>NC_090930.1:1238722952-1248722952 GCF_040938575.1 Ambystoma mexicanum | reverse complement strand
CCGTCCAAGAGAATGAAGGTTGCACCTGCAGTACAGGCTGGGACCACAGACACAACTACGGCCTCCAGCACGTCGAGGAAGAAGCCTTTCTGCATGCAGGAGCTGGACTTCCTTGTGGACTACGTGCAGGACCACAACCATGATATGCTAGTGGGGCCGAATCGTCAAACTACGGCTGCCCATCGTACGTCCCACTGGAAGCAAATTGCGGATCATGTGAGTGCATTCGGCCAGGAGGTGCGCACAGCTCAAGAGTGCAAAAAGCTTTGGGATGACCTCAAACGCAGCACTAAGGCGAAGCATGCCTCTAATTACAACATGACTCTGGTGACTGGCAGTGGGCCACCACCTGAGGAGGAAGATCTCACTCCGCACGAGTCAGTCGTTGCGGGGTTCATACCACCAGGAATGGTTGAAGTAGTGGGAGAGATGCTGGACTTTGATGCCCCGTCCAGTGAGTGTTGTTGCGTGTTTGTTGAGGCCATGTGTGTTTTGCTTGTGTGATGTGTTGTGCTTGACTGCCACTACATGTCATGTGTACATGGTTCTCATGTGCAAGTTATGCAATGCTTCACTGATGCGTGCCTGTTGTGCAGGGTGCTGGACATGTAGAGCAGACAGGGACTGTCCTCATCACCACACTTGCACCCTACTCACATGCTAGTCACCCGGCTGCCCCTCCGGTCTATGTTGCAGCTCACTGGCCCTTCTGCATGTAGCCTGGGGTGTCTTTCCTCTCAGCACTAGGACTATGTAATTGCATGACTGATGTGCATGTGTCCTCTGCCTGCATGCGGGTACTCCACGTAGGCATGCTCCCTTGCCCCTCAACCCCAATTTCACTATTGCACTGGTGTGCTACATGTTGGCGTACTGCAATGGCCTGTTCAAGACTCCTGTGTACATGCAAACTTCCACCAGCCAACCTGCCAGACACATGCAGTGGGGTACATCCTCTGTCCTTCATGCAGGGTGTCTCACTTGGACTGTGCAGATGGCAGATGCTCCGCAGGGACATGAGTGCCCATTCATGCTCCATGTGAATTCCATGCATGCCCCTATGTGTCCTTGACTTGATGCTTATTGTAGTATGTGTCCAGGATGACCTACATTTCATGGCATTTGATCATCCATTCCATGCCCACTCTGGCTCAGTCCTGCATCACACACATGTTTAGGGTGTCACAGTCTGTGTGGGGCACAGGCCTCCCCCTGTTTCAGGCCCACTGACTCTGTTCAACTGGTATAGTGGCTTCTGCACACATGGGTGTACCACTGAGGGTTCATCGTGTGTCCTGCTTCCTGTCCCATCATCATATGCTGTTTTGTCCGTTGACTCAGATGATGCAATTGACGCTAGTCAACACTGTCTGCCAATACACAGGTTTGCCATGCAATGCATCCCTGCATTTTCACTTAGGGGGGGGGTTGCTTGTAGCCATGCAACCCATTGCATGCACATTGCACGTGATGCCTGATCTTGCCCTTGCACTGCCTTCACGTTTATTGATACACATCATGATGTACTTGTTCATGTAGATAGTGGGTAACATACACATGTTCTGCACTGCATCAACCCACTTCTGAGCCATGTTACACCGTTCTACATGCCTACTCACTGATGCAATGTCAAAGTGACCTGGCTTGCATGCCAGGTTCTCATTTGTGTGTGACATGTCTGCTTCATGTGTTGACTGTCTGTGTGATGTCTATGTGTGTGTGTGTTATGTGCTTCTGACATGTATACTAATGTTATTTTTTCTCCACTTTTCAGATGATGACGCAATGGAGACAGAGGATGGTGTTGTCATGCCAGACACATGGTTGCTATCACACCAGCAACCAAGTGCAAGTGGGGGTCGTGGGGTGGTAGACCACGAGAACCCACTTGTGTTACAGACCATCTTGTCTATGGCTGCCAATGAGTCTAGCCCAGATGATCACTCTGACGACAATGGATGTGCATCAGGTCCATTCGTCAAGGGTGAGTGATTCTGATGTGGACGCTCCTCTGTCTGCGACACCTGCACTGAGGGGCCAGACAGTGGTGGGGCCTCCGCCTGTGGTTGATCGGGACGCAGGGTCACTCTCCACACCAGTTGCTGATTTGCCTGGGGCATCACGTCGACAGAGGAATGTAGTCCTGCAGCCGCAGGCAATGTCAACCCAACAAGGACGGTGGGTCCTTGGGCCCCGCAGGTGTCAAGCCCAGCAATGCGGTGGCCGCGCGCCACTGGTGTATACTGAGTGGGAGCAAGCCATGGTTGCCAATTCAGAACACCAGGGGGCAGCAATTGATAACATTGCTGTGAGCATGGAACGTGTGGCCCAATCTGTGCTCCCCCCTCTAGGCAGATGCAACTCCAGCAGCGGGCGGCACAGTCCACGGCCCGCTTGCTCAGGCTGGGCATGGCGGCCTCAGACAGGGCACGCTGGGCTGAAATGGTGTCTTTGCATCAAGCAATTGCTGCTCACGCAGAGGCACACATGGAGGCCATGAGAGTTGACTTTGAATCCCTCAAATCTGCTCTGGATATGCTCATGATGTCCCAGAGGACACGGTCAGAGGAGAGGTTGGAGCAGCTAGAGAATACCATCTCCGCTGAGCTACCTGCTTGCCGGGAGGTGTACCAGTTGTACGGCCAGGCCACGCAGGAAGAACTACATGTGTTACCTTGCAAGAGGAAGCACGCGTATCACGCGAGGTTCTACATGCTGACCTACGTGTCATCGCCACACAGAACCAGGCTCACCCGTCCCACAGACTTGCTGCCGATGAGGGGCAAGCTGCGCCTAGGCGTGGTCAGGGTACTGTGCCATGTCAACTATTTCAGTGAGAGGTTGACTCGGACAACGCAATATCTCCCACACAGGTCGGACTGTGCTGGCGTTGAGCCCATGGAGGTTTTTTTTTTTGTCTCAACATCGTTGCATGTGGGTGTTGAGGTGCACCCTGTACCTCCCCCCTCCTGGGTGCCTTCCCCCCACCCCGGGTCATATGTGGCCATTTTTTATTTTTAGTTTTAATTTAGTTAGTTAATGTGGTTTTTGATAGTTAGTTTAATTAGGTAATATAGGTTTTTTATAGTTAGTTTAATTAGTTAATATAGTTTAAAATTGCTTGTCTAGTGTGCATTCATGTGACGGTGTGGTGCTTTGTGGCTTTTGAAAGCATCCACTGTCTGTTCCAGCTGGGCCCTTCAAGCTTGTCTCGTGTATGTGTTTGCAGCTTGGGGTCCTGACTCACATAGGCCACTTGTGCTTTCTTATCCATGGGCTTGCATTGATGGTTCGGTGTAACAAACATTTACACAAGGGCTTTGGACTTTCGTCATATCTGTGGCCTGTCTGCTGCTTTACTACTTGTGTTAACACCCCTAGTGGGGATTGAGTGTGTTTTATCCACGCCATGTCTCTAATCAATTTGGGTGAGTACATGATTGATATCTCCATTAATTGATGTGGATTGTGATGTATGTTCTTTTCTTGCCTGTATATGTGCTTGATGCACTTCATGCTGTAGACAGTAGCCTGCACCCTTTGCCTGTCAAAGTCACACTGATGGTGGGAGGAGTTCGGATGTAGGTCTTTAACCTGGCCCAGTGACAACCAGCATGAAGACACACACACAAGGAACTGTCCAGCTTTATTAATATCTTTTATGCCCTTTCTGCAGCTAAATGAGCCTCTAGACTACCTTTACCAGCAGACACAGGGCCAAGTACAACTGAAACCTGGGCACGTTCGGTGATGCAGAAGTGCGCATGTGTGCAGAAGCACCAGATTTCCGACAGAAGCAGACGTGTTTCCAGGAGCTCCAAGCAAGGTGAGCAGCACAAGGTGCCACACCGCAGCCAACCTTCCACCAGGCCACTTGCACATGCATGTGAAATAGCACCATTGCTGGGTGAGCTTGGCCAGGCATTGTTGTAGAAGCGCACAGTACAGCTAAGATGCGTTCACGGCCAAATGCCAAGTAGCTTTACAAATTGTCTGGGGCACACGCAGGGGCCGTCGAACATATCCTCGAGTCCACCCTGCTCCATTGAAGCTGAGTTACAGAAACTGATACAGCACACAGGGACACCTAGCGAGGCACAGACTTGTATGCAGTGCATATCATTTGCATGTGCAAATTGCCACGTGCACTATCGAATGAAATCCGCGGCTGCCAGAACATAACTTGTACTGAGGTTGCACCTCGCTATACGCGTCTAGCAGCTCACCCGGGGACCATTGTATCATGTGTGATTCTTGACGCATTGGTTTTCCATTTCCCACGCGCCTACGTGCACCTGCCTTACTGCATTGACAGTGTATGAACCATCACGGGGGCACAGTAACATATACATACATAGCAGCAGACAAAAGTGTTTCTTTGTGGAGAAGTCACTTACTTTGGGGCATGAATAGTGTTGTGTGTGTGTGTGTCGTAAACACTCACAGATTAGTAACTCACACTATCTTTGCAGCATTGAACTGCTCCTGGTACCGGACCTGAGAGTGCGCAGGCAGGAGGCCAGCACTCACTCCAGAGATATGTCTCTCTTTGGCTTGCATTTGACTCATTTGGTACAATGTGCATGATGAACATGGTTTCTTTGATTGAGTATGTGTTATTGTCAATAGTTGTATTTTGTTTTTTGCCTACTTTCCCTTGCCAATACAACTCCCCTCTCCTGCCCCTCTTTCTGCTTATCCTGAATACCAATGCCTGTCCAAACAACAGATCCCTGACCCTCCTTCCCCGCTGGGGTCCCAGAGGCCTGTGTAAGTTTGACCTTGCAGGCGGCCAGTGCAAGGAGGGGGTGGTTGGTTTGTGCCACTCCTGCGCCTGGACACTGGAGCTGTGACACTACCCATCAGTTGCTGCATCCTCAGTGTATATTATGCACAGGAAATGGTACCCATCCTGTAGGACCATTGTTGAACTGTGCGAGCTTGGTAGTTCTATCATTCTGCTTGGACATGTGCTTGGACATTTTCTGTTACTTCTAGTCTTCTACTGGAGACTCTTCCAGGGTTTTTTGGTGCCTACAGGCTTTTTGCCTAGTTTGGGGGTTTGGCGCCTTGGAGTTCTCTGCGATTTGGTATTTTTACCAGTCAAGGTGGCCTCTGAGGGGGCTGGACCCTATTTACACGCAAGGTGGAACATGGAGACCAAGGGGTAGGGTGATCCTGTAGCCAGGTAGACTTGAAGGAAGAAGGTTACATACCCCAGACACAGTTGTTCAGAAGGTCATGGTGATGTGTAAATGAGGGAGGGCCTTTTGTTGTTGACAGTTCGCTTGGGCTACAGTGTTTGGGCACTCTGACATTGTTATTGTGGGGTACTATGTACATGATGTGTTCTGCTAGTCAATGCCTGTTCCTACTGTGTTGTCTTTACTTTGCACGTGTCAGGGGATTGGTGTGGTTTGACATGCTGGGGTGTACACATGGGCAATGTTCACATGTGATGTGTAAAGGACACTGTGGGTCACTTGATTTCACATGCATATATTTAGTGCATGTCCCTACTGACACACACAGTTGCACAATGCTCCACCACACATAAAAACACCCTTCCATGGCCACAGGTGCACACAGATTGCCTTCTCGGGCACGCTGTGTCCCTGCAGCACATGATCTATTACCATTTGGGTATCCTGTACATGCGTCAATTGGTTATTTATTTTGTTTGTCCTTTTCATGTTATTCTCAAGGTGTATCCCCAACACAATGGCTGCTCACTGTGCTGTGTGCTGAGCAGTGTGTTGCAGGAGACATACACAGCACACGGGTTCGAGAGTAGCGATTTTTCCTTGCCCAATGTGCATATGAACAGGTATTCCGTGTTGTGTTCATGCTACAACTGGTGGAAAGCATTTGTGTATGACTTGGTATGTGTGGGAGGTTGTTGCTCAGTCCTTTCATATGATTCCATGTCAGGCGTCATTGTCTCTGCGCACTTTCCATTTATCACATGTCACTTCATATCTTATGTGTCATGTGTTGGGCTTTTGCTATTGCATGCCATGTCATGGTGTGGCAGACAAAGGTGATGTGGGTTGGGAGGGTTTGGGTGACCTACCAGGGATTGTCATGACCTGTTTTGTGGGGGGGGGGGGTGATACACACCTTGCATGTGTTCCTTTTGGTCACACAGGATTGGTTATGTTTAGTTAGCTAGGGATGCACACAATGTAGCACTTCCATGGCAACATTCTCAGGGTGGTAAGGTTGTGACAGTTGACTGTCTCTTTGTCATCATTCATTGTCACCTGGTATGTTCCAGGGCTGTGTGCACTCCGCAGGGGTTGGTGTTTAGGTGAAAAATGTGGCCACAAGCTGGGTACGGGCTGCCTCGCCACGTGCCCTTTCCCCTCCCATGGGTAGGGGCACCACCATGTCTACCAGTACACCCTGCTGTGTTGCAACATTGTGCAGGACACATGCTGCCACAATGATCCTGCACACTACAGGGGTGCATGTAGTAGCTGGCCGCCAGAGAGGTAAAGGGAGCAGAAGCGTGACTTGAGCACTCCAAATGTCCGCTCCACTATGCCCCTGGTTGCAATATGGGCAGTGTTGTATCTTACCTGGGGTGGTGTGGTGGGGTTCCAGATTGGCATCATCATGTGGCTGCTCAGAGGGTAGGCACTGTCCCCTGGGGAGGTGATAATGGTTGTGATTATTTATGTTTGTGTATTTGTCTGTGTGTGACATGCCTGCATGTGCACAGGCATTTGTACTCACCTAGGAGCCATGTGTCGCCATGCTTCACAGCTTTCAGGGCCCGGCTCAGGGTGGACATTCTGTAAATGAAACTTTCATGGGTAGAGCCAGGGTAGTTTACATAGACAGAGGTGATGATTCCCTTGGCATCGCATATGACCTGCACGTTGATGGAATGCCAGTGCTTGAGGTTTCGATAGATGTGCTCAGTGGCCCTAGATGGACGTAGGGCCACATGGGTGCAATCTATGGCACTGAGCACTTTGGGGAAGTGTGCCACCCTGTAAAAGTTCTGGACCACGGCCTGCTTTTCTGCTGGTGTTCTGGGCATGTATATGTGCCTGTGGACTGAGGGGTGCTCAGTCATGATTGCCAACACCTGGTGTAGGCAGCGTGATTGCGTGGCCTGTGAGACCCCCACCCCACTATGGCAGTTGTCCGGTGAAATGACCCAGTGGCCAAAAAATGCAGGACACTGAGCACCTTCTCCAAGGGGCTCAATGCTTGGGAGCACAGGGTGGGGGATGTAAGGTCATCTTCCCACTCCCTGACCAGGTCTAGGATGATACGAGGTGGAAACCTATACCTGCCATAGACCTGGTCGTCAGGCATCCCAAAAAGGCAAGTCCGGGGAAAACAAATACTGGCCCTGGCTATTCTCCTCCTCCTGCGGTGTGCCACGTTCAAAGCTGCGACAAATGGGGCATTAATCGTAGCTGTATATACGTGTTTGTTGTTTGCGCGCGCTTTTATACTGCGCACAGGACACTTCCGCCTGCCTTCATGTGGTGGACGTGTTGACACCTGTGCGCATCTTTTAGCGTGCGTGGGTTTCCCGTATTCGATTCCATGAATACGTGTTGTTTGCGTGCGTGTGGGCGTTCCGTGTATTTCCCTGCAGTACTTCCCCAGTTACACCTTCTTTTTCACGAGTTGTTCCCCATTCCACGTGGTACGCCCGTGTCCCGACCCTTTTTTGTTGTGTGCGCCAGCATTGTGTGCTTTCCCTGTGCATGTCGCGCACGGCATTCGGGATGTTGCAATGACGTGTGCGCCTGTGTGCGCCACGCAGGGATTTGGCGCACATCCTGGGGAAAACACACGCAGGTCCTTCCATGAATCGCACACTTGCGCCAGCTGGCGCCTAGATTTTTGGCGCCCATTTGATCCATGAATCGGCCCTTTTGGTGTCATTCCTTGTGGCCTGTTTTAATGTTCAAGTCGCTGCCTTCCAGATTGTGGGCAGTCAGATAAAACATACAGAAGACATAGTGGTAAAGTGCAAAATGTCACTTGAGAGGCATTTTTAAGATCACTTCTTTACAGAGGAGATGCTTGAAGGACAAGCAGCAACAACACAAAACAGCAACAACCACAGAGCATCCCAGACAACCATTGCAAAGTAATTCTTCATCTGGTAGTATTCTAGTGCTACAGCTGTATCAGGGGCATGGCCCCTCATGTAGGTTGTGCAAACCCACTCACATTCTCTCCTATGGTCTTGCTTCCAGATTCTGCATTTCTCAATATGTCTGGGTCTCAGAGAAAAACAGGTTGAGTAGTGGGCGTAATGCTAAACAGATTGCGAATGCCTATTTGATCGACACATGCCAGCTTGGAATTGGTGATGACAAATTGCAGTATTGTTTCTTCAAGCAGTCTGTGTAGCCAACAACACTTGACTGTGTGGCCACCGATACTGTAAATTGCCCCCAGCTACTTTACAGTCAGCGTTCATGTATAGTGCTGCTAGTTGTATCGTCTCTTCCCAAAGGAGAAGCCTCGCTATAGCTCACGTAGAGCAACCGATGATCATGAAAATTAATCAGCACCATATCCCAGTTCACTACTTTAAGATACTGTTGCTTCTACAAGCACAGCAATGGGATGCTCAAAGTCAGCAGCAGATCATAGTTGTGCCAGAGAATGACCTGTGTCTCAGTGGACAGGAACCCTAGGCAACAGAGGGGAGGGGTGGTGACTAAAGTGATTCCATTGTTTCTGTGGATTGAATTGTATTGTAGTGGTTATGGATGATGGTTAAGGATATGATGTTAAAGAACAATTTCTAAGGCAACCCCACCCAGAGTGTAAAGAACAAAATGTTGTGTGTTTTCTACCAGAGCACAGGTGTCCTTGATAAATTTACAATGAATGTTTCACTTAATTTTTACATTTCTTCAGTCCTGCAGGAATGGGGCACAGACTGAATTTGTACGTCCCCCCTCCCTCGCGGTATTTGGGGTGCACTTTCCATTTTGACATCTTGATTGTACCAGGGGTGAGGGCACACACTCAACTTTTATGTGTGTTCTGTCTCTTGGTGTTGAAGGAACACTATCAATGTATATGGCCCTCCTCCCTCACAGGAGTCGGGGCACTGATTTCATTTTTACATCTGACCTGTCTCAGGGGAGTGAGGGCACACACAATTTCAACATCTCACCTGCAACGTAGGGATGAGTGCACACACTCAATTTTTACCTCGATTTGTTTAATCACATATTGGGTTCTCGATTCTCTATAATAAGAAAGATTTGGGGCAGAAAGAGGCAGAATAAAGAGTATTTTAAGGAATACATTGCGGGTTGTTTGCAAGGTCTCTCCATCGCTCCAAATTTCTGATCTGTATACTGCATGTGCAATATTTCATCTCACACACCTTGAATTGTCCGCATTACAGGATGGACCATACAACTCTTTGTGAAGTTAGACACCCCCATTTGCTTTTTCCATCCATCTAGATTGTGTTTTTACATGTTTTGAGTTTGAAAGAGTCAGTGAGTTTGAAAGAGTCAGAAGAAACGGTTTTATAAGACAACTCTGGCTGAAAATTCATGATAGTGGACTTACTGACATTGATGGACAACAGTCTCTCTGTCATGTAATTTGATGTCTCAAGTAGGAGCAGAATTGACTTCAGAGTATAAGCCACGAGCACACAACTGTTTGCAAGAGATAATGCAGGAATCTGTACATTTGGAGAGAACTGTAATAGAGTGATCCCAATGTACTGCTACTAAAACAGGTAACATATTCATTGGTACACCTAGTAGATGTAAGGAATACCATAGAGAGTTACAATCAACCGAGCCAAAAACTATAGCCACGTTCATAAACTTTACATGAAGCACATCCTTTTGATGAACATAAATGTAGCTGCTTTCAAGTATAAATAGACACCCTGATGCAAGATTCATACGCCTTCACAAAAACGTTATTGAACTGGAGATAAAATATTGATATACAGAACCCAATTGCCGAGTTTAGCTAGGACAGCTATTCTAAAAATGTAAAAAAAAGAACAATCTAAGAGAGATATGGATGACCCCCCCCTGCCATGTTTATATATTGAAAAAAAGGATAGTCTTACAACAAGAAGCAGCACACTTCCTAATGTAAAAAAAAAAATGTATTACACATATTATGCAGTAGGGGAGCTCAAATGTCAGGGTTATTTTTGTAAATTTCTGATGAGATTAGATCCAGGCTTGGATTACTATTATTGTTTCATACGAAAATAGTCTTAATCAGTTCTACAACTGAACATTGCGCAGGGAAAAAGTCATCACTCAAAACGAGAGCGAGGATGGGGTCAAAATGAGCCTCGATAGCAGACTTGGTATTCTCACATGGTTTAAAACATAGGTGCCCTTTACTGTTCATCAGCAATGTTACTAGTTCTAACTATAGCCCAGTGAAAAAGAAGACCAAGGGAAACAAAATGTCTAACACATTTGCTATTACCAGAGGAGCTCAAGTGAACTGGGCATTTCTTGCATACACTTCTATTTTCTTTGATAACTAGTCTCAAAGTAAGGGGATTTTAAGAACCTCCAACAGAGCTTTTCCTGTGAGTTGTGACTCTTTGTACAGCCGGGACTTCTCATACCTGCATTGAAGTGGCTTCTGGACTTTTGACAGGACTAAGCCCATATGTAAGATAAGCTGGTCAAATACAAGTAACAAGAGCAGAATTGTCTTTGTCAATCAAGCTTGCAACAAGCCATGATTTAAATGATTTAAATGAAAAAAGATATGGGATACTGTTTTCAGCAGATATGTTGTCCTATTTTAATCTTCGCCTGACTATAATAAGCTCCTCCTAGGAGGTCTTTCTGGGCCATTTCGATATAAATGAAGAGACAACGTGGCATGTATAGTAACTATTATGACGTTGTGTAATGGTAAAGTTGGAGATGGTATTCCAATACGGCAGTGTAATAAAAGGATAGTCGATAGTAAAATGCCCTCAAACTCCTAGGAATGTACATGCATGGTCGGGTGGAACACTCCCATTTAACAGGCAGCCCCCCCCCCTCTGTGAATGTAGTTACTCACTTGTAAGCAGTCAGTTTCATGGTCGGGACCCTTAAATGTGGGTGGCATATGTTATGCATCTGAAAAAAGCACACGCTGATACAGAACCAATGTTTGAGTCCCCGTCCAGCAATATTCCAAGGGAGCATGTTCAGTGCGATGTTAGCTAGCAAGGTTATCTCCTTGGGTACAGAGCCTGAGCCGGTTAGTTCCATAAAATATGGTGGACTCAGTGATCCCACAGTTAGAGAAGACTCAGTCGCTGTTTTGAATCTGGAAAGGGCACCATAATGATGTGTTAATTGCAACCTGGAGCAATTAGGAGCAGGGCTGAATAGATCAATGTAAAAATGTGGATTAGATTTATAGGGTAATTCATAGAATTTTGCACAAAAGTGGCGCACGCGGCTGGCGCACAGTGTCCCCGTGCGATACACTGCGCCAGCCGCGTGCGATAAAATCCATTTCATCGCACAGCGTATTCATGGATTTTAGCCTCGAAAACCAGCCGTGGCGCAGAGTGGCGCAGCGACCCTGCAGCAGCGCCAGTTACGCCCCCAAGAACGCCCTCGCGCAAGGAAAAGCCATCAAAATCCTCAATTCAAAGCAAATGTCTGTGCTAACCCTGAGCCAGTTCACAGGGCTGCCAAACAGCAAACGCCAAGCGGGGAACGTGTATTTCAGGGGTTCACGGGAAGTTTCACACGCGATTGTCCTGGGTACGTGTATTCCAGGGGTGCGCGAGAAGTTCACACGCGATTCCATCAGGGCACGTGTATTTCAGGGGTGCGCGGGAAGTTTTACATGCAAATACAGCAGGGTACGTGTATTTCAGGGATGCGTGGGAAGTTCCGCATGCGATTGTCCTGGGTACGTGTATTGCAGGGGTGCGCGGGAAGTTTCACATGCGAATTCAGCAGGGTACGTGTATTTCAGGGGTGCGTGGGAAGTTCCACACGCGATTGTCCTGGGTACGTGTGTTCCAGGGGTGCGCGTGAAGTTTCACACGCAAATTCAGCAGGGTATGTGTATTTCAGGGGTGCGCGTGAAGTTTCACACGCGATTCCATCAGGGCACGTGTATTTCAGGGGTGCGTGGGAAGTTTCACACACAAATTCAGCAGGGTACGTGTATTTCAGGGATGCGTGGGAAGTTCCACACGCGATTGTCCTGGGTCCGTTTATTCCAGGGGTGCGCAGGAAGTTTCACACGCGAATTCAGCAGGGTACATGTATTTCAGGGGTGCGCGGGAAGTTCCACACGCGATTGTCCTGGGTAAGTGTGTTCCAGGGGTGCGCGGGTAGTTTCACACGCAAATTCAGCAGGGTACGTGTATTTCAGGGGTGCGCGTGAAGTTTCGCACGCGTTTCCATCAGGGCACGTGTATTTCAGGGGTGCGCAGGAAGTTTCACACGCAAATTCAGCAGGGTACGTGTATTTCAGGGGTGCGTGGGAAGTTCCACACGCGATTGTCCTGGGTAAGTGTGTTCCAGGGGTGCGCGGGAAGTTTCACACGCAAATTCAGCAGGGTACGTGTATTTCAGGGGTGCGCGTGAAGTTTCACACGCGATTCCATCAGGGCACGTGTATTTCAGGGGTGCGCGGGAAGTCTCACACGCAAATTCAGCAGGGTACGTGTATTTCAGGGGTGCACGGGGAGTACTACACGTGAATTGGCCATGTGGGTCCTCCCAGGTGTTCCCTCTACACCCTCCACGGCCCCTGCAGGCAGCCCACACCACAGGGGACTACCCTGCACCCCTGCTCATGTCCCGCAGGCAGCCCATCCACCATGGGCATGCCCCCCAGCCAAGCCACATGTCACCTTGCACTACTGATCAACAACGTATGTCTCCCAGCACCCCCACCCCCCAGCACTGTGGGGCTCCTGCCAGCAGGCCCCCACTCATGTCCAACTCATGTCCCCCTGCACCCCTACCCCCCAGCATTCAGGGGCACCCTCAACCAGGCCCCCACACATGTCTCCCTGCACCCCCACCCCCCGGCAGTGCAGGGCACCCTCCACCAGGCCCCCACTCATGTCTCCCTGCATCCCCACCCCCCAGCATCCAGGGGCACCCTTCACCAGGCCCCCACTCATGTCCAACTCATGTCCCCCTGCACCCCCACACCCCAGCAGTCAGGGGCACCCTCCACCAGGCCCCTACTCATGTCCCCTTGCACCCCCACCCCCAGCAGTCAGGGGCACCCTCCACCAGGCCCCCACACATGTCTCCCAGCACCCCACTCCCCAGCATCCAGGGGCACCCTCCACCAGGCCCCCACTCAAGTCCAACTCATGTCACCCTGCACCCCCACCCCCCAGCAGTCAGGGGGACCCTCCACCAGGCCCCCACTCATGTCTCCCAGCACCCCCACCCCCCAGCATCCAGGGGCACCCTCCACCAGGCACCCACTCATGTCCAACTCATGTCCCCCTGCACCCCCAACCCCCAGCAGTCAGGGGCACCTGCCAGCAGGCCCCCACTCATGTCTCCCAGCACCCCCATCCCCCAGCAGTCAGGGGCACCCTCCAGCAGGCCCCCACACATGTCTCCCTGCACCCCCACTCCCCAGCAGTGCAAGGCACCCTCCACCAGGCCCCACACATGTCTCCCAGCACCCCCACCCCCCAGCATACAGGGGCACCCTCCATCAGGCCCCCACTCATGTCTCCCAGCACCCCCACCCCCAGCATCCAGGGGCACCCTCCACCAGGTCCCCACCATGTCCAACTCATGTCCCCCTGCACCCCCACACCCCAGCAGTCAGGGGCACCCTCCACCAGGCCCCCACTCATGTTCCCCTGCACCCCCACCCCCCAGCAGTCAGGGGCACCCTCCACCAGGCCCCCACACATGTATCCCAGCACCCCCACCCCTCAGCATCCAGGGGCACCCTCCACCAGGTCCCCACACATGTCCAACTCATGTCCCCCTGCACCCCACCCCCCAGCAGTCAGGGGCACCCTCCACCAGGCCCCCACTCATGTCTCCCAGCACCCCCACCCCTAGCATCCAAGGGCACCCTCCACCAGGCCCCACTCATATCCAACTCATGTCCCCCTGCACCCCCACCCCCCAGCATCCAGGGGCACCCTCCACCAGCACCCCACTCATGTGCCCCTGCACCCCCACCCCCCAGCAGTCAGGGGCTCCCTCCACCAGGCCCCCACTCATGTCTCCCAGCACCCCACCCCCCAGCATCCAGGGGCACCCTCCACCAGGCCCCCACACATGTCTCCCAGCATCCCCACCCCCCAGCAGTGCAGGGCACCCTCCACCAGGCCCCCACCCATGTCCAACTCATGTCCCGCTGCACCCCCACCCCCCAGCACTGTGGGGCACCTGCCAGCAGGCCCCCTTCATGTCCCCTGCACCCCCACCCCCCAGCAATGTGGGGCACCTGCAGCAGTCCCCCACTCATGTCCCACTCATGTCCCCCTGCACCCCCACCCCCCAGCATTGCGGGGCACCTGCCAGCAGGCCCCGACTCATGACCCCCAGCCAACACGTCATCATAATCTAGATCCCTAGCCCTTATGGGCTGCCTCCACATGCCAAACACCCACCCAAGTATTGCATCCACCCACTTAGAAATGCCAATTACATGATACAACCCCAATGCAAGTATATGAATGAACACATGTCCCTCACATACACACAATGGGTGTCAGTGAATGTCAAAACCCATATCATGATATGCATGAATGAAACCAATGAGATGATACTACACATTGAAGTTTGATGAAGAAAATGTATTAAAAGCAACATAAATGGAATCAAAAATAAACAAACGACAATGGGAATTAAAAACCAAAAGCAGCATGTACGTAAAATAATGTAAGACCACAAATCATAATCCAAAGGAAAGGTGTCCAAAGTCACAGTTCAAAAAAGTAAATCCAATGGAAAATCAAAACCGAAAACCATTGCTCCATGGGTAAATTCCAAATAAAAAAATAAAATCCTACAGTCAACTATATACAGATAAACAATCCAGGGTCCATGATCCCAACGGAAGAAATGAAACCTATCTAATAATACTACCTAATAAAAAAACTATATACAAAAATGTGGTCCATTGTCCAAAAGGTCCAAAAAAAATAAAAAAGCAAAGGAAACCTAACACTAACTACATAACTATTTACAAGGGCAGCGGGCTAGTCCGACGGCTCACTGGTTGTTGTCATGGGCCAGGGCATCATCGAACTCCTGTTCAATGGCTTGGAGGTGGGCATGTTCCCTGGCCCCGAGGTCTCGCAGGGATAATGCAGTGTCGAGCTCCAACTCCCTGCGAATACCCTCGAGGCACTCAGCCCGCCTCAGCGCCCTCCGCATGGAGTTCTCCGCCCTGACCATTGTGAGCCATTCCTCCTCTGCCCGCTGCCGCTCCGCACCTATCTGCTGGCCCAACTGCTCCCACACAGAAGACACTCCCATTCCAGGGTTCTCCTGCACTCCGGCCGATGCCTGCCCCCCTGATGTTGATGGCCCCGAGCCATGATGCCTCCCACGTCGAGCCTGCCGCTGCCTCTGACGCAACTGCCTGTGCCAGCACAACGGCATCCAGGCTGATGGAATCCACCAATGCCGTCATGCACGTGCCCTGCCCGATGATGCCGTCACATCCTCCATCTGCTGGGGTCCAGTTGCTGGTGTGTCCACCCCTGCTGGACCTCCGACTCCCGACTGTGGCAGGGATGGGATCCCCACCGAGTTGGCTGCGTTGATCGGGGCAGGTCCACAGGGGGCCCTGGTGGCACCTGGGCCGGAAGACGGCATGGAGAAAGACTGGCGCATAGCCTCCACAGAGGAGGAAAGGGTCGCCAGAGTGCCCGACACATGTACGAAACCCCCGACCATGGCTGTTCCCAACTGGGCCACATTGGCACGGTGCTCTTCGTGATGACGTGCGTGCTCCCCCCGGGAAGCACGCACCTCATCACGAATGACACCCGTGCACAACGCGACACCAATCAGGACCTTCTCCATACGGCCAGGGTCCCCTCGTCCACAGATGGAGGGGAGTCAGATGACATGGACATCCCCCCTATCTGCGGACGGGCCTGGGTTGGGGCATCCCTGCTGGTGCATGGTGGTGCAGTCACAGTGTCAGGGACAGTGACATGCACAGGCACCTCCACGGCGACCTGTGCTGCCTCCTGCCCCTGCCCCTGGACAGCACCACTTGCACCAGCAGGGATGCCCCCACCAGGCCCCATGTGCGGCTCAGTAGCGGCCTCCTCCTCCTCTGTGGAAACCACCAACCTGGATGGCTCCACCCCGTCTTCTGCCAATGCAAGCCCCTGTGGGGACTCACCCACCCCTTCCGCTGCAGCCATGAGGGCATCCCCGCCGCTTTGCTCCACAGCGCCGTCTCCGCCCTCTTCTTCACTTTGCGCTCTGTAGAGGGAGACATAGAACACAAGCATCAGGGTACTGTACAATGGTCCCCTAGACAGGAAGCAATAGCAGATGAGTTGCACTGTCAAATATAACTTCCATAATGTCCCTCCACAACACATGGGTCAGTGCAGGCAAAACACATGCAGTAACAGGCATGGCGCATGCTATGGACATTAGCAAACATGTCCAAGGGACTCTTGAAACATACAATGTTGTTTTTGAACTCACATGCATCATGGGCCATGCCTATCACATGCACACACTTCACCGTACTTTCATCCATCTGGACTCGTACACCCCAGACACAATGAGTGCAAGGATAACTAGGCTGCATCAGTGATTCTGAACATTGTCACAGACATGTGTCATGCATCCATGGCATTCACAAGTCACAGACAGGCAAGTCAGACACACAGACATGGACACCATACATGTACATGGCATCAGCACCCATCCCTCACCCCCACCCATGTCCAGGAACAGAGACTGGCATGCTCTCATGTGTGCATTCCGCATAGGGCTCCCCATGTTGCATTTAAACACATACACCAACCATGTGCTTCACACATTACTGGTCTTACATGCATGACCATGATGTCCCTGCACACACACACACACGCGTACATGGCCTATTACACACATACAGGCAAGTATCAGACAACCAGCACACTGCAACATGCCCTGTCTCACACAGCAATGCTTGGCCACTTACCGCTCGACTCCAGACGGGTCTGCCTCTCAAGGACCTGGACGTGGAGCGCTGGGGATATGCGCTCCAGGACCCTCATCTGATCTTCCGACAAGTGGCCCCGGCGCCCCTTAGCATCTGCTGCCTTCAAGAGGCGCCGGGCCTTGTTGAGGGTCCTGGACCTGAAGTCCTCCCAGCGCTTCTTGACATGATGGACTAGTCAGACTGCCACCCCCTCCGCGTTGATGGCAGTCACGATGTCCGTCCAGATCCTGTCCCGTCCTTCCTTGTCGGCGCGTGATGATCCGAAGAGGGCATCATAATGCCCCAGGACAAGCTCCACCAGGACACCAACTTCCTTCTGACTGAAGCTGGTGGCCCTCTGCCCCTCTGGCTGGGGGCCGCCAGTGGTCTTGGATGGTGTTTGCCCCGAAATGGCGACCCCCGAGGGAGGCATGGGTGGGCAACTGGGTCCTGGGGCTGGGCTGTGGAGCAATGGTATCCCAGTCGGGAGTCTTCTGTTGCAGCACAGGTGGACACAGCAACTGGACCCCTGCAGATGGCTGATGTGCAGGCACCAAATGGCAGGGCACGGTGGCAACAGGCAGGCAGGCAGCAGCAGATGGCACGTGGGAGGCTGCTCGGAGTCTGGGGGGCAGTAATTCAGCCTTTTGGGCAGGAGCGTGGTCTTCCGTGTGCTTACGCGTGGCCAGCTTGATACGGAGTGATTTGGCACGTGAAAATTCTGCACGTCAGCGTGCAATTCGAGGAAAGGCCCTTAGCGCATAAGCGCGTCAGCACGCATACGCGATTCCATTGGACCAAAGGCCCTTAGCGTGTAAGCGCATCTGTGACGTATCGCGCACGGGCGTTGCCCTGGCAGGGACTGAAGATCCCACGTGGATTTCCATTGCTCAGTACGTGCTTTTCGTGGGGTGCGGTGCGTGTGTTCTGCAGGCGTTGGGGTTCATACGCTATTACTTCACAGCGGGTGGGTGTTGGCTACACGTTCTTCTACACGCAAGGCAGATGGTGAGTGGTACCCTGCTCCCCCAGGCCCGATTGCGTGTTAAAATACCCGCGAGCCCCTGAAATACACGTACCCCGCTCCCCCAGGCCCGATCGTGTGTTAAACTTCCCGCGAGCCCCTGAAATACACGTACCCTGCTCCCCCAGCACCGATCGCGTGTTAAACTTCCCGCGAGCCCCTGAAATACACGTACCCCGCTCCCCCAGGCCTGATCGCGTGTTAAACTTCCCGCGAGCACCTGAAATACACGTACCCCGCTCCCCCAGGCCCGATCGCGTGTTAAACTTCCCGCGCACCCACAAAATACACGCACACGCTATTATTCACACAGCGGGTGTCTGTGTTTGTCGCGTACCCCTTTGCACGTCATTTAGGGATGCGTGGGAAGTTTCACACACGAATTCAGCAGGGTACCTGTATTTCAGGGGTTCAGGGGAGTACTACACGTGAATTGGCCGTGTGGGTACTCCCAGGTGTTCCCTCTACACCCTCCACGGCCCCTGCAGGCAGCCCACACCACAGGGGACTACCCTGAACCCCTGCTCATTTCCCGCAGGCAGCCCATCCACCATGGGCATGCCCCCCAGCCAAGCCACATGTCACCCTGCACTACTGATCATCAATGCATGTCTCCCAGCATCCCCACCCCCCAGCACTGTGGGGCACCTGCCAGCAGGTCCCCACTCATGTCCCCCTGCACCACCACCCCCAGCATCCAGGGGCACCCTCACCAAGGCCCCCACTCATGTCACCCAGCACCCCTAGCCCCCAGCAGTGCAGGGCACCCTCCACAAGGCCCCCACACATGTCCCCCTGCACCCCCCCAGCATCCAGGGGCACCCTCCACCAGGCCCCCACTCATGTCTCCCAGCACCCCCACCCCCCAGCATCCAGGGGCACCCTCCACTAGGCGCCCACTCATGTCCAACTCATGTCCCCTGCACCCCCACCCCCCTGCATCCAGGGGCACCCTCCACCAGGCCCCCACTCATGTCTCCCAGCATCCCCACCCCCCAGCAGTGCAGGGCACACTCCACCAGGCCCCCACACATGTCCAACTCATGTCCCCCTGCACCCCCACCCCCCAGCATCCAGGGGAACCCTCCACCAGGCCCCCACCCATGTCTCCCAGCACCCCCACCCCCCAGCAGTGCAGGGCACCCTCCACCAGGCCCCCACTCATGTCCACCTCATGTCCCCCTGCACCACCAGCCCCCAGCATCCAGGGGCACCCTCCACCAGGCCCCCACTCATGTCTCCCAGCACCCCCAACCCCCAACAGTGCAGGACACCCTCCACCAGGCTCCCACACATGTCCCCCTGCACCCCCCCAGCATCCAGGGGCACCCTCCACCAGGCCCTCACTCATGTCTCCCAGCACCCCCACCCCCCAGCATCCAGGGTCACCCTCCACCAGGCCCCCACTCATGTCCAACTCATGTCCCCCTGCACCCCCACCCCCCAGCAGTCAGGGGCACCCTCCAGCAGGCCCCCACTCATGTCCAACTCATGTCCCCCTGCCCCCCCAGCAGTGCAGGACAGCTGCCAGCAGGCCCCCATACATGTCCCCCTAACACCTCATGACAATCCATAATCATGGCCCCCATACCCCCTCAATACACTGCCCACGCCACCCCAGTCCGAACACACCACCAGGTATGACATCCACCCCACAAAGAAATCACCAGCACATGATGCATCCCAAATGGCTAGCCTGCACATCAACATATATCCGTCAAACCCACACAATGACAGCATGTGAATGAAAAAACACACATTGCGACATGCATGAAACAAAAGAGAGAATACCACACTTTGAAGTACCAAATGATAATGTATTAAACAGAAAAGCAAGGTAATGAAATGGAACAGAAGAAAATGGAAATAAAAAAAGAAATTCAGCATGTCCAATAAATGAAAAAGACGCATGAAATCCAAATGAAAAGCAATCCAAAAGCAAGTCTCCGAAGTGACAGTCTGAGAAAATAAATCCAAGGTGCAAAAATAAAAAAACATTGATCCATGGGAAAAAAAAATCAACAATCCAAATCCATTGTCAAACTATGTACAAAGTAAACATCCAGGGTCCATGTGCCCAATCCTTTAAATGAAACGTATGAAATAA
The DNA here is from genome assembly GCF_040938575.1 of Ambystoma mexicanum. NCBI lineage: Eukaryota > Metazoa > Chordata > Amphibia > Caudata > Ambystomatidae > Ambystoma > Ambystoma mexicanum. The sequence continues at coordinate 1,248,702,664 of NC_090930.1, read as the reverse complement.
AATCCTACCTAATGAAGAAATATATACAAGAACTTGGGGCATTGTCCAAGCGCCCCAAAACAAAACAAAACCGAAAGGAAACTTAACACTAAAGAACTATTTAGAAGGGCAGCAGGCTAGCCCGACGGCTCATTTCTGGATGTTCCGGGCCAATGCATCATCGAACTCCTGCTCAATGTTCCGGAGGCGGTCCTCTTCCATGGCCCCAAGGGTCCGCAGGGATGACGACATGTTCTCTTCCAACTCCCTGCGGATTGCCTCGAGGCACTCGGCCCGCCTCAGGGCCCTCCGCATGGAGTTCTCTGCCCTGACCATCGTGAGCCGTGCCTCTTCCACCCGCTGCCGCTCCGCATCTATGGCATGGCCCAACTGCTGCCACACGGAAGACACTTCCCGTCCTGGGTCCTCCTGCCTTCCAGCCGATGCCTGCCCCTCCGATGTCGAAGGCCCCGAGCCATCATGGCTCCCACCTCGTTGCTGCTGCTGCTGTGCCTGTGCCCGTGCCCTGGCTCCTGCTGCCTGCACATCCTCCACCGGCCGGGGTGCAGTCATTGAGGTGGCCACCCCTGCTGGACGTCCGACTCCCGACTGTGGCAGGGATGTGTCCTCCACCAGCCTGGCTACACTATCAGAGGCAGCTCCACAGGGCACCCAGGTGACAAATGGGTGGAAAGATGGCACGGAGGACGACTGGCGCATAGGGTGTTCAGTTGAGGAGGGGGTCGGAACAAGCTCCAGCAAACGGAGGAATCCGGCCTTGGTGACCTGTCCCAGTAGTCCGACGCGGTCAACGAGCCATTCGAGATGACGTGCAGTCTCCCCATGAAAAGACTGCAGGTCACCTCGCATGGCCCGTTGATGCAACGCCACACCAGTCAGGACAGGCTCAACCCATACCTGGATAGCCATGTCCGCAGGCAGAGGAAGGCCAGTTGTTGTAATCTCATCCCCTGCCTGAAAACGGGTCTGGACGTAGGTATCCCTGCTGGTGCAAGATGATGCAGTGACAGGATCAGGGACAGGATTGCACACAGGCACCTCGGCGGCGGCCTGTGCTGCCTCCTGTTGCTGGTCCTGCACTGCACCACTAGCACCAGTGGAATCCCCACCTCCAGACCCCGTCTCTGTCGCTTGCATGGCCTCCTCCTCCACCAAACCCCCCACCAACCTGGATGGCTCCGTGCCATCTTCCCCCGTTGGGCCCTGTGGGGTCCGAGCTGCCCCTTCTGCTGCCGAGGAGTCCAACTCTGCCCTCCGCCTCTTGGACCTCCCCCCGGCAGCTGCGGCCTGGGACGCGGCACCAGACTCCTCACTCCCCGACGAGATGACAACCGGGGAGGGGAGCCGGGCCTTGCGTCTCCGGCTGCCGGTGCAATCTCTGCCGCTGTGCTCCACAGCACCTTCTCTGCCCTCTTCATCAGTTGACGCTGCAGACAGGGGGAAATAAAACACAGGCATCAGGGCACTGTACAATGGACACATACACACATGACAGTTGTACATGAGTGGCATTGGCAAACCTCAGACATGGCATTACAATCGCCAACACACATGTCACTTCAACTCGCATACATGAGCCATACCACAGCCATATCGCAACAGCCAGCACCATCCATACACATACAACAGCTTGAGCAGGCAAAGGTGAGCCAGACATCACATGCAACACAGGGAGTGCACTACACATGCACACACACCACCACACTTGCATGCATGTGTACACCTCTGCCAACTGTTGCAGTGTTGAGATCGGCATCCATGTCACATCTGCCAATCAGTTTTCCACATCCCGGTGTCACATGCATCCATGTTGCATCACTGTTGCCCCCTTGTCAAATACACACACATGCACATGTACACAGTGCAGATACATGTAGCTGAAACCAACATCCATGTGTGACATCACGAACATGCCTACTTACATACACATTTATTCAAACATGTGTGCCCACACATCTGCATTCGGCATGCAAGCCTACACACACAAGCACCATCCATGTCTCACACATGAGAGCCCTTGCATGTGTTAGCCTCACGGCCCTGTACACCCCCCCCTACTTGGCCCCATTAAAACACATGTGCAGCCTGCACACTACTGGCACACCACCACACGCACAGCTTACAATCAGGATGCATGTACTCTAACCGCTCGACTCCAGACTGGTCGGCCTCTCAAGGACCTGGACGTGGAGCGCTGGGGATATGCGTTCCAGGACCCTCATCTGATCTTCCGACAAGTGGCCCTGGCGCCCCTTAGCATCGGCTGCCTTCAAGAGGCGCCGGGCCTTGTTGAGGGTCCTGGACCTGAAGTCCTCCCAGCGCTTCTTGACATGATGGAATAGTCGGACTGCCACCCCCTCCGCGTTGATGGCAGTCACAATGTCCCTCTAGATCTGAGTCCGTCCTTCCTTGTCGGCGCGCAAGCTTCCGAAGAGGGCATCATACTGCCCCAGGACTTGCTCCACCAGGACACCAACTTCGGTGGCAGTGAAGCTGGTGCCCCTCTGCCTCTCTGGCCGGGGATTGCCAGTGGTGCCAGATGTTGCAGTGCCCGACATGACAACCCCAGAGGCAGGAGTGGGTGGGGAACTGGGTCCTGGGGCTGGTCTGTGGAGCAATGGAATCCCAGTCGGGAGTCTTCGGTTCCAGCAGGGGTGGTCACAGCAACAGCACCCCTGGCTGATGTGCAGGCAGCAAATGGCAGGGCACGTGGGCAGTAGGCAATCAGGCAGCAGCAGATGGCAGGTGGCAGCATGCTCGGGGCTCTGGGGGGCAGTAATTCGTCCTTCTGGGCAGGAGCATGGTCTTCCGTGTGCTTACGTGTGGCCAGCTTGATACAGAGTGATTTGGCATGTGAAAATCCAGCACATCTGCGTGTAACTCGAGGAAAGGGCCTTAGCGCGTAAGCGCGACAGCACACGAACGCAAATTCATTGGCCCAAAGGCCCCCAGCATGTAGGCGCATCTATGAGGTTACGCGCACGTGCGTTTTCCGTGGCGCGTAGAAAAAATAACCACGTCAGAGTGTCATAGTGTGTAATTGGTGGAAAGGGCCTCAGCGCGTATGCGTGTCTGTGACGTGCGTGCGCGGGCGTTTCCCTGTACAAGGGTGCATGTATCATGTCCAATGACTGCACGTCAGAGTGTCAGCTCGTGTAATTGGAGGATGGGGCCTTAGCGCGTACACGCGGAAGTGACGCTGGACGTGTGGGCATGTTTAAAAGGTACGTGTAGAACGCCATTTCCTTGTACGTGCTTTTCGTGGAGAGCGAGTGGGTGAAATCTGTACTTCTTGTCGGTTCACACGCGATTTACTTCACGGCGTTCCAAGTTCTTACTCTCTGTTACCTCTGACAGCTTTTTCTCTTTTTCCTGGGCCTGTTTCCTCAAACAGCGTTCACTTCTTTTGTTGTCCTGTCTCCTCAGACAGTGTACAATTCTTCTTTTGGCGGGGGTGTTGCCAACGCGCACACGCGCGTCTTTTTCACGCTATTTTTCCAGGCAGACGGTGAGTCGCGCACGTATTTAACATCTGTGCTTGCCCCGTGTGTCGCGTACCCCTTCAGAGGTCATTCTAGGCTGCGTGTGACACGCATACGTTCATTTTTGTGTTTCTGGGTGCCACAGCGTAGTGCAGGTTTATTTTTCCACGCACGTGGTCTAGGAGGGGTTGCGTGCACATTATCTCCCTTTTTTGATATGATATATGATATGATATGGCATTTGTAACGCGCCTATACACAAGTGTTTCAAGGCGCGATGAGGCAGGGAGGGGGGAACAAGAGGAAGACAGACAACAATCCTACTAGGCCAGGTGTAATTCAGATCGTGCAAGTGCAGGGGTAGGGGGGAAGGGAAAAAGTGCAAGGGGAAGGGGAGGGGGGGGAAGTGCTGAACAGGGTAAGTAGAATAAAAATAAATAAATAAATAAACAGGGCCAGCTGGTGGCAAGTGCAAGGTAAGTGCAGACAAGTGCTGGGAGGGGGGAGTTGTAGGGATGCAGAGACAGTCCCGCAGTGCAGGGGTTGCCAGGGAGGCAGTGCAAGTGGAGTGTGGCTGCGCCAAGGACCGATTTCAGGGAAAGTTGCCCAGGTGCAGGTTCAGTGCAGTTTCAGTGAAGGATTTAGCAGGGGAGAGGGAGAGAGAAAGCAGAAACAAAGAGGACGTTTTTGAGGTGCTTCCGGAACCGAAGATGGTTCTCCTTAAGTTGCAGGGAGGCAGGAAGGCTGTTCCAGAGGGAGGCCCCTGCCGCAGAGAGAGATCTATCCCCAGCTCATTGCTTCGAGAAACGGCTGACCCTGAGGGAGTTGGAGACAGATGAGCGAAGGGCTCGGGAAGGAAGATATTTAGGAAGAGAGAGTTGAAGGTATTTAGGCCCCAGGCCCCAGAAGGCCTTGTGGACAATGCAGAGGGTTTTGAACTTAATCCTCGCAGCCACTGGGAGCCAGTGTAGAGATTTCAGTCCTGGAGAGATATGGTCCCTAGGATTGAGGCCAAGGACAAGTCTCGCAGTCCTGTTCTGGATGAGTTGCAGAGGGCGGAGAGTGGAGGCAGGCAGATTAAGATAGAGGCTGTTATAGTAGTCCAGCTTCGAGAGAACCAGGGCTCTGGAGACCGTGAGCTTCTGGGGGAAGGAGAGGAAGGGAAGAATACCTCTGAGGAGGTGCAGCTGGTAGTGTGACTTCTTGGAGACGTCAGATATATGAGGAGAGAAGGAGAGTGTTGAGTCGAAGATGACCCCGAGGTTTTTTGCCTTGCAAGTAGGAGCAGGAGGCCTGCCTGTGTGCCTGTGTGGGGTGCCTGTGCATTGCGTGACCCGTCATCTTCCCCCAGGAGTCACATACAGCCTTGCTAGAGCACTAGGGTATGAATTCCATCTAGTACCCTACCCCTTTGACCCCCAATTGCCCAGGACAATAGTTTACTGCAACTCCCATATGCACAACAACATCAATGCCATGGTTGGGAGGCGAGCACGCGGTAAGGGTGGCAAAGGTGGCCGAGCCTCAAGAGGTGGCCATGGTGGATACGGTAGGGGGCGTGGCCGGGACTTGCAGGGTGCCCCTAGTTCCCCATGTGTGGGTGACCAGTCAGGGACACCCATGCCCCCCCCACCTGGTTGAGGGTAACGTGGCTGACACCATCCCTGCTCAGCCCTTGTTGGACCAGCCCATTGTGACATCAGACCTGGCACAGGGTGACTCCATGGCTGACTTCCAGGTCAGCAGGTCTAGGCCACGTTTGGCGGTGCATGTTGGTGTCACCAGGCCACGTGGATCAGGGGCAGCTATGTCATCTGCTTCCCCGAGTAGGCAGGGTGGGGAGGCTTCAGGGGCAGCTGCGGCTCCATCCACCCCAGCTCTGAGTCTCCCAGCCAGGACAGTGTCGGTCCCAGCCCATCCTGCTGACGTTCCCCCTGACCACATCACACTTCAGCTAATGCCTGCACCAAGTCCCATGGTGAGTCTTCATTCCCACACTCCTTGTCCACAGTCCACCAGGGCTCCTGCCCCTAGTGTCCAAAGTGGAGTAGGACAGTCAGGATCCCCACCACCTTCCAAGCGGAAGAGGAAGAGTGCTCGTCCAGTACAGGCTGATGCCCCAGACACAGCTACACAGTCCGGCCCACCAAGGAAGCCCAGCTTCAATCACGCCGAACTTGATGCACTTGTGGAGTATGTGTCCGCACATGACAGCGAAATGGTGATTACTGCAGGATGCAAGACCACACCTGCACAACGTCTGGCACACTGGCAGACCATCGCGGACATCATAAGTGCCCTTGGATTCGTGAGGTGCACAGCTAATGATTGCTACAAGCGCTGGAATGACCTGAAGCGCAGGGCAAAGAAAAATCTGGCCTCAAGTCATGCCGCTACTCTAGTGACAGGAGGTGGGTCTCCAGCAGAGGACATTGAACTCACTCCACATGAGTATGTTGCTGGGACCTACGTCATGGAGGGACAGATCCAAGGCGTGGGAGACCTGCCAGATTACGAGGCATTGTCCGGTGAGTGCACATGCATGTGTGTGTCACCCATGTGCATGGTGTGTGCGTGAGGGCTTCTGATTGAGTGCCAGGTGAGGGTGTGTGCGCCTGAGTGGTTTGGGTCACCCATGTGCTTCATCCAATACATTCTGCGCACCAGGATTTGGGTATTGCAGTATCACTTCTGGCAACAGTAGACATTTAGCCCAACCTCACGCCAGTTGCCCTTGAAGTGTCATCTTGCCACAACATTGTTGCGTATTATTCTGTGTTCATTCAGGCTGATTGTTTGCATTCCACCACTTTCACTAGGCATTTCTCAGTCCTATTGTCACATGTGTGACATGGCTATGGTACATGCCATCTGTGTGATGGCATGTGTCATGTATGTGTATTGGACATGCCAATCACAGGCCAATGTGTGATGGCACTGCTAGCCAGCATGCAGCAAATGTGTTGGTTTTCCATCTTGGTGTCATCAATGTGTGCGATTTGCCTCCCCTTCATACGCAGTGACGGTGCATGCATGGGAGGGTTATAGTCATGTGGGACATGTGTCAATGAAGTACTGGTTCTGTTGCTTCTCAGCCCTAATTGTGTGCCATGGTGCTAATGCCTGTTCCCATTTCTTTTCTTTCATGTCTTTGCAGGGGGATGACGCACTTGATACTGCTGGGGTTGTGGAGATGGTGCAGACCCAGGAGGGGTCTCAGGCCCGACCGGGCACCAGTGAGGGACGTGGTGTGGTGGTGGGTGAGAACCCACACTTGCTGCAGACCATTATCTCAAGGGGTGTCTCTGGGTGCACTTCCCCCAAGCTCTATTCAGGTGTTGATTCGGATGATGAGACCTATGTGCTGTCGCAGGTAAGTGTTTCTGGGAGGGATTCTGTACTGCCCAACCCACCTGCATCAGGGGTAGAACCCTCAATGGGGATGTCAGTGTTGGTAGGTCCGCCTTTGGTGGTTACAGATGCAGGGTCACACTCCGCAACATCTGATCCTGTTCCTGGGCCAGCAGATCAGAGGGGGAATGCAGTCCTGCAGCCTCAGGCAGTGCTGGCACAGCAAGGCGCAGTTCGGATTGCCCCAGACAGGTGTGGTGCCCGCCGACGCGGCAGCCGTACGCCACCTGGCAATACCGCATGGAAGCAATCCATATACGGTATGGCAAACCAACAGGCAGCATCATCTGAGATGATGGCTCAGGCCATGTATAGGGTGGCCACTTCCATTGTCCCCCAAGAAAGGCTGATGGAACAACTACAGCAGGCAACAGACTCCATTTGCCAGTCACACAGGGAGGACATGTTGGCGTCCAACAGGGACAGACGGGCGACACTGTAGACTCTGCGGGAAGCCATTTCTATTGAGTCCCAGGGCCACAGGGAAGCCCTGAGGGTGGAACTCCGTCAGCTCAGGGTGACTCTTGTTGAGCTTGAGGCTTCAACTGACACGAGGACAGAACAGCAGCTGGAGCGGCTCACACGTACACTCTCAGCTGAGATGCAGGAAACTAGGGAGGAGGTCCGGGCATCCCGTGAGTTGTTGCATGGGGACCTCCGCACGATTATCCTCCAGAACCAGACCTTCCACACCCGCATGCTTGCTGCCATGGAGGACCAGACTAGAGCTTTGTGTGGGCTGCCTCCCATAGTGCCACCACCTCCTGATGAAGCTGCAGAGGGTGAGGAGAGCGACAGCAGCGATTCTCTCACAATAGGGTAGCCGTGCAGGCCATGAGCCCATGGAGGTGTTTTTTTTCCGCAAAATCCACACAGGTGGGTTTTGGTGTGCACCCTGTCCTCGGACCTCCTGCACGGCCTCCCCCACCCCCCCAGCCCCATACATGGCCATTTTTGATTTTTGATTTTTGATTTTTGATTTTTGATTTTTGATTTTTTTTACAGTGTGTTGCCTTGTGTGGCTCCCATGGGCATACGCTGTATTGTGACTGGGCACATGCAGGCTTGACCTGAATTTGGGTAAGATGCTTGGGTTTGTGTGACACACACCCCTCCTGCTTCCCGTTTCCATAGGCTTGCAAAGGGTGTGCCCAAGTGACATTGACTTACACAGTGACGTTGGACTCCCATTTGATGTGTGGGCAGTCTGTAGTCAATACTGTGTATACATTACTAGTGCATATTGTTGTTGTATTGTACACTGCATGGTGTATTGATATGTGCCTCTGTATCCATCTCATCCTCCTAATTTGCAGGTCCATTCCTCATGTCTTCACAAGGCGGTCTACTTTGGAAATGGAGTCCATGTTGTAAGCAGTGCACCTACACTTTTGCGTGGCGCTAACACTGTACAGTCGGAAGTGGTCGAAGTGCTGGCATTATCAGGTAGTGAGACTACCAATTTTTTAAATCTGTACTGTCATGTTTATGGTAGGTTGGAGGTTGTGTAGGTGACTAGTATTATTGGTAAATATTTGGTAAAGTGTGTTGTTGGTCCTGCATTACTGTGAGCATTTCATGTGTGGCCTGTTTCCATTAGGGACACTGTACTTTGTGACACTTGTGTCATGTTGTGGGGATTAATTTGTTTGCTCTCACATAGTATGACATGCCATGAGAAAGCTAATTGTATTTTGTGGGAGGGAGAGAAGCACTGTCCATTTTTCTAAACCTGCTGCCATTTACTCTGAATCACATTTTGGGAATCATTTTGTATAGCTTTAGAAATACTTTGTAACTTAGATTTACCTTTGTGTGTTTAAAGGTATTTTCTGACATTTCTGCAACGAGCAAGCACTCGTATTTTGTCTTCCTGCTGCACTCGTATTTTGTCTTCCTGCTGCATTTATTTTTGAACTACAGGCTCTGGGAACTACAGCTCCCAAGAGCACTTGCTGCCTATTTTTGGATACGTCAGGCGCTTTCAGCGCCGGCACTTTCAGGGGCAAGCCGGTCTGCGCCGGTCCCGCCAGCCTCCTTTATCTATCCCTAAGGCACTCGTGGCCCAGGAGAAAGCTAATTGTATTTTGTGGGAGGGAGAGAAGCACTGTCCATTTTTCTAAACCTGCTGCCATTTACTCTGAATCACATTTTGGGAATCATTTCGTATAGCTTTAGAAATACTTTGTAACTTAGATTTACCTTTGTGTGTTTAAAAGTATTTTCTGACATTTCTGCAACGAGCAAGCACTCGTATTTTGTCTTCCTGCTGCATTTATTTTTGAACTACAGGCTCTGGGAACTACAGCTCCCAAGAGCACTTGCTGCCTATTTTTGGATACGTCAGGCGCTTTCAGCGCCGGCGCTTTCAGGGGCAAGCCGGTCTGCGCCGGTCCCGCCGGCCTCCTTTATCTATCCCTAAGGCACTCGTGGCCCAGGAGAAAGCTAATTGTATTTTGTGGGAGGGAGAGAAGCACTGTCCATTTTTCTAACCCTGCTACCATTTACTCTGAATCACATTTTGGGAATCATTTCGTATAGCTTTAGAAATACTTTGTAACTTAGATTTACCTTTGTGTGTTTAAAAGTATTTTCTGACATTTCTGCAACGAGCAAGCACTCGTATTTTGTCTTCCTGCTGCATTTATTTTTGAACTACAGGCTCTGGGAACTACAGCTCCCAAGAGCACTTGCTGCCTATTTTTGGATACGTCAGGCGCTTTCAGCGCCGGCGCTTTCAGGGGCAAGCCGGTCTGCGCCGGTCCTCGCCGTCCGCGGGGTTCAGGGCGGAAAGTGCTGCCCGTCTCCCCATAGACCGGTGTAACATCCTCACAGGTAATCATGGGTTTGCTCCCCCTCGACAAGCTCGCGCTAGATCTCAGTAAGCTTGCGCGCATTAACCTGGTCCAAAAAGCGGTAGAAACTGCCCTTAACCGAGTCAGTCAGGACTCAAAGGAAAAAGCAGCCATCAAAAGGCCCCCCAAGAAAGAAAAATTGACCGTTCCCCCCCGGAACAGTCCCGAGTTTCACCCCTCAAATAAGCTAGACCTAAAAATATGCTTGCTTAACACGCGTTCTCTCAATAAACATGCACAATGTGTTCATGACAGGATTGTCAATGAACAAATAGACATCTTCTGCATAACTGAAACCTGGCTCAAGGACCCTATCGGCCCCACCTGCGACATCGCAGTCCCGGAAGGCTACTCCATCTTCTACTCAAACAGAGAAGAAGGCCAGGGGGGTGGTGTAGCAGTCATCACAAGAGACTCTATACATATGTTTCCCAGCAGCATAGCATGTACAGGCTGTGAAATACTGCACCTCAAACACACCCCTACGGCTAACAGTAGTTTAAACTTGATTGTCCTATACAGGCCCCCAACGTCCACCCCAGAATTCAACGACGAAATAACGCATCAACTCAATATGCTTAAAGGACCCAACACAGCCACACTAGTCATGGGCGACTTTAACCGCTGGTTTGGCGATACAAAAGACAAAGAAGCTAGTAAACTTCAAAGATCCCTAAACAACATTGACTTTGAGATCAACAACCAAGAGCCCACAATGGACAACGGCCATCTTCTTGACTGGGTCGTCTCTAACAATCTCGAAACCCGAGAGTTTAAGACTGAACCCTGCATTTGGTCAGACCATCATAGCATATCCTTCCACATCACCCTGCCTCTTCCCAAACCCAAAACCCCTAACTGCCCGACCCTCTCGACACACCGTAACTACAAAAACATTGATAGGAACCACCTCATACAATGCCTAGCTGAGGTGGATAAAAACCAAACCGAGAATGACTCCTGTGAAACAACGTTAGCAAATCTACTTAGTCACCTCGAGAAACTCACGGACCAAATTGCCCCCCTTCAAACTAAATCAACTAGACCCACCCAAAAAAAACCACAATGGTTCTCCAAAGAACTTGCAGAACAAAAAAAGGACAAACGAAACAGAGAAAATGTATGGCTAAAAAATCCTTCATCAGCCAATAAAGCCCGCTGGAAGGAAAGCGAAATAATATATAAACATATGATAACCGAGGCCAAAAAAAACTTCTATAACGAACAGATTTATACAGCCACCAATTCCACCAGCAAACTATTCAATATCCTCAAATCCATAGAAAAACCCAAAGCCATTACCCCTCCTTTCCTACCCTCTCAAGAAGAATGCGATGCCACCCAGATCGCCTTCTTCAACAAAATTTCAAAAGCCAGGGACGCCATCATAAATTCCCTGACCAACAAAAAAACGACAGTTACTCTGCCAGCTGAGACTGCAACAGCAGGTATTGGAACTTTCAAGTTCACAGAGATCAACAACAGCGAAATGATCAAAGTACTGGCGACCATGAAACCCACTACCTGTGCAGAGAATATCATTCCACCTAAGATAATATTGGACAACATAGACATTTTCGCCCCCATCCTGACAAAGATCATTAATGCCTCTTTTAGAGATCAGGAAGTCCCTAATGCCATCAAAAAAGTCACAGTAACCCCTCTGGTAAAAAAACCCAATCTCGACCAACGCGATCCGAATAATCTCAGACCCATAACAAACTGCAACTTCATCCTCAAAATCATGGATAAGATCGCCACCATGCAGCTCCAGGCACACGTAGAGGAATCTAATTCCCTCCACCCACAGCAGTCTGGTTTTCGCCCCGCACACAGTACCGAGACGGCCATGTTAGATCTGCAGACCAAAATGCTCGGTATTATTGACAAGGGTAAGACAGGCCTCCTCGTTCTACTCGACCTCAGCGCCGCATTTGATCTCCTCGACCATAACCTACTCCAGAATGCGCTAAAAAAGACCACCAACTGCTCTGATGAAGCCATCAGATGGATAATGTCCTTTCTAAAAAACAGAATATCCAGAGTGCACTGGGGGGACAAGTTCTCCCTTGAAAAAGAAATCCTCTGTGGAGTTCCCCAAGGGGCCAGTATGTCACCCCTACTGTTCAATCTTTACTTAAAATACCTATGCCTTGTTCTAGACCACATAAACACCTATTTCACTAACTATGCTGACGACACACAGCTTGTATTCGAACTAAGTGGCAATTATCAGAAAGATAGCGAGCAACTTACCACGATATACAACCACGTGGAGCAATGGATGGACTCCAATTGGATGTGCCTAAACGGAAAAAAAACGGAACTCATGATTTTCGGCTCATCCTCTGCTCGTGCTAAGCTACCCTCATCCTACACATCCTTCCACATTAAAGATACCCCCATTCCGGTCCTAAGCAAGGTTAAAACCCTAGGTATGCTGCTAGAAGCATCGTTGGGTGCGGACGCCCAAGTACAGTTCATCAAAAAAAACTGTGCCTACCACCTCCGTCTAATAAAAGCCATCAGACCTTTCATATCCGAGGAAAATTGTGCGACCATAGCAAGAGCCACCATCTTATCGCGCCTTGACTATGGCAACGCTCTAGTCCTGGGTGCCTCCAAGCAATGCCTACAAAGCTACCAAATTGTACAGAACAACGCGGTAAGAATTGTCAAGCTCAAAACTAAAACAGAACATATCAGCAACTCCAGAAGAGAGCTTCATTGGCTGAAAATCGAAAATAGGGTGCATTTCAAAACCTTAACCATCGTTCACAGATGCATCTACGGAAAGGCACCAACCTACTTAAAAACTAGGCTCAAACCAAACGTTCCTAATAGAACACTGAGATCATCCCAACTTGTTAAAATTGCTACGTCACCTCACAAACTCAAAAGTGGCTTAGGTAGAGCCTTTCCAACCCTTGCAGCCAACCTTTGGAACAACCTACCAGACCACCTTAGACTGGAAACCAACTACTCGCGTTTTCGCAAACAGGTAAAAACCCATATCTTCAAATAAACGGCCATCACGGCATATGCCTCAGTTAGCTTAATTCTATGTGACTGTCCCGTCTGCTCTGTCTAATCACTATCTGTTCCGTCCGTTCTCGTGTCCTTGTTTCTGCGCCCCGAGGCTCGCGTGCTACCGGCGCAATATAAATATTAAATAAAATAAAAATTAAAAAAAAATGGTGTGTTGTGTGGCGGTGCTGGGTAGGGGTTGGGTGACATGGCACTGTTCTCATGTTGTATTTTGCAAGTGGGTATTCATTTTTGCTGCATTGAAGTGTGTCTTTTGATGACACTGCATTGATGGTGTTTGTTTAGGTAGGGATGCACACATTGTGACACTTCCAGGTGAACAATCTCAGGTTGCTATGGTTCTGACAGTTGACTGTCCCTTAATTCATCAGAATTGTCAGTTTGAGTCATCATTGATTGTCAGATGGTATGTGCCAGGGCTGTGTGCACTCCACTGGGGTGTGATTTCTATGTGAAGTAATTAGCCACCAGCTGCGTACGGGCTGCCTCACCCCGTGCAGCGGGCATGCATGTGGTTGGGGATGTGGGGGCACCACCATCTCCACAGCCAGGCCCCGGCGTGTTGCAACATTGTGCAGGACACATGCTGCCACTATGATCCTGCACATTACCGGGGGAGCGTTTAACAGCTGCCCGCCAGAACGGTCAAGGGAGCGAAAGCGTGACTTGAGCACTCCGAATGTGCGCTCCACTATGCCCTGGGTTGCAATATGGGCTGTGTTGTATCTTACCTCGGGAGGCGTGATGGGGTTCCGAATTGGCGTCATCATGTGGGTGCTCAGAGGGTAGGCACTGTCCCCTGGGGAGGTGGTGATGGGGATCATTAGTGGGGTAGTGACATTACTCTGTATCTGTCATGCATGCGTGTGCTGTGGCGTTTATACTCACCAAGCAGCCATGCATCGCCATGCCGCCCAGCTTCCATGTCCCGGTTTAGGGTTGACATCCTGTAAATGAAGCTGTTGTGGGTGGACCCTGGATAGTTGGCATATACTGAGGTGATGATTCCCTTGGCATCACATACTATCTGGACGTTGAAGGAATGCCAGTGCTTGCGGTTTCTATAGATGTGCTCAGATGCCCTGGGGGGATGTAGAGCCACATGGGGGCAATCAATGGACCTAGCACTTTGGGGAATTGTGCCACCCTGTAGAAATCCTGGCTGATAGCCTGCCTTTCTGCAGGTGTTCTGGGCAGGTATATGTGCCTGCAGACTGATGGGCGTGCAGTGATGATGGCCAACACCTGGTGTAGGCACCGTGACTGCGTGGCCTGTGACACCCCCCCCACTATGGCACTTGTCCGCTGAAATGATCCAGTAGCCAAGAAGTGCAGTACATTGAGGACCTTCTCCAGGGGGCTGAGTGCTTGGGAGCACAGGGTGGGTGATGTGAGGTTATCCTCCCACTCACTGACCAGGTCGAGTATTATGTGAGGTGGAAACCTGTACCTCCCATACGCCTGGTCATCAGGCATACCAAAAAGGCTGGTTCTGGGTGTAAAGATTCTGGCCCTGACTATCCTCCTCCTCCTCCTGCGGTATCCCACGGCCACTGCTGCTAGGAACGGTATATTCATCCTGGCGTCTGAGCTTGTTTGTTGTTTGCGCACACTTTTATGCTGCGCGGGACGTGCTCCTGCTTCATGCTGGCGTACGTGTTTCCGATTGGACCATTTTTTTGGGGCGTTGGAGGCGAACGTGTAAATCTTCCCGCCCACCCCAGGAATACACATAACACGCTCTCCCAGGTCCAGTCGCGTGTAAATATTCCTGCCCACCCCAGGAATACACGTACCCCACTCTCCCAGGCCCAGTCGCGTGTGGAAGTTCACGCGAACCCCGTAATACACGTACCCTGCTGATATCGCGTGTGGAAGTTCACGCGGACCCGTAATACATGTACCCTGCTGATATCGCATGTGGAAGTTCACGCGGACCTGTAATACACGTACCCTGCTGATATCGCGTGTGGAAGTTCACGCGGACCTGTAATACACGTACCCTGATGAAATTGCGTGTAAGACTACCCTCGCACCCCTGAAATACACGTACCCAGGCCAATCGCACTGCTGGGGGGTGGGGGTGCAGGGAGACATGAGTGGGGGCCTGGTGAAGGGTGCCCCACAGTGCTGGGGGGTGAGGGTGCAGGGAGACATGAGTGGTTGCCTGGTGGAGGGTGCCCCTGACTGCTGGGGGATGGGGGGTGGGAGACATGAGTGGGGGCCTGGTGGAGGGTGCCCCGCAGTGCTGGGGGGTGGGGGTGCAGGGAGACATGAGTGGTTGCCTGGTGGAGGGTGCCCCTGACTGCTGGGGGGTGGGGGGTGGGAGACATGAGTGGGGGCCTGGTGGAGGGTGCCCCTGACTGCTGGGGGGTGGGGGTGCTGGGAGACATGAGTGGGGGCCTGGTGGAGGGTGCCCCTGGATGCTGGGGGGTGGGGGTGCAGGGGGACATGAGTGGGGGCCTGGTGGAGGGTGCCCCTGTCTGCTGGGGGGTGGGGGGTGGGAGACATGAGTGGGGGCCTGGTGGAGGGTGCCCCTGACTGCTGGGGGGTGGGGGTGCTGGGAATGAGTGGGGGCCTGGTGGAGGGTGCCCCTGGATGCTGGGGGTGCAGAGAGACATGAGTGGGGGCCTGGTGTAGGGTGCCCCTGACTGCTGCGGGGGTGGGGGGGTGGTAGACATGAGTGGGGGCCTGGTGGAGGGTGCCCCTGAATGCTGGGGGTGGGGGTGCTGGGAGACATGAGTGGGGGCCTGGTGGAGGGTGCCCCTGGATGCTGGGGGGTGGGGTTGCAGGGAGACATGAGTGGGGGCCTGGTGGAGGGTGCCCCTGACTGCTGTGGGTTGGTGGGGTGGGAGACATGAGTGGGGGCCTGGTGGAGGGTGCCCCTGGATGCTGGGGGGTGGGGGTGCAGGGAGACATGAGTGGGGGCCTGCTGGAGGGTGCCCCACAGTGCTGGGGGGTGGGGGTGCAGGGAGACATGAGTTGGACATGAGTGGGGGCCTAGTGGAGGGTGCCCCTGGATGCTGGGGGGTGGGGGTGCTGGGTGACATGAGTGGGGGCCTGGTGGAGGGTGCCCCTGGATGCTGGGGAGTAGGGGTGCAGGGAGACATGAGTGGGGGCCTGGTGGAGGGTTCCCCTGGGGGGTGGGGCTTAGGAGACATGAGTGGGGGCCTGGTGGAGAGTGCACCTGACTGCTGGAGGGTGGGGGTGCTGGGAGACATGAGTGGGGGCCTGGTGGAGGGTGCCCCTGGATGCTGGGGGGTGGGTGTGCAGGGGGACATGAGTGGTTGCCTGGTGGAGGGTGCCCCTGACTGCTGGGGGGTGGGAGACATGAGTGGGGGCCTGGTGGAGGGTGCCCCTGACTGCTGGGGGTGGGGGTGCTGGGAGACATGAGTGGGGGCCTGGTGGAGGGTGCCCCTGACTGCTGGGGGTGGGGGTGCTGGGAGAAATGAGTGAGGGCCTGGTGGATGGTGCCCCTGGATGCTGGGGGGTGGGGGTTCAGGGAGACATGAGTGGGGGCCTGGTGGAGGGTGCCCCTGACTGCTGGGTGGTGGGGGTGTGGGAGACATGAGTGGGGGCCTGGTGGAGAGTGCCCCTGACTGCTGGGGGGTGGGGGTGCTGGGAGACATGAGTGGGGGCCTGGTGGAGGGTGCCCCTGGATGCTGGGTGGTGGGGGTGCAGGGAGACATGAGTGGTTGACTGGTGGAGGGTGCCCCTGACTGTTGGGTGGTGGGTGTGGTGGGATACATGAGTGGGGGCCTGGTGGAGGGTGCCCCACAGTGCTGGGGGGGTGGGGGTGCAGGGGGACATGAGTTGGACATGAGTGGGGTCCTGGTGGAGGGTGCCCCTGACTGCTGGGGGGTGGGGGGTGGGAGACATGAGTGGGGGCCTGGTGGAGGGTGCCCCACACTTCTGGGGGGTGGGGGTGCAGGGAGACATGAGTTGGACATGAGTGGGGGCCTGGTGGAGGGTGCCCCTGGATGCTGGGGGGTGGGTGTGCAGGGAGACATGAGTGGGTGCCTGGTGGAGGATGCCCCTGACTGCTGGGGGGTGGGGGGGTGGGAGACATGAGTGGGGGCCTGGTGGAGGGTGCCCCTGACTGCTGGGGGGTGGGGGGCTGGGAGACATGACTGGGGGCCTGGTGGAGGGTGCCCCTGACTGCTGGGGGGTCGGGGGTGGGAGACATGAGTGGGGGCCTGGTGGAGGGAGCCCCTGTCTGCTGGGCGGTGGGGGTGCTGGGAGACATGAGTGGGGGCCTGGTGGAGGGTGCCCCTGGATGCTGGGGGGTGGGGGTGCAGAGAGACATGAGTGGGGGCCTGGTGGAGGATGCCCCTGACTGCTGGTGGGTGGGGTGTGTGAGACATGAGCGGGGGCCTGCTGGAGGGTGCCCCTGGATGCTGGGGGTGGGGGTGCAGGGAGACATGAGTGGGGGCCTGGTGGAGGGTGCCCCACAGTTCTGGGGGATGGGGGTGCAGGGAGACATGAGTTGGACATGAGTGGGGGCCTGGTGGAGGGTGCCCCTGGATGCTGGGGGGTGGGGGTGCTGGGAGACATGAGTGGGGGCCTGGTGGAGGGTGCCCCTGGATGCTGGGGGGTGGGGGTGCAGGGAGACATGAGTGGGGGCCTGGTGGAGGGTGCCCCACAGTGCTGGGGGGTGGGGGTGCAGGGAGACATGAGTGGTTGCCTGGTGGAGGGTGCCCCTGACTGCTGGGGGTTGGGGGGATGGGAGCCATGAGTGGGGGCCTGGTGGAGGGTGCCACACAGTGCTGGGGGGTGGGGGTGCAGGGGGACATGAGTTGGACATGAGTGGGGGCCTGGTGGAGGGTGCCCCTGACTGCTGAGGGTTGGGGGTGGGAGACATGAGTGGGGGTCTGGTGGAGTGTGCCCCACAGTGCTGGGGGGTGCAGGGAGACATGAGTTGGACATGAGTGTGGGCCTGGTGGAGGGTGCCCCTGGACGCTGGGGGGTGGGGGTGCTTGTGAGACATGAGTGGGGGCCTGGTGGAGGATGCCCCTGGATGCTGCGCAGTGGGGGTGCAGGGAGACATGAGTGGGTGCCTGGTGGAGGGTGCCCCACAGTGCTGGGGGGTGGGGGTACAGGGAGACATGAGTTGGACATGAGTGGGGGCCTGGTGGAGGGTGCCCCTGGATGCTGGGGGGTGGGGGTGCAGGGAGACATGAGTGGGGGCCTGGTGGAGGGTGCCCCTGACTGCTGTGGGTTGGTGGGGTGGGAGACATGAGTGGGGGCCTGGTGGAGGGTGCCCCTGGATGCTGGGGGGTGGGGGTGCAGGGAGACATGAGTGGGGGCCTGCTGGAGGGTGCCCCACAGTGCTGGGGGGTGGGGGTGCAGGGAGACATGAGTTGGACATGAGTGGGGGCCTAGTGGAGGGTGCCCCTGGATGCTGGGGGGTGGGGGTGCTGGGTGACATGAGTGGGGGCCTGGTGGAGGGTGCCCCTGGATGCTGGGGAGTAGGGGTGCAGGGAGACATGAGTGGGGGCCTGGTGGAGGGTTCCCCTGGGGGGTGGGGCTTAGGAGACATGAGTGGGGGCCTGGTGGAGAGTGCACCTGACTGCTGGAGGGTGGGGGTGCTGGGAGACATGAGTGGGGGCCTGGTGGAGGGTGCCCCTGGATGCTGGGGGGTGGGTGTGCAGGGGGACATGAGTGGTTGCCTGGTGGAGGGTGCCCCTGACTGCTGGGGGGTGGGAGACATGAGTGGGGGCCTGGTGGAGGGTGCCCCTGACTGCTGGGGGTGGGGGTGCTGGGAGACATGAGTGGGGGCCTGGTGGAGGGTGCCCCTGACTGCTGGGGGTGGGGGTGCTGGGAGAAATGAGTGAGGGCCTGGTGGATGGTGCCCCTGGATGCTGGGGGGTGGGGGTTCAGGGAGACATGAGTGGGGGCCTGGTGGAGGGTGCCCCTGACTGCTGGGTGGTGGGGGTGTGGGAGACATGAGTGGGGGCCTGGTGGAGAGTGCCCCTGACTGCTGGGGGGTGGGGGTGCTGGGAGACATGAGTGGGGGCCTGGTGGAGGGTGCCCCTGGATGCTGGGTGGTGGGGGTGCAGGGAGACATGAGTGGTTGACTGGTGGAGGGTGCCCCTGACTGTTGGGTGGTGGGTGTGGTGGGATACATGAGTGGGGGCCTGGTGGAGGGTGCCCCACAGTGCTGGGGGGGTGGGGGTGCAGGGGGACATGAGTTGGACATGAGTGGGGTCCTGGTGGAGGGTGCCCCTGACTGCTGGGGGGTGGGGGGTGGGAGACATGAGTGGGGGCCTGGTGGAGGGTGCCCCACACTTCTGGGGGGTGGGGGTGCAGGGAGACATGAGTTGGACATGAGTGGGGGCCTGGTGGAGGGTGCCCCTGGATGCTGGGGGGTGGGTGTGCAGGGAGACATGAGTGGGTGCCTGGTGGAGGATGCCCCTGACTGCTGGGGGGTGGGGGGGTGGGAGACATGAGTGGGGGCCTGGTGGAGGGTGCCCCTGACTGCTGGGGGGTGGGGGGCTGGGAGACATGACTGGGGGCCTGGTGGAGGGTGCCCCTGACTGCTGGGGGGTCGGGGGTGGGAGACATGAGTGGGGGCCTGGTGGAGGGAGCCCCTGTCTGCTGGGCGGTGGGGGTGCTGGGAGACATGAGTGGGGGCCTGGTGGAGGGTGCCCCTGGATGCTGGGGGGTGGGGGTGCAGAGAGACATGAGTGGGGGCCTGGTGGAGGATGCCCCTGACTGCTGGTGGGTGGGGTGTGTGAGACATGAGCGGGGGCCTGCTGGAGGGTGCCCCTGGATGCTGGGGGTGGGGGTGCAGGGAGACATGAGTGGGGGCCTGGTGGAGGGTGCCCCACAGTTCTGGGGGATGGGGGTGCAGGGAGACATGAGTTGGACATGAGTGGGGGCCTGGTGGAGGGTGCCCCTGGATGCTGGGGGGTGGGGGTGCTGGGAGACATGAGTGGGGGCCTGGTGGAGGGTGCCCCTGGATGCTGGGGGGTGGGGGTGCAGGGAGACATGAGTGGGGGCCTGGTGGAGGGTGCCCCACAGTGCTGGGGGGTGGGGGTGCAGGGAGACATGAGTGGTTGCCTGGTGGAGGGTGCCCCTGACTGCTGGGGGTTGGGGGGATGGGAGCCATGAGTGGGGGCCTGGTGGAGGGTGCCACACAGTGCTGGGGGGTGGGGGTGCAGGGGGACATGAGTTGGACATGAGTGGGGGCCTGGTGGAGGGTGCCCCTGACTGCTGAGGGTTGGGGGTGGGAGACATGAGTGGGGGTCTGGTGGAGTGTGCCCCACAGTGCTGGGGGGTGCAGGGAGACATGAGTTGGACATGAGTGTGGGCCTGGTGGAGGGTGCCCCTGGACGCTGGGGGGTGGGGGTGCTTGTGAGACATGAGTGGGGGCCTGGTGGAGGATGCCCCTGGATGCTGCGCAGTGGGGGTGCAGGGAGACATGAGTGGGTGCCTGGTGGAGGGTGCCCCACAGTGCTGGGGGGTGGGGGTACAGGGAGACATGAGTTGGACATGAGTGGGGGCCTGGTGGAGGGTGCCCCTGGATGCTGAGGGGTGGGGGTGCAGGGAGACATGAGTGGGGGCCTGGTGGAGG
Organism: Ambystoma mexicanum; assembly: GCF_040938575.1. Taxonomy (NCBI): domain Eukaryota; kingdom Metazoa; phylum Chordata; class Amphibia; order Caudata; family Ambystomatidae; genus Ambystoma; species Ambystoma mexicanum. Next base: position 1,248,682,292 of record NC_090930.1, on the reverse strand, counting down.
GTGCCCCACAGTGCTGGGGGGTGGGGGTGCAGGGGGACATGAGTTGGACATGAGTGGGGGCCTGGTGGAGGGTGCCCCTGGATGCTGGGGGGTGGGGGTGCAGGGAGACATGAGTGGGGGCCTGGTGGTGGGTGCCCCTGGATGCTGGGGCGTGGGGGTGCTGGGAGACATGAGTGGGGGCCTGGTGGAGGGTGCCCCTGGATGCTGGGGGGTGGGGGTGCTGGGAGACATTAGTGGGGGCCTGGTGGAGGGTGCCCCACAGTGCTGGGGGTGGGGGTGCAGGGGGACATGAGTTGGACATGAGTGGGGGCCTGGTGGAGGGTGCCCCTGACTGCTGGGGGGTGGGGGTGCTGGGAGACATGAGTGGGGGCCTGGTGGAGGGTGCCCCTGGATGCTGGGGGGTGGAGGTGCAGGGAGACATGAGTGGGGGCCAGCTGGAGGGTGCCCCTTACTGCTGGGGGGTGGGGGTGCTGGGAGACATGAGTTGGACATGAGTGGAGGCCTGCTGGCAGGTGCCCCACAGTGCTCGGGGGTGGGGGTGCAGGGATACATGAGTGGGGGCCTGGTGGAGGGTGCCCCTGACTGCTGGGGGGTGGGGGTGCAGGGAGACATGAGTTGGACATGAGTGGGGGCCTGGTGGAGGGTGCCCTGACTGCTGTAGGGTGGGGGTGCAGGGAGACATGAGTTGGACATGAGTGGGGGCCTGGTGGAGGGTGCCTCTGGATGCTGGGGGCTGGGGGTGCTGGGAGACATGAGTGGGGGCCTGGTGGAGGGTGCCCCTGACTGCTGGGGGGTGGGCGTGCAGGGAGACATGAGTTGGACATGAGTGGGGGCCTGGTGGAGGGTGCCCCTGGATGCTGGGGGGTGGGGGTGCTGGGAGACATGCGTTGGTGGGCAGTAGTGCAAGGTGACATGTGTGTTGGCTGGGGGGCATGGCCATGGTGGATGGACTGCCTGCGGGACATGTGCAGGGGTGCAGGGTAGTCCCCTGTGGTGTGGGCCGCCTGCAGGGGCCGTGGAGGGTGTAGAGGGAATACCTGGGAGGACCCACACGGCCAATTCACGTGTAGTACTCCCCGGCATCCCCGAAATACACGTAGGCTGCTGGATTCGCATGTGGAATTTCCCGCACACCCGGAGTACACGTACCCTGCTGAAATCGCGTGTGGAACTTCACGCGCACACCAAAATACACGTACCCTGCAAATTCACGTGTGAAACTTCCCGCGCACCTTGGAATACACGTACCCTGCTGAAATCGCGTGTGAAACTTCATGCGCACGCCGAAATACACGTACCAAGGACAATCGCGTGTGGAACTTCCCGCGCACCCCGAAATACACGTACCCATGCCAATCACGTGTGGAACTTCCCACGCACCCCGAAATACACGCACATGCTATTTTTCACACAGCGGGTGTCCGTATTTGTCGGTACCCCTTTGCACCTCATTTGTCCTAGAGGGCCACAGTATGGATCATTCATCATAGCTGTATATAGGTGCTTTTTGTTAGCGCACATTTTGGCACACTTTTATTTAAGGCGCAGGGACGCTACCGCCTGTTTTCTTGGGGCGGACTTGTTTGGCCCTGTGCGCGTCTTTGCCCGTGCGCTGGTTTGCCCTATTCGATTCCATGAATACGAGTTGTAGGCGAGCGTGTGGGCGTTCCGCGCACTTGCCTCCTGTACTTCCCCGGTGACGCCCATATTTTCACACGTTGTTCCCCATTCCGAGTGTTACGCTCCGTGTTCCGCCTACTTTTGTTATGTGCGCCGCGCTATGTGCGATTTTTCTGTGGCCGTGGCGCTCGCCGTTGGATGAGCTGTGCGCCGGCATGCGCCGCGCACTTTTTCAGCGCACATTCAATATTTTTCTCGCGCACGGACTTCCATGAATCGATGTACGCTGGTTTCCCTGCGATTTTCGCACTTGCACTGCGATTCGCACGTTTTGGCACCTCTGCGACAGAATTTTCAGCGCACATTAATTCCATGAATCGGCCTATTAATGTCTTACCAACTCGAGAAATCACAGCCCTACGAAAAAAAAGGAATGGGATTACTCGACGTGCTGTAGGTTTTGCAATGAACCTGATGTTATTGAAACCTTGGAACATTTATTAATTTAAGAGTGCTCAGTGAGTTGAGCGCTCGCTGCTGCGATCTGAGCGTGATCTGCAGGTTGCAAGTTCGAATCCTGTCAAGGCCAACTCAGCCTTTCATCCTTCCAAGGTCGATAAATGAGTACCAATTTCGGTTGGGTGACGTATGTAAATATGTGCTCTGTAAAGCACTTTGGATTAAGGCGCTATATAAATAACACATCATTATCATTTATTAATTGATTGTACTAGCATTAGAATTTTGCCTATTGAGTACTTTGGGAAATTTGGCAATAGCTACGGGTATGTAAATTTGGATAGACTTTGGGGCTAAATGCTATATGGTAGAAGGATTGCTCTACAGTTGGCAATGATTAGGTTCTTGAATGGAATCATCTGTAAATTGATAGAGGGAATAGAAATGTGATGAAGATTTTAAAGATCTTAACTTTGAATCTTATTTAAATTAAATTACTATGTCTTTTTCACTAATTGTAATGATTGTGATTTTAAAATCTATGAGTAATGCAAATGTTCGTGTTGCAAAGTATTACTTTTTTAGTGCTTTTGTCATGTCTTGTTTCTGATTTTTGTTGTATACTTGTTGTATACTTGACGTGTTTTTTGTTGTCTTCTTCTTTTGTGTGCATTTTGGTATTTTTTAAAGGTTATGTTTGTAACCAAACACAAATAAATAAATAAAAATAAATGTCCTCAGGAAAATGTAGTCATGTGAAAATGTAGGCAGCAAAAAGTTATTTAAAAGCGTGTATTCATTCAATAAAATCAATGCAAAGTGTGAATCTTGCCAGTAATAAGGCTGTCAAAAAAGCGATTTTTGAATGCACAAAAGTGCAAGGCTGTAACCCTGACAATGACCCAAACGTTTAATAAAATCTCTACAATCACCCTAAATCCATTCTTAAACCTGTCTCTAACTCTAAATAGTACCCTGAATTCTTACAGAACACAAACCCTTCTGCGCGCTAAATCATTTTATTTGCATTTTACTCAAAACAAAATCAATGGAAAATGAACAGTGAACCTAACTCCAACCTCATCAGCAGAAATGGCATAGCCCTTGCCCTAACTCAAACGCTTGCTCTAATCCTAACATTAGCATTACCCTAACTTCAATTGTGACACTTATCCTAATGCTGATTTTGCTCTAAACACTAGGTTTATCCTAACCCCTATCCTATGCCAACATCAACCACCCCCAACTTCCCTATCCCTGTTAAATGGTAATTATATAGTGTCTCCTTAGTATTTATATTGGCCTAAGCCTATTCGCGCTACACGGAAAACCATGTTGCAAAGTTCAGATTTTTGGGTTAACTTTGCCGCCATTTTAAGATTCACCCGCCATTTTGATTTCTACTTGTGTGTTCTTTGTTCTAAAATGGTGGACTATGTTTTTGACTTGCAACCAAGCCTTCCGACCTTTGAGTTCTGTTAATGTTTAGGCTGTCCGAGAGCCAACCGTTTAGACTGAGCAATGAGATCTTTTGCTTCATATGAACTGTTGTTTAAGTGTTGTCTGCGCTCACAAGCCTCATCCTTGTATAAACATTGGGACAATGAAGAACAAACCTCGAGTGTATGCATTGGCTGAACTGCATTGAAAAGGAACTTAGTATAAGGCCTACCGCGGGATCCGAGAACATACATCACTATTGTGTCTTCATGGAAATGCAAACCTATGTAATCCTTTGCATAATATTGTATAATCTGTATGTGAACTAGGCACAAACTCTAGACCACAAATTATTAACGTGTTCGGCACTCTCTCACCTCTCCTTGTCGGCTGGTGCGCACTGCCAGGTGTTGGGAGCCAGTTAGCTATCTGATTTGCTTTGTAAACTGAACAGTAATAAAAGATCTGTGAATCTTTTTAGCCCATGATTGGTGTATTTCTTTTGCGGTACTCAGCCTCGATATTTCTCTGTTCTTTCATTCCATTTTTTAAAACTTACCCACACCATTACTCTTTTAGCCCTAGCCTTACCATAACCCCTACCCTAATAGTTACCTACTTACCCTGACACTTAATCTACTCGAAAGACTAACCAAACTCCAACATCACCAGCCCTGCAACAACAGCAACCACCCTGACCCTAACTCCTACCCTAATTCTAACCAACATGTTTACTCTAACCCTAACCCCCTAGACATACCCTAACCCTATCCTAACACTAAACCCAGCCATCGCAGCAATACATTTTTTGGGCACTTTTCAGCTGCATTTTTTGCCTATGTTTTACTTGGTAACTTTTTCACTGACTACATTTTTGCTGGTAACATTTTCACTGGATACCACCCGAAGCCATCACATGATGTGGTATCCTCTTGACCATTCGTGTTACCTGGGAAAATTGTCTGGCTGGTAATGCAATTTTTTTAAAGAAACAAAAACTGCAGTGTACAAGTCTTAATGCCATTGTTTTGACAGCAGCGGTAAAGCTCACATTGTAATAAAAATCTGACAACAGATGGACTGGAAAATGTAACCAAATTACACCAATTGAAGTGATTTGATTCTATGACCAATACAACACACTTGTCTCATCATAACAAGTATTTGGTGATTGATTGTGGGTCTATACTGTTGATATTGACCAAGTGAATTAGCATATTCATAAGAGATCCAGTTGTTTCCAATGCTCTAGCGTTCAATTTTGGTACCCCACCTAAGGGACTAGCTGCAGATGGAATGGAATATGTGTTTTCTAAGTCATAATAGAGTCTTCACTGTTGGACATGCATGAATCTTAGAAGTCACGTTGGTTTGTTGCAGTATTAGAAGCTTCATCAACTTGATCAGTTTGACCAAGCACAGTACTATTGTACAAAAGGGATAGATGCAAAGAGATCACAATACTAAAGATTTAGTTGCCAAAGATTCTTGTGGCAAGCCTTCCCCCAACATCTCAGAGTGAAGTGGATAGCTGGTAGTCCTCAATCATGACCTACACAGGGTTTCTGGATACAAATGGCCAATTTGTCTGAAAAGTTAATATTTTGTGTACTTTTGATCATTTGTGTAGCCTTTGCTTCTAAGGCTGTATGTCATTTTCCTGAAACCTCTCCAAGTGAAACCATCCCTCCATGCTCTGATACAAGGGTTTTTCATGAAATATTTTCTTACAGATTGTTTCTAATAGCAACACCCATCTTTGACGGTTTAGCATTAAGAGTTTCAACAAATGGTTCAGAACCAGACAGACATTGGAATTTCACTCCCTTGGATGGAGGGGGTTGATCTGCCTTGTTAATGAAGGTGGATACTTCTTTCAGGGGGTATAATTTTTCTTCTGGACTTTTCCAATTGCTGGCTCAATGCTGCCGGTCTTTGAGAGTATGATTTCCTCAAATTGAATAAGGCGAACCTCTGCTTCTGCCACCACGTGGCTTAAAAAACAGTCAAGAGAGCCCATGGGTATAAGTCTTTCAAAGATGTGGCCACTTCTGGGATAACATGAGATTTCCTACTGGCCATAATTGCACAGCTGAATGCTCATATGGGTTTAAATATACCGAGATTAGATATAATAGTAGTACTAGTGAGAATAAAAAAAATATTATACATATAGCCAAACTTACCTGCACAACATCACTGACAAAAAAAGATAATATAAAGTATTGTACCTGTAGTTAGATAAATGGTACTGTAAAGAAGAGTACAAAGATCACTCACAAGCAACCAAACAATCAATCTAGTTTCCAAAGGTCAGTGATTGCACAGTAAAACAGCTGTCAAACACGGGAGTTCCAATAGAGTTCAAGCTCAGGCTTGAATGAAAGCATCAGAGAGACACGAGAGAGGGAGAGCTGCCCCCTGAAGAGTGGGATGCAGAAAAAGATGAGATCAGTGCAGAAGGAATAGAATGCAAAACCGGAGAGAAGCCTCAGTCTGGAGGGGCGCTGCAGACCCTGCTGGATGCCCAAACAATGCCAGAGCATTCAAGAAGGAGACAGCTGCCTGGGTACTGCTGATGCCTCCAAGAATGAAGCAAACAAGTAGGTACGTCACCTGGGAGCTGTGAGAGGTAAGGAAGCATAGGGATGAGCTAAGGAGCTGGAGAAAGAAAAGGGTATGGGACCCTGCAGAAAACAAGAGACAGCTGCATACTTGACATGATAGTGAAGCAACGGGATACAACAAAACACTGCAAGTCTGGCACCCATTCCCTAAAGAGAGAGGTTTTGGGACCCTTATAACAGAAAGGGTCTGGGACCCTCAAGTGAATAAGAAACAGTTGTATATTTGGCAGGTGTGTTTATTTGTTTGCTTTATTGATTTATGTAGCACACTGAACCCAAAGGTATCTGGGCGCATTGCATAGGGTTACAAGTTTACATAATCGTAGTTGCAGACAATACAGGCAAAATATACAGCATGAGACAAAGTATAATACAGTATAATACAGAAAAGTACATCTGATAGTTAATGGCATTAGTTAAATGCAAAAGGGCAGTGTAAAGCAATTGGCAGTAGGTCAGAAGCTATCCTAGACATGTCATTGGTCCATCACCAAAAGTCAGCTAATGGTGCTTCTCCTAAAGTTGGGGAAGGAATGATCCGATCTCAGAGAGAGAGGGAGGGTGTTCCACAGTTGAGGCGCCATAACCGGGAAACTGCTCCCCCCGGATTTTTTTTTTTCTTGGAACTACCAGGCAGATTTTTCTCAGTTAGGTATAGTGGGGCCGCATGAGTAAGACATTTGTGGGTTAATTAGACTGTTTTAAGCTGGATTTTGTCGTTGATGAATAGTCATTTGTTCTGTCTCCTAGTCTCTGAGATATGTTCTCTCCTTGGTATGCTTAGAGCAGTTCTCAGTGCATTATTTTGGAGATTTTTATATTTATTGACAATGTACTTACTCACACCTAAGTATAGGGCATTGCAATAATCCATGAGGGCTCTGGCTAGGTTGATACAGCCTTCTTTAGAAAGAAAAGGTTTGCAGACCTGTATCAGTTTACAAGTATATGCTGTAGCAGAGGCTGTGGCATTGACTTGTTTGCTTAGGTTGAGATTGAAATCTAGGTAGAAGCCTAGCGTTCTTACTTCTTTTAGCACTTTGATGTTATTCCCATCAATGCTGAACAAGATGTATTTGTTGCTAAGTTTATTGAGGTGTGTTGAGGCTCCTCAGGAGCTCCGTGTTATCATCATTCAGGCAGAGGCCATGGGAGGTCATACATGCCTGGATGATTAGGTACATTTTATTCACTAGGGCCAGGTCATCATCGTAGTCTCCTGTAAGGGGTAAAAGGATCTGGGTGTCATCTGCATAATTAGTGTAGGTGACATCCAGATGGTCAGGATCATCAAACAATGGCTTTGTGAAGATGATATACATTGTTGGTGAAATACAGGAGCCTTGTGGTACTTCACATGTTATTGGGATGGGGTTTGCTGTGCTGAAGGGGAGAAGACTCTCATCGTCCTATTGTTCAGAAATGTTTGTATCCATGCTATTGCATCCTGGGATAAGTGGGCTGCTGAGGCAAGGCAATTGCATAGCACTTTGTGGTCCACCAAATCAAAAGCGGCAGACACATCTAATAAAAGCAGCAGTGCAGTTTTCCCCTTGTCTTTGAGTTCATCAATCTGGGACTTTAGATCAATCAACGCTGTTTCAGTGCCATGTTGTGGCCTAAAGCCCAATTGTCGAATGCCTAAGAGGTGAATGGTCTCCAGATATTCCTGGATCTGGAGGTAGGCCACTTTGTCTAATATCTTTAGTAGGAACAGGACAGTTGTAATTGGCTTATAGTTTGTGGGCACAGTGGGTCCAGTGATAGTTTTTTAGGAGGGGTAAGACCCATGACTCCTTAAGGTTGCTAGGTACAGAACCGGATGTGAATGAAGCGTTGATTCGTTTTGAGATAAAGGGTGCCAAGTCTCTGGTGGCATCTTTAATTATCTGGGCAGCTATCTCCCTGGCACTTTGAAGGTTTGAGAAAAGCAATCATATGTTTTACCTCCCATATGGTAACTTGGGAGAATTTGAAGGGTTGATGAGGTTTAGAGGAGTTTGCTTGGGTACTAAGGTATGTACCTATGTTCGGTAGGTTTCATCTCTCGTCTGCAATTTTGGTTAGGAGGAGGCCAATTTTGTTGGTAAGAGCATTCTGGATGCTAGTACACCAGAGTGTATCCTTCACGCAGGTGTCAGTCGGGGGGATGGGGACTTCCAATTATCTTAGGATAACAAAGAATTGCTTGGTACTTGAGCTTGCTTTATTTATCCTTTCATTGTAGGTCTCTTATTTAGTGAGTAGAATCTCTTTTTTGTATTTAGTTAAGATATTCAGCAGGTTATTATTATTCTCCGCAGTGGGGAGGTGCTTCCAGAGGCCTTCCAATTTCCTTTTTTCAGCCCGCCAGGCATTTAGTTGAGGTGTAAACCATGTATTCAGGTGAGCTCTAGGTTTGCCTTTGCGAATTTTAAGCAGGGCAATGGTGTCTAATGCTTTGGTCATCGTAGAGTTGTAGATATTTACTAGAGTGTCTGGGTCAGCGGTGTCCATCAATGAATTGAGGATGGGTATTACGTGTGGTAATATCTTGTCCACAGTAATATTATGTTTGTTCCTGATGAGGAGTGGTGATGCCATTAAATTATCTTTAGTGGTAGGGAAATTGGCTGAGAGGGTGAAAAACAGTAGGTAGTTATCTGTCCAGGATTGTGGTGCTATGTAAGTAATTACAGTTTTGCAGTTGAGATCAGCTACCCAATACAATTCTGCATTTATCATGTGTCGGCTGGGTAACTCTTTGAGTGAGGCCAAGTTTGGTGAGGGTGTTAGACACTACTAAGGCGTGTTGGCCCTTGGGATCATTGTAATCTAGGTTTAAATCCCCTAGCAGTAATATTTGTGAGAAGGATTTAGTATTATCAGATAATAGTGTAATGATATCTTCCACAAAGGTGCGTATGGGCCCTGGAGGGCTATAGATTAAGTGAATAGTTAAAGTGTGGGAGTTGGAAATATGTAATTCAGGATGTGACAGTCAGCAAGAGGGCTACTCTCAGACCTAAGTTGGACTTAATAATGATGGCAATACCTCCACCTCTAGAGTCAGCTCTGTCTGCTATTATGGTGGTGTAGTTGTCTGGTACTGCAAATAAGAAAGAAGGGGCTGCTGCTGCATGACGCCATGGCTCAGTTACTGCCAGAAAGTCAAGGTTTTCAGCCGTAATCAGGTCAGCAATGTCTGTAGCATGCGCTACCATTGATCTGGTGTTGATTAATGTGCCTTAAATAGTGGGTGTATTGCTATTTGTCTGATTGGGATTTGTTTTACTCTGACTCACTATCTTATTATTGGTATCTCTAGTTTTGGACCTGTGATTGTTTTATGACATTTTTATTAATGACATATGTTTTAGATCTATGGTTATTTCCAATAGCTGGAGGATTTACTATATCTAGGGTACTAGTCAGTGGCTAGTATGGTTTTGGGAGTCTGGAGCCAAGTCTGTTATTTCTAATTCTAGTGGGACAAGGTTTGTTAGGTACAGGTTTAATGGCAAGATGGTTAATAAATTGGGTGTGAGTTATCAAGGGGTCAGGACATACACCACTGATACAATCTAAGTTGGAAGACTTAGTGTCTAGTTTCAATTTAGGTAGGAACTTAGTGGTTGAGTGAACCAAACTGTTCTGACTTGAGTGTCGTGTAGACCGATGAGACCTCCGTCCCCAAGTGACGTACAGGGGAACTAAAGAAACCCGCTGTACGACCTTTGAGGCCACAGGTGGGAGATGACTTCCCAGATCCACGGAACCTCTGGAACACCGATGCTGCTGTCAAAAAGGAACGAGGTTAAGTACCAGGCAACCACAATACAATTCAGTGAATCAAAGGATCTAAAAGGTCTTACCTATCGGGTGTTAGGAAAATCCCGGGAACCTAGTAGAGGTTCGAGACTCAGATGATGCGGCGGTCCCTGGAATAGTAGGACCGTAAGAGAGCGTGGATGTAGGATCAGCCACCTGTAGGAGTGAAGGCGTGACTTGGATCCCCAGAAGGGAAATGGCGTAGGGGTTCAATGAAGTACCAAGGGATGATCCAAAAGCAAGTCAGGATGTAGTCCAAAAGTCCGGCAACAGGTAAACAGTTCCAAGCAAAGGTACAAAGGGTATCCGAAGGAGTCCGAGGTAGAGTTCCGTGATCAAGGTAACAGTGGAGCAGTAGGTAACGCCAAACAGAGTCTGAAGACAGCTGAGAAGCAATGAGTATTCTGTCTCTCCGACCTATATACTGAGCGTTCCTGGGTCATGTGACGTCCACCAAGGTCAGGTGAGGAACGCCACTCTAGATCACGTGATCGGCGTGGAGACGTAACACCGCCCCTTCTGCTATACGTTCTCCAAGGCAATTGCCAATGCAGAAAGGGTTGCAATCGAGCCCGTACACCATAGCTGGTACGGAGTTTCCGGTCCTTTGGGTTCACCGAATCACCTGAGCCTCGAACCGTGGGAGGAGATGTTGGGGAAATGTGAGCAGTGTTCTGGTGTGTAGCGGAGTGGTGTGCAGAGGATCGCCTAACATAGCCCCTCCCCAATGGCCCACGACCCCGTGGGCAGGACGGATGATCCCTATGGAAGCGGGCCACCAACCGAGGGGCGTCCAGATCCAAGGCGGAAACCCAAGAACGCTCCTCCGGACCGTAACCCTTCCAATCCACCAGATACCGGAGCCTACCCCTAAACCATCGGGACCCCAAAATGGCCGACACCTCAAAGACATCAGGAGAGGCCAGGGACACCGGCGCAACAGGGGCTCTGAGACGGACAGAGTCGGGACAGGGTTTGAGGAGGGAGACATGGAATACAGGATGGACACGCCAAGAACTAGGAAGCACTAGACGAAAGGCCACTGGGTTCACAACCTGAGAGATTACATACGGGCCGACAAAACGAGGCAGCAACTTCCGGCAACCCACTAGGCGAAGATGACGTGAAGATAACCAGACTTTAGAACCCACCACCAAAGGAGGAGCAGCTAGACGTCTGCCATCCACACGGGCCTTCATAGAAGCCTTTGCTTCAGTGAGATGGACCACGGTACTAGCATGTATCGCAGACAGATCCCTAAGACATGTCGTGGCCGCAGGATTAGATGAAACGGAAGCATCGGGGACCGGCAAGACCTTGGGATGTTGGCCGTAGAGGGCGTAGAAAGGAGAACAGCCTGTAGCTGAATGAGCCGCGTTATTGTATGCGAACTCAGCAAGCAGTATAACGGCCAACCAGGAGGTCTGGTGCTGCAATATAAGGCAGCGAAGATACTGCTCCATGGATTGATTCGTCCTTTCAGTCTGCCCATCAGTCTCAGGATGATAGGCCGAAGAATACCTGGTATCAATGCCCAACAATTTAGTCAACGACCTCCAAAAACGAGAAGTGAACTGTGATCCTCGATCGGATATAATGACCGAAGGGAGTCCAAATAACATGAACATGTGTTCAAAGAACAAGTCCGCCAAGACCGGAGCCGAAGGAATACCCTTACAAGGAACAAAACGAGCCATTTTTGTGAAGGTGTCCACCACTACCCAGATGGAGTCAAAACCTTGTGACTTGGGGAGATCGGTAACGAAATCCATAGACAGTGTATGCCAAGGTCTGGGAGGTACCGGAAGCGGAAGTAGTAACCCAAGCGGTCGACCTCTCCGATGTTTAGCCTGAGCACACACTGCGCACGAATTGACGTAACACTCCACATCGCGCTTCATAGAGGGCCACCAACACCAGCGCTTGAGAAGATCTAAAGTGCGCTCCTGACCGGGATGGGCATTAAAAGGAGCATCATGAGACCACTCAAGGGCCAGATTACGAGTGTCAGGTGTGGGAAGAAACAGGCGTTCATGCACGAAAGGCAAACCATCAGAATACACGGGGTCCCATTCTCGCAACTGTTCGGAATGAATGCTAGTCCAGGTTCGGACCGAGTCTAATAATGACAAGGAGGGTGTACAGAGACAAATTACATGACTCTTTCCGAGAACAGTGTCAGGGAAGGTTGGCAACTCGACCCCACCCGGGGAACGTGACAAGGCGTCTGCTTTACCATGTGAAGTTCCAGGACGATGCATAATACGAAAATCAAAAGAGGAAAAGAAAAGATGCCACCGAACCTGTCTGCTATTAATGCACTTCAATGAAGCCAGGTCCTGTAAATTACGATGATCTGAGTATACAGTGATTGGATGTTTAGCCCCCAGAAGATGATGGCGCCAAACACGAAAGGCGTCCATGACAGCCAGGAGTTCCTTCTCCGTAACGGTGTAGTGAGTCTCCGTACTGGAGAACTTACGTGAATGGTATGCCACTGGGTGTAATTTGCCTGTTGTAGGACATGATTGGGACAATACCGCACCGAGAGCAAAAAAAGAGGCATCCGCCTCAACTATGAATGGGAGATCAGGATTGGGGTGCTGGAGCACCGGTGCGGTAGTGAAAGCGGTTTTCAAAGCCTCAAAAGCCTCCTGATGTTCCCTTTGCCACCGTTAGGGTACCTGAGGACTGGTCAGGTCCGTGAGCGGGGCAACTATTGTGGAAAAGGAGGAAATGAAATGCCTATAAAAGTTGGCGAAGCCCAAAAAGGACTGCAAGGACTTGAGTGTTTGAGGTACTGGCCACTCTAAGACTGCTCTGACCTTGGAATCGTTCATGGATAACACGCCCGGAGTAATGTGAAAACCCAGAAACTCAACAGACGTTTTATGAAACTGACATTTCTCAGGTTTGGCAAATAAGGAATGTTTTCTGAGACGGGAAAGTACTTCTCGGACATGTTTTACATGGTCATCAAGATTACGAGAAAAGATCAAGATGTCGTCCAAGTACACAACCATGTATACATCCAAAACATCCCTGAATATGTCATTCATAAAACGTTGGAATGTGGCCGGGGCATTACACAGACCGAAGGGCATGACTAGGTATTCATACAAGCCGTAACGAGTACAGAAAGCCGTTTTCCACTCATCGCCCTCGCGAACGCGTACTAGATTGTATGCGCCGCGTAGATCAAGCTTGGTGAAAATAGAAGCATGTGATAAGTGGTCCAGAAGGGGTGTGATTAACGGTATTGGATACCTATCCTTTTTTGTGATAGCATTAAGACGTCGATAATCCACACAAGGACGTAAATCCCCCTCTTTCTTAGGTACAAAAAATATAGGGCTTGCAGCTGGTGAAGTAGAGGGGCGGATGTGTCCTAAACGAAAGGGCGTTCTGTACATACTCTTTCAATGCTAGTTCCTCCGAAGGAGATAAAGAATAAATCCTGCCCGAAGGAATAGTGGAATCAGGGATTAATTCGATTGGGCAGTCATATGGTCTATGTGGAGGTAGTACCTCAGAAGAGCCCCGATCAAAAACTGATTCGAATGCTTTGTACTCAGACGGAATCCCAGATAACAACCCCCCAACGGTATGAGGAGTCACAACCTCGGGTCCATCAACACTCAGCGTGAGTTGAGCTAAGGCTCCGAAAGCCCGAGAAGGGGTATCAATTGTTTGATGGGTCGGGAGACAATAATTCTGAAAGATCTCGGATTCGAAGAGCACAGTGCCTGATTGCCAATTAATCAGCGGATTGTGTTCACGTAACCATGGTATCCCTAATATGATACCGAATTGAGGTGTGGTGATTAAGTCAAAACTTAGGGTCTCTGTGTGAATATCTTGTATGGTCAACAAGAAAGGTGCAGTTTGGTGTCTAACAGGACCAGAAATTAACGCCGAGCCATCTACGGCTTGAACAGGTTCAGGTCGGGTTTTTACCACTAAAGGTAGATTGAGGGAATGGGCTAAAGCAATGTCTATGTAATTTCCAGTAGCACCTGAATCAATGATGATTGTGACTGTATGAAGAAGGCCTGTAGAGGGACATAGTGTAGCGTTTACAGAGACGGGTTGAACACGAGCAAAGGCAAGAGGGGTACCCGGAGACGGAGACTGAACACTCGACCTGTTCTCCGGATCTAAGGTCGAGCTGTCCGAAAAACCTGGTTCTTCTTGGGACGTCGAGGACACTCTTTCACAAAATGTCCCGTGGTGCCACAATAGAAGCATGCATTATCCACCCTTCTACGTTCCCTCTCAGATGTTGTAATAGGGCTACGTAAACCACCCAATTGCATGAGTTCTTCCGTACTGGAAGCAGGAGTACTAGCAAGTGTAGGATGGGAAGAAACCCCCAACTCGGCTCTACGCTCCGATCGCCTTGCATCTACTTGTAGTGCAAGATCAACTAGTTCCGGATACTGAGTGGGCATAGAAGGGATCACTGCTAAAGCATCTTTCATTATGTTACTCAACCCTCTATAAAAGACAACTGCCCGCTTGCTTTCTGGCCATGATGTTTCAGCAACTAATTGATTGAACCGGGTGATGTATTCTATCAAAGTCCCTCTACCCTGAGTTAGTACTAACAACTCCAAATCCCTACACTGTACCTTGTGTCGGGTATCAAATACTCGAGACATTTCTAGAACCAACAGATCGAAATCATAAATGACTGGGTTATTATTCTCCAACAGAGGGTTAGCCCAAGCTGCAGCTGTCCCGGCTAAATAGGAAAGGGCAAAGGCGGCTTTAGCAGTGGAAGTAGGAAAGGACAAAGGTCTGCACAAGAAATGTAACTTGCACTGGTTAATGAAGGTCCTGAATTTCTTGGGGTCACCTTGAAAACGTTCAGGAGCGGCCAGGGGGGTAGGGGTTGGGAGGATCACCGGGGTTGGGACTGTGGTATTAGCCAAGGGAGGAGGTGTGGCGGAGGAACTAGCATCTCCGAACTCAGGGTCTGCAGGAAGGGAATGCTGAACACTCTGTATGGAGTCTAACCTTTGGTGGATCACCGTATTTGCGGCGGCCATATCTGCCCTTAATACTGTAATCGCCTGGACTAAAGCAGCTATGGGTTCTTCCGTGGATCCCTGCATTGTCTAACACGACTATACGGCTTCTCAGTCTGTTCTGACTTGAGTGTCGTGTAGACCGATGAGACCTCCGTCCCCAAGTGACGTACAGGGGAACTAAAGAAACCCGCTGTACGACCTTTGAGGCCACAGGTGGGAGATGACTTCCCAGATCCACAGAACCTCTGGAACACCGATGCTGCTGTCAAAAAGGAACGAGTTTAAGTACCAGGCAACCACAATACAATTCAGTGAATCAAAGGATCTAAAAGGTCTTACCTATCGGGTGTTAGGAAAATCCCGGGAACCTAGTAGAGGTTCGAGACTCAGATGATGCGGCGGTCCCTGGAATAGTAGGACCGTAAGAGAGCGTGGATGTAGGATCAGCCACCTGTAGGAGTGAAGGCGTGACTTGGATCCCCAGAAGGGAAATGGCGTAGGGGTTCAATGAAGTACCAAGGGATGATCCAAAAGCAAGTCAGGATGTAGTCCAAAAGTCCGGCAACAGGTAAACAGTTCCAAGCAAAGGTACAAAGGGTATCCGAAGGAGTCCGAGGTAGAGTTCCGTGATCAAGGTAACAGTGGAGCAGTAGGTAACGCCAAACAGAGTCTGAAGACAGCTGAGAAGCAATGAGTATTCTGTCTCTCCGACCTTTGTACTGAGCGTTTCTGGGTCATGTGACGTCCACCAAGGTCACGTGAGGAACGCCACTCTAGATCACGTGATCGGCGTGGAGACGTAACACCGCCCCTTCTGCTATACGTTCTCCAAGGCAATTGCCAATGCAGAAATGGTTGCAATCGAGCCCGTACACCATAGCTGGTACGGAGTTTCCGGTCCTTTGGGTTCACCAAATCACCTGAGGCTCGAACCGTGGGAGGAGATGTTGGGGAAATGTGAGCAGTGTTCTGGTGTGTAGCGGAGTGGTGTCCAGAGGATCGCCTAACACAAACAGATACAACACAAGTGTGTATGTCAGGGACACGCACCCATAACCAAGAGGGTCCGGGACCCTAAAACAAATGAGAGAGTGTTGCATACTTGGCAGGAGAGTCAACCAAGTAAATGCAACACAACATTGCAAGTCTAGGACCAAAATCCAAGAGAAAGACAGTATGGAACCCTAATAAAGGAGATGGTCTTGAACCCTGAAGTGAATAAGAGACAATTATGTATGTGAGAGATGGTCTGGAACGCTGAAGCAAATGAGAAAGAGTTGCACACTTGGCAAGAAGTGAATCAAATTGGCACAGCGCAACATTGCGAGTCTGGGTCCCACAACCATATGTGAAACCAAAGTTTAAAACCAGAAGGGTCTGGGACTACAAGAGAGAAGAAGAGATAACACAAGAGAAAACATATGCTTAACAAGGGAACCAAACATGCCGTATAAAGTATTTAGAGTCTGTGACTGGCACCCACTGGACAGATTAAGGATAAGAGGGTCAAGAAAGACTCAAAATAAAGAATTCTAAGCCTGGGTGCGAAACAAACCAAGCTGACATGATACAGGAAATGTGAAGTTGAAAATGAGTTCCTCCTGAGTTGTATACGTGATTTATCATCAACATTATTCTAGGGGAAATGAGCAGAACCCTAGCATTGGGATCCCTCACTTGGTAGCAAGGCCTACCAAGCTGGTAAAAGACAGGAACTGTCAAAACAGGTAACAGTTCCTCATACATTGTTCAGAGACTTAAGGCAAGAAGAAGTCTAGGGGAAAGCAGCACAATCCTAGCTTTGAAGTATTGTATGATGAACATTGTTTTGCATCACTTTTTCTACAAGTGAAACTGGGAACTTGTCTGTTATTCAAAAACACAAAGAACACTTTCCCCTTTGTGAAGAGATCATCCATCCAAGTTATTATATCAGAGTATTAATGTTAGGGACAGAAATAGGTTTTTGGGACATGACAGTGAAAGACTTTTTCATTTTGGCTTCTTGACAATTTCATTAGTTTCATTTGAGGCTGGGAAACCCCTCTTAGCTTTAGGGTTAGAGAGGCATGTTCCTACACACTTATTATTAATAAAAGTCTGTACCCAAAAACATGCCACCATTGTGTCCGGGCCTTACTTCTTCACTCTTATGTATGGTGTCAGGTGTGGGATCAGACCTTGCTGACACAAACTGGGAAACCCACATGAGTAGTAGACGGGACTACATCATTTCCAACCCCATGGAAGAGTCACATGGAAAAGGTTTGACTAATATCACCTTTTCTGCTGGTAGCCCGTCCTGCCTAAGAACTGAGACCAATCAACCACACTTCCTCACGTCAAGACTGCAAAATCAGGATTGGTTGAGAGGCTATGAACCCCTCTGTTATCTACGCCCTAAAATAGGGGTTAGCATTCATCCATTAACCCCAGAGGCCATTATTCCAGTGAGCACAAATGTGGAAGGAAATAGCTACTGTCTCTTTGGTCCACAAATGTATGTGTTACTGAGAAGAGACAAAACCATAATCTCATTAGGACAACAGATACATTTCCCCACCAGCTGGCCCATCTATATTGTACCTCATAGAGAAAAATAGCTAAAGATGTTACCACTCGTCTCCTGTGGAGGCGAACTAAAATGTGTTCTCTTGAAATTCTTCTCTTCGCAGTCAAGATCAAAAGAGGCATCTTAATGTGAAGCTTCATGTATGGAGCCCTATGACAACATCCCAGCAATGAAATCCATAGTGTGGAGGAGCAAGATCACCCTGAGAACCAACCCAATTAGAATTGGACCAGAAAGGGAAACCGAGCCAACATCTTGCTTCGCTCATGACCCAACCAACTACACTGCTCTGTGCGAAGATGTCCACTTCCCCACATACCTTGCATCTTGGGAAATGGTCCTCCCCCAAAAATAGAAGAAAACAGACAGAAATTGGAAATACCAGAAAGGCTTAGGGAGGGCCAACCATGTATGAACACTCCCATAATAGGAGCTGGACAGAGGGATATTCCATTTCTCTACCACCATCTCCTACCTGAGAACATACCGGGAATCTAAGTAAGGAAATTTCAAAAATGACCCCTCAAACTATTTCCATCTTTGATACTCAGAGGTCACTGATGTGGATGGAGGCTGGAAAAGAGGAACTTAGGATGACTCACCCGAAGAATAAGTGAAACAAAAAGAGCAATACTAAAACCCAGCACCTTCGTACGGGAGGTAACTAAAATACCATATATAAAGTCCCCATTTTGATTAAGAATAAAGACATTCTGGTCCAATAAGACACAGGGAGCAAGGGATTCGCCATCCAACTCAAAATTATTCCTCGGGATGTGTAAGAACCTCAATGAGAAAAGTGCAATGTGTATATGGACACACAAAAAATCTGCCCTAACCAACATTCATGCCACCATTTTAGGGGAAGAGATACAAGTCCTGGTGGCAGTAATACCTAAACTATGGGCTCCCCTAATTATAGGTAGAAGCCTACCCCAGTTTTCAAAATGGTTATCACAAATTACCCAGGCAGACAGCATTATAGGATTCACAGATAACTTGAACAAAATTAGGCAATTACATCCAGAGAAACCACCAAGTAAATATTCTGCTATGGATACCTGGGAAGGGAATGTGATACTTTAGGGTCTACCCCGCTGGAATTGAGAAATCCAAAATTAAAAAGAATGGCAGGGCGCCAACCCACTTTCTGAAAACACTGTGGGAAACCCTTTAGTGGGAAGCCAGAAGGAAAGGGGAAAGGTATGTGACAAATCTGAGAATGTCATCCCTTATTGCCAAGGGGGAGACCTTTCCCATGGGGTCAGGGTAGTGTGCCGACAGTACAATAGTTCTCCTGGGAGTGGTGCACCAAGGGAGGATCATATGGGGAAGGAATGTCCCTATTGGATTGGTGACGACCATCACCAGAGAATGTGGCATCCACCAGCTCTATTGCCTCCAACCACTCCTCCAAATTTAAATCCTCCTTCCCCCTTCTTATGCATAGCTGACATATTGTGTTGTCGAGTCAGTCCACCTAATCTAAATGATAACACTGAAAACTCGACTAATACAAACTATCTTGAATGTAGCCCTGGAACTAACTTACTTGACAATACTGAGGGAACAGATAATGCAAAATATTGTTCATTTAGGCAAACCAACCTACATGACACTACTGAAAACCCAGACAATATAAGACATTATGCATATAACCAAACAAACATTCATAATACCATTGAAAAAACAGACAACACAAAGTATTATGCATGTAGCCAAACTGACCTGCACACCCAAACTGAAAAAAACAGATAATATAAAGTATTGTGGATGTAGCTTGAAAAATGGTACTGTAATGAAGAGGATGGCCAGGAGTACAAAGATCACTCGTGAGCACCGAAACTAGTGGTCTAGTTTTCAAAGGCCAGTAATTGTCTCTATGAAATACATCAATCCAACGAGGGAGTTCCAAAAGAGTTCAAGCTCAGGCTCAAACAAAAGCATTGGAGAGATGCGAGTGAGGGAGTGCACCCTCCGAAGAGGAAGAGTGGCAGCCAGAACTGGATGAGAGATGAAGTGCGGGAGGAACAGACCGTGCAACCAGAGAGATCCCTCAGTAGGCAGGGAGGCTGTAGGTCATGCTGGATGCCCGAACACTGCCAGAGACTCCAAGAAGGAGACAGTTGCCCAGGAACCCTGATACCACCAAGAAGGAAGCAAACAGGTACACAGGTCGCCCAGGAGCTGTGAGAGGTCTGGAGAAGCATAGGGGTAAGCTAAGGAGCTGGAGAAAGAGGGTCTTGGTCCCTACATTAAAAAGGAGACAGTTGTATACTTGGCAGGAGAGTGAGCCAAGTTGATATAATGCAACTGTGCAAGTCTGGGACCCACACCATTGAGAGTCTGGGACCCACACCAAAGAGAAAGAGGGTCTGGGACACTAATAAAAGAGATGATCTGGGACCCTGAAGTGAATAAGAGACAATTGTTTATTTGGCAGGAGAGTGAACCAAATGGAAAAAATGCAACTGTGTGAGTCCGGACCCACGCCCAAAACCAATAGGGTCTCTGACCCTGATACAAATGAGAAAGAGTTGCATACTTGGTAAGATGTAAACCAAATGGGCACAGCACAACATTGTGAATCTGGGACTCGCACCCATATGTGAAACCAACGTTTAAAGCCAGAAGGGTCTGGGACCCCAAGAGGGAAGAACAGATAACACAATACAAAACACATGCTTAACAAGGAAACCAAATAACACACATAAAGTATTGCAAGTCTCGGACCCACACCCACAGGAGAGATTGAGGACAAGAGGGCCAAGAAAGATTGAAAATAAAGAGATTCGAAGCCTGGCAGCGGAACGTGCCAAGCTGGCAGGATACAGGAACTGTGAAAGCTGATAAATAGTTCCTCCGATGTTGTATAAGTGATTTATCATCAAAAGAAGTGTAGGGGAAAGGAGCACAAATCTAGGAAAGGGACCGTTCGCTTGGTAGCAGGGCATACCAACCTTGTAAAAGACAGGAACTGTGAAAACAGGAAACAGATCCTCGTATGTTGTTCAGAGACTTAAGGCAAGAAGAAGTCTAGGAGAAAGGAGCAGCACCATTGCTTAGAAGTCTTGTATGTGGAACATTGTTTTGCATCACCTTTTTTCTACAAGGGGAACTGTTGTTTGAAAACATAATGAACACTTTTTCCTTTGTGAAGAGATCATCCTTACCAGTTATATTAGATTATTTGTGTTAGGGACAGAAGTAGGTTTTAGGGACATGACAGTGAAATGCTTTCATTTCGGCATCCTGACTATTTCATTTGTTTCCTTTTAGGCAGGGAAATCCCTCTTAGCTTTAGGGATAGAGAGGCATTTTACAACCCACTTATTAATAAACATCTATACCCAAAAACATGCCACCACTGTGTCTGAGACTTACTTCTGCACCCTTACTGAGCACATATTCAAATGTTACTTCTCTCCTGTCTCTCAAATTGGTTGTCTCTTCTCTCTCACCGGTCTGAGAGAACACACTTAATTTGTACATCTCTTCTGTCCCACAGGATTGAAGACACACGCTCCAAATTGACATCTATCCCGTCTTAAAGGGACAAGGCCAAACACCCACTTTTCAATTCAATCTGGGTTCAAGGCACAAACACAATTTTTGTCTCACCTGTCTTGCGGAGATGAGGGCACACACTCAATGTTTATTTGTCTACTGTCTCACACTCAATATGTATGTCTCACATGTCTCAAAGGAGTGAGGGCCCACTCAATTATTACATTTCTCCTCTCTCACAGGAGTAAGGGCACACAATTGATTATTATGTCTCTCCTCTATTCCAGGATCAGGGGTATACACTTCATTTTCACATTTCTTCTGTCTCACAGGGTTAAGGACACTCACTCAACTATTACCTTTCTCTTCTCTCACATTAGTGGGGACACACAATACATTTGTACGTATATCCTATCATCTCTTCAGTGAGGGAACGACATGACTTTGTACATGCTTCCTTCCACACATGAGTAGAGGCACAGGCTGAATTTCTAATACTCTCATGCCTGGCATGGGTGAATATTTATGGCTCTACTGTACCACATGGATTAGGCACAGACTCCTTTTTTTAGTCTCTCCTGTCTCACAGGTGTGAGGTCACAAACTCACTTTTTACATCTCTTCTGTCTCGCAGATGTCGTGAGCACAGATTCATTTTCATGTCTCTTCTGTCTAGCATGGGGTGAGAGCAAACACCTACTATTTACATCTCTGTTCTCTTGAAAAAGTGTGGGCACACACTACATTTTCACATCTCTCCACACTAACAAGGGTAAGGTCACACACTCAATTTTTACATTTCTACTCATTCACAGGACTGAGGGCACACTCAATTCTTACTTCTATAGTCTCACAGGAATGAGGATGCATGCTCAATTTGTATGCCAATTCCTGTCTTGAAGAACTCGTGGCATAGACTTCATTTATATGTTTCTCCTGTCTTGCAGGGATGTTCCACTACTCTCAAATTATACTTCTCTCCTCTCTCGTGAAGTTGAGGGTGTCGACTCAATATTCATCTCTCCTGTATTGAAGGGAGGAGGGCACACATGCAATGTTTACATCCCTTCCATTCTACAGAAGTGTGTGGCAACACTGAATTCTTACATATTTCCTGTGACACAGGGTTGAGGGCACATACTCAAAATCTACATCTCTCCTGTCTTGCTGGAGTGAAGGCACACACTCAATTATTACATCTTGCCTGCCTTGCCCACTATTTTTTTTTACGCCTTTCTTCTGTATTAATCAGGGGGAGGGCACAGAGTGCATTTTTACAGTCCTACTTTCTCAGAGGGGTGGGGGCACTTACTGAATTTTTAGGACTCTCCTCTTGCAATACTGAAGGCACACAGTACATTTTTCATGTCACCTGCCGCACAGGAGTAAGAGCACATACTCAATGTTTACATCTCTCAAGTCTCGCAGGAGTGGTAACATACACTAGTTTTTTGTGTCCCTGTGTCTTGCAAGGGTGAAATTTGTATCTCTGTCCTGTCCCACAGGGGTGAGAGAGACACACTAAAAACACATGTTTCTCCAATCTCGCAGGAATAAGGGCACACACTCAATTTGTATGCCTCTCCTATCTTCCAGACATGAGTACATGCACTACATTTTTACATCATGTCTCGAAGAAGGGTCCCATGAAATAATGTCCCTGCAAAAATGTCCCCAGACAAAAAAGGGCAGTTTTTGCAGAGTTATTATTACATTGAAAATGTGGGGGACACCTCTGCAACCCTTGATTTTTTGTTTTTAAAGTGGGAGCAGGAGACATCCCTGCAACCCATCCCCATACATAATGTCACCATATGTAATGTCGCCAATGGCTTTTCACAGCGACATTTTGTATGTATTGTGACGTTATGTATGGAGACATTATTACCTGATTCCTCCAAGGAGTTTGTGCACGACTGAAGATTTATGCCTCTCCTATCTTGCAGGGGTGAGGGAATATGCGCACATTTTGCATCTCTCCTCTCTCAAAAGAGTGAGGTCACACACTCGATGTGTTGATCTCTCATGTCTCATGGGGCGAGGCCACACACAGATTTAACATCACTCCTATCTCACAGGGCTGAGGGACACATTTGATGTTTATATCTCTGCAGTTTTGCAGAAGTGGGTGCATACACTCAATTCTTATATCTAGAATGTGTCACCGGATGAGGGCACACAATCAATATTTCCATCTCTCCTGTCTTGCAGAATTGAAGGCATACACTCAATTATTACATCCCTCCACTGTCACACACTAACATTTGATGCCCCTCATGCCATGCAGGGGTGAGGGTACAAAATCAAGTAGTATGTCTCTCCTGTCCTGAACAGGTGGGCGAGACACACTCAATGTTTACATCTCTTCTTTCTCATAGGAGTGGGATCAGAGACTGATGTTTATGTCTTTCCAGTAATCCAGGGGTGAGGGCATACACTCACCTTTTACATCTTTCCTCTCTCACAAAAGTGAGGGTACATGCTCAATGATTACATCTATATTGCCTCACAGGTGTAATGCCACACACTTACTTTTTACATCTGTCCTCACTGTCAGGGATGGGGGTTCAAACTCAAATTGTATGCCTCTCTTCTCTCACAAGATTGAGGGCAAAAACGAAATGTTTACATATCTTGTGTCTCACAGGGGTAAGGGCACACTCTCTTCAGTCTTGGAAGCAAGATGGCACAATTCTGTTTTTACGTCTTTTCAGTCTGGCAGGAATGAGGGCACATATTCAGTTTTTATATCTTCCTGTCTCCCTGGTGTGAGGACACACACTCAATGTGTACATCTCTCCGGTATCGAAGAAGTGTGGGCACAAACTGGATTAGTATGCCTCTCCTGTTTTGCAGGGTTGAATGCTCTAAAATGTTGCTTCTCTCCACACTATATGTGAAGGTGGAAAATGAAAATCTATATAAATAGCCCTCCTCCAAAAACAAATAGTATTTACACATTTCCCTATAAAACACCACTACAGTAAAACCCTCAGCATTTTCAAATGCACTCATAGTGGTGTTTTGGAAAAGAATGCTGTGCACTAGCCAGTACCTTCTAATGGACCAATTCTCCCCGGCCACAGACGTGCCTCTACATGAGGCACAATGTCCTGATCTTCTGGGCAATGATTCCCATAGCACCGCCCTATTAAACATGGACCCTGTCTCCCAAACATCCTAGAACGATCCCTGGGATTGGCCTGGCACCAACCCGTCACTGCATGAGCAGGATTCACTCATTACATAGACAAGTAGGTGCTTCATAATGCAGTGTCATCATACCTGTGTTGCCCCTTCGAGGTCCCTTATGGAGTTTCATCATCATCACTGGTACGAGCTTGAAGTGCATGGAACTTGCAGAACACACTGAGGTGCTAGGAGGGTTGAGGCAACCATTGAATGGGTGGCAGAGCTCTTCACATGGTGCACTCTTCAGATGTAGCCCCTGCTTCTGGATCCTCATCATTTACATTAAAGTAATCCCATACCCAAGAGAGTGATGGTAAATGGGTAGTGGCACTCCTTCCCTCTCTGTACCTTAGTAAGAGCTCCTGGGTCTTTTAAAACCCTCCCTGTGTTTTGTGCCGGCTCCTGACCCATTAAAATATTGGTTCTCTTCCTCCTGACCCAAGTGGTAGTGGTTGAGCAACCTGCTCAGGCTCCTCCACACTGTTCCCACCAACAACTTTGGTAACATCATCATCTGTTGAATGGGCCAGATTGTCTGTGTGCCTCATACCAGGATTGTTGATGAACTCTGTCTCACCTTCTCCCTGACATTGTTCCCAACAAAAAGAGGTTCTCCTAAACAAAATAAAAATGCACTTTCGTTCTGTAAAAAAAGAAAACATGAATGTTTTTCAACTGTAATATCAAAGAATGCCCTAACAAGAGAAGTGGCTTCCCAAATGAACTGATTTTAAAAGTAGGAAATCATGAACAATTCCCAAACTTAAATGAACAAGTTTTCAAATTCAAATCACAACAAAAGATAAAAGGATTCCCTTACAAACAAAAATGAGTATGCCACATAAGTTTTCTCATAGCTTTGCTCACAAAGTAAGCAAACAAATATAAGGGGGCTGTGGGATATTTCAACCCATGGAAATGCACCCTACTACACCCCTTTGCCAATGGGGAAAGAAAACTGCTATAAATGGAGGCAATAACCCTGTGCGTGCCAAATCTGCAAGACTGCACATGGTTCATAAACCACAAAAGAGCTGCACACCCTGCCACACAGGCAAAGTTGTTGTAAAAACAGGAGTCACCTGTCACCTGTCACAAGGCCACAGAAGGGCTAAAAATCTGAAAATGTCCTTAAATACAGCTCTCTAATCAATAGCAACCTTCAAAGTGCTGTTTTGGCACTAAATTCTGTCATCTTTCCAGTGAATTATTGGAAGGAAAAGTGTGCTGAATTCAAAGATTCTTCAGGCAGTCAGAGGCATCCAGGCATCAATGCCTGACAGCTGCTTAAGGAAATTAGCTGTCAACTTCAGTTTAAATTTGTTTTCTTTTTCCTGAAGAAGTGAAAAATCCACCTGTTCAAAGCATTTTTCTGCGAAGGGCTTAATTCCTTTAAAATGTCAAAATCCATTATAAACTCTGTTCATTTTATATCTTTTAAGTAAGATATTGTAGGTGAATTTTACAGTAAAACCAGTGGAAGTAACTGCTTAATCCTGATTAGGCAGTGCCTGGCCTCGGAAAGTGGACATCTCAGCCTGACACTCCCTTGAAACAGGAAGCCTAATGTTTCCCGCATAATGACAACAAGCAGCACAATGGGACCTCAGTAGACTTTCGTATGGGGCTGAGCCAAGATCAATGGCAAGCTGCCCAACTGATCTCTACAGTGGAGCTTGCCTCCAGGAAGGGGACACAGCTCCCTGATCAAAGGACTGGACAGCTGCTACCTGGGAAGGGGAGGTTACAAAGGAGAACTTTGATGTTAAATCCTTATTTGTGATTAAAGTTTAAAACTATTTAACTGAGCAACCTAAAGAGGCATAAATTTGAAAATTGGTCGACATTAACCTAATTTCAGCCTCTTGATTTGAAGACATTGATAGAAACCTATACCATGTAAGGGACCAAAGTTCTGAAAAAATTCTCATTGTAGCAGAACGATTAATGTTGCAAACCTAAGATTGTATGTACATGGTCCACATAAGCGCCCAGAGATGTACCGAATTAGAAATCATTCATCCAAACTGTTATGGTAAAAATTGATAAAAATCTGTAGAATGAGAAAGACAGCTCGCACACAGATGGGGATTGAATGGGAATATAGACAATCAAATATGAAATATATGTTTCCGATTTTATTAGGGTACATAATTGTAGAAATGTACATCTGTGCAAAAGTTATGTTTTGGTAAAAATCAATGTGGGAGTTCCTAAATCGCATCATACAGATGACAGCTCTGTTCAGACCGCCACCCAGGACAAAGCATGTGCCTACAGCCACTCACAGCTTTGGGGGCGTGTTTTTGAAATTCTGCCCACACCATAAACTGGGGGATGGCATTTGACAGTATAAATATAGGAACTTCACAACACATAAGACAGACTGCTTCCAAAACCCATCCAGATGTCCGTGCAGCACCTCGTTCCAGAACTCTTCATCTTGTAGCTGACTCCAGAATTCTTTGAAGATCCAGATTTCTTTGCAGAATCCAGACTCTAGTATTGCTGAACTATTGTTAGCTTGACCCAATTTCAAAACATTTAAAACTTAAAAGAGTAATTCTGATGCAGCTTGGCTTGCTACTATTAAGGCTTGCCCGCTGAAACTTGCATCCTGTAATCTGCCGTGTCCAGTGACTAGAAGGGCCCATCCTAATCCAGCCTGAGGCGCAGTCCAAAATTGACCAGAACCGCGCCGTTGATCTAATCCCTCCCGAGGTGCCCTGAAGAACAGTGACCTATAGTAAATCTGCATTGTATTATCCCAATCTCAACCCATCCCATCTTTAAATTCAGAACCCTAGTATTGTTAGAATCCTTTGTGCGCTGATTTTCTCACCTGTGTTACAAAACCATATACTCCTTTGTGATTTTGAGTAACTAAAGTAAATCCCAGAATTGAGTATCCACCAGGTGAATGTTTGTGCTGGCCATGAAGCTGTGAAGATTCATGTGTGGCCTCCTCCTTTTCATAGTCATTAATATAGTGTAATAAAGCCTATCTGTCATTTTCAAAATCGAAATTCTGTTTTCATTTTCGTGCCTATTTTGCAAAAACGCCTCTCACTAAAACCTTTTTAACATCTTCAATTTTAAAGATAGAAACAGAATTTCGACTCTCACTGATAACTAAGACCCTTAGCTACATCCACAACTAAAAACTGCATCGCGGAACAGTGTATTTGACCCGTTTATCTCCAATATCGCATAGTAAAAGTTTGCCGCAAATTTGCAAAGTTCAAAAGTTTACACTTGTCTTGTCCGATTTCAAAGTGCTTCTTCCATTCCATTCTGATCTAAAGTGTGTACTGTTGTTGATATTGTAGCTAATGTGTGTTAGGACCTGTTTAGTGTTGCTTTCCTTAGAATTTTCTCCATTTAAGCATTTTTGCATCCTTTTGCATTATTTTACAAAGCAATGTTCACCTGTCAGTTTAAAAGTGTCATTTGCCAAAACGGTTTTCTCTCTTGTTTGGGGGGGGAGATTGTATCTAAACTCTAGACCTTGTCTTTCATTCTTGAATACCTGCTGATTACTCACCATTGTGTAGGATTGCGCATTTGTACTTCAGTACTTTGCAGGAGGAACTATTAACTTAAACGCTATCTGTGCACAAAACAAAACTGTTCTTTTTCCTGTGTTTTCTATGTTGCATCATTATAAGTGAATTCAATTGCTTGACTTATATTCTGAATTGTATTGTCACCGTTAGGTAATTGCTGTCCCATATATATATATAATTGTTGTGTGGTTTGAATATTAAATAAATAAATACATATTTACCTTTACAAACTAGCCTGATTCCTGATCCAGTGTGACCTAGGGGGTATTTTGAGACGGGTGTGATATGAGTGGTATATCATTCAGAATATTGAACTTATAGACAAAAATAAATAAGGGTTTCATTGCCCCCTACATTCTAGGCGAGACATGGGTGTGTGCGTGATTGAAATCCCTTGGGCCCAGCTAAAAACAAAACATTTTAAAATCCCAGTCAACACCTACAGTCTCCAGAGAAAAAAGAAACCCTGACTAGCCCCTCAAAAATATTTCCCTTTCTCGAACTTCTGGTGTATCAGTCATACATCATCGTCATGCAGACAAAAACAACCCACAAAGGAGACGGGCAGTAGCTGGTTCTTTATATTGGTTTATAAACTCAGTTTCTTCTATTGAACATGCAGAAATCCACGTGGAAATACCCAAATATGAAGTCACCTTGATGCACTTGGCCGAATACTTTCTCAATGCCCAAATCCGTGTATTGATGTCCAATCTCGACAAAACAAGTGAGGGAAATTCAGACATTAAAATTCATCAGGCAGCTCCCTGACCCAAATCCTGTTGGGAATCCGAGGGGAGGGAGAGGGATGGGGAATTTCAGCCAGGCTTGCATGGAATGCCTTTGTTTTTGACACTACTGGTTTCCCATCAATTTGTGTACTTTTTGATAGAGAGCACAATCGCTTGTCTTTCTCTTTTTCTTGGTTCCCTATTAGCATGCCAGCCTCTCTGGAGATCTGGGTCAGCTGATTTTAAAAATTACATCTAATGTGGCATTGTTATCAGGCACCTCATTTTACTGGAGCCATCTCTCTAGCTTCAGTCTATTTAAAAATATATATCCTCCCTCGGACACTACAAAGGACTTGGTTCGCCTGACCGCTTTCAGTTAATAACAACGCATGGAAACATCTGAGGGCCACAGAGTATTATTTACTTTACTGCTGCTATAGTAGTAACCTCATTGCAAGATTGTTGCATTTCAGACATATCTCCTGCCATATTTCTGAAATTCGGCATGCCAAGTTAATTAAAAATATATAAAACGTATGCCCATAATTTGATTGAGATGCCTACACAATACCATTGTGTGGGTGCATTACACATTAAAGTGATGAGAGTGTATGAATATGGGATTACTTCAGTACCACCCATTTGAGTGTCTCCTTACATATTATTTTCTCATAGGTTGAAGAGATGTGCTAACACATTCCTTTACTTAACGGATACACATTTTCTGCATGCTATAAGGTGGGTTTATTTTTACCATCCCCTTTTGCATGCAGGTAAACATATAGAGAATTTGTATGTGGAATTACTACTCATAAACAAGCTGCTTTTTCTGCTTGCAGTGTTGCGAGACTACTGAATGAGATAAATATCTCAAGACCTCATAATAGGAGGAAGGTAAAAAAAGGAGGTATTTGAAAGACCACCTGGGTTTACTGTTATTAACTAATTGACAATGGTGGTCACCATTTCAAGAGGGGGTGCTTGCCGCTCTGTTTCCCTACTTAAGGAGACCTCCAGCTTCTTTTCCTTTACAGATGGGGAGCAGGTGCAAGTTGATCTAGGTCACCTGGCCTAAGCCCCGCCCACCTAGTGCCTTCCTGCCTGCTGCTCTTTTTCACCACTTAGCAAGCCCCACCCACCTGGTGCCTTCCTGCTTGCCGCTCTTTTCCACCGCTTAGCAAGCCCCGCTCACGTGGTGCCTTCCTGCTTGCCGCTGTTTTTTACCACTTAGCAAGCCCCGCCCACCTGGCACCTTCCTGCTTGTCGCTCTGCTTCCCTACCTAAGGAGCCCTCCAGCCTCTTTTGCTTTGCAGATGGGGAGCAAGTGCAAGTGGATCTAGGTCACCTGGCCTAAGCCCCGCCCACCTGGTGCCTTCCTGCCTGCCGCTCTTTTTCACCACTTAGCAAGCCCTGCCCACCGGGTGCCTTCCTGCTTCCTGCTCTTTTTCACCACTTAGCAAGCCACGCCCACCTGGTGCCTTCCTGCTTGCCGCTCTGTTTCCCTACTTAAGGAGCCCTCCAGCTTCTTTTCCTTTGCAGATGGGGAGCAGGTGCCAGTGGATCTAGGTCACCTGGCCTAAGCCCCGCCCACCTGGTGCCTTCCTGCCTGCCGCTCTTTTTCACCACTTTGCAAGCCTCGTCCACCTGGTGCCTTCCTGCTTCCCACTCTTTTTCACCACTTAGCAAGCCCCGCCCACCTGGTGCCCTCCTGCCTGCCGCTCTTTTTCACCACTTAGTAAGCCCCGCCCACCTGGTGCCTTCGTGCTTGCCACTCTTTTTTACCACTTAGTAAGCCCCGCCCACCTGGTGCCTTCGTGCTTCCTGCTCTTTTTTACCACATAGCAAGCCACACCCACCTGGTGCATTCCTACTTGCCGCTCTGTTTCCCTACTTAAAGAGCCCTCCAGCTTCTTTTCCTTTGCAGATGGGGAGCAGGTGCAAGTGGATCTAGGTCACCTGGCCTAAGCCCCACCCACCTGGTACCTTCCTGCCTGCTGCTCTTTTTCACACTTAGCAAGCCCCGCCCACCTGGTGCCTTCCTTCACCATCACTGTCTTGTGGCCAATACTGGATTTGACTTTTATGGACTACATTCATTCACGGTGCGTCACTCTTTCTCAACTCTCATGCTGGAATTCCTTTGCATGTTCTACTCATGGTGGCCCTGAATCATGCTGTTCCCATCTTCATCTTGTATCCAGACTTGCAACATTACGTGTTACTACTGACTTCTGCAATTGTATTCGCTCTCCACTCTTGCTTCTCCACTCTTTTTGACTGCTTACTCTCTTTTCTCTCCTCCTTTCCCTTCTCCCTTTTCCTATCTCCTCCCCTTACTTTCTTCTATGCACTTACTCTATCAGAATTGTCCCTGGACCTAATATGATAGCAGCCTGGTCTGTTTCCTCCATCCTCCCATTACTGTTTTTTTCCTCCCCACAACCCCTCAAGCACTATCTGAAATGTCGTCAGGCCTAGTATTATAGTTGCTTGTTTTGTTCGTCCCCTCCCTTTCTGCACCCCTCTCCCTCACCTTTTGTTTTTCTCCGGCTCTACCAGAAATGTGATCAGGCCTAGTACGGTAGTCGCCTGTCTATTTCCATTTCCTTCCCAATCTTCCCCTCCCTTCCTTATCTATGTCTTAGCTCTTGCACTATCTGAAATGTCGTCAGGCCGAGTACAATAGTTAATTTCACATCCATACTGTTCATGGCCTGTAAGAATGTGGTTGTATTTTCCCTTGTTCCCTCCCTTGCCTTGAAGCGCTTTGAAACACATTGTGCGTAGGCGCTATATAAATAAACAATCATATCATATCATAACATCTCTATAATTTAGGCCTCATCCTTTCATTTCAGCAGGAAGATTAGGTTATCAACCCACATTTTCCATAGTCATGTTTTAAGGTTCACTCCTTCTGTACTCCTCATTCTATTCACTTGGAAACTCATTAGATGTTCCATGAGTACTTGTACATAAAGTCCATCCCTTTGATGATCCACTACAGTATAAATAATCTTTTGGTTGTAGTGGTGTGCTATTATGCCAGTGGAGCACTTCTTCTCACTATGTCTAGCTAGTAAGGTATCTCAGCGAGTTAAGTCTTCGGCCGCAATATCTGTTTTCTCCCAGAAGGGCACTAGTATGAATGGTATTTGTATTTCAGTGAATTTATTGAGCTCTATATGTCAAAGCGCTTTACAAAAAAGGATGGTAAAATAGGTATGTGATATAAAATTGAGAAGAATTTATAGTGAGATCAAACAGATTATATAATTAGTATTAAAGAGTGAAAAAGCAGACAGAGCTCAAACAACGAGAGAGGGAGCTGGTTCCAGAATTTAAATGCTAAGAGTGAGAAAGAGCTGAAAGTAGAATGGGCACGTGGAGGATGAAGAATTCAGAGACGAAATTGAGACAGAGGGCAGTGAAGGGAGCAGGATGGTGAATAGAAATAAATCACTGTGGAAAGATAAGAAGCAGCCATTCAATGATGACTTTTAAAGATGATACAGAGGAAATGAAAAGGATTCAAAGGTGAACCAGTGAAGGGATTGCAGAGCAGGAAATACAGAACCAGGAGGGGAAAGGTGATATTGAAGGTCAATGTAAGAACTGTAAATAGATCTGATGGGAGCTAACTTATATGTGGCAGGACTGAGCAGTATTGCGGAACAGTAGAAAAGTCAAGAGAAAATAGGAGCAGAAAGAAGAATATTGGTGCTGTGAAAAGAAAGAAAGGGGCGAGATCATCAGACATTATGAAGATGAAAGCTACAGCAGCGGGCAACAGAGGAAATATGGGAAGTGAAAGATGTAATGGAATCGAGAATGGCTCTAAGATTACGAGCAGAAAAAGAGATTGGGAGGAAGGGAGGGGGAAAGAGGTGGGGGGGCAGGACCGGTGCAAGGAATGTTGTCACCCTAGGCAAACTGTCAGATTGGTGCCCACCACTCTGGGTACTAACCCTTCTCACCCAACCGTCCCCATGTTGTTACCAATTGCTACAACCCATTACCTCCACCTAACACATTGCTCACATCTTCTGCTGTGGATGGATCCCATTGCAATTTCCTTACCCTCACATCCACTCACAGTGTTAGGTTTCAGAAGTCAAATGGAAGGCTTCCTTTCCTTTCCTTTGCTTTTCTTTCTTTCTGATTGTCATTTCTTTACATTTCTTTTTTTTAATCTGGGACGATCTGTCCCATTCTCCACAGTAAATATTTGCTTTTTTCTGAATCTCTCACTGCACCTATTATTATTATAAATACAGATGGGGCTATATTAGCTATGTAAACGTCTTTCAACGTGCACCACAAATGGTCTAGCTGGGAAAAATGCTTTTTTTTCGGTTGGACCATTTATGGAATGGATTTCCCACAGGTTTCCTTGTTGCTGCCTTCACACAAGAAATCACAACATCAGTTTACTTGTGTGTTGTGCTGTTTCAGTGGCAAGAATTATTAATGTGCACAAAGAGTGGAGCATTGCCTCAATCATGTGTCTGATAGAGTCTCTCTCTCAAGCAGTGCCACCAAACAATGCCCATGGTGGCAGACTGCAGACAGGGCAGGGTGGGCAACGGATGGTCCTGTAGGGTATTTTGTGGATATTTGGGGCTTTGCGGTATTTTCTTACCGCCAAAATACCTTTAGCAATAATGACTCTTTGTATTCATATTGGGTCACACATGACAATAATACATTGCATTATTTCAGAATTCAGACCTATTTAGATGGTATGCGCGGTAGTTTGCGTGGTTGGTTGTTATAGTGGTTGGTTTATTTGTGGCCCCAGTATCCAACATCCCTTGTTTTTTATCTAGATTGTTCTTGATCACTAGAGAGACCTCAGGCCTACATTTTAGGGATACCACATTTTCAGTGTTATTGTCATGTGTTCCACCATGGGCAATTGTGCTATTTTTGTGGTAATTTCCACTACCTCATATACGGTAGGGAACTATGCCCAGAGAGTCTCTCTTCCCATTGACTCATGTACCTCCAACAGGCTATGCTACAAACAGTCACTCACAACTGTCCATACTGAATAGAATCATGCACACATCTGCTTTAAAATGACAATTGCACTGTTTAAAAATCTACCCACGTTTAAACCTTTCCCCATGCAAAATGAAAGAGAAAAATAATACACACTAGCTATCTGTTTTCAAATATTTTTGTATTATAGAAATTTCATTTAAACACAGTTTAACTTTTTTTACAGAAATAAATAAAATGGTACAACATTATTTGTGATAAAATGAACAGAGAGCTGCGAGAATATATTCAATTGGTAACATTAAATATGCTGATAAGAGACTGAGACTCCCTCTAATACACTGACTGAACAGCTTCGCGCACTTTCGCACAGCTCCCACTCGCTTCTGTAATTACCTTATCTGTTCAGCATGAGTTTTCTCCGGCTATTCTCTTTCTGAATTTGGCTCCCTTGAAGATCAACCCCAGTGAGAACAAGCATCTGCCATTCTCAAACCGGGGTTATTGCCTGGAGCTCTCAGCTTTTGCAGCAGGAATGCCCCAGAAAGGAAAGAGATCCTTCTCCCAGCTCTGCAAGATGTCGACTCACTTCCCCCTCCTCTCAAGCTTCTCCGGCAAAGTTGTAATCACAGCCGCTAGCATGATACTAGCTCTGACGCTGCTCCAATCAGAATCAATCATGTCATCTCCTCCCTCACTACACAATGGCTCACTTCTACAGTGGCAATTGTAACAAACTGATTTCCTGCTCCTTCAAGCTCTTTGCTTCCTGTAGTTATGTGGACAGAGCAGCAGAGAAAAAAATGAATGTGCGTTTAAAAGTTCACTTTCAGAGTAGGCCTAATTCTGCAGTGGAGACACATTTTTATTAGTGGGTTATGTTAAATGAAGTTTTATTAGTCAGGTTAGTTGTTAATTAGGTTATTAATTTTGAAATGTGTCTCTTGCAACAAAGGCATTTCAGGTGAAAAATAGTGTGCATTTTGAATGTGCAGATGTGTGCTTTTAACTGTAAAAATGGATTTGCATCTCATATGTAAAAATCATTTTTGACTGAATAGCCTGTCTTTACTTATATGTCCATGTTACTCTGGCAACACATATAGCAATGCACCACACCCATGTAGTGGTGCTGCATAAATAAATGCTACCTGTGCAGTAATGCTGTACTCTGTGCTGTAACACGCCAAATATCCTTACAGTCCAGAAGAAGAAGAACATTTGTAAAAGGGCAGAGATGTAGAAACCACAGACATTGAAACTCCAGGAGCAGCCATTGTAAGAACAGTCAGCTGGGAACGTCACTGTTGATTGAAGTTCAGCATTTTCAGCATCACCAATATTTATAGGGAGAAGGAAAAGAGCCATGGACTAAGTCCAGTGGGATACCAAAGAGAAGAGGGAGATGATTTTCTTGGCCAGGATACAAAACAGGTGTGATTATTCATATAAGAATAAAAAAAATCTAGTTCAGAACCCTGAAATCCAACATGAGAGAGGGGGTGGAGCAGGATAGTGTGATTGACAGTGAACAAGATTGCAGAATAGCTGGATGTTGAAAGGCTGCATCACAAACTGCTTCATAATCCTTTCAGAGGTTGGTACATTTGGTAATCATAAATTGGGTTGTAGTAACCTCTGATATTTAAGTGCTTAGAAGCAAGAAGAATTTGACTTGATGGACTAAATTAAAATGCATTAAGATTTCTTTGGATTGCATTACTTGTTATGGTTAAAGGAGTGTTATACCTTTGCTGAATCACAGGTGTGACAAATATCACACAGCTACAATATATTTCTTTAAAAGTTTCTTCTTGAAGATATGCCTTTCTTCTTCACTCATTCCCACGTTTTGTCTGCTGAAATGTGCCTCTTTGTTCACCCAGCAAGCAATGAGCTAAGTAAGCAGGCTCTACAATTTAATTCCTCTCTTTCACATACTGGATACTGTCTGAAATAATTGGTATTTAGAGACGTGGGGCCTAATTTACAGAAGCGTGAACTAATGGCAAAACCCCATTCTAAAACACTCTGTGAGTCAGGGCCTTGTTAATTGTCATAATTATATTATCTATTTGGATAATCCTAAAGAAATATATTTTTGATTGAATCAATGAGCCTCTTTTTTTTTTATCATCAGAAAAATTATTTTCCAAAAAACAAGTTTTTGTCCATGTTATCCTATGTTATCAAGGACCATATAATTCTTGTTCAAATGGACATTACAGTGCAAGCAAGGATTTGGTGATCATATCAGTTTGTGTGAACCTGGTCTCCATCACGACAGATCACATCAAAATGGACAGGAAAATGGGGCAGACCGACTCTGTTTAGTATTGCTGACCTTCCTGATCCTTCACCCATCATCTGTCACTTTCATAAAGCATCCAACAGGTTTGGTGTTTCGCAGATGTACATGCTCATGAACCATCCCGTTCATCTGGTCTGTCTCTACTTTTTCCTGAATTCATATCGATACGCATTGGATGTGGATTCCCGTGAAAATAAAGTCACAACAAAACAGGTTTTGTCATTTGTGCCCTATCCCGTAATGAGAGGAGAATATAATGTTAATAGGATGTTAAAAGACAGTGGGCCTCATTACACGGAAGGCGCTAATCCAGGGTGCTATTAGCACCCTGGACCATGCCTGTAAATTACCGGCACCGTCTTGGTGGAAAGGGGAATTACCGCCCTATTCCAAGGTTGTCGGGGCGGTAATTCCCCCTTCCACCATTGCCCTTCCCCATTCCCATTTTTGCTCCATAGGGCATAATGGGAATGGGGAAGGAGCTAATTACGGGAGCGCAATTTTGCCGTGCCATAATTAGCACCAAGGTCCCTTAGCGGGTTGGTTTTTAACGCCTGCAAAAAGCAGGCGTTAAAGCACCACCCGCTAAGGGACCTCGTAGTAAGGCGGTAATGGTTAACGGTCACCGTTACCATTAACGGTGGACGTTAACCATTACCGCCTTCCGTGTAATGAGGCCCAGTATCTGAGTGACCTGGGTTATCATCTGCAACAGCTGATGAAGTCCAGGCGTCTAGAAGGCCATCCACTAAAATGTATCCTTCCACAATAGTTACATCTATGAATCATGTTTGCTAAGGTCTCTTCTGCCTTTAACATGTAATCTGACAAGAGTGTTTTGTATTGGAGGATTTCAAAAAGAGTTAGTATTGGCTGCTCCACGGGTCAGGTGGTCTGTCATAAAACCTTCAGATCCCCTTGGTTTGGAGTTATTGAAGGATTTAGTATTTGGATTTATATACTATGTGTTCTCGTGAACCCACCGGCAAACATCTGTTCTGTTCCTGTGTGTTTGTTCATTGTTAATTGCTCTCCAGTGTCATTCATTTAAATATTTGAAGGATATGAGGCTGGTTTCACATTCTCAAAAGGATTATTTCCATTTGAGAACATACATAGGAATGTATGATTGTAAGCTAGAAATGTAAGGAGGCTTTGTTTTGTTTTCTGATAGCATAATGCATTTGGATATCTGGTTTTTAATAAGTGTTATTGAATATCTTCAAAGACACGATTTAAATGAGGGATTTCACTCCCTCTTTTCTTTTATGGACACAAGCATTATCAGTGATATAAAAAGAATCACTCTCAAGTAATGTTAATCTATCCATCTACTAAATTTTTCATAAATAGCATGAAATCATTGGCTTGGAATTGTAGTGCAATACAAAGTCCATTACTTGTATAAAGTGATCACAGCTCATTAGGTTACCTAGATATGATGAGAGATTCCTCCTGCTCAGATCTCTTAAGAATGCAGAGATGGACAAGCAGAATGATAGCTATTAGCTGTGGTGCAGACATTTCTCTCAGGTTGAATGATAAGATCATCTATCTTTATCATCAGAAAGCCTGTCTCAATCTTAGATTTCTAGGTCTTTGCTAAGGATGACAGCTCTATTATTTGTTTTCATCTGATCCAAAAGCAGAGAACATCCCTCCCCCATTGCTATTTGAGTTTAGCAGAGTAATTTGACAAGTTGGATTTTTGGAAACACAGTAGAAGGCTTTGGCCGGTTTTGGTGGATGAGAATCTGTTTTCCCCTGTAACTGTCCCATTGAGTCCTTTAGCATTCAATCAGACAATGCTAAAACTCGTTGGGTGCACTAGCAGTTGATCTGATGGGTGTAGATGAGCAGATGATCAGTAGCAAGTTTAGCCCTACTCACAATAGTCATGCATTGTATATCATTTATGCAACTGTGGCAACTCTCCTCTTGTAACACTTCCTCCCAGACACAAGCAACATATAGCATACACAGACACAATTGGAAAAAGAACATAAAACCAAGATTTGCATGAGCTCATCTGTGAAAATCAATAATTAGATATTTAGCCCATTAGATTATCATACGTATAATAAACATAACATAAAATAATACATATGAACTGTAGGAAAGAAAGAACATGCAATGATAACACGCAAGTGACAAGTGTATGTCATTGTGCAAACGTGGGATTCCAATACGCTTTCAAGGAAATATAATTAACTGTATAGAGCACAATGGCAGATAAGGGTCTAGATCTCTGGCAACCAATAACTGCTACTCTTGGTTAAATCATGTAATGTCATGTTGTGTTATGATGAGTTACAAGGCCTTTATATTGCATACAATCAGAAATATAGTGGTCTCAGAGAGCCTTGCTTGTATGCAGGTTGGCATATTGTGCCTCCTCCGTGGAGTAGCAAGATCTTGGTCTGCGGAAGAACAGGAAGGTAGAAGATTAGAAGATGGGAAAGTGGGTACAATGCCACAGCAGAGACATCGGGATGGTGTTATGTAGAAGGGGGAAGGAATGTTTTGTGTTAATATGAGTGCATATGGATCTATGAAGGGACACCATAGATCAGTATTATAGAAATATTAATTCCTAGGCATGTTTGGCATTAAACACCTGGTGTTTGGCTGTGTGATGGGCTCAAGGTGTGCTCCACTTGCCTGGTTAAATCATTCTTGCTTTTTTGACCCATTGTTATCATTTTCAATTTTTCATAGGTTTTCCAAAGATGTATTTTCCTTTGAGTGTTACTTTAACTGCTCAAGAGTAAGAAAGTCTGTTTTGGATGCTAAGGTGCTCAAGCTGGCCTATCTTGCACATTTGCTTTTACCAGATATTGGGTGATGTTTATCGAATTGCTGTTCCAAATAAAGTTCTTGTGTTCTTTAGAACTTCTCAATAAGTTGTTCACAAGAGTGAGTTTAAAATAGTAGAACTATACCATGACTATTTAT
Organism: Ambystoma mexicanum; assembly: GCF_040938575.1. NCBI lineage: Eukaryota > Metazoa > Chordata > Amphibia > Caudata > Ambystomatidae > Ambystoma > Ambystoma mexicanum. Next base: position 1,248,643,462 of record NC_090930.1, on the reverse strand, counting down.
CTGAAAGCTCCATTTGGTTTTGGATGCTGTTTGTGGATGCCAGGAGCCATACACAATATCTTTGGAAGAAAACAACTAATTAAGGATACACCATCTTTTCCCTCTAATGCTTCTGTCAGATAAGAGCCGGTAAGGTAGCGCAGTGGGTTGAGTGCCTGCTGCTGTGATCTGAGCGTGATCTGCAGGTCGCAGGTACGAATCCCAGCAAGGCCAACTCAGACTTTCATCCTTCCGAGGTTGATAAATGAGTACCAATTTCAGTTGGGTGATATTGTGTGTAAATATGTGATCTGTAAAGGGCTTTGGATTAAGGTGCTATATAAATAATGACTACTGAGGTTATATTGTCTTCCCCAATTCTGAAATTCCTCCTTGAGTCTTTCTGGGTTTCTCCAGAAATAGTGCTGTGCATTTTTGTCTACAGCCCTGCTAGGCCAATGCTTTATGTTGATAACCCTTTCCTCAAGGACACTTAATTATGAATTATTTTCTTTTTAGAGAAGTACAGTGTGGGTGGTTTCAGGGTAGTACTCGGAAAATGTTGATGTATTTTATTGTAAAATAACATTGGTACACATGAGTGTGTGTGTGTGTGTGTGTGTGTTACTTTAAACTAATTATTGAATTATGTCTACAGTGTAGTTCAATTAAGAGTATTTCACATAGAAATGTACCACTTGAAACAAGTTGGGGAGAGGAGGCGAGAGTTCACTTCCCCTGTCGCATCATGCTGGCGCGGTACATTGTTCCAATATCTCAGAAACAGTGCATTCTCCTTTGGGCTTTGTTCCTCGAATTGAGATGCTTAAAATGAGCGTTGTCTTGTCCTTCTATGACCACGTAGACGTTTTGCCAATTTCAGGAAACCGCCACATGTACGAAGGGGCTGAAATCATCCAGGGAAAGGTGTGGGGTGTCCAAATGTCATGTAGCCAGTAATGTCTGGATAGTCCTAACAGGTGGTGCAGATGGTGGAACGTTGTGAAATTGTATAAGGAACAAACTAACAGATGTTCTGATTTACAAATAGAAGAATATCACAGTATAACAAACATGCATAACATGGCTTCCAAAAAGTGTAATTTTGACAGAAAATGAGCCTATAAAATATAAGTTTGAAATAGACCAACACATCTGTGTGCTTGTTGCCGTAGTTTGACAAGGGCGGGGTGGGGGGGCATTTCAAGGGAATCGAAAACGAAAAATAAATACATGGAGCACATCCAAATATATTTCTTCAATGCCTGAAAATGAAAAAAATATATATGTATTCAAACATTATATATTAATGTAGATATACAAATGGACTTCACAAAAATAGCAAGCTCTTCAATGTATATGTGAAATAATTTGCCGACCCCGCAAAAGAATATTTTTTATTAGGATTTAAGTTCAATCTATGACCATGTTCAAATTGCTTTGTTAGCTTATTTGAAATCTTCTATGCTAAAATGCTGTATTAAGGGTAATATTTCTGGACGTTTTATTATCACTAATGTAAGTGTATAGTATACATGAGTGAAATTATCTTCACCCTAACTACATTTTGAAATAATTAAAGACAAAACTAAAGGCAGCTTTACCTTAACACGTGAACGTTAGGGAGAGTTTCTGTAAACCTGGTGGTCAGGGTCTTTAGATATGTCTTCCTGACATGCTTACCAGTAATTCCTTTAATCCCAGCTGGCTCTCTAAGTGGTAGTGTGGCAGTGAAGCCCAAGCCTAACTATTAAGAGGCTGGTTAACAGGTACAGTACACCGTTTTCATAAATAGCAAGTGAAACATTGTGCAGACTGTTTTTGTTTTATACAAGTGTACCATTACATGAGAAAAATACAAGAAATGAAACAATACACCAACAGGTAAGTAAACTTTGTAAGTAGCAACAGTTTCAAAAAGGTTTTTAGAGAGTCAGTCCTAGAAGTAAAAATCAGTCACAGGTAAGGAAACCACGTTTCCTGTCTAGGCCAGAACGTTTGGATGAGACCTAGGGGGCCAGTGATGCACGTGTGGCCAGTCTTTGTCAGGAAGGCTTTACTTCGAGAAAAAGGTCTAAAGGAGCAATGTCTAGACTTCCAGTGGAGTTTAGGCCACAGATGCCAATTGGAGATGAATAAGGGACACAGAGGAGCACATTTTAGTAGAGAACGGACTCTCTAACTGTGCCAGAGAATTGGGAGAGAAATGCCCTGATCTAAAAAGCAGTTGTGCTGCAGGTGATTTTGCAGTTTTCAAAGGCGGTCACTACATTGTTGGTGACCCTGTATGTTTCAGCAACTACAAACGAGTAAAGGAGGGACCCCAGAAAGCTCGAGAAGCCTGATTATCCAAGAATCGGTGCTTCTGGGTCGTGGGCCAATGCGAGAGGAGCCAAAAGGCAGAGAAGCTACGGTCAGTGGTAGTTGGTGATGTACAGTTTCATCATCTTGTTTGGGCACACGGTTATGCTTCTGAGGCTGGAGTCAGCTTGGGAAGACCCAAGGGAGGAAGGATTATTGATGTTAGTCTTGTGAAGTCAGACTGCAGAACGGCCAGACACAGAAGGACCAGCATGCATGTTGGGCACAGTTCTAGGCCAGGAGGGAAGCACAGGTCCTTGAGCTTCCCAGATAGGGCATGTAGAACCAGGGTGCTTTACTAAATACCTCAGATGAAGAAACCCTACTCCATTTGACATGGGGAGTCTTTGGGTTATCACAGCAAGGTGATTCTGACTTCTTATCCTGGCAATGAAGGCAGGGTCAGGAGCTACACAGAGGCAAGGCACTTAGGCCGGAGCTGTGATCCTGTTCTTCCCACCTGATTGGGGGGAAGGAACACTGCAGTTGGCTCCTTCTGGTCTTCTTGCAGAGGCAGAGATTCAATGTCAGATTAGGTGGATCATGAAATGATTCCTGTGCAGAGCTTTGGTCCTTCCTCAGGCAGAAAGACTTCCAGGGGATCAGGTCCAGAGTTCTAGCAGTACGCAAGGTGAGGTGGTAAAGGGGTTTGCTTTGCTCCTCCTCGGGTGGCAGTGAGGACACACAAGATCCAATTACTTATCAAATATCATGAAAACAAGAGGGTGATCAGTCCATGGCAGACTATGCCTCCAAACACACGCATCCACTCAGTAAGGGCTCTCAGACAGAGGACACCATTCCACACGATCAAAGACTGGCATCTGCATGTGCTAATCAGAATTGGTTTCAGGCTGACCACAACCCCCAGTCCTGGGATTCCGGCACTCAATGGCCAGTTTGCCACCTGCCCTTACACATGCACACAGACACACACACACACAGAAACAAAAAGGGACAAGGAATTGTCATTCGACCCCAAAAGGTCTTTGTAACAAAGAAAGACAACCTTCATTATGTGAAATCCAAAATGGGTGTGGGGGGGGGTAAAAACTAAGCCATGTTGAATTGAATTTACCAAGTGAAGCCATTTTACAGATATAAAACAAGCTACCACTAGCCTAGTCACAAGATTGAAAGTGGAGTGGAAGGCAGTATCTATTCTGGGTCACTATGAGTTAACATCGGGGTACCCCGACTTAGGGTTCATAAGGTCTCGTAGGACAGAGCACACAAAATCAGAGCCATGCTCTCAGGTAAGCATGGGAAAGAGCAACTGATTCCAGTCGGGAGCTGTGATATACTATATCTGAAAGGTTCATCCACGTGTGGTAAGCATTACGATTGCATTGAATGAATCCTTGGCAAACCCTGTCATACTGTGTTGTTGTTTAAAATGTAGTTGTCTAACAGCAACAAGCTTATTGGGGGTGTGGCATATTATGCCCATGAAGGGCGGTCCAGTACTTAGACTGCAAGAGAATAGGACTAGAGCAGAAGAAGAGTGTAAAAGGCACAAAGGGGGAACAAGGTAAGAAAGAGAAGGAGTGATAGGGATGGTGTTTGTGGTAGTGTCATGCCTGTAGAGTCAGTGTAGATTGATCAAACCAGGTACTAATCAGACAATGGCGAATGCATAATGCTCCTGTGAATGCATGTGTGGGGAGTGTCTACTGTGTACTGGGAAGTACACACATGAGTGAGTGAGTTGGTGCCTGATGGACTTGAAATGTTCACCGGATACCCTTGAAGAGTAGATGCTTGTCTGTTTCTCAGGTGACCAATAACCTAACAGACGAGAGAGAGAGAGCGAGAGAGAGCGAGAGAGAGAGAGAGAGAGAGAGAGAGAGAGAGATCGCCCAGCCAACTGTGAGAAGTCACTGAACACATACTAGACTATGTGCAAGATGAATGAGTTGGGCACACAAATGGAGAGACATGTGGTGTATTGGACATGCCTCTGAGTGCCATTCTTGCATGGTCAGTACTGAGCGATGGCTGCAGTGGGTGGAGATATTGTGATATTCCCTTAATAAAATGCAATATTTTGACAGAGTGCAATACCTGCGCATCTCAGGGTTCTGCACCGGGGATATGTGTGTCACCACGTAAGGGCTTGACTTGTCTGATGCTTGTATGCCATAGTAAAGCCAAGCCACAGCACTGAGAGATAGGATCAGGCATGAATGGGTGCATTGGAGGTTGCAAGCCAACAATGTGTCAGGTGTCTGTCAGGAAAGAGCCAGACATTGTCTATTTTCTTTTAGGGGTTAGGGAATGAACCGGAAGACACTTCCATGTTAGTGTGGCATTGAGGATGTGGGTTACATGCTTATAATAAAGCTCAGAGCCTGCAGCCTGTGCACACTTTGGCCCCTTGACAGCAGACCTGCGGTTTAATATGGTATTGAATATCATAAAAGTAATTAAGTGTGTCTGATCTATGCAAGAATGGAAGTGTGTTTAATGATAGCTACAAAGGCGCTGTAGACCGTGGTTACTCATGTTGCCCTACAGATGTGTGCACATTAACTCCCATAATCCCCAGTTGGCATAGTCAGTGGTAAAAGATCCTGGGAGTTGTACTCCAAGATTTCCAGGTGGCAACCTACTGCATAACCATGATGTAGAGCAATGCATTAGATGAGAAAACTATCCTGGTGTCTGTTTAATTGTCATCAATGCTACTATAAAGGCATCTGTTATTCAACTAAACCTTTGGTATTGCTGTTCATCACTACTGTCATTTCATGAACACATGTGAATGTAGCATGACATTGTATTGACTTGTGTAGAAAACCTAATTCACGGCCCCCATTTGCTTGGCATCAGTTCTAACTATTTGATTAAACTACATCAAGACTGTGGGCCTCATTACGACCCTGGCGGAGGACCATGGTGCAATTTGCACCATGGTCCATGGCGCAGAGCTGCCAACTCCACCATGGGGGTTGGCGGACTTACCGCCCCATTCCGACCTTGGCGGGGCGGTAAGTCCCCAATCCCCATTTACCCTTCCCCATTCCCATTTTTGCCCCATAGGGTATAATGGGAGTGGGGAAGGCGTTAATTACGCCACCGTAAATTACGGTGGTGTAATTAACTACAGGTCCCGTAGCGCCATGGATTTTTCCGCCCGGAAAAACCAGGCGTAAAAATCGCCATGGCGCTACGGAAACTCGTAGTATGGCGGAGAGGTACGCCATGCACTACGCTGGCGTAAAACCCTCTCCGCCAGGGTCGTAATGAGGCCTAGTATGCTGAATTTTTCATCAAATAAAATCAACCTTGTGGGAAATTCCCAACAATGAACAAAAGCTTTACACACATGTTGCTAAATAGTTCTGCATCGCCCAGTGCCTGGAACACTGTACCATATGACTGCTACAACAATTCCTTGGTAGAAAACCTGACCGCGCCCCATGCCTCCACTAGGATCGCCCAGCTGAGGCGCTGGTGGGTCAATGCATAAACATCAAGGTACAGGCACTCCCTCCATGGGAAGTACCCAGCATTGAAAATGAGGTCTTTCAAGAAAGAGCATGTGACCAATAAAGAAAGAGGGACTGACTGACACTCAACGGCCTCAACATCATCAATGAACCGATGAGCTGCTGAAAATTGAATTTGTACACATAATGCAAGTTTATAGTCCAATTGATTGTAATGCCGTATTGAAGCCTTAATCAAAAATATGTGATGTCAAAGAAAAAGGAAGGTATATGTGGCACTAAAAGGTTTAGCTAATAAGTGAAACCTGCCTACCTAAAGTAAACAATACACTGGGCAAAAAACTATTTATTCTGTGAACCAAATAGATTTGAAAAGATTGTTGTGAAAACATTCATGTAAACAGAGCAATTCAGTAATAAATCTCACATATTAGTTTGAAACGATGGGTTTAAGATTCATTTGATTAAGAACAGTGCATAAATTACATACACAATGAAATACATTTAGAAAAAGGTAAATTATGTTAGAAAAACCATTGTTACAAATTTGGAGAATAGAACATTGCTGCATACATCTCCTCATAGAGGCTTGCACTCAGGAAGTGATCCGTCTCGGAAGCATAAACGCTCATTTCAGAAGTGATAATGGAGAGCAGAAAGAGTAGCACTTATGCAACCCGCCTGAACCATCCCGGAAAGAAGTTCACATTGACAAGAGGAACCCCCTGTTTGATCACACAGACATTCCAAAAGAATTCCCACTCCCTGGAGCAGAGGGGGGCCCTGCGCAAGCCTCCTATACAAAAAGGTTGTCCAGCAGCCCCACCCCCCCCCATGACAAGAGGAGTCCATTTGTGTACTTTGTACTTATTTTGGGCAGTGCACCATTTTGAAGAGAATGACTTATAAAGTAGGCAATGACAGAGAGCAGAGGCAGTCGTAGATTAAAGTTTCTTTACATCAAACGATTGCTTGATTGAATGACGTATACAGGGGTTGTAAGGGGTAATAAAAGGAACACAAACCTGAGACTGGGACTGGAGAACATAACATTTTTAACATTGAGAGCCAGAGAATAATTGTGAGAGCAGAGTATAGGGGATCTAGTTATGGGGGTTTGTTTGGATAGAAGGGTGGGGGAGGTTGGGAGGCTCCTTTTATTTCAGGCAGGTAGAGGTTGAGCATTGTTTTGAAAAGTTCCATTGAAGAGATGGCGTTAGTGGCCATAGGAGGGAATTCTAGTGGAGTCGGGTAAATAAGGAAAAGGAGTGAAAGTGGGACGACTCGCAGCCAGGGCAGAGGACTGATCAGTTGTGAAAAGGCATATATCAGAGTGTTTGAAACGGACAGTACAGTGCAATACCATTGACGGGTTTGTAGGTGCAAAGCAGAAATGAGCGATTTTGCATGGAGAGCCATCCTGTTTGGTGGGGGGCAGGCAAGCAGAGTTTGAGGAGGCGCTAAGTAGGTTGAAAACATGGTGTTTCACAAAGTTGTAGCGGAGATACCAAGTACATCCCGCACTCCATTCGTCCATTTTGAAGTTCCAGGAATGTTGACGCCGAAGTATGTGATGTATGAGGAGCAAATAAACCAGCAGAGAGCCGCAGCGGGGCTCTGTCCAGTATCAGTTAGAAGAACCGCACCCATTGAGGTACCTATACCTAAGAAAACCTGGACAGTAAGGTATCCATTGAGAAAACCATATCAACAAATGAAACTGAATGAAGATCGTCTGAGTACAGTCCCTGAAGAAGCAAAAACGGTCTTAATGGAAGATGAATGGTGAAGTCACAAGAATCCAGATTGACTCACATATAGACGAGATGACAACCTGCGAATGACGAAAAGAGATGAAACACCATGAATAAGGGACATTGCAAACCTAAAGTGAAAGGACAATGTCAAATGTAAGAAGCTTATGCCATGAGCATGACAAAGATATACAGTTAGTTTTCGCATGAATATATGCTTGGAACCACAAGAAAGCTAAGAAAATCGAGCGGCTTGCTATGCTTAGTAGTAAGATAGATTGCGGCAAGTGCCACCTATACATATATACCTCAAAATAAGCATGTCATATAAGTATGCTTCCACTATGCACAAGGCAGAATCAACCACAGGTTACTGGAGGCCACATGAGGAGAGTTTCATAGTTAACAAATCAAGAATAAAAGGCAGAAGCGAAACTCAGACAGAGACAAATTGTGCCAAAAAGCCAAGGTTGTATCAGCTGAAATAGACTTCCAGTAGCTACAATTAATGAAGCAAAGAACAGAAGATCCTGCTCAGAAAGGTCAAGATAAGAAGACGAAGGCAGGTGGTGGGCAAAACGAAAATCAAATACACGAATTACATGAAGAATGAGGTGATTTCACAGTGTCTGAATCACGTGACCAGCCAAGCAAGAAGAAGGGGGACTTTCTCACCTATGCATGGCAGTGGGCCATGCAAAGATATCAGAACTTTTCCAGACAGAAATGCAGTCTCGAGGCCAACCACAGTGAAACAATTGACACATGACCACTGAAGTGATTGATTGATTGTAGCAATAATTGGAGGAAGGTTGGAGGAGCTGGCGAGCACCCTGCACCTGGATGACCCTTCTGCATGCTTCTAGGCAAAGTGGAGAAGTATGAGTGGGGTTGGTGCCAACCCAATCATAGTGGACCAAGTAATCTAGGGTCCAATAGTTAGTAGAACCAATGGGACGTCATACTTTCAGTGACGTCTACAGTAGCCATTTTTAAGGTAGGGCTTAGATGCCCCACTTGACAATGTTTACCCAATCCCTTCACTCCGTTACCATATACAGATAGTGTACCTTTAGTAAAGTTACCTTCCTAGAACCAATAGAATTGCATTTAACATTTTAAGCATTATACGGCGTCAGTGATAATGAGTTTTTAGTATAAATTATGTGTTTTTTTTGAAGTTCGTTGGAGTTGTCAAGCAAGAAGGAAGATCAAGCAACCGCTGATATTCATGAAACTCCCTGTTTTTTGTACTTGTCATTAAACAGACTCCCTTTGCCAAACTATTGAGTTGTCATTATTGATTTGATGCTAGAGTACGAATCTGCATCCCCATCTATCTCACGGGTGCTGCTATTCCATCTTAAAGTGCCATTGGGCAACCCCCAGCTTTATGGGCCGGTTGGGGTCCTGGTGCACAAAGTTGAGAACTTTGTTGAAGGGAGCTAAAGAGAAGAGGTGTAGGCCATATAGTCGGCTCATGCAGTAGTCCAGTTTGCAAAGCACAAGTGTAGTGTTATGGGTTTTAGTTGAGAGAAAAGTAACTAATGCCTGCAAATGCATTTTGCTAATGGATTCCCATAGAAACCTCAGGTGTTGACAAGGTGCAAAACGGAAGCGGACTCCGTAGGAATCCAGGTGTTGTCAGCCTGAATGAAAACCTCATGCAGACTTGCAGAGAGACGCATGATGCGAGTGAGGACTACTGCATGGCGGAGACCTCACCCCGTTTTGTGCCCCTTATTCATCTCGTCAGTGCTCCAGAATAGAGTGGCCTGTTAAATAGAGGTGTAAAAGCATTAGACCTCGCTTTTAGACCTCCATTAACTTGTTGCCCCATCGTCTTGTTGTCTCTCAGGAGCATTCTAATTTCATCTCCTTGACCAGCTCCCAGAACAAATTCCAAGAGTCGGTTGCATGATCTAAAAATAAAGTAACTGTTAACATAACTAGAGACAGATCATGAGATAGCAGCACGTGCACTAATTGTATTTATTTTCATGTCCTTAAAAAGAGCATATTTCAAGACTCTATCTTGATGTCGAATATACGTCAATAGAGATATACTTGAAAGATATGATCATGCTCTGTACTTAAATATTAACAAATGCAAGTAGGATGCACTTGTGGAGACAAAACAATCAGTCCCTGACTATAGTAGGAGAGGGCTAAACTGTGTCAACATTAAAGGGCGGTTTCATCATATTGTCAGAAAAGTTAAAGAGGGAGGCATGGGACTGCAGGGAAGAACCATTCCTCACATGCCCTGTAGGTGGACATCGGAACATGCTCGAGTGTGCAGCGAAGCTCATTTAAATGGATTAGAAATGCAAAGGAACACAATTACCGCCGCTTGCTGTTGAGAAGAATCATTTTCTTTGAAGGTTTATTTTTACACGGGATGGAAATCCGTTTGACATGATTGTTCTTTTTCACTGTGTGACAGCTTCACAAAAGCCTGGTTTGCAGCTTGCCAGCATCACATTACAGCTTGGTTTCACCTGACAGTATTTTATGAAACATTTGTGTCAGCCTAACCCTCAGGTGCAAATTAGATTCATTCCTGCTTTCTCAAGAGCAAGGTCTGCATAAATAGGTTGAGGTAATTGTGGAATGATGGGTGCCAGCACGTAGCCCACATACGCACACTTTTTTTGTTGTTGTTGCACAGCAGTGGTGTTAATAATACTCTGCACACTGTGCTTGTTTTGACTTTTCCACGCGGTGTATTTCTACGTGTGATTATGCACACAGCATGGGATGAACAGCGAGCGTACGATCCGCACATTGATATCAATGTATCCAGGGCTGTTCCCTTTAACATGTATGGACACTGATGTGTGCGTAGAGTTTATGCTTTGGATTTCTACACAAAACGTTCTTGTCGTCACAGTTCTGGTGCCAGTAGGCATTGGCCGACGCACGCTTCGTTGTATGCATCATAATGTTCACTTCAGGTGATACTGAAAAGCTTTTTTAGGGTTAAATGCTTTCTCTAAACTGCAGCTGACCACCATTTCCTTTAATATTGCCTAGAGTAGAAGGCAGTGCTGTCAGATCTTCCAACAGCATGAAGAAGGATACGCTTGAACTCGTTAGTACCTATGTATATACTGCACGGATGCTGGTAGTCTGTTCACCGCATGGCCATAATTTTAGGGGGGCACTGGGGTGTTTGTCCCCCAACTTCCATGGCACACCATTTTGTCCCCATTCATTTGGCTGGGGCACCTTTTTTTCAGATGTCATGTTCCCACCAACATTTTCAGCAAAGTTACTCCACTGGTTCACTGTGCTGCATAGAGAGTAGGAAGGCAGACAGGGTCAGCTGAGAATGAAGAGGAGTGGATCGGGAGATGTGTGAGGAAGAGCACCCATAAACCATAGCACAGGGGTATCACAATCCGGTCCTCAAATAAATGACATTAGGAAATCCCCCACAAAATACATTTGAACACAGAAGGGCAGATTGTCCTTTTTTGTTGCATCTCCTCACTTGCACCAAAAAAAGGTGCACCCCAATCCACAAAGGGCATCTCAATGTTTGTCTCCGAGATCCCCACATTTAGATGCCCTTTTCACTCGCTCGTGCATTTGGGCAAATAAGAGGGTGTTTCTGCACATTTCAATGCACATCCATGGCTAGATTCTCAAGTCAGTTTTTGGTGCAAGTATGGCGCAGTAGTGCAGCTCCTCATTTGTGTCAGAAAAAGATGGACCCAGTTCCACAAAAGGCATCTGAATGTGTGCTTCTTAGATGAGTGCATGCAGAGGATCATGTTCAGTTCCTTTGTGCATTTGCACGAATAAGGGGCCATTTTTGTGGATTTCAATGCACATTTGATTTGCTTTGAAATAGGCACAGGGGGAGGCGCAATGCAAGGGAGGATAATTTCAGTTTCAGTTTCAGTTTTTTTATTGATATACATATAACAAAACAAATGTTTTATATACCATTTCATTGATATTTACATTTACAATTATATACCTAAAAACAATTTCATGTCTAAAAGCAACACACTTAAACACGCTAGTATTAATACGGAAATACCTGAGTAACAATTTAATTGCCAAGTACATAGGTCATTGGATCACACATAGTTCATATGAACATATTACAGTAATCTCATGTAATCAATTAATACAGTGTAAAATCAGGACAATTTTGGTGTAAAATAACACCATAAAATACATTAGATTTATGTCATTGCCACTCATAAACAGTGACCAAAGACTCTCAATTTCATCAGGGTTAAAATTATTGTTATATGATTTCAGATGCCGATACCGAAGTGCATATAAGCTTTCACATTCAATTAATAGGTGGTGTAACGTCTCAATTACATTAGTACCACACAGGCGACAATAACGACTGGCACGTGGAATACAGGTATATGCACCTTTAATTTCCAGTGCCTCAGATATATTAAACTTCAATAGAAGGTATTGTCGCACTGTTTGTGGGCTGGGGTAGGCATTGATGTAACTCGAAAAGCCCCTACGCAATATACGTTCATTGCAATAAATCCCACTGTTGATTTTAGTTGAAAGATCAGTTAACTGCTGTTCATAGCTAACCTCTTTGAGTATATTTTTTAGAGTCGCTTTCACAGAATAAATACTCATTTGGCCACATGAGAATATTTGACAAGCCCACTTATTGTGGAGTTTTTTCATCTCACCCAGTATACCGAACATAGTTCCGCTAATAAGTTTCAAATATGCAGACACATAAGCACTTGTAATGGTATCGGTCGTTAGGCGTAGCAGCTTCTCAAAGTTTAATACACAATGGTTAATAAACACATGAGAAATACCAGTCATATCAAATTCCAGATATAAGTATTCTACACTTACACTTTGTGGTAAACGGAACAGTTTTCGAAGCAGGGAGGCTTCAAGACGCTCAACCAGTTTAACAAATGTGTGTCCCCATATAATGATTTCATTCAGTAATATTGATCTTATCTTTGCAATGTAGATGGTCAGAATCGCTGAGACCGAGTAGCCACTGTTCTTACCAATAAAGATGCTTAAGCATTATTGGCAATATGGCAACAAGCATTAAGTGCGGTCCAACGGGCCTTCCAAGTCAATCGATCATCAATGATAATCCCCAGATATTTATAGGTTTTGACTTGTTCTAATGGTTTCCCTGACAACAACCATGTGTATTTTTTAGGGCAACATTTTTTTGTGAAGACCATCAGTTTGCTTTTATCGATATTGATCAATAAACCATTCAGAGTACAATAGCCACTCAGTGCATCTAACATTATCTGAAGACCTGCTGGTGTATAATCGAGCAATATAAGGTCGTCAGCATAAGCTAACCACCCTAAAATTACCCCAGAAATGTTCACTGGATTTGCTGCAGCAATGCTGAAAGCCCTATCCATGTCTGCCAGATACAAACTGAATAGTATTGCTGCAACCATACACCCCTGTTTGACGCCACTAGTTGTTTTCATCAGAGCTGACAATCTGCCTGCCGCATTCAAACGGATGCGTACAGTGGTGTCAGAATGCAGCAACATCAGCATCCTTAAGAGACCTGGGGGAATACCCCAGTCAGACAGCTTTTGCCATAACCGGTTTCTCTGCACGGTGTCAAATGCCGCAGAGAAATCGATATATGTGCAGTACACATCCAGTTTGCGCCTGGTCCAAGAGTGTTCAATAGCAGTGGAAAGTAACAAGAGCCCATGTGTCGTACTTGAATTAGCACGGAATCCAATTTGGTTTCTCGGTGATCCACACATTCAATTCTTCTAAAAGGACATTGGCAAATATTTTCGATGATGTGTCCAGCATTACGAGCATCCTAAAATACCTGGACAATCCCATGCTCCTTTTTTGTGGACAGTTAATATATTGCTAGTTTGCCATGATGGAGGTATTACTCCAGTTATTCCTATATGAGTAAAATGTTGGTATAAAGCAGCAGCCCATAATTCTGGTTGTTGTTTCATTAATATATTACGCACACCATCTGGCCCTGCGGCTCTAGAGTTCTTCAGTTTAGAGATTATCCCCATTATGTCCAATATCGATAATTTCTGAACTTTTAATGCATTTTCTTTTAAGTGGGAGAGCAGCCCAATGTCAAACCACCAGCATCTTCATGCCCTAGTGCGGCTGCCCCATGCTCTGCCCCCTTAAGGAATCAGTGGCTCGCAGCCCGCTTTGTTACTGGCGACCGGTTTGTAAGAGGATTCAATTCAACACTACAGCTAAGTCAACGCCTAGTCTATAATACTGAATGAAAACCCTTATTGATATATCTTTAGGTCCAGTTCATGCGTTCTGGATGACTACCCCTGTATAACACCCCTCTCTTGGAATCCCCCTGACCCCACTGAGCCAAGAAGTAGTTCTGTTTTGCAAGTTTAAAAGGTTTATTTGATAATTTAAAATAGATATATCACACTTGATAATAAATTAATACTTGAATATCACCCTTAATCTGATATGGTAAATATTAACAACGGAGAATATGGCACTAGCACACTTCTTTAATCACTAATGAGTTGACATGAAATGGAGAAGGTAGCACACTGGTAAATAGGAACAAAAGTATAATGTGGTAGAGGATGCTTTATGTAGGCTCAGGTGGATGCAATATTCAGTGAATGAATGAAATGCAGTATAGAAAACAACTTGATATGATTTCAGCAAAACAATGTAATCACTTTTCTCTGGCAATCCCCTTCCCCCCTTGATGCAAGGCAAGGAAATGGAAGGAAGCACACAGTTCTCAGAAATGCAATCAACTGTAATTCAGTTCAATCCAGCAAACTTAGACTACATAAATTTGAAAACACAGGCCCAAATTGCTTTGATATGTGCTGGCAATGAATTAAAAAATATGCTAAAATGCTTTTAATTCCCTTTTCAGAGGTTCAGGGTGAGTGGTATCTAGTTAATATTAGTCCAGGCTCACACTAGCAATGATGCAGGGATAGTTAGCAGATTAAACGAATTTCTGGCAAATGGAATCAGGCAAGCAGCAGCAGTTTTTACATGTGAAGAAATTGCAAATCGCGGCAAAATTCGCGGATGCGCCGAGCGCTATTACAGAGGAACCGCAAGGACTATCTCTTGGGGTCCTAGGAAAGCCTGGAATCTCAGCTTCAAAATGAAAGTTATTGCAAGTCTCTAGCCCAAACGGTTGCGGAGATATGAGTAATTTAGTAAAGGTCGTTTTTGGTTTTGTAAATTTTAAACGCACACTTTTTCAAAATGACAAATTTTACTAGAAATGACAGGTGACAGATAGGAGGCAGTTCTACTTAGGTTAAATAGATTGAATTAGATGAATTTAAACTAAAAGATGTGTTCTGAGTTTTGCTAAGTACTCACAAGAGATTTTGAACAGGAAAGCGACTTGGTCACGATCTTCAGTCTGGTCAGGTCTTTCCGGATTCTGCTCACAGCGCCTGGTCTGGTCTCGGCTAGGCACAGCACTGCTTTCTCTCTGGTCTGGTCTCTGCTAGGCACAGCACTGCTTTCTCTCTGGTCTGGTCTCTGCTAGGCACAGCACTGCTTTCTCTCTGGTCTGGTCTCTGCTCTGGATAGATTGAAGTCTCTAGTTTGGCTTTCTGGAGTTTGATGGAGGTAAGTATGGATTTTTCCGGCAGGGCTTCCAGCGGCAGATGAAATTGAATGTCTCTGTGTCCTGACTCTCTGCTTTTATCTGTTTCTTGAGAATGGGTGTGTGTGTTGCATCCCTAGACTTGCCCCTCTCATTCGTCATTGGTCAGGCTTCCATTCCTCCGCTTGATTGGCAAACTGAACTGTGAGTCAGATTGATGTCATTTTATGATCTCTTGAAACAACCTCCCTTGTCATCTGTGCACCCAAATATATATATGATCAAAATCCATACTTCAGAGTTACACAGTTGTTTGAAATTACATATACATGGTGTGGCTGAATTTAGCCATGTCTATGTCCAAATCTGCTCATTCTCGGAGCTTGCATTCAAAGAGTGTACATAATTGACTTTTTAACTGCTTTTTCAATTTCCGACATGGACCCAACTTTACATACATGTGTGCAGGGGGTAGGGACATTAACTGATGAAGTTTCAGATTTTTAACATGCACACATTTAGAGTAATATCCACTTTTCCGCTAAAACCCCCCTGAACATACCACCGGTTCCTACCACGTCTTAAACTGTGGGCAGAAAAATCACAAGAATTATGGTATCATTTATAAAATTTTCACATGTCCGCTCTATGAGTTATTCATCTTTTTAAAGTTATGTTCTGGCTCCAAAGGGGTGTGGTTTACCCTCAGCACAAGGTTGAATTTCTGGTTCTTTCCAGTTCTGCCAAGCCAGCTTGCTCTCACAGGCAGTGCTCCTCCCAGCTCCTGCCAAGAGGAAGCTACAATTTACGACTGCGGTAATAAAAACCTTTGCCTGAGTGAAGAGGGCTTTGTTCACTCTCTTGCAGAGCACAGATAATTCAATTATCAGATAGATGGCATATCCTTAGCTTGGGCAGCAAAAGGAAGGTTGGCCTGGGAACACAGTGGTGACTCAAGTTTCACTGCTGATGGGGGTCCGTTGCTAGGCAAAATCAAGTTCCTTAAGCCAGACCTTCAGCTAACTTGCAGGTTTTTTTTGTTGCTTTTTAACTTAACTTGCAATTTTACACATGCAGCTAGAATGCTGATTCTAAGTGCAAAACTATGACATTTCAACAGTTACAAAGGCATGTGACACCAAACATAGGTCACTCATTTAATCTAAACATTTTCGATTTTAGTGTCTTTAAATCCAGTGCAACTTAAACTGCTGCAATCCACAGCTCAGCCAGTCTTGTTATAAACCTTGTCTTATGATCTTCATTTCCCAGATTCTGTAGGCACACAAAACTCCATTCTGCCAAATGTCTGCTGGTGTTCAGTAAATATTTTGCACATGTTGCAATGTTTGAAAATAGGCATTTTGACTTGCCTTCAGGGAAACAGAGTGGTTTTAAAACGCCGGCTTTTGGATAGTGGTGAGTACTGGTACTGCACTCATTTTTGGGATTTAAGAAATGAATTCCCCACACTTCTAGGTTGCATTTGGCAATCAGCATTGCCATTCCCAATGGTTTCAGACTACTGTGCGGGTAGTCCAATGGTGGTTTTAAAGCGCTTTGAAGCTAACCGGCGCTACTGTTTTTCCTTTGGCAACCCATTTCCCTCATGGCAACCCGGCCTTTCATTCTCGCACTGGTGGGTGGCAAGTGAGGCAACCATTTTGGTGGGCGCACAAACTGCGCAGCTTTCCTGGATTTCGGCGCACATGTGGGTTTTCCGCCATCTTGAATTTCCTAAGCCCACAGCACCAAATGTTGTAGCAGGATAGCTTAAACGTGGGTCAGGACACCCAACAAGTCCCCCCCACGCGACTGCACTTTGAATTTGAGTCGATGGGGAGTCGCGTGCACAAGGGTTTTGACCCATGCACCGGTCTGTCCGCATAATCTTCTTCCTCTTCTGTAGATGGCACAGTTCAGCATCTTCTTCTCCATCCGGTACTGATCGATCGGTTCTCCTCGCCGGTCCTGATGGGAGTATTGGGCGGTCCACTGGGCCCATTGGATCTCCGTTCCCGGTCTCCGGATCGTCCTTCTTGGTCATCCTTCATGGTTTCATCTCTCCTAGGATGATAAAGCAAAAGCGGCAATATCTACTCATAGGCGATTTTTTCCACCACTGTTGAGATAGTGGGGCAGCATATGCATTTTATCATAACGAAACATTACATTCTTATTTTAATAAAAACAGTATGACTAAGAGACAGTTTCATACAATCACAGTATGTTAGAGACTAGATGTGGTATGTTTTATGATTGGAACTGAATTAGTCTGATACAGTACCCGCTAGTATTCCAGAGGATTCCTCCAGTTGTTGCAGAGTGTGCCTGGGATGGCAACATTTCAACTGGTTTATGTGGACCCACTTGTCTTCCCCCCTCTGCCGAACCGCCTTTGGGGATGCGGATCTTGTAGGCCACAGGGGAGATCTTATCGACGATCTCAAAGGGTCCCTTCCATGTAGGCAAAAATTTGCGCTGCTTGGCCTGGTTCCTTTGGAAGTTGTATAGATAGACCCGGTCTCCCACCTGATATTCCTTCCTGGAAGTTTTCAGGTCATAATGGGTCTTCATGTTATCAGTCGATCTTTCTAGATTCCGCTGAGCATAAGCAAAAGCATGTTGGAGGTGTTTCCTTAAATTCTCTACATACTCATGAGTAGTGGAGGCATTTATCAGTGTCTGCTCTTGGGTCCTGTAGAGCAAATGCTGCGGAAGCACCATCTTGCGCCCAGTCATCAACTCAAATGGTGACATTTTGGTTGCAGATGAAGGGGTAGATCTGATGGCCATTAGGACCAGAGGTAATCGGATATCCCAACTTGGCCCAGAATCTGCCACAAACTTCTTTAATATGCTCACAATTGTCCGGTTATATCTCTCTACTGCCCCAGAAGAAGCTGGCCGGTAAGCAATATGCAGCTTTCTCTTGACCCCCAGTATCTCCCACATCTTTGTCATTACTTCACTGGTGAAGTGGCTACCTCTGTCTGACTCAATCCTTTGAGGTAGTCCAAAACGGGAAAAGATGTGGTTAATCATCAAGGCAGCTGCAGTTTCTGCCTTGCAATTTGGGGCTGGGAGACATTCCACCCACTTGGTAAACAAGCATGTCACAGTCAACATGTACTTATTCCCCCTAGCCGAGCGAATCACAGGGCCTACAAAGTCGATTTGTAAATCTGACCATGGCAGTGTCATTCCCCTCTTTTGTAAAGGCGCCCGGTGTGTGAGGGATGTCGGCTGAAATTGTGCACACACAAGACAACCCTTCAAATATTGGTTGAGGTCCTGGCCCATGTGTGGCCAGTATGCAACCTCTCTTAAGATTTCCAATGTTGTGTGAAACCCCCTATGACCGGCGGTGGCCGCATCATGGGCGTGACTTAACATCAGGCTTCGGAACGAGGTAGGAACCACCCACTGGTCGTGGCCAGCTTTGGATTTCCTTACCAGCAAACCGTCTTGGATCCGGAACATTTTTGGACATTTCATCAACACTCTTAGGTCCTCTTTCCCAATGTAATCGGTATCCGTCAGGGGAAAGTTCTCAGGGTCCTCAAGGTGCTGGTAAAATTTACCAATTATTCGATCCCCCTTCTGAGCGGTAATCAAATCAGCATCAGGGGTCTCCTTACTCCATTGTGCAATTGAAAGGTCGTTGTGAGCATTTGTCTGGGACCTAGTGATGGCAGTGACCTGGATTTCCCCCAACAGGGACTCAATCTCAATTTGATCCCCTTGGATGGCCCCGGTTTTGGCCAGCTGATCAGCTAAGTCATTTCCAGTTTTGTCTGGTCCCTCTACTTTGGAATGACCCTTAATCTTCTTCCAATAGATGGTCATCCCATTCGATGTGACCAGATCATCAATGTTTTGGATCAACTTCCCATGTTTCAAGGGTTTGTTGTTAGCACATAACATGCCTCTGGTTTTCCAATTAACCAGGTGCTCCACGAACCCGTTCCGTACATAATCCGAATCTGTGATTATGACCAGTTCGTGGAGTTGATGCTGGACAGCAGTGAGGATGGCCTGATGCACAGCCATCAATTCTGCCACCTGACTACTTCGGGGACCAATTTTGTATCCAGCGGAGGGTTCTGGGGATTCATTCACCCATGCATTCCCTACGCCCGCCACCAGTTCTTTCTCCCCGTCGTTGTCAACATGGTAAGAGCATCCATCCACATAGACAGTGGGCATTCCCTCACACTTGTCTTCTTCAAAGACTTTGTGTGGGGAATTAAGGTATGCCTCCATGTTGTCCTTTATTTTTAGACTTTCGTCCTCGAGACAGTTTTCTCTGGCACAATCATGCAAGTCAGCCAGACCTTGCGCGAGGGGACTCTTCTTGTTTTGGCCATATCGGACCTCCACAGGAAAGCCTTGCATTGACAGAATCCAGGAAGTAATTCGGGAATTACTCACATTTCCGGCCCGGATTCTGTCACTTTGGAGATATTGCAGAGGCTGGTGTGGAGTCTCCACTATGATGTGTTCCCCCTGGATAAACGGGCGGTAATTCTTCAATGCCCACACCGTTGCCAGGAGTGCCTTCTCACAATCGTTGAATTTTTCCTCCACAGAGGATAAAGTTTTGCTCGCATAGGAGATTACTTTATTGACCTTGTCATGCTTTTGATATAATACTGCCGTCAAGCACGTATTAGAGAACCCTGTCTCCAGGAAGAACTCCTTGTTTCTGACCGGGTAAGCTAGGCAAGGCGCTTGTGAGAGGCTTCTTTTGAGTTGTTTTACTGCCTCGGCTTGTTCTGGACCCCATTCCCACTTGACCCCCCCCTTCAGGAGATGAATCAGGGGTCTGGTGATCTCTGCGTAGCCCTCAATGAACTTTCTGCTGTAATTAGTCAGTCCAAGGAGGCTCCTTAGTTCCCGCAGAGTTGTGGGGTCTTTCAGTTTCTGAAGTGCTTCCACTTTCTTTTCCTGGGGACAGAGACCCTGAGGAGTAATCTCATGCCCCAAGAAATTAACACGGGTTCTACACCACTGTGCTTTCTGAAAGGAAAGTTTTGCTCCGGCGGCCCTCAACTGTGTCAGAACATAACGGATCTCCGCTATGTGTTCCTCCACAGATGAACTTTTGATGAGGACATCATCTACATAAGCCAGGTTACCCCTTGCACCCAGGTCGGGCATGGCCTTATGTAGGAAAATATTGAACTCATTGCCGGAGTTGAGGTATCCGAAGGGAGTCCGGGTCCATGTGTACTGCTGGCCCCCAAAGGTAAAAGCCAGCTTGTATTGGTCCTCCCTACTGACAGGCACGGTCCAGTATCCATTGGTCAGGTCTATTGCAGTGAATACCTGTGACCCCTGAATCTGGGCCAGCCCTTGGTCAATGTAGGGAAGAGGCCATCGGGAAGTATGGACCCGTTTGTTGAGCTCCCGAAGGTCGGCGCAGAGTCTCCACTGGCTGTTTGGCTTTAATATTCCCAGCACCGGATTATTGAAGGTGCTGTGGATGGGACGGATTATTCCCCGGGACTCAAGGTTCTTAATTATTTCGGTAAGGGACTCCATGGATGCGAGAGGCAAGCGATATTGCTTCACAAACACTGGAGTCATGCCAGGGTCCGTGGGGATTGTTGTGGTGTGGATGTCGGTGCGACCACAGTCATATGAGTCTACCGCAAAGAGATCTTGGAAATCCAAGAAAACTTGTTTCAACTTTTGCTTTTGTTCCAGAGTCACACAGGCATCAGCTAGGTTGACTCTCTCTTCCACCATCTGCCTGAAGCCTGGAAAGACTTCTGGTTTGGCTATCTCCGCGGCCTCCTCCAGCTGGGTGGAGAAGTCCCTGGTCAGAGTGCTGATTTGGACCGGAGGCTTCAGGTGGGAAAGGCAGCCCTCATGGACCTGGAAAATCACCTCATCCCTCCTGAAGTCACAGGTCACATCTTCCTTACCATAGGGGCAGGAAGTGTACACCAGGAAGTTCCCCCCATGCCGGGTAAAAATCCTGTCTGGTGTTGCGTTGTCATCACTGTCACTGTCAAAACAGTCCTTGGGGATGGGTCCTAACAGTTCATTTACAAGATCAATGGATAAATGTCGGTCATCAACCGCCATTCCAATAATGGTGCCTGCGGCTAGAGTAATACTCTTTAAGTCGCTGTTATCCACCTCTATTAGAATGGGGTCATGTTCTATGTTGACTAATGGAGTCGGGTTTACCCCCAACCCTTGCTGTTGGAGAGAAGCATTTAGATGTATGTAAGCATCAGGGTTTTTCAACTCTTGTCCCCTTTTAACTTTCACTTCCAGGGAGAATTGTCGGGTCCTTTCTGGGATGGTGACTTCCTCTTTAACCTGAATTTCAACTGCATAAGGTAGCAATTGAGCTGACCTAAATGCTTTTTCTGGATCATCAAAGCCCATGGGATTATCCGCTAATCGGGACCAAGCTTTGAAGTTTATTAGGTCCAAACTAATGGCAAAGCGATTGAGAATGTCACTGCCTAAGTAAAAGGCGGCAGTGACGTCTCGCACGACCCAACAATTATGGACTATGCTCTTGTTGCCAATGGAGATTTTGAGCATACACCTGCTTGGCAGGAGATGTTTGGAGTCAGGTGCTTCCAGGTCCATTTCCCATTTGTCTATCAGTTTGAAGGTGGGAATGGCTGGATCTTTTGGGAGTTGGCGGAACATGGCTTCGCTGATGAAGCTCTTACCGTTGTTCACACACACTCGAGCGAGAACAGAGTCCTTCCCATCATTTAACTGAACAGGGATGAACAACTGCTCTCCAATTTGCTGAATATCAGCCAGGCTTTGAGCTGATTTCACATCTTTCTGGACTATAGGAGTGGGGGTTTCTGATTGTGGATTAGTATAGAATTTCAGAGTGTTTCCTTCCAGCGTGGAATACCACTTTAGACTGGAAGGAAGGTTGATTTTCAGAAATAGAGAGGACCCCCCATCACCAGTCTGTTGTCCTACTGCTATTACCGTCACGTCTGGAATTTGGTTGTTCTGGAAGTGGAATTCTACTTGGTCAGATTTTTGTTCAACCATGTGGCATGTGCCGTTTAAACTAACATGGTTGACACTCTGTTTTAATTTTATGGGTCGGCTAGTCTGAGTCCAGAGGACCTTGTTTACGCAATCTATTAGGGGTGACAACCTTCTCAGGAGGTCATTCCCTAGTAAACAAGGGGTGCCCTCTGGGGTCACAACTATGACCGGGTGTTTCAACTTATGTCGCCCGATCTTAATGTCCAAGTCTGCCGTCCCCTCAACGGGAATTTCCTTCCCGTCAAAGTTCTGCAGTTGTCCAGGAAGAGAGGTGAGAGGAATTTGGTAATTCTCTCCCCTTCCTGCATTCAGTTCGTCAAAGGCCCTTCTGGACAGAAGGGTAGCTTGAGATCCAGTGTCCACCAGTGCTGAGATTGTACCCTGCCCCTGTACTTGTACCGGGGCATAATATCTTCCCTCCTTCTCCTCAAGGGGGCACAGATAATGTACATTTTTGGACAACTGGTGGGCTAATTTTCTGGTTTTGGACATCGCTAGCGAGGAGATTTGGGCAGAATTCTGTGGAGAGTCTTGGGAATCTGAAAGAAAAAATTTGCAACTGGAGATCAGAGCCATTGTGGGTTCCCCTGGCTCCGTTTCTGGGCCGCCCCCCCCTTTTTGGAGGCAGTCGCCAGGATGGGTTTGAACCAGGGGATTTTCTTGCTGTTGGTTCTGGGATGAGATGGTGGGCGGCGGTAGCTCAGTCTCCACATCTCCCCAGTCTGGATTTGCATCCCTAGGGACCCATTTTTCTTTGGGAGGAGTTCCCCCCTCTCTGAAGGAGAAGATCCTTTTCCCAGGATCCTCTGAGGATCCCTCTCCCTCAAATTGGAAGATCTGTACCTCCTCCTCAAACTGAGTCTGTTTGGGTCTTTTGTTTCTCCTACCCCCCCTCTGCTCCTTAGGAGGCAGACTTTCAGGGGCAAGAGATTTTGTTTCCGGTTCCTGGGTTTCCAGGGGCTGTTTACAAGTGAGGAAGGAAGCTTCCTCCAAGGCTTTACACCCCCCTTCCCTTTGTGCCTCCTCCCTGGGAACCGGTGATTTATCGGGGTGCTGCCCCCGTCATTGTTCTGGAGCACCAGGTCCAGAGTTGGGTGCGTTCTGCGCCGGCATGCTGATCTGAGGGTTCTGCTGTGCCCTCAGTATATGACCCATATCCCGCGCCATGTTTTGAACCTGGCGCTCTAACTGGGAAACCCGCTCAGGCTGATACGGGGCCCTGTTTTCTCCCCTGGGCTGATCCCGGGAAGGGTAGCTGTCCCTCCTCTGGTAGTACCCCTGGTTGGGAAGATTTTGGTACCCCTCCACCCTTGGCCTCCCCTCTCCCGGATTCAGTGGTCTGGGCTCAGGGAATTGAGGAAAGAAGGATGGATGATTTTGGGGTTGGAAGTCGGGTGGATATCTGGGGAAAAAGTTCTGCCCAGGGTTTGGTAAATTTCTGCCCTCCTGTGGGAAGTTTGGAGGGAAGTTCCCTGGGTTAGGTGCTTGGCTGGATCCCCCCCCTTGGGCTGGAGGAGTCCACACATAACCCAGGATGGGTCTGTTACCTTTGTAGGGAGGACTTACATAGTCAGGAGAGCGAGGGACCCCATTTGTGGGGCTGCCTCCCTGGCTCCCTGTCTGCGACTGGCCCGAGGACCTTCTGGGCCTAGCATTATTAGGTGCAGGTAGGTTTTTAGGCCCCCCCATCTCCAAATCCAAAACGGGGGTGACCTTTACCTCTGCCACCTTGGCAGCAGCAGGGGTGCTGTTGGCTTTGGGGTTTTTCTGGGCATTGCTTTTATTTTCTATGGGCTTCTGCACCTCATAGATGCGGGTAGCCTGTTCAATGACCCAGTCTAAAGATCTTTTCTCGTGAAAATCCCTCACGAGCTGGGTCATGATATATTTGGGCAAGGCATGGAAAAACGTGTTTATAAATTCACGGCTATCCGTGCGCACCCTTCTTGTGGTCTGTGCAAAAGCCCGCTTTAACTCCTGCACAAATTCTTGTGGGGCCTGATCCTCCCCACATTGCAAATTGTAGGCTGCCTTGCGAGCCTCTTGAGGATTTCTGTGAACAGAAAAATGTTTCAGGATGGCCGCCTTATAGGTGGACCATCTTAAATGATTTTGGTCCTCCAGCCCCGCAAAGAAACTGGAGTATTCCGGGGAGAAGGTCCACTTTACATATTGAATGCAGCTTTGGCTGTCCTTCAAATGGAAAGTCTCCATCATTTGTTCAAACAACTCTAAGTGCTCCCAAACAGAATACTTAGCGTTCTTATGGTAAGGCGTGATGACGCTCCTGATCGCCTTAATCTGCTTTAAGGGGTCCTTGAGCAAGGCCCTTTTTGCCTTATTGGCCTTTTTGGTTCGGGTAACCCTTGTCCATTCTTCGTCGGACTCAGAGGCACTGCTCCCAGAGGTTCCCGTCTGTTCTTCCAGGTTTTCCCGGATTCTGCGAGCCTGGGAATGGCTGGCAGAATGTGGGGACCTGGTCTCCTGTGTCCTGCGCAGTTCAGAGGAGTCTTCAGATTCCTCCTTGCTGTCAGGATTTGATGGGTACCCCCTCCACTGACCTAACTGGGCAGAGGTTTTCAGGATGCCCTTAATGGGCCTACTCTCCTGGGGTTCCCCACTGAACTGTATTGTACTTGGGTGCCCATACCCGGATGCCCACCCCTCCATTCCTGGATGGTACTGGCCTATGAGCCCCATGCTTCTGGCTGGATAGTAATCTGCCATCCCTGTGGCCCTGTGCTCATGTGCGCCAGGGGACATGGGGGTGGCAGAGTCCAGGGACTGAGAGGTATGAGGGCCTCTGGTACTAGGGCTCCTGAGGTTATGCTCCGGAGTTTCCATTTCCCAGCGAACCTCATCTCTATCCGCCCCTGCTCCCTGTTGCAATGCAAGAGCCTGCATTTGTGCCTTCAGTTCCTCAGTTAAGGCCTTACTCGACTCTATCAGTCTCTCCTGCATCGCTACCTGCTGTTGGAGCCTATCATTGTGTTGACAGAGGGCCTCATTTTCCCTCTGTGCTTCCTGGTTGGTCCTGGAGAACTGGGCCAGTCTTTGCTGCAGGAGGGTTACCTCCTGAGCTGTGTCCCTATTGGCCTGCTTCTTTCTTGCTAGAGCATCCTCCACCCTCCTGGTGTGCTCTAGCAAGTTCTGGTTTTCTTTTTGGAGGTCACCCAGTCCCTGGTGGGCCAGGTGATTTTCTTCCATTTTCCTTTTTAAATGGCAGACTTCCTGGCCTAAGGCGTCTCTTTCCTGACTAAGAGCCTGCATTTGTGCCGCCAGGTCGTCCCTTTGCCTTTGGAAGGCACCAGCTTTCTGGCGCTCCTGATCAAACTCTGCCTGGGTATCCAGGTCTTTCAGGATCAGTTTATTGCTCTCCTCTTTCTCTCTGTCTAGTTGGATTTGCAGGGTGGCTACCTGCTCTGTGCATGCCCTGTTGAAATTGATCTGTTGCTCCAGCTTTTTCTGGTTCTGCAGTAAGGAGTCCAAACTGTCTTGGTGCTCCTTCTGCAGGGCCAGAAATCGGGTATCCTGGTCTGTCTTTTCCTGTTGTAGGATGCCCATATCCTCTTTTATTTTAATGATATATTGCCTACTATTATTTTCTGCCTCCTGGCTCCTCTGCAGCCTCTGCTCAGAAGAGTCCAGATCAGATTGGGCCTTCTGTAATGCCATCTGTTGCCTATTTGCCAGATTTTGGCTTTCAGCACATCTATCCTGCATGTCTCCCATATATAGGTACAGGTATGCTGCTATCCTGGTAATCTTATTGTGTTCCTCTTTGGCTTTAGGAGCCATATATAGTTCACTCAGGGCCACATGTAAGGGACCTTGATCTCTATATATATCTGACCCTGTTTCAGTGACCTGTTGTGTGATGGCCTGCAACCACACATCCTGGCCCTGTTCGGTCCATTCACCTCTCACAAATAGCTTATGCAAGAGGTGCTCTCTGGCTATTTTCATGTCTACTAAGGTCGTCATTCTAGAGATTGGTCTCTGTCCTGACTTACAGAAGTATGTATTTTATTTTTGCAGAACAGAACTTTTCTTGGAGTGTCCCTTTTGGGGAATGCTTCACAGCGTAATGCAGCGTGGTGATCCGACCGGATGTATGTATCCCGTCAGTTAGCACCCTGTATTAAGCTGCACAAGTGGTAAATCTAACCCAACGTCTCGGCTCGAGCCCCCAATTTGTAAGAGGATTCAATTCAACACTACAGCTAAGTCAACGCCTAGTCTATAATACTGAATGAAAACCCTTATTGATATATCTTTAGGTCCAGTTCATGCGTTCTGGATGACTACCCCTGTATAACACCCCTCTCTTGGAATCCCCCTGACCCCACTGAGCCAAGAAGTAGTTCTGTTTTGCAAGTTTAAAAGGTTTATTTGATAATTTAAAATAGATATATCACACTTGATAATAAATTAATACTTGAATATCACCCTTAATCTGATATGGTAAATATTAACAACGGAGAATATGGCACTAGCACACTTCTTTAATCACTAATGAGTTGACATGAAATGGAGAAGGTAGCACACTGGTAAATAGGAACAAAAGTATAATGTGGTAGAGGATGCTTTATGTAGGCTCAGGTGGATGCAATATTCAGTGAATGAATGAAATGCAGTATAGAAAACAACTTGATATGATTTCAGCAAAACAATGTAATCACTTTTCTCTGGCAATCCCCTTCCCCCCTTGATGCAAGGCAAGGAAATGGAAGGAAGCACACAGTTCTCAGAAATGCAATCAACTGTAATTCAGTTCAATCCAGCAAACTTAGACTACATAAATTTGAAAACACAGGCCCAAATTGCTTTGATATGTGCTGGCAATGAATTAAAAAATATGCTAAAATGCTTTTAATTCCCTTTTCAGAGGTTCAGGGTGAGTGGTATCTAGTTAATATTAGTCCAGGCTCACACTAGCAATGATGCAGGGATAGTTAGCAGATTAAACGAATTTCTGGCAAATGGAATCAGGCAAGCAGCAGCAGTTTTTACATGTGAAGAAATTGCAAATCGCGGCAAAATTCGCGGATGCGCCGAGCGCTATTACAGAGGAACCGCAAGGACTATCTCTACCGTTTTGGGGTCCTAGGAAAGCCTGGAATCTCAGCTTCAAAATGAAAGTTATTGCAAGTCTCTAGCCCAAACGGTTGCGGAGATATGAGTAATTTAGTAAAGGTCGTTTTTGGTTTTGTAAATTTTAAACGCACACTTTTTCAAAATGACAAATTTTACTAGAAATGACAGGTGACAGATAGGAGGCAGTTCTACTTAGGTTAAATAGATTGAATTAGATGAATTTAAACTAAAAGATGTGTTCTGAGTTTTGCTAAGTACTCACAAGAGATTTTGAACAGGAAAGCGACTTGGTCACGATCTTCAGTCTGGTCAGGTCTTTCCGGATTCTGCTCACAGCGCCTGGTCTGGTCTCGGCTAGGCACAGCACTGCTTTCTCTCTGGTCTGGTCTCTGCTAGGCACAGCACTGCTTTCTCTCTGGTCTGGTCTCTGCTAGGCACAGCACTGCTTTCTCTCTGGTCTGGTCTCTGCTCTGGATAGATTGAAGTCTCTAGTTTGGCTTTCTGGAGTTTGATGGAGGTAAGTATGGATTTTTCCGGCAGGGCTTCCAGCGGCAGATGAAATTGAATGTCTCTGTGTCCTGACTCTCTGCTTTTATCTGTTTCTTGAGAATGGGTGTGTGTGTTGCATCCCTAGACTTGCCCCTCTCATTCGTCATTGGTCAGGCTTCCATTCCTCCGCTTGATTGGCAAACTGAACTGTGAGTCAGATTGATGTCATTTTATGATCTCTTGAAACAACCTCCCTTGTCATCTGTGCACCCAAATATATATATGATCAAAATCCATACTTCAGAGTTACACAGTTGTTTGAAATTACATATACATGGTGTGGCTGAATTTAGCCATGTCTATGTCCAAATCTGCTCATTCTCGGAGCTTGCATTCAAAGAGTGTACATAATTGACTTTTTAACTGCTTTTTCAATTTCCGACATGGACCCAACTTTACATACATGTGTGCAGGGGGTAGGGACATTAACTGATGAAGTTTCAGATTTTTAACATGCACACATTTAGAGTAATATCCACTTTTCCGCTAAAACCCCCCTGAACATACCACCGGTTCCTACCACGTCTTAAACTGTGGGCAGAAAAATCACAAGAATTATGGTATCATTTATAAAATTTTCACATGTCCGCTCTATGAGTTATTCATCTTTTTAAAGTTATGTTCTGGCTCCAAAGGGGTGTGGTTTACCCTCAGCACAAGGTTGAATTTCTGGTTCTTTCCAGTTCTGCCAAGCCAGCTTGCTCTCACAGGCAGTGCTCCTCCCAGCTCCTGCCAAGAGGAAGCTACAATTTACGACTGCGGTAATAAAAACCTTTGCCTGAGTGAAGAGGGCTTTGTTCACTCTCTTGCAGAGCACAGATAATTCAATTATCAGATAGATGGCATATCCTTAGCTTGGGCAGCAAAAGGAAGGTTGGCCTGGGAACACAGTGGTGACTCAAGTTTCACTGCTGATGGGGGTCCGTTGCTAGGCAAAATCAAGTTCCTTAAGCCAGACCTTCAGCTAACTTGCAGGTTTTTTTTGTTGCTTTTTAACTTAACTTGCAATTTTACACATGCAGCTAGAATGCTGATTCTAAGTGCAAAACTATGACATTTCAACAGTTACAAAGGCATGTGACACCAAACATAGGTCACTCATTTAATCTAAACATTTTCGATTTTAGTGTCTTTAAATCCAGTGCAACTTAAACTGCTGCAATCCACAGCTCAGCCAGTCTTGTTATAAACCTTGTCTTATGATCTTCATTTCCCAGATTCTGTAGGCACACAAAACTCCATTCTGCCAAATGTCTGCTGGTGTTCAGTAAATATTTTGCACATGTTGCAATGTTTGAAAATAGGCATTTTGACTTGCCTTCAGGGAAACAGAGTGGTTTTAAAACGCCGGCTTTTGGATAGTGGTGAGTACTGGTACTGCACTCATTTTTGGGATTTAAGAAATGAATTCCCCACACTTCTAGGTTGCATTTGGCAATCAGCATTGCCATTCCCAATGGTTTCAGACTACTGTGCGGGTAGTCCAATGGTGGTTTTAAAGCGCTTTGAAGCTAACCGGCGCTACTGTTTTTCCTTTGGCAACCCATTTCCCTCATGGCAACCCGGCCTTTCATTCTCGCACTGGTGGGTGGCAAGTGAGGCAACCATTTTGGTGGGCGCACAAACTGCGCAGCTTTCCTGGATTTCGGCGCACATGTGGGTTTTCCGCCATCTTGAATTTCCTAAGCCCACAGCACCAAATGTTGTAGCAGGATAGCTTAAACGTGGGTCAGGACACCCAACAGGTTGAATCTGAAAACTATGTCTACCTATGCCTGTAATACCCGTATCGGCAATAGAAGAAAACCCCGACCTAGACCGTTGAAAAGGCATGTGAACAGTGACTTCTGTGGCCGCATGATCTCCCCCCTCGTCCACCAGATATGATATTTCTTCCATCCTCATTAGCAAAAGCACTGTTTGCCCACAGCTCCCAACCCCCAAACTTCACAGTTGAAAGCCCCATCCAGGTTGCAAGTGATACAGCAACATCTTGCTTATCTGCCTCATGGCCGTCCATCAGTTGAACATTACCGGCTCTCTCTGGTAATAAGCTATCTATATGCATTATGTCACTTAACATAAACTGTATTCCAACCTTTAGTGTAAATCACTCCCCATGTACTACTGCAAAATGCATTACCCCACTCTTGAAGTAAATCACACTTCAGATATTGCTGTGAAACGTACTCCCACTCTTGATGTAAGTTGCACTTCTGATATAGCTGCAAAATGTCCTCAAAAAATGCTTGCCCACCGCTGGCAGCTTATACCACTGCAACAAGCCTGCTCGCCACACTCCCTCTGTACATATGCCACCCTGCTCACCTCAAACCTCTCCAACTGTGCCTATAAATACTATTGGGAAATTCAACCATTCCTGCATTACCAACATAACCTCCTTTAGCTCACCCCTAATCCTAACAACACTCGCCAACCAGCCTCTCCTTGCCTGACTGAACCAAACACTCATGACAGGCCCTATGCTTCCACTTCTCCTAAACTAGCCTTGCATTCCTTACCCCTAACATCCCCACTCTACCAGCCAATACCCAGGATGACATCCACAAGCCATCCAAACAACTACTTAATCTAGCCTTGGTAAATGCACGCTCACTGCCTGTACATGCTTTAGATATCCATGAACTTTTTATAACGAACACACTTGATGCCCTTGCCATAACTGACACCTGGCTACATGCAGCATTCGGACCTGCCCTTTCCCTTGCTACACCCAAGGGAACACCATCTTTAGGAATGCCAGTGTGAACTCAAGAGGAGGGGGTAGCCCTCTTAGCCAAAGACAACCTAGACCTTGGGCAAATTAACAGTTATCAAGCCGACAATTGCAACATAATTTCCTTAAATTGTCGACCTCCCCTACGAACACATCAACATGCACCTGGTCTACTGCCCACTGGATCCTAGTCTAACTTTTGAAGAGGACCTACTTAATTTGGTTAGCCTTAATATCAAGTCCTCCTCACAAGTGCTCCTTATGGCCGACGTTAACCTAGGTCTGAACGATCACACCGAGCCCCACACCAGATCAGTAGCCAATTCCCTAGCTGCACTAGTTTTTTGCCAATGCATCCATAACCCCATGCACAACAAAGAATGAACCATAGACTGGATCACTGATCTCAATTGCCTCATTTCTGTCAAAGGCATTGATCCATGCCCCTGGTCTGACCCCCTTGTCAACTCATTCTCCATCCCTATCAATCCACTTACCAAAACGCACACTAAGCTGCTATTACCTGCCCTGGCTTGCAGCTACCACAAACTAACTAAAGATAACCTACACCCCTTCCTAGAACGCCTCAAACCTGAACTGATGGACACCTCTTACAACAAGGCTCTGGTAGATCTCTACTCTAAATCATTGACCAACACAATTAACATCATCGCCCCAGAAGCACCCAAAAAAGCCAAACTCGTTGCACACCTAAATTCGTAGTACACCCAGGACCTGGCGACCCTTAGAGTAAAAAAAAAGTTTGCTGAAACAGACTGGAAAAGACACCCTTCAGAAAGTGCTAACTAAAGTTTGCCAACCTATTGCTAGAATACAAAACAGCAATCATCCTAGCTAAGGTTGCAACCTACAATACAAGAATAGCTAACACCAGCTCAGAAACAAAAGAACAATTTGCCATTCTTAGGGTACTGGACTGGAATCCCCTGTTCTCCAAGCCTCCACCTTGATTAAATACCATGCTTGGTGTGCCAGTATGAAAAATCCTATGCGCAAATAATAGTATTGCTAAAAGAAACATGTAACAACAAATGAACTAGGATCACCAAGTCTAACCTGGCAATTAATATCCCCCTATCCAACCCCCCAGATATTCCCTTGTTCAACTTCCACAACATTTCCACTGAGGAGACCTTACACATTTAAAAAGGCCTAAAGCCCTCTAGGTGCAAAGGGGACATCTGCCCAGCTCCCCTGGTCAAAGATTGTGCTGTAGCCCTAGCCCCCTTCATCACAGCTGTCATCAACTCCTCATTTGCAAGGGGGATGGTTCCAACTAGCCTCAAAGAAGCCTGGGTTCCACCCCTCTTAAAGAAACATACTCTCAAGCAAGCCTCACCTAATAATTACTGACCCATCACAACAGTTCCCTTCCTACTAAAGATACTGGATAGAGCAGTTTACATCCAAATACAACAACATATAGAATCTAATTCAATACTAGAAACCTTCCAATCTGGCTTTTGCTCAGGGTACGGCACAGATTTGGCTCTTCTAGATCTGAAAAATCAAATGGATGTGATTGGAGATGAAGGTTAACCTGTCCTATTACTCCTCTTAGGTCTATCTGCAGTCTTTCACTTACTCAACCAAAGGATTCTATGTCATCACCTCACCGCCTCAGCGTCCTTCTCACAGGAGCAGCCAGGCCCTTCCTCCATAGAGACAGTTGGCTAGCAATTGCACACACACTGATGGGTGCTATGCTGGATTACTGTAATGCACTATTCACTGGTACATCAGTCTATAACTTCAAAAAACTCCAAACCATCCAAAATAATGCCCTTCGTGCTTCCCTGAACATCCATAAGCGAGAACACATTTCTGCTGCCCGCAAACCTGCCCACTGGCTCGCAGTCAAAGAAAGGAACGCCTTTCAGATCCTCACTATCACACACAGATGCATCTCCAAATACACCCCTCCCTACATGGTCCAAAGAATCTCCAAAGCCCACTGGTCTGGACCCATCAGAACCCCATACAGCCACAGACTGGACCTTCTTAAATTAAAGCGGGCCAAAGCAAGCGGCACCAGCTTCCCAGTCATTGCTGCCAACCAATGAAACGCACTCCCACCTGCACTATGAGCAGAGGAATCGTACTGGATATTCTGCAGAGCCCTCAAAACTATCTTGTTCAACTAACATAGCTAACACCAATGGATAGAATGACGCAACCAGAGCACTGTCTGATGTAACTAACGTTTACTTCCTTATACGCTCATGAGTTCAAAATAGCTAACATGCTGTGAAAAAATGCATGCTCCCTAATGATGCTTTAACTAATTTACACTTCCACCCTAACATATGGGTTGCATGTAACCAGCTTCTCCAGCGCCCAGATTCCTCAGGGGACATGTCTGATCAAATAAATAAATAAATAAATAAATAAATAAATAAAACAACTTTCTCTGATTTGCTCCTGTTTACTTAAACCTGATTAAAAAAGCCAGAAAGTGGAGTAAATCTGTAAATGGTTGGAGCATCTCTGAGGTGCCCTTGAGCCTTTGTGAATCAAAGTTGCACTCGATCATCTCAAAGATGCTCTTGGCATCTCTAGATTTACTCCAATTGTTATCCTTGTGAATCAGGTGTACGATAGCAGGAGCACATCTTTAATCGATCCCAATGCTTTTATTTTGTGCCTGAAACAGAGTGCATCATGGACACATATTGCCTCTGTTTGGGCACGAAAGAACTGAAGGACATTTGAAATGTTATATTTAAATGACACATGTGCAGCCAATCATGCGTGTTGAACACAATATTTAATACACACAAGCTGAATCATGTTTTCTAATGCTCCTTTCCTGTTGCAAAGGACTTGCGTTTCGTCAAATGTTGGTATTTTTATGTTTTGTTAATTGTGTTCAACATGTATTTGTACTCATGTGGTATCATGTCTGGTTTAATGCCAATGTGTGTAAATTAGTTTTATTAATGACTATATGGTTTCCAACCTCTAAATTCATTGGTGGGGAGTGGGGGTTGGCAAGTCTTCTGGCACAACCCTTGACTCAGGTGATGTGATGGAACGTTATATAATGATAAGGGACATCACAGGGTGGGGCTTCACATTTTGACCCAGTGTCAAAGTCTCCTTTAAAAAAAAAAAAGGAATCGTACCCACTGTCATTTCTCTGGGCAAACTTTCATACCATAATTTGTATACCTGGACTGCTTCATTATAGCCGTTTCCAAACCAGTTGTGGTCCAACCAAGAATGGTAGCTGCCTAATCAGAACGGCTAGACCATCTCCCCTCTACACAGGCATGCAAGCAACATCAGACTTATTTTTGACTTGCTGGACATACATTGGGACGTTAAGTTAGATACCCAGGTGTAGCAAGCAAGACAGCAACAGCTGAGCATACACTCTCCCTTTTAAATGGAAAATCTAAAACCAAAACGCCCTTGAATCAATCACAAACCGTGGCATTGCTCTTGGGAGCCTTCTATAGAATCATTTGCAAATTACTCTTGAGGCCTGATTTTAAAAAAATCATTTTTGAATGGGACAGTCCCATTGAAAAATGCTTTTGTAAATCGGGCTCTTGGTGTTCTCATCAATGTCAGCAGTCAGGCTGAAAGTGCTAGACCACAAGCATAAACATGGCGTTTTGATGCTTGTCTTCCCAGTCGAGGGGATGCAGAATAGCAGTTTGGACTGAACTGCTCATGCTGGTAGAAAAACAAATACATATTTGTATGTGGTCGGTTGTATTCTGTTATTCCGAAGATGGGCTTAACATTGATGGAATTGTCGTCTACCTAGAGAACTGATAGTGGTTGTGATTGTTTCATAGCCTTGCATCCATCACCTTTTGGTTTATCCCTGCCTGAAATGCATCTCTCATTAACTAATCCTTATGTTTTTTCCAACTTTCTTTAAGTAGACAATCCCATACAATGTATATATTTAAAATAATATGCAATGTACCTCAGTGGGTTGATGCACCAGCGTCCAAGATTGTGAGGAACGTGAGGACATTCTCTCATCTACTCCACTTAGCTCTTCCTCTCAGGTGGTCAGGGAAGGGTCATCACTCTTGGATCCTGACAATGGTGATGGAAATGCGAGGGAAGATCATCTATTTGGAGGGTCTTTGGGGAGTGGAGGAAAGGTGCCTTTACATGAGCCATGGTATCCCCCTTTCCCTGGTCAGAATGCACCCTGCCCTCCCTCTTTCTTTGTAGGGTATTATACGTCTTCCCCATTGTCACACACTCCAATGGTCCCTTATGCATTCCCCTTTAAGACTGGTACTAAGAAGAGACAAATATGAGTAATACACACTACCCTCTGTACACACCACTTTGCACTTTGGTACTGGGACGAGGAAGAGGACTGCAGAACACAACTATGAGGGTCAGGCATGTCCCATTGACAGAAGTAATCATGGTCAGGCAACGGACTTGCACCTGCAGCCAATGAATGGTTCATAGGTGCATATAAAGAGATGCCAGAGAGAGACGCAAGGGGATCCAGCTGGGCAAGAGAGCGCAGAAATCTAGGTGAAGCAGACAGAAGACGAGCCAGTGAAAAGGACGCACACTATTGCAGGGAAGCTAGAAAGACACTGTGGCCAGAGCAGGCCTCAAGAGAATCAAGAGCTCAGTGCCACGTGTCCCAGTTGGAAGTGGGGGGCACAGGAGTCTCCCATATGCTGCTGACCACTGCAGGGAAGTCTGGAGGAAAAGAACACGAACCGAAGATGAAAGCCAAAGTACCCGGAGGAGCGGCCACACACTTGTGAGTGACAGGGAGAGATTAATAAGGACGGTGTGCCCCAGGGGCTTGGTGTGGGCAAAGGAAGATGGCGATCAAATAAAAGTATGTAACAAATAGGTCTGGAGACCAAATGAGAAATATTGAAACCCAAACAATAAGCAAAGCATTTGACTGCATTATTGAATACAGAACTAATGAAAGAAATGTGCATTATTTATGAATTACCACCCCGAGTGAAAGGAACGTGATGTACATATCCAAACACATTGAAATCAAGTAAAAAGCTTCTTTTTTTTTACTGTGTGAAAGAACAATCCAAGTCTAATGAAAGCCTGGGAGGCGAGTGAAAAGCATTTAAGAAACACTATGGGATAGTGCGAAAGCAAGGTGGTGATGTAGAGAAATGCCACAATATGACGTGTGTGAAAGTCATGTGCTGCCAGAGTCAAAAGACTGTCAAAGTAAAACAAAGTGTATATTGACTAATGACACAGTTGCAGAATGGAAACCTGTGTTGGCAAAGAAGTCCAAGGAGATTCAATGAACATTATAACATGCCAAGGTTTATAGGTTGCATGACCTTTGATGGGCGGATCATGTGGTCTGACAACTGTGCCCAGACCGAATACCGCCTACTTAGAGTGAACCAAGGAAAGGTGAGAGGCTGAAGCTGATATGGCTATTGAATGTTCAAGTGACTAAAAGGAAGGCGAATAAAGAGAGCCGGTGAAAAACCTCAAAGGTGACAAATTAGATTTGCTAAGAAATTTGAAAAGACTGTGAATTGAAAGTCAAGAGAGCCGTCTTTATGGGGGATGTAGATCATTATAATCTGCTGGTGCCTTCCTCTGGGACAGTCTCCCTGCCTTTCTCTGCCTTCTAAGTGACTTCAATCCAGCAATCCAACTAAGTCAATGCTTAGGATGGGATGCCCAATGGAAGCCCTTTTTTTTTATATATTGCTATGTCAAAGTTCTTTAAATCTGGATGATGAACCCTTGTATAACACCCCTCTCTTTGAATCCCCCTGACCTCACTGAGCCAAGAAGTAGGTTTGTTTTGCAAATTAAAAGATTTATTTGAAGAATTAAACAATATATATATCACACTTTTATGAACAAAATAATATTCGAATAGCACACTTATGAATATGGACGGTAATCAACAATGGATAAGATTACAAAAGTAGCCATCTGTTTAATCACTTATGGAGTATGGATATGAAGGATACTGTAGCAGAGAATACTTTATGTGATTCAAGGAAATGCAATAATGGGAAAGAATGCAACAGAGAAATAAACTTGATCTGATTTCAACAAAAGATAATATGATCACGTTTGCCCCTGTGACTACTCACTACCCCCTATGCAATATGAAGAGATGGAAATGAGGGCACACAGGTTTCAGGAATACAATCAAGAATGCAGTTAAATTTCCGTTTCCCCAGCAAGCTTAGAGAGACACAGGAATGATTTTAAAACAAAAGTCAAAATGCTTTTGAATGTGATTGCAATGGATGGGAAAATATGCTAAATTGATTTTAATTCACTAAAGAGATTCAGGATGAGTGATAGTTACTTTAGATTGGTTCAGGTCAACACTAGCAATGATTCAGAAATGATTATCAAATTGGAAACGAAATTCAGCAGTGGAAAGCTAGAAGCAGCTATTTTTACAAGTGGTGAAATGGAGCTAAATTGCAATTCACGGCAATTTTTCCGCATGCGTAAATAGCGATTAAAATTTTGCTTCTAGGACGTGCAGTTCAAAAGATACGGATGTTTTTGTGAAGGTAGATTTTCAGAAATAAAATCAAGATTTCAGAAATGACAGATGCACTTTAAAGATTCAGAACCAGTAGGATGGACACAAGATTCTATAATGCAGTTCTGGACAGGTTGAAATGGTTGGAATAGGATTACTTTAAACTAAGAGATTGGTTATGGACAGTTCTAGACTGGATACTCACTCCTAGCTTTGGAATGGAAGGGGGCCTCGTCAAAGATCTGGTCAAGGGGTTTGGTTTCACTCTCTCCACTGGACAGGTCTCAGGCCGTCTGGGTTCTGCTTTCACCACTGCATGGAGGTCTGGGTCTCTTGAACTGGATCTGATGGGTCTGGATACAGCACTGCTCTCTCTGGGTCTGGATCTGGGTTCTAGCACAGGGTTCTTAGCTAGAAGCAAACAGAACGGCCCAGATGTTGAATGGTTTGATTAGGCCCCGTGGAAGTTCATGGGTTCGAATCAGGTTGCAAAATATTCTGAAGGCCTGCTGAGAAGGATTCAGCTTGTGAATTAGGCCTTTGCTTCAGGGTTCTAGAGCTTGGTTCTAGAGACTGGATTCTAAGTTCTGGTCTCTGGATCTAGATCTGGAGTCTCTATCTGGATATTGTCTGGATCTGGTCCAGCAGAGTGCTTCGCAGGAATCGATGAGTAGTGGAAAAAAGAGTGTCCTATCTGGGTCTCAGCAGTTCCTATTTATGTGTTTCCAAAGTGGGTGGGTAGGCTGATTCTCTATGCCCACCCCCCTAAGGATTTGATAGGTTAGAGGATTCTCTGTCTTTTGACTGGAGAAAGGATCAGCGTGTCATGAGGTGTCATCATGATGCTACCATTTACCCTCTAGGGAAGAAACTCCCCTTTGCTTTTACTTAGAAAATCTCTTTTTTATAACAAACATATTTCCAAGGTGCACAACTTGTTCATAATACATATACACATCACAGATTACTTAAGGTACATTCTTGTGCAACTCTGATCTTCCTAAGAGCTTTAGTTCAGAAATGACAACTTAATCACGATTTTGGTGGGTTTCTCAATATTGGTTCTGCACCAAATTTTACACATGCATGCAGACCCTCTCTGGGCATATTACTGTAAGTTCTTAGGTTCTAGCAACAACACTGCAGCTGTGATATTAATAATTCCGGGGTTTGGTCTCAGAACATCACACAGCGT
This sequence comes from Ambystoma mexicanum, assembly GCF_040938575.1. Taxonomy (NCBI): domain Eukaryota; kingdom Metazoa; phylum Chordata; class Amphibia; order Caudata; family Ambystomatidae; genus Ambystoma; species Ambystoma mexicanum. The sequence continues at coordinate 1,248,605,183 of NC_090930.1, read as the reverse complement.
CCAGCTTAGTCTTTAATTGTGGATGAATTTTTCATTGTCACAATCTCAAAGTTGTACATTTTTGTCAGCTTGTTACAATATTTTAGAAACATTTTCCTTAAACATATATTTGGTGCAATGTTAAATCCACATCCCAGTCTGGTCCGCCCCTAGAGCTGGCTTGACTCAGAGGTCACATGTCCTGTCTCTCCCAGAGCAGTTGTTGACAAGTCACACCCAAATCAGCATATTCCTATTCATCCCAAAGTATACATTGTCTTAACTGAGAGCAACAGGCCAGGGTGCCACTCCCCAGTTCCTCTTCACACCAGTTTGTCAATCTCTTGGCCAAGGGCAGAAGGAAGCGTCTTTGTCTAGGGATAAAGTGTGAAGGGTTCTCATGGACAGAAGGCCTCTTGAAGTTTTAACTGCATCAAGTTTCTTTCTGATCAATTGTAGCATACTTCCTTGTGAAAAAGTATTACATTTATAAACTTAAAATAAGCAACATATCTTAAATCAAGTCTTTTTCCACATTAAATCAATGTGTGGCACTGTATATGGCATTTTGATGGAATTCTCTTCTTTGACATAGTTTGGGTTCAGTTGTTCAATTTTACAAAGAATTGTTTTAAAACGCCAGCTTCTGGTAGTGATGAGTACCGGTATTGCACCCATTTTGACAGTTTTCTTCCAGCAAGCAATCCTCAAAAGTATACTTTATCCAGATAAAGATACACTTCTGTGGACCTTATATTGATGTAGATTCTTGTGGGAGAATGATGTTGACCACCCAACAAGGAGATTGGATCTTTTTAGGTGGTTTGTGAGCCATGATTTTATCAATTTTTGACAATCAAGAAACCGATTCCCAAAGAGCTCTGTATTTCTTTTGGCAATCAACATTTCTATTTTCAGGAGGTTTCAGGCTGCTTTGTGGGTGGACCAATGGTGGTTTTAAGCAGTGATCTCCTGTTCTCACTAAGATAGGCAAAAGTGGATGGCAGCCTATCTTTCAGATTTTTACTGCGCTTTTTCTGGTGATTTCTAGCAAGCAGCATGCTTTCCAGTGGCCATTCTGATGTTTCTGCTGCCAGCAATGCCTTGTGATGTTGCAGGGCTTGGATGAGTGGGTTAAGACATCCCACAGCCTTGAGCTGGAGCTCCTCATGTTCTGGAAACTCCTCAAGACCTACCTCTTCGCTACCTCCTTCTCTCTCCCTCTCAACTGCTAACCTACTCTCTTTTTTCTCCTTTCTCACTCCTCCTTCCCTTCCTAACTATGTTCAGTTTTTACTGACTGGTCGCCTGGTTTACCTTCAGGGCCTCACCGGTCCCAGGCTCCCCTACTAGTCTTTGCACTTGCCCCGGACCACTGCACTATGTTCAGACTACTGTACTTGCAGCACACGCTCAATGAGAGGTGTAACCTCTCTGCACTTAACCCAGGGCCCTGCTGCACTGGGCACACTTACCCACCTCACACATCTGTCTGTACACTTGCAAAAGCAGAATTTACTAGGACTGGTAAGTTCTGTCATGCCCCCCCCACCCCTTTGTCTTCCCTCCCTAGTTTGGTTGTACCTGAAACACTACATGCACTTGCACTAGGAGAAATGGTATCAGGCCTTGTATGCTAGTTACTTTGTGTTCGATCATTCTGAAACTTCAAGGCCTAAGAATGACTATTGTATTCCCTTGCTCCCTTCCTGCCTTGAAGCACTTTGAAGCACTTCTCTTGTGTATAAGCGCTGCACAAATGAACAATAAATAAATAAATACATACAAATAAGGAACCTAGAGAGTTTTTTGTGTGAAACTGTATTAAACTTGGGGAAAGGAACCTCAATGACATTTTTTGGTAATGTGTTGAATTTGGGGAAGGGGGACCCTGAGGACATTTTGTGGAATTGTTTTGAACTTGGAAAAGGGGAAGCTGAACCCAAGCCAGAAGATGGAAGAAGCTTCAAACATTATTTTGAACACTGTTTCTTTGGTTGCTGATATCGCTACACATTGTATATCTTTTGTTGTGAGGGCAAGTATAGGTTTTGGACACAGATGGAATTTTGAGTTGAACTTTATGACACAGACTATCCTTAATTTATTTAGGTAGAGAAATCCCACCTTAGCATAGGGCTTATTCCATCCTGAGATTTAAGAAATAAATCATTGTTTTTTAGGAAAAGTGATTCTGTTGTCTGTGTCCTTCTTCATGTTGGATTCACACGATATATGCTTAAGCTTTAGGCCAATATTATAAAAGTAATACAATGAGCCAATAAAAAGTACACAGAATCACGAAAATACAAATGTGTATTACATGCAATTGCAGCTGGGAATAATCCACAAATCTGTCAACATTACATAATTACATGGTGGGTAATATAGTGAGAAGTGGAGTGAAGTTTTAAACAATGTTTCAAGACACATTTGCTGATTGTCTTTGTTCCTCTATAGGTGATTCTATACAATACCTAGCCCTATTGGCCTATCCTATCCCTTGGGACCATTCTAATGACTACTTCATGAGAATTATCTCATGATGGGGTCATCTCGTTTCACACAAATTTGATTGGACAGTTGACAGGTTCAAAGGTTTCACAAACAGCCTGATTGCTGATTGGCTATGGCCCTTAGGATGCCTTAGGGGGGATCACTTCTATCATAATTAACCAATAAAATTTTGAGGTGTGAAAAGTGTGGCAACCAAAAAAAGAATAGTTCACATCCTTTCCAATGAGACTCAAAGGTTTTCACCAATCTACCGTTCTCACCCTTGTGACTGTTCAAGTTAATTTTGTGTCTTTGCTTTGGAAAGATGTTACCTTTCTCTTTCCTTTCCCCTGATGTGTCTGCTTGACTTCATGGTGCATGCTTCTCCGTCTCTTGCTCTGCGACCATGTGCACATCTAAATAGTGCAATTATGAATGTATGAAGTGTATGACCCTATTACTTGTGCATTTCTATAATTCGAGATGTGTCAGAAATCAATGTATAATCTTTCATTTATTCTCTTTTATGTACAAGGACCTCTTAGCTTCTCTTGGTCTGAATATTGATCTCTTCCGTAGCGGGGGGCTCAAGTTGTTCTATATTTTTAATTTGACTCCTAGCTGAAAGTGTTCCTACAGGGAGCAGTATTTGTCTTCTTCCTGATCAACTTGTCTTGTGAACTCTTTTGCTTAGTTCTTATTCTTTGCGACTCTGACCTTTGTCTTGTTAGTTTCTAAAACACAGGATATGCATTTTACTTGTCACATGTTTAATTTACTCTGGACATTGGAACCTGCTGCAATTTTGCTTCTTAATCAGCCCTATGCATTTCTTGGGGTCTTCTTCATGTGATTTTCACAAAGTTCTATTACCTAGTCACTGCTCCTCATCCAGAGCTTTGGAAATTAACTTCGTCTCTCCACTCTGACCAATCACACTGCAACTTTACACCCTGTCCAGGGCCGCTGCCCTTGTCTGTGTGTCTCTCTGTGAGCTGGAACAGAATGCATTTTAGTTTGTGGAATTCGGAGGCTGAGCGACTCTAAATGGCCAATAAATCTACCTTTATTCTGAGGCCTACCCTGTTTGTTACACATCTAAGGTCTGTTAGATATATGTATATAGTGTCTTATATTTGCTACCTTTTAGTCTCTCTAATGACTGCTTACATGAGTACTCTTCGTGTCATTGTCTTGCTTACTTGTGTGCATGTCTGGTTAAGCCTAATGTTTGCCAATACATCAGTTATTGTTGCTTTCATCCTAGTCAAACTAAATTCTAAATACATGTGTATGTTTCTTGCTGGCTACTATCTATCTCACATCGAAGGGAGATCACAGGACTGATGCTATATTGTGCATGCTGTCTAGGCCCCTGGCCTTTGGTGTGGTTTCAGGCTTGTGTTTTTATGGGTTTCTTCGTTTATATTTTCTCTCGTGTGGGATGTTGGATGCGTATCCCAACAGTTATATCCTAGATGCGCCAACAACGTATGTCTTCCATTGGAGTCAGACAAAAGGAATATCATTCACTTAGCCCATGTCCAAATGTTTGGGTGTAATTGGGAGTGAGGTGAAGGGGGATATGCACACAGAGTGCTGTCTTAAACCCTAAGGGAGCTTTTTCCAGTCCCCAAGCAGGTACAGGTGGGAGCAGTAGCCTGTCCCCACATAACCTGAATGTTGCGAGGGAGGAGAGAAAAAAAAACATAGGAATGGTTGGCAAGTGCAGGCATACCCCTTCCAAGAGCTTAGTGGCCCTACCATCCTACCCACAAAAAGGATACTAAAGGATCACTGGATGACCACCCGCCCTGGGGTGGTGGTGGAGTAAAAGAAAATGGACTGGTTGACTGTTACAGATCAATTCCATGTCCTCAGCAAGCTCACTCACAAACCAAACATTGTAGTACATGATTATTTAACATTTCCGTTAGGAGAAATTCTGTTAGGAGAAAATCGTTAGTATCAAGTGACAGTACCAAGAACAAGCTAAGTGACAATAGAATGTGTGATGTGTATCATTATTACTTATGGAAGAACAGTTTATTAAACCATGTATGTGACGGGATGATTCTGTAACACAGACTTAACAGAATTACTTTTAGGATATCCAACTCGTAGAAACCAAAGAAAATAACATGCTAGTAGGCTAAACAATGTGCCCAGGAACACAGACTGGTAAAGTGGGAAGGCTGTGTTGTATGCCCAGTTTTTTCATTTACACAGTTTACAATTGTGTAGGTTTTGTAGTACCCTCAGCATAGGACTAAAAGTACCAACATGCAGAATGATGAGCTCCTGAAAACTAGGGCTAACTGATCACCCACCTCATGCTAGACAAGAGTCAAGTTGAGATGTTTATAATTTCTGTCCTGGGCTGTATCATACCAAAATATTGAAGGCAAATGCTGCAAATGTTGGGGAAGAGGTGGTCTAATCCTGCCCCCTCAACATTCCCCAGTTTATATACCTTGTGGGGGTGTTCTGCAATGAGATATAACATAGATATACGTGTGCATAACAAGGCCCATAGACTTGTTTTAAGACTCCATTTTGTATTGTGGTAGACACCATCTTTTACTAGGCCAAGAAATCATCCCCCTGCGGAAAGCAGCTCTCCCATCTGCAAAGACAGCCCAGAGCACCACTATCCCCTTTCTACCCTGCCAGCTCCGCACAAGCCTTGTTCCCACGGAAGCCTGGTGATTCATTTGTTGCAAACAGTCTAAACATCACATCCTCACATTGTCCATTCCGCAGAGCATGAGATCAGAGCAGGTCTCTGTGCCCAAGCCCATTCATCTCCACTAAATTGCCTGTGCCCCATCGACCCTTAGCCAGTCAGACCACAGCTCACCAGCTCTAACCCCTCAACTCCTTTTATGCAGATACCTATCTGTCCTGGCCTCACCCCGACCCCATCAAAATCTCTATCAACGTACTAATACCGCACTGCAATATATTGTCAAGAATCAAACACTTGCCCACAATTACCGGTAAGACAGATGATACCTTCACTGCGAAGATGAGCCCAGCCGACCCACTTGCTAGGGGAGCGACACCAGAGCAGCAGACAATCCAAATTGGCCATCCCGTATAGAATCAACTGTATCATTCTGTTTCTCCAATTATTATCCCGATTTCTGTACCTATAGTCCCTCGTCACAAATTACATATATCCTCCTTAAATGTGTTGCCTGTGTATTGTTTGGCAGAGCGTTCTTGGGAAGCAGAGTTATTTGCTTACATTGCAATCTTATTTAAAGTGTGTTGCATTTTATCTTAGAGCTTCATTCCCCAGATGAGGAGTGTCCTCCTTATTTGGTCTATTGGATGTTATGTGTTGCATTGGGATTTTGCCTGCATTTGGTGACCCCTTGACGTAATAGTCCTTGAGTCCCCGTACCTGTGGCAAGATCCAGGGCCTCTTCTGTACGGCTGGCCCCACCTATGGCTGACCAGTCCCCAAAAAACACGTGCACGAAAGAGAGAAGGTTTTTGGTGGGTTCCGGCTTTCCGAATACCCCACAATACCTGAGCTGGGTGTGGCAAGAAGAGGACGGGCCAGAGGTTGTGTATAAACCATGAACGGGGGCTTTTGGAAGAACATGGGCACGTGAGTATAAATTGCAATATAAAACAAACTGAGGGTAAAATAGAGCAGTATGACTGAGAGGAACACGTAATGAATTAATCTCAATGAGTGACTATTTTTCTTTGAACAAAGCGCTTTCTCTTTTTCAAGGCCATTAGGTTTTGGGGATAAAGGAGTAAAAAAGGTGATGTAAAGGAGATACGGGAACCTAGCTCTGAAAGGGGGTGGAAGACGGTGCTGTAATGTACTGTCCTGACCAGTGTGGTTTAAGAAGTGAAGAGATAAAAAGTAGGAGCCCATATAAGTAGATGGCTCGTGAACAAATAGTGGTTATTATTTTAGTATGTTATATTAGAATCTTTTCTTACTATTGTGGAAGTAGGCCCAGGAGGGGTAAGGTGATGTGAGTATTGGAAGAGTGTGAATGTGAATAAGCTCTGACATAAGAAGGGGGAGTATATGTTTCATGTTTTCCTGTTCATAATATTGTTGTTGTGAATACGTCAATGTATATTGTGTTATATGTTTGCTATCATACAATGCATTTGTGTTGCAACATTTGAGAGGGAGAATCTGAGGTTTTATTTACTATCTTTAAAAGGAAGGTCCAAATACAGCGAGGAGGGCGAGGGATAGCCCGATCACCAGTTAGCAGTGGAGAAAAAGAATAGTTATAAAGAGGGGAGAAACATCTAGGAAGATGAGGACAGACTCTCCCCTGTCCCACATTTGTAAACAGCTCCCCTTGTATAGTGAACAAATTAAAAAATATTTGTAACAATGAGTGAATGAAACCAAGGCGGAGGGACTATCTCACGCCTGGCGAGAAGAGGGTTCTTTTGATAAAGATACTCTGGAGCATCTGTCCACTTATTTGACTGCAAAATACAAGGGAAAACAACTCCAAAATAGAAGGGAGATATTAGATTTGTGGAAGATGTTTGAAGAAACAACCACAGTAAGTAAAAAGGAATTTAATTAGGTAGCAGAGACTGGGCCGGTGGGGGAAACAGAACTGGTAAAAGAAAAGGAGAAAGGAGTAGAACCCAAAAAGATATGCCCTCTATTCACAAGAGCTACAGAGGGGTATGTAGACCCATTATATGGACAAGGAAGCACCACCCCAAGTGCTCCAGGTACAGCCCCACCCCCTCCCTATGACCTGTCTACTACAGCCACTCCAGCTAACACAAGGGTGAGCACACAGGATCTAGAAGCAGCACTAAATGCCACCTGAACAGAATGGGCCTGATTGCGAGCAGTGTGTGAAGGAACACGAGGGGTAGAGGAAGGGTCCCAGCTCACAGGAGGAACATCACCCATCCCCGAAAATTAATGGAAGTCAGGTGATTTCCTATTTCAGATTGATAATACACCCATACGAATGGTGCAAGAAGAAAGGGAGGGGGAGGCTGACAGTGTGGGGTATGTCACAGTAGGTTCGGTGAGGGTTGAGGAATACTGGAGTGACTTTAATGAGGTTGAGAATTAAGTCATGGTAGAGATACAGCAGGTGCAATGGACATCCCCTAGAAGGAGTGTGACATGGGAAGGGAAGCTCAGAAATAGAATGGGGAGGATTGCCTTGGCAAAGGAGAAAGCAGTTAAAGGGATTACAGGGAAGACAAAATCAAAATTACAAATGCTCTTGATACACAAGGGAGCAGGAAGATCCCATTATGTGCCCTGGCCGCAGATAGACAAAAATAACCTTGTCAAATCCCTCCCGCCACTCACAGCGGGTGATGGGAAATTGATTTATGCCTTTGAAATGAATACTGCTGGTGTGCCCTTGGCTACAGAAGATATCAAAATTCTTCCAGTATCCGCGGTAGGAGACCAAGCAAACACGGTCTGGGCGAAGGTAGGTTTCCCAGGGTTAACAATTGGAAACGACACACACAATGGGGCATCGTTTAACAATGTCAGGACATGAGTATGGGATGCCCTGCGGAAGACCTTCTTCGACACCCCTGATTTACATCCCATAATGCAGTGCACTATGGGGGACGGGGAAGAGGCTGCGCAGTACATTCTTCAGGTGCAGGAGATGTGGAGGGCGGAAACGGGCACGGCGTGGGATCAAAACACCTCCCTATGTTACTTCATAATTAACTGAGGTCTCCTGAAGGAAGTACAGAAGGCCCTCGATAAAATAGCGGGGGATAGAAGCCAAGGGTTGACCTGAAATACAGAGCATTATAATACATCATTGCAGGAGGATCCAAGAAAGGGAGAAAGAAATTGCACAGAGAAGATTGGCTGAAGAAGCAAAATTAATACAGAGTAAACTGGTAAAGGACACAGCAGTACCCACAGCACTGCCCTCAGAGCCAACAGGGGAGGAGGGAGCTGTGTCCATGGCTACACAAGCTAGAATGGTTCTAATGTGGACAGACAACGGACAGGAGCAGTGGGGACGAGAACAACAATAAATTGGAACCCAATGGCAAGGAAGACCAGTAAGAGGACGTGGTGGGTTTCAGGGACAGAGAGGAGGGGATATGGAGGGCAAGGACAAAGGGGGTGGGGGAACAGTTTTGGTCGTGTGGGAGGTGGGGCCATTTCACAATGGAATGCTGCATCTGGCAAGGGGGCAATTATCAATACAACCAGGCATACAACAATCAATCCAATTGCGGGCACCCACAACCAGGTAACCCATATGGCCTTCCCCAAGGAAGATATGAACAAGACGAACAGCCAAACAGTAGAGCAATAATACCAGGCTACAAGATCCTCCTACACCCCCCACATGCCATGCAATCACAGCCAACACGCTACATTCAGCACTGCTTGTGATACCTGAAGAGAATTTAAAGGGGGAACGGTGCATCAAAAGCAACCACAGGCACCACATGCAACATAAGAGCAACCCCTATCTACCAAATATTCTCTGAAGAAGGACAGCCACTTGCCGTGCACCAAAAAAAGAGAGACTCAAACTACATAGAATCCTCTGACTTCCTTGCGCAAATACCGGATCAATACAAACCCTTTAGCTCAGCAGAGACATTTTGTGCATCACTTGTGCCCAGCATCCAGACAAGAGCAAATGCTAAATGTCTCCAGATCATGAGCTCGGAGCTCATCCAGCTGGCAAATGTCAGTGAGGAAATATTTAATGTTATCAAAGTAGAACTTCAAGCTCTCAGGCGAATGACTATGCAGAACAGTTAGGGACCTTCTCACTGCAATTGAAGTTGGTGTTTGCAAGAAGATAGGAAGTTCCTGCTGTTCATTCGTACCTTCTTCTAATGCTGAAAACGGGACCTTATCACATGTGATATGCACAGTACATGAGCTAGGAGCAAAGATGAAGAAATAAGGTGGTATCAAATATGACAGCAGGTTCACCATGGCATTCAGCTGGGTACCATCATGGCTTGGAATGGCTGTCAAGATGGTAATAACTATTATCGTCTTTTTCCTGATATTTGTCTGTGTGTGCTAATTAGGCTTGAGGCGTTGCACAAAAGCAGTGCTTAACAGTGCAATGATGATGGTGACAATCGGCAAACAGAATATCGCTAACAAGAAACATCCAGACACCAGAGAGGCCCAGTTGCAAACTGGCGAAAGCAATGAGCCCAAATACTGCATGGTTACAATATATAACACAGGAGAGGAAGTAGATAATTTGTCTCACACAACAATTTAGAAACCATTAGACGTTGAAAATGATAGGGAGGTGTGGGTAGATCTGGATGGGGACAGGGATTGCATTTATATAACCTGTAGCCGTGAGGAATATGGTAGACATGTGGAGAGTTTGAAAAATGTATGTAGAGCTTGGATGCCCATAAAAGGTACTCCCGCCTGGGATTAAGCAGTAAGCAAAAAGGGCAGAGGAATGCAGATGTACTGGAGGAGGGTATTTGTTACTTAAGGTGTAATGAAAGGGGGGAATGTTGGGGATGAGGTGGTCCAATCTCACCCCCTCACCATTCTCCAGTTCATATGCCTTGTGATGGTGCTCTGCAATGCGATATAACATAGATATGCGTGCATAACACAACCCATAAACTTGTTTTGAGACTCCAGTTTGTATCTCGGTAGACGCCATCGTTTACTAGGCTCAGAAATCATCCCCCTGCGGAAAGCAGCTCTTCCATCCCCAGTGCTACACAGATAGCCCAAAACACTGCCACCCCTTTCCTACCCTGCGAGCTCCGCACAAGACTTGTTCCCACAGAAGCATGGTGCAGAGAAGGAACCAAGTGCCCCCACCTTAACCACTTCACCCATATTGCCTATATGTTGGGATCCAGAGTGTGAGACACGTGCAATACCAGTGAAAATACTGATACCGAAGAGAATCCTGGAGGCAAGGTTCCCATTGAGAAAGCCATACCTGCATACACAAGAGTGTGATGGCCATTTGAAGGAAATCCCTGAAGCAAGAACAATGAATGGAATGTAGAATGGTAATGTCACATGAAGCAAGCTGATGCACATAGAAGAGATGCAGAGACAAGAGAATGCAAATATTCTATAAGGCATCAAGAAATTATCAAAGATAAGTGACATCTTGGGATCACGATGAAGAGACTTATGCTACAGAAATTATGAAGATATCAAGTTATTTTACAGGTTTACAGATGCAAAGAAATGCAAGCAGACAAAGTATTCTTGAGTCTAGCTTTATAGTGAATAGATTGTAACATGCGCCAAGAAATACATATATATTGAAATGAGTAAACAATGGATTTTTCAACTACGTATTATACCAGAGCTGGACCTGAGAAGGAAGGCCTCTTTTCCAGTGTGTTGGAGTTAAAAACAATTCAGTGAATTAACATGAGTAAAACCCAGAAAGGCAAGGCTAGATGAGCCCCAAGAAGCCAAGGCCTTATCAGGCTGGCGTGAGCAGATATTGGATACAAATTGTGTAAAAGACCAAAACTCCTGTTCAGAAGACATGGACAAAAACAAGGATGACATCAGAGGTCTATTAGAAAATAGTATTTTAAATGCACTAGAGCTTCATTTTGTGGTCTTCAGTCACATGGAGAGATGAAGTTGGATGAACATGATGACCACACCTACCCATGAGGGCAGAGCGTGCCTTCACTCCCCTGAATTCTCCAGAGCAAAAGAACACTCCCAAGGACAAGTTCAAAGCCTTAATTGACAGAAGACCACTGAGGTGATGATAGATGGATATGCTAATTGGTGGGAAGCTATGGTTAAGACTAGCTCGCCAATTTAAGATAGGTCAAACTCAAAATAACGGTCCCCTCAAACATGTCTACTGCACAGACCTACTGATTTCCACTGTCTGGGAACACAATGACAACATACAATATATTTATGTAAGGAAACCAGATCCTATATATTTTATCTTGTAGATATACACATGGTGGTGCCGAAAAAGGGCTTGTTCATAAAATGACAAACATATTTTCAAAAATACATCATACTAGATATAGAAATATACATTTTTATTTAGAAATACACAAGTTCATATAATATTTATTCTTTTTTGTATATATAAAAGAATTTTTGTAACCCTAAAACCAGTTTAGAAAAAAACAAACACACACAACACATAAATGCAAATTACCACATTTAAATTACACATTTGATTGAACGAAAACTAACAACACTAAACATAAAAAACCTCTAAAACGTTTGTTGCATTCTTCATATAGCCCAACATGTTTCTGTCACATGACTTGTTAATGTCTGACATTCATCAGGGGATCCTGCTTCTTAATTTCAGTGAGCAAATGACCACTTTTTTCCTGGTAAGTGTAATTCTTGTTGAAAATTATTATCCACGATCTATAAAAAACATATAAAAAACATATGAACCGCTTGTTCTAGCACTACCATACAATTCTAATTTTCCACGGAAAATAATTCATCAGTATTGCTGGGTATTCCTTAATTAATAAAAAATTGACACATTAGCACTAGAATCTGCTGCATAATAGCTTCAAAATGTCATGTTCCAAAAATCCATAGCTGGAGATTGATTTTTTAAATCTGTTTATGTAGGACTTCAAAGGACTCCTCAAAAAAACCCTTTCAAATGGGCATCGAGTAGATACATTGTATAAAAGACCACACACAATCAACTGCATTATCGTCTCATTCATGATACCACCAAATTCACCCTTTGTTCTGAAAGAAACTCTAAACACATACCTCTGAGAAACCATAGACTGCTTTGTGCTTAATGTTACATCCCTTAGGAGGCAATGGTCTCTGTGGCATCGTTGGTCACAAGTCCGCATTTCCTCAATTTTTCCCTCCAAGATGGCAGGTGTTAGCTACTTCTGCATTCCAGCCCTGCAGTACTTTTCGCACACAGACCTCTGCCCCTGCAGCATAGGGCTGATTATCAACTCTGCTGGACAACACACAGATGCATTGCTACTCCTGATAACCAACGTTCTGTGAATTCGTTACTAGGACCTCAGTTATTCTCTCTCAGGAAACCTATCCTTCTCTGATCATTTCTCTCCCTCTCCTAGGATTCCCACCATTGCAACATCATCATACTTGACACTCTGCAAATCACGCCGGGAAGTGTTCTCCCTTTCAGTTCTGTTTGTTGTTTCTCTCGAGTTCCACTCATTAACTTCAGCTCCCGAACTCTGCCCGTCAACTTCAGCAACGAGGGGATGGATCTCGCTCAGGTACATGCATACTGAGCCTTTGGCATTACATGCTCCACGGGTGGGGGCTTTGCTTCTTGTTATCTTCTCCCCCTTTTTCCTGAGCCAACTCTCATTACATCTTTCATAGCTCCCTGCTGTTCCCGATATCATCCACAAGTTCAATGCACTGCATTCCTTTCTCGTTAAGGCCAGAATTCTATTACAGGTATATCAGGGCTATATTCAGACATGTACTTAGTCCACAGTTTCCTTCTCATGTTTAATATTTTCCTTCCATTACAGTAGTTACAACACCACAGCTTAAGAACACGATACACAAGGGATTAAGAGACCAGCCTTCTGTGACATTATATGAGGGTACTAAAGGCTTATTCATCATTCTACAATCCGTATACGGCTCTATCTCTCCTTCTGCTATTAACCCATATTCTTTATCCCTTCTCCATCTGTGATAGACTTCGTATCCCTGAAAGTGGATTGACACACACGCCCAGCTCTTCACGACTTCAAGACCAGCACCTCACTCCGAAGCTGACAGGGTTTTCTTCCCCAGAGGGTTTCCATGGGGCACCACCTATTCTTCAAGCCATTTTAGCAAAAGAATCAAGGGAGGTGTTGCAGGGGGGCTTCTCCATTTCTTCATGTCTTGAGCTGGAGGACAGGTAGGTGGATTTCACTCTATTGGTGTTTGAAATGTTTAGTTAACACGGTGCATAACCTTTATTACAGCATATTACACTTAAGGACTATAAGACTAGCTCACCAGCACCTGGAAGAACAGCCTGCATGCTGCTAACATAGATGGAAAAGTACTGAAAGAGATTAGAGTGCCAACCAATGGTAGGGGGACGTGTGATTAAGGGTTCTATTGTTTGTGTAACCAACTGGACCTCGTGTATTTAGTGATGTTCATCGTGACCTGTTTAAGGGGAGGGCTTAGTTGCCCCACCTGATGTAAAGAAACATATCACTTTTCTTCACTCTCTCAGACTAGTATGGATTGTATGCTTAGATGTCCCTTAAGAACCTATCACAATAGCCACTAGGTTTTTGAAGTTTGCCACGTAGGATTACTTTAGTAAATACGTAGGTTGACATCAACAATGATGATTTTTTGCTACAAAAGAATGTTTTTTTAAGATGCATTGAAGACCTTACGCTGAGACATCCATTGATGTCTGTTGTACTCCCTGTTTCAAATAATTGATATTAAAACAGTTTTTGCCAATTATCTGAGTTGTTTCAATTATTGATGTTTGAGTAACTTCTGCATCCCCATCCATCTCAAGGGTATTGCTACCTCGTCTTAAATGGCTGGGATCTTCTAGTTCACTGGCGTTTCATTTGATGCAAACAGTCTAAATATCACATACTCACAGTGTCCATTCCGCAGAGCGTGAGATCAGAGCAGGCCTCTGTGCCCTAGCCCATCCATCTCCACTAAACTGCCTCCGCCCCCTTAACCCCCACCCAGTAGGACGACAGCGCAACTCCTATCTGACCCAGCCTCACCCCGACCCCACCAGAACCTCCATCAAAGTACTAGCCCTGTACTGCAATATATTGTCTAGAATCAAACACTTGCCCACAGATACCAGTTCGACAGACGATAAATCATACCTTGGGGTGGGTTCCTGGGTGGGGGGCGTGTAAACACCAAAAGCATGGTGGAGAGTAAGGGTTGGAATGTCACTAAATTATCTCATTCGACCTAAGTACCCCCATTCATACAAGATTTTATGTGCACTATTATTCTCATATTATCAGTTCCTGACCTTCACCGCAAAGATGAGCCCAGCCGACCCACGTGCTACGGAAGTGACACCAGAGCAGCAACCAATCCAACATGACCATCCCGTATGGAATCGACTTTATCATTCTGTTCCTCCAAATATTATCCAGATTTGTGTACCTATAGTCCCTCGTCACAAATTATGTATTTCCTTCTTAAAATGTGTTGCCTGTGTATTGTTTGGCAGAGCGCTTTTGGGGAGCAGAGTTCTTTGCTTACATTGCAATCTTATATAAAGTTTTTTATACTTGCAATTTATCTCAGAGCTTCATTCCCCAGATGAGGAACGTCCTCATTATTTGGTGTATGGGATGTTAGGTGTTGCATTGGGAGTGTGCCTTCACAAGTCAGAAAGCATCACATTTTTCAACAAATTTAAAGACAGTTCATCGCAAAAATAGAAGCGTGTTGGGTTCCTTCATAATTAAGGAGGGAGGTGTGGGGTGGGATTGTGGGGCAGTCTCCCCCCGCATTTCTATCAATGATCAGTGCTGAAATTCGTTAAAAAAGAAATGCAAGGTTCTGTGACTCACAGTATTTATTTCGAAGTTACAATGTAGATCCTCCTGGGTGATACACATGTGATAAAATGACTTCCTCTTAGTCTTTATTTCACAAGTTATGCATCTTAATTTAATGCATGATGTGGACCCAAGGTGTAAGAACATGGTTTTACAATAAAACAAACTCTGTCTTGTAGTACATTGTTAGAAAGATGAACACAGGGTCTTCTAGTGATAACGATTAAACACTTGCAAGACTTCACCTAAGCAAACAATAGTCAGCTCACTGGATGGAAATATCCATATCGTCTGTAAATGTCCAGCGCATACCACTGCTGATGATAGAGATATTGGTTGCTTTGTCTGCCATGGGACAAAATAAATTACTGGGAAGAACAAGGAAAGAATGATCAAAGCAAATTAGACGAACATGGAGCACAGGACATGTCATCTTATTATTAATGGCTCTGAAGCTGCCATTCCTGGAGGGACCTTTGCATCCTAGATTTTTTTGGGGGAGCTGACAACCTCCAGCTGCACCAAAAACAGGACATCTGTATGACTAGGATTAGGTATGTTTTGTCATTATCATCTGAGATATTATGTTGTTGACAGTAACATGTGATTATGTGTTGCTGATTGAGTTCATGTGGATGCCTAAATATGTCTGCTCCTCCCTTTGGAATAATACTAGATACAATTTCCTGCATGAGCCTCCAATCACCTGAATTTCAGGTATTTCAAAGGGAAGTCGAATTGTGCTTAATATTGTTTTTTTAAGTACACATGAAGTTCAAAAACCGGTGGCAACCATGGCTGGGGCTTTTATAATGACCCAGGTGGCTTTATATAGTGCAAGTCCCTGTTGGAGACAGGTTTAGGAAATATAAGGGAGCGTATTTAATTGGAGTTAATTTAGAATACTTGAGTAGGTAGAACGGCAGGAAGAGATGATGAGATGAGATAGAGGGCCTGATTCATGGAACGTTTTCCTATGGGATTGCTCCATTATAAAACACTTCCATGAATCAGGCCTAGAGAGTGAGTGGGGACCTTAACAAAGAGTGTGGTCCCCACTCTGGCTTATATTTTAATGTTAACCTGCCACCAGGATAGCAACTCTCATTGTTATGTAGTTTTGAAGCAGTGGACAATTTCTGGAATTCAGCCCCTGTGTTGCAGGTACTTGGCTGCCACTGCAGTTGTCAAGAGTGCACCTGGGACCTGAGCCTGCTCTATGACACAGGAGAGCATGTTCTGTAAACCAAGCTACTGGTTCAGCAGGGCCCAGGTGTTCAATATGCAATTGGCATGGAGCTAATGAAAGGAGATCTGATTTGCAGATCTCCCTTTATCTTTATGTTTATGTTTATTGAGTTTATAGACCGCTTTACTCCAAAGAGTTTTACTTTATAACAACAGTACAAAAAGACAGAAGCATATTTACAAACTTGAAACAAACTAGTGGTACAGTATACAGAACAATTTGCTCGAGGGTGGGGGGGAGGGAAAAGGGGAGGGGGACGATCCCGGAGGTCTTAACACACTTGGGTGGTTACAGCATCCAATATGGTCAATGGGAGGAGGGGAAGGGAGGGAGGGCATAGGAAGGCGGGGAAGGGGGCAGGGTATGGAAGGGAGAGGTAGAGAAAGAGAGTCAGGGGGGTCTGGAGAAGAAGGGCTTTCAGTGAGGAGAGGAAAGATGGGTAGGTGGGGGAGGAACGGGTAGGGAGAGGAAGGGAGTGCCAGTGGAGGGGGGCCTAGAGTTGGAAGGAGCGGAAGCTTGAGGATGCACAAGGGGCTGGGGGTACAGTGAGAAGGTATTGGTCAGCTGAGCGAAGAGGGCGGGAAGAAGAGATGGAATTGCCCGCATCATTTTAGAAATTAATACATTTCAAATAAGCCAGTGCTTCTACACCCTTTCCATATGGCAATCACTCACAGTAAACTTTTATTTTCCTTTTTTATATATGGGGTATATAATAACACACTATTAACATGCTTTAGTAGTCCATTTGGAAGGAGGCACCCACAAGCATCCATCAAGAGTACAACAAAGTTCAAAATGCCTTTTAAGCAGTTCGAAGAACCAGTTTGAAACGTGAAATTAGATAGCCATGGAAGAGATAAAATGCCAAAACTCAAGTTTACTTGTGAAAAATCATATGCTGGATTCCATGAATATGAGGAGTCAGCCTCATAACTAGCAAACATATAAACGTCATCAGGAAGCTCAAATATGTGTGTGCCTTCTGTACACATACAACACAAGAAGAGCAACGACACAAGCTCTGTGGTCATTGCTGCAGAGTTCAGATCCATGAAAAGTTCACACAAAGGACATGTAATGCACCGTCAACCTTGCATTGTTCCTACAGAGTAACACAGCATACAGCTGCGAGGATAAACCCACGTGCAGGCATAATGGGTACAAATCATTTTAATTGGGATATATCTAGAAATGCCCTCCAATGTAAATGGCTATCCTATTTGCGCGCTGACCTGCTATTTCAAATTTCAGAATAATACTTCTAAGCGATTCTCCTACATTAAATCTTTGCATCTACTACTGATGCCATCCTGTACAAACCTGCTTTAATTGAGAGTGCATTTGGTGTGACAGCACACGTAGACATTTGGGAAGCTGTATGCAACTTTTCAAAGTAACAGATTGAGGGGCCGATTCATGGAACAAACGTGCGCCGAAAATCCATGCGCAAACAGGCGCAAGGGAGCGCAAGCGTGAGAAACGCAGCGCATGTGCACGCGTGCGATTCAAGGAAGACGCTGCGCGTGTTTCCCACTGTCCGTGCGCCCAATCCAGCCATGGCGCATGCAGGCATACACGACGTGTGCCACGCGCACAGCAAAAGCGCACGTAGCGCGGCGCACACAACCAAAGTGGCGGAACAGTGGGCGTAAGACGCGGAATGGGGAACAACGCGTGAAAAAGAGGGCGTATCTGGGGAAGTACTGCAGGGAACTACACGGAACGCCCACACGCACGCGAACAACCCTTATTCATGGATCCGAATAGGGGAAATCCGCACACGGCAAAAGACACGCACAGGAGTCAACGCGTCCGCCACACGAAGGCAGGCGGAAGCGTCCCCACGCACAGTACAAAAGTGCGCGCAAACAACAAACACATATATACAGCTACGATGAATGCCCCATTTGTCGCAGCACTGATCGTGGGACACCGCAGGAGGAGGAGAATAGCCAGGGCACGCATTTTTGCACCACGGACAAGCCTTTTTGGGATGCCTGACGACCAGGTCTATGGCAGGTATAGGTATCCACCCCATATCATCCTAGACCTGGTAAGGGAGTGGGAAGATGACCTTACATCCCCCACCCTTTGCTCCCAAGCATTGAGCCCCTTGGAGAAGCTGCTCAATGTCCTGCATTTTTTGGCCACTGGGTCATTTCAGCGGACTACTGCCATAGTGGGGGGGGTCTCACAGGCCACGTATTCACGCTGCCTGCACCAGGTACTGGCAATCATGACAGCGCGCCCCTCAGTCCGCAGGCACATATACATGCCCAGAACACCCACAGAAAGGCAGGCCGTTGTCCTGGATTTTTTCAGGGTGGCACACTTCCCCAAAGTGCTCGGTGCCATAGATTGCACCCATGTGGCCCTACGTCCACCTAGGGCCACTGAGCACATCTACCGAAACCGCAAGCACTGGCATTCCATCAACGTACAGGTGGTATGCGATGCAAAGGGAATCATCACCTCTGTCTATGCAAACTACCCTGGCTCCACCCATGACAGTTTCATATACAGAATGTCCGCCCTGAGCCGGGCCCTGGAAGCTGGGCAGCATGGCGACACATGGCTCCTAGGCGAGTACAAATGCCGTTGCACATGCATGCAAGTCACACACAGACAAATACCCAAACCCTAATAATCTCAACTATTATCACCTCCCCAGGGGACAGTGCCTACCCTCTGAGCAACCACATGATGACGCCAATCCGGAACCCCACCACACCACCCCAGGTAAGATACAACGCCACCCATATTGCAACCAGGGCCATAGTAGAGCGCACATTCGGAGTGCTCAAGTCACGTTTCCGCTCCCTTGACCGCTCTGGTGGGCAACTACTCTATGCACCACCAGTAGTGTGCAGGATCATTGTGGCAGCATGTGTCCTGCACAATGTTGCAACATGGCAGGGCATCCCGGTGGACATGGTGGTGCCCCCGCATCCCCAACCACAGGCACAGGCGCTGCCCATGGGAGGGGACAGGGCACGTGGCGAGGAAGCCCGGACCCAGCTTGTGGCCACATTTTTCACCTAAACTCCCACCCCTGTGGAGTGCACACAGGCCTGGCACATACCAGGTGACAATCGATGATGACAAAGAGACAGTCAACTGTCACAACCCTACCACCCTGAGATAGTTGCCATGGAAGTGCCACATTGTCTGCATCCCTAGCTACTTAAACACAAGCTATCCTGTGTGACCAAAAGGCACACATATGACATATGACATGGTATGGCCTATACACAAGTATTTCAAGGTGCGATGAGGCAGGGAGGGGGGAACAAGGGAAGACAGACAACATACTACTAGGCCAGGTGTCATTTAGATTGTGCAAGTGTAGGGGTAGGGGGAAGGGAAAAGTGCAAGGGGAAGGGGAGGGGGGGAGTCCAGTACAGGGGAAGTAGACCAAAAAACAAATACATAGGTCAGCTGGTGGCAACTGCAAAGGTAAGTGCAGACAAGTGCTGGGAAGGGGGGGCTGTAGGGATAGAGAGACAGTCCCGCAGTGCAGGGGTTGCCAGGGAGGCAGTGCAAGTGGAGAGTGGCTGGGCCAGGGACCGAGGTCGGTGAGAGTGGCCCAGTTGCAGCTCCAGTGCAGTTCCAGTGAAGAATTCCGCAAGGGAGAGGCAGAGAGAAAGCAGAAGCAAAGAGGAAGGTCTTGAGGTGCTTCCCGAACCGGAGATGGTTCCCCTCAAGTTCAAGTGAGGCAGGAAGGATGTTCCAGAGGGAGGGCCCTGCCGCGGAGAGAGATCTACCCCCAGCTAGTTGCTCTGAGAAGCGGATGACCCTGACATGCAAGGTGTGCATCACACACACCTGCAAAACAGGCCATGGCCATCACTGTCATGTCACTCAAACCCTCCCAAACCACAACATGACATGGCAAGCAATACCCATACACCAACACAGTACCGATAAGGTACACATTGCCATGTCCAAAATCTACAGTGGCATCGGACAATGATGCCTGACCTGGAATCAGATGAAATGACAGACCAACAACCTCCCACCCAAAATAAGACATTTCCAAATGCATTACAAGAGTTGTAGACGTAACATAACAATGAATGCTTGACTACATGTGCATTGCAAAATCAACACTGCAGCTTCTTTGTGCTGTGTCCTACTCCTGCAACACACTGCTCAGCGCACAGCACTTTGAACAGCCATTGTGTGTGATGCACACCCTGAGCATCACATCTAAGTGACAGACCTCATCAAAAAGCAAATTAGGCATGTGCAGGATCCATAATTGGTCACAGAACATGTGCTGCAGGGACACAGTGGCCACCAGAAGGCAAACAGTGTACACGTGGATATGCAAGGGTGGGAGTACATGTAGTGCATCAGAGTGCAAGTGTGTGGTTCTGCAAGGACATGCACTCCACATATGCATGTGCACTCAAGTGACCATCAGTGTTCTCTACACATCACATGTGAACATTCACCATGTGTACACCCCAGCATGTCAAACCACAACTATCCCCTCGCACCTGAAAGGTAAACACAACACATGAACAGGCATTGATCAGCAGAACACAACATGTACATAGGATACCACCATTACAATGTCAGAGTTCCCATCACACTGCAGGGCAAGGCAACTATCCACAAACCCCACCGCCCTCCCTCACAAATGACTATGACCCACTGAACAACTGCACCTGGGTCATGGAGCCTTCAAACCTCAATTCCACTTGGCCAAAGGATCATCTTTACCCTTCGTCACCATCTCCCACCTTGTGTGTAAAAATGTGCCTGCACCCTCATAATCCACACTCATTTCCAAAATCACAAAATCCAAGCCAGAAAAACGAACCAGAACACCCTCCAGTATATGACTTGACGTAGCAGTACCTCACAAAGGCCAAGTACTACCACAATGATGCAACAACCAAGGTAGCACAGTAAAAAAATGTCACAACAGGATGTGAACCATGTGTGGTACATGACATAGGATGATGCACCATGAACGGATGTGTACTGTCACAGGTCCCGTGTACAGGTGCGGGAATGTCACGAAACAACCACCCCCACCGTGTCCCGGGTGCCTGCAAGGTCAAACTCACACAGGCCTCTGACACCCTGGTGGGGAAGGAAGTTCAGGGATATGCAGTCGGGACAGGTGTTGACACACTGGATGACTGGAATGAGTGGCAGGAGAGGGGAGCAGGAATGACACATGAAACTAGGGAATGCACGAAAAAGTACTACCTGCATGAACACATACACAATCCAATCAAACTTAGGTAGGGGAAGCAGGAACACCGGGTAGAGGGTACAGGGTTCAAAATTGCATAGGATTCTGGGTGATTAGGGGGAAAAAAACATACCAAATAGAACCACACATACATCCATGCATTAGTACACTCCCCAGCAAGCCTATGCAGAGCAGTTTGAAAGAAAAACAACAAGACACTTAGCTCTGGTTTTGAGTGCTGGCCTCCTGCCTGCGCACTCTCAGGTCTGGTTACAGGAGCACTGCAATGCTGCAAAGAGAGCCACAGTCAACAACCTGTATGTGCCAATTACACAAAAACACAACACCAAACATGCCCCACAGCAACAAACTACTCCCCAAACAGACAATCTGGTGTAGATGCTTTGTACCCATATATAACATTACCCCTGTGACGGGTCATACACAGTCAATGCAGTAAGTCAGCCGCCGGTGGGTGCATGGCAAATGGAACACCAATGTGTCACAATTCACACAACATGCAATGTGCCCTGGGTAAGCAGACAGACCCATTTAGCAAGCCATGACTTCTGAGCAAGTTGCGTACCACCATGACCGAAACAAAGTTGGCAGTGCATTTATCATAAAGTACATGGAAATTATATGCACTGCACCCGAGTATGTCCCTTGCTGTATGTCCCTGTGAGCTGCCCCTTTCCATGTCTCGGAAGGCTACATGGTTGATACAAGTGCCTCAATGGACCTTGGTGTACCGGAGGGTATGTGCCACTGCCCCTGCACGTGTCACAGACAACCTTACAATCAACAGCCATCAGTCCACCAACACATGTGAGCTGCATTGTGTGCTTCAACACCAATATTCGTCTAAGCTCACCCTCAGTGCTGTGACTAAGCCTGCATGTGCAACTCGCCTTGTGCAAGCTTTGCTGTGTTGTGGCCCCCCTGTGCGGCTCACCTTGCCTTGAGTTCCTTGGAACACGTCAGCAGTTCTAGGATGTAGGTCTGCAATCCCTGTGCCTCTGCTTGTGCACACATGTGCATGTGGGCACCAACAAACGTGTCCAGAATTCCGTCATCCAATGGGCCATGTCTGCTGGCAAAGGTGCTCTGTAGGCTCATCCCCCTGCAGAAAGGGCATGAAACACATGATTAATGCTTCAAAGTCATCTGTGTGTGTCTCATCAGGCATCTCATTACTTGACCATGTCAGAGAGTCACATCATTAATCACACCATCAGTCCATCTTTCACATCCAAAGTGTGGAACACTATCTACAGCATGAATTGCAACAAGCACGTGTACAGTAAAGATAAGAAACATACTACACAATGCATAGAAATTAATGTACACATTAATCATGACACACCCCATCTAGCAAAAGCTGAACAGTGGACAATAACACCAAAATCATCCCCACTAGGGGTGTAAACACAAGTCACACAGCACCAGACATGTCACAGATATGACAGTCCAAAGCCCTTGTGTAAAAGTCTGTGACACCGAACCATCCTTGCGAGCCCATGGATAAGGGAGGCAGGAGTGGCATATGTGAGTCAAGGACCCCAAGCAGCAAACACATACACAAGACAAGCCTGAAGGGCCCAGCTGGAACAGACAGTGGATGCCTTCAAAAGCCACAAAGCACCGCACTGTCAAATGAAAGCACAATAGACAAGCAAATTTTAAACTAAATCAACTTTTAACTAATTACACTAACAATGGAAAACCTACATTACCTAATTAAACTAACTATCAAACAGAAACTTAAGTAACTAAACTAAAAGAAAAATCAAAAATGGCCACATACGACCCGGGGGGGAGGGGAGGCACCCAGGAGGGGGGAGGTACAGGGTGCTGCTCAACATCCACATGCGATGATGCTGAGCCAAAAAAAAAACCTCCATGGGCTCAACGCCTGCACAGCCCGACCTATGTGGGAGATAGATGGTCGTCTGAGTCTGGCTCATCCTGGAAAGGAGGACGTGGCACAGTAGCCTGGCCACGCCTAGCTGCAGCTTGCCCCTCGTCGGCAGCAAGTCTGCCGGATGGGTGAGCCTGGTTCTGTGTGGCGATGACACGTGCATCCTCTTGCAAGGTAGCACGTGTAACACAGAGTTCCTCCTGCAAGGCCTGGCTGGACAACCGCTGCACCTCCCGGCAAGCCTGTAGCTCAGCCGAGATGGTACGCTCAAGCTGTGCAAACCTCTCCTCTGCCTGCTGCCTCTGGGACATCATAAGGACACCCAGAGTGGATCTGAGGGAAGCAGACTCCTCCCTCAGGGCATCCATGTGTGCCTCTGCGTGAGCAGCAATTGCTTGACGCAGAGACGACATTTCAGCCTGGCGTGCCCTGTCTGAGGCCGCCATGCCCAGCCTGAGAGAGCGGGCCGTGGACCGTGCCCCCTGCTGCTGGAGAAGCGCCTGCCTAGCAGGGGGGAGCACAGATCGGGCCACATGCTCCATGCTCTCAGCGATGTTCTCCATTTCTGCCCCCTGCCATTCGGAATTGGCAGCCATGTCTTGCTCCCACTCAGTATACTGCGGTTGCACGCGGCGACCGCATTGCCGGGTTTGACCCCTGCGGGACCCAAGGACCGGGGGTCCTCGCTGTGTTGGCACCGCCCGCGGCTGCACGACTACATGTCCCCGTCGACGTGATGTCCCAGGCACATCAGTGACTGGTGTGGAGGGTGACCCTGCGTCCCGATCCACCACGGGCGGAGGAACCAAGACTGTCTGATCCCTCAGTGCAGGGGTCGCAGACAGAGGAGTGTCCACATCAGAATCACTGACCCCTGACACATGGACTTGATGCTCATCCAACTCAACATGGACGTCAGAGTCGTCATCAAGGCTGGACTCATAGGCAGCCAGAGACAAGATGGACTACAGCACTTGGGGGTTTTCGTGGCCTACCACCCCACAACCCCCACTAGTGCCGGGTTGATGTGGTGGTAACAACCCTGTGTCTGGCATGACAACACCATCCTCCACCTCCATTGTATCATCACCTGAAAAATAGAGAGAAAAAAGGTCACTACACATGTCAGAAGCACACAACACACACACACACCGACAGCAAACGCATCTGGCAGACATGTGACACACAACATATAACCTGGCATGCATGCTGGGTCAACTTTGAATAGCTTCTGTGATCAGACCTTTTCAAAGGTGGCAGTTTCCATGGAAGTGGGTCTATGCAGTGCAGAAAATGTGTACGCCACTCACCACCTACATGTACAAGGACTCCATGGTGTGTGCCAGGAAATGTGAAGGCAGTGCAATGTCAAATTCAGCCATCACGTGCATTGTGCATTCAATGTGTAGCATATCTAGAAGCCAAGCACCCCTCCACCCCAGTACCCAAGCATGGATGCCTATTATGGTATCAAAAGGCTGACCATACACCTGTGTATTGACAGGCAGTGTTGACTGGCATCAACAGCTTAATGTGATTCAAGTGACAACACTGCAAATGATGCTGGGACAGTAAGCAGGACAAATGATGAAAAGTCTGGATTCCGCCCATGTGTGGCGAAGACACAACAACAGTTGGACAGAGTCATTGGCCATTGAACAGGCTGAGGCCTGTGAGCCACACAGATTGTCAGACCCTAAACATGTGTGCAACGTAGGACTGAGCCACAGTTGACATGGGAAGGCTGATGAGATGCCAGGCAATGTATGTTACCAAGGACATGTATTACAGTGATCATCCAGTCAAGGACACATAGGGGCATGCGTGCAATGCACATGGAGCATGAATGGGCACTCATTTCCCTGAGGGACATCTGACCTATGCACAGTACAAGTGAGATACCCTGCATTGAGTACTAAGGCTGTACCACACGGCATATGTCTGGCAGATTCTACGCTGGAAGTTAGCATCTACACAGGACACATGATCAAGAAAGTACCCATTGGCAAGATTGAAGCAGACCAGTGCAAAGGTGGAACTGGGGTGCAGAGTGGCGGAGGAGGGGCAAGGGAGCATGCCTACATGGAGTCCCCTCATGCAGGCAGAGGAGACATGCATGACGGAAGCATTGCATTACTTACACATCAGAACCATGTACAAGTCACATGTAGCGGCAATCATGCACAACACATCCCTCAAGTGAAACACACACGTCCTCAACAAACACGCATCAACACTCACTGGACTGCGCATCAATGTCCAGCATCTCTCCCACTCCTTCGACCAATTCAGGTGGTATGAACTCCGCAACGAGAGCCTCATGCGGAGTGAGCTCTTCCTCCTCTGGTGCAGGCCCACCGCCAGTCACCAGAGTCAAGTTGTAATTAGAGGCACGCTTAGCCTTAGTGCTGCGTTTGATGTAATTCCAACGCTTTTTGCATTCTTGCGCCGTGCGCACCTCATGGCCGAGTGAACTGACATGTTCCGCAACATGCTTCCAGTGGGTGTCACGTTGGGCAGCCGTAGTCTGACTATTGGCACCCACTAGCATGTCATGGCTGTGGCCCTGCACGTAGTCCACAAGGAAGTCCAGTTCCTGCTTACAGAAAGGCTTCTTCCTCGATGTGCAGGAGGTCGTGGCTGTGTGTGGGGTCCCAGCCTGTGCTGCAGGTGCAACCTTCCTCCTCTTGGACTGTGGCGCAGACCCTGGCTGGCTAATGCCCCCCTGACCAGTATGGCTAGTGGGTTCGGTGGATTGAGCCAAGGGAGTGGCAGGTGGAGGGATGACCAAAGGCCTGACTTGTGTCAGTGGCAGCTGGGTGCCCACTAATGGACCCTGCGCAGCAACATCAGCTGTGGCAGGGTCATTGACCGCAACGGTCCTGGTTGGCAGACTCACAACCGGGGTGCTGTTGGGTGCATCTGCCCCTGCACTTGCCAACACCCGGCTGTTCAGGGCAGCAGATGACATGACTGCCCCAGGGACACGTGTCTTGGTCTGAGCAGCCCGGCCTGCCCCTATGGTTTCCCCCCTGGCCTGTTGGAGATCTACCAAGGGCTCTTCAAGTGCCAACGCAGCCTGCACTGGCAGACCCCGAGCCTGGGTGGCGGTGTCCACAGCTGCACTTGCAGCTACCACTACCCTTGGGCCCGTGGCAGTCGATGGAATGGACTGCTGGGTCAAATAGGTGCCAGTGCCAGATGCAGGAGCTGCATCCCCCGGAACCACAGGGGGCGGTGGCATGACTGCACCGACACATGGCACAACATTGTGCTCAAGTGGCGCACCCCTGCATCTTCCCCCTCTGTGGCCGCCCTGGACACCCTGGAGTCCCCCTACTCCCTGGTCACCATGGCCACGTCCCCAACCACGCCCGCCATGAGGAGGACACCCAGCTGAGGCACCCCTCACCTTTGGTGGCCTCCCAACCATGGCACAGATGTAGTAGTGCTGGCACAGATGTAGTGGTGCCAATGGGAGATGTACACCACAATTGACCTGGGCAATTGGGGTGAAAGGGGTGGGAAGCAAGATGTTAACAGCCCCCCTGCACCGGCAAGGCTGTATGTGACCCCGGTGATGTGGTGACGGGTCACGCAATGCTCAGGCACCCCAAAACGTACGCGTGGGACACGCAGGCTACTATGACATCGAAAATGGGTGCGATACACAGGGGCACCCGCAGTGGGAATAAGAGCGTGTGCGACTCACCGTCTGACTAGCGCGATGCAGAAAAACACGCGTAGCCAATACCCCCCCCCAAAAGAAGAGATACGTCCTTGATAGCTGTGAAGTTGTGATGGCGGGCGAAACAACAGGAAGCAGCAACACACGTCGGTCTCCACAAAAGGCACGTACAGCGAACTGCTGGGCCCGCTCACCTTTAACCCGTGCTGAGGGAAACGCACGCACGCGTCACGTCACTTACGCGCATGGGCCCTTTCCTCGTATTACACGCGGACGTGCAGATTTTCACGCACGCTGAAATGCCCATGCACGCCTGTGCGCGTCACGTCACCGGGGCGCTTGCGCTTCAGGGGCCTTCTGTCCAACGAAATTGCGTATGCATGCAGACGCGCTTACGCGCTAAGGGCCTTTCCTCAAATTACAAGCTGACGTGCCGAATTTTCACATGCCAAATCACTCCGTATCAAACTGGCCACGCGTAAGCACACAGAAGACCACGCTCCTGCCAAGAAGGCCGAACTACTGCACCCCAGAGCCCCGAGCATGCTCCCACCTGCCATCTGCTGCTGCCTGACTGCCTGCTGCCCACGTGCCCTGCCATTTGCTGCCTGCACATCAGCCAG
The DNA here is from genome assembly GCF_040938575.1 of Ambystoma mexicanum. Classification (NCBI taxonomy): domain Eukaryota; kingdom Metazoa; phylum Chordata; class Amphibia; order Caudata; family Ambystomatidae; genus Ambystoma; species Ambystoma mexicanum. The sequence goes on along the minus strand of NC_090930.1, from coordinate 1,248,577,475 downwards.
GGGTGCTGTTGGTGTGACCACCCCTGCTGGAACCGAAGACTCCCGACTGGGATTCCATCGCTCCACAGCCCAGCCCCAGGACCCAGTTGCCCACCCACTCCTGCCTCTGGGGTTGTCATGTCGGGCACTGCAACATCTGGCACCACTGACAACCCCCAGCCACAGAGGCAGAGGGGCACCAGCTTCAGTGCCACCGAAGTTGGTGTCCTGGTGGAGCAAGTCCTGGGGCAGTATGATGCCCTCTTCAGAAGTTCCCGCGCCGACAAGGAAGGACGGACTCGGATCTGGACTGACATCGTGACTGCCATCAACGCGGAGGGGGTGGCAGTCCGCGACTTCCAACATGTCAAGAAGCACTGGGAGGACTTCAGGTCCAGGACCCTGAACAAGGCCCGGAGCCTCTTGAACGCAGCGGATGCCAAGGGGCGCCGGGGCCACTTGTCGGAAGATCAGATGAGGGTCCAGGAACGCATGTCCCCAGCGCTCCATGTCCAGGTCCTTGAGAGGCAGACCCGTCTGGAGTCGAGCGGTAAGTGTACATGCATCCTGATTGTGAGCTGTGCGTGTGGTGATATTTCAGTAGTGTGCAGATTGCACATCTGTTTGTATGGGGTCGAGTATGGGTGGGGGTGTACAGGGCTGTGGGGCTAACACATGCGAGGGCTGGAATGTGTGAGACATGGATGGTGCTTGTGTGTGTAGGCTTGCATGCCAAATGCAGCTGTGTGGGCACACATGTTTGGATGAATGTGTATGTAAGTAGACATGTCTGTGATGTCATGCATGTATGTTGTTTTCAGCTGCATGTATCAGCACTGTGTACATGTGCATGTGTGTGTATTTGACAAGGGTGCAACAGTGATGCAACATGGATGCATGTGACAGCCGGATGTGGAAGCCTGATTGGCAGATGTGACATGGATGCCCATCTGAACACTGCGACACTTGGCAGAGGTGTACACATGCATGCAAGCGTGGTGGTGTGTGTACATGTGTGGTGCACTTCCTGTGTTGCATGTGATGTCTGGGTCAGCTTTGCCTGCTCATGCTGTTGTATGGGTATGGATGGTGCTGGCAGATGCGATATGGCTGTGTCATGGCTCATGTGTGGGAGTTGAAATGACATGTGTGTTGGGGATTCTGATGGCATGTCTGAGGTTTGCCAATGCCACTCATGTACAACTGTCATGTGTGTATGTGTCCATTGTACAGTGCCCTGATGCCTGTGTTTTATTTCTCCCTGTCTGCAGCGTCAACTGATGAAGAGGGCGGAGAAGGTGCTGTGGAGCACAGTGGGGGGGATCCCACCGCCAGCCGGAGACGCAAGGCCTGGCTCCCCTCCCATGTTGTCATCTCGTCGGGGAGTGAGGAGTCCGGTGCCGCGTACCAGTCCGCAGCTGCCGGGGGGAGGTCCAAGAGGCGGAGGTTGGAGTTGGACTCCTCGGCAGCAGAAGGGGCAGCTGGGACCCCACAGGGCCCAACGGGGGAAGATGGCACGGAGTCATCCAGGTTGGTGGGGGGTTTGGTGGAGGAGGAGGCCGTGCAAGCAACAGAGAGGGGGTATGGAGGTGGGGATCCCACTGGTGCTAGTGGTGCAGTGCAGGACCGGGGACAGGAGGCAGCACAGGCCGCCGCGGAGGTGCCTGTGTGCAATCCTGTCCCTGATCCTGTCCCTGCATCATCTTGCACCAGCAGGGATGCCTACGTCCAGACCCGTTTTCAAGCAGGGGATGAGCAAATGACAACTGGCCTTCCTCTGCCTGCGGACATGGCTATCTGGGTCCGGGTTGAGCCTGTCCTGACTGGTGTGGCGTTGCGTCAACGGGCCATGCGAGGTGACCTGCAGTCTTTTCATGAGGAGACTACACGTCATCTCGAATGGCTCGTTGACCACGTCAGCCTGCTGGGACAGGTCACCCAGGCCGGATTCCTCCGTTTGATGGGGCTTGCTACGACCCCCTCCTCAACTGAACCCCCTACGCGCCATTCGTCCTCCGTGCCATCTTCCCACCCATCAGTCACCTGGGTGCCCTGTGGAGCTGCCTCTGACGGTGCGGCCAGGCTGGTGGAGGAGGCTTCCCTGCCACAGTCGGGAGTCGGACGTCCAGCAGGGGTGGCCACATCAACGACTGCACCCCAGCCGGCGGAGGATGTGCAGGCAGCAGGAGGCAGTGCACGGGCAGAGGCACAGCAGCAGCAGCAACGTGGTGGGAGCCATGAAGGCTCAGGGCCTTCAAAATCGGAGGGGCAGGCATCGGCCAGAGGGCAGGAGGACCCAGGACAGAGAGTGTCTTCCGTGTGGCAGCGGTTGGGCCACGCCATAGATGCGGAGCGGCAGCGGGTGGAAGAGGCACGGCTCACAATGGTCAGGGCGGAGAACTCCATGCGGGGGGCCCTGAGGCGGGCCGAGTGCCTCGAGGCAATCCGCAGGGGGTTGGAGGTGGACACGTCGACGGCCCTGCGGCCCCTCGGGGCCATGGAGGAGGACCGCCTCCGGGACATTGAGCAGGAGTTCGATGATGCCCTGGCCCGGGACATCCAAAAATGAGCCGTCAGACTAGCCCGCTGCCCTTGTACATAGTTATGTAGGTAGTGTTAGGTTTCCTTTTTTTTAAAATTTATTTTGGACCTTTTGGACATTGGCCACATTTCTGTATATAGTTTATTTTATTAGTTAGTGTAGTTAGATAGGTTTCATTTCTTTTGTTGGGATAATTGACCCTGGCTTGTTCGTCTGTACATAGTTCACTGTTGGATTTTATTTTTCTTTGACAATTTACCCATGGAGCAGTGTCTTTCAATTATTATTTCCCATTGGATTTTCTTTTGTGGACAGTGACTTTGGACACCATTACTTTGGATTATGATTTTTGGTTTTGCTTTTTTTCACGGACATGCTTCTTTTCATTTTTGTACATTCCCATTTCTGTTTCTTCATTTTTGATTCTATTAATGTTTCCTTTAATACATATTTTATTATCGAACTTCAATGTGTAGTATCATCTCATTGGTTTCATGTATATCATGATATGGGTTTTGAGATTCACTGACACCCATTGGGTGTATGTGAGGGAAATGTGTTTGTTTCGAAACTTGCAATTGGTGTTCTGTCATGTAACTGTCAATTATGAGTGGGTGGATGCAATACTTGGATGGGTGTTTTGCATTTGGAGGCTGACCATAGGGACCAGGGATCTAGATTGTGATGACATGTTGGCTGGGGAACATGAGTTGGGGCCTGCTGGCAGGTGCCCCACAGTGCTGGGGGGTGGGGGTGGTGGGGAACATGAGTTGGACATGGGTGGGGGCCTGCTGGCAGGTGCCCCACAGTGCTGGGGGGTGGGGGTGGTGGGGAACATGAGTTGGACATGGGTGGGGGCCTGCTAGCAGGTGCCCCACAGTGCTGGGGGGTGGGGGTGGTGGGGAACATGAGTTGGACATGGGTGGGGGCCTGCTGGCAGGTGCCCCACAGTGCTGGGGGTTGGGGGTGGTGGGAGACATGGGTGGGGGCCTGGTGGAGGGTGACCCTGCACTGCTGGGGGCTGGGGGTGGTGGGAGACATGGGTGGGGGCCTGGTGGAGGGTGCCCCTGCACTGCTGGGGGTGGGGGTGGTGGGATACATGGGTGGGGGCCTGGTGGAGGCTGCCCCTGGTGGCTGTGGGTGCAGGGGGAGATGCGTTGGTGGGCAGTAGTGCAAGTTGACATGTGGGTTGGCTGGGGGGCATGGCCATGGTTGATGGGGTGCCTGCAGGACATGTGCAGGGTAGGCCCCTGTGGTGTGAGCTACCTGCAGGGGCTGTGGAGGGTGTAGAGGGAACACCTGGGAGGACCCACACGTGCAATTCACGTGTGGTGCTCCCCGCGCACTCCTGTAATACACGTACCCTGATGGAATCGCGTGTGGAACTTCCCGCGCACCCCTGGAATACACGTACCCTGCTGACTTTGTGTGTGTGACTTCCCACGCACCCCTGGAATACACGTACCCTGCTGACTTCGTGTGTGGAACTTCCCGCGCACCCCGAAATACACGGAGCCAGGACATTCGCGTGTGGAACTTCCCGCGCACCCCTGATATGCACGCACCCTGCTGATATCACGTGTGAAACTTCCCGCGCACCCCGAAATACACGTGGCCAGGACATTCGCGTGTGGAACTTCCCGCGCACCCCTGGAATACAGTACCCTGCTGATATCACATGTGAAACTTCCCGCGCACCCCGAAATACACTGTAACGCTCACCTGATTCCCGTAGAGGCGCCGGTCTTGACTGGGCGTATACCGTATCTTCAAAGGTGATGTGTAACACACGGCTGGCTCTTTGGGCTGGACCTCTGTGCACTGTATGTCTCACTTGAAGGGTAAGATGTCTGCAGATAGAAAATATGGGATTAATGAACTGGGTTATTGAATGTCTCTCTCTTCTTCCCTTTCTCTTCTCCTGTAGAACCCCAAAGGTTAACGCTCTCACCTTAGGTAAGTGAACGCCGTGCTCTCCATCTGCCTCGGGGCAGGGTGCTGTAACCAGTTTCTTCACTGGATAAGGGGAGCAGGCCTCTTGACTTCAGAGGACTGCTGTCCGTCATTTACTGCACAAACGGTAAGTTTCGAGTAATTCTAATGTCTTTAAAAGTCTTTAGTAATGATGTCTCTTGGTTTGCAGGGTTCCGGCGATGGCGGATGACGGGCTGAAGTGAGTTGAAGATGGAGCCCGTGTGATGAATAGAAGCGCCTGGAAGCACGTAAGTAAGCGCTTGTTGCCTGCTTCACGATGCGCTCTAACTGTCTTTTTATTTTGCAGGTACAAGTTCGGAGCGGCTGCAGGGTGCCGGAATACCCACTGGGTTAGATGTGGAAAGGAGTAATGGCACGTGAGTATTAAAGTTCCCCAATGTCTTTAAACGCACCTTGTTTTGTCTTTCAGATGTGGGATGCAGCGCCGAAGGCCTCTGGAGCGTGCGAAGAGTTGGTAAGCTTTTGTCTTTCAGATGCCGGAATGCAGTGCGAAGACCTCCGGAGCGCACGAAGAGTAGGTAAGCCTTTGTCTTTCAGATGCCGGAATGCAGCGCGAGGCGTTGGTGACAGCCGATGGACCAGGTAAGTGAAGCGCTGTCACTGAAGACCGTAATGCTAACCTGTTCTTTCTTGTCTTTATAGGTGTTGCTGAAGACTGGATTCAGGATGGTAAGCCTTTTTCCTTAGGCCCAGGATCAGATGCAGAAGACACGATGAGCGTTCTGCTGCAGAGGATGCAGAATAACGCAAAGCAAGATTCATCCATCGGGTGTGGTTTAAATAGCCTCCTGTAGTGCTTAGGTGTCTCCTTCCACAGCCACGCCTAGGTAAGAAAAGAGTTCCTGCTTTCCAGAAGAGTTCCAGTGTTCTGAACCTAGGGAGTGGCTCCTGCCCCGCCCAACAGGAAAAGTAGTTCCAAACAGAAGAGGATCAGAGGCTCAACTGGCAGGCAAGTAAGCAGCATGGTCTGCTGCAGGTAAGTCCACCCAAGCATTATGAGCCCGGCGCTTCCAGCGCTGGGACTGGGCATATTTATGAGCCTGGTGCCACTGGCGCCAGGACTGGGTCCAAAAGGTCCCAATTGGGACTGGTTGGCACTCGGAACCTGGGTTATGGATCTGCTTCCAAGGGAGTTGGGAAAACCCTGACCTTTTGGAAGCAGAGATCATGAAATACACGTGGCCTGCACATTTGTGTGTGGTACTTCCCGCGCACCCCTGGAATACACGTACCCTACTGATATCGCGTGTCAAACTTCCCGCGCACCCCGAAATACACGTAGCCAGGACATTCACGTGTGGAACTTCCCGCGCACCCCTGATATGCACGTACCCTGCTGATATCGCGTGTGAAACTTCCCGCACACCCCGAAATACACGTGGCCTGGACATTCGCGTGTGGAACTTCCCGCGCACCCCTGGAATACACGCATCCTGCTGATATTGCGTATGAAACTTCCCGCGCACCCCGAAATACACGTGGCCTGGACATTCGCGTGTGGAACTTTCCGCGCACCCCTGGAATACACGTACCCTGCTGATATCGCGTGTGAAACTTCCTGCGCACCCCGAAATACACATAGCCAGGACATTCGCGTGTGGAACTTCCCGCGCACCCCTGGAATACACGTACCCTGCTGATATCGCGTATGAAACTTCCCGCGCACCCCGAAATACACGTGGCCTGGACATTCGCGTGTGGAACTTCCCGCGCACCCCTGGAATACACATACCCTGCTGATATCGCGTGTGAAACTTCCCGCGCACCCCGAAATACACGTAGCCAGGACATTCGCGTGTGGAACTTCCCGCGCACCCCTGAAATGCACGTACCCAGCTGAAATGACGTGAGGTACTTCCCGCGCACCCCAGCGATACACGTAGCCCACTTGCCGTGCTGGTACAGGGTTAGCACAGCCGTTTGCGCTGGATTGGGGATTTTGATGGCTTTTCCCTGCGCGAGAGGCGTTCTTGGGGGCATAACTGGCGCTCCTGCAGGGTCGCTGCGCCACGGCTGGTTTTGGTGGCTGGTATCCATGAATACGCTGTGCACTGAAATGGGTTTTGGCGCATGCGGCTGGCGCAGGGATTCGCACGCGCACACTGTACGCCAGCCACGTGCGCCACTTGTGCGCTGAATTCTATGAATTACCCCCTGAGTGTATGTGCTTTGTGGGTCATCAAAGGCAAGCATGTGATATAATCTACCAGGTGGCTGATCCTATGTGAATCCATACATGATACATCGCATGGTTAGTTAGTGAAAACAGTCAGCAACATGTTACTGTCAACATCTACCACCTGCAGCACCTGGGATGACACAATTACGGTCTGCTGCAATAGCATGTGCAATTCTGAATAAATTGCAGTCGCTGCAAGAAAAAACAAAGAATTCGTACAACAGAAGAAATGTCATGATACAAAATCAGCAGCCAGTACAATTATAGCTATACATGTTATTTTATAACGTGCTTAATACCGGATTATAAAGTGCTGAATACCACAGACCAGTCTCTAAGTGAGAGCCCGCGATTCAAACCTGTCTTGCTATGCGTTGTCTTGTTTCCAAGAAAAACCCATCCTCCCGGAACACTGTGACACTCACACCAAAAGAGATGTCTTTTTAAGCCATAACAACCACTCTATTCTTTCAAACCTTCACACACTGATAGATGCCCACAAACAGGTTAATGTTTCGATTTTCAAGTTAAAAGCTTGTGTCAGCCCACTATCAAGCTAACCATCACAATTCACCACGACCTTTCATTCTGCTGTGGTATTTAAAATACACATGATCAGTGTTTGGCATGTGCAAGGATGTTCAAGAAAGGGCCTAGAGCACACATTGGGATATATTTGATATGCAGCCTCATCAAGAATTACCTGTTCCCCTTTGTGGTGCCACAAATACCTTCTTCCCTGTTTTTTGTACGGGAAGGTTCGGTATGTGGATTCACTCCAGACCTCCATATAACAATTGCTGGACATTTTCTTGGCTCATGTCCTTCTGGAAATCCTAGGTAGGTGAGCTGTAGCCATATCCTGCCAGACCATTATCCCCCCCCACACATCCTAGAACTTAGACCCAACATACCAGACCATTCCCTGTGTTCTAGGGAGAGGGGGCTTCAGCGGACAGATGACCTGTGCTACCTGCAATGTATCAAAAGGGTGCCACTAAACAAAGTGGCCTTCCAAAGTAACACTACCAATAATTGTAGGGGTACTTGGTGTTAGCCCCTTGCCTCAAAAACCTAAAATTGTTAATGAGGCTCAGAAGGATGTGTGTCCATGGCAAGAACCAAGGTCAGTGTTGAGTAAGGAAATTCTATGAGCTAGATTTGAAACAATCAAACATTTTACTGGGATCCTGACACAGAGTAATAGATAAGGACTGTACGTGTTCCTTCGAAGAACTGATGATTGTGGTTAGTTTGGAGTCTGGACGGCAACTAGGTGGGCTGTAAAATGCTCTCTCCCATGACACTGATTCTCTGGAAGTTGCCAAAATCAGACATTCAGAGCAACAAAGAGCTTAAGATCCATCAGGACGATCTGTGAGTAAAATGGTATTTATGTGAGCACTTCTCTGCTGCTGGCGTCTATAGGTCAAGAGATGATGAGAAGTGATAACTTCCTACCAATTCTCTTGACATTTTATACGGTAGCACCTGTGACAAAGTGGTATGATTCCAACAAGCACATTGCAAACTGATTGAACGTCCTTTCCCTTATCTGCCTAATAGCATCCTCCTCTTTATCAAGCATGAGGACACGTGAATCAGCTGCTGTTAAGGAGGCATTTCTATGAACGACTGGTTACAATTCAATTCCTTTTGTATGTCATCTGCAAGGCATAGCGACACGCGCATAAGTATTGTAAATTCAAATGCGGTTAATGTTTTCCATGCTACACATGCCTGCTTTTGAAGTCACCAATTGTGAAATTGTGTCCTTTAATGTTCCTTGCAATCCCTTGCCTACGGTTTTGTCTAGTGCCATTTTGCTTGCTTCATCTGTTTTCTTTTTTTAATGGAATAGTACACCAGCTGGATTGTTAACTTGCAGTCACATTTTTCATGTAATCATGTTCTCTATGTAGTTTATACTTCATGTAATGCTATGTTATGTTATGTCATTGGAATGTGTACTGCATACCACAGCAATGTACACATGGCTCTCAAATGGAAAATCAGGACGGAGGGAGGAGTTAGGCAGTAGCAGGAAAAGAGGTAATTATGGGTTAGGCAGTGTGGATGAAATGTGGTGGTATTACCGTAGTACTGCATGATCGCACTGCACCACTGTGCGGAAAGTTATGAGCTGGAAAGAGATCTGCTAACTTTCCGCTCATTTTCAGCAGAATTACCACAGCAGAATTGTCATCACAGTAATTCCACCGAAAGTGCCCCATTGAGTCCTATGGACAACAAATAAATGGGGACTTACGCTTCTACCACCAGTTGTAGTCCGGCGGTAATTCTGCTGAACTAAATGGTGGTAACGCTAATTTCCCCATGGCAGTATTTTGGAAAATGTACCAACGGAATACCGCACACATCGTAATGACCCCCAAAGTGTGGTGCTTTACTGTTGGTACATAAAGAACCAGGAGAAACTGGTATCTGAGTGGAACTGTTCTCTAGGTGGTTTGTGATATTCACCCCTAAGGTGATTTGTGTCCAGATGGGAAACCTGGGGGAGGTATGGGCAGGATCTGAGTGGTTTGCACCTTGGATGAGTCTAGAAGTTGTTGGAAAAGTGTAGACTTATGTTTATATGGAGTGGGCTGAGGGTTTTGTTTAGTTATATTGTGTTGGTGAGTAGGTGAGCATGTGTTGAGTGATGTGGTTGAAAAGTGAGGTTATTAGTTGGTTAGGTTCTGTGTGCAAAACCGCTAGACTACATCTCTGGGTGGCTGTATTTTATGTTTTTTTGTATATTTATTTCTTGACATTTTTCCATTCTATGTGTGACGCACTGATTCTCTGCTAGTGACAATGGGAGCTCTAGAGCAGGAGTCTTCAAACTGTGGTGCTGGCCTCCCAAGCGGTCCCCGAATGATGGATAAGGTTGGGGTGTGGCTCTTCAAAAAGGGTGTACAGTGACTGCTTTCAATAGAAAATATAAGCAGATATGGCATCTGAGGGTGGTCCAGCAACCCTATTTTTCACTTAGAGAGGGGGCTTGAAATCAATATTTTTACTCAAGGGGGCCCAGAATAAAAGGGGCCCAGCATAAAAACGGTTTGAATACCACTGCTCTAGATGAGCTGTGCCAGTTTGTTGTGCTATCCTTATTCAGTAGGGTTGTTGCAATTTGTAGAATTTTGTCATGTATATCTTTGTTGAGTATTTGATCACTGTGTTCATTGTAATTTGTCTTTGGTGAAAGGGTGTTGGTTCGTGCGATGGTGGCATCGTTGTGGCAGCCTCATGTAATCTGTGTAAATTACAACATATATCATCTTCAGTAAAACTTGCAACTGGACAAATGTCTGTCCAATGGCTCCTATGCATTTAAATGTGAAATGACACCCACTAAGTTGAATCAGTGGTAAACTTCCTGCCCATGATTTTCATATACTATAAAACTTAGAGGACTAAAGACCATGAGCCTCATTACACATTTTGGAGGTATTTCTGGAGGAAAATACTGCCAAACTCTAATACAATTACTACATTTTGTATAGGCAGTAAATCTCCTAGATTACAAGTGTCAGGCTGTTACAGGCTCATCCTGCTCCCCCACAGTCTGCCCCAACACCTCAGTCACTTCAGGCAATCGGCAGAAATAGTACACTGAAAAGCAGAGGCAACATGAAATGGATTGTAATGCAAGCACACCAGTGCATGGGAGGACTGCTCACTGCTCTGCCCATCCAATATATACCAACAGAGTGTTCAAATATGTTCTCCACCCATGATCAAGTACCTATAATAATAAAAATGTCCTTTTCAGTAAACTTCCTGTCCATGATTTTCATGCACTATAAAACTTAGAAGACTATGAGCCTCATTACATATTTTGGAGGTATTTCTGGAGGAAAATACTGCCAAACTCTAATACAATTACTACATTTTGTATAGGCAGTAAATCTCCTAGATTACAAGTGTCAGGCTGTTTGTTACAGGCTCATCCTGCTCCCCCCACAGTCTGCCCCAACACCTCAGGCACTTCAGGCAATCGGCAGAAATAATACACTGAAAAGCAGAGGCAACATGAAATGGATTGTAATGCAAGCACACCAGTGCTTGGGAGGGCTGCTCACTGCTCTGCTCATCCAATATATACCAACAGAGTGTTCAAATATGTTCTCCACCCATGATCAAGTACCTATAATAACAAAAATGTAATTTTCATCAAACAGGGGGAACTGGCCTCGGCCGCCTGAGGCATCACGCATTCCATGGCTCAGCTCTGCTCTCTCGCTTGGCATGGGCATTCAGCTCTTAGGCCAATCTGTAGGCCAGTCTCAATGCATCTGAAGTGCCTAAATGAAACCAAAAGAAAAAGCAGTATCAGAATTGGTAAAAACAGGGCAGCGCCATAATCCCTATTCATGGAGTCTAATAGAACGCAATTTGCATTTGGAGCATTTGCTGTGGGCGGTAATACTGCCTGCAGTAAATCCTCAATGTTCACGTGTAAAATAGAGAATACATCTCCAGCCAATCACTGGAAGCTTTTCATCGTCTTTAGAACCAATCAGCTCCACTCTCTGAACATGGTTGCACTGTAAAAGCGATGGTAATTCCATTCCTGTCACGTGTTTAGCACAACACCGTCCTAGTAATGAAGCCCATGACTTTAGCATCTAGCACTGCAAACGAAGTCATGAGGCAACTACACAATGGCCCTCATTACGACCCTGGCGGATTTCGCGGTGCAAAATGCACCGCGGAGCATGGCGGAAAGCCGCCGATAGCGCCATGGGGGTTGGCGGATTTACCACCCCATGCCGACCTTGGCGGAGCGGTAAATCCCCAATCCCCATTTTACCCTTCCCCATTCCCATTCTTGCCCCATAGGGTATAATGGGAGTGGGGAAGGAGTTAATTACGCCGCCGTAAAGTACGGCGGCGTAATTAACAACGAGGTCCCTTAGCGCCATGGTTTTCTCCGCCCGGTAAAACCAGGCGGAGAAAACCTCCATGGCGCTAAGGGAACTCGTAGTACGGCGGACGGGTCCGCCGCGATTACCGCTGGTGGTATCCCACTCCGCCAGGGTCGTAATGAGGGCCAATATATTATGCACACTAGCAAATACACTTTTCAATATGTGGTGGCCCAGTCGATCAACAGGAACATTTTTTTTTCTAGATTTGTAATGATATTGAAATAGATAGGCTCTGCACAACATTTGTGCAACTTGATTTTAGCCCAGCAATTAGTTTCGATTTTGTTTACATGTACTTGGTGACTTGGTTTTAAAATGACACTTGTGTGTGTTTGTTACACATTTTAGGGACAACATTGCATTGCACAAACGAGCAAACGTGATTCTGATTCAGCTAATGCTGAGAATATTATCCTCGCATATTTGCTTTATTTAAATATACAAATGCATCTAAATCCACGGCACATTATCAAGATTTGGACTAGCAGCTTTTCTTGGATTAAGGATAATAAAATGTCTGGGCATTGCGTCCTTGTAGCAATCGTGGCCGCAGGCAGGAAGGTGCCCGCAGCTGAATTGGACATTCGACCCACACATATAATGACAGAGTTGGAGGACAGCCCGCTTACACCGTTCTCTTATGTATAATGTAGGACGTCGAGAGCAATACGGGCAAATGTTTTCTGACAACGCAGGAAGATTACTCTGCAGCTAAATATATATTCTGCTAAACCATCACACCCAAAATAATCAACGATGCCATTAGCAAGTGCATGGGGAAAGGTTACAGGGAAGGAAATATGTGGATGTGATGAACAAGTGGTTTCTCATAACTGGGTAAATCTGTCTCCGGGTTAAATTAATTGTCACACCAAGGACACGCAGAGATCAATGCTTGAAAAACAAATGTTTCAGACTGAGCGAGGGTATTTTGAATGTGTCCGTTGTTCAACAAACCCGTTCAATTTCCATTAATGATGGTTCCCTAAAATGATCGCAGCAGCATGCGTGCATGCTTTCAGTGTATGTACTAATGACTACTACTGTGACCTGGGCTAATCAAGCAGGAATTCAGGATGAACGGCAAACTGGTTTTTACAAAGACGTAGGCGTGGATGTCAATCTTACCTTGCTTACGTTGTTGAAGTTGCAAACTCTAAAATCCAACTCGAAACTTCACCTAGCTTTCATTGACATGAAACAGGCGTTCGACGGAATAGATCGCAACCGCCTCTGGTCGAAATTATGTACGCGGAATTGTCCAGCTGCTATTCTTAATCCCATAATAGCGCTCCACTCTAATACGTCCATCCGAGTACTCCTTAATAAATATGGTGACCTATCAACACGCATTCCAACAACTCGTGGTGTCAAACAAGGGTGCCCCCTGGCTGCTGATCTCTTCAAATTATTCTTGGGAGACCTACCGCTCTCTCTTGTCCAGGTTCATTGTTTTCCACCTAAAATAAATCAAGTGCATGTAAGTTACATTGTCTATGCTGACGATCTTGTCCTGATTGATAAAACACAGATTGGCCTCCAACGTTTACTTTTCTGCCTTAATGACTATCTTTCAACTAACGACCTATCTATCAATACAGAAAAAACAAAAATTGTTTCAATTGGGTCAGTCAAAAGCAAAAAAGATTGAGCGTTTACTTGGACAGTTGGTGGTTATCCTCTTTCTTCTGTCCATTCCATTCAATACTTAGGAGTGGAATTCAACAACTCCATTTGCGAATCTCAGTGGATTCAAGATATAAAACTGAAAACTTCAAGACTTGCCCTTCAAGCGGCAAAACTGAATAAACATTTCGGAAAATGTTCACTTAAACCGATGCTAACATTTTACTTGCAAAAGGTAGTGCCCATTCTAACGTTTGTTGCCGAAGCAAGTTGGAATATAAAGGAGTCCACATGGGACCAACTTGAAGGCCGCTTATGGAAACGGGCACTTAACCTCCCACATTGTCTCTCAATGACTTTAATTCGCCACAAACTATCACTGAACTCCCTTTTCAGCCATGTCATCTGGAAGTCTATTTCTCTTATGCGCAAGATGTCCTGCTCGCGCAAAGCATCACCATATTACATATTTAAACACATGCAAGTTGCATCTAACCTCAGCCTATTGGCCCAATGGCAGTCAAAAGTACAAGCCTGGGTCGAAGCTGCAGATATATGTAATTTCGATTTAATTTCTCGGCTCCAACATGCAAAAAGGAAATTTGAGGCAGGGGCTTGGATAGTCAATATAGAAAAGCAAAATCAAATGGACTCAACAAGCTCGCTGGGCTATGTTCAAAAAAAATTAAATGACCAGGCTTCTTATCTGACCCCCCAATGCTACACCAGCCATTATCGCGAGCAATTTCTGAGATTTCGCCTTAATATTCTAAAATCTAAGGAAATCTTATGGTGTCGTAAAGATCCATCTACAGCCGACAATTACTGCCGATTCTGCTTTGTCTGCGTAGAATCCTTGAAACATCTAATTTTGGAGTGTCAAGCAACTAACGACTTGCGTTCCTTATATCTTGGACAGTTCGTGCCTCTAGATGATGATATGGAGGTGTGGTGGCGCCTGGTCTCTTCTGGCAATAACGTCAAACACGTCTGTGGAATTGTGAACTATTTGAATGCATTATTGAAATTTCCTTTTTAATGGCTGTCGCCAACGTTATTTTTTGAAGGATTAATGACCCTGAATAGTGTGTCCTTAACTATTTAATGCATGGATGTCTAGGGCAGATGAGCCTAAGGCTGCACCATTCACAATGGTGGATGGTTGAGCGGAATTAAATACCTTGACTTTATGGAGCGGATTGAAGCTCAGAGATACAGAGTTACTGAGTTATGGAGCCATGGAGTTTGTTCCTTTTATCTCTTGAAACAAAAGCTTTTCTTTTTGTCTTGTACAAAAAAAACTGTAGTTTTTTTCAATAAAAAATAAATAAAAATAAAAGTATGTACTAATTGATTGATCGATTGTTTATTTAAATAGCGCCTATACACAATGTGTTTCAAAGCGCTTCAAGGAGGGGGGAATCATAGGAACAATACAGTTACATTCAGTTAAAGTCCTTGAAACAAAACAATGAAGGCAGCACGTGGCGAGAATGCCCGCAGATGCATGAAAAGGCTTGGTTCATTGGCGTTAGAATATTTGTTTCAGATAGCCAGTTCCCCAAATACAGACACAGCAGATCTGACACGAGGAGGTACGCTGTGAAGAAGCACAATTACACCTGGCTAACACGTGATGGCTGTGAATACAAAGGCCCAGGCGGAGTCTGGCTACACAGAGCTTTAGCGCTTTGCCAGCTTATCCTATGCTACGTCAGCATTCTAGTATGACTCTATGAGACATTGCACATTTTTCTCAGAAAATGTTACACTTTTGATACAATTTAAAGAACGTGTGATAAGTTAAGTTTAGTGCAATCAAGTTTAAAAATATGCCTCAAAATGCCTCCTGTTGAGAGTTTTTAAAAGGTTTCCAAAAGGCCCACACCACCAACCCTTGGATCATTTGTCCCATCATATAAGGCTTGTAGGCTACCTTCACCCTCAAGAATAACCACTTTGTACTTCCTATGTGTAATTGTCACAATGAAGTATTAAAAAGCTACTCTGGGGTCGCTTTTGCAAAAGCAGCTTGTGCTATTTCTTATCAGTTCGTTTGGTGAACATTCTTTTCTACAGTAAAGTAGAACATATTGGTGTGTGTACTGCACTATTTGTGAAAGATGTCAAAGTGAAAGTGACCATATTCATTCTCACAACTTGGTCCATCCACCCAACTATCTCCGGTCAGCCTTTAGTAATATCTCCTGTGTGGAAATGTAGCATGTTTTAGGGGAAGAATGCATCAGTGTCTAGTCGAAAAAACAAACAACAGCCGTGGCTGATATCTGCAACTTGTGACTCATGCTAGCTAAACAAATTAAAACACAAATATGGCCACACAGAGCCAAATTAGCTCTGCAGACTAAAATGTGTTATGAAGTGGGAACAACAGAAATTCTCTTCAAGGGCAAATCTACAATAATAAGCATTGACAAAACCTAGAAGCCTGGCTTTGCAAATGTACAATGTATGTATTTTGTCATTGGAGTCTTTACAGTGTAAGTGTATTGCAGTACATGAGTGTTATGACATTGTAGCCCTCCCCTCCCCTCCAGGGATTGTGGCACTCACAGTTGGGAGGGCATAGCCAACCTTCATACGTGACTGCAGCACACGTCCACAAATCACCCATTGTGTGCGCGCAGGACTGTTCATGCTGTAACTGAGAGACATTAAATCAATGTTTATATCTCACATTTTAACACTAAAACATCCATGATCTACTGGAACCCAGGTGGAAAAAAACATGGAAAAAGGACAGGGTATGGACCAGACCACACTCTTCACATCGGCAGCAACCGTGAACTCCTTCACACCCCTCACCCACACCAGACATCACTGAGAAAAAACACAAGCAAAGGCAATTCTCACTCCCTCGACCTACATGGAATATTATCAAAATGTAATACAATCCGCCACATCTTTCTTAATTAAAGAGTGGAATAAGGAGGCAGGACAGAGACAGTGTACAATACATGATCGCCTGCTATGTAATGTAACAATCCAAAGTCTCTGCCCCTATGTATACCGCTACCTGCTGCTACTGATCACAATCATCCAGAACCCAATCTGACATGATATTAAAAAGTATGTGACCGCCAAATTATTTCCAAGCTAAAAGGAGGCAATCAGTTGACACAAAATACACTTCCACGTGACCGAGTGAAAAGAAACCTACTCAATCTGAAACCCAACAAAATAGGAGTATGTATTTGCCAAACAAAGGTGCAAATCGTAACAACCATTCGATGGCTATACAAAATGGATTCCACCCTTAGCCTTGAAAACTAGTCAAGAACTTCAATCTTCTTGAATACTTTTCTAGCTCTAGGAACGTAAAACCTTTCTTCACTGTCTCACACATTATGATAGCATTCATCTCCTTTGTTATCTCAAGCAATGACAACACAAATTGTATTTACATAGGAATTTGTGAATATCATTTGAGTTGGCTTCAGGCTTCAGAGAACAAAATGCTGGTATCTGACTAGGAAATCCGAGTGACCCCATGAACCAGCATGTCATGCACATCACTGGCTCCCAGTCAGATACAGGATCCATTTCAAGACTTTCAAGTATGATATGATAAGTCATTTATAATGCGCCTTTATACACATGTTTGTAGGCGTGACTAGACAAGGGAGGGAAGACAGAGGGAGGACAAGACACACAATCTTACTAGGACTTGTATCTTCAGATTGTGCAAGTGCAAGAACGAGAAATGCAAGGGGGAAAGGAGGAAAACTCAACATGACATCCAGGGCATAGGGCTGAGTTTCATCAATAATAAATTCCAGCACTACGAACCTATGTGGACACTTTGGCCTGCCAAGGCTGCCTTACTTGTTGTGACATCATACAAAAACATACAAAAAATGTTTATTCCATTATAATACTTAACTTCCACGAGACCATCACCACCTCCCTGGCACCTCTATTCACTAGACCAGCTAGGACAGTTTCTCCCCTTCAGTCCATGAGGGAAGTTGGTTTGAAAAGGAATGCAGGAGGAAAATACCTGATCTATTGAACGCACTGAAATGTACAAACCAGGATGATGATAAGGTGGTTATAAAATTGAGAAAAGAGTATCAGATTATATTTCATTAAAACACGATTACAAAATCATCAGAGCCTTTTACAAATAGCAATAACAGAGAACAACTGTTTTAATTACTATTTTCTGCTTTATGTTGAGGAAAGATCACCTTTGTTAAGTAAGTCTGATGAAGTATTAAGTTATATTAATACTGGAACATACGCTTTTAGAAGTCTGCTTAGCAATTTACATTCAATAAATAGGAAAGCCACCGGGCCCTGATAGAATTTGAGTGGTTCTATGCATGAATGAACCTATGGTGTGGGCTCCATACCTCTAACTGCTCTTTATCACTATAATCAAATCAGGAACAACCCTAGGATCATTGAGAGTTGCAGGGATTGTTCCAATAAACAAAAAAGTGGGTTGTGATACCCCATGTAATTATTGACCAATCTCACTCCTGGGCACGAGCAGCAGCATATAAGGGAATATTTTATTGATAGGATTAGAAAACTGGATTATATAAACTGGCACATTAATGAACTCAGTTAAAATAAATATATATCATAATTAAAGATGGTGCAATATACTTGCTGGTTATCGATTTACAGGCTGCTTTTGATGGGATTCTGAGAATTGAGCATTGGCGAGGCATGGGAAAGAAGAAAGTACCACTGTCTCCCTTAAAAGCCGTGATGGAATTATATAATAATATGTGAGCTGGAGAACGGGAGGGGAATGCACAAAACCCTTTCCTGTGGGGAAGTATGTTTAATAAGGGTCCACCCAGCCCCTACCCTTTGTAATTCTTTTTTTGATGGGGTACTGGTCGAGTAACCATCACAAACATAGGATGCTTCTTTGATGGGGGACAAAAAGGTTTGACTATTAATGTTTGCAGACAATGTGGTAGTTATATCCCATATACCCTCTTGTCTGACAAAGCTTACTGATCATTGTGTTAAGTATTGTGAACATCAAGGTTTAACAATAAATAAGGATGTTACCAAACTCATGATATGTGGAAAACAGACTTTTGCATGTAACGGTTTATTGAGGGCCACCCTCAACACAGGGAGTTCCTTCCCTCCCCAAGCTAAGTGTCACACAATAAAGGGGTAATGTCAGTTCTTTTTATTCAGCCCTAACTCCAATTCATCTAATTCCCTTTGGATCCCTCCCCCAGAGCTAACAGTGAGCCAAGAGCCAGGCAGTGTACAGCAAATATATTTGTATTTATTTAAATTAAAAGTAATAGAAATCACAATAACCTACACACGCCACCTTCTTTGTGGCTCACAATTAACTTCTTGTTACACAAATAAATCACACAAATTACAACACTTTTCTCTTTTTTTTTACAGGTTACACTTCAAGAAATAATCAAACTGGTCAATGAAAAAGAGTCATTTACATGTGTAATGCTGTGCATTTTCAATTTTCCTGCATGCTTAAAAGGCAAGTAGTTGGGTTTATAGATTGGTGCAAATGTATATGGCAAGTATGAGTTCATCCACTCTTCTAGTTTAAAATAAACACATCGGGATTTAGCGGTTTGTCTTCAGTCCCTTCTTAGTTTGGTCTGTGTTGGGGAAGTCTGACCAAAAAACTGGGATGATTGAAGAACGTAGAATGTCAGACCCCCCTCCACTTAAAGGCTTGTGTTGGGGAAGCCTGATAGCAACAATTGGGATGATTGGATAATTTGGAATTCAGACCCCCTCCACTTAAAGTCCTTTGTTGGGGAAGCTAGATAGCAATAATTGGATGATTGGAGAATTTTAGATTTCAGACGCACCCTCCGCTTCAAGGACTGTGTTGGTTAAGCTGGATTGAAAGATTGCCCAATTAAATTACCGTCTGTAGTTTTCAGTGCACACTGGGAATGAGCATTGTCAATTTCAAATTTTAACAAAATGACCCTGTGGTGTTCTGCCAAGGGGAATACATTAAATTAATATTTGTTTAGTGAAATAGGCTAAGGCTCTACATAGATTTACCCCCTGCCGCTATATAGGGAAAGGATTTAAGGCAACCAGATTCACCCACTTTTTAGTCTCACAAGGCTCAATTCTACTTACATAGAAAATGTCTGTTTAAAATTCAGGAAAGCCAGCTGCATGTCACAACCCTCTGAAAGGACAAGGCTGGGTCTAATCACTCCACTCTCAAAGGTGGACCGCCAGCTCTTCTCCATAGAGTCCAGTCAGCTTTTCCAGGCCTACCTAGCAATAGACAGTTCCACCATTATGCAATCTCCTTTGGTGAATCCTTGTGACAGTCAGGTGGTACATTTCAGCAGCTCTGTCCCTTTTACTCATAGTGAATCCACTTTATATAGCAGGGATTACACAGTCAAGTTTACAATCTTAGGGAGTACCGTGCAAGAGTTCTCACAAATAGGATTGGACAGTTACCCCCTCCCTCCTCCCAACTGCACCCCTTCTCTAAGGATTGGTTTAGGAGTCGTCTGGAGCACGCAGGTGGAATCTTCATTTGCAATCCCCATTTGTTCTAATGTCAAATTCTTGGCAAAAACTAGTTGTGTGGCACAACTTCATAATTTTACTAGTAACTGCCATAATACATATATTTTCCAATATTGCTCATCGGGGGGGGGGGTTTAATAAAACAACAGACGGGTTGCACTGTTTTGCATGGCTGTTTGGCAATTTTCCAGCATTTATACAAAAGCATAATGGTTTGGAACATGTAATGTATTACCCATATTCCTATTGTGACACTTTACCAACTCTCAAATCTGGAACATTTTAAGATCAGCAAGAACCCATTTTAGATGTCCATTTCAGTTCCCTGACTCGCAGGTGAATGAATTTTATATAATCAAAAACACCTGGAAATGATCTAAAGAATAAAACATATATCAAGAAAGTATGACTTTGGTTGCTGAGAAAAAGGCCTAAATGATGTTGTTTGAAGTTGGTTATTTGAGGTTGGTGGCTGCCGGCTGTAAAACCTGGGTCCTTGGCAACACAGAGATCCCTTTCCCCACATTGCTGCTATGCTCTGGCTAAAACATATACCTGTTCAGACTGCCTTCAGAGACAATAGGTCAAGGGAAACTTGATTAAGGACACCCTTAGAAGGTCACTGAACTGTTATGGCTCTTTAAGACAAGGTAACACTCTACAGGGTGGATGGGGATGGAGAAATTACTCAAACATCAATAATAAAACAGACTCAGGAAGTTGGCAAAAGATTTGGTCTGTTTTAATAACACTTATTTAAAACAAGGAGTACAACGGACATCTTCGGATGTCTGACAGCAAGATCTCAGTGAAAAACAAATAAAACACACTTTTATACTAAAAACTCATCATTATTGATGTCACACTACGTGGCAAACTAAGAAAACTTATGGAGGGTTGTGGTTGGATAACGGGGAACATCTAGATATATTTTCTATGAGGGTTGGTGTTGTGATTGGGTCTCTAATGTCAGATGGACAACACTGTCCACCCCTAGTGCAAGTAATTGTGAGCCTCATCAAATACACGTCTCATTGGACCTCTAAACTATAGGGCTCTTTGGTACGTGGCACCTTCTAATTGGTTGGCACGCTTATACCCTTCTGGAATATTCCACTCGTTAGCAGCATGCAAGCTGGTACCCCAGGTGCTGGTGGTTCCGGCCTGGTCATGCCTCCCCACCCAATTAGCCCATCATCCATCATCACTCAAGCTGTCTGCCATGAGAATAATCTTTGAACTTGGCCTTGCAGTAGCTTCTTGCTCCTGGGAATAAAAGGGAGTATGAGCATGACTTCATCTACTGGTCTCGGTGTAACTCTCCCAAAGTCTATTTTCATCTGACTATGAGACTGGAGACCACCTTTTGAGCTTCCTCACTGTATTTAATAATATTAAATGAATCAAACCTGGTACTCAATGTCCCTCCGCCGCACCTTAACAGGAGCTCAGCTCTCGCCTTCTTGTCCATTGTATCTTTTGATTATAATTAACTAGTTTCTTGGCTGCCTCATTCCTTGACACTGAGCCAGGCAGGCCTCATTGATTCTTCTTCCATCTCCAGCCTGGCTTATTCTGCTGTTCTACACTTTTCCAATCCTTCTATTCACCGGTACAGTTTGTTCAAATACGATGTGGAACTTCCAGATATACCATGGCATATCACCACAATCTATTCACTACATAGCCAGCCTTATGATGACTTTGTCTACTTGCATTACTGCAACTGTACAATTATAAAATGGTTGTCTTTTTCTTCCGTGCTTTTCACACATGTGATCATCCTCCCATATCTGAACGTTTTACTTGGTTCTTACTTCGTCATCAGATTCTATATGGTCTGTTCATCTTCTTTCTTGTCATCTCTTCTGGGGTGTGTCACTTTGCTTCATGTGATATCACCAGTCTTACATCTGTCTTCAAATGCTCTTTAGGGATCTTTGCCAAGAGGCTGTCAGTCCTCCGTGGATAAATAAAGAACGGTTTCCCTAATGGATACTTTGATTCAAAGGCTGCTTGTGTTATGGGCACTTGTAATTAGCTGGGGGGTTGTAAAAAACAGCTTGCAGTGGGGGAGTTCTTTGTGAGGTTTTCTCATAGCCCCACATTTGTCATTTGGTGCAAGGTACTCATATATGGCATTTTATTGACATCAGTCTTTATTCTTTGACATACTGTGTGTTTTACTGATCAGGGTTAATTTTACTTTTCCATCAATGAGTTTATTATTTCTTTTCACAAAGCATTGATTTTTCTTTTTAAAGATGACAGCTGTAAGTAAAGGGCTGTTTCTTTCAGTCCTTAATAAAGTACACTTTTAATTATCAACTGGTTGTTTTTCTGCTGCAAAGTGGGTCTGAATTGCCACAGTGCACCACCTTTTGATAGGTGGCAGTTTCAGTGAAAATGCTGCATTTTATTTCTTAGCCAGTAAAGGGATGGGATTTTCCAATCTGCACTTGGATTCCATTTTTGTTTTAGCCTTATCTGGATTTTCCTTTCAGAAAGACACCTGCATAATCTGCCTAAATAGGCCTATGGGAACTTTTCTTGGCAACCAACCAGGCTTTTCTTTTCCAATGTTTTGCCTGTATTTTGCATGTGAAGAATAATCTCCCCTAATTTTTGTCAACACACACACCATGTCTTTTCCCTGACATCTTTATGTTGGCAGAAGGACATGTTTCTCATATTTTGCTTTAACTTGCAAACACACCTGCGCAGCCGTTTTTTTGTCAGTATTTAAAAATCGTGTTTTTCTTGTGAAATGGACTTTTGAATTTCTTCTTCCATTGTGAATTAAAATGCTGTTTTTCCTTTAGTAATGACATGCAGGCCTTTTTCACATGGACCTTCAGTTCATTTTGTTTTTGGGCCATTGATTACACCCCACAAATCCCCCCGCCCCCTGTTCTTCCAGGATTCTTTGGTGGGGAAGAGCAGGGCAGAGCAGGGTTTCATCTGACGTCCCCTTTTCTTTTTCTTATATATATGTTTTTTCATTGGAGCCCGTCCAGAACAATTTCTTTCATCAGGGAAGGGCCACTCCAGTCTCCCCTTCCATCTTGTGGTTGGGGTGGTCTAGTACGGCACCCTATTTCTTCCTTCATCAGGGTGTGGGCACTCCAGTCCCCCCTTCCGTCTTTGGGTTGGGGGGTGTAGGACAGCACCCATTTCTCCCTTCATCAGAGAGTGGGCACTCCAGCTTCCCATTCCATTATTGGGTTACGGGTGTAGAATGGCACCATCTTTATTCTTTCCTTTCCGATGTCCCTAGGGTTCTCTCCGGACTCCCTGTTTGCCTCCATGCTGGAATGGAATCGAGTTTCTAACAAATAGAAAGAAAAAGAGGCTCAGTACTTTTTACATACATATTTCCCTGGAAGACTTACACAGAATTGCTAAAAACAAAAACAGCATACAATTATCAAATGACATTTTTGCCATTTCACAAAACCTTATTTATTTTAGGTGTTCCTTTTTACAATGAGCACTAAGAAAATGACTCCCTGTATTTATATATATAGTTCAGTAAAATAACTTTGTTAAAGGGACGTTATGGTTAATTTGCGCTACTAAAAACCTATGAAATTCAGTAAAAAAATGTTGTTAAAGGGACGTTATGTTTCAAAGTAAAACCGGAAAACCCCTGAAATTTGCTAGTTATGGTAAGCTAAGCAACCATAACTCGCGCCACTACCATGAATTGCTAAGACTAACACCCAGGACATCAAAGATTACATCACAAATGTCATTGATGACATCACTGATGACATCACATGTCTGACTCACTCTTTTTTCCTTTAGTGCTATATCTTGGCCAGTAAAAGGTAGGAACAAAACATTTAAAAAGTGCTATATTTGTAGACTTATACTTCAAATATGTTCTTACAATAATTTTCTTAGGCTCCACTCACAGCATATGAAACATATACATAAGGAAAATACACACTTTAAAGACAGCAATGCTTTCTGTGAATGAAGAGAATCAGTAAGGTTATCAACACTTTCTTATTGTTTTGCTGTTTTTTTATTACTTTACTTTCTCTGTATATGCTCATATTTGTATTCACATTACTTTCTTTAGGGTGCAGTCACATCATGCGATAGTTATACATAGGGAAGTAGTAGGTTTCAAGCAGAGCAATCATTTCTGTGCATAAAGATAATCAGTTAGGTTATGACACGTTCTGGTTCTACTGCTGCTTTTTTTGCGTTCTTCACTTTCCCTTTATATACTCATATTTGTATGAGTTGTTCTGTCTTTGTGTTTTGTATGTAATAATGAAATTAATGTAGTAAGTGGATTTAGTAAGTGGGTTTTATTAGATACTTATTACATGTTAGACAGTGCGCAAAACTCTAATATGAAAGCATTTATCATTTCACTATTCAATATGGGAAGATTATAAATATTGCACCTCCATGATAAATGCTGCACACAATGCTTATGTTTATACATGAGTAGCTTAGTATACTGTAAAGATCTTCATAATAGAATGCTATTTATATCAATGCATTGCTTAATGCACTACATAGCTCATGAAATCTATTGCAATGATCCTTGACACTATTTTTGTCAACATTATAATAAAAATCCTTTGTACAGACTTTTCATGAAAAGTAAATGCACATGTGATGTCATCAGTGATGTCATCGATGACATGTGTGATGTCATCTTTGATGTCCTGGGTGTTAGTCTTAGCAATGCACGATGGTGGCGTAAGCTATGGTTGCTTAGCTTACCATAACGAGTGAATTTCAGGGGTTTTTCAGTTTTACTTTGAACCATAACGTCCCTTTAATAAAGTTTTTTTACTGAATTTCATAGGTTTTTAGTAGCGCAACTTACCCATAACGTCCCTTTAACAACGTTTTGTTTACCAAATTTCATAGGTTTTTATTAGCGTAACTTGACCATAACCTCCCTTTATCAAATTTTATTTGACTAAATATACATATTCATAGTGTGAATTTGATAGATGTTTACTAGGATTCCGTTACTTTATATCCATGTAACATAGAACATACTGAACCACCAGCTAGGGATTTTGATGTCCGCGGACTGTGCGTGTGTCCGCAGATGGATGCGGACAACATCAACACTACTAAAATACTCAGGGGGTATCTTAAATTGTTCTATCATGCCATATGAACACTGCAAAAGTTCAAAAAGCAGCACATAAACACATTATATGTAATAATAAATAAGAAGTGGAACCTATATATCTAACACATCAACCACCATTTAAATACCATATGTACTAAAATGGAATATACCAAAACAAAAAAGACATGCTTCCAACATAATTACCTCACAGACACCGCACAACAAGCAGCAACAGCAGACCTACAGAACAGTAAGAACACAATTTACCAGAAGCTAGTAAGTAAACTTCATTTTTCCTATATATTTCTAAACTTTCTGTATTAGGTACAATACAAGTAATATATATATATTTTTTTATACACAGAAATGTCCAGTACTTTAGAATGGCTTTGGTAAAGTTTCCCACGTGAGGAAATGTCTGAAGATAGTGAAACTAATGGTAGACACTTCTCTATATAGCCAAATTAATAATCATTACTTTATGTGCACTTAACATATATATTTCTTTTTAACAGACCATACAAACATTGAAAATAATACGTCAAAAGAGGCATTAGAAAATACTCTGCAGTGCATGGAACAAAAAATGGACATGCTCATGGAAAATTTCAATGTTTTGAAACATTTTGTAGAGGACCACATAAAAGAAAAAAATAAATATCATTGTCCCACATGTACCTGTTCCCCCGCTCCATATCCCAGTCAACTATCCCCAAACCGTCCCACCAAAAAAACCTTATGATGAGACTTCCATCCCTTCATCTCCTCCCATCCATCCTCTCCAAACCCCAAATTCCCCTGTGTTTGTGTCAGTTTCTGCTTCCCCCTCTCTTTCATGAATTTTCCATCTGTAGATAATAAAAAAATATATATTATGTGTGTGTTAATTCAGTCCTTTGTGTCTTATTTTTTTTTAAAAAGGCAGTTAAGATATCTGCGAACAGAACGGGTGTCCTGGATGTCTGTAATTATCCAAAATGGAGGTATCCTAAGGACACTAAACCTGTCCGTACTGTCCGCGGGCAAGATGAAACTGTTTTAAGTACACGCGCGGTGTCCAGAATATCCGTAATTAAACAAAATGGAGGTGTCCTAAGGACACTATTTCTGTCCGTACTGTCCACATGCAAGGTTAAACTGTTCTAAGAACACACGCGTAGTCCGGGATGTCCATAATTAAACAAAATGGAGGTGTCCTAAGGACACTATACTTGTCTCTAAGGTTCGCAAGCAAAATAAAACTGTTCTTAGAACATGCGCAGTCTCCGGGATGTCGGTAATTTTCCAAAATGTGGGTGTCCTAAGGACACTAAACCTGTCCGTACTGTCCGCAGGCAAGATGAAACTGTTCTAAGAACACGCACGGTGTCCGGAATATCCATAATTAACTAAAATGTAGGTGTCCTAAGGACACTATTTCTGTCCGTACTGTCCGCATGCAAGGTGAAACTGTTCTAAGAACACACGCGGTGTCCTGGAAGTGCGTAATTAAAAAAAATGGAGGTGTCCTAAGGACACTATACTTGTCTGTACTGACTCTAGAACATCTACGCACATGGGCACCACGCCAATAAGTCCTACGAATATCGCGCCTGTCCGTAACTGTCTGTCTCACTTGTGTCGCACTTTTAATTAGTTTCAGGACCTATACACTGTCCGTAGAACACCCCCGTGCATGCACACAGTGGTTCCTTTCCATTTGGTGTCCTGCGGACACCCGTCCCCTTCGCGGATGTGTTTGCGATGTCATCATGTGACCGCACCCACGCTGAGCGTGTGTCCTGAATTGCGGACACTGTCCGGGTCTCATAACATTTTAAAAGTACTTTTTTACTGACAATCCAATGTATTGAAATTCACCATAGCACATGTCCCAGACAATGACCCTGACATTCTATGTACTTTTTGTAACTTTTTGAGCCCTCTTTGGGTGTTCGATCTGTCCACGGACAGCACGGGTGTCTGCGAAGTGCGCACCCGCACCCCTATAAAAGGCCACAACCCAGAGCTCATTCTCATTGTGCTTCTGGCTATCTGACAGAGCATTGTCTACTTTGGCTGCTAATCTTCCACATTTTGCTGCTCTTTCTGCTTTCCATCAGACCTGATGGCATCAAAGCTTGCTGCTCCAGCTGGTGCTACATCTGCCTCAGCACCACCCCCGCCCCCTCCACCACCACCCCCTCCCAAGGGCCTGAAGAGGGGAACAGGCATGAGGATGTAGAGGAGGAGGATGAAGAGGATGATGAGGATGAGGTAGTGGAAGTCCCTACTACCAGCACTTGCCGTGAGTCTTGGGTGTGGCGGTTGTTTACCATTCATGGTGATGTACCAAAAGCACGTCCGAACAAGATCACCTGCAACCAGTGCAAAATGGTGCTGAGTCGAGGGAGGCCAGGTTCGTACAGCTTTGGTATGACATCTATGAAGCGACACCGAACGTTGTTCCACGATGGGGTCATTCGCAAGGTTGTACCTTGTGATCAACGTAGTAGGTTGTGTTTCTCTACCGCATCCTCTGTTTCTGCTCCTGTCACCACAAGAGACACTCCTGTGGGACAGCACATCCCTCTAGCTGCCTCACAGGCTATCCATGATGCTGTTGATCCTTACCTTTCGAGGGTCACAGTTTTGTGTATGTATTGCGACGCAGTACTCTGCAAGGGGGAGAGTCTTTGGAGTGCTTTCAAGACTATGGTCAAGGAGCATGAGAAGGTCTGCCCACTACCTAAATAAGGCCCACCATACATCTTCCTCTCGCCACCTGCCCTTTCTTATCCCCGTGGTTGGTGTCCCTTCCTTACCCTCCTTTCCCCTTCTCTCCTAGTGTGTCGTGTGTAAAAAAAACCAAAAAAATATAAAACAACAAAAATCCCCCCAAAAAAAGGCTCTTTTCAGAGCCGCCTTTCACAGTCTAAAAATAGAAGTGGCAAATAAATTAAGCAAGACCCTATGCATTTTTTAGATGTTCGCGGTTGCATTTTTTAGATGTCCGCGGACAGTCCACGGACTTCTGGAATTTTGGGGTACTGCCCTATCAAAACCATTGCACTTTTCTATGGGAGGAAGTGGTGGCTCTGAAAAGAGCATTTTGGTGGTGTTTTTTGTGTTTGAAAAACTTGAAATAGTCAACACCTACTACACAAAGAATGGCTGTAATTCCAAAAAAGGTCACAAAGCATTTTGCACATTTCTCAGAAAAATTTGATTGCCAGCATAAGTAAAATGGGCTCTTTCTCTGCGAAAAAATATGTGCTACGAAACATAATATTTTCAGTGTGAAAAGAGGACATGCCAACATCTCTTAGAAAGGCACTAACAGCCTTATTGAGATTGCGCCTCGCTTTCTCCATTTGTGGACCAAATGAAGAAGAATGCAGCCACATTTGTCTCTGCGCAATACAAGAAAAAATTACTTGGGAATTTGGAAACATGTCCATGACCTTCCCAAATCCTTCTTTCATTGCAAATTGCAAAGAAATTCCAGACACATGTCCTAAACTGTTCCCTCCAGACTGAATTATAATTATGTCTGGATGATGCTCTGTCTCCAAACTAGCACAGAGAGGTACCGAGCCTAGCCTCTTCATTCCATGCACTCCGTGCCAGTGTTCTTCCAGATGAGGGAATCCAAGATCTGCAGCTACTCCACAGCTTTCTGCATGCATCTCCAACCAATGTATCCATGAGTCTCCCAAAATACAGATAATCTGTTTTCTGAAACACACAGCCATAGCTAATTTCTCTTCTCTCAGGAAAAAGACTTTCTGACAAACTCTCTCCTTACACAACACACCCAGTAAACTTTACTGAGCAATCCCTTGCTCTGCTCATTCTCATTTGCCTGCCTCTCCACACCAAAATAATTGTATGTAATACGCGAAGTCCGCGGACTAACGCCATGTCCGCGGACCTATCGAAAATCTGAGCGTGGTGAATGTACATTTAAATAGTGTGCCCCATTTCCCCTTTGAGGTTGGCTCTGAAAAGAGCCATTTTTTTGGGGGGTTTTGTGCAGATGTTTGACAAACAACTGCTATTTTGTATTTTTTTCTTTTTTTTTCTTACTTTACTACTAAAATCTTCACATAACCTTCTCCAAAGCAACCCTTACTTCCAAAATAGCATGGCATTTCCCAAAAAAGATAAGAAAATGCCATCTTCTTTAAAATAAACAGCATTACTGGAATCAATATTCTCATTATTACAGAAAAACATACCAGCTCTACGCATGAAAGCACGCATGCCCCGGTTGATTGCACATCTAACAATGTTTTGCTGAGGAAAAAAAACAGAACTATTGTCCCATATTGCCCTAGGTACTAATCCAGAAAAAATTACTTTAGCATTTGGAAGGATGTTCATTACTACTTGAACCAAGTGTTCCAAATCTGCCAACAAAGTAGGGGCACTAACATAGCCCAAATGGAAAGCATCATAATGTAAAACTACCACATGTGGACTGTTCACCTTGCCCATATCTTCACAAACTTCTACAATTCCCTGTATATTGCAATCAGGCACAGTGCTCCACACCACCTCACTCCTTTAACATCAAAATTGTTTGCCACATGCCTGCATTGGGCATACTGCTGTAAACCATGCACAAACATATCTCCAAGCACCAACACCCTGACTTTCTCCACCTCTGCCATCTTCACTCCACACAGTCTCTTTCAACCCAAATCCACAACCTCAACATCTGATTGGCTGATCCCTACACTCATCTTTCCATGCTGGATTTGCTGGAAAACCCCAGATGTGGCACGCCCTGTCCGCGGACTGACGCGGTGTCCGCAAACCTCGTAACTCTTGGGCAGCCCTTCTACCCTTTCCACTTCACTCTCTCTGCCATTCCCTCATTGGATATAGCTAAGCAGTCACACAACCATCCACAAATCACATCCAAGACCTCTACATCTATCTCCATCATCAGAGTTCAGCACTTCATATGTACTGTTGATCACTCTGAGTAGAAGTCTCATATCATTGGAAAGCCCCTACTACAAAAACGACTCTACAAGTCTACAAGATTTATACTTACAGCTGCATGCATATCCACATGCATGAATACAAACTACAGGTATGCATATTTTATTCAGAGCACATGTACAACTCTTATGAATGCATATAAACAGAGTAATGCCACTTAACCTGTATAACCTATAAATGAACGTGTTGTAATTTATCCCATCTGCTATAATCAACTGTCACTTACAAACCGGTCTGCTATCTAAAACATTTTTTTACACACACACCTATCTAAAATATTATAATATTAGAAGATGAGAGAAATAACAATATATTTGTGGAAAAAACACTTAGTAGTGTATTATTAAATTACACACAGCCAGGAAAAGGTCATGCATCCTCATACACTCTCACACATAGACACTATCATTGAAAAGCTCCCAGCTGCAATAACAAAACTGCCTGTAAATTCATCCTTCTGCTTTATTACCCACACCTTCACAAATGCATATAGTTCATGTTTTTTCTATACAGTTTCTGCCATTTACCTTATAAAAATTGCAAAATAAATATATTATTATTTCTTCTTTCTCCTAACATTCTATAACACAGCTTTAAAAAATCCAAGTGAGTTTCATACACTTAATATTCCACTCAATTGCAAAACATGTTGAACTAAAATATTGTAAATAAAATATAAAAGCTGCACGTAATCAAATGAACTGCATGCGTACACTATGTTCAGATATCAAACAAGAATACAAAATTATAAAAATCAATGTCTAAATTAACATCAGTGCTATAAACACACAAAATTACTAAAGTCTTTCTTTTACAATTGCAGTGAAGACCACTCTCCTGAACTGCAGCAGCATCTGAACTACAAACAACATCTCCGAAGAAACCTGCTCTGTCCACAAAAAAGAGTAAGTACAATTCTTACTGTTACTCAAACACACTGTGCGGTTGATTCATGTAATTTGTGCACCAAAAAAACAGAGATTTCTGCAGCATTCTGCACACAAATCCCCATTTATGAAACAAGAATTAGCAGGCAGAATGGCACACAAATCCCTGTTTTTTGGAACACAAATAACATAACTCAGCCCCTAGAATGTTAGTATTGCAAAACAAAGAACTGTTATAATTGTATACCATTAGATTTACTATTAGTGCTTCTCCTCACCACTAGCTTACTTTCTACTGTCATCTGAACCGCAGTATAGTAACACACAAATAGAAGAATAGCCTTCCCAACTAATTATAGCTGCCCAATGCACAATCATCCACCATCACATACATATTTACCATCTTACTCAGACATTCATACACACATACATTGCAGAACAGCCAAACACATACCTTCTTTTTTTTCAACAGACCCCAAAGAATGCCTACCAAAAAGCAAGTCCGTAGAAAGCAACACAGAAATAGAGCAAAGGAAAATAAAAGTGTCCAAAATAAGCATCCATCTCTAGCAGAGTTTGTACAAAAAGTTCAAACAAAACAGCTAAAACAGTAATTTAGCAAAAAAACAAAACAAGCTTTGAGTACAGAAACTTTGCCTCCTCTATTAAAATGTAAAACAAAACAGAAAATGATTAACAAGAATTCAGCTACCTCTACTGCTACAACTTCCCCTATAAATCTTGATATAGTGGCAAGTAACCATACCAAAAAAAGTATTTTAGCAAAAATGTTCTGCCACAGATTCCTTCAAAATCTTATAAAAACAGGAGACAAATCATGCACAACCCTTAAAACCTACCATAGAAAATTAATCTTAGAAGCTTTGATAGACAGTGCAATCTTTCTCAAAAGAACATTGTTTATTTTAGTGTTAAACAGAATGAAACCACTAACAAAACTACTAAATTACAAAAAAGCCTCCTCAATAAACAGAATGTCAACAAAAATAACTTCTTAAATATCTGTGGAGGTGAATGGAGTCACACCACGAGCACAGAACCATATTTTAATGAAGAAACATACAAATAAAAGCAAACAAACACAATTGCCATACATATAAGTGGACAAGGTTATGAGAAACTTCATAATACCATAATGCAACAAGAAATACTGCTTACAAAAATATCCTCAGAAAACTCAGTATCACCTCTCCATTCGACTGAACCAGAGCATCCAGTATACAAACGGCCATGCATGTCAATGTGTAACATTGCCAAAACATCTTCCAAATCTTTACGCCAGTTCCTCAATCAGTATGTGAAAGGCAAAGACAAAATCAAAATGAAACTGCTGCAAAATATGGATACCTGTCCAGTGCACAAATACACAGGACTACAACTACATTCATTAGCCTGCATTTCAGGACCTATTTGCAAAAGCACTTTCCATCATATCAAAATAATATCAACACATCATTGAACTATAAGAAATCTAGTCTATAAACTGT
This sequence comes from Ambystoma mexicanum, assembly GCF_040938575.1. Taxonomy (NCBI): domain Eukaryota; kingdom Metazoa; phylum Chordata; class Amphibia; order Caudata; family Ambystomatidae; genus Ambystoma; species Ambystoma mexicanum. The sequence goes on along the minus strand of NC_090930.1, from coordinate 1,248,545,183 downwards.
ACTATGCTAAAAGTCCTGCTTTAGCACTAGCCAATTTAAATAACAATCTTCTATATGGTACAGCCAAAGACCTACTCGAAGAAATAGAGCATATCCAGAGAAAATATTTTGGAAGTGAAAGCCACTTACAAAATGCAGTAGCTTTACAACAGACTAGCAACATTTGTAGAGATGGCAACCTTCTACTATACACATACAAAAAAGAAATACTAAAATTTAAAAGTACATCCGCTGAAGTACCAAACCATGTGTGTGTGTGTGTGTTGCCGCAGAATGTTTTATAAAAGTAACACAAAAAACTATAGATGTAACATACAAAATAGAAAAACAGTGAAGATTCCAAATGGTTTGAACTAGTTCTCTACCTTATAGCAGAAAACAAATACAAATGAACTGACCCCTTAATACTTTGCAGTTACTGCACTACAAAACTTGACAACAATCAAGCTCCTTCACGTGCTATCACAAATAATTTGGAATTATTCCCACTACCAAAACCCCTGCAACAACTCAATTTATATGAGAGCATCATAATTCAAACAGTGCACCCATTTGAAGAAATAATAGACCTTCAACCAAAAACAGCAAAATTACCTCCCTCTGAATTGGTAAGAAAGGCATTAGTGGCAAAGTAGTTTATTTACCATTAGATCTAAAAGAAAATGTGCACACTCTGGGAGTGCAACGTCCAATAGAGCAATCTTTAATTGTCTTAGTAAATGGTGTACCTACAATAGACAAAAGAATTTGGCAACAACTTGTAGACTTACATAAAGTTAGACAAGCCACAAAAGAAATGAATATTGAAGAAAACTTAAGGGAAACAACTGAAATAATTCAAGAGTCACCAGAAACTGGTCAATTTGAACTTCTAGATCCTGCTACAGTATCCAATGTTTTAGACCATGATACAATTCAACCATTACACTCTAATGGCACAATAGATGATGCACTAGAAACGTACCAAATGCGTCAAACTAAAGGATCACCAATCAGCATATGGGAAAAAAGTATAGAAGCATGTGCTGTTCCTCTACTCTTTCCTACTGGCAAAGGAGGAACGTACGATGATAGACCTATTCAGATAACAGCATCAGAATACCGCTCATTATGAATGTATTCTGAAGACCCCAGATTTAGACAAAATGTGGAATACATATACCACCTACTCTTTGAAAGTGAACTAGCAACTCTATGTTTCGGAGTTGCACACAGATTGAAATCAGGAACCCACTTTCAAAATATGTCAGCTATGCAATTACTACAAAAAGTGCCACAAAAAGATGAGGTTTTACAATCAAGCATTACAAATCTGTTAGCAAACCCTGTGTGGTACTAAAAAGTACTGGTTCCGATGTCACGGATATATACGTTGTATGATAAGAAACCTTGGCCCACCCACTTGGTTTGTTACATTTAGTAGTGCAGAATATGCATGGGAAGATTTACATGATTTCCTACGCATATCAAACAAAAACAAAACAAACATAGATATACTAACACCTGGAGAACTTTGCTCTCTAGATCCTGTTAATCATTGTTTCATTGCTATGCTACACTTTATTTGTAATAAAACTGTTCCTTCCCTCGGAGAAGTGCAACACTTCTTTTGGAGAAAAGAATACCAAGCCAGAGGAGCACCACATATCCACATGCTTTTATGGATTAAAGATGCTCCTAAATTTGGTGAAGACAGTGTTGGCACTGTTTTACAGTTTATCGAAAAATATGTCACTTGTGAAATTCCATCAGAAGCAACAAATGATGATCTTCATACACAAATTGTACAATTTCAAAGACACAAATGTGGCAAATATTGTTGTTGCAAATACAAAAACGAAGGGAAATACTACACCAAATGCCACTTTGGTTTCCCTAGACCAGTTACAGAAACAGGTGAAGTTAACAACTTCATGTTTTCAGTTAGACATAGTGTTAAAGGTAAATCAACTAAGAACACATATTACATAAAAAGAACAGAAGAAGCAAAATATATCAATGATTACAATGCAATCATTGCCCTCTTATGCAATGCAAACATAGATGTGTACTACATTGCAGACAATTCCATTGCAGTTGCACGATATGTTACAGCCTACTTAACCAAAGCAGAAAAAAACAGAGCTTCAAGACCTCTGGAATGACCTATCATCAGACAAAACACTGTCTCAGAAATTTTACAGCTTCTGAAGATCCCAGATTTGGACAAAATGTGGAATACATATTCCACCTACTCTTTGAAAGTGAACGAGCAACTCTATGTTATGGAGTTGCACACACATTGAAATCGGGAACCCACTTTCAAAATATGTCAGCTACGCAATTACTACAAAAAGTGCCACAAAAAGATGAGTTTTTACAATCAAGCATTACAAATCTGTTAGCAAACATACATGTTTGGTACTAAAGACTACTGGTTCCGAGGTTACAGAGATGTACGTTGCATGATAAGAAACCTTGGCCCACCCACTTGGTTTGTTACATTAAGTTGTGCAGAATATGCATGGGAAGATTTACATGATTTCCTACGCATACCAAACAAAAATAAAACAAACATAGATATACTAAGACCTGGCGAACTCTGCTCTATAGATCCTGTTAATGTTTCAAGATATTTCCATCATTGTTTCATTGCTATGCTACACTTTATTTGTAATAAAACTGTTCCTCCCATCGGAGAAGTGCAACATTCTTTTGGAGAAAAGAATACCAAGCCAGAGGAGCACCACATATCCACATGCTTTTATGGATTAAAGATGCTCCTAAATTTGGTCAAGACAGTGATGCCACTGTTTTACAGTTTATCGAAAAATATGTCACTTGTGAAATTCCAACAAAAGCAACAAATAATGATCTTCATGCACAAATTGTACAATTTTAAAGACACAAATGTGTCAAATATTGTCATCGCAAATACAAAAACAAAGGGAAATACTACACCAAATGCTGCTTTGGTTTTCTCTAGACCAGTTACAGAAACAGGTGAATTGAACAACTTCATATCATCAGTTAGACATCATGTTAAAGGTAAATCACCTAAGAACACATATTACATGAAAAGAACAGAAGAAGCAAAATATATCAATGATTACAATGCAATCATTGCCCTCTTATGGGATGCAAACATAGATGTGCAGTACATTGCAGACAATTCCATTGCAGTTGCACAATATGTTACAGCCTACTTAACCAAAGCAGAAAACACAGAGCTTCAAGACCTCTGGAATGACCTATCATCAGACAGAACACTGTCTCAGAAATTGTACAGGTTAGGCATAAAAATGCTCTCTCATAGAGAATGTGGCTGTTATGAAGCTGCAGCTCGTTTAACCGGTACTGCTTTGTATGGAAAATCTGAAAATATAGTATGGCTAAGTCTTGGTCCTGCCAAATCTAGAAAAAGAGTTCTCAAATCATACGACGACATAGAAACAATACCCAAAAATGATCCCAACAGTCAAGACATTTTGAAAATCATTACTAGACACATACTACCCAAACAAGAGTACCACTTTGGAAACCATGTGTCTATACCACATAGCCCAAAACTTCACATACAAAAATAATATAAAACCTGATGAAAAAAAGGTAGATACAGAGTGAAAAATTATGAGGGCAGCTTAGTGAAACTTACCAAACCAAGCTTAATTAATCATATCAAATTGTAATTAAAAACTCCTTAACATAAAGAACTATATTACATGTCCCTGCTACAACTTTTTAAACCATGGAGAAAAAAAGAAGAGATACTAGATAACTATGACTCCTATGAAGACGGTTTCAAAGCAAATGAAAGGACTATAACCGATGTAAACTTTACACAGTACAAAACAATGTTGCACAATGAACAGCAACACAAAGAAGAACTCCAGGACCAACTAGATAAGGACACTCCCGACAGTAGTCAACCTTCTGTAACAGGAAGCCAAGAACCACTGAGACAGCCACTAATAGCAAATGAGGCAGAATTAACTATGTCAGAAGTAGAAAACACAATGTGTCGCTATGAAGAAGATACAGAAGACTTAACTGTACTACAATCAAAATTTAACAAAGAGCAAAGTACCATTTTTCAAGAAGTAACAAAAGGAAATTGCACATGGTGTACAACATGAAAATAAAGAATGTACCTGCCAAAATTACAAACCTATACTACTATACATTATTGGTGAAGCTGGTTCAGGCAAAACATTCTTAATCAAAATCATCAGCAAGTTCCTTCAAAAATTGATAAACAACATACTGTCAGCTGTTGTAACTGCCCCCACATGTTTAGCTGCCTACAACATAAGCGGTGTCACTTTACACTGATTACTACTCCTTCCAGTAGAACACCAAAACAGATTAGAATATTGCAAACGTTCTACAGAAGCTGCAATGCAACTACATAGAGTATTAAAATGAAAATGCTACTAATAGATGAAGTGAGCATGGTGGTTTTGATTCACCTTAGATTATAGGAAGTACTTAAAACAAACTACGAAGAGCTCTTTGGAGGAAGACACATTATTGTTTTCGGAGATCTTCTTCAATTGACACCAGTGAAAGTTGAACCTATTTTTAACATCTTAGGACACAAACTCTGCCGTAAAACTGTTGGCAGCATAGGAAATTTCAACCAATGGCAACATTTCCAATGCAGAGAATTAACAGAAAACATGCGCCAAATCTGCAGACCTCACTTACACCAACATTTTTAAAAGTATTAGAGTTGGTGTACTATGTCAAGAAGCACAAGCAATTTTAAAAACTCGGCACATCAATGCACTTTATGGCCATAACTCATGTGCTACTGATGTCATGGATCAATTAGCACACAAAAATGTCAATTGTATGTCCTTGATGCCAACTCTTGCAAGCTGTTCCAAATTCAACGAAACAATGTTGAAAAAAGAAATGCCACCATTAATTGAAATTTGCTCCACAGACAAACTGGACGTACATGGTATGACACTACCCAGGTGTCAACAAGCCACAACAAGACTAAATACCTTTGGAAATTCACAACAAGACTAAATACCTTAGGAAATACGTACACTTGAAGGTCTATTTCTAATCAACTTTGATGCAAGTAAAGTAAACGCTGATATTCCTTGCATTTTAGAATACAATATACTACGTTCACTATACACCCCCATCCACAAACATATCCTGTTCCACAAAAAACAAAACATTGTAAAAGAAAACTACTTCAAACAGAAATGCAAGAGGATCTCACTGCAAATCCTCCAAAGAGAGTAAAATAAGCTAATACTTCATCAATTACTACCACCAAAGAAGAATCTATTGCTCAAAGTAACTCAGGTACTTCTTCAAAGAAGCAACACACACTCCGAAAAAATGACTTGGACACAGAACTATCTGGTCCATTCAAATTTTCAAATATAACTGGTGTAAATTGCTACACAAATGTAGCAATCAATATTCTATTTCAATTGCCACCAATTGTTGAAAATATTTACTCACACAGTACAGACCAACTGAGTTTGCAAATGTTAGTCCTTCATAGAAATGCAACCAACAATCCTGACAACACATATAGTGTTCATGGAATAAGACAAGAATTGGACTACTGTGCTGGAATGGTGAAATTCACTATAAACTCACAAGAAGATCCACAAGAATTTCTAATGTACTTACTACAAGTACTGGAAAACAAAAACATACCTTCCAGATTTCATACATATGGAAACATTCATGCACTCTGTGCAACAATATGCAACGCAAGATAGATAGAGATAGGTAGAAACACAGAACCCTAATAAACGTTTTGTGTATGTATCCATAACTAACTGTGAATCCATTCCATTTCAGAACTTGTACAAAATGCAAACCATGGAAGATTATGTACTACCTGCAATTCAGATAATCGCTACACCTTACTAATACAAACACATACATGCCGATTCATGGAATTAATGTGCGCCGAAAATTCCGGCGCAGAGGTGCCAAAATGTGTGATTTGCAGTAAAAGTGCAAAAATCACAGTGCAACTGCGAAAATCGCAGGGAAACCAGCGCACATCGATTCATGGAAGCCCGTGCATGAGAAAAATATTGGATGTGCGCTGAAAAAGTGTGTGGCGCACGCAAGCGCACAGGTCATCCAACGGCGTGCGCCACGGCCGCTGCGAAATCGATCATAGCGCGGCGCACATAACAAAAGTAGGCGGAACACGGGGCGTAACACTCGGAATGGGGAACAACGCGTGAAAATATGGGTGTCACCGGGGAAGTACAGGAGGCAAGTGCACGGAACGCCCACACGCTCGCCTACAAATCGTATTCATGGAATCAAATGGGGCAAACCAGCGCACGGTCAAAGACGCGCACAGGGCCAAACAAGTACACCACAAGAAAGCAGGCGGTAGCGTCCCTGCGCCTGAAATAAATGTGCGCCAAAATGTGCGCTAACAAAAAGCACCCATATACAGCTATGATGAATGATCCATACTGTGGCCCTCTAGCACAAATGAGGTGCAAAGGTGTACCGACAAAAACGGACACCCGCTGTGTGAAAAATAGTGTTTGCGTGTATTACAGGGTGCGCGGGAAGTTCCACACGCGATTGGCCTGGTCATGTGTATTCCGGGGTGCGCGGGAAATTCCACACGCGATTACAGCAGGGTACGTGTATTCCAAGGTGCGCGGGAAGTTTCACACGTGAATTTGCAGGGTACGTGTATTTCGGTGTGCGCCTGAAGTTCCACACACAATTTCAGCAGGGTACGTGTACTCCGGGTGCGCGGGAAACTCCACACGCGAATCCAGCAGCCTAATAAAAACAAAAAAATATGAAATTGTATAAGTATTTTTTTTAAAGATTTAAACAAAGATTGTGCTTGCATGCAATTTTGTTTGAATATATGTAGTCTATATATTTCATTTTAAAAATGTTAGTTTAACATGATTTGAGTGTGTGTGTGTATAAAGAAAGTAGGTTACGTGTATTTCGGGGGTGCCGGGGAGTCCCACACGTGAATTGGCCATGTGGGTCCTCCCAGCTGTTCCCTCTACACCCTCCACGGCCCCTGCAGGCGGCCCACACCACAGGGGACTACCCTGCACCCCTGCACATGTCCCGCAGGCAGCCCATCCACCATGGCCATGCCCCCCAGCCAATCCACATATCACCTTGCACTACTGCCCACCAACGCATGTCTCCCAGCACCCCCACCACCCAGCATCCAGGGGCACCCTCCACCAGGCCCCCACTCATGTCCCCCTCCAGCCCCACCCCCCAGCATCCAGGGGCACCCTCCACCAGACCCCCACTCCTGTCTCCCTACACCCCCACCCCCAGCACTGTGGGGCACCCTCCACCAGGCCCCCACTCATGTCCAACTCATGTCCCCCTGCACCCTCACCCCCCTGCATCCAGGGGCACCCTCCTCCAGGCCCCCACTCCTGTCTCCCTGCACCCCCACCCCCCAGCATCCAGGGGCACCCTCCACCAGGCCCCCACACCTGTCTCCCTGCACCCCCACCCCCCAGCACTGTAGGGCACCCTCCACCAGGCCCCCACTCATGTCCCCCTGCACCCCCACCCCCCTGCATCCAGGGGCACCCTCCACCAGGCCCCCACTCATGTCCAACTCATGTCCCCCTGCACCCTCACCCCCCTGCATCCAGGGGCACCCTCCACCAGGCCCCCACTCCTGTCTCCCTGCACCCCCACCCCCCAGCATCCAGGGGCACCCTCCACCAGGCCCCCACACCTGTCTCCCTGCACCCCCACCCCCCTGCATCCAAGGGCACCCTCCACCAGGCCCCCACTCATGTCCCCCTGCACCCCCACCCCCCTGCATCCAGGGGCACCCTCCACCAGACCCCCACTCATGTCCAATTCATGTCCCCCTGCACCCCCACTCCCCAGCACTGTAGGGCACCCTCCACCAGGCCCCCACTCCTGTCTCCCTGCACCCCCACCCACCAGCACTGTGGGGCACCCTCCACCAGGCCCCCACTCATGTCCAACGCATGTCCCCCTGCACCCCTAACCCCCTGCATCCAGGGGCACCCTCCACCAGGCCCCCACTCCTGTCTCCCTGCACACCCACCCCCTGCATCCAGGGGCACCCTCCACCAGACCCCCACTCCTGTCTCCCTGCACCCCCAACCCCCAGCACTGTGGGGCACCCTCCACCAGGCCCCCACTCATGCCCAACTCATGTCCCCCTACACCCCCACCCCTCTGCATCCAGGGGCACCCTCCACCAGGCCCCCACTCCTGTCTCGCTGCACCCCCAGCCCCCTGCATCCAGGGGCACCCTCCACCAGGCCCCCACTCCTGTCTCCCTGCACCCCCACCCCCCTGCATCCATTGGCACCCTCCACCAGACCCCCACTGCTGTCTCCCTGCACCCCCACCCCCCAGCACTGTGGGGCACCCTCCACCAGGCCCCCATTCATGTCCAACGCATGTCCCCCTGCACCCCCACCCGCCTGCATCCAGGGTCACCCTCCACCAGGCCCCCGCTCCTTTCTCCCTGCACCCCCACCCCCCTGCATCCAGGGGCACCCTCCACCAGGCCCCCACTCCTGTCTCCCTGCACCCCCACCCCCCAGCACTGTAGGGCACCCTCCACTAGTCCCCCACTCATGTCTCCCTGCACCCCCACCCCCCAGCACTGTGGGGCACCCTCCACCAGGCCCCCACTCATGTCCAACTCATGTCCCCCTGCACCCCCACCCCCCTGCATCCAGGGTCACGCTCCAGCAGTCCCCCGCTCCTTTCTCCCTGCATCCAGGGGCACCCTCAACCAGGCCCCCACTCATGTCTCCCACCCCTCACCCCCCAGCTGTGCAATTTGCCTGGGTACGTGTATTTCAGGGGTGCCCGGGTAGTCTTACACGCGATTTCATCAGGGTACGTGTATTATGGGTCCGAATGAACTTCCACACACGTATCAGCAGGGTACGTGTATTACGGGGTTCGCGGGAAGTTTCACACGCGAATTTGCAGGCTACGTGTATTTCGGTGTTTTCACACGCGACTGGGCCTGTGAGAGTGGGGTATGTGTATTCCAGGGGTGGGCAGGAATATGTACTCGCGACTGGGCCTGCGAGAGCGTGTTACGTGTATTCCTGGGGTGGGCGGGAAAATTTACACGGTCGCCTACAACGCGCCAAAAAAAAAGGTCCAATCCGGAAACACGTACGCCACCATGAAGCAGGCGCACATCCCGCGCAACATAAAAGAGTGCGCAAACAGCAAACAAGCTCAGACGCCAGGATGAATATACCGTTCCTAGCAGCAGAGCCGTTTGATACCGCAGGAGGAGGAGAAGGATAGTCAGGGCCAGAATCTTCACACCCAGAACCAGCCTATTAGGTATGCCTGATGACCAGGTGTATGGGAGGTACAGATTTCCACCACACATAATACTCGACCTTGTCAGTGAGTGGGAGGATGACCTCACATCACCCACCCTGTACTCCCAAGCACTCAGCCCCCTGGAGAAGGTCCTCAATGTACTGCACTTCTTGGCTACTGGATCATTTCAGCGGACAAGTGCCATAGTGGGGGGGGTGTCACAGGCCATGCAGTCACGGTGCCTACCCCAGGTGTTGGCCATCATCACTGCACGCCCATCAGTCCGCAGGCACATATACCTGCCGAGAACACCTGCAGAAAGGCAGACTGTCAGCCAGGATATCTACAGGGTTGTACAATTCCCCAAAGTGCTAGTTGCCATTGATTGCACCCATGTGGCTCTACGTCCCCCCAGGGCATCTGAGCACATCTATAGAAACCGCAAGCACTGGCATTCCATCAACGGCCAGGTAGTATGTGATGCCAAGGGAATCATCACCTCAGTATATGCCAACTATCCAGGGTCCACCCACGACAGCTTCATTTACAGGATGTCAACACTAAACCGGGACATGGAAGCTGGGCGGCATGGCGATTCATGGCTGCTTGGTAAGTATAAATGCCACAGCACATGCATGCATGACAGATACAGAGTAATGTCACTACCCCACTAATGATCCCCATCACCACCTCCCCAGGGGACAGTGCCTACCCTCTGAGCACCCACATGATGACGCCAATTCGGAACCCCATCACGCCTCCCGAGGTAAGATACAACACAGCCCATATTGCAACCCGGGGCATAGTGGAGCACACATTCGGAGTGCTCAAGTCACGTTTTCGCTCCCTTGACCGTTCTGGCGGGCAGCTGTTATACGCTTCCCCAGTAGTGTGCAGGATCATAGTGGCAGCATGTGTCCTGCAAAATGTTGCAACACGCCGGGGCCTGGCTGTGGACATGGTGATGCCCCCACATCCCCAACCACATGCACGCCCGCTGCGCATGGGAGGGGAAAGGGCACGGGGTGAGGCAGCCCGTACGCAGCTGGTGGCTAATTACTTCACATAGAAATCACACCCCTGTGGAGTGCGCAGAATGTATTGGATGAAGCACATGGGTGACCCAAACCACTCAGGCACACACACCCTCACCTGGCACTCAATCAGAAGCCCTCACACAAACACCATGCACATGGATGACACACACATGCATGTGCACTCACCGGACAATGCCTCGTAATCTGGCAGGTCTCCCACGCCCTGGATCTGTTCCTCTGTGACGTAGGTCCCAGCAACATACTCATGTGGAGTGAGTTCTATGTCCTCTGCTGGAGACCCACCTCCAGTCACTAGAGTTGCGGCATGACTTGAGGCCAGCTTTTTCTTTGCCCTGCGCTTCAGGTCATTCCAGCGCTTGTAGCAATCATTAGCTGTGCGCCTCACGAATCCAAGGGCACTTATGAGGTCCACGATGGTCTGCCAGTGTGCCTGACGTTGTGCAGGTGTGGTCTTGCATCCTGCAGTAATCACCATTTCGCTGTCATGTGCGGACACATACTCAACAATTGAACTGATTGAAGCTGGGCTTCCTTGGTGGACCGGACTGTGTAGCCGTGTCTGGGGCATCAGCCTGTACTGGACGAGCACTCTTCCTCTTCCGCTTGGAAGGTGGTGGGGATCCTGAGTGTCCAACGCCGCTCTGGACACTAGGGGCAGGAGCCCTGGTGGACTGTGGACTAGGAGTGTGGGAATGAACACTCACCATGGGACTTGGTGCAGGCATTAGCTGAAGTGTGTTGTAGTCAGGGGGAACGTCAGCAGGATGGACTGGGACCGACACTGTCCTGGCTGGGAGACTCAGAGCTGGGGTGGATGGAGCCGCAGCTGCCCCTGCAGCCTCCCCACCGTGCCTACTCGGGGCAGCAGATGACATAGCTGCCCCTGATCCACGTGGCCTGGTGACACCAACGTGCACCGCCACATGTGGCCTAGACCGGCTGACCTGGAAGTCAGCCATGGAGTCACCCTGTGCCAGGTCTGGTGCCACAATGGGCTGTTCCAACAAGGGCTGAGCAGCGATGGTGTCAGCCACGTTACCCTCAACCAGGGGGAGGGGCATGGGTGTCCCTGACTGGTCACCCACACATGGGGGGCTAGGGGCACCCTGCAAGTCCCAGCCACGTCCCCTACCGTATCCACCACTGCCACCTCTTGTGGCTTGGCCAACTTTGCCACCCTTACCACGTGCTCGCCTCCCAACCATGGCACTGATGTTGTTGTAGGTATGGGAGTTGCAGTAAACTATTGTCCTGGGCAATTGGGGGTCAAAGGGGTAGGGTACTATATGGAATTCGTACCCTAGTGCTCTAGCAAGGCTGTATGTGACCCCTGGGGGAAGATGACAGGTCACTCAACGCACAGGCACCCCAAAAAAGGGAGATAATGTGCACGTAACCCCTCCTAGACCACGTGCGTGGAAAAATAAACCTGCACTACGCTGTGGCACCCAGAAACACAAAAATGAACGTATGCGTGTCACACGCAGCCTAGACTGACCTCTGAAGGGGTAGGCAACACACGGGGCAAGCACAGATGTCAAATACGTGCGCGACTGACCGTCTGCCAGGAAAAATCACGTGAAAAATACACGCGTGTGCGCGTTTGCAACACCGCCGCCAAAAGAAGAATTGTACACTGTCTGAGGAGACAGGACAACAGGAGAAGTGAACGCTGTTTGAGGAAACAGGCCCAAGAAAAAGACAAAAAGAGAAAAAGCTGTCAGAGGTAACAGGGAGTTCGAACTTGGAACGCTGTGAAGTAAATCGCGTGTGAACCGACAAGAAGTACAGATTTCACCCATTCGCTCTCCACGAAAAGCACGTACAAGGAAATGTCGTTCTACACGTACCTTTCAAACATGCCCACACGTCCAGCGTCACTTCCGCGTGTACGCGCTAGGGCCCCATCCTCCAATTACACGAGCTGATACTCTGACGTGCAGTCATTGGATGTGTAACATGCACCCGTGTACAGGGAAATGCCCGCGCACACGTCACAGAGGCGCATACACGCTGGTGACCTTTGGGCCAATGAATTCGCGTATGTGTGCTGACGCACTTACGCGCTAAGGCCCTTTCCTCGAATTACACGCAGACGTGCTTGATTTTCACGTGCCAAATCACTCCGTATCAAGCTGGCCACGCGTAAGCACACGGAAGACAACGCTCCTGCCCAGAAGGCCGAATTACTGCCCCCCAGAGGCCCGAGCACGCTCCCACCTGCCATCTGCTGCTGCCTGATTGCCTACTGCCCACGTGCCCTGCCATTTGCTGCCTGCACATCAGCCAGGGGGGCTGTTACTGTGACCACCCCTGCTGGAACCAAAGACTCCCGACTGGGATTCCATCGCTCCACAGACCAGCCCCAGGACCCAGTTGCCCACCCACTCCTGCCTCTGGGGTTGTCATGTCGGGCACTGCAACATCTGGCACAACTGGCAACCCCCGGCCAGAGAGGCAGAGGGGTACCAGCTTCACTGCCACCGAAGTTGGTGTACTGGTGGAGCAAGTCCTGGGGCAGTATGATGCCCTCTTCAGACGTTTGCGCGCCGACAAGGAAGGACGGACTCGGATCTGGACGGACATCGTGACTGCCATCAACGCGGAGGGGGTGGCAGTCCGACTATTCCATCATGTCAAGAAGCGCTGGGAGGACTTCAGGTCCAGGACCCTCAACAAGGCCCGGCGCCTCTTGAAGGCAGCGGATGCTAAGGGGCGCCGGGGCCACTTGTCGGACGATCAGATGAGGGTCCTGGAACGCATATCCCCAACGCTCCACGTCCAGGTCCTTGAGAGGCAGACCTGTCTGGAGTTGAGCGGTAAGTGTACATGCATCATCATTTTAAGCTGTGCGTGTGGTGATGTGCCAGTAGTGTGCAGGTTGCACATGTGTTTTTATGGGGCAAAGTATGGGGTGGGGTGTACAGGGCCGTGAGGCTAACACATGCGAGGGCTCTCATGTGTGAGACATGGATGGTGCTTGTGTGTGTAGGCTTGCATGCCAAATGCAGTTGTGTGGGCACACATGTTTGGATGAATGTGTATGTAAGTAGGCATGTTCATGATGTCACACATGGATGTTGGTTTCAGCTGCACGTATCAGCAGTGTGTACATGTGCATGTGTGTGTATTTGACAAGGGTGCAACAGTGATGCAGCATAGATGCATGTGACAGCGGGATGTGGAAGCCTGATTGGCAGATGTGACATGGATGCCATTCTGAACACTGCAACAGTTGGCAAAGGTGTACATATGCATGCAAGTGTGGTGGTGTGTGTGAATGTGTAGTGCACTTCCTGTGTTGCATGTGATGTCTGGGTCACCTTTGCCTGCTCATGCAGTTGTATGTGTATGGATGGTGCTGGCTGTTGCGATATGGCTGTGGTATGGCTCATGTGTGCGAGTTGAAATGACATGTGTGTTGGCGATTGTGATGCCATGTCTGAGGTTTGCCAATGCCACTCATGTACAACTGTCATGTGTGCATGTGTCCATTGTACAGTGCCCTGATGCCTGTGTTTTATTTCTCCCTGTCTGCAGCGTCAACTGATGAAGAGGGCGGAGAAGGTGCTGTGGAGCACAGCGGCGCGGATCGCACCACCAGCCGGAGACGCAAGGGCCAGCTCCCCTCCCAGGTTGTCATCTCGTCGGGGAGTGAGGAGTCTGGTGCCGCGTCCCAGGCCGCAGCTGCTGGGGGGAGGTCCAAGAGGTGGAGGTCGGAGTTGGACTCCTTGGCAGCAGAAGGGGCAGCTGGGACCTCACAGGGCCCAACGGGGGAAGATGGCACGGAGTCATCCAGGTTGGTGGGGGGTTTGGTGGAGGAGGAGGCTGTGCAAGCGACAGAGACGGGGTCTGGAGGTGGGGATTCCACTGGTGCTAGTGTTGCAGTGCAGGACCCGGGACAGGAGGCAGCACAGGCCGCCGCGGAGGTGCCTGTGTGCAATCCTGTCCCTGATCCTATCACTGCATCATCTTGCACCAGCAGGGATGACTACGCCCAGACCCGTTTTCAGGCAGGGGATGAGCTTATGACAACTGGCCTTCCTCTGCCTGCGGACGTGGCTATCCAGGTACGGGTTGAGCCTGTCCTGACTGGTGTGGCGTTGCCTCAACGGGCCATGCGAAGTGACCTGTAGTCTTTTCATGAGGAGACTGCATGTCATCTCGAATTGCTCGTTGACCGCGTGGGCCTACTGGGACAGGTCACCCAGGCCGGATTCCTCCGTTTGCTGGAGCTTGTTCCGACCCCCTCCTCAACTGAACACCCTATGTGCCTGTCTTCCTCCGTGCCATCTTTCTCACCTGGGTGCCCTGTGGAGCTGCCTCTGACGGTGCGGCCAGGCTGGTGGAGGACACATCCCTGTCACAGTCGGGAGTCGGACGTCCAGCAGGGGTGGCCACATCAACGACTGCACCCCGGCCGGTGGATGATGTGCAGGCAGCAGGAGCCAGGGCACGGGCACAGGCACAGCAGCAGCAGCAACGAGGTGGGAGCCATGATGGCTCGGGGCCTTCGACATCGGAGGGGCAGGCATCGGCCGGAGGGCAGGAGGACCCAGGACGGGAAGTGTCTTCCGTGTGGCAGCGGTTGGGCCACGACATAGATGCGGAGCGGCAACTGGTGGAAGAGGCACAGCTCACGGTGGTCAGGGCGGAGAACTCCATGCGGAGGGCCCTGAGGCGGGCCGAGTGCCACGAGGCAATCCGCAGGGAGTTGGAGGAGAACATGTCGTCGGCCCTGCGGACCCCCGGGGCCATGGAGGAGGACCGCCTCCGGGACATTGAGCAGGAGTTCGATGATGCCCTGGCCCGGAACATCCAGAAGTGAGCCGTCGGACTAGCCCACTGCCCTTGTAAATAGTTCTTTAGTGTTAAGTTTCCTTTTGGTTTTGTTTTGTTGTGGGGCGCTTGGACAATGCCCCAACTTCTTGTATATAGTTCTTCATTTGGTAGTATTTTATTTTATAGGTTTCATTTAAAGGATTGGGCACATGGATCCTGGATGTTCACCTTGTACATAGTTTGACAATGGATTTGGATTTTTGATTTATTTTTTCACATGGATCAGTGTTTTTTTCTTATTTTGGAACCTTGGATTTATTTTCTCAGACTGACACTTTGGAGACTTGCTTTTGGATTGCCTTTCATTTGGATTGCATGCATCTTTTTCATTTATTGGACATGCTGGATTTCATTTATTATTGCACTTTTCTTCTGTTCCATTTCATTGCCTTGCTTTTCTGTTTAATACATTATAATTTGGTACTTCAATGTGTGGTATTCTCTCTTTGGTTTCATGAATGTCACAATGTGTGTTCTAGCATTCACATGCTGTCATTGTGTGGGTTTGACGGATATGTGTTGATGTGCAGACCAGCCATTTGGGATGCATCATGTGCTGGTGATTTCTTTGTCGGATGGATGTCATACCTGGTGGTGTGTTCGGACTGGGGTGGTGTAGGCAGTGTATTGAGTGGGCATGGGGGCCATGATTATGGATCGTCATGAGGTGTTGGGGGGACATGTATGGGGGCCTGCACTGCTGGGGGGTGGGCGTGCATTGAGACATGAGTGTGGGCCTTGTGGAGGGTGCCCTTGGATGCTGGGGGGTGGAGGTGCTGGGAGACATGAGTGGGGGCCTGGTGGAGGGTGCCCCTGGATGCTGGGGGGTGGGTGTGCAGTGAGACATGAGTGGGGGCCTGGTGGAGGCTGCCCCTGGATGCTGGGGGTGGAAGTGCAGGGGGCATGAGTGGGGGCCTGCTGGCAGGTGTCCCACAGTGCTGGGGGGGTGTGCAGTGAGACATGAGTAAGGGCCTGGTGGAGGCTGCCCCTGGATGCTGGGGGTGGGTGTGCAGGGGGACATATGTGGGGGCCTGCTGGCAGGTGTCCCACAGTGCTGGGGGGTGGGGGTGCTGGGAGACATGAGTGGGGGCCTGGTGGAGGCTGCCCCTGGATTCTGGGGGGTGGGTGTGCAGGGGGACATGAGTGGGGGCCTGCTGGCAGGTGTCCCACAGTGCTGGGGGGTGGGGGTGCTGGGAGACATGAGTGGGTACCTGGTGGAGGGTGCCCCTGGATGCTGGGGGGTGGTGGTGCAGGGGGACATGAGTTGGGGCCTGCTGACAGGTGTTCCACAGTGCTGGGGGGTGGGGGTGCTGGGAGACATGCGCTGTTGATCAGTAGTGCAGGGTGACATGTGGCTTGGCTGAGGGGCATGCCCATGGTGGATGGTCTGTCTGCGGGACATGAGCAGGGGTGCAGTGTAGTCCCCTGTGGTGTGGGCTGCCTGCAGGAGCCGTGGAGGGTGTAGAGGGAACAGCATAAGGACCCACACAGCCAATTCACGTGTAGTACTCCCCGGAACCCCTGAAATACACGTACCCTGCTGAATCCGCATGTAAAACTTCCCACGCAACCCGAAATGACGTGCAAAGGGGTAGCCGACAAACACGGACACCGGCTGTGTGAATAATAGCGTGTGCGTGTATTTCGTGGGTGCGTGGGAAGTTTAACACGCAATCGGGCATGGGGGAGCGTGGTACGTGTATTTCAGGGGCTTGCGGGTTGTTCAACATGCGATCAAGCATGGGGGAGCATGGTACGTGTATTTCAGGGGCTTGTGGGTTGTTTAACACGCGATCGGGCATGGGGGAGCGTGGTACGTGTATTTCAGGGGCTCGTGGGTTGTTTAACACGCGATCGGGCATGGGGGAGCGTGGTACGTGTATTTCAGGGGCTCGCGGGTTGCTTAACACGCGATCGGGCATGTGGGAGCGTGGTACGTCTATTTCAGGGGCTCACGGGTTGTTTAACACGCGATCGGGCCTGGGGGAGCAGGGTACCACCCACCGTCTGCCTTGCGTGTAGAAGAACGTGTAGCCAACACCCACCCGCTGTGAAGTAATAGCGTATGAACCCCAACGCCTGCAGAACACACGCACTGCACCCCACGAAAAGCACGTACTGAGCAATGGAAATCCATGTGGGATCTTCAAGCCCTGCCAGGGCAAGGCCCGTGCGCATTACGTCACAGACGTGCTTACGCGCTATGGGCCTTTGGTCCAATGGAATCGCGTATGCATGCTGACACGCTTACGCGCTAAGGGCCTTTCCTCGAATTACATGCTGACGTGCAGAATTTTCACGTGCCAAATCACTCCGTATCAAGCTGGCCACGCATAAGCACAAGGAAGACCACGCTCCTGCCCAAAAGGCCGAATTACTGCCCCCCAGAGCCCCGAGCAGCCTCACACGAGTCATTTGCTTCTGCCTCACTGCTGCCACCATGCCCTGCCATTTGGTGCCTGCACATCAGCCATCTGCAGGGGTCCAGTTGCTGTGTCCACCCCTGCTGGAACCGAAGACTCCCAACTGGGATACCATCGCTCCACAGCCCAGCCCCAGGACCAAGTTGCCCACCCACGCCTGCCTCGAGGGTCGCATTGTCGGGGCAAACACCATCCGAGACCACTGGCGACCCCCAGCCAGAGGGGCAGAGGGCCACCAGCTTCAATCAGAAGGAAGTTGGTGTCCTGGTGGAGCTTGTCCTGGGGCATTATGATGCCCTCTTCTTATCATCACGCGCCGACAAGGAAGGACGGACTCAGATCTGGACGGACATCGTGACTGCCATCAACGCGGAGGGGGTGGCAGTCCGACTATTCCATCATGTCAAGAAGCGCTGGGAGGACTTCAGGTCCAGGACCCTCAACAAGGTCCGGCGCCTCTTGAAGGCAGCGGATGCTAAGGGGCGCCGGGGCCACTTGTCGGAAGATCAGATGAGGGTCCTGGAACGCATATCCCCAGCACTCCACGTCCAGGTCCTTGAGAGGCAGACCCGTCTGGAGTGGAGCGGTAAGTGGCCAAGCATTGCTGTGTGAGACAGGGCATGTTGCAGTGTGCTAGTTGTCTGATACTTGCCTGTATGTGTGACATAGGCCATGTAAGCGTGTGTGTGTGCAGGGACATCATGGTCATGCATGTGAGAACAGTAATGTGTGAAGCACACGGTTGGTGTATGTGTTTAAATGCAACATGAGGAGCCCTATGTGGAATGGACACATGAGAGCATGCCAGTCTCTGTTCCTGGACATGGGTGGGGGTGAGGGATGGGTGCTGATGCCATGTGCATGTATGGTGTCCATGTCTGTGTATCTGACCTGCGTGTCTGTGACTTGTGAATGCCATGGATGCATGAAACATGTCTGTGACAATGTTCAGAATCACTGATGCAGCCTAGTTATCCTTGCATTCACTGTGTCTGGGGTGTACGAGTCCAGATGGATGAAAGTACGGTGAAGTGTGTGCATGTGATAGGCATGACCCATGATGCATGTGAGTTTAAAAACAACATTGTATGTTTCAAGAGTCCCTTGGACATTTTTGCTAATGTACATAGCATGCGCCATGCCTGTTACTGCATGTGTTTTGCCTGCACTGACCCATGTGTTGTGGAGGGACATTATGGAAGTTATATTTGACAGTGCAACTCATCTGCTATTGCTTCCTGTCTAGGGGACCATTGTACAGTACCCTGATGCTTGTGTTCTATGTCTCCCTCTACACAGCGCAAAGTGAAGAAGAGGGCGGAGACGGCGCTGTGGAGCAAAGCGGCGGGGATGCCCTCATGGCTGCAGCGGAAGGGGTGGGTGAGTCCCCACAGGGGCTTGCATTGGCAGAAGACGGGGTGGAGCCATCCAGGTTGGTGGTTTCCACAGAGGAGGAGGAGGCCGCTACTGAGCCGCACATGGGGCCTGGTGGGGGCATCCCTGCTGGTGCAAGTGGTGCAGTCCAGGGGCAGGGGCAGGAGGAAGCACAGGTCGCCGTGGAGGTGCCTGTGCATGTCACTGTCCCTGACACTGTGACTGCACCACCATGCACCAGCAGGGAAGCCCCATCTCAGGCCTGTCCGCAGGTAGGGGGATGTCCATGTCATCTGACTCCCCTCCACCTGCGGACGAGGGGACCCCTGGCCGAATGGAGAAGGTCCTGATTGGTGTCGCGTTGTGCACGGGTGTTATTTGTGATGAGGTGCAGGCTTCCCGGGGGGAAGAGCACCGTGCCAACGTGGCCCAGTTGGGAGCGGCCATGGTCGGGGGTTTTGTACATGTGTCGGGCACTCTGGCGAGCCTCTCCTCCTCTGTGGAGGCTATGCGCCAGTCGTTCTCCATGCCGTCTTCCGGCCCAGATGCCACCAGGGCCCCCTGTGCACCTGCCCCGACCAACGCAGCCAACTCGGTGGGGATCCCATCCCTGCCACAGTCGGGAGTCGGAGGTCCAGCAGGGGTGGACACACCAGCAACTGGACCCCAGCAGATGGGGGATGTGACAGCATCATCGGGCAGGGCACGTGCACGACGGCAGCGGTGGATTCCATCAGCCTGGATGCCGTCGTGCTGGCACAGGCAGTTGCGTCGGAGGCAGCGGCAGGCTCGACGCGGGAGGCATCATGGCTCAGGGCCAACAACATCAGGGGTGCAGGCATCGGCCGGAGGGCAGGAGAACCCTGGAATGGGAGTGTCTTCCGTGTGGGAGCGGTTGGGCCAGCAGATAGGTGCGGAGCGGCAGCGGGCAGATTAGGAATGGCTCACAATGGTCAGGGCGGAGAACTCCATGCGCAGGGCGCTGAGGCAGGCTGAGTGCCTGGAGTGTATTCACAGGGAGTTGGAGCTGGACACTGCATTATCCCTGCGAGACCTCGGGGCCAGGGAACATGCCCGCCTCCAAGCCATTGAACAGGAGTTCGATGATGCCCTGGCCCATGACAACAACCAGTGAGCCGTCGGACTAGCCCGCTGTCCTTGTTAATAGTTATGTAGTTAGTGTTAGGTTTCCTTTGCTTTTTTTATTTTTTTTGGACCTTTTGGACAATGGACCACATTTTTGTATATAGTTTTTTTTATTAGGTAGTATTATTAGATAGGTTTCATTTCTTCTGTTGGGATCATGGACCCTGGATTGTTTATCTGTATATAGTTGAGTGTTGGATTTAATTTTTTTATTTGGAATTTACCCATGGAGCAATGGTTTTCGGTTTGGATTTTCCATTGGATTTACTTTTTTGAACTGTGACTTTGGACACCTTCCCTTTGGATTATGATTTGTGGTTTTACATTATTTTACGGACATGCTGCTTTTGGTTTTTAATTCCCATTGTCGTTTGTTCATTTTTGATTCCATTTAAGTTGCTTTTAATACATTTTCTTCATCAAACTTCAATGTGTAGTATCATCTCATTGGTTTCATGCATATCATGATATGGGTTTTGAGATTCACTGACACCCATTGTGTGTATGTGAGGGACATATGTTCCTTTACATACTTGCCATTGGGGTTGTATCATGTAATTGCCATTTCGAAGTGGGTGGATGCAATACTTGGGTGGGTGTTTGGCATGTGGAGGCAGCCCATAAGGGCCAGGGATCTAGACTGTGATGACGTGTTGGCTGGGGGACATGAGTCAGGGCCTGGTGGAGGGTGCCCTGCACTGCTGGGGGGTGGGGGTGCTGGGAGACATGTGTGGGGGCCTGGTGGAGTGTGCCCCTGGATGCTGGGGGGGTGCTGGGGGACATGTGTGGGGGCATGGTGGAGGGTGCCCTGCACTGCTGGGGGGTGGGGGTGCTGGGAGACATGTGTGGGGGCGCGGTGGAGGGTGCCCTGCACTGCTGGGGGTGGGGGTGCTGGGAGACATGGTTGGACATGAGTGGGGGCCTGGTGGAGGGTGCCCCTGGATGCTGGGAGGTGGGGGTGCTGGGAGACATGTGTGGGGGTCTGGTGGAGGGTGCCCCTGACTGCTGGGGTGTGGGGGTGCTTGGAGACATGAGTTGGACATGAGTGGGGGCCTGGTGGAGGGTGCCCCTGGATGCTGGGGGGTGGGGGTGCTGGGAGACATGTGTGGGGGCCTGGTGGAGGGTGCCCCTGACTGCTGGGGGGTGGGGGTGCTGGGAGACATGAGTGGGTGCCTGGTGGACGGTGCCCCTGACTGCTGGGGTGTGGGGGTGCAGGGGACATGAGTTGGACATGAGTGGGGGCCTGGTGGAGGGTGCCCCTGGATTCTGGGGGGTGGGGATGCTGGGAGACATGTGTGGGGGCCTGGTGGAGGGTGCCCCTGACTGCTGGGGGGTGGGGGTGCTGGGAGACATGAGTTGGACATGAGTGGGGGCCTGGTGGAGGGTGCCCCTGCATCCTGGGGGGTGGGGGTGCAGGGGGACATGAGTTGGACATGAGTGGGGGCCTGCTGGCAGGTGCTCCACAGTGCTGGGGGGTGAGTGTGCTGGGAGACATGCGTTGTTGATCAGTAGTGCAAGGTGATATGTGGCTGGGATGGGGGGCATGTCCATGGTGGATGGGCTGCCTGCGGGACATGAGCAGGGGTGCAGGGTAGTCCCCTGTGGTGTGGGCTGCCTGCAGGGGCTGTGGAGGGTGTAGAGGGAAAACCTGGGAGGACCCACACGGCCAATTCATGTGTAGTACTCCCCGCGCACCCCTGAAATACACGTACCCTGCGGGATTTGCATGTGATACTTCCTGCGCACCCCTGAAATACACGTGCCCTGATGGAATCACGTGTGACACTTCCTGAGCACCCCTGAAATACACGTACCCTGCTGAATTTGCATGTGATACTTCCCGCGCACCCCTGGAATACACGTACCCCGGACAATCGGGTGTGGAACTTCCCGCGCTCCCCTGAAAGACACGTACCCTGCTCAATTTGCGTGTGGAACTTCCTGCGCACCCCTGAAAGACACGTACCCTTCTGAATTTGCGTGTGAAACTTCACGCGCACCCCTGAAATACACGTGCCCTGATGGAATCACGTGTGACACTTCCTGCGCACCCCTGAAATACACGTACCCTGCTGAATTTGCATGTGATACATCCCGTGCACCCCTGGAATACACGTGCCCAGGGCAAATGCATGTGGAACTTCCCGCGCAGCCCTGAAATACACGTACCCTGCTGAATTTGCATGTGAAGCTTCCCGCGCATCCCTGGATCACACGTACCCAGGACAATCGTGTGTGGAACTTTCCGCGCACCCCTGAAATACACATGCCCTGATGGAATTGCGTGTGTTACTTCACACGCACCCCTGATATACACGTACCCAGGACAATCGCGTGTGAAACTTCCCGCGAAACCCTGTAATACGCGTTCCCCGCTTGGCATTTGCTGTTCGGCAGCCCTATGAACTGGTCCAGGGTTAGCGCAGACATTTGCGATGAATTGGGGATTTTGATGGCTTTTCCTTGCGCGAGGGCGTTCTTGGGGGCGTAACTGGCGCTGGTGCAGGGTCGCTGCTCCACTCTGCGCCACGGCTGGTTTTGGAGGCTAAAATCCATGAATACGCTGTGCAATGAAATGGATTTTATCGCACGCGGCTGGCGCAGTGTATCGCACGGGGACACTGTGCGCCAGCCGCGTGCGCCACTTTTGTGCGAAATTCTATAAATTACCTTGATAGTAAATACGTTATACTAATGCTTTTACGTTACAATGCAAATGGTACTAAAAACAAATGCAAGCTGACTGGATTCACACATGGTCAAGTATCACTTGGTAAAAAAACATTCACAACCATAGCTATAATCTACCATGCAGGAACCACAACCAATGCAGGTCACTACACTGCATATATAAAAAAGAATTGTGGATGGTTCGAATGTAATGATAGTACCATTACTTTAAAGCAAATATTACCAGCAAATCTTATAAACGTCTATTTAATATTCTTAAAACCAAAATTTAATAACTAATCTGTGCATAAACATTAATAAAACTTCAATTGGAAAACTATAAACAGAATACACCAACAGGTATCTAACTGCCCCAAGATTCTGCAACAACCAAACAGATAAAACAATACCACTAAATTATAAGAAGAAATAAACAGTTAGAATACGCCAACAGGTATCTAACTGCCCCAAGATTTTGCAAGAACCAAACAGATAAATTAATACCACTGAAAAATAACAATAAATAAACAGTTAGAATACGCCAACAGGTATCTAACTGCCCCAGGAATCTGCAACAACCCAACAGATAGATTAGCAACTTGAGAATATAAATAAAACACTAAACCAGTTACAATTCAACAAGTATCTAACAATTTGCAACAAGCCAACAGATAGAACATTAGCCAGAAACAAGTAAACACTGAAAACACAGAAATAAATGTACTCTAAAACAAAAAAAGATTGCACAGTACACTGGTTTGTAATCTACTAAATATGAGGGTCGAAATGAATCAGAAATGTCTATTATTAAATATTATAAGTCTGTATAAACTACCAACACTAACTTGATCTTTTCTTTTATCTCATAAATACTGCTCCATAACAAAACCATTGAATTAAACTTGTAACCGTACACCACAATACAAAGTGTTTACTTCCATGGATATGTTATTCTGCAGTGCTTGTTACCAAACTCTAAAATCTTAATGACATGACATAGCCAAAACCTCACATACAAACTATATAAATCAAACAGCACATAAGCCGTAGATTTGCAAATATTTCATAAATATGCCATTCTATGGATATGATCTATGGCCACTACGGTGGCTGTGTAATAGACAAAGATAATTTCTCTAGAGAAAAAGATTTGCATTTGAGCTATTTTGCATACCCACAATGCCTTGCTTTTGTGGCTCATCAGAACTGGCGTGGTGGAATGTGTGACTTGGCTCAAATGGATTTTCATATTACATGGCCATGGTAGTGGTCATGTAGTTTTGGTTAAGTTGGTGTTTCCATACGAAGAACACTTTTTGGGCGGCTTATAACTTCGCTCCCACTGGACGAATCCTCACCAAACTTTCCAAAAAAAGTATATGGCCCACTCTGAATTTGCAAAATTTGGTGAGGATTCGTCCAGGGAGGGAAAAGTTATAGGGGGGGTCCCAAAACTTTTTTTTCCCATAGACTGAATGGGAAAAACTTTGCGCACGACTACAGCCCGAACCGCTGGACGGATTTATACCAAATTTGCGGCAGTAGCGGCGGCCTGGTCCCGAAAGCGTGCTTTTCAAAATTTGGTGTAAATCCGTCCAGTAGTTTCTTTTAAAATGACCAAAATGTAAGGCAAAAAAATTAGTGATATCTGTGTTCGCTTCGCGGACGGACTTCCCTGTTCACTCCGCGGACAGCACCCCGATTGGCCCATGTCCTTGCGTCATGTCCGCGGACATGTGACGTGTTTGCTGATTGGACGGCGAGGGGCGTGGAGCGCGTCATATTTTCTGTGGCGCCTGCCATCTTGTATTCGCCGTCGACCGCGTACAGCGCAGTGAAACGTGGATAAAAAATTGTATTTAGTGCCCTGTGTTGGCGTGTAAGAGTATTTGGGGAGGGTGGCGGAGTATGAGATAGGTTCAATGTTTTGTTTTTTTATGTGCTAGACATTTTTGTTGCGTTCGATTTGTCTGTGGAGAACACGGCTGTTCTGACACTTTGTAAATAAACTAAATGGTGGGGTGTTTAGAGGACAGAGTATGTGTCATTTTTGTTCGCAAGGAAGGTAAAAATGAGCTATGAACACTCGCGGTGTACTTAATTGTTCGTAAATACACAAACTGGGGGTGTCCTCAGGACGCTGTCCGTATTTTAATCTGTCTAGTTGAATGTGTTCTAAGAACACTTGCGGTGTCCCGAAATGGTTGCAATTACACAAAATGGGGGTGTTCTGAGAACGTTGTTTGTATTGTTCGTTGTCAGGGTGAAAGTGTTTTAAGACCACTCCTTTTGTCCGCTAATAGTACAATTTCCTATGGGCGTCAACTGACTTTTTGTCCACTAAAGAAACGATAAATCCGGCTGGTGTGCGCCGACATTATGTGATAATCCTATGACTGGCGCTATTGACCTGGTTGAACTGCTTTTGCGACACTAAATCACATCTCCCATCCCTAAGCATGATATTATCAAAGCATTCATATTCCCTGCCTCTCTCCGTGACGTTACAGGGTGCGTCATCAAACGCGCCCAGTCCTCTCCAGTCCTAAGTGACTTTACACAGAACCCGGAAGACAACACATATTATGTCACAACACAGCGTGCCACAATTCGGAATATGAAACAGTGATTTAAAAGCAAACAGCAAGATTGTAAATTTTGTAAAGTACATTTATTTGACATCAAATGTTTAGAGAATATTCAGCAATTTGCATTTGTCTTTGTTGTCGATCCGCTAAAGTTCATGTTGAGGCACACGATGTTCCTTTGCGATGCAGAGGGTGTTAGATCAGCTTACAACTCAGTGCACCACAATTCGGAATATGAAACTGTGGTTTAAAAGTAAACAGCAGGATTGTACATTTGGTAAAATACTTTTATTTCACATGAAATGTTTAGTGAATATTCAGCGATTTGCTATTGTCTCTGCTGTCGATCAGCAAAAGTTTATTTGGAGCCACGCATTGTTCCTTTGCGGTAGATAGGCTGTTGGTTTATGATAAAAGCAGTAAATGGTAACATCTTTCATGTCCTGGGTGTTAGTGTTAGCAGTGCACGGTGGCGGCGCGAGTTATGGTTGCTTATCTTACCATAACTGCCGAATTTCAGGGGTTCAGGGGTTTTTCGGGTTTACTTTGAACCATAACGTCCCCTTAACAAAGTTTTTTCACTGAATTTCATAGGTTTTTAGTAGCGCAACTTAACCATAACGTCCCTTTAACAAAGTTTTTTTTTTACTGAATATTTATAAATATATATTACACGGCCCTATTTGCTAAACACATAGGAAGAGCACTTTTTAGCAGCTTATAACTGTGCTCCCCCTGGACAAATCCTCACCAAACTTTACAAAAAAAGTATATTGGCAGCTCTGAATTTTTTCGCCAAGTTGGATGAGGTTTCGTTCGGGGTGGGAGTTATAGGGGATTCCACATTTTCTTCCCGTAGAATGATCTGGAAAAACTTTGCGCATGGCTCCAGGTCAAACGGCTGGACAGATGTTCACCAAATTTGTGCCAGGAGCGGGGGGCCAGACACTGAGCTTTCGTTTGTTTGGTGGAAATCGGACCGCTACATTTTTTGTAAAACACTGAAATGTATGTCACAAAAAATTAGTAATATCTGAGTCCGCAGACCCATTTCCCTGTTCGCTCCGTGGACCGATGTCTGATTGGGTCGTGGTACGCTGTGCTTTCAGCAAACAGTGGATGCGGCCGGTGGTTGGCTGGAGGGAAGCGTGCTGTGCGTCAATGTTTTTGGGAGATGCCGTCATTGTGTATCGGAGGATAGAGTTGTGCCAAAAGGCGTTGGAAAGAATGGTTTGCAGGATCGGTTGGGTGAAAGTGGGGGAAGCAAAGATATTGTCAATGTCTTGCTCTGTAAACTACAGCTGCCGGTGGTTATGTTGAGGTTGTGCGTTTGAGTTGTTTTGTTGCGGTGGGTTTGTGAGGAAATATTAACCTGCTTCTTTTACTTGGCTTGCTGTGGGTCTGGGTAAGGTGCAGGCTTTTCACTGCATGGCCATGCCATGTAGAAAGAGCAGATGGCTTCGGTACAACCCCCCTAATGTAAGGGCTTAATGTATGGGAGAACAATGAGGCACTTAGCAATTAGGTAGGCAGTCGAGTTTTCTTACACCATTGTGGCAAGGGAGTGAGTGCATAACAACACAGAGAAAAAGAAGAATTGTTTGGCAGCACACTGTCGCGATATGGACCAATCCCGCAGCAATTGACATACACTGGATTAGTGGGTAGTTGCACAGGGAAGTATGATATGTTGGTCACTATATGCAGACTGTATAGGGGATGTGGAGTGCCTTGGAGATAATATGACGATATTAGCAGTCGGTGTACTATGTTGTGTTGTGCCTGCAAAGGCCCTACCGCCTTGTGTGCACGGCAATGGCTTCTGGCCATAACAGTGTGGCCACTGGTTGAAAGTAGGTGTGCAAATGCTGTTTTGGTTCACTCCTTTACTGTAGGTATACGCATGTTTAGGCAGGCAAGCACCATTGGAAATGTTAGCATGCATGCCTGTATTGCCTTCCTGTGGGTGTGTAGTAGGACTAGGCAAATGGGTGCATGGGCGGAGGCCGCAGGCTGTCGTCTATGTACCGAAGAGCCTAGGGCTTATCCATAGCCTTGCTTTAGGGAGGGCAGGTTGACATTGGCAGATGGAAGGAATTTGTATGCAGGTACTCACAGATAGTTAATTGGTGGGCAGTTGTGGAGGTGATTATCATTTTTTGGTAAGTGCAGGCAGACTCCATTGGGGATGGGGAGTGCATTGGACAGAATATGAGGATATTTGCAGTATTAGTGGTCTGTTGTATTGTGTTTGCAAAACCTATACTCTCTTGTGTACATGGTTGGGGCCACGGCACATAAGAGGGTGAACACTGGTTGGAAGTAGGTAACAGAAAGTTGACTTGATTGTGTGTATTACTGAACTGATATGTACCTGTGGACTGAAAGGGTAAGTGCTGACATGTTTCCATGCATGTGTGTATTCGTCTATGTGTACCCAAGAGCGTAGCACTTGGCCACAGCCTTGATTTAGGGAGGGCAGGCAGACTTTGGCAGATGGAAAGAATGTGTATGCAGGTACTCACAGATAGGTAATTGGTGGGCAGTTGTGGATGTGACTATTATTTGTTGGTGAGTGCAGGCAGACTCTATTGGGGATGGTGAGTGCATTGGAGACAATGTGAGGATATTTGCAGTCAGAGTGCCATGTTGTCTTTTGCCTGTAAATCCCATACTGGCTTGTGTGCATTTGTATGGCCCTGGGCCTAGGAAGTGACGTAAGATCCGTGCCTTTGCAGAATTAATGTGGAGGACATAGTGCAGGTTGTAAAGGGGAATTGCATAGATAAGACATCATTTGTGCTAGGAGGGGTGTGGGCTTGAAAAGAGGTTTGGTTCATGGAGTGCAGTAAGAAAGTGGGGAATGCAAGGCTTATTTTAGTATGTAACATTTGCGACATGGCACATGTACTCAGATACTAACACATAAACAGTTGTGTGGGAGGTGCGCGGGTGACAATCTTGAGAGGCTATTGGCATTGGGGAGTGTATTGCAGATGGTATAGGGATTTTTCTAATTGGCGTACCATGTTGTGTTGATAGTGGCAAGCGCGTACTGCCGTGTGTGGATGGCTATGGGTGTTTGAGATAACAATGTGGACATTGTTCGGAAGTAGGTTTAACAATGTTCCATTTTTTGGGGTCAGTTCTTACACTGAAATGTAAGTCCAGCATTCAGGACTGGAAATATGTATGTCTACTATTGGTGCTCACTGTCACAGCATGGTTGTGGAGGAAATTTTGAAGGTGCCATACCAGTAGAGTGGTGTGAAGTGACAGCACGTGAATATGGTGACCGTTATTGGCCTTGTTGCCATTCACATACTGGGATGACACAATTAATGTACAGTATGGTATGCCTCTCATAATATCTAGTATGTTGAGAGAGAGAAGGAAGGCAGTGCAACATGACATGAGTTAATAAGGATTACATATGAACACTATGGAGAAAGTAAATTTAAACACATATACATTTGCAGCCGGTACCAAGATGAACGCCATTAAGTGAAGCTATATACAGGATGGCAGGCCATCTGACTGTTACCTTTTTGGTGTACTTGTTCAGATGGCGAAAGGAAGCTGCTGGAGTTTGAAGTGTGTGCAATTGTAATGTGTGCAGCGCTTCCATTAGCTATGCCCATGTGCCAATGACTTTGCAGCAGTCATTGGCGTCAGTGACTTTACTTGTGGACAGTCGTTCCTCATGGCATGCACTCCAGGTATTTATTTTATGTGTGTGCCAAGCGTAGCGCACTCTGTCATGTGAGCACCTAGTTCTGGAAAGGAACAATATAAACAAAAGAAAAAGCGGACTTGCGCAGACAGACTGTACGGTTCCAGATCATTCCATACTTTACTAATAATACAGTGATTGGTTGGAAGTGCTTTATTTTGCCACAGAATGTAAACGCAGTTGGTGGATTCACAGCTCTTTTATCTTGCAAACAAGATACAGTGACCAATGCCGTCTGCGCAATTATGTTCTTCTGTTCTCGTGTAGCACAGTGGGAAAAGGAGTATTTAGTGCTGCTTGGTGGCCCGTGTGGAAGAAGACATTGGGCCTCATTGCGATTTGGCCGGTAAAAAACGCAAATTACGGCATGCCGGTGCAACTGTGTCCATGTAGCAATGCTGCCGGAATCAACAATTGATTCCAAGTCTGCGTGCACACGCATACCGGTAAGCCGGTACCGGCAACCCGGCATGCCAGTAAGGCCCTCCAAACCCCCGATAGCAGCATCTTCAATGCCGCAGACACCGGCACTGGCATCTTAGATGCCATAAGGAACGGTACCATCGATACCAGTATCGTAAGTACCGGTACCGAAGTGCCGGTACAGGAAGCAACGTCATCACACTGGAACGGGAAATGCTCCGGCGGCCAGCTTTAAAAACACAATCCGTTGCAATCCTCTGCCTACAGCACCTGGATTGGCAAACTGTGGACTGTGTCAGCAAGGTGATGGCCAAGGCAACCAGAAAAGGCACAGTGAAGCTGTGAAAGCCTCGTTTTAGTGATGAGGCACTCAACATGCTCGCCAGCACACTGGTTGAGCATGCAGATGTTGTGTTCTGCGCATACGTGCGCCATGCAGCATAAATCAACAAAAAACATCTGGGAGGAGGTGGCGCAAAAAGTCTCTGCTATGGGGACAACCCCACGCACCGTAAGAGACTGCAGGAAACACTGGGACTATCTGCGGCTGCGTGTCCGCAACAACCTCTCCGAAAATCGCAGCCCTGCCCAGGCCACAGGTGGCGCAGCATCATCGCCTATAAAGCTGGCTCATTGGGAGGAAACATGCAGCATGATAGGGGAGTCGATGCGCTGCCCCTTCATCGAGGTGTATGAGTCTTCATGCATACTCGCTGATGCACAGTCTCGGCAATTGGCGAGAGTATTTACAGACAGCGAACGCGAATCATAATAATGACATAATGCAACTGCTAAATTGCCTTCAGTGAGTAACATTATGACCCTCTGGGGTCTAGATAATGAATGTCCAGGTTCCTTCATGTGTTCTAGGGCCAAACTCGTTTTTGAGTTGACCCTTTTTATATAACAAATACTAGTCAGTATTCTTAATGATTTGAAATGTATGTCCTGTGCCAGCAGGCACATATGCTTTTTGCCCCTCCCTTGAGAACTAGAAATAGAGAGTTTCTTTGTCTTTTCTAGGTTCCCAGGAATGCATTGCAAAAATCATGTTCTTTGGAAGAAAATGCCAATACTTGTAAACAACTAGGACCGCTGGGTGGGGAGAGTCCATCCATAAGGGTAAGATTTAGGTGACAATGTAGCACCATTGGGACTCCCAAAAAACTTTTTATTGGAGCTCCACATATCACTCTTCTAATACAGATATCTTCTGTCTCTTTCCCTGTACCTCCGGCCCCTCTCTTTTTAAAATACGGGTGGGGCCTCCTATTAAACAGTCAAGACGTACTGAAAACAAAAGAATAAGACTCCACGCTATCCAGTGCTGGTCTAAAACAGCCCTGATTAAAGTGTGACAACAACCCATCCCCACTGAATCTGGTAGGCTGTTGTCCTGTACCCTGGCATACAGAAGCGAGTAAGCAAGAGCAGCGAACCAGGCCACAGAACTGATCCTCTCCACAAATCAGGTGAAAGGACCATGGGAATGGAGCTAAACAGATACCTATAACTCCTCATCCCAGACAATAGGAGTCGTTACCGAGTTTCCTCGGTCCAGTCACTCTGTTGAATTGTGGATTTAGTAAAACACACAATTCCTGTTCTCTGGCTCTATTATTTTTACCAGGCAGCCAAGAACATTTTGGTTTACCTAAAAATCCTTTTTGAAGATGAGCTGCATTCCAAAGAAACCGAATAAAAGAGGTTTTATGTTTCACTTGGAAAGCAACGAACATTTTAGGAAAAAGGGAAAAAAGGAACAAAAAACGGATTGACTTGTGTTCATGATGTGATTTCAAAACAGATTCACCTGAATCACACTGTGGTGCCGTGATTATTAAGGGATGATTCGGGTGCTAGACCCCCTTATCTGGTTCTACCTGTGGATACTCATATCTGAATACCATTTATTGGATTGGTCAGGGTGGTGGGGGTCTTCTACTTCATCTAATCCCAGGCCATGGTATGCATCATGTCCCTTTCTTTCTGCCCCCTTCTCCGTCTCTTATTCCCCCCTAGACCATTGTACATATGTTTTACCTTTTGATATCGTACAGGAACAATGGCTGTCCATGTTTCATCATTTTGTTCAGTACCACTCTGCCAAAACTGTGATACTAGGTACCTTTGTGTGGTTGGGACATGAGGCTTAAAGTGCATATTTGCCATCTGAGGTAGGGCCTTCGCTTGTGTGCATATTTACATATGGCGATCCCAGAACATCAAACAAAGGAGAATCAACATTATAGTCATTATATACCTTATCAACATCATAACCCATAGCAGCATATATAGAAATAGGGGTTTTGACAGTTTGTTTCTTGTGCAGTGTGGTAAGATTGGCATTTAAAAAAGCATTGTGGGCCCACATTAAATTAAACCCATCCCAAATGAGGCTTGACCCTTCTTATATTAAATGTACCCCGTGCCCCCCCTTATATCACACAATATAAAGGTGATGCTCCAGTACATATCCAGGCAAAATCACATTACAGAGAAAATAACTGCTACGAAGTACAGGCCACAGTTGTAATTATAAGCTCTAGTTGCACTAATTTCTTCCGAATCGATATCTACATTTGTATTGTCGTTATTGAGGGCCCTCCTTTCTGCCATGTTTCCACCTGAAGGGGCAATATAAATGAGTTAAGTACACACAAATAAATCAAATATCTTTCTTTTTTTTAACTTTGTAACAAACTATTGTTTCTTATCTATATCTATATCTATCTATTCAATGAAAAAACTTTGTTAAAGGGACGTTATGGTTAAGTTGCACTAATAAAAACTTATGAAATTCAATTAAAAAATGTTGTTATGGGGACGTTATGGTTAAGTTGCACTAATAAAAACCTTTGAAATTCACTGAAAAAATGTTGGTAAAGGGACGTTATGGTTATGTTGGACTAATAAAAACCTATGAAATTCAATGAAAAAACTTTGTTAAAGGGACGTTATGATTAAGTTGCACTAATAAAAACCTATGAAATTCAATGAAAACATTTTGTTAAGGGGACATTATGGTTAAGTTGCACTAATAAAAACCTTTGAAATTCACTGAAAAAACTTTGTTAAAGGGACTTATTGGTTATGTTGGACTAATACAAACCCATGAAATTCAAAGAAAAACTTTGTTAAAGGGACGTTATGGTTTCAAGTAAAATGTAAAAACCACAGAAATTCACCAGGTATGGTAAACTAAACAACCATAACTTGCGCCACCACCGTGCTCTGCTAAGACTAACACCCAGGACATCAAAGATGACATCACAAATGTTATTGATGACATCACTGAAGACATCACATGTGAAATACATTTTGATGAAAAGTCCCTACAAGGAGTTGTGTTTATATTGTTGGTAACAAGATGTCAAGGGTGATCGGGAGACCTATCATGAACTACTTAATCTATTCACTGCAGCGTTTCTGAGTGAGATAGAATCTGTGTTATTTGTGTGGGCCTGTCAATTCACTAAGACCACTATTGATTCTTCTGACTAATGCTTCAATGAGTTCAATGAGGTCATTCAGCAGTTGTGCGTGTTGTACGGGAGAGCCATCTACTCTCCTGAATCCTCTTCATCGCAATCGTGAAAAGCTGCAATGCACCATCGTTGTCACGTATGCCGAGTCAGAGTAAATTGTCACTGCGCAACCGTTGGCTGTATGTAATGGTTCAATTAATGCTATGAGTTCTGCTGCTTGTGCTGACAAGTGTGAGGGGAGGCGTTTCTGTACTATCACTTCATATTCTTCCCCATCTATTCTTACCACTGCTGCCCCTGTGTTGTTTTTCTCCTGTCTCACAGTTAATGGATGCTGAGCCATCCATGAAGCATATCTCACCTCCTTCTAGCCCATTTTCTCCGGCCTTACGGATATCACCACCTTCCCCCTCATATGTCGCACAGTCGTGCCTTGCATGTCTTCCACTGTGCAGGGTTTGGTGATAAAGGTGGCTGGGTTAACAGTTTTACAATGTACAACGTGTATGTTTGGGCTTGATATTATTATTATTTTGTATGCAGTTGCTCTCTGTATGGTGAGTGTGGATTTTGATATTTCTAGTATGGCAAATAGAGAGTGTTCAACAAATAGGGTTACAGAGCAGCCCATCACTATGGTAGTGCTTTTCTCTATCACGAAGGCTGCTGCAACAAGGGCCTGTTTGCACGCAAAGTGCCCTTGCATTACTGAGTCAAATATGTCGCTGTAATATGCCAATGGCTTGTGGCCGAATGATGTCTTTTGTGTCAGTACTGCTGTCATTAATGTTGCATTGCAGTGGGAGAATAAATAAAACTCCCGTTTGTAATCTGATGTCGCTAGGACGGGTGCTGTCGTGATAAGATCTCTTGTGTCCATTTTATGAGGGTGCTGTTCTTTTGTGCTTCTTTCAGCGATTACAGAAGAGGGCGTGTGTATGCAGCATAGTCTAATATCCATGCACAGAAGTAATTGCATGTACCAAGGAATTTTTGAATGTCCTTCACAGTTTTGGGCATTAGGGTGTGACGTATTGCTGCTGCTCTGTCTGGTACAATCCTTTCACCATCCTTTGATATTAGCTGCCCTAGATACAATACTTCTGTTAGGTAGTATTGCAGTTTTCCCCTATCCACTTTGTATATTTCGTTGCTAGTAGGTTCAGCAAGGTTATTGAGTCTGCTCTACATTTCTCTTCACTTTCACTGCATATTAAGAGATCATCTACGTATTGAATGATTGTGCTTTTTACATCGATGTTGCCAAAGTTTCGTGTAGGATTCTGTTAAATATACTGGGACTTTCACAATAACCTTGGGGTAGTCTACAATGCTCATATCTTTTTCCTCCCTGAGTAAATGCTGTTAGGTATTGGCAACTGGGGCCAATTGATACTGAGAAGAAAGCATTCTTCAGATCCACAACTGTGAAATATGTGGCTTTTTTTGGATGCTGTATAAAATGGATCCAGGGTTTGGCACTAAGGGGAACTCTTTCTGTATGACGTCATTAAGTGGGCAGAGATTTTGGATCATCCTCCAAGCCCCACCTTTTGCTTTTTTAGAGGATACATCTCAGTATTGCATGGTGAATTTGAAGGTTCAATTATGCCCTGTTGTATTAATGCATTTATTGTTTCTTGTATTCCTTCTTTTGCCAGTCTGGATAGCAGGAATTGTTTTACTCTAGGTGGCACTGTGTCTGGTTTCAGTTTTATTTTTATGTACATTACCCCCTATACAAGCCCTATGTCATGGATCCCTGTTGTCCATAAATCTGATGGTACTTGTTTCATATCGTCATCAAAAATCGAAGGTGGTGCACTGACACTGGCCATGACAGAGTTATTTATCTCTCTGTGTTGAATCATTATGTCACAGGGCACACACATTTCCATTATTATCTCCCCGTCAGAGTCATTGTCAATGAACAGCTCTTCGTCAGTAAAGTCTTGCAGCGCTATATTTGGGTCAATACACAACACTGTTCTCCACTCACATCCATGTGTGTCCAGTCCTATTGCCACAATACGTTTGGCCGATACCTGCAACCCCTGTAGGTCATTTGAGAGGATAGTGCTGGGCGCAATTTCTGTGCTTACCACACGGTGAAAAACAAAAACGGATGGCAGTCTAAATTTTTCCACGTTATTTCAGGCCCACTCTAGCCAGTACCTGTATCCCATAGATGAACATGTCAACGTCCGTGGGCACCCCTCGCACTGCAACTTCATTTGTCATGGTAATGATCATTGATATGATATGATATGTTATTTGTAACGCACCTATACACAAGTGTAATTAACATTGCTCTTATTAGAAATACCCCTGGGGTGGAGCACACTATTCCTCATTCTGTAAAGGAGATGGTCATGTTAAGCTTACTAAGGAGGTCCCTCCCTAGTAAATTTATGGGCGAATCTTCGTGGTATAACAGGAGTGCCCACACCGTGTTTCCTCCCACCGTTATATCCAAATCTTTTGTGTAGGGAACCTTCAAAATTGCCCCAGAAAATCCTGGCATTTCCAAATGTCGGCCCGAGAGAGGAAACAGGCCTTCATGAAGCATGATTTTTCCGCTCCTGAGTGCACTAGGAAGATGACCGCTTTTTTCCTATCTCCACCCTCACCAGTCGTTCCTCTTCTGGACGTAGGGTAGTCGATAGGACTGGACATGCAAATACTCTCTGTGGGCTGTCCTAATCTGGGTATGTCTGTTCCTGGGACAGAAAAAAATGCTCTCTGTGATCACTGCTGTTCTGCGGAATTGCGCATCTGCACCATTGGTGGCAGTAGCAAAAATATTTGGGTGGGCATTCCCCATGGTGTTTTGGCGAGCTACTTGGCAAGCTATATGGGGCTGTATACCCTGCTGTGGCACTTGTGGTCTTTGTTGTGGTTGAATTTGTTGTGTTCCTTGCGGGTAATCATTATAATTGCTCCTGTTGCCCATGAACACTCATTGGTAATCCATAAAGACTGCCCAGAAGAGGGTGACCAAATTGTTGTTCATTTCCAGTAGGTGGGGGCCCTTGATAATATCCCATAGGTCGAGCCCAGCATTCCCTTGAAAAATGGCCCCACCTCCCACAATTCCAACATTACCCTTAGCCCCTTCCCCGAGCCCCTTGTCACACAAAACCCCTACCTCCCTGACCTCCAAACCATCCTCTCTGCCTCCTGTACCCACCTCGTCATCTTGTAGGCCTTCTCTGCCATTGGGGACCCTAGTATTGCCCCTCGCCAAGCCATTGCTCCTGCCCTTTTGCAGACGAGGTTGCTGCCATCCTTGCCTCCTGACTCCTCCTCCCTGTCTCCCTGTCTCTCAGTGGGCAGGGCTGCGGTAACCGCAGCGACCTTCACCAGTTTAATCTGTACAAGCTTGGCTTCGTCGGACAACCTCCTTTGTGCAATTTCTTTTTCTCTTTCTTTGATCTTCCTACAGTGGTGTACTATAATGCTCTGAATTTCAGGCCAGCTTTTGGCTTCTATCCCAGCAATTTTATTTAAGGCCTTCTGTATCTACTTTGGGAGGCCTTGTTGGATGATAAAATAGAGAAGGGAGTTTGATTGGTCCCAAGCTGTGCTCGTTTCTGATCTCCACAGGTCCTGCACCCGGAGAATTTACTGCACAGCCTCTTCCTCCTCCCCCATCGTGCATTGCATTAACAAGTGTAAATCTGGGGTATCAGGGAAGGTCCTCCACGGTGCATCCCACACTTGGGCCCTTACGTTGTTAAATGCCGACCCATCATGGTGGTCACAATTTGTTGTTACTCCCGGAAAACCCGCCTTTACCCACACTCCGTCTGCTTGGTCTACCACAGCAGATACTAATAAGCTCCTCACGTCCCCTATAGCCACCGGGGCGCCTGCAGTGTTCTTTTCAAATGCATGTATCCATTTTCCTGCCCCTCCCGAAAGGGGGGGGCAATCATTTCAACAGGTTGTTCTTGTCCATTTGTGCCCACAGTATTTAATTGGGTCTCCCTGCTCCCTTGTGGATAAGAGGCATTTGCAGTTTTGCTTTACTTCCTTTCTTACTTACATTTACTCCTTTCGCTTTACTCAATGACATGTTTCCCAACCTACTCCTTAACCTCCCCTGCCACCTTTGTCATACCACTCCGTCTTCTGGCTGTTCCCATAGTGGTAGGGGCATTCCCGCTGCTGCTGCTCCTTCCTCATACTCATCTAGATCACTCCACATCTCCTCTATTTACCTGTCGGATTCTCCACTTCCTTGTTCCTCTCCTGCTTGGCTGCCTTCTTGTTCCACCCGTACTATCTTTACAGGGGTATTGTTCCCTGGATTTCCAGTCATCTTCCGGCCAGTTAGATGCATTCCTGGATGGGAGTGGGGATGGTGTTGGCACGCCCACTGACAGGGATGTCGCCTCCCCACCCCCAGGCAACATTTGGCCTCTGTCACATAAAGATCCTAATCGTGTCAACTCCAACTGTGTGTAGGCAAGTTGTTTTTCTAAATCACCAGTGAGATGTGCAATATTTACTGGAGGGGCAATCGTGGACCCGTACAATCCCCTTGGGTCGTAGGGAGGCGGGGCTGTTAAGATGGGTCACTATATCCCGCATTGTGCCTAGTTAACAGTGGGTAAAGCCTAGTGAGTTATTTGTCCCCTGCTTTTACCACTTTCTCCTCAGCTGTTACTTCCCCCTCCCCTGCTTGGGCTGGTGCCGTTCAGATGACACTTCTTTATCTGTACTGTTTGTAGGGGATGTTTCTTCAAACATCCTCCAGAGAACTAATACTTTTTGTCTATTTGAAGTTGCTTTCCCTGATACTTTGCTAATATGTGGTTATCACCAGATCTAATATTTGTTTATCAAATGACCCTCCTTTTGGCTATACCTGGGATGATCCCTCTCCCTTTGTCTCGGTGAGCCACTGATCATGGTATTTCTGAATCCTCTCGCTGTATAGGGGGAGGTGTTGGCAAATATGGGCTAATGGTGTGTCTCCCCCCCATGGCTCCTCTCTTTGCTTTTGTGTTAACTCGTGTATGTGTTATGCATCAAAGATATAGGTAAGAAACAATTATGTTTAGCTTATAACACTTCAAACACATTGTGCAATGTTGCAATAAAAAACTTCTTTCACTTACACCGTCTCGATTTTACCTGAACACAAACTTTAAACTAATTCAAGAGATCTTACTAACTGCATGGACAAAGAACTACAGGTAGCCTGGAAGTCCAGGAAGTGGTACATCATTAAAATGCCTTACAGTCAGAGTTTTACATGTTAAGAGTACATGAATAAGTGTACAAGAATAGGCAATCAATGCAATGGTAACCATCATTGCATATGAAGGGTAGGTGGTGGCAAGACTTTAGAAACGGGAGTGCATGTAATGTAAGTCTATGAGATAGTGGATAGACATTTACATTGCTAATTGGTGGTGTGAGGAGGCTTAGTGGGTTATTTTAGCAGAACAGACTTGTTGATGTCTTCTTCATGCAACCAGCTTTTTACCTTCAAGCGAAATTGTGTGAATGAAGGTTCTTCTCTGATGTGGATAGGTAGATTATTCCACTTCTTAGCCGCAAGGACTGGGAAGCTGACTCCGCCTGCCCGTTGTTGGTTAAAGCGTGGGATGGAGACATGTGCTTGAACAGGTCCGGGAGGTCATGTAGAGGTGTGGTGTGAAAAGGTGTCCGCTAGGTAGGTTGGTGCCTAGTTGTAGAGACACTTGTGAGTGAGAGCGACTTGAGATCTATCCTTTGCTTAATATTAAGCCACTTTATAGATTGTCTAGTAGTTGTAATATGATGTATTCTAGGAATGTTACAAGCTGCTCTGATGGCATTGTTTTGCATAACTTGCATTTTGTTAATATTCTGCTTAGATGTGCCCAGTTAAAGTGCATTACAGTAGTCAAGTTTTGATAAGACTAATGCTCTTGCTACTGACGTGCAGTTTGTCAATGTCATGTGGGTCTGCAAGCTGTAATGAGCTTGCAGGTAGGTGCCGTAGAAGAGGTTAAGGCATTGGTTTGTCTAGTAAATATGAGAGCAGAGTGAATGTAGATTCCTAGCATTTTTACATCCTTTGCTACTTTTATCAGGTTGCTGTCAATGTTAAAAGACGAGAACATGGGCCCTAACTTTTTCAGTTTGGCTGGAGAACCAAGAAGGAGTAGCTCAGTCTTTTTGTCGTTTAGACAAAGACCGTGCTTTGCCATCCAGATTTGTACAGTACTATAGCTATCATTGAGTGTCTTACTGTCTGCAATGTGGGCACCAGTGATAGGTATGAGTATCTGGGTATCATCCGCATAATTAGTGTACATAATACCCAGAAGGTCACGTATAACAAAATGAGGCTTTTTGAACACATTGTAGAGAGCTGGGGAGACGCACAATCCTTGTGGTAACCCAGAAGTCACAGGAGAAGCTGTGGAAGAGGCAAATGGAGCAAAGACTCTCATGGACCTGTTGCTAAGGAAGGATTCAATCCACGCGTTGACTTGGTCCAAGAAGTGTGCGGCAGATGACAAGTGTTTACATAGAATTTTATGGTTCACCAAGTGAAAAGCCGCAAAGAGGTTGAGTAGTAGAAGTAAGGCTTATTTGCCCTTGTCTTTTAATATCTGAATTTGTGATTTCAAGTCGATGAGTGCTGCCTCTGTCCCATGTGTAGGTCTGAAACCTGATTGTCTTAGTACTAGTAGATTGTTTGATTCCAGGTGATGTGGTATCTGGAGATATGCTGCACGGTCCAAAATTGTCAGCAGGAAATGGACTGTGATGATCGGTCTGTAGTTGGATGGATTATTGGGGTCTAGGGAAAGTTTTTTAGTAGGGGGAGCACCCAGACATCTTTTTGTTTATTTGTATTATTGTAGATTATTGGGCATTATGTTTGTGTTAAAGGAGGCATTAATGAACAAGGTGATGAATCCACTGCTGCCTCTTTGATAAGTGGGGCAGGACAAATGTAGCCCTGGCAGTTAGAAGGTTTAAGTTTTAGTATAATTGATTCAACTTCTTTGATGGAAAAAGGTTTGAAGGTAAATTGCGGTATATTCAGTACCGGGTGAAGCGGTATGTCCTGATGGGTGGTTGTATCGATAAGACTTTCTTTTGTTTGTATTTTGTCTAAGGGTAGGCTAATTTTATCTTAGAGCGCCTTCTTAATGTTTGTGCACTAAGAAGTATCTTTGGTGCAGGTATCTGGTTCAGCGGCTGGAGTTTCTAGTTCTTTCAATATATTGAATAGTTCCTTAGTGCTGGACGTGGCTTTAGCTATTCGATCATTGAAATTATCTTTTTTGGCCTGGATAATAGCTTCTTTGTAGTTAGTTGAGGCGGCTGTGAAGTTGTCCTTGTTAGACTCTGACGGGGAATTTCTCCAAGTGGATTCTGGCGTTCCTTTTACTTTCCTTAAAGCCTTGAGCATATTCTTCTCTTCCACTCACTCTCCCTGCCTCCCTTCCCTGAGACCCTTTGTGCTGGCCTCTAAAAGAGTTATGCACAAAAGAAAAAGAATTTGCTAATATCTCCTGAGACTAGTCACTACACATACTCCTATGTTTTTTGTTTCTACTTTTATCTCCACTTATTTCCTCCACTGGTCGAGACATCTGACTGTTACCTTTTTGCCGTCCACCCCCTTTCGGAGCTAGGTTCCCGTATTCTTCCTGTATTTCGCTTCTTCTATATTCACAACCTAATGGCTTATATCATTACAGGACCACATACTTATTTCATGACTATTGATGAACGACAACAGTGGATCATTAACGGTATTCACTTCCAGTATTAAGTGTGCAATTGACATTGTGTCTGCCTGTTTATAGGGATTATGTTAAACACACTAACTCAGTACATTACTGTTTTTATTGATCCCTATTACCAGCACCATTCAATAAACTTCATAAGAGTTCAATATAAAATGTGTTGTACTCCGATTCTTTAAGGATTTCAGACAACTTGAAAAAATATAGAAGCACATACCAAGTCCAATGGCACCATTTATATGGCAGCCTTGGACCTTTCAGCTGCATTTGATAATGTACTTCGTACTCGGCTTTGGCAAAAGATGCTGGCTTATGGCATACCACCTCCACTAGTTGCATTAATTGCAGCACTACACCAGAACACATCTTACCGGGTCCGCATCAATGCGGAAGGGCTATTGACTGACAACATACCCACGTACATTGGTGTTAAACAAGGCTGCAACTTGGCAGCGGTCCTGTTCAATCTTTATCTTGCTGATATTGACGAGATCTGGCAGGGTTCTAACTCTTTTCCGGCTATATTGGGTTCTATGCAGCTCCATTGGCTAGCATTTGCCGATGAAATCATAATATTCGATAGAGTGCCGTTTGGACTCCAAAACAAACTAAAACTGTTTGGCGAATATTGCAAGCTGAACAATATGACCACCAACTCACTTAAATCACATATATTGGTCTTTACTTCTAAAAAAAAACTTCCGAGATTCAACTTTACAATAAATGGTCAGCCGATTTTGAGAAAAGAGGAGATCAACTATTTGGGCTACCACTTATCGAATGGGACGTCCGCTCACAAGTGGCGTTCAGTGTTGATTGCAAAGTTTAACCCACTTCTGGCCCAAATGAGAATCATTTTTACCAAATATTGTCGTTACTCCCTCTTGCCTCTTATACATTACTACACTATGAAAATAGAGCCCATCCTGCTTTATGCAGTAGATATTTGCCTTCTGAACTTGGGGCCCCTTCTAAATATCCTACAGGGTAAACTCTGGAAGAAGATTTTGGGGCTTCCTGGTTACCTACCCAACGCCATAATTACACATGAATTGGGTCTATATCCACTAGAAGACAAATTTATTTGGAGGACGGTATCTGCATTTTCTAAAATGATTTCTCCTCCCCCAAACTCACTTTACGAGGACTTTCAGGAAATGCTAGTCGGAACGTGTCCAACTTCGATCACCATTGTGAAAGACATGATACAAGCGACTTTAATTTCTTTGAATATGACGCAGGATGATTTAATAAATACCCCTGCCAAAGTTAAAAGGCGTTTTTTCAAAAATGCCTGGGCTCGCAATTGTGATCGGATTGGAAGCTACTCTTCCTTCACCATATATGCCACCTTTAGACATGCAGTTGCACCTCGGCTGCCATATATCTTGAGTTTTCCAGACAAAGTGGCAAGAAGGTACTATATGCGCTTCCGCATGGACCTTATCCAGACGGGGGCTCGTATTAGGAATTGGGATGGTTATAGGCCCTTGGCAAAATGGGAGGGATGCAGATTTTGCCTAAATACATCTGAGCCTGAAACCCTGGAACATCTTTTCATGTACTGTAACTTCTTTCTCAGGCACAGACAACGTTGCCTGGTTGCATATCTCACTTCGCTCTCTCTGTTTGAATGTCATCTTGTATGGCTGAGATGTATGCAGGGAAACTCTAATTCCATCATACTAGCAACTGTGAGACTTGTTGCAATAATAGAGGAGCAATTGTTGTCACTCAATCGGACCTTCTGGAGTGGGTAAATTTTGGATGTCTGAGATTTAGTTTTCTTTATGACTAATGGTATTTGCCAACTGTTTGTGGGAATATTTAAGTTAGTGGAGGGCTTCGATGCCACACCATCATTGTCATGTTAGGTAGGTCAGGTTAGGTTTGATATTTGGTATCGTAGATCTCCACTTGTGATTCTTGTGATTCTTGGGATTTTTGTTGATGTATTAAGAAATGTTTTAATGTTTAATGTTTTTACTATCTTTTGGCTGTGCAAGTATTGATTAATTATGCTGTTTTATGATATTTTTACATGATTTATATGTGCCATGTATTATTTGTCAAGGTGTAAATTAGTTTTTGCTACCAAAACAAATAAAAAAAAAATAAAATAAAAAAAAAAAGAAGGCACATGCAGGGCCGGCCTTAACGACAGCCGCACCCTGGGCGAATTGGTGCATCCCCCCTACCTCCTCCGCAGGTGCATTTAATAAAAACAGGGTGCCTTCTTCCACCCTGCCCTAAGGCCGGCCCTGGGCACATGGTTCAAAATATCAATCCTCTATATATTGCTTATTCAGACAATCTGGTGCTTATCATATTAAGCAATCACATTTGTGGCAAAATGACTTATGGTCTTTTTACTTCGTTTTCTCTCCAATTGTTCCCCTTTTTCTCTCATGCTCCCTTCCTATGGTTTAATGTGTCAACATAGAGTTTTGAAAAACAAATAGTTATACAGAGGCGAACCTCATGGCCATGTAGTCGGCATTACTGTTTTGACTTTAAGTACCAGTAACTGATTGTTGGCGTTACTGTTTATACTTCTAGGCACCAGTAACTACTGTGTTATACAACTCGTTATATTTTCACGCTGCTAACTCACGCAGAAACGTGTTCTTGAGAAGCAGGAAAAGCATTGCTAATATTTAAACATACTTGTTTGATCTCAATTAATAAGAGCGCATGGGAATCTGTTTTTCGTAGTGCATTAATATGGCACTAGGTTATGTGCTATATTCCCGGTAGTGCTGCAGCTCTCAATACAGGATCTGTTATTGCTTGTGGTGGGTCTGGCACCGTTTTCATAGGTTACAGCTGACCCACTTCTTTAGCTTTAATAGAT
Source organism: Ambystoma mexicanum (assembly GCF_040938575.1). NCBI lineage: Eukaryota > Metazoa > Chordata > Amphibia > Caudata > Ambystomatidae > Ambystoma > Ambystoma mexicanum. The sequence goes on along the minus strand of NC_090930.1, from coordinate 1,248,501,506 downwards.
GCCTTGAGGTAACATTAAGTAGGTTCACTCTCACGATTCAAATATATCAGGGCTCAACCCTGCCGGGATCACTAATGGAGGCAGTCAGCATCGTATAGATGGTCATGCGGATTACATCACAGGGATACATGTAAGTAAAGGCCTCGATTTAAAAGTCCTCATCTATGAAGCAAGGTCATTCTTTGAAAGAGTGCATGCACTTGATTGATAATCCATGTCAGAGATCTTCATATTTAAACATGTGTTTGGGCGTATTACCCATGAACTGTTATAGGATTTTAGAGTTTTTAGATTATTTAGTTGCATTTATTTATAACTTAGATGATAATATGTAAAATGATGTGTTTTCATTTATTCACACTGCTGTTCAACAAATGTTGTCTAACACTATTGAATGCATTATTCATTTTGTCAATGTTGTGTACTTTTATGTCATGAAATACTGTTGTAAATACTAAATGATGATGACAATAAAAAAAAAGTCAAGGAGGCTCCTTTTGTGTTGATGGTGCTGAACTGTGGAACTCTCAATTCATTAAATCGTATTCCATGTAAATCCCCTTCTCTTCAGAAAATTACTCAAATCCTGTCTATTTTCAATAAAAGCCAAAAACTAGAACCCTAGAAAACTTGAAGAAGAAATCAGAGCTTTAAAAAAAAACACTACTAAAACAATAACACAACCTACACAATAGCAGTGGTGGCCACTACATGACGGGCGGTGAAGCACCAAACAGTGCTGAAAGCAAGAATGCAGAGAGAGTCAGGAGACCCGTATTGGCATTCAGGCAAAGCAACTGCATGCATTGTTTAACTGCAAATGCCTTCAGAGTGCACTCATAGACTGTTTTTTTTGTTTGCACTGTATCTAGCTCAGACTAAAAACAGGAAAAAAAATAACTGTGCAGGCAGGTGACTGTGCACCTATAACCACCTGTTTGGTTGATTTGAAGTAACTGTTAGGTCAGCACGGCCTCAGCTTAACCTAGACTATTGGGAAAACCATGATTGATAACCCCTAGCGACCTACACCTAAGAATGGATGAGTCAGGCAGCATCAACAATGAGGGGGTGCGGCCTCACTCACACACAGCATGCAGTGTCTCCCGGGCTTTGAGCAGGGGAAAAGACAACGCCAAGGAAGGGACACAATGAAGTGACATGAACTCTGCTCATAGCATATTGCATTAAGACAATGCAAGCAAAATTAGCATTGGAGCAATGCTCAACTAGTTGTACAGTGGGAAAATGGTAGGATAAAAAGAAATCAGCAGCCCTTGCAATGTGAGGCTATGAAATGTTTTCAGGGGGGTGGTAATCGGCATTTGGTTGCTGGGGAGCAATGTACCCATCTTACACAACTTCACACAGACACCACCATCCATTCTAATCTATTATGTGTTAGGTATTCCAGAAAAGTGCCATAACAGTCTTGGTACTGAGATAACTTATGATATTCTCACCTCCTCTTTTCCCATAATCAAGCAACAATGAATTATATTCATTGTTCATCTATGTGTGTATCATCCATATTGTTTGTACGAATAAACAATGTAGTCGAGGATGACATGCCCATTTGGCTTGTGCCACCTAATTAGTTCATCCTTGTCACAAAGACAAATGCTCTTTTTTTGGAATTTAATTTTGTATTAAATATATGTTGTGGCAAATATAAAGAAAACACATTGTTCATAGTACTGTGAAACTTACAAACATAAAGTAGTGATCCTTGATTGTCTATGCATCCGCTATGCTGTGTTTTCTGTTTAAGTCTTAGGCCTGCAGTTGCAGAATTCATAGATGATTGTAAAAGCTGTCACTTTGCCTTCTAATAAGTGGAGTTTACCTGTCAGCAGGGACAAACAAAGCAGCAGTCATCCCTTTTACTTAACATAACAATGTACGTTTTCAGGTTAGTTTATAACATGATTGCTATACTGTTTTCATTGCTATAAATTAATATTGATTTACACCTTTAAAGCCATTCACTAAAACATTTGTATGAGCTACTTCCGAGAAGGCATGTGTGCAAGTGCCTAAAGGGCCGATTGGAATCCTGGCTTCACTTCTTAACAGAACTGCGTGATCATGGACACATCATTTTATCTTTGAGATTTGGCTAGTCTGGACCCCCTTTTTCTTCATCTTCTTCTCTCCTTACTTTTTCTTTCTTCTTCTTTTATAAGGACTTTATGATGATTTCTATTGGGGAAAACTGCATGCATTTGATGAATTCAACTTGTAAAAATCGCATATGCAATTAAGCCAAGTAAATAAAAACATATAAAAATGTATCTGCAGCGGCCAAAACTGAGACAGCAGCTATGTGTTTTGCATTGTGTGGGTAGGTAGGGAAGCACTGCTGAAGGAGTGAGTTTCGTGTTGTTGGCGTTTAGGGACGCTGGTCCCCAGCTATGAATGTTGTACTGTGAGGTATGCATATGCCGAACGGTTCCATGTCATTTCATTGTGGGATTTTGTTTCACTAGGTTTTTTACTACAAACTTTTTAACGAAAACCCCCATCACATTTTCTTTAAATTATTTTTTGGGGTTGTCCCCCCAAACTGCCCATTCCCTTCAATGTTTGATCTATTCTCAAACATCCACACCCATATATATATATATTTTTCTAACCCCCCTTAAAAAAAATTGATGGGGTTTTTCATTAAAACATTTGCAGTAAAAAACCCTGCGAAAAAAACATCCCACGATGAAAGGATGTTGTACCATGCTGCAGGTCCTATGTCATTTCATCGCGGGATGTTTTTTCACAGGGTTTTTTACCGTGAATTGCATGCAGGACACCACATATGCATTTTGTGTTGTGGAGGGGAGCGGTTAAGCACCAGGTATTGGTTTTGTGATGTTGGGTGTGGGACTGCTGAACGACATCTATGGGTTATGTGTTGTGTGAGTTGCAGAGCCGGCATGCCAGGTGTGGCTCCTGTTTAACTCTGAGAGGTAAACCAGGTCCCCTAGGCCAGATCAGGCTCAGCTCTACTCACAAATATTGTCACACCCTTCTATCTGATGGTATACACGCATTTCGCCGACCTATTTTTGGTCATGGTACTTTTCATTGCCGGATTTTACATCGCCAGAAATCCCGTTTTTTTATTTTTTTATTTTGGGTGGTGTTTTGTTGTGGTTGGGGTATTATTATAATAGTAAGGGGGGGGGGTCGGTGGAGGGGAATCCACCCAGAATAAAATAAAAAACAAAAAAAGGGTTTCTGGTGATGTAAAATCCGGCGATGAAAAGTACCACGACCAAACATAGGTCGGCGAAATCACGTAGAAACCTATCTGATACTTGCCATATGGTGTACTTACTGTACAGTATTTCTAAAGTTAGTTCAGATGTCACATGTAAGAACAAATGAATACGCAGGTACGGTAAACTAAGATCAAATCAAGCTAGTTTACTGTATCACACAACATCTTACCGATCACTCTACATTGATTACAAATAATGTTAGCAACGTTTTGCAGCCTGGCTCGCTCTGTCAGTGAGGAGACTAAAGGCTTTGAAAAGTCTACAGCTTTTAGAAAAAAAAGTCTGTGTTTGAGGACATAAGAAGACTCTAGTGGGGTGGCAATAACCATATGAACGTTGACAGAATATAGATTACCTGCTAATATGAACCACTTTGTCAAAGTAAAATAAGAGCAAAAGAGGAACTATAGTATGGCTTTTCAGCAGATTTTTCTGAAATATTTTGCTCTAAAATAAAATATTTTTTTTACCCATTATTTACAAAGAATGGGGAAGGGAGGACCTCAGCCCAGGGACCACTATTGGTTGGTCGTTCCTCCTTTGATTTACTTGGTCGCTTCTGCTCTTTAACAATTTCTACTTCTATTTTGAACTACATCAATGTGCACAAATTTCAATGCTGAACCAGATGGAAATGGCAAATGACAAAAAAATATGCTTCTTAAAAGAAATATGTACCGCTCCAGTGGGGAATAAAAATCACCAGCTACTACACCATGATAGACAAAAGCTCACATGGGTAATACCAGCACATTGATCAATCACCCAAGATACGACTATCATCTGAATATTTCAATCAAGTGAAGGCCTGGATACTTATCTGGAGTTGTACAAAAGGAAGATATTACAAGGGAAGTTGCTCTCACTTTGTGGTGTCTTGCATATGTATATTGGACTGGTTTCTGAAGCTGGGTAAAAGGTTTAGACACATGCCTTGATCGTCTTATAGATTGTTAATGTCAGCCAGTGGTAACATCAACATTGCAGCAACTTCACTGAGATTATTGGGCTAAGTGAGTTGAATAATCACTCTTTTCTAATGGACAGATAGCCACATAACACGACAATGAAATATCATCCTAAACTATACAACTGCATTGTTTATCAGTAATCAACCACTCCATACATTCATCTGTTGTCTCTACTTTCAGTTGGAAATATTCCAATTTCAATATCACTGATATCTCTTTGATGATATAATAAGGACAGAATGTCGATTTTCCCTTTTGATTCCAGTCACAAGTTCCGAAGTATTCACATAATCATGAATGGATTAAGGGGGTGGTATTTTAGGATACATTTCAAAGGGAATTAAGTGATAATTTTACATTTAATATTAATAATTGATTAAGTTCAGCTTCAATCTTTTTTCAATAACTCTACTGAAAAAACTCCCATTAATAGGTTCCTTCACTTCATGGATGCTGTACAAATGTATATTAGGTTTTCAAGTCAGCTCTTTTTGACTCATAACATTGTTTTTCTCTTTTTGCAATGTATTCAACCAAGAAAGGTAAGAAGAAACCACTTTAGCTTTACCTTCCCCTAGGGACATGGCTGGGCACTGACCAAGGTTGCCCCATTTTAAATGAGCTCTCTGTCAGCAATGCGGTAAACGTTTCTTTTGTTGTTGTGGGGGTCCGGGGGTTGCAGTAGACGCAGTTCTTGTATTGTCCTTTCATTTCTTTTGAGTGGCAAAATGTGCATAGGTTTTGAAGATCCTCAAAATGGTTTCTGTAATGGCTTGGCAGGCGAAGAACGGTGGTCTGGAGGGTTGCCCAGAGCAACGCCAGTGGTGAAGATTCATTCTAAACCTTCCAGCCATCACCTCTTTGTTTTTGCTGTGTCACCCCGAGTGGTACGGGTATGCCCAGACGTGGGTCCCGTGCCTGCTGGGACTAGAGACCCAAGCTACTCCTCACTGATGAGCACCAACAAGGGCAAAACATGTTTGGGGATGCTTGTGGTCTCGTGCAGAGGGAATGTGACCAAGCAGTTCGGGCTGGACTGCCCCTTTTGGTGTGGGGCCAAGCCTGATTTGCATATGGTCTTTTCCCTTCTGTAATGGCTTGGCAGGCGAAGAACGGTGGTCTGGAGGGTTGCCCAGAGCAACGCCAGTGGTTAAGATTCATTCTAAACCTTCCAGCCATCACCTCTTTGTTTTTGCTGTGTCACCCCGAGTGCGACGGGTATGCCCAGACGAGGGTCCCGTGCCTGCTGGGCCTAGAGACCCAAGCTACTCCTCACTGATGAGCCCCAACAAGGGCGAAACATGTTTGGGGATGCTTGTGGTCTTGTGCAGAGGGAATGTGACCTAGCAGTTCGGGCTGGACTGCCCCTTTTGGGGTGGGGCCAAGACTGATTTGCATATGGTCTTTTCCCTTCTGTAATGGCTTGGCAGGCGAAGAACGGTGGTCTGGAGGGTTGCCCAGAGCAATGCCAGTGGTTAAGATTCATTCTAAACCTTCCAGCCATCACCTCTTTGTTTTTGCTGTGTCACCCCGAATGGGACGGGTATGCCCAGACGTGGGTCCCGTGCCTGCTGGGCCTAGAGACCCAAGCTACTCCTCACTAATGAGCCCCAACAAGGGCAAAACATGTTTGGGGATGCTTGTGGTCTGGTCTCGTGCAGAGGGAATGTGACCTAGCAGTTCGGGCTGGACTGCCCCTTTTGGGGTAGGGCCAAGACTGATTTGCATATGGTCTTTTCCCTTCTGTAATGGCTTGGCAGGCGAAGAACGGTGGTCTGGAGGGTTGCCCAGAGCAATGCCAGTGGTTAAGATTCATTCTAAACCTTCCAGCCATCACCTCTTTGTTTTTGCTGTGTCACCGAATGGGACGGGTATGCCCAGACGTGGGTCCCGTGCCTGCTGGGCCTAGAGACCCAAGCTACTCCTCAGTGATGAGCCCCAACAAGGGCGAAACATGTTTGGGGATGCTTGTGGTCTCGTGCAGAGGGAATGTGACCTAGCAGTTCAGGCTGGACTGCCCCTTTTGGGGTGGGGCCAAGCCTGATTTGCATATGGTCTTTTCCCTTCTGTAATGGTTTGGCAGGCGAAGAACGGTGGTCTGGAGGGTTGCCCAGAGCAACGCCAGTGGTTAAGATTCATTCTAAACCTTCCAGCCATCACCTTTTTGTTTTTGCTGTGTCACCCCGAGTGGGACGGGTATGCCCAGACGTGGGTCCCGTGCCTGCTGGGCCTAGAGACCCAAGCTACTCCTCACTGATGAGCCCCAACAAGGGCGAAACATGTTTGGGGATGATTGTGGCCTCGTGCAGAGGGAATGTGACCTAGCAGTTTGGGCTGGACTGCCCCTTTTGGGGTGGGGCCAAGCCTGATTTGCATATGGTCTTTTCCCTTCTGTAATGGCTTGGCAGGCGAAGAACAGTGGTCTGGAGGGTTGCCTAGAGCAACGCCAGTGGTTAAGATTCATTCTAAACCTTCCAGCCATCACCTCTTTGTTTTTGCTGTGTCACCCCGAGTGGGACGGGTATGCCCAGACGTGGGTCCCGTGCCTTCTGGGCCTAGAGACCCAAGCTACTCCTCACTGATGAGCTCCAACAAGGGCGAAACATGTTTGGGGATGCTTGTGGTCTCGTGCAGAGGGAATGTGACCTAGCAGTTCGGGCTGCACTGCCCCTTTTGGGGTGGGGCCAAGCCTGATTTGCATATGGTCTTTTCCCTTCTGTAATGGCTTGGCAGGCGAAGAACGGTGGTCTGGAGGGTTGCCCAGAGCAACGCCAGTGGTTAAGATTCATTCTAAACCTTCCAGCCATCACCTCTTTGTTTTTGCTGTGTCACCCCGAGTGGGACGGGTATGCCCAGACGTGGGTCCCGTGCCTGCTGGGCCTAGAGACCCAAGCTACTCCTCACTGATGAGCCCCAACAAGGGCGAAACATGTTTGGGGATGCTTGTGGTCTCGTGCAGAGGGAATGTGACCTAGCAGTTCGAGCTGGACTGCCCCTTTTGGGGTGGGGCCAAGCCTGATTTGCATATGGTCTTTTCCCTTCTGTAATGGCTTGGCAGGCGAAGAACGGTGGTCTGGAGGGTTGCCCAGAGCAACGCCAGTGGTTAAGATTCATTCTAAACCTTCCAGCCATCACCTCTTTGTTTTTGCTGTGTCACCCCGAGTGGGACGGGTATGCCCAGACGTGTGTCCCGTGCCTGCTGGGCCTAGAGACCCAAGCTACTCCTCACTGATGAGCCCTAACAAGGGCGAAACATGTTTGGGGATGCTTGTGGTCTCGTGCAGAGGGAATGTGACCTAGCAGTTCGGGCTGGACTGCCCCTTTTGGGGTGGGGCCAAGCCTGATTTGCATATGGTCTTTTCCCTTCTGTAATGGCTTGGCAGGTGAAGAACAGTGGTCTGGAGGGTTGCCCAGAGCAACACCAGTGGTTAAGATTCATTCTAAACCTTCCAGCCATCACCTCTTTATTTTTGCTGTGTCAACCCGAGTGGGACGGGGATGCCCAGACGTGGGTCCAGTGCCTGCTGGGCCTAGAGACCCAAGCTACTCCTCACTGATGAGCCCCAACAAGGGCGAAATATGTTTGGGGATGCTTGTGGTCTCGTGCAGAGGGAATGTGACCTAGCAGTTCGGGCTGGACTGCCTCTTTTGGGGTGGGGCCAAGCCTGATTTGCATATGGTCTTTTCCCTTCTGTAATGGCTTGGCAGGCGAAGAACTGTGGTCTGGAGGGTTGCCCAGAGCAACGCCAGTGGTTAAGATTCATTCTAAACCTTCCAGCCATCACCTCTTTGTTTTTGCTGTGTCACCCCGAGTGGGACGGGTATGCCCAGACGTGGGTCCTGTGCCTGCTGGGCCTAGAGACCCAAGCTACTCCTCACTGATGAGCCCCAACAAGGGCGAAACATGTTTGGGGATGCTTGTGGTCTCATGCACAGGGAATGTGACCCAGCAGTTCGGACTGGACTGCCCCTTTTGGGGTGGGGCCAAGCCTGATTTGCATATGGTCTTTTCCCTTCTGTAATGGCTTGGCAGGTGAAGAACAGTGGTCTGGAGGGTTGCCCAGAGCAACACCAGTGGTTAAGATTTATTCTAAACCTTCCAGTCATCACCTCTTTATTTTTGCTGTGTCACCCCGAGTGGGACGGGGATGCCCAGACGTGGGTCCAGTGCCTGCTGGGCCTAGAGACCCAAGCTACTCCTCACTGATGAGCCCCAACAAGGGCGAAACATGTTTGGGGATGCTTGTGGTCTCGTGCAGAGGGAATGTGACCTAGCAGTTCGGGCTGGACTGCCTCTTTTGGGGTGGGGCCAAGCCTGATTTGCATATGGTCTTTTCCCTTCTGTAATGGCTTGGCAGGCGAAGAACTGTGGTCTGGAGGGTTGCCCAGAGCAACGCCAGTGGTTAAGATTCATTCTAAACCTTCCAGCCATCACCTCTTTGTTTTTGCTGTGTCACCCCGAGTGGGACGGGTATGCCCAGACGTGGGTCCTGTGCCTGCTGGGCCTAGAGACCCAAGCTACTCCTCACTGATGAGCCCCAACAAGGGCGAAACATGTTTGGGGATGCTTGTGGTCTCATGCACAGGGAATGTGACCCAGCAGTTCGGACTGGACTGCCCCTTTTGGGGTGGGGCCAAGCCTGATTTGCATATGGTCTTTTCCCTTCTGTAATGGCTTGACAGGCGAAGAACGGTGGTCTGGAGGGTTGCCCAGCGCAACGCCAGTGGTTAAGATTCATTCTAAACCTTCCAGCCATCACCTCTTTGTTTTTTCTGGAGACAAGAAACATTTTAAATGAAGTTTCCAGCGGCACAACAATCGTTGACAGGATAAAGTGTAACCTTGAAGTGCATCATCCGCACTCAAGCAGCATGACGTCCAGGCAGCCATCTTAGACTGCTGCAGTGTGACAGCTTGCTTGTACGGCAGCCACTCGAGTGAATATGTAGCATGTTACATAGGATGTTACCGGTGAGTACAGACTAAGAGTTTGACTGTCAGGAGAGAGTTTGAGGGAAGTTATATGCAATGGGGGGTAAAGCATGTACAGGTGTGTCCCTCTGGATACATGAACTGCATCAGTCTGGGAATCTGGTCTGACGTGGACAATCATTTACTAAATCATTTAAAGCACCGACCTAGCTTGAGAGCAGAATAGTGCTGTACATGGTATGGGAAGCCAATGCTTGGGCTGCTATCTTTGAACAGTAGTGCAGTACTTTGTTTTGCAGTCTGTGTGTCCATTGGAATTAGTACTTGGTCAGGTGTTTTTTAAAAGGTTACTTTTTTTGAGAGATTTGGGAAATTAGGGAATTGTGGGTGCATACAGAGCCAACATCGGAATTGAGTGAAGAGGGTGGGTGGATGAGAATTGTTTACGGGTCCTTTCTTTGCGGACTAATTGAGATTCAAGCTGGTTGGTCGGTTTACTTTGTGAGTAGCGATTGCCACCAGATATGTGGAGCTTAGCTGACAGTTATGCCTCTTGTGTTACTTGTGACTGCTTTGTAGATTAAGTATGCAGTCATGAAGAGTATCTTGGCCTGCAGAAGAAGGAAATTTAGTATACCTAGGACAGGGCAGGTGTGGTTATATACAATTTCTGTGCACCCTTACGTAGTAAGATGTGTTGTTGGTGGACTGGTTTTAGGGGAGCCGAGTGAGGGGTTGGGAGCCCTGTCAGGAGGGCACATCTCTCATCGATGGGTGAGACCACAAGTGCCTGCTCAACGGTCTGGAAGTCCTGCAGAGAGTTTAAGAGTTTCATTTTGCAAAGGATGGAGATTTAGAACTCGGCTGTTTGACCTTCTTGACTATGGCCGCATTCTGAGATTGGAGGTAGTCATGGCGCTATTTGCGCCGTGACTGCCTCCAATAACGGTACCGGCACCGGTCTCCTTCAATGGGGACTTACCGGTGTAGTCCGACCTTTGCGGGACCGGTAAGTCCCCATTGAAAAAGCCATTCCCCATTCCCATTTGAGCCCCCATAGGGCTTAAGAAGTGTCAAGGGGAGGGAAAGTGCAACAGGGCAAGTAATGCTCTGAGTAAGAGCAGCCAGGGCAGCAGCTCTCAGTAAGTGCAAGGTGGCAGGGGTCTGTAGGGTTACAGAAACAGCACTTAAGTGCACTGTAGGCCCAGAAGCAATGCAGGGGCTACTGGTCATGGAGGAGCCTGATGCCCATTGAGGTTCAGAGGGTAGCAATACAACCAGTCAGTGCAGCAGTCAGTTAGGTCAACAGGGGAGAGACAGAGAGAAAAAGAAGCAAATAGGAAGTTTTTGAGCTGCTTGCAGAACCTCAGGTGATCCTGCTTAAGTTTGAGAAGTACAGGTAGGCCTTTCCAGAGCGAGACACCTGCAGAGAAGAGTGATCAACACCCCACTCTCTGCCTGGAGAAGCGTCTGACCCTCAGAGAGGTGGTGACTGAGTGAAGGGCTCGAGAAGGAAGGTGTTTAGGAAGAGAGAGTTAGATGTAGTGCAGGCCTCCGCCACTGTAAGCCTTGTGGACAATGCCGAGCAGAGGGTCTTGAACTTGATCCTTGAAACCACCAGGAGCCAGTGGATAGATTTCAGGGCTGAACAGAGAAAAGGTAGAATACCTCTGATGAGGTGCAACTGGTAGTGGGCCTTCTTAGAGAGGTCTGTGATGTGAGGAGAGAAGGAGAGAGTGGAGTCGAAGATGACACCAAGATTTTTTACATCATAGGAAGGCGCAGGGCAAGGTTCCAAGGAGGGCAGCCAGATTGAAAGAGGGAAAGAGGGAGCAGGGTCCTAATGAGAAGGATGTCGCTTCCACTGGCATTAAGGCAGAGATCATTGGAGGTGCACCACTCCTAAAGCATGGATAGACAGTCAGGAATGAACGAAAGTGGAGAGGAGGCTGAGGGGAACCTGAAGGAGAGATGGGTATCATCCGCATAACACTGAAAGTTAGAGGAGAAGTTAGAGATGGAGGTGGGCCAAAGGGGCCAAGTAGACATTGAAAAGCCAGGGTGACAGGTTAGAACTATGGGGAACACCAAACGTGGAGAGAGGTGGTGGAGAGAAAGACCCAAGTTGGATCCTGGAGGGTCGGTCCATGAGGAAGGAGGTCAGCCAAACCAGGGTCTGATCTGTGATGCCCAGTTTGTGACGCAGATTATTATACAGGATGGCATGATTGACCATATCGAAAGCAGAGCAGAGATCAAGGAGGATGAGGACAGTGTGAAGGCAATAGCCGAGGTTTGTGAGCAGATCTTCATTGGTGTTCAGGAGAGCAGTTTCCATGCCTTTGGCTGCTCTAAAGCCAGGCTTATGGACATGGACACAACCAACATATTCAGTGTGTAGAGTAAGATGGGAGATGACCAGCTTCCAGGAGGTTGCCCCTGAAAAGTGTGATAGAGATCGGGTGGCAACTTGCCAGACAGGAAGAATCGGCGGAAGGTTTCTTCAGGATGGGGTGCCCAAGGGACTGCTTTAGGGGGAGGGGAAAGTTCCAGTGTCAAAAGAATGATTTCAGAAATCAGCCAAGGCTGGAGTGAGGGTATCAATGTGGTCCGTGATGGTTCTGGAGGCCCAAGGGAACACTTGTTTCGATGGCACTTTCATTGAGCGTATTTATCTAGAAACGTCATCAGCAGAGGAGAATAAAGGAGGAGTAGAGGGAAAGGCGGCCAAAGTGGGACCCAAAGCGGTAGAGACGTAGGAAGAGGAGAGAGTGGACAGCTTGTCCTGAGTTTACCTGGTGAAATGAGAAGCCAGAGCTGTACAGAGTGCCTGGGAAGGGAACAGAAGAGGCAGAGACTGCAGTAGGATTGGCCATCTCCTTGCAGATTTTGAAGAGTTTGGCTGAGTTGTTAGAGGCTGCAAACATGTGGGCTTGGGTGTAGGCTCACTTTTTGGACAAGAGAGAAAGTCTGAATTGCCTTTGGATCAGAAGGCAGGCGGCAGGACATTTTGTCAGAGGATGTGCCCAATGCCCTCCATTCCTCTCATCCACACTACACTTGTGTTTTTGGGTGGCGAGGTTGGGGTCATACAAAGAGTTGCACTTGGAGGTAGGCTTCAGGCAGATTTTCATGACAGGGGGAAGGACATCCAGAATGTTCGAGATAGATAGATGCAGGTCAGAGAGGGTTGTGTCTGTAGTATAATTTAGCGTGTTCTGGAGTGCAGCGCCACTGCATGGGCTATCTATTTTAAAAGCACACCATTTTATTTTTCTCAATACCTATTTAAAAGCACACCATTGTTTTCTCACTTGAAATGCCTCACTTAAAGGATACACATTAGATACTTGATTAGTTAACTTAACTAACAAATACTAACATGATTCTAACTCCTTAACATTATAATGTGTTCTCCATGTGCAAAATGAGGCAGGCTGAGATTCATTGTTTAAACGTGCAATTTTTTTTTGCCCTGTTCACTGTCTTTGCAGGAAGCAAAATTCAAGTGTCCGGAAATCAGTTAGATACAGTTGCTTTCTGTAAAAGTGAGCTATTGTTGAGGAAGGAGGAGGCAATACTATACATTTTGATTGGTGCTACGTAAACTTAGGGGAGGTAACAGAGGTTTTTTGGAATAGCTCTGACAGAATTACAGAGAGAAGACATTTTGCGGAGTTGCAGTGAGGTCACCTTCGTTCTGCTGCTCTGAGGAGCTGGACTAATGACCTTCAGAGACTGTGGTTTCCTAGTCACTTGGCACCGGCTTCAGAACTGCAGATTGCAGATTGAACTGCATGTTCTCGCTGGGTGCTTTAAAGAAAGAAAAAAATGAGAGCCCTGGGTCACTGCTCAGAGACGACAAGCCAGGAGATTTTGCGTGCTGAATAGCTACAAATAGCTGGTAAATATACAAATGGAGTGAGATTGCTGTGACTGCCGGACAAATTATCTACTATTAGGTAGGCAGTGTAGCGATAGGGAATTCTCCTGTGTTAAACTGCCACATTATAATGTTGCAAGACAAATGATGTAATCTTTCTTTTTCTTGTTGAAAATGTAAAATTAAATTAAATTGCATTTGTTTCTCTTATGTTTATTTCAGAAAGGATTGTCTCACCAGAATGGTAATGTATAATTTTGAAATGAAATTGTGATAACACACAGTCTGCCTAAGAGTGTTCTTGCTTCTGTTCTTCATTTGGTGCCTCTAAAAAAATACTCTGCAAGAGAGGGAATGATGTTTAATGTGCCAAGTTTCCTATACAGATGAAGCAATGTCATGAGCCATTATAAATAGGTGTGCGCGTGATTCCACTCAGGGTATGTGTGTGTGGCTTCTGAGTGGAATATAATGCAATAGTCTGCTGAGCGTATATGAATCAGCAGAGAGAGGCCTATGGAAACATTGTCTCACTAATGTAAATAAACTAGTGATAATACCACATGTTATTGTGAAAACTCTATGGAAACATAGTCTCACTAATGTAAATAAACTAGTGATAATACCACATGTTATTGTGAATAATTTATGGAAACATAGCTCACTGGTGTAGATAAATCAGTGATAACAGCCATAGGTGGCACTCCATATGAAAATGTGGTGTTTCTGAATAATGTAGAAGTCCGAGGCCTGTAGAGATCACAAGAACAGTCTAAACAAAAGAAGGTGGTTTTGTATGTTGGGGCCACAAATAAAACAAAGAAATTATGCTCACCAAAATACCACCAACAAAATGTATTCCACTTAAAGCCAAACCCAATCTGAATGCAAGGAATAGTCATTGTCAAATTACCATTGTTTTTGGCGGTAAGAAAATACCACCAAGCCCCAAGTTTATACAAGATACCCTACATGTCAGAGTGTGAGTCAGCCAAAGGCGTAGGAGGAGGAGTGAAAGTAGCAGCAAAGGCCTTCACTGAAAACACACTTCATGGGCCGGATGACTGAGAAGGTAGGTAGCAGTACTGGGGCAGCCTCACCTGGAGGACAGAGAGTGTCAGGTGGGAGGGGAGCAGAAAGTCAGCAGTCCATAAGAGAGGAGAGGTGAGAGGTTTAGAAAGGGGGATGACTGTAGAGATGTGAATATCCAAGTGTACCTGACAGAGTGTGTGAGGCCAGAGGGTAGAATTGAGAGAGAGAGAGAGAGAGAGAGAGAGAGAGAGAGAGAGAGAGAGACCATGTTGCAGAAATTGTGGAAGAGCCACAAGGAGGGGTTAGAAGAATCCAGGTGGATGTTGAGATCTCAGAGGAGGAGAAGTTGAGAAGTAGAGGCAAGGAGAGAAGAGGCAGGGACATCATTTAGGGGTTGCCATGGGTCACAACTGTGACCCCTGATGTCTCCCTTGCTACCCCTGTGGTCTCCCTTGCTACCCCTAAAAAAAGAAAATGAAAAAAAAGTTTTTTTTTTTTAATCAGGGATCCTGGGCTTTGGCCAGCAGCATGTGGCTGTTTGTTTCAGGAGTGGCTAGTTTTCTAATATCTATAGCTGTGAGGATAGCTCCGTGGGTTGAGCGCTAGCTGATGCTATGTGTGTGTGATCTGCAGGTTGCAGGTTCAAATCCCGGCAAGGTCAACTCAGCCTTTCATCCTGCCGAAGTTGATAAATGAGTACTAACACAGCTTGGGTAATATTATATGTATATTTGTTCTATATGAATCGCTTAAGTGTAAGTGCTATATAATAACACATCATTATCATTTGGCTTTGGACGTCTGCTTGCATTCACAGTAATTTGGTAATATGGGCCTATATGCGCTGATATTAATGGTACATATGGAGATCCATTCTTGTCTAAATATATATCACTTTACAGTGATATCGTAACCATATTTTTTGTAGTGCACTTAGAAACAATGCCATGTGATGCCACTTCCTGTTTTGGCAAAGGGTGAAAGGTCATGTTCCATTGATTTCTGTGATGTCACGTTGGGGTGGGGTGAAATGACATCCCTTCCTGTGATGTCATCAGAGGTCAAGGGTCGTGTGATGTCACTTCTGCTACCCCTAGCATTTTGATGAAATGACATCCCTGAGAAGAGGAGAGGTCATTCCATTCTGAGAGGAAGTGGGCGACCTGGTCAGGTGGCCTGTAAATGGGGGCCACAGTCAGAGCGAAGCCAGGAGAGGTTTAGAGCCTGCATACCAGGCATTCAAAGGGGGAGCAGGCCTGCATAGGAATGACAGAAGCAGGGACCCTCTCTGGTAAGATCAGGACTACTCCACCACCGGGTCAGTTGGTTCTGGGTTTGGAGAGGATCTTGTAGTCATCAGGGAGGAGAGTGTCAAAACTTGTGACAGAGCTGGCCGTGAACCATGTCTCAGTGAGAGTGATGACACCGAGGTCCAGTTCTTCAAGGAGGTGGCAGATATCAGAGGAGTGTTTGACACAAGAGTTGAGAGTAGCGACGTGGAGCAGGTTTCTACATTTGAAAGATATCCGTGCAGGGGTACACACTTGACATACACCCTGCTGAGGTGGTAAAGGGGCCCGAGATTGGGCAGAGGAGGAAAAAGGTGATGGCAGAGTATCCAAAGAAGATGAGGAGTTGATAAGACATTGGAGACACCTATCAAAACATAGGAGATTGGGCTGAGGGCCCTTGCAGGTGCCATTTAGATAGACATTAATGATGGTCTTGGAGGAGTGGAAGGAGGCCAAGTGCACCCCCCACCAAGTACCACCATTAATGGAGATGAGGAAAAAAGAGAGAGAACAGACACCATATGGGAGGTCCATTGGTTTGGAGATGGAACAAAAAATCGAATGTCGGTAAGAGTCTGTCTGGTGAAAGCACTGATTTTGGTATATGGTTGTGGAGACATGGGTTGGAGATCAAGATATCCTTCTTGAACTTCTTGCTTCCCGACTTAGTGAGAGGGATAGGATAATAGATAGAGTAGCAGTTGGAAAAAGATAGGGGAAATTGAAAACACCATATAGGGTGCAGGGATGAGATAGGAGGAGATATGAGGAGGAGGGAGTGAGGAGAGAGAGGAGGGATCCACAGCCCAAGGCCGCACAGGCCAGAATAAGCAGACGGGGTGGGGTTACACAGTCAGGAAAACACATAACGGGCTCAGAGGTACACTAAACAGTACACAGGAATTCCCAACAGGGAGTGGGAGAAACCTAATGAGATACAGGTGCCAGTACCACAGTTACCTCAAAGCAAAACCTGTGTCAACTATCCTAAAGAGAGCAGAAATGGCCTAGGATTTTAGACACTGCAGCAATGCAAAGCACCCAGATTCAACTGTCCTAAAAACAGGGGAAAAGACCTTGTTTTTTAGACACATCAGCAATGCAAAACACACAGAGTCAACTTTACTAAAAGGAGGAGAAAAGGCCTAGTATTTAGACACAGCAACTATGCAAAACAGCCAGATTCAACTTTCCTAAAAAAGTGGGGACAAGTCCTAGTAGTGTAGACACAGCAGTAATGCAATCCACCCTGATTCAACTTTCCTAAAAAGAGGGGAAAAGGCCTAGTGTTTTAGACACAGCGGCAATGCAAAAGGGTGTGTCTTACCTTGGGAGAGTGGAAGGCTAAACCATACAATTTACTGAGATGCTTATGTGTGATGCGATAAAGATGTAGGAATGCTATGAAACCGGGGCATGAGCTTGGTCTAGTTTAGTTTAGTTCCTTTATTTTTACCGCACACCAAACCCTGAGGTAACTGGGCGCTCAAAGCTTATACACATGTTAAAGATAGTATTAGACAATCACAGAAGTAGGTACAGAAAAATGACAACAACAAAACAGAACTAAGTGCAGTTCGACCTGGTTACATGGAAGTCGAAAGTTGTATGAAGCAGGTACAGTGCCAAATATCTTGGTTGCAGCAGTAAAGAGAGCATGCAGGCGAGCACCGGGGATTGGGGGGGAGATAGCTCATCAATCCAGTTTCTTGCCGAAGAGCCAAACTCTTTACTCTAGCTCTAAAGGTCCAAAATGAGGTTTCCAATCTGAGGCTGAGGGGTAGGGCTGGTGGGGTGCAGTGAGTGCTGATTGGTTACAGCAGGTTGATGGCTGCTAGCTGCCTGCTTCCCCGGCTCGCAACGGCCGACACCATCTGGTGCTGCTTCACTGCAGCTGTCCTTAGCAACATAGTATGTATGAGACGAGTTTGGTGACTTTGGGTAATATGGCTCTGTGGCAACATGCTCGTCTTGGAAGCAAGACAACTCACAGCAACACAGGTTGGAATCCCTGGTCTGTATTAGAAACCTCTTTGGTATTAAGTGCTTTATTAATAACATCATTATTATTATTATTATTATTATCTCTGCTCAATGAGCTGAGATAGCATTGATCAGCATGTTGTAGCCTACTCAATGCCAGGAGCTGGTCTGGATTCCTTAAATGGCTGCCCAGAAGGAACCAAAAGTAGTTGTAGGTAGAGCAACGACATGGCAGCGTCTATTCTTGTGACCAGCCTTCTCAATGCAGTCTGTCTTAAGTAGCTGCCTAGAAGTTGAGAAAACTAGTGTTGGACAGAGTGACATAGTGACTGGGACTGGTCAAGTGACCAGCAGTCGCCTCAGTGCAGTCTGGATGGAGTCTTAAAGTAGCTGTACGGCATGGAAGGTGTGAAAACTGGTGGTTGACAGAGAATCTGACTGGCAGGGAATGGTCAAGTGACCATCAGCCTCCTCCATACAGTCTGCCTGGAGCTGACCTGTAGTCCTTAAGTATCGATCTGAAAGGTGCAACAACTGGTGGTGCATGGAGCAACTGAGTGATAGGTCCTGGTGACAAGACAAGCGCCTCTTCAATTCAGTTTGCATGAAATCCTTGCTGCCGTGAATACACAAAAACTTGTCTAGGACAGAGCAACTGAGTGTGAGGGCTTCAACTCGTGACCAGCAGCCTCCTCAATGCATTCTGGATGTTTCTCATTACCCAAGTGTTGGTATTATTGGGAATTGCACAACCTTATTGTGATGAAGTCTCTGGTCATTCTGAAAGAGCATTGGCTGTGTCAGCTCCATGATATTATGGTAGTGGAGTTGGACGCTCGTACAATACCTACAAGTTCAGAAGCTAGTCAAGAAGGTGAGGGAGCACCATGGTTAAATCTGAGAAGGTCATCACATTTATGTCTCCCAAGATGTGTTGAAGATAATGACAGGCAGATGGGCGGCCTTTCAAGCCCTGAATCCTGTTTTGTGCTTATGGAGTCTGGCACTTTTCCGTCCCAATAACTTTAAATATATGGTGGTATGGAAGACACTATACCTTGAAAACAGATGAGGCTGAGGGCTTCATCCATGCCCTTGATGAGGAGCACATGGTAGCATTGCAGATGAAAAGTGCAGGGAATGGTGCAAGGACTGGATACATTGTCTGGTGGAGTATTTTACTGAAACATGATTGGTATCCACTGCCAGATGTGTCAGAATCCCGTAGTAGTCTTCTCCACAAAACCAACAGAAAGGCCCAAGAGTTCAGCAATCATTCCTCCTAATTGAACAAAAAAGCAAAGATACCCACTCTGTTGCCTTGGAATGAGGCACTAGGTGGTACAAATGCTAGGCCATAGGGAAAAAATTAAGTGCAGAGAATTGTAGCGCACTGGCCCTGCAGTCTGAAGGCTGGTGTTTTCTGGGAGAAATTGCAAGGTTTGCCCTGGTTCACTGGAGTGACAGGCTCCATGGTCCCACATACATGTAAGTGGTAAGTAGAGTGGAGTGAGGTGTGACGGTGCTGGCTCCTTTACTAACTTAGCTTGCCTCCTTCCCATTCTCCCTCCGACCCCTACTTTTCCTTAACAAGGCACGTCATTGCATCAGCCTGGCTACAGTACTGCCAGACTTTTATTTACTTTTCCACATGCCTTTCTCCGGATCATATACATACTGCAATCAATCAGTAGAGGAGATTATGACCAGCAACTGTGGGGTTTAAACCGTTGAGTTGGCTATGAGCCAATATACATTGGGTCTACATTCCCTCATATCAGACAATGCCAGAAACCTTTCAAATACTTTGGGCCCCAGGTTCTCAGATTGCTTTCCAGCACATGCTCTTGTGGAACGGCTGAGCCCCTGTGTGGTAAGTGCATGTGTGTATGTGACTTTAGGATGGTTTTTCCTTTAAACACCACACATGGTTCCCGTATACTCACCCAAACCCAGTATATTACGTACGGCTGAGAGTACCCGGACTCTGTTTCCTGTAGCCGGTTGTAATGTATGTCTAAGCTGCATAATGGAAAAACCTGGGAACGTGAATGGGATAGAGAGGAGAGCAAGCAAAGCCGTCTAGCAATAGCACAGTGGGGGCTGAACCTCCCGATCATTCGGACCACTACACCAAGTAAAATGTCAAATAACCAATTCAGGAGCAAGGCTTTACCAATCAATATAAGCACCAGAGACTTGCCACAGCTTGCTCGGAATACAGAAGAGCCACACCATATGAGGATGCAAAACTCAATGACATTCAGGGGCATCAAAAATCCCTGCTCTCTGGTGATGAGAAGAGGGCTGGAAGGTCGCCAATAAGGGATGCTGGGCTTGAGCAGCCTTCAAACACTTCCAAAAAGAAGGTAGGAAACATAATGCGGCTGCCGAGTTCAGCCTCCACGCCCAAAGGAGCTGAGGGGGTATGTCTCCCCTCAAATCTAAAAAAAGCCTTTGAGCCTCAGCAGGAAAACACCTTACTAAGTGTACCGTCTGAATAAGAACAGGGTGTAGTCATTGGAAAGACAAGAGTGTGCACTGTTGCACAGATTCATCAAGAAAACAATGACAAATATGACTATGAGCCTTTTATATTTGGTAACAACTCTCTTAAAGAAATGAAGGATTTTTTTGTTAAACTAGGAGCCAAATCAACAGCAGCTAAAACTATAGTGACCAGGCCTCAATGTTTGCAAGGCAATGACCCAGCAATGGGAGATTTGGATCATAGCATGCTGTTCAGAGGAGGATGAGACAGAAGGAACATCTGCAGCTTGTCAGAGCGAGGAGGGAAAATTCAGTGTCATCAACCTGGCCGAAGGTTCTGGTTTTCATCTGCAGGCCGACCCTGCCTCTTTCCTCATAGTTCACCTTACATTTGACACAAGGGAAGAACAAAATCAGGAGCAGGAGCCACTACATGAAATTCTAAAGGAAATGGATGATAAGGTCAAACTATCGTCCCCATCAATATCGGCTTTGAATATAGTGTTGCGTTCTTTTGTGAACCTATATGAAAACATAAAATCTTTCAGTTTGACAAAATAAAACTGGCAATAGAAATGATGAATGAGATCATAGGAAAACATTGTGCCAACCATTCACTCCTGGAGGCCAAAATTTCAGTGTCTTTGAGTGTCCTCAAATTAGAGATGGAGCACATCTCATCCTTAATGGGCAAACAGTTGGTGTCAATCAACCAAAGGTTAGACTTGCAGTTGACTAGTGAGGCATATAGAAGGATCTACAGGTGGTGCAGCCAGAAGGACTGGATCAAGTGGATCAGGGAAACTCATGTGCCTCTAAGAGAACATTAAGTATGAATGATCAGTCATCCTTGTCGGCTTCTTGCACCAAAGACCGGAAGGACAACATGGATAAGGACAAGGCTAGAGAGGAGGAGAGCACAATGCTTACAAGCACCACAATAGAAACTCACCTCAACCACAAACAAATTAAAGACATGGGGAAGAGAAAACAAAATCGGAAAAAGATGAAAAAGTAAGGAAACCAGATGAGAGGCTCGAGGAAATATCTGCGACACCTGGATCTCTCGGAAGAAATGATTATACAAGAGATAGGGCCAGTATAGGAGTGTGAGGAAGTGAGAAATAACTGTGCCCCAATTAATGGTTGTGTAAACAACAAAAGTGTTGAGATCATTGAGGAAGGAGAAGGAGGCAGCTGTCAGCCTAAATCAAGCCTCCAAATATCTGAACATAACAAAAAGATGGGCAACCAACTAAGCAAAAGTAAAATAGTCGAACGAAAAAAAAAACACTACTAAATCTAAAAAAGAAGACATCCTTTGTAAATGCTGAAACAAAAGTGAACCAGAACCAAGTACATCTGGAGCAGGGCATGAGTGGGAGTGGGCTAACAACCAACCACACTTTGCCACGGGATAAATGGGCCACCATCATTTGAATAGGGAAATATAAAACAGCATTCCCCCCCTCAGAATCAAGACAGGTCATCAAAGAGCCTAAAAGACTTGATGGGTGGGGTGCCTCCCAGTATGGAAAAACATGTCTCACAAAGCAATATTGGGCTGACTGGAGCATCCACATCCATATTGGAATCAAGTGGTACCACAAATATAGTCAAAATACAGGAACCAGAGGATCAATTGGGTCCCCCAAATGAGGTACTCTAAACACCTTTTTTTAAGTGGAAGTCATTCTGAATTGACAAACTATGCTAATGCTGGTGAAAGGCATCCCAGAACTGTATATCTTCTCTACATTGGACATAGAGTACATCCATTTTCCCTGTTAAAGAACAACAGCAATAGTAGAGGTGGGCTTGCAATCACATCTAGGGGTGAATGCACTACTGGCAGTGGCTGATGCCCTCTTGATAAAAGGCTTCCAAATCTCTATGATCAGACCTAAAGGTAGGCCCTCTAGAAATAAGAGGGTGGAGGGAGAACAAAAGATGACCACAGCATAACCAACTAATACTTTGAGTAACATAGCAAAGAGAAATGAAAAAGATGTGATTGCAAGCAGTAGAATTTGGGCCGTGCTCCCAGATATCACAAGTCTTTCAAAAATTGAATGAAAATGAGTCATTAATCTAGCATGTAAATCATTGGCGGTGCTTAGCTGTAACACACATGGTCATAGGAGTTTCATGAACAACACCACACACAAGGACATTTTTGATGAATAGGACATTATCCTCCTACAAGAAACCTGGTTGCTTTCTGATATTGTAATTGACAGTTTCAGTACTACATGGCAAATTGCCACCGTTAAATGTACGGGGAGGCCTTCAGGAGGCCTTCTTACAGTCTTGAGAAACTCTAAATTTGAAAAGGCTGAAGTAAATACAAACTGTATTTATGGTATCCATGCGATATTAATGGCTTGTGGCCACATCACTTGGGTAAGATATTTACTGGCGTTGAACATCTACCACAATCCTGTAAACATCCCTGTGGAGAATATTGCAGAACTCATGCTAGGATTTATAAATAGGTTTGGGAATCTCCATATCTTAATAGCAGGGGACCTGAACACCTATTGTTTAGCCTCACAGAAAACTAGTCATGGGTCAGGAGAAAAAAAGAAAGAGGATTGAAGTGGGCACGCTTTTGTCTAGATTGGGACTTATAATTTGTAATGGCAAAGTCCTGGGTGACTGGCCACCTAAGCTTACTCAGACTGGGAACAACACTCATTCGATAATAGATTACATAATTGTTTCCCAAACCCTTTTTCAGAACAGCAAGGAGTTGAAGATAAAAGAAGCCGCTGAAAGTGATCATAACAGGCTGTGCTTGAAGCTCATTGCTGATAATTTTAGGAGGACAAAGTGTCTACTCACGGGAAGTTGAGGTCAATGAGGGGGAAACTGTCTTGTTAGATTCAGGAGGAATGGAAAGGGTTGAATGAAAAATTGGAAAGAGTAATCCAAAATATGCCGCCTGATGTGTTGCGATACGGGTGTGCTCCTATCAATTTTGTTGACATCTTAGAAAACATCTTAGAAAAAGTTGAGCAACCAGAACCAGCAGGTAGGAATAAAGGTAGAACACACAGTAGTCAGTTTGATAAGAACACAATGCACTGTAAGAGAGATTTAAGAAGGAAAATTAGCTTACTATAATAGCAAAGCAGAGATCATGTTGAATTAAAAAAAGAGAAAAAGGCCTGTATTGCCACATTTAAGAGATGGAACAGAGCCAGCAGATCGCTTAGATAACAGCGTCAGGGAGAAGCAATGCTAGTAGCTCTAATCACTAAGAACGGCCGCAACTACTGTTCACTGATGAATGCAGGAAAAACCTCTCTCTGCGCAGAGTGCGTGCATGATGGAGGAAGTGTGGTGTGCCCATTTTGGCGATTTGCTTAGTCCCCCATCAGATAAAATAGAAAGCTCCTTGATTAAAGCCCCCTGGTTGAGGTGCTGTATGCGAGAGACTGTTAGAGACCTGATCTGCAAAGCTTCACGCTCGAGAGCAGTGGGTCCTAAGGGACTTTCAAACCATATATTGAAAGAGAATGTAGAAGTCTGGATGACAGTGTTACATGAGCTATTTATGAATTGCTTTGACACTGAACATTGCCCTCTAGCTGGAAATCTGCAGTTGTCATGCCAAATTTCAAAAAGGGTGACCGGGCGATTCCTGAGAACTATCACTCTATCGCCCTTTTGGATGCAGATAGCAAGTTTTTTTGCGGATGTGGTTCTGAGGGAATTGGAGCAGTGGGCTAGTGAAAATAACATTTTAGATAAACCACAGATTGGCATCAGGAAAGGATTGTCCACTACACTAAATTGTCTAATAGTAAACACTCTTAGAGATAAAGCATGGAGGGTGGGCAATGCCCCCCTTTATGTGGCCTTAGCAGATTTCGCGCAGACCTTCAACACAGTGAATAGGGCCTCACTTTGGAGAAACTCTATAACAAGTAGGTTTGTCCTACCCTCTATGAATCAAAATGGTGCACGCAATACATCAAGTGCACACTGGTTTTTAAACCCTTATGGGTGCTCATGCAATTGGGGCAACCATTATTGAAAGGAACATGCTTGCTGCTGACAAACACATATCTCAAATTTGCATGAAAGTATCAGCATTTATTTTAGCTGATGCTTTTTGTTTTTTTGCAAAGTATTTTAAGTTTTTGTATATACATAACAGTACATAATGACCGTTGTGGTAAACAAACACATAGTTCTGTTGAAAATTCAGTGTAACATATTTACAGGTGACATAAGGTGTAAAACATCCATTTACACATTTTAACAGTAAACTTGCTTGTGAATAAATTATCCTATGGGATTGGGTACAGGAAACACAGGATAAAAAGTGTGAGTGGAGGAGACGTTGATAATAGGTCTCCTATGCCCGGCTAAAATCTGACCTCATATTTGGAGAAAGCTAAACAACTGGGCTATCTCTCCTGGGCTATTAGCAATCTTGGTTTATTTGCACGAGGATACAAACATCATAGTCAGATTGAATGGCTCTGGGCACTTAACAAGAAAGATCCTGACTGGGCTAGGTGTGAGGCACGGATGCACCTTTGCCCCATTTCTTTTCAGTCTGTACTCAGCAGACATTAAAAAACACCTGGAGAACGCTGCATTTGCGAGTCCCACAGTGGGTTCACAAGGGGTGTGCTGGTTGGCCTACGCTGATGACATTCAGCTCATTGACATTACCCCTAAGGGAATCCAGCGTTTGCTCGATGCCATGAGCAGGTAGGCCTCAGCTAATGATTTGATAATTAATCCGGCTACAACGAACATTCTTAGAATGGGTAGTTGGATGAAAAATGCTGAGAAAAACTCATGGAAGCCGGATTTTATTAGCATCAAGCCAGTATTGGAAACAAAATATTTGGGATTTAGATTGACAGCTTATCCAAATGGTGCATCACTGAAAAAGACATTGGGAGAAAGAATTGATCATTTTACGGCCCAATTGAAAAACATGAACATCAAATATTTACTATAGTATGGATTGGATATTGAATCTCAGGCCTGGGACCTTGACTGGGACTATTGGGAGGAACAAGTGTGGAAAAAGACCTTGATGCTCTCACTGTGCCTACCAATAGTAGCCTTGCAATACAAATTAGGCCTACAATCTCTGAGAGTAACCTTAGAATAGAAATTACTGCAGCTATACAGATTGATCAAATGCCCACAAGACAATATGCTGTTAGTGGAGTTAGCCCAGGAAGAAGCGAGGAGTTCAAATACTTTTGTTAAACATCTGAAATTAAAGGCAGCATCCATCTTAACGTGATCACAAACAATGGTTATACATTTTAACTTAAACGTTAAGGATTGCAAAGGTACTTTATTCGAAATGGATTGCATAATAACTACTGATACCCTGAGAAATGTAAAACTTCATTGCAACCCCTCTATCCTAGACGAGGATCTAGGAATACTTCCTCGCTATCTGGTCCAGTTTCCAGATTGCTGAGGCAGGGATGCTATATTAAGACGGCGATTCAATTTGTTGCAGTCTTGCGAAATCCTAGACAACACATGAGACCAATGAAACATTTTTGCACGCTGTATGATCTATTTGTAATTCAATCTATGTACCATATTCAGATAGAGTGTGCAGGATCAAGAGCCTGGAGAATTCACATGTTCTGCAGATTTGTGGACACACTTATTCTGCAGATTTTTGGACCCACTTAGCCGGCTAGATTCTGAAAACCTTTGGCAGCATCTATTCCCGGGGCATGAAACCTTCCTGTCCTTAGAATTGTACACACTACTGAACATTTTGAAATTGTATGGAGACATGCCTCTGGAACTGGTGTGTTAAAATATGAAAATATAATTTGTGATATATCTCTCGACTGGGGGATCATTTAATTTTTTAAAGAAAATGTGAAGAACTTGAGCTATTGTGTAAATGTTATATTTTGGTCTTTGTGAAAAGTCAGTTGACTGACTGTAGCACAATATTAATACAAAAATATAAAATAAAAAAATGCACAACTTAAAACAACATATGCAGTTATTCATACTCCAGAATTTACCACAACAAGAAACCCACATATATTAGAGAGATAATGTTAACACTGGGAAACCTAAGCGACAATCCCCCTGATATGATTCCATGGAACCAGGGAACCAACCCAAGATAGGAGGGCAACATAAAAATAACAGAATCTGAAAAGACCTGCATGATAGCAGGCAGATGCTAAGTAACACAGAGACTCATTCAAATCACAAGACATTATCAGGAGAGCCAAATACTCCAGTATTCAGAATAATGGATGTAAGTAACCGGCTTCCAAGCACACCCTTTTCAGAGACGAAGGGAAGTTTCAGACACAAAATCAAAACTAAGTATGAAAAGGGTCACACACAGCATTTACAGATATAAACACGGTACCATGTCAGTGCAATCCAGAAAAATACTAAATTGGAAAAATGTGGCCAGGAAACCATCAGAAGACAATGGGCCTCATTACGGGTCCAGCAGTAACAGTGCTCGTAAAACCGGCAGGTAGCCGCCAGACCCATAAGCAATTACCGGTGCCTGAATTGCTGGTATCACTGGGGTATTACAACCCCGGTGGTTGGAAGTCAGGGGCCGGTAATATTTTATTCCCCATTCCTATAGTGTCCCATAGGACTCTATGGGAATGGGGACCACGGAAACACTGGCACTGGTAATAACGGTGCAGGTGCTTCACTCCGTGAAGAGTTGTACTTTGCCGGTCTGGAAACAACAGTGCCAGTAAGCTTACCAGAATCGTTGTGTCCGGACTAGCAAGGTTATAATGAGGACCAATGAATTAATCCAGGCAGGGTTAACAAAAGCTAGTGTAAATACTTAGAATGCCACTCTCCAAACAACAATCCGTCGAGAAGCATTGCTGGCAATACAATGAGCTTATTTCTTCTGTGATCATATTATACACCCATGTCACAGTCTCGTTCAGATAAGTACTTGCACTTTGATGACATGTAGAGCTGTAAGATTTCTTCACTGGCCAGCTGCATTTGAGCCACTGCAGGAGTCTCTAATGCAACAATTTTGATTTGTGTTATCTGTGATATTGGTTTAGAGGCTCACTACCTCCTCCCCAAGTTGTGTAACCCATGTGACTAATCATGGTGCACCTGATGGAAAAGGGTTAAAATCCTGGAAGAATGCATATTAGGTTAGTGCTGCCAAGTGCAATCTTTAGGCCAATATCCCTTTCAGTCTAATCATTATTTCAGATAGCCACTGCCTAAATATGAATTGAAGATATGGCACATATCATACTCCTCACTTCCATGCACCAGAACCGGGACAGGCCACACAGGGGTCTGCATAAAAGCAGGTCAGGGCTTGATCAAGGAAACATGAAATACTTAATGGACCTCCAGAATTTGGGCCAAACTAATAGCAGAGCAAGCGTTGTGATGATTTTTTAAACCCAAAATTGTCCCACACATCTAGACAAGAGATTTCAATTACCCTGCATGTTCAGGTGGATGGTAGACAACCAGACTTTATTGCCTCATTTATTTTGTGCATGTTCTCATTGATGGAGTTGGTGTATCGGCAGGACCATTTCTGTGTCAACATTAGATCTTTCAAAACAGAAACCTGTATATTACACAGATGTTCGACAGAAGCATTGCCTGCTGTGAGCAAGGAGGGCATATAGATAACTGTGGGAAAGGTGGCTTTATACTGCAAAAAAAGAGCTACCCCAATGTAAGAATGCAGAAAATGAGTGTATGCCACTTCTGCAGCTCACAACAAATACAGCAAAGTTTCATATTTCTGTGGAGAAAAAAAAGGCATAAGTACTCTTCTGGGGATTGGCTTAATTATTCAGTCCAGACAGCCCATTGGCAGATAATAGGCTGAAAAGGGACTAGAGTGCGCACGTAACAGGGACATAAGATCTTTCCAGAAGTGAGAGGAGACGCTTTGTCCATAATGAGTCAGACATACAGACCCCTACACCTATACACCTTTTGAGAAAAACAGATAGGTCAAGACCAGAGTTGATGGAATACAGAATAACGGAACAAAATGGCCCAGTCATGCTATGATTATACTAATCCGATGTTTCTCTTTTGAGGTCTTGCATTGGAGACAGATGTACAAATTCACCAAGTCGTCTTTTCCATTCTTTGTCATAGTCAGCCGCCAGTACAACCATTGTAACAATGCTTGGGTCTTGCTTTGACAGGGATTATATTCTGTTTTCTAGTTTGCTGTTTAAGCCGTTCCAATGGTGTGTTTAAATACACTTTTTTTTAAAAGGTAGGCTATCATATTTGATAGCATACCGCCTGATTAGGCCCTCAGTGAAGGCTGTACCCCACGCTTGTTGACTTGAGTAACACATGCAAGGACAAGAGACAGAGAAATAGCATATGTCGTGAAGGAGTAGTATATTGTGCAATCCTCAGTTCAGCATCCAAACCCGAGCATCAGCTTTTCCATGCTGTCTTCTGGGTTTTATTAGTCACCTGAAAGTCAAAAGTAGAAGGAAACAGGTGCCATTGGCCTGATTCACATTATTACACTTTCAAGTATTCGAGTTCTGGAGATTGCAATGATCAGTATATACTGTGATACTGTTTCAGCTCGTTATTGGTGATGATGGATTTCCATGAAGGCAGACATAGGCCCTCATTACGACCCTGGCGGAGTGGGATACCGCCAGCGGTAATCGCGGCGGACCCGTCCGCCCTACTACGAGTTCCCTTAGCGCCATGGAGGTTTTCTCCGCCTGGTTTTACCGGGCGGAGAAAACCATGGCGCTAAGGGACCTCGTTGTTAATTACGCCGCCGTACTTTACGGCGGCGTAATTAACTCCTTCCCCACTCCCATTATACCCTATGGGGCAAGAATGGGAATGGGGAAGGGTAAAATGGGGATTGGGGATTTACCGCTCCGCCAAGGTCGGCATGGGGTGGTAAATCCGCCAACCCCCATGGCGCTATCGGCGGCTTTCCGCCATGCTCTGCGGTGCATTTAGCACCGCGAATTCCGCCAGGGTCGTAATGAGGGCCATAGTGTCAAGCAGCTATTTTTCTTTGACAGTATAGTTACGTCCTTGGGGAGTTCACTTCTTGGAATAGTGCACCACCAGATATAATGGTTTAGTTTATGGGCACGATTGGGACAAGATAACCCCAATGCAAATCAAGGTGCATTAGTTTCTAAGATGTGGAGTTCTTCTTCTGGAATCGCATATTGTAAATGATGCTCTGAAATAAATGCTTTTTTTTATGTGTATATGCCTTGTGTGCCTCTTCATTCCAATGGAACCGATTTGAGTGAGTTTAGTTAATGGAGCTGCTACATCATAAAAATCAAAAAATGAATTGACAATAAAAACCTAGAAAAGCCCAGAAATGACTGCAATAATTTTTATGAACTTGCCTGTGGCCAATCCAAAATATATTTTACTCTGCTGGAACTTATCTGCAACTGTAAGTGATCTAAAACAAAACCCACAAACAAAAAATGTCTAAGCACAGAACAAGCAATTCCCAGTTTCAGCAAAACGTGGGATGTCCTACAAACATTTTATTATGGTCGTAAAGTGGATCAAATGTTGCTAAAGGGACAGGGATTATATCATGATTTCATGTATATATATGATTCAGTAAAAAAACTTTGTTAACGGGACGTTATGGTTAAGTTGCACTACAAAAATCCTATGAAATTCAGTAAAAAACTTTGTTAACAGGACGTTATGGTTAAGTTGCGCTACTAAAAACCTATGAAATTCAGTGAAAAAACTTTGTTAAAGGGACGTTATGGTTCCAAGTAAAACCGAAAACCCCCTGAAATTCGCCAGTTATGGTAAGCTAAGCAACCATAACTCGCGCCACCACCGTGCACTGCTAAGCCTAACACCCAGGACATCAAAGATGACATCTCAAACATACCAACCATTATGGTGGTCTAATGCCTCGTTGTTGGAACAGCCTTCCGATTATCAGTGAGACCATAGTGCTTCTTTTATCATAAACCAACACCCTGTGTACCGCAAAGGAACAGCGC
The DNA here is from genome assembly GCF_040938575.1 of Ambystoma mexicanum. Classification (NCBI taxonomy): domain Eukaryota; kingdom Metazoa; phylum Chordata; class Amphibia; order Caudata; family Ambystomatidae; genus Ambystoma; species Ambystoma mexicanum. Next base: position 1,248,471,619 of record NC_090930.1, on the reverse strand, counting down.
GTGACTCAAGATGAACTTTTGCGGATCGACAGCAAAGACAAATGCAATTCGCTGAATATTTTCTAAAAATTTGATGTCAAATAAAAGTACTTTTTGAAATGTACAATCTTGCTGTTTGCTTTTAAATCACAATTTCATATTCCGAATTGTGGCGCGTGGTGTTGTGAGATGATCTGTGTTGTTTTCTGGGTTCTGTGTAAAGTCGCGTAGGACTGGAGACGACTGGGCGCATTTGGCTACGCACCCTGTAATGTCACGGAGAGAGACGGGGAATATGAATGCTTTGATAATGTCAGGCTTAGGGGCGGGAGTTATGATTTAGTGTCGCAAAAGCAGATCAGCCAGGTCGATGGGGCAAGTGATAGGATTATCACATCATGTCGGCGCACAGCAGCCTGATTTATGGTTTTTTAGTGGACAAAAAGTCAGGTAAGGCCCATAGGAAATTGTAATGTCAACAGACATAAGGAGGGTTCTTAGAACACTTTCAACCTGACAACGAACAATACGAACAGCATTCTCAGAACACTCCCATTTTGTTTAATTGCAAACATTACCTCCACGTCCACTCTACTTACTTCATGAGGCCCCTGCCTCCGACAAAGGACCTTCTTCTATTTCTTTAAATTCCTATAACTCCTCCCCCACATCCGCATCACTCAGTTTCATATTACCAAGCCGGAGCATAGGACCTTCCCCGCAGGGAGGGTGAGGATGGTTGTCAGTACTGTGACGAGGAAGAGTAGGACTAGGAGTAATTACTGGTAAGTAATCAGAGCATTTCAGGACACCGGAGTGTTCTTAGAACACATTCAACTTGCCAGAGTACAATACGGACATCGTCCTCAGGACACCCCCATTTTGTTTATGTACGAACATTTAAGGACACCGCAAGTGTTCTTAGCTCAATTTTAGCTTGCTTGCGAACAAAACGGACACATACTCCGTCCTCAGAACACCCCACCATTTAGTTTATATAGAACATTTCAGAACAGCCGTGTTGTCCGCAGACAAATCGAACACAACAAAAGTGTCTAGCACATAAAAAAAACAGACCATTGAACCTATCTCATACTCCCCCACCCCCCCAACACTCTTACACACCAACACACTCCACTAAATACAATTTTTAATCCAAGTTTCACTGCTCTGTCCACGGTCGTCGGCAAATGCAAGATGGCGGGCGCCACAGAAAATCTGACGCGCTTCACGCACCACGCCGTCCAATCAGCGAACACGTTGCATGTCCGCGGACATCACGCAAGCCACTCGGCCAATCAGGGCGCTGTCCGCGGAGTGAACCGGGAAGTCCGTCCGCGGAGCAAACAGAGATATCACTAATTTTTTGCCTTACATTTTGGTCATTTTAAAAATAACTACTGGACGGATTTACACCAAATTTGCAAAAGCACGCTTTCGGGACCAAGCCCCCGCTCCTGCCACAAATTTGGTGTAAATCTGTCCAGCGGTTTGGGCTGTAGGCATGCGCAAAGTTTTTTACTATTATGTCTATGGGAAAAAACAAATGTTTTGGGACCCCCCTATAACTTTGCCCCCCCTGGACCAAACCTCTCCAAACTTTGCAATTCAGAGTGGGCCATATACTTGTTTTTGCAAAGTTTGGTGAGGATTCGTCCAGAGGGAGCGAAGTTATAAGCCACCCAAAAAATGCTCTTCCTATGGAAACAGCAACTTAACCATAACTACATGGACGCTACCACGTCCATGTAATTAGAAATCTATCCAGTCCAACACAAAGTATATCATCTAAAAGTACTGGACCATAGTTGCACCCTTACACAGGCTATCTTCCAAATCATTCCATATTTGAATACCTATTTTTCAAATTATTTTTTAACTAGTATTTCTGGTTTATTGAAGACCTTTATACATGCAGTATACCAATATAGATTATACAATAAGGCATACAATATACTCACAATCAAATCCATACTAAAACACATTCTAAAAACCTCTTCATAACAACCATATGTATTATTTAAAGACCCATTCTAACTCTAAACAGTCTTACATGATGCAAATGAAGTTAACTAGCGCAATAATCATTTTCACATATATCAAATTATAGGCCCCTCGAAGATCTAGCATGGAGTAGACCACTACAGAATGGAACTGATCTAGCAGGATGGAAAACAAAGGCAGTAAATCATGGTTCTTAATTGTTATGTTTGTTATTGCTCTGAAGTCTGTACCCAGTCTGAGGCTACCCTCTTTCTTGGTTCTAAAGAACAGGAGTGAAGCCGCAGTGCCGCAGGAGTACTGGATGAAGGTTTTGGATGGTGCCATTTTTAGATGCTCCTGAAGGACGTTGTCCTCGAGTTGTATAAGCAAACATACACTTCTACATAGAATGGAAGTCTCCTATATAACATTGCTAGGGTAATCATAATCTGTGTGTGGGGGGTAAGCTGGTGTTCTTGTTTTTTTACTGTAAATATTAACTTAACCCAGGTATTATTCAGGCAATCTGTGACTCTCTTCTACCACATAACAGAAGATACTTTTTTCAGAACCTGACAGTCTCCTCGGTTACAGGTGTCAATAGTATGGACTCTTGCAGACAATGCTGAGCATAGAAAGGGGATGGGAAATGTACAGTCTCATCAGTCCAATTTATCACAGGATTACATTTTTCCAACTAGGTCATACTTAATAAAATGCAGAAGTAAGGTGCTGAAATTAGATTAACATGATATTATCCTGATGGTGACTATGTGATGTCAATAATCTTCCCTTGATAGGTTGGCAAAAAGGAAAAAGCAAGATTGCTGTGCTTTGTGTTGATGATGGATATCCAAACTCTGCTTGTGTGAGAATTTTCTAGGTGTGAATTGCTAGGAGCATTTGGTGTGGATATCCATAGAGGTAACCTCTTGCCTACACTGTGGGTGTGCATTGGCTTGGAGCTTGGTATGTCGGTTGATGTTAGAGATGTAGAATTGTGTTGTTTTTTGCCTGGTGAGAAGGACTTTGTAAGTACATGCATGGTTGTGTTTGCCTGGAATTTGCCTGGATTGAATAAGGTGAAGAAATTAAGGGTTAATGGATGGGTTATGTGGTTGTATGTGGTTGGTCCTGCAGAATTTCCTTATTAGGTGCAAGCACAATGTGTCTCTGTTGCTGACAGACCCATTCCAAGGTCTCAAAAGGATAAGATGAGTCCTCCTTCTGCCCTTCCCAGCCAGGAAGGTTGCCAAAGAGATATTGCAGTGCTGCAACGTCCAGTATGCTGAATCTTGAATAGCAGTGTCCAGGCATCAGGCAGGCCTTACCATCATCAAATCTCTTCAAATGCTCCTCTGAAGTGGTTGAAGGGAGGACCTGACACCCTCATTGGAAACTGTAATCTTCACCCAAATGGCTGAGGACTTTGGGCAGTCAGTTGCATGATAACATCAGTGCCCTGAATTAGAAAGAGGCTAATGTGAGAAGCACCCTACAATCCTTCCCTCACCTCAGGATTTTAGAAGGCCATATCCAGTGCCTCAAACCTGTCGAATATACCCTTCCCCAACCCTTTATATGACTTGATTGCGGTGCCTAGGCTTGCCCTTTGTACCATGGATTACAATATTGTCCTACCCCTCAATAGATTTTCTACTGGAATTCATTGTTTCCACAAAATCAAGCTTGTGGCGCACTTGCATCACCCAAGCTCACTGCTACTGTTCTGCTAGGCCCATCATACCCCTCGGTTTCTACACCACATCGCTCTACTTCTGTTCTTCTAGGGCTAGCCACTTTTATTTTTCTGGAAGAGCTTTATAGTGGCCAGGTCAGTCTCAGATAGACTACCCTGCGACCTGTTTGAGACACAGGGCTTCCCTGAAACCTGTGAAGTAACTGAAACTTGGGATTTTTAGGAAACCACATTATTCACCCTTTTGAAAAATGGCAGGAACTGCTATCATTGTTGCTATCCCCATGAGCTACCACACCCCCACACTACACTGGGCAGCTGACTTTGGAGCTGAAGGGGACTACCCGTTTGCAGGGACTCCTTGGTTATCCTTCCTTCCCCAAAAGCATGGAGATTCTTTAGCATGTTGGTCTTACAAGCCATACTACCATTGGGGCAGTCCCATTTCCTGATATGGATAACAAAGTGTTCTAGATTTCAAATCTTGTACACAATCCATATTCAGTTCAATAGCGATAAGAACATACTTTGCAGTGTTTTTTTTTATCAAGTTGCCTGCACAGCTCATTTACTTTGCAGACTGCTCTGTAACTGTAGTCAAATCCTGGATACCAGGGCTGCAATCAGTGTGACATAATAACTACTGCTCTGCCGGAGAACAAGGTTGCATGGTAATTTCTATGGTCCTTTTCAGCTCCACACTACTGCTAAATAAACCAATCCGTGGATGCTACAACCGGCCGATCTGTGGAACAGACTGATCTCAGGCGAGACAACGAGATGGACGGTGGCCATGGTTAAACTAATAGAACTAGTATTCACACAGATAAACCAGCCATCGACCCATAGTATGGTTTCAGTCAAACTGTGAGCCATCAAAGCGAGTAGGACAAAGACGCAATCCTAGGCATCTGTACTCGAAGCCAGAGAGATGCAACAGCAGTTTGGTGGATTTGTGAGAAAAGAATTTTTTGTGAAAAGCGGGTTTGAAACCTTGATAAAAATCAGGCTTAACTGAGTAAAAATCAATAAAGAAAAAAATAAAAAATAAAAAAAACAGTAGATCACAATCAATTAGGTGAAATGGTTTGAGGTGGGAATAGAGAGCAAACATCTATTGCTTTGATCTGTGGTTGAGTTCTTTGTCTGGCCTTCCCAGCCAAGAAGCTGTCAATTTCAGAAGGCATAGTTTTAGGTACCTGTTTTCAGGCAGCAGGCAATCCTTGTCCAACCACAGGTCACTTCACATTTCTTCTGAAGTGGCAGAGAGAAGGGTCGGACTCCCTACTTGGAAAGCTTAATCTACACCTCAGTGGCTGAAGACTTTGGAAAGACTATACCCCAACACAGTTCATAAGAAAGTCATCTTCTTTTTGAGTGCACAGGATATTTAAAATGCAACTGGCAAACTAGTAACCTGTAACTCGGGATTGTTGAAAATTACCCGATTAGTGACTATACTGGCAGATGACAAACGGCTTTGCTTTCTTAGCTTTGCAGTGCTCCCATTCAGGCCCAGTGTTTGCACAGCTGTTTTTTGGGTTGCATCATGTAGTATTCACAGTTTTAGAAAATGTCACCAGCGATTAAGGGTCAACTCGAATAACATGCATTGTTTTTTATCAGTTGATTAATGATGTGAAATTGAACTTAACAAATGTTCTGACAAACATTTTGTTTTTTTAACGCATTTTATCAATCTTTGTTTTTGTTTTTGTTTATCTTTAGGATGTTCCTGTTGTGCTGGTTTTGTCTCCTTTGTAATAATTATTTTTTTTAATTGTGTAACATGTGATCAGGTTGTTTTAGGAACATATTCATTCATGATTTGTCAAGAAGGAAATGTAATTTGTTATCACAGAAATTGATTTTGTTTTGGATTTGTTTTGAATGAATGTAATTTTGGGAGCCCCGAGGGAGGAAGAGCCCTTAGGTGCAAAACACATTTTGGCACAACTTTTTTGTGAGAGGCTTATTTTTCTGTGACCTCTTTCTAATTATATTTGCAATTGTTCTTGTTCATATCTTTTGCTGAACATATCACAATTTTTATAAACACAAAATGTATGATTCACCTTTGTGTGAAAGAAATCTTTATGCAAAGGTCATTCTCAACTCAGCCTTTAAAAAGTATATGGACAGCTCATTGACACCCTATGCATCCTTTTTTATATTACTTTTTAAATTTGTTTTGCATGCTTTCACACTTAAATCTATTTTCCCTGAACAGATTCAGAGCCACTGCTTGAAATACTGGGCCTGAATACATATTTACTCCCCCTGTGATATGAAGGTGTTCAATGTATATGGTACAAGAGATTATTTTCTCATTTCTCCATTGGTCTTCTGGATTGTGCCCCCTACATCCTTCTTGAGGGGTTCGATAAATGTCTTCTTGTTGTTTCTGAAAATCATGAATTGTCCATCTACCTATGGGTTCTGGGTTTCCATCTGGATTCCTTTTGTATGAAAGCACTTTGAGAAAGCCCTTTTCTGGGTCATTTTCCTAGTTTTAAATAAAATGGTCTCTCTGCTGCATTAAACATTTTAATGCTTTCCCTTAACTAATTTTAAACATTGTTCACTGATTTGCTGCATGGAAGTACTGTCATTTCCTCTACTCACCTCTTCTGACATTGTAATTAGGCTGCTTCTCCCTCTTCACACCTGAAGGTCATGATATCCCTCTTTATTGGACCGGAAACCTAGGTCTTCTCATCTTTCTGGGTGTGTTTGGGAAGGGTAACTAATCTTTCAGGCACCCTCAATGTCTTTGTCTAGAACCAGATGTACCAGATCTACTAATACGTCTTAGAGAGGGTCTGTGCTGTACAGAGGTAGCCTCCAGGAAAGGGGAGAATTTCCCATCTTTCCTGAAACATATTTGTCTCTGAAATTTAACTATGGATTCAGAACCCAGCACACATGCATTCTTGTCTTGCCTTTGTCTGGCGGTATTAACCAGTTAAATTCTCATATGTTGCTTAATTGTACTGGCTGTTCCCTATATTTAACAATGCTGGCTGAATAAACTAGAACACACAGTTATTTGTGCTAGTGATTCCTATGTTCTTTGAGACAGCTTTTGAAGGAACCTTGTTCATTCTAAAAAACATATATTTCATTCACTTTCTCTTGGATTGCACACTGCCTGCAAGCTATGTCATAACTTTTTCTATTTGGAAAACGAAATCCGCAAGATCCTTCATTAGTATGCATGATTTCTCCCTCAATGTCAAGTTTGTATGTTTTTTAAAAATCTTTTTGTGCAGATACCTTACTCAGAACACTGTGTGCCTGCACGTGTGTCAATTATAAGTTGAGTTGATATATTTATTGAAAGGTAGTGTATTTTTCCTTCTGTGTGGGTTTTCTGCTGTTTGATTATTTTTAAAAAGTGTTGCTGATCAAATCCAACTTGCAAATCCAAACAACTTGAGTTTTTCAATTGTTTATTGACTTCTCTTGAGTTGCATTTTATGGTTATAACCGCCTCTAATAATGCATTGGTGTAACTGTTGTTATCATTTAATGTACTCTTTTTTTGTCATGTGTCTGTAAACACTTACTATGAGCATCATTGCAATTCAAAATGTCTGTGTCTAAGCACTGACTGTCTACTACTTTGCACACTTGCAAATCATCCTGTACTGCCTCAAGGAGGCTTTGTTATTGCCACAAAGTCTGGTTGTTATCCAGAACCCCATGCAGATGTTTGTTTCTTTGTTTAACTGATTACTGCCATAATGAATATATGCTAATTCTGCTTAAGTCCTTTGCTGAGTCGTCTTTGTATCTGTTCATGCAAGTTTCCTTTTCAGTTAATCTATCCGCCTGCAACTTCAGGTGAAACAGATATTTCAGCTGAAAGGTTCACAAACAAGTATCTTTTTTTCTTTGTTAGTGGAATCATGTACAGTTTCCAGTCATCAATAATCAAATAATAAGACATCTGTGTGAATTATATCAATGAACCAAAATGTTGTCAAACCACAGTTCCAGAAAAATAAAACACAATTCTCAGTTCGCCTGTATCTGTATTTTCTGAGAACAACTTGTATACGTAATGAGTTATTAAGCAGGTACCATGTAATTCAGCACAACAATGTGCCTTCACATATAACATACCTACAATCTAGGACACAATGCATTAATGTACTGAAATCATTGGCATTGTAATTTCCACATCTCAGCACAAGCCCCATTTTGCAATGAGATCTATGCAATGGGCCTCATTACAAATATGGCGGTAAGGCAACAACGGCACCGGTATCGCTACAAGCACCGTTGCTACCGTACAGCCATACTAGGAGTTCTGCTCGCGTGTGCACTTGCAGCCCCCAGGTCTGACCTGGTGGCTGTACCGGCACCCGCGAGCAGAACATGGTGGTAGCAAATAACGGTACCGGTGCTACCGCCCTCCCCATTCCCATTGAGCCCCATGGGGCTCAAATGGGAATGGGGATGTACTGGGCCCGGCACCCACGAAAGGACAACTACCGGGTCTGGCTGGGCCAGAATAGCCCGGTAATTGCCCATTCACGGGTGCCGGACCTGGATGCGAGTTTGGAGGTAGCCTCCAACCTCGTAATAAGGCCCAATATATATTTACTGTTGGTTCTTTATTTGATCTGATACCACATTGCAAATTCTCTACCCCACAGTCCAGGACAAGAAACAGTCTGTTTAAATAGTTTATTATTGAAGAAAATCAAAATCAATATAAAGAAATGCAGGTGGTTCCTATTGTCCAATACCGAAGAACAGACCTTTTCACAGCAACACATAACTTTGCACTTCAATGAAAATCAATATACTACAGCCCCCTACATTTGTCTCAATAACATTTTTATTTAACGTATTACATCCAGCGTACTTTGCATCTTTGCACAAACATCTACATAGAAAAAGACAATATGAATTAATATAATAACTATTGGGGTCAGATACTTGAAAAAGACTTCCCACTTAGATACATCCAGTTGGAATCCAAGCTGTTTCTCTCTTGCTAGACAGACTCTCTTGCTTCACAGTTTTCCCAAAAATGATCCCTTCTTCTCATATATTTTAGCTTACATAATGAGCAATCTCCAGCCATGCATCATCATTAGACCCATTTTTGGATTGTACAGACCCTCGTTTATGTGCCCTTCACTAACTCACATGGACCAAGGCCCTCCTACTTCCTTCTGTTGGCCTATTTAACCTTTGTGTGTCATAAGGGTATGTATCAACTAGCCCACTCCTTTGTAGTAAAACCAATAATATGCCAAAATATTACATTTAAAGAAAATCAATACATGGCCATTTGATGCTGCTCAAAATAACATTGAGATTCATTAGAAAATTCGTAAGCTATAGATATAGGGCCTCATTATGAGTGTGGCGGTCCGGAAACAAGGGTGCCGGTAGGCTTACCGGCACCCTTCTTTCCAGACTGCCACGCTCCAAGTCTGCCTGTTGGGGCCACTGCACCCAACAGGTCTGATCCTGCCGGCACAGCGGCCCTGGTAGGCAGACTGATCACGGAAGCACTAGCACTGTTAATAATGGTGCCAGTGCTTCTGTGAACCCATTCACGTGGGGCCCTATGGGACTCCACGGGAATGGAGACCAACATTTTCTGGGATGTAGCCTCCCGGTCCAGCCCCAGACGTAACAGTATTCACGGAAGCGCTGGCACCATTAACAACGGTGCTGGTGCTGCCATGCACCCATTGCAATGGAGTCCTATGGGACTCCATGGATGGGGACTTCCCAAATCCACTGCCTTATATCCAGGACCGCCTAGACTTGTAATGTCCCAGTAGCACCGGGATATCAGGTGGCAGAAATTGGCCATTAATGTACTATGCATTGATCAAAGTGATCAGTAATGAGGTTTAGGCAATGTGCATTTCAAGAAAGCTAAGTTTTTAGTCAAAAATAAGTTTAAAGCAAAACATATGTGAGCTCCAGGAACATTTATAAAGGGGATATTACAATTTAAGCTATCCTTTTACTAGCAGACACAATGGGCATCATTACGAGTATGGAGGTAGCCATGCCGCTTTTAGTGGCATGGCTACCTCCATACCGGGTACCAGGTCCGGGTCCCAGGAATAGGGAATTACCGGGCCATGCTGACTTTGGCGGGCCCAGTAATTCCCATTCTCGAGATTCGGACCCAGTACATCTGTATTCCCATTTGAGCCCAGGTAGGGCTCAATGGGAATGGGGAGGATGCAACTCGTTAATGACGGGCCTGTTGTTAGCATGCTGGTCTGCTAGCGGGTCCCGCTAAGGATGCCTGGTCTGACCAGGTGTTCTTGAGCGGGACCTGCTGCAGACCTCGAAATAGGGCATCCCCAGAATGAACGGTGCCGGTCCCTTCCCGGCACCGTTCATTCCGTGGCTGCCTACTTCGTAATGAGGCCCGGTGGGCCTCATTACATGTATGGAGATAGTCATGCCGCTTTTAGCGGCATGGCTACCCCCATACTGGGTACCTGTCTGGGTTCAAGGAATAGGGAATAAATGGGCCATGCCGACTTTGGCGGGCCCGGTAAATCCCATTCTCGGGACCCGGACCCGGTACATCCCCATTCCCATTTGAGCTCCCATAGGGCTCAATGGGAATGAGGAGGATGCTAACAATGTGCCCGTTATGGCGTTATGACATTATGATGGGCCCGTTGTTAGCATCCTGGTCTGCTAGCGGGTCCCGCTAAGGATGTCTGGTCTAACCAGGCATTCCAGAGCGGGACCCACTGCAGACCTCGTAATAGGGCGGCCCGGAATGAACAGTGCCGGTCCCTTACCAGCACTGTTCATTCCGCGGCCGCCTAACATGTAATGAGGCCCAATGTGTTGATACAAGAACTAAACAAACACAATAATTCTGGTGTGATTTATAATGAATATTTTCATTTTTACTTTCTTTTGATCTCATTTCCTTTATAAAGGCATCAAATTAGAACATACTTTCAATTTTATAACTTTAATGGCACACACTTAATTTCCATGACATGGGTGCATCTTAAAGCATGTGGCATTGTACTTTATCTTATATTTTTCTGTGAAGTGTACACACGTGCCAATATTATTGCATGTCTTTATCTTAATGCTACTAAACACCACAGCACATGTGTCTAAGGTTTCACAATATCAGTGTACTGATCCAAACATTTCAGAACAAGCCTAATATATTTTAAGATGACATTATTTATTTATTTGGATTTGTTAAGCGCCCAGCGGCCCGGAGGCATTGTGGCGATGGTACAGAATATTCAGCTTTGTGCCTGATATTAACATTGGTTACAAGCAGACAACATGTATTATTACATTGACAAAGGTGTTCCTTGGTTGCAGTGGAACAATGTAGGAGGCAGTACAGAATAGTACACAGTTTAGTTGAACAGTTTTGTTTTTAGTGCTTTTCTGAATGTGAGGAAGGATTCTTCATTTCTTAGACTGGGCGAGAGGGAGTTCCAGGCTTTAGGGGCTAGGACTTCAAAGCTGGATCCACCGGCTTTGGCTCTGTTGAATGTTGGGATAGTAAGTTGGTGTGAGTATTTGTTGTGTTTAGGTCTGTGGGTTGGTGCTTGGTGTATTCTCTCTATTAGATAGGCTGGTGCTGTCTGGGGAAGGCATCTGTGTGTGATTGTGAGGGCTTTGAAGGTTATGTGCTCTTTGACTCGGAGCCAGTTGGCATCTTTCCTTGCCTGGGAGATATGTTCTCTCTTAAGGATGCTGAGGGCTGCTCTGAGGGCATTATTTTGTGTGATTTGCAGTGTATTGATGTTGTTTGCAGAGGTGCCAAGAAGTAGAATGTTGCAGTAGTCCAGTTTTGCTCCAATTGTGGATCTAGCAATGTTTAGGCAGTTCTTGGGTGATAGGTAAGGTTTCACTGCATTAATGATTTTTGATGTGAGCACTGCTGTTGATGAGATATCGCTGACTTGCCTATTCATGGAAAGAGTGGAGTCCAGGTAGACGCCTAGGGTTTTTACTGCTGGTGAAGTGGTGATAAATGTTTCTTCGATGATGAAGGAGTTGTATGAGTTGTCTAGTCTTTGTAGGGCTTCTCTGGGGTCTACCAATAATATTTTGTTTTTTCCCCATTTAGGCATAGTCCATTGGCCGCCATCCAGGCCTGGATGTGGGAATAATTGTCTTGGAGGGTGTTGAGGTCTTGTTTGTAGTTCCCTGTTAGTGGGACTAGAATTTGTGTGTCATCGGCATAGTTTGTAAAGGCTATGCTGAATTCTTCTAGGTCACTGAAAAGGGGGAGGGTGAAGAGATTATAGAATGTAGGGGAGGTACATCAGCCTTGTGGGACTCCACAATCGATGGGTGAGGGGGTGGCAGATGCTTGGTCAGAGAATACTCTCATTGCTCTACCGTTCAAGAAGGAGGTGATCCCAGGTGGTTGCTTCTTGGGAGAAGTGGACCTGTGTCAGTCAGATGTCTACAGAGGATCTTGTGATCAACCAGATCAAAGGCCGCTGAGAGGACTAGGAGTAGGAGGAGTGATGTTTTGCCAAGTAGTTGGTTTTTGAGGTCGAGTAGGGCTGACTCTGTGCCATGGGGGGGCGGAACCCCGATTGCCTTTTTCCTAGGATGTTGTGTGTTTCTAGATAGGACTGAATTTGTAAGTATGCAGCCTTACCTAGAATTTTCAACAGCAATGGCACAGTGGTAATAGGCCGATAGTTGTTTGGGGAATCAGGATCGAGGGTAGGTTTTTTTAGTAAGGGCCGGACCCAAGCTTCCTTAAGGGTGGGTGGCACAGTGCTGTTGGCGAAGGAGGCATTGATGAAGGTGGTGACAAAGGGGGCAAGAACTGTGGCGCAGTCTTTGATTAAGTTAGCTGGGCAGATGTCACCTTTGCATATCGATGGTTTAGTGTGTTTCATGATATGAAGGACTTCGGGGATAGTTACTTCCCTGAATCTGAAGGGTTTGGGTGGAGTTTTGCTGTGAATATCATTTCCCTCTGGCGTGTTGGTAGGGGGCTTAGGTGGTGGTGAACTAGTTTCAGGCATATTGTTGAATTCGGTTTTGATTTTGTTTTTAAGTGTTTTGATTTTGTTTAACATGGCGTGTTGGATATTGTTACACCAGGTTTAATTTTTCTCGGTAGGTTGTGCCGAGGTGGGGGGATTGTAAACTCATTGTATATGGCAAATAGCTCTTTGGATTGTGAGTTGGCTTTCTCTATTCTGGCATTGTATGTAGCTGCTTTCACAGTGGAAATAGCTTTTTTGTATTGTTTGGCGACAGTGAGGTATGTTTCTCTTGTGAGAGAGGAGGGTTTTGTTTGCTAGGACGTTAATGCTACTCTTTTGGCGGTCCGTGCATCCTTGAGTTCTTGAATGAACCAGGAGTTGACATGGAATATTTGTTTGGCTTTTTCTTTTCCAATGGGGCTATGGCCTCCACTATCTCTTTAAGAGTGGTGTTGTGTAGATCTCAACTAGTGTTGTTGGATCATTAGATGTAGGGTGGGCGAGTGCTGAGGCTTCGAAGAGTGGGAGTAACCTGTCTACAGTGAGCAGTTTTTTTGATCTGGTCATAGTGTCCGGTGCAGGTGGATACGGGTTACCTCCTGTTTTTAATGGTATGAAGAAGTGTAATAGGTGGTGGTCTGTCCAGGGGCGAGGGGTGTTAGAGCTGATGTCAGCCACTCAGTTATGGTCAGCGAACCAGTCTAGGATACGACCTTTGATGTGGGTAGGTTCTTTCACTCGTTGGGTGAAACCTAAGTCTAGAAGAGCTTTTGCGAGGGCTTTGCTTTTTTTGCCTTTTGGTTCTTTGAACCCTAGGTTTAAATCACCTAAGACTATGATGCTTGAGTTAGCTTTAAGGTTGTCTCATAGGATGTGAGTGATGTTGGACTGGAAGTCTAGTGTTGGGCCTGGTGGGCGGTAGACAATGGGCCTCATTACGACCCAGGCGGAAAACCATGGTGCTAATAGCACCATGGTGCATGCCGGTAACTTACTGACTCTGCCATGGAGAAAGGGGGAATTACCACCCCATTACAAGGTTGGCGGGCGGTAATTCCCCCTTCCTTCATGGCCCTTCCCCATTCCGATTTTTGCCCCATAGGGCATAATGGGAATGGAGAAGGCGGTAATTACGGTACCACAAATTGTGGTACCATAATTAGCACCAAGGTCCCTTTGCGGGTCCATTCCTTAACGGCTGGTAAAACCAGCCGTTAAGGTGGGAACCAGCAAAGGGACCTCATAATCAGGCGCTAAGGGATTACCGGTAAGGGTACCCATATTTTAGCCGACAGTGCGTCAAAGTTATCGGCTTCGTTAGTCTTTAACTGCCTAGCATTGAGGGTTTCCTTGAGGATTAGAGCAACCCCTCCTCCTTTACTAGAGGTTCTGTCTTGGCGTAGGATGGTGTACCCTGGTGGTAAGGTTTGGCAAATGGCTGGTCCAGAGGCTTCATGTAGCCAGGTCTCGGTGATAGCTAGTATGTCTATGTCTAAGTCCTGAATAAGCTCATGGATCTCCGTTGCATGTGCTGGTAGGAGTAGTACTACCAATGGAGAGCGTGGGTAGAAATGGCATGGGTGGAATATTCTGGGACCAAAGGGGAGAGGGTGCCATGTTTTATAGAGGTGTACTTCTCGGGAGGTGAATGAGGTGGTTAAGAGTTGGTATAGGGTTAGGTGATTACAAGTAGGTTAGGCACTGGGTGTTGGAGAATAGCTGGCTAGTCCAGTGGGTATTGAGTGGAGGTTGGCTGGGTACAGGTTGCAGGACACCTCTGGGCTAGACCTGGGGGTAGTGGGTCATTGGTGGGACACTAGGTGGTAGAAGTCACTTATAATTTAGTCAGATGGCTATGCACAGCAATGCAGTCTATAATAATGGGCTGATACAAGTAAGCAGACAAGCTATAGTAGTCGGCTAATTCGGTGTATGCATATAGTCTAGGATAGTGTCTAATATATGGGTACAGCCAGGGGTTAAGTTGTTAGTCAATTAACCCAATATAGGACTGTAGCTATACATACAGACACATATGGTATGGGCCTCTAGGGGGTGGTCTGTGGAATGATAGGTTGGTGCTGGGGAGGACAGAGTTACAATGCAATCGCTAGGTAAGTGTGTCAGCACGATATCGACCCCAGTTGTGGGTGCAGCCTTACAACATCATATACAAATATCAATACATGTTTCGGTAAAAGTGGAGCCTAGGCATACCAGATTTGTCAGCTAGAGTTTGTTGCTGGGGTTAGCATTCAAGGCTAGGCGGTTTCTGTCAGTCGTAGATGCGCGAGCTCCTCAGAGTGTCCAGGTGCTACAGTGAGTGACCATGTAGCAGACAGAGCATAATCAGTTCACAGGAGTGGGCAATTGCACGCCCCGGCACGAACAGGAGCAAACAGGGCATTTGTGTGGCCTTCATGGATGGCCGGCGTATCTGCCTGCCGGCTGATGATTCAAATTAAATATTTGCCGGGAAAACGAGG
This sequence comes from Ambystoma mexicanum, assembly GCF_040938575.1. Lineage (NCBI taxonomy): Eukaryota > Metazoa > Chordata > Amphibia > Caudata > Ambystomatidae > Ambystoma > Ambystoma mexicanum. Next base: position 1,248,456,482 of record NC_090930.1, on the reverse strand, counting down.
TTAAGCCTCGTTATGGTGCCGTGACGCGCCCGACATTCGGGGGTCAGGGGAAATTAACCATACAATAGACATGTTAGCTTTTAAATGGGAAAATAAAGACTGCTGATAGAGGGGCAGTTGAAATAATTTCAAGGAAGTGCAATATTGTAACAAGCATTGATGAGCGGAAAGAAAATATAGATTCATGCTGGGAAAATGGGGGGGTTGTTAAACAGCAAGTGTAAACCAACAATGAAGAGGAGCAGTCTAACATTTGTGTAATTGGGAGGAATAGATTGTTAAAACATGATTAACAGTGTCTGTAAGTGAAGAAACCACCTCTTTTCTAGAAGTGGTTGCATTCCAGTACAAAGTGCATGATGAGATTAATACAGGCAGTATAATGTGAGAGCAGTCACGTGTAAATGGTAACAGGGAAGTAGATGGATTACCAGAAACACCTGGGAACGTGGGCACAATATAATGCAACATAAGACTGATGATGAACAGATGTACCCTTTCTTTGACCTCAGATACATTGCTAAAGATGTAAATGATGTGTACATCTCTGGAATAGTCAAGTCAATAGAAATGACAAACACATCAGCCACAATTGCCCTAACAGTTCAAGAAACTCAAACAACTTGCTTAATACATGATTATGATTGTTCTACAAATAGGCAAAGGTACATTCATATGTGACTTTTTTTGGTGTGTCAGTCAAATTGTTACTGTCATGAATGCCACACCCAGCTTCAGTCCCCATCGATGATACTACCAAGAGCAGAATCACTCTCCTCTATGAAAGACTGACCCATTTCCCTACCCTACTTCTTCCACATTTGGGTATTTTGCAGAATACCCACTTTCATCACAGTGTATCTCCTCCGATTGCTATCTTGAACCAGCCTCAATCTTTTTCTGTAACCATCTCATCTCCTGCCATCATTTGATATCTCAACAGAGAATACACTTTCTTTGACCACAAACATTCCCACTAACACATGTATGTTCACTATTGTATATTCATTTACAATATTCAATTACATTTAATACTATTTCTACTTTGCCAATGAACAAACTCACAGACGGAGGTTGAGATCATGACATCAATGCCCTGCTCCAGTGCATGTTCATCCACTGGCCTGACTAACCCCTTCACAAATCTGTATCTCTCCACCTCCCCAAGCATACCAATTTATTCACCCATTATTTGTCCCATCTCTTGGCAAGCTTGCTCACAGACTACATTAACCCCTGAAAGGACAGCTTCCAATACAGACTTCTTGTTCAAAGTGTTAATGCTGAAAAGTGTTTTTATCCTTTAACATGTAACATAGGGACACATGTAACTTACAGTCAGTTTGCAAGTCTTTTTTAAGGTGAAATTACTCTAAGTCATATATTGCCTATCATTTAAAACAATATAATAACATTCTCAGACATTTGACAATGAGCATATTAGCAAATATGCACAGAGAAACCAATGAAAGTTTCACTAATTGTGTTTTCTGCACCTGTTACTGTTGAATAAACTTGTATGGTGTGCTCAGTTATATGAAATATGTAAGCGCTAACACTGCATATTGACAAAAGGAGGTTCTCTCAGCACATGGAAGCTTTCAGGAATCTGCATAATATAAAAGCAGACATATATGCCAAAAATCCATTTGCTAGCTTACTGACTCACAGCATCTCAAATGGAGATACCCCCTTAACACCATGAGGGTCCAACCTGTATTGAACAGTCTTCTTCATGACTGAACGGACCCAATCACTCCCCCCCCCACGTGGCACCCGCTATTGTAATCACTTCCATCAACGTGCGATTAAAACGTTCCACACATCCATTCACTTTGGGAAGAGACAACGATGTGGTAACCTGCTCTACTCCATATTTCTCCACAAATTATTTAAACTCCTTTGAAACAAGCTGAGAGCCATTATCTGACAAACACCTCCTAGTGAACCCTTCCCTCTGAAACAATGGCTCCAAGAAATGTATTATACTACAGCTAGTAACTTCGTTAAAAATGAACATCTCAGGCCAATTAGACATTTAGTCGATGACCATCAGCAAATATGCATCCCCACAACCCCTGATATTAAAAGGTCCCAAAAGATCCAAAGCCACCTCATCCCAGGGCATCCTGGGACTCTCCCTAACCATCGTGGGCAACTTCTGTACCCTAAGACCTTTGTCACCCTACACACACTCAACACACATGCCGACCTGTTCCTCAATGTCTCTATACACACCTGGCCACGAAAAATCAGCTCTCACTAAACCCCTTGGTTCTAACCAACCCCAAATGTCCAGTGTGTGCCAACTGAACCACGTCCCTCCTCATCTTGTCTGAAACCATCATCTTGTGCCCCCTGTACAAATAATCACCTTTGACACACAGCTCATTCCTCACCTTCCCATAGCCTACTATTCTCACATCCTTCGCAGTGTTGACTTTCCCACTCACCAATGCCACTGCTTCCTGGTAAATTATATCTTCTACACATGCCAAGTCCCATTCAGACGTCTGCAGCCTCTCATGTCAGAGTATGATTTTGTTCACTCCACATCTCCTTCCTAACTCTGTCATTGTTACATTTAATCATCAGTTGATCATGCAAATGTTCATCTTGACAGTGGTTAAATGGACATTTTGCTGCCAACCCCCTCAATGCTGTTATGAATTCTTCAATGCTCTCACCCACCTTCTCTTCCCTGGTGGCAAAACTATATCTTTCTAATATGATATTCTCCTCCAATTCAAAATGTTTATCAAGTTTTGCTAAAGTCTTTTCATATGCACCTGAGTCTTCCATTCCCTCTGGCTCAGGTACATTTTGTAAAATATCTTGGTCTGCAGGGCTCAAGCAATGATTTAACAGAGCCTCTTTCCTGTCATTGGAATAGTTTGACCCAAACACAGCCAGCACATATTTTATAAACCCTTCTCACCAGTCTGACCACCGTACCCCAGGTTATCCTGGCGCGGTTAGGATATACACTGGTGTTGGAACATTAGCCATGTTGATCAGTTGACTAGCGCTGAGGAGACATGCAGTTCATCTTTACTTGTCCTGCGCTAGAGTTTCCTCATGCTTTAACCATGTTGGAACTTGGATGCCACAATGTTATATTCACAATCATTCCTCAAATGCCCTGTGCTGAGGAATTGAGATGGTGTCTTTACTGCATCAACCCCTCTCACACTGCTAGAACCGTGTATTCCTGTAATTTCTTTGATGGCGTTGAAGGGTCTTCAATGCACTGCCCCTTTTTTTTTTAAAGAAATGCTGGTAGAAAACAATTTCTCTCACTTCAAAACACTCACTTCATCTGACACATATTCATATCTTTCACTCACCAGTTCAGTCTGCTCTCCGTTACTTCTCCCGCAGATCCACGGGATCACCTCTCTTCACAAAATGTTTCTTGTTTTTCGTTGCAGCAGCTCCGCGTTACTGATCTGCAGGGCTCCGTAATAGGCTACCATGGTAACCCAGACCGATACAAACTTCAAAATGGCCACCACGCACAATGACGTCTATGGGTCCTTTCCTCTGAACGCAGGGAGGTCGCCACAGCAACTCAGCCAGTTATCCTATGAACGTGATGTTGCATACCTTGACAAGCTGTGTCCTTTCCTCACAGGCTGTATCACCTTGGCAACATCTTGGCACACACGACCAGTTCCTCACTCTCAGAGTGTGCATGAGAGCTACAAATTTGACCAAGACTCTCCTCCTTCCTCACCGCACCTCAGGAAAGTCACCAGGCCAAACAAAAGTACACTTGCAGTGAGTGATCTCCAACATTCCTCTCCTCACTGCTCGTCCCTTGCATGCCATGTCCTTCACGGGAGGCAATCGACTTCTCCCTGCGGCTTCCTCTGTTTTCTCTCAGTGCTCCTGGGCAGGCCATCTACTCTCAACGTAAACTGCAGTGACTGCTGCAGCCAAACCACTCCGCCTCGGGTCATCGCTCCGTCTTCCTTCAAACCTCGTTGCCAAATTGTGGTGGGTCAGATATACATAAACTCGTGACACGTTGAGTGAGCTTGAACCTGTGTTTTTTTAAAGGTTTGCAGGTACAAGTTTAAGATAAGCTCTAACAATAACAACCCCCAGCCAGTGACTCCATGAAACTGCCTCCACTCGAACCTCTCCACTCCCAGGTTTCAAGTTCTCTCCAGCACTCCCACTCAGAACTTGGAACCTGACAACTATACACAATGTGAGGGGCCCTGGGTTACAGGCTGGATAACTACGTACAAATGATGTGTGGTCATAGCGAATAGCAGGCACCTCTAACACAGTCACAGTGTGGAGGATGAAGACGTTGGTCCCAAGGGTGGACTGGGAACCAAAAGTGGCCCTCATATTCCACTCTGTGTGCAATGCTAACTCCTGAAACCTTCAGGTTTGTTGTGGTTCTCCACAAGAACAGTTGTAAAAATGGGTGAAAGTAGTGAATTTTAAAGGATGGTATTCCCTAATGGATTAAAATACTAAAATATATCTATCTAAATTGGTTTTTGTAAAAAGCTGAATCACCCGATGGCCTCAGAGCGCTCATGGGGAAAGAGACAGACATGAAAACATGAAGGGCAGACAGCTGGAAAATCGGAGGGCCAGAGCATAAGACGAGAAGAAAGTTTACTCGGTGCCATCATCAAATAACCAAGTCTTGGGCTGCTTTTTAAAGGTATTAATGGATCCATAGTTTTTAATAGACAAGGGCAGTGAATTCCAGGTCTTGGGGTCCCAGAAGGTAAAATTGATGCTACCAACTCTTTTTAGGAGTTGGCGATGTTGGACTAGCTCCTGATTATTATTAGATTGCAGATTTCTGCTAATAGGTGCTTTCAGTATTTTGTCAGAGAGATATTTTGGAGCCGTAACAGATAGACATTTGAAAACCATTACAGCACTTTTAAATGTAATTCTTTTACCAACAGGGAGCCAGTGAAGAATCCTTCTCTCGGCCGATATCTTTGAGTACTTATTTAGGCCACTGACTGCTCTAACAGCTCCATTCTGGATAGTTTGGAGTTTTCTTATGTTCGATTTAGAGGTGCCCATCAGCAAGATGTTGTAATAATCAAGTTTAGAATTAACTATTGCACCAGCTATAACAGCCAGATTGGGCTTGGTGCGATATGGGCGGATTTGCCAGAGAAGGTTGGAGAAAAAGGCGCAGGTAGACTTAAGGTAGGAGACGTACCTTTTGAAAGAGAGATGAGAATCCATAAAAACACCAAGAGTTTTTATATGGTCAGATAACAAGATGTTGCTGTTGTTGATTTTAAAACTTTGACAATTATCATCTAATTTTTTTTTATCTCTGGGGTGTGCGATTATCATTAGCTCGGTTTTGGCCTAATTGAGAGCTAATGAATTAGAGGTCATCCAGACTTGAATAGCTGAAAAAACCTCTCCTGCTCTGAGAGCGTCTTGATCATTGTCACCAGATATGGTAAAAACCATCTATGTGTCATCGGCGTAATTTGTAAACCTGACACCCATGGTTCGTAACATGTCACACAGTAATTTGGAGAAAATGTTAAATAGAAGCAGTGACAGACATGATCCCTGAGGGACTCCACATAAGCGTGGGATTATTACGGAGGAGAAATTCCCCTTTAGTACTGCTGCAGATCTGGGACCTAAAAAAGATTTAAACCAGTCAGCCGCAGACTGGGAGCATCTACCAACTGTGGTGAGTCTTTTTTGCGAGAAGTTCTGTCATGAATCACCAATGTATCAATTGAAAAGGATACAGTAACCAAAAAAGGATACAATTGGTAGGGCTCTTCCGGATCCTTTTTCACACGACTTGATTGTAGTTAAGTCAAATTAGACCTTCAAATGATACAACTCTCTGACTGATGAAACAGGCAGAGAGATGGATCACTGGAAAGGGCCTGGGTATTGTATCGGAAGTCAGCCTAGGATAGATAAAGTATTATAATAAACTGTCCCAAACTCAACTCACTATGATAGCACAGTATTAGCATTAATTCAAAACACTGACCTTATGGCAAAAACTGAAGTATTCAATGAAAGTCTCTTGAAGAAACCAGGAGTTGAACCAACGACAAAGGGGGGGAAGATTAGTAAGGGAGACTTATCCCGAACGGCACGAGGCTCACGCTAGATACCGGGTTGGTGCACCACAGGATAGCGTCCAAAGTACTGTGCACAATCACCTTCCAAATAGTTCATGAAATACTTCCTTTCCCATGAAGAACAGAAATAGAAGTTCACCTGTTAACTGTCACAGGTACCAAAGGTTCAAAGTAGTTCAGAAAACCACGTGCATGATTGCATGCGACAGCGTACATGCATCCAGGACAGCCGCGCTTGGAGGCAGCGTTTCCGCGTGGAGATTTGGCACGCGAACAGGATACACGCAGCCCAGGGCAACCGTGCTTGAAGACAGCGTGCGCGTGTGGAGATTTGGTACGCGAACAGGATACACGCAGCCCAGGACAGCCGTGCTTGAAGACAGCGTCCGCGTGGATATTTGGCACGCGAACAGGATACACGCAGCCCAGGACAGTTGCGCTTGAAGACAGCATCCGCGTGGAGATTTGGCACGCGAACAGGATACACGCAGCCCAGGACAGCCGCGCTTGGAAACAGCATCTGTGTGGAGATTTGGCACGCAAACAGGATACACGGAGCCCAGGACAGCCGCCCTTGGAGACAGCGTCCGCGTGGAGATTTGGCACACAAACAGGATACACGCAGCCCAGGACAGCCGCGCTTGGAGACAGCGTCCGCATGGAGATTTAGCACGCAAACAGGATACACGCAGCCCAGGACAGCCGCGCTTGGAGACAGCATCCGCGTGGAGATTTGGCACGCGAACAGGATACACGCAGCCCAGGACAGCCACGCTTGGAGACAGCATCCACGTGGAGATTTGGCACGCGAACAGGATACACGGCTCCAGGAATTAGCATGTGGAGGAAAACACGCTACAAAAGGCCAAAGAAGTTGCTGAAGAGAATGCGAGGACGCAGGTCCAGAGTTCAGCTACAAAACGCCAAAATGAATCAATCAGAAGCAGCGATCGACGTTTCCACGCTGCTTATGTACGTACTGCCGTGACACACGTGACAGAACTAAGTCACTTGAATTTAACGACGTGAAAAATGCAGACGTCGTTTTCCTGGCAATGCATCGAACAACCTCCATTTTGAATAGAACGGTCTAGCGGTTCTATGGGCGTAATTCATTCTGTATGGAGAGGTTGTTCCCAGTCCGGAGATATGTCCAGCAGGCATGACAGTGCCACCCCCCAAAGGAGCAACCTCTCCCCTTTTCGAGTGGAATCGCCTTAATAAAGCAGGAGCATGAATGTTAGACAGAGGTTCCCAGGATCTATCCTCGGGACCATAGCCTTTCCAATCCACCATATAATACGGCTTCCCAGGCCGTAGCCTCATGTCCAGTATGTCCTGTACCTCATATTCGTCTGAACCTTTCACAGAAAAAGCAACAGGCCATATAGGCAATCTAGTAGCATCAGAGCACGGTTTGATGAGTGACACGTGGAATACAGGATACACTCGCCACCGTTGTGGCAATGACAGACGGACAGCAGCCGGATTTATAACGTGGCGCACTTCATATGGCCCGATGTATTTAGGCAACAATTTCTTTTTACCGGGTATCCTCAAGTTTTTAGTGGACAACCATACCTTCATACCTGCTTTGTAGACAGGTGCAGGGATTCTATGAGCATCAGCATAGGTCTTATCTCGTTTTTTAGCTTGCTCCAATTGCTGCTTAACTTTCGTCTGTAGACTCTTTAGATCTCTAATATTACGTCCTGCTGCAGGAGTATCCAAAGACAAACTGGAATCCAAAGGAATGGATCGGGGGTGTTGCCCATACAGAGCATGGAAAGGCAAAGTACCTATGGCACTATGGTAGGAATTATTATAGGCAAACTCTGCTGCCGGCAGGACATTGAGCCAATCTGACTGAAACTGCAGGCACAAACATCGCAGATATTGTTCCATAGTGCTACTGACTCTCTCAGTCTGTCCATCCATTTGAGGGTGATAAGCACTAGACAACCTGTCATCAATTAGTAATGCCGAATTTAGTGCTCTCCAAAAACGTGACGCAAATTGTGAGCCCCTGTCAGTGATTATCACTGAAGGTAGGCCCAAAAAATTTAATATATGCCGGATGAATAAATCAGCCAGACCAGCAGCTATTGGTAAACCAATACAGGGGATAAAAAGCGCCAATTTTGTAAAGTAGTCCACCACAACCCATATGGTATCGTAGCCATTATTTCTTGGAAGTTCTACCACAAATTCCATTGATATCATGTCCCATGGTTTTTTAGGAACAGGTAGGGGCTGGAGTAAACCCACTGGTTTGCCAGGAGTGTTCTTGCATTGAATGCATACAGAACATGTTGAAACATAATTTATAACATCTTGTGTTATGGATGGCCACCAACACCATCTTTTAAGCAACTCTAGGGTCTTCGTCTGTCCAGGATGGGCTGCAATCAAGGAATCATGACCCCAATTGAGGGCCTTATTCCGAGTGGTACCAGTTGGTAGATAGAGTACTCCTTGTTTGAAAGGCAAACCATTGTATATATCAAGATTCAATCCCTGAATCAATTGTGGATTTAGTTTCATCCACTCCTGTAACTCGTTTTTTTGGGAAGGTTGTGCAGAACAACTACATATCACGTGATCTGCCAACAATTTATTTTGCACCGATGGTTCTTCCTTCACCTCTTCACCGATGCGAGATAAAGCATCCGATTTGACATGCTGTCTGGCAGGGCGATAAGTAATCTGGAAATTGTATTGAGCAAAAAAGACATGCCTTCTGGCCTGTCTAGCTGTAAGACATTTCATAGTTTTGAATGCCTGAAGATTTCTATGATCCGAGTACACCAGCACCTGATGTTTGGCCCCAAGAAGATGATGACGCCATTCTCGGAAAGCATCCTTGATTGCAAGTAATTCCCGCTCAGTGACAGTATAGTTCTGTTCGTGTGAGGTAAGCTTACGTGAGAAGAAAGCAACTGGATGCTCCGCCTTGGTTTCTGCACACACTTGCGAAAGTACAGCTCCTGTAGCAACACTGGAAGCATCTGCTTCAACGATAAACTGACAATCCGGATCAGGATGTTGAAGTACAGGTGCAGTGGTAAATGCTTCCTTTAACATCTCAAAAGATGCTTGGGCATTCTGGTTCTAACGGAATGGAACTTTGGAACTAGTTAAAGCTGTCAATGGGGCCACCGTTTTGGAGAAAAAACTAATAAATCTGCGATAAAAATTTGCAAAACCTAGGAATGACTGTAATGACTTGACATTGTGTGGAACGGGCCAATTCAATATGGCCTTCACTTTGGAACGACTCATTCAAACACCTTGATTGGTAATGTCGTAACCCAGAAATTCCACTTCTTGTGTATGAAAGACACATTTCTCAGCTTTAACAAAAAGCTTGTTCTCTCTGAGTCTTTGTAAGACAGCTAACACGTGTTTAACATGTTCTGGAAAAGACAATGAATATCCATCATATCTCTGAAGATATCGTTCATGAAGAACTGAAATGTGGCGGGAGCGTTACAAAGACCAAAAGGCATCACTAAATATTCATAAAGGCCGTACCGTGTCTTAAAAGCGGTCTTCCATTCATCTCCTTCACGAATGCGAACCAGATTGTAAGCACAACGCAAGTCCATTTTAGAGAAGTACTTGGAAGTTCCTACTTGATCTAACAGAACATTTATCAGTGGTAAAGGGTACTGATTCTTTATGGTGATGTCATTAAGAGCCCTGTAATCAATGCAAGGCCTTAGATCTCCTTCTTTCTTTGGAACAACGAATAAAGGAGAGGCAGCAGGTGATCGAGAGGGCCGTATAAATCCCATATCAAGAGCTTTATCGATGTATTCTTTAAAGACAACATCTTCTTTGGGAGTTAAAGAATAGACTCGGCCAGTAGGGATTTTAGCTCCAGGAATTAGTTCAATTGGACAATCATACTGCCTATGTGGAGGCAGCTGTTCTGCCTGGCCTTTGTCAAACACATCAGCAAAATCTGTATATTCACTTGGTATATGTGTACCACTCTGATGTACCACACTAATAGTGGAAATTCCCTCCATAGAGACCAAAATATGTGATTTATTTGACACCTCCTGACTGGTAAAGCAATGTTCATTGCAAAAAACGGAAGGATATTGGATCAATCCCATAACCCAGTCAATGGCGGGATTATGACGAGTCAACCAAGCAAGTCCAAGTAATATTTTGTACTGAGGAGCCGCAATGACATTGAAGACTATTTCCTCCGAATGAGCGTTTAATAAAGTCATCTGAATAGGTACAGTCTCCTGAGTTACCATACCGGAAATCAAGACCGATCCATCCACAGTATTAACAGTTTCAGGTTTGTTCTTCTCTACAAGGGGTATAGAACATTTCTTGGCATATGTGATATCGATGTAATTATTAGTGGCTCCAGAATCAACCATAGCCTTGGAAACCAACTCTTGATCATCAAAACGTAAAGTCATCTCAACAGCTATAGGTGCGTGCGCTGGAAATGTAATGGAGTCCGATGTAACACTTGACACAGGGACTCCTGCTACTGTCGAGTTTTGGCATTTCCCGAAGGCTGAACTGGTTTTTTAGGACATGCCGCCAGTAAATGCTCGGATGAACCGCAATACATACATAAATTGTTTTTTCTTCGGTTCTCTCTTTCTGCTCTAGACAACCGGCCTCTCACAGCACCAATTTGCGTTGGTTCAGGATCATTCGAAGAAGCTGCCGGTGTCTCAGAACGAACCGGTGCATGCAGGAAAGGTTTTCTCTCTCCTTTGCGAGCATTTCTTCGGGCATCAATTTGTAGAATCAAATCAAGAAAGTCTGAGAAACCTGTAGGAACCACTGGGACCGTGAACAAGGCATCTTTGAGTTCTTCTGAAATACCCTTGTAGAAAACAGCAGTCTTCTTGTCTTCAGGCCATTGGGTTTCGGCTGTTAATTGGTTGAATCGGGCGATGTAAGCCAAAAGAGGTTGACTGCCTTGTTGTAGATTCAGCAACTCCAGATCTGTGGCTTGAGTAGCGTAGCGCATATCAAAGACTTTACTCATAGCAGCCAGAAGATCATCGTTATCATACAACAAGGGGCTATTTGATTCCAATAAAGGATTAGCCCAAGCAGAAGCTGAAGCCCCCAAATGGGAAAGCACGTATGCTGCTTTAGTTGTTAGGTCGGGAAACGAAGTAGGCAGGCAAAGAAAATGGAGTCGGCACTGATTAACAAAAGTTCTATAGGTTTTAGGATCACTTGTGAACCTTTCCGGGGGAGCCAAAGGAAACTGTGTTGGCATAACGACTTTAAGAGTTTCCTGTGATAATGATGGTGCCGTAGTCCCAGATCCAGATGTAGTGGCTACTAGAACCTGTGCTCCCTGAGGAGTGGCATGCATGGCATCTTGCATAACATCCATTCGATGACATAGCATGTACTGTGCCGTAATCATTTCATTTCTCAAGTCAGTGATTAACTGAGTCAAAACAGTTAAAGGATCCGTACCCTCCATGGCTTCTGATTCTGTCATAAATCACCAATGTATCAATTGAAAAGGATACGGTAACCAAAAAAGGATACAATTGGTAGGGCTCTTCCGGATCCTTTTTCACACGACTTGATTGTAGTTAAGTCAAATTGGACCTTCCAAATGATACAACTCTCTGACTGATGAAACAGGCAGAGAGATGGATCACTGGAAAGGGCGTGGGTATTGTATTGGAAGTCAGCCTAGGATAGATAAAGTATCATAAGAAACTGTCCCAAACTCAACTCACTATGATAGCACAGTATTAGCATTAATTCAAAACACTGACCTTATGGCAAAAACTGAAGTATTCAACGAAAGTCTCTTGAAGAAACCAGGAGTTGAACCAACGACAAAGGAGGGGAAGATTAGTAAGGGAGACTTATCCCGAACGGCACGAGGCTCACGCTAGTCACACTAGATACCGGGTTGTTGCACCACAGGATAGCGTCCAAAGTACTGTGCACAATCACCTTCCAAATAGTTCATGAAATACTTCCTTTCCCACGAAGAACAGAAATGAAGTTCACCTGTTAACTATCACAGGTACCAAAGGTTCAAAGTAGTTCAGAAAACCACATGCAGGATTGCACGCGACAGCGTACACTCATACAGGACAGCCGTGCTTGGAGGCAGCGTTTCCGCGTGGAGATTTGGCACGCTAACAGGATACATGCAGCCCAGGGCAACCGCGCTTGAAGACAGCGTGCGCGTATAGAGATTTGGCACGCAAACAGGATACACGCAGCCCAGGACAGTTGCGCTTGAAGACAGCGTCCGCATGGAGATTTGGCACGCGAACAGGATGCACGCAGCCCAGGGCAACCGCGCTTGAAGACAGTGTGCGCATGTGGAGATTTGGCATGCGAACAGGATACACGCTGCCCAGGACAGCCGCGCTTGGAGACAGCGTCCGCGTGGAGATTTGGCACGCGAACAGGTTACACGCAGCCCAGGACAGCCGCGCTTGAAAACAGCGTGCGCGTGTGGAGATTTGGCACGCGAACAGGATACACACTGCCCAGGACAGCCGCGCTTGGAGACAGCGTCCGCGTTTAGAGTTGGCACCCGAACAGGATACACGCAGCCCAGGACAGCCGCGCTTGGAGACAGCGTCCGCGTGGAGATTTGGCACGCGAACAGGATACACGCAGCCCAGGACAGCCGCGCTTGGAGACAGCATCCGCGTGGAGATTTGGCACGCGAACAGGATATACGCAGCCCAGGACAGCCGTGCTTGGAGACAGCATCCGCGTGGAGATTTGGCACGCAACACGCAGCCCAGGACAGCCGTGCTTGGAGACAGCGTCCGCATGGAGACTTGGCACGTGAACAGGATACACGCAGCCCAGGACAGCCGCGCTTGGAGACAGCGTCCGCGTGGAGATTTGGCACGCGAATAGGATACATGGCTCCAGGAATTAGCGTGTGGAGGAAAACACGCTACAAAAGGCCAAAGAAGTTGCTGAAGAGAATGCGAGGACGCAGGTCCAGAGTTCAGCTACAAAACGCCAACAATGAATTAATCAGAAGCAGCGATCGACGTTTCCATGCTGCTTATGTACGTACTGCCATGACACACGTGACGGAACTAAGTCACGTGAATTTAACGACGTGAAAAATGCAGACGTCGTTTTCCTGGCAATGCATCGAACAACCTCCATTTCGAATAGAACGGTCTAGTGGTTCTATGGGCGTAACACATTCTGTATGGAGAGGTTGTTCCAGGTCCAAAGATATGTCCAGCAGGCATGACAAGTTCATGGTTAATCAGATCAAATGCCGAAGAAAAATCCAACAAGAGAAGCAATGCAGGATTACCTTTTTCTATAATGGAAGCAATATTATTCTGAAGGTCCAGGAGAGCCGTCTCAGTGCCATGATTGGCACGAAAGCCAGATTGGTCCTTGGCAAGAATGTTATTACTTTCAACACATTTTTTGATATTTTACGTAAGCAATCTTATCAATGATCTTTAGCAGAAATGGGACATTAGTAATATGTCTAAAGTTGCCAGATATTGAGGGATCAAGATTATCTTTCATTAAAAGAAGAGTGTTCCAAGCCTCTGTGATGTTATTCGGTATATGGGATTCATCGAAGGATTGATTTACGAAGTGCGTGACCCAAGGTGCCAAGGTATCAGCAAAGTCTATAAAAAGTTTGGCAGGAAAGACATCCCCTTTGCAAGAGGAGGGTTTTAGATTGTGAAAAGTATCAAGAACCTCTGATTCTGATACTCTTTCAAAGGAGAAAACTTCCAAGGATGCTTTAGCACCTTGGTCAGATCTCTCTAGTATCAGGGTATGGTTCGGGAGAGTAAGCAGTTGGTCTTTAATAGCCTGTTGGTGTTTCTCAGTTTTGCTGTTGAAACTATCATGAATGGCTTGGCATTAAAGCATTGCTTTCTTGTGTCTGATTAGTAGGCGGGGGTTATTCAATTCTTGCAAAATCGAAAAGATTTCTTTGGTATGGGATTTGACATGATGAATTCTATCATTTAAGTGATTAGCTTTGGCGTTCAGGATTATTTCTTTATAACCTTTGCCTTTGACGGCCTTTTTATAGCACACCATATTTTCAGTGGACAGAGTTTTTCTCCAGGTTCTTTCAGCTGTCCGTTTAATATGTCTGGCTGTTAATGTCCTCTGAAAACCATTTGTTCTGATTGGTAGATTTATTAAATTTAGCTGGTTTAAGAGGGGCGAGCATATTTTTAGCTGACCTAAATAACTTAGAGAACTCATCAAGGGAGTAATGTTTCTGTAATGAAGGAAGACGCGGAACCACAAACTTCTTGAAAGAAACATGTATCACGTTTTTCTGGTTGCGCCATATTTTCAGATGGTTATTCTTATTGGGCATATGGGTTGCTGGTCCTTGAATGAAGCACTCAAACTTAATAAAGTGATGATCGGACCAGATGCATTCCACAGTGGTAGAAATATTAATATTAATATGGAGATTTTTTGTAGTGATCCAGTCCAATATGTTACCACCCTTATGAGTGGCGCTGTGAAACTGTTGTTGAAAACCAATGGATACCAGGGATAAAATTAAATCCTGGGAGGCTTTGTCAAGAGGGTTATTATGCCAGTGATTGAAGTCACCAAGGATGACAAAGGAAGAAATGTCCTTAGACAGATTACCTATAATAGCCATTAATTGTTCTTCAAAAAACAGAGTAGTTCTAGGGGCTCGATATATTAATAGCATGCTAATCTCAGAACTCTGACATATAACATTTGAAAGGATTGAGTAACAACACACTGGAAGATGTTTAACAAATGCTTTACTTCAAAGAGATGTGGGGAATGAGGATAGATAGAAGGAAGTTAGTGGGGTTCATGGGACACAGGATCAGCTGAGGAGAAACACTAGAGTGCCTGCACAAAAGTCCTGGAAATCTCCAGGGTTCCCTTTAAGCTAGTCCAGCACAGACTGCTCCTTAGCCATGTAATGCTGATGTGCAACACAGTGGCATAGTCAGTGACTTTACTTCAGTAGGGGAGACATCCCACTTTAAAAACAAAATGAACTACCGAGACATGCGCTGGTCTCTGTCGGAGTCTCTTCTAAATATTCCTGCTAAAACATGGTTTTCGAGAGCAGATCAAAAATCAAGCAGAGAAATAGTCAAGCATGCACACAGGTCAGCAACAGTAGTTGGAAGGCAGATTTCAGTACGTTTATTAGAAACTATATCACAAGAACCGAAGTGGAGGATCAGGGAGGGAGGATAGCTCAGGGGCAACGTGTATGTCTTGAAAACAAAACAACGAGGTGAACGACAGGTTCGAATCTCGCTCGCGCGCTTAGACACCCCCCACTGGCATTAAGTACGCTATACTGAGCCCTGCACGAAGCCAAACAAGTTGCTCAAGCTATTGTTACATTGCATTAGATACCTCTGCTGGCTTCCTTGTCCCTCGCCTGTGCTCCCCCATCACTCATCAATCGCCATCCTAGATTCACTACTTCTCGCGTCCATCAGTCAAACCTATGTTTAATAATCTGAACGCAGAAGGCGCAGTGATATTCAAAAGCTTGCATTTGTTTTTCCGTTTTATATATTTAAATCCGTGTACATCGTTTGCTTGATGCTCATTAATCTAATAACATTTCCTGCTTTGAAGAATATTCTAGTTCATTGCACTGGAAGGGCATATTCCCACAAGATAACCACTGAAATGAGCTCATTATTAAGCGACTAAAATGAAATATGTTTATATAGCTGTTTTTCAGGCATTATCTAATGGATGTGCACCATCCTGCCAAATCGTTTTATTTTCATTGCAAATTGTTTTTGGGGGGTTTATGAGCAGCATGCTATTTATGAAATGTAATGTGATTCAAAGTAATGACGGGATTTGCATTAGAAGCACAGTTTCTTATGGCGCGAGCTTTGTATTGCACTGAATATCAACTGATTTCAGCAGCGCCTCAGCAAGCAGCACACTGATCATTTTATACAATTTCACTTTTAACTTATTGACAAAAATTCAAATGGAAAAACGATGCACATACAAACCGAGGCCTTCAAAGCGCCCGGCATTTGCATTTTATGATAAGACGCCTGCTGAAGTTTGAGGCCCGAGCTTTTCAAAATTACGTGACTAACCATTTTGCAATGTTCTAATATTCAGAATTCTCTTCAAAGTTAAAGTTAATATTTGGCTGCCGCGGAACATTTGTAAATGTGGGCTCAGTTGATTGCCAGTCTGTCAGTCGCATGGGTAATTGTACAATTCCTCTTTCCCAGAGCCGTGACAAATACACATTCTTGTTGTACCTACCCACAATGTTATATCGTTCTTATTTTACATCGAACGTAGTGCAAAATGAAAGAGTGAAAGCATTTCTTTTATGTTCCATTTTGCTCTCCAAGTTAGGGTCTGATTTATAGAAAACATGCACAAATCCTGCAAAGCCCCCCATGCAATAATTGACTGTGCGCGGCCCTGCGCGTAAAGTTTTATTTGCACGCTGCGTGCAAAGAAATTCGTTTTGACCATGCAATGCCCCTGACACACCCCTATGCAAAGTAAATCCAGCCCCATATCCCACCTTTGCGCATTCTCCATCTGCAAAATCATGCACCCCGGCAATTCAGGGACCCATACCCCCGCAACCAAGGCAGCTCCCTGGCGACACTGCGTAGGGTTCCCAGTATCGCCTAACTGCACCCTGAGAATATGCGTATAATATCTGCACAGGGTATGGGGAATATGCATGTTCCGCTCCCTATTTATTACCTTGTGTGGGCCCAATCCACACTTTACATCGAGTTGCGCGCAGAGCGCCCAACTTCATACAAAGACATGACAGACCTGCGCAAAGTCCCCGCAAGGTCCCGGAACTGCACACAAAGGTGCCTCCATCATTTGATGTAAGGGTTTTTTTGTGCTGAAAAGTGTGAAAAGTAAGTCTTCAGCGTTCAAAAAATTCTATAACTCAGGCCCTTAATGTCATGACATTCCAAGGCTAAGCAGGGGGGGAAAGCAGAGTTTGCATCTCCGCTGTGCTTTCCGCCTCTATCTTGGAAAAGCAAACTTGCATGACGTTTTCACAAAGTTTTAAAAGCAAATGATTTCATTAGAATACGCTTTGCATTTGCACCTGCTAATAAACAGGCGGATTCCAAAGGAATCCATTCCTAAATTCCACCTGCAAAGTGTAATTTGTGGTAAGTGCTTACTTTTTGACAAAGTGGAGAGTAAAGTGAAGAGTAGAGGTAATTTTGCCTCATTTTACTCTTCACGATTAATTTCATGATGAAGTAGAAAGTTGTGCTCTTCCAAGACAGAAGAGGCAAGCAAATCAGAGATGCAAAGTCCATTTTGTTTTGCTCCTATGGCGCGGAAGGACATGAAAATGAGCTGCAGAGAAAAATGAAAGCATAAACGCTTTACACTTTGCTCCACCCTTTCATTTGCCTTCCACTTATTTGAAAATGACCCCCATTCTGTCATAGTGTTCTATATGGAACAAGATGATTGACAAAAATATATGTACCTGGATCTAATTCTGTCAATAAATATCAGATCCATAACAAATAAAACGATATTGTCTCTGCCTATGTTCTTATCAATTTGAAAAGAATGACAATGTTTTTTTTTTCCTTCTGAGTTTTAAATGTCCCAATGACAACCCATTTAAATTCCTGCCATGGAAAAAAAAAGTGTTGCCAGGACTTGCATTAATGCTGAGAGCCTATCATACTTTAGTGTCCTCTTGCACAATCAGTGCCAAAGTTATATGGAAAATGAACCCCCTTTATAACTTTAGTTTCTGCCTCTGAAGAAAATGTGCCTGACAAATCTAAAAGGCGGTTTAACGTCTGTGAAGAATGCTTGCCTAAAAAAATCCAAGAGGTGGGTGAAACTATCTGACAAGCAATTGCTTGACAAAGCCAGCTACAGTGAAAGTCTATGAAGAATGATTGGCTGCCGAGGCCAAGTCACTGCTGAAAGTCTCCTGAGATTGGTTATCTGGCAAGGCCAAGAGGTTAGTGAAATTCTCTGAACAATGCTTGAATGACAAACCCAAGAGGCTTTTGCGAGCCTCTGAGAAACACATGTCTAATAACACCACAAGTTTGTTAAGAGCATCTAAGAAATGGTAGCCTAATGATAACAAGAGGTTGTGGAAAGCTTCTAAGAGATAGTTGCATCACTAATGAAAGGCATTGCTGAGAACCTAAAAGTAACCCTTAGAGGAAAAAGTCACAAGAGTGGTGAGATCAACTAAGAGAAACTTGAGCAACAGAACCAAAGTTCTAGTCACTGCCTTTAAGTAAGGCCTCTTGACACTAAGCCATGAGGTTGACGTTATCCTAAGAGACTCTAACCACCAACATCTGGAAGATTTACAGCAGAGGCGTGTGGGAGTCTCTAACTGGCATTGGTCTATTGAATACAAAAGGCATAGTAATCTTTAGTTCTTTTTTCTATATTTAGATACAAGTCTTGGCATGATGTGAGGCAGTCCATTGCCTTGGTCTGGTGATATCAAGTGGGGTGAGAAAGGGGCCAGGTGCCTTCCCAAGCTAGTGAATGAAGCATTACTCCATTCCCAAAGAGACACACTTCACCTATTCATCCAGCAGAATGGTTTCAAAACACACTCAGTTTTAGAGAATTGAACAAAGTGATTGAGGAAAGCATGGAGCAAAGGAAATGCATCTATTTGGCAAAGTAACACTCACCAATTCAGACATACGTGGTAGAATTATTATTTTTTCCTGCACCTGCTTGGTGAGCCCTACAGACATTGGAGACATTGGAGCCATGTTGCATTTTACTTCGCCACTCGCTTGGCAAACCCCCTCGGCTACTGGTTGATCATACCATTTTCCTACACCTCTCTCTTTGTGAGAATACTTAACCACCCAGGGCCCACCAATCTGTTATACTTTACTTGTGCACTGGATCCTCTGCAATCACACATGCCACCTTACTGTCCCTACAGAGCAACCACACAGAACACTAGCAGGGAAACAACCATAGTTCCCAAACACCATATAATCTGTGGGCAGGGAACACACATGTGCCCTGTTGCTGAGCAGGAGTACACACAGAGCAGGAGTAGAGAGAGGACCAAAGAGAGGGAGATGGACCTGTCCTGTGTAAACTGGTATGCCAAATCAAGTCAACTGTGTCTCTGTTGGTCTTAAAGTAGTTAAGAAGATCTACTAATATCTCAGCAGAGATGGAGTTCTGTGGTCTGAAATGGGTAGCCATTCCAGCCAGGGGCAAGCCCTTATTTCCTTCAGTCTTAGAGTTGAGCTCTACCTGAGGATACCTATGCAAGACCTACTCTCAAATTCGACCTATCTGTGACGTATAGCACCGAAGTGGGGACGGAGTGGTGGACAGAGATTACAATGGTGTCTTAAAGGGACTTCAGTTTAACCATTGCAATGAGAGGTTCATTGTCTGGGAGGGTGACCCTGTAGCTCAATAGATTTGTGAAATATACATTCCAACAGAGCCCAAAGAAGTCAAAGCGCTAGAGGAAACAGAGATTTGGGTCATGTTACTCCAGACCTCCTTGAGAAGCAGTTGCCTGAGCCCAGGCAATGTGTTGAACAGAATCAGTTAAAGGGCATCCTCTATTGTTTGGCAATGGACATTGGATGAGGGGAGACAGGAGCTCTAGGACCCTCTGGCCGCCAGACCTGCCTTCCTACCTTCCTGCTTTGATAAGGGCTTGGGACTGAGCCCG
Source organism: Ambystoma mexicanum (assembly GCF_040938575.1). Taxonomy (NCBI): domain Eukaryota; kingdom Metazoa; phylum Chordata; class Amphibia; order Caudata; family Ambystomatidae; genus Ambystoma; species Ambystoma mexicanum. The sequence goes on along the minus strand of NC_090930.1, from coordinate 1,248,436,649 downwards.
TAGGCCAGTGCAAAGGGCATGCTCTATTGTTTGGCATTGGACTTTGGATGAGTGGAGACGGGAGCTCTAGGACCCTCTGGCCGCCAGACCTGCCTTGCTACCTTCCTGCTTTGATAAGGGCTTGGTACTGAGTTCGTGAACCAGTGCAAATGGCGTGCTCTATTGTTTGGCATTGTTCGGCGTTTGGTGAGGGCCAAACACTGACTTGTATAGGTAACATGGCAAGCTGCTCAATTGGAAGCTGTTTCCCCTGGTTGTTAGCATATTTTTGTTATACAAGTCTGCTCATAGTGCACTAAAGCCTTACCGTCACTGTTTGTCAGCCCATTGCGCCCATCTGGGCCCAGGTACTTGCTCACCCTGCCACCTTCCTGCACTGCCTCCTGGCCACCCCTTGCACTGGGGACTGTTTCTGTACCCATACACCCCCCCCCATTTGTCTTCTTTTCTGCACTTATTCAGATTTACCCAGTCTGCTGCCTTAAACACAGCACTTGCCACTTGCTGGCTGCACTACCGCAGTTTTCCTCCATTTTCTATTTATTTTATTTATCTGCGCTCCTCGGCTTCTGCACTTTCCACTCTCCCCCTTCCATGCGCGTTTTCCCTTTTCCCTTTCCCATGCACTTGCGTGTTCTCAATGTCACTGGGCCTAGTAACATCGTTTTTTATGTTGTGCTGTATTCTCTCTTATTCCCCTCCCTTGCCTAGTCGCGCTCTGAAACACTTGTGTACGACCGTGATACAAATAAAATATCATATCATATCTGCACCCATTTGCCCCACCCCCTGCTTTAATTTGGTTTTACACAATTCTCACAATCTGTCTGTGACAGGGAAGGGCCACTGAACCCTGCCCAGACATTGTCAACTTCATATTTTCGCTGACGTATGTTTCGTTTGGAAAGGAGGATTTAAACCAGCAGTGAATTCAGGGACGTCATTTGGGGGTCGCCAGAGGTCGCAAGAGCGACCGCTGCCGATTGGCCAGCGACCTCTGTCAAACTCTTGCGACCTCTGGCCGTCGACCAATCAGAGGAGGAGGGGGCGTGGCCACAGCGTGCTGCGACGCTTCTGTGGTCCTCCATTTTTATTTAGTAGTTGCATGTGTCAACGCGTGCTTGCTGCTCCTGCTACTCTGTGTCCAGTCCATCCAGCACTCCACTGAAGAAGGTGAGTAGTACTACTGGTGGGTGGGTCGACGCGGGTGTCAGGTGTGTGGGTGCACTGCACGTTATTGAAAGCCAGCAGCGCAGCGCAGCCAGGGACCCGGCGGCGACGCCGCAGGCGAGGGCACACGGCCACCGGCACTGCTGACCACTTCGCACACGCGCTGGAGCAGCAATAGGCAGCCAGGCTTCGCTTACCCAGCCTGGATGTTTGCGACGTGGTCAGCGCTGGTGCCGTGCCCTCGCGACCTGCTTTAAACAGCAATGATACTGTCAGAGGCAGAGCAAAGGGCAATTCTGTCCGTGCATGTGTCCAAAAATATGGAACGTTTCACAAATTTGCATGTCATCCTTGCGCAGTCAGGGCCATGCTAATCTTCTAGAGTGGATGAAGTCTCTGCTTTCTGGTGGTTCCGGTTTTAAATGCAATTCGAAATAACTCGTTTTTGTGTTCGCTTTCTGATTCAAATCTACGCACAAAGCAGGAAACCAGTATCGCAAAGGCAGTTTAGGGTGGAACGAGTGCCATTAGTGACGTGAACGTTATAATACAAAAATATCCATGTGGTACTGCACGTCACATATTAATTTACGGGTGTTAAGATGGCATTACAAAGAGCATGGAAACTACTGTAAACATGACCAAGTATGCATAGTACTATGCATGAACAAGTATGCATAGTACTATGGGAACCTAAAAGCGTGCAAGCGTCATTTAATACCCTAATGTACAATGTTTAAGGGCTTGACACATTACAATGTAAGCATGCTTGTAAAGTAGGCAATACTGCTTAGACACTACGGTCTATATTCCAACATGCCTAAGACGCTTTGCAAGATGTTGGCAGGGGGTAGTTGCCAAGTCACTTGTATTGAGGTGAAAAGCCACTTAAACAATTAGAATTGTCAGGGGCGGCAGTGGTCTTTAGTTATTAAAATAAATGGGACATCCTCTCCTCCCATAGGTGCAGTTGGTATAATGTAGGTGAAACGGATCATGATCCAGGCTGCGTGCAAAGTGGCACCTCCCTTCATAATACCTGGGTGCTGTGGGCCTGAACGCATTACAATATTCCCTCCACAAGCCAGAGAAAAGACAGGGTGCCTGTGAGGGTTTGCTTGGGTGGGGGCATGTTCAGTTTGAGGCAGGGCCGTACTGGCTTGTAGGCAGAATCCAAGGCCCCCTGGGGCCAGTGCCGCCATCTGCTATAAGTGGGCGGGTGTGCTCTGGTCTGGCTGGCTTGCCTGCGGGCTGCAGGCTGCAGCCCGCTCAGCAGCCAGCTCATGCCTCACGACACACAGCGGATACATTCATTAAAGAAAGGTAAAACGAAAGTGTTACCTTTCTTTGATGAATGAATCACGTGGGTGTGCTGACCTGGCAGTGCCCTTGGCCCTGGACCCATCCAGTGACGTTGTAGCACCAGCGTGGCGCCAGTTGTTGCAAATGCAATGATCGCAACAAAAGGAGCGGCTCCTGGGCCTGGAGCCGCTCCTTTTGTTGTGATTCATTGTGGACCGTGCACCATGTCCTGGGCTCCTCTGCTCGTAGTTGCATTACCCATCTCAGCCATTCAATAACTTAATAGTTGCAATACTCTATTCTGATGCGGGTGAATTAATAAAAGGTGTTTAAGTGTCAACATTAGCTCACTGAAGCGATTTTGTGTGAAAAAAAGAACACACATTAAAAATCACATTTACAACTGTTTACATAGGTTCTAAGCCATGATAGTCGCATGATAAAAGGGTGCACACATACATTTCCCATGCCAAATCACAAAATAACTATGCCACTAAAGGTAATTCTTCATAAAGAGAACATAGACAGAGGACTGACGGAACTGATCTGTTGATGCATTGTTCTCATGAATCCCCATCGGAGCCAACATGGCAGCCGCCAGAAGGATCTCTAGCTTATCATATCTTGCGCTCATCTTCCGCTCGGCTTCTCTCGTTTTTAGTCGATAATTTCCATTTCTAATTTGAAACGCACAGCCTACTGGATAGGCGAGGTGCAAGCATATGCATGTGTACCTGCTTTGTCACATTTATTTCTATAGCTTCAAGGCACAGAAATGTAATTACATTGCTCTCGTGTGCATGATTACACAATGAGAGGGTTGGCTGCTGCACATACAGGTGCACTTGAGTGTTCTCCTGCTATGTTTTAGAGAGGTTACTCGTCAACAGCAGTGTGCCTCTTCCATAGCACATCAAGTGACCATTGACTTCATTGTGCCACAATGAATGCTTTGTTGTAATGTTTCTATCTTTCCCATCTCCCTGGTATGCTGTTCGGGATGTTTGCATGTATGAGGTAACAAGTGCTCAGAGTATGGGAAGTCCTGTGAGTGCCCTGATTTCACTATTTTGCACCAGACCTGCAGATTAACTTAACTGGTCTACTGTTAAATCTCAGCTACCAGTTTAATGGTATCCACTACAGAATAAATGCTCATTTTGTTATAGCCGATATGATAGCTCAGTGGGTTGAGTGCTCGCTGCTGCAATGTGAGTGTGAACTGCAGGTTGGAATCCCAGCAAGGCCATCTCAGCCTTTCATTCTTCTGAGGTCAATAAATGAGTACCAACACAGGTTGGGTGATATTGTATGAATATTTGTTCTATAAAAAAGAGCTTAAGCATAAGTGCTAAACAATAACATATTGTCATTTGGCCTTAGGCATCTGCTTGCATTCACAGTAATTTGACAGTATGGATCTATACACACAGATATCGTAACTATATTTTTCTTAGTGTACTGAGGGATAATGCGTTATGAGGCCACTTCCTGTGAAGTCATGTGGGGGTGTGGTCAAATGACATCACTTCCTGTGGGGCGTGGTCAAATGACACCACTTCCTTTGATGTCGAGTGGCGGTGTGATCAAATGACATCACTTACTGTGGGGCATGGTCAAATGACATTAATTCATGTGATGAGTGGGGCGTGGTCAAATGACATCACTTCCTGTGATGTCACTCTTGGGGGCGTGGCACTGTGATGTCACTTCCGCTACCCCTGGCATTTTGGTGAAATGACGTCCCTGAGTGAATTGTCACTTTGGGGACCTGTGTTTCAAGGATGTGCAGGGAGCATTGAGCACTTTGCAATCTACCTGGAAGGTTTGGTGCCCGTTAGAACAACACTTTCATTTTGATTAGGGTGAGTGGGGAAGCCAAACTCTGGATGTGACCTGAGCCGTCGGGCGTGCCCTAGGGTGTGTGACATTCCCAAATATTTTGCCCCTTTAAGGGGAATGTGTGCCTCATCTGTGTATTGCCCTTTTTACGTGGACCATGACTGTGTCATGACCCAAGCTAATAAAAGGAACCTCTGCAGACACGTGCACCAGAACGGCTGCAGACTCCCAAAGAGGAAATACTGAGTTCATGTCTCATTCATGTAGGCCTGCAGACACACCCTGTGTGATCACAGGCCTGCAGGCCATGATGCCGTGGGACCCTCATGCCATTACAGTGGCAGAGGTATGCATGGTCTTGGGCATGGTCCGCCCTGCCCCCAACTCCCAGAGGCACTGGACCTCCAGGGTGCTGATGTCCATAGCAGCACAGGGGCATGGAGGATGTCCATGGCAGGCCCCCACAACATGCCACACCCGATGCACATAAACCTTAATTTCACTTTTTTTTCCAGATTACCTTAGTCTGGACTCTATTAGCTATAATAACGTATTTTCTTTATTAATGTCTATCCAGAGAGTGTTTTCTTTTTGAGTGGCTGTCAGGCTTTCAAAAAGTGGAATCATGTTATTAACTTGTTGTCAATGTTATTCCTTAAGGTTTTCAGACATGGCAAGCTGCTGTCATGAACACAGGTTTTGGCACCATCAACTCAGGGTGGGGGGAAAGGAGGGAAGGATTGAGGCTGCATCTTGAGCGGTCGAGCGTGCCTCACCCTGTGACTTTACTTTATTTGGTTCTCACCCAAAATTTGCAGTGAGGTTTGATTACCCAGCCGGGGCTGAGAGGGGATTTAATTATGTAATTACTGCATTTCTGTGTTTCAGGCTTGGTGTTTATTGTCAAGGGAAGTTAAGGGTTATCTGATTTCGATATTGTGATTTTATGGGCTGTTTTGTTTGCTTTAAAGCCCTTTGTGTGATATTGTGACCCTGAGTCAGAACTATAGTTAAAGTGAACCTGGCTGGCTTACCATATGTTGTCTTTGACAGATTATTCATATAAAGGGCCTCATCAGGGGTTGGGTGGTGCGGTAAAATGCAGCAACAACTCTATTACTGCAACACTACTGCTCCACCCAATCCAGAGTTTGGGGGAAACTCGGAGGATTCACCTCCAGCTCTGAGCTGGAGGTAAATCTGCAGAGTTTGCATCCATTTTGGTGCAATTACAGCATCACAATTACCCCCACAGTAATTGTGCCGAAAATGCCCCATTGAGTCCTATGGAGTAAAAAGAAATGGGTCTTTCACCACCACCGCAACTTGTGATCCGGTGCTAATAGCGGCAGACCATTTTGCGGTAACTGTAATTGCATTGGATTGTATCCCAGTGGATTTACCGCCAGGATATAGCCCAACTTCTGATGAGGCCCAAAGTGTTGACGATCACCAGCAAAGGTTGTTACTATTGCATAGTATTTTACACCCTATGGATATTTTGTTGTCATACAATAGTCAAATACGTGGTAGTATTTAGAGTAATTCTAAAAGGAAGGAAAAATGTACCAAACAAATAGAAGATCTGAATGCAATGATCAACGAGATCGCTAGTCTACTCCATGAAATCAAAACCACAGGGAGGGCGAACGCAGGAGGAAAGGGTGGGCAGCAGGTATCTAACTGTGCAACATTAGGGAATGATGCTCTTTTGATGATAGGCCCTGCTGCTGATTCTTATGAGATCCCTAGAGTAGCAAAGAGAACAGCCACTGTTGAAATCTCAAGAGATCATATGCAGAATCAAGCATTGTAAAGTTTGAAAGGCGCCAAAGTATCCCTCCCAGCAATATTAGAGGTCGGAAACATTCTTCCAAGCTATTAAGTGGCTAACCTTCCATCTCAATGCGCAGGGACGAGCTACAGCATCTCAGTGAAAGTCAACACATCTAAACATAATAGTGCTGGGGCAGAGGCTTGAGTTGTCTGTACCAACTTTGAAGAACACACTTTCTCCCTGGACGAATCCTCACCAAACTTTGCAAAAAAAAGTATATGGCCCACTCTGAATTGTTTTGCAAAGTTTGGTGAGGTTTGGTCAAGGGGGGCAAGTTATAGGCGGGTCCCAAAACTTATTTTTTCCCCATAGACATAATGGGAAAAAATGTCTGTCGCGCCTACAGCCCAAACCGCTGGACAGATTTTAACCAAATTTGCGGCAGGAGCGGCGGCTTGGTCCTGACAGTGTGCTTTTGTTAGTTTGCTGTAAATCCGTCCAGTATCTTTTTTTTAAATGACCAAAACGTAAGGCAAAATAAATGTGTGATATCTATGTCCGCTCCGTGGACACACTTCCCTGTTTGCTCCGCGGACAGGACGCCGATTGGATAATCGGATTGCGTTATGTCCGCGGACACGCAACGTGTTCTCTGATTGGCTGGGATGAAGCGTGAGGTGCGTCAAATTGTTTCGATGCACCTGCCATATTGGATGCAAGGACATGCGCTGGAAGTGAGCATAAATCAAATTTTGGGGAGTATGTTGATGTGCATGAGTGCTTGGAGATGGTGGGGGAGTAAGAGATGCGTCAAATGCTGTATTTGTTTAGGTGGGAGAAGGCAGTGATGTGTTTGCGGTGTCCACGGTCACTGCTGTTGTCCGCAGACATACTAACACAGGGCACACTACTGGCTATTTTACTTTAGTATGATGTTGGTTTTGGGTTGTTATAAGAGCATTGGGTGAAGAGGGTATGTATTGAAGAGTTTGTACGTTGGTTGTAATTATTTTTTTTGAATGTTAATTGAAGTGGATAGTTTTGAGGTGGATGTATTATGTTTTTGGCTTGTGGTCATTTGGTAGGTGTTTGTTTCTATGGGTGTGTTATGCTGCAGTGATTGTGGCCAGGGCCTAGAGTCTTGGGTGCATGGCCAAAGGCCGTAGGACATAGGCCATGCACCCAGGACTCTAGGCCTTGGCCACAACCACCGCAGCATAACTCTACAATGCTACCAAACATTCTGATTGTGGTATGTGGGCTGCTTAGGCAATATGTTTTCAAAAATATGAGTACTGATTGGTAGGAGTGTGATATTGTTTATAGGATAGTGATGATGTGTGTCTGTTTGTTTGTTTGTTGGATTATGTTCAGATTGTTGGTATTGAAGACTAGGCATTTTGGGTTGCATTTATTGGTGAGATGTTTGTTTGCATGGCTGTTTTATGTTGCAGTGTTTGTGAGTTTAATTATTATATACTTACTGTTTCCTTTGTTGAGGCTGTATGAAGAGTTTTGGCCAGGCCATGCATTTAAGATTGTAGTGTTTGGCAACAAGTGCTGCAGCATAAAATACCCATGGAAGAAAACATTTTGGATTGTGGTTTATGGTCAGGTGTTTGCTTGAATGGGTGTGTTATGCTGTGGTGTTTGTGAGTCCAATCTTTATTTACTTACTGTTTGAATTTGTGTGGTTGTATGCAGTTTTTTCATGAAATGGGTAGTTGGAGCACACATTTTTTTCAATCACTGTGATAAAAGAAAAAAACTTATGTTAGTGTAGGTAGTTTATAATGAGTATTGCATTGCATAGTAGACATGTCTGTATTTTGTCAACCCTCATAGTTAGTATTATAGTTCAAACCAGTGTACTGTGCAATTTGCTCAGTTCCTGTGTTTGTTGATTAAATCATTGGGTCTGTGGGCAAAAAGTCCATGCTTGATTAAAAAAAACCTTTCTATGTTGTGGTACAATATATTTCTTTCATGGATTTTAATAGGAGGAATGTAATAGGTGTATGGTTTTTCATTTGTAAATGGTGGTAGTATTGTTGCAATTAGGTAGCAGTTGGTGTATTTATCATCATATTAAGTTTATTCGAATGCAAATTATCCATGAACCATACACAAAATAGAACTGCATAGTAATACAAAATCCAATTCAACATTTTTTTTAAAGTCCACAATGTGCATGTGTAAATCAAGGTAAAATCCACAGGAAGCGTCTAAAAATTGTCAGGGTTCCATCATATTTTGGCTGGTGAATTTAGTTCTCCAATACCAGGCCCTTCTCAAGTAGCCCACCACGCCCCTGGCATCATAGCGGCTGAAAAGCAGATAACATAAAGCAGGCCTAGCCTGAGACAAGCCAGCGGACCTAAGTAGTGGCAGAAGTGTTTTTCCTTTTAGACCTATGTAATATGGGCAAAAAATTCCCAAAAGGTCCTCCACTGGCCACTGACAGCAGCGGCAAGCTGTAAGTTGCACATTATGAGTCCAGCTTTTTGTTTGTGCCCCTAGCCATAAGCAATGAAACCGGGCTCGGGCCACGTCCCAGCGATCTGCAGGATTATCATTGTGGAGCAAATACGGCTGAATAGCGTCCACAGATGTTAACAAAATATGCCTTCTGTTTGCAAAAATTCCCAAGGCAGCAGACTCCCTATTTGCCACCAGGATAGAATTAAATATTTGTTTGTATGCCCTGACTGCAAAGAGGGTCATGAAGATTGAGGGGCAGACAAGATTAGTACAATTTAACTGTCTAATGCATTTCTGGATGTACATAAACCAGGGGATTTTCTTTACAGCTGAGCTACTCATCAGGGCTCTTATGATCTTATGTGAGAGAGTGTCTTTCTGCTTAGCCCACAGTGCCAGCCAATGCGAGACTGGAGCCAATAGCCAGTCATCGGCAATATGTGGACATCCCAATTCTAAATGTGTCCCATAGTTTGGAGCAGACTGTGGTAGCCCAAGCAGTTTTTTAAGAAAGGAGTTTTCTACATTTTTTTCGATTTTTGGAATCCTTTCCATACCCCACAGTGCTGCCCCATAATTAGTGGTAGTTTTTGTTTGAGCCCTGTATACTTAAAGAATTCATTTGATTGGGTGCCCCACTCAGTTATGTTGAAAGCGGGTCAAACCCCCAAGCGCCTGCCTTATCCTCATACATTGCTTATCGACATGGCCAAACCCTCGCCAATTCTCCGTAAACAAATTCCCAGGTAATCAAAGCTGGTGACCCTCGGGATGGGTTTGCCTCCACTCCATATCGTGCGCATCTTGAGATGTCTAACACCCGAACTCTTACTTGCCATGATTGCTGATTTTTCGTGATTTCACAGTCATTTCATGGGAAGCCATAAATTGGGTGTGGACATCCACCAGGCATTGTAAGGCTCTGGAGGTATGAGCAATTACAACCATATCATCGGCATAACCTAAGACTGGGAGGGGGACGCCACCCACCGTGATATAGTTGGTATGGGAGTTAACCAATGCCTGGTAGACACCATTTATGTAAAGGGCAAACAATACCGGGGCCACAACACAGCCCTGGCGGACACCCAAAAAGGTCTCAAAAAAGGCTGTGCACTGTCCCTGTTCCCCGAATCTGACACAAGCTGATGTATGTTCATGGATTATCTGGAGGACCGTGACCAAATCCTCCGGGCAACCCATGGACCTGAGGACCACCCAGAGCATAGCCCTGTCTACTTTGTCGAACGCGGTGCTCAGGTCCATGAATGCTAGGTACAAAGGGTCACCCCTCACATGTATGGATGTAGCTCCCACCAAATACAGGATCAAAGCCTGGTCCCTAGTTCCTATGACCGGGTGAAAACCATATTGAGGCTCTGTAAGAACCCCAGAGTCGGAGATCCATTGTTCTAGCTCTGCCAAAACCGCACGTCTGAAGATTTTGAAGGAGGTGTCACGCAGAGACATGGGTCTATAAGAAAGGTGGCTAATAGGGTCAACCTTCTTAAAAATAGGAAACATTTTTGCCTGCCTCCATGTTGCCAGATAGGTCCCCAGCTCCAAAAATGCATTGAAGCACTTAGTCAAAATTGGAGCCCATAGGTCTACCTCATAACAGAAAATATCTGCAGGCATGGCTTCTGGTCCGGGAGCTTGATTAGGGAGTTGCTTGTTAATAGCCATCTCTTCCTCGTTTATGGTTAATTAGAGAGGGGAGCCACTGGACCCACTATAGGAAGTTCAATGATTTGCCCAATTCAGGGTGCTAAAATGATTAGACCAAGGTAGTGCTCTAACATTATTCTCTTTGTGTGTTTTTAGTCTTTTGTGGGCGGGTCCATTAGCCATAAATTCCCAAAAGCTCTTGGAGTCCTTTGACTGCACAGCCTGGATGAGGTCTTCCCAGACTTGCTCTTCCAACTGGGCCTTCCTTTTTGCCAAGATGCGTTTATAGTGCGCCCGGGCAGTAATTATCTCACGTCGGGTACTGTCTTTTTCCTCTAAAATACCTTTAAGATCTTTCTGTGCTATCCGGAAAGGTTCATCGAACCATGTTTCCAGGTTCTTTTTCCCTTTTTTAAATTCCCTTTGAAAAGTGGCAGACATAGAATTCCAAATTGTTTGGGATGCCAAAATTATGGAGCCTGGGGAAGATCCATTTGCCAAAATAATAGAGAGTTGCTCCAAATTAGATTAACAAACAGACGATTGAGTGTCCACAGGGTCCAGTCTGGCCCATTTAATTCTATGCTTGCACAGGGGATTGATGCCACACTGGTCAAGTTGGGGAAAATTGACAAATGGGACCACTGACGGGTCTATTCCTATGACCATCCGGAGTGCATGATGGTCACTCTGTAGGTTATCAAGTACCTCAAATTCCATAATTAAGTGCCAATCCCTCATGTGGGCACAGAAGTAATCAATCGTAGATGATCCCTGAGTGCCCACAAAGGTTGGCCTCCCAGGCCGATCCGCTTCCACCCAACCATTCAGTGAGCGAATGCCCCACTCCTGAAACTACTCACAGAGCTGCAGGCCCCTTGCGCTCGTTCACATCTTCACCCGGATCTATGTCCACTGTTGGAATTCCTGCCCCATTTTCACATTAAAATCACCTCCCATTACTAGTAATAAGGCCTGACTCCCATTGGCAATGGCATATTCTTCAATCAGGTCTCTCAGAGACCCTGGCCACCCCTGATTAGTAGTATGTGGGCTATTGTAGGCATTAACCAGAAATAGGGGACGGCCCCTAGCACGGCTTGCAGTAACACATTGTATATTCTGTTTTTTTGTTTCTCTCCCCATTAAGGTTAAGGCTAGAGATGCCTTCACCAAGATTGCCAGGCCACCAAAACACCTCCCTCGTTTTCCCTTTTCCGCAGGGACACACTCTGCAACATAACAATCAAAGCATATTGGGGAAAGTGCCCAAGTTTCCTGAAGGAATATAATATCATATTCCCTCAGGATAGCGGCTATCTCCCCCTGAAAAAGCTTAGACGCAGCACCGGCTATGTTCCAGCACAGAAAAAACAAAGAGGGTGACACCTGTTCCTCCAAAGGGAGATTTTGACCAGATTCCCCTACCCTTCCTGGTCTGTCCGCGATCTGAACCACTTCCCCCACAGCAGCTGGCCAGTCCAATTCTTCTATTTCCCCCAGCGTCTGAAAACGGTTTCTCAAATCCACTGTGGCTGCTTGTATCGCTGGAGCCAATAGGCTCCCTCCCCCGTTACCCTCCACAGGCATACGTGGGTTCAGAGGTTTGATGGTGGTCTGGTGGTCGGACAGGGAGGGGCTTGCGGGGAAGAATGCTCCTAGGGAGAAAAAAGCACTGTTAACTAATGGGGGGAGGCGGGAGCGCCACACGGGATTAATAGAGGAAACTACCTAGTTGAGCAAAGCTGGATCAGTCATAGACATCACCACACAGTCCCCCTTTGCCCATTTGGGTTGCTTCCCCACCCATGAGACCCTTCTGGCCATGAGATTACCTCTAGGATTCACCTTCATCCCTGGCAAACAAGTATTAATCCATTGTGCTGATTTGTTAATAAGGGAGGGGGTGGTTTCCACCTGACCTGGATTAAGTTGGGGGAGCCCCGTGATTACTCCAACCAATGGGGCAGCCTCTGGAGGGAGGTTGAGGACTTCTTGCACACCGGAGGGACATTTATCCGTTAATATCTTATGTGAGCCCACGACTGAGCCCCCTAAACCACTCTTGGTCCCCTTCCACAGAGTGCCCTCCAAGAGGGAAGCACTATGGCGTATTTGGAGCAAAAGTGGTACACCCGAAACTGTGGTGTTGTGAACTATGGTCTCACCCATGTGTGGTTTATTAGGGATATGTAAAGGGTGGTGAGCAGAATTTTCGGGAATGCTCCCAGGCACTACTATCCCTGCTCGATCTACAAACAGAGTTTTAATTTCCAAAATGTGACCTCTTATTAGGTCATACATGATGCAAAGGGTTGTACTCAGAGAGATTATAAGGGTGCCTATTTTATCCATAATGGGTGCAAGCTTTCTGTCCAACACTGCGTCCAGGATTTTAAAGTCACTAGATGCTGACTCCATGGAGTCATCTAGAGACACTACCGAATTGAGGTTGAGTCCTTTGTCCACCAGGGTTTCAGGGGGTACAATTATTGTTAACTCTTTAAGTGTGCGAGCCCCGTTAGCGGTCCCCACACTACCACCTCCCAATGGATCCCATTCTGCTGAGTTATTATTTAAAGAGGTTTCAAGACATTGCGAGAGACTGGGGAGTGAAGAATTCGGAGAAGGTAAGGAAGGCATTCTTTTTCCCCCATTTGCACTAGATTGTAGGCTGGCAACTTTGATGACTCTTTCAGTGTGTAAAATGTGCTCTTCAAGTTTCCCTGCCATCTGTTTCAAATATTCATTTAGGGTTGATTGTCCTGGCGAGATCTGTGGACCCTTACTTTTCCTGGCCTTAGGTTTAGAAAAATTGCCACCTGGGTCAGATACGCCCTAACCATCCACGTAACTGGGTTTGCTTTTTTTTGTTTTATTAGGAATCAGTGGAGGGGCTTTGGCCTCGCGTTTGGACATATTTTGTAAGTGTTAGAAGCAACACCTACTTAGCCAAATGAAATGTCCAAAAATATTTCTTAATGGGCTACAGCCAGAGAGCCCCTATTGGTAAGAAGAATGTATGCAAGTTACCCAAAGTGCAAATGCAGAGCAATAAACAACACAAAGGATGCTCACAGGGACCAATGTGCTACAAAATACACATGCAGCAGGTTAAAAGTAAGAATAAAAAAGTCAAAGGTAAAAATATAAAATCTAGGAGTGCCGGTGGGAAATGGGCACAGTACAAAGGTACAAAAAGAAATCTGAGCCGTGGGACAACAATGGAGGAGGGCAGAGATACACTTGCAGCCCCTCACCCTAAAGACCAAACCCCATTATATGCCGAAACCAAGTACTAAGAGAGAAAATGGCACACATGAATCGATTGCACCAACATCCCCACAAAAAAGAACACAGAATGAATTTCTTCTTGCACAGACGTATAACAGGATGGAACGCTACATTCAGGGACTGGGACAGGGAACGCCCGATGGCTTGAGGAGCTGCATTAGTCCGTCTCCCCCCCATCCCTCGGTCCACCAGAAGTAATACACAGTAAGTTTAGGGAAATAAAGGTGGAAAAGCAGGCAGTGAAGACAGGACATGCCCGTCTCTCCCCCCAGTCCCTCAGTCTGCACTGGCCACCAAGTTCCCAGTATAGAAACAATAATAGGGATTAATATAGGGCTGGGCTTGAGGCAGCAATAAGGGCAGAGGCTTATTATGCCAATGTGGGGCATCCAAATAGACAATATTTAGTGCGCTGCAACGGAAAATAAAATGGTAGTGAAACTACCACTTGTCAAGAAAGCTTAGTGGCGATGAGCGGAATGCTATTAGCCATTAAGCAGGTGATAGATCAGATTTCGAGGGTGACACACAGGGCGCTCCAGAACGCACCAGATTGTTAAAATGTCAGGGTGGTGGGGGAGGTTGGGCCAATTCAAGCCAAAAGTACATGGGGCCAGGCAGAATTTCCCGGGGGACTGGGGCTGAGGGATGTAAATTGAGTCAACCGTGGCCCTCCTCACCTCTGGATCTGCCTCGGATTCTGCCTTAGCTACACTCCAACATCCACGAAGAGAAATCACAGTCCGGTGCAGAGATGCAGAGCTGAAGTTTTGAAGACAATTAACAGATTACAAATGATGACAGGTAAAAGCAGCTACATCCCTCAAGCCCCGGAGACCTGCAGCTCTGAAGACTCACACGCTTCGCCTTGGAGCAGAGTTTTTCTTTGCAGGCAGGCAGTAGGTGAAACACATTAACCCCTCCTCTTCCAGTCCACTAAGGCAGAGACTGCCCTTGTCCGCCCTTTGCCCCATTGTATTCTATTTGTTTATTTTTTTTTCCATTTTAGTGGTATTCATCTATCTGTTGGCTTGTTGCAGATTTTTGGGACAGTTGTTGGCAAATTCTAACTGTTTATTTCTTCTTTAATTTTAGTGGTATTCATTTATCTGTTTCTTTGTTGCAGATTCTTGGGGCAGTTAGATACCTGTTGGCGTATTGTAACTGGTCATAGTTTTGAATTTCAAGTTTTGTTTATGTTTATACACAGATTAGTTATTACATTTTGGTTTTAAGAATATTAAGTAAGCGTTTATAAGATTTGCTGGTAATCTCTGCTTTAGGGAAATGGCACTATCATTACATTCAAACCATCCACAATTCTTTTTATATATGCAGTGTAGTGACCTGCTTTGGTTGTGTCTCCTGCGTTGTGTTTCCTCCGCGGACAGTGTTCGGATTGGCTAATCAGCTTGCATCATGTCCGCGGACATGCAACGTGTTCACTGATTGGATGGTAAAGAGCGTGGAGTGCATCAGATTTTTGGGGAACGCCCACCATCGTGTATCCGCGGACAGTGAGGTGACAAATGGTGGAGAAAGACAATTTTGGCAAGTGTGTTGGCGTGTAAGACTGTTTGGGGAGGGTGGGGGAGTAAGAGATGGGTCAAATGCTTTATTTATTTAGGTGGAAGGCACCCCTGTTGTGTTTGTTGTGTCCGCGGACAGCCGTGCTGTCCTTGATGCCCGTAATCAATCAAAATGGGGGTGTCCTAAGGACACAGTACCTGTCCGTGTTGTCCGCAGGGAAGTTGAAACTGTTCTAAGAACACACACAGTGTCCGTGTTGTCCGCAATTAAACACAAATGGAGGTGTCCTAAGGACACTATACATGTCCTTACTGTTCGCAGGCAAGTTGAAACTGTTCTAAGAACACACACGGTGTCTGGGATGTCCGTAATTAAACAAAAATTGAGGTGTCCTAGGGACACTATACCTGTCTGTGCTGTTCCCAGGCAAGTTGAAACTGTTCTAAGAACACACACGGTGTCCAGGATGTGCGTAATTAAACACAAATGGAAGTGTCCTAGGGACACTATACCTGTCCGTGCTGTTCACAGGCAAGTTGAAACTATTCTAAGAACACACACGGTGTCCGGGATGTCTGTAATTAAAGAAAATGGAGGTGTCCTAAGGACACTATACCTGTCCGTACTGTTTGCAGGCAAGTTGAAACTGTTCTAAGAACACACACGGTGTCCAGGATGTCCGTAATTAAACACAAATGGAGGTGTGCTAAGGACACTATACCTGTCCGTACTGTTCGCAGGCAAGTTGAAACTGTTCTTAGAACACACACGGTGTCCTAGATGTCCGTAATTAAACAAAAATAGAGGTGTATTAAGGACACTATACCTGTCTGTGCTGTTCACAGGCAAGTTGAAACTGTTCTAAGAACACACACGGTGTCTGAGATGTCTGTAATTAAAGAAAATGGAGGTGTCCTAAGGACACTATAACTGTCCATGCTGTTTGCAGGCAAGTTGAAACTGTTCTAAAAACACACACGGTGTCCAGGATGTCCGTAATTAAACACAAATGGAGGTCTCCTAAGGACACTACACCTGTCCATGCTGTTCACAGGCAAGATGAAACTGTTCTAAGAACACACACGGTGTGTGCAGACATAAAAAATAGCCTAGGGTCTTGGGTGCATGCAGTGGTTGTGGTCAGGGCCTAGAGTCTTGGGTGCATGGCCAGAGGCCATGCACCCAAGACGATAGTTATAAGTACCGAAGTTATAAGCCACCATGGGTGTGATATGCTGCGGTGGTTGTGGCCAGGGCTTAGAGTCTTGTGTGCATGGCCAAACTGAAGTTATATGCAGTGTTTGCTTCAATGGTCATGTTATGGAGCAGTATTTATGAGTTGTAGCTATTGTAATATACTTACTGTTTGCTTTGGTAAGTGGAGTACATATATTCTATGTCAATTTCTGTCATGATGCCTACCTCCAAGGTGCCAGACAAGACCCAGCTACCCCAGAGGCAGACATCATGTCTTCAAGGGAAGTCACAACAGCCTCAAGTAGGGGCTCTTTGGACTCAGTCCTGGCGCCTTTGGCGCCAGGCTCATATCGGGCCACAGTCCTGGTGCCATAGGCGCCAAGCTCATAAAAGGGGACTTTGTGTTAAAGGTGCTTAGTGTTAACTTACCTGATGCAGACCATGCTGCAACATCCAGGCCTTCTGAGGCCTGAATGGGACTACTTTATCTTTGGAACTACTTAACCACACGGGTGTGGTCAGGGGAGGAATACATACCTGAGAGGAAGGATACATACCTGGAACTACTTTGAAGGCTATTTAAGCCACGCCCAAGCAGCAACTCACGCTTCGCGTTGTTCTGCTTCTAGCAGCTGGACGCTCACCGTGTTTGCTCCTGCATTCTGTCTTCTGCCACTCCTGCCAGCATCCTGGAACACCTGCAAAGAGAGAAGAGAAGAGAAAAGGGGAAAGAAGAGTCCTTACCTGCTAAATCCGCATTCCGGAGACATCTCGCCGACGGTCCTGAAAAGGAAGACATCCATTTAAAAGCACATCGCATCGATCACTGCAGCGCCGCATCTCACTCACCTGTACAAGGTGCCACCACGTTCTACGGCGACATCTGGACTCGCAGACACATCACTGCGCCTAGGGAGAAAAAGACAAGAATAAAGGTGAGAGGGGAAAGAAAACAAGGAAACCTTAATTTCCATTACAAAGCTTACCTGTTGGGTTATTCCAACTTCATTTCGGGTCGGTGCCACATCCTGGCATTTCCAGACCCCGGCCACTAAGGGGAAAAAGGGACATCAGCGTTAGTGGGCGCATGAAAAGACATTACCCAAACGCCCATTAAAGACTTACCTGATTTCTTCTGGATTGAGCTTAGTTTCGGGTCGGTGCTGCATCCAGGCATTTCCGGACCCTGGCCCCTATGGGGAAAAAAGACATCAGGGTTAGTGGGCGCATGAAAAGACATTACCCAAACGCCCATTAAAGACTTACCTGATTTCTTCTGGATTGAGCTTCGTTTCGGGTCGGTGCCGCATCCAGGCATTTCCGGACCCCGGCCCCTATGGGGAAAAAAGACATCAGCGTTAGTGAGCGCATTGATACAAGGACACTGAGAGAACTCTCATCAAGCTCACCAGAGTCTCATTCTTCGGTTCCACAGGTCTTCTCGGAATAGTTTCCGCACCTGAAAAAGAGACAACGAACAATTATTATTGCGGAATCATACTCATTAACAGAATCCTTACGGTACTATACCGGGAAAACAAAACTTGAAACCTCTACAATCAAAATCCCAGTGAAGTAACTGGATACAACGCGCCCCTGCATGAGAAGCAGGATGGAGAGCTCAACCTTTCAAACCATAAGGTGAGACTTCACGTGGGGGTCGCAGGAGGGTTTCGTAGAGGGGTGAGAAGGGAACGGGAGGCTTATACTTTCTCCCGCAGATTGTTAATACTCCCTTTTCACATACAGAAAGATATTCCTGCGAGCCAGACAAGCCAGATTCGAAGGTCCGGTCCAGTCCATCTTCCGGGTCCTGCGCTTCACCATAGAAGAAGCAACAACACTCCAAACCAGACCTGCGCCTCCGTGGGAGTCAGGTGAGCGTAACAGAACGCAAAGCCTACCTACAATTTCCCACCCGGGTGCTATGGAAACTTCCGAGACAGACCAGCTGGCTCAGCTTTTGGGGGAATTAAGGGCAGAAGTACACTCCGCCTGCCAGGAAACTAATGCTCTCAAAAGAGAATTAATCTTATCCAAGGAAAGAACTAATGACCTGGCCAAACGATTGTTGCAGGGTCAAGCAGGACAAACTCCTTTACCTAGTTCTGGGGGTAATGCCTCGTCAATGGTTTTGAATGTACCCGGTACAAATCAATCTACCTGGAAACATGCCTTTGGCCCCGCCTGAACGTTTTGCGGGGGACCCCAAGAAATATGCCATTTTTATGAACCAATGTCGCCTACACTTTCTATGCAGACCTGGGGCCTTCCCTAATGATCAAACCAAGGTAGCCTTGGTATTATCTTATCTCAGTGGCTGTGCTGCCGATTGGTCTGTTCCGTTGGTAAGTCAGGATGACCCAATTCTCCAGGATTTTCAAAGTTTCCAGGCGAGCATGGAAAGATTATTCGCTCGACACTCTCAGGGACAGGCCCTTGACAACGAACTACTATCCTTACGACAAGGTAACCAAGATCTCTTATCTTATATTGCCACCTTTAATAGGCTGGTTGTAGAAACGGGATGGCCCAAAAATAAAAGGATCACACTATTTCATCAAGGCCTGCGCGGAGAACTTAAGGATGTTCTAGCTCAAATAGTAAATCCACCTCAAGCCTGCGCAGAATACATAGACTTAGTGGTCCAACTTGACCACAGACTGCAAACTAGAAAAGCAGATCGGTCCAAGTTCGAAACTCGAGTGCTGATCAAAACTCACGCTAACTCTAAGAGTACCGAGGTTTCAGAACCTATGCAGATCCGTGGTGTTAAAGGACCATTGACGCAGAAGGAACGAGAGAGAAGACGGCAAAAGCAACTATGTCTCTATTGCGGGGCTTCTGGTCACTTTCTACGAGACTGCCCGGTAAAGCCACCTAAGAAGGTGGTTGGAGCCACGGACAACAATTTAATAGAACCTGATTCGGGAAACGGTCAAGCCCGACAAGCGTAGAGGTCCGCTTGCCGAGCTTGAAAACAGACTCTTTGACCTCGCATTTTGTCATGCCAATGGTGCTCGTGGACCCGAAACAGCCTCAGCGGTTGCATGCTATAAAAGCATACATCGACAGTGGAGCTATTGGAAACTACGTAGATCGTGAATTGGCCTCCAAGGATGTCATTACTACAGTAGTTGGAACCGAAATAGCTTCAGGGCCGGTAACACATTCCACTACAGAAATGACACTAGTGGGACAGGATGGACATCGGGAAGCAATTGTGTTCGATGTAATCAAGGCCCCACAATTTCAAGTAATTCTAGGAATCCCTTGGTTAGAAACACATAATCCTCAAATTGACTGGCGAGCAAAGAGAATAACCTTTCCTGATTGTGAACTGACTTGTTATCCAAGAAATCCAAATATGGGTCTGGCCACAGTAACTTCCACCACGATACAACTACCGGTTGAATACCAAGAGTTCCAAGATGTTTTTCAAAAAGAACAGGTGAACACGTTACCTCCCCACTGGTCGTACGATTATCAAATCGACCTGGTACCCAATGCTCAACCGCCCTGTAGTAGGATTTATGCTCTTACTGAACCTGAGAACGTTCATTTGCGTCAGTATTTAGATCAGTATCTTGCCAACGGTTTTATTTGCCCGTCAAAGTCTCCTGTTTCCTCAGCTCTGTTCTTTGTGCCGAAAAAAGAAGGCAACCTTAGAACATGTATTGACTACCGCGCCCTAAATCAAATAACGATTAAGAATCGTTATCCTCTGCCTCTGATCCCTGAACTTCTTGACCAGGTAAAAGATGCTTGTATATACACCAAGTTAGATCTCCGAGGAGCTTATCACCTGGTACGTATAAAAGAAGGCGACGAATGGAAGACTGCATTCCGCACCAAATATGGGCTCTTTGAATATCAGGTGATGCCCTTCGGATTATGCAACGCACCTGCCGCCTTTCAATACTTTATGAATGATGTTCTTCGGGAACTTATCGATGTTTGTGTCATCGTATATATCGATGACATCCTGGTATACTCCTCCTCGGAATCGGAACACAGAAAACATGTCAGGGCAGTTCTTGAGAAATTGCGCCAGCACAACCTGTTTGCGAAACTCGAAAAATGCGTTTTTCATACCAGAGAGGTCGAGTTTCTCGGATTCATCCTGACACCTAAAGGAGTCCGAATGGACTCGCGAAAGGTGGACGCCATCCTCAAATGGCCATCTCCTAACTCTGTTAAGGGGGTTCAGAGTATGCTTGGCTTTGCCAATTTCTATCGAAGATTCACCCCAGAATTTTCTCGAGTGGTTCAACCCATAACAGCCCTCTTACGGAAGAATAAACATTTCGAATGGACTCCTGAGGCAGAACAGGCCTTTCAAGACCTAAAGACCAAATTCACCTCCGCCCCTGTATTGAAGCATCCGCGCCCAGATCTCCCTTACATTGTTGAAACCGAGGCTTCCAGTTTGGCCATGGGTGCTGTCTTGTCTCAAAGGGATCCAGAAACTAACCAGATGCACCCTGTAGCCTTTTGGTCCAGGAAATTCACGGCTCCTGAAATCAATTACGCAATCACCGACAAAGAATTACTAGCTATTAAGTCCGCCTTCAAGGCTTGGCGTCATTACCTCCTCGGCGCAAGACACACCATTACGGTGATTACAGATCACAGGAATTTGCAATATCTAAAAACGGCCAAAACCCAATCATCCCGCCAACTCCGATGGGCTTTATTCTTTGCAGAATTTGATTTCATAATCACCTACCGCCCTGGTTGCAAGAATGGCAAAGCGGACGCTTTATCCCGGATTGGAATGGATGAAACAAATTCAAACTTAGAACCAGTACCAATTATACCCGAACAAAGAATTTTAGGCTTGACCTCTTTACAAACTATAGAGGACGTTCAAACTCGAGTTAAACAACTTTTAAATTACACAGCCTTGCAAGAATGGACTCAAAAGGGGTCACACCTTTCCGTTAATAACGATTTACCATACTTCCAGGGGCGGTTATTTCTGCCCAACAAAGAACTGCAAGAATTGGTCATTGCTCACTATCATGATACATTAATGGAAGGACATCCTGGTATCGCAAAAATTGAGCAAAAGATCAAACGACAATTCTGGTGGCCATCCTGGAGAAAAGATATAAAATCTTTTGTGATGTCTTGCGGAGTTTGCGCCCAAAATAAAGGTCAAAAGAAGAGACCAGCCGGTCTCCTACAACCCTTGGATATTCCACCGGCCCCTTGGCACACCTTGTCAATGGACTTTATTACCGACCTGCCTCCTTGCTATGGATATAACACTATCTTGGTAATCGTGGATCTGTTCTCCAAGATGGCCCACTTTATCCCTTTAAAAGGGGTACCTTCAGCCTCCATCTTGGCCAAGGAATTTCTGGAAAACATAGTTCGTATGCATGGTTTCCATCCATATTAATCTCAGACCGAGGAAGCCAATTTATTTCCCATTTTTGGAGGAAATGTTGCCAACTGGCACAAATTGATGTATGCTTATCCACTAGTCACCACCCCCAGACCGATGGTCAAACCGAGAGGACTAACCAAACCCTTGAACAATATCTTCGGTGCATGTTGCATCAATCTGAAAACAGCTGGAAAGATATTCTATGGATCGCAGAGTATGCATATAACAATTCTGTACATTCTGGAACAGGACAAACCCATTTTTAGACCTTGTATGGTCATCATCCTAGAACCTCAGACCTAGACCCTCCTCAAAACCTGGAAATGCCTGCAGTTGATCATTTACATTCTACTATAACCCGAGCCTTCAAGGAAGCTACAACTCATTTGCAACAAGCCAAGAAAAAATACAAAGAAAATGCTGATCTACATTGGAGTGAAGCACCTTCGTATCAGATTGGAGACCAGGTGTGGCTGGCAACCAAGCATTTGCCTCTCAAAGGACCGCAGACTTTTAATCCAAGATACATTGGACCCTATCCCATCAAAGCTATAATTAACCCGGTGTTCTTTAAACTCGATCTACCAGCCAACATGCAAATTCATCCCGTTTTTCATGCATCACTGTTAAAACCAGTGCAGTCTGGAACCAGACTAAGCAAACGACCTGAACCAATTCAAATTGATGGGGAATTAGAATTTGAAGTTAAGGACATATTGGATTCCAAAATGTTAAAATCAAAACTCTTCTATCTAGTTGATTGGAAGGGGAACGTCCAGTTTGTCTGTGGAGCAAATTTATTATTTGTTGCATTTCTTTTTTCAACATTGTTTCATTGAATTTGGAACAGCTTGCAAGAGTTGCGATTAAGTAAATACAATTGACATTTTTATGCGCTAATTGTTCCATAACATCAGTAGCACATCAGTTATGGCCATAAAGTGCATGGATGTGCCGGGTTTTTAATATTGCTTGTGCTTCTTGAGATAGTACACAAACTCTAATAATTTTTAAAATGTTGGCGTAGGTGAGGTCTGCAGACTGTCGCATGTTTTCTGTTAATTCTTTGTATTGGAAATGTTGCCAAAGGTTGACATTTCCTCTGCTGCCAACAGTTTTACGGCATAGTTTGTGTCCTAAGTTTTTAAAAATATGTTCACCTTTCACTGTTGTCAATTGAAGAAGATCTCCGAAATCAATAATGTGTTTTCCTCCAAAGAGCTCTTCGTAGTTTGTTTTAAGTACTTCTTGTAATCTGAGGTGAATCAAAGCCAACATTAGGTTGGAGACCATGCTCAATTCATCTATTAGTAGCATTTTCATTTGTTTTAACAATCTGTGTAGTTCCATTGCAGCTTCTGTAGAAAGTTTGTAATATTCTAATTTGTTTTGGTGTTCTACTGGCAGATAAACCTTTCGGGGCAGTTACAATAGCTGACTTTTTGTTGTTTGTCAATTGTTGAAGGAACTTGCTGATGATTTTGATTAAGAATGTTTTGCCTGAACCAGCTTCACCACTGACGTATAGTAGTATAGGTTTGTAATTTTGGCAGGTACACACTTTATTTTCATGTTGTACACCATGTGCAATTTCTTTTGTTACTTCTTGAAATATGTTATGCTGCTCATTGTTTAGTTTTGATTGTAGCATAGTTAAGTCTTCTGTATCTTCATACTGACAAATGGTGTTTTCTACTTCTGTCATAGCTAATTCTGCTTCATTTGCTATTAGTATTAGTGGCTGTCCCAGTGGTTCTTGGCTTCCTGTTACAGAAGGTTGACTACTGTCAGGAGTGTCCTTATCTAGTTGGGCCTGGAGTTCTTCTTCATGTTGCTGTTCATTGTGCAAGATTGTTTTGTACTGTGTAAAGTTTATATTGGTGATAGTGCTTTCATTTGCTTTGAAAGCGTCTTCATAGGAGTCATAGGGCCTCATTACATGGTAGGCGGTAAGGGTTAACGGTCACCGGTAATGGTACCGGTAACCGTTAACCCTTACCGCCTGATTACGAGGTCCCTTTGCGGGTTGGTACTTTAATGCCTGCTTTTTAGCAGGCGTTAAAAACCAACCCGCAAAGGGACCAGGGTGCTAATAACGGTACCGCAATTTGCGGTACCGTAATTAGCACCTTCCCCATTCCCATTATGCCCTATGGGGCAAAAATGGGCATGGGGAAGGGCAATGGGGGAAGGGGAAATTACCGCCCCGCCAACCTTGGAATAGGGCGGTAATTCCCCTTTCCTCCAAGGCGGTGCCAGTATTTTACCGGCATGGGCCAAGGTGCTAATAGCACCTTGGTCCACCGCCTACCGTGCAATGAGGCCCATAGTTATCTAGTATTTCTTCTTCTTTTCTCCATGGTTTAAAGAGTTGGGACAGGGGCATTGTAATATAGATCTTTATGTTGAGTAGTTTTTAATGACAATTTGATATGATTAATTAAACTTGGTATGGTAAGTTTTACTAAGCTGCCTTCACAATTTGTCTCTCTGTATCTACCTTTTTTTCATCTGGTTTTATATTATTTTTGTATGTGAAGTTTTGGGCTATGTGGTATAGGCACATGGTTTCCATAGTGGTACTTCTGTTTGGGTAGTATGTGTCCAGTAAATTGTTTTTTAAAATATCTTGGCTGTTGGGATCATTTTTGGCTATTGTTTCTATGTTGTCGTATGATTTGAGTACTCTTTTTCTAGATTTAGCAGGACCAACTTAGCCATATTATATTTTCAGATTTTCCATACAAAGCAGTACCAGTTAAACGATCTACAGCTTCATAGCAGCCACATTCTCTATGGGAGAGCATTTTTATGCCCAAGCTGCACAATTTCTGAGACAGTGTTTTGTCTGTGGCTGGTCATTCCAGAGGTCTTGAAGCTCTGTTTTTTTCTGTTTTGGTTAAGTAGGCTGTAACATATCGTGCAGCTGCAATGGAATTGTCTGCAATGCACTGCGCATCTATATTTGCATTCCACAATCGGGCAATGATTGCATTGTAATCATTGATGTATTTTGCTTCTTCTGTTCTTTTTATGTAATATGTATTTTTAGGTGATTTACCTTTAACACTATGGGCCTCATTACACGGATGGTGGTAAGAGTTTACCGGTACCGGTATTTCACCGGTACCGGTAAATCCTTACCGCCTTACTACGAGGTCCCTTTGCGGGTTGGGGAATTTAACGCCTGCTTTTTGCAGGCGTTATAAACCAACCCGCAAAGGGACCCAGGGAGCTAATTACGGTATCGCAATTTGCGGGACCATAATTAGCACCTTCCCCAATCCCATAGAGCGCTATGGGGCAAAAATGGGAATGGGGAAGGGTAATGGGGGAAGGGGGAATTACCGCCCCACCAACCTTGGAATGGGGCGGTAATTCCCATTTCCGCCAAGGTGGTGCCGGTATTTTACCGGCATGAACCATGGCGCTAATAGCGCCATGGTTCTCCGCCATCCGTGTAATGAGGCCCTATGTCTAACTGAAGACATGAAGTTGTTCACTTCACCTCTTTCTGTAACTGGTCTAGGGAAACCAAAGTTGCATTTGGTGTAGTATTTCCTTTTGTTTTTGTATTTGTGACGACAATATTTGCCACATTTGTGTCTTTGAAATTGTAGAATTTGTGCATGAAGATCACTATTTGTTGCTTCTGATGGAATTTCACAAGTGACATATTTTTTGATAAACTGTAACACAGTGGCATCAATCTCTTGACCAAATATAGAAGCATCTTTAATCCATAAAAGCATGTGGATATGTGGTGCTCCTCTGGCTGGGTATTCTGTTCTCCAAAAGAAGTGTTGCACTTCTCCGAGGGGAGGTACAGTTTTATTACAAATAAAGTGTAGCATAGCAAGGAAGTGATGATGGAAATATCTTGAAACATTAACAGGATCTAGAGAGCAAAGTTCTCCAGGGGTTAGTATATCTATGTTTGTTTTGTTTTTGTTTGATATGAGTAGGAAATCATGTAGATCTTCCCATGCATATTCTGCACAACTTAATGTAACAAAACAAGTGGGTGGGCCAAGGTTTCTTATCATACAACGTACAACTCTGTGACGGCAGTACTCTTTCGTACCACGCATGTTTGCTAACAGATCTGTAATGTTTGATTGTAAAACCTCATCTTTTTCTTGGACTTTTTGTAGTAATTGCGTAGCTGACATATTTAGAAAGTAGGTTCCTGATTTTAATGTGTGTGTAACTCCGTAACATAGAGTTGCTAGTTCACTTTCAAAGAGTAGGTGGAATATGTATTACACATTTTGTCTAAATCTGGGGTCTTCAGAATACATCCGTAATGAGCGGTATTCTGATGCTGTCTTTTTAATAGGTCTATTATTGTACCGTCCTCCTTTGCCAGTAGGAAAGAGTAGAGGAAAAGCAGGTGCTTCTATACTTTTTTCCCATATGCTGATTGATGATCCTTTCATTTGTCGCATTTGGTAGATTTCTGGTGCATCTTCTATGGTGTCATCAGAGTGTAATGGATGAATTGTATAATGGTCTAAAATATTGGATACTGTAGCAGGATCTAGAAGTTCAAATTGATCAGTTTCTGGTGACTCTTGAATTATTTCAGTTGTTTCCCTTAAGCTTTCTTAAATATGTATTTCTTTGTAGTATTCATTATTGTCTTTTAGATATTGCAAGGCTTGTCTAACTTTATGTAAGTCTACCAGTTGTTGCCAAATGTATTTGTCTTTTGTAGGTAGACCATTTACTAATACAATTATAGATTGCTCTATTGGACGTTGCACTCTAAGAGTGTGCACATTTTCTTTTAGATCTAATGGTAAATACACTACTTTGCCACATATGCTTTTCACCAATTCAGAAGGAGGTACATTTGTATGTGTGTAGTAGAAGGTTGCCATGTGCAGAATTGTCACTAGTCTGTTGTAAAGCTATTGCATTTTGTAAGTGGTTTTCACTTCCAAAATATTTCCTCTGGATAAGGTTGATTTCTTCAAGTAGGTCTTTGGCTGTACCATGTAGAAGTTTGTTATTTAAATTGGTTAGTACTAAAGCAGGACTTCTATCATAGTACAGTTTATAGACTAGATTTCTTATAGTTGAATGATGTGTTGATATAATTTTGATATGATGCAAGCTGCTTTTGCAAATAGGTCCTAAAATGCATGCCAATGAATGTCCTTGCAGTCCTGTGTATTTGTGCACTCGACAGGTATCCATATTTTGCAGCAGTTTTATTTCGATTTTGCCTTTTCTTTTTACATATTGATTGAGGAACTGGCGTAAAGATTTGAAAGATGTTTTGGCAATGTTACACATTGACGTGCATGGCCATTTGTATACTGGACGTTCTGGTTCAGTCGAATGGAGAATTGAAACTGAGTTTTCTGGGGATATTTTTGTAAGCAGTATTTCTTGTTCCATTATGGTATTATTAAGTTTTTCATATGGATGGCAATTGTGTTTGTTTGATTTTGTTTGTATGCTTCTTCATTGAAATATGGTTCTGTGTGTGTTGTGTGACTCCATTCACCTACACAGATATTTAAGGAGTTATTTTTGTTGACATTCCGTTTATTGAGAAGCCTTTTTGTAATTCAGTACTTAGTTTTGTTAGTGGTTTCATTCTGTTTAACACTAAAATAAATATCTTTCTTTTGAGAAGGATTGCACTGTCCATCAAAGCTTCTAAGATTCATTTTCTATGGTAGTTTTTAAGGGTTGTGCATGATTTGTCTCCTATTTTTATAAGATTCTGAAGGACTCTGTGGCGGACCATTTTTGCTAATATACCTTTTTTGGTATGGTTACTTCCTACTATATCAAGATTTATAGGAGCAGTTTTAACAATAGTGGTAGCTGCATTTCTGTTAATGATTTTCTGTTTTCTTTTAAATTTTGATAGAGGAGGCAAAGTTTCTGTACTGGAAGATTGTTTTGTTTTGCTAAATGTCTGTATTAGCTGTTTTCTTTGAACTTTTTGTACACACTCTGCTAGAGATGGATGCTTATTTTGGACATTTATATTTTCATTTGCTCTATTTCTGCGTAGCTTTCTACGGACTTGCTTTCTGGTAGGATTTCTGTGGGTTCTGTTGAAACAAAAAAATAGAAAGTATGGGTTGGGCTGTTGTGCAATGTATGTGTGCAGTAAACATGAGTGTCTGAGTATGATGGTAAAGATGTATCTGGTGGTGTGTGATTGTGCATTGGGCAGCTACAATTAGTTGGGGAGGCTATTCTTCTATTTGAGTGCTACTATACTGTGGTTCAGATGACAGTAGAAAGTGAGCTAGTGGTGAGGATAAGCACTAATAGTAAATCAAATGGTGTAAAATTAAAACAATTCCTTGTTTTGTAATACTAATATTCTAGGGGCTGAGTTATGTTGTTTGTGCTCTGAAAAGGGGGGATTTGTGTGCTATTCTGCATGCTAATCCCTGTTTAATAAATGGTGATTTGTGGGCAGAATGGTGCCCAAATTACATGAATCACCCGCACAGTGTGTTTGAGTAACACATTTTAACAACAAGAGGATACATTTAACAATTAACATTATAACAGTAATAGTGGAAGCAATTTAAAATTGAGAATCAGACCAAGAAAACAGTGAGTAGACCAAATAAACTGAAGGGGAGAAGGAGAATAGTGCAGTAGAAGTGCGAGAGAGGGGGGGTGAGGAAGAGGAGGAGGAGGGAAACAGATGGAGTTAAGGGTAAGAATGGGGGGACGGGGAATGGGAGGGAGATGATTAAGGAGATAAGGCAAGGGGAGAGGGGGCAAGAAGGTGGGAGGGGTTTCATGGTGGGGAATGGAGAAGGAGAGATTTGAGGTAAGTGCAGAATGAGGAAAAGGTAGAAATAGAGTGGAGTGAGAGAGGTAAGGAGTTCCAGTGTAGGGGGGTTAGGAGATGGAAGGAGCGGAAACGGGATGTGGCACAAGGGGAGGAGGAACAGTGAGAAGAAAGTGGTTAGCAGAGTGAAGGGAGTGGGAGGAGTGTAGAAAGAGAGGAGAGATAAGGGGGAGCAAGATTGTGGAGAGATTTAAAGACTAGACACAGAACCTAAGGTAGTATTGCACTTATAATTTTTTTGTGGAATTAACAGGTTTCTTTCTAGTTGGTGTTTGTAGTTCAGATGTTGCTGTTTTCCAGGAGAGTGGTCTTCACTGCAATTGTAAAAGAAAGAAGTTAGTAATTTTGTGTGTTTATAGCAGTGATGTTAATTGAGAGATTCATTTGTAGTAGTATTCTTGTTTGATTTCTGAACATAGTGTATGCATGCAGTTTCATTTGACTATGTGTAGCCTTTATAATTTATTTATATTATGTTAGTTCAACATGCTTTGTAAATGAGTAGAATATTAACAGTTTGAAATTCAGTTGGTTTTTTAAAGCTGTGTTATAGAATGTTAGGAGAAAGAAGAAATAATGTTATATTGATTTTGCAATTTGTATTAGGTAAATGGCGGAAACTGTATAGAAAAGCATGGAATATATGTATTTGTAAAGCTGTGGGTAATAAAGTAGAAGGATGTGATTTACAGGTAGTGGTGATATTGCAGCTGGGAGCATTTCTTTCAATGAAAGAGTCTATGGGCCTCATTACGACCCTGGCGGTAAGGGGTTTACGCCAGCGTTAGCTGCGCCGACCCCTTACCGCCAATTACGAGGTCCCTTAGCGCCATGGAGCTTTTAACACCCGCTTTTAGCGGGTGTTAAAATCCATGGCGCTAAGGGACCATGGAGTTAATTACGCCACCGTAATTTACGGTGGCGTAATTAACGCCTTCCCCACTCCCATTATGCCCTATGGGGCAAAAATGGGAATGGGGAAGGGTAAATGGGGATTGGGGACTTACCGCCCCGCCAAGGTCGGAATGGGGCGGTAAGTCCGCCAACCACCATGGCGTAAACGTAGTTTACGCCATGGTGGTAAAGTGACGGCCCAGGCGGTAACTTACCGCCTGGGTCGTAATGAGGCCCTATGTGTTTGAGTGTATGAAGATGCATGACATTTTACTGGCTGTGTGTAATTTCATGATACACTACTAAGTGTTTTTCCACAATTATATTGTTATTTCTTCCATCTTCTAATATTATAATTTTTTAGATTGGTGTGCGTGTAAAAAAAAAAAAGATGATAACAGACAGGTTTGGAAGTGACAGTTGATTATAGCAGATGGAATAAATGACAATAAGTTCATTTTATGGGCTATACAGGTTAAATGGCAGTTACTCTGTTTATGTATTTATAAGAGTTGTACATGTAATATGCAGAAAATATGCATACCTGTAGTTTGTATTCATGCATGTGGATATGCATGCAGCTGCAAGTAGAAATCTTGGAGACTTGTAGAGTAGTTCTTGTAGTAGGTGCTTTCCAATGATATGAGACTTGTACTCAGAGTGATCAACAATACATTTGAAGTGCTGAACTCTGATGAGGGAGTTAGATGTAGAGGTCTTGGATGTGATTGGTGGATGGTTGTGTGACTGCTTAGCTGTATCCAATGAAGGAATGGCACAAAAAATGATGTGGAAAGGGTAGAAGGGCTGCCTAAGAGTTATTCGGTCTGCGGACACCGCGGCTGTCCGCGCACAGGTCGTGCCACATCTGGGTTTTCCAGCAAATGCAGCATGGAAAGGGGACTGAAGGGATCAGCCAATCAGATGTTGAGGTTGTGGATTTGGTTGAAAGAGACTGAGTGTAGTGAAGATAGCAGAGGTAGAGAAAGTCAGGGTGTTGGTGCTTGGAGATATGTTTGTGTATGGTTCACAGCAGTATGCTCAATGCAGGCATGTGGCAAATAATATTGATGTTAAAGGAGTTGAGGTAGTATGGAGCACTGTGCCTGATTGCAATGTACAGGGAGTTGTAAAAGTTCGTAAAGATGTGAGCAAGATGAACCGTCCCCATGTGGTAGTTTTGCATTATGGAATTTTCCATTTGGGCTATGCCAGTGCCCCTACTTTGTTGGAAGATTTGGAACACTTGGATCAAGCAGTAATGAACATCCTTCCAAATTGCAAAGTCATATTTGTGTGGATTAGTACCTAGGGCAATATGGGATAATTGTTCTGTTTTTTGTCCTCAGCTAAACATTGCTAGGTGTGCAATCAACCAAGGCATGTGTGCTTTCATGCTTAGAGCTGGTATGTTCTTCTGTATTAATGAGAACATTGATTCCAGTAATGCTGTTAATTTTGAAGAAGATGGTATTTCCTTATCTTTTTTGCGAAATGCAATTCTGTTTTGGAATGTAAGGGTTGCTTTGGAGAAGGTTATGTGAATATTTTAGGAGTAAAGTAAGAAAACAAAATACAAAATAACAGGTGTTTATGAAGCATCTGCAAAAAACCCCAAGCCATCCTCAAAGGGGAAATGGGGCACACTATTTAAATTTACATTCAGCATGCTCAGATTTTCGATATGTCCGCGGACATGGCGGTAGTCCATGGACATCACATATTACATGCAGGGATTTTGGGGTAGGGAGGCATGCAAATGATAATGAGCAGAGCAACTGATTGGTCAGTTAAGTGTAGTGGGTGTGATGTGTAAGGAGAGAGTTTGTCAGAAAGTCTTTTTCCTGAGAGAAGAACAGTTATCTATGGCTGTGTGTTTCAGAAAACAGATTGTCTGGATTTTGGGAGACTCATGGATACATTGGTTTATAGGTGCATGCAGAACGCTGTGGAGTAGCGGCAGATCTTGGATTCCCTCATGTGGAAATGCACTGGCATGGAGTGTGTGGAATGAAGTGGCTGGACTTGGTACCTCTCTGTGCTAGTTTGGAGACAGAGCTTCATCCATGGTGAATGGGGAATTACCACCCCGCCAACCTTGGAATGGGGCGGTAATTATACCATTCACCATGGCGGAGTTGGTAAAATACCGGCGTCAACCATGCCGCTAATAGCGCCATGGTTAACACCAGGGTCGTAATGAGGCCCATAATTATAATTCAATGTGGAGGGAGCAGTTTCGGACATGCGTCGGGAAATTCTTTGCAATTTGCCATGAAAGAAGGACTTGGGAAGTTCATGGACGTGTTTCCAAATTCTATGTTTAAATCTTTAAAAAAATACTTATACAATTTCATATTTTTTTGTTTTTATTTACTTAATTACTTTAATTTAGACATGACATTGAGGCGCTATTACCTAGAACAGCTTAATTACAGAAATAGTGGTATTCACTGGTATATTATAAATTTCACAAGACCTAGTAAAGATATTTTTTTTTGCTACAGTTAGTCATTCAATACAATTTGTTCATTAAGAACATATCATATGTACTGAACTGATGCAATGTATCTTATGTAAATAAATTAGTTTAATGGTTTTAAAGAAGGCACTGAGGATTTCAATTAAAAAAATCAATATCTAAATTAAAAACAGCACTATATACAAACAAAGTTACTTATTTGAAGCTTTTACAATTGCAGTGAAGACCAGTCTCCTGAAAAGAAGCAGCCGAATTCGAAGAACAAAGAAGAACTAAGAAGTTACCTGTTAGTTTAAGAAAAAAAGTAAGTAGAATATCACCATAATATTTGTATTATTAATCAAACATACTATAACGTTAATACTAGCT
This sequence comes from Ambystoma mexicanum, assembly GCF_040938575.1. Classification (NCBI taxonomy): domain Eukaryota; kingdom Metazoa; phylum Chordata; class Amphibia; order Caudata; family Ambystomatidae; genus Ambystoma; species Ambystoma mexicanum. The sequence goes on along the minus strand of NC_090930.1, from coordinate 1,248,404,413 downwards.
ATTTAGGTGCCTAAAAATAGAGATTGTGTACCATTTTGTCCAAAATTCTCTATGTGTTAAACAGCGATTTACAGCCAGAATGGCCCACAAATTCCTATTTTTGGACACACAAATTAGCCAACTGAACCGCTACAATTTTCATATTATAGAACAAACAACTGTTTTAATTGTATACATTAGATTTACTATTTGTACTTTTCCACACCACAAGCTTACTTTTTTTTGTCATATGAACCCCAGTTTAGTAACACATAAATTCAAGAATACCTATCCCTACAAGTGGTAGTTCCCAATGCACAATCACACACCATTACATACATCTTTATCACATTACTCAAACTCTCATGCACACAGCACACATACATTCCAGAACACCCCAACCCATATCTTCTTTGTTTTTTTCAACAGACCCTAAAGAATGCCTACCAAAAGTCAAGTCCGTAGAAAGCAACGCAAAAGTAGAGCAAATGAAAATAAAAGTGTCCAACATAAGCATCCATCTCTAGCAGAATCTGTTAAAAAAAGTTGAAACAAAACAGCTAATACAGTCATTTAGTGAAACACAAGAAGTTTCAAGTACAAAAACTTTGCCTCCTCTATCAAAATGTAAAACAAACCAAAAAACAATTAACAGAAAATCAGATATCACTACAGATAAAACTACTTCTTCAAATTTTAATATACTGCAAAGTAAGCATACCAAGAAACGTATTTTAACCAAAATGTACCGTCACAAAGTCCTTCAAAATCTTATAAAAACAGGAGAGAAATCAGGTTCAATGCTTAAAACCTATCGTAGGAAATTAATCTTAGAAGCGTTGATGGACAGTACAATTCTTCTCAAAAGAAAGTTATTTATTTTACTGTTAAACAAAATGAAACCACTAACAAAACTAATAAATAAATTACAAAAAAGACTTCTCAATAAGCGAAATGTCAACAGAAAGAACTTCTTAAGTATCTGCGGAGGTGAATAGAATCACACTACGAGCACAGAACCATATTTTAATAAAGAAGCGTACAAACAAAAGCAAACAAATACAAATGCCATACATAGCAGTGGTCGAGGTTATGAAAAAGTGAATAATACCATAATGGAACAAGAAGTACTCCTTACAAAAATATGCCCTGAAAACTTAGAATTACCCCTCCATTCAACTGAATCAGAACGTCTAGTGTACAAATGGCCATGCACGTCAATGTGTAACATTCCCAAACAATGTTTCAAATCTTTACACCAATTCCTCAATAAATATGTAAAAAGCAAAGACAAAATCAAAATTAAATTACTGCAAAATATGGATACCTGTCCAGTGCGCAAGTACACAGGACTACAAGGACATTCATTGGCCTGCATTACGGGACCTACTTGTAAAACCACTTTACATGATATCAAAAGGATATCAACACATCATTCAACTATAAGAAATCTAGTCTATAAAATGTACTATGCTAAAAGTCCTGCTTTAGCACTAGCAAAGTTAAATAACATCCTTCTACATGGTACAGCAAAAGACCTACTTTAAGAAATTCACTATATCCAGAAAAAATATTTTGGAAGTGAAAGCCATTTACAGAATGAAATAGCTTTAAACCAATTAAGCAACAATTCTACACATGGCAACCTTTTGCTAAACACATACAAAAAAGAAATACTAAAATTTAAAAGTACATCAGCTGAAGTACCAAACCATGTATGTGTATGTTGCCTTAGAACTTTTTATAAAAGTAACACAAAAACTGTAGACCTATCATACAAAATAGAAGACAATGAAGATTCTAAATGGTTTGAATTAGCTCTCTACCTTGTAGCAGAAAACAAATATGAAATAACTGAGCCCTTAATACCTTGCAGTTACTGCACTACAAAACTTGACAACAACCAAACTCCTTCATGTGCTATCACAAATACTTTGGAATTATACCCAGTACCAAAACCCCTACAACAACTTAATTTATATGAGAGCATCATAATTCAAACAGTACACCCATTTCAAGCAATAATACGCCTTCAATCAAAAACAGCAAAATTACCTCCCTCTGAATTGGTAAAAGGAATTTGTGGAAAAGTAGTTAATTTACCACTAGATCTAAAAGAAAATGTGTATACTCTAGGAGTGCAATGTCCAGTGCAGCAATCTTTAATTATCTTAGTAAATGGAGTACCTACAAAAGACAAAAAAATATGGCAAAAGCTGGTAGATTTATATAAAGTTAGACAAGCCTTCCAATATCTTAAAGAGAATAATGAATATTACAAAGAAATTAATATTGAAGAAAACTTGAAAGATACAACTGAAATAATTCAAGAAACACAAGAAGCTGGTCAATTTGAGCTACTAGATCCTGCTACAATATCAAATACTTTAGACCATTATACAATTCATCCTTTGCACTGTAATGACACCGTAGAAGATGTACTGGAAATTTACCAAATGCGTCAAACAAAAGGATTGCCAATCAGCATATGGGAAAAAAGTATAGAAGCACGTGCTTTTCCTCTACTCTTTCCTACTGGCAAAGGAGGAAGGTATGATGATAGACCTATTCAAATATCAGATTCAGAATACCGCTCATTACGGATGTATTCTGAAGATCCCAGATTTAGACAAAATGTGTAATACATATTCCACCTACTCTTTGAAAGTGAACTAGCAACTTTATGTTACGGAGTTGCACACATATTAAAATCAGGATCACACTTTCAAAATATGACAGCTACACAATTATTAGAAAAAGTGCAACAAAAGGATGAGGTTTTACAATCAAATATTACAAATCTATTAGCAAATATGCGTGGTACTAAAGAGTACTGGTTTCAACGTCATGGAGATGTACGTTGTATGATCAGAAACCTTGGCCCACCCACTTGGTTTGTTACATTAAGTTGTGCAGAATGTGCATCGGAAGATTTACATGATTTCCTACGCATATCAAATAAAAACAAAACAAGCATAGATATACTAACACCTGGAGAACTTTGTTCTTTGGATCCTGTTAATGTTTCAAGATATTTTCACCATCGCTTCATTGCTATGCTACATTTTATTTGTAATAAAACTGTTCCTCCCCTTGGAGAAGTGCAACACTTCTTTTGGAGAAAAGAATACCAAGCCAGAGGAGCACCACATATCCACATGCTTTTATGGATTAAAGATGCTCCTAAATTTGGTCAAGACAGTGATGCCACTGTTTTACAGTTTATTGAAAAATATGTCACTTGGGAAATTCCATCAGAAGCCACAAATTGTGATCTTCATGCACAAATTTTACAATTTCAAAGACACAAATGTGGAAAATATTGTCATCGCAAATACAAAAACAAAGGGAAATACTACACCAAATGCCGATTTGGTTTCCCTAGACCAGTTACAAATACAGGTCAAGTGAACAACCTCATGTCTTCAGTTCGACATAGGGCCTCATTACAACCCAGGTGGTAAGTTCCCTACTTTACCACCATGGTGTAAACTCTGTTTACACCATGGTCGATGGCGGATTTACTGCCCCCTTCCAAGGTGAGTGGGGTGGTAAATCCCCATTCCCCATTTACCCTTCCCCATTCCCATTTTTGCCCCATAGGGCATAATGGGAGTGGGGAAGGCGCTAATTACGGCACCGTAAATTACGGTGCCTTAATTAATACCAAGGCGGGTTAGCGCCTTGCACTTTAATGCCTGCTAAAAGCAGGCGTTAAAATGGTAATCAGGCGTTAAGGGTTAACGGCGCCGACGGCTCCGTTAAACCCTTAATGCCTGGGTGTTAATGAGGCCCATAGTGTTAAAGGTAAGTCACCTAAAAATACATATTACATAAAAAGAAAAGAAGAAAAATTTATCATTGATTATAGTGCAATCATTGCCCACTTATGGAATGCAAACATAGATGTGCAGTACATTGCAGACAATTCTACTGCAGTTGCACGATATGTCACAACATACTTAACTAAAGCAGAAAAGACAGAGCTCCAAGACCTCTGGAATGACCTGTCATCAGATAAAACAGTATCTTAGAAAGTATACAGCTTGGGCATAAAAATGCTCACCCATAGAGAATGTGGATCATATGAAGCAGCTGATCGTTTAACTGGTACTGCATTGTATGGTAAATCTGAAAATATAGCATTGCTAAGTCTTGGTCCAGCTAAATCTAGAAAAAGAGTTCTAAAATCATATGAAGATATAGAAACAATAGCCAAACATGATCCCAACAGCCAAGACATTTTAAAAAACAATGTATTGGACACATACTACCCAAACAGAAGTAATACTTTGGAAAACATGTGTCTATACCACATAGCCCAAAACTACACATACAAAAATAATATGAAACCTGATGAACATTTAATTAATCATATCAAATTGTCATTAAAGACTCCTTAACATAAAGAAGTATATTACATGTCCCTGCTACAAATGTTCAAACCATGGAGAAAAGAAGAACAATTACTAGATAACTATGACTCATATGAGGATGCTTTCAAAGCAAATGAAAGCACTATAACTGATGTAAAACTTTACACAGTACAAAACAATGTTGCACAATGAACAGCAGCACGAAGAAGAACTCCAAGCCCAACTAGACACTCCTGACAGTAGTCAACCTTCTGTAACAGGAAGCCAAGAACCACTGGGAGAACCACTAATAATAAATGAGGCAGAATTAGCTATGATAGAAGTAGAAAACACCATGTGTCAGTATGAAGATACGGAAGATTTAACTATACTACAATCAAAACTAAACAATGAGCAAAGTAGCATTTTTCAAGAAGTAACAAAACAAATTGCACATGGTGTAAAACATGAAAATAAAGAATGTTCCTGCCATAATTATAAACCTATACTAGTGTACGTCAGTGGTGAAGCTGGTTCTGGCAAAACATTCCTAATCAAAATCATTAGTAAGTTCCTTCAACAATTGACAAACAACAAACTGTCAGCTGTTGTCACTGCCCCCACAGGTTTAGCTGCCTACAACATAGGTGGTGTTACATTACACCGATTACTACTATTACCAGTAGAACACCAGAACAAATTAGACTATTACAAACTTTCTGCAGAAGCTGCAATGAAATTACGCAGAGTATTGAAACAAATGAAAATGCTACTAATAGATGAAGTGAGCATGGTCTCCAACCTGATGTTAGCTTTGATTCACCTCAGATTACAAGAAGTACTCAAAACAGACTATGAAGAGCTCTTTGCAGGAAAACACATTATTGTTTTTGGAGATCTGCTTCAATTAACACCAGTAAAAGGTGAGCCTATTTTTAAAACATTAGGACGCAAACTCTGCTGTAAAACTGTTGGCAGCATTGGAAATGTCAACCTTTGGCAACATTTTCAATAAAGAGAATTAACAGAAAACATGCGGCAATCTTCAGATCTCACTCATGCCAACATTTTAAAAAGTATCAGAGTTGGTATACTTTCTAAAGAAGCAGAAGCAATATTGAAAACCTGGCACATTAATGCACTTTATGGCGATAATGCATGTGCTACAGATGTTATGGAACAATTAGCCCACATAAATGTCAATTGTATGGCCTTAATGCCAACTCTTGCAAGCTGTTTCAAATTCAATGAAATCATGCTAAGTAAAGAAATGCAACCAATCATGGAAATTAGCGCCACAGACAAACTAGATGTACATGGTATGACACTACCCATGTGTGACCAAGCCACAACAAGACTAAATACTTTAGAAAAATCAATCTCAAACACAGCAGGCATAGAAAAGATATTAAAATGATCCTTAAATTGCAGAGTAATGCTTAAACGTAACCTTGACGTGGACCAAAGACTAGTTAATGGAGCACTGGGTACAGTTGTTGGCTTTCAAACATACCCACGCGACAACAAAATTCAGTTTGTCAATATACTCTTTGACAAACTTTCAGAAGTAAAAAGGATAGGACGCTCAGCAGCTAGATTCCTTCTCTTCAAAGATATGTATGTACGCAGAGAACAATTTTTTCTAACTCTTGCATACGTCGTCACGATTCATAAATCACAGGGTCTTACCCTAGACAAAGCAATGATAGATATTGGTAACACAGTCTTTAAAGAAGGCATGAGCTATGTAGCACTATCACGCTTACGTACACTTGACAGTCTATTTCTAATCAACTTTGATGCAAGTAAAATAAACTCTGATATTCCTTGCATTTTAGAATGCAATAGACTTTGCTCACTATACACCCCCCACCTAAACACATATTCTGTTCCACAAAAAGTAAAACGTTATAAAAGAAAAATAAATCAAACAGACATGCAACAGGATGTCACTGCAAATCCTCCAAAGAGAGTAAAAGAAACTAATACTTCATCAAGTACCACAAGCAAAAAAGAATCAATTAGGGAAAGTAAACCAGGTACTTCTTTAAAGTAGGAAGACAAACTCCAAAAAAAGCAATTAGATACAGAACTACCTGGAGCATTTAAATTCTCAAATATAGTTGGTGTAAGTTGCTACGCAAATGTAGCAATGAATATTCTATTTCAATTACCACCAATTGTTGACAACATTTACTTACACAGTACAGACCCATTGTGTTTGCAAATGTTAGTACTTCACAGAAATGCAGCAAATAATCCTGACAACACGCATAGTGTTTATGTAATAAGACAACAATTGGACTACTGTGCTGGAATGGTGAAATTCACTATAAATTCACAGGAAGATCCACAAGAATTTCTAATGTACTTACTACAAGTACTGGAAAACAAAAACATACCTATAAATGAAATCTTTCAGATTTCATACATGTGGAAACATACATGCACTCTCTGCAACAATGTGACACAAGAAGAAATCCCCAATGAACGCATCATATATATCAATACCAAATTGTGAATCCATTCCATTTCAGCGACTTGTACAAAATGCAAACCATGGTAGATTATGCTCTACCTGCAATTCAGATAATCGCTGCACGTTAGTAATACAAACACATAGTAAATACATAATACTAATGCTTCTACGTTACAATGCAGATGGTACCAAAAACAACTGCAAGCTGACTGGATTCACACATGGTCAAATATCACTTGGTAAGAAAACCTTCACAATAATAGGTATAATCTACCACGCAGGAGCCACAACCAATTCAGGGCACTACACTGCATATATAAAAAAGAAATGTGGATGGTTTGAATGTAATGATAGTACCATTACTCTAAAGCAGAGATTACCAGGAAATCTTACAAACGGTTATTTGATGTTCTTAAAACCAACATTTTATAACTAAACTGTATTTAAATCCTAAGTAAACTTGTGTTAAAATAATATAAACTGTTAGAATACTCCAAAAGCTATCTAACTGCTCAAAGATTCTACAACAACTAATCAGATAAATGAATACCACTAAATTAGAGCAAAAAATACACAGTTAGAATATGCCCATTGGTATCTAACTGTCCCAAAATTTAACAATATTCAAATAGATAAATCAATACCACTAAACTATATCAAAAAAATAGACAGTTAGAATATGCCAATTGGTATCTAACTGCTCCAAAGTTTTATAATATCAAAACAAATAAATAATACGTTACTGCTCCAAAAAAATACAACAAGCCAAAGTATAAAGCATTTGCCAGAAACAAGTGAACACGGAAAACAAACAAACAAATAAACCGTAGCATAACAGAAAAAGGTTTTTTTTAATCCAACATGGATTTTTTTTTTTCCCACAGACCCAATGATTTTAGCAACAAATACAGAAACTGAGCAAATTGCACAGTACTCTGATTTGTAATCCACTAAATATGAGGGTCCAAAATATATATATATATATTGATTATACAATGTAATAAGTCATTACAAAATACTAATACTAACATGCTATTTTCTTTTATCACAGAAATTAACAAGAAATACATGTACTCCGGTTACTAGACCAAACAGTAAGTATACAATAATAAGGAGAACCATAGCAGCATATCACATCCATAGTATCTAATACCTTTGTTCCTTATACATTTGTTTTTCACCCAAAGTTATAAGCAAATATGAATGTGATATGCTGCGGTGGTTGTTGCCAGGCTATACAGTCTTGGGTGCATGGCCAAATGGTGGTTGCCAGGGCATACAGTCTTGGGTGCATGGCCAAATGGCCATGCACCCAAGACTCTATGCCCTGGCAACAACCATCGCAGCATATCACATCCATAGAGTCAAACATTTCAACTATGGTCTATGGAAACTTTTCATGTCCGCGGACATTATGAGTGTTCTTAGAACACTTTCAACTTGCCAGCGAACAATACGGACAGCGTTTTCAGGACACCCCCTACGAACATTTCAGAACAACGCGATAGTTCTTAGAACACTTTCAACTTGACAACGAACAATACGGAGAGTGTCCTCAGGACACCCCCATTTTGTTTATTTGCGAACATTTCAGGACACTGCGAGTGTTCTTAGAACACATTCAACTTGACAGAGAACAATACGGACAGCGTCCTCAGGACACCCCCTACGAACATTCCCTGGACACCGCAAGTGTTCTTAGAAGCGTCTTCAGAACACCACCATCTTGTTTATTTGCGAACATTTCAGGACACCGCGAGTGTTCTTAGAACACATTCAACTTGTCAGCCACAACCCCCATTCATATTTGCGAACATTTCAGTACACAGCGAGTGTTTGACAAAGTCTTCAGAACACCCCCATTTTGTGTATTTGCGAACATTTCAGGACACCGCGAGTGTTCTTAGAACATATTCAACTTCACAATGAACAATACGGACAGCCTCCTCAGGACACCCCCATTTTGTTTATTTGCGAACATTGCAGGACACTGCGAGTGTTCTTAGAACAGTTTCAGTTTGCTTGCGACAAAACGGACACATATTGAGTCCTCAGAACACCCCCCATTCAGTTTATTTAGAACATTTCAGAACACCTGTGATGTCCGCAGACAAATCGAACACAAAAAGAACGTATAACACATAAAAAACACAACTTTCATACTACCCCATACACTCCCACCCACGCCAAACACTCCTACACACCAACACACTCTACTAAATACAAATTTGGACCGCGAATCCAATATGACGGGCGCTACTGAAAATCTAACGCGCTTCACGCTCCACTCCATCCAATCAGCGAACACGTTGCATGTCCGCGAACATCACGCAAGCCGATTGGCCAATCAGGACACTGTCCGCCGAGCGAACAGGGAAGTGTGTCCGCGGACCGAACACAGATATCACAAATTTGTTTTTACCTACTTTTAAAATTTTTAAAAAAAACTACTGGACGGATTTTCACCAAATTTGCAAAAGCACGCTTTCGGGACCAAGCCGCTGCTCCTGGTCCAAATTTGTCATCAATGACATTTGTTATATCACCTTTGATGTCCTGGTTGTTAGTTTTAGCAGTGCACGGTGGTGGCACGAGTTATGGTTGCTTACCTTACCATAACTAGCGAATTTCAGGGGTTTTTCAGTTTTACTTGGAACCATAACGTCCCTTTAACAACTTTTTTTATTTTTTTACTGAATAGAGGAGGCAAAATTAGAGGGGGTGTCCCAAAATAATGTAAAGGCTTATAAATGAGGTGCCTTTTGACGAATCTACACTTAATTTGGCAAACTGATAATACATATAGATATAAAAGTTTTTGCCAAGTTTGGTGGGAGTTTGTCAAGCGGGGGGTCCCAAAATAATATAAAGGCTTATAAATGAGGTGCCATTTGACAAATCTACACAAAGGTTTGCAAAAAGATTATAGATCTAGATATACATGTTTTCATAAAGTCTGAATGGATTGTGTCAAGTGGGGGCTCGGTTATATGACAGTTGTATGTGCATCATTTGACACTTTTGAAAAAATAAAACATGGGTGGATTTCCAGCAAACTAGTGTAAGGAGCATGGAGATGGACCTGAAAGTGTGGCTTTACAAATGTGCCTGTATTTTATTTTTTGACAAGTGTCATAATGTAGGTAAAAAAAATTGTGATATACCTTTGGTGACTGAGGTGTAGCCTGTGGCCATGTGCAGTGGCCAGATTGTCCGGGTCATGGAATAAGGTGATGATCTGGACAATCTGGCTACTGGCCATGACCACGAGGGACAAAACATAGGGTTAAAGTGGCCATGTCCACCTGGTACTGGCTTTGTGGTAAAGTTATTCGAAATTGGGATTGATTTGAAAAGGAAGCAAAATGTGCTTGTGGTAATATGGTCATAGAGTTCTCTTTTTGCCTTCTGCAGGCTGCCATGGAAAGCGAAGAGGGGCCCTGTATGGAACCCTGCCTTCCCTTTCCATGGTGGCCATCTTGGAAAAGCTAAGCAACCATAATTCATGCCACCACCGTGCACTGCTAAGACTATTATCCAGGACATCAACAATGACATCACAAATATCATTGATGACATCACTGATATCACATGTCTAGACCCTTCTTTTTTGTTCACTGCCATATCTAGGCCAGGTGGTTTAATTTACTGACAGTCAGAAACTTAACATTCAAAAGGTATTACATTTATAGGTGTTGCTATTCTCACATGTTCTTACACTACTTTCCTTAGAATTTAATCGCATCTTATGATGTACATATATAGGGGAAGAAGCAGGCCTGAAACACAGCAATCATTTTGTGCGTGAGTACAATCATGTAGGTTATACACAGTTGCTAATGATACTGCCTCTTGTTTGCTTACTTTACTCTCCTTATATAAGCCCCATATTTGTATGCGTTGTAGTCTATTTATGTTTTGTGTATTAGTAGAAATATGTAGTATGTGATGCATCGTTAGCTACTTAGTACGTGTCACAGTATGGAAACGTCTGATACAGAAGCATTCACCGTTTTATTATATAACTTTGGAAAATTACAAATATTGCACCTCTGTGGTGTATGCTGCAGCCAATACCTACATTTCTGTATGAGTAGGTTCTTGTACTAGAAAGAACACTGCAATGGAATGTTCTTTAGAACACTATATTGCGTAATGAAGTATGCAGTTTATTACACATCTCTTGATAATCCCTGATACTTTTTTGCCAACATGACATTCACAACCCTTGTATGAAAAGTAAATAGACATGTGATGTCATCAGTGATGTCATCAATGATATTTGTGATGTCATCTTTGATGTCCTGGGTGTTAGTCTTAGCAGTGCACGGTGGATGTGCGAGTTATGGTTGCTTAGTCTACCATAACTGGCGAATTTCAGGGGTTTTTAGTAGCGCAACTTAACCATAACGTCCCTTCAACAAAGTTTTTTCATTGATAACTTACATAGTTTGTTTTCTATACTGCTTATTACCATGCTTCACAGCAGTGGTGTTGGTAAAAAGGTGTATTAAACCCAGAAGAAAAACGGAGTTGTTAATGAGCTTGAATATTTCATCCACAGTGTGAGCACATACACTTCCTGGCACCCCACCACATGCACACGACACAGCAAGCCAGTTGTTCCACATGTGGACAAGGGCTGTGCAGACCGCAGCCCTTGGATAGGAGGGGTGAAGATGAGGTTCTGTATTTGGGCCTTGCAACTGAAATGAACCCCACACTTTGGTGGGCCCTGCATGACTTGTTCCAAATCAATGTTTACGTTGTCCTTTAATTTTTACTACTGGTTTCCTTTCTTTGCTCTGTTGTGGAGGGGAAAATAAACCTTCTTTGGTGATTCTCTGCAGCTATTAATTAACCCCTCTCTCCATTGATCATAGTTTTCCCACAGAATGAAGTCCTAAGGTGGAGCTGGTGATATATTAATGTATATTAATTTACAACCATACCCCTCCGACCCACCTCCCATGATGCTCAAATAGATGCGATCATGGAGGCACTGTGCAGCACAGTCTGAGCTCCTCTTCTCATCCCCAACCCTACTTTTTCAGCCTTTTTTTACCTTACGATGGGCAGGTGGGGGCAGTCGATGCCAGCCATGTCGGGGGCAAAGCAGGCCACGGGGGCAAGGCAAGACATGTGAGGGACTTCTGTTCCAACAACATTAAATCAGCAAGTGCCTGTTTACGCAATCCCAGCAGTGGTTTTCACATTGCTTGTCCTCTATTGGCTAAGCACACACACTACGTAAATCATTAGACATCCGCCATTTAGAGCATTCCCATTGCCAATAGAGTGCCAGCAATCAGTGACATCACTAGAAATCGGTATTAGGGTAGGCAAACCGAGGTGCACAAATACTGCACTGTGTGTTGGGGGGGTGGCACATTAAATAAGGGTCAACAGGCGGAACTGGTTTAAGTATACCTATACTTTAGCAATCATGGTTAAAAAACCACGACATTAAGCATGTTCAGACTAGGTTTAATGGAGAAAATAAAAATCATCAAGTTAATATACATCCTAAAACGTCAACTCATGTTCAACAGTTGCAAAAATGCCCTATGCACACAGCAAGAAACTGCATCATTTTAACTCAAGCAAATATCACTCCCAGTACAACTTCAAATAATTTGTAGTGAAAGGTGGTATTTAGCAGTAGAGATATCCCTTCCAGCTCAGCTTTAAATAATAGCCAGTCAAAAAGAGTCAGATTAACAGAAGAGATATCACTCATACCACTGTTTCAAATCAAAATCAAGGAGAGTCTGTTTAACAGATGAAATATAACATAAAGGCACTGAGTACAGGGGGCAAGGAGGAAACTGCTCCCTTGCTTCTTTAGCAATGGTTGCAAGACTCTCATCTTGCCTCTTTTGAATTGTTTACAGTTTTCAGTTTCTGACTGTACATCCCAGTGGCGGCTGGTGATTTTTTTAATTGGAGGGGCTTTAAATATTTCCCACAAATATGCCAGTGTGATGGGGCATAGCAAGGGTGTCCTAACTAATCAAGAGTGGTGGGGGAGGCTTCCGCTCCACCCCCAAAAAATGTTTTAAAACACAAGCAGACACACAGATACAAAAATTAACATTCCTTCTTCCTGTGAAGCATGAACAGGAACCAGGAAGCAAAGAGTGCTTCCTGGTTTGTGCACATGCATGCAAGATCCCGGAGCGCTGATGACGAAGTGGCCCACTCTGTTTGTATGTGCAAGGAGGTGCATGAGCACCTCCTTGCACATACTAACATGCAGTTCCGCAGCCAGCATCCCAAATGGGCCATCCAAGGTTGGGGATGCAAAACACCCCCGTCTTTGCATGGATCATTGGATATGTAAGGATGAGAAATAGAACTGTCAAACAAAAATCATGTTTCCCTTTAAAAGATCAAGCCAGCCATGGAGCGTTCTGTCAGCTGCATAAAGCAGCTGAGTGAGTGCTCAGTGTTTAGACTGTGGTGGCTCCTCCATAATGGGCTAGTGTGCCCATGGGTCATCACAACTTTGCATGTTATGGAGAAGCCACCACTGGTACACTGTCAATTAATCTATGCACTGGGTCAGTATGTGCTGGAGATGAAATACTGTTGACTTTGAAGACATGTACACAAACTGTACTGTTGGTAATACAGTGTTATTAACACATTAAGGGACCCTGTTTTTAATAGTGATGGCCCCCAACACCGTGGTATTCATGGCCCATTGATTCCCGTGGTGCCAGAAGAATGAACACAGGCTGAGCAAATAAAGGCTGCAAACATGCGAATGACGGCTGGGTGAAAGAACAACTTTAGGGCTCCTGGAACCAGTTCTTTAACAGAGGAGGGGGCAGGCCTTCAGTCAGTCGGGACAAAGCATCTAATGGGCTCCTCTTGCAGCAATGTTCTCAGCCTACAAATACTTCCCTAATGAAGTGCAGCCCGTTTTTTTTTCCTTTGCTTGAAGGGGGCCTCACTTCATTATGAAAGTCCTACCAACATGGTGCCACAAAGAAGAGTATAGCGGGTTGCATATGGCACGCCGGCCTTATGTTGTGCACCCCAGAGCTAAGGGCAATCACACAACACCCCATATTAGGGGTAACAACACATAAAACCATGTAGCCATGTGGCCACTGCTGTACACTAGACCAACATCCCATAGCAAACATTGCAGATAGGGTTGCTAGGACTATTAACACATATGAGTCAAGACATTTCTCTGACAAGACACCCATGATAAATAAAATGCCATTAACAGCTTTTCCACCAACACCAACTGGCATGTTAGTCTGGTCATCCACAATTAATAACATACTTCACACAGCCTATCCATTGACACCGCCCAGCATGTTGGCCCCTACAGATTGCATTTACTTGGTTAATGTCCCTACGGTAATTGGCACTTTCCGGGAAACCAGGGATTCCTTGATCAATCAGGTGACTCTGGTTAAGAACTAAAATAGGCTGCTATTCAATAGTCAAAAGTGATATTGTCACTTTCAAACATTCATCTTGTATAGGTTACAGAACAATGGAGGCCATCAAAGAAGAAATCACAAAAGAAAAACTGGTGGAAGGTTTATTAGTGATGGAACATAGAGCGCTCCAGCCGTCAGGTCTAGAAATTGGAATCAGTATGAAAAAACCTACCAAGCAGCACACCACAGAAGACAGGGCACAGAGTAATATGAGGTATATGCCTAGCCTAAGAATAGAATCCCCAAACAATCACCCATCACCTGCATCGACCAAGTACCATTTGAATAGCAAATCAGATACTGTAACTCTCATAACTCCTCAGAAAGGACCAACAGATACCACATTGACCGATTGTGCTTGTAACCTAATGCCAATTGTACATAGTGTTCAATAAACTTCAGGAGTACAAGCAGGTCCAGGGCCATGAGATTGGTGAGACTTAGTTCATGTGATTGTCCATGATTCTGTTAATAATGTATATCCCAAACCACAGTGTATCCCCCAGGTTCTGAGGTATTCATTACTTTGTGGAATATTACTGCTGTTAGAAAAGAAATGGCAGATGAAAAGTGAGTACAATTAATTTGCATTCATGAGATCATATGTCTTCATGAGACATGGGCAATAGAGGCACCTCACCTGAAAGTTTACACCACCTTTGCCATCTGGCAGTCCAAAAGGAACATATACCAAGAAGAGGCCTCTTAGTTTGGATCAACACTGCACATTTTACAACCACCAGTGTCATTGAGACTGGGTCTACAGATCTCCTGGATCTGCACATTTCCTGTGTGGTCCTCCTACTTAATGTGTATAACCCGGCTGGCCCCAGAAGTTGAAGCAAGGCTTTTTTCCCTCCTTCAGGGCAGGTTAGATGAATGGAGGGCAAACCATTGGGCCCAGATAAGAACTTTTGTAATGGGGGATTTTCATGTACAGTTCGAGCCTTTAGACATTATGTCTGGACTCTCAGAGGAGTTCAACAGGGTTTGGCAATTAGATGAATAGAATACCCCAAAACCAAAGACAAAATACAGAAAGGCAGAGTAAGCAGCCATTTTGGTTCTGGCTTCCAATTTGAGGGCCTGTAATAGTAGGTTCCAGGGGGATATACCCAAATAAAACATTCAAAAGCGGTACTCATGAGAATCTCATAGATTGTGTATTAGTTAATTTAGGATCGTGGACTCTGATTAAGAACCTCAAAGTAAAAACAAGGATTGAAAGTGACCACTAGCCACAGGTTCTTATAACAGAGTGCACCCTCATAGAGGTTAAATGTGAAGGAACTAAGATCTAATGTGTTTTTAACCATTGCAGGTCATGCTAAGCGCACTATTAAATTGGTACAATTTGATCATATTAATTTGCTCCCAGCTATCTATAGGAGCATTGTCCCAGCCATATAAAGCTTTTTTTTCACCCTGGTTTGACAGGGATTGTCACAGCGCCAAGGGATTTGTGATGGATTATGCCAAGCAGATGTCTAAAGTGGGAGTCAGAGAATTACGTGAAGCCAGGGTGCATTACAAGAATTTAATTAGGACCAAGTAACTGGCGTAGATTGAGATTTGGAACACCCTGCAGACTGCTATATATTGCCAGGATTCTCAAATATTGAGTACCAGTTGACCAGAGTACAATGCATTTCTGTATTACATAACAGGTCTGGTATGAGTATTTTAAGGATGTGTATCATGAGAACAGAGTAGTGGAAGGCCAAGGGAAAACAAGTTGTGGGCTGGATTATGACTGTATAACTAGTGACCCTTCAATGGTGTTGAGTGAAGAGGAAGTAAGTACAGCACTTAGATTTCGAACTGTAGGAAAGGTCCCGGGGCCAGATAAAATTCCAATAGATGTTCATTCTATGGAACCTGTGGTTTGGATTCTCTATTAAATAAACTGTCCAATACAGCCCTTAAGTTGAATACACTACCCCCCTCCTGGACCTAAGCGGAGATAGTGGTCATTTATAAAAATGGTGGCAGGAATGATCCTTGCAACTATTTGCCAATCTCCTTATTGGGGGATGGGGGAAGAGTTTTGTCAACGCTGTCCTCAGGCATTTGAAGACCTGGATTGAGGAACGGAGCATATTAAGTCATCTGGAAGCTGGTTTCCAGTGCAGTTCAAGTACTATTGGCCAAAGTCTGTGCTTACGATTGTTGTGTGACAAGTATGTCACAGTAAGGCAAATGTGCATATATTCTTTATTCATTGACCTTAAAATGGCTTTTATTTTCAGAATCAAATCGCCTGTAAACAAAGCTATTTCAAGCAATCAAAGCTGTCCATGCACATGCTGTAATGTTAATATGGTAATGCCTGCAGAAAACCTACATTCAAAATCAACCCATTTCAATTCCTATTGCTACAACCACCCCCTTGTTTTACCCAATGCTACACATTAGTGATTAACATACAAAATAATACACGCAGCACATGTAGAAATGTTAGCATCATTTGAAACTGGTGCACACTATCTCTATTATAGCAGTCCATTTTCCCTTACAGTGTTCAGATTCACTATAGCCCCATTAATACTTTCTGTTCACTAGATAACTGAGAAAATACATGTGTGGCAGAATTAATGGGTTTGTCGTCCAAATCAGACATCAACTTTTTTTTTCGAGGATCATATTCAGATGCACATTTGCCATGTTAGCGCTTTCTGTTTATAGGTAACCTTAAAAATATTTGTAAGGCAGAATTAAGCCATGGGTTTGTTGTTCAAAATACCCCCTTAAGGATGTTTTATTCCTGGTTTTAACAATTGGCTTTTTAAATTATGTGTTTCTTAGCAAGAACATAAAACAGAAAAATCACTATACATCCTAACTGACATACATTGCTATATCTATTATGTACTATGCTAGTACTACATGTTGTGTTGCTGGAATAGAAATGTTAGGTTTCTGAAACAGGTTACAAGAGAATGAAAACATCAATGAAATTTCAGCAATACTCCCCTTCACTCACCCCTCCCTTGTTGATAATATCCCCCTGTTAACCATACCCCCTATGAATAATACCCGCCCTGTTGGGGGAACCCTCCTGGTTGACCATACACCCCCCTTGTTGATAATAACAATGTGGCTGGCCATATCCTAGAGGTACTGGTATCTGGGCAATCCCTAAAGATGCTCTGGCTGTCCTGGTGTGACATTTGTTAACACTGCTGCTTTGGACACATGTTTCTGTGCTAATTTTGGTTCAGCATTTACAGCATAATCTGTGGAGTCCTTATCTTTATCCTGCTGTGTTTTACAAAAGTTCACTATGTGTGCTTCTTTCTCTGACCACCCGTTTGATTTTATCCATACCACCTTCTCTCATGCTTTCTGTACATCCGGCGGAAGTCCCCTAAGCAATATTTTTACGAATCGGTAAAGGTCCAATACGTGTTGTGTTTCTAGTGTCCATATCTCTTCTATCTGTTGATGTATTTTGCGGGGTCTTTGTCATGCTGCATTGTGCGTGTCAAGATAGCCTGCATATCTGCAGTGCCTGGGTACATTGTCTGCAATAACTTCCACACGTGGGCTCGGCAATTATTAAATGGCATGCCATCATGCGCATTACTACTTAGGGTCACCCTATCATATCCAGTTTGCTACCAATTTCTGTCTGCTTATTTGCCCATTAAGGCAGCAAATAAACATTTTATATAGCCTGCTGCCAAGGTAATCACTGCCGTTTCTTTTTCTGAAAACAGATTTCCACTTGCCTGCCCCTGCCGTGAGGGACAGCATGTTATACATAGAGATACCCCTGTCCGTGCTAGCCCAAGGTACATATTCGGTTCCTATCGACCCTTCTGTAACAGGTACAACTGTGCCCTTGGCTGGAACACCTTTGTACTCTTTGTGGTACTCATGATGGCCATCTTCCTGATCCTACCCTGGAATGTCTAGGACCAATCCCGTCCGCTATCTCGTTGTCTCTCCCTCTCTCTTTCCTTTTCCCTCCTTCTCTGTCTTTTCCTGCTCATTATCCCTTTCTCTCTCCCGTTCCTTCCCATCCTTCTCATCCAGGAGCCACAGGCCCCTCCTGAGTCCCTCCTTAGCTGCTTCACTCCCTGTTGCCACACTGTCATCATTGGTGGAATCACTGTCTGCCACCCCTCTTCCCAGGAGGCCAACCTCTGGACATTGTAAACTGTCCAATTTAAACAAAATATTTCCCAACTTCCATGCACCTGGGGTTATTGTAGCACATCACTTCTCTGCCCTTGTCCGCATTGCCATTTCTCCTTCCTTCTCAGCTTCTTTTAAAATGTTCTCAATCTGTAAGCGCGCTCCTTCTATTTCATTTAATTGTGTGGTTTTGCCAATGTCTGTCAGACAAAGTGTCTTTATATCTTTATATACTTGGTCCCTGTTTTACTACCTGCCCTTTGTTTCCTTACTCTCTCTTCGGTGTACTCTGCTGGAGGTATTTGCCATGGGTTAGAATATCCTGCATCTGGTTGAAAAGTGGGATACATCCTGTATGGGGGCAGAGTTGATGGGACTGCACCCGGGTCTACACTTGTGCTTGTTTCAGTGGGAGGTGATTAATTATCTTCCTCGAACATGTTTCACAGGGCTAAAATGCTCTCTCTACTCTGTAATGTCTTCCCCTTGTGCTTGGATAATAAGAAAACAGGTTTCCAACTATATCACTTTCAGATGTGCCTTCCCTGGGCCACGCTTTAAAGCATTGTCCTGCTGTGTCCTGCGCCCACTCAAAGTGGTACTTAATTGTTTTGTCTCTGTACTGCGGCCATTTAGAACAAAGGTGCTCCAAGGGAGTCTCCATTATTCCATTCAACCCCATTCCCTCCTCTTTTGCTTGTCCACCTATGCTGCTCTAACAGAGTCGTGAACTCCCCGTTATCAATTTAGACCCCCTTTTGGCAAAAATGTCAATCATAATTATCTTGACTTGGACAAGGCTCAAAAAATATTTCTATTACAGCAACAAAAACACACAACATAGCATTTCCTCAACACACCACATCACTCACTTCATTCTCCCCTATCTCCATAATTCTGAGTTACTCTGTATGTCCTCTAATATGCAATCATTAATCCACGCTCTTTACCAAAGGATACTCCTTCCACAAATACTACTCACATAAACCTCAATAGTATATGCAATTTTTGGCCCGCACTCATCGGGCCGACACAATATCTCTGAATGTTATGCTGCTCTGGCCTTCCTCTACCAAGGAGATCCTCTTTGACTTCTACACGGCGTACAGCCTTTTCACTCTCGAGAAGATCCCACAACACTTTAAATATAAATAAACTCAATCAAAAAAGCAAAAATGAGGAGTTCCCTTAAACACTACTAAAATGTTCATATCACTACCAAACCACAAATGTGCCACTGTGCTTTGCATGCACTGGTACACTCATGTGCTGTAGGACATTTGAATCCCCTCAGTGCTGAGTCTCTCCTCACCGAGCTGCACTTCCTACAGTTGCAGTTGCCCCCTGTGTTGGGATCAGGCAGACAATTCGGGAACTCGGTCATCTGCCGAACCTTCTTATGAGTGCACTTTATCTTGTCTCAACAGGTGCACAACTCCTCCAAGGAGTGTGGCAGAGAGCCCTCAGCCCACCGAGGATATCTCTCTGGGGCCTCCAAATGTAGGCCTTGGGTCTTCAAGGGCTTTCCCAAAAAAATACAAAAGTATTCCCAAAGAAGTGTATGCTGTGCAAGAAAAAACCCAGCATTATTGAACCGTCGACTGGGAGAACAAATAGATCAGTGGACCTGAACTTTAATACATTCTCAACTCCACACAGAACGGCTACAATATTGATACAAGGAAATCACGTATTAGCATAATTTGTTAATCGTTACAATTTTGGGGATGTGCTAATACATAATAGGTGGGTCGTCACGGGACCCCTATATGTTAGTATACATTGCATGCCCTAATCAGACAACACATTTCCTGAAACACCACCTTCAACACTCCTTCAAGGGGTCATGACCCTGAAGCATACGTCTCCTCAATGGCATCATTATCTGCTGACCTGAAGAAACTTTGGCTTCTGCTATTGTACAAGTTGATAAATCCATCAATGCGGATTGGATCCCTTCTTCGGAGACAGTGTGAGCCACATAATCCCTCCAATCTATACAATAGAATAATAAGGGAACAGCAACACGGTCCATGGCATTGTTACAGCCTCTGAAATACCATATCCCAGTCACCTGATTGATTCTCCTCTTCCCTTGCCGCCCTGCACCTATTCGCTCCCTGTCTCCTCTCTGGCATCGTGCCATCTCTAGGTAGAAACAACTATGCAGGACAACGTTGGTGAAACTCAATTCCTCTTAATTCTTTTTTACTACTGTACTCGCTGCCGTGTCCCTTAGTACCCAGTCCGATTTCCTTCAGATTATTGTGTCGGACTGCACCTGGCATTTGGCTAAAGTTCTCTTCCTGTGAGAAAGTTTTCCCTCTGCAACAATTAATTAGATACTGTAGGTTTATTGGTGTCTCTCCCTTGGCTAGCATGTTTGCACATGTCAGGAAAACTCCAATTCTACTGTGAGCTGTGGCCTTTCAAAACAACAAAGAAATTGCTTCTGTCTAGTCTGCCTGGGTATGCCCTGGAACTGAACTATGGCCAAACTTTTTTTACTTTTATTCTTTAATATACATAACCCTTACATTCATAATTATTCTAAGTTACGTTTAAAAAGATATACAAATATTACCATTGCTCCACGTGTACTTTTCATTGCAGCAGAGGTGCTTACCTATCCCTAGTTACTTGCTGGTTACAAATGCTTACTAGCTACTTATAAATACATATACATTCTGTGTTTTTCCATGCCTACTTCCCTGCACAGAGCCCTACTCCCTAACTTGTGGCTCTTTAGGTATAAGGCATAATATAGGTGTGATTTAGGTGCGCTGTGCATCGTGATGTCACCCTGCATGACTTTTTGCTTATTTTTAACGATTCTGCGTTATTTCTTTAACTTTTACTTGTGCCCCCTTTCTGAACATTGTATTTGTGTAGTCACAGGTCTACCACAGAAATATTAGGTCTCCTTCTAAGTTTGCCGGTCTGGAAAAAAGTGCTGGTAATAACGTTTACTGTCAATTTTCTGGACCTGAAAACTACAAGTTTGGCGGTGGGTGTTACCTGGCTTAAATCCAGCCAAGAGCTGGAGGTAAATCAGGCCCCCACTAGCAGAAATCAGCCGGTTTTTCCAGCTCCAGGATTACCGGTTGCTGGAACTACCAGCAATACCACCAGGGAGTCCTATGGACTCCATGGAATGGGGAATTACTAATATTCCCACTGTCTGTAACATCTCAGTAATACCGAGATATCAGGCAACGGAAACAGTAATACCATTTGCTGGTATCCCAACGGATTTACCGGCCGGGATACCAGAAAACAGATAATGACTCCATTGTCTGGAACGAATGTCGGCAAAGTATGTCTCGGAATGATATGAGTAAAGCTCCCCTACAAGCTTTGCCTATCATGTGTGTTTCCTTGTCTAGGAACATAATGTATCTAATAGGCCCTCTGACTGAAATGAAGTCAAGGAAAATCTATATCCCAGTCCTACCAGACATTGATATCTGCTGTGCTGATGCCTTCAATATAGGACTTTACACCACAGAACAGAGTTTGATATATTGTTACCATAATATACAAGGGTGTGCTTCTGAAAGGAATTATCACAGGCTAGGGAATGCCATATATGTCTAAAATACTGAATGAGTTCAAATCTTTGGAAATAGATACCCTTCACACCTCTTTCTATCACCGCCAGAAAGAGGAACTAGTAAAGTGCTTCAGTCTAACCCTAAAGAACTTTTTCAGGAAATTGCCCTCAAATGAGGTCAAGAACTGGGATGAGCTACTATACTGGTCTCTCTTTACGGCATTGAGAATACCCTGAACTTCCATTAGATTATTGCCATTTAAGCTAGTCTAAGGGAAAGAGCCATGAGGTGTCCTCTATATGTTAAAATAATGCTGGGAAAGATGAGAAGATCCAGACAAAATAATCCCAGGGTTTGCCCAATTAACCAAGGCGGGATGTGTTTGATAGAAACTCGGACTACATTGACAACATTGTCATACCAGCGAGGAGAGGCAGAAGTGTTTATATGATGAATAAGGCAATCTTAGAATGTTCAAATTATGCAATCTTGTGCTAGTAATAACCCAATAGTAACACAGGTTTTCAGTGACTTTAAGTACTATGTACACCAGGATAATTGTCGAAAGCTCCCCCAAGAATATCATGTAACAGCTTGAGGTCTGGCAGTAGCCAGAACAAACAAGTTTTATGGTGCACCTGGAGACCAGGGAAATAGAGGAAACCTTGACTCAAGTAACAACATTGATCCTCAAGGACAGACTCTTTTATAGGCCCTACAAATGTGTGCAGTTCATCAGCAACCCTCAAAGAAAGTTTTTAACACTATGTTCCAAACAACTACCTGAGGCTCATCAGAAGACTGTGAAGAATGAGGTGAAGAAGCTGCTGGATTTGAATGTCATAGACTCCTCACAATGCCATTCATGCCTGACTATTCTTGTGATAATGCCTGAATAGAGTTAGCAGTTATGTGCATGTCAAGAATCTAAATGAAATATCTGACTTTGATGTTTACCCAATGACAAGAATATGAGAAATATTTTAAAGGGTCAGACCAGCAATGTATATCTCCATCTTGTCTTAACAAAATAATACTCACTGATTGCCTTAGGCCTAAAGGATCAAGCAGGGAAAAAAGAATGTGTCAAACCTTTGGGCCATTTCTAATTGACTGCTATACTCTTTGTGTGACTTCATATCCCAGCGACCACTTTACAGGTGATGGACACAATACAGCTTCATCAAGCTTTTGCAAGAGCCTAACTTGATGACATTGTGGTAGATAGTCTGTACTGGGCTGATCACCTGAGAAAGGCAGAGTTTATGGCTAATCCAGCTAAATTTCATCTCGTCCTGCTCTCAGTTAGATACTTAGGACTCCATATTCAATTCAATTTATTAAATATGTACTCAGCCATCACTGGCTTTACATATTACACAGCAATTCACATACAATTTCATAAATAATTTTGAACAATCATAATCACAAATTATCTAAAACTATTTAAACATCACCTTTTTAAATTAAAATACCAGCTGACAGTTTTCTTAAAATGGAGAAAATTAATTTGTAACATTTCATCATATGATATCTAAGGTTAATATCATTACCATCCTGGAGATTCTGCCATATTATCTCAACATGTTCTATCTTACATGCGTTATCGTAACGCTTCAGATAGTTGATTCTCAACTGGTTCAGACTTTCACAGTCACATATCAGGTGTTTAGTTGTTTCTATCTTGTCATCACCACATAGCCGACATAACCTCAGCATTCTTGGAATTCCAAGTCTAGCTCCCAGAACTTCCATCGTATCACCTTTGTTAAATTTAAGAAGTAAAATCAGTCTTACTATCATCGGGTGGGGAAACGCTTTTTGATAATTTGGTAATTGGGTAGATACTTAGGACTCCATATCAGGAGATGGACAGCTCAAACAATGGAAGCTAAAGTGGAAGACATCCAGAACAACCCAACTCCCAAGAGAAATGAAGAGTTATGATAATTTATTTGCTTAGTTAGCTATTATTAACGCTTCATTCCCTTCGTCAGAACCAGGGCAGCTCATTCCTAATGACAACTGGGCGCTGGCTCGCCCATACTGCCACCCATACATTGAGGAGCCATGACAGCCCAGTGTTTACACAGAGCACTCCTTCAGCTGCTTGCTGCAGGTGGTGGTGTGCTCCTGGACCTGATTAAACTGTCAATGAAAGCACAGTTTCACTGTCTTTTTCCCAGTGCGCATGTCAAATGGACTATGCAATGCCTGGCCGATTTGCTTCCCCAGCTTCACATAGTCCATTTGTGATGCAGGCTGGGGAACTACGCCTCTGAATTTGATACAGAAGCACTCCTGCATCTCCCTGCACATGCATATGGCCTGGGGCACTGACATTTCAGCACTTCAGCACTTGTGCGCATGTACAGGAACCAAGAAACTCTGTTTGCTTTGTGGTTCCTGTTAATTCTTTGCAGGAACCAGATGGCCTTTGAGAGGTGCCGTTGGTGAAGGGCAGAGTCCGGACCATGGCTGAAGGTAACATTAAATGTAATGAAGGATGTTGTGAATATGTATGTATGCATGAATGAGTGAGTGTATGATAGATGGGTGGCTAGCTGCAATTGTGAATGAGTGGTGAGTGTATGGTTTATGGGTTTATGAGTGAATGAGCTAGTGAATGCTGTATGTGAATAAGTGAGTGAATGTTGGGTGATTGTGCTTGTACTTTTGCATGTGAAAATGTGTCAGGCTGGGGCACTGGTATGGGCAGGGAGCCTGGGGTGAGTGGGGCATGGTATTAATGGACATCTATGATTAGGGAACCATGATAAGTGTTATTACGTGGATAGAGTGCCATTTTCTAGCTATTTCGTACTGTTACATGACTTTTTTTACTGGGCATCTATGATTAAAAACAAGTATGATATGTATCATTGTGAGGCTAGACAAACATTTTGGTGCATCCTGTCCAGCTATGTCTTACTGTGACATGGCAATTTTTACCAGACATGTATAAACACGCAAGAATGATATGCTTTGTTATAGGACTAGATTGGCAGGTTGGTGCAACCAGTCTAGCTATTTCTTAATTTGGCATGGAGATTTTTAACTGCGGATCTATGAGAAAGAAGCCCGATATGTAATATTTTGTGTCTAGACTGACATTTTGGTGCAGTCAGTCTAGCTATGTCTTACTGTGACATGGCATTTGTTTAATGGGCATCTATGATATAACCAGCATGATAAATTATATCATGTGGCTAGATTGGTATTTTGGTGCCACCCAACTAGTTTTACTTTACACTGGCATTGTATTTCAGTGGACTTCTGTGATAAAGCATACATGATATGTGTTATTCCTTGGCTAGCTTGCCATTTTGCTGCAGCCAGTCAAGCTATTTCTATATCTGACTTAGAAAACTATACAGAGCATCTATCATAGAGCAAGCATGATATGTGTTATGACATGGCTAGACTGGCATATCTAGTTCACATGCATATTTTGGTGCAGCTAGTCTGGCTGTAATTGCTTACCGTATCATGGCATTTTTTACTGGGCATCCATGATAATGTAAAGCCTGATAAATGCTACTGTGGGGCTAGCCTAGTATTTAGTTGCAGCCAGTCTAGCCATTTCCTAGTTAAGCATGGCATTTGTAACTGAGCATCTATAATAAAGCAAGAATGATATGTGATATTACATGACTAGACTGGCATTTTGGTGCGGTCATTAAAGCTATTTCTTACAGTGGCATGGCATGTGTTTTACTGGACATGTACAAGAGAGCAAACATGGTAAGTGCTATTATGTGGCTAGACTGGCATATTTTGATTACCGGGGTGGACCTGCGTATTTTTGGCACAGGCATATTTTGGTGAAGTTAGTCCGGCTATGATTTCTTACTGTAGCAGGATATTTTGTCCTGAGCAGCCATGATAAAGCAAGCACAATATGTGTTACTATGTGGCACGACAAGCATTTGGGGCATCCAGCCTAGCTAGTTCTTAATGTGGCATGGCATGTTATACTGATCATCTCTGATAGAGCATGCATGATAAATGTTATTATGTGGCAAGACTGCCATTTTGTTGCAACCAGTGTAGCTATTTCTTACTTTCTTACTATGACATGGCATTTTGTTTACTGCGCATGCATTAGAGAGCAAGCATGATATGTGTTATTGTTTGACTAGATTGGCATTTTGGTGCAGCCAATTTAGTTATTTCATACTGTGGAATGCCATTTGGTACTGGGCATGTATGATAAAGCAAGTATGATATGGGTTATTACCTGGTCAGACAGGCATATTCTGGTCACCAACATATTTTAGTGCCCCTCGTGTAGCTATAATTACTTGCTGTAGCATGGCATTTTTTTACTGGGCATCAAAGGTAAAGCAACCATAATGAGTGTTATTACGTATATAGACTGGTCTACATTAGTGCAGTCAGTTTGGAATGGTTTTCCTATTGTGGCATGGCATTTTAAAAGGATACTGCCATATAATGGTGAAAACAGAAGATCATGTGTTTTATAGAATCATTACTGACATTATGCGCAAAGCAAACATGAGTGTGTTCTTTTATGGGAATACTGGCATACATTGGAGCAACCATCATGGAAATGTATGTGTGCAGCCAGCGTAAACATGTTTTAATACTGTCATATATTTTGGCCAAAGGCATCATGGAAAGGCATTGAGAAATGTTCCTGTGCACTGTTGGTGACTTGCATTTATTGATTTCTTTTCCAGAGTACCCTGCAAAACCAATTGCAAACAGTCTGGCTATTAACCAATTCTTCTCTGGAAATGTACTGCAAAAAGAACCATTTTAATATATTGTTAAAAAAACATTTTGGGGGTAGAACCCTCCAGAAGCTGCTTTTCAGGTTCAGACTCCCTTTGGCATATATGTGGGAAATATGTACGTACCTCCAATATTTTTTTTTTTAAAAAAACACCATCTGCCACTGTACTGGACCATCATGCTACTGCTGATGGACCAGCTGAAAGGATCTAAATGTAACAACATCCAATGGACTAACAGTACTGAGAAGGCCTTTAGGTTGTTTTAAGAGTTCCCTTTGTGATCCCTCTGTTAATCATGTCTAAACATAAGGTTATATTCATCATGAAAATTGGCACCTTCCTAGTGGGTTTAGGGAAGCACTCTCTCAAGTCTGGACATCTGTAAAAAAAACAACCATCCCCTTTTGTTTGCAGAAGAAACTACCACTATGAGAACAATCTGCACCACCATTGAGGGAGAGTGACTCGCTATTAAATGGTTCATAAAGGCTCTCAATTTTTACGTGACAGGACACACATTCACATTGGTCTTAGATCTTACCCCTCTAATGTGAATTTGTAGAACCAAAGAAGTGAACCACAGATTGATAAGGTGGTATCTGGCCCTTAAGTCCTCATTTTTCCTGTTGCCTATATGGAGACCACCCTCCAGGCACATGAGCAATATATATAAGTATATTCCCTGAGGCTGAACCTCAAGGGGATCACAAATAAGAAGAGGGAATATGTGAAAAAGTCTCCTTTGTGTCTGTGGGAACATTTTGTGGTCGGACAAAGTAGGACAGGCGCCTTGCATAGCTAGTAAATTACTGTCCCCCGGATGGTATGGTAAGAATCTTCTAGTAAGTTCAACCTCATCTCCATCTGAGGGCAGGGCACAGTCACATGAGGCAAGTTAAGGATGAAGTCAATTTAAGAATGACACCTCCCAACTCTGAAAATATGAAACTATATGGGATCAGTTTGTGACGTATGGCCATCTGGCAAGGGTATAAATGCCCTAGCTTTCTCAGTGTTTAGTAATAATAACATGATGTTGGTAATTCCATCTCAGAAATTTTGATCTGTTAACCTGACTTCCCTTTCAACAAATGTCATGCCAAAAGCATACTGGGTGTCTGTTCCCTGCTGCATCAATCTCGGGAAATGCAGCACCTGCTTTTCAGTGGAACAGAGAAGGATTATAAGTCACAGATGCCCTCTCTAATAGCTGCTGTGACAGCAATGTCACTTAAGTGTAGAAGAAGCATTTACATTATGCCCCTCAGTTACAAAATGATGCTTCCTGGTGGAAGTGTAATCTTCAAATATAAGTCATGCTTGTGTTTGTGACAATTTCTCATGCGTATTAAAGCCATCTCTGATCTGAATTATACATATATCAATACTGTGAGCACAGGACAGGCATGGACAGGCTGTGTGTTCTCTCTAGTCTGGTTATGGCTCCTGCAATGATCAGGATAATAGCAAAAGCAGTTGCCTCTCGTTGATCCTTTGCGAGGTTGGGTAACACCACACTCGGGAGGATAGCTTAGGGGCAACATGCTCGCCTTGGAAGCAAGATGACACAGAGCACCACAGTTTCGACCCTGGGACAGTGCTTAGAAACCTCTGGGTATTAAGTGTGTTATACATAACCTATCATATCATGTTTCCAGCCAAGCAGTCTCTCAGCAGAAGCCATCTGGGAAGTAGTCTGCAGAAGGAACACCCTAAATACAAGTACTAGGCTCAAACAAGGGCATTGCATAGCAAAGGGATTTTGATGCTAAAGGATTGGCAAGAGGTAGGGTTAAAGTAGACAGCGGAAACTTTGCATAGGTGGGTAGGATGCTACCACTGTTCTTTTCTGGTTACCTCTTATCCACCCTGACCCCTACATGATGATGCAAACAGGCAAAGACCACATGTCACACATCCGGGATTAGGCCGCTTAAAGCAAGCCTGCTTTCCTACAATGTCATTGAGCATTTTGCCTATAAAACAGGGGGACTATCACCTCTTCATTCATTCACTTTTGGACCACTCTGGATTTGAGAAAGAATGCATGTAGACCTCTTTTAGGAGAGATTATATTTCAAAATCCCTCAGCCATTGAGATGAAGAAGGACTGATCCAAAACAGAGGCATGTTTTGCTCCCTACCAACTCCTAGGACACATTTGGTGTGACACATCCTAAGGACAAAGAGCTGCCACTCTGCTTGCAAATTTCGCTAGGCTGGAAGAGCAGATTCTGAAAGCACTAAACGTGTTCTAGAGCCCTGTGCACTGGGTCCCACTGAATGCTTAAGGACAGAAGAGCCAGGACACTTGTTTTTATCACACCAAACCGATCAAACCTAATTTGACTTGTGTTCTCCGTATTTGAATAAGAAGGAGCCGCTGGTGCTGCCTTTGGCAGTCACTCAATCCTCAAACTGCTATGCTTATATCTTGAAACCGGCTTGACACTGCATCGCCCCAGCATGTCCTGTCACCTGTCTAGGTCGATCACCTGTGCCTGAGCACATGTTTGTGAACCCCCACTTCAATGCCATCAGGACTTTGTATTGGAGCACGACTCAAACCACTGGACCATCGCATCGCACATTGACCTGAATCAACGGCATTCATTGTTTTGAGCCAATCTGTATTATACAACCACTTCTGGTGATCCATTGGATGTTCATCGCCTAATACCACATGGAGCATCTGCTCGAATGTGACTCAGTGCTGACTCACCACCTGGGATGCTCACAAATCAGTACCTTTGAATCCAATACCACCCACATGTACCACTATATGAAGCCTGGTTCAAAACTGTCAAACCACTGAAATGAGAATCATGTACTTTGATGTGACCCTACTCCCCAGGTCCATCTTTTGCAGCCCTAGAGACAGGTAATGCCCTTTTTGCACATTATTCCTACAACTAATATCCTTTTTTGAAATCCTTGTGTTTTTTTGCCGATTTAACTCCCTGTTAACGATCCGGAGTGTTGCAGTATTGTATTCTGCATTTCACTTTCTTCCTTTGACAGTGTTGGGTTTTGATATTGTTTTTGATAGTTGGGTTTTATATTGATTTGTGCAACAAAGTATGTTTTTTTTAATGAAACCTGATGGGACATGTGTCATTTTGGAACTATTACACTATTTCTGTTTGCTTTACT
This sequence comes from Ambystoma mexicanum, assembly GCF_040938575.1. Classification (NCBI taxonomy): domain Eukaryota; kingdom Metazoa; phylum Chordata; class Amphibia; order Caudata; family Ambystomatidae; genus Ambystoma; species Ambystoma mexicanum. Next base: position 1,248,374,530 of record NC_090930.1, on the reverse strand, counting down.
ACTGTCTCATATTCACATCCCGTCTGGGAGTATAACCTTCCCCCCACCCACATTACCAAAAAAGCAAAGCAAGTATATCTCTTAGCTGTGCCTGTTTTACCTTTATGATTGGGATCACTGTTAAATTGTAGAAGTGTGGGGGCTGAGTTTGTGGTTTAGCCACTTGTCATTCTTGTACTCCTGCAGAGCAGAAGCCATTTTGTCACACAGTAATAGAAGCCTTTTCCCATGTGAGTGAAGAAATGCATATATTGATGAAATGTAATCTATTTACCATTGGTAATAAACACATACTTAGGAAGGCTCATGGTGGCTTGTTTGGCCCAAGGCAGCAAGTAGGGGTGTGCCACTGACATGGAGGGGTGAATCCCAAGATAGGGATAGGAACGGGCAGGTGCCATGGTGTCCAGGTGAACAAGTAACATAGCAATTTTAGGATGGTTAGGACCCATTGAGAGTGAGGTGATGGATCCCTCTAAAGTCTGTCTGTAGAAGCACAGATAAATACAGTTGGCTGTCATAGAATACCCAAGATGTTCTGCTACTATCTTCAACTTGTAGTTGAGGTATAGTGATCCCTGATGGACCTGCACGGTGAAACTGAGGTAAAATTCCAAGACAATGAGGAAGAAACTCAAAAGTATACCCTTGAGACTATAAATTATGGGGAAGTATTCCAAAATCTTGTGAGCTTTTAAGGAACCTTGACATTGGTAGATCTATTGATAAGAGAGTATTTGGGCACCTTACATCTGGAGTTTGCCCCAGAAGAATAATGTGTTGTGTAAGACATAAAAATAAAATTAAAATGTTAACCAAGTTCAGTATTTAGCCTCTTTGTGGATCTCTCTAGGCTGCATGACATTTGTAAATAAATACTTCATCTGCATACCAATGCCAAATGTTACCCTACTGTCCATCCCATATCATTAAAGAGCAGAGGGGATGCTATATACAAGGAGCAAGGTGACAACAGCTGTCGGGGCAAAATGAGGTCTATTATTGCTATTTTACTTTTATTTTGCTTGCCATCGGATTCAGACTAGAAGAACATGCCTCCATATACAATGTGCAAACCTGGAGCTGCTACAGATCACATCATAGTGTGGCACCATGAGAAGTGGTCATGGGAAACTCAGAGAGAGACGCACAGGATAGCGGGTTGCACTAAAGTCTATACAAAAAAGATAGTAGGCGCCCCTCTCTAGAAAGAACATGGCTTGATAAACTATTCAGTGGTTTATAACCACTTTGAGAGTTGTCAGCCATCTGCTTTTTGCTCACTGTACCTTTCACAGATCGGAACATTATCATTTGCATATCAGTCTTTGTCCCGCCCACATGGGCAGTCCAGCACCGAAATGCTATGGCAATTCTCTTCTGAACAAGAGTACCAACAGAAACCCCATACACGAGTTTCAGCCTTGTTGGGCCTCATCAGTGAGGTGGAGCTGTGCGTCCCTGAGCACAGTGAGCAGGGAGTCTATGTCTGGTTGCCCCCAGGTAACTTAGGGGGACCAACCCCAAGTTCCTTCCAAAAAATACAGAAAAGGTAGCAGGCGCCCCTCTCTCAAAAGAACACGGCATTATAACCTGTTCAGTGGTTTGTAACCACTTTGAGAGTTTGCAGCCATCTGCTTTTCGCTCACTGTGCCTTTCACAGATGGGAAATATATATATAAAGTCTATAAGCACTAGGGGAAAATCTATGAATCTTTCTAATGAAATTGTGACACAGATGACCACAACATTGGCGGTTTTCTCAGGTGTCCAAACCCCGCTGTGCCGGTTCTCCAAATCATGAAGTTATTAATCCTAATCTTTAGAATCTGTCCCCTATCAGGGACACCATAGTATACAAAACAATCTTCAATGATGTAGCCAGCAGAAAGTTAAAAATCCAAATCTTAATGATTCTTTGTCCCTACAGAGACACACTGCACTACAAAACAATGTTCACAAAGCCTAATACTTTTAAAAACAACAAACCAGCCAGATTCTCCTGGGTAGGATCTGCTAGGTACCCACAGTCAGGGCATCTAGACGGCGTGACAGAAGGCCATCAGTGAGGATGCAATAGCCTGAGTTATTTTAAAACATTTTATAAATAAAATGATGTAGGCAGCCCTGTCTCTGAAATTGAGGTATGCTAATCATATAACTGTTTATAATTTATTTTCTGTGCTACAAAAAACATAGTGAACACATGTGACTGTGTGGGGCTTGTCTACCGACAACTCTCAGCAGCTGCCTTGTTGTTTGACAAAATGGCAGTCACAAAGTGATGTGTGATTTTCTTCTGGCAACTGTTGGAACCAAAAGTCCAGCATATCATGATCTGCCTTTAACTGTGGGTAGCCTTGAGCCTAAATTAAATATTATAATTGTGTGACCTATGATTTTTTGGCAGATGACACATCTGAAAATAAGCCATGCCTTATTTTTGGGGCTCCCAAACTTAATGTCCCTCTCCCCATATCCTGCAGACAAGACATTATGTTTATGACATCACCAGACACATGGTGCATTTGTACAGAACAAAACAACACACAGTGAATAATATGTGTCCATTATCACATGTTTATACTGCACTCCAAACCTTCCGCCAACCCACTGACACAGTAACTGCTTTTCTACACATGAATAGAAAGTGGTCTTGGACTGAGCCCCTAAATAGGACTTTGAAGGTCCTGATGCTGACTTTGGAAGCATGCCCTAGATGGACATTATAGGGGTCGATGATAATAGTAGGTACTCACAATGAGCTATCTTCTGAACCATGCTGGCATTACAGTGAACACAGAATATATTACATAATTAATTACATAATTAATTGGTCAGAAAAGAAAGCACTTGTCCATATCAGCCATGCAGTATACTCAAAGCTTGTGGAACCTGTGAGGCACACTACAGTAAAATGCTGTTGATAAATACACACCAGTTTATCTTTGGATCCCCCAAGTCTATCTAGCTCTGCCAGGTCTTTCTTCTTCCCTCTGACTCAACGATTGTTGAAAGGGTAACATATAACCAAGTTCATACTACAATCACCATTTGCTTCTCTCTCCCAACCAGTTGGAATTTTGCCTTTCTTTTATCTTAGATGACTTTCCTTCATGGTACTGACTCGTGTAGTTCTGCTTGCTATGCTAAATATTCTTCCCTTCTTGTATATGTGTTTTTTTGTGGCTTTTGTGGGAAACGTGAAGGTTTTTTACACGCTTGTCCCTTGTGATCTGTTATCCAGGTGGCCAGGACATGGCCATCGCTTTTGGATCCAGTTCCTGGGTGTGGACCAATGCGGGTGGATCACCTGGATGGGGAGTGGAAGTGGAACACCGGACACTGAGACGTTGTCTCCCCTTCCCTGTAACACCTTTACCCCATCCTACCCAGTAGGATACATAGGGTCTCAGCCTCCCCCATTTTTTTGACAGAAACCCTTTCTCACAGACAACTCACTGTGAGGGAAAATGGACTAACACCCAAGCTGTATACTTGACATGTCCCACTACAAAGGTCAGGCAGGGTCAGGCTATTACTAATCATAACACACACCTGAGTTCCATCACACTTCCCACACGTATGAAAGGCGGAGTACTAAAGCACACTCTGAGCAAGGCAAAGCACGTGAGGAAGCAGCAGCTCCAAGATGGCAGTTTAATACAAAGCAGAAGACGTCAAGATGAAGAGGATTGAAAGGAGGGAAATACCCTTGACCTTTTCACTGATAAACCACATCTTTCATGAGACTTCAAAAGTAGGAAATGTAAGACCTGGAATAAAAGCTAGAGAATCCTGTATTGTGTGTCAAAGGTACCTGGGGCTCTCCTGTGTCGATAGCCAAGGCGAGGAGACTCACTTGCCGCCATGGTACTGTCTTTGGCTCCTACAACAAAACAGCACCAGTGAAGTCAGCACAGCCGGTGAGTTGGGAAGACTGATACCAGATCAGTCTCTGTGGGAACCAAGGTTGCAAGCTGCAACATTTTATGAAGATGATTATTAAGACAGCAGATGAGTGATGAACTTTGAAGCTAAAATATGATACTGTGGACTGAGCAGTCTGGCGTCACGTGTTTGCCCATTCCAAAATCTCTGTTAGATATCCAACCAAACGGGTTTGAACGTTAAAAGAAAGTGAATTGTCAAATCAAAGTGGTCCTGCAACGGGTCAAGCCAAACCCTGTGCACATTCGAAAGTCTTCGATACTTGATGGAAAATTGACATTGGTCCGAGCATGGATGAGAGAAACTAATTGTGTAGAAGCGAAAAATAAGGGAATTGAAACGCTGGTTAGTGCCCCTTGGCTCTCAAAATGTGTATTGCAAATATATGTGACCTCACTTGCAGCATCATCAAACCTTAGCATTGAGAACAGCCTTTGGTTGAAACATGTGTTGGCCGCAAGCAGTCAATTACTGCATGCTTTTGAATAAATCATGCATTTGAGAAAGCTGAGCTTTGATTTGATGAATTTAAATACTATGAGTTAATTTTCACAACATTCCATGAGAATATAACAATGATGCTTGCCCTGCGCGACTAGCCAAACCAACATTAACTTAACCACTAATTATGTAAAAGGGATCTTAGCCCTGCAGATGGATATCCGGTTCGAACCGTGAGTCACCCTAAAAAGGAAGAACCTACGAACATTGTGCAATAAAAATAAAGGTAAAAGACAGGCTCGAGTCCGGCAGAGGGAAGCCTGTGTGGAACTTTATGCTAATAGGATCTGAGCCCGGCAGAGGGGGATCCGGGGTGGATATCCAATCCCCAAATTATCCAGTAATCCTGTACCTTTGTAACTAAGCACTTGCAAGTATATAAATATAAATAAATAAATAATGATTCACCCGATGCAATACTTGTGAAAATCTAGAAGGGAAAATAAGTTGTTGTCTATTTGGTTGAATCAGGCCCTTTGAGTGAAGAGGCTTTTGAGAAGAAAGGAGACTTACGCTCCGGAGGCCCTGATGCTAATGGGTGAACTGTAACCTCATGCTAACAAAGCCAAAGGCTGAACCGCCTTATCCTGTGCTAAAAATGTGGGAAAGGGAGGCTAACAGCCTGAAAACCTGACATATCATTTTGAACACTTTTTTCTTTTTCATAACATTATTTCCACACTATTTGTATTTAGAGGTAAGGATTTGCAATAGGATTTATTTTAGTATAGGCCCTTTTATTTTGGCAAGACACCACTAGACTGTGTTGTTATTGTTTGATGGTCGTAGCTAGCTCCCAGCTGTAGATTTAAGTTTAGGTATGTGTTTATCATACCTTTTCTTGAAGTTCAATAAACACCAGTGAACTGTGGTCACTTGTGTCTGTCTTTCTGTTGATGTCATGCCTTCTTTACACTTTTGATACAGCAGATGATTATATTCTCCTCCTACACTTTTGCCATTTGATATTAATGAGGTTGCCCACAAATTCAGATTATTCTTGTTCTGTCTCATGGGCCAGTCACTCTTCCACTGCACTACCATTACAGTATGGTGTTCCTCTGGGATCTCTTTGAGCCCTCTTTTATTTTCATTTCATACAATTCCTCTCTCATCTATTTTTTCTTCTTTTTATCTCTCTTATCACTTCTATGTGTATAATTTACAGATATTTATTTCGTATTCATTCTTCTCTGAAACTCCCTATTCTACTCTCATCAATTATCTGTTAGCCTCTCATCATTTTTCTGTTCGTAATTTAATCATGGATGTCTCCAAATCTCCATTTAATCTTTTTCAAAATTGGCATTTGTTTTCCTTCTTCACAGATCACTCCTTCTGTTTTACATTCATTCTAATTTCCCCCTTCTCATCTTCTTTATAATTCAACTCATAGCCTATTTGTCATATTTGATTCTTTTCTCTTTATTGCGTCTCATATCGCTCATGCTGCCTGTTCTTGACACTTTTTTCATTTATTTAACGTGCATAAGGCCAGACCCCTTCTTTCTTTCAAAGCTACCAAGCTTATGCCAAGTACGATATTCTTGATTATTGTTCCTCCCTTCTATTTTGTCATCGTGCTTATCAACTCTCCCTGCTCCATACTATCTACAATTCCTCGATCCATCTAATTTGTTGTCGCTCCAAACGCAAATCTATACTTATTGCACTTATTTCCCCTTGCTAGTGTTCTTTTAAATCTTGTTTGCAGTGTCACTGCTTATGTATAATATTTAAATATCTCTATGACCTTGCTCCTGTGAATTTTTCTTCACTTATCTCCATGTATAACCCTTCACATTTCCTTCAATATAACTCAAAATGTCTTCTGTTTCTCATCTTGCCGGTGCTCAATCAAGTTGTTCTTTCCTATTCTCTTTTTTGCTTCTTAACAAATTACCGAAGCCCCTCATTAATATCATGGCTGCTTCTTCTCATTCCTCGTTTTGCTCACTATTAAAACGGTACCCCCTTTTCTCTTCTTTATATAACATGTGCAGCTCTTTGGCAAACGCTCTATGCAATCAGAAATACATATAAATAGAGTATTTTTAGAATTGAAGTGATGTAAATGAGTTTATGCAAAGAGTGAATGACAGCAGAGGAATACTTACTATATCAAGAGAAGGTAATAACATTGGCACAATTAGGAATGGCTAAAGGATTTGCGATTTAGTGACCCACTATGTTATACCCCTTCTTCCACACTAATCCCCACATTGAGATCACACACCATCATGCCTCCTTTGGGACCCCCTGTCTTCAACGTATGTAATTTCCACTCTTGAAAGCCCCATACCCCTTCCAGCCTTGATGCATAACTCATAGGAAGAAAACTGTAGGCCCACACTGCCTGCCACCCCACTGAAATTTGTTTCAGCTGAGGATGAGCGAGCAATGACGTGTTCTGTAGTCTGCAGAAAGGTGTTAAATGTCAGTACCTTGAACCAAGCCCTAGTGATTCTGTCAATCAGTTTTGTTATTGGTGTGCTAATGGGCATATTTAAGGAACCCCTTGAGTTGGGCTATGTTTATCTAGATGGGGTTTAGACAGGATATTTGTGTTTGGTTTCACCCTCTTGAGATTTGTAACACAGGTGGTGTTCAGTTCTATGGGTGGTTTTCCAGGATGACTCAGCAAGACACATTACATTACACCGTTTATGTGAAAGAGGTAGCGTCCATCAACCCCTCAAAATACATCAATTTCCCCGGTCCCTTCTTGAAGGTGACACCCTAAACATATATCTTCACAGGGTGCTTTGCACAAGGTCTGGTGGAATGATGTCCTTTCCTCCTGAATACCGTTTGGTTAAACCTTTCTGGAGCAACAGTACTACTGTTTCGGTAAAGGCAGATCGTGTGCATGAAGAACAAGTCATGTCATGTTTTGATGTATCTACCAGTATGGACAGATTGGACCATTGCTACTATAATGGACCAGAGGCAAAATAATACAAACAGAAAATAGGAGAAAAACGTTCTTATCAAAGGTAACATTACCCTAGGAGGGGTGGGGGAATTGCTTCAAACTAAAGAGGAGTACTGTACAAATATACACAATTACACATGTGCTATGTTAAGAACACAACACCCACTGTATAAGTAAACGAATTACATGTGCACTGCGTTTGGAGAAGAACACTCACTGTGGATATATCTGGCAGTGAAAAAATGAACCAGCATGCACTGCATTATCACAAATCTCACTCTGGGTGCATAGCTGCCAGAGACCACATGTCTGAGCATGTACTGCATTAAGAAGAACAAAACCTGCTAACAAATATTAAAAATCACACATCCAAAGCACTGAGAGCAAAAAACTACCCACTACCAGTGGATGGCATATCAGGCAAAGATTATGCGCTTGCCTAATTGCACCTCAATAATTTATCTTCCAAATGCTTGAAAATACTATTCTTTGGGAGGGCTTGTTCATTTTTTCTCAGAAGATTGATATGATATGATAAGTCATATATAACGTGCCTGTACAAAAGGGTTTCTAGGTGCATCAAGACAAGGACGGAAAGACAGAAGGATGCCAAAACAATGATCATCCTAGGCCTTGTGTCATACAGATCGTGCAAGTGTAGGGGGTGAGGGTAAGAAGTGCCAGGGGGCAGGGGGGAGGGGAGAGTGCTAGGAACGCGTACGTCCTGCCAGGGTGGTGGCTCATAAGTGCAGGGTGTCAGAGGGAACTGTAGGGTTGCAGATACTGTGCCTAAGTGTTTGGGAGGCCTCTAGGCAGTGCAAGGACATCTAGTTGTGTAGCAGCCTTGTCCCGTAAGCTCGGTGGGTGGTCGGGTAACCAGTATGTGCAGTAAACCGAGGCATCAGCAAGGGAGAGGGAGAGAGAAAGCGGAAGCAAAAAGGAAGGTCTTGAGTTGCTTCCAGAACCTTAGGTGGTCCTGCTAAAGTTTGAGAGAGGTAGGGAGGTTGTTCCAGAAGGATGCCCCAGCTGAGGACAGAGATCTCCCCCCCAACTCACTGCCTGGAGAAGCTTCTTACCCTAAGAGAGTTGGAGGTGGATGAGTTGAGGTCTCGAGAAGAAAGATGCTTAGGAAGAGAAAGTTGGATGTAGTGTGGTTCCCAACCCCAGAAAGCATTGTGGAAAATGCAGAGGGTCTTGAACATGATTCTTGCAGCCACAGGAAGCCAGTGGAGAGATTTCAGGGCTGGAGAAATACAGTCCCTGAGCTTAAGGCCAGGGACAAGTCTCACAGTCCTGTTCTGGATTAGTTGTAAAGGGCGGAGCGTAGATGCAGGCAGATTTAGAAAGAGGCTGTTGCAGTAGTCCAGCCTAGAGCGAGCCAGGGCTCGGGAGACAGTTAGCTCCTGGGGGAAAGTGAGAAAAGGAAGAATGCTTTTGAGGAGGTGCAGCTGATAGTGTGACTTCTTAGAGACGTCAGAGGTATGAGGAGAGAAGGAGAGGGTGGAGCCGAAGATTACACCAAGGTTGTTAGTCTCACAGGAAGGTGCAGGTAGAGTACCAAGGGTGGGTGGCCAGAGTACGAGAGGGAAGGTGGGAGCAGGTGTCCAAATGATGAGGATCTCAGTCTTACTGGCATTAAGGCAGAGATTGGTGGAGGCACACCATTCTAGAATTGCGGACAGACAGTCACGTATGAATGAAGGAGCAGAAGAGGCTAATGGGACCCTAAGTAGAGCTGAGTGTCATCCGCATAACACAGAAAGTTACAACAGAAGGTAGAGATGCAGTGGGCCAGAAGTGACAGGTAGTGCATAAAGAGCCAGGGAGAGAGTTTAGACCCCCTGGGAACATCATATGTAGAGAGTGAGATATAAGAGAGGAAAGACCCAAGTTGGACCTGGGAGTGTGGATGAGAAAGAAAGGAAATCATCCAGGATAGGGCCTGACAAGTTATACCAGGTTGTCACTGAGATGATTGAGAAGGATGGCATGGTTAATGGTGTGGAAAGCAGAGGGTAGATCAAAGAGAATGAGGACAGAAGGAAGGTTAGCGTCTTAACAGGTGTTCAAGAGAGCAGTTTCTCTGCTTCTGGCTGCTCTGAAGCCAGACTGGTGGTCATAGAGACAACCAACAGATTTAGTGTGTAGATTAAGCTGGGAGATGGCCAGCTTTTCCAGGAGTTTGCCCAGGAAAAGAGTGTTGGAGATTGGGCAATAGTTTGCCGGAGAGGAAGGATCAGCACAGAACATCTTAAGGAGGGGATGCACAAGGGAGTGTTTAAGGGCGCAGGGGAAGGTTCCAGTGGCAAAAGAGTGATTGCAGAAATCGGCCAAGGCTGGAGCAAGGGTGTCAATATGGTCCTGTATGGTTCTGGAGGAGCAGGGGAGTACCTGCTTTGACAAGACTTTCATAGATGGGACTTGTCTAGAAACATTGTTGGGAGTGAAGAGGGAGAAGGAGGAGAAAGGAAGAGGAGATACGGCCATAGAGGGGCCCAGATCATTAGAGAGAGAGGAAGAGGAGTTAGAGGAAGAGGAGATAGTGGACAGGATGTCCTAAGTTTCAGTGGTGAAATGAGATGCCAGAGCCATGCAATGGGTCTGGTATGGGACAGTAGAGGTGGGGACTGCAGCAGCATTGGCCAGCTCCTTCCAGATTTTGAACAGTTTGGCAAAGTTGTTAGAGGCCTTGGAGATGTAGACTTGGATGTAGGTTCTCTTCTTAGAAAGGACAGAGAGTCTGTATTACCATTGGAGCAGGCAACAGGCCAGTTTGTCAGACGATGGGCCTGATACCCTCCACTTCCTCTAAGCCACCCTACACTTGCACTTAAGGGTGGTGAGGTCAGAATCATACCAAGAGTTGCACTTGGATGCATGCTTCAAACAGATCCTCATGAGAAAGGCAAGGACATCCAGAGTATTACAGATTAAGATATGAAGTTTGGAAAGGGATGTGTCAGAGTGTGAGTCAGACGCAGGTGTAGTAGGAGGAGAGAAAGTAGCTGTGAAAGCCTCCACTGACACACACTTCATGGGCTGGATGACCGGGAAGGTGGGTGGCAGTGCTGGGGTAGGCTTAACCTGAGGGCAGAGAGTGACAGGTGAGAGGAGGGAAGAAAATTGTCAGTCCAATAGAGAGGAGTGGTGAGAGAGTTGGAGGGGGGATGTATTATGAAATCATAACATCCAGGGTGTGGCCTGCAGAGTGAGTTGGGCCAGAGGTAAGAATAGAGAGAGAGAGAGAGAGAGAGAGAGTTGCAGAGGTTGTAATAGAGCCCTGAAGAGGGGCTAGAAGCATCCAAGTGGATGTTGAGGTCTCTGAGGAGGAGAAGGTGAGAGGTAGAGGTAAGGAGGAATGAGGAGAGGGGAGAGGTCAGCCAACTCGGAGAGGAAGAAGGCGAGCAGGCCAGGCGTCCTGTACATGTTGGCCACAGTGAGAGAGAGGACCAGAGAGATAGAGAGCCTGCAGACCAGGCATACAAAGGAGGAGTAGGCCTGCATTGGAATGACAGTACCAGGGGTCCACTCTGGAAAGATAAGGGCTACTTGTAAAGACTGGTAGGGGGTGCCTGTACTTCCGCTCTCTATATGGTAGAGGAGAGGCGCAGAGGACCCCAGCCAAGATTCTCTATAAGGTAGCAATGGACGAGCAATCAAGGCCTAGCTTCTCAGGAGATGTTGCGGGCTAGTTCTTAAGTACAGTGTATTCCCGGAACCCCCACAAAGGAATGTCCACACACTGTATTACTGAAAACACAGTCTTTATATAATTATATTCAAAGGTGTGTACACGATCACAATAACGCACTTTGTACTCAGAAGTCAATAATGATAAATATATACGATTCTAAACTGGTACCACTAATGTTATCAAATCTCATTAAAGTGCATCAACTGTACGGTTAAAATGTCACACATATTAATAACGAGAAAACCAGCAATAGAGATAGGCAGGAACGTAAAATGGTTGAAACAATAGGCAGAATGCTGGCCCAGTTACCTAGACACAGTTCTGTGTGGAGATCCCGCCACCTGGGCAACCTGTAAAATAAGGATATATCGCACAAGCCCAGTCCATATGTTCAATAGTCTTACTTCTGCCTATTAAGGTTTTACCCCCCAATGTACTTGGTGGAGTAGAGTTCTCCCACGATGCGTCAACCGATCCTTCTTGAGTGCCTCCCTTTCAGGCGGGAGCCACGGATCGTCGAGAGGTGTCGGGGAACTTGGCGTTCGTTGTGGTGGAATCGACGGCCCTTCTTGAGTGTCCTCCCTTTAAGGCAGGAGTCACGGGTCATTGAACGTCCGACGGTGAACAGGGTGAACTACGGCAGGGAAGTGGCAGCTTCGTTCCTAGCGGTGCTCCTCGATGACAGAGCGTTGGCGTCCTGCAAGGAAGAGGCGTGCGGGGCACCTCGGTGACGATAGTTCTGGACCGCAAAGAGATGATGAAGAACTGTGGCCCAGCAAGGGCATCGGGTCGTCGGCGTCTCTGTGGTCTTGAGGTGGAGGGAAACCCACCGGTGGATGCTCCTCGCGCGTCGACGGTCAGGCCTTCTCCAGCGGTAGACAAGCAGGTGACGATGCTGACGAGAGCATCCGATGATCAATTGAAGTCCTTAGGCAAACGGGAGCACGGCGGCTTCTCCTTGGAGTTCCGCAGCAGTCCCCATATCGGGTCGGCAGCCTGTCGAAGGTCTAAGTTACGAAGGAATGCAAGCGAGGAAAGGAAGAAGGGATGGACGCACAGGCTCGAGAAGCAGGAACTGTTGCAAGGGGGACGCACATGGTGCAAGAAGGAGAATGGGACAGACACACAAGGTCAGCGGGTTGAGTTGAGTGCATCAATGCTACTCTCCCTCCCGCACCTTCTTACATTATGGACGCAGTTGGAGGGCGAAATTGTCTGCGCTCGCAATCTGCACCGCCACCCCATCACCACCAAACACATGCGTCACTCAACACTGCAGCCTGGTCCTGTGAAGGCTTTGCCACAGAAGGTCCGATCCTTGTTTTTTAAAGTCTCAGGAGCATGGAAAGTTGCATTGCATGCTTCTTTTCTTTAGGCAGCATCTACTGCGTACTTACGTCACACAACACTGCAGCTTTGTCCTGCGAGAACTTTGCCGCAGAGGATCCGAACCTGGGTTCTTAAAAACTCGGGAGCGTGGAAAGTTGTGCTGTGTGCTACGTGTCATTGGGCATTGTCTCCAGTGTATCTGTGTCACACAACACTGCAGCCTTGTTCATCGAGGGATTTGCCATAGATGATCTGATCCTCAGTTCTTAAAAGCTCAGGAGCAAGCAAAGTTGTGTTGCATGCTGTGTTTTGTCTGGCAGCATCTCCTGTGTACCTGCATCACACAACACAGCAGCCTTGTCATGCAAGAGCTTTTTGATTGAGCATCAAGTGCCAAACCAATGAGGGTGTTGAGAGGTGTGAAGATGTGCAATCTCCTTTAGTAGACTGCTAGACTCAACACATCCATAAAGAGATAGCAGGAACTTTCAGCGTTTGCGACAGATCTGGAGGAAGGAGACATGTGTTTCACTACTGCCTTGATAAAAGTTGAGATTGACAAAGGAAGGAATGATGGGAAGACTGATGCCTACAGCAGGACAGTGCAAGCATGAAGGGTTTGGACAGATAGATGATCAGCTACTAATCCAGCTGGTGTCATCATGATTTCAAATTTTGTAATTATTAGTCATGGATTCCCAGATCCTAAATGATTCCCCTTTTGTCAATGAGTGGCCTTTGGCTAATTTATTTCTTTTTTCCTTTCAATGATGGGCCTGTGGCCAAAATGTGTGTTTTTTTTATACATGTTTATACATAAAATGAGGCAGGTAATTCTCTACCTGTGAGAGTGGTCTGTGAATCCCCTCCACAAACCTCATACCAAAGGTATAGTACACACCTGTGCCTGGCTGAATAAGTAGCCTGATCACAGCTCCTGATCTCCCTTGGCACAGAGCAGGTTCAGGGCACAGATGCCCTTATGACATCTGCAGTCACTCACTACAGCACAGTGGCTGCATTTAAGATATGCAACTCTGTTCCTAATCTCTATAATTATGTTTTTTGCTGTCTAGGTGGCACATTAAACTTTAAATATAAGCCATACCTGCGTTGGTGGGTGGTATTTCTCATTATTATTACTGCTGCATCCAATTGATTTCACACATGTGTCAGCCCTATGAGCCCAGCTCAGCTGTGGAAGGGCTATGTGTATTCCACTCAACAAGGGTGTCTTTGTTGCTGCCAGAAACACTGTAGCCCTAGGGGTTACCTCTATTTATTTCTTTGCATGGGTAGTTAACACCCTCCCCAGAAAATAGCCTTCCACAGGAACCTGTCCGAGGAACAGGAATCAAAGGGTCCATCCATCCACAGAGTAGCCTCACCCCATGGTGATGCATACCAAAAGGGTATTTGATTATACTGAGAAGGGAAGGGTCAAGGTTAGTGTTAGCAGAATCAGATTCTTACAGCTGGTGAAAAAGTGTTACTATCTTCTTTCTGTCTGTCTCTATCTTTCCGTCCTGTCCCTCCACTTCCTGTAGCAAAAATCACTTTGGGTTTGATGTCAGGTGGTAATGTCTACTTGTTCTAAGGACATAGACTGTACCCCTAAAGCAGGCTTGCTTTAGTCCAATCACATGTGTGTTTTTGCCTTTAAAATAAGGGGTAACCCTATCAATCTCAGGATCACTTTTGAACAGACACCAAAGGAAGATCCATTGGACCTCTATTTGGAGTGTCGACTTTCCAGAGCCCTCCACTAGTGAGTGGAAGACTGAGTGTCCAAGGCAGAGGTGAGTTATATTCCCTACCCAATCCAAGGGCACTTTGGGAGTGAGTCTTGCTGCTGCAAGAAGACATGCATCTCTGCCAGCCAAACTGCTACTCAGGACTTCTTTGGGGTGAAGGACTCCACACTGTGTGTGCCAACCTCCATTTGAATTGCCATTGAACCAGGTTTGCCATATCTCAGAATTCAGGACCCACTGGTACTGCCTCTGGCAGTCGTTCAAAGCTTTAAACCAACATGCTTGCAACTTTGAAACAGCTCAATGCCACATTGTGTTCTCGCAGAGCCTGACACCTGCTGGGCTGGAATCAAATGTTCATCGCCAGAACTGACTCAAACCCATGAAGTGTCACTCATCAACTTCACTCGACCCGCCTTGACCTCGAACTACAGCTTCACCAAACAAACACTGAGGAACAGGGTCTCTGCTTCCAACCATCGCGACCATCAGCTCAGACAGCTGGAGCGTTATGCATCAACCCTTCCCACCAGTCTTGTATTGTATTGAATTTATGTATATAGCGCTCCAAGCCCTGAGGAAACTGGGCACATTTCTTTGGGTACATATAATAGTACAAATTTACAGTTACAAATTACTGTTGCATAATTTACAGTTACGGGCATAGTAGTTCACACACATTACAAGCATGGGGGATAATCAAAATAACATAGAACACAGACAGGGTAATTCATAGAATTTCGCAGAAAAGTGTCGCAAGCGGCTGGCGCAGAGTGTCCGCGTGCGATTGACTGCGCCAGGCACGTGCGCTAAAACCGATTTCCGCGCACAGCGTATTCATGGATTTCATGCTCCCAAACCAGCCGTGGCGCAGAGTATCGCAGCGACCCTGCAGCAGCGCCAGTAACGCCCCCAAGAACGCCCTCGCGCAAGGAAAAGCCAGCAAAATCGCTAAATCATCGCAAAGGGCTGCGCTAACCCTGGACCAGTTTACAGGGCAGCCAAACAAGGAACGCAAAGCGGGTAACGTGCATATCAGGGGTACACGTGAAGTCATACACGCGATTAGCCAGGGTAAGTGTATTACAGGGGTACACGTGAAGTCATACACGCGATTAGCCAGGGTACGTGTATTACAGGGGTACGCGGGAAGTTTAACACGCGATTGGCCAGGGTACGTGTATTACAGGGGTACGCGGGAAGTTTAACACGCGATTGGCCAGGGTACGTGTATTACAGGGGTACGCGGGAAGTTTAACACGCGATTGGCCAGGGTACGTGTATTACAGGGGTACGCGGGAAGTTTAACACGCGATTAGCCAGGGTAAGTGTATTACAGGGGTACACGTGAAGTTATACACGCGATTAGCCAGGGTACGTGTATTACAGGGGTACGCGGGAAGTTTAACACGCGATTGGCCAGGGTACGTGTATTACAGGGGTACGCGGGAAGTTTAACACGCGATTGGCCAGGGTACGTGTATTACAGGGGTACGCGGGAAGTTTAACACGCGATTGGCCAGGGTACGTGTATCAAAGGGGTACGCGGGAAGTTTAACACGCGATTAGCCAGTGTAAGTGTATTACAGGGGTACACGTGAAGTCATACACGCGATTAGCCAGGGTACGTGTATTACAGGGGTACGCGGGAAGTTTAACACGCGATTGGCCAGGGTACGTGTATTACAGGGGTACGCGGGAAGTTTAACACGCGATTAGCCAGGGTAAGTGTATTACAGGGGTACGCGGGAAGTTTAACACGCGATTAGCCAGGGTACGTGTATTACAGGGGTACGCGGGAAGTTTAACACGCGATTGGCCAGGGTACGTGTATTACAGGGGTACGCGGGAAGTTTAACACGCGATTGGCCAGGGTACGTGTATTACAGGGGTACGCGTGAAGTTATACACGCGATTAGCCAGGGTACGTATATTACAGGGGTACGCGGGAAGTTTAACACGCGATTGGCCAGGGTACGTGTATTACAGGGGTACGCGGGAAGTTCTACACGCGATTGGCCAGGGTACGTGTATTACAGGGGTATGCGGGAAGTTTCACATGCGATTTGGCCAGGTACGTGTATTACAGGGGTGCGTGGGAATTATCACACGCGATTTGGCTTGGTACGTGTATTACAGGGGTGTGCGGGAATTATCACACGCAATTAGGCTGGGTGGGTCCTCACAGGTGTTCCCTGTACACCCTCCACAGCCCCTGCAGGCAGCCCACAAAACAGGGGACTACCCTGCACACCTGCTCATGTCCCCCTGCACCCCCACCCCCCAGCAGTGCAGGGGCACCCTCCACCAGGCCCCCACTCATGTCTCCCACCACCCCCACCCCCCAGCCACCAGGGGCACCCTCACCAGGCCCCCACTCATGTCTCCCACCACCCCCACCCCCCAGCAGTGCTGGGGCACCCTCCACCAGGCCCCCACTCATATCTCCCACCACCCCCACCCCCCAGCCACCAGGGGCACCCTCCACCAGGCCCCCACTCATGTCTCCCACCACCCCCACCCCCCAGCAGTGCAGGGGCACCCTCCACCAGGCCCCCACTCATGTCTCCCACCACCCCCACCCCCCAGCAGTGCAGGGTCACCCTCCACCAGGCCCCCACTCATGTCTCCCACCACCCCCACCCCCCAGCCACCAGGGTCACCCTCCACCAGGCCCCCACTCATGTCTCCCACCACCCCCACCCCCCAGCAGTGCAGGGGCACCCTCCACCAGGCCCCCACTCATGTCTCCCACCACCCCCACCCCCCAGCAGTGCAGGGGCACCCTCCACCAGGCCCCCACTCATGTCTCCCACCACCCCCACCCCCCAGCCACCAGGGGCACCCTCCACCAGGCCCCCACTCATGTCTCCCACCACCCCCACCCCCCAGCAGTGCTGGGGCACCCTCCACCAGGCCCCCACTCATGTCTCCCACCACCCCCACCCCCCAGCCACCAGGGGCCCCCTCCACCAGGCCCCCACTCATGTCTCCCACCACCCCCACCCCCCAGCAGTGCAGGGGCACCCTCCACCAGGCCCCCACTCATGTCTCCCACCACCCCCACCCCCCAGCAGTGCAGGGGCACCCTCCACCAGGCCCCCACTCATGTCTCCCACCACCCCCACCCCCCAGCCACCAGGGGCACCCTCCACCAGGCCCCCACTCATGTCTCCCACCACCCCCACCCCCCAGCAGTGCAGGGGCACCCTCCACCAGGCCCCCACTCATGTCTCCCACCACCCCCACCCCCCAGCAGTGCAGGGGCACCCTCCACCAGGCCCCCACTCATGTCTCCCACCACCCCCACCCCCCAGAAGTGCAGGGGCACCCTCCACCAGGCCCCCACTCATGTCTCCCACCACCCCCACCCCCCAGCCACCAGGGGCACCCTCCACCAGGCCCCCACTCATGTCTCCCACCACCCCCACCCCCCAGCAGTGCAGGGGCACCCTCCACCAGGCCCCCACTCATGTCTCCCACCACCCCCACCCCCCAGCAGTGCAGGGGCACCCTCCACCAGGCCCCCACTCATGTCTCCCACCACCCCCACCCCCCAGCCACCAGGGGCACCCTCCACCAGGCCCCCACTCATGTCTCCCACCACCCCCACCCCCCAGCAGTGCTGGGGCACCCTCCACCAGGCCCCCACTCATGTCTCCCACCACCCCCACCCCCCAGCCACCAGGGGCACCCTCCACCAGGCCCCCACTCATGTCTCCCACCACCCCCACCCCCCAGCAGTGCAGGGGCACCCTCCACCAGGCCCCCACTCATGTCTCCCACCACCCCCACCCCCCAGCAGTGCAGGGGCACCCTCCACCAGGCCCCCACTCATGTCTCCCACCACCCCCACCCCCCAGCCACCAGGGTCACCCTCCACCAGGCCCCCACTCATGTCTCCCACCACCCCCACCCCCCAGCAGTGCAGGGGCACCCTCCACCAGGCCCCCACTCATGTCTCCCACCACCCCCACCCCCCAGCCACCAGGGTCACCCTCCACCAGGCCCCCACTCATGTCTCCCACCACCCCCACCCCCCAGCAGTGCAGGGGCACCCTCCACCAGGCCCCCACTCATGTCTCCCACCACCCCCACCCCCCAGCAGTGCAGGGGCACCCTCCACCAGGCCCCCACTCATGTCTCCCACCACCCCCACCCCCCAGCCACCAGGGTCACCCTCCACCAGGCCCCCACTCATGTCTCCCACCACCCCCACCCCCCAGCAGTGCAGGGGCACCCTCCACCAGGCCCCCACTCATGTCTCCCACCACCCCCACCCCCCAGCAGTGCAGGGGCAGCCTCCACCAGGCCCCCACTCATGTCCCCTATCACCCCCACCCCCCAGCCACCAGGGTCACCCTCCACCAGGCCCCCACTCATGTCTCCCACCACCCCCACCCCCCAGCAGTGCAGGGGCACCCTCCACCAGGCCCCCACTCATGTCTCCCACCACCCCCACCCCCCAGCCACCAGGGGCACCCTCCACCAGGCCCCCACTCATGTCTCCCACCACCCCCACCTCCCAGCAGTGCAGGGGCACCCTCCACCAGGCCCCCACTCATGTCTCCCACCACCCCCACCCCCCAGCAGTGCAGGGGCACCCTCCACCAGGCCCCCACTCATGTCTCCCACCACCCCCACCCCCCAGCAGTGCAGGGGCAGCCTCCACCAGGCCCCCACTCATGTCCCCTATCACCCCCACCCCCCCGCCACCAGGGACACCCTCCACCAGGCCCCCACATATGTCTCCCACCACCCACACCCCCCAGCAGTGCAGGGGCACCCTCCACCAGGCCCCCACTCATGTCTCCCACCACCCCCACCCCCCAGCCACCAGGGGCACCCTCCACCAGGCCCCCACTCATGTCTCCCACCACCCCCACCCCCCAGCAGTGCAGGGGCACCCTCCACCAGGCCCCCACTCATGTCTCCCACCACCCCCACCCCCCAGCCACCAGGGGCACCCTCCACCAGGCCCCCACTCATGTCTCCCACCACCCCCACCCCCCAGCAGTGCAGAGGCACCCTCCACCAGGCCCCCACTCATGTCTCCCACCACCCCCACCCCCCAGCAGTGCAGGGGCAGCCTCCACCAGGCCCCCACTCATGTCCCCTATCACCCCCACCCCCCCGCCACCAGGGGCACCCTCCACCAGGCCCCCACTCATGTCTCCCACCACCCCCACCCCCCAGCAGTGCAGGGGCAGCCTCCACCAGGCCCCCACTCATGTCCCCTATCACCCCCACCCCCCAGCCACCAGGGTCACCCTCCACCAGGCCCCCACTCATGTCTCCCACCACCCCCACCCCCCAGCAGTGCAGGGGCACCCTCCACCAGGCCCCCACTCATGTCTCCCACCACCCCCACCCCCCTGCCACCATGTGCAGCCCCCACCAGGCCCCCACTCATGTCTCCCACCACCCCCACCCCCCAGCAGTGCAGGGGCAGCCTCCACCAGGCCCCCACTCATGTCTCCCACCACCCCCACCCCCCAGCCACCAGGGTCACCCTCCACCAGGCCCCCACTCATGTCTCCCACCACCCCCACCCCCCAGCAGTGCAGGGGCAGCCTCCACCAGGCCCCCACTCATGTCCCCTATCACCCCCACCCCCCAGCCACCAGGGTCACCCTCCACCAGGCCCCCACTCATGTCTCCCACCACCCCCACCCCCCAGCAGTGCAGGGGCACCCTCCACCAGGCCCCCACTCATGTCTCCCACCACCCCCACCCCCCTGCCACCATGTGCAGCCCCCACCAGGCCCCCACTCATGTCTCCCACCACCCCCACCCCCCAGCAGTGCAGGGGCAGCCTCCACCAGGCCCCCACTCATGTCTCCCACCACCCCCACCCCCCAGCCACCAGGGTCACCCTCCACCAGGCCCTCACTCATGTCTCCCACCACCCCCACCCCCCAGCAGTGCAGGGGCACCCTCCACCAGGCCCCCACTCATGTCTCCCACCACCCCCACCCCCCTGCCACCATGTGCAGCCCCCACCAGGTCCTCACAATGTGCGTATTGGTCAGCCTCCACAGCCAAAAAGCCCTACCAAGTAACCCATTCACCCACATGGAAATGGAAATCACATGTTACACCCCCAATGTTCATGAAGCAAATGAACCCATGTCCGTCACACACATATTTTCCAATTGAATGGGAAAACACACAACATGACATGCATGAAACCAATGAGATGAAACCACACAGTGAACAATGTAAAAAAAAATGTATTAGAAAAAAATACGAATGCTAAAGAAAGAAAACTAACTACAATGTAAATGTGAAAAAAGAAGCTGCATGTCCGCATAAAAACACAAAACTAGAAAATCTAATCCAAAAAATGTTGTCCAAAGTGAAATGTCAAAACTCTCCGTGCAACAAAGAACTATGTACAAAAATAACAAGGGTCCATCATCACAACAGAACTAAGGAAACCTCCTAAAAAACCTACCTAAATATCAACTATATACAAAAAGTGGAGCAGTGTCCGTCGACTCCAAATCATAAGAAAAAACAAAGGAAACCTAAAACTAAAGAACTATATACAAAGGCGGCGGGCAAGTCCAGCGGCTCACTCTGTGGTGTTCCGGGCCAGGGCATCATCGAACTCCTGTTCGATGTCCCGGAGGCGGTCCAGTTCCATGGCCCCGAGGGTCCGCAGGGACGACGCCGTGTCCTCCTCCAACCCCCTGCGGATTGCCTCGAGGCACTCGGCCCGCCTCAGGGCCCTCCGCATGGAGTTCTCCGCCCTGACCATTGTGAGCCGCGCCTCTTCCGCCCGCCGCCGCTCCGCACCTATGGCGTGGCCCAACCGCTGCCACACGGAAGACACTCTCTGTCCTGGGTCCTCCTGCCCTCCGGCCGATGCCTGCCCCTCCGATGTCGAAGGCCCCGAGCCTTCATGGCTCCCACCATCTTGCTGCTGCTGCTGCTCTGCCTCTGCCCGTGCACTGCCTCCTGCTGCCTGCACATCCTCCGCCGGCTGGGGTGCAGTTGTTGATGTGGCCACCCCTGCTGGACGTCCGACTCCCGACTGTGGCAGAGATGCCTCCTCCACCAGCCTGGCCGCACTGTCAGAGGCAGCTCCACAGGGCACCCAGGTGACTGATGGGTGGGAAGATGGCACAGAGGACGACTGGCGCGTAGGGGGTCCAGTTGAGGAGGGGGTCGGAACAAGCCCCATCAGACGGAGGAATCCGGTCTGGGTGACCTGTCCCAGCAGGCTGACGTGGTCAACGAGCCATTCGAGATGACGTGCAGTCTCTCCATGAAAAGACTGCAGGTCACCTCGCATGGCCCGTTGACGCAACGCCACACCAGCCAGGACAGGCTCAACCCGGACCTGGATAGCCACGTCCGCAGGCAGAGGAAGGCCAGTTGACGTCAGCTCATCCCCTGCCTGAAAACGGGTCTGGACGTAGGCATCCCTGCTGGTGCAAGATGATGCAGGGACAGGATCGGGGACAGGATTGCACACAGGCACCTCCGCGGCCGCCTGTGCTGCCTCCTGTCCCTGGTCCTGGACTGCACCACTAGCACCAGTGGGATCCCCACCTCCAGACCCCGTCTCTGGTGCTTGCACGGCCTCCTCCTCCACCAGACCCCCCACCAACCTGGATGACTCTGTGCCATCTTCCCCTGTTGGGCCCTGTGGGGTCCCAGCTGCCCCTTCTGCTGCCGAGGAGTCCAACTGCAACCTCCGCCTCTTGGACCTCCCCCCGGCAGCTGCGGCCTGGGACGCGGCACCGGACTCCTCACTCCCCGACGAGATGACAACACGGGAGGGGAGCCGGGCCTTGCGTCTCCGGCTGGCGGTCGGATCCCCGCCGCTGTGCTCCACAGCACCTTCTCCGCCCTCTTCATCAGTTGACGCTGCAGACAGGGAGAAACAAAACACAGGCATCAGGGCACTGTACAATGGACACATACACACATGACAGTTGTACATGAGTGGCAATGGCAAACCTCAGACATGCCATCACAATCCCCAACACACATGTCATTGCAACTGGCACACATGAGCCATACCACAGCCATATCGCAACTGCCACCACCATCCCCACACATACAACAGCATCAGCAGCCAAAGGGGAGCCATACATCACATGCAACACAGGAAGTGCACCACACATGTACACACACCACCACACTTGCATGCATGTCTACACCTCTGCCAAGTGTCGCACTGTTCAGACGGGCATCCATGTCACATCTGCCAATCAGGCTTCCACATACCGCTGTCACATGCATCCATGTAGCATCACTGTTGCACCTTTGACAAATACACACACATGCACATGTACACAGTGCTCATACATGCAGCCGAAAACAACATACATGCCTGACATCACGGACATGTCTACTTACATACACATTCATCCAAACATGTGTGCACGCACAACTGCATTTGCCATGCAAGCCCACACACACAAGCACCATCCATGTCTCACACATTACAGCCCTCGCATGTGTCAGCCCCACGGCCCTGTACACCCCCACCCATACTCCACCCCATACAAACAGATGTGCAACTGGCACAATGGGGAATGATCACCACACGCCCTGCTCACAACCAGGATGCATGTACACTCACCGCTCGACTCCAGACGGCTCTGCTTCTCTAGGACCTGGACGTGGAGCGCTGGGGATATGCGTTCCAGGACCCCCATCTGTTCTTCCGACAAGTGGCCCCGGCGCCCCTTGGCATCCGCTGCCTTCAAGAGGCGCCGGGCCTTGTTCAGGGTCCTGGACCTGAAGTCCTCCCAGCGCTTCCTGACATGTTGTAAGTCCCGGACTGCCACCCCCTCCGCGTTGATGGCAGTCACGATGTCTGTCCAGATCCGAGTCCGTCCTTCCTTGTCGGCGCGGGAACTTCCAAAGAGGGCATCATACTGCCCCAGGACTTGCTCCACCAGGACACCAACTTCGGTGGCACTGAAGCTGGTGCCCCTCTGCCTCTCTGGCCGGGGGTTGTCAGTGGTCACAGATGGTGTTAGCCCCGACATGACAACCCCAGAGGCAGGAGTGGGTGGGCAACTGGGTCCTGGGGCTGGGCTGTGGAGCGATGGAATTCCAGTCGGGAGTCTTCTGTTCCAGCAGGGGTGGTCACAGCAACAGCACCCCTGGCTGATGTGCAGGCAGCAAATGGCAGTGCACGTGGGCAGCAGGCAGTCAGGCAGCAGCAGATAGCAGGTGGGAGCGTGCTCGGGGCTCTGGGGGGCAGTAATTCGGCCTTCTGGGCAGGAGCGTGGTCTCCCGTGTGCTCACGCGTGGCCAGCTTGGTACGGAGTGAATTGGCACGTGAAAATCCTGCACGTCAGCGTGAAAACCGAGGAAAGGCCCTTAGCGCGTAAGCGCGTCAGCACGCATACGCGATTCCATTGGACCAAAGGCCCTCAGCGCGTAAGCGCGTCTGTGACGTGACCCGCACGGGTGTTTCCCACACAGCACGTGATGACAGAGCACACGTGGAAAGACTGCACGTCAGAGTCTCATCGCGTGTAATTGGACAAAAGTGCGTGTACACGCGATTGGCCTATGTACGTGTATATGAGGTGTGCGCGGACACTTACACATGCAAGTACGTCAGCGCACCTGTATCCCGGTGTACGGCCATTTCCACCAATCACACGCAATGAGACTCTGACGTGCAGTCTTTCCACGTGTGCTCTGTCATCACGTGCTGTGTGGGAAACACCCGTGCGGGTCACGTCACAGACGCGCTTACGCGCTGAGGGCCTTTGGTCCAATGGAATCGCGTATGCGTGCTGACGCGCTTACGCGCTAAGGGCCTTTCCTCGGTTTTCACGCTGACGTGCAGGATTTTCACGTGCCAATTCACTCCGTACCAAGCTGGCCACGCGTGAGCACACGGGAGACCACGCTCCTGCCCAGAAGGCCGAATTACTGCCCCCCAGAGCCCCGAGCACGCTCCCACCTGCTATCTGCTGCTGCCTGACAGCCTGCTGCCCACGTGCACTGCCATTTGCTGCCTGCACATCAGCCAGGGGTGCTGTTGCTGTGACCACCCCTGCTGGAACAGAAGACTCCCGACTGGAATTCCATCGCTCCACAGCCCAGCCCCAGGACCCAGTTGCCCACCCACTCCTGCCTCTGGGGTTGTCATGTCGGGGCTAACACCATCTGTGACCACTGACAACCCCCGGCCAGAGAGGCAGAGGGGCCCCAGCTTCAGTGCCACCGAAGTTGGTGTCCTGGTGGAGCAAGTCCTGGGGCAGTATGATGCCCTCTTTGGAAGTTCCCGCGCCGACAAGGAAGGACGGACTCGGATCTGGACAGACATCGTGACTGCCATCAACGCGGAGGGGGTGGCAGTCCGGGACTTACAACATGTCAGGAAGCGCTGGGAGGACTTCAGGTCCAGGACCCTGAACAAGGCCCGGCGCCTCTTGAAGGCAGCGGATGCCAAGGGGCGCCGGGGCCACTTGTCGGAAGAACAGATGGGGGTCCTGGAACGCATATCCCCAGCGCTCCACGTCCAGGTCCTAGAGAAGCAGAGCCGTCTGGAGTCGAGCGGTGAGTGTACATGCATCCTGGTTGTGAGCAGGGCGTGTGGTGATCATTCCCCATTGTGCCAGTTGCACATCTGTTTGTATGGGGTGGAGTATGGGTGGGGGTGTACAGGGCCGTGGGGCTGACACATGCGAGGGCTGTAATGTGTGAGACATGGATGGTGCTTGTGTGTGTGGGCTTGCATGGCAAATGCAGTTGTGCGTGCACACATGTTTGGATGAATGTGTATGTAAGTAGACATGTCCGTGATGTCAGGCATGTATGTTGTTTTCGGCTGCATGTATGAGCACTGTGTACATGTGCATGTGTGTGTATTTGTCAAAGGTGCAACAGTGATGCTACATGGATGCATGTGACAGCGGTATGTGGAAGCCTGATTGGCAGATGTGACATGGATGCCCGTCTGAACAGTGCGACACTTGGCAGAGGTGTAGACATGCATGCAAGTGTGGTGGTGTGTGTACATGTGTGGTGCACTTCCTGTGTTGCATGTGATGTATGGCTCCCCTTTGGCTGCTGATGCTGTTGTATGTGTGGGGATGGTGGTGGCAGTTGCGATATGGCTGTGGTATGGCTCATGTGTGCCAGTTGCAATGACATGTGTGTTGGGGATTGTGATGACATGTCTGAGGTTTGCCAATGCCACTCATGTGCAACTGTCATGCGTGTATGTGTCCATTGTACAGTGCCCTGATGCCTGTGTTTTGTTTCTCCCTGTCTGCAGCGTCAACTGATGAAGAGGGCGGAGAAGGTGCTGTGGAGCACAGCGGCGGGGATCCGACCGCCAGCCGGAGACGCAAGGCCCGGCTCCCCTCCCGTGTTGTCATCTCGTCGGGGAGTGAGGAGTCCGGTGCCGCGTCCCAGGCCGCAGCTGCCGGGGGGAGGTCCAAGAGGCGGAGGTTGCAGTTGGACTCCTCGGCAGCAGAAGGGGCAGCTGGGACCCCACAGGGCCCAACAGGGGAAGATGGCACGGAGTCATCCAGGTTGGTGGGGGGTTTGGTGGAGGAGGGGGCCGCGCAAGCACCAGAGACAGGGTCTGGAGGTGGGGATCCCACTGGTGCTAGTGGTGCAGTCCAGGACCAGGGACAGGAGGCAGCACAGGCGGCCGCGGAGGTGCCTGTGTGCAATCCTGTCCCCGATCCTGTCCCTGCATCATCTTGCACCAGCAGGGATGCCTACGTCCAGACCCGTTTTCAGGCAGGGGATGAGCTGACGTCAACTGGCCTTCCTCTGCCTGCGGACGTGGCCATCCAGGACCGGGTTGAGCCTGTCCTGGCTGGTGTGGCGTTGCGTCAACGGGCCATGCGAGGTGACCTGCAGTCTTTTCATGGAGAGACTGCACGTCATCTCGAATGGCTCGTTGACCACGTCAGCCTGCTGGGACAGGTCACCCAGGCCGGATTCCGCTGTCTGATGGGGCTTGCTCCGACCCCCTCCTCAACTGGACCCCCTACGCGCCAGTCGTCCTCTGTGCCATCTTCCCACCCATCAGTCACCTGGGTGCCCTGTGGAGCTGCCTCTGACAGTGCGGCCAGGCTGGTGGAGGAGGCATCCCTGCCACAGTCGGGAGTCGGACGTCCAGCAGGGGTGGCCACATCAACAGGTGCACCCCAGCCGGCGGAGGATGTGCAGGCAGCAGGAGGCAGTGCACGGGCAGAGGCAGAGCAGCAGCAGCAGCAAGATGGTGGGAGCCATGAAGGCTCGGGGCCTTCGACATCGGAGGGGCAGGCATCGGCCGGAGGGCAGGAGGACCCAGGACAGAGAGTGTCTTCCGTGTGGCAGCGGTTGGGCCACGCCATAGGTGCGGAGCGGCGGCGGGCGGAAGAGGCGCGGCTCACAATGGTCAGGGCGGAGAACTCCATGCGGAGGGCCCTGAGGCGGGCCGAGTGCCTCGAGGCAATCCGCAGGGGGTTGGAGGAGGACACAGCGTCGTCCCTGCGGACCCTCGGGGCCATGGAACTGGACCGCCTCCGGGACATCGAACAGGAGTTCGATGATGCCCTGGCCCGGAACACCACAGAGTGAGCCGCTGGACTTGCCCGCCGCCTTTGTATATAGTTCTTTAGTTTTAGGTTTCCTTTCGTTCTTATTATTATTTGGAGTCGACGGACACTGCTCCACTTTTTGTATATAGTTGATATTTAGGTAGGTTTTTTAGGAGGTTTCCTTAGTTCAGTTGTGATGATGGACCCTTGTTATTTTTGTACATAGTTCTTTGTTGCATGGTGAGTTTTTACATTTCACTTTGGACATAATTTTTTTGATTTGATTTTCTAGATTTGTGTTTTTATGCGGACATGCAGCTTATTTTTTCACATTTACATTGTAGTTAGTTTTCTTTCTTTGGCATTTGTATTTTTTTCAATACATTTTTTTTTACATTGTTCACTGTGTGGTTTCATCTCATTGGTTTCATGCATGTCATGTTGTGTGTTTTCCCATTCAATTTGAAAATATGTGTGTGACGGACATGGGTTCATTTGCTTCATGTACATTGGGGGTGTAACATGTGATTTCCATTTCCATGTGGGTGAATGGGTTACTTGGTAGGTCTTTTTGGCTGTGGAGGCTGACCATTACGCACATGATTGGGGATTGTGAGGACCTGGTGGGGGCTGCACATGGTGGCAGGGGGGTGGGGGTGCAGGGGGACATGAGTGGGGGCCTGGTGGAGGTTGAGCCTGCACTGCTGGGGGGTGGGGGTGGTGGGAGACATGAGTGGGGGCCTGGTGGAGGGTGACCCTGCACTGCTGGGGTGTGGGGGTGATGGGAGACATGAGTGGGGGCCTGGTGGAGGGTGACCCTGGTGGCTGGGGGGTGGGGGTGATAGGGGACATGAGTGGGGGCCTGGTGGAGGGTGACCCTGGTGGCTGGGGGGTGGGGGTGGTGGGAGACATGAGTTGGACATGGGTGGGGGCCTGCTGGCAGGTGCCCCACAGTGCTGGGGTGTGGGGGTGGTGGGAGACATGAGTTGGACATGGGTGGGGGCCTGCTGGCAGGTGCCCCACAGTGCTGGGGGGTGGGGGTGGTGGGAGACATGAGTGGGGCCCTGGTGGAGGGTGACCCTGCACTGCTGGGGGGTGGGGGTGGTGGGAGACATGAGTGGGGCCCTGGTGGAGGGTGACCCTGCACTGCTGGGGGGTGGGGGTGGTGGGAGACATGAGTGGGGCCCTGGTGGAGGGTGACCCTGGTGGCTGGGGGGTGGGGGTGGTGGGAGACATGAGTTGGACATGGGTGGGGGCCTGCTGGCAGGTGCCCCACAGTGCTGGGGTGTGGGGGTGGTGGGAGACATGAGTTGGACATGGGTGGGGGCCTGCTGGCAGGTGCCCCACAGTGCTGGGGGGTGGGGGTGGTGGGAGACATGAGTTGGACATGGGTGGGGGCCTACTGGCAGGTGCCCCACAGTGCTGGGGGGTGGGGGTGGTGGGAGACATGAGTTGGACATGGGTGGGGGCCTGCTGGCAGGTGCCCCACAGTGCTGGGGGGTGGGGGTGGTCGGAGACATGAGTGGGGCCCTGGTGGAGGGTGACCCTGGTGGCTGGGGGGTGGGGGTGGTGGAAGACATGAGTTGGACATGGGTGGGGGCCTACTGGCAGGTGCCCCACAGTGCTGGGGGGTGGGGGTGGTGGGGGACATGAGTTGGACATGGGTGGGGGACTGCTGGCATGTGCCCCACAGTGCTGGGGGGTGGGGGTGCAAGGGGACATGTGTTGGTGTTCATTAGTTCAAGGAGACATGTGCCTTTGCTGGGGGGCATGCCCATGTTGGGTGGGCTGCCTGCGGGACATGACCAGGGATGCAGGGTAGTCCCCTGTGGTGTGGGCTGCCTGCAGGGGCCGTGGAGGGTGTACAGGGTACACCTGGGAGGACCCACACTGTCAAATCACATGTGGGACTCCCCGGCACCCCTGAAATACACGTACCGTGCAGAAATCGCGTGTAAAACTTCCCGCGCACCCCTGAAATACACGCGCCCAGGCTATTCGCGTGTAAAACTTCCCGCGCACCCCTGAAATACACGCGCCCAGGCTATTCGCGTGTAAAACTTCCCGCGCACCCCTGAAATACACGCGCCCAGGCTATTCGCGTGTAAAACTTCCCGCGCACCCCTGATATACACGCGCCCAGGCTATTCGCGTGTGGAACTTCCCGCGCACCCCTGAAATACACGGGCCCAGGCTATTCGCGTGTGGAACTCCCCGCGCACCCCTGAAATACACGCGCCCAGGCTATTCGCGTGTGGAACTTCCCGCGCACCCCTCAAATTCACGCGCCCAGGCTATTCGCGTGTGGAACTTCCCGCGAAACCCTGAAATACACGCGCCCAGGCTATTCGCGTGTGGAACTTCCCGCGCACCCCTGAAATACACGCGCCCAGCCTATTCGCGTGTGGAACTTCCCGCGCACCCCTGAAATACACGCGCCCAGGCTATTCGCGTGTGGAACTTCCCGCGAACCCCTGAAATACACGCGCCCAGGCTATTCGCGTGTGGAACTTCCCGCGAACCCCTGTAATACACGTAGCCCGCTCCCCCAGGCCCGATCGCGTGAGGAACTTCCCGCGCACCCCTCAAATTCACGCGCCCAGGCTATTCGCGTGTGGAACTTCCCGCGCACCCCTGAAATACACGCGCCCAGCCTATTCGCGTGTGGAACTTCCCGCGCACCCCTGAAATACACGCGCCCAGGCTATTCGCGTGTGGAACTTCCCGCAAACCCCTGAAATACACGCGCCCAGGCTATTCGCGTGTGGAACTTCCCGCGAACCCCTGTAATACACGTAGCCCGCTCCCCCAGGCCCGATCGCGTGAGGAACTTCCCGCGCACCCCTCAAATTCACGCGCCCAGGCTATTCGCGTGTGAAACTTCACGCGAACCCCTGAAATACACGTACCGTGCAGAAATCGCGTGTAAAACTTCCCGCGCACCCCTGAAATACACGCGCCCAGTCTATTCGCGTGTGAAACTTCACGCGAACCCCTGAAATACACGTACCGTGCAGAAATCGCGTGTAAAACTTCCCGCGCACCCCTGAAATACACGCGCCCAGGCTATTCGCGTGTGAAACTTCACGCAAACCCCTGAAATACACGTACCGTGCAGAAATCGCGTGTAAAACTTCCCGCGCACCCCTGAAATACACGCGCCCAGGCTATTCGCGTGTGAAACTTCACGCGAACCCCTGAAATACACGTAGCACGCTCCCCCAGGCCCGATCGCGTGAGGAACTTCACGCGAACCCCTGTAATACACGTAGCCCGCTCCCCCAGGCCCGATCGCGTGTGGAACTTCACGCGAACCCCTGTAATACACGTAGCCCGCTCCCCCAGGCCCGATCGCGTGTGGAACTTCACGCGAACCCCTGTAATACACGTAGCCCGCTCCCCCAGGCCCGATCGTGTGAATAACTTCACGCGAACCCCTGTGATGCACGTACCCTGCAAATCGCGTGTGACACTTCCCGCGCACCCCGGTATACATGCACACGTATTTTTTGTCAGCGGGTGTCCGTGTTTGTGGGTACCCCTTTGCACGTCATTTTTCCTGGAGGGCCACAGTATGGGACATTCATCATGGCAGTATATAGGTGCTATTTGTTGGCGCACCTTTTGGCGCACATTTCTTACAGCCGCAGAGACGCTACCGCCTCCTTTCTTGTGGCGGTCGTGTTTGTGCCTGTGCGCTGGTTTGAGCGTGCGCTTTTTTCCCCTATTCTATTCCATGAATACGTGTTGTAGGCGAGCGTGTGGGCGTTCCGCGCACTTGTGCCCTGTACTTCCCCCGTGACGCCCACGTTTTGGCAAGTTGTTCCCCATTCCGAGTGTTACGCCCGTGTTCCGCCTACTTTTATTGCGTGCGCCGCGCTATGTGCGAATTTCGCTGTGGCCTGTGCGATTTTCGCTGTGACCTGGTGCACGCTGTTAGATGGCCTGTGCGCCAACGTGCGCCAACGTGCGCCGCGCACTTTTTTTTCGCACATCCGCTGGTTTTCTCGCGCACGGCCTTCCATGAATCGACGTGCGCTGCTTTTCGTGCGATTTTCGCACGTTCACTGCGATTTTCGCTATTCCACTGCGATTCGCACGTTTTTGCCCACTTGCGCCGCGCTAATTATTCCATGAATCGGCCTCAGAGTGTATACAGTATGGGCAGTTGGAGTTTTCACAGAAGATATAGTGTGTAGAGACTGGCAACATAGTGGGTTAATTGGTGTTCAGAGTGAGCCAGGATTTGGCTTCGGAGCAGCATTTGTGGATGGAGGGTTCTAACCTGATGTTGGGTGGTAGTGCATTGCAGGTTTTGGCTGCGATGACTGGGAAGCTTTTGCCCCCTCCTTTTTGTAATTTGAACCTTGGTATGATTAGGTTATTAGAGTGGGAAGATCTGGTTCGTCTAGATGAGTTGTAGAGTTTGAATTTGTCGCAGATGTATTTAGGTGCTTGATTATGTATACGTTTGTGTATGAGTGAGAGAGTCTTGAATTTAATTCTTTGGTTGATTGAGGGCCAGTGAACACTGCATCTCAATTCAGCGATGTGAAGTTTTCTAGGGAAATTGGTTCCAGTCTTAGTGCATTATTTTGATAGATCTGTAGTTTGTTGAAATTATGTTGGCTAGTGCCTAGGTGAAGTGCATGCAGTAGTCTAGCTTGGTTAATACAAGCGCCCTGGCCACGGTGATGCAATTTTCAGTTGTCAGGAAGGGTCTGCAGGCATTGATGAGCTTACAGGTGTAAGCGGTGGTAGATTGTTACCACCACGTGGTTACTCAGCAAGAACCTGACATCCACTACCTAAGCATTTCCGTCTAGCCACCTCGACCCTCTACATACCTACCCCCTTCACCTCCAACTATTTATTACCACCCATGCCTGCAAACATCTCTGTTTTCTACCTATACATGACTTTTTACCTATGTTTATCCACTTGTATCTACCATAGCAAAAGAATGACTTTATTGGACATATACACTCTACCATTACTGTGCCTTCCCAAATGTATCTATCTTTTGTACTTAAAGGCAAATGTAATGTATGTAACTTTATATATGCACACTCAAAGGCAAATATAATGTATATATGCTTTAAGAGCGCCAGGTTACCTGAGGGTTAGGCTGTGCTATATAAATTCAATAAGCAAACAAACAAACAAACAAACAAACAAACAGATGCTGTAGCATTAATTTGTTTTCCTAGTGAGAGGATGGAGTCGATGTACATGCCTAGTGTTTTGATGTAATTTGAGACTTTGATGCTGTTGCCGTCAATATTGAAGGTATTGAATTTGTTGTCAAGTTTGTGGAGTCTGGCTTGGGTTCCCACTAGGAGAACTCAGTCTTCTCGTCATTTATGCAGAGACCGTGTTGCGCCATCCAAGCTTGGATGATAAGGTAAATGTCATTGAGTCGCTGGGAGTCTGTGTAGTGGTTGCCTGTGATTTGTATGAGAATTTGTGTGTTGTTGGCATAGTTGGTGTAAGAGATGCCAAGTTGGTCAAGTTTGTCAAAAAGTGGTTTAGTGAATATGTTGTAGAGTGTGGGATAGACGCAGGAGCCTTGTGAGACCCCACATGTGACAGTTGATGGGTGTGCAGAGGCAGAGGGTGCAAACACTCTGGTTGTCCTGTTTTTCAGAACCGACTGAATCCAGGTAATAGCGTCATTGGAAAAGTGAAGAGAGATGATTACAGAGAGTTTATGGTCGACCAGGTCAAACGCCACTGATAAATCAAGTAAGAGAAGGATGGCAAGGGTGCCTGAGTCTTTGATATTCTCAATGTGGGTTACTAGATCTATCAGGGCTGTTTCGGTGCTGTGTCTAGGTCGGAATTCAGATTGGCGTAGCCCTAGCAGGTTATTACTTTCTAGGTGGTGCTGGATCTGCAGATAGGCTGCTCTATCAATGATCTTCAGGAGGAAAGGTACAGTGGTGATAGGTCTGTAGTTGGAGGAATTATTGGGGTCGAAGGAAGGTTTCTTGAGGAGTGGCATGACCCATGCGTCCTTGAGGTTCGTAGGGATGGAATTGGACTTGAAGGATGTAAGTGATTTCAATCCAGCACTCCACCTAAGTCAATGCCTAGCGTGTGATGCACAGATGGAACCCTTAATTATATATTTTTGTCTATAAGTTATTTTATTTCTGAATGATGTACCCTTATATCACGCCCCTCTCTTTGAATCCCCCCGGTCTCACTGAACCAGGAAGCAGGCTGTTTTGCAAAGTTAAAAGATTTATTTTATGAATTTGAACAATATATATATTGCACTATTAATATTTATACAATGATCACCATGGGGTGATGTCACAACAATCAACAATCTCTTTATTCAGTAGGAGTATGGATAAGAAAGTAATGCAGCATAGAATAATACTTGAGATGGATAGGAAAATAATGCAGCACAAAATAATAATTGATATGGATAGGAAAACAATGCAGCATAAAATAATACTTGATATGGGTTCAATCAATTGCAATGTCACTCTTTCCCCCTGATACTACTCAATCCCCCCTAATATGCAATATAGAGATGGAAGGAGAGAAACAGGTTTCAGGAATAAACACTCAACAAATACAGTTGCAGGGGGCAGCAATGGAAAACATCGCTGTGAGCATGGAGCGTGTGGCCCAATCCGTGCTCCCCACTGCTAGCAGGTGCTTCTCCAGCAGCGGGAGGCACAGTTCACGGCCCGCTCGCTCAGGCTGGGCATGGCGGCCTCAGACAGGGCATGCCAGGCTGAAATGTCTTTGCGTCAAGCAATTGCTGCTCACGCAGAGGCACACATGGAGGCCCTGAGGGCTGAGTATGAGTCCCTCAGATCCACTCTGGGTGTCCTCTTGATGTCCCAGAGGGTGTGGTCAGAGGAGAGGTTTGAGCAGCTTGAGCGTACCATCTCGGCTGAGATACTGCTTGCCGGCAGGTGCATCAGTTGTCCAGCCAGGCCACGCAGGAAGAACTCTGTGTTACATGTGTTACCTTAAAAGAGGAAGCACGTGAATCACGGGAGGTTCTGCATGCTGACCTACATGTAATCGCAACACAGAACCAGGCTCACCCGTCCGGCAGACTTGCTGCTGACGAGGTGCAAGCTGCGCCTCGGCGTGGCTGGGATCCTGTGCCACGTCAACCTTTTGAGGAAGAGGCTGACTCGGACGACTAGATATCTCCCACACAGGTCAGGCTGTGGAGGCGTTGAGCCCATGGAGGTTTTTTTTTGTCTCAACATCATCGCATGTGGGTGTTGAGGTGCACCCTGTACCCCCCATCCTGGGTGCCTCCCCCACCCGGGTCGTATGTGGCCATTTTTGATTTTTGATTTTAGTTTATATTGACTATTTGATAGTTATTTTAATTAGGTTGTGTAGGTTTTTCATTGTTAGTTTAATTAGTTAATATAGTTTAATATTGTTTGTCTATTGTGCATTCATGTGATGGTGTGGTGCTTTGTGGCTTTTGAAAGCATCCACTGTCTGTTCCAGCTGGGCCCTTCAAGCTTGTCTTGTGTATGTGTTTGCAGCTTGGGGTCCTGACTCACATAGGCCACTCCTGCTTCCCTTATCCATGGGCTTGCTAGGATGGTTTGGTGTAAAAAACATTTACACAAGGGCTTTGGACTTTCGTCATAACTGTGGCCTGTCTGCTGCTGTACTACTTGTGTTAACACCCCTAGTGGGGATTTGTAGTGTTTTATCCACCCCATGTCTGTAATCAATTTGGGTGAGTACATGATTGATGTCTCCATTAATTGATGTGGATTGTGATGCATGTTATTTGCTTGCCTGTATATGTGTTTGATGCCCTTCATGCTGTAGACAGTAGCCTGCACCCTTGACCTGTCAAAGTCACACTGATGGTGGGAGGAGTTTGGTTGTAGGTCTGTAACCTAGCCCAGTGACAACCAGCATGAATACCCACACACAGGGAACTATCGAGCCTTATTAATATCTTTTATGCCCTTTCTGCAGGAAAAATGAGCCTCCACACTACCTTTGCCAGCAGACACAGGGACAAGTAATTCTGATGGCTGGCCACGTTTGGTGGTGCCGACGTGTGCATGTGTGTGTAAGCAGAAGCACAGGGCTTGTGCTCAGATGTCCGACAGAAGCAGACGTGTTTCCAGGAGCTCCAGGCAAGGTGAGCAGCACAAGAGCCCACACCGCAGCCAACCTTCCACCAGGCCACTTGCACATGCATGCTAAGTAGCACCAGTGCTGGGGAGCTTTGCCAGGCATTGTTGGAGAAGCGCAAAGTACAGCTGACATGCATTGAGGGCCAAATGCAAAGTGACTTTACAAGTTGTCAGGGGCACACGCAGGGGTCATCGAACATATCCTCGAGTACCCCCTGCTCCATTGAAGCAGAGTTTTTAGGACAGTAGTGTTCCTAGCCAGAAACTGATACAGCGCACAGGGACACCCTGCGAGGCACAGACTTGTGTGCAGTGCATATCATTTGCATGTGCAAATTGCCACCTGCACTACCTATTGAAATCCGCGGCTGCCAGTACACAACTTGTACTGAAGTTGCACCTCGCTATACGCGTGTAGCAGCTCACCCGGGGACCATTGTATCATGTGTGATTCTTGTCGCATTGGTCTTCCAATTCCCGCGTGCCCACATGCGGCTGCCTTACTGCATTGACAGTGTATGAACCATGAGGGGGTCAAGCTAACGTATGGGTAAAAAGCAGCACACAGGAGTGTTTGTTTGTGGAGGAGTCACTTACCTTGGGGCATTGATGGTGTCTTGTGTGTGTGTTAACACACATTCTGATTAGTAACTTACGCTCTCTTTGCAGCATTGAACTGCTCCTGTTACCAGACCTGAGAGTGCGCAGGCAGGAGGCCAGCACTAACCCCAGAGATAAGTCTCTCTTTGGCTTGCTTTTGACTCATTTGGTACAATGTGCATGATGAACATATTTTCTCAGATTGATTATGTGTTATTGTGAATATAATTTTTTTTCTATTTTGACTACTTTCCCTTGCCAAACAGACTCCCCTCTCCTGCCCCTCTTTCCGGTTATCCTGCATACCAATGCCTGTCCAAACAACATATCCCTGACCCTCCTTCCCCACCGGGGTCTCAGAGACCTGTGTACGTTTGACCTTGCAGGCGCACGGACCACAGAGGGGGTGGTTTGTGCCACTCCTGCGCCTGGACACCGGAGCTGTGACAGACACTACCCATCAGTTGTTGCATCCTCATTGTATGTTATGTACAGTAAATGGTACACATCCTGTAGGACCATTGTTCAACTGTGCTACCTTGGTTGTTCTATCATTGTGCTTGTACATGTGCTTTGACATTTCCTGCTACTTCAAGTCATTTACTGGATACTCTTCCTGGGTTTTTTGATGCGTACAGGCTTTTTCCCCGGTTTGTGGGTTTGGCTCCTTGGAGTTCTCTGCGATTTGGTATTTTTACCAGTCAAGGTGGCCTCTGAGGGGGCTGGACCCTATTTACACGCAAGCTGGAACATGGAGACCAAGGGGTAGGGTGATCCTGTAGCCAGGTAGACTTTAAGGAAGAAGGCTACATACCCCAGACACAGTTCAGAAGGTCATGGTGATGAGTAAATGAGGATGGGCCTTTTGTGGTTGGACAGTTGGCTTGGGCTACAGTGTTTTGGGCACTCTGACATTGTAATTGTGGGGTACTGTGTACATGATGTGTTGTGCTGGTCAATGCCTTTTCCTGTGTTGTCTTTACATTTCAGGTGTCAGGGGATTGGTCTAGTTTGACATGCTGGGGTGTATACATGGCCAATGTTCACAGGTGATGTGTACAGGACACTGAGGGTCACTTTATTTCACATTCATATATTGAGTGCATGTCCCTAATGACACACACAGTTGCACAATGATCCACCACATGTACAGCCACCCTTTCATGGCCAAAGGTGCACACAGATTGCATTCTCGGGCCCGCTGGTCCCTGCAGCACATGATCTATTATCATTTGGGTGTCCTGTACATGTGTAATTTGGTTATTGATTTGATTTGTCATTTTCATGTGATGCTCAAGGTGTATCTGCAACACAATGGCTGCTCAATGTGCTGTGTGCTGAGCAGTGTGTTGCAGGAGACACACACAGCACACGGGTTCGGGAGTAGGGATTTTCCATGCCCAATGTGCATGTGAACAGGCATTCAGTGTTGTGTTCATGATACGACTGGTGGAAAGCATTTGTGTCTGACTTTGTATGTGTGGGAGGTCGTTGGTCAGTCATTTCATCTGATTCCATGTCAGGCATCATTGTCTCATGCCAGTTTTATCTTATTGGTCATGTGTTGGCCTTTTGCTATTGCATGCCATGCCATGGTGTGGCAGACAAGGGTGATGTGGGTTGGGAGGGTTTGGGTGACATAATAGGGATTGTGATGGCCTGTTCTGCGGGGGGGGTGATACACACCTTGCATATGTTTCTTTTGGTCACACAGGATTGGTTACGTTTAAGTAGCTAGGGATGCGCACAATGTTGCACTTCCATGGCAACATTCTCAGGGTGGTAAGGTTGTGACAGTTGACTGTCTCTTTGTCATCATCGATTGTCACCTGGTATGTGCCAGGCCTGTGTACACTCCGCAGGGGTGGGAGTTTAGGTGAAAAATGTGGCCACAAGCTGGGTCCGGGCTGCCTCGCCACATGCCCTTTCCCATCCCATGGGCAGCGCCTGTGCCTGTGGTTGGGGATGGGGGGACACCACCATGTCCGCCGGTACGTGCTGCCGTGTTGCAACATTGTGCAGGACACATGCTGCCACAATGATCCTGCACACTACTGGGGGTGCATATAGTAGCTGGCCGCCAGAGCGGTCAAGGGAGCGGAAGCGTGACTTGAGCACTCTGAATGTGTGCTCCACTATGCCCCTGGTTGCAATATGGGCAGCGTTGTATCTTACTTGGGGTGGTATGGTGGGGTTCCAGATTGGCGTCATCATGTGGTTGTTCAGAGGGTAGGCACTGTCCCCTGGGGAGGTGATAATGGTTGTGATTATTGGGGTTTGTGTATTTGGCTGTCTGTGACATGCATGCATGTGCACAGGCATTTGTACTCACCTAGGAGCCATGTGTCTCCATGCTGCCCAGCTTCCAGGGCCCGGCTCAGGGCAGACATTCTGTATATGAAACTGTCATGGGTAGAGCCATGGTAGTTTGCATAGACAGAGGTCATGATTCCCTTTGCATCGCATACGACCTGCACGTTGATGGAATGCCAGTGCTTGCGGTTTCGATAGATGTGCTCAATGGCCCTAGGTGGACGTAGGGCCACATGGGTGCAATCTATGGCACCGATCACTTTGGGGAAGTGTGCCACCCTGTAAAAGTCCTGGACCACGGCCTTCCTTTCTGCGGGTGTTCTGGGCATGTATATGTGCCTGCGGACTGAGGGGCGCGCAGTGATGATTGCCAACATCTGGTGTAGGCAGCGTTACTGCGTGGCCTGTGAGACCCCCCTACTATAGCAGTTGTCCGCTGAAATGACCCAGTGGCCACAAAATGCAGGACATTGAGCAGCTTCTCCAAGGGGCTCAATGCTTCCGAGCACAGGGTGGGTGATGTAAGGTCATCTTCCCACTCCCTGACCAGGTCTAGGATGATAAAGGGTGGAAAGCTATACCTGCCATAGACCTGGTCATCAGGCATCCCAAAAAGGCTAGTCCGGGGAAAAAAAATGCAGGCCCTTGCTATTCTCCTCCTTCTGCGTTGTCCCACGATCAGTGCTGCGACAAATGGGGCATTCATTGTAGCTGGGTATACGTGTTTGTTGTTTGTGCACACTTTTATACTGTGCGCGGGGACGCTTCTGCCTGCTTTCGTTTGGCAGATGTGTTGACGCCTATGCACGTCTTTTGGCATGCCGGGTTTCCTGTATTCGATTCCATGAATACGTGTTGTTCGCGTGCATGTGGGCCTTCTGTGTATTTCCCTGCAGTACTTCCCCAGTTACGCCTTCTGTTTCACGTGTTGTTCCCCATTCCATGTTTTACGCCCCGTGCCCCGCCCCTTTTTGGTGTGTGCGCCGACGTTGTGCACTTTCCCTGTGCGCGTTGCGTATGTCGTTTGTGATGTTGCAATGACGTGTGCGCCCGTGTGCGCCACGCACGTATTTGGCACACATCCTGGGGGAAACACGCGCAGGCCCTTCCTTGAATTGCATGCGTGCGCTTGCTTTCGCTTGCGCCAGCTTGCGCCAGCTTACTCCTGCTTGCGCTGCGATTTTCGGCGCACATTTGTTCCATGAATCGCCCCCATAGTGATGCAGACATACAAACTTTTATTAAAGATATCTTTGCCAAGTAGAAAGATCGGTGCTTATTTTTATGTTCCCATAATGCTTTTTCATTTTATGTAAATCAGGGTGAGGAACTCAGTTTTTTTGTATCCTAACTTCAATAATTAATTTGAAGGTAACTTGAAATGCCTGAATGAAATGTACTTCTTGTTCCTTTTAATGTTAAACTTATTTTCGCCAAATCGAGGATGTTAAAAGAAAACGAAAAACTCAAATAAAAATACCCATAAAAGCACATTGTTTGTATTATCTGTCGGCAACATATTGTTTATAAAGTTGAGGCGACATCTGTTCAGGTAGATGTTCGGTATGAATTCTAGTGGAGCTACTATCAGCAAGTATATAAATAATCCCACATACTGAGAAAGAATAAAGACAATACAGGGGCATTGCCTACTTTCGTCCTCCCGGCCTTGTGATGTGTTGCACTATGCTCCCACCTACCCCATCCCATGCTGAGGTCACATTTCCAATACTTTTTTTGGTTCACTTCTACCACTGTACCCAACACATCTAGGGTTTCTCTCATGAAAGGTCTGGGTTCTGGTTGGGAAGCCAACACAAACCTGCAGACAGAGCTCCCGTCAATATCAGTCTTAACAAAAAAAGTGCTATCCTTGGGCTTGAGTCTTCAACAAGAAATCCACAAAATCAAAAAAAAAAAAAAATGCTTGTTTAGCATGCACAATTCCTCCCCAATTGCTCATAAGGGCATATGGTAAATATGTGCTACACAAACAATGCCCCACCTGTGGTAATCCTCTTTCATACCACTGTGTTCGTGTTAAATCTTTCACAGACAGTGGATGACACTCACGTTTTTTAAACATGTATTACCCATGGAGTCCTTTACAAGATCAGAGCAATTAATATTGAATGAGTGTTACGTTTATCCTTTCCTGAACATTCCTCACAATTACAATGCTGTGCCATGGTTGTTGCTCCCTCATATCACCCAAGCATTCTTTAATCCAGCCTGGTCCTGCCACCCAATGTTACTCTGCATGGTCCTGCAAAGATAATCCGATCTACTCTGCCCCCTTAGACAGTCTATTCATGCTTCTCGTGGCCTTATTTTGGCACTTGGTGAAACTTCATAGAAATGATCTAACACCCTATGGCTGTCTTTGGGACAGTGCAATTTGACCTATCACGAGAATTTAGGTATTTGTAAGTTATGAGCATGGTAACCCATTGAAGAGGTAACCCATTACCTCTTCAATAAATAAGACAGGGAAATGTTGCCACCTAGTGCACATTTCTCAAACCTCTCCTATAATTCTTTCACCAACTCAAATATACTTTTGTTTCGGTGGAAAAATCATATAAAAAGTACATAAACTATAACATAAGAGCAGCATAATAAATAAAAAAAGAGCAGATTATCAAAAGAATATCTTGAAATGCAAAATTCAATGAATAGGGGGAATTTACATGTTTTTAAATAGCACTAATAAAGCAATAAGCCTGAGCCGCGGGGGCATTACCGAGTCAGGTAATGCCCCGAAACACATTTGCCCAGGCCTTTATGAAGACCCTGGGGCATTACCTGAATTGGTAATGCCCCTGTGGCGAGGGGCTTATTACTATTATCACCCCAGCCCGCAAGACTGGGGTACTACTAGCATTCTTTATCTTTTCCAAAACTCTGCGCGTTTCGGAACAGAAAAAGAAAAAAAAGTCAAAGAAATGGCCGCTGGGGCAGGGAAAACAGAGTCCGTTTTCTCTTCCCATGGCGGCCATCAGGAGTGGATGCGCTGGGGACAGAAGTGTTCACAGTGCGTTCACTCTCGAAAACGGAGCAAAAAGAAGGTAAGTGGGGATGGGAGGGTGGGAAGGAGATTGTTTTGGGTAGATGACAACTCTTACCTGAATCCCCGGCGGGGGAGGATGGCAACCTCCAGCCGGGTGGTTGCTCGGAGTGGGGAATACCCTGTTCCGAGCCTCCTCATTGGCTAAGGAGCTGTCACATCCACCCACCGGGGATGTCAAGGAAGCTTAAGCTTCGAGGGATTCTGTGTCAGGTAAAACCCCAGCTGGAGCCAATCAGATTGCGTGTAACAATCTGATTGTATCTTGCCGGGTACTAATTAAGCAATATGACCCGAGCGGCGGGGGCATTACCGACTCAGGTAATGCCCCAGGGCATTACCAGAGTCGGTAATGCCCCTGCCGCGAGGGTCATATTGCTATTAGTATCCCGGCCCGCAACATTTGCGTGACCGGGGTACTTAAAGCTATTTTTTTCTGTCCCGAAATGCTGCTGCGTTTCGGGACAGAAAAAAAACGAACAAGAAAATGGCCGCCCCCATGGAAAGGGAAAACGGAGTCCGTTTTAGTTTTCCATGGCGGTCATCGGGAGCGGACGCGCTGGGAATACATGTGTTCCCAGCTCGTCCGCTCCCAAAAAAGGATCAAGAAAAAGGTAAGTGGGGTTGAGAGGGGAAAAAAAATAAAAAAATAAAACGTACCTGCGTCCCCGGTGGAGCATGAGGAGAGGAAAGCCCCAAGCCGTGTGGAGGCGCGGAGCGGGGATGGCCCCGCTCCGAGTCTCCACACGGCTGGAGACTTCCCTCGTCCCCCACCGGGGATGCAAAAAAGGATCAAGAAAAAGGTAAGTGGGGTTGGGAGGGTGGGACTGGGAGGGGGAAAAAGAAAAAAATGTACCTGCGTCCCCGGCGGGGGACGAGGAAAGCCCCTAGCCATGTGGAGGCGCGGAGCAGGGATGGCCCGCTCCGAGTCTCCACACGGCTGGAGACTTCCCTCGTCCCCTGCCGGGGACACAGAAACAAGGGGGTAAGTTGGTGGGGACGGGTGGGAGGGAGGAGAGGGAAGGGAAAAAAAATAATACTTACCCGAGTCCCCGGCGGGGGGCGAAGGCAGCCTCTCAGCCGCTGGGAGGCCCCGCTTTGAGCGTCCCCATAGGCTGAGGGGTTGCCACGCCCCCCGCTGGGGAAAAAGGCAGTGGAATCCCGACAGAGGGATTCCCAGCCAGGTATGGACCTGGCGAGAGCCAATCAGAATACTTGTTTCATTCTGATTGTCTCTCGCCAGGGTACTAATTACTCATAGATGCTCCCGTAAATAAGGTTTTAGAGAAAGATACCTTAATGTCAATCGGTAGATGGACTAATCCTCATTTAAAGGAGGAAGAAAAACATTCTAGTCTGTATTGGACATGGACAATTACAAAAACAATAAAGGTAAGTGAGTTTCTGAACCCAAGTAGCCCACCATACTAGGCATAGAAATATAATTCCTTAACAGGTCACCATTTGAAATATTCTGTGTTTTGATCAACTTTTTATTCAATGATAGAACTCTTCTAAAAATACAAAAGTGCCCACATGTTAGCCCATAGCAAATCCCTCAATGAAGACACTATTGTAGACCTCTATACAAGATGATAAGCTGGAAAGAAAAATATCATGTGAAAAGAAGTTTCCATAGCACAGAGGCACAAGTGTAGAGAGTCATTGTGATCTCATTCTCACTTCAACGTTTTTCTGCCAACAGAGTTGTAGTACAATCTCATTATCGACTGGTGTCCCCATATATATGTAGACCAACTCAAGTAAGGTTAAGAGCCATTAATGACAGAAAATGTAGTAATAGACCAATTCAAAGACTTACATAGTTTTTGATCCTCTTTTTACTTTTTTTTAAATCTTCATTTAATAGGCTTGCATACTTTTTTGGGGAGTGCAGCTTAGTTAACAGTTGCAGTTCATACATTGTGGTTCAGGCATTCACTCTTGATCGCTGTTTCATCACATAATTTTGACAAGATACTAGATGTAACGCTTCAAATAAGTAATTGAACCTTACATATTTCGCCTAGAAATGAAAGAGGGGTGGCCCCTGCAATCCCCCACCACCACTGTGCTTGGACAGTCACATAGAAATTGGAATGCCAGGGAATGAGGCAATTTTTGGTGCCAGGGGTTGGG
Source organism: Ambystoma mexicanum (assembly GCF_040938575.1). Classification (NCBI taxonomy): domain Eukaryota; kingdom Metazoa; phylum Chordata; class Amphibia; order Caudata; family Ambystomatidae; genus Ambystoma; species Ambystoma mexicanum. The sequence continues at coordinate 1,248,331,579 of NC_090930.1, read as the reverse complement.
CAACCCCTGCTGGGGCTCTAGAATTTTAAATTATTCATTGTCACTGGTAGCAGGTGAACCTTTGTATTGAAGGGACATTAACATCTCCCATAAATTGGCACGAAACACAAACCATGGTGAGGGAGCATGGGAAGTTCATCCGGGTTCTCACTGCAAGAACATGTTTAAAATAATGTGCTGACATGGTGCATTTTACAGACAATGAGAACAATGGGTAAACGGTCATAAAATGTAAAATTGGTTCTCAAGCATAGCCCATGAACACATCCACTATATAGAACTGTGCCCGTGAAGTCAGAATTGCCAATGTAAATTACTTCTTGAAGGTGTGCCCAAAGTAAATGTCAGCATTCCCATTGTAAATCAACAGTTTTGATTTACTTTTTGTCATACACACAATGTGTGCCAGTATGGCTACTGTAATTCAAAAAAGCAATCACAGCCACCATCTATTTTCATGAATCTGAGTCCAACATCTATTGGTCACCATAAATCACTTTCATGAAGCTGTTGCCACAATCTATGCCCGAATGAAAACACTGCAGTTTATGTTGCTGCCTTTACTTAATAAGCCTGCATTGTCATTCTAAATATGATTCACCCATGCCCCTAGATATATACACACATCACACACACAAACACACTCACAAACACACACACTCAAGCAACCATATACATGTGTTCTGTGAGGAAACCATGGTATCAGAAGCAAGACAGACACAAAAGATACATTTGGAAAAAATGTATTGTTCTCAAAAAGTGGTTCGAAGAATGCCTATCTTGCCCTACATCTAGGATGGGAGCATGCCTGACTGTCAAATAATAAATAACACAGTCCTAGTGGAGTCTGTCAAAACAAAATGGCCCCTGCTAACCAAACCTATTACCAGCCCTTACTCTAATGTAACACATATATGTGGGGAAAATCTATATGCAAAAAGAATAGTATTCACATAATAACATGTCAGGGTGACTGACCACTATAGTTCTCTTCCCCAAATTTGACAGCATGGAGTAAGGTGGTCCCTGTAGACAGGATGACACACTCTGGCTCAAGTTCTCAAAACAAAGCAGTTCAAAACGTGGATCGAGGCCTGTCTGGCCTTCTACATTAAAGTCACTTTTCACTCGTTCCAACAGTTCTTTCACAGTTCAACAGAAGGGTTCACAGTTAAACCAAAAGTTCATGCAGGTGTACCTCGATCGGACCCAGACCTCTCATAGTAAAGGTTCACATAGGTCTCCCTCTGCCAGGATCAGACCTCTCAAAGTATAAATAAAAAATTCACGTAGGTCTCCCTATGTCGGGATCAGACCTCTCAAAGCAAATGTTCAAGTAGCTCTCCCTCTGTCAGCTTGGCCCTTTCAAAGCATAAACAAAAAAGTTTATGTAGGTCTCCCTCTGTCAGGCTTGGACCTCTCAATCACAACACTTGTAGGGGTTGCCTTCCACAAGCTTTATTCACATTCCAGAGGGGTTCCTTTCCCCTAATTTATCACACTTCCAGTCTCCCTCAGTCACGCTCAGACCTTTTCTTGATGTCGAAGATTTTCAAATGTGTGAGGCTTTTATAGAACTCCACAGGACCAGTTAGACTTTGCTTTCAACTCGCACTCTTGTGTTATTCGCCCCAGTATTTCTTGGTCTATGTAGATCAATATCATAAACACAGGAGTTCAATATTCACTTTCCACTTCCCCTTTTGCTGGGGTCAATATTGATCATCACACTTTTAAAAGTTCATTCACTTTGTTGCAATATAATAAAATATTTCACCTTTCAAGGAGACTTTCGAGTGGGCTACTTTCACCGGACCATTCCCCTACTCTGTATCACTGGCTTCACAGTTATCAGTAATTTAAAGTTCACCACAGGTCTGCCTTTCTTCACGTCTCATCCACACATATGCCGCCTTCAACTGTAAGATGTATTATTGCCACTTCAATCTTTCCTTAACACACAATGGTCTTTCATCTGGCTCCCCAACTCACCCACTGTGTGCATTCCGTTCTGGGCTTTGCCATTATATTTGATGAGTCAAGGTTAATACCACAGGTTTGCCCTCGCCTCCCCAACTCTGTTGTTTACACGAGAGGGTCACTGCACCTTTGAAATACAATGCAGTCTTCTTGTCCGGGATTTGGCCTTCTCCATGTGTTTCTTATGGTTCTCTGGAGGCAACGAACACCTGCAGGGAACCCCTGGTTCTTGTCCCTCTATCTTTCACTCTGCTCCAGTAACTTTGCCTTCACCCCAGAAGTTCTGCTGCTTCTCATGTTCCACCTTGCTGAGCTTTTCTTACTAAAACGTCTTTGGACTTCAAGTTCCACAATCCTTCACTCTGATTTTACTCCCACTTTGCTAGTACCCCTTTTTGGTACTCTGGAAGTTTTGGGAGTTGCAGGAGTTCAAGGGAATACTTGTTTAGGTCAGGGCTTGACCACCTGCCCCTCAAAGGCCTGGGATTTCCTGCTTTTCCAAGGGGAGGAGCTCTTGTGTGGGCACCACCAGGTAACCCCAGCTGCCCCTGGTTTGGCTCTGTGGAGGTACAGTGCCCTCTCCACACTGCCACATTCCCTGTACTCACAGGTCCAGCAATCAGGCTGTCCTTCTTCCTCCAGGCCTCCAGGGTCTTTCCAGCTCAAATTATCTCCCTCTGGCTTCCGTCCACCATCCAGCATCCCCAGCTCGTTCAGAGTGTGCCTGTATGTTCCACCTTTTATACTCCTTGTGAGAGTCAAACAGAATCAGGTTTGAGTGGTTGTAGAGGGAGACCTGACCTTGCCTGTCCTGTTAAGGGTACATCTAGTTGTTAAAAAGGAAAAGTCTATCCTCAGTGTTTTTCTTCTCAGTGATCTTCATCCTCTCAGACCCTCTCTTCCTCGTCTCAGTGTTTGAATAAAAAAGGGGTGGGGGGAGTTGGGAAGTTGTGGTGTTTTCTGGTAATTATGGGAAAATTGGGTAGGGTGTTGTCAGATCCGGAAGGGAGATGTATGGTTGTGGGTACATGGGTTCCGGTTTCCCATGAGTCTCTCACCTTCTTTCCCTTAGGGAAAAGTACTGGGGTAGGATAGGACTTGGTTTAACATATCCCATGTAGACTGAGGGGGTGTTGGGTAGGGGTGTGTCTCTCCCAAGGGCATATCTCCCGCAGTCGCAATGGTCCCCTTGTCCAGGTGATCCTCCCACACTGATCCACCTCCAGGGTCTGGTTCCAAAAGCGATGGCCGTGCTCTAGCCACCTGAACAAAAGATCCTCTGTGTCTATCCGTGAGAACACCCTCAGGTTTCTCACAGTGCTTGTTTGTTTGTTTATTATTTATAATGCGCATCATACCTGGGGGTAACAGGGCGCATCAGTTACAAGTATATGCGAAGCTTGGTTACATAGGTTAGGTAGATATATGCATAGGTTACATAGATATATACAGGATATATAGATACATAGACGTGAGAATTATATACAGGGAAAACATATTTACAAGCCTGTGTACAGAAAGTAGGGGGATATATATACAAATAATATCACGTAAATGTTGAGGCAGTGAGCATGAGATTAGTCATGTTGGTTGTTGGATTTTAGCCATCTAATGGCATTGGCTCTAAACTTGTGATAAGTTTGGTCTGCTCTTAGGCTGGGAGGCAAGGTGTTCCATAATTTGGACGCTTGCACTGGGAAGCTGTTACCTCCAATAGTGGATCTTTTGAAGCTGGGTATGATGAGGCGATCTTATTTCATAAGACTTACTGGTCTAATGGAAGTCTGCTTGTGAAATCTCTCAGCCAAGTAGATAGGTGTGGCATTGTTAAGAGATTTGTGAGTCAGTGATAGAGTTTTTAGAAGGACTTTGCCATGGGTGGAGAGCCAATTATTCTGTCGACTGGTCTCTGAGATATGGTCTCTTCTAGACATGCCTAAGGCTGCTCTAAGAGCATTGTTTTGTAAAATTTGGATTCTATTAATGGTAGCTTTGGGCGATCCTAAGTAGAGGGCATTACAGTAGTCCAGACGTGAAAGGATGAGGGCTTTAGCTAGAGTAATGCAACTACAGTCAGAGAGGAAAGGCTTGCCCGTGCATATCAGTTTGCACGTGTAGGATGTGGAGGATGCTAAGGAGTTGATGTGTTTAGTGAATGAGAGATTGGAGTCAAGGTAGACGCCAAGTGTTTTCACCTCGTGCTCTACATTTATGATGTTGCCATCGATAGTGAATGATGCATATTTGGGACCTCATTTTTTTAGGTTGGGCAGTGTGCCCAGGATGATGAGTTCAGTTTTATCATCATTCAGTCATAGACCATGTGTGGCCATCCATGCCTGAATGATAATATACACTCTGTTCACCAAGGCCAAATCCTTTTCATAATCCACTGAAAGTGGGAGGAGGATCTGGGTATCATCTGCATAGTTAGTGTAGGTGATACCGAGATGGTCCAGACCATCAAAGAGGGGCTTGGTAAAAATATTGTAAAGTGTGGGTGAAACGCATGAACCCTGGGGCACACCGCAGGTAATGGGTATGGGGTCTGCGGCAGCATAGGTGAGAAGACCCTCATAGTTTGTCCATTTAAGAAGGATCTGATCCAGGTGACGGCTTCATTAGAGACGTGTGCTGCTGTGTTTAGATGGTTACAGAGGATAGCATGGTCGACTAGATCAAACGCAGCTGAGAGATCTAGAAGGAGGAGTAGTGCTGATTTGCCACTGTCCTTGAGCTCGTCAATTTGGGTCTTCAAATCGATAAGGGCAGTTTCAGTACCATGCTGGGGGCGGAAGCCTGACTGTCTAGCACCTAGTAGTTGTTGTTGTTCCAAGTGTTTTTTAATTTGAGTATATGCTACCTTATCCAGAATTTTTAGAAGGAAAGGCACAGTAGTAATAGGTCTATAGTTGGTGGGTGAGGATGGGTCAAGGGTAGGTTTTTTTAAGAGGGCGAGTACCCGTGATTGTTTAAGGTTAGTAGGAATAATGCCAGTGGAGAAAGACGCATTGATAAGTTTAGTGATGAATGGAGATAGGTTGTGGGCAGCATCCTTAATAAGCTGTGCAGGGCATAGGTCACCCTGACAGTTTGAGGGTTTGAGGGACATAATCATTTGTTCCACTTCAATGATGTGATGGAGACCTTGGTAAAATTAAATCGCGTAGATTCATCTCTGCTAGCCTTACAGTGCACACACATCACACATTCAAAATCTTGCACAGGCACATGCACACACACACACACACACACACTCACACACTCACATTGCAATGTATTCAAAGATGCACATATACAAACACATTTTTTTTTAAATTACTTACCGTCAAGCTTTGGTAAGCTTTTGCCATTGCAGTTGTATACCTGTTGATCCTCTCTCCACCGCTGTGGATTTATATGTGTTTTGGTTTCCTTTTACAGAGAATTAGGATTTGCCTTTTCCTTTTCAGGGAAACATCCCCAAATCCACAAAGAAACAGGCCCAAGCATTTGCAAGGAAACAACTGCTCTGCAAAGGTCAGGGTGCATTGTGGTTCTTCAGTCATAATATGGGTCCCACAGCCTCAATGGGATGACTGCCCAGCATTGTGGGGCTTCCCTTGCCCTGGCCTCTAACCCCCACGCTGTCTGGACTATGATGGGCACAGCTATGCCAGTATGTTCAACATTAAAGTCATAGGGTATAGTGTCACTCAATTTTTCAGATGTGAAATAACCTATTTCTCTGGGCACAGCACATAGTAATTAGGGACTGATGAAGGATGGACTAATACTTTTTGTGCAAAATGCACTTTATCCATTCTGAACAACATCGCTATCTTTTATTCGCACAAACACTATCCATAGTGTGCCACAGATTTAAACTTACAATCAAAACAATACAGGATATAAGCTACAGACTGTGTTTTGAAAATCCTGCCAAAATTAAAAAATCCCACCAGTTGCCTGTGAAATTCTGCCTGCTTCCCTCAGTGCATAGGCTCTGCTGCTTACACCTAGATAGTCAAACTTATTTACTCTCACTATTCCCCCATTTTCAGACTCGGAAACTCACAGACGGGCCATACACACCATGGAGAAAATCATAATTGTAGATTTGTGCAGATTTATATTGAGACCTAAACTATTCACACAGAAAGTATATATCTATTATATTATGGATTGAACTTGATATTTGTGCAAGCAGAACACTGTCACAGGCATGCAATTGGTACATTAACCCTGCCCAGTGTGAGAAACCTGAAGGTGTCTCCCTGACTAGTGCCAGCGATCTGTCAACAGGGTGGCCAGGACACGGCCATCGCCAAGTAGCCAGTGTTTCCATCGAAAATATTTCCATTGAATCATTATCCATCGAAATTCATTCATTTAAATTCTTTTCCGTCGAAAAGCATATTCATTGAATCAATTTCGATGGATTTCCAACTCAAACATACCCAATGGGTTGCGGAAAGGGTTAATTTTTGAAAATGGGGTTTATGGGGTACCACAAGTTACAGGGAGCTGCCTAGTGCTGAAATATATTAAAGATGTCAGCACTGGACAAGGTTTACATTTTTGAAAATGGGGTTTGGGGGGGAGAGGACCCCTGGGGGTTGAAGAGGATTTGGGGGGGGGGCACCCCTGGGGGACCACCCCAATAAACAATAAATACCACAAGTTACAGGGAGCTGTCCAGTGCTGAAATATATTAAAGATTTCAGCACTGGACAAGGGATACATTTTTTAAATGGCGGTTTGGGGGGTTTGTGGGAGGAGGACCGCTGGGGGTTAAGGGAGGTCTGGGGGGGTCCCAATTTAAAAAACAATAAAAATGAGTTATACAGTTTTTCGATGGAAAGCGGTATTAAACCACATTAGATGATAAAAAAACGAGTTGGAAAAATTAAATGGAAAGACTAGTAACCCCATTGCCATTGGATCCAGGTCCTGCAGGTGGACCAGTGAGGGAGGATCATCTGGCTGAGGGTTCTCCGTAAGTGGAAGTGGGACACCGATGGGTGAGACCTAGTATCCATTCGTATAACACTTTTTCCCCTTCCTACCATGTAGAATACTCAGACATTCTACCCCCCTCCCCCTTTTCCGACACAAACACTTTTGCACAACACGAAAGACAACCGACTAACACCAGAGCTGTTTACCTGACATGTCCCAACACAAGGGCCAGGCAAAGTCAGGCAATTGACCAGAATCACACACACCTGACAGCCTTTTCCCTTCCCCACAGGTGCGAAGTCTGAAGTCCCAATGAACAGTGTGTTGACAAGAGTAAACCTGACAGAGGGAAGTCCAAAGTGAACTGTTTAACAAGACATCAAGACTGATGAAAGTTGAAATTGTTTTGAGAAAAAGCCGTAGTGAACCCGACAGAGAGCGGCTGATGTTCCAGAGTGGTCTGAGCCCAGAAGCGAGGGATCAAGGGGTGAAAAGTCATCACCGAACGTACATTTCTATAGGACCCTTTTATTTGTTTTTTTGAACACATCAAGTCCTCAGAGGCAAGAGTATTTTTATAGAAAAGTGACTTAACCACCGAAGGTCCTGATACCTGAAAACGGAACTGTCATCTTGTGCTGCGAAAGCTCGAAAGTGTGCTATGCTCAGGAGTCCGGCCTTGTCCTGTGCTCAAAATGTGGGAAAGGGAAACACCCTGGCTACCACATCCTGAATTATTATTTGGGAACATTTTGCTCTTTCTTTTGAACCCTATCCCACACTCTTTCTCTATTTAGTTGTAAGTATTGGCAATAGTTTTTGTTTTTTTAGTATAGGCCTTTTTATTTGACTAGATGCCACTAGGACTGCCTTATTATTATTTGAAGGTTGTAGCTTGCTCCCATCTTAGATTTAGGTTTAGATTAGGCGTTTTTCCAACCTACCTATACAGTTTAATAGACACCCTGGAACTGTGATCACGTGTGTATGTCTTTACTGTTGCCACCATGAGTTCCTTACACCAGATGTGGGTAATCTGCCTGGACCCCAAATACAGGGAGTTCAGAAACACATTAAGCAGAGAGCCCTGGACCGAAGCCTGCATTACTGCTTTCTCTATTTGGATAGGTGGTATGACTTCCCTTCTGCTGCTACATCAATCCACTAGAGAGTAATTTGTGTGGACAGCTACATCGATATGCAGTAAATCTCTTAGTATTGCCATATCTATCAGCAAAGCCAACAATATTGCACACTGAGTCACAGGTTGCCACCAAATCCATAAATGTTAAATACATGTATTACCTTGTGATTAGCGATTTAGCAACAATTAAAAGCAACAATTAAAAATAAATTCAACACCTGATTAATTCAAGGCCATTTGGGTGGGTGCAAGTATATTATTTTTATTTACCCATCCAAAATGTTTGTCCAGTATTATTTTCCTAACGATCTTGAATGAGTTGTCCAACACAAATATTAGTTTACAGCTGCTCGTGTAAAATATGTCACTCTTGGTGAAAATAGGGCAGATACATGCTTTTCTACACACCCTAAGGTATTTTCCTTTTCCCAGCCTGACATCAGAAATATGATTCATGTGTGGCTCGGACATAAGGGGGTCAAACGTAAAAATATCGGATGGGACTGGATCTGATCTTTTCGTAGAATTTAACAGGCCAAACGCTATCATCACATCATTGGGAGAAATTGTAATAGGTGGCAACTTTACTATGTCTATGGCCCTCATTACGACCCTGGCGGTAAGTGAAAAATGATGCCGGTAAAGGATTACCTCTGTAATTCCCATCTATTTGTTGGGGGATCACAAATCAGGAAGTCTAGGAGGCTGGGTAGATGGTACCAGAGGATCCCACCTATAAAAGGGAGGGGGACAGGAAGAAGGAAAAGAGAGAGAGACAAGCACCATTATGGTATCAATAAGGTAATTTGACGGTGCTACCCAGCCTCCTAGACGTAGACACATCCACTTTTCAATACGTCTGCCCAGCCCTGATGAATGTGGCCTCTTTGCCACTGAAACCGGTAGGCTTTTTGTGGCTTTCTACATCAGGAATAGTCCCAGACTAGTAACTAATCTATCTACAACCTGTTGGACTTCCTGATTTGTTATCCCCCAACAAATAGATGGGAATTCCGTAAAAACCTTTTCAAACTGAATTCTGAAATAACAATGTTAAAATATCAGAACAGAAGAAGAATATGGGAATCCGGAAATTTTTGAAGCAAAACCGGAAGAAACAATTGGACGCTACTTTTTCAAACTAAATGAATAAGAAGTAGAGAATAGAAACACATCTATTAGCATTGTCCTCCTTTTTTAACATCCTGTGGATAGAGAAATCTAATAAAATCATTTTTTTCATCTATGAAGCAGCTTTTTAAGAAATTCCAAGTATCTCACTCGAGGGCGATCTTTAAAAACAAAAAATTAAACAATTTTTATTAAAATACTTTTACAGAATTGATCAACCTGAGTCTTCTATTGTGTTAATATATAAGGGTACACTCAGGCCAGAGACCCGTTTCCTGGTCCTTTTTGTGACTATTGGTAAAGGATTACCTGCATCGCTTACCGCTAGGTCCTATTATGATCCGAGGAAGTGCAATTAGCGGCACCGTAGTTAACGCTGTCGCTAACAGCACCAAGGGCGCAGGCACGCGACCCCCCATGCCAGAAATAGCGGCATGGCGCAAATTGGGGAACATCACGAGTCGAGTGGACATGCTCTTAACGCCCTTGCGAAGGCCGTAAAGTACCTTACCGCCATGGTGCTAATACCGCCATCGCGGACCACCCGTAAATGGCCATGTGCAGTGTCCCCAGCAGTCACAGGTGCACACAATCAGCACAGATGGAGACAATACAGACTGGCCAAGTATAAAAGGAGCACTCCCCACCCCTTCCCACACTCCACAATGATTCCAATACGACTAGCAATGTTGGGGCTGGAGGACCTGATTGCAATGGAAGCGCTACAGCAACAACAACTACTACAACAACAGGCAGCACACAGGAGACGCAGGAGGAGAAGGAGGGCAAGGCAGGGCCAGCAAGTCCCACCAGCACAGCCAGTGCTACCACACAGGCAGCCCCCAATCCCACGCATCAGAGCCAGTCATTCAACCTCACTGCTGAGCAGATCCACACCCTGTACCGTTTGGACCGGGACACCATCGCCACCATCGTGGACATGATACACAACAACATTGTCAGCATGATTGAAACACCCACTGCCATCTCCCCTACTGAAGGTAGTGTCCGTGCTCCACTTCCTGGCCACAGGCACCTACCAGCACACAGTGGGGCACTTGCATGGCATTTCACAACTATTATTCTCACGTACACTGAACCAAGTGCTCAATGCCCTCCTCAAGCACACAGACAACTACATTACCTTACCACGGACTGCCCAGGAGATGGCAAACACCAAAGTTTGTTTCCATGAACTGGCCGGCATACCTGGTTGCATTGGTGCCATCGACTGCACCCATGTGGAATTGGTGGTCCCACATGCCATGGAGGTAGCGTACCGCAACCGTAAGCAATACCACTCAATTAACGTACAAATGGTATGTGACTCAAACAGGATCATCACATATTGTTGTGCCCGATACCCCGGATCAACCCATGATTCAATGGTCCGGTGGAACTCCACAATACCACGCTACATGGAGCGACATGCAGGGCCGAGATCCTGGCTACTTGGTGAGTCTCATGTCATGACCATGGAATTGTGAAGTGGATAGGTGATTGATGTACCAATGCATGCCTTACCTGGCTGACAGGGGGGGGGGATGCATACTTCATCTGGCTGACAGGGGGGGAAGAATACTTCATCTGGCTGACAGGGGGGTGCATACTTCATCTGGCTGCGAGTAGCAGAGGTAATGGAGCCAGCTCATACCCTAAAGCAGTCCAGACTTTAGCTGACACCTGACCACATAATGCCAGATGTAGGCAGCCCCACCATGTGAATGAAGATGTGTCCCAACCATGACCCAACCAAATGCATGTGCACTGTACAAAATCAGACCACATCCACCTCAAAGAAATGCACCTACATGCAATGACTTCAGCCAATACACGGCACCAAACACCTTCAACTGGAAGGGCAGTCCACCACAACTGCGCACAAAGGAGCCACATGACGGACATGAACATCAAAACACCAATACATGGACACAGAGGCCCAAATGAATTGCATAACAACATTTGAAGTGCTCAGTGAGGTCATCATGAGGCTGACAGCAATGGTGCCATGATGAGAGCATTGATAACACATGGTCATTGGCCAGATCACCAAAACAACTGCTATGTACTAACACAGTGAATGGGCACTCATAAGGTACTGGACCCCCCTGCATACAGTGGTTGAAGGAATGCAAAACAGTCCATAAGAGGAATACACATATAGCGGTCACATCCTGTGACTCGATTCGTGCATGGAAATGGGGTTCAAAGTAAGAGATGAATGCAGGCCATGGTGTCACGTCATGATTTGAAATCTGATGTCATGACTGACACATACATTGTGTATGAACCCCAACGCCTGCATAACACAAGCACCGCACCCCACAAAAGGCACGTACTGAGCAATGGAAATCCACATGGATCTTCAAGCCCTGCCAGGGCAACGCCCGTGGGCAATACGTCACAGACGCGCTTACGCACTAAGGGCCTTTGGTCCAATGGAATCGCGTATGCGTGCTGATGCGCTTACGCGCTAAGGGCCTTTCGTCGAATTATATGGTGACGTGCAGAATTTTCATGTGCCAAATCACTCCGTATCAAGCTGGCCACGCGTAACACACGGAAGACCACGCTCCTGCCCAAAAGCCCGGATTACTGCCCCCCAGAGCCCCGAGCAGCCTCCCACAAGCCATCTGTTGCTGCCTGCTTGCCTGCCTGCTGCCACCGTGCCCTGCCATTTGGTGCCTGCACATCAGCCATCTGCAGGGGTTCAGTTGCTGTGTCCATCCCTGCTGGAACAGAAGACTCCCGACTGGGATACCATCGCTCCACAGCCCAGCACCAGGAACCAGTTGCCCACCCACGCCTGCGTCGGGGGTCGCCATGTCGGGGCAAACACCATCCGAGAATACTGGCGACCCCCAGCCAGAGGGGCAGAGGGGCACCAGGTTCAGTCAGAAGGAAGTTGGTGTCCTGGTGGAGCTTGTCCTGGGGCATTATGATGCTCTCTTTGGATCATCACGCGCCGACAAGGAAGGACGGATTCGGATCTGGACGGACATCGTGACTGCCATCAACGCGGAGGGGGTGGCAGTCTGACTATTCCATCATGTCAAGAAGCGTTGGGAGGACTTCAGGTCCAGGACCCTCAACAAGGCCCGGCGCATATTGAAGGCAGCGGATGCTAAGGGGTGCCGGGGCCACTTGTCAGAAGATCAGATGAGGGTCCTGGAACGCATATCCCCAGCGCTCCACGTCCAGGTCCTTGAGAGGCAGACCCGTCTGGAGTCGAGCGGTAAGTGGCCAAGCATTGCTGTGTGAGACAGGGCATGTTGCAGTGTGCTGGTTGTCTGATACTTGCCTGTATGTGTGACATAGGCCATGTACGCGTGTGTGTGTGCAGGGACATCATGGTCATGCATTTGAGAACAGTAATGTGTGAAGCACACGGTTGGTGTATGTGTTTAAATGCAACATGGGGAGCCCTGTGTGGAATGGACACATGAGAGCATGCCAGTCTCTGTTCCTGGACATGGGTAGGGGTGAGGGATGGGTGCTGATGCTATGTGCATGTATGGTGTCCATGTCTGTGTGTCTGACCTGCGTGTCTGTGACTTGTGAATGCCATGGATGCATGACACATGTCTGTGACAATGTTCAGAATCACTGATGCAGCCTAGTTATCCTTGCATCCACTGTGTCTGGGGGGTACGAGTCCAGATGGATGAAAGTACGGTGAAGTGTGTGCATGTGATAGGCATGACCCATGATGCATGTGAGTTCATAAACAACATTGTATGTTTCAAGAGTCCCTTGGACATGTTTGCTAATGTCCATAGCATGCGCCATGCCTGTTACTGCATGTGTTTTGCCTGCACTGACCCATGTGTTGTGGAGGGACATGATGGAAGGGATCTTTGACAGTGCCACTCATCTGCTATTGCTTCCTGTCTAGGGGACCATTGTACAGTACCCTGATGCTTGTGTTCTATGTCTCCCTCTACACAGCGCAAAGTGAAGAAGAGGGCGGAGACGGCGCTGTGGAGCTAAGTGGCGGGGATGCCCCCACGGCTGCAGCGGAAGGGGTGGGTGAGCCCCCACAGGGGCTTGCAACGGCGGAAGACGGGGTGGAGCCATCCAGGTTGGTGGTTTCCACAGAGGAGGAGGAGGTCGCTACTGAGCCGCACATGGGGCCTTGTGTGGGCATCCCTGCTGGTGCAAGTGGTGCAGTCCAGGGCCAGGGGCAGGAGGCAGCACAGGTCGCTGTGGAGGTGCCTGTGCATATCACTGTCCCTGACACTGTGACTGCACCACCATGCACCAGTAGGGATGCCCCGTCCCAGGCCCGTCCGCAGGTAGGGGGGATGTCCATGTCATCTGACTCCCCTCCACCTGTGGACGAGGGGACCCCTGGTCGTATGGAGAAGGTCCTGATTGGTGTCGCGTTGCGCACGGGTGTCATTCGTGATGAGGTGCATGCTTCCCGGGGGGAGCACGCACGTCATCATGAAGAGCACCGTGCCAACGTGGCCCAGTTGGGAGTGGCCATGGTCGGGGGTTTCATACATGTGTCGGGCACTCTGGCGACCCTCTCTTCCTCAGTGGAGACTATGCACCAGTCGTTCTCCATGCCGTCTTCTGGCCCAGATGCCACCAGGGCCCCCTGTGGACCTGCCCCGACCAACGCAGCCAACTCGGTTGGGATCCCATCCCTGCCTTAGTCGGGAGTCAGAGGTCCAGCAGGGGTGGACACACCAGCAACTGGACCCCAGCAGATGGAGGATGTGACAGCATCATCGGGCAGGGCACGTGCACGATGGCGTCAGTGGATTCCATCAGCCTGGATGCCGTCGTGCTGGCACAGGCAGTTGCGTCGGAGGCAGCGGCAGGCTCGACGTGGGAGACATCATGGCTTGGGGCTATCAACATCAGGGGTGCAGGCATCGGCCGGAGGGCAGGAGAACCCTGGAATGGGAGTGTCTTCCGTGTGGGAGCGGTTGAGCCAGCAGATAGGTGTGGAGCGGCAGCGGGCAGAGGAGGAACTGCTCACAATGGTTAGGGCGGAGAACTCCAAGCGGAGGGCGCTGAGGCGGGCTGAGTGCCTCGAGTGTATTCGCAGGGAGTTGGAGCTGGACACTGCATTATCCCTGCGAGACCTCGGGCCAGGGAACATGCCCGCCTCCAAGCCATTGAACAGGAGTTCGATGATGCCCTGGCCCATGACAACAACAAGTGAGCCGTCGGACTAGCCCGCTGCCCTTGTAAATAGTTATGTAGTTGTTGTTAGGTTTCCTTTGCTTTTAATTTTTTTTTTGGACCTTTTGGACAATGGACCGCATTTTTGTATTTAGTTTTTTTATTAGGTAGTATTATTAGATAGTTTTCATTTCTTCTGTTGGGATCACGGACCCTGGATTGTTTATCTGTATATAGTTGAGTGTTGGATTTTATTTTTTTATTTGGAATTTACCCATGGAACAATGGTTTTCGGTTTGGATTTTCCATTGGATTTACTTTTTGGAACTGTGACATTGGACACCTTTCCTTTGGATTATGATTTGTGGTTTTACTTTATTTTACAGACATGCTGCATTTGGTTTTTAATTCCCACTGTCATTTGTTTATTTTTGATTCCATTTATGTTGCTTTTAATACATTTTCTTCATCAAACTTCAATGTGTAGTATCATCTCATTGCTTTCATTCATATCATGATATGGGTTTTGACATTCACTGACATCCATTGTGTGTATGTGAGAGACATGTGTTCATTTACATACTTGGCATTGGTGTTGTATCATGTAATTGCCATTTTTAAGTGGGTGGATGCAATTCTTGGGTGGGTGTTTGGCATGTGGAGGCAGCCCATAAGGGCCAGGGATCTAGATTGTGATGACGTGTTGGCTGGGGCACATGAGTTGGGGCCTGGTGGAGGGTGCCCCTGGATGCTGGGGGTGGGGGTGTTGTGAGACATTAGTGGGGGGCCTGGTGGGGGGTGCCCCTGACTGCTGGGAGGTGGGGGTGCAGGGGGACATGAGTGGGGGCCTGGTGGACGGTGCCCCTGGATGCTGGGTGGTGGGGGTGCTGAGAGACATGTGTGGGGGCATGGTGGAGGGTGCCCTGTGTTAGGCGGAAACCTGTGCAGTTCCCTCTGGGACCACTGCAAAAGATTTAGGACTACAGGTGTTCGGAGTAAACCCACTTGGTAGCAGTCTGTACCACACAGATTCACTTGGTAGCTGTGGCTGAGCAGTCAGACTTCCCTCAAGAAGAGTTAGGCAGTATGTGGAGTATACAAAATAGGGCAATTTACACAGTAGAACAAGCAAACACGGAACAAGGCTTTGGTGTAAAGATATATAGTTATTTATTTATAAAAAACACATCTATGGAAAACACTCTGGTACTAATACGGCAAACAACTTCAATCACAATTACTATAAGTAAACCAATCCCCCTAACAATAGTTCGACCAGTCTAGGTTCAACGGCACCACTTATTTGCAGACAGAGGTGAATGCTTTAACCTAGATGGCACTCTAGTATTCGTTAGGACGGGAGAGAAAAGGCAGGGTATGAAATCAACTCGGTACCAACACTTTTACTAACAAATGCAAGGCAAGTAAGGCAGGGTCTACTGTAGATCGCAAAGTTCAGAGGCCAGGCCCACTCGAAGAGAGGCAAGGCGATATGTCCCAAAAAGTATCACAGTGAAATGCACTTCGAGTCTTTGTAGCAAATTGTTATAGAAAGATTGGACCAGTCCAGAACAGAAAGTTAAGAAGGCTTGGAGGCAACCCAATGGAGAGGCAAGGATTCAGACACCTCACGCTAACCGACAGAAGGGAAGCCAGGCGGACACGGTACCTTGTTGGTGGAGAGACAGCTCCGGCGGGGGCAGTAGTTCCTGGTGGTGGATGCACGTCAGGGCTTTGCCAAGAGAAGAGATGTGTAACGCTCACCTGGCTCCCACGGAGGCGCTGGTCTGGTCTGGGTTGCTGTGGCCTCTTCAAGCGTGATGCGCAGAATTCGGACCACCGATTGAACAGGACCACCAAATCTTGCTTGTCTGGCCTGTAGGAATATCCTTCTGCAGATGAGAAAGGGGATTAACTGTCTGCTGAATAATGTGCTTGCTCCCCCCTTTCCTCCTTCGTTCTCCTCTGACTTCCTCCAAAACCCCCGGTTTAAGCTCACCTTATGGTTTGGAAGAATTAACTCTCTTCCTGCTTCTGGTGCAGGGGCGCGCGTTCGTCCAGTTACTTCACTGGTTTTCAGAATGGCGCTGGCAAATCCACTTGACTTTACTGAGCGATACGCCGTAAGTATGAAGATGCAAAAGTTCAAGTGTGAGCCTCCTTTTATGTTGTCTTTTTCTGTCCTTTATTTCAGGTGCAGAACAAAGGCGATGCGTTGAAGGGTTAAATTGCCGGGGAAAAATCAGGTGAGTTAGTGATGAGGGCGACCCCTCTAAATGTCTTTATAATTCCCCAGTAATGTCTTTTGACCTTTCCCCATAGGGGCCGGGGTGCGGTACCTGCCAGAGATGTGGCGCTGACCCGAGATGTGGAATGGTTCACAAAGAATGGCCGGTAAGTTATATGGCTGAAAATTCGGCTTTCCTCTTGTGTTCCCTTACTCACCTTTTGTCTCTTCTTCTCTCCCTTAGGTGCGGTGTAGAGATGTGGCGACCGGCACTGAGAGCCGCGATGGAGCCGGGCGGCGTCTCGAGAACAGGTGAGTGAAGCACGGCACTGCAGTGAGCAAAGCAGTGCTTTTAAATGGAAGTCTTCCTTCAGGAATACTGGCGTGAAGATTCCGGATGCAGGTAAGAAGGTTGAAATAGTTCTTGGTTTTCACCTTTCTCTTCTCTTATTCCCTTACAGGTGTTCCAGGTTCGAGGCGGGCATGGCTGGAGTCCAGGTGCAGGAGCAGACACGGTAAGCGTTCAGCTGCTGGGATGCAGAACAACACGAAGCACGTGTGGCTGTCCGGGCGTGGCTTAAATAGCCTTGGAAGAAGTTCCAGGTGAGTATTCTTCCACAGCCCCACCCAAGTAACAAAATAGTTCCTTCAGAAAAATAGTCCCTCCTAAGCCTCATTTGGCTTGGTTCTTCATGCAGCATGGTCCGCATCATGTGAGTGTGCAGCATGGTCTGCTTCAGGTAAGTGCACCAAACATTTCCCCTTATGAGCCTGGCGCCTATGGCGCCAGGACTGCTGTCCAACATGAGCCTGGCGCCAACGGCGCCAGGACAGAGTCCAAAGAGCCCCTATAAAGGGCCGCTGGGCTTTTACCCGGGGGCGTGATGCCTGCTCCCGGGGGTGCTGGGCGTGGCTTGGTGCTCCGGGGGTAGGCATCATGACAGCACTCCCCCCCAAGGCCCCTCCCAAGGCCTTTTCCCCAGGAGGTTTCGGTTTGTTCGGGAAATTCCGATGGAACCTTTTTTCTAGCCGAGGTACATGTACGTGGTCGCTGGGTTCCCAAGATCTTTCCTGAGGCCCGTACCCCTTCCAATCAATTAGATAGAAAAGTTTTGATTTTGAGATCTTAGAGTCCAAAATGTTCTTCACCTCGAATTCAGGCACCCCATCTATCTGGATTGGTTCTGGTGGCTTTATTAATATGGTTCCTGGTTGCACTGGTTTCAAAAGCGACACATGAAAGACGGGATGAATCCGCATGCTAGCTGGTAGATCTAGCTTGTCTGCCACTGGGTTAATTATAGCTTTAATCGAGTAAGGGCCTAAATACCTTGGATTAAAAGTCTGAGGTCCCTTGAGCGATAAGTGTTTGGTAGCCAACCATACTTGATCCCCTATTTGGTATGGAGGCGCCTCCTTGCGATGCAGATCCGCATTCTTTTTGTATTTCCCTTTCGCATGTTGTAAGTGTGCAGTAGCATCCTTGAAGGCTTGAGTAATTGTAGAATGCAAATGGTCCACTGCGGGCATTTCGAGGCTCAAAGGTGAATCCAGGTCTGAAGTACGAGGGTGAAGTCCATATAGGGTATAAAAGGGGCTTTGACCAGTTCCAGAGTGTATCGAGTTATTGTATGCATATTCAGCCACCCATAAAATGTCCTTCCAATTAACCTCTGATTGGTGCAACATACATCGTAGATATTGTTCAAGGGTCTGGTTCGTTCTCTCCGTCTGACCATTGGTCTGTGGGTGGTGGCTGGTTGAGAGTCTTACGTCGATTTGTCCCAGTTGACAACACTTTTTCCAAAAACGTGAAATTAACCGGCTTCCCCGATCGGAGATTAGTATGGACGGGAATCCATGCAGACGGATGACATTTTCGAGGAATTCCTTGGCAAGAACAAAAGCTGAAGGTAATCCTTTCAACGGAATAAAATGGGCCATCTTGGAAAATAAATCCACCACAACCAGAATAGTATTGTATCCATTACAAGAGGGCAGGTCCGTGATAAAATCTAGTGACAAGGTGTGCCAAGGTGCTGGTGGAATGTCTAAGGGTTGAAGAAGACCGGTGGGTTTTGTTTTTTTACCTTTTTTTTGGGTGCAAACTCCACAGGACATCATGAAAGATTTAATATCCTTTCGCCAGGACGGCCACCAGAATTGTCGTTTAATTTTTTCCTCTGTTTTGGCAATGCCAGGATGTCCTTCCATCAGAGTATCGTGATGACCAGAAATAACCAGTTCTTGCAATTCCTTTTCTGGCAAAAATAAACGTCCTTGGAAGTAAGGTAAGCCATCGTTGATTAAAAAGGCAGAACCCCTTTTGATCCAATCCTGCAAGGCTGAAGAGTCCAGGAATAGTTTTACCCGTGCTTGAATGTCTTCAAGGGTTTGTAAAGTGGTTATCCCCAAGATTCTTTGTTCGGGAATTATCGGCACAGGTTCTGAGTTTGTGTCCATTTCTCCCATTCCAATTCGAGATAGCGCGTCCGCTTTGCCATTCTTACAGGCAGGACGGTAGGTGATTACAAAATCGAACTCAGCAAAGAATAAAGCCCATCGGAGCTGTCGTGAAGACTGAGCCTTGGCAGTTTTTAAATATTGTAAATTTCGGTGATCAGTGATCACGGTGATGGTATGCCTGGTGCCAAGAAGATAATGCCGCCAAGCCTTAAAGGCGGACTTAATGGCTAATAATTCCTTATCGGTGATTGCATAATTTATCTCCGGCGGCGAGAACTTTCTGGACCAAAATGCTACGGGGTGCAGTTGGTTGGTTTCTGGGTCTCTCTGAGACAGGACAGCTCCCATGGCTAAGCTGGATGCATCGGTTTCGACTATATATGGGAGATCAGGACGCAGATGTTTCAAAATAGGTGCAGACGTAAATTTAGCTTTTAATTCCTGAAAGGCCTGTTCAGCTTCCTCGGTCCATTCAAAACGTTTATTCTTCTGCAAGAGTGCAGTGATGGGTTGCACCACCCGTGAAAATTCCGGGATAAACCTGCGATAAAAATTGGCAAAACCAAGCATGCTTTGGACACCTTTCACCGAACTAGGTGATGGCCATTTGAGGATGGCATCCACCTTCCGTGAGTCCATTCGGACCCCTTTAGGTGTCAGGATGAATCCAAGAAATTCAACCTTGTGGTATGGAAAACGCATTTTTTCAGCTTTGCAAACAGTTTGTGCTGGTGCAATTTCTCAAGGACGGCCTTGACATGTTTTCTGTGATCAGATTCCGAAGAGGAGTACACCAGAATGTCATCGATATACATGACAACACAGACATCGATGAGTTCCCGAAGGACATCGTTCATGAAGAATTGGAAGGCAGCAGGCGCGTTGCACAACCCGAAAGGCATCACCTGGTATTCGAATAGTCCATATTTTGTACGGAAGGCCGTTTTCCATTCGTCGCCTTCTTTAACTCGTACCAGATGATAAGCTCCCCGGAGATCTAACTTTGTGTATATGCAAGCGTCCTTCACCTGGTCAAGGAGTTCAGGGATCAAAGGCAGAGGGTAATGATTTTTAACAGTTATCTGGTTCAATGCGCGGTAATCGATACAAGTTCTAAGGTCGCCTTCTTTTTTTGGCACGAAGAACAAAGCCGAGGATGCCAGAGACTTTGACGGGCGAATCAAACCATTGGCTAGGTATTGATCTAAATATTGTCTCAAATGCAGATTCTCCGGCTCAGTAAGGGCATAAATCCTGCTACAAGGGGGTTGTGCACCGGGCACCAGATCGATTTGGCAATCGTACATTCTGTGAGGAGGTAAAGTGTTGGCCTGTTCCTTTTGGAAGACGTCCTGAAAGTCTTGGTATTCCGGAGGTAGTTGCATGGAGACAGAGGTTACTGATGCTAGACTGACCTTCAGATTTTCTGGGTAGCAGGTTTGTGCACACTCTGGAAAGGTTATTCTCTTCGCTCGCCAATCAATTCGAGGATTATGTGTCTCTAACCAAGGGATTCCGAGTATTACCTGAAACTGTGGAGCCTTGATTACATCAAACACAACTGCCTCCTGATGGCCGTCTGGACCTACAAGTGTTACCTCAGCTGTGGAATGTGTTACCGGTCCCGAGGCGATTTCGGTTCCATCGACTGTGGTGATGACATCTTTGCTGGTTTTAGGACGCAGGGGGAGGTTAATCCTGGAGACCAATTCACGATCCATGTAGTTTCTAATAGCCCCACTATCGATGTATGCCTTTATTGCATGCAACCGCTTAGGCTGTTCCGGATCTACGAGGACCATTGGCACAGTGAAATGCGAGGTCTGAGAGTTCGTTTTCAAGCTCGGCAAGCGGACCCCTACGCTTGTCGGGCGGGGTCGTTTCCCGATACAGAGGTTTCATGGATTTTTTCAGCGGCTCCTACCACCTTCCTGGGCGGCCATGCCGGGCAATCTCGTAGAAAGTGTCCAGAGGATCCACAATAAAGATATAAGTGCGTCTGCCGTCTTCTTTCACG
The DNA here is from genome assembly GCF_040938575.1 of Ambystoma mexicanum. NCBI lineage: Eukaryota > Metazoa > Chordata > Amphibia > Caudata > Ambystomatidae > Ambystoma > Ambystoma mexicanum. The sequence goes on along the minus strand of NC_090930.1, from coordinate 1,248,310,537 downwards.
TTCCTTTTGCGTTAAAGGTCCTTTAACTCCTCCGATTTGCATTGGCTCAGAGGCTTCAGCCCCCTTGAGGTTAGCGTGGGTCTTGACTAACACCCGGGTCTCAAACTTGGACCGATCTGCTTTTCTGTTTTGCAGTCTGTGATCCAATTGGACCACTAAGTCTATATATTCTGAGCACTCTTGGGGCGGATTTACAACTTGGGCCAGGACATCTTTAAGTTCTCCGCGTAGACCTCGATAAAATAACGTGATTCTTTTATCCTCTGGCCACCCAGTTTCCACAATTAGTCTATTAAAGGTTGCAATGTAGGAAAGGAGGTCTTGATTGCCCTGTCGCAGAGATAGAAGTTCGTCATCTAGAGCCTGCCCCTGGGAGTGACGAGCAAATAACCTTTCCATGCTTGCTTGAAATCTTTGAAAATCACGAAGAATCGGGTCATCTTGAGTTACCAGTGGAACTGACCAATCGGCAGCACTGCCGCCGAGATATGACAATACAAAGGCTACCTTGGTCTGGTCATTAGGGAAGGCCCCAGATCTGCACAGGAAATGCAAACGACACTGATTCATGAATACGGCGAATCGTTTTGGGTCCCCAGCAAAACGTTCGGGTGGGGCCAGCGGCATGTTTCCAGGTAGATTAATCTGCACCGGGTTACTGGAAAGCACAGGAGCGGGGTTCCCTCCGGAACCGGGTAAAGGAGTTTGTTCAGCTTGACCTTGCAAAAGCTGTCTAGCCAGGTCATCAGCTCTTTCCTTTGTTACAATCACTTCCCTCCTGAGAGCATTAGTCTCTTGACGAGCGGCGTGTACTTCGGCCCGTAATTCCCCCAGTAGTTGGGCCAACTGGTCAGTCAGGGAAGTTTCCATAGCGCCTGGGTGGAAATATGTAGGAAGGCTTCACGTTCTGTAACGCTCACCTGGCTCCCACGGAGGCGCTGGTCTGGTCTGGGTTGCTGTGGCCTCTTCAAGCGTGATGCGCAGAATTCGGACCACCGATTAAACAGGACCCCCAAATCTTGCTTGTCTGGCCTGTAGGAATATCCTTCTGCAGATGAGAAAGGGGATTAACTGTCTGCTGAATAATGTGCTTGTCCCCTCTTTCCCCCTTCGTTCTCCTCTGACTTCCTCCAAAACCCCCGGTTTAAGCTCACATTATGGTTTGGAAGAATGAACTCTCCATCCTGCTTCTGGTGCAGGGGCGCTCGTTCGTCCATTTAGTTCACTGGTTTTCAGAATGGCGCTGGCAAATCCACTTGACTTTACTGAGCGATACGCCGTAAGTATGAAGATGCAAAAGTTCAAGTGTGAGCCTCCTTTTATGTTGTCTTTTTCTGTCCTTTATTTCAGGTGCAGAACAAAGGCGATGCGTTGAAGGGTTAAATTGCCGGAGAAAAATCAGGTGAGTTAGTGATGAGGGCGACCCCTCTAAATGTCTTTATAATTCCCCAGTAATGTCTTTTGACCTTTCCCCATAGGGGCCGGGGTGCGGTACCTGCCAGAGATGTGGCGCCGACCCGAGATGTGGAATGGTTTCACAAAGAATAGCCGGTAAGTTATATGGCTGAAAATTCGGCTTTCCTCTTGTGTTCCCTTGCTCACCTTTTGTCTCTTCTTCTCTCCCTTAGGTGCAGTGCGACCGGCACTGAGAGCCGTGATGGAGCCGGGCGGCGTCTCGGGAACAGGTGAGTGAAGCACGACGCTGCAGCGAGCAACGCTGTGCTTTTAAATGGAAGTCTTCCTTCAGGAATACTGGCGTGAAGATTCCGTATGCAGGTAAGAAGGTTGAAATAGTTATTGGTTTTCACCTTTCTCTTCTCTTATTCCCTTAGAGGTGTTCCAGGTTCGAGGCGGGCGTGGCTGGGGTCCAGGTGCAGGAGCAGACACAGTGAGCGTTCAGCTGCTGGGATGCAGAACAACGCGAAGAACGTGTGGCTGTCCGGGCGTGGCTTAAATAGCCTTGGAAGAAATTCCAGGTGAGTATTCTTCCACAGCCCCACCCAAGTAACAAAATAGTTCCTTCAGAAAAATAGTCCCTCCTTAGCCTCATTTGGCTTGGTTCTTCATGCAGCATGGTCTGCATCAGGTGAGTGTGCAGCATGGTCTGCTTCAGGTAAGTGCACCAAACACTTCCCCTTATGAGCCTGGCGCCTATGGCGCCAGGACGGCTGTCCAACATGAGCCTGGCGCCAACGGCGCCAGGACAGAGTCCAAAGAGCCCCTATAAAGGGTCGCTGGGCTTTTACCCGGGGGCGTGATGCCTGCTCCCGGGGGTGCTGGGCCTGGCCTGGTGCTCTGGGGGTAGGAATCATGACAAGATGATATCGTCGTCGAAGGAAAGTTGAAGATCATTGCACCACCAGGGAAGAGACCAGCCGCGGAGTGCTCCGTCACAAGGCACCACGTTTTGGTCGCGGTACAGGGGGTAGTGGCTATCCAGTTGCCGGGGTGCTCTGCACGGGCAATTTGACCACTACGTCCTGGAACGAAGAAAAAGCAAAGGGGACTGGTTGTTCCCACCAGTAAGGGGAAGAAGACTCTCCAGCCGGGAGATCTCCTCTGTCGTTGGGAAGTGGTGAGTCGGTTCAGCAGGGCTCCACCAGAGGTGTCGTCGTTGCAGGTCGGCTCAGCTTTACCCTCGTCCGATTCTTAGGTCCTGTGGCGACTTCTCAAGATCCAGTCCCAAAAGCCCTGCTTTTATGCAGAAAACCCCCATTCATTCAGCCTAGCTGTCAATCAAAATACGCTGAGTGGTGAGCGGGGTGGCTTTACACGCCCGGGGGGACAGTAGTCAGTCCCCGGGTATGGAGTCTATGGTGGGGGTCCTCTAGGACGCCCCAGTGTTACAGCACGGAGGGTGCGTTGTAACACACATAGCAAAACATATGAGACCCTATGGAGTAAAAGACCCCATAGCCCATAGAACACATTGACATTCAAAGGAATTAACCACATTCATGTCCAAGAGTGGGAGAAAAAAGAGTCTCACTCTTGAAGGATGGAAAAAACAAACTCCAGAAATCCAGCAAAGCTGCTGGGGGACTCACTAGGTTAGGAAATTCAGCCTAAATAGAGAATTCTCCCTAACACCCTGCACTCCTGGGGGGTGGGGGTGCTGGGAGACATGTGTGGGGGCATGGTGGAGGGTGCCCTGCACTGCTGGGGGGTGGCGGTGCTGGGAGACATGTGTGGGGGCCTGGTGGAGGGTGCCCCTGGATGCTGGGGGTGGGGGTGCTGGGAGACATGTGTGGGGAGATGGTGGAGGGTGCCCTGCACTGCTGGGAGGTGGGGGTGCTGGAAGACATGAGTGGGGGCCTGGTGGAGAATGCCCCTGACTGCTGGGGTGTGGGGGTGCAGGGGGACATGAGTTGGACATGAGTGGGGGCCTGGTGGAGGGTGCCCGTGAATGCTGGGGGGGTTGGGGGTGCAGGGGGACATGAGTTGGACATGAGTGGGGGCCTGCTGGCAGGTGCCCCACTGTGCTGGGGAGTGGGGTGGTGGGAGACATGTGTGGGGGCATGGTGGAGGGTTCCCTGCACTGCTGGGGGGTGGGGGTGCTGGGAGACATGTGTGGGGGCCTGGTGGACGGTGCCCCTGGATGCTGGGGGGTGGGGGTGCTGGGAGACATGTGTGGGGGCATGGTGGAGGGTGCCCTGCACTGCTGGGGGGTGGGGGTGCTGGGAGACATGTGTGGGGGCATGGTGGAGGGTGCCCTGCACTGCTGGGGAGTGGGGGTGCTGTGAGACATGTGTGGGGGCATGTTGGAGGGTGCCCTGCACTGCTGAGGGGTGGGGGCGCTGGGAGACATGAGTTGGACATCAGAGGGGGCCTGGTGGAGGGTGCCCCTGACTGCTGGGGGGTGGGGGTGCTGGGAGACATGTGTGGGGGCCTGGTGGAGGGTGCCCCTGGATGCTGGGGGGTGGCGGTGCTGGGAGACATGTGTGTGGGCATGGTGGAGGGTGCCCTGCACTGCTGGGGGGTGGGGGTGCTGGGAGACATGAGTGGGGGCCTAGTGGAGGGTGCCCCTGGATTCTGGGGGGGTGGGGGTGCTGGGAGACATGAGTGGGGGCCTGGTGGAGGGTGCCCCTGACTGCTGGGGTGTGGGGGTGCAGGGGGGCATGAGTTGGACATGAGTGGGGGCCTGGTGGAGGGTGCCCCTGGATGCTGGGGGGTGGGGGTACAGGGAGACATGAGTTAGACATGAGTGGGGGCCTGGTGGAGGGTGCCCCTGAATGCTGGGGGGTGGGGGTGCAGGGGGACATGAGTTGGACATGAATGGGGGCCTGCTGGCAGGTGCCCCACTGTGCTCGGGGGTGGGGGTGCTGGGAGACATGTGTGGGGGCATGGTGGAGGGTGCCCTGCACTGCTGGGGGCTGGGGGTGCTGGGAGACATGAGTTGGACATGAGTGGGGGCCTGGTGGAGGGTGCCCCTGACTGCTGGGGGGTGGGAGACATGAGTGGGGGCCTGGTGGGGGGTGCCCCTGGATGCTGGGGGGTGGGGGTGCAGGGAGACATGAGTGGGGGCCTGGTGGAGGGTGGCCCTGGATGCTGGGGGGTGGGGGTGCTAGAGACATGAGTGGGGGCCTGGTGGAGGGTGCCCCTGGATGCTGGGGGGTGGGGGTGCAGGGGGACATGAGTTGGACATGAGTGGGGCCTGGTGGATGGTGCCCCTGACTGCTGGGGGGCAGGGGGTGCAGGGGGACATGAGTTGGACATGAGTGGGGGCCTGCTGGCAGGTGCCCCACAGTGCTGGGGGGTGGGGGGTGGGGGTGCTGGGAGACATGCTTTGTTGATCAGTAGTGCGAGGTGACATGTGGCTTGGCTGGGGGGCATGCCCATGGTGGATGGGCTGCCTGCGGGACATGAGCAGGGGTGTGGGGTAGTCCCCTGTGGTGTGGGCTGCCTGCAGGGGCCGTGGAGTGTGTAGAGGGAACACCTGGGAGGACCCACACGGCCAAATCACATGTAGTACTCCCCGTGCACCCCTGAAATACACGTACCCTGCTGAATTTGCGTGTGGTACTTCCCGCGCACCCCAGTAATACACGTACCCCGCTCGCACAGGGCCAATCGCGTGTGAGACTTCCCGCGCACCCCAGTAATACACGTGCCCTGCTTGCACAGGGCCAATCGCGTGTGAAACTTCCCGCGCACCCCAGTAATACACGTCCCCGCTCGCACAGGGCCAATCGCGTGTGAAACTTCCCGCGCACCCCAGTAATACACGTACCCCTCTCGCACAAGGGCCAATCACGCGTGAAACTTCCCGCGCACCCCAGTAATACATGTGCCCCGCTCGCACAGGGCCAACCGCGTGTGAAACTTCCCACGCACCCCAGTAATACACGTACCCCGCTCGCACAAGGGCCAATCGCATGTGAAACTTCCTGCGCACCCCAGTAATACACGTGCCCCGCTCGCACAGGGCCAATCGCGTGTGAAACTTCCTGCGCACCCCAGTAATACATGTACCCCGCTCGCACAAGGCCCAATCGCGTGTGAAACTTCCCGCGCACCCCATTAATACACATACACCATACACCTCTCACCATAAAACACCATTTACCCCGCGGAGCGGCGCGGAGTGGCGGCGAGTGGCAGTCCTGCAGTGAACTCTCTACGTCCAGTCTTTCTCTTAGTTTTACTGCTGGGGGTGTGTTTCCTGCTACACCTCTCACCATAAAACACCATTTACCCCGCGGAGCGGCGCGGAGTGGCGGCGAGTGGCAGTCCTGCAGTGAACTCTCTACGTCCAGTCTTTCTCTTAGTTTTACTGCTGGGGGTGTGTTTCCTGCTACACCTCTCACCATAAAACACCATTTACCCCGCGGAGCGGCGCGGAGTGGCGGCGAGTGGCAGTCCTGCAGTGAACTCTCTACGTCCAGTCTTTCTCTTAGTTTTACTGCTGGGGGTGTGTTTCCTGCTACACCTCTCACCATAAAACACCATTTACCCCGCGGAGCGGCGCGGAGTGGCGGCGAGTGGCAGTCCTGCAGTGAACTCTCTACGTCCAGTCTTTCTCTTAGTTTTACTGCTGGGGGTGTGTTTCCTGCTACACCTCTCACCATAAAACACCATTTACCCCGCGGAGCGGCGCGGAGTGGCGGCGAGTGGCAGTCCTGCAGTGAACTCTCTACGTCCAGTCTTTCTCTTAGTTTTACTGCTGGGGGTGTGTTTCCTGCTACACCTCTCACCATAAAACACCATTTACCCCGCGGAGCGGCGCGGAGTGGCGGCGAGTGGCAGTCCTGCAGTGAACTCTCTACGTCCAGTCTTTCTCTTAGTTTTACTGCTGGGGGTGTGTTTCCTGCTACACCTCTCACCATAAAACACCATTTACCCCGCGGAGCGGCGCGGAGTGGCGGCGAGTGGCAGTCCTGCAGTGAACTCTCTACGTCCAGTCTTTCTCTTAGTTTTACTGCTGGGGGTGTGTTTCCTGCTACACCTCTCACCATAAAACACCATTTACCCCGCGGAGCGGCGCGGAGTGGCGGCGAGTGGCAGTCCTGCAGTGAACTCTCTACGTCCAGTCTTTCTCTTAGTTTTACTGCTGGGGGTGTGTTTCCTGCTACACCTCTCACCATAAAACACCATTTACCCCGCGGAGCGGCGCGGAGTGGCGGCGAGTGGCAGTCCTGCAGTGAACTCTCTACGTCCAGTCTTTCTCTTAGTTTTACTGCTGGGGGTGTGTTTCCTGCTACACCTCTCACCATAAAACACCATTTACCCCGCGGAGCGGCGCGGAGTGGCGGCGAGTGGCAGTCCTGCAGTGAACTCTCTACGTCCAGTCTTTCTCTTAGTTTTACTGCTGGGGGTGTGTTTCCTGCTACACCTCTCACCATAAAACACCATTTACCCCGCGGAGCGGCGCAGAGTGGCGGCGAGTGGCAGTCCTGCAGTCATGTCAGGCAGGTCGGGCTCGACCGCCACCTTACCATCTAAACCACAGTTACTTGACGTTGAAGACACGACAAGTCGATTTCTAAGGAGTAATGCCAAACAGTCTTCTAAAAACACTTTCGTAACTAACCCAGCCAACTGCAATCATTCCCCTGTGATTCAGGGAGAAATACCAGAGGACCATCCACCATCCCAGAGCCCCGGCCCTAAAACATTAGCGCATCTGGGTAAAAGATGCACGACCTTGGGGCAAGGCAATGGCAATAAACCTACTAATCCGCCCTTTGATGCCCGCAACTCTAAACAACTCCAAAACTTTAACGAAGCGGACTCACCGGATGAAAACGCTATGCCACCGGATCTCCACGACGCTGAACTTCCACCGTCCCTGATGCCTGGGGTCTCCACTCCACCGCCGCGGGCTGGCTCGGTACCGACGGGAACTCCGCGACAGCCCGGAGGGGCGGCCGCGTCTATTTCCCAGGCTCCGTTGCTGGACCTGCCGCGGGAGGTCGTGCTGGATAGCCGTCAGCCTCCAGGGGACGGGACCGCTCCGGATCATGGACCCCCACCATCGAAGAGCCTGCCGACGCCTGATGGGCCGACCCCGACTGCGGTCGCGGCTCCACGGCCTCCCGGAGGGGAGCCGGTGCAGAGCGGACCAGCATCGGAGAGCACATCGAGCCTGGAGAAGAAATCGGCTGACCCAGACGATGCCTCGCCGGAAGGAGATTCCTCTCCCCTCCCTTTGGGGAAGACAAGGGCGGCGGCACCCGTCCTGTCTGGGGGGTGCCGACTTGAGGATCGAAAGCCGTCGGGCCAGAGGAGACCAGGAGCGGAAGGTGCGCTTCCGACGCCGGCAAGCAGGAGTGAAGCTACAACAGCGCCTCCTCTGGCGGGAGCCCAGTCAGTCACACCAATCCACGACGATAAAGCCCCAAATTCCACACTAGCCCAGGCTAACGCTGACAAAACTGAGAGGATCGTCTTAGACCCTCTACCACCCAGTAAAACGAGGGTTACACCCTCTGATAACACAATAAAAAAGAGACCTCGGTTGATTGACGACCTCAACAAAAAAACCGAGCCCTTATCAAAACAAGTGAGCTCCACCAAAACATCACGGATGACTCCCAAAATACCAAGAAAGGGCCTCAAAAAACCTCAACGCCCCTTGAAGCTCTTATCAGACTTCTTTCACAAGCATTCTAAAGCCATTCAACAAAAATGTAAAGAACTGACAGATGCTGAAATCCTCGAGGCAGCAGACGCAATTACTCCCCCTCGAAAACATCGCAGGCTGATACAAGCAAACCGAAAATTACCCTACCTTCCTTCAAACAAAGACAATAGAGCTGCACCCGCTAGGGACCCGATAAAAAGTCACTTTTCTGGACAAGTAACACCAACAATTCCACAAATAACCTCTGAAAACGAGAACGAGACGAACGCGCAAACTTCATCCCCACCACCAATTCCCATATCTACACTAGTTGCTCCTCCAGTTAGCAACACAACGACCTTAACTTCAGCTTTTACTCAGCCTCTCCTACATAGCCATATTAACACAGTCCAAGAAACCCAGACTCTACCGCACCCTCCAAATCAAGAGATACGGGAAGAGGAGAGGTCCACACCCCTTCGACATAGTTTGACGCCATTGGATCCATCAGACCTCACCTCGACGAGCATCACTCCACCAGTACCACAAGTCTTGATACTTGAAAAGGCCCTAAGTCCTCGGCAAAGCGACAACAACGCCCATAAAGAACAACCTACAGAGCCTGTGCCACCACCCCTAGGAGAGGCGTCCAAGCCCACAAACCAACTCCAGGAAAGAGACCCTGAAAGAAATCACCTTGTCAGATCAAAAAATAGTCTCCAGTTTGAGAAAACTTTAGACTCTTTCTACTCAAACTTGGACAATTACAACAAGCAAAGAAGACACTCTTTTGACCTTCCATCCAGAAGATCAACAACTGCCATGACACGTGGCATACGACTCCCATCACCCTCCAAAAGCAGACCGTCTTCACAAAGTCACATACCCTTAAATGACTCTCAGCCCAAAAAACTGGACACTTGCACTCTGATGTCAGCTCTATCAATAGCGCTAAATCCATTCGTCAAATTGTATGAAACAATCGGAGACACGATGAAAGACCACACATCGATTCAAACGACAATGCTAAATAAATTAACTTTCTTGGAAGGCTACATCTTGGCCTTAGAAGCAAAGATCCAGTCGTCAGAGAAAAAACAAATTCAAGAACCTTCCATACTCTCACTCCAAAAACAGCCTCAAATCAAGTGCCCCTCCTCACAAGAGATGACACAAAAAACTTCCAAAGGCACCCAAACCCATTCATTCATAGATTTAACTGTACCTCCAATCACCACGAAAGAGAACTCCACGTCACCAAAAGGAGGGAAAGAAGTAAACCCTAAAAGAAACGGAACCATGGCACTCGAACCAATCTTCCAACAACAGGTCCCTGCTAATTCAGCAGTGTTAGCTACCCATATACGTGCAACAACCCAGTCAAAAGAGAAAGGAACAGCCAAACTACACCGTGAAGTAAACAAGATCAACCACGAAAAAGAAGTTGAAACTTCTCTGAACGACGAAGACCTCCTGAACATCACTCAACATTTTACAGACCAATCCATAACCCAATCCCAAGAGGTGCAAGGAACAACAGCCTTACTAACAACAAGTACAACCCCGGATGAAAACCTCGACACAAAACGAGCGACCATGGAACGACCTTTTTTCACCAACAAAGAACGAAAACAGCGGTCGACCATGACTAATCGCATCTCAAAAGACCGCTTACTGGGAAAGACGAGGGCCGAACTGAACTCCAAACCCTACAAGCCAGAAAGCGATAAACGCGAAGCACAACCTTGTCGGCAACCAATAAGGTTTACCCGAAGATCGAGCAGTAGCCCCCCTTCTTGCAGACTCAAAGCTCAGTCGCAGAAATCACAAACCAGAAACCATGTAAAGGAACCTACGAGGACAACCTACAAATCAAAAACTGATAAATATCATTCAAAAACTCAAACAAGATGGATATGGAAACTTGAGCAGATACCGGGCAACACTGACAAAGTGATACTAAACAGAAGAGGAGTGATGGACCTGTTTAGTTATATCTCGACACTCAGTTCAGTCAAATCAGCCGATCTCCAGATTGTCGACCCTAGCCACAAGGGTCCCAAAGCTATTTCTCATTTATACATAGCGTCACAAACAATAAACAACGCTTTCAAGTCTGCCCTTGAAGAACTCTTAATGATGGGATATGACCTTACGAGATCATCAAGAGAAATTAATACACGTGATTGTCGAGAAAACAAATACGCTCAAGAGCCCAAAAGAAAAACTGAATACTATCAATCGTCATACCAAGCCCGGCCCCCGTCCAGAAAAAACCCAGCAAACACCCCCGTGCGGGTCCAAAAACTAGCTACGAGCAAAGCGAACCAAAAGCAAAATCACACTAGACCCGCTAAAAGCTTGGAAAACTCGACTCCAGCGCTCAAGAAAATTGAAAAACCTACGACAACTGCAATAACCAAATACCCAAAAGAACTTCTAAAGCTCCAAAGGACAGTCCAAAATGAGACATACCAGGGGGCTGTAAGCACATCTCAACCCTCACCTCCCCATTAATTTTGGTCCTGGCTGCCGAAAGCCCTCAAACAAAACTTACAAAAATAGCCACCCAAGAGAAGATCTCTCAGTAACACCTACATCCATCAGATCCCCAAAGCCCAAGACCAAATAAAAATGTGTTCGTGGAACACCCGAGGTTTTCTTCACCTAACAACCCCAGGATCCACGAACTTAACAGTCTACGACATTATCTGTCTTCAGGAGACATGGCTTCTTCTACCCCCAATTCTCGACGGCTACGAGACCCACACAGTGGTGGCCAAGAAGGGCCTCTTAGGCCGCCCTACAGCGGGGCTGCTCATCGCAATCCGCGGTGGTCGAGGCCTAACGGACTCATATAAAATAAAAGAAAATCACTTCATGATGATGGTCAAACTAAACTGGAAAACAACAGATGAAAAATCAAATAAACTAACAACGAAGAAAATCATAATTGTTACCATCTATTGGAACCCGGCAACTGTCGAGTGTGGGAAATTTATCAAAACAATAGAACAAGAACTGGACGGGCGCAAGTCACACACCACCCAGACTACGTAGTCCTATGCGGAGACCTAAACATCCATAGCCAGCAGAGCGAAAAGTCAAAGGCATCCAAATGTAAAAAACGTCCAACTGACCAGAGATCCATCAAATGGCAAAACCTTATGAAAACGAGATCTTTTGACAACCTGGATCAAGTCTTTGCTGACCCAAACAGACTCCCTACATGGGAAGGAGCGAATTCAAACTCCACAATCGACTACATTCTGGTATCACGTCCTCTATTACTACACATCAATTCCTTCAAAGTGATTAAAACAAGGGAAAGTGACCACAATCTGCTGGAGACTACCTGGTTAACTAATGCGCCGAAAAACCATACAATGTGTGCAGAACTTGATCTTAACGCTCAAGGGACAAGACTCAGGATCACGGAAAAGGCAATAACAACCATTTCAAAGCTCTATAACGACCGAGCCAAACATCTACACACGTTGGCGGTTGACTACACACCTTTGTTGACCGTCTGTAGAGTCCCACTCAAGACCAAAAAGCCAATGGCAGTCGACCAAAAACATATGTATGACAAATTGGTCGCCGAACGATAAAGAGAGCTAAGGAAGACAAAAAGACTAGCACGAAAACTTGCCCCCCCACAGGCCACGACCATCATGAAAGAAGCAGCTACAAAATACAAAACTTGGTTAAAGGGCCACCGGCACAAGCTCTACCAACAAGATGCAGAAGACATCCTGAAAGCTATAACAGGAAACCACGCAAGAGACTTCTGGTCCCTCTTACATTCAACAACGCCAGGTGCGCGCCCAAGTCAGTTGAACGGTATTGGCCAGTTGGCCTGGGAAAAGTACTTCAGCACCCTGTTTAAGCGTACCTCGACAGTAACCTCTAGGACGACAAATAACGACACCCCTTGGAGGTGCTTAGACAACATCGAAGACATCATAACGTTAATCAAAAAACTGAAACCATCTCGTGCTCCCGGCCCTGACGGCATCACGAACATTGATTTAAAAGCAGACCCGGAAACCTGGGCGCCCTTGTTGAGTCAAATCTTCAGACGATGTTCCGCCACAAAAACCATTCCTCCAACGTGGAAATGTGCTAACGTGGTACCTATCTTTAAGAAGGGCAATAGGTCAGACCCTACTAGCTATCGTCCGATCGCTCTCCTTGACCCAATAGGAAAGTTGTTTGGGTCACTTTTGCTAAACCATTTCACTGCCTGGGCCAATGAAGCTCCCTGCCACGACAAACTACAAACTGGCTTCAAAAAAAATCTGGGGACAAATGCAAACATATTAATACTGAGTGCCCTGAAAAGCAAAATCATGGAGGGTCGTCCACGCCTATTCATCGCCTTTGTCGACTTGACACAGGCTTTCGACAAGGTGGACCGGGAAAGACTATGGAAGAAACTGGCTCTATGGAAATGTCCACCAGACATACTTAACCCCATCAAAGCCCTATATACCAACACTTCTATGCGGGTACGCCTGAACCAACAAGGACTGTTAACCGAAGAGATAACAACAGCCAGAGGAGTCAAACAGGGCTGCCCCCTGGCCCCCGCCCTGTTTTGGTCCTATCTAGGCGATTTCCAAGATACAGAAAAAGAGATTCGAGCGTTCCCCCCCAAACTCGGAGGAGATCAGATCAGTCGGCTCTTATACGCAGACGACTTAATCCTTCTGGACAACACCCCGATAGGACTACAACGTCAACTAACAAACCTACAACAATACATGACGACAAACAATCTGGAAATTAACCAATCAAAAACGAAAATGATGGTCATTGAGAAATCCGCAAAAAAGAAATCCACCCTACCGCTAAGACTAGGCGAAACAACTATCGAGAAAGTCTATAGTTTTAAATACCTCAGAGTCATTCTAGACAGCACTCAAAGAGACAACGCGATGAAAGAGGCACTTCGTGGAAAAACCACAAAACTAGCGACACAAGGAAAAGCCATTGATATTAAATTCGGCCGATTTTCAATCATACCTGTACGAGACTTCTACAAAAAAAAAGTCATACCATCCTTGACATATGGTGTCGACGCTATGCCGACCCTCCCCCAAGACCTGTGGCAGAACTTGGAAGCATCCTTCTGGAGAACAGTCTTAGGTCTCCCTAAATCCACGCCAATAACACTGATTAGACGTGAACTCACGCTTTCATCATTGAAAGCAACCATCGACTGTAATAGCGTCCTGCTCTATCGGAAGTGCATCCAGAACGACGCCCCATACGCCTACAAGTTGATAAGTGAAGAACTTCGTCTTGGAACTTGTCGAATGCTCACTCACTGGGAAACAAAAATCTTATCCATCCTAGACTCAGTGGCTTGTAGCACGGAGGACCTTATCAACAATCCAGTCAGAGTCACCAAAAAAATCAAAGAACTGGATTGGATTCTCACCATAGATATGGCTATGCGATACAAACTCACCAACCATCTACCAGTCTTTTGCAAGAAACTTGATAGTGTCCAACCATACTTGAAACTATTTCCGAACAGATTTGCGCGAAACTACTACCTAAGAATAAGACTAAATCTTTTGGAAACTAATGAAATTCTATCGATCAGACACCTATCTACTACCAGCAGTTGCCGGCTTTGCAAATCAACTTCGGCAAAGGAATCCATACGTCATCTTCTTCTGACCTGTCCGTCAACGACAGACATTCGACGCACCTATTTGAAAGACACTTTCACAAACTTTACCTTACAAGACGAAGAATCGTGCTGGAACAAACTGATAGACGGCGACAAACAGTCATGGCAGCTCGCAACAATAAACATCATGACCCACATCTTCAACGTGCTGCTCCCACGACAGGCTTCAGGAAACGCTCCACCAACCTGATCGCCAAATTTGATGGGCAGTTCTTGCTGCCGTTTGTTAAAAAATCTTTTAGATTAAAAAAACAAATAAAAAAAAAAAAAAAAAAAAAATTAATACACATACCCCGCTCGCACAGGGCCAATCGTGTGTCGCACCACAGTAATACATGTACCCTGCTGAAATCGCGTGTGAAACTTCCCACGCACCCCAGTAATACACGTACCCTGCTGAAATCGCGTGTGAAACTTCCTGCGCACCCCAGTAATACACGTACCCTGCTGAAATCGCGTGTGAAACTTCCCGCGCTCCCCAGTTATACACGTACCCCGCTCGCACAGGGCCAATTGCATGTGAAACTTCCCACGCAACCCAGTAATACACGGACCCCGCTTGGCGTTTGCTGTTTGGCAGCCCTGTAAACTGGTCCAGGGTTAGCGCAGACATTTGCGATGAATTGGGGATTTTGATGGATTTTCCTTGTGCGAGCGCGTTCTTGGGGGTGTAACTGGCGCTGCTGCAGGGTCGCTGCCCCACTCTGCGCCACGGCTGGTTTTGGGGTCTAAAATCCATGAATACGCTGTGCGATGAAATGGATTTATCGCACGCGGCTGGTGCAGTGTATCGCACAGGGACACTGTGCGCCAGCCGCGTGCGCCACTTTTGAGCGAAATTCTATGAATTACCCTCTTACAATTTATCTTAACCACTGGCAGTGTTCTGGCTGATATTCTTATATGTTTGTGAATTTTCTTGTTGTCTTTAATCTGATTAACTACTTGAATTAAACCCAATTATTCCCTTTTTTACCACATGACCCTCCTATCCTATTCTCTGCACCTCTTCCCCCACACCCACCATCCAATTTCTCTCCCTGCTCATTTATGTGTATCTCTAAAGAATCTCAAATGGAGGTTCTCCCCCATCCCACTTCATAACATGAAGCTCTACACCCAAACTAGTAGGACATTTACGATAGTCCTTAAACCATCCAGACGTCCTGTAACATAATATTATCATATTCATTTTGGGACATCAATGATTTCCTCTGTAAATTAGGACACATGTATTCACACTTAGAACTTGAGGGATTAAGCTGGCATACACATATACGTACCCATCACAACCAAGGCTCATAACCTCTGCTCATATAGTGCTAGGGTGAAAAATGGTAACTGCCAAGGAAGTTAACTGCATAGAGTGCTCAGACCCTTAATTGTTAAAGGTGCAACATTTTAATAGTGCCATGTCATGCTACATATAATTTCAATAAAAGCAAAACAAATCTCATTTTGTTAACAGGAAACATCAGAGATTGAATTGTCTATGTAATCATGATGGTTGAAGAGTTATGTTTTTGCATATCTGCCTCCAGTTCCTGAAATGTACTTATTGAATACTTCAGAATCCATTGAATTCCAGTGGCGTTTCTACTTTAATTAGCAAGGAAAATATATGAAAGTTTGTCAATGCATACATTTGTTCACTCTTGATCATTTCATCCATAAAGAAAAGACATAGACAAAGCCAAGCTGAAATAACATTTGCTTCCCGAGATTGTTTCTTTGGTCCACACATGAAGAGTGACAAAGAGGTGGAATATTTTCAACTATGAGTGTGTTAACCAACAGTACCCCAGCCTCTTGTTATTAAATAACAGAACAGCATGGGTTCGAACTGAGTCATCTTAGACGTTGTGCTTTTTGGAAGCCTTTCTTCCTGTAATGACTGTGCTGGAAGATGTTTCATGCACAAAAACAAAAAACACCTTGTAAGAAGCTCATTCAATGGATAGAAGTTACTCAAGCATCCAGGGTTGAATCATGTCATCCTTTATTACAATGTGGTGTATTCAAGTCCCATGAAATCCCTACAGAGACATATTTCTGTCACATGAGGTTGCAAACTCTGGTAAAGTTTAACTATTTACTTACTGTGTGAAAAGCACTCGAAAACCTTCAATATTCATCTCATAATATGTTTTGTGTATACACCTTACCTTTGTAAGGTGTATAGACTATGAAACTCATAAAGAGTTTATTTTTATAATACATGGTTCTTTTGGGTTACACTGTACTCATGTCAGTCCACCACTCGTAGAGTGGTGTGCTAAGAAATACTGTGCAGATATGTTTTTTACCAGCATTTCCCTGTGATGCAGTGAGCTCCTTAATGCAGCCCTGAGCTCAGAAATCAGCACCAATAGCACCTGGGGAGTTGGAGCTAAGCTTAAGAACATCAGTGTACTTGGGCCTTCATTTCTTTTTGACTTTTGTCCCTATACTGGCATTCTGGAAGAAAAAGGATCTATCATTTTTCCTTCCTGCCCATATCATTGCAAGTCTGCAGACCCTGTCTTAACAAGCATGTTCCTGTAAAGAAGTGAGTGTCTTTGTACATCCCTGAATCCAGAACCCTCCAATAAGCTCCAACACCTGCTCATTTCCTGGTGGAGTTGGAACTCAGCTAAAGAATATATCTCAGATCTCCCACAAATCCTCCACTTAAAGTCTTTTCATTCTTCAGTTTGCCAACACATCTTGCCAGCTAAAGAATACCCCTGCCCTTCAACCTCAATTTTGCCTCCAGTTTTGAAGCAGGCAGCCCCATTTTTACCACTTCCCACTGTATGGGAGGCATGGTATTACAAACTTGACACTGACAGAAGAGTTACAAGTTTCAAAACATTTATTAAATTTGTGGGAATGGAAAATATCCTACTTTGCCCTAAAGCTAAATGGGAGTAGTCTCTACCATAAAATAATAAAGAAAATACAGTCCTAGTCAGGCTATGTCAAATCAAAATGGCATATACTAACAAAACCTAATACCTGCCCTATATCTTATACAAAATGTGTGTAAAGTGGAATGTGTATGCAAAGGAAGGTCAGTATTATAACATAAAGGATCCATTTGGATGAGTCTGCTCTCCGCCCCACGTTGGACAGCATGGAGTAAGGCAGCCCCCGTAAAACAGGATGACACACTATGGCTCAGGTTATTAACAAAAGGCAGTTCAAAACACGGGTTGAGGCCTGCTTGACCTTCCACGTTAAAGTCACTAATTCCAGCTTTCCAAAGTTTCCTTCACAGTTCAACAAAAGTTCACAAACGTCTCCCTCTGTTGGGCTCAGACCTCTCAACTTATCAATAGTTAACGTAGGCCTTCTTCAGTCAGGCTCGGACCTTTCAACCAAAATGTACCTGATTCAACGCAGATCTCACTCAGCCGGGCTCAGACCTCGCAATCACAGCATTTGCAATTGTTCCCCTCCCCAAACTTCATTCAAATACTTTAGGGGTTTCCTTCCCATAACTTATTTGATGCTTCCAGCCTCCCTCAGCGGGGCTCAGACCTTTCACTGATGTCAAAGACTTTCAAGTGTGTGAGGCTTTTACCACAGACCTCCACAGGACCACTTAGACTTTGACTTTAGCTCTTCTTTAATGTTAATTGCAGCAATGTCTCTTGGGATTATTAGTTCTATACCACAATCAGAAAAGTTGAAAGAAATCTTCCTCTTGAAGCAATCACCTTTTAACTTCTCCTTTCATCTGGGTTAATCTTGACCAATGCGCATTTCAGAGTCTGTTCAATTTGCACCTTTATAACAAGACAACAAACATTTTGCAGAGATTTTCGAGTGGGCTACTTCCTTTCTCCGGACCACTATGCTACTCTGTATCACTGGTTCACTGTTATCAGCAACTTAAAAGTTAATTACTGGTTTGCTTTCTTTCTCATCTCATCAGCATGTGTGCAAACTTCAATCGTGCAATACACATTTGCGGCTTCAATCTTTCCATGACACAAACCGGCCTTTCATGTCTTTCACTAAGTCACTGGTTGTGTGCACTCTTTTCTTGTTTCTGTGGCTTTGAGTCACAAGTCAAGGTTGATACCACAAGCTTGGCCTCGTCTCCCCAACTCTGTAATTCACCCCGATGATCGTTGGCATCCTTGAAATAGAATGCAGGTTTCTTCTTGTCTGCGATTTGGACTTCTCCACGTCTCCATCACAGTTTCCCATATGCAACAACTTCCTGCAGGGAACTTTAGGGTTCCTCTATCCCTTGCTCTGGCCCCTCGATCAGCGGTCCTGCTCTAGTGTGTTTGCCTTTGCCCCCGAAGACCTGCTCATTCTCATGTCTCACCTTGCTCAGAGTTTTTCTCTATGTTCCGCCTTTATTTCGTGTTGGGGGAGCTGATGGGTATCAGATTAATGTGATTACAGTCAAGGGCCTGACTTTGCCTGACCTGATTAACAGGACAGGTCCAATGAGATATGTAAGTGTTAGCCTCTTTACTCTCAGTCACCTTCTTCCTCAGCCCAGTGTTTGTGTAGAAAGAGGGGTGTTGGTACATTGGAGAATACTAAAAAATAGGATGGGGTATGGGTACAGGAAAGGGGGAATACTGCATCTCACCATCAGTTGTCTCACCCCCACTTCCCGATGATCCCCCGCCCAGGAGATCCTTCTGCACTGGTCCACCCCCAAGGTCTAGATCCAAAGGCGATGGTTGTGCCTGGACACCTGAGAGAGAGATCCCAGGGACTAGTAAGTGAGACACCCTTTGGTTTCTCACAGCTCATGTGATTTCAAGTCTAAAGAAATGGTGTACACCAACATTTCCCCATGAAACAATCAATCTCCAAAGCCAGATGCAGGTGTTGATGGTACTGACTGTAGGGGCCTAGCTAGAGGGATGCACCGAGAAGGTTACTATTTCACAAGTAAATGCTAGTCTAAAACTGATCAATAGGATCATAAATTAATGGACTGAAAATTGTCACTCATTGACAAAGGCCAGGAAAAATGTTAGTCCAAATGCAGGGGTCTTCTTCAGGTGACCTCCTTCTCCACCGGGCAGGAACAGGTATTGCTAGCGCTTACTGCATGCTTCTGGCTTTGGAGATTGATTGTTTCATGGGGAAATGTTGGTATACACCATTTCTTTAGACTTGAAATCAGATGGCCTCGAAGGTAGTTAAGTTTGGCTGTTGAAAAAACCTGCATAAACATCACCATTTTGCCTGATTGTTTTCCTTAAGCATCCAGTTGAGAAGGAGTGAGTTCCCAACTGGCCATTCTAGCCCATTTGATTGCAAGCCTGCAGATCTGTTTTTTCCCAGCATTTCCATGTGAATAAGTGCATTCCTGAAGCCAGAATCCTACAGTCAGCACCAGCAACCCCTGCTTAGTCCCTGGTGGATTTGAAGTTCCGCTGAAGATGAACTCTGCACTTGGACCACCATTTTGCAGGGCCTTTGCACCTGAGTGGCCATTTTTGCAGCTATTTCTATTGGCCCTTTTCATTCCTTGTGCATTCATTAAATACTCGAACCCAGATGTACCACTACCTGGCATAAAAAGCAAAGAAAACACAAACCAAAGAAATTGGCTGGATAGACAAAGGCAGGTTCTATTTGGCCTTGTGTGGTCTGAGATGTCCTATAGACACCAAATTGACACTGTTACGCCCTACATACATTTACCCATCACTGCATAACTTTCACATGAGTTCCGTTTTCTAAAGCTGTGCAATCCCTGTTTTGAACTCCCACTAATGCATGCAGCAACTGTACCTTGTTAATTTAATTTTGTATTTCTTAGTCACCTAAAAACATGTTATTTGCTAAATTGCATTTTGCATTTATTAGTTTCCTAGGACCCTTTGGTTAGACTACACCCTTCACATCACTCCATGTCTACCATGTTGCTGCAAATCCTGTTCCTTCTTCTTACTGCTCTTTCCTGTTCTCTCTCCTATGGTTTCCACCCATCCCCTCTCTTACAGCCACTGCCCAAGCTCCTCTTCCTTAGTCTCTCCATCCCCATTATTCACTCACTTTATAAATGACACTCAGGCCACTCCTCTTTCTCCCATTCCACTCACTCCAACCTTATCCACCTTGCCCACTTCATTTTCATCAATACCAGCAACTATCTCTGTTAACTCTGCTCCCGTCTTTACCTCAACATAGGTCTCTGGAATGCTCAATTCCTCTGAATAAAGCTCCTTTCTCACAGATCAATTTGATTCACATTACCATACACTCTAATTGGTAGTTATCACTGAAACCTGGATTCCCCTTAAGACACTGGGCCTCATCACTAGTCCGGCGGTAACCCTGCTGCCACTTCTGGCGGGTTGCCACCGGATTTGCAATATTTACTGGCGCCTGACTTGCTGGAAACACCAGGGGATTGCGACCCCTGCGTTCTGGGAAGTCAAGCGCCAGTAACTGTTAATCCCCATTCCCATTTGAGTCCCATAAGACTCAATGGGAATGGGGACCACGGAAGCACCGGCACCGTTAATGAAGGGGCTGGTGCTTCTGTTAATCTCTGCTCGTAGTGTGCTGGTCCGGTAACAACGGTGTCGGTAGGCTTACCGGCAACATTGTTACTGGACTGGCACACTTGTAATGAGGTCCACTGTCTCCCTGGCAATTTTGGAACTGAATTTGCCCCTCTCTCACTCTACTCCTCCTTCCAAGTAATCAGCCAGGACACACAATCAGAACAACTTCCTCTCTCTGATTCACTCCCTCCTAGTTTGAGCTTATCTCTGTCCAACTTCTCACTCCCACTCCTCTTAATTTTTGCCTCGCCACCATGTACCCTTAAAAGCTTATTATCTGATATTGACCCCTAACTTGAACTTCTCCCAGCTGCTGTTCCTCATGTCATTATGAGTGTCCTCAACCTCTTATTATTACTAATGCCCAAGAGCCACAACTTTAATCCATTTTCTCTAACAACTCTATAGACAACCAATATAAGCTCCAAACATACAGTCAATGCAACTCTATCAGCCTCAGTTTTCTCTCTCCTACCCTGGTGTCCTATACTCGCACAATTGACCACTTAGAATCAAACCACTCTCTCATTCACCTCATTCTCTCTATTCCTCACCCACACTCCCATACTCTCCCTTATCTGTCACCAAATGTGCATTCAAACCCAACTCAATTGTTCCCTACCTAGACCAAGTCAACATCTCAATTCAAGCTCTTTATACTTCAATTGCTCACGCCATTGAACTCAGTGAAATACACTCTGCATTGTCAACCATGTTCAAGGATTAATAAACTGCATGCTTCTTCCTGCCCACGTCCTAAAGCATGGATCTCTCTAAAAATCCAGCTGTTAAAGACAGCAATGCTTCACAGATTACACCATTGCTGGAAAGATGGATCCACCACTCTTCTAACTACCTACACATACTCTCTTGTGGTCCAGAACACTGGTTTTGATGCATCCAAATACTCTTAATACACTAATCTTGTTTACTCTCTCCACTTGCATGCTCACAAACTATCAATGACCCTCTAGTCCATGCTACCATACTAAAGATTGCTCAATTTTCTCCACCTCTCCCGATAACTTTGCCATCTACCTCTCCAATAAAAATACCAAAATATGGGGCACCATGATCACTATTCCTTCTCTCTCATCCCCTCTACCATTCTCAATTCCTCCCATCTTCAGCACACTCTCCTTTCTATATGCAATCTCACACAAATCCTTCACTTTAATTATATTCATCCTTCAGTTTGCCAACACATCCTGCCCTCAAATTGACCCCTTCACAACACAAATTGTCAAGTAACTTGCACCTGTTACCCCAGCTAATCACGCCACATTATTCAACTTTTCTACCTCAACTCATACCTTGCCAGCCTATTACAAACACGCAGTCATACTAATCACTACTGACAACAATACTTTGTGCTGCAGGACTTCTTTACCCTGTCCAACCACTCCAAAATACATGAGAGGATTATGTTCAAGTCACAGAGCCACCTATATTAAGCTAAACTCACTTGCCAAACCCCTGCATTGTGGATTCTGATTAAAAAACCACACCGAAACTGCACTCATTCATATAGTGAATTCTGTTACCACTGCCCATTACTCTTACTTGTCCTCCATTCCGATTTTTCTACACCTAGCCGCTTTCGGCACTGTGGGCAATCCCTCCCTCCTTAAAATGCTTTCCCTCCTTGGTTGCAAGGACACCATACTTGTCTGAGTGTCTTCTTACCTACCTGACAGCAGTTTCCCCATCTCATGGGACTCTAGCACCTCCCCACAACACACCCTCCAAGTTGGCGCACCTCAAGGCTCAGTCCTCAGCCCACTTCTCTTCACCCTATATAATTCCTCCATTAGCACAATCATTTCTGCCTTTTGCTTCAACTATCTCCTCTTTACTGAGGACTCTCAAACAATCTTCTCCTTTCCCTCCTTCTCCCCTGCAATCTCCGAGTACAAAAGGAATGGCCTCACCACCCTCCGCTTATCGATTGCTCATGCCTCATGCTATGCACTTCGAAGACAAAGTCATCTTCCTCCATGCCTCTAATGCCAACCACACACTTCCCTTTCCCATCTCTTTACCCACTGACCTCCTTACCTCTTCCTTCATGGCTTGTATCCTTGGTGTTCTCTTTGACAATTCATAATAGCCAGTGCTTTCAGACTGGGGGCCTCATCGGGTATGGCAGAGTGGCACAAATGCAGCACTAACACTATTACCACTGCAATACCCTAAGGCCCAATCCGGAGATTGGACGGAATGTGGGAGATTTAGCTCCAGCTGTTTGCTGGGGGTACATCTCGGCACTTTCTGCCCATTTTCAGGACTATTACTGCAGCGCTAATAGCTCTGTGATAATAGTGCCCAGAATGTTCCATTGGGACAACTCGCAACTTGGGATCCAGCGATAATAGCACCGGACCGAGTTGCGGTAATGCAATTTGCATTGGAGGTATCCCTGTGTATTTACCGCAAGGATACCACTAACATCGTGATAGAGCCCTCAGCCTACTAAACATTAAATACATCCACCCACACCTCACGCACCACTGAATTAAATCCCTTAACTCTATGCGTTGTGCTCAGCAATCTGGGCTACTGTGCAAGCCTACGTTTTGATATACCAATCTACACGTTGCTCTTCTCAACAAAGTCCTCACAATTGTGACCCATGCCCTTTTCAACCTATCCAAATCCTTCTTGAACTCTAGCTACTGTCACCACACTGGATGTCTCTACATTCAAATCACTTCAAATTCCTGTTACCCATCTATACATCCATTCATGGTCTTGCCCCCAACTCAATGCATCTCACAGTACTCAGTATCTGCTCCTTCACTCTTCATAACCTATCAATCCCCTTCCCAGTGCCTCCTTTCACTTTCTTTCCTTTTCCCTACTTGCCTCACTCCACTGACAAGCTCTTCCCTAGCCATGAAAGTCCTCTCTTCAGTGGAATTTGTCAAAACAAAGCTCAGATTCCACCTGCTAGTCGAAGAAGGAACCTACCAGGCTGCTCTGCCTTCTTATCCACACTAACCACTGAACCCACCCCTCCAGCTTTATGCCTTAAGACTACTCTATCTAAATTGCAAACATTTAAACACTGGCCTCAGGCTCTCATTGTGAACAATGTTGGAAGCTCCTCCAGTCTCCATCCCTGGTAAATGGTATTTCTCGTTTCCGTTCACCACCCACATCACTAAATGCAACGATATTCTCATGTAAAGGGACTTTGTCCTAAGAGTACCTCTACTCTCTGTTATTACCTATTTTGTAAGCCATTTCTGTTCAAAAAGACATAATCTTCTGAAATCAAAACCAACTATTGAATACCCTGAAAACCGGGCTAAGGGAAATCATCCTAAAGCATAATATATTTCTGTAACAGTGATTAGATGCTTCCACAATCTATGACATTTGTAAAGAGCCAGGAATGCGACATGGACACAGAGAGCTCATAGTTTTGGCTATAACAAATAAGGGGTTGGGAAAGTCGTTGCTATCCCTATGGTAGGATGTGGATTCCCTAGCTCAACAAAAACTAAGGGTCTGTCCATTGTCAAGATGTCCATATCAAGCTTTCCAGGGTCTGAAATCCTATTCTGACCCTCACCCTAAGGTGAAAAAGGGTAATGTTCCCTTCCCCAGGTTTTCTCTTCACCAACAGAGCATTTCTTAAGGGTATGATTCAGCCTTAAATGTCTCTGTACAACAACAACAAAAGTGACTTGTATGTTAACCAACTCAGCTTCACCTGGTATACTCTCCTTCCAGGTCTTTTCTCTTATACTTAATTTAAAAATGCTTTCAAACATATCTTTGCATGGTATACTCCCCTGTAAGGGCTTTCCTTTCAACACATGTGGAAACTTCACTGTGCCTGGTAAGCTTCCTTGCCAGGGCCTTTCTCTTGTGGGCTTTATCCAACACACTTGAAAACATCACTGTGCCTGGTATACTTTAATGGCAAGACTTTTTAATCTATCTCTTCTGATGCACTTGCAAACTTGATTCACAATAATATTTGGTGGTGGCTTCACTCTTAATGTGTGCCCATTTCCATTACAATGATTTGGTTTCCCTCTTTGCCAACATCCATCATATGTATTTTGACTCACTTTCTCCTTTAGGGTCCTTTGCCCAATTATTCTTAATTGTTCATTCTTCCCTGTAGCCTCCCGTGCATCTAGCACTTGTCTCTTCCTCAACATACCTGTTTCTTTGGTGTGCAGAATTCGGGAAGGTGTGCTTTTTTCCCTGTGGTTTGAGAGGTTCGGGCTTCTTCTGGGTTGGTGACTTCCTTGATGCTTTCTTTCCAGTTCCCCTCCACCAGGATCTCATGTCTTGGAGGCGGCTTTGTTCACCTCTCACTTCCTGCTTGGCTCTACCATGATTTATGCCTTCTCAGGGGTTGGCCGCTTCCATAGCTGGCTTCACATCCGGGGATACTGCTCCCGAGCCACAGACAAGCCCAAGCTCTAATGGAAGATTGCCTTGAGCAGCGTGAGAAGGGTGTCCTTCTCCCCATGTCCTCCTCCCGCTCCCATTCTTCTTCCTCGTTTCTGCTCTTGGCTCTTTGGGACTCCGCTAGGCAGCAATCTCTCCTCCAGCCATGCTAGTTAAGACTTTTCAATGTCCCGGCTCCTAGGGACATTTAAATGTCCCACCTCAAGGGAATCCCAATATCAACCGCAGAATCCCACAGTAAATTCCTGCAGGCAGAGATGTTGGCTTTAATGGAATAACAACGTCTAGATGCAGAAGCCCAGATTAAATGCCTGCAGGTGGAGATGTTGCCTTTAAGTCAATCCTGCCATCAAGACATAGGGCCTCATTACAACCCAGGCGTTAAGGGGTTAACGGCGCCGTAAAAGGTGTTGGTGCCATTAAACCCTTAACGCCTGATTACGAGGTCCCTTTGCGGGTTGCACTTTAACGCCTGCTTTTAGCAGGCGTTAAAAAACCAACCCGCAAAGGGACCTAGGAGCTAATTACGGTAATTTACGGTGCCGTAATTAGCGCCTTCCCCATTCCCATTGAGCCCTATGGGCCAAAAATGGGAATGGGGAAGGGGCCATGGTGAATGGGGAATTACCGCCCCGCCAACCTTGGAATGGGGCGGTAATTCCGCCATTCACCATGGCGGACCCCGGCATGGACCATGGTGCTAATAGCACCATGGTTTAGCGCCGGGGTCGTAATGAGGCCCATAGTTACCTTGAGGCAGTCTATGCATGATGAAATGTTTGCCACAAGCGACATCCATCACCGAAATAGGTCTTCCTTGAGACAATCTCTCAGCATGCAGTTGGAGACATCAAGCGTCAGCATGCATAATGACCATGTGACCACTCACGACGTACATCAGCAGGACCTTGTTGCGGTTGAGACACTCATGCACGCATCCCTCTCACGAGTGGCCATAGCCAATGAGGACAAGGTTTTGGCACTATGTGGTCAGAGTGCACCATTCAAGGATTCAACAAAGAATGGTGGTCCCAGTTTCACCATGCAGGCGTTTCCATTGGCCATGTCCACACACACACCCATATCCTCTTGCCAATGCCACCTCTTCTTCATGCGCCCTAGTGTCCATGAGCCATAGAGGGTCCATGCTTGTTGACTTTGTTTTTTTGTAATTTGTGCCCATCCCCTCTTCCAGGGTGGACTACTTTTGTTTTTCTATTTGGATGGTTGCCCCCATCCAAGGTGGACTATAATGAATTGTTGTCCTTGTCCATGTGTACTGTGTAATCATTATTTTTCCCTCATGTCAAGGTCATTGCCCTCTCGAGGGCATTTCAAGTTGAAGAACTGGACATTCGGCCATGCCCAGTGGAGTCAACTGATGTGGTGTTGTGGATTACTACAGCTCACATACAGATGCATATTCCATTCCACATTGATGTGTGTATGCACAGTCTGTAAAACTGACCCCTTTAGCTGATAGAAATGTATGTGCTATGTTATTTCAGTTATTTTGTCTCCTCCAAAGCCTACACTCACTGGGAGGACCCCCAGCACCCTATTTCCACCCAAGTCCCCATTCCCTCTGCTGGACACTGGCCCTACTAGCACCAATGCCCAGTGTTAGGTGAAGGTGGTGAGGGATTCACAGCACCACAGATGTACCAGCAGGTAACATTGTGCACTGTCAATCTTCTTCATGGCTTGTGACATATGTACCCCAATAGTGGCATAATGTGGCACACATACGGTTTGCATGGATGTTTGATCTGGTGATGTTTTGGTGATGGTCACTCTGACTGAAGATGTGAATTTGCCAACATGACTGTTTGTCTGTATGTCTCTTTGATCAGCTCTGCATGTACCTTGGGTTGTTGGTTGCATATCCACGACTTGCTGCTTGGAGTCAGTCTCCTCAGGATGTTCCTGTGGACATGCTTTTAGTATGGGCTGATGCAGTAGCTTTATTTGTTGTGTGGCATTCCTTCTGTGGTCAGATCACTCATTCATCCCTTTTGCCTGCACCACCACCACGAATAATACCCCTATCACCAGCAAACCCCTTTGCATCACTGCAAGACACACCTGTAAGCTCACAGCCGAGCTGTTGACCCCCTCCATATTGGCCTGCCTGAAATAAGCCCCTAGCAAACCTCACCGGAAAGCGATCCTTGCATCCTAAAATTCTGCTCTGCTCTCCACACTTGATGAACACGCACCCTTTAAAACTACCTCCTGCAAAAAAACTATAACCCATGATTTGAAACCGATGACCTAGCCTCCCTTTGCAATAAGAAACATGCCCTTGAACATCTCTGGAGAAAAATCCCTACTCCCTCCAACAAAGCAACCTTCCAGTGCTCAGCCAATACCTATAAACTAGCCATCATAGACACTAGAGCCAACATCTTCAACACCAGGATCTCAAATGCAAGTTCCGACACCAAAGAACTCTTCAAAATTCTCAAAGAGCTCAAATCCTCAGTGCCCCCTTCTAACAACTCCCCAAAAGATAAAGCTTGGTGCACTCTCATCCAATCCTTCCTGGACACCAAACATGGACGCTAAGGGACAAAGCTATTCTTAAAAAAATCCATCTACAACCCCTGATAACCCCCCGGCCAGCACCTCCACATCTACAACACCTTGTCACAAATTTCAATTCTCTACCATCTCCCCTCCTGAAGTCCTCACAACCATTCAGCACCACCATTCAGCACCTGAAATCTTCCAATTGTGCTGGAGACACCAGCCCAGCCACATTGTCAAAATGTGCGCAGAATCCCTGGCCCCTACCATATCTACCTTTATCAACAAATCTTTTAAGTCCAATTCGATTCCCACTGCCACCAAAGAGGCATGGGTCACCCCTCTCCTGAATAAACCCACTCTAGACCCTACCATCCCCTTCAACTACCACCACATCACCACCATTCCATACCTCTGAAAAATCCTGGACCACACTGCTTACTCGCAATTGCAATTACAACTTGAAAGCCATAATCTACTAGGCACCCGCCAATCAGGCTTCAGTTCCAGAGATAGCATTGAATCTGCCCTCCTTGACCTCAAGATCCAGCTTGACCACATTAGGGATAATGGTGAGCTCGCCATCCTCCTATTGTTAGACCTCTCTGCAGCCTTCAACCTCGTAGATCACAAAATCCTCTGCAACCACCTCACCACCACCTTCGACATCGCCCTTTGAAGCCACCTTATGGATCCAATCCTATTTATCCGGCAGATCCACTAGGGTCTTTGTAGGCTCTGAATCTGCTGACCCCATACCTGTCTCCTATGGTGTCCCACAGGGCTCCTGCCTCTCCCCCACTCTCTATAACATGTACACCAAACCCCTCGTTGACCATCTAGACAGCCTCAACATCCCATATACCAACTTTGCAGACTATATGCAGGTCCTCTTCAAAATCACTGGCGACCACGACTTAGACTCTACTAACGTCATTCTCGTCTTCAGCATCATACAAGCTTGGATGGCCACCCATCATCTCTGCCTCAATGAAGGAAAAACAAAGGTCCTTATTGTGGGCTCCCCACATCGCCTAAAACTACTTAGCTCCACCTGTGCTTACTTTAGCATAGATGGTAATACCATCCCTGTATCTGCTGATGTACCCGGACGCTGAACTAAATGTGCAAAAACATGTCAAAGCTATTGCTTCCTCTGCAGTCTACTTTACCAAGCTTATTAACCTTTCTAGGAAATTCCTCACCAGTAACAACTGTCTTACCTTGGCCAGAGTTATCATTGGTAGCAAACTAGATTACTGCAATGCTATCCTAGCAGGGACCGCCACCAAAAACATTAATAAACTCCAACTGCTCCAAAACAACACTGTCAGAAAATCTTACTGTTCAACAAATATCTGTACATTTCTGTACTGCCCTACATACTATTAACTTGACTCACGATCTATGATGTAACACAACTACCTTATTCTGTATGACTCACGTCCTAAGATGTAAAGCTACCACCTTATTCTGTACAATTCATGTTATATGATGTAATGTAATTACCATACTGTTTTCCATCAAGTCCTAACTATGTACCTTTTGCGCTGTCATAGCGTGTTTGGGCGATACCAACAAATACAATTAAAAAAAAAATAAAAAAAAAAAATGCATTTGAACTCCTGTCATGTTGGCCTTGCATGCTGTCTTCTGCCATGTGTCATGTCCAGTAGCCACTCCACAATCAGGTGTGGATTGGCCCATTGGGTACTCTGATAATTTCACGTAATGGCTCTGCACCCTGGGCCTCGTTTGTGTTCTGTTTCCACATTTATTCATGAGAATTGTAAGGAAGGCATGGTATTAAACAGTAAAACAGAGACAAGTGATCACAGTTCAAGGGTGTTTATTGAACTTCACCTGGGTTTGCAAAATGCCTATCTAATCTTAAATCCAAAGATGGGAGCAAGCTACAACCATCAAATAATAATAACCCAGCCCTAATGGTGCCGTGTCAAAATAAAAGGGCCTATACAAATAAACCTATAGCTAATCCTTACTTCTAAATACAAATAGAGTGGGAAACAATGTTATGCAAAAGAAAAGTGTTGAAGAAATGTATATGTCAGGATATTCATGCCGTTGGCTTCCCTTCCCCCTGTTTTCAGCATAGGTCAAGGCGGTACACTCAAGCTTAGCACATTCTCTACCTTCTGTAGCATGAAGATGCTGTTAAAATTTCAGTATGAGTGCCTTCTGTACCAAAGTCTCTTTGCCTTTCAAAGTGTCTTACTTCAGAGGGCCTGATGTGACAAACAAACATTCAAAAGTTAATTTCTCCTTAGTATTCTTAAGTACAACTTCTTGGTTGATTTTCAGTTCACCCCGGTTCCCCCTCTGCCGGGCTCAAACCCACTTTAACACAAAACCTTCTTGGGTGATTCACTGTTTGCCCATGGTCTCCTTCTGCCAGGCTAAGACCCACTTTAACACAAAATCTTCAAGTGGTCTCCCTCTGCCGGGCTCGGACAACATTAAGGTATTTTTCCAAACTTTTTGTATTCATCAAAATCAAAGACTTTTGACTGTGCGCAGGATTTTGCTTGACCAATCGCACGACTACTTGGATTCACATTTGTTCATTCACTTTCAAATGATCCCCCTCTGCTAGGCTCAGATTAAACGTATCTACTTGTGTTACTCCTAATGCTGGATATCTTACATACACCTTTCGACTGAGCAGCCAGGTGGTGCAAGATCACTATGTCAAAGGTATTGTAGCTTGCTTTAAAGTTCAATTGCGTTTCTTATCACACGTGTTTTAACAATGTTCGTTCCAGTGCTCATCATACAATGTTACTGCTTGCAGCCTTGACTTCAACACAGATTGGTCTTGTATCAGTCTCCCTATCTCACTGACTGTGTTGATTTCACTGATGCTGCTTTGTTCTTGGAGCCAAGGACAGTACCAGAATGGCTAGTGATTCTCCCCTGCTTGATTATTGACGTGAGAAGGCCCCGGGTATCTCCGACACACAATGCAGGATTCTTCAGCCTGTTTTCCTGGTTTTATGTTTTCCAATCTTGAGGAATCATGAAAGCAATAGTTCCTTGTCAAACAGGTCAATGGTATTTCCCTCCTTGTGATCCCTTTCTGTTTTGCCGTCTTTCTTCTCTCATTAAACTGCTATCTTGGAATTGCTGTTTCCTCGTGTGTTTTGCATCGCTCAGAGTGTGCTCTCGTGATCTGCGTTTTTATCTGTGTGGGGAAGTGTAATGGATGTCAGGTGTGATTGATTGTCACCAATTGCCTGACCTCGCCTCACCATGGTATTGGGACATGTCAGGTATATGGCTCAGGTGTGAGTCTATTTTCCCTTAGAGCGTGAAGGTGTTTGTGTTGTAAAGGGGGGTGGGAGAGTGAAGTTCCTAAAAATGCTACCGTGTAGGATGAGGTAAAGGTGTTATAAGGAAGGCGATACTGCCTCTCAACATCCAGTGTCCCACT
This sequence comes from Ambystoma mexicanum, assembly GCF_040938575.1. Taxonomy (NCBI): domain Eukaryota; kingdom Metazoa; phylum Chordata; class Amphibia; order Caudata; family Ambystomatidae; genus Ambystoma; species Ambystoma mexicanum. The sequence goes on along the minus strand of NC_090930.1, from coordinate 1,248,279,827 downwards.
CCCATTACCCGAAGACCCCTCATCCAGGTGATCCTCCCACACTGGTCCACCCGCAGGAACTGGATCGAAAAGTGATGGCCGTGTCCTGGCCACCTGGATGACAGATCCCTGGGGACTAGTGGGTGAGACACCTTCTGGTTTCTCACAGAATCTGGTTGGCCTTGTAGTTGAAGTGTGATATGCAGTCACTTTGGGTATCATTTCCATGGCCTCTTTTGGTTCCCATTCCACCCCTGTCTATGTTGCATGGGCATGTAAAACACTTAACTGTCTTAGTCAACATAGGTGGATGGTCCAGTTGACAAGTGTGCATGTGAGTGATGTGTGTAGTGTGTGGTGCATTGCTGGTCAGGTGTAGATGTCGGATGCCAATATGTCCTTCTCATGTGTTATATTGCTGATGTGTTCCCATTATTATGGTCAAGGACTGTTAAGGGAGACTGGTGTGTTACCTTACCTTTTTTATTTATATTTGTGTATTGTATGATGGGCTAGTTTTTTTCTGGTATTCCTAGAGAGCATCTTCATGATTGGACAGGGGACATATTGAGGGGATCAGAGGCATGCATGTTGGGAGGGTGGGTTAGTAGCTGTTGATCACCCCCTATTGGAGGAGCAGGTACACGGCAACAGTGTGTGGAAATGAGCAGGTCCAGCAGCAATGGTGCATTGGGAGACATCATGAAGATGGCAGTCAGGTGAGCCCTTTCTTTCACATGGTGTATGCCACTCAGAGGAACACATGGTATGGTGACATTGTGCCTGGGTTGGCTTCACACTCTTATGAAATTTGACCTGTCTTGAGTGAATGTGAACAGGTCCAGCAGCAATGATGTGGCAGGATAAATCATTATGATGACAGTGAGGTGAGCCCTTTCCTGCACTTGCTGCATGCTGCTCAGGGGAGCACATGGTATGGTGACATTGTGCCTGGGGATGGCTTCACTTTGTTTAGGAATTGTTGCCTGTGACAAGGACCCTTTTATTTCCACTTGCTATGACTGTGTTTATGGTTTGTGCACTTGATGTGATGGATGTCAATGGGGTGGCATTGTAATTTTCATGATGTGGGGCACACTCAGTTTGCCTCTCACAGATGCACATTCTCAGGATGTTGTTATGTGCAAGCTGGATTGGCTCGATTTCATCATTGAAGGGATCAGGGATGTTGCTTCACTGTATGTGCTCCACGTGGGCTGCAGTTCAGGTGAAGTATGTTTGTCCAACCTGATTGTGTGTGTCTTGTTCTTGTTCCCTTTTGCCTACTGTTGGGGTAATTTCTCCTGGAATATACCAGAGGTCTGGGGGTCTGCCTGACTACAAGAGCCACAATGCCCTTCCCCACAATAACAGATGACTTAGTCAATGGCAGGTTAGAACTGGTGTTTATTGCAAAAATCAACAGGGATCGTACAAGACAATTAGGATTCTCCAGTACTTCTCAGCTCTCCATCGGGTGCAGTCGGGTTTTGTACAACTATGGTGTCATCGCCTGTGCCCTTCCCAAAAAAAACTATCACTACAGAGGATTGAGTATCAAGAGTACTATTACCTACAGAGGTCTCCTATAGAGATTATTCTAGTGGCCCTTGCATGTCAGGTGGCAGGCCTGTTCCATCCCCAAGAAACTATCTATTACATTGTTGCAGAGTAATTGGCTTACCATTGGTATGCACCCTTTGCCATCCACCCCTGCATTTCGAAGCTGTGATTGATTGGGGCTAATCTCCCCAGGTCTGGGACTTGATTTGGTTCTCAGCCCTCTGTGCACCTCTTCAAGGTGATGTGAACGATTATATGTCTGCATGGTAACTTGTGTGTACCACCTTTGTCTATGAAAATGTGCTCCGATGTTACAACACTTATTGCCGTCTACATCTGACTTTGCTGGTATCGGCTCTGCTTTCCCACCGTGGGTGAATGTCCATTGTCTGGTTTGGTTGCACCACGTGTTTGAAGACCACAGAATTTAGCTCTTGAGCTTGCATTTATGAGGATGTATTCTGTATTCTGTTTCTCTGCAGCTGCTCCCTTTGTCATGTGAGGATTGGAAGGTGTTTCTCTGACCCTTGATGTGAGCTTGGCTTGCATGTCTTGCACCCTGAATCAGCTCTTCTCGTCTCATGCTCTGTGGATTAAGGCCTTCTGTACTTGTTCATACTTTGCAAGGTTCACTATAGGTTAGTCGCATATGGTCCTACCAGGCTCGATGTATACTCCTGTGGTTCCATAGGCATATTGACTTTAAGCATTAGCAAGCTTGCTCATGATCTCTTGTGCCTTGCGGTACTACGTTACTGCATTGGGCTAATGATAAAAATAATAAAACATTGACTGTATGTATATGTCTCCGTCCTCTGTCTATAGAAGTGTCCAAGCATGTTCTCTGTGTATGCAAATGTGTGTTCATATAAGCGGTGCAGGACTGTGAGTGTGATTCATGTCTAACGTTGCTAAGTTGTGGTGTCACTAATGACGTCATTACAATGGTTGATTTGTGTTTAATCGAGACTGTCCATAAAGGTATTTCCATCCACGATCTTCATTTCTTCACCTATATCTGCAGTGACAGTATTGGATTTGCTCTGTGAGGCTGGCTGAGAGAATATCTTTCTGTGTATTTGTCAATCATGAGTGCACTTGAGATTTGTCCGAAATAAGATGGGTGGCTGCAAGCGTTTCTGGATTTTTGTCTTGTCATGAATCTGGCGGTGAGGATGGGCATTCTCGGGACCCTCTCCTCATTACTATTGGAATGGGTGGTGCCAGTGGATGAGGGTGTTGGCCATCCTATGATCTACTGCTATGCCACGATGTGTGGCAATATTGTGCAGGACACAACATGCCACAATGATCTTGCACACTCATCTGAGTGATCAAGGGAGCAGAAACATGACTTGCGCATTCCGAAAGTGTGGTCCACTATGCCCCTAGTGGCTATGTGTGTTGTGTTGTTGTTTGCCTCACATAGGATGGCTGGATTACTGATGGGTGTCAACAGGAATGATGAGACCGTGTAAGCACCATCCCCTGCAAATGATGAAATGTTTATTGTTGTCTTGTCTTCTGTTATGTGTGTCATGTGACTGCTTGGGTGTGTGTGATAGTTGATACTCACCCACCAGCCAGGTGTTTCCAAAGGTTCCCGATGGAAGGTCCTGCTATATGGGGGAATGACAGAAGATATAGCTGTCATGCGTACATCCTGGGCAATTGGCATTGACATTCACAATGTGTCTCTTGGCATCACAGATCACCTGCGCATTAATGGAACAACAATGTCTCCTGTTGCGATAAATGTGCAGTCTCTTGGGGGGGGGCAGTGCTACATGTATGCAGTCGTTGGCTCCAAGGACCCATGGAAAATGTGCAACTGCATAGAATTCCTGGCACACTCCCTGCTTTGCATACATTGTGCATGGCATGTATACGTGCCTATTCAGACGTCCTCGGATGTAGCACAATACCTGGTGGAGGCAGTTGGATTGTGAGGGATATGCCCCGACAAAAGCTTTGGTGTGCCAGAATGATCCAGCAGCAATTTTTTCAGAGACATGAATCAAAATGTCCCACATTTTTGTTTGTTTGAGAAGGCAGTCCCAAATGAATTACGATGCTCCCATTTTTTTAAAATGTAATCCACCATCTCCTTATTTATCATGGGAATGTGATCTTGCATTTCTTGGCATATATAATAAACATAATAATATAAGCTTTTCATATGACACCTCATTCCGGGTGCTGATGCTTCTATGAACTGTAATAACAATAATAGTTTTGATGTGTACCCAATTTATTGGTACTCAATGTATTAACCTTGAGAGAAAGTTGTCCCGTTCACCATCTGTTGTCCTTGTCTTCAGGTACGCGTCCTGATGCCTGCGGGCTCTGGCATGATATAGGTAAATAAATAAATAAACACAATTTGTTTTAAAAAGTGCTGGGTTAGCCATGTCAGTATTCAAACTTGTGCAGAGCAGGCAGCACATGTGTCTGCAGCGAGTGCTCCTCCCCGCCCCCCAGAACTTTCAACTTGAAATGAATGGTGAATGATAACTTTCGATTCTTGGAAACATTCTGCCATCTTGAATAAGCAGCAGTCACACAATACATTATTACATAAACTATCATAAATGATCCATCTGCAGATTTTAGTGCTGCTCTGGCTGGGGGCTTGTCAACGAATAGGCCATGTAGATGCATCACATCAGTTCGAATTGTGAAATCGACTAAGGGCCTCATTACACGGATGGCGGTAGGTATTTAACGTTACCGGTAATGGAATACCGGTAACGTTAAATGCCCATGCGGATTACGACCCGGCTCACCGCCATTAGCGGCACCGCTAATTACAGTGCCACTAATAGTGGTCAGTCCGTGTGCGCGCGACCCGCCAACCCGTGCATAACGACATGCCGCTAATAGCACACCATCACAAGGCCAGTGCACACGGCAATAGCGCCATGGTAAATACCCCAAAACCCCTTACCGGCATGGCGGCAATACCGCCATCGCGAACCACCCGTTAAAAGAACTAAGCAGTGTCAACACCTGCCACAGGTGGCCAAAATCAGCACAGGTGGAGGCAATGGAGACTGTGGCTGCTCAAAAGAAGCACACCGCACCCCTTCCCACACCAAGATGGTTCCAATACTGGCAGCATTACATGGCCTGGAGGACCTGATTGCAGCGCTGCTGCTACAACAACAGGCTGCACAGAGAAGAGGCAGGAGGAGGAGGAGGGCCAGACAGGCACAGCAAGCACCACCACGCCACCTAATCATACCACAGAGGCACCCACCAATTCCCCGGATCAGAGCCAGTCCATTTAACCTAACACTTGAGCAGATACACACCCTGTACCGTCTGGACCGGGACACCATCACCAGCATCGTGGACATGATACACAACGACATTGTGAGCCTCATAGATATCCGAACTGCCATCCCCCTCTACTCAAGGTGGTGACAGTGCTCCACTTCCTGGCCACAGGAACCTACCAGCATACAGTGGGGCAGATGCATGGCATCTCCCAACCAGTATTCTCACACATACTGAACCAGGTACTCGATGCCCTCCTGAAGCATGCACCCGAACACATATCCATGCCACAGACTGCCCAGGAGATTGCAAACACCAAAGTTGGCTTCTCTTCACTGGCAGGCATCCCAGGTTGCATTGGGGCCATCGACTGTACACATGTGGAATTGGTCGTCCGACATCACAATGAAGTAGTCTACCGAAACAGGAAGCAATTCACTCCATCAATGTCCAAATGGTATGTGACGCAAACAAGATAATCACACATTGCTGTGCCCGATTTCCAGGATCTACCCATGATTCCATGGTCCTGCGGAACTCAACTATCCCCCGCTACATGGAGCGACAAATGGGACAACGTTCGTGGCTACTTGGTGAGTTCCATGCTAAGCACATGGCAGTGTGATTGGGGGGGATAGATAGATACTCCAACTGGGTGTGCATTGGGGGGGGATAGATAGATACTCCAACTGGGTGTGCATTGGGGGGGATAGATAGATACTCCAACTGGGTGTGCATTGGGGGGGATAGATAGATACTCCAACTGGGTGTAGCCTGTAGTCCGTCGCCCAAATGCACGTACAGATGTAAGCCAATGGGCATCTGTGAGGGCAGCAACGTACTTGGGATGAACGGACATGCAAGTATATGCCACACAACAGAGCTGACAACCCAAATCTGGCGACATCAAACATCAATCCTCATCCACATTGCACGACACTCCACGCCAGGAAATACACAAATGTCATCCATGCCGCCAACATAGTCATCCAGCATTCCTACAGCACAACATCAACAATGCATTGTGCCCTTGGATGCATGCAAAGGTATACCCCCTAGCTATGGCAATGCACCACAAACCCATGGCACCACTGAAGCGTTGCCTCTCAGCATGGCAACAGCAATGTCCGAAGGACAGTACACCACCAGTGTGGTACCAAATGTGCCTGCCCACAGGGACACCAATGACCTGGCCTCACCCAGGACATGGCAGTCACTGTTGGAGGCATCCATGGGACATGTCTACTTGCATGCTTGTGCTCACCTTTGCACAAAGCAGTCACACAGACCATATTCATTGATGCAGTTGAATGTGTACATGAATCAAAATGATAGGCCAAAGTATGTGACATGAACAGGCCACACATGTGTCAAAAAGTAACAGGAACCCATTCCTCCCCCCATGTAGGTGATGCCGGCTATCCCCTGAAGAGGTGGCTCCTCACACCTGTACGGAACCCACAGAACAGGCACAAAGAAGAATACAATCATGCACATACCCGTACCCGCCTCGTCATCGAGCAGACTTTCGGACTGCTGAAGTCACGGTTTAGGTGCATTAGCAGGTCTGGTGGCGCCCTCCTGTATGGCCATGAGAAGGTTGCAAAGATCACCACGGCATATGTCATGCTGCACAATATGTGTATGAGACGGAATGTGCCACTGCCCCCTGACGTTGAAATGGAGGCACCTGATGAGGATGATGACGGGGATGAGGATGGAGGTGAAGGGGATGCAGGTCATGCAAGAGGGGATGGCCAGGAGGGACGTGCTGTGAGACAGCATTTGATTAACCAAATATTCTGAGTGACATGTAGTCATACTGTCACCTGTATTTGGCTGGTGATGCACTGGTGTCTGTTTGTTAGCTCACAATGGACCTTGCCGTCAATAAATTGATCACACACAATGAAGGAGTCAAGGCCTGTGTTTTGCTCAAACAACAGTGTATTAATGAACAGAAAAAGGAAAATGTGCAAGGCCCCAACCATCCCGCCACCCTTCCCCCCCTCCACAACTGTCCCATCACACCCTTCCCCCCAACCCCCACAACTGTCCATCACACCCTTCCCCCCACCCCCCACTACTGTCCCATAACACCCTTCCCCCCACCCCCCACAACTGTCCCATCACATCCTTCCCCCAACCCCCACAACTGTCCCATCACACCCCCCCCAACTGTCCCTCATGAGTCTCCAACAATGTATGTGTCCAGGAATGCACAGAGGTCAATGGACATTCACGGCCTATTGTTCATTGCCAGGGCCAGCATTTGGGGGCTGGCTGGAGGTGTGCCTGGTGGTGCGTGTAGAGCGTCTGATTGGGCTTGTCTGCCGCGAACTGGTGGTCGAAGAGGTGGCAGACTGTCCTTGGCGCTCCATAGCATCTGCGATGCGTGTTAGCACCTCCCGGACGCGTATCAGCTCCCCACACAGCCTGTCTGTGCACGACTCCATTCCCTCCCTGGAGTGCATGGATGTCTCCCCGAGGTCAGCCCTGAGACGGGCAACCTCCTCCACATGTTGACCTACGAGGTCTGTGAGAGGCTGCTGGCGCTGGATGAAGCTGGCCAGGTCAGGGGAAGTGGCGGCCTGTGGTGGTGTGTCTGCTGCGCATCCTGATGCTGGCTGGTGTGCAGATGCCGCCTCTGTGGGGCTACTGAAGGCCTCCATAGACTCGTGAACGGTGACGTGCGAGCAAGGTGTGTGTAGGGGTGATTGCTCGGGGGTTACAGCAGGGCTTGGGGTGTGCATCGGCAGATCGATTTCCGTGGGCTCATCCACGTCGGACAATGGGGCAATGGCTGCTGCCTCCCCTGCTGAACTGGCAGCAGCTGAGGGTGGACCCTCGGTGGCGGTGATTTGGGGGGTGGAGTGGACCTCCAGAGGCGGGGCAGTAGGGTTTTGCGTGGCACTGGCAGTGGCGCGCAGAGTTGTTTTGGGCGCTGCAATAGGGGCCTTGGCCTTTTTCCACCTGATGTTGTTGGTGTGTCCTCGCAGGGCTGTGGCCTTTTCTTCTTGTGCACAGGGGGTGCCTGGGATGCTCCCTCGCTGTCTGTATGCGACCCTGTCGGGGACAAGAAGGGGGGTGTCATTGGTTATGGTCGCATGTACTCAATGCAGGCCACATCATGAATTCATTTGGGGCCGTTGAACTTCATTGTGGATGAAGCAGGTGAGGTGTCATTTCAGTGCCTCATCCATGCAGTGTTGTGTGTGGCACTTGGCTCTGTTGATGTATGCATGTGTGTGTGTTGGGGTCTGGCGCTGACATGCGCAGGGTGGGATGCATGTGTGGATGCCGGGCCATCCATGCAGTGATCCAGGGCTGCCATTTGTGGGGACTTGTACATTCACATTGCATGCTTGCATCAGTGCACTTACCTCCATCAGAAGTGTCCGGCACGCCGTGCTCCATCCTCCCGACTCCCTCATAACATTCTACCCTGATGAGGTTTGCACATGTTTCCTCCCACTCCTTCAGCTTGATCGGTGACCCTGATCCTCCAGCGGTGGCAGTCTTGTGGTTCTCGGCTAGGATCATCCTGACCCGGAGTCTCAGGTCGTCCCATCGTTTTCTGCACTCACGTACAGTGCGCATGCTGGTGCCTACAGCACTCACTTTTGTTGCCACTTCAGCCCAGATTGATTTCTTCTTTAGGAGGGTCTCCCGCTGCATGTCATTTGCGAAGACCACTTCTGCATTTTCCGCTAAGGTTTGAGTCAGCATCACTAACTCCTCGGTGGAGAACTTCTCCTTTTGCTGGCGGTCTGTTGTTTTTTTTAATGCCTTGGGCATGGTGACAGTGTAGCAATGGGTCTCAGGCAGCAAGGTAACACGAACAGGTCCAGGGGGCAGAGGATGGCAATGGATTGTGTTTTTAAAGATGGCCGCCGTGCTCTTTCCCGTTCCTGTGTGATGATGCTATTTCCGGTTCTGGTATTTAACGGTCACCGCTATTAGCGCTGGCCGCTATTTGCACGATGCTTCAAGGCGGAGTCGCTATCTGCACTGTCGTGGAAGGCGGTAAATGACTTTTGGGGGAGATTAGCGGCAAGGCTGGAGGGCCATTACCGGCATGGCGCAAAGCTTGTGTCCGCGTACTCGTAATGGTACGCTATTAGCGCACTCCTACGAGGGCAGACACGTTAAGGGCGCCATGCCGGTAATTTGCGGATTTTACCGCACAACGTGTAATGAGGCCCTAACACTTTACCCGCCTGTCCACTTTGCTTTTTAGATCTAGGGTCCTCATTACGAGTTTGGCGGTAAGCATGGAGCTATTAACTCCATGGCTGCCGCCAAACCGGGCTCCTTTACCAGGTTCCCTGAATGGGGAATTACTGGGCCATTCCGAGTTCGGAGGGCCCGGTAATTCCTCCCTGAGGGAACCTGGGCCCGGACCTTGCCCATTCCCATTTGAGCCCCCATAGGGCTCAATGGGAATGGGAGAGGGAGCTAACAACGGGCCAATTACGACTGGCACGTTGTTAGCTCCCTCTTCCCCTCGTGGGACCCAGTAACAACGCCTGATTTTACCAGGCATCCTTACCGGGTCCCGCGAGAGGACCTTGTAATCAGGCGGAATGGGAATAACGGGTCCGCACCCATTAGCGGACCCCGTTAACCCATTCCGCCTGAGTTGTAATGAGGCCCCTAGTGTTTGAATGTGCAGTTAACGGTCTAGAATCTCTGCATCCTACATCCACAAGTATTTCGCTTTAGTTCACTACAAAATGGCCATACATGATTAAATATATTTAGTCATGGCATGCCGATAGAGTGTGTTTCTTAATCTAAATTTGATGTTGCACTTGCAAATTTGTGTGATCTGTTGACACCATAAACAAGAGAGAATCACAGACGTGATAGGCAACTGTGTGCCATCTTCCCTATTAAAATTGGACTGCTAAACAAGGTGGCACACAAGCACAAAAACGTCTCTAAAAGAACAGAAATAAGCATTTAAGGCACCACATGCAATTGGATACATCAAACGGAGAGTTATAAAAGAAGAAAAAAGCAGATATTCTCTGGCAAAACAAGAAAGCCACAGCAGGGCCATATTGCAATAAATCCAGCAGACATCACATCTGAAAGACGGAACTGTGCTGCATAAATCAGTGCCTGCTGGTGCCAGATCGCATGCAGTCCGAGACGGCTATCGAGTTGGATTCACCCTGCGCGGCATTGCCAGATGAAATCAGAGCAGCTGCCTAGATGCATGCACGAACACCCAGGCTTGATTGCCCTTGGCAGCGGAGTGAGAAGCGACTGAAGCAGGGGGACTGCCAGGGAAATGTGTAATGAAGCTCCAGCATTTGATGTGGAGCTGCCTGTTTAAATGCACAATGACGGATGTTCAGAGCGCTGCAGCAACGCTGCGAGTGCAAAGCTCCCCCCTCCACTCCCCCACACTCTTCTTTCACAGAAAGCCGCTCAAAAGGTTTACCAGAAGGCGAAATAAGAGGAGCTGAGTCTAAATCAATGATTGGGTTTGCATTCATGGCACGGAGAAACCTTTTTCAGATGTTTAAAGATACACACAGGATACCCATCAGCTCAGAAAAATAAGCGAGGAAGCTAACTGAGGTTGCAAGATCCTGTTGAGCTGGTACTTATACGGTATTGATACCGTCAATAATGCACAAACAAGGAATGTGGTTGCCATAAAGACTGCTGCATATTGTAGCATCCATTTAATGACCAGGGACTTGGCCGTATAATCAGTGATCACAGTCACTATACTGCAAATATTGTAATGCCCATAGGGATGACTCTCAGAACTTCATGTCCTTAAGAGTTTAAGGGCCTGATTCATGGATGTTTTTGCAGGGTGAATCAGGACTTTGCACGTTATTCTGCGCACATAACACCCTTCGTTGATTCATGTAATCGACTTTGCAGGCTTTTCCGTACACTGTGGGGACTTATCACTGGTTTGGCGCATCTCTGCGTGCATTCGAGTGCGAGCGCGTTGCTTGAGACTCCACACAGAGTGTGGGTTGGGCCTAAACTGAGATCTAAAAAGGGGCAGAACATGCAGAATGAGAAAGAACAAGGGAAATTGCGGGCGTGCTGAGAGACGGCAAGCGCAAAGCAATTGCACAGCAACATCTGCGCAAAACCAAGCATACGCATTGATCTGACAGTGCAACCTCACATCTGGGGTAATCAGCAAGCAAAGCTCACGATCTGACCTCCACCTGAAGGCATGCATAAAGTCCCAATCGCAGAGGAATCAGAATCACCATATAAAAGTAAGGTCTGATCGGGTATTTAGGGGTCCGTTCACGCAGTTGGGTGCAGATTGGAGTTCAAGGGTGCATGTATGCAGTGTAGCGGGGTGCAGCCATATTTTATCGGCCTTGCATGCAGATTTACCGGGGACTGAGTAAAGTTGCAAGAAAGGGAATGCATATTGAGGGGGTGCTGTGAATACTTACGGGGGACCCCACACAGTGCCACTGGCATGCTGTCTTAGTTGAGGGGTTTGCACACAGTATTGCCAGTGTGCATTAATTTGATGACGAGGAGTGAGCAAAGGTATGTATATGTGAATGGAGTTGCTTTGCGTGGGGGCATGTCAGGGGCGTTCAGGCCATTATTTGTGCAGGGATGCGCACAGTCGTTTTCAGCATGCTGACTTTGTGGGATCAATGCACACTTTTTTATGAATTTGGCCCTAAGACAATCATTAGTTTTCCACTTGCGCCAAAGAGTCAGGTAATAACAGGACTGAGAGAAGGGGCAGAAAGATGCTATGTCAGAACCCTCACTTCTCCAACTTACTACAGAAATTAAACCTTTGCATGACAGGAATGTGTCAGCTGTGGGCAGCGGTTTTTAATCGATCATTCCCTTCACAGAGGACCATCAGAAAATTAACTGTTATAGGCACGTGCACCTAGCTAGGAACATATACAGGGTAGTCCCTTTGAAGCAAATATAACTACCATATAAATGTGGTTAATTTCACTTCTCGAAACAAGAATAACAGTCCTCACATTGTGGTAATGTCTGGTTGAGTAGCAGCCTGTTTCTGAGTGAAAAATTGTTATTCAAACATGGTCAGAAATTGAATAAGCGTGTGTGAGGAATGTGACCATCTGTACGGTGGGTTTGCACTCACATTGGCTTTTTTAAAAATTGTATATAAAATTGAATGATGGTAGATCAACCTCTGGAAAATGTGTGGGGCTAATCCGCACACATTTGTCTATGCTCAAGGCACAACATACACATAGACCCATGTACACTGGATGGACATACAGTCCTCCCTGTCTTATTTATTTGGCATCTAACAGGTGGAGTACATAATGCATCTCAGAAAGGGGAGAGCCAAAACCTTCCTCCTGCCATGGCCAGCCTAATTAACTATCAAAGGCTTCATGGACCCGCTCTGTCCATTTGTTTAGCCTCTGCTGATGGTGGCAGCAATTAACATAATTGACACACTAATAGAGTATACTTCAAACAGACCCACATGGGGTCTGTCTGCAGATGCTAAAACAAAGGAGACAGGAAACCCCAACACCCCTTTTATATGCATTGTGTCAACCTGAAGCCAGCTCCCAACCTAAAGTAACATTGGCAGTGTGCTGTCATGTCTAGGACTATGGGCCTCATCACGACCTCAGTGGTAGCCATGCCGCTATTGGTGGCATGGCTGCCGTCGAAATCGAGTCTGGGTCCGGGTTCCCAGAATGAGGAATTACCGGCCATTCCGAGTTCAGAGGTCCCAGTAATTCCTCCTTCTAGGAACCCGGACCTTCCCCATTCTCATTTCAGCCCCCATAGGGCTGAATGGGAATGGGCGAGGGAGAAAACAACGGGCTGATTATGAGCAGCCCGTTGTTTGCTCCCTCCTCCCCTCACGGGACCCGCTCTGCATGTCTGGTGAAACCAGACGTGCAGACCGGGTCCCGCGAGGGGACCTCGTAATCAGACGGGACGGGGTTGACGGCGCCGGCACCTTTACCAGCGCCATTAACCCCGTCCTGCCTGTGTTATAATGAGGCCCTATATGTTTACAGTAGACAACCCCCACAGGGTGACCCATTTCGGAAGGTATGAAAATGTGGTTTGCAGGTGACAGGAAGTCTGTTCTTGCCGCAGCTTCAAGGGAGACCTGTCGCTTAAATCAGGAACCACAGAGAGGTCAATTAGCCAGAGAGACCCTTTGATCACAACAGACAGGAAGATGGATGGGACTTAGTATTACATATTTTCACCCCTGTACTTTTTCTGTTTCAAAGCACTCTGGTTATGACTTCAGGCCTGTTTTTTTAAGGTAGGCTTAGCCTACACCAATCACTGTGCCCCATTTGGCCTTAACAGAGGGCTGAGCCCCTCTTTTGGGCAGATCATCTGAAGACTTTGCAAGGATTAACAAGAATAATATATTTGGGCCCTGGCTGAAGGTACAGTCTGCCTTAAAGCTTCTACAAGTGTGGAAGGCCAGGACCTCCAAAGAGGGAAGCAAGATCTTGCTCCTAAACATCTCCCTGGAAATAGAGGGAGATACTGAATCGGGCCAGCAGCTCTAGAACCGGTACCCAGCCAGCACCGCTCTCTTACCTGCACCCTCTGACCAGAACTCATGCAACCGCTTGGTGAAATTTGTCTAAACATCCCACAGAATGCTTGTACATTTCAATACATCTCTTGTACCCATTGCATCGAGTTAGAAAATACCATCAAGCACAATATCGCAATAGATATTAAAAAACGTTAATGTTCAGATGTAGCTGCATTTTGAGTTTCACCAATAAAGAATGTGTACTCCAGACGAATATTGTGACAAAATTATTTCTGCCACACAGGAGTATAAGGCTAAATAGTAACTAAACTGGCTACTCTGCCCTCACACTTCTACAAAACAAGAGAAATCTCAATCATAAAGGTGAAACAGGCAGAGGAAAGTGACATGCCTCTTTCGCCTTTTCTGGTAACATTGGCCGAGGGCAAGCTGTACTCTTAAGAGGGGTATGGAAGGGAACGAGTAACAACCAAAATATCAAACTACATCAAACTACAATTGTCCGAAATAAAGTAATGTCCAATCAAGGTACTATAAGTATATTATAGGACGGCGGTAGCCATCGTATAGTTAGTGTGAGTCAGACTCCCATAGTACTCACACTGTGCTCTTGGTGCAGTTCATACTACCTGTGACAAAATATTATTGCCATTTATCAATTATTTGTCACTGTGTTGTTGAAGGTTTTATTTGATAATATGTTGATAATGGAGGTTTGTGTTTTTTCTTTGTATGTGTCTGTGTTTGATAAGCATGAAGTGGTACTGCTGTATTTGTAGTAAATGGTTGGAAATTATTTATTAGGAAACACAATGATTTCAGTGAGGTGCATGGAATAGAATCACTAAGTATACTCCCTGCACTCAAAATAAAAGAATGATCACAGAGCAGTAGAAATGTGATTTTATTTAGAATGTTTTTATAATCTTGTATGGAGTTTATTCAACAGTTTTTTGGGGTGTTCTGAAAATGCGTCTGCTTTAAAAAGATGTTCTATGCTGGAGTCTGATACTGTGTGGTTATCTATAAGAGAAAAACATATTGTTTTCATTTGTTGTTTGTTGTTTTATTAAACAAGTGTTTAATTTCATGAAATATATGTTTGATTGGTTCTATTTTTAAAGAGACACTCATAAAGGATATAGGAATGGTATTATTCGCTAATTGGGGTCCTCCCTGCACATTAACTACAATGATGCAGCCACCTCTCTCCTCTAAGAAATCTGGACTGCCTTGACTTTGCCACCTCCAGAACTATGGGTTAGTTCCCTCCTTAAGGACTCACTTCTACTGCCTTTGACTATCACTGTTCTTTCTGCTTGTTGCTCCCATGTTGTCATCTTGCTGCGCAGTGCTTCCTAAACCCTTTGCCAACATCCGATTCCAAGATTGAAAAAGTCAAATCTTGCTGTTTTTGCTTTGCTCTTAAAAGTCAAATCTTGCTGTTTTTGCTTTGTGCTAAAAAGTCATATCTTGCTGCCCAGTGCGAAATTCTCTGTATTTTGCTTGTATACTGTTTCTTCTCTGTAACTTGCCAGCCCAGTGACCTCACCACTCTATTTTGTCTCACACCTACCTGCCTTTGCCCCCCCAGTATCTCCATCCTCTCCTTACTTCCACCCCAATGGCACTTTCTGTTTCTCCTATCTTCTCCAACTGCTTCTCCATTGACTATCCTTCCCTTCTCACTAAGTCTGGTAGGAAGAAGTTCAAAAAGGATATCTTGGCCTCTAATCCTGGTCTTCCTATCACCGACACCTACTCCAATGCTTCCGCCAGACTGACCCTTAACGACATCCTCTTTGTCGTTCCTTCGCCAGATCTATGGACTCCTCATATGGTCTCTGTGCTCTGCCCTATCTCCTCCTCTCCCATTAATGGTGGCAGTCGCTGGGAAGTTCTCATGGCTTCCTTCGACTCCTCTAAAGTCATCATTAATGTCTACCTAAATGTCATTGTCATGGTCCAAGGCCCTCAGGCAAATCTCCTCCTCTTTGATAGGTGCTTCCCTCGCCTCATCAATTTCCTCTCATCTCTTGCTGTCTCCTCCTCTCCCCCCTTGGCTACCTTGCCCTCTCTCTCCTCCTCCTCCTCTGCCCCTCCTAGGGCTCTTTCTCCTCCGCAGGGCGTACCTCTGATCTGTACCCCTCCCCGGATGTCTTTAAGGCTGGCAACCTTCTTCATATTGCCACTCTCAACTCTCGCTCTGCCGTCAAACACTCCTCTGACATCTGCCACCTCCTTGAAGAACTAGACCTTGATGTCCTTGGTCTTACTGAGACATGGTTAATGGCCAGCTCTGTTACGAGCTTTGACACTCTCCTCCCTGATGGCTACAAGATCCTCTAAGCACCCAGATCCTCCCGGTCCGGTGGGGGGGTAGCCCTGATCTTTCCTGAGTGGATTCCTGCCTCTATCATTCCCACTCAGACCTATTTCTCTTTTGAATGCCTTGTCTGTAGGCTTTCTCTCTCGCCTACCCATTCTCTTAATGTGGTTACCATCTACCGGCCTCCTGGTCAAATCACCTCATTTCTCTCTGAGTGGGCAGACCTCTCCTCCTCCCTCCTGTCCTCTACCACTCAACTCCTCCTCCTCGGTGATCTAAATATACATTTAGACTCTCCTTGCTCCTCCTCTGTACTCTTCCGTGACCTCTGTGACTCCCTCTCCCTGTCCATCCTCCCCTCTCGGCCGTCTCACTCTGCAGGGCACACACTCGATGTCTTGATCTCCTCTGACCTCCCCCTCTCCATCCCTCTGACCACTCCTCTCTCCTGGAGCGATCACTCCCATCTCTCATCTCATCTCTCCCTCTCTTCCCCCCAAGCCAAGCCTACCCCAACACTGCCATCTACCTTCTTGGACATCCGGCCCATGAAGCGTGTTTCAGTTGAGGCTTTTCCGCCACTTTCTCTCCCCCTCCACCTTTGGCTGTCACTCATCCTGATACAGCCCTGTCTCTGCTCTACTCTTCAATTTCTGATACGCGTGATGTTCTTGCCCCTGTCATGAGGATCCGTTTGAAGTCCAAAGCCAAGTGCAATTCCTGGTATGACTCTGACCTAGCTACACTTAAACGCAAGTGTAGGGCAGCTGAGAGGAAATGAAGGACTTCCTATTCATCCACTGACAAACTGGCCTGTCGCCTGTTACAAAGGCAATACCGACTCTCTGTCCTCAAAAAGAAGACAGTCCACATTCAAGCTTGTGTCTCTGCGGCATCTAACAACTCGGCCAAACTCTTTAAAATCTGCAAGGAGCTGGCCAACACAGCTGCAGTCTCTACCCCTCCTATTGCCTCCCAGGCTCTTTGCAATGCCCTTGCCTTTAACTTCATTTCAAAAACCCATGACATCCTGTCCACCCTCTCCACCCACACTCCTCCTCTTCCGTCTCCATCTGTGCTTGCTGACCCTCATTTAGCCACCCTCCCACCATCCTTCTCGTCCTTTCCTCTTTTCACCCCTGACGAGGTTGCTAGACAAGTCTGATCTATGAAAGCCTCTTCAAAACATGTTCATCCCTGTTCCTCTAAAACCATCAAGGACCACATTGACACCCTCGCTCCGGCCCTTGCTGATTTTTGCAACCACTCCTTTGCCTCTGGATCCTTCCCCTCCCCTCTGAAGCACTCCTTTGTGCATCCTCTTCTCAAGAAACCCGCAGCTGATCCTTCTTGTCCAGCTAACTATCACCCAATTTCCATTACTCCCTTTCTTGGCAAACTCCTCGAAAAGTTGGCCATCTCTCAGCTTAACCTTCATTCCAATTCTGTTGGCTGTCTCCATGACCACCAGTCTTGCTTCAGAGCTGCCAGAAGCACTGAAACTGCTCTCCTAAACATCAGTGAAGATCTGCTCACCAACCTTGACTCTAACATTCCCTCTGTCCTCATCCTCCTCGATCTCTCTTCTGCCTTCGACACGTTCAACCATACCATCCTGCTCAACTGTCTCCGTGAAAACCTGGGTATCACTGATCAGGCTCTGGCCTGGCTGACCTCTTTCCTCTCAGAATGACCCTCCCAGGTCCAACTTGGGTCCTTCCTTTCATCTATCTTCCTCTCTACCTGTGGTGTTCCCCAGAGGTCTAACCTCTCGCCCTGGCTTTTCAACCAATACCTGGCAACTCTCGCCCACTGCATTGCCATTTTCTGCTCAAATTTCCAGTGCTACGCTGACGACACTCAACTCATTTTCAGGCTGCTCTCTGCCACCTCCTCTCCCTCTCTCATCTCTGATTGCCTAACTGTCATTCAAGATTGGTGTGCTGCCAATGATCTTTGTCTGAATGCCAGCAAGACGGAGATCTTCCTCATCGGCACACCTTCACCATCCTTTTCCCTCACTCTCTGGCCGGCCTCCCTTGGCCCTCCTCCTACCCCCACCTGGAAGGCTAAGAACCTCGCGGTCATCTTTGACTCCACCCTTTCCTTCTCCGCCCACGTCTCTGAGGTCTCTAAAAAGTCACATTTCCAACTGCACCTCCTCAGAGGTACTCTGCCTTTCCTCTCCTTCCCCCAAAAGCTCATGGTATCTCAAGCACTGGTTCTCTCTAGCTTGGACTATTGTAACAGCTTATTTCTAAATCTACCTGCCTCTACTCTCCGTCCTCTGCAACTAATCCAGAACAGGACTGTGATACTTGTCCTTGGCCTCAAGCCCTGGGATCGTATCTCTCCAGCTCTAAAATCTCTTCACTGGCTCCCAGTGGATGCAAGGATTCGCTTTTCGATCTATGCCGAAAATGTTGAAGCTGACAGTGTCCGCGCTGGTCGTTCGGTTGCCGTTTCTTCCTTCGTTAAAACTGCATTGTTCAGGAAGGAAAAGACACTGCGATGTACAGTGAACTTCAAGAATTGCTAAAGATGCAAGAAGATTTGGAAGACACTGAGTAAACAGTGAACCTCCTGTTTGCTTGGGTCCCCGTTCAGGGTCCACAAACAGATTGTGTTTACTCTGAGCATGCTGCTCTCATTTATAGGACCCAGGGAGGCCCTGGGTCTTTGTTGTGTATGTGGTGGGGGCCGCTGTTGTCGCAGCCCCCGGCCGGATAGCCGGCTGTCTGACCCACCGGTGGGGGCAGATCTTTGAACCTGGGCCCTGCCTGATGGTTGGTTCCTTATGGCGCTTAGCACCTTGCTGTTTGGAGGAAGGGTGCGATGACTGTTCTCACCTTACCCTTCCGTGGCTTTTGTGCTGCCGAGACTGCGTGTCTCCGTAGCTGGGGGGGGAGGAGAGGGGCAGGCACGGGGGGTTGAGGCTGCCCCTCTCCCAGCTGCCGATGGTAACAGCAGTTACCCTGCCTTGCTTGTGCGATGCCCATGCAGCATTGCCCATAACTGCTGAACCCATATGCATGCATTAGTAATGGCCAATCCCCTCACCCTCACCCGTAATGATAGGCTCACAACTTGTTACAAGTGTTGGCAATAAAAAGGCCATATGATTTTATTGTACAGATATGGGTTATGACAATAACAATATCACATATCATGATGGTATCATACTCTTGGGCACCGGGTCCTGAGGTTACCCCCTCGGACCCGTGCCGCCACACATGGGCAGGTTCCCGGCTGGCCGTGTTCCCCCAAGAGTATGCCCTAGTGACAGCCCCTGTGAGCAAGAGTTGTATTGATTTCCTGAAAAAAAATGCTCCATGCCCTGGCTAGACAGATGGGTGCCGTCGTCGAGAAAAAGGTCTGGGTTGCCTAGTGTAATGGCTGGGTGTTTTATGAAACCCAGTACTCTAGTCATACAGAATCTCTCTATAGTCCTGTTCAGTTTTCTTCTGGATATGTCTATAGATTTGTAGCAGTTGGCCCCTAGCCATTTCTTTCTTGGTAAGATGGCTGAGAAATATATTTCGGTACCCCTCCAGTTGTGCGAAATGCCTGCTAGGGAGGAGCACATTTCTTCGACTAGGGTGCATCTAGCTGTGTTGACTAGGTCATTGCCCCCTAGATGTATGATCAGGAATTCTGGTGGGTCCTTGTATGCCACCAGTTCCGCTAATGTTTCGTGGACATCCGCCCAACGTAGGCCTCTGTATCCCCACCATGACGTAATGGTGTTTCTGAAAGGTGGCCCATCTTTAGTCTCTTCTGCCCATCTGCCTGTCCTGAAAACGAATGAGTGGCCAACTATCCATGCTGATCGGAGAGTGGTCCTCACTTCGCTTGTTGTTTCTGTGGTGGTGGGAGGGAGGGAAAAGCAAGACAATATTATTAGGGCGGATGGCTATATCGGTTGCGGTCTGATATATCTTTTATAACAGTCTGACTTCCATCCCCCTATGTTTTTTAGTAGTTGCGGTGCTAAACCTCCTTGCCATGCAGCAGTGGCGGCACCTATCCTGAAGGAATGAGTGCCGAAATGTTTGGGATCCCACCCTGCTCTGCTGATTGCTTTCATCAGCACTGCTTTAAATTGGTAGCGGTTTAGGGCCGATGCATCCTTGTGGATTAAAAAACTCCCCCCCACTTTAGGTCGTTGTGCTTAATAGAGGTTGGTGATGCACACTGGGCAGTTTGTTGCCTCGTCGATGCAACAAATATTGATGGTTCTTTTTGCACCCGTTTTCGACTGCTGCATTTCTATATTAACACTCTCCTGTCTCACCCTGATTTCCATGACGCCCAGGCCGTTTGTGGCCTTGGTGCTGGAAGCAATGAGTTCTCCTACCCGGACAGCCCCGAAGTAGGCTAGGAAAAAGGCTGTTTTAAATAACATTATCTCGTAAGGGTGCCAACATATGGCTTCCAAATGGCTTGCTATCTGTACCAGCTTGATGAAATCAAGGGGTCGGCGGGTGTCCACTTGCGGCCCCTCCAAACTGCCCCATCCCTTTATTGCATAAGAAATGAGTGTGTTCTGGGTGGGGTCTGAATCGCCCCGAATTTTCGTAAAGTATGAGATTGCCACCACGTGTCTTTTGGCCCAATCCCTTTTGAAACCTTGTTCCCGGGCCCATTTTAAGAATACTTCTATATCTTTAATCGTTATTAGTTCTACGTGATTTAAACCTGTGGCTTTGAATACTGTTTGCAAACACTTACTGTACTGTGTTGCTGTGGTGCTTGCCACTGCCCTCTTTGCCATCTCTGTTAGGAAGCCTGTGAGGTTGTTGGCACCCGTTGTTGTTTGCCTGATTCTTGTTGGGCATCCCGGCCTGGGCTCTCTGGCGCTGGCGTTGATGCCAATGTGTTGCTGGCACCCCTTTTAGAGGTGCCTGCTTTGTATTGGTCATCCTGCCCTGCACTCTCTGGTGCTGGCGTTGATCTGCACTCTCTGGTGCTGGCCTTGATGCCAATGTATTGTTGGCACCCATTTTAGAGGTGCCTGGTTTTCGTTGTGCATCCCGGCCTGGGCTCTGTGGCGCTGGCATTGATGACAATGTGTTGCTGGCACCCCTTTTAGAGGTGCCTGCTTTGTATTGGTCATCCCGGCCTGAACTCTGTGTTGTTGGCACCCGTTTTAGAGGTGCCTGGTTTTCATTGGGCATCCCGGCCTGTGCTCTCTGGCATTGGCGTTGATGCCGTTATTCTTGTCTTCCCATTATTGCCCAGCATTTTGCTGATATTGGCGTCATCTGTTCTTGGGTGTGCGGCGCTAGTCTCAGAATCTTGTCCACTGGAAGCGAGATAAGGCATCAGCAATGTTATTATCTGCCCCTGAAATGTGCTTCGCTTTGAGTACAACGTTTACTTGTAGTGTGACTGTTGTAATGGCTCGTAATACTTTTAGTACTAAAGGGCATTTCGTAGACCTTCTGTTTATGGAGCCCACTACAGCCATGTTGTCGCACCAAATCAAAAGTTCTGTATTGGCTAGTCGTCTGCCCCAGATGTGTAATGTTGGCCAGATGGGGAATATTTCTAGTAAGGTGATGTTTCTTGTCCACCCTGCTGTTTGTCATGAATTGGGCCAGTATCCTGCCACCCATTCGGAGTCTAGTATGGCTCCAAACCCCTTGCTCCGAGCTGCGTCGGTGTATAGGACCCTGTTAGACCGGGTGTTTAAAGGCATTCGCCAAAGTAAAGACCCGTTGAAATCTCTGAGGAATTTTCCCCATGTTTCCAGGTCCTGTTTCACCTCTCTGTCTAGCCGGATATTCAAGTGTGGTTTGGTGAGTGATTTTGAACTCCAGGCTTCTGGAAAATATCTTCCCTTGAGGTATTATTTTGGATGCGAAATTGAGGCTGCCTGCTAAGGATTGTATTTCCTTTACAGTCCCCTTATCTCTCATCATCAGGTTTTGTATTTTAGCCCAGAGTTCTGTTGTTTTTGTCTTTGGGATTCTGCAGAGCCCCTTTGCTGAGTCTATTTCGATGCCCAGGAAGATTATGTTTGTGTCTGGTTTGGTGTTTTTTTCCCTCGATAGGGGAATTCCCCACTGTGCGGCCATGTGCTCCAGGTTTGCTAAAGCCTGGCCGCATTCCTCGAAGTTTGGTGGCCCTATGACCATGAAATAGTCTAGGTAATGTACTATTTTTGTCCCTGGTCTCTGCTTTAGGAAAGCCCATTGAAAAAAGGAACTGAATTGCTCAAATAGTGCACAGGATACTGCGCACCCCATGGGAAGGGATGTAACTACGTAGAATTTGTTGTTAAGAGTGAAACCTAGCCACTGCTGTGACTCTGGGTGGACTGGCAAAAGTCTGAAAGCAGATTCGATGTCCAGCTTCGCCATCAAGGCGTTTCTGCCGCACTCTTGTATGAGCCTTACCGCTTCAGGGAAATGCGTGTAAGTTATAGCAGATTCTGTGTGTGGGATGCCATCGTTTAAAGACTGGCCTTTGGGGTAGGACAGGTGATGGATTAGTCTCATTTATCTGGGTTCTTTTTTGGGAACCAGGCCTAGTAGAGATATTAAATAGTCCTTTAGAGGCATGGCATCCCAAGGACGTGCTACCCTGCCCAGTTGCAGTTCTTTCTTGATTTTGGTTTCCACTATCTGGGGGTTGTACCTGGCTGACATTAGATTCATCGGGATGTATTGTGACCCAGAGCCCTTAAATGGGATAAAAAACCCTTTGGTGAAACCCTGCGATATTATCCTGCTGGTTTCTGTGTCTGGGTAGCTGTTTAGGGCGTCCCTAAAATTGCCCGGGTTGATGGGCATTCGTCCTGGTTCTAAAATTGGGCTATCATTCCTTCTTGGCTGGGAGTCTGGTGCAGTTGCCTGTTGCATGGTCGCCGTTGCAATTTGTGCAGGCGTGTTTGTACCAGCATTCTTTGCCCCATGTGCACTGGTTTTTCCCAAAATTTCTGCATGGGATGTTGGATTTGCCAGCCTGCTGTTTGTTCTGTCTGTGGGCATTTATTTTCGCCGCCCAAGGCTGGTTCCTCTGAAAGGGCTGCTCCCTTTTTTGGATTTATCATTGTCATGGGATTTGCTTACTTGCGATTTTTTGCTATTTTTGGAAGAATAATGCATGGTATCTTCTTCCTGGGGAGGTTCGGCGTTGAGGGTAT
Source organism: Ambystoma mexicanum (assembly GCF_040938575.1). Lineage (NCBI taxonomy): Eukaryota > Metazoa > Chordata > Amphibia > Caudata > Ambystomatidae > Ambystoma > Ambystoma mexicanum. The sequence goes on along the minus strand of NC_090930.1, from coordinate 1,248,256,985 downwards.
ATAAATCATTCTGGACTTCATCCCACTCGGCCGGTCTTTCTGACATACTCCTCCTAAATCTGATGTCGTATGCAAGCCATGTCTTCCCCTTCTATGTTACTTTTACTTCCCTTATTTTATCAACATATGCCCAGATCTTCCTACCATCCATGGGAAATTTTTCTTCATATATTGTTGCTAGTATGGCAAAGGCCTGTAACCAGTTGTCCCAGTTTTGCTCGACCTGGGCGTTCCTGGCAATGGCTTTCTCTTCTATTTTTTTGGGATCTCTAAAAGCGTTTTCCCTTTGCGCTGTGCTTCTATTAGGGAAAAGATTTCTATAAACTCTTTAGCCCATATGGCTTCTTTGATTGTGGTATCAATGTTCCATGCCAGGCATCTTTTGTATCTATTTAATATCTCTGTTTGGAAAGATTTCATTTTTTGTTCTACTTGCGCAGTACAGATTGATATAATGTCAGTTGTATTGCTGCCGGGTGTCCCTGTCGCGCCTGGGCTGTCTGCGCCTGGCGTTGTCCATGCTTTTAGGGCACCTGTTGGATCAGTTGCTGGAGTTGTGGAGGCTGTTGCATTTATAGCTGTGGCCACTATTGGCAACTGCTGTACTTGTTGTGGCGGATTTGCTATAGGTGGTGTTACGGGTGGATTGACAACCGTTATAGTAGGTTCTATTGTGATGGGGGGGTTTGAGGCCCCAGGTTCCCTTGCGGGCGGCGTCTGTTTCCCCCTTATTTCTACCATTAGTTGCTGCAATTCTGCCATATTCTCGCATAATTTTGACAATTTTTTGGTAGCTTTTCTGGCGTCTTTGGATATTTTTCTCTTTTTCAATGGTGCAGGAACCTCCTCCTGGCTGGGTGGGCTGGTAATTCCTTCAATGGGTAGACCGTACATGTTTTCTCTAACCCATGCCCATTCGTAGTGCTCTGCCGCTTCAATGGCTGCTAGCAATTATGGTGATTTGGGCTTCTGCGCCGGTGTTGGGGTTGCCCGTGTTTTCTATTTGGGCCCATGTTTTTCTATGCCTGCTATAGGAAAAAGAAAAAGGGTTTTATCACAGAGTTAAAACCGTTTTTATCGGTGAGTTCTTTGTGCTTGTTCTATTTGTTGCCCGTGCTGGGTGACTGTTGACTGTGCCTTCTTGCCCGGGTTTTCGAAAAATTGGGCAGCCCCCAGGCTTGCTTTACTGGATTTAAATAATTGGTTTAGCTGTGAGATCGCCCTGCAATATTACAGAAATTATTTTAAATTTGCAGTCTTTGGGCCCACCAACCTTGGCAATGCGTTAGCCAGCTCTGCGTGGCTGTCAAGCAAAGACGAGCTCCCAAGCTGGTTTGTGACTCTGCCAAGTTTAAAATTGGCTTGCGTTATCCTGCCCCGTCTGCCTTATAACGCGGGGGTTCCGGTCCACTGTAAATACAATGTATCTCTTCTGGACATAAATGTTTATTTTTCCTCCCTCGTAGCCCCAGCGCGGTGGCTCACCTGTAAAATGTTGAATCGGAAAACCGTCCGCACCGTGCTGTTCGAGTGCCGCTTCTCCTTCGTTCGCACTAGTTTTGTGGATGATTCCGCAGCACGCGTCTTTGTTTGCTGTGGATTGGACACGCTTGTCGCTCGCTTTTCGATCTATGCCAAAAATGTTGAAGCTGACAGCGTCCGCGCTGGCCGTTCGGTTGCCGTTTCTTCCTTCGTTAAAACTTCATTGCAATTGGTTTGAACAGTACAATGTTCAGGAAGGAAAAAGACACTGTGATGTACAGCGAACTTCAAGAATTGCTAAAGAATTGCTAAAGAAGCAAGAAGATTTGGAAGACACTGAGTAAACAGTGAACCTCCTGTTTGCTTGGGTCCCCGCTTGCTTTACTGGATTTAAATAATTGGTTTAGCTGTGAGATCGCCCTGCAATATTACAGAAATTATTTTAAATCTGCAGTCTTTGGGCCCGCCAAGCTTGGCAATGCGTTAGCCAGCTCTGCGTGGCTGTCAAGCAAAGACAAGCTCCCAAGCTGGTTTGTGACTCTGCCAAGTTTAAAATTGGCTTGCGTTATCCTGCCCCGTCTGCCTTATAACGCGGGGGTTCCGGTCCACTGTAAATACAATGTATCTCTTCTGGACATAAATGTTTATTTTTCCTCCCTCGTAGCCCCAGCGCGGTGGCTCACCTGTAAAATGTTGAATCGGAAAACCGTCCGCACCGTGCTGTTCGAGTGCCGCTTCTCCTTCGTTCGCACTAGTTTTGTGGATGATTCCGCAGCACGCGTCTTTGTTTGCTGTGGATTGGACACGCTTGTCGCTCGCTTTTCGATCTATGCCAAAAATGTTGAAGCTGACAGCGTCCGCGCTGGCCGTTCGGTTGCCGTTTCTTCCTTCGTTAAAACTTCATTGCAATTGGTTTGAACAGTACAATGTTCAGGAAGGAAAAAGACACTGTGATGTACAGCGAACTTCAAGAATTGCTAAAGAATTGCTAAAGAAGCAAGAAGATTTGGAAGACACTGAGTAAACAGTGAACCTCCTGTTTGCTTGGGTCCCCGCTTGCTTTACTGGATTTAAATAATTGGTTTAGCTGTGAGATCGCCCTGCAATATTACAGAAATTATTTTAAATCTGCAGTCTTTGGGCCCGCCAAGCTTGGCAATGCGTTAGCCAGCTCTGCGTGGCTGTCAAGCAAAGACAAGCTCCCAAGCTGGTTTGTGACTCTGCCAAGTTTAAAATTGGCTTGCGTTATCCTGCCCCATCTGCCTTATAACGCGGGGGTTCCGGTCCACTGTAAATACAATGTATCTCTTCTTGACATAAATGTCTATTTTTCCTCCCTCGTAGCCCCAGCGCGGTGGCTGACCTGTAAAATGTTGAATCGGAAACCCGTCCGCACCGTGCTGTTCGAGTGCCGCTTCTCCTTCGTTCGCACTAGTTTTGTGGATGATTCCGCAGCACGCGTCTTTGTTTGCTGTGGATTGGACACGCTTGTCGCTCGCTTTTCGATCTATGCCAAAAATGTTGAAGCTGACAGCGTCCGCGCTGGCCGTTCGGTTGCCGTTTCTTCCTTCGTTAAAACTTCATTGCAATTGGTTTGAACAGTACAATGTTCAGGAAGGAAAAAGACACTGTGATGTACAGCGAACTTCAAGAATTGCTAAAGAATTGCTAAAGAAGCAGGAAGATTTGGAAGACACTGAGTAAACAGTGAACCTCCTGTTTGCTTGGGTCCCCGCTTGCTTTACTGGATTTAAATAATTGGTTTAGCTGTGAGATCGCCCTGCAATATTACAGAAATTATTTTAAATCTGCAGTCTTTGGGCCCGCCAAGCTTGGCAATGCGTTAGCCAGCTCTGTGTGGCTGTCAAGCAAAGACGAGCTCCCAAGCTGGTTTGTGACTCTGCCAAGTTTAAAATTGGCTTGCGTTATCCTGCCCCGTCTGCCTTATAACGCGGGGGTTCCGGTCCACTGTAAATACAATGTATCTCTTCTGGACATAAATGTCTATTTTTCCTCCCTCGTAGCCCCAGCGCGGTGGCTGACCTGTAAAATGTTGAATCGGAAAACCGTCCGCACCGTGCTGTTCGAGTGCCGCTTCTCCTTCGTTCGCACTAGTTTTGTGGATGATTCCGCAGCACGCGTCTTTGTTTGCTGTGGATTGGAAACGCTTGTCGCTCGCTTTTCGATCTATGCCAAAAATGTTGAAGCTGACAGCGTCCGCGCTGGCCGTTCGGTTGCCGTTTCTTCCTTCGTTAAAACTTCATTGCAATTGGTTTGAACAGTACAATGTTCTGGAAGGAAAAAGACACTGTGATGTACAGCGAACTTCAAGAATTGCTAAAGAAGCAAGAAGATTTGGAAGACACTGAGTAAACAGTGAACCTCCTGTTTGCTTGGGTCCCCGTTCAGGGTCCACAAACATATTGTGTTTACTCTGAGCATGCTGTTCTCATTTATAGGACCCAGGGAGGCCCTGGGTCTTTGTTGTGTATGTGGTGGGGGCCGCTGTTGTCGCAGCCCCCGGCCAGATAGCCGACTGTCTGACCCCCCGGTGGGGGCAGATCTTTGAACCTGGGCCCTGCCTGATGGTTGTTTCCTTATGGCGCTTAGCACCTTGCTGTTTGGAGGAAGGGTGCGATGACTGTTTGCACCTTACCCTTCCGTGGCTTTTGTGCCGCTGAGACTGCATGTCTCCGTAGCTGGGGGGGAAGGAGAGGGGCAGGCGCGGGGGGTTGAGGCTGCCCCTCTCCCTGCTGCCGATGGTAACAGCAGTTACCCTGCCTCGCTTGTGGGATGCCCATGCAGCATTGCCCAGACCTACTTCTCTTTTGAATGCCTTGTCTGTAGGCTTTCTCTCTCGCCTACCCATTCTCTTACTGTGGTTACCATCTACCGGCCTCCTGGTCAAATCAACCCATTTCTCTCTGAGTGGGCAGACCTCTCCTCCTCCCTCCTGGCCTCTACCACTCAACTCATCCTCCTCGGTGACCTAAATATACATTTAGACTCTCCTTGCTCCTCCTCTGTACTCTTCCGTGACCTCTGCAACTCCCTCTCCCTGTCCATCCTCCCCTCTGGGCCGACTCACTCTGCAGGGCACACACTCGATGTCTTGATCTCCTCTGACCTCCCCCTCTCCATCCCTCTGACCACTCCTCTCTCCTGGAGAGATCACTCCCTCCTCTCATCTCATCTCTCCCTCTCTTCCCCCCAAGCCAAGCCTACCCCAACGCTGCCATCTACCTTCTTGGACATCCGGCCCATGAAGCGTGTGTCAGTTGAGGCTTTTGCCGCCACTTTCTCTCCCCCACTCCACCTTTGGCTGTCTCTCATCCTGATACAGTCCTGTCTCTGCTCTACTCTTCAATTTCTGATACGCCTGATGTTCTTGCCCCTGTCATGAAGATCCGTTTGAAGTCCAAAGCCAAGTGCAATTCCTGGTATGACTCTGACCTAGCTACACTTAAACGCGTAGGGCAGCTGAGAGGAAATGGAGGACTTCCTGTTCATCCACTGACAAACTGGCCTGTCGCCTGCTACAAAGGCAATACCGACTCTCTGTCCTCACCAAGAAGAGAGTCCACATTCAAGCTTGTGTCTCTGTGGCATCTAACAACTCGGCCGAACTCTTTAAAATCTGCAAGGAGCTGGCCAACCCTGCTGCAGTCTCTACCCCTCCTGTTGCCTCCCAGACTCTTTGCAATGCCCTTGCCTCTCACTTCATTTCAAAAACCCATGACATCCTGTCCATGCTCTCCACCCACACTCCTCCTCTTCCCTCTCCATCTGTGCTTGCTGACCCTCCTTTAGCCACCCTCCCACCATCCTTCTCGTCCTTTCCTCTTTTCACGCCTGACGAGTTGCTAGACAATTCCGATCTATGAAAGCCTCTTCAAAACAGGTTCATCCCTGTTCTTCTAAAACCATCAAGGACCACATTGACACCCTCGCTCCGGCCCTTGCTGATTTTTGCAACCACTCCTTTGCCTCCAGATCCTTCCCCTCCCCTCTGAAGCACTCCTTTGTGCAAACTCTTCTCAAGAAACCCACAGCTGATCCTTCTTGTCCAGCTAACTATTGCCCAATTTCCATTACTCCCTTTCTAGGCAAACTCCTCGAAAAGTTGGCCATCTCTCAGCTTAACCTTCATTCCAATTCTGTTGGCTGTCTCCATGACCACCAGTCTTGCTTCAGAGCTGCCAGAAGCACTGAAACTGCTCTCCTAAACATCCGTGAAGATCTGCTCACCAACCTTGACTCTAACATTCCCTCTGTCTTCATCCTCCTCGATCTCTCTTCTGCCTTCGACACGGTCAACCATACCATCCTGCTCAACTGTCTCCGTGAAAACCTGGGTATCACTGATCAGGCTCTGGCCTGGCTGACCTCTTTCCTCTCAGAATGACCCTCCCAGGTCCAACTTGGGTCCTTCCTTTCATCTATCTTCCTCTCTACCTGTGGTGTTCCCCAGGGGTCTAACCTCTCGCCCTGGCTTTTCAACCAATAGCTGGCAACTCTAGCCCACTGCATTGCCATTTTCTGCTCAAATTGCCAGTGCTACGCTGACGACACTCAACTCATTTTCAGGCTGCTCTCTGCCACCTCCTCTCCCTCTCTCATCTCTGATTGCCTAACTGCCATTCAAGATTGGTGTGCTGCCAATGATCTTTGTCTGAATGCCAGCAAGACGGAGATCTTCCTCATCGGCACACCTTCACCATCCTTTTCCCTCACTCTCTGGCCGGCCTCCCTTGGCCCTCCTCCTACCCCCACCTGGAAGGCTAAGAACCTCGGGGTCATCTTTGACTCCACCCTTTCCTTCTCCGCCCACATCTCTGAGGTCTCTAAAAAGTCAAATTTCCGACTGCACCTCCTCAGAGGTACTCTGCCTTTCCTCTCCTTTCCCCAGAAGCTCATGGTATCTCAAGCACTGGTTCTCTCTAGCTTGGACTATTGTAACAGCTTCTTTCTAAATCTACCTGCCTCTACTCTCCATCCTCTGCAACTAATCCAGAACAGGACTATGAGACTTGTCCTTGGCCTCAAGCCCTGGGATCATATCTCTCCAGCTCTAAAATTTCTTCACTGGCTCCCAGTGGATGCAAGGATTAAATTCAAAACCCTCTGCATTGTCCACAAGGCTTTCTGGGGCCTGGGTCCAAAATACCTTCATCTATCCCTCTGCAAATACCTCCCCTCTCGAGCTCTTCGCTCCTCTACCTCCAACTCACTCAGGGTCAGTCGTTTTTCTAAGAAACGAGCTGGGGGTAGATCTCTGTCTTTGGCTGGGGCCTCCCTCTGGAACAGCCTCCCTGCCACTCTAAAACTTGAAGAGAACCATCTCCGGTTCCGGAAGCACCTCAAAACCTTCTTCTTTTCTTCTGCCTTTGCTCCCCCTCTCCCCTGCTGATATGTTCTCTCTTGGCACTGTGCACCTGGCCATCCTCTGTCTTTTGGGCCAAGGTACCTGCTCATCCTGTCACCCTCCCGCACTGCCTCCGGGCCACCCCTTGCACTGGGGTCTGTATCTGTACCCATACAGCCCCCCTTTTTCTTCCTGCACTTATCAGAGCTCAGAGCTACCCTGTCTGCTGTCTTAAACTTAGCTCTTGCAAATTGCTGGCTGTATTACCACTGTTTGTTGCCTTTATTATTTATTTATTGTTATTTATCTGTTTCTCCTCTGCTTCACACTTTCCACCTCTCCCCCCTTCCATGCACTTTTCCCCACCCCCCTCTCCCAAGCACGTTCTCAATGTCACTGGGCCTAGTAAGCTCGCTGTTTTGTTCTCCCCTGTTCTCCTCCCTTGCCTTGTCGCGCTCTGAAACACTTGTGTACGAGCGCGATAGAAATAAAATATCAATCAATCAATTAGTTGTACAAACTCCTATTATGTAAAAAAGAAATAGAATGTTTTTTTCTTGTACAAATTGCCCCAATAAATACAGGAACACTTCTGGGGTTCAGCAATGCATTTGTAGTCCACCAATAATATGTGAAGTATGGGTTTGTTGTGCTTACTCTTTTCATTACTTTTTTCTGTTTTTGTGTTTTTTTTAGTAATGGGGTACAAAATATGACCACTGAATAAACATTATAGATTTGTAGTTGCAGCAATTGCTTTCATGTTCTAAAATAGCTCTTCTGTAAACATGTAAGGTGCAATCTCACACCATGATGCAGTTATATTTCAAACACATTATTTTGCGGTCATGCAGAATGTGTTTAGGTAGGATAGGAGGAGGTTGGGTGCAGGTGGCTGGAACAGAGGAAGCAATATAAGTGCAAGAGAGTGACACAGACATAACTTCCTACAGCAGATACCTGTGCGCAGATTATAGTCCATGGATTTGTACATTTTGATGGAAATTAGCCTTCTTGTAGTGTTACTCCACTTTGTCATAATGGAACTGGATGAGGTGCTGAATCAAATTAGACGTTGCAAAAGCTTGGGATGGTTTTTTGGAAGCTTCCATCTGCAACATCTTACAATAGGAAACACACTGAACTTCTTTAATGTTCTTTTTACTCTATTGTTACTTGACACAGAAATATTGGCCACTATCAATGACAGTATTCTGGACACAATGGTTCTTCTATGAAGTTAAGGCAAATATTTAGCATCCTCATGCTCATCTTCATAACTTACTTTCATTGCTTTTTCTTCTCTGCTGTGCAGGTTTCCTGTAAGGTTTGACCAAGTGATTTGTAAATTCCCCAATAAAGTGACAATGTCCAATGCAACTAGTTTTGGAAGGAATGGTATTAGTTGTCCAAACTCCTATTGTGTAAAAGCAAAATAGAATGTTTCTTCTTGTGCAAATTACCCCAATAAATACAGGCACACTATGGGCTTCAACGATGCAATTTCAGTCCACAATTAATATTTGAAGTCTGGGATTGTTGTGCATACTTTTGTCATGAGTTTGCTTCTGTTTTTATTTTTGTAAAATAGGGGGATTAAAACAATTTCCACTGATTGTTTTAAAAATATATATTTGTAGTGGCAGCAATTGCTTTGGTGTTCTAAAATAGCTATTCTGTGACCATCTAGGGTGGGATCTCACACCATGATGCAGCTATCATATTTCAAACACATTACTTTGTAGTAGTGAAAATTGGGTATAAGTAGGATAGCAGGAGGTTGGGTGGAGGTTGCAGGAACAGAGGAAGCAATAGAAGTGAAGAGATTGACACAGGCATGCTTTTGTACAGCAGATACCAGGGACGTCATTTAGGGGTCGTCAGTGGTCACAACTGCGACACCTGAGCTCTCCCTTGCTACCCCGGTGGTCTCCCTTGCTACCACTAAAAAGAACATCTTTTTGTTTGTTCAATGGAGGCTCTTGGGCTGGGGCAAACACAATGAGGCTCTTAGTTTCTGGAGTGACTGGCTTTCTTGTTCAGCCATCTTTAAAAAACAGGGGGTTCCACAAGTGTACCACTTTGAGCTGTGACCCTAAATAAGAAAGAATAGGAATAACAAATAATTTGTCTTTCTGGAATGCTATGCAATAATTGCTAGACTCATTAAAGGTTTATTTCAGGCACACTTCAGGGGAGAGTCACTGAGTTAGTTTGTTATTAAATGCAGACAAACACTTCCAAAAAGCATTTAGCGTAGAATAAGCATCCATTTTGGACTATGTAGTGTGCTTTTTGCAAGTTGCAGCTATAGCATGTTTTATTTTTCCTGCTGTTATGATCATCACAAGACATTCCATCTCAGTGTCCTCGGTCACTTGACAAAATCTGTATGCCTAAATGCTTGTGTGCAGTGTAGAAATGTATGACCATAGTACATAAAGTGGCCCTTGATTGCATTGTGCCACAATGAATACCTTGTTGTAATGTGTCTATATTTCCTATATCCTTGGCATGTTGTTCAGGATGTTTGTTTGTATGTAAGAGGTAACGAGGGCCCAGAGTATGGGATGCCGTGCAAGGTCAACCTTTGAAGCCTTAAAAGTAGATCCACGCAGGCTTGAGATGTGGCCAACTTTACACCAGACCTGCAGATGAACTGGCCTGCTGTTACATCTGTTACCAGTTCCACTACAGAGTGTAATCTGCTTTCTGACTTTGAGAACATTCACACGTGTAATTGCTAATTTTACTATAGCCGCTAAGACAGCTATAACCGGTAAGATAGCTCAGCGGGTTTAGCGCTGACTGCAGAAATGTGTGTCTGTGATCGGCAGGTTGCAGGTTTGAATCCCGATCAAGGCCAATTCAGCCATTCATCCTTCTGAGGTTGATAAATGAGTACCAGCACAGGTTGGTTGATATTGTATGTATATTTGTTCTATATAAAGCGTGTAAGTCTAAGTGCTATATAATTACACATCATTATCATTTGGCCTTGGACGTCTGCTTGGATTCATAGTAATTTGGTAATATGGGCCTATACACACTGATATTAATGATACATATGGTGATACATTCTTGTATGTAATTTATATCACATTACAGTTATATCGTAACCATATTTTAAGCAGTGTACTTAGGAATAATGCTATGTGATGCCACTTCCTGTTTTGTCAAGGGGTGAAAGATTGTGTTCCATCACTTCCCATGATGTCACTTCAGGGTAAGGTCAAATTACATCACTTCCTGTGATGTCATCAGAGGTAAAGGGTCATGTGATGTCACTTCCGCTACCCCTGGCATTTCAGTGAATTGACTTCCCTGGCAGATACCTGTGCACAGAATACAGGCCATGTATTTGTAAATTTTGATGGAAATGTTCCATCCTATAGGGTTCCTCCACATTGTTGTAATGGAATCGGATTAGGTGCTGAGTCAAATTAGAAAGTGAAAATGTTCAATGCAACCTAGTCATATCATTTTTTTATTTATATGTTGAAATAACTCAGCAGGGTATGTAGTAGAATAATTTGAATCTAGTGATTTATATAAAAAACAAACAAATCAGAACAAGTAATAAATGTTTATTTTTGTTAGGAATTTACTTAATGAACACGTTGCCAAATAATTTGCCCTTGGCTGCTGCTGCCTTCGATGTTGCTAGCTCACTCAGTTAAGGATCACATTTTTACTATAATGGACCTTTTCCTTTTCGTTGTGATTACACTGTTAGCATTATGCAGTAGGGATATGGCTTTTGGGGCCTATCTCATCAGAACCGTGGAGCGCATGTTCCCCAATTCTCTTTCGCTTTATCAGCCGGGTAAAGTATCTTTGTAATTGGTCCCAATACATCCAGTCATTTTTCTTGGCATGATTTCCATGATGCATCATGCCATTTCTTGATGTGTTTTGTATATTTGCACAGGCAGGTGAGCATTATTTTGTCTATTTCAGGCCTTTCATCAATTTCTTCTGGCAGATGTGGTCTGTAACACTCAGTCCATTGTTTGTTCCTGGCTTTTGTGGCCAATTGTGTTCTCAACCTCCCCATCAAGTATGCTGTTATTCTCATTGTCGGCTCCCATTCTGATGACCAGGGAAGAATTAGAGTGTCTGGGTCAAAGTTGCCCCCATTCTTCTTCTGATTTTACTCGGTCTTTCTTTTCTTGAAAGCTCTTTTGCCTTTATGTTCACTGGCAAATGACAGTGTTTCCGCCTCTTCTTCATTTTACTGCTGCTGCCAGCTGTCATTTTTCTCGACCGAGCTGCTGGGTAAGGATATTTTCTGCCATCTGCTTTCTTCAATCCTCGACATCAGCGCTTTTCTTTTGCCACCTTTCTCCTTCTGGGGTGTACTCAGAGGTGTGTCACCATCACATGCTCTGCAGACTTTATTTCTTCCCCCTTTTTCCCTTGCAGGCTTGCCCGTACTTCTGATATTGTCTATGCCTTGGGAGAACGTTAACCAATTCTACATGATGGATAGATGCTATGAACTCTGTTTCAAACCAGCACCTAAAGCCTTCAGAATTGTCTGCCACATATTGGGCTACAGACATTTTTGGCTTACATATGGTCGTACCTCTTCACTGCAGCTGTGAGCAGAGGTTGTGCTGAATAAACCTCCACCCATGAAAGGTGCTGCCAGCAACAGCCATAGTCTTGCATCACCTGTAGCACTGGAACACTTAATTCGAAGAGTCAACAGAAATGGTACAGAGGTTCAGCGAGGAAGCTTTTGATGAAGTATATACAGATGTGCTGCTTACATCTCTGGGAGTACCAATTAGACGTTAATATTAATGTTAATGTTAATGTTAAAGGACATTTGTACCGCGCACTATCACCACCGGAGTGGCCCCTTGGCGCTCTGGTGGCTCTGAAAGAGGAGGGGAGGTTGAGTTAGTGGGAGGAAGCAGGAAAAGTGCAAGAGAGCAGTGATGTGCTGTTGGTGGCCTCAGCGCGGTGGGTCCGTTGGCTGGGCCTGGGGTGTTTGCGGGCGGTAGTCGTCGTATACTGTTGTGCAATGCTATGTGTGTTTTTTGTTTTGTTGTAATGTAGTGAAGTTTGTGCGGTTTGTTGTGCTGTAGGTTTTGGTTGTGTTTGGTTTGGAGTTTGAGAGGTGTATGCAGAAAGGAAAATTGTTAGTAGGGTTGGTTAGTTTGCGTCTCTATCCTGAATTGAAGCACTCGTCTTTTTTAGTCTCACCTGTTGCAGCTCTGTCCAGATCTGGGTCTGACTGGCATACAGGTTCCTTACTCCTCTAGCCCCCGCTTCTAACATGCTCTCTCAAAGCTCCCCTTATCTTCCATTCATACTCCTGTGGCCATTGCACCTGCCAATGACAACCTCTCAGGTAGTGGGGTGATTGCCAATATCTCGATAATTCCACACCAGTGTGGTACCTGGCGGTGATTAAGTAAGGGCGTGCAAGAGTGTTGGTGGGATTGTCTGGGGTAGTTGACTCAGTCTCCGTGTGTGCCGCCTGTGTTCCAGTCTATCCGGTGTCATCCGTCCAGGTGCCGTGGGCGTTCCTCTCTCGGGTCATTGATGTCCGTGTCTTTTCGGTTTAGTCACCCTTTTTTTCCAGTTTCGGTTTCTTGGTTTAGTCTGTGGTGTTGTAGAGCCAGGTTTTTAGTGATTTCCTGAATTTTAGGTGATCTTCAGAATTTCTTATTTCTTTTGGGATGTTGTTCCAGGTTTTTGCGGCTAAGTGGTAGAAGGAGGTGCCTCCAAGTTTTTTCTTATGGTATGGGGTGGGAGGCCTTGATTGAGGCCTTTCCAGAATCTTTTCTTTCTCATGCCGATGCATCTGCTAGAAGACTTCATCGACTTCATCCCAATTTTGTGCACCAAAGCTTGTTTGGAATTAGATCACAGAATTAATTTTGTTAATTTTTGTGAAAATGGCTTAAGCAAAATTTCCCTCAATTCATATACCTGAGAAAGCACTTAACCTCTTGAGAGACAACAAGCGTCTGTGTGCAGTAGAAGCTTTTTAAACCTTTCCCAGATGTATTCACACATATGATTGAATAATTGTGATTGAAGAGGTCTACTTTTAGTGTAATTGTCATTTGAACTGCTTTGTCCAAACAGGGTGTGCCACAGTGTGTAACCACGAATAGTAACCCCACCCACAGAAACATAAATTTATATTGATCATTGCTCTTAGTGCTTGTTAGTGAAAGGTTTAGCAACAAACTGCAAGAACTTTTGGGACTTAAATCATTTAATTGTTCCACCTTCTTACCCATTTTACCCTAATCTTCTTTTCGCTTGTCGTGTCATTTATTCAGTTTAGGTATTATTTGTTTAATTTAAAAAGAAAATAATTTTTGTGGCTTTGTCTGTTTAGTGTTGCAATTTTTGTTATTTTACATTTTCCTCACCAGTTGGACATTTCCACATGCTTAACTGTGAGAACAGCAGCAACAGCTATGACAATGCATATGGGTCCACAATCTATCAACACCCAGGAAGAAAGTCACAGGAATAAAAAACCCTGTAGATAGTTGGAGATATTTCAAGGTCAAAGAACACTGTTCTAAAAAGCAGGTAGAGGAAGTTCAGTACAATTGAGCATAAAGACTCTAAGACGTGGACCATCAATTGTGCCATTGCACAGCCCTGGAATATCTGTGGTGATCAATCATCTGGTGAGATTGCATTGGGATGATGTGGACAACACATATTCTAAATCGCACGGACACCACAAAAGTAAAATGCATGGGGCTCACGCATTACGTGCTCTTAAATCAGCACAAGGTCCAGCAACTGATTCCACGAGTGTGACGCTACCGACATTGAATGAACACTCAACTTCAGAAGCAGTGTGAACTCCTCATGGTCCAATTTTACCGGCTCCCAATGTCTAAGTAATGAGAGTCATGCGTGATCTATGCCACCAATGGGGAGCCGTGGGAGGTGCCACAACTAAGGATTGGGACAGGTTAATAGCTGTTAATTGTCATTCTTAGAGGCATTTTTTTCCACCATTTTTTAGAAGAAGAAAAAAAAAGAAATAAGAGAAAATACCCAAACAAAAGGAATCAGTGAAACCATATTCAAATTAAATCATTCAGCTTATGACTAAAAAACGAGACATGCAAAATAAAACTTAAAAATGGAATAATAGGGTCATAAGTGGTTCATGTAAAGTACAAGATAGATTGTTACTAGAATGTATTTTAAAATTAGAATGACAGAAATGTAGAGACTACATTTTTAATGTTACATAAATTACAAGAAAAAAAGTATTCTACAATCTTCCACTTCTCTTTTATTGTACAGACCAGTGTATATTTTAATATGTACAAGTGTTCCCTTTAAGTACTAGGTTACATAAGTGGTTCCATGTACATTATTTTCAGTGTTAGGGGGTGTAGAAGTTCATGACTGTTTACATATAAAACAGGTAAACGGTAGGATATAGATACAAAAAAAGAAATACAATGTTTCTAAATTAAATGATATCTAACTACGTATAAGAGTTTTAGGGAAGGATTTTGATATATTGCGTCTTACTTGTTATGTGTGTAGGTGGCCAGAATAAGTATTTTAATTCAATTAAACAGTAAAATTAGCCTAGTTTAAGTGTCAGTTTGTTCCAGGTTTAAATATGTGTTATTTGCAGTGTGGACATTTGTTTTCTGTAGCATCTTGATCTGTCTTTGAACATTATTATTGAAAATAGAAGAGTGCGATGTTTGTGAAAAAATAAAACTTCTGGGTCACTCACTAGCTTATTTTGATAAAAGTAGATGTCGGTTTCATCATACATGGATGTTGGCTGCACATCATACTACAATGAGATATCTTTTAGTTACACTGTACGAGTGCAAAACAATGAAAGTATGTCATTTGCACTTTTAAATCAAACACTTCTGACTGGAACTGTGGAACGTTTTGTTTCTTGAGTGCAAATGATACATATCATGCATTTAAAAGATTATCGGCCTCATTACGAGTTTGGAGGCAGCCATGGTGCTAGCTACCTCCAAACCGGGCTCCATTACCATGTTCTTTCAATGAAGAATAACCAGGTCATTCCAACATTGGAGGACCCGGTAATTCCTCATTGAAGGACCATTCCCCATTCCCATTTGAGCCCCTATAGGGCTCAATGGGAATGGGGAGGGAGGTAATAACGGGCACATTACAAATGGCCCGTTATTACCTCCCTCTTCCCCTCGCGGGACCCGGAAAGGACATCTGGTTTTACCAGACATCTGATCTGAGTCCTGCAAAGGGAATCTCGTAATCAGCGCTCCCGTAATGAAGGGTGCCGGTCCCGTACCTGCAACCTTCATTGTAGGAGCGCAAGGGTCGTAAGGAGGCCCACTGTGTTGGGTTTAAAAGTATTTCTGCAAGAAGTGTCTTAAAGAACATGGTAGTTTCTGATATCCCATTTGTACTTCAAAAAATGTTTTTTTTAAGTGATTGCATTGCACACTGTTCATCGTTTCCAAGTTATTATTATATTGTTAACAAAGATGTCAAATCTGCCTAAGGAATCATTAGTGCAAGGTGTGAGAGGCAGAGTTGTGTATTTACTTCTCAATTTGGGAGAAAATATCAACACTCACACTGACATGGCAGATTCTTTATTTTGTTTAGTAAATGGTTTTGCGAGAAAAGATCCAAACATTTGGAAACAGCTTATAGATATTGGAAAGGTGAAAAACGCATTGGCTATTTAAATTGGAGCACAATAATGTTTACAAATGCAGTCTGATTGTCCCAGACTTGTCTATGCTTGGTGCTGAGTCAAAAAACAAAAGCGGTATCTACATATGCTGTTGAAGATGCTCCTCTGTTTGGTAAAGAAACAGTGATGTAATCAATGACATTTGTGATGTCATCTTTGATGTCCTGGGTGTTAGTCTTAGCAGTGCACCATGGTGGAGCGAGTTATGGTTGCTTAGCTTACCATAACTGGCGAATTTCAGGGGGTTTTCGGTTTTACTTGGAACCATAACGTCCCTTTAACAAAGTTTTTTTACTGAATTTTATAGGTTTTTAGTAGTGTAAGTTAACCATAACGTCCCTTTAACAACGTTTTTTTACTGAATTTCATAGGTTTTTAGTAGCGCAACTTAACCATAACGTCCCTTTAACAAAGTTTTTTTTACTGGATTTCATAGGTTTTTAGTAGCACAACTTAAGAATAATATCTCTGACTTTATGTGCATGTAACATGGAACATACTGAACCCCATCTACTGAATTTGATGTCCACAAACTCTTCTAATGTCCGCGGACAACAGCAACACTACCCAAAAAGTCTGGGGGTATGTTTAATTGTTATATCATAACATATGAAGATTGTACAAATTCACAAACCAGCACACATACACATTATATGTAGTAAAGTGTAACCCATATATATATAACCCATCAACCATTCATTTAAATACAAAATGATCTAAAATGGAATATACCAAAAGAAGAAAGATAGGCTTCCAACATGATTACCTCACAGGAACTCCACAACCAAGAGCAACAGCAGATCTACAGACCAGTAAGAACACACCTTACCAGAAGCTAGTAAGTGTACTGCATTTTACTCATATATTTCTAAACTTTCTGTATTAGATGCAAAAAATGTGATTTTTTTTTTGTCTAGTACTCTGGAGTGGCTAGAGGAGCATTTCCCACGTGAGGAAATGTCTGAAGATAGTGAAACTAATGGTAGACACTTTTCTATATAAACCAATTAATACATATTATTTATATACATTTAACATATATAATTTTTTGTAAAGGCCATACAAACATTGAAAATAGTAAACAAAAAGAAATATTGGATAAGACTCTCCAGCACATGGAAGAAAAATGGACCTACTCATGGAAAATTTCAACAATTTAAAAAACTTTGTGGAGGATCACTTGAAACAAAAAACTAGATATCATTGTCCCACATGTACCTGTCCCCCCTCACCATATCCCGGTCAATTATCCCCAAACCCTCTCCATGAACCAAAATGTTTTGATGAGACTTCCATCTCTTCTTTACCTCAAATGAATCTGAAACCCCCAATTCTCCTGTGTTTGTCTCAGTTTCTGCTTCACCTTCTCTGTCATAAATTTAACATCCATATATAATAAAGTAAAATTATTATATTGTGTCCTAATTTATTTCTTGTTTTTTTTTCTAAAAAGCAGTTCAAATGTCCACGGACAGCGCGAGGGTCCGAAATGTCCATGAAGAAACGAAAATGGAACATGAAGAACACTATACTTGTCTGTACTGTTCGCTAGCAAGTTGAAACTGTTCTAAGACCACACGAGACGTCCGGAATATCCGCAATTAGCTAAAATGGAGATGTTCTAAGAACATTATGCCTGTCTGTAATGTTCGCAAACAAGTCCAAACTGTTATAAGAACACTTTCAGTGTCCGAGATGTCCGTAATCAAACTAACACACGCTGTGTCCTGAAAAGTTTGTAAATAAACAAAATGGCGGTGTCCTGAGGATGCTCGACCTGTCCGTGCTGTTTGTAGGTAGGTTGAAACTGTTCCAAGAACACATCAAGTGTTCCGAAATGTTTGTAAATAAACAAAATGGGGGTGTCCTCAGGACACTATGTCTGTCTGTATTGTTCACAGGCGAGTTGAAACTGTTCTAAGAACACAGGCAATATCCTGAAATGTTCGTAAATAAACAGAATGTGGGTGTCCTGAGGACTCTGTTCATATTGTTCGCAGGCAAGTTGAAACTGTTCTAAGAACACAGGCAATATCCTGAAATGTTCGTAAATAAACAAAATGGGGGTATCCTGAGGACGCTGCCCGTATTGTTCGCAGGCGAGTTGAAACTGTTCTAAGAACACAAGCAATATACTGAATTGTTCATAAATAATCAAAATGGGGGTGTCCTGAGGATGCTGTCCGTTTTGTTCGCAATCGAGTTGAAACTATTCTAAGAACACACGCGGTGTCCTGACATGTTCATAAATAAACAAAATGGGGGTGTCCTGAGGACGCTATGCCTGTCCGTATTGTTCGCAAGCGGATTGAAACTGTTCTAAGAACAAACGCCTATCCGTAACTGTTCGTTTCGCTTGTGTCACACTTTTAATTAGTTTCAGAACCCGCACAGTGTCCGTAGAACACCAACGGGCATGCGCAAAACAGTTCCCGTGCATTTGGTGTCCTGCGGACACCGGTTCCCTTCGCGGACATGTTCGCGAAGCTATCATGTGACCACGCCCATGCTGAGCATGTGTTCTGACTGCAGACACTGTTCGTGTCACTGAACAATTTAAAACTACCTTTTCAGACAATCCACAACATTTTTCAATAATAAATCACCATGGCACAAGCCCCAGACAGTAATCCTGACTTTCTACATACTTTTTGGGACATTTTGAACCTTTTTTTGGTGTTCGATATGTCCGCAGACAGCCCGGGTGTCCGCGAACTGCGCAGAAGCACCCCTATAAAAGGCCACACCCCAGAGCTCATCCTCATTGTGTTTCTGGCTATCTTACAGAACACACTGCCTTTCTGCTGCTAATTTTCCAGATTTATTTCTGAAACCTGATGGCATTCATGGCTGCACTACTGCCACCTGGTGCTACATCTGCCTCAGCATCACCCCCAACCCCTCCACCACCACCACCTCCCCAGGGGCCTGAAGAGGGGAACAAGAGTGAGGATACAGAGGAGGATGAAGAGGATGACGAGAATGAGGTAGTGGAAGTCCCTACTACCAGCACTCGCCGTGAGTCTTGGGTGTGGCGGTTATTTACCATTCATGGTAATGGACCTAAGGCGCGTGCGAACCATGTCACCTGCAAAGAGTGCAAAATGGTGCTCAGTCGCGGGAGTCCTGGTTTGTACAGCTTTGTTATGACTGCTATGAAGCGACAACTAAGGTCGTTCCACACTGGGGCCATTCGCAAGGTTGTACTTTGCGAAGAGCATAGTAGGTTGACTTCCTCTACTACATCCTCCGTTTCCGATCCTGTCACCACAAGGAACACTCCTGTGGGACAGCGTATTCCTCCAGCTGCTTCACAGGCCATTCGCAATGCTGATGACCCTTACCTTTCGAGGGTCAAAGTTATGTGTATGTACTGTGACACAGAACTCTGCAGGGGGGAGAGACTTCGAAGTGCTTTTGAGACTCTGGTCTCAGAGCACGAGAAGATCTGCTCACTACCTAAGTAAGACCCACCCTACATCTTCCTCTCTCCACCTGCCCTTTCTTATCCCCGTGGTTGGTATCCCCCTTATCCTCTTTTTCCCTCCTCTCCTAGTGTGTCGTGTATAAAAAAACAAAAAAATATATAAAAAAACAAAAATTAAAAAAAGAGGCTCTTTTCAGAGCCACCTTTCGCAGTTTAAAAATAGAAGTGGAAAATAAATGGAGCAGGGCCTTGTGTATTTTTTAGAAGTCCGTGGACAGTCCGCGAACATCTAAAATTTTGGGGTGCTGCCCTCTCATAACCATTGCAGTTTTGTCTGGGAGGAAGTGATGGCTCTGAAAAGAGCCTTTTGGTGGTGTTTGTTTGTGTTTGAAAAACTTGAAATGGTCAACACCTACTACAAAATGGATGCTGTAATTCCAAAAAAGGTCGCAAAGCAGTTTGTACATTTCTCAGAAAAATCCGATTGCCAGCATAAGTAAGATGGACTCCATCTCTGCGAAAAATGAATGTACTACGAAACATAATATTTTCATTGTGAAAAGAGGACATGCCAACATCTCTTAGAAAGCCACAAACAGCCTTATTGACATTGCGCCTTGCTTTCTCCATTTGTGGACCAAATGAAGAAGAATGCAGCCACATTTGTCTCTGCGCAATCCGAGAAAAAATTACTTGAGAATTTGGAAACATGTCCACGACCTTCCCAAGTCCTTCTTTCATTGCAAATTGCAAAGAAATTCCAGACACATGTCCTAAACTGTTCCCTCCACAATGAATTACAATTATGTCTGGATGATGCTCTGTCTCCAAAGTAGCACAGAGAGGTAGTAAGTCCAACCACTTCATTCCACGTACTCCATGCCAGTGCACTTCCACATGTGGGAATCCAAGATCTACAGCTACTCCACAGCTTTCTGCATGCACCTTCAACCAATGTATCCACGAGTCTCCCAAAATCCAAACAATCTGTTTTCTGAAACACACAGCCATAGCTATCTGTTCTTCTCTCAGGAAAAATAGTATCAGACAAGCTCTCTCCTGGCACAACACACCCACTAAACTTTACTGACCAATCCCTTGCTCTGCTCATTCTCATTTGCATGCATCCCCACCCCAAAATCCCTGGATGTAACCTGCCATGTCCGCGGACTACCGCCATGTCCAGGGACATATCGTAACATGGACAGTCCTTCTACCATTTCCATTTCACTTTCTGTGCCATTCCCTCATTGGATATAGCTAAGCAATCACACGACCATCCACCATTCATATCCAAGACCTCTACATCTAACTGCATCATCATAGATCAGCACTTCAAATGTACTGTTAATCACTCTGAGTACAAGTGTCATATCATTGGAAAGCACCTTCTGCAAGAAACACTGTAAAAGTCTCCAAGATTTCTACTTGCAGCTGCATGCATATCCATATGCATGAACACAAACTACAGGTATGCATATTTTCTGTATAGTACATGTACAATTCCTATACATTCATATGAACAGATTAACTGACTTTTAGCTTGTATAACCTATAAAATGAATTTACTGTCATTTTTCCCATCTGCTATAATCAACTGTGACTTCCAAACCTATCTGCTATTTAATTTCTTTTTACACATACATTTGCAAAGCATGTTGAACTAACATATTTAAAGTAAAATATAAAAAGTGCACATAGTCAAACATAATTGCATGCACACACTGTGTTCAAATAACAATACTTGTACAAAAACATAAAAATCAATGTCTAAATTAACATCAGTTCTATATACAAACAAAATTACTAATTTGTTTCCTTTACAATTGCAGTGAAGACTACTCTCCTGAAAAGCAGTAGCAGAATTTGAAGTACAAACAACAACTAAGAAGAAACCTGCTCATTCCGCAAAAAAAGTAAGTTAAATACCACCATAATATTTGTACTATTACTCAAACACACTGTAGGGTTAATTCATGCTATTTCTGCGCCTAAACACAGAGATTGTGCACCATTGTATACCATTAGATTTACTATGTGTGCTTCTCCACACCACTAGCTTACTTACTACTGTCATCTGAACCCCAGTTTAGTAGCACATAAATTCAAGAATACCCATCCCAACTAGTTGTAGTTGCCCAATGCACAATCACACACCATCACATACATCTTTATCATCATACACAGACACTCATGCACACAGCACACATACATTGGAGAACACCCCAACCCAAACCTTCTTTATTTTTTTCAAAAGACCCTAAAGAATGCCTAACACAAATCAAGTCCATAGAAAGCAATGCAGATATAGAGCAAATGAAGATAGAAGTGTCCAAAATAAGCATCCATCTCTAGCAGAATTTGTAAAAAAAACATTCAAACAAAACAGCTAATACAGTCATTTAGCGAAACAAAACAAGCTTCAAGTACAGAAACTTTGCCTCCTCTATCAACATGTAAAATGAAACAGAAAACAATTAACAAGAATTCAGCTACCACTACTGATAAAACTGCTCCTATAAATCTTGATATAGTGCCAAGTAAGCATACCAAAAAAAGTATTTTAGCAAAAATGTTCCACCACAGAGTCCTTCAAATTTAAAAGTACCTCTGCTGAATTACCGAACAATGTGTGTGTATGTTGTTGCAGAACTTTTTATAAAAGTAACACAAAAACTGTAGACCTAACATACAAAATAGAAGACAATGAAGATTCTAAATGGTTTGAATTAGCTCTCTACCTTATAGCAGAAAACAAATACGAAATAACTGACCCCTTAATACTTTGCAGTTACTGCACTACAAAACTTGACAACAACCAAACTCACATGCTATCACAAATAACTTGGAATTATTCCCACTACCAAAACCCCTACAACAACTCAATTTATATGAGAGCATCATAATTCAAACAGTGACCCCTTTCAAGCAATAATACGCCTTCAACCAAAAACAGCAAAATTACCTCCCTCTGAATTGGTGAAAGGCATTTGTGGAAAAGTAGTGTATTTACCATTAAATCTAAAACAAAATGTGCACACTCTGGGAGTGCAACGTCCAATGTAGCAATATGTAATTATCTTAGTAAATGGTGTACCTACAAAAGACAAAACAACTGGTAGATTTACACAAAGTTAGACAAGCCTTGCAATATCTAAAAGACAATAATGAATACTACAAAGAAATTAATATTGAAGACAACTTGAAGGAAACCACAGAAATAATTCAAGAGTCACCAGAAGCTGGTCAATTTGAGCTTCTAGATCCTGCTACAGTATCCAATACTTTAGACCATTATACAATTCATCCACTGCACTCTAATGACACCGTAGAAGATGCACTAGAAACGTGCCAAATGCGACAAACAAAAGGATCACCAATCAGCATATGGGAAAAAAGTATAGAAGCACATGCTTTTTCTCTACTCTTTCCGACTGGCAAAGGAGGAAGGTATGATGATAGGCCTATTCAAATAACAGCATCAGAATACCGCTCGTTACGGATGTATTCTGAAGATCCCAGATTTAGACAAAATTTGGAATACATATTCCACCTACTCTTTGAACGTGAACTAGCAACTCTATGTTACGGAGTTGCACACACATTAAAATCAGGAACCCACTTTCAAAATATGTCAGCTACACAATTATTAGAAAAAGTGCAACAAAAAGATGAGGTTTTACATTCAAGTATTACAAATCTATTAGCAAAATGCGTGGTACTAAAGAGTACTGGTTCCGACGTCATGGAGATGTATGTTGTATGATAAGAAACCTTGTCCCTCCCACTTGGTTTATTACATTAAGTTGTGCAGAATATGCATGGGAAGATTTACATGATTTCCTATGCATATCAACAAATAAAATATAGATATACCAACACCTGGAGAACTTTGTTCTATAGATCCTGTTAATGTTTCAAGATATTTTCACCATCGCTTCATTGCAATGGTACACTTTATTTGTAATAGAACTGTTCCTCCCCTCGGAGAAGTGCAACACTTCTTTTGGAGAAAAGAATACCAAGCCAGAGGAGCACCACATATCCACATGCTTTTATGGAATAAAGATGCTCCTAAATTTGGTCAAGACAATGATGCCACTGTGTTACAGTTTATGGAAAAATATGTCACTTGTGAAATTCCACCGGAAGCAACAAATAGTGATCCTCATGCACAAATTTTACAAATTCAAAGCAACACATGTGGCAAATATTGTTGTCGCAAATACAAAAACAAAGGGAAATACTACACCAAATGCCGCTTTGGTTTCCCTAGACCAGTTACAAAAACAGGTCAAGTAAACATTTTCATGTCTTCAGTTAGTCATAGTGTTAAAGGTAAATCACCTAAAAATACATATTACATAAAAAGAACAGAAGAAGAAAAATATGTCAATGATTACAATGCAATCATTGCCCACTTATGGAATGCAAACATAGATGTGCAGTACATTGCAGACAATTCCACTGCAGTTGCACGATATGTTACAGCATACTTAACCAAAGCAGAAAAAACAGAGCTGCAAGACCTCTGGAATGACCTGTCATAAGACAAAACACTGTCTCAGAAATTATACAGCTTGGGCATAAAAATGCTCTCCCATACAGAATGTGGCTCCTATGAAGCATCTATCGTTTATCCGGTGCTGCTTTGTATGGAAAATCTGAAAATATAGTATGGCTAAGTCTTGGTCCTGCTAAATCTAGAAAAAGAGTTCTGAAATCATACGACGATATAGAAACAATAGCCAAACATGATCCCAACAGCCAAGACATTTTAAAAAACAATTTACTGGACACATACTACCCAAACAGAAGTACCACTTTGGAAACCTGGTGTCTATACCACATAGCCCAAAACTTCACATACAAGAAAAATATAAAACCCGATGAAAAAAAAAGGTAGATACAGAGTGTCAAATTGTGAAGGCAGCTTAGTTAAACTCACCAAACCAAATTTAATTAATCATATCAAATTGTCATTAAAGACTCCTCAACATAAAGAACTATATGACATGTCCCTGCTACAACTCTTTAAACCATGGAGAAAAGAAGAAGAAATACTAGATAACTATGACTCCTATGAAGACGCTTTCAAAGCAAATGAAAGCACTATAACCAATGCAAACTTTACACACTACAAAACAATGCTGCACAATGAACAGCAACACGAAGAAGAACTCCAGGCCCAACTAGATAAGGACACTCCTGACAGTAGTCAACCTTCTGTAACAGGAAGCCAAGAACCACTGGGACAGCCACTTATAACAAATGAGGCAGAATGGCGGAAGTCGAATACACCATGTGCCAGTATGAAGATAAAGAATACTTAATTATACTACAATAAAAAGTAAACAATGAGCAACGTAGCATTTTTCAAGAAGTAACAAAAGAAATTGGTGTACAACATGAAAACAAAGAATGCACCTGCCAAAATTACAAACCTATACTACTGTACGTCAGTGTTGAAGCTGGCTCTGGCAAAACATTCTTCATCAAAATCATCAGCAAATTCCTTCAACAATTGACAAACAACAAACTGTCAGCTGTTGTCACTGCCCCCACAGGTTTAGCTGCCTACAACATAGGCGGTGTCACTGTACACTGATCACTACTCCTGCCAGTAGAACACCAAAACAAATTAGACTATTACAAACTTTCTAAAGAAGTTGCAATGGAACTACACAGAGTATTAAAACAAATGAAAATGCTACTAATAGATGAAGTGAGCATGGTCTTCAACCTAATGTTGGCTTTGATTCACCTCAGATTACAAGAAGTAATCAAAACAAACTACGAAGAGCTCTTTGGAGGAAAACACATTATTGTTTTCAGAGATCTTCTTCAATTGACACCAGCGAAAGGTGAGCCTATTTTTAAAACCTTAGGACACAAACTCTACCTAAAAACTGTTGGCAGCATAGGAAATGTCAACCTTTCGCAACATTTCCAATACAGAGAATTAACAGAAAACATGCGGCAATCTGCAGATCTCACTTATGCCAACATCTTAAAAAGTATTAGAGTTGGTATACTATCTCAAGAAGCACAAGCAATATTGAAAACCCGGCACATTCATGCACTTTATGGCGATAATGCATGTGCTACCGATGTTATGGAACAATTAGTCCACAAAAATGTCAATTGCATGGCCTTAATGCCAACTCTTGCAAGCTGTTTAAAATTCAATGAAACAATGTTAAAAAAAGAAATGCAACCAATAATTGAAATTAGCGCCACATACAAACTAGACATACATGGTATGACACTACCCATGTGTGAACAAGCCACAACAAGACTAAATAGTTTAGAAAATTCAATCTCCAACACAGCAGGCTTGGAAAAGATATTAAAATTATCCTTAAATTTAAGAGAAATGCTTAAACGTAACCTTGACATGGATCAAGGACTAGTTAATGGAGCACTGGGTACAGTTGTTGGCTTTAAAACATACCCACATGACAACAACATTCAGTTTGTCAATATTCTCTTTCACAAACTTTCAGAAGTGAAAAGGATAGGACACTCAACAGCTCGATTCCTTCTCTTCAAAGACATGTATGTACGCAGAGAACAATTTTCTGTAACTCTTGCATACGCAGTCACCATTCATAAATCACAAGGTCTTACCCTAGACAAAGCATTGATAGACATTGATAACACAGTCTTTAAAGAAGGCATGAGCTACGTAGCACTATCATGCTTACGTACACTTGACGGTTTATTTCTAATCAACTTTGATGCAAGTAAAGTGAACGCTGATATTCCTTGCATTTTAGAATACAATAGACTTTATTCACTATACACCCCCCTCTAAAATCGTATCCTGTTCCACAAAAAGTAAAATGGTGTAAAAGAAAACTAAATCAAACCGAAATGCAACAGGATGTCACTGCAAATCCTCCAAAGAGAGTAAAAAAACGAATACTTCATCAAGTACCACAAACAAAAAAGAAACTATTAGGGAACGTAAAGCAGGTACTTCTTCAGAAAAGGAAGATAAACTAAAAAAAAAAACACTCAGATACAGAACTACCTGGTCCATTTAAACTTTCAAATGTAATTGGTGTAAGTTGCTACGCAAATGTAGCAATGAATATTCTATTTCAATTACCACCAATTGTTGACATCATTTAATTACACAGTACAGACCAATTGTGTTTGCAAATGTTAGTACTTCATAGAAACGCAACAAATAATCCTGACAACACGTATAGTGTTTATGGAATAAGACAACAATTGGACTACTGTGCTGGAATGGTGAAATTCACTATAAACTCACAGGAAGATCCACAAGAAATAATGTACTTACTACAAGTACTGGAAAACAAAAACATACCTATGAATGAAATCTTCCAGATTTCATACACGTGAAAACATACATGCACTCTCTGCAACAATGTCACACAAGAACAAATCCCCAATGAACGCTTTGTGTATGTATCAATACCTAATTGTGAATCCGTTCCATTTCAGCAACTTGTACAAAATGAAACCATGGTGGATTATAGATTACCTGCAATTAGGATAATCACTCCACCTTACTAATACAAACACATAGTAAATACGTAATACTAATGCTCTACGTTACAATGCAGATGGTACCAAGGCAACTGCAAGCTGACTGGATTCACACATGGTCAAGTATCACTTGGTAAGAAAACCTTCACAACAATAGGTATAATCTACCACACAGGAGCCACAACCAATGCAGGTCACTATACTGCATATATAAAAAAAAAATGTGGATGGTTCGAATGTAATGATAGTACTATTACTCTAAAGCAGAGATTACCAGCAAATCTTACAAACGCTTATTTAATCTTCTTAAAACCAAAATGTATTAACTAAACTGTACTTAAACATTAACAACACTTCTATTAAAAAACTATAAACTGTTAGAATATGTCAACAGCTATCTAACTGCCCCAAGATTCTACAACTAAACAGATAAATGAATACCACTAAATGATATCATAAAATAGACAGTTAGAATATACCAACTGGCATCTAACTGCCCCAAGATTTTAAAATAACCAAACAAATAAATCAAAACCACTCCATTATAACAAAAAATAGACAGTTAGAATACGCCAACTGGTATCTAACTGCCCCAATTTTCTACAACAACTAAACAGATAAATGAATACCACTAAATTATATAAAAAAATTAACAGTTACAATACGCCAACTGGTATCCAACTGCCCCAAGATTTTCAATAACCAAACAGATAAATCAATACCACTACATTATAACAAAAAATAGATCATTAGAATACGCCAACTGGTATCTAACTGCCCCAATATTCTACAACAACTAAACAGATAAATGAATACCACTAAATTATATAAAAAAATAAACAGTTAGAATACGCCAACTGGTATCTAATTGCCCCAAGATTTTACAATATCCAAACAGATAAATCAATACCACTTCATTATAACAAAAAATAGACAGTTACAACATGTCAACAGATATCTAACTGCTCCAAAAATCTGCATCAAGCCAACATATAGAACATTAGCCAGAAACAAGTGAACACTGAAAACAAACAAACAAATAGGCTGTAGCATAACAAAAAAAGTTTTTTTTAATCCAACAAGGATTTTTTTTCCCATTGACCCAATGATTTTAGCAACAAACAGAGAAACTGAGCAAATTGCACAGTACACTGGTTTGTAATCTACTAAATATGAGGGTAAAATAAAATGTTGATTATTCAATGTTAAAAGTCGTTACAAACTACCAATACTAACATGATCTTTTCTTTTATCACAGAAATTAACAAGGAATACATGTACTTCAGTTACTAAACCAAACAGTAAGTATATTATAATAAGTATAACCATTGCAGCGAATCACATCCATAGTGACTTATAACTTCAGTGTTTATAAATGTGGTCTTGACCATGCACCGAAGACTCGAGGCCTGGCCCCAACCACCGTAGCATACCACACCCATAATAGCTTATAACTTCGGTGCTTATAAATTTGGTCTTGTCCATGCACCCACGACTGGATAAACCACTATGGGTGTGATATGCTCCGGTGTTTGTGGCCAGGGCATAGAGTCTTGGGTGCATGGCCGTAAGAGTCAAACATTTTAACTATGCCATATGGGCACTTTTAATGTCCGTGAATATGACGAGTGTTCTTAGCACAGTTTCAACTGGCCTGCGAACTGTAAGGACAAGCATAGCGTCCTCAGGACACACCTATTTCATTTATTTATGAACATCCCAGGACACTTGATGTGTTCTTAGAAAAGTTTCAACTTGCCTACGAACAGTACGGACAGTTATAGCATCCTCAGGACACCCCCATTTTGTTTATTTACGAACATCCCAGGACACATAATGTGTTCTTAGAACAATTTCAACTTGCCTATGAACAATACGGACAGCGTCCTCAGGACAACCCCATTTCGTTTATTTACAAACATTTCAGGACACTGTGTGTGTTCTTAGGACAGTTTCAGCTTGCTTGCAAACAATTCAGACAGGTCTAGCGTCCTCAGAACACCCCCATTTTATTTATAAACATCCCAGGACACTTGATTTGTTCTAAGAACAGTTTCAACTTGCCTACGAACCATACGGACACCCCATTTCCCTCTATTTACGAACATTTCAGGACACCCGTATTGTCCGCCGTCAGAACCAACACAACAGGGGTGCCTGCCACCTAAATAAATACAACATTTAACCCATCTCTTACTCCCCCACCCTCCCCAAACAGTCTTACACACCAAAACACTTTACTAAATAGTATTTTTCCACCAAGTTTCACCACGCTGTCCGCTGACGTCCGCGAATCCAAGATGGCGGGTGTTTCCAAAAATCTGACGCACTTCACGCTCTTCACTGTCCAATCAGCGAACACGTTGCATGTTCGCAGACATGACGCAAGCCGATTGGCCAATCAGGACACTGTCCGGGGAGCGAACAGGGAAGTGTGTCCGCGGACCGAACATAGATATCACTAGTTTTTTGTGACCTACTTTTTGGTCATTTTTAAAAAAACTACTGGATGGATTTTCACCAAATTAGCAAAAACACGCTTTTGGGACTGAGCCGCTGCTCCTGGTCCAAATTTTGTGAAAATCCGTCGAGCGGTTTGGGCTGTAGGCGTGAGCACATTTTTCCCCCTTCAGTCTGTGGGAAAAAAAGAAGTTTTGGGAACCGCCCCCGATAACTTTGCACCCCGTGGACCAAACCACACCAAACTTTGCAAAAAAATTCAAAGTGACCCATATACTTTTTGCAAAGTTTGGTGAGGATTCGTCCAGGGAGAGCGGAGTTATAAGCCAGCCAAAAAGGGATCTTCCTATGGAAACAGCAACTTAACCATTACTACACAGCCTCTCCGCCCTATAGTTAAAGTGAGTTGGACTCCCATAGGAACCCCTCAAAATTCTATTGTTAATAACTTTTGATTTGAGTCACGGATTCGAGCAACATTTTGAAAGCGATTAGAAAACCCTGGCCACCCTAGAATGCAAAGTTTCATAATTATTTGTTAAAAAATGAGAAAGTTATTAAGCATCAAACACTTTTTTATTCCAAAAGTGCTCCCTACGTCTTATTCATTTTCCCATAGAAAAACAAGGTCAATATTGCCAAAGCGCACAACCCAAACAGCTGGATGGATTTTTGGACCAGGTCCAAATTAACTTGTGCACGAAGCATTGACTCACAAATCTTTAGTGGTTTGGGGTTATTTAGTGAGGTAGTTTTTTAAATATTTGATGAAGAAAGGGTGCATCCTCCCCAAAAATAGATAGAGATATTTAGGGGATTTACAAGAAACTGGGTGTTTTTAGAAATTAAACAACCGCCATCTTTTTTTTCTCTCAATGCAAGTGATATCCACAGCTATAGCCAAGGAAATGGGAAAATGAAATGCAGGAAAAAGGCTATATGCAGGTAAAAAAATATGCACATTCTATCAGGCTAGACGTGGCGGGATGGCTAGAGGGCACTGAGTGGAATTTGGGTGTTGGATGGGGTCTAGGGACTGAGTTTGTAAACAGAGCTGTCTGTAGCCTCGGCAATAGCTGCAAATAGCCAACATCTGAAAGCAAACTGCATCACAGAAACAGTTTGTGTTGTGGGGGGCAGGGAGAGGGTAGTGGAGGTGAGGAGACCATCTGGAGAGTGGGGGAAGCTGGAACAGATGAGGGGCATGTTTGGTGTGTGCATTGGGGGGTAGGAAAGCATTATTTATTTTCGGCCATTTTGCTGATATTCGTGGCTATATCCGAGGCTAATAAGGACTACAGATATCCACAGGTATGAGAAGTTCTGTGCCGGTGGCTATATATTTTGGGGTGTCTGTATTTTATTTATTTTTTAATGTTACTTTTATAGGTATAGTGATGTTGGGGTTGAGAAATCACTGACCATGCCCAAATGCCACGGTCGTTGAAGTGGTCGGTATTTGTGAATCTTTTTAATTTTTGGTGTGTGTTTTTAGAGTTTTGTATATGTAAGACTTTGTAGAGAAAGAGGAGAACATCATTTGACAAAATTAATAAAAAAGGAGGAATCATACTCTAGTTTTAGATGCCTCATACAATGTATTTTAGGTTGTGTATTCTCACTCATGGTATTATATTGAGTGGCTGTGAAATGTTTGCCTACACAGTTTACTGTTGGATATTCTTCTCTGCTTTCTTTATCTTTAGCTACTTTACATAAGTACATGAGTAGTGTTGTGTTGTATTGATCTTTTAAGTTGTAATGAAGTATAAAACCTGAAGTGAGCCCCATTTTTAAACAATTTATGTAACTGCTGTTATGATAAAAGTCAATGAACTGTAACCGTGGGTACAATACTAAAAATGTGTTTTGTTTATTTTATTGTATTTTTGTATTTACATGTCATGAGTAGTCCTTAAAATGACTGTTTTGGAGTGCACTGAGTGTAGTATTTTAGCACATCTGGAGTTGTGTTTTGATGTTTTGAAGGAACACAGCATTTCCTTTCTCAGTTAGGTGTACTCTGTCATGTCTATTCAAAATTGGCCATGTAGAACAGTGTGTTGTTGTTCGAAATCCATAATTGGTTGAGGTCTGTAACTGCTTTATTAACATTTCGGTAGGATTTCTCAAATTTACCATTTCATCTGGTGGTATAGCTTCATTTTTGCCTTTGAATCAGATTGGAAAAGATGACGATGGTGTGAGGAAATATTTCAATATAGTTTGAATAGGCGTGGCTATGAAAGATGCTGGAAGGGGGAAAAATATATTTCTGTGAGTTTCATTGTTTGTTATTGGCTGTTGGTACTTTTCTTTTTCTGTTGCTCTCTGTGATAGGTTGTGGGTAAAATGTGTCACCCATTTTAGTGGTTTTATTAATATATAGTCCCCTTTCTTTGGTGTTCATTTTGGAAAGTATAAAGGCCACCATTTTCTGCAGTTGTTTCCTTTAGATTCTAGAACTGCCACTGTGGAGATGAAAGAAGTGTGGCTGATGGGAAAGTAAGTGAGAATTTAAGGTTTATTTACAGTCGTGCATGTGTTTATTATATTTACCAGTGCTATCAGTTGATCACTAGGATTGTTTTCATCTGATTTTATTGTGTGGCAATTGTTTGATAATTTTTTAAGTTTTAGAAATATGGACCTATAGAATTAGATTTGTCAATTAATGACATTCTCATGCAGGCATTTCGTTTTTCTATTTATGTTAGTGAGATCAAAGGTTTATTTGATTGTATTCATTGTAATGTTGATCCACTTTCAGGTATGCAGTAGTGTTTGGTCTTTTGAGTGTTTTGTGATGTTGAATTGACAGTGGTTTGCAAGTTTATTTTAGTAATTATTTTTGTGTGTATTTTATTGTAGCTGTTTCAATCTCATCATCCCAGTGGACTTTCACTAGATGTTGTACAGATCACTTTTGTGAAAGGTCAACCTATATTCAGAACACGTGATATTTTTGGATATGGGAGCGGCTGGTAACATTGAAAAAGTGCTCTTCACACTGTTGCAGAAGTTGAGGCCTCATTCAGTGTTGGTGATGTCTTTTATATGCAAGTGCTGGAGTTGGTGCTGATTTTTGTGCACGTAAAGCCTAAACCCCATGCATTTTTATTTGTGGTGCTTTTCTGATTTTTGATAGTCATCATCTACATCTTTGCAATGGATTTGCATGAGATGGTTTCTCATTATTGATGTTCCTAGGCTTTGTGATGGAACATTAGAAGGGCCCTGTCATAGAGTTGTATTGCACAAAGTGCACAGGACGTCTGTTGCCTCTTTTTTACCAGTCTTCCTTTACTTCTGCAAATAAATGGGAGATTTTGATTTCTGAGACTGCTTAAAATAAATTACAATACATATTGTAATATATGTTTGCAGTCTGTGTTCAATTTTATTTATTTTTGTAACTTAAAAGGTGGGTCTTTAAAAGGGCCATTTTGGGAGCTGGTAAAACAGGGGTGTGTGCAACTGAGACCTCTGCTGAAGTTAAGGGTTCATTTGCAGTTGGTGATGTTGTTGCACTGGTGGATGGAGGTGCTGCAGACGGAATGTTGGAAGGGCCTATGGCATAGATTTCTGTTGCATTATGTGCAAATAACCTCCTCTGCCTCTTTTTTTGGAACTGTGTTCTTTGAGTTTAAATAATTGCCAAATGTCAGCAGTGGTTTTCATCTCAGTTGTTTTTTTCTTCAGTGGTGATGGATTTGGAACCAAAATGATAATGTTATCACTGCTGTTACTATTATTCTTGGACATGTTGGAATGTCAAATGGGGGTGGAATATGTAACACAATGAAAATGACAGCACAAAAAAAGACAAATATTTTCAACTATCTATAGTGGTCTTCATTAAAGTACTAATCTACCTGTGTGATTGTTGTTGTTCCCATGTACCCCACGTGCACTTATCCTATTCTATTCTCTCTGGTTTTTCAAGTTTACTTAACTTACCCTATTTTCTCTTGTGTTACAAGTGTACTTAATATTCCCATCATGTGTTCTGCAACCACCCAGTATAATGTTCTTTGTTTATTTTCACCCAGTTTATATATCCATGTTTGTTTCTTGTAGTAGTATTTTCTTATACTTTGTCGTATTGTTGCATGGAATTTGTTTTAATCCAAGCTGGTTTCTTCCCCAATGACCCAATGATTATTATGTGAAAAGAGAACAACAGTGTTTTATGCATGAATGTTTTATGATATATAGTGCATATATAGCACTGCATACAAAATATGAATGTCATAAAAATGTGTGTATTAAATTGTGTTTATTAAAGTCAGTGTCCATGAACTGATTATGTTTCGTTTCAGACAGAAGGATATTACTATTTTTAAACATAGATGGATAACTGCAGCGACGTTGTAGTCCAATGGTCGGTTGGATTCTGGAGGCACGGGTAACCGTAGCAATGACTGGAGGGGCTACTATCTGCAGGTTCTATGAATTACATACGAGGCTATAGCTCTGATGCACAAAAAGTTAACTATTTATGAACTCTTTATTACTGTTTCTTCTGGTTATTAATATTATACAATAGGTTTTGTAAGAGAAACACATGCAAGTCTTGTAGCCGTGGCTCCAAGACTTGGTGCATTAAATGGTCCTTTGTAACCACGGCTATACAGATTTTTTTTAAAATTAAATGTGGAAAATTGTTTCAAGGAGTATTGAGTGTGGTGTTTGTAAATAATTATTGAAACATTTTATTTTTAATAATTCATATAAGTGTACATATTTGAAAAGGGTAAATAAATATGCAAATGCAGTTTTTTCAAAACAGGTTAATTTGGGTGGGGATGTGGTTGTGGGTTTTCATTTCATTTTAGGTGGAACACATCATACATCTTCTCTTGTCCAATTATCCACATTTTTGCTGTCCATGATTTGTTTTAAATTTTGAATATCATTTTTCATTGATTGAATATTAAGTAATAGTTATTTTAGTTATGTTAATGATTCCTTAATTATGTTTGTGGCTACTTGTTGTGGTGCTTTCTGCTTGAATCTTCTTGAGACTTGAATCACTTTTTCATCTGTTTGAAAATATTAGAAATATGTTTAAACCATTGAAGATATAATACACTTGAAAAATATTTGTGTTGGTTGTTTAAACATGTGAAAGTCTGATAGTATGTATAAAAAGTATATGTGTCATATTTGTTCATTTAAATATGTGTTAGTCTAATTTTTAATGAATGCATAGAATGTACTTAAACAATCCTGATTATGCTGAATTTTCTTCTGGGGCATTCTCTTCAGCGTCTTCTTTTTTAATTTCTTCCTGTATAGGATGATTGTCCTCCAGTCATTGCATGTAGTTTTCCATTTTAGTGTGGTACATAGAAATAGTGCTTGTTACTCCAGGGATTAGAATTAGCAATGGAGGGAGAGTACATGAGGAGAGAAGGTGGAATGTTTGTATTAACTTTCTGATTGGTTGTTCATTGTGTGGTGGGTGACTGCCAACGGGATGTCAAGTAACTCAGATGCTGTTGAATTGTTGAATCTATGAACATTCTATATAAATGTGAATACAAATGTATATTATATTGTATGATTGTATTAAAACATTTTCTACATAGAACATGTTTACTGCTTGAGAGTGAGGTGTCGGAGATAGTGGTCTTTTTTGGGGTGTATATATTGTTTGATTGGATATTGTGAAAATGCAGCCAATTTCAGAAGGAGAGGATGGTGATTATTTAGAGTACTGAGGACGATTAGAGAATGTTGAGAATGGTGTTAATAGTGATGTTGAGGAAATAGGTGATATGTTCTTAAAGCATTGGCTTACACAGTTTTTTTGGTTCTATAATATTATTATAGATGCAGTCTTTGAAATGAGAGGTTCATGCTGCAATTGTGGAGAAATATTTTTGACTTAGAGTACTATTTTTTTTTTTCTGTTCAGGAAATGGACATTAATTAATCATCTAAAGAAAGAGCACAGAGAAATGATCCAAGATTTTGTTTAGGAGTAGTAGAGCTGAAGGGTATTTGTCTGATTGAAAATATATTTTTTTGGTTATACATTTTTAAAAGAACTCAAAGGCTCTTTCAAGAGCCACCCAAATAATGTTTTAAGTATATTGGAAAAGGAAAACATTGTTGATGCCGTTTTTGTAAATAACTGCAGTTATGACACGAGCCTATGAAACGTCATGCCCTGTCAGGAATATTATAGCCTGGGGTACCCAGCTGGCAGATGGATTATGGCTCTGGGTACTATTAAGCCAATGGGACGTTGTGTATTGTTGACGGTTGTAGCCATGTCCATGACTATCGTTTTAGCCGCGGTTATTGCAGAGATACAGTCAGACATCCTCACTCCAAGCTCAGCCCCTATGTTGCGTACATATTGGGAACCAGAGATGACGACACGTGCAGTCCCAGTCAGTATATCAATGCCGCAGAGAACCTTTGAGACAAGATATTCATTGAAGAAACCCTACCTAAATGCACAGAGACATTGGGCCTCATTACGACCCAGGCGGTAAGTTACCGCCTGGGTCGTACCTTTACCACCATGGCGTAAACTATGTTTACGCCATGGTGGTTGGCGGGCTTACCGCCCCATTCCGAGGTTGGCGGGGCGGTAAGTCCCCAATCCCCATTTACCCTTCCCCATTCCCATTTTTGCCCCATAGGGCATAATGGGAGTGGGGAAGGCGTTAATTACGCCACCGTAAATTACGGTGGCATAATTAACAACAAGGTCCCTTAGCGCCATGGATTTTAACACCTGCTAAAAGCAGGTGTTAAATCCTCCATGGCGCTAAGGGACCTCGGAATCAGGCGGTAAGGGTCGGCGCTGTTTACGCTGCCGTAAACCCCTTACCGCCTGGGTCGTAATGAGGCCCATAGTATTTTTTTGGATGAAGTAACGGAAGAAATGTGCATTTGAACAAAGAAAAGAGCCTGGTGACGTCATAAGAAATGGGAGTTGACCTATCTAGAGGTTGGATGGAGAGAAGAAACGTAACAGTATTCTCTAAGAATTGAAGAACAGATGGTACAGATGAGCAACATTTCAGGCACGAGATGAAGATGCTCATGCTACAGAAATGCTGAAGAAAATGCAAATCAGTTTACACATGTACAGTTGCTGAAGCTCAAGTAGGGAAAAGTATTCATGAGGCTTGCTACGTAGTAAATTAGATTTTGGCGATGCACCAATGTATATACATAGGAATGTATACAACCTAGATGATTCCACAACACACTTTAGCAGGACTGAAAACTCATGAACAAGAAAAAGACTTTCAAATGAGTGGCGTAGTTGGACATTACTGACGGCAAGGCAAGTTTCAGAGAAGATGGGGCTGGCCCAGAACCAAGCAGATAAGACGAGCATGAAACTGATGCCTGTCAAGAAGGCTACAACAAATGAGAGAAAGGAGCATTCTTCTGTTTGAAGCAGTATGAAAAAAAAATGAAACGTTTCTACAGTTGATCATTTCATAGGATTAAATGCTACAAAAGTCTCAAAAAGAGTGGTCTTCAAGTCACATTGGTGAGATTTAATAGCTTGGATCAGGCTGTCCTGAAACTGGAAGACAGAGTGAAGCTATACTCCCTTTATTTCCCAGATAAAGTCAACTGTTACAAGGCCAAGTTCAAAAGCCTAATTGTCTGATAGACTGAATGAGTGTTGATGGATAGTGGGTTAATTGGAGGGGAGGCATGATCATGCTGAGCTTCCATGCACCTGGGATGGTAGCCTGCGTGCTGCTAGCGTGTGGAGTATTTTAGAGGGGTACAAGGGTGCCAAACCAATCATAATGGGCCGTTTAATGAAGAGCCCTATAGTTTGAAGTACCAATGAATCATTGTGTATTTAGTGACGACAATGATGAATAGTTATTGGTGGTGGGTTCTGATACCCACTTGACTTAATTACCCAATCATAACGAGTGGCTATTTAGAATGTATACTTAGATGTTCAAAGAACAGGTATTCATAAGTTTTGTAGTTTGCCATGTAGTATGTCGTCAGCAGTGACACATTTTTCTTCTACATATTTTATGAAATGTTTCGAGATGGAGCTGTGCGGCGTGGGTT
This sequence comes from Ambystoma mexicanum, assembly GCF_040938575.1. NCBI lineage: Eukaryota > Metazoa > Chordata > Amphibia > Caudata > Ambystomatidae > Ambystoma > Ambystoma mexicanum. Next base: position 1,248,219,941 of record NC_090930.1, on the reverse strand, counting down.
AATGCCCGTTGTACTACCTGTTTTAGATAATTGATATTAAAACAGAAATGCACTTTGCCAAACTTCCTGAGTCGTTTTGATTATTAATGTTTCAGTAACTCCTGCATCCCCATCCGCCTCTGAGTATTGCTACCTCATCTTAAAGGTCTCTTAAGGGTCAGAGTTCACTATTGCGACTCCAAAATTTGTGCATTGATCATGTTGTTCCATTGTTTTTACACTACACAATTTCACATGTGTTTCTGATTCCATGCCCTCATGTGTACCTATAATATGTTTGAATTGTTGCACCCTGTAAGTATGCTTTTTAAATTAGTAAAAATGTTATGGTAGCCGAGTCTATTGGGGGTTGAGTCAATCTGCGGTGATGAATGCTGCAATCGTATGTCATACTTTGTGGCGGGCTTTGGTAGCCATGGATGTAAAGCATGGGTTGTACCCATGGTTATAGCTTTTTGATTTTTGGTGGCGTGATCATATTATACTGTGGTGGTTTTAGCACAGATTTGTACATATGTTTCTGTTTGGATGTTCTCATCTGAAGGCTAGTGTGAATTAATTTAGAAACCTTTGTAATATGTGTTTTTCAGCGCATTCAAAAATGTATGTGTAACTGCATCTATAGGAGGGTTTTCGTCATGTAACCAGGGTTATAACTGCCATTGTGTATTTTGGCAAATTAGAGAATAAAATATATTTTGTTATATAGTGTGTAAATGTTGTATAAAGTATTTTTGGGAGGATCTTTTTGGGCTTTATTGATTGATATAGGTTGTAATTAAAATGTGTTGGGCATTTTACTTGTTTGCTTTTTACAGTCCACCTTTTGTATTATTGATTTATGAAAAATATGAAAGTGACCTTTTGCTGAACTTGTCACATTCTGTGTTTGGCTTTTGTAATGTAATTTAAAGTATATTTCTAAAGCACACCTTCACAAGTAGGGCATCATGGCGCTGACCATTCAGGAACCCATGATCAAGCTGTGCAAAGATAGGTTTTAAGAACACGACGAAAGGAGAGGAGATCCTCAAGGGCCCACAGGAACAAACAAGCCGCCACCACAGAAAAGGTGCGGCCGCCTACGTGGGCCAACCTAAGCGGGGGATCGTAACTCTCAAGGATGAAACTGAATGTAGGTTCTGAACAGGGACATAGGGACGAAATTTAGCCTGTAAAAAATGTGGGCCTTTCTGTAAAAGGCACAGCAGACCATGTGCAACGCCTTGAATTTAATACGCTTGGGAACCAGGAGCCAGTGCAGTTTTTCCAGAATCACCGTGGTGGGACAGAACTGAGATGATCCCTCTGCCAGTCGAGCTGCCGAGTTTTTCAGCACCTGCAGCCTCTGAAGAAGATACGCCAGCTGAGATAGATAAAGAGCATTACAGTAGTCTAGGGAGCCAGCAGTACAGGAGGATAACACCAAAGAAAAAAGATGAGAAGCAAGATAGGGAAGCAATTTCTACAGAATATAGAGTTTAAAGTGAACTGACTGACTGAAAGCACTGATCTGACTAGAAAGAGAATCAGAGAGCTTTAGATCCAAGTTCTTCACCACCACGGAGGGCATAGGCAGAGGACCAAGTTAAGATGGCCAAAAAGCTGGAGACCATCCTGCAGAAGCCAGAGGAGGGCCAACAACTAGCACCTCCATCTTCATGCTATAAAGGTGAAGACAGTTTCTGCCCATCCACAGGTGGATAGCCAGCAGTCAGGAACAGCAGAGCTCTGCCGAGGCAGAGTGAGATAGGTCTAGTCTCACCAGAATCTGTGTGTCATCAGCATAGGAGAAACACTGAAACCAAAAGGAGTGTATCAGTTTAACCAGAGGGTGGATTTATAAGTTGGAAAGAAGAGGGGAAAGAGCAGAACTTTGAGGCACACCACAGGTGAGGCGTTTAGCAACCAAGACAAAAGGATAGAGTGAGAGAGACTGGGTACGAACAGCTAGAATTGACACAAACCATTCCAGGACCGAGCCTGATAACCTGTCCGAGGCCATCCACTCCAGCAGAATGCCTGGGTCGACCGTGCCTAAAGCATCGGATAAATTCAGCAGGATCAGGGTGGCTATGGCACCCTGATCCAAAATCTGGGCCAGGTCATCCATCCCTGTCACCAGGACTGATTTGGTCCTGTAACCAGGCCAGAGACTGGACTGGAAATGGTTGAGAGAGCCTGATCCTCAAAAAAAGAGCTTAGGAGAGGTATAACCAGGGCTTCCAAAGGTTTCATGGGGAAGGAAAGAAGAGAAATGGGATGCAAATTAGCCAGGACAAAGGAGTCAAGATTCATCTTCTTAAAGAGAGGAAGAATGAGAATGTGCTTGAGGGGACTAGGAATGTGAGCGAATTATAGAGATTCATTTACCACCACCGTGAGCCGATCCGAATGCCAGGGTAGATATCCTTCAGGATATGGAGAGGGATAAAGTCGTCCGGGGAGGCCGATTTAACACCAAGCACTTCCAAAGTCACTGCAGACTCTGGGAAGACTGGGAAAGTAGACCAACCCCGAGAGGACACACTTGGGTGACTAAGGCTCACTGTGACAGGGCCAGCAGTAACAGAAGAATTAACTTTCTAATGAATGATGGTGATTTTATCATCAAAAGAGGTGAACAGTGAGTCACAGAGGTTCTGGAAGGGGGCCACCTCGTGTGTGGAGGAAGGTGAGGAAAAGGGAACTTCAGAGATCTTAGCTTTACCCCAAAGCCTCTAAGGGACGCATGGCAGAGACAGGAAGGAGATTTCACAGTGAAACCACAAAACAGTCAGGTAAGCAAATGACGTAGTGAGAAAAAGAGGCAGCAAATTAAGAAAAATAGCATTACTCAGGTGGTGGGTAGGTCCACCCACCAGTTGGATAAGGCCTAATTCTGTAAAGGCTAAAATAAGACGAGCCACCTGTAAGTTGGCGACGTCATTAGGATAAAGATTTAAATTCCGCAGCGCAAACAAAACTCCACACTGAAGCCTAAGGTCAACCACAAGTTGGGATACTGCATTACAAAAAAGCAGGTCCGGTCCAGAAGGAAGATAAATCAGTAAAAAATGAAGAGTGCTGGGGGAGAAAACACAACACAAATTAGTAAAGCTTCCATGTTCACCAGGTGCTGCAAAGGCAAAACCTAGCATGGAAAACTTAAATGATAGATCAAGATCAAAGCAATCCCACGTCCGACCCTGGGAGGGGGTCCTATCAAGATTAAGAATCTGCTAATCAGTTGGCAGGGCATGAATCATGTTCTTTTAAGAGAGGGGCACCTTTTTTATTTTTGTAAGGAACTTGGGGTTGGTCACCCTAAGTTAACTGGGGGAACCACGACATGGATTCCTTGCTCACTGTGCTCAGAGAGGCACTGCTCCACCTCACTGATGAACCCTGTCTAGGCCGAAACACGTGTCTGGAGTTGCTGTTGGCACTCTTGTTCAAAGGAGGTTTGCAGGCATTTCGGTGCTGGACTGCCCTTGTGGGCGGGAGAAAAACTCATATGCAAATGATACATTCCTCCTTTGTGAAAGGAAAAGTGAGCAAAAAGTGATGGCTGCAGACTCTCAAAGTGGGAAAAAACACATAGCAGGTAATCATGCCATGTTCTTTCTAGAGATGGGCGCCTACTACCTTTTTGTATATTGCAATTAACTTGGAGTTGGTCACCCTAAGTTACCTGGGGGAACCAGATGTGGACCCCTTGATCATTGTGCTTAGAGAGGTACAGCAACACCTCATTGATGAGGCCTGACTAGGCTGTAACACGTGTCTGGGGTTGCTGTTGACACTCTTGTTCAAAGTAGGTTTGCCAGGCATTTTGGTGCTGGACTGCCCTTGTGGGCGGGACAAAGACTGATATGCAAATGGTATATGCCCCCTTTGTGAAAGGAACAGTGAGCAAAAAGCGATGGCTGCAGACTCTCAAAGTGGGAAAAATCCACAGAACAGGTAACATGCCATGTTCTTTCTAGAGATGGGCGCCTACTACCTTTTTTGTACAGTGCAAGGAACTTGGAGTTGATCACCCTAAGTTACCTGGGGAACCCAGATGTGGACCCCTTGCTCATTGTGCTTAGAGAGGTACAGCAACACCTCACTGATGAGTCCTGACTAGGCTGTAACACGTGTCTGGGGTTGCTGTTGGCACTCTTGTTCAAAGGAGGTTTGTCAGACATTTTGGTGCTGGGCTGTCACCGTGGGGGGGAGAAAGACTGATGTGCAAATGGATATTCCTTCTTTGTGAAAAGTACAGTGAGCAAAAAGCGATTGCTGCAGACCCTCAAAGTGGGAAAAAAAACAGAACCAGCTAGCATGCCATGCTCTTTCTCGAGAGGGGGCCCTGCTACCTTTTTTGTATATTTAACAGTTTTAAAATTTGCTTGGAAATTATGTGCTATGGAAGTGCAGGAATCTATTTGGGTGTCAAGGTAAATGGTATGTAATTCAATATGTTGTTACGCAATGCACTGACATAGGGAGATGTAATATGAATAAGGGTGCATAGTGGGTTGAGGAGACAGTATTATAGAGAAGGTTCACTGAAATAGATTTCTGGGAGGCCACCAGGGGGCACAGGCAAGATGGCTGCCTGAGCCGTTAGCTCCACAACCAGCCCCGGGAAAACAGCAGAGAAACTGCAGAGAACAGGCCCCATCCCGTTAATGAGTACACCATACCGCTCGGTGGACCCATAGCACACCAGAAGAAACAATCCCCAAGCCTGGAGGTGCCCCCAAAGTGGAGAAACGTTGATGGTGCCTGGGGGCTCTCACTCCCCTGCCGGCATGCCTCATGCAACGCGCGGCGACGCCGGCACCCGCTGCAGCCCTGTGAAGCCCAGCGCGGCAAAGTGAAATTGCCACCAACACACCCGACACATTGCGGAGCAGAGCGATAAGGAGCCCGGGTGCGGGACGTCGAGTGCAGTGACCCGTGGCCTGGGAGCCAGCTCCGGTCTGGGAGCAACCCCCTGCCCAGGACCACACTCACCGAGATCTGCATCTGCAGCCTCGCGGAGACGGCGGTCGAGACCCATGAGCTGCGTGGGGGTGCCACACGAGGAGCTTCTAGCACACAGCATGGTACAGGGGCCTCCACTCTTGGAGAGTGCCGCCACATACACCCCACTGACTGTGGGCCCACTGCAGGAACCCCACAACACTTCCAAGCCTCACACCCCTGGCAGAGGCCCCCCAAACTGGGCTGTCGCGGGAGCGTGCCCCTTTCACCACCACAGGGGGGGACGTACCCAGGGCCTCATCTGGAGGTGGTAACTCAGCAAACCCGCAGATCCGGGTGAGGCCATCTGGCTGAGACCAGCGCCCCCCACATCCACGTCGCAGACCCCACCAGCTCAGGTACACGTCGGGGCCCCACCAGCAGCTCCAATAAGAAACTGCAGCTCACGCCTTGGGACCCAAAACACAAGTACCGTAAGAACCCCTAGCTGCCGGCCTAGAGGGTCACCCCACCCCAGGGGACACCCTCCACAGGTGTGGAGCCCCAACTCTCCACACCATGGAAACACCCTTAAGGTGACCCCTGCGGAACCACAACTGCCGCGCCGGCCATTTGAGCTAGATACGACTCCCATGAACTGGAAGGAAACCCTTTCTAAGTATCAATTCCAGGCAACTGAGGAAGGGATGGCCTCTGGGGGCCTGTTCACACTGGCCCCAGATATTGGGGCCATCCAGAAAAATATCCAGACAATCCTGGAAGAAATCAGGGGAATGAGAACTGACATGGGAGCTAAGCTGGCAGACCTCACAACAAAAGTCACCACCCTGGAGGATCGTATGGAGGGAGTCAAAAATAGCCAGCTCTCCACGGCTCTCCTGGAAACTCAAAGGGAAGCTAGGTTCCAAGAGGTGCAATGCCGCAAGGAGGAACTACGGTTCAAGGTAGATGACATGGAAAACAGGGAGCGGAGAAACAATCTGCGCATTTTTGGCCTGATGGAGTCCGAGGGCGAAAGCCCACGGGGCTTAGAGGGCAAGGTGCATGACATCATACGGATCGTGCTGGGGGCGGATGCCAGTGGGGAGATCAAATTTGACAGAGTCCACCGTGCTGGAGGAGGAGGAAAGGGTCCTCACTCGGTGCTGGCCAGGCTGCACCACTACAAGGACAAAGCCAGGATCTTGGAGAAAGCTAGGAATCTCAGAAACATCCAGTATGGAGACTCTAAGGTGGCTATTTTCCAGGACCTCTCAGCCCTCACCTTACTGATGAGGAAGAAGTGCGGTAATCTCACCAGATGGCTTAAGGGGAAGGGGTCATATATCGCTGGGGCCATCCCTTTTACTTGTCACTCGAATGGATGGGGGAGAGGCACCACCTGGTTTCCGAGGAGGACATCCAACGGGCCACGGAGGACCTGGTTAGTGACCAGGCCGGCTACTCAGGCAGCCGAGAAGGTGACCATCGAGACCCTCCACGGGGTCCCAGCAGACTGGACAGCCCCAGTGTTAAAGCGAAGGTGAAGGGAGTCCGCAAGTTTAAAAAAACCAGACACCCGTCAACGACCTCTGAGGGTCAATTGAAGTGACAGTGGCACTATTCCCCAGGTACTGGGCAAGTTCCTTTTCTAGATGAGTGGGCAAAGTGGAGGCACCTACGGGATTGGGGGCCAGGGCCCCGTGGCACTATAGCCACATGCCACGTTGGCGTCACGTTCGGCTCTCAGGGTTATTGGGCCAGTCGCTGTTTCTTGAAAGGTAACCAAATTGCATACAGCCCCAAATATAGGGCCCAGGTTCAATAATATGGGCAGATTAAGGGGATCACAGACTAAAGATCCCGCTTTTGACACCCATGTCGACTACTGCACGGGTTCACCCTACACTTGATGACGGGGATGGGGTGAAGACCTTGGTGGTTCGTTGACCAACCCCGACAAGTGTTGGGGGATGTAGACGAACACCTTACAATGGGGGGAAAAGGGGGTTAGGGAATGAGGGCTGGGGTGGGGGTGGGATGGGGCGGGGGGAAGGGTGACCAATGGAAGGGGTAGGGGGGAGACACTTAGGGGTGTTAAGGGGAGGGGGGTCAGCCAGATCGAGACAGGGTCCTGGGCTTTGCAAGGGGTCCCACACCGAAACCAAATGAAGGAACAGAAAGAGAACAACGCCAAGGACGACAATGGTTGAAGGTAGGATAGGCACACTCAATGTCAAAGGCTTAAACTCCCAAAACAAAAGATCCCTGACCAGTAACATGTTTCTCAAACAACAGCTAATGATACTCTTCCTGCAGGAAACCCACTATAAACAGGGGAAAGAGTCGCCCATTAGAGGAAAGGAAATCGGGAGCAACTACTGGGCATCCCATAGGAGCTCAAAGAAGGAAGGGGTAGGGATTCTTCTGAACAAAACATTCCACCTCACAAACATGGAAACCAAGAGCTGCATTGGGGGGTGATTTCTGGGGATCAAAGGCACCTGTGAGGGTGAACGTATCACTCTGGCCACTTTTTACGTGCCCAACTCAGGCCAAAAACGGTTTCTGTCCCAGATCTTTGGGGTATTGGACGAATGGGCAGAGGGGGCCATAATATTGGGCGGTGATTTTAATCTGATCATGGACCTCACATTGTACTGGTGGACGGCTAGAGGGGTGGGGTCAAGAGGGGTCACTAAATACAATCTAGCACTACATACCCTTCTAAAAGAACACTACTGGGTAGACGTATGGTGCGCGGCTAACCCGGCCCCGTGGGGATACACCTTCTTCTCTCTCCCACACTACACTTATATGAGAATCGACCTGCTCTTAACCACAGAGGAGGGTGGAGGGGTGGCTATGCTCCCCAAGGTGGAACCAATAACATGGTCGGACCACGAGCTGCTGGTGGGAAACTGGTCACTGCCCCTATCCCCGAGATCCTCACACTGGCGCTGCAATGACACACTCTTGAGAGACCCAGTATTTAGAGACTTCCTAAGGAACAAAAGGGTAGCTTACTTCGAGACAAACGACAATGGGGAAACCGACATGGTGACGGTGTGGGAGGCGGCAAAGGCCACCTTCCGGGGTCTCCTCATAGCCAAGGGCTCCAGGAGCAAGCGGGAGAGAGGGCTTATTGAAAACAAGATACGAGCAGAGTTGAAAGCTCTGCGTGCAAGGCTCAACCTCATCGGTGAAAACAGGGAAACCCTCGTGGTAGAAATGCAAGAGAAGCGACAAGCACAGCACACACACAGTCCTCATAGGGGAGGTGGTTAAGAAATTGAGATATATGCGCCAAAGATACTATTAAAGGGGGGACAGAGTCGGGGACTCTACTTGCGTGCAGAGCCAGGGGATGCAGAATGGAGAGGAGGGTGGGACCCCACAGGGATGGGGGGGCAACATGCGCAATAAGAAGACTTTTACAGGGAACTCTACACAAAGCAGGGGGGAATCAGTGGAGGAGATCCGGGCATACTTAGCGGAACACCTGCTACCCCCACTGACCGAGGTGGAATTACAGGAGTTGGAGGGGGACATTACGGGGTAAGAGGTTGAGGCCACCATTAAGAGATTAAAAGTGGGGAAGGCCCCGGGGGGAGATGGGTACACGGCAGATTTCTATAAACAATTCCAACCCACCCTAATGGAGCCACTAGCTAAACTGTTCAACCAAATTAGAAACCAAGACACAATCCCGCCCACCTTCCTCCAGGTGCTCATCACTGTAATTCCCAAGCCGGGTAGAGACCTGACAGACTGTGGATCATAAAGGCCCATTTCCCTCCTAAACCTCGATGCCAAGATTTTTGCCAGGATTCTGGCCACCTGATTAGAGAGATGCCTACCCCGCCTGGTCAACCCAGACCAGGCAGGTTTCATCCTCAATAGGCAAGGCTCCAATAGCATGCGCAAAACCCTCCATGTACTAAATTCAAAGAGGGTCCGAGATGAAGGGGCCCTAGTGCTGGCGCTTGACGCTGAGAAGTCCTTCAACAGGGTTAGTTGGGGATTCATGGGGGAGGTTTTCTTTGGGGTAGGGATGGGACAAAGATGGTTGAGATGAATGTCAGCATTATACTCCGCCAAGGTGATCGCTAATGGAACTGAATCAGAGGTTTTCCCGCTAGAGAGAGGAACGAGACAGGGCTGCCCACTATCCCCCTGATATATGCTTTAGTCATGGAGCCCTGGGCGATCTCCGTTCAAAATGATCCTGCAATTAATGGAGTATGGATAGCTGATTCCCACTGTAAGATTAGCTTATTTGCCGATGACGCGCTCCTCTACATCACTAAACCCTCACAAACGGTCCACCATGTCCTGCAGGGTTTGGCACGCTACGGAGATCTCTCGGGATTCAAGGTTAATCTGGGTAAATTGGTGGCATTTATAGGGGGACAGTTATCGGAAACTGAGACAGAATATGTGGAAGAGCTCTGTTTCGACTTCAGAGGGACGGGTTCCGATACCTGGGAGTCCAGGTCACAGCCAACCCCACAGACCTATTCCTCAACAACTTTATCCCACTCTGGACAGAAGTCAAAAGGGATATAGAGAGATGGGCGGGCTCGGGGTTCTTGTGGATGGCGCGCCTCAACCTGATTAAAATGGTAGTCCTCCCCAAGTTCCTATTCCTGTTTCAGATGCTCCCCGTCCTGGTTCCTAAGACCTTTATAACGGCAATAAATCGTACCCTTCTTAGATTCCTCTGGGCGGGCAAGAAGCACAGGATTTCATACAAGGTTCTAACAAGGCCCAAGGAAGACGGAGGGGTGGGGTTCCCAGACTTTGAAACATATTATAAGGCAGCCCAGCTGAAAATTCTCATGAACCACTTCAACCCTGCGACAAAAAAGCAGTGGGTGGCAATGGATAACAAGGTACTCACCCCGGTCACGCTGGATGAATGGTTGTGGGTCCCAAGATCACGTATCCCAAGACGGGTCTTTACCCATCCAGTGCTCGGGGTCTTGTGGTTGATATGGAAGGAAGGAGGCTACTATAGATGGCCCACCACTTGGCCATCCCCGTTGAGCTGCATTTAGGCCCCCCCGTTTATAGACGAGGTGGCTGAACCATCCGCCTACCAACAATGGTACGAGGGAGGTCTCACCAGGGCTCGTTAGTTGTGGGTTGAGGGATCCTTTATGCCCCTACTGGACCTGGAGGAGGCCCTGGGGCTGGGCAAGCTATCACCCTTACGTTACCTCCAGCTCAAGGGAGTCCTCACCGAACCTTCATGGGGAGACACCCTTGGGAGAGATCTAACAGATTTCGAGAAGATGCTCATCTCCACCCGGAGCTCCAGGGGGGTCATTTCTCGCCTCTACAAACTCCTTCTATCCTCGACCCCTGGGGAACCTCCACCGGCCCGGACACAATGGGAGAGGGACCTGGGAGGGGCAATAGATGATAAGAGGTGGTCTAAGATGTGCATCCGAGCCCACCGCTCAACGACCTCGCTCCAATACAGACACCAAGCCCTAAAAGTACTGCATAGGTGGTACTACCCCCCCAAAGGATCGCCAGAATGAGACCAGGCTATGACCCACATTGTTGAAAAATGCCATAAAATGAAAGGTGACTGCATACACATGTGGTGGACATGCCAGATGGTACAGACATATTGGGGAGAGGTTATATCCTCAATCAAAGGGGTTGACGGACTATGCAGACCCCTCTGCCCTTGGCTGCTCCTCTTTGGGATTGATGTAGGTGACAACCACGAGGAAACTCAGGGCCACATGTTGCCGGTCATGCTGGTGGTAGCGAGGTGTTGCCTAGCCCAAAAATGGAAGAACCCTCACATGCCGGGGGAGAGAGATTGGGTCTCCAAGGTCAGGGCTATCTATGACATGGAGTTTTTGACACACGTCCTTGATGAATCTAGGTCAAACATTGAAGAACTCTGGCTCCTCTTTTTTGAGAAGTACGAGTACCCGGTTTGAAGAGATAAAGGCACATCTAGGGTCCTATCCAGACGCTAAGGAGAACTGGGGATGATATTCGATATGAGATATTGGGCAGATAGCCTCCCCACATGCGCCCCAACATGCCAAGCCCAAGACATTTGTGCATAAGAATGTTATGTCAGACTATGGCCAGGAAAGTTCTCTGCGAACCTGTTGGACAAACTAGATACCAATGCTCGACCAGTCGCTGAGCGTTAGGGCAGGGGGTTGGGGGTGGAAGATGAGGTTTATTGTTAAAATGTTTTTGGGGTGAATATTGACAAAGCAGAATGCATAATGTAATAACCAAAAAATGCCAATAAAAATTTGATTTTCAAAAAAAGATAGATTTCTGGGGCTGCCCACTCTGAACTTGGTTATTGAAACCCTATTGGAGTGGGGATGGGCTGTGAAGGGAGGAAAATGCATGCTGATATGTTTTGTTTAGTAGTAGTAGTAGTAGCAGGGATTAGTTTGCTGGTGAAGTGAAGGATAGTGGGTGAGGCTGTATGCCCTATGACGGCTGAATAGGTGGACAAGGGTGAGGCACTTGACTTTAAATTTTATTTGATGAGAATTTCTTAGAAGGATTGATTAAATGGGTGGTAGGTGGAGAAAGGATCTGACAGGGCACAGTTATGGAACTAGCAGTAGAGGGAATGCTGTCTGTCTGGAGTTGGCCTACAGTTCTTAAGGAAAAGCTTATAAGGTGTGAAAACTGAAATTGGATGGAACAACTAAGTGGCAGTGTATTATGTTGCATCTCTTTTCTTATTTCCTTTTTCATGAATTGAGGACACACTAGAGATGAATGAATTGTTGGTCACTCCATAAAAGCATAGATATGTTAGACATTATTTTGCATCACCATTATGAATGTGAATGAAGAGTATTAACCTGTTTTTTTATGACCTTGTATTGGTGATGTTGTATTGTCTTGGAATGTTCTCACATTATGTATGCTATATGAGCTGTAATATGGTATTCCACATTTCTCAAGCACTTAGGGAAGAGGTGTAGATGGGGCATGTTTTTATACTATGGATTTTCTACTCTCATGTAATTGTTGGAAGTCATTTAAAAAAAAAAATCAAGAACCATACTTAGCAGTTCACTTTTTCCTTGGAAATGGTGTGCTTTGGAAGGGCAGGAATCTATTTGGGTGTCATGGTATGTAATGCAATATGTTGTTACGCAATATAATGACATAGGGAGATGTAAAATGAATAAGGGTGCATAGTGGGTTCGGGAAACATTATTATAGATGAGGTTTTCTAAAATAGCGTTCTTGCACTGCCCAGGGCACTTGGGTATTGAAACTCTATTAGAGTGGGGATGTGCAGTAAAGGGGGGACAAACATGTTGCTATCTTTTGTTGAGCAGTAGTAGTAGTGATTAGTTTGTGTAGGTCGAAACAGGTGAGGCGCTTACCTTTACAAACTATTTGATATGGATGACTAAGAAGGACTCATTACATGGGTGGTTGGAGAAGGAAGGTTGTGACAGTGCACAGTTATGGAACTAGCAGTAGACAGAATGCTGTGTGTCTGGAGTTGGAACACAGTTCTTAAAGAAAGGCCAGTAAGCTGTGAAAACTGGAGATGGGTGCAACTAAGTGGCAGTGCTTTAGTTTGCAGTTATTTTCTCTTATTACTTTTCTCATGAATTGAGGACACACTAGATATGATGCATGAATGGTCGGTTGCTACGTGCTACCAAAGATGTGTTAGAAATTATTTAGGATTTGATGTTCCTAAAAAGGATCAGGTAATAGTTGGAACATTTTTAGATTTTATTATGCTGAAATAGGTGGAAACAGGTGAGATGTTATTATGCTGAAATAAGTGGAAACAGGTGAGGTAGTTCATTTTGCATGTTGTTTATGAGGATGGCTAAGGAATACTGATTAAATGGGTGATGGAAGAAGCAAAGGTTCAGTGGGTCCCAGTCAAGTGACCAGCAGTATACTCAATGCTGTGTGTCTGGAGTTGGCGTACAGTTGTTAAGTAGAGGTTTCTAAGATGTCCAAACTGGAGCTGGATGAAGCAACTAATTGGCAGTTAATTATCTTGGTGCTATGTTCTCTCACCACGTTACTTATGAATTGAAAGCATAACAGAGATGAATGAATAGTTGGTTGGTATATGTGAAAGCAAAGATGTTTGCCATATTATTTTTGAACACCTTTATGAATGTTAATGAAGAAATGACAGCCATTTTTGTCATGCTGTTTCCAGGAACATTTCTTGTATTTAGAAGATGTTTGGGAATTGTAGACTGAAGTTATGTGTAGAGTATGTGAGGTATTATTTAAGAAATGTGTAGTGGTATGGAATTATGATCTTATTGATTAGGTTTGGTAGTGTAGCTTTATGTGGCTTCCAGGGGACTTGGCCATTGAAACAATAGTGATAGTGGGGATGGGTAGTGGAGGGAGGATATACATGCTGATATATTTTATTGAGTAGCAGTGGTAATCATTAGTTTGAAGATCCCTTTTCAAATCACAGCAGCCAATTTGGAACAGGTTTTACATGGTCGCTGAGTCCCTTTTTGATTTAAATGGCAGTGGCAATTAATATTATTTTTTTTCTGATTGAGAGATGTACTCTACTTGAGCACATCTCCTGTCACGAGTAAAAAAAATTAAATAAATGGATCTGGGGTGTGAATCATTATTATGTCTGGGCTGACGGGTAGGTATAGGGTTTTACATCCTGCAGCATTGACTGAGGCCCTTGTTTTGCTTGGCACTACAATGCCTAGGTTGGAATGCTGTTAAACTCTGTCTGCGCCCATCAACCTGGGCATGAAAGTTATATAATGGAAATATAAAGAAACACAATGCGTGAAGTTTACCATTTTAATATTTTTTATACAGCTTTTTTATAAGATGCTATCAAGAAAGCAAGAAAAACGAGGCAGAAGAAAGGATTGTCGGCAGGGTAGTACATTTGTACAGTGTAATATTTCAAAAAGAAGTGTTGTTAAATCTGTAGATACAAATCATGTAGATAAAATAACAATACCTATTATCGATAATACTTTTGAAAATATGCAATTTCAAATAGGAGATGTAGAAGAGAATATATTGATCGAACTGAGAATGTTTTTCTTGAAAGTAAAAAAGAAAAAATGTATCAAATGTGTTTCTAGCTAGTAAAAAAAGAAAGATTTTGAGAAGAAAAGGTAGTGAAAAATGCTATCATTTTGAAACAGAGGAATACAGATATATATAGGAAAATGTATCACACTCAAGTTTTTACAAATCTTTGGAGAAGTGTGAAACCAAAATCTAGATACATTGTAAAGCATGTTTTGCAAAAGAAAAAGATAGATAGAATAATTAAGAAAGCTTTTGATATGAAAAGATAATTGTTAATTTTGGTATTGAATAAAATTAAGAAATTACTTAAGGTGAATACACCATTCTTTACAAATATGGAAACAGTTCATGTACTTACACATGACAAGTATTGTGATGTGTTTGGTGGAGAGTGGAAACACACTTTTCATACAGAAAGATTTTTTAATGAGGCGAGTTACATTCAAGGAAAGAATGTTCCCCTAGGTATTGATGGGAGTGGACGTAGCTACGAAGTCCGAAATGGGGTGCGTTCTAAAGAAGAAGAAATCGTACAGTGTAATAATACAGAAAAGGAAATTGTAGATCAGTCAAAAATTAAACCAAAGAAGGATTGTGAGTTATGGATGTGCAAATTTTATGCAATATTGATATGTTTCTTGTAAAGTCTTAAAGAGATGTTTGCAGGTTCTGCACAACAATGATAATGTGCACAGATCAAGATGCTACAAAGAATAGAGGACTAAGAATTTTGTGAAATAAACAGGACTTTTGGGTCACTCTCTTGCTTGCTTTATAAAGGTAGATGTAAGAGTCTGTTTCATCATATAAGGATGCTAGATGCACATCATACTAAAAGGAGATACCTTCTAGTTAAACTGTATGAGAGTAAAACACCAAGTGTGTCTCTTGCAGTTTTAAATCAAATTCTTTTGACTGGAACTGTGGAAAGTTTCGTTTATACAATGCAAATGATAAATATGATACATTTAAAAGAATATGAGGGTCATTACAAGTCTGCTGGTCCTGAAATAAGGTTGCTGTTAATGAGACTTGGCTGCTCATGTCTCACTAGACAACACTTTCTGGACTAGCAGATTATGATGTGCCTTTGGGCGCCATTGCGTGAGGCAGGTCTGGCTTGTCGGGCACAATGGCCCCGGAAGGCACAGTTGCCATGGAAGCACCGGCACTGTTACTAATGGTGCCGTTCTACTGAGTCCCGATTCACATAGAGTCTTATGCGACTCCATGGGAATGGGGACTAACATTTTCTACTACCTGACATCCCGGGTAGCGGACTTGTAATGTCCAGATGGCACAGAGATCTCAGATTACCGCCGGACTTCTAATGACCCCGTATGTGTATGTAGATTAAACAATTACAGGAAGTGGAAATGATGATCCTATACTTTCAAATAATCTGATTTTTAAACAGCATAAAATAAGTATTGCAATGTTTGAGTTGTCATCTAGTGAAAGACCTGAAATGATTTGTGTATCTTGTTGACACACTTTTTATAAGTCTCAAGTGCAACTAGTTTACATTGAGGATAACATTGAAAACAGTGTGGAAGTTGTTTGGAAAGAACGTTATCTGCATTTATTTGTAGAAGAACAATTTTACACAAGAGAGACACTATATGTTTGTAGACACTGTGTTGGGTTTTATAATCAAATAAGTAATCCTCCAAGAAGTGTTTTGATTGACATGGTAGTACTTGATATCCCACTTGTGCTTCAAAAATGGAACATGTTTGAAGCGATTGCATTGCATACTGTTCATCCTTTGCAAGTTATTGTTAGATTGCAAACAAAGATGTCAAATCTACCTAAAAACTAATTAGTGCAAGGTGTGAGAGGCAAAGTTGTGTATTTACCTCTCAATTTGGAATACAATGTGAATATTCTTGGAGTGAAGCGTGACATTGGAGATTCATTATTTTTTTTTAAATAGTTTTGCCACTAACAATAAGAGCATTTGACAACAGCTTATAGATATTGGAAAAGTGAAAAACGCATTGACGTTTCTATTGGAGCACAATGATTTATACAAAGGCAGTCTGACTTTACCAATCTTGTCTATGGGTGATGTTGAGTCAACAAACAAAAGCAGTGAAGGTCAGTTTCAGCATATATCTGTTGCAGAAGGGAATAGTTTGTATGAACATTAAACTAATCTTCCTTTACACTAACGTGAAGTCATGGGTGACAGTTTAGATTTGTATCAAATGAAAGCAAGGAAAGGTGCACCAATCAGTATCTGGGAAAAGAAATTAGAACCATGTTGTTTCCCTATGCTTTTTCCAATTGGTACAGGAGGGAGATTGAGTGATCAAAAGGTGTGAATCTCTGCTTCAGAATATCGTTGTACAAGAATGTATTCAAAAGATGCACAATTCTGCACCAATGTTGTTGCTCATACACTTCAGACTGGAACTAGATTTCAAAATCTTTCTGCATAGTAGATGCTGCAACAGGTAAAATAAATAAATTAAGTTTTAGAGGCTAAACTTACAAATATGCTTGCTAAAATGAGAGCAACTAAAGAATATTGGTATAGGAGACACGCTGAGGTTAGATGCATGATCAGAAACTTCAGCTCTCCAACCTGGTTTGTGAGTTTAAGTTGTGCTGATGGTTTGGATGACTTTGCAAAGAGGATTCATAAAACTAAACCCGGAAAGAAAACATAGAACACATGACATCTGGAGAATTGTGTTCCATGGACCCTGTAATTGTATCGCAGTTATTTCATCAAATATTTTTAGCCATGTTACACTTAATAAAGAAAATGGTCCATTGGGCACTCTGAAACATTTCTTTGGGGGAAAGAGTATTTGGCACCTGGGGTTCCACATATGCATATGCTGTTGTGGATTAAAGATGCTCCTCAATTTGGTAAGGAAAGTGATGGCTGTGTGATGGCGTTCAAAGAAAAATATCTTACCTGTTCTATTCCAGTTTAGCACGTGAATGCTGATCTATTGAACAAGGTGGAAAGTTTCAAAAGCACTCCTGTGGAAAGTACTGCCAGAGAAGATACAAAAGTAAAGACAAGAACTTCGCTAAGTGCAGATTTGACTTTCCAAGGCCATGACACCAGTTGGTCGAGTCAACAGTTTAATGTCATCTGTCCGACACCATGTTACAGGTAAGTCATCAAGAAATACATATCATTTAAAAAGAAATAAGGAATGGCAACTCATTAATGATTACAATAGTGTCATTGCTCAGCTATGGAATGCAAATACTGATGTACATTTTATTGCTGATGATACAACAGCTGTTGCTCATTATGTTACTGCATAGATGACAAAAGCTGAAAAGAGCAATGCAGCTGAAGTATGGACAGATTTATCAGAAGATAAAATGCTTAATCAGAAACATGTAAGCTTAGGTCTGAAGATGCTTTCACATAGAGAGTATGGTAGCTACAAAGCTGCAGATTGCATAACTAGTTTGCCTCTGTATGGATGTAGCATTAATGAAGTTTGGTTAAGTCTTGGACCAGCTAGTACTAGAAATTAGGTACTGAAGCCTTCAAGTGAAACTGAGCAGTTAGTTGAATCAGTACCTGACAGTACAGAGATCTTAAAAAAACAACTTGATTGATACATATTAACCAAAACGATCTGAAATGTTGAAGAAGATTTATTCAGATGAAGTAGCCCAAAGCTACTCATATCGAAATATTCAAGCAAACAGTGACAGAGGAGGGTTTAAAGAAGATGTATATAGTGGTTGTCTAGTGAGACTTGGCAAACTGCAGAGACAAAATAATTATTTTATGTTTGTCTTTTACAGTTGTTCTTCATATGAAGTGCAGAAAGTGATTTGCTTGGAAGTTTTGAAATTATTGAAGAATAATGTTCTGCTAAATAAAAAGCTTAATTACCTATCCAAAATGTCAAAAGTACTTGGAGTTAAAGGAGAAAGAAATATGTCAAGAAGAACTTTTGCCAGCTAAATTGGAGACTCCTGTGGGAAGCCAAGATTCTGCAGTAGGAAGTAAAAATGTTCTTGATGAGCCAATTATTCAAACTGATGTTGAGCTTGCCAAGGAGGAAGTAGAAAGTGCAATGCAACAAAGCAAAGTTGTAGATACGAATTGTGATGAAATTGTTAGTAAACATAATGTAGAGCAAAATTAAAGAAAGGTTCTTACATGGTTTACTGCATGACAAGCGTAAATGTTCTTGTGTGCAATACAAATCATTTTTGTTGTATGTTAGTGGACAAGCAGTAAAAGGTACATTTTTTTTTAATTCGTGCAATAAGAGCTATGATCCAAACTGCAATGGATTCCTCTTGTCATGTACTGTAACTTCTCCAACAGGTTTAGCAGCATTTATGTGTGAGGTGTTACTTTACATCATCTGTTGATGTTACCAGTGGAGAATGACAACAAACTAGAGTATCGAAAACATGTAACATTTGTGGCACACAAATTCGAAAAGTTTCGTAGAAAATTAAATACTTTGTTGATAAAGTCAAGATGAAGTTCCTCATCACGAGTTGGGCAGTATGCCGGTGGTATTACCGCTGTGATACCACCGGGCAAATAGCCAACCGGGCTAGCGGTATTACCACAGGATCACGGGTTTGGCGGTAGTGGTAACTCCCCATTCCCCATTGGGCTATTGGACCTAATGGGGCATTTTCAGCACAATTACTGCATGCTAATACCACCAACAGGAATTGCACCACAAAGTTTTATTTTCGGTGTATTTACTCCCATCTCAGAGCTGAGGGTAATGCTGCCAGACTAGTGACAGAGCCAGCCCTGTCACGAAGTATGGTGTCTAAATTAATGCAAGCTTTTATTCATTTGGTAATGCAAGAGGTTTTGACGACTGACTACACCTTTTGTTTGGAGGTAAACATGTACTTGTTTTTGGAGACTTGTTACAATTGACTCCTGTGAAAGGTCAACAAGTTTTCAAAATGCTGCAATCTAACAGGCTGATTCATGTAATTCCTCACAAAAGTGTCGCACGCGGCTGGCACACAGCGTGCCTGTGCGAATGTCTGCGCCAGCCGCGTGCGATAAAATCAATTTCCCCGCACAACGTATTCATGGATTCTCGCCTCCAAAAGCAGACGTGGCGCAGAGTGGCGCAGCGACCCTGCAGCAGCGCCAGTTACGCCCCCAAGAACGCCCTCGCGCAAGGAAAAGCCATCAAGATCGCAAAACCATTGCAAAGGGCTGCGCCAACCCTGTACCAGTTTACCGGACTGGCAAACAGCAAACGCAAAGCGGGGAACGAGTATTACGGGTGTCGGGAACACGCGTGCGTGAGAAGTTTCACACGCGATCTGGTCTGGGGGAGCGTGTGCGTGTATTTCAGGGGTGCGCGAGAAGTATTACACGCAAATGGCCTGGGTGCGTGTATTTCAGGGGTGCGCGAGAAGTTCCACATGCGAATGGCCTGGGCGCGTGTATTTCAGGGGTGCACGAGAAGTACTACACGCGATCGTGACGTTCCACATGCGATCTGGCCTGGGGGAGCGGGTGCGTGTATTTCAGTGGTGCGCGAGAAGTCTCACACGCGATTGGGCCTGGGGGAGCGTGTGCATGTATTTCAGGGGTGCGTGAGAAGTTCCACACGCGATTGCCCTGGGCGCGTGTATTCCAGAGGTGCGCAAGAAGTTCCACACGCGATTGCCCTGGGCGCGTGTATTCCAGAGGTGCGCGAGAAGTTCCACACGCGATTGGCCTGGGTGCGTGTATTTCAGAGGTGCGCGAGAAGTTCCACACGCGATTGGCCTGGGCGCGTGTATCTCAGGGGTGCGCGAGAAGTTCCACACGCGATTTGCCTGGGCGCGTGTATCTCAGGGGTGCGCGAGAAGTTCCAGACGTGATTGGCCTGGGCGCGTGTATCTCAGGGGTGGACGAGAAGTTCCACACGCGATTGGCCTGGGCGCGTGTATTTCAGAGGTGCGCGAGAAGTTCCACATGCGATTGGCCTGGGGGAGCGTGTGCGTGTATTTCAGAGGTGCGCGAGAAGTTCCACACGCGATTGGCCTGGCCGTGTGTATTTCAGAGGTGTGCAAGAAGTTCCACACGCGATTGGCCTGGGCGCGTGTATTTCAGAGGTGCGCGAGAAGTTCCACACGCGACTGGCCTGGGCGCGTGTATTCCAGAGGTGCACGAGAAGTTTCACATGCGATTGGCCTGTGCGCGTGTATTTCAGGGGTGCGCGAGAAGTTCCACATGCGATCGGGCCTGGGGGAGTGTGTGCGTGTATTTCAGAGGTGCGCGAGAAGTTCCACACGCGATTGGCCTGGGCACGTGTATTTTAGAGGTGCGCGAGAAGTTCCACACGTGATTGGCCTGGGCGCGTGTATTTCAGAGGTGCGCGAGAATTTTCACATGCGATTTCAGCAGGGTACGTGTATTTCAGGGGTGCGCGAGAATTTTCACACGCGATTTCTGCAGGGTACGTGTATTTCAGGGGTGCGCGAGAATTTTCACACGCGATTTCAGCAGGGTACGTGTATTTCAGGGGTGCCGGGGAGTCCTACATGTGATTTGGCAGTGTGGGTCCTCCCAGGTGTCCCCTGTACACCCTCCACGGCCCCTGCAGGCAGCCCACACCACAGGGGACTACCCTGCATCCCTGGTCATGTCCCGCAGGCAGCCCACCCAACATTGGCATGCCCCCCAGCAAAGGCACATGTCTCCTTGCACTACT
Organism: Ambystoma mexicanum; assembly: GCF_040938575.1. Classification (NCBI taxonomy): domain Eukaryota; kingdom Metazoa; phylum Chordata; class Amphibia; order Caudata; family Ambystomatidae; genus Ambystoma; species Ambystoma mexicanum. The sequence goes on along the minus strand of NC_090930.1, from coordinate 1,248,199,257 downwards.
GATCACCAACTCATGTCCCCTTGCACCACCACCCCCAGCATTGCGGGGCACCTGCTAGCAGGCCCCCACTCATGTCCCACTCATGTCCCCCTGCTCCCCCACCCACCAGCATTGTGGGGCACCTGCCAGCAGGCCCCCACTCATGTCCCACTCATGTCCCCCTGCACCCCTACCCCCCAGCATTGCGGGGCACCTGCCAGCAGGCCCCCACTCATGTCCCACTCATGTCCCCCTGCACCCCCATCCCCCAGCATTGCGGGGCACCTGCCAGCAGGCCCCCACTCATGTCCCCCAGCCAACATGTCATCACAATCTAGATCCCTGGCCCTTATGGTCAGCCTCCAAATGCAAAACACCCACTCGAGTATTGCATCCACCCACTTAGAAATGGCAATGACATGATAGAACCCCAATAGCAAGTTTGGAAATGAACACATGGCCCTCACATACACCCAATGGGTGTCAGTGAATCTCAAAACCCATATCATGATATGCATGATACCAATGAGATGATACTACACATTGAAGTTTGATGAAAAAAATGTATTAAAAACAGCATAAATGGAATTAAAAATAAACAAATGACAATGGGAATCAAAAACCAAAAGCAGCATGTCCGTAAAATAATGAAAAACGACAAATCATAATCCAAAGGAAAGGTGTCCAAAGTCACAGTTCAAGAAAGTAAATCCAAGGTAAAAACAAAACCAAAAACCATTGCTCCATGGGTAAATCCAAAAAAAAATGTAAAAATCCAACAGTCAACTATATACAGATAAACAAACCAGGGTCCATGATCCCAACTGAAGAAATGAAACCTACATAAAAATACTACCTAATAAAATAAAACTATATACAAAAAAGTGGCCCATTGTCCAAAAGGTCCAAAATAAATAAAAAAGCAAAGGAAACCTAACACTAACTACATAACTATTTACAAGGGCAGCGGGCTAGTCCAATGGCTCACTGGTTGTTGTCATGGGCCAGGGCATCATCGAACTCCTATTCAATGGCTTGGAGGCGGGCATGTTCCCTGGCCCCGAGGTCCCGCAGAGATAATGCAGTGTCCATCTCCAACTCCCTGCGAAGACCCTCGAGGCACTCAGCCCGCCTCAGTGCCCTCCGCATGGAGTTCTCTGCCCTGACCATTGTGAGCCGTTCCTCCTCTGCCCGCTGCCGCTCCGCACCTATCTGCTGGCCCAACCGCTCCCACACAGAAGCCACTCCCATTCCAGGGTTCTCCTGCCCTCCGGCCGATGCCTGCACCCCTGATGTTGATGGCCCCGAGCCATGATGCCTCCCACGTCGAGCCTGCCGCTGCCTCCGACGCAACTGCCTGCACGACGGCATCCAGGCTGATGGAAACCACCAACGCCGTCGTGCACATGCCCTGCCCGATGATGCCGTCACATCCTCCATCTGCTGGGGTCCAATTGCTGGTGTGTCCACCCCTGCTGGACCTCCGACTCCTGACTGTGGCAGGGATGGGATCCCCACCGAGGTGGCTGCATTGGTCGGGGCAGGTACACAGGGGGCCCCCGACCATGACCGCTCCCAACTGGGCCACGTTGGCACGGTGCTCTTCGAGATGACGTGCGTGCTCCCCCCGGGAAGCACGCACCTCATCACGAATGACAGCCGTGCGCAACGCGACACCAATCAGGACCTTCTCCATACTGCCAGGGGTCCCCTCGTCCGCAGGTGGAGGGGAGTCAGATGACATGGACATCCCCCCTACCTGCGGACGGGCCTGGGATGGGGCATCCCTGCTGGTGCATGGTGGTGCAGTCACAGTGTCAGGGACAGTGACATGCACAGGCACCTCCAAAGCGACCTGTGCTGCCTCCTGCCCCTGCCCCTGGACTGCACCACTTGCACCAGCAGGGATGCCCCCACCAGGCCCCATGTGCGGCTCAGTAGCAGCCTCCTCCTCCTCTGTGGAAACCACCAACCTGGATGGCTCCACACTGTCTTCCACCGTTGCAAGCCCCTGTGGGGGCTCACCCACCCCTTCCGCTGCAGCTGTGGGGGCATCCCCGCCGCTTAGCTCCACAGCGCCGTCTCCGCCCTCTTCTTCACTTTGCGATGTGTAGAGGGAGACATAGAACACAAGCATCAGGGTACTGTACAATGGTCCACTAGACAGGAAGCAATAGCAGATGAGTGGCACTGTCAAAGATCACTTCCATCATGTCCCTCCACAACACATGGGTCAGTGCAGGCAAAACACATGCAGTAACAGGCATGGCGCATGCTATGGACATAAGCAAACATGTCCAAGGGACTCTTGAAGCATACAATGTTGTTTTTGTACTCACATGCATCATGGGTCATGCCTATCACATGCACACACTTCAACGTACTTTCATCCATCTGGACTCGTACACCCCAGACACAGTGGATGCAAGGATAACTAGGCTGCATCAGTGATTCTGAACATTGTCACAGACATGTCATGCATCCATGGCATTCACAAGTCACAGACACGCAGGTCAGACACACAGACATGGACACCATACATGTACATGGCATCAGCACCCATCCCTCACCCACACCCATGTCAAGGAACAGAGACTGGCATGCTCTCATGTGTCGATTCCGCATAGGGCTCCCCATGTTACATTTAAACACATACACCAACCCTGTGCTTCACACATTACTGGTCTCACATGCATGACCATGATGTCCCTGCACACACACGCGTACATGGCCTATGTCACACGTACAAGTATCAGACAACCAGCACGCTGCAACATGCCCTGTCTCACACAGCAATGCTTGGCCTCTTACCGCTCGACTCCAGACGGGTCTGCCTCTCAAGGATCTGGGCATGGAGCGCTAGGCGTACGCGTTCCAGGACTCTCAGCTGGATGGTACTCATGCTGCCCCGGCACCTCTCCACGAGGCGCCGGGCCTTTATGAGGGTCCTGGACCTGAAGTCCTCCCAGCGCTTCTTGACTTGCTTGATGTTGCGGGTTGCCACCCCCTCCGCGTTGATGGCAACCACAAAGTCGTCCCAGATCCTGTCCCGTCCTTCCTTGTCGGCGCGTGGTGATCCGAAGAGGGCATCATAATGCCCCAGGACAAGCTCCACCAGGACACCAACTTCCTTCTGACTGAAGCTGGTGGTCCTCTGCCCCTCTGGCTGGGGGTCGCCAGTGGTCTCGGATGGTGTTTGCCCCGACATGGCGACCCCCGAGGCAGGCATGGGTGGGCAACTGGGTCCTGGGGCTGGGCTGTGGAGCGATGGTATCCCAGTCGGGAGTGTTCTGTTCCAGCAGGGGTGGACACAGCAACTGGACCCCTGCAGATGGCTGATGTGCAGGCACCAAATGGCAGGGCACCGTGGCAGCAGGCAGGCAGCAGCAGATGTCTCGTGGGAGGCTGATCAGGGCTCTGGGGGGCAGTAATTCAGCCTTTTGGGCAGGAGCGTGGTCTTCCTTGTGCTTACACGTGGCCAGCTTGATACGGAGTGATTTGGCACGTGAAAATTCTGCACGTCAGCGTGTGAATCGAGGAAAGGCCCTTAGCGCGTAAGCGCGTCAGCAGGCATACGTGATTCCATTGGACCAAAGGCCCTTCTCCAGCGTTCTTCTACACGCAAGGCAGACGGTAAGTGGTACCCTGCTCCCCCAGGCCCGATCGCGTGTAAAACCACCCGCGAGCCCCTGAAATACACGTACCCCGCTCCCCCAGGCCCGATCGCGTGTGAAAACACCTGCGAGCCCCTGAAATACACGGTCCCCCACTCCCCCAGGCTCGATCGCGTGTAAAAACACCCGCGAGCCCCTGAAATACACGTACCCCGCTCCCCCAGGCCCGATCGCGTGTGAAAACACCTGCGAGCCCCTGAAATACACGTGCCCAGGCCAATCGCGTGTGGAACTTCTCGCGCACCTCTGAAATACACGCACACGCTCCCCCAGGCCCGATCGCGTGTGGAACTTCTCGCGCACCCCTGAAATACACGCGCACAGGCCAATCGCGTGTGAAACTTCTCGCGCACCTCTGAACTACACGCGCCCAGGCCAATCGCGTGTGGAACTTCTCGCGCACCTCTGAAACACACGCGCCCAGGCCAATCGCGTGTGGAACTTCTCGCGCACCTCTGAAATACACGCACCCAGGCCAATCGCATGTGGAACTTCTCGCGCACCCCTGAAATACACGCGCCCAGGCCAATCGCATAGGAGAAACTTCTCACGCACCTCTGGAATACACGCACACGCTCCCCCAGGCCCGATCACGTGTGAAACCTCTCGCGCACCTCTGAAATACACGCACACGCTCCCCCAGGCCCGATCGCGTGTGAAATTTCTCGCACACCTCTGAAATACACGCACACGCTCCCCCGGGCCCGATCGCATGTGAAACTTCTCGCGCACCTCTGGAATACACGCACACGCTCCCCCAGGCCCGATCGCGTGTGGGCCTTCTCGCGCGTGTAGGACTTTGGCGCACATTTTTTTCCTGCGCAGGGACGCTACCGCCTGCTTTCGTGTGGCGGACATGTATGGGCCTGTGCGCGTCTTTGGCCGTGCGCTGTTTTTCCCTATTCGAGTCCATGAATACGTGTTGTAGGCGAGCGTGTGGGCGTTCTGCGCACTTGCCTCCTGTACTTCCCCCGTGACGCCCACATTTTCACGAGTTGTTCCCCATTCTGCGCGTGACGCCCCATGTTACGCCTACTTTTGTTATGTGCGCCGCGCTATGTGCGAATTCGCTGTGGCCTTATCGCACGGCGTTCGATGACCTGTGCGCCATTGTGCGCCAGCGTGCGCCGCGCACTTTTTCAGCGCACATCCCACATTTTGCGCGTGCACGGACTTCCATGAATTGATGTGTGATGTTTTCTGTGCGATAATCGCACTTGCACTGCGATTTTCGCTATTTCACTGCGAATCGCATGTTTTCGCACATTAATTCCATGAATCGGCCTGTAAGGATACTCAAAAAAGTATAGAAACTATTGGTAATTTGAACCTTTGGAATTGTTTAGAATTCCAGGAATTTACCATTAATATGAGGGAATCTGCAGAAATGCTTACCAAGATTGGAATAGGTGTTCTTGAGGAAAACGTGAAAGCAGTCTTAAAAGAAAGATTGACTTCTAACATATTTCATGCAGATAGCAGTCCATCTGATGTCATGCTGACTCTTAAGGAAAAAAATAATTTCTTGTGTTGCTTTGATGTGCACACTTTCAGAGCATAACAAGTTTAACTCTACAATGCTACTGCCATAGAAGCAAAATATTGCGGAGACAAAATCATATGAAATTTTACATGGTCATGTTATGCTCTTAGAGTCGGAGTTAAGTTTGATCGTGTAGAAGGAACTCACATGATTTCTAGGACCTCTGCATGTTTCAAGTTTTTTAAGGATACCTTTGTGAAAAGAGCACAGTTTCCATTATGCTGTGCTTATGCAATATGTATTCATAAATCGCAAGTGTTGACTTTAGAAGCAGAACTTATTGTCTTTCGTCATACACTGTTTAAAGAAGAAATGCCATATGTAGCTTTGCCACATATGAAAAACATACCTGGTTTATTTTTTAATAAACTTTGATGAAAGAAAAGTGACACCTGACATTTCTTGCATTGAAGAATATATTATATTGCGTGTACTGTATGCTCCTCATTTGAACCTTTACCTGTATCTATGAAGCACTCATCCAAGAAACATAAGAAGTCAGTGAAAGCTCATTCAATTGAAATCAGTCATTGTAAGATAAAAAACAACAGCATTTAATGAAGTTGGAGAGTTGTTCCAGTATAACATGCTGCCATTGTAGATTTAGTAATTAAACTGGAGTTGAATGCTATTGTAATGCAGCGTTGTGTATGTTGTTTCAAATGACTGCATTGATGCAAGAATAGATTCCAAAACAGATAAGCAGCTATGTGTGGAAATTTCATTTCTTAAAATATCTGTAGATGAAAAATCCCACAGTTTACATTCAGCAATGCCAATCTGAAATGAAGTAGCTGTTGCAGGTGGAAATAAACACTTTTCTGAAAATACAATGGAAGATACTCACGCATTTTTATTGACTGTCTGATTTATAAGTGAAGGGCACGGTTAGCATAGACAGGCATGTAGGAATTAATTAGGCATCGTATCATATGTGTCCATAATGTAAGGAAGGTTATTCTACTCCAGATCTTTGTGATAAATGTGTGTTTGTACCTATCCATGATCAGAAAAGTGAATTTTTTTCTGATTGTGTAACTAAAGCATTCCATGAAATGCAATGCAGTGGCTATGGTTGTAATGTACAATCAACACCGCAAAGACCAGTTTTTTTAATAAGTATGTTTCGATTATGTTTCAAAGATACAGTGTAGATAGTAGGAAAATGAACACATCAATAATGAATTTTGAATTTGGTCAAGTTTCTGTTAGTAAGACCACTTTTAAAATGTGTGTCATTATTTTTCATGAAGGGCATCCGTTAAATGTGGACATTTCATGACATGGGGGCTATGAAAACCCAGAAGGTGTCTCACCCGCTAGTCCCAGCGGATCTCTCTCTCAGGTGGCCAGGGCAAGGACACTGCCTTTGGATCCAGATCCTGGGGGTGATTCAGAGGCCTTTATCACATCCTACCAGGTTGGATACGTGGGAAGCCTGCTCCCCCTTTCCCTTCTCCAGCACTTTCACTCGGACAGCCCGCTCCGGGAGAAAACAGACTCACACCCGAGCAGTGTACCTGACATGTCCCAATACTATTCTCAAGCAAAGTCAGGCAATTATTGACAATCACTCACACCTCACTTCCATTACATTTTCCCACACAGATCAAAGTCAGAGCAGGAGAGCACAATGTGAGCGAGGCAAAGCACGCCAAGCTACATCGGTTTCGAGTCAGCAACTGAACCAGGGGAGAATGACAGCAGAGCATGAATGGTTCATAAGAAAGGAAGCACCCTTCACCTTTTTCAGGCAAGACAGTGTTACTTTCAAGAAACCTTCAATGTAGAAATCGTAAGGCCAGGAAACCAGAATGAAGAATCCTGCATTGTGTTTTGAAAGATATCAAGGGCTCTCCCGCGTAACTGACCAGGGTGGCGAGGAGCAGCAGATGCTGTGATATGCTCCTTGGCTCCAAGAAGAAAGAAGCAACTGAGATCAACACAGCTGGTGAGTTGGGGAGACTGATGCAAGACCGGTCTGTGTTGAAGTCAAGGTTGCAATTGGTAACTGGAACGAACATTGTTAGAGGCATTTAAAGTTAAACTGCTGATGAATGTAAGAACCTGAGAAGGAAAGATATGATACCGTTGACAGTTATGTTATGTTATCTGCACTTGTAAAGGGCACGGCCGCCTGAAGGCATCATGGCGCTGAGGAGAAAGGGATGACCAATTAACACCAACTCATGGAGTAAGGTGCTAGAAGAGAGTAGTCTTACGCGCTCTTCTAAATGCAAGAAGATTGGAAATTTTCCTCATTGCAGAGGGAAGACCATTCCAGAGGGTGGGTCTGGCTATGGAGAAGGCCCTGCCTCCAACCCTAGTACGCTGGTATCTTGAGACAACAAGAAGGTCTGCAGCGGATGAGCGTAAGTCCAGCTCTGGACGATACTGGGAGAATTTGGCCTGCAAGAACTCGGCCCCTTGACCATGGATAGCCCGATGGACTATACACAGGGCCTTGAAGCGGACCTGCTGACTGACCAGCAGCCAAAGGGGTGAACACAGCACTGGGGTGATATGGGCTCCATACGGAGTACCTGTCGCTAGCCTAGCCGCTAGATTCTGTATATGCTGTAGCTGTTGTGTCAAGCCAATAGGCTGTGACAGATACAGCGAGTTACTGTAGTCTCAACGGGAGAAAACTAGCACTGCGACTACTGGAGGGCGCAAACATTTGGGTAACAAAGGTAGAACCTTCTTCAAGATCCTGAGTTGATGGTGACCAACTTGGCACACAGACATTCCTTGGTCAGACATGGAAAGGGAGGCAGAGAGAGTAACACCCATGTTTTTCACGTTGCTTATTGGAGTGGGGAGGAGGCCAAGGGAAGAGGGCCAAAAGGCAGTGGTCCACAGTGAGGGATCCGGGGGACAGCCCACCACCAGCACCTCAGTCTTGTTGCCGTTGAGCTTCAGCCAGTTCTGATCCATGCAGTCGCCAACGGCTCTCAGACAGTCATGAAGGCTCGATGACACCTCAGCTTGCTCCTGATCCAGGCGGACCAGGATTTGTGTGTCATTGGCATACGAGTAGCCGTTGAGTCCGTGGGTGTGGATGGGGCATATCAGTGTCCAGATGTAGATATTTAACAAGATTGGGAACAGTGAAGAGCCTTGCGGGACACCACAGGTGAGAAGACAGGACGAAGAAATGAACGGAGGCATAGCGAGAGTCTGAGTGCGTTCTGATAAAAAAGAAGTAAACCAGGCAAGAACCTGGCCAGATATTCTGATCTGTTCCAGGCGTGACAGCAGAATGGGGTGGTCAACCATGTCAAACATGGCCGAAAGATCCAACAGAATCAATGCTCCAACCCCACCTGAGTCAACCTGCCTGGACATATCCTCCTGCACAGACACAAGTACTCTTTCAGTGCCTCTACCAGGTCTAAACCCTGCCTGTGCAGGATTAAACATCTTTGAGGATTCCAGGAAGGAGTATAGTAGGGGGTGATTAGTGATTCTAATAATTTAGAGAGTGGTCCGGCACCTTGAAAGTGCTCAATCGAAGGTCTCTGTAAGGTATCCTGACAAGAGAAACGAAAGTAGAACATTGATGTGAAATAGAATTGTGTGAAATTAATCTAAGTGGTACTGCGATGCTTTAAGCAAAACCCATTGCACATTCGAAAGTCTTTGATTCTGATATCAAGATGATCTGAGCCTGAACGAGCCTGAACGAGGGGGATCTGTGGTCCGAACCCAAACGAGGAAGACCAGTTGTGAATATTGTGGAATATTGAGGTTCTGAGCCAAACAAATGGGACCTTTGGTCCAAGTCCGAAAGAGGGAGACCAGTCGAGAACTTGTGAATGTGAAAACCCTGACAAGGGAAAGGAACTTTTGTGTTTTGTTTGTTACATCAGGCCCTCTGCAATAAGAGACTTTCATTGGGAGAGAGACTTTGGAAGAAGGTTCATTGGAACCAATGGGGCATTTTCGGCACAATTATCCCGTGCTAATAGCGCTGCAGTAATTGCACCCAAAAATGTGTGTTAAGTTGGTGCTTTTACCCCGAGCTTAGAGCTGGAGGTAAATGCTGCCAGACTCATGATTGGGCGGACCCTTAAATGCAGCGGTAATAGCATTACCGGTGGATTTAAGGGTTACTGCCCAACTCGTGATGACCCTGTGTATATTTCAATATGTACAAGTGTTCCCTATAAGTGCTAGGTTACTAAATGATTCAATGTACCTTATTTTAAGTTTGAGTAAGTACAGAAATGTTATTAATATATGTTTATTTGGTGAAAATAAGTATGGATAAAAAGTTTTTTCTTTTAATATTCTAATGGGAATACACATTTAAAATACCTTAGTGAAAGGCTTAGTTTGTTAAATGTATAAATATCTTCTGTATGCAGTGTGACATTTTCAGAAAAGTTGTCCAATCTATTTAGTCATTAAACTGTGCATGTTTTTCCATTTTGTATGGTAGGTTTATGAAAATATTTGCTCCTTAGGTGTGTAGGTGGCCAGAAAAAGGATGCACTCCAAATTATGAAAGAAGTTATCAAATGGCAATGTAGATTAAAAAAAAAATAGTTTGTATATTCATATAGTACAAACAGTATTGCACACTACGTACAACTATCAGTGCCAATAGAATAAATAACAATTCTTAGTTCATTGTTTTTAAAATATAATGTGTGCATTATAAAATGTCATCTTTTAAGAATTTGCTGATGTAAAACCAAATTCGTGCTTACCTAAATTGTTAGTATAGTTGAGGTCATAACATTGCATTTTTTTCTTTTATTGCATTGTAGCAGCTCTTAGGTTTTAAAAGTGTTGTTTTGTGAAGGTGTTTTTGATGCAATATTTATTTTATAAAATTGTTTACATTATTATTGTACATGTGGTTTGGTGATTATTTGCAGCTACAGACTGGTGTGTCCCCTGATTGGATGGTATTGTACATGCAGATGTCATGATAAAGCGTGGGCGTAGCCGCGTCAATACATCTGAGCATGTGATTAGATGGTCTTTTGGTGTGGCTAACAGAAATCCACAGGCGAGAAGCTGCAGCGCGTAATATTTTTCACTGTAGGGTGACTGACGTAGATGTTTAGAGACATCAATGTAATTCAACGTGCTATTGGCTGATTTGCATTGTGTGGATTTCATGCAACAGCATGGACGTAGTTGTGTCAATGCTTCTCGGTGTGCCATTGGCCCGTTTGTTGTCACAGGCCTGAAAAATAGGATTTTGCACAAGTGGATATAACGCGACAGCATGGACATAGTCGTGTCAATGCTTTTCAGTGTGTCATTGGCTAAGTTGTTGATGCTGGTATGCAATTTAGGATTTTGCTAATGTGAATGTCACGCAATGACATGCGCGTAGTCGCATCAATGCATCACAGTCTGCCTTTGGCTCATTTGTTAACAAGGCTATGCAAAATAGGAGCTTGCAATGCGATTAGCCAGTAGAAAGAAGAGTAAACCGCATCACCTGAACTTTTGAACCATTTGGCCCTTCGATTGATGCAGCTTCTGCCATATCGCGGGTAAACCACCTCTGTAGATACAGCTATAAAACTTTTTTTTTAAAGAAAGAAGCATTTGTACATCTGTATGTGAACAGTTGTGTTGTAAAAATGTGTTCTAAGATATATTGAGTGTACACTTTGTACAGATTTACTGTAGCACTTTCATAGGTTTCTATTTGTAACAGTAGATATCATTGCAAAAATGTAAAAGTTAAATTAATATGGAGAAACATTTTTAAGAATAGGGTTATTTGGGGGTATTTGGGTGTAGTTGCTTTTTATTTTATTTTATTTTATTTTATTTTATGTTGTACACATGATACCTCATTTTCATTGGCCCAATTGTCTGTATTATTAATGTCAATTATGTATGGAATAATAAAACTCTTGAAATTCAGAAGTTTTGTTGTGTTAAGTTTGCACCTTAAAGTCTCTGCAACGAAAGTTTTTACATGAAAATAAAATATATAGTATATTACACAGCCACGGTAGTAGTTGCGGTTAAGTTGCAATTCCCATAGGAAGAACAATTTTTGGGCGGTTTATAACTTCGCTCCCTCTGGACGAATCCACACCAAACTTTGGAAAAAGTATATGGCCCACTCTGAAATGTTTTGCAAAGTTTGGTGAGGTTTTGTCCAGGGGGGACAAAGTTATAGGGGGGGGGGGTTCCAAAACTTATTTTTTCCCATAGACAGAATGGAGAAAAAACTTTGCTCAAGCCTACAGCCTAAATGGCTGGATGGATTTTCACCAAATTCGCATAGGAGCAGCGTCTTGGTCCCGAAAGTGTGCTTTTGTAAATTTGGTGAAAATCCGTCCAGTAGTTTTTTTTTAAAAATGACCAAAAAGTAGGACACATAAAATTTGGGATATCTATGTCCGCTACGCAGACAGATTTCCCTGTTCGCTCCGCGGACAGTGTCCTGATTGGCTAATCGGCTTGCGTAATGTTCGAAGACATGCAACGTGTTCGCTGATTGGATGGTGAAGAGCGTGGAGTGCGTCAGATTTTTGGGAATTCCCTCCATCTTTTATCCGCGGACAGCGCAGTGACAAATGGTGAAGAAATACAATTTTGGCAAGTGTGTTGGCATGTAAGACTGTTTGGGGAGGGTGGGGGAGTAAGAGATGGGTCAAATATCATATCTATTTAGGTGGCAGGGACCCCTGTTGTATTCATTGTGTCCGTGGACAGCCGCGCTGTCTTTGATGACCGTAATCAACCAAAATGGGGGTGTCCTAGGGACATTATACCTGTCCATACTGTTCGCAGTCAAGTTGAAACTGTTCTAAGAACACACACGTGTCTGGGATGTCCATAATCAAACGAAAATGGAGGTGTCCTAAGGACAATATACCTGTCCGTACTGTTCGCAGGCAAGTTGAAACTGTTCTAAGAACACACACGGTGTAGGGGATGTCCATAATCAAACGAAAATGGAGGTGTCCTAAGGACACTATATCTGTCCGTACTGTTCGCAGGCAAGTTGAAACTGTTCTAAGAACGCACACGGTGTCCGCGGACATAAAAATTGCCCATTAGACATAGTTAACATGTTTGATTCCATGGGTGTGATCTATGGGTGTGATATGCTGCAGTGGTTGTGGCCAGGGCCTAGAGTCTTGGGTGCATGGCCAAAGGCCGTAGGCACATGTAATATAGTTCTTTATGTTGAGTTTTTAATGACAATCTGATATGATTAATTAAACTTGTTTTGGTAAGTTTTACTAAGCTGCCTTCACAATTTGTCACTCTGTATCTACCTTTTTTTCATCGGGTTTTATATTATTTTTGTATGTGAAGTTTTGGGCTATGTGGTATAGACACATGGTTTCCAAAGTGGTACTTCTGTTTGGGTAGTATGTGTCTAGTGAATTGTTTTTCAAAATGTCTTGGCTGTTGGGAATGTTTGGCTATTGTTTCTATGTCATCATATGATTTGAGAACTCTTTTTCTAGATTTAGCAGGACGAAGACTTAGCCAAACTATATTTTCAGATTTTCCATACAAAGCAGTACCGGTTAAACGATCTGCAGCTTCTTAGCAGCCACATTCTCTACGGGAGAGTATTTTTATTCCGAAGCTGTACAATTTCGGAGACAGTATTTTGTCTGATGACAGGTCATTCCAGAGGTCTTGACGCTCTGTTTTTTCTGCTTTGGTTAAGTAGGCTGTAACATATCGTGCAACTGCAGTGGAATTGTCTGCAATGTACTGTACATCTATGTTTACATTCCATAAGAGGGCAATGATTGCATTGTAATCATTGATATATTTTGCTTCTTCTGTTCTTTTTATGTAATATGTATTTTTAGGTGATTTACCTTAAACACAATGTCTAACTGAAGGCATTAAGTTGTCACTTCATCTGTTTCTGTAACCGGTTTAGGGAAACCAAAGCAGCATTTGGTGCAGTATTTCCCTTTGTTTTTGTATTTGCGACAACAATATTTTCCACATTTGTGTCTTTGAAATTATACAATTTTTGCATGAAGATCACTATTTGTTGCTTCTGATGGAATTTCACCAGTGACATATTTTTAGATAAACTGTAACACAGTGGCATCACTGTCTTGACCACATTAGGAGCATCTTTAATCATAAAAGCATGTGGATATGTGGTGCTGCTCTGGCTTGGTATTCTTTATTCCAAAAGAAGTGTTGCACTTCTCCCAGGGGAGGAACAGTTTTATCACAAATAAAGTGTAGCATGGCAATGAAGCGTTGATGGAAATATCTTGAAACATTAACAGGATCTAGAGAGCAAAGCTCTCTAGGTGTTAGTATACCTATGTTTTTTTTGTTTTTGTTTGATATGCATAGGAAATAATATAGATCCGATCCTTCCATGCATATTCTGCACAACGTAATGTAACAAACCAAGTGGGTGGGCCAAGGTTTCTTATCATAAGACGTACATCTCTGTGATGTCGGAACCAGTACTCTTTCGTACCATGCATGTTTGCTAACATATTTGTAATGCTTGATTGTAAAACCTCATCTTGTTCTTGCACTTTTTGTAGCAATTGCATAGCGGACATATTTTGAAAGTGGGTTCCAGATTTCAATGTGTGTGCAACTCCGTAACATAGAGTTGCTAGTTCACTTTCAAAGAGTAGGTGGAATATGTATTCCACATTTTGTCTAAATCTGGGGTCTTCAGAATACATCTGTAACGAGCGGTATTCTGATGCTGTTATTCGAATAGGTCTATTATCGTACCTTCCTCCTTTGCCAGTATGAAAGATTAGAGGAAAAGCACATGCTTCTATACTTTTTTCCCATATGCTGATTGGTGATCCTTTTGTTTGTTGTATTTGGTATGATTCTAGTGTATTTTCTATGGTGTCATTAGAGTGTAATGGATGACTTGTATAATGGTCTAATATATTGGATACTGTAGCAGGATCTAGAAGTTCAACTTGACCAGTTTCTGGTGATCTTCAATTATTTCAGTTGTTTCCCTTAAGTTTTCTTTAATATTTATTTCTTTGTAGTATTCATTATTGTCTTTTAGATATTGCAAGGCTTGTCTAACTTTATGTAAGTGTACCAGTTGTTGCCATTTTTTTTGTCTTTTGTACGTACACCATTTAGTAAGACAATTAAAGATTGTTCTATTGGACGTTGCACTCCCAGAGTGTGACATTTTCTTTTAGATCTAATGGTAAATATACTACTTTGGCACGAATGCCTTTCACCAATTCAGAGGGAGGTAATTCTGCTGTTTTTGGTTGAAGGCATATTATTGCTTGAAATGTGTGCACTGTTTGAATTATGATGCTCTCCTATAAATTGAGTTGTTGCAAGGGTTTTGGTGGCGGGAATAATTCCAAATTATTTGTGATAGCACATGAAGGAGTTTGATTGTTGTCAAGTTTTGAAGTGCAGTAACTGCAAAGTGTTAAAGGGTCAGTTATTTCGTATTTGTTTTCTGCTATAAGGTAGAGAGCTAATTCAAACCATTTGGAAACTTCATTGTCTTCTATTTTGTATGTTATGTCTATAGTTTTTGTCTTACTTTTATAAAATGTTCTGCAGCAACACATACACATGGTTTGGTACTTCAGCGGATGTACTTTTGAATTTTAGTATTTCTTTTTTGTATGTGTGTAGTAGAAGGCTGCCATGTGCAGAATTGTTTCTAGTCTGTTGTAAAGCTATTGCATTTTGTAAGTGGTTTCACTTCCAAAATATTTACAGGGTAATTCATAGAATTTCGCAGAAAAGTGTCGCAAGCGGCTGGCGCAGAGTGTCTGCGTGCGATTGTCTGCGCCAGGCACGTGCGCTAAAACCGATTTCCGCGCACAGCGTATTCATGGATTTTAGGCTCCCAAACCAGCCGTGGCGCAGAGTATCGCAGCGACCCTGCAGCAGCGCCAGTAACGCCCCCAAGAACGCCCTCGCGCAAGGAAAAGCCATCAAAATCGCTAAATCATCGCAAAGGGCTGCGCTAACCCTGGACCAGTTTACAGGGCTGCCAAACAAGGAACGCAAAGCGGGTAACGTTCATATCAGGGGTACGCGGGAAGTTTTACACGCGATTAGCCAGGGTACGTGTATTACAGGGGTACGCGTGAAGTTTAACACGCGATTGGCCAGGGTACGTGCATTAGAGGGGTACGCGTGAAGTTATACACGCGATTAGCCAGGGCACGTGTATTACAGGGGTACGCGGGAATTATCACACGCGATTTGGCTGGGTAGGTGTATTACAGGGGTACACGGGAAGTTTTACACGCGATTTGGCTGGGTACGTGTATTACAGGGGTGCGCTGGAATTATCACACGCGATTTGGCCAGGTACGTGTATTACAGGGGTGCGCGGGAATTATCACACGCGATTTGGCTGGGTACGTGTATTACAGGGGTGCGTGGGAAGTTACACACGCGATTAGGCTGGGTGGGTCCTCACAGGTGATCCCTGTACACCCTCCACGGCCCCTGCAGGCAGCCCACAAAACAGGGGACTACCCTGCACACCTGCTCATGTCACCCACCACCCCCACCCCCCACCATCCAGGGGCACCCTCCACCAGGCCCCCACTCATGCTCGACTCATGTCTCCCACCACCCCCACCCCCCAGCACTGTGGGGCGCCTGCCAGCAGGCCCCAACCCATGTCACCCACCACCCCCACCCCCCAGCCAACAGGGGCAGCCTCCACCAGGCCCCCACTCATGTCTCCCACCACCCCCACCCCCCAGCAGTGCAGGGGCACCCTCCACCAGGCCCCCACTCATGTCCCCTATCACCCCACCCCCCAGCAGTGCAGGGGCACCCTCCACCAGGCCCCCACTCATGTCTCCTATCACCCCCACCCCCCAGCCACCAGGGGAAGCCTCCACCAGGCGCCCACCCATGTCCCCCTGCACCCCCACCCCCCAGCCACCAGGGGAAGCCTCCACCAGGCCCCCACCCATGTCTACCACCCTTCCCACCCCCCAGCAGTGCAGGGGCACCCTCCACCAGGCCCCCACTCATGTCTCCCAGCGTGCTACGTGTATTTCAGGGGTGCGCGGGAAGTCCCACTCGCGAATAGCCTGGGCGGGTGTATTTCAGGGGTGCGCGGGAAGTTTTACACGCGACTTCAGCAGGGTACGTGTATTTCAGGTATGCGCGGGAATTCTCACACGCGATTTGGCTTGGTACGTGTATTACAGGGGTGCGTGGGAAGTTACACACGCGATTAGGCTGGGTGGGTCCTCACAGGTGTTCCCTGTACACCCTCCACGGCCCCTGCAGGCAGCCCACAAAACAGGGGACTACCCTGCACACCTGCTCATGTCACCCACCACCCCCACCCCCCACCATCCAGGGGCACCCTCCACCAGGCCCCCACTCATGTCCCCTATCACCCCCACCCCCCAGCCACCAGGGGAAGCCTCCACCAGGCGCTCACCCATGTCTACCACCCTTCCCACCCCCCAGCAGTGCAGGGGCACCCTCCACCAGGCCCCCACTCATGTCTCCCAGCGTGCTACGTGTATTTCAGGGGTGCGCGGGAAGTCCCACTCGCGAATAGCCTGGGCGCGTGTATTTCAGGGGTGCGCGGGAAGTTCCACACGCGAATAGCCTGGGCGCATGCATTTCAGGGGTGCGCGGGAAGTTTTACACACGACTTCAGCAGGGTACGTGTATTTCAGGTATGCGCGGGAATTCTCACACGCGATTTGGCTTGGTACGTGTATTACAGGGGTGCGTGGGAAGTTACACACGCAATTAGGCTAGGTGGGTCCTCACAGGTGTTCCCTGTACACCCTCCACGGCCCCTGCAGGCAGCCCACAAAACAGGGGACTACCCTGCACACCTGCTCATGTCATCCACCACCCCCACCCCCCACCATCCAGGGGCACCCTCCACCAGGCCCCCACTCATGCCCGACTCATGTCTCCCACCACCCCCACCCCCCAGCACTGTGGGGCACCAGCCAGCAGGCCCCAACCCATGTCACCCACCACCCCCACCCCCCAGCAGTGCAGGGGCAGCCTCCACCAGGCCCCCACTCATGTCTCCCACCACCCCCGCCCCCAGCCACCAGGCGCAGCCTCCACCAGGCCCCCACCCATGTCTCCCACCACCCCCACCCCCCAGCAGTGCAGGGGCAGCCCCCACCAGGCCCCCACTCATGTCCCCTATCACCCCCACCCCCCAGCAGTGCAGGGGCAGCAGGCAGTCAGGCAGCAGCAGGTGGGAGCGTGCTCGGGCTCTGGGGGGCAGTAGTTCGGCCTTCCGGGCAGGAGCGTGGTATTTCGTGTGCGTACGCGTGGCCAGCTTGGTACGGAGTGATTTTGCACGTGAAAATCCTGCACGTCAGCGTGAAAACTGAGGAAAGGCCCTCAGCGCGTAAGCGCGTCTGTGACGTGACCCGCACAGGTGTTTCCCACACAGCACGTGATGACAGAGCACACGTGGAAAGACTGCACGTCAGAGTGTAATCGCGTGTGATTGGTGGAAATGGCCCTACACGCAGAAGTGACAAAGCATGTAATAGGTGGAAATGGCCCTAGCGCGTACACGCCGCGTAAGTGACGCTGGACGTGTGGGCCTGTATAAAAGGTACGTGTAGAACACGTTTTCCTTGTACGTGCTTTTTGTGGAGAGCGAGTGGGTGAATTCTGTACTTCTTGTCGTTTCACACGCGATTTACTTCACGGCGTTTCAAGTTCGTATTCCCTGTTACCTCTGACAGCTTTTTCTCTTTTTTCTCTTTAACTGGTTTACCTGGGCCTGTTCCCTCAAACAGTGTTCCCTTCTACTGTTGTCCTGTCTCCTCAGACAGCGGACAAATCTTCTTTTGGCGGGGGTGTTGCCAACCAAACGTGCTCCTTTTACACGCTCGTTTACCAGGCAGACGGTGAGTCACGCACGTATCTAACATCTGTGCTTGCCCCGTGTGTAGCCTACCCCTTCAGAGGTCATTCTAGGCTGCGTGTGACACGCATACGTTCATTCTTGTGTTTCTGGGTGCCACAGCGTAGTGCAGGTTTTTCTTTCTGCACACGTGGTCTAGGAGGGGTTGCGTGCACGTCATCTCCCTTTTTTGGGCCTCCTGTGCGTTGCGTGACCCGTCACCTTTCCCCAGGGGTTACATTCAGCCTTGCTAGAGCACTAGGGTACAATTACCATCTGGTACCCAACCCCTTTGACCCCCAATTGCCCAGGACAATAGTCTACATCCACTCCCATACGCACATTAACATCAGTGCCATGGCTGGGAGGCGAGGATTCCGTAAGGGTGGCAAAGGTGGAAGAGCCACAAGTGGTGGCTGTGGTGGATCCGGTAGGGGACGTGGTCGTAACTTGCAGGGTGAGCCTGTCCCCCCATGTGTGGAGGACCAGTCACGGGCACCCATAATCCCCCCCTCCCCCCCTCCCATTGAGGCTGATGTGGCTGACACCATCCATGCTCAGCCCTTGTTGGACCAGCCCATTGTGGCACCAGACCTGGCTGACTCCATGGCTGACTTCCAGGTCAGCAGGGCTACGACACGTGCGCTGGTGCACGTTGATGCCATCATGCCACGTGGATCTGGGGCAGCAAGGTCATCTGCTGCACCAAGGAGGCAGGGCGGAGAGGCTGCAGGGGCAGCTGCGGCTCCATCCACCCCAGCCCTCACACACCCAGCCAGGACAGTGGCGGTCCTAGTCCATGCTGCTGACATTCCCCCTGACACCATCACACTAGAGCCAATGCCTGCACCAACTCCCATGCTGAGTGTGCAATCCCACACTCCTGATACAGAGTCCACCAGGGCTCCTGCCCCTAGTGTCCAGAGCGGCGCAGGACACTCAGGATCACCACCACCTTCCAAGCGGAAGAGGAAGAGTGCTTGTCCGGCACAGGCTGATGCCCCAGACACGGCTACACAGTCCGGCCCGTCCAGGAAGCCCAGCTTCACGGATGAAGAACTGAATGCACTTGTCAAGTATGTGTCCGGACATGACAACGAGATGGTCATTGTTGCAGGATCCAAGACCACACCTGCACAACGCCAGGCACACTGGCAGACCGTTGCGGACATCGTAAGTGCCCTTGGAATCGTGAGGCGCACAGCCAATGATTGCTATAAGCGCTGGAATGACCTAAAGCGCAGGGCAAAGAGTAAGCTGGCCTCAAGTCATGCCGCAACTCTAGTGACTGGAGGTGGGTCTCCAGTAGTAGACATGGAACTCACTCCACATGAGTCAGTCGCTGGGACCTACGTCACGGAGGAACAGATCCAAGGCGTGGGAGATCTGGCTGATTACGAGGCATTGTCCGGTGAGTGCACATGCATGTGTGTGTCATCCATGTGCATGGTGTGTGTGTGAGGGCTTCTGTTCGGGTGCCAGGTGAGAGTGTGTGCACCTGAGTCGTATGGGTCAGCCATGTGCTTCATGCAATCCTTCCTGCGCAGCTGCATTTGGCCATAGCAGTATCCCTTCTGCCAACAGTAGACATCTAGCCCAACTGCACGCCAGTTGCCCTTGAAGTGTCACCTTGGCACAACATATTTGCTTCTTTTTCACTGTTCATTCAGTCAGTTTGTTTGCATTCCACCACTTTCACTAGGCATGTCGCTGTCCACTAGTCACATGCCTGACATGGGTATGGTAAAGTGGAGTGACTTTGTTACCTGGATATCATTTGTACACACATGTCCCTGTGCAATTGGACCATTTCAGACTGGCAGCTCCAGGTGAAAAATCTGACCTGTTAGAATTAGAAAAGCAATTACATGCGGGAACTGGACTGAATGAATAGGTGCTGCCCTCCTCTCCATCTTCACTCAATAGCAATGGTACATGCCATCTGTGTGATGGCATGTGTGTTTCACCTGCCAATCACAGGCCAATGTGTGATGCCACTGCCAGGCAGCATGCAGAAAATGTGTTCATCTTCCATCTTGGTGTCATCAGTGTGTGCCATTTGCCTGCACTTCATACGCAGTGAGGGTGCATGCATGGGAGGGTTTTAGTCATGTGGGACATGTGTCAATCAAGTACTGGTTCTCTTGCTTCTCAGCCCTCAATGTGTGCCATGGTGCTAATGCCTGTTTCCATTTCTTTGTTTTCATGTCTTTGCAGGGGAAGACGCACCTGATACTGCTGGGGTTGTGGAGATGGTGCAGACCCAGGAGGGGTCCGAGGGCCGACCAACCACCAGTGAGGGACGTGGTGTGGTGGTGGGGGAGAACCCACAAGTGCTGCAGGTCGTGCTCTCAAGGGGTGTCTCTGGCTGCACCTCCCCCGAGCTGTACTCAGGTGTTGATTCGGATGAGACCTACGTGCCGTCGCAGGTGAGTGTTCCAGGGAGGGATTCTGTTCTGTCTCACCCACCTGCACCAGGGTCAGAACCCTCCATGGGGATGTCAGTGTTGGCAGCTACGCCTTCGGTGGTTACGGATGCAGGGTCACACTCCGCGACATCTGATCCTGTTCCTGGGCCAGCAGATCAGAGGGGGAATGCAGTCCTGCAGCCTCAGGCAGTGCCGGCACAGCAAGGCGCAGTTCGCCTTGCCCCAGACAGGTGTGGTGCCCGCCGACGTGGTGGCCGTACGCCACCCGGCAATACCGCATGGGAGCAATCCATTTACGGTATGGCAACCCAACAGGCTGCATCATCCGAGATGATGGCTCAGGCCATGGATAGGGTGGCCACTTCCATTGTCCCCCCAGAAAGGCTGATGGAGCGACTAGAGCAGGCAACCGACTCCATCTGCCAGTCACACAGGGAGGACATGTTGGGGTCCAACAGGGACAGGTGGGCGGCACTGCCGACTCTGCAGGAGGCCATCTCCATTGAGTCCCAGGGCCACAGGGAAGCCCTGAGGCAGGAGCTCCTTCACCTCAGGACGACTCTTGTTGAGCTTGAGGCTTCAACACACCAAAGGACAGAACAGCAGCTGGAGCGTCTCACCCGTACGCTCTCAGCTGAGATGCAGGCAACGAGGGCGGAGGTCCGGGCATCCCGTGAGTTGTTGCATGGGGACCTCCGCACACTCATCCTCCAGAACCAGACCTACCACACCCGCATGCTTGCAGCCATGGAGGAGCAGACTAGGGCCTTGCGTGGGCTGCCTCCCATAGTGCAACCACCTCCGGATGCAGCTGCACAGGGTGATAATAGCGACAGCAGTGATACTCCCACAATAGGGTAGCCGTGTGGGCCATCTCCAGGGGGCTGAGTGCTTGGGAGCACAGGGTGGGTGATGTGAGGTCATCCTCCCACTCACTCACCAGGTCCAGTATAATGTGTGGTGGAAACCTGTACCTCCCATACACCTGGTCATCAGGCATCCCGAAAAGGCTGATTCTGGGTGTGAATATTCTGGCCCTGACTATCCTCCTCCTCCTCCTTTGGTAGCCCACTGCCACTGCTGCTAGGAACGGTATGTTCATCCTGGCGTCTGAGCTTGTTATTGTTAAAGTCCGCAAATTTATGCTTTGCGCGTGTTCTAGGCGAGCGTGTGACCCGCGCACCCCTGGAATCCAGTTCCCAGTCCAATAGCGTGTGGAAATTCACACGCACCACGGGATACAGCGTGTGACCCACGCACCCCTGGAATCCAGTTCCCAGTCCAATAGCGTGTGGAAATTCACACGCACCACGGGATACAGCGTGTGACCCGTGCACCCCTGGAATCCAGTTCCCAGTCCAATAGCGTGTGGAAATTCACACGCACCACGGGATACAGCGTGTGACCCGCGCACCCCTGGAATCCAGTTCCCAGTCCAATAGCGTGTGGAAATTCACACGCACCACGGGATACAGGTTCGCTGACGTACTTGCGTGTGTAAGTGCCCGCGCACCCATTAAATACACGTACATAGGCCAATCGCGTGTACGCCCACTTTTGTCCAATTACACGCGATGACACTCTGACGTGCAGTATCTCCACGTGTGCCCCGTCATCACGTGCTGAGTGGGGAACACCCGTGCGGGTCACGTCACAGACGCGCTTACGCGCTGAGGGACTCTGGTCCAATAGAATCGCGTATGCGTGCTGACGCGCTTACGCGCTAAGGGCCTTTCCTCGGATTTCACGCTGACGTGCAGGATTTTCACGTGCCAAATCACTCCGTATCAAGCTGGCCACGCGAAAACACACGGAAGACCACGCTCCTGCCCAGAAGGCCGAGTTACTGCCCCCCAGTGCCCCGAGCAGCCTCCCACATGCCATCTGCTGCTGCCTGCCTGCCTGCCTGCCTGCTGCCACCGTGCCCTGCCATTTGGTGCCTGCACATCAGCCATCTGCAGGGGTCCAGTTGCTGTGTCCACCCCTGCTGGAACTGAAGACTCCCGACTGGGATTACATCGCTCCACAGCCCAGCCCCAGGACCCAGGTGCCCACCCACACCTGCCTCTGGGGTTGCCATGTCAGGCACTTCCACATCTGGCACCAGTGGCAACCCCAGGCCAGAGGGGCAGAGGGGCACGAGCTTCACTGTCACCGAAGTTGGAGTCCTGGTGGAGCATGTCCTGGGGCAGTATGATGCCCTCTTTGGATCGTCCCGCACCAGCAAGGAAGGACGGCAGAGGATCTGGGCCGACTGTGTGGTTGCCATCAACGCGGAGGAGGTGGCAACCCGCGACGTCCTGAAGATCAAGAAGCGCTGGGAGGACTTGAGGTCCAGGACCCTTGTGAAGGCCCGGTGCCTCGTGGAGGGGGGCCGGGGCCGCATGAGTTCCATCCAGATGAGGGTCCTGGAACGCGTACGCCCAGCGCTCCACGCCCAGATCCTTGAGAGGGAGGCCCGTCTGGAGTTGAGCGGTAAGTGTCCATGCATTACTGTGTGAGACAGGGCATGTTGCGGTGTGCTGGTTCTATGATACTTGCCTGTATGTGTGCCATAGGCCATGTGTTGAAATGCCGCATGGGGAGCCCTATGCAGATTTTGAACATGAGAGCATGCCAGTCTCTGTACCTGGACATGGGTGGGGGTGAGGGATGGGTGCTGATGCCAGGTACATATATGGTAGCCATGTCTGTGTGCCTGACCTGCGTGTCTGTGACTTGTGCATGCCATGGATGCATGACACATGTGTGTGACAATGCACAGATTCAGTAAAGCAGCCAAATTACCCTTGTATCCGCTGTGTTTGGTGTGTTTGGGGCCAGATGGATGTGACTGAGGTGAAGTGTGTGCATGTGATAGGCATGAGCCATGATGCATGTGAGTTACATATCATTGAATGTTTCAAGAGTCCATTGGACATGCATGGAAATGTCCATGGCATGCACCATGCCTGTTACTGTGTGTGTTTTGCCTGGACTGACCCATGTGTTGTGGAGGGACATGATGGAAGTGTACTTTGACAGCGGTGCTCATCTGCTATTGCTTCCTGTCTAGGGGACCATTGTACAGTGCCCTGATGCTTGTGTTCTTTGTCTCCCTCTACGCAGCGGCTAGTGAAGAAGAGGGCGGAGACGGCGCTGTGGAGCAAGGTGGCGGGGATGCCCCCACGGCTGCAGCGGAAGGGGTGGGTGAGCCCCCACAGGGGCCTGCTACGGTGGGAGACGGTGAGGAGCCATCCAGGTTGGTGGTTTGCACAGAGGAGGAGGAGGCCGCCACTGGGGCACACATGGGGCCTGGTGGGGGCATCCCTGCTGGTGCAAGTGGTGCAGTCCAGGGCCAGGGGCAGGAGGCAGCACAGGTCACCGTGGAGGGGCCTGTGCATGTCGCTGTCCCTGACCCTGTGAGTGCACCACCATGCACCAGCAGGGATGCCCCGTCCCAGGCCTGTCCGCAGGTAGAGGGGATGTCCATGTCACCTGACTCCCCTCCACCTGCGGACGTGGGAACCCCTGGCCGTGCGGAGAAGGTCCTGATTGGGGTCGCGATGCGCACGGCTGTGATTCGTGATGCCGTGTGTGCTTCCCGGGAGGAGCACGCACGTCATCACGAAGTGCACCGTGCCGACGTGGCCCAATTGGGATCGGCCATGTTCGGGGGTTTCCTGCATGTGTTGGCCAATGTGGCGGCCCTCTCCTCCTCTGTGCAGGCTATCCACCAGTCGTTCTCCTTGCCGTCTTCCAGCCCAGATGCCACCAGGGCCCCCTGTGGACCTGCCCCGACCAATGCAGCCAGCTCGGTGGGGATCCCATCCCTGCCACAGTCGGGAGTCAGAGATCCAGCAGGGGCGGACACCACAGCAACTGGACCCCAGCAGATGGAGGTTGTGACGGCATCATCGGGCAGGGCACGTGCACGACAGCGTCGGTGGTTTCCATCAGCCTGGATGCCGTCGTGCTGGCACAGGCAGTTGCGTCAGAGGCAGCAGCAGGCTCAACGTGGGAGGCATCATGGCTCGGGGCCATCAACATCAGGGGTGCAGGCATCGGCCGGAGGGCAGGAGAACCCTGGAATGGGAGTGGCTTCCGTGTGGGAGCGGTGGTGCCAGCGGATAGGTGCGGAGCGGCAGCGGGCAGAGGAGGAACGGCTCACGATGGTCAGGGCGGAGGACTCCATGCGGAGGGCGCTGAGGCGGGCTGAGTGCCTCGAGGGTCTTCGCAGGGAGTTTGAGCTTGACACTGCGTTATCCCTGCGGGACCTCGGGGCCAGGGAACATGCCCGCCTCCAAGCCATTGACCAGGAGTTCGATGGTGCCCTGGCCCATGACAACAACCAGTGAGCCGTCCGAATAGCCCGCTGCCTTTGTATATAGTTGTATAGTTAGGGTTAGGTTTCCTTTGTTTTTTTGATTTTTTTTTGGTTGCGATTGGACAATGCACCACTTTTTTTTTTGGTTGCGATTGGACAATGCACCACTTTTTTGTATATAGTTCAGTTTTTAGTTAGTAGTCATAGTTAGGTTTAATTTGGTTGGGCTCATGGACCCAGGATGATCTTCTTCATGGTTCTTCATTGGCTTATTTTAATTTTTCAGATTATTTTCTTGGACATTCATCTTGTTTTGTTTGATTTGCTTTGTGTTTTTTCTTATTTCATTTCCATTCTACTTGCTGTTCAATACATTTTTTTTTTATTCTTCAATGTGTCGTATCATCTCATTGCTTTCAGGCATGTCATGTTGGGTGTTTTGTCATTCACTTGCAGCCATTGTGTGTGACAGACATGTGTTCAATTGCATTATTTAAATTGGGGGTGTAACATGTAATTGCCTTTGATATGTGGGTGGGTGTGATAGTTGGTTGGGCCTTTTGGCAGGGGAGGATGGGCATTACGGACATGATTGGGGAATGTTGGGACCCAGGTGCAGGGGGGCATGGATTGGACATGGGTGAGGGCCTGCTGGCAGGTGCCCCACAGTGCTGGGGTGTGGGGGTGGTGGGTGACATGAGTGGGGGCCTAGTGGAGGGTGACCGGGGTGGCTGGGGGGTGGGGGTGGTGGGAGACATGAGTGGGGGCCTGGTGGAAGGTGACCCTGGTGGCTGGGGTGTGGGGGTGGTGGGAGACATGAGTGGGGGCCTGGTGGAGGGTGACCCTGGTGGCTGGGGGGTGGGGGTGGTGGGAGACATGAGTGGGGGCCTGGTGGAGGGTGACCCTGCACTGCTGGGGTGTGGGGGTGATGGGAGACATGAGTGGGGGCCTGGTGGAGGGTGCCCCTGGTAGCTGGGGGGTGGGGGTGGTGGGAGACATGAGTGGGGGCCTGGTGGAGGGTGCCCCTGGTGGCTGGGGTGTGGGGGTGGTGGGAGACATGAGTGGGGGCCTGGTGGAGGGTGACCCTGCACTGCTGGGGTGTGGGGGTGATGGGAGACATGAGTGGGGGCCTGGTGGAGGGTGACCCTGGTGGCTGGGGGGTGGGGGTGGTGGGAGACATGAGTGGGGGCCTGGTGGAGGGTGACCCTGCACTGCTGGGGTTTGGGGGTGGTGGGAGACATGAGTGGGGGCCTGGTGGAGGGTGCCCCTGGTGGCTGGGGTGTGGGGGTGGTGGGTGACATGAGTGGGGGCCTGGTGGAGGGTGCCCCTGGTGGCTGGGGTGTGGGGGTGGTGGGAGACATGAGTGGGGGCCTGGTGGAGGGTGACCCTGGTGGCTGGGGGGTGGGGGTGGTGGGAGACATGAGTGGGGGCCTGGTGGAGGGTGACCCTGGTGGCTGGGGGGTGGGGGTGGTGGGAGACATGAGTGGGGGCCTGGTGGAGGGTGACCCTGCACTGCTGGGGTGTGGGGTTGGTGGGAGACATGAGTGGGGGCCTGGTGGAGGGTGCCCCTGGTGGCTGGGGGGTGGGGGTGGTGGTAGACATGTGTGGGGGCCTGGTGGAGGGTGCCCCTGGTGGCTGGGGGGTGGGGGTGGTGGGAGACATGAGTGGGGGCCTGGTGGAGGGTGACCCGGCACTGCTGGGGTGTGGGGGTGATGGGAGACATGAGTGGGGGCCTGGTGGAGGGTGCCCCTGGTGGCTGGGGGGTGGGGGTGGTGGGAGACATGAGTGGAGGCCTGGTGGAGGGTGACCCTGGTGGCTGGGGGGTGGGGGTGGTGGGAGACATGAGTGGGGGCCTGGTGGAGGGTGCCCCTGGTGGCTGGGGGGTGGGGGTGGTGGGAGACATGAGTGGGGGCCTGGTGGAGGGTGACCCTGGTGGCTGGGGGGTGGGGGTGGTGGGAGACATGAGTGGGGGCCTGGTGGAGGGTGACCCTGCACTGCTGGGGTTTGGGGGTGGTGGGAGACATGAGTGGGGGCCTGGTGGAGGGTGCCCCTGGTGGCTGGGGTGTGGGGGTGGTGGGTGACATGAGTGGGGGCCTGGTGGAGGGTGCCCCTGGTGGCTGGGGTGTGGGGGTGGTGGGAGACATGAGTGGGGGCCTGGTGGAGGGTGACCCTGGTGGCTGGGGGGTGGGGGTGGTGGGAGACATGAGTGGGGCCTGGTGGAGGGTGACCCTGGTGGCTGGGGGGTGGGGGTGGTGGGAGACATGAGTGGGGGCCTGGTGGAGGGTGACCCTGCACTGCTGGGGTGTGGGGGTGGTGGGAGACATGAGTGGGGGCCTGGTGGAGGGTGCCCCTGGTGGCTGGGGGGTGGGGGTGGTGGGAGACATGAGTGGGGGCCTGGTGGAGGGTGCCCCTGGTGGCTGGGGGGTGGGGGTGGTGGGAGACATGAGTGGGGGCCTGGTGGAGGGTGACCCTGCACTGCTGGGGTGTGGGGGTGATGGGAGACATGAGTGGGGGCCTGGTGGAGGGTGCCCCTGGTGGCTGGGGGGTGGGGGTGGTGGGAGACATGAGTGGGGGCCTGGTGGAGGGTGACCCTGGTGGCTGGGGGGTGGGGGTGGTGGGAGACATGAGTGGGGGCCTGGTGGAGGGTGCCCCTGGTGGCTGGGGGGTGGGGGTGGTGGGAGACATGAGTGGGGGCCTGGTGGAGGGTGACCCTGGTGGCTGGGGGGTGGGGGTGGTGGGAGTCATGAGTTGGACATGGGTGGGGGCCTGCTGGCAGGTGCCCCACAGTGCTGGGGGGTGGGGGTGGTGGGGGACATGAGTTGGACATGGGTGGGGGCCTGCTGGCAGGTGCCCCACAGTGCTGGGGGGTGGTGGTGCAAGGGGACATGAGTTGGTGTTCATTAGTTCAAGGAGACATGTGCCTTTGCTGGGGGGCATGCCCATGGTGGGTGGGCTGCCTGCGGGACATGACCA
Organism: Ambystoma mexicanum; assembly: GCF_040938575.1. Lineage (NCBI taxonomy): Eukaryota > Metazoa > Chordata > Amphibia > Caudata > Ambystomatidae > Ambystoma > Ambystoma mexicanum. The sequence continues at coordinate 1,248,171,497 of NC_090930.1, read as the reverse complement.
GGGATGCAGGGTAGTCCCCTGTGGTGTGGGCTGCCTGCAGGGGCCGTGGAGGGTGTACAGGGTACACCTGGGAGGACCTACACTGTCAAATCACATGTGGAACTTCCCGCGCACCCCTGAAATACACGCGCCCAGGCTATTCGCGTGTGGAACTTCCCGCGCACCCCTGAAATACACGCGCCCAGGCTATTCGCGTGTGGAACTTCCCGTGCACCCCTGAAATACACGCGCCCAGGCTATTCGCGTGTGGAACTTCCCGCGCACCCCTGAAATACACGCGCCCAGGCTATTCGCGTGTGGAACTTCCCGCGCACCCCTGAAATACACGCGCCCCCAGGCTATTCGCGTGTGGAACTTCCCGCGCACCCCTGAAATACACGCGCCCAGGATATTCGCGTGTGGAACTTCCCGCGCACCCCTGAAATACACGCGCCCAGGCTATTCGCGTGTGGAACTTCCCGCGCACCCCTGAAATACACGCGCCCCCAGGCTATTCGCGTGTGGAACTTCCCGCGCACCCCTGAAATACACGCGCCCAGGCAATTCGCGTATGGAACTTCCCGCGCACCCCTGAAATACACGCGCCCAGGCTATTCGCGTGTGGAACTTCCCGCGCACTCCTGAAATACACGCGCCCAGGCTATTCGCGTGTGGACCTTCCCGCGCACCCCTGAAATACACGCGCCCAGCCTATTCGCGTGTGGAACTTCCCGCGCACCCCTGAAATACACGCGCCCAGGCTATTCGCGTTTGGAACTTCCCGCGCACCCCTGGAATACACGTAGCCCGCTCCCCCAGGCCCGATCGCGTGAGGAACTTCACGCGAACCCCTGTAATACACGTAGCCCGCTACCCCAGGCCCGATCGCGTGAGGAACTTCACGCGAACCCCTGTAATACACGTAGCCCGCTCCCCCAGGCCCGATCGCGTGTGAAACTTCACGCGAACCCCTGAAATACACGTAGCACGCTCCCCCAGGCCTGATCGCGTGAGGAACTTCACGCGAACCCCTGTAATACACGTAGCCCGCTCCCCCAGACCCGATCGCGTGTGAAACTTCACGCGAACCCCTGAAATACACGTAGCCCGCTCCCCCAGGCCCGATCGCGTGAATAACTTCACGCGAACCCCTGTGATGCACGTACCCTGCTGAAATCGCGTGTTCAACTTCCCGCGCACCCCGGTATACACGCACACGTATTTTTTGTCAGCGGGTGTCCGTGTTTGTGGGTACCCCTTTGCACGTCATTTTTCCTGGAGGGCCACAGTATGGGACATTCATCATGGCAGTATATAGGTGCTATTTGTTGGCGCACCTTTTGGCGCACATTTCTTACAGCCGCAGAGACGCTACCGCCTGCTTTCTTGTGGCGGTCGTGTTTGTGCCTGTGCGCTGGTTTGAGCGTGCGCTTTTTTGCCCTATTCTATTCCATGAATACGTGTTGTAGGCGAGCGTGTGGGCGTTCCGCGCACTTGTGCCCTGTGCTTCCCCCGTGACGCCCACGTTTTGGCAAGTTGTTCCCCATTCCGAGTGTTACGCCCGTGTTACGCCTACTTTTGTTGCGTGCGCCGCGCTATGTGCGAATTTCGCTGTGGCCTGTGCGATTTTCGCTGTGACCTGGCGCACGCTGTTAGATGGCCTGTGCGCCAACGTGCGCCGCGCACTTTTTTATCGCACATCCGCTGGTTTTCTCGCGCACGGCCTTCCATGAATCGACGTGCGCTGCTTTTCGTGCGATTTTCGCAATTGCACTGCGATTTTCGCTATTCCACTGCGATTCGCACGTTTTTGCCCACTTGCGCCGCGCTAATTATTCCATGAATCGGCCTGTTAGTCTGGATATGGTTGATTTCTTCGAGTAGGTCTTTGGCTGTACCATGTAGAAGATTGTTAATTAAATTGGCTAGTGCTAAAGAAGAACTTTTAGCATAGTACAGTTTATAGACTAGATTTCTTATAATTGAATGATGTGTTGATATCATTTTGCTATGATGGAAACTGCTTTTGCAAATAGGTCCTGAAATGCAGGCCAATGAATGTCCTTGCAGTCCTGTGTATTTGCGCACTGGACAGGTATCCATATTTTGCAGCAGTTTTATTTTGATTTTGTCGTTGCCTTTCACATATTGATTGAGGAAGTGGCATAAAGATTTGAAAGATTTTTGGCAATGTTACACATTGATGTGCATGGCCATTTGTATGCTGGACGTGTTGGTTCAGTCGAAGGGAGAATTGATTCTGAGTTTTCTGGGGATATTTTTGTAAGCAGTATTTCTTGTTCCATTATGGTATTATTAGGAATTTCATAACCTTGTCCTCTGCTATGGATCCAATTGTGTTTGTTTGATTTTGTTTGTATGCTTTTTCATTGAAATATGGTTCTGTGCTTGTGGTGTGACTCCATTCACCTCCACAGATATTTAAGAATTTATTTTTGTTGACATTCTGTTTATTGAGAAGCCTTTTTTGTAATTTAGTACTTAGTTTTGTTAGTGGTTTCATTCTGTTTAACACTAAAATAAATAACTTTCTTTTGAGAAGGATTGCACTGTCTATCAAAGCTTCTAAGATTAATTTTCGACGGTAGTTTTTAAGGGTTGTGCATGATTTGTCTCCTGTTTTTATAAAATTCTGAAGGACTCTGTGGCGGAACATTTTTGCTAATATACTTTTTTTGGTATGGTTAATTCCTACTGTATCAAGATTTATAGGAGCATTTTTAGAAGTAGTGGTAGCTGCATTTCTCTTAATCATTTTCTGTTTTCTTTTACATTTTGTTATAGGAGGCAAAGTTTCTGTACTGGAAGATTGTTTTGTTTTGCCAAATGACTGTATTAGCTGTTTTGTTTGAAGTTTTTGTACAAAATCTGCTAGAGATGGATGCTTATTTTGGACATTTTTATTTTCATTTGCTCTATTTCTGCATTGCTTTCTACAGACTTGCTTTCTGGTCGGCATTATGTGTGGGTCTGTTGAAACAAAACAATAGAAGGTATGGGTTGGGCTGTTGTGCAATGTATGTGTGCTGTATGCATGAGTGTCTGAGTATGATGGTAAAGATGTATCTGGTGGTGTGTGATTGTGCATTGGGCAGCTACAATTAGTTGGGAAGGCTATTCTTCTATTTGTGTGTTACTATACTGCGGTTCAGATGACTTTAGAAAGTGAGCTAGTGCTGAGGATAAGCACTAATAGTAAATGAAAAGGTATAAAATTAAAACAATTCTTTGTTTTGTAATACTAATATTCTAGGGGCTGAGTTATGTAATTTGTGCTCCGAAAAACGGGGATTTATGTGCCATTCTGCATGCTAATCCCTGTTTAATAAATGGTGATTTGTGGGCAGAATGGTGCACAAATCTTTGTTTTTTTGGTGCACAAATTACATGAATCACACACACAGTGTGGTTGAGTAACACATTTTAACAACAAGAGGATACATATAACAATTAACATTATAACAGTAACAGTAGAAGCAATTTAAAATTGAGAATCTGACCAAGAAAACAGTAAGTAGAGCAATTAAACTGAAGGGGAGAAGGAAATACGTGCAGTATAAGTGAGAGAGAGGGAGGGGTGGGGAAGAGGAGGAGGGGGGAAACAGATGGGGTTAAGCTTGACAATGGATGGGGGGAGGGGCAAAGGGAGGGAGATGATTAAGGAGATAAGGCAAGGGGGAGGGGGCAAGAAGGTGGGAGGGGTTTCATGGTGGGGAATGGAGAAGGAGAGATTTGAGGAAAGTGCAGAATGAGGAAAAGATAGAAATAGAGAGGAGTGAGAGAGGTAAGGAGTTCCAGTACAGGGGGGCTAGGAGATGTAAGGAGCGGAAACGGGATGTGGCACAAAGGGAAGGAGGAACAGTGAGAAGAAAGTGGTCAGCAGAGTGAAGGGAGTGGGAGGGAGTGTAGAAAGAGAGGAGAGAGGAGAGATAAGGGGGAGCAAGATTGTCGAGAGATTTAAAGACTAGGCAGAGAAACTAAGGTAGTATTGCACTTACTCTTTTTTTGTGGAATGAGCAGGTTTCTTTGTAGTTGGTGTTTGTAGTTGGTGTTGGTAGTTGGTGTAGTTCAGATTTTGCTGTTTTCCAGGAGAGTGGTCTTCACTGCAATTGTAAAAGAAAGAAGTTAGTAATTGTGTGTGTTTATAGCAGTGATGTTAATTGTGAGGTTCATTTTAATGTCTTTGTAGTAGTACTCTTGTTTGACTTCTGAACATAGTGTATGCATGCAGTTTCATTTGACTATGAGCAGCCTTTATATTTTATTTATATTATGTTAGTTCAACATAATATAAATAAAATAAATGTGTAGAATATTAAGTGTATGAAATTCACTTGCTTTTTTTAAAGTTGTGTTATAGAATGTTAGGAGAAAGAAGAAATAATGTTATATTTATTTTGCAATTTTGTATTAGGTAAATGGTAGAAACTGTATAGAAAAGCATGGAAAATATATATATATATATATTTGTGAAGCTGTGAGTAATAATGTAGAAGGATGTGATTTACAGGTGGTGGTGTTATTGCAGCTGGGAGCATTTCAATGGAAGTGTCTATGGTTTTCTTTGTTGTGGTTGCGACCTTTTGTGGAATTACAGCCATCCATTTTGCAGTAGGTGTTGACTATTTCAAGTTTTTGAAACACAAAAAAACACCACCAAAAGGCTCTTTTCAGAGCTACCACTTACTCCCAGAGAAAAGTGCAATGGTTTTGATAGGGCAGCCCCCCAAAATTTTAGATGTCCGCAGACTTCTAAAAAAATGCATAGGGCCCTGCTCCATTTATTTGTCACTTCTATTTTTAGACTGTGAAAGGCGGCTCTGAAAATAGCCTTTTTTTGGAGGGATATTTGTTGTTTTATATTTTTTTGGTGTTTTACACACGACACACTAGGAGAGGGGGGGAAAGAAGGGTAAGGGGGGACACCAACCACCTGGATAAGAAAGGGCGGGTGGAGAGAGGAAGATGGAGGGTGGGCGTTACTTAGGTAATGGGCATGTCTTCTCGTGCTGTGAGACCGTAGTCTCGATAGCACTTCGAAGTCTCTCCCCCCTGCAGAGTACTGGGTCGCAGTACATACACAAAACTGTGACCCTCGAAAAGTAAGGGTCATCAGCATTGTGAATGGCCTGTGAGGCAGCTGGAGGGATGTGCTCTCCCATAGGAGTGTCTCTTGTGGTGAGAGGAGTGGAAACAGAGGATGTAGTAGAGGAACTCAACCTACTACGCTCCTCACAAGGTACAACCTTACGAACAGCCCCACCGTGGAACGACCTTAGGTGTCGCTTCATAGTTGTCGTACCAAAGCTGTACGAACCAAGCCTCCCATGACTCAGCACCATTTTGCACTGGTTGCAGGTGACCTTGTTCGCACGCGCCTTGGGTACGCTACCATGAATGGTAAATAACCGCCACACCCAAGACTCAGGCGAGTGCTGGTAGTAGGGACTTCCACTACCTCATCCTCATCATCCTCTTCATCCTCCTCTACATCCTCATGCCTGTTACCCTCTTCAGGCCCTTGGGGAGGTGGTGGTGGTGGAGGGGGTGGGGGTGGTGCTGAGGCAGATGTAGCACCAGGTGGAAGTAGAGGAGCCATGAATGCCATCAGGTTTCAGCAAAATCTGGAAGATTGGCAGCCAAAGTAGACAGTGCTTTGTCAGATAGCCAAAAGCACAATGAGGATGAGCTCTGGGCTGTGGCCTTTTATAGGGGTGCGGGTGCACGCTTCACGGACACCCGCGCTGTCCGCGGACCGATCGAACACCCCAAAAAGGCTCTAAAAGTTCCAAAAAGTATATAGAAAGTCAGGGTCATTGTCTGGGACATGTGCTATGGTGAATTTTTACTACAAAATACTGTGGATTGGCTGAAAAGGTACTTTTAAAATATTCGGGGACCCGGACTGTCTCCGCAATTCAGGACACACGCTCAGCATGGGTGCGGTCACATGAAGGCGTCGCGAACATGTCGGCAAAGGGAACGGGTGTCCGCAGGACACCAAATGCACGGGAATGGTTGTGCGCTTGCGGGCGGGTGTTCTATGGACAGTGTTTGAGTCCTCAAACTAATTAAAAGTGCGACACAAGTGAGACGAACAGTTACGGACAGTTGTGATGTTCGGAGAACTTATGGGTGTGGTGCACATGTGCGTAGATGTTCTTCAGGCAGTACGGACAGGTATAGTGTCCTCAGGACACCTCCATTTTTTCGTTTAATTACAGACATCCCAGACACTTTGTTTGTTCTTAGAACAGTTTCAACTTTCCTGCGAACAGTACGGACAGGTAAAGTGTCCCTAGGACACCTCCATTTTCATTTGATTACGGACATCCTGGACACCACGTGTGTTCTTAGAACAGTTTCAACTTGCCTGCGAACAGTACAGACAGGTATAGTGTTCTTAGGATACCTCCATTTTCATTTGATTACGGACATCCCGGACACTGCGTGTGTTCTTAGAACAGTTTCAACTTGCCTGCGAACAGTATGGACAGGCATAGTGTCCTTAGGACACCTCCATTGTGGTTAATTGCAAACATTCTGGACATCGAGTGTGTTCTAAGAACAGTTCCATTTTGCTTGCGGACAGTACGGACAGGTATGGTGTCCTTAGGACACCCCCATTTTGGTTAATTATGGACATCCCGGACACCTGCGCTGTCCGCGGATACCCTAACTGCCTTTTTATATAAAAACCCACAAAAGATAACTGAATTAAAGCACATATATTTTGGTTTTATTATACATAGATGTGCAATTTATGAAAGAGAAGGGGAAGCAGAAACTGACACAAACACAGGGTTAATTGGGGGTTTCAAGAGGATGGATGGGAGGAGATGAAGGGATGGAAGTCTCATCAAAGCGTTTTTCTTCGTGGAGAGGGTTTGGGGATAATTGACTAGGATATGTAGAGGGGGGACAGGTACGTGTGGGACAATGATATTTATTTTTTTCTTTTATGTGGTCCTCCACAACATTTTTAAAATGGTTGAAATTTGCCATGAGCATGTCCATTTTTTCTTCCATGCGCTGGAGAGTCTTTTCCAATGTATCTTTTGGTGTACTATTTTCAATATTTACATGGTCTGTTAAAAACATATATATATATATATATATATATATATATGTTTAGTGTAAATAAAGTAATGCTTATTAATTTGGTTATATAGAGAAGTTCTCCTCAAGCCATTCTAAAGTACTGGACATTTCTGTGAAAAAAATATATATATTACTTTTATTGTATCTAGTACAGAAATTTTAGAAATATATAAGAAAATGAAGTATACTTACTAGCTTCTGGTAAGTTGTGTTCTTACTGGTGTGTAGATCTGCTGTTGCTCCTAGTTGTGCAGTTTCTCTGAGGCAATTATGTTGGAAGCCTATCTTTCTTCTTTTGGTATATTCCATTTTAGTACATATGGTATTTAAATGGATGGTTAATGTTTTAGATATATAGGTTCCACTTCTTATTTATTACTACATATAATGTGTTTGTGTGCTGGTTTTTGAACTTGTACAGTGTTCATATGGCATGATATAACAATTTAAGATACCCCCTGAGTTTTTGGGTAGTGTTGCTGTTGTCCGCGTATGTCCGCGGACATACGCACAGTCCGCGGACATCAAAATCACTAGCTGGGGGTTCAGTATGTTCTATGTTACATGTATATAAAGTCAGGGATATTATGGTTAAGTTGTGCTACTACAAACCTATGAAATCCAGTAAAAAAAACTTTTGTTAAAGGGACGTTATGGTTAAGTTGTGCTACCAAAAACCTATGATATTTAGAAAAAAACTTTGTTAAAGGGACGTTATGGTTCCAAGTAAAACCGAAAACCCCATGAAATTCGCCAGTTATGGTAAGCTAAGCAACCATAACTCACGCCACCACTGTGCACTGCTAAGACTAACACCTAGGACATCAAAGATGACATCACAAATGTCATTGATGACATCAGTGGTGACATCACATGTCTGGCTCCCCCTTTTTTTTCCTTTACTGACATATCTAGGCCACATGGTTTTCTTCAGTAACAGTCAGGAACTAAAAATGTCAAAAGTACTATATTTGTAGACTTATCCTTCAAGTATGTTCTTATAGTAATTCCCTTAGGGTCCAGTCACATCATATGAAACATATACATAGGGGGAGACACAAGCTTGAAAGACAGCAATGCTTTCTGTGCATGAAGATAATCAGTAGGGGTATCAGCACTTTCTGATAGTTCTGCTAGCTAGCCGTAAGCAATTCAATGTGGATGTTCTAACGGCAATACACCTACCCGTACCCATGCCAACCAAGATGGAACTGATCTTAGAATTCACCATCTGTGCAAGTTCTGCGTAAATGAAGAGAATGGGTCGTGCTGAGGACATTAGACATTATTGCTCTCTGTACGGCTCACAAACGAGATAAAACATGTTCCTAGAACATACTAGGTGGGTGGGATGTATATAAATTAACAAAATTCGAAGTGTCCTAAGGTACTATATTTGTCCGTATCGTCTGCAGCAAGATGGAACCGTCCTTAGAACAGGCGCGGTGGCCGGAATGTTCATTGTCAAACAAAATGGAGGTGTCCTAAGGACACTGGACCTGTCCCTGCAATCATCAGATGAGGTACGCACATACGCAGTACGTCCATAAGTACTGCGAACATCCCGCCTGTCCCTGACTGTCCATCTCACTTGTGTCAAACTTTTAATTAGTTTCAGGACACGAGCACTGTCCGTAGAACACTGGCACTCATGCGCACATTTGTTAGTCTGCATTTGCTGTCGTGCAGGCATGCTTTTCCCTCGCGGATGTGTTCATGACATTATCATGTGACCGCACCCACACTGCGCGTGTGGACTAATTCGCGCACTTTGTCTGCTTCCGCAACATTGCAAAATAACTTACACATACCTGTATAAAATCACCATTTGACATTTCCCATACAATAGCTCCACCAGTGAATGTGTTGTTTGCAATTTTTGCAGCGCTTTTCAGCGAGCAATATGATCACAATCCACATCCTTGGACCCCTATAAATGGCCACACCCCCGAGCTCATCTTCATTGTGCTTCTGGGTATAGCAGTTAGAGGTGTGCTGCCTTTACTACTGTAGCGACCATTAGGGAATAATCCTTTGGCATCCATGGCTGCTGTTGCTGCATTAGCCTCAGCACCACACCCAAACCCCCCACTGCCACCACCTCTCCAAGAGCCTGCAGAGGGATATACGGGTGAGGATGTAGAGATCAAGGAAGAAGAGGAAGAAGAGAATGAGGAGGAGGAACTCCGCACTACTAACACTCGGTGAAAGTCATTGATGTGGTGGTTGTTTTCCATTTTAGGGAACGTACCGAAAGCACGTGCAAACTTTGTCAAGTGTAATCGCTGCCAGTTGGTGCTCAGTCGTGGGAGACCTGGTGCGTACAGCTTTGGTACAACAACCATGAAGCGCCACCTAACTTCGTTCCTCAGTGCGGACATTCGCAAGGTGGTGCCATGCGAAGAACGTAGTAGATTGAGTTCCTCCACAGCATCCTCTGTGTCCGATCCTCTCACCACAAGAGACACTCCTGTGGGGGTAACGCATCCCTCCAGCTGCCTCACAAGCCATTTGCACTGCTATTGACCGTTACCTTTCGAGGGTCACAGTATTGTGTATGTATTGTGATGCAGTACTCTGCAGGGGGGAGAGTCTTTGCAGTGCTTTTGAGGCTACGGTCACAGAGCACCAGAAAAACTGCTCCCTGCCTAAGTAAAGGCCACCCTATATCTTTCTCTATCTGCCCCTTCTTATCCCCATGGTTGCCCTTCTTATCCCCGTGGTTGGTGTCCCTTCCTTACCTTCCTTTGCCTTCCTCTCCTAGTGTCTTGTGTCGTCAAAAGTAGTAAACTGGAAAATTTTAAAAAATTAATAAAAAGGCTCTTTTGAGAGGTGCCTTTCTCAGTTAAACAATAGAACTGTCAAGTGACTGTTGTAGGCTCCTGCGCATTTTTTTAAAAGTCTGCGGACAGTCGTAGGACACACAGGGTAAGCATAACAAAACCAATTGACTTTTTGCTGGGAGTAAGTGGTGGCTCTGAAAAGAGCCTCTCGGTGGTGGTGTGTATCCCTCAACAAATTTAGGTTAGAAAAAACGGATTGTGAAATAGGTGACTATGATGTCAAAAACAATCTCAAAGCATTTTGTACATTGCGAAGAAAGATCTGATTGCCAGCATATGTGAGAAACAAAAGGTTTTCATTGTGGAATGAGGACATGCCAACATCTCTTAGAAAGGCACAAACAGCCTTATTCACATGGTACCTTGCTTTCTCCATTTGTGGACCAAATGCAGAGGAACACAACCATATCTATCTTTGTGCTAGACGGGAAAAAACAATTTGGCAATTTGGAAACATGTCCATGCCCTTCGCAAGTCCTTCCTTCATTGCAAATTGCAAAGAAATTCCAGACACATGGCCTAAACTGTTTCCACTGCAATGAATAATAAGTATGTCTGGATGACGCTCTGTCTGTAAAGTTGCACAGAGAGGTACCAAGTCCAGCCACCTCATTCCACGCACGCCATGCCAGTGCACTTCTACATTAGGAAATCCAAGATCTGAACATAGACCGCAACTTCCAGCATGCACCTTCAACCAATGTATCCATGAGTCTCCCAAAATCCAGATAATCTGTTTTCGAGAACACAGAGCCATGGCTGTCAGGTCTCCTTTCAGGGAAAACACGTTCTCACTAAATGTCTCCGTACAAAACACACCCACTGAACTTTACTGACCAATCCCTAGCTTCGCACATTCTCATTTGTATGCGTCTCCACCCCACAATCGGAGCCGCCTGCAAACTACCGTAATGTTCACGGACACGTACCGGATGAGAGCGTGAGGACTGTACATTTAAATATTATTCCCCTTTTCCCCTTTAAGGTGGGCTCTGAAAAGAGCCGTTTTTTTAATTTTTTGGGCAGATACCTTACAGACATCTGTTATTTTGTATTTTTTTTTTAAAATGTCTTCTTACTATACTCGTACAACCATTACAGAACCTTCTCCAAAGCAAGCCTCACATTCCAAAAGAACATGTCATTTTCCAAAGAAGATAACGCAACACCATCTGCTTCAAAATAAGATGCATTACTGGGAACAATGTTCTCGTCGCTGCAGAAAAACATACCAGCGCGTAACATAAAAGCATGCATGCCGCCATTGATGATACACCTCTCAATTCCATGATCAGGTCAGAAAACAGAACTGTTGTCCCATTTTCCTCTAGGGAGTAACCCAGAAAAAATTAATTTCGCAGTTGGAAATATGTTCATGACTGCCTGCACCAACTGCTCCAAATCGTCCAACAGAGTACATGCACTGACGTAGCCCAAATGACAAGCACCATACTGCAAAATCACCACATGAGGAGTGGTCATCGCACGCATCTTCATGCAAACTCGTAGAATTGCCACAACATTGTGATCAGTTTCAGCGCTCCACACCACCTCTACTCCTCTCTGGTGTGCTACATTCCTACTTTCGGCATAATACTGTGAACCATGCACAAAAATATCTCCAACTACCAAAACCTTCACCCTCTGCACCTCTGCCATCTTGAGTATACACACCGTCTTTCGACACAAAAGAGCAATGGGAACATCTGATTGGCAGATGGCTAAAGTTCCCTTTCCATGCTAGATTTGCTGTAGAACCCCGTATGTGACACGCACTACCCATGCACAAGCAAGCGTTGTGTACGTTCAGCACATAACTCTTAACTAGTCCTTCTACCCTTTCCACATCACTCCCAAATCCATTCCCTCATTGGACACAGCTAAGCAGTCACACAACCATCCACCAATCAGATTGAACATCCGTACATCTAACTCTGTCATCAAAATTTCGCACTTCAAACGTACTATTGATCACTCTAAGTACAAGGCACATATCATTGCAAAGCACCTACTTCGAAAAGTACTGTACAAGTGTTGCATATTTCTACGTACAGCTCCATCGATGCGCACATGCATGCATATAAAGTTCAGGTATGCATATTTTAATCGGAGAACATGTACAACCCGTGTGATTTCATTTAAACAAATTAATGCCACTAAATCTGCATAGCCAATACATAACAATGCTCCCTCGTTAAGTGCAAGATGTCCGATTGTACATTAACAAACCGCACTACTACTTACTGTCCCCCGCATAACCTATACATACGTTACAACCTTCCCTATGTAGTGCGAAACTCAATTTTCCATTAGAAAATGGCACCATTTTTTACTGTATACCGCCTACATCAATGCTACTACCAATACGATCGTATGAGAAAAATAAACGCCCCCGATTGCTGTGGTGACATTGCCCTCTGAGGGTCTCCCGATTTTTCAAAATCGTACTTATAATAAGAAACTACCTACATTTTTCCCAGCAACTATAATGAGCTATCGCTTACAAACCTCTCTGCTAAACATAACACAGCTTAAAAGAAACAAGGCATTTTCATAATCTTAAAATTGTACTCATTTCTAAAGCACTTGCAACTAACATACTGCAAGTAACATACAAACGCAGCACATAGTGAAGTGAAATGCACACATGCATTGTGTTAAATATCAAAGGAGAATACTCCGATGACAGACGCAAAATTAACAAGTGCAGTGACATCACTGCTTTAAACACAGAAAGTTAATAACTTCTTCTTTTTACAATCGCAGTGAAGACTACTGTCCTGAAAATCAACAGCATCTACATTGCAAATGACATATACGAACAAACCTGGTCATTCTGCAAAAAAAAAGTAAGTACAGCACAACCTTTATATTCTAACTATTCCTGAAACAGAGTGTGTGGTTTGGGTGTATTTAATTTGTGCACCAACCAAACAGTGATTTCTGAATCATTCTACCAACAAATTCCCATTTATTAAACACAGATAAAAAGGCAGTATGGCTCACAAATCCCTGTCTGTTTGGAACCCAAATAACATACAAACGCTTTACAATGTTAGTACTAGAAAAGAAATAGCTGTTTCAATTTAATGCCATTAAGTTTACTATTAATGCATCTCCTCACCACTAGGCCTCTTTGTATTCTCATCTGAAGCACATTTTAGTTGTATACAAACCGAAAAATATCCTCCCCAAATCATTGTAAGAGACCAATGCACATTCACACACCACCACAAAGAGCTTCCCCATTAAACTCATGCACACATGCACACAGCACACCAAACCATGCCTTCTTTTTTTCTACAGACCCCAAAGAATGCCTACCAAAAAGCAAGTCCGTAGAAAGGAACGCAGAAATAGAACCAATAAAAATACAAATGTCCAACCTAACCATCCATCTGTAACAGAGTTTGTAGAGAACGTTGGAACAATACAGCTAGCACAGTCATTTAACAAAACAAAGGAAGCTTCAACTATCAAAACTTTACCTCCTCCAACAAAATGTGGCCGGAAGACAAAACTCCTCCCAATAAATTGGCTACCAGTACTCCGAACAATGCTACTATTAATCCTGACAGAGTGACAAGAAACTATAGTAAAAAAAGTATTTTAGCCAAAATGTTTCGCCATAGAGTCCTTCAGAATCTAATAAGGAGAGGACCGAAATCATCCTTAACCCTTAAAATCTACCATAGAAAATGAATCTTACAAGCTCTTGCAGACAGTGCAATCCTTCTGAAAAGGAAGCTGTTTATATTAGTATTAAATAGGATGAAACCACTAACAAAACTAAGTACCAAACTACAAAAGAAACTTATCAATAAACGGAATGTGAACAAAAATAACTTCTTACATATTTGTGGAGGTGAATGGAGTCACACAACAATCACAGAACCATATTTTAATGAAGAAGCATACAAACAAATTCAAACAAACACAATTGCCATCCATAGCAGTGGACGAGGGAATGAAAAAATTAACCACAGCATCATGGAGCAAGAAACAGTGCTTACAAAAGTTTCCCTTGAAAATTACCTCTCGCTTCGACTGAACCAGACCGTCCAGTGTACAAATGGCTGCGCACATCAATGTGTGCTATTCATAACACATTATTCAAATCTTTACATCAGTTCCTCAATCAGTATGTGCAAGGTATAGACAAAATTAAATTAAAGTGCTGCAAAATATAGATATCTGTCCAGTGCGCAAATACAAAGGACTACAAGGACATTCATTAGCCTGCATTTCTGGACCTATTTGCAAAAGCACCTTCCATGATATCAAAAGGATAGCAATACATCATGCAAATGTAAGAAATCTAGTGTATAAAATATACTATACTAAAAGTCCAGCTTCAGAATTTGCCAATTTAAATAACACTTTTGTGCATGGTACACCCAAATATCTACAAGAAGAAATGGACTGTATTCAGAGAAAATATTTTGAAAGTGAAACCCACTTACAAAATGCAATCGTTGTAGAACAACAAGTACCAACAATTCTGCACATAGCAACCTTCTATTACACAAATACAAAAAATAAATAAATACTAAAATTCAAAAGTGCATCAGCTGAAATACCAAACCATGTGTGTGTGTGTTGCCACTGAAAGTTTTACAAAAGGAACACAAACAAATATAGACGTAGCATTCAAAATAGAAGACAATGAAGATTCCAAATGGTTTGCATTAGCTCTCTACCTTTTAGCCGAAAACAAATACCAAATAAATGAACCACTAATATGTTGCAGTTACTGCACTACAAAACTAGAACACAACAAAACTCTTTCACGTGCTATCACAAATAATTTTGGAATTGTTCCCACTACCAAAAAGCCTGCAACAACTCAATTTGTATGAGAGCATCATAAACAGTTCACCCATTTCAAGCAATTACACAACTTCATCCAAAAACAGCAAAAGTACCTCCCTCTGAATTGGTGAAAGGCATTTGTGGCAAAGTAGTTTACTTGCCATTAGATCTAACAGAAAATGCACACACTCTAGGAGTGCAACGTTCAATAGAGCATTCTTTAATTGTCTTGGTAAATGGTGCACCAACAAAAGACAAAAAAATGTTGCAACAACTGGTGGACTTACATAAAGTTAGAGAAGCCTTTCAATATCTTAAAGACAATGACGAATACTGCAAGGAAATAAATATTGAAGAAATCTTAAGGGAAGCTACTGAAATAATTGAAGAGGCAACAGAAACTGGAAAATTCGAACTTCTGGATCCTGCTGCAGTATCCTCTCTTTTGGACCAGTACACAACTAATCCATTGCATTCCAATGAAAGCATAGATGATGCACTAGAAACGTACCAAATGTGACAAACCAAAGGTTCACCAATGAGCATATGGGAAAAAAGTATAGAAGCACGTGCTTTTCCACTGCTAATCCTACTGGCAAAGGTGGAAGATACGATGATAGACCCACTCAAATTACAGCATCAGAATACCGCACATTACGAATGTATTCGCAAGATCCCAAGTTTAGACAAAATGCAGAATACATATTCCACCTACTCTTTGAAACTGAACTAGCAACCCTATGTTACTGAGTTGCACACATGTTGAAATCTGGAACCCACTTTCAAAATATGTCAGCTAAGCAATTAATACAAAAAGTACAAGAAAAAGATGAGGTTTTACAATCAAATATAACAAATTTGTTTGCAAACATGCGGGGTACAAAATAATACTGGTTCTGACGGCACCGAGACATATGTTATATGATCAGTAACCTTTGACCACCAACTTGGTTTGTTACACTAAGTTGTGCAGAATATGCATGGGAAGATTTACATGAGTTCCTACGCATATCAAACAACAACAAAACTGATATACATTTATTAACACCTGGAGAACTTTGCTCTCTAGATCCAGTTAATGTGTCAAGATATTTCCATCTTCGTTTCATTGCTATGCTACACTTTATTTGAAATAAAACTGTTCCGACCCTCGGAGAAGTGCAACAATTCTTTTGGAGAAAAGAATACCAAGCAAGAGGAGCACCACATATTCACATGCTGTTATGGATCAAAGGTGCACCTAAATTTGGTCACAACACTGATGCCACTGTTTTGCAGTTCATCCTAAAATATATCACTTGTGAAATCCCTTCACAATGGACACATAGTGACCTGCATAGGCAGATTTTACAATTGCAAAGACACAAATGTGGCAAATATTGTCGTCGCAAACACAAAAACAAAGGCAAATTCTACACCAAATTCCGCTTTGGTTTCCCTAGACCAGTTACAGAAACAGGTGAAGTGAACAACTTCATGTCTTCAGTTCGACATAGTGTTAAACGTAAATCACCTAAGAACACGTATTACATAAAAAGAAAAGAAGAATCAAAATACATCAATGATTAACATGCAATCATTGCCCTCTTATGGAATGCAAACATAGATGTGCAGTACATTGCAGACAATTCCACTGCTGTTGCACAATATTGTACAGCCTACTTAACAAAAGCAGAAAAAACAGAGCTTCAAGATGTCTGGGATGACCTATCATCAGACAAAACACTATCTCAGAAATTGTACAGTCTAGGCATAAAAATGCTCTCTCATAGAGAATGTGGTGCCTATGAAGCAGCAGATTGTTTAACCGGTACTGCTTTGTATGGAAAATCAGACAACATAGTATGGCTAAGTCTTGGTCTTGCTAAATGTAGAAAAAGAGTTCTGAAATCATATGAGGACATAGAAACAATTGCCAGAAATGATCCCAACAGCGAAGACATTTTGAAAACAATTTACTGGACAAATACTATCCGAACAGGAGTATGACTTTGGAAAACATGTATCTATACCACATAGCTCAAAACTTTGCATACAAAAATAATATAAAAACCGATGAAAACAACGGCAGATATAGAGTCACAGATTGTGAAGGTAGCTTAGTTAAACTTACCAAACGTAGCTTAATAAATCATGTTAAATTGTCATTAAAAACTCCTCAACAGAAAGAACTATATTACATGTCTCTGCTACAAATGTTTAAACCATGGAGAAAAGAGGAAGAGATACTAGATAACTATGACTGCTATGAAGATGCTTTCAAAGCAAATGAAAGCGATATCCCTGATGCGAACTTTACATAGTACAAAACAATGTTGCACAATGAACAGCAACACGAATAAGAACTTCAGGCCCAGCTAGATAAGGACTCTTCCGACAGTAGTCAACCTTCTGTAACAGGAAGCCAAGAACCACTAGGACAGCCACTAGTAACAAATGAGGCAGAATAAGCTATGACAGAAGTGGAAAACCGCATGTGTCATTATCAAGAAAATATAGAAGACTTAACTGTACAACAAGCAAAACTTAACAAAGATCAGCGCACCATTTTTGAAGACGTAACAAAACAAATACTACATGGTGTACAGCACGAAAATAAAGAATGTACCTGCCAAAATTACAAAACAATACTACTGTACATCAGGGGTGAAGCTGGGTCCGGAAAAACATTCTTAATCAAAATCATCAGCAAGTTCATTCAGCAATTGACAAACAACAAATTGTCTGCGGTTGTAACTGCCCCCACTGGTTTAGCTGCCTACAACATAGGCGGTGTCACTTTACACCAATTACTACTTCTTCCAGTAGAACACCAAAACAAATTAGTCTATTACAAACTTTCTGCAGAAGCTGCAATGGAACTATGCAGAGTATTAAAGCAAATGAAAAGGCTACTAATAGATGAAATGAGCATGGTCTCCAACCTAATGTTAGCTTTGATTCACCTCAGATTGCAAGAAGTACTTAAAACAAACTACAAAGAACTCTTTGCAGGGAAACACTTTATCGTTTTCAGAGATCTTCTACAATTGACACCAGTGAAAGGGGAACCTATTTTTAAAACCTTAGGACACAAACTCTGCCGCAAAACAGTTGGCAGCATAGGAAATGTCAACCTTTGGCAACATTTCCAATAAAGAGAAATAACAGAAAACATGCAGCGATCTGCAGATCACACTTATGCCAACATCCTAAAAAAATATGAGAGTTGGTGTACTGTCTCAAGAAGCACAAACAATATTGAGAAACCGGCACATTCATGCACTTTATGTCGATATTGCATGTGCTACTGATGTTATGGAACAATTAGCGCACAGAAATGACAATTGTATGGCCTTAATGCCAACTCTTTCAAGCTGTTTCAAATTCAATGAAACAATGTTAAATAAAGAAATGCAACCAATAATGGAAATTTGCGCCACAGACAAACTAGACGTACATGGCATGACACTAACCATGTGTGAGCAAGCCACAACAAGACTAAATAGCTTAGAAAATTCAATCTCCAAAACAGCTGGGTTGGAAAAAATATTAAAATTATCCTTACATTGTAGAGTAATGATTAAACGTAACCTTGACGTAGAGCAAGGGCTAGTGAATGGAACACTGGGTACAGTTGTTGACTTTCAGTCATACCCACGTGACACCAACATTCCGTTTGTCAATATTCGCTTTGACAAACTTTCAGAAGTGAAAAGGATAGGGTGCTCAACTGCTCGATTCCTGCTATTCAAAGACATGTATGTACATAGAGAACAATTATCTCTAACTCTTGCATATGTAGTCACCATTCATAAATCCCAAGTTCTTACCCTAGACAAAGCATTGATAGATATAGGAAACACAGTCTTTAAAGAAGGCATGAGCTACGTAGCACTATCATGCTTACGTACACTTGACCGTCTATTTCTAATCAACTTTGATGCAAATAAAGTGAACGCTGATATTCCTTGCATTTTAGAATACAATAGACTACGTTCACTATACAGCCCCCATCTCAAACAAGATCCTCTTCCAGAAAAAGTAAAACGTGGTAAAAGAAAACTAATTGAAACAGAAATGCAACAGAATCTCACAGCAAATCCTTCAAAGAAAACAAAGGAAGGTAAAGGTTCCTCAAGTACCACAAGGAAAGAAGAACCTATTAGGGAAAGTAAACCAGGTACTTCTTCAAAGAAGGAAGACAAACTCTGAAAAAAGCACTCAGATACAGAACTAGCTGGTCCATTCAAATTTGCAAATGAAAGTGCTGTAAGTTGCTATGCAAATGTAGCAATAAATATTCTATTGCAATTGCCACCAATTGTTAACAACATTTACTTACACAGTACAGACCAATTTTGTTTACAAATGTTAGTCCTTCATAGAAACGCAACAAACAATCCTGACAACACGTACAGTGTTCACGGAATAAGACAAGAATTGGACTACTGTGCTGGAATAGTGAAATTCACTATAAACCCACAAGAAGATCCACAAGAATTTCTAATGTACTTACTACAAGTACTGGAACACAAAAGCATACCTATAATTAAAATCTTCCAAATGTCATATATGTGGAAACATATATGCACTCTCTGTAGCAATGTGGTACAGGAACAAATCCCAAATGACCGATTTGTTTATGTAACAACACCTAATTGTGATTCCATTCCATTTCAGCATCTTGTACAGAATGCAAACCATGGCAGATTATGTACTATGTGTAAGTCAGACAATCAGTCCAACTTAGTAATACAAACACATAGTAAGTAAATAATACTTATGCTGCTATGTTATAAAGCAGATGGTACCAAAAACAACTGCAAGCTGACTGGATTCACACACGGTCAAGTGCCACTTGGAAAGAATACCTTTACAATAGTAGGTATAATCTACCATGCAGGAGCCACAACCAATGCAGGTCACTACACTGCATACATTAAAAAGAAATGTGGATGGGTGGAATGTAATGATAGCACCATTACTCTAAAGCAGAGATTGCCAGCTAATCTTACAAATGTGTATTTAATTTTCTTGAAGCCAAAGTTTAATAACTAATGAATACTTCTACATTACCAAAAAACGAAGTGAAAAAGTACAAACAGTTAGAATACGCCAACAGGTATCTAGCTGTTGTTAAAAATCGGCAACAAGGCAACAAACATAACATTAAGCAAAAATAACAAGGAAACACTCAAAGAAAACAAACCAATAGTTTGTAGCATAGCAAATTAAGGTTTTTTTTAATCCAACAAGGATTTTTTTTTCCCCCAGACCCAAGGATTAGAAAAACAAACACAGAAACTCAGCACAATGCACAGTACACTGGTTTCTGAACTAAATAGCAGGGTAAAAATAAAATGAACTGTCTATTATACTTTGTAGAAGATCTGTATAAAATGCAAATATTAACATGCTTTTTTCTTTTGTAACAGAAATTAAAAAAGGCTACTTTCGACAAGTACTGCAATCATGTAACACATGCATGGATTCTGAACAAATTAAACAGTAAGTACAATAACAGTCATTTCTTACATATACGAATGTACATGGCTATTCTACGGCAATAATATGGTACAGAGCCTGCAGGCAGGCCTAGCATCTTTGATGAACAACCTACCACCAACACCCTACAGCCAATCAAGCAAGACTATATGTCCTACCCAGACCCATCACTCCATATTAAAGCCATGCTGCTTCTATTTTCACTACTTCTAAGTGTACTTTTCGGTGCATGCTCTGCAGCCATGCAGCCAATACACTACAATGTGCACGCACCACACCACACCACACCCATGTTCACTTATAACCTCACTGCGTATGACTGCAGTGTTCGGTGCGTGCCCTTTGGCCATGCACCCAAGCCTGTGGGTGCTGCCCAGAACCACCAAAGCATATAGCAACCATTGTGGCATATCATTTCAGTACGTATACAGTTGGTTTAGGGAGCAGGGCCTTCGGCCATGCTCCCAAAATGATACGCCCTCCCCACAACCACCTGAGTAATGTTTCATAGTACGAGTGTACCTATACCTGTGATATGCTGCAGTAGATGTGGCCACAGCTCACAGACTTGGCTGTAAATCCATAGATTTCTCAATGTATGGGTATGCAGCATATAAAATCCATAATGGGTTACATCTGCAGTGCAAATAACTTTGTTCTTGTCTGCATGCCCTTCGGCCGTGCACCAAACACTCTACATCTAGGCCACAACTACAACACCGTAGCATACCCATTGTGCTTTTAAAAACACTACATATGAATGTGCTGTTGGGTGCATGGCCTTTGGCCATGCACCCATGACTGCAGGCTCTCCCCACAGCCACCTGACCGATGGCCAATACTACGGATGTATCTATAGCTGTGATATGCTGCAGTGGTTGTGGCCAGGGCCTAAAGTCTTAGGTGTATATCCATACATATTTCAATGTGTGGGTATGAAGTGGCTTATAGCTCCAGTGTTTACTACTTTGTTCTTGTGTGCATGGCCAAAGTGGGACATAGGGCAGTTATGCGTGAATGACACTTTCTCGTTGTTATATGCAATTCCACAGCAGCTAAACAGGCTTCTTACTGCTGTGTGAGAGGTGTGAACCAGGCTTGAATGTGACAGTCATAATGTTCTAGACAAGGAGAAATTGTTGAGCTGGGAGCGGTGGTTGAAGCAGGGGGTATGAGTTGGATACTGGAGCCTGGGCGTATTATGATTGGGTGGGTTGAGGCTGTGTATGGATAGCTATAGGTAGGAGAACCAAAGGCCTACAGTTGCAGGGGAGTCGGTGATTTGATAGTAAGTGACTGGTGTGTACTCTTAGTAGGGTGGGAAGTTGATAGTCTAGGGGGAGGTCGATATCTTGGGTTGAGCGGAGAGATGGAAACGAATGGGAGGGTAATGGAAGGGTGGTAGGGAGAGAAAGGAAGGGATTGTGGTGGTGGGTGTGTTGTTTGGAGTGAGTTGGTTGATTCTTGGAGGTGGAAAGTAGAGAAAGGTCAGTGTGATATGGGATGCAGGCCTGGACAAGACGATTGTGGAGGTAGGCAGAGTGAGGTGGACTAGGAAATGTGTGTGGTGTCAGGAAAGGTAAGGAATGGGGCATGATGACTGATGACTCAGATGGGTTAAAAAGGTGTGTTGCAGTGTTTTTGGGATGGGGAGAGGTTACATAAGCAGACAGAAGCAGATGGCAGCTGGATGAGTTTTCTCACTGGAGTTTGAGCTGCATTTAGCTAAGAGGTGTTGTTTGGTGTAACTAAATTCCTTTCCTTTGTCTTATGCTAGTGGATATGATGCCTTGGGGAGCCAGATACTGTCAACTACTATGTGGAGATGAGCAAGGAGGAGGAACACAGGGAATTCCCAAGATCATCCATGTTAACCATCTCTACGGTAGGGGATTATAATGGGAATCCTATCCTTAGTTCTCCCATGCCTTTCAGGGATTTGAAAGTGCTGAATGTGGTTTTATGCACAAGTGTCCCTGTTAGTTATTGTATCTCTTTTTGGGAGGCTAAATACCAAAGAATAGCTGAAGGTCTTACCAACACTGTTCAGCATAGCGGTAGCATTATAAAGTCATCAGGCATCCAGCCAGCATGGATGTATACAATATGTGTGAGAAAGTGTGGATGTGTTCTGTTCAACAGCTTCTGGACCAAACACATGATTTCCAAAATGGCGACTGAGCCTGGAATTGGCTTAGACTCCACCACCACACACCATGGCAGAAGAAACACATTGGCAGCAGGTGAATTCAGGTTATGGAATCATTGTAAACAATCACGTGGCAGTCTTAATATTTATGCACATGTGCCTTCACTACTGAATAAGATGGCCCAATGGGTGTGAACAAGAGAGATGAGGAAGGGGAACACACTGTACAGAACAAGATAAAGGACATTAAGGAGAAGAGGAAGGTGGATTAGGAGAAGTTGAGAAATTATGCTGAGGAGTAGAGGCAGGAGCATATGGAGGCAAGGAGGAGGAGAAAATAATCCCTGGAAGCAGGCTGCATTCAAGGGATTGAAAAGAAGTAGACAAATGAGGTCCGTGGTGAGGAAAGGATGTGGCGAGTGGCATTGGAGTGTAGGGATATTTTGCATTCTCATGCATTTAAATATTTGGCTCATGCAAGGTTGGCATACAAGTTTCACAACCCCATTTATACACTCCCACCCCAGAATTCTGGGCCAGGTGCTGACAGTGTGGTATTCCAAAATGGACATTTATTTAAAAGAATAAATGTAAATTTCACCAAATTGGTCTTTAGCTTTGCATCATGGAGATCAGCACGATACTTTAGCAAAACCAATAATCAACCACAGAAAAATGAACTACCTGTCTAAATAAAGCCCACTATTATCAGTCCATACAAGCATTAATTTTAAAAGTCTACCTATAGATATATTTTATTCTAAAAATCGTAGGTGTTTCAACATTTCTGCTCTACATTTCCGTCAGTGTAAAAATCGGCTTCTTCAATGATAACATTCCATCATGATGAAAAGTTATTTTAAACATTCCATTTTCTTCAGTATTCAGACAAGTATGGTAATGGGGAAAGTTATTTGAATAACTAACATTTAAAATATATTTATAGTCAACCAACTCCCCTGTGCAGTTGTGAGGTAATGAATCTATTGACTATGTGCAGGTCATTCAATGTAGAGAACCGTCAACCTAATTTGGATCCTGCAGATTTGAATTTGAACATGTTCTCAAGGATTTGTTTACTATGTTCTAAACCCACATATATTCAATATTCTCAAAATATGTGAATGCTGCTTTCCCAAAACATGTGTTTGCAATCTATGCACAGCTTTTAGTGTGTCTGTATGTAATTTGAGCCATTAATAATATTTTAATAGTACCTAATTTTACAAAGGCAATTCCACATTGAAGTGGCACCAAAATGCATTCAATTTTAAATATAGTTTCTCAATGCAAAATACATTGTGCTTTAATGAAGTAACTAACTTAGTGGCCCATATAACTGGGATGACACAAGTCATGTAAAATATCCAAGCCTCTCTTCCTGCTCTCAAAATCCATTCCCCAGCATTCCCTGCCCTTCACCTTCCCAGATTTACCCTGGTCGTTCTATATGGACAGTTTGACTTTGAATACAGCTAAGTGTGCAGTTTTAAATTCATATGTGTGTGTGCTGTTTTCAATCTATTTGCATGGGCCACAGTCAATATAAGGATCCCTGTACATTTTTGGGTGTGTCTATGTGTAATTTAAGCCACTAGTAATATTTTAAATAGTACCTAATTTTACAGAGGTTCCACATTGAAGTGGAACAAAAATGCATTCAGTTTTAAATATTGATTATCAATACAAAGTACATTGGGCTTTAAGAAAGTAACTAACAGTGTCCCATGCAACTGGGATGACACAGGTTATGTAAAACATACACACCTCTCTTCCTGTTCTCAAACTCCATTCCCCAGAATTCCTTACCCTTTGCCTTCTCAAATTTACCCTGTTTGATCTATATGGACAGTTTGGGACTGATTGGGGTTTAATTTACCTTTTGAATGTGGCCTCTGATTTTGGAAAGCCAGCCTGGGACCCAGACAGCCACAAAGAATTCATATAGCAAACCTTCTCTCCAGCTGACTTATCTGAAACAAATATCCAAACATAGACTGATCCTCCTTCTCTCCTTCACTCCCAACTCCTGGGTGGTCAATCCTCAAATGTTCAGCTTGGCACTCCCATATCCAGTTTGTTCCTTAATATTTTTCTCCATAATCAATAATAATATTCCTCTATGACCAGGGTGCATGCAATATATATCTTTCTAACTCCTCCCCAGCCTTGTGACAAAAGTGTGGTTTCCCCAGTTTCGAGACACACCGAATGGTGCTGGCAAGAACTCCTAATATTAAAATGGCTATTTTATTTTTTGGACATAGATCTGTGTGTGGACATGCAACATTAGGAATAATAATGCTGTGAGATTCTGTACATACATGCACATATTTAGAAATTTGAATTATCACTGTGTCAAAATATTTGGTGAAATTACAAATTTTTGTGATTCTTCACCTATTAAAAACATATTTCATGTATTTGTGTTCATAATTTGGTATATATTATTCCTATTTAGAAAATGTCAAAGTTATTTGTTGATCTGAGCTTGCATTGCATGTAGCAATCAATTTAATGATTAGACATTCCATCTAAGATTTGCCTCATGTTACGGACTATTCATACTGCTAGTTTGTAGTTGCTGAGGTTTTCCTGCAAGAGGCTGTGGCAGGATATAGCCTACATAGTCTGTTTATGTAATATCAATATAATCAGAGTAGGCGTTGTTTGCTGTGCATAGAGTTACATAACCTTTCCCTTAACCTCTTGCTAACACAGTTTTTATGGCAGGCCTGTACTTGGATACATTATCACATACCCTTTGACGTTCAGAAGTCTAGATCCAGCAGTGACATCTCTCAGTGGATTTATTTGTATAATCTTCAGAACAGGCGTCAACAGACCACCAATACGTTTGTATATAGGTTCTTCATATTTTTTATTGTGAATTAATGAGCTGTGTGGGCCTGATAACTAGCACATTCAAAGAGTTTCATGTTTCCCTTTTAAGTAGTTTCAACTCTCCCCTTCAATCACCACACTTAGGCAGGTCCCTTTGAATCTCAAAATGCAAAAATATAGTGATACTCTACATAAAGCTGCAATAGGCCTTACAGTTTACCTTATTTAGAACTCAAAAACACAGTAAAGATCGTAATTCAATGCAAATCACATTTTAACTGTAAATAAATGTTCTCTACGCATGATATCCAAATTATAATAACATGTTGACTTCCATTTCTCTTTAAGCTTTACAGTTGCAAGAATGAGGGTGTTGGGTGTTTATGTGGGTACCATATTACAGGTAGCTTGGGCCTTGTCTTGGTGCTCTTACAAACTGGATATGCCTCACCTCTTGGGAGTACTGCTCTACTATTCCTGCTCCACTTGCTCTTTTACCAACTCCAATGCACACACAGATCAAACAGTTTCCCAAAAATATGCATCCATTTTCCTTTTTTATTGTTCACAAATAACAAGAATAATAAGAATATTTACATACACACAACAACAAAAAAATCAATGGAATTGTGCAGGAGTTAATAAGCGAATGACACTAAATTCTCCTGCTCAGTAAATATATCTGAACCTATTATTAACCATTGTAAAAGTCTCAATTTATAGTGCATCTACTTATACTGGCCCGCAATCAAAACCCAATTCTAACTACATGCAATGACTGTTTGATAGACGCAGCAACAGAGGAACATCGCTGTTAGGGAGAATTCTCAAAATGTGTTAATTCCCTCCACCTTGGAGACCCTCAGCAACTTTGCTGGATTTTGAGGACTTGATTTTTTTTTTTTTACTTGGAGAGAGTGAGACCCTTTTTCCCACTCTCTCATGTATTTTAATGTGATCTTATACACTGTGTTTCTTTTTGGTTATGGAGTCTAACCAACATCATAGGCATCATCTTTTACAATTGAGAGACAAAGCACCTTCAGTGCAGTGCCACAGGGAAGTCTTCCAGATTTCCCAAGGTTTAAATACCTTCACTGGGATGAACAGAGCAGTAAAGTGAAATTGACTTTACTTAGCATTGTACTTGTTAGACCCAGCACACCCTAACTTACAATAGAGTGCTGGAGGGGTTACTTAGTATCCCCTGTGTCTAAATGATCATTGTATACCCAGCGCTGCATTGAACGGGAGAACTTAGACCGCCATCGGTTAAGAGTCCGATGTGGTACCTGTGCAGAAGATGCACTTTTCATGCGATGTTCTTAGAATGCATTTAGAACTGAGATTCGCCCAAGCCAACTTCCTTGCTGCCCCTTCCTTCAGTGTTCTGGGGCCCATGTCTGCTTGGATAACCGAAATCGTGTCTGGTTGGCGCTATCCCCTTTATCCCTTATGTGATTGTACGGACTGAAGGCTAACTTGGCCATGGCTACAGAAGTGTTTTTATCAAGCTTCACTATATATGTATTGTTATTGGACTGTATGGAATGTGGATGTATGACGGTTGTATGTGGATGAATGAGTGAATGATTTATTGTCAACTGTACGAATTGTATAGATCACGTTGTTCTTAACTCTCCTGCCATGTAAGTAATGTGCTAAGTTCAGATTAAATCACGATTATTTTGTCATTCTAAATTTTGTATCAGACACAATAACATTTTTGATACTTTGTTAATTAAGTAAACTCCTCTGGACTTAGTTTTCTGAGCAAATTAGTTACACTAATACCTTAGCCCAGAGTGGGGGTGTCCTGCGTCTTTCAGAGATACATAAATGATCATGTAACATCTTTTATGTTACCCTTTCCTCAATTGACTGGCTGGTGGAAGTGGTTTCGTTTTGTACTATCATGGTTTGCATTTACAGTGTCCGTTTGCGGACCCAGTAACGTTAACCGCGGGAGCTATCTTTTTCAAAATGGCATCCAGTCATCTTTGCTAAAATGGTGCCCGGTCTTTTTTTGCAGGTCTTTGTGGAAAGGTCCTTCTAGAGAGTTTCTCTGCGCGCCAAACCAGTTTTTGGTCTCTTTGTTCATTCACCATTGGCGTGCTTCAGGAGTGAAACCCGCTTCTGGCTCCAGAGTGTCTGAGGTAGGCAGGAAGTGAGGGAGGTGCCCGAAACTCCCTGTGCTTAGTCTCCTAGTAGACCCAAAAAAAAACTCTGTTGTGATTGGCTGTCTGACTGTCCAGCAAGGACTGCCACCCTGCTGGGTGAGTGACAGCTAGGCTGGGATGCATGGGAGAGAACTGAATAAAAGGCATGTATGTTGGCTTGGAAGGCAGAGTCGACCAGTGGACGAAGGAAGAGAAGAAGAGCTTGAAGAGGACACCTGCTGCAACTCCTGGACCACTGGTTTGCCCGGTGAAGCCCTGCTGCAGTGACTACTTGCCAAGTTTGCATCGACAGAGAAGCCCTGCAAGGTAACTTCTCCCTTTGAGTTGGTGGGACCAATCAACTCCCAAGTAATCCACCTTGACACCAATCTCGGATCTGGTTGAATTTCCTCAGAGTTGCTGCAGGAAAGGGAGAGGGACACCAGAATGTCTGCGTTGCTTGTAAGCTGGCCTAAAGATTTTGGAAGATCCTCCAGACTCCCATTAAGAAGGACTGACCAAGCATGACCCTGCTTGTCGAGTGTGGGACCTCAGATGTGAGGAAAGTCCACCTTGACAGATTGGAACCGCTCTTATTGCTATTTGTTGTACCGATAGGAGCTGAAACGCGAAACAGCCACTGAAAGTAAAGTTTGGCAGTTGCCAGTTTTGACATTGCCAGTGCAGTGCAGGCATCCCTCGACATCCTCCCTCTTGTCCCCATGACTGAGGCACAGGAACAGTGAGATCTGCAGAGCTGCACAGTAACAGATATCTTCAGCTGCATATTTTCTTCTTTACAAAGGTACTGTAAAACAAGTCTAAGTGAACTTACCTCTGACTGTGGAAGTGCTTGTAACTTCTGTAACTCACAAGTCTAATCAGCTTGTGGCCCTACATTTTATTCTTCTTTTTATCAAAAACTCCTAATAACTTGTGCAAAAACGTTTCCATCTGCTTACCTGAAGTGCTGCATTCTATTCAAAGACTTTTGCCTATGTCTTTCTTTATTTATTTTATAAATGTGTTATAATTTATAAATAAACTGTTCACAGATAATATAAATCATAAACATAATAAATACATTTATAGTCCACATACACATCCAAATACAAATATTTAAAATGTATCATAACTTTCATTCATCATTCCTAAGAAAATCATGCACTTAGCATAATTAAACCAAAGGATAAAATTGCATTCTAAAGTTAAAATTATAGCTTTGATATTTCATGTTAACTCCTTAATTAATTTCTAACGTATTTATTCAGCGGGTACGCCATATAACCAACAGCAAATACCCAGCAGAACCATATCATTTAAATTGAAATCCCGATCAGATTATCGATCACTAACCAAATAATATACATTGCAATAAAAATCTTCAGGTTGGAAGCATTGACATTTTGCCACCGAAAGAAATTCTCCTCAGTATATTCGATGTTAAGTACATATTTATTGTAGTATCTTTTGTACATGCTAGACATCTTAGGGCAACTAGTCAGTAGCTGTTTCCCTGTCTCTGCCGTTTTTTTATCCTTACACAGCCGACAATAGCGATCAGTGACACGTATCTTACACACTGCGCCAGTAATTTCCAAGGCTGGGAATCGTCTTAGTCTTGGCGCTGGGCATAAATTCAAATATTGCTGTGGTTTTTTGTAAGTATATAGCATATACTGTACACACTGGTATTTTTTAAGACCTTCTAAACGGGCATAGTTTTCTATCAAGTCCCCCAGATCAACTTTCCTTGATAGAGCAGATTTTACTGCAGGACAATATTCTCTCACTCTCTTTGTCCAGTTTATTTTGTCTAAGTACTTCTCAATATATTCATTAAAAAGAGACTTCTTAACTCCTTGCTGGATTCCTGTTGCATAGATACCAACAACTGGTTACTAGAAGTAGTCATTAGCTTCATGTATAATTCTGCTCTTCTCTTTAATACCAATGATTTCAATGAAAAGAGCTCTAATTCCAACCTAAGAATGGCCATAGGTATACAGGTAGGAAGGCCCATGATCTTTTTC
Organism: Ambystoma mexicanum; assembly: GCF_040938575.1. Lineage (NCBI taxonomy): Eukaryota > Metazoa > Chordata > Amphibia > Caudata > Ambystomatidae > Ambystoma > Ambystoma mexicanum. The sequence goes on along the minus strand of NC_090930.1, from coordinate 1,248,142,069 downwards.
CAATACTTGCCCTCAACTACTTGCAACCACTTAAGATCGATTGCCTACAGGGCTTTAACACCATAAACCATCATTGGTGCAAGTACTTGTTGATACAATAACCTGGCAGCCCAAATTGTAAAACCCTGTGTATCTTAGTAAAGCGATAGACGAGGGCCGTTATTGAGATGCTTTAACCTTTCTGGCTTGTATGTATAATCAGTAATCATTACCCTTTTCAAAGTCGATACCAAGGTACTTATAACTGGGTGTATATAGTACCTCTAATTCTTGTACCTTTACTTTATTGCGGGCAATATTCTTACTGGTAAACACCATTACTTGGGTTTTCTCCATATTAAATACAAGATCATTATTTTTAGCATACTGCCACAAAGCTTCCGCTGATCTCCGTAGTCCACTGATTGAATGGTCAAGAATGACCAGATCATCTGCATAAGCAAGTACAGGGCATTGCTCAGATGCTAGCTATGGGGGACAGTTATACACGAACAAATTGCCTCCGGCAGATTGTAGACAAACAGGTTATATAATGTGGGTGCCGTAACACAACCCTGTTTGACGCCACGATTCTGCTCAACTTCTGCCATCATATTCCCTTGAGAGTCTAACTTTAACGAGGCAGTGTTATTTGATTGGAGGAGTCTCAAATAATATAAAAGGCCGTAAGGACAGCCTAAAGATTCTAGTTTTCACCATAACAACTCTCTTCGAACTCTGTCGAAAGCTGCTTTAAAATCTATAAACAAGGCATAAAGAGGTGGATTACCCTTTTTCCTGGCATTGGTACTTGCGATGTCAAGTATCACCAAGTTGTGAGAGGTAGAGTAACACTTCCTAAAACCACTCTGAACATGGCTCAGTACCCCTCCCTTATCTGCCCACTTCTGGAGATCTTTTAACAGGAGGCCAGCGAACATTTTGCCAGAACAATCCGGCATTGATAGTAATCTATAATTTCCTGGCTCAAACTTATCACCCTTTTTATGAATTAGAATAAGGATTGACTTCTGCCAGGAACTCGGGATCCTCCTCTCTGCTAAAACCTTATCAAATAGAATCTTCAAAAGCTGCAACCAAAATACCGGATTACTTTTCATTGCACTATTTGCCAAGTCATTAGGGCCCGGCACACAAGATGATTTTAAACTTTTTATTTTTTAGTACAAGTTGGTCTAGCATAATTTTAAACATAGGTCTAGGCGGACAGCTAATTGGTGGGCTCCTACTGACTTCATCTGGAGAGATATTCTCGTCCGTCAAGAACCTTCCCCAGATATGCGCTCCTATAGGATTTATCATAGGGGTTTGCCTGTTACCCCTTGCCTCACCCAATAAAGCCCATATATTGCGTGCGTTCTTAGTGCACAGTAATCGTATCATGTCCTGCCATTGAGTTAGCTTCCTCAGGTATTTTCTTTTGTTTTATCCATGCTCTATATTTGTTCTTAAGCATCTTACTAATAGAGCAAAATGAAATATATAAAGGTCTTGAATTTTTTGGCCCTACGAATTGCTGCTCTCAGAATTCTCTTAGCATCTCTAACCTCATAATCAAATCTATTTATCTGAACCGGACCGCCAATATCCATCCCTGTCCCCTCTGTGGTAAAAGCCCTAGAAAACAGGGAAATCCACTTTTCTATGTAATCAACAGAGAAATCCTGAAAAATTATTATATCAGGATGTTGTTCAGCTGCCATCGCATTTGCCGCTTTTGATATATTGTTCTCTGACCAACAAATACGTGTAGCAGTGTGGTTAGTCCTCATATTTCCCAGCGATCTCCGGTTAGATTCCAGTTATTTTATCTTCAGAGAGAGTGACAAATGGTCGCTCCAGCTATTGATATTTAATTCAAAATCCCTAACATAAGCCGCAATTTCAGGGGTGACAAAAACATAGTCCAAGGTACTTTTAGCTTTGCAACTTTCCCACTTTGATTTACCAGGATAGTCACTTATTGATCGGCCATTGATCATTTCCATACCCCATTGGTTAAAAAAGCTCTGCCATTGGAGCCCCACATAGTCATATGTCGAGTGTAACATTTTACATACCGATCTCAAATTGGGATTCTTTAAAGGCCAGTACCCACCCGTCATGTGACAGTTAACATCCCCATGATAATCATGTATTTGTTTTCCTGCTTTAATGACCAATCAATCATGATCCTGTGCAGTGTTTCCTGCATTGCCTCATTCTGAGCAGCTCCTGGAGGGCAGTAAAGATTGAACAACAGCACTTTCTCTATCGTTCCCTTGATTACCATTTCAAATTCCACAGCTATAAGAAAATCATCCAACTTTGTAAAAATGCGGCAGGACATAACATTATGAGCTATTCCAACAATTACACCCCTGTACGGTCTGCCACGTAGACCTTTTTTAGCACAAGACTGATACAGGGTATACCCATTCAGCACAATTTGAGTAGTAAGCCATGTCTCTTGGAGGCAAATGAGTGAAAACTTAGTAATAAACGGAAGAGAACCTCCGGACGAAAATAGGTGGCTGAACCCACTGCAATTCAAGGACAAAATCATTAAATCTCATTCCTTAGTAAGGACCACTGGCAGGGATTCTGCCAACCGCTTGAGAATATTTTGGATGTCTTCAACTTGTACTGGTTTTCCCCATTGAGATCGGGGAACCATGGGCTTGGTCTTTGGTACCGCCATCATTTCCCTTGGACAAGTCAAATCCTATTTATCCGGATCAGCATCCACTTCAACGTCTGCCTCCAGTAAATTGCCTTTATACGTCCGAATTATCTGGGCCGTAAACTGAAATTTAAAATGTAGAGCTGATACATTAGTCTTCCGGCCATTGGAGGAATTGAATACAGTCTGGTCAAGAAGTCAGATCGAGTGAGCCAGTCGTGGTCACTATTTTGATAGAAGTTCTTGATTATCAAAGTATTCTTCTTGCTCCACTCTGATCCCGACCCCTAGACAACAACTATGGGGTTTGTTTTATCTCATGGTGACTCAATTTGCCTCATACTGAGTGGTGTAGATGAAATCTTATCGGGCTCTTCATCCATAGAGGACCCCGAAAGGTCCGCCATTTCTTCCACTGTCACTGGTGCCTCATCCCTTTCAGGGATTAACCAACTCGTTAGGCACCCTTCACCCCTCTGGCTGCATTTGTTTGCTCTTGCGCTCTTTTCTTTGCTTTTTTCATCTGCTTGTCTACTGCAATCATAGGCGGTAGTGGGGAAGATACCGTGCAAGGTTGTTTTCTAATTGCAGCCCTTTTAGCTAGTCTTCACTGTTTACGTGAGAAATAGATCTCAGAATTATTCTCCCCGATTGTGTCAGGCATCGGCATCTCATTAGGTTCCGCCGCCAATTCTATTGCCTCAGATAAATTGCTCTCTACCTCTACAATCAAGCTTTAGCTAATATTGTTGGTGGGAGCAGAATTAATGGTGTTCGCCAATATACGTCCACACATCTTCAGTAGGATTTTTAGGGCAAATTAGAGCCAGGCCACCGAGGACTGTAGTTCCATTAATGCGTTTGTACAAAAGAAAGAATCAGCACTAACTTCCATTTCAGTGTGATCAGCATGGGCCGCCAAACTTGTTGATAAAGATAACTGCTCTGTGTGAATTGTTGATTGCAGCATATCTTTGATCAGCAGGCCCTGCGAATCAACCTCCATAATATTTGGGAGAACCATTGATCTTTGCATTGACAAACATAATTCTAACAATAGATTGTTGGTAATTTCGACTTTATTCTGTTTCTCTTGTAGATCATTACCGCTTATACTGGTTGTTTCGCCCGTCTCTGATATAGTTAGATTCTTTTCTTTTCCAGGGTTTCCTGGGTTAGGTTGAAAGAAAGAAGCAATAAACCCTTTATTTACTGTGGCAGATTTCTCAGTTTTGCTTCCGTCATCCTTTTTTCCCGATTTCACCACATGTTCTTTCAGGTTCTTTCTCTGTATGTTGTAATTAGATGCAACACCCTTCTTGCAGGCAGGCATCTTTCCTAGTACAGTGCTTTTCTTTGCAGATGATGACTGTTTTATGTAATTATAGAGATTAACTGGTTTGCAGTTAAACATTCACCCGCAATGAGAGAGCAGCTTCCTCACTGTGTAGTAGTGATTTACGGGAAACACTCGGGAAACACTCGACTAAAAGTATTTTTGGATGATAAAATAGCAGCTGGCACCGTCATGCAGTGCTTAAACTTACTGGTGTAAGCAGATCAAGGGACTTTGCCCCACAGTCTCTGCTACACCTGTCTGTGACCAGGCACTTCCCTGCAGGCAGCCACTTTAATGGGAATCACATTAATTGCCTTCAGTACTTTAGATTCTGCTTATCTGGATTTATACCTTATTTACATATTAGTAACTACACCAAACATAAAAAGTACTGATCAATGGCCCTGCTCAAGTAAACTGATGGCCAAACAGGCGGGGGATTGTGTGTTCAGGCAGTCCTAACCGCCAAAAAATGTTTCTCAATATTTCTCAGTACTCACACAAGAAGCGAAGAAAAAATTTAATAAAAAATGAGGTCTAGCTTTCATCACTCTGACCTTTCACTCTCCACCGGCCACTTAACTGCTCTAAAATGATGAGCAGCTTCTACCTGATGCTCAATGGTTTGGAGCTCCCTGTCACACAGCTCACCTTGGCAGCTCCTCGGCCACTCCTCATGGGTCCTCACAGGTGTCCCTAGGCCTGCTTTCACCTCTTCATCAGCCGCTGTACCATACACAGTCCCTGCGCCAGCCCAGAGCCAAAGATCCAAGGCTCTGAGTAAAGGACCCACACAAACTGCGGATCACGTGTCAAGCCACACTGGTCTTGTCACTGGTCTCGTCAGTAACTCGAGATCAGCCACTTCCGACGTGTACACATACACACGTTGACTTTGGCGTATTGACTTTGGCTTGGCCTATTGAATTGAATGACTCTTCTAACTGGTATCTGAAGGTGTGTGCCCTGATTATGAATATTTGTAAACTCTTGTGGTCTAATAACCTTTGCCTTTTACCAACTTTTTAAGAGTGCTGTGAATGCCAACAGTAAGATATTAATGTCCCCAGCAGCCTTGTTACTGAAGTTATCTGTAGGTGTAGGGTGTTTATGTGGGCCATCCAAAAAGGGTCTTGTCTGATTCAGAAGCTCAGAGTGTACAGTATTGAAGTGTATTTGTATGTTACTAGTATATTTCTCCCTTCTAAAGAAGGCTTTATAAGTGACTGATAAATAAATTATTAATTATCTATGCAAGAAACCTTGAGGTAAGAGTTTATTTGAATACCTGCAACTGTGAATCTTTGTGTAACTCTACTACAGCTCATGTTTCCCCTCTTGAGATAAGCCTAGCTGCTCAACACGCTACCAAAACTGTGTAGTCTGCACCGCTCTACCTTTCACTAAGGATCTTCAAGAACAACTCTTCTTGACCCAGCAGATCTACATGCAGCCACAGACGTGTTGCCCCGCGCTTCAGCCATACCAGACCTGGGGGATCTAGCTTCCCAGTCAATGCTGCAATATTGTGGAACAACTTACCTACTCACCTATGTTCAGAGCCCGTGTTCTGGTCTTTCAGTAAACAATTGAAAACCATCTTATTCCATTGACATTGAGTTGACTTCACAGAAATCATGTGCAGTCTTCCCTACACCTGATATTGTACCTGATACTAAAATATGCAACTACCTATCCTCCCTCCTGCTAACTCCACCCTCCCAACCCTCCTCTCCCATTTATTTTCCCCCTCTGCAATCAGCATCTTAATGCTTTTGAGTTTGGTGCATACTACAAATGTACAAATAAATAACAAAATATGACATAATTGGTGACCGGTGTGACTCTTGCTTTTTCAGGAAGTCTTTTTTCAATTCACTTTATTTTAGGCGATACCTCTTTGCTCAAACCTCTCCACAAGAGTGGAGACTACAGTTGTGGAGTGGAGAGGTAGTGGAGAAAAAAAGAAGGGTGATGGAAGAAGCTTCAGAGAGGCAGTACGGCTGAAAGATTAAAGAATATTGAGGCGTAATACCACATAATAAAAATACGCCAGTCACAAATACTAAGGTACAAGTACAATTTATTTTAATAGAACAGCTGTCTGGCTCTCAACGCCACACAATGTGTGCAAGCAGGCGCTGTTAGATGAGATAGTGCTGGACATTTCAAAAACACGAGTATTTATACAGTTTTCTCACAATCCCAGACACATCGTCCAGCCCCTATTTGTGCCATACTAGGGTATATAGCCTTTCCACATAACTAATACATGTTAAAACATCCTTGAATAGCTGTTGTTTTCTGTTAAACACTTCATAAGTTTTTCAAACATTGGGCACAAAGGTAAAGGTCCTTATTTCATTTACTTATATTTGTCTATCATTTGTTGTAATGTTTAAAGTCAGCTTAGTTCAAGGAGCGAAAACAAAGATTTACTTATTAGCAAGGCTCTTGTTTAGATCCAAGGTTTCCTTAGTGCAGGACAAACAAACCAACTTTGCAGCTTCAGCATGCTTATCTACCTTGACACAGTAAAAAGTTCATTTTGCTCTGCTGGAGCCGAAAACACAAATTCTAACATGGGACAGAAAGCAGGAGTTTAATCAAAATGGCAGATAACTTAAAATTGTGGCCTAGTCAACCTATTTTCAGGTTCATTCAAATGCTATTTACAGTGCGATGTGAATGTGCTCAGGCCAATGTTTCCTATCAGGCGGTATTCATGCAAAATATACTTTTAAACAGCGAGGAGGTTGGAATGAGATCCAATGGGAAGGATAGAAGAAAAAACCTCAAGACGGATTGAAGGTGAGACAAAGAGGAGGGTGGAGGAGATAATAAGGATGATTTTAGAGAAAACATCAGTCAGTTGGGAATGTGATATGAGGAGTGCTATGTTTGTTTAGATTTCTTGGGAATGAAGAATGTGAAGTTAAATAACATTTCCATTGCAGGGAGGTTACTATTTGTTTAGTAAAACATGTTCATGGCAGAAAGCGTTGGGAAGGGCATCGTCTAAGCTGGAAGAGGCATACAGAGTGCTTGAGGAATGTTCCAGAAGGGATTGGTTTGGTGGGGTAGGTGCTCTTGTCATTTCACAGTGCCTGCACGATTATAGCATTTTGCTTTGGTAAACTGGTCATTAAAAGAAGTATTTCTTTCTCTTTCCTTGTTTTGAGGAATTGCTCATTTGCATGGATTGCCTTTCTCTTCTAACACTTTCAAAACATTTAGAATACCACCCGTTGGTACTCTCACTTGCATGTCTAGTTTTTGCTTTATCCCCACCATTATTGCATCCAAAATGTCCCACATCTCGTGAATTCCATTCCCTTTCATACCAGCTTCTTAATTAACCAAGACATCATCAAAGTTCCTTATTAACAGTTCCTCTTCAACAAAGCTTAGCCAACCAACCTAACTCTATTGCTTAGCTTTCAATTCAGACAGGATGTACTTCTGCTTACTTTTGTTTCAGGAAGGTGTACCTCTCTTTGTAAACCTCTCATGCATCCAAAATCGAAAGGCCTGTCTTTTTTTGGTCGATATGTTCACCTGCTTCAACATTTTCTAGTAAATTGATGAAATAATAACTATCCTCCCAAACCTTATACTGAATCAGGACCATCACCCTGCCTTTGAAGCCTATGTGAATGTAGGCAGTTTTCATTTTATATTAACAAAATGCCTTTAAGTAGACGAAAAAAGTGCCATGACAGTAATAAAGAACATGTAAAATAATGGGTTTTATTTTGTTTAGAAACACATTGTCATGTGGTGATAACGGTGTAACATAGTACGTTATATTCTTTATCTGCTTTATTACATTTTATTAAACAGCATATTACACAGGTAATATTGGTGTATCTACGTATATAGGGTAAACACATTGATACAGTTTCTAATGATAAAATAACAAAATCTATAGACCAGTAAAAATGCATTTTAAAAAAAGACACGTGTCCTCTTTTTATATGTCAAACTCGAAAAAGGACAGGTCCAAAATCCAAGGCCAGTCTTTTTTTGGTCGATATATTCACCTGCTTCAACATTTCCTGGTAAATTGATGAAATAATAACTATCCTCCCAAACCTTATACTGAATCAGGATTTAAATCAATACAATGCCTTTAAGTTGACGAACAAAGTGCCATGACAGCCATACAGAACATGTAAAATAATGGGTTTTATTTTATTTACAAACGCATTGTGATGTGGTGATAATGTTGTAACATGGAACGTTATATTCATTAGCTATTTTATTAAATTTTATTAAACAGCATATTACACAGGTAATATTGGTGTATCTACGTATATAGGGTAATCACATTTATACAGTGTCTAATGACACAATAGCAACATCTATATACCACTAAAAATGCATTTAAAAAAAGAAACATGTGGCCTCTTTTTATATGTCAAACTCGAATGAACTATCCCTGCACTTGGAAAACCAGTGAATGGAGCCATTGATTTTTAGAGTAGATTTTAAGGGCATATCTCTTTAAAAACAATTTACCTCTTGGTTCATAGGATACAAACTATTTAAAACTGAAAGCCTATTGACATTTCACAAGCTGAAATGGATTTTCAGCTGCTGGGCTAGTAAAATGTTGCCTGAAAAAAGTTCCATTGCTTCTACCAGCGAAGACAGTGCAATTGACCCGAGGGCAATGCATAAAGAAAGATGCTATTATGAATTGACAGAATAAAAGCTTTTCTTCCCAATTCTCAGCATTCAGCTTTTTCCAAGAAACCGTGTCCTTTTCATTCCTTGTCTCTCATTTATTCTTCGCAACCATCCATGGACGTATGCAAAAATGAAGCAAAGTCTTTCTGTTTGTGTTGTTAAAAAATGTTACTTAGTTGGGTTTAAGAACCTACACAAGAGGCTTAGAAAGATGCTCTGTAAAGATTGGTATAAATGATTCAGGGCGACGTTATTGGCTCATTCGGAAACCTTTTTTCTGTACGCATATGCTAATGATGGCTCAAATGCCGTAAACGACCCCTTTACGGTTAACACTACACATTAAGTTAAAATTAGGTTCCTCTTTGCCATAGAACAATCTTAAACATGTGAACGAGTGTTAGGAAGTGCTTTAGTTAACCTGCGCCACACTTATTGACTGTTTCACAAAAGCAACGTCTCCCTTGTGGCGGGGAGGCAGATCAGTTAACATCTGTGAATCCCAGGCTTTCAGTCAGTAGCTGGGCAGCCCGAGGCGCGACGGCGCCCCGCGAATCTTCAACCATACTCTGCCGGTTCTGTGTGTTCACCCGCTTTCTAAAAATGTGGCAACTTGTTCATCAAAAGCCTGTATTGGCCCAGAGGGACGGGGAGTAAAAGGGAGCCTGTGAGAAGCAGAGAAATATGAACGTAGCGATTTCAAGTTAGTATTAAAATGAGCTATTCAGCTGTAGGTACTGCCGTCAGAATAACACGAGTGTTACCGTTTTTTTTTTATGTGATTTGGGATGCTGTAGGATTCCCGTTGAGTGTTGTCATTGACAACACAGGTGTCACTCACTTAATTCAACTCAAGGGACAATTGTCTCTGTCACATTTTACGTTTCACTGCCAGTGGATTGTCAATCTGCAGGTCGACAGAGACACCCCATGCTCTGACGAGATCTAAGCAACCCACCGCCAAGCGAGACAAAAGCGTATCTTGCTTATTTGCTGAAGCGTCTTTCACAACATGAAACAGAGTAAAACGATATGCAACTAAACATTTCCTGAACAGTGTAACAAATTTCCACTATACCATCACTGACAACGACGATAAAGCCAAATCGTAACAAATCATTTGAGATGGTACGCAGGGACGTCATTTCACCAAAATGCCAGGGGTAAGCGGAAGTGACATCACACGACCCTTGACCCCTGGTGACTTCCTGTGATGTCATTTGACCCCACCCCGAAGTGATATTGTGGGATGCCATGGAACGCGACCTTTCACCCGTTCACAAAACAGGAAGTGCTATCACATAGCATTGTACACTACAAAAAATATGGTTATGATATCGCTATAATGTGATGTACATTCCATAAAAAAATGGATTGCCATATGTATCGTTAAGATCAGTGTATAAAGGCCCATATTACCAAATTACTGTGAATGCAAGCAGATGCCCATGAAAAAATGATTATATAGCCCTTACACTTAAGCGCTTTATATAGAAAAAATATACACCCAATATCAGCCAACCTGTGTTGGTACTCATTTATCAACCTCAGAAGAATGAAAGGCTGAGTTGAGGCGTTTAAGAACAGACTAAATCAGTGACTCACCCCCTGAAGTGTGCCTGAAATAAACCTTTAATGAGTCGAGCAATTATTGTATAGAATTCCAGAAAGTCACATTATTTGGTATTCCTAATCTTTCTTATTTAGGGTCAGTGCTGAAAGTGTTAGACTTGTGTCACTCCTGTTCTTCTTTTTCTTCTTTTTTAAGGGGCTTTAACAAGAAAGCCAGCCACTACCGAACTAAAGAGCCACATGGTGCTGGCCACCTTACATTACATTGACCTTACATTGTCTTTTTTTTTCTTTTTTTCTAGAGGTTGCAAGGGTGACCACGGAGGTCGCAAGGGAGACCTCTGGTGAACCCTAATGACGTCCCTGCTGGTACGGCCTTGGGCGAGCGAAAAAACTCTCCTCCAAAACAGTGCCTCCTGTTTTTTCTACAATACAGGGGTAAAGTCCAAAGAGGTTTCCGCTCCATATGTTAACAAGGGCACAATTGTCACCTTCTAGTTGACAGAGGCAGCGAGAATCGATCAAATTTGTAGGGTGAATCAGATACCTGGCAGGTAATGTGAGTAGTTTTATGTTTTAACAGTGAAATTTATCAATGAAATTCTCAACAGCTCTTGTCGCTCTTGTCGGCCTCACATAATATAGAACCCCAGATAGGTGAAAGAGGAAACCATTTAAATTGGCTCATTGTTCAAATATCACCTGCCAGCAGGTTTCTCCCTTTTCTTTGGCGACTTAATTACTAAAACCTTTGATTTTGGCACATTTACTGTGAGTTCGTTCGATTGTGCATACCGATGTAACTGATGAAGCTGGTGTTGTAGGCCTATTGGAGTCTGGTCAAGAGGCACCAGATCATCCACATGTTACAGCCAATTTAAGGAAACTGCATTCATCCACAGAGGGAAATACATTTCTTCTCGTAGGGTTGCTCCAATATCGGATATAAACGAGTTGAATACCGCGGGAGCTAAAATAAAGCTTTGTTTTAAGCCCTTAGATGTAACAATTTGTGCAGACAGATTACCTCCAAGATTTAATCTGACACGCAAAGAGGTATCTGAACGCAAATCCTGCAATATCTCCACCAAAAAAGGTGACCAGACCCAGCTCAGTAACATTTGCCACAAGAATCTTCTTTTAGGGATGCGTGGCCTGGCGCTGACAGGAATGGCAGCTTGAATGCATTGGTCCTGCCTGTATTCTTTTTCACTTATCCTAATGCGGAATATTTATTAAATATATCTACAAACTCACCGGGCCACTGCTCTTTCACTCTAGAGGGTGGTACTGCTTCTTTTTCTCCCTTTTCTGTCTCACGGAAGGGCCGCCCTGGACATTGGTCTCTCCACCGGCTGCAGCTGTCTTCGTAAGCCATCAAACCCGAGGAAGCATCCGGTTCCCAATCTATGCAACACCACACTCTGGCTGATTCAAGACCTCACACAAGCCTTTATGAACACCTATTGGTAAAAAAAACATTTGGCGCTTTGGAAGTTGTTTCGAAACAGAGGTACTTTATCCTACTATTCATTTGTTTTATTCGAGTAAACTTTTTCTAACTGAACTCGTTACATTTGCTGGTGACTGAAAGTTAAACATCCAGCCAGGAACCCCTCATTACTCACACCTCACATATATCATATTTACTGATATATCATATACTACCCATATACTACCCATTTTCATGGCATCAGCAAGGAATGATCAATAAAAATTCCTCGAGTATTAAGGAACAACAAGGACCTAATCCAACAACTGCCTTTAATTTTTATTCATGCCCTTTAAAAGTTACAATTAATGGCAAAACATCTATCTTCGAGTATCAAGCGGACCTAAAGGCCTTCATCAGAAACTTTAAAAATGTCGACATGGACACTTTTTCTCCTCTCTCTTCAGGTACCCCTGGAACTTGACTTTTCAAGCATCTACTCTCAAACTCCAGCCCTGTAGCATCCGCATTATGATTCAGTGTATCCATATACATAGACAGTCAAATGGGCGGGGGGGTCGGTCGGTCGTCCTTCTCATTGTAGAACCTCATGCTGGTTGGGTTTGTTGCCACACAGGTCTCCAATTTTTAATAGGCATCTATTTTGTTGGGTAAACCTGACATTTTCAAGATCTTATTTTTTCCTCTGTACAATTTTCTATGAACTCTCATATTCTATATGTGTCACATTGAACATATGTCAATTGTTTGCCACCATGACCACCCCTATATGTTCTCCGCCTCATGTCTTATGCTCATCAAGGCTTAGTGCATCATCCACATTTGCTCGCTAGTGCTTTTTTTGAACTACTGTTACATTTTACTGTACTATGCCTTGTAATAATCCTTAATTATTACTAATGGCGTTTTGCTGTGTTTCATGGAATGTTAAAGGTATAAACCATCCTATCAAAAGACACAAGATTATCTCATGTCCCAAAAAAGGCAGGCCCTCTTTTGCATGTATTCAAGAAACTCACCTTTCCCTGGAAGAATCCTTGAAACTCAAAGCATCCCGGGTTAAAGATGTTATTCCCAGCTCTGCTATTGGCAAAAAAAAATGGTGTTGCTATTCTCATTAATAAAAATGTGTCCCATGAGATATTAGCCTCTGGAAATGATGACATAGGTAGATAGGTGTGGGTCAAACTACAATTGGGTTATACCAGTGTCTCTATTTTGAACATATATGGTCCCACCCAACTAGATCCTTGCTTTTGGAATACAATTCAACATACAATTCTTTAATCATCCCTTACAAACCTAATTGTGTGTGGTGATTTAAATAATGTAATAGACCCCTTTTTGGACAGGAGATCCAAATGTGTCTTCAGACGTTCTAGAACCCATGACTCATTTACTTGCTTCGTATCAGAAATGAGTCTTATAGATACATGGAGGCTTTCACACCCCTCAAGTATAGACTTTACTTTTCATTCACCCCCTCACGCACGACACTTTCTAAAAAAAATGATTATATATTGGCGGTTAAGTCACTATCACACACATTCACTGAATCCAGGATTGATAGCATTATTATATCAGCCTTGCCCCGTCATCATTACCTTTGACCTGTTTGACATACGTAAACAGTCTGCTAAATGGAGATTTAACAACATTTTACTACAAGATAAGCAGTTTACCCAATCATTTCTCCACCAGTTCTTTTAAGACAATAGGGACGAACACAGCTCAATACCCAATTACTGGGATGCTTTCAAAGCTGCCCTGCAGGGCCATGTTATAGCAGTTAGGAGCAAAAGGAAGAAGGAATATAAAAAAGGCCTAGATGCCATTTTACAGAGCTTAACCCTGCCGAGAAACAATATTATTCATTCCCCTCTGAGAGAGGACACTGCGATGTTTTATCTCTGCACTTCTAAATAAATAATGAACTAACTGAGCTAGCATCCGGAACCATTTTAAAATTCAAATCCAAGAATAATCAAACTTCTAATAAAGCGGGCAAAGCCTTGCCTCCTACCTCAAAGCTCGCAAAGAGATCAATGCGGTAAATATGAAGTTAAAACAGCTGCATATGCTGATGATATTCTTATTCTTTTAAAAGACGCAGAAGAACATCTCCCCTCCTTACTGTCAGTGCTAGATACCTTCTCCCTTGCATCAGGCTACAAACTTAATAAAGACAAATCTGAAATTCTTCCATTAAACTCTTATTGTCTCAAACATGAAATAGACTTGTATGGTTTTAAATGGTGTGATAAGTCCATCACATATTTGGGCCTTCTGTTTGCCTCAATTAACATCACCATTAAACTTTACACAGATGCCCTTCTACACAGATTAAACAATCTCACCTCCATGTGGTCCCCTCTGTACTTGTACTCTGTACTGGTGGGGGTGCCTTGAAACAATTAAAATAATGTTGTCACCTATTGTACTCTTTTATTTACAAATGCTATCATCCCCTCTCCCTTCCACCTTTTTTAATTCCATGAACTCTGATCTAATTAACTTCCTCTGTGGTAAAGGCAAATGCAAAAGAATCTCTATCAAAAAGTTGAAAGCTCCCTTTATTGAAGGTCGGGTCAAGTCCCCCGACTTTAAGCGCTACCATGATGCTTTTCTAACCAAGCAGACTCGCAGATGGTTCACATCTGAAGAGGACACTGATTCTCCCATCTGGTATTACTTTGAGAAAGAATTAGTACACCCTATTAACATGTGTGATTTGATTTAAATGTTTGGCTCCAAGCTCTCAAAATTCTCATGCACTGTCAAAGCCTCCATACTTATTTCTGTTTACCAATGTAAATACTGCATCAAAGGTGTTCTTCCTGTTTCTATGGCACAACAAAGATATGACTTTTCATAACAGGCCATTTAATAAGACGTCTTGGTTGGACAAAGATATTAAATTTATTCATCACATTTATGGAGCTTCCAATTGGATATCATTCCATGATCTGGTAAAGGTCTTCTCTCTACCATTATCAGACTTACATTTTTACAATAAATTTGTGAATGTGTGCTTGAATACATTTGAGAATTTTTCAGAAACTATGAACTCACTTCTGATCCCACAAGATGCTTTATTTTTTAAAATGTATTTTATTGGAAATTGGTTTAGTTGTAGTTACAACTTTTTTCAAAATAGCATAATCAAATAAACAATGTAACAGACCAGATAGAAACATTTGAACTGATCCTGAGTAAAACTAACATTAAACCAGTCTTGTCAACTTAAATGCCTACATTTGGTGCATTATATAACTGATTACAGTGTCTTGAGTATCCAGAGAAATGTTATACAACCATGTATATTCAAATATGACATATGACTCTATTACATAAACATGGACTTAATGTGGGGCCTTGTCATAATATCAAAACCATTATTTCATTTCAATTTTGCATTTGTTGGATTGTCTCAGTTTGCATTGCAACCTTTCTGTAAATGTGTTACTAATTATTTACTTGATTAGTGGAAGTGCAAAATTCAATTTTACACGAAATTTGTAAAAGGCAGTTTCATGAAAGCACAAATTATGTAGCCATAAAGTTGCCTAACACTAATGTAATACAACTTGTCAAATAAAAATGTAACACATTTGTTACGCTACCGCTATATTAGTAGAAAGAGAGATAAAAAAATGAATTATGCTAAAAACACAATAAAGTCTCATACTTAAAATAAAAGAGTCACACAAGTTAGCAGCATTCCATATAAGGTGATAGGTCAATTTAAAATGTCATGATTAAAATTATGGCATCCTAGAGGTTAGCAGCAATTCTAGATGAAGTAAAAACATGACACCATGATGATTAGCAGCAATTCAATAGATGGTAACATGGCATACGATATGTTATACAAGTTACAACTTTGATCTCTATTTTTGGTTATTGTGAAAGTTGTCTGAGATAAGGATTTCAATCACTCAGCAGCAGTTAGCCGGAGATTGAATCTATGCAGTAAGGTTCAAAGATATTAGAAACTGTACAATTGCAATGTTTAACGTGATTTTGGTGACATTAAAAACTTCAACCCAAAGTTGTTCTTTCGTCATCAAGATAGTGCTTTTAAAATGTTTATGGAAGAATCAATGTCTAGAGTCATCAAGGGCACGACATTCTGTTATTTAATGTTAAATGTTGCAGCATTTCAGAAGAAGTTTCTGCTTCGCAAAATCAGCACACAGTGTCCAGCTTGTCTAGTTTGATGTAAGTGGCTATTTTTGCCTTCGTGGTCCACAGGTTGAAATGCATCCAGACAATTGTACTCCCGTAAGTCGGATCTGGCAATGTTGCTAGATATTGGTACAACTCATTCATTGACTTTAATATGAATTGCTTATTCTTACCAAGGCTTCTGCTGCTAAAGCATCACAATATTACAGAATGTTTATGTTTATTAGTCCCACCAATACTAAGAGGTCCTCAGAACTTCAATGGGAAGGTGATTGCAGGGCATCGTTTGAAGGCACTACTTGGAGTAAACTATGGTCCAGGGTAAAAAGCATTTCTCCATCTGACAATATAACACAGAGTTTGCTCTTCCTTTTGCATAGGGCATATATAATGCCAATGAAAATCTGTAAGACTTCACATGACGATGATGGTTATTGTTGGTCCTGTGGGAAAGAAAGTGGAACCTAAGCACATATTTTTTTTGAATGTTCGTTAGTATCTGAGTTCTGGAAGCAAATTTGGAGTTTCTCGAAAAACATTCAAAATTGAAATACACTTGTCACTCACTAATGTTCTATTGGCCAGCATTGCATGTAGTGACAGGCTGAACAATGCATATTTTCTTGTATATGTTCTTTTTATTGCCCTTGCATTGAAATTAATTATGGCCACCTGGAAAAATTGCCATAATCTAAATGCTAAAAGCTGGTCGGGTAATGTATGTCATGTGCATAGACTAGAACAATGTATAGCCATTTTGTCTGCCTCAACCAACCACATATGACAGAAAATGGACTTGCATCACCATTACTTATCATATTACAATATGTCTATTCATGGATCTTGAACTATGTATCTTCATTTGCATTTTAATCACCAATATTTGCATCACACTGGGTCGCTGTTCAATCTAATTCTAAACACCACTTCTGTCTTTTTTCTCTCTATGTGGTGGATGCCTGCACCTACTCATCATCATACATCCCACTTTGTACACCGTCTCCCTAGTGTATCTTGTATGTCCTTCGTCTCTTGTCCTCTCACCTTGTCTGAATTGTTCATCAAATGAATTACTTGGATCATACTGGTGGCTCTCAGAGTAAGAATGAATTCACCATTGCCTTTTGTACATCTAATGAACTCTGAATACTTCTTATTTTATGATATTCGTTAGTGTCTGTATGATCTAATGTTTTGTTGGCATATCATATGTTAACATATTAATGACATGTTAATAAAAATAATGTAACTAAAAAAGAATGTTCTGTTAATTATATCAAACGGAAGGGTGAAACCTATACATTCTGCATAAAGTATGGTTCCTTCTGCGAGAGCCCTTTCCTTCAAGAGGTTTAACAAACATCAATTCAACACTGTTCTGGAGCCTTTAACAAAACCAGACTAGAAGATATCAAGTCTATTTATTTTCTTAACACACTCATTCAACTCAGCCACACCAAAGAAACAAACCTTTCCCCTGGCTCCTCTAGTAATGCAATGGGTCAGTAGTTTGTTGGTTTAGATCGATCCCCTTTCTTATTTGTGGGCACAACTATGCAGTTTGCCAGCTAAGAGGAGCCTGTATTACCACCAGTATTTGCTTAAAAATGATATACACAATCTCTGCATATAGACGAGGACCAATGATTAAAATTGTATTACAAAGCCCGTCCGGGCCTGGTGCACAAGAGTTGGTTCTTACCCAGATCAATTGCAACATATCCTCTGTGGTAATATTCAAATTACAAAATAAGTTCCCATATACACCAGTGGGAACAAATATAAGTCCCCCCCTGCATAAGTCTCTTGAAATTAGTCAATCCATTTTGCCTCAGAGATCGGAGTGATCTGAATAGCTTGCTGTGGGATATCTACACCTTTAATAAGATTCCAAAAATCTTCCTTTTTGTAGAGTTTAGAACTCCCAAAAAATGTTCAGCAACCCTCTGGAGTTGTGCGGATTTATGGCTTTCTATCATGTTTTCATACCTCATTTTAATTTTTTAACTTTAAGGCCCAAGTCTACATTGCCAGTTAAAGGGCCAATCGACCGTATGGCTGCCCTTAACAGCCTTTTATTTGCTTCACTTCATGGTCAAAAACATGTTTATGCTTGAAATGTGGGTTTCCCTACTTCCCAGCAGAAGCCGTCAAACTAGACAATACTTTTATATTATCTAAAGGCAATCTTGAATTGCCTATACCACTAATTCATAGAGCAGAATTCAAAAAGGAACTTAAGATTTCCACTATTCGAGGACTCCATGAAATTCTGGTTCACCCAGCGTTTACCTCCAGAAGGGCATACATTTGCCATTAAAAACAGCAAATTCAATGATGGACCAACCTATCTGTGGTAACAAATGGTCACGTTCAGTACTAAATATCATTTTAAAATTTGTCAATTTGACAAACATATAGGGCCTCATTACACGGTAGGCGGTAAGGGTTTACCGGTACCAGTATTTTACCGGTACCGGTAAACCCTTACCGCCTTACTACGAGGTCCCTTTGCAGGTTGGGGAATTTAACGCCTGCTTTTTGCAGGCGTTAAAAAACGAACCCGCAAAGGGACCGGGGTGCTAATTACAGTACCGCAATTTGCGGTACCGTAATTAGCGCCTTCCCCATTCCCATTATGCCATATAGCGCAAAAATGGGAATGGGGAAGGGCAATGGAGGAAGGAGGAATTACCGCCTTCCCAACCTTGGAATAGGGCGGTAATTCCCCTTTCCTCCAAGGCAGTACCGGTAAATTACCGGCATAAACCATGGCGCTAATAGCGCCATGGTTTACCGCCTACCGTGTAATGAGGCCCATAATCTAACAAAGTACGTTTGTGAATCATGACCCCAAGTGTCATTAGCTGGATGTCCCCTGATACACACCCATTCACCATAAGCATCCCACAAGTATCCATAAGGGTTAACCAGTTTAGAGCTCGATTCAGTGCGGCTGATCAAACATCACTAAATACAAGTGCATTTCTGGGCTTGCTCAAACAAGCAGCATTTAAGTTCCCACAGATATTGATGGCATTGGAGTCTGACCTTTTATGCCACTCATCAAGCAGATCTTACACATAGGGTCTCATTACATGGTAGGCGGTAAGGGTTTACCGGTACCGGTAAGGGCACTGGTACCGGTACACCCCTACCGCCTTACTAAGAGTTCCCTTTGCGGGACCCGACTTTAACGGCTGGTTTTACCAGCAGTTAAAGTAGGGTGCCGCAAAGGGACCTCAGAGCTAATTACGGTACAGCAATTTGCGGTACCGTAATTAGCACCTTCCCCATTCCCATTATGCCCTATGGGGGAAAAAATGTGAATGGGGAAGAGCCTTGGTAAATGGGAAATTACCGCCCCGCTCACCTTGGAGTAGGGCGGTAATTCCGCCATCCACCAAGGCGGACACGGTAAAATACCAGCGGCAACCATGGCGATACTAGCGCCATGGTTACCGCCTACAGTGTAATGAGGCCCATAGACAAGGAAAGCATGGTTTGAAATGCTATCTGGGTTCCAGTAATGAGTTAGTAATAAACATGAACCCTTTTCAATAAAGCACAGTGAATCCCAAACCAATTACATTGCTTGAATTAAAATATATTTAAATATTTTTTATTACTACAATCCTTTAAATATGAATTCATCTCCATTTATCAAAATCCAAAAGGAAAAGAAAAGGACATTTACAAATATAATAAAAACATCATCTAACAATATAAATGTTCCCACATTAAAAATGTCCCTTAAAATGTCATTCCAAATACAATTTCTAAAAATGTTACTACTGCTAAAACCAGTAATGTTATTTCCCCACTTAGTAAAAGTATCCAGCAATCAACAAACATTAAAGTGCTTAGGTTGTTCAAAAATGACTTTAAGTGCTTAGTTCTTAAAGTTGTTAGTGACATGCAAAATAGCAATAGATGGTCCACATTTTCAACCCTTCTTTCTTGTTTACAAAATCTACATTGTCGTCTCTAGTTTCTGTACGAATTCCATCAGACAACATGTCTTTAGTTGGGCATAGGTTTAAGTGGATCCTCATGAACTGAGATCTGTGAAAAGTATTGGGGAATTTGATCAAATGCCCTAGATTTGCGTCTTAAATGATAGCATAGCTTAAATGTGTTTGCCTCTTCTGATGGCAGTATCCAGTCTAATCTCCAGAGGTTCAGCTTTACCCTATTTGGGTTTATTCTTAAGACATCTTCAGAGGCACACATTTTTTCCAGCAGATCTCTGCAACATAGTTCCCATTTTCCTAAAGATTCGTCTCAGACCATTTCCATTTTGTTTTTCAATATGGCAAAACATGGCAATGTGGTTTCCAAAACACATTTCTATACAAGGCCAATGACTTCCTTTCAGCCATTGCCTTTAATGAGATCAACCCGTGTTCACGCCTAATCACTTGAATTGGGGATCGATCTCTGCAAAACCAACACCCTCTTCCAAAACAGTCCTTCAACTACAGACCATCAAAAGCGTGGGATATAAAACAAGGATTCTGAGCCGTACGTCAGTAGAGCCATGGTTTTTAACTTATAGAAGTAAAACACCAGCAAAATTGAGAAGCACCAGAATTTTTTATTAAAGAGCCTTGCCTGATTTGCTAGCATGTTTGACTTTTTTAAAACTATTTCTTCTTTTTTAGCCTCTACCTTGTTCATTTTAATGCACTTTCCCAGGTATATGAAGGACTCCAACTGATCGATCCTCGTTACCCCAAACACCAAGAGAACTAAAATCTTGTTCTTTTTTTGCTTTTTCCAAGACTATGATCTTCATTTTGGTTGTGTTTATTGCTAACTCATTTTCTTTGACATATTCTTCCAGTTTCTTTCACTGCTGATGGAGTCCAATCCACATCTCTGTGGACTGTAACAACAAAGCCAAACTCTTTAAAATCTGCAAGCAGCTGGCCAATCATTCTGCAGTCTCAACGTCTCCTTTTTCCTTCCCAGTCCCTCTGTATGGCTCTGGCTTCTCACTTCACCAATAAAACTCAGGACATCCTTTCCTCGCTCTCCACTTCCTCTACCTCTCTCTGCCCCCTCTGGCTGCCACATGCTCTACTCCACCTTTTGCCACTGTCTCTCTGACAACACCTGGCAATGTCTCTAGACAAGTATGATCTATGAAAGTGTCATCCAAACAGGTGCTCCCCTGCTCCTCCAGAACCATCAAGGACCACGTTGACACCCTTGCTCCAGACATGGCTGATTTAGCCACTGGATCATTCCCCTCTCTCCTCAAGCACATCCTTGTTCACCCCCAGCCTCTAAAAAGGCCTCTGCCGATCCTACATGACCAGCAAACTATTGCCGGAACTCTATCACTCCTTTCTTGGGCAAACTCCTGGAAAAACTGACAATCTCCCATTTTACTCTCCACATTAAATCTGTTGGTTGTCTCCATGACCATCAGTCTGGCTTCAGAGCAGCCAGAGGCACAGAAACTGCTCTCATAAACACCCGTGAAGATTTGCTCTATAAACCTGACTCCAGCCTTCCTTCTGTCCTCATCCTCCTTGACCTTTCCTCTGCTTTTTACATGGTCAATCACGCCATCCTGATCAATCGACTCAGTGAGAACCTGGGCATCATGGATCAGGCCCTGGAGTGGTTGACATCTTTCGTCCCAGACCGACCCTCCCAGGTCCAACTTGGGACCTTTCTACCACCTCTCTCTCCACATGTGGTGTTCCCAGGGTTCTATCCTCTCACCCTGGCACTTCAATGTCTACTCGTCCCCTTTGGCCCAACTGATCTCTATCTTCTCCTTTAACTTTCAGTGTTATGCGGATGGCACTCAGCCCTCTTTCAGGCTCCCCTCAGTCTCCTCTCCCCTCTCACTTTTTTTCTGACTCTCTATCCATGATTCAGGATTTGTGCACTTCCAATGATCTCTGCTTTAATGCCAGTAGGATGGAGATCCTTCTCATTGGGACCCTGGTCCTGCTTTTCGTCTCTCACTCTGGTCACACTCCTTGGACTTGCTTCATTCACCTTCCGGTGAGGCAAAAAACCCTGGTGTCATCTTCCACTCCACTCTCACCTCCTCTCCTCACATCACAGACCTTTTCAAGAAGGTCCACTACCAGCTGCACCTTCTCAAAGGGACTCTTCCCTTTATCACTTTCCCTCAGAAGCTCACTGTCTTCAAAGCCCTGGTTGTCAATAGGCTGGACTACTGCAACATCATCTTTCTCAATCTGCCTTCCTCTACTCTCCGCCCTCTGCAACTAATCCAGAGCAGGACTGCAAGCATTATCCTTGGCCTCAAGCCCAGGGACCGTATTTCTCCAGCCTTACAATCTCTCCACAGGCTCCTGTTCGCTGCAAGGATAAAGTTCAGGATTCTTTGCATTATCCACAAGGCTATCTGGGTCCGGTGCCAGTACTACATCCAACGCTCTCTTCCACAATAGCTTCCTTCTCTAGTCCTTCACTCAGCTACACTCACCTCTCTAAGGTTAGACACTTTTCCAGGCAGAGAGTGGAGTGGTGGATCGCTCTCCTCTGCTGGTGCCACCATCTGGAATGGCGTCCCTGTCCCTCTCAAACTTGAGCATGACCACCTGAAGTTCCAGAAGCAGCACAAAACGTTCCTCTTCTCTGCTGACCTACTTTTCAGTTGTACTGACTGGTTGCTTAACTACACTAAAAATCTTAGTGCTACCAGGATCTTTTTTGATCAGTCAGTCTTGCACTGCCTCTAGGCCTACCAAGCACTTAGGGGCTGTAACTGTATCCCTACAGTCCTTTTCTCTCCTTGCACTACCCAGAGCTGTGCTGCCCTGGCTGCACTTACATTGCTACCCTGTATTCCCCTCCCCTTTCCCTTGCACTTCCCCCTCCTTTCCCCCTTGCACTTCTCGTTCTCACATGTGCATGATCTGAATGCCACAAGGCCTAGTAAGATTGTTTGTCGTGTCCTCCCTCTGTCTTCCCTCCCTTGTCTTGTCGTGCCTAGAATCACTTGTATACAGGTGCATTATAAATGACTTATCATATCATTTGTATCCATTAAAGCTGTCCATGCCAACCATCTCTTCTTTGATGGATTTAGGTGGACCCTATCAGCCTGGTTTATTAATCGTTTCATGTTTAAACATGTAATGTTCAGATCTCCACGAATTATCACTGAACCCCTCTCATCCATAATATATGCACCACTGATAATGTGAGAGACTTTCCCAATAAACTCATCATCACCCACTGCTGTCGGGTTCCAATACAAGTTTATGATAGTCAAGCATTTTCGTCCACTATTTGTAGAGCGTGAGCTTTTGGGTTCCGAATACATCACCACTCCTTGTATGTATGGGATTGGATTTTCAGTCTTGCTCACTTCTAGACTGATTCTCTGTCTAATGGCCAAAAGAAATCCAGAGATTGGTTGTATTTTATTTATTTATTGAATATTAGGATCGCACCTATACATCAAAAAGTGTTTACAGGTGCCACAAGATAAAAAAAAAAGTGGGGTGGAGGGAAAGAAGAGAAAATAACAATAATGGTCCTAGTAGGCCTTGTGACATTTGAATCATGTGCAAGTGCAGTAACACGAAGTGCAGAGGGAGGGGGCAGATCAGGGGAAGAGATCTGCTAGGGAGAGGGGAAGAGGGAGAGTGCAGGAGGGACGGGGCTCAGGGGCTATGCAAGTGCCAAGGGGAGCACGGGAGAGTAAGTGCTCGGGGAACCGGCATAGTGCTCAACTAGTGCAAATGTGTGGGGTGGACCAGACTGAGTAGACTAGTCAGAGAGGGGTGCCCAAGGCAAGTGATGGGGTAAGAGGGAAGACTGGTCGAAGGAGGGCCTGGCCGCAGTAAGGCTCATAAGGGAAACAGGCAGACAGATTTAGCAGCAGGTGGGACTAGCAGGGCAGGGGGAGAGGGAAGGAGGATGAGAAAAGGAAGGTCTTGAGAAGCTTCAGTATCTTAAGGAGATCCTGCTCAAGTCACACAGGGGCAGGGGTCCATTCCAGGTGGAGGCTCCTGCCAAAGAAAGTGATCGACCCTCCACTCTCTGCTTAGAGAAAGTCTGATTTATAGAGAGTTGGAGCTAGAGGATCAAACGACTCTAGCATTGAGGTATTTAGGGAGAGAGAGTTTGATGTACTGATGTCCCAGGCCCCAGAAGTGCTTGTGAATGATGCAGAGGGTCTTGAATATGATCCTTGCAACCACAGAGAGCCAGTGGAGAGACTTTAGGGCTGGAGAGATGAAGGGCCTCATTACACGGTAGGCAGAGGACCAAGGTGAAATTAGCACCTTGGTCCATGCTGGTAAAATACCAGCACCGCCTTGGAGGAAAGGGGAATTACCGCCCTATTCCAAGGTTGGTGGGGCGGTAATTCTCCCTTCCCCCATTGCCCTTCCCCATTCCCATTTTTGCCCCATAGGGCTCTATGGGAATAGGGAAGGCGCTAATTACGGTGCCGCAAATTGCGGTACCGTAATTAGCACCCTGGTCCCTTTGCGGGTTGGTTTTTAACGCCTGCTAAACAGCAAGCGTTAAAGTACCAACCCGCAAAGGGACCTCGTAGTAAGGGGGTAAGGGTTTACCGGTACCAGTGCCCTTACCGGTATGGGTAAACCCTTACCGCCGTCCGTGTAATGAGGCCCGAAGTCACTGGGCTTGAGGCCAAGGATAAGTCTTGCAGTTCTATTCAGGATTGGTTAAAGGGGGCGGTGGGAGGAAAGTGGAAGATTCGGGAAGAGGCTGTTACAGTAGTCCAGCCTGGAGAGCACCAGACTTGTGCAGACATTGAGATTCTGGTGGAATGTGAGGAAAGGGAGAATGCCTCTGAGGAGGTGAAGCTGAAAATGAGACTTCTTGACAGGGTTAGCGATATGGGCTGAGAAGGAGAGCGAGGAGTTGAAGATGAGACTCACAGTTTTTTGCCTCAAACAAGGCAGAGGGGAGGGGGCCCAAGAAGGGTGGGCAGAGAGTAGGTGGGAAGGAGAGAGCAGTCATCCCAATGAGAATGATCTCTGTCTTATGGCGTTAATGCAGAGATCGTTAGCAGCACACTATGCCTGAATAGCAGTCATACAGTTGGGAATTAGAGATGAAGGGGAGGAGGGAAGCATAAAGGAGATCTGTGTGTCATCAGCATAACATTGGAAATGAGGAGAGATGGTGTAGATCAGGTGGGCAAGAGAGTCAAGGTAAATGACAAGACCACTGGTTGCTGGGTTTTGAAAAACTGAGAAACCACCCAAGTTTGGCTAATGACGTAGCCAGGATTCTTGAAGGTATAAAAGATTAAAATCTCCCAATGTAACATCTCCTTTTTCAAACAAGTGCAAGAAGCCTCTAGTGTTCCATCAGGCCATTGAAAAAAGTTTAGGCCTCCCTCTTTGCTCAGGTACAGCGATTTTGGCCTCATCAAAACCATGACCAGAAATCCTTCTCGGCTGTACCTTAATCTATTTTCTTTGGTAGCTCAACCTATCTCTCATTGACAAGGCCTCCTTTGCAGCACACCGTCATGATAAGGTCCTGCCTAGAATATTGCTTGTTCACTTTTTGCTTTGCAGACCCGCACATGATCAATAACTTCCTTATTGATGTAGGACGTCTGTTATCAATACCTTCCCTTCCCCTAAGTTGTTGCTCTTCACTAATAACGGGTTGCCTGACTTTAAACTGGAAATTATCTCCTTTTCCACTTTTAGGGCCTCATCACGAGCTAGGCGGTAGCCCTTAAATGCTATTACCACCACATTTAAGTGCTGGCCCAATTATGAGTTGGGCAAAAAGTTGGAGGTAAAAATCCTGCTTTCTACCCAATTTCAGTGCTATTAGCAATGGCACAATTACCACCAGCAATAGCTCAAGACCATGTAGCAGTAGCACTATTTGCATGGGCGGCATCCCAGGGGCATTACCACTGGGATGCCACCATACTTCTGATGAGGACCTTAGTTTCCATTTCATCTCCACAATTTTCTGTTAACAGTGTCAAGTTGAAACCAGTAGCCTGAGACTCACACTTGCTTTTAATAGGGTGGATTTGACGATTGGAGAGTGAATGTGGAGCAAACCGAATCCAAACAAACCTTGACCAGAAATTCAGTCAAAGGCAAGTTGTCCGAACAAATTTGGCTAAGTTTTGGGATACAGTGAAGCAGGGCCAGAACATTTCTCCTGTTCTACCAACCTTTCTAGTCGTAGACTCCTAAACTCATATATGTTACGGCCCTTTTGCCCCAAATCTATTCACCATAAAGTCCATTTATTTTACACCTCCCACTTTAGTCCGTTCGTGCTTATAGAAAGTGTCCATTGCTAATCTATTTTGAGCCAATGTCACAAATCTCTAGATATTCGAAATAGCACTGGGCTCCGTATCGACCCTCAACTTCATGTCATCATGGAAAATAGAGTTTGTGACTTGAATTTTTAAATTGTTGAAGTCCACAATGTTTGCGTTTATGGCTTGTGTGAAAAACCAGAGGGTGTTTCATAACCTAGTCCCCAGGGATCCTTTACTCAGATGGCCAGGGAAAGGCCATATATTTTGGATCCCGACCCTGGTAGTTAAAAAACAAGGAAGGATCACCTGGGTAGGGCGTCCCTGGGGAGAGGGGGAGAAGCACCCAATGGTGAGACATAGAATCCCACTTTTTCCACAACCCATTTAATCCCTATCCCGATTTATTTTATGTGAAACTACAGCTCCCATAATTCCTCCCCACTTTGTCTTGACAAAAGTACTGCACCAAGGAAGATGAATGAGGTTAGAAGGATTACCTCCCATGTCTTGCATTGGCTCTGTCCCCGTAATGAGGCCAGGCAGAGTCAGGTGCATAGCTCTAATAATGTACACCTGTCACCTAAGACTCACTGTGTGAAAATAAAAGTTGGCGCACATAGACACACTTTGAACGAGGCTGGGTATGAGAAGGAACAGCTCTTCCAAAACCAAGGCGAACCAGGCTGTGGGAATTGGAAGGCTAAGGACTGATCATCAAATGAGAGGATCGAAAGAGAAAGCCAGGCAAGATTTCCAAGTTTTCGGGAAGCGGGGAGTTTTCAAAGAGCAGAGCCGACTGAGTGTAGGAAAGAAAGAGTTGGGGAGGAGCAAAGGAGGCATTGTTAACAGTCTTGGAATACCAGGAAAAGATGAAAGACCTTAATGTAACACAACCAGGGGGGTTATCAATGGCAACAAAATTCTCGCTGATGTTAAAGGGAAAGTGACTGTAATTTGAAAGTTGAAGGTAGCATGTATGCCAATAAACTGCAAAGGAAGAAATCAATTGTTAAAGGGAAAAGGATCCAAAGTAGCAGAGTGCTCCTTCCATGGAATTTGCACATTTGAAAGCCTCTGAGAAATGTTATGCACTTTTCAAAGATAGTACAAGCGGAGATCAAAAGAAAAAAAGTTGAATAAGAGGAAAATTAAATATGTGAATTGTGAAATATGCCGAGAGGGCAAAAGTTTTTAAAAAGCAAGAACTTATGAAATGGCCAAGAAGTCAAATGGAAAGAGAATATTAACTAAGAGTACTAAGAGGCATTGGTACTGCAAGAGAAGATTGTGAATTGAAGGAATATGGAAAGAGAGGTTGAAATGGTCATGCAGATTTCTATGTACATTTCTTGCAGTTTTGAAAGGCTTTAACAGTGAAATATATATTAGACAAAAATGCAGGGAAGGGAACCCAAACAAACAGCAAGACAGGCTTGAGCCTGGCAGAGGGAAACCTGTGCTGAACTGTGAGAAACTGAGAGCATAAGAGCTGAGTATCGATGGCAAGGTGTCTGAATCCTAAGGAAGTAATTGAACTACCAGAAGTTGAGAGCCTAAGATTGAAGTGTTGAACTGTACCAGTAAACCAAAGTGTGCAAGAGTGAAAGAACTGTGCCATCTGCCTATACTTTGTTTATTAAGAGACTCTCCTGTCCCTGTGGGGTTGAACCTGCGGAAGGGATTTGGTGGTGAAGCGATTCTGACAGTTGTAATCTTGAGAAAGAGGGCAAGGTTAGATTTTTTTAGCATAGCCCTTTTTATTTTTACCAGACTGACTTGGACATATTTGGTATTGTTTAATGGTCGAGATTACTCCCATTTTAGAGTTAGAGCCAATTATGAATTCTATCATCCTAAGCAAATTTGTAAATACATTATTTAAAACTTGTATCCATTGTGTCTGTGTCTGCTGCTCGATACCATGCCTTCCTCACATATGGTGTCAGGAGTGGGGCATGACTCAATAGAAACAAATTGGGGAACCCTAAAGTTTCAGAAATTAAGTGGTAGAGCCTCAAACCCCAATGTAGCCACAAAAGGTTCTATTGGATTTGAAATCTGCAGTAGTAGGGAAGCATCCATCCGTCCAGAGAAAAGGAGTATGATTCCCACGGACTTATTTCTAATGGCTCCGCTAGATGCTAAATCAGATTAGCCCCCAAATCTGGTCTAGCCCAGAAATTCGGATTGAATGTACTCCAAAGAGTTATTGATCCAGATTTCAGGGGAGATGTGAAAGTACTTTTGCATAATAATGGGAGGACATCATTTGGCATACATCCTGGGATAAAGTAGCACAAGGGATTTTTGAAAGGGCTTCTCTATCCCAGTTAAAATAAGAGACAGAATAGGAGGTGACAGAGAGAGGAAATCTAAGTATTGGAGAAGCTGATGAGAAATCTAACATCAATACGAGCCATGATGATGAACCAACTGTCCTGACAGATTTAGCTTTTGCTCAGAGAAATGATCCACTAGTAGCAGACGATTTCCTAAAGGTAATCACGTTGCCTGAAGGCAATGATAAAGGAGGCCCCTTCTATTTCTTAAAACAAGCAGTAGTATATCGAAGGGAAGCCTCAGGGGAGGGGACATGTAAAACCCTGTCTGGAATTTGCCCACTCACATTTAACAGGGGGACATCTAGGAAGCGTTGAAACTCACACCCATATTATTGGAAAGATTTATTGGCCAGGAATATATGCTGATATCTCAAAAGACCAGCACAAATATTCCTCCACCGGCCCATTGAATCCACTACCTATAATAGATATCTCATTCTCCAGAATTGGGATGGACATCATTGGACCCCTTGAAACCTCTAAACTGGGCAATACACTTGTTTTAGTGATTGTTGATTATGCAACCAGATAACCTGAGGCCTTCCTCATTAAGAGTAGTATGAACCAGCAGACATTAAAACACCTACTACAAATATTTTCCAGGGTCGGGCTCCTGAAAGAAATACTAAAAGATGAATGAACACATTTTAGAGCCCGATACATGTAATGGGGTGCAGAAATGATGCATGGTCTGCATGCTGAGAAGGACCCTGAGGGATCTGTGATGCTGAAAAACATATTGCGTGCCATGCATATTCATGGATTTAAATACGCATTACTAGCTGTTGCACAAGTAAAAACAAGTTGTGTGAGGAATGCCCACAACACGGCCACAGCACACGAAAAAGCAAGCAAAAGGATAAACACGGCACAAGCCTGTGTACAACTACTGGCCCACCATCCAGAACCCCAGCGAAATTGGACGTCTCACCTCGCAAGCGCAGGCTGCACAGCTGCAAAATCGCGCATTTCACCGCACGAGTCTAGTCTGAACACCAGCAAAATCATGTGCTTCACCTCACAAGCCCAGTCTGCACCCCTGTAAAAATGTTTGCCCTCCCTCGCAAGACCAGGCTGCACCCCAGCAAAATCCTGCATCTCGCAAGCCAAGGCCACACCCCAGCGAAATTGCAAGGCTCACCTCCAAAGCCCAAGCCGTGCCCCAGCTTAATATTGCACCTCACCTCGCAAGCACAGGCCGCACCCCACAGAAAACGCATGCCCTCCCTAGCAAGGTCAGGCCGTACCCCATCAATAAGGCGGGCCCCCCTCGTAAGTGGAGGCTACACCCACAACCAAAACATGTGTCCCCCCTACAGCATCGGTGCTCATTCTGGCCGCATACCTCCCTGCTGCACATCAACCACTCTAGCCCAGACACCACCCCCCACAACCCCTCACCTGTAACACCCGCCTAGGAAGCCCCTCCACACTGGACAACACCCGCCAGCCCCCTCCAGACTGGACACTCCCCTAGGCAGCCCACTCCAGACTGGACATCACCCACCAGCCCCTCTCACCTGTAACACCCCCCAGGCAGCTGTTAATCAGAATTATATGCAGTACCCTTTGGGAACACTACACACAATTAAGACTACAGTGACAGTACAATTTCACCTTTGGTACAAGCCTGTACTAAACAGTTATAGTGGTAGCAGTATCGGAGCAGCCAGACTTATCTCAAAAGTAAGTGAGCAGTACAAATAGTTACACAAAGGACAGTAATTACTATGATTCAGGCAAACACTGATTCAAGGCTTCTAAGTAAAAGAATATATATTTATTTACTCAACAGTTGTATAACATTTCACTATTCTAAGCATGTCAAAAATCTCAATCATAAATACACCACACCACTTCCCTTAAATTACAGACAAGTTAAGCTCACAAAATGAAGTGGGAGAAAAATGGCACTCCAGCAATAAAAAAGGGAGGGAAAGACAAAGTTATTAGAAATAAGGCAACACCAACAGGTAAGTACTCTGAGCAATTTGAACAAGAGAGACTACAGTGAGGAAATCAGCTAGAAAAGGCTTAGGGCCAAAGCCACTAGGTCAAAAGTCTTTTGCTCTCTATCACACATTTCAGGGTAGTTTGCGGTAAAGTTCGTGGCACAGATTCCGGACGAGGTTGGTTGGTAGAAAAGATAGTTCAAAGAGAAGAGAAGGACATGCCCTCGGATTGGAGAAAGATTTCAAACACTTTCACCACGGTTGAACGAAACAGACAACCGGATTTGCACAGTACCTTAAAACGGAGAGGGAGCTTTAGCTGAGGCGGACATTCCTGGTGGTTCCTGCAGGCTCATGGTTCCTGAAGCAACTGTCAGACTGATCAGAAGTAGGAAGACTGGAGGGTCCTGTGCCACCCAGGGAAGAAGCCAGCAGCAGAGCAAAACAACGAATAAAAGGTGCGCTCCTTAAAACCCAAGCAGAGTCCGACCTTCCTGGCTATCCTGCCCACTATAGCTCTGTACTGCGAATTCTACCAGAGGAGGGGTCCTGGCTTGTAGTTTTGGTGAACTGGTTGGTCCCACCAGCTCAAGGGAAGAAGATCTTCGGTGTCGTCGGATTTGGAGATTAGGACCTGCAGCAGGGCTTCACCAGGCGGTTCAGTCGTTGTAGAGATCCTCTTCTTCCAATTCCTCATTCGTTCTTTCGTTCCAGTGGCGACTCTGCTCTTCCAGTCCCAGAGACCTGCTTTGTATGCAGTTTTCCCCCATTCATACAGCCTGGCTGTCAATCACACAGCAGGGTGGCTGGCCGGGCAAGGCCAGTCCCCTTAGACAATCAGACAAGAGTGCGACTTGGCTTACTAAGGCAACCCATGGCAGGGGTCCGAAGATCCCTCCCTCACATCCTGCGCCTCTAGACTATCAGGCGCCTTAAGGAGGGCTTCTGTGCAGAAGCCCATGAAAAGACAGTGAACAAAGGAGTCATCCCCAGTTTGGCGTGCATAGAAAAACATGAGATAGACTTTAACAAAAAGAAATGGTGAATAAACCCAGCCGGAACCAAAATAAAAAGTATTTGGTCAAGCAGGTTTATGTTCGAGGCTAATATAATAGCCTGGAACAATACCACATTTATATAATATAATCGCATTAGGAAAGTTAGGGTAGATACCACTTCCACCAAACACGTCTTAATGGTAAGAGAGCAAAACAAGGCTCAAAGAGGCACAGACAAAAAGGGATAGGAGTTAACCCTTTCCAATACTCCATGGAAGATGGGGTGTATTGGGTCTGTTGGTTTAAAGTGACTATATAAAGTTAATGGCAACTTTACCTGTTTCTGGTGGACAGTAGTCAGCCCCAGAAAAATGGATCCATGGAAGATGGGGTGTATTGGGTCTGTTGGTTTAAAGTGACTATATAAAGTTAATGGCAACTTTACCTGTTTCTGGGGGACAGTAGTCAGCCCCAGAAAAATGGAGTCAGTGGGAAGTCTCAAAGACAACCCTGTGACACTGCACTGAAGGTGCTATGTAACACACACAAAATGTGGTGCACATGAAGTAGGTGAGGCTCCAGTGCCCAAGATCACACAAACAGTGAACATACACACAGCAAAACACATGTAAGAGTGGGAAAAAAGGCTCACACTCTTATTAGGCAAAAAAAATAAATCATAGAAATCCAGCAAAGCTGCTGGGGGACAATTTAGGTAAGGGAAATCAGCCCTTTATGAGAATTCTCCCAAACACCAGCCCCCCACTCAACTGTGACACTGCCCCAGGTGGCCCACTTCAGATTGGACATCCCCTAGGCAGCCCACTCCAGACTGGACCCCCCCAGGAATCCCCCTTCAGACTGGACACCACCCACCAGCCCCCCTAACCTATGACACACCCCAGGCACCCACCTCAACACTGGACAATAAACACCCACCCCCCTCCAGACTGGACACCCCCAGGCATCCCCCTCCAGACTGGACAACTCCCCCAGGTTCCCCTCTCCAGACTGGACAAACCCCCCTGCCCAGGCAGCCCACTCCGGACTGGACAGCCCCCGGGCATCCCCCTCCAGACTGGACACCCCCCAGGCATCCACATGCAGACTGGACACCCCCCAGGAATCCCCCTCCAGACATTCATGTAACACAACAATGGCAACAAAATTCTGGTTGATGTTAAAGGGAAAGTGACTGTGATTTGAAATTTGAATGCTGCTTGTGTGCCAATAAACCGTGATTGAAGAAATCAATTGTTAAAAGGAAAAGGATACAAAGTAGCAGAGTGGTCCTGTCCGAGGAAGTTACACATTTGAAAGTCTCCGAGAAATGTTATGCAATTTTGAAAGATAGTACAAGAGCAGATCAAAGGAAAGAAAGTTGAATACGAGGAAAATGAAGTATTTGAATTGTGAAATATGCCAAGAGGGCAAAAGTAAAAATATAAAAAAAACAAGAATTATGAAAAGGCCAAGAAGGCAAGCGGAAAGAGAATAATAACTAAAAATACCAAGAGGCATTGGTTCTACAAGAGAAGATGTGAATGGAAGGAATATAGAAAGAGAGGTTGAAATGGTAATGCAGATTTCTATGTACATTTTTTGCAGTTTTGAAAGTCTTTGACAGTGTTATGTATCTTAGACAAAAATGCAGGGAAGGGAACCCAACCAAACAGCAAGACTCAAGCCCGGCAGAGGGGAAACCTGTGCAGAACTATAAGAAATTGAGAGAATAAGAGCTGAGTATTGATGACAAGGTGTCTGAACAGTGGCGTCACCAGGAATCAAATTTAGGAGGGGCACAGAGGGGGCCAAGGACAAAAGTAGGTGGGCACAGACAAAAGTTGGGGGAGAACATGGTCACTGCTCATCTTAGGTAGAGGGGGATCAACAGGGGGCACAGGGTTTCACAGGGGGGACCCCGTCCCACCCAGACCCTACCCTAGCGACACCACTGTGTCTGAATCCTAAGGAAGTGATTGAACTACCAGAAGTTGAGTGCCTAAGATTGAACTGTTGAACTGTACCATTAAGCCAAAGTGTGCAAGAGTGAAAGAACTGTGCCACCCGCCTATCTTTTATTTATTAAGAGATTCTCTGGTCCCCGTGGGGTTGAACCTGGGAAAGGGAGTTGATGCTGAAGCGATTCTGACATTTCTTTTTGACAAACTATTTTCCTTTTTTGTAATCCCTTAACACAGTTGTTTTCTTGAGAAGGAGGGCAAGGTTAGATTTTCTTAGTATAGGCCTTTTTATTTTGACCAGACTGATTTGGACATATTTGGTCCTGTTTACTGGTCGAGATTACTCCCATTTTAGAGTTAGGGCCAATTATGTATTCTATCATCCTAAGCAAATTTGTAAATACATTTTTTGAAACGTGTATCCATTGTGTCTGTGTCAACTGCTCGATATCATGCCTTTCTCACATATTGTGTCAGGAATGGGCTGTGACTCAATTGAAACGAATTGGGGTAGTGCCTCAAACCCCTCTGCAGCCACAAAAGATTCTATTGGATTTGACATCTGCAGTAGGAGGGGAACATCCATCCCTCCAGAGAAAGGAGTATGATTCCCACTAACTTAGTTCTAATGCCTCCCCCTGGATGCTAAATCAGACTAGCCCCCAAATCTGGTCTAGCACGGAAATTCGGATTGGATGTACTTGCAAGAGTTATTGATCCGGATTTCAGTGGAGATGTAAAAACACTTTTGCATAATAATGGGGAGACATCGTTTGGCATACATCCTGGGATAAAATAGCACAAGGGATTTTTGAAAGGGCTTTTCTATCACAGTTAAAAATAAGAGATAGAATAGGAGGTGACAGAGAGAGGAAATCTAAGTATTGGAGAAGCTGATGAGAAATCTAACATCAATACGAGCCATGATGATGAACCAACTGTTCTTACAGATTTAGCTTTTGCTCAGAGAAATTATCCATTACTAGAAGACGCTTTCTAAAACGTAATCCCGTTGCCAGAAGGCAATGATAAAGGAGGCCCCTTCCATTTCTTAAAACAAGCAGTAGTATATCAAAGTGAAGCCTCAGGGGAGGGGACATGTAAAACCCTGCTGGTAATTCCCAAAACTCTATCGAAAAAAATGTCTGGAAATTGCCCACTCACATTTAACAAGGGGACATATAGGACATGTTGAAACTCACACCCATATTATTGGAAACATTTATCGGCCAGGAATATATGCTGATATTAAAACCTTTGTACAGACATGTGAGATAAGTCAAAAGACCAGCACAAATATTGCTCCACCGGCCCATTGAATCCACTACCTATAATAGATATCTCATTCTCCAGGATTGGGATGGACATCATTGGGCCCCTTGAAACCTCTAAACTGGGCAATACACTTGTCTTAGTGATTGTTGATTATGCAGCCAGATATCCTGAGGCCTTCCCCATGAAGAGTAGTACGACCCAGCAGACATTAAAGTACCTACTACAATTTTTTTCCAGGGTCGGGTTCCTGAAAGAAATACTAACAGACGAAGGAACACATTTTAGGGCCCGATTCATGGAATGGAGTGCAGAAATGGTGCATGGAGTGCATGCCGAGAAGGACCCTGTGCGATCTGTGGTGCAGAAAAAATATTGCGTGCCATACGTATTAATGAATTTAAAGATGCATTACTAGCCGTTGCACAAGTAAAAATAAGCTGTGCGAGGAACGCCCAAAACAAGCCCCCAGCACACGAAAAAGCAAGCAAAAGGACAAACAAGGTGCAAGCCTCTCTACCACCCCTGGCCCACCGTACAGAACCCCTGCAAAATTGCACGTCTCACCTCACAAGCTCAGGCTGCACATCAGCGAAATTGTGCACCACACCTTGCAGCCCAAGCTGCACTGCTGCAAAATCGTGTATTTCACCTCACGAGTCCAGGCTGCACCCCAGCGAAATCGGTGCCTCACCTCGCAATACCAGGCTGCACCCCTGCAAAAACGTTTGCCCTCCTTGCAGGACCAGGCTGCGCCCCAGCATAATCCTGCATCTCGCAAGCCAAGGCCACATCCCAGTTAAATTGCACGGCTCACCTCCCAAGCCGAAGCCGTGCCCTAACAAAATACTGCACCTCACCTTGCAAGCACAGGCCACACCCTACCAAAAACACATGCCCACCCTAGCAGGGCCAGGCTGTACCCCAGCGATAAGGTGGGCCCCCCTTGTAAGTGGAGGCTACACCCCTTACCATAACATGAGTCCCCTTACACCCTCAGCACTCACTCTGGCCACATACCTCCCTACTGCACATCAACCACTCTAGCCCAGACACCACCCCCCAGATCCCCTCACCTGTGACACCCACCTCGGCAGCCCCCTCCACACTTGACAATACCCACCTGCCACCCTCCAGGCTGGACCCCCCCATAGGCAGCCCACTCCAGACTGGACACCACCCACCAGCCCCCCTCACCTGTAACACCCCCCAGGCAGCCCACTTCAGAATGGACACCCCCCATGCATCCCCTCTAAACTGGACACCACCCACCACCCCCTGCAACTGTGACACCACCCCAGGTGGCCCACTACAGACTGGACATCCCCTAGGCAGCCGACTCCAGACTGGACCCCCCAGGATTCCCCTTTTAGACTGGACACCCCCTACCAGCCCCCCTTACCTATGACAACCCCGAGGCAGCCACCTCCACACTGGACACCACCCACCAGACCCCCTCCAGACTGGACACCCCCCAGGCATCCTCCTCCAGAGTGGACAACCCCCCCAGGCACCCCTCTCCAGATTGGACACCCCCCAGGCATCCCCATCCAGATTGGACACCCCAGAGGAATAGCTCTCCAGACTGGACCCCCCAGGCAGCTCACTTCAGAATGGACACCCCACCCTCCAGCCATCCACCTCCAGACTAGACACCACCCACCAGCCCCCCTCACCTGTGAGACTCCCCAGGTGGCCCACTACAGACTGGGCACCCCCCAGGAAACCCCCTTCAGACTGGACACTACCCACCAGCCCCCCGCACCTATGAAACTCCCCAGGCAGCCACCTCCACACTGGACAATACCCATCCGCCCCCCCCTCCAGACTTGACCACCCCAGGCATCCCCCTCCAGACTGGACAACACCCTGGTTGCCCTATCCAGAATGGACAACCCCCAGACAGCCCACTCCAGACTGAACACCCCCCAGGCATCCTCCTCCAAACTGGACACCCCCAGGCATCCCCATCCAGACTGGATACCCCCCAGGAATCCCCCTCCAGACTGCACACCCCCCCCATGCAGCTCGCTTCAGACTGGACACCCCACCCTGCCTGGCATTCCCCTCCAGACTAGACACCACCCACGAGACCCCCTCACCTGTGACACACTCCCAGGAAGCCCCCTCCACACTGGACAACACCAACCAGCCCCACTCCAGACTGGACACCCTGCATGCATCCCCCTCTAGACTAGACACCCCCCAGGCAGTCCACTCCAGACTGGACACCCCCAAAGCATCCCACTCAAGACTGGACACCCTCCAGACAACCCACTCCAGACCGGACACCTCATAGTTAGCCCACTCCAGACTGGACTCCCCCAGACATCTCCCTACAGCCTGGAATTTACCCACCAGCACCCCTCACCTGTGACACCCACCCAGGCAGCCCACTCCAGACTCGGCCCCACCAAGCAGCCCACTCCAGACTGGACACCCAGGCATCTCCCTCCAGAATGGACACCAGACACCACCCCCTCACCTGTGATAACCCCCAGGCAGCCCCCTCCAGATTAGCACCCCTCCCAGATAGCTCACTCCAGACTGGACACCACCCACCAACCCCCTCACCTGTGACACCGCCCAGGCATCCCCCTCCAGAAAGGACACCACTCACCAGACCCCCTCACCTGTGATGCCCCCCCCAGGATGGACACCACCCACAAGCCCCTCTCATCATCTGTCCAGGTAGCCCATTCCAGACTGGACCCCCCAAGCAGCCCAATCCAGACTGGACACCCCCCAGGCAGCACACTCCATACTGGACTCCATCAAGGCATCCCCCTCCACACTGGACATTACCACCCCCCCCTCACCTGTGATACCCCCCAGGCAGCCCCCTACAGACTACCCCCCCAGACAGGTCACTCCAGACTGGACACCACCCACCAACCCCCTCACCTGTGATATCCCCCCAGGCAGCACACTCCAGACTGGGCACCCCCCCAGGCATTCCCCTCCAGACTGGACACCACCCATCATCCCCCATCACCTGTGACCCCCAGGCAGCCCACTCCAGATTAGACACCCCCCAGGCAGTCCACTCCAGACTGGACACCACCCAGGCATCCCCCTCGAGACTGGACACCTACCCACCAGTCATCCTCACCTGTGACAACCCCCAGTCAGCCCCCTCCAGACTAGACATCCCCCTCAGGTAGCCCACTCCAGACTGGACTCCCCCAGGATCCGCCCTCTAGACTGGACACCACCCACCAGCACCCCTCAACTGTTACACCCCCCAGATAGCCTACTCCAGACTGGACACCCCCTCAGGCACCCCCCTCCAGACTGGACACCACCCACCAGCCCCTCTCACCTGTGACAACCCCCCCCAGGTAGCACACTTCAGACTGTACACCCCCCTAGGCAGCCCACTCCAGACTGGACACCACCCAGACATCCTCCTCCAGACTGGACACCACCCACCAGCCCCCTCACCTGTGACATCCCCCTAGGCAGTTCCCTCCACTCTGGACAACACCTACCAGCTCCCCTCCAGACTGGATACCCCGCAGGCAGCTCAATGTAGACTGGACACTCCCCCAGGCATACCAATCCAGACTGGACCCCCCCGGGCATCTCCCTCCAGACTGAACGCCACCCAGCAGCCCCCCTAACCTATGACACCCCCCACCCCCAGGAAGCCTTCTCTAGACTAGAAACCCCCAGGCAGCCTACCACAGACTGGACAACCCCCCAGGCAGCCCACTCCAGACTGGACAATGCCCAGGCATCCCACTCCAGAATGGACAGCACCCACCAGCCACAATCACAAGCCTTAATCAGCCCCCCATACACATGTGACAATTGAATGCAAATCTATGCGCATGTTGGCCATGGCACTTTGACAAGGCATCAAACCACAGTAACTGAATGAGTGCCCACAAAAGAAGCAAGCCTACCAAAAGATCCATAAACAATGGCCAGGAATTTCACAGCCTGAGCTTCAGTGACCAGGGTGGAATGGGTGCCAAAATATCTGTCAGGGAACAATCACATGACATGGCCATACATGGGTGATGGTAGTGCAGACAGAAAGAGCATGCGTCACAGAGACAGGAGAATTGTATTGCCACTCCGGAGGAGCAAACATGGCCAACTACTGTATTCCAGTGGTAGAGGTTGAGCGACACATGAGAGAAGCACTGTGTGACTGCACATGCTGTTGGGCATGTCTGCACGACATGGGTTTTACACAGCAATGACAAAAAAACATGCTATTAACGAGACCATGGAACTCCTCCACATTGAGCCCACCTCCCTCCACCCCAACCACATTGATGCCAAACACACAGTGATGCTGCACATGTAAATGCATATGCGAACATACAGTGGAGACCCAGTCATCTGATGAACCCACCCCCACATGTCAGGCACCTGTGCATCCTATCATCTGCAACCATCCCAGCAACAATACACACGCATGTACACCACAAGACACATGACTTGCAATGGAGAGGTGCACTAGCTGAAAATAGAAATATCAAATGAACTGCATGCAGCATGGAATGTAACAAACAGAACAATGTATTGGATATATGTATGTGCACAAATAAACGGGAAATGAAGCTCAAAGCAGTCCAGGGTAAATATGAAATAAATATAATATCCTATGCATAAAAAACTATATACAATAAAAACTGGGAAGGAAATTCTGCAAAGTCTTGGGAAAATAATAAATAAAAAAAGGAAACCTACACCTAAATAAGTATGTACAAAGGCAGTGGGGTAATCCTCCTCCCGAAACTCAGTGAGCCTTTCCACCAGGGCTGAGTCCAGCACCACATCCTCCCGCCTCAGATGGGTCTCTGTTGTTGCCTGAAGGCCTTGCAGGTTCTGCAGAATTTGTGTCTCTATCACTCGGGCATCCCTGCAAGTGGCCTCCAGAATGGCGGCCCACCTCCTTGCCCGACACAGTGCAATCTCAGCCCTGGCCATCACTGCCCTTCCTTCCCGAGTCCAGTGCCTCTCTGCCCCAATCTGTTCTTTATATCCTCGGAACATGGAAGACACCCTGTGCATCAGGTCCACGTGTGCCTCCTGCCTCACACTTCATACCTGTCCCACCCACAATGCCCCTACCTCTTTTCAGTGGTCTGCCCTGCAACAAATAGCCTCCTCCTCATTGCCACCTGCTGTCACAGTACCCGGGGCCTGCTATGTGGGTACGTCCTCTGAGCTGATAATGATACCTGGGGGAGTACATCACCTCCACTGCTCAAGGGTGCCTGCTGTCCCTCCATTATCAGTGACCCTGTCGGTGGCTGGGTAGGCACGGTGACCACCTAAGCTGATGTGCCTTGGACTCCCAACTGAGGCAGGGATGTGGTCTCCACCAGATGGGGCATTGTGGGTGGGACTGGTGCGCGGGGGGCCCTGTTGGTATATGGGCCAGAATGTACCCTGGAGGATGACTGATGCACAGAGGAGGAAGACGAGGAGGTGGTTACAGCAGTGAACATCCCATTGAGAACACCACAGAACAGGCATGTTACAAGCCAGCCAACAAGGCAGTATTGCTCACTGTGATGATGTGCAGGCAGACTACGAGTAGCCTGCACATCATCACGAATGACACCTGTCCCCCTCGTCAACCCAGCCAGAAGGGTTAGCACATAATACCGGATGGCCACACCAGATGATAAGGGGGTTTTGTTCTGGGGAGAAACATTGGCTGACACCAGGTGGTGGGTCTGGGTGGAGGCATCCTGGCAGGCGTGTACTGCTACATCAGATGGCCCATGGACTAGATTTTACACAGGCACCTCCACAGTGGCCTGCTCAGCCTCATGCCCCTGGGAGAAGGCTGCAGTAGGAACGCCCACCTCAACAACCCCACCTAACCCTGTGGGCTGGACTGCAACAGCCACCTCCTCCACCTCCCCCTCCATCAACCTGGATAACTCTGTGGTGTCATCCACCATGGATGGCCCCTGTGTGGCAGCACCTCTCCCCACTGCTGCTAAGGAGTCCCCTCCCACCTTGACCTTCTTGGACTCACACCCAGTAGCCATGCCTGATGTCACTGTTGTTGCCACAGCCACATCATTCCCCCAAAGATGAGCTGTCATGGGTGCATGGCTAGGGCCTGTGCCTCTGCCTGGTGGAGGCATCCCTGCAGCCATACTCCACATCACTACTTCCACGGTCTAAATCAAATGCAACTGTGGAAAAGGAGACACAGAAGTGTACTGCACCAAATACAGCATGGCATCACCAACATTCACATGAACATGACTTGTCAAGGGAACAGCCATCAACCTCCACACACACACACACCGACATCCAATCCACATCCATTCAGACACCTACATGCCCATCACTCCACACAATCACATCAAGCTACTTGCCACTACCAATCAACTGCATATGCTGTACACACATGCATCATTTGCACATGTGAGCATGCCATAGCAACAAGCACATAGATTTGGCTTGCATACACATCAACTGAGAGGCCCCAAGCAGTACGCTGACCAATCAGAGTCCCGCAAACTGCAATGCCTCTTTATGACTAAGCCAGATATGCAAAGGCATGTGTGGCATCCAGGCGTGATTGATGCCCAGTCATACATTCCCATTATTGGCACATGCACAAGAGCATCATGCATGCACATGACACGGGCAACACTACCTCAAATGGCACACTTGTCACGCTGGCACTTCTCAGACACAAGTAACATTGCATGTGCATGGTCTGCAAGCCAGCACTACAACACACAATGCAAGTGATAGCACATTTAAAATACATATAGGTCTGAATGCAAACATAGAGAGCAATGTATGGGGCATGCACGCAGACATCCATCTCAGAAACATACTTGCACCATAGAGCATTGCACCACATGGCTACTCACCAGTCGACACCAGACGTTGATGTAACTCGCAGACCTGGGAGTGCAGCGCCAGGTAGAACATCTCCAGGACACGCATGTTTTTAGCAGACATCTGGCAACTGTGCAGAAGGTGCACCTCGCAGTGGCATCGGCCCGGATGTAACACAGAGCCTTGCCATGGATCCTGGATTTCAGGTCCTCCCAGGGCTTGTGCGCGGTCTTGAAGGTGTGGAGTGACACCCCCTCCGCGTTGCCGGCATTTGTGATCCTGTCCCAGATCTGATGATGTCCTTCGTTTCTGCATTGCATCACAGGGTGGAAGAGGGCACCATAATGCTCCAGGACCTTCTCCACCAGGATGTCAACTTCCCTGGTGGTGAAGTTGACAGCCCTCTGCCATGGGGTTGCCACTCTGGTCAGAGGAAAATGGTGCTGACATGGCAACCCCCGAGGCAGGTGTTGATGGGAAAGGTGGTCCTGGAGCTGGGCTGTGGAGTGGTGGTGGATGAATGGCATGGTGGGAGTCCAATGAAGCAGCTGACATGGTCATAGGGCCAAAGACAGAAGCATAGACAATTGCTGGACAGCAGGCAATCCAAACGCAGTGCAGGTGGGTAGCAGGCAAACACACTGTTCAGACAGCAGCAGATGGCAAAGTTGGAGGCAGCACAGGGCAGTAGGATGCAGGTAAAATGGCACAGAGGCAGAATTGTGGATCTTATGTGTCTCACAAAGTAGGCAGCCGAAAGCAGATTGAAGGGACTTTGCGCAAAAGAAATGAGAAAAGCATGGACACATGAAATCTGAGGAAAGGGCCTCAGCATGCAACTTACATGACACGCACTGCACTCAGGTATTCAGCACACCATATTCGGGGATACATTAGTACATATAGAAGCAACTCAGAATGTGTGTGTGAAAGGGAGGAGATGTACGGGTGGAGTAAAGCATATTTTGGGGTGACACACAATCCGTTCACTTCAGTGACCAAACAAACTTCTTATTTTGGTGGGGGATTTTCTTCTACAGAAACGTGCATAACTTTTGATTTTTGCATGGCTGACAGTCAGTCGCGTGTAAATCTTTTTCAACACTGGGTGCCCCTGTGTATGACTTTTCTAACCTTTCTGATAGCTTTCTGGGGTTCGCGTCCACATTTTTTTGTGTTGCTTGGTGCCACTGCATCTCACTGTTTTTTTTTCATTTATTTTCGGAAGCTATCCTGATATCGCGTAAGCATCTATTTTTATTTTTGGAGTGCCTTTGCATTACGCATTATCTGTTTTTCACACCTGGTCCTTGCTAAACCACAGAACTACATCTTCCATCATGTAGACAACCCCCTCAGTCAAATTGCCCAGGACAATTACTTGGTGTGTCATCCATATTTCTATTACACCTAGAACATGAGTGCAAAGGCCCCAAGAGGAAAAGGGGGCAGACGTGTCCGGGGTTAGAGACGTGCTCAGAAACCAGACAGCCCAGCCCCAAGGGTACCAGGATGGTCTGCGGAAGCAGATGTCCTAGCCCCAAGGGTTCTGGGACGTGCTGCAGAAGCAGGTGCCCCAGGCTGAAACAGTAAGGGACTTTCTGTGGAGGGGGTAATGCCACGCCCCAGGCCCCTTGTTGTCTAGCTTCTGGCGCCTGGTGACTCTCAAGTCACCTGGTGACTCTCAACGCCCGCTCAGCCAACAAACACTGACATCTGCCTCCTTCGTGAAGACACTGACATTGACATTCTCGCTCTTACTGAGACATGGTTCAATGCCATAGAAGTAACTGCTTTTGCCTCCTACCTGACTGCTTTCAGATAATTTCCAAGCCTCAACCTCACTGTGCTGGTGGTGGGTTGCCTTAATCTTTCCCGAGTGGGTTCCTTCTTCCATCTTACCCGATCAGTTCTACTTGTCCTTTGAGAGCCTGGTTTGGTTATCTCTCCCTACTCCACCTTGGCCATTGTTATCATTTACCGGCCGCCAGGCACTACCTCCCTGTTCCTTTTTGAATGGCTGATTGCTGTTCCTCTAACATCTAATTGGACTTCCCTGCCACAGCATCCACTTTTTTCATTGACCTCTGCACCTCTCTATCCCTCTCCATTCTCCCTTCTGGACCAACCCACTCTGCTGACACACTCTGGATGCCCTCATCCACTCTGACCTCCCTCTCTCATCTCCTCTGGTCACCCCTCTCTCTTGGTCTGACCACTCTCTTCTCTCTTTCCACCCGTGTCCCATGGCCTTGTGACCACACCTCCAAGCCCTACCAACCTTGTTCACGAACATCTGTCCTATGAAACAAACATCAGCCACTGCCTTCACTTCCACCTTTATCCCCCCTAGCCATGCCAACTCACTCTACCACTGACACTGCTCCCAGCATCTTCCACCTGTCCATCACCAACACCCTTGACATTCTTGCCCTAATCATGAGGATCCGCCTGAAAATCACCTCTAAGCACACTTGGTATGACTCAAAACTTGCTGGCTTAATATGAAAGTGCAGAGCTGCAGAACGGAAGCAGCTAGCCTCAGGCTCATCCTCTGAAAACCTGGCCTGCTGCCTGCTCCAAAAGCAAAAACACACACAAAAGGGTACCCGTACTCCCAACAATCCTTCAGGTAAACAATATAGTTGTATGCAAAAACATGGATCTGGGGCCTTGTGGTTGGATTAAATACTCTACTGTCAATTGTTCACACAAAATGTATTCCAAAAAATATTTTGTATCACATTCCATTAAAACAACATGGATCCTGTACAAAAAATCAATTCCTATCAACAACACCTCATTTTTCCCACCCACATTTATATTGCCCTGCTCCCTCTTCTGAATACAGAAACTTCAGAGCCATCTTCAACTTCTCTCTCTCATTTCTCCCTCACACTCAGAACATTGCCAAGAAGTCCCACTTTCAGCTCTTCTTCTCAAAGGAACTCTACCTTTTCTCATCTTCACACAGAAGCTTAATGTTACCCGAGCCCTGGTTCTCTCTAGGCTTGACTATTGCAATAGCCTCCCTCTGAATCTACCTTCTTGCACTCTGCAACCCCTTCAGCTAACCCAGAATAGGGCAGCAAGACTTATCCTTGGCCTCAAGCCCAGG
Source organism: Ambystoma mexicanum (assembly GCF_040938575.1). Classification (NCBI taxonomy): domain Eukaryota; kingdom Metazoa; phylum Chordata; class Amphibia; order Caudata; family Ambystomatidae; genus Ambystoma; species Ambystoma mexicanum. The sequence goes on along the minus strand of NC_090930.1, from coordinate 1,248,097,410 downwards.
GACCCCATTTCTCCTTCCCTAAAAAGTCTTCACTGGCTCCCGGTTGCTTCACGGATCTAAATCAAATCCTTCTGCATCATCCACAAGTCTGTCTGGGGCCAGGCACTACACTATCTACAACTCTCTCTTATTAAATATTCCCCCTCTAGACCTCTGCGCTCCTCTGGCACCAACTCCTTTGAGACCATTACGACCCAGGCAGTAAGTACACCAACTTTACCACCATGGTGTAAACTATGTTTACAACATGGTGGATGGCGGATTTACTGCCCCATTCCAAGGTGAGTGGGGCGGTAAATCCCCATTTCCCATTTACCCTTCCCCATTCCCATTTTTGCCACATAGGGCGTAATGGGAGTGGGGAAGGCGCTAATTACGGCACCGTAAATTACGGTGCCGTAATTAGCACCAAGGCGGTTTAGCACCATGGATTTTAACGCCTGCTGAAAGCAGCCGTTAAAATTGGAATCAGGCATTAAGGGTTAACGACTGCGTTAACCCTTAACACCTGAGTTGTAATGAGGGCCCTTGTGTCTAAAGCATTTCACTAAACAGAGGTCAGGAGGTCAATCGCTTTTTTCATATGGCTCCCTTCTTTGGAACAGCCTTCCCCTCCCTCTTCGTCTGGAGCATGAATTTCTTAAATTCCAGAAGATCCTCAAGACCTTTCTCTTTGCCTTCTCCTTCCCTCCATCTCCCCTCTGCTAATCTCACAGTTGCTTGTTTGTTCAGGGCCCTGCATCCTCGGGCCCTGACCTCCCACACCAAACTGCCCCATTTTCTGTCTACCCTCATCACCTGCCACGGCTCACCCAAAACCCATGGAGACTCGCACATTGCCTACATTGCACTTCACCTGTTGCTCACCCATGAGCACCTCAACACCTATCCCATTCCCTCTCCCTTCTCCAAGCGAACATTCAAACAATCTCAAGGCCCAGTAGGTTTGTCACCCCCCTGTATTTAATATTGTTTTATGTATTTTAATTGTTTTCCATCCCTTGTGCACTGCATGTTGCCCTGTGGGGCTTTGAAACAGAAAGTACAACCTGTATAAGCGAGTAACAAGTGAACGATAAATAAATAAATACGTAGAGCTGCACAGGGGAACATTGAAAAAAAAAGCCTCAGTAGGAGGCTAATCAGATTTGAAACAGAAAGTTTTAACGTGAGTCATAGTTCTACTTGCTTTGCAGTCTGTGTTTGAAAACATCTAATGTTATTTTTAAATGTCGAGATGTTATAATAAAACGTCCATTTAATTTCGTTTAGAGGTAAAAATGAAACAGTGGTGCAATTTGGAATGTTGAAAAACAAACCTTTGAAAAACTTGTCAATTACTGGGATTCGGAGCCTAGGATACGGGGAAATAGTTCACTTTAGCTTGAAATAGCATTCGCCTATTAAAGTATTTAATTTGCAGGATGTTAGAATTCCAAGTTGTGGTCATTAACCTGTATCTTTGGATTCGCGCACGTCTAAAAATAAAGCTTTCAAAGAACGATATGGACACGCACTGTCCTTTCATATGCACTTGTGAACTTCTTGGTTCGAAATGTGTCAAAAATAATTGCCTGTTGCTCATTTCGGAGATAGGTTTTGTGAGTGTCTTCCCAAAGGTCAAAGTATCCGGCGTAGGCTAGTTTGAAATCTCTTGTTTTGATGGTGCAGTGCTTAGCAAGCTAAGATCTTAGGGTCCAAACAAACAGAGCGACCATCTGTTCATGAACATCAATAAAATGGAACATGTTTTGAAGAAGTTATATCGAGAATCAATATTGAGATTGATAGAGATTTGAATGCATAGTTTTGAAATTAAATTAAAATGAAAAGGCAAGACTATAGTTGCTTTTCACAAAGTGCACAGTAGGTTCCATGAAACACATGTAAAAATGACAAGTGAGTTGTTGTTTGATATTTGTTGTAAATCTTCCACCCAGAAACTCTTTTGTTTTGCTATAGTCACTCTGAGTGTCACATCCCGGTTAACATCCCGGTTAAATTGGAGACTACCATGGCGTTTGTCCGAGCGCTACCCGACACGTAGAACCCTTTGAGACTACAATTCCCACAACTCCCGCTACTTGTAGTCACGTGACACGTGCACTACGTTGTTGTGTTTCCCTCATTGTGGACCGTATTTAAATGCCGGCTATTCGGAGATCGGGTGCTCCTAAACTGTTGTTAGTTACGAGCTCCTGTTCCCGGACTCCTGTTTAAATCCTTGACTACCCGGCGCTCGAATCAAGTTGTTGTCTCTGCCTTGTCCTTGTCTGCCTCCCGACACCTGCCTCCCTCGATTGTCCCCCTTGGATTATATGAACCCGGCTTACACATTATTGACCTCCCATTTCTGAATCCTTAAGTCTTGGTGACCTGATAACCCGAACATTTCCATAAGGGAACTAGCGTGAGGTGAACGCTCGCTTCCCTGGTCATTTCATTTCTTTTCCTTGTCTGCTCCTGTTACTTTGAACATCTTTTGGAACACTTTGCTGCCTTAACACAGGATTGCTTTGAACACTTTTTCGGACGCTCTGCTGCTCAAACTCTGGATTGCTTTGAACACTTTTTGGGACGCTCTGCTGCTTAAACTCTGGATTGCTTTGAACACTTTTTGGGACGCTCTGCTGCTTAAACTCCAGATTGCTTTAAACACCTTTTGGACGCTTTGCTCTTTCACCGTGGTGTTCCTAGGATACTGGCACACTTTCCCTTCACCATACATTCCTCCTTGTCTCTGCATTCCGATACTAGTAGGTTACTGGTATATTGTTTCTACGGAGCAGGTAAGAGTGGGTAATTGTGGGCGGTGTTGGCTGTTTGTTTTCCGGCACTACTTGGCTGCATTTCCTGAACAATTGTTTTGTTCTTTGTCCCTCTAGCTCTGACGATTCTGCTCCTGTCTTTTCACTCAAGCCCCCGGCCTGCCAGGTGTATTGATCCCTGTAGGCTGAGCTCTTGGGAGGGAAGTCTTTGGCACATCACCATAAAGATTTTCATATTCCTTGAGTGAAGGTAACTTCCCCAAAAGAGTGGGGACGTATTATCTGCAACGACCAGAAAACTATCCCTGAGTTGTGACAGATTTAGGAGCCTTACAAAAACGCCTTTTGGTTATGGAGTCTGCATCAGATCCGAAGGCAGCTCTCATGCAGGCTTTTTCTGCCTTGCGTACCGATATGGCATCCGCACATGTGACCTTACATCAACGCATGGATGTATTACAGAGCTTCGTGCAGCCATTACCCCATGATGAGGAATTTGGTGATGCCGCTGCGGCGGCACCTCCTCCTGTACCCCCTCCGGCTCCAGCTCCAGTTGTCCTTCCTGGGCCCTTTCCTTTGGCCCCACCCGAACACTTTTTGGGGGATCCCAAGGCGTATCGGACTTTTGTGAACCAATGTCGCCTTCACTTTCTTTGTCGTCCCTTGGTGTTTCCAGACGCTACCACCAAGGCGGCCTTCGTTCTCTCCCATCTAGGTGGCACTGCTGCAGCATGGGCTAATCCTTTGCTGGAAGCTAATGATCCGGCTCTATATGACTTTGATAGGTTAATCCAAGCCATGAATAGCGTTTTTGATATGCGATACAAAGCACAAACTTCGGATTTGGAGTTCTTGGCTATTAGTCAAGGCAAGACAGATCTTTTGACTTACCTGGCTCGTTTCAACCAATTAGCGGCTGAGACCACGTGGCCAGAACAGAAGAAAGCGGCTGTTTTCTATAAAGGTTTGTCGGATGACCTAAAAGACGCCCTATCAGTGGTACCCGCCCTTCCGCCTGGTTTTCCCGAATTGCTCGACCTAGTCCTGCAAGTCGATGCTCGGTTTCGGCAAAGGCGTGGCAAACGTCGATACCCCGATATTCACACCTCTTCCCGACCAGATGGAACTACTTCTGTTTCCCATGGCGAGGCCGAACCCATGCAAATCACGGCCATCAGGGGTCCATTATCTAAAACTGAATGAGAAAGACGGGCGGTGAATAACCTGTGTTTCTATTGTGGCCAGTCAGGTCATTATATTCTTTTGTGTCCTAAAAGACCTGCCAAGTTGGCGGGAAACGCCAAGACTCGTCCTTAAACCGGGCCTTCCGGACGAGTCGAATGAACCCGGGCTCGGATAACTGTTTTCCGTCTTCACATGTTTACCTTGCTATACGCTTCGAGGCACCTGGCATTAAAACCTTTTCCAATCCTGTAATGATAGACTCATGGGCTAGTGGGAATTATATGGATCTCAGGTTGGCCGAACATTACGGACTACCCGTATTTCCCAAAACGCGACCTGAGGACATCCATGCAGTAGATGGTTCCTGCTTGATATCTGGTCTAGTAACGGAGCAAACGGCTTCACTACAAATGTCCACCGCACAAGGTAATTCGGAACCCATTACCTTTGACCTTATTACGGCCCCTCATTTCGGCATAATTCTGGGTCTTTCTTGGCTACAAATTCACAATCCTGTAATTGATTGGGTTCAACAAACAGTGCGGTTCTCCTCTTCTTTTTGCATACAGAAATGCCTTGGATCCCATGATGTAGCAGCATTTTCTCCTTGCCTAGCGATGGTGACTAACGTCCCTTCCGTCAGCGCCATGTCATCTAATCCAGTCCCTGCACTTCCATTGGAATACCGGGAGTTCTCGGATGTGTTTGATAAAGGACTGTCAGAAAAACTGCCCCCACACAGATGTTATGACTGCCCCATTGACCTGATACCGGGGGCAGTAATTCCACATGGTCGTATTTACTCGCTCACTCAGAAGGAAGAGGAACATCTACGGGATTATGTGGACAATGCTGTGCGCTTAGGACACATACGTCCGTCCCGGTCACCAGCGGCCTCCCCAATCTTTTTCGTGCCAAAGAAGGAAGGGGACTTACGCCCCTGTGTGGATTATCGGGCCCTCAACAAAGTCACGATTAAAAACCAATATCCACTGCCGCTCATCACGGAACTCCTCGATAAAATTACCTCCTCTACTATCTTCACCAAGTTGGACTTGCGGGGAGCATACAACTTGGTGAGGATACGAAAGGGGGACGAATGGAAAACTGCATTTAAGACGGAATTTGGGCTCTATGAATATTGTGTAATGCCCTTTGGGCTTTGCAATGCCCCTGCGACATTCCAACATTTTGTAAACGATATCTTCAGAGACTTGCTGGATTGCTACGTCGTAATATATTTGGACGACATCCTGATATATTCAGAATCCTTGTCTCAACATGTACAACATGTGCCCTCTGTTCTACTTCGTCTAAGGGAGCATTCCCTCTTTGCAAAACTAGAGAAATGTGTGTTCCATGCATCCTCTGTGGAGTTCCTGGGGTTTCAAATTTCCCAAAAGGGAGTACTCATGTGCACCTCCAAGGTCCAGGCAGTATTGGATTGGCCTGTCCCGACCTCAGTAAAAGCTCTCCAATCCTTCTTGGGCTTTTCTAATTGCTATAGGCGTTTCATCGCCTCCTTTTCCGAGATAGTAGCCCCACTAACCCGGTTAACCAGTCCGAATGTCCCTTTCCTTTGGGATGAAAAAGCACAATCCGCATTTCAGACATTGAAAGAAGCTTTTACCACCGCTCCGGTATTGCAGCACCCTGATCCATCTCTCCCGTTTATTGTGGAAGCGGATGCCTCCGCTGTTGCAGTAGGGGCCATTCTATCACAGATCTGCCCCGCTACTCAACGCTTACATCCAGTGGCCTTCCATTCTCGGAAATTTACGTCGGCCGAACGAAATTATACGATCATGGAAAGAGAACTGCTGGCAATAAAGGTGGCATTTAAGGAGTGGAGACACCATCTCTTAGGTGCCAGGTACACGATTACTGTGTACACGGACCATCAAAATCTCCAGGCCCTATCCCATGCGAAATGTACCAATGCCAGGCAGATACGTTGGCATTTGTTTTTCACCATGTTTGATTTCATAGTGACATATCGCCCTGGTCCATTACATGGAAAGGCAGACGCTTTATCCCGCATTGGTACGGATATGGAAACTGTGAAGCAGACTACCCCGGTATTACCCTCAGGGGCTGTTGTATGTGTTTGTTCGGTCTCTCCATCCATCCTAGACGGATTAAGGAGGTGGGCTAGGGATCATCTTCCTGTTCTTGAGGAGATGGGCGCCGAACTTATCACCGGCCTTCCGTATATTAAGGGTCTACTGTACCTGCCTGACAACCAAACCAGACGGAAGGCTCTCGAATGGTCCCACGATCTCCCGTTAACCGCTCATCCTGGCCGGGCCAAAACCTATGATCTTCTACACCGATGGTGCTGGTGGCCGGGTATGAAGAAGGACGCTGAACAATACGTCTCTAAGTGTGCCATATGTACACAGTGCAAGAGACAGCCGGGTAAACCCGTAGGTCTTCTAATGAGCATGCCATTACCACCGCATCCGTGGCATACGGTTACCCTTGACTTTGTGGTGGAACTCCCTTGTGTCGAAGGAATGTCCACCATTCTGGTGGTGGTGGACGTCTTTACCAAGATGGCTCGGTTTATACCATGCTCTGGATTACCTAGTGCTTCTACATTAGCCAGCTTGTTTTTTGACCATGTGATATGCTTTTTTGGATTGCCTACGGTCCTGATTTCTGACCGAGGGTCTCAGTTTACCTCACGTTTCTGGCTTTCTCTCACTTCCTCCTTGGGTACTGATGCCCGCTTGTCTTCGGCCTACCATCCTCAGACAGACGGCCAGACCGAACCTACCAATGGTACCATGGAACAGTTTCTTCACTGTCTGTGTCTACAGCATCAATCAAATTGGCTCTCGCTTCTAGGTGCAGCCGAATTTGCCTACAACAACTCCAGGCACTCGTCGATTGATTGTTCTCCTTTTTATGCCCTATATGGACTACATCCTAGAATTCTGCCACCTGTCTTGCCTTCCCTAAAACAATTCCCCGCAGCTGATGCTGTGAGGGATTCTCTGCTCACCATCCGTAAATCGGTCTTAACGCATCTGCAAGCTGTGCAACGTCGCACCAAAATGCAAGCTGACAGGCGGCGCTCGCCAGCTCCTTCGTATTCTTGTGGCGACCGTGTATGGCTCTCTACAAAGCACCTGGCCTTTCGGGGCAAAAGGAAACTCTTGCCATGTTTTGTGGGACCTTATACCATCCTATGGTGCCTCAACCCTGTCACTGTTTGTCTAAACATTCCATCTCATTGGCGGGTGCACCCTGTGTTTCATGTCTCCTCGCCCTTTTGTTCCCGGCACATGGTTGCCTGCTGTCCCAGCCCCCGTCAATGTCAAAGGAGAGGATGAGTATGAGGTACGTGCGATTTTGGACACTCGCCTCTTTTGAGGGGTTCGAACTTACCTGATTGACTGGGTGGGGTACGGTCCAGAAGACAGGTCCTGGGAACCGGCCTCTAATTTGAATGCACCCCGTTTGTTGCGTGCCTTTTGGTTGCAACGCTTACAGAAGCACAGAAGATGTCGTCCTTTGTGGAGGGGTACTGTCACATCCCGGTTAACATCCCGGTTAAATTGGAGACTACCATGGCGTTTGTCCGAGCGCTACCCGACACGTAGAACCCTTTGAGACTAAAATTCCCACAACTCCCGCTTCTTGTAGTCACGTGACACGTGCACTACGTTGTTGTGTTTCCCTCATTGTGGACTGTATTTAAATGCCGGCTATTCGGAGATCGGGTGCTCCTAAACTGTTGTTAGTTACGAGCTCCTGTTCCCGGACTCCTGTTTAAATCCTTGACTACCCGGCGCTCGAATCAAGTTGTTGTCTCTGCCTTGTCCTTGTCTGCCTCCCGACGCCTGTCTCCCTCGATTGTCCCCCTTGGATTATATGAAACCGGCTTACTCATTATTGACCTCCCATTTCTGAATCCTTAAGTCTTGGTGACCTGATAACCCGAACATTTCCGTAAGGGAACTATCGTGAGGTGAACGCTCGCTTCCCTGGTCATTTCATTTCTTTTCCTTGTCCGCTCCTGTTACTTTGAACATCTTTTGGAACACTTTGCTGCCTTAACACAGGATTGCTTTGAACACTTTTTGGGACGCTCTGCTGCTCAAACTCTGGATTGCTTTGAACACTTTTTGGGACGCTCTGCTGCTTAAACTCTGGATTGCTTTGAACACTTTTTGGGACGCTCTGCTGCTTAAACTCCGGATTGCTTTGGACACCTTTTGGACACTTTGCTGCTTTCACCGGGGTGTTCCTAGGATACTGGCAAACCTTCCCTTCACCATACATCCTCCTTGTCTCTGCATTCCGATACTAGTAGGTTACTGGTATATTGTTTCTACAGAGCAGGTAAGAGTGGGCAATTGTGGGTCGTGTTGGCTGTTTGTTTTCCGGCACTACTTGGCTGCATTTCCTGAACAATTGTTTTGTTCTTTGTCCCTCTAGCTCTGACGATTCTACTCCTGCCTTTTCACTCAAGCCCCCGGCCTGCCAGGTGTATTGATCCTTGTAGGCTGAGCTCTTGGGAGGGAAGTCTTTGGCACATCACCATAAAGATTTTCATATTCCTTGAGTGACGGTAACTTCCCCAAAAGAGTGGGGACGTATTATCTGCAACGACCAGAAAACTATCCCTGAGTTGTGACACTGAGTGGATCGGGTATGCTCAGTGGTGCATCTAGAGTCTGCAGGACATCAAGACCCAAAATACACCATACTGATGATGCCAAATGAGGCTGAAACATGTATCAGGTTGCTTGTGGTCTCATGCAAAAGGAATATTATCAAGCTGTTCAGGCTTCACTGTCCTTTTTGTGGTGAGCACTGGCCTGATTTCCATAAAAAAGTCTTTGCCCTCTCTGTAATTTCTTGGCAGGCTATAGAATGATGATCTGAAGGGTTGCCCAGAGCAATTGGCAGAGGTTTAAGAATAATTGTAAACCTTCCAGCCTTTTTTTGCTTTGTCGCCCTGAGTGGGACAGGTATGTCCAGATGTGGAACCCATGCCTGCTGGGCTTAGAGATCCAAGCTGCAATGCAGTGATGTTCCCAATGAGGCCAAAATATGTCTGGGGTTGCACGTGGTCTCATGCAGAAGGAATGTGACCAAGCAGTTCGAACACGACTTCCCCTTTTTGGGTTGGTACCAAACCTGATTTTGATATAGTCTTTCCCCTTTCTGTAACCACTTTGCAGGTGAAGAATGATGGTCTGGAGGTTTGCCCAAGTTGAGGATAAAGGGACTCCATGGATGCAAGAGGCAAGCAATATTGCTTCACAAACACTGGAGACATTTCAGGGTCCGTGGGAATTGTTGTATGGATTTTGGTGTGACCACAGTCATACCGCAAAGAGATCTTGAAAATCTAAGAAAACTTGTTTCAACTTTTGCTTTTGCTCCGGACTCTCACAGGCATCAGCTAGGTTGACTCGCTCTTCAACCATTTGTCTGAAGGTTGGAAAGACTTCCGGTTTTACTTTCTCAGCAACCTCCTCCAGCTGGGTGGAGAGGGCCCTGGTTAGAGTATTGACCTGGACAGAGGGTTTCAGGAAGGCGAGGCTGTCTTTGTGTACCTGGAAGATCACCTCAACCTGCCTGATGTCACAGGTCACATCTTCCTCACCATAGGGGCAGGAACAGTACACCTGGAAATTCCCCCTTGCCGGGTGAAGATCCTGTGTGGTGGTAAGTCATTGTCACTATCACTGTCAAAACAAACATTGGGTATTGGTCCTATCAGTTCATTACCTAGATCCATGGAAAAATGATGGTCATCAACCGCCATTCCAATAATGGTGCCTGCACCCAGAGTGATACTCCTAAGGTCGCTGTTATCCATCAATATTGGAATGGTGTTGTGTTCTACATTTACTAATGGTGTTGGGTTTAACCCAAACCCTTGCTGTTGGAGACGGGCCTTGAGGTGTACATATGTGTCACGATGTTGCAGTTTCTGTCCTCTTTTAATTTTGAATTCAAGTGGGAATAGTCACGTCCGTCCTGGGATGGTGACCTCCTCTCCAATTCGAACCTCAACTGCATACGGCAGCAATTGGGCTGACCAAAATGCTTTTTCTGAATCATCAAAGTCCATGGGATTACCTCCTAGTCCGGAACAGGCTTTGTAATTTATTAGGTCCAAATTAATGGCAAAATGATTGAGAATGTCACTGCCTTAATAGAATGCAGAGGGGACATCTTGCACGACCCAACAATTATGTACCATGCTTTTGTTTCCTCTAGAATACATTAGAGCATACACCTGCTAGATGATGTTTGGAATTGGGAGTTTCCAGACCCATTTCCCACTTATTGATCAATTTAAATGAGGGAATGGCTGGATCTTTTGGGAGCTGTCTGAACATGGCTTCACTAATGAAGCTCTTATCATTATTCACGCACACTCGGGCGAGAACAGACTCCTTCCCCTCATTTAACTGTTCTCTAATTTTCTGAATGTCAGCTAAACTTTCGGCTGGTTTCTCATCACTTTTGACAATGGAATTGGGATTTTCAGATTGTAAATTGGTATAAAATTTTGAAGTATTTCCCTCTAGTGTGGAATGCCACTTGAGACTGAAAGCAAGGTTGATTTTCAGGAATGGAGAGGAGTTCCCGTCACCAGTTTGGTGCCCTACCGCAATTATTGTAACATCGGGTATTTCATTATTTTGAAGATGAAACTTAATTTGATCTAGTTTTTATTCAACCATGTGGCATGTGCCATTTAAACTAACATGGCTGACACTCTGTTTCAATTTTATTGGCCTGTTAGTCTGAGTCCAGAGGACCTTGTTCACACGGTCTATTAAGGGGGGACAACCTTCGCAGGGTGTCATTCCCTAGTAGACAGGGTGTGCCCTCTGGAGTTACGACTATGACAGGGTGTTTCACCTTATGTCGCCCAATTTTTATTTCCAAATCCACAGTCCCCTCGACAGGAATTTCATTCCATCGAAGTTCTGGAGTTGTCCAGGAAGAGGGGTGAGAGGGATCTGATATCTCTATCCACTTACTTAAGGTATCTGGTCAAAGGTCCTTTTTGACAGAAGAGTGGCTTGGGATCCAGGGCATAACATCTACCCTCCTTATCCTCCAGTGGCCAAAGGTAATGTGCATTTTGGGCAAGCTGGCTGATCAATTTCCTTATTTTTGACTCCAACACAGGGGTAGTTTGGGCATAATTCTGTAGGGGAGTTCGGGAATCTGAAAGAAAAATGTTGCACTCGGAGATTCAAAGAGTTTCAGGCTCCTCCTTTTTCTGATTCTGGGCTGCCCCCCACACTTTTTGGAGACAGCCACCAGTATTGCTTTGGGAAGTTAGGGAATCCTCTTTTAATATTATGTCTTCTTGATGCTCATTCTGGGGTTCCAGGATGGGCAATTCGGAATCAGTCCCCACACCCACCCAGTCTTCATCTAGATCTCTTGGGATCCATTTTTCTTTGGGAGGAGTCCCCCCATCCCTGAAGGAGAAGATCTTAGATCCTCTAAGGATTCTTCCCCTTCAAATTGGAGGACACTAACTTCCTCCACAAAGTGGGTCTTTTTGTGTTCTTTATTTCTCCTACCCACCCTCAGTTCCTTGGGTTGTAGGTTTTCCGGGGCAGGAGATTCTAGTTCCGGTACCTGGGTGTCCTGAGGCTATTCACGAGTGAGAAAAGAAGCTTCCTCTAGGGTCTTACACCCCCCCTTTGTCCCCCGTGCCTCCGCCTCTGGAACCGGTGAGTTGTTAGGGTTCTTGACCCGTCATTGTTCTGGGGTGCCAGATCCTTGGTTTGTGTGGTTCTGAGCTGCCATGTTTATCTGAGAGTTCTGTTGAGCCCTCAACATGTGACCCAGATCCTGGGTTAGGTTCTGGACCTGGTGCTCCAATTGGGACACCTGATCCAGTTGGTTCGGGGGTCTCTGGTCAACTCTAGGTGGATCACAGGAAGGGTAAATATTCCTCCTCCCGTAGTACCCTGGATATGGTGAATTTTGGTAACCCTCCACCCTTGGCCTCCCCTTCCTGGATTGGGTTGAAAGGAGGATTGTCCTGCAGGTTGGCGTTTTGTGGGTATCAGGGAAAGAAGCTTAACCCAACATTTGGGGAATTCCTGCCCTCCTGAGGAAGTCCTTCATCAGCTGGGTCATAATATACTTGGGGAGTGCATGAAAGAAGGTGGTACCACAGCTTTCCCCTTGTTAATGGCAGATTTAGTGGGTTTCTAGATTTGAGGCCTTGCTGGGAATGAGATCAGGACTGCTTGGGTTTTGCAGTGGGCCCTGGAGTAGGATTAGCAATGCTGGACCTTGTAGTTGGAGTCTAGATCCGGAAGATGATGGGAACAGGAATGCAGAAAAGGAAATCTGGAAGAGTGTGTTTGTCTAGAGTCTTGTGAGGGACTCTTATTTATAATCCCTAGTGACATCATCAAAGTATAGGCTGGGCAGAGTTAACTAAGCACGCCTCTAAACTACTTGGATTGGACAGGGGTGCTAGTCTCTGCCTCGCTCTCAGCTGGTTGGATTTCCAAGGGAATGATGTCAGATTTATGACGGGAGTCTTACAATATCCAAAAAAACTCCCACAATTACTTTACTTAAAATTTGGTTTTGCCAAAAACCTACATTTTTACAATTGCAATCTCTTAGCAAATTATATACATAGATTACATATTTTGTGCAGCACATATCAGTCCAATCCTCCAGTCTGTGGGACCTTGTTTTGCCCTTCTGATACATTTTGGTAATTTTGAGCATGAAATATTTGGCCTAAAATTCCATAACTTTACGCACAGATGTGAATTATCAAAGGGGATGTATGTACAACAATATCCTCAATACTTTTGCCCTTTCTATCCCCAAGGTGTCAGTGAATTCTACCATGTCTCAAAGGAAAGCACATAGAAATCACTTTTAAACTGCAATATTTTAACAGTTTTTCAAAGTTTTGCTGCAGAGATAAAAGGTCTTAAAAGTGTATTCATGAAATAGTCTTTGGGAACAAATGGCAGTTTTTTTATCCCTGGGTCATTTGTATTTCTTTCCTTCAACTGCTTCCAACTGTCATTCCCTTCAGAGCATGGTGGGCGTTTCTTCCTTAATTGAAGTTTTATTGCCTCTTCACACTTCAGCCTTCCTTCCCTGGGAGCTTCATTGTCAGGGTCCCAGCAGAGATAGCAGTCTGTTCAACCCCGTAATTATCAGGGGGTTGTTAGTATCTGCTGAGAGAGAGCCCTCCTTTTGGTGCCACAGCTCCAAGCAGAAAACCTGTTTTTCAACTTGCAACTCCAGCCACCATTGTTTTAACAGTTCTACGTAATTTTTTTGTCACGGAAAAGTCTGGGATGGAAAAGCTCTCATGAGAAATGTGTGAACCACAAAAGGTTTGCACATTTCCCATGTGAACATGCATTGAAACCCCTACTGACCACACCCCCACCCACACCCACAACACACCCACCACACGCCCCCACCCACACCTCGAACATACCCAAACCCTACTTACCTTTTCAGACACTGTGTCCCTGCAGCACCAGTTCCCTTTCACTTCTGTGATTCGAAAACAGCTCTGCAAGGTCCTTTTCTTTCTTTTTTTTTCCGGGAGCTGCAGGGGTTTCCCCAGCAACCCCACTCACTATAATCTAAAGTATAGTGAGTGGGGTGTTGCAGGGGACACCCCATAAGCCCCTGTTTTTTTCAGGTTTTGTGGGGGTGTCCCACCAACTCTCCGCTCACTATACCACGCAGTATAATGAGCGGGGTGTTGCGGGGGACACCTCAGCACCCTCCTTTTTAATTTTCTTTTTTTTCAGGTGTTTCGGGCCCGCTCACTATACCACACAGTATAGTGAGTGGGGTGTTGGGGGGGACACCCCCGCAGCCCCTGCAGTCTTTTTTTATACTTACCTTCAATGCTACCACCAAGGTTTTGAACTTTTGGTGTTCGAACCTTTGGTGGTATTTTATAAGGGCTTTTTGTACGGTTGGACCTTGTTATGCGGTCTGATGGTACAATTCCATTTTAACCTTTATTTTCTGATCTTAGATCCAGAATTGAAACAAGCCTGTTGCATAAAATAACCCATGTTCTACTGTCTCAACAGCAACAAACCCCTTCATATTGCTAAAGACTGGCAAGATTTCATTCACCAGTGTACTGTTCCAACACACAGGCATTTGTTTTTCTTTAGTTTACAAAGGCCCATTTGTTACACGCGGTGCAGCTGACCTTCCTTCTTAAATTCAACTTTTCATCTCCAGCAGATTCACACACTGCCTTGCAGCTATAGTTATTCTCTTGAAAGCTGGAGTTGGTCTGAAGCACGGATACATTGAAACAGACACGGCTCAGCTAGTTCTAGAGTCTCTCTCAGAACAGCTGAGGTTTGGATACTTTTGCAAAGAAAATGGATGTGTTTCCCGTGTAAGTAAAAGGAATGTTCCTCGTTGATTGTTTTTTTTTTAGAGTTGGTTTTTCAGGGCTTGTCAATTCAGAATCATGCCTGGTTTTGCTGAGGCACAGTGAGACACACAGGGCTCAGTAGGGCTTTTTACTCACAGTGGTTTTAAGGAACAGAAGGAAATAGCATAAAAGCAGCATTTTTTTAAAGGTGCAAAAGGGTTTCTTTTCAATGGAGATTTTGGCTTTTTCAGCAAAGCAATGCTGCTTTTTCCACTTTCTTCCTTTTGTTTATGTCAGAACCCACTGGCAATCTCCTTCAATGTGCCCCCTTGTCCCATTCTGCCCGATGTGTGCTTGGCATTGCTTACTGCATTCTTGGGGTTTAGGGTGCCCATATCGTATCCCATATGCATTTATTTGTCAGAAGGCCCTCTACGCACCACATACCACAGCTATGGGGCTTAGGGTCCCTATATGGTATTGTGTACACTGGTATTTTGTAGGTAGGACCTCTATGCCTCATGTACCACAGTATTTGGGTTAGGGGTGGCTATATGGTATTGCATATGAATCTTTCTTGTTGAGAGCCATTTTACGTATTGCGTACCACATTTTATGGGTTTGGGGTACCTACACAGTATCGCAGAAACATTTTATTTTGGTGGGAGGCCTTCCAAGCATTGTGTATCACATTTTTGGGTTTGGGGTGCCTTGGAGCTTTGGAAGACCACTCATCTATTTTGTCCATCAGGTAGCCTGTATTAGTTTGTGGTGTACTCTTTTTTGGGATGCTTTTAAGTTAGCCTGCACCTTCAGTAGGAAGGCTCCAAAAGGGAGATGACAGGGCCATGGTGAGGACACATGTGCATCAGTCCTAGGGGAGGACATAGAGCAACAGCCCAGAGGTGACCCGACACCTGACGAGGACATGGTCATAGGCCTACAGGTAGACCACCAACACCAAGGGTCACTAGAGCCAAGAGGGGACTCCCTGAAGAGCAGGAAAAAGGACCACCCCATGATCCCATTCAGGTAAGGGAGAAGGGGCCACTGAGGAAGAAGCGCTTCACTGATGAGGGGTGTGAAATCCTCACAGCATATGCACTGAAGCACCATGAGGTACTCTACCACTCGACTGGCAGTACCCGTAATCCCACTCAGCAGACAAGGATACAGCAGGAGGTCTCGGACCACATAAATGCCTGTGGTGTGGAGAGACACAATGTTAAACAAGTCCACATGTGGATGGATGACCTAATTCGAAGGACTAGGGATAAGGTCATTAGCAACCTGGCTTCTGCCCTGGCCACTGGAGATGGGCACTGGAGGAGGAGCTCACTCCATTCAAAGAGGTCACAAGTGAACTGATCTGCAGCAAGCCGGTGCATGGTGTGGGAGACACGGGTGCCTAAGTCGACACATCTGGTGAGTGGCATTTGTGCGTATCGTATGTGTTGACAATTTTGCCTGACATGCTCATATATGTATTGGTGGACAGTTGGCTGAAGTTCTTAGCGATCCATGGGCACAACATGATTGCAACCATGTGCACTTCCATCACATGACCTGCATTCAGGGAGGTGGGTTTGTAGTTTCCATGTGTGGTACATGTTTGTGTCACAGTACACATCCCTGGCTGCCGGGTTTCACTTCTGTGCCACTACTTGTATGCTTGGTAAATGGCATGCAACACACATGTCATTGTACATATTGAGAGTGTCATGTATGTGTATCATCTATTGGGGAAGATAATCAGGCTCAAGTAGAATCACAACAATGTGTGCATGATGTCACAGTCATCCATTCCCTGGCCCTGGCTGCCGGTGGACGTGGATGAGCAACAATGTCTGTGCATAGATGCATGAGGCCATCTTCCAAACAGGACGGGATGTGGATGGCCAATGGATGTTTTAGCCTGGCACATTCCACATTGGAAATGTCAATGGAGCAGTGGCCCAGCAAGTGTGCCTTAGTAATTTCCATGTGGCACTCCCCTTGCACATGGGTGTGATGCATGTGAGTGTGGCCAACCACATATCTTGTGGGCGGAAAATGTTGCATTGGTGGTAGGGGAGATCATGGCAACACATATGCCTGCCATGAACTCTTTTCTCAGCAGATGTACATGTCACACTTCCAGATGTGGCAACAAGAAAAGGTTGTAGAAAAGTGATGCACAGATCTCCATCCTTCCACTGATGGGTCTCACTGCCAATCATGTCAGTGTGTACCTATGTACTCTTAATCACACAAAACATGCCATGTTGCACATACTGATATGCCCAGCCATAATTGCACAGGCACTGAATGCAATTCATCTATGCAATACAGGTCACAGGGGGCTCAGTCACAATGTGTGATGTATGTGTGACCAGACATTTTGTGTGTGTTTGCATTGTAATGCACATATTCCTGTACTACCTCCCTATGTTGTTGTCTGTCTTTGTGAAGATGAGGATGCAGCAGATGCAGAGGTGGAGGAGGAAGAGGAGGCAGGCAGACATACCACCAGTAGGGGCTGGGGTGTCGTGCCCCAGGAGAATCCCCAGGTGCTGC
Organism: Ambystoma mexicanum; assembly: GCF_040938575.1. Lineage (NCBI taxonomy): Eukaryota > Metazoa > Chordata > Amphibia > Caudata > Ambystomatidae > Ambystoma > Ambystoma mexicanum. The sequence goes on along the minus strand of NC_090930.1, from coordinate 1,248,080,511 downwards.
AGGCACTCCTCCGTATGGATGCTGACTCTTTCGACTCTTCATACTCTTCACATGAAGCTTTTGAATCAGATGTGGTGGACACACTGAGCGACATGAAGTGTGCCCCAATGGACAGCATGTATGGGACCTTTGCGTTTGAGGAGGTGAACCAAGAGTCATAGGTCTGGTCAGTGGGAACCACCACATCCACGAATGTTACGGCTGCAGGTTCACCTTCGCCTGTGTTGGAATCAGCAGCAGGATTTGATGTGCAATGGATTGTTGAAGACATGCAGGCAAGGACATGGATCCCACTGTAATGGGCCTGGACCACAGCATCCCACACCATCAGCCACTAACATGTGGTAGATCTGTGCATGACCGACAATCCGAGTGGGAGCAGTAGATGATGCATGTGACCATCTGACATGCAAGGTCATGCAGGAGGTGGCCAGTGGGAGCAGTAGATTCTCACCACCTGGCTGAGAACATCTCCTAACCAGCTGCCCAGGATGCACAGTATCTACCCTCTCAGGAACATCAGCAGTGGTTGTTGGACAGCCTGACAAGGACACCCAATTCACCTTGAGTGATGTGTCATTGCCCTTTTGAGACCTTACTGAGAGCAGGACTGCAACAGCCTCACACATACAGGTGAAGATCACTATGATGCACACATGTGCAGTCTGCATGACTTACTCCTTTAGCTGGTCCAATTCAATGTGCTATGTTGTAACATGGATCCTGCCTCATTCAGTACCTGCACTCTCTTAAAGGTCCACCCGCCCCCTTTTCCCACCCTAGTATTCATGTCCTTTGCCGGAAACACAGTGTTAGGAGGAGGTGGTGTGGGAATCAAAGCAGAACAGCTCTGCCAGCAGGTAGGTTGTACACTGTTAATCACGTTCATGGCTGGTGATGTTTACACCCCAATATTGGCATGCAGTGGCAAACGTAGGTTGTGCATGGATTATGTGATTTTGTGATATGAATGTCACAGAAGATGTGAGTTGGGTGACATGTCTGTCCGTGTGCATGTCCCCTTGATAATCCATGCATGTGCTTTGGGTTTCTGGTTGCACATCTGCAAAGGGCAGCAGACTCAGAAAGCTGTACTGCACTTTTCCTCCTTGAGCTATTGTCAGCCTTTGACACAATCAACTGCAGCATTCTCATCGACAGATGCCACTCTCTAGGCATCATGAACTCGGCATTTAGATTCTTCGCCTCTTATCTCAATGACCATTCAAATATCTTCTTCCTACCACCCTTCTCCTTCCCCCCAGACTGTCTGCAACAGGGTCACTGCAGGTGGATTCCCTATCCACCATACTCTTCAGCCTGTGCCTGAAACCCCTCTCCACCCTTATTCACTCACATGACCTGTCCTGCTACAACTACAATAGAAAAATGTGTCCTGATTTGTCAAAATGTATGTGTCCGCCCCACTACATTAATAGTGGTGGGGAAATGTTTACAAATATGTTTTTGCTTTGTCATCCTAGAATTGGAAACCATGGAGACCCACCCATGGACCGGAAGCAAAGATCCGAGGGGCCGGGGTATCACTCCATACCCACATCAGGACTGGGCGAGGAACTAGTCGATCCACCCCTGATGGAGGAACAGATGATGAACTTTGGCATTTTTGGCACCAAAAGTAAAGAGACTGATCATCCCAGTCTTGCGACTTCCCATTAATGGACGTTCAATGCCAAATCACAAGGGGAGGCTTGTGGGAGGTTCTGACCCACTGGGCTCTGCCCTGCAACATCACTGTTTGCTGTTTTCATCAGAAACAACAGGATGGCCGCCAGAAAGCTATATGTGCTAAACATCTCTGAGAAGTGTGCAGGGAAGCCTGAAAAATAGGCCGCAACTTCATTTTGCCTGTGTCAGCGGTTCAACCGGAGAACACACTACCAAAACCTATCATTGGGCTGCCCACAGAGTGAAATGGAATTACCTGAAAAGGCAGGGCTGCATTGCCAAGGAAAAGCCAGAAGTGCTTTAAAATCCGTTTTTCCTTGGCTGTTGAAAGTGCAAAATCTTGGTTCCCCAAACATCAGAAAAGATCCAACATCCTTGTTGGGTGTTAAACATCACTTTATTTAAAGAATCCACCTAAGCACAATGTCAAGAGAAGTACATTTCATTACATGAAAATCCACATTAAAAAAGGTGCTTGCCTGGAAGAATCTGTCAGATATGGGTGCAGTACCGCAGCTCGCCTGTGTCGGAGCTGTCATTTACTTATACTGTTAGTTAAACTTGTACATTAAGATCAAATTGTGGAAAAGAAGAGACTTGCCATCAAAAGCAATATAGGTTGCTACAATTCAATTTCTATATTTTAAAAAGACTGGAATGAAGAGATCTGTGGGTATATTTTTTGAAAATGTAAAGTTTATTTTAGAAAAGACAATTTTAAAACAGTGTTTTAAAAGTGAAATAATGTTAGCCACAGTACTTCAAAGGCATCTTCCCTGTGCTCTCTGCTCAGGAACTCTCATTGAGTTGTTAATGGAGGTGGGAGGAGATTTTGGCCTGTTGCTCTGAGGAAACAAAAGACTCCCTTGATTGAAAAGATATGCAGATTCAACTGTCAACAGAAAACAACTGCCAGCAGGAAGGGAGCCTGGAAGTGCTCTGGCCCAGCCAAACCTTGGGGGCGGGACCAGACAGATATGTGTATCTTGACCCATAAGAAAATATCTTTTTGAAAAAGACTCACAGAGAACTGAACAAAATTGGTAAAAATCTGTAAATATAGTGTCGTTAAAATGAAATTTCTGCTCACAGTTTTAAAATACTCTGAAATCTGTGTGATGTGCAGAGACAGGACTACCAAAATGTTGATGTTGTAGCAATTGTCATAATGCTAGAAATATGAAACTTCACAGGGTTATGCCCAGATGTCATGCGCATGTATGGAGAAAAATGTGGACAGATCTGACACTGGGTACCCAACCAAAAGTGTGAAAAACTGTAAAATTGGAACTAAAGCTCTCACCGAGATGGAACTCGGACGGATACGTGCTGTACTAAATCTGTGATGTAAATATGTATTATTAGCAAGTTGGTGATATTGTAAATATGATTTATGTGAAAAATAGATTTACTTTACTGAAACAAAGGGGAGGTACTCCCTGGGTTGTAAAATGCAGCATCACTATGATACTAGATTTCCTGCTCAAATCAGGAGAGGGGAAAGACTTTAACCAATAGGAAAGCCTGTAGGGTGTGCTTAGTATAATTCAGCCTACCCACCCCTTTGGGAAATATATAAATAGGGACTGCTTAGGACCTAGAGACAGACACACATTCGCCCATCAACTGATTGTCGGCGAAGCACTCTGCAGGAGAACCCAGATCCAAGACTCCAGAACTCTGAAAGCAGAAGGCCCAATTCCAAAGCTGAACCCTTCTTAGCTGTCCTTTAAATCTTGAAACCTGATTTTAACCCCAGACTTCCAAGGGGTACACCAAAAATTGAACAGCCTGGCTGTGCTGTTTCTGCTTCTTGTCAAGAACTCTTGCCAGAACCCAGAGATCCAAACCAGTAGAGCAGAGTTGTAACCTGATAGCTGTAACCCAGAATCAACCCATCAGATCTAGTTCAGAGGCCATGCAGAGACCAGAGTGTCATGCTGAGTGTAGATCCGGGTGCCTGAATCCTGTCCGGTGGGCTAGCAGAATTCCAGTTCAAAACGTTTGACCAGATCTTTGACAGGCGTATTCAAACCATAGTTGTGAGTATCTATAGCATAGAATTGTCCATAGCCAATCTCTTATCCTTAAGTAATCTTATCCAAATCATTCCTTTATATCCAGAACTGCATTTTAGAATCCATTTTGTTTTTCCTGAATCTTTCCCTCATCCTTACAGTCTTTTGTTAATGGTAGTGATAATATAATCTTTGTTCTATTATATTTGCTGAAGAAAGACAAGTTTCTCGGCGGGCAAAAGTCAGACAGAGGCGCCCTGATCTGGTGGCTGTCCCGTTGGGTATCTTGCATCTTCATAGACTCTCTAGTGTACAGAAAATTCTTGTTGGTAATATTCAAAAGCGCATCTTTCATTTGAAAATCTTGACTCTTTCTGAGAAAAATTGACCTCTACTAACACCTCTGTAACTTCCATACCCTATTCCAGCTCCTTGTAGTTTTTCTGTCTCGCGTTTCTCGCGCGCTGAAAAGTTTGCAGCAAATTCACGTTTGGCTCAATTTCAACACGTTTACAACAGCTATTCTTTGCGTCTGAACTCAGAATTCAATTTTCAATCTGCTAGTTATCCAATCATCTTTGCTATTATTTACCTGGAACTATCCAAAGCGGCTCCCAATAGTTTTGAATTGAATTTAGTGATTTAAATACATTTTTAGCATTTTCCCCATTCATTCCAAGCCACATTCAAAAGCATTTGAACTGTTTTGAAATCAAACCTATTTCTCTCTGCTTGCTGGGGGGAACTGGGATTGAAACTGCATTGGTTGAGATTGTTTAATCCTGAAACCTGTTTTCTCTCCGTCCATCTCTTTATACTGCATATTGGGGGGAATTGAGTAGTATCAGGGGGAAAAGTGACATCGCATTGTTTTCCTATCCATATCAAGTATTATTTTGTTCTGCCTTGTTTTCCTATCCATATCAAGTATTATTCTAGGCTGCATTATTTTCTCATCCATGCTCCTACTGATTAAAGAGATTGTTGATTGTTGTGGCATCACCCAATGCTGATCATTGTATAAATATGAATAGTGTGATACCTAGATATTGTTCAAATCCATAAAAGTGTGATATATATCTTGTTCAAATTCATAAAAATAAATCTTTTAACTTTGCAAAACAGCCTGCCTCCTGGTTCAGTAAGACCGGGGGGATTCAAAGAGAGGGACCTGATATAAGGGTACATCATTAAGAAATAAAGGAACTCATAAACAAAAATATATAATTAAGGGTTCCAACTGTGCATCACACGCTAGGCATTGATTTAGGTGGGGTACATAATCCCTGCTGGGCTACCACGCTGTGTTACACTGTGAAAAGCACCCCTCAATAGGAACACTCTAAGGAAGTGGTCTGTTTTGTAAATCAGGAAGGAAATTAATATTTCCAGAATGCCGACATTGGTAGAGATCAATATGGCTAGAGAACACCTATTGCATAAGTTATTTGTGAGAGGTGAATGGACAGAGCAGGATCAGAATGTGTGGTTGCAGGCAATCACAGAACAGATCACTGCAACAGGGTCAGACATATGGCCCTCAGTGAACTATATATGCCCCCTAAGGCAAAGGAAGAGCAAAACAAGATTGCCAAAATAGCGGCATATCTATACCTATATATTGGAGCAATACTGGACAAATGTGCTGAGGGCCAATATCTGGCAAACCAGCAACTGCAGGCATTAGGGAAGGCCCAGACTGATCTGGACTCTTCTGAACTGAGGCTACAGAGGAGCCAGGAGTCAGAAAATGAAAGTAGGCAGTACATAATCAAAATAAAAGAGGACATTGGTGTCCTGCAGCAGGAAAAGGAAGAACAGGATACCAGAATGCTGACCCTACAGAATGAGTACCAAGAAAGTTTGGACTCTCTACTGCAGAGCCAGAAAAAGCTGGAGCAACAACTAGATTTCAACAGGGCATGCGTAGAGCAGGTAGTCGCCCTGCAAAGCCACCTAAACAAAGAGAAGGAAGAGAGTAATACATTAATCCTGAAAGACCTGGATACCCAGGCAGAATTTGATGAAGAGCACCAGAAAGCTGGTGCGCTTCAAAGACAAAAGGACGACCTGGCTGCACAGAGGCATACTCTTGCTCAGGAAAGGGACACCTCAGGCCAGGAAGTTTGTCAATTAAAAGAGAAATTGCATGAAAATCACCTGGCCCTTCAGGGACTGGGTGACCTCCAAAAAGAGCATGAAAGATTGTTATAGCACACCAGGAGGGTGGAGGAGGCTCTAGCAAGGAAGGACCAGGCCAGTATGGACAGGAGGAAGCCCTCCTGCAGCAAAGACTGGCCCAGTACTCTAAAACAACACAGGAAGCACAGAAAGAAATGAGGCTCCCTGTCAGAACAATGACAGGCTCCACAGACAGGTAGCCATGCAAGAGAGACTGGTAGAAACTAGTAAAGCCTTGATTGAGAAACAGAAAGCTCAGATACTTGCATGGCAACAGGGAGCAGGGGCTGACAGAGATGAGGTTCGCTGGGAAAGGGAATCACCTGAGCATAATCTCAGGAACCCTAGTACCAGAGGCCTTCAACTCTTCCAATCCCTGGACTCTGCCATCCCCATGTCCACTGGTGCACATGAGCCAAGGGACACTGGGATGGCAGATTTCAATCCAATCAGAAATATGGGGCTCATAGACCAGCACCTCCCAGGAATGGATGGGCGGGCATCTGGGTATGGGTACCCAAGAACTGTGAAATTTAGTGGGGAACTCCATGAGAATAGGCCCACTAAAGGCATCCTGAAAACCTCTGCCCAGCTAGGACAAATGGGTGGGGTACCCATCAATTCCTGAGAGCAAGGAGGAATCAGAAGACTCCACTGAGCACCCCAGGACACAGGAGACTAGGTCCCCGCATTCTGCAAGCCATTCCCAGGCTCACAGAATCCAGGAGAGCCGGGAAGACCAGATGGGCACCTCTGGGAGCAGTGCCTCTGAGTCAGAGGAGAAATGGACCAGGGTTACCTGAACCAAGAAGGCCAATAAGGCAAAAAAGGGCCTTGCTTAAGGACACCTTAAAGCAAATTAAAGCAATAAGGAACGTCATTACACCCTATCATAAGAACGCTAAGTATTCTGTTTGGGAGCACTTAGAACTCTTTGAGCAGATGATGGAAACTTTCCATTTGAAGGACAGCCACAGCTGTATTCAATATGTGAAATGGACCTTCTCACCAGAATACTACAGCTTCTTTGCGGGGCTGGAGGACCAAAATCATTCTAGATGGTCCACCTATAGGGAGGCCATTTTGAAGCATTTTTCTGTGCACAGAAATCCACAGGAGGCTCGGAAGGCAGCCTATAACTTACAGTGTGGGGAGGATCAGGCCCCACAAGAATGTGTGCATGAATTAAAGCTTGCCTTTGCGCAGACCACCAAAAGGGTGCGCATGGACAGCAAATAATTTGTGAATACTTTTTTCCACGCTCTCCCCAAGTACATCATGACCCAGCTATTGAGAGATTTTCGTGAGAAAAGATCACTAGACTGGGTCATTGAACAGGCCGCACAAATTTATGAGGTGCAAAAGCCCATAGAAAACAAAAATAATCCAAAACAACCAACAACCCTGCTGCTGCTAAGGTGGCAGAGGTGAAAGTTGCCCCCATTTTAGACTTAGAGATGGGGGGGCCTAAAAACCTGCATGCACAGCAGAATAATCCCAAGCCCAGAAGGCCCTCGGGCCAGTCACAGAAAGGGAGGTAAAAGGAGGCAGTACCACAAATGGGATCCATCACTGCCCTGACTACATAAGTCCCCGCTACAAGGGGAATAGACCCATCCAGGGATATGTGTGGACTTCTCCAGCCCAAGGGGGGATCCAACCAAACAGCAGCTAACCCAGGGAACTTCCCTCCTCACTTCCCAAAGGAGTGCAGTAATCCCCCAAATCCTGGACCAAACTTCTTCCCCAGGTACCCGCAAAACTTTCAACCCCAAAACCATCCATCCTTCTTTCCCCAATTCCCTGAGCCCAGACAACCCAATCTGGGAGAGGGGAGGCCAAGGGTGGAGGGGTTCCCAAATATTCCAAACCCGGGGTATTTTTAGAGAAGGGATAGCTACCCTTCCCTGGATCAGCCCAGGGGAGACAACTGAACGCTGTATCAGACTGAGCGGGTGTCACAGCTAGAGCGCCAGGTCCAAAACATGGCACAGGATCTGGGTCGCATGCTAAAGGCTCAACAGAACCCTCATATGAGCATGCCGGCGCAGAGTGCCTCAAACACAGGACCTGGTGCTCCAGAGCAATGACGGGGGTAGAACCCCGACAACCCACCGGTTTCCAGTGAGGAGGTACAAGGGGAAAGGGGGTGTAAAGCCTTGGAGGAAGCTTCCTTTCCCACTTGTAAAAAGCCCCTGGAAACCCAGGAACCAGAACCAAAATCTCCTACCCCTGAAAGTCTGCCACCCAAAGAGCAGAGGGGGGTAGGAGAAACAAAGAACCCAACAGACCCATTTTGAGGAGGAGGTACAAATCTTCCAATTTGAAGGGGAGGGATCCTCAGAGGATCCTGGGAAAAGGATCTTCTCCTTCAGAGATGGGGGAACTTCTCCCAAAGAGAAATGGGTCCCAAAATATCCAAATCCTGACTGGGTCGATGTGGGGACTGAGCTAGCGCTGCACATCATACAATCCCAGAACCAACAACATGAAAATCCCCTGGTTCAAACCCATCCTGGTTACTGCCTCCAAAAAAGGGGAGAGCGGCCCAGAACCGGAACCAGGGGAACCCAAAACGTCTCCCATATCTAGTTGTCACCTTTTCTTTTCAGATTCCCAAGACTCCCAACAGAATTTTGCCCAAATCTCTTCTCTATCAGTGTCCAAAAATAGAACACTAACCCATCAGTTGTCCAAAAATGTACATTATCTGTGCCCCCTTGAGGAGAAGGAGGGAAGAATCTATGCCCTGGTCCAAATACAGGGGCAGGGTACAATTTTGGCACTGTTGGACCCTGGATCCCAAGCTACCCTTCTGTCAAAAAGGGCCTTTGATAAACTGAATTCGGGAAGGGGGGAGAATTACCAAATTCCTCTCACCCCTCTTCCTGGAGAACTTCAGAACGTTGACGGGAAGGAAATTCCTGTCGAGGGGACTGCACATTTGGACATTAAAATTGGGCGACACAAGGTGAAGCACCCGGTCATAGTTGTAACTCCAGAGGGCACCCCTTGTTTACTAGGGAATGACCTCCTGCGAAGACTGTCACCCCTAATAGATTTCGTAAACAAGGTCCTCTGGACCCAGACTAACCGACTAATAAAATTAAAACAGAGTGTCAACCATGTTAGTTTAAATGGCACCTGCCACATGGTTGAACAAAAATCTGACCAAGTAGAATTTCATTTCCAGTGCAACCAAATCCCAGACGTGACAGTAATAGCACTAGGAGAACAAACTGGTGATGGGGGGTCCTCTCTATTTCTGAAAATCAACCTTCCTTCCAGTTTAAGGTGGCATTCCACACTGGAAGGAAACACTCTGAAATTCTTTACCAATCCACAATCAGACATTCCCACTCCTATAGTCCAGAAAGATGAGAAATCAGCTCAGAGCCTGGCTGATATTCAGCAAATTGGAGAACAGTTGTTCATCCCTGTTCAGTTAAATGAAGGGAAGGACTCTGTTCTCGCCCCCAGTGTGTGTGAACAACGGTAAGAGCTTCATCGGCGAAGCCACGTTCCGCAAACTCCCAAAAGATCCAGCCACTCCCACATTTAAACTGTTAGTCAAATGGGAAATTAATCTGGAAACACCCAATTCCAAACATCTCCTGCCAAGCAGGTGTATGCTCAAAATCTCCATAGGCAAAAAAAGCATAGTCCATAATTGTTGGATCATGTGAGACGTCAATGCCGCCTTTTACTTAGGCAGTGACATTCTCAATCGCTTTGCCATTAGTTTGGACCTAATAAACTTCAAAGCGTGGTCCCGATTAGCAGATAATCCCATGGGCTTTGATGACCCAGAGAAAGCATTTAGGTCAACTCAACTGCTGCCTTGTCAAGTTGAAATTCAGATTGGAGAGGAAGTCACCTTCCCAGAAAGTTCCCGACAATTCTCCCTGGAAGTGAAAGTTAAAAGAGGACAGAAATTGAAAAACCATGATGCCTATATTCATCTTAATGCTTCTCTCCAACAGCAAGGGTTGGAGGTAAACCCAACACCACTAGTCAATATAGAACATGACACCATTTCAATAGAGGTGGATAACAGCGACTTAAAGAGTATCACTCTGGCCACAGGCACCATTATTGATATGGCGGTTGATGACCGGCATTTTTCCATAGATTTAGGCAATGAACTGTTCGGACCAATCCCCAAGGACTGTTTTGACAGTGATAGTGATCACAACACAACACCAGACAGGATCTATACCCGGGTTGGGGGGAACTTCCTGGTGTACACTTCCTGCCCTTATGGTAAGGAAGATGTGACCTGTGACTTCAGGAGGGATGAGGTGATTTTCCAGTTCTGTGAGGACTGCCTTCCCCACCTGAAGCCACCAGTACAAATCAACACTTTGACCAGGGACTTCTCCACCCACCTGGAGGAAGCCGCTGAGATAGCAAAACCGGAAGTCATTCCAGGCTTCATGCAGATGGTTGAAGAGAGAGTCAACCTAGCTGATGCCTGTGAGACTCTGGAGCAAAGGCAAAAATTGAAACAAGTTTTCTTGGATTTTCAAGATCTCTTTGCGGTGGACTCATATGACTGTGGTTGCACCGGCATCCACACAACAACGATTCCCACGGACCCTGGCATGGCTCCAGTGTTTGTGAAGCAATATTGTTTGCCTCTCGTGTCAATGGAGTACCTTACTGAAATAATTGAGAACCTTGAGTCCCGTGGGATAATCCGTCCAGTACACAGCAACTTCAATAATCCGGTGCTGGTTATTTTGAAGCCAAACGGCCAGTGGATTCTCTGCGCCGACCTTAGGGAGCTCAATAAACAGTTCCATACTTCCCGATGGCCTCTTCCCTACATTGACCAAGGGCTGGCCCAGATCCAGGGGTCACAGGTATTCACTGCAATAGACCTGACCAATGGATACTGGACTGTACCTGTCAGTAGGGAGGACCAATATAAGCTGGCCTTCACCTTTGGGGGGCAGCAGTAAACATGGACCCAGACTCCCTTTGGATACATCAACTCCGGCAATGAATTCAACATTTTTCTACATAATGCAATGCCCGACCTGGGTGAGAGGGGTAACCTGGCTTATGTAGATGATGTTCTCATCAAAAGCTCAACTGTGGAGGAACACATAGCGGAGATCCATTATGTTCTGACACAGTTGAGGGCTGCTGGAGCAAAACTCTCCTTTCAAAAGGCACAGTGGTGTAGAACCTGTGTCAATTTCTTGGGGAATGAGATTACTCCTCAGTGTCTCTGTCCCCAGGAAAAGAAAGTGAAAGAACTCCAGAAATTAAAAGACCCCACAACTCTGCGGGAACTAAGGAGCCTCCTTGGACTGACTAATTACAGTAGAAAGTTCATTGAGGACTACGCAGAGATCACAAAACCCCTGATTCATCTTTTGAAGGGGGGGTCAAGTGGGAGTGGGGTCTATAACAAGCCGAGGCAGTAAAACAACTCAAAAGAAGCCTCTCACAAGTGCCTTGCCTAGCTTACCCTGTCAAAAACAAGGAGTTGTTCTTGGAGACAGGGTTCTCAAGTACATGCTTGACTGCAGAATTGTATCAAAAGCATGACAAGGTCAATAAAGTAATCGCCTATGCGAGTAAAACTTTATCCTCTGTGGAGGAAAAATTCAACGATCGTGAGAAGGCACTCCTGGCAACGGTGTGGGCTTGAAGAATTACTGCCCGTTTATCCAGGGGGAACACATCATAGTGGATACTTCACAACAGCCTCTGCATTATCTCCAAAGTGACAGAATCGGGCCCGGAAATGTCAGTAATTCCCAAATTACTTGCTGGATCCTGTCAATGCAAGGCTTTCCTGTGGAAGGTCTGGCTGACTTGCATGATTTTTGTCAGAGAAAACTATCTCAAGGACGAAAGTCTAAAAATCAAGGACAACATGGAGGCATACCTCAATTCCCCATACAAAGTCTTTGATAAAGACAAGTGTGAGGATGCCCATTGTCTATGTGGATGGATGTTCTTACCATGTTGACACCAACAGGGAAAAATAATTTGTGGCCGGCATAGGGAATGCATGGGTGAATGAGACCCCAGAATCCTCCGCTGGATACAAGATTGGTCCCTGAAGCAGTCAAGTGGCAGAGTTGATGGCTGTGCATCAAGCCATCCTCACTGCTGTCCAACATCAACTCCACAAACTGGTCATAATCACAGATTCGGATTATGTACGGAACGGGTTCGTGGAGCACCTGGTTAATTGGAAAACCAGAGGCATGTTATGTGCTAAAAATAAACCTTTGAAACATGGGAAACTAATTCGAAACATTGATGATCTGGTCACCTCAAATGGGATGACCATCTACTGGAAAAAGATTAAGGGTCATTCTAAATTAGAGGGACCAGACAAAACTGTAAATGACCTAGCTGATCAGCTGGCCAAAACCGGAGCCATACAACGGGATCTACTTGAGACCGAGTCTCTTTTGGGGGAAATCCAGGTCACTGCTATCACTAGGTCCCAGACAAATGCTCACAATGAACTCTCAACTGCAAAATGGATAAGGAGACCCCAGATGCTGATTTGATCAACACATTGAGGACCCTGAGAACTTTCCCCTGACAGATACTGATTACATAGGGAAAGAGGACCTCAGAGTGTTGATGAAATATCCAAAAATGTTCTAAATCCAAGATGGTTTGTTGGTAAGGAGATCCCTCTCTGGCCATGATCAGTGTGTGGTCCCTACCTCATTCCGAAGCCTGATGTTAAGTCACGCCCATGATGCGGCCACATTGTTTCATGCAACACTTGAAATCTTAAGAGAGGTTGCATACTGGCCACACATTGCACCTCGACCAATATTTGAAGGGGTGTCTTTTGTGTGCACAATTTCAGCCAACATCCCTCACACATCGTGCGCCTCTCCAAAAGATGGGGATGACACTGCCTTGGTCAGATTTACAAGTCGATTATATTGGGCACTTGATTCGCTCCTCTAGGGGGAATAAGTACATGTTGACCATGACATGCTTTTTTACTGAGTGGTAGAATGTCTCCCGGCCCCAACCTGCAAGGCAGAAACAGCAGCTGCCCTGATGATCAACCACATCTTCTTGCGTTTTGGACTACCCCAAAGGATCGAGTCAGACTGAGGTAGCCACTTTACTAGGGAAGTAATGACAAAGATGTGGGAGATACTTGGGGTCAAAAGGAAATTACACATTGCCTACCGGCAAGCCTCTAGTGATGCAGTAGAGACATAAAACAAAACAATTGTGAGCATATTAAAAAAGTTTGTGGCAGATTCTGGGCCAAGTTGGGATATTTGATTACCTCTTGTCCTAATGGCCATCAGATCTACCCCTTCATCTGCAATTAAAATGTCACCGTTTGAGCTGATGACTGGATGCAGGATGGTGCCTCCCCAGCATCTGCTCTACAGAACCCAAGTGCAGACATTGATCAATGCCTCCACAACACATGAGTATGTTGAAAATCCAAGAAAACACCTTCAACATGCTTTTGCCTATGCTCAGCGAAATCTAGAAAGATCTGCAGACAGCATGAAAACCCACTATGACTTAAAGACCACCAGAAAAGAATACCATGTAGGAGACTGCGAATACTAATACAATTTCCACGAGCAAGTTCACGGCTAAGTTCCGCTTTACCGCTCGTGAGGACTTTGTTCTGCATTTGGATTTGCATTTGGATTTGGAATCTCGCCTAGCCAGTGTTTCACTCCATACTCAAGCGGACTGCTTTACTGGTTACACCGGCCCTGGTGATTGACACATACTGCTAGCCCTGCCCAGGAAAGGGCGTGTTTTCCACTCTACTATCTTCTACTAAAGACGTCCCTATGCGCACAGCGCGCGCGCGCGCACGAGCAAGTTCACGGCTAAGTTCCGCTTTACTGCTCGTGAGGACTTCGTTCTGCATTTGGATTTGCATTTGGATTTGGAATCTCGCCTAGCCAGGTGATTGCTTTGGCTGGAGGACTTGGACTTTTAAGCCCACTAGTGGGAGTTTTTAGTATATCAGCAACTCCTTGATACATGTTTGTTTGTTTGTCTTGTTTCACAGTGTTTCACTCCATACTCAAGCGGACTGCTTTACTGGTTACACCGGCCCTGGTGATTGACACATACTGCTAGCCGTGCCCAGGAAAGGGCGTGTTTTCCACTCTACTATCTTCTACTAAAGACGTCCCTACGCGCACAGCGCGGGCGCACAAGCAAGTTCACGGCCAAGTTCCGCTTTACCGCTTCACAGCGTTTCTGCGGTCGCGGCCTGGCTTCCTAGTGCTGGTGTTCTCCCTATATAGTCTTCACCTCGCTCTCCCAGGTCTTCCAGGTCAGTTTGAGAGTTGCCCCATCTCTAATGTCCTTTGTGCCTTACTCATTGAAATCAAACATGCCAGATTTGGCTTTACATCCCAAGCCTGGCTGTCCTAGCACTGGGCTCTTTCAGACAAATTTTCCAGCGTTTATTCTGTCTCCCAGAACTCCAGTTGGCCTCACTTCTGCTAACTCCACCATGGGCCCGTTTGCGGGTCCACTCCGGACTATCCCTTCTCTGTCACAAGGGTCTGCGGGACCTCACCTTCCGGCTATGGGTCAGCAAATGGTCCCTTGTGTGGTGTACCCCAGTCCATCCATAGTGCTGTCAACTCCTGCTCGCACACGTGGTATTTCCGACAAAACGATTCTGGCTTCGTTAAAAGCACGGAACGTGAGGAGGAAATTCAGCTCCCGCTCAAATCACACTCTCTCGTCTATCACTCCAAGTTCCCCTATATTCCTTGATAGTACTAGTATTTCCTTATATGCCAGCCATCATGATACTTTGCAGTCTGTGAAATCCCTTTGTGATATGGCCCAGTCCACCCTTTCTCCTCAAGGTACTTATTCTACACCGATAGACATAGTAATTGCTTCCTTTTCTCTTCCTATGCCTCGTGCAGTCGTGCCTGCTCACAACATGTTTGCTTCAGGCTCCAATATTGGTATTGAATTAGCCCTGCAGGCTATCAATACCTCTATTCTTGGAATGCACAAAATGTTTGATACCTTGCACACAAAAATTGCTACCCAAGGCACACAACTGGAGGAACTATTACACTGGAGTCGTCGCCATGATCAGCTGTGCCCCTTTCCTACCTTACCATCAGAAAGGCCATTGGCGAGCTGTGAAGCCTCAATTATCACCTGTGGTAGTTATACTAATCTAGACAGGCACATAAATACAGCTGTGCCCCCTGCGATTTGTGTCTCACATGTGAAAAGCGCGAATGTCCCCTCTGCTTTGCCTCATTCTCATCATGTCATTTGTGCTGTTGACGCTCCTTCCAATACTATGACTCCTGTCTCTGTGCCTCAATCTCAGCCAGCCCCAAACAACATTGACTTGGTGTCTGCTCTTGAGGTGCCCCTCCAGGTTGCTATCACTGCTCCTAGTGTCATACTCTCCATCCCTGAGAGCTCCTCTCCGGCAAACCCCGTTGTTGCAGTATCTCCGGCCGTATCCAGTGGCAAGTCTAGGGCTACAACGATTTCAAAAAATTTGGATGTCGCAATGAAAAAAACGAAGAAACAGATCCCTCGTCGAGGCAACAAAAACACTCTGAATGCCTTTTTTAAAGCTATTGGTGGGTCTTTGGTATCAGGGCCGAAAGACCCTCCCCAGAGTCACCCCCTCATGAAACCCTCTGCAATTCCTGACCCTGCACTGTTGCCAGCGAGTTTTCTACCGTCTGTTCATACAAAGGAAGCGGCACTTGCCGTGCCTGTTGATATTCCGGCATTGATACTTCCCCACCCCCCTTTGGACGCTCTGGTTGAGTCCCTTGAGACGTTAGAGCAGCGTGCCGAACGAGTTGTGATCGACATGCCACCTACTAAAACTGTCTCTTTTGCCTCAAGTACCAGACGGCCTTCCTCCTTAACATCTGTATTGAATCAGGGCCCATTGAATGACCTGAAACAAGCTGTTGACAAGTTCCTGGAGGAAAGGCTATCTGCTGTGCCCACATCTCAATTCACGTCTACTATGACAGCCCCCTCTCAACTCATTTCTAAACCTTCTGATACGTCCACCTTTTCTAGTCTTGAGCAGTACAATCTCGAGTCCCAAGCGACTGAGTTTAAAGAACTGCCCCCCCAACAAACGCACCAATCCAGACTGCGTAATCCTCACAATTCTGAAATAAGGCGTCCTTTCCCTCAATCCTCCAAAGTCCCTTCCACCTTCTCGGCATGCACATTCATTTTAAAATGTCGAGATGGTTCTTATCCTGTTTATAATTTGAATAGAAGGAGTGTCTTAAACATCTTTAGTGACATTGATGAATTAACGGATATTACTACTCTTGATATAGCACAAATTGAATTTATCTCTGCCTCTTCCAATTCTATCATCAGACTATGGATACCATCGACCATTGTTGCCAACACTATCTGGCGAGCGAGAATGGCTCTGTTTGAAATGGGCTTTCTATTGGCACATGAACTGAATGATAATACGACTCAATTTAGGGTCCCCATCCCACATCCAGGCATCTATGAAAGACAACAAATTGATAGATGTGACATTAACACAGTGTATGATACTCTGATCCGCATTCAGAATTAACCATCATTGTGCCCAAACGGCAATCCTCTGTATCTTGCATGTTGGAATACCAGGGGGCACAATCATCTACATGTCTCTATTAAATCTATGCCTGTGATCTATCACATCCTTGCTTTACAGGAGACCTGGCTTTTAGTCCCCCCGGTGTGGGATGGATATGAAATCACTCTGCTAAGGGCTACTCGAACTAAAGGTAGACCCACCTCGGGTTTGCTGGTTGCCGTACTCCAAGGGGCTGGACTTCATGTATATGCATGGGCTTCCTTTGGGGTTCATCTGCAACTAGTTAAAATTGATCTGGGTACTGCCTCGCTCGCATTGCTGAATGTGTATAGAAATCCTGTTTCCTGCTCTGATGATCACTTTTATGGTGGCCTTATTTCATTGTTGGATATTATAAATATGGCAAATACCACCAACTTCACCATCATACTGGGGGATCTCAATATGAATTGTATTGCTAACAATCCATATTCAAAAGATAGCTCTCGGTGGATTCAACTCATGAATGAACGTAACTTCATTATGATTAATGGGGCCCTCAACGGTGACTCTCCTTCTCAATCAACTTGGTATCGCAATAACAGTGCAAGTACAATTGATTACATTTTTGTGGACTCGCCATTGTTCAAACTCTGTCAGGATTTTTCAATCACTGCATATCCTGGCAGTGATCATAAACTACTTCTTTTGACCCTCTCATGGCAAACTTTTGCGTTAAAATCTTCTTCAGTCAGTTGTGGATTTGTTATCAACTCTGCCAGATCTAGACTAAAATGGACAGATCACCGACTTTATGCATTCGAAAAATTAATTCAAAAGGAATTGTATACAGTGGGTGTACAATACACTGATATACTTGCACCGTTTGCGCATACCATTTCGACTTCCAGGCAACTCCAAACCAAACATACCCATTCCTTTGATCAGCTGGTTAAAGACCGAAAGACCGAGTTTAGGCGTCTAAAGCGGCAGATACAAATCTCCTCTTCTTGTAATCGTTGGCAAGCGCTCACAAAGTTGAAAGCACAACATAAAAACTGGCTAAAGGGCCATAAATCATTGATGTTCCAACATGACAGTGAAATAATGTTAAAATCACTTGCCAACAAAAACTCGGCCCAAATGTGGCATCTGCTACACAATCATGCATATATTAGAGATGCCGATGCACAATTAAATGCAGTAAATGAATCACAATGGATCTCTTATTTCACAAAATTGTATGCTGATGCCAACTTTGATCCTGACACTTTTCGCTCTGTTGGAGCCTCCAATTGGAATCTGGCTTTTACAACTGAGGACATTGTATCAATCATCAAAAAAGCTAGTTCCTCTCGAGCTGTTGGCCCAGATGGCATTTCCAACGCCATGTTGAAACTAAATCCTGACACATGGGCTCGCATACTGTATTGCATTTTTCAAGACATATTGCACTCATGTACCATCCCATTATCTTGGAAATCCTCCATTATTATCCCGATTTTTAAAAAAGGCGAAAGGTGTCTACCTCAGAACTACCGGCCAATTGCACTATTAGACTCTTGTACTGATTGAATTTAATAAGTGGACGCTCCAGAATTCATTTAGAGACCCGTTTCAGACTGGTTTTATTGCGGGTATGGGTACCCAGGTTAACCTCTTTGCACTGAACTCTATCAAAGCTCAGTGCCAAGAATTGAAACAACCCTTATTTCTCGCGTTTATTGATTTACATTCTGCATTCGACTCTATTTCCCGCCCTCTGCTCTTTGCCAAATTAAAACGTGACCATTGTCCGCAAACATTATTTGATATCATTTTGGCTCTCCATTCTGACACATGTATCTATGTACGATTAACCCTTGATGGAGCCCTGTCTACTTCCATCCCCACGGCTCGTGGACTTAAACAAGGCTGTCTTCTGGCATCATCCATTTTTAATTATTTTATCCATGACATAGCTTTTATATTTCAAAATCTTGATTCAGATTCTTCAAAAATTAATAATCAGCAGGTCCAAACCTCAAAACTCAAATTGGCTTGCAGAAATTGCTGACAGCTTTTGATTCCTATATTATCCGCAATGATTTAAAAATTAACTCTCATAAATCTCAGTTAATGTTGTATCAACCAACCAAAAGAAATAAATCATTTATCTGGCACATTAACAAGGCACATTTGCTGATTGTTCCGCAGTACACCTACCTAGGTATGCTATTTGAGTTGCGTGGGTCCTTCAATGCTCATGTAGATGGGATTTTGAAAAAGGTGACAACGGCCTCGTCACAAGCTAGTCTGATTATGTCTAGATATGGTAAATTTTCCATCACACCGGCCCTTGCCTACTGGAATCAGAAAGCAGTGCCATCAATATTGTATGGTCTTGAAACTCTCACATGTCAGTCTAAACTTGTATTTCACAAATGGGAAAGCCAGTTTTGGAAAAAGATACTCCAATTACCCGCTTGTATCCCCATCTCGTGGATTAGATATGAATTGGGCCTAATTTCACTTGAAACCTTATACGTTTGGCGTCTGTGCGCGCTCTTCAGAAAATGCCTTCTAGCATCTAGAGATCATACACTACTCTCAGAACTCGCTTTTCATATGTTTCATACTACACAAAAATTTTTTGTCTCATGGGTGACTACTGCTTATTCTGCATTGAGTAGTGCTGATATTTCTCTTGATACATTAATTAATAATCCTGACAAGGCTAAACGTCAGCTGTATGAATTTGACTGGATTAAGACAAATGAATCGTGCTTATCTTATTGTGATGGCAATGCTCTCCGATTTCCTCCAAAAAAGATGAGAACACTCCATCCTTATCTAGTCAAAGCCCCAGCAGCCAATATTCGTTCTGCAATCATGCGTCTACGTTTTAACATTTGGCCAACCAAAGCCATTCTTCACAGACACAAGCTAATAACAGATCGTGATAACTTTTGTCGCTTTTGTAAGAACAATTGCCAACCTGAGACTTTGGAGCATCTTATTATTGAGTGTCCTGCTCTCACTCTTCATAGACTCAAGTTCTTGGGTCGACATTGCCGGCATTTAGGTTTCCTAGACTATGAGGCATCATGGCTCACAATTTTGAATTCTGCTTACTTGCCTATCCAAATTGCAGTTGTCAAATTTATTGAAAGCTTGTCCTTGACAAATTTAGATGTTTAATTCATAAATACAGTTGCATTTTCATCTAGGTCACACTTTCCGAGGTCTACCTATTAGCCTCTTGATATTGTGTCTTGTTAATTGTGCGATGAACTAATGTTTGTATCTTCGGAGATAATTTGTCATCATGTTTTAACTTGGTTTATGTGTTTATTTAGCTGTTAATTTATTTTCTATAAATACGACTAGATGTCGTATTTTGTTTTATATCATGTGTTTGTCACAACAATTTTTATTTCCTTTGCTAATTTTGTTCACTTTTATATTTTGTATAATATCCATTCTTGTGTTTTGTTTTCTTTCTGTAACACTTTGAAAGGTTGATTTGTTTCAACCAATTCAATAAAAAAAATAAAAACATTTTTTCCAAAGGAACCAGGCCAAACAGCGCACATTTCTGCCTACCTGGAGGGGTCCTTTTGAAATTGTAGACAAAATCTCACCAGTCGCCTACAAAATCTGCATCCCCAAAGGCAGTTTGGCAGAGGGGGAAGATAAGTGGTCCATATTAACCAACTGAAGTGTTGCCATCCAAGGCACACTCCCCAGCAACTGGAGGAGTCTTCTGGAACCTCAGAGGGGGTCACTCCAGCTCCCTAGAATTCCCACCATAAGAAATATTCCATCTATATAGTCAATAAATTGCCAATAGAAAAATGTGTCCTGATTTGTCAAAATGTATGTGTCCGCCCCACTACATTAATAGTGGTGGGGAAATGTTTACAAATATGTTTTTGCTTTGTCATCCTAGAATTGGAAACCATGGAGACCCACCCATGGACCGGAAGCAAAGATCCGAGGGCCCGGGGTATCGTTCCATACCCACATCAGGACTGGGCGAGGAACTGGTCGATCCACCCCTGATGGAGGAAAAGATGATGAACTTTGGCATTTTTGGCACCAAAAGTAAAGAGCCTGATCATCCCAGTCTTGTGACTTCCCATTGATGGACGTTCAATGCAAAATCACAAGGGGAGGCTTGTGGGAGGTTCTGACCCACTAGGCTCTGCCCTGCAATATCACTGTTTGCTGTTTTCATCAGAAACAACAGGATGGCCGCCAGAAAGCTATATGCGCTAAAAATCTCTGAGAAGTGTGCAGGGAAGCCTGAAAAATAAGCCGCAAATTCATTTTGCCTGTGTCAGCGGTGGAACCGGAGAACACACCACCAAAACCTATCATTGGGCTGCCCACAGAGTGAAATGGAATTAGCTGAAAAGGCAGGGCTGCATTGCCAAGGAAAAGCCAGAAGTGCTTTAAAATCCGTTTTTCCTTGGCTGTTGAAAGTGCAAAATCTTGGTTCCTCAAACATCAGAAAAGATCCAACATCCTTGTTGGGTGTTAAACATCACTTTATTTAAAGAATCCACCTAAGCACAATGTCAGGAGAAGTACATTTCATTACATGAAAATCCACATTAAAAAAGGTGCTTGCCTGGAAAAATCTGTCAGATATGGGTGCAGTACCGCAGCTCGCCTGTGTCGGAGCTGTCATTTACTTATACTGTTAGTTAAACTTGTACATTAAGATCAAATTGTGGAAAAGAATGGACTTGCTATCAAAAGCAATATAGGTTGCAACAATTCAATTTCTATGTTTTAAAAAGATTGGAATGAAGAGATCTGTGGGTATATTTGTTGAAAATGTAAAGTTTATTTTCGAAAAGTCAATTTTAAAACAGTGTCTTAAAAGTGAACTAATGTTAGCCACAGTACTTCAAAGGCATCTTCCCCCTGCTCTCTGCTCAAGAACTGTCATTGAGTTGTTAATGGAGGTGGGAGGAGATTTTGGCCTGTTGGTCTGAGGAGAGACACAAGACTCCCTTGATTGAAAAGATATGCAGATTCAACTGTCAACAGAAAACAACTGCCTGCAGGAAGGGAGCCTGGGAGTTCTCTGGCCCAGCAAACAGAAAACATCTGCCAGCTGGAAGGGAGCCTGGAGTGTTCTGGCCCAGCCAAACCTTGGGGGGCAGGACCAGACAGATATGTGTATCTTGATCCACAAGAAAATATCTTTTTGAAAAAGATTCACAGAGAACTGAAAAAAATTGGTAAAAATCTGTAAATATAGTGTTGTTAAAATGAAATTTCTGCTCACAGTTTAAAACTACTCTGACATCTGTGCGATGTTCAGAGACAGGACTACCAAAATGTTGATGTTGTAGCAATTGTGATAATGCTAGAAATATGAAACTTCACAGGATTATGCCCAGATGCCGTGCGCATGTATGGAGAAGAATGTGGACAGATCTGACACTGGGTACCCAACCAAAAGCATGAAAAACTGTAAAATTGGAACTAAAGCTCTCACTGAGATAGATATCGGACGGATACGTGCTGTACTAAATCTGTGATGTGAATATGTATTATTAGCAAGTTGGTGATATTGTAAATATGATTTATGTGAAAAATAGATTTACTTTACTGAAACAAAGGGGAGGTACTCCCTGGGTTGTAAAATACAGCATAACTATGAACCTAGATTTTCTGCTCAAATCAGGAGAGGGGAAAGACTTTAACCAATAGGATTCCTGGAGGATGCGCTTAGTATAATTCAGCCTACCCAGCCCTTTGGGAAATACATAAATAGGGACTGCTTAGGACCTAGAGACAGACACACATTCACCCATCAACTGATTGTTGGCGAAGCACTCTGCAGGAGAACCCAGATCCAAGACTCCAGAACTCTGAAAGCAGAAGGCCCAATTCCAAAGCTGAACCCTTCTCAGCGGGCCTTTAAATCTTGAAACCTGATTTTAACCCCAGACTTCAGAGGGGCACACCAAAAATTGAACAGCCTGGCTGTGCTGTTTCTGCTTCTTACCAAGAACTCTTGTCAGAACCCAGAGATCCAAACCAGTAGAGCAGAGGTGTAACCTGATAGCTGTAACCCAAATGAACCTGTTAGATCCAGTTCAGAGACCGTGCAGAGACCATAGTGCCATGCTGAGTGCAGAACCGGGTGCCTGAATCCTGTCCGGTGGGCTAGCACAATTCCAGTCCAAAACCTTTGACCAGATCTTTGACGGGCCTATTCCAAACCATGGTTGTGAGTATCTATAGCATTGAAT
This sequence comes from Ambystoma mexicanum, assembly GCF_040938575.1. NCBI lineage: Eukaryota > Metazoa > Chordata > Amphibia > Caudata > Ambystomatidae > Ambystoma > Ambystoma mexicanum. The sequence goes on along the minus strand of NC_090930.1, from coordinate 1,248,057,799 downwards.
TGTCCATAGCCAATCTCTTATCCTTAAGTAATCTTACCCAAATCATTCCATCATATCCAGAACTGCATTTTAGAATCTCTTTTGTTTTTCCTGAATCTTTCCCTCATCCATATAGTCCTTTGTTAATGGTAGTGATAATATAATCTTTGCGCTAATATATTTGCTGAAGAAAGACAAGTGTCTCGGCAGGCAAAAGTCAGAACAGAGGCACCCTGATCTGGTGGCTGTCCCGTTGGGTACCTTGCACCTTCATAGACTCTCTAGTGTGCAGAAAATTCTTGTTGGTAATATTCAAAAGCGCATCTTTCATTTGAAAATCTTGACTCTTTCTCAGAACTCCTTGCCGTTCTTCTGTAATCCCGTTTCTCACGCTCTGAAAAGTTTGCCGCGAATTCACGTTTGGCTCAATTTCAACACGTGTAAAACAGCTATTCTTTGCATCTGAACTCAGAATTCAATTTTAAATCTGCTAGTTATCCAATCATCATTGCTAGCATTTACCTGGAACTATCCAAAGTGGCTCCCAGTAGTTTTGAATCCAATTTAGTGATTTAAATCCATTTTAGCATTTTTCCCATTAATTCCAAGCCACATTCAAAAGCATTTAAACTGTTTTGAAATCAAACCTATTTCTCTCTGCTTGCTGGGGGGAACTGGGATTGAAACTGCATTGGTTGAGATTGATTATTCCTGAAACCTGTTTTCTCTCTGTCAATCTCTTTATACTGCATACTCGGGGGGATTGAGTAGTATCAGGGGGAAAAGTGACATTGCATTGTTTTCCTATCCATATCAAGTATTATTCTGTGCTGCAATGTTTTCCTATCCATATCAAGTATTATTCTAGGCTGCATTATGTTCTCATCCATACTCCTACTGATTAAAGAGATTGTTGATTGTTGTGACATCACCCAATGCTGATCATTGTATAAATATTAATAGTGTGATACCTAGATATAGTTCAAATCCATAAAAGTGTGATATATATCTTGTTCAAATTCATAAAAATAAATCTTTTAACTTTGCAAAACAGCCTGGTTCAGTGAGACCGGGGGGATTAAAAGAGAGGAGCGTGATATAAGGGTACATCATTCAGAAATAAAAGAACTCATAGACAAAAATATATATAGGGTTCCAACTTGCATCACACGCAAGGCATTGACTTAGGTGGATTGCCGGGTTGAAATCACTTACACACCCCATGTGTGTGCTCCGTAGACCTCACATGCAACATAATCCGGCACAGTGAAGAACCTGGGATGCACCATGGATTATGACAAAACAATATGTCACCTCATGAATGCTACTCGTAGATTCTGTCATCTACACCTCCACATACTTCGATGATTCATCCCTTGTCTATACTACCCTCACAGAGTCATGGCAATGTTGGCAATCATCCTCTCCCGCCTAGACTCCCATTATTCCATTCATGTGGTCAGCCCTGGCTATCAGATCAGAAAGTTACAACACTTCCAGCTCAACACAGCCACAGCTTGCCTCATCCTTGCAGTAACCCCCAGGGAACATATGAATCCTGCCCTCCGGGTGCTGCACTGGCTTCCCATTGTCCAACACATCAACTTCAGGGCCATTTGAGTCACCAACTGTGCCCTCCACAAGATGTCCCTTGACTTCCTCCAACACTGGCTCACAGGCTACCAACACTACAGAAACCTTGCATCAGGATGTGCACTACTCTGTTGATCCCTTCCCTCAATGCCACTAGAATATGTCTAGGCTCCCACATTCTGAAACTCCCTCCAACTCAGCATCCACCAAGCAGTAGACCACCTTTCCTTCCATAAGGCACTCAAGTCAGACAAAGGCTACATCCCATGCCGTTTTCAAGCCCTGATTGCCCTGCTAGGGGCACCCTGATGGCCCATGTCAGTGTTGTTCTGCTTGACATGGCTGTGTTGGTTTTTAGGAGTCCAGCTTGTTTTGGCCATCAGGGTGACTTGCCAAATGTTGTACATCAGCTCAATGGCACACAGAAGGCAGAGCAGCCTGTCTGTATGTCTCCCTGCATTCTGCAGGACCGATTTAGCACACTTATACCATTGAGATTTATACTGCTTGGCACATGTGGAGCCCTGACAGCCTTTAGATGTGTTCCACATATAAATCACTTGTTGTTTACTGTTAGTTTTTTAAAAAATATGTTTTCACATCTTCAATGTATTGCATGACTTTTCGTTTCAAAATTGTTGTTGAAGTCTTGCACTGTGACTGTCTGCATGTATGTGACTGTATGTTGTGGGCACATGCATGTGAAACATCATTCTGTTCATCTGTTGTCCCTGCAAATGTTGGTACTACACCCTATGATTCCTGCCGCCTTCCTGGCAACGGCTCTTCCTGGGTGTGGGCTCTGATAGAGGGGGAAGCGACAGCTGGGGAGTGATGAGCAGGTCCATGAACTAATGTGTCCAACAGGGGTAGGGGGTAGGTTGGTGGGGAGGAGTCTCTAGTGAGGGTGCCTCAGTCTTATGTGTGTCAGAACTGAGGATCTCCGTCTCTTTCTGGGTCGCATACCATGGTGTATTGACCATGTGGGTTGGGGGATGAGAAGCTGAAGAGTCCCCTTTAGCAGGTAGCCTTTCTTTACCAGTCTGCCATTCATCCTGTGCCCATATTTTCCTCCTTCACCCCCAAACTGGACTATTTTTCAACCAGTGTGCCTCCCTCTCTGACCCTGTTTCTTTATTTTCCTCTCATTCTGTCTCTGCTTTCCTCTCTTCCCCCTTCACTTAGCCCTTACCCACTATAATATTGCCTTCTCTCCCCTCAACTCCCCACCAGCAGAACTGAACCCATAGACCTAGGGCACTTTAAGACGAGGTAGCAATACTTTGAGGTAGATGGGGATGCAGAATGTACTCAAACATCAATAATCAAACCGACTCAGGTAGTTGGCAAAGTGTTGTCTGTTTTATTTTCAGTTGTTTAAAACTGGGAGTTACAACGGACATCAACGCTGGATTTCTCTCAGTGCATATCATAAAAAACACAACCTGTATAGTCAAAACTCATCATAAGTAACATCACACTATGTGGAAAATTAAAAAAAACAAAAACTACTTCGGGATGTAATAGGATTACAGGAAACATCTAAGTATATGTTCCATACTGACGGGGGAAGTGATTGGATCTCTACTGTCAGGTGGGCAACTAAGGCCATCCCAAGTATAAGTCATCTTCTCTGTCATACTAATACTCAACACTTTATTGGTTATACAGACTACAGGGCTCTTTGATACGTGCCCCTATCATTGGTTTGGCACCTTTGTACCCTTCTGGAATATTCCACATGCTAGCAGCATGCAATCTACCACTCCAGGTGCAGGGTGGGTCGACATGATCATGCCTCCCCTCCCAATTAGCCCAACATCTATCCTCACACTTACAGCCTGCCAGTCAATTAAGGTGTTGAACTTGGCCTTGTAGAAGCTTTCTGTGCCAGAGAACTAAAGGGAGTATCTTCTTGGTTGCGGTGTAGCTCAACCAAATGTCTATTTTGATCTGACCATGTGACTGGAGACTGCGTTTCTGAGCTCTTTTCTGCATTTCATTCCATTAAATGATGAACTTTTGACGCCTTCAGTGTTTTTTCATTCCACTTCAAAAAGAAGTTTGTTTCTTTCCCACGTTCATGTAACTACTGGATGGACAACCAGGCTCACTGTGGCCTTGTCTTCTTGGTGCTTGGCCAGCCAAGCCTTTTTTGTATTTCTCCATCACCTTTAGTTATTATCCAACTGTGCCACACTGAAAAACCCTTTCCAATCACAGGGTTTCAAGCCTTGCTTAAAGTGCACTGTGGAATATCCAGGTAATATACATTCCTATATATTATACATTGGCGCATCACCACAACTATTCACTACATAGCCATCCTTAAGATTAATTTGTCTACTTACATTACTGTAGAAGTGTAAACTGATTTGTATTTTCTTCAGTGTTTCTGTAGCATGAACATCTTCATCTCAAGCCTGAAATGTTGCTCATCTTTACCACCTCCTCTTCGGAGCAAATAGAATGTCTATTTTCTTTTGCCTTGTGCATCTTTTCTAGGTGCGTCATCTCTGCTCCACATGACGTCACCAGTATTCTCTTTCACTCATTTTCACACTTCTTCGAGGACTTTGTCCAAAAGGCCATTACTTATTTGTGAATGTATATATGTCTTTCTCAATGGATACATTGTTTCCAGGATTTTCTGCGGTACAGGCATCCTCACTGGTACTGCACATGTTGCAATTTCCAGCTCCCAACATACAGGCAACATGGGGTCAGAGCTTTTGTTGGGGGTACTTGACTCCACTACTACACTCCTCCCTCTGAGCGATTCATCGACCACTCTCATCAATCTTCACATCAAGACATCCTCATCTGAAGAAATGCCTCTATGGGACCCACATCTTTACAACTCATTTCAGGCATCCTGCTGATTTCACATGCTCATCAACACTCCAGGTCATAGGCATACATTTTCCATTGAGGCTGCTGTAGATCCATCTTACCACATACTTCTTGTAGTTCTTTGGGTACAGGAACTTTGTTCCCTCAGGAGAATGAATGCTAACTTTTACGTAGTCTCTGATTTCTTGATCTGTCAGTTATTTAGGTTCGAATCCTGATTCAACATAAATCACAATCTTCATTCCTACTGATTTCTTTGCAGTCTTCTTGCATTGTGTGAATATTATCCTGATGATCATACATAATTCAAACAAGATCATCGCAAACAGGGCTCCAAATAACTTGAAAATGTTTGCCATCCATTGTGGTACCCATGAGAAAATCGACCGTAACCAGCTGTCATCACCAATCTCTTACACCGTGTCGTCCATCTTGACATGTAGGTTTTTCAGCAATGTTATGGCCTCTGTCAAGATGCCATTCTCGTATTGTTGAGAAGGTATGAATATGCTACATGATTCTCCAATTTTGTCACAAACAACTCCACCCATAGCTGCAATTATATCCAGGACATATCTGTTCTGAAGAGTCATCAGTCTTATGGCTCTCAGCTCCTTCTTGAGAGCATTGAAACCTTTTATGGTGGTGTTGAATGTCTGCAAAAGCTCCCATCTGGTTACTTGTAACCATTAGTATTTGCTGCCACCTGGATCCTGGGCATAAAGATTGTCGTGAATATTGATGAAGTCTGACTGAACAACTGTGCTCATATGGGATTGCATCAAAAGCTTCTATCGACTTGGCTGAGAAATTATTCTCCCTCTTCATTTGATTAAGGAGTTCAGCAGATCTTTTCTTCCTCCGGCAAGCATCTGCTTTTGGAAATTCACCAATGTTCAGGTCGCTCTTCGGGATTACCAATGCTCGAACATGGACAATGACTATAGAACATAGTCCTCCCCAATCTCTAAGCAGTTTCATATAAGCTCTGGATCCACAGGCACAATTGTGTTCCAATATCACTGCTGTCCCGTCCTTTATTCCTGGCACATCAAATATTTGTCTGCATTGTTGATTACCTCCACCTTTTCTCATTCCATTGTTTCTGAGGCATAGTTCTGCACTAGCCAAAGGCACTATCTGCAATGGACCTCCTTTTTCTTCGACCCATGTCGAAAGCTTTGCAAGCCTCGACCAGAGAGGTCTGCATCCATTTTCTACTTATTCGACAACTAGTTAGTGATACCCAGTTACTGCTGCAGCTCTGCATATGACTACACATTCTTCCCATCCTTCTGGAGAAAGCACTGTTCTCCAGATATGCATCTGCCCTCTTTCCTTGCAGCTTCAAACTTCTTCATCAGTTTTCCCTTTACAACTGAGTATTCTGTTGATCTCCCATTTGATCCCTCATCCCTTCATACCAGACTGTTCCTATCTTATCACATGATTCTTGGCGTGTGGTCTCGCTCTTGTCTTCAAATGCTGGATATAATCATCTTCGTCTGGCACTGACCATTCCTTCACGCATACCAGAGATTCTGTTTGACCCTGAAATTGACCTTTTGTGAGGCAGTGTGCAAGGTGAGTAAGGCAATGAGCCGTTTGAACATCTATTTCAATAGCTATGAATATCTTACACTTCCCCATAGCAAAAGACAGGAATGCACATACATAGCAATCCTCCTCAGAGGTACTCTTTCCCACCTTTTTCATGTGCTGGTACCACATGTTGTTCCCCAAATGAGCTATACTGTTCAAATAATTATTTAATGCATAATCATCCTCCCTTGTACTTCTCTTAGGTCTCTGTTTCATTCTTGCCAAATGATTCTCCATATAATGACCATAAGGTAAATCAAAAACAGCTCTCCCTCCAAAGGGAAGGTTTGGATTTTTGTCACATGCTTAGGTACCTCTACATGAGCTACTGGAGTAGGGATAATCACATAAGGGGGGTCATTACGAGTTTGGAGGCAACCATGGTGATATTAGCACCATGGCTGACTCCAAACCCGGGTCCGGCTCCAGTCTGGCTGAAAGGGGATTTACCGGGTCATTCCGACCTTGGAGTACCCGGTAAGTCTCCATTCAGTAAACTATACCCCATTCCCATTTGAACCCCAAATAGCGGGCCTGTTATTAGCACCCTTGTCCCTTAGCGGGACCCGCAAAGGACCTGTGGTCAGACCACACGTCCTTTGTGGGTCCCGCTAAGGGATCTCGGAATTGGGCGGTAAGGGTTTACCGGCACCGGCATCCTTACTGGTGCAGGTAACCCTTACCACCCAACTCAGAATGAGGTCCAAGGCCTTGGCTGTCTCAAAATATCTAGTTTTGCCAAAGTAACTGGAGTAGTAAGGATCAAAGGGACCACTGCTTTCTTGAGACCAATGAAATACACAGTGTGAATTAGCATAGATCAGGCAAATATTATTCACCGATACATGAGGCTCCACAATTGACGCCTCTCCACTCGTCATTGACTTTGCTCAATTTCTGGACCTACAATATGCTCTATGGAAAACAGGTTTGCCTGTGATTACTTTTTAAGGAAGGAAAAACATGTTTTTTCACACAAACTCATCAAATGTTCTGGATGTTATTGAATCTGTTCAATGATTTCCACAAGAAACTGGCTTATTGCTGGACGGTTTATAGTATCTTGCATGAGCAAAAATATTTTGGTGTCTCACCAAACAAGGTAAGGATGAACTTGAAGCAATAGTAAAAGATCATAGAAAGCAGTTTGTGGGCATCGTCGTTAGACAAGACCATCTGTACCTCCAGTAAGAGGCTCAGGTAATAGTCTGATCTGCTCCATTATTGCTGCCAATATGCGTCTAATAGCCGGGCCATTCTTAGGATCTTGGAGAAAAGAACATATGAAAGTGCTCCTCCCAACAAGAGCAGGATAAGCTCTGAGTATAAATTATAAGACAGCAAGAAGTAGTCAGTGTACATCAGAATTGGTAAGTACCATAGGAACCTCCAAAGAGAAACTCAGTAAGAAATGAGTCAGGGAACTGTTCCCTCTTCCAGGCGTCAAACACAAAATCCAAGTCTAACATATTTTGCTTATTACCGCACTCCACATTCCAATGTCAGCAAAGCTCCTGTGACTCAAGAACAAATAGCTTTTTCACTCCTTGCTTAGCAACTACAAAGAGTGTCTCAGGATAGTCACAGTCCAAATGTACACTTTTATCTGTCTACTGGACAGTCTCTGTGTCCTTCTTCCTCATCATTGATCGAGTTTGCATGTGCTGAACTTCTTCTCCTTGACTTGCTTCCGAATGGGTTGGGGGTGGTGCTGCATCTCCAGCGTAGTCTTTCATATCACCTTGGTGAATCCAGGCTAGTCTTCCTAGGACTTTAACTGCTGACAGAGTAATGTCCTCCATTACAAAATGGCCACAGAAACAGGGTGCGTGCCACTTTCCTGTAAAGTTTCTGATTAATACTTGATCTCCAGCAAAGATTTTAGCTACACATAAGTCTTGAATTTCTGTTGCTGCATGTTCTTCATCTGTGTTCTGAGACCGACACCCTGTCCACTTGACTTGATCTGCAATGACAGAGATACTAACCATCATACATGTTAAGTACGCACGTAGCTCATCTTCTAAAAATTCAGCAATTGTCTGGGCATCACTTCTAGTCCTCGATGGAAGAGTTAGAGGTGCTCTCATTTGCCTCCCTGTAACTAGTTCATGGGGTGTGAGGTGGTGATCAGAGCCGGTCTGATTTCTTAATGCATATAATGCAATGGGCAGGCAGTGCAGCCACCCCTTCTTCAGTGTCAAGCCTATCCAATTAAGCAGCGTGTTGCACCGGAGAGCCTTCCACTCAGAGGTATGCCCTCCTTTTCCAGCACACTAACCCTGCGTGCACGGTTGACACCACCTAGGTGTAGTCACTGTACACTGTTACTTCCTGCTCTGTGTGTTTATCGAGCGTGACAATTAGCACCACTAATTCTGCAGCCTGTGTTGGAAAGTGAGACGGTAGTCTTGTGCTCATTATTACTTCAAATTCCCCATTAGCCTTATGTTTCACTACAGCACCAACTAAATGGCTCTCTCCATCCGTTTGATTGATCCTTGAAGAACCGTCAATTAAGAAAATCCCCCCTGCTGCGAGAGCATTTTCCTTCACTCTCGGGGTCTCATCGTAGAACCTCTCATAATTTAAGAAATCCTGCACTTGTTCATCTTCTGCCAGTGGTTCAGCTACAAAAGTGGCAGGGTTCACCACTTTACACCTGACTATTTTGATCGCCAGAACCAATATGACTACCTCATAAGCAGAAGCTCTTTGAGACATCAGTGTACCCTTAGGTATCTCCAAAACAGCGAACAAACCATGCTCGACATATAACATCATGAACACCCCATTACTATGGTTGCAGACTTCTCAATAACAAAATCAGTGGCTGTCAATGATTGTTCGCAAGGGAAGTGCCCCCTCATTACTGGGTCCAAAATCCTGCAGTAATATCCTTGGGGTTTGTACCCCAATGTAGTTCTCTGCATGAGTACTGCTGTCATGACTGTTCCATTTGTGTGCGAGAATAAAAAGAACTCCTCAGATTAATTGGAAATCCCCAAAACTGGCGCTGTGCATATTGCCTTTTTTAGTTCATCAAACCACTCCTCCATTTCCTCAGTCCATTCAATTTTTTCCCAAATCACCTGTGCCTTTTTCAGGGCCTGCAGCACGGGCCTTGTGCTTGAACTATAATTAAATACCCATGGTCTGACATAATTACACAGTCCTAAAAACTGTTGCATTTGCTTTATCGTGTGCGGTTTTGCTGTTTTCAAAATTGCCTCAGCTCTTTCAGGCGTAACCCTCTTTCCTTCATGTGAGATTAACTGACCTATGTAAAACATCTCTTCTTGGCAATACTGCAATTTCTATCTGTCCACTTTATATCCTTTCTCTTCTAGAATAAACATTAACTGAGTCGAATCTCATCTGCACTCCTCTTCTGATGCGCTGCAGGCTAAAATGTAATCTACGTATTGCAGCACGACACTTGCGAATCAATATTGCTTAGGTGCATCTGCAGGACCCTATTGAAAATCAATGGAGACTCACAATACCCCTGGGGCAAATGTGTACTTTTCAGCTTAGTCTGAAGAAATGTAAAACACATAGGATCTTGGAAGTCTTTAAGCAGTGGGATTGAGAAAAACATATTTTTCAAGTCAATCACTGTGAAATATCGCGCCTCAACCGGGATAGGACATAGGATCGTTGCCGGATTCGGAACTAGAGGAAATTCTGCCACTGCAATCTGATTAATCGCCCACATGTCTTGAATTAAACGCCACAATACCCCTTTATTTTTTGATAGGGTACACTGTGGTATTGCATGGTGACTCTGACTTCACCAAGATGGCTGAGATAGGGCCTCATTCCGAGATTGGAGGTAGTCATGGCGCTATTTGCACCATGACTGCCTCCAATAACGGGACCGAGTCCGGTGGGGTGCAATGGGGACTTACCAGTCTAGTCCGACCCTGGTGGGACCGGTAAGTCCCCATTGCACCAACCATTCCCATTTGAGCCCCCAGGGGGCTCAATGGGAATGGGTGAGGGGCTATTTACGGGCCTGCTAATGTCAAGCCCACAATTAGTGGCCTGGTCCCCTAACAGGACCCGTAAGGGACGTGTGGTTCGACCACACGTCCCTTGCAGTTCCCATTAGGGGACCTCAGAATTGGGCAGTAAGGGATTACCGGCACCGGTCTCCTTACCGATGCCCGGTATCCCTACCACTCGACTCGTAATGAGGCCCATAGTCTTTAAAATTCCCTCACCTGCCTCTCAAGACATAGGACACTGCCTTGCTCGAGGTTAAATTGCTCCTGGTTTCAGCTTAATCCTGACTTCTCCCACCCCTTTTAACTGACCTACGTCATTTTCCATATTCTCATCAAAAAATGTGGGGTGCTGCCGCACGATAATCATCTTCTGTGGGATTTCTTGTCTCTCTGTCCTGATCCAGTACGTAATGCTCATATCAAACACAACTTCATCATCTGACGGGTCATCTCTAAACATATTCTCGTCAGTGACGTTAGTCAATCTGTATCCTTCCTTAATAGCAATCACTGTTCTCAATGGCCTACCATCATCATCAAATCCTTCAAGCGTGGCCAACTCCTCTCACACTATGGCTGACTGTAACTCTAAGGGAAAAGCCTGCCCCCCCTCTTCGTCCATGGGAATCTGTGTCCCAAATAGGAATTCATCAGGTATTCTCATAACCTTGCCCACTAAACCGGTAGCCATTTTAACCAAATTCAAACCCCATAGTGAAAGACTCTGGTTATAATGGCACTCCTCAAATGGCTATTTTTCCTGTAAATGCCATGATAAATTTGCCCATGTTGAAATAATGTATTCCTGGTGTTGAACGCAGTATGCCTTAATCAGTCAAGGAGATTGTGATGTTTAGCTTTGTCATGAAATTTTTGCCCAGTATATTAACTGGTGTTTGTTTTGAATACAACAATGGAACAGACACGTCACATTCTCCTATTGAGACTGGCATTTTCTCAGTAAAAGGAACTCGACTTGTAGCTCCTGAGAACCCTTGAGCATTCATGGCATTACCCGACAATTAACATTTTCCCTCTCATATACATGAGCGAGACGCTCTGTCAAAAGAGAAATTATATTGTGCCTCCTATTGCAATAAATATATGTATATTGGCCTACGCCAAGCTGCTCGAAAGTCGCTTGCGAAAGAATCTGTGTTGCAAGGTCATGACCTTAAAATCAATGTAAGCCGCCATTTTAGGTTCATCCGCCATTTTTGGATTCGCTTTGTAAAAGTCACCCTGTGAGTTAAAATGGTGGACGATGTCATTTCCAAAATACAACATGGCCGTCTTGACCTCTGTACATAGCTAATATGTAACTTGCTGCAGGCCACTTGTTGAGGTCATGAACTGAGACCTTGTCCTTCGTTGACTTGTGTGTAAGGGATTACTCATGTAAAGAAACTAAGCCACGAGTATACTATAAAAACAATGTATTCAAATACTGAACATAGAACACTTGTTTAACCGCATTGTATTAATGTTTAAGACGACTAGCATGGAAAAATTCCAGATCACACAATTATTGCATAGGCTTGTTGATACATGTATTAAAGGCAAACCAGTTATATGCGATTGTTCGAGACTTGGCATGAACCCTAGATCGGTGATGTATTAAGTGGAATATTAACCCGAAGTGGGGCTGGACATCATGCCCACAAAGTGTATAAAAAGCAAATTCATTCTAATGCACAGGGTCTTTCACTGAACACATTGAACCACGCTGGAATGCGTTGTGTTGTACTGAGGGCCGATAGCTATCTGATTTTGCTCTGTTTTTGTAACTGGATTCAGTATAAAATAAAGTACTTTGTATGTTCCTTTGTAACCTGTGTTCGATGTATTTCCTTTTGGGGTACTCAGCCTTGATATTTTGATTTTGTTTTAACAGCTCCAGTGTCTACTAAAAAAGAAAAAGATTTGCCTCCTATTGTGACGTCAACCCTTGGTTCCTCTTGAGGATTAGGCATCACAGATAGTACTGAACACATCAAGTCACCCAGTGAGCTGTCCTATTGTGGTTACATACTTATTTCTGTACCTATGAATGCATTCCCTCCCCTGACAGTGACACCCCCTACTCTAGGAGTTAATACCTGTCCTGTATCTGCATGGGTGCATGCTGTGACTGCCCTTTGTGGTGGATTTAATGGTGCTTTCTGTGGTTGCAAAGCCTGCTGTGCTGGCGGTACCTGTGTTTGATACACTGTCTGATCTTGGGAGAACCTGTCCCTGCTTTGTGGGCTACATGTTGGAGATTAAGCTGTCCCCCCCTCTAGAGAATTGCCCATTCTGCACATACCCTTCGCTCCCACATGTTCGTGCAATGTGCCCTGTCATTCCACATGTCCAACATACAGGAGGGAATATTTTAACCAGTCCATCCCGCATGCTTTGATTACCAACTTGGTTATTCTGAAAACTTCCTTGATTACTCTAAAAGTTTCCCTGATTATTCTGAAAGCCTCCTATTCTGCGGAAGGCTCCTTTGCCTCTCAGTATAAATCCATTCCCTCCTAGATCTGACTGCCATTGGTTATTCACCTGTGACATACCCGCTGCTTGTTGTGATCCTGGCGTTTCTCCACTAGCCAGCATCACCCCTTCTATAGCATACTTTGACAGCTTCTTCTCTACTAACTTAGCTTCCTCCAACTTCCTAGCATCCTCTCTCTTTCGATTGTTCTCTAGCAGCAATATGCCATAATGCACAATGGTCTCCGGTATTTCTGGCCATGGTTTTGCCTCCATGCTCACCAGCTTCTTGAGCTGTCTATGCACCTGGTCTGGCATCCCCTGACATAGTATATCATAGAATACAGGTATAGATTTTCCCCACGGCTCTCAAGTTTCCAAAGGCCAATGCTCTTGAAATGTTGAATGTAAGCAAATGGATCTGCCCCTTCCTGCATTTTACATAACATTATAGCTCCCATTTCTGACGTATCAGGATATGGCACTCTAAGTGCTTTCCTGACTGCCGCTCTACAACTATTAAACAGTGTGCCATTGTGCTGCTATGTTCTGTGCTGAGACACTTGCATACCCTGCTCTCCTCCAAATGTCATCCTCCCTCTCCCCAAGGATAACTGCTAGAAGTCCCTTAATGTCCCCTATAACTAATGTGTTTCCTCCTGTCATTTTTTTCTAATTCATAGATCCAGTTTCCGACACCTGAAGTCAAACTCGGGAGTTTATACCTTAGGTTATTCTTGTCCATCTGGGGCCAGAGGATATACTGTGGTGTGGCCCCTCCTTTTTCTACCAAGGGAAAATGTGAAATCCCAAATCGCAATCGGCTTCCGTTGTCTGAATATCCATAGTAGGGACAATGGTTCCTGATCAATGTCTTCCTGGCAATTACCTTAATCTGATCTGCTCACATATGGTGGCGATTCTCCCATTACACTATGGGATCGCCCTTTAGATCATTTTGTCCATACCATAGGCTCTGGCATAATCTAACCTCTTTGTCTGCATGAAAACATCACTCGGAACCACATGCACCAGCTCCCTCCTCCCCATGGAAGGTTTCTCTGTCTTTGGGCCTCATTCCGAGGTGGGCGGTAAGGGATACCGGGCACCGGTAAGGAGACCGGTGCCGGTAATCCCTTACCGCCCAATTCTGAGGTCCGCTAATTATGTGCCTGCCCTATGGGGGCTCAAATGGGAATGGGGAATGACATTTGGAATGGGGACTTACTGGGTCCGCCTAGGGCGGAATGTCCCGGTAGATCCCCACTCCACCAGATCGGACCCGGACACGATTTTTTAGGCAGCCATGGTGCTAATAGCGCCATGGCTACCTCCAAAGTCGTAATGAGGCCCTTTGTCTGACATGTCCTGTCCCCAACTCATATGGCTATACTCTTCCTGTCACTGTTTAGAGCCAGCCTGTCCAAAGACAAAGCTCTGTGCTCAAAACTAAACAAGCTTCTGCCCTTACCTTGTGACCAGGAAATCTCAAATCGATCATTTTTCTCTTTGTTTTTCAATTCACTTTTTGCCCTCATCTCTCAATAAACTTTGTCAATTTGATCTCCTATATCTCCTTTCTCAAAATCTTCCTCTAGGTTTACCCTGGACAGCCCTCACATTTGGTTCTTGTGATGGGAAGAACTCCTCTTTGTCCTCCCATGCTACTACTGGATTTTGTTCCATTGGCTCTTTTTCAATGCGATCAATGTCAATTGCTCTCTGTCTTCTCTTTTGTTCCAACTCCTCATAAAATCCCTTTTGGTTCTCTACTTCGTCTCTAACCCTATCTTCCTCCTGTTTCTTCACTTCTCTCCTCGCATTTGCCCTATGCACTTCTTCCTCTCTATGTCTTTGCATTCTTTTCACTCTCAATTTCTGTTCTTCCTCTTCTTCTCTCTTCGTTTCTATCTCGTTCTTCAATTGCTCTCTGCCTGTTGTCATGTTTTCTTTGCTCTTCCATTCTTTCTTCCTTTCTTACCTGCTCATCCTGATACATTTGTTCTCGCCTTAGTCTACTCCTTTTTTGAGCGTTGTCTTCTCTCAATCATTTCTCTCGTTCCCTGTCTTTTCTATTTTGCTCGTCTTGATCTTCTCCTTGCCGTACTTCCTCAATGCTCTTTCTATCACCTTCGAGCAGTATCTGACTACCCAAAACATACTTGTGTCTCCCTCAAATCACATACTTCTTCACTCTGAAAGAGGGTCTCCCAGTAGGGGTTGCCTACTGTAAATAGTTGCCCCAGACATGCCATTCAGTGCCCTTCATAACGAGGGTTGGGAGCTTGGTTCAAGTTGACACATTGCATATCAAAGAAGTGTTAGTGTCCTGCCACCTTCTGTCAGTTCTGCACTCAGGCCTATCACAGTCCTGTTTCAATTAACTCTCATCAGTATGCACTGCCAACAGCAGAACTTTAGAATAGAGAACGCCGATCCATGTGGGCTTTGATATTGTAATTAGGCTGGCTATGTCCTCCCTGAGATTTTTTGGTGTACCCGTGGCTGTCACATTCCAGATCAATGTGACTGGAGAACTGTGCCTGTAGACTGTGTCCCCCTGGAGTACACTTGACTGTGTGCTTGTTGTGGGGTGAGCAGAGGAAAATGTGTGCGGATTAGCCCCACACATTTTCTGAGGTTGATCTTCCATCATTCATTTTCATTAAAAAAACTTCAAAAAAGCTCAGGTGAGCGCACACTCCCATGCGGATGGTCGAATTCCTCACAAAGTGTGAATTATCAGTTCTGATGGATACTGGATCCCGAGCCACCCTCCTGTCCAAAAAGGCATTTGACTACCTAAACTGAGGAAGGGGGTAGGGGCTAACCAAATTCCCCTCTTACCTCTTTCTAGAAAACTCAAAAGTTTCATTGGGAATGACATTCCCATCGAAGGGTCTGCGGATGTGGAAATCAAAATTCAGCAACATTGGGTAAAACATCTGGTGATAGTCGTGACTCCAGAGGGCACACCTTTTTTACTGTTGAACAATCTCCTTCGGAGGTTATCACCTATGATCAACTGTGTAAACAAGGTCCTCAGGGCCCAGACTAAATGGCCTATAAAACTAAAAATGAGTACCAATTATGTAAGCTTGAATGATACCTGCCATTTAATCGAATGATGGTTTGAGAATGTGGTATTGTATTTCCAAAATAATCAGGTTACAGACATCCCTGCCATCTCTGTAGGAGAACAAACTGGTGATGGGAACCCTTCTCCATTTTTGAAAATCAACCTTCCTCCCAGATTTAAGTGGCATTGCACACTGGAAGGGAACACTTTGAAATGTAACATTAGTCCAAAGTGAAGAAAACATGAGTCCCATGAAAAAAGACAATGAAGAACCAGCTCAAAGTCTGAACGACATTCAGAAAAAGGTTGACCAGTTGTTTTTCCCCATTCAGATAAATGAGGGGGAGGAGCCTGTGCTTGCCAGAGTACACCTGACTAATGAAAAAAAGCTCCACCAGTGAAGGTTTATTCAGGGCACTCCAAAAAGATCAGACCATTCCCAAATGTAAAGTGATTGATAAATGGGAAGTGGGCCTTGAAACCCCAAATTCCAAACAATTTCTGCCTAGCATAGAACATCATTGTTGGGTTGTGAGAGATGTCCTTCCACCTTTTATTTCGGTAGTGACATTCTGAAACAATTTGCAATCAATTTGGATCTAATTAATGATAGAGTCCAGTCACGACTGGGGGTAACGCCATGGGCTTCGACAACACTGAAAAGGCAACAAAATCTGCTCAGCTGCTGCCTTATTCAGTTGAAGTTCAAGTGCGAGAAGTCGCTACCATCCCAAGACAGGTGAAGCGATTCACTATTCCGCTCAAAATTAAGTAAAGGACAGAACCTCAAACATCAGGATGCCTCTGTACATTTGAATTCCCATCTCCAACAATAAAGTTTGTATTTAAATGCAACAATTCTAGGGGATCTAGAACATCACACGGTTTCAATATTGGATAACACCGACCCTCAAAGCATCACTTTGGCCACCTACACCTTTAATGGAATGACGGTTGATGGCCAACATTATTCTATTGATTTAGGTTGTGAAATCATTGGACCAATTCCAAACAACTATTTCAACACCAGTGATGGTATTCCTCCAGAATTCTTTTTTACCAGGCAATTGGGGAATTTCTTGGTGTGCTCTTCCTCCCCTTATGAGGTGGAAGAGGTGACCTGTGAAATCACAAGGGAATAGGTAGTATTCTGGATCAATAACAACTACCTGAATCTGTGGAACCTCTTGTCCAGGTTAAAACCATAATAAGAGGTCTCTTCACCCAACTGGAGCATACCGCTGAAATTGCTGAGCCAGAGGTCTTTCCAACTTTTAAGCTAATGGTTGAAGAATGGATCAATGCTGCCAAAGCCTGTGAGAACGAGGAGCAAAGACAAAAGCTGAAATATCTTTTCAGTGACTCATTTGACTGTTGACGTACATCTATTCATTCAAACACCATACCCAAAGACCCAGAGATGGCTCCAGTATTTGGGAAGTCATATCGCGTAGTTCTCGCATCCATGGAGTCACTCACTGAGATTATTAAGAATTTATTTAGCATCCCATGGGATAATTTGTTTGATCTAAAGCACCTTTAACAACCCGGTACTGGGGATACTAAAACCAAATTGCCAATGGAGACGATGTGCTGACATGAGAGAGTTGAACAACAAGTCCACATGTCAAGATGTCCACTTTCCTACATCGATCAAGGGATGGCACAGATCCAAAGGTCAAATATTTACACAGCCATTGATTTTGCAAACTGCTACTGTACAGTACCGATTATCAGGGAAGACCAATACAAGCTTGCAATATATGTGGGCAGCAATATATGTGGATGTGAACCCCCTTTGGATACCTAAACTCTGGCAATGAGTCCAACATCTTTCTGCATAAGGATATGCCTGATTTGGTCAAAAGGGCAAACCTGGCCTATCTATATAATGTCCTGATCAAGAACTCAACTGTGGAGGAACATATAGCAGACATCATCTGATATGTTCTCACCCAATTGCAGAAAGCTGGGACAAAACTGTTGTTTCAGAAGGCACAGTGGTGTAAGACCTCAGTGAACTTCTTAGGGCACAAAATCACCCTGAGAGGCTCAATCCCCAGGTGAAGAAGGTTGAAGCTGTATTTAAATTAAACAACCCTACTAACCTGTGACAATTAAGAAGTCTTCTTGGACTCACTAATTATATTCAGCAGTTCATTGAAGACTATCCAGAGGTCACTCGACCCTTTGTTGATTTATTAAAGGCCGGAGTGAAGCGGGAGTGGGGTCCAGAACACTCCGAGGCAGTTAAACAACTGAAAAGCTGCCTTTCCCATGCTCCTTGTTTAGCTTACCCCATCGAGAATAAGGAGTTCTTCTTTGAGACAGGGTTCTCAGATACCTGTCTAACAGCAGTATTATACCAAAAGAAGGCAATGTCAACACAAACTTCAAGTACGCAAGCAAAACTTTGTCCTATATGGGGGAAAAATTCAATGAATGTGAAAAGACACTCCTGGCAATGGTGTGGTTATTGAAAAACCACCACCCATTCATCTAGGGGGAGCACATCCTCGTAGAGACTACTCACCGACCCTTGCAATACTTACAAATTGACAGAATCTGGGCGGGGAATGTAAGTAACTCCAAAATTGTTTCCAGATATGGCCAAAACAAGAAGAGTCCTCTAGAGCAAGGATTGGCTGACTTACATGATTGTGCTCAAGAAAACGGTCTTGAGGACGATAGTCTAATGACTATAAACAATATTGAGGCGCTAACTAACTTCCCCGCACAAGGTCTATGAAGAAAACATGTGTCAGGAGATAACCACATTTTATGTGGATGGGTGCTCCATCAATGTTGGTAATAACAGGGAAAAAGAACTAGCGGCTGCCATTGGGAATGCCTGGGTGAATGATACCTTGGAGACCTCTGCTGGTTCCAAAATAGGACCCCAAATCAGTCAGGTGGCGGAGTTGGTGGCCATGTATCAAGCCATCCTCAATGCAGTTCACCACCAACTCAAAGAACTGGTCATAATTACTGACTCTGATTATGTCAGGAATGGGTTTGTGGAACACCTGATTAACTGGAAAAATCAAAGCATGCTGTCTGCCAACAGCAAACACTTAAAGCATGGCAAACTGATCCAGTCAGTTGATGATCTGTTGATCTCAAATAAGATGACCATATTTTGGAAGAAGATAAGAGGTAATTCAAAAATAGAGAGGCCAGATAAGACTGGGAATGACCTGGCTGACCAGCATTTTAAAACAAGAGTTCTGCAGTGGGATTTCATAGATATGGAATCCCTGCAGGGTGAAAACCAAATCACTGCTGTCACCAGGTCACAAACTAATGCCAATAGTGAACGCTTGACTGCCCAGTGGAGTAAAGATACCCCGGATGCAGATTTGAACACTGTACAGAGAGGGGACCTGATTAGTGGACAATGCAATCAAAATATTGAAGACCCTGTGAGTTTTCCTCTAAAACAATCTAATTATACCGTTAAAGAGGATCTCTCAGTATTGATAAAGTTTTCCATGATGCTCAGAATCCAAGGTGGCTGCTTGGTACGGAGATCATTAGCTGGATGTCACCAGTGGGTGGTACCTACATCATTCCGGAGCCTGATGTTCAACCATGCCCATGATGTGGCCACTGCTGGTCATAGGGGTTTCAGACGACATTGGAAATCTTGCGTAAGGTTGCCTGCTGGCCTCACATGTGTCAGGACCTTTACATGTATGGAAAGGTGTGTCTTGTGTGTGCTCAGTGTCAACCCAGTTCACTTACAGAGAGAACGCCCCTACAAAAACGGGGAATGACACTGCCTTGGTCAGATTTGCAAGTTGATTTTTTACGCCAGTGATTTGCTCCTTAATGTGAAACAAGTACCTGTTGACGGTAAAATGCTTGTTTACAAAGTGGGAAGAATGTCTTCCTGCCCCAAATTATAATGATCAACCACATCTTCTCTCATTTCAGCCTCCCGTAAAGGATTGAGTCAGACCGAGGAAGTAATTTTACGAGTGAGATGATGGCAAAGATGTGTTAGATTCTAGGGGTAAAAAGAAGAAAAAACTCCACATTTCCTACCACCAGACCTTAAGCGGGGGAATGAGAGATACAAGACGATTGTGAACATTTAATGAAATTTGTGACAGACTCTGTCCTGATGGCTATTTGATCTACACCATCTACTGCAACTATAATGTCTCCATTTGACCACATGACCAGGTGAAAAATTGGTTACCTCAGCATCTGCTCTATAGAACTCAGGAGCAGACCCTGATTAATGCATCCACTACTCGTGAGTACATTACAAATTTAAGGAAGCACCTGAAGCATGCTTTTGCTTATGCTCAGTGCAATTTAGAAAAGTTGTATGGAGGAATTAAAACATTCTATGATCTAAAGACTACAAAGAAGGAGTACGACGTAGGTGACAAGGTTAACCTGTGCAATTTTTAAAGGAATCAGACCAAATAACGGAAATGTTTTCTGGTTTGGCATGGGAACTTTGAAATTATAGACAAAATATCACCTGTTATATTTGACATCATAAGGTCTGAATCCCAAAAGAACAGACAGATGAGAAATGGGTCCATATCAATCAGTTGAAAAGCTGTCATCCCAGAAATTCCTTACAAATGACTGAGGAGCCCAATGAAGTTTGAGCTGAGGATCCATCAGTGGAATGAAAGGTAAGAATGAGAACCCCGGCTGGAAACTAAAATTGATATAACAGGTGAGTAATTTAAGGAAATAACAAAACCATACATGTCTCTTATATGTAAATGCCATAGTCATTTCTTCGTATTGTTGTTTTCCCAATTCTTTGTAATGTACAAAAGACTGAACCTCTCTTTTTACTCCTATCTTTAGACAATTAATCTCCTTCCCTTCTAGCCTGGGGAAGGGAGCTCTTCGAGTCCGGGGAGGACACCATGGACTCAGGAAAGGAGCCAAAGGAAAAAGAAAAGAGAGTTAGGAGACCCATGACCATACCCCGGAATGCAAAAACAAGGAAGCTGAGGCCAGTTCGCCTACTCCCTAAGGAAAGGAATGGAGCAGGATGGGCTCCATGGGAAAAGAACTGAGGGAAAACATCCCACTCTTCCCTGCTCTGTCCGAGACAGGAATCAATGGACAAGAGCGGGAGAAGGGTGGGCTTGTGGGATATTTTCAGCTCAGGAAAATGAACAGAAAAGCCAGGTTAGGCCTCTAATGCAAAATAATACATTCTTCTCTTGGGAAGGCACACTAGCAGAATGAAAGGCCAGCCTCAAACTTTAAAACAGCCATGGTGCCTAACGAATTCAAATACATGCACTTCTGAAGCTGAAGCAAGCAGTATGCGAAAGGTGTATACAGATTGCAGAGAGGAATTGGAAAGGCATAGTGTGAATTTCAAAATTAACTGCAGCATTTAACTTTTATCTGCCACATTAAAAAAAGGCTGTTTTTAAACAAAAAGTTAATACACTGGGGGTCATTACGAGTCGCGCGGTAAGGGATACCGGGCACACGTAAGGAGACCTGTTCCGTAATCCCTTACCGCCTGATTCCGAGGTCCCTTGGAGGGAACCGTAAGGAATGTGTGGGCTGACCACACGTCCCTTACGGGTCCGGCTAAGGGACCAGGGCGCTAATAACGGGCTTTCCATTCGTGAGCCCGTTATTAGCGCCCTCCCCATTCCCATTGAGCCCTATGAGGGCTCAAATGGAAATGGGGAATGGTTTGTTCAATGGGGACTCACCGGTTCCGCAAGGGTCGGAATGCACCGGTAAGTCCCCATTGAAGAAGACCAGACTCGGACACGGTGAGATGCAATTTATTAAAATAAGTAAAAGGCTTCACATGAAAAATAAATGCCATAGATTGAAAAGGCTATTTTTTTTCTCCAAATGCAACATATAAATATAGGCCCAAGGAAAACGTAACCTTCACCAATATAAGTGGCTACTGCTAGAGGCAGGACTTTAAAGGGCAGTTGTGGCAGAGAATACTGCCTGTGCTGTTGGACTCATTTTAGCAGTGTGGTGAAGTTAGTTGCTGCCTTGCTGGAGTATTGCAAACCCAAGGAAACTACTGGCAGTCCCTTCTTGATTTTCAATCACACTTTGCCGTGAGGAACTGGATTCCTGGACCTGCCCATAAAATTTCAAATACTGGCCGAAGCGCCTCGAATGGCTTCAAAGGGCAGTTGTGGCACAGGATACTTCTTGTGCTATTGGACTTATTTTAACAGCGTGGTGAAGCGTGTTGCTCTATGTGCCCTGCTGGAGTGGTGTAAACCCAAGGAAACTACTGGCAGTCCCTTCTTGGTTTTCAATCACGCTTTGCCGCGAGGACGTGGCTTCCTGGACCCTGCCCATAAAATTCCAAACAATGCGCTAGGCGGCGCAAATGACTTCAAAGGGCAGTTATGGCAGTTGAGGTTGCTGCAGGTTTGCCTCGCCGTGCTGCCGCTTAGGAAGCAACGCTTGATTCCAGCGTCAACACATTTGCTTTGATGGACGAGATTGAAAAGCGACAAACTGGTGCATGATGTTTTGCCCTTTGAGATATTCTGCCACTCTGGTGCTGCGTCGTATGAATTGCGGAAGAACAGAATACAGAAAGTTTTTTTTGTGACAGTACTGCGCAGCGAGCACTGTGAGCACCGCTCCTTTTAATAAGTAGATGAAGCACACAGTCACTACAAAATACGTGCTATGGAGTGCGACTTCCCACGCTATAAAACGATTAAGAGGCGCTGAAGACAAAACGAGAATGCAAAAAAGGTCAGGCCTGAGCAAGCGGCTGCCAGGCAACCTCCTATCACTTCTTTCTAAATACATTTAAACGCGATTCACTCTTGCCCTTCTCAACCTATTATAATAAACTCTTCTCCGACTATAGACAAGAACCATTCTTTACTGAACATGAGTCTAGGACTACAACGGAACTCCTTGGGACACACAGGGCCACCCATTCCATCATTTGATGGAGCAGAACATCTTATTGGCACTAACCTTTCAGCTATCCCTGACCTCAAAAGATTAGTTTCCTCTTCTGATTCTTTGGAAATTACAACCAGCAAGAGCAAAAGTGAAAGTGAGTTGGAGTACACTTCTCGACCAAATGGCCGGAAATGCAACTGAAAATCTGCAAATCCTGTCTAAACTTAATATAATTGTTTCTAGCGTGGATACTTTGATGATCTTGTGCTCCAGTATTGCGAAGAACAAAAGTATCTTAAACACTTTATTGCCAAGGTAGCGGATATCATCTGGGAGAATACCTCCCAGCCTGTGCAAGTGGGCACGTCTGGAACCATCAGGAACAAGGACACTATTCAACATCATAAAAGCAATCTTCCGCAAATGACTTAACTTTACCAGCTGACAAGCATTTTCATCCATTTGCATCAGAAGAAGCTTAAAGTATTGCTTTACAATCACCTCGAGAGGGAAAATGGTGAAATGGTCCAAATATGTGCCCAAACAGGGAAACCCACTGCTGGTTTTGCTTGCAACGATTACATTTTGGTGTTTAATCCTACAACCATAGTGTCACACACCTTAAGCGATGGCACAGTCAGGCAGGTCCAATTGCAAGGTCCTATAGATCACTGGTTACAGCTGCATGGGCACATGGTTCCTGCCACATCTGCAATTTGTGCAAACAGATCGACCACGGCTCCTGGAAAACATACCAGTGCCCAAACCTTAATCTCAGAAATATTGGCTTCTCCGGGGCCTCGCATAATAGAGAGAACTCTGTTTTGACGCAGCACCAGTTGTCATCCAACACTTTACCTTTGAAGATTGACAAAGTAAAAAATTGTATTATTGATAATGACGTATGTTCATTGGGTAAATGGACTAAACTCGTGGAGGTATATCCCACTGATCACATCCCTTTTTTAAATCAGAAAACTATCATGGACATCTGTCAATGAATTAACCAATTGTCTATGATAAACTCTACAGACATTATTTGCATAGACCTTGCAAAGTTTGATAGCCCTTTAAATTGGGCAATTATTGAGTTTGTCTCCCCTTTGATGGTGGCATTACTAAAATCATGTGCGTTAGAGCTTGAATGACTTGCCTTTAGAGTAGTAATTTGCAGGAAGCAGTGCCTGTATTGGCTTATAGAGCCACTTATAACAATGCAGTCGACTTTAGCAAAGCCAATTTTGTCTTTGGGAAAACACTGCTCCGACTGTAAACTTTGCTAGCCTATACACCCAGTGCTTAAACCCTATGTTTTAGGAAAGAAACATGCTGAGCAATGGTTTTGTGAAGCAGTCACTACTAACATGGTCCGACATAGAGACCCCAATCCTTCATTTTCTTGGATTTCATGGAGCACCAGAGGCCACCGCTCCTTTCTTGTCTGACCTCTAGGTTTACTTCATCTAACTACCTCTGATATTTTCCTATTGCAGGAAACCTGGCTTGCTTTCAACTTCAACATTGATGGTTATAATATATTATGTAACCCTGCTAAAATCTCACAAAAATGTCACCTGAGTGGAGGTTTGGCAATTGGTGTTCATGTCAGCTTCTCTTTAGAATCTGTTTGTGTAGGATATTCTCTTTCCTGTGTAATGTTGGCTTCCATATCTTTTCCAGTCTCCAACGAGAGAACATTTATCATACTTGTCTATGATCTGCCTGATGCTGAGGCCACATCTAAGATACAACAGTAATTAGCAAGCGTTATTCAAATGTGGTACAGCAAACACCCAACAGATAAGCTTTTGATTGTGGGAGATTTTAATGTTCATGATTTACATATTGATATGCACAAGGACTTAAATGTAGAAAGGCATCAGTAATGTGTAATGCATAACGTAAGCAGCACTGATCGTGGATGGAGAAGCTTTCTCGATGGCAATTACTTATTTTGTCTGCCTATATACAGCCCTGTCCACATTGATTCCAATTTTACTTTGACAAATGGCTGCTCAAGATCTTAGTTAGATTATGTAATGGTAAATTTAAAAATACTAAGGAGCTGTCATCAATTAAATATCAATTCAAAATCAACCATAACAACCTTAGAGATCACGCCATACTTTCCTGGATATCAAGACCAGGATATCTTCTCTCTATCCCTTATCTTACTACCACAGTAAAATAATAGTAGAAATCACCTAATGTGGTCGGCTAAAACAACCATAAGCATTAATAACATCATTTCAGCAAATACTGCCTACTTAGAATCTTGGCTGGCTTTGAACGATTGGAACGTTGAGCTCATGGTGAATAATTTAGCAGGCCACATAGATGCCCAGAGGCTTAATAATATAAGCACTGACAATAAAGCTAATCTCTCGAAATTCTTGAGATTTTGCATAGAAAGATACTTTACCATAGGGAAAGAGTGAAGATTAGAAATAAAACATTCTCTCAAACGAGAATACTTTTTAACTCACCTTGTTAGCCACACGTCATAGAAACTGGCTGACACAGCACAAATACTCTCTAAATAATTCAAATGTGTAACTTCTTTTCAGAACGTAATGGGTGGCACATATCACTCACTTATATGTTGTAACAGATAAAGAGAAACCTAATGCAGAAAAATACATCCCTCGACATAGATTTCTTGAGTTAGAGGACATAGGGCCTCATCACATGCCTGGGCCTAACCATGCCGGTAAAACTGTCAGGTTGCCGCCTGACTTGCAGATTTTACCGGCACCTGACTTCCCGGTAACATGGGGGTATTCAGACCGCGGCGGCCGGAAAGTGAGGCACTGGTAATTCTGTAAATCCCCATTCCCATGGAGTCCTATAGGTCTCCATGGGAATGGGGACCACAGATGCACCGGCACCGTTAATAATGGTGCCGGTGCTTCCGTGAAACTCTGTGGGCAGGTGCTGTTCCGCCCGCTAAGTCTGACCCTGGAGTGGGACGGCACCCGCGCACAGAGTCGTAGTGTGCCGGTCCAGACAGGGTTGGACACACCAATGACACTGTCCTCTTTGATCAGACTCCTTTGGGCCTTCAACGTTCAATAGATGCCCTTGCTGCCATTGCCCTGGAAAATCGCATGATGATTAACACAAAGCAAACTAAGATCATGTGCATAGGAGGTTTGCTGGCCAAAAAGCCCACTTTTATATGTAAATTGGACATGACGCCCTAGGAGTTGTAGATTGCTATATCAATTTAGGGTTTCCCTTAACGCTAATTCCTGTCATCCATTTCCAAAGAGACATTGTGACCACCAAGATATGGAAAAAGTGGCTGATTATTAAACGGTACATAGCCACTATGGGTGGTAACAACAAAAAAGGCTTGACACATATTTACAAAACCAGTATTATGCTTGCTGTTTTGGATGGCCTTCAGGCTCTATCTCAAAGGCAGGCTAGGTGGTTTGATAAGCTAAAGACAAATGTATTTTACTCTGTCATGAATCTGCCTAGTTCTATTCCTGTCGAGGCATTGCGGATGGAGTTTGGTACTTGGTCTCTCTTTAACTCCTGGCTAGTCCAACATACCCTTTTAAACCTGAAACTGTTTGCTCCCTTGAGTAATGCAAACAAGATATTTGAAAAATTGGGAAGTCATGAAGCAAATAAAAAAGATAACTCTTTCATTCTCGAAATGAAAAAATCTGCATATTCATTATTGACGCAACTGGGTGCATCTCTGTCCTTTGCACATGATTCACCAAATATAGAACAGATCTTTAAAAAGAAGTCAAGAGAATGGGACAGAATTAACAACTTGGCTGTTCTAAACACTAAGAAAAGATACAAGGCTTATTTGTCCAAATGTTTCTCTATAAATGGCCTTGTATTTTTCTAACCAAGTTTTGTCAACTGGCTTTGAAAAGTTTTATCCTATATTTGTGCTTCAACCTTTTACTTATCTTGGAATATCACGGCGCTTGGGAGCACATTCCCTATGAGTTATAGATAGAACCTGATTAACATATTTTGACTAAGTGTTCTATATTGAAATCTCTATATGCCAAGGGACATGGGAAATGTATTGCTTCTATTGCACAAATTGAATCAGATCAATTATGGAATGCACTTTATAGAGCCAAATCAATTGTCGTCACTCTGGCTGCTTATTTTATTTGGAAGGCTGTGCAAAAAACTGTAGACCATTAATCATTACTGTGACTTGTTTGGCTGATATTGATAGTTGGAAATTCAGATACTGATTTAGATAAATAGATATGCATTATATGGTTTATTATAATGAACTTACGATGGTCGTTTTTTTAATTGCTTGAGATATTTTGGAACTGTTTGTATACAATATTTTCCTTTTAATTGTATCTAATGATTTGTTTTCATTTAATGATGTTCTTAAACTGTGCTTAAGGTGTGTAAAATAACCAAATGCACAATAAAAAAAGGAAACAAAATGTAGGTTTAAATTCCTGAGAAAGTGTTGGTTGCTGGGCAGAACAGTAAGGCAGTGATGGACAACCTTTAATGGGCCTGGTATATGGGAGAAGCCAGACATTGACCATTAGCCATGGAAGAAGAAAGGCTAAAGATTTTATTGCAGGCTAAAATCAACATTGGAACAGCAACGATGAGGCAGATGCCCAGAGATTGTGGTCTGATGGGAAATGAAAACTGAAACTAAGATAAATGTTGAAATGAAAGTCAAGATCTGCATACATGGTGAAGATTCCCATTAGTTTAAATGGACTATCATAACTGCCCATTTTCTCAGAAACTACAAGTTGCATCAAATTCATTCCTGTGTCATTTTAAAGTTGACGACAAACCAGTTATTTTGATGTCATTTGTACCTAAGTTTGATTTTCAGAAACCCTGAAACATTCCAAAATGTGTTTATCGCTTCCCGAAAATGTTCTGAATCCGAATGTCACATTCCTAACTATTATAATATTTGTATAAATGGCAAAAAATCACAGGTCCAATATGTAATATCCTGTCGGAACAGAAACCATTTTCATGGGTACGGCATGAGAAGAGGAGTCTAAAAATATCTAAATATCTATGTTAATATGTTTATGTGTAAAATGAAGAAAGTTCTTATGATTCTTGTAGGAGGAGAGGACCATAAAGGTCCAATGAAAATTCTGTGCTAATAACCTCATGATCTCAATATTTCAGGAGTCACACTTCGGCTTCAAAAGTGGCTCCAGAAACCAGACAGGGGGAGCTGCCTCAGGACTTGCCTTACATCATCTGGGTGAAATACTGAAGGAAGGTGGCAGAATTTACCTTGCCAGGATTGCTGCCTAAATGTTATCTGCATGAAACTACTGAAAGTTAAATGGAGATTTATCCTTGCATGGGAGACAGCAATTGCGAAAGATAAAAGAAGCTTGCATTTTTGCAAGGAGAGCAGGAACAGAGGGCTGCATGCTGGTGGCTATCTTTGGCTGAAATCTCTGACAAGATCTCTGTGCTTCTCCAAGAGAGGGTCCTGAAACGTTGGCATCTATTTTCCTGGGTGCCAAAAACAGAAATTTCCAATGTGAGTAGACTAATCCAAATTAAAAACAAGTGTGTGGGGATCTGATTGTCTTAATATGTTTCCCCTTCTAGTTGGTGGGGGGCAAACTGTGTAGAGCCTTAGCTTTTTTACTGAATATTAACTTAATTAACTCCCAAATAGATAGCTGCAGGGGGAGCTTGGGGAGTTCGAAACCTCTGCCCTCGTTCCTAAAGGGAAGTTATTGTAATTTAAAGTAATTGAGTATATCTATTTTTCCTGTCTACCCCAGACCTACCTAACGAAATGGTGTGTGCTTGACCAAAAACAAAATTCCTAACTGTCACCTCTCCCAGACCTTGCCTTTAAACGGAGGGGTGCTGAATAGAACTTAAGCCTCGTTTTTTGTGGTTAGAGAAGTGCTTGGTTAGATGAAACCAAGTGTAATTCTCTATTAAATCATGCACGCTCTTTCCTGAGAGTAAGTGACCCTGATAGCAGACATATGTTGTGATGCCGTTGGGTGATGAAGGAAGAAGAGTTCTATAAATCAAAAGTCTTCTCAAATGTCTGTGTGATTTCAAAACTGCTAGCATTTTTATGTGTGCAGGGAAACTCAATGTACAAAGCACTGAATGTGTGAATTTGCTTTTGAACACTTAAACTGTTGGATATGCTAAGGTTCGTGTTTTTGTAATGTTCCAATGTATTATTTAATTTTGACATGAAAGGGGTTTGTGCGACAAGAGTTTTGACTTTTTTATTTGGCCTGTGTCCCATTTACCTCACATAAATAGGAACAAGTGTGTTTTCTATTGAACTTGTGTTTTGCGATGTGTGTAACCATTGAGTGAAAATATTAATTGATCTTATATGTTCAATAAATATATATTCTTCTGTACCCTGGCCTGGTTCTTGTCCTGTTGTTGGCCCAGGGTTTGGGGGATCTATGTGGCTCTATATGAGTCATAGGAAGGGCTACCTGCATAGAAATAATCAATGTGCTGTGGGTCATCTTAATTGGGGGGCTCCCCATGCGAAGGTTGGTCTCTCAATATATAGTTACTATTGCTTGAACCTTTACAAGTTCTATTCAATGGATTCAGCCAAGAAAGTCAGATCTGCTGAACAGTCTCACTTGGAGACCATGTTCTTCATTTTAAAAACTGGTGCTGCACAGTTCCTGAGATAAAGGTATGCACAGCCAGAAATGGGAACATGCAGATACTGAGTCACAATTTCTCATCTAGTTTCCCTTTTAAAAGCGTAATTGGCACTAAGGAAACCCATTCACATCATAGAGCTTTCTACTGACACATCTCACCTTAATAATACAGAAGGAGGGAATACATGGAGTTAAACTACAGTCTGCCAAATTTAATTTATTCTTCACAAATGCTGGGGTCACACTTTGAAAAAGGCCCAGGCCATTTGGTTCATGTTCACAGCGTAAACCCAGTTTTGGTTGCCAAAAAAAGCACTAGCAGCAAATTTGGGGGGAACGTTAAACTCTACTTCAGGAATGGGACTTCCAAAGGATTTCTTGCTGGCTTGTTAAGAAGCAAAGGTAGTCTAAATTTCACAGTGGGATATTTTGGAATAAAAATATGCAATTGCTTTAAAAGTAAACACGCATTTAAATTATCAACAGTGTATCCCTTTGGACAATTGATTTTGTTAACTAAATATAAAGCAATATCTGATGTGATGTAGTGGCCTATGAGGAAGCACAGTAATATATTGCCAAAACAATATGAGGCCATTTTATTAACATCTAACCTCAATGTGACTCTTGTCTTGTGTATCTCTGTCTGATGTTGAGGTATCTGCCCCAGGTGGGGTGAGCCCAGCCCTGCTGCTCCTCTGTTCTCTGCCTGGTAAGGCGTTAACCCTTCCCAGGGGAATAGGACATGCCCTGTGGGAAGCTTGGGAGCTGATGCTTCAAAGGAACCTCTGACAGAACAAAAGGGAAGTCACACCAGGGACGTAATGACTGATATCTCCTTGATTAGGCAGATCTGAGAGAGGTGGAGTAAAAGGGGGTTAGGGGAGGCCCAGTCCCTAAAAGAAAATCTGTGTAGGCACCCCTCCTTCCTGTGTCTTCCCCAAATCCATTCACAAAAGGCCTTCCAGGAACTGACATTAAATACCAAAGCCCTGTTACAACATCTGAGATCACCTCCCTGCAGCAAGCGTGAAATAGATGCATTGCTGTAGCAAAATGACTAAATAAAGAGGGAGTTCCCTTTAATTGAAACGTTTTTGAATTCAAGAAAAAAAAGATTTCTGGAATTATTTTGAGGTACAGTTTGCACTATGTACTCAGCCACTGAGGTGAAGATACATCTTTCAAAAGAGAGTCAGACCCTCCTCTCAAACACTTCAGAGGTACATTTGAAGTGTATTGCTATTGGACGAGGCCTGGCTGGTGCATGTACAGTGGTACTCAGGACTATGCAAGCTGGACGTGGCAACCCTACAAGTGCTTTCTAGAAACATTCCTAGCTGTGAAGGTTAAAGGAAGACTTACTTTATCATCTGAGAAACTGCCTGCACAAGGTCTCACAGCACCCAAGAATCGAAGGAAGCAATCCCTAGCTCACCCTGCAGATTTGACTCATAGACAGTCGCTGCATGTACCCGTTACTACACGTAAAGCTTCAATCCACTTCAAGCATATCCAGCTGCTCTGGATGTTGAAGCTCAGACCTGATGGATCTTCTAGTGTCACCAACTACTCACCACCTGCATGATTCCCAGCATCTTCTGGCTCTGAGATGTTACCTCTACCGATCCCCCATACCATGTGGTGCCCGGGTTGAGTATGCTCAATGCCAAAGCTGCTTTCTCCATATACAAGACCCATCCGGTCTTCTATGTCCTCCGACTCGATGTTGTCTGCCTTCCTGCCAGCTTCTTTGAGCTCTGCGCCATTTCCCCTGCTGCACCGCACTGCATTGCTGACTGCAACTCCATACTGAGAAGCGCATAGAGTCCTGCTTGATGCTGATAAGCTTCCATAGAATAATAAATGGTATACTGTAGTTTGTCTGTCCCCCTGGCTTGGGTTTAAATACCCTACTGAAATGTAGGTCCCTACTATTTACTTTTTTAAATACAAATTCTTAAAACGTGAACATTGCTGCAGAGACAATTACCTGCGTCGTATCACTATCTTCATACCCGGAAGGCCTCCTTTCATCCAACCAATTGCATATTCTGTGCCTTCCTTTACAGGGGGGAGTTGTTTGTGTTTTAATGCTGTGTTTGCATTTTAGTTTAATTGAAGGCTACTATGTTTTCTAGAACCTTCTTTGGAGATGTCTTTTTATTTTGTGACCACAGTGCTAGTGCTGTTTTGGACGCTTCCTTGCTTGCTCACGCGCCTCTTGAAGCATATGTCCTGCCCTCGTCCTATGTTACCTTGAAGAGATGGAGGCGTTGTACTATACATGGTGTGCCTGTTTCCCCTTTAGGATTGAAATCACTGTTTGTTCAGTGAAGGTGTGGGGCTAAGTAGTAGTTTAGAAACCACTACTCATCCCTGTACTTCTGTAGAGCAGTAGCCATTTTGTCACACTAAGTATTAGAAAATAGGACACAGATACATTTACAGTACATGCAAATAATAGCAGAATATTAATCTTACAGAACTTTCATAAAACAGGTTTGCAATTCATCCACTGCAGGGAGTATTGGCTTTGTGCCAGTGGGCATTTATATGCAAATTAGTCAGTCAATGCATTGCAATCTCACGATTGAACATATCATTGTGGGAACACCATCAATTACTTTAATATTTACGGGGACAAATAAACAATAGTTCGCCTTTAAAATTGAGCCTTTTGCTCAACAAAAATGGAAAACATGGTAGTTTCCAGGTTGTTTTCTGTTTGCATCAGTCTTCTTTGTGCTGCAAGTGTCGGAAAAATCAATGGATTTCCCTTGTTCTCTTTTTTTAAACATAGCCATCACCTGTAATATGGCGTGGCATGCTTGATCTAAATATAACATGTAATTGAATTGCTCTAATCGTGTTAAGGTGAGCGATTTGGAAGTGTATGCACCCTCTTGGGTTTACGTCTAGCTGCTAGGCGGATAAAATATGTTTTTCTTTGCGATTGCAGCAGAAAGGATGGGTGAAGCTTTCTTTGTGCAGCCTCTGCTTTCTCCTGGTTGCGCGAGGATGAAATCCTGCACTGATATGGACGGATACAAATACTGTGTCTTATTTTAGAACTGTGGGTAGACCCCAGGGCTCTCCTGGAGGCCGGCATTCAATTTTCACTTCCTCTACTCCTGTTGCTAAATTATTAAACCTGTGACATGCGTTAGCTTATGGGTCTTTCCAGGACACTCTTCCTGTTGCTAGCTGCAGGGGGACTGGGAAGGGGTGGTGAATAGGTTTGCACAGATTTTCAAAGCAAGTCTCTTAGTCGATGTTGCTTTCAATTAAATTATTTTTCTTTTCTCGTGGATCATCTGACATTTTCTTCAGGGACGATGTTTTTTGATTGCAAAATAGTGCACGACCCTTTGCGTTCAGAGGAATATTCAGCACTAAGTGGTATTTAATGTAGCATGGTTGACTGGCTTCCCGTAGTTGAGACAATAATCACAGTATTATGAGTAGAAACGTTAAGTTTTATCCTGACCCTGCAAGAAATATTGAAACTAGCATTCTGCGTGCAATTTAAATTCACAATATTGAGGAACCCAAAGTTATAGATGTGACACGTGCACACTATGACTGGTGCAACACATCTAAGCCACAATAGGCAGACAGGTTACAGAAGGTCCTCAAATCTAGAGAGTTCTTGCTCACAGCCTTTAGAACTGTCAAAGCCAGCAATGATATCCCTTTCTCAAAGAAAAGGTTTACATACATTGGCATTAAGTAATACTAGAGAAACCGAGAAAGCACCAGCAAGCACTGTTTACTGTGCACAGACGCTGAGAAGCTGACTGAAGTCATTGGAATCTCGCACGAAGGCTGCTGCAAGCCGTAAACCGGCGACCTGGAATTCGAGCAGGAGGAAGTCTTTAACTGCAACACGAGTTGCCTGAAGTAAGCGTCACTGGCTCCGCTCCTTGACGCCCCCCCCTCTCCCAACAAATACCCATAGTGCAGCGCACCAGCGCGCGCACCGAGAAAGCACCAGCAAGCACTGTTTACTGTGCACAGACGCTGAGAAGCTGACTGAAGCCATTGGAATCTCCCACGAAGGCTGCTGCAAGCCGTAAGCCGGCGACCTGGAATTCGAGCAGGAGGAAGTCTTTAACTGCAACACGAGTTGCCTGAAGGTGAATACACACGAGGCAAGCTTGCTCGCTTCCGTGATAAGACTTTGTTGTCTTACTAGGCAGTAAGACTTTGTTGTGCCCACGGATTAATTATTCTCATGGACCCATCTAATTTTTGTTTTGTTTCAAGTGGTAAAAATATTCATAGCTACGTCTAAAAACACTATTTCTTACTTTCTCAGTAAGCGTCACTGGCTCCGCCCCTTGGTGCCCCCGCCCTCTCCCAACAAATACCCATAGTGCAGCGCACCAGCGCGCGCAGCGAGAAAGCACCAGCAAGCACTGTTTACTGTTAACTGTGAACAGTGCACGGTGTGCGATACGTGCGACTTATATTTTGTGTGGTTCCTGATAGAGCTGCACTGGTAGTGCCTTGGTACTCAAATAACCTACAGTACAGGGAGGTAAGAATTATACCTGGGACTCTTTGACAATCTATGTAATTTAATGCGGTAAAAAACCCAACTAGACAGCTTGCTTTAGCAAGATGAAATGTAAAAAAATGAAGCCGGTCAATATGCTGAAAGATCCGCGAGCCAAATTCTTTACTGCAGTGTCAACCCGACGGGCTAGCCTTGCGCGTGCAGCTGCTCTTCCTCTACCTCCCCCAGGTGAAGATGAGGATGAGTTACTGCTATGCGCACAGGCATGCTCAAATCAGCTCAAGTTAAATAAGGACACTGAAAATAATGTCTTGCAAACTGTTGATACTTCACAGTCTCTCTATGCTGAAGATGTGGTGATTCACCCACAGAAGGACAGCTTGAAAGCCTTCTGGGGTGAATTATCCACAACTCAGACAAAATCTGACCTAGCAAATCACTCACTGGACGATACACCTAATGTTTTTAAAACTGCGAATGTAGATATATTTCAAATTGAAGAAAATATTGATTGCTCAGATAAAGGGGATGACCCGATTGCTGAGGGGATTGCTACGGATAATACTAAAAATACTGACTTGTGTACACTGATGGGAATTTTCAATAGATTAATGTTGAGTGAATTAAGTAAACATACTGAAATAATGACACAAATAAATACCTCTATACTCCACTTACCTTTGAATCTTGATGCCTTATTCCATAAGAACACTAGCAAAATATTATCAGCTCTAAATAATGAATCCAGAGTCGAAACTATCGAAATAGATAACATTGTCGACTCAGGAAAGGCACCATCTGTAGAGCCAATTACCATAGAAGATTCGCAGATCGAAGGCAATGTAGCTAAATCAGATTCATCTGCGAAAACTACTCTGGACAATAAGTCGAGAAACCTATCTCCTACTCCTCCCCAAATCTACTGTCCAAGATAAAAATATCGAAAAAAGAGAGAAAAAAACAACAAATGCAACTGAAAAATCAAAATCAAAAGAAAAATCAAAACAAAACATCGTGGAAATACCTAAGAGATGTGAACTTTAAAAACATAATAGATGAAGACTGTCAAGACTTGGTTGGTATCAATGAGAGAAGTATTGAGACGGGTAATTGTAAACCAAATGAAGAGTTAAGAGCCGGGATTATCATAGATCCTGTAAAATCGCCAATTCAAGATGGATACAGCGAAGCAGAAAAATCTATCTCGGACTCTATGAAAAATGAACTAGAAATAGTGGATATTGCCTCACAACTATCTTCATTAAAAACCGGCCTAGTTGATATATTTGAAATTTTTAAAGCAAACGCTGCAGGCATATGTAATGAAAATAAAAGGAAAATTGTCGAAAAAATGCCCAAGCAACAGAATGTAAACAACCCTACCCCCAAACTGAGCTTAGTAAAACCTCCAAGTGACTATACCGCTACCTTGCAATTAAAACAACTCCAGCCAGCCGTTAACAACCACAGGGATGACACTGTGCAATCCGTATGGAAAGAAAATAATAAAAACTCTGATAACTGTCATCTGTCTGTTGAACTGGGTAGCACCCTGTCCTGACGAACTAATGGGTGAGGAGGAGACGACTGAAAGCCTATCTGGTGATATAACTGTTAATGCTGAACATGGTGTTAATACCTGGTCCGACAAAGCGGAACAAGGCACGCATAGGAACGGTATAGGTGTGGAGAATGAATGCGTGGCTAAACAAGATGAAATTGCAATGATTGTAAAAAAAATATTGGATGACCAACTTAATAATAATAAACACCTTTCCTCTGGAAACAAAATATATGGTGAGGAAGGAAGGTGAACACAAAAATTAGAGGAAAACGTCGACTGTGTAAAAAACGGACAAGAGTTAAAATATCCAGCCTTATGTGAGATACCTAGCTTAATAATGACTACATTGCTTCCTGAAGGCAAACAAATTTCACTGAACCGTTCTTATATTCTCTCTCTATTTTCCACGATTCCTTCCTTAACACTGGTTTCCTCGCAGGACATAGTGCTGATAGATTTTCTCCACAACATAGATTGGACTATGTGCGGTTAGTAATCCCTTCTCCACTAGTCAGAGATACATTGTTGAAAGAAGCTGAGACCCTGCAATGTAAAGACTTTGATATCTACCCATACTCACAGATTGAACTCAAACAAGAAATGCCCATGGTATCAAAGTATGCATGGAGCAATACAAGCAATATATATTCCAAAACACATGTAAATAACACAGAAGGTTTTGGAACAGAAAAACAAGAGTGGAGAGGCCTCACATTGGCACTGAAAGACGCTATCTCTTCACTGAAAGCGCTGACCAAACCTCTTTAGCACCTCTAGCAGAACCTCGATTGCTTCTTGGAACTCTAGAGGCCATGCCCACCTACTAAACAACATTGTGGTTACAGACCTTTTATCATCCTTTGAGCTGATTTTTTTGCAAGAGACATGGGCCACAACAGAGTTTATATGGGAAGATCATGATATCTGACAAATAATCGCAAATAAAGGTCCCAAAGGGAGGCCCATGGTAGGCTTGTTAACTGCTTGTAAACATACGCTTGAACCCAGAAATGTTGAGAAATGGTCAAATTTGAAATTTTTTCTTGCAGTTACATGCACAATTAAAGTGGGAAACACCCAGATTGATAGATGTATTATTAACATATATTGGAATCCGCTGAAATATAATGTGTCACAGTTAATTAAGGAACTAGATGAAGTAACGATAAAACTTGATGCCTGGCGCGATGTGAAAGTCAATGGGCTGGTTATGATTGCTGGTGACTTAAATGCTGACTGTAACATAGATAATATGGAAGTTGACTCGCTAATGTGTAGTCCAAATGTGTCTAGTAAGCAATCCAAAATTTTGAATGACAATGCCAAACTGATAGGGGCTATCTGGATGAATTTTGCAGAAATTATGGGATTAGTGAGATTACCAAACCATGTCCATACTTGGCACGCGAGAGGCTGTAGTTCAATATTAGATTATGTTTTTGTCTCTGATGGTTTGGACTCATACCTATCTAATTTAAAGGTAGAAGAAATGACTTCCAGCGATCATAATCTCCTGTCGACCTACATAACGCATACTAATGAAAATGAAGATGATGTGTCTTACAATCCAGGGTTGATTGTTAACCCTAACGGAACTCGTATACGTTGGTCGTACTCCAATACTAAGAGATTTACATCACTCCTACTAAAAAATCAAAAGAATATGACTCATGAAGAACGTCAATATCACTTTGCACCTGCTTCCTTCTCTAATTACATTAGTGAAGTGACAATTTCTGCATGTGGTGAGAAGAAACTTACCAAAAAATTCCCCTAAACATACACATTCTTTCAACATCGATATTTTAAAACGTAAAAAACAGTTAAGAAGAGACATTTGAGGTATCCTAAAAAAACAAAAATGGGAGTTGAAAGAGAGAGGGAACTAAGAAGTATCAAACAGCAATACAAGAATTGGCTAATTGCTACTAGAGTAGCTAGAGACCAAATTGATGGG
This sequence comes from Ambystoma mexicanum, assembly GCF_040938575.1. Lineage (NCBI taxonomy): Eukaryota > Metazoa > Chordata > Amphibia > Caudata > Ambystomatidae > Ambystoma > Ambystoma mexicanum. The sequence continues at coordinate 1,248,020,609 of NC_090930.1, read as the reverse complement.
GAAAATTTGCTTGCAATAATTAAAGGTAAAGATACCTCTACTTTCTGGCAGATGATTAATGGCACCCAGATTTCGCAAAAAGAGATACTGTTGACTTCGATCAGTGAACGTAGTTGGAAAACGCACTTTGTAAAAATGTACAGTGATGACACTGATAATGTCAGACATCACCGTATAAAAAAAGTCAGATGGATATTGGATATTTCTCCTAATAACATTACTAATATTATTATTAAATCTAAAAATCTGCGGCTCCAGGTCCCAATAACTTATCTAACCAAATCTTAAAAACAAATCTGCAGGTATGGGGGACATTTTACATGTGTTGTTTAAAAATATTCTTGCAACTAACCTTATACCAGATTCGTGGAGACTGGCAATTCTAATTCCAATTTTTAAACATGGGCCCAGATCCGCACCTGAAAGTTATAGACCAATCGCGATCTCTGATCCGGAATACAAAATCTTTACGTCCATTATTCTGGAAGAACTGGATGTTTGGGTTACCAACAACAACATAATAGATGTTAAACAAATAGGTTTCAGAAAGAACGTAGGGACTGACTGTGGAGGCCTTATTTTAAAAAGTCTCCAATCTAAAACAGTCAAGAATTTGGGATATGTGATTTTTGTGGCCTCAATGGACCTCTCTAAAGCATTCGATTTAGTCGATAGACATACCTTATGGTCAATTCTAACAGATCTTGCTATTCCCTGACATTTATTAGAGATGATTATCGATTTATACTCTGATACAAAGATTAAGGTAAGGCTTAATTCAGCTGGGCGACTCTCGTCTGAAATTTCTATTTCTAACGGTCTAAGCAAGGTTGCAAGCTTGCCGCCATTTTATTCAATTTATATGTTTCTAAGGCCGCACAGGCAATGGAGGGTAAGGGTTTGGTGCCACCTAAACTAGGCGAAACTCCAATCGAATGGATAGCATACGCCGATGATTTTTTATTATTGGATCGCACAAAAATAGGCTTACAAAAATCGATTAATGCTTTTGTGACATTTAGTACCGGCCTACATCTAAAAATCAATGCTGCTAAAACAATCATTATAAGAATGGGAAAATCAAATAAAAAACATTCTTTCTTGACTTGGTGCTGTGAGGGAAAACGTTTAAAAAGTCAAACGGTCCTGAATTATTTAGGATATCATTTTACAGCGAATAGCACAATGGCAATTATCAAAAGACACCTTGAAGTTAAAGCGGAAATAATAAAGCGACAGATGTCGAAAATTGATGCCAAACATGGAAGATTTACGGCTACACCTTTGAAACACTTCTATACTATTTCTGGTATTCCTAAACTCACATATGGCTTAGAATTTTATGAGCTTGAAGGTTCAGATTTTATAAAAAAAATTGGAAAGAGATATGTGGAAAGGTGTGCTGTTCTTTATCCCTAAGGGTGTTCCTATTCAGGCAATTAGATATGAATTTGGTCTGCAATCTTTACAATCGATTATTATATGGAAAAAAATGTTGTTGTGGAGAAAATGCATGATAAATGACCCCTCATCTCTATACTCGATTGCAGCAAAAGATCAATCTAACTGTTACTGCGTGAATTTAAAAACTGTAATTGAAGACACATTGTTGAATGCAGGAGTAAGTCTAGAGATGTTGATAAGTAAATCCCAAAAAGTGAAACTTATACTTCAAAGTAACGATTGGCAAATGACTCTGGATATGGTACACCAATCAGCTACACTCATTCTGGAAATTTTATCCCGTTCTGGAGAATTATCTAGTGAAATATCCTTCACGTAATTTTAGAAACTCTTTCATGAGGTTTCGTTTTGATATTTTGAAAACAAATTACATTCTAAAAAGGTGGAATCTCCTGAATACGGAATGGGAGTGGTGTAGATATTGTAAGTCAGAAGGGACAGAAGAAACTCTGAAGAATATAGTATTACAATGTCCAGCTCTTTTAAAACAAAGGATTTTATATTTCCGAACAATTTGTATTTCATTTATATGTGGTTGACACCGAATCCTTATGGTATCAGATCAGACATAATACCTCGACTGTTTTTAAAATAAGAATAATGTAATTTTGTTTTAAAATGTTGTGATTTATTTTAAAGGATCATTATGAATTTTGGATTTAATAGGTTTTTATAATCATAAGAAATCTTTTAATGCTTAAGTAGATCGAGTTTATATGGACTGTTCTTAATCTTGTTCTTAATCTTGTTCCTAATCTTGCCCTATCTGACTAAATGTTCTTTGTAATCTTGAATTGCTATGTTATCTATTCTAATATGATTGACATTTTTGCCCGATTAATGTTTGAAGAAAAAAGTATGAAATGTTGTTTTATTGTATTTCAAAATGTAATTGTATTGCTCTGAACTATCTTGGTGAACTATTTTGTAAAGGTTTCTATAAACCATAAACAAATAAATAAATAATAATAATAATAATACAAATCATTTGTTTTTTCTAAGCTCCACGGTAACATGTTGCTATAAATTGATGCTCCGTTGGAGGCAACTGAAGTTCCTATTGTGGGAATCATTACAAGTAGTCATTTCCGGGTGTGTTTGGTTCAGCTTAGATACAGGGGACATAAAGTCCAGCTTTGAACCTTGCGATATCAGAGTCAAGTTGGCACTCTGGTGTTTGGGGCTCGGCAGGCTGGCCAGAAGTTTTATTAGGAACATCCACGGATCGTGCGTGTGGTCAGTTTTGAATATTTTACAAGGTGATGACTTAAGCATGAATGCTCTGAGATGTCTTATGACTTTTCAGACTGTTCTTCAGTGCAGCATCATTCCTGTATTGCCTGTCAAGCTAGGGTCACTTTTTGTACACCCCCTCCTCTTGTCACTGGCTAGTGCTTAAAACCTAACCACCCAGGACTGGAATGCAGTGTCCTTTCAACTCTTATGGGATATATATTTCACAATGGAACCATCAATATGCTTCCAAGGTGTTTGTACACCTTTAGACTTTCCCCATATTTGGTAGACTGCCTTTTTAACAGGTCTGCCTTCTTCCACCTATCTCAAATGAGAGATTATTATTATTATTATTATTATTATTATTATTATTATATTATTATTATTATTATTATTATTATTATTATTATTATTATTATTATTACTATTTGCATTACATACATCTCAGAATGATGAATGCCAAAATGAACTCTGCTTTGCCTTTAGTCTGTGAACTGCAATACAGAGGGTGAACCCTCTTAACTTGAGTATAATCAATAAATGGCCGCCTTTTCTAATGTGACTGCACAATCATGAGGTATCCTGAGCAAGCAATGAGAGCCCTTTGGGACATTTGTCCTTTTTAGTATGGAAACACCATCTAATATGTCTTAATTGATAGCGAAACCTGCACCGATGAAAATGAGAGAAGATGAACATAGCTGATATCCAAAAGTTGTTTTACAACGGTAGCGGGCGCCCCTCTCTCGAAAGAACAGACTTGATAACCTGTTCAGTGGTTATTAACCACTTGAGAGTTCGCAGCCACTGCTTTTACTCACTGTGCCTTTCACAGATGGGAAATATCCATTTGCATATCAGTCTTTGTCCTGCCCAGGGGCAGTCCAGCACCGAAATGCAATGGCAACTCCAACCTGAACGAGAGTACCACCAGCAACCCCATACACGTGTTTCACCCTTGTTGGGGATCATCAGTGAGGTGAAGCTGATGCCTCTCTAAGCACAGTGAGAGGGAGACCACGTCTGGTTGCCCCCAGGAGACCTAGGGTTACCAATCCCAGGTTCCTTGAAAAATAGTTTTACAACGGTAGCGGGCGCCCCTCTCTCGAAAGAACAGACTTGATAACCTGTTCAGTGGTTATTAACCACTTGAGAGTTCGCAGCCACTGCTTTTACTCACTGTGCCTTTCACAGATGGGAAATATCCATTTGCATATCAGTCTTTGTCCTGCCCAGGGGCAGTCCAGCACCGAAATGCAATGGCAAGTCCAACCTGAACGAGAGTACCACCAGCAACCCCATACACATGTTTCACCCTTGTTGGGGATCATCAGTGAGGTGAAGCTGATGCCTCTCTAAGCACAGTGAGAGGGAGACCACGTCTGGTTGCCCCCAGGAGACCTAGGGTTACCAATCCCAGGTTCCTTGAAAAATAGTTTTACAACGGTAGCGGGCGCCCCTCTCTCGAAAGAACAGACTTGATAACCTGTTCAGTGGTTATTAACCACTTGAGAGTTCGCAGCCACTGCTTTTACTCACTGTGCCTTTCACAGATGGGAAATATCCATTTGCATATCAGTCTTTGTCCTGCCCAGGGGCAGTCCAGCACCGAAATGCAATGGCAACTCCAACCTGAACGAGAGTACCACCAGCAACCCCATACACGTGTTTCACCCTTGTTGGGGATCATCAGTGAGGTGAAGCTGATGCCTCTCTAAGCACAGTGAGAGGGAGACCACGTCTGGTTGCCCCCAGGAGACCTAGGGTTACCAATCCCAGGTTCCTTGAAAAATAGTTTTACAACGGTAGCGGGCGCCCCTCTCTCGAAAGAACAGACTTGATAACCTGTTCAGTGGTTATTAACCACTTGAGAGTTCGCAGCCACTGCTTTTACTCACTGTGCCTTTCACAGATGGGAAATATCCATTTGCATATCAGTCTTTGTCCTGCCCAGGGGCAGTCCAGCACCGAAATGCAATGGCAACTCCAACCTGAACGAGAGTACCACCAGCAACCCCATACACGTGTTTCACCCTTGTTGGGGATCATCAGTGAGGTGAAGCTGATGCCTCTCTAAGCACAGTGAGAGGGAGACCATGTCTGGTTGCCCCCAGGAGACCTAGGGTTACCAATCCCAGGTTCCTTGAAAAATAGTTTTACAACGGTAGCGGGCGCCCCTCTCTCGAAAGAACAGACTTGATAACCTGTTCAGTGGTTATTAACCACTTGAGAGTTCGCAGCTACTGCTTTTACTCACTGTGCCTTTCACAGATGGGAAATATCCATTTGCATATCAGTCTTTGTCCTGCCCAGGGGCAGTCCAGCACCGAAATGCAATGGCAACTCCAACCTGAACGAGAGTACCACCAGCAACCCCATACACGTGTTTCACCCTTGTTGGGGATCATCAGGGAGGTGAAGCTGATGCCTCTCTAAGCAGTGAGAGGGAGACCACGTCTGGTTGCCCCCAGGAGACCTAGGGTTACCAATCCCAGGTTCCTTGAAAAATAGTTTTACAACGGTAGCGGGCGCCCCTCTCTCGAAAGAACAGACTTGATAACCTGTTCAGTGGTTATTAACCACTTGAGAGTTCGCAGCCACTGCTTTTACTCACTGTGCCTTTCACAGATGGGAAATATCCATTTGCATATCAGTCTTTGTCCTGCCCAGGGGCAGTCCAGCACCGAAATGCAATGGCAACTCCAACCTGAACGAGAGTACCACCAGCAACCCCATACACGTGTTTCACCCTTGTTGGGGATCATCAGTGAGGTGAAGCTGATGCCTCTCTAAGCACAGTAAAAGCAGTGGCTGCGAACTCTCAAGTGGTTAATAACCACTGAACAGGTTATTAGGCCTTGTTCTGTCGAGAGAGGGGCGCCCGCTACCTTTGCAAACTAAATTTCAAGGAACCTGGGATTGGTAACCCTAGGTCTCCTGGGGGCAACCAGACGTGGTCTCCCTCTCACTGTGCTTAGAGAGGCATCAGCTTCACCTCACTGATGATCCCCAACAAGGGTGAAACACGTATATGGGGTTGCTGGTGGTACTCTCGTTCAGGTTGGAATTGCCATTGCATTTCGGTGCTGGACTGCCCCTGGGCAGGACAAAGACTGTTATGCAAATGGATATTTCCCATCTGTGAAAGGCACAGTGAGTAAAAGCAGTGGCTGCGAACTCTCAAGTGGTTAATAACCACTGAACAGGTTATCAGGCCTTGTTCTGTCGAGAGAGGGGCGCCCGCTACCTTTGCAAACTAAATTTCAAGGAACCTGGGATTGGTAACCCTAGGTCTCCTGGGGGCAACCAGACGTGGTCTCCCTCTCACTGTGCTTAGAGAGGCATCAGCTTCACCTCACTGATGATCCCCAACAAGGGTGAAACACGTGTATGGGGTTGCTGGTGGTACTCTCGTTCAGGTTGGAATTGCCATTGCATTTCGGTGCTGGACTGCTCCTGGGCAGGACAAAGACTGATATGCAAATGGATATTTCCCATCTGTGAAAGGCACAGTGAGTAAAAGCAGTGGCTGCGAACTCTCAAGTGGTTAATAACCACTGAACAGGTTATCAGGCCTTGTTCTGTTGAGAGAGGGGCGCCCGCTACCTTTGCAAACTAAATTTCAAGGAACCTGGGATTGGTAACCCTAGGTCTCCTGGGGGCAACCAGACGTGGTCTCCCTCTCACTGTGCTTAGAGAGGCATCAGCTTCACCTCACTGATGATCCCCAACAAGGGTGAAACACGTGTATGGGGTTGCTGGTGGTACTCTCGTTCAGGTTGGAGTTGCCATTGCATTTCGGTGCTGGACTGCCCCTGGGCAGGACAAAGACTGATATGCAAATGGATATTTCCCATCTGTGAAAGGCACAGTGAGTAAAAGCAGTAGCTGCGAACTCTCAAGTGGTTAATAACCACTGAACAGGTTATCAAGTCTGTTCTTTCGAGAGAGGGGCGCCCGCTACCGTTGTAAAACTATTTTTCAAGGAACCTGGGATTGGTAACCCTAGGTCTCCTGGGGGCAACCAGACGTGGTCTCCCTCTCACTGTGCTTAGAGAGGCATCAGCTTCACCTCACTGATGATCCCCAACAAGGGTGAAACACGTGTATGGGGTTGCTGGTGGTACTCTCGTTCAGGTTGGAATTGCCATTGCATTTCAGTGCTGGACTGCCCCTGGGCAGGACAAAGACTGATATGCAAATGGATATTTCCCATCTGTGAAAGGCACAGTGAGTAAAAGCAGTGGCTGCGAACTCTCAAGTGGTTAATAACCACTGAACAGTTTATCAGGCCTTGTTCTGTCGAGAGAGGGGCGCCCGCTACCTTTGCAAACTAAATTTCAAGGAACCTGGGATTGGTAACCCTAGGTCTCCTGGGGGCAACCAGACGTGGTCTCCCTCTCACTGTGCTTAGAGAGGCATCAGCTTCACCTCACTGATGATCCCCAACAAGGATGAAACACGTGTATGGGGTTGCTGGTGGTACTCTCGTTCAGGTTGGAATTGCCATTGCATTTCGGTGCTGGACTGCCCCTGGGCAGGACAAAGACTGATATGCAAATGGATAATTCCCATCTGTGAAAGGCACAGTGAGTAAAAGCAGTGGCTGCGAACTCTCAAGTGGTTAATAACCACTGAACAGGTTATCAGGCCTTGTTCTGTCGAGAGAGGGGCGCCCGCTACCTTTGCAAACTAAATTTCAAGGAACCTGGGATTGGTAACCCTAGGTCTCCTGGGGGCAACCAGACGTGGTCTCCCTCTCACTGTGCTTAGAGAGGCATCAGCTTCACCTCACTGATGATCCCCAACAAGGGTGAAACATGTGTATGGGGTTGCTGGTGGTACTCTCGTTCAGGTTGGAATTGCCATTGCATTTCGGTGCTGGACTGCTCCTGGGCAGGACAAAGACTGATATGCAAATGGATATTTCCCATCTGTGAAAGGCACAGTGAGTAAAAGCAGTGGCTGCGAACTCTCAAGTGGTTAATAACCACTGAACAGGTTATCAGGCCTTGTTCTGTCGAGAGAGGGGCACCCGCTACCTTTGCAAACTAGATATCCAAAAGTTGCCAAGCTGCATTGCACACATCCCATCCAATACATTAGTATAAACAACTGAGCTTCTCAAAGATGCTCCAGGCGTCTTCAAATTTGCGCTAGTTTTAAGCTCTGTGAATGAGGTGTAGCATCACAAGCACACAGTTAGGATCTTCAGAGATGTCCCTGTGTTTGTTTCAGGGAAACTCTTTGAGAATTAGGTGCTCTGTGTATCAGACATAAGATGTCAGATGTACATCTGAGATGCTCACAGGCATCTCCCAATTTGCTCTCACGGAAAACTTTGAGAACCTGGCCCACATGCTGGAGCATCTTGTTATTGTACACAATATAATCAGGTTGGTTGTTTGGAAGGGTTAGTGAACCTACACCTCTTTATAGAATGGCTGGAACCTCTATTCTTCCTGTAGCTACAATTTGTAAAGTTTAACACTTTGAAGAGATGAAAGGAGTTGGTGTGGAAAAATGCAGTTTGGTGTGAGGGGGGGTTTCATGTTTTAATAGAGTATCACAGAAGATGTTTGACTCTGTGTGCTTAAAATATTGCTTATCTTTAGAGTGGCACGTATACATAGAATGAATAGACACTCTGAAATATATTGACATGCAATGGCACTGTCCCTCATTGACAGATGCATTTGGGAACCGTTTTTATGGTACGCATTCTATATAAAGGCCATTTGCATTAATAATGAGTATATGGGTTTACAGAGTGGTAGGATGAGTGGTTAGATTTTAATCAGATGCCAATCATTCTACAATTTCCTGGAGAGGATTGGAAATATACTGCTATCAAATTAATGTGAGAGTCTTGGGTTTTGGAGATTTTGAACAAATTCAAATTTGTGTCATTAATTTCAAGGAAGAAAGCTATTCTTACATTATGATATTACCTGATTTTGCAGTAGAAAATAGCAAAGAACTAGAAACTATTGTTTAGAGTTTTGTCTAGGAGTGCAATCACTGCTTGGAACCTATGTGGATAATGTTAACTTTTTGATTGTGTTCTTTGATTTGGTTTGTTCTGTGTTGAATGATGTCTTGTTTTTAGTCATCCCTTTATTTTTCTTATTTGCTATATCAAATGTCATGCTCAGGGCTTTAAGTTGGCCGGGGCCTGCCGGGGCCGGGCCCCGGCAGTCTCCAAAAAGTGGGACTGAGCCGGGGCCCTGCCGGGGCCCCCGTCCCACCACACGCAACATTGGCGGGATGCATTATCCCGTCGCGGCGGCAGCCGCGACGGGAGATGCGCCTGCCATGAAGTCAGGCGATCTGACAGAAGTGGCAGCCAACCACAGCGATGCTGTGCCTGGCTGCCACTTCTGTAAATCATAGTAACTGCCTCTGGTGACCTCTCGCGTGAGGGGTCACCAGAGGCAGTTACTGTCCCTTTGTTTCCCCAGGTCGCAGAGGCGTCTTTAACCCTCGGCGAACCTGGGGATTCCTTGATATTTTTCGAGGTTTATGAAAGAAGGCTTGAAAAGTACACAATTCAAGCCATCTTTTATAAAGCTTTGCCGACGGACAATTTTGTCCGTAGTCAAAGCTTTATCAAAGATGGCTTGAATTGTGTACTTTCAAAGCCATCTTTTATAAAACCGAAATGTTTTAAAAAAAAATGGCCTGAAAAGTAGGCAAACCGTAAGGTATGCACACACACATATATATGCATGTTATATACCTGTGTGCGTACCTTACACAAACCATAGTAAGGTACGCACACAGGTATATAACATGCATATATATGTGTGTGCATACCTTACGATTTACGTACGTTTTAGGCCACGCCCCCGCAAGCCACGCCCCCAAATGAGGGCCCCCCCTCGATTTCTTACCCTACTTAAAGCCCTGGTCATGCTGTACACTTCTACATTTATGCAATGCCATGCTGAGTGCCTTAACGATTGGGATTACATTTATGGCTGTTACATATTTATGGCCTTCATTGACTGAATTAGTTTACCATATATGTTTTGCTTTCAAGCCAAAATTATATTTTATAACAACTCACATTACATACAGTAACACCCTGTCACACCAAGTCTGGAATTTCTCAGCACTATTCCATCATTGAAGCTATTGGGCATCTACAGTGGACACACTACACTTTGCGGCAATCACAGATCCCATAAATATATTTGATCAGGATTGCAACACACATCTTGACTTTATTTTTTACAAGATCTGCTATTTGATGTACTTCACTTTTGGGGATATGGATACAGAATGGAGGGAGTCGTCATCTTCACTAACTTGGCCAATACGCCCACCACACACCACTAGATTGGTTTCCATATCAGATGGTATTACTACCCTTAACCCTTAATCTTTTTCACAGAGGCTTGAAGTTACTTATAAATATGTCCTGATATACTGTTCAACTTCCCACCATCTTTTCTGCTTTGCCAGTTGAGCAGAGTTGACTTAAGGATGGGTTTCGGTTTCTGCTCCGACAGGCAGATCAGTGGTTAACATGCAATATCTGTGCAAGCACACAGACGAAGGGTGTGAGGAAGTTTACATAGTTGTCATTATAGCCTCTGTGCAGCAGCAGTATAGAAGATATGTGTTATTTATTTATTATTTATTTATTTTTATTCATAAAGCACACAAACAGTTCAAAAGGCATTGAGGCACTGTTACATGGAGAACGACTTAGTTACATGGAGCAAACATAATATGTAACACGTACATACATTATGCAAGACATACTCAGATAGGAGACCTCGCCAAATAGTAGTTTCCAAAACCAAAAGTTATTTTTATTTGGAGTTGCCCTTGTTGATAAAATGTGTATCGGCTTTAAAAACATCCTTTTTCAAATCAGGGCATTATGTACTGTTTCTCTTTTGTTATCAAAACCATATTTAACATATTACAACAACATTATTTTGATTCACATTTTCAAATGATAATTTCAAATAACATTGAACGTATATTTCGGATGTCATATCACAGAGAGATTGGGGTTGGAGAAGGGGAGGATTCAAGGGTTTTACAAGAGATTATCAGTTATAACCATTGGAAATGTAACAATAAACAAATGGCAGTATATAGTATATGTAAAAGAACACGTTTTAAATTAATAAAAGAAGAAATAATAAAGAAAAATAATAAAAAGACAAACATATAAACAGTATTATTTGCGCATTCTTGAGAGATTAAAGTTTAGAGTTGCATAGAAATGTCTTGCATTATCAATTTCTCCCAAAAGTACATAAAGAATATGACAAGATACCTGAAGGCCGGCCCATCCTAAGTGCAATAAGGTGGGCAACGGAAAGCATTGCACAATATCTTGATAACATTTTAAGACCGAGGGCAAGTGAGCTTAAATCATACCTAAGAGATACAACTGATGTTATTTGGAAATGAACAATCAAATGGGAAGATAATTATAGACAGGGAAGCCTCAATGTTAAAGCACTCTATACGTCAATACAACACAATTGGGCAATTAAAACTATAGATCATGTCTTCAAGGATGACACATCATCAGTGTACTTTCAAGTACAAATGATAATGGAGATGTTGGAACTAACCTTTGAATGCAACATCTTCACCTTTGACAAATGTTACTACAAGCAAGCTAAAGGTGTGGCAATGGGCACTAAATATGCCCCTGCACTAGCCAATGTCTTTATGGGCTTTTTGGAAGAAAAAGTGATTTATCAAGACAAGGCGCATCAGAAAGAACTAATAAAATGGATGAGATTTATTGATGACCTCCTGATCATCTGGAGTGGTACCAAACTCAAATTTGAAGAGTTCAAAAATAGAATCAATCAGAACCCATATGGAATACAATTCACAGGAACCAGCAATGAACAGTCAATCATCTTTCTTAATCTTACCATCTATATAGGCAATAAAGAACTGAAAACATGCACCTTCAGGAAACCTACTGAAGCGAACTCGACACTACACACCAGCAGTTGTCACCTTAAATTTATTATCAACAATATACCCTCAGGAGAGATCATCCGGGCAAGAAGGAACTGCCAAACAACTGAATTATTTGAAAAAGAATGCACACTCCTAGAGAGTAGATTCCTAGCAAGGGGATATACAGAAGAATGTGTGAAACAAGCTAAAACAGAAGCAAACTGTAAACACAAGAACAGACACTGGTACAAAACACTAAATCATGTGAGCAACCCACAGTAGGGTTTATTACAAAGTACAGTAGAAACCACAAAGTATTGAATAGGATTCTCTCAAAACACTGGCATCTATTAAAGCTAGACAAAAATATCAAAAACTATGTGGATCCAAAACCAAGAATAATCTTTAGACGGGCTGAAACTCTGAGGAATAAATTAAGTCCATCACCATTGCCTGACATCTGAACATTAGAACACATCACCTGGTTACAGTCGACTACTGATGGCTTTAGGAAATGTTAACACTGTACAATGGGCAAATATGCACACGAGAAAACAAATGTATTTAAGGACTCACACAACAATGAGGTCAAGATACGCCAATCAATTAATAGTAAAACAAAATGTGATGTATACGGTATCATCTGCATATGTACATTGGTATATATTGGAAGCACAATAAGCAAATTAAGAACCAGAATTAGAGAACATTTTGCGAAAATTGGAAGCCAAGACCCAAGGATCCCTCTCTCTTGTCATTGGCAGAAACACCACCAAATGGCAAACAAAGCAGAAATCAAATTCATAGGACTACAAAAAATAACAATGGGCAAAAGAGAAGGAAATAAGGAGAAATAATGAAGGCAAGCTGAGGCAAGGATTATTTGTAAACTTAACTCGACTATCCTCGGCTTAAACTCAGACAATGAAATGGTGTCATCATTATAACACATATTCTTTTTCTTATTTCAAAAGGGGTCTTTTCATTGCTGCTGTACGTTAATTTTAATAATTTAGTTGTGAAGTTTGTACATTACATATGTCAGAATCACTATACCATAATAAGGATAGCTAACAACTTATCAAAAACGCTATCAATATGTACTTAGAACATGTAATTGTACTTATATTATAGAGATAATCATCCTGGACAATCAGGCAGAATGAGCGCAATGGAATAGCCACTTATAAAATAACAGCTTAGTATGAGACTAATTACGTAGACTTTATGTAAAGGTAACACTAAGAAAGGACTTAGGTCCTGAATAGGTTACAAACAGTCACCACTAAGGTACAGATACACGTAGGTTAACTAGGTTCAGTGGCGTTCGGCATCTCTAGGAAACAGGAGCACGCGATCGATCGACATTACTAAAAAACTCAGGTAAGGGACTATCAACTAACTAAATACCGTGTGAGTGCCTGCTGATTAGTGCATCGGGTACGATAATAGTCTAACAATATGAAGCGGCGAACGAGTACATTGGTGCACGAGATAAAACGGGTGAATACATGGGACTAATAGCAAGTTACTTGAGCATTACTGATTGGAAATATGTGTGGAAAAAGGAATTAAGATACACAATCTTACTTAACGACAAGGCCACGAATACAATTAGAATAAATGCGCAACATTAAACAAGAAATTGTAATACAATACTAAGCTGCAAATATATCCAAACATTACAGAGGGCACTAATACATGTGTGACCAATGTTGCACGGTTAAACGTGCTTCAAGTAACATGATTACTAGAACTAGTAACAGGAATACAGTGGCATGGCAAGAATGCCAAAACAATCAACATAGTCTGTTTAATGAAAGGGAGAGCGATGTGCTGAAACATTCAATTTTATTTGGTGTGCTAAAAAGAATACATCTGATTTTAGAAGGTATTAAACCCAACAATTGAAAGAAGTGAACTTGATATGTCATACAGGGATAAGCCTTCAAAAAGGTAATTATAATGGACAATATAATTGATAATGCAAGACATTTCAATGCAACTTTAAAACTTTAATCTCTCAAGAACGCGCAACTAATACTGTTTATATTTTTGTCTTTTTATTATTTTTCTTTATTATTTTTTCTTTTATTATTTTAAAACGTATTATTTTACATATACTATATACTGCCATTTGTTTACTGTTACTTTTTCAATGGTTATAACTGATAATCTCTTGTAAAACCCTTGAATCCGCTCCTTCTCCAACACCAATCTCTCTGTGATTTGACATCCAAAATATACGTTCAATGTGATTTGAAATTATCATTTGAAAATGTGAATCAAAATAATGTTTTTGTAATACTTAAATGTGGTTTTGATAACAAAAGAGAAACAGTATATAATGCCCTCATTTACAAAAGGCTGTTTTTAAAGCCGAAACATGTGTTATCAACAGGGCAACTCCAAATAAAACTAACTTTTGGTTTTGGAAACTACTATTTGGCGCTGTCTCCTATCTGAGTATTTCTTGCATAATTTTCAATTTTGGAGTGGTTTTGAGTGGCTTTTCAAACCACAACTCAGAGAGACGCAACACATTAATCACTTTTGAAAATCGTGATACAAGTATCTTTCTTTTTTCTGCATATTTTTGTCGCCTTGACAAACCTTACCCACTAAACCACAATAGTTTTCCTTTTATGTACATACATTACTTATCGAAATGCAAATTGTAATAATGTACAGTACTCAAATGCAGGTTGTAATAATAATGTACAGTGCATGGCATAGCTGCCGGGTTCAAGTAAATAGAAATGTTTTGAGGATTTTGCAAAAGATGAGATGGGATGATTCTGCTCTGAGGTGGATTGGCAAGGAGTTTCATTGTGTAGCCGTGATGAATGGAAAGCTGGAGCCCCCCGCTCTAGCTGCTTTCACTTTGGGCACTGTGAGTAGGATGGCATATGGTGTTCTCATTGGAATAGCAGAGGAGGATCTATTTATTCTTTGAGTTAGGTATCGTGGGGCTGTGTGGTTAATGCATCTGTGTTTTATGGTAAGTGTTTTGAAAAGGACACATTCTTTAATGGGTAGCCAGAGGGCCTGTCTCCTGGCAGCGGAGATGTGATCCCTTTTGGGTTGCCAATGGCGGGACTGAGCGCTCTATTTTGGATGGTTTGGAGTTTGTCCAAGTTTATACTGATGTGCCCACAAGGAGGACATTGCAGTAGTCTAATGGGGATCCAATTAAGGCTCTTGCAATGGTGAGGCAGTTTTCAGTAGTCAGGAAGGGCCTGGCTGCGTTAATGAGCTTGGTGTGATAGACTGCAGAGGATGCAATGTTGCTGACTTGCCTGGACATGGAGAGATTGACATCCAGGTAGACTCTGAGGGTTTTTACTGCATGTGATTCTGGGATTTGAGTGTTGTGAATGGTGAAGGCCAAGTATTGGTTATCCAGTTTCCTTTGTGTTTCAGTGGAACCTATCAGTAGTAGTTCTGTCTTTTCTCCAACCAACAATAATTCTCACTCTCTGTTGCTCACTGTTGGTTTGATGATTGCATTCTTGTGATGTAAATTGGGGACCACACACATTTTTCCAAACTGCTGATGAGTTTCATTTGAACAATGATGTCCAGATCAATATGTTAAATGCAAGTCAAAATCTGTAAGACTTTCAAGGTCAGGGTGCGTCAGTTGGGAAAGTACATGTAATAATGCAATAGCTTTCACAAATGTACTTGAGCTTTTAACAAAGTTGAATAAGCACCCAGATGATACAGTTGGCTAGGCCAAAGAACTAGGACAAAGCCTTCAGTACAAGAGGAGTGCCTGTGCCTACGCTGACAAATAAAGAAAATGTCTTCAGACCACCACAAACTGCCAGATTGTGACAAGGAGAAGCAGGCCCCTGCTCTCTAAGAATAGAAAAGCAGATACCACTGAAAACAATGTATGTACTATCATACGACTGGAGTGGCCAAAAAAGCAGAGAGCCTTACTCAACAAAGCATTTTAACTGGCAAAAAAGTGATGTGTGCAAACATCAATGATTGCTATCATGTAGGGACACATGATGAAGAATGTGAGGTAATCGAAATATTGAAAAAATACTAACTTTAGTAACAGTACTACCTTTATACGATTCATCACCTGTGAATTTGTCTAGTCATCTGTTTGAAATCTGCCCATGCCGGATTTTAACAGATAGGCACAATTAACTAAAGCAACAACTTCCACATTTGGATTTACCACTGGAGAAGAGCCTGGCAACTAAGGCACACACTGTAAGAAGGAATTGTACAAATTCAGGAGAAAATACAATCTGTGCAGTGACAGAAAAAACGGGATGACTATAGATTATCCATGAAGTAAGGTACCACTGTCTGTCACAAGGGTTGTGCCCAGGCACCTATACTGAAAGTCCTCCTCAAAAGATTGTGACTATGATTTGTATCCTCAGATCTGATGGCGGATAATGCAATTTAGCCCTATGTTCCACTTAGCTTGCTCTCTGTTCGTACACAGATAACCTCTTAAATTACAGATCTCCATTTAAGAAGTAGCACAAGCCCTGCTACACTGCTACACCCAGTGATTAGCAAATACACCAACTGTCATGACCCAACATGAGAAGAGGATTACGGACTGATGTTTGGTGGCAGGAAATTCAGAAGGAATTTTCAGACAAAATTATTGGTCACCGAAATTCCATACTCACGCGGCAACTCAATGCTAGGGGTGATGGCCTCCAGGCTGGACCTCAAATCCAGCCTCACGGGTACAGTGGAAAGAGGACAACCTGCTCTGTTAATGTTGTTAGACCTCACAGCAGCATTCAATCTTGTCGACCAGTCCATACTTGTCGACAGATTGAAAGGTTTAGCTTAATGTTCTGACAGAGCCTCAGACTGGATTGCCTCTTTTCTGGGACCTTGAATCTCTAGAATGGCAGTATAGAAGTCAATCTACACCCACCGCCATCACTGCCGGAGTACCACAGGGATCATGTATAGCCCCATCTCTACTTAATATCTACATCAGGACTCTGGTCGACCTCATGGACTGCTTGGGTGTCCATTATACCAACTACACAGATGAAAGTCAGGTGGTCTGAGAGTTGTCAGGTGACTATTCTCAAGACTCTGAGACTGCAAATGGGGTCTATCCTGCCATCCAGTCCTAGATGGCTTCAAACTCCTTAGCACTCAACAATGAGAAAACAGAGCTTCTCATTTTGGCTACCGGACGGCGGCTCAAGAAATTGGATCCAGCCTATGCAAACTTTAATATTGGCAGGAGCAAAACTACTGTGACCAGATGTGTCAAGACCTTGGGTGTCCATTTGGACGCTGAACAGACTATGAAGTCCAAGGTGGCTCACATACAATCAACTTGCGGTTTTATCATTAAGATCTGCAATCGAATCAGGCACTATATCTCCATCAGCAATAGCTTGCTTTTGGCCACGGCTCTAGTAAATACCAGACTCAACTATTGCAATAGGCTTCTCATTGGGACTTCCCAAGGTAATCGTCATTCCCTTCAAACCACCCAGAACAACGCTGTACGAGCAGTTTATGGTTTATCTAAACATGAACACATAAGATCTTCTAGAAGTGCATCACACTAGCTTCCTGTCAGGCACAGGATTTCTCACAAGCTTTTAGCACTAGCCTACATCTCCTGGACCACCACTGCCCCCATATATCTCTCGGAACTCCTCACCGCTACTCACCCAAACCAGAATTTGCGTTCTAACGACAGCCATACATTTAAGCAATCAAGGTCCAGGCTGGCATAATACAGAGGAACCAGTTTTCATGTGCTGGCACCTAAATAATGGAAAGTGCTTCCTCTTGCTCTGAGAGCCTCCACATCCCTGACAGAATTTAAGAGAGCTGTGAAAACTTACCTGTTTAACCTCAAACCAGGGTTATGAGTATGTGATTTCAGAGCCTGCCCTCCCTGACTCATTATTTTGCCTTCCTGTTTTGTTTGTCTTTTACTGTTCTTTGTGTGCCCTTAGTCCAATGGGCAAGTGGCACGATATAAAAAAATGAATAATAATATTAATAATAATAATAATTATGCTCTAATAAGTAGAAGGATATAAGGTTCCCCCAAAAGACACGGTTGTTTTTATTATTTGGACTAGGATAGGGGGTGTTAAGGTTCACATTCTCCTGGGCACGACTGAATATTGCTGCCACTTGTTCTACTTTCGGAATATATCCTACAGCAATAACAGAGGTGTATTACTAGAGGTGTAAGAAATTCTAATTCAATCAGCGAAAATGTGTGGATTTGCTGGTTTCTTACTTCATGAAACTGCAACATGTCCCTCTTTCTATTTTCGCTTTTGTAAATTAGCAACATTTTCCCTCGGGGTAGATATGCTTCATACTTTTCTTGCAAAAATGAAAATACATGTTACATTATCTGTACAATTGCCAATGATAGGAACTGGAAACTAATGTTTTCCAGGAAAAAATACTAATTTGTGTTTTTGTTTTTAAGCAAAAGGTAACACCATGCTAAGATCATTTCTTTGATTATGACAGTCCAAACTCCGGTGTCTATGGAGGTTTATGGGTTAACTGGTTTTCATTGAAGGCAACTGGCTGTCTGATGACTTGTTTACTGAAACTGCTGCCAAGGGGAACTATAGGGTGACTGACCAACTAATGAAAACTTGCCCAAGTGTTTGTTCATGGAAAGATTTCCTATGGGATTGCGCCACTATAAAACACTTCCGTGAATCAGGCCCTGTACAGTGTTTCACTTGGAAGTTGGGTGAGATACTGCAAAAATGCAGCAATTTGTGAGCAAAGAAAATGGCGGCTTTACAGGTTTGCAGCAATGACTGAATAGCAAAATGGTTGCCAGATTAAACAAAACAAAAAAAAAAAATCCTGCGTCCACGAAAGGAAGGGGTGGGGGAGTATTGCTTGTCACTAGTTTTGGTGAGAAATTGTGAAGAAAGAATATTGTGCTCTTTTTAATCATCAAATAAGAGAAAGGGACTAGCACATTTAAACTGCATCCCGTATACATATTTACTAAAGGGTGTATGTGCATTGCAGTCTGAGGATGTGCAAAGCCATCCTTACATTGAGAATGCAATAAAAATCTTTATGGGGAATGGTAGCTAACTACCCTTGGTCCCAAGGAAATAACTGATGTGTCAGTCACTTTATCCACAAATCTGAAACTAAAAGATGTCGGAAGCAATATGCATGGTTCAATGTTAAAAACATTTTAATATCATGTTGAGTGTTGCAGAAAATGAAATGAGCACCACACCCTGTGTGAATTATGCTCTTACTTATTCAAGCGTATCCATATTTTATCACAGATACATTTGTGCAAGATCTGTTCACAAAGTAATTTCTGAGTTTATGTGAAACAGACTGAAACTCTTGCTTGTGTTATTTGTCCACTGCTCCTTTCTCATTGGGGTATTTTGAAAGAGTTTGATTAGTATACCAGACAACCCATCTTGAAATAACTTTATATCATTTAACAATGCATATGGACATTCTTGGTCTTGCTAAAATCCTTTGCTTAGAATGGTAAGTCTAACAGACGTATGCCTAAAATATACACTGGAAGTGATTATTAGAAATGAACACCATACTACTTCAGAAATAATTAATTTACAATGGTAGTTCAATGCAAGATTGAATATTTTGTTTTTGATAGCTGCTCTTGCAGAAAAACACAGACCCTTAATACCCAAGATGTCTGTTTATTTTCTCTGGTTGGAGGAGCGGCGACAGGGACGTCAATTCACCAAAATGCCAGGGGTAGCGGAAGTGACATCACATGACCCTTGACAGGAAGTGATGTCATTTTCCCCCACTCCTAAATGACATCACGCGAAGGGATGGAACGTGATTGTTTACTCCTTGACATAACAGGAAGTGGCATCACTTAGCATTGTTTTTAAGTACACTAAAAATATGGTTGCAATATTACTGTAATATGATATACATTTCATACAAGAATGGATCACCATATGTATCGGCAGAAAAAAAAACATGCTATAACTGCAACTTGGTAAAAGCAAAATACATAGTGCGAAATTGATGCTTATTCTATTCTAAATTTTTTTGGAGGATTGTGTCTGCATTTGGAATTTGAGGTGTATGATAACAGACTAAATCAATGACTCAACAACGGAAGTATCCCTGAAATAAACCTTTAATGAGTCTAGCAATTATTGTATGGAATTCCAGAAAAGAAAAAAGGATGGGCGAACCCTCTTTTTTAGGGGGCCTGACTCAAGAGGGTTAAGAATTACAGATATATGGGGGGGTTGAGTCAAAGGCTTCCCAAGCCAATAGCTTGGCAGGAGGTAGCTGCGGCCTTGCAGGGGAGCTAGATTACTACTAGCTCTGAACAAAGAGTCACCGTGGAAAACAAAACAAAACAATATAGATTTATTTAACAGGAAGACAATTATCAGTTTTTTACGTGTGCCGTGGCACGGCACATATGCATACAGAAAATACTATTGTAATCTGCATAGTAGTGGATTAGTGTACAGTAGTGACAGTCTATTTATTATGTTGTTTAATATCACAACACATTAACATTGTCAACAATTGAGTAGGTGTTTCTGGTTCGGTAGTGGGATGACAAGAGGCAGTGGCTGATAGAAATGGATCAGCGCTGCACGGTGGGTACCGAACTGTCTTCAGGACATTGAGGTCGAGTTCAGACTGGGTGAATGAGTAGGGCATCTTCCTATAGTGAAAAAAGGGAACTGCGTTAAAAACGGTGAGAATGGATATTGTCCATTATTGGTGAGGAAAGCAAGGCAAAGGACCTACCATGTAAACATTGATTAGCGCCATGGCTGAGGTCTAAGTAAATGGCAGCTGCTGGAAATGCGGCTGGGAGGGTCAATCTGCAGATGTCAGAGGCCCCGATCTAAGTCAAAGGAAGTCAGAAATGACTGGTGAGGAAAACTCGATGGAAGAAATGTTTTGTGCAAAGGCTGTGACTATGCGAAGACTTAAAGAAGCCTTGTGTACAGTGGGCGGCCAAGACTGGGATTTAAATGTGAAAAGCACTCATGGATAACAAGGGCTGCTCGAGTTGACTGTGAAGGAGGATGCCTGGGTGAAATATGCAAATTATTGCGAGCGTTACGGTGATTAAAAAGGTGGAGTGCTTAATGGTGCTTAAAGAGAGAATGCAAAAAGAATAAAATATATTGTGCAGTCTGTAACCGAAGCATGGTTGCCGGTGGAGAACACAAGTATTAAGTGGTGTGTCCGTGTGGGATCCGGACAGTAACGAGAATTGAAACAAGTGGAGTATCATCAGACCGAAAATAAATGGGCTGCATTAACTCTCTGTGATGCAATGATAGCGTAGCTAAACATGCAGGATAGTGCAGGCCAACGGGTGGAGAGTGCTGTTTAATGGCCGATATTCTTAACTGTGCCAGAGTAGAAAGAAGCTGTGTCACTGCCGTAGGTGCGCATGACTGACTGCAGGGCTCAGTTATCATGAGACCGAGGCCACTAGTCCCCGCGGGGACTGCGCATGCGTCCGGGGATAGTGTCAGGGAAGTGCGCGGACGCACTATGTGCGTCGGATGAGGCTGTGTTAGGCTCGCGCATGCGTGTTGGTCATGTTGGAAATAGGAAACCAATGAATGGGCATAGTCGTTGTATTGCTGTCAATGCGGAGTTGCAAAAAAGGCATGTGGTGACAGATTAGTGAAGCAATGGAGGAGCTAGATCATTGTAATGCTCCATGCCAACAATACAGGGTGACAATTGGAGACATGTGTTTACAGATTAGTACAGAAGATGGGGGAGCATAATCATTATAACGCTCCATGCCACGTTCAATATGGAGTTACAAATGGTGGCAACAATTAACAGATCAGTAAAACAATGTTTTTGTAATCCTCCGTGCCAACAATGCAAGGTATCAATTTGAGTCATGTGTTACAGTTTTGTACATTGTAAAGCTCCATGCCATTGTTCCTGGGAGTTACAAATGATGGCAAGTGTTGACAGATTGGTAAAACAAAGAAAGAGCTTGGTTATTGTAATGCTCCATACCAACAATGGAGGGTATCAAATTTCTTCCATCTAGTTTTCCTCACCAGTCATTTCTGACTTCCCTTGACTTAGATCGGGGCCTCTGCCATCTGCAGATTGACCCTCCCAGCCACATTTCCAGCAGCTGCCATTTACTTAGACCTCAGCCATGGTGCTAATCAATGTTTACATGGTAGGTCCTTTGCCTTGCTTTCCTCACCATTAATGGACAATATCCATTCTCACTGTTTTTAACGCAGTTCCCTTTTTTCACTATAGGAAGATGCCCTACTCATTCACCCAGTCTGAACTCGACCTCAATGTCCTGAAGACAGTTCGGTACCCACCGTGCAGCGCTGATCCATTTCTATCAGCCACTGCCTCTTGTCATCCCACTACCGAACCAGAAACACCTACTCAATTGTCGACAATGTTAATGTGTTTTGATATTAAACAACATAATAAATAGACTGTCACTACTGTACACTAATCCACTACTATGCAGATTACAATAGTATTTTTTGTATGCATATGTGCCGTGCCATTATAATATTTTGTATTATTTTAAACTTGATCTCACAATGCTGACATTTTTATGAAATATGCAGATTTTTTTGACAAAATTCGTGTACATGGCAAAAGAAACATTTGCAAATTTCGCGACCCCTTTCTAGTACACTTTGATATGCATGCACACATAACTGTTTAACCACTCACTCCCACGTGTTGCGGTTGATAGTGGCTAAGAACAACGTTAATTGTGATAGCTTCATTACTACTCGCTGAACTAAAGAAACAAGTTCACGTGTTCAACTTAATCCATATCTGTCAGCGTGATGCACGTATGTCATGGTCACTAAACAATTCTGTTTGCTTCCATATGAGGTGCTTTGATGAATACATGTGCACACATCAGTGTGCGGTGTGGACTGTAAAACGCACATAGACACTTAATTGAAAGTGCAGCATCTAATAGTAAAATCAATATCCACAGAGTCTGAAAGCACATTAAAGGATGGTGCTGGCACTTGTGTTGCCAGTGCCTCAAGTCACGCTCTCATGCATGAGCATTCAGCCTTGATAATGCTTTGAAGTCCCACTCATGAACGCAGATCTAGCTCTGAACTGTGTAATCTGTGGGTTCTGACACGTGATAGACAGTGTGCAAGAGCTGCCATAGATCCGCACAGAGGTGGAATAATACAGACACATTGATCGAATGTACCATCCGCATGGCAGGGCTTGATGGTCAGTTCCCAGCTAGTCCTTTGCTTCTGGGCTGGTCTCCAATCTCCCCAAACTATTCTGATGGCACTTTACACATGGAAGTGAGGGCGGAGAGTGCAACGCCCCAATCCTGATGATGCCATTGGTTCATTTGCTAATGTAGTATAAGACATGTACATATAGATGTAGCAAAGTGCCCTAATTTTTCCTGTTTTTTTATTTTATTTTTATTTTTTGTGCATTGTCAGTGTCATTTTCAGTATAGTGTGGCGGATTCACAGATAATAATGGGGCAGAGAACAGGGTAGATACAGAAAATACTGTTGACATAGTTTCTGGACCCTTTGAAGTACTGCACAGCACAAGTGTGTACTACAGATAGCGAGGGCCCTGCAACTGCTGCGTGTTGTGAGATACTCCTCCTGCCCACTCTGTGAAAATGTAAGGAGAGAATGCAGACTCAATTTGAAAGAAGGGCCATACAGTAACATGTCGTGGTCCTCAGCCATAACTCCAGTCACATCCCTAAAATCCAAAACAGCCCAGGTTACAGCCAAATATATCCAGGGTGGAATTCGAAAAAATAATGCCCCAAAATAAGAAACGTTCATCGAAATGTGTATGAAAACGCAGACATCACTAGGGGAAGTGCATACAAAGAACATGGGTAGCGGTCCCTCCACTGCCATACACACTTGGGCACCTGCACCTGTCGTGTCGGCGTCCCTGGAAAGGTAAGGTGCTGACGGCACAAGCAGCAGGGGGTTGTGTGCACAGGAGACTTCAGGACTGAATCTGGAGCAGAGGATGGCACGGCGGCTGCAGAGGGGTTAGCCTTCACCTCTGTATACCTCTGGGGAGTGTTCCTGGTCGATCAGGCAAACCATCAAGGCTCCCTGTGACTGAGCGTGCTGCCGGCTCCCTTCCACCATGCAGTGGCAGAAGGTTGCCTTGCATTTTGGGTAAGTAAGTGGCACAGAGCTGAAGAGGCAACACTGGCAGAACTGCAAGTGGCCGTGCTGTTCCTGAGGTTCTAATCCGGGGACAGGCCAACATCCTCAGCGTATGCCTCTTCACCTCCCACAGAAGCTTGATCTTGGGCCAATCATGATATGATATGATATGATAAGTTATTTATAACACACTTAATACCCAGAGGTTTCTAAGCACTGACCCGGGAATCGAACATGTGCTGCTCCATGTCGTTTTGCTTCCAAGGAGAGCATGTTGCCACTGAGCTATCCTCCTGAGAGGCATTTATCCATGCCCCAACAGAGGCCTGTGTAGCTGCTCTCATGTGTATTCACAAGACCGAAGGGCCCCTTTTCCTCCCTTCCACCCCACCCCCCCATTCCCAATCTTCTCCCCAGGCACTGTAGTTGTGAACATAGCCTCGGGAGGGACCTGCAGGTTAGTCTTCGATGAAGATGATGCAACACACAGGGGAGAGGTGATGCCTTTTGCTTACACGTCATCATTGCTACAGCAGGGATGGTGGACAGTTACAAAGCCTGGTGAATCAGTGGAGATGGTTTCAGTGCAGTGATAGCTCCTGATACCATGTTACTGGGGTATGCAAGAGGACTTAACAATAAGAAGCAATGCAGTGAGAATACTATGATTATGTTCCAGAAATAATGGCTCAATTGTGATACAAAGGGATTGGCAGTGGGATTCCTGGGCTGTGAAGAACATATCTGACTTTAGGACATGATCGTTTCTACTTCATGACCACTGGTGTCCCATCGCATGGTGATTGTGGGTCGGGGGAGGGAGGGGAGGTGGATAATATGGATGGAGGGGTGCTTCACAGTTCAGTGGGTTAAATGAACACTGTGAGTACAGTATAGATTACCTGCACCGATAGGGTGGGGAAACGCAGGGAGATGGCTCAGTGGAAGGTGTTAGGTGGGGACAATGGAAGGTTTTGAAAGGGGCTGAGGATGGAGTGGAAGAAGTGCGGCCTTTGAGTAACTTATTCCATTGGTGGAAAGGGAGAGGTAAATGTGAAGGACAGCAGTTGAGTGAGAATGGGCGGGTTTAGCTATTCAAGGTGGACATGACAAATGTGTTTTGCCTTTGGTTATGTTATATGTAAGGAACAATAATGGCTGATGGTGTTTACGGTCTGCGGTTTCTTTGGAAGCACATTTGAAAGAGTCATCCAATAATCTTAAGTAAAAAGTACTGATGTATTTCACATTCCAATCAGTGAGGAGATTTATGGATGCACTGGTCATCAATGCTTCAGTGCTCCTGCTTGATTCCAGCTTTACCACAGTAAGAGTGAAGTGTGTACATATGGGCATTGAGGACATTGCAGAAATGGGTGCATTATTGGACCAAGTGCAGTCAGCATGGGGGCATTTGTGTTCTCCTCACGGGTGGGAGACATCTTGGGAGCAACTTTTCCATGACACATATTCTCAGCTATGACAACATTATGGGTTGTTGTCTTCAGGGCTTCTCATGATTGTGTGGAAGGTATAGGTACACACACACTTAAAGGAATATGATTATGAGTATGTGCATGCGTAGCTGAGTGAACTACCGCATGATGTGAATTTGGTATTAATGTGGAAATTTGGTGCAATCATGTGAACTATGTGTATCACATTTAAGATGTGTTTGGCAATGCAAGGCAAGGTTCAAAGGTGTTTTTAAAAAACGGTGTTTTTAAGACAAACAGTAATATTGATGTCATTTTTGTAACGTTTTTTAAAGAAACTAAACAAATAAATAAATAATAAAGGAATAACACATTGTTCATTGGCACATCAGTATGCAGTGCACTCACCATCAGCCACAGTCTCCATTCCTCCAATTCCCTGTAATATGCTGACAAAGGGCCTCATTACGACCCTGGCGCTAAGTGGTTAACAGCGCCGTAAAAGGTTGCAGCGACGTTAACCACTTAGCGCTTTACTACGAGGTCTCTTTGCTGGACCTGACCTGAACGGCTGGTCTGGACCAGCCGTTAAAGTAGGGACCCGCAAAGGGACCTCGCAGGCAATTACAGTACCGCAATTTGCGGTACCGTAATTGCCGCCTTCCCCATTCCCATTGAGCCCTATGGGGCAAAAATGGGAATGGGGAAGGGCCATGGGGAAATGGGGAAATGGGGAAATACCACCCCGCCAACCTTGGAATGGGGCGGTATTTCCCCATTTCCCCATGGCGGTCTCGTTACAACACCAGCACCAACCAGGGTGCTAATAGCGCCGTGGTTTAGCGCCGGTGTTGTAATGAGGGCCAAATATTTTAATCAGTGCCTTCTCCTCCCACGGCTATAGCATTAGAGTTGGTGGTAGTGAGCCACTTCCTGTGGCCAGGAACACCCTAGCGTGGCTTTAGACCAACTTCCATATACGCCCTAACAGATTCAGACAACAATAAAGGATCTGGTCACCCTACAGCGAGGAGTTGCCCCACATTGACAGCCTGCAGAATGGCACTAGTCTACAGATCTTTTTGCACTGACAGTATGGACGTGTATTGTGTCTCTCTGGACCTGGGAGATGCGCTATCTGCTTCTTAGTACCCACCACCCAAACTCCCAGCTCAGCAGAGTATTTGGGACTGAGACCTGGTCCTGGTGGATGCCCGTTGGTGTGAGCCATTAATGGAGGCATGCTGGTCTCCTAGGGAGTGGTTCTCTGGGTTAGTATGAATGTTAGCAGGCAAACTGGGGCTCACAAGGGGAAAACTGATGACGTGGTACTAGTAACTCTAGAAAAAAGAGGGTGGTTGGGGAACAGTTGCAAGATGGTGGTGCCGGGGACATGAATTATTGCAGATGATTGGCGGGAAGTGCAGTAATGAAGGAATGAGGTGACAGATGTACAAAGGGGCAGCAGGTTACGAAGGGGAGAAAAGTCAGGAAGAATACATTCACTAAGGGTTGCAAAAGCTGTCAGTGCCAGAAAGTCTTTAAGGGGGGCAACCTGAGTCAGGAGGGAGAAAAAAGCACTAATGAGGGTCAAACACCATTTGGGCCAGAAAGGCAGTGAGAAGGCAATGGAAGCCAGTGAGGTAGAAATGCACTAAGGAGGCAAGAGCAGTCAGAATGGCAGAAACACTAAGTGTGCACAACAATGGTAAGGGGACGGAAAGATAATGGGGTAACTACAGTCTGTGGACCAGAATGGAACTAAGATGGGAGCAACAGCCAGCAGGCAGACATACACTGTGAGCATGCAGCAACAGCCAGCAGGCAGAAATACACTGTGAGCATGCAGCAACAACCAGCAGGCAGAAATAATACACTGTGAGCGTGCAGCAACAGCCAGCAGGCAGAAATACACTGTGAGCGTGCAGCAACAGCCAGCAGGCAGAAATACACTGTGAGCATGCAGCAACAGCCAGCAGGCAGAAATAATACACTGTGAGCGTGCAGCAACAGCCAGCAGGCAGAAATACACTGTGAGCGTGCAGCAACAGCCAGCAGGCGGAAATACACTGATGGCGTGCAGCAACAGCCAGCAGTCGGAAATACACTGAGGGCGTGCAGCAACAGCCGGGGGCAGAAATTCACTAACAAGGGCAACAACAGTCAGGGTGTTGAGAAGGCACTAAGGGGGTGCACCAGAAGAAGGAATCATGCATGGACTGTAAAGGGGGCACTAACAGTCAAGTGAGCAGAAACGCACGAATGTGGGGCAAAAACAGATACGAGGCAGGGAGGCACTAATGAGGGCTAGAGGGCAATAGGGGTACTACAAGGCACCTGGGAGGTTGCGGGGCACGGGGGGGCTGCAGGGCACAAGTAGGTTCTGAAGGAAATAAGGGGGCCTGCAGTGCAATGGGAGATGCAGTGCTCTCGGGGGCTAGGGGGCTTCAGAGCATTAGCACATGCAGAAGGTCACTAGAGAAGTCTGGAGGTGTCAGGGTAGCAAACACCTTACATGTTTGGGCCCATGTGCAGTCTTATGGGAGAAAGAGTGCTCAATGACACTTCCTTGGTGCTTGTGGCCTGTTTTAGGAGCTGTTATTTATGGTGCAGATCAGAGGCGCCACACTGAAAGTATTTTTGTAACCCCTTTGCACCCTGCGCCCTGATACCCCTGGGTCTGGTGCACATAATAAATAAATAAATAAACAAACAAACAAACAAACAAAATATGTTCTGCCTGATTTCCCCTCCTCAGGAACGCGTCTCACTTTTGGGCTTGACCAGATGCAAAAAATGACATGGAACAGGGTGTTCATGTGTAGCGTGTACGCCTTGTATTCCGCCAATTGTGCATTTCTGAAGCGGACCAAGACAAATCTGTGTTGTTCTTTCTTTGACTAAAACGAGGCATATATGTTTCCCGACAGCTGAGCAAGACACTGTGGCGTGCATCTGAGTGCTAATTACACGCTCAGGTAAATGAACCCCAGAAGTCTCAGAAGCGGTGCTTTTCATAGGTGAGGTCAAGGGGGAAATGTCTTATATATGTTGCCCTGCGGTCAAATGTTAATACTGCTTGTCTCACGCACTCTGTTTCGAAAAGAAATTAGACAACTCGCATAGTCTCACATGGATAACTAAGCCACTGTTATATATATATTGCATTTTTACAGTGGCATTTACATTGGAGACTATAGTGTATGTGTGTCGCATATACAGTGTTTCAGTTCAGTAGCATCGTTTTAAAATCTGGTTTCTTTTAAGATGAAACACCATGAGCTGCGCAAAGCAAGCAGGCCTCGTTTTCTGTTTTTGATGAGCGGGAAATGCCTCTTTAGCAGTTTTAGTATCTGAAGGAATAACTTCATCAGAGTGCAGGTGACTTTCAAATTACTCCTCCCAGCACTGCTGAGCAAGTACCTTTATCTCATTAACCAGCATCAGAAAATTCAGTTATCTTGACAAGGAGTACAAAGATAACACACCCCTCTGCCTGACAAGAGCAGTTTGCGGCTATGGAAAATATTCATACCTGAGGCAGGTTATAGTAAACATTATATATACGCTGCTGTCTTATTGGTTTCTTATTTTTTGCAGGTGCGTTTTGCAGCTATTTTTCACCGTGTCAAGGGTGCACGCAGCAGCTGGAAGAGGTAAGGAGTAGATGTGAAATAATAGACCATGCTTCACACTTAAAATGTCATTTCAATCATTACCGAGGTTTAAATCAATTGACACCAATTCATATTTTGTTTCCACTGCTCGTGCCATGGCCAGTCCTTATAGGCAATGTACTTTGAGAAGAGGCTGGCCAGTCTTGTCCATTAAGCATACATGGCGACAGTTGCCTAATGCTGAATCCAGCCACAATGGTTGAACGGTAGTCATTTAGAAGATTAATTGTGATCTGCCCACCATGCACTGGATTTCTGGCATACGCCTATGCAGGCTTGTACATTCCAAGCACATCTGGGGCTGGATTACAGCTATTTTGCACGAGGGAAAAGGTGGCACTAGTGCAAAAACCATGTACTCTGATTGCATTTTTAACTAGTGGTGGCTCTAGTGTAAAAATTGCCCTAGTGCAAACGTACTGAAAACATGTTTCTTACATTTGGACACATTTCGCTGTAGTACTAATTGCATTTGTTCCAGTGCAAAGTTTCTGTCATACCGAGCTATATGGTGTGTGCCCTAGTGTAATAGCATGCAACATTATACTTGCACCAGTACAAGGCTTCTGTAATCTGTTTACTGACTGGTGAGATCTAGCTGAAAACGAACTCCTGTGAGCAATAATGTGACACTTATTAAAACAAATCCTACAATTCACGATCAGTGATTTCATGATGATGGCCTGATATTATACTAGCAGAGCACCGAGCTACTAGTAGCATGTGGGGGTGAAGGGCTTAACAGTAAATGGATTTTATGATCACACTGTAAACATATTATTGTGATGGCATCAGGCTGCACTAGGCTAACAGAAGGCCATATGCATATGCTCTTCGCCCCTCTACCTCTAACTCCCTCAGGGTCAGTCGTTTTTCAAAGAAACAGGCTGGGGGTAGATCTCTGCCTTCGGCTGGGGCCTCCCTCTGGAACAGCCTCTCTGCCACTCTAACACTTGTGGAGAACCATCTCCAGTTCCGGAAGCACCTCAAGACCTTCCTCTTTTCTTCTGCCTTCGCTCCCCCTCTCCCCTGCTGATCTGTTCTCTCTTGGCACCGTGCACCTGGCCAGCCTATGTCCTCCGGGCCCAGGTACCTGCTCACCCTGCCACCCTCCCGCACTGCCTGCGGCCACCCCTTACACTGGGGTCTGTATCTGTACCCCTACAGTCCCCCCTTTTTCTTCCTGTACTTATCAGACCTACCCTGTCTGCTGCCTTAAACCCAGCACTTGCCACCTGCTGGCTGCACTACCACTGTTAGTTGCCTTTATTATTTATTTGTATATTATTATTTAGCTGTTTCTCCTCTGCTTCGCACTTTCCACTTCTCCCCCCTTCCATGCACTTTTCCCCTCCCCTCTCCCAAGCACTTGGGCCTTCTCAATGTCACTGGGCCTAGTAAGATCGCTGTTATGTTCTCCCCTGTTCCCCTCCCTTGCCTTGTCGCGCTCTGAAACACTTGTGTACGAGCACAATAGAAATAAAATATCAATATCAATATCAATAAGGGACAATTCCCCATTCTCTCCACCAAGTTACCTAAATCAACTTAGCTAAAAAATATTGTAACGTGTTGATGTGAAGCATAATATGTATCATACCTGTTCGAACTAAAAAGGTGTTTTAAAAGAAATGTAATGTTAGCAAATGGGATTTTCAGGGTAACACTCTGCATGCACTAATTGGGACCATAGCTGTTGAGGCCCTATATTGGCCTTTGCTTGAAAAAAACAGTTCTTTCTGTTGCCTGTGATGTAGACCGTCCGTCCCTCTTCCTGATGCTTTGACCTCTGTCTCTGCTACATTGATCCCTTTTCTGGCTGCATGTTCCCCTTCCAGCTACCTGGCCCTCTTCTTGTGTTATCAGTAGATTTTTCTCTGCTCACTTGAACTCAATTGCTGTCGTTTAGTTGTTGCTGTTTCTTCTGTGGACTGCATTCATTTTTCCATAGAACCTGCACTACTATGGACAGCTCTGCCCTTCGCTCTCTGCTCTCCCTTCTGTGTGTACTGTCACCCTTCTGCTTAATCCTCCTGCACAGTGGCTGCTCTTCCAGTCTCTGGCGTCGTATTCCTGCCTGTTTCTTACAAGTCGTGTCGGTTTCATCTCTTCAAAAGGTTCGACCTGTTACTCCACACCTGTTAATACCTGTGCATCAGTCTCTGTGAGGGCATAGAGGAACCAGCACATGTTTTGCTGTCCACCCTGTACCCTAGAGCAATGCAGAAAATGTTTGGAAAATTTGAAGAGGACCATCGGTATCAAGCTGGCCAAACTGTATCATTGTGATCTAAAATCATGGCAAGAGAGGCTTAGTGCACAATCAATCTTAGGGAGTAGGAGTGTGAGGCAGTATTTGACCTGCAAACAATACACAGATGGAGGTGAGTCGTAGACTACTTTATTACCTAAAGTCATATCAATGTATATTCTCATATCAACAAGTTGCCTGCAAATAGACAATGCCAACTGACTCCTTCTTACATAAGACACATAGAAGGCGGACAACATAGTGGCTACTGAAAACGTGTAGGGGCCTTCCCATCACAGAAAGAAAACCTCTCTGGCGTGTGCCCAGACACATCTGCTGCCATTCCTGCATCTTGACTCTTGATTGCTTTGCTATGTTGAAATTCTGTCTTCCAGAGATCCTTAAACAGGATATGTCCCTTAGGTAAATTGGTAATAGTGGAGGATTAGCCAGAGAATGAAGGGGACACAGTTGTAAGAGCTCTAAATGCAGAGGTTTCTCTAGGCCAGGAGAGTAAGCCAAGGTAAAACCTATTTATAGGTTAAGTGGCTGGCAGGCAATGGCTGACGTGGAAGTGAAGAGGTTCAGGTCATGTGACTGGTTCCACACGTTTTTGAGAGAATGTGAAGAGGACCTGGGCAGATGAACAGCAAATAAACTAGGCAGCTGCCAACAGAGGATGCTCAGTTGATGGTCAGGCAGACATTGACCCGTGCATTGAATGCCCGTGCAGTCAACTATATGAATTCCCACTAAGATGTATAATCCTGACCAAACAGATTGAGAACTGGGACCAGTCCCTCTTGTATGACCAGAAAGAAACTACATGTGTACATTCTCTGTGACTTCTCAATCCTCCCACCAGTCCAGATCCTGACTGTATAGACACTACCAATACATACATCACCAGGTCTCAACAAATTCACTCACAACACATTTTGGGTTATGTCAAAAACCTCGTATTACCACAAACCCTACTCTTCTCCTTTTATGTGTGGTGATGGGAACCAGCCCTTATTACTAAATAGTGAAACATTAAGAGGTATATGTATTAGTTACATTACCACACTCAAGTATATGAGAAAAGACATATAAACTCTAAACTGCACATTTAAAAACACATTTTGCAAATCACATACATTATGATGACAGTTTTAACCTCAGTGGTCCAATACTTGATTAAAATCGTATTGTTTTAGTTCATTGACATATTCCTAATTTTGTCTGAATCTTGTTTTGTACATCTGCAGCCTTGTTACTTCAATAAAAAGTTGACCTACCTGGAAAAGATCTAATCTCGTGTATAGACAGAATTCATTAGGACAGAGACAGCTATTTGGGTCCCAAGGATGTGGGACAATAATTCAAACTATTTACATGTTGTTTTAAGTATCTAGGTTTTCTCGGTTAGTCTTTAAAATATCCCCTCTTTGCTTATAATGTAATGCAGTGTTCTTGTTTACTGCACCTCTGTCAATTTGGCAGCCTTGTTGTACATGGTTCTCCAAGAAAAGATTGGGAGGGGTAAGTGGGGTAGAGGGAGAGTCCAGTGTTTTAATTGTTGATTAATGCAGACCAGAAGTACCCAAGTCATGAGTGCTGGTATGGTTCGAGGTGATTGTTGCAGTGATGCTTGGGTATATGTTTATGAAGCGGGAGAAACACAAAATCATTTAAATGACAGTGCTGGGAAATTGTAGGGCCACTGGGATGGAGGGGGAGGGGCATGTATTGTATTATTCATGTCATTTGTATAGCGCCAATATCACCCATTATTATAGTTTCATGGCACTGTTAGTCGGAACTCCCTCGGAGGACTGAAGTCGACAGTGTTAGAGGTCCCGAAGCACAATGATGATGCGTGTGTGCATTTGGCCCGACAAAGGCTTAGCAGGGCTGGCCAGGCACCGGTACAGAAGCAACCCATGCAGTGAGGCATGTGGATGGGTACTGAGAAGAGAATGGTGGCATCAGGGTTAGAGGAACGCTATGTGTTCAGCATGACTGAATTTACCGTAGGACTGCACTGCATTGTGCTGTCAGAGGTGTTGAGGCATAGGCAGGTGTAAGAAGGCAGAACATTTATGTGAACAGCATGACCACATTTTTGTTGAAGTACTTGCTGTATACTGCTGTGTGTGGTTGGCCATGCCTGCAGACGGTGCATTGGTGTATTATAGGTACTTTACCACCATTGGTCTCCCTTTGATTTAGGGCAGTCACTCAGGTGTTTTGGTGTTTTTCTGTTGGTTCTTGTGGCTGTGATAAAAATGGTCAGCACCAACAACAGTCTATGCTAAAACAAAACACCATTGACTCATTTAAGTGTCAACAATACATGGTGAAATGCCTACATTTGGGACACCTGAGCACTGGGAGAAAAATGGCTAAATTTGAGAGTCAACAGTACATGGAGAAATACCTAAATTTTAGAGTCAACAATACAGAATTGCCTACAATTGGGATACTTGAGCAGTCAGAGAAAACCCCTGAGTTTGATAGTCAACAGTACTCTCAAACGTATGCGTTGGAAGTGGGGAGGGAATGGGATGATGGGTAAATGAATCACATGATATGACTTCTCTTAATCCATGTCACTGTGTCAGTTTCTTCTTACTCGATACTGCTTTGGGCCTGCACTCTCCTACAATTGTGCTCTGACCTATTTGCATCCTCATGTCTCATGGGTACAGAGCGCAATATATCTATAGTTTGGAACATGAAACACAGGATTGTGATTCTAACACCATCTCTAAGGATTTACTACAAGATATCAGTCTTTTGCAATTCGAGAAGCCTATTCCTCAACACTTATCCATATTAAACACATCTTTTGATGTGTGCTGTTTCACGTCTCCCCTCTAAAGACAGTTGCAGGTTGACAAAGAGTGGGTTATAACTATGGCAATATAGGGACTCATGGGTCTATTAAAAAAGGAGCCATATGCCCATTTTGAAGTGTGACTTCAACCAAGGAGAATTGCACTGCTGTTCATTTTCTTTGGTGTGCCTGCACTCTCTTTACTTGTTATTAAATATAACTTACAGTTATTTTTTCTCTCTTGCATGCATTTGTGCTTTGCTGTCTCACGCGCATACATTCTTCATACATTTGAAGTCTTGCATATTTTTCTCTGTCATGAATATGTAGTGTGCGAGATTTAAGGTGTTTCATAAGTCTTATGAGGAAAAAGCTGTGTACTATAGTATGATGATATACTGCAGTGTCAGTGAACTGTGGGATGCATACCTAGAAACGTTGTCTGGGGTTTCTTTAAGATAATAGCATGGAATGCAGAGTTAGGGCACACTGCAACACAATGCCTGTTTCATAGGTTAGCAGACATTTAATTTCTGCATTAATTATATGTTGCCATTTCAATTTTCAGAATGCCTATTCGGGAGAGTTTTGGAAGATTAATGGTATGTGAGTGCAGTCTTAAGAGCCAAACATGTGTGAACAGTCTGCACTGGCAATGTTTTATTCATTGTATTGTCTCATGATGATTACTCCGTTTTTCAAAAGAGCACATGTTCTCCCACAGGTTGGAGTCATCCCTTAAGGTTCTCAGGTTCTCTTACAGTGCACAGCCACCGCTTAATGGTATTGGGTTAACTCAAAGGAAGGCCTAAACATCCACTCCATTTTTTCACAGGGTGCAGCTGTCCAATTAAGTTCTTATTTTCTTTTTTTCACAGGGTGCAGTAACCACTAACACTCTCAGGATTTGTCATGGGTGGCTTCCCACCAAACGTCTTGTGTTTTTACCAGAACCCAGACACCCTCTTAGGTACTTCGACTCTTTCACAGGGTGCAGCTGCCCAACACATTTCTCAGGCTCACCCACCAAACATGTCCTAAAGTTCTGCAGCACCACCATAAAGGTTTACAAGAAGCATTGCCAGTCCTGCTTCTCTGCTACTAGCAGAGGCCTCTGTCAATAGCCCTGCTTCCTCCCCCAGTCATTCTCCTGAGGCCTACCAAATGTCTCAGCATCCCCCACTGACTCCAAAGATAGACAATGGTGTGTGGCCCATGCACATGATGCAACACCAATACACAGAACAAGGCTTACACTTTTTAATGGGGCAATCCTCCTTTTAACACAAGGAGAAACAGAGCTTCTCATGCTCTGCCGCTTCTGCAACCTTCTTCCGCCTCCTTTCTCAGAGCTGCATATGGACTTATGAGAACCACACATGCAACTGGTGCTGGAAATCCCCATGGAAAAGAAAGTGGGGAACAGCAGACCAGTCCTGGAAATCAAAGCACAGCCCCAATATAACAATTGCAAAGATCCTAGTAGCTGCTATACCAACACAAACAACAGTATGTAAACCAACAGAACAGCAGCTGGGAGACAAGAGGACAACAGCAAACATAATAGGAGAACCAGGGAACGAGTCCAGCTTTTTAGTTTTTGTGTGTTTTTTGAGGATGAGACCGGGGGCAAGGCAAGAAGGGGACATTTGTGTGCTTTGTGATGCTAAATGGTGACAAAAAAGGAAAAGACATAAACACGAGATATTTGCATTTGGGAAAACTAACAACACACCATCAATACACATTGACACTAAAATAAAGGAGCACAAGCATTTCCAAAATAAATATATGAAATACCAAGAAATCAGACAAACAATACTACACCAAACTGCTCCTGCT
Organism: Ambystoma mexicanum; assembly: GCF_040938575.1. Classification (NCBI taxonomy): domain Eukaryota; kingdom Metazoa; phylum Chordata; class Amphibia; order Caudata; family Ambystomatidae; genus Ambystoma; species Ambystoma mexicanum. Next base: position 1,247,984,748 of record NC_090930.1, on the reverse strand, counting down.
TCAAAACTTGACAACTCATCAAATGCCTACTCCAAAAACCCTACACAAAACAAACAAATGTGAGCCTGCCCTCTGTACTCCTTCCCTCCCTTAAAGCCCACAAAGAAGCAGAAGGTGAGCTGAACCCTATATGGAGGGTCCTACCTTCTTCAGTAAATTCTAGGACACTCACTGGCAAAACAAACTAGAACAAACTTGATCCGATTGACTATACAAACTCAACACAAATGTCTGCGATTCAAACCAAGGCTTGTGGTTGCATGACGAATCATAGCATGGGACCCGGATATCAGCCACTAGCTTGACCCTATATTCACCAGTGCCAAAAATCCATTGTATTCATGCGGTTGGGACAAATCATTCCTAAAATAATGTAAGAGGCCACTAGTCTGTTTTCTTTTTAAAGCTTGTACAGGCATGCCTAGTACTTAGTGTAATTATGAGACAAATATTGCTAACCTGCTTTTTGGATCACTCATAATGGCCATACACATTGCTATGTTCATGGATACGCCTACTTCACGATCTGGAGCCTGAATGTGAGGCTATATCGGCATCCTGCAAATAAGGAAAGACTGACAAGAAGTGCCGATATAGAGAACTTGCTTTGAGCAGATACAAATCTGAGGATAAATCTAGTAGGAAGGCGAAGGGAGAGTGGGAGTAATGAACAGAAGGAGACACTGTATTGCTGCTCTGCACCACTGAATTGAGCACACGGCCCTAAGCTAGTTAAATGCATTCAGTACACGTACTACCAGGAGCACAGGCTGCACTAGTAGCACATCAGAGCAATGGTCACACAAAGACACAATGCACCATAAGGAACAGGCAGATAAGGATCTGACATCACTGATCTTGGATTCAGTGTCATAGCAGGCAAGAAGAACAGCATGCTTAGAACGTTTTTTCAAAATACCAGATCATTATGTATGCATTCATGTAATAAGAAATGAATATGAAAAAAACAATCAGAATGTAAAACAAACTGCAAAAGTGGTCATCTAATAGTTTTTTTAAGAATAAACATAAAGCTACACATATAGATCAACATTCTCAGGGCAGAAGCTTACCAAACAATAATTTCGATGAATATCAAGCACATTTTCTCAAATATGCACACATTATTTTTCTTTATACTTGAAGAATACTCTAAATATGTAGGATACAATGGGCCTCATTACACGGACGGCGGTAAGGGTTAACGGTCACCGTTAATGGCAACGGTGACCGTTAACCCTTACCGCCGTACTACGAGGTCCCTTTGCGGGTTGGAGGATTTAACGCCTGCTTCTTGCAGGCATTAAAATCCAACCCGCTAAGGGACCTCGGAGCTAATTACGGCACCGCAAAATTGCAGTGGCGTAATTAGCGCCTTCCCCATTTCCATAGAGCCCTATGGGGCAGAAATGGGAATGGGGAAGGGCAATGGCGGAAAGGGGATTTACCGCCCCTCCAACCTTGGAATGGGGCGGTAAATCCCCTTTCCGCCAAGGCGGTGCCGGTATTTTACCGGCATGAGCCATGGCGCTAATAGCGCCATGGCTCACCGCCTACCATGTAATGAGGCCCAATGAGTCAGATTACTTTTTACATTTCCATTTACCAGTTACAAAGATAGCCCCTCAAGTGTGAAACTATCACAAGGCTCTCCAATGCTTTTTTGAAGGGAAGAACAGGTGAGGATTTTTCAAGAAAAATAGTGTCTGCAGTTGGCTCTCATGGAAAATAAATCTAATGTAGAATCAGTTAAAAATATGTTTTATCGTTGCAAAGTTGGCGAATTAGGATTTTACATCCAAAACTCTGAACTTGCAGCCCTGAAACCCAAGTGCAGATCTGCGGAACGGAGGTGGCAGACCTAAGGCTCACACTCTGACAAACTGTCCTGTAACCTGCTCCAAAGGCAATACAGACTCTCTATCCATGGCAAAAAAAAACAAAAAAGCCCTCATTCAGGCTTGCGTATCTGGTGCATCTAACAACATGGCTAAACTCTTTCAAATCTGAAGGGAACTAACCAAACCTTCTGCAGTCTCCTCCACACCACTTCCCTCCCAGGTCTGGTGTACTTCGAATGATCTCTGCCTCCACGCCAGCAAGACTGAAATTCTTCCTATTGGGACTCCTGCTCCCTCTTACTCTCCCTCACTCTGGCCATGCTCCATGGGCTCTCACCCCTCTCCTTCATCTGAAGCCAGAAACCTTGGAGTCATCTTCAACTCCTCTCTCTCCTTCATCCCTCACATTCAGGACCTTGCCAAGAAGTCCCACGTTCAACTCCTCTTCACCAAACTTTGCAAAAAAAGTAGTTGGGTCACTCTGAATTTTTTTGCAAAGTTTGGTGAGGATTCGTCCAGGGGGGGAAAAGTTATAGGGGGGGTCCCAAAACTTTTTTTTTCCCCATAGACTGAATGGGAAAAAACTTTGCGCATGGCTACAGCCCGAACCGCTGGACGGATTTACACCAAATTTGCGGCAGGAGCGGCGGCCTGGTCCCAAAAGCGTGCTTTTCTAAATTTGGTGTAAATCAGTCCAGTAGTTTTTTTAAAAATGACCAAAATGTAAGGCACAAAAATTAGTGATATCTGCGTTCGCTTCGCGGACGGACTTCCCTGTTCGCTCCGTGGACAGCACCCCGATTGGCCCATGGGCTTGCGTCATGTCCGCGGATATGCAACGTGTTCACTGATTGGACGGCGAGGGGCGTGGAGCGCGTCAGATTTTCTGTGGCGCCCGCCATCTTGTATTCGCAGTCGACCGCGTACAGCATAGTGAAACGTGGATAAAAATTGTATTTAGTGCCGTGTGTTGGTGTGTAAGAGTGTTTGGGGAGGGTGGGGGAGTATGAGATAGGTTCAATGTTTTGTTTTTTTATGTGCTAGACCTTTTTGTTGCGTTCGATTTGTCCGCGGAGAACACGGCTGTTCTGACATTTTGTAAATAAACTAAATGGTGGGGTGTTTAGAGGACGGAGTATGTGTCATTTTTGTTCGCAAGGAAGGTAAAAATGAGCTATGAACACTCGCGGTGTACTTAATTGTTCGTAAATACACAAACTGGGGGTGTCCTCAGGACACTGTCCGTATTGTAATCTGTCTAGTTGAATGTGTTCTAAGACCACTTGCAGTGTCCCGAAATGGTTGCAATTACACAAAATGGGGGTGTTCTGAGAACGTTGTTTGTATTGTTCGTTGTCAGGGTGAAAGTGTTTTAAGAGCACTCCTTTTGTTCGCTAATAGTACAATTTCCTAGGGGCGTCGACCGACTTTTTGTCTACTAAAGAAACGATAAATCCGGCTGGTGTGCGCCGACATTATGTGATAATCCTATGACTGGCGCTATTGACCTGGCTGACTTGCTTTTGCGACACTAAATCATATCTCCCGCACCTAAGCCTGATATTATCAAAGCATTCATATTCCCCGCCTTTCTCCGTGACACGCGCCCAGTCGTCTCCAGTACTACGCGACTTTACACAGAACCCGGAAGACAACACACATTATGTCACAACACAGCGCGCCACAATTCGGAATATGAAACTGTGATTTAAAAGCAAAGAGCAAGATTGTAAATGTTGTAAAGTACATTTATTTGACATCAAATGTTTAGAGAATATTCAGCAATTTGCATTTGTCTTTGTTGTCGATCCGCAAAAGTTTATTTGGAGCCACGCGTTGTTCCTTTGCGGTAGATAGGCTGTTGGTTTATGATAAAAGCAGTAAATGGTCGCTCTGATAATCGGAAGGTTGCTCCAACAACGAGCCATTAGACCACCCTATTGGTTGGTATGTTGTTTGTAGCCGCTAGTACTGCGTAAGGGCATATTGGTCCTTGGCGATTGTCCCATAAAATGGTGAGGGTCATGAAGTTGCATATTTAGACTTGCTCTTGGCAGTTGAAGACCCCATCCGCTGGAGTCTGTAAATGGTGACAGACAAAATGGGGTCACGTACCTGTTTTAAAAAACATAAATTAGTCTCACCAGCCGATCTTCATTAAAAATCATCATTTTATTTATTAGGGCGTGAAACTATTTGCTATCGAAGATAGTGCAACAGAATATGTTAATAATAAAATAATAATATTTTCCCATTCATATAGCGCTAAGAACCGTGAGGTATGTAAGCAGTGCTTATTATTAACCACGGTGTGTGGTGCTCATTTATCGACCACGGAAGCATGAAAGGCTGAGTTTCGCCTTGCCGGGATTCAAACTTGCATTAGCAAGCTGTGCACGATGTCAAAGCGAGCGCTGTACTCGCTGTGCCACTTGACAGGCTACAGTGAAGTGGCACAGCGAGTAGAGCGCTTGACCGCCTATAGACCGGTTAAATTATTTCTATTAACCCACCCTGTGTCGTCTGCCTTTTTCAGAGCCCTCTAAACGACAGGGGATCAATTCGGCGGTGATAGTGCGCGGTAGAAAACATTATGCCACTTTCAACAAACAAGTTCAACTTGAGCGGTCTTTAATGCTACGCTATTGTAATTATATTTGGTATAAAATAATCTAAAGGGTTACTTACAGTACAATTGCAATTTCCATTGTCTACGAGTGGTGCAGTCCCAAAATACGACTCCGCGTGTGCCAACGATCTTTCGTATAGTGATATAATATGTAAAAGTGGTTTCATTTCAGAAATTTCATCTTTATCTTCTCTTACGTTTTAGCAACACTCCTTCAAGAGAAGTCTTTCATCACAATCTCTGTCTGGCAAGGTCAAAAAACAATACAACCTTATAGTCTGCTTCGTGAGCCTCTCCGGGGCCCGAGAAAAAAATGGAAGCAGCTGACCTTCACTGTGAACGAGCATAAATTCTTACTTTGCAACATTGTGTGTAAAGCCATCTGTAGAAGTTGTGGAAGCAGCTGACCTTCACTGTGAACGAGCATAAATTCTTACTTTGCAACATTCTGTGTAAAGCCATCTGTAGAAGTTGGTTTTTGCACGCCATGTTTGTATATTGTTTGCGTGATATTAATAAAACTTTGTTAAAGGGACGTTATGGTTAAGTTGTGCTATTAAAAAACTATGAAATTCAGTGAAAAAACTTTGTTAAAGGGACGTTATGGCTCGAAGTAAAACCGAAAAACTCCTGAAATTCACCAGTTATGGTAACATAAGGAACCATAACTCGCGCCACCGTGCACTGCTAACACTAACACCCAGGACATCAAAGATGACATCACAAATGTCATTGATGACATAACTGATGATATCACATGGCTGGCTCTCCCTTTTTATCCTTTACTGACATATCGAAGCCACATAGTTTTCTTCAGTAACAGTCAGGAAGTAAAAATTGAAAAGGTACTATATTTGTAGACTTAGGGTCTTGTCACATCATATGAAACATGTACATAGCGGAAGATACAGGCTTGAAAGAGAGCAATCCTTTCTGTGCATGAAGATAATCATTATGGTTATCAGCACTTTCTCATAGTTTTATTTTTATTACTCTACCTTCCCTCTATATGCTCATATTTGTATACATTATACTCACTCTCCATAGAGTGAATGGGAAAAAAATGTTGGTCGCGCATACAGCCCAAACCGCTGGATGGATTTCCACCAAATTTGGACCAGGAGCAGCGGCTTGGTCCCGAAAGCGTGCTTTTGCAAATTTGGTGAAAATACATCCATTAGTTTTTTTAAATGACCAAAAAGTAGGTAAAAAAAAATTAGTGATATCAGTGTTCGGTTTGCGGATACACTTCCCTGTTCGCTCCGCGGAAAGTGTCCTGATTGGCCAATCGTCTTGCGTGATGTTCGCGGACATGCAAAGTGTTCGCTGATTGGACGGCCTGGAGCGTGAAGCGTGTCAGATTTTTCAGTAGCGCCCGCCATATTGGATTCGCGGACGTCCCCGGACAGCGCAGTGAAACTTTGTTCAAAATGTGTATTTTGTAGAGTGTGTTGGTGTGTAGGAGTGTTTGGGGAGGGTGGGAGTGTATGAGATAGGATGAAAGTTGTGTTTTTTATGTGTTAGACGTTCTTTTTGTGTTCGATTTGTTTGCGGCCATCACGGGTGTTCTGAAATGTTCTAAATAAACTGACTAGGGGGTGTTCTAAGGAGTCAATATGTGTCTGTTTTGTTCGCAAGCAAAGTGAAACTGTTCTAAGAACACTCGCGGTGTCCGGGGAGTGTTCGTAGGTGGTGTCCTGAGGACGCTGTCCGTATTGTTCTCTGTCAAGTTGAATGTGTTCTAAGAACACGGTCGGTGTCCTGAAATGTTCGCAAATAAACAAAATGGGGGTGTTCTGAAGACGTTTTTGAGAACACTCCCGGTGTCCTGAAATGTTTGTAGGGGTTGTTCTGAGGACGCTGTCCGTATTGTTCTCTGTCAAGTTGAATGTGTCCTAAGAACACTCGCGGTGTCCTGAAATGTTCGCAAATAAACAAAATGGGGGTGTTCTGAAGACGCTTCTAAGAACACTTGCGGTGTCCGGGGAGTGTTCGTAGGGGGTGTCCTGAGGACGCTGTCCGTATTGTTCTCTGTCAAGTTGAATGTGTCCTAAGAACACTCGCGGTGTACTGAAATGTTCGCAAATAAACAAGATGGTGGTGTTCTGAAGACGCTTCTAAGAACACTCGCGGTGTCCGGGGAGTGTTCGTAGGGGGGGTCCTGAGAACGCAGTCCGTATTGTTCTCTGTCAAGTTGAATGTGTCCTAAGAACATTCGCGGTGTCCTGAAATGTTCGCAAATAAACAAAATGGGGGTGTTCTGAAGACGCTTCTAAGAACACTTGCGGTGTCCGGGGAGTGTTCGTAGGGGGTGTCCTGAGGACGCTGTCCGTATTGTTCTTTGTCAAGTTGAATGTGTCCTAAGAACACTCGCGGTGTCCTGAAATGTTCGCAAATAAACAAGATGGTGGTGTTCTGAAGACGCTTCTAAGAACACTCCCTGTGTCCGGGGAGTGTTCGTAGCGGGTGTCCTGAGGACGCTGTCCGTATTGTTCTTTGTCAAGTTGAATGCGTCCTAAGAACACTCGCGGTGTCCTGAAATGTTCGCAAATAAACAAGGTGGTGGTGTTCTGAAGACGCTTCTAAGAACACTCCCGGTGTCCTGGAATGTTCGTAGGGGGTGTCCTTAGGACGCTGTCCGTATTGTTCGTTGTTAAGTTGAAAGTGTTGTAAGAATTATCGCATTGTTCTGAAATGTTCGTAGGGGTCGTCCTGAAAACGGTGTCCGTATTGTTCGCTGGCAAGTTCAAAGTGTTCTAAGAACACTCACATTGTTCGCGGACATTAAAAGTTTCCCATAGATCATAGTTGAAATGTTTGACTCTATGGATGTGATATGCTGCGGTGGTTGTTGCCAGGGCATAGAGTCTTGGGTGCATGGCCATTTGGCCATGCACCCAAGACTCTATGCCCTGGCAACAACCACCGCAGCATATCACATTCATATTTGCTTATAACTTTGGGTGAAAAACAAATGTATAAGGAACAAAGGTATTAGATACTATGGATGTGATATGCTGCTATGGTTGTCCTTATTATTGTATACTTACTGTTTGGTCTAGTAATGGGAGTCCATGTTTTTCTTCTTCATTTCTGTGATAAAAGAAAATAGCATGTTAGTATTAGTATTTTGTAATGACTTATTACATTGTATAAGCAATATACTTTTATTTTTTTTCGACCCTCATATTTAGTAGAGTACAAATCAGAGTTCTGTGCAATTTGCTCAGTTTCTGTATTTGTTGCTAAAATCATTGGGTCTGTGGGAGAAAAAAAAATCCATGTTGGATTAAAAAAAAAACCTTTTTCTGTTATGCTACAGTTTATTTGTTTGTTTGTTTTCAGTGTTCACTTGTTGTTTCTGGCTAATGCTTTATACTTTGCTTTGTTGTATTTTTTTTGGAGCATTAACAGATTCTTCATTTGTTTTGATATTATAACATTTTGGAGCAGTTAGATACCAATTGGCGTATTCTAACTGTCTATTTTTTTAATATATTTTAGTGGTTTTGATTTACCTATTTGGATATTGTTAAATTTTGGGACAGTTAGATACCAATTGGCGTATTCTAACTGTGTATTTTTTGGCCTAATTTAGTGGTATTCATTTATCTGATTAGTTGTTGTAGAATCTTTGAGCTGTTAGATAGGTTTTGGAGTATTCTAACAGTTTATATTATTTTAACACAAATTTATAATTTTGGGACAGTTAGATACCAATTGGCGTATTCTAACTGTGTATTTTTTGGTCTAATTTAGTGGTATTCATTTATCTGATTAGTTGTTGTAGAATCTTTGAGCAGTTAGATAGCTTTTGGAGTATTCTAACAGTTTATATTTTTGTAACACAAATTTACTTAAAGGTTTAAATACAGTTTATTTATCAAATTTTGGTTTTAAGAACATCAAATAAGCGTTTGTAAGATTTGCTGGTAATCTCTGCTTTAGAGTAATGATACTATCATTACATTCAAACCATCCACATTTCTTTTTTATGTATGCAGTGTAGTGCCCTGAATTGGTTGTGGCTCCTGCGTGGTAGATTATACCTATTGTTGTGAAGGTTTTCTTACCAAGTGATATTTGACCATGTGTGAATCCAGTCAGCTTGCAGTTGTTTTTGGTACCATCTGCATTGTAACGTAGAAGCATTAGTATTACATATTTACTATGTGTTTGTATTGCTAACGTGGAGCGATTATCTGAATTGCAGGTAGAGCATAATCTACCATGGTTTGCATTTTGTACAAGTTGCTGAAATGGAATGGATTCACAATTTGGTATTGATATATATATGAAGCGTTCATTGGGGATTTCTTCTTGTGTCACATTGTTGCAGAGAGTGCATGTATGTTTCCACATGTATGAAATCTGAAATATTTCATTTATAGGTATGTTTTTGTTTTCCAGTACTTGTAGTAAGTACATTAGAAATTCTTGTGGATCTTCCTGTGAGTTTATAGTGAATTTCACCATTCCAGCACAGTAGTCCAATTGTCGTCTTATTCCAAAAACACTATCAGGCCGATTCATGGAATAATTAGCGCGGCGCAAGTGGGCAAAAATGTGCGAATCGCAGTGGAATAGCGAAAATCGCAGTGCAATTGCGAAAATCGCACGAAAAGCAGCGCACGTCGATTCATGGAAGGCCGTGCGCGAGAAAACCAGCGTATGTGCGATAAAAAAGTGTGCGGCGCACGTTGGCGCACAGGCCATCTAACAGCGTGCGCCAGGTCACAGCGAAAATCGCACAGGCCACAGCGAAATTCGCACATAGCGCGGCGCACGCAACAAAAGTAGGCGGAACACGGGCGTAACACTCGGAATGGGGAACAACTTGCCAAAACGTGGGCGTCACGGGGGAAGTACAGGGCACAAGTGCGCGGAACGCCCACACGCTCGCCTACAACACGTATTCATGGAATAGAATAGGGGAAAAAAGCGCACGCTCAAACCAGCGCACAGGCACAAACACGACCGCCACAAGAAAGCAGGCGGTAGCGTCTCTGCGGCTGTAAGAAATGTGCGCCAAAAGGTGCGCCAACAAATAGCACCTATATACTGCCATGATGAATGTCCCATACTGTGGCCCTCCAGTAAAAATGACGTGCAAAGGGGTACCCACAAACACGGACACCCGCTGACAAAAAATACGTGTGCGTGTATACCGGGGTGCGCGGGAAGTCTAACACGCGATTTCAGCAGGGTACGTGCATCACAGGGGTTTGCGTGAAGTTATTCACGCGATCGGGCCTGGGGGAGCGGGCTACGTGTATTTCAGGGGTTCGCGTGAAGTTTCTCACGCGATCGGGCCTGGGGGAGCGTGCTACGTGTATTTCAGGGGTTCGCGTGAAGTTTCACACGCGATCGGGTCTGGGGGAGCGGGCTACGTGTATTACAGGGGTTCGCGTGAAGTCCCTCACGCGATCGGGCCTGGGGGAGCGTGCTACGTGTATTTCAGGGGTTCGCGTGAAGTTTCACACGCGATCGGACCTGGGGGAGCGGGCTACGTGTATTACAGGGGTTCGCGTGAAGTTCCTCACGCGATCGGGCCTGGGGTAGCGGGCTACGTGTATTACAGGGGTTCGCGTGAAGTTCCTCACGCGATCGGGCCTGGGGGAGCGGGCTACGTGTATTCCAGGGGTGCGCGGGAAGTTCCACACGCGAATAGCCTGGGCGCGTGTATTTGAGGCGTGCGCGGGAAGTTCCACACGCGAATAGCCTGGGCGCGTGTATTTCAGGGGGCACGCGAATAGCCTGGGCGCGTGTATTTCAGGGGTGCGCGGGAAGTTCCACACGCGAATAGCCTGGGCGCGTGTATTTCAGGGGTGCGCGGGAAGTTCCACACGCGAATAGCCTGGGCGCGTGTATTTCAGGGGTGCGCGGGAAGTTCCACACGCGAATAGCCTGGGGGCGCGTGTATTTCAGGGGTGCGCGGGGAGTTCCACACGCGAATAGCCTGGGTGCGTGTATTTCAGGGGTGCGCGGGAAGTTCCACACGCGAATAGCCTGGGCGCGTGTATTACAGGGGTGCGCGGGAAGTTCCACACGCGAATAGCCTGGGCGCGTGTATTTCAGGGGTGCGCGGGAAGTTCCACACGCGAATAGCCTGGGCGCGTGTATTTCAGGGGTGCGCGGGAAGTTCCACACGCGAATAGCCTGGGTGCGCGAGTATTTCAGGGGTGCGCGGGGAGTTCCACACGCGAATAGCCTGGGTGCGTGTATTTCAGGGGTGCGCGGGAAGTTCCACACGCGAATAGCCTGGGCGCGTGTATTTCAGGGGTGCGCGGGAAGTTCCACACGCGAATAGCCTGGGTGCGCGTGTATTTCAGGGGTGCGCGGGGAGTTCCACACGCGAATAGCCTGGGTGCGTGTATTTCAGGGGTGCGCGGGAAGTTCCACACGCGAATAGCCTGGGTGCGTGTATTTCAGGGGTGCGCGGGAAGTTCCACACGCGAATAGCCTGGGCGCGTGTATTTCAGGGGTGCGCGGGAAGTTACACATGTTATTTGACAGTGTGGGTCCTCCCAGGTGTACCCTGTACACCCTCCACGGCCCCTGCAGGCAGCCCACACCACAGGGGACTACCCTGCATCCCTGGTCATGTCCCGCAGGCAGCCCACCCAACATGGGCATGCCCCCCAGCAAAGACACATGTCTCCTTGAACTAATGAACACCAACTCATGTCCCCTTGCACCCCCACCCCCCAGCACTGTGGGGCACCTGCCAGCAGGCCCCCACCCATGTCCAACTCATGTCTCCCACCACCCCCACACCCCAGCCACCAGGGGCACCCTCCACCAGGCCCCCACTCATGTCTCCCACCACCCCCACACCCCAGCAGTGCAGGGGCACCCTCCACCAGGCCCCCACTTATGTCACCCACCACCCCCACCCCCCAGCCACCAGGGGCACCCTCCACCAGGCCCCCACTCATGTCTCCCACCACCCCCACACCAGCAGTGCAGGGTCACCCTCCACCAGGCCCCCACTCATGTCTCCCACCACCCCCACACCCCAGCAGTGCAGGGGCAGCCTCCACCAGGCCCCCACTCATGTCACCCACCACCCCCACCCCCCAGCACTGTGGGGCACCTGCCAGCAGGCCCCCACCCATGTCCAACTCATGTCTCCCACCACCCCCACACCCCAGCAGTGCAGGGGCAGCCTCCACCAGGCCCCCACTCATGTCACCCACCACCCCCACCCCCCAGCACTGTGGGGCACCTGCCAGCAGGCCCCCACCCATGTCCAACTCATGTCTCCCATCACCCCCACGCCCCAGCAGTGCAGGGGCAGCCTCCACCAGGCCCCCACTCATGTCACCCACCACCCCCACCCACCAGCACTGTGGGGCACCTGCCAGCAGGCCCCCACCCATGTCCAACTCATGTCTCCCACCACCCCCACACCCCAGCAGTGCAGGGGCAGCCTCCACCAGGCCCCCACTCATGTCACCCACCACCCCCACCCCCCAGCACTGTGGGGCACCTGCCAGCAGGCCCCCACACATGTCCAACTCATGTCTCCCACCACCCCCACACCCCAGCAGTGAAGGGGCAGCCTCCACCAGGCCCCCACTCATGTCACCCACCACCCCCACCCCCCAGCACTGTGGGGCACCTGCCAGCAGGCCCCCACCCATGTCCAACTCATGTCTCCCACCACCCCCACACCCCAGCCACCAGGGGCACCCTCCACCAGGCCCCCACTCATGTCTCCCACCACCCCCACCCCCCAGCCACCAGGGGCACCCTCCACCAGGCCCCCAATCATGTCTCCCACCACCCCCACACCCCAGCCACCAGGGGCACCCTCCACCAGGCCCCCACTCATGTCTCCCACCACCCCCACACCCCAGCAGTGCAGGGGCACCCTCCACCAGGCCCCCACTCATGTCACCCACCACCCCCACCCCCCAGCCACCAGAGGCACCCTCCACCAGGCCCTCACTCATGTCTCCCACCACCCCCACACCCCAGCAGTGCAGGGTCACCCTCCACCAGGCCCCCACTCATGTCTCCCACCACCCCCACACCCCAGCAGTGCAGGGGCAGCCTCCACCAGGCCCCCACTCATGTCACCCACCACCCCCACCCCCCAGCCACCAGGGGCACCCTCCACCAGGCCCCCACTCATGTCTCCCACCACCCCCACCCCCCAGCCACCAGGGGCACCCTCCACCAGGCCCCCACTCATGTCTCCCACCACCCCCACACCCCAGCAGTGCAGGGGCACCGTCCACCAGGCCCCCACTCATGTCTCCCAACACCCCCACACCCCAGCAGTGCAGGGTCACCCTCCACCAGGCCCCCACTCATGTCTCCCACCACCCCCACACCCCAGCAGTGCAGGGGCAGCCTCCACCAGGCCCCCACTCATGTCACCCACCACCCCCACCCCCCAGCACTGTGGGGCACCTGCCAGCAGGCCCCCACCCATGTCCAACTCATGTCTCCGACCACCCCCACACCCCAGCAGTGCAGGGGCAGCCTCCACCAGGCCCCCACTCATGTCACCCACCACCCCCACCCCCCAGCACTGTGGGGCACCTGCCAGCAGGCCCCCACCCATGTCCAACTCATGTCTCCCACCACCCCCACACCCCAGCCACCAGGGGCACCCTCCACCAGGCCCCCACTCATGTCTCCCACCACCCCCACCCCCCAGCCACCAGGGGCACCCTCCACCAGGCCCCCACTCATGTCTCCCACCACCCCCACACCCCAGCCACCAGGGGCACCCTCCACCAGGCCCCCACTCATGTCTCCCACCACCCCCACACCCCAGCAGTGCAGGGGCAGCCTCCACCAGGCCCCCACTCATGTCACCCACCACCCCCACCCCCAGCACTGTGGGGCACCTGCCAGCAGGCCCCCACCCATGTCCAACTCATGTCTCCCACCACCCCCACACCCCAGCAGTGCAGGGGCAGCCTCCACCAGGCCCCCACTCATGTCTCCCACCACCCCCACACCCCAGCAGTGCAGGGGCAGCCTCCACCAGGCCCCCACTCATGTTACCCACCACCCCCACCCCCCAGCACTGTGGGGCACCTGCCAGCAGGCCCCCACCCATGTCCAACTCATGTCTCCCACCACCCCCACACCCCAGCAGTGCAGGGGCAGCCTCCACCAGGCCCCCACTCATGTCACCCACCACCCCCACCCCCCAGCACTGTGGGGCACCTGCCAGCAGGCCCCCACCCATGTCCAACTCATGTCTCCCACCACCCCCACACCCCAGCCACCAGGGGCACCCTCCACCAGGCCCCCACTCATGTCTCCCACCACCCCCACCCCCCAGCCACCAGGGGCACCCTCCACCAGGCCCCCACTCATGTCTCCCACCACCCCCACACCCCAGCCACCAGGGGCACCCTCCACCAGGCCCCCACTCATGTCTCCCACCACCCCCACACCCCAGCAGTGCAGGGGCAGCCTCCACCAGGCCCCCACTCATGTCACCCACCACCCCCACCCCCCAGCACTGTGGGGCACCTGCCAGCAGGCCCCCACCCATGTCCAACTCATGTCTCCCACCACCCCCACACCCAGCAGTGCAGGGTCACCCTCCACCAGGCCCCACTCATGTCTCCCACCACCCCCACACCCCAACAGTGCAGGGGCAGCCTCCACCAGGCCCCCACTCATGTCACCCACCACCCCCACCCCCCAGCACTGTGGGGCACCTGCCAGCAGGCCCCCACCCATGTCCAACTCATGTCTCCCACCACCCCCACACCCCAGCAGTGCAGGGGCAGCCTCCACCAGGCCCCCACTCATGTCACCCAGCACCCCCACACCCCAGCCACCAGGGGCACCCTCCACCAGGCCCCCACTCATGTTTCCCACCACCCCCACCCCCCAGCCACCAGGGGCACCCTCCACCAGGCCCCCACTCATGTCTCCCACCACCCCCACCCCCCAGCACTGTGGGGCACCTGCCAGCAGGCACCCACCCATGTCCAACTCATGTCTCCCACCACCCCCACACCCCAGCAGTGCAGGGTCACCCTCCACCAGGCCCCCACTCATGTCTCCCACCACCCCCACACCCCAGCAGTGCAGGGGCAGCCTCCACCAGGCCCCCACTCATGTCACCCACCACCCCCACCCCCCAGCACTGTGGGGCACCTGCCAGCCGGCCCCCACCCATGTCCAACTCATGTCTCCCACCACCCCCAGACCCCAGCAGTGCAGGGGCAGCCTCCACCAGGCCCCCACTCATGTCACCCACCACCCCCACCCCCCAGCCACCAGGGGCACCCTCCACCAGGCCCCCACTCATGTCTCCCACCACCCCCACACCCCAGCAGTGCAGGGGCAGCCTCCACCAGGCCCCCACTCATGTCACCCACCCCCCCCACACCCCAGCAGTGCAGGGTCACCCTCCACCAGGCCCCCACCCATGTCCCCCTGCCCCCAGGTCCTGACGATACACAATCATGGCAGTAATGGGCAGCATACCCAGCACAAACACCCAGGCAAGGATTGCATCCACCCACATAGTGAATGCAATTACATGACACAACCCCAATGGCAAGTATGTAAATGAACACATGTCCGTCACACACACATACACAATGGCTGCAAGTGAATGTCAAAACCCATATCATGACATGTATGAAACCAAAGACAAAATAAGACAAGTGGAAGTAAAAATAAAAAATGTATTAAAGATTAAAAATAAGTAAACAAATCAAACATACAACTATGTGGATAATAAAATAAATGGTCCATGTTGGAGAACAAAAGTAAAAATCAAAAAACGAAAAAGGAATACAAAAACAAATGTTGACCAAAGCAATATCAAGTAGAAGCAAAAGAATGAAAAACCATTTCCACATTGTGAACACAATAATGAAAAAAAGAAAATTTTCCTTCAAAAAACAAACTAAATACAGGAATGTACCAGGGTCCATGAGCCCAACACCATAAAGGAAACCTACTACTACCTAATGAAAAAAATATATACAAAAAAGTGGCCATTGTCCGAGCAGTCCAAAATAATAAAAACAAATAAAGGAAACCTAACACTAACTAACTATATAACTATATACAAAGGCAGCGGGCAAGTCCTGCGGCTCACTTGTTGATGTTGCTGGCCAGGGCATCATCGAACTCCATGTCGATGTCCTGGAGGCGGGACTCTGTCCTGGCCCCGAGGTCTCGCAGGGATAACCCCATGTTCAGCTCAAACTCCCTGCGAGCTTCCTCGAGGCACTCAGCCCGCCTCAACGCCCGACGCATGGAGAACTCCGCCCTGACCATGGCGAGCCGCTCCTCTTCCGCCCGCTGCCGCTCCGCACCTATCCGCTGGACCAACTGCTCCCACACGGAAGACACCACCATCCCAGGGTTGCCCTGCCCTCCGGCCGATGCCTGCCCCTCTGATCTTGATGGCCCCGAGCCATGATGCCTCCCACGTCGAGCCCGCTGCTGCCTCCGACGCCACTGCCTCTGCCAGCACGACGGCATCCAGGCTGATGGAAACCACCGACGCCGTCGTGCACGTGCCCTGCCTGATGATGCTGTCACATCTTCCATCTGCTGGGGTCCACTTGCTGTGTTGTCCACCCCTGCTGGACCTCCGACTCCCAACTGTGGCAGGGATGGGATCCCCACCGAGCTGGCTGCATTGGTCGGGGCAGGTCCACAGGGGGCCCTGGTGGCATCTGGGCTGGAAGACGGCAAGGGGAACGACTGGTGGATAGCCTGCACAGAGGAGGAGAGGGCCGCCACATTGGCCAACACATGCAGGAAACCCCGGAACATGGCCGATCCCAATTGGGCCACGTCAGCACGGTGCACTTCGTGATGACGTGCGTGCTCCTCCCGGGAAGCACGCACGGCATCACGAATCACAGCCGTGCGCATCGCGACCCCAATCAGGACCTTCTCCGCACGGCCAGGGGTTCCCACGTCCGCAGGTGGAGGGGAGTCAGGTGACATGGACATCCCCTCTACCTGCGGACAGGCCTGGGACGGGGCATCCCTTCTGGTGCATGGTGGTGCACTCACAGGGTCAGGGACAGCGACATGCACAGGCCCCTCCACGGTGACCTGTGCTGCCTCCTGCCCCTGGCCCTGGACTGCACCACTTGCACCAGCAGGGATGCCCCCACCAGGCCCCATGTGTGCCCCAGTGGCGGCCTCCTCCTCCTCTGTGCAAACCACCAACCTGGATGGCTCCTCACCGTCTCCCACCGTAGCAGGCCCCTGTGGGGGCTCACCCACCCCTTCCGCTGCAGCCGTGGGGGCATCCCCGCCGCCTTGCTCCACAGCGCCGTCTCCGCCCTCTTCTTCACTAGCCGCTGCGTAGAGGGAGACAAAGAACACAAGCATCAGGGCACTGTACAATGGTCCCCTAGACAGGAAGCAATAGCAGATGAGCACCACTGTCAAAGTACACTTCCATCATGTCCCTCCACAACACATGGGTCAGTCCAGGCAAAACACACACAGTAACAGGCATGGTGCATGCCATGGACATTTCCATGCATGTCCAATGGACTCTTGAAACATTCAATGATATGTAACTCACATGCATCATGGCTCATGCCTATCACATGCACACACTTCACCTCAGTCACATCCATCTGGCCCCAAACACACCAAACACAGCGGATACAAGGGTAATTTGGCTGCTTCACTGAATCTGTGCATTGTCACACACATGTGTCATGCATCCATGGCATGCACAAGTCACAGACACGCAGGTCAGGCACACAGACATGGCTACCATATATGTACCTGGCATCAGCACCCATCCCTCACCCCCACCCATGTCCAGGTACAGAGACTGGCATGCTCTCATGTTCAAAATCTGCATAGGGCTCCCCATGCGGCATTTCAACACATGCAACAACCATGTGGATCACACATCACTGGTCGCACATGCATTACCATGATGTCCCTGCACACATACATGCATACATGGCCTATGGCACACATACAGGCAAGTATCATAGAACCAGCACACCGCAACATGCCCTGTCTCACACAGTAATGCTTGGACACTTACCGCTCAACTCCAGACGGGCCTCCCTCTCAAGGATCTGGGCGTGGAGCGCTGGGCGTACGCGTTCCAGGACCCTCATCTGGATGGAACTCATGCGGCCCCGGCCCCCCTCCATGAGGCGCTGGGACTTCACAAGGGTCCTGGACCTCAAGTCCTCCCAGCGCTTCTTGATCTTCAGGACGTCGCGGGTTGCCACCCCCTCCGCGTTGATGGCAACCACACAGTCGGCCCAGATCCTCTGCCGTCCTTCCTTGCTGGCGCGGGACGATCCAAAGAGGGCATCATACTGCCCCAGGACATGCTCCACCAGGACACCAACTTCGGTGACAGTGAAGCTGGTGCCCCTCTGCCCCTCTGGCCTGGGGTTGCCACTGGTGCCAGATGTGGAAGTGCCCGACATGGCAACCCCAGAGGCAGGTGTGGGTGGGCAACTGGGTCCTGGGGCTGGGCTGTGGAGCGATGTAATCCCTGTCGGGAGTCTTCAGTTCCAGCAGGGGTGGACACAGCAACTGGACCCCTGCAGATGGCTGATGTGCAGGCACCAAATGGCAGGGCACGGTGGCAGCAGGCAGGCAGGCAGGCAGCAGCAGATGGCACGTGGGAGGCTGCTCGGGGCACTGGGGGGCAGTAACTCGGCCTTCTGGGCAGGAGCGTGGTCTTCCGTGTGTTTTCGCGTGGCCAGCTTGATACGGAGTGATTTGGCACGTGAAAATCCTGCACGTCAGCGTGAAATCCGAGGAAAGGCCCTTAGCGCGTAAGCGCGTCAGCACGCATACGCGATTCTATTGGACCAGAGTCCCTCAGCGCGTAAGCGCGTCTGTGACGTGACCCGCACGGGTGTTCCCCACTCAGCACGTGATGACGGGGCACACGTGGAAATACTGCACGTCAGAGTGTCATCGCGTGTAATTGGACAAAAGTGCACGTACACGTGATTGGCCTATGTACGTGTATTTAATGGGTGCGCGGGCACTTACACACGCAAGTACGTCAGCGAACCTGTATCCCGTGGTGCGTGTGAATTTCCACACGCTATTGGACTGGGAACTGGATTCCAGGGGTGCGCGGGTCACACGCTGTATCCCGTGGTGCGTGTGAATTTCCACACGCTATTGGACTGGGAACTGGATTCCAGGGGTGCGCGGACTTTAACAATAACAAGCTCAGACGCCAGGATGAACATACAGTTCCTAGCAGCAGTGGCAGTGGGCTACCAAAGGAGGAGGAGGAGGATAGTCAGGGCCAGAATATTCACACCCAGAACCAGCCTTTTCGGGATGCCTGATGACCAGGTGTATGGGAGGTACAGGTTTCCACCACACATTATACTGGACCTGGTGAGTGAGTGGGAGGATGACCTCACATCACCCACCCTGTGCTCCCAAGCACTCAGCCCCCTGGAGAAGGTCCTCAATGTACTGCACTTCTTAGCCACTGGATCATTTCAGCGGACAAGTGCCATAGTGGGTGGGGTGTCACAGGCCACCCAGTCACGCTGCCTACACCAGGTCTTGAACATCATCACTGCACGCCCATCAGTCCGCAGGCACATATACCTGCCCAGAACACCTGCAGAAAGGCATGCTGCCGCCCTGGATTTTTACGCTGTGGCACGATCCCCCAAAGTGCTAGGTGCCATCGACTGCACCCATGTGGCTCTACGTCCCCCCAGGGCATCTGAGCACATCTATAGGAACCGCAAGCACTGGCATTCCATCAACGTGCAGGTAGCATGTAATGCCAAGGGAATCATCACCTCAGTATATGCCAACTATCCCGGCTCCACCCACGACAGCTTCATTTACCGAATGTCCACCCTAAGCCGGGACCTAGAAGCTGGGCGGCATGGCGATACATGGCTGCTTGGTGAGTATGTATGCCACTGCACATGCATGCATGTTGGATACTGAGCAAGGTCACAACCCCACCAATGATACCAATCACCACCTCCACAGGGGACAGTGCCTACCCTCTCAGCCCACACATGATGACGCCAATTTGGAACCCCACCACGCCACCCCAGGTAAGATATAACACAGCCCACATTACAACCAGGGGCATAGTGGAGCGCACATTCGGAGTGCTAAAGTCACGCTTTCGCTCCCTTGAACGTTCTGGCGGGCAGCTGTTATACGCTCCCCCAGTAGTGTGCAGGATCATAGTGGCAGCATGTGTCCTGCACAACGTTGCAACACGCCGGGGCCTGGCCGTGGACATGGTGGTGGCCCCACATCCCCAACCACATGCACAGCCGCTGCGCATGGGAGGGGAAAGGGCACGGGGGGAGGCAGCCCGTACACAGCTAGTGGCTAATTACTTCACATAGAAATCACACCCCTGTGGAGTGCACACTGCCCTGGAACATTCCATCTGACAATCAATGATGACTCAACCTGACACTGATCCTGAATGTCTGGAGAATGAACCGGGAATACCATGTCAGCCTGAGATTGTTCACCTGGAAGTGTCACAATGTGTGCATCCCTACCCACACAGACACCACCAATGCAGTTTTGTGAAGTTACACATTGAAGCAGCTAAAATGAATACCCACTTGCAAAATGCAACAAGAGGACAGTGCCATGTCAGCCAACCCAACCCCAGCACCGCCACACGACACACCGTGCCATGTCATGCTAATTGCAGGTAAACAAAGTAATCCCCACAACTTGACATCATTCTAACTATGTACAGTGGCACTATTAGAAACCTGCAACACCTGAAATGCTCACAGCAATGCCGGACCAACAACATACTTGAGCACGTACTACCATTAACATGACATCACAAATGTTACATATTAGTAGTCTCACCACCTGGAAATGCCTGCACTCCCACCACTACCAACTGTGCAGTGTTGTCGCCATGTAGAGTTGTAGGTGCACTGCTGCCAACATGGACCCCATCTCCAGACTAGAGGTCCTTGTGTGGACATGAGGAAGGGACCTGCAAATTGGGAGGTAGACACAGAAGAAGAGTTACACATCAATGCAACATGCAGTGTACAACACAACAGCAATATGCACTAGGAATGTATACACAGTATTGACTACAGACTGCCCACACAGCTCATGGGAGTCCAACGTCACTGTGTAATTCACTGTCACTTGGGCACACCCTTTGCAAGCCCATGGAAACGGGAAGCAGGAGGGGTGTGTGTGACTCAAACCCAAGCATCTGAACCAAATACATTACAAGCCTGCATGTGCCCAGCCACAATGCAGCGTATGCCCACAGGAACCACGGAAGCCAACAGATCGTCCCAAAAAAATTGGGAATAAAAGAAATCAAAATAAAAATAAAAATAAGAAACAATCAAAATTGGCCATTGATGGGCCCGGGGGGGTTGGGGAGGCCACCCAGGAGGTCCGAGGACAGGATGCACACCAGAACCCACCTGCGTGGATCCTGGGAAGATAAAACACCTCCATGGGCTCATGGCCCACACGGCTACCCTATTGTGGGAGTATCACTGCTGTCGCTATTATCACCCTGTGCAGCTGCATCCGGAGGTGGTTGCACTATGGGAGGCAGCCCACGCAAGGCCCTAATCTGCTCCTCCATGGCTGCAAGCATGCGGGTGTGGTAGGTCTGGTTCTGGAGGATGAGTGTGCGGAGGTCCCCATGCAACAACTCACGGGATGCCCGGACATCCGCCCTCGTTGCCTGCATCTCAGCTGAGAGCGTACGGGTGAGACGCTCCAGCTGCTGTTCTGTCCTTTGGTGTGTTGAAGCCTCAAGCTCAACAAGAGTCGTCCTGAGGTGAAGGAGCTCCTGCCTCAGGGCTTCCCTGTGGCCCTGGGACTCAATGGAGATGGCCTCCTGCAGAGTCGCCAGTGCCGCCCGCCTGTCCCTGTTGGACCCCAACATGTCCTCCCTGTGTGACTGGCAGATGGAGTCGGTTGCCTGCTCTAGTCGCTCCATCAGCCTTTCTGGGGGGACAATGGAAGTGGCCACCCTATCCATGGCCTGAGCCATCATCTTGGATGATGCAGCCTGTTGGGTTGCCATACCGTAAATGGATTGCTCCCATGCGGTATTGCCGGGTGGCGTACGGCCACCACGTCGGCGGGCACCACACCTGTCTGGGGCAAGGCGAACTGCGCCTTGCTGTGCCGGCACTGCCTGAGGCTGCAGGACTGCATTCCCCCTCTGATCTGCTGGCCCAGGAACAGGATCAGATGTCGCGGAGTGTGACCCTGCATCCGTAACCACCGAAGGCGTAGCTGCCAACACTGACATCCCCATGGAGGGTTCTGACCCTGGTGCAGGTGGGTGAGACAGAACAGAATCCCTCCCTGGAACACTCACCTGCGACGGCACGTAGGTCTCATCCGAATCAACACCTGAGTACAGCTCGGGGGAGGTGCAGCCAGAGACACCCCTTGAGAGCACGACCTGCAGCACTTGTGGGTTCTCCCCCACCACCACACCACGTCCCTCACTGGTGGTTGGTCGGCCTTCGGACCCCTCCTGGGTCTGCACCATCTCCACAACCCCAGCAGTATCAGGTGCGTCTTCCCCTGCAAAGACATGAAAACAAAGAAATGGAAACAGGCATTAGCACCATGGCACACAATGAGGGCTGAGAAGCAAGAGAACCAGTACTTGATTGACACATGTCCCACATGACTAAAACCCTCCCATGCATGCACCCTCACTGCGTATGAAGTGCAGGCAAATGGCACACACTGATGACACCAAGATGGTAGATGAACACATTTTCTGCATGCTGCCTGGCAGTGGCATCACACATTGGCCTGTGATTGCCAGGTGAAACACACATGCCATCACACAGATGGCATGTACCATTGCTATTGAGTGAAGATGGAGAGGAGGGCAGCACCTATTCATTCAGTCCAGTTCCCGCATGTAATTGCTTTTCTAATTCTAACAGGTCAGATTTTTCACCTGGAGCTGCCAGTCTGAAATGGTCCAATTGCACAGGGACATGTGTGTACAAATGATATCCAGGTAACAAAGTCACTCCACTTTACCATACCCATGTCAGACATGTGACTAGTGGACAGCGACATGCCTAGTGAAAGTGGTGGAATGCAAACAAACTGACTGAATGAACAGTGAAAAATAAGCAAATATGTTGTGGCAAGGTGACACTTCAAGGGCAACTGGCGTGCAGTTGGGCTAGATGTCTACTGTTGGCAGAAGGGATACTGCTATGGCCAAATGCAGCTGCGCAGGAAGTATTGCATGAAGCACATGGCTGACCCATACGACTCAGGCGCACACACTCTCACCTGGCACACAAACAGAAGCCCTCACACACACACCATGCACATGGATGACACACACATGCATGTGCACTCACCGGACAATGCCTCGTAATCAGCCAGATCTCCCACGCCTTGGATCTGTTCCTCCGTGACGTAGGTCCCAGCGACTGACTCATGTGGAGTGAGTTCCATGTCTACTACTGGAGACCCACCTCCAGTCACTAGAGTTGCGGCATGACTTGAGGCCAGTTTACTCTTTGCCCTGCGCTTTAGGTCATTCCAGCGCTTATAGCAATCATTGGCTGTGCGCCTCACAATTCCAAGGGCACTTACGATGTCCGCAACGGTCTGCCAGTGTGCCTGGCGTTGTGCAGGTGTGGTCTTGGATCCTGCAACAATGACCATCTCGTTGTCATGTCCGGACACATACTCGACAAATGCATTCAGTTCGTCATCCGTGAAGCTGGGCTTCCTGGACGGGCCGGACTGTGTAGCCGTGTCTGGGGCATCAGCCTGTGCCGGACGAGCACTCTTCCTCTTCCGCTTGGAAGGTGGTGGTGATCCTGAGTGTCCTGCGCCGCTCTGGACACTAGGGGCAGGAGCCCTGGTGGACTCTGTATCAGGAGTGTGGGATTGCACACTCAGCATGGGAGTTGGTGCAGGCATTGGCTCTAGTGTGATGGTGTCAGGGGGAATGTCAGCAGCATGGACTAGGACCGACACTGTCCTGGCTGGGTGTGTGAGGGCTGGGGTGGATGGAGCCGCAGCTGCCCCTGCAGCCTCTCCGCCCTGCCTCCTTGGTGCAGCAGATGACCTTGCTGCCCCAGATCCACGTGGCATGATGTCATCAACGTGCACCAGCGCACGTGTCGTAGCCCTGCTGACCTGGAAGTCAGCCATGGAGTCAGCCAGGTCTGGTGCCACAATGGGCTGGTCCAACAAGGGCTGAGCATGGATGGTGTCAGCCACATCAGCCTCAATGGGAAGGGGGGAGGGGGGAGGCGATTATGGGTGCCCGTGACTGGTCCTCCACACATGGGGGGACAGGCTCACCCTGCAAGTTACGACCACGTCCCCTACCGGATCCACCACGGCCACCACTTGTGGCTCTTCCACCTTTGCCACCCTTACGGAATCCTCGCCTCCCAGCCATGGCACTGATGTTAATGTGCGTATGGGAGTGGATGTAGACTATTGTCCTGGGCAATTGGGGGTCAAAGGGGTTGGGTACCAGATGGTAATTGTACCCTAGTGCTCTAGCAAGGCTGAATGTAACCCCTGGGGAAAGATGACGGGTCACGCAACGCACAGGAGGCCCAAAAAAGGGAGATGACGTGCACGCAACCCCTCCTAGACCACGTGTGCAGAAAGAAAAACCTGCACTACGCTGTGGCACCCAGAAACACAAGAATGAACGTATGCGTGTCACACGCAGCCTCTGAAGGGGTAGGCTACACACGGGGCAAGCACAGATGTTAGATACGTGCGTGACTCACCGTCTGCCTGGTAAACGAGCGTGTAAACGGAGCACGTTTGGTTGGCAACAACCCCGCCAAAAGAAGATTTGTACGCTGTCTGAGGAGACAGGACAACAGTAGAAGGGAACACTGTTTGAGGGAACAGGCCCAGGTAAACCAGTAAAAGCGAAAGAAGAGAAAAAGCTGTCAGAGGTAACAGGGAATACGAACTTGAAACGCCGTGAAGTAAATCGCGTGTGAAACGACAAGAAGTACAGAATTCACCCACTCGCTCTCCACGAAAAGCACGTACAAGGAAGTGGTGTTCTACGCGTACCTTTTATACAGGCCCACACGTCCAGCGTCACTTACGCGGCGTGTACGCGCTAGGGCCATTTCCACCAATTACACGCTTTGTCACTTCTGCGTGTAGGGACATTTCCTCCAATTACACGCTTTGTCACTTCTGCGTGTAGGGCCATTTCCACCAATTACACGCTTTGTCACTTCTGCGTGTAGGGCCATTTCCACCAATCACACGCGATGAGACTCTGACGTGCAGTCTTTCCACGTGTGCTCTGTCATCACGTGCTGTGTGGGAAACACCCGTGCGGGTCACGTCACAGACGCGCTTACGCGCTGAGGGCCTTTGGTCCAATAGAATCGCGTATGCGTGCTGACGCGCTTACGCGCTAAGGGCCTTTCCTCGATTTTCACGCTGACGTGCAGGATTTTCACGTGCCAAATCACTCCGTACCAAGCTGGCCACGCGTAAGCACACGGAAGACCACGCTCCTGCCCAGAAGGCCGAACTACTGCCCCCCAGAGCCCCGAGCACGCTCCCACCTACCATCTGCTGCTGCCTGACTGCCTGCTGCCCACGTGCACTGCCATTTGCTGCCTGCACATCAGCCAGGGGTGCTGTTGCTGTGACCACCCCTGCTGGTACCGAAGACTCCCGACTGGAATTCCATCGCTCCACAGCCCAGCCCCAGGACCCAGTTGCCCACCCACTCCTGCCTCTGGGGTTGTCATGTCGGGGCAAACACCATCTGTGACCACTGACAACCCCCGGCCAGAGAGGCAGAGGGGCACCAGCTTCAGTGCCACCGAAGTTGGTGTCCTGGTGGAGCAAGTCCTGGGGCAGTATGATGCCCTCTTCGGAAGTTCCCGCGCCGACAAGGAAGGACGGACTCGGATCTGGACTGACATCGTGACTGCCATCAACGCGGAGGGGGTGGCAGTCCGGGACTTACAACATGTCAGGAAGCGCTGGGAGGACTTCAGGTCCAGGACCCTGAACAAGGCCCGGCGCCTCTTGAAGGCAGCGGATGCCAAGGGGCGCCGGGGCCACTTGTCGGAAGAACAG
This sequence comes from Ambystoma mexicanum, assembly GCF_040938575.1. Taxonomy (NCBI): domain Eukaryota; kingdom Metazoa; phylum Chordata; class Amphibia; order Caudata; family Ambystomatidae; genus Ambystoma; species Ambystoma mexicanum. Next base: position 1,247,959,194 of record NC_090930.1, on the reverse strand, counting down.
ATGGGGGTCCTGGAACGCATATCCCCAGCGCTCCACGTCCAGGTCCTGGAGAAGCAGACCCGTCTGGAGTCGAGCGGTGAGTGTACATGCATCCTGATTGTGAGCAGTGCGTGTGGTGATTATTCGGTATTGTGCAGGTTGCACATCTGTTTGTATGGGGTCGAGTATGGGTGGTGGTGTACATGGCCGTGGGGCTGACACATGCGAGGGCTGTAGTGTGTTAGACATGGATGGTGCTTGTGTGTGTAGGCTTGCATGGCAAATGCAGTTGTGCGTGCACACATGTTTGTATGTATGTGTATGTAAGTAGACACATCCGTGATGTCACGCATGTATGTTGTATTGGGCTGCATGTATGAGCACTGTGTACATGTGCATGTGTGTGTATTTGACAAGGGTGCAACAGTGATGCAACATGGATGCATGTGACTGCGGTATGTGTAAGCCTGATTGGCAGATGTGACATGGATGCCCGTCTGAACAGTGCGACACTTGGCAGAGGTGTACACATGCATGCAAGTGTGGTGGTGTGTGTACATGTGTGGTGCACTTCCTGTGTTGCATGTGATGTCTGGGTCACCTTTGGCTGCTCATGCTGTTGTATGTGTATGGATGGTGGTGGCAGTTGCGATATGGCTGTGGTATGGCTCATGTGTGCGAGTTGCAATGACATGTGTGTTGGGGATTGTGATGACATGTCTGAGGTTTGCCAATGCCACTCATGTGCAACTGTCATGTGTGTATGTGTCCATTGTACAGTGCCCTGATGCCTGTGTTTTGTTTCTCCCTGTCTGCAGCGTCAACTGATGAAGAGGGCGGAGAAGGTGCTGTGGAGCACAGCGGCGGGGATCCGACCGCCAGCCGGAGACGCAAGGCCCGGCTCCCCTCCCGTGTTGTCATCTCGTCGGGGAGTGAGGAGTCCGGTGCCGCGTCCCAGGCCGCAGCTGCCGGGGGGAGGTCCAAGAGGCGGAGGTTGGAGTTGGACTCCTCGGCAGCAGAAGGGGCAGCTGGGACCCCACAGGGCCCAACAGGGGAAGATGGCACAGAGTCATCCAGGTTGGTGGGGGGTCTGGTGGAGGAGGAGGCCGTGCAAGCACCAGAGACGGGGTCTGGAGGTGGGGATCCCATTGGTGCTAGTGGTGCAGTCCAGGGACAGGAGGCAGCACAGGCCGCCGCGGAGGTGCCTGTGTGCAATCCTGTCCCCGATCCTGTCCCTGCATCATCTTGCACCAGCAGGGATGCCTACGTCCAGACCCGTTTCCAGGCAGGGGATGAGCTGACGTCAACTGGCCTTCCTCTGCCTGCGGACGTGGCTATCCAGGTCCGGGTTGAGCCTGTCCTGGCTGGTGTGGCGTTGCGTCAACGGGCCATGCGAGGTGACCTGCAGTCTTTTCATGGAGAGACTGCACGTCATCTCGAATGGCTCGTTGACCACGTCAGCCTGCTGGGACAGGTCACCCAGACCGGATTCCTCCGTCTGATGGGGCTTGTTCCGACCCCCTCCTCAACTGGACCCCCTACGCGCCAGTCGTCCTCTGTGCCATCTTCCCACCCATCAGTCACCTGGGTGCCCTGTGGAGCTGCCTCTGACAGTGCGGCCAGGCTGGTGGAGGAGGCATCCCTGCCACAGTCGGGAGTCGGACGTCCAGCAGGGGTGGCCACATCAACAACTGCACCCCAGCCGGCGGAGGATGTGCAGGCAGCAGGAGGCAGTGCACAGGCAGAGGCAGAGCAGCAGCAGCAACATGGTGGGAGCCATGAAGGCTCGGGGCCTTCAACATCGGAGGGGCAGGCATCGGCCGGAGGGCAGGAGGACCCAGGACAGAGAGTGTCTTCCGTGTGGCAGCGGTTGGGCCACGCCATAGGTGCGGAGCGGCGGCGGGCGGAAGAGGCGCGGCTCACAATGGTCAGGGCGGAGAACTCCATGCCGAGGGCCCTGAGGCGGGCCGAGTGCCTCGAGGCAATCCGCAGGGGGTTGGAGGAGGACACGGCGTCGTCCCTGCGGACCCTCGGGGCCATGGAACTGGACCGCCTCCGGGACATCGAACAGGAGTTCGATGATGCCCTGGCCCGGAACACCACGGAGTGAGCCGCTGGACTTGCCCGCCGCCTTTGTATATAGTTCTTTAGTTTTAGGTTTCCTTTGTTTTTTCTTATGCTTTGGAGTCGACGGACACTGCTCCACTTTTTGTATATAGTTGATATTTAGGTAGGTTTTTTAGGAGGTTTCCTTAGTTCAGTTGTGATGATGGACCCTTGTTATTTTTGTACATAGTTCTTTGTTGCATGGAGAGTTTTTACATTTCACTTTGGACAAAATTTTATGGATTTGATTTTCTACTTTTGTGTTTTTATGCGGACATGCAGCTTATTTTTTCACATTTACATTGTAGTTATTTTTCTTTCTTTACCATTCGTATTTTTGTCCAATACATTTTTTTTTCCATTGTTCACTGTGTGGTTTCATCTCATTGGTTTCATGCATGTCATGTTGTGTGTTTTCCCATTCAATTTGAAAATCTGTGTGTGACGGGCATGGGTTCATTTGCTTCATGAACATTGGGGGTGTAACATGTGTTTTCATTTCCATGTGGGTGAATGGGTTACTTGGTAGGGCTTTTTGGCTGTGGAGGCTGACCATTACGCACATGATTGGGGATTGTGAGGACCTGGTGGGGGCTGCACATGGTGGCAGGGGGGTGGGGGTGGTGGGAGACATGAGTGGGGGCCTGGTGGGGGCTGCCCATGGTGGCAGGGGGGTGGGGGTGGTGGGAGACATGAGTGGGGGCCTGGTGGAGGGTGACCCTGCACTGCTGGGGGGTGGGGGTGCAGGGGGACATGAGTGGGGGCCTGGTGGAGGGTGACCCTGCACTGCTGGGGGGTGGGGGTGGTGGGAGACATGAGTGGGGGCCTGGTGGAGGGTGACCCTGCACTGCTGGGGGGTGGGGGTGCAGGGGGACATGAGTGGGGGCATGGTGGAGGGTGACCCTGCACTGCTGGGGGGTGGGGGTGGTGGGAGACATGAGTGGGGGCCTGGTGGAGGGTGACCCTGCACTGCTGGGGGGTGGGGGTGCAGGGGGACATGAGTGGGGGCCTGGTGGAGGGTGACCCTGCACTGCTGGGGGGTGGGGGTGGTGGGAGACATGAGTGGGGGCCTGGTGGAGGGTGCCCCTGCACTGCTGGGTGTTAGGCGGAAACCTGTGCAGTTCCCTCTGGGACCACTGCAAAAGATTTAGGACTACAGGTGTTGCGATGAACCCACTTGGTAGCAGTCTGTACCACACAGATCCAATTGGTAGCTGTGGCTGAGCAGTCAGACTTCTCTCAAGAAAAGTTGGTCAGTATAGGGAGTATACAAGATAGGGTAATTCTTCGCAGCAAAACGAGTAAACACGCAACCAGGCTTTAGTATAGAGATAGTAAGTTATTTATTAATAACAGAATGTCTACGAAAAATACTAAAGTGAACCACGGCAAACAAATCAAAATACAATTACTCTGCAGAATGGAATAAAGCTCAACCCCCCGAAACACAATATCGACAACTCTAGGCTCTACGGCACCACTTATTTTCAGACAGAGGTGTATACCTAAACCCAGATGACACTCGAATATTTTTAGTGAGGAAGGGAGAGAAGAGAAAGGCAGGTAATGAAGTCAACACGGTTCGTACTGAAGCGGGTAAAAATGCAAGGCAAGAAAGCATTAATCACACTAGATCATACAGTTCGGCGGCCAGGCCCACTCGGTGAGAGGCAAGGCACGATGTCCTGGAAAGTCTCTACGGATGATGCACTCAAGTCTTGTTTAGCAAATTGTTTAGCGACAGGTTGAACCAGTTCAGAACAAAGAGTGAATAAAGCTTGGAGGCAACCCAACGGAACGGAGAGGAATCAGATACCTCACACGAACCGATCGAAAAGGGAAGCCAGGCGGTTACGGTACCTTGTTGGGGAAGACAGCTCCGACGGGGGCAGTTGTTCCTGGTGGTGGATGCACGTCGGGTCTTGGCCAAGAGAAGAGATGCTCTCGTCGTCGAAGAGAAGATGTCCGGTGCACCACCAGGGAAGAAACCAGCCGCGGAGTGCTTCGTCACAAGGCACCACCTTTCGATCACGATGCAGGAGTAGTGGCTATCCGGTTGCCGGGTGCTCTGCACGGGCAATTCGACCACTGCGTCCTGGGCGATCAAAAAGCACAAAGAAGAAGAAGACTGGTTGTTCCCACCAGCCAGGGAAAGAGCCTCTCCGGCAGGGAGATCTCTTCTGTCGTCGGGAGATTGTGAGGCGATTCCGCAGGGCTCCACCGGAGGTTTTGTCGTGCAGGTCGGCTCAGCGTTACCCTCGTCGGATTCTTTAGGTCCAGTGGCGACTTCCTGAAGATCCAGTCCCAAAGGCCCTGCTTTTATGCAGACGTCCCCCATTCATTCAGCCTAGCTTGTCAATCAACACATGCTAAGTGGTGAGCGGGAAGGCTCACCACCTGGGCCAATCACTCCAGAGTGCGACCTGAGTTGGCAAGGCAACTCGGTCCAGGGTGTCTAAACCCCCTCCCACACCCCTGAGGTAACCCAGACAGAATGGCGCCACCTTCGCGGGTCTCTGTCCAGAGGCCCGCCAAAAGTGGAACAAAGGGCTCAACCTTTGGTTTAGGAGTCACAGAGAAAAACACAGACGCCATTTTACAACCCGAGTTCTGGCAGAAAATACCACTCGATAAACCTATTTAAGATAAGTAGATCGGTGGTACGTTGGAGATTAACGAAAAACAGTATCAATCTTCAACAATGGGACGAATCCCATAGGGTTATGCTCGGGGCCGAACATAACAAGTAGTTTCCACTGCCACCAGCCAAAACTCGACGAGGGGGGACGGGACAGTGCCCCCTCGAGTAACAGATCCAGGAGTAATCGTATTACCCCTACTAGCACGTCCACAATAAGATGGTTGGTACTAGTTCTGTTAGTAAATTTAGGTCTAGTAAAGCCAATGGTGACTTTACATGCCCGGGGAGACAGTAGTCAGTCCCCGGGTATGGAGTCTATGGTGGGGGGACCTGCTAGGGCGCCCCCGTGTCACGACACGTAGGGTGCAGAGTGACACACATAGAAAAACTTATGAGACCCTATGGAGTAGAAGACCCCATAGCCCATCGAACACATTGACATCTCAAAGGAATTCCACACATACATGTCCAAGAGTGAGAGGAAAAGGGTCACACTCTTGGCAGGATGGAAAAAAAACAAACTCCAGAAATCCAGCAAAGCTGCTGGGGGACTCACTAGGTTAGGAAATTCAGCCTAAACAGAGAATTCTCCCTAACACTCGCCCCCCCCAGACTAAGGGACAGGAGGATTTAATCCACTCCTGGATGAATCTCATACCTCTAGTCGATGATATACATCCTAGAGAGACCATCAGCATTTTGGTGGTGACACCCTGACCTGTGCTCAATGGTGAAATCGAACCCTTGCAGGCAGATCGACCATCTCAGTAGTTTTGGGTTTTCCCCTTTCATTTGCATTAACCATCTCAAGGGTTGGTGGTCAGTCTGAATAACAAAAGTAGAACCATACAAGTACGGCCTAAACTTCTTCAGAGCCCACACGATAGCAAAGCATTCTCTTTCGATTGTTGCCCACCTTGTTTCAGGATCCTTCAGCTTGCGGCTGATGTAGCAAACGGGGTGCTCCCTACCTTTCCCATCCAGTTGACTGAGTACGGCACCTATCCCTACATTGGAAGCGTCTGTCTGCACAATGAAGTGTTGGCGGTAATCAGGAGCTCTGAGTACTGGGGCTTGGCAAAGAGCCTTTTTCAGGTTTTCAAATGCCTGATTGCACTCCTCGTTCCATTTAACCTTTTTAGGGAATTTGGGCGAGGAGATGACATTCAGTGGAGAAGCTATGGTCCCATAGTTCTCTATGAAATTCCTGTAATACCCGATGAGGCCTAGGAAGGCTCTCACCTGAGTCTGAGTAGTCGGTGTTGTCCAATTTTGCACAGCTTCAATCTTACTGAGCAAAGGCCTTATTTCTCCACCGCCTACCTCATGCCCAAGGTAGACTACCTTACTCTGTCCAATTTGGCATTTACTCGCCTTTATGGTCAGATTGGCTCGTCCAAGAGCCTGCAAAACATCTCTCAGGTGGGTTACATGTTCGTCCCAGGAATTGCTGAACACTGCTATGTCATCCAAGTATGCCATGCAGAAGTCCTCCATCCCGGTTAGAACCTGGTTTACCATCCGTTGAAACGTAGCAGGTGCATTTTTTAGTCCGAAAGGCATTACCGTAAACTGGTATAAACCAACGGGGGTAGAAAATGCAGTTTTCTCCTTGGCATGGTTGGTCAGGGCTATTTGCCAATAGCCTGACGTCAAGTCAAATGTGCTGAGGAACTTGGCGGCGCCAAGTTTATCCACCAACTCATCTGTTCTTGGCAAAGGATGGGCATCAGTCGTGGTGACTGCGTTAAGAGCTCTATAATCCACGCAGAATCTAAGTTCTTTAGATCCGGCCTTTGGTACTAACACAACTGGGCTAGACCATGGACTAGTAGAGGGCTCTATTACCCCGAGATCAAGCATCTTGCTGACCTCACCTTTGATGTGGGGTCTTACGTTTTCTGACATGCGATATCCTCTGCTTTTGACAGGCAGACAGTCACCAGTGAGTATCTCGTGTTGGCCCCAAGGGGTCAAGCCTGGTGAGAGCGAGAACAGGGAGGCAAACTGATTCAACATAGACTTGCATTCTTCTTGTTGCTCGGGTGTCAGATTGGAGGAGAGATTTACTCCTTCAATTTTTTCATCTAAAGGTAAGCCTCTGAGGAGATCCAGAAGAGCTTCACTCTCTTCTTCTTCCTCGGCCGATGCTAGAAGCAACGCTCCTACGTCAGGTCGTGAGACATACGCTTTAAGTCGGTTGGTGTGAAAGACTGTCGGAGCCTCCTTGGGGTTGCCCAAGTCCACCAGATAGTTAACCTCACCGAGCTTACCCACTACTCGGTAGGGTCCCATCCATTTATCTTGCAAGGCCCTCTGCCTTGTGGGGATCATAACAAGAACAAGCTGGTTTTGAGCGAACTCAACCATGTTAGCCTTTTGATCGTGCCAGTGCTTGACCAATGCTTGTCCAGCTTTCAAGTTATCACTTGCTTCTGTCATCAGGTGCGACATTCTCCTCCGGAGACCTATCACGTAGTCAGTCACTCTGACTGGCTTGGGGGAAGGAGCACTCTCCAACCCCTCCTTAATCAGGGCCAATGGACCTCTGACGGGATGACCATAGAGCAGTTCGAAGGGAGAGTAGCCTACTCCCTCCTGAGGGACTTCTCTATAAGCAAAAAGAAGGCATGGCAATAGAAGGTCCCACTTACGCTTAAGGGGTTCTTCTAGAGCACCTATCATGCTCTTCATGGTTCGGTTGAACCGTTCTACCAACCCATTGGTTTGTGGGTGGTAAGCCGTTGAGAACTTGTAAGTTACTCCGCAGGTTTTCCACATGGCTTTCATGTAGTGGGACATAAAATTTGACCCCCTGTCAGAGATAACTTCCTTAGGAAATCCGACCCTAGTAAAAATACCAAGGAGGGCCTTAGCCACAGCCGGAGCTGTAACAGTCCTCATAGGAATTGCCTCAGGATACCTAGTAGCATGGTCTACTACAACAAGTATAAACCTGTTGCCTGAGGAGGTTGGAGGATCAAGGGGACCAACGATATCAATCCCTACTCTCTCAAATGGGACTCCCACAACGGGAAGAGGCACTAACGGTGCCACATTCTTGGACCCAACCTTACCAGAGATCTGGCAGGTATGGCAGCTTCTGCAGTGCTTTTCTACTTCGGCCCCCATTTTTGGCCAATAGAAGTAGAGTGAGAGCCTTTCCTTAGTCTTCTTGAAACTCAAGTGACCAGCCAAAGGAATCTCGTGGGCTAACTGCAAGAACTGTGGTCTGTTCTCTTGGGGTACTACAAGGCGTTTGTAGTCTCCAGGTGCAGACTCGGTCGGTTCACTATAGAAGAGGCCATCTTCCCAGTGCAACCTATGTTTCCCAGGCTCTTGCCCTTCAGCCTGAGTTTCTGCCTGACGGCGAAGGCCTTCCAGAGTTGTACATTCTCTCTGTCCCTTACTGAAGTCTGCCCTGCTGGGTCCACCTTCTGCCAGTAACGACTGCAGCTCAGGATGGTCAACAGGATCCAGATCTCCAATGAGTTCCTGGCCTTCCATTAGCTCTTCTTCAGAGTCTAATTCTACCATACAGGGTTGTACTTCCCCCTCAGCCTCAGCTGGAGGTGGAGTTACGGGTGTGACATTGGACAACCGCGGGGAAGTCCGTGTCGGCTGCATCGGAATGTGGGCTGTTGGTTTCGGGTTAGAAGTTTTAGGTTTCCCTTTGACTTCTGTGTTCCTAGAGACAGCGGCCGCCATTTCCAATGGAGCAGGAGTGATTTCTTTCTTCATCATCTCCCCGAGAGTACCGCGCAGGGTCCTCTCTCTTGCAGGTCTGGTTAGCTCCTGTAACCGTTTACTAGGAGGTCTGGGAGTATGCGATACAACTCCGAGAGTTTTCAAATCGTTACCCAACAGTACGCGTCCTGGTACCTCACTCTGTATGCTGACAGGTATCTTTACAGTCATGTCGTTACACTGGATGAGAACTGGTAATTGGGGAAGCATCTGCACAGGCCCTCCAGCTAACTTGGTGAGGCGTTTGGGTGCCTTAGCAACATCCTCAGCCTGAAAAAACGATTTATCCACCACAGTTATGCTGGCCCCAGTGTCCCTAATGGCAGGCGTCTCCTGACCATTCACCTGGACACTGTCCTTATAATACTCTTTAGTATTATCGGGGATAGAATTATAGACGTCTAAATTCTGTTGTTCCCACAACCCCAGAGATACTAAAGAAACGCTGGCTGAGACTCCAATGGGTTCGTCAGCTAGCAGTAGAAAGTTTCCACTTGCCATTTGGACTTCCTCCTCTGGAGCGAAGGCTAAGGAGACAAGCTGGACCCCTGAAGGTTTACCCTTACATCTGGGATCTCCTTTCACGTGATCAGTCGAGCCACAAACAAAGCATTTCCCGAATGCTTTCTGGAATGGTGGCTTGTTCTGACCTCCTTCCGGTTTGGCACCAGAAGACACACTATTCTGCTGTGGTTTTCCCGGTGGCTTACCCTTCTGGTTTTGTTTGGGGCCCTCTTTGGAATGTGAGTTATTCGAATTCTCCTTTGAGTCTTTTTTAGGCTGTTTTCCCTCGTCCTTTTTCTGAGTTACCCCAGAATCCTTGTGAGTAGCCCTGTTGGCAACCCACAAGTCAGCAGCCTTAGCTAGAGCCCTGGAATCTAATTCCTTCGAATCAGCCAAGTGCTGTCTGAGCTCAGGAGAACAGGCATCATAAATCGACTCCAACATAAAAAGATTTCGCATACCCTCGTAAGTGTCAACTTTGTAACCCTTAATCCATCCCTCTAAGTTTTTCAACCCTTCACTCACCCAGGTAGCCCAAGGGGTACCATCATGCTTTTTGAGGGTTCTAAACCTCTTAAGATACTGGGAAGGGGTCTTCCCGAATCTAGCTATCAAAGCTAGTTTCACACTTTCGTAATCCGTCTTATCCACCTCCCCCAATTCCATTACCACATCAGTCGCAACAGGAGGAAGCCTAGAGAACAACCAGGGAAGCAACGCATTCCCGGTGATGTCCTGGAGCCCATGATTGTATTCAAACAGTTTCAACCAATCCAACACATCCAATCTCGGTTCGTACATACCCACTAATTCCTTCGGCATCCGGGGTCTTTTGGGACTGGAGCTCCTAGAGGAACCAGAGGAGAGAGAAGCATTTTCCATAGACAACTTTTTCATTTGTAACTTATGATTAAGCTCTATTTCCCTGAGTCTTAACTCAGCTTGTTTCTGCTCAGCCTGGGCATTCATTCGTCTGAACTCGAGCTCTTGGTTTCGTTCAGATTGAGCCAAGAACCGTTTATATTCTAATTCGAGCTTCATTTTTTCAAGTTCAAAATAAGCAGGGTTACTTGTGGGACCTGGTATTGGCCCCGTAGGCACAGTTGGTAAGGCAGGTAGAGGAACAGGTGAGACAGTTTCGTTAGCCTCGCCGTCCTCGTTAGCCTCTTCATCGCTATCATCAGAATTACGATTCAGATCAACACCATTACTGTTATCTACAGTTGCTGGAGAGTTTGGTTCCTCTGAACCAGTACCCAGACTTTGGTTCGCCAGCAATCTCTCTATCAGTTCTAACTTCTTGCCTTTTACAGGAAGATTCTCTTGTCTACAGAGAGCTCGCAGACTCTCAGTATTTTTATCCGACAAAGACTCTTGGCTGTACATTTCCATCGTAGACATGTTTTTTGAAAGTTGCTTTTGTAACGTTTTGTGGTTAGTCGTCCTACAGCGTCGAAAAACACTCTAAACTGTATACTCGATACTAATCCCACCGCTGTACACCAGTGTTAGGCGGAAACCTGTGCAGTTCCCTCTGGGACCACTGCAAAAGATTTAGGACTACAGGTGTTGCGATGAACCCACTTGGTAGCAGTCTGTACCACACAGATCCAATTGGTAGCTGTGGCTGAGCAGTCAGACTTCTCTCAAGAAAAGTTGGTCAGTATAGGGAGTATACAAGATAGGGTAATTCTTCGCAGCAAAACGAGTAAACACGCAACCAGGCTTTAGTATAGAGATAGTAAGTTATTTATTAATAACAGAATGTCTACGAAAAATACTAAAGTGAACCACGGCAAACAAATCAAAATACAATTACTCTGCAGAATGGAATAAAGCTCAACCCCCCGAAACACAATATCGACAACTCTAGGCTCTACGGCACCACTTATTTTCAGACAGAGGTGTATACCTAAACCCAGATGACACTCGAATATTTTTAGTGAGGAAGGGAGAGAAGAGAAAGGCAGGTAATGAAGTCAACACGGTTCGTACTGAAGCGGGTAAAAATGCAAGGCAAGAAAGCATTAATCACACTAGATCATACAGTTCGGCGGCCAGGCCCACTCGGTGAGAGGCAAGGCACGATGTCCTGGAAAGTCTCTACGGATGATGCACTCAAGTCTTGTTTAGCAAATTGTTTAGCGACAGGTTGAACCAGTTCAGAACAAAGAGTGAATAAAGCTTGGAGGCAACCCAACGGAACGGAGAGGAATCAGATACCTCACACGAACCGATCAAAAAGGGAAGCCAGGCGGTTACGGTACCTTGTTGGGGAAGACAGCTCCGACGGGGGCAGTTGTTCCTGGTGGTGGATGCACGTCGGGTCTTGGCCAAGAGAAGAGATGCTCTCGTCGTCGAAGAGAAGATGTCCGGTGCACCACCAGGGAAGAAACCAGCCGCGGAGTGCTTCGTCACAAGGCACCACCTTTCGATCACGATGCAGGAGTAGTGGCTATCCGGTTGCCGGGTGCTCTGCACGGGCAATTCGACCACTGCGTCCTGGGCGATCAAAAAGCACAAAGAAGAAGAAGACTGGTTGTTCCCACCAGCCAGGGAAAGAGCCTCTCCGGCAGGGAGATCTCTTCTGTCGTCGGGAGATTGTGAGGCGATTCCGCAGGGCTCCACCGGAGGTTTTGTCGTGCAGGTCGGCTCAGCGTTACCCTCGTCGGATTCTTTAGGTCCAGTGGCGACTTCCTGAAGATCCAGTCCCAAAGGCCCTGCTTTTATGCAGACGTCCCCCATTCATTCAGCCTAGCTTGTCAATCAACACATGCTAAGTGGTGAGCGGGAAGGCTCACCACCTGGGCCAATCACTCCAGAGTGCGACCTGAGTTGGCAAGGCAACTCGGTCCAGGGTGTCTAAACCCCCTCCCACACCCCTGAGGTAACCCAGACAGAATGGCGCCACCTTCGCGGGTCTCTGTCCAGAGGCCCGCCAAAAGTGGAACAAAGGGCTCAACCTTTGGTTTAGGAGTCACAGAGAAAAACACAGACGCCATTTTACAACCCGAGTTCTGGCAGAAAATACCACTCGATAAACCTATTTAAGATAAGTAGATCGGTGGTACGTTGGAGATTAACGAAAAACAGTATCAATCTTCAACAATGGGACGAATCCCATAGGGTTATGCTCGGGGCCGAACATAACAAGTAGTTTCCACTGCCACCAGCCAAAACTCGACGAGGGGGGACGGGACAGTGCCCCCTCGAGTAACAGATCCAGGAGTAATCGTATTACCCCTACTAGCACGTCCACAATAAGATGGTTGGTACTAGTTCTGTTAGTAAATTTAGGTCTAGTAAAGCCAATGGTGACTTTACATGCCCGGCGAGACAGTAGTCAGTCCCCGGGTATGGAGTCTATGGTGGGGGGACCTGCTAGGGCGCCCCCGTGTCACGACACGTAGGGTGCAGAGTGACACACATAGAAAAACTTATGAGACCCTATGGAGTAGAAGACCCCATAGCCCATCGAACACATTGACATCTCAAAGGAATTCCACACATACATGTCCAAGAGTGAGAGGAAAAGGGTCACACTCTTGGCAGGATGGAAAAAAAACAAACTCCAGAAATCCAGCAAAGCTGCTGGGGGACTCACTAGGTTAGGAAATTCAGCCTAAACAGAGAATTCTCCCTAACACTGGGGGGTGGGGGTGGTGGGAGACATGAGTGGGGGCCTGGTGGAGGGTGACCCTGCACTGCTGGGGGGTGGGGGTGGTGGGAGACATGAGTGGGGGCCTGGTGGAGGGTGACCCTGCACTGCTGGGGGCTGGGGGTGGTGGGAGACATGAGTGGGGGCCTGGTGGAGGGTGACCCTGCACTGCTGGGGGGTGGGGGTGCAGGGGGACATGAGTGGGGGCCTGGTGGAGGGTGACCCTGCACTGCTGGGGGGTGGGGGTGGTGGGAGACATGAGTGGGGGCCTGGTGGAGGGTGACCCTGCACTGCTGGGGGGTGGGGGTGCAGGGGGACATGAGTGGGGGCCTGGTGGAGGGTGACCCTGCACTGCTGGGGGGTGGGGGTGGTGGGAGACATGAGTGGGGGCCTGGTGTAGGGTGACCCTGCACTGCTGGGGGGTGGGTGGGCAGGGGGACATGAGTGGGGGCCTGGTGGAGGGTGACCCTGCACTGCTGGGGGGTGGGGGTGGTGGGAGACATGAGTGGGGGCCTGGTGGAGGGTGCCCCTGCACTGCTGGGGGGTGGGGGTGGTGGGAGACATGAGTGGGGGCCTGGTGGAGGGTGACCCTGCACTGCTGGGGGGTGGGGGTGGTGGGAGACATGAGTGGGGGCCTGGTGGGGGCTGCCCATGGTGGCAGGGGGGTGGGGGTGGTGGGAGACGAGTGGGGGCCTGGTGGAGGGTGACCCTGCACTGCTGGGGGGTGGGGGTGGTGGGAGACATGAGTGGGGGCCTGGTGGAGGGTGACCCTGCACTGCTGGGGGGTGGGGGTGGTGGGAGACATGAGTGGGGGCCTGGTGGAGGGTGACCCTGCACTGCTGGGGGGTGGGGGTGCAGGGGGACATGAGTGGGGGCCTGGTGGAGGGTGACCCTGCACTGCTGGGGGGTGGGGGGGGTGGGAGACATGAGTGGGGGCCTGGTGGAGGGTGACCCTGCACTGCTGGGGGGTGGGGGTGGTGGGAGACATGAGTGGGGGCCTGGTGGAGGGTGACCCTGCACTGCTGGGGGGTGGGGGTGCAGGGGGACATGAGTGGGGGCCTGGTGGAGGGTGACCCTGCACTGCTGGGGGGTGGGGGTGGTGGGAGACATGAGTGGGGGCCTGGTGGGGGCTGCCCATGGTGGCAGGGGGGTGGGGGTGGTGGGAGACGAGTGGGGGCCTGGTGGAGGGTGACCCTGCACTGCTGGGGGGTGGGGTGGTGGGAGACATGAGTGGGGGCCTGGTGGAGGGTGACCCTGCACTGCTGGGGGGTGGGGGTGGTGGGAGACATGAGTGGGGGCCTGGTGGAGGGTGACCCTGCACTGCTGGGGGGTGGGGGTGCAGGGGGACATGAGTGGGGGCCTGGTGGAGGGTGACCCTGCACTGCTGGGGGGTGGGGGTGCAGGGGGACATGAGTGGGGGCCTGGTGGAGGTTGACCCTGCACTGCTGGGGGGTGGGGGTGGTGGGAGACATGAGTGGGGGCCTGGTGGAGGGTGACCCTGCACTGCTGGGGGGTGGGGGTGCAGGGGGACATGAGTGGGGGCCTGGTGGAGGGTGACCCTGCACTGCTGGGGGGTGGGGGTGCAGGGGGACATGAGTGGGGGCCTGGTGGAGGTTGACCCTGCACTGCTGGGTGGTGGGGGTGGTGGGAGACATGAGTGGGGGCCTGGTGGAGGGTGACCCTGCACTGCTGGGGGGTGGGGGTGGTGGGAGACATGAGTGGGGGCCTGGTGGAGGGTGACCCTGCACTGCTGGGGGGTGGGGGTGCAGGGGGACATGAGTGGGGGCCTGGTGGTGGTTGACCCTGCACTGCTGGGGGGTGGGGGTGGTGGGAGACATGAGTGGGGGCCTGGTGGGGGCTGCCCATGGTGGCAGGGGGGTGGGGGTGGTGGTAGACATGAGTGGGGGCCTGGTGGAGGGTGCCCCTGCACTGCTGGGGGGTGGGGGTGGTGGGAGACATGGGTGGGTGCCTGGTGGAGGGTGCCCCTGCACTGCTGGGGGGTGGGGGTGGTGGGAGACATGAGTGGGGGCCTGGTGGAGGGTGACCCTGCACTGCTGGGGGGTGGGGGTGGTGGGAGACATGGGTGGGTGCCTGGTGGAGGGTGCCCCTGCACTGCTGGGGGGTGGGGGTGGTGGGAGACATGAATGGGGGCCTGGTGGAGGGTGACCCTGCACTGCTGGGGGGTGGGGGTGGTGGGAGACATGAGTGGGGGCCTGGTGGGGGCTGCCCATGGTGGCAGGAGGGTGGGGGTGGTGGGAGACATGAGTGGGGGCCTGGTGGAGGGTGACCCTGCACTGCTGGGGGGTGGGGGTGCAGGGGGACATGAGTGGGGGCCTGGTGGAGGGTGACCCTGCACTGCTGGGGGGTGGGGGTGCAGGGGGACATGAGTGGGGGCCTGGTGGAGGTTGACCCTGCACTGCTGGGGGGTGGGGGTGGTGGGAGACATGAGTGGGGGCCTGGTGGAGGGTGACCCTGCACTGCTGGGGGGTGGGGGTGGTGGGAGATATGAGTGGGGGCCTGGTGGGGGCTGCCCATGGTGGCAGGGGGGTGGGGGTGGTGGGAGACATGAGTGGGGGCCTGGTGGAGGGTGACCCTGCACTGCTGGGGGGTGGGGGTGGTGGGAGACATGAGTGGGGGCCTGGTGGAGGGTGACCCTGCACTGCTGGGGGGTGGGGGTGCAGGGGGACATGAGTGGGGGCCTGGTGGAGGGTGACCCTGCACTGCTGGGGGGTGGGGGTGCAGGGGGACATGAGTGGGGGCCTGGTGGAGGGTGACCCTGCACTGCTGGGGGGTGGGGGTGTTGGGAGACATGAGTGGGGGCCTGGTGGAGGGTGACCCTGCACTGCTGGAGGGTGGGGGTGCAGGGGGACATGAGTGGGGGCCTGGTGGAGGGTGACCCTGCACTGCTGGGGGGTGGGGGTGGTGGGAGACATGAGTGGGGGCCTGGTGGAGGGTGCCCCTGCACTGCTGGGGGGTGGGGGTGGTGGGAGACATGAGTGGGGGCCTGGTGGAGGGTGACCCTGCACTGCTGGGGGGTGGGGGTGCAGGGGGACATGAGTGGGGGCCTGGTGGAGGGTGACCCTGCACTGCTGGGGGGTGGGGGTGTTGGGAGACATGAGTGGGGGCCTGGTGGAGGGTGACCCTGCACTGCTGGAGGGTGGGGGTGCAGGGGGACATGAGTGGGGGCCTGGTGGAGGGTGACCCTGCACTGCTGGGGGGTGGGGGTGGTGGGAGACATGAGTGGGGGCCTGGTGGAGGGTGCCCCTGCACTGCTGGGGGGTGGGGGTGGTGGGAGACATGAGTGGGGGCCTGGTGGAGGGTGACCCTGCACTGCTGGGGGTGGGGGTGGTGGGAGACATGAGTGGGGGCCTGGTGGGGGCTGCCCATGGTGGCAGGGGGGTGGGGGTGGTGGGAGACGAGTGGGGGCCTGGTGGAGGGTGACCCTGCACTGCTGGGGGGTGGGGGTGGTGGGAGACATGAGTGGGGGCCTGGTGGAGGGTGACCCTGCACTGCTTGGGGGTGGGGGTGGTGGGAGACATGAGTGGGGGCCTGGTGGAGGGTGACCCTGCACTGCTGGGGGGTGGGGGTGCAGGGGGACATGAGTGGGGGCCTGGTGGAGGGTGACCCTGCACTGCTGGGGGGTGGGGGTGCAGGGGGACATGAGTGGGGGCCTGGTGGAGGTTGACCCTGCACTGCTGGGGGGTGGGGGTGGTGGGAGACATGAGTGGGGGCCTGGTGGAGGGTGACCCTGCACTGCTGGGGGGTGGGGGTGCAGGGGGACATGAGTGGGGGCCTGGTGGAGGTTGACCCTGCACTGCTGGGGGGTGGGGGTGGTGGGAGACATGAGTGGGGGCCTGGTGGGGGCTGCCCATGGTGGCAGGGGGGTGGGGGTGGTGGGAGACATGAGTGGGGGCCTGGTGGGGGCTGCCCATGGTGGCAGGGGGGTGGGGGTGGTGGGAGACATGAGTGGGGGCCTGGTGGAGGGTGCCCCTGCACTGCTGGGGGGTGGGGGTGGTGGGAGACATGAGTGGGGGCCTGGTGGAGGGTGACCCTGCACTGCTGGGGGCTGGGGGTGCAGGGGGACATGAGCAGGTGTGCAGGGTAGTCCCCTGTTTTGTGGGCTGCCTGCTGGGGCCGTGGAGGGTGTACAGGGAACACCTGTGAGGACCCACCCAGCCTAATTGCGTGTGATAATTCCCGCACACCCCTGTAATACACGTACCTGGCCAAATCGCATGTGAGAATTCCCACGCACCTCTGTAATACACGTACCCAGCCGAATCGCGTGTAGAACTTCCCGTGTACCCCTGTAATACACGTACCCAGCCAAATCGCGTGTGATAATTCCCACGTACCCCTGAATTACACGTACCCTGGCCAATCGCGTGTAGAACTTCCCACGCACCCCTGTAATACACGTACCAAGCCAAATCGCGTCTGATCATAACCACGCACCCCTGTAATACACGTACCAAGCCAAATCGCGTGTGATCATTCCCGCGCACCCCTGTAATAAACGTACCCAGCCGATTCGCATGTAGAACTTCCCGTGTACCCCTGTAATACACGTACCCAGCCAAATCGCGTGTGATAATTCCCACGTACCCCTGTAATACACGTACCCTGGCTAATCGCGTGTATAACTTCACGCGTACCCCTGTATTACACGTGCCCTGGCTAATCGCATGTAAGACTTCAAGCGTACCCCTGTAATACACGTTCCCTGGACAATCGCGTGTTGAACTTCCCGCGTACCCCTGTAATACACGTTCCCTGGACAATCGCGTGTTGAACTTCCCGCGTACCCCTGTAATACACGTTCCCTGGACTATCGCGTGTTGAACTTCCCGCGCACCCCTGAAATACACGTACCCTGGCAGCCTGGCTAATCGCGTGTATAACTTCACGCGTACCCCTGATATGCACGTTACCCGCTTTGCGTTCCTTGTTTGGCAGCCCTGTAAACTGGTCCAGGGTTAGCGCAGCCCTTTGCGATGATTTAGCGATTTTGATGGCTTTTCCTTGCGCGAGGGCGTTCTTGGGGGCGTTACTGGCGCTGCTGCAGGGTCGCTGCGATACTCTGCGCCACGGCTGGTTTGGGAGCCTAAAATCCATGAATACGCTGTGCGCGGAAATCGGTTTTAGCGCACGTGCCTGGCGCAGACAATCGCACGCGGACACTCTGCGCCAGCCGCTTGCGACACTTTTCTGCGAAATTCTATGAATTACCCTGCATATGTGTTGTCAGGATTGTTTGCTGCATTTCTGTGAAGTACTAACATTTGCAAACACAATGGGTCTGTACTGTGTGAGTAAATGTTGTCAACAATTGGTGGTAATTGAAATAGAATATTCATTGCTACATTTGCATAGCAACTTACACCAACTATATTTGAGAATTTAAATGGTCCAGGTAGTTCTGTATCTAACTTCTTTTTTTGGAGTTTGTCTTCCTTCTTTAAAGAAGTACCTGGTTTACTTTCTCTAATTGATTCTTTTTTGTTTGTGGTACTTGATGAAGTATTAGTTTCTTTTACTCTCTTTGGTGGATTTGCAGTGACGTCCTGTTGCATTTCTGTTTGATTTAGTTTTCTTTTACAACGTTTTAGTTTTTGTGGAACAGAATATGTGTTTAGATGGGGAGTGTATAGTGAGCGAAGTCTATTATATTCTAAAATGCAAGGAATATCAGCGTTTACTTTACTTGCATCAAAGTTGATTAGAAATAGACTGTCAAGTGCGCGTAAGCGTGATAGTGCTCCGTAGCTCATGCCTTCTTTAAAGACTGTGTTACCAATATCTATCATTGCTTTGTCTAGGGTAAGACCTTGTGATTTATGAATTGTGACTGCATATGCAAGAGTTAGAGAAAATTGTTCTCTGCGTACATACATATCTTTGAAGAGAAGGAATCTAGCTGTTGAGCATCCTATCCGTTTTACTTCTGAAAGTTTGTCAAAGAGTATATTGCCAAACTGAATTTTGTTGTCACGTGGGTATGTTTGAAAGCCAACAACTGTACCCAGTGCTCCATTAACTAGTCCTTGGTCCACGTCAAGGTTACGTTTAAGCATTACTCTGCAATTTAAGGATAATTTTAACATCTTTTCTAAGCCTGCTGTGTTTGAGATTGATTTTTCTAAATTATTTAGTCTTGTTGTGGCTTGGTCACACATGGGTAGTGTCATACCATGTACATCTAGTTTGTCTGTGGCGCTAATTTCCATTATTGGTTGCATTTCTTTACTTAGCATGATTTCATTGAATTTGAAACAGCTTACAAGAGTTGGCATTAGGCCATACAATTGACATTTTTGTGGGCTAATTGTTCCATAACATCTGTAGCACATGCATTATCGCCATAAAGTGCATTAATGTGCCGGGTTTTCAATGTTGCTTCTGCTTCTTTAGAAAGTATACCAACTCTCAAACTTTTTAAAATGTTGGCATAAGTTAGATCTGCAGATTGACGCATGTTTTCTGTTAATTCTCTGTATTGGAAATGTTGCCAAAGGTTGACATTTCCAATGCTGCCAACAGTTTTACGGCAGAGTGTGTGCCCTAATGTTTTAAAAATAGGTTCACCTTTTACTGGTGTTAATTGAAGCAGATCTCCAAAAACAATAATGTGTTTTCCTGCAAAGAGCTCTTCATAGTCTGTTTTGAGTACTTCTTGTAATCTTAGTTGATCAAAGCTAACATCAGGTTGGAGACCATGCTCACTTCATCTATTAGTAGCATTTTCATTTGTTTCAATACTCTGCGTAATTCCATTGCAGCTTCTGCAGAAAGTTTGTAATAGTATAATTTGTTCTGGTGTTCTACTGGTAATAGTAGTAATCGGTGTAATGTAACACCACCTATGTTGTAGGCAGCTAAACCTGTGGGGGCAGTGACAACAGCTGACAGTTTGTTGTTTGTCAATTGTTGAAGGAACTTACTAATGATTTTGATTAGGAATGTTTTGCCAGAACCAGCTTCACCACTGACGTACAGTAGTATAGGTTTATAATTATGGCAGGAACGTTCTTTATTTTCATGTTTTACACCGTGTGCAATTTGTTTTGTTACTTCTTGAAAAATGCTACTTTGCTCATTGTTTAGTTTTGATTGTAGTATAGTTAAGTCTTCCTTATCTTCATACTGACACATGGTGTTTTCTACTTCTATGATAGCTAATTCTGCCTCATTTGTTATTAGTGGTTCTCCCAGTGGTTCTTGGCTTCCTGTTACAGAAGGTTGACTACTGTCAGGAGTATCCTTTTCTAGTTGGGCTTGGAGTTCTTCTTCATGTTGTTGTTCATTGTGCAACATTGTTTTGTTCTGTGTAAAGTTTACATCAGTTATAGTGCTTTCATTTGATTTGAAAGCATCCTCATATGAGTCATAGTTATCTAGTAATTCTTCTTATTTTTTCCATGGTTTGAAGAGTTGTAGCAGGGACATGTAATATACTTCTTTATGTTGAGGAGTCTTCAATGACAATTTGACATGATTAATTAAATTTGGTTTAGTGAGTTTAACTAAGCTGCCTTCACAGTCTGTCACTCTATATTTACCTTTTTTTTCATCGGGTTTCATATTATTTTTGTATGTGTAGTTTTGGGCTATTTGGTATAGACACATGTTTTCCAAAGTATTACTTCTGTTTGGGTAGTATGTGTGCAATAAATTGTTTTTTAAAATGTCTTGGCTGTTGGGATCATGTTTGGCTATTGTTTCTATATCTTCATATGATTTTAGAACTCTTTTTCTAGATTTAGCTGGACCAAGACTTAGCCATACTATATTTTCAGATTTAGCATACAATGAAGTACCAGTTAAACGATCAGATGCTTCATAAGATCCACATACTCTATGGGTGAGCATTTTTATGCCCAAGCTGTATAATTTCTGAGATACTGTTTTATCTGATGACAGGTCATTCCAGAGGTCTTGGAGCTCTGTCTTTTCTGCTTTAGTTAAGTATGCTGTGACATATCGTGCAACTGCAGTAGAATCGTCTGCAATGTACTGCACATCTATGTTTGCATTCCATAAGTGGGCAATGATTGCATTATAATCATTGATATATTTTTCTTCTTCTTTTCTTTTTATGTAATATGTATTTTTAGGTGACTTTCCTTTAACAGTATGTCTAACTGAAGACATGAGGTTGTTTACTTGACCTGTATTTGTAACTGGTCTAGGGAAACCAAATCGGCATTTGGTGTAGTATTTGCCTTTGTTTTTGTATTTGCGACGACAATATTTTCCACATTTGTGTCTTTGAAATTGTAAAATTTTTGCACGAAGATCACTATTTGTGGCTTCTGATGGAATTTCACAAGTGACATATTTTTCAATAAACTGTAAAAAGTGGCATCACTGTCTTGACCAAATTTAGGAGCATCTTTAATCCATAAAAGCATGTGGATATGTGGTGCTCCTCTGGCTTGGTATTCTTTTCTCCAAAAGAAGTGTTGCACTTCTCCAAGGGGAGGAACAGTTTTATTACAAATAAAATGTAGCATAGCAATGAAGCGATGGTGAAAATATCTTGAAACATTAACAGAATCCAAAGAACAAAGTTCTCCAGGTGTTAGAATATCTATGTTTGTTTTGTTTTTATTTGATATGCGTAGGAAATCATGTAAATCTTCCCATGCATATTCTGCACAACTTAATGTAACAAACCAAGTGGGTGGGCCAAGGTTTCTGATCATACAACGTACATCTCCATGACGTTGAAACCAGTACTCTTTAGTACCACGCATATTTGCTAATAGATTTGTAATATTTGATTGTAAAACCTCATCCTTTTGTTGCACTTTCTCTAATAATTGTGTAGCTGTCATATTTTGAAAGTGTGATCCTGATTTTAATATGTGTGCAACTCCGTAACATAAAGTTGCTAGTTCACTTTCAAAGAGTAGGTGGAATATGTATTCCACATTTTGTCTAAATCTGGGATCTTCAGAATACATCCGTAATGAGCGGTATTCTGAAGCTGATATTTGAATAGGTCTATCATCATACCTTCCTCCTTTGCCAGTAGGAAAGAGTTGAGGAAAAGCATGTGCTTCTATACTTTTTTCCCATATACTGATTGGCGATCCTTTTGTTTGACGCATTTGGTAAGTTTCTAGTACATCTTGTACGGTGTCATTACAGTGCAAAGGATGAATTGTATAATGGTCTAAAGTATTTGATATTGTAGCAGGATCTAGTAGCTCAAATTGACCAGCTTCTTGTGTTTCTTGAATTATTTCAGTTGTATCTTTCAAGTTTTCTTCAATATTAATTTCTTTGTAATATTCATTATTCTCTTTAAGATATTGGAAGGCTTGTCTAACTTTATATAAATCTACCAGCTGTTGCCATATTTTTTTGTCTTTTGTAGGTACTCCATTTACTAATATAATTAAAGATTGCTGCATTGGACGTTGCACTCCTAGAGTATGCACATTTTCTTTTAGATTTAATGGTAAATAAACTACTTTTCCACGAATGCCTTTTACCAATTCAGAGGGAGGTAATTTTGCTGTTTTTGGTTGAAGGTGTATTATTGCTTGAATGTACTTGGGTGTACTGTTTGAATTATGATGCTCTCATATAAATTAAGTTGTTGTAGAGGTTTTGGTACTGGGTATAATTCCAAATTATTTGTGATAGAACGTGAAGGAGTTTGGTTGTTGTCAAGTTTTGTAGTGCAATAACTGCAAAGTATTAAGGGCTCAGTTATTTCATATTTGTTTTCTGCTAGAAGGTAGAGAGCTAATTCAAACCATTTAGAATCTTCATTGTCTTCTATTTTGTATGATAGGTCCACAGTTTTTGTGTTACTTTTATAAAAAATTCTACGGCAACATACACATACATGGTTTGGTACTTCAGCTGATGTACTTTTAAATTTTAGTATTTCTTTTTTGTATGTGTTTAGCAAAAGGTTGCCATGTGTAGAATTGTTGCTTAATTGGTTTAAAGCTATTTCATTCTGTAAATGGCTTTCACTTCCAAAATATTTTTTCTGGATATAGTGAATTTCTTCAAGTAGGTTTTTTGCTGTAGCATGTAGAAGGATGTTATTTAACTTTGCTAGTGCTAAAGCAGGACGTTTAGCATAGTACAGTTTATAGACTAGATTTCTTATAGTTGAATGATGTGTTGATATCCTTTTGATATCATGGAAAGTGGTTTTACAAGTAGGTCCTGTAATGCAGGCCAATGAATGTCCTTGTAGTCCTGTGTACTTGCGCACTGGACAGGTATCTATATTTTGCAGTAATTTAATTTTGATTTTGTCTTTGCTTTTTACATATTTATTGAGGAATTGGTGTAAAGATTTGAAACATTGTTTGGGAATGTTACACATTGACGTGCATGGCCATTTGTACACTAGACGTTCTGATTCAGTTGAATGGAGGGGTAATTCTAAGTTTTCAGGGCATATTTTTGTAAGGAGTACTTCTTGTTCCATTATGGTATTATTCACTTTTTCATAACCTCGACCACTGCTATTTATGGCAATTGTATTCGTTTGCTTTTGTTTGTACGCTTCTTCATTAAAATATGGTTCTGTGCTCGTAGTGTGATTCCATTCACCTCCGCAGATACTTAAGAAGTTCTTTCTGTTGACATTTCGCTTATTGAGAAGTCTTTTTTGTAATTTAGTTATTAGTTTTGTTAGTGGTTTCATTTTGTTTAACAGTAAAATAAATAAATTTCTTTTGAGAAGAATTGCACTGTCCATCAATGCTTCTAAGATTAATTTCCTACTATAGGTTTTAAGCTTTGAACCTGATTTCTCTACTGTTTTTTATAAGATTTTGAAGGACTTTGTGACAGTATATTTTGGCTAAAATACTTTTCTTGGTATGCTTACTTTGCACTATATTAAAATTTGAAGAAGTAGTTTTATCTGTAGTGATAGCTGATTTTCTGTTAATTGTTTTTTGGTTTGTTTTACATTTTGATAGAGGAAGCGAAGTTGTTGTACTTGAAACTTCTTGTGTTTCACTAAATGATTGTATTAGCTGTTTTGTTTCAACTTTTTTTACAAATTCTGCTAGAGATGGATGCTTATGTTGGACTCCTTTATTTTCATTTGCTCTAATTTTGCGTTGCTTTCTACGGAGTTGTCTTTTGCTAGGCATTCTTTAGGGTCTGTTGAAAAAAATAAAGAAGATATGGGTTGGGGTGTTCTGGAATGTATGTGTGCTGTGTGCATGAGTGTTTGAGTAAGATGTTAAAGATGTATGTAATGGTGTGTGATTGTGCATTGGGAACTAAAACTAGTAGGGATAGGTATTCTTGAATTTATGTGTCACTAAACTGGGGTTCAGATGACAAAAAAAAGTAAGCTAGTGGTGTGGAAAAGTACAAATAGTAAATCTAATCTATACAATTAAAACAGTTGTCTGTTCTATAATATGAAAATTGTAGTGGTTCAGTTGGCTAATTTGTGTGTCCAAAAATAGAAATTTGTGGGCCATTCTGGTTGTAAATCGCTGTTTACGACATGGAAATTTCTGGACAAAATGGTACAAAATCTCTATTTTAAGAAACCAAAATAGCTGGTATTAATGTTATAGTATATTTGATTAATAATATAAATATTATGGTGATATTTTACTTACTTTTTTTTTTTAAATTAACAGGTAACTTCTTAGTTTTTCTTTCTTCTTCGAATTCGGCTACTTCTTTTCAGGAAACTGGTCTTCACTGCAACTGTAAAAGCTTCAAATTAGTAACTTTGTTTGTATATAGCACTGTTTTTAATTTAGATATTGATTTTTTTAATTGAAATCCTCAGTGCCTTCTGTAAAACCATTAAACTAATTTATTTACATAAGATACATTGCATCAGTTCAGTACATGTGATATGTTCTTAATGAACAAATTGTATTGAATGACTAACTGTAGCAAAAATAAAATATCTTTACTATGTCTTGTGAAATTTATAATATATTAGTGAATACCACTATTTCTGTAAGTAAACTGTTCTAGGTAATAGCGCCTCAATGTCATGTCTAATTTAAAGTAATTAAGTAAATAAATAAATAAAAACAAAAAATATGAAATTGTATAAGTATTTTTATAAAGGTTTAAACATAGATTGTGTTTGCATGCAATTTTGTTTGAATATATGTAGTCTATGTATTTCATTTAAAAAATGTTAGTTTAACATGATTTGAGTGTGTGTGTGTATAAAGAAAGTAAAAAGTATAAAGGTGTATAAGTGATAGTTGATTTTAGGAAATTGAAAAAAGTACAGTAAATTCATTTTACAGATTTTACAAGGTAAAAGTCTGTTTGAAAATGTGTTCATCTACCATAGCTCTCAACTCACATGCTTTTGGCGGGTGTCACACGCCTTGTAAAGGGCAGACTCACCCGCCAAGCCCCCTGCACGCCCATTCATTCCAATAGGCGTCTCACCCGCCAAAAACAAAATCGGGTGATTTCACCCGCCTGTAAAACAAAAATGGTTGAGAGCTATGTCATCTACTATACAGAAAATATGCATACCTGAAGTTTGTGTTCATGCATATGGATATGCATGGAGCTGCAAGTAGAAATCTTGAAGACTTGTACAGTATTTGTGGTAGATGCTGCTTGCCAATGATATGACACTTGTAGAGAGATTCAGAGTACATTTGCAGTGCTGATCTATGATGATGCAGTTAGATGTAGAGGTCTTGAATGTGATTGGTGAATGGTCATGTGATTTTTGAGGTACATCCAATGAGGGAATGGCAGAGAGAGTGTAGTGGAAATGGTAGAAGGGCTGTTCATGTTACGATATGTCCGCGGACATCGCGGTAGTTCCCGGACATCGGGAGTTACATCCGGGGATTTTTGGGTTCAGAAGTCATGCAAATGAGAATAAGCACTGAAAGGGATTGGTCAGGGAAGTTTGGTGGGTGTGTTGTGCCAGGAGAGATTTTCTGAGATACTCTTTTTGCTGAGAGAACAAAAGATAGCTATGGCTGTGTGTTTCAGAAAACAGATTGTTTGGATTTTAGGAGATTCGTGGATACATTGGTTGAAGGTGCATGCAAAAAGCTGTGGAGTAGCTGTAGATCTTGGATTCCCACATGTGGAAGTACACTGGCATGGAGTACGTGGAATGAAGTGGTTAGACTTGCTTCCTCTCTGTGCTACTTTGGAGACAGAGCAACATCCAGACATAATTGTAATTCATTGTGGAGGGAACAGTTTAGGGCATGTGACTGGAATTTTTTTGCAATTTGCTATGAAAGAAGAACTGAGGAAGGTTATGGACATGTTTCCTAATTCTCAAGTGATATTTTCATGGATTGCGCAGAGACAAATGTGGCTTCGTTCTTCTTCATTTGGTCCACAAATGGAAAAAGCAAGGCGCAATGTTAATAAGGCTGTTTGTGGCTTTCTAAGAGATTTTGGCATGTCTTCTTTTCACAATGAAAATATTATGTTTTGTAGTACATACATTTTTCGCAGAGATGGAGTCCATCTTACTTATGCTGGCAATCAGATTTTTCTGAGAAATGTACAAAATGTATTGCGACCTTTTTTGGAATTACAACAACGATTTTGAAGTAGATGTTAAGCATTTACAATTTTTGACTTACAAACACCACCCAAAGGCTCTTTTCAGAGCAACCACTTCTTTCCAGAGAAAATTACAATGTTTGTGATGGAGTAGTAACCCAATTTTTTTAATGTTCGCGAACTGTCCGCAAACTTCTAAAAAATACAAAGAGCCCTGCTTCATTTATTTTCACTTCTATTTTTTAACTGGGAAAGGCGGCTCTGAAAAGAGCCTTATTTTTTTTTGATTTTTGTAATTTTGTATTTTTTTTGGTTTTTCAGACACGACACACTAGGAGAGGAGGGTAAAGGAGGGTAAAGGGGGGGACACCAACCACAGGGATAAGAAAGGGCGAGCTGAGAGAGGAAGATGTAGAGTGGGTTTTATTTGGGTAGTGAGCAGGTCTTCTCGTGCTCTGAGACGATAGTCTCAAAAGCACTCCGAAGTCGCTTCCCCCTGCAGAGTACTGTGTCACAGTACATACATACAACTGTGACCCTCGAAAGGTAAGGGTCATCAGCATTCTGTATGGCCTGTGAGGCAGCTTGAGAAAGACGCTGTCCCACAGAGGTGGTCCTTGTGGTGACAGGATCAGAAACAGAGGATGAAGTAGAGGAAATCAACCTGCTACGTTCTTCGCAAGGTACAACCCTGCGAATAGCCCCAGAATGAAATGACCTCAGGTCTCGCTTCATAGTAGTGGTCCCAAAGCTGTAGTTACCGTGCTTCCCACGACTGAGTATCATTTTGCACTCATTGCAGGTAACATGGTTCGCACGAGCCTTAGGACCATTCCCATGAATGGTAAATAACCGCCACACCCAAGACTCACGTCTAGTGCGGGTAGTAGGGATTTCCTCTACCTCATTCTCATCATCCTCTTCTTCCTTCTCCGCATCCTCAGTCCTGTTCCCCTCTTCAGGCCCTTGGGGAGGTGGTGGTGGTGGAGGGGGTGGTGGTGGTGCTGAAGCAGGTGCAGCACCAAGTGGCAGTTCAGCAGCCAAGGATGCCATGTCGATGATGGTGTAGTCTGCAGGTGGCAGCAAAAATCACTGTGTTCTGAAGAATAGCCAGAAACACAATGGGAATAAGCTCTTGGGCGTGGTCTTTTATAGGGGTGCTTGTGCGCAGTCCGCGGACATGCGCACTGTGCGCAGACAGATCGAACACAAAAAAAGGATCGGAAAGTTTCAAAAGCTATATAGAAACTCAAGATTGCTATGTGGGACTTGTGGCATGGTGAGATTTTATTGAAAAGTATTATGGATTAACTGAAAATGTACTTTTAAATTGTTTGGGGACACGAACAGTGTCCGTATTTCAGGACACACGATGAGCGTGGGCGCGGTCATATGATCTGTTTGCGAACTAGTCTGCGAAGGAAGCGCCTGTCCGCAGGACACCAAGTGCACGGAGATTGGTTAGCGCATGCGCATTGATGTCCTACGGACACTGTTCGGGTTCTGAAGTAATTAAAAGTGCGTCACACGTGAAACGAATATTTCAGGACACCGCGTGTGTTCTTAGAACAGTTTAAACTTGGTAGCGAACAGTAAGGACAGATAGACAGGCCGATTCATGGAATAAATGTGCGCCGAAAATTCCGGCGCAGAGGGGCCTATACGTGCGCTGCGCCGAAAAATAGCGAAAAGCGCAGGGAAACCAGCGCACGTCGATTCATGGAAGTCCGTGCGTAAGAAAAGCATAGGACGTGCGCTGAAAAAGTGCGCGGCGCACGCCGGCGCACAGGTCAACCAACGGCGTGCGCCACGGCCACTGCGCTATCACTCCGAGCGCAGCGCACAGCTCTAAAGTAGGCGGAACACAGGGCGGGACACTCGGAATGGGGAATAAAATGGGGCACAACACTCGGAATGGGGAAGAATGTGGGCGGCACGGGGAAGTACAGGAGGCAAGTGCGCGGAACGCCCACACGCTCTCCGGCAACACGTATTCATGGATTCGAACAGGGCAAAACAGCGCTCGATCAAACCAGCGCACAGGCCCAAAAACGTACGCCACAAGTAAGCAGGCGGTAGCGTCCCGACGCACTCAACGAAAGTGCGCCAAAACCTGCGCCAACAAATACCACCCACATACAGCAATGGGCCATACCGTGACCCCAAAGGACTAATGATGTGCAAAGGTGTACGCCATTTACACGGACACCCACTGTTCAAAAATTCGCGCGTGTGTGTACAACGGGTTGCGCGAGAAGTCACTCGCGCGATTGCCCTGGGTACGTGTATCCCGGGGTGCGGGGAAGTCCCACACGCGATTGCCCTGGCCACGTCGATACCAGGGGTGCGTGTGAAGTTCCACACGCGAAAAGCCAGGGTACGTCATTTACAGGGGTGCGCGGGAAGTTTCACACGCGAAAAGCTAGGCTACGGGAATTCCAGGGGTGCGCGTGAAATCCTACACGCGAAAAACTAGGGTACGTCATTTACAGGGGTGCGCGGGAAGTTTCACACGCGAAAAGCTAGGCTACGGGAATTCCAGGGGTGCGCGTGAAATCCTACACGCGAAAAACTAGGGTACGTCATTTACAGGGGTGCGCGGGAAGTCCCACACGCGATTACAGCAGGGCAGGGTACGTGTATTTCAGGGGTGCGCGGGAAGTTCCACACGCGAATAGCCTGGCCGCATGTATTTCAGGGGTGCGCGGGAAGTTCCACACGCGAATAGCCTGGGCGCGTGTATTTCAGGGGTGCGCGGGAATTTCCACACGCGAATAGGCTGGGCGCGTGCATTACAGGGGTGCGCGGGAAGTCCCACACGCGATTACAGCAGGGTACGTGTATTTCAGGGGTGCGCGGGAATTTCCACACGCGAATAGCCTTGGCGCGTGTATTTCAGGGGTGCGCGGGAATTATCACACGCGATTTGGCTTGGTACGTGTATTACAGGGGTGCGCGCGAAGTCCCACACGCGATTACAGCAGGGTACGTGTATTTCAGGGGTGCGCGGGAAGTTCCACACGCGAATAGCCTGGCCGCGTGTATTTCAGGGGTGCGCGGGAAGTTCCACACGCGAATAGGCTGGGCGCGTGTATTTCAGGGGTGCGCGGGAAGTTCCACACGCGAAAAGCCTGGGCGCGTGTATTTCAGGGGTGCGCGGGAAGTTCCACACGCGAATAGCCTGGGCGCGTGTATTTCAGGGGTGCGCGGGAATTTCCACACGCGAATAGGCTGGGCGCGTGTATTTCAGGGGTGCGCGGGAATTTCCACACGCGAATAGGCTGGGCGCGTGTATTTCAGGGGTGCGCGGGAAGTTCCACACGCGAATAGCCTGGGCGCGTGTATTTCAGGGGTGCGCGGGAAGTTCCACACGCGAATAGCCTGGGCGCGTGTATTTCAGGGGTGCGCGGGAAGTTCCACACGCGAATAGGCTGGGCGCGTGTATTTCAGGGGTGCGCGGGAATTTCCACACGCGAATAGGCTGGGCGCGTGTATTTCAGGGGTGCGCGGGAATTATCACACGCGATTTGGCTTGGTACGTGTATTACAGGGGTGCGTGCGAAGTTACACACGCGATTAGGCTGGGTGGGTCCTGTCACCCTCGACGGCCCCTGCAGGCAGCCCACAAAACAGGGGACTACCCTGCACACCTGCTCATGTCTCCCACCACCCCCACCCCCCCAGTCACCAGGGGTACCCTCCACCAGGCCCCCACTCATGTCTCCCACCACCCCCACCCCCCCAGTCACCAGGGGCACCCTCCACCAGGCCCCCAACCATGTCTCCCACCACCCACACCCCCCCAGTCACCAGGGGCACCCTCCACCAGGCCCCCACTCATGTCTCCCACCACCCCCACCCCCCTAGTCACCAGGGGCACCCTCCACCAGGCCCCCAACCATGTCTCCCACCACCCACACCCCCCCAGTCACCAGGGGCACCCTCCACCAGGCCCCCAACCATGTCTCCCACCACCCCCACCCCCCACCATCCAGGGGCACCCTCCACCAGGCCCCCACTCATGTCTCCCACCACCCCCACCCCCCAGCAGTGCAGGGGCAGCCTCCACCAGGCCCACACTCATGTCTCCCAACACCCCCACCCCCCACCATCCAGGGGCACCCTCCACCAGGCCCCCACTCATGTCACCCACCACCCCCACCCCCCAGTCACCAGGGGCACCCTCCACCAGGCCCCCACTCATGTCACCCACCACCCCTACCCCCCCAGTCACCAGGGGCACCCTCCACCAGGCCCCCACTCATGTCTCCCACCACCCCCACCCCCCAGCAGTGCAGGGGCACCCTCCACCAGGCCCCCAACCATGTCTCCCACCACCCCCACCCCCCACCATCCAGGGGCACCCTCCACCAGGCCCCCACTCATGTCACCCACCACCCCCACCCCCCCAGTCACCAGGGGCACCCTCCACCAGGCCCCCACTCATGTCACCCACCACCCCCACCCCCCCAGTCACCAGGGGCACCCTCCACCAGGCCCCCACTCATGTCTCCCACCACCCCCACCCCCCAGCAGTGCAGGGGCACCCTCCACCAGGCCCCCAACCATGTCTCCCACCACCCCCACCCCCCACCATCCAGGGGCACCCTCCACCAGGCCCCCACTCATGTCTCCCACCACCCCCACCCGCCACCATCCAGGGGCACCCTCCACCAGGCCCCCAACCATGTCTCCCACCACCCCCACCCCCCCAGTCACCAGGGGCACCCTCCACCAGGCCCCCACTCATGTCTCCCACCACCCCCACCCCCCAGCACTGTGCCAGCAGGCCCCCACACATGTCCCCCTGGCCCCAGGTCCTGACGATACACAATCATGGCAGTAATGGCCAGCATACCCAGCACAAACACCCAGGCAAGGATTGCATCCACCCACATAGTGAATGCAATCACATGACACAACCCCAATGCCAAGTATGCAAAAGAACACATGTCCGTCACACACACATACACAATGGGTGCAAGTGAATGTCAAAACCCATATCATGACATGTAACAAACCAATGAGAAAATAACACAAGTGTAAGAAAATATAAAAAATGTATTAAATACCAAAAATAAGTGAAATTTTCAAACATACAACGATGTGGCTAAGTAAATAAATGGTCCATGTCCGAGAACAAAAGTGATAAACAAAAAAAAAAGGAAAAAAAAATTAAAATGAATTTGTCCAAAGCAATATCATGTAATAGGAAATTAATGAAAAACCATTACGTCATGGTGAAAACAATAAGAAATAAAAAAAATGTATCTCCCAAAAAAACAAACTATATACAGGAATGTTCCAGGGTCCATGAGCCCAACACCAAAAATGAAACCTACCACTAACTAATGAAAAATATATGTACAAAAAAGTGGCCATTGTCCGAGCGGTCCAAAATAATAAAAATAAATAAAGGAAACCTAGCACTAACTAACTAAATAACTATATACAAAGGCAGCGGGCAAGTCCTGCGGCTCACTTGGTGATGTTGCTGGCCAGGGCATCATCGAACTCCATGTCGATGTCCTGGAGGCGGGACTCTGTCCTGGCCCCGAGGTCTCGCAGGGACAACCCCATGTCCACCTCAAACTCCCTGCGAGCTTCCTCGAGGCACTCAGCCCGCCTCAATGCCCGACGCATGGAGAACTCCGCCCTGACCATGGCGAGCCGCTCCTCTTCCGCCCGCTGCCGCTCCGCACCTATCCGCTGGCCAAACTCCTCCCACACGGAACACACCACCATCCCAGGGTTGCCCTGCCCTCCGGCCGATGCCTGCCCCTCGGATCTTGATGGCCCCGAGCCATGATGCCTCCCACGTCGAGCCCGCTGCTGCCTCCGACGCCACTGCCTCTGCCAGCACGACGGCATCCAGGCTGATGGAAACCACCGACGCCGTCGTGCACGTGCCCTGCCCGATGATGCCGTCACATCTTCCATCTGCTGGGGTCCACTTGCTGTGTTGTCCACCCCTGCTGGACCTCCGACTCCCAACTGTGGCAGGGATGGGATCTCCACCGAGCTGGCTGCATTGGTCGGGGCAGGTCCACAGGGGGCCCTGGTGGCATCTGGGCCGGAAGACGGCAAGGAGAACGACCGGTGGATAGCCTGCACAGAGGAGGAGAGGGCCGTCAGATTGGCCAACACATGCAGGAAACCCCCGAACATGGCCGATCCCAATTGGGCCACGTCGGCACGGTGCACTTCGTGATGACGTGCGTGCTCCTCCCGGGAAGCACGCACGTCATCACGAATCACAGCCGTGCGCATCGCGACCCCAATCAGGACCTTCTCCACGCGGCCAGGGGTTACCACGTCCGCAGGTGGAGGGGAGTCAGGTGACATGGACATCCCCTCTACCTGCGGACGGGCCTGGGACGGGGCATCCCTGCTGGTGCATGGTGGTGCACTCACAGGGTCAGGGACAGTGACATGCACAGGCCCCTCCACGGTGACCTGTGCTGCCTCCTGCCCCTGGCCCTGGACTGCACCACTTGCACCAGCAGGGATGCTCCCACCAGGCCCCATGTGTGCACCAGTGTCGGCCTCCTCCTCCTCTGTGCAAACCACCAACCTGGATGGCTCCTCACCGTCTCCCGCCGTAGCAGGCCCCTGTGGGGGCTCACCCACCCCTTCCGCTGCAGCCGTGGGGGCATCCCCGCCGCCTTGCTCCACAGCGCCGTCTCCGCCCTCTTCTTCACTAGCCGCTGCGTAGAGGGAGACAAAGGACACAAGCATCAGGCTACTGTACAATGGTCCCCTAGACAGGAAGCAATAGCAGATGAGCACCACTGTCAAAGTACACTTCCATCATGTCCCTCCACAACACATGGGTCAGTCCAGGCAAAACACACACAGTAACAGGCATGGTGCATGCCATGGACATTTCCATGCATGTCCAATGGACTCTAGAAACATTCAATGATATGTAACTCACATGCATCATGGCTCATGCATATCACATGCACACACTTCACCTCAGTCACATCCATCTGGCCCCAAACACACCGAACACAGGCGAAACAAGGGTAAGTTGGGTGCGTCACTGAATCTGTGCATTGTCACACACATGTGTCATGCATCCATGGCATGCACAAGTCACAGACACGCAGGTCAGGCACACAGACATGGCTACCATATATGTACCTGGCATCAGCACCCATCCTTCACCCCCATCCATGTCCAGGTACAGAGACTGGCATGCTCTCATGTCCAAAATCTGCATAGGGCTCCCCATGCCGCATTTCAACACATGCAACAACCATGTGGGTCACACATCACTGGTCGCACATGCATTACCATGATGTCCCTGCACACATACATGCATACATGGCCCATGGCACACATACAGGCAAGTATCATAGAACCAGCACACCGCAACATGCCCTGTCTCACACAGTAATGCTTGGACACATACCGCTCAACTCCAGACGGGCCTCCCTCTCAAGGACCTGGGCGTGGAGCGCTGGGCGTACGCGTTCCAGGACCCTCTTCTGGATGGAACTCATGCGGCCCCGGCCCCCCTCCACGAGGCGCCGGGCCTTCACAAGGGTCCTGGACCTCAAGTCCTCCCAGCGCTTCTTGATCTTCTGGACGTTGCGGGTTGCCACCCCCTCCGCGTTGATGGCAACCACACAGTCGGCCCAGATCCTCTCCCGTCCTTCCTTGCTGGCGCGGGACGATCCAAAGAGGGCATCATACTGCCCCAGGACATGCTCCACCAGGACACCAACTTCGGTGGCAGTGAAGCTGGTGCCCCTCTGCCCCTCTGGCCTGGGGTTGCCACTGGTGCCAGATGTGGAAGTGCCCGACATGGCAACCCCAGAGGCAGGTGTGGGTGGGCAACTGGGTCCTGGGGCTGGGCTGTGGAGCGATGTAATCCCAGTTGGGAGTCTTCAGTTCCAGCAGGGGTGGACACAGCAACTGGACCCCTGCAGATGGCTGATGTGCAGGCACCAAATGGCAGGGCACGGTGGCAGCAGGCAGGCAGGCAGGCAGGCAGCAGCAGATAGCACGTGGGAGGCTGCTCGGGGCACTGGGGGGCAGTAACTCGGCCTTCTGGGCAGGAGCGTGGTGTTCCGTGTGTTTTCGGGTGGCCAGCTTGATACGGAGTGATTTGGCACGTGAAAATCCTGCACGTCAGCGTGAAATCCGAGGAAAGGCCCTTAGCGCGTAAGCGCGTCAGCACGCATAAGCGATTCTATTGGACCAGAGTCCCTCAGCGCGTAAGCGCGTCTGACGTGACCCGCACGGGCGTTCCCCACTCAGCACGTGATGACGGAACACACGTGGAAATACTGCACGTCAGAGTGTCATCGCGTGATTGGCCTATGTACGTGTATTTCATTGCGTGTAATTGGACAAAAGTGCGCGTACACGCGATTGGCCTATGTACGTGTATTTAATGGGTGCGCGGCCACTTACACACGCAAGTACGTCAGCGAACCTGTATCCCGTGGTGCGTGTGAATTTCCACACGCTATTGGACTGGGAACTGGATTCCAGGGGTGCGCGGGTCACACGCTGTATCCCGTGGTGCGTGTGAATTTCCACACGCTATTGGACTGGGAACTGGATTCCAGGGGTGCGCGGGTCACACGCTGTATCCCGTGGTGCGTGTGAATTTCCACACGCTATTGGACTGGGAACTGGATTCCAGGGGTGCGCGGGTCACACGCTCGCCTAGAACACGCGCAAAGCATAAAATTGCGGACTTTAACAATAACAAGCTCAGACGCCAGGATGAACATACCGTTCCTAGCAGCAGTGGCAGTGGGCTACCAAAGGAGGAGGAGGAGGATAGTCAGGGCCAGAATATTCACACCCAGAACCAGCCTTTTCGGGATGCCTGATGACCAGGTGTATGGGAGGTACAGGTTTCCACCACACATCATACTGGACCTGGTGACTGAGTGGGAGGATGACCTCACATCACCCACCCTGTGCTCCCAAGCACTCAGCCCCCTGGAGAAGGTCCTCAATGTACTGCACTTCTTAGCCACTGGATCATTTCAGCGGACAAGTGCCATAGTGGGTGGGGTGTCACAGGCCACCCAGTCACGCTGCCTACACCAGGTCTTGAACATCATGACTGCACGCCTATCAGTCCGCAGGCACATATACCTGCCCAGAACACCTGCAGAAAGGCATGCTGCCGCCCTGGATTTTTACGGAGTGGCACGATTCCCCAAAGTGCTAGGTGCCATCGACTGCACCCATGTGGCTCTACGTCCCCCCAGGGCATCAGAGCACATCTATAGGAACCGCAAGCACTGGCATTCCATCAACGTGCAGGTAGTATGTAATGCCAAGGGAATCATCACCTCAGTATATGCCAACTATCCCGGGTCCACCCACGACAGCTTCATTTACCGAATGTCCACCCTATGCCGGGACATAGATGCTGGGCGGCATGGCGATACATGGCTGCTTGGTGAGTATGTATGCCACTGCACATGCATGCATGTTGGATACTGAGCAAGGTCACAACCCCACCAATGATACCAATCACCACCTCCACAGGGGACAGTGCCTACCCTCTCAGCCCCCACATGATGACGCCAATTCGGAACCCCACCACGCCACCCCAGGTAAGATATAACACAGCCCACATTACAACCAGGGGCATAGTGGAGCGCACATTCGGAGTGCTAAAGTCACGCTTTCGCTCCCTTGACCGTTCTGGCGGGCAGCTGTTATACGCTCCCCCAGTAGTGTGCAGGATCATAGTGGCAGCATGTGTCCTGCACAACGTTGCAACACGCCGGGGCCTGGCCGTGGACATGGTGGTGGCCCCACATCCCCAACCACATGCACAGCCGCTGCGCATGGGAGGGGAAAGGGCACGGGGGGAGGCAGCCCCTGGTGGCGGGGGGGGGTGTGGGGGTGGTGGGAGACATGGGTGGGGGCCTGGTGGAGAGTGCCCCTGGTGGCGGGGGGGTGGGGGTGGTGGGAGACATGGGTGGGGGCCTGGTGGAGGCTGCCCCTGCACTGCTGGGGGTTGGGGGTGGTGGGAGGCATGGGTGGGGGCCTGGTGGAGGCTGCCCCTGCACTGCTGGGGGTTGGGGGTGGTGGGAGGCATGGGTGGGGGCCTGGTGGAGGCTGCCCCTGGTGGCGGGAGGGTGGGGGTGGTGGGAGACATGGGTGGGGGCCTGGTGGAGAGTGCCCCTGGTGGCGGGGTGGTGGGAGACATGGGTGGGGGCCTGGTGGAGGCTGCCCCTGCACTGCTGGGGGTTGGGGGTGGTGGGAGGCATGGGTGGGGGCCTGGTGGAGGCTGCCCCTGGTGGCGGGAGGGTGGGGGTGGTGGGAGACATGGGCGGGGGCCTGGTGGAGGCTGCCCCTGGTGGCGGGGGGGTGGGGTTGGTGGGAGACATGGGTGGGGGCCTGGTGGAGGCTGCCCCTGCACTGCTGGGGGTTGGGGGTGGTGGGAGGCATGGGTGGGGGCCTGGTGGAGGCTGCCCCTGCACTGCTGGGGGTTGGGGGTGGTGGGAGGCATGGGTGGGGGCCTGGTGGAGGCTGCCCCTCCACTGCTGGGGGGTGGGGGTGCAGGGGGACATGAGCAGGTGTGCAGGGTAGTCCCCTGTTTTGTAGGCTGCCTGCAGGGGCCGTGGAGGGTGTACAGGGAACACCTGTGAGGACCCACCCAGCCTAATCGCGTGTGACTTCCCACGCACCCCTGTAATACACGTACCCAGCCAAATCGCGTGTGATGATTCCCACGCACCCCTGTAATACACGTACCCAGCCAAATCGCGTGTGATAATTCCTGCGCACCCCTGTAATACACGTACCCTGGCTAATCGCGTGTTAAACTTCCCGCATACCCCTGTAATACACGTACCCTGGCCAATCGCGTGTTAAACTTCCCGCGTACCCCTGTAATACACATACCCTGGCTAATCACGTGTTAAACTTCCCGCGTACCCCTGTAATACACGTACCCTGGCTAATCGCATGTTAAACTTCCCGCATACCCCTGTAATACACGTACCCTGGCTAATCGCGTGTTGAACTTCCCGCGTACCCCTGTAATACACGTACCCTGGCTAATCGCATGTTAAACTTCCCGCATACCCCTGTAATACACGTACCCTGGCTAATCGCGTGTATAACTTCACGCGTACCCCTGTAATACACGTACCCTGGCTAATCGCGTGTTGAACTTCCCGCGTACCCCTGTAATACACGTACCCTGGCTAATCGCATGTTAAACTTCCCGCATACCCCTGTAATACACGTACCCTGGCTAATCGCGTGTATAACTTCACGCATACCCCTGTAATACACGTACCCTGGCTAATCGCGTGTTGAACTTCCCGCGTACCCCTGTAATACACGTACCCTGGCTAATCGCATGTTAAACTTCCCGCATACCCCTGTAATACACGTACCCTGGCTAATCGCGTGTATAACTTCACGCGTACCCCTGATATGCACGTTACCCGCTTTGCGTTCCTTGTTTGGCAGCCCTGTAAACTGGTCCAGGGTTAGCGCAGCCCTTTGCGATGATTTAGCGATTTTGATGGCTTTTCCTTGCGCGAGGGCGTTCTTGGGGGCGTTACTGGCGCTGCTGCAGGGTCGCTGCGATACTCTGCACCACGGCTGGTTTGGGAGCCTAAAATCCATGAATACGCTGTGCGCCGGATTCGGTTTTGGCGCACGCGGCTGGCGCAGACTATCGCACACGCACGCTGTGCGCCAGCCGCGTGCGCTACTTGTGCGCTGAATTCTATGAATTACCCTGAGAGTGTGCTTCAGGACACGTGTAATTTAGTTTATGTACGAACATTTCAGGACACCAATTGTGTTCTTTGAACACTTTCAATTGGGTAGCGAACACTACGAACAGTTGTTCAGGACACATCATTTTGTTTATTTACGAACATTTCAGGACACCAATTGTGTTCTTAGGACAGTTTTAAGTTGATAGCGAACATTACGGACAGATATAGTGTTCTTTAGAACACTTTAATTTTTGTTTCTTTACGAACATTTCAGGACACTACGAGTGTTCTTAGAACATTTTGAACTTGCATGAGAACATTACGGACAGATGTAGTGTCATCAGGACAGTTACATTTTCGTTTCTTTACGAACATTTCCGAACAACCGCGGTGTCCGTGGACACCTAAATTTGTTTTATTACAAGGAACTGAAAGTAATTACAACACAATATAAAAAAAGTAACTTTATTTAACATATATAAACAATTTATGACTGAGAAGGTGGGGCAGAAACAGAAACAAAAACAGGAGAATTAGGGTTTTCAATATTAGTGGGATCAGGTGAAGAAGGGATGGAAATCTCATCAGAACGTTGTGGTCCATGGAGAGAGTTTGGGGATAAATGAATGGGATATGGTGAGGGGGGACAAGTACAGGTGGGACAATGGTATGTTGTTGGTGGTTTTAGGTGATCTTCCACAAAGTTCTTTAAATCCATAAAATTTGCCATACGTTGGTCCATTTTGTGGGTAATGTGTTCAAGAGTGTTATCCACCACTTCTTTTTCTTTGGAAGTTGCAATTTTTGTAGGGTCTGTAAAAAAAACTATATGTTGAATGTATACAAAATAATATTTATCAATTGGTTTATACAGTAAAGTGTGTACCATTAGGTGGACTATCTTCTAACATTTCGTCTCGTGGGAAATGGTCCTCTAGTCAGTCCAGAGTACTACAGATTTCTGTGAGAAAACAAAGAAGTAATATGTTTTTTTTTTCTAATATGGAAAGTTTATAAATATATGAGTAAAAATAAGTGCACTTACTATGTCTGGTGAGATATGTAATCAGTAGTGTATACGTCTGGTCTTGCTGTTGGTTGTGGAGCGTCTGTGAGGTAATTATGGTGGAAGCCACTTTATCTTTTTTTGGTATATTCCATTTTAAAACATATTGTATTTACATGAATGGTTAGTGTGTTACATACATGGGTAACATTTTTTAAGTATTACTACATATACTTTGTATGTGTGCTGCTTTGTGAATGTGTTAAATGTTCCTATGTTATGATATAACTATTACACATCATACCTCCCCAGAGTTTTTAGGTGGTGGTACTGTTCTCCGAACATGTCCGCGAACATTAAATAAGTTCGCGGACATCAAGTTCATAAGAAGAGATCTAGTCAGTTCCATATGACATGTATATAAAGTGAAAGTCATTATTGTTAAGTTGTGCTACTGAAAAACTATGAAATTCAGTGAAAAAACTTTGTTAAAGGGACGTTATGGTTAAGTTGCGCTACTAAAAACCTATTATTGGTGGTATACCATTCCACGTTGGCACTTAAAGCTGCTCACTCTCTAGCACTTCTCACTAGATACAACCAGAACTTACCCCCCTACTGCCCCACCCCTTCTCTCTCTCTGCTCTTGCTCATTCTGAATGCTCACAAGGCCTAGTAGGGCTGCCTCTGTCTTATAGTGTTATATGTAATTGTACTCCCAGGTTCCCTTCCTGTTGCCTTGTGGGTGCTTCGAAACACAATTCACTTGTTGTATAAGCACCTTATAAATGCACAATACAAACAATAAATAAATAAAACAATACTGATATGTTTAATGAGAATGTTAAGGAAAGCACTGATTATTTTGTTATGCCTTAGCAAAAAGTGTCTGTGTGTAGTCCAGAACAAGAGATACTACATTGAATGGAGTCAAAGGGTTGCACACTAAAGAAGACTTTTTGAGTACCACAGAATGGTAAAGGTTATTATCCCTGGTGCCATAATAACAAACTCCTTGGCTATCTCAAGCAAAGTTCACTGAGGCAGCCCCAACCACAAGGGATTGCTTTGCGACACATTAACTGAGCAGACTTCCAGTCCATGGGAAAGGTACAGAGATGATTATAAAGGGCAGCAGGATCCCCCATCACTGTGTAAAATGTTACACGACTGTCGAGTCTTTGCAAACGCTGACATTATGTCTCTTACCATTGTGCCAGTGTTAACATGGGTGCACCAGAACATGATTTCAAGCAGGGCAGGGACCTCATTGAAGGGACCCTGATTAACTGTACCACATGTTATGGACAGCAGAGCACACCTGGACCCTCCTGAACCCTATTTCAAATTGCACCATCTGTATGCATTAAGCATATATGCCACCTGGCACACAAGCACAGGGCCAGATCCAAGAGTAATGTTGCAGTTGTAGGTCAAAGGATCGAATCAAAAGGATCAAAATACAATAGGGTCCAATCAAAAGGACCGAAAAAAACAAAAAGTTCACATTTTTTTTGGGGGGCGGGGGCGAAACCCTGTTTTTGATGTAAAAAACACTTTTCTCTCTATACGGAGACCCCAAATAAACCAATACATTAAAAAAAAAAAAAACCTTTTTCTTTTCGGTCCTATTGACTCGACCCTATTTCATTCGATCCTTTTGTGTTCGATCTTTTGAACGGACACCGAATGTCGCATGAGGCATCCCTCAGTTTCAATGCTTCCTCATAAAGTTAAAATGCACTCTTTTTGTATTACATATGGGGTTTTGCAGCTTTTTATGTAACAGCATACATGCACCCCACATGCTAAATGACACAATATGACATTTGCATAGGAGACCCACATTCACTAATTCCTCAAATTGTTACACATGATTAGTTCTTAATGCTTTAACATCTCTTGTTGGATCTATTGGAAGTTGTTCTAGCAAATGTGTTCAATTGGACTCTTTTCCATGTTCTCTCAGGTAAGTAATGACAATGCGTACTTACACAAATAAAGAGCTGTCTGATGATTGTTCAATTACTTTTGATATACAAAGAGGGTCAATTCTAGTTGAATTGCCTAATTGGGGTCTGCATGAGTTGGTCCTCAAGCATCAAGCATTACATTGGTGTTATTAAGGGTAAGGACACTGTCAGTGCTACTTCATTGCTCATACATATTCAAGTCCTGGTGCATGATTAAGTATCAAGCCAAGTAAGTAGCATGTGGTGTTCTATGTGACAGGTCATTGTGATGTGTCTTGGAACCATGTTCCTGAAAATCGAAGTGACCTCACTGTGGTACAGGGACTAGGCAGGTTTCTATTGTTCTGGGGTTACAGCTGGTGTCAGTTATTGACGGTTGTGGTAAGTATGTGGATTTTGAATATAGTTCTTACATGGCACTTACCAGTTAAGGAAATATTTCACATAGTTTTGGGCATTAACATTCTCTTTCCCTTTGTGTTAGTGTTATTTTATTTTCCTGTGTGAAATCAGTTTGCCCTTCTTCATGAAGATGATGAAACAGCTGTGTAGCAGCTGAAATATTTGCTCTCTATAGATCACTGGTCCGAAGTCACAAATAGAGTACAATGCCATGTTTGGCTTTCTGTGGGCTGGGATTCACTTAATGTGGTGCAAATCATGGTTTACTAGGCATTAGTACACAAAAGCTGATGATACAACTATAATTCTGAACAGTAAATTTGTTTCTTCAAGACACGCAAGAGAACAAATCATTATTATTTGGGAGGTGGCTTGCCAGCCAGTTAAAATACTTTATTTGGATAAGCAAGATATCCATCAATGTTCAAAACACACAACAATACAGAGCAGCAATATAGACCAGACAATATCAGCATACCATATTAAATATGTTGAAAACAGCACAGTCACATTAACATAGAGCACTCTCTATAGCTTTTCTTTGATTTAATGAGCAAGGAAGGGGAGTGCTTAAGGACCAAGCTACCAAAGAGGTATTAGCCTTTAAAAAATGATTTAATGTATAATGGCAAGTGAGATATTGTGCCTCACCTGTACGTATGATTTTTCAGGTGGACTAAAGTGTATAGTGCTTTAATCTGATGTAGGAAATGAAGGAACCTTTTGTGCAACGTTAATGTGAACTAGAGTAATGGTATGTTTTTGGGATGTCCTACATTTATCCTATCATCGTGATGTGTGACAAGAAAAAATTGATGGTAAACAGAAAACACTTCATCGAAACAGCCAAAGATTTTACTGAAAATCTGTTCACTGACAACATATCTATTGAGGTAGAAGATTTCAAGCAGATTCCTGCAAAGAACATGTAAGCCTGGACCGCTATTGTACAATACCATAAAACCACTCTGTCTTTAACCTTGGTAAAATAACTACTGTAATTAATTAAAATTGTGAACATTCACATTATTTGTTTTACCGGGTACCTAAGTTACAACAGGTTTACGTTGATTCGTCTTTCAACAGTAATGCACCAAAACATGCTTGCTGTGGTCATGAAACATCCCTCTTCAGCCATCCTCTCGAATCCACTGCTAGACTAGATACTTATGACCCTCATATGGACCCCCCTATGCTCCCAACATTTAAATATTCATACAGAACAAGAGGCTACTTGCCACCAACTAAATACAGTAGAAATAACATCCCATCACCTAACAACTTTCACCTTACAGAGATATTCCTGACAACAGGCCAATCCCATTCTAAAGCAACGCATATGTTGTATGATATGCCAATTCTAAATTCAGGTTGATAAGTCATAGGACGTAAAGAATTCAAAGAGCAGCCCATACCAGTTATTTGTACCTACTGCTAAAATTTCCTTCTAAGGACCTTGATTATGCAAAACCACGTTCTAAGTCACTTCCACAACTACCTTTTGTGTGAGGGAGTTGCCATATTTTCAGTGTTTAGTCACATGTTTTCCACACTTGACTCTCTTCACAAAGGTCTCTCCAGCTTTTACAAAAATGAGTCAATTTGAAGGGCACCTGTTAAACAAATAAAACATGTATTAATAAATGCCCTTCTCTGGGGGACCTTGAAAACAGTATAACCTTTTTTTTATAGCGTGGTACAGCGTCAGCAGGGAAAGATGGCATTCTACCGTCTTCAGATGAAATACAGTCTGTTATAGTAGTGCTGCCACATATGATTTTCCTGCAAGCAAAAATGGGACAATCATGTTCACTCTCGTGCCAACAGGCAGGAAAACAGATGAGTGGAAGAACTTCTAAACCTAACATCAAATACACATTTTATTTTCTTTTATAAATGTTCAGTTTGGTTGAAATAATATCAAAATCCAAAAGGCTATTTGAAGTATTTAATGTATCATTGCTGATCTTTCCAACATATCATTAAGTGTACAGTCCCATTAATGCTATTGTACCTCTGGGCGCTGTTGAGCAGCCATGCAAGAGGCCCACTCTTGTGTGAGCTCTACACTGTGGAAAGAATATAATGTTGATGCAGCCCCCCTTACCATTTGTTTCTCTGCTGAAAAGGAGTGTCAGATCATTCACTTTAGCCAACAGCTTCCAGCAGGGTCAGAAAAGTACTATTTAAATACATGAACTGAGGTTGTTATACTAACACCCGTAGAATGTGCAATAGAACACACCATCAGCATTCACCCACACGTAGGGGGCACCATCTGCTGTGGTGCAGGCACTACCGGAACAGGTAATTTTATCTGCAAGTACAAGACCATGGGGTGTAATGAAGAGATCCAAGAGTGGAGGAAAGAAACAAAGAAACTTAGACCACTTCACAAGATCAGCAGTGTTAAACAGAATGTCAATTATAAAGGGGGCAAATAAGAATCCAATCCAACTTGCTCAGTAGACCACTGGTCAAGCTGATATTTAACAGGTGCTTGCTTCAATGCAGAAGGCATTTGTTCCAATGATCAATAAGCTAAATGATATCACCTCCAACATAGCCACTATCCGCGCCAAACAGGGTAAAAAATCCCCAAGGATTACCAAGGCCGGAAATGGAATTGTAATTTCTGAGATTAAGATATGGAGTATGAAAACTGTAGTTGACAAACTATATAAAAACCTGAAGCATGTGGAGACTAAAGGGGGAGACTAAATGCGAGGACCTGGAGTCACCTTCACGCAGGAACAACATATGCATAATCAGAGTACTGTAAGTTGCACTGCTACGACATATGGAGCAGACTGAGGAAAATATGCTCATGAAGATTTTTGGGGGTGACTCTTGCCACATAAAAACAAAATGGGCATCATGACTAAAGCAATATAAAACAAAAATGATTCATGGTTGCTTTACCCTTGATGCCAAGTTTGTTATTATGTGTCAAGACTGGCCTACTTTAGTACTTTAGGCCTACTTTGGTCAGTCTGGATATACGTTTTACTGTGGCATAGTAAACAATGCTCCTATGCACTGTTTGTGACTTGA
This sequence comes from Ambystoma mexicanum, assembly GCF_040938575.1. Classification (NCBI taxonomy): domain Eukaryota; kingdom Metazoa; phylum Chordata; class Amphibia; order Caudata; family Ambystomatidae; genus Ambystoma; species Ambystoma mexicanum. Next base: position 1,247,914,886 of record NC_090930.1, on the reverse strand, counting down.
ATATATTGGATTTTTTCAGGAGTTACCCAACAAATGCTATTGTAAACTGCATGGGCTTTTACCCATTTTACAAAAAAAGTGTGCAGTAAAATACACCATTTTAACCCATTATTTTTTAAATGTTCTTGGTGGGAGAACCCACCCGAACACCTCTTGGTCACTTCAGGATATCTCACTACGCTCAGTCGTTCAAACATATTTGAGGGAAACATTTATCAACTGCCACTGATTGGAAGTTCATTATTATGCAATGAAACAAAAACCTTGAAAATGAAATTCCTTTAATATGTTCTCTTTTAACAATGAATGAATGTGATACATTTAGTTTATGAATGGAGTAATGATGGTTTTATAGGGCTCTAAAGAGCATATCACAAGGCCCTATTGGATTATTATTTTGTGCTGTGATGTATGTATTAGACACATTGATTTATGTTCAAACTGAATTTTGATCATTCAGACTTGTATTTTTGTTCTCCTTGCAGATTTTGTTTCATTGTAAACATTATGGATGACCCTGAATCTGCAATGTATTGGATGGAGACCCTTTCTTTGTAAAAACTAGTAGTGTTAAAAGGCATCATTATTGATCTTTCTAAATGGCTGACTTTGTTGGTAGTGTTTCTAAGCTTGAAATTAGGAATAATGTTAAGCAATTAAAGATATTTTGTGGCCTTCAGGTCCGGATGGATTCACATATTTTGTTTTTGAATCAATACCCTCTAATGTGGTCAAACATAATATATGTTCTTTTTGGGGCGATTATATGAACCTCAGAGATTCCCCTTTCATTGTATAAAGCCCAAATTGTTCTTGTATATACAAAGGGAATGTTGACTACCCAAATTATTTTTCAACTCTTTGTTTTATCTTGCGAGCATAATGTTTGTGTCCCTGCTATTACATCAACATACTAGATGGGCAGTGAATTCAGGCTGATTAACCTAATTTCTAATGGTTTTCTGTAAGGATAAGAGCACATGTGAAATACATTAAAAGATCAGTCCTTGGGTTTTGCTATTTCCCCCCTTGTTTGTTTATTAACAAGATGTATCTTCTTCTTTTGATATTCTGCACTGTGTGATCCTAAATAGATGATGCATTGATGAGGATCTCCTAAAATGGATTTTTATTTAGAAATGGATACTGCTATTTGCAATTCAATAAATGTAGCTTGCAATTTTTTGGATGATATTGCTAAGATGTGGTCCGTGCTAGCCATGTCAGTTTAATTTATAATTGGCTGACATGCAGGAGATTTTGACCTTGGTTTGAATTTTCCAATTAGGGGTGCTTGACTTTCTTATTTGGATGATTTTCTTTTTTCTTTAAATATGTTGTATTCATAATTTACATTTAACATTATTCACTTCTCTTCCATAAGCTAAATCATGTTACATTAACAACAATCCATAGAAAACAATTATTTTTTATTTTTTTATTTTTTTTATTTTTGATTTAATTGTGTTATAATTTTTACAAAATAAATCCGACCTCAGAAATAATTAATATGCCCTCTCCTAGTAAAGTAGAAATGACTCTTGTCAAAAAGTCCAGATTCACAGGTTCAGCTTCCTCATAAACAAGGACAGTCCAATGACACATTGCTTATTGTTACCACAGGCCAACATAACCCATAGATTTTCCGAATCTAATGTGCGATAGTTGTTCAATGGTGGGGCCACGAAGCGGTGCCTGATTGCATTAAGACCAGTGCATTCAAGGACTAAATGTTTAGTAGTTTCTATGGTATCTGGTGTTTCACAGTATCGACAGTTATTTGAGATGGATTGTTTGCGAATTGCCAAGATTTCATTAGTTTTTAGTTGGTTCAGCCTGAACCTTAAAAAGGTTCTGCTTAGCCGTTTATCTGGGCATTGATGAAGATAACCACGCACCTCGTTAAGTTTCATTGGGGTGCTAGGTAAGTTTGCTGTCAGTGGGTAATTGTTAGCGACCTCCAAAGTGTTTATCCAGTCAGCTTCGAAGAGTTTCTTTGTTACCTGATTTGGGTTTTGAATCAATGTTTCCATAGTGGTGTCAATTTCTTGCAGGATGGAAAGGTTGGATTGCTCCCATCTAATAAGCATTCTGTTGTTACTGCACTCAGTTTCTCTCCGAATGAGGTCCAAGACTTTATTTTTCGGAGCGTTGTTGACTTTGCGGTACAACATGAGGGTGGCTCTCATCACTAGGGCCAAAGGTGAAGTTAGACAAAGTTATTTTCTAATCAGGGCTATCGGTGTAGAAATAGCCAAGCCCAGTACACCTCGCCAGAAGAAGCTTTCATATTTTGCCCAGATTGAGTCTGGCATCAGAGGCATTGCGTCAGTGCCGTAGATCAGAGCAGGGACAACCTTGGCTTTATAGAATCTTATAATGGGAATGATGGAAAATCTTCCGTGTTTCCTGTCCACTGCTTTAGCTTGTGCTGTGAGTTTTTTCAATTTTGACCAAAGGGAGCCTTGCATGGTCAGTTCCTCCTTGTCGTTACTGATCATAATGCCCAGATACTTGAAGGCACTGACTTTTTCGAGGTTCCTCCCGCCACAACTCCACAGAAATGTTGATTTTCTTTTGGCCGCGGTTCCCAGTATTAATATTTTGGTTTGTCATTGTTCAATCTCAGGTTGTTTTCTGCCAGATAGCGTACTAGGTTATCTAGTTGGCGTTGCAGACCTATGGTAGTTAAATCCATCAAGATAATGTCATCTGCGTAAAGTAGTCGCTCTATCTTGGAGCCGCTGAGTGAAGGTGGAAAGCATCTGACCAGGTCTGTTGATTTCCCGTAGTCTGCAACGTAAGCCTTGTACAGGGCGGGTGCAAGAGGACAACCCTGCTTTACGCCTCTTGAAGTCTGTATTTCATTAGACAGTCTACCTTCGGCACTAAGGTGCACCCGTATTGAGGTGCCATGATGTAAAGCTTTTATGGGTTCCAAGATCGCTCGAGGGCACTCTGTACTTTCTAATTTTCCCCATAGGCGCTGCCTGTTTACCTGGTCGAAAGCTTTGTAGATGTTAGGGCCACCCCGCACCACTTTGGCTCTCAGGGAACTCAAGAGGAGGATGTTAGTTGTTGTTCCTGAGTTCTTGACGAGTTCTTGACGAAACCATTCTGAAAAGGGTCCGCTTGGTCGGTGTCTTGAATCCAAGTTTGGAATGCATACAAGGCCATGGATACGACCTTCCCCATGACATCCGAGAGGGTGATCAGTCGATAGTGACTGGGATCGTCTGTCGAGCCTCTCTTGTAGATAGGTACAATGATGCCTTTTTTCCAGGAAGGAGGAATATCCTGGAGATGATTACAGTTGTCAAATATCTTCCTCATTATAGTTGCCCACAGTTCTGGATGTTTCTTGAGCTCTGCATTACAAATGCCGTCTGGCCCAGGAGCCCTCGAGTTGTTAAATTTTTTTATTTTGAGTAAAATTGTTGCGTCATCAGCAGGGATGTTCCAGTGTTCATGATCGTGTTCTGATGCTCTGTCAGCTAAAACCAACTGAGAGTTATTATCTTCTGTCGGCGCAAACAGGTTTGAGAAATAGGCTATCCACTTAGCCTCTCCTACGTTGTTCTGAATGTCCCCGGTCATTTTGTTTGAGGTCCCCTTGATCAAATTCCAAAATTCTTTCGGTTTATTTCCACAGATGTCTGACAACTTGTGCTCTGTGTCGCTCTGATACAGCTTATGCCGATAGTGTCTGAGCCAACTCTTATAGTCGTGGACAGCCGATACCCATAGGTTGAAGTTTTCTGTGTAGGGTGATTTATGGTACATTTTTTTGAAGCGTCGATGAAGCATTCTTTTTTCTACAAGGTTGCTATTATATGAGTGGGAATGACCAACCGCAGGTTTGGAAATCTTTGTGACTGGAATCAAAAACCTTGTCAGCAATGGAGTATAATCCAGGTCGCTTCTGCTTTTTTTTCTGCGGGTCACTTCGTTGTGTTGAAAAGGGGACTATTGGAAGTTGATTTCACGCAGGCCTTTGTCCGATATCCTTACCCGGTTCCTGGTTACCGACGCCTGCAGGGGAATCGGGTTCAAAAGAGATTTTGGTCTAAACTTCAGGCCTTCTGTGATGAGAAGGTTGTGGTCACTAAACATCATCCGCTCAACCCTAAAGCTGCGGATCGCCGGGAGGAGGTCCTTAGAGACGAATACATAATCGATCACGCCTTGGTGATCTCCTCTTTCCCACGTAGGAATCGCTAGATTTGATTTGGGTCAAAGCCAGTGAAGATTATGCAGGTCCCTTTTATATGATGAGTTGTTCTAAAAGTTTCCCTCTGCGCCTCAACGGGCGACCTTGATCTTGCTGTTTGTGTTCACAACCGATGCCTTTGCATAATGCGTTAAAATCACTGTTTATAATGGTTTTATGGCACTGTATTTTTCTATCTGCTTCGTCCAACAAAGTTAGAAGGACAGTTTTGAATTCTTCATTAGGCGTTATTTCTGGATTCCAGTATATGTTCAGTAAAAGAGTTTTCCCCTCTTTTGGGAGCAGGAAATCATCCAACGTGATCGTACAGTTTAGAATCAGTTGGGTGAAGTTAAGACTTCAATCACATCGATTCCGGATCCTGATCGAACTGCGGTTATGAGTCCTGCCGAGGGTCGTCCCATAGCCCCTTTGTTTGCTGCAGAAAATATTATTTCGTATCCATCCAATCAGGGTTTTGAGGTCAACCATGTCTCCTGCAAACACAGGATGTCAAAATGGCTTAGGTTGACATCACTCTCTTTAGTTAAATGTTCGAAACCTTGGGTATTCCAGCATCCTATTTTTAGGCGGTTGCCTAAGGTTGTTTTAAGTCCATTTTCCTGTTTCCGTCCGTCTAATAAGTTGGTTTCCTCTTCAATGGGTGGTTGCTAGACTTTCCGCTTCTGGTTCGTGTCGGACTTATGCCAGGTCCAGGGCCGTCCCTTGTCCCCCCCAAGTCCTTCCAAGTTTTTCCGTGATGGCAGTTTTTGCAGTTGGTATGGAATTTGATGAGGCCGGGCGGCAGATCGGTCAGGCATAGCCAACCTACGAGATCGATTAGTCGAAGGAGCGGAATCCGGCTCTGAAGTTGTTGGTTCTCCGGATCTCTCGTTAGACCGATCATTATGGTGAGTGTGCAGATGATCCGTCCTGCTGATGTAGTGGGTGCGAGGAGCACCAGGCTTTGTCAGTGCGGTTGTAGAGTCTCTGGAATCCACGTCGGATCGTGTCTGTAATTCAACTTGGGCGTTTGGACGGTTAATTTCTGTTACTTTGTAGCCCAAGAAAGACAGCCTTTCCATTTCTTTCAATAATTGGAATTTGATGATTTTTGAGTTAAGATGAATGTATGAGTAATCGCTTCTTCCTGATGTGCTGGGTTCCACCATCCATAGGTCGTTGTTCCGTATGCATCGCAGACTTGGAATTTGAGGCAAGACTTTCAGAATATTGGTTCTGTTCAGTGTTTCTCCTCCGGCCTTAGAACCAATTCTTTTCGGCCTTATGACACAGTCACTTACAATTTGCTTTGATTGAGCCTTTGAGTCCATTTCTCTCTCTTGTTTTATCTCGTATTTTTGATGTTTGTGACTGCACGATGATTCTGAGAAAGGGATAAAAGTATTTCTCTGGGTCCTGCTTGCTCTATGTATTTAGAGTTTTTCTAGTCAGTTTTTAAATCGGTGTGTCGGAGATGGAGGTTTACGGACCGAGATCTGTATCTTCTCCTGGAGTTGTTGGGTGTCTTGATCATTGAGTCACCACTTTTTTTACTTACAATCCGGTGCCTTGAGTTTTCTGTGGGTCGAGGCTGGTCTTTGGGATGTTTTTTCGAAGACAGCGATTGGAGTGGAGACTGGTCAAGCAATCGTACTTTAATAGGAGGTTCCCATTTAGTAGATGGAGTAAATACCTCGTCGACTTTTCGCTTTGGAATTTTTCTTGTGCTGGTTTCAGAGCCGGTACGTCAATAGTGATCGAACTCCAATCAGATTGGTCTTCTACAGTTGTCACTGAATAGACCACCTCCTCCTGTTCCGGAGAATTTATTATAATGGGTTGGTGATTCAACGGAGCAGGGTTTTCAACTTGAGGCTTAGGTGTTGTATCTCGTGTTCTTTCCGCCTGTTCAGTTTGGCTCTTTGTAATTAAAGTGCATTGTGGTGTTACAGTCGTTTTTTGGATTTGCTTTGAGCCCAAGTGGACCGCCGACTTTTGTTGGTTGAAAATGCCATAGGAGAAGACCTTGGGGTTTGTATAGATTTGTTGGTGTTTACCTTCTGCTGGCTTGCCAATTTTGTGTAGGAAAAGGGATTAGACACTGGTGTTTTTGTTCCTACAGTGGCTGCACTTGGGCGGTCTTTGTGGTTGATCTCTTCGTCTTCTTCTATTATTGCGATTATAGCATTGAGTGGATCCAGCGCACAATCAAATGCCGAAATGTTATCATTTCGGAGTTGGTGAACTGCTGCGTCCGGCTACTCCGAGGCTGCAAGCAGTATAGTGTCCGTGATTGTTTGGGTCTGTTTGGTCACTCTGTTGCCATTTTCCCCTCCTGTGTCATGGGGGGGTTGCAGGGTTCTGGAAAGAGCCAATTTAAGTGATTGATCTATTCTGGATGTCAAGCTACCCACAGTTCCAACATGTAACCTTCTAGGTCAGGGGTCTGCAACCTTTGGCTCTACAGATGTTTTGGACTACGCCTCCCTTGGCCCCACACCATTGGCTATGCTTGCTAAGACTGATGGGAGTTGTAGACCAAAACATCTGGAGAGCCAAAGGTTGCAGACCCCTGTTCTAGGTAGTTCAGCTTTGACTGCATCAGAGCTATTATTGACGTCTGGTCACGTAAAGTATCATTGATACTCTCATACAGCTTACTGAAAGGGGCCTGTGCAATCGTCACCGTGGACATGATAGACATCAGATCCTCCTTTTTGTGCGGAGGTGTCAGTTGCGATGATGAGTGGTGAATTTCACTCAGTCTTCGTGGTCGAATAGGGGTGTGAGGAAGATTGGTGAAGCTGTTTGGGCCACTCGTTTTTACTGCATCAGAGCTTTTTCGCCTGTCCGCCAGGGACTTTATGGTTGTTTGCACCGGTGAAGAAAGACTTGGTGGTGCAAACAGACCCAGCCACTGAACCTCAACTGTGGGCGTGCTTCTTGGATCACTGCCCTGGAGAATCAGGTTGACACTAGTTTCTAAAAAGTCACGACGTTGTTTTTGGTTTTGTGCCGAAATAATATCATTGAGACCTTCAGTTTCCGTGGTTGGCAAAGCTGCCGCCACGGCGGGGGGCTCCTTAGGCAACTGACAAACCGTTTCTACTACCGGTGTTAGTGTGTTTGTACAGTGCCATCTAACAAGAGGGAGACCTTCCTCTGACGGGGATGAAGATTGAGATTGCGTAGCCCATGATGTTGGAATGGGGCTCCCTGTCAGTGTTTTTGAAAGAATAATTGGCAGCGACAAGGGTGGCGATTGGAGTTCAACTGCCCGTGATGTTGCGGTGAGGCTCCCTGTCGGTAGTATTGTAGGGATCATGTTATGTTCTGTTATGTTATTTCAACTTATAAAGCGCACGGTCGCCCAAAGGCATCATGGTGCTAGAGAGGAACTGCTCAATAAAGGAAGAACTGGTGAGAAAGACAGGGACTAGAATAGATTAGTTTTCAAAGCTCTTCTAAAGCACAAGTGGTTAGAAGTGGCCTTAAGTAGCAGAGGGAGATTGGTCCAAAGTTTGTCCGCAGCAATAGAAAAAGCTCTACTGCCGAGCCTTTCCCGGTTGGATCTAGGAACAATGAGTAGATTAGAGGTAGTGGAACGGAGATCCCGATCCGGAGAGTATGGGGAAAATTTAGACTGCAGGAATTCAGCTCCATCAACGTGGATTGCCCGATGGATGATACACAGTGATTTAAAATGAATTTGCTGAGACACCGGAAGCCAGTGAAGTTTGCAGAACACTGGTGAAATGTGAGCACCATAGGGAGAGCCAGTGGCTAACCTAGCTGCAAGGTTCTGCATACGCTGGTGTCGATGAATAAGACCGATGGTTTGCGACAGATACAGCGAATTACAATAGTCTAGCCGTGTAAGGACTAGCGCAGCCACCACGGGGTGGGCTTCTGGGATCATAGGCATTACCCTCTTAAGGAAACGGATCTGATGGTGGGCGGACTGGCAGACGGCGGTAACCTGGTTGGACATGGACAAGGAGGCAGAGAGAATAACCCCTAGGTTCTTCACTTTGCTGACTGGAACAGGTAAAGGGCCCAGGGAGGTGGGCCAAAAGGCAGAGGTCCACAGTAAGGGGTTGAGGGGAGCTCCCACCAACAGTACCTCCGTCTTATCTCCATTTAGCTTTAGCCAATTCTGTTGACTGAATCATAGTTGACTCTTGTTGCATTAAGTTGTCCAAATTTTTCAATGTCAGAGAGTTCCGACCAACTCTCTAGTTTCTTCTTAAAAAACTTGTTCAAGACTGCCGCTGTAAGAGGCTTGGCAGGACATTTTCTAGGGCACATTTTTTTACTTAACAAAGCCGTTGGTTTCACAGTCTGTCTTCTTCTGGACTTATTGCTCATGTGGCAGTGATTTTTGGTATACGTAATGGTTGTCAGGTTCTGATGGTCTTCAACTGGCACTTTTTTTTTAGAATTTTTCGGTTGCACAGATGGATCATACCGAGTAGCCATCTGCTGGGCTGCTTGGGGGATTTCCTCAATTGATGTACTGGGGGAATCCCTCCGAGGTTCCAGGCTTTGTCTGGGCGTCCCCCCCTGGTGAGGGTAGCAGCACCTGCTGGTAAAGATTTCAGGTTGGAAGAAGGTGTCAGGTTTGCCGTACGGTCACTGGTTTTGGCATCCGGATCTGAAGAATAGAGAGCCTCCTTCGGGCTCGTCAAGTCATTCAGTATTGGAGTAGGATATACTTCAATTGTGCAGAGTGTTTTGTTCAAATGAGTGGGTTGATTGTGAAATTGATCAGATAACAAAATGTCAGTTTCAGTTTTGTCCTGATATTTTTTAATTGGACAAGCAAGGGGCCCAGTACGATCTTGAAAAAAATGAACCGCCCCACTGTTGATGCTGGGAGCGCCAGTTGCCAGATTCCCAAGTCCAGACAGAGGGACCCGGATCCTCGACTCCTCTCGAACAATGTTCGGGGCCAACCGCTCCTCTGTTGTTGAGTAGCCGGACAGCGCAGGCTGTCCTGGGAGCTGCCCGGCGTAGTCGTGTACACACTGAGGGGGGCAGGGGGAGGAGTCAGCATGTAGCGTTCCTTCGCACACCGCTGTAATGGCCGACGCCCTTGAAAACAATTATTTACATAGAAAAACATGAACAACATCAAAAAAAACAGATCCAAGGAATAATCCATAAATAACGCATATTGGACCTTTCTATGGTCCTAATTTAGTTATTTGCATACTCTACATCAAGCCTTCAATTTCCTTCCAATACTATAGTATTGCCAGGGTTAATCAAACTTGTTGCTCTTTGAGGTATCTGCTGCAGAGGGTTTCCTAAAATAGAAACTCTAAATTGTGCACTCTTTCCCCAAAATGTTTCACTCTTTCATTAAATAATTGTGGGCATTCAATATATAGATGTTTAAGAGACGTGTTGGTCCCTAGGTCCTTGCAGATGTGACAATACTGTTGGTTTATACAAATATTATTATGCGGTCCCATCACCTGCAGGGTTTGCAAGAGATTGAATCAAAAATGAAGAAACATTCTTTGCATTTCTCTATCTGGAAATGATTGGTAGTATTGTTTGTAGTTGTCATTTATTTAGCGCAGTTTCCCATTTGTATGGCCTCAACGTACTTTGTAGTAGGAACGCCCTTGAGGACCAAAGTCCAGGTATGGGAAAATGTGCAGAAGAGGCTTAAAATGTGTGTGTGCATTTGGCCAATATTAGGAAATAGGAGTGCTGCTAGGCTCTAGTAAGCAACCCAAGAAATCAGGTATGCAGAAGGGTGCTGAAGTTGGTCACAACAGAGCACTAGTACAAGAGACTCAATATGTACCCAGCTAGACAGAAATCTGTCATAGGTTGTTGCTGTATTCTAATGTCAGAGGTGTTGAGGAAAGTCTGGTGTCAGGGCGAAGCAGTTATGTGTCCAGCTAGACCAAATCTGTCATATTCGTAGCTGCGTTCTAACGAGAGTGGATGCATAACCATGCTTGCAGCAGATGCCCACCAAAGTGGTGCATTTATAGATACCTTTAGGTGCGATGGAGCTTATCTGTCGAAGTGTAATCCGATCCTCTGTGGGGAAGAAAACCAGCTATCTTCATACAATATTCTAGGTAGTATGGACATGCTACCCTCAAGTCTACCAAGCACAATAGACTGGCTGTCCTAGAACATCTTCTAGGCAAGACAGGCTACCATCAAATCTAGGGTAATAGGATTCTCTAAGTGTAATAGACAGGTTACATTTTTAGTCTTACTAAATATCTTCCAAGTTCTATAAACTGTACCAACCAGTATCTACTAAGTGTGATATCCAGGATAGCTGCATATGGCCACTCTACATTACAATGGCTAATTTAGGGAGTTATAAGTGCAATGGAGTCTTCAAGCATAATAGGCAGGCTAACATTCTAAGAGCAGCACAAGTGTTAGCTTTCACAGTTCTTCATGCGTAAGGTGTGTATCAACCTATCCAATTCCTTCTAAGTGCAATAAAGGTGCCAGCCCACACAATTACTTCTAGGTACAGCCCATCACAGTTTGAATTGATCTATACTTGGACAGGCATTTACTACATTCTTTGGATAATGATAAAGTAGTAATTCCCATAGAGTTTTTGATCCCATCCCAATAGTGGGCTCTATCTTTCATTAATTTTATCTGGCTCTTAAGCAAATGTAACGTATGATCCTTAAAAAGGCTTCATTCAGGTTTTTGAATTTTGCTGTAATGGTTTGCCTTCCAATGTTATACTGAATTTAAGGAGTTCCGCTATCGTGCTATCGTCTGAAAGCATTATTTAAGCAATATGTCCCGAGCGGCGGGGGCATTACCGACTCAGGTAATGCCCCGGGGCCCATAGTTATAGGCCTGAGCAAAGCAAGCACCTTAACGAAGGCCCCGGGGCATTACCAGAGTCGGTAATGTCCCCTGCTGCGAGGGTCATATTGCTATTAGTACCCCGGCCCGCATTATATGCGTGACCGGGGCACTAAAAGCATTTTTTTCTGTCCCAAAAAGCCGCGGCGTTTCGGGACAGAAAAAAAAAAAAACAAACAAACAAGAAAAAGGCCGCTGGGAAAGGGAAAATGGGAGTCCGTTTTCTCTTTCCATGGCGACCTTCGGGAGCGGACTCGCTGGGAACACAAGTGTTCCCAGCACGTCCGCTCCCGAAAAAAAAAGAAGCAGAAGGTAAGTGGGGTTGGGAGGGTGTTATGGAGGGGAAGGGGGGAGAAAAAAAATAAATGTACCTTCGCCCCTGCCAGGGGATGATGGAAGCCTCCAGCTGTATGGAGGCGCAGAGTCTCCACACTGCTGGAGGCTGCCATCGTCCCCCACCAGGGACGCAGGAGCAAGAAGGTAAGTGGGGTGGGGTAGGAAGGAGGGAGGGAAGGGGAAAAAAAAAAAGCTTACCCGAGTCCCCAGCGGGGGGCAGAGGCAGCCTCTCAGCCGTGGGGAGGCTCGGAACGGGGATGGCCCCACTTCGAGCCTCCTCATTGACTGAGGGGCTGCCAGGCCCACCCGCCGAGGACAAGGCAGCTGGACTCCCGGCCGAGAATCAAAGGATTCTTGGCCGGGTAAGGACCCGGAGAGAGCGAATCAGAATGCGTGTTGCATTCTGCTTGACTCTTGCCGGGTACTAATTCTAAATATAACACCTCTTGTCTGATTTTAGCTTCAAGGTTAAGAGATGAGAGAAACACTTAACATCTAATAAGCGCTAAAGAAGACCTCTAGTGACCCTGAAAGTGGATCAACACAATTGACCTTGGAAAGTGTTTAAATATAGCTCTGTGCTTATTGTTGTTGCTTCGATCCCAAAAAGTCTGACAAAGTCACATGTTCATTTATAAAACAAAAACAAAGGTAGAAGAGAGTAACCTTCACATTTCCTGTCTATACCTCTGATTCGTGCTGAGAGTACCTCCTGCTTCTTCAGCACTTGATTAAAATATGCCTATCAGAAGCTGCGTTATTTATTCTTGTATTTATTGTTTGCTTGTTAGGCGCTTATACAATAAGAGTATACTGTTTCAAAGCGCCCACAGGGCAAGGAGGGAGTGGGAAATACATTACAACACAATATTTAAGAGCAGAGGGGGAAGAGGGAGAGAGACGCAGCTACTATGCCTTGTGAGTATTCAGAACGTGCAAGTGCAGAAAGGAAGAGAGAAGAGAGGGTAAGTGCTGGGGAGTCCGAGCTCGTGGGTGACCCATGGACAAAGTGCTAGGAATGTTGAGTGCTAAATTGCCTGGTCCGCGGGAGGTGTAAGTGCGAGTCTCCAGAGCAGAGGGTGTGCAGATGCAAAGTGCTGTGGATAGACAGGAGCTGGGAAGAATTGGTGTCTGAGGTCAAGGCTCTGAAGATGCATAAGGGCCAAAGACACTGATTCAACAACTGTGGGATTAGCAGAGGAGAGAAGGAGTGAAGGAGGAGGAAAATAGGAAAGTCTTAAGGAGCTTCTGGAATTTGAGAAATTCCTGGCCAAGGTTCAGGGGCAGGGGGAGGCTATTGCAAAGGAGGGGGCCTGCAGTGAAAAGTGAGCAACCCCCAGCACTCTGTTTAGCAAAACAATGTACACACAAAGAGTTGGTGCCACAGGAGCAAAGTGGTCTAGAGGGAGAGTACCTAGTGTGATAAAGTTGAAGATAGTTTGGTCCCCGGGCCCAGACAGCCTTGTGGATGATGCAATCTCTGCAGCAAACAGAAGCCAGGGAAGACTTGTTAGTGCAGGAGGGATGAGGTCCCTGAGTTTAAGGCCAAGGTTAAGACTTGCTGTCCTATTCAGGATAAGTTGAAGGGGTTGCAGAGAGGAAGAAGGACGATTCAGGAGGAGGCTGTTACAGTAGTCAAGAGAGGATCAGGGATTGTGTCACATTGAGCCTCTGAGGGAAAGTGAGAAAGGTATAATTCCTTTGAGAAGGAAGAGCTCATATTTGTTGCCAATGTCGTGAGTGTGAGGGAGGAAGGAGAGAGAGGATTCAAGGATGACTCCAAGGTTTCTGGCTTCAGTTGGGGAAGAGCCCAAGGAGGAAGGCCAGGGTGAGGGGAAGAAGGAGGGAGCAGGGCTCCCAATGGGAAGGATCTCAGTTTTACAGGTGTTGAGGCAGAGATCATTGGAGGTGCACCAGAACTGGATGGCAGATAGGCAGTCAGGGATGATGGAGGGTGCAAGAGGGTCAGCTGGGAGTCTGAAGAAGAGCTGTGTGTCCTCAGTGTAACAGAGGAAGTTGGAGGAGAAAGAGGAGATGAGGCTTGCAAGGATTGCAAGGTAGATGTTAAAGAGCTAGTGGGAGAGTATAGAGCCCTGGGAGACACCACAGGTGGAGATGGAAGTAGGAGAAGAGTAGGGGCCCATGATGACTTGGGAAGAGTGGTTAGTGAGGAAAGAGAACAGCCAATCCAGTGCCCGTTCTGAGATATCAAGTGTATCATGGAGCCTTTGCATGAGGATGTAATGGTAAACTGTGTCAAATGGAGAGGAGAGACCGAGAAGGATAAGGACAGCTGAGGAGTTGGAGTCCAGAGATGCAAGAAGTTCTTCACAGGTGTTCAGAAGAGCAGTTCCCATGCCTCTGGATACTCAGAATCCAGATTGATGGCCATGGAGGCCACCAACAAGTTCAGTGTGAGAGTTAAGTTGGGGCAAGGCCAGCTTTTCAAGTAGCTTCCCAGGTAGGGGGTGAATGAGATAAGGCAATAGCTGGCAGGGCAGTTAGGGTCAGAGGATGTTTTCTTCAGGAGTGGGTGCACAAGGGTGTGCTTAAGGGGGGAGGGGAAGATCCAGGGATAAAAGAGTGATTGCAGGAATCAGCGAGAGCAGGGGCAAGAAAGCCAATGTTATCCTTGATGGTCCTGGATAAACAAGGGAAGACCTGTTTAGAAGAGACCTTGATGGAGCAGAAAACTCTGGTAACTTCTTCAGGTGTGACAGGAGAGAAGGAGGAAAAGGAGGAGGGAGGGGTGTGGTGGTTTTTTTTGGGATGGTTTGTGAGGGAGTGTAGAAAGGGTGGTCAGAATGTCCTGAGTTTTGTTGACAAAGTGTGAGGCTAGTGCATTGCAGAGGGCCTTGGAAGGAGATGGGGTGTAGAAGATTGCAGAGGGGTTGGCAAGTTCAGCCATGTTATTGGATGCACCAGAGACCCATGCCTGAATGTTGGCTCTTTTCTTTGCCCGGATGGCAAGTCTTTATTGCCTTTGGAGCTGGCGGCAGGCCAGTTTGCCAGAGAATGAGCCTGAGGTCTGCCACTTCCGTTATGCTGCACTGCACTTTTGTTTCAGGGCTGCATGTTCATTCTCACACCAAATGTTATGCTTTGAGGCAGGTTTCAGATGCATCCTCATGACTGGGGCAAGAATGTCAAAAGTGTTGGTGATGGAAAGATGGAGATTGCTGAGGCCAGAGTAGGAGTTAGAGTGAGAAAGTGGTAGGTGAGGGGGTGAAGGTGGAGGTGAAGGCAGCTGCAGTCACTCGTTTCATTGGTCATGTGATAGTGAACAAGGTTGGTGTGACTTTTGGAAGGCGGTCAGGGGGCCAATGGCACCCAGATCGGAGGAGAGGAGAGAGTGGTCTGACCAGGAGAGATGGGTGACTAGTGGGGGGCAGAGAGAGAGGTTAGAGTGTATGAGGGAATCCAGAGTGTGTGCAGCTGTGTGGGTTGGCCCCGAAGGGAGAATCGAGAGGGAAAGCGAAGAGCAGAGGTCAGTGAATAGAGTGGATGCAGAGACAGGGAAGTCCAGTTGAATGTTGAAATCACCTATGAGGAGAAGGTGGAAGAAAGTAGCAAAGTCAGCCCATTCAGAGAGGAATAGGGAGGTGATGCCTGGAGGCCGGTAGATGGTATCAATGGTCAGGGTGGAGGTGGGATAGGTGACTAACCTAGAAACCAGGCTTTCACAAGTGGAATAGGTCTTGGTAGGTAAGATGGAAGCAGGAGCCCACTCAGGGAATATGAAGGTAACCCCTCCCTCTAGTGCAGTGAGGTTGAGGCTTGGAGATGACCTTGAATCCTTAGGGATGAGGGAGTCAAAGGCAGTGACTGAGCTGGCATTGAACCAAGTCTCGGTAAGAGGGAGAATGTTTAGGTCAATGTCTGCAAGAAGGAGTCAGGTGTCAGAGGAGTGTTTGTTGGCTGAGCGGGATTTAAGAGTTGCCAGGTGGAGTTGGTCAGCGCCTTTGAAGGTTTTCTGATGTGGGGTACAGGCGCATGGTACACCATGAAGAGGATGGAGAGAGACAAGGGGGAGATGTAGGCGAAGAAAGGAAGTTAATGAGAGAAGGCAAGATGTAGTCAAAGAGAAGGAGGTTGGGTTGTGGACCCTGAACCAGAATGGTGCCAGTGTGATAGACATTAATAAAACAACTAGAGGATGCGAAACCCGCCAAGAGGATGTTCCACTTGGTGCCAACATTAATAGACGAGTGTGAGGAGGGAGAGAGAGTGGAGATGAGATGGGGATTCCTGAGATCAGCAGAGGGTATAGAGAAAAGTATATCAGTGAAAATCTCTATAGAGGAGGTACTGAAATAGGTGTCTGCAATGGGAAGACCAGGATTTGCACTCAGGATGTCTTTGTTGTGCTTTTTCCTGCCAGACCTGGAGAGAGATGGGGGATAGGTGATAGTGTAGCAGTTAGATAATATTTTAGAGATGGAGAGAGGCATAGGAGGGCACAGGTCTTAGCCAAAGAATGAGGGAGGAGTCAGCACTGCACAGTTCTGGCTAAACTTACTAGGGGGTCTAGTAGATTAAGTCAGAGAGAATATGTGAAACCCAGCAGGAATAGAATTATATTGGAAGAGTGGCACAGAGATGTCATTATAAACATAGCATTGATTTTAAAAACGGAGGAAGCAATCTATGCAATGCAGATGGTGCTCAGTTAATGCAAAACACCCACATTCGATTTTAAAAGCACACCCCAAATTTAACTTTAAATGAAGGCAGCAAACAATGCAATGCAGATGGTGCACAGGTAATGCAAACCAACCAAATGCTATTTTAAAAGCACACCCCAAATTCGACTTTAAATGCAGGCAGCAAACAATGCAATGCCGATCATGCACACGTAATGCAGATAGTGCACAGGTAATACAAAACACACAAAATCGATTGTAAAAGTACATCCATATTCGACTTTATATGAAGGCAGCAAACAATGCAATGCAGATGGTGCGCAGGTAATGCAAAACACCCAAATGCGATTTTTAAAGCACACCCAAAATTCGACTTTAAATGAAGGCAGCAAACAATGCAATGCAGATGGTTCCCAAGTAATGCTAAGCACAAGTGAGAATAATAAATGCAGTGAAAGGAATAAAGTTAATCAGGATGGAGGAGGTACATTTCTTTCAAAAATGTTTGTAATATCTTGATACGTTTTAGACTAAATCTTTTAAAAGAAAACTACTTCCAGTGGAGAAGAGACTCAGTTGTTAATGAAATCTGTAGATATTATGGGGGAGACATTGAATCTTTAAAACATGTGTTGGTCTCATATCCAAGCCTGGGACAAAAAAGGAATTAATAATGTATAACCTGATGGTCAAAATGTGGCACCTTATCAGAAGAAGATATGTGGTTATATGTTCATAACCTGCCCACCTGGAACTGCAAAAACGCTTATATCAATTTCTATTGGGTTTGGAGCTGACTGTTTACGAAGAGCGATCTTTTTAATTAATGATTGTATGTGAGTCTTAATTATGAATTAAGAATTGTGCAAATTGATGATTTGCAATTTTAAATAAGTCTTAATTATAAATTAGGAAATGTGAAAATGTATGGTTTTTAGAGAATGTTGGTGATTTTGTGGAGTTTATATGATATCAATTGTGCAATGGAATGACATTTGTATTGCATGTAAAACTTTGTGCAAGGCTTTAAGTAGTGAAACTAAGTGCACAATACAAGTTATAATACTTGTCTTTGCATGTAAAAAGATTGTGCAAGGTTTTAAGTATTGAAACTAAGTGCACAGTGCAAGTTTTAATCTTTTTCTTTTCAATAAAGGAAAGACCAGCAACTTGACACTTCTTAATTACACGATTTACAATTCCACAGCTTTCAGGAATAGTGCTCAATTTATGGGATTCAAAAAAATGGTATCGTGTATATACATGTATGAGAGAATGCAGCAGTTTAACTTGTACCTCAAGCAATGTGTATGTTGATGTGCTGGAATGCACCTGTGTTAAGCCACGCAGTTTTATGAAAGTGTTGAAAAGCATTTTTGCCTGTTGTTGCAGAAGTAGACTTACAGGTGTTTGAATCTGTAGGCCGATCGATTTAGGAAAATCCAATCTTGGTGAGTAAGTGAACACGGTGGATTGACTGTGTTGAGAGGGTGCCAAGCTGCCATTGTTAAACGAATGTAAATCATCACCACAGGAAGACATAGAGGTAATGTGGAAGACATGCACGTCTTTCAGACAGAATTTTACATTTTGCCTTTGGATGGTGATTGTGAAAAGCAGAACGTTGCTTAAGGAACATAGAACTACACGTTTGTATTTGTTTTGTATTTATTTATTGTGCATTGTTTAATTGTGAAAACCTTTCACAAAATAGAAGAACAATTACATTAAAACAAATGGACACACACACACTAATAGACTTCTCCTTAATTAATCGTTCACATTCAACAGATTACATATACATTATTCCATCTTTATTATTAACAAAAGCATTAGAATGGGACAGCAAATAAGATGTATTCTGTATGGAACAAGTGGGTTTCAGTAAAATGTGTGCAAACACCCACAGTATCCTGCCAATAAAATCCTTGATGGGAACTGCCCACGTGAAGCACAATCCACCACTATTCGTAGCATACATAGATTTTACAATGGCCTTTGAATGGCCTTTCTGGCTTTATGCTGAGAGTGCCTGTGGAAAAAATAAACAGGCTGCACTTCCATGGTGCTTGGTTAAAATGTATCATGAAATGATATGAGATTACCGAAGTGAAAGTGTGACTAGACTTGGTAAACTTGTTGGGAGTATCTTGTGGTATGGTGGGAACACTGAATATGGAGTACTGCCTTATAATTGTTCTTATACCGGGGTAACTAATGGTAAACCAATAATGGACTTAGTACAGTCTAGATCATAATTTCAAATCCCTGTGGTATTTGACAATACCATGTTATGCCCTTTTGGCAGAATCTCAGAATACATTTACCATATCAACAAAATACTGTCATTCATACAATGCCACTGAGGAGAACCAAATTCACAGTGACCAACTTTGCTTTGCATGTTACCACAAACGGCAATATGAAGTTACATACTGTGGTACATTGCAACTACCACTTGTTATTAACAGTTGTCTGTGTTGCCACAAAAGACCATGTCACATAATAAGTACTCTGAGGCTAATTCAATTTTGTCTTGGGTTCTTTATTAGAAGTTAGAAATAAACAAAATACCAAAACAAAACATACAATGCACAATGTTCACATGAGATTTATTTCAAATCTTTAATTCAAAGGTGAAAATGAAACATTCAAATCACAACTCATTTGCAGTTATTTTCCCCAGAAGGAATGAGCCTTGCCATAATTAGGCTTTAGGATGTTCTTTTATGCAGTAACTGAGGCTTTCCCGCAAAGGGTTTCAGAACACTGTATTTGCGATAAATGCCCAGGGTTCTGCTACAATTGACCTTGAACTTCGCAAATAATCTTGGCAGAGTATAAATTCTGTTACATCTTGTATGTATTTATTTGCAATTGGTTTACAACAAACCTTTACAAAAAAAAAACAGAAGTTCAATCAAAACATCATTCAATAACACAAAACATCCCATAGAAATCCAGAATGCAAACATATTGAGCTGAAAAGACACCTAAGAAAACACAATGGGCCTCATTACGACCCTGGCGGAGTGGGTTTACGCCAGCGTTATTCGCGGCGGACCCGTCCGCCCTACTACGAGATTCCGTAGCGCCATGGAGCGTTTTCCGCCTGGTTTTTCCGGGCGGAGAAATCCATGGCGCTACGGGACCTTGTCGTTAATTACGCCACCGTATTTTGAGGTGGCGTAATTAACGCCTTCCCCACTCCCATTATACCCTATGGGGCAAAAATGGGAATGGGGAAGGGTAAAATGGGGGATGGGGATTTACCGCCCCGCCAAGGTCGGAATGGGGCGGAAAATCCGCCATCCTCCATGGCGCTATCGGCAGCTTTCCGCCGTGCTCCGCGGTGCATTTAGCACCGCGATTTCCGCCAGGGTCGTAATGAGGGCCAATGTAATAAAAAAATCACAGTCTCATAGAGAAGTTAAAACACAGAATAATTCATCAGATACACTGAAAATTAAAAAGGGAACACACTATCATATGATTAATAAGACATCAATATTCAGAAATTCCTTGAGCAAAAATTCACAGAAACCAACCAGTATAATTTGGACGAACATCACATAACATTCATGAGTGCAATAGAGAACAAAGAGAAAAAAAGCACCAAAGCTGCCATCATAGTGTTAAAACAAAATGCTTCAGTAATTCATTCAATAGGATTCGTCAAGTTCATGGTTTTAACAAAGTCTGCCACCGGCAAACCCTCTTTAACAGAATTGATATTGACACAACTGTTCCAAATGTAGTTGCAGTTTATTGAACACCAATATCTAGCTTGGCTTGAGGAATTAAGGAAGTACTTCATCCTCATTGAATTCAATACTGTGTGGTCCAAAACCAGATGTCGGGCAGTCTCAATCTGGCCTAATTTACAAAATCTGTAGGTAATATGTGTGGTTTGAAGTCTTCCTCCTCTAACCAGAATCTCCTTAGTCAATAGAAGATTCCATCTTAATCGCAACAAGCTACTATGCTAATGCTGTATTTGGACACTGCCGAAGAATCATTGTTGGGGCACCCCGCCTTCTATGGTCTAATACCAAATTATGAATAGATTGATACGAGTGAAGAGATTCCGGAGTACAAACCCAATCATAATCAAAGAGGGATTTCTTCACTCTCACTGGGTTGGACACTAAGGACGCACTATCAATAGCCACGTTATTCAAAATCAATTAATTTGGTAAATAATGCAAGTACATTCCATTCCACGCAAGCCTTCATTGAAACCATCCCCAACTGAAATATAATAGCTGCAAGAAGTATCACGTTGGGTACATTTAGAATTCTGTGCCAGATTTTTGGTTCAATACAATCTAAAACCCTAAAGATACCAGGCTACACCAACTCCAAGCTTTAGATAAGTTTTGGAACGATCTTGCCTTAATAAAATGTAAGAGCTGGTTTGTTGGAGAAAATCTCCCATACTTCCTATCAATTTTCGCAGCCTGGATAAATATGAGTTTCTCCTTATTTCAGAGAGACTCTAACATTTCTAAACCCTGGCTGTGCACTAATATGGAAACCTAAGTAGACCAATGGGTCCACAGTTCTGATCGCTCTATTTTCCAAATACCAGAACCTTCCCTTCCTTTTTTTCCCCTGTGAAATGGTTAGAATCTTGGTTTTACTCGGATTAACAGTAAGACCATTATCTATGGCGAACACAGAGAATTTGGCCAGCAAATGTGCTAACCCAGTCCACGAATTGTCAAATAATAAAAAATCATCACGTAAGCTAACCATTCCACAGTCACTGAGCCGATAGTTGGTGGAATCAAGCCTGCCCCCGTCAAGTAGTTTACCACATCTGATACATACAGGTTGAACAGACAGGGGGCCAGATCACAACCTTGTCTCAGGCCTGTGACAGTTTTAATGCGTACTGATAAATATCCCTCATTATTCAATCTTACACAGATCCCAGAATCCTCATAGAGGGCCATCAAGAGTCTCAACAAGCCACCTGGGATCCCCCATCGGGTGAGTTTATTTCGCAGTCTATTTCTGATTATTTTTTGTCAAAGGCCGTAAACAGGTTGATGGATGCCACATAGGTACATCCTGTCGCCTTGTTCCCTGCTGACATTATGATCACCTTCACCAATAGAGCATTAAGGTTGGTTGAATGCCCCTTACGAAAGCCGTTCTGAAATGGGCTTCAATGCCCTCCCACCTCTGCCCATTCCTCCACATGGGTTAAGAGAAGTACTGAGAACATTTTACAATTGGCATCTATTAGCGAGAATGGGCGATCATATTTGTCCTCAGACCTTGAACCTCACTTGAAAATAGGGACCATGTTAGCTGTTCGCCAGGAAACAGGGAAAACACCAGAGGCCATGATACTGTCAAAGAGAACAAAAAGAACCTTAGACCAGTTTCTCAGGTCTACTTTTAGTGCAAAGTTTGATAGACTATTTGGGTCAGGGGCACGCAATTTCTTACACCTCCTAACACAATATCCTCAAAGTTAATCCTGATAACCCATGTGGACTCCAAGAAATATTTTATCACAGCAGGGTCAAGTACAATGTCAAGTGGCCCCCGCCAAACATCTGAGTAAAAAACTCCACCCATTGGTTCTCAGACATGGTATTTAAAGAGGAGGCCTCTACCGACGGATCCAAATTGTTGACCAAGACCCAGAAAGCACGAGAATTGTGTTTCATTAATATAAGAAGCATGCACTCTGCATCCAACTGCAACATAGAAAATGTGATGTATTTACAGAAATGTGTGTATGTTTTTGTTTTAATTTCTTCAGATTGGATTTAAAGTCCATTGTGCCTTTACCAACCATAATCAACACACTCATATTGCGACAGAGCTTCCTCTTAGCTTCAACCAGGGCAGAGTTATAGACATGAATAGTTTTCCCCCTTCCCCTACTCAAGAATTTAGAGTTTTGTTTAACTCTGCCTATCAATTCTACCATAAAGTCATCAAAGGCCTGGGATTTAAATACCCTTAGCTTCCATTCCAGGGGAGAGCATCTAATTACACAGTTAAGCTCCTCATTTACAATTGCATTTTTTCCGATCAGACCATCGGCTTGCGTTCCCAGAGGCAGTTACTTCTTCACAACCCATGCGCTCCGTAGGATGCATAATTGTCTTTAAGACAAATTCTGCCATGAGTGGTCACTGAAATTATTATGTTGTACTTCGAAACTTACATAACTGCTACTCTGGAATGCATCCGCAAATATATAATCTAAGGTAGTAAAGTGAGTCCCTTGCCTCCAGTTTGGTAACACCTTGCCTTCTACAGCTGCCATCATATTAATAAGACTCAAGCCCAATGCCTCCATAGTACCAATCACCTCAAGCCGTTTTGGATTTTAGATTCATTACACAGGGACTCCCCAATAACCTCCCATTTGTCCTGATCAGAAATAATCCAGTTTGAGTTTAGATCCCCACCCACCAAAATCCAACCCTCCGCAAACGAGGATACCCAGGTAGAAATCAATTCTGAGATCACCAAAAGGAAATCCTGTAGGTTTGCCACTCTATTATGCCAATAAATGTTTATGATCACCAGGTTAAATCGACCATCCAGAGAGGACAGTGCCATGGTCATCACCCCAAAAGGGATTTTACAGAGAGGAGACACCCTCAATCCCATGGCTGAACTCACCGCAATAATCAGGCCCCCCGAAGACCTGCCCCCATTACTCGGCCGTGCACACTGTGCAAAAACCTGATATTGATCCAATACCAGATATTGTAGCAACCATGACTCTGGATTACAATAACATTCCCCCACCTCAGAGTTTTCATTGCTTCCAAATTACTGGATAGATTAAAAGTGCATCTAGAGTTTCAGGAAACAACTCTCAGTCTTAAATGGTCACCACGCTCGATGCTAAATTTGGGCATGCTACGGTCTAGTCATTTTCCACAAAGTGTATTTGATACGGACCCAATTTCGGATCCTCCACCTCTGCTTGTAAATCTATCTTATTTCTAGCAATTATATCCCTAGGTCCAGAATTCAGAGACATTCTGAGGGCCCCATCACCCCATTGCTTGATAGGCACCTCATCATCCCCTCATTCTAGATGGAGAACAAAACCTAGTTCTTTAAGTTTCCTAGCTTCTGAAATAACTAATTCTTTGACACTTTGGATGTGAAATAAAGGTGGCAGCAGACTCCTAAGTAAATATGGTTTGACGTCTGGTAAAAGCATTGCCTGCAAGCATGCGTTGTTCTTGGTTGAAAAAAATGTCTGCCTCTTGATCGCAATTAGAACTACATCCTGCATGCTTTGCTTGCCCATGTGTTGCGGAGCAGGCACTACCTGTACAGTGGTGGGGACATAGTAATTCTATCTGCAAGAACAAGACCGGGATGTGTAATGAAGAGATCCAAGAGTGGGGGAAAGAAACAAAGAAACTTAGACCAGATCACAAGATCAGCAGTGGTAAACAGCATGTTGACTATAAAGGGTGCAACTAAGAGTCCAGTCCAGCATGCCCAGTAGGCCAGAGGTCAAGCCAATATTCAATAGGTGCTTGCTTCAATGCTGAAGGGGTTTGATCTCATCAACAATACGCTAGAGTATATCACCTCCAACAAAACTGCTATCCATGCCAAACTGGATCGAGAATCCTCAAGGATTCCCAAGGACAAACATAGAATTGGCAGTGGTGAGGATAAGGTATGGAGTACCAAAACTGTAGCAGACAAACTATCTAAAAACCTGAAGCATGTGAAGACTAAGTGCAAGGACTTTGAGTCACCCTCCAGCAGGAACAACATATACATACAGTACTGTAGGATGCACTGCAATGACATATGGAGCATGCTATGGAAAATGTTCTAATGAAGATCCTTGTGGGCGAGTGTTGCCACATAATAACAACATGGAAATCAAGAGTAAACATTATTCATGTTTGCTTTGCTCTTGATACTAAGTTTGTTCTTATGTGCCAAGCATGGCCTACTTTAATGGGCCAGCTTGGATATATGAATTGCTGGGACATAGTAAAAAAAGCTCCTATGCTCTGTTTGTGACATGAGTCTATAGGATTCTTTCATGAGTTACCCAACAAACACAATTGGCTATTTACCCAAAATTTCAAAAGTGTTTGCAGTAAAATAAATCATTTTAACCCATTATTTTAAAAATGTTCTTGGTGGGAGAATCCACCTGGACACCCTTTGGTTCCTTCATGCTACCACTCTACAATCAGTCTCTCACACATATTTGAGGGAAACATTTACTAACTGCCAACTGCATTGATTGTAAGTTCATTATTGTGGAATTACACAAAAACTTTTGGCTTGACATTTCTTTAATATATTCTCTTTTAACAATGAATTCATGTTATGCGGTTAATTGTTAAGTAGAGTGATGATTGTTTGTTAGGGCTTTCAAGATCATATCACAAGGACCTATTGGATTATTATTTTGTGCTCTGATCTATGTACTAGACTCATTGATTTATGGACAAACATAATTTTGCTAATTCAGGCTCTTCTTTTTATTTTTCCTTGGAGATTTCTCTTCATTGTAAACATAATGGATGACCCAGAATCTCCTATTTATTGGGACGAGGCCCTTTCCTTGTAAAGATTAGAAGTGTTTAAAGGCAACCTTTTTGATCTATCTACATATCTGACTTGTGCAGGAGTGTTTCTAAACTTGAAATTCGGAGTAATGTTAAGAAAGATTTTGTGGTCTACAGGTCCGGATGGACTTGCAAATACTGTTTTTAAATCAACAAGTAAAAAGAACTGGGGTTAATTTGTGCCAACGCGTGACACTCCACGACCCAAGGTTATTTATTGAATGAATGATGATTGTGTCGCACTCAGGCAGGAGAAATAGAGGTACAAGGCCCCACCTCTAAGAATAAATATACATGGAACATATTCTCCTGCTTATAAATGTGCCACATGCAGAGTTTGGTGATTCCAGAACTGTAGTTTATTTTCACTTTCAGTTCTGGTTCAATTTTAATTTGACACCCTCTCTGGTAACACGTGTTTCGGCAGTTACAAAATGCCTTTCTCAAATCAGGGCTGTATACTTGTCGCCTGTATTTAGATATTGCGGTCTGTTTCTGGCAGTAATAACCATGTTAAAGAGTAGCAGACGTGGTTGAGGAGCCGCACTTCAACCTGATTTTACAATGGGTAGGCTACTGTTAGGAAAGATTTTGTAATTGTGGGTAAATTTCCTTCCATGTGGCAACCCCTAAACTTTTTGCTGTTGTTTTCACCATGATCTAGACTTTGCCAGAGAAGTGCAGCCTTCTGCCGCACTCCTCTGGGCTTTCGCTCCATTCTTACGGGGAAACTGACATGCCCTTAAAACAGTCAGTACCAGGAAACGCTGTTTTCCGTAGTTTCTTTATCATGTTGCGGCTTTCGTGCAACATGACACAAGAGGGCACTGTAAGCTAAGTTACTGCTCTCTTGGGTCTCTAGCCTTCTACAGGCCCTAGATACTCTTTTTGGATTGTAACTGATCGGTGCAAGTGAATCACGGACGGGAATGGTGGCAGCGATCGTTTCTTGTGTTTTTGAGCTCCTTTTGGCGTTTTAAGCACGTTTCTCGCGCTTAGCCCAAAATGGTGGCCTGGCTCCCAAAATGGCCAGACCACGAGGCTCCTTTGTCCTGTCCGCTGACCATCTTGCTCCCTTCACCTTCCCCAGGTCGAGTCGACCCGGGGGCCTTCCTTATTTGGGCATGTACTTTCCCGTGAAACACAGATGCTTTTGCGGGCTTCTACAGGCCTTGTGTGTGCCTCCAGGATGTGGGCTGGTATGTCTGGTCCCAATACACATCCTGGGTGCCAGAGAGTCTAGAGTGGTGTGAATGCCTGGGACCACCGTGGTCCGTGATAGGTCCACGTATGGTGTGAGTGTTGATGAGCGGATCTTCCATTGGGTCCCCTCCGTTTTTTCGCGAAGGAACCGTGGATGAGAGGGGGCTGGAAACGCCACTACCATGTCGATCTCCTGAGTTCTCACGAACAAAGGAATACAGGAGCCAAGTATCCTGCAACCACGAGGCTGAACCGAGGGATCGCTGGTGACCCGCTGAAGGACTGCTCCTCTGCACTGCTGTCGCCTTGTGAAACCCTTTCTACCTCTGATCGAACCAGAAGGCCTGTACTGGTACTTCGACCCTTGGAATAGCGGGGACAGCTATTCTCGGCATCTTCACCATCTCCTGCACGTAAGCCTTCGGAAGTGTCTCTGGGCCATCCAGCAGACTGACTAGCCTACACAGGAGTCTTGCTCTGTAACCGCCGCCAGGTTGTGTTGTATTTCGAGTCCTTGTCACTCTCACACGATTCGTACACTTGGCATTCCCAGATCTGAAGTAAGTAGTGTACATTTGGCTGAGATACACACGGCCGCTCCGTTGCCCTGCTGTGGTAACAAACTGTGCGGGTTCACTTCGTTTGGGACATCTTTAACTCAACTCTGCTGCTGCAGAATCTACATGACAACAAGACGTCCCCTGCTCCCCTGAACCTGCCAGCACTGAAACTGACGCGGAGAAGCCTGGGTCTGCTTGCATCGGGGACTGGTGAGTAGCATAGCTAGGAACTGGTCACCCTCCTGCAGGAGCCCATAGCTTTTCCCCGCTGTGTCAAACAGCACGCCTTTCCGTACTCGCGCTCTGCTTCTGCCCACAGTGGAGGCTGCGCTTGAGTCGCGGAACTCCGTTCTTCTTCATTTGTGCACCAAACTGAACTGCCTGATTCCCTCGAAGAGACTCCCCTTTTTGCCCGTTGGCACCAGCGTGTGCAGGTACTTTTGAGCACAAGGCTCCACTCTTCGTAGGGCTTGGACTTCCTTTTAGTTAGGTGCCTCTGAAGGCGGACTGGGTCTAATCATTATTTCGCACTGCCTGTTTTCCTCCCCTTCTAGGTGGACTACACATTTTGTGCATCTAACGCTTTAGACTCATTTGTATTTGTATATATATCGTATTGGTTTGGTATGTGTTGGTTTACTAGAGTTTTATTGTGATTTCTCACTACGGTCATTGTTGCAAAGGCCTTGGAATAAATGTGTATATATTTTTAATATAACATCTGTTTGGAGTAGTTTGTAAGTGTCCTTGCTTTGTGTGCTCATTGCGGGCTTTCAGTCACCCTCACCCCTCTTGAGACCTAGTCTTGACCGCCGCGATCTCTACTCTGATTGGTCTGGCTTGTCCAGAGGTTACCCTGTTCCAAGTAATTAGGTTGGCCTTCTGAACTTCTGCGCCGCCAGGACAGAGTTCAGAAATCCGTCTTAACAGCTACAATCAAGTCGGCCAGTGCAATAGACTGGCTGTCCTAGAACATCTTCTAGGTGCGACAGATAGGCTACCATAGAATCTAGGGGAATGGGATAAACTAAACACAATAGACAGGTTAGTTGATAGTTTTACTAAATATTTTCCAAGGTCGATAAACGCTAACAAAAGGAATCTACTAAGTGTGATATCAAGGATACCTGCTTATAACCACTATGCGTTAAAATGGCTACCATTAGGAGTTATAAGTTAAATGGAGGAATACTGACATGTATCTTTGAGCGTAATGGGTGGGCTAACATTACAAGGTGTAACACAAGATGTCCACTCCCAGATGCATCTAATGTCACACACTGACCACCCTCCGATTCATCCAACTAATACAGTTCTTCTAAGTGCAATACAAGTGTGAGTCTCCAAAACATTTCAAGTGCAATAGGTGTGCTAAATTTACAGATTGTTTTCTGAATGCAGTGCATGTGCTAACATTCACAATTCTTTAAGAGCAGTAGAAGTGTTAGCTTTCACAGTTCTTCATGTGCAATGCATGTGTCAACCTACCCAATTCCTTGTAAGTGCAATACAGGTGCCAGCCAACACAGTTACCTATAGGTGCAGCCCAATTTCAAGCCATCACAGTTTGAAATTGTCTATACTTGGGGATGCCTTTACTACATTCTTTGAATAAATATACAATAGAAATTTCCATAGAATGTTCAATCCTGTCCCAATAGTGAGCTCTATGTTTCGTTAATTTTATCTGGATCTTAACTAAATCATGTTGCTTTCAAATGAAACATATGATACTAAAACAGGCTTCAGTCAGTTTTTTGAATTTGGTTGTAATGGGGTTGCCCTCCAATGTTATGCTGAATTTAAAGAGTTTTGTTATTGTGCAATCTTCAGAAAGCATTATTTTTTAATATAACACAATGTGTCTGATTTAAGCTTCAATGTAAAGAGACGAGAGACTAAATTCACATCTAATAAGTGTTACGGGGCAACTCTAGTGGCCCCAAAAATGGAAAGAGAGAATTGACCTTCCATTCTGTTTAAATACAGCAGACAACATTGACCGTCCAAAGTAGTGTTTAAATACAGTTCAATTATCATTGGTTTTGCTTCTAGCCCGAAAAAAGTATAACAGGGATACATTTTTGATTTTTAAAGCAAGAACAAAGGTAGGAGAGAGCAACATCCATATTTGTTGTCTAAACCTCTATTTCGTGCTAAGGGTATTGCCTGCTTCTTCAGCACATGTTTAAAATCTGCCAATTAGAAGCTGTGTTAATCAGCAACTCCCAAATATTTGCATTTCTTAACTATATCTAATGGTGTAAATAGAGAAATCATATTGTGCCTCCTATTGCAATAAATATATGAATATTGGCCTACGCCAAGCTGCTCGAAGGTCGCTTGCGAAAGAACCCGTGTTGCAAGATCCTGACCTTAAATCAATGTAAGCCGCCATTTTAAGTCAATCCGCCATTTTAGGATTTGCTTTGTAAAAGTCACTGTGTGAGTTAAAATGGTGGACAATGTCATTCCAGAATACAACATGGCCGTCTTGACCTCTGTACATAGCTAATATGTAACTTGCCTGCAGGCCACTTGTTGAGGTCATGAACTGAGACCTTGTCCTTTGTTGACCTCTGTGTAAAAGGATTACTCGTGCAATGAAACTAATCCACAAGCATATGTTGAAACAATGTATTCAAATACTGAACATAGAACATCTGTTTAACTACATTGTATTAATGCTTGAGAAGGCCTGCATGGAAAATCTTAGAATACACAGTTATTGCATAAGCTTGTTGATACATGTATCAAAGGCAAACCAGTTATACGCGGTTGTTCGAGACTTTGCACGAACCCTAGATCAGTGATGTATTAAATGGAATATTAACCCGAAGTGGGGATGGACATCGTGCCCACCAAGTGTATAAAAAGCGAATTCATTCTAATGTACAACGTCTCTCACTGAACACACTGAACCATGCTGGAGTTCTTTGTGTTGTACTGAGGGCCGATAGCTATCTGATTTTGCTCTGTTTTTGTAACTGGATTCAGTATAAAATAAAATACTTTGTATGTTCCTTTGTAACCCGTGTTCGGTGTATTTCCTTTTGGGGTACTTAGCCTCGATATTTTGATTTTGTTTTCACAGTTGGCGCCCGAATAGGGACCCTCAAGATTGATGCCGGATTGTTGAAGTTTGACACACGCTATCGGACCGGGATCGGACGGTGTGACAAAAAAGGGGCCGCACTGAACGCGACGCGACACCTCAGCAGCACTGCACGACCCAATCCCTGGACGATTAGCTTGTGGTCTGAGATGGCATCTTGATGAGAGTCCACTTAACGAGGCGGGCAGATTTGTCGAAATCACTATACACGAGGTAAGATTAGTTAGGTAAGATTCTTTGAAATCCGATCGGACCTCCTTAGGTTTGTTCAGGTGAGTCGTGACCCGACTCTTAATTCAATCCTGAAAATTTGAATTAGGCGCATTGTATCTGCCGACACAATTATTGACCAGGTAACACCAATAATTTGATATGCCTGGGAAATTGTCTACCTGCTTCAGGGCATTGTTCCGCAGCGATAGACAATCTTTGGAATTGAGCCATCCCGCACCACAGGAGGGATCGCCGGCATGTACTATGTACTGTAAGCATGGCATTGGAAGTATAGTATTTAATGACATTTGGCACAGACACACCAGACATGCCTTCAAACTTCAGTGGCCAATCAATGGTAGTTTTGAAATCCCTCATATTGAGTATTTAGAGTCAATTCTATTAAAGAAAAAGGCTCGATCTGCAGTATTTGATGTTTTGCAGAATTGGAAAAAAGAAGCGTTGCAACAACTTAAAAGTAGAGAGAAGCATGCGCGCCGTCATAAGACGAACGCCGAAAAAGCATTATTGTATGACCAAGATAAACATTCTGAATCGACTAGAAATATGGACAGGGGTTTCTCACTTGTAATTCAAAAAAATATATCCGTCCAAAGACCTCCATGCTTCCGATGAATTTATAGATACATTATGAAATGAATGAAGGCCTGGTGCTTTTGCGCCACCTCCGTATGTTCCTCTTCCTGCTGCTTTGCCTCTTCCTCCTGTTATTCCGGCTCCACCTGTTGTTCCTGTTGTTCTTGCTCCTGCTAATGTTCCCCTTGCTCCAGCTCCCCCACCTCTTTTTATCGCACCAGTTACAGTACCTCCATCGAATTTGCCTGCTCCCTCTCTTCCAAGTGGTCCTGAGCCACTTGTAATCGATCGAGGTGCAGGGTCAAAGGTTGTCACTCGCAATACTGTACCACCGGAGAAGAAACGTGAGTTAATTGCATGGGCTAAGCATTCTATGGAGAAGGATGATCAAGTTAGTGTTTTTGCCACACTTTATAATATGGATGCATTTCCTTAGAAAAATGTTTTTATTGAAGGTTTAGGGATTCAGTTATGTATAATGTGGGGAAGATTAAATAATGCTGATCTCCTGTAAGGTTTAAGGGATCTAAATACTCTAGCGTTTTCTAGAGACACTGTGGAGAAGGTAAATGATATGATATGATATGATATGGCATTTGTAACGCGCCTATACACAAGTGTTTCAAGGCGCAACGAGGCAGGGGGGGGAAGAAGGGGAGACAGACAACGATCTTACTAGGCCAGGTGTCATTCAGATCGCGCAACTGCAAGGGTAGAGGGGAAGGGAAAAGTGCATGGGGGAAAGGGAGAGGGGAAAGTGCAGTACAGGGTTATAAGCATACAGCATACAGGATAAATAACAAGGGCCAGCTGGTGGCAAGTGCGAGGTAAGTGCAAACAAGTGCTGGGAAGGGGGGCTGTATGGATACAGACACAGTCCCGTAGTGCAGGGGTTGCCGTGGAGGCAGTGCAGGGGAGAGTGGCTGGGCCGAGAACAGTGAATGGCCCAGTTGCAGATTCAGTGCAGTTTCAGTAGTATTAGCAGGGGAGAGGGGGAGAGAAAGCGGAGGCAAAGAGGAAGGTTTTGAGGTGCTTCCGGAACCGGAGGTGGTTCTCCTCAAGTTTCAGGGAGGTAGGAAGGCTGTTCCAGAGGGAGGCCCCTGCAGTGGAAAGAGATCTGCCCCCAACTCGTTGTTTGGAGAAGCGGCTGACCCTGAGGGAGTTGGAGGCGGATGAGCGAAGAGCTCGAGAAGGAAGATATTTAGGAAGAGAGAGTTGAAGGTATTTTGGCCCAAGGCCCCAGACGGCCTTGTGGACAATGCAGAGGGTTTTGAACTTGATCCTCGCAGTCACTGGGAGCCAGTGTAGTGATTTCAGTCCTGGAGAGATACGGTCCCTGGGCTTGAGGCCAAGGACAAGTCTTGCAGTCCTGTTCTGGATGAGTTGCAAAGGGCGGAGAGTAGAGGCGGGCAGATTAAGATAGAGGCTGTTACAGTAGTCCAGCTTAGAGAGAACCAGGGCTCTAGAGACAGTGAGCTTCTGGGGGAAGGAGAGGAAAGGAAGGATACCTCTGAGGAGGTGTAGCTGGTAGTGTGACTTCTTAGATACGTCGGATATGTGAGGAGAGAAGGAGAGTGTGGAGTCGAAGATGACCCCAAGGTTTTTTGCCTTGCAGGTAGGAGTAGGAAGAGGGCCCAGAGAGGCCGGCCAGAGAGCAGCAGGGAAGGAGGGAGTGGGAGTGCCGATGAGTAGAATCTCAGTCTTACTGGCATTAAGGCAGAGGTCGTTGGCGGCACACCATTCCTGGATAGCAGAAAGACAGTCAGAGATGAGGGAAGGAGAAGAGGAGGCCGAGGGTAGCCTGAAAATGAGTTGGGTATCATCCGCGTAGCACTGAAAGTAGGGGCAGAGAGCGGCGATGTGGTGGGCGAGAAGTGCCAGATACTGGTTGAACAGCCAGGGAGAGAGGTTAGATCCCTGGGGGACACCACAGGTAGAGAAGAAGATGTCAGAGAGGAAAGACCCCAGTTGGACCTGGGAGGGTCGATTTGAGAGGAAAGAGGTCAGCCACGCCAGAGCCTGACCAGTGATACCGAGGTTATCACGGAGACGGTTGAGCAGGATGGTATGGTTGACAGTATCAAAGGCAGAAGAGAGATCAAGCAAAATGAGAACACATGGAATGTTAGAGTCAAGGTTCGAGAGCAGGTCCTCACGGATGTTCAGGAGAGCAGTTTCCGTGCTTCTGGCAGCTCTGAAGCCAGACTGATGGTCATGAAGACTACCAACACATTCAGCATGGAGATTAAGCTGGGAGATGGCCAGTTTCTCCAGGAGCTTGCCCAGGAAGGGAGTGATAGAGATTGGGCGATAGTTAGCTGGGCAGGAAGGGTCGGAAGAGGGTTTCTTAAGAATGGGGTGCACAAGGGAGTGCTTGAGAGGGGATGGGAAGACTCCAGAGGCGAAGGAGTGATTGCAGAAGTCAGCAAGGGCAGGAGCCAAGGAGTCAATGTGGTCCTTGATAGTTTTGGAGGAACAGGGGTGGACCTGTTTTGATGAGACTTTCATAGATCGGACTTGTCTTGAAACCTCGTCAGCAGAAAAAAGGGGAAAGGAAGAGAAGGAGAGAGGAGGGGTGGCTGCAGAAGAGCCAGAGGAAGGGCAGGGAATAGAGGGGGGGAGGTTATAGGAGGAGAGTGAGGACAGGATGTCCTGAGTTTTTGAAATGAAGTGAGAGGCCAGTGCCGTGCAGAGGGCCTGGGAGGGGACAGGAGAGGTAGAGACTGCAGCAGGGTTGGCCAGCTCCTTGCAGATTTTAAAGAGTTCGGTCGAGAGGTTATTTGGGTATAGAAAGGAGTTAGAAAGTTACAGAATGAGGATGACGAGGAAGAAAATATGTATGTACAGAAACGGTTCCTTGAGGAAGCACGAATTTGTAGGAAAGATGCACTTAGATGGATTTCGGATATGTCTGTAACTCCTGCTGAAGTATATAAAACGTATAGTCAGTATACGCCAGAAATGCAGAGGAAAGTGATACAGGTAATGATAGAGTACCTACAGGATGATTGTGTAAAAAGAAAGATTAGTTGTCCCACAGAGTTATTGAGTATTTACAAGAGAGCTTTTTCACTTGACAATTCTTTGACTGCTTTAGCGCTCGATTTAGCTCTGTTGCTTAGTAAGTGTTCAGAGTCACCTACTTCTCAGTTGCCTATGAGAGAGGTCCCTCAGACATTTGTTCCAAAGGTTGAGGTTACGGCCAATGCTGCACAGGGTAAAGTTGCTGTGAACATTCCTGCACATCATGTATCACAGTTCGTTCACGTCCCGTTCTCAAGACAGGAAGTGAATACTATTAAGCAATCCATTCCTGATATTAGGAAAAATCCGACAGGATTCTATAAAGAAATAAAGTCTGTCTTGTAATCTTCAGTATTTACCTTAGGTGATATTGATTTGTTATTCCCTGTACTCCTGCCCGTAGATTTGTGGAAACAAGTTAGAACTATTGACGATGTACCAGGGTTGGGAGATACATGGGTGAATATAACTAGACTCGATGGAGAAAGGCCAACTGGTGAAAGACCGACTCAGGTGATACTAACTTTGCCTGATAGAATTATTGCAAAATTAAAAACTATAATTCCAGAAAAAAGAATTATATGGGACAAACTTACGGCCTGTGTCCAAGGAAAGTCTGAGTTCTTTAATCGGTTCGAACAGGTATTCTCGGATTTCAGTGGACAAGATCTAGGCACAGAGTCTGGGAAAAGGTTGTTCGTGGACAGATTTGTGTGTGGATTGCTGCCTGACATCCAGTCACAAATGATGTCTTCTGCGAGCGCTTGGCAGGCGAAATCACAATCAGAAGTGCTGCACATGGCTCAGTACTACGAGAACCGTGTCAATAATGAAAAAGATATGGTTGAAAAACGAAAAGACGATTCGAAAACTAAAGTGCTATTGCAGCAAATTGTTAGAGGCCCCAGAGGGGGTAGTTCTCAGGTTAGAGGTCAATATGTCCCGCAGGGGAATGTGCCCTTGGATCCTGTGAACATTAACCAGTGCCCTTATTGTCGTTGAGAGGGTCATTGGCGAGCACAATGTCCCGCCCTTCAACAAAGGTTAAATAATACATTTGGAAATATGGGTAGGCGATCCAGAGGTCACCCGGGTGTAGGGGGCCCTGGTAGAGGTCAGTTTACACAGGGCCCTCAGCAACCTTTCTCGCAGGACAATCAGACTCCGAGTGTGGACACCAGGAAGATATTTGATCATCCTTCCGCTGCATATTTATCTGAGGAGCTTCATTTTGATGATATTCTGTTTCGTTAGGATTGCTCGAAGCAGGGTTTCAAACCTACACCTATTCCCATTAATCAGAAAGGTCCCTACGTTGAAATGGTGGTGGGAAATAGGAAACATCCGTTTTTGATAGACACTGGAGCACAGAAGTGTTCCATTGATCACTCACGGGTTCAAAACATTCCACTGTCAGTGCAAACCAATGTTTCTGTAGGGTTTTCTGGTACACCAGTTGTTTGTCCGGATTCTTTGCCGGTACCTATTTCTTTGGGTCCCTTTACGGACCATTGTCCATTTCTGTTTACTTCGGATTGCGGAGAGAACTTGCTGGGGTTGAATCTGTTAAAAGAATTAAATGAAGTGATTTATTGTTCTTCTGATGGAGTACGCTTGACGATTTCAGAACAGCAATTTTCTGTCTCGCAATTCTTGACTAGACCTTTGCCTCCAGAATTCATTAATGTACCAGAGAGCTTGGGGGCTGTCGACAACAATGATGTTGTTGTTTTACAGATTGAACCTGTCAAGATAGTTTTGAAACATGGAATTGAGCTGCCACGCATTCCCCAGTATAAGATTTCAGTTGAGGGCGAGCGAGTTTTGAAATGCATTGTTTCCGATTTTGTGCATCGCGGGGTGATTGAAGAAATTTCAGGAAGTTTGTGTAACAGTCCGATTTTACCCGTGTACAAGAAAGGCCATAATGCAATTCCATTCCGTTTCATAATTGATTTACATGCCATTAATAAAGCCGTGGCTCCACAATTTCCAATTGTGCCTGATGTAATGACAATCCTAACCATGATTCCAGCTACAGCTGCTTACTTTAGTGTTGTGGACCTGAAGAATGCTTTCTTACTCGTACACTTCAAGGGTACACATAGAGTCCTAGCATTTATAGTAGGGCTTTGAAAGAACAACATGATACCCTTGAATTACCCTATACCTGTACTTTGCTTCTTAATGATTTGCTTCTAGCTGTTGACTCTGAGAGTGCCTGTAAGGAGGGCACTGTGTTATTACTTATCCATCTAGCTAAGCATGGTCACAAAGCTTCCCTTAAAAATGTTCAATATTGTTGTCAGGAGGTCGCCTATTTAGGCTATCTCCTGTCAAAGAAGGGAAGAAGATTGACACCTGAAAGAATAAAATACATTTCTGGCCTGTCTGTCCCAAATACACAGAAGGAAGTTAGAGCCTTGATCGGTATGGCTTCTTACTGTAGGTTGTGGATCCCAAGTTTTTCACTAGTGATCAAACCGATGTTGGCTTTGACAAAGAAGGGCATTTCTTCGCCATTGCCATGGAACGCAGAAACACCAGCAATCGTTAGACCTACTTAAGACTGCATTATGCTCTGCATCAGTTTTAGGCACACCAAACTATGAAAAGGCCTTTGTGTTGTTTGTGCATGAGTGTGATGGATGTGCTTTGACTGTATTAACGCAGGAACATGGAGAGAAGAATAGGCCGTGCAGTTACTTTTCTTCCGCCCTTGATCCTGTAGCATGCACTTTGCCAAGATGTTTGCGAGCTGTCGCTGCTGCTGCTGCGTCTGTAAAACAGAGTGAGGGAATGGTCCTAGGCCATGATCTAACCCTGATGGTGCCTCACTCTGTAGATGTTCTACTGAACCGAACTCAAACGCAACACCTCACTTCTGCACGGTTGACAAGATATGAATTGATCTTGTTTGCTCCTCACATTCAAATTAAGAGGTTTGTGTTCTTAATCCGGCTGAAATCCTACCTTTCCCTCAAAATACTACTTGCGGCGATGAAGTGCCACATGATTGTTTGTATACGACCGAATAAGAGACAAAGGGTAGAATTGATTTGAAAGATACTCCCTTGGATAATCCGCAAGGAGAGCTGTTTTGTGATGGCTCCTGCTTCAAACTTCCGGATGGTACATCCACAGCTGCTTATGCGATCACTTCATTGAGCACGGTTGTGAAAACTAAGAGATTCACGCATAATTCTGCGCAGGCCGCAGAGATTATAGCATTGACCCAAGCTTGTGAACTTTCCGAAGGGCTTGTTGTAAATATATATGCTGATAGTCAGTCAGTATGCCTTTTGGGTGGTTCACAACTTTGGGAGATTTTGGTCAGAGAGAGGGTTCCTAACTTCGCATGGCACCAAAATTCAACATGGCTCCCTAATAGTACAACTACTCTCAGCGCTTGCGCTCCCTACTCAGTTAGCAGTTATGAAATGTGCAGCACATCGAAAGATTACAGATGATTAGTGAAAGGGAATGCTTTCGCTGATCAGATAGCTAGGTAAACTGCTACCGATCTCCTTACGGAGATATATGTTTCAAGGGAGTCTGTAAATGCTTATGCAGTGGATGAGGGTGTTGGGTCTGTATGGGGTATCCAAGCTGATGCCACGTTAGAAGAATTCAAAAGGTGGCATGAAGGCTTGGGGAAACTTGACGATGACGGGTGTTGGGTGGACATAGTAGAAGGGTAATGGCTACTCCCTGACGCATATGTTATGATGATGGTCATCATGGCCCATGGTCCTGCGCATGTATGTGCCCAGAAGATGACAAAAATGTTAGAGAAAGTTTGGGTAAATGACAAAATTTCGAAAATTGCCCAGCGCTACGTTCAGGAATGCATGATTTGCCTGCAACACAATGGGGTAAAGGGGACAGTAATTCCAAGGGTAGTTTTGGGCCACCCTCTGTCCCCTTCGAAGTGTTCCACTTTGACTTTATTGAAATGGAACGATGCGATAATAAAAAATATGTACTGGTGGTTATCTGTGCTTTTAGTAAATGGGTTGAGGCTTTCCCTGTTAAAGATGCTACAGCTATGAGTACTGCAAAAATCATGTTAAAGGAATACTTCCCGCG
Organism: Ambystoma mexicanum; assembly: GCF_040938575.1. Taxonomy (NCBI): domain Eukaryota; kingdom Metazoa; phylum Chordata; class Amphibia; order Caudata; family Ambystomatidae; genus Ambystoma; species Ambystoma mexicanum. The sequence continues at coordinate 1,247,877,435 of NC_090930.1, read as the reverse complement.
GTTCGGGCTACCAAGAGTTATCTGGTCGGACAATGGTCCACATTTTGTCGCTGCTGTAATTCTGCAGATATGTACGGCATTACGAATTGACAAATGGTTCCATTCGGCCAGACATGCTCAGAGCGCCGGACTAGTAGAAAGACACAACGGTATCATCAAGAACAAGCTTGCTAAGACATTTGCGGCACCAAACTAAAATGGCCGGACGCCTTACCGATCGTGTTGTTATCCATGCGTACGACCCCTCAAACTAAGACTTGGCTCTCTCCATTTGAGGTGGTAATGGGGAGACCTGACAATATTTGGAACCTTTCTAAATGTAACTCATTAGAAATGTTGAAAATGTATTACTTTCAGATTATTGTAGCCAGTTGACTAAAAACCTGTATTTGATTTATCACCAGGTACGAGAAGCTTTACCTGTGCGATACAAGGGCCCGGGCCACAGCATACTTCCTGGAGGCTGGGTGCTCGTCATATCGTTCGAGCGCTCCTCTTGCCTTGCACCTCACTGGCTTGGGCCATTCCAAGTCCTGTTGGTCACCCAGACAGCGGTGCGGGTCGCTGGGAGAAAGAACTGGATCCACGCGTCCCACGTCAAGAAACTTCCTCACCCTGTGCCACACGTTACAGAAGAAACAGAACCCCTCGCTGATACTGCAACCAATGATCCCAAAGCAGTAAGTAGCACTGAGAGTGTGTCAGAGAATCTCTCTGAGCCTGTGAGGCTTGGGGAAGCTGCCATTTTGTCTCCACACTCTCCAAAAGTTTTGCATCCGGAAACTGCTATTTCAAATTCAGCATCTTCACTTGCTTCCGACACGTTGCTTACAGCAGGAAGTGACGACATATTGTTTCCGGATCAATCAGTACCGGATAAAGTAAGGTACAATCTACGTCCAAGAAAATAGACTTACGGTACAGTTTTGATGGGCATCTGATAGACTTACGGCACGGTTCGGCTGTGCATCTGAAGAAGAAAAGGATCATCGAGGGCTTGTTTTGTGCCCAAATTTGAGAAAGGGGGATCTGTTGGCTAGGGTTGTGGAAGGACTAGGAAGTCGCTTGACCGGGAGGTCGCCAGCAATGAACTTTGAGGTATCCATTTGAAGACTACAATGTTTGCTGCCGCTACTGCTCGTATGGAACTTGTAAATAAGGGGGTGACCAACCGGGACAATGGACAAAATGCCTGCGCCCGAAAATGTATTGCTGTATTCTTATAATTATATTTGGGTTTTTAATAGTCGCTGCCTTAGGATTGTGGTACCTCGAGGAAACTCATTCTTTAAAACTTTTGTTGCCTACTGAAAGTGCACCTATTGTTCCTACTCCCTTTGTACATTTGCATACTCTATCCCCTAGGGATTCTCAGCACAGACAAAGGTACCACAATAACACTCTACTGCTTATCATGAATGCTACGCATGCCATTTTTAATAAATCTAACTGTTGGGTCTGCTCACATTTACCGCAACACGGGGATAAGGGGCTAGGTTGGTATATTCATCCTTTACCTTTGACAACTGCTTGCTATGCCTCTCTTAGAGCACTGTTCTTTGGCCGGTGGAATGATAGCATCTCGTGGGAACTTCGATGGAACCAATTTGAATAGTTTTGAGAAACGTGTTTTGACTCTCCTGGGATGCTCACTTTTCACAAACAGGAGTAAACCGAATGTTGCTTCTATTAGGCCTTCTGATAAACTGTCTCGTCCTTTCCAATCTTTGATTTCCATTAAGATGGCTCCAATAGGCAATAAGGATGCCATGCCTCGTTCTTACACTGTTAACCATAGCCCCGATTCAGTTTCTTTTTGCATACAGAGGATTAGAACTCAGTCAATGGGAAGTTTTCTAGGTTGTGCCAACGTTGCAAATTTTACTGGGGAAAACAGACCTTTTTATGTAGGGGAACCTGTCTACTTTGTCTGCGGTAATGTAGTATTCCCATGGTTGCCCAGGGATTGGCAGGGAACCTGTTATTTAGGGATCCTGTTACCTGGGGTGTTTATAGCTAGTACAAGAGAAGTTTCGAAGGCTCGTCCACGGTGGGACGAGAATGGTGACACCCCAGCACAACTCTTGGGAGATATAGCTAAATCAGTTGTGCCATTTTGGAGGCAGATAGCGAATTCAGAATATATCAGAAAACTAGCGAGAGTACTGGAGAGAACCATCAACCGGACCACGGACATACTCTATAATATGACGTTAGAACAAAAGGCGATAAGATTAGTAGCACTTCAAAACCGAATGGCATTAGATGTCATTCTGGCTGAGCGTGGTGGAGTGTGTAAATTAGTGGGGTCCACTTGCTGTATTTTCCCACCAGATTCCTCCCCAACTATCTTCAAGGCAATACAGAATCTGGACTTCCTTAGTTCCGAAGTGCATGTTCCCGAGGGAAACTGGGATCTAAGCGCTTGGTTCTGGGACTTCTTGCGATCTTGGGGTTGGAAGGTACTTTCGGTCTTGCTAATTATTTTGGGAATCCTGTTGTTTCTTTGTTGCTGTATTCAGTGTCTACCTGGTATTTGTTCGATGCTAGGGGGATGTTGCACACAAGCGATAGGTTCGATAGGGCATAAAGTGTATGCCCCGGATAAAACTTCCAAAGAATATGTGTTGAAAGATATTTTAGCAAATGACCTAATGGCAATAGATATTTCCGATAGTGATTCAGGGTGCATGGACGATGATGCATGGAGTTATTTGTAAGGAGATCCAAAGTAGTTTTTAGCACTTGGCATAGGCCAAAAGGAGGGCTTGTCAAAAGAGAAATCATATCGGGCCTCCTATTGCAATAAATATATGAATGTTGGCCTATGCCAAGCTGCTCGAAAGTTGATTGCGAAAGAATCTGTGTTGCAAGGTCCTGACCTTAAATCAATCTAAGCCGCCATGTTAGGTCAATCCGCCATTTTAGGATTCGCTTTGTAAAAGTCACCGTGTGAGTTAAAATGGTGGACGATGTCATTCCAGAATACAACATGGCCGTCTTGACCTCTGTACATAGCTAATATGTAACTTGCCTGCAGGCCACTTGTTGAGGTCGTGAACTGAGACCTTGTCCTTCGTTGACCTGTGTGTAAAAGGATTACTCGTGCAATGAAACTAATCCACGAGCATATGTTGAAACAATTTATTCAAATAGTGAACGTAGAACATCTGTTTAACTACATTGTATTCATGTTTGAGAAGGCCTGCATGGAAAATCGTAGTATACACAGTTATTGCATAAGCTTGTTGATACATGTATTAAAGGCAAACCAGTTATGTGCAGTTGTTTGAGACTTGGCACGAACCCTAGATTGGTGATGTATTAAATGGAATATTAACCCGAAGTGGGGCTGGACATCGTGCCCACCAAGTGTATAAAAAGCGACTGCATTCTAATGTACAACGTCTCTCACTGAACACACTGAACCACGCTGGAGTTCGTTGTGTTGTACTGAGGGCTGATAGCTATCTGATTTCGCTCTGTTTTTGTAACTGGATTCAGTATAAAATAAAGTACTTTGTCTGTTCCTTTGTAACCCGTGTTCGGTGTATTTCCTTTTGGGGTACTCAGCCTCGATATTTTGATTTTGTTTTCACAATGGGATAGCCCTGCAATACCAGACATAATGCAGACATGAATTATGTATTGGGGAAGGTAACTCATGCTCAAACACCAACAATTATAGACTTAAACACTGCTATCAAAGTATATCACTGTGACAAATCAGATGGTATAGAGTTCAAAATGTTATTTTCAAGGATGAACAGCTGACACGTGTTTCGACCACCAGGTCGTTTTCAAGGCCCACTGATCAGCGAACAGCTCTTATTCTTGTAGGACTGGGTATTCTTATGAACCAGACGTTATTTTTACGCCTATATCACCGAGTAGTATTGCCAGTTACATGAAAAATTGCTTTCATCTGAGTTCTGGTTTCCCTAGTATACTCCAATTGATGTGTCTAATAACGGGATGTAAATAATACAGATGAGCCTCGTGTTGTATATCAATAAGTCACAAACATTGGATGGTAAGATTGTCCAAAGAGTAAAGTAGAGCCTTAAATAGTATAGAAACTATAGAAGGGGATAAATCCCACAAACACTTGTTATGAAATTCCATTACTTTTCATTTTCCAAGTTTATTTTGAGATGATAATCTTTGGAAAAAGCACACAAAGTGGCCAATACTCTGGCAAAACAATTTCCATTTGATCCATGAAAACTAGTTAATCTGTGTGTAGTATCCATGCTATGTGTTTTACACCCAACTTCGGGGCCATTAAAGCAGCATTTTTCAGATATTGATTGAAATCTGCCACATAGATCTATATATATATAAAGCAAAGTTCAGTTTGTTTGTGGGTTTGTATAAGGCGTTTATCTTGGGGATGTAACTCCTCATGAATGGTGAGGTCTGGCGCCATGACTTTTGCATGGAATATTCTTTATTTCATTGCTGAATTAGAGCAACTATTTCTAGCTCGTTAGGTCACCCCTTTCCTGAGATAATAATTTTTGAGTTTTTCAGCATTACGTTTTTTGGTGTTCCGTACTCCATCTACAGGTCATTTGTAGAAAGTGCTAATCAGCGCGCTGTCTGTGCTAAACTGATCTTGCGTTTCTTTTGTTTTCTATTTTATTAGAACAGAGTTAGTGTGTCTTTCTTTTCATTGATTTCTTTTTCAATTAACTCCATACATGTCATTTTCACAAATTAATTGAAAACCACATTTTTATTTACCTCCGATTTAAATTTTCACATGAAAATAATATTTGTATGCTTACTCTAATTATTTGCAGTGTGTGTTTTACAGCGAAAATGGCCACCACTGCTAACAACACTGCAAATAATCAGAGAAAGCACATACATATGATATTCATGTGAGAATTTAAATTAGAGATACATGGAAAATTGATGTTAAATTAATTAGTGAAATGAACATTTATCACATTTTTCCTTTTTGCCAAACAACAATATTTGTTCATCTATTTCGGTGGAATATGAAAATAAATGTGAGAATGGACATCCCGGGTGAAGCCGGGAAGTTCAGCTAGGATTAAATAAGTATGGGGCCACAGTACATCCTGGTTTTGCCCACCTTCCAGTATAGATACATTTAGTGAATGTGTTCCGTGAATCTAGTCACACTTTCTCTTTGGTATTCTCATGTAATTTCATGATACATTTTAACCAAGCACCATGGATGTGCCCCTTGTTTAATTTTTTCCCCAGGCACTCTCAGCATAAAGCCTCAAAGGCCATTGTGAATCCTATGTATGCTAGAAAAAGTGGTGGGTTGTCCTTCATGTGGTCATTTCCTATCAAGGATTTTATTGGAAGGATACTGTGGGTGTTTGAACAATATTTTCTAAAACACACTAAAAGAGAGGGTCCCAGGAAAGCCCCTCCTCACCCCCATGAATATGACAGCCTCATGAGTCAAGAACGCAAGATGCAACTCACTGTTTTGACAGCCCCCAGCAGGGCCAGTGACATCCACATATGCCCACAGATATTCTCTCAGACAACCATTCAAACCTTGTCCAGTCAACATCTTTATGGACACAGGTGGCACTACACTGATCATGCATCCAAATGCCTCAATGGATCAGATTGACTAAATACCGAACATCCAGTGTGCTAACGTCACTTGTGACACCACGATATAAGAACGTTAGTCATGAAGCCAACCTGCATCCATGCATAAAATTATATGGACACACACGTGCAAACATGAAGAACATGCTTACACAGTTTTGTATATAGAGGACAGATACATATACATACTGCAGAAATGCAAAATGCAGGGATAAGAAGAGATGCAGAGCAAGCTACCAGATGTTTATTGCAACTAACCATATGGAACTATAGGGTCATATGAGGGGCTGGGAAGAGTCAGATACTACTAACCTATAAGAATCATAGCATGATATAGATATATAGAAAACATAGAATAACTGTAGTGAAGTTACATGAGGCCACCACAGACCTCAGGACGAGAGGCAAAGAAAAGCAGAATTAGGTTGCACGAAGCAGCAGGACAGGGCTCGCAGCCAGGGTCAGCGATGAGCAGAACATCCCTGGGCCTCGGAGACAAGGAGCAACCTGCATAATATTAGTATACATCCTCACAAATTGCAGACCAGAGAGCTCAATTTAGCGGTCCTGAGCCACGTGGTCCAGCTGAGCCAGACAATAGTTATTCACCCACACTGGGAAGACGTGCAGTTCCCAGCAACACAGACATGAAGTAAGACATGGATTCTTTAACAATGTTGCAACCCTGTGGGCAATCTGAAATACAAAAGTGGTAATATTGACGGTTACATTAGGAACACATAGACTTTCTCATCAGCTTGAGAAGGTGCACTGAGCACTGAGAACAGAGCTGGGTCCCAGGACTGGGGAGATCAGCTACAACCAATCAGGGAGCACAAATCCAGGGGTGGATGACAGAGGGCAAGGGCCAATGGTAATCCTGCGACCCTGCAACAATGTAATAGTTTTGAGGGAAGGGTCAGGCAAGCCACCTGTCATGCTAGGACCAACAGAATAATCTCTTTAGGTACGGTGTATAGGCACTACCACCCCAACTACCTAATCCTGTACTCTCATAGGTGTTTGGGAATGAGCCCCATATTGTGATGCAGTAACTAAAATAAATTGCCCAGCATGGACTCAGGAGCAGTGATTTCCGGAAATTCTCAATGTCCTATATGTTCCCTCTCTGTTTGTGTAATAAATGACAGTTCTAACTTGCCCTTGGCGGAGTCCTTTGTCTGTGTACTGGGGGAGGGTTTGTTGGGCACTGGGAGCGTGCACAGGGAACTCGTAGTGTGAAGCCTAGTCCCTCTGTTATATCTAAGCCTACACACTTGTTCCATAAAGAAACATTTGTATTTGCTGGCCAATGCTAATACTTTTGTTAATAATGACGATGCAAATAATGTAACTGCAATCTGTTGAATGTGAACGATTAATTAAGGCGACATCTTTTAGTGATTGTGTCCATTTCTATTGTGATAGTTAGTTTTTGTTTTTTAAAGGTTTTCAATTCTAAACAATGCACAATAATTAATTACAAAAAAGTGCAGTACTTTATACCTTAAGTAACTTTCTGCATTTCATGATCAGTATGAAAATGCAAAATGTAAAATTCTGTCTGAAATAGGTGCTTGTCTTTCACTTTACCTCTGTATCTTCTTGTGATGACGATGTACATTCTTTTAACAATGGCAGCTTGGCACCCTCTCAACACAGCCAATCCATCTTGTTCACTTACTCTCCTAAATTAGATTTTACTAAATCAACCGGCCTACAGATTCAAACACCTGTAAGTGTACTTCTGCAACAGGGAAATATGCTTTTCAGCACTTTCATAAAACCACGTGGCTTAGCACAGGTACATGTGGTGGGCGGGCCGGTGCCTCGGGCCGCCCTGCACTAACACACACACGCATACAAGCACTGAGACATGACACATGCGACCATGCTTTCCAAGGTCCCTGCGGCAACTGCCGCACAGACGTCCTTTATTCAAAACGCTCATGCGCAACCCAGAACGAGGCTCGCGCATGCGTCGTGTGCACTGACAACGTCACATCCCTTTTTTCTTTAATTAAAACAAACTTATATGAAACACAACAGTCCAACATGGAAAACGACAAATGTACCCCTAGGGGTCGCTGACCTGACTAGGACGCCAGCTCAGTCTCCTGAGTCCAGGACGTAGTCCTTAAGCCGAGCTGGCGGCTGGCGATTATGTCGCACCGGATATCGGGGACTGTTCTGGGGGATCGCTCCTGGGCACTCCACCCGCGGCAGCCCTTCCGGTGGGGCATCCGTTCTGGGGCTCTCGGCCCCTGCTTCCGATGGGGATCCCTTGTTGGGGCCTGTCTCCTCACTGGGAACGTCCACCTTCTTAAAAAAGATTAGTTGTGGGTGATGGTCCCTAGCTCGTTGGCCGCGGTGACCATAATCCCCTTCACGTGGGTGACGGTCAATGGCTGGGGTTCGTATGGTAGTGCCAGCTTCCCTTCCGGTCGACGGTTCCGCACTAACATGGAATCACCTACGGCCATCTCCTTATCTTGCAAACCTCTCCTCGCACTTTCCTTCATGTTGCGTGCCGCTCGTTCCTCCCTGAGTTTCTCGTTGTCAATAACCCCAGGCTCTCGGCCCTCCATCTCAGGGATCAACCCTCTCGGGCAGCGTCCAAACAGCACTTCGGCTGGGACGACCCCCGTGGACTGGTGGGGCGTGGCTCTGTATTCCCTTAGGAACTCGACCAATTTCTGCCGTAGATCATTCCCTCCGTTGGCAGATATTCTGAACACTTTGTTGAGGGTCCGCATCATTCTCACAGCTTCACCATTGGCCCGAGGCCAGAGGGGTGAGACCTTCCGATGTTGGATGCCTTTTTCTTTCAAGTACTGCACAAACTGGTTTCCCGTGAACAGGGGTCCATTGTCCGAGCACAACAGTTCGGGGAAACCATGCGTGGCAAACATTCTGTCCAACGCCCCCGTTGGTGGTGTGTTCAGTCGCTGTCAATTCAACCACTTCCACCTCTGGGTACCTCAACCATTGGTTGACCATTGCCAAAAAGTACATGCCCCTTCCCGTTGATCCAAAGTCGGCATGGACGGTGCCCCACGGCTTCTCACTCCATTCCATGGAACTGATGGGTGGAGCCCTCACGACCGGACTCGCTGCTTGGCACAGCAAACACCTCTTCACAAACAATTCCACAAGACTTTCCAGATTGGGGAACCATACCTTGGGCCTGAGCTGCGCCTTTGTCTTGGCGATACCCTGGTGTCCCGTATGGGCCAGTTCCAGGACGCGGTTCCTCAGGGTTTATGGAATGACTATTTGCCTTCCCCGCACCAGTAGTCCATCTTCCGATATCGAAAGTTCGTCCCTCACCTTCCAGAGCACTTCAAGGTCCTTCTGAGCCCTCTGTTCCCGCCTGGAGTTGTTTTGGAGCATCTCCTTCCAGTCACCACTTCTCACCGCCACCTTGACCATCTGAAACACTTCATCCATCGACGACTCCTCGGCCACGGCTGCCCTGGATAGAGCCATGGGCATCACGCTCTCCACCACGTGGCACACCAACTCTTGGCAATCTAATACTTCACTGGGGTCTTCCGCCCGCTTGTGATTCGGGTGGCGTGAGAGGTAGTCCACCGGATTATTGGTCCCCAGTCTATAGACGAGCTTAACCCCGTACTCGATGAGTGCTAGCATCCAGCGCTCTATCCTTGGGGGAGGTTTCGACGATATGCCCACCAGGATGGGCAGGAGAGGCTTGTGGTCAGTCACAACCATAACTTGCTTGCCCAGAATGTACAGACGAAAATGGCGGCAACCCCACAGAATGGCCAATGCCTCTCTCTCAATCTGCGAGTAGTGCTTTTCCGTGTCCGTTAAAGCTTTACTCGCATAGGCAATGGGGTGCATGTCTCCTCTTTTACTGGCCTACATAAGGACAGCCCCCAGACCCACCGGGCTGGCGTCAACGACAATCTCTGATTCTGCGGTGGGGTCAAAGTACGCCATTGTGTCCTGATTAGACAGAGCTTTCTTGATCTCCTGAAACGCCTCCTGCTCTCTCCTGTCCCACACCCAGACGGCCTCATTCCTGGTCAAGGCCCTGAGAGGCTCGGACAGGGACGCCAACCCCTTGATGAAACGCCCGCAGTAGTTGACCATCCTCAGGAAGCTACGTACTTCCTTGGGAGACTGGGGCGCTGCTTCGCGATGTCCTTGACCTTTCCAGGATCTGGCGGGGCGCTGCTGACATGGAATATGAAGCCAAAAAACCCAATTCTGTTCTTGGAAAACTCACATTTATCACGTTGCAGAGTGAGACCCAGCTTGCTCAACCTTCGCAGGGTACGCTCCAGTCTCTTCATGTGCTCTGCCTTGGACTCTGCAAAAACCAAAATGTCATCACTCATATTGAGTACACCTTTTGTGCCAGCCAGCGCACCCCTGATGGCATTTTGAAAAACATCTGCCACAGAGAAAATGCCAAAACTCAGGTGTTTAAACTGATAGAGGCCCTCATGTGTAGTAAATGTAATATATCTGGAATCTGGGTGGTGCTCTAGCTGGTGGTAGCCCGACCTCAGATCCAGCTTCGAGAACACTCTGGCCCCTTGTAGTTCCCCCACAATGTCATCCAGGATTGGTGTGAGATGTCTTTCACATTTAATGGCGGCATTCGGGAGGCCCATGTCCACGCAGATGCGTACACCCCCCGGCTGCTTCGGTTTCAGTGCCACTACGATGGGCGAGACCCTGGGCGTCGGCCCCTCCACCCTCTCAATGATGTCCATTTCAACCAGAAGTTGAAGCTCTTTCTCCACTTGCTCCCTGAGGTGGAATGGGATCCTTCGATGTTTGAGGGCGGTGGGCCGGATGGTATCATCGATATGTAGATGCACTGGGGGACCCTTCAGCTTGCCCACTCCCTGAAAGATACCGGCGAATCTGGTCAGCAGTTGGTCAATGTCCACCTGGTACACCTCAAGGGCAAAGTGCACCAGGTCCAACGCTTCTGATGCAGCACAACTGAGAAGTGAGTGCTGGCTGACGTCCGTGGCAAAAAAACGGGCTTTGATGGTCCTGGTCCCTCTGGTCATAGGTGCCACAAACACCCCTTGAATGGGTAGCGTAGTGTCGCCTCCAAAGGTGAAAATCTTTGCCGTTGACACATCCAATAGTTGTGGTCCCGGGATTGCCATGTAATGGTCGGTGGCAAGCACACAGACAGAGGCGCCCGTGTCTATCAGTACCTGCATCGGGACACTTTGAATGTCAACCACACACTTGGGCTGTCTCTTTTTCCGTGCTCCTGTCGCAAGGTTCGAAATGAAAAAAACCTCTTCTTCCTCTTCCTCTTCTTCTAAGATATCTAGTCTCTGGACATCTTGCTCCAGTGTCGCAACACTGTGTTGTCTCCTAAGTCCGCTGCCATTGGGCCTTGCCGGTCCTCTTTGCGTGGCAACCGGTGCGGGGGCGCGACACATCCTGGCATAATGGCCCAGACCATTGCACCTGCCGCATGTTCTTGATTTGGCGGGACAGTCATCGGAGTGGAGCAGATCATATCCGTAGTACTGGCAAATAGTCACTGATCCGTGTGCTGGAGCTGCATCCTGGCGTTTCTGGCTCCATCGCGCCTTTGATGAAGCTTGCCTCCCCACTGCAAATGCCTCTTCAGACCTTCCGGGGCGCACAGCAGCGTCCATCTTAGCACCTCTCGTCTCAGCCAACTCATACACCCTGCCACTGTCTAATATTTGGACAAGAGACAATCCTGGCTCCCGCAGTACCTGTCTGCGTAGTTTGCCCAAACTGCACCCCTGAATCACTTGATTGCGGACCATACCCTCTTCATTGTCCCACATACAAGTGGTAGCCATCTGCCGCAGGCGTGCACAGAACTGATCAAGCGATTCCTCCTCCCGCTGTTTCTCACCACAGAATAAAAATCTGTCGAAGTCCACGTTGGATAGGGGAATGAAATAGTTCTAGAGAGCCGTTTTAACTGCATCATACATCGCCACTTGTAGGTTTAGAGACTCATATATGTGGAGAACGTCCATCCCTGCCGAATAGAGCAATGTCACCCTCTTGGCGTCGTCATTGGTCTCTCCGGTTGCTGCAAAATACATGTCTAGTTTTTTTTATCCACAGCAACCATTTTGGGCCCAATTTTGAGGGTGGACCTGAAATGTCAAATTCCTGCATGGGTAGAAATGAACCCTGTTGTCTGCGCACTACCGTTTGCATCGCCGACGCTTCTCCATCGCTGTCTGTCATCTTCGCCAGTCGCACAGGCACCTCACTGCAAGATTAGAGGCCGCAAACGTGACTCGGACAGATCGCTGATGCACCTGGTCCCATGCGCAGAGGTGACTCGATGCTACGACGATGTTCCACTGCCAGGCTGCCTTCTGTGCTTAGACGCTCCTGCAGTCCTCTTGGAGCGAAGCGCTATGGACGCTTTGGCATTTTATCTTCCGTTAGCAGCGTAGGCAGCGCACGGGCCGCTACTGCCTTTCGGCCTGAGGCTAACGATATCGCCATTGCTCGCGTCGGATTCAGGATACACAACGAAGAAAATGTTTGTGGTTGACACGTCGGTGAGTGTCAGGCTGCTCACTTCGTTGGATCCCGCCTCATCGCCAATGTGGTGGGCGGGCCGGTGCCTCGGGCCGCCCTGTACTAACACGCACATGCATACAAGCACTGAGACATGACACATGCGACCATACTTTCCAAGGTCACGGCGGCAACTGCCGCACGGACGTTCTTTATTCAAAACGCGCATGCGCAACCCAAAACGAGGCTCGCGCATGCGTCGTGTACACTGACAATGTCACATCACATGGCCGCATATCATAATACACATTGCTTGAGGTACAAGTTAAACTGCTGCAGTCTCCCATACATGTATATACAGTTACCATTTTTTGAATCCCATAAATTCAGCACTATTCCTGAAAGCTGTGGAATTGGGAATGAGGTCATTAAGAATTGCCAGGTGGATGGTCTTTCCTGTATATCAACTGTATAGCATGTGCAACCCACAATTAAAGTCTGTTTTCTGCATTTTCCATCGTTGTGGTGCTTCTCTTTTTGCTGCTCTTTTCATACTTATGCTTCTAAAACGTAGATATTCTGAATTTTTGACACACTTAAACTTCGGCCACAGTATAGAAACTTTGCCCTGGTGCAAGTGCAGGTCTCACCATGGCATACATTGCCATATTGTGACAACTACATCCTTCCAAGGCGGCATTTCTGCCCCAGGGCAATGTTTGCACTAGACCTAGTCTCCTGGAAATATGCTTTTAAAGAATATGTTTTTGCACTAGAGCTGTTTTTGCCACCATGCTATTTACACTTCGACTGAAGCAATATTTATGTAATGCCAACCAATGTGCTTTTGTTCACACACTACCTTCAAACCAGAGTGCTACAACCTTTGGCTCTTCAAATGCGTTGGAATACCACTCCCATGTGTACCAGCCAGCATGGTGAATGGATGGGGATCACGGGATTCGTATGCAAAACACCTGACGAGCTGTAGGTTGCAGACCTATGCACTAAATGGACCTTGACATACTGAGTTGGCGAAATGACACAGTCTTTGCCTAAACTGTGCACTTGTGTTCATTCACTGTTGTTAGTCCAATGTTATGTTGTGTTGTGTCGCTATCTACATGCCTGTATGTGGAAACCTCTTTGTAAAAACTGCTCATGCAGTGCCTTTCAGGATCTAGCGCGGATGAATGGAGGAGGCTGTGAGAATTGATATTGTCTGTCACTGAACAGTGCAGAACCGCCAATGTTGTCAAGGTCAAATGTAGCAATTTGAATGTGTATTGATTTGTGGTGTAACGAAAAGTACATATGTTTGCTGATCTCGAAAAAAAAATTCTGAAAACATGATGCAACATCATTATTTAAAAGAACATTCTAAAACGTTAAGCCTTTTTAGCTAGCAAACATACCACCATGTTACACTCCAGCGGCCAAGCAACATCACGTGTATTAATAATGTTAGTTTAGGCTATTAGGTGGTGCTGAAAGTGAAAACTTTTGCCATTAAATGACTTCAAAATAGCTTCAAAATCGAGCTGTGAATGAGGGTCTGTAATGCTTTGCAATGGAGATGGCATTTGTGGATGGAAAGTGTCTTGTTTGGTTATGCGTCCACCAATTGAATGTCAAATAGTAAGTGAAATCTATGTTTTTCCACCCACTCCCACATATTCCAACCCATAACTGCTGAACCCATATGCGTGCATTAGTAATGACCAAACCCGAGGCTCACAACTTGTTTCAAGTGTTGGCAATAAAAAGGCAATAGGATATTATTGTACAGATATGGGTTAAGACAATAACAATATCACATATCCTGATGGTATCATACTTTTGTGCACCGAGTCCTGAGGTTACCCCCTCAGACCCGTGCCGCCTTCTTGTGTCCCACGACTTGTTGTGGGCACCGTACAGTGCCTTGTACTTCTTTTTGCTCTTCTCCCCTTTTGTAGAGTGGGTGGGTTCTGTGGTAAAGAATCAAGAAGATTTGGAAGACACTGAGTAAACAGTGAACCTCCTGTTTGCTTGGGTCCCCGTTCAGGGTCCACAAACAGATTGTGTTTATTCTGAGCATGCTGCTCTCATTTATAGGACCCAGGGAAGCCCTGGGTCTTTGTTGTGTATGTGCTGGGGGCCGCTATTGTCGCAGCCCCCGGCCGGATAGCCGACTGTCTGACCCCCTGGTGGCGGCAGATCTTTGAACCTGGGCCCTGCCTGATGGTTGTTTCCTTATGGCGCTTAGCACCTTGCTGTTTGGAGGAAGGGTGCGATGACTGTTCGCACCTTACCCTTCCGTGGCTTTTGTGCTGCCGATACTGCGTGTCTCCATAGACGGGGGGAAGGAGAGGAGCAGGCGCGGGGGGTTGGGGCTGCCCCTCTCCCAGCTGCCGATGGTAACAGCAGTTACCCTGCCTCACATGTGGGATGCCCATGCAGCATTGCTCAGAACCACACTCCTTTTGCACTCTTTGATTGCATTTTGATTGCGTGTTGAATTTGGCAGCCAGTTTTACATTCAAAATGGCGGCCACTCTTTGTTGATGTTTGTAAATCTTTATTTTAATTATTTTATCCCTGCAAAAAATATACATTTGTGCCTGTAATTTCTATAATAAATATGTATTTCTTTCGTAATAAAAATTAATACCTTAATATTAAAAAGCAGTATAGATATTCTTTGTTCGAACATGCCTATGTACTTACTTATGGGTATTGGTTTAGTGTTATTTGTGATGTAAGAAGTATTTGATTGGATGTGCAGTGTGTTAGTGATGTCAATGTGATTTAATTGTCTCTGGAGTTTGTTCGTGTTCCACAAGCTAGCCATTTTGTTATGCCCGCGATCCACTTTCATGCACAATTCTCTCAGACTCTATTATTTATTTTCTTCAGAAGCAGTTAATTTGCAGATGTAATGTTATTGCCGAGACTTCTTTCCTGTCTTTCCAGCGGCCGTGGAAGCATAGTGGGTGACGCGATATTTTGTTAGGCTAAAGTCCTAAGTAAACATGTTTTCCTTTCAGTAAAAGCCTTGCCTACGAACAAAGTGTCCGCCTCTTGATCGCAAATTAGAACTGCATCCTGCATGTTTTACTGGCCCACTGTAAAATGTAAAGCCTTCTTGTCCCAATAATATTGTCTGTGATACAATCTGCTCCCCTAGGATTATCCCCATGAAGTGTGGTTTGTTTCCAACACATTAGCAATGGGAGAGCCAGCTGTAGACAAACAAACAACCAGTCGCTTCCAGGCTCAACACAAATGTCCAGTTTTAGTGCATGCCGATGTGGTACACATAGCTGATGCTGGTTCACTTCTCTGCGCTTTCGGTTGTTGCACATGAGGAGCTGAGGCACAGGAAGGCAGATTAATGTATGTGCCCAGAATCACACAAAGTTGTCCAAGTGAACGTGCGATTTGAACACAGGACTCGTCAATGCCAAATTGGAAGTGCAGCTTGTAACCCACATCTGCAGCACGTGTGTTCTATTTTATCTATAAACTAATTCTGAACAGAAATGCTAAAGACATTGGACCATCTCGGGAGGATAGCTCAGGGGCAACATGCTCGCCATGGAAGCAAGACGACACAGAGTAACACAGGTTTGATCCCGCGTCCGTGCTTAGAATCCTCTGGGTATTAAATGCATTATAAATAATCTATAATATCATATCATTCTCGGTTTACTTCTAACCACACAGTGTTTGCTCCAGTCAGCAAATAGAAGAGTTCCCTGTGGGATCAAAAACAGCCATCTAGCATTGCACTTTGCACTGTAAGTGCAGGAGGGTATTAGTACAAACCAGGGATGAAGTCGAGGGTACCCAGCAGGGGGGTGGGTGGGTTTGGTGGGGTGGGGTACACAGAGTCCTCCCACTTTTTTCAGAGGGCACCTTGATATGCTAATTCTGGTGACACCAAATTCAATTGTTATGTTAATGAGTCCCCCCGCTTTTATTTTAGAGCTTGACCCCTGGTCCCAACCATGAGAGCTGTCAGGTGTAATGGTAAAATACTTAGAGAAGCCGCCCAACATGTGCAATGCATGTATGTCCCTCTGCCTGCCATTACGAAAAGTTTCCCTGATGCAAATCCGAGAAAACCTCTAGAAGAATACCCAAGTTAAGTCCTAACCCTTCACCTACATGGACTAGAAACCTAATAAGGGGTCACATTTCAACGTGCCACACTTGAATTTCACTACACAGGGAATATACAGTAGGCATGCAGCAACAGCCTCAGGCATTACAGCGCCTCGTTTCAATACATTTATCTAGATTTTCATTTAAAATCCCAACAGCGCATTAATGCTTTGCTATTTTTAGCAAAAGAATAATCGAAGTTTGTTAACACGTCCTTGGAAGATGCTTACAATCCGCCAAGAGTTTTGACTAGAAACCCTCCATTTACGACGGAAAACCTTTAGCAGAACTGGGAAATTGAGTGCCCTTCCCGGTAATTCTTACCCCATTGCTTTCTAAGGCCCTTCCGGACTAGCTAAAAAAAGTTCAGCTCAATAATCATTCCATGTAAGCCAGGTTACAAGGAATAGAGTCTCGAACATTCTGGGACTAAGATCTTGTGCTGCATTTATGTTGCTGGCCTTGCAAAGTGGGAACCTTTGGAGGGAACGCCCCCTGGTCTCCACGAGCACACTGACAGTGCCTGTCAAAGGGAAGGGGTACAATCACGATTGAAACAGCAAAGGCCTCCGATTTGTGGATGTATATATTAGATCATCTGAGAGAACCATGCACTAAAGTTGTGAATATTTTATATTCTAAATATATATCTTGGAATGTAGGGTACTCCCTTTTTTAGTTTGGGCTATTAGGTGTTGTTTGTGAAACCTATACGCCAACACTATTGCATTTGAGTACACATAGGTCGTAATGGAATCTGAGGGGGACACACAGTCTATGGGCCTAATTCACAGAAGCGTTTCATAATGGCAACACCCCATTGTACAAGGTTCTGTGAATTAGGCTCTGTATAGTGTTGTTTGGTTATAAGCTTACCCATTGCCTTGCTTATCCGCATTGCCATTCCCACTCTTTCCTCCCTCTGCTCAACCAAAACACTTCCTGTTGGGAACTCTTTGAGGTCGCTTTAATCAAGCCTTTCCATCAGGCTTTGCATTCCTGCCAGTGTTTGTTCAAGGCAGTCTTCTGAGAGATAATGGGCCTCATTACGACCTTCGCGGTAGGGGATTAATGGCGCCGGTAGAGCTGCTGGCACCGTTAACCCCCTACCGCCTCATTACGAACCAGGCGTCCTTAGCGGGTCCCGCGAACAGACCAGGATTCTAACAACGGGCCCGCCGTTAACGGGAACATTGTTAGCATCATCCCCATTCCCATTGGACCCTATGAGGGCTCAAATGGGAATGGGGATGTACCGGGTCCAGGTTTCCTGAATGGGGAAATACCGGCCCCTCCAAGGTCAGAATGGCCCTGTATTTCCCAATTCAGGGAACCCAGACCTGGTACACGATATGGGGGTAGCCATGTCGCAAAAAGTGGCATGGTTACCTCCATGGTCGTAATGAGGCCCACTGACTTAATTGGAGTTGTAAACACACTGTCTTAACAAGCCAGGCTTCAGCCGCTCAATTTGTTTCCTTCAAGTAAGTCATGTTAAAAACAAGCATTGCCAAAGCCACTGAAGTCCACTTTAAAACAATGGTTGGCCAAACCAACATTTTTGACTTTTGGATACGTTTTAACCTTTTGCCAGGGACTGCTATTAGATGCCCAGGTACTCGCACCATTTTGCACCTACTATCAACAATGGCCAGTTATTTGTTATTTTTTTTATTTTTATTTGTATCTGGTTTATGCAAATTAAACCTTTACAAAATTTAAAGTAACATTTTCACGGTATTAAAACAAACAATTACAACATTATTCCAATTATAAAATTCATCAGACACAGTGCACAATATAAAGTAGAGTCCATATTGCATTACAGATATCCTTTCTTTTTAGAATCCCTCTACAGTGTTTTCCATATTTCAAGACTTATACATATTGTTAGAGTGTGAGAGAGAGAAAGGCCCATAAGCGTCTTCAGTAGATAATTAGGGCTCTTAACATAGGTTCTTTACAGTACTAGTTTGTTCTTTCTAAGTTTGCCAGACCGCACACGTCTACTAAAAAGGTGACCACTGCTAGCTTTAGTGAGTTTGACTTTCCATGTAGCATGTACCACCATAGTAATTCAGTATGGACCCTAGAGGGGTCATGAACACATTTTCCAAACACATTTATTCTCTGTTTGACTATTGTTGCGCAGTGTAAAAGAAGATGTTCAAGTGATTCGGTCGTGTAAGCGGAGTGACAAAAGCGACAGGAAATTTTTTGGCCCGTAGCCGATCTAATCTCGAGAATTTCCCCAGTAGGGAGGACATTGAAACGGAAATGGAAGTAGATTGCTCTCCTTATAGGATCTGGAAATTTGACTAGATAGGACTCCAACGTACCTAGCTTTTTCCCCTCTGCGACCAGTTGTTAATACCATTACGGCTGTACCCAGTAAGTGTCTGTGCCATGTCCACACAAAAGCCCAAACAGTTGCTGTTGCCTATGAAACTTTTGCTTTCAAATTCAGTTTCATGTATATATAGAGGACAGCATATGACAATGGGCACAGTGAAATTACACTTGCGGAGGGATACACTGTAGTTGGTTTATGAGCCCACCCATTTCCTGCCCATAGCAATTTCCTGCTCATAGCCATGCTAATCCCTATGGTTCTTTCCACTCATTCCTGCCTCGGCCCGCCCAAACTCCTCTCACATGGGAACACTTTGAGGTTTCTTCCATGGTAGCAGCCATGTTTTGCAGCATGCTGACATCGTGTACACACAGACACTGTATTGGCTTGATAAATCTGGTGGTTGGCGGTAAAAAAACTATTTCTTTACATTCATTAGTTAGCTCATTGTCGCTGCTACAATTGAGCGCTATATTATTGAGGTTTATTTTACTTCTGAGGGGGAGACAGGATGATTTCCTAAGAAATGGATAGGCATGACGAGATGCATGTACAGCTACTTTCTGATATCTTTACACCTCTACACCGAGCGTCAAATGACAAATACAGAAGGCCTTGCACAATGTAGACAGCCTCCTGAATGGCAGTCCCTTTTCGATTGTTAGAAGCAAACCTTGGCTAACTGCTTGCGCGCGATTGCGGGGCATGGCTGCAAAGAAAGTCTGTGTGGCCATGTCTGAAGGTAGGTGGTAACACAAGGGTGGCAAGAGTGGGGTCACACATCAGCTCTCGCCCTCACAACTGAAAGAGCCTGCAAGCTATAAATAGCAGCCATGGACACCTGGGATATAGCGCTGTAAATTCATGCTGCGCCACTTATCCTGTTTTTGTGGGAAGAGCTCCTGGATTTCGTCGAAGCTCAGTGTTTGTAGGCTAGTCAATTACTTGTTTTTAAATACCTAATATGCCCAGGTACTTTTGCACTATGCATGATTTTGATACCACACATCCAATGGAATGTCAAAATGTCTTCCTTTTAAAATGAACCCTGCAGCCAAAGAACTGAGTTCAATGGACAGGAAAGTGTGATAAAACCATGTGCCTCTGTCTGAGCGCTTATGAAATGAAACCTTTTGCTGAGCGATCCCCGAGCAGGTTAATGTATGAGGTGTTAAAGACTCCAATCAAGCAGTCCCACTAAGTCAGTGCCTTGTCTGGGATTGCTCAAGGGAAGCCAGCCCTTAATTATATATTTTTATGTCCAGTTCGTGTACTCTGGATGACAACCCTTATATAACACCCTTCTCTTAGAATCCCCCTGACCCCACTGAGCCAAGAAGTAAGTTTGTTTTGCAACTTTAAAAGGTTTATTTGAGAAGTAAACAATATATATATATATATATATATATAAATATATTTATATATATATATATATATATATCGCACTTTTATAATAAATTAATAATTGATATCACACTTGTGAATGTGAGCAGTAATCAGCAATAGGTAATCCTATAATAGCACAGTTCTGGTGACTTATGACTAGGAACAGGAGAATAAGGTATCGGAGAATGCCTTATGGTTTCAAGGAGATGCAAAGATGAATAAAAGGCAGTACAGAAATAAACTTGATATGATTTCAGCAAAAGATAATGTGATCACTTTTTCTTTGACAATTCACTCCCCCTCTTTGCAATGTAAGGAGATAGAAGTAACACGCACAATTCTCAGGAATTCACACAAATGCAATACAAAGTTCCAGTTCCCCCCAGCGAGCTTAGAGGAAAACAGGTATGATTTTAAACACAGGCAAAATCCTTTTAAAGGTGGTGGCAATGAAGTGAAAAATATACTCAAATTGCTTTTAATTCCCTATATGAGGTTCAGGGTGAGTGATAGCTACTTTAAATTAGTTCAGGATCACTTTAGCAATGCTCTATGAATGATTGTCAGGTTGCAAACGAATTTCAGCAAAGGAAAGCAAGGAGCTGCTATTTTGACAAGTGAAGAAATTGAGCCAAATCGCAAATCGCTGCAATTTGTCTGAGTGCGTTTAAGGTTCATTGAAAAGCTTAGAATCTTAGCTTTAAAATGACAGTTACGCTCCTAGCACCAACGGTTCAAGAGATACGGATGATTTAGTGGAGGTAGATTTTCAGAATTGAAATTACAGTTTCAGAATGACAGATGCGCTTTGGAAGGTTTTGAATCAACAGGATGGACACGATTTCTGATGATGCAGTTCTAATAGGTTAAAATAGTTTGAATTAGATTATTTTAAACTAAGAGATTGGTTTTGCACAGTCCTGGCTGAGTACTCACACTATATGTTGGACAGGAATACGACTTTGTCACGGATCTGGTCAGGATTGGCTGCGGTTCTCTGGTACTGGTTCTGCGCACAGCGATCTGGGTCAGCTCTCAGCACTGCAGAGCGATCTACTCTGGGTCCGGTCTCTCTGGATAATTCTGCCTTCTGGGTCTCTGGTTCTGGCAAAAGTTCTTGGCAAAAATCCAAACAGCTTGCCCGGCTGTTGAATAGTTTGCAAATGATTTGGAGGCCTGCTGAAAAAGGATTCAGCTTGTGGATTCAGGTCTCTCTGCTACAAGTTCTGGAGTTAATTTCTGGTCTCTGGAGATTGATGGATTTGAAGTCTGATGTCTGGATGTGAAGTTGTCTGTCAAAATGCTCTGCAGAAAGTGAAAAAGAAAAGTCCCTGTCTTGCTTCCAGTGGCTCTTTTTATGTGTTTTGAAAATTGGTGGGTCGGCTAATTCTGCATGCCCAACCCTCTCAAGATTTGATAGGTCAAAGGATTCTTTGGTCCCTGATTTGAGAAAGGATAGTGTGTCAGAGTGATGTCAGCCATTTACGATCTATTGAAAAAAACGCCCCTTTGCTTTTACCTTAGAAATCATTTTTCATAACTACACATATTTCCCAGATACACAGTTTTTTGACATTACATGTACATATTACAGATTACTTAAGGTACATTCTGGCTCAACTCTGATCTTCCTGGGGGCTTGCATTCAAAAATGACAACTTATTTCGTTTTTAGTTGATTTACCAATATCGGATGTTTAACAAAAATGGCACACATGTACACCGCCTTTCTACCCATATTCCGGGAAATTTTCATTTTTCTAGCGTGAACCCTGTGTCTGCAATCTCCATAATTCATGGGGTTTTGCCTCAGAACATCGTACAGAATTGAGTTTGGACTTAAATTGTAGGTACAATTTCCATTTTAAGGATCTCCAAATTGTTCATTGATGTCATCTGGTTACAAATAGTTATCAGTGTTTTTATAAAACATATATTTGCCTTCAATTCAATTCACTTCAGTGTTTGGGTCTGCCCCCAGAAACTTGGGAGTAAGGGATCACATGTCTCTTCTGCCAGGCAGAGCTCTGTTTACAGTCCACACCCAAATTAACATACCCCATTCAATTGCAAGAGTCTATTGTGTCGGCTGAGGGCAGCAGGCCAGGGGGCCACTCTGCATTTGGTTAGCATGTCCATGTGATC
Source organism: Ambystoma mexicanum (assembly GCF_040938575.1). Lineage (NCBI taxonomy): Eukaryota > Metazoa > Chordata > Amphibia > Caudata > Ambystomatidae > Ambystoma > Ambystoma mexicanum. The sequence continues at coordinate 1,247,855,280 of NC_090930.1, read as the reverse complement.
TCCTGGCTTCTTGTGTGTAGTTCTGAGGTGAGAAGGTTTCCCAGCCTCTTGCAATGTTAATTGAGAAAGCCTGTCTTCAGGGAACAGCAGGTGTTTAAATTTTTAATTAACCAAAAAGGTTTTGAAGTTTCCAGCTGTCTCAGGATGCTGGCACCTCCTGAAGTACAGTTCTACTGTCAGAGTTTAGACCGCTAGCGCTGGCTTGTGTCCAAAGCTGGTACTGCACCTATTTTTTTAAGAGTTGTCTTGAATTTGACAGGAGGATTTTGCTTGACAGCTCTAATCCTTGCTGCCATTGTTTTGATGGGCATCCTTACAGTAGAGTGGTGATGTGGAACCCCCCTCAAGAAGGTTGAATCTTTAGAGTGGTCTTGTGCCCCTGATTTTAGCAACTTGTTGACATCAATTAAAAACAGATTTTGAGCTTGCACTTCAGAGAAACAGCAGTGATTTCAAGGCGCTTTTGATCTAACAGGCACTGCTATTTTTCCTTTGGCACCACCTTTCACCCCTGGCTCTTCCGGTCCATCACGCTTGCACTGGTGGGTGGCAGGTTAGGCGACCATTTTGGTGTGCGCAAAACTGTGCGGTCCTCCTGGTTCTGGGATAGAATGATGGGCGGCGACAACTCAATCCCCACATCTACCCAATCTATTGATTTAGTTTTGTTCTGGGATAGAATGATGGGCGGCGACAGCTCATCCCCACATCTACCCAGTCTATTGATTTAGTTTTGTTCTGGCCTAATAATTCAACATGGGTCAAAACCCTTGACAAGCCCTCCCGCCCGACTGCGCTTTCATTTCGAGTCGAGGGGGAGTCGGGTACAAAGGATGTTTTGATCCACGCGCTGGTATGTCCACATCATCTTCTTCCAATTCCGTAGATGGCACAGTTCAGCATCTTTTCCTCCCTCCAGTTGGATCGATCGGTTTCCTCGCGGGTCCTGATGGGAATATTGGGCGGTACGCTGGGCCCCTCTGATCTTTGCTCCAGGTCCCTGGGTCATTCTCCTTGGTCAGTCTCTGGGTTTCATCTCTCCTAGGATGATAAAGCAAAGCGGCAATACACATTCCTAGACATTTCTCCCCCACTATTGATATAGTGGTGCGGCATATACATTTTATAGTCAAACATGAACATATACATTTTTTTAAATCAGGAGGCAAGAACATATTCAAGAATCATAGAATTTTATAGGCTATATGTGGAATATTTTAGGGTGGAACTGAATTAATCTGGAGCGGTCCCCTCTGGAATTGCAGAGGACTCCTCCAGTTGCTGCAGAGTGTGCCTGGGATGGCAACACTTCAGCTGATTAATATGGACCCACATGTCTTCACCTTCCACCAGACTACCTTTGGGGATGCGGATCTTATACGCTACTGGGGAGACCTTGTCTATAATTTCAAACGGTCCCTTCCATGTAGGCAAAAATGTTCGCTGTTTGGCCTGGTTTCTTTGGAAATTGTATAGATAAACCCAGTCTCCAACATTATATTCCTTCCTGGTGGTCTTCAGGTCGTAGTGGGTCTTCATGCTATCAGCTGATCTTTCTAGATTCCGCTGAGCATAGGCAAAAGCATGTTGGAGGTGTTTCCTTAAATTCTCCACATACTCATGAGTTGTGGAGGCATTTATCAATGTCTGCTTTTGGGTCCTGTAGAGCAAATGCTGGGGAAGCACCATCTTGCGTCCAGTCATCAGCTCAAATGGTGACATTTTAGTTGCAGATGAAGGGGTAGATCTGATTGCCATTAGCACCAGAATTAATCGGATATACCAACTTGGCCCAGAATCTGACACAAACTTTTTTAATATGCTCACAATGGTTCTGTTGTATCTCTCCACTGCACCAGAAGAGGCTGGCCGGTAAGCAATGTGTAGCTTCCTTTTGACCCCCAGTATCTCAGACATCTTTGTCATCACTTCACTAGTGAAGTGGCTACCTCTGTCTGACTCGATCCTTTGAGGTAGACCAAAACGGGAAAAGATGTGGTTAATCATCAGGGCAGCTGCAGTTTCTGCCTTGCAGTTTGGGGCCGGGAGACATTCCACCCACATGGTAAACAAGCATGTGACGGTCAACATGTACTTTTTTCCTCTAGACGAGCGAATTACAGGGCCTACGAAGTCGATTTGCAAATCTGACCATGGCAGTGTCATCCCCCTCTTTTGGTGAGGCGCACGGTGTGTGAGGGATCATGGCTGAAATTGTGCACACACAAGACACCCCTTCAAGTATTGGTCGAGGTCCTGCTCCATGTGTGGCCAGTAAGCAACCTCTCTTAAGATCTCCAGTGTTGTATGAAACCCCCTGTGACCGGCGGTGGCCGCATCATGGGCGTGACTTAACATCAGGCTTTGGAATGAGGTAGGGACCACCCACTGATCATGGCCAGCTTGGGATTTCCTTACCAACAAACCGTCTTGGATTTGGAACATCTTTGGACATTTCATCAACACTCTAAGGTCCTCTTTCCCAGTGTAATCGGTATCCTTCAGGGGAAAGATCTCAGGGTCCTCAATGTGTTGGTAAAACTTACCAATTATTGGATCCCCCTTTTGAGCCGTAATTAAATCAGCATCAGGGGTCTCCTCACTCCATTGTGTAGTTGAAAGATCATTGTGAGCATTTGTCTGGGACCTAGTCATAGCAGCGACCTGGATTACTTTGGAATGACCCTTGATCTTCTTCCAGTAGATGGTCATCCCATTCAATGTGACCAGATCATCAATATTTTGGATTAACTTCTCATGTTTCAAGGGTGTGTTATTAGCACATAACATGCCTCTGGTTTTCCAATTAACCAGGTGCTCCACGAACCCGTTCCGTACATAATCCGAATCTGTGATTATGACCAGTTCGTGGAGTTGATGTTGGACAGCAGTGAGGATGGCTTGATGCACAGCCATCAACTCTACTACCTGACTACTTCAGGGACCAATTTTGTACCCAGCGGAGGGTTCTGGGGACTCATTCACCCATGCATTCCCTACGCCGGCCACCAGTTCTTTTTTCCCATTGTTGTCAACATGGTAAGAGCATCCATCCACATAGACAGTGGGCATTCCCTCACACTTGTCTTCTTCAAAGACTTTGTGGGGGGAATTAATGTATGCCTCCATGTTGTCCTTGATTTTTAGACTTTCGTCCTCGAGACAGTTTTCTCTGGCACAATCATGCAAGTCAGCCAGACCTTGTGCGAGGGGACTCTTCTTGTTTTGGCCATATCTGACCTCCACAGGAAAGCCTTGCATTGACAGAATCCAGGAAGTAATTCGGGAATTACTCACATTTCCGGCCCGGATTCTGTCACTTTGGAGATATTGCAGAGGCTGGTGTGGAGTCTCCACTATGATGTGTTCCCCCTGGATGAACGGGCGGTAATTCTTCAATGCCCACACCGTTGCACTTCTCACAATCGTTGAATTTTTCCTCCACAGAGGATAAAGTTTTGCTCGCATAGGAGATTACTTTATTGACCTTGTCATGCTTTTGGTATAATACTGCCGTCAAGCACGTATTAGAGAACCCTGTCTCCAGGAATAACTCCTTGTTTCTGACAGGGTAAGCTAGGCAAGGCGCTTGTGAGAGGCTTCTTTCGAGTTGTTTTACTGCCTCGGATTGTTCTGGACCCATTCCCATTTGACCCCCCCTTCAAAAGATAAATCAGGGGTCTGGTGATCTCTGCGTAGCCCTCAATGAACTTTCTGCTGTAATTAGTCAGTCCAAGGAGGCTCCTTAGTTCCCGTAGAGTTGTGCGGTCTTTCAGTTTCTGAAGTGCTTCCACTTTCATTTCCTGGAGACAGAGACCCTGAGGAGAAATCTCATGCCCCAAGAAATTAACACGTGTTCTACACCACTGTGCTTTCTGAAAGGAAAGTTTGGCTACGGCGGCTCTCAACTGTGTCAGAACATAACAGATCTCCGCTATGTGTTCTTCCACAGATGAACTTTTGATGAGGACATCATCTACATAAGCCAGGTTGCCCCTCGCACCCAGGTCGGACATGGCCTTGTGTAGGAAAATGTTGAATTCATTGCCGCAGTTGAGATATCCAAAGGGAGTCCGGGTCCATGTGTACTGCTGGCCCCCAAAGGTAAAAGCCAGTTTGTATTGGTCCTCCCTACTGACAGGCACAGTCCAGTATCCATTGGTCAGGTCTATTGCAGTGAATACCTGTGACCCCTGAATCTGGGCCAGCCCTTGGTCAATGTAGGGCAGAGGCCATCGGGAAGTATGGACTCGTTTGGTGTGCTCCCTAAGGTCGGCACAGAGTCTCCACTGGCCGTTTGGCTTCAATATTCCCAGCACCGGATTATTGAAGGTGCTGTGTACTGGACGGATTATTCCCCGGGACTCAAGGTTCTTAATTATTTCAATAAGGGACTCCATGGATGCGATAGGCAAGCGATATTGCTTCACAAACACTGGAGTCATGCCAGGGTCCGTGGGAATCGTTGTGTGGATGTCGGTGCGACCACAGTCATATGAGTCTACCGCAAAGAGATCTTGGAAATCCAAGAAAACTTGTTTCAACTTTTGCTTCTGTTCCAGAGTCACGCAGGCATCAGCTAGGTTGACTCTCTCTTCCACCATCTGCCTGAAGCCTGGAAAGACTTCTGGTTTTGCTATCTCAGCGGCCTCCTCCAGCTGGGTGGAGAAGTCCCTGGTCAGAGTGCTGATTTGGACTGGAGGCTTCAGGTGGGAAAGGCAGCCCTCATAGACCTGGAAAATCACCTCATCCCTTCTGAAGTCACAAGTCACGTCTTCCTTACCATAAGGGCAAGAAGTGTACACCAGGAAGTTCCCCTCATGCCGGGTAAAGATCCTGTCTGGTGTTGTATTGTCATCACTGTCACTGTCAAAACAGTCCTTGGGGATCGGTCCTAACAGTTCAATTCCTAAATCAATGGAGAAATGTCGGTTATAGCGGCTAGAGTAATACTCTGTAAATCGCTGTTATCCACCTCTATTGGAATGGTGTCATGTTCCATGTTGACTAATGGTGTTGGGTTTACCCCCAACCCTTGCTGTTGGAGAGAAGCATTTAGATGAATATAAGCATCAGGGTTTTTCAATTTTTGTCCTCTTTTAACTTTCACTTCCAGGGAGCATTGTCGGGTCCTTTCTGGGATGGTGACTTCCTCCTTAATCTGAATTTCAACTGCATAAGGTAGCAATTGAACTGACCTAAATGCTTTTTCTGAATCATCAAAGCCCATTGGATTATCCGCTAATCGGGACCAAGCTTTGAAGTTTATTAGGTCCAAACTAATGGCAAAGCGATTGAGAATGTCACTGCCTAAGTAAAAGGCGGCAGTGACGTCTCGCACAACCCAACAATTATGGACTATGCTCTTGTTGCCAATGGAGATTTTGAGCATACACCTGCTTGCCAGGAGATGTTTGGAATTAGGTGCTTCCAGGTCCATTTCCCATTTGTCTATCAGTTTGAATGTGGGAATGGCTGGATCTTTTGGGAGTTGGCGGAACATGGCTTCGCTGATGAAGCTCTTACCGTTGTTCACACACACTCGGGCGAGAACAGAGTCCTTCCCATCGTTTAACTGAACAGGGATGAACAACTGCTCTCCAATTTGCTGAATATCAGCCAGGCTCTGAGCTGATTTCACATCGTTGTGGACTATTGGAGTGGGAATGTCTGATTGTGAATTAGTAAAGAATTTCAGGGTGTTTCCCTCCATTGTGAAATGCCACCTGGAAGGAAGGTTGATTTTCAGAAATCGAGAGGACCCCCCATCACCAGTCTGTTGTCCTACTGCTATTACTGTCACATCTGAAATTTGGTTGTTCTGGAAGTGAAATTCGACTTGTTCAGATTTTTGTTCAACCATGTGGCAGGTGCCGTTTAAACTAACATGGTTGACACTCTGTTTTAATTTTATTGGTCGGCTAGTCTGGGTCCAGAGGACCTTGTTTACGCAATCTATTAGGGGTGACATCCTTCTCAGGAGGTCATTCCCTAGTAAACAAGGGGTGCCCTCTGGAGTCACTACTATGACCGGGTGTTTCACCTTGTGTCGCCCAATTTTGATGTAAAAATCTGCAGTCCCCTCAATGGGAATTTCCTTCCCATCAAAGTTCTGGAGTTGTCCAGGAAGAGAGGTGAGAGGAATTCGGTAATTCTCCCCCCTTCCTACTGGCCTATGAACCCCATACTTTTGGCTGGATAGTAATCTGCCATCCCTGTAGGCCCTGTGCTCATGTGTGCCAGGGGACATGGGGGTGGCAGAGTCCAAAGACTGGGAGAGATGAAGGCCTCTGGTACTGGGGCTCCTGAGGTTATGCTCAGGTGTTTCCCTTTCCCAGCGAACTTCATCTCTATCCGCCCCTGCTCCCTGTTGCAATGCAAGAGCCTGCGCTTTCAGTTCCTCAGTTAAGGCCTTACTAGACTCTATCATTCTCTCCTGCATGGCTACATGTTGCTGGAGCCTATCATTGTGCTGACAGAGAGCCTCATTCTCTCTCTGTGCTTCCTGGTTGGTCCTGGAGTACTGGGCCAGTCTTTGCTGCAGGAGGGTTACCTCCTGCGTCCCATCCCTACTGGCCTGCTCCTTTCTTGCCAGAGCATCTTCCACCCTCCTGGTGTGCTCTAACAAGTTCTGATGCTCATTTTGGAGGTCATCCAGCCCCTGGAGGGCTGGGTGATTTCCTTCATTTTTTTTCTTTTAATTGGCAGACTTCCTGGCCTAAGGTGTCCCTTTCCTGACTAAGAGCCTACATCTGTGCCGCAAGGTTGTCCCTCTGCCTTTGAAAGGCACCAGCTTTCTGGCGTTCTTGATCAAACTCTGCCTAGGTATCCAGGTCTTTCAAAATCAATGTATTGCTTTCCTCTTTCTCTCTGTCTAGTCGGATTTGCAGGGTGGCACCCTGCTCTGTGCATGCCCTGTTAAAGTCTAGTTGTTGCTCCAGCTTTTTCTGGCTCTGCAGTAGGGAGTCCAAACCTTCTTGGTACTCCTTCTGCAAGACCAGAAATCTGGTATCCTGGTCAGCCTTTTCCTGTTGCAGGATATCCATATCCTCCTTCATTTTAATGATGTATTGTCTACTCTCATTTTCTGACTCCTGGCTTCTGTGCAGCCTCTGCTCAGAAGAGACCAGGTCAGATTGGGCCTTTTCTAATGCCATCTGTTGCCTATTTGCCAGATCTTGGCCTTCAGCACATTTGTCCTGCATAGCTCCCATATATAGATACAAATATGCCGCTATCCTCGCAATCTTATTGTGTTCATCTTTGGCCTTATAAGCCATATATAGTTCACTCAGGGCCACATGTAAGGGACCCTGAATTCTCCACATATCTGACCCAGTTGTAGTGACATGTTGCGTGATCGCCTGCAACCATATATTTTGGTCCTGTTCAGACCATTCACCTCTCACAAACAGTTTATGTAAGAGGTGCTCCCTAGCTATCTTCATATCTACCAAGGTCGACATTCTGGAGATTGATTTCCTTCCTGACTTACAGAAGTTTGTATTTTATTTTGCAAAACAGACCGTTTCCTTAGAGCGTTCCTTTGAGGAGTGCTTTACAGTGTAACACAGCATGGTGATCCAACAGAATATGTATCCTGTCAGCTGGCACACTGTATTAATCTGCACAAGTGATAGATCTAATCCAGAGACCGTCCTGGACGAGCCCCCACTTTGTTAAAGACTCCAATCAAGCAGTCCCACTAAGTCAGTGCCTTGTCTGGGATTGTCAAGGGAAGCCCTTAATTATATATTTTTATGTCTAGTTCGTGTACTCTGGTTGACAACCCTTATATAACACCCCTCTCTTAGAATCCCCCTGACCCCACTGAGCCAAGAAGTAAGTTTGTTTTGCAAATTTAAAAGGTTTATTTGAGAATTAAACAATATATATATATATATATCGCACTTTTATAATAAATTAATAATTGATATCACACTTGTGAATATGAGCAGTAATCAGCAATAGGTAATCCTACAATAGCACAGTTCTGGTGACTTATGACTAGGAACAGGAGACTAAGGTATCAGAGAATGCCTTATGGTTTCAAGGAGATGCAAAGATGAATAAAAGGCAGTACAGAAATAAACTTGCTATGATTTCAGCAAAAGATAATGTGATCACTTTTTCTTTGACAATTTACTCCCCCCCTATGCAATGTAAGGAGATGGAAGTAACACGCACAATTCTCAGGAATACACACAAATGCAATACAAAGTTTCAGTTACCCCCAGCGGGCCTAGAGGAAAACAGGTATGATTTTAAACACAGGCAAAATCCTTTTAAAGGTGGTGGCAATGAAGTGAAAAATATACTCAAATTGCTTTTAATTCCCTATAGGAGGTTCAGGGTGAGTGATAGCTACTTTAAATTAGTTCAGGATCACTTTAGCAATGCTCTATGAATGATTGTCAGGTTGCAAACGAATTTCAGCAAAGGAAAGCAAGGAGCTGCTATTTTGACAAGTGAATAAATTGAGCCAAATCGCAAATCGTGGCAATTTTTCTGAGTGCGTCAAGCGCGATTACGGAAAAACTATATATTTTAAACTAAGAGATTGGTTTTGCACAGTCCTGGCTGAGTACTCACACTATATGTTGGACAGGAATACGACTTTGTCACAGATCGGGTCAGGATTGGTTGCGGTTCTCTGGTACTGGTTCCGCGCACAGCGATCTGGGTCAGCTCTCAGCACTGCACAGCGATCTGGTCTGGGTCCGGTCTCTCTGGATAATTCTGCCTTCTGGGTCTCTGGTTCTGGCAAAAGTTCTTGGCAAAAATTCAAACATTTATTTTCGCCCGGCTGTTGAATAGTTTGCAAATGATTTGGAGGCCTGCTGAAAAAGGATTCAGCTTGTGGATTCAGGCCTCTCTGCTACAAGTTCTGGAGTTAATTTCTGGTCTCTGGAGATTGATGGATTTGAAGTCTGAAGTCTGGATGTGAAGTTGTCTGTCAAAATGCTCCGCAGAAAGTGAAAAAGAAAAGTCCCTGTCTGGCTTCCAGTGGCTCTTTTTATGTGTTTTGAAAATGGGTGGGTCAGCTAATTCTGCATGCCCAACCCTCTCAAGATTTGATAGGTCAAAGGATTCTTTGGTCCCTGATTTAAGAAAGGATAGTGTGTCAGAGTGATGTCATCCATTTACGATCTATTGAAAAAACGCCCCTTTGCTTTTACCTTAGAAATCATTTTTCATAACTACACATTTTTCCCAGATACACAGTTGTTTGACATTGCATGTACATATTACAGAAATCTTAAGGTACATTCTGGGCCAATTCTGATCTTCCTGTGGGCTTGCATTAAAAAAGAACAACTTATTTTCGTTTTTAGTTGATTTACCAATATCGGATGTTTACCAAAAATGGCACACATGTACACAGCCTTTCTACCCATATTCCAGTAAATTTTCATTTTTCTACTGTGAACCCCGTGTCTGCAATCTCCATAATTCATGGGGTTTTGCCTCAGAACATCATACGGAATTGAGTTTGGATTTAAATTGTAGTTACAATTTCCATTTTAAGGATCTCCAAATTGTACATTCCTGTGATCTGGTTACAATTAGTTATCAGTGTTTTTATAAAACATATATTTGTCTTCAATTCAATTCACTTCAGTGTTTGGGTCCGCCCCCAGAAACTTGGGAGTCAGGGATCACATGTCTCTTCTGCCAGGCAGAGCTCTGTTTACAGTCCACACCCAAATTAACATACCCCATTCAATTGCAAGAGTCTGATGTGTCGGCTGAGGTCAGCAGGCCAGGGGGCCACTCTGCATTTGGTTAGCATGTCCATGTGATCTCCTGGCTTCTTGTGTGTAGTTCTGAGGTGAGAAGGTTTCCCAGCCTCTTGCAATGTTAATTGAATCAGCCTGTCTTCAGGAAACAGCAGGTGTTTAAATTTTTAATTAACCAAAAAGGCTTTCAAGTTTCCAGCTGTCTCAGGAGGCTGGAAACTCCTGACGTACAGTTCTACTGTCAGAGTTTAGACCGCTAGCGCCGGCTTGTGTCCAAAGCTGGTACTGCACTGATTTTTTTAGGAGTTGTCTTGAATTTGACAGGAGGATTTTGCTTGACAGCTCTAATCCTTGCTGCCATTGTTTTGATGGGCATCCTTACAGTAGAGTGGTGATGTGGAACCCCCCTCAAGAAGGTTGAATCTTTAGAGTGGTCTTGTGCCCCTGATTTTAGCAACTTGTTGACATCAATTAAAAATGGTTTTTGAGCTTGCACTTCAGAGAAACAGCAGTGATTTCAAGGCGCTTTTGATCTAACAGGCACTGCTATTTTTCCTTTGGCACCACCTTTCACCCCTGGCGCTTCTGGTCCATCACGCTTGCACTGGTGGGTGGCAGGTTAGGCGACAATTTTGGTGTGTGCAAAACTGCGCGGTCCTCCTGATTCCGGGATAGAATGATGGGCGGCGACAGCTCATCCCCACATCTACCCAGTCTATTGATTTAGTTTTGTTCTGGCCTAATAATTCAACATGGGTCAAAACCCTTGACAGAGGATTGCACACCTGAAGGACTAATAATTTACCTAATGTATTCAGCAGCAACATTCTATTTTCTTCTCTGAGAACCTTAGAACAGATACATCTATAGATAATAACTGTGATTGTTATAAAGCCGTTTTAAGAGGTCATATCATATCACACACAACAAATAAAAGTAAAAAACTTAAACAAGAAACAGATGATAGTATGAAATCAATTAAGTCTCTGGAACAAGAATATTTACACTCCAATTCTATTTCTACATATATATTTCTATGCTTCCCATTCCCTTTCCTGCTTTATTTTTTTAAATCATTAGACTCCTATATCTTTAAGTTTCTTTGGAGGGAACAATAAATGCATAATTTTGTTGTGCACGCTCAAAAAGCCCAGAATTGAGGGCGGTGTAGGTCTCCCAGATTTCAGGAAATATCATATGGCCTTTGTTTTGAGACAAGTAAAATTATGCTTCATTTCTGATAATCCTTGTATGCCTAATTGGCTTCTGATTGAGAGAGCAATGGTTTCCCCCATACTCTTAAAGATTGTCCCTATATTATAGGAACTAAGAAACGCTTTATTAGTACTAGCATTCATTTCTCTGTCATGTATCTGCGAACCTATTTATTCCCATCGATTACTAAAAAAAATCTCAGTTTACCCCACAATATATATGGATGAACCCCCTGATTAAAGTTAGCAAGAGAAGTGTGTGTTGGAAGCCATGGCTCTTTCGTGGCATTATACATGTTGGGCAGCTGTTTATTCAGGGCGCGCCTCTTATCTTTCACGAGATAATGGCTAGATACCATTTCCCAAAATCATTTATACAACAATATTTAAGTTTGGTTAATGCAATTACGGAAAACGTTATGTTATTAATAGGTAATGCTGATGTTTATCAAGCTGAAAGAGTACAACATCAAGATATGTATATCTATCCCAACAATGGTTTGGTTACCAGTCATTTGGTTGAAAAACAAAGGATCGAATGCCATTTGATCAACAGTCAAATGTTCGAAAAAAACGGTCGATTTTTTTTTTGTTTTTTTTTTTTTTATGGGGGGGGTTCCCCCCGAACCCCTCGTTTTCTTTATTAAAAATATTTTTTAACCAACCTAAACTTAAAAAAAAATATGTAAATAAATAAATAAAAAATTCAACCTTTTTTTTTCCGACCATTTGACTGTCGATCAAATGGTCATTCGATCTTTTATTTTCGACCATTTGACTGGACACCCAATGGCTCATCCATTTAATTGTCTTATTGCTTGGAAACTGGATTACTCCCTACCTGACTCCCTTTGAGCATGGCCATCGGTGTGTGCAAGATATATCTAAATCTATTGTGTCAGCAAGTTTACTCCAAACTCTGTTTTTGATTTTTACCACAGAGTCTTTACTACCACATGCATTCTCTTCAAAAGTGGAGTTTCTCGGAATCACAATTGTTGGAGCTGTTTATCTACTCCAGGCTCATTCAAACATGTGTTTTTTTTAATGTATTTATGTCAAAATATTTTGGGAAATGGTTTGGAAAACTCACAAATGTATATTACACATACAACAAGATCTTAGCTTTCCATTCCTCTTAGTGGGAGCACTATTGTACAAACAGTTATGCATAAAGACATTTGCCACTTGTTTCACCTCTTAGCTGCTATTGCCATCCACACGATTACCTCCAACTGGAAAGATTTTAAGCTTTTACACTTTAGAGGATGGTGGAATTCAGTATGCAGCACAAATAGAATGGAAAAATGCAATGCTACGCCTCCAGTTTTACAGTTTAAGCATGAGTCAAAATGGCAGTCGTTTGGGAATATTTACAAAGTGTATCTGTCAATTGATAGGACAAAGTGATAACCTTTTGCTTTTGTTGTACCTGGATAGTATAATCACTTCCCATCCTCTTGTTCATGTTTGTCCTGTGCGTCTGTTCTTTGTGTTAAATTTAGATTATGTTTTTATATATCTACACATGTAATATAAATTGAATTTTATGCATTCGAGTATATATTATATGTCACATCATATAAGATGTTCATAATGTTTAAACATGTTTTGGATGAAGTGTTAATTTTTACGATTCATATTCTAATTTTACTTTTCTCTTGTTCTTATACATATTACATAAGTCGTGTATGCCAATTGATTGTAATAAAATATTTATACTGAAGAAAAAAATAAATGTATGAGGGTTGTCCCATTTCATTCTGCAGCTTTTTGGAACTTTCTCCACTGGTAATAAATTGCCAGATTCGTTAATTTTCCAGAAGACTTCAAAAAGAATCCCTGATCACTGAGCAATTTAATGTGTAAGGGTTGTCTCATTTAATTCTGCAGCTTTTTGGAACTTTCTCCACTGGTAATAAATTGCCAGATTCGTTCATTTGACAGAAACATTCAAAATGAATCCCCCGCTAAGGCTGCATTCAACCGATTGGTTAACGTATGTGTATAATTGGGGGCAACCTTGATAAACCTTCAAATATTTTAGATCCCGAGAGCCGGAACTGCACCCATAAACTACTGTTCACTGCACAGCCAGATTGTAAAAAAATGGTCTTTGACAAAGGGGCATCTTTGAACTATTTCATGCGCACTCAATAACAGTGAGAACTATTTCATGCATTATGAAATCTTACTTCCATACTCAAGCAAACACAATCTTAACTTGACCAGTATAAGGGAGGAAGGGTCTTTTTGCCCCCCCTGGACATTCCTCATGAAAGAAGTCTATTTGCTCATCCCATCACAGGGAGACGTCCCCCTTGTCTTTCCTCTGACGACAGTGGAAGGAAGCCATTGGATGATATACTCAGACTCCATTTTGTGTCACCTAAGAATCCATCTTTTTACTAGGCCACACAATGATCTCTAAGAAGCCTTCTCTTCCCTTGTCCAGTGCTCCGCACAGCCAGCCCTGACAACACCACCACCTCCTCCCCTGTCTGTGCTGCAACAGCCCTTTTCTCACAGAAGCCCAGGCACAAATTGTTGCAAACAAGAAACAGTATTCTTTCGCTTCCTCTGAGCTCATTGCCCTGTGTGTGACTGGGATGAATCTTGACTTGTGTACTCATCCGTCTCCACAAACCTGCTCCTGCGACCCCCCACCTTTAGACATTGTCTGCACAACCTTTCTCCCCTCTATTCTCCTTTCATGTAGTAGTTGGTGGGATCCTTCCCCACAGACCACCCTAGATTGCCCCCACCATACCTAATCCTGTGTGATCATGTATTCTCCATGGCCTAACACCTATCAATCCATTTGTTTGAACCATTAAGCACCAAGGAAAACCGCAAGATAAGGCACCTGGGAAAAAGGACCACCACACCCCTGCCCCCACCAAGGCCTGGGTTAAGAATGTGTATATGTTTGACCACAATTTACAGGCAACCCTGAATTCTGGTATACATGTTTTGTCTTGCATTACTCTTAGCATGTCAATGATTATTGTGTAGTTTAGATTAGTAAGAACAATTGCATCTTGTAGACACAGCCTGACCTTCACTCCACAGAGATGAGCCCAGCTTACCCACGTTCCCACAGACCGCCCAACCTACAGCAACCAATTGGAGTCTGGTACTGTATATTGCTACATACTGGGCCATATGGGCCCACCAATGAATGCAGATATTTTACACTGTATATCATGACGTTTTTTGTGCATATACCTCACTGTTCATGTATCATTTGGCAGAGCGCTCTCAGAGAAGCAGAGTCCTCTGCGTGCATTATTTACCTCATATAAACTTTGTTCAACTTGCTATCTTTCTCCTGGTCTCATTCCCTACTTGGGTGTGTCCATTTATTCTAAGTTGTGGGTTCTGTGTTATGGGGAATGACCACCTTCACCGTGTTCACTTTAAGGTGGTTGATGTGTTTTGTAAATGGCCTGTTGTGCAGTTGTGTGTTAGCTTGCATAGCTTTGTTTTTCATTTTTTTTTTAAAATTTGGGATTGAAACCAAAACTATTGCGTTGGAGTACATGTAGAACTGAGATGACGTGAGGAGGGGCACACAGCTTGTGGGTGTTTGGTTATTTACCCACCCATGCACTTCCCTTTTCCATGCTAATCCCTATGGGCATTGCCATCAACTACCTGCCCTTCCCCGCCCAAAACACATCCTCCTGGGATCTGTTTGAGCTTCCTATATCAAGCAGACGCATCTAACTTTAGCCTGCCAGTGTTTTCTTCCATACAGTCTGCTAAGAGTTAATGGGCCTCATTATAAGTTTGCCGGTCTGGAAACAACGGTACCAGTGAGCTTGCCGGTACCATTATTTCTGGACCGGCAAACTACGAGTTCTGCGAGCGGGTGTCTTTCAGCTCGACAGGTCTGACCTGGCGGGCGGAACGGTACCCGCGCGCAGAACTCGATGGATGCAGGGCACCATTCATGAATGGTGCTGGTGCATCCGACCTTCCCATTCCCATTGAGTCCAATGGGACTAAAATGGGAATGGGGACTCATATTTTCTGGTGCCCGGGAATGGGCAATTACCGGGTCTGCCAGAGCTGTAATGCCCCAGTAATTGGCCAATTCCGGGTGCCGGAAAATTCATGACTGCGGTAATTACTGGCACTGCTATTCTCAGGGTCATAATGACCCCAAAGGCTTAATTACTGCTGTAAATAGCTACTTGTGTAATAAAAATACCATAACCAAGCGTTCCTTCAGCCACGTGATTTACATCTGTTCCTTGCAGTGAAGTCCTGTTAAAAACAGCATTGGTGATGGGGCATGGCTAAGCGTCAACACTGATAGCAGCATGATCTGGTGCTCTTGCTCCAGCGAGCATATTTCTTATTATATTGCCATTTGTAACAAAGTTAAATATCACAAAAGAACTTGCCTGCACTTCTTTTCGTGAACGGGAGAGAAGTGGCTTTTTTTGCAATGCCTGAATACTGCATAGAAGGTGAAGCTGAGGGAGTTGGATAAAGTCGTTGCAGCGGCCTGCAGCAGTTATGGCGCGTAACGCACAAGCCAACGGTTTCTGTTAGCTGATGCGGCTGAAGCGAAGGTGACATACTGCTGTGCATATGGAAGTGCAGTTTATCCACAACAAAGTCAAGTCATCGTGTTGAATGGCACATCTTTAAAAAAAGGTAGTTTTAACACATGGCGGTATGAAATGGAAATCAAGATTTTAAGATGTTGTTGCTCCTCAAAACAAATTATCTAGTGGCTGGCCTGCTTTCTGGGCAAATTTAGTAGTACGATTCTGGAGTAAGATATCAAGCTATGGCCTATGTGGGGATATCCATGCATTAATAAGGTGCAGTGTTTTTGTGGCTTCCACACCTTTGATTTAATATTGGGGCAGAATCTCTGTGTTAAATTATTAGCACAATTTATCAACAAGTTTTCAAGCTGTGGGCTATATCGTACTTCCTATTCAATAATAGTGTGCACTATTTATGTGGGGTCTTTACTACTGTCTGTATATTGGAGATGCATTTTTGTGCAGGTATTTCACCACAATCTCACAACAAACTTCCAAGTTACTGGCTCATATGGAGCTGCTCTCTCAATAATAAGGCACACTATCTTTGTGGTATCTCATCATTGACTGAATTTTGGATCAGATATTCCATGCAAGTTTATGACCACAACCCCATAACAAGCTACTTGGCGGCTGGCGTATACGACTTCCGTCACAATATAATAAAACATAACTTATTGATTGCACCCTCTCTATTAACTAAATTTTGGAGAAGAAATTCTGTGTAACCTGTGTGCCTGGTATGACAAATGGTCTACTTTTGACTCAAGGATAAATGAAGTAGAAAGAAGAGTTAACGATGCTGAAGATGTGACAGGAAGAGTGGCAATACTAGAAAACTCAGTCAACTCCTTGCAGAAGCAAGCTGAAAATGTGGAAAATAGGAATATGAGCAACAATTTACGAATTGTGGGTATTCCAGAGAATACTGAAAAGGGTAATCCTATTCAATTCCTAAATGACATGCTTCCTCTGCTCCTGGATCTTCCTACATCCTGCAGCTGAACATTCAAAGGACACATTGTGTTGGACCCATAGAATTGTCTTGAAATGCTTCAAGAACTCTAATTTTTGGCTTACTTGACTATACTCACGTCCTGCTCATCATGGACAAAGCAAAGCAAAAAAGGAAACTTACATGGGAAGGCACCACAATCGTTTTGTCACAAGATGTATCTAATGCCACTGCGGCAAGAATAAAATAACTGTTGAAGTTTAGGCCTGCTCTAAGGCAATTAAACACAAGACAGAATCATTCATCTAGCCATTCTGAAGGTGACCATCAATGGTCATACTTTCACCTTCAAAATCTACTTGATCTGGCAACTTCATTCAGAGCCACATCAGAGAGGAAATTGATATATCCAGACCACATGCCCAATTGGCTTGGTTTAGAGAGAGCAATGGTCTCCCCTTACACTCTTGTAGGTTGCCCTAACATTAAGGGAAGCAATACATATTTTACTTGTCCTAGTATTAATATTTCTGTCAGATATCTTTGAGCCTATTTATTTTGATCCATCACAAAAACATCTCTGTTTGTTTCACAATACATCTGGATGAATCCCGTAATAAAGGTTAACACAAGAGTTATATGCTGGAGACCATAGCTTTCTCTCGATATTACATTTGCTGGTCAACTCTTCATTCAAGGTACTCCACTTACATTTAGTGAGATGGTAACCAAATACCATATGCTGAAATCAGTTATGCTGCAATATCTATGTTTGATTGATGCAATTATGGAAAATGATGATGCATTATTATGTAATCCCAATGTCTACCAAGTTGAAGGTATCCAACACTTGTCTAACTCAAATTGTACAGTCTCAATGTTTTATAAGACATGATTTTTAAGTTCAACTAATGGAAACCAATGGAATTGTCTAGTGGCATGGAATCAAGCCTGCTCACTAACAGATTCTCAACTATTAAGACCATCTGTGTGGAAACATATTTCTAAAGCTATCATTTCAGCTAGCTTACTATAAACCCTGTACTTCTTTCACCATAGGGCTTTTGTTGCCCTGCTAATTCTCTTCATGGGGTGAGCCACACAAAACAATGGTTGCTGGACTTGCAAACATGTTCTCTTTGAATGTATCTATGTTAAGGTATTTTGGCAAAATGTATGTAAATCTCTCAAGCATATCCTTCTTCTGCAACAATATTTCTGTTTTAGCTTCCTTTTTATTGGTAGTACAATGATTCAACCAGCAATTGATACAAATACATGCTATTTGTCAATATTTTGAAGGCAATAGCAATTCAAACCATCACCTATAATCGGAAAGATTTTAAGTGTTTACATGTTAAAATATGGTGGAACTCTGTGTGTAACATCCATAGAATGGAGAAATGTAATGTTACATCCCCTTCTTCACAGCTCAAACATGAATTGAAATGGCAGCCGTTCATTGAAAATGTAGGTAACACTTCTTCAAATCAATAGAAAGGTTAATACTCTGTTGTCATTGTATCTTTTGTCATGTACCCTACCCCCCTCCTCTTGTTCTTGTTTGTCCTGTGCGTCTTTTGTCTGTTTAAGTTTAAGAAACACATCTTACGTAACTATGAGATTATCTTAAATTTCATCGCATGACTTAGGTCATAAAATGCATATAATACCATATGAGACTCTGTTATTGTCCTATCTACTCTAGATGATCAGTTTGTTATGTCATCTACCTTTTCTTATCATTTGTTTTATATACGGTGAGAGTCTTATATGCTAATTGATTTAAAAAAAATATTAAAACAAAAAACAAAACAAAAACGGCATTGACAAAGCCAGCATTTGGGCTCATGTGTAAGGCATAGGCCTTTGCAAGGCACTGCTGTCATATGTCAAGGTAATCACAAACCCTTCGAGCTGTTGCAATTTTATGGCCAGTTAGTAACATTTTATCAGTGCCGCGCAAATGCCTATCACATACCTAAACAAAACAAAAAAGCCCAAGCTGTTGGCTTTGCCACTGCTTGTTTTATTTTGTTTTTACATTTGGCTGATTAGTAGTACAGTCACTAATTGCCAAATGTAGTGAATTATGGGGTAAAAGTCTGAGGATATTGGCAATATTATGCAGGGCAATTCAAATCCTACTTTACGTGTGCATGCAAAAAGCAAAGCCTGAAAAATATGTTGTAGACATCCCTGAGAACAGATAACTTTTCTGCCCAAAAAAAGCCTTAAAATGCAAAGCAGTGTGTCTCAAAATGAGGCACTGAATGGTGCATGGTGCAAGTTTTTTCTGGAGAGCAGTGGATGCTCATATAATACAAGTGGAAGTGAGCCACTACAAGCGAGAAGCAATTCCACCACAGCTTGATAATATATGGATAAATGTATGAGTATGTGGAATATCTGTGCCAGTACCTGCCAATGGTGTTTGCATAGGGATATATGCAGGTAAAAGCTGGCAATGGTGTGGGTCATGGGTGGCTTTTGATGGCAGCAGCCAATACGATAGCAATGTTAAATGTGACAGGAATTTAAAAGATTCTCATTACCACTAAAGTGTTCTTCCCGCCCTAATGCTTTCACAAACCAAACCACAACGCAACCATAAAGATATAACATAGACAATCAAGAGATATACCTCCTTTGCCTTTTCTGGTAACCTGGGCCGAGGGAAGGCTATACTCTCTGGAGGGGTGTGAAGGTGAACCAGTAGTGACCCAAACAACACAGTATCGCAGTCCAAAACAAAAGGAATGTCCAATCAAGGTTTTATAAAAGTATAAACACTTAAATAAAACTCACCATCTGCAAATAGAATACGAAGAGATTGCTATACAAACACCCACCCCAAATGAAAGAACAGAGAAGATGCTACAGACTGGAGAAAGTATCAGTCTGAGTGTAATTGCAGGGGTGGTAGGCAAGGTACTACAATAAAACGATATTGGGTTGAACACAGGAGCGAGTGGGTCCTAATGAGTCTCTAGGGTCAAAGAGGACCGTGGAGGCAGTTCAGTGTCACAGTACCTGGATTCAGTTCTTGGTGGGCTGGCGCATCAGACCCGGTGACGAACGATGAAGTGAGCTGATTGTGCTCAGTTCGGGCACATAGGATTATGGAGGCCCTGGCAGTAAGCAGGTGTCAAGTAGGGGGGAATGAGGGTGCTCTGTGTGGTCGAACAACACCGTATCATATGATGCAGGTCGGCAGTCCCAAGAATGCTTCACAGTTGGCCAGGCAGAGTCAGTTTTAGCCACTGGGAAAGGTTGGTGAGTTTTGTTCTAGTGGGCGATGGTCATTGAAGTGATCAAGGGTGCGTTGATGTTCTATCAATGAGGAAGGAGTTCTCGGGCTGGCTGAGCTGACCCGTGATTGTAACCCTGGTTAAAGTTTGCAAGTGACCCTCCAGTGATTCGGTTACAGACTCGGGTTTACTAGGACCCGATGAAGTGTTGAGCTGGTTTAGCTGAAGTGCAATAATTTGGCTTTTTGGAGGAGCTAAGGCACCAGCACCTGTTCATTCCCTATTGTTCTGAATGCAGAGAATACAGATTAACCAGTTTGATGTGATAGAACAGGGAGCTTCAGTTGGTCTCGCCCTCTGGTTTGCTGTGAGACCTGCGCAAAGGACCCGAGGACAGGATGCACCAGTTGAGGGTCTGCTCTACTGGCACAGAAGATCTGTTGCAGAGTGTTTGGGCATGGTCCACAGCACTGTCACTCCCGATGTTCCCTGGAGGTTGTTAGGGGACAGATATTCATTCTTTCTTCGGTGGATCCTTCTCCACCTCTGGTGGAGGGCTTTGGACAGTGCAACTGTCCCAAAGGATGCACAGGTGAGGATGTTCAGAATGTCTCTTCTGCCTTAAAGGATCCACGAAGTACTGAGGAAATTCTGCTGGTGGGTGTGAGACTCATTATTTTAAAGGCACAAGTCCTCAGGTGATTGGTCTAAATCTAGGCTGCATTAGGGGACCAATCTATACTACTGGTTGGAGTGCACCTTGCCATTTTGATCTTGCACCAAATGTGCTTTGCTCAGAAGAAATGGAGAAGACTGGAATGGGAAAGAGAGATAGTGAGAAACAAGATGGTGGACGGCTTCTGCTATTGTCAATCCTACTCCTGTCCTCTTCCCTCCTACTGATGACAAAGACCTTCAGCTAAACAGCACCTTGCTGTGAGCCTACTCCTTCTGAATGGGTGTGGTTCCTTAATACCCGGGCCTAGGATAGCTGCCTGCTTCATGGCTGTCTCTGGGGCAGGGGATTACTGGCCCTCAAAAAAATATCAAATAGAAAGGCAGGGGCCTCTGTGTTTCTGTCCTGCTGTGTGTAATTATTTGCTTGTCTGGCCAGAATACACATTCCCAACCACAGCAGAGATGACTCACAGCAGCTGACACATGTCCAAAAGCATTTGGTATGTGGGATCCATGAGCATAAATATTGCCATGCACAATGCCTACACTCAGGCATAGTTTATTCTTATAGATTATCCTGCCACCAGCATAGGCTACTCATAATCATCGTAGTTTTGGTACAGGGGGCAAGAGTAAAAGAGGAGCCGGTGACATCACAAAAGAAGATTGTGATGCCCTGATAATACTGGCTGAAAAGAATGCATGGACCTTATAGAAACTAATGACGAAGCTAAGAATCAAGTAAACTTTCATATGCAAAAAGAAGATTGCACGTATATGACACACTGCAGAAAATGCAAGCCGTTCCATAACTGTATAGATGCTGTAATGCAAGTAGACTAACTGATCATATAAGCTGACTATAAGAATTGAATAGACTGCAGGCAAAGCCGCCATTGTATAGAAACTGAAAATCTGTGTCATGAATTTTTGTAAGCCAAGACCAATGGAGTGGAAAGGCTGAGTACTGTGTTGCAGCAAGAATAAGCTGAGATCATGGACACAAAAGGCGAGGCTGTCTGGCCTGGTGTCAAAGCTGAGGCAGCCAAGGGTGGTTATCTATTCTTGAAGGCGGTGAACGTGAGAAGCTGAATCATCCGTTGCTAAGGTGCAAAGAAAGAACACAAAGTGTGCCAAGTTTTAATCATTTAAGACATTTAAATGCTGCAAAATGGACCAAATCATGGTCTCCTGACACGCAAGGATGGCAATAGAGTTGAGTGTGGAGTTCTAGAACAACGATAGTGTGTTCTCACACTCCCTTATATCCTCGGAGAGAAAAATACTCTGCAAGGCCAAGTTCAAAGACAATATTCATGTCAGAAGGCATGGGCGATGAGAGATGATGGGCTAATTGGGTGGGGAGGTAAAGTCAAGTCCACCTCCTGGCACCTTGGTGCTGCTGAGTGAAGCAAATGTTCCAGACACGGCACGACCATGCCAACCTATTATAGAGGGCCATATAATGAAGGGCCTTATAGTTTGAGAGCCAATGCTATACTGTGTACTTAATAGTGTTGAAGAAGACATGTTTTACAGGTAGGCATAACTTGTCCACCTGACAGTAGATGACCAATCACAATTCCACCCCTTATAGAAAGTATACTTAGATGTTCCCCATGAAGCTATCACTACCCCTCGTAGGTTTTTCTTATTTGCCACGTAGTATGACATCACGTCTGAAGTATTTTTTGTATAAAAGGATGTTTTTATAAGAATTGCGCTGAGAGCTCGAGAGAATGTCTGTTGATATCCGTTCTAACACCATTTTAAATAATTGTTGATACAACAGCAACCTTTGCCATCTTCCTGAGTTGGTTTTATTATTTGGTGTCAGAGTTCTTCTGCATCCTCATCAATTGCATGCACAATATCCATAGGGCCTTATGCTCAATATCCTTGCTGCCAGATCTGGTATTACAAGTTAGTTGTACCCACAAGACGTGCAATTGTTTTCAAAATGAGCTGGTAATAGGCTGAGACAGTGCAATGTAATTTGCTGCCCAGGTGAAAGAGTACCACAATCAAGAATCAAGATTTGATTTTATTGGCTGGACATGTGATAACATTCGCTGTGAAATGCTGTATTCGTGGGAGCAGGAAGCCAACAATGTCATGTGTTACTGCTTAGTTTTTGGCATGCAATGGTCCTGTGGCACTGAACCTCCATTCGTGCTGTTTCAGGTAACATTGGCATCTAAACAGCAATACATTGATACGCCACTCTTTCTGGTTGTGGCAACATTAGAATACAACAGGAAGACATGTGTTAAACAATTAGTAGGAATCATCCTACTTTCATTTAAACACTGGTCTTCTAAAAATAGCAAACCACTTAAATAATGTGGGCTGTTTAATCCAAGTCACACGTCCCTTTAAAAAGATTACATTTCGTGTTTTGTTTTATTCAGAAAAAGCTTTCCATATCTTTGTGACTTTTGAAACGGCTAGAGCAAAATTGTTGCTGGAGGGAGAATGAAAAAAATGGCAATTAGCCTTCCCCGTTACTTCTGCTGAGACAGATGGATCTTCCCGTAGCCATTATTTCTTGTGCCAGGAAAAGTTAAATAAAAGCCCTCTTTGAAGCAGAACTTGGCATTTTAGATCAAACCTCGTTCTGACTTTTGGAGAATCTGCAGTACCTTTGGATCTGCGGTTTCCTAATTGAGTTTTTACTGTCAGTCAATAGAATCAAGGCCAGCTGTGCGACTTTTCTGTGCTGTACCATCTATTGATCTTGTGTGTCGCTGTTGTCTCCCATTGTTTAAAGCGCTGCTGCTGGAACTGCAGCCGCCTCACCTTTTCTCTGAGCGGTGCAGGGATATCTGCAGCTCATCATTTTATTTGCAGCTTATACAGTGCAGCTCTGCTGAAATCCGGTATACCCTTTCATGATCTTCTAGCTCAGAATCCGAAAAAGAACTTCAGAAGAGGACAACACTCAGAAAATCGAAAATTCTCACAATAAATGTAATAAATGAATACAATAATAGGCATTCGAATAATTGAGAATCCAAATGAATCCGATTGCTGCCCTCCGTGCCTTTCATGTAGTTGAGAATTAGCGGACAGTGAAGGGAATCTCTCCTATGTTTCATCCTTTCCTCCAGTAGCAGGCTATCCGCCCTTCGAAACTCCTCCGTTAAAAATAATGCAATCCATCTTTCTCTGTCTTACACAAAATCCTTTTGCCTGCTGTTTACCCTTTTCTGACTGTACTGTAAGGACCTACGCCTGTGATTTCGCTCAATTTTCAAGGATTTACTTACACCTGTGCTGTTTGGCAAGCTGGCTCTGAAATTGTGGGCCTTTTAGGATGGAAGAAGTGGGCCACTTGTGACAATAAGGAGACATACCACAGAAATTCAGGAAGGATGAACCCACAGATCACAGGGCAAGAGGGTTGATGTGATAGTATAATCCATTCTTTTCACTCACAAGTGTATTCTCGAGCGATGAACCTTTGTAAATAGGGAGCAAATACACACATCTCAGACCGCAATTCAAGAATGCCACAAACATGAAAAAAATATGTTATCCTGGACTGGGTTGAAAGTCTTAACACTTGTCAAAAGAAAGGCAGACTAAACGATAAAGCGGCATGTGCTGTGTACCACAAAATAAGGGAACGGACAGGTAAGGTGTGAAGAGAAGCATCTCAGGGTGGATGCGGATAAGTAATAAAGGGAAAGAAAATCCACTCAAATCACGGACATGATATTGCCTAAACGTCAAAGGCAAGATGTTACTTAACATTCAAATAGTAAAGTATAATGATAATGTGAAAGTCCATATGTGCAATAAAAAAAATGCATTCTTATCAAATGCATGGAAGGAAGAAAGATGCACGCGAGTTAAACTATAGTGGTCTGGTATGAAGGTGGGGTTATATAAAGACAAATTGCTATATGCAGAATGAGAAATATTATGCAGAGAAGGTGAAGGGAGTATCTAAACTAGGAAAAGTGAAACAGAGAGAAAGTGGAGAAGTCACACAGGGATCAAGAAGATGTCTGTTGAGAGAGAGAACAGAGCCATATGAGGTGAAAAATGAGAGGGTCAGAAAGTTCTCAAGGGAGGCATATTTCTTTGAACAATAACTCACTTTTCTCTGCTCAGTATGCTAAGCAGTCTTCTCTTCATGTTCTTCTGGAACTGTCGGCAGAATTTGACACCATCAACCACTTTATTCTGAACCATGCCTGTTTTCCTCTTGGTCTTGACTGATTCTGCCCTTATCTCATTGAACATACCTACACATTTTCCTCGGGAGGTTATTCTTCCCCAATCTTCCACTTTAATAATGTGCCCTTCAAGGTTCGGTTCTAGCGCCTCGTCTTTTCTTCCTTTACAGTATTCCGTTTGCTTTTATTATCTCTTCCTTTGGTCAACCTCACCATTACTATGTGATGATTTTCCAAACTTTTTCTCCTTTTCTTCTTTTAATGAAACCCTACACTTTGCCCTGTCAGCTTGATTCCCCACTTTTTAATCTTGGATGACTAAAAATGGCCTACATCTCAATCTCTCTAAAACAGAGGTTCTCTTATTCCTTCCAACTACTATCCCATTTTTTTGTACCTTCTGGATCTATCTCCTTTTTGTCAACCCCTATTTCTATCACCCACGCCACACACAACCTTTATGTGATCTTTTTTTTTTAAAAAAACATTTGTTTATTTAAGATTACAGGGTAATTCATAGATTTCATCGCAGAGGCAGCGCACACGACCGGCACAGAGAGCTAGCGTGCGCCAGCGTGCGCCAGTCATGTGCGCAAAACAGCATCCTGGCGCACCGCATATTCATTGAATATCCAAGCCATTTTGGGCGCTGGCGCAGAGAACATCCCGCAGCGCCAGTTACGCCCCCAAGAACGCCCCTTGCGGATAAGGCATTGAAATCCCCAATGCAGCGCAAAGGGCCGTGCTAACCCTGCACCAGTTCACAGGGCTGGGACAGTGCATTTGGGGGGTGCGCGGGAAGTTTCACACGCGATAGGTCTTGTGGTAGCGGGGTACGTGTATTCGAGGGGTGTGCGGGGAGAATCACACGCGATAGGCATTGGGGAGCGGGGTACGTATATTCCAGGGGTGCGCGGGGAGAATCACATGCGATCGGCCTGGTGCAAGTGGGGCACGTGCATTTCGGGAGTACGCGTAAATTATCACATGCGATAGGCCTTGGCCTAGCGGGGTACGTGTATTCTGAGGAGTGCGTGGGGAGCATCACACGCGATAGGCTTTGTGCGAGTGGGGTACATGTATTTCGGGGGTGCGCGTGGAGAATCACACGCGATAGGCCTTGTGCGAGCAGGGTATGTGTATTTCGGGGGTGCGCGTGGAGAATCACACGAGATAGGCCATGTGCGTGTGGGGTACGTGTATTTCGGGGGTGTGCGTGGAGAATCACAGGCGATAGGCCATGGGGAGCAGGGTACGTGTATTCCAGGGCTACGCGGGGAGAATCACATGCGATAAGCCTTGGCCGAGCGGGGTACGTGTATTCTGAGGGGTGCATGGGGAGTATCACACGCGATAGGCCTTGTGCGAGCGGGGTACGTGTATTTCGGGGGTGCGCGTGGAGAATCACACGCGATCGGCCTTGTGTGAGAGGGGTACGTGAAATCTCCATCACATGATACATCCCAAATGGCAAGTATGCACATCCACATATTTCCACATATTGTGACATGCATGAAACCAAAGAGAGAATAGCACACATTGAAGTAGGAAATAAACATGTATTAAACACAAAAGCAAGGGAATGAAATGAAACACAAAAGAATGCAAATAATGAATAAAAAGCTGCATGTCCAAAATAAAAAATAAAAATGTAGGAAAGCAGAATCCAAATCAATCCAAAAGCATGTGTCCAAAGTCCCATTCCGGCAAAACAAATGCAAAGTGAAAAAATAAGATAAAACAATTGCTCCATGGAAAAATTAAAAATAAGAAGGCAAATCCAGTGAAGAACTATTTACAAAGTACAAAACCAGGGTCCATGAGCCCAACCATTCAAATGAAACCTACAAAAAACACTACCTAATGAAGAACTATATACAAAAAGGTGGGGCATTGTCCAAACACCCCAACAGAAATAAAAACAGAAAGGAAACCTAACACTAACTAACTATATACAATGGCGGTGGGCAAGTCCTACGGCTCACTCTCTGATGTCCCGGGCCAGTGTATCATAGATCTCCATGTCGATGTCCCGGAGGCGGGCCTCTGCCCTGGCCCCGAGGTCTCGCAAGGATGCAGTCATGGCCTGTTCCAACTCCCTGCGAGTTGCCTCGAGGCACTCAGCCCGCCTCAATGCCCTGCGTATGGAGAACTCCGCCCTGACTATGGTGAGCATGCCTCTTCCGCCGCCGCCGCTCCGCATCTATCCACTGGCCCAACCACTGCCACACAGAAGACACTCCCATTCCAGGGTCCTCCTGCCCTCCGGCCGATGCCTGCCCCTCTGATGTAGATGGCCCAGAGCCATCATTGCTCCCACCTTGAGCCTGCTGCTGCTGTCCATGGGCCCTGCCTGATGATGCCGGCACATCCTCCATCTGCTGGTCTCCAGTTGGTGGGGTGTCCACCCCTGCTGGACCTCCGACTCCCGATTGTGGCAGGGATGTGATCTCCACCAAGATGGCTGTGTTGGTCGGGCCAGGTCCACAGGGGGCCCTGGTGGAATCTGGGCTGGAAGACGGCAGGAAGAACGACCGACGCATAGTCTCCACAGAGGAGGAGAGGGCCGCCAGAGTGCTCGACACATGTACGAACCCTCCGACCATGGCCCCTCCCAACTGTGCCATGTTGCCACGCAGCTCTTTGTGATGGCATGCGTGCATAACACGACACCAATTAGGATGGACCCTATACGGTCATGGGTCTCCTCATCCGCAGGTAGTGGAGTGCCAGATGACATGGGCCTCCCCCCTACCTGCGGACAGGCCTGGGACGGGGCATCCCTGCTGGTGCATGGTGGTGCAGTCACAAGGTCAGGAACAGTGACATGCACAGGCCCCTCACAGTGACCTGTGCTGCCTCCTGCTCCTGGCCCTGGACTGCACCACTTGCACCATGGGTACTACCCACACCAGGCTCCATGTGTGGCTCAGTAGCGGACTCCTCCTCCTCTGTGGAGACCATCAACCTGGATGGCTCTGCACCGTCTTCCGCCATTGAAGCCCCTGTGGGGTCTCACCCGGCCCTTCTGCTACAGCCGTAGTGGCAGGCGCGGCACCAGCCCCCTCGCTCCCGGATGAGGGCAATTCCTGGGAGGGTGGCTGGGTCTTGCGTCGCTGCCCGGTGGAGGCATCCCCGCCGCTTTGCTCCACAGCACCGTCTCTGCCCTCTTCTTCACTCGATGCTGCGTAGAGGGAGACATAGAACACAAGCATCAGGATACTGTACAATACTCCCCTAGACAGGAAGCAATAACACATTAGAGGCACTGTCAAATGTCACTCCCATCCTGTCCCCCCACAACACATGGGTCAATGCAGGCAACACACATGCAGAAAACAGGCACAGCACATGCAATCAACCTCAGCATCCATGTGCAAGGGCCTCTATTGACATAAATGTTGTATTCAAACTCACATGCATCATGGCTCATACTGATCCCATGCACACACATCACCAGAGGGTCATGCATCAGGCCTCGTACACCACAGACACAGTGGATACATGGATTACTAGACTGCATAAATGAATCAACACATCGTCACGGACATGTATCCTGCATCCATGGCATTTCTAACTCACACACACGCTACTCAGACACACAGACATGTACACCATACATGTACATGAGAGCAGCACCCATCTCTCACACCCCATCCATGTCCAAGTACAGTGACAGGCATGCATTCATGTGTGCATTCCATCCATGTGGTTCACGCATGACTGTTCTCACATGCATTACCATGATGTTCCTGCACACACACATCCATACATGGCCTATGTCACACATACAGGCAAGTAGCTGACTACCAGCACACTGCAACATGCCCTGTTTCACACAGTCATGCATGGCCACTTACCGCTCGACTCCAGATGGGCCTGCATCCTGAGGATCTGGTGGTGAAGCACTGGGCGAATGCGCTCCAGGACCCTCATCTGCTGGTTAGTAAGCTGGCCCCGGCGCCCCAATGCATCCTCTGCCTCTAAGAGTCGCCGGTCCGTATTGAGGGTCCTGGACTTGGAGTCCTCCCATCGCTTCTGGACATGTCTCAGTTCTCGGGGTGCCACCCCCTTCGCGTTGATGGCACCCACTATGTCCGTCCAGATCCTCCACCGTCCTTCCTTGTCAGCGCGCAATGGTGTGAAGAGGGCATCATAATGCCCCAGAACTTGCTCCACCAGGATACCAACTTCCTCATCGCTGAAGCTGGTAGCCCTCTGCCTCTATGGCTGGGGGTCGCCAGTGGTGTTGGATGGTGTTTGCCCCGACATGGCGACCCCCGAAGCAGGTGTGGGTGGGCAACTGGGTCCTGGGGCTGGGCTGTGGAGCGATGGTATCCCAGTAGGGAGTCTTCTGTTCCAGCAGGGGTGGACACAGCAACTGGATCCCTGCAGATGGCTGCCGTGCAGGCGCCAAATAGCAGGGCACGTGGGCAGCAGGTTGGGAGGCAGCAGCAGATGGCAGGTGGGAGCTTGTTCGGGCTCTGGGGGGAAGGAAAATGGCCGTTTGGGCAGGAGCGTTGTCTTCCGTGTGTTGTCGCGTGGCCAGCTTGATATGGAGTGATTTGGCATGTGAAAAAAGTGTACGTCAGCGTGTAATTCGAGGAAAGGCCCTTAGTGCGTAAGTGCGTATGTGACGTTACACGCACAGGCGTTTCCCCACGTCCATGTGTTAATGCGTGTAATCCGAGAGCGTGTAAGTGATGTGATGCGCGTGGGCGTTTCACTCGTGACGGGTGCATAGTGTTTCAGCACGTAAAAAAAAGTAAACACGTCTGTATGTAAACCGAGGAAAGGCTGTTGGCGCGTACGCGCTTCTGTTACATAACGCGCACAGGCGTTTCCCTCAGCACAGGTTAAAGGTGAGCAGGGCCAGCAGTTCGCTGTACGTGCCTTTCGTGGAGACCGTCGTGTGTAGCTACTTCGTGTTGTTTTGCACGCCATCACAATTTCACAGCAGATCAAGAGCGTATCTCTACTTCTGGCGGGGGTATTGGGTATGCATGTTTTTTATTATCACGCTAGTCTGACAGTGCGTCGCGCATGCTATTTTTCCCACTGCGGGTGCCCCTGTGTATCGCGTACCCGTTTTCGAGGTCATAGTAGCCTGCGTGTCCCACGCGCATGTGTTTTTCGTGTCCCTGGGAGCCACTGTGTACTGCGGGAGGTTAATTCCATTACCGGGGTCGCGTGCACGGTTTTACTGAAGTTTTGGGGTGCCTGAGCATTGCGTGACCCGTCACTTCATCACCGGGGTCACATACAGCCTTGTAGGTGCAGGGCTGCTTTTAACATCGTGTATCCTACCCCCTTCAGCCCAATTGCCCAGGAGAAATGTTGTGTACACCTCCCATTGGCACTTCTCCATCTGTGCTGGCACTACTCCATCTGTGCCATGGTTGGGAGGCCACCAAAGGTGAGGGGCGCCTCAGCTGCGCATACTCGTGGTGGGCATGGTCAGGGATGTGGCCGGGGTGACCAGGGAGTAGGGGGACTCCAGGGTGTCCAGGGTGGCCGCAGAGGGGGAAGAGGCAGGGGTGCGCCACTTCGGCACGAGTCCATGGAAGATTTCCAGCAGGTCAGGAGGAACACCGTAGGTGCACGCAGGGCTGGCATGACCGATACACATGTCCCTGGGGCAGTAATGTCATCTGCTGCCCCAACTAGCCGGGTGTTGGCAAGTGCAGTGGCAAATGCAGCCAACAGCACCCGGGTTGTGAGTCTACCAACCAGGACAGTTGTGGTCAACGACCCTTGCACAGTGGATGTTGCTGCGCAGGGTCCATTCCAGGGCCCCCAGCAGCCACTGACGCAAGTCGGGCTTCACTCCTTGTTACACCTCCCACTCCCTCGGCACATTCCACCAGCGCCACTGCCCATACTGATCAGGGCAGCATTTGTCAGCCAGGGTCCGGTCTAGTGTCCAAGTGGAGAAAGGTTGCACCTGCAGCACAAGCTGGGATCCCACACACAGCCACAACCTCCTGCATGTCGAGGAAGAAGCCTTTCTGTGCGCAGGAACTGGACTTCCTTGTGCACTACGTGCAGGACCACAACCGTGACTTGCTAGTGGGGCCTAATTGTCAAACTATGGCTGCCCAGCGTGATACCCACTGGAAGTAAGTTGCAGAACATGTGAGTGCATTCGGCCATGAGATGCGCACGGCGCAAGAGTGCAAAAAGCATTGGAATGACCTCAAACGCAGCGCTAAGGCAAAGCGTGCCTCAAATTATAACATGACTCTGTTGACTGGCAGTGGGCCGGAACCTGAGGAGGAAGACCTCACACCGCATGAGTCACTCGTTGCAGAGTTCATACCACCTGAATTGGTCGAAGGAGTGGGAGAGATGCAGGACTTTGATGCCCAGTCAAGTGAGTGTTGCAGTGTTGCTGCGTGTTTGTCGAGGCCATCCGTGTTTAACTTGTGTGATCTGTTGTGCATGACTGCCACTACATGTCATGTGCACATGGTTCAGATGTGCAAGTAATGCAATGCTTCACTGATGTAGAGCTGACGGGGAATGTCCTCATCACCGCACTTGCACCCTATTCACATGCTGGTCACCTCGATGCCCCTCCGGTCCATGTACCAGCTCACTGGCCCTTCTGCGTGTAGCCTGGGGTGTCCTTTCTCTCTGCACTGGGACTATGTCATAGCATGACTGACGTGCATGTGTCCTCTGCCTGCATGCGGGTACTCCACGTAGACATGCTCCCTTGCCCCTTCACGCCCCCTGCACCCCAATTTCACCTTTGCACTGGTGTGCATAATTTTGCCGTAATGCAATGGCCTGTTCATCCCTCCTGTGTACAGGCTAACTTCCACCAGCCAACCTGCCAGACATATCAGTGGGGTAATTCCTTTGTCCTTGATGCAGGGTGTCTCACATGGACTGTGCAGATGGCAGATGCTCTGCAGGGACATGAGTGTCCATTCATGCTCTATGTGCATTCCATGCATGACCCTATGTGTACTTGAGTGGATGATCATTGTAGTATGTGTCCAGGATGACCTATATTGCATGGCATTTCATCAGCCTTCCCATGCCCACTGTGGCTCAGACCTGCGTCCCACACATGTTTAGGGTGTGGCAGTCTGTGTGGCCTACAGGCCTCACCCTGTTTCTGGCCCACTGACTCTGTCCAACTGGTGTAGTGTCTTCTTCACACATGGCTGTTCTACTGAGGATTCATCATGTGTCCTGCTTACTGTCCCATCATCATCTGCTGTGTTGTCAGTTGACTCAGATGATGCAATTGATGCTAGTCAACACTGTCTGCCAATACACAGGTATCTGGTCATCCTTTTGATACCATGCAAGGCATCCCTGCATTTCCACTTAGGGGGAGGGGTGGTGTGCTTGTAGCCATGCAACCCATTGCATGCACATTGTATGTGATGCCTGAACTTGACCTTGCACTGCCTTCACGTTTTCTGATACACATCATGAAGTACTTGTACATGTAGATAGTGAGTAACATACACATGTTATGCACTGAATCTACCCACTTCTGAGCCGTATAACACTCTTCTACATGCCTAATTACTGAAGCAATGTCAAGTTGACCTGGCATGCATGGCAGGTTCTCTTTTGTGTGTGACATGTCTGCTTCATGTGTTGGCTGTCTGTGTGATGTCTATGTGTGTGTGTGTTGTGTGCTTCTAACATGTGTAGTAATCTTTTTTTTCTCTCTACTTTTTAGGTGATGACGCAATGGAGCAATAGGATGGTGTTGTCATGCCAGGCACAGGGTTGTTATCACTACAGCAACCTGTCACAAGTGGGGGTCGTGGGGAGGGGTAGACCACGAGAACACACATGTGCTACAGACCATCTTGTCTTTGGCTGGCAATGAGTCCAGCCCAGATGACCACTCTGACGTCCATGTTGAGTTGGATGTGCATCAGGTCCATACGTCAGGGGTGAGTGGACACTCCTCTGTCTGCGACACCTGCACTGAGGGGTCAGACAGTGGTGGGTCCTCCAACCTGTGGTGGATCGGGACATAGGGCCACCCTCCACACCAGTCGTTGATAGGCCTGGGCCATCACGTCGATGGGTGCATGTATTTGTGCAGCCGCGGGTGGTGCCAACCCAACAAGGACGGTCAGTCCTTGGGTCCCTCAGGTGTCAAGCCCAGCAACGCGGTGGCCGCGTGCCACCAAGGTATACTGAGTGGGAGCAAGATATGACTAGCAATTCAGAACGCCAGGGGGCAGCATTGGAATACATCGCTGTGAGCATGGAGCGTGTGACACAGTCCATGCTCCCGCCTGCTAGGCAGGTGCTTCTCCAGCAGCGGGCGGCACAGTCCACGGCCCGCTCGCTCAGGCTGGGCATGGCAGCCTCAGACAGTGCACACGATGCTGAAATGTTGTCTTTGCGTCAAGCAATTGCTGCTCATGCAGAGGCACATATGGAGGCCCTGAGGGCTGAGTATGAGTCCTTCAGATCCACTCTGGGTGTCCTCTTGATGTCCCAGAGGGATGGGGTCACAGGAGAGGTTTGAGCAGCTTGAGCGTACCATCTCAGCTGAGCTACGTGCTTGCCGGGATGTGCATCAGCTGTCCAGCCAGGCCTTGCAGGAAGAACTCCGTGTTACACATGTTACCTTGCAAGAGGAAACATGTGTATCACGGGAGGTTCTGCATGCAGATCTACGTGTCATCGCGGCACAGAACCAGGCTCACCCATCCAGCAGACTTGCTGCCGACGAGGGGCAAGCTGCGGCTAGGCGTGGTCAGGCTCCTGTGCCACGTCCTCCTTTTTAGGATGAGCCAGACTCGGACGACGAGGTAACTCCCACACAGGTCGGGCTGTGCAGGCGTTGAGCCCATGGAGGTTTTTCTTTTACTCAACATCTTCGCATGTAGGTGTTGAGCTGCACCCTGTACCTCCCTTCTCCTGGGTGCCTCCCCCCCAGGTCGTATGTGGCCATTTTTGATTTTTCATTTTAGTTTAGTTAGTTAACATTCGATTTGATAGTTAGTTTAATTAGGTAATGTAGGTTTTTTATAGTTAGTGTAATTAGTTAATATAGTTTAAATTTGCGTGTTTATTGTGCTTTCATGTGACGGTGTGGTGCTTTGTGGCATTTGAAAGCAAACACTGTCAGTTCCAGCTGGGCCATTCAAGCTTGTCTCGTGTAAGTGTTTGCAGCTTGGGGTCTTGACTCACATAGGCCACTCCTGCTTCCCTTATCCATGGGCTCGCAAGGATGGTTCAGTGTTACAGTCTATTTCACAAGGGCTTTGGACTGTCATATCTGTGGCCTGTCTGCTGCTGTACTACTTGTGTTAACTCCCCTAGTGGGTATTGTAGGGGTCTTATTGACGGTATTTCAGCATTAGAAATGGGTGGTTTCATGAATCAGGTGTCCATTAATTGGTATAAATAGTGTTGTATGTTTATTTTCTTTACTGTACATGTGCTTGATGCACTTCATGCTGTAGAGAGTGCCCGCCACCCTCTGCCTGTCAAAGTCACACTGATGGTGGGATAAAATCTGATGTACGCCTCTGACATGGGCCAGTCACAACCAGCATGAAGAGACACACACAGGGGACTTTCCAGCATTAATTCTGTG
Organism: Ambystoma mexicanum; assembly: GCF_040938575.1. Classification (NCBI taxonomy): domain Eukaryota; kingdom Metazoa; phylum Chordata; class Amphibia; order Caudata; family Ambystomatidae; genus Ambystoma; species Ambystoma mexicanum. The sequence continues at coordinate 1,247,821,104 of NC_090930.1, read as the reverse complement.
TTTTGTGCCCTTTCTGCAGGAGACTGAGCCTCCAGACCACCTTTGCCGGCAGACATGGGCCAGTGTACATCTGGCAGGTGGCCACGTTCAGTGGTGCAGACATGCGCATGTGTGCGCAAGCAGTGCCACAGGGCTTGTGCTCATACATCCAACAGAAGCAGACGTGTTTCCACAAACTCCAGGCAAGGTGAGCAGCACAAGGGACACACACCACAGCCAACCTTCCACCAGGCCTGTTGCACATGCATGCTAAGTAGTGCCACTGACGGTGAGCTTGGATAGTTATTGGTGTTGAAGCGCACAGTACAGCCAGGATGAGTTGATGGACACATGGCAAGTTGCTTTCCAAGTTGTCTGGGGCACATGCAGGGGCTGTCACACATATCCTCCAGTCCGCCATGCTCCATAGAAGCAGATGTATAAGCCTAGTAGCGTTCAAAGCCAGAAAAAAAAAACATGCGCACAGGGACACCCAGAGAGGGACAGACTCGTGTGCAGTGCATATCATTTGCATGTTCAAATTGACACATGCACTACCTCTTTTATTTGGGGGATGCCAGAACACTACTTGTACTGAAGTCGTGCCTCGCTATATGCGTGTAGCTGCTAACCCAGGGACCATTTCATGATGTGTGAATCTTGAAACAATGGTCTTTCATTTGCCACGCTGCCACGTGCACCTGACTTACTGCATTGACAGCGTATGAACCATCACGGGGGAATCTTACGTATGGGTACGAAGCAGCAGACAAGAGTGTTTGTTTGTGGAAAAGTTACTTGCTTTGGGGCATGTATGGTGTTGTGTGTGTGTTATAGACACACACAGATTAGTAACTCTTACTATCTTTCCAGCATTGAACTGCTCCTGTTACCGGACCTGAGAGTGTGCAGGCAGGAGGCCAGCACTCACCCCAGAGATAAGTCTCTCTTTGACTTCCATATGAGTCATTTGGTTCAATGTGCATGATGTACATGGTTTCTATGATTGAGTATGTGTTCTTGTGAATAGTAGATTTTTGTCTTTTCCCTACTTTCCCTTGACAATCCGACTCCCCTCTCCTGCCCCTCTTTCCAGTGATCCTGAATACCAATGCCTGTCCAGACAACATATCCCTGACCGTCCTTCCCCAACGTGGTCTCAGAGGCCTGTGTAAGTTTGACCTTGCAGGTGCCCAGAACACAGAGTGGGTGGTTGGGTTGTGCCACTCCTGCGCCTGGACACCGGAGCAGTGACACTACCCATCAGTTGGTGCTGCATCATTGTATATTTTGTACCAAACATGGTACACATCCTGTTGTAGCATTGTTTAAGTGTGCTAACTTGGTTGTTCCATCATTGTGCTAGTACATGTGCTTTGACATTTACTGCTACTTCAAGTCATCTACTGGAGACTATTCAAGTGTTTTTTGCTGCCTACAGGGTTTTTGCCTGGCTTGTGTGTTTGGCTCCTTTGAGTTATCTTCGATTTGTTAGTTTTGCCAGTCAAGTTGGCCTCTGAGGGTGTTGGACACTATTTACATGCAAGGTGGAAAATGGAGACACAGAGGTAGGGTGATCCTGTGGCCAGGTAGACTTCAAGGAAGAAGGCTACATATCCCAGACACAGTTGTTCAGTAGGTCATGGTGCTATGTGAATGAGGGAGGGTGTTTGGTTGTTGGACAGTTGTCTTGGCCTACAGTGTGATGGGCACCCTGGCATTGTTATTGTGGTGTCCTATGTGCATGATGTGTTCTGCTGGTCAATGCCTGTTCCTGTGTTGTGTTTACCTTTCAGGTGAGAGGGGATTGGTGTGGTTTGACATGCTGGGGTGTGCACATGGGCAATGTTCACATGTGATGTGTAGAGGACACTGATTTGACTGGACATGCATGTATTGAGTGCATGTCCCTAGTGACACACACAGTCGCACTATGATCCACCACATGTACATCCATCCGTCCATGTCCACATGTGCATACAGTTTGCCTTCTGGGACCACTGTATCCCTGCAGCACATTATCTATGACCATTTGTGGATCCTGTACATGTGTCATTGTTTATTTATTTATTTATTTTGTCCTTTTCATGTGATGCTCAAGGTGTGTCTCTGACACAATGGATGGTCACTATGCTGTGTGCTGAGCAGTGTGTTGCAGGAGACGCAAACAGCACACATATTCAGGAGTAGGGATTTTGCCTTGCCCAATGTGCATGTGAACAGGCATTTATTGTTATACTCATGCTACAACTGTTGGAATGCATTTGGGTATGACTTGTTTTGTGTGGGAGGTTGTTGGTCAGCCATTTCATCAGATTCCATGACAGGCGTTATTGTGTGAAGCCACTTTCCATTTATCACATGTCACTTCGTATATTATTGGTAATGTGCTGGACCTTTGCTATTGCTTGCCATGTCATGGTGTGTCAGACAAGGCTGATGTGGTTTAGGAGGGTTTGGATGACATATCAGGGATTGTGATGGCCTGTTTTGCAGGGGTGTGTGATACACACCTTGCATGTGTTCCTTTTGGTCACACACAATTGTTTATGTTTAAGTACCTAGGGATGCACACAATGTAGCACTTCCATGGCAACATTCTCAGGGTGGTAAGGTTGTGACAATTGACTGTCTCTTTGTCATCATCGATTGTCACCTGGTATGTGCCAGGCCTGTGTGCACTCCGCAGGGGTGGGAGTTTATGTGAAAAATGTAGCCACAAGCTGGGTCCGGGCTGCCTCGCCACGTGCCCTATCCCCTCCCATGGGCAGCGCCGGTGCGTGTGGTTGGGGATGTCGGGGCACCACCATGTCCACTGGTACACCCTGCCGTGTAGCAACATTGTTCAGGACACATGCTGCCACAATTATCCTGCACACTAATGGGGGTGCATAGAGTAGCTGCCCACCAGAGCGGTCAAGGGAGCGGAAGCGTGACTTTAGCACTCCGAATGTGTGCTCCACTATGCCCCTGGTTGCAATATGGGCAGCATTGTATCTTACCTGGGGTGGTGTGGTGGGGTTCCAGATTGGCGTCATCATGTGGTTGGTACTGTACCCTGTAGAGGTGATAATGATTGTGATTATTGGGGTTTGTGTATTTGTCTGTGTGTGACATGCATGCATGTGCACAGGCATTTGTACTCACCTAGGAGCCATGCGTCGCCATGCTGCCCAGCTTCCAGGGCCCGGCTCAGGGCGGAAATTCTGTATATGAAACTGTCATGGGTGGAGCCTGGGTAGTTTGCATAGACAGAGGTGATGATTCCCTTTACATTGAATACCACCTGCACATTGATGGAATGCCAGTGCTTGCGGTTTCGATAGATGTGCTCAGTGTCCCTAGGTGGACATAGGGCCACATGGGTGCTATCTATGGCACCGAGCACTTTGGGGAAGTGTGCCACCCTGTAAAAGTCCAGGACTAGGGCCTGCCTTTCTGCAGGTGTTCTGGGCATGTATATGTGCCTGCGGACTGAGGGGCGCGCAGTCATGATTGCCAACACCTGGTGTAGGCAGCATGACTGCGTCGCCTGTGAGAACCCCCCACTATGGCAGTAGTCCGCTGAAATGACCCAGTGGCCAAAAAATGCAGGACATTGAGCACCTTCTCCAAGGGGCTCAATGCTTGGGAGCAGAGGGTGGGGGATGTAAGGTCATCTTCCTACTCCCTGACCAGGTCTAGGATGATACGAGGTGGAAACCGATACTTGCCGTAGACCTGGTCGTCAGGCATCCCAAAAAGGCTAGTCCGGGGGGAAAAAATGCAGGCCCTGGCTATTCTCCTCCTGCGGTGTCCCACGATCAGTGCTGTGACAAATGGGGCATTCATCGTAGCTGAATATACGTGTTTGTTGTTTGCGCGCACTTGTATACTGTGCGCGGGAATGCTTACGCCTGCCTTCCTGTGGCAGACGTGTTAACGCCTGTGTGCGTCTTTTTGCGTGCGCTTGTTTCCCGTATTTGATTCCATGAATACAAGTTGTTTGCGTGCGTGTGGGCGTTCCGTATATTTCCCTGCAGTACTTCCCCAGTTACGCCTTCTTTTTCACGCGTTGTTCCCCATTTCGCATGTTACCTCCGTGTCCCGCCCCCTTTTTGGTGTGTGTGCCAACGTTGTGCACTTTCCCTGTGCGCCACGCACACCGTTCGGGTTGTTGCAATGAAGTGTGCGCCCATGTGCGCCACGCACGGATTTGGCACACAACCAGTGGAAAACACGCGCAGGCTCTTCCTTGATTCGCACACTTGCGCCACCTTGCGCCACCTTGCGCTAAGATTTTCGGCGCACATTTGTTCCATGAATCGGCCCCTTAGTGTACACAAAGGAATACAACACATTTTTCATAACTGATATGATCTTTGACCTTACACTATTGTTCTATTCTCATATCACGACTGTTGCTCGTTCCCGTCATTTGCATTTGTTTAATATTCTGAAAGCAGGTCCCTTTTTTTAATTTAATCCCACTAACATGCTCATTTCCGCTCTTATTGTTTCTTGATTTTAGTACTTTTTTACTCTTCTTCCCTGCCTTAAGTGTGTCCCTCTTCACTGAAGCTATAATGTGTCCATTCGTCTTCATTTCTTCTATCTCCTGGCGGATCCATTGCCTAAACTTTGAGTCTTGTCTGCTTTTCCGTTTCTCATCTATTGTGTTTCAATGCCCCTATGGAATGGGCTCCCATTATCTTTCCTCTTTCAAGTCTCTCACACGTTGTCTTCAATGTCAACTCGTTGATCCCCAAGCAACTTTTACCCAATCACATGTCCACTTCTTTTCTCTTCTTGCACTTACATATTGGAATACACTTCCTGTCTTGAAAAATGTTAATAGTGTATCCAAACTACTAATAAAGAAGTCTACATAGGCCGTACTGCCTTACACTGTTCTTTATGTGGTCTTTGGAGAGCATCCACTATTTGAAATCCCAGTTGTGTGTTTGACTTATGTGAAGACAGTCCACTTTCAGACTAATAAACTCTTCTTCAGAAATGGCTTTAGACCATCCCACAGATGCTATTGTGAGTTGTAGGTGGATCATCAGGCACTTCCAAGAGGTTGTTGCCTACCCTATGGAAGGAACCTGACTGCATTGCTGAAACTGATAGCCAAAAAATGGATTCGACAGATAGGACAATATGAATGGTATTTGCGAACCGGGTTGGAACATCACTATGATACTGAAGGCCTGGCCTTGCATACACATGTGGTGAGTTGTGGCTGTTGGTAGTGTGAAAGGGGTTTCATTTTGGACCATGTGGAAAGAGTTTGGGGCTTGTAGGAGACAGCTTGGTAAATCTCTGGGTGAAAAGAGCAGGGATTCTGGCCCCTACCTCAGTCAATTCCATGATGAAAGCCTGGCAAATGCCTTGCCCTGCATCTACTGGCCCTTCCCTTGACAGGTAAAAGTCCCAGTAGGCCACTGAGCATAGCACCCAAGCATGTTAGAGTAAGGGTTGAGGTATAATTAAGCCTGCTAACCAACGTACTAAGGAAGGGACACGCTGGGAGATATACATAAAAAGGCTATCTTAAGCTGAGATATGAACTGGTTAATTACACCTCAGATCAATCATGGGCACTAATATTATCAGGTAATGCAACGGTTTTAAATTTTACAGTGTACCATATGTGGCAAAAAAATACAAGCACTATTGCAGTTACTAAATGAAATCAAAGGGTTTTTAAAGGTTAGGATGAAGTATATACAAGGAGCACACTAGCTCTTGTCAGATATTATTATTATATTAATATGTAATAGAGATAAATATAAAGTATTTTATATAGATTTTATATATGGAAATGTGGAAAAATTGCTTTTATAATTGTATTTCCTAATGAATGTTTTATTTAATGAATGTATTCCATATATTGTGTCTATAATGTGTTAAAATGTTTATTTAACCAATAAAACAACAAAAAGGGAAAAGAAAAACTAAGGAAGGTGAAATGGATGACTGGAGTCCTCAAAAAACAAAGTGCCTGATAGGACAGTTTTTCTGAAGTCCTCCCAAAGGGACTTTGTAAAACTAAACCTTCGGCAATACAGAAACTCCAACTCTTAGTATAAGGCTGCACTACGCAAGGTAGTGGTACCTATGGCAGAGCAGCCAGGCTTGTCTTTGGAGGGAGAGAGGGCTGTACAGAGGTACACATACTTTGTTGCATGCATATGGCCCAGAGAAACAATGATACATTGATGTATTATTAAAATAATGGCTTATTTGATATATACATAGGTAAAGAGAACTCTTTCGAAAGGTCTATTATAAGTCATAAACACAAATATAACAGCCAACACAATATTTATGGTCAATAAACCAAAGTATAAACCTTAATTAGAATAGCAGTATGCAGTGCAAGGTGAGTAAACCCTAGTGTTACACATTTTGAATGGAAGTATGCTATTCAAGGGCAGTAAACCCACATTAGTAGACTTTTGGAATGACAGTATTTAATTCAAGGTAAGCAGACCCAATAGGTAGTACACAATGTTGCATATTCAGTTTCAGGAATAATATAGTAATACCAACAATGCTCATAGTAAGTATAGGAAAAGTTGCAACTGTGCCTACACTTATTTGCGCCAAGATAAATTACTGGTGTATTTCTTTTTGCTATGAATGACAAATTCAAAAGTTCTGTTGTATTTGATAAAGTTTTTTATTTTGAATTTTCAGCCCCTCTTGGATGACACGTATTTCGGCGTACAACCTGCGCCTTTTTCAAATCCGGGCCTTTAATGTGTCATTACGGTTCACACAAAGAATAATGTAGCTTGTAGCGCGAGCATCAGAATTTTCAGGTGGGATTGAGCACAAGACTAAAAGTGCTTCATTTACAACAAGAACATTCTTCTTTGTGTGAACCGTAATGACACATTAAAGGCCCGGATTTGAAAAATGCGCAGGTTGTACGCCGAAACACATGTCATCCAAGAGGGGCTGAAAATTCAAAATAAAAAACTTTATCAAATACAACAGAACTTTTGGATTTGTAATTCATAGCAAAAGGAAATACAGCAGTAATTTTTCTTGGCGTAAATAAGTGCAGGCACAGTTGCTACTTTTACTACAGTTTACAAACGGAGTAGAGGAACTCAGTGTCTCCGTAGTGACCTACACTCATGCGACAAAGAACCAACCACAAAAGACAAAAACCCTAAAAAGGCTAATAATCACCAAGTAACCCCAATTTGGTCGCAAAGGTACAGGCCTATGATAGCTCAAAAAAGTTCCTCAATGTTAGAAAACTCATAGTAAGTATGTTGCAACATGTGTAACTTATTCTTCTTTCAGGAATGATACAGTTACACGCATATTACTTTTTAGATTAGTGGGACGCAATCGAAAGGTAAGCAAAAATGTATGAATCACTTTTCAGAATGGCAGTATGCACTTCAAAGGTAAGTAAGAACTCAGTATTGCACATTTAGAATGGCACTATACTATTCAAGGTGAGTAAAACCCTATTGGTAATAAACATGTACCCTTTTTCTATTTCAGGAATATTTAGTTATACCAATATTACTTTTCAGATTAGTGGAACACAATTCTAAGAGAAGCAAGAATTCTAAAAGACTTTTCAGAAAGGCAGTAACCAGTTCAAAGTAAGCAAAACCTAATGTTACACATTTAGAATGGCATTATGCTGTACCAGGTGGGTAAAACCCAATTGGTAATACACTGTTAAACGTATTCATTTTCAGGAATAATGCAGTAATACTAACTATACTACTTTCTAGAATAGGGCAACACAATTCAAAGGTTAGTAAATAACAGTGTATACTTTCAGAATGGCAGTAATCAATTCACAGGTAAGTAAGAACTTTGTAACTTATTCTATTTCAGAGATGACCAGTTACAGTACTAACACATTGCACGTAAGTACTTTGCAACACTTGTTCTATTCTCTAGTCAGAGGCCTTATATTTTAGAAGTACTTCCCTGTTCTAAGGCATGCATGAGCTCAGGGGCAGAAGGGGGACACTGGTGGTCCAGTGGCTAACAGAAGGCATGTCAGGATCAGGCACAGATGACAGACAGTCAGAGTTCCTGAGGATTTCTTATCCAACAAGTAAGTACAGACTTTATAGTTATTACAAAGTGTTCAAGGACTTTGTAGAAGGCTCCCTTTATGGGTTCTAGTGTTACACCTGGGCAAACAATATTGGCAAACTCCAAACTACACAAATCACACACCTAGGCAAACAGGAATGACAAAAGACTTTAGGTAAGAATTACTGTCAGTCACACAGTACCTTAACAGTGAAAATGAGCTTGCAGATGGACACCTTCATGATGCAGAAGCATAGGACCAGGTCTCTGGATTCTTGGCCGTGGTTATGCAAGAACAGACACTGGATGAGAACTTGCAGCAGCAGTTGACAGAACACGGCTCCCAACAAAGTATTCCTTAGTGCTGCTCGCTGCCCTGTGGATTTGGCACCCTTTTCAAGGCAGCAGTTGTGGAAAAGTGGTTGTATGGTGATCGATTTGCCTTATTATCTTGGCCCAGCACTCTGGTGAGGGGACTTCAAAGAGTGGCATCTTACTTTTCAAGATCCAATAGGAGTCCACCAAAGTTTCAGTGAGATTTGTTCACAGGAATATCTTGCACAGCACTCATCCTTCAGGTCTCAGGTTATAGGCAGTTTGTAAACCAGGAAGTTCACAGCTCATCATGGGATGGCCTGCAATAAAGGTCTTCTCAAGGCTGAACAGACCCATCAATCCAAGGGTCAGAATCACCATCCCAGGTTGCATGTAAGAAGGGGTCAGCACAGGTAGCAGTTACACAGCATGCATTTCCGATCACTGGAATAAGCTAATGCTGTCTTCTCTTCTTCCTCATCGGATTCAGCTACAGTCGTCAACTTATCTTCAGCTTCAAGATCCAGCATATTTATCTAGGTACCCAGCCAATCAGCACGCATGCCACATTCAAACTTTGGGGGTTAACTGTCCTTTCAAGACAGCCAGACTCCCAATTAGGACTGGTTCCAGGCAGGCATGCCAGAAGACAAAGGACTGTGGTGTTTCAGATGCCAGCCTCCTTTCCTGTCTTCATAGACACTCTGGAACCTCGGTCGGCTACACAAAGGGTTCCCCCTGAAGACAAAAATCAAACCAGGACCTCCGCCTCCCAGGATGTCAGATGAAGGACCAAGAAAGGACAAGCACACTAAAAATGTCTAAAAAAGAACAAGCCACCATTCTAGACAAAGGGTGCCACTTCTGTGCATTATCACAGCTGGTTTGACAGCCTGCACATAAAAATCAGACAACATTTGGTAGAACATGTCCACTGGTACCAGTCATAATAGTAAGCTTGTCACTGTAACAGAAATGTTACAGAAGCTGTGAGAAAGGGGATACAGAGTAACCCCCAGCACTTTGCATAAGGTGAGTTATGCTGGCCTCACAATAGTAAATGTAGAGAGGATACACATATCTCTCTCTACCCTTGAGAACATGTGTTCTGCAAATTAAGTAAGTGACTGTGACTGAACAGTTACAGCAACAGTGAGAAAGGGGATGCTATGTATCTCCTTGGCACTCCACATACGATGGGGTGTGCTGATCTCACCATGGGGATTGTAGAAAGGATCAAAAGTATGCATCTTTGCATGTAAACTGTAGTTCATACAAGGAACCCAAGGGAAAATAACAGGGGAGCCCCAGGGGCACCCCAGCAACACTACACAGAAAGGGCCCGGTTTGCAATAGGAAAATGCAGATGCCCAAAAAGTTATAGGAAAGTATAATTCCAAAAACCAAATATAGAGAGTCATAAATAGGACACCCATAAAAAGACTGAAAGAAAGGATGAGTGGGGAAAAAGATTCCCACTCACTCAGGAACATAGAAAATAATCCAAAGGTCCAGAAAAATGTGCTGAGAGTCCCACAGGTGAGGGAGATTTTGCATGAGAATCTAACCTAACAGAGACCTTCCACTGAACCTTACATTGTTGCCTCCCATAAGTCTTAGAAGTTTATGGGACTGTCTGAGTACCCACACCACACTTCTCAGACAGAGATAGAGACAGAGCTAGAAAGAGAAAAAAAGAAGAGAGAGAGCGAAGGGTGGGATTGGGAGCCAAAGAAATGTGGTGTGGCTGCAAATGGCCCTGTGTAGGAGTCCAGGGTTGCAGGTTGTTTTCCTTTTGAAGCCCTACTCCTGCCTTCCCCCGACCTACCAACTCCCCTCTAAGATCTCCCGCCACCTACTAATACACACACAACCCTCCCACAGGAGGCCAGCACAGGCCTAGCTGTATGCACATCAACACAAACCGAGTCACACTTTAGCCCTGTCCACTCCCCCACATCAGCAGCTAAGCAGAAACACATTGGGCCTCATTACATGGTAGGCGGTAAGGGATTACCAGCACCGGTAAAGTCACTGGTGCTGGTAATCCCTTACCGTCCTACTATGAGGTCGCTTAGCAGGTCCCTCCCCTAACGCCTGGTTTTACCAGGCGTTATGGAAGGGGCCCGCTAAGGGACTTCAGAGCTAATAACAGTACCACAAATTGCAGTACCGTTATTAGCTCCTTACCCATTCTCATTGAGCCCTATAGGGGCCAAATGGGAATGGGGAATGGTTCCCGGAATGGGGACTTACCGGGTCCTCCAAGGTTGGAATGACCCGGTAAGTCCCTATTCTGGGAACACAGACCCGGAATGCGGTAAGGGGGTAGCCATGGCGCTAATAGCGACATGGCTACCGCCTACAGTGTAATGAGGCCCATTGTGTTAGTCTATCTGATATTGGGCTCTTCCCTATGGATAACATACAAGTTTCTTCTGATGAACCCATAGACATCAAATTGACACTCAGGAACTGGGTACATTCGAACTGCACCCATCAACATCACACATTTTGCATTTGCTTTTTCCACTTTCCAAATAATGAACCCCATGCCATGTTTCTCTTACAAAGTTAAGCGCAGCGAGGCCAGCAATAGTAGCAGACAGGCACTATACAAGACAACATACATTACATTACATTAAATGGTACATTAAGGCAATCATCTTTGAAATTGTATGTCTGACTAGTTGCTGAGAAAGTGGGTGGAAGTACACTTTAGGAAGATTTTTCAGTGAGCATTCAGCAGGTTTAGAATTTACCAATTAGCTCTGGAAAATACTCTTCTGCATGCAGGGTCTACTTAAGCACTCAGGGGACCTGTCAATCACTTGGAGAACAATGGCTAAAATGCTGTGTTCGCCCAGAATAGTCAGAACATAGCCGCCTACCTTGGTTGGACATACTGTTTACTGGTTAGTGGAACTTAAACAGGCATTGTTTATACCAGTTCCAGTTCCTCACCCCAGCATAGCGCTCCTCAAGTTCCATCTCCTGGCCAATTGAAGAAAAGGCCTTCACCATCAGATACAACTAGCTCAGGTAAGAAGATGCCAGAAGACATGAATTCAATTATGCTCTGAATTTATGTATATATTGCTGTTTAAAGCTTCATTAAGGAAGGGTCCATTAGTACTCCACCACCTATGCAACTCTCCTAACTGGTTTAGGATCCACCCTCCATTGTGGATCATTCCTTGTATTGTGAAGCCTTGGTTCTCATGGAATATATGTATGTGGCTAATGCTCCAGGACATGACTCCATAATACCCAACCTGACATTCTTAAAAAAGTAACAGATTTGGAGAATCACTTAACAGTGTGACCACTTTCTTAAAAAGACTATCTCTCTTTCTGGTTCTGTGTGGTGGGCTCCTGACTTCTTCCTTTGTCATGGTGGAAGTATCCGAACGATCTGCCCTGTGACACATTTGGTCCTGTAAGATATATGTTGGGATTATTTCTATTTCTTTGTGACATTTTACTGTGGTAATTTTGCTATGGTGGTATTTGGTGGTATTTGTGGTAAACTGTTTGGGGTATTTTTTGTAGTGGTGAGATTGATTTCCGAATACTGCCTAACAATTAAATTACCAGAGTCATTAACAGCAACACATACTGCTCTTAATACACTCTGAATAGATGGATCATGCCCTGCTACCTTATGTACAATAACACACTATGCTCTTTTAGCTGAGTTTCAACAAATATAAAACATGCAATTGGAATACTGCACATTCATTCAATCTCTCTAGATAAACAGCTCACTGCTGTTACTTTGCTTTGAGATATTTCTTACTGCACGTCTGCATCCCCTAACCATGTCAAATGAAAAGGACTAAATGTAGAATAATTATAATGAGACTAATTTACTTATTTAGAATTATGCAAGTTACACAAAGTGACACTTACGCCGACATTGTACTTCATATTGCAAGTACATTTCTTCTTGCAATAACTTTCAGCACTTTATCCATGCAAAACCCTGCTTGTTGGCTTCATGAAACTTGGCAAGAATAATACTCTTTAAAAAACCCACCAAAACTTTGAGAAATACGAACACAGTAGTAAATGCATGTTGAAATTAGAATCTCTAATACAGCACCTAAAATTAAGTGAACTATTTAATATGGGCTACCTTGCATCTTTCACATCACCAGCACCTCACTTAACCTCATATTTACTTAGATCTATTGGCAGAAATCTTCCTCAGCCTTTCTGCCTGCCTTGCACAGGGACACCCAGATAAGGATTCTCGAGACTCAAGCTTTTCTAAGGATTGTCAGCCCAGGAGACAGCTTCAGCTTTAGCCTTAGCCCAGCAGACAGCCAGCTTGCAGGCACCGGACTCAGTCTGCCCAGCAACCCTCTGCTCTTCCGTCAGTCAGTGCCAGCAGAGCAATGCCCCTTCACCCTGCCTCTCAAACCCTTTTCTTTGACACCTCCTTTCAATCACATGCACCTCCCTTGTCCAGACGTACCCACATCACGCAAATGTTCTCTGTGCCTCCCATATTGTGCTTACTGCATTGCTGGAGAGAAGCATGTTTAAGATTTCTCTTGTGCTTCCTCCTCCAAAATAAAGCTATGTTTTAGCAGAATGGAACTTTACATTTTTCAGCTTACCGCACAGCGCAAGTGCAGCCTGCAGTCTAAAGTCAGTGGGGGTCATTACAACTTGTGCGGTAAGGGATACCGGGCACCGGTAAGGGGGCCGATGCCGGTAATACCTTAGCACCCAATTCCGAGGTCCCTTAGCGGGAACCGTAAAGGACGCTAAGGGACCATGGTGCTAATTACGGGCCTGCTATTAGCAGGCCCGTAATTAGCACCTTCCACATTTCCATTGAGCCCTATGAGGGCTCAAATGAGAATGGGGAATGGTTGGGTGAATGAGGTCTTACAGGCTCTGCACAGGTAGGAATGTCAAGGTAAATCCTCATTCACCCAGACCGGACACAGACCCGGGTTTGGAGGCAGCCGCGGTGCAAATGGCGCCATGGCTACCTCCAAACTCGGAATGAGGGGCAATTTTTCTTCACATTTTAGAGCATTGTGCATTTTCACCAGTCTGCATTCAACTTATTTCATGAGTTAGTTTGCACTAAATGTTATTATGGGAATCTGTTATATGTTGAATGCGGTTAGGTTAATTAGTATGTTATATTTAGGTAAGTATTATATGCAGTGCAGTTCAATTCATTGAAATAACATCCTGAAGCAAAGTCTGACTTCAAATATTTGCTCTGTGCATTGGCATCTATATAATTCTGCCTGAGACTCACACTCTTGAGTCCAGCCATGAGTTTCACCCCTTGTGCCCCAGATGAAGTTCAAACCCTCACTAAAATGTGCATGTTGAAATGATGAGTCTGACTGTCAAAATGTAGATCATAATGTTGAAATTAGAATCATACTCCTACACTCCACACATGTCATGGCAAGTGGCAGCACCTGATCCCCTTCGACACGCCAGTGTCCACATTCTGCATCATGCCGGGGCTTTGTTAAACATCCCATACCACAAAACTAGATGGAGACATAATAGACAATTTCTTAACAGTTGCAAGTCCATCTGCAGAGAGACGCTAAATAATTGTGAAACTCTTCTGCATGCAGGGTCTCCTTCTTCACTCATGCAGGGTCTCCTTCTTCACTCATGCAACCCCTCATGCAACCCCATGAACAACCATGCCCCAGTAGTCGGCGGCCAGCTCAGCAGTTGATTAGTGGCTTCCAACTGCTCCCAATAGGGGGTTGAGCGCTGTCACTTTTATCCTGCAGATTGCCTGACCAGCCCATTATGACAGTAGGGTGTTGGACTTTTTTGGCCATCTTGCAGTTTCTAGATGGTCAATCATTATTTGCTTAAGATCACCCTATATCTCTGCCAAAGCTCAGGGGTAGCTCCCACCTCACTGAGTCCCCCCTACAAATTTTGCATTGGGCGTAACTCTAGACAAATCGTGAGAATGCCTCTCTGATGTTGGTTCTGTATAGGGCTGTGCCAGCAGCAGAGAGTTGTACATCATCTGGGGCAACGTTTTCAGGTCCTGGCATCAATTAATGTGTGTCTAATGAAGTCTAGTCCTCTACCTTTCATCACTTGCTCCATGGATGCTTGAAGGTGCCATTGGTAAAGTTCAATTGTTGCAATTGATGAAATGGATCTGGCTCCTTGCCCCACCTTGTGTGTTATGATTTCCAATCCAAATGCATTATAGGTGGGCACCACTTCAATCTCTACTTAATATGCTTAATGACTGCTGCCTTTGCCGCTCGTCAATCCTGCACGTCTATAAAGACAATTTGGAGTAAGGAAGGGGCACAGGCAGTAATTGAATGGCCTTGAGCCATGCACAATATAGCACAGGGATTTTAATAGGTTCAGAAAGATCACCCCTATGTTTTCACTATCTCTACCATCGGGGAGATATAAATCTGTATTGATTCTCAAATAGATAGGAACACAAACACAAATGAGCAAATTCAGGTATCCTATGGGAACAAATACACCTCTCTAATTGATGTTCCAGTACTAGTATCTTGAAAAAATAGATATAGTACAACACAATTATCCCAACAAATATAAAATGTATTACAATTGAGACCCTAAACTAGCACAACAGTTGATCATATTGAATACTATTGATTTACTCAATTTTCATAAAAAATCACGAATCAAATAAGGACATAGACACAAATATAGCAGCATATCACAACATCACATAACGAATGCGTCACAAAAAACATATATATTCCCGACATGTAACATGTTTCAGTTCTTTATGCCTTTGTGTGGCTGAACTTTCTTCAGGGGAAACAATTCTTTTTCATTTAAAATTCGTTCAACATTGTGCAATAGGGGTCCTAGGGACATCCACCAACAGATGTTTATAAAAAGCCTGTAAAACAAAGAGGCAGATGACCTTCAGTTTCCAAACGTGCCAAGCAGTACACAAATTACTACCTTTACCACTTAGATCAGACCAAAGCCCAAAAAGTGAGAAGAGACTAACACCCGTCACTATGCCCGAATCCTCAAGCGTCTAAAAAATCACCCTTGAAGTGAAAAGTAGTTTCAAAAAGGAAGAAAAAGGAGCCGTTAATTGCCACTTCATATCATGCGATACATCAATTAATAAGTTTGCAAAACCACTTAAGTAGAGGTCATATCCGTATAATGGGTGCTTAAGTCACCTAGGGATTGGAGAGAAATAGAACCCACCACCAGAAGCCAAACTCAAAAGTCACGTCTAAAATCATGCTTCAATCAGAATTACAAATGCCTGAGTTAATCTCCAATACTGATTTGAGTAGGCTCTCAAAGTGTGTATATCAATGCAACACTAATTACATCAGCATCAACATAGACCTTCTTCACACCAAGACATGAAGGTCCATGGTACACGGTAGACCGGAAGATAGGTATTCCCAGAGAAACTGCCAGTTAAGGGCTCCATTATTTGTAAATGAAGCGCTATCTGAAAAACACAACAAACCCCATTTAATTGTAGAAAAACTAAAAGGTACTCACAGAAATTACACATAGTGCAAAAATCACGTCCCCACACAAGTCTCACAGTACGCACGTATACCAACAAGTCTTCCATTTACATTAACTAAAAGGATGTCTTCCAAAGTTACTGCTAACTGGTTGAGGCAACACTTGCAAAAAGATCTGCTTTTCTATGTTGCCGACCGGCAACTAGATGGATGCAATTTGAGACACCGGGCACTCATCTCGATGAGCTATGCCATCAGGCACACCTCCAAGCGGTCAATACCCGCAGAATACTTAACAAGCACTTACGTTTTGTACAGTGTGGCACCGACTACAGCGGACAAATGACACACGCCTCAGGAGCCCACACGGGTTACTGATTGAACCTTGCGCTACCTGAATACACAGCAGTAAACAAAGAGGACTGGGACTACGCAGGGAAATAAATGCAGGACGGCGCCATATTGAAAGAAAAAATGGCGGCGTCATATCAGTGTGAAGTGCACTGTCAATTGTGGAAACGCCCTATGATGCACAATATTGTAGGAATGGCACTGGCATTGAACAGAGAAACACAATATTCCACAACTGTTCAAATTAGTTTTTTTCAAAATGAATTCCAAAAAATGTATATTTCTTACAAAGAGCTAGATCAGATATCAATTCAATGGTGTGCCAGAATGTTAGGTACAAACGTACGCTGAGGTACACATTGGTTGTGAACAGTTGAATGTTCATTTTACCTTATAATACAATTTTATACAAGTGCATATTGTTTCAAAAAGTACATGTTTTTTTTATATTGCGTCATACCGTGTCCGAAATTCAATATGTCAGAAAGTTAGGAAACCGGGCAGTAGTACAAATACTCCACAGAAGTACAAGACAGCAGCATTACATATAATACCATCCTTATTTTTTGAAAAACACAATTAGTTGATAAAACAATGGCAACATTGTCTCAAAGGTGGACTTGATGCCAGTCAACATTCTCAATGAGCCCCACAATATGGCTTTGTAGTTTGAAAATCATTTTCTGTTCAAAATTGAACAGCTTTTGGTTAATTTCATTTTTGTTGTTGCCTTCAATTCTCTAATTACCCAGCTAAAATTAATGTAATCATGTTTTTTGTCTACAGAATGTTTCACCATCGGGGCTGTTAGCACCTTGTTTTTGATACAGCTGTGATGTTCAATCAAACAAATCCGACATTTTCTATTGGTTTTACCAATGTAGCGAAGCCCACAAGGGCATGTGATCATATAGACAACATTCTGTGTGTTGCAATTAGTCATACTACTCATGTTCCATAGCACATCAGGATTCATCTGTAAAGACTTAGTTGTTTTTGTAAAGTCACACATAACACACTGGCCACAAGGGAAGTGTCCAATAACAGAAGGTAGACCCCACAGGGTAGTTTGTTTCACAGGTGCACTAGGTTTTACAGTAACATCATTCCTGATGAGAATATTTTGCAGATTCTGACTTTTCTTGTAGGCCACCAGCAGGGGTAGTATCTCTTTAGTGTTATAGACTTTTTTCCATGTCTTGCTGATGATAGTCTTGATTTTATACGACAAATTAGAGAAAGTATTAACACAAACTGTCCCCACTTCTCTTCGTTCTTTGTTTGTTTTCTCAAGTAGAGCATCCATGTTGTTGTTATTTGCCCTTTTTGAAGAGGTTTTTACCAATTTGGCCGGGAAACCTTTAGCCAAAAGTTTCTGAGAAAGGATATTGGCACTTAGGCTGAAATCTTCTTTGAGGCTGCTGTTTTGTTTTAACCTCAGGAACTGCCCGAAAGGTAAATTAGATTTAAGATGGTTGGCATGATGGCTATTGAAGAGTAGCAAGACATTCTTGTCAGTCTTCTTGCTAAAAGGTTTAACTTTGAGGACACCCAAATGATGAATATAGTGATGTCCAAAAAGTTGATTTGTTGTTCTTCTATTACCCGGGTGAATTTCAGAAACCTGTTTTGTAGGTTAAGCCAATTGACAAAATCATTCATCTGTTCTATAGATCCGTCCCAGATTATTAGGACATCATCTATGTACCTTAACCATTTTGTCAAGAACTGTTGGTATGGATTATCTGTGGAATAGATCACACTCTTTTTGAAAAACTCCACATATAAATGAGCAAGATTAAGAGCCATGGCTGCATCCATGGCTGTGCCCTCTGTTTGTTGGTAAAAGGTACCTTGAAATTGGAAAAAGTAATTTGTCAGAGCAAATTCAGTGCACCACAAAATGAATCTATTACCTACTGGGTGGCCATCCTCTCTGCTCAATAGTATTTTCTCAATCACTTCTAATGTGGCTTGCTATGGAATCATTGTATACAGAGAATGAATGTCTAGACAAATAAGCAATGTCTTCACTGGTTCAGAAGGCAGATTTTCTATTTTGTTTATGGCATCCGTGGTGTCTCTGAGGTAGCTTGCCATTTTGAGCACAAAGGGTCTAAGGTAGAAATCTGAAAACTTAGAAAGTGGCTCTAGAATGGAACTGACCCCTGATATGATGGGTCTGCTGGGGGGATTGATGGATTGTTTATGAACTTTCGGCAGAATATAAAATACAGGAACTCTACCATGTTCCCTGATTAGAAAATTGCATTCTTGTTTGCATATCATTTCTGATTCAAATGCTCTCAAAACTTTCTCTCTGATTACTTGGATCAATTCAGGCGTAGGATTACACTGTAAAGGTGTATAACCATTGCCTTCCACCAGTAATCTTTCACACTCGCTGACATAGTCTACACGATTTAACAGCACAATTGCTCCACCCTTATCTGCCTGTCTGATGATTACATTTTTATCCTTAGCTAATCTTGTGATGAGTGACTGTTGAGTTTTACTAAAATTGGAGTTATGGGATTTCTTCTTACCCTCCAGTTTTTGTATCTCTTTCAAAACCTGTCTCTTGAAAACTATGGATTAAGGGCTAAAAGAGTATGTCGGAGCACAAAAAGAAGAGGGATTCCGTAAACCACTAAGGTTGTTGTTGGTGTATTCGTTGCCCTCCTTAAAAAAATAATTTAATCTGACTTTACGCATGAAAGCCTGAAATTCAGTTCTGAATTCAAATGGGTCATGAATTCTTGTGATTACATAGTTCAACCCCTTGTTCAAAATATCCTCTTCTTCAGAGGTCAAGATGTAATGGGATAGATTCATTACCATTGATTCCTTGACATACTCCTTGTCCGAACCTGGTTGTCCCAGTCCCTCGATTCAGACCCTTCCCTTTTTTCTTTCAATATGGTGCTGTGCTGCATTTATTTCCCTGTGTAGTCCCAGTCCTCTTTCTATACCGCTGTGTATTCAGGTTGCGCAAGGTTGAATCAGTTACCCGTGTCGGCTCCCGAGGCATGTGTCATTTGTCCGCTGTAGTCGGCGCCACACTATACTAAAAGTAAGTGCTTGTTAAGTATTCCGCGGGTATTGACCGCTTAGAGGTGTGCCTGATGGCATAGCTCATCGAGAAGAGTGCCCGGTGTCTCAAATTGCATCCATCTAGTTGCTGGTCAGCAATATAGAAAAGCAGATCTTTTTGCAAGTGTTGCCCCAACCAGTTAGCAGTAACTTTGGAAGACATCCTTTTAGTTAATGTGAATAGAAGACCTGGGGGCATATGTGCGTACTGTGAGACTCATGTGGGGACGTGATTTTTGCACTATGTGTAATTTCGGTGAGTACCTCTTAATTTTTCTACAATTAAGTGGGGTACGTTGTGTTTTCCAGATAGTGCTTCATTTACAAATAATGGAGCCCTGAACTGGCAGTTTCTCTGTGAATACCTATCTTCCAGTCTACGGTGTAACACAGACCTTCATGTCTTGGTGTAAAGAAGGTCTATGTTGATGCTGATGTAATTAGTGTTGTATTGATATACACACTTTTGAGACCCTGCTTAAATCAGTATTGGAGATTAACTCAGGTATTTGTAATTCTGATTGAAGCATGATTTTAGACGTGACTTTTTAGTTTGGCTTCTGGTGGTGGGTTCTATTACTCTCGAATCCCTAGGTGACTTAAGCTCCCATTATACGGATATGACCTTTACTTAAGTGGTCTGGCGAACGTATTAATTGATGTATCGCAGGATATGAAGTGGCAATTAACGGCTCCTTTTTCTTCCTTTTTGAAATTACTTTTCACTTCAAGGGTGATTTTTTAGATGCTTGAGGATTCGGTCATGGTGACGGGTGTTAGTCTCTTCTCACTTTTTGGGCTTTGGTGTGATCTAAGTGGTGAAGGTAGTAATTTGTGTACTGTTTGGTACCTTTGGGAACTGAAGGCCTTCTGCCTCTTTGTTTTACAGGCTTTTTATAAACATCCGTTGGTGGATGTCCCTAGGACCCCTATCAAAAATGTTGAAGGAATTTTAAAAGAAAAAGAATTGTTCCCCTGAAGAAAGTTCAGCCACACAAAGGCATAAAGAACTGAGACATTGTACATGTCAGGAATATATATGGGTTTTTTTGTGACACATGTGTTATGTGATGTTGTGATATGCTGCTATATTTGTGTCTATGTACTTATTTGAGTTTTGATTTTTTCTGGAAATTGAGTGATAGAATTGTATTCAATATGATCAACTGTTGTGCTAGTTTAGGGTCTCAATTGTAATACATTATATATTTTTTGGGATAATTGTGTTGTACTATATCTATTTTTTTAAGATACTAGTACCGGAACATCAATTAGAGAGGTGTATTTGTTCCCATAGAATACCTGAATTTGCTCATTTGTGTTTGTGTTCCAATCTCTTTGAGAATCAATACAGTATATCACAGGAGCAGTAGACTCTGAACCATGAGTCTCCATGAGAGGTTGAGCCTGAAGACAGACTATGTCTGAAATGCATTGACCATTATAAACCCAAACACCAGCACTGCTTCATGGAATAAATGTGTATTTTAGGACTTATGTTTGATATGATTACACAAACGGTGGAAACAATATGAAATTTGAATATAAAGGTTTGAGAACACTTATTGACAGTAGCAGCCCGGTACAAGGGCAACATGAGAACACGTCACATTCCAAAGGGACCTTTGGGATTCTTTCCATGATTTCCAACAGCCATGTTATGGCTATAACTGTGTTTCTCATCTCAGGTAGCAAAGTCCCCCTGCCCACGATAGGTCATTCCCCCCAGATGGTTTACTAAAATGTTTGGCACATAGGGTTGACTAAATAATTGTTCAATGCACCAAAGTGCACTGGCCCAATTCATGCCAGATTGATCCCACCAACGCCCTTGTGTGTTTAAGACCAATTCCCTCATTGCCCTCCATTTTAAGAGCTTGTTGGGCAGTGTAACGACTGGAGGCGGGTGTCTGTACTTATGCTCTCTATGTGGCAGAGGAAAGGCACAGAGGACCCAAGCCAAGATTCTCTATTATTGGTACGTGGTCGAGCAATCAAGGCCTAGCTTCTCAGGAGGTGATGCAGGCTGGTTCTTAAGTACAGTGTAGTCCCCAAGCCCCACAAAGGAATGTCCACACACTGTATTACTGAAAACACAGTCTTTATATAATTAATATTCAAAGGTATGTACACTATCAAAATAACGCACTTTGTACTCAGAAATCAACAATGGTAAATATATACAATTCTAAAGTGGTACCACCAATATTATCAGATCTCATTAATGTGCATCAACTATACTGTTAGAATGTCACACAGATCTATAACAAGGAAACCAGCAATATATATAGCACAAGCCCAGTCCATATATTGCTCAATAGTCTTGTTCTCTCCTACAATGTTTTTACCCCCCCAATGTACCTGGTGGAGTAGAGGTCTTCGAAGAAGCGTCAACGGATCCTTCTTGAGTGACTCCCTTTAAAGCAGGAGCCACGGATCGTCGAGAGGCGTCGAAGAAGGTGAACTAGGCGTCGAAAGCGTTGATGAGAAGTTCGAGGGTGCCAAGACCATGGCGTCGATCTAGGCGGTGCTCGTCGGCGACATACTGTGAGGATGAGGTGCGCGGGGCACCTCAGCGATTGATTGTTCAGGACCGCAAAGACTTTCGGAAGAACTATGGCCAGGCAAGGGCGTCGAGTCGTCGAAGTCTTTGTGGTCTCTATGTGGCGGGAAACCCACCTGCGGATTCTCCTCGGCGCATCGGCGGCCTTGACTTTCTTCGGCGGGACAAAGTGGTCGATGTTGCGGACAAGGGAGTCCTTCGATTTAAAGGTTCCTAGGCAAAGGAGGGGACGGCTCCGGTCGTCGGCGGTATGGCGTCAAGTGGTCCCTTCATCTGGGCAACACAACTTCGACGGGCCTCCAGCGGTTACACAAACCTGTGAACCCTGGTCGATGGCAAGGGACTTTAACAGCAGCGAAGTCCGGGTGCTTTACTTCGTTCTCCTCAGCGGTCCCGACCCCGGTCGGCAGCCTTTCGAGGGTCTGACTCCTAGGGAGCTTCGGCGAAGGTCAGCGGTGCTCGATGGTCCCTCGGAGCACGGGAAGAGGGCGCCTTACCAGGTCCTCTCTCGGATCAGTCTTTGACAAATTCGGCAGCTTTCAGATCAGGTCGAAGCAAATGCAACAGCAAGTATTCTTCTTCCGGCTGGGCGTCGAGGATAAGCAGTTCCAGTTACTCTTCACGTGTAGACACAGCTTCTGAACAATTTCCAGTGGTGAGAGGTCCCCAGATATACTAACCTGTCTCTCGTCCACACTGCTGGGTCACACTCAGCAGCCAATCATACAGAAGGGCATTCATGCAGACAGTCAGCCAAACAGGCATACAGTGCATTCAGGCCATCCTCCTTCCTCTCAGACACTCACAAAAGGAATGTGGATTGGGACAAGTACCCAGCCATTCAACACTACACACTGCATTCAGGCCAGTTTCGGGCAGGGCTGTCTCAGTCTTTGTCTTTCATACCAGAAACCAGACAGCCACAACAAGAAGTGCATATTCGTCACACACTCCATTCACCCAGGTCCCCACCCACAGTGTGTACCCACAACATACAGTCACCGGGAGGGCTCCAGCCAGTCTGGACTGGACTTCACAACAACACCATATATGGAACTTCGACCCAACAGCCAGTCAGGGGGAAGGGACAGAGTCAGGGCTTCCCAGGACTTTGGGAAAACAAGGTAACAGGCAATAGAAAGCAAGAGGCCACAGGGGCCATCTTGTTTTCCATCAGGAATCAACTGATTCCAATGGCAGGGCCTGGGTATCCCAAAATGGAGGATACTCAGAGCACCTGTCAAATTCAGCATGGAGCTGCCACCAGCCCATACCCTGCTCTGTGGGCCACCCACAGGTGCCCAAAAACATACACTAGGGGCACAGGGCTGTACCTCCACCCATGGGTGCTGTAAGGGTATCCTATGGGTCTGTTCACCAAACCAAAAGAGAGAGAGCTGCACCGCCAGGAGTCCCACATGAACTCCTGTGCGGAAAACACGACAGAACACACAATAAAAAGGCGGTAAAGGACAAGGATACGGAGACCCTGTCCCTCAGATGCATTTCCAGCATCACAGGCAGCCCCGAGACAATTGAGGGTTCAATAACCCACGCCAAATTTGTTTGCCCTGTGGGGGATAGAAAATAGTTGCAGTGAGAGTGGTGAGCGACTAGTACTGGTTGAACACTTACTGTTCACAAAAATAAAGTAAAATCTATGTTTTCTGTTTTTTTTATGCTTGTGTTTTAAAGGTCCAGGTCCAATGCTGCCAAGGGAGGTGCACTTATTAGTTGCAAAAGTAATGTGGTGACATTGAGAGTGACGTGGTGGGTGACATCAGGAATGGGGACATTGTTGAATGCAGCACAGCATGCACTGGGGGAGACAGAAGTAGGTGCAGCTCAAGAAGTCCCATGAGAGAATGGAATAAAAGGTGGGTGATTTGGGTGTACTGAAAGGGTAGTTGAACAGTGCAGGCACCAGGTGGGGGTGTACGGTTCCTTAGGGGGTAATGAAGGAATGGGGGCTTTTGAACAATATGTGAACAATAGAGATGCCATTTTCTTGTAGGCCCAGATTAGCAAAGCATTTTCGCAGACAGCTCACATTAAAAGAGCTCTAGAATTTTTGTGACAGCAATATGCATTTTTTGAACATTTGGCTGAAATAGTGCGCATAAATCTTGCAAGACTGAAGTTTCCCAGGACAACACAGTCTTATCAAAGTCACGTAAGAGATGCTTTCGAGGCCAATGAGCAAGGCACCTGGGTGAATGAGAAGAATTGGCAGAGACATAGAAATCAAATACAGTTAGTTAAAATCCAGCCGTGGTGTGGCATAATTTTTTTAGACTACTATTGGCAGCAAGGCATGAGAAGGGAACTGGAGGACCAGAGCAATGGGGCAGGGGTTATGCGGCACATGACAGGGAGCCAATCAATGGGGAGAGGTTTTGATTTCCTGGAGTACAAAATTTTAAAGTGTCCTCGCTGATGTCCGCGGGGCACATCATTGGTGTGAATATCTCGACCCTTGACATCTCACAATGCCACATCCAATCAGAACGCAGCGGTTTATCTATTTGTATATTGAGCAATGCCGACCAATGGCAAACAAGTGTTAGTGACAGATCAGCACAATCACGTAATTGTGGGACAGTGTGTGAAGCTTCATAACATCACAAGGGTTGTTAATGTGATTTTGGCCAAGAAATGGTTTACCCAATCAGGGTCACTTAACATATGTATTCTTATTGGGGACTTTCGTAGCTCCACCAATAAGCTCCTGAGACCTGCCCTAAAAATGTAACTAAAATTATGCATGATAATTCTGTAATTTGTGCATAAAATGTTTAGCCGCAGTGGGTGGCATTGAGAGCTCATTTCATTCAATCCAGTTCCACTGCGCTATCTGAACCGTGCTTCCCAGCTGTTTGGGGCAAATAGCATTTGCATTACAATTTGCTTAGTAAACGCACCATCGTTGGATTACGTTTTCTTCCCTATAAATACTTTTTGGCAGATGTACCTTGATACATTGTGGAGGCCCAAACAAAATCCTCAGTTACTGAGCTGAGGATATTCTTGCTGCATTCATGGGGGTGTGGGGTATGCAGGCTGAGACCAGCTTGAAATGAACTAACGAGGAAGACCTGCAGACACTGAATTCTAAAAGGTCTGCCTGGTCACGAGCACCACCCGCACTCAAGGGGAGGTACAGGCTGTGAGGGAAGACTGAGCACAGAGAGGACTCAAGAATCTCTAGAGCTCATGAGTATATCCTTTCATGAACGGTCAGTGCTGTGCGTGCACAGCAGGATCTTATATAGTGTATAGGATGCATACTACAGGGGGGAGGACAATCAGCCATAGTAGTTGTGGATATTAGTTGCAACCCTCTGATAGAGAGATAGTGTGTGGTGGGCAATGTATTGTAGAATAGATGATTGTGTAGATGATGGCAGACATCCATTAGATGGAGTGGTGCATAGTGCAGGTGATTGTATAGCTGTTTCATTCTTTATGGGGCTTTAGAGAAGAGATTATTGAGGTAATCAGTGATTATTGTTGAGGAGCGCACACAGTAGATTTGAAATATTGTGGTATATTGTGTTGGCTGAGGTGGAAGGACTGCCACAGAGTGTTACTGGAAATAGCAGTGCTTAGGGATTATTTGCATAGGGCGGTGGCCCGAGGAGAAGGGACCAGGTACCTGTATAATAAAATAGATTAGTTGGTAGATGGGTTAGTGTGGCCCTCAGAAGAGGGCCAATACATTTTTATTAGAATAATTGTGTGGGCCTTTGGAGAGGGCAATGTTTATGTATATGTAATTGATGTTGGTTTAAGGGTGTGAATGGGAGAAGAGATGAAGTGGGTATGAAGTAAGTGGATGGTAGGGTATGTGTGCGTGGGGAAGTGGTGTGTTGATTGTGTATATATGGTTATGTGTAATGTTTATTTTTCGATTCATATTTTTGAGACTTGTACAAGTGATGCAATTGTGATTGGCTTTTTATTTATATATAGTGGGAGAGAAGTTAAATTGAACAAAATGTAGGAGGGATGAACTCTTGACTGTGGTGAGTCAGAGTGAACAAACGGGGTATCATGGGGTTTAGTGGGATCATGGAAACACCTTTGGGTCACTTGTGTAACAAATTGCTCCAATATCGAGATAAAATATTAAAATACCACTTTCAGTGGGTGCAGGACAATGCTGGGCAGTGTTTTGGGGAATGGCCAGAGAAGGTACTGAAGGGGAATATGAAAATATGGGTTAATGTATGCAGCGTTCCAAACATGCACACAAATATAAGCTGCAAAAGTCCCTATGAAACAGCACCTGGCAAAGTAAAGAGCAGCTCTGTAATGAAAGGTTTCCCACATAGGCCCAACAAGGCCCACTGACTACACTTTAGATAGACTATAATGCAACTCTTATAGACATGCAAATATATATTCTTAACATAACCCAGCAGACTAACATAAGTAGAAAAATATACTAGAAGTGTTTATAATGCTGAACTAATGATTTCCATCACTTAACATTAACTGAATGCAATACATGCAGGGCACACAATCTAGTTAGCTTATCTCAAAGCATTACATTACAAACACACAGTGATGGTGCACCCATCCTCCCCATTCCCATTGAGTCCTAAGGGACTCGAATGAGAATGGGGAGTAATATTTACCTGGGCCTGGCTTTGGGCAATGACCGGGACTGATGGCGCTGCAATGCCTCGGTTATTCCCCAAAGCTAGCGCTGGTAAAAAACACGACTCTGGTGCCAGCCGTGCCGTTTTTACCAGCACGGCTACCACCGGGGTTGTAATGAGGCCCAATGAGAAAATTAAATATGACCATTTAATTTCCGGAAAAGGGCATGGTATGCTCGACAACCGAAATCTTTTATGAGCGGGTCGCAGAAATCATACAAGCATTTTGCCCCCACAGCACTTTACGCGGGTCACCATGCCAGGTATTCCTTTATGGGGTACACATACTCTTAGGAGAGGTAGCCAGAATAAAAGACAATATATTCTGACTGGCAACAGAATTCTTGTTCAGACCAGCAGTACACAAAGAAATAGCACCAGGGACGATACTCACAATACATTTAGAAGCAGCACTCACTAGGAAGGACATGGGACTTTTATATGGGACAGATGTAGAGGGTACAGAGTGGTGCACAGCCCTTTCTATTGATCCAACATTACAACTTACAGATTTGACAGACCCAGAGCTGTTCTCAGAGCATCAAGAGGAGGGGGAGATGGTATTCCACATGTGCGTCCCATGTCAGGTGAACATATAGGATACACAGGTCCCCAGAGGATGCAGAAAGTGAGCTCGGCATCAGCTCACTTGCGGGTGATTTGAAAAAGGTACCAGAGGTACCATGGACCAGTGGGCCCCATGATGTAGGGTTGTTGAAGGGAGCAGGGGATGTCCACAAACAATTGAAGGAAGGGGCACAGTTGATGCGGGTCAAACAGTACCCATTATCATGTGACGCAGACAAGGATATACATGACACACTCCTCACACTATGGCGACAAGTCATACTAGAAATGTCAGAGTGCCCATGCAATACAAAGATTTACCCTGTTAAGAAATCAAAAGGAGGGGCATGGAGATTTATTCAAAATCTACGCGGCCTGAACAATGTAGTGGAAGCAGAATTTCAACTCGAACCAAATTCAGCCACCCTATTATGTAACATCCCCAAAGAAGTGACATACTTCACAGTTATTGATTTGAAGAATGCATTCTTTTCAATACCATTGCACCCAGATTATCAGTTCCTCACCGAGCTCACGTATCGTGGCATCACATTCCAGCACACTTTTGTGCGCTTAATAGGGTGGTTAGATGGACCTAAGCAACTTGAAAATTTACAGCATAGTAATCCAGTACTTGGGTGCCCTCCTGGTGTGGAGCAGTGCAGTGCAAGAAAGATTCAGTTACACTCCTCACATTATCCACTGAGAAGGGGTACAAGGTGGACATGCAGAAATTGCAGTATTGTCAAAAACAAGTAATGTACCTAGGACAGATATTATCGGTAGAAGGCAGGAGGATCACTCCAGAAAGGGCAGAAGGAATACACAGCACACCACAGCTACACACAGTCTTCAGATGCAGTACGTTCTTAGGCCTGTGCAATATTTGCAGCACCTATGTATTAGACTATTCCCCATTTAAAAAGCCCTTCCTTCAGGGATTAAAAATAAGCACAGAAGGTAAAAGGCCCCATAAAATGGACATACAAAATGATTGACTCATTTGCAGAACTCAAGGAGGTGATAGCACATGTACTAGTTTTAGCAACTCCAAACTATAAACACAATTATTTTTTTTTCACATTCTGATGGCACAGTGATGATGGCTGTCCTCATTCAAAAGAAGCCACAAGAACATAAAACCCTGGCCTACTACAGTGGTCTCTTAGACATAGTAATGCAAGGCCACTTCCCATGCGAACAGGCACTTGCCGCAGTGGCATTTGCCATAGAGAAATCAGAAACAGTAACTTTGGGCCGTGCAGTCACACTCTATGTGGAGCAAAATCTAAATCCACATTAACAACCCAGAAAGGCACAGGTTACGAGGTGATATTGTCCAATCCAGCAATGTGTTTGGTTGTTAACCCAGTGACATTCATACCACAGCAGGCAGAGGTAGGGGAGTATGTGTACGATTGTGCCTCTTACATGGCTTGAGGCTGGCCCATATGCTCATATTGATGCAATATCTGCAGCTAAATTAGTAGTATGTAAACTATTCTCCAGGTGGGCAGCATGCAACGAGTTGAGGTCCGACAAATGACAGCACTTTGACAATGATCTCTTTGAGGAGGTAAACTCCTTATTGGGTATTAAAGCACACATACTTGGACTTGTTGAATTCCTCAACGACCTTCTTAAAGAGTGCATTGCCAAGTTGTCAGAGACACTTGGAAAGAACTGGCTCTATTGTTTGCCTCTCGCTTTGTTTGGCCTACACACCTCCCTGGCACGGGTCATAATTTGAATCTGAACGAAACTGTAACAGGCAGGAGAATGCATGTGCCTCTCACCCTGCATATTCAATTTTGGATCCTAATTTTGTAGCACAGGAGATGAATTCAAAGCGTACCTAAGTGAGCACACAAAGTCTCTCAAATACATTTCATGTCAGGTTCAACCAAATCAATGCAGCCATGCCGACCCAGCATCAAGTACAGACACAGCAGCAACACACAACACAGAGACTTTTGCAGCACAACTTCCTCTGTATCTTAGTGACAAATATTGATCAGCAATTTCACAAGGTCTTGGAAGGAGCCACATTACAGCAGATCTTACACAGCGACGTAATGCACCCCAAAAGCAGTGAAGGTAGCAGAGAAGCATCCATGGATTCATCTTACAGATGTCCACTCTGACAAGACTGTTGCTCCCCTGGCAGGAGAAAAAAAATGTCTGACTGATGGGAAGTATACACCAGTTAACTTTGACATTTTTAATCTTGCTTCTGCCTTTACAGAAGAACAGTGAGTGGTCTGAGAAACCTGAAGGTGTTTCACTGGCTAGTCCCCGGGGATCTGTCATCCAGGTGGCCAGGACACAGCCATTGCTATTGGATCCAGTCCCTGGGGGTGGATCAGTGCATGAGGATCACCTGGATGGGGTTTTTTCGGGGGGTGGAAGTGGGACACTGAAAGGTGAGATGCAATACCCCCTTCCTTATGACACCATTTACCCGTCCGACCCAGTAGGATATCTTGAAACTCAACCCCCTTTCTTGACACAAACACATTCTCACAGAGAGATGAAAGACAATAGACTAACACCAGGGCCGTATACCTGACATGTCCCAACACAAGTGTCAGGAAGAGTCAGGCAATTGCCAATAACTATACACACATGCCTTCCCTTTAGCTTCTGAATCAGGATAAAAGGTGGTGCATGAGAGCGCACTCTGAGCAAGGCCAAACACATGAGGAGGCAGCTATTCATGGATGGCAGCTCAAATGGAGGAGAAAGGTGGCAATACCTGAAAGGGTGACAAAAAGTGAATTGCCCTTGCCCTTTACAGCCCAGAACTGCAGAGCCTCTGAGAAGGGAAATGTAAAACAGCGAATTGCAGCTGCAAAGGATGTCTGCGGTACATGAGACCCTCCCGTACTGATAGCTAGGTCGGGGGAAGTGGTTGCCATTGTGGTACCGTCCTTGACTCTAGAGGTAGGAGACGTCAACAGAGTTCAACACAGCCAGATGGTCAGAAAGCCCTGAAAAACAAACTGGACTATGTTAGACTCAAGGTTGTGAAAAGCAACATTATATAAAGAAAGAAGACTAAAGTACAAAGGAATTGTGTAAGCAAAATTGATAACACAGTTAGAGTGGTCCGGTGCTCGTGGGTGCTCATCCAAAGGACTCTAACTGATGCCCCCGCTCCTGAACAAGGAGTGTGTTGAACTGGGAAACCAAAGTGGTCCTGTAGCGGGTTATTTTAAAATCCTGTGCATAGTCAAAATGCCTTGGTTGTTTTAAAAAGTACCAAGAGGCCTTAGGGTAGGCTGTCGTGAAGTGTGAAAGTGCGACGGTCAAGCCAAATCACTTATACAGTCAAAAGACTTTTGCACGTTGTGGAGGCAAATGTGAACCCGACTGAGGGATGCCAGGAGAAAGCTAAGCAAAGTGAACTGTGTATTTTGGCAAACGTGAACCCGACTAAGGGATGCCTGCAAATTAGGGTAAACAGTAACCCATCCAAGAACATTGTAGGGAAAGTCTTACAGGGGGCTTAAGGGAAAGCCTGATTGGGGGCTGAGACCTGGACTTAGGTAAGGGAACAACCTAAGGGATCTGGAAGAACCTTCTTTGAACTGGGTTAAATGGCAATGTGAACCCCGACGGAGGGATGCCAAGAGAAAGCTGAGGGAAATGAATCCTGCATTGTGTTAAAATTAAGTGAACTGTAATAAGTGGCACATGTGAACATGACTGAGGGATGCATGCAAATAAGAGTGAATAGAAGCACAACCATAAACATTGTGATGACAAGCGTGACCCGACCGAGAGATGTCCACAGTGAGTTGTTGGTCTGAGCCCGACTGAGGGATGGTAACTTTGAGAGAGTGATCGGAGCCCGGCTGATTGGATCCAAGGGTGAAGAGTAAATTGCCTGATGTGAAGATTAGCAGAAGGAACTTCTGTATTGTTGTTTGTGATACATCATGCCCTCTGAAGCAAGAGACTTTGCATGAAAGAGATTTGCACGCAGAAGGCCCTGATATTGAGAAAAGGAACTATAGCCTCTTGCCGGTGAGGCCCAGGAGTGTGCTGTGCTCAAGAGTCCCGCCTTGTCCCGTGCTAAAAATGTGAGGAAGGGAGACCCTGGCCATAGCATTGTGACTTATCATTTTGTGAACACTTCTTTCTTCTTTTCTTGTGAATATTATTGTGATGCTGGAAATGCATTGGAGGTACAGGGCCTCCATATCCTTGTCCTTTATTTCCTTCTCATGTATGTTCTGTCTTGTTTTCCATGCAGGAGTTCATGTGGGCCTCCTGGCGGTGTGGCTCTTCCTGTATTTGGTTTGGTGAACAGACCCTTGGGATACCCTTATGGCACCCATGGGTGGGAGTATGACCCTGTAATCCTAGTGTAGGTTTTTGGGCACCTGTGTGTGGCCCACAGAGCAGGGTACAGGCTGTTGGCAGCTCTGTGCTGAATTGACAGGTGCACTGAGTGTCCTCCATTTTGGGGTGCCGAGCCCTGTCATTGGAATCAGTCGATTCCTGATGGAAACAAGATGGCCCCCGTGGCCTCTTGCTTTCTATCACCTGTTCCCTTACATTTCCCGAAGTCCTGGGAAGCCCTGACTCTGTCCCTTCCCCCTGAATGGCTGTTGGGTGGAAGTTTCATATACAGTGTTGTTGGGAAGTCCAGGCCAGAGTGGCTGGAGCCTTCCCAATGACTGTATGGTGTGGGTACGTCCATGGGGTGGGACCTGCGCGAATGGAGTGTGTGACAAATACGCATTTCATGTTGTGGGTGTCTAGTATCTGGTGTTTGACACAATGACTGAGACCGCCCTACCCGAAACTAGTATGAATGCAGTGTGTAGTGCTGAATGGCAGAGTGTTTTTCCAAATCCACATTCTGTGATGTGAGTGTCTGGATGGAGAAGAATGGCCTGAATGCTCTGTGAGCCAATTGGCTGCCTGACTTCCTGAATGCCCTTCTCGGTGATTGGCTGCCTGAGTTTGACCCAGCAGACTGAATGAGAGTCCAAACAGCATATCCGGGGGCTTCTCAATGCTAGCAATCATTCATAAACTGAACTTGATACTTGAGGCTTACTCTTGAAGCCCACTGGAAGAAGAACTGCTGCTGCTGTCCTTCACTAATCTGAAAGCTGCTGTGCCTTCAAGGAACTGATCCAAGAGAGGAACTGGCTAGGCTACCTCTTCCCGAGTTATGAGGGACCATCATGCACCAGCTGATCTTTGCCAAAGCTCCCTGGTAGACAGACCTACGAAAGGCTGCTGACCGGAGAAGGGGACCGCCGAGGATAACGAAGAGAAGCAACGGACAGCCGTCCACTGTCGCCGACCACCGTCACCGACGGGAACCACAGTGCTCCCTTTGCCTAAGAACATTTTGATCCAAGGACTCCCTTATTCATCACTGTTGACCGCTTTCGTCCTGCCGGAGAAAGTCAAGGCCACCGACGACCAAGGATAATCCGCCGGTGGGTTTCCCGCCATACGAAGACCTCAGAGATGTCGACAAAGCCACTGACACCAGCCATGGTGCCGTCACGTTTGCCGACGCCAGATGCCAAAGACCTGACGCCCTTACTGGGCAAAAGTTCTTCATTGACCCTTTGCGGCAACAAACACTCGTCGTCGAGGTGCACCGCATGGCTCAGCTTGCAGGATGTTTTTTTCAACTGATCATCAAAGAGCACCACAAGAACTGAAGCTGCTGCCACTAGGACAGTGTTCACCTTTTTTCCTCGTGGGATCTTGACGATCCATGTCTCCTGCCTTAAAGGGAGCCGCTCAAGAAGGATCCGTCGATGACCTGATGTCGAACTTTGCTATTCTAGGTACATTGTGTGTCAAACTATTTAGAAGGAAATAAGACTCTTGTGAATAATATATGGACTGGGCTTGTAGTATACCATTATTTTACAGGTTGCCCATTTGGGGGGATCTCCATACAGAACTGTGTCTAGTGGGTAGGGACCCAGTATTCTGCCTATTGACCTAACCAACTGTTTTTCCTCCTATGTCTATTGTTGGTTCTCTTTATTACTTGATTTGTGTGACTTTCAAACTAAGTCCAGTTGATGCTCTTTAATGAAATCTGATAGTAATTGTGGTACCACGTATAACTGTGTATATATTTGCTGTTGTAGACTAATTGAACACAAAGTGAGTTGTGATTGTGTATAACCTTGAACCTTAATTATATAAAGACTAACAGGGTAATTCATAGAAATTCGCACAAAAGTGGCGCACGCCACTGGCGCACAGCGTGCCTGTGCGAATGTCTGCGCCAGCCGCGTGCGCTAAAATCGATTTCCGTGCACAGCGTATTCATGGATTTTCGCATCCAAAACCAGCCGTGGCGCAGCGTGGCGCAGCGACCCTGCAGCAGCACCAGTTACGCCCCCAAGAACGCCTTCGCGCAAGGAAAAGCCTTCAAAATCCCCAAATAATCGCAAAGGGCTGCGCTAACCCTGGACCAGTTCACAGGGCTGGCAAACAGCAAACGCCAAGCGGGGAACGTGTATTTCAGTGGTTCGCGGGAAGTTCCACACGCGATTGTCCTGTGTACGTGTGCATTAGGGGTCTGCGGGAAGTATCACACGCACAATCAGCAGGGTACGTGTATTTCAGGGGTGCACGGGAAGTATCACACGCGATTCCAGCAGGGTACGTGTATTTCAGGGGTGCGCGGGAAGTATCACACGCAATTCCAGCAGGGTACGTGTATTACAGGGGTGCGTGCGAAGTTCCACACGCGATTTCAGCAGGGTACGTGTATTTCAGGGGTGGGCGGGAAGTTCCACACGTGATTGGCACCGTGCGAGCAGGGTACGTGTATTTCAGGGGTGCGCGGGAAGTTCCACACGCGATTGGCCCCGTGCGAGCAGGGTACATGTATTCCAGGGGTGCGCGGGAAGTTCCACACGCAATTTCAGCAGGGTACGTGTATTTCAGGGGTGCGCGGGAAGTTCCAAACGCGATTTCAGCAGGGTACGTGTATTTCAGGGGTGCGTGGGAAGTTCCACACGCGATTGGCCCCGTGCGAGCAGGGTACGTGTATTGCAGGGGTGCGCGGGAAGTTCCACACGCGATTGGCCCCGTGCGAGCAGGGTACGTGCATTCCAGGGGTGCGCGGGAAGTTCCACATGCGATTTCGGCAGGGTACAAGTATTTCATGGTGGCGCGGGAAGTTCCACACGAGATTTCAGCAGGGTACGTGTATTTCAGGGGTTCTGGGGAGTACTATACGTGAATTGGCTGTGTGGGTCCTCCCAGGTGTTCGCTCTACAACCTCCACGGCCCCTGAAGGCAGCCCACACCACGGGGGACTACCCCGCACCCCTGCTCATGTCCCGCAGGCAGCCCATCCACCATGGGCATGCCCCCCAGCCAACCCACATGTCACCTTGCACTACTGATCAACAATGCATGTCTCACAGCACCCCCACCCCCCAGCAGTCAGGGGCACCCTCCACCAGGCCCCCACTCCTGTCTCCCTGCACCCCCACCCCCCAGCAGTCAGGGGTACCCTCCACCAGGCCGCCACTCCTGTCTCCCTGCACCCCCTACCCCCAGCACTCAGGGGCACCCTCCACCAGGCTCCCACTCCTGTCTCCCAGCACCCCCACCCCCCAGCCACCAGGGGCAGCCTCCACCAGGCCCCCACTCATGTCTACCACCACCCCACACCCCAGCCACAAGGGGCAGCCTCCACCAGGCCCCCACTCATGTCCCCTATTAACCCCACCACCCAGCAGTGCAGGGGCAGCCTCCACCAGGGCCCCACTCATGTCTCCCATCACCCCCACCCCCCAGCAGTGCAGGGGCAGCCTCCACCAGGCCCCCACCCATGTCCCCTATTACTCCCACCCCCCAGCAGTGCAGGGGCAGCTTCCACCAGGCCCCCACTCATGTCTCCCACCACCCCCACCCCCACCCCCCAGCAGTGCAGGGGGAGCCTCCGCCAGGCCCCCACCCATGTCTACCACCACCCCCACCCCCCAGCCACCAGGGGCAGCCTCCACCAGGCCCCCGCTCATGTCTCCCTATTACCCCCACCCCCCAGCAGTGCAGGGGCAGCCTCCACCAGGCCCCCACTCATGTCTCCCACCACCCCCACCCCCCAGCCACCAGGGGCAGCCTCCACCAGGTCCCCACTCATGTCTACCACCACCCCCACCCCCACCCCCCAGCCACCAGGGGCACCCTCCACCAGGCTCCCACTCCTGTCTCCCACCACCCCCACCCCCCAGCAGTTCAGGGGCAGCCTCCACCAGGCCCCCACCCATGTCTCCCACCACCCCCACCCCCCAGCAACCAGGGGCACCCTCCACCAGGCTCCCACTCCTGTCTCCCACCACCCCCACCCCCCAGCAGTGCAGCGGCAGCCTCCACCAGGCCCCCACCCATGTCTCCCACCACCCCCACCCCCTAGCCACCAGAGGCAGCCTACACCAGGCCCCCACTCATGTCCCCTATTACCCCCACCCCCCAGCAGTGCAGGGGCAGCCTCCACCAGGCCCCCACCCATGTCTCCCACCACCCCCACCCACAGCAGTGCAGGGGCAGCCTCCACCAGGCCCCCACCCATGTCTCCCACCACCCCCACCCCCCAGCCACCAGGGGCAGCCTCCACGAGGCCCCCACTCATGTCCCCTATTACCCCCACCCCCCAGCAGTGCAG
Source organism: Ambystoma mexicanum (assembly GCF_040938575.1). Lineage (NCBI taxonomy): Eukaryota > Metazoa > Chordata > Amphibia > Caudata > Ambystomatidae > Ambystoma > Ambystoma mexicanum. The sequence continues at coordinate 1,247,785,335 of NC_090930.1, read as the reverse complement.
GGGCAGCCTCCACCAGGCCCCCACTCATGTCTACCACCACCCCCACCCCACAGCCACCAGGGGCAGCCTCCACCAGGCCCCCACTCATGTCTCCCACCACCCCCACCCTGCAGCAGTGCAGGGGCAGCCTCCACCAGGCCCCCACTCATGTCTACCACCACCCCCACCCCCCAGCCACCAGGGGCAGCCTCCACCAGGCCCCCACTCATGTCTCCCACCACCCCCACCCCCAGCAGTGCAGGGGCAGCCTCCACCAGGCCCCCACCCATGTCTACCACCACCCCCACCCCCCAGCCACCAGGGGCAGCCTCCACCAGGCCCCTACTCATGTCTCCCTGCACCCCCTACCCCCCAGCAGTCAGGGGCACCCTCCACCAGGCTCCCACTCCTGTCTCCCACCACCCCCACCCCCCAGCAGTGCAGGGGCAGCCTCCACCAGGCCCCACCCATGTCCCCTATTACCCCCACCCCCCATCAGTGCAGGGGCACCCTCCACCAGGCCCCCACTCATGTCTCCCACCATCCCCACCCCCAGCAATGCAGGGGCAGCCTCCACCAGGCCTCCACCCATGTCTACCACCACGCCCACCCCCCAGCCACCAGGGGCAGCCTCCACCAGGGCCCCACTCATGTCTCCCTGCACCCCCTACCCCCAGCAGTCAGGGGCACCCTCCATCAGGCACCCACTCATGTCCCCTATTACCCCCACCCCCCAGCAGTGCAGGGGCAGCCTCCACCAGGCCCCACTCATGTCTCCCACCACCCCCACCCCCCAGCCACCAGGGGCAGCCTCCACCAGGCCCCCACTCATGTCTACCACCACCCCCACCCCCAGCCACCAGGGGCAGCCTCCACCAGGCCCCCAATCATGTCCCCTATTACCCCCACCCCCCAGCAGTGCAGGGGCAGCCTCCACAAGGCCCCCACTCATGTCCCCTCTTATCTCCCAGCAGTGCAGGGGCAGCCTCCACCAGGCCCCCACCCATGTCTCCCACCACCCTCACCCCCCAGCCACCAGGGGCAGCCTCCACCAGGCCCACACTCATGTCTCCCTGCACCCCCTACCCCCCAGCAGTCAGTGGCACCCTCCACCAGGCTCCCACTCCTGTCTCCCACCACCCCTACCCCCCAGCAGTCAGGGGTACCCTCCACCAGGACCCCACCCATGTCTCCCACCACCCCCACCCCCCAGCCACCAGGGGCAGCCTCCACCAGGCCCCCACTCATATCTCCCACCACCCCCACCACCCAGCAGTGCAGGGGCAGCCTCCACCAGGCCCCACCCATGTCTACCACCACCCCCACCCCCCAGCCACCAGGGGCAGCCTCCACCAGGCCCCCACTCATGTCTCCCTATTACCCCCACCCCCCAGCAGTTCAGGGGCAGCCTCCACCAGTCCCCACTCATGTCTCCCACCACCCCCACCCCCCAGCCACCAGGGGCAGCCTCCACCAGGCCCCCACCCATGTCTCCCACCACCCCCACCCCCCAGCAACCAGGGGCAGCCTCCACCAGGCCCCCACTCATGTCCCCTATTACCCCCACCCCCCAGCAGTGCAGGGGCAGCCTCCACCAGGCCCCCACCCATGTTTACCACCACCCCCACCCCCCAGCCACCAGGGGCAGCCTCCACCAGGCCCCCACTCATGTCTCCCTATTACCCCCACCCCCCAGCGGTGCAGGGGCAGCCTCCACCAGGCCCCCACTCATGTCTCCCACCACCCCCACCCCCCAGCCACCAGGGGCAGCCTCCACCAGGCCCCCACTCATGTCTACCACCACCCCCACCCCCCAGCCACCAGGGGCACCCTCCACCAGGCTCCCACTCCTGTCTCCCACCACCCCCACCCCCCAGCAGTGTAGGGGCAGCCTCCACCAGGCCCCCACCCATGTCTCCCACCACCCCCACCCCCCAGCAACCAGGGGCACCCTCCACCAGGCTCCCACTCCTGTCTCCCACCACCCCCACCCCCCAGCAGTGCAGGGGCAGCCTCCACCAGGCCCCCACCCATGTCTCCCACCACCCCCATCCCCCAGCCACCAGGGGCAGCCTCCACCAGGCCCCCACTCATGTCTCCCTGCACCCCCTACCCCCCAGCAGTCAGGGGCAGCCTCCACCAGGCTCCCACTCCTGTCTCCCACCACCCCTACCACCCAGCAGTCAGGGGCACCCTCCACCAGGCCCCCACCCATGTCTCCCACCACCCCCACCCCTCAGCCACCAGGGGCAGCCTCCACCAGGCCCACACTCATGTCTCCCACCACCCCCACCCCCCAGCAGTGCAGGGGCAGCCTCCACCAGGCCCCCACCCATGTCTACCACCACCCCCACCCCCCAGCCACCAGGGGCAGTCTCCACCAGGCCCCCACTCATGTCTCCCACCACCCCCACCCCCCAGCCACCAGGGGCAGCCTCCGCCAGGCCCCCACCCATGTCTCCCACCACCCACACCCCCCAGCAACCAGGGGCAGCCTCCACCAGGCCCCCACTCATGTCCCCTATTACCCCCACCCCCCAGCAGTGCAGGGGCAGCCTCCACCAGGCCCCCACCCATGTCTCCCACCACCCCCACCCCCCAGCCACCAGGGGCAGCCTCCACCAGGCCCCCACTCATGTCCCCTATTACCCCCACCCCCCAGCAGTTTAGGGGCACCCTCCACCAGGCCCCCACCCATGTCTCCCACCACCCCCACCCCCCAGCACTGTGGGGCACCTGGCAGCAGGCCCCCACTCATGTCCAACTCATGTTCCCCTGCACCCCCACCCCCCAGCACTGTGGGGCACCTGGCAGCAGGCCCCCACTCATGTCCAACTCATGTTCCCCTGCACCCCCACCCCCTAGCACTGTGGGACACCTGGCAGCAGGCCCCCACTCATGTCCAACTCATGTTCCCCTGCACCCCCACCGCCAGCACTTTGGGGCACCTGCCAGCAGGCCCCCACTCATGTCCAACTCATGTTCCCCTGCACCCCCACCCCCCAGCACTGTGGGGCACCTGCCAGCAGGCCCCCACTCATGTCCAACTCTTGTTCCCCTGCACCCCCACCCCCCAGCACTGTGGGGCACCTGCCAGCAGGCCCCCACTCACGTCCAACTCATGTTCCCCTGCACCCCCACCCCCAGCACTGTGGGGCACCTGCCAGCAGGCCCCCACTCACGTCCAACTCATGTTCCCCTGCACCCCCACCCCCCAGCACTGTGGGGCACCTGCCAGCAGGCCCCACTCATGTCCAACTCATGTTCCACTGCACCCCCACCCCCCAGCACTGTGGGGCACCTGCCAGCAGGCCCCCACTCATGTCCAAATCATGTTCCCCAGCCAACATGTCATCACAATCTAGATCCCTGGTCCCTATGGTCAGCCTCCAAATGCAAAACACCCACCCGAGTATTGCATCCACCCACTCAGAAATGGCAATAACATGATAGAACAGCAATTGCAAGTTTGGAAACGAACACATGTCCCTCACATACACCCAATGGGTTTCAGTGAATCTCAAAACCCATATCATGATATGCATGAAACCAATGAGATGATACTACACATTGAAGTTTGATCAAAAATATGTATTAAAGGAAACATGAATTGAATCAAAAATAAACTAACAGAAATGGGAATGTAAAAAAAGTAAAAAGAAGCATGTCCGTGAAAAAATGCAAAACCAAAAATCAGAATCCAAAGGAATGGTGTCCAAAGTCACAGTCCACAAAAGAAAATCCAATGGGAAATTATAATTGAAAGCCATTGCTCCATGGGTAAATTGTAAAAAGAAAAGAAAATCCAACAGTGAACTATGTACAGGTGAACAAGCCAAGGTTCCATGATCCCAACAAAAGAAATGAAACCTATCTAACAACACTACCTAATAAAAAATAAATATATACAAAAATGTGGCCCATTGTCCAAAAGGTCCAAAGAAAATGCAAAAACAAAGGAAACCTAACACTAACTACATAACTATTTACATGGGCAGCGGGCTAGTCCAACGGCTCACTGGATGTTGTCATGGGCCAGGGCATCATCGAACTCCTGTTCAATGGCTTGGAGGCGGGCATGTTCCCTGGCCCGAGGTCTCGCAGGGATAAAGCAGTGTCCAGCTCCAACTCCCTGCGAAGACCCTCGAGGGACTCAGCCCACCTCAGCGCCCTCCACATGGAGTTCTCCGCCCTGACCATTGTGAGCCGTTCCTCCTCTGCCCGCTGCCGCTCCGCACCTATCTGCTGGCCCAACCGCTCCCACACGGAAGCAACTCCCATTCCAGGGTTCTCCTGCCCTCCGGCCGATGCCTGCACCCCTGATGTTGATGGCCCCGAGCCATGATGCCTCCCACGTCGAGCCTGCTGCTGCCTCCGACGCAACTGCCTGTGCCACCACGACGGCATCCAGGCTGATGGAATCCACCGACGCCATCGTGCACGTGCCCTGCCCGATGATGCCGTCACATCCTCCATCTGCTGGGGTCCAGTTGCTGGTGTGTCCACCCCTGCTGGACCTCCGACTCCCGACTCTGGCAGGGATGGGATCCCCACCGAGCCGGCTGCATTGGTCGGGGCAGGTCCACAGGGGGCCCTGGTGGCATCTGGGCCGGAAGACGGCATGGAGAACGACTGGTGCATAGTCTCCACAAAGGAGGAGAGGGTCGCCAGATTGGCCGACACATGTAGGAAACCCCCGACCATGGCCGATCCCAACTGGGCCACGTCAGCACGGTGCTCTCCGTGATGACGTGCATGCTCCTCCCGGGAAGCACGCACCTCATCACGAATTGCACCTGTGCGCAACGCAACACCAATCAGGACCTTCTCCATACGGCCAGGGGTCCCCTCGTCCGCAGGTGGAGGGGAGTCAGATGACATGGACATCCCCCCTACCTGCGGACGGGGCTGGGATGGGGCATCCCTGCTGGTGCATGGTGGTGCAGTCACAGTGTCAGGGACAGTGACATGCACAGGCCCCTCCACAGCGACCTGTGGTTCCTCCTGCCCCTGCCCCTGCCCCTGGACTGCAACACTTGCACCGGCAGGGATTCCCCCACCAGGCCCCATGTGCGCCTCAGTAGCGGCCTCCTCCTCCTATGTGGAAACCACCAACCTGGATGGCTCCACCCCGTCTTCCGCCATTGCAAGCCCCTGTGGGGGCTCACCCACCCCTTCCGCTGCAGCCGTGGGGGCAGCCCCGCCGTTTTGCTCCACAGAGCCGTCTCAGCCCTCTTCTTCACGTGGCGCTGTGTAGAGGGAGACATAGAACACAAGCATCAGGGTACTGTACAATGGTCCCCTAGACAGGAAGCAATAGCAGATGAATGGCACTGTCAAAGATCACTTCCATCATGTCCCTCCACAACACATGGCTCAGTGCAGGTAAAACACATGCGGTAACAGGCATGGCGCATGCTATGGACATTAGCATACATGTCCAAGTGATTCTTGAAACATACACTGTTGTTTTGGAACTCACATGCATCATGGGCCATGCCTATCACATGCACACACTTCACCCTAGTTTCATCCATCTGGCCTCGTACACCACAGACACAGTGGATACAAGGATGACTAGGCTGCATCAGTGAACCTGAACATTGCGACAGACATGTGTCATGCATCCCTGGCATTCACAAGTCACAGACACGCAGGTCAGACACACAGACATGGACAGCATACATGTACATGGCATCAGCACCCATCCCTCACCCATGTCCAGGAACAGAGACTGGCATGCTTTCATGTGGCCATTCTGCATAGGGCAACCCATGTTGCATTTGAACACATGCACCAACCGTGTGGTTCACACATTTCTGGTCTCACATGCATGACGTCCCTGCACACACACATGCATACCTGGCCTATGTCACACATACAGGCAAGTATCAGACAACCAGCACACTGCGACATGCCCTGTCTCACACAGCAATGCTTGGCCACTTACCGCTCAACTCCAGATGGGTCTGCCTCTCAAGGATCTGGGCGTGGAGCGCTGGGGCTACGCGTTCCAGGACCCTCATCTGGATGGTACTCATGCGGCCCCGGCCCCCCTCCACGAGGCGCCGGGCCTTCAAGAGGGTCCTGGACCTGCAGTCATCCCAGCGCTTCTTAACATGTTGGTAGTCGCGGACTGCCACCCCCTCCGCGTTGATGGCAGTCACGATGTCCATCCAGATCCGAGTCTGTCCTTCCTTGTTGGCGCGCTTACTTCCGAAGAGGGCATCATACTGCCCCAGGACTTGCTCCACCAGGACACCAACTTCGGTGGCAGTGAAGCTGGTGCCCCTCTGCCTCTCTGGCCGGGGGTTGCCAGTGGTGCCAGATGTTGCAGTGCCCGACATGGCAACCCCAGAGGCAGGAGTGGGTGGGCAACTGGGTCCTGGTGCTGGGCTGTGGAGCGATGGTATCCCAGTCGGGAGTCTTCTGTTCCAGCAGGGGTGGACACAGCAAATGGATCCCTGCAGATGGCTGATGTGCAGGCACCAAATGGCAGGGCACGGTGGCAGCAGGCAGGCAGGCAGACAGGCAGGCAGCAGCAGATGGCTCGTGGGAGGCTGCTCCGGGCTCTGGGGGGCAGTAATTCGGCCTTTTGGGCAGGAGCGTGGTATTCCATGTGCTTACGCGTGGCCAGCTTGATACGGAGTGATTTGGCACGTGAAAATCCTGCACGTCTGCGTGTAAATCGAGGAAAGGCCCTTAGCGCATATGCACGTCAGCACGCATATGCGATTTCATTGGACCAAAGGCCCTTAGAGCGTGAGCGCGTCTGTGACGTGAGGCGCGCGGGTGTTTCCCTCATTACACGTGATGACAGAGCACACGTGGATTTCCACCAATCGCATGTGGAACTTCCTGCGCACCCCAGAAATACACGTACGCAGGCCAATCGCGTGTACGCTCACTTCCCTCCGATTACACGCGATGACACTCGGACGTGCAGTTTTACCACGTGTGCTTGCATATGCGATTTCATTGGCTCAAAGGCCACCATGCGCAGCTGTGACGTCACGCGCATGGCCGTAGAGAATATCGTGTGTAAAAATGAAGAGATGCACGTCCGAGTGTCAAAGCGCGTAATTGGTAGAAATGGCCTCATCGCGTATGCGCGTCTGTGACGTGTGTATAAAAGGTACATGTAGAACGCCATTTCCTTGTACGTGCTTTTCGTGGAGAGCGAGTGGGTGAAATCTGTATTTCTTGTTGTTTCACACGCGATTTACTTCACAGCGTTTCCAGTTCGTACTCCCTGTTACCTCTGATAGCTTTTTCTCTTTTCCTCTTTTTCCTGGGCCTTTTTCCTCAAACAGCGTTCCCTACTACTGTTGTCCTGTCTCCTCAGACAGCGTACAATTCTTCTTTTGGCGGGGGTGTTGCCAACGCGCACACACGCATATTTTTCACGCTTTTGTTCCTGGCAGACGGTGAGTCGCGCACGTATTTAACATCTGTGCTTGCCCCGTGTGTCGCATACCCCTTCAGAGGTCATTCTAGGCTGCGTGTGACACGCATACGTTCATTCTTGTGTTCCTGGGTGCCACAGCGTAGTGCAGGTTTATTTTTCCACGCACGTGGTCTAGGAGGGGTTGCGTGCACCTTACTTCGCTTTTTTGGGGTGCGTTGCGTGACCCATCATCTTTCCCCAGGGGTGACATACAGCCTTGCTAGAGCACTAGGGTACGATTACCATCTGGTACCCAACCCCTTTGACCCCCAATTGCCCAGGACAATAGTTCACATCGACTCCCATATGCACAATAACATCAGTGCCATGGCTGGGAGGCGACCAAGCCGTAAGGGTGGCAAAGGTGGCCGAGCCCCAAGTGGTGGCCGTGGTGGATCCAGTAGGGGACGTGGCCGTGACTTGCAGGGTGCCCCTAGCCCCCCATGTGTGGAGGAGCAGTCAGGGACACCCATGCCCCCCCCCCCCGGTTGAGGTTACCGTGGCTGACACCATCCATGCTCAGCCCTTGTTGGACCAGCCCACTGTGGAACCAGACCTAGCACAGGATGACTCCATGGCTGACTTCCAGGTCTGCAGGTCTAGGCCACGTGCGCCGGTGAACATTGGTGTCATCAGGCCACGTGGATCAGGGGCAGCTAGGTCATCTGCTGCCCCGCGTAGGCAGGCTGGGGAGGCTGCAGGGGCAGCTGCGGCTCCATCCACCCCACCTCTCACACACCCATCCAGGACAGTGTCGGTCCAAGTCCATAATGCTGACATTCCCCCTGACACCATCACACTTGAGATAATGCCTGCACCAACTCCCATGCTGAGTGTGCAATCCACGCTCCTGCCCCTAGTGTCCAGAGTGGCGTAGGACACTCAGGATCCCCACCACCTTCCAAGCGGAAGAGGAAGAGTGCTCGTCCAGTAGAGGCTGATGCCCCAGACACAGCTACACAGTCTGGCCCGTCAAGGAAGCCCAGCTTCAATGAGGCCGAACTGAATGCACTTGTAGAGTATGTGTCCGCACATGACCGCAAAATGGTGATTGTTGCAGGATCCAAGACCACACCTGCACAACGTCAGGCACACTGGCAGACCATTGCAGACATCATAAGTGCCCTTGGAATCGTGAGGCACACAGCTAATGAATGCTACAAGCGCTGGAATGACCTGAAGCGCAGGGCAAAGAATAAGCTGGCCTCAAGTCATGCCGCAACTCTAGTGACTGGAGGTGGGTCTCCAGCAGACGACATAGAACTCACTCCACATGAGCAGGTTGCTGGGACCTACGTCACGGAGGAACAGATCCAAGGCGTGGGAGAACTGGCAGATTACGAGGCATTGTCCGGTGAGTGCACATGCATGTGTGTGTCATCCATGTGCATGGTGCGTGTGGGAGGGCTTCTGTTTGGGTGCCAGGGGAGGGTGTGTGTGCCTGAGTGGTTCGGCTCACCCATGTGCCTCTTCCTATACATTCTTGGCAACAGCATTTGGGTATAGCAGCATCCCTCCGGCCAACATTAGACATCCAGCCCAACACCACGGCAGTTGCCCTTGGAGTGTCATCTTGCCACAACACTGTTGCTTATTTACCTCTGTTTATTCAGGCAGATTGTTTGCATACCACCACTTTTACTCAGGATTTCTCAGTCCTATTGCCACATGTCTGACATGGCTATGGTACAGTGGACTAGCTCAGTTTCGTGGACATGATTAGTTTGGACATGTCCCTGTGCTATAGAACCATTTTTGACTGGCAGCTGCAGGTTAAACATTTGAACCATTACAATGAAAATAATCAATTATATGAACAAACTGGACTGAATGAACAATTGGTGACCTCCTCTCCCTCTTCACTTCATGGCTAGGGTACATGCCATCTGTGTGATGGCATATGTATTTGACCTGCCAATCACTGGCCAATGTCTGATGCCACTGCTAGGCAGCATGCAGCAAATGTGTTCATCGTCCATCTTGGTGTCATCAATGTGTGCCATCTGCCTCCCCATCACACGCAGTGATGGTGCATGCATGGTAGTGTTTTAGTCATGTGGGACATGTGTCAATCAAGTACTGTTTCTGTAGCCTCTCAGCCCTAATTGTGTGCCATAGTGCTCATGCCTGTTTCCATTTGTTTTCTTGTATGTCTTTGCAGGGGAAGACGCACTTGATACTGCTGGGGTTGTGGAGATGGTGCAGACCCAGGAGGGGTCTGAGGGCCGACTGACCACCAGTGAGGGACGTGGTGTGGTGGTGGGTGAGAACCCACAACTGCTGCAGGTCGTGCTCTCAAGGGGTGTCTCTGGCTGCACCTCCCCCGAGCTGTACTCAGGTGTCGATTCGGATGATGAGACCTACGTGCCGTCGCAGGTGAGTGTTCCTGGGAGGGATTCTGTTCTGTCCGACCCACCTGCACCAGGGTTAGAACCCTCAATGGGGATGTCAGTATTGGCAGGTACCCCTTTGGTGGTTACGGATGCAAGGTCACACTCTGCGACATCTGATCCTGTTCCTGGGCCAGTAGATCAGAGGGGGAATGCAGTCCTGCAGCCTCAGGCAGTGCCGGCACAGCAAGGCGCAGTTCGCCTTGCCCCAGACAGGTGTGGTGCCCGCCGACGTGGTGGCCTATACGCCACCTGGCAATACCGCATGGGAGCAATCCATTTACGGTATGGCAACCCAACAGGCAGCATCATCAGAGATGATGGCTCAGGCCATGGATAGGGTGGCCACTTCCATTGTCCCCCCCGAAAGGCTGATGGAGCGACTACAGCAGGCAACCGACTCCATCTGCCAGTCACACAGGGAGGACATGTTGGCATCCGACAGGGACAGGCGGGCGGCACTGGCGACTCTGCAGGAAGCCATCTCCATAGAGTCCCAGGGCCACAGGGAAGCCCTGAGGCTGGAACTCCGTCACCTCAGGACGACTCTTGTTGAGCTTGAGGCTTCAACAAACCAAAGGACAGAACAGCAGCTGGAGCGTCTCACCCGTACGCTCTCAGCAGAGATGCAGGCAACTAGGGCGGAGGTCCGGGCATCCCGTGAGTTGTTGCATGGGGACCTCCGCACACTTATCCTCCAGAACGAGACCTACCACACCCGCATGCTTGCAGCCATGGAGGAACAGACTAGGGCTTTGCGTGGGCTGCCTCCCATAGTGCCACCACCTCCTGATGCAGCTGCAGAGGGTGAGGATAGCGACAGCAGTGATACTCCCACAATAGGGTAGCCGTGTAGGCCATGAGCCCAAGGAGGTGTTTTTTTTCCGCAAGATCCACACAGGTGGGTTTTGGTGTGCACCCTGTCCTCGGACCTCCTGGGTGGCCTCCCCCACCCCGCCCCCTGGGCCCATTAATGGCCATTTTTTTTTATTTTATTATTTTTTTTTTTTTTTTTTTTTGGGACAGTGGGCCTCATTACACGTTGTGCGGTAATGGAATACCGGTACCGGTAAAGATTTACCGGTACCGTTAATTCCCTAAGCCAATCACGACCCGAACCCACCGCTATCTGCGCACCTGTTAATTACGGTGCCACTAATAGCGGCAAAGCCGAGGGCGCGCGACCCCCAGGCCGGAATTAGCGCCATGGCGCTAATACCAGTCCATCACAAGCCATGCGGACATGGTATTAGCGGCATGTAAAACACCCAAAAACCCCTTACCGGCATGGCGCTAATTACGGCATCGAAAAGCACCCGTTAAGAGACCTGAGCAGTGTACCCATCAACTACAGGTGGACACAATCAGCACAGGTGCATGCAATGGAGACAGGCAGCACAAAAGAGCACACCACACCCCTACCCACACCCCTTCCCACACCAATATGGTGCCAATAGCAGCAGCATGACATGACAGCCTTGACTACATGATAGCAGTGCAGCACCAACAACAACAGCCCACACCAGAGGTGACCCGTAACAGGTACCCATTCCTCACACCATACAGGCAATGCCAGCGATCCACTGAGGAGGTGGCTCCCAACACCTGTACGGAACCCACAGAACCAGCAGGAAGAGGACAACAATATAGTACATCCCTCCAATGACAGTGCTCCACTGCCTAAGCGGCCTGGGTGTGGCACTCCTGTACGGCCGTGTCAAAGTGGCAAAGACAACCATGGCATGTGTAGAGCATCACAAAATGTGCATATGATGGAACGTGCCTATGCCACCTGAAATTGACATGCAACCACCAGAAGAGTATGATGTGGCTGAGGATGAGTGCGGGTGGAATGCCCCGGCAGGACATGAAACAGGCAGTGCCAAGGAGGCACACGATGTACATCAGCATCTGATTCTGTGATCTCATCATGCACCAAGGTGAAATAGCATGGACGTAGATGGAAATTGTTGCCCTGGTGCATGTTTCGAGGCCCACAAAGGATCCTGTCCACAATGAATGACACATACACAATAATGGAGACCACGCTTGGGTTTCAAACTCTGAACAGTGTATATTGAACATATTGTGGTACGAAAGTGCATTACCCAAACTCCCAAAATACACCCTTACCCCCTCCCCCCTCAACACACCCAAACAGACCCTTACCCCCCTCCCCCCTCAACACACCCAAACAGACCCTTACCCCCCTCCCCCCTCAACACTCCCATGTGAGTCTCATGACGTGATTGTGTCCATCGCCACATGTGGCACACGAATCCTGGTGGCCCTATTTGCCAGTGCCTGCATCGTCATCTGGTGGTTGTGAAGCCGTGCGCCGCAGGTTCCGCATAGACCGGCGCAGGGGACTAGTCTGGCGTGAACTCCCAGACGAGGAGGGGCCTGGTTCTTCCTGGGCCGTGAGTGGGCACCGACGCTCAATAGCGTCTGCTATGCGGTTCATGGCCTGCCGCAGTTGGGCCATTTCACTGCAGATTCGGCTGGTGCATGCCTCCATGCCCTCCCTTGTCTGCTGTGCCAATGTAGCAATGTCCTCCCTCAGGCGGACTGTCTCTGCCACATGTTGACCTACTAGGCCACTCATCTCGTTCTGCCTCTGGTAGATGCTCGAGAGGTCATGTCGCATGGTGGGTGCTGGTGGGATGGCTGATGCACCTGGTCCCATTGCACTTGCATCAGGAGAGGATATCTGGGGGCTCCATATCCCTTCAGGGGTGGGTGAATCTCCATGACTACCCGGACCTGAGGAGTACCTCGGGCTTGCCAGCAAGGGGCTTGTTGGTCTGGGGCTCTGGCTATCAGCATCAATGGCAGGTGTGTCCTCCTCATCTGAAGGTGGGGCCGTGGCTGCTGCTTCACCCGTTGAGCTGGTGGCAGCAGAGTGCATTCCCTCGATGCTGCCCTCACCTGCTGGGAGACACACTTCCGTGGGTGCCACGACGGGAGCAGCCATGGCCTGTGGATGCGTGCAACTGGTGTTCCGGCTGCTTTTGTCCCTGTGGTCATGGACACTCGTCCTGGCTGCCCTTGTGGATGTGGCGGTGTCCCCTGTGGCATCCCTCCTTGCTTTTTTGCTGGATGTGGGAGCAGGTGTGGAAGTGGGTGCCTCCTCAGTGTCAGTGTGTGATCCTGCAAGGGTGAGAAATGTTGACAACCATCAGTAATGGGTCGACCTGCCTTGAGCAAAATGAATACGTCATGCCGTTCTATGCATTCCGGGCTCTTCAGTGTGGATGCAGGTAATGGGGATGTTGGGTGGGTCATGCATGAATGGGTCTGTGTTGTTTGGGCATGTGGTGATGCATGCATGTCTGTTTGTGGCTGGAGCCACGGCATTGATATGGACACATGATTGGGGGGAACATCACACTTCACTGTGCATTGTTTGATGCATACACTCACCTCCATCGGACGAAACGGCCACGCCATGCTCCATTTGTCCAACTCCCTCAATGCATTCCACCCCGATGGTTGATGCGCATGTCTCCTCCCACTCGGTGAGCTTGATTGGCGATTCACTGCCTCCTCCTGTGCCCGTAGCCAGGTTGCGGTTCACGGATAGAATGTTCCGCACACGGAGCCGGAGGTCATCCCACCTCTTTCGGCAGTCTTTGACTGTGCGGGTTGTGGTGCCTACCGCGCTGACCTTGTGGGCTACCTCTTCCCAGATGGCCTTCTTCTTCACAATGGTCTCCCGACGCATGTCGTTGTTGAAGACGACATGAGCATTGTCTGCTAGTGTCTGCGTTAGCATCAGGAGCTCCTCCTTGCAAAACTTCTCCTTGCGTTGCCGCTCAGACGATTTTTTAATGGCCTTGGGCATCTTCACGGTGTCCTTGGTGTATTTCCCAACGTGGTTCCTGGTAAGGTGTCCTGGGTAAGGGGGATGGCAATGGATTGTGTTTTTAAAGATGGCGCCGTGCTCTTTCCCGTTCCGGTGTGATGACGCTATTTCCGTTTCCGCAATATAGCGGTGACCGCTATTGGCGGTCACCGCTATTTGCGGAAACCGCTATTTGCATGTGGCGGCAGGGCGGAAGTGCTAACAGCGCTTTCGAGGATGCCGTTAAGGGACTTTTTGGGGACTTTTGCGGCATGGCGGTAGGCTCATTACCGGCATGGCGGTAGGCTCGTGCCCGCGATCTCGTAATGGCATGCAATTTGCGGCCTCTTGCGAGGGCGGACACGCTATTTACGCCATGCCGGTAATTGCCGTTTTTTACCGCATACCGTGTAATGAGGCCCAGTGTGTTGCCTTGTGTGGCTCCCATGGGCATACGCTGCATTGTGGCTGGGCACATGCAGGCTTGTCATGGATTTGGTTCAGATGCTTGGGTTTTTGTCACACACACCCCTCCTGCTTCCAGTTTCCATGGGCTTGCAAAGGGTGTGCCCAAGTCAAATTGACGTACATGGTGACATTGGACTCCCATGAGCTGTGTGGGCAGTCTGTAGTCAATACTGTGTATACATTCATAGTGCATATTGTTGTTGTATTGTACACTGTGTGGTGTATTGATATGTGCCTCTGCATCCATCTCATCCTCCATATTTGCAGGTCCATTCCTCATGTCTTCACAATGCGCTCCACCTTGGAACTGGAGTCCATGTTGTAAGCAGTGCACCGACACTCTTGCGTGGCGCTAACACTGTATACTTGGAAGTGTTCGGAGGGCTGTCATCATCAGGTGGTGAGGCTAGCTAATTATTAAGTCTGTAATGTCATGTTTAAGGTAGGTTGGAGGTTGTGTAGGTGATTGGTATTCTTGGTAAGTATTTGGTAATGTAGGTTGTAGGTCCTGCATTACTGTGAGCATTTCATGTGTGGACATGTTTCCATTAGGGACACTCTAGCTGCTGACACTTGGGGCATGTTGTGGGGATTCATTTCTTTCCTCTCACATTGCATGACATGCCATGGCGTGTTGTGTGGCTGTGCCGGGGAGGGGGTGGGTGACATGGCACTGTTTTCATGTAGTATCTTGCAAGTGGGTATTCATTTCTGCAGCATGGAAGTGTCTTTTCATGACACTGCATTGGTGGTGTTTGTGTAGGTAGGGATGCACACATTGTGACACTTCCACATGAACAATCTCAGGCTGCTATGGTTCTGACAGTTGAAAGTCCCTTTGTTCGTCTTAATTGTGAGGTCGAGTCATCATTGCTTATCAGATGGTATGTGCCAGGCCTGTGTGCACTCCACTGGGGTGTGATTTCTATGTGAAGTAATTAACCACCAGCTGCGTACGGGCTGCCTCACCCCGTGCCCTCCCATGCGCAGCGACCGTGCATGTGGTTGGGGATGTGGGGGCACCACCATGTCCACAGCCAGGCCCCGGCGTGTTGCAACATTGTGCAGGACACATGCTGCCACTATGATCCTGCACACTACTGGGGGCGCATATAACAGCTGCCCGCCAGAACGGTCAAGGGAGTGAAAGCGTGACTTAAGCACTCCGAATGTGCGCTCCACTATGCCCCGGGTTGCAATATGGGCTGTGTTGTATCTAACCTCTGGAGGTGTGATGGGGTTCCGAATTGGCGTCATCATGTGGGTGCTCAGAGGGTAGGCACTGTCCCCTGGTGAGGAGGTGATGGGTATCATTAGTGGGGTAGTGACATAACTCTGCATCTGACATGCATGCATGTGCAGTGGCATTCATACTCACCAAGCAGCCATGTATCGCCATGCCGCCCAGCTTCTAGGTCCCTGCTTAGGGTAGACATTCCGTAAATGAAGCTGTTGTGGGTGGACCCTGGATAGTTGGCATATACTGAGGTGATGATTCCCTTAGCATTACATACTACCTGCACGTTGATGGAATGCCAGTGCTTGCGGTTCCTATAGATGTGCTCAGATGCCCTGGGGGGACGTAGTGCCACATGGGTGCAGTCAATGTCACCTAGCACTTTTGGGAATTGTGCCACACCGTAGAAATCGAGGGTGGCAGCCTGCCTTTCTGCAGGTGTCTTGGGCAGGTATATGTGCCTACGGACTGATGGGCGTGCAGTGATGATGTTCAAGACCTGGTGTAGGCAGCGTGACTGCGTGGCCTGTGACACCCCACCCACTATGGCACTTGTCCGCTGAAATGATCCTGTGGCCAAGAAGTGCAGTACATTGAGAACCTTCTCCAGGGGGCTGAGTGCTTGGAAGCACAGGGTGGGTGATGTGAGGTCATCCTCCCACTCACTGACCAGGTCCAGTATTATGTGTGGGGGAAACCTGTACCTCCCATACACCTGGTCATCAGGCATCCCAAAAAGGCTGGTTCTGGGAGTGAAAATTCAGGCCCTCACTATCCTACTCCTCATCCTTTGGTAACCCACGGCCACTGCTGCTAGGAATGGTATATTCATCCTGGCGTATGAGCTTGTTTGTTGCTTGCGCGCACTTTTATGCTGCACGGGTCGACGTACGCCTGCTTCATGCTGGCGTACGTGTCTCAGGATTGGACCATTTATTTTTCGGCACGTCGTAGGCGAACGTGTGAATCTTCCCGCCCACCCCAGGAATACACGTAGCACGCTCTCACAGGCACAGTCGTGGGTAAATATTCCCACCCACCCCTGGAATACATGTACCCCACTCTCACATGCCCAATCGCGTGTGGAAGTTCACGCGCACCCCGAAGTACACATACCCAGCCCAATCGCGTGTGGGACTTCCCGCGCACCCCGATGTACACGTACCCAGGCCAATCGCGTGTGGGACTTCCCGCGCACCCCGATGTACACGTACCCAGGCTAATCGCGTGTGGAAGTTCACGTGCACCCCAAAGTACACGTCCCCAGGCCAATCGCGTGTGGGACTTCCCGCGCACCCCGAAGTACACGTACCCAGGCTAATAGCGTGTGGAACTTCCCGTGCACCCCGAGGTACACGTACCCAGGCCAATCGCCTGTGGAACTTCCCGCGCACCCCGAAGTACACGTACCCAGGCAAATTGCACGGCTGGGGGGTGGGGGTGCAGGGGGACATGAGTGGGGGCCTGGTGGAGGCTGCCCCTGCACTGCTGGGGGGTGGGGGTGGTGGGAGACAGGAGTGGGGGCCTGGTGGAGGCTGCCCCTGGTGGCTGGGGGGTGGAGGTGGTGGTAGACATGGGTGGGGGCCTGGTGGAGGCTGCCCCTGTACTGCTGGGGGGTGGGGGTGGTGGGAGACATGAGTGGGGGCCATGGTGGAGGCTGCCCCTGGTGGCTGGGGGGTGGGGGTGGTGGGAGACATGAGTTGGACATGAGTGGGGGCCCGGTGGAGGCTGCCCCTGCACTGCTGGGGGGTGGGTGTAATAGGCGACATGAGTGGGGGCCTGGTGGAGGCTGCCCCTGCACTGCTGGGGGGTGGGGGTGGAGGGAGACATGGGTGGGGGCCTGGTGGAGGCTGCCCCTGGTGGCTGGGGGGTGGGGGTGGTGGGAGACATGAGTGGGGGCCTGGTGGAGGCTGCCCCTGCACTGCTGGGGGGTGGGGGTGGTGGGAGACATGGGTGGGGGCCTGGTGGAGGCTGCCCCTGCACTGCTGGGGGGTGGGGGTAATAGGGGACATGAGTGGGGACCTGGTGGAGGCTGCCCCTGGTGGCTGGGGGGTGGGGGTGGTGGGAGACAAGAGTTGGGCATGAG
Organism: Ambystoma mexicanum; assembly: GCF_040938575.1. Taxonomy (NCBI): domain Eukaryota; kingdom Metazoa; phylum Chordata; class Amphibia; order Caudata; family Ambystomatidae; genus Ambystoma; species Ambystoma mexicanum. The sequence goes on along the minus strand of NC_090930.1, from coordinate 1,247,767,884 downwards.
TGGGGGCCTGGTGGAGGCTGCCCCTGGTGGCTGGGGGGTGGGGGTGGTGGGAGACATGGGTGGGGGCCTGGTGGAGGATGCCCCTGCACTGCTGGGGGGTGGGGGAGGTGGGAGACAGGAGTGGGAGCCTGGTGGAGGGTGCCCCTGGTTGCTGGGGGCTAGGGGTGGTGGGAGACATGGGTGGGGCCTGGTGGAGGCTGCCCCTGGTGGCTGGGGGGTGGGGATGGTGGTAGACATGGGTGGGGGGCCTGGTGGAGGCTGCCCCTGCACTGCTGGGGGGTGGGGGTAATAGGGGACATGAGTGGGGGCCTGGTGGAGGCTGCCCCTGCACTGCTGGGGGGTGGGGTAATAGGGGACATGAGTGGGGGCCTGGTGGAGGCTGCCCCTGGTGGCTGGGGGGTGGGGGGGGTGGGCGACATGAGTTGGACATGAGTGGGGGCCTGGTGGAGGCTGCCCCTGCACTGCTGGGGGGTGGGAGTAATAGGGGACATGAGTGGGGGCCTGGTGGAGGCTGCCCCTGCACTGCTGGGGGGTGGGGGTAATAGGGGACATGAGTGGGGGCCTGGTGGAGGCTGCCCCTGGTGGCTGGGGGATGGGTGTTGTGTTTGACATGAGTTGGACATGAGTGGGGGCCTGGTGGAGGCTGCCCCTGCACTGCTGGGGGGGTGCATGGGGACATGAGTGGGGGCCTGGTGGAGGCTGCCCCTGCACTGCTGGGGGGTGGTGGGAGACATGGGTGGGGGCCTGGTGGAGGCTGCCCCTGCACTGCTGGGGGGTGGGGGTGGTGGGAGACATGAGTGGGGGCCTGGTGGAGGCTGCCCCTGGTGGCTGGGGGGTGGGGATGGTGGTAGACATGGGTGGGGGGCCTGGTGGAGGCTGCCCCTGCACTGCTGGGGGGTGGGGGTAATAGGGGACATGAGTGGGGGCCTGGTGGAGGCTGCCCCTGCACTGCTGGGGGGTGGGGTAATAGGGGACATGAGTGGGGGCCTGGTGGAGGCTGCCCCTGGTGGCTGGGGGGTGGGGGGGGTGGGAGACATGAGTTGGACATGAGTGGGGGCCTGGTGGAGGCTGCCCCTGCACTGCTGGGGGGTGGGAGTAATAGGGGACATGAGTGGGGGCCTGGTGGAGGCTGCCCCTGCACTGCTGGGGGGTGGGGGTAATAGGGGACATGAGTGGGGGCCTGGTGGAGGCTGCCCCTGGTGGCTGGGGGGTGGGTGTTGTGTTTGACATGAGTTGGACATGAGTGGGGGCCTGGTGGAGGCTGCCCCTGCACTGCTGGGGGGGTGCATGGGGACATGAGTGGGGGCCTGGTGGAGGCTGCCCCTGCACTGCTGGGGGTGGTGGGAGACATGGGTGGGGGCCTGGTGGAGGCTGCCCCTGCACTGCTGGGGGGTGGGGGTAATAGGGGACATGAGTGGGGGCCTGGTGGAGGCTGCCCCTGGTGGCTGGGGGGTGGGGGTGGTGGGAGACATGAGTTGGACATGAGTGGGGGCCTGGTGGAGGCTGCACCTGGTGGCTGGGGGGTGGGGGTGGTGGTAGACATGGGTGGGGGCCTGGTGGAGGCTGCCCCTGCACTGCTGGGGGGTGGGGGTGGTGGGAGACATGAGTGGGGGCCTGGTGGAGGCTGCCCCTGCACTGCTGGGGGGTGGGGGTGGTGGGAGACATGGGTGGGGGCCTGGTGGAGGCTGCCCCTGGTGGCTGGGGGGTGGGGGTGGTGGGAGACATGAGTGGGGGCCTGGTGGAGGCGGCCCCTGCACTGCTGGGGGTAGGGGTGGTGGGCGACATAGTGGGGGCCTGGTGGAGGCTGCCCCTGGTGGCTGGGGGGTGGGGATGGTGGGAGACATGAGTGGGTGCCTGGTGGAGGCTGCCACTGGTGGCTGGGGGGTGGGGGTGGTGGGAGACATGAGTGGGGGCCTGGTGGAGGCTGCCCCTGCACTGCTGGGGGGGTGCATGGGGACATGAGTGGGGGCCTGGTGGAGGCTGCCCCTGCACTTCTGGGGGGTGGGGGGGTGGGAGACATGGGCGGGGGCCTGGTGGAGGCTGCCCCTGCACTTCTGGCGGGTGGGGGTAATAGGGGACATGAGTGGGGGCCTGGTGGAGGCTGCCCCTGGTGGCTGGGGGTGGGGGTGGTGGGAGACATGAGTTGGACATGAGTGGGGGCCTGGTGGAGGCTGCCCCTGGTGGCTGGGGGGTGGAGGTGGTGGGAGACAAGGGTGGGGGCCTGGTGGAGGCTACCCCTGCACTGCTGGGGGGTGGGGGTAATAGGGGACATGATTGGGGGCCTGGTGGAGGCTGCCCCTGGTGGCTGGGGGGTGGGGGTGGTGGGAGACATGAGTTGGACATGAGTGGGGGCCTGGTGGAGGCTGCCCCTGGTGGCTGGGGGGTGGGGGTGGTGGGAGACATGAGTGGGGGCCTGGTGGAGGCTGCCCCTGCACTGCTGGGGGGTGGGGGTGCATGGGGACATGAGTGGGGGCCTGGTGGAGGCTGCCCCTGCACTGCTGGGTGGTGGGGGTGGTGGGAGACATGAGTTGGACATGAGTGGGGGCCTGGTGGAGGCTGCCCCTGGTGGCTGGGGGGTGGGGGTGGTGGTAGACATGGGTGGGGGCCTGGTGGAGGCTGCCCCTGCACTGCTGGGGGGTGGGGGTGGTGGGAGACATGAGTGGGGGCCTGGTGGAGGCTGCCCCTGCACTGCTGGGGGGTGGGGATGGTGGGAGACATGAGTGGGGGCCTGGTGGAGTCTGCCCCTGGTGGCTGGGGTGGGGGTGGGTGGTGGTAGACATGAGTGGGGGTCTGGTGGAGGCTGCCCCTGGTGGCTGGGGGGTGGGGGTGGTAGGAGACATGAGTGGGGGCCTGGTGGAGGCTGCCCCTGGTGGCTGGGGGGTGGGGGTGGTGGGAGACATGAGTGGGGGCCTGGTGGAGGCAGCCCCTGCACTGCTGGGGGGGGTGCATGGGGACATGAGTGGGGGCCTGGTGGAGGCTTCCCCTGCACTGCCGGGGGGTGGGGGTGGTGGGAGACATGAGTGGGGGCCTGGTGGAGGCTGCCCCTGCACTGCTGGGGGGTGGGGGTGGAGGGAGACATGAGTGGGAGCCCGGTGGAGGCTGCCCCTGGTGGCTGGGGGGTGGGGGTGGTGGTAGACATGGGTGGGGGCCTGGTGGAGGCTGCCCCTGCACTGCTGGGGGGTGGGGGTGGTGGGAGACATACGTGGGGGCCTGGTGGAGGCTCCCCCTGGTGGCTGGGGGGTGGGGGTGGTGGGAGACATGAGTTGGACATAAGTGGGGGCCTGGTGGAGACTGCCCCTGCACTGCTGGGGGGTGGGGGTAATAGGGGACATGAGTGGGGGCCTGGTGGAGGCTGCCCCTGGTAGCTGGGGGGTGGGGGTGCATGGGGACATGAGCAGGTGCCTGGTGGAGGCTGCCCCTGCACTGCTGGGGGGTGGCGGTAATAGGGGACATGAGTGGGGGCCTGGTGGAGGCTGCCCCTGCACAGCTGGGGGGTGGGGGTGGTGGGAGACATGAGTGGGGGCCTGGTGGAAGCTGCCCCTGCACTGCTGGGGGGTGGGGGTGGTGGGAGACATGAGTGGGGGCCTGGTGGAGGCTGCCCCTGGTGGCTGGGGGGTGGGGGTAATAGGGGACATGAGTGGGGGCCTGGTGGAGGCTGCCCCTGGTGGCTGGGGGGTGGGGGTGCATGGGGACATGAGCAGGTGCCTGGTGGAGGCTGCCCCTGCACTGCTGGGGGGTGGCGGTAATAGGGGACATGAGTGGGGGCCTGGTGGAGGCTGCCCCTGCACAGCTGGGGGGTGGGGGTGGTGGGAGACATGAGTGGGGGCCTGGTGGAAGCTGCCCCTGCACTGCTGGGGGGTGGGGGTGGTGGGAGACATGAGTGGGGGCCTGGTGGAGGCTGCCCCTGGTGGCTGGGGGGTGGGGGTGGTGGGAGACATGAGTGGGGGCCTGGTGGAGGCTGCCCCTGGTGGCTGGGGGGTGGGGGTGGTGGTAGACATGAGTGGGGGCCTGGTGGAGGCTGCCCCTGGTGGCTGGGGGGTGGGGGTGGTGGGAGACATGAGTGGAGGCCTGGTGGAGGCTGCCCCTGGTGGCTGGGGGGTGGGGGTGGTGGGAGACATGAGTGGGGGCCTGGTGGAGGCTGCCCCTGCACTGCTGGGGGGGTGCATGGGGACATGAGTGGGGGCCTGGTGGAGGCTGCCCCTGCACTTCTGGGGGTGGGGGTGGTGGGAGACATGAGTGGGGGCCTGTTGGAGGCTGCCCCTGCACTGCTGGGGGGCGGGGGTGGAGGAAGACATGAGTGGGGGCCTGGTGGAGGCTGCCCCTGGTGGCTGGGGGGTGGGGGTGGTGGTAGACATGGGTGGGGGCCTGGTGGAGGCTGCCCCTGCACTGCTGGGGGGTGGGGGTGGTGGGAGACATGAGTGGGGGCCTGGTGGAGGCTGCCCCTGGTGCCTGGGGGGTGGGGGTGGAAGGAGACATGAGTTGGACATGAGTGGGGGCCTGGTGGAGACTGCCCCTGCACTGCTGTGGGGTGGGGGTAATAGGGGACATGAGTGGGGGCCTGGTAGAGGCTGCCCCTGGTGGCTGGGGGGTGGGGTGGTGGGAGACATGATTGGGGGCCTGGTGGAGGCTGCCCCTGCACTGCTGGGGGGTGGGGGTGCATGGGAACATGAGTGGAGGCTGCCCCTGCACTGCTGGGGGGTGGGGGTGGTGGTAGACATGGGTGGGGGCCTGGTGGAGGCTGCCCCTGGTGGCTGGGGGGTGGGGTTGGTGGGAGACATGAGTGGGGGCCTGGTGGAGGCTGCCCCTGCACTGCTGGGGGGTGGGGGTAAAAGGGGACATGAGTGGGGGCCTGGTGGAGGCTGCCCCTGCACTGCTGGGGGGTGGGGGTGGTGGAAGACATGAGTGGGGGCCTGGTGGAGGCTGCCCCTGGTGGCTGGGGGGTGGGGGTGGTGGGAGACATGAGTGGGGGCCTGGTGGAGGCTGCCCCTGGTGGCTGGGGGGTGGGGGTGGTGGGAGACATGAGTGGGGGCCTGGTGGAGGCTGCCCCTGGTGGCTCGGGGGTGGGGGTGGTGGGAGACATGAGTGGGGGCCTGGTGGAGGCTGCCCCTGGTGGCTGGGGGGTGGGGTGGTGGGAGACATGAGTTGGACATGAGTGGGGGCCTGGTGGAGGCTGCCCCGGCCCTGCTGGGGGGTGGGGGTAATAGGGGACATGAGTGGAGTCCTGGTGGAGGCTGCCCCTGGTCGCTGGGGGTGGGGGTGGTGGGAGACATGAGTTGGACATGAGTGGGGGCCTGGTGGAGGCTGCCCCTGGTGGCTGGGGGTGGGGGTGATGGGAGACATGGGTGGGGGCCTGGTGGAGGCTGCCCCTGGTGGCTGGGGGGTGGGGGTGGTGGGAGACATGAGTGGGGGCCTGGTGGAGGCTGCCCCTGCACTGCTGGGGGGTGGGGGTGCATGGGGACATGAGTGGGGGCCTGGTGGAGGCTGCCCCTGCACTGCTGGGGGGTGAGGGTAATAGGGGACATGAGTGGGGACCTGGTGGAGGCTGCCCCTGCACTGCTGGGGGGTGGGGCTGGTGGGAGACATGAGTGGGGGCCTGGTAGAGGCTGCCCCTGCACTGCTGGGGGGTGGGGGTGGTGGGAGACATGAGTGGGGGCCTGGTGGAGGCTGCCCCTGGTGGCTGGGGGGTGGGGGTGTTGGGAGACATGAGTGGGGGCCTGGTGGAGGCTGCCCCTTGTGGCTGGGGGGTGGGGGTGGTGGTAGACATGAGTGGGGGCCTGGTGGAGGCTGCCCCTGGTGGCTGGTCGGTGGGGGTGGTGGGAGACATGAGTGGGGGCCTGGTGGAGGCTGCCCCTGGTGGCTGGGGGGTGGGGGTGGTTGGAGACATGGGTGGGGGCCTGGTGGAGGCTGCCCCTGGTGGCTGGGGGGTGGGGGTGGTGGGAGACATGAGTGGGGGCCTGGTGGAGGCTGCCCCTGGTGGCTGGGGGGTGGGGGTGGTGGGAGACATGAGTGGGGGCCTGATGGAGGCTGCCCCTGCACTGCTGGGGGGTGGGGGTGCATGGGGACATGAGTGGGGCCTGGTGGAGGCTGCCCCTGCACTGCTGGGGGGTGGGGGTGGTGGGAGACATGAGTGGGGGCCTGGTGGAGGCTACCCCTGCACTGCTGGGAGGTGGGGGTGGTGGGAGACATGAGTGGGGGCCTGGTGGAGGCTGCCCCTGGTGGCTGGGGGGTGGGGGTGGTGGTAGACATGGGTGGGGGCCTGGTGGAGGCTGCCCCTGCACTGCTGGGGGGTGGGGGTAGTGGGAGACATGAAAGGGGGCCTGGTGGAGGCTGCCCCTGGTGGCTGGGGGGTGGGGGTGGTGGGAGACATGATTGGGGGCCTGGTGGAGGCTGCCCCTGCACTGCTGGGGGGTGGGGGTGCATGGGAACATGAGTGGGGGCCTGGTGGAGGCCGCCCCTGCACTGCTGGGGGGTGGGGGTGGTGGTAGACATGGGTGGGGGCCTGGTGGAGGCTGCCCCTGGTGGCTGGGGGGTGGGGGTGGTGGGAGACATGAGTGGGGGCCTGGTGGAGGCTGCCCCTGCACTGCTGGGGGGTGGGGGTAATAGGGGACATGAGTGGGGGCCTGGTGGAGGCTGCCCCTGCACTGCTGGGGGGTGGGGGTGGTGGGAGACATGAGTGGGGGCCTGGTGGAGGCTGCCCCTGGTGGCTGGGGGGTGGGGGTGGTGGGAGACATGAGTGGGGGCCTGGTGGAGGCTGCCCCTGGTGGCTGGGGGGTGGGGGTGGTGGGAGACATGTGTGGGGGCCTGGTGGAGGCTGCCCCTGGTGGCTGGGGGGTGGGGTGCATGGGGACATCAGTGGGGGCCTGGTGGAGGCTGCCCCTGCACTGCTGGGGTGTGGGGGTAATAGGGGACATGAGTGGGGGCCTGGTGGAGGGTGCCCCTGCACTGCTGGGGGGTGGGGGTGCATGGGGACATGAGTGGGGGCCTGGTGGAGGCTGCCCCTGCACTGCTGGGGATGGGGGTAATAGGGGACATGAGTGGGGGCCTGGTGGAGGCTGCCCCTGCACTGCTGGGGGGTCGGGGTGGTGGGAGACATGAGTGGGGGCCTGGTGGAGGCTGCCCCTGCACTGCTGGGGGGTGGGGGTGGTGGGAGACATGAGTGGGGGCCTGGTGGAGGCTTCCCCTGGTGGCTGGGTGGTGGGGGTGGTGGGAGAAATGTGTTGGTGATCAGTAGTGCAAGGTGACATGTGGGTTGGCTGGTGGGCATGGCCATGGTGGATGGGTTGCCTGTGGGACATGAGCAGGGTTGCAGGGTCCCTGTGGTGTGGGCTGCCTGCAGGGGCCGTGGAGGGTGTAGAGGGAACACCTGGGGGGACCCACATGGCCAAATCACGTGTAGCATTCCCCAGCACCACCGAAATACACGTACCCTGCAGAAATCGCGTGTGAATCTTCCGCGCACCTCGGAATACACGTACCCAGGCCAATCGCGTGTGGAACTTCCCGCGCACCCCATAGTACACGTACCCAGGCCAATCGCGTCTGGAACTTCCCACGCATCCCCACCTACCCAGGCCAATCGCGTGTGGAACTTCCCGCGCACCCCGTAGTACACGTACCCAGGCTAATTGCGTGTGGAACTTCCCGCGCACCCCGAAGTACACGTACCCAGGCTAATCGCGTGTGGAACTTCCCGCGCACCCAGGAACACGCGCACACGCTATTTTTCACACAGCGGGTGTCCGTGTTTATCGGTGCCCCTTTGCACCTCATTTGTCCTAGAGGGCCACTGTATGGGCCATTCATCATGGCTGTATATGGGTGCTTTTTGTTAGCGCACATTTTGGCGCACATTTTTTTCAGTCGCAGGGGCGCTACCGCCTGCTTTCTTGTGGCGTACTTGTTTGGCCCTGTGCGCGTCTTTGACCGTGCGCTGGTTTGCCCTATTCGATTCCATGAATATGGGTTGTAGGTGAGCGTGTGGGCGTTCCGCGCACTTGCCTCCTGTACTTCCACCGTGACGCCCATATTTTCACGCGTTGTTCCCCATTCCGAGTGTTACGCCCCGTGTTCTGCCTACTTTTGTGATGTGCGCCGCGCTATGTGCGATTTCGCAGTGGCCGTGACGCACGCTGTTGGATGACCTGTGCGCCGGTGTGCGCGGCGCACATTTTTAGCGCACATCCAATGTTTTTCTCGCGCGCGGACTTCCATGAATCGCTGTGCGCTGGTTTTCCTGCGATTTTCGCACTTGCACTGCGATTTTCGCACTTTTCCTGTGATTCGCACGTTTTGGCACCTCTGCGTGGGAATTTTTGGCGCACATTAATTCCATGAATCGACCCGTGTGTTTTTACTAATACAGTGTGTGGGCATTCGTTTGTGGGTGCTTGGGGACTACACTCTACTTAAGAACCAGCCTGCATCACCTCCTGAGAGCTAATCCTTGATTGCTCGCCACAATACAAATAATAGAGAATCTTGGTGGGGTGTTCTGTGCCTCTCCTATGCCATATAGAGAGCAGGAGTACAGACGCCCCCCTCTAGTCTTTACAATTATCCCACACTATTTTGTAGCATAGCGCTAAGGATTGCCAATATGTTTTTTAGTGTAGTCTGTTTTATTTGACTAGACTCCACTAGGACTGTATTATTATTATTTGATGGTTATAGCTTGCTCCGATCTTAGATTTAGGTTTAGATTAGGTATTTATCCAACCCAATGCACAGTTTAATAAACACACTTGAACTGTGATCACTTGTGTCTGTCTGACTTTGATACCATGCATTCCTTATAAATGATGTCCGGAGTTGGATATGATTCAACTGCTAAAAATTTAAACCCATGATGATAATTGTTGTACCACCATAAGGGGAAAATAAAATCATTAAACTCCTTGACTCTGAACGCCCATCCATGCCAAAAGGGGTGTTGTTCTCCCAACTTTGTGTTCTGACTGTCAACAGCACCTGTTCTTTAAAACTCAAGTGTTATTAGACACCCTTCCTGTCTCACATTATGATATGCAACAGAGGGATCGAATAATACTGAAAGTTCGACCTGTCTTTACATTTATTAGACGGTATCAGGTAATAATATCGCCATATATATGGTCGCCGTAAATAATATCGCCGGGAAAATGTTATATATATATGGGGACAGGGGCAAAAAAATGTTTAAAAAAAAATGAAAAAAAATAGTTTGGGGGTTGCGGGGGTGTCCCCCGCATGTTCCATGCAATAATGTCGCCACAAAAAACTGCCATTTTTCGGTGATATTTTTGCATGGCGAGATTTTTGTGGCGATATTATTACATGGAACCTATTAGACCTGGTGTGCTGAACCCTCCCTTGCAACCTTTTTTTTTGTACCCATTTGTCATCCACCTATGGACCATCAGGGTTAGAGATCAACATACCAAAGCTCATTCCTTCAGCAGACTCAGAATCAGATGAATCAGAAGGCTTTGAAACATTAGCAGAGGGAGTTGAGAGTTGTTTCTTTTCTGATTTGGAACCACCCACAGAAGGAACCCTTACACCCTCGGAGGAAATGGCCAACTTAGCCAATGTCACTGCCCAGTTAGCGGCCCATCAGATGGAGGCCGAATCTAGACTCCAATAAAATGTAACTAAATTGGTTGAGTTGCAAGTGGGACCCTTACTACCATTGGGGGTACTTCAACCATATCTTGAAGGCGAAGATTTTGGAAATGTTATCTTAAACTTTGAACACCTAGCTGAACAACTAGATGGGAAGAGAACCTCAAACGATGCAATTTGGCCCCTTAGTTGAAAGGCAAACTACAAACCTCCTATGAACTTCTTAATCTTTCACAGCGAGCCACCTTTCTATCCTTCAAAGAGGGGCTGTTAAAAAGAGTGTGGCAAACCTGCAATTTTTATCAGCAGAAGTTGACAGCCATTAGATTAAACCCAGCAGAAACCCCCTTAGAAATCGGTGAACGTGTCAAAAACACTCTTGCCCTGTGGATCAATAATAAATCCTTAGAAGAGCTGATGGAGATGATCACTCTAGAACAATTGAATCATTCTCTACACCCTTTTTTGCAGAAAGCCATTCTACAGTTAAATTGACCTACCCTAGCCCTGGCCATTGAGACTGTACAAAACTACTCAGATGCACCTAGACAATTCCATTCGGCCCATCGTTGGGAGGAACGGAAGGATCATAAGCCTATCCAACGGCCTCAACCTCAGGGAAGAGATAAACAAGAGGGCTTGTATAGAATCAAAGAAGAGATACCACGAGAAAAAGTAGACATTAAGAACTGATCCTAAAACCAAAGATAACAGCTGAAAGGGAAGAAATAAAAGGAAGCACACCACCTCCTTCTATTTGTTTTTCCTCTAGAGAAACAGGATATGTAGCTAGACACTGTCCAAAGAATCTAAGGGATGAACCTATGGAAATAGGCTGATTAAAAGGTGAAGAGTGGGAAGAACCCAAAGAAGAACTAGAGACCTTTTGTATCTGTTTATGTCAATCATCTACTGACTTTACTTACAAAAAGACTAGGGTAAATGGGAGAAAAGTGAGGCTTTTAATTCACTCCTGTAGTAAGCAAACTGCTATATGGGCTGATTTAGTTACAACAAAAGACCTGGAAAATGCAGCTTTAGTTAGAGTTACATGTGTACATGGGGACAATGAAGTGTACCCCAAAATACTGGTACACATTAATATCCGGGGTGAATCCTGTGAAATATCGTCAGCCATAATTCCTGTGCTCCCCAAGGAAGTTATTCTAGGGTGGGATTTCCCTACCTTCTCTATTCTCTAACAGGAAACTCCACCTCCATTTGGAGATTTTTTACCCCAGAGTTGCTGGCAAGCAGACTACTACTCCCAAAACTGTCCAATATGGGATTGGGAACACTCTGAGCTTATGAAACCTTAAACAGCCCTTACAAACCAATTCATAGGCTACTGTAGAGAGACTGGTAAAACCACTACACTCTACAGACACCGGCCACAGCAAATCAATGGAATATGCAAGAGCTCTTGGACATCTCTCGTTCATGTTCTCTCCCAGGTCTTAACAACATGGAACCTGCACAAAGAACAGGCATATCCACCTTGTATAGGGGAAGGGTATGTAAGACATCTGAAGGTGTCTCACTCACTAGTCCCCAGGGACCTTTCATGCAGGTGGCCAAGACATGGCCATCAATATTGGATCCAGTTCCTGGGGGTGAACCAGTGTGGGAAGATCGCCTGGATGGGGTGTCTGCAGGGAGTGGAAGTGGGACACCGAAAGTTGAGACGCGGTACCCCCTTCCTTATGACACATTTTCCCCATCCTACCGAGTAGGATATCTAGAAATTTGCCTCCCCCTTTTTGACACTAAAACTTTCTCTCAGACAGATTACCGTGAAAGACAAGGGACAACACCAGAGCTGTGTACCTGACATGTCCCAACATAACGGTCAGGCAGAGTCAGGCAATTGCTGATAACTACACACACCTGACTTCCCTTTCGCTCCCCATCAGGACAGAGGCAGAGCACGAGAGCACACTCTGAGCAAGGCCAATTGCATAAGGAAGCTGTTATTCCAGGATGGTAGTTTAAACAGAGGAGAAAGGAGGCAAGACCTGAAAGGACAACAAGGAGGGAATTGCTGTTGCCCTTTTCAACCCAGACACGCAGTGCCTCAGAGAAGGGAAACATAAGACCGGAAATCACAGCTGGCGAATGGTGTGAAGAATAACCATCACTCTGTAAAATCACAGCTCTCCCATCCTCAGTATCCCACAAAGAGGGACCAGGCCATCTCCACCCCAGACCAGCTGCACACAAGCATTGTTCTCACAGAAATCCAGCAGTTTAATGTTGGAAATGTTCAGTATCTCTTACAAAGAATGTACTCTACAAAGAGGGTGAGAGAGAGATAGACCCCAGCACAAGTGCCCATCCATCTCCACTAAACTGCCCGTGCCCTTTCAATCCACACCCTACCAGACCAAGGTCCACCAGCCCCGATCCCCCAATATCTTTCATGCTGATACATATTAGACCCCCTAGCTTGACCATTCCAGAACACACACCACAGATCTAATCCTGTGCAGCAGTATAGTCTCCCATTAGCAACACATGTCTGTTCATATCATGAGGCACCAGGGAAGGAAGACAACAGATCAAACCCCCAGGAAGGCACCTGGGATCGGGAACTATGCTATCAAAGAAGCCCGGAATGTGGAGGTTGGCATGCCAATATATTATTCACTTTTTTCTAAGCAACCCGGCCACATAGCAGACTCTCAGAATTAGGTGTGTTTTCTCTGGTATTTAAATTGCATTCTGGAAGTATTTAAATTGCACTGTGAAAGCCTGGCTTTTTCCCCACTATACAGGACTCTCAGACTTATGTGTGTTTTCTCCGGTATTTAAATAGCATTGTGAAACCTTGGCCTTTTCCCCATTATACAGTACTCTCAGACTTAGGTGTATTTTCTCCGGTATTAAATTGCATTTTGGAAGTATTTAAAACTGCATTTTTGAAGTATTTATAATTGCATTGTGAAATAGGCCTAAGCACCCCCATTCATGAAATGATTAGGTGTCCGCCATTATTCTTGAAGTGTCAGTTCCCCTTGTTTAGCTTAGATTAGTTAGTACTGTATCGCCTTCTCGCCCTGACCTTCACTACAGAGATGAGCCCAGCTGACCCACGTGCACCAAGATCGACTGGAAAGCAACAGCCAATGAAGCCCTTGCATTGCCTGTGGAGCAGGGTTTAGTATATGTCTCCATCCAATCAACTATTACTTCACTGATGACACTTGGTGCCTTTTAAATGTTCTGCCGTGTAATTTTTGGCAGAGCGCTCTCGGGCGGCAGAGTTCTTTGCTGGCATTTTGAATATTATTTAAACTTTGTTTCCCTTGCAACCTATCTCTTGGTCTTATTCCCTGACGTGGTTGTAAAAGCAAGGGAATATCGAAGCTGAGTACCACAAAAGGAAATACACCAAACACGGGCTATAAAGATTCACAGATCTTTAATCTACTGTACAGTTACAAAGAATCAGAAATACAGATAGCTATCTGGCTCTCAATACATCACAATGAGTACCAGCCCGTCAGAGTGAGGAGAGAAAGTGCTAGACATCTAAACAGTTGCATTATTTATACATATCTTGCAATATTGTCCAGCCCCTCTACAGGTTAATAATCTGTAGTCTAGAGTTTGTGTCGAGTTCACATACTGCTCATACAATAATATGCACATGGATAACATGTCCAACAAGTTACAATGGCAAAGTATATTCCTGGATTTAACAGTGAGCATTATCACATATCCCTTCACAATGCAGTTCTGCCAGTGTCCACGCTCAACATTTACTTTACATTGTCCTCGATGTGTGTTCGTGGACGAGGCTTGTTGGTGCAGACAATACTTACACCACAAGTCATGCTTGGGACAAGGTCTCATTACCTAGTCTAAACATTCGGCCCTCGGACAGTCTAACCATTAACTAGGCACAAAGGTCGGGAAGGCTTGGTTACAAGTTGGAAACACAGTCCATCATTTTAGAACACAGAATCACATATGAACAGAAATCAAAATTGCGGATGATCCTAAAAAATGGCAGCAAAGTCGATCTAAAATTGGAACTTTGCAACGCGGTTTTCTTCACAGAGTGAATGGGCTTAGGCCAATATATATCAGAAGGAGGCGCGATATGATTTCCCGTTTAACATGGTATGTAATTATTGGGACACATGGCGAGGTCATTGCCTTCAGATGCCAACATAGTTCAACACAGCCAGTGAGGCTGAAAGCGCTGATAAATAGACCTGTCTGTGTTGGGCTCAAGGTTGCGAGGAGCAACATTGTATAAAGAAAGAAGACTAAAGTACAAAGGACTTTTGTAAGCAAATTTGGTGTTAGAGTTAGAGTGGTCCGGTGCCATATGGGTGCTCATCCGAAGGGCCCTGACTGATGCCCTTTTTATGAACAAGGAGAGTGTGTTGAACTGGGAAACCAAAGTGGTCCTGCAGCGGGTTATGTTAAAATCCTGTGGACAGTCGAAAGGCTTCGGTTGTTGTAAAAAACTACAAGTACCAAGAGGTCTTAGGGGAGGTCGGTGTGAGGTGTCAAAGTGGTAATACGAGTGTCAAGCCAAATCCCATGTACAGTTGAAAGTCTTTGGCACGTTCTGGAGGCAAATGTGAACCCGACTGAGGGATGCCAGGACAAAACTAGGCAAAGTGAACTGTGTATTTTGGCAAACTTGAACCCAACTGAGGGATGCCTGCAAATTAGGGTAAACAGTAACCCATCCAAGAACATTGTAGGGAAAGCCTGACTGGGGGCTTAAGGGAAAGACTTACTGGGGGATGAGACCCGCACTTAGGTAAAGAAAGAATTTAAGGGGTCGGGAATAACTTTCTTTTAACTGGGTTAAATGGCAATGTGAACCCGACAGAGGGATGCCAAGAGAAAGCCAAGAGAAGTGAATCCTGCCTTGTGCTAAAACTAAGTGAACTGTGATAAGTGGAAAATGTGAACCCGGTTGAGGGATGCCTGCGAATAATGGTGTCTCATTACCTAGTCTAAACATTCGGCCCTCGGACAGTCTAACCATTAACTAGGCACAAAGGTCGGGAAGGCTCGGTTACAAGTTGGAAACACAGTCCACCATTTTAGAACACAGAGTCACATATGAACCGAAATCAAAATGGCTGATAATCCTAAAAAAGGTGGCAAAGTCGATCTAAAATTGGAACTTTGCAACGTGGTTTTCTTCGCAGATCGACTGGGCTTAGGCCAATATATGTCAGAAGGATGCGCGATATGATTTCCCATTTAACAAACCCTCCTTTTGGCCTAAGCCAAGCGCTAAACTACTATTAGTCACTTTACGAGTAACTCCACGTCTCAATGTCCATACAACCTGAATCACAGTCATCGGAGATATCGATCGCCATAAGGTCTGTGACGGAAATTTCCTTCAACACAAATTCATTGGTCATTCTCTCTGGTGCACGTACCTTTGTACTAATGTTCCCATAGTCTATGCACAACATCCTCCTAACATTGAACATATGACAGGAAGACATTGGGCCTCATTACAAGGTTTGAGGTAAGGGATTACCGGCACCGGTAAGGGTGCCGGTGCCGCTAATCCCTTACCTCCATATTCCGAGGTCCCTAAGCGGGTCCCGCAATGGGCGCCTGGTTTTACCAGGCGCCCTTAGCGGGAGCCGCTGAGGGACCAGGGAGCTAATAACGGGCCCGCTTTTAGCGGGCCCGTTATTAGCTCCATCCCCATTCCCACTGAGCCCTATAGGGGCTCAAATGGGAATGGGGAATGGTTCTCGGAATGGGGACTTACCGGGTCCTCCAAGGTTGGAATGACACAGTAAGTCCCTATTTCGTGAACCCGGACCCGGAAAGCGGTATGGGGGTAGCCATGATGCTAATAGCACCATGGCTACCTCCAACCTCGTAATGAGGCCCATTGTATACATCAACAGCAGAACAACAGAATACCCAGAATAATCAGTAAGACTGAAGTATCTTCCATCCCCAAGATCGTAAGAAGTCCCAGAACCAAGCACTAAGATTGCAATTTCCCTTGGGAACGTGCACTTCTGAACTAAGGACGTGCAGATTTTGTATAGCCTTAAAGATGGTTGGAGAGGAATCCGGTATGAAAACGTAACAAGCGGACCCCACTAATTTGAATACTCCACCACGCTCAGCCAGGATGACGTCTAATGCCATCCGGTTCTGTAGTGCCACTAACCTTATCGCTTTCCGTTCTAGAGTCATGTTATAGAGTATGTCAGTGGTCCGGTTGATAGTTCTCTCCAGTACTTTCGCTAGTCTTCTAATATCCTCAGAGTTTAGTATTTGCCCCCAAAAAGGTACAAAAGATTTTGCTATGTCACCCAGAACTTGTGATGAAGTATCGCCATTCTCAACCCGTCTTGGACGAGCCTTAGAGATTTCTATAGTACTTGCTATGAATCCCCCTGGCAACAGAATCCCTAAATAACAGGTTCCCTGCCAATTCCTAGGTAGCCATGGGAAGGCTTCATTACCGCAAACGAAGTAGACAGGTTCGCCTAAATACAAAGGTCTGTCCTCACTGGTCAAGTTTGTAATGTGGTGCAACCCTTTAAAACACCCATTGACTGAGTACCATTCCTCTGTATGCAGAAAGAAACTGAATCGGGACTATGGTTAACAGTGTAGGAAGGTGGCGTGGCATCCCTATTCCCTATAGGAGCCATCTTGAAAGAGATCAGAGATTGAAAAAGTCAAGACAGTCTATCAGAAGGCCTAATGGAAGCAACATTAAGCTTGCTCCTATTTGCGAAAAGTGAGCATACCAGGGGTGGTAGAATTTGTATTTCAAATTCATTCAAATTTGTGCCATCAAAGGTCCCCGAGATGCTATCATGCCATAGGCCAAAGAATAGTGCCCTTAAAGAAGCATAACATGCAGTAGTCAGAGGCAAAGGATGAATATACCAGCCCAACCTCTTGTCTCCATGTTGCGGTAAATGAGATCAGACCCAGCAATTAGACCTGTTTAAAATGGCATGTGTCGCATTCATGATAAGCAGTAGTGTGTTATTGTGGTAACTGTCAGTGCTGAGAGTCTCTAGGAGATAGAGTGTGCAGATGCACAAAAGGTGTAAATTCAGTAGGTACATTTTCAGTAGGCAAAAGAGTTTCAAAAGGACGTACTTCTTCCATGTACCAAAATCGTAAAGCAATTACTATTGTGAAACCGGTTAACATGATTACAAGAAAACAATAAGTTTTAAAAGACCATGTATTTGATTGTCCATTGTCTATACTGGCCACGCTATCACTTGTTTGTTCCCTGTGGGTGGAGGCAGTAGCAGGCATTTTTTCTTCAAAACAAAAAGCTCCGGTGTTCATTTGCTGGCGATCTCCTGATCACACGTTTTCTTAGTCCTTCCCTATCCCCAGCCAACGGCTATCCTATGTTTGCAAAAGACAGGGCCAAAAGACAAGCCCTATGGTGATTTTCCTGGTGGCACAGCTGAACCATGCAGTAAGTCTAGCTCCGTGGATGCAGATTGTACCTTGTAACTCCTGGTACGGTGTGATCTGCGAACAACGTGTCGTTGCTTCCCGATGGAAGTGGCGAATTCGCAACAAAACCTAACAATGATGAAAAAGGATCTGTAGGAGAGCGTGGAGATGAAGCGGCTATTTCCCCAGGCCCCACAGGCCCAGGGAGTGTCTCCGAAGCACTCTCAATAGTGCTCAATGTTGAGTGATCATTGGGAGCAGAGCAAGTAAGATTTTCTGTATCTTCTGTATAGTGTGGCAAAGGGAAAAGAATCCTCTTGACATGCGACGCATGAATCCAGTGCCTTTTCCTTCTACCCTGATTGCAGTCTGTGTGGCCAGGAGAACTTGGTGCGGCCCTCTCCAGCGGGATGCTCGTTCAAATGCTTTCACGAGCACCCACTGCCCAGGTCGGATGCTGTGACCAGGCCCCTCGTACTTTACTGGAAGGGCTTCTCGCACCTGTTGGTAAATCAAATACAGATTTCTAGTTAACCGGTCACAGTAATCAGACAGAAGTACATGTTCAATATCCCTCAGAGCCTGGAGCTTTGGGACATTCCATATGTTAGCTGGCCTACCCATAACCACCTCATAGGGGGAGAGCCCAGTCTTAGTCATGGGGTGGTGCGCATAGACAATAACACTATTGGTAAGGCGTCTGTCCATTTCAATTTGGTGCCGGCACACGTCTTAGTGAGCTTTTTTTTTCCAAAATTCCATTATTTCTCTCTACCAATCCAGCATTTTGAGCATGTCTAGCCGAATGGAACCGTATATCGATCTGTAATCCCACGCATATCTGCAGAATTACAGCAGCGATAAAATGTGGACCATTGTCCGACCAGATGACCCTTGGCAAACCAAACCTAGGAAAATATTCTTTAAGCATGGTTTTCGCCATTGTCATTGCTGTAGCATCTTTCACAGGAAAGGCTTCAACCCATTTACTAAAGGCGCAAATAACAACCAAGACATACTTAAGATTATTACAACACTCCATTTCAATAAATTCAAAGTCGATGACTTCGAAGGGGACAGAAGGTGGACCAAAACTACCCCTTGGTGTCGATGTGGCCTTTCCCATATTATGCTGTAGACAGATCATGCAACTTTGAACAAAACGCTCAGCTGTTTTCGAGATTTTATCGTTCACCCAGTCATGTTCTAACATTTTGCACACTTTCCTTGCACAGATGTGGGTGGGCCCATGAGCCATTGCAACCATCATTGTAATGTATGCGTCTGCAGCATCCACTTTCCCTCTAACTTATCCACCCAACACCCGTCTTCATCAAACCTCGCCAAACCCTCAGCCCATTGTTTAGTTTCTTCTAACGTGGCATCGGCTTGGATGTTCTTTACAGATTCAATACCTTCATCTATGGTACAAACATTTGTGGCTTCCCTTGCAGTGTACATTTCTGAATAAAGATTGGTGGCAGTTTGTTTGGCTATCTGGTCAGCGAAAGCGTTCCCTTTTGCTACATCATTTATGATTTTCTGATGCGCTGCACATTTCATGATTGCTAACTGAGTGGGGAGTGCAAGCGCTGAAAGAAACCGCACTATCAAGGAGCCATATTGGATCTTTGTTCCATGTGAGATCAAGAAACCTTGTTATGCCCAAAGTATACCGAAGTTGTGAACTACCCCAAAAGCATACTGACTGTCAGTATATATGTTTACTCTAAGCCCTTCGGAAAGTTCACAAGCTTGAGTCAATGCAATAATCTTTGCGGCCTGCGCCGAGTTATGCGTGATTCTTTTGGCCTCCACAATCGTGCTTAGTGTAGTGATGGCATAAGTAGCCGTGGGTGTACCATCCGTAAATTTGAAATAGGAGCCATCACAAAACAGCTCCCATTGTGGGTTGTTCAAAAGTGTATCTTTCAAGTCAATACTGCCTTTAGTCTCTTGCTCTGTAGTGTAGAGGCAGTCATGTGACACTTCTTCAGTCCAAGCAGTATCTTGCGGGAAAGGTAATAGTTCAGCCGGATTCAATACACAACACCTCTCAATTTTTATTTGCAGTGCAAACAAGATCAATTTGTATCTCATTAATCGTGCCGAGGTGAGGTGTTGGGTTTGTGTTCTGTTTAATAGAACATCTACAGAGTGAGGTACCAACAAGGTTAAAGCATGGCCTAGGACCATACCCTCGCTCTGTTTTATAGACGGAGCAGCAGCAGAGACAGCTCTCAAACATCTTGGCAAAGCGCATGCAACAGGATCAACGGCGGAAGAAAAGTAGCCGCACAAACTATTTTTCCCTCCATGTTACTGCTTTAATACAGCCAAAGCACATCCATCACGTTCATGCACATACAACTCGAAGGCCTTTTCATAATTTGGTGTGCCCAAAACTGGTGCTGAACACAATGCAGTCTTGAGCAGATCAAACGCTTTCTGGTGTTCCAAGTTCCATGGTAATGGCAAAGAAATGCCCTTCTTTGTCAAAGCCAACATTGGTTTAATTACTAGTGAGAAGTTTGGGATCCACTGCATACAGTAAGAAGCCATTCCTATCAAGGCTCTGACTTCCTTCTGTGTATTTGGGACAGCCATGCTAGAAATGATTTTAATCCGTTCAGTCGTCAACCTTCTTCCCTCCTTTGACAGGAGATAGCCTAAATAGGTGACCTCCTGTTGACAATATTGAAACTTTTTGAGTGAAGCTTTATGTCCATGTTTTGCTAGGTGAATAAGCAACAACAAGGTGCCCTCCTTACCGGCACTTTCTGAGTCAGCAGCTAAAAGACGATCATCTACATATTGAAGCAATGTACAAGTGGTAGGCAACTTGAGTGTATCAAGCTGCTCTTTCAAAGCGCTGCTATAGATGCTTGGACTTTCCGTGTACCCCTGTGGAGCACGGGTGAATGTAAATGAGCGTCCCCCTAAGGTGAACGCGAACAGGTATCTGCTATCCTTGTGTATAGGAATGCTAAACAAAGCATTCTTAAGATCTACAATACTAAATTGAGTATCAGAAGCTGGGATCATGGTTAATATCGTGGTTACATCAGGCACAATAGGAAATTGTGGAGCAACAATCTAATTGATAGCGCGTAAGTCGATGATGAAACGAAAAGGAATTGCATTATCGCCTTTTTTATACACAGGCAAAATTGGATTATTGCACAAGCTGCCTGCAATTTCTTCAATTACCCCGCGGTGTACAAAATCGGAGACTATACACTTCAAAGCTTGCTCACCATCAACCAAAATCTTATACTGAGGAATACGTGGCAACTTTACTCCGTGCTTCAAAATTATTTTAACAGGCTCAATTTGTAGAACAACAACATCATTGTCATCAATCGCCCATAAACACTCCGGAACATCACAAAATTCCGGCGGCAAAGGTCTAGTCAAGAACTGAGAGACAGAAAGTTGCTGTGGTGAAATCGTCGAACACACTCCATCTGAAGAACAATGAATTACTGCATTTAATTCTTTCAACAGATTCAACCCCAACACATTCTCTCCACAGTTTGTTGTCAAAAGAAATGGACAGTGATCTGTGAATGGACCTAGTGTAATCGGTACCGGCAAAGAAACTGGATAAACTACTGGTTTACCACAAAACCCTACAGAAACATTGGTTTGCCATGACAGTGGAATGTTTGGAACCCGTGAATGATCAATGGAACACTTCTGCGCTCTTGTATCTATCAAGAATAGATGTTTCCTATTTCCCACTATCATTTCAACGTAGAGACCTTTCTGATTAACGGGAATAGGCGTTGGTTCCAAACCCTGCTTCGGGCAATCCTAGCAAAACAATGTGTCATCAAAAGGAAGGCCCCAATCCTTCAATAAAAACATTTTTCTCAGGAAAACTTTCTAGATTAGAGAGTGTGGCAAAAACATCAGATTGTTCACCCTTCTCCATACACTGTCTAGCCCGTGCAGTCAAATCGCGCTTTCTCTCTTTAGACACAGTATTGCGAGTTACAATCTTTGATTCCGCTCCCTTATCAACTACAAGTGGAACAGAATCACTCGGAAGAGGAATAGTAGACAAATCTTGTACAATCGGTAACAAAGGTACTATCACTGGTGCAGAAGACAAATCTACCAAACCCGTAACAGTAGGCAAAGGCGGAGGTGCAGGTGGAGGAGCAACGATAGGAAGAGGAACAACAACTGGAGGAAGAGGAACAAAAGGAGGAACAATAGGAGGAGCAAGATTTACTACGGGAGGAGGAACGACAGCAGGAAGAGGTCAAGTGACAGGAATAGGTAGATACGGAGGTGGCGCAGTGGCACCAGGCCTTCGTTCATTTAAAAGTTTGTCAATTAATTCATCAGACGCATGAACATCTGTAGACAGATATATTTTCTGAATACCAAGTTGAAAAGCCCTATCCATATTTCTAACTGACTCTGATTGTTTATTTTGATCATAGAACAATGCTTTTTCGGCGTTGGACATATGACGGCATGCATGTTTCTCTCTACTTTTAAGTTGCTGCATAGCTTCTTTCTTCCAATTTTGTAATACATCAAATGCTGCAGGTCTCGCTTTTTTTTCTTCAACAATATAGACTCTAAATATTCTATATGAGGAATTTCAAAGCTACCATTGGTTGGCCACTGAAGTTTGGAAGCATGTCTAGTTTGTCTGTGCCAAATATCGTTAAACACTATACTACCAATGCCGTGCTTACAGTATATAGTACACTCCGGCGACCCCTCCTGTGACGCCGGACGGCCAAATTCCAAAGAATGTCTGTCCTTGCGTAATAATGCCCTGAAGCAGGCAGACAATTTCTCAGGCATATCAGATTCCTGGTGTTACCTGGTTAATAATTGTGCTCACGAGTATAATACGCCAAAACAAATTATCAGGATACTTAAGAATCGGGTCACGACTCACCTGATCAAAGAACTAAAGGAGGTCCGATCGGGTATCTAAGGACAACAAAGGACCCACGTGGTTGGTGATTTCGGCAAAACTGCCCACCTCGATATATGGGCCCTCGTCAAGATGCCATCTCGGACTACGGGCTCACCGTCCAGGGATCGGATCGTGCAGTACTGTTGAGGTATCGTGTCTCATCCAAGAAAGGGGCCCCCTTTTTTCACTGTACGATCCTGGGCTGATAGCCGCATCAACACTTCAACGAGATGGCATCAATCTTGAGGGTCCCTATTCGGGCGCCATCTGTAAAAGCAAGGAAATATTGAGGCTGAGTACAACAAAAGGAAATACACCAAACACGGGCTATAAAGATTCACAGATCTTTAATCTACTGTACAGTTACAAAGAATCAGAAATACAGATACCTCTCTGGCTCTCAATACATCACAATGAGTACCAGCCAGTCAGAGTGAGGAGAGAAAGTGCTGGACATCTAAACAGTTGCATTATTTATACATATCTTGCAATATTGTCCAGCCCCTCTACAGGTTAATAATCTGTAGTCTAGAGTTTGTGTCGAGTTCACATACTGCTCATACAATAATATGCACATGGATAGCATGTCCAACAAGTTACAATGGCAAAGTGTATTCCTGGATTTAACAGTGGGCATTAGCACATATCCCTTCACAATGCAGTTCTGCCAGTGTCCACGCTCAACATTTACTTTACATTGTCCTCGATGTGTGTTCGCGGACGAGGCTTGTTGGTGCAGACAATCCTTAGACCACAAGTCATGCTTGGGACAAGGTCTCATTACCTAGTCTAAACATTCGGCCCTCGGACAGTCTAACCATTAACTAGGCACAAAGGTCGGGAAGGCTTGGTTACAAGTTGGAAACACAGTCCATCATTTTAGAACACAGAATCACATATGAACAGAAATCAAAATGCGGATGATGCTAAAAAATGGCAGCAAAGTCGATCTAAAATTGGAACTTTGCAAGGCGGTTTTCTTCACAGAGTGAATGGGCTTAGGCCAATATATATCAGAAGGAGGCGCGATATGATTTCCTGTTTAACATGGTATGTAATTATTGGGACACATGGCGAAGTCATTGCCTTCAGATGCCAACATAGTTCAACACAGCCAGTGAGGCGGAAAGCGCTGATAAATAGACCTTTCTGTGTTGGGCGCAAGGTTGCGAGGAGCAACATTGTATAAAGAAAGAAGACTAAAGTACAAAGGACTTTTGTAAGGAAATTTGGTGTTAGAGTTAGAGTGGTCCGGTGCCATATGGGTGCTCATCCGAAGGGTTCTGACTGATGCCCTTTTTATGAACAAGGAGAGTGTGTTGAACTGGGAAACCAAAGTGGTCCTGCAGCGGGTTATGTTAAAATCCTGTGGACAGTCGAAAGGCTTCGGTTGTTGTAAAAAACTACAAGTACCAAGAGGTCTTAGGGGAGGTTGGTGTGAGGTGTCAAAGTGGTAATACGAGTGTGAAGCCAAATCCCATGTACAGTTGAAAGTCTTTGGCGCTTTCTGGAGGCAAATGTGAACCCGACTGAGGGATGCCAGGACAAAACTAGGCAAAGTGAACTGTGTATTTTGGTAAACTTGAACCCAACTGAGGGATGCCTGCAAATTAGGGTAAACAGTAACCCATCCAAGAACATTGTAGGGAAAGCCTGACTGGGGCTTAAGGGAAAGAATGACTGGGGGATGAGAGCCGCACTTAGGTAAAGAAAGAATTTAAGGGGTCTGGGATAATTTTCTTTTAACTGGGTTAAATGGCAATGTGAACCCGACAGAGGGATGCCAAGAGAAAGCCAAGAGAAGTGAATCCTGCCTTGTGCTAAAACGAAGTGAACTGTGATAAGTGGAAAATGTGAACCCGGTTGAGGGATGCCTGCGAATAATGGTGTCTCATTACCTAGTCTAAACATTCGGCCCTCGGACAGTCTAACCATTAACTAGGCACAAAGGTCGGGAAGGCTCGGTTACAAGTTGGAAACACAGTCCACCATTTTAGAACACAGAGTCACATATGAACCGAAATCAAAATGGCTGATGATCCTAAAAATGGTGGCAAAGTCGATCTAAAATTGGAACTTTGCAACGTGGTTTTCTTCGCAGATCGACTGGGCTTAGGCCAATATATGTCAGAAGGATGCGCGATATGATTTCCCATTTAACAAACCCTCCTTTTGGCCTAAGCCAAGCGCTAAACTACTATTAGTCACTTTACGAGTAACTCCACGTCTCAATGTCCATACAACCTGAATCACAGTCATCGGAGATATCGATCGCCATAAGGTCTGAGACGGAAATTTCCTTCAACACAAATTCATTTGTCATTCTCTCTGGTGCACGTACCTTTTGTACTAATGTTCCCATAGTCTATGCACAACATCCATTGAACATATGACAGGAAGACATTGGGCCTCATTACGAGGTTTGAGGTAAGGGATTACCGGCACCGGTAAGGGTGCCGGTGCCGGTAATCCCTTACCTCCATATTCCGAGGTCCCTAAGCGGGTCACGCAATGGGCGCCTGGTTTTACCAGGCGCCCTTAGCGGGAGCCGCTAAGGGACCAGGGAGCTAATAACGGGCCCGCTAAAAGCGGGCCCGTAATTAGCTCCATCCCCATTCCCACTGAGCCCTATGGGGGCTCGAATGGGAATGGGGAATGGTTCTCGGAATGGGGACTTACCGGGTCCTCCAAGGTTGGAATGACACAGTAAGTCCCTATTTCGTGAACCCGGACCCGGAATGCGGTATGGGGGTAGCCATGATGCTAATAGCACCATGGCTACCTCCAACCTCGTAATGAGGCCCAGTGTATACAG
Source organism: Ambystoma mexicanum (assembly GCF_040938575.1). Taxonomy (NCBI): domain Eukaryota; kingdom Metazoa; phylum Chordata; class Amphibia; order Caudata; family Ambystomatidae; genus Ambystoma; species Ambystoma mexicanum. The sequence goes on along the minus strand of NC_090930.1, from coordinate 1,247,743,084 downwards.
CAACAGCAGAACAACAGAATACCCAGAATAATCAGTAAGACTGAAAGTATCTTCCATCCCCAAGATCGTAAGAAGTCCCAGAACCAAGCACTAAGATTGCAATTTCCCTTGGGAACGTGCACTTCTGAACTAAGGACGTGCAGATTTTGTATAGCCTTAAAGATGGTTGGGGAGGAATCCGGTATGAAAACGTAACAAGCGGACCCCACTAATTTGAATACTCCACCACGCTCAGCCAGGATGACGTCTAATGCCATCCGGTTCCTTAGTGCCACTAACCTTATCGCTTTCTGTTCTAGAGTCATGTTATAGAGTATGTCAGTGGTCTGGTTGATAGTTCTCTCCAGTACTCTCGCTAGTCTTCTAATATCCTCAGAGTTTAGTATTTGCCACCAAAAAGGTACAAAAGATTTTGCTATGTCACCCAGAACTTGTGATGAAGTATCGCCATTCTCATCCCGTCTTGGATGAGCCTTAGAGATTTCTATAGTACTTGCTATGAATCCCCCTGGCAACAGAATCCCTAAATAACAGCTTCCCTGCCAATTCCTAGGTAGCCATGGGAAGGCTTCATTACCGCAAACGAAGTAGACAGGTTCGCCTAAATACAAAGGTCTGTCCTCACTGGTCAAGTTTGTAATGTTGGTGCAACCCTTTAAAACACCCATTGACTGAGTACCATTCCTCTGTATGCAGAAAGAAACTGAATCGGGACTATGGTTAACAGTGTAGGAAGGTGGCGTGGCATCCCTATTCCCTATAGGAGCCATCTTGAAAGAGATCAGAGATTGAAAATGTCGAGACAGTCTATCAGAAGGCCTAATGGAAGCAACATTAAGCTTGCTCCTATTTGCGAAAAGTGAGCATACCAGGGGTGGTAGAATTCTTTTTTCAAATTCATTCAAATTTGTGCCATCAAAGGTCCCCGAGATGCTATCATGCCATCGGCCAAAGAATAGTGCCCTTAAAGAAGCATAACATGCAGTAGTCAGAGGCAAAGGATGAATATACCAGCCCAACCTCTTGTCTCCATGTTGCGGTAAATGAGATCAGACCCAGCAATTAGACCTGTTTAAAATGGCATGTGTCGCATTCATGATAAGCAGTAGTGTGTTATTGTGGTAACTGTCAGTGCTGAGAGTCTCTAGGAGATAGAGTGTGCAGATGCACAAAAGGTGTAAATACAGTAGGTACATTTTCAGTAGGCAAAAGAGTTTCAAAAGGACGTACTTCTTCCATGTACCAAAATCGTAAAGCAATTACTATTGTGAAACCGGTTAACATGATTACAAGAAATCAATAAGTTTTAAAAGACCATGTATTTGATTGTCCATTGTCTATACTGGCCACGCTATCACTTGTTTGTTCCCTGTGGGTGGAGGCAGTAGCAGGCATTTTTTCTTCAAAACAAAAAGCTCCGGTGTTCATTTGCTGGCGATCTCCTGATCACATGTTTTCTTAGTCCTTCCCTATCCCCAGCCAACGGCTTTCCTATGTATGCAAAAGACAGGGCCAAAAGTCAAGCCCTATGGTGATTTTCCTGGTGGCACAGCTGAACCGTGCAGTAAGTCTAGCACCGTGGATGCAGATTGTACCTTGTAACTCCTGGGACGGTGTGATCTGCGAACAACGTGTTGTTGCTTCCCGATGGAAGTGGTGAATTCGCAACAAAACCTAACAATGATGAAAAAGGATCTGTAGGAGAGCGTGGAGATGAAGCGGCTGTTTCCCCAGGCTCCACAGGCCCAGGGAGTGTCTCCGAAGCACTCTCAATAGTGCTCAATGTTGAGTGATCATTGGGAGCAGAGCAAGTAAGATTTTCTGTATCTTCTGTATAGTGTGGCAAAGGGAAAAGAATCCTCTTGACATGCGACGCATGAATCCAGTGCCTTTTCCTTCTACCCTGATCACAGTCTGTGTGGCCAGGAGAACTTGGTGCGGCCCTCTCCAGCGGGATGCTCGTTAAAATGCTTTCACGAGCACCCACTGCCCAGGTCGGATGCTGTGACCTGGCCCTTCGTACTTTACTGGAAGGGCTTCTTGCACCTGTTGGTAAATCAAATACAGATTTTTAGTTAACCGGTCACAGTAATCAGACAGAAGTACATGTTCAGTATCCCTCAGAGCCTGGAGCTTTGGGACATTCCATATGTTAGCGGCCTACCCATAACCACCTCATAGGGGGAGAGTCCAGTCTTAGTCATGGGGTGGTGCGCATAGTCAATAAAACTATTGGTATTGCATCCGTCCATTTCAATTTGGTGCCGGCACACGTTTTAGTGAGTTTTTTTTTTCAAAATTCCATTATTTCTCTCTACCAATCCAGCACTTTGAGCATGTCTAGCCGAATGGAACCGTATATCGATCTGTAATCCCACGCATATCTGCAGAATTACAGCAGCGATAAAATGTGGACCATTGTCCGACCAGATGACCCTTGGCAAACCAAACCTACGAAAATATTCTTTAAGCATGGTCTTCGCCATTGTCATTGCTGTAGCATCTTTCACAGGAAAGGCTTCAACCCATTTACTAAAGGCGCAAATAACATCTAAGACATACTTAAGATTATTACAACACTCCATTTCAATAAATTCAAAGTGGATGACTTCGAAGGGGACAGAAAGTGGACCAAAAACTACCCCTTGGTGTCGATGTGGCCTTTCCCATATTATGCTGTAGACAGATCATGCAACTTTGAACAAAACGCTCAGCTGTTTTCGAGATTTTATCGTTCACCCAGACATGTTCTAACATTTTGCACACTTTCCTTGCACAGATGTGGGTGGGCCCATGAGCCATTGCAACCATCATTGTAATGTATGCGTCTGCAGCATCCATTTTCCCTCTAACTCATCCACCCAACAGCCTTCTTCATCCAACCTCGCCAAACCCTCAGCCCATTGTTTAGTTTCTTCTAACGTGGCATCGGCTTGGATGTTCTTTACAGATTCAATACCTTCATCTATGGTACAAATATTTGTGGCTTCCCTTGCAGTGTACATTTCTGAATAGAGATCGGTGGCAGTTTGTTTGGCTATCTGGTCAGCGAAAGCGTTCCCTTTTGCTACATCATTTATGATTTTCTGATGCGCTGCACATTTCATGATTGCTAACTGAGTGGGGAGTGCAAGCGCTGAAAGAAACCGCACTATCAAGGAGCCATATTGGATCTTTGTTCCATGTGAGATCAAGAAACCTCGTTATGCCCAAAGTATAACGAAGTTGTGAACTATCCCAAAAGCATACTGACTGTCAGTATATATGTTTACTCTAAGCCCTTCGGAAAGTTCACAAGCTTGGGTCAATGCAATAATCTTTGCGGCCTGCGCCGAGTTATGCGTGATTCTTTTGGCCTCCACAATCGTGCTTAGTGTAGTGATGGCATAAGTAGCCGTGGGTGTACCATCCGGAAGTTTGAAATAGGAGCCATCACAAAACAGCTCCCATTGTGGGTTGTTCAAAAGTGTATCTTTCAAGTCAATCCTGCCTTTAGTCTCTTGCTCTGTAGTGTAGAGGCAGTCATGTGACACTTCGTCACTGCAAACAGTATCTTGCGGGAAAGGTAATAGTTCAGCCGGATTCAATACACAACACCTCTCAATTTTTATTTGCAGTGCAAACAAGATTAATTTGTATCTCATTAATCGTGCCGAGGTGAGGTGTTGGGTTTGTGTTCTGTTTAATAGAACATCTACAAAGTGAGGTACCAACAAGGTTAAAGCATGGCCTAGGACCATACCCTCGCTCTGTTTTATAGACGGAGCAGCAGCAGAGACAGCTCTCAAACATCTTGGCAAAGAGCATGCAACAGGATCAACGGCGGAAGAAAAGTAGCCGCACAAACCATTTTCCCCTCCATGTTCCTGCGTTAATACAGCCAAAGCACATCCATCACGTTCATGCACATACAACTCGAAGGCCTTTTCATAATTTGGTGTGCCCAAAACTGGTGCTGAACACAATGCAGTCTTGAGCAGATCAAACGCTTTCTGGTGTTCCAAGTTCCATGGTAATGGCAAAGAAACGCCCTTCTTTGTCAAAGCCAACATTGGTTTAATTACTAGTGAGAAGTTTGGGATCCACTGCATACAGTAAGAAGCCATTCCTATCAAGGCTCTGACTTCCTTCTGTGTATTTGGGACAGCCATGCTAGAAATTATTTTAATCCGTTCAGCGTCAACCTTCTTCCCTCCTTTGAGAGGAGATAGCCTAAATAGGTGACCTCCTGTTGACAATATTGAAACTTTTTGAGTGAAGCTTTATGTCCATGTTTTGCTAGGTGAATAAGCAACAACAAGGTGCCCTCCTTACCGGCACTTTCTGAGTCAGCAGCTAAAAGAAGATCATCTACATATTGAAGCAATGTACAAGTGGTAGGCAACTTGAGTGTATCAAGCTGCTCTTTCAAAGCCCTGCTATAGATGCTTGGACTTTCCGTGTACCCCTGTGGAGCACGGGTGAATGTAAATGAGCGTCCCCCTAAGGTGAACTCGAACAGGTATCTGCTATCCTTGTGTATAGGAATGCTAAACAAAGCATTCTTAAGATCTACAATACTAAAGTGAGTATCAGAAGCTGGGATCATGGTTAATATCGTGGTTACATCAGGCACAATAGGAAATTGTGGAGCAACAATCTAATTGATAGCGCGTAAGTCGATGATGAAACGAAAAGGAATTGCATTATCGCCTTTTTTATACACAGGCAAAATTGGATTATTGCACAAGCTGCCTGCAATTTCTTCAATTACCCCGCGGTGTACAAAATCGGAGACTATACACTTCAAAGCTTGCTCACCATCAACCAAAATCTTATACTGAGGAATACGTGGCAAATTTACTCCGTGCTTCAAAATTATTTTAACGGGCTCAATTTGTAGAACAACAACATCATTGTCATCAATCGCCCATAAACACTCCGGAACATCACAAAATTCCGGCGGCAAAGGTCTAGTCAAGAACTGAGAGACAGAAAGTTGCTGTGGTGAAATCGTCGAACACACTCCATCTGAAGAACAATGAATTACTGCATTTAATTATTTCAACAGATTCAACCCCAACACATTCTCTCCACAGTTTGTTGTCAAAAGAAATGGACAGTGATCTGTGAATGGACCTAATGTAATCGGTACCGGCGAAGAAACTGGATAAACTACTGGTTTACCACAAAACCCTACAGAAACATTGGTTTGCCATGACAGTGGAATGTTTGGAACCTGTGAATGATCAATGGAACACTTCTGCGCTCTTGTATCTATCAAGAATAGATGTTTCCTATTTCCCACTATCATTTCAACGTAGAGACCTTTCTGATTAACGGGAATAGGCGTTGGTTCCAAACCCTGCTTCGGGCAATCCTAGCAAAACAATGTGTCATCAAAAGGAAGGTCCCAATCCTTCAATAAAAACATTTTTCTCAGGAAAACTTTCTAGATTAGAGAGTGTGGCAAAAACATCAGATTGTTCACCCTTCTCCATACACTGTCTAGCCCATGCAGTCAAATCGTGCTTTCTCTCTTTAGACACAGTATTGCGAGTTACAATCTTTGATTCTGCTCCCTTATCAACTACAAGTGGAACAGAATCACTCGAAAGAGGAATAGTAGACAAATCTGGTACAATCGGTAACAAAGGTACTATCACTGGTGCAGAAGACAAATCTACCAAACCCGTAACAGTAGGCAAAGGCGGAGGTGCAGGTGGAGGAGCAACGATAGGAGGAGGAACAACAACTGGAGGAAGAGGAACAATAGGAGGAACAATAGGAGGAGCAAGATTTACTACAGGAGGAGGAACGACAGCAGGAAGAGGTCAAGTGACAGGAATAGGTACATACGGAGGTGGCGCAGTGGCACCAGGCCTTCGTTCATTTAAAAGTTTGTCAATTAATTCGTCAGATGCATGAACATCTTTAGACAGCTATATTTTCTGAATACCAAGTTGAAAAGCCCTATCCATATTTCTAACTGACTCTGATTGTTTATTTTGATCATAGAACAATGCTTTTTCGGCGTTGGACATATGACGGCACGCATGTTTCTCTCTACTTTTAAGTTGCTGCATAGCTTCTTTCTTCCAATTTTGTAATACATCAAATGCTGCAGGTCTCGCTTTTTTTTCTTCAACAATATAGACTCTAAATATTCTATATGAGGAATTTCAAAGCTACCATTGGTTGGCCACTGAAGTTCGGAAGCATGTCTAGTTTGTCTGTGCCAAATATCATTAAACACTATACTATCAATGCCGTGCTTACAGTATATAGTACACGCCGGCGACCCCTCCTGTGACGCCGGACGGCTAAATTCCAAAGAATGTCTGTCCTTGCGGAATAATGCCCTGAAGCAGGCAGACAATTTCTCAGGCATATCAGATTCCTGGTGTTACCTGGTTAATAATTGTGCTCACGAGTATAATACGCCAAAACAAATTATCAGGATACTTAAGAATCGGGTCACGACTCACCTGATCAAAGAACTAAAGGAGGTCCGATCGGGTATCTAAGGACAACAAAGGACCCACGTGGTTGGTGATTTCGGCAAAACTGCCCACCTCGATATATGGACCCTCGTCAAGATGCCATCTCGGACTACGGGCTCACCGTCCAGGGATCAGATTGTGCAGTACTGTTGAGGTATCGTGTCTCATCCAAGAAAGGGGCCCCCTTTTTTCACTGTACGATCCCGGGCCGATAGCCGCATCAACACTTCAACGAGATGGCATCAATCTTGAGGGTCCCTATTTGGGCGCCATCTGTAAAAGCAAGGAAATATTGAGGCTGAGTACAACAAAAGGAAATACACCAAACACGGGCTATAAAGATTCACAGATCTTTAATCTACTGTACAGTTACAAAGAATCAGAAATACAGATAGCTATCTGGCTCTCAATAGATCACAATGAGTACCAGCCCGTCAGAGTGAGGAGAGAAAGTGCTGGACATCTAAACAGTTGCATTATTTATACATATCTTGCAATATTGTCCAGCCCCTCTACAGGTTAATAATCTGTAGTCTAGAGTTTGTGTCGAGTTCACATACTGCTCATACAATAATATGCACATGGATAACATGTCCAACAAGTTACAATGGCAAAGTGTATTCCTGGATTTAACAGTGAGCATTAGCACATATCCCTTCACAATGCAGTTCTGCCAGTGTCCACGCTAAACATTTACTTTACATTGTCCTCGATGTGTGTTCGGGGACGAGGCTTGTTGGTGCAGACAATCCTTAGACCACAAGTCATGCTTGGGACAAGGTCTCATTACCTAGTCTAAACATTCGGCCCTCGGACAGTCTAACCATTAACTAGGCACAAAGGTCGGGAAGGCTCGGTTACAAGTTGGAAACACAGTCCATCATTTTAGAACACAGAATCACATATGGACTGAAATCCAAATGGCGGATGATCCTAAAAATGGCAGCGAAGTCGATCTAAAATTGGAACTTTGCAACACGGTTTTCTTCACAGGGCGAATCGGCTTAGGCCAATATATATCAGAAGGAGGCGCAATATGATTTCCTGTTTAACATGGTATGTAATTATTGGGACACATGGTGAGGTCATTGCCTTCAGATGCCAACATAGTTCAACAAAGCCGGTGAGGCGGAAAGTGCTCATAAATAGACCTGACTGTGTTGGGCTCAAGGTTGCGAGGAGCAACATTGTATAAAGAAAGAAGACTAAAGTACAAAGGACTTTTGTAAGCAACATTGGTGTTAGAGTTAGAGTGGTCCGGTGCCATATGGGTGCTCATCCGAAGGACTCTGACTGATGCCCTTTTTCTGAACAAGGAGAGTGTGTTGAACTGGGAAACCAAAGTGGTCCTGCAGCGGATTATGTTAAAATCCTTTGGACAGGCTTTGGTTGGTGTAGAAAACTACAAGTACCAAGAGGTTTTAGGGGAGGTTGGTGTGAAGTGTCAAAGTGATAATACGAGTGTCAAGCCAAATCCCTTGTACAGTTGAATGTCTTTGGCACGTTCTGGAGGCAAATGTGAACCCGACTGAGGGATGCCAGGACAAAACTAAGCAAAGTGAACTGTGTATTTTGGCAAACATGAACCCAACTGAGGGATGCCTGCAAATTAGGGTAAACAGTAACCCATCCAAGAACATTGTAGGGAAAGCCTGACTGGGGGCTTAAGGGAAAGACTGACTGGGGGCTGAGACCCGCACTTAGGTAAAGAAAGAACCTAAGGGATCTGGGATAACTTTCTTTTAACTGGGTTAAATGGCAATGGGAACCTGACAGAGGGATGCCAAGAGAAAGCCAAGAGAAGTGAATCCTGCATTGTGCTAAAACTAAGTGAACTGTGATAAGTGTAAAATGTGAACCCGGTTGAGGGATGCCTGTGAATAATGGTGAATAGAAACACACCCATGAACATTGTGACGGCAAGCGTGATGCCGACCGAGGGATGTCCACAGTGAGTTGTTGGTCTGATCGGACTGAGGTAGGCTAAGGTTGAGAGAGGGAACAGAACCCGGCTGAGGTGTATCCAAGGCTCAAGAGTAAATCGCCCGACATGAAGATTAGCAGAAGGAACTTTTGTTTTGTTGTTTGTGATACATCAGGCCCTCTGAAGCACGAGACTTTGCATGAAAGAGACTTGGACACAGAAGGCCCGGATATTGGGAAATTAACTGCAACCTTGTGACGAAGAGGCCCAGGAGTGTGCTGCGCTCAAGAGGTCTGCCTTGTACCATACTAAAAATGTGGGGAAGAGAGACCCTGGCCATAACATCCTCATTTATCATTTTGTGAACACTTCTTTCTTTTCTTGTGAACATTATCCCATACTATTTTGTAGCATTGCGGTAAGGATTGGCAATCGTTTTCTTTTTTAGTATAGGCCCTTTTCTATTTGACTAGACTCCACTAGGACTGTATTATTATTATTTGATGGTCATAGCTTGCTCCTATCTTAGTTTTAAGTTTAGATTAGGTGTTTATCTCACCCAATTTGCAGTTTAATAAACACCCTTGAACCGTGATCACTTGTATCTTGTCTTACTATGATACCATGCCTTCATTATAGCGATATGAAGGCCAAGCAGAAATTTGAAGGAGCAGGAGGGGGAAGGACGTTGTATAAGCTATGTTTTTTGTAGTGCAGTGTTTTGTTTTTTGTTTTTATGTTTAGTTGGATTTTAGTTGAAAGGGGGCAGTTTGCTCCTAGTAGGAGTAATAATAAAGGAGTATGTAACAAACCACCTGCTTCCCTGTGTTGTGTTCCTCTTCCCCCTTTGGCAGTGTAGTTCCTTCCAATCCCCTTGTCTGTGCTACCTCTCCTCTCACCTCCCATCTCACCCAGTAGCTCCCCATTGGCCCTCGAGCCGTCTAGAGAAGCCTTCCAGGGCAGCCCTCTGCCCTGCAGCCCCTGTGGCTAAGGGCCCCAAGGCAAAGGGCGGCTCCCGTACAGGCAGCTCCACTTTGTATCTGCTTGTGTCAGCAGGGGAACCAGTGGCCAGCCATCAACCTGCATCAACTCTGTAAGGTCGGAGTGGTCCAGGTTATGAATAGAGCGTTCACTCTACCCTAATAACCTGTCCAAATAGGAGACTCTCAGACTTAGGTGTGTGTTCTCTGGTATTTAAATTGCATTGAGGAAGTATTTAAATTGCACTGTGAAACATTGGCCTTTTCCCCACTATTCAGGACTCTCAGACTTAGGTGTGTTTTCTCCGGTAATTAAATTGCAGTGTGAAACATTGGCCTTTTCCACACTTTACAGGATTCTCAGACCTAGGTGTGTTTTTCTCCTGTAGTTAAACTGCATGTCAAAAGTAGTACTGTCCTGTGATTATTTTGCCTCCTAGCAAATAATTAATCTAGCAAACTTTCTACCATTATCTTTTTGTTTGTTTAAATTAAAATGTTTTATTGGTTTCATAACATAAAAAGAAAGAGCAGAAGAATCCAATCAAATCAAATAAACAGAATTAAACAAGTTTAGACATTGCTCTAATTCCCTCAAATCATTCTCTTTCAAATCAATATTAAAAAAAACCCTTTAACATTAACCTAATCCATTCAAAAACACTCCCAATCTCTTCAAATCAATATTAGAGGGAAATCTTTAAAATCATCCCACATCCATACTCTCAAACTCTCCCAATCTATTCCAAAGCTTCCCCTCTATCTGACATTGCTGGTAATACTGCTTCTAGCATTTTCATAGTAGCTAATACAAGCTTAGTTTGATCTCCAATTAATAGCCAATTCCGCCATTCCTGCCGGGAGAGAGTGGCTCCCATATGTTTAAACTCATCCGAAAAGAAACTTCTAGTTTCTAGTAATCGTTCACAGATCGATACCAAGTGCTCAGGGGTTTCGACTATTGACCTGTTTGTACAATAGCGACAGGCTGCCTTTTCAACCCCCTGCATCTTACACCTGAACAGAACCTCTCTGGTATACATGGTTGTTAAGTCTACACCTAAGGAGGAGGTCTCTGAATATAGATGAGGGGAATTTTACAGGAAATTTAGGCAAAATATTCATCCTTCCATTCTCCATAGTCAGAGTCAACCTAGATTTCAAACTAGTACATTGATCGATTGTAGTGATCCAATCCTGCATCATTAATTTCTTTTTCACTGATAGAGGATTATGTAACAAGGATTCAACCTGGATCTCTTTATCCCGAAGGAAGGCTTAGATTTCCAATTTCCATAGCTCAAGGGGCATCTCTAACAAACTTTTATCAAAAGCCAGAATTTCAAAAGGCTTTTTCGTTCTAGCCATTACACATTTTCTATATAGACAGATCGACTTCCAAACCTCCATTGATTCCAAGGATAGCAACCTTAATTCAAGTCTAATTGCACAAGGCGATAGACTATTAACAAGTTTCAGAACTCATCGCTGAAAAAGGCCCTCTAACTTTTCCCTCCACTGCCAGGGTAGGCAAAGTGTGGCCTCAGCTCCATTAGTTAGAATTTGTGCCACCTTCTGTTTATAGAAGGATAAATGGGAACTATAGTAAATTTACCAAATCTATGATGCAAAACTTTCCCCTGCTTAATCAAAGGAATAATCTAATCCTTAGATATTCTAATTGGGCTGCTTCATTACTGTTCTAATTGACTGTAACCCCCAACTAAAATATAGTATCTACTATCTCTAGGGCTATACCCTTCACCCTCCATGTAAATTTCTCCTTCTTTGTTTTTCCTGCGCTCTTCATAGGCAATATTTTTGACTTTTTAATGTTAATACTCATACCATTGGAGCTCAGGTAGCGCTCAAAGGCTTCTAACCTACTCTGAAGTCCTATTTTAGTTAGATATAAAAAAACTAGATCGCCAGCAAAGAGAATCCAGGGAACCTCCATACCATTAATATTCAGCGGAAAAGCTTGAATCCAAGTTTGAGACATTGCAAGATCAGCTCTATACAGGCAAATTAGCAGGGGCGCAAGAGCGCAACCCTGCTTCAACCACTGATAAGTGAAGATCTTTGAGATACCATTCCCTTAGCACAAAGTCTAATCCTAATCGAGGTTCCCATATATAGAGCTTTGATCGTCTCAACCAAATCTCCTGGACAGCCCCAACTCTGTAGTTTCAACCAAAGATGTTCTCTAATTACGCCATCATAGGCCTGTTCAAGGTCCATAAAGGACATGAACACAGTGGAACCATCAGCAAGGGCTTTTTCCTTAGGGCCGTACCAACACCTTTCACAAATCCTGACTGTCTAGAGTCCAGGATTCCACTAGACTCAGCCCAATTTCTCAAATCCCGTAATAAGACTGTTGCAAATAACTTTCCGATCGAGTCCAACAGAGCAATAGGGCGGTCGTTTTTTGGATCCGCCCTATCGCCCTTTTTGAAAATGGGCACTATGTATGCCTCCTTCCATGAAGGTTAAATCCACTTATTCATCATAATTTGTTTGAACATGATCACCAACAGTTTGCCCCAATGGTCTCTATTCCTTTTCAGTTGCTGATTTGAGAGGCCATCGGGCCGGCTGCATGGGAGGAGCTCAAATTTCCAATCATTGTAATGGCATCATGTTAATCAAATACAAAATTCCAACTTGCGCCTTCCTTTGTTTTTTTTTACACCTCAAACCCCCCCCAGGGTCTGCAAATAGGCTGGCATAGTGCTTTTTCCAGTCACTCTCCACTATCATTACAATGGTACTAGCTTGCCTAAAAGCACCACCATTGTTTATGAGCTTCCATGTACTTTTAAAGTGTTTGGCGCAGACAGCTCAAAGGATATGCTCAGCATCATTTTGTGCACGCAGCGCCTGAGAGCCAATTCGCCAATTCGCCAATTTCTGTATCTGTGTTGCACATTCTTAATTTTTTCCATTTAATTATCCTCTGCATCACCTCAAATCCCTTTGACAATCTTCCTCATTATTTTTCTCCTTCCCACCAGTTCAGGATCATAGGCATTTTTTGTAACCAAGAATCTTTAGCACCAGGGGCGTGTTTGAGAGAGAATACTTTTAACAGGCCAGTATAATAAATGTTCGAGGGATCTTCACATAACTGCACTTTATAAGCCAATTTGATTTTCTTTACATCATCCCCTTTCAGTCATAGGCGGATCCCACGTGAGCTTAACTGTACTTCTCCCATTTTCACCTTAACTTTCCAATCATACCATTTCCTCAGATGAATCGCAAGCAAGTCATGATCACTACATTTTTGGGGCCAAATAGAGAAGCTCGCAATCCACTACCTTATATTCTCTGAGATAAAACAGTAGTCAATACAGGAAGAACTATCGCCACAGCACCAGGTGGGACAACTCAGAATATCACCTTTTGCCATACACATATCTCTCACTTTCATATTCGACATCCATGCCAGTTCTCTTTCATTCCATTTATTATTTTCGAACACTTGCCCCTCCGGATCCAAGAGCTTAATATTAGATCTCCACAAATCACGATCTTCCCTCCTTCCAATTCATAGATAGCATCATCAATCACACTGGTAATAGATCTCAAAAAGTTTGTATCCTTCCTCATTTTCACCCGCCAATACACATTGATCACAATCAGGGAAATGTCCAAAAGCTCCTTCTCTTGTTTTAGATGAGATATTTGATCATACGGGTTTGGGCACTTTGTTTCAACCATCGACCATCCCTGATCAATTTTCAATAACAGCAGTAGGCCAGCATAGGGATGCCCCAAAACCCCCTTTGGAGCAGGATTTAAATAGGCTAAATATCCATCACATTGAGGGAGATTCCTCATCCACGTATCCTGGAATCACAATATATCAAATTTTTCCAAGTCGGGGACGTTTTCACAGAAAAGAGAATGGAAACCTCTGCAGTTCCAACACCCTATCTTCAAAAAGGGCGCATCCTCATCTGTTTGAATCTAACATCCTGCTTGATGTCCTAACACTCCTGCATGCAAAGACCAAGATGGATCCTCAGATATCACTGGGACAGCCACATTTTTCGAGATTTCCAGTGGTTTTATTTGATTAGCCTACGTAAATTTCATGGAGTGAAGCTCTTTCATGGTCGGAACTGTTCCTTCCTCCGTCCTGGAAATTAGCCTCAGACTTTTATCTCCCTCTACTTTCCTTTCTCGATCTCCAAAAGAAATGGCTTTTCGACTATCCTCACTTGCCAAGGCTTCTCTCCACGTTATCTTAAGTTGATTGTGATAGTCCGAGACTTCATAACCCAAACACAGGAATTTCTCCTTAAATGACACGCATAAATCCTTCTTAGCTTGAGAAAATATATGTAGTCAGTCTTTCTTTCCTATACAAATTGAACAATCTTAATGTCATTTGAAGCAAATTTACAATCAGGGATGATATAGTTGAAGAGCCGCATAAAATTCCCCCTATTCAACATGATCATGTTTGCATCCAGCTTAATTCTTTCCAAACATATCTTAGGGCTCAACTGCTCTTGAATCCTTGAGTAATCTCCTCGATAGTTCTTACGCCTTGCGGCATGAACCACTCTTGTTTTCCTCTGCGATTTATATGTATTTCCAACTGGAGCATTAGAATTACACAACTTCAAAACCCCCATTCTTCTCTCCTCCAGAGTCTTAAAGGATGCTACTGCCTTTTGGGGATCGTTTCCCCTCTTTCGGGGTATCACAGGACCTGCCTCCTCCTTTGTTTTAGATTTGAATGCCTCACGAAAGGGCACAACGATGGGGCTGTTAGAGTTCACCCTCAAATTAGAATCCTTGGAGGCTGGAATTGTCTCGGGGGCCGACTGCGCCATCTCTCCAATAAAGCCCTCAATTATTTCCCATTCCAAGTTGCTCACATCTTTTCATCTCGCATCATCTTTAACTCTCTCCAGTTCTTCCATCAACATACTCAGGTCTCCAGTAGATGCAGACAACACACTCTGATCCAAGTCAGCAATCGAATCCAACACTATTTCCACCCCACTAACATTAAGTGGGGGGAGCTCTTTTCTAGATTTTGGCTTCTGGGAGAATGAGAGGATCCGGGGGGGACCTGATGTTCCATAAGAACGACCTTGACCCCTTAGCCGTTTTTCTCATTCTAGCTGGCATATAGGGTTAATTTTTTTTAATTGCCGCCACCATCAAGGGCCCATTTTTTAGATCACTCTGCGGCAAACTTTTCTCCATTCCAGTAGTGGGGGGCCTATTTTCATATATTTTTTCACATTAAAGACTGAGAAGACGTTCTTATCCAGGGGACCCCCGGGTTGATTGCCCACTCCCGATTTTAAATCCACAACAGGATTTAAGATTGCTTGCTCAGTACTCAGTGGTTCCAAATTTATCCCTTTTCCCTTTGGAAGGTTACTCAACTGGGTCACACCCTTCATATTTGCCCACACCCATTGAAAATCTTGCAAAAGGGCCTCCATCATCACAGACTTATCCGAGGATTCACATCTCACCAAATCGTAAAGTCTATTTTGTCAATTGGCTGACGTTTCGGCCTCTTTGTCCAATCTTTTATCAACTTGAGTAGCAATCGACTCCAGATGTAGTATTTTTTCTGATAAGCCTGTAATCAGTGTAGACTGATCCTGTCGGGCACAGTTCAGACTTTCATACAACTTTTTAAAGGGATTTACAGATGTCGAAACTGACGCAATCACTACTTGCTGCATACGTGACAAGTCCACCACAGCCTTTGGGTTTTCGACCCTCATTCTCTGTCTTCTTCTACATGTTGAATTTGACGTTGTATATACTGACGAGGCTGAGGAATCCACTAGGAATCCCCTTCCGCAACAACATCTTCACATCCTTCCTCATTTCCAGTTACCAAACTTCCCGATCGAGAGCTGGGGCGGTACACTCCTCCCATGCATTGGAGAGGGAGGAGGACGCAGCCCTAGGGGAAGCGTTAGTCAATAGATCCACCATGACAGGACTTTGCAATTCTTCCATCTCAGTTTCGGGAGGAGAACTCTCATCTTGTCCCTTCTCACTGACCCGTCTCGCTTCCATAGAGTTGCTCACCTCTCTCTCCACCGCCAAATCCGCTTTTAGCAGTGATAGATCCAGGAGCTTTAAACAATCATTCACTCTGGACAGGTTGAGCCTTTTTTGCCTAGAAATTTTCATGGCCAGATCTGCCAAATCATTGGTGAGTTTATTAGCCAGCTCTTCATTTAGACTTAGAGCTTGATGCTGAATGCTTACACAAGGTTCCTTAGCTGGATGATTCCCATAGACCGTTTCACATGGGGGGGGGCACTAGCAAGGAGAATTCCCTTAGGCCCAAACACTGCAAGTGAGCTAACTACCTGCTCTATGTCCACAACACCATTATTGTACACCGACGGATTTACACTTAATCCAAGTCTCTGAATGGGCAGCACAATGCAATTACTCATTTGGTTGATCGCATGATCAACTGGATCAATAAAACTACAGTCACATAAGTTTGAGATGTTCGCTATATCCCACAAGTTGTACTTCCCATATAATAATATATATATAGGTTCGTCCCCTCTCCCCCCTTCTCTTCGCCCTGGCGATAGAACCATTGGCTATATGGCTTCGCCAGAGCACATCCTGGATGGGATTCAGATGGCCAGAGGGACACGAGGACCGGATATCTTTATATGCGGACGACCTCCTGTTATACCTGGGAGACCCTGCCCGAGCTTGCCCCATAGTGACCCAGATTCTGGTCCGATATGGGAGATTTAGCGGTCTAAGGATCAACTGGAAGAAATCTGTTTTCTTCCCAGTGAAGGGAGGAGAACAGCCCGACCCACAGGAATGCCCTTATCAAATAGAACAACTTGGTTTCCGATACCTTGGGATTTGGATCACATCGGACCTAACTGGCTATAGCAGGCATAACCTCAGGCCAATCCTGGATCGATTCTCTAATGATGTACAGCACTGGAAGCTTCTTCCCCTGACCCTCATGGGTAGAGCCGCTCTCTTTAAAATGTTGGCTCTTCCGCGATTCCTTTACGTCCTTCAGAACGCCCCTTTGCAGATCTCGGGGGCCGAATTTGGCCGGGTGGAAACTCTCCTTAGGGAGCTCTTGTGGGGTGGTGGACAAGCGCGCATAGCCCTCGCTACACTTCAGAGGTCGATCTGGGAGGGTGGGATCGGAGTGCCCCGCCTTCAGACCTACTATTGGGCCTCACAATTAGTGGTGGTCAATGACCTACTGCATGGGGACCGGGAACTACCCCACATTAAGGCCGATGTGGCAAAAATGCATGACACCGATCCACTACAGCTACTGTAAGACACCCCCCCTAGATCCTCCCCACTAACGATGAGGGCACAGATCACTACCACTTGGAGGCAAGTGCACAACTTTGTGGGATGGGGGAACAAGATATCAGCGGCGCAACCCCTATGGAGAAATGCCAACCTGAGGGAAATGGCGAGGTTCGAACCTTGGCCGTGCTGGGTGAGAGCTGGGATACAGAAAGTGGGAGATGTTCTTAGCGGTGAGAATCTTGCCCCGTTTGCGGTCCTGCAGCACAGGTTTCGACTCCCTGACACCGAAAGATACCACCATATGCAAATGTCCCATGCCCTAAGAGTCCAAATAGCGCTGGACGACAGCATACCAGAGTACTCACCTATAGAACGTAACATTCTACCTGAATACATCCCCTCCAAATGCACATCCATTCTTTACAATGCCATTACATCCTTTGCGACTCCTGAATTGATCAGCTTAAAGGCCAAGTGGGAAACAGATGTAGGGAACATTGACCCTGAGGACTGGATACGGGTACTAATGCACCCCAGGGAAACTGCCATCTCCTCGAGACTCAGACTAGTGCAACTTAAAATACTACATAGAGTGTATTATCCTAGAACTGCACTGTTTGGATGGAAGAGGGCAACAAACCCGAATTGTCTTAGATGTGGGAACGAGGAGGGGACCTTCTTTCACATTCTGTGGTCCTGTCCCCGCATCCGAACTTTCTGGGGGGCCTGTTGTCGGGAACTGACCCGGATACTCTCCACTTCAATAGAACTTGACCCGAAGGTCCTAATCCTGGGAGCGCCAGGGGAATATGAACTGAATAAATGGGGAGAACTCTTATTGCATACGGCGACGGCCCTGATGAAGCGGAACATTGCACAAAAATGGGGAGTCCCCGAATCTCCGACGATGGAGCAATGGGCGATAGACATGGACACATGTGCTATGTTTGAAAGACGGGTCTATAATGCAAGAGGCTGTCCCAACAAAGCCTCTAAAATATGGGCGGCATGGGAGGAGGGAGGGCCTTGAGGCGTGTGGCCTTGAGAGATGCCCTTTTGAATATTCACACTGTGAATTGCAGGTGTGTCCCCTGTGAACGGTAATGATATACTACTACTGCTGAATGGGTCATGTGGGCCTCATCTGATGTAGCTGCCTCTTTTTTCTCTTTTCTCCTTTCTCTTTTCTTTCTTTTGCGCCTCTCTTTTGGTTTTGGCCTATTATGTCTATGTTATGACGAAATGAAAATAAAATGTTTTATAAAAAAAAAAAGAGCGGAAGAGTCATGGTTGTCCGGTAGTATCTTAATGTACTCTGGGGCAGCAGTTAGAGTCATAAGGTACAAATGTTGTAGAGTCAGGTTTAGGAGTCATGGGTGGGACGGGAAAACTGTTGGTTAATGTGTGCAGGCATATCTTGGTTAGATTCTTCTGTTCATGGAGCCAGTTTTTCATATTAGTTTTTAACCTCTTGTGTTGTATTTTGCTGTTAGGGGTTTTAGGTGCAAAAGGTGTAATGTAAATTAGCAGAATATCAAGACTAGTTGCTTATTTTAAGAGAAAGAACATTGCAGGTAATTGCTGTGGCTTGTGCCTTATTAAATCTTTTAGAATAGGTGAGAATTGTCTGTGTGCGCAGCTAAAATTCTTCTGAGCGGCACCCACAATGAAGCTGGGCAAGCGCACATGCGCACAGCTTAGAGGGAACATTGGCTGTGACATATATTGCAAATGCAATGGAATTGCCTGCAATGTATTGTATGTCTATATTTGTATTCCACAGGAGAGCAATGATTGCATTGTAATCAATGATGTACCTTGTCCCTTTTGATGTTGGATGTGTTTTTCAGGGATGTGCCTTTTACACTGTGTCTAACAAAAGCGATCAAAGTATTTACTTGTACGTTTTTGGAAACTGGTTTAAGGAGGTCAAAGGGACATTTGGTATAGTATTTACCTTTGTTTTTATTTTAACATCGGCAGTATTAGCCATAAATTATGATTTTGGGAGTGTAAACTGTGTGTACATAGGTCACTATGTGTGGTTTCTGAAGGGATGACACAGGTAATGTATTGTTAAATAAATTGTAATACAGTGGCATCACTGTCATGGCCAAATGTGGGAGTATATGTTATCCACAAAAGCATGTGGCTGTGTGGTACTCCTCTGGATTGATATTCTTTTCTCCAAAAGAAGTATTACACTTCTCCGTGTGGAGGGGTAATTTCAATCCAGATGAAGTGCAGCATTGCAAAGAAGCGATGGTGAAAGTACAGTGATATGTTGACAGGGTCAAGAGAACAGAGGTCTCCTGATGTTTTTACATCTATTTCCTATTTTATTTCATTTTGCAGAGTGTAAGAAGTTGTGCAAGTCATCCCATGAATATTTTGCACAACTTAAACTAACAAACCATGTGGGTGGGCCTAGGTTCCTTAGCATTCAATGTACAAAAGTGTGATGTGGGAACCAGTATTCTTCTGTACCACACATATTTGCCAAGAGATTTGTGATACTTGACTGTAAAACTTCATCTGTGTCCTTTATCTTTTGAAGCAGTTGGGTAGCGGGCATGGTTAAGAAATTAGAGCCTGCTTTTAATATGTGTGCAACTCCATAACATAGAGTTGCTAGTCACTTTCAAACAGAAGGTGGATAATGTATTCTACATTTTCTCTGAATCTGGGTTCTTCAGAATACATTCGTAAAGAGTGATATTCTGATGCAGTAATTTGTCTGCATAATATCTTCCTCCATTTCCTATGGGAAAGAGTAGATTCAATGAATGTGCTTCTGCACTTTTTTCCCAAATGCTCATTGGGAATCATTTGGCTTGACGCATTAGATGTTTTTAATGCATCCTCTATGGTGTCTTTTAAGTGTAGTGGGTGCATTGTACACTGGTCTAAAATGTTGGCTGCAGTAACATGATCTACAAGTTCAAATTGGCTAGTTTGTCATGAATCTTGATGTATTTGGGTAGCTTCTCTTAAGTTTTCCTCTATGTTTATATCGTTATAGTATTCATTGGCCCTCATTCCAACCCTGGCGTTAAGGGGTTAACGGTGCCGTAAAAGGTGGCGGCGCCGTTAAACCCTTAACGTCTGATTACGAGGTCCCTTTGCGGGTTGGCAATTTTAACGCCTGCTTTTTGCAGGGGTTAAAAACCAACCCGCAAAGGGACCTTGGTGCTAAGTACGGTGCCGCAATTTGCGGCACCGTACTTAGCGCCTTCCCCATTCCCATCCATTGAGCCCTTGGGGCAAAAATGGGAATGGGGAAGGGCCATGGCGGCATGGGGAATTACCGCCCCACCAACCTCGGAATGGGGTGGTAATTCCCCATTCCGCCATGGCGGAGTCGGTAAGTTACCGGCATGGACCATGGTGCTATTGGTCGTAATGAGGGCCATTGTTTTCTTTGAAATATTGTAGTGCGTGTCATACTTTATTTAAGTTGACTAGTTGTTGCCAAACTGTTTTGCCTTTTGTTGGTACACCATTAAATTGTACAATCAAAATTATATCAATTGAGCTTTGTACTCCTAGGGAGTAATTTATAGAATTTAGCGCACAAGTGGTGCATGCGGCTGGTGCACAGAGTGCGCGCCAGCTGTGTGCGCCAAAACGAATTATAGCGCACAGCGTATTCATGGATACTTACATCCATGACCAGCCATGCCGCAGAGTGGCGCAGCGACCCTTCAGCAGTGCCAGTTACTCCCCCAACCCCACCCCGTGCACCAAAAACATTGCACAAATCCCCTACATGGTGCAAAAACATGTGTAAAACTCCCTGCGCACCCCTCGGAATACGCATACCCCGCTCGTGCTAGCAAAAGTGCGTGTAAAACTCCCCACGCATCCCTCAGAATACACGTACCCTGCTTGCGCTAGCAAAAACACGTGTGAAAGTCCACGCGCACCCCCGGAATACACATAGGCCAGAGAAATCACGTGTGAAATTCCACGCACACCCCCGGAATACACATAGGCCAGTGAAATTGCGTGTAAAACTCCCTGCGTACCCCTCGGAATACAAGTACCCCGCTTGGGCAGGTGAAAATGTGTGTGAAAGTCCATGTGCACCCCTGGGAACACGCGTACCACGCTGTATCAGGAAAAATGCATGGAAAAAGTCCACCCTGTGGTGTGGCCTGCCTGCGGGCCATTCCCAGGGGTGATGGGCTGCCTGCGGGCCATGGACTGGGGTGATGGCCTGCCTGTAGGCCATGGACTGGGTTGATGGCCTGCCTGTGGGCCATGAGGAGGGTGGATGGTCTGACTGCACATATTTTCCGGGTGTGTGCGTGGACTTTCACACACGATTTAGCTAATGCGAGCGGGGTACATGTATTCTGAGGGGTGCGTGTGGACTTTCACATGCGATTTCGCTATTGCAAGTTGGGTACGTGTATTCCGGGTGTGCGCGTGGACTTTCACATGCAATTTCGCTGGCCTACGTGTATTCCGGGGGTACGCATGGACTTTCACACGCATTTTCGCTAGTGCGAGCAGGGTACATGTATTCCGAGGGGTGCGTGGGGATTTTCACATGTATTTTCGCTAGCGCGAATGAAGTACATACTTTCACACACGATTTTGCTGGACTACGTGTATTCCGATTGGTGCGTGGGGACTTTTACACATTTTTCGCTAGCACGAGTGGAGTACGTGTATTCCGCGGGATGCATGTGGACTTTCACACATGATTTTGGTGGCCTACGTGTATTCCGGGGGTGCGCGTGGACTTTTACACGTGATTTTGCTAGCGCAAGTGGTGTACGTGTATTCTGAGGGTGCATGTGGACTTTCACACGTGATTTTGCTATTGTGAGCGGGTACTTGTATTCCAGGGGTGCGCGTGGACTTTCACATTTGGCAGTGTGTGCCCTCCTGGGTGTGCCCCCCCTTCCCATGCCTCGCAGGCAGCCCATCACCCCAGACCATGTCCCACAGGCAGCCCATCGCCCCAGACCATACCCGAAAATCAGCCCACATGGCACCATGCACTCAGGAGCACCGACACATGTTCCCCACCCATCCCCATTGATGGGCACCTGCCAGCAGGCTCTGACTCATGTCCCCCACCTCCCCACCCATCCCCATTGATGGGAACCTGTCAGGCCTCGACTCATGTCCCCCCACACCTCCCACCCATCCCCATTGCGGGGCACCTGCCAGCAGGCCCTGACTCATGTCCCCCCATGCCCCCCACCGACCCCCATATACGGGCACCTGCCAGCAGGCCCGACTCATTTCCCCCACACCTCCCACCCACACCCATTGACGGGCATCTGCCAGCAGGCCCTGACTCATGTCCCCCCACACCCCACACCCACACCCATTGAAGGGCACCTGCCAGCAGGTCCCGACTCATGTCCCCCCACACCCCTCACCCACCCCCATTGACGGGCACCTGCCAGCAGGCCCTGACATATGGCCAACAAACAACATTTCCTAACAAATCAGACCCATGGCCCTAATGCCAACCCAAATCCTCCTTGCCCCCCAGTACAAGCATGCAACCATTCACTGCACCCACTCCCAAATTACCCATGCCATGACAGTCTTACAAGAACCACCGTGCCCATGCAAAAATGCACAACAGAGCCACACAGTGGCAACACATGACTGAGGCAATGTTCATTGAGACATGCACAAAACCAATGATAGTACACAACACCAATCATGTAGTTAGAATAAACGTATTAAAACATAATGAAATAACATAAAGAAAATCAAACATGAAAATCAAAAAACAATGACAGGTATTACCAAAAAAACCAGAAAATCCAATGAAAAACAAAAATCCACGGCATGAAAAAGGAAAAGTGGTCCATCGCCAATGTCAATATGAAAAAAATATTCCAAAAAAAAAGAAAACTATTGATCCATGGAAAATGTCAAAAAGAAAGTATTTAAAAGTCTTCAACTAATCCAAGACCAAAGGGTCCATGATCCCCAAAACAAATGAAACCTACCAAAAGTCCTATAAAAAACTAATTACATGAAGTGGAGCAAAGTCCATTAACTCCAAAAAAAAGAAAAAACAAAGGAAACCTAACACTAAAGAACTATGTACAAAGCTGGCGGGCAAGTCCAACGGCTCACTTGTTAATGTTCCAGGCTAGGGCATCATCGAACTCCACATCGATGTCCCAGAGGTGGGCCTCTTCCCTGGCCTCGAGGTCTTGCAGGGATGCAGACATGGCATCCTCCAATTCCCTGCGAGTTGTCTCGAGGCACTCAGCCTGGCTCTATGCCCTGTGCATGGAGTTCTCTGCCCTGACCATAGTGAACCGTGCCTCCTTCGACCGCCGCCGCTCTGCATCTATCCGCTGGACCAACCAGTGACACACTCCCAATCCAGGGTCCTCCTGCCCTCCGACCGATTCCTGCCCCTGTGATGTTGAAGGCCCGGAGCCATCATTGCTTCCACCCTGAGTCTGCTGCTGCCGTGCATGTGCCCTGCTTGTTGATGCCTGCACGTCCTCCTCTTGCTGGGGTCCAGTTGTTGGGGTGGCCAACCCTTCTGGACCTCCGACACCTGACTGTGGCATGGATGTGCCTTCCACCAGCCTGGCTGCTGGGTCAGGGGTAGCTCCACAGGGTGCCCAGGTGATACGTGGGCAGGAAGATGGCACAGAGGATGAATGGTGCATATGGGGTTCAGGAGGAGGGGGCCGCTAGAAGATCCAGCACACAGAGGAACCCAGCACTGGTGACCCGTCCTAGTAGGTTGACGTGGTCAATGATGTATTCGAAATGACGTGCATTTTCCACACGAGAACTCTGCGCATCATCCCGAATACCACTTTGACACATCACCACCCCAGCTAGGACAAACTCAATCCCGTCACGGATTGCCACGTCCGCAGGGAGAGGAAGGCTAGTTATTGTTTGCGCATCCCCTCCCTGAAAACGGGTCTGGATGAAGGCATTCCTGCTGGTGCGGGATGATGCAGTCACAGGATCGGGGACAGGATTACACACAGGCACCTCTGCGGCGGCCTGTGCTTCCTCCTGTCCCTGCCCCTGGACTGCACCAATATCACCTTTGGACCCTTCCAGGCCCTGTGTGTGGGCCTTCCATGGCCTCCTCCTCAACCAAACTCCCCACCAACCTGGATGACTCTGTGCCATCTTCCTCCATAGGCCCCTGTGGGGGCTCAGCTGCCCCTACTGCTGCTGAGGAGTCCAACTCCATCCTCCACCTATTGGACCTTCCCTCGGCAGCTGTGGCCATGGACGCGCCACCAGACTCCTCACTCCCGGAAGAGATGACAATGTGGGAGGAGAGCTGGGTCTTGCGTCTACGGCTGGCGGTGGGATCCCTGCCTCTGTGCTCCACAGCACCATCTCCGCCCTCTTCATCAGTCGACGCTGCAGACAGTGAGAGACAGAACACAGGCATCAGGGCACTGTACAATGGTCGGATACACATGTGACAGTTGCACATGAGTGGCAGTGTCAAACTTCACAGATGCCATCACACTCCCCAACACTCATATCATTTGAACCCACACACATGCACAAATTGACAGGAATCGTGCAGCAGGCAGCAGCATCCATACACACACACCAGCATGAACATCCGAAGGTTGGCATGACATCACAAGCAACATGGGGAGTGCTGAACACATGCACACACACCAACAGACAGACATGCATCTGTACAGCTCCACTACTTGTCACAGTGCAATCATCAGCAACTATGTCACATCTGCCAATCAGGTTCATACATGTCTGTGTCACATGCATCCATGTTGTATCACTGTCGCACATGTACAACCCACACACGCACATGTATGCCATGCACATACATGAATGTGTAACCAGCATCCATGTGTCACACCCCAACTATGCCATAGTACATGCACAGACATACCAACATGTGTGCATGCAGTTGTGCATCATGCTTTGGAACACATACACCATTTATGTGCATCACTCATGAAAGGACTCACATGCAGCATGGTCATGTCCCTGCATATACACATCCATACCTGGACCTTTTCATACATATGTCCAAGCTGCACACTCCTGGCACACCTCAAAATGCACTGTGTCCAACAAGTACGCATGGACACTTACCACTCGACTCTGGACCGGTCTCCCTCTCGAGGCCCTGGCACTGGGTTAATGTGTTACAGGACCCTCATGTCATTGGTGGTAAGGTTGACTCGGCGCCTCACTGTATGCTCTGCTACCAGAGGCGCCGGGCCTTCCTGAGGGCCCTGGACCTGAAGTCCTCCCATCGCTTACAGACTTTTTGTATGTCATGGGTAGCCACCCCCTCCGCGTTGATGGCAACCACGATGTCCAGCCAGGTCCTCTCCCGTCCATCCCTGTCGGCGCGTCTTCTTCCGTAGAGGGCATCATAATGCACCAGGACTTGCTCCACCGGGATGCCAACCTCTCCTGCTGTGAAATTGGCAGCCCTGTGCCTCTCTGGCTGGGGGTTGCCAGTGGTGTCTGATGCTGTTTCCCCAGACATGGCAACCCCCGAGGCAGGTGTGGGTGGGCAACTGGGTCCTGGTGCTGAGCGATGGAACTTCAGTCGAGAGTCTTCTGTTCCAGCCGAGGTGGTCACAGCAACTGGACCCCTGCAGATGGCTGGCATGCAGGCACCAAATGAAAGGGCACATGGCCAGAAGGCAGGCAGGCAGCAGCAGATGGCAGGTGGGAGTCTGTTTAGGGCTCTGGGGGGCAGAAAAAAGGCCTTCTGGGCAGGAGCGTGGTCTTCGTGTGGCCAGCATGTGGCCAGCATGATACGGAGTGATTTGGCATGTGAAAAAAACAGCACGTCAGCATGTAATTCGAAGAAAGGGCCTTAGCGCGTAATCATATCTGTGACGTAACACACGCAGGCGCTTCCCTCAGCATAGGTGCATCCGCACGTGTAAAAAAAATCACGTCCGTGTGTGAATGCGTGTAATTCGAGGAAAAAGGCCTTAGCGCGTAAATGACGTTACGTGCGCAGGTGTTGCCTTCAGCATGGGTTAAATGTGAGCGCGGGCCAGCAGACCACTGTACGTGCTGTTCATGAGGACCGACGCGTGTGTTTATTCCGCTGGAAACACATGCGATTACTTCACAGCGTCTGAGGTCCATACCTCTTGTTTTGTTGGGCTGTTGCCTACACGCACAAGCATGTGTGTTTTTTATTTTTTTCACGCAAGGCAGGTGGTGAGTCGCGTACGCTATTTTTCCCACTGTGGTTCCCCCTGTGCATGCGTACCATTTTTGAGGACATAGTAGCCTGCATGTTCCACGCGTATGTGTTTTATGCGTTCCTGGGTGCCACACTGTACTGCTGGTGGTAAAATCCACGCACGTGGGCTACCAGGGTCGCGTGCACAATTTAAAAAAAATATTTTATCATTTTTTGGAAACTTTTTTTTTGGGGGGTGCCTGAGCGTTGCGTGACCCATCATTTTCCCCCATGGGTCACAGACAGCTTTACAGGGGCACTGGGGTACCTATTTCATCACGTACCCTACCCCCTTCTAGCCAATTGCCCGGGGCAATTGTTGAGTCAACCTCCCATGGCCTATTTTCCATCGGTGCCATGGTTGGGAGGCCACCAAAGGCTAAGGGCGGCAAAGCTGGGTGTCCTCCCAGGGCTGGGTGTGGTCGGGCACGTGGGCGCAGAGACCAGGGAGGACGGGGTGGCCAGGGTGACTACAGAGGGGGAAAAGGCAGGGGTGCCCCTCTGGGACGGGATACCAAGCCACATGCTGGTGCAGTCATGTCACCACCCCCTGTAGCTCCTGGTGATGCAGCTGTTGCATCACAACCTGGTGCCCATATCACCCAACAGCAATTGACATCTGCTGTCACAGGCCCACCGGTGGTGGTAGCTGCAGTTACAGCTGTGGGCACCTCCACCCGGGACTCCCAGGACGATTTCCATCTTGTCCGGAGGTTGGGGTCATGTGTGTCCAAAGTAGCTGTGACTGTGGCACACATATCTGGGGCAGTTATGACATCTGCTGCCCAAGCAGCCGGGTGGTGGTAACTGCATGTGCAGATGCAGGCAACACCACCCCGGCAGTGAGTCAGACCCATGCCAGACCTTCTGTCCTCATACCAACACCCACTGCCTTGGTCCGGTCCACCAGCGCCACTGCCCCCAATGATCAGGGCCACATTGCCCACTCAGGGTCAGTACCACTGCCCAAAAGGATGAAGTGTGCTCCTGCACAAGAGGCTGGGCCCCCAGACACAGATCCAGCCTCCGACACATCAAGGAAGAAGCCTTTCTGCAAGCAGGAACTGGACTTCCTTGTGGACTACGTGTCGGAACACCAACGCAATATGCTTGTGGGCCCACAATGCCATACAATGCATCACCAGCGTTGCGTCCACTGGCAGCATATTGCGGATAGTGTGACATCCATGGGATTCCAGGTGCGCACAGCTCAGGACTGCTACAAGCACCGGAATGACCTCAGACGCAGTGCTAAGCAAAAGCATGCCTCCAATTACTCCATGTCTCTGGTGACTGGTGGTGGGCCACCGCCAGAGGAGGATGAACTCACTCAGCATGAGGAGATCACTTCAGAGTTCATCCCGGAAGAACAAATCCGTGGAGTAGGAGAGAGGATGGATTATGATGCATCATCTGGTGAGTATTGATGCATGTAATTCAATGACATGTGTGTTTGGCATGTGTGACCCGCCAAGCTACAAGTTGGCTCTTTCCTTTCTTTAATCTCGCTCTCCACCTGTGTTGTTCACCAGGGGTCTGACCTCTCGCCTCAATTTACAAAGAGCACCGGGCAGCTCTTGACTACTGCGTTATCAGGTTCTTGTACGACTTCCAGTGCTATGCTGATGACAACCAACTCATTTCCTGGCTGCCCTTTACCACCTCTTATCCCTCCCTTATTTCTGATTGCCTCATTGCCATTTGCTTTTGGCATACTACAAAATGAGCAAGACTGACATCCTCCTCATCAATACACCTTCGCCATCCTTTCCCCTCAATCTCTGGCCAGCCCCCCTTGGCCCTCCTCCTACCTCCACCTGCAAGGCCAACAACCTCAGGGTCACCTTTGACTCAACACATTCCTTTTCCACACACATTTCTGACATATATGGTTTACTCAAGGTTGGTGTACTGTGACAGTCTCTTTCAATATTCGACCTGCCTCCACACTCCGCCCTCTACCCCTAAGCCAGTACAGGACTGCAAGACTTGTCCTTGGCCCCAAGCCCTGAGATCCTATCTTTCCAGCTCTGTAATCCCTCATTGGCTACCAGTGGATGCAAAGATGATACTTCAGACCCTCTGCATCGTGCACAAGGATTATTTGGGACTGGGTACAAAATACCTTCAACAATCCCTCTACCAATTCCTCCCCTCTTGAGTTCTTTGCTCCTCTACCCCACACTCCCTCCAGGTCAGTTGTTAATTGAATAAATAAACTAGGAGCAGATCTGTGTTTACGTCTGGGAGCTCCCTTTGCAACAGCCAACTGGCCACGTTGAAACTTGAGCAGAAACATCTCTGCTTCCGGAAGCACCTAAACACTTTCCTACTTGCTCCTGCATTAGCCCCTCTTCTCCCCAGCTAAACAGTTTCCTCTGTTGGCACTGTGCCCCTGCACACACTCTGTCCATCGGGCCAGGTACCTGCTCACACTGCCTCCCTGATGCACTGCCTACAGGCCTCCCATATCAATGGGTCCAGTGTGTGTACCCATACAGTCCCCCACTCTTCGTCTGCACTCATCAGATTTGCCCTATCCAAATCATCTTGCGCTTGCCACTTGCTGGCTGCATTACCACTTTTTGAATGGCTATTCTATCATTGGACTTCATTTTCCTCTGTTTGGCACGTTCCCCTTTTCCCCCTTCCTGGATCTTCAACCCTTTATCCCTTCTCCGTGCACTTGCGTGTTCTCAATGTCACTGTGCCCAGTATGATAGTTGTTTTGAATTCCTTTTCTCCCTTGCTCCCATCCCTTTGCTTGTTTGCGCTCTGAAATTGCCGTTACACTGCCATCATGTTTGAATATTTTCATGACTACGCACATTTTGATGTTGTAAGGTGAGGGGCTACACATGCACTGCACCGCACACACCCACTCTTGTGCCAAGTTAAGCCCTTCAACATGCAAACACAATGCTGCTGTGTGATGTTGACCTGACATGTATGTACCCATGTCCCTCCTTTCACTGTATGTAAAGGCACTAGCGTAGGTGCATCCTGTGACACAGGTACTGTGCATAGTTGATGGTAGTCAGTTGCTGAACATGAACAGGCATGTTACATGTATCATGGTGTGTTTGGTTACATTTCTAGCTGTGTCTATTTGTGTGTTCACACATGCTCATGCTAGGTGCCATCTCGTTGTTCCCATCTCTCATTATGGCATTGGATATATGCCTGTTAGATGTTGTGTGTGATGCAGGTGATGTGCAACATGCAATACATGTGCTGCCTTCAGCTTTTGCACACATCCTTTTCTGCTTTTGGGATAGCCTTACATTACAATGCCACTGGATGCATGTTGGGGTTTGAGTTGCCTGTGACATGGCTGTTTCATTATTTGGCTGTCAATGTTGTGAACTTTATGTGTGTGGTATGTGCTACTGACATGCGTGTCCTTGTTTCTTTTCCTTATGTTGCCGGTGATGACGCACTGGCGGCAGAGGATGAAGATGTCATCCCAGAAACAGTGGTCAGTTCACATGACCAACCAGGCACCAGTGCTGGTCGTGGGGTGGCAGCCCACGAGAACCCACAGGTGCTCCAGGCCATCGTGTCGAGACTCTGATGTATCCTCTGACCACTATGTTGAGCCGGATCTGCATCATGAGGTGTCGTCACCGGCAAGTGATCCTGGGTTGGAGGATCTTCTGTCCGCGACACCTGCAGTAGGGGGCCAGGCAGGGTCGGAATGTCCACCTGTGGTGGTTACGGGTGCACAGTCATGCTAAACACCAGTTGGCCATGTTCCTGAGGCATCAGGTTGATGGAGGGATGTAGTCCTGCAGCCACGGGCGGCACCAACTCAGCAAGGACCATGGCTCCTTGGGCCCAGCAGGTGTGGTGTCCGGCAACATGGTGTACGTGTGCCACCGGGGTCAACTGAGTGGGAGTGTTCCATGATTGCCATAGCACAGCAACAGGGGGGAGCAGTTGAGATGATTGCTCAAGGTATGGAAAGTGTGGCCCATTCCATCCTCTCCTCTGTAAGGCAAATGGTGCTCCAGCAGGGGGCTACGCAGGTATGTGCAGCTCACTCAGGCTGGGCATGGCGACATCTGACAGGGCGCACCGGGCTGAAATGGTGGCTCTGAGTGAAGCACTTAATGCTCAATCAGAGGCACACTGTGAGGCCCTGAGGGTGGAACACCATGCCCTCCGGTCTACTCTGGCTGACCTCATGATGGACAAGAGTAGGCGGACAGAAGATGGTACAGCTTAAAAGAACCATCTCAGCTGAACTCCATGCAAGCCGGGAGTCACTCTGTTTGTCATGTGAGGCCATGCAGGCAGAACTCCGTCTCACATGTGAGTCCTTGCAGGAGGAAGCACGTGTGACACGTGAGGTAATGCATGCTGACCTCAGTCACATTGCCAACCACGACTTGGTGCTTACCAGACCCGCATGCTTGCTGCCATTGAGGGGCAAGGCACAGCTAGGTGTGGTGAGCCAACTGAGCCACGTCCACCTTCTGATTTCCATCCAGAGGGTGATGATGACAACCTATCTCCCACATAGGTCGGGGCGTGCATCGTCTGGTTTCCCTCTGCCCCCTGTCTGTGCTTTCTTTCCCCATCTTCCCCATTATGCTTTTTGACCTTGACCCCCTCCTCCCTTCTCTCCTCCCTCTCACTCTTCACCACCCTTTACCCTCCTCCTTATACTCTGTCTGTCATTTTCCACCACTACCACAATTGCCATAAGCCAAGGTGATACGTAGGCGCTTGTTCTTTGCAGACATTTGCCCTTCTGCCTCTGTCCTTCTGCACCCCACCTTCAACTTTTTTAGTATTATTTTGCCACTTACTTTTATCATTAGTCCTTCCACCACTGATTGCAGGTCGGCTGTTTCCCCATTCCCTTCTGTGTTTCTTATCACCCTCCCCAGAACTATCTATATTCTTTGTCGACCTACGACAGTTTGTCACTTGTTTTGTTACTCTCCTCACATCTTCCCTTCTCTTCCCTCACTCCCCTCCTTATGTGACTCCTGCAATGTGACTATTGCTCTCAAGCATAGCAATGTTGATGCTAGTTTTGTTATCCAACATTCCCTCCCTAGACTCTCACTTATTGTTCCAGCCACTTGTATTATCTACTTTGATTTGATAGTTCATTTTCACTTGGTGGATTCTTTGAAGGACATGTAGGAATTTACTGTTCTCCCTTGTTACCTCCCTCATTGATACGCTTGAGTGAACTTTGTGTGTAGGTCGTATTATGAATTTCTATGATTCAGTGATGGGTCTCTGCCATTGTCGATGTGGAGTACTCTGTACATGATTTGTTCTTCTGGTTCATGGCTGATGCAATGTTGTGCGTTATTTTGAGGTGTCAGGGGATGGGTGTGGTTTAACACACAGGGGGGTCCTTGAGTGCAATGTTCACATGTACTGTGTATGGGACACTGGCACTCACTTAATTTCACATGCATGTATTAGATGCATGTCCCTACTGACAAATACACTTAGACAACACCCCCCCCGGCTACATTGAAACCATGCACACGCATGCACCCAGATTGCCTTCTCAGGCATGCTGTGTCACGACAATCCATGTTCACTTCTGAGTCATTGAGCATGTACATGCATGACAGTGTACGATTTGGTTGAATGCCATTTTTTCAGATGATGCTGAAGGGTTTTCCCTAATGTCCAACTGTGCTGTCCAGTGAGAAGTGTTTGAAATGCCAACTTGCAATTGTACAATCTGCATGGCAACAGGTATTCTGACTTTTGTTGGTTGCACCTCTGATGGCATGCATTTGTGTCACCGTTTTCATGGTGTAAGGTTTTGGTCATTCATTTCTTCAGATCCCATGTCCGGTGTAATTGTCTGATGCCTATTTACATTTCTCACGTGGCACTTCATGATTATTGTGTCATGTGTTGTGCATATGGTTTGATGTTTTTCCGTTGCATACCATGGTATGGTGTGTCAGACGGGGTTCAGGGGTGTTGGGAGGTTTTGGGTGGCATAACAGTACTTTCATGCCCTGTTTAGCAAGGGGGGGAAGCACCTTGCATGTGTTCACTTGGTCACTTGGGATTAGTTGTGTTTAATTAGCTAGGGATGCACACAATGTGACACTTCCATGGACACATTCTCAGGGTGGTAAGGTAGTGACAGTTAACTGTCCCTTTCTCATCATCGATTGTGACCTGGTATGTGCCAGGCCTGTGTGCACTCTGCAGGGGTTGGGGTTTAGGTGAAAAATGTGGCCACAAGCTGGGTACGGGCTGCCTCGCCACATGCCCTTTCCCCTCCCATGCGCAGCAGCCGTGCATGTGGTTGGGGATGTGGGGGCACCACCTTGTCCACCGGTACGCCATGCTGTGTTGCAATGTTGTGCAGGACACATGCTGCCACAATGATCATGCACACTACTGTGGGTGCATATAGTAGCTGCCCACCAGAGCGTTCAAGGGAGCGGAAGCGTGACTTGAGCACTCCGAATGTGCGCTCCACTATGGCCCTGGTTACAATATAGGCTGTGTTGTATCCTACCTGGGGTGGTGTGGTGGGGTTGTGTATGGGCGTCATCATGTAGGTGCTAAGAGGGTAAGCATTGCCCCCTGGTAAGGTGATAATGGTTGTCATTAGTTTGGCTTGTGTATTTGTCTGTGTGTGACATGCATGCATGTACATAGGCATTTGTACTCACCTAGGAGCCATGTGTCGCCATGCTTCCCAGCTTCCAGGGCCCGGCTCAGGGCAGACATTCTGAATCTGAATCTATAATGGGTGGACCCAGGACAGTTTGCATAGACAGAGGTGATGATTCCCTTGGCATCACATACCAACTGCACATTGATGGAATGCCAGTGCTTGCAGTTTCGATAGATGTGCTCAGGGGCCCTAGGTGGACGTGGGCCACCTGGGTGCAATATATGGCACGGAGCACTTTGGGAAAGTGTGACTCCCTGTAGAAGCCCAGGACCACGGCCTGCCTTTCTGCGGGTGTTCTGGGCATGTATATGTGCCTGCGGACTGAGGGGCGCGCAGTGATGATTACCAACACCTGATGTAGGCAGCGTAACTGCATGGGCTGTGAGACACCCCCCACTATGGCAGTTGTCCCCTGAAATGACCCAGTGGCCAAAAAAAGCAGTACATTGAGCACCTTCTCCAAGGGGCTCAATGCTTGGGAGCACAGGGTGGGTGATGTGAGTTCATCCTCCCTCTCCCTGACCAGGTCTAGGATGATATGAGGTAGAAACTTACACCTGCCATAGACCTGGTCATCAGGCATCCCAAAAAGGCTGGTCCTGGGCAAAAAAATTCAGGGCCTGGCTATTCTCCTCCTCCTGCGGTGTCCCACAATCACTGCTGCGAGGAACGGGACATTCATCGTAGCCGTATATGCTGGTTGTTGTTTGCGCGCACTTCTGCTGCGCGGGGGCCCTTCCGCCTGCTTTTGTGTGTCGGACGTAATTGTGCATTTGCGTGTGTTTTGCCGTGCGCAGGTTTTCCCTATTCGAATCCATAAATATGTGTAGTTTGCGTGCTTGTGGGAGTTCCGTGTATTTCCCAGCAGTAATTCCACAGTTACACCCTTATTTTCACGCGTTGTTCCCCATTCCGCATGTTCCGCCCCGTGTACTGCCCCCTTTTTGATGTGTGCACCGATGTTGTGCACTTTCGCTGTGCGCGTCACGCATGGTGTTTGGGATGTGGAAGTGACTTGCGCGCCGTTGTGTGCCACGCGCGCATTTGGCGCACATCCCGGGAAATACACGCACAGGGCCTTCTATGAATCGCACACGTGCAGCTTTTTCATGCTTGCGCCAGCTTGCGCCACTCATTTCGGTGCACATTTATTCCATGAATTACCCCCCTAGAGTCTCCACTGTTTCTTTAAGATCTAATGTCAAATATACCACTTTGCCATGAATGCCCTTTAGTGACTCAGATGGAGGCAATTTGATTGTTTTCGGTTGAAGTTTTATTATCTCTTTAAATGGGCATACTGCTTGGATTATAATGCTCACATAAAAGTTAAGATGTTGGATAGCTTTTGGAAGTGGGAATATTTAAAAGTTATTAGTGGTAGCACGTGATGGCATGTGGTTATTGTCAAGCTTTGTATTGCAGTATGTGCAAACTATTGAGGGGTCAGTTATGTTATATTTATTTTCTGTTCTAATACATAAAGCTAATTGAAAAAATTGGGATTCCTCATTGTCCTCAATGTGTTGGCCATATCTACCATGTTTGTGCTATTTTTTATAAAAGGTTCTGCAAGAACAGAAACATAATTGGTCTGGTATTTCAGCAGATCTGTTTTGAAACTTAACTATTTCAAACATATATGTTTGTATGTGTTTGTAAGGAGGTTGGTGTTTGTGAAGTGTCCGCTTAGGTTTCCTAAAGTAACTGAATTTTCTAAGTCAAATTCAGTTCCAAACTATTTTCTTTGGATGTGCTCTATTTCTCAAAGGAGTTCTTTGGCTGTTCCATTCAGGATAATGGTATTTAAGTTATGCAGTTCTAGCTAACATTTTGATGTGATGGAAGGTGCTTTAGCAAGATGTTCCTGAAATGCATGCTGATGACTGTCCTCATAGTCCAGTGTGGATGCATACTGGGTAGGAGTCCATGGTTTGTAAAGTTTTTATTCTACTTTTGTCTTTTAGTTTTACATACTGATTAAGAATGTGTTGTAAAGATTTGAAGGATTGTTGGCATACATTACATATTGGGCTACTGTTCCATTTGTATACTGGACGGTTTGTTTGGGCAAAAGTAATATTTGGTTGAAAGTTTGTTGTGAAGTTTTTTTTTTCTATTAGAGTTTCTTTTGCCATAATGGAGTCACTACCATTTCATACACTTGGTCATTATTGTACATGGCTATTGTTTTTTTTTGTTTTTTTTGTTCTTGTTTATAAACGTCTTCATTGAAGTATGGTTATGTGCCGCATGTGTGAATCCATTCATCTTCAGAGATGTTTGAAAAGGTATCTATATTGACATTGCACATGTTTACAAGTTATTTTTGTAATGTATTGATTAATTTAGTTAGTGGTGTCATTCTGTTTAAAAATATATATATATATATATACATCCACATTTCTCTTCAGTAGAAATGTGATGTCAATTAGAGCTTCAGTGATTGGTTTTCTGTAGTAGATTTTAAGGGTAGATCATGCCTTTTTAGCTGACTTACTAAGATTTTTCAGAACTCTACAGTGGAACATTTTCTGCAATATCCATTTTTTCGATTGCTTTATTGTGGCTACGTTAACATTGATATAGTGTTAGGTTCATTAGTAGGTCGCTTTTGTTTCTACCTGTTGTTTTACTTTTAGTTTTTGCAAGAGGGGCCTTACTTTTTTAGTCGTAGGTCATTTAGTTTTGTTGAGTGACGTTACTAGCTGTTTTGTTCGAATTTGTTCTATACATTGTTTTGGAGGTGTATGACTATATGGCTTTTTTATTTTTATCTGCTCTATTTCCTGTTTGTTTTTTTACAAAGTAGGTTTTTAGTAGGCATTCTGTTCTGGCTGTTGGAAAAAAGAAATTGTGTTTGAAAGTTGTAGAATGTTTATGCATATATTATGCATGAGTGTGTGAAAATTATTGTACAGATGAATAGGGTATTGTCTGATTGTGCAGTGGGATGATATGTGTGGCTGAGAAGGTTGTAAGAGTAAGAGGTTGTACAGGTGTGATGTGCTTTGGTTAGTGAGTAAGGCAGTGGTGGTGATTGAATAAGTCGGGACATTATGATATTTTGAGGAAAACAGTGGTTATTGGTGTGATTTAGTGCATAGGTTTGAGGTTGTGTGGGTGTAATAAAAAAGGGTTGAAGAAGTGTGTGTATGTGTGCTAATGTGTCTTAGTGATTTGGAATGCAATACATGTGAAAGTCATTGGGATGGAAGTAGCACCTTGGGTGCATTGGGATATGGAATGGTAAGGAAGTGAAATTTTGGTATAGAACTTTATGAGAGATGGATGTGTTGTTAGGTAGTAAGGAATGGGTGGTATATTGAATAAAGAGAAAGGCTTGGATGAGAATAGAAAGAATTTGAATGTTGCAATACAGTGTGTAACAGTGGAGTACAATGTTGTTGAGTAGAATATTCTAGGCTAATATATAGTGAAGTACATTGTCACAATTAGAGAGATATGCATGCTCTATTATTGTATTAACTTTGTAGGATGTGAAGAGTGTTCTTTCTACGGTAGTTGTCTTTGTCAATCTCCTTTTTCATGGGTGGTGTAGTAAAGTATGTTAACTATGTTGTTAGAACAATTGGACTATGACTAGTGCTGTTTGGGACATTATGAGGAATGGGACTAAAATGGAAGTGTGAAAAAGATGTATATCTAGGGTCATTTTAATAAGAGAAGTGCTGTGTTTGTGGTGCAATGTATTTGTGATTTGTTGAAATGTTTTTAAAGAATAAGGGAAACTTGCCTACTGGTAATGCAGTGGCATATTGCAGTTGGAGCAGTGTTTGGTGTCTTATAGTAATGGTTGGAAAAGAACAGTACTTTATTAGTTATGTTATGTTATTGTTATATTTCTTTATACCATGCACCAACACCACCCAGGGGTAGTTTCCAGGTGCTTGTGTGGCTCTGCAAGAGAGGGAGATGGGGAGGTTAGTGAGGATAGGATGAGAGGGAAGCTTCAGAACCAGGAGGAACTGGCATCTGTGAGAGTTGTTTTGCATGTGGGAGTTAGTGTGGGAGGCAGAGTGCGTAGTAACCATTTGGGTAAGACTCAGTTTCTCGGGTGTGTGCTAGTGTTTGTGCTGGTGTTAGTGTGTTGTGTGATGTTGGGGTGGGTTGTGGATGTGTGCACTGGTTAGATCGTGTCCATAACGGATCCAGCATTGCGTGTGGCTGCAGCTGTAAGTCTATCTGGTGTATTGGTGGTACTTGTGTTGTGGGGATAGCCCAAGGTCTGGAGTAGTGGTGTTGGTACTGTTGAAGGAGCAAGAGGGGGAAGTGGGTTAGTAAATTGGTCAGTTTGTTCGAGCCTCTGGTGTGAATCTTTGGTTGTCGCTTCATGGTATCTACCCAGGTTCTTGGTTGTGGTTTGCCCACCCATCGCTCATGAAAACTTGTGTATAGGCGCGTTAAAAATGCCATATCATATCATATCATATCATATCTTCTCTAGTTGTTTGCCTGTGATATTATTTCTGCCAGTGTCACTATGTGGTTGTCATTGTCTGTTGAATAGCCAGGTTTTTAGTCATTTCCTGGAGGTGTTGTGGTCTTCTGTCGTTCTGATTTCTTTGAATATGGTTTTCCAGAGGTTTGCAATTAGACGTGAGAATGGTGTTCCACCAAATTTCCTTTTTTTGTAATGTTTTGCCTCTATTTGTAGGTTGTTGCTGGCTCTTAGGTTCCTTCTTGGGCAGTCAGTGAAAGGCTTTGTAGATGATGCAGAGTGCTGTGAATTGGATGTGTTTTTTACTGGTAACCAATGTAGGCTTTTCAGTGCTGAAATGATGTGGTTTCTTCTGTTTAATCTTAATAGAATCCTGGCTGCTGTATTGTGCACACTTTGGAGTTTATTCATGAGTCTTTACAGCATTCCTATGTAGAGGCTGTTTGTGTAGTCAATGTTGTGGGTATCAGGGATATTATTGTGAGGGTTCTGTGAGGGAAGTAGAGGTAGGGGAGTAATGCTCTGCATAGTCTTTGGAGGGAGAAGCATTTTTGTGATTGTTTATCAGGGATAGTACATTGTCCATGAGTGTTCCTAGGTTATTTACAACATCAGTAGTCTGCGGCTGTGTGCCGATGCTGGCCTGCCAGTCCAATTTTGGGTTTCCTCTGTCGAATCCTGTGGATGAGAGCATTAATTCAGTTTTTGTCATGTCCAGTTTAAGAATGTTTGTTGTCATCCAATTGTAGATGTCTGTGAGGCCATAGATGAGGCAGTTATTTTGTGTCTGGCTTCTGTTTGTTTTCACAATCAGTTGTGTGTCATCTGTTTAGTTGTAGGCGGTAAGTCCGTCGGTTTGAATTCATCAGTGGGCACATGTAGATGTTGAAAAGCAGAGGAGAGAGACTGCATCCCTGTGGGACTCTGCAGGATATATTTTTGGTGTTTCTCAGGTGAACGGTGATAGGTTGGTTTGTTCTGTTTGTTAGGAATGAGGAACGTTATCTGCATTTGTTTTCAAGTTGTCACATATCGATAGAAGTGCTGATTCTGTTCCTCTCATTGGTATGAAGCCACCTTGTGCCCGGTCGAGTATTCTGTTGTAAGGTGAAGTGTTGTATATAGATACTTTGGCAGTATACACATGTGTGAGCAGGTGGAGAAAGGTGGCTCTATAATGATTGTAATGAGAAGGTTTGGAACGTATGACATAAATATGGAATGAAAAATGAAAAATGCTGTGTGTTTAAAAATGTGCATTTTAAGGAGCATTTTGTTGAAAGTTAAAAACATGCATATGTGTGCTTTCCTTTTCTAAAAGAAAGGAAAAGCATATGTAAAAGATGTGTAGAACATATAAGTGACACTTGGGCCCTCATTACAACCCTGGCGTTAAGGGGTTAACGGCGCCGTAAAAGTGCCGTAAGGTGGCGGCGCCGTTTAACCCTTAACGCCTGATTACAAGGTCCCTTTGCGGGTTGGAGATTTTAATGCCTGCTTTTTGCAGGCGTTAAAAACCAACCCGCAAAGGGACCTTGGTGCTAAGTAGGGTGCCGCAATTTGCGGCACCGTACTTAGCGCCTTCCCCATTCCCATTGAGCCCTATGGGGCAAAAATGGGAATGGGGAAGGGCCAGGGCGGCATGGGGAATTATCACCCTGCCAACCTCGGAATGGGGCGGTAATTCCCCATTCCGCCATGGCGAAGTCGGTAAGTTACCGGCATGGACCATGGTGCTATTAGCACCATGGTCCAACGCCAGGGTCGTAATGAGGGCCTTGGTGTGTGGAAGTTTGATTTGTTAGCAATACATGTAAATAACTGCCACTTGATGTGAACAGGTGCATACTGCTGCAATACGTAGCATTTGATAGAGTGGCTAAAGAGAATGTGCTTATTGAGACACTTACTACAGGGTAATTGGCAGCAACCCTGTATATACAGATAGTTGTAAAAGAGTTGAATAAACATTATTTAAAAAATATAAGTATACCTGTACTATGCCTTGTTAGATGCAGATGTCTTTGAAAGTGCACATAGAAATCTTGGAGAGTTTCATAGTCGTTTTTGATGCATGTGACTGTGAGTAACAGGCGATATGTACTCTGAGAGTTCAAGAGTACATCTGAAGTGTTTAACTTAGATGACAGGGTTACATGTAGAGTTTCTTGATGTGATTGATGGATGGATGTGTGACTGATT
This sequence comes from Ambystoma mexicanum, assembly GCF_040938575.1. Lineage (NCBI taxonomy): Eukaryota > Metazoa > Chordata > Amphibia > Caudata > Ambystomatidae > Ambystoma > Ambystoma mexicanum. Next base: position 1,247,703,833 of record NC_090930.1, on the reverse strand, counting down.
GAAAGCATCAAATAAGAGAGGGTTAAAAATTAAAAGTACAACTGGAAAACGGGCTCCTCTGTGCTACGACGTTCGCAGACACTGCAGTGTTGCACGGACCAGCACATGTCATCCAGGCCTGGCATCGAAAGGGCACTGTGGAGACCATGGACAGTCACAGACATCCACAGACACAGAGCGGTATCCAATCACAGTTTGTGGTTGTGGTGTACAGGAAGACAGGATAGCCCACTTTGTCTTTGTTTTGTTCAACGGCAATGGCTTTGTGGAAGAAGAGTGTCTGGATTGTGGGTGATTCTTGGATCCATTGGCTAAAGGTATTCTGTGAGCACTGTGGATTACCTGTGAATCTTGGATTTGAAGAGTTTTAAGTTACCTGGTATGAAGTTTGAGAAATGAAGTGGGTGAAATTGCTCCCGTTTTGCGAGATTTTAGTTACTTTGAAGCAGAACAGACATCATTGTAGTTCACAGTGTAGACAATGGTTTGGGCTACGTTACTGGGATGACCTAATAGTTTGCCATGAAGGATACATTTGCAAAGTTAATGGAACTGTTTCAACATTTGGTGATTGTTTTTTTCTCGGATAGCTCAAAGACAATTTTTTCCACAAATCGAGATAACAATGCACAATTTAAACACAGCTGTATGTGCTTTTTTTGCAGGATATTGGAATGACATATTTTCACAATGAAAGTAGTTTGATATTTGGAATATTTTTGAAACAGAATGAATTTGACTGATGTTGTAAATCAGATTTTTCTTTTGAATATCCAAAATGCATTAAAACTGTTTTTGTGAACATGTGAAATATGTAGTGAAGTATTTTTTAGTAGTTATAGTAAATAATGAGCAAAAACTGAAAGATAAATGACAAGCAGTTTTGTAAAAGTTTGAAAAAATAATTAAGTTCAGTAGAACATTTGTTAATTTAGTATATATATTTTTACAAAGGTTATTTTAAGAGACACCATGTTTTAACAAAACACAAGTTAAATGATTTTAATTCCCCCACCCCACACCTAGAATGTTCCTGATGTCTGCACACTATTATAGTATCCACAGTCTATGCACGCTGCAAAAGGTCCTGTGATTTTTGTTTTTGTTCTATTTTTTAACTGTGAACGGTGGCTCCAAAAGGAATCTTGTTTTGGTATTTCGAGCTTTTATATTTGTGGGGGATTTTGTTTTTTTTTTGTAGATGAGGTGAGGATGAAAGGTGGGGAAGAGAAGGGAGGGAAGGGGCTCCAACCACAGATAAGGAAGGGCATGTGTACAGGGAAAGATGTTTGGCGTAGTCTTAAATCTAATGTAGGGGGCAGTGTTTACCAGCTCCTTGACCAAAGCCTCAAAAGCACTCAGAAACTATTCCCCCCTGCAGAGCAGTGTGTCACAGTACATACAGATGGATGTGACCCTCAAAAGCTAAGGATCGACAGCCTCCTGTATGGTCTGAGAGACTGCTTTTGGGATCCTCTGCACCACAGCCTTCTCAGAGCAACTGGGTGGTTGGATCGAGTGTGGTGGTGCATGGAGGTCGTACCAAAGGTGTACTGCCCAGGTTGTCCACGACTGAGTATGACTCCACACTAAGTGCATTTAACCTGGAAAGTCCAAGCCATTTGTTCCCCCAATGGTGGTAAAAAAAACACCACACTCATAACTCTCTATGGGTGCAGAAGGTGGGAACATCCTCTATCTCTTCTTCTTGGTCCTCATTATCCTCTTCATCCTCTTCTGCATCAGTGTACCTGTTTCCCTGTCCAGGCCCTCCAGGTGTTGATGACGGTGACGAATCCTGGGAAGGAGGGATGGCCATAACAGATCCCATTGATGCAGATAAAGGTGCTCTGCAAAACAGGTGTCCCTACTGGATAGCCAGATTGAGAATGACAAAAAGTAATGGTTGGGTCCCTACAGGGGAACCGTTGGGGACTGGGCAACTTTCTACTGACCAACAAGTCTAAAATAAGCCTTGGAAAGTTGTAATGGATCTAGGGGCTGTGGAAGCGCATACAATTTCAACTTGAAACATCCTAGATTGGCCAAAAATGCAATTTCAAACTATTTGTGTGCACAGACACCGTCCACGGGCACGTCATTAAGCTGCACAGGTGTGGTCACATGATGATGTCTGGGGACGTCCACAACACCAATGAGTGTCCACGGACCTCGTTGGGTGAGAACCGCCGGAATGTCTGCAATCGGGCACACTGTGCGTCATGTGAGACCAGACATGTCCAGACACGGCGTGATTTACGTAGAAGCCCCTTTGATAAACAGACCCCCGAACAGTGATATGGTCAGCAGACGATTCATTGTGTTTTTGTTTTCTGAAAAGGAATTCATCACAGAATAATATACAGGATTTTTAAAGTATAAAATATAAATGTATTTATGAAAATGGAGGGGTATTGGAATGGGAAAAGTAAATGGGAAAATTTGGAATATCTGTAAAGTCATCTTCGGGGAAGGAAGGAGACACATTTAATCAAACGTTCTTTGAGTTATATTTTATGAATTTGATTGGGGTGATTGCTGGGGGCACAGGTACAAGTACAACAATGATAATCAACATTTCTAGTAACATGATTTTAACATAATGTAGAAGTTCTTTAAAGTCACTGCTAAATTCATCCAATTTTCAAAACAAGATCATGGTTTCATTGTGTACAGTTGAAGATTGGCCAGTAAAATAATAAATACAACCCTATCAGAATTTTGACTAATGTTAAACATGGAATAAATAGCTAGCAATTCAAGACTTACTACACACGTGTGTTAGTACAAACAATTTGTAAAATCAGAGGCCCATACAGGGAAACAACAGTAAGTGAGAAAGAAAGAAAATCACCAGAAAATGGCAATAACATTGAAGTTCCATCATCAGGTATACACATTAATTGTGTGTTTGAGCCTGCTTATTGTCCTGTGTATGTGCACCACGAACTGAGACCAAACCCTAAGGAAGTACTTTAAGAACATACGAGAAGGTTAATGTCTAGATATATAGCACCTTTTGAATTTTTGAAATTGTCACTGTCAGTGAACAAAAGCAACTGGCCTAGATATGTCAGTGAACAAAAACAAGTGGCCCAGATATGTGATTTCATCAGTGATGCCATCTTTGAAATCCTGGGTGTTAGTTTTAGCAGTGTGGAGTGGTGGCATGAGTTGTGGTTGCTTAGCTTATCATAACTGGCATATTTATGGGGTTTCCCGAATTAACTTGTAATCATAATGTCTGTTTAGCAATGTTTTTTCACTGAATTTCCTTATATTACAGGGCTGGCGGTAGCGGCCCTGTAGTTATGGTTAAGTTGCTCAAACAATAGGAGGAGCACTTTTTGGTGACTTATTACTTTGCCCGCCCTGGACAAATCATCATGAAACGTTGCAAAAAAGTATATGGCCCCGTCAGATTGAATTTGCAAGGTTTTGTCAAAGGGGGCAAAGTTATAGGTGGGGTCCCAAAATGTGTGTTTCTCCCCATACATGCAGTAGATATACAATTTTGATCACGCCTACACCCCAAACCGCTGGACAGATTTTCACCAAATGTGTGGCAGGAGCGGTGGCTTGGTCCCAAAAGTGTGCTTTTGTAAATTTATTGTAAATCTGTCAAATTGTTTTTTTTGAAAATGACAAAAAAGTAGGTAAAACTAATTTGTGATATCTGGGTTCGGTCCACAGACTCACTTCCCTGTTCGGTCCGCGGACGGGCCTTGGATTGGTCCAGAGAGTGGTGTGAGGTCCGCGGACATCGGACGTGCACGGTGATTGGATTGTAAAAAGTGTGAGGTGCGTCAGATTTTTTGAAATGTTTGGAATCACAGTGAAAACATATTAAAAATGCAATATTCCACTAATGAAACAATCTCTGGGGAGGGGAGGAGTGATGAGGATGGGATGTGATATGGGATATGGCCAAAGCCACACCACGGGTGTGTTTCTTCTCCGATGTCCAGGAACAGCCCGGGTCAGTCCTGTGATTTTCATGAACATTGAAGATTTTCAGGGACATCTATGCTTATTTGTGCATTATAGGGTTGGTGAAAATTACTTTTTGGATGGTTTATACCTTTGACACTACTCAATGAAACTGCATGAAATTTGAGAATTTAAGTTTAGACCTGGCTCTGAATGGTTCTGCAAAGTGTGGTGGTGTTTTGTCAAGAGGGAACAAAATTAGAAGGTGGGTTCCAAAATGCTTTAAAGGCTTATACATGTGGTGCAATTTGATAAATCTGCACATCAGTTTGCAAGAAGATTGTAGACCTAGATATGAATGTAAAGTTGGATGGGATTTTGTGAAGAGGGCAAAATTAGGGGGGAGCTGAACATTTTTAGATGGCTTCAAACTGTAACTTTGTTGCCATTTGACGAATGTGGACAAACGTTTTCAGAACAATTATAGACCCGACTTTGAATGTTTGTGCAAAGTCTGAATGAATTTTATCAAGTGGGGGCTAGGTTATCTGACTATTGTATGTACGTACATTTTGAGACTTTTGAAAAAATAAAACTTCGGCGGATTTGCAGCAAACTCATGTAAGGTGCATTGCCAAGGACATGAAAGCATGGTTTTGCAAATTGTCTGTGTTTTTATTTTTTTTAAAGTGTCATAATGTAGGTACAACAATAGTGATATACTTTTGGTGACTGAGGTATAGCCTGTGGCCATGGGCAGTGGCCAGGTTGTCTGAGGCATGGCCTGAGGCCATGGCCCAGAAAATCTGGCTACTGGCAATGATAACAAGGGACCAGCAATGGGTTAAAGTGGGATGGTTACCAGGGACCGGCTATATGGTAAGGTTTTTTTGAAATTGGAATATGTTTGAATGGGAAAAAGAAAATCTGCTTGTGGGTACAGGTTGACGCCCAGGATGGGATTGCAGCAATATGCATGAGGAGGGTCATCAAGAAATGGAAAGCATGGTTTTGCAAATATGAGCTGTGTTTTAGGAACGGAAAGCATGTTTTGGGAAATATGTCTTGTGTTTTATTTTTCAAAAGTGTAAGATTGTAAGTAGAAACAAATAGTGATATGCATTTGTTGTGTGGTTAGTGGGCCTGGCCCTCAGCAAATGAAAATGTGTACTCTGATTTGCTTATTGAGTAATGTGGCATGGTAGAAGCCTATGCCCCATGGATTTGGAGACTGGCCATTGCTGCAAGCCATGAGCATTGGCAGTTGGTTACATTAGTAGGGTACAGTGGACACTGAGATAGGATGCAGAGTAGGTGCAATGAATAATACGAGTGGTTAGGTTTGGCTGGGGTCATGGTGGAGCCTTTTGCAGTAGGCAATTAATCGATGATTTCCATCCCCAAAATGAGCTGCTGATTACAAAAAATTATGTGTTGTAAAAAATAAGTTTCTTAAATGAGGTTTATAGTTCTTTCATATATGAAAAGCATAATTATTAATAACTTATATACAGTGATGTAACACCATGAAACATTTTGACTTATAAAATCTGATTAAATTGACATAAAAAACATTGTTAAAGGGATGTTACGGTTAAGGTGCATCCCACCCTTGGGACTCATCTGCTCCAGTAGTTAGCCAGTGGCGTCCCACCTTGGCATCCCTTGTCAAATCCCTCCTCAGTTCTAAGGAGCACTTGGCCATTTGTACTGCCCCTTCTATTTATGCACTTCTCTGACTGCACAATGCATATATGCATTTATAGAAACATTGTGAACATTTTTATGGAATAAGAATGGGAAATGCAGATGGAACAGATTTGTAGAAGATTGTCAAGTGGCAGTTGGTGTGCAGAAGTTTGGTATGGCCTTGAGGTTATATGGATAGTTTTTGGAGGTGATTGGTGGATGAATGTGTGACTGCTTGAAAGCAGGCATTGATGGAGTGTTACAAATAGAACATTTAAAGGGTAGAAGGGCTGCCCTGTGTGATGGTACGCACGTGATATCTGGGTCTTTTAATGATCCATGGCCTGGAAAGAGGACTGTAGAGATTGTGGATAGTTATAAAGGTTCATCAATTATGGTACTTATTGTATGCTAGAGAAAGGTATTTGGGCCAGTAAATGGTTTCTGTCGTTTTGTATTTGTCTCTAGTATTCAATTGTCCATTAGCACCCTGGGCAGGAGTGCCAGCCAATCAGGTAGTTTGGAACACGGGCTTGAACCGCCGGTACAAGCCCATGTTCCATGCTGGCTGATCGCCGGCTCTCCCTGATGCCATCTTCTCCCATCGGCCATCCCATTTTATTTATTTTTTTCACCCCTTCCTCCCCTACTTACCTTATTTCAGTGGCACCAGGGGCTGCTGCCGCATTCACTCCTTCTCTTGGCCTTCTGCAGGCTGCCATGGAAAGGGAAGAGGGGCTCCGTACGGAGCCCGGCCTTCCCTTTCCATGGTGCCCATCTTGGAAAAGGATTTACCTTCCTATAGTGGGACTCTGCGCGTGTCCCACTGTAGGAAGGAACATCCTTTTTTTTAGCACCTGGGGTTACCTTTTACAACCCGGGGTGCTAATGGCCTTTGTTCCCTGTTGCAGGGCTAGAACGGGCGATAATGGTTCGGAGACCTTGTTATCCGCCCTTGCTTTGTTTAGGCCGATAACGTAGGCTGCCAGGCCGTTATCCCCTGTTCCAGCCCCTGGAACGCCCCATTATTCCCATTAGTATTACACAAAATGGTAATGGAAATGTTGGAGAATCTTATTGAGTCTATCTACTTTATTGAGAAATGTAAATATATGGATCAATAGCCTCTTTTATCGCTTGCAATGTAGCTAGAGGGATTTTGTGTCCCACAGAAGTAGGCTGTGTGGTTACAGTATTGGTTGAGGAGGTTAGGTGGAGGAAGACAGCATACTACTTGCTAAGAAAAGAACAACCTTTCTGTGAGCATTGCGGTGGTTGGATTGGTGCTCCGTTACATGGAGGTGGTCGCATAGGAGTACTGTCCAGGTATTCCGCGACTTAGTACAGTATTGCACTCAGTGAATTTTTCTTTGGTAGCTTTAGTCTTTGGTACATTCTCAACAGTGTTAAAGAACTGCCACACCTATGATTCTCTCTAGGTGCTAGAGGTAGGCACTTCCTCTACGTCATCTTTTCGGTCCTCTTGATTGTCTTTGGAAGTACTATTCTTTGGTGGTAATATTGGCTCTTACGGTAATGTACTATTGTTGCTTGTATTTCAGGACAGCCCTTAGTTTTTATACCCACTATCCTATTTAAGGAAGCGTGTACTTCTGTTAGCAGTCCTTTTACAAGTATGTGATAGAACAATGGTATGCATTCATCCCAGGACCTTCGCGTCTCTCGGATCCATAAATCCTGAATTCACTTTATATATTCAGCTGGGTCATCATCACCTTTCATTTTGTAGGCCATCACTGTCACCAGGTCATAGATGTCTGTATACATGCTCCTTAAAACTTCACAGTGCTCAATTTCACTGCATAATAGACAGCCCGATTCCAAATGTTGTCTGTCTGTTCACCTGTAATTGTAGCAAGCAAACTTTTCATATCCTCTACAGCGAGCATCACCCCCGCTGTATTATTCACGAGTCTCTGTATCCATTTACTGGCCCCAGCTACTAGGGAGGACAGGCATCATATTAGGTTTTCCCAGTCCAGTGTTTGCCAGGGCACATAATGGGCTCCCCCTCGTCCCTTCTGTAGTAATGGGATTACCTGTGTGTTAGGGCCTGTCCCTCCCTGACAGCTTGTGTTAACCCATTTTTTACCTAAGCTGTCCTACTACGTAAGGAAGTGGGCCTGTCACAGTTACAACTTTCACTGTCCTATCGTTTGTGCTCTATTCTTTGACTTCTCAAAGTTTGTTGGGTATCCTTTCGTCATTGTTCCCATCACCCCATTTGTTTCCTAATAACCCCGCACCTCGAAGCACATCAAAGGACTGTTGACTGTGGCGAAAGTCGGAACTCTGCAGTGCCGTTTTTTTTTTCCTGCACCTGACCTCGCTGATGTTAGACGAGCGCTCCGAAAAGGAGGACGTCTTTACGTGGAACATGGAAGTTGCCTGGAAGCTGCTTGGGGGTGATTTGCTGGCAATGTTAATGGGCTGCCTGTTTACAGGCTACTACTTGATACTGTAACTAAGTTAAACGTACCCCACTAAAAAAGCTTTCCTTTTGCTCCCCTAGGGAGAATTTCATTGGTCTGCTGCCGCATGACGATATCTACCCAAGGAGCAGCGCACCTGTGCGCGCACCTCGAAGCACATCAAAGGACTGTTGACTGTTCACTGCTCACAATTCACAGTAGCATGTCCGCAGATTGAAAGAGGACACACAAATATAGAGTTTGGCTTTTGTTTAATACTTTAGAAGTGTCAATTTTTAGATACTCCGGATTGAAAGTCTGCGGTTTGCCGACCCGTTTGAAAGACGGTTGGCGCTGGAGGCGAGATAATGAAGGGTAAGAAAACGAAACTCCCTAACATAATGAAAGACCCCCGAGCAGACATTTTTGCTGCAGTTTCTACAAGCAGAGCTATTCTGGCGCGGGCCGCTGCTCTTCCTCTTCCTCCCCAATTGGTTGACGAAGAGGAGAAACTACTAGCATGCGCGATAAGCTGCTCCAATATCCTGAAAATAAATGAGGACGCTGGTAATGTAGGGTCGCAAATTAATGGCAGCTCACAATACCTGGTTGCCGAAGATGTGACTGATCTGCCACAAAAAGAGGCTTTGAAAACCATATGGAATGAAATGGCGAATATCCAGGGGGATACTGTGACGGTCCAGCAGCTGTTTGATGACACACCTAGTGTGTTTAGAACTGCTGATATGGATGCCTTCCAACCCAATAACTTATCTGACTCACCTGACATAGGTAGCATAGACCTCAATAATGAACTGTTACCCGACAATTCAGATAATACAGATATCTGTACACTGATTGGGATTTTTAACCGCTTAATTTTGAGCGAATTAAGAAGGCAAACAGACCTATTATTACAAATTAATTCGTCCGTCCAACAGGTGCCTGTCAAGCTTAATGAGATGTCGGCTAATTTAGCTTCTAAACCACCAATCCACAAAGAGTTTGACGACACACTTGTGATTTCTGTAAAGACACCAATTTTAAAAGCAATTGTGATTGAGGATTCACAGAAGCAAACAAATGCTGATAAAATTAATTTGACTGTGAATAAGATTCCAGTCGTGGTTATTGAACATTGCTCTCCACCTGGTATTGACAAAGTTAGACATGAAGCGAATCAAATGCAATCTAAAAAAGAAAAAAAAGGCAAACACAGCTTCAAAATAAAAACCAAAGAAAAAATGTATCCAAGAGCTCGCGTAAATACTTAAGAGATGTTAACTTCAGAAATATGATTGAAGATGAACGACAAGGGCTGACTGGTGCTGACTTGGTAAAACACATAGATACTGCTGAGGTAATACACAGCGACAGCGCGACATCCAATGATATTAGGCTCATTGAGCAACAGTTACTTGAAGGTTATCATGAGGCTGAAAACTCTATTTCTGATTCCATGAAAAAGAAAGTTGCTTCCCCAGACATTGCATCACAGCTGACATCTCTAAAATCTGGTATGACCGAGATTTTTGAAATCTTTAAAGCTAACTCCATGATTCCAGCAGAGATGACTAAAGACAAGAATTCCACAGGCAGGGTTGATGTTGATTTGATGAGTGAAACAGTAGGTGCAATGAGGCATTTTGAGGCTAGTAATATCAAACAGCTCTCCCATTTGAATCCTAGCCCTATGACTAAATCAGCAGTATCGAAGGCAGCTGCTCCCCTACGGCCTAATCAGCTTGGTAACCACACCAATTGTATAAACCACGGCACTAGTGACAAACAAACACAAGACATCGAATCTTCTAGTCTACGACTTGAAGGCACTGTCAGTAATCCTGGTCTGGGTACCGACAAGTCCCCTGATGTAACCGAAGGTGACTTCAATGAAAATAATGACGGTTTAGATTCTGAAATTATATCCAGTTAAAATGACATTGCTAATATAGTAAGAAAAATCCTAGAGGAACAAACTAATAATAAAGAAAAACAAAAAAAAATGATGACACACGTTCAAACAAAATCTTTTCAGGAAGAGAAGTGCACTCTATAATATTATGACAATATTGGGAATGAAAATGATTTACTAGACTTGAAGAAACCTACTATGGGTGACTTGCCGAGTTTGATACTAACCACTTTATTTACAGAGGGTAGACAAATAATGTTGAATGGTCCTTATATTATGTCTCTATTGGCGACCATCCCTGCGCTTGAGCTGATATCCTCTGTAGATATTGTTTTGGTAGATTTTATTCACAAAAGAAGATTCGACTATGTCCGCTTGGTAATTCCTTCTGCGTTGGTTAGAACGCTGTTGATAAAAGAAGCTGAGGCTTTACAATGCAAATGATTTGACATCTACCAATACACTAGCACTGATTCGAAACAAAGATCCACACATTCCTACTCTGGGGGGAAACGGAGTCTTAAATCTGGTATAACCAACATGGGTGAAACGGAGCAGTCGGGCAAGATTTGAGAGGCTTGATCCTCGCACTAAAAGACGCGATTGCTTCCTTGAAGACGTTGGTTAAACCACTTTAGCGATGTGGGTAAAGCTTCAATAGGATCTTGGAATTGTAGGGGAAACTCCCAATTGCTGAATAACACAGATGTTACAGACTGTTTGGTCAAATTTGATTTAGTTCTGATTCAAGAAACATGGTCTACATCGCAATTGACTTGGGAGAATTATGATACTTGGCAAATACCTGCCACTAAAGGTGAAAAAGGGAGACCGATGGGTGGCTTGTTTACTGCTTGCAAGTTCACGATGGATGCGGTGAACATAGATATTTGGGTAGAGCTGGAATTGTTTTTGGCAGTAACTTGTAACATCAAATTAGGAGACACCCGAGTGAACGTATGTATCATTAATGTATATTGGAACCCCCTTAAACACACAGAACTGCAATTGCGGAAAGAATTTAAAAAGGTAGCAACCAAACTTGACGCATGGGGAGAAACAATGTCAAATAATATTGTGTTAATAGCTGGTGACCTAAATGCTGATTGTAATCTTAACAGTTCTGAGATTGATGTGTTGGTATGTGGCATAGATACTACTGATAACAAACTCAGACCTGTTACGGGTAACAGCAGATTGAGAGGGGCGATATGGATGAATTTTATGGAGATTATGGGGCTGATTAAAATACCCAACGTTAACCACACATGGAATGCTGGAGGTCATGGCTCGATATTAGATTATATGTTTGTGACAAATGGTTTGGAACAACACATGTCACAATTACTTGTGCTGAAAATGCCTACAAGCGATCATAACTTGCTGTCGATAAATATTCGACATACTGAAAACATAGATTGCTATGCAAGTTACGCTGAAGAGATACTTACTAATATTTCTGGTACTCGTATAAGCTGGTCATACTCTAACACAAAAAAATTACATCTGTGTTATACAAAGACTTGAGCTGCTTATCTGCTAAGGAGAACACTAAAAATCTGTCGGCCGCCGGCTTTAATGATTACATAAATGGGATTGGACGGAATGTATGTCAAAATAAGGTAACAAAGGTTAAGAATAAACCCCACATTCATGTCTTTGATAGCCTGACTTTACTTAAGAAAAAAGAGCTAAGACATGAAATTCGTAAGATAAAAAATGGCACAGATGCGCTTTCAGAAAAGAAAAAAAAGATAAAAGGCTTAAAACAAACATAAAAATTGGTTAATCTCTCAAAAAGTGGCTAGAGATCAAACTGATGGGGAGAAAATACTCGCTGTGATTAAGGACAAAGACATCTCTAACTTTTGGTTGATATTAAACGATACCCTGGTTAAGCAAAAAGAGATTTTACTTACTCAAATCAGTGAGAATACATGGAAACAACACTTTACTGAATTATATGAAGTACCCTGCTCTGGAAAACCTTTGAAAGGGAACGATACGCAAAAATATGAACTTCTTAATGAAGTCTATAAGAAACTCTTCCAAAAATGTAACTGGGACTTGGATATCTCCCCTAGCAATATAACCAGTCTGATTGTGAAATCTAAAAAGTCTGCAGCTCCAGGTCCTAGCAACTTATCAAACTTAATCCTGAAAACTGATGCTATTCTGTGGGGAAATATTTTACACATGCTGTTTGCCGACATACTTGTGAACAAATTGATACCAATTAGCCATCGTGATTCCGATATACAAAAAAGGCCCTAGGTCTGCAGCAGAAAGCTAAAGACCTATTGCAATATCTGACCCTGATTATAAAATGTTCACGTCTATTATTCTTAAAGAACTGGACAACTGGATCAGTAGTCGTGATGCCCTCGATCTTAAACAAATCGGATTTAAGAAAAAGTTGGGCACTGATTGCGGAGGTCTTGTTCTGAAAAGATTGCAATCTAAGGTCCTCCTGAAACAAGGTTCTGCAAGGTTCTGCAATTTTTGTGGCAGCGATGGACCTTTCCAAAGCCTTTGATCTGGTCGATCGTCGCACTTTATGGGGAATATTAAGAGACTTATTGATCCCTAGCCATCTTCTTGAAATGATTATTGATTTATACTCTAATACTAAAATCAAAATCAGACTTAATTCCGAAGGACGTCTTACATCGGAACAGTTAGTTCCAAATGGTCTGAGACAAGAATGAAAGTTAGCTGCTACGTTATTTAATTTATATGTTTGTAATGCGGGCAAGGAGATGAAAGGTAAAGGTTTGGTCGCACCAAAATTGGGGGGAATTCCGATAGAATGGCTAGCATACGCTGACAACTTTTTACTTTTAGACTGCACTAAAGTGGGGCTGCAGAGACTAATAAATGCTTTTGTAGTTTTTATATCTAGCATACATTTAAAAATCAACCCAGACAAAACCACTATAATACGTCTAGGGAAGACCATGAGAAATCAATCTCGGCTAACTTGGGTTTGTCAAGGGAAAATAATTATCTGCCAAGAAACTTTTAAATATCTAGGATACCATTTTTCAGGTAATGGTTCTGTTGCGATTATGAAAAGACAGCTAGGGATTAAAGCTGACATGTTACGGAGACAGATGTGCAAAATCAACAGCAAACTTGGTAGATTCAGCATGATTCCGTTGAAACAATTTTACACAATGTCATGTATCCCTAAATTGGTATACGGCTTGGAATTGTATGAGCTTGACAATATTGGTTTTATGAAAAAACTGGAAAGTGTAATAGGGAAAGGTGTCTTATATTTCATTCCGAAGAATACACCGATAGAAGCAATCAGATACGAATTTGGTCTACAATCGTTGAGATCTATTATTATCTGGAATTTTTTTTTGCTATGGAGTAAATGTCTGGTCAACAATTCTAAATCATTATGCAAAATAACTGGCAAAGACCCATCTAATGATTTTTGTATGAAACAGAAAGTGTACATTGATGTGATTTTGGGGAAAGCAGGCATTTCGCCAGAGATGTTATCAACCAATCCTTTAAAAGTGAAACACATACTGAAATGTAATGACTGGCAACAAACTCTTAATGCAGTTGCACAATCCAAAACTGTGAGTCAAGCCTATTTGTGCTGGAAATTTAAACCACTGTTGGAATTCTACTTGGAAAAATACCCTTCACGAAAATTTAGAAACTCTTTTATGAGATTCTGCTTTAACAACCTTAAAACAAATCATGTCTTGAAAAGATGGAATATGTTAAAAAATGCTTGGGGCTGGTGTAGGTTTTGCAAGAAAAAAGGGGTGGAAGAAACCCTCATGCACCTTATCTTGCTGTGCCCAGCTTTATTGAAAGAACATATTTTATACTTCGAGCAATTTATTGTACATATACACTCTGTTAATACAGAAATGTTGTGGTTTCAGATACGACACAACAGCTCCACGGTCTTGAAAATAAGAATTATTGCCTTTTTAAAGAACTTTTGTTTTTTGGAATGAAATGTTTAGTACGAGATCTTAAAACCTTAGTTATCTGCATATACGATTTTAGATGAATTGTGATGATAATGAACTGTTTTTGATTTTAAAATGCTTTTTATGCTGTATATTGTTTTTTTTTAATCTTGTGATTCTACTTTTGTAAAGGTTTATACAAACCATATACAAATACATAAATAAATAAATAACCCTTCCTCTGAGGCTGCATTTTCCTCAACCCATTCATCGTTTCCCTTTTTTTTCATTGTCCTTCCCATCTAATTTGAATTGTATTCTTCCCAATAGCCATTCTCCCTTATCCATCTTGCTTTTCCTCCTCATCTCCTCATCACCCGTTCTGCTTCACTAAATAACACATCCACCTGTTGGTGCATATTCTTTTCGATATCTGCTAGATATATTCTTTCACCCTGCATGTGCACCTCCTCTCTGTGTGCTTCTTTCTCTTTTTTCCCCCATTGTTTCCTCTTGATCTCGCTTTGAGGTTTCCCGCCCAGGGTTACTATACCCTGTGGTTGGCCGCAAGGTGGGTTATAACCCATGGGGTCGGGGCGGTGAGCTCAGCCTGCCTCTTCCCACTGTCTCTTCTTCTTCTTTCTTCAATGTTTCCCCTTTAGTCTCCTCATATAATTTCCAGAGACCCAATAGGTTTTGCCTGCTTTTTAACTTAGAGCTTTTATATTTCATTAATAGGTACGAGAACATATTCTCTATTATCTTACTGTCAAATGTCCCTTCCCCTGGCCATGCATAGAATCACTGCCCTGCAGTCTCCCCAGCCCACTTAAAATTGTAGTTTAATAGTTTATCACGATACAGCGCAATTTGCGGCACATGTGGTCTACGGGTCTGTCCAAGGGATTTTCCAATAGGTGTGTTTATGATGCGCTGTTTTAAACCTTCCCCTTCTTCAACTAATCATAAGCCAGTATCTTGGACTGTGAGAACACCCAATGCATCATTACCCCTACCGTTCCCGGTGAAGCCCTTTGTACAGGGCGTCTGTGGCTTAGAATACCTGTGTCATTTCCTGTGTAGCTTCCTCCACCAGCCCCCTTCTTTAATCTCACAGCAAGTAGGTTTGTCCCCCTGTCTAGTGCTGAATTAGCACCTTTAATACAATCCCAACAAAGAAAAAAAATAAATGCCCTATACGCCATAAGTGTTGCCTGGAAAATACAATGAAAGGATACCACTTCTGAAACCTGTTAAATATTTACAAAAAATATGAATCTACAATCATTATTCATCTAGCAGCTAATGTGCTTTCAGGAGTCTAGCACAATCTTGTGGGTGCTATGTCATTTGCACCCTTACATTTAAAAAATACTTACTACTGTTCCATTCATAAACATGCACAACATTAAACTTAAGTTGCAGTTTAAGATCTGGCCCTTCCAAACGATTTAATAATTTAAGATGGTGCCATTTTTACTGACAGTTTACCAGTATGGACGTCGGAAATGTATCAGGACCTGCTTCAGTAATGACATGCCACAAATACAGATTTGTCTTCTGTGCATCCATTGTTTCTATGCAACAGTTTTGAATTTATGAGGCCTTGGCCATGGCTTGCTGCAGTGAATTACTTTTCTTTTGTTGGTATTCTGGCATCTGAAGTAGTGCAATGTTACAAGTGTTCACTTCACCTAGAGCCTCATCTGCAACCTTTGGCTCTCCAGATGTTTTGGGTTAAACTTCCACCAGCACTAGCTAGAATAGTCAATGGTGAAGAATCATGAGAGTCATAGTCCAAACAATCTGGCGAGCTGCAGGTTGCAGACACCAGGCCTACAAAAACGTTTTCTATTTCTATGTTTTAATCTAATTTCTCCAGACATATGTGCAACCAAATGCACTAATAGTACCTATTTTTTGGACAATTTCTTTGGCAGGGAAATCCACTGTGAACTCTCCTGAGAGGCATTTGAATGGCTTGCTTGAGTACTTCCATCAATTACTTGCACAAACCACTTTAAATATCCACCAGTTGCCAGTACGTTTTATTATGCTTTAATGTTCTAGATACAGTGCAAACAGATGCCCGTACACAGGCAGACTCCAGAGGAATCCACAGCGTTTGCGCCAGCCTGCAAATAAAGTCTGGTTCAATGTGCGTGGAGTATTTGCATGGCTGAGAGGAGGGCCGGGAGCAATCATAATTTACGATCCGCCCCTCCTCTCCGACATACAAATGAATGCAAATGAACCACACTATTAATTGAAAGTATAAAAGTCCTTTTACGCATTTAATTAACGGTACGCTTCATCTGAGAGGAGTACGAGTTGGAATGCAACTAGGCTAAAGTAGGAGACCCCGCAACACTTCTGGGTTGTTCTTTCTTTCTTTCTTTCTTTCTTTCTTTCTTTCTTTCTTTCTTTCTTTCTTTCTTTCTTTCTTTCTTTCTTTCTTTCTTTCTTTCTTTCTTTCTTTCTTTCTTTCTTTCTTTCTTTCTTTCTTTCTTTCTTTCTTTCTTTCGTTCTTTCGTTCTTTCGTTCTTTCTCTTTCTCATTCTGTATGGTCCTGTTAATCTTTTTATCATAATTCTTCGAAACATACCTCTTTCATGGGTACTAGTTCTACAATCCCACACTTTTGCATGTGGCGCCGCCATCACGTCTTTGCATAATTAATCAGGTAGGCAAGTCACAGAAAGTTTGATTCTTTTTTCTCTGCTGTTCATTATTTTCTTCAATGTCAAAGATTGTATCCTAACAGGCAGCTGGAGAAAAAAAAATCCTCTTCTCATCTGGGATGTACATCAACGTCTTGCCGTGTGAATATTTTATCTCAGGCATTTCCAAACTAAAACACCTGACATTTATACACTAATATGTGCATAATATCCGGTTTATATGTCACACCCTTGAGATGAAAGTACATTTAAAATGCAAGGTCGGAGACATTACTGTGAATGTCAATGAAAACATAAATACAGGACAGTTACCAGATGCACTTTCGCATTTTAATGAATGTTTTGCACAACAGGTTCATCTTCAAATGGAGGGGCAGGAGAACCAGTCATGATGCAAGACGGACCTTCATTTGAGGGCGGCAAATGATTTCGTTGATTAAATGAGGACTATTGTTTATTGGCCAGAAACATACTCTTGCTTGGGGGACTGTCATTTCTCGACGGTCTGATAAATGCGGTGACCAGAACCACCTCAGACTCGGAGGAAAAGAGACAGTGAGCAAATTGTTGGTGTGATTTACATACAAGTTGTCAACAGCATCTGGGTTGCTGCGTGGAAGAATGATGGGCAACAGATGTTCAGAGAAAGGCTGCCATCTGCCCAGTCGGAGAGCGCATCCACTACGACGCAGGATGTATGCCTTCGAGAGTGCATTTCTACAAAGGCCATTTTGTTTCCGCAGTTGTTAACGTGACTCGCTTTCCACACCAGAGAAACCACAGTCCTCAAAGAATACACTCGCCGATCAGATCAAGCGTGTCCGCAGTTCAGCCCGAGTCACACAACTAGAAAGCGCAATGGTTTTCATGTGGTTTTTGGATATTTACAAGCACTCTGCATTGAGGACGTGGCTTTGTCGCGCCCTACGAGGGTGGTTTGGTAGAGTATATGAGAAGCAGATATAATAAATGACACCATTCACTTCACATGCAGCTTTCATATTAGTACAGCACGAGGAGCATATATTGGGGGCAGGGCTCCTTTAAATGTCCTGGACACATTGAGAAAGCGTTGTACGCTGGGACCTGTTTACACACAAGTGTCTACTTCCCTGTCATGTAATTTCGCTGGTACTCGAAAATAAGCTCCTTTTGGTAAACGGGTTTTTATCATCTATTTCTTCCCACATTTCAATTTCAGATCCTATTTTAAATTCGGTGCTGTATCCAACATTTGGGAAAGCAGCCACTAAGGCAAGAAAGGCATTTGGGCACACAGTCACTGTAACTTTTGTCCAGCAGTGCCTCCCATGGTTGTAGCATCCATCACCTCATTCCAACTGCACTGTTCCACCCCATGCCTCAGACCTCCCTCTTGAGGATTCCTGAAATAAAGAGGCAGGACCAGTTTTCAAAGGTGGAAGTCGCAAATGCCACAGCAAGCTTTATTTAAGCATCAAGCCAGGAGTTATCTTACAGGTTATCCATTTCTCCACCACACCTCAGGATTATTCTATGCTGGGTGTGGCTTCTTAAGCCCCCGCCCCCTCCGTCAGTGTTCAGAGAACCCTGTGGGTAGACCCGTCCCTCCATTAACATTCCCTCTCTACCCATGGCCATTTCTTTGTTAACTTTTCTTTTGTTATTTTCTTTACTTCTTTGTTTGCTTTTTTTCAATTCATGAACTTGTCTTCAATTCCAATTCTATTCATTTGTTATTTCTAAAATTCTAACATTCTGTTGCTATCACTTGGTATTCATTACCTTTTCTTCCATTCCATCTTCTATTCATTTGCTATTTCTAACATTCTAATCTTCTATTTCTGTTTCTTAGTTCTTTCTTCCCCCATTCTCCCCTTCTTCATGTATGCTTACTAAAGTTCTTTATTCCACTTCCCTTCTTCTACCCCCCATTTGGGCCCCTTCCCCATGTCTACCCCCCTTTCCGTCATTCACAAGTCTCAACTTCCACCCCTGTGCTTTTGCCCTCTTTGTTTATCCCTTTCTACCATCCATTGGGTTCCATACTCAGATCTTTCTATTCCCAAAGTTGCCTGCCCCCCCAGTTCCTTACCAGCAACCCCCAGCAAGTTTTTCCCAAAGGCTTAATTCCTTCAAGACTGGACAGTCCTTACCCCCCAAATGCCTTTCTGTCGCCCACTCTTAACATTCTAGGGATACTTCCCCTTGCCCCATTTTTATTCTTACCAAACTCCCTCCTTTACCCAATCCTTCAAACAGAGCAGCAAAAGTGAAAAGCGGCAACACACGCAGCACAACAGCCACTTTGGATGGCTCTTCGGATGCCTGTGGACGATGCGTGCACACCTTAGTTAATAAAGGAAGTGAGATAGTAGAAAGGCGGAGTTGCAGGGAGAGCTGCAAGAAGAAGAAAACAACTCAGGTAAGCCACAGAAGAGAAGTTGTGCTAGCACAGTGAACCACGGAAGCACCGCGGTCACAAAGAATTCACAAAGTCACAAAGAGGAAGTAGAAGTCCAGCAAAAGTTCAACTACTTGTATCCTTGACACGTAGGCTGCACAAAATCCTTGTCTGTGTTACGGCAGTAACACTGGAAGGTCAATTCCTCTCACAGACAGTGATTTGGCTCAGATAGTGCAGCAAAAGTGAAAACCGGCAACACACGCAGCCCAACAGCCCCTTTGGATGGCACTTCGATGTGCACACACCTTAGTGAATATATGCTGCTTGTGGGATGTTTTTACCCATGCATCCAAGCCCTACCATAAAACTGTGCGTTACTGGCATTGAAAACATCATGATGGCCAGAGCTACCCAGAGAGTGCACAGGGAAAACATGAAGAATAGGCTGCCACCCATTTTTGCCTATGTTGTGTGCACAGGAGGGCACTGCCTAAAACCACCATTGGGCTACACACACAGTAGCCTGAAACCATTGGGAATGGCAATGCTGATTGCCAAAAGCAACCCAGAACTGTGGGGAATTCATTTTCTTAATGTCAAAAATGGATGCAATACCGGTGCTCACCACTATCAGAAAGCCAGCGTTTTAAAACCACCAGACTTTTGTGTAAAACTGAACAGATGAACCCAAACCAGGAGAACAGATGAACCCAAACCAGGCCAAGGAAAGACTTGTTAAGTGGTGGATACAATGTAAAACTATATTCTGAAATGACCTGAAGGAAGTAATTATTTAATGTATATATAAAAAATAGCTGCATGTAAGTTGGATTTGAATGTAGAAAACTGGGAACTAAAGTGACATTTAGCTGAATTCTGCCTGACAACTACCCCCGACAGGAGAAAAGGGCTCAGCCACTCTTCCCAGGCCTAGCTGCATCCTGCTGCCCCTGCCAAAAGAAGATGACACCTCTCTGATTGGGTTAGGGGAGGGGCACCTGGGGACTGCAGGAAGTTGAACAAAGCCCTGTCCTGGACTCAGGCAAATGTTATATTGGGGGGGTCGTAAAATGGCTTCCTCTTGGGAGAAACTGGGAGGGGCCGTGCCTCTGGGAGCCATCTGAGCTGGAGGCGGGGACAGACACAAGCTTCCCCCATGTGCTTTGGAACCTAAACCACGTCCATCTGGGCCAGAGCATAATTTTAAAAAGATGGATAATTCATAGTACAGACCTGTCAAAATTATATAATTAATACCATTATTCTTGTGATTTTTCGGTGCACATTTTAAGAGGTGTTGGGACCCTGTGGTATGTTCTAGGGAGTAGTAGCGGAAAATAGGGTCTTACTCCAAATGTCTGCATATTTGCATATTAAAAATCTGACACTTCATCAATTAATGTCCATACTCCTTGCGCACCTTTGCGTAATTTTTGGTAAATGTCCGATATTGGTAAACCGACCAAAAAGCGCAAAATGTTGTCATTTCTGAATCCCAGCTCGCAGGAACATGGGGCTTGAACAGAGACCTGTCTTAATTCATCTGTAATATGTACATGTAATGTCAACCACTTGTGTATCTGGGAAATATGTATTTGAATCAAATATAGATTTGTGGGCAAATTGACCAGGGGAGGATCCTCTGACCCATAAACAGACCTCATCATGATGACAATCCATTTCCTTCTCCCAATCATCGGAAAGGGGAGAATTGGGCCAATGACAATTAGAGAGGGGCAGGCTCAGTTATGCCACGCACACACCCACTTTCTAAACACATAAAAGCAGACAGTGCAGGACAGGGGGGGACATTCACTTTCCACTTTCTTGCGGGACGCTTTGCCGGGAGACTCCAGACTTCAAATCCATCAACCTCCAGAGACCAGAGATCCAGAGAGACCAGAGATCCAGAGAGACCAGAACCGGTGCTTGACAGACCCAGAGAGCAGAGCTGATCCAGATAGCCGGGACTTCAGAACCACCCGCCGGAAGTCCCGTCCAACCTTACCAGACCTTGACGGCTTATTTCAAAAATATAGTGTGAGTACTCACTGTGCCAAAACCAATCTCCTAGTTTAAAATAATCTAATCCAAACTATTTTAGCCTATTAGAACTGCCTCCTAGAATCGTTTCATTCGGTCATCTTTAAAACTGAAAACTGTCATCTGTCATTCTGAGCGTTAAAATTTAAAATCCGAAAAACTACCTTGACTAAATCGGCCGTATGTGCTAGGAGCTAGTTTTAACTGTCATCTTAAAGCTAAGAGTCTAGGCTTTCCAACAAACCTAGAACCGACTTGCTACTCCTTATAGGGCCTCCGTAATTATGCTCGACGCACGCGATTAAATTTGCCGCGATTTGACATTTTGCACAATTTCAGCCACGTGTAAAAATCAGCAGCTCCTTGCTTTCCTTTGCTAAAATTCGTTTTAACCTGCTAGTTACTCATAGAGCATTGCTAAAGTGAGCCTGAACTAATATAAACTAGATATCACCCACCCTGAACCTCTAGAGGGAATTAAAAGCATTTGTAGCACATTTCTCACTTCGTTGCCATCACATTCAAAGCATTTTGGGCCTGTGTTTCAAAACTCATACCTGTTTTCCTCTAAGCTTGCTAGGGGGGAACTGAATTATATTTGATAGCATTCCTGAGAACTGTGTGTCTTCTTTCCATCTCCTTATATTGCATAAAAGCGGGTGAGTGAATTGTCAAGGAAAAGTGATTATATTGTCTTTTGTTGAAGCCATATCAAGTTATTTTCTGTACTGCATTTCATTCATCATTGCGTTTCCTTGAACCATATAAAGCATTCTTCCCACATCATTCTTCTGTTCCTATTCATAAGTAACCTAGAACTGTGCTACTGTAGGATTACCTCTTGCTGATTACTGCTCATATTCACAAGTGTACTATCCATTATCAATTTATTTACAGAAGTGTGATATATATATATATATATATATATATTGTTTAATTTTTCAAATAAACCTTTTAAATGTGCAAAACAAGCCTACTTCTTGGCTCAGTGGGGTCAAGGGGGATTCTAAGAGAGGAGTCACTTACAAAGTGGGGGCTCGTAGCCAGGATATTCTGGATTAGATTTACCACTTGTGCAGCTTAATACAGTATGTCAACTGACCGGATACACATATCCGGTTAGATCACCACGCTGTTTTACACTGTGAAAGCACCCCTCAAAGGAACGCTCTAAGGAAACGGTCTGTTTTGCAAAATAAAATACAAACGTCTGTAAGTCAGGAAGGAACTCAAATTCCAGAATGACGACACTGGTAGACATCAAAATAGCCAGAGAGAACTTCTTACATAAGCTATTTGTGAGAGGTGAATGGACTGAGCAGAGCCAGGATGTGTGGTTGCAGGCAATCACAAAACAGGCAACTGCAACTGGGTTAGATAGCTGGAGAGATCAGGGTCCCTTACATGTGGCCCTGAGTGAACTATACATGGCTCCTAAAGCTAAAGATGAACACGACAAGATGGTTAGGATAGCGGCATATTTGTATCTATATATGGGAGCCATGCAGGACAAAAGTGCTGAAGGCCAAGATCTGGCAAATAGGCAACAGATCGCATTAGAGAAGGCCCAATCTGACCTGGTCTCTTCTGAGCAGAGGATGCACAGAAGCCAGGAGTCAGAAAATGAGAGCAGACAGTATCTCATTAAAATCAAAGAGGACATGTGTATCCTGCAACGGGAAAAGTCTGACCAGGATACCAGATTTCTGGCCTTGCAGAAGAGGTACAAAGAAGGTTTGGACTCCCTACTCCAGAGCCAGAAAAAGCTGGAGCAACAATTAGATTTCAATAGGGCATGTGCTGAGCAGGTAGTCACCCTGCAAAGCCACCTAGTGTCATGATGCCTACCTCCAAGGAGCCAGGCCCAGCCCAGCAACCCCAGAGGCAGACATCATTTTCCCCAAGGACGTTTCAGCAGGCCCAAGTTGGGGCCTTTTGGACGCAGTCCTGGCGCCTTTGGCGCCAGGCTCATTCTGGACCCCAGTCCTGGCGCCTTAGGCGCCAGGCTCATAAAGCAAGACATGTGTCTAAGTGTTTTAATGTGCACTTACCTGAAGCAGACCGTGCTGCTACATCCAGGCCCTCTTGAGGACTGAATGGGACTACTTTATCTTTTGGACTACTTTATCACTCGGGTGTGGTCTGAGGAAGAATACATATCTGAGTGGAAGGATACATACCTGGAACTACTTTACAGGCTATTTAAACCACACCCGAAGAGCAGCACATGCTTCGCGTTGTTCTGCATCTAGCAGCTGGACGCTCACCGTGTTTGCTCCTGCATTCGGACTTCTGCCACGCCTGCCAGCATCCTGATCACCTACAAAGGAAGAGAAAGAGAGAATAGGAGAAGGAAAAGACTTTACCTGCAAGATCCGCATTCCGGAGTCAGCTGACGATCCTGCAAAGGAAGACACTTAATTTAAAAGCACATCGCATCGACCGCCGCAGCGCCGCATTCCACTCACCTTCACAGGGCGCCTCCATGTTCAGCAGCGATCACCCGGATTCGCAGCCACGCTTCCACGCCTAGGGAGAAAAAGACAAGAGCAAAGGTGAGAGAGAGAAGGGAATGAGGAAACCTAAACCTCCATGTTAAGACTTACCTGTTGGGTCATTCCCTTTTCATTTCGGGTCCGCGCCGCATCCAGGCGTTTCCGGACCCCGGCCCCTATGGGGAAAAACATAGCAGACAGGAAACTTGGAACCATGCCACGTTACCTGGAAAAAATTCCCAGATCGTGAGACAAGAAACAGCTTTCTCAGACTGCGTCTGAACTTAGCCTACACAGGAGAAATATTGGCTCAAAGAAACCAGGGAGAGAAGGCAATAAAATTCTGCGAAATCTGTAAAACTTCGAACCTCCAAACCTTGAAACATCTACTGTTGGAGTGCGAAGGCACATGGGCCATAAGAGTGTCTTTACTGAGGAGATTTGTCAGCAGAGAAGAGAGTCTAATTAAGATGCATTCTGGAACAGACTGATCTCCGACCAGGAAATCATGCTCACTGCAGCGATAGTAAAAGTATCAGAGGAACTTACTATTCTAACAAAGTATCAAAAGATGACACAGCCTACTGAGCTTCCTGGTTGACATTCTTTGGCCTCTTAGTTATTCTAGTTATTCCCTGGTTTCCGAGAACCGTTTGTAATATTATCTAAGGAAATGCACTATTCTTTTGTAAAGGTTTCCTTTTAAAAACCAAAAACAAATAAATAAATAAATAAAAATAAAAAGACATTAGCGTCAATGAGCGAATGAAAAGACATTACCCAAAAACGCTCATCAAGACTTACCTGATTTCTACAGGGATTGCACCTTGCATCTCGGGTCGGTGCCTTTTCCCCGGCATTCCGTACCCCGGCCCCTATGGGGAAAAAGACATTGACATTAGCATATTGATGCAAGGACAAAAGGGGAACCTTTCAAGGAACTTACCTGGAAGCCAAGCAAGTTTGGTTCTCATAAAACCAAGAATCCAGTGAAGTAACTGGATACCAACGCGCCCCTGCATCAGAAGCAGGAAGGAGAGCTCGCCCTTCAAGACCCTAAGGTGAGACGCCACGGGAAGCACAGAAGGGTTTCGAGGAGGGTGAGAGGGGAAAGGGGGAGGCTGGTAGCATTCCCCGCAGACAGTTAATCCCTTATTCTCGCCTACAGAAGGATACTTTTGCAAGCCGGACAAGCAGGAGTTGGGAGTCCGGTCCAGTCCATCTTCTGAGCCCCGCGCAACACCTTAGAAGAGATCACAGCAGCACAATCCTGGCCAGCGCCTCCGTGGGAGTCAGGTGAGCGTAACAGAACGCGAAGCCTACCCACAATTTCCCACCCGGGCGCTATGGAGACTTCTGAGACAGACCAGCTGGCCCAGCTGTTGGGGGAATTAATGGCAGAGGTACACTCAGCTCGCCAAGAGACTAATGCCCTCAAAAGAGAACTCATTCTCTCCAAGGAACAAACTGATGACCTGGCCAAACGATTGCTACAGAGTCAGGCTGGACAAATTCCTTTACCTAGTCCCGGGGGAATTTCCACTTCGTTGGGTTCGAGTAACCCTGTTCAGATAAATCTGCCGGGCTCCATGCCTTTAGCACCGCCTG
This sequence comes from Ambystoma mexicanum, assembly GCF_040938575.1. Taxonomy (NCBI): domain Eukaryota; kingdom Metazoa; phylum Chordata; class Amphibia; order Caudata; family Ambystomatidae; genus Ambystoma; species Ambystoma mexicanum. The sequence continues at coordinate 1,247,678,713 of NC_090930.1, read as the reverse complement.
AACGTTTTGCGGGGGACCCAAAGAAATATGCCATTTTTATGAACCAATGTCGCTTACATTTTATATGCAGACCAGGAGCCTTCCCTGATGATAGGACCAAAGTGGCCTTCGTGTTATCGTACCTAAGTGGCTGTGCTGCCGATTGGTCTGTTCCCTTGGTGAACCAGAATGATCCAATTCTCCAGGATTTTCAGGGCTTTCAGGCCAGCATGGAAAGATTGTTCGCTCGACACTCGCAGGGACAGGCCCTTGACAACGAACTGCTATCTCTACGACAAGGTAGTCAAGATCTTTTGTCTTATATAGCCTCCTTTAACAGACTGGTGGTGGAAACCGGATGGCCTGAAAATAAAAGGATCACTTTATTTCACCGGGGTCTGCGCGGAGAGCTAAAAGACATTCTGGCCCAAGTAGTGAATCCACCCCAGGGCTGCGCAGAATATATTGACTTTGAGGTACAACTGGATCACAGACTTCAGAATAGGAAAGCAGATCGGTCCAAGTTTGAAACCCGAGTACCGATCAGAACCCTCGTAAACCCCAGGAATACCGAAGCTTCGGAACCTATGCAAATAGGGGGAGTTAAGGGGCCGTTAACTCAGAAGGAACGCGAGAGAAGGTGACAAAAGCAACTATGCCTCTATTGCGGGGCTTCCGGTCACTTTCTTCGTGATTGTCCGGTAAAACCACCTAGGAAGGTGGTTGGTGCCTCCGACAGCAACTTAATGGAACCTGTTTCGGGAAACGACCTGGCTCGACAAGCGTAGAGGTCCGCTTGCCGAGCTTGAAAACGAACTCTCTGACCTCGCATTTTGTCTTGCCAATGGTGCTCGTGGATCCAAAAAAGCCCCAACGGTTGCATGCCATCAAAGCATACGTCGACAGCGGAGCTATCGGAAACTACGTGGACCGCGAATTGGCCTCCAGGATGAACCTTCCTCTGCATCCAAAAATAAACCAGGATGTCATTACTACGGTTGATGGTACCGAAATAGCCTCTGGGCCGGTAACGCATTCCACCACAGAAGTGACACTTGTGAGTCAGGATGGACATCGGGAAGCAATAGTGTTTGATATAATCAAGGCTCCACAATTTCAAGTAATCCTCGGAATTCCTTGGTTAGAAACACACAATCCTCGAATAGACTGGTGAGCAAAGAGAATAACTTTTCCAGATTGTGGTCCCACTTGTTATCCTAGAAATCCAGCTATTGGTTTAGCCACAGTAACCCCCGCCACTGTTCAACTACCGGCAGAATACCTTGAATACCAGGACGTTTTTCAGAAAGAACAGGCTAACACGCTACCCCCTCATCGTTCTTACGATTGCCAGATCGATCTAGTTCCCAATGCTCAACCGCCGTGTAGTAGGATTTATGCTCTCACTGAACCTGAAAACCAGCATTTGCGTCAGTATTTGGATCAGTACCTTGCCAATGGCTTTATTCGCCCATCAAAGTCCCCGGTCTCTTCCGCTTTGTTCTTCGTGCCTAAAAAAGAAGGAGACCTTAGAACTTGTATTGACTACCGCGCTTTAAATCAGATAACGATAAAGAATCGTTATCCCCTGCCTCTGATCCCTGAACTTCTTGATCAAGTAAAAGATGCTCGTATATACACCAAGTTAGATCTCCGGGGAGCTTATCACCTAGTGCGAATAAAAGAAGGTGACGAGTGGAAGACAGCTTTCCGCACCAAATACAGGCTCTTCGAATATCAGGTTATGCCCTTCGGTTTGTGCAACGCGCCTGCAGCTTTTCAATTCTTCATGAACGATGTTCTGCGAGAACTTATCGGTGTTTGTGTCATCGTATACATCGACGACATCCTGGTGTACTCATCTTCTGAGTCAGATCATCGAAAACATGTTCGAGCAGTTCTAGAGAAATTGCGCCAGCACAAACTATTTGCCAAGCTGGAAAAGTGTGTCTTTGATACCACTGAGGTTGAATTCCTCGGATTTGTTCTGACTCCTAAAGGAATTCGAATGGATTCACGAAAGGTGGACGCCATCCTCAAATGGCCATCTCCCGGTTCAGTGAAAGGGGTTCAGAGTATGCTTGGCTTTGCCAACTTCTATCGAAGATTCATCCCGGAGTTTTCACGAATAGTCCAACCCATTACTGCTCTTTTACGTAACAATAAACATTTTGAATGGACTCCAGAGGCCGAACAAGCCTTTCAAGACCTAAAGACCAAATTCACTTCCGCACCTGTGTTGAAGCACCCGCGTCCTGATCTCCCGTATATTGTTGAAACTGACGCATCCAGTTTTGCCATGGGAGCTGTCCTGTCGCAAAGGGATCCGAAAACTAACCAGCTACACCCTGTAGCCTTTTGGTCCAGGAAATTCTCAGCTCCTGAAATTAATTACGCAATTACCGACAAAGAGTTACTGGCCATTAAATCTGCTTTTAAGGCTTGGCGTCATTACCTCCTCGGTGCAAGACACACCATCACTGTAATTACGGATCACAGAAATTTGCAGTATTTAAAGACGGCCAAAGCCCAATCTTCACGACAACTCCAATGGGCTTTATTCTTTGCAGAATTTGATTTTATAATTACCTATCGCCCTTGCTGCAAGAATGGCAAAGCGGATGCCTTATCCCGGATTGGCATGGAAGAACCCAATTCGTGTTTAGAACCTTTGCCGATAATACCTGAACAAAGAATCTTAGGTTTGACTTCATTGCAAACCATCGAGGACGTTGAAACTCGAGTCAAACTACTTTTTGACCCTTCGGCCTTACTGGAATGGACTCAAAAGGGTCCCCACTTCACCGTTAAGGATAATTTACCGTATTTCCAAGAGCGGTTATTTCTGCCAAGTAAGGAATTGCAAGAACTAGTTATTGCTCATTATCATGAATCGTTAATGGAAGGACACCGTGGTATCATTAAAACGGAAGAAAAGATCAAACGCCAATTCTGGTGGCCTTCTTGGAGAAAAGACATAAAGTCTTTTGTGATGTTTTGCGGAGTTTGCGCCCAAAATAAAGGTCAAAGGAACAGGCCAGCCGGCCTACTTCAACCCTTGGAGATTCCACCGGCACCTTGGCACACCTTGTCTATGGACTTCATTACGGACCTGCCTCCGTGTGGTGGTTACAACACTATCCTAGTAATCGTGGATCTGTTCTCCAAAATGGCCCACTTTATCCCTCTAAAAGGATTGCCTTCAGCTTCCATCCTGGCCAAGGAATTCCTGGAGAATATAGTTCGAATACATGGTTTCCCTTCCGTACTAGTCTCAGATCGTGGAAGTCAATTCATTTCCCATTTTTGGAGGAAGTGTTGCCAACTAGCACAAATAGATGTGCGATTATCCACCAGCCACCACCCCCAGACCGACGGACAAACCGAGAGGACAAATCAGACTCTAGAGCAATATCTTCGGTGCATGTTGCACCAATCCGAGTACAATTGGAAAGACATTCTTTGGATCGCAGAATATGCATACAACAATTCTATGCATTCCGGAACCGGTCAAACTCCTTTTTATACTTTGTATGGTCACCATCCTCGAACCTCTGACTTAGATCCACCTCTGACCCTGGAAATGCCCGCAGTAAATCATCTGCATTCCACAATAACCCGAGCCTTCAAAGAAGCTACAACTCATTTACAGCAAGCCAAGAAAAAGTACAAAGAAAACGCTGATTTGCACCGAAGTAAAACACCTCCTTACCAAGTAGGAGACCAGGTTTGGCTAGCAACTAGACATTTATCTCTCAAGGGCCCACGGACTTTCAATCCCAGATTCATTGGGCCTTACCCCATCAAAGCCATAATCAACCCAGTGGCCTTTAAACTGGATTTGCCTTCCAACATGCGTATTCATCCCGTTTTTCACGCATCACTTTTGAAACCGGTACAACCAGGAACCCGACTGTCCAAGCCTCCAGATCCTATTCAAATTGATGGGGAATTAGAATTCGAAGTGAAAGACATTTTAGACTCCAAAATGTTAAAGTCAAAACTCTTCTATCTTGTTGACTGGAAGGGTTATGGACCTCATGAGAGATCGTGGGAGCCTAGTAACCATATTCACGCACCTCGATTAATACGAAGGTTCCACCGTAGATTCCCGAACAAGTCAAAACCCCCGGAGGAAACAACCTTGGGAGGGGCCTTGTGGGGGGGTACTGTCATGATGCCTACCTCCAAGGAGCCAGGCCCAGCCCAGCAACCCCAGAGGCAGACATCATTTTCCCCAAGGACGTCTCAGCAGGCCCAAGTTGGGGCCTTTTGGACACAGTCCTGGCGCCTTTGGCGCCAGGCTCATTCTGGACCCCAGTCCTGGCGCCTTAGGCGCCAGGCTCATAAAGCAAGACATGTGTGTAAGTGTTTTAATGTGCACTTACCTGAAGCAGACCGTGCTGCTACATCCAGGCCCTCTTGAGGACTGAATGGGACTACTTTATCTTTTGGACTACTTTATCACTCGGGTGTGGTCTGAGGAAGAATACATATCTGAGTGGAAGGATACATACCTGGAACTACTTTACAGGCTATTTAAACCACACCCCAAGAGCAGCACATGCTTCGCGTTGTTCTGCATCTAGCAGCTGGACGCTCACCGTGTTTGCTCCTGCATTCTGACTTCTGCCACGCCTGCCAGCATCCTGATCACCTACAAAGGAAGAGAAAGAGAGAATAGGAGAAGGAAAATACTTTACCTGCAAGATCCGCATTCCGGAGTCAGCTCGCCGACGATCCTGCAAAGGAAGACACTTAATTTAAAAGCACATCGCATCGACCGCCGCAGCGCCGCATTCCACTCACCTTCACAGGGCGCCTCCATGTTCAGCAGCGATCACCCGGATTCGCAGCCACGCTTCCACGCCTAGGGAGAAAAAGACAAGAGCAAAGGTGAGAGAGAGAAGGGAATGAGGAAACCTAAACCTCCATGTTAAGACTTACCTGTTGGGTCATTCCCTTTTCATTTCGGGTCCGCGCCGCATCCAGGCGTTTCCGGACCCCGGCCCCTATGGGGAAAAAGACATTAGCGTCAATGAGCGAATGAAAAGACATTACCCAAAAACGCTCATCAAGACTTACCTGATTTCTACAGGGATTGCACCTCGCATCTCGGGTCGGTGCCTTTTCCCCGGCATTCCCTACCCCGGTCCCTATGGGGAAAAAGACATTGACATTAGCATATTGATGCAAGGACAAAAGGGAAACCTTTCAAGGAACTTACCTGGAAGCCAAGCAAGTTTGGTTCTCATAAAACCAAGAATCCAGTGAAGTAACTGGATACCAACGCGCCCCTGCATCAGAAGCAGGAAGGAGAGCTCGCCCTTCAAGACCCTAAGGTGAGACGCCACGGGAAGCACAGAAGGGTTTCGAGGAGGGTGAGAGGGGAAAGGGGGAGACTGGTAGCATTCCCCGCAGACAGTTAATCCCTTATTCTCGCCTACAGAAGGATACTTTTGCAAGCCGGACAAGCAGGAGTTGGGAGTCCGGTCCAGTCCATCTTCTGAGCCCCGCGCAACACCTTAGAAGAGGTCACAGCAGCACGATCCTGGCCAGCGCCTCCGTGGGAGTCAGGTGAGCGTAACACCTAGATAGGGAAAAGGCAGAGAGCAATAAACTGATCCTGAAAGACCTGGATACCCAGGCAGAGTTTGATCAGGAGCGCCAGAAAGCTGGTGCCCTTCAAAGGCAAAGGGACGACCTGGCGGCACAGATGCAGACTCTTAGTGAGGAAAGGGACACCTTAGGCCAGGAAGTCTGCCATTTAAAAAGAAAAACTGAAGAAAATCACTTGGCCCTCCAGGGGCTGGGTGACCTCCAAAAAGAGCATCAGAACCTGTTAGAGCACACCAGGAGGGTGGAAGAGGCTCTGGCAAGAAAGGAGCAGGCCAGTAGGGATGGGACCTAGGAGGTAACCATCCTGCAGCAAAGACTGGCCCAGTACTCCGGGACCAATCAGGAGGCACAGAGAGAGAATGGGGCTCTCTGCCAGCACAATGACAGGCTCCAGCAACAGGTAGCCATGCAGGGGAGATTGATAGAGTCGAGTAAGGCCTTGGTTGAGGAGCTGAAAGCCCAGTCTCTTGCATTGCAAAAGGGAGCAGGGGCTGATAGAGATGAAGTTCGCTGAGAAAGGGAAACGCCTGAGCATAACCTCAGAAGCCCTAGTACCAGAGGCCTTCATCTCTACCAGTTCCTGGACTCTGCCACCCCCATGTTCCCTGGCGCACATAAGCACGGGACCACAGGGATGGCAGATTACTATCCAGCTAAAAGTATGGGGCTCATAGGCCATTACCACCCAGGAATGGAGGGGCGGGCATCCGGGTATGGGCACCCAAGCACAGTGCAATTTAGTGGGGAACCCCAGGAGAGTAGGCCCACTAAGGGCATCCTGAAAACCTCTGCCCAGTTAGGTCAGTGGGGGGGTACCCATCAAATCCTGGCAGCAAGGAGGGATCTGAAGACTCATCTGAGCGTCACAGGACACAGGAGACCAGGTTCCCACATTCTGCCAGCCATTCCCAGGCTCGCAGAATCCTGGAAAACCTGGAAGATCAGACGGGCACCTCTGGGGGCAGTGCTTCTGAGTCGGAGGATGAATGGACCAGGGTTACCCGAACCAAAAAGGCCAATAAGGCAAAAAAGGGCCTTGCTTAAGGACCCATTGAAACAAATAAAGGCAATAAGGAGTGTCATCAAGCCTTATCATAAGAACGCCAAGTATTCTGTTTGGGAACACTTGGAGCTCTATGAGCAAATGATGGAGACTTTCCATTTGAAGTAAAGCAGTAGCTGCATCCAGTACGTCAAATGGACATTCTCCCCAGAATACGCCAGTTTCTTTGCAGGGCTGGAGGTCCAAAACCATTCAAGATGGTCCGCATATAGGGCGGCCATCTTGAAACATTTTTCTGTTCATAGAAATCCTCAAGAGGCTCGCAAGGCAGCCTACAATTTGCAATGTGGGGAGGATCAGGCCCCACAAGAATTCGTGCAAGAATTGAAGCGTGCCTTTGCGCAGACCACCAGAAGGGTGCACACGGACAGCAGAGAATTTGTCAATACTTTTTTCCATGCCTTGCCCAAATACATCATGACCCAGCTAGTGAGAGATTTTCACGGGAAGAGGTCACTAGACTGGGTCATTGAACAGGCTACCCGGATCTATGAGGTGCAGAAGCCCATAGAAAATAAAAGTAATGCGCAGAAAAACCCCAAAACCAACAGCACCCCTGCTGCTGCCAAGGTGGCGGAGGTAAAGGTTTCCCCCGTTTTAGATTTGGAGATGGGGGGCCTAAAAACCTGCCTGCACCAAATAATTCACAGCCCAGAAGGCCCTCGGGCCAGTCACAGACAGGAAGTCGAGGAGGTAGTCCCACAAATGAGGTCCCCCGCTCCCCTGACTATGTAAGTCCCCGCTACAAGGGAAACCAACCAATCCTGGGTTATGTGTGGACTCCTCTAGTCCAAGGGGGGGATCCAGCCAAGCGCCTGACCCAGGGAACTTCCCTCCCAACTTCCCACAGGAGGGAGGAAATTCCCCAAACAGTGGGCAGAACTTTTTTCCCAGGTATCCACCCAATTTCCAACCCCAAAACCATCCATCCTTCTTTCCCCAATTCCCTGAGCCCAGACAACCTAATCCGGGAGAGGGGAGGCCAAGGGTGGAGGGGTACCCAAATCTTCCCAATCCGGGGTATTACCAGAGAAGGGATAGCTACCCTTCCCGGGATCAGCCCAGGGGAGAAAATAGAAAAGCTGGCGTTTTAAAACCACCAGACTTTTGTGTAAAACTGAACAAATGAACCCAAACCAGGCCAAGGAAAGACTTGCTAAGAGGTGTATACAATGTAAAACTATATTCTGAAATGACTTGAGGGAAGTAATTATTTAATGTATATATATAAAATAGCTGGGGATGTCAGCAGCTTAAGTGAATTTGGGTTTAAAGCCACTAAAATCAAAATGTTTAGAATAAATGAGTGACCTACTTGTGAGTGTCACATAGGTTGCAATTGTTTAAATGTCATAGTTTTGAAATTAGAATCAGCATTCCAGCTGCATGTGCAAAAATTGTAAGTTGGATTTGAATGTATAAAACTGGGAACTAAAGTGACATTTAGCTGAATTCTGCCTGACAGCTACCCCCGATAGGAGTGAAACCTGCTCAGTCACTCTTCCCAGGCCTGGCTGCAACCTGCTGCCCCGACCAAAAGTAGGTGACACCTCTCTGATTGAATTAGAGGAGCACCTGGGGACTGCAGGAAGTTGCAGGAAGTTGAACAAAGCCCTGTCCTGGACTCAGGCAAATGTTATATTGGGGGGCCGTAAAGTGGCTTCCTCTTGGGAGAAACTGGGAGGGGCAGTGCCTGTGAGGGCAAGCTGAGCTTGGGGGAAGTGGATAAACCAGAAATTCCACCATGTGCTTTGGAAAACCACACCCCTTTGGGGCCAGAGCATGATTTTAAAAAGATGGATAATTCACAGTGGGACTTGTCAAAATTATATAAATAACATCATCATTCTTGCGATTTTCTGTGCACATTTTAAGAGGTGAAAAAAGGTTGTTACTCCAAATGTATGCATGTTAAAAATCTGACACTTTATCATCTGAAACCCATATCCCTGGTGCACATTTGTGTAAAATCTGGAAAGATTTAGAGGTCGTTATCTGGATGAAAAGGGGAGAATTCTGTCATAAGTGGACACGACATCGTACAAAGATAGGGATCGGATGGGTTGGTGCTACAGAAAATATGTTACTGGACCTATAATATTAGAAAAATGGTACATAGATAAATATGTATTTGGGTCAGAAATAAATTTGTGTGCAATTTGACAAGGGGAGGTTCCTCTGACCATAAAACCTACAGCATCACTCTGACACTCCATTTCTTTCCCCCTATCAAGGAAGAGAGGAGGAACTGACCAATTATAAGTGAGAGGGGGCAGGCTCAGCTAGGCCCAGGCACACAGCCATTTTCAAAACACATAAAAGGAACATTGAAACCCAGGTAGAGAGATTCACTTTCCACTTTCTTGCAGGAGGCTTTGCCGGGAGACTTCAGACTTCACATCCAGAGATCCAGACTTCAAATCCATCAATCTCCAGAGACCAGAAATTAACTCCAGAATTTGTAGCAGAGAGGCCTGAATCCACAAGCTGAATCCTCTTCAGCAGGCCTCAAAACCAACCCAATTTTTCAACAGCCGGGCAAGCTGTTTGAATTCTTTGCCAAGAACTTTTGCAAGAACCTGTAGCAGTATCCAGAAAGCAGTGTTGTATCGGGAACCAGAGAGAACCAGAGACCAGATCGCTGTGAAGAACTGCTAGCAGAAGTCCAGCCAATTCTGACCCGATCGGTGACAAAGTCGCATTCCTGTCCAAAATCTAGTGTGAGTACCCAGCTAGCACTGTGCCAAAACCAATCTCTTAGTTTAAAATAATCTAATCCAAACTATTTTAGCCTGTTAGAACTGCCTCCTAAAAATCGTGTCATTCTGTCATTATTAAAACTGAAAACTGTCATCTGTCATTCTGAGCTTTAACATTTAAAATCCGAAAAACTACCTTTACTAAATCGGCCGTATCTCTGGAAGCGAGTTTTAACTGTCATCTTAAAGCTAAGATTCTAAGCTTTCCAACGAGCCTAGAACCGACTTCCTACTCCTTATAGTGCCTCCGTAATTGCGCTTGACGAACGCGACTAAATTTGCCGCAATTTGACATTTTGCTTAATTTCAGCCACGTGTAAAAATATTTGTCCTTGCTTTCCTTGCTGACATTCGTGTGCAACATGACAATCATTCATAGAGCATTGCTAAAGTGATCCTGAACTGATTCAAAGTATCTATCAACTACCCTGAACCCCCTATAGGGAATTAAAAGCCTTTTTAGTGTATTTTTCGCTTAATTGCAACCACATCAAAGTATCTTGCCTATGTTTAAAACTCCTACCTGTTTCCCTCTAAGCTTGCTAGGGGGGGAACTGAATTATATTTGATTGCATTCCTGAGAACTGTGTGCTTTTCTTCCATATCTTTACATTGCATAAGGGGGGGGGTGAATTGCTACCAGGGGGAAAAGTGATTGCATTGTTTGGGTTGAAGTCATATCAAGTTATTTTCTGTACTGCATTTTCATTCATCCTTGCATTGTCCTTGAAGCCATAAACGCATTCTCAGCTACTTTATCCTCTCTATATCACTTCTAAGCCATCAAAAAGAGTGTACCACTATAACATTATCCATTGTTGATCAACATCATATTCTCAAGTGTGATATCAAATATTAATTTACTATAAAAGTGTGATAGATATATATTGTTTAATTTTCAAATAAACCTTTTAAATTTGCAAAACAAACCTACTTCTTGGCTCAGCGGGGTCGGGGGATTCTGAGAGAGGGGTGTTATATAAGGGTTGTCATCCAGAGTAAATGAATTGGACATAAAAATACATCAATAAGGGCTTCCATCACCATCCCAGACTTGGCATTGACTTAGCTGTAGTGTTGAATTGAAGTCGCTTACAGTTGTCTGCTCAATGAAGGTCTACTCCAAACAGGTCTCCCTCTGTTCTTATTAAGGACAATATTGGCTCTCTTGACCCTGTGCTTGCTGATTTTTACAACCATTCTTTTGCTACTGAGTCTTTCCCCTCTTCCCTCAGCACTCCCCTGATGTGCCCCCTCATGAAAAAAAAGGAAGCCGACCCCTCTTCTCAAGCTAACTACTGCTCCATATCCATCACCCCTATCCTTGTGAAACTCTTGGAGAAGCTGGTCTTCCCCAACTGTTCCAGCATACTGAGCTTGTTGGTTGCCTACATGACCATCATCCAGATGCACAGAACTGCCGTTCTGAACACCCGTGAAGAATTGCATGCATCTCTTGCATCTCTTGACTCTAACTCTTCTGCCGTTCTCATTCGACTTGATCTCTGCTCTGCATTTGACACAGACAACCAATCCATCCTCATAAAACGGCTCCACAATACAGTAGGTATCTCAGAGCGGACACTGGGATAGCTGACTTGCCTCAATGACAGACCCTCCCAGGTCATCCTTGGCTCTTTTTACTCTCCCACCTCTATCTCCACCTGTGGTGTCCCCAGGGCTCCAACCTTTCTCCATGGCTCTTTAACATCTATCTTGCTCTGCTTGCAGACCTAATTTCCACCTTCTCCACTCACTTCTAGTGTTACGCTGATGACACACAACCCTTCTTGAAACTTCCCTCTGATTGTCCCCTTACTTCCTCCATCATTTCTGGCTGCCTATCTGCCATCCAGTCTTGGTGTGCCTCCAATAATCTATGCCTCAATTCCAGCAAGACTGAGATCCTTCCCATTGGGACTCCTGCCCCCTCTGTCTTTCTCTCACTCTGGCCATCCTCTATGGGCTCTCCACCTTCTTCTTCATCTGAAGTCAAAAATATTGGCATCATCTTTGACTCCACTCTCTCCTACCCTACCTCACTTACATCCCGGACCTTGCCATGAAGGTTCAATTCGAATTCCACCTGCTCAAAGGAATCCTTTTTTTTCTTCGCTTTCCCCTAGAAGATCAATGTCTCTAGAGCTCTGGCACTCATAGGCTTGACTATTGCAATAGCCTCTTCCTTAATCTACCCTCTTCCTCGCTATGTCCATTTCAGCTAATCCAGAACAGAGCTGCAAGACTTATCCTTGGCCTCAAACACCAAGGACTACTTCGATCGAGCCCTAAAAAACTCTCCACTGGCTCCTGATTGCTGCAAGGATCAAATTCAGATCCCTATGTATCACCCCTAAGGCCGTCTGGGGCCAGGGACCATGATATCTACAACTCCCTAAATACTCTACCTTCAGAGCTTTACCCTCCTCCGGCACCAACTCTCTGTGTGTCAAGTGATTCACTGAACAGCAAGCTGGTGGACAATCTCTCTCCTCGACTGGCTCCCTCCTTGGAACAGCCTCCCCCTTCCTCTTCGTCTTGAGCCTGATCTCCTCAAATTCCAGAAGCTCATCAAGACTTTCCTTTCCACCTCCTCTTTCCCCCATCCATCCTTTGGTAAACCCCACAGTTACTGAGATTGGCGACCAGGGCCCCTATGTATACACCTTGCCACCCACCCTGAATCACCTCAGACTCTGTTAACTCCCAGCACTTGCCTCAGGCACCAATTGGCCTGTGCTATCACAGGCCTGCCCTTAAATACTGGCAGATGACCAACCTTACCAAGCGATCTCTGCCAAACCACTACTCTCTAGCACTTATGTCTGTGTTATTCCTAGCACGTAGCCGCCATCCCTCTCTCTCTCTCTGCACTTGCACAATTGTAATGCTCACAAGGCCTAGTAGGACTGCCTCTCTCTTGTATTGTTATATTTGCTTTTCATTCCCATGTGCCCTCCCTGTTGTCTTGTGGGTGCTTTGAAACACAATTTACCTGATGTATAAGTGGCTTACAAATGCACAATTAATAAATAAAAATAAATATGGATTGAGGCAGCCGGTATCAAAAGTTTATAATGCCACAGTTGCATTACCAATGTTCCATTAGTCCACTCGGGTTATATTTCTGTCAATGATATTTGCTGAATGGGGAATCTTCTGTGTGAGCCATTGCTGCACTTTTTTGCTTCTTTAGCCCCAATCCGTATTATGTATGAATGTTTTATTTAGGGCAAAAATTAAGCAGACTGATTTTTGTACTGTAATTTCTGCATAACTTCAGAATGACATGACATGTTATGATAGGTTATTTATAACTTGTTTAACACCCAGAGATTTCTAAGCGTGGACCCAGGGATCGAACCTGCAGTGATTTGTGTCACTTGCTTCCAAGGCAAGCACGTTGCCGGTGGGTTATCCTTGCAAGACAGCAGGCATTGTATGTTAGCGAGCGTACTACATAAAAAGTCTGATCATTGGCAAACGTTTTTACGAAACATGTTTGCCCAATTTCATATTATCTGTGCTTTCACGCGATTTCTAGCACTGGTGCACATTTTAGATACACTTCCCCAGATGTCTGGGGGTTGACAAACGAGTGGTTGTTTTTTCTCTTTTTTTGTTGGTTTGAAGTGCATGTCTATTTTATGATAAGTACTTCAATGATAATCACTTGTAATGATAGGAACTTTATTGCCATTTTTTAGTCATGAAATGGAGCTGATTGGGCATTTGGGACTTGAAGTATGACAGCCAAAGTCTATTTACTTTGCCAATTTGTGTTTTTAGTGTTTTAAGGAAACAACCAACACCCAGTCCTATAATTCTTAACACTCAATTTCCTTGTCAAACAACATTTATTACGACTCTATGAACAACTGATGATGAAAAAAAGCTCTACCCAGCACAAATGATTTAGCCCTCATCCTGTTTGTGATACACACTGCTCAGTGGGGTCTGGCTCAAATAACAAGGGCCCTACTGTATCAGAATGAGAGAAGTCCCATGTAAATGAGGAAGACTCTGCTCCCCTAGAGCATGTCCCATTATTCAACATGAGCAAGAATATTATGAGCCTGAAAAGATCACCATCATAGACCAAAATACTTGGGAAAGAATGAGTGGAGGATTCAGTCGCCTTTTGAAGACTAGGAAGTAATACCTACTCTCTGTCAATATCAAACCAGAAGGGCATAGTTTCAGATGAAAACATCTGCAGCCTGGCCACGTTATTGTTCTGTGCAGCGGCACAACCTGACCTTCCGGATCTCTTAGTCATACATGCCCCACAAAATAACTAAAGGCTTTGTCCGTTCAACTTTTTCTGTCACAGGCATGACCAGACATGCGCCCACACAATCTATCCACTTCAATCCCTGGCCTATTAAACATAATGAGTGACCCAGCCGCTTTCAATATATAGTGTTCCGATCCTGTGTTAGCCTGGTGCATGCTAAAAGAGCCCATAAGGGATCACAAAATGCACAGATGCATAGCTATACAAACACTATTTGAGCTGCCTTGAACATTCAAATGCAAGAACAAGTGATTGCATTGCAGTGAAGGTGCTGATTTAGAGCTGTCAAGGGGGGAGTACCTACCAGCTTTGGGAATGTTGAGAGCGGGAGAGGACACGCCTAGGCGTGACAGGATATCAATGACAGTTGTAATAAAGGTGTCTAAGGCACACGTACATCTAGAGAGGTTCAGGGACAATGTTGGAATAGGAATGCTTAAAGGGGAGACATGGGAGGGCTTAGGGAGTGTGGGGTATGAGAGCGAGATAAGTAGGGTAACCTATTTTCGAGGGGAAATTACCTAGCAACCATTAAGAGGCATGAGCTATCGGTAAGTAAATTACATGGAATTAATGATGACAGGTCCTGCGTGGTGGACAAACCTAAAATTACATGAGAACTCTGGGGTAACGGAGTGCAGGAGGATCAATGCCAACTGACCATTCGTAGTTGCTGGGAACAGGAACCTGCAGCTACAATGTCAAAGAGCATGGCTCTCAGGCACTCGCTCAGACCGTAGAAAATTAAACTGATAAAAAGAGATTCAGGGAGGCTCAGCCATAGTGTCTCAGTGGTTTCAAATTGCCCCTTGGCAAATGGGCCTGCAAAGAGGGTTGTGGTGCAAGGGATTGATATGGGAAGGAGTCAATTGGAAGGTGAGTTTTGGTGTCCCTGAAAGGTAACAAGGATATTGTACTCTCGCTGATGTTCCGCGAGGCGCCTCATTGGTCGAAAGTTGTGTGAATGTCTCCCTCCCCACAACCTTAGGATGTCTCATGTGTTTCTGTGAGTGCTGACCAATGGCAGAATAATAAAGTTCCAGAGGTCATCACGATTGCGTAGCACAAACAAAGAAACAAGTCATTTTTTGGTGTGGAGTGGGAAGAAATGTGGCACCACAGAGGAGGTGATGGAAGTAGGGGTCAAGAATGCTTTTTCCAATCATTGTTGATTAACATATAGCGCCTGCCGCCAATCAGCTTCGTAGGATGTCCAATATTTTGTAACATTAATCGCAACTGTTTCCCACTATGCAAATAACCTCTAGCTGTATAAAGCTCTTGACCGCAGTTGGCGGTTTTTTCAGCTCCTATCAATTAGTTTTGTTCCACTGTGCTGTTTGATTCGTGCTTGCCCAGCTGTATTAAATAACGTCTCTTCTTGCCTGGTGTACGCTCCTTTTTTGGGTTACTTCTGATGTCCCATTGACTACATGCTTGTGGGGGACCCCTGATACAGCATTATTGTTATCAAGTCTTATACCAACCTATATCTCCAGAATTATGATGCAACACTTGAAAACAAAAACAAAATACAATGTGTATTTGTTCTATGCTGGAATGGGAACACATGGACTTTGTCTAAGAAGCAAGATGTACTGCTTTCTCTATGATGGTATACAATTCTATATGCCACTGCTTGCTGGTAATTTTAGATACTTTACGGAGCCAAGCGTTGTAAATACTATGCTTTATTTCCAAACACAAGTTGGTTCTTACGAGTCCAGTTCACTGTCCTGTGAATTATTGACTTCATTGTCCTAAATCCAGCTGGTTGTGTTTTACAATTATCTCTAATAGGTTTGTTAAAGTCTTGGACTATTACCAGTTGATATTCCTCCATCTGTGATAATTTGTGTTAATTTTCTTTCACTTTTAAACAACTGCCAAATCGGAGCATTCCATCTTAGTCTGCAACAATTTTACATTTGGCATTTCCCCAGCTCTTGCAGTTCAAGCGTCCCACGATTTGTATGCAGATGCGCCCATTTGAAGCTATTTGAGGATTAAAAGACTTCATCGAAAAGCAGCTGACAGTATAACATTCATTTTAAACCATTATTGTAATTCATAATAAGCGTGGGTCTAAAGATGTGTTAATGTTCTTTGAGCTATAATGTAACAGAAAGAAAAACATGTGTGGACATGAATTTATCATTAACTGGCCATGTGCCGCTGACAAGGAGGCAGAACGAGAAAACAGATTACGCCGCATTTCAGGCTAAATGCCACGCCACGTTAAGTTTGAAGATATGCATAAGGTGCTGAACTGCAATGTTAGGGCCTCGCGTGCAGTGTGGCGGAAAGACATTGGAAATTGCCTGAAAGAAAAGAATCCGGTGTCCTTCCGTTGATTGTGTGTGGATATTTTGTGGTGTAACTTACACCATTAGTCCGCCCATCCATCTGCCAATCAAATAGTCCCATCCCCGTGGTAAAAGTGATGTAAACCCGTCGGTCAGCCCATACAACGGATATGTATGCATCCATTGCTAATGGCCTGGGCTGTAGTATCCGCCGATAACATACACACTGCCCAAAAATGCCGACAACACCGATCCAGTAGAAATAAGTACAAAAGAACGGTACATGGCAGTTGCCCACGCTAGCAACATGGATTTAGCATTGGTACACCTGGCACTAGTGACACAGGGGGCCTTCACCCCCAGTGCACAGAGCTACACAGAAAAACGACAAAGGGCAGAGGACACGTTTGATGCATCAAAGAGTGACCTAGAACCAGAGGACCAAACTCACTGCAGCACTTGTGGGGTGAGTGGGACTACATCATTGTGCTTATGAGTGGACACGTGTGTCTGGACAGATGGGGTGAGGCACATTAAACTGTGCATATGTCGCATGCATCTCACACACACACCCTTCCCATCCATCCCTATGCACCATTACTGGCAGATGTGTTCTCTCCCTATAGGCAATAACTTAGATGCCATTACAGTTCAGGCCACTGTCATGCAAAGGCCTGCAACCAGATCATGTCTGCAGAGGAGGTATTCTGTGCGTACCATATAAATCAACAGATGGTCCTGGACATACCAGCTTTCCTAGCCTTCCACCTTGATCCATTGATAGACACTGGCTCTTCAGTACCACCGATCCTGGAGCTGATGTGCATTCCTTCTATGAAAACTACAATGTTTGTGATGGCAGGCACACAGGAGTCGTATTTCATCTTGTTAAAGGTGCTGTCATGAGTGGGGAAGGTGATGGGCTCTACCATATAGGAGACGAGGGTATCCACGGCAGAGGCGTTGCTAGGGGGGTGCTAAGGGGGCTTTAGCCCCGGGTCTTTTGATTGTAGCCCCGGATAGAAGCTCTGGGACTACAACCAAAAGGATATAGCTAGCCCCGAGTCCCGCAAGTCCTGACATTAGCTTAGCCCCTGATCCTTTCCAGACCTAGCAACACTGATTCCACGGCCTGCATTTCGAAGCCACTAAAAACAGAGATAGTCCTTCCATGCAACTGTTCAAGATGATCATAGACCTGGGGCTCTTGGAAGAGTACTCCAGAGAGCATGGGTTTAGGTGCACAGTTATCCACACCCCCAATGCCAAGCAGATACTCTGGAAACATCTTTCAAACATTCCATATTCATTATTGTCTGCACTTCACGAAAAGCCACAAGTGTATGCTACAGGAAAAAGTGAAGGGGCTTTCATAATAATGAATTTCGAAAGCAATGCTTTGTCCTCCACCACCTTATTAATTAAATATAAAAACACTCTTCAAGAAGATTAGGACAACATTACATAAACATTCAACCAGATATTTGAGAGAACATATTTAACTAGCCCAATTAATTTGCCATGAATTAATTAGCATTAAGCAAATCAATCTGGATTGAAATACCTGCATTGTCCATATTAAATCACAAGTAGCAAATACACAATGGCAAGAAGGTGTCCAAATCACGATTTTTTTAAAAGTAATTGTCTGAAGAATTGAAATACTCCCTAGCCCAAGTTATTCAATTTCCTAACACTATGGATGCTACCAGCGAATTGCCCTTACATGTAGATCAGAGAATGAGAGAGGGGAGAGTGGTGAAGAAACAGCACTTTGAATGCCAACCACTCCAGGTCAAGTCCACATCGGAAAAAGCCAGTACTGAGCTAGGTTAAGTTGAACCGATAGACACAGGAAGCTTAAGAGGACCCCTAACTTCTGAAGAAAGGGGGAAATGATGACACTTTTATTTATAAAATCATAGTAGGGAAAGTGATCATACCATTAATCCATGCCCAACAAGAGGTTGAAGAGGGAAATGGGAAATGCCAAGCCCCATTAATTGTAGGCAAGATATTGTTGGGATTTCTTCTGTATAACCCTGTTTTTGTGAGACAAACCCTTTAGCACCTATTTATTTTTGTCTATCGACTTAGGTGCCCCTCTTGATGTAAAGTATTCCATGGGAGCTCTCATTGACTGTGGTGAAACAAGCCATTTCATACAACGCAAATTCCTACAAAGCTATCAAATTCATTTGTAGAGGAATGATCAGCAAGAACCAATCCAAGCAGTTAATGGAAAAGAAAAACTAATATGTAGTTTAATCACTCACCAGATAGTGTCACTATCCCTGATGTATGAAGAAGTTAGTTGAGCAAAGTGGAAGATACAATTAAATTGTACTTTTAGTCAATCACAGTGTTCTGAGTCATCTGGCAAGACAAAGAGAAGGGATCTAGTAGAACCAGATACTTCTGTTTTAGGCTCTCTAACGTCTGCCACACTACCACTAAAACATGTCTTCTTCTGAAACATTAGATACACAAATTCTCATTGGTATTCAAATGATAAGTTCCTTCATTATATGGACCAATACAATTGGTTGGCATGCTTGTGCCAGGTCTAGAACATTTGGTTCACTTAGCAGCACGTAAACCGAGACCCAGGTGCAGGGAATGGGGCATGACACTACCTCAGAACCCATATAGCCCATCATCTGTCATCGCGCATGCCTTCTGCCATGAAGATTGTCTTTGAACTTGGCCTTGCAAAGTATCCTTGTCTTTTAAAATACATGGGTGTGAGAGCACTCACTATTGTGTTCTGGGACTACAAGTTCAAACTCTATTTTCACCCTTGGCTCACGTAACAGGAGACCTCGATTTCTGTCAATTTTGCAGGTTTTAAATGCTCTATATGAAATAAACTTGGCACTCTTGGTGTTCTTTCTTTGCACCTTAAGAATGGATGATTCATCCTCTGCACATTTGCTTATTTCCTGAATAGATAGCTGACCTTGGCTGCTTCAGTCTTGACTCCAGGCCAGATAGCCTCGTTTTGCAGCTCCACGATTCTGCTTATTCTTGCTGCAACACAGTTTACCCTTCCCGCTTCATGGGTCCTGGCTTACTAAATTCATGATTCCGATGTCCAGCTTCTATATAATGGCGGCTTCGCCTGTGTTCAATTCACTACGTACAGCCAGCTTCTATGATGATTTGGTCTACCTTGCGTTTCAGCATCTGTACATGTATTAAACGGTTGATTTTCTACAAACGTTGTGCACAAGTAATCTTCTTCTTTGTATTTAAACATTCACTTGATTCTTTACTTCGTCATTAACTTCTTTAGGATCTATACATCTTTAGACAGTATCTCGGGATGTCATGCATACTTTTTATGACGTCACTAGCTTCTTTTCCTTGCTCTTTCTCATATTCCTTCAGGGAGTTCCGTCCTTAAGTTTTCATCACTTATGGGATACATTAGTTAGGGTTGTCTCAATGGGTATTTTCTTTTTAACACACACTGTGGTATTGGCACAATGGCTGGTGTCAAACGCGGCACAGTCTCATGTCTCCAACATATGGGAATAATAGGGCATGGTTTCCTGCAGAGGCATGCAGCTGCTATTCTACATTCCCCCATCTGGTCGAGTCCTTGACCACTGCCTCGAGTGTTTATACATCCTAGTATTTTCTCTTGTAGAAGTGCTTCTTAGGTGTTCATATTTTCATCACCACTCTCAGGATGCCTGCCAATTTGACATGTTCATCTACATTCCAGGTCATTTAGTTCAATTTTCCATTTGGGGTACAATAGACCCATTGTCCCACATACTTTTTATGGTTCTTTGGATACAGAAACTTCATTCCCTCAGGTGCTATAATCATAGCATTTATGTATTCTATGACAGATTCATCTATCAGATTTTGGCGTTTGGTTCATCTTTGGCATCAATCATGATCTTCATTCCTACTACCCTTTTTGATGGTTCCTTCATTGAGCAATCACCAGCATGACTATACAGAATCCAAACATTACTAGCACCAGTGTTATTCCAAGAACCTTGAATAAATTCACCAACCACTGAGGGATCCATGAAAACAAGGAGGTAAACCAACTGTAATCCTCAATGCCATCTGTCTTGTCTTCTATCTTGGTATGCAGGGCTGTCAACATCGATATGGCCTCTGTCAATGTCCCATTATGGCCATCCTGGGAAGATACAAATGTGCAACCTGATGGCCCGCTTTTGGCACAAACTCCTCCTTCCATCGCTAAGATCATATCAAGGACATATCAAATCTGTAGGGTCATCAATCGTATGATACTCAGCTCTTCTTTAATGGCATTGAATCCTTTTATGGTAGCGTTGATTGTTTGCAGAAGCTCCGATCTGGTGAGTTGCACTCATTTGGCGTTCGCCTCTGAGTGAATTCCAGGCATAAATATAGCTGTAATTATCAGAGCAGTCTTGCCGAAAAACTTGTGCTCCTCAGGAATGGTTTCATACGCTGTTATTGGTTTGGCTGAGAAATCATTTTCTCTTTTCATCCGCAGGAGTTCAAGTGATCTTCTTTTTCTGAAATGGTCATCCACTTTTGGAAATTCACCAATGTTTAGATTGCTCTGAGGATTCACTAATGCTGGAACATGGATGCACACCATGGAACACACTCCTCCCCAATCCTTGGGAAACTTTATATATGCTCTAGATCCACAAGCCCAATATCGATCAATAAGGACAGCTGCCCCTTCTATCATTCCAGGAACATCAATTGTGGTTTTTAATCCTTTATTATTTTCCACATGTTCTTTCCATTGTTCCGGAAACATATTGGGCCTCATTACGAGGCTGGCGGAATGGGTTTACTGGCACCGGGTATGGTGCCGGTAAACCAATTCTGCCCTATTATGACGAGGTTCCCTTGTGGCACCCACACAGAAAGTCTGGTCAGACCAGACGTCCTTTGCGGGTCCTGCAAGGGGACCAAGGAGCTAATAACGGGCCCATTATTAACGGGCCCGTTATTAGCTTCATCCACATTCCCATTGAGCCCTATGGGGACTCAAATGGGAATGGGGATTGGTTTTATGAATGAGGAATTACCGGAACCTCCAAGGTTGGAATGACCCAGTAAATTCCTCATTCACAGAACCCGGACACGATTTTGAAGGAAGCCATAGCGCTAATAGCACCATGGCTACCTCTAAACTCGTAATGAGGCCTATTGTTGCATTAACCAATCGTATTTGAACAACTGGGCCTGATTCTTTTTCTACCCATTTCAGTAACTTCGAGTGCTTGGCCCATGACTTTAAGCATTCCTCATTCACTCTCTGCACTTCTTGTACGTATTCCATTTTCAGCAGATGAGCTGCACAGGACATCATTCCTTCTTCCAATCCGTTCTTAGTATGCTCTCATCCATATATCAATAGTTGTGCTTGTTCCCAACAGCCAGTCGATCCTACTATTTCTGTCAAATTGGGACAATTCATTCTCTTAATTTCTTCAATGATCACCTCATCCTGTCCTGCAGCATGATACAGAAACATTTTGTCTTTCCATCTAGGTTCCTTTTCCATTCGTATGGTCTTGATATAGTCATCCTGGTATGGAAATGACCATCTTAATCTACATCGCAAGGCCGCCCAGCTTCCTTGGAACTGTCCTTGAATGGCACATGCTGCAAGATGGCCGAGGTATTTCAAATTGTATGCTGAAACCTCCTTCTAATTGAAAGTCCTTACTGTATTTTTGGTATAGGGATGAGAGAGCAGACATAGCAACTCTCATCAGATGCTCTTCCCCCACCTTATTCATGTGTTAATACCTCAGGTTATTCCCCAGGTGAGCTGAATAATCTAGATAGATATTTATCCCGTAATTATCGTCCTCTTGTCAGAGTGCACACAATAATGGAGGAGAGGAATCGACACTCTCCCCCGAACCACAGAAGCCGAATTAATTCGACCCTCCACCCGTGGTTGGCACAGGCACCTGATTATATACACAGGACACCACGTGTCAGCCAATGAGGGGAAGAGGAGTTAGGAAGAGGTTGTGGATAGGGTAGGGATGTAGGAACACCGGATAGAGGGTTAGGGAACTCCTAAGGTGGATAGGAAAGGGGAAGCACAGGGAAAAAACCTCCTTATCTAGTTCTTTTACTCAACCAAACACATAGGGTATGCGCTGTTATTCTTGCCTCCAGCCTACCTCTAAATCATATAAACACACCTTAATACGTGTGAACATGTAACAAGATAAACATATGGCAAGCATAGATGAACACAGACAATGGAATTAGATTCCATACATGAAGTGCATGACACATGGCCCGTTGGGCAAGCTGAAGCAACACTGAACACATATAGCCATAATGTACATGCCTAGACAAGGACACCAGATCACTGTTGTGCCCAAACCGCCCCTAACCCTGAATGTCCTGTACTGTATGTTGCTGATTTAGCAACCATAAACATTGTCCGCACTCTGCCGTGTGCCTTTAAACACACGAGTATTAAGCATCGAAGTCCTTAACAAGGATTCACTGAAAACACACACTTTGCTGAAAACTCGTAATGTGATCAGTACTTATCTGAGCTCCGAGCGGCCCCACGGGACCACTCGGAGTCTGAACAAAACGCCGTAGCAACTGCCAGCCAGTCCGCCCGCTTCATGTTGCTCCAATGTCTTTACGGGCTGCAAGGAAAGCTTCGCTCATGTCTCGCTCCGACCGCACCCATCCAGGAACACAAAATAAGCCACACCTGCGGGCGCGAGCGTGTTGGCTTTATGCTGCCTTTCATTACTTGCAGCTGGCAACGCGCAGCAACTTGCACTGAACTACAGGTCCTCCCCGGAATGCTGGGAAATATAGTTCTCTTCACCAATGTTTTAGTAAGCAAACTTAGTTACTCCCCGACGGCACCAGCCCTTATTCCTGACACCTCTGCATCTCTTTTATGTCTCATAACATGCTCATAGAGATGAAATAAATTGTCATCATTCATACTCATAGTAGGGAGAATCATAGGAACTCTTTCTTTGGCAGAACCATTGAGATAATAGAGACAGTGAAAAATAAGGAACAAAAAGATAACGAGAACAATCAAGCACATACACATTATGCATAGAAATTTGGACAACCATTTCTCGTGCCATCCCACAGCTTGCTGAATTTGTGCTCTCTATAATCGTGTCATCTTCTAGATTAATCATTTTTAACACAATCTTTGAGTTTCCTTTACATTTGCAACTGTACAATTTGTTTGATTATAGCAATAAGGAGTCTTCTTATCAGTGGACAATGTTTACGATCCTATAATAAAGTGTGAATATTAACACCTCTTCTAACAAGAGCAGGGTAATATTGAAGTATGAACACAAAGACAGCAACCGGAAGCTGATGAACGTCACTATTGGCAGGTATCATGTATTTTTATCACTTAAACAGATATTCTCCACAAAATGAATCTGGATATTGATCTTTCTTTCAGATCAAGATCTCATGTTTCTGATGCATCATTCACTGATTCAATATATTTCTAAACTTTCATTTCAAACTCTGGAATGTCTCTGCAACTCCTTATATATAAAATATATAAGGAGTGTCTATTGAATTCCAGTCCAAATAAAGTGTGTGTTAATCACATGGTGATTTATTATCCTTCTTCTCAGTCATCGATCGGGTCTGCACACATGGACAATCTTCTTCTTGTCTTGCTTCTGGAACAACAACGGTGGGAGGGAAGGTGTCGCTTTTATAAATCTTCACATTGTTCAGATGCAGCCAAGCTCGTCTTCCAGAAACCTTAACAGCAGAAGGGGAAACTTCCTCAACAATGAAGGGGCCATTAAATTGAGGCTCATGCCACTTCCGGGTGAAGCGTTTAATAAGAATCAGATCCCCAACATATAATTTAAGTGGTGGTAATAGTTCACTTGGATTGGTCACCAAATGATCTTCTTTTGTGTTCATAGATCATCGTACCGATGCTTGACTTGATCTGAAATGAAAGAAATACTGGTAGTCATATATGTCAAATAATCATGCATGTCATCACCTAGAGTTTTGACTATACTCTTGGCATCAATCATGATCCTAGACTGAGGTGTAAGGGGGTCCTCATTCAAAGACCTGTAACTACCTTGTGCAGGGTGAGATGGTCATCTGAACCTGGCTGATTCCAAAGGGCATATACGGGCAGGTATAAGCAATACAACCTTCCTTTTTTCAAAGTCAATTTAATCTTGGCATTCCCCTTTTTGAGGATGCCGTTGAGTCTCTCACATTATCCGTTCGCTTGCGGGTGATAAACAGAAGAGAACTTGTGTGTTATACTTAATAAAAGCCCTACTTGTTTGAATATCTCAGTGACAAAATATGGCCCATTATCTGATCTTTGTACTTTGCACACACTCCACCTCAGGAACATTTTGCATACTAAAATCTTTGCTGCACAAGTGGCATCAGGGTGTGCACATGGACCTGCTTCAATCCACCTGGAGAAAGGACACACCACCACTAATAGACACCTATATCCATTACATGTCTGCAGCCTATTGATATAGTCAATATGAAAATGCTGAAACTGACCATTTGGTCGAGATATTACTCCTCTAATTGTTCTCAGTGTATGCCCAGCAGTAAACCTTTGACACACAATGCAATTCACCATAAACAGTGCAGCGTGTTCCAACAAATTAGGAATGAACCAGTCTTCTGAAACATTGGCAGCAAGACTTTATCTAGTTACATGCACAGGGTACTGCAACTGTTCAAGCGTGACTTTTAACAAAGTTAATGGCATCACTGGCTTTCCAGTGCTTTCCTGTTGCCATAAAGCTTCCAACAGGAATACAAAACACCCCCTTCGCTTTCACAGTCCTTGCTCTTCCGGTGGTGCTCTTCCCTGAATCTCTATTAACTGGGTCATTGACAGTGTTTAAAACCACTCCTGTACTAACATGGTTGTTATTGGAGTCTCTTTAATATCCTCAGTATCAAAACTCAACATTTCTGGAGAATATGCAACCGTTTTGGCTTCTATGTCTTCGGCTTTGTTCCTGCAAGAGATAAAGTCTGATTGTTTAGCACACACTGCACATTTTAGGCCTGCTATGTCTATTGGGAGTTATAATGCCTTGATGGGCCTATTAAAAAAGGACCCATGGTGCACTCAAGAGCCGTCTGCATGAAAATAGCCCTTCGTTTTCAATGTAAAAACCGTGCATGTACAGTTGTCGTCACATAGGTGTAGTCACTATACACCATCACTTCCTCTCCTTTATGTTTCTCAAACATGACAATAAGTGCCACTAATTCTGCTGCTTGCGCTGAAAAGTGAGACGGCAACCTTTCACTTGCCACCACCTCGAATTCTCCATTTAATCTATCTTTTACTACTGCGGCACCTGAATGCCTTTCCCCACTAGTTTGATCAATTTTTGAAGAACCATCAATAAAAAAAGACTCCTTCTGCCATAGCATTCTCTTTCACACGGGGTATATCATCATATAATTCAACATAATTGGCACAGTCATGCACATGATTACCTTCTTCTACGGGTTCAGCTACAAATGTGGCTGGGTTCAATATTTTACACCTTACAATTTTAATTGTTGGGTTAGAAATCATTACCTCATAAACTGAAGCTCTTTGGGATGTCAATGTGCATTGGGTCTCTCTAGAATGGCAAATGGAGCATGCTCCACGTAAAGTGTCATAGAACAGTCCATGACAATACTTGTGGACTTCTCAATTGCAAATGTAGCAGCTACCAAAGATTGTTCACAAGGGAAATGTTCTCTCATAACTGGGTCTAAAATCCCACTGGAATATGCTGAAGGTTTGTACCCCAAGGTTGTCCTTTATGTAAGCACTGCTGTCATTACTGACCCATTCGTGTATGAAAACAAATAAAATTCCTCACCATAATTGTGAATCCCTAAAACTGGGGGTGTAGATATTGTTCTTTTTAACTCCTCAAATCCTTTCTCTAATTCTTTGGTCCATTCAAGTTTTGTTTTACAAACTTGTGCTTTCCTTATTTCTTGTAGAAGTGGCCTTTGTGAACGTGCTGTAATCAAGCACCCAGGCTCTAACATAATTGCACAAACCCAGAAACTGTTGCATCTGTCTCACTGTGTTCGGTTTTGGTGTTTTCATGATTGACACAGTGTTACGCTCACCTGGCTCCCACAGAGGCGTCGATCTGGACTGGACTGCTGCGGCCTCCAACTGGATGGAGAATGGAGAAAGGGAAATAACCACCCGTGGAGCTGAGCATAAATCCCCCCACCCTGCTGTTCTCCCAACTGATCACCACCTTGGATGTCCCCTCTTATATTGTCACCTGATGATTTGAAAAGATGAGCTCTGCATTGAGCGAAGGGGCGCGTACATAACCAGTTGCTTCGCTGGCTCGAAGGAATTGGTGAGTTCCAGGACAATATTGACTCCGATATTCCCAGCACGACGCCTTAAGTATGTAGTTCGTAAGAGTTCAAATGCCTGACTTTCACTCTTGTCCGATTCCTTGCAGGTTGCAGCTTGACCCTCCTGAAGAGTTCCTCGTGGCAATTGGTGATGTTCTGGTAAGGATTAGTAATATCCAACACAGTTCGAAAAAATAATGTCCATATGTAACCTGTTGCTTTCTCCCTTATTCAGGCGCTGAGAGAAAGTATGAAGTCTCGGGGAATAATGCCTCCGGTGGTAAAATCAGTTAAGTCTTTTGTGGTGAGGAGGGTTCCCCTTTTTAGTCCCTTGTTTCACCGTGCTGTCCTTTTGTTTGCCCCTAGGGGCTGAGGTTCGGCTAGGATGCAGTGGAAGCTGTGCCGACCCGTGAAGAAGAATAGTACCCCCGGTGGTAAAATCAGGTAAGTCTACGGGGGTATTCCTCTGTTTATTCCCTTGGCTCACCTTGCTGTTCTTGTCTTCTCCTTAGGTGCCAGAGTGCGGCAGGAACATGCAGGAGGATGCGGTGAAATGTGAAGATGCGGCAAAGGCCGGTGAGTTCAGCGCGGCGCTGCAGCAGGCGAGGCGACGCGCATAAAATAACTTCTTTCTTCCAGCTCGAAGGCGTGATGGATCGGGAATTCAGGTAAGGATCAAAGGCATTGCTCTTGTTCTAACCTTTTCTCCTTTTTTCTCCCTTTTTCTAAGAGCTCCAAACTAGAGGCGGGCCTGGCAGAAGACTGGATGCAGACTTGCAGGCACGGTGAGCATTACGCTGCTGGATGCAGAATAACGCGAAGCGTGTGCTGCTCTTCGGGAGTGGTTTAAATAGCCTCCAAAGTAGTCCCAGGTAAGTATTCCTCCCCAGCCCCACACGAGTAAAAAACAGTCCCTAGGTAAAATAGTCCCTTCCAAACCTCGTTTGGCTTGGAGTTCTTGCAGCATGGTCTGCATCACGTAAGTTTGCAGCATGGTCTGCATCAGATATGTTTTAATCTATGAGCCTGGCGTCTATGGCGCCAGGACTGACTCTCCATATGAGCCTGGCGCCTTAGGTGCCAGGACTGCACCCAAATAGCGTCTACCGGGGGTTGTTGGGCTTGCTTGGGGTAACTTGATGCCTGCTTACGGGGTTGCTGGACTTGGTCTGGGTCCCCGGGGGTAGGCATCATGACACACAGCTCTGTCAGGTGTCACTTTCTTTCCTTCGTACAAAATTAAATGGCCTTTGTATAACACCTCTTCTTGTAAATACTGTGATTTCTCCTCATCCACCTTATATCCTTTGTCTGCTAAAATAGTCATCAGTTGGATAGAGTCCTGCCTACACTCTTCCTCTGATTTACTGCAAATCAATGGGTCATCTACATACTGTATCACTGCACATTTGAGATCGATATTGCATAGATCCATCTGTAGAACTCTGTTTAAGATGAATGGGGACTCACAGTACCCTTGAGGCAAACAAATTTGTTTTAGTTGTTTTTGGCGAAACCTAAAGGAAGTCAAGTCTTGTGGGGGTAATTCATAGAATCCAGCTCACAAGTGGCGCATGCGGCTGGCGCACAGTGTGCACGTGCGACAGTCTGCGCCAGCCACATGCGCCAAAATCCATTTCGTACGTGTATTACTCGGGTTTGCGGGGAGTTTTACACACGATTGGCCCTTAGCGAGCGGGTTATGTGTATTACTGTGGTCCACTGGGAGTTTCACACGCGTTTGGCCCTGTGCGAGCGGAGTACGTGTATTACTGGGGTTCGCGGGGAGTTTCACACGCAATTGGCCCTGTGCGAGCAGGGTACATGTATTACTGGGGTTCGCGGGGAGTTTCGACGCGATTGACCCTGTGTGAGTGGGGTACGTGTATTACTGGGGTTTGCGGGGAGTTTCACACGCGATTGGCCCTGTGCGAGCGTGGTACGTACGTGTTACTGGGGTTCGCGGGGAGTTTCACAAGTGATTGTCCCTGTGCGAGCGGGGTACGTGTATTACTGGGGATCGCAGGCAGTTTCACACGTGATTGGACCTGTGAGAGCGGGGTACGTGTATTACTGGGGTTCACGGGGAGTCCCACACGTGAATTGGCAGTGTGGGTCCTCCCAGGAGTGCCCTCTACCCCCTCCATGGCCCCTGCAGGCAGCCCACACCACAGGGGACTACCCTGCAGCCCTGGTCATGTCCCGCATGCAGCCCATCCACCATGGGCATGCCCCCCAACCAGCCCACATGTCACCTTGCATTAGTGATCACCAACTCATATCCCCCAGCACCCCCACCCACCCAGCAGTGAGGCTCAGGCCCTGACTCATGTCCCCCAGTACCTCCACCCACCCAGCAGTGAGGCTCAGGCACTGACTCATGTCCCCCAGCACCCCCACCCACCCAGCAGTGAGGGGCACCTGCCAGCAGGCCCTGACTCATGTCCCCCAGCACCCCCACCCACCTAGCATTGACAGGCACTTGCCAGCAGGCCCCGACTCATGTCCCCCCAACACGTCATCATGATCCACAATCATGGGCCTCATGGCCTCCCAAATCCCACCGCTCTCCACCCCTGTGCAAAGACCCAACCAAGTATCCCATCCACCCACATTGAAATGCCCATTACATGATACAACACAAATGGCAAGAATGTACATCAACACATGCCTGTCACACACAATGGGTGCTTGTGATTGTGAAAACCTACACTGTGACATGCATGAAGCCAATGAGAGAATACCACACATCAAAGTAATAAACCAAAATGTATTGAACTCAAAAAGAATGTAATCAAATGAAAACATGAAAAAAAATGTTTGAAAAAAAGATGAAATGCGTGTCCAAAACACAAAAAGAAAAACATGAAGTCTAAATCCAAATAAATTGAAATGAAAATGTTTCCAAAGTCTCCGGCCACCAAATCATATCCAAAGGAAACGGAACAGTAAAATCGATTGCTCCATGGTGAGAAAAATAATAATAGATAAATCCATTGTTCAACTATGTACAAAGAAGTAATCCAGGGTCCATGAGCCCAACAAATGAAATGAAACCTAGCAAAAAAACTGCCTAATAAAGAACTATATACAAAAGGCATGGCATAGTCCAAGCACTCCAAATGATTGAAAAAGATAAAGGAAACCTAAAACTACAAACTATATACAATGGCTGCGGGCTAGTCCGACGGCTAACTTCCCGATTTCCCGGGCCAGGGCATCATCGAATTCCTGCTCGATGTCCTGGAGGCGGTCCTCCTCCAGGGCCCCGAGGGTTCGCAGGGACGATGACATGTTGACATCCAACTCCCTGCGAATTGCCTTGAGGAACTCGGTCCACCTCAGTGCCCTGCGCATGGAGTTCTCCGCCCTGACCATTGTGAGCCGTGCCTCTTTTGCCCGCCGCCACTCCGCACCTATGGCCTAGCCCAACCGCTGTCACACGGAAGACACTTCTAATCCTTGGTAAACTGCCCTCTGGCCGATGCTTGCCCCTCGGATGTAGAAGGTCCCGAGCCATCAGGGCTCCCACCTTGTTGCTGCTGCTGCTGTGCCTGTGCCTGTGCCCTGGCTCTTGCTGCCTGCACATCCTCCTCCGGCTGGGGTGCAGTTGTTGAGGTGGCCACCCCTGCTGGATGTCCGACTCCCGACTGTGGCAGGGATGTGTCCTCCAATACCCTTGCCGCAGGGTCAGAGGCAGCTCCACAGGGTACCCAGGTGATACATGGGTGGGAAGATGGCATGGAGGATGACTGGCGCATAGGGGGTTCAGGTGAGGAGGGGGTCGGAACAAGGTCCAGCATATGGAGGAATCCAGCCCTGGTGACCCGTCCCAGTAGGTCAACGTGGTCAATGAGGCATCCGAGATGATGCGCAGTGTCTTCACGAAAACACTGCAGGTCACCTCGCATGCCCCGTTGATCCAACGTCATCCCAGACAGGACAGGCTCAACCCGGTCCCGGATTGCCATGTCCGCAGGGAGAGGAAGGCCAGTTGTTTTTGCGCTCATCCCCTCGCTGAAAACGGGTCTGGACTTAGGCATCCCTGCTGGTGCAGGATGATGCAGTCACAGGATCTGGGACAGGATTACACACAGGCACCTCCGCGGTGGCCTGTGCTGCCTCCTGTCCCTGCCCCTGCACTGCACCACTAGCACCAGTGGAATCCCCACCTCCAGACCCCATGTGTGTCCTTCCACGGCCTCCTCCTCCACCAAACCCCCCACCAACCTGGATGACTCCATGCCATCTTCCTCCATCGGACACTGTGGGGTCTCAGCTGCCCCTTCTGCTGCCGAAGAGTCCACCTCCGACCTCCGCCTCTTGGACATATCCTCGGCAGCTGCGGCCTGGGACGTGGCACCAGACTCCTCACTCTCTGACGAGATGACAACCTGGGAGGGGAGCCGGGCCTTGCGTCTCCGGCTAGTGGTGTGATCCCTGCCGCTTTGCTCCAAGTACCCTCTCTGCCCTCTTCATCAGTTGACGCTGAAGACAGGGAGAGATAGGACACAGGCATCATGGCACTGTACAATGGACTGATACACACATGACAGTTGCACATGAGTGGCATTGTAAAACTACAGACATGGCATCACAGTCTCCAACACACATGGCATGTCAACTCACACACATGAGCAAATCCGCAGGAATATTGCACCAGGCAGCACCGTCCATACACAAACAACAGCA
Source organism: Ambystoma mexicanum (assembly GCF_040938575.1). Lineage (NCBI taxonomy): Eukaryota > Metazoa > Chordata > Amphibia > Caudata > Ambystomatidae > Ambystoma > Ambystoma mexicanum. Next base: position 1,247,647,603 of record NC_090930.1, on the reverse strand, counting down.
CGAGCAGCCGAAGGTGAGCCTGACGTCACATGAGACACAGAGAGTGCACTAGACATGCACACACGCCACCACACTGACATGCATCTGAACATCTCCACCACTGCAGTGATAATGTCACCATCCATGTCACATCTGGCAATCAGCCTCCTACATGTCAGTGTCACATGCATCCATGTTGCATCACAGTTGCACACTTGTCAAATACACACACATGCACATGTACACAGTGCAGATATATGCAGCAGGAACCACCATCCATTTGTGACACCACAACCATGCCAACATACATACACAGAAATTCAAACATGTGTGCTCCCACACCTGCATTTGGCCAGCATGCTTAGCAACACATACACCATCGATGTGTCTCACACATGAAAGGACTCACATGTGGCAGCCTCATGCCCCTGTACATACACATCCATACATGGCCCTACAAAAAGACATGTGCAACCTCCACACTACTGGCACACCACAACATGCACAGCGTCCAATCAGTATGCATGTACACTTACCGCTCGACTCCAGACGGGTCTGCCTCTCAAGGACCTGGATGTGGAGTGCTGGGTGTATGCATTCCAGGACCCTCATTTAGTGTTCGGAAAGGTGGCCCCGGCGCCTCTCCGCATCCGCTGCCTTCAAGAGGCGCCGGGCCTTGTCGAGGGTCCTGGACCTGAAGTCCTCCCAGCGCTTCCGGACATGTTTGATGTCGCGGACTGCCACCCCCTCCTCGTGGATGGCAGTCACAATGTCCATCCAGATCCTGGTCCGTCGTTCATTGTCGGCGTGCAAACTTCCAAAGAGGGCATCATACTGCCCCAGGACTTGCTCCACCAGGACACCGACTTCCCTGGCACTGAAGCTGGTGGCCCTCTGGCAGGTGGGAGCATGCTCAGGGGTCTGGGGGGCAGTAATTCGGCCTTCTGGGCAGGAGCGTGGTCTTCCGTGTGTTGTTGCGTGGTCAGCTTGATACAGAGTGATTTGGCACGTGAAAAATTGCACGTCAGCGTGTAATTCGTGGAAAGGCCCTTAGAGCGTAAGCGCGTCTGTGAAGTAGCGCACACAGGAGTTTCCCTTGTGACATGGGCATAGTGGTTCAGCACTCGCGTGAAAAAACTGCACGTCCGCGTGTGAATGCGTGTAATCTGAGGAAAGGGGCTATGCGCATAAGTGACGGGACGCGCGTGGGCGTTTCCCTCAGCACGGGTTAAAGGTAAGTGGGGCCAGCAGTTCGCTGTACGTGCCTTTCATGGAGACCGACGTGTGTTGCTACTTTGTGTTGTTTTGCACACCATCACAACTTCACAGCGGATCAAGGACGTAGCTCTTCTTTTGGCAGGGGTATTGGCTACGCGTGTTTTTCATTATCATGCAGTGACAGTGAGTCGCGCACGCTATTTTTCCCACTGCGGGTGCCCCTGTGTATCGCACCTGTTTTCAAGGTCATAGTAGCCTGCGTGTCCCACGTGTATGCGTTTTTTGTGTTACTGGGTGCCACCGCGTACTGCGGGAGGTTAATTCCACACACGTAGGCTGCAGGGTTGCATGCATGGTTTTACTGCAGTTTTGGGGTGCCTGAGCATTGACCGACCCGTCACTACATCACCGGGGTCACATACAGCCTTGCATGTACAGAGGGGCTGTTAATATCTTGCATCCCACCCCCTTCACCCCAATTGCCCAGGACAATTGTGGTGTACACCTCCCATTGGCACTCCTCCATCTGTGCTGGCACTATTCCATCTGTGCCATGGTTGGGAGGCCACCAAAGGTGAGGGGCGCCTCAGCTGGGCGTCCTCCTTGTGGCGGGCATGGTCAGGGATGTACCCGGGGTGACCAGGGAGTAGCGGGACTCCAGGGTGTCCAGGGTGGCCGCAGAGGGGGAAGAGGCAGGGGTGCGCGACTTAAGCACTATGTTGTGACATGTGTCGGTGCAGTCATGCCACCCCCCCCTGTGGTTCCGGGAGATGCAGCTTCTGCATCTGGCACTGGTGCCCGTGTGACCCGGCAGTCTGTTTCATCGACTGCCACAGGCCCAAGGGTAGTGGTAGCTACAGGTGCAGCTGTGGACACCACCACCCAGGCTTAGGGTCTGCCAGCGCAGGCTGTGTTGGCACTTGAAGAGTCCTTGGAAGATTTCCAACAGGCCAGGAGAGAAACCGTAGGTGCACGGAGGGCTGCCCTTACCAAGACACATGTCCCTGGGGCAGTAATGTCATCTGCTGCCGCGAACAGCCAGGTGTTGGCAAGTGCAGGGGCAGATGCAGCCAACAACATCCTGGTTGTGAGTCTGCCAACCAGGACAGTCGCGGTCAATGACCCTGCCACAGCGGATGTTGCTGCGCAGGGTCCGTTAGAGGGCACCCAGCTGCCACTGACGCAAGTCAGGCCTTTGGTCGTCCCTCCACCTGCCTCTCTCTTGGCTCAATCCACCGGAGCCACTGGCCATACTGATCAGGGTGCCATTTTCAAGCCAGGGTCTGCGCCACAATCCAAGAGGAGGAAGGTTGTACCTGCAGCACAGGCTGGGACCCCACACACAGCCACAACCTCCTGCATGTTGAGGAAGAAGCCTTTCTGCAACCAGGAACTGGACTTCCTTGTGGACTACGTGCGGGACCACAGCCGTGACATGCTAGTGGGTCCTAATTGTCAGACTACGGCTGCCCACCCTGATACCCACTGGAGGCAAGTTGCGGAACATGTGAGTGCATTCGGCCATGAGATGCGCACGGCGCAAGAGTGAAAAATGAGTTGGAATGACTTCAAACGCAGCGCTAAGGCTAAGCGTGCCTCAAATTACAACTTGACTCTGGTGACTGGCAGTGGGCCTGCACCTGAGGAGGAAGACCTCACTCCGCATGAGTCACTCGTTGCGGAGTTCATACCATCTGAATCGGTCGAAGGAGTGGGAGAGATGCCGGACTTTGATGCCCAGTCCAGTGAGTGTTGCTGCATGTTTGTTGAGGACATGTGTGTTTTACTTGTGTGATGTGTTGTGCATGACTGCCACTACATGTCATGTGTTCATGGTTCTGATGTGCAAGTAATCCAATGCTTCCCTGATGCATGGCTGCTCTGCTGGATGGTGGACATGTGGAGCGGAGAGGGACTGTCCGCATCACCACTATTGCACCCTACTCACAAGCTGGTCACCAGGATGCCCCTCCAGTCCATGTTCCAGCTCACTGGCCCTTCTGCATGTAGCGTGAGGTGACCTTCCTCTCAGCCCAGGGACTATGTCATAGCATGACTGGTGTGCATGTGTCCTCTGCCTGCATGCGGGTACTCCATGTAGGCATGCTCCCTTGCCCCTCCACCCCCCACTCTGCACCCCAATTCCACCTTTGCACTGGTCTGCTTCAATTCTGCCATTGAGTACTTCCCTGTTCATGCGTCCTGTGTACATGCTAACTTCCAGCGGCCAATCTGCCAGACATATGCTGTGTGGTACATCCTTTGTACTTGATGCAGGGTGTCTCACTTGGACTGTGTAGAGGTCAGATGCCCCGCAGGGACATGAGTGCCCATTCATGCTCCATGTGTATTCCACGCATTCCCCTATGTGTCCTTGACTGGATGATCATTGTAGTACGAGTCCAGGGTGACCTACATTGCATGGCATTTCATCAGCCTTCCCATGTCCACTGTGGCTCAGTCCTGCGTCGCTCACAGGTTTAGGGTGTGACAGTCTGTGTGGGTCATAGGCCTCAGCCTGTTTAATGGCCAATGACTCTGTCCAACTGGTGTAGTGTCTTCTTCACACGTGGGTGTACTCCAGAGGTTTCATCAGGTGTCACATGATGCAGTTGATGCTCGTCAACACTGTCTGTCAATACACAGGTCTAAGGTCAGCCTTTTGATACCATGCTAGGTATCCCTGCATTTGCACTTCGGGGGAGGTGTGGTTTGCTTGTAGCCATGCTACCCATTGAATGCACATTGCACGTGATGCCTGAAGTTGACCTTGCACTGCCTTCACATTTTCTGACACACATCATGAAGTACTTGTACATGTAGATAGTGAGTAATGTACACATTATCTGCACTGCATCAACCCACTTCTTTGCAAACTGACACCATTCTACATGCCTAATCACAGAAGCAATGTCAAGTTGACCCAGCATGCATGGCAGGTTCTATTTTGTGTGCGACATGTCTGCTTGATGTGTTTGGTGTCTGTGTGATGTCTGTGTGTGTGTTGTGTGCTACTAACATGTGTAGTGACCTTTTTTCTCTCTACTTTTCACATGATGACGCATTGGAGCCAGAGGACGGTGTTGTCATGCCAGGCACAGGGTTGTTATCACTACAGTAACCCGGCACAAGTGGGGGTAGTGGGGTGGTAGACCACGAAAACCCACATGTGCTACTGTCCGTCTTGTTTCTGGCTGGCAATGAGTCCAGCCCTGATGAACACTCTGATGTCCATGTCGAGTTGGATGTGCATCAGGTCCATATGTCAGGGGTGAGTGATTCTGATGTGGGCACTCCTCTGTCCGCGACACTTGCACTGAGGGGTCAGACAGTGTTGGAACCTCTGCCTGTGGTGGATCCGGACACAGGGTCACCCTCTACACCAGTCACTGATGTGCCTGGGACATCACGTCGATGGGGGCATGTAGTCGTGCAGCGCTCCCCCCTGCTAGGCAGGTGCTTCTCCAGCAGCAGGCGGCACGGTCCACGGCCCGCTCGCTCAGGCTGGGCATGGCGGCCTCAGACAGGGCACGCCAGGCTGAAATGTTGTCTATGCGTAAAGCAATTGCTGCTCACGCAGAGGCACACATAGAGGCCCTGAGGCAGGAGTATGCTTCCCTCAGATCCACTCTGGGTGTCCTTATGATGTCCCAGAGGGAGCGGGCAGAGGAGAGGTTTGCGCAGCTTGAGCATACCATCTTGGATGAGCTACATGCTTGCTGGGAGGTGCAGCAGTTGTCCAGCCAGGCCTTGCAGGAGGAACTCTGTGTTACATGTGCTACCTTGCAAGAGGAAGCATGTGTATCACGGGAGATTCTGCATGCAAACCTACGTGTCATCACCACACAGAACCAGGCACACCCGTCCAGCAGACTTGCTGCCGACGAGGGGAAAGCTGTGGCTAGGCGTATTCAGGCTCCTGTGTCACGTCCACCTTTCCAGGAAGAGCCAGACTCGGACGACAATGTATCCCCCACATAGGTCGGGCTGTGCAGGCGTTGAGCCCATGGAGGTTTTTTTTCCTCAACATCATCACATGTGGGTGTTGAGCAGCACTCTGTACCTCCCCCCTCCTGGGTGCCTCCCCCCGGGGTTGTATGTGGCCATTTTTGATTTTTCTTTTTAGTTTAGTCAGTTTAGTTTCAATTTGATAGTTAGTTTAATTGGGTAATTTAGGTTTTTCATAGTTAGTGTAATTAGTTAATATAGTTTAAAATTGCTTGTCTATTCTGCTTTCATGTGATGGTGTGGTGCTTTGTGGCTTTTGAAAGCATCCACTGTCTGTTCCAGCTGGGCCCTTCATGCTTGTCTTGTGTATGTGTTTGGAGCTTGGGGTCCTGACTCACATATGCCACTCCTGCTTCCCTTCTCCATGGGCTCGCATGGATGGTTCGGTTTAACAGCCTATTACACAAGGGCTTTGGACTGTCATATCTGTGGCAAACGCTGCTGCTGTCCAACTTGTGTTAACACCCCTAGTGGGGATGATAGGGGTGTTATTGACCACTGTTCTTCTTTCGCTAGATGGGGGGTTTCATGATTCATGTGTACATTAATTGCTATGCATTGTGTAGTATGTTTCTTAGCTTTACTGTACATGTGCTTGTTGCAATTCATGCCGTAGATAGGGTGTACCACAATTTGCCTGTGAAAGATGCACTGATGGTGTGATTTCTGATGTACGTCTCTGACATGGTCCAGTCATGAAATGCCTGAAGAGACAAACACAGATGATTTTAATGCATTAATCATGTGTTTCATGCCCTTTCTGCAGGGGGATGAGCCTCCAGATCACCTTTGCTAGCAGACATGGCCCATTGGACGTCTGGAAGCTGGACACGTTTGGTGGTGCCGACATGCGCATGTGTGCGCAAGCAGAGGCACAGGGATTGTGCTCATACATCCAAAAACAGCTGACATGTTTCAAGGGACTCGAGGCCAGGTGAGCAGCACAGGGGGGCCACAACGCAGCAAACCTTTCACCAGGCCAGTTGCACTGACAGTGAGCTTGGACAAATATTGGTGTTGAAGCGCACAATACAGCTGAGATACATTGGTGGACTAATGGCTAGTTGATGGGAAAGTTGTCTGGGCACCTGCAGGGGCAGTGGTACATACCCTCCGGTCCACCATGGTCCATTGAGACACTTGTATTAGCCATGTAGTGTTCCAAGACATGGAAAGAAGCAGCTCACAGGGACAGACAGCGAGGGACAGACTCGTGTGCAGTGCATTTAATTTCCATGTAGAATTTGACAAATGCACTACCTACTTTATTTCGGTCATGGGGGAACACGACTTGTTCTGAGGTCAAACCTTGCTATATGCGTCTGGCTGCTTACCCAGGGAACATTGCATGTTGTGTGAATCGTGACACATTGGTCTTCCATTTACCACGCATTGACTGTGTATGAACCATCACAGGGGTAATGTTAAGTATGGGTACGCAGCATCCACAGCACATTGTTTGTTTGTAGAGTAGTTTGTTACTTTGGGGCATATATGGTGGTGTGTTTGTGTGTTATGGGCACGCACAGATTAGTAACTGTTGCTCTCTTTGCAGCATTGAACTGCTCCTGTTACCGGACCTGAGAGTGCGCAGGCAGGAGGTCAGCACTCACCCCAGAAATAAGTTTCTCTTTGTCTTCCATTTGAGTAATTTGTTACTATGTGCATGATGATCAAGTTTGGTGTAATTGTGTATGTGTTAATGTGAGTAGTACAGTTTTGTGCATTTCCTACTTTCCTGTGTCAATCCTACTCCCCTCTCCTGCCCCTCATTCCGGTTATCCAATATAGCAATGCCTGTCCCGACTGCATATCCCTGACCCTCCTTCCCCACCAGGGTCTCCAAGGCCTGTGTGAGTTTGACCTTGCAGGCACCCAGACCACAGTGGGGGTGGTTGGTTCGTGCCACTCCTGCGCCTGTACACGTGAGCTGTGACAGTACACATCAGTTTGTGGTGCATCATTCTATGTTATGTACCACACATGGTACACATCCTGTTGTGACATTGTTTTACTGTGCTACCTTGGTTGTTACATCATTGTGGTAGTACTTGGGCTTTGTGACGTACTGCTACTTCAAGTCATCTACTGGAGGATCTTCTGGTTTATTTTGCTGCCTGCAGGCTTTTTGCTTGGCTTCTGTGTTGGCCTGCTTTGCGTTCTCTTTGATTTGGTGTTTTTGCAAGTCAAGGTGGCCTGTGAGGGTACTGGACACTTTTTACACACAAGGTGGAAGATGGTGACAAAGGGGAAGGGTGAACCTGTGGCCAGGTGAACTTCAAGGATGAAGGCTACATAACCCAGGCGCAGTTGTTCAGTGGGTCATGGTGATTTGTGAGGGAGGGGGGGTATTTTGTTGTTGACAGTTCCCTTGCCCTACAGTGTGATGGACACCCTTACATTGTAATTGTGGTATCCTATGTACATGATGTATTCTGCTGATCAATGCCTGTTCATGTGTTGTGTTTACCTTTCAAGTGTGAGGGTATAGTTGTGGATTGACATGCTGGGGTGTACACATGGTCAATGTTCACATGTGATGTGTAGAGGACACTGATGGTTACTTGATTGCACATGCATGTATTGAGTGCATGTCCCTACTGACCCACACACTTGCACTATGATCCAAAACATGTACAACCACCCTTCCATGGCCACATGTACACTCACTTTGCCTTCTGGGGCCCACTGTGTCCCTGCAGCACATAATCTATGACCATTTGTGGATCCTGTACATGCGTAATTTGCTTTTTGATGTAGTTTGTCATTTTGATGTGAAGCTCAGGGTGTGCGTCACACACAATGGCAGGTCACTATGCTGTGTGCTGAGCAGTGTGTTGCAGGAGATGGACACAGCACATGGAATCTGCAGTGTTGATTTTGCAATGCACAATGTGCATGTAAATAGGCATTCATTGTTATGTTACAACTACAACTGTCGGAATGCATTTGGGTATGACTTATTTTGTGTGGGAGATTGTTGGTCAGTCATTTCATCTGATTCCATGTCAGGTATCATTGTCTGATGCCACTTTACATTTTTCACATGTCAATGTTTCCCTTATTGGTACTGTGTTGGTGTTTTGCTATTGCTTGCCATGTCATGTTGTGGTTTGGGAGGGTTTGGGTGACATACCAGTGATGGTCATGGCCTTTTTTGCAGGTGTGTGTGATTCACACCTTGCATGTGTTCCTTTTGGTCACACAGGATTGCTTATGTTTAAGTAGCTAGGGATGCACACAATGTGGCACTTCCATGGCAACGTTCTCAGGGTGGTAAGGTTGTGACAGTTAACTGTCTCTTTATCATCATCGATTGTCACCTACTATGTGCCAGGCCTGTGTGCACTCCGCAGGGGTGGGAGTTTAGGTGAAAAATATGGCCACAACCTGGGTCTTGGCTGCCTTGCCACGTGCCCTATCCCCTCCCATGTGTAGCGCCTGTGTCTGTGGTTGGGGATGTGGGGGCACCACCATGTCCACCGGTAAGCCCTGCCGTATTGCAACATTGTGCAGGACACATGCTTCCACCATGATGCTGCATACTACTGGGTTTGCATAGAGTAGCTGGCCGCCAGAGCGGTCAAGGGAGCGGAAGCGTGACTTGAGCACTCTGAATGTGTGCTCCACTATGGCCCTGGTTGCAATATGGGCCGTGTTGTATCTTACCTGGGGTGGTGTGGTGGGGTTCTGATTTGTCGTCATCATGTGGTTGCTCAGAGGGTAGGCACTGTCCCCTGGAGAGGTGATAATGGTTGTGATTATTGGGGTTTGTGTATTTGTGTGTGTGTCACATGCATGCATGTGCACGGGCTTGTGTACTCACCTAGGAGCCATGTGTCACCATGCTGCCCAGCTTCTAGGGCCCGGCTCAGGGCGGACATTCTGAATATGAAACTATCAGGGGTGGACTCAGGATAGTTTGCATAGCCAGAGCTGATGATTCCCGTGGCATTGCATATCACCTGCATGTTGATGGAATGCCAGTGATTGCGGTTTAGATAGATGTGATCAGTGGTCCTGGGTGGACGTAGGGCCACATGGGTGCAATCTATGGCACCGAGCACTTTGGGGAAGTGTGCCAACCTGTAAAAGTCCTTGACAATGGCCTGCCTTTCTGCAGGTGTTCTGGGCATGTATATGTGCCTGCGGACTGAGGGGCGTACTGTCATGATTGCCAAGACCTGGTGTAGGCAGCGTGACTGCGTGGCCTGTGAGACCCCCCCCACTTTGGCAGTAGTCCGCTGAAATGACCCAGTGGCCAAAAAATGCAGGACATTGAGCACCTTCACCAAGGGGCTCAATGCTTGGGAACAGAGGGTGGGGGCTGTAAGGTCATCTTCCCATTCCCTGACCAGGTCTAGGATGATACGAGGTGGAATCCTATACCTGCCGTAGACCTGGTTGTCAGGCATCCCAAAAAGGCTTGTCCGGGGTGAAACAATGCAGGCCCTGGCTATTCTCCTCCTCCTGCGGTGTCCCACCATGAGTGCTGCGACAAATGGGGCATTCATCATAGCTGTATATACGTGTTTGTTGTTTGCGTGCACTTTTATACTGTGCGCGGGGACGCTTCCGCCTGCCTTCGTGTGGAGGATGCGTTGACGCCTATGCACGTCTTTTGCCATGCGTGGGTTTCCCGTATTCAAATCCATGAATAAGGGTTGTTCGCATGCGTGTGGGCGTTCAATGTAGTTCCCTGCAGTACTTCCCCAGTTCCGCCTTCTTTTTCACGCGTTGTTCCCCATTACGCGTGTTATGCCCCGTGTTCTGCTCACTTTTGTTGTGTGCGCCGCGCTATGTGCACTTTCGCTGTGCCGCATGCGCCATGCACGATTTAGCGCACATCGCAGGATTTACATGCGCACAGACTTCCATAAATCGATGTGCGCGGCGTTTGCACGCTTGCGCTGTGATTTTCGCACTTGCGCTGCGATTCGCACGCTTTCGCACGAATGCGCTGCGATTTTCGGCACACATTAATTCCATGAATCGGCCTTTGTGAGTCTTTGTGCAACAGGATCGCGAAAAATGCATTTTTTAAATTGATCACCATGAAATACTGAGCTTCTACTTGGATATTGCACAATATTGTAGAAGGATTAGGAACTAAAGGAAATTCTGCCTCGACAATCTTGTTAAGAGGTTGCAAATCCTGGATGAATCTCCATGACCCCCATTTAGATTTTTTAATCGGGTACACTGCGGTATTGCACAATGACTCTGATGGTACCAGAATCCCCTGATTCATCGTGCTGAAAAAGTCTGAAATATACCTTCATCAGATTCTCGAGACATCAGTACGTTTTTGCTTGGGGTAAAATTGTTCTTGGTTTAAGCTTTATTTTAACCTCCCCTAACCCCTTCAATACACCTACATCATAGGGGCCCATGGTCCATAGGTCACTTGGCACCTTTTCAAGATCATCTTGAACAAAATGCTGGTCATTGACGCAGAATCACCATTTTTGTGGGACTTCCCGTTTTGCTATCTTTATCCAGTATGTAATGCTCAGGAAGACCACTTCATCATCGCTTTGGGCTTCCCTGAACATATCGTCATCGATAATGTCAGTCAGTCTGTATCCCTCCTCAGGAGCTATCACTGTTCTCCATGGTCTAATTTCATTGTCTATCCCTTCGAGCATTGCCATCTCTCTTCATACTTTAGCTGCTTGCAACTCAATAGGAATAGTCTGTCCACATTCCTCATCCAGAGGTATTTGTGGTCTAAATAAAAACTCATCAGGCATCCTCACAATCTTCCCTACCAGGCTAGGTAGCCATGCTAACAAAATGCTTACTTCATACAGAAAATCTCTGGGTCTACTGGAACGCCTCACAGAGCCACCTGCCCTGTGAAAGCCAGTATGAACTCTCCCATGTTTAAATAGTGTATTCCTGGAGTGGAGCACACTATTCCTTGATCAGTAAATGAAAGTGTCATGTTATGTTTCGTCATTTAATATCTTCCTAAAATGTTAACTGATTTCTGTCGTGAATATAACAAACAAACAGACATGTCACATTCTCCTATGGAGACCAGTAAATTATCAGTAAAATGAACTTCGCTCATAGCTCCAGAGAATCCTTGAGCATTCATGGAAATACCTGACATTTGATATTTTCCCTCTCATATACATGAACAAGTTGCTCCAGTGTCTAAAAGAAAAGAGAAAGATTTGCCTCCTATTGTCTCACAGACTTTGGTTCCTCTTGGGGGTCTGGTGTCATAGATATTACAGAACACATCAAGTCACCTTGTGTGCTGTCCTGTTGTGGGTAGAAGCTCATCCCTGTCCCTGTGAAAGGATTTCCTCCTACCACAGTGACACCTCCTATTCTAGGAGTCAACACTTGTTCTGTATTTGCATACTGTTGTGCCTGCATAGGGGCTTATTGCGACTGCCCCTGTAGTGAATGTATTTGTGCTTGTCCCTGCTGTGGCACCTGCTGTACTTGTGGTGCTTGTGTCTGATACGATGTGTAACATTGGGCAAATCCATCTCTGGTCTGTGTGCTGAATGGCAGAGGACAAACTGTCCCCCTCTGGAACACTGGCCATTTTGTACACCCCCTTGGTTCTCGCATACGCGCAAAATATGTCCTGTTATTCCACAATTCCATCATACTGGGGGAGCCCTTCTGATAATCCCTCCTTGGTCATATCCTCCCTGAGCACTCTGGTTCTCGTTCTGTGTGTTGTTAAACCCACCTTGGTTATTCTGAAATCCGTCTCTTCTTCCCCTATAACCCATACCTCTGCCTGTGGCCTTAAATCCATACCCACCTTGGTCCATTGGGTTCAGATTATTTGCCTGTGCTGCACCCATTGCTTCATTCATTCCCATTCCTTCTCCGCTTGACAATGCCACCCCATCTATGGCAAATTTAGACAACTTTTTCTGTACCAACTTAGCTTCCTCATTTTTTCTATTTCATCTTTCTTTTTGTTCTTCTCTTGTAATAACTGGCATTGGTGTACTATAGTCAACTGTATTTCAGCCCATGGCTTCCCTTCCATCCCCACTTTTTTTTTTTAATCTGTCTCTGTACCTGTTCTGGTGACCCCTGACATAAAATATGATAACATAATGCCACTGTCTTTTGCCACAGCTTGTGAGTTTCAAGCTGCCATTTCTCTTAAATGTATTGAATATAAGCAATAGGGTCTTCATCTTATTTGATTTTGCGTGTCATAATTGCATCCATATCTGATGTGTCAGGATTTTGTACCTCTGCAGACATCTGCCCTACAATTATTAAATAGTGCTCCATCATGCACTGTGTTGGGTGCAGTCACACTTGAATATCCCGCTCTTCTCCATATGTCATCAGCCCTCTCTCCAAGAATGGCTGCAGGAAACCTTTTATGTCCCCTAAGGCCAGCATATTTCCTCCTGTCATTTTCTTTATTTCGCATATACATTTCCCAGCCCCCGAAGTCAAACTAGGGAGCTTGCATTTTAAGTTATCCTTGTCTATCTGTGGCCATGGAACATATTGAGGTCTTGCTCTTCTTTCTCTAACAAGGGGAACTGTGTGAACCCCATCCCATAGTCGGATCACACTATTAGTCTATCCATGGCAGGAATAATAGACCCTGTCTGTCTTCTTTCTGGCAATGACCTTAACCTGCTTACATATGGTGGACACTCTCCCTTCTCACTATGTGATCTTCCTGGGGGACACTCAGGATATGCTATGGGATCTGGCGGTCCTTCTTTAGGATGTTTCAGACATGACCGTCTTACTTCATTATGCATCTTTTGGTTTCTCAGAGGGGTGTAAGCACCCTCTCTATCTGTTTCATGACCTGACTCTCTGTGTTCGTCTGACATTTCCAGACCCCAACTGGTATGACTATCATCCCCTCTCAATCTAAATCTAGTCTACTCAAGCACAATGCTCGATGTTCATCCCTAAACAGGTTTCCTTCCTCACTTCGTGATTGAGGTACTGGGGTTCGATCATCCTTCCCTCGAACTCCATATTCACTATCTCACCTTAATTGCTTATATACCTTGTCGATCCATTCTCCAATGCTTTCCCCATCATCTCTTTCTTCTTCTAGAATTACTGCATATACTGCTGGCGTTACTTCCTTTATCGGGATGATCTCTTCCACTCTATCCCATAGTATTTCTTGGCTCTGCCTCATTTGTTCTTTATGAATAAGTGTCGTATCCGAACCTCACTGCCTTCTTTTTCACTGTATTTCTTCATCTACTTCCCTTCGCTTTCCCCATCTCTTTTAACTCTTTGTTCCTCCTGCCTTTGTTCTTCCCTTCTTACCCCTTCCCTTCTTTCCTCTTCTTCCCTTTGTCTATGTAATCTTTTCTCCCTCACCCTTTGTGCTTCTTCCTCTTCTCTCTTTCTTTGTTTTCTGTCCCTTCCTTCTATGGTTCTTTGTCTATTGTCGTACTTTCTTTGTTCCTCTGCCCATTTTTCATCTTTCTCTTGCTCCTCCTGATATATCTGTTCTCACTGCTCCCTACTTTTCCTTCTTTGCTCATCTTACTTTAATCTCTCGTTCCTTATCCTTCCTTTCTGATTCGTCCTTATCTTCTCTTTCCCTAACTTCCTTGATACTTTTCCCATCTATTTAAAGTAATATCTGTCCTCCCATCCATTTGTTTTGTATGAGTGCTACCTCGTCAGCCTTATCTTTTTCTCCTTTCCATCTCTTTATTTCTCTGCCTATGTTTGTTGACAAATTCAACCGTTTGTTTCATTCTTCCTTGTCTTGTATGAATTTACAAATATCTTCCTTTCTTTTATTATATTCCAAACTATCGTCACTACTGTAAGCAGGGGTTCATATATCAGATTACTATACCCTGTTGCTGCTCTTATTTCCTTTAAAGGATACACTCCTATCTCTTCCTTAGCAACACTCTTTGCTTCAGGCAATGTAAAGGGAGCTGAGGGCTCAATGCCTTCCTCCTTATGCTGATTAAGCATCCACTACATAGGTGGCAGCTCTTTTTTTTCTCTTGGTACATCTTCCACAGTTCTTCTCTTTGTACAAGGTGTGCAAGTATGTGGTCATAAATGATCCCCCTTGTGGCCAAGGCATGAACATTTTGTCTGCTGCGCCCTTTACCCATTCTGCACTATACTGTTTGAGCTTGGGTGCGTGTTTTGGCAGTGTCTTGCATAAGTGCATGCGAGGAGTGTCCTCCATAAGACAAGTATCAATTGACTGTCAACCCTTACCCGATTGTTAAATAACCTTTTACCTTGACTTAAATCACCACTTTTAAGGTCTTAACACAACAAATATGAGCAAGCACCATCAATCACTGCTCAATCCTTTTATTTCAATAATCTATCTATTACCTAAGAGATTTCCTTCCCAGGATTCAAAAAGCAACTGAAAATCTGACTATTCAATCAGTACTAGTTATCTCTGAACATGTACTAGAGCAACCTATATATGCCTAAAATGTTAATGAAGTCTTTCAGTCTGTATGATCTGCTGCTTGTATATTACTCTCTTTCATCTACTATATTCTATCCTTTTCTCAGAATGTATGAATAATTACCAAGATGTCTGCAACCATGCTGTGATACACCAAGGTCTGGGCGTGTAACAAATGTAATAAATAAATAAATAAATAAATAAATACATTATTTCGATTGCCGCCAATATTTTTGCTACACTTTATCTTTAATCGCTGTTACTTGTCCAATTCTTCACAATTCTATCGCTCCTCGATACTTTCCAAACATCAACTGACATACTCTCAGTCTCAGCGAGCTTTACACAAAACATAGGGCCTCATTAAAAGTTAAGGTGCCGGCACCGTTAACCCTGTACCGCCTCATCACGAGGTCCCCTCACGGGACCCGCTCTGGACGTCTGGTCAGACCAGAGAAAAGGGGGACCAGCATGCTAACAATGGGTCCGTCATTAAAGGGCCTGTTCTTAGCATGCTCCCCATTCCCATTCCCTATGGGGGCTCAAATGGGAATGGGGATGGTCCGGGTTCCCTGAATGGGGAAAAAGTCGGAATGGCCCGGTATTTCCCCATTGAGCGACCACGGACCTGGATCCGAGTTTGGAGGCAGCCATGCCCTTACTATTTAGGCATAGGGCAAAGGCATACAAACTTGTATTTAGGCATAGGGTCTCATTACACGGTAGGTGCTAAACCATGGTGCTATTAGCACTATGGTTCATGCTGGTAATTTACCGATTCCGCCATGGGGAATTACCACCCCATTCCAAGGTTGGCGGGGCGGTAATTCCCCATGCCGCCATGGCCCTTCCCTATTCCCATTTTTGCCCCATAGGGACCCTACTTTAACGGCTGACCGTTAACCCTTACCGCCTTCCATTAATGAGGCCCATAGTCTTTTATTCCAAAAATACATCAGAGGTGATGTCATACTACGTGACAATATTGAACAGCCTATCAAGACACAGGATTGGCTAAGGGGAACATCAAAATATACTTTCTGTAGGGACTAGGATTGTGATTGGCTGTCCATTATCAAGTGGACAACATATGCTTACCTCTAAAACATGTAATCTTGAGAAACATTAGATAGACATTGCTCATTGGTATTCAAACTATAAGGTCCTTCAATATATGGACTAATACAATTGGTTTTGCACGCTTGTGCCAGGTCAGGAACATTTGGTTCACTTAGCAGACCCAGATACAAGGAGGTGGGGCACAACACTACCTCCCCACCAAATTAGCCCAGCATCGCTCATCACCCATGCCTTCTGCCATGAAGATTGTCTTTGAACTTGGCCTTTGAAAGTATCCTTGTCTTTTAGAATACATGGGAGTGAGAGCACTCACTATCATGTTCTGGGACTCCAAGTTCGAAATCTATTTTTATCCTTGGCTCATGTGACAGGAGACTACAATTTGGTCCATTTTGCAGGTTTTAAAGGCTCTAAATGAAATAAACTTGGCACTCTTGGTGTTCTTTCTTTGCTCCTTAACAAGGGATAATTAATGCTCTGCACCTTCGATTATTATCGATAGCTGACCTTGGCTGCTTCAGTCTTGACTCCAGACCAGACAGCCTTGTTGTTAGGCAAGATTGTATGCAGTACCCTTTGGGTGCACTACAACAACCCTGACCTCCTGGCAACAGGAACCCTACCTTTGGTATTAGTCTGTACTACACAGGTTGATAGCATGTTCAACAGCCAGGCTTACCTAAAGAGGGGTCAATGTGATCTGTAGGGGAGTTACACAGAGATTCACAGTGACAAGTATTCAAATAAACTCTTAGGCCTTCATTACAAGTCAGGCGTTAAGGTTTAACGGCACCGTAGGTGCCGTTAAACCTTAACGCCTGATTCACACTCTAACGCCTGCTTTTTGCAGTGTTAAAGTCCAAGGTGCTAAGCGACCTTGGTGCTAATTACGGCACCGTAATTTATGGTGCCGTAATTAGCGCCTTCCCCATCCCCAGTATGCGCTATGGGGCAAAATGGGAATGGGGAAGGGCAAATGGTGAATGGGGAATTACCGCCCCACTCACCTTGGAATGGGGCGGTAATTCCGCCAACCACCATGGCGGAATCCGGCATGGACCATGGTCTAATAGCACCATGGTCCACCGCCTGACTTATAATGAGGGCCTTACACACAAGATCTCTTTATTAAACAATTATTAATTTATTTAACAGTCAGTTTGAGTAAACCTTCTTCAGAAGGGGCAATATAAAAGTAACACACAAATACACTCCAAAATACACACTCTGAGTTTCCCTAAATCAGCAAATACCAATTTGGGATGGCACAGAGATTCTTCCTAGATCCTCAGGTTACTTCAATAGCTAGGAAACTGTGGACATTAATATATAACTGTTGTATTTTGGGCAATACTTAGTAAAGATTACTAGAATAAAACAAGAGATCTCAGAAATATTCTGGAGCCGGTAAGTACTTTTGGTAACCTCCGATGCAAAGTAAGTTAACCCCTTCCTTGAAGGAGGGCTAAACACAGAGTCAGAAGGAAGAAGCATTACTCAGGGAGCCAGGCAAGGCCAAAGTCAATTGGACAAAAGTCAAGGTGAGCTCAAGCAATTCTTGCAGGTAGGTAAAAGTCTTGCACAATGTTTTAGAAGTTTTTGTAGAAAAGAAGAAACCAAAGTAGGGCCACAAGATGATTAGGCTTGTGAGGTAAATAAGCTGTTAGCAACTCTACAGAAGCAACCAAGTCTCCAATGATGGCAAGTGAGGTTACAGAACAAGAGATAGGTTCTCTTAGACTGTACAGTACCTTTGGTTAGAAGAACAAAGGTTCCAACTTGCTTCTGTTCCTGTGCAGCTCCGCAGATTCTGTGTTCCTGGGCCTTAGTCATGGGGACAAGAGGGAGGATGTCTGGAGGAATCCTGCACTGTAATGGGATGGTCAGCGACAGAAAAGGACCAACTTCTATTCAGTGGCACTTTGCGGTTTCAGCTACTTGCGTCTCAGCAAATAGCACTACCACGGACTCTTGGCTGTTGAGATGGGCTTTCCTTGCATCTGTGGTCCAGCACTCTGTTGAGGAGACTCAGGCTTGGCCAGCCCTGCTTCCTGGTAGTCTGGAGGATCTTCCTGGAGCTTTTGGCCAACTTAAAAGCATCACTCACAAACTGGTGTTCCTCTCCCGGGTTCTACGGTTTCCAGCAGCAACTGCAGTGGAAATTCAACCATCTTCGAGAGGATGTCCAGGTGGCTTGCTTTGGAGTTCATTGGTCCCACCATTTCAAGGAGAGAAGTCATCCTTGCAGAGCTTCTCTAGTCGAGGTGATTTCGGAGCTTCAGCACAGCAGCAGGGCTTCACCAGACAATCCAACGGTCCAGGAGTTGCAGCAGGTGTCTCTTCCAAGTTCTTCTTCTGATTCCTTTGTCAAGTGGTCAATCCAGTGGTCGACTCACCTTCCAAGCCAAAAAGCCTCACCTTGTATGCATATTTCTCCCATTCATTCCAGTCCAGCTGTCAGTCACCCAGCAGGGTGGCTGTCCTTGCCGGACAGCCAGCCAGCCAATCACCTCTGTGTGCATTTCTGTCTCCTATGAGACTAAGCACAGGGAGTTTCGGGCACCCCCCTTGCTTCCTGCCCCCACCAGACACCCTTGAGCCAGAGGCAGGCTTCACTTGTGAATCCCGCCCAACACAAAACGAGCAAAGGAGACTGTGGAGAGTTTAAGAATTTTGAGAATGGGGTTCATAGTGATGTTGAGGATGTAGGTGATGTGTTCTCAAAGCATTGGCTTACAATGTGTTTTTGGTTATATAATATTTTAGATTAAGTGTTGGAAATGAGAGGTTTATGCTCTAATTGTGGAAAAATATTTCTGACTGGGAGTATAGTTTTTTTTCTTTTCAGGAAAAGAAAATTCATCATCTAAAGAAAGAGCATAAAGAAATGTTCCAATATTTTTTTGTAATAGAGGTGAATACTATTTCTCTGATTGAAAATATATTGTTTGGTTATATATTGGTAAAATAACATGAAGGCTATTTTAAGAGCCACCCAAAACAATGTTTAAGTATATTGGAAAAGGAAAATACCTTTGATGCCTTTTTTAAAAAGATTAGCTGCATTTACAAGCAGCCAATAAAACATCATGCCCTTTCAAGCAAATTATTGCCACAGGCCACAGTATGCCAATGAAATGTCATGTATTTTTGTCAGATGTTGCCACGTTAATGACTATGACATTAGCCGCTGGTATAGCGATTACAATTTCTGTGCATTTATCATGTTCTTGCATTCATTTCACACTATACAATTTCACATGTGTTTCTGATTCTATGCACTCAGGTGTACCTTTATGTTGTTTCAATTGATACACCTTGTCAATATGTATTTTTGAATCTGTAAAAATGTAACAGGTAGCCAAGATGGCTGGTGATTGACTTGATCTGCGTCTATGAATCCTTCAATCTTTCATCATACTTTGTGTTGGGATTTGGTATCCCCGGCTATGAATCCGCTGGTTGTACCCATGGTTATATCTGTCTGTATTTTGGTGCAGAGATCATATTATATTATGGATGCTTCAGGACAGATTTGTACATGTGTTTCTGTTTGGATGTTTTTACCTGAAGGCTAGTGTTTTTCAGCACATTTAAAAAATGTATGTGTAACTGTGTCTATGGGTGGGTTTTAGTCATGTATCCAGGCTTATAGCCGCGGGTATGTATTTTGGCAAATTAGTGGTGAACATTTATTTTTAATCTATTGTGTACATGTTGTATATAGTATTCTGTGGAAGGATTGTGTTTGGGTTCATTGGTTGATATGAGTTGCAATAAAAATCTTGTGGGGATTTTACTTTTTTGCTTTCCACAGTCCACTTTTTGTGCTATTGATTTATGAAAGATATGAAAGTGACCTTTTGGTGTACTTGTCACATTCTGGTTCCAGAAGTGAGAGTCTGCACATATTCTGTGTTTGGGTATTGTGAAGATCTATTTATTAAATGGTGCAGCGGAACTTGAGTGAATTGTTGTATTTCTAAGATAAGTGAAGTATGTCTAGGTGTCGGATTTAGGCAAGTTTATTAGTATTGTTTGGCAAGTATGGTTTTCCATATTTTAGTTCAGTGTCTTTGCAAGAGTGATGAAGTCGTATGATATGTTATGCTATGCTCATGTGTGACAAAACATATATTTCCTTATAAAAGTTGTTTCTCATTGACATTGGAAGATGAGATATGCATGTGGGCATATAAGAAACCTGAATGTGAACCAAGGAGCATAACTCTACCCTTGATCAATATTCTGGCTGTGTGTGTGCTTTGTATTTGGATTTTGAGCTGTTTTTCTGTGACCCTCTAGTGTGGGTTTGTTACTGTCTTCAAACTGTGGAAATGTTTGAATGTGGCTTTAAAATTGAGATGTTTTGGTAGGCAGTGAGTCTGGTGAATGTGAACTTGCTAGTCTTTTAGAAATAATAATGAACAGCTATATTTGGTGTGCTTTAGAAGGGTGGGCAGGATTCCATTTGTGTTTCATGCTATATATTGCATTATGTGATTAGGCAATGCATTGACATAGGGAGATAAATGGGGATGCAGAGTGGGATGGGGAAACAGTATTATTGATGAGGTTTGCAAGATAGCTTTTTGGGGCTGACTTAGGCACTTGGATATTGAAAACCTAATGGAGTGGGGATGGGCAGTGGACAGAGGACATACTGCCAATATCTTTTATTGTGTAGTAGTGATTATTTTGTAGGGGAAATGTAGGATATTGGGTCAGGCTGCTGGACCTATGCAGGTTGAATAGGTGAAAACAGGTGAGGTGCTTGACTTTGCATGTTATTTTATTATGAGGATGACTAACAAGAACTGATTAAATGGTTGGTAGGAGGAGGATTGTTGTGACAGGGCTCAGTTATGTCACTAGCTGTAGAGTTAATGCTGGCTGTTTGGAGTTGGTGTTCAGTTCTTAAGGAGAGACTTGTAAGGTGTGAAACAGAAGCTGGGAGGAGCAAGTAAGTGGCAGTGCGTTATCTCTTTTCTGTTATTAGCTTTCTCATGAATTGAGGACACGCTAGAGATGCATGAATGGTTGGTTGGTATATCAAAGCAAATATGTGTTAGAAATGATCTTGCAACATCATTATCAATGTGAAAGAAGACATTATGCACATTTATATATTGTTTTAAGTAAACATGTCTTCTCTTTAGAAGTTGTTTGGGAATTGTAATCTGAAGTTAGGGGTAGAGTATGCAAGGTGTTACTGAAGAAATGTATAGTGGTATGGGGGAAACTGTATTATTGATGAAGTTTGCTAGTGTAGATTTGTGGTGCTGCCCAGGAAACTTGGCTATAAGAACCCTAGCCAGAGTGGATATAAACAGTGGATGGAGGATAGACATGCTGATAAGTTTTGTTGACTAACAGTAGTAGTAATTCATTTGTAGGTGAAAGGCGGAAAGTGGGTTAGACCATTGGTTTATGATGCTTAAATTGGTGAAAACTATTGATGTGGTTCATGTTGCATGTTTTTTTTTATGAGGATGGCTAAGAAGGACTAATTAAGTGGGTATTTGGAGAAGCAAGGGTGTGGCAAAGCTCAGTTATGTGACCAGGAATATGCTCAATGGTGTGTGTTGAGTTGGCCTACAGTTGTTAAGTAGAGGCTTTTAAGGTGTGAAAACTGGAGATGGGTGGAAGTACTAAATGGCAATGTGTTATGTTTAAGCTATGTTGCCTTATCATGTTACTTATGTATTAAGGACACACCAGAGATGAATGAATAGTTTGTTGTTATATGAAAGGAAATATGTGTTACATATTATTTTTCAACACCTTTATGAACGTGAATGAAGAAATGTTTGGTCATTTTTGTCATGTTGTCTACAGTGAACAGGTCTTCTATTTAGAAGTTGTTTAGGAATGGTACTATGAAGTTATGTGTAGGGTATGCAAGGTATTTTTTAGGACATGTAAAGTGGTATGGGGACAATGGTATTATTGATTGAGGTGAGGTGTGGTAAGGAAGCTTTATAGGGCTACTTAGCAGATTTGGACATTCACACTCTGGTGAGAGTGGGGATGTGTAGAGGAGGGTGGCTGTACGTATGTGATATGTGTTTTGTTGAGTAGCAGTAATAGTGATTAGTTTGTAGGTGAAAGGTAGGATAGTGGGTCAGTGCATTGGCCTATTATGGTGAAATATGTGGAAACAGGTGCAGTGGTTCATTCTGTATGTTTTTGATGATGATAATAAGGAGGACTGATTAAACGGGTGGTGGGAGAAGCAATGGTGTGGCAGGGATCAGTTATGTAACTAGCAGTATGCTGAATGCTGTGTGTCTGGAGTTGGCCTACAGTTGTTAAGTAGAGCCTTCTATGGTGTGAAAACTCGAGCCGAGTGAAGCACCTGAGTGGCAATGCATTATGTTGAAGCTATGTTCTCTTACCATGTTGCCTATGAATTGAGGAAATAGCTGAGATTAATGAATAGTTGGTTGGTATATGAAAGTAAAGATTTGTTACACATTATTTTGCAACACCGTTATGAAGGTATATGAAGAAATGCTGGTAATTTGTGTCATGATGTTTCCTGTAAACATTTGTTCTATTTAGAATTTGTTTGGGAATTGTACTCTGAAGTTATGCGTATAGAATGTGAGGTATTATGAAAGTCCTTTGGTGTTTTAGGGAAACAATTCCAGGTAAATGTTTTTTGGGAAATGATGAAGCAAATTGAAGAAGGTGATTTCATAGTGACTAACTGGGTAGGGTTTGGTCATTTGAATTTCAGCTTTTGTGCAGTAACATATAACATGTTTTTGAACCTTTGTATATAGGTATGAAGTTGCAAATGACATGCTTTATGCATATATTTATATTAATATGTGTATAGTTTATTATGAATTGCTATATTATGTAAGAAATGGGTACTGTGGTGTATAAGATTAGGTATCTTTTCATTTAGGCATATCATTAAAAAATGCACTCTTCCCAGTACATATATATTACAACTTGGTAAACTTAATTCTTGGAAATGGGGTGGTTTGGAAGGGCTGGAATCTTTTTGGGTTTCATGGTATGCAATGAAATATGTTGTTACACATTGCACTGTAATATGGAGATGTAAAATGAATGGGGGTGCATGTTTGGTTTGGGGAAACAGTATTATTGGTGAGGTTTGCTGAGATAGTTTTCTGGGGCTGCCCAGGGCACTTGGCCAATTGAAACCCTAGTGGAGTGGGGATGGGCAGTGAAAGGAGGACAAACATGCTGATATCTTTTGTTGAGTTGCAGTAGCAGTGATGTGATTGTAGGTGAAATGTAGGATAGTGGACCAGGCTGTTGGCTCTATGATGGTTGAACAGGTAGAACAGGTGAGGAGCTTGACTTTACATGTCATTTTATGAGTATAAGTAAGAAGGACTACTTACATGGGTGGTAGGAGGAGTAAGCTTGTGACAGGGCACAGTTATGTGACTAGCAGTAGATTTAATGCTGTTTGTGTGGAGTCGACCTACAGTTCTTAAGGAAAAGCTAAGGATATGTGAAAACTGCAGCTGAGTGGGGTAACTAATTGCCAGTGCATTATTTTGAAGCTCTTTTCTTTCGTTACCTTTCTCATTAATTGAGGACACACCAGACATGAATGAATAGTTGGTTGGTATATAAAAGCAACCATGTATTACATATTATTTTGGAACACCTTTATGAAAGTGAATGAACAAATGACAGCAATTGTTGTCATGTTGTTTCCAGTGAACATTTCTTCTATTTAGAAGTTGGTTGGGAATTGTACTCTGAAGTCATGTGTAGAGTATGTGAGGTATTAATTAAGAAATGTATAGCGGTATGGGATTGAGGTATTATTGATCATGTATAGCAGGTAGCTTTATGGGGCTGTCCAGGGGACTTGCAATTCAAACTCTATTGATAGTGGGTATAGGTAGTGGAGAGAGGATGTACATGCTGATATGTTTTGTTCAGTTTCACTTGAAATGATTAGTTTGAAGGTCTGTTTTTGATTAACAGAGGCCAATTTGGAACAGGTTTTTCATGGTCGCTGTCATACGAAAAGGACCTAGGGCCTCATTACACGGTAGGCGGTAAGGGTTTACGGTACCAGTAAACCCTAACAGCCTTACTACGAGGTCCCTTTGTGGGACCCGACCTTAACGGCTGGTGTAGACCAGCCGTTAAAGTTGGGACCCGCAAAGGGACTGAAGTGGGAGAATAGAAGAATAGGCTGACGCCCTTCCCCTCTCGCGCTTGGCCTAGAGGATCACGACCTAGACACCCGCCACGAGAGGAGTTTGTCTATCTACCAGACGACCAAATACCCTGGTACAGGAACATACGGATGTGCCCACCTACCTGCCCAGCAGCCCGCCCTGCCCATGCCGACACCTGCGGCATGGATCAACTTGACTAAACCTACACGTCGTTAGAGATGCCATGACGACCTAGCCAACGGCCAGCACACCTGTGCAAACATGCACACCGGACACTCCCACACCAATCCACACGAAGAACATACTCAGTGCTATGACGTAGGCAACAGACATACCCACGGACGTGCATCTTTATTATTTTCCACATAGGCTCTCAAAATGCTGAAACGCAAGACGCATAATGAACTTATCTAAAAAGGCTTGCTCATGCTTCTTCTAAGAACCATGTACCATAATGAAGAATATACACGATACTGAGGATAGAGCAATACGATACCGTAACCTAAAGCGCTCTGCATCAAACGGTTCCACCTATGCACCAGGCCCAAGTAGGCCGCAAGCAAAAGCTTCCATGAACATTGAATGAGCAAGAGCTCGGTTGCTGACCCTGCAGAATGAGCCCGGCGAAAGCACACAGCCAAGGGCACGATGTTGCAATCTCGCACGCCGCAAGCCAACGCCAAGGTCGCACCTGCAAGATAAACCAGGCACACAGTGGGAAAAACAATATTAATTGTGCTGAATTCTGCCTCAAACACGGTCCCACCTCACGTGACAAAGCCAAACCTGACAGGATGCCAAGCCCAGGAGGAAGGAGACGCCTGAATCCCACGTTTCAAGACACAGGCAGATACAATTAAAAGACTCATTGGACATCTGCAGCAGTGGGAGTAGTCGACCTCCCAACATATGAATAAATCCTCACATTGTTTACACCTACCCATAGTAAAACATTGTTGCAAATGACAGGTGCACTGCGAGCTGGGAACAGCGATAGTCCCAGACTGGGAGGCTCGCGAGCGGACAAATCAGAACATGGGGCTCTTATCACTGACGCCATTAACATTGACCAATCCTCAGAGGTCTTCATGTAACAATTTTTATGTATCAAATTGAAGGGACAGCCCAAGTATATCACCTGACTAACCCTCAACCACTAACACCGTTCTCTATATGTATGCTATACTAACCCTACCACTCGAGTAACCAATCCAGAGTGGAAATAGGTTTTTTGCAAAACTTTCTAAGGTGACGCAAGTAGCGCGTCATACTAAGGTAAAAAGGGCCTGCGAGCCCCACGATTTTGTGTGTGTCAGGACGGACGCGTACGATCCTTGACCCATCCCTGTCGTTTGTCTAATAAACAGCAGAGTCACCTTGCTTCTTGCGTGTGTCTCATACTCTATCTCTTTTGGGATATACGGGAGGAGTTGGGGCCTCCCTGCCCGGAGGTCTACGGATGGCCCGGCCGACCCCGGCAGAATTTCCCCCCGACAATTTGGAGGCACTGCTGAGATCTGTTTAAGATTTGCTTTTTTATTTTTATTTTTACAGGTACTCCCGTTGCGAGGAGTTCCGGCGGCGCGGCCCCCTCTGCCGTTGCCCCCTTCTGAGGACTACAGGACCATCGCGGAACTGCGAGAAGACCGGACAGCGCAATCCGGATATTGGCTTCGGGAGCTGGTTGAGAAGTATCCCGCCCGCGGTTGGCGAGTGTCCAGACGTGGTCCAGACGAGGGGAGGTGGCGAGCCGCTTGGAGGGGTGCACGCAGTTCATCAAGAGAACTTGGTGAGCATGCCACGCACAACAAGCAATGTGAAATTGTGAGGGAAGGGGGAGGAATTAAATACGGGAGGTGGGAGGTGTTGCACAGGTGCGCGGCGAAGGTTTGACAATTTAGTGTTGGCAATGAAATGAATGGTAGCCGAACGAGTGCAAGAGCAGTCGGCTACGCTACGCGAGAGAGGGAGGTGGAGCACGAAAACATCACGTGCGGCCGCTCGTAGACACTGATTGGCCTAGGTCGTGACTAAGTGTAAAGGTGTGTGTGTGTGGTTTCCTACGATTTGGCATTTATTGATCAATGAGTAGATGAGGATCCCTATTGTTCGAGCAAGAAACTCGATAGGTAGATGACGTTTCCCTGTAGGCGGTAGCTAGTTAGTTGCCCAATACGGAAGATAATTGGCTGGTTAAGCCCTCCTGTCGAGGGGCGTATCACACGCGAGGCGACGCAGCGTGCGCAGTCCGATTATATTAAAGATTACCTTGTTCCAGGAGTGACAGGAAGACAGCTGTGAGGTTAACGGGGGTAGATTGCAAGTGTATTTTGGACTTAAAGAATACATGAAGAACTTACCAGTAGTTCGAAGAGATTGGTGACGTCACCAGTAGGGCTTTCATAGGATATCCCGAGCACAAGGCATCTTTCTTTCTGAGAGTGGTGGGGAAGAGAACTGTGGTAAGGGAGCGGAAACGGAGATAAACGGTAATGAGTTGATCGGGGAAAGGCGAAACGGGGGACGTGGCTGCGCACGGAGAACGCCGGCCACGGCAAGTGCAGAAGAAGGAGGAGGAGCAAATGAAAATAGGACGACTGCATAAGAACGTCACAAGGGGTACGCAGCCGCAGGGGGCTACGTGCGCCTCGGCCACAGGGGGCCGTAAGGGTGTTGTGTAAAGGAAGAAAGAAAGAAGAAAATATACAAATGTAAATACTATATTTTAATAATTTTCCTTAGCGGACTATCGCAAGTCCCCAAATTTACGGGGCCAGGTAAAGGTATAAGGCTGTGTATTGTAAGTGTTAGTAAGATAATAGCTACCAAATAGGGGAAGGATAACAAGTGAAGCGCTACTATGTCATACGGGACAGGATCGGGAGGGTGGGGGAACACCCTCACTACCCCACTACAACACATATGTACAACACTGTCACCCCATAGGGAGAAACTGATCAAGTATAGCATAGAATGGACAGAGGGAACAGACAACAAAATGATAACACCATGGCCTCCTAATGGTAGCTTCGATCCATATACCCAACATTCACTATTAAACCATCTGCATAATACATACAAAGGGAAGAAGTTGACACACCACGTGGAGGTGTTTAACTTATGGAGGATGTTCCAAGGGTCCCGACCAGGACCAAATGCAATGTTCACTGTGGGGGAAATACCGGAAGAAAAAGAGATTAAGGAGGAAGGAGAGAATGGGGAAAAGGGGAGTGAGGACCCAAAGAACATGGGGAACGGACAAGAGGGAGGAGAAAAGAATAATAACTCAAAAGAAAATGAAATAAAAAAGGAACAGAGCAACAATATACCCCTAGCAAAGGTAGTGAAAACAGAGGGAGGGGCGTTGTACCCTTTAAGAGAATTAGGAGAAATAGAAAGAGGACAGTTAAGGGCGGCTGAGGGGTACTCGAACCCGGCATACAGCCCGCCACCATATGTGGCTCATAGGAAGATGCCAGCAGGGGAGGGGAGGACTGGAGAAGAACAAACTGTGGAAATAGGACATGATGAGTGGGTAGCTGCGCAGATACTATTAAAATTACGAGGTTCATTAACAGGAGACGAGAAGGAGGTAGTGAGGAAAATAGACGAGGATAATACCAGGGAGAGTGGAATGAGAGGGGAAGAGCTGTTACGACAAAAGGAAGAGATTTTGGAGGAACGACTAGCAGAGTTAAGGGATGAGCAGAATGAACTGATCAAACAGCTCGAGAGGGAGGAAAGAGAGAGCGAGGGGAAGGAAAGAAGGTAAGAACGAATTGGAAAAAATAAGGGAACGAACTGAGGAGCAAAGGAGAGAAGCTGAAAGGGTAAAAGCAGCAGCAGAAAGGGTATCAAGAGCAGTATTACGAGAAAGGAAAAAGGAAGAGGAAGAGAAAGAAAAAGAAATGGCAATGTGGAAGAAGAGATTACTATCAGAAACGACTAAGAAATACAAAGAAGGGAGGGTGATAGAGAGTATATTAGAAAGGGAGAGGGTGAGATGGGAAAGGAAGAAAGAGGATGAAAGGATATTGGAAAAGATGAGTAGTGAAGTAATGGAGGAATTAAAAAGGAAAAGGGAGGAAATTGGTAGAGAGATGGAGGAGAGAAATGAAGGGGAAAGAGAAGATAGGAAAGGGGAGAGTGAAGTAAGGGGGTATGTGTATAGAGACACAGAAGTAGCAACAACATCAGCGCAAAGGGGAGCGGTTGGTAAAGGAGAAAAGGGAGAACCGGACCTAATAGACTTAAAAACAGTAACAATCAAGGGGAAAAAGACAGAGTGGGGGCTGCCGTTTGTGAATGACTTTTGTAGTGAGGAAGAAGAAGGAATGGAGAAGGAAGGAAGAAACAGTGAAAGGGAAAGCCTAGATAAACTATACACCACCCGGACCAATACAGACTCACCATGGATCTGTAGGAGAAAGGATGAACTTGAGAGAAGTGAGGAGGAAGAGCAAGGAATAGCGGAAAGACAGACACATGAAGTCACACCGTCACCATTACACCCTCTCCCATCCCACCCTACATGCTCAACCACCTCACGCTCATTACGTACAATCAAACTCGCGCCCTTCACAAACGAACTGACACCCTATGCAGGTAGGCTTAGAGACCTCCCTAGACGCAGGCAGGAACAAACCTTCACAAACAAACTGACACCCTATGCAGGTAGGCTTAGAGACCTCCCTAGACGCAGGCAGGAAAGACGAATACACACGCCCACATTAAATACAGGAAATGATGGAAGAAGGGGAAAAGATGGAGAAGAAAGAGTTACGAGCAGGGGAAATACGGACAAAATTGACGATGAAGGATAGAGGGAAGAAGAGGAGGGGTGTGAGGACTCGATTTTATGGAACCCAAGGGGTAAAACGAGACACAACTTAATGCCACTTCTGGAGAGGGGAGGGGTTAGACCACAATACGTCCCTTGGAAGCATACAGACAACGAAAATATAAAGTGCAGGCTCCCATCATTAAGTGGAGGTGCGGGTAAATGGATATATGAAATGGAAAAACACACCGCAGGACAGAAACTGGCAGTAGGATATGTAAAGGGCCTTCTAATATCGATATTAGGGGATGCAGCGGATGACATTTGGAAGAGAGCAGGATTCACTGGGGTAACAATAGCAAACACATCGCACGATGGGGCACCATTTGCAAACTGCAGACATGCACTATGGCAGGCACTGAGGGTACAGTACCCAGACACATCAGACATAGGAGCAATTACCTCACGCAAGATGCGTGAGGACGAAGATCCTGTTGATTATATCCAGGAAATCCAAGAGAAGTGGCGCATGGAAACTAGAGAACAATGGGACAAAACACCAGCAATATTTTATCATATACTAGTACAAGGGCTCCCAGAAGGAGTTCAGAAACAACTGAAGAAAGTAGTGGGAATGGAAGCAAAAGCATGGCCAGAGATACAACTGACAATAGTGCATCATTGCAGGACATGGCAAGGAAAAATGAAACAAAAGGAAGAGGACAGGAAAATGGAAGAGGCTAAACTAGTACAGAAAAAACTTACTAAATACACAATGGAAGGGGCACTAATAACTACACCTACAACAATGACCCAAAGCCCCACACAAGTAGTGGCTGCACAAGATCCCTCCCAAATACCACCCTCACAGACTATAACACAACAGGTGCCGCCACTCCAACCATACACGACCAACATGGGAGGAGGATACTCAATGCCAGGAGCTGGGTATTATAATTATAACAGGGGAAGAGGAGGAATTATGAGAGGGAGAGGATACGGATATAACACACAACAGCAGGTGGGAGGACTTAGAAATTCCCACCCCACCGGGCAACCAGTATACCAGGACAACACAGGAAGCTTTCCATGGCAGAGTAGGGAACCACCGGTGTGTTGGAGTTGTGGATTAGTAGGGCACATGTCACGCACGTGTAGAGTAAGACCAGGAACACCATCATGGAGCGAACAGGGACAACTATGGCCCACACAGGGACAGCAGGGCATACAGCAACAGCAGACGTTGCAACAGGGAAATGAACAGCAACAACTAATAACACAACAACAGCCACAGACATATTCACTGCCACAACAACAGGTAGAGATAACACAACAACCCCAAGCACAACAAACACAACTGGGTAGGGTGACGGTCTTGGGACATAACCCTTACACAGGAAATGGCCAATCGTTGTACCCTCAATAGGACAGCCCACAGACGGCCTTGGTGTGTCCCATCCTGTCAGTAACACCTAATAGTGCGGAGGAACCACGCATAGAGGTAACGATAGGTGACAAAAAATTATCATTCCTTGTTGACACCGGGGCGACCCGGTCTTGCATAAGGGAAGGTAAATTTAAGATGTCGGGCGAAGCCATGAACACCCAAGGATTCTCTGGGGCTAGAGGGTTGGTTCCCTTTACTGATAACATTCCCTTATCTATAGGAGACTATGACATGTCAGTCCCACTTTTATATTATAGTGCCTCACCAGTAAATATACTGGGGAGAGACATCATGAACAGGTTGCATATGACGATCTCCTTTACGGAGGATGGCATAATTTGCTCTACTCCAAGAATTAACATGCTCACAGCATGACAGATTATGCAAGCATACTGCGGACAGACAGCGATTAGGGCCGAGCCAGTAGATGGCGAACTATTCCAGTACGGGACAGACATGGCATTTGCATGGATGCCAGGGATAGAGGGAAAAATATGGAGGAGGCCAGAAGCCTATTTGTTCAGACCAGAAACACCAGCCAATGAACCAGAGGGAAAGGTGGTTCCAGTGGACATTGAGAGCATTATAGCAACAGCTGATTACATTGCGGTACATGCCCAAGACAGAGAAGGAAGAGCATGGAGGGCGGTGATAGCACTAGCAGAAGGATGTAGACTCACCCAGGTGTCAGATGAGGAGCTGTTCTCAGAAGAAAAGGAGGAAGGTGAAATGGTGTTTATGATGTGTGTGGAAATATGGCTAAGAGTGGCGTACAAACAAGTGGCACAGAAAATTGCAATGGCACTTGAGGCACCCACATCCACCCCAGTTCCCTTCTTTGAGGAGGATATGACAAAAGTACCCACATCATTATGGACTACTAGCCCCTATGACGTGGGGTGCATAAAAAGTATAGGGGGAGTAAGGATAAAATTGAAAAAAGGTCCAATACTCCCCAGAGTGAAACAGTACCCACTATCAAAAGAGGCAGATGAGGGCATATATGAAACCATAAAGGCCCTTATAGATAATGGCATATTGGTCCCCTCAGAATCACCATGTAACACGGCTGTATACCCAGTGCGCAAGGCTAGAGGGGGGTCTTGGCGCTTCATACAGGATCTCAGGCCCTTGAAGAACATAGTAGAAGCAGAATACCCCATAGCCGCAAACCCGGCCACAATATTGTGTGGCATTCCAGCAGAAGCATCACGATTTACAGTGATCGACCATAAAAATGCTTTTTTCTCAATACCATTGCAACCAGACTCACAAGATCTGACAAGCTTCACTTACAGAAACACAAAGTGTAAACACACCAGATTGCCACAAGGGTACTGCGAATCACCCTCAATCTTCAACAGAATAATACAGATGGATTTGGGTAACATTGAAGTGGAAAGCACAGTGTTGCAGTATGTCGACGACATAATAATTTGCAGTATAAACGAAAGAACATGCAGAGAGGACTCATTGAAGATGCTGACAATATTGGCTGAAAAAGGTTACAAGGTAGACATGGAAAAGTTACAGTACTGTCAAGAACAGGTACTTTACCTTGGTCAGCTCATATCCCAACATGGAAGAAAGATTGCACCACAAAGAGCACAGGCCATTTAAAAAACGCCAGTACCACAAACAGTGAGGGAACTGCAGCAGTTCCTGGGTCTGTGCAACTACTGTAGAGCATGGGTATTTGATTACAGCTCATACGTAGGACCCCTGCTTGAGGGGTTAAAGGAAGCTAATAAAGGGGAGAAAAAGTTGGGGTGGACAATGGAAATGAAAGAGGCTTTTGATGAACTGAAAGATGCAATATCAACTGCTCCGGTACTGGCAACCCCAGACTATGAGCGACAATTATTTATATTTTCACATTGCGACTCAGCAGTAATGAAAGCAGTGTTGGCTCAAAAAACAAGCATGGGCTACAAACCAGTAGCATTTTACAGCGGCCACTTAGATCCTGTGATGTTAGGTCATTTCCCTTGCGAACAAGGTCTCGCCGCAGCTGCTTTTGTGGTAGAGAAAGCATCAGCAATCACCATGGGGTGCCCAACTACACTGTTTGTGGAATATGCACCATTTGCAATATTGAATAAACCTAAGTCCACCCTAACCACGCAAAGGGCATCAGGTTATGAGATCATCTTATCCAGAGCTGAACTATCAATTGTTAGATGTAGCACGGTCAACCCTGCAAGGTTCCTAGCAGAAGTAATTGAGGAAGGAGATTATGCCCACGATTGTACGCAAATAACTGAAATGTACTCATGTACTAGAAAGATTGAAGAGAACGCACTAGAGGGAGGTGAGCTCCTGTTCATTGATGGGTCATCAACTATCGACCAAAGGGATGGTATAAGGAGGACTGGGGCAGCAGTGGTAAAAATGATGGAGGTACCGGTGTGTGTGGCAATGAAATGTGTACAACTACCACAGCATTATTCCGCTCAAGCAGCAGAATTAATTGCACTAATCTTGGCGTTGAAGGAAAGCTTTGACAAACGAGTGACCATATATTCCGACAGCGCATATGTTACGTCCACTGTCCATTCAGGGCTGTCGAAATGGAGAAGAAGAGGGTTTAGGAGAGCTGATGGCACTCCAGTGCAACATGCCCTCCTATTGGCTGAACTAATTGAAGCATTAAATGAACCCCAAGAATTAGCTTTGGTCAAATGCACCGCACACACCAATGGTGAAGACCACATTTCAAAAGGGAATGCAGCAGCAGACGCACATGGGAAGTATGCTGCATATTTTGGTGAGATATGGAACCCCCCAGAGTCAAAGAGAGGGAGAGGGAGGGGAATGGCTAAGGAGATGTTTATAAGAGAAGGGTACACCCATCTCCCAGCCACACAGATAATGGAGCTACAAGCGGCTGCACCAATGGCAGAAAAAGAAATATGGGTAAAAAGAGGATGCACAATGTCACCAACTGACACACTATGGCGCCAGGGTGACACTGGAAAGATTGTAATACCACTGGCACTATTGAACACCGCCCTGAGCCAACTACACCACCCAGCCCACACAGGCAAGGAAGTAATTACAGCACGAATTAGGGAAGACTGGTTCTGCCCCGAGTTAAATTCTCATGTGTCAAATTTTATCAGCAATTGTCTCACATGTCAACAGTTTACGGCCGGTCACACTCTGAAGGTGATAAGAGGTACTATACCCCGGCCAGAGGGACCCTTCCGACATCTCCATATTGACTATTTTGATATGATCAACGTATGTCAAGGAAATAGGTATATGATTGTAGTAGTATACCCATTCTCGAGGTGGATTGAAGCAGGGCCCTGTTCACACCCAGATGCATTCAGAGCAGCTAAATTCCTAGTGAGGGAGGTCTTCCCCAGGTGGGGAGTGTGCGAGGCACTGCGGTCAGATAATGGCCCACATTTCGCAAACAAAATGTTCCAGCACATCACATCCTTACTGAACATCAAGCATAAATTTGCATGTGCATACCACCCACAGGCCAACGGTATAGGTGAACGCCTGAATGGCCTATTAAAGGAGGCAATTGCAAAAATACAGCAAACAACAAAGAAAAGTTGGTTGTATTGCCTTCGACTAGCCCTATTTGAGCTAAGGAATAGACCAGGTTCCGACCACCACCTCACCCCTCACGAGGTGGTTACCGGACGTCAAATGCGCCTTCCCCTAACGCCAACATCAAGAGCATTCACCGACCACGAGAGTACTGCAAATGTCCTTGGTGATGAAATTTACCAATATGTGTCTTCTTTGATTACTAGTGTAGTGTTTGTGTCTCAACAGCTCGAGCGCACACGGGGCGGGTCTAACAGCGATCAACAAGAAGAGGCGGATAAAGAATTGGAAAAGGAAAGACTGTGCAAAGTTGCTAAAGGTGACCACGTACTACTTCGCAATTTCAACAGAAAGTGGAACAGCCCACGCTTCACTGGCCCCCATCTGGTAGAGGAGGTATCAACGAGAGCAGTAAAGCTACAAGACAAACGTGCCTGGAACCACCTACATGACGTAAAGATCTACAAACTCCAGACCCGCCCCAGCGCCAACGACAGGGCCACTGGAAAAACAACAACAGCGTCACCAACGGAGGAAGAGACTTCTACCACAACTAACGGCCTAAGTGTCCCCATACCCTGCCACTCCTCAGATTCCCCAGAGACAAATACTAGAAAAGAAAGGGGTGATCCCCATACCGCCCACCCCATGGTTACACGATTAAAGAGTAAAGAGACTCCCGCCAGTTGAGACCCAAACCCTCTGCCCATTGACCCCCTACCCACTGCAGTAATAACTGAACTGAAGGACATTGTCTTGCACATATACACATGCAAACACCTGAATGTTCTCTTTCTTTTGTCTCGCACATGCAGGTGCAGCGTATTATTGTACTACTAAGAAAGTAGATAACTAACAAATTCACTGCCCAGGAGTAGATGGTACCCTCAGACGATAATTACCCGGAAGAATTGTCACACCAATTTGTATATGAAATAAAAAGGCCAACGTACCTGAAAAGAAGGAGGGTACGTGTCTACTACATAGCATTCCTCTTGGCCATAGACCATTCAATGCCCCACCTCCAACCATACTTGCCTGCCCTAAGAGATAGATCGCTTAGATTGGCGTGGGAACAGCTCTTCGCCTGGGCACTGAATGACTACTTGATAGGGAGAGCTTAAAAACGACAACTAACACTAATAACAAGCATATTAAGAATTTTCAGGCGGGCAACTGTAACGTCGCAAGAATAAGCTGCCGGACTGCAGCAAGGTAAGAGCAAAATGCCGGTGAAATTAGCATCTGTAATAAAATTGATAGGGATTTTAATGATCACCGGATTCTTGGCTGCCTCTGTATGGCAGTACAGCTATGCTATCAATATTATTGCTGTTCCCAAACCTAATACACCCCCACCCCCAGCTGCAACAGGTGTTACGTCAGGTGGTACTAGTACAATTCCACACAAGGAAAATAGAGTTAAACGCAGCACATACTCCGATAATAAAGGTATTGACAGCTACATACAAGATTCAGCACACATCTCAAACAACATATGGTACCAACACATGACCCTCATAGGTAAGCAGACAACAGAAGACAGCTGCTACGTTTGCTCATTAATCCCATACGCCAGGAGCGCTTCTCGAACATTTGTTGCCACGGAGATAGATGAAAAAATAGCACGATGTATAATATACCTGGCACTGTTCCAGACGAAAGGAAGATTTCAAGGGACAATGGTGCAACTGGTGTGGAAGACATGAGATACATATCCATATGAAAACAACTTCCTCAAGACTTATTTGAGTTACCACAAGAGCAGTTTACATGCTGAAGGATTCAGATACATAACAAGTGGTCCTGAAAAAGGAGAAACAAAGAAAGTAACACTACAGTACCTACCATGTGATTGGTACGCCACTGAAGTCCCTGGTAAAAACGGATGTTGGGAAAGACCACTGGTGATAATAACAGGGAAGGTGTACATGAACAACAAATGGGACATAGGAGTGGTTGGCAGCAACATGGTAACAAGAGAAAATATTTCAACTATTGATGGACACAACCATAGATGTTGGACGACTTGGGTCAAGTACGTACCCATGCTCACGTGGATGGAGAAGGATGAAGACCCAATAACAATACTGCCGCTAACTGCGCCTAAGGTATGCTACCAACATAAAGGGGAGGTGGACGTAGGATACAACACTAACTGTGAAAGCGTGATGGAGTTACCTGAGGGGGGAGCAGGAACAGCAGTAGTAATGGACCATTACTGGGCCTGTGCAGAAAAAGCATACCACACACTGCCCCCTCTGTGGAATGGTATATGCACAATGGTGCACGTTAATGTACCATCACTAGTGGTACCCCAGAAACATGTCAAGATGGCGAACTTCCCCAAAATGGATGAAGGGAACAAGAGGAAGAAGAGATCTGTACAACCTCAGAAGGGGCCAGAGAGCAAAACCGACGGCAATAATACTGTCCTCAATAGAAAGAAAAGACAAGGAGAACCGCTGACAGGAAATTACCTATGGGGAAGGTCGGAAACAGCACTCACTTCAATCCCACCAGAACACAGACTATTCAGCAGAGCAGCAATGTTCTTCTCCTCAATAATACATCCAGGACTACAGGCTTACGCAAACGCAAAATGGCTCCAGATAACTCGATGGGAACTAATGATGACTATTCATTCTACGGTAAATGGATTCAACGCAATAAAAGAGGAACTGCGAGCTGTGAGGATGGTAGCACTTCAGAACAGATATGTACTGGACCTCCTCACAGCAATGGAAGGAGGAGTTTGCGCTAAGATAGGACAATCATGCTGCACATTCACCCCTGCCAACGATGCTGACAATGGTACACTGACAGAAGCAGTTTTACAATTGGCCCAGATGCACTCAAAAATGATGGATGAAAGTAAAGGTGTGAAAAAGGATGAGAGCTGGTTTTCAATATTATGGTCATGGATGCCATCTTGGCTGTCAGACGGACTGAAGATTATAGTTGGATGTACTATTTTGGCTGGAGCTACACTGATCATAATAAGATTTTGGAAGGCCCGGAAGGCACGCACCACAGACGAGATGATCGAAATGGTTGGCATGCACCTCTTGATGCCAACAGAGGACGGCCAACACACAGGCACAATCATAAAAGAGAGAGAGAAGTTGCGCAACCAGATCATCACCAACCACCTGGACCCACCATCTGTGAAGCTCGAAAACCCAAGAAACCCAAGGAGCTACATAGGGAAATGGGTATACTGCACTCCTGGAGGAACCTGTGCATATATGTATTGGTCATTTGAAGACCATGTTAACCACTATGGACATTTGGGAGGAATAACTAAAATATGGAGAGTAAGAGGAGATAAAGAAAAGGATATGTTTGTGGTCCACAAGTCAACCAGAGGGGGGGGACTGAAGTGAGAGAATGGAAGAACAGGCTGCCGCCCTTCCCCTCTCGCGCTTGGCCTAGAGGATCACGACCTAGACACCCGCCACGAGAGGAGTTTGCCTATCTACCAGACGACCAAATACCCTGGTACAGGAACATACGGATGTGCCCACCTACCTGCCCAGCAGCCCGCCCTGCCCATGCCGACACCTGCAGCATGGATCAACTCGACTAAACCTACACGTCGTTAGAGATGCCATGACGACCTAGCCAACGGTCAGCACAACTGTGCAAACATGCACACCGGACACTCCCACACCAATCCACACGAAGAACATACTCAGTGCTATGACGTAGGCGACAGACATACCCACGGACGTGCATCTTTATTATTTTCCACATAGGCTCTCAAAATGCAGAAACGCAAGACGCATAATGAACTTATCTAAAAAGGCTTGCTCACGCTTCTTCTAAGAACCATGTACCATAATGAAGAATATACACGATACTGAGGATAGAGCAATACGATACCGTAACCTAAAGCGCTCTGCATCAAACGGTTCCACCTATGCACCAGGCCCAAGTAGGCCGCAAGCAAAAGCTTCCATGAACATTGAATGAGCAAGAGCTCGGTTGCTGACCCTGCAGAATGAGCCCGGCGAAAGCACACAGCCAAGGGCACGAGGTTGCAATCTCGCATGCCACAAGCTAACGCCAAGGTCGCACCTGCAAGATAAACCAGGCACACAGTGGGAAAAACTATATTAATTGTGCTGAATTCTGCCTCAAACACGGTCCCACCTCACGTGACAAAGCCAAACCTGACAGGATGCCAAGCCCAGGAGGAAGGAGACGCCTGAATCCCACGTTTCAAGACACAGGCAGATACAATTAAAAGACTCATTGGACATCTGCAGCAGTGGGAGTAGTCAACCTCCCAACATATGAATAAATCCTCACATTGTTTACACCTACCCATAGTAAAACATTGTTGCAAATGACAGGTGCACCGCGAGCTGGGAACAGCGATAGTCCCAGACTGGGAGGCTCGCGAGCGGACCAATCAGAACATGGAGCTCTTATCACTGACGCCATTAACATTGACCAATCCTCAGAGGTCTTCATGTAACAATTTTTATGTATCAAATTGAAGGGACAGCCCAAGTATATCACCTGACTAACCCTCAAACACTAACACCGTTCTCTATATGTATGCTATACTAACCCTACCACTTGAGTAACCAATCCAGAGTGGAAATAGGTTTTTTGCTAAACTTTCTAAGGTGACGCAAGTAGCGCGTCATACTAAGGTAAAAAGGGCCTGCGAGCCCCATGATTGTGTGTGTGTCAGGAAGGACGCGTACGATCCTTGACCCATCCCTGCCGTTTGTCTAATAAACAGCAGAGTCACCTTGCTTCTTGCGTGTGTCTCATACTCTATCTCTTTTGGGATATACGGGAGGAGTTGGGGCCTCCCTGCCCGGAGGTCTACGGACGGCCCGGCTGACCCCGGCAGAATTTCCCCTCGACAGGACCTTGGTGCTAATTACGGTACCGCAAGTTGCGGTACCGTAATTAGCTCCTTCCTCATTCCCATTATGCCCTATGGGGCAAAAATGGGAATGGGGAAGAGCCATGGAGGAAGGGGGAATTACTGCCCCGCCAACCTTGGAATGGGGTGGTAATTCCCCTTTCCTCCATGGTGGTGCCGGTATGGTACCGGCGGCAACCATAGTGCTAATAGCACCATGGTTTACCGCCTTCCATGTAATGAGGCCCCTAGTCTCTCTTTGATTTAAATGGCAGTGGCAATTTCTTTTTTTTCTGATAAGAGATGTGCTTCACTTGAGCTTTCACTTGATTTCTCCTGTCAGGAATTACAAAAAAGAACATTATTTGCATCTCACGTAAAGTCTGAGTTGCAAATATCTATTATGCTTGGGCTGGCGGGTGGCTGACGGGTGACTGAGTCCCTTGTTTTGCCTGGCCGTACAAAGCCCAGGCTGACGGGCCGTTAAACTCTGTCTCCGCTCATAAGCTTGGGCATTTAAATTATATTTCATATAAAAAATATAAAGAAACACAATGCATGACCTTCACTATTCAAATTACAGCTTTTTGGTAAGATGCCATAAAAAAAAAAAAAAAACTACGAGCCATAAGAAAGGGTCATATGCAGGAAAGTACATTTCTAGAGTGTTTGAATTTAAAAAATAGTGTTGATGAATATGTACATATAAATCCTGTAGATAATACAATAATACCTGTTACGGATAATACTTTTTAAAATGTGGAATTTCAAATAGGAGATATGCCAACTGAAAAAAGTCATGGAACCGAAAATGTTTTTCTTGAAAGTAAGAAAAAGAGAAAAACTACGAAGTGTGACAGTAGCTAGTAAAATAAAAACATGTTTTAGAAGAAAAGGTAGCCAATGTTCTATCAATTTGAAACAGAGGAATACAGATATATATATATATATATATATAT
This sequence comes from Ambystoma mexicanum, assembly GCF_040938575.1. Taxonomy (NCBI): domain Eukaryota; kingdom Metazoa; phylum Chordata; class Amphibia; order Caudata; family Ambystomatidae; genus Ambystoma; species Ambystoma mexicanum. The sequence goes on along the minus strand of NC_090930.1, from coordinate 1,247,608,076 downwards.
CTATCAATGAAAACACTTTGTTAAAGGGATGTTATGGTTAAGTTGCACTAATAAAAACCAATTAAATTAATTGAAAAAATGTTGCTAAAGTGGCGTTATGGTTACAAGTAAAATCAAAAAACCTCAGAAATTCACCAGGACAGTCCTGGGTGTTAGTCTTAGCAGTGCACGGTGGTGGCGCGAGTTATGGTTGCTTAGCTTACCATAACTGGTGAATTTCTGAGGTTTTTCAGTTTTACTTGTAACCATAACGTCCCTTTAACAAAGGTTTCTCAATGAATTTCAAAGGTTTTCATTAGTGCAACTTAACCATAACGTCCCTTTAACAAAGTGTTTTCAGTGAATTTCATGGGTTTTTACCAGTCCATGCTATTTTCTACAACTTACTAATAGCAACCATACTCACTATAGCAACATTTGTGTGAAATTTACAAAGTGTCACCTTAAAACGTAGCCATTTCCCACCTTATAGCATAATTTCTAACACTTCTATGCACTTTTTGCAACTTTTTCAACTGATTTTGCGTCCTTAGACGTCAACAAACATCTGACTTCATCGTGTACATTCCAGACAGTGCCACATGACCATACGCTGGCGCGCGGCATGATGACATGTCTGAGAACGCGTCTGCACTTCACGATCAAATCTGTGCTTAGCAAACAGTTTGGAACTGCATTTTCTACTCATCTAGGAACTTTCAAAATCAAAATTTTCCTTGCACAGCTCCTACACCTATTCGTACTCATTAGCCATTAACAATCTAGTACACAGTACATACTTGGAAGAATTTTCACAAAACTGCTATTTATCTTAAAAATAACCAGCAACGAGTGGGATGGCCCTTTATGTGGAAGGATTAAGGGCTAGTGAGTGTTATGAAACAAAAGGGGTTGTAACTACCACATAGTAAATTCATGCCAGTACATTATAACGTATATGTCTGCTGCGATTTACAACCAATTTGAATGTATCTTAAAAATTGCATCAAGTATTGCCATCCCTCCTCCCCAAAAGCCACCACAACCACCAGCTGGAGGACCTAAACAGCATAAAAAGTGAAGTACTTCCAAAGACAATGAAGAGGACCAAGAAGATGACGAAGAGGAAGTGCCTACTTCTAGCACCCAGAGAGAATCATTGGTATGGCAGTTCTTTACCACTGTTGGGAATGTACCAAAGGCTAAAGCTGCCAAAGTGAAATGCACTGAGTGCAACTTTGTACTCAGTTGCAGACTCCCCGGACAGTACTCCCACGTGCCCACCTCCATGTGCTGCCACGCCAAATCCAATTATCACAATGCTCTCAGAAAGGTTGTTCCTTTCTTAGCAAGTAGGAGGCTATCTTCCTCCACCTCATCTTCCTCATCCAATACCGTAACCACATAGCCTACGTCTGTGGGACACAAAATCCCACCAGCTACCTTCCAAGCAATAAAAAATGCTGCTGATCCATATTTTTTTAAGTCTACAGTCCTCTGTATATACTACAACACATCATTCTGCAGAGGGAAGCAATTTCAAAGTGTTTTTGAAGCATAATCAGGGAGCATGAGAAACACTGCTCCCTACCTTAGAAGTAACACATCTGCAACATCTTCCCCTGTCCATCTGCCCCTCCATATCAGTGCTTGATGCCACTTCCCTCTTTTCCCTTCACACCTTTCGTTCTAAGCTCTCCTGCCAAAAAAATAAATACATCAAAAAACAACAAAAGAAATGTTCCTTTAGGAACCACCTTTCACAGTTAAAAAATTGAACTAAAGAAAAATGTAGACTCCATCTACTTTACATTTCTCAGTAAAGTACATAGATTCAATAAGATTTTCCAACATTTCCATTAGCATGTTGTGTTATGCTAATGGAATATTGTGGCGTTCATCCCCTTTTCCAGGGACTGTAACAGTGGATACTAGCCCGGCAGCCCAAGTTATCAGCCCAAGTGAAGCGAGGGTGGATAATGAGTTCTCATGACCATTATCCCCCCATTCTCCATTCCATCCCCTGCAATGAGGGATGAAGGCCATTAGCACCCCAGGTTCCCAAAGCAGGAAACCGGGGTGCTAAAAGCAATTGATTTTTCTTCCTACATCGGTGTAGGAAGAAAAATCCTTTTCCAAGATGGCCACCATGGATAGGGAAGGTAGGGTTCCATACAGGGCACCTCTTCCCTTTCCATGGCAGCCTGCAGAAGGCACAGATAGAACCCTATGGCCATATTACCACAAGCACATTTTTCTTCCCTTTCAAAGCTATCCCACTTCGAATAACTTTACCACAAAGCCGGTCCCAGGTGGACATGGCCACTTTAACCCCATGTGTTGTCCTGCGTGGTCATGGCCAGTAGCCAGATTGTCAGGATCATGACCTTATTCCATGACCCAGACAATGTGGCCACTGCCCATGGCCACAGGCTACACCTCAGTCACCAAAGGTATATCACTTTTTGTACCTACATTATGACACTTGTCAAAAAATTAAACACAGGCACACTTGCAAAACCGTGCTTTAACGTCCTTGCCAATGCTCCTTACACAAGTTTCTACAATCTTTTGACAAACTTTTGTGTAGATTCGTCAAATTGCACCACATTTATAAGCCTTTACAATATTTTCAGATCCCCCCTCTAATTTTGTCCCCTCTTGACAGAATCCCACCAGACTTTGCAAAAACATTTATATCTAGATCTATAATCTTTTTGAAAATCTTTGTGTAGATTCATCAAATGGCACCACATTTATAAGCCTTTACAATGTTTTGGGACCCCCCTCGAATTTTGCCCCCTCTTGACAAAATCCCACCAAACTTCACAAAAAATGTATATATAGATCTATTATCAGTTTGCCAATGTCATAGTAGATTCGTCAAATGTCACCTCATGTACAAGTCTTTACATTATTTTGGGACCCCCCCTCTAATTGTGCCCCCTCTTGACAGAATCCCACCAAACTTTGCAAACTTATTTAGAATCAGATCAAAAGTATAATTGCAAGATTACATGCAGTTTCATTAAGTGGCGCCAAAGTTATAAGCCATCCAAGAACTGCATTTCACCAATCCCTGTAAAGCAGAGGTGTTTGCAAACTTCACAGGACTGGTCGCAAACATCTGGACTTTTTGCGGACCTTACAGCAAAAGGACCCCTTTTTTTGCTTCTTGCAGCCATAACCCATCCTCATCACCCGTCACTCCTACAGAGATTATTTGATAAGTTTGACAAGTGCAATGTTGTGTTTTTTTTTTATATGTTTTTACTGCAATGTCACAGCCTACTGTCCGTGTATCCAAGATGGCGGGTGTTTCCAAAAATCTGATGCACTTCACGCTTTTCACCATTCAATCAGTGGGTGTGTCCGATGTCCGCGGACACCACATTGCCTTCTAACCCAATCAGAGCCCTGTCCACAGACCGAAGAGGGAAATGGGTCAGCGGACCGAACCCAGATATCACACATTTTTTTGGACCTACTTTTTGGTAGCTTTAAAAAAAATAACTGGATGGATTTCCTCCAAATTTGCAAAAACATGCTTTCGGGACCAAGCCGCCTCTCCCGCCACAAATTTGGTGAAAATCCGCTCAGCTGTTTGGGCTGTAGGCGTAAACAAAGTGTTTTTCCATTCAGTCTATGGAAAAAAAAAATTGGTACCCCCCCTATAACTTTGCTCGCCCTTGACGAAACCTCACCAAACTTTGCAAGTAAATTCAGAGCGGGCCATATACTTTTTTTTTGGTGAGCATTCGTCCAGGGGGAGCGAAGCTATAAGCCACCCAAAAAGAGGTCTGCTACTAGCACCTTGGTCCATGCCGGTAAAATACCGGCACTGCCTTGGTGGAAAGGGGAATTACCGCCCTATTCCAAGGTTGACATGGCGGTAATTCCCCCTTCCCCCCATTGCCCTTCCCCATTCCCATTTTTGCCCCATAGGGCTCTATGGGAATGGGGAAGGCGCTATTTACGGTGCCGCAAATTGCAGTACCGTAATTAGCACCCTGGTCCCTTTGTGGGTTGGTTTTTAACGCCTGCTAAACAGCAGGCGTTAAAGTACCTACCCTCAAAGGGACCACGTAGTAAGGCGGTAAGTGTTAACGGTCACCGGTACCATTACCGGTGACCGTTAACCCTTACCGCCTTCCGTTTAATGAGGCCCACTGTTAGGTTTTATAATCAAATAATTAATCCTCCAAGAAGTGTTTTGAATGGTAGTGCCTAGTATCTCTTCTGTGCTTCAAAATTGAAAATGTTTGTAGTGATTGCATTGCAAACTGTTCATCCTGTCCAAGTTAGTATTAGATTGCAAACAACGATATACAATTTGCCTAATAAATTATTAGTGCAAGAAGTGAGAAGTTGTGTATTTACCTCTCAATTTGGAAGAAAATGTGAACACTCTAGGAGTGCAACGTGACATTGCAGATTCTTTGTTTGTTTTAGTAACTGGTGTTGCCACTAAAGATAAGAGCATTTGGCAGCAGCTTATAGATATTGGAAAAGTGAAAACATGCATTGGCATTTCTATTAGAGCACAATGATTTATAAAAAGGCAGTCTGACGGTACCAGACTTCTCTATGCTTGATGTTGAGTCAACAAACAAAAGCAGTGAAGGTCAGTTTCAGCATCTATCTACAGAAGGGAGTAGTTTGTTTGAGCATTACACTATTCATCCTCTACACTCACGTGAAGTAATGGACGTCAGCTTACAATTGTATAAAATGAAAGCAACAAAAGGTGGACCAATCAGTATCTGGGAAAAGACAATAGAAGCCAGTTGTTTCCCCAAAGTTTTTCCAATTGGTACAAGAGGGAGATTGGGTGATCAGAAGGTGCAAATCTCTGCTTCGGCATATCATTGTGCAAGAATTTATTCTGAAAATGTATGATTCTGCACCTATGTTGAATATATTTTTCACTTATTTTCACTTATTGTATGAAAGTGAATTTTCAACATTATGTTATGCTGTTGCTCATACACTTCACACTGGAACTAGATTTCAAAATCTTTCTGCATGTTTGATGCTGCAACAGGTGAAAGAAAAAATTACGTTTTAGAGGGTAGACCTATGAATATGCTTGCTACAAAGAGAGGAACTAGAGAATATAGCTATATGAGACACTCTGAGGTTAGATGCATGATCAGAATCTTGTGATCTCCATCTTGACTTTGCGTTGGACTGAGTATGGTTGGGATGATCTTACAGAGTGGATTTGTGAAAATAATCCACAGAAAGAAAATATAGAACACCTGATACCTGCAGAATTGTGTTCTTTATCTATGGATCCTGTGAGTGTATCAAGTTTTTTTTCAACATACAGTTTTAGCTATATTACATTTTATATGTAATAAAGAAAATGGTCCATTAGGTACTGTGGAACTTTTCTTTTGGAGGAAAGAGTACCAGGCAAGTGGGGCTCCACATATACATATGCTGTCGTAGATTAAAGATGATCCTCAGTTTGGTAAGGAGAGTGATGCCTGTGTGATGGAGTTCATTGAAAAATATGTTTCTTGATCCATTCCAGCTCAGCATGTGAATGCTGATCTATGGAACAAGGTGGAAAGATTTCAAAGGCACTCATGTGGAAAGCACTGTCAGAGAAAATACAAAAGTAAAGACAACTACTACACTGAGTGGAAATGTGGTTTTCCAAGGCTTGTGACACCAGTCGGTCAAGTGAATAGTTTAAAGCCATCTGTTCGACACCATGTTACGGGTTAGTCACAAAGAAATACATATTATTTAAAAAGAAGTAAGGAATGCCAATTCATTAATGTTTACAATACTGTAATTGCTCAGCTATGGAATGCAGATACTGATTTACAGTTTGTTGCTGATGATTCAACAGCTGTTGCTCATTATGTTACAGCATGCATGACAAAAGCTGAAAAGAGCAATGCAGCTGAAGTATGGGCAGATTTATCAGCAGATAAAAATCTAAGGGGGTCATTACGACTTGGGCGGTAAGGGATCCCGGGCACCAGTAAGGATACCGGTGCCGGTAATCCCTTACCACCCTATTCCAAGGTCCCTTGGCGGGGACCGTAAGGAATGTGTGGTCTGACCACACGTCCCTTATGGGTCCCGCTAAGGGACCAGGGTGCTAATAACGGGCTTGCAAGTCGTGAGCCCGTTATTAGCACCCTCCCCATTCCCATTGAGCCCTATGGGGGATCAAAAGGGAATGGGGAATGGTTTGTTCAATGGGGACTTACCGGTCCCGCCAGTGTCGGACTGCACCGTTAAATCCCCATTGAACAAGACCGGTGCCGGTCCCGGTATTGGAGGCAGCCATGGCGCAAATAGCGCCATGGCTACCTCCAATCTCGGAATGAGGCCCTAAGTCAGACAGTTCAAGCTTTGGTTTGTAAATGCTTTCACATAGAGAGTGTGGTAGCTACGGAGCTGCAGACTTGCTAACCAGTTTGCCTCTGTATCGGCATAGCAATAATGTTGTTTGGTTAAGTCTTGGACCAGCAAGTACTAGAAAACGGTTATTGAAGCCTTTGAGTGAAATTGAGAAGTTAGCTGAAGTATCATACAGTTCAGAAATTCTGAAAACCAACTTGATTGGTACATATTATCCCAAATGATCTGAAATGTTGTAGGATCTTTGTTTATATGAAATAACAGAACACTACTCATATCAAAATGTTGAAGCAAATAGTGACAGAGGACGGTTTAAAGTAAATGGATGTTGTGGTTCTCTAGTGAGACATGAGAAGAAAAGTCTTGTTAACCACATGAAACTCTCTATTTTTGTCTTTTCCAGTTGTTCTTCACGTGGTGTGCAGAGAATGATTTGATTGGAAATGTTGAAACTTTTGAAAAATCTTTTTTTTTCCTAAAATATAACTTAATTAAATATCCAAAATGTGAGCATTACTTGCAGTTACTGTAGAAAGAACAATATCAAGCAGAACATTTGGCAGCTGAATTGGCAAACGAGACTCTTAAGGGAAGTCAAGATTCTGCAGTAGGAAGTCAAAATGTGCTTGGTGAGCCAAATATTCAAACTGATGTTGAGCTTGCCATGGAGAAAGTAGAACATGCAATGCAATAAAGTAAAGCTGCAGATACAAATTGTGATGAAATTGATAGTAAACTTAATGTAGAGCAAAAAGAAGTTTATTGTAAAATTAAAGATAGGTACTTACATGGTTTACTGCATGAAAAGAGTGAATGTTCTTGTGTGCAATACAAACCTTTATTGTTGTATGTTAGTGGAGAAGCAGGGATAGGTCAATCTTTTTTAATTCATGCAATAAGAGCTATGATCCAAAATGAAACAGATTCCTCTTTGTCATACATTGTAACTGCTCCAAAAGGTTTAGCAGCATTTAATGTAAGAGGTGTTACTTTACATGAAGTAGGAAGCGTTTTTAGAAAATTAAATACATTGATTATAGATGAAGTAAGAATGCTGTCTAAATTGATGCTAGATTTCATTCACTTGCAAATGCAAGAGGTTTTGAAGATTGACTACAGCATTTTCTTTGGAGGTAAACATGTACTTGTTTTTGGAAACTTGTTACAATGAACTCCTGTGAAAGGTGAACCAGTTTTCAGAATGCTGCAATCTAAGATACTCAAATAAGTATAGGAACTATTGGTCATTTTAACCTTTGGAATTGTTTTGAATTCCAAGAACCTACGATTAATATGAGGCAATCTGCAGACTTGGAGAATGCGGAAATGCTTAATAAGATTTGCATAGGTGTTCTTGCAAACAATGTGAAAGCAGTCTTAAAGGGAAGACTGATTTCTAATGTGTTTCATGCAGATTGCAGTCTGCCTGGTCTCATGCTGACTCTTAAGGAAATACATATTTCTTGTGTTGCTTTGATGTGCACACTTGCAGGGTGTAACAAGTTTAACTCTACAATGTCAGAGAATCAAAATATGCTGGAGATAAAATCTTGTGATATTTGAGAAAGTCATTTTATGCTTTAGAGTTGGATAAGAGAGCAAACACTCAATTAGGTCAACTAGAGAATTCAATGTCTAAAACAGCAGGTCTGCAAGGAGTTGTAAAACTATGCATCAATGCTCAAGTAATGTTGAAGAGTAACGTGAATGTAGGAATTGGTGTAGTCAATGAAGCCATGGTAAGAGTGATTGCATTTCACACTTTTCCTTACAGTACAAATATTTAACATGTTGAAGTTAAGTTTGATCATGTAGAAGGAACTCATTTGATTTCTTTGACCTTTGCACGTTGCATGCTTTTTAAGGATACCTTTGTGAAAAGAGCAGTTTCCATTGTGCTCATTTTATGCAATAACTTTTCATAAATCACAAGGGTTGACAGTGGAAGCAGAACTTATTCACATTGGTCATACAGTGTTTAAAGACAAAATGTCTTATGCAGTTTTGTCACATATTTAATAAACTTTAATGAAAGAAAAGTGACAGCTGACATGCCTTGCATTGAAGAATATAATAGGTTGTGGCTACCATATGCTCCTCACCTGAACCATATCACCATACCTGCAAAACTCTCATCCAGGAAACATAAGGGGCCTCATTACACGGATGGCGGTAAGGATTTACCAGTACCGGTAAAATATCGGTACCGGTAAATCCTTATCGCCTTACTACGAGGTTCCTTTGCGGGTTGGGGGATTTAACGCCTGCTTTTTGCAGGCGTTAAAAACCAACCCGCAAAGGGACCCAGGGAGCTAATTACAGTACCGCAATTTGCGGTACCGTAATTAGCACCTTCCCCATTCCCATTGAGCCCTATGGGCCAAAAATGGGAATGGGGAAGGGCAATGGTGGAAGGGGGAATTACCGCCCCGCCAACCTTGGAATGGGGCGGTAATTCCCCTTTCCGCCAAGGCGGTGCTGGTATTTTACCGGCATGAACCATGGCGCTAATAGCGCCATGATTCTCCGCCATCCGTGTAATGAGGCCCAAGGAGTCAGTGAAAGCACATTCAAATGACATCAGTCCTTGTAACACTAGAAAACAACAGAATTTAACAGAGTTGGGGGGTTGTTCAACTATGGCATACTCTCACTACAGATTTAATACATAAACAGGAGTTGAAAGCTATTGTAATGCAGCTTTGTGTATGTTTTTTCAAAAGACTCCATTGATGCAAGTAATAGCTTCCACAGCAGAGAAGCAACTATTTATGGAACTTACATTTCTAAAAATTTCTCTAGATGAAAAACCACACAGTTTACATTTGGCAATGTCAATCCAATTAGCTGTTGCAAGTGGAAACCGTGTTCTCAAAATACAGAGGAAGATAGTCAAGAATGTGTAATTAATGTCTTTGATTTATTAGTGAAGGAAACTGTTAGGGTAGATAGCTATACATGAATTAGTTACGAGGGGAATCCTATGTGTTCAAAATGTAAGAAAGGATATTTTACTCCAGAGCTTTATGGAAGATTTGTGTATGTGCATATCCCTGATCAGAAAAGTGTACGTTTTTCTGATCGTGTAACTAAATCATTCCATTCCATAACATGCAATGCAGTGACTGTGGCTGTAATTTACAATCAAACTGAAAAATGTTGTTTTTAATAAATATGTATTGATTATGTAGATTGTAGAAATATTAACCGGTCAATAATGAATTTTAAATGCGGTTAAATTTCTATTAGTAAGAAAACTTTTGAAACGTGTGCAATTAATTTTCATGAAAGTACATCCATTGAATGTGGACATTTCACGACATGAGTCCATACAGAAGTAGATTGTCTTGTTTGTAATGACTCTATAGTCACACTTCATGGTTTAAGAAAATTGTCTTTAGCGTCTTATCTCCAAATGTATGGCTGGCATTTTTAATGTTTGAAAGTGGTTCTGATATAGTCATTATGGTTGATTTTAATGCCAAACTTTCAGACATGGGGTACCTCCTCTTAGAAGCCGCCTGGGGGATTCCCAAGCATAATAATAACTTGACGGCAGGAGACCCATGTGTTGCTCCATTAGACTCTTATTTTTAAAATGCCAATGACCTGGTTGAATTAAATGGGAGGGCGAATGACAAAGTACTCCAGAAAAATGCTTATGGACGAACGGGCAGTTATTATTTAATTGACTACTGCCTGGTGGACAGTTTTTCATTTTTCAGGGGGAAGAGCTTTGAGGTTAGTCCGCGCCAAGAGAAGTGTTCCCGATCCGCTAATTAATTATTAGATAGAAAATGGCACCCACATCTATAGGCTCAGAACCTTTTTTTGGGTTTGTCCGATATTGGACCATGAGTGGGTCCAACACTTTAGGGCTATCATGTTTGAAAAGGCTGTAATTCCTCTGTTTCGATCTTAGGCTGATTTAGGCATTGCTTTCTCACTTGTTGAGATGGAAATAGCTACCTTAGGTACTAAACCAGGAAAGGCACCGGGCCCTGATGGCATCAGACCAGAAATTTCTTGGGGGTTCCCCGAATGGTGGATACCAGTTCTTCTAAAATGTTTGAATAGAATTGCTGCCTTAGGGAACATCCGACATTCTTGGTCTCTGAGCAAAATCCAACCAATTTTTTAAAAAGGCTCTAGGATGGACACTGATTGTCATCGCCCCATTTCATTACTAGACAGCATTTCAAACATGTTTGATAATTACTTCATTGGCAGGCTGGAGACATGGGCAGAGGAAGATATGTTTTTATTCTTTCAACTGTTTTGGATAAATATGTGAGGTTAAGAAGGGGAGTAGTCAATACAACCTTCGTGGACTTAGCAAAGGCCTTTGATTCTATTAAGTGTGCTCTTCTGTGTGTCAAACATCAGAAACTGGGTGTTCCAGGTACTCTGCTGTACCTGATTGTATGCCTATATTGGAACACCATGGCCTTTGTAGGAGGACATTCTAGAGCAGGCCCTTCAACTGAGTTTTTTACAAATAAAGTAGTCCGACAGGGCTTTCCCCTGGCTCCGCTTTTGGTTATTAATTTTGTATCGGATTTTATGCCTATTTTACATCTGCCAGGTTCATTTCCTCCATCTCTGAATGGGGTGATGTACCCCACTCTACTTTATGCAGATGATACAGTACTATTAGATCTGACCCCCAAAGGGCTTGCTAGTAGACTTAACTGTGTATAAAATTATTTTAAAATCAATGGTTTAAAGTTAAACCTAAAGAAAAGCAAGATAGTTGTTTTTATTTCCAAAAAACAAAAATTATAATTGCTTCATAGATAATGTGAATCTAAGCATGGATGATTCATACTGCAGTTTGGGTGTTATGTTTGCAAGCAATTGTCAGTGGTTTGCAAATGGTAGAGAACCGCTTAAGCACTGGTTTTGGTGGGCTCAGGACATTTTATCATGAATTTGGTGGTTTTCGCTTTGATATGTGTATTCAAGTCGTTGAGGCTAAGATCTATTGTGCCATTTTGTATAGCAGTGAGCCGTGGGTAAATAAGAGTTGTTCCACTTTCGATCGTATTTTATGCATCTGTCTGAGAAAGCTGTTAGGTCTGATGCCCAGCAACCCAGGGGCTTCCCTTGTTCTGGAGACTGGTATCTTCAATATTGGTGTACGGGCCGAATTTAGGTTTTTCGAATTTTTCCACAAGCTGCATTCCATCCCTTCAACAAACCCCAACATTGTGGATGTGAGGGAGGAAATAGCAAAGGCAGAGCCGTATGCCACTTACACTTGGTATGATAACCACTCCAGTATGTGTAAAAAATGGGGAATTGCCTTTGATGAACTGAGAGATAGCTTGATGACAAAGCATCAACTTCGTACGAAAGGTAAAAGGAGACATTTTGAATTTGCTATTAATACTATGGAAAACATACGAACGTTGTGGTACCTGAGGAAGGCATGTCGCACCTATGATGAGAATTTCTCGTTGAGCGTTATTCGCTCACCAGTGCATAGGCGCATCATTGCAATGGTGCAATTGAGCGTTTTGCCTCTGAGGGCAAATATGATGTGGTTGTATAACAACAAGCTCTGTATAGGTGGCTGTGGAACTGAGGAGGACTTAAATCAGGTTTTATTTATTTGCCAAAAGTTATTGGATTTGCGACGTCTTTGGCTGAATAGCCATTTTATTGCCAATCACATCAGGCATCTCTCTGATGCTACAAATTTTACTATGTCATGTGTGGAGCCGGGTTGTATTATTTTTTATTTTTATTTTTTATTTTTATTTGATACAGCTGTGGTAAATCAGCATTTCAAATATTAAAACATTTCCTTTTTTTTCTCCAATTTACAAAGACATAAATTATCTACATTTTGTTCATCAAGCTATACATACAATCAAAATCAATTATTGAAGCAAAACACTATTTTTAGATATTACACAATTCCTAAAATCATATAAAAAGTGAAAAGAATTCTAAATTCTTGAATAACAACCAAATGCAAACAATGTTTCTATCCTGGTTCCTTAACCTCCAAAAACTTACATTAAATGGTTGTTCATTTGGACTTTGAGTTAAGATTCTCCTCAGTCAAATTTAAGGATTGCATACATTTCACCATGGCTATATTCACCACAGATCTCAGACAATCAAAGAGAATACACCACAACATATTATGGTTTATCAGACGATATTCTTGAAGGAAATGGTTGACGTATTTAATTCTTAAAGTAATTAGCAGAGGGCATTCAACAATTAAATGCTTTATAGCCTCAGGCTGAGAGGTGTGGAGACAAAATCTACATCCCTTATTTTGATTAATTCTACGGATATTCAAAACATCATTGGTATACCAGAGATTCATTCTTAGTCTCATATACAAGTTCCTCAGTTTGGGGTCCAAAAATCTTTTCACATAAGACTCTGCAGTTTGTAGCTTTTTTGTCATAAACGCTTGCTATACAGATAGGTGCAGTTTGGAGCATTTATCTCTTGATCTTATCCAATCTCTCAACCAGAGTTTTTTCTTGACCCTGTTTGGGTCAGTGATAATTGAGCTTGTTGAGATCTGCTCGGTTTTCAGGGTTTCCTGGATTTTGGTTCTCCAACATTGCATCCTTTTATGTTTAGTCGATAAGACATATTTTGACAGAGTATTCAAAATGCCATAGGGTCTAACCAACATTAAATACGTTCTATATTGTGAGAGAATTTTCCATAGATAAATGGCATAGAGGGAGTCAATTCCCAGTTTGTGCCATATAATGCACATTGATGTTCACTGCGGTAGTGCTAAGATTGATCTCCAGAAAGATCCCTCAATTATTTGCCAATATATCTCAGTCTGCCAACTTCTGATCTCAGCCCCATACGTGAGGATAGGCACTTTCTGTTTAAAGAAGGTTATAGCACGGGAAATTGAAAATGTGCCATATCTCCCATGAATAATATTAGATTGAGAAGTGGCGGTCTTCAATTTCTGATGCAGGTCACGATGGTAAGGTTTATCAGACAATTGGTTGCTAATGAGAAGGCCCAAGTACTTAAATTCTTGAACCACCTCCAAATGTGCATCCTGCAATAACCATGGAAAGGGATTTACATTTCTCCTTCTGCTCATTCCCATGATCATGATTTTGCAATTGGCCTGATTAATCATGAGTAAATTGGATGTCACATATGTGCTCAATTTAGATAGGAGGGCACGCAATCCCCTGGTTGTCTTAGCCAACAAAGCAAGGTTGTCGGCATAGAACAACCAGCGGACCACTTGACCCGCTAATTTAGGAGAGTCGTAACTAACGTTAGCAAAATCGTGGCAGATATCCGCTATGAAAAAATTGAAATGCATGATGGATGCTAGGAGGCATCCCTGCTTAAGGTCTCTAAAGGTTTTAATAGGTTCTGAGAATGCAGGTGGTTAATCCAAAATATTAAATCATCTGAGCAGACCCCTTTGACTAATTTTATCATGAGAAGTTCTCTACAGACTGAATCAAACATTGCCTGAAAATCAGTGAATGCCACATGGAATGGATGATTCTGTTGATGCTCTTGTAAAATTATTGCCTGTAAAGTGTGAAGATTAATCGCCTTCCCCAAGCCGAGAATGAATCCTGTCTGATTAGGGTCTTGTAAATCGGGGGTATCAAGCCACTGATTAAATTCTCTCAGGATTAATTTTGCAAAAAGTTTGCCCGGAACATTCAATAAAGTAATTGGCCTATAATTTCCAGGTTAGTGTTGTCGCCCTTCTTGTAATTAGATATCACAATGGACCTTTTCCATGAAGATGGTACTTGATGAGAACTAATGGTCTGTTTAAAAATCGCCATAAGAATTCAGGCCCATGCTATTGGATGTTGTCTCAGCATTTGATTGGACAAGCCATCTGGGCCCGGGGCCCTTGAGTTGCTCCGTTTGGAGATATGATGCATTATATTTTTGATATCAAAATGTAACTGACAATTCCAAGTGCCAGAGTGATCAATATGATTGTTTGTTATCGAGGTGGGGGCGTATAATGTCTTATAGAATCTGGCCTACACTTCTTCGGGGACAGCATTTATTTGGGATATCAGCTGCGAGGAACCATGAGCCTGGTTCAACAGACCCCATATCCAGGCGGAACTTTTGGATGCCAAGGATTCCATCATATTTTCAGCATCTGGCTGGCAAGTCAATGCAGCTGCGTTTTACTAATGATCTATGTGAGTTTATTGCTGCAGCTTTTAAACATATGGCAAGAAAATGTTAGGCCTTTTCATTCTGTAGTTTTTCATATGACTGTTTTTAATATTTTTCAAATGTGTTTTATTCTATTTGCCTGTTAATGGTGAACATCAAAATAAAGTATATTTCTTCTTGTTAGGTGTGCAAGTGCCCTAAAAGGGACACACACCAAATTATGAAAGAAGTTATCAAATGGCAATGTATCATTTCTTTTATAATTTGAGTGGATATTCATATGCTTAAAAAAAGTATTTGACACTGCATACAACTATCAGTGCCAATAGAAGGCTAAATAACAATTCTTACAGCTTGATTCATGGAATTATCTGTGCGTAAAACGCAGATTTGCACACCATTCTACCCAAAAATCTTCGGTGAGAATGGCGTGCAAATCTGTGTTTTACGCACAAATAATTCTTTGAATCAGGGGCTTCGTTTTTAAGAATTTTAAATATGATATGTACATTTTAAAATATCATTATCTCATGTATGTAGGTGGCCAAACAAAGGACGCACACCGATTTGATAAGAAGTATGGAAATTACATTTATTAGGGTGTTAGTGTAGATTTTGCTAAGTGTTAATATGTTCATAGACACATGTGTCTATTATCTACCTTTTATGTGAAAAAAAGGTATGACTACACTTTTAAAAGATTACTACTCAAACTAATGTTTCACTGTTGGCATATCTTTATTTATTTGTAAAACTGAACACATAGTTGGGTTGTATGTCTTGGTTTCCTTGTTAAGGTTACATACATTAATCTGTGAATGTGTCATCATTTAATAATAATGAATGTTTGTACACTATATTAACATATCTTCATTGTAGCAAAATGGCTTTATTGGTGTATAAAGTGTATAGTTGAAGTGATAATGCTGCATTTTTATTCCTATAGTGCACTGTAGGAGCTCTTAGTTTTTGGAAGTGTTATTTTCTAAAGAGTGTTGTTTTGTATCAATGTTTATTTTATAAAACTGTTTACTTTTTTTATCTTACATGTTAATATATACATATTGTAGAAACGTAAGTTAATCAGACACATCTGTCAGGTTCTATAAATTAGATTTATTCCAGTCAGGTTATGATCCATTACGAACCACTATGTCCCATCACCCAGGCTGGGGCTCTCCAACTGACATACAGTGGAACCTTCATTACAGGCATTCCTACACTCAAAGCTGAACATTCTCTCAGGCACACCGACATTCTCTCATGCATTCCCAAGCACCAGAGGGTGGCCCCAGCCAAAGAAATAGATCTACCACCAACTTGTTGCTTGGAGAAGCGACTGAACCTGAGGGAGTTGGAGGTGCAGGAGTGAAGAGCTTGAGTAGGAAGGCATTTATGAAGCGAGAGTTGAGGTATTGAGGACCCATGCCCCAGAAGTCATTTTGGACAATGCAGAGGATCTTGAACTTAGTCCTTAAAGCGACTGGGAGCCAATGCAGAGATTTCAGTACTGGAGAGATACGATCCCTGGGCTTGAGACCAAGGACAAGTCTGGCAGTCTTTTTCTGGATGAGTTGCAGAGGGCAGAGAGAAGCAGGCTGATTTAGAAAGAGGCTATTGCAGTAGTCCAGCCTAGAGAGAACCAGAGCTCTAGAGACAGTGAGGTTCTTGTGGATGGAGAGGAAAGGAAGAATACCTCTGAGGAGGTGAAGTTGGTGCATTTCTTACAGATGTCAGAGATGTGAGGAGAAAAGGAGAGTGTGGAGTCAAAGATCACCCCAAGGTTCTTAGCCTCACACGTGGGAGCAGGAATAGGGCCAAGAGAGGCCACCCAGAGAGTAACATGAAAGGAGGATGCAGGTGTGGTGATGAAGAGAATCTCAGTCTTAATGGCATTAAGGCAAATATTGTTGGTGGCACACCACTCCTGGATAGCGGAAAGACAGTCATTGATGAGAGAAGGAGAAGAGGGTGCTTGAAAATGAGCTGAGTGTCATCCACACAGCACTGAATGTTGGAGTAGAGAGCAGCAATGTGGTGAGTGAGAGATGCCACGTATTGGTTGAACATCCAAGGGGAGAGGTTAGACCCCTGGGGAAAACCACAGGTAGAGAGTGAGATAGAGGAAAGGAAGGACCTGAGTTGGACCTGGGAAGGTCGATTAGAGAGGAACGAAGTCAGCCAGGCCATGGCCTGATCAGTGATACCCAGGTTATCAAGGAGATGATTGAGCAGGATGCCCTGATTGATCATGTCAAAGGCAGAAGAGAGATTGAGTCAGATGAGGATAGAGGGGAGATTAGAAACAAAGTTAGAGAGCAGGTCTTCACGGATGTTCAGGAGAACAGTTTCCGTGCTTCTGGCTGCTCTGAAGCCAGACTGATGGTCATGGAGACAACCAACAATGTGAAGATTAAGCTAGGAGATGGCCAGCTTTTCCAGGTGTTTGCCCAGGAAAGGAGTGATGGAGATGGGCGATAATTAGCCGCAGCAGGGGTCAGCTGAGGTTTTCTTGAGAAGAGGGTGCACAAGAGAAGGCTTCAGGGGGAATGGGAAGGCAACTGCAACCACGAATCACGGCGGAGCCTGTTGCTATCGGTCACCCACCCACTACTGGACATACTCCGATAGGTAAGTGGTTTCCCCCCTGTCCCTCTGATAACACTTATCTAGCAGGGGTGCTGCACAGTTCGGCCACCTAAGTCAGGCAACCCTGGAAGGCACCACTGCATAAGCCAACATCATGCTCTGGGCAATTGTATTTTGCCCATATTAGGTCCTCCTGCAGCTCCCTCTCTTCTTGGGAGCCTGTAAAAAGGCCACACCTCCACCCCTTCTTTTCAATACTTAGGGCCTCATTCCAAGTTTGGAGGTAGCCATGGTGCTGTTAGCACCATGGCTGCCTCCAAACACGGGTCCAGTCTGGCTGAATGGGGACTTACTGGGTCATTCCGACCTTGGAGGACCCATCCAGTAAACTATTCCCCATTCCTATTTGAGCCCGCATAGGGTTCAATGGGAATGGGGAAGGCGCTAATTACGGGCCCGTTATTAGCGCCCTGGCCCCTCAGCGGGACCCGCAAGGGACGTGTGGTCAGACCACACGTCCTTTGCGGGTCATGCTAAGGGACCTCAGAATAGGATGGTAAGGATTTACCGGCAGCGTATCCTTACAGGTGCCGGTAAACCCTTACTGACCAACTCAGAATGAGGCCCATAGTTATTTTGTGGAGCAGGAGTTTCCCTTGTTTCTCTTTCTTCTGACTGCCTTTATACTTTGCCTTGGCTATCCTTCCGGACTTGGGTTCTTGGGCTGGGGAATAGTGCTCTTTTACCCCTGGGACTTCTCACCATTCCTTTTTCTTAGCCCTAGGGTATCAGATCGGCTGTGACTCCCTTACCTGGCTCTCCTGTTGGGCGCAGCTCACACTATTCCTTGCTCAGCACTTGCCAGAATGTACTGCAGAGTTCCCTCTTTCCAATTTCCGGGGTATCGAGGCTGCAGCACCCCCTTTTATTTGCCCTGGGTGATGGGACTTACTTGTTTGGGGGCAGTGGTTCCTTTCCTTCTTCTCTGCACCCCCTGCAGCAGACTGGTCACCTTAATCTTCACTCTTATACCACGCAGGTCCATTTCTTGCCTTAAAGATGACCAGCTCATCGCTAGTGTAGAAAAGTTATTTCCTTGGAGATATCTGTCAGGTTCCACAGGTTCCATGTTACACAAGGTTCCTTTAAGATGTCAAGCATGAACCACTGGGTCCAATCACCCAGGCTGGGGCTTTCCAACTCACAGACAGTGGAACCTTCACTACAGGCATTCCTGACTCACAGCTAAACATTCTCTCAGGCACACCAACATTCTCTTATGCATTCCCAAGTACCTGCATTCACACCAAGCACGATGCAACACATATACTTGTAGAAAGTGAGATATTGTATAATCTGCATACGTATGTATAATTATTGTTAAATAGTTAAATGAGCTGAAAAGAGGTTTTATTTTTCTCTCAAACAAGTTTTTTTCCTCTACATTATGATTAATGCATACAACCTGGTAATGGTTGTGCACTGGGAATACAATCAGTTTTCACTTGGTACCATTATGAAAATAAACATAAATCATTTTGTTTTTATTGTGTTATAAACTACATTTCATTTTGTTTTAGAATTACTAATATGGAAGAAAGAACAGAACATGAATAAAGGTATTTGCCAAGTTATTTCATTAATATGATATATACAGCTATAATGAGATATGTACAGACACAGAGTTGTATTTATTTATATTATTTTTTGTAACCATGGCTATAGAATCAGCTAATGAATTGCAGGATTTTGCTTACACGGCTAAAGCCAGTAACGACTAGGATGTTTTTATTCGCGGATAAACTGCTTCACTGGTTAGCAGTGTAACTGTTGCTACAATTAAACAATTGGAGGATTTTGATTATTACAACTGCATAAAATAAATTACAATAGATATTGTAATATAGCTTTGCATTTTGTGTTCAATTTTATCTATATTTATGACTGAAATTGTGCCCTTAAAAGGGCCCTTTTCGGGGACGTAAGGGGATGAGGGGTGGAATAGAGGAGGAAAACGCATAAGGATGAAAGATATAAAGAAGGGAATTAAAATAAATATATTTGTATTTTAGTTTTAAAAAATTACATTTAGAAAAAAGTGGAAAAATAATTGCAGCTTAAAACATAGATCACTCAGCATGGCAGGTAATGTGATGTTCAGCGATTATCTTCTGCCATTGCTCAATTGTGGCATCTCCCTTGACTACCAATTTGAAGCATGTTTCACATATGACGTGTGTCATGGAACGATCGGTAGTCGGTAAAACAAGAGTCTGTGCAATTGACACCACTGTTGAAGTTGAGGCTTCATTTTCAGTTGGTATGTTGTTGCACTGGTGGATGAAGAAGCTGCAGGTGGTGGCTGGTGCTGATGTCTGTCGACGCAAGGAATGGGACCCTTGCATTTTTCTTTTATGATGTTTGTGTGCTTTTCAATACTCATCATCAATATCATCCCAGCTCACACTAGATGAACAGTGTTTTTGACTGGAAAGAAGCACCAACTGTCTGTAGTGGTTTTCATTCCAGTTGCCTTTTTCCTCTGTGGCGATAGATTCGGAATCCAAATGATAATGTCATCATTACTGCAGCTACTCTTGTAGTTAGACATGTTGAAATGTTCAACCGTGGAGAAATATGTAAAATGATAAAAATTATGACACAAAAAAGACAATGGGCCTCGTTATAAGTTTGCCGGTCTGGGAACTACGGTACCGGTAAGCATGCCGGTACCATAGTTCCAGGAATGGCAAACTATGAATTGTGCTCGTGGCTGCCTTTCTGCCCGCCAGGTCAGACCTGCCGGGAAGAAAGGCACCCGCGAGCACAGCATGTCGGATGCACCAGCACCATTATAAACGGTGCCGGTGCATCCAACCTCCCCATTCCCATTTAGCCCTATCTGGCCGAATGGGAATGGGGCACATCTTTTTTCCGGTGATCACAAATGGGCAATTTCCGGGTCTGGCAGCGCCGTAATGACCCAGTAATTGCCAATTTGCAGGTGCCAGAAAAAATTGCAAGTATGGCCGCTGCCTGCCGGTTTTACGGGCAAGCCTACCGCCAAACTTGTAATGAGGCCCAATGCGTCTAAAAATGAAAAAGTAGAAAGAAATGTAATTTGACATGCTATTGGTTGATATTGCACATGCGGATGTCTGGTGACGGCGTGGGAGTACATTTTGTCAATACATTTCAGTGTGCTATTGGCTTGTTTGTTAACGCAAGTACATAACATATTTTGCACACGCGGATTTGCAGGATGACATGGGCGTAGGCATGTCAATGCATCTCGATGTGCCATTGGCTCATATGTTGACGCAACTATGCCTCATAGGAGCTCGAAATGTGATTGGGCAGTAGAAAGAAATAGCCACATCAACGGAACGTTGGGCCTTGAGGCGGCTGTGGCCATTTCACAGATAAAACACTTCTGTAGACACGGCTGTAAACCTATTTTTTAAAAAAACATATGTACATATGTGTATGGGCAGTTGTGTTGTAAAATGTGGTTTAAGATATATTGTGTGTATTCTTTTTACACAGTTACTGTTACACATTAATATGTTTCTATTCATGAACAGTACATATAATTGCAAATACTTTTAAATGTTAAATTAATATGTAAATACAAATGTTTAAGAATAGGGTTACTTGGGGGAATATGTGTGCACAATTGCTTTATATTTTACTTTGTACACATGATACATAATTTTCATTAGCCCAATTGTCTGTATTATTAATGTTAAGTATCTATGGAATAACAAAACCCTTAAAATAAAAGCAAAAAAACCTTAGTTGCAGGGACATTAATCTGAGAACTTAATGCAACAAAACCCCTGAAATTCAGCTAAAGCCACCTTAACTTCGCACCCCTGTTGCACAGCTATGACCACAATGATGACATCACAGATCACTTGACTGATAACATCACTAATTACATGTTGTATGCGAACACTGATGGCATTGGAAATCACATTACTGATGCCATCACACCTGACAACACTAATTACATTGTATATAATTGATTACATCAATAATGGAATTAGACATAACATCATTTATAAGTTAGCTCATGAAAACTTTGATTACCTTAATAACAATTTCGGCTGTGGACTTGACCATGACAACGGCTGGGGTCACTGGCCAGCACCAAATCCCATAGCTAGTGATCGGTTAGCGATCAAAAATACCAATGTGCATGGTTAAAAGCCATGCCTAGTAGCCCATTACTGTTGTCAGAGGCCATGGCTAAAGGCCATAGCTAGTTTCCATTAATATGTTAGAATATGCAGTCGGCACAGCCAAAGGCCGTGGACGCTGGCTAGTGTGGTGTTGAAGACCATGGCAAATGGGTGGTTAGTTTAGGTAATATGCAGTGGGCACGGCCGAATGCCATAGCTAGTGGCCCGTTAGTGTTGTATAATACAAAGTGTGCATGGCCGAAGGCCATCATTTATTTATTTATTTTATTTTTTTTAAAAATGTAATACAATTTATTGATAGAGACATTTTCTGTTTAAATTAAAAGATAACTGAACAATTTGGATGTATTTGTACTGCTTAAAGTGCTAGTTTTGCATGGGTTGTTGAAGAAACATAGTGTCAGAAAGGCATGTCTTTTGTGTGAGAAAACAAATAACACTGTTTAGACTAAAGATGCAGAATATAATTCTAACCCTTTTCTTTAGTGGTCAGTGACCTCTTGTAAACATTTGCAGATGCAACGTAACCCTTACAGGAGCGATTAGCAAAATCTGCTATTTGCAGATGAAATATGTTCTCAAAATGTGAATCACTGTTCTGAGCTATACACGGAGTTAAAACCACTTTAAATTCAATCTCTATGACCCCATCCTCTAACTTTTCAATGCGTGTTATATTGTTGATAACTTAATTTTGACCAGCAAGAGTCTTTCAGCGTGCTGCGTTGGCACTATTCAGCCAGCAAAGCGACCATGTGAGAGTCATGCATATTGTAGTTTTACTATTTTACAATATACAGTGGACATAGCCAAAACATGTACAAACTGCTCAAGTTGAAAGGCCATGGCTAGTAGCCCATTTATATGTTACAATATATAGTGGACACAGCCAAAGATTGTGACCACTGGCCAGTATTGTGCTAAAGTCCATTGCTAGTGCCTGATCAGGGCATATATATATACCGTGGGCAGGGCACGCTGAAAGCTGTATCCATTGGTAAATGCCAAAATGTAGGGTTGTTAGCCTGTTAGTGTTTGGAAATAATCAGCACACATGGGTAAAAGTTGTGACCACTGTCCATAAGTGAAGGCCATGACTGGAAGCATTCATGAGTTAAAATATATTTTGTGTAGGAGGTTTGAGAGCTTTGAGGAAAGTGAAACCCCTGCACTATAATTATGGTATAGTTCAAAAATTGGTTGTGTCTTGAAGCCAAGAACAAGGTTTGTTTGGGATCGCCGATTCCCCAATGCCCTATTCACCCATCGCCCGGTACCATAGTGGCTAATAAGCCTCAACATTGAAGGACCATTCACCCCCTCTAACAAGTGGATTCAAATTCCTTAATCAAGGACTTCCACCAGTCGCTTACCACCTTTGTGCACTACAATAATACAAGAAATAAAAAACAAACTAGGAACAAACTTCAAAAGTCTCTTTTCCTGACCTCCCTTAAACTAATCCATACCTAATGATGCAAACGAAGTCCAGCGCCATCAAAAACAAGGTTTGCTCCTCTACTTGTGTCCTTTTTCGCTTTTAAAATATATTTGGCAATGCACACTGACCATGGGTGAAGGTCATTCTTAATGTCAATTATTGTTGTAATGTAATTAGGGATGTTATCAGTGATGTGATCTGTGATGTCATCATTGTGGTCATAGGCTGTGCAACAGGGGCGCAAATTTAAGGTGGCTTTAGCAGAATTTCAGGGGTTTTACTTAACGTCCCTGCAACTTAGGTTTTTTCCTTGCATTTCAAAGGTTTTTTTTTTACAATGTATTGCTCACCTTGGCATACTTTCTGTATTATCAGACTGAGTAAATTGCAGAAGCTGGCAATTATACAGTAGACACTTGCACAAGTAAGGGCTGGTGAGCCAGGTGGCAGCCACTTAATTGGCATAAACAAGCCCACCCTGTAAGCTACCATTGCAATCAAGCAAAGACATCTCAGTATAATAAAGACACGCAGAGAGACAAATCACCAACATCTGAATCATGCCCAAAACATGTTTACTGCTCCAAACGCTACAGCATCTATAACACAGCTGCCAACTGGCCATATGTCACATGAACCGCCATTTGTAAGTCTGCTAGGTCTTGGCGTTCAACTGTTGCCATTATACGTATGGGTGTTCAAATCACAGCATGGAAATGTGGTTGGCTGACATTTCGGGAATGAAAGTAGGTGGCCATGTGACATGGAGGCAGTTATGCCATCTAAGCTAATCACTGCACTTGCCAATAACAAGACCAACTGCAGAAACATGTGAACAACGTTTTACTTACAAATAGAAATGTGTTAGTAAGAAAGCTAACAGTGCTATTGATCGGTGGCACACGTGTTCAAAATGAACACAAAAGAAACGACACATGTGATAAGAAAGGAAATATTTACACTGGCAAGAAGGAAAAACATCTGTCTTTCGGAGCATAACTCTGCCAAACAAAAGAGAGTCAGTGGCGCACGACATATAACGATGCTAAGATAAAAATAAAGGTGTCACTGTGAAAAATATGAGACCACAAGACAGGAGAAGGAACATGTGCAGCCAGATAACTTTGAGTGAACTCATTAACAATGGACGGCATCTAATATTTTCTTTAAGTATGAGCACATCATAGATCTACTTGATTTTATTAAGATCGACATGAATATACGGCAAAGTCATCTTTGCTAAATCATAACCACTCTACAGCACCGAATGCAACACGCTTAGAAAATAGAACGATTCACCAGTGAGGTGGTCTGGCCGTTTACATAAGAATAATAAATAAATAAAGACAAACATCTCCCTGTGGTTTGGTGTATTAATTAAGCAATATGACCTGAGCGGCAGGGGCATTACCTGACTCGGTAATGCCCCTACCGCGAGGGTCATATTGCTATTAGTACCCCGGCCCGCATTATGTGCGTGACTGGGGCACTAAAAGCATTTTTTTCTGTCCCGAAACGCTGCAGCATTTCGGGACAGAAAAAAAAAAAACAGACGACCAAAAAAATGGCTGCCATGCAAAGGGAAAACGGAGTCTGTTTTCCCTTTCCATGGCGGCCATTGGGAGCGGACGAGCTGGGAACACGTGTTCCCAGCGCGTCCGCTCCCGAAAAAGAAAAAGAAGCAGAAGGTAAGTGGGGTTGGGAGGGAGGGAAAGAAAAACAAAAAAAAAAACGTACCTGCGTCCCTGGCGGGGGACGATGGAAGCTTCCAACTGTGTGGATGCGCGGAGCGGGGATGGCCCCGCTCCGAGTCTCCACACTGCTGGAGGCTGCTATCGTCCCCCACCGGGGACACAGGAGCAAGCAGGTAAGTGGGGTGGGGAGGGCAGAGAGGAGGGAGGGAAGGGAAGGGGAAAAAAAGCTTACCTGAGTCCCCAGTGGGGGACGAAGGCAGCCTCTCAGCTGTGGGGAGGCTCGGAGCTTCGAGCCTCCTCATTAGCTGAGGGGTTGCAATGCCCCCCGCCTAGGACAAGGCGCCTGGAATCCCAGCCGAGACTTGAAGGATTTCCGGCCGGGTAAGGAATGGGCGAGAGCCAATCAGAATGCGTGTTGCATTCTGCTTGACTCTCGCCGGGTACTAATGGTTAACACAGCACATAGGAGGTATGAGTCAAAAAAGAGGATGCTGGAAACAAATGGCTTCGTCTGCGGCATGGGGAGTGCACCCACTGAATTTGCAATGCTATAATGAAGCATTTCATTTCTTTTGCACTGTCCTCCCCAGTGGTTCCCACTGCATCTGATCCTGAAGCTGATCATGTGAGATGCTGTTATGATTGTGAATTTTCCAATATGTAATTTGGGGGTGTCTGCCTAAACTAAGCTTCAGGACTTATTTCTGTGCACTGACACTGGTATCAGACTAAGTACAATGGACGTTTAGCAACTTTATCGTTTTAACTATCAGTCAGTTTTAGCCAAACAATAACAATCAACAATAGTGTGAGCCACATCTGCACTGCTGTGCTAGTTATCCAGTTTTATGAATGGTAATTAGCCAGGACATGACAGTGTTGGGCGGTCATGCTGGTCGTACCCTAGTCAGCCTACATGAGACTGGCATCTCGCCACTACTGTAATAACTTTCATGACAGCCGCCAAAAAAATGTTTTGCTTTGGCCCACGTATGGACAACAGCCAGGCAGCCAGTGTACCAGGTGCATCTCATTAGTTTAACGGGCCAGCGGACATGCACGTGTATATGTGTCGGTGTCAGTATGATACTGGCGTTCATGTGTCACTGCAAGCAGGGGCACCCAGCCACCAAATTCATGCATGGCCAGGTTAAGCTGGGCACTTCCCTTTGTTTATTGTGGTATGCAGCTATCGTGGGCTGCACATTACACACACTTGCACATATCTGTAGGAAAAACATATTTTTCTGGATGCCAGTGAGCAATTACTCCCAAAGAAATCATACACTGAAAAACATTGAACAGCATATTCATTTTCAATATTAAAGGAATGTATTCAATTAATAAGGATAAGACTAGAAAGAGAACAACAAGCGGCAACAAAGGATCCAACTGATTTAATATTCAAGTGTCAACAAATAATTGTTCATTTTTGTATAGATACAAATAAGATGTGGTTAGTGCATAATTCCGATCAAATTAAGCAAACCATGGGCACAATAAATGAGAAAGTAAAAAAAAGAAAAGTGTAGGAGAAATATTTGTGGAAAGGTTGCATGGAAAGGAAATCAATATGAGACAATTGTGAAAACATGTATGAAAAGGAAACTTATATGAGAAAAATGTGAGAATAATTTGCATGAAAAAAGGAAACTATATGATGAAATAATTAGGAAAACCTGCATGAAAAGGACACTTATATGAGACAATTGCGAAACTGTGCATGCAAATAATTCGTATATGGAAAATTTGAGTGGTAAATAAATCTTATATGATGAATATTTGCATACACAGGAACCAGTTGTGATATTTGATGACAGATAACTGAAGATTGAGAATACTTTCACTTTGACATTTATAAGAAAAGAGTACGAATATTTATCATATTTATGGCATGTAACTGAAAGGCTGAGCATTCATTAATATCAGAATTAAGTAATACATTGTTTAAGGAACTTTAATCAGAATTAAGCAAACGTCTAATTTTACTTGGATATATAACAAAACATTGAACAAAAATTAGTTCACATTTGGATATTAAATCACAAGGCTCCTTTTTATCTTCTTTTTTGTTTTTCTCTTATCCTTATTAATTGAAATCATAATTTTAATATTGAAAATGAATATGTTTTTCAATGTATGAATTCTTCTGGAGTAATTGCGCCCTGGCATCCACAAAAACACGTGTTTTCCTTATTGGTTTTCGTTGCCATTACCATAGAGTGATGGGTAGGTTGAGAACGTCTGGTAGGTAGGGCTGGCTTTAGAGCGATTTCCATTGGCACCTGTGGAAAAGGTAGAGGCGATAGGACTGACAATGTAGGGTTTGGCACTGCCACAGCAGTAGGCTGCAGTGAAGTAGCAGGCAGCACAACATTCAGAGGGGCCCATGCATGCAGTTTCTCTACCAGAGGTTTTGAAGGGCCTGGTGAGGCAATGCAGTTGACAGACGAGCCCCTGTTGGATTAATGAAAGAGAAGGATAGGTAATTCCTACTAGGCCACATGTGCCACAACTTAAATTACAGCCATGCGTCATTAAAATGGCAAAGGAAAGTATTGTGTGCATTCTTAATTATATTTTGAATTTATGAAACTCCTTAACCGGAAGTCTGTCGTGTTTTCCGCGCAGGAGTTCATGTGGGACTCCTGGAAGTGCAGCTCTCTTTCTTTTGGTTTGGTGAACGGACCCGTGGGATACCCTTATGGCACCCATGGGTGGGGGTACAACCCTGTGCCCCTAGCATATGTTTTTGGGCACCTGTGGGTGGCCCACAGAGTAGGGTATGGGCTGGTGGCAGCTCCATGCTGAATTTGACAGGTGCGCGGAGTATCCTCCATTTTGGGATGCCCCGGCCCTGCCATTGGGATCAGTTGATTCCTGATGGAAAGCAAGATGGCCCCGGTGGCCTCTTGCTTTCTATTACCCATTACCTTGTTTTCCCAAAGTCCTGGGAAGCCCTGACTCTGTCCCTTCCCCCTGACTGGCTGTTGGATGGAAGTGCCATATATGGTGTTGTTGTGAAGGCCCAGTCAGACTAGCTGGAGCCTTCCCGGTGAAGTATGTTGTGGGTACCTCCTGTGGGTGGGACCTGGGTGAATAGAGTGTGTGACGAATATGCATTCTGTGTTGTGGGTGTCTAGTATCTGGTGGTTGACACACTGACTGAGACAACCCTGCCCGAAACCGGTATGAATGCAGCTTGGAGTGTTGAATGGCTCGGTACTTCTCCCAATACACATAACTTGTTGTGAGTATCTGGAGAGAAGTGAATGGCCTGAATACCTTGTGTGCCTGATTGGCTGCCTGCCTGCATGAATGCCCGTAGTCATGATTGGATGCTTGAGTGTGACCCAGCGGAATGAATGGGAGAACAACAGTATATCTGGGGACCTCTCAATGCTAGGAATCGTGTTCAGAAGCTGAAGTCTACTACAACGAGTAACTGGATTAAATGACGCTTGACCTTGAAGCCCTGCTGGACGAGAAGAATTGCTGTTGCTCTCCTTCACAATCTGACATCTGCTGTGCCTCCAAGGACTGACCAAGAGAGTACCTGGTAAGGCGCCCTCTTCCCGAGCTACAAGGGACATCGTGCAACGCTGATCTTTGCCAACGCTCCCTGGTAGACAGACCTTCTACAGGCTGCCACCCGATACCGGGACTGCTGCAGAACTCCAAGGAGAAGCATTCGGACTGTTGTCCGCCACTGCCGACGACCGCCGTCGCCGACCGGAGCCGCCATGCTCCCGTTTGCCTAAGAACTTTCCTTGATCATCGGACGCTCTCGTCTGCATCGCCATCCGCTTGTCTCCCGCTGGACGAGGCCCGACCGTCGACGCTCCGAGGGGCATCCACCGGGGGGTTTCCCGCCACCTACAGACCGCAGAGACGCCGACGACTCGACGCCCTTGCTGGACCACAGTTCTTCATCATCTCTTTGCGGTCCAGAACTATTGTCACCGAGGTGCCCCGCACGCCTCTTCCTTACAGGATGCCAACGCTGTGTCTTCGACGAGCACCGCTAGGAACGAAGCGGCCACTTCCCTGCCATAGCTCACCCTGTTCACCGTCGGACGTTCGACGACCCGTGACTCCTGCCTTAAAGGGAGGGCACTCAAGAAGGGCCATCGATTCCCCAACACCGAACGCCAAGTTCACACACACCTCTCGACGATCCGTGGCTCCCGCCTCAAAGGGAGGCACTCAAGAAGGATCAGTTGGTGCATCGTCGGAGAACTCTACTCCACCAGATAAATTGGGGGGGGGGTAAAACCTTAATAGGAAGAAGTAAGACTATCAAACAATATATGGACTGGGCTTGTGTTATATATCTTTATCTACAGGTTGCCCAGGTGGGGGGATCTCCACACAGAACTGTGTCTAGGTAACGGGGCCAGCATTCTGCCTATTGTTTCAACCAGCTTACGTTCCTTCCTATCTCTATTGCTGGTCTACTCGTTATTGATCTGTGTGACATTTTAACCGTACAGTTGATGCACTTTAATGAGATTTGATAACATTAGTGGTACCACTCTAGACGTGTATATATTTATCATTATTGACTTCCAAGTACAAAGTACGTTATTGTGATCGTGTACATACCTTTGAATATTAATTATATAAAGACTGTGTTTTCAGTAATACAGTGTGTGAACATTCCTTTGTGGGGGTTCGGGGACTACACTGTACTTAAGAACCAGCCCGCATCACCTCCTGAGAAGCTAGGCCTTGATTGCTCATCCATTGCTACCAAATAGAGAATCTTGGCTGGGGTCCGCTGTGCCTCTCCTCTATCATATAGAGAGCGGAGGTACAGACACCCCCCACAGGTCTTTACACCTAGCCCTTCCTGAAATGTGCAGGTCACCTGTGAGAATAAGGTTACCTAGGCAATATTGCAATGGACTGAAATGAAAAAAATGAAAGCAAAAAAGATGCAGACATGGAGTGCCTCACTCTGGCTAACACATGGGGCAGACATTAGTTTAGACATCATAAACCTATCCCCCATATAAAGTATACCTAGATGTTCCCCGTAGACCAACCGCAATCCTAGGTACATTTTCTTAGTTTGCCACGTAGTATGACATCAATGATGACATGGTTTTGCTATAAGAGTGTGTTTTCCCATGTAAAACGTAGAGAGATATGCTTTGAGACGTCAGTTGATGTCTGTTGTACTCCCTGTTTTAGACAATTGATATTAAAGCAGTTATATTTTGCCAACTTGCTGAGTCAGACTTACTATTGGTGTGAGAGTAAATTCTGCATCACCACCCATCCAATAAAGCGTTACCTCATTAAATAATGACCACATGTATTAAATGCCGTTACTGCATGCAATCATTCGTCACATCTGCCCCAATAAAAGAAGTGCAGACATTTTGTATATCTCCTTGTACTATGTTTACAATGTGTATTCATCCATAACATATTTTATTACGGGGAGAGTTGTTTTGTCCACCAGTCAATAATAATTGATTAAAAAAATAAGTTGTATTTTACCACATAAAATGGCAGCATTTACTACACCAAGAAGTCCCATAGAATATCGAAAGCATTATTGTCCCCAGGCCCATACTCAGTTGGGCATCACGTGGTACATAAAAGCACGCATTTATAAAAAGCGTCTATTTTATTGTTAGAGACATACTGATAATACCAGCCTAAATGGTGCTTCAGATTACCCAGCGCGCAACTGTAAGTGGAAAGATACAGCCATACAGGCCATTATTAGCTTTATCAGCCCGTATAAACCATGGCAAAAGTGTTAGCAGAAATGTCAATTTGCACAACGTAGTGCCTGGCATCAATGCCAGAATAGCCTTAGAATGACATAGCACAGATGACGAAGTTTGCGGGCACCTTGTCCCTTTGGTTGGAAAAAGCCAAACCAGGCATCATGGCCCTTTACACGGTGGATGTGTTTTTCGTTCACCTTTACCAGTACAGCACAACGTTGCTGCAGAGACGTTTTTAGCATCCCCTTACCGCCAAAGGTTACTCTGACATTTACAGGTATTGTTTATTTATTTATTCATTTTACAAGCAGGAACCGAGCAAGTCAGTTCTTCTCTCGATTATGCTCTGACATTTGCACTCTGCGAGCTTTAAAGGAAATACACCATCAACATTTGTTTTCTCACTGACAGGTCGCAGATTATGCAAAAACATGGAAAGCGTGCGTTAAAAAGAACCTTTTAGCAGCACCCAAAAGGTCTCTTGTTTTTATTGATGCTGACCTTTTACATGTTCCTACCTTTTAGATCTCATTGTGTGTTTCCTGAATAGAAGGTCTTGGTATTGGCAATGAGTATTCCCTGTCTGCGATTTCTCTTGCCATTTCTCCTGAATGGAACTCCTGCTTTGTAAAACAGTAACCTGCTAATATGATACAATAGTGATTTGGAGATGATGGTTTATTCCAGAAGAAAAGACCCCTATAGTTTTGTTTGGAACAGTGAAAAGTCTAACCCACATTTTAATAGGTATGCAGCCTTTGTGTCACCTCTATACTGCATGGGGAATGTGATCAGGGTAGTGTATTACTCGTGGATATTCGGGTTAAGATTTACTTATTTTGCATGTATATATTGTTGTGGTTTGTGTTGCTCCAAAGGTACAAACACATTACTCCAGAATGCCGACAGGCAGAGGAAAGGAGGAGAAGGGAGGAAGCGTGTGTGGTTAATAAGGGAAAAGTGGCAGACCGTGAGGAAAGAACAGGTGGGGGAGGGGGTATAAGAGGTTTGCTACATTCAGACTAAGACCAGAGTTTGCATTCCTGTAATGTTTTTCATTTTAACGTGGAAGACAGGATTGTGTCACTTGTCATTAAGTGCAAGCACCTACAGGTTGACCACATGTAGGATGATAACACAGTAAATCTGTCAGGAGACATGTGTTATGGCTTGCTAAGAGTAGAAAAGTAATCAATCCAATAGCATTTCTTCTGGAGTCAAGGCTTGCTGGAATAAGAATGTCCTGAGGGCTTTCCTAAAGTGAAATGTTTTCCTGGAATTGTCTTTTCCTCTTGTCCTATTCGAGTCATTGCATGAGCCATATATTTAGGACTGTAAAGCCAACTCGCTACCCCACTGGAAGCCAGCTGAGGGCCTTATGAGCTGGATTTACATGGTCTCGTTTCCTGAGGGCTAACACAAGCAGGCTGCCTGGTTTTGCAGCAGCTGAAGTCGCTTCAGTGTTATAATTGAAGGCCCAACATACATAATGTTGCAATAGAACAGCCTGGCTGAGCAGCAGTACATTGAAGATGGCCGTCTTGTTTCAAACATCATGGGAGGGGATGGTTGTATTTAAGATGTAAAAACGAGAAGGTTGGGATTGTTTGTGATGACATTCATTTGTGGTTGGAAAGATAGATGTGTGTGGAAGGTGATGACTAGGTCCCTTGCTGATCGACTGGCTTTCATGAGGATTGGTTAATAGAGTGTGTCAAGTTGTGAGGACGGGAATTGCATCAGCATCACTGCATTACATCGTCTCTGATTGGCCCCTCATAACTTGCTATTATAGATCCAATGCTGTAGTAATGAATTGCTTTATTCATATATTAATGTATCTAATTTATTTATTTGGTTGTGCTTTATTGTTCACCACATCTGTATGCGTGGGGCCTGATTAATTGATTTTATAGCACATGGCCAAGTGACTTTGCACTGCCAGCAAACACCCTGATTCAAGTGCAAAGTAAATCAGGCCTTAAGTCACTTCAGAGTGCAGAAATTATAAAAGCAGTTTGTGGAGGTTGTTGGATATTTTATCTCTATGCCTCTACACTCTCATGCACAGTCTTATGTGTTTTTCTGATTTCTCGCGTGGACTTTGGCTCATTGTAACATGTATCGTTTTATTTGTGGCTCTGACTAAAGTCACTGCTGGGCTTTGTATTGTGCAGGGCACTCTAAACCTTATCATGCATTTGCAGTTATAGTTGTACCAAATTCTACCCTTTACACATTACCCTAAATATATGCCACACAATAACCAGCCATACGGAACAAATGTTATTCTGTAAACTTTATAGATTGTCTGCAGATCATATAAAAACACACATAAATAAACACAATGTGCGATCATTGAGCACATGTAACATTGAAAACAAACTGAGAAGGAAAAAAAACATATTTCAGTGTATCTGCTTTTACTGTTTTCACAATCTGTCAATAATGATGCAATAGCATTTTCAGACCATTTCCTTGGTTGTCTCATCCTAAGGGAATAACTCACCTCCACAAACAGCAAAGTAGGTCTCCTTCTGCAACTTTGGCAAAGCACACACGTTTTGTTTTTTATATCAACCTTGAGCTGTTACAACTTTGGGAGCTCTGTAACTCCCTTCTTTTACAAGAAGCCAGCTTCCATTAAGAAAATGTATTTGCTCTCCAACAAATGGAGAACATATTGGTTCTCCTGGTGTCTAATTTGACTTTTTGCTTATCAGTGTAAGTTTATCCAACACGTGTACACATCTCTCTTCATTTGTCACTTTTATGCTTACCAAACATTTTAGAAGAGCTCTGTCTCTGTCGACTGTCAGCAACCCCTTTGGAAGCATGCAGGTTCTCTCTCGCGCTCTCTCTCTCTCTCTCTCTCTCTCTCTCTCTCTCTCTCTCTCTCTCTCTCTTTCTCTCTCTCTCTCTCTCTCTCTCCCTCTCTCTCTCTCTCTCTCTCTCTCTCTCTAGCTCTCTCTCTCTTTCTCTCTCTTGCTCTCTGTTTGCAGCCCAGTGAAGCTCTGCAGCACCCCACCTCTTGCTTTCTGCATCCCAGCACAGCACACAGACATCCCTGAACTCTCTGTTTTTTTTCCACTTCTGCTTCCCTCGTCTGTACGTATGGCTCCCTACAGAAAACATACCATATTCCAGCCCTGGCTGTGATGCAATCCATCTATCACACATGTGCCTGAAGTGAACACCCTATAATTTTCTAGAAAGCTAACACATGTTCCTTTATTATTACCTTTTGTATAGAGTTCAGCTCAGTGGCTCTGGATGGATAGTTGAAACACTTTCATTCCGTTGTCCTACGCTGAAGCTCTAACAATGACTGCTTTGGCCAGAATGATTCTATAACTCCTTATCTCATGTCCCCATCTCAAAAACAGGTGACATCCATGCATTTTCTTTTCTAAGCAGCATCACAGAGTCTGTGCCAACCATCTGTATCTACACCCCCCAGTTTGCACCCATAGTTATCACCATTTGCCATGGACTGATCTGTCCCATTATATTATTGGGTTTGGGGTTAGGGGTTATAGGTTATGTTAGGAGTGAGTAGTGTTAGTCCCTATGCTAAACTGCAATGCTGTTCTCTGGTATTCTATTCAATCAAATCAAGCTACCCTATGCTGCTATGTAATGTTAATCCAAGTCACCATGTTTTGGTTTGTATGAAATCTCATCAGTGTCTCACCTCAGTGGTAAGTCACACACACAGTATGCAATACCATCATCATTTATACACTGGCAGAGCCCTTCTATAGGAGTCTGATTTGTCACTAAAATTCCCAATTGGCTAACATTTGGTCTGGTTATGCTAAATAACTCCCCCCTTTCATTTCTGAAAGGTCTGCAAGGTCTCAAAATCTAAGGGCTTCTGCAGGGACAAATAAAAATCCCAGCTACACCACTCCATCAAACCATCTGATCCTGGGCGCATTTTAGAGAACATCAGTGTTTCCATTTAAAAATCATCAGCCATGGTTTGCAAAGTCAAATATTCATAAATGTAAATGGTATTAAACATGTAATAATGTGTTTTTCATATGATATTTTTGGCATATGATCTGAACTTTTTTAGCATTAATTTGATTTTCCTTTTTTTGTAGCTTATCAATACAATACCAATACACCAGTACCACCTCTTTTGAGTCCTTTGACTGTTGTTCATGATTCAAGAATGAATAAAGATTGAAAGAAAGTTTCATCCCGGAATCATTATTCGGTATCAATGGTAAGTGAGGGTTCCTTTATTCAAAAGTGGCGAATCCCTCAGTAGGCCTAGAGTTGTAAAGCAGTCTAACACAATGTGACTGTTTCCCAAGGGTGCCTGTGTCCATGCCACAGTTTTCTGAGACGTGGAAGCAAGTTTTCATTTTCTATGTGTGCGGTTTCTTGCACGATTTTCTATGTGTCGGGTTTCTTGCACGCTTGCCAGTCACTCATCCTCTTCCCCGTTCCCGGAATTTTGTGTCTTTGGTCCTGTTGGCTCCCGTTCATCCAGAGGCTTATTCCATCAACACCCAGCTCCAGGGGCTCTGGTGGGGGAAGTCAGTTAATGTTTAAATTAAAGAAGAAACAGACACGTTTAGTATCCAGCATAACACAAATTATCAATTTTTCTTTTTACCCGCAATTCACCTGGAAATAAAAAAAAAACATGAGAATAAGCAACATAAAATATACATTTCCAACAATATTATAATATTTATAAAGTGTTTATAATGACCTGGAAATAAACATGTGGGTTAAACATTATAGAAATAGTGCATGACATATTATTTTATTTTCTTTTGCAACCATTTAGAATGACCATGTAAATTAAGCATCAACTTGGCCCATCTATCAGCCTGGAAGCCTAATCCTTCTTCTGCTACTTCCTTTTGTCTTTTATTTACACACCTTGCATTCATATGTTCATGCACGCACACTCACCTGTTTTATCCCCCCTTTTCCACTTGAATTAAGAATTCAATTCACATCTACTCACCTGGTATGGTTCATCTGCATACCTTTTAAGTTGAATCTCTCCAAAGTAAATGCCACCTATTTGTTGTATGCTGTATTGTTTTGATTTTAATGTAGCAACTATACATGTCATTCCCTACCGGTTTCTTCAGATTGCTTTTGCCTTTTCACATCATGCTTTGGGTGAAATGACCTGATTTGGTTAACATGGACAAATTGTTCCACCATTAGTTCTCCTTCCTTTACCATTATTCTGTACACCACAGGTGTATCCTTGTCCATAATTACCTATGTGCCACTCCAGATGCTAGAAATTTGACATTCTTGTGTTTACCTTTTGCAAAATCTAATTTGCAAACTTTATCACGTACTTCATACTCTCGCACAGTTCTTTGTAAATTCTGCTGTGCAAAGGCAAATGCATCCCACAAGTGCTTTCTCAAATTTTCAACATATTCATGATTTTTTGCTGCATTTACCAGTAACTGTTATGGCAACACTATTTTTCTGCCTGCCATAATTTCGTGCAGATTGAGGTTTGTGGATTTTGATGGTTTTGACCTGACAGCACCAGAGGGAATTGCAAATCCCAAATGGATCCCACTTCAGCTACCCACCTTTTCAACATATCAGTGATTGATTCTAGAACTGTCAGCTTCAGGAATGGCTGCTTAGGTGCTGAGGTCCTGTGCCAACTGCTGAAAATAATATCCATCATCATTATGACTGAGGAATCATGTATTATTGAAACTGTTCAACCAGCCAAAAGACGAAAAGGAGAAAAGAATGAAGAGATGACAAGATTTTGGACTTGCTTACGAAAATGATGGCAGATATGGCTGAAATTAAGACTAAGCTGATCACCTCACAAGAGAGATATTTGGATCTTACCACAAAGGTCATTTCTGTAGAGAAACTCCTCACAACAGTGGATGGCCAGGTTATACAGTTAGCCGATCAAATCAGATGTCTGGAAATGTTGAATGAATGATTATCTTCAAAGCTCTCTGAGCAAGAACATTTTTCAAGGCGTAACAATGTGAGGATTGCTGGGTTTCCTGAAAATGCTGAACATGTTAATCCTATTTCATTTCCGAAGAAGGTGCTACCCTCTATGCATAACTTGGACCCAAAGGTAACACTTGAAATTGAAACAACACACAGGTCACTTGGCCAAAAGCCAGCCTTGGGTCAGAGAGTAGACATTTTATTGTAAAGTTTTTAAGGTACCCAACCAGAGAGCTCATTCTGAGGAAATCCCGTGAACATGGAGATCTTGCCTGTGGGGGAAATAAAATAATAACTTTTGCTGATTTGAGCAAGGACATTATGGAGAAAAGGAGTTGTTTCCAGGTGGCTAAGGAGAAGGCTAAGAATAAGCATCTCAAATACTATATAATCTACCCTGCGATACTCTGGATTATAGTGGAAGGCCAAATACATTAATTTGTGGACTGCAAACAAGCTGAAGCCTTTTTAACCAATTTGGATGCTGAACCTATGGAAGCAAGCTCTGCCTCTACCTCTGTGTCTTAAAAGTCAGCTCAGCAGAAAAAGAAAAGGAATTAATAATTTCCTGGATTATTATTATTATTGTTCGTCTTTTTTTTACTTTATTATTATTACATTATATTATTATATATTTCTGAGTTGTTATTTTTTTAATGTTCGTGTTTTACTGTTAAGTTTTAAACAGTTCCACTCATGTGTTGTTATAATTCAACAACGCTGGGGGATTCACATTAGAGGAAAGTATCTAGGGTTTTCAAGGACATAATGCACATGCTACTTGACTGTCATGGAGGCTTTGGTGTGCGGATGAGCTTTCATCGACGTAATGCTCAACTACATATCTCTCTGAGGTTTATGGAGGCTTCGGCATGCAGTGGATCAAATAGAGCATTTACCTCTTCTCAGTATCAGTATTATGAAGGTCAGTGCACTTGCCTGATGTGTGTCGTGTGAGACTGCTGGTGTTTTGATACAGTGCCTGGTCCTTCCCCAATACACTTTGCATTCTACGTTCAGTTTGAGGTGTCAAAGCCACTGCCACTAATTATTTGGATGTTTTCTTCATGTTCTTAACAAACTCCTCACCGGTTGTTTGAATCATTACACTGTGTCTGGTTCAGTTGCCATTTTGAGACTCTTGAGAAGCAAATATTTGTGTCAGGCAAGTGGATGAATAACGAAAAGGAGAAACCGTGTGGAGCAAAGGCTTCTATTGCAGACGCATCCTATGATTTAGGGATTTTTTATTTAATAATCCCATACAGATGGACAATCCAGTGCTCTAACGTGTCTTCCAGGGATCTGCAGCTTGTGCCACAAGGGAGGGTTGATGGGATTGACTGAATACTAACCACTGGCAGAGCATATGCAAATCGGGCTTGGATCAGACCAAACTAATGGGCCAATCTCTTTGACACGAGACCGTGAGCACCCCCAGGCACAAGCAACCTGTCCTACATTGGATAACTTAACACTCTATGGGTCGGCACCGACAGGATGAGGCTATGTGTAAGTGGCTAGTAGTGTGCTCATGAGCTGTTCAATTGTCACGCTGTCATTTTTCATTTAACTCACATCTACGGCACCTACGAGTTCAGTTCAGTGTTGATAGGAGTTTCACTTCGAGTCATGTCGAGAGTGACAGGTGAGAGGCATGAAGGCTTGAAAGATTCATCTCCTGGAGGAAGTAATTTCTACCACATACTGAGAATAGATTGGCATGTGACAGAAACAGCGGATAGAGTACCAGAGTGCTTCTGGATCACCTGTACTAATGGACAACGACAACACATTTCAATAAAGAATTATATGAGGGGATAGTGTTCAGAACCTATGTAGGCCCATGAGTCAGATTTGGTGCCATTCTGTAGGTGCAGTAGTGATTTGATTAGGAACGACACTTACAGTTGGAGGATGTGTTTATTTTTTGGGTGGGGAAGAATCTGCTCTAATACAACTGTCTGAATAGATAAAGATGAGAGTATAAACCATTTCTTGTTGGAATATTATGAGCACGAGTTGAGAGCTGTAAGTATAACAATTCTCTGTGAGGTGGGGAGTCTAAGGATGTTTCTGATGGTTGGCAAACTGTGAGATGATTTAAATTCTGTCGGAAATGACTCTAATGCTGATGGGCTTCAACCAACAAAACTGATATGTGTGATGTGTATGCTCTACACATCTATGCACTTGAGAGGGGAAAGGTTGAGTTCTGATGGGATTGTGCACTTCTACTGCTGGGTATCATCTGAAGTTGATTGCCTGGTTTGTCATTTCTTTTAGGCATTATACTTTGGGCCTTGCTCTGTAATCTTATTCTGGATGGGGAGTCCTGTTTGTTTGTGAAAGGAGAAAGAGGAATGGGGGAAAACAGTGTTTTGTTTATTTCTGATAGTATAACGATCGGTGTGGAACATGGTTGATGCTTTTTAAAACCGTGGGTAATTTTATATGTGTAAGACTCTGAGGGATGAAAAGTTCAGTTGTAATGATAGGGTATCATTACTCTCAAACATATTAGTTTGGTCTTCTTTTAATAGGTCACTTATATTGGTTATCTATTGATGGACAAATGTTTGTTCAGAGTAGGTAAATTGTTTAAGGGGGAAGTATTTTGCAGGGTCTACTTTCATATAGTAGCGGGTCATTTGGGGTATTATTAGGGTCACAGGGTATTGTTAGGGTGACAATATTGCTAACCATTAGTAATTTGTGTTTGATGCAATGACTAGATGGATAGTCTATATCTTTTAAATATGGGCACAGATTTCTGAAGGGTGGTTATGAATAGGCCTGGTTTTGTAAATATTGTAACTCTTAGTGAGCCTGATTATTATTGGACTCTTTTTGTTCGATTCATTTGTATGTTTTGTCTTTTGTTTTGCTGTTTGTTTCTTTGGAAGAGATTATATTTTTTTCTGCTCTGATTATATGCTGTATCACTCTATTGTGGTTTGATCTTTATTTTTGTGCAGTACATTTCATCTGTGTTAACTAAATGTTGGAAAATGGTGATATTTAAATTAGAAAGTGCCATGATATGGGTTTGTTCACTATGGGTACTTGGAATATCAGAGGTATGAAGTGTCCTTCTAAATAAAGAACATCTTGTCCAGGATTTGGAGGGAAAGGTTAGATGTGATTCTGATACAAGAGTTGCACTTTGAGGTTGGCACTGAGAGTATCCTTACTAATTCTAGATATACGAAAGTGTGGCTTAACTGTTATTCTACAAATTCACGTGGTGTTGTAATTCATGATGAGAAGAGGGTTGGGTATAAGTGTGGATAAGATAGTTATGGATGATGCAGGTCGAGTCATTTTAGTTTATCTGAAATTCGAAGATAGAATGTTTTGTAGGATTATTTAGCGTGTCTTTGGAGTGCAGCACCACTGCATGAGATCAATGTATTGCTATAATGCGGTTCAAGCAATTGCACCATTTTTTTTTCTCCTGAAATGCCTCTGTTGCAGGAGACACATTAGAGGATTAATGAACTAATATAATTAACAGTACTAACATGATCTTAACTTATTAATATCATAATGTGTTCTCCAAGTGCAAAATGAGGCAGGCTGAAAGTCATTTTAAACTGACATTCAGAATGTCTTTTTCCTTGCTCTTTCTCTGTGCTTTTCACGGTCCTTGCTAAAGAAACAAAACTCGAATAAGCAGGAAATTAGTGGATACAGTTTCTTACTGAAAAGTGAGCTATTGTTTGAAGAAGGAGGGTATGACATGATAGAATTTTATTGGGTGCACCTCACCCTAGGGGCTGTAACAGAGGTTTCCTGAAGAATCTTGGGGAGAGAGAAAGGCAGTGGACATTTTTACACAGCTTGGGTGAGAAGCCTGAGGGGAGTTGCGGTGGGGCTACCTGATTGAGGGGCGTCTTTCCAGTGTAATGCTGACTTTCACAGGCTGGACATTCCAGTCAATTGGCACCGGTTTGAGGACCAAAGAGTGCAGATTGGAACTGCATGTCCTCGCCGGGTGTTACAAAGGGAAGTCCCGAGCCATTTAAAGAAGGCGACCTGTCCAGAGAGTTTGCGTGCTGATCTGCTAAAATTTTGCTGGTAATTATCTTACACAAAGCAAGAATGCAGTGTGTGAATGAAAGCTATTTCAGTCAGGCAGTGTAGCGATAGCTGCGTTCTAATGTTGCTATTCAGAAATGCAAGTCAACTGATGCACTGTTCTTTTTACTGTTGCGAAGAATCTAATGAAATGCCATGTATTTTGCAATTGCTTCTCTACTGTTTATTCTAGAAAAGACTGCCTCGCAAACCTGGTAATGTATGATTTTGAAATGAAATTGATGTAAATCACAATCCATGTAAAGGCTTCTATTTGTTTCTCTTTTTCTCTGGTACAGTTAGCCCATATCACCTGATAAATGGGAGGTTATTAGGTAATATATGTCAAGCATCCCATGTGGAAAAAGTTATGTTATGAGTAATTATAAATAGCCGTGTGCGTGGTTCCACTCAGTGTATCTGTGTGTGACTTCTGAGTGGAAAACAATCTGATAGTCTGTTGGACGTACATGAGTCAACAGAGAAAGAGGCCTCTGGAAATATTTCACTAATGTAAATAAATTAGTGATTATACCACATGTTATTGTAAATATGTTATGGAAGCATAGCTCACTGGTGTAGATAAATCAGTGATAACAGCCATAAGTGGCACTCCATATGAAAATGTGGTGTTCTTGAATAATGTAGAAGCCTGAGGCCTCTAGAGATCACAAGAACAGTCTAAACAAAAGAAAGGGATTTGTATGTTGGGGCCACAAATAAAACAAAGAAATTATGCTCATCCCTATACCACAACGAAATGCATACCAACTAAGGGGGTAATTCATAGAATTAAGAGCACAAGTGGCGCACGCGGCTGGTGCACAGTGTGCGTGTGCGATAGTCTGCGCCAGCCGCATGCGCCAAAATCCATTTCGGTGCACAGCGTATTCATGGATTTTAGCCACCAAAAGCAGCCACGCCGCAGAGTGGCGCAGCGACCCTGCAGCAGGGCCAATAACGCCCCCAAGAAGGCCCCTCGCGCAAGGAAAAGCCATCAAAATCCCAAATCCAGCGCAAAGGGCTGTGCTAACTCTGGACCAGTATATAGGGCCGCCACACAGCACACGGCAAGCGGGGAACGTGTATTACTGGGGTTCGCGGGAAGTTTCACCTGTGATTTCAGAAGGGTACGTGTATTCCTGGGGTGCAGGGAAGTCTAACATGCGATTTTATCAGGGTACGTGTATTTCTGGGGTGCGGGGAAGTTTAACATGCGATTTCAGCAGGGTACGTGTATTCCTGGGGTGCGGGGAAGTTTAACACGCAATTTCAGCAGGGTACGTGTATTTCTGGGGTTCGGGGAAGTTTAACACGCAATTTCAGCAGGGTACGTGTATTACTGGGGTGCGGGCAAGTTTAACATGCAATTTCAGCAGAGTACGTGTATTACTGGGGTGCGGGGAAGTTTAACACGCGATTTCAGCAGGGTACGTGTATTCCTAGGGTGCGGGGAAGTTTAACACGCGATTTCAGCAGGGTACGTGTATTTCTGGGGTGCGGGAAAGTTTAACACGCGATTTCACCAGGGTACGTGTATTACAGGGGTGCGGGGAAGTTTAACACGCAATTTCAGCAGCGTACGTGTATTTCTGGGGTGCGGGGAAGTTTAACACGCAATTTCAGCAGGGTATGTGTATTATTGGGGTGCGTGGGAAGTTCCACACGCGATAGGCCCTGTGCGAGTGGGGTACGTGTATTTCGGGGGTGCAGGGCATTCCTACATGTGAATTGGCAGTTTGGGTCCTCCCAGGTGTTCCCTCTACACCCTCCACGGCCCCTGCAGGCAGACCACACCACAGGGGACTTCCCTGCACCCCTGCGCATGTCCCGCAGGCAGCCCAGCCACCATGGGCATGCCCCCCAGCCAAGCCACATGTCACCTTGCACTAGTGATCACCAACGCATTACCCCCTTGCACCCCCACCCCCAGCTGTGCAGGGCACCTGCCTGCAGGCCCCCACTCATGACATTTAGCACCCCCACCACCCAGCAGTCAGGGGCACCTGCCTGCAGGCCCCCACTCATGCCCCCTTGCACCCCCACCCCCCAGCAGTGTGGGGCACCTACCAGCAGGCCCCCACTCATGTCCCACTCATGCCCCCCTGCACCCCCACACCCCCAGCAGCGCAGGGCATCTGCCAGCAGGCCCCCACTCATGTCCCCTTGCACAACCACCCCCCAGCAGTGTGGGGCACCTGCCAACAGGCCCCCACGCATGTCCCCTTTCACCCCCAGCACTGAGGGGCACCTGCCAGTAGGCCCCCACTCATGTCCTCTTGCACACCCCCCCAGCAGTGCGGGGCACCTGCCAGCAGGCACCCACTCATGTCCCACTAATGTCCCCTTGAACTCCCACCCCCTAGCAGTGCGGAGCACCTGCCAACAGGCCCCGACACATGTCCCCTGCACCCCCACCCCCCAGCAGTGCGGGGCACCTGCCAGCAGGCCCTGACACATGTCCCCCAGCCAACACGTCATCACAATCTAGATCCCTGGCCCTTATGGCCAGCCTCCACATTCCAAAGACCCACCCAAGTATTGCATCCACCCACATAGAAATGCCAATTACATGACACAACCCCAATGGCAAGTATGTAAATGAAGACATGTCCCTCACACACACACAATGTGTGCAAGTGAATCTCAAAACCCATATCATGACATGCATGAAACCAATGAGATAATACCACACATCGAAGTTTGAAGAAAAAAATGTATTAAAAGCAACATGAATGGAATAAAATCAAACAAACAACAATGGAAATTAAAAAAGAAAAGCTGCATGTCTGTAAAATAATGAAAAACAACAACTCATAATCCAAAGGAAAGGTGTCCAAAGTCACAGTTCCAAAAATGAAATCCAAGGGAAAAACAAAAGTGAAAACCATTGCTCCATGGGGAAATCCAAACAAAAAAGTAGAATACAACAGTTAACTATATACAGATGAACAATCCAGGGTCCATGATCCCAACTGAAGAAATGAAACCTATCAAAAACTCCTACCTAATAAAAAAACTATATACAAAAATGTGGTCCATTGTCCAAAAGGTCCAAAATAAAGAAAAAACCAAAGGAAACCTAACACTATCCAAATAACTATTTACAAGGGCAGCAGGCAAGTCCAACGGCTCACATGTTGATGTCCCGGGCCAGGGCATCATCGAACTCCTGCTCGATGTCCCGGAAGAGGTCCTCTTCCATGGCCCTGAGGGTTCGCAGGGACTATGACATCTGGAACTCCAGGTCCCTGCGAATGGCCTCGAGGCACTCGGCCCACCTCAGGGCCCTATGCATGGAGTTCTCCCCCCTGACCATCGTGAGCCGTGCCTCTTCCACCCGCTGCCACTCCGCACCTATCACATGGCCCAACCGCTGCCACACTGAAGACACTTCCCGTCCAGGGTCCTCCTGCCCTCTGGCCGATGCCTGCCCCTCCGATGATGAATGCCCCGAGCCATCATGGCTCCCACCTTGTTGCTGCTGCTGCTGTGCCGCTGCCTGTGCCCTGGTTCCTGCTGCCTGCACATCCTCCTCCAGCTCAGGTGCAGTTGTTGAGGTGGCCACCCCTGCTGAACGTCCGACTCCCGACTGTGGCAGGGATCTGTTGTCCACCAGCCTGGCCGCAGGGTCAGCGGCAGCTCCACAGGGCACCCAGGTGATACATGGGTGGGAAGATGGAATGGAGGACGACTGGGGCATAGGGGATTCAGTTGAGGAGGG
Organism: Ambystoma mexicanum; assembly: GCF_040938575.1. NCBI lineage: Eukaryota > Metazoa > Chordata > Amphibia > Caudata > Ambystomatidae > Ambystoma > Ambystoma mexicanum. The sequence goes on along the minus strand of NC_090930.1, from coordinate 1,247,564,094 downwards.
GATCGGAACAAGGTCCAGGAAACGGAGGAATACGGCCCTGGTGAGCTGTCCCAGTGGGTCACTGCGGTCAACGAGCCATGCAAGAAGACATGCTGTCTCCTCATGAAAAGACTGCAGGTCACCTCGCATGGTACATTGACGCAACGCCACCCCACCCAGGACAGGCTCAACCCGGTGCCGGATAGCCACATCCGCAGGGAGAGGAAGGCCAGTTGGTGTAAGCCAATCCCCTCCCTGAAAACGGGTCAGGACGTAGGCATCCCTGCTGGTGCAAGATGATGCAGTGACAGGATCAGGGAAAGGATTGCACACAGACACCTCTGCGGCGGCCTGTGCTGCCTCCTGTCCCTGGTCCTGCACTGCACCACTAGCACCAGTGGAATCCCCACCTCCATACCCCGTCTCTGTCCCTTGCACGGCCTCCTCCTCCACCAAACCCCCACCAACCTGGATGACTCCATGCCATCTTTCGCCGTTCGGCCCTGTGGGGTCTCAGCTGCCCCTTCTGCTGCCGAGGATTCCAACTCTGACCTCCGCCTCTTGGACCTCCCCCCGGCAGCTGCGGCCTGGGATGCGGCACCGGACTCCTCACTCCCCGACGAGATGACAACCTGGAGGGGAGCCGGGCCTTGCGTCTCCGGCAGGCGGTGCGATCCCTGCCGCTGTGCTCCACAGCACCTTCTCCGCCCTCTTCATCAGTTGACGCTGCAGACAGGGAGAAATAAAACACAGGCTTCAGGGCACTGTACAATGGACTCATACACACATGACAGTTGTACATGAGTGGCATAGTCAAACTTCAGACATGGCATCACAATCCCCAACACACATGTCATTTCGACTCACACACATGAGCTATTCCACAGCCATATCGCAACAGCCAGCACCATCCATACACATACAACAGCATGAGCAGCCAAAGGTGAGCCAGACATCACATGAAACACTGGTAGTGCACTACACATGCACACACGCCACCACACTTACATGCATGTGTACACCTCCGCCAACTGTCGCAGTGTTGAGATCGGCATCCATGTCACATCTGCCAATCAGTCTTCCACATATCAGTGTCACATGCATCCATGTTGCATCAATGTTGCACCCTTGTCAAATACACACACATGCACATGTACACGGTGCAGATACATACAGCTGGAACCAACATCCATGTGTGACACCACAACCATGCCAACTGACATACACAGTAATCCAAACATGTGTGCTCACACATCTGCCTTTGGCTTGCATGCTTACCCACACATACACCATCCATGTGTCTCACACATGAAAGGACTTGCATGTGTCAGCCTCACAGCCCTGTACATATACATCCATACAAAAAACAAAAAACTGCACATCCGCGTGTGAATGCGTGTAATCCGAGGAAAGGGCCCATGCGCGTAAGTGACATGACGCGCGGGCGTTTCCCTCAGCACGGGTTAAAGGTGAGCGAGGGCAGCAGTTCGCTGTACATGCCTTTCGTGGAGACCGACGTGTGTTGCTGCTTCCTGTTGTTTCGTGCGCCATAACAACTTCACAGCTATCAAGGACGAATCTCTTCTTTTGGCGGGGGTATTGGCTATGTGTGTTTTTCTGCATCGCGCTAGTCAGAATGTGAGTCGCACACGCTATTTTTCACATTGCGGGTGCCCCTGTGTATCGCACCCATTTTCGAGGTCAAAGTAGCCTGCGTGTTCCATGCCTACACGTTATTCGTGTTACTGGGTGCCACCGCGTACTGCGGGAGGTTGATTCCACACACGTAGGCTGCAGGGTTGCGTGCACTGTTTTACTGCCGTTTTGGTGTGCCTGAGCGTTGCGTGACCCGTCACTACATCACCGGGGTCACATACAGCCTTGCAGGTGCAGGCGGATGTTAACATCTTGCTTCCCACCCCCTTCACCCCAATTGCCCAGGTCAATTGCGGCGTACACCTCCCATTGACACTACTCCATCTGTGCCGTCACTACTACATCTGTGCCATGGCTGGGAGGCCAGCAAAGGTGAGGGGTGCCTCAGCTGGGCGTACTCCTTGTGGCGGGCGTGGTCGGGGACGTGGCCATGGTGACCAGGGAGTAGGGGGACTCCAGGGTGTCCAGGGCAGCCACAGAAGAGGAAGAGGCAGGGGTGCGCCACTTGAGCACAATGTTGTGCCATGTGTCGGTGCAGTCATGCCACCACCCCCTGTGGTTCCGGGAGATGCAGCTTCTGCGTCTGGCACTGGCGCCCGTGTGACCCAGCAGTCCGTTCCATCGACTGGCACGGGCCCAAGCGTATTGGTAGCTGCAGGTGCAGCTGTGGACACCGCCACCCAGGCTCAGGGTCTGCCAGCGCAGGCTGCGTTGGCACTTGAGGAGCCCTTGGAAGATTTCCAACAGGCCAGGAGGGAAACCGTAGGGGCATGCAGGGCTGCTCTGACCAAGACACGTGTCCCTGGGGCAGTTATGTCATCTGTTGCCCCGAACAGCCGGGTGTTGGCAAGTGCAGGGGCAGATGCACCCAACAACACCCTGGTTGTGAGTCTGCCAACCAGGACCGTTGCGGTCAATGACCCTGCCACAGCGGATGTTGCTGCGCAGGGTCCATTAGAGGGCACCCAGCTGCCACTGACACAAGTCAGGCCTTTGGTCGTCCCTCCACCTGCCACTCCCTTGGCTCAATCCACCGAACCCACTGGCCATACTGGTCAGGGCGGCATTAGCCAGCCAGGGTCTGTGCGACAGTCCAAGAGGAGGAAGGTTGTACCTGCAGCAGAGGCTGGGACCACACACACAGCCACAACCTCCTGCACATCGAGGAAGAAGCCTTTCTGCAAGCAGGAACTGGACTTCCTCGTGGACTACGTGCGGGGCCACAGCCGTGACATGCTAGTGGGTGCCAATAGTCAGACTACGGCTGTCCACCGTGACACCCACTGGAAGCAAGTTGCGGAACATGTCAGTTCATTCGGCCATGAAGTGCGCACGGCACAAGAGTGCAAAAAGCGTTGGAATGACCTCAAACGCAGCGCTAAGGCTAAGCGTGCCTCAAATTACAACTTGACTCTGGTGGCTGCGGTGGGCCTGCACCAGAGGGGGAAGAGCTCACTCCGCATGAGTCACTAGTTGCGGAGTTCATACCATCTGAATCGGTCGAAGGAGTGGGAGAGATGCTGGACTTTGATGCCCAGTCCAGTGAGTGTTGATGCGTGTTTGTTGAGGACGTGTGTGTTTTACTTGTGGGATGTGTTGTGCATGATTGCCACTACATGTGACGTGTACATGGTTCTGATGTGCAAGTAATGCAATGCTTCCGTGATGCATGTCTGCTCTGCTGGATGGTGGACATGTGGAGCAGACGGGGACTGTCCGCATCACCACTATTGCACCCTACTCACATGCTGGTTACCAGTATACCCCTCCGGTCCATGTTCCAGCTCACTGGCCCTTCTGCATGTGGCATGGGGTGACCTTCCTCTCAGCCCAGGCACAATGTCATAGCATGACTGACATGCATGTGTCCTCTGCCTGCATGTAGGTACTCCATGTAGGCATGCTCCCTTGCCCCTCCTCCGCCACTCTGCACCACAGTTCCACCTTTGCACTGGTCTGCTTCAACCTTGCCATTGGGTACGTTCCTGTTCATGCGTCCTGTGTACATGCTAACTTCCAGCGGACAATCTGCCAGACATATGCTGTGTGGTACAGCCTTAGTACTTGATGCAGGGTATCTCACTTGTACTGTGCATAAGTCAGATGCCCCGCAGGGACATGAGTGCCCATTCATGCTCCATTTGCATTGCACGCATGCCCCTATGTGTCCTTGACTGGATGATCACTGCAATACAAGTCCTGGGTGACATACATTGCATGGCATCTCATCAGCCTTCCCATGTCAACTGTGGCTCAGTACTGCGTTGCACACATGTTTAGGGTCTGACAATCTGTGTGGGTCACAGGCCTCAGCTTGTTCAATGGCCAATGACTCTGTCCGGCTGTTGTAGTGTCTTCTTCACATGTGGGCGGCCTCCAGAGTTTTCATCATGTGTCCTGCTTACTGTCCCATCATCATTTTCAGTGTTGTCACTTGAATCACATGAAGCTGTTGATGCCAGTCAACACTGCCTGTCAATACACAGGTCTATGGTCAGCCTTGTGATACCATGCTAGGCATCCATGCTTTTGCACTTGGGTGGAGGGGTGCTTTGCTTGTAGATATGCTACCCATTGAATGCACATTGCACGTGATGCCTGAATTTGACCTTGCACTGCCTTCACATTTCCTGACACACACCATGAAGTCCTTGTACATGTAGGTAGTGAGTGACATACACATTTGCTGCACTGCATAGACTCACTTCTATGCAAACTGCCACCTTTCAACAGATCTGATCACAGAAGCAATTCAAAGTTGACCCAGCATGCATGCCAGGTTCTATTTTGTGTGTCACATGTCTGCCTGATGTGTTTGTTGTTGGTGTGTGTGTGTGTTGTGTGCTTCTGACATGTGTAGTGACCTTTTTTCTCTATATTTTTCAGATGATGATGCAATGGAGCCGGAGGATGGTGTTGTCATGCCAGACACAGGGTTGTTACCACTACATCAACCCGGCACAAGTGGGGGTCGTGGGGTGGTAGGCCACGAAAACCCCTCAGTGCTACAGTCCATCTTGTCTCTGGCTGCCTATGAGTCCAGCCCTGATGACGACTCTGACGTCCATGTCGAGTTGGATGAGCATCAAGTCCATGTGTCAGGGGTGAGTGATTCTGATGTGGACACTCCTCTGTCCGCGACACCTGCACTGAGGGGTCAGACAGTCTTGGTACCTCTGCCCATGGTGGATCGGGATGCAGGGTCACCCTCCACACCATTCACTGATGTGCCTGGGACATCACGTCGACGGGGGCATGTAGTCGTGCAGCCGTGGGCGGTGCCAACACAGCGAGGACACCCGGTCCTTGGGTCCCGCAGGGGCCAAGCCCAGCAATGCAGTCGCCGCACACAACCGCAGTATACTGAGTGGGAGCAAGACATGACTGCCAATTCAGAACGGCAGGGGGCAGCAATGGAGAACATCGCTGAGAGCATGAAGCGTGTGACCCGATCTGTGCTCCCCCTGCTAGGCAGGTGCTTCTCCAGCAGCAGGCGGCACGGTCCACGGCCCGCTCGCTCAGGCTGGGCATGGTGGCCTCAGACAGGGCACGCCAGGCTGAAATGTTGTCTCTGCGTCAAGCAATTGCTGCTCACGCAGAGGTGCACATGGAGGCCCTGAGGGAGGAGTATGCTTCCCGCAAATCCACTCTGGGTGTCCTTCTGATGTCCCAGAGGCAGCGGGCAGAGGAGAGGTTTGCACAGCTTGAGCGTACCATCTCGGCTGAGCTACAGGCTTGCCGGGAGGTGCAGCGGTTGTCCAGCCAGGCCATGCAGGAGGAACTCCGTGTTACACGTGCTACCTTGCAAGAGGAAGCACGTGTATCACGTGAGGTTCTGCATGCAGACCTACGTCACATCGCCACACAGAACCAGGCTCACCCGTCCGGCAGACTTGCTGCTGTCGAGGGGCAAGCTGCGGCTAGGCGTGGCCAGGCTACTGTGCCACGTCCTCCTTTCCAGGATGAGCCAGACTCGGACGACCATCTATCTCCCACATAGGTCGGGCTGTGCAGGCGTTGAGCCCAGGGAGGGTTTTTTTTGGCTCAGCATCATCGCATGTGGGTGTTGAGCAGCACCCTGTACCTCCCCCCTTCTGGGTGTCTCCCCCCCCGGGTCGTATGTGGCCATTTTTGATTTTTCTTTTAGTTTAGTTAGTTAAGTTTCTGTTTGATAGTTAGTTTAATTAGGTAATGTAGGTTTTTCATAGTTAGTGTAATTAGTTAATATAGTTTAAAATTGCTTGTCTATTGTGCTTTCATGTGACGGTGCGGTGCGTTGTGGCTTTTGAAAGCATCCACTGTCTGTTCCAGCTGGGCCCTTCAGGCTTGTCTTGTGTATGTGTTTGCTGCTTGGGGTCCTTGACTCACATATGCCACTCCTGCTTCCCTTATACATGGGCTCGCAAGGATGGTTAGGTGTAACAGCCTATTACACAAGGGCTTTGGACTGTCATATCTGTGGCATGTCTGGTGCTGTGTAACTTGTGCTAGCACCCCTAGTGGGGATGATTGCTGTGTTATTGACCACTGTTCTGCTTTTGCTAGATGGGGTGTTTCATGATTAATGTGTACATTCATTGCTATGCGTTGTGTAGTATGTTTCATATCTTTACTGTACACGTGCGTGTTGCAATTCATGCCGTAGATAGTGTGTTCCACACTTTTGATGTGAAAGATGGACTGATGGTGTGATTTCTGATGTACGTCTCTGACATGGTCCAGTAATTAGATGCCTGAAGAGACACACACAGATGACTCTGAAGCATTAATCATGTGTTTCATGCCCTTTCTGCAGGGGGATGAGCCTCCAGACCACCTTTGCCAGCAGACATGGCCCATTGGACGTCTGGATTCTGGACACGTTTGTTGGTGCCCACATGCACATGTGTGCACAAGCAGAGGCACAGGGATTGCAGACATACATCCTAGAACTGCTGACGTGTTTCAAGGGACTCCAGGCAAGGTGAGCAGCACAGGGGGGTCACAACACAGCAAAGCTTCCACCAGGCCAGTTGCACATGCAGGCTTAGTAGCAGCACTGACGGTGAGCTTGGACGAATATTGGTGTTGAAGCGCACAATACAGCTCAGATGTGTTGGTGGACTGATGGCTAGTTAATTGTAAGGTTGTCTGGGGCACCTGCAGGGGCAGTGGCAAATACCCTCCGGTCCACCATGGGCCATTTAGGCACTTGTATCACCCATTTAGCCTTCCGAGACATGGAAAGGAGTAGCTCACAGGGACATACAGCAAGGGACAGACTCGGGTGCAGTGCATTTCATTTCCATGTACATTTTGAAACATGCACTGCCTATTTTTTTTCGGTCATGGTGGGACACGACTTTTTCTGAAGTCATACCTTGCTATATGCGTCTGTCTGCTTACCAAGGGAACATTGCATGTTGTGTGAATCGTGACACATTGGTGTTCCATTTGCCATGCACCCACCGGCGCCTGACTTACTGCATTGACTGTGTATGAACCAGCAGAGGGGGAATGTTACGTATGGGTATGAATCCTCCACACCAGATTGTCTGTTTGTAGAGTAGTTTGTTGGTATGGGGCATATTTGGTGGTGTGTTTGTGTGTTATGGGCACGCACAGATTATTAACTGTGGCTCTCTTTGCAGCATTGAAGTGCTCCTGTAACTGAACCTGAGAGTGCGCAGGCAGGAGGCCAGCACTCAAAACCAGAGCTGAGTGTCTTGTTGTTTTTCTTTCAAACTGCTCTACATAGGCTTGCTGGGGGGTGCACTGATGCATGGATGAATGTGTAATTCAATTTGGTATGTTTTTTTTTCCCTAATCACCCCGAGTCCCATCCAATTCTAAACCCTGTACCCTCTACCCGGTGTTCCTGCATCCCGTACCTATCCAACCAACGTTCCCTAACCCTCTTTCCCCGCTGGGGTTGCGGATGCCTGTGTAAACCCCAAGCTTGCAGGCGCCAAAACCCTAGTGGGGGTGGTTGGTTTGTGCCACTCCTGTGCCTGGACTCCGGAAGGCCCTGACAATGATGTACAAGTTTGTTATGATTGTGTATGTGTTAATGCAAGTACTACATTTTAGTGCATTCCCTACTTTCACGTGTCATTCCTACTACCCTCTCCTGCCCCTCATTCCAGTTATCCAGTATGCCAACGCCTGTCCCGACTGCATATCCCTGACCCTCCTTCCCCACCAGGGTCTCAGAGGCCTGTGTGAGTTTGACCTTGCAGGCATCCAGGCCACGGCGGGGGTGGTTGGTTCGTGCCACTCCTGCGCCTGTACACGGGAGCTGTGACAGTACACATCCGTTTGTGGTGCATCATTCTATGTTATGTACCACACATGGTTCACATCCTGTTGTGACATTGTTTTACTGTGCTAACTTGGTTGTTACATCATTGTGGTAGTACTTTGCCTTTGTGAGGTACTGCTACTTCAAGTCATCTACTGGAGGCTGTTCTGGTTCGTTTTTCTGCCTTGGATTTTGTGTCTTTGCAAATGAAGTTGGTCTCTGAGGGTGCAGGCAACTTTTTACACACAAGGTGGGAGATGGTGACGAAGGGGAAGGGTGATCCTGTGGCCAGGTGAAATGGAGGGTTGAAGGCTCCATGACCCAGGTGCAGTTGTTCAGTGGGTCATGGTCATTTGTGAGGGAGGGGGGGGTGTTTTGTTGTTGATAGTTCCCTTGCCCTGCAGTGTGATGGGAACCCTGACATTGTAATTGTGGTATTCTATGTACATGATGTGTTCTGCTGATCAATGCATGTTCATGTGTTGTGTTTACCTTTAAGGTGTGAGGGGATAGTTGTGGTTTGACATGCTGGGGTGTACACATGGTGAATGTTCACATGTGATGTGTAGAGGACACTGATGGTCACTTGATTGCACATGCATATGTTGAGTGCATGTCCTTACTGACCCGCAAACTCGCACTATGATGCACTACATGTACAACCACCCTTCAATATCCACGTGTACACTCTGTTTGCCTTCTGCTGCCCACTATGTCCCTACAGCACATGTTCTGTGACCAATTATGGATCCTGTACATGCCTAATGTGCTTTTTGATGTGGTTTGTCGCTTAGATGTGATGCTCAGGGTCTGCATCACACACAATGGCTGTTCACTGTGCTGTGCGCTGAGCAGTGTGTTGCAGGAGTTGGACACAGCACACAGAAGCTGCAGTGTTGATTTTGCAATGCACAATGTGCATGTAGACAGGCATTCATTGTTATGTTGCGGCTACTACCTTTGTGATGCATTTGGGAATGAATTATTTTGGGTGGGAGGTTGTTGTTCAGTCATTTCCTCTGATTCCATGTCAGGCATCATTGTCTGATGCCAATTTACATTTTTCACATGGCAATGTGTACCTTATTGGTACTGTGTTGGTGTATGGCTATTGCTTGCCATGTCATGTTGTGGTTTGGGAGGGTTTGAGTGACATAACAGTGATGTCATGGCCTGTTTTGCAGGTGTGTGTGATTCACACCTTGCATGTCAGGGTCAGCCGCTTCTCGAAGCAACGAGCTGGGGGTAGGTCTCTCTCCGCAGCAGGGGCCTCCCTCTGGAACAGCCTTCCTGCCTCCCTGAAACTTGAGGAGAACCATCTCTGGTTCCGGAAGCACCTCAACACCTTCCTCTTTGCTTCTGCTTTCTCTCTCCCTCTCCCTTGCTAATTTTTTCACTGAAACTGCACTGATTCTGCAACTGGGCCACTCTCACCGACCTCGGTCCCTGGCCCAGCCACTCTCCACTTGCACTGCCTCCCTGGCAACCCCTGCACTGCGGGACTGTCTTTGTATCCCTACAGCCCGCCCTTCCCAGCACTTGTCTGCACTTACCTTTGCACTTGCCACCAGCTGGCCTATTTATTTATTTTGTATTCTACTTACCCTGTACTTCACTCCCCCACTCCCCTTCTCCTTGCACTTTTCCCTTCCCCCTACCCCTGCACTTGCACGATCTAGATGACACCTGGCCTAGTAGGATCGTTGTCTGTCTTCCCTGTTCCCCCCTCCCTGCCTCGTCGCGCCTTGAAACACTTGTGTATAGGCGCGTTACAAATGCCATATCATATCATATCATATATCATATGTGTGCCTTTTGGTCACACAGGATAGCTTGTGTTTAAGTAGCTAGGGATGCACACAATGTGGCACTTCCATGGCAACAATCTCAGGGTGGTAAGGTTGTGACAGTTGACTGTCTCTTTGTCATCATTGATTGTCACCTGGTATGTGCCAGGCCTGTGTGCACTCCGCAGGGGTGGGAGTTTAGGTGAACAATGTGGCCACAAGCTGGGTCCAGCCTTCCTCGCCACATGCCATATCCCTTCCCATGGGCAGCGCCTGTGCCTGTGGTTGGGGGTATGGGGGCACCACCATGTCCACCGGTACGCCCTGCCGTGTTGCAACATTGTACAGGACACATGCTGCCACAATGATCCTGCACACTACTTGGGGTGCATAGAGTAGCTGCCCACCAGAGCTGTCAAGGGAGCGGAAGCGTGACTTGAGCACTCCGAATGTGCGCTCCACCACGGCCCTGGTTGCAATACGGGCCGCGTTGTATCTTACCTGGGGTGGTGTGGTGGGGTTCCGGATTGGCGTCATCATGTGGTTGCTCAGAGGGTAGGCACTGTCCCCTGGGGAGGTGAAAATGGTTGTGATTATTGGGGTTTGTGTATTTGTGTGTGTGTGAGACATGCATGCATGTGCAAGGGCCTTTGTACTCACCTAGGAGCCATGTGTCGCCATGCTACCCAGCTTCCAGGGCCCGGCTCAGGGTGGACATTCTGTATATGAAACTGTCATGGGTGGAGCCAGGGTAGTTTGCATGGACAGAGGTGATGATTCCCTTTGCATCGCATACCACCTTTACGTTGATGGAATGCCAGTGCTTGCGGTTTCGGTAGATGTGCTCAGTGGCCCTAGGTGGACGTAGGGCCACATGGGTGCAATCTATGGCACCGAGCATTTTGGGGAAGTGTGCCACCCTGTAAAATCCAGGACAATGGCCTGCCTTTCTGCGGGTGTTCTGGGCATGTATATGTGCCTGCCGACTGAGGGGCGCGCTGTCATGATTGCCAAGACCTGGTGTAGGCAGCGTGACTGAGTGGCCTGTGAGACCCCCCCCACTATGGCAGTGGTCCGCTGAATTGACCCAGTGGCCAAAAAATGCAGGACATTGAACACCTTCTCCAAGGGGCTCAATGCTTGGGAGCAAAGGGTGGGGGGTGTAAGGTCATCTTCCCACTCCCTGACCAGGTCTAGGATGATATGGGGTGGAAACCTATACCTGCCGTAGACCTGGTCGTCAGGCATCCCAAAAAGGCTTGTCCGTGGTGAGAAAATGCGTGCCCTGGCTATTCTCCTCCTCCTGCGGTGTCCCACGATCAGTGCTGCGACAAATGGGGCATTCATCATAGCTGTATATACGTGTTTGTTGTTTGCTTGCACTTTTATACTGTGCACAGGGACGCTTCTGCCTGCCTTCGTGTGGCGGACGCGTTGACGCCTGTGTGCATCTTTTGCCATGCGCGGTTTTCCCGTATTCGAATCCATGAATATGGGTTCTTCGCGTGCGTGTGGGCGTTCTGTGTAGTTCCCTGCAGTACTTCCCCAGTTACGCCTTCTTTTTCACACGTTGTTCCCCATTCCGCGTGTTACGCCCACTGTTCCGCCCACTTTTGTTGTGTGCGCCGCGCTATGTGTGCTTTTGCTGTGCGCATAGCGCACGCCGTTTGATGACATGTGTGCCCATGTGCGACATGCATGGATTTGGCAAACGACAAGTGGGAAACTAGCGCAGCGCCTTCCTTGTATCGCACGCCTGTGGGTGCGCTTGATTTCTCATGCTTGCGCCACCTTGCGCCTGCTTGCGCTGGGATTTTCGGCACATGTTTGTTCCATGAATCGACCCCTAAATGTATCTGTGTACTGAAATAATGCATATCCACTATATTACTATAATACCAAACCCAATCTGAATGCAAGGAGTGATTATTGCTGAATTACTTTATTTTTGGCGGTAAGAAAATACTGCTAGGTCCCAAATCTACACAAAATACCCTACAGTTTACTATCAGCTCTGTTTATGGCCCATGTGCAGCGGAGAGTCTTTTTTGACTCTCTGACTAAACTTTTAGCTGATATGAGGGGGGAAGTAGTCATTTTAGGAGGGGACTTCAATTGTGTTATTGACTTTAAGTAAGATAGGTCTTCGGCATTTTGTAGAAACAATTGATTTAATAGACTCTTGGAGGTTTTTACATCCAAATGTGAAGGAATTTTAATTTTATTTCCCAGTTCACGATTCCTTTTCAAAGATTGAATACTTACTCACATCGGAACGTTTGGTTGAGTCAATAATTGAAGGTAGAATATGTGAGCAGCTTCTCTCAGATCATTCCCTGGTTTTGGTTCAATTACTTCTTAATCCATGCTCTCTCGATTCTGCTAGATGGAGACTAACAACATTTATTCTGAAAGAGGAAAATGCATTAAAGTCACTTTCCGGTTTTGTGTCTAGCTATTTCGATGTTAATACAAATTTGGCTGATGGTCTAGTGGTGTGGGATGCACTTAAGGCCACACCTAGGGGTGAATTGATGAATTAGACAGCTAGATTCCGGAAAAAAGGAGAAGCAAAAGTGAGAGATCTTGAGCTGGAACTGGGAAAATCACAAATTGTTTATGCACAGACTGGATCTGTGAAAGATTGTTTAAGGATGAACAGATTGTATGAGCAGTTACGTCTAGAATCTGAGATTCAAGCTGACCGTGGAACATTTTATTCTAAGCAACACTTTTGGGAGAAAGGAGATTGTGGGGGTACATTGCTTGCAAATAGATTGACTGGTTTGTGTGAGAGGTCCTTAATTAAAAAATTTAAAAAATTAGTTTGATAGATTTATTGAAAAAATTAAAGACATTAGTGAGTGTTTTCATACTTATTATGAATCTTTATATACTGAGGAGCATGATCTGTTGGAAAGTGACCTGGTAGAGTTCTTTGACAAGATTGAGGTTCCTTGTCTGTCTGATGAAGCCAGAGAATTTCTAGATGCTCCTATATTGGTAGAGGAGGTGATGGAGGCTATTAAAAGATTGAAATCTGGAAAGTCGCCTGGCCGGGATGGATTACCGACTGAGTTTTATCAAACTTTTACTGAGCAGTTGGCACTGGAGTTATTTGAACTCTACAATCGTTTTCTTATGGAGGGCACATTATGTCCCTCTATGAGAGAAGCAGTGATTTCAGTGATTCCTCAAAGATGGGAAAGATGTATCGAATTGCTGTAATTATCGCCCCATATCGCTTCTGAATGTGGATGCAAAGGTATTTACAAAAATGTTAACTTCTAGGCTGGATAAGCATATAGGTGCTTTAATTGATAAGACTCAGGTGGGTTTTATGAAGCAACGTCATGGATATGATAATATCAGGACCCTCTTAGATATTTTAAAATTGTCATCTACAGGATGAGATGATTTACTCTTTATATTTCTAGATGCTGAGAAGGCATTTGATAGTGTGAATTGGGCTTTTTTAAATTTTACTTTGGTAAAGATGGTTATGGACCCTTATTCATAAATGCTGTTGGGGCCTTACAGTCGGGTATCAGTGCCAGGGTCTGGGTAAATGGGGTTCTTTCATCTTCTTTTAGATTATTTAAAGGTATGCATCAGGGATGTCCCTTATCACCTTATCTGTTAAATTTGGCTCTTGAACCATTTTTAATATATACTCGACATTTGTACTGTCTATCAGGCTTTAAACTTGGAGAGATTGAAGTTAAGATTCTGGTTTATGCAGATGATGTAACAATTGTTCTTGATAATCCTGAAGTAGGGGGCGGCATTTTAAGGAATATGATTACTGAGTTTGGTAGACACTCAGTTACAAAATTAATTGGGAGAAGACTGTTGTGTTCCCGGCTCGGGATACTCCGGTGCATAGACAGCTATTAGATTGAAGTTGTAAGTGGGAAAATTGTCAGGTGAAATATTTATGGGTATTTATATCCAGGGATATGAAAGGAATGGCTAGGTTCAATATTGATAAGGTTTTAGAAAACATAAGCAATATTGTCCATAAATGGAGCAGGCTCCCGTTATCCATCTGGGCAAAGGTTAATGCTATCAAAATGGTGCTCTTACCTAAAGTTCTATATATTGTTCAGTCTCTACCTTCAAAATTCAGAAACAAAGTTCTGGGTCATGTAGATCGGGTTTTTCAGGAGTTCTTATGGGGTGTTGGGAAAAAACCCAGGATACCCCGATATTTGATGATTAGAATTGTACATGATGAGGGTTTTGGTTACCCTATCCTTAAAAATGACTCCAAACTTTTTTGATTGAAAAGTCAATAATCTATTTTTCGATGAATGATTCAGGGGTTCCAATATGGGTTCAGATAGAAGAGTTTAAAATGAGACCCTTCCGAATTGAATCTTTATACTCGCTTGGTAAATTACCTTGATCGGTCAGTAATTTGCAGGCTGTGCTTGCAACCAAAGATGCAGTCACATCAATGATTATAGGTGGGGGACAGAGACGAAGAGGTCGATTCATGGAATTAATGTGCTCTGAAAATTCCCGCGCAAGCGTGCGAAAGCGTGCAAATCGCAGCGCAAGTGTCAAAATCACAGCGAAACCCGCGCACAGCGATTCATGGAAGTCCGTGCGCGTGTAAATCCATGGATGTGCGCTAAAATCCTGCGTGGCGCACGCTGGCGCACATGTCTTCAAACAGTGTGTGCTACGTGCACAGCGAAAGCGCACATAGCGAAGCGCACACAACAAAAGTAGGCGTACCATGGGGCATAACACACAGAATGGGGAACAACGCGTGAAAATGTGGGCATCACGGGGGAAGTACAGGAAGCAAATGAGCGGAACGCCCACACGGGCACCTACAACACATATTCATGGAATCGAACAGGGCTAACGCGTGCACCAAAAAAGACGCGCTAATCCGGAAACACATACGCCAGCAGTAAGCAGGCGTACATGGACCCGCGCAGCATAAAAGTGTGCGCAAACAACAAACAAGCTCAGACGCCAAGATGAATATACCGTTCCTCACAGCACTGGTCGTGGGATTCCGCAGGAGGAGGAGGAGGATAGTCAGGGCCAGAATTTTTACACCCAGAACCAGCCTTTTTGGGATGCCTGATGACCAGGTGTATGGGAGGTACAGGTTTCCACCTCACATAATACTCGACATGGTGAGTGAGTGGGAGGATGACCTCACATCACCCACTCTGTGCTCCCAAGCACTGAGCCCCTTGGAAAAGGTGCTCAATGTACTGCACTTCTTGGCCACTGGTTCATTTCCGCGGACAAGTGCCATAGTGGGGGGGGGGGTCTCACAGGCCACGCAGTCCCGCTGCCTGCACCAGGTGTTGGCCATCATGACTGCACACCCATCAGTCCGCAGGCACCTATACCTGCCCAGAACACCTGCAGAAAGGCAAGCTGTCGTCCAAGAATTTTACAGTGTGGCAAACTTCCCCAAAGTGCTAGGGGCCATTGACTGCACCCATGTGGCTCTACGTCCTCCCAGGGCAACTGAGCACATCTACAGAAACCGCAAGCACTGGCATTCCATCAACGTGCAGGTAGTATGTGATGCCAAGGGAATCATCACCTCAGTATATGCCAACTATCCAGGGTCCACCCATGACAGTTTCATTTACAGAATGTCAACCCTAAACCGGGACCTAGAAGCTGGGCGGCATGGCGATACATGGCTGCTTGGTGAGTATAAATGCCCCTGCACATGCATGCATGTCAGATACTGAGTAATGTCACAACCCCACTAATGATAACCATCATCACCTCCCCAGGGGACAGTGCCCACCCACTGAGCACCCACATGATGACGCCAATTCGGAACCCCACCACACCACCCGAGGTAAGATACAACACAGCCCATATTGCAACCCGGGGCATAGTGGAGCGCACATTCGGAGTACTCAAGTCACGCTTTTGCTCCCTTGACCGCTCTGGTGGGCAGCTGCTATACGCGCCCCCAGTAGTGTGCAGGATCATAGAGGCAGCATGTTTCCTGCACAACGTTGCAACACGCCGGGGCCTGCCGGTGGACATGGTGGTGCCCCCACATCCCCAACCACAAGCACAGCTGCTGCGCATGGGAGGGGAAAGGGCACGTGGTGAAGCAGCCCGTATGCACCTGGTGGCTAATTACTTCACCTAAAATCACACCCCTGTGGAGTGCACACAGCCCTGGCACATACCAGCTGACAATCAATGATGATGACATAAGGGACAGTCAACTGTCACAACCATACCAGCCTGAGATTGGTCACCTGGAATTGTTACATTGTGTGCATTCCTACCTGCCGAAAGACAACCAATGCTGTGTCACAAAAAAACACACATTTATGCTGCATGAATTACTACCCCCTTGCAAAATACAACATGAAAATAGCGCCATGTCACCCAACCCCTCCCCAGCTCCGCCACCCAACACACCATGGCATGTCATGCAATGTGAAAGCAAACAAAGCAATGCACAAGATTTGACACAATTGTCACAAAGTGCACTGTCCCAAATGGAAACTGCCCACAGACAATATGCTCCCAGTAATCACTAACAAACAGCACACATGAACAAATACTTACCACCAACACAATACAGCAACACACCATGAAACATTGCAAAAACATGACAGTACTAAGTCAAAGTAGTGGTAGTCTTACAACCTGAATAAGCCAGCACATCGACCCCTTCCAACTGTAGAGTGTTGCTGCCACGCAAATGAGTCAGTGTACTGCATACAACATGAACTCCATCTGCAAAGGAGACGGCCTTGTGAAGACACGAGGAAGAAAGCTGCAAATTAGGAGGAAGACATGGATGCACAAGCACATATCAATACACCATGCAGTGTACAATACAACAACAATACCCACTAGGGATGTACACACAGTATTGACTACAGACTGCCCACCCAGCTCATGGGAGTCCAATGTCACTGTGTAATTCACTGTCACTTGGTCACACCCTTTGCAAGCCCATGGAAACGGGAAGCAGGAGGGGTGTGTGTGTCACAAACCCAAGCATCTAACCCAAACTCAGGACAAGCCTGCATGTGCCCAGCCGGAATACAGTGGATGCCCACAGGAGCCACACGAGGCAACATACTGTAAAAAAAAAAAATCAAAAATGGCCATGTGAGGGCCAGGGGGGGAGGAGGCCACACAGGAGGTTCAAGGACAGGGTGCACATTGACACCCCCTGCGTCGATGTTGCGAAAAAAAAATACCTCCATGGGCTCATGGCCTGCACGGCTATGCCATTGTGGGAGAACTGCTGTCGCCCTCTTCACCCTCTGCTGCTAAATCAGGAGGTCGGGGCCCTATGGGAGGCAGCCCACGCAAAGCCCTGGTATGGTCCTCCATGGAAGCAAGCATGCAGGTCTGGAAGGTCTGATTCTGGAGGATTAAAGTGCGGAGATCCCCATGCAGCACGTCACGGGTTGCCTGCACTTCTGCACGCATGGCCTCGCGGGATGCCCGGATCTCCTCACGTGTTGCCTGCAGCTCATCTGAGAGCGAACATGTGAGCTGCTCCAGCTGCTGTTCTGCCCTAACATTTTGGGAAGCCTCAAGTTCAAGTAGACTCTGCCTGAGCTTATGGAGTTACACCCTCAGGGCTTCCCTGTGGCCCTGTGACTCTATTGATATGGATTCGCGCAGAGTCTCCAGTGCCGCTCGTCGGTCCCTGTTGGACGCCAACATGCCTTCCCTGTGTGATTGGCAAACGGAGTCTGTTGCCTGCTGTTGTTGCTCCATCTGCCTTTCAGGGGGGATAATGGAAGTGGCCACCCTCTCCATTGCTTGAGCCATCATTTCTACTGATGCTGCCTGTTGGGTTTCCATACCGTACATGGAGTTTTCCCATACTGTATTGCCTGGTGGCACACGGCCACCGCGTCGGCGGGTACCACACCTGTTCGGGGCAAGGCATTCTGCACCTTGCTGTGCTGGCACTGCCTGAGGCTGCAGGACTGCATTTCCCCTCTGATCTGCTGTCCCGGGAACAGGATCAGATGCTGTGAAGTGTGACCCTGCATCCGTAACTGCCAAAGGCGGACCTACCAACACTGACATCCCCATAGAGGGTTCTACCCCTGGTGCAGGTGGGTTGGACAGAACAGAATCCCTGCCAGAAGCACTGACCCGCGACGCCACATAGGTCTCATCATCCGAATCAACACCTGAATAGAGGTCTGGGGAGGTGCACCCAGAGACACCCCTTGATAGTATCGTCTGCAGCAAGAGTGGGTTCTCACCCACCACCACACCACATCCCCCACTGGTGGCCAGTTGTGCCCACATTCCCTCTTGCGATAAGCCTGGCTGCTCAGCTTGCTATCAACAGTGTGTGGTACAGACTTATACCAAAGGTTGGTTTTTGCTTACACCTGTAGTCTTTATTGTGTGTGGTGTTCCCAGAGGCTACTCCCTGCAATTCTGCCTAACAGCCAGATTGCCACATACCATTGTGGTAGGGTGAAACCTACTCTGGGCCCCCAATATCTGGTATGGTCTATGATGCATCTGCTTCTGGGTGTTATTTGCTCCTGATTTGTCGTAGCAAAATCTCACCATGGGTGAAATACCAAGATACCGAGGACTAATGTATGTGCTTCTATGATTGGTATCTATGGATTTGAACACAGATGGGGTGATGCTGCCTTCCCTTGCATGGGCACGCCCCTCTGATTATGTGGTGGTTAATTCCTTATTTGAATGTGAACTTTCTCTAATGTCATCTTTCCAGATTGCACCTCTGGAATTGCAGGTGTATATTCTTTAGACTTTTGCTCGCGTATCTTACCCTGAAACTCTCCCTTCTCATGAGAGATTATTTCGTAGATCTTTGAGGCTTGTTCAATAATCCATTCTAAGGTTGTATCCCTATTAAATTCACAAGCTAACTAAGAAACGCTGCAGTCCATAGAAAAGCATAGTCTTGAACTCTGAAAATGTAAGAATACCCTTTTAAATTTTGTAAGAAATGGTTTGGCGACTCATCTAATTGAGCAGTCATGCTGTATGCAGTCTTTTTGGCTTCTCGGATAGCAGGTTCCATGGTAAGATGAAAAAATCTACTGTATTGGGCCCTGGTAATATCAAGTGTCTGAAAAATGTCAGTTAAACTCTCTATCTGTTCTTAGATGGAAATACCTGAATCCTTTTTGAATCGTTTGATTAAAGTGTTTGATAGAATTCATTATCTTTAGGGCATTGCACAATGTGTTGCATGATGGGTCACTTTGAACACCTTTGTTCTACTCTGGGTAGTCAGACTCAGTCTCGAGTGCTGGAGAGTGGCATGCTCCTGCCAAGTGAACAACAGCTGGCCCATTTTGCAGACTGTGATTGCATTCAGCCTCAACACGGGAAATGCCCTGTTGCCCACGGGGCATAAACAGCTATGTACATTTATGACCCCTGATAGCCGAATCTTGCCGTGTTTTATCTCCCTGCACTACGCTTGGAGATCCTGAGTTTAAAGTGCAAAATTCTCTTTCCTTAAATGGACAATTTCCACATGCATTTCTGCAATTTGCGTTTTGAAATCACCGGCTGTTTTGATCCTTTCATCATTCTCATCCATAAAGCTAACAATCTCATATTCCACTGCCTGTAATTCTTTGGCTGTTTGACTACTTCCCTTTCTGAGTACATGCACCTCTGATAATGCAATGCTGTTATCTTTTTGGATGCCTTCCAACAAAATGTTTATGTGATACATTTCTGTCTCATTTTCTGACAACTGTCTTTCTTTCTGCGCCAGCTGTGCACTTACATCATCGTATTTGGCCTGTAACTTTGCATCATCATCAAACTCTCTCTGTCCCAGACACCCTTTCAGCTGTAAAATTACCTTGTGTGCTGCTGCCAAGTCACACTGCAATTTTGCAATAAACTCAGAGTCTTTTGCCTGCAATTTGATAATTGTATGTAATATGAACCATAACTTGGCGACTAACCAAATAAATCAGTCAATCTGATGTTTACGATCATCTGCCTCAGAAATCCGGGCAAGGCATATTTGTTATTCGCCCCCTTCAGCAAACATCTCACTGATACCTTACATATCAATTTCAGAGGTAATTGTATCCCGCTAAACTAGTAAAATGTCAGATGACTTCACCTTCTGTCATATTGCACACTAATGAATGGGGTACAATATCACCTAAAATTAACCTCCATTTCCTCACACTTCAAAAAAGAAGTGCACCTTGCCAAAAAATATTCCTACGATGAACTGATCACTAACTCAAACTCTAGCATGAGAGAACTCTTCTCCATACTGAAAGAATTAGAGTCACCAATAGCCACACCAGATTTAGTTACCAAGGATAAGACTTGGTGCGCAGACATCCAAAATGGGCTAGCAAACAAAATTAACACACTCCAAACCAAAATACAACATAAAAAAGATATGCTCAATCCCCCAATACCTCAACATACAGTGACTCACCTGAGGCAAACAACAAATTTCACTTCTCCAAAACTTCTCCTTTAGAAGTAGAAAAAATCATTCTCTCACTCAAACCGTCCAATTGTAAGGGCGTCATCTGCCCAGCACAGTTAATAAAAGATGCTGCCAGAGACCTTTCACCATTCATTTCAAAATTAATTAATGCCTCCTTCACATCAGGTACTATCCCAGCTAATTTAAAACACTCCTGGGTGCTCCCACTTCTCAAAAAACAGGCCTTAGATCCACTCATCCCGACCAACTATCGCCCTATTACCACTGTGCCATTCCTCCTTATAATATTGGATAAAGCTGCCTATATCCAGATACAAAAACACCTTGACCTGCACAAGCTCCTAGGAGCTAGACAATCTTGCTTCCGCCCATTACATGGAACGGAAACCGCCCTAATAGATTTAAAGACGCAAATCGATGAGCTGAGGGATGGAGGGGGAACAGCACTCCTGCTCTTACTTGATCTCTCAGCCGCATTTGACTTGGTCGATCATAAGGTCCTTTGCAGGCACCTGGACTCTGCTGCCCACTTCTCACCTGAGGCCATCAAGTGGCTACAGTGAGAGTATGTTCCCCTTCGCTGCTGCTGACCCTACCCCCATATTATGTGGCGTTCCCCAGGGTTCCTGTGTCTCGCCAACCCTGTACAATATCTTCACCAAACCCTTGTTCGACGATTTGGACCTTCTGGGTATCACCTACACTAACTATGCAGATGATACACAGATTCTCCTCCCACTTTCCGGGGATCATAGGAAGGACTCGGAGTTGGTGAACAGGGTATGTCTTGTTGTTCAAGCATGGATGGCCACACATGGCTTGTGCTTGAACGACGACAAGACGGAGTTGATAATCTTGGGAACACACATAAATATTAAAAAACTAGGCCAGGAATTCTCATCCTTTAATATCGATGGAAATCATATTAGGGTCTCCAAGGAAGTAAAAACCCTTGGTTTCTACTTGGATTCCACGCTTTCATTTGACAAACAGTTTAAATCCTTGGCTTCCACCACCGCCTATACCTGCAAACTGATAAGAACAGGTAAGCCCTTCCTTTCTAACAATAGCTGCATGATCCTGGCCAGAGCACTTACTCTCTAGGATTGACTACCGTAATGCTCTCTACAGTGGTGCTAATAAATCAACCATCCAGAAACTACAAACGCTCCAAAATAACGCCTTGCGAGCATCGCTTGGCATAAATAAAAGAGCACACATTTCCGCCAACAGACGTCATTACAAATGGCTATCCACAAACCACAAAATACAATTAAAAATGATCTCTTTGACACACAAAGCTCTCAACAATTCCGCCCCAAGATACCTCATGAACAAAATACAGAAAAAAACCTCTATCAGACCAACCAGAGCTACCAACACCAACTGTCTAGTAGTACCTAGATTTAAACTAACTACGATTGGTGGCAATAGCTTCCCTGTGAAGGCTGCTAAAACCTGGAATCTTCTACCAAATACCTTAAGAGCAGATCAACCTTACCCACTATTTAGAAGGAACGCCATCCAACATTTTATCTCTAACGACCACTAGTTACCGTTCCACGCTATTTCCCAGGCACGATATTGGTCCCTGTTTTCCTGCTGAACTATGATATGTTACCTGCACCATCTCCTATGCAATTCGCTGACTTTTACGACACCGGTCCTGTATAATTTGTATATTATTACTGTATCTTGTATAATTTGTATAGTATTATTGCATCTTTTATAACTTGTAACTTTGTAAGCTTCGCATTATCCTACCTGTTGCGCCCTTCTACCCACGGGTCTGGAGCGCATTAGAAATAAAAAAAGCAAACAAACAAACAAACCTAGCATATTAATGACTAAAGCACAATCTCTTAGGTGAAGGTGTAACATAAGATTGCCAGTGAATATAAACACAATGATATAAGTGAAGTGATATTGATAATTCATTATTACAAAAGGGAAGAAACAATCACTATTGGAATAACAAGGCAAGACGAAATTTAAAACATAATAATGGCTGTGGTGATATACTAACATAAACAAGGTGAAGGAACAAACAAAACAGTAATGAAGACATATTAACCCATATAGTATACACTATACAAACATTACCTTTAAGACTAATAACAATTGTGCATCTCTTGTCTCTTCCTCCCTACGGATCCTCCCCTTGCCAACCTGATGTTTCTGTTTTTGTCTTAATGAATCTGGTTGGCACATCATGTCCTTGGATGAATTATTGCTGTTTCTTGATATAGCAATTGTTTCATAACATATATGGGAACCAACTGTGATGCTTAAAAAGCAACCTACTACCATTCAATATTCATGAAAATGTATAACAATGATATGGATATGATAATGTATAACTCTATAACTACTGTATATGTCACAATAGCACTGTCTTGAAGAGTGCCGAATGTGGTGAAAACATTGGTCGACAAAGAGGCAGTTTAATGATTATTAGTACCGGCGAGAGTCAAGCAGAATGCAAAACGCATTCTGATTGGCTCTCGCCGGGTCCTTACCCGGCTGAGAATCGAAGGATTCTCGGCCGGGATTCCAGCCGCCTTGTCCTCGGTGGGGGGTATGGCAGCCCCTCAGCCAATGAGGAGACTGGAAGTGGGGCCATACCCGCTCCGAGCATCCCTGGGGCTGAGAGGCTGCCTTCATCCCCCGCCAGGGACTTGGTAAGGCTTTTTTTTATTTCCCTTTCCTCCCTTCTCCCCCTGACCCCCACTTACCTTCTTGTTCCTGCGTCCCCAGCAGGACACGAGGGAAGCCTCCAGCCGTGTGGAGACTCAGAGCGGGGCCATCCCCACTCCGTGCCTCCACACCGCTGGAGCCTTCCCTCGTCCCTCGCCGGGGATGCAGGTACGTGTTTTTTTTTGTTTACCTCTTTTTTATTCCCGTCCCACTCCCGCCCTCCCAACCCCACTTACCTTCTTTTTGATCTTTTTTGGGAGCGGACGCGCTTGTGTTCTAGCGCGTCTGCTCTCGATGGCCGCCATGGAAAGGGAAAACGGACTCCATTTTCCCTTTCCCGGTGGCCATTTTCTTGGTCGTTTCTTTTTTTTATTTCTTTTACCCCAAACGCTACAGCGTTTCGGGACAGAAAAAAAATGCTTTTAGTGCCCCAGTCACACAGATATTGCGGGCTGGGGTACTAATAGCAATATGACCCTTGCGGCAGGGGCATTACCGACTCAGGTAATGCCCTGGGGCCTTCGTTAAGTTATAACTATGGGCCCCGTGGCATTACCTGAGTCAGTAATGCCCCCGCCGCTCAGGTAATATTGCTTAAATAAACCTTTTACTTGATATAGAATTACTGGAACCAAGCCAAATAATTGAAACTAAGGTGGACAAGTGCATAACGGGGGTGACACAGTATACACAAATATATTTTAAAGCAGTTCAAGTACAGCAATTCAATTGAATACCTTATATCTGCATTCCTGCATTCCTTTTCATAATTACAGAACAATTGCAGTTACTTTCCGCAAGTTCAGTGACTCCATAGTCTTCTAACGCGTGTATTCTTGTGGCAGTTGGCTTAATACATTTTTTCAGATATAATACCTAGCTGCTGTAATGACTAGTGACTCAGCAGAGTATATTGCCACCCAAAACTGTTCCGACCCAAACCTTGAAGAGGAGCTTAAAAATGTCCATAGCTTTTTGAGTGAAGTTCAGATCATTGTTGGTAGCCAGTCAATATTTGTCTAGCCTCCTCTGTGCATGCGCCACAAAGATGACATTAGGCCTCATTCTAAGTGTGCCAGTCTGGAAACAACAGCGCTGGTAAGCTTCCCGGAACTGTTGTTTCTGCACCGGCTCAGCACAACTCTGCAGGCGGGTGCCCTCCCGCCCAGCAGGTCTGACTTGCCGAATGGGACGGCACCAGCCCACAGCATTTTCACGGGAGCACTGGCACCGTTGGCAACAGTGCCAGTGCTCCTGTGTCTCCATTCCCATCGAGTCCTATAGGACTCGATGGGAATGGGGACTAACAAAATTACAGGTGCCTGACTTCACGGCCGCCAAACTTGGAATAGCCCGGTGGCACCGGGAAGCCAGGTGGCGGTAATTTTCTACTGGTCCGGCAGTAATTGGCTGGTAGCACTGGCAGAGTTACCGCCAGACCCGTAATGAGTCCCATTGTCTTTCCAAACTGGGCATGCCATTCCAAGCTCCACTGTATTCAAACACTGGCAAGATGTTACATCGGAAATGGAGGATAAAACGGTGCATATCGGAACTACATGATTTAGTGAGATAGCTACATGGGTGGTTAACCAAAAAACGTATCTAAATATATTCACGGTATCATTTTTCCCCCTAATCCGGATATATTGCAAGAGCGGTCCCTAACCCATGTAGTCTCCTTCAATTTATTGAGGAAAGAACATGCCTCCTTCTCACCAGGTATAGCCAGACCCATAGCCTCTATGTCTTCCCTCACTGTATACAGTACATCTCCATACACTCAGTTTCCAAGTTTGAAACATTCATGCTCAACCACTAATCCCAACAAAGATTGTTTATTCACAGCTCCCCATGTTATGTTTACCATTAATGTACACCTTACTATTTCTCAATGTGATATGAGAGAAATTTGGCCTACTGCCAATCTCAGGGCCTCTACAGGGACTGCAGTGGGCACACCCAACTTCAATTGGATCACTTTCCCTTACACTGTATACAGCCATCTAATATGGCACTCGGGGAGCACCTCTGATACTTACACTATTCCCGGTATGACACCCTTCTTATATATTTCCAACAATCCCTCAATTGAATCATCTCCTCTTGTATGAAGAAAACTCTTAATTGCCTGTCACTTCTTTATGGTTTAACGAGGAAGAATTTCCTCATAAAATTAGATTGTTGGTCTGTTCTTTATTGGTAGCCCTAAATAACTGTACATTTCCACCACTTCAAGTACTTCATTTCCCATATGCCATGTGAAATAATTTTTTGCCCTAGCCTATTATCTATTGTTTATCCTTAACTTACTTACTGTTGCATTTGTAGAAAAAGAACGGAATCCTTATGTTGCGCCATTTACTGTTGCATATTAGTGCATAGCTTCAATAGATTACTGCAGGCCTAACAGTGTGTGTTCAAGTAGTGCGGTATCATCAGCATACGAGAACCAACTGGTGCTTTGACTGCCAAGTTGTGATGGAAAATGATGACAGGTCTGCAGCATCTCACTCATATCCGTGACTTACAAGTTAAATAGCTTCTAAATTCTTCTGTCCTGATACATTCTGATTTCACCATCACCGTCTTGTGGCCAATGCTGGATTTGACTTTTATGGACTTAATTGATTCACGGTGCGTCACCCCTTCTCATGGTGGTCCTGAATCATGCTGTTGCCATCTCCATCTTGTATTCAGGCTTGCAACATTTTGTGTTACTACTGACTTCTGCAATTGTATTCGGTCTCACCTCTTCCTTCTCCACTATTTCTGACTGCTTACTCCCTGTTCTCTCCTCCTCTCCCTTTCTCCCTTTTCTTATTTCCTCCCCTTACTTTCTTCTATGCACTTACTCTATCAGAATTGTCCCTGGACCTAGTATGATAGCAACCTAGTCAGTCTCCTCCCCCATCCCCATTCTTATGTTTTTCCTCTACCACCCCCTCCATCACTATCTGAAATGTCATCAGGCCTAGTATGATAGTCGCTTGTTTTGTTCCTCGCCTCCCTTTGTGCATCTCTCTCCTTCACCTTTTGTTTTCTCCTGCTCTACCAGAAATATTGTCATGCCTATTATGGTAGTCACCTATCTGTTTCCATTTCCTTCCCACTCTCCCCCTCCCTTCCTTATCTATGGCTTAGCTCGTGCATTATCTGAAATGTCATCAGGCCGAGTATGATACTTAATTTCACATCCTTACTGTTCATGGCCTGTAAGGATGTCATTGTATTTTCCCTTGTTCCCTCCCTTGCCTTGAAGCACTTTGAAACACATTGTGTATAGGCGCCATGTAAATAAACTATCATATCATATCAGGGGTGACAAGAGACACTCCTGGTTTAGCCCTCTGTTGGTGGGGATGGGATTAGATGTGTGTCCTTCCTGGGATATACTCACCATTACACAAGTATCACTATAAAGTAATGTAAAAGTACATCAAAAGTAGATTGATTCCCCATTGCTCTAACTTGTATCATGAGAGAAGCCTCAACACAGAGTAAAAGGCTGCTTTGCAATCTACAATTCAGAGAGGAAGATGTTGGTCATGATGTTTAAGGACTTCTGCTGTCAGGAGTTGTACGGTCCACATAGTGTAGGTGTACTGCATCCTTTCTGAAGCCAGTTTGTTGGTGTTTAATCAGGTTTTCAGACTCTACTCTGTTATTTAGTAGTCTCAGTAATATCAGGATGAAGATCTTTCTGCTAGAATCTAGCATGGCTAGCAGTCTAAAGTTATTCAAATCCGTGCACAAAACCTTTTTATGTGTCAGAAGTAAAATAGATTCTTGCAAGCTTCTCAGGTCTTCCCTGTACCATCTATATGTGCAAATCTCTCTTGTAACAGGGGTGACCTCGGGTCCATATTTCTTTTAATCACTGAATTTGCAATGCCCTCTGGGCCTAGCGGCCTACTTTAAGCTTATGATAAGATGGATTTCTTCTATTTCAAAAGTCAGGTGAGCTTTTGTCGTCACCCCAGAGAAAATAATGGGGTCTCAGTTAACTAGTTCTTTATCGCAGAGAATTCCTTCAATACAAATGCTCCATCCTTCCTCTGAGATGCTGCAAATCCCTTCAGGAGATTCTTCAGTCATGAACCTATAGAGGTGCCAACATTTCTTGCTGTAATGAAACTTTAATAGCTTGTAGATCATCTTCCAATTAGTAAACTTTGAGCTATATTTATGCTTTCACATCCAACTCTTATAATGGGTGCGATACACCACAATGTATTTATGTTTTTCTTCCATGGCCATGGTCTTGTCTTTCTTGATTTTTCTTAATTTCGCTCTCCGCACTTTTTTTTCCTTATGTACATCAAAATCAAATAATGATGCATGCCTCTTTTTCTCTAAACAAACCACCACATGTATGCTATGAATGGCCACAAAAATGTATATGGCCCATTTGACCCATTCAAAGCGGAGTAGCAGAGCCTCTGGTGGGTGTCCACTACTCACTAACAATATATTTGCGTGTGAAATATTAGCACAAGGATTTCTTTTTACCCAGGGCTTTTGATCTGAATCAATACACACAAAATGGCATGATCACTCAATGTGGTAAAATTAGAGGTGTACTCAAGAATTCCAGCTAGCGAATACATAATCTGAATGGGAGAACACATTCACATTCGTTCAGGTGGCAGAGTGAGACATAGCATTATCATTTATCTCAAGTACCACCAGTAACAAATCAAATTCCATTAGCATCTCAGCTCACTTTTGTCCTTTCTTCTCTAAATTATCTTGATAGGTTCCCCTGCTGACAGCAGATCCAATTACTCTCTCATCATAAACCTCATACATACGTCTCTCTTCTACAGAGTGTCCACAAATTCGTCTATACACTGCACAATGTGCAAGGGCCGCTGTTATTCAAGCAGCACGCGACTAGTAATTTGCAAAATGTAAACTTAACGGGTCCCAAGAAAAGATCATCTTCCACCCTTTAAGAATTTAATTGTTTTTGTTTTTATGTTGGGATGGTAGACATTGTTTTTCTTTGCGATCTTACAGTTTAATGGCGCTGTCGGGATTTAAAATGAGTGATCACGAAGGAAACATTTAAGCATGAGCGAAACAAACCCCAATATTCCAACTGCCATTTTTCTGCCACAGTAATGCACTGCAGTGTGTTTCAATGTAAAGTCCACACTGCAATGTCATCATTTTAGAACAACACCTTTCCAACATTAACATTGGGAGCTATGTTGAATTGTACGTGCATGTTAACTCTCTGCATATGTTTAAAGTAGACTTTACCACTCACATGGAGTAGTGATATTGTTTACGTGTGTCCATCCTAAATATATTTAACTTCCCGTGAAATATTTGATGCAATACATATTGCATAAATGCATGTATTTTAGTGCTGAGATAGACAGGCTTGTACAGCTATCGGTGGGAATGTTGCTGGTGCTTGTTCTTGGAGGTTTGATTAACACTGTTCAAGACCAGTTCAGAGTGGGTCTGATGAGTGGCTAAATGTTTGAGGTCATACGAATGACATTAGTGTAGATCTGAACTAGAACTGGTCATTGTTACTAAAAATGAAGAGCAAATGCAGACTAACATAACCAGGCCTGTTCGGGTTTGACCCTCTTATTGTTGTTTTCTGAGGTTCATGAAATTCAGCAGATGCCAGCATTGAGAATTTTGTTAACTCATAGTCCCCACTCCCGCTGCTCAGCCCACGACACATGCATGAGATCACAGGTCGGGGGGGGGTGCCATCGATGCTTCCCGCCTGGGGTGCAATCTGTTGTAAGGCCGGCCCTGTTCAGGGTAAACATGGGCATGCCCATAGGAGCAACATTCTGTGTCCTGAGAAAACCATCACTACAAATCCAAGGCTGTGCAGGAGAGTGGATTTATCCTTGGTGTTGGAAATCCGGTTGTTTCGGGTTTCTTTTTCTCAATACGTTTGCGTGATGCAGCCTTTCCTGCTCTTTGACCGATCACAATGGGCCGTCCCACGGGACGTTGGCCATGACAGGCATCTGCTTCCTTAAGTCGCAAGCTTGCTGTCTCTGAAT
Source organism: Ambystoma mexicanum (assembly GCF_040938575.1). Taxonomy (NCBI): domain Eukaryota; kingdom Metazoa; phylum Chordata; class Amphibia; order Caudata; family Ambystomatidae; genus Ambystoma; species Ambystoma mexicanum. Next base: position 1,247,535,189 of record NC_090930.1, on the reverse strand, counting down.
CAGTCTGTCGAACGACAGTTAGCCACTGTTGCCATACTAGTCGAAATAGAATTCCCATTCAGGTCGTTCTCGCTCAGTGTGCCTAAACTCACACTGCTTGTATTGAATCCGTTATTTATGCAGCCTTCTCGTCTGTTCAGTAAAATAACGTCTACCACACGTGCAACAAGTTTCTTAATGCATGACTGTTTTTGCACGAGCCTTGAGCAAAGACCGAAAATCGTATCAACTGTCACTGCTACACTATAATGGTGTATCCGATTTAGTGGCTAGCTCGGTTGCAATTAGTTCTAAAGAGAGATTGACGATTGTACTCGTTTTGGACCCAACCACACCTTCCAGATTGTCCTCACCCCCAGCTACTCTCTTTGCAGTCTTAGGCAATTATTTAATATCAAAGTGTTGTTATCAAGCATTTGCTCCATCCACTGAAGTGACTGTGATGAATGTGGTGGGGAAGAAGCCAGCTTGCTCTGTCTGACCCACTTTCTCTTGATTACTGAGTCTCTTTTGACTCCCCTCTGACAGGCGTGTAATTTAGAAGTGCGACTCCCCATCGGCTTAATGTTCTCTTTAATACCTAATGCATATGGGCGGGATGTTATGTCGTTTTCCCTTTTGTTATGTGGCTTGCTGTTACTGTCATGTTCAATAATACAGCAAAAGCACGTTTTTTTTCTGTAGTGAAAGGACGGTTACCCGTCTGACTAGCTGAGTTGTTACAAAGTCCCTCACCGTCTTTTCTGGTGATTTAATAAGCAGTCCTTGTGCTGCACCAGTCACCTCCTGATGCCAACTGCACGCTGACTGCGCTTTGCAAGTGCTTCGCTAGAGCTTGGTTCAATCTGGGTTTTAAGGGCAGACCCCTGCCTCTGTTCGCCTCCAATTACGACACAACGAAAAATATCCAGCAGCAAGCATACATTTCACAACCTTTCTCCATGACACGATAAACGGTATATGCAAGGGCTTTGCTTGGATCCAACCGGGTTTTAATAGCAGAGTCCCACCTCCATCCTCCTCCAATTGTGTCACAACGAAAATGATCCAACAGCACGTAGCATTTCACAACGTTTCTCCTTCAGCATTTAACAACCTTTCTCCTTCTCATGCTAAATTCGCTTTGCAAGCGCTTTGCTAGCATTTGTGTCCAGCTGGTATTTAATGCCAGAGCCCTGCTTCCATTCTCCTCCAATTGTGTCACAACAAAAAGGATCCAGCAGCACATAGCGTTTCACATCCTTTCTCCTTTGCACGCTAATTGCGCTTTGCACTGTTTCTGTATATAGTCTCTGACAAACTCAAGAGCTCCGTTCACCCATACATTATTCTGTGTTTTCAGGATGTTGCAGTCAAGAATGTGCAGAACCAGCAAAGTACTAGATGCTCTGTCAAGATTATGATGGCTCTGAAGATCCAAGATGGTGGTCCACTGCGGAAAACCTGAGTGAAGGGGGTCAGATCAGGAGCTTGATCAAGCACGTAACACCACTCAGGAAGAAATGCAGACATACTGTGGGTGCCACACCTGCATACCCTCATGTGCATGTGCCACAGCAGGTGTTGACCCTACTAGAGTGGAAGGAGATTGAGGAGGGAATGCTGAGGTGCCGGGGAACAACCATGCCCTGCACCTGCCATTTCGTGGGTGGCAAGAAAGGCACAGAAGAAGTCCCAGTTTGAAAATAATATATTTACCAACTCCAGACATCCCAAATGCTCCTAGTTTTGGAAAGGCATTTTACCTGTTACCAGGGAAGACTGTGCAGCGTGAAGGGAGTGAAGTCCTCTAAGGGGCACATCACTGTAGGAAGAAAGTGAGTTAGGGTTGAGAGGTAAGGGTCATTCCCTTGGGATGACTGTGACTTGATATTCGAGCTCTGAAACACTTGTGTATGAGAGCAATACAAATAAAATACAATATCATATAATATCTTATTTTATTTTATTTATTTTATTATATTTTATTTTATCATAATATCTGATTTTCTGGTTTGACTCATGTTTACCGTTATTGCTTCTACTGTTCCATGTTTAATGTATATTTTGTTGTTCATTGTAAAGCGCCTTGGATTAAGGCGCTATATAAAACAATAAATACAAATACAAATCATATCACAGTCAACATTGGCATGCAGAGACTTCCTGATAAATGAGTACCTTGACCCTCATGATCACACTAGTGGCCTGCCTTTCCCCACAGCTCTCATCCAGATGCAGGTGCTAGTTCCTTCTAGGGCTATGGTGCAGCCTGGTGTCATCAAGCATGAACAGGCAAGCTGCATAACACCTCCCTACTCAGTGCCAGTGGTACACGCAACCGTAGACAGAAACATTACCTGACACTGGCTTCATTCAAACAAGTAGTTTGGTGCAGCACACAACTGGCAGTGCTTGCATTTCTGCAGAATCCTTGGGATTGTGTCAAAGGGCATGCAGTCACACAAGGCTTGCATTGCATGGTGCTTGTTAACCACGGGAAATTGACGTCTTGACTGGTGCATCACCTACCACCCCAAATGCCTTCATCGTCCTCCCACAAAAATCATGTGAATGTGAGTGCAGCAGGACTAATTATGTACAATCAAATTATCTGCTATTGTCAATTTCTGTTCCTCCTGCTCCTCTGCTAATGAATTACTAATGGATCATGTCTCATCTGCTCAAATCAAGCTATGAAAACACTGAATGGTGTTTCACCTGCCTCCCTGAATGTTTACTGTTTCAACCCACATAAATAACATGAGTGTGAGCCTCTTACAAGCTGCCCTCTGGGATTCTCTGCTCCTTCTGCCCTAGCTTTCAGGTGCCACCAATGTGTATGTATATTTTCTTCAAGAGACAAATCCTGATTTGTGTCTCACCGGCCTGCTCAACTTTCAGTATCTTTTGCCAACAAAAATCATGTTTGTGACTCTCGGATACGTTGTCTAAATGCATCCCCTCCTCTTCCTCCTCCTCCCATGTCACACAATTGACCTCTCTTGACACTCACCTCAAGAGATGAACGCTCACTGTGTTATATCATCAGCCATCCCAAATTGTTGCTACTTTTGTCCACAAAAAACATACACGCATGACTCTCATATAGTTGCTTGTTCTCTTTCTGTTCTTCCTCCCATGAGGTCACCCGATGGCACATGTTTCATCCATGCACTTAAAGGAACATACAATGAATGTAGTGCATTTCCCACCTCCCTGGGCCTCTGCACCATTGTTCAACAAAACACATGCAAGTGTTAGTCTGTCAAAAGCTGCCCTCAGGGATGACCTGCTTCTCCTGTTCCCCCTGCTGTGAAGCACATGCTGGGTACGCATTTCTTCTCATGACACTTGTTTCACAAACATGGACTTTGACATCAAATGTAATTTTTCCTCCTACCACGCGCTATCACAACTTTGTTCTGCAGACTTATAGAGGTGAAACACAAAGTCAAGATTCAAACGGGTATGTTTATTGTAGTCATCCAGTGCTTAATTTGTTAAAAAGTAATGCCAGCCCCAAATATTTTCTATCCCCCTGTGGCAATGCGGGTGGGCAATTACCCACCACTGCTGCCACCACGCATAGCTGCTCTCCACAGTGTTGACATATTTGGGGTTACACTACAGCTTGTACCTGCTCATTGTGGTTGATGGATGCACTGACTAGCACCACTTCATTATAAAAGTGAGTCTGAGACACCGGGGCTCCAACATTCACACAATTTAAGCTCTAGGTTAAAGGATATAGGTGTGACACTGTGCAGGTTAGAGATATGGGGTCAGGCAGGAGAGACGTGGGATTCAGAGAGGGGAAAGGAGGAGAGCTATTTGGCTAGTTAAAGCTACAAATGCTCGATATTTAGATGGGTACAGAGTGGGGTGACTGGATGATAATGAAAGATACAGCAGAATGTTGTAGAAGGTAAGCTGGGCTGCCACTCTTGAAAGGGGTCAGAATGGTATATATCAGTTCATGTCTAGTGTTATGGTCAAGTTCCATAAGGACTTAGGAGTGCCTTGATTCACAATAAAGTATGTGTTTTCACTTCTATATATAGACTGAATGAGTCCATTTTCACTGTCATTTCAATGACACCACTGCATTCAAAAGACAAACTTGTTGGGCAGAGAAAGAGTTTTAAATAGACGAACATCCATGGTACCGAACATGCGTGTCCGTAAGAGGGGTGGGATGGTGGACAAATCATGCAGTTAAAGGAAACACTGATTGGGACAGCCCAGGGAGCTCTATGTAATACGATGGGCCACTGCCCAGTATTTCCCTCAGACACAACCATTCTTGCATACATGCACCAAGGCCGCAAGCTTTGCCACAGCCCGCTCCCACAATAGGCGACTGCTGCTGTGGAGCTTACTTGGGAATAATGTGGCATGTTTGACATTAATTAGTTAGCAAAACTGAGCCCGCACCATACTGAACAATTCATGTGATTGTCTTAAATGAGTGTGGCCTGGATCCCCAACAGGGGGATCTGGAGGGGAGAGAACGTAGGATCTGGTAGGGCCAGTTATGAAAAGTATTGCTCCGGCTGGCCATAAGTGTAACCTATTTCTATCAAAGCCTTAAAAGATCAGTTCTGCAGTGTTCACTGAGTGTGCTTTGGAGGATGGCCCCTGGGGGGACATGAGCTCTAGCCTAAGCCATCTATGCCTGAGATCTACCCAAGCTAGCTCACTCTCATACTTACCTTAATCAAAAAAAGCATGATTCTTTTTCAAGTGAAGGATTAAAAAGAATGAAGAAAAACTGGAGCTGAAACAGATGCCTTGTGAAGGAGAAACCAATGCCAAATACTGCCTCTGTGCACTGGGGGAACCAGAGCTGGTGTCATGAGTGGACTGGGAACCAAAATAGGCTGCATTGTATTTGTAAAAGTTTAAGTACTGTATACAAATAAACATAAATAAATAAATACAACAACAAAAAAGACTGGGGAAATCATTTTCAAAGTGGCACCATATTAAACATTTTCTGCAGGCCCAACCATTTTCCTATGAAAGAATTTGGCAATACAATACAAAAGAGGTCCAGAATGCAGAGACCTACCCAGGGGTGGACTGGGAACCCAAAGCATCCCTGGAAATAATTTTCAAAGTGGTCCCTAATTACAAATTTTCCTAAAATCCAACCATTTTCCTATGAGAAAATGTGTAAAAAAATACAAAAGAGGCCCAGGGTGCTGAGGCCTACCCTATAGGCCAGTCCACCCTCTGCTGGCTATAAAGTAGGACCCTGAAGTAGTCAGGTTGCAGAGTCAATGGCCATTTATCAAGCCATCCTCACTGCAGTGCACCACCAACTCAATGAACTGGTCATAATCACTGAATCTGATTATGTCAGGAATGGGTTTGTGGAGCAGCTGATTACCTGGAAAAATTGAGGCATGCTTTGTGCCAACAAGAAACACTTAAAGCAGGCCAAACTGATCTAGTCAATTGACGATCTGGTGACCTCCAATGAGATGACCATTTATTAGAAGAAAATAAGGGGTCATTTCAAAATAGAGGGACAGATAAGACTGGAAATGACCTGGCTGACCAGCTGGCTAAAACCGTAGCTCTACAGGGGAATTTAATAGAAACAAAATCCCTGCTGGGTGAAATCCACGTTGCCACTGTCACCAGGTCACAAACTCATGCTAAAATGAACTCATGACAGTGCAGTGTTGTAAAGATACCCAAGATGCAGATTTGATCACTGCTCAGAAAGAGGACCCGATCTTTGGGAAATTTTACACATTAATGACCCTGTGAGCTTTCCTCTAACAACGTCAGATCATACCGGTAAAGAGGATCTCCGGGTGTTGATGAAGATTCCAAGATGTTCCAGATCCAAGATGGTTTGTTGGTAAGGAAAACACTATATGGCTGTGACCAGTGTGTGCTACCTACCTCATTCCAAGGCCTCATGTTGAATCACACTCATGATGTGCCCACAACATTAGAACTCTTGCACGAGGATGCCTAGTGGCCACACATGGACCAGGATCTTGACACTTACCTAAAGGGGTCTCTTGTTTAGGCTCAATTCCAATACAGTTTACTCACAGACAGAGCTCTCCTACAACAAAGGGGAATAACACTGCTTTGGTCAGACTTGCAAGTCAATTTCATCAGGCCAGTGATTCGCTCCTCTAGAGGAAACATGTACATGTTGACTGTGACATGCTTGTTCACAAAGTGGGTAGAATGTCTTCCAGCCCCAAATTGTAAGGCGGAGACAGCTGCTGCACTAATGATCAACCACATCTTCTCTCGTTTGGCCTCCCGAAAAGGACTGAGTCAGACTGAGCAAGCCATTTTAACAGTGAGGTGATGGTGAAGATGCAGGAGATTCTAGGTGTAAAAGGAAAACTCCACATTGCCTATCGCCCAGCCTCAAGCCAGGGGTTAGCATGATACAACAAAACATTTTGACCCACACTACAATCAGCTGCTCTCCACCACCTATCCAACGCTATCCAACTTGCAATATGGATACTATCAGTATTGTAAGCAGCCAGACACATCTGAACACCTTGTGAATACTGCCTCATGTTGAACTTGCAGAGCCACAGCCACACTACAACCCTCCTCGCATCGGATTCAGCATCTGCACCACAAATTGTGCCTTGGCCAGCCTGTGCTCATTTCTTTTTTCTTCAAAAGCTAAAGTGACCGAACTTTGCCAAATCTACTCCATGCACATGTACCCATTCACTCTACTGAACTGCCACATGCTCTATTTTCTTTCTATGGGCCTCATTCCGAGATTGGTGGTAGTCATGGTGTTATTTGCGCCATGACTGCCACCAATAATGGGTCCGGCACGGGTGTAGTTCAATGGGGACTTACTGGTGTAGTCGCCCATTGAACATGCCATTCCCCATTCCCATTTGAGCCCCCATAGGGCTCAATGGGAATGGGGAGGGCGCTAATAACGGGCTCGCGACTTGCAAGCCCATTATTAGCATCCTGGTCCCTTAGCAGGACCCGTAAGGGACGTGTGGTCGGACCACATGTTCCTTACGGTTCCCTCCAAGGGACCTAGGAAGAGGGTGGTAGGGGATTACTGCCACCGGTCTCCTTACCGGTCCCCGGTATCCCTTACTGCCCTACTCGTAATGACCCCCTATATATATATATATATATATATATATATAACCGACTGCAGCCTACCGTAATGCATGGAGTAGCCATTCCTATCTGTACCTAGTGTCTCATCTTTGTCACCCACTTGCTACATGTAGACCAATACCTACATATCTGATGTATGCTGTTTGCATCATGCTATATGTTGTATGTTGTACACTACCTTAACTTGAGGAACAGCCCCTAAGCTGTATACATGCTCTTACCTTGCCCCATTTATGCATTCTGATGTAGCTCCCCTTAACAAGAGACACATCTTTCCCAGACTGTTTATCCTCACCTACTATATCTTTGTATACAACTTGATGTAGCTCCCTGTAACAAGAGGAGCAGCTTTCCCAGAGTGTATTTCCCTATCTACTATGTCTCTGTATGAAACCTGATGTAGCTCCCTGTAACAAGAGGCGCAGCTTTCCCAGACTGTATTTCCCTACCTACTATGTCTCTGTATGCAACCTGAGGTAGCTCCCCGCAACAAGAGGCACAGCTTACCCAGACTGTATTTCCTTACCTACGATGTCTCTGTATTCATGTATGTACCATTTGTAGGTAATTTCCAGGCAAGATGTGTTTCTGGATGATCTGAACATGTTCCAAATGTGACAGTTGGTGAGGATAAAATTAGGAATATTGGTAATAAATGACATATTCATAACTCGTATGCTTTTTACAGAAAAGGCAGAAAATTGTCACATGGCCGTGCAACATGTTGCAGACCTGGCGGTCATCTTATTTAATACCCAATGACTAGCTAAATTAGAAAATATGTATAATTATATAGTTTTGTCACATAACTCGTTTTTGACAAAAATGTGACATGAGAACAAATGGGGTTTTTACATTAAGCTGCCATATTAGACATCTGTAGATAGGGGCTGTAGTGGGGAGGAGGGAGAAAGGTAATTGTCAAATTGTCAAATTATAGTTGCGAGAACTCTGACAGGTTACTTCCCCAAGACTGTAAAAAATGGTGGTATCATCATTGCTATGCAAGGGGGACTGCACTAGGAGGAAGAGACAGAGCTGCTGAAATGTGCAATCAAAAGGGTGCTGGTGCAATTTACAATCTGACAGCTACAAGAAAACACCAGAGGAGATGGCTGCAAGTGCATCTGGGTGGAGCTGCCTACTGCTATGAAGGCCTAAATGCTAACTGGGTCCTATAGTGGAGTGCGGGGGCTAGCTATTCTTGAGAGTGGAGTGCCCACCCAGACCCCTGGCCTATCTTTCCAGAGGGTCCTGACATGCAGCTGGCTGTTCTGAACTTTAAACAGAGGATTTCTATGTAAGTAGAACTGAACCTTGGGAAACCAAAAGGTGGGGAAATCTGCTGGCCTTAAATCCTTTCCCTTTATAATGGGCAGCGGGTGCAAAACTGTCTAGACCCTCAACCTATTTAATGAAAAAGATGAATTTAATTCATTCATAACGGGGTGATTTTCATTAAAATTTGAAATGAACAACGCTCACTTCCCAGTATGTGCTGAAAAACTATAGCCTATAATTTATTGAGTGATCCTTTTTGTCCTGTTGAACCTAACTTCTTTAAGAAAGAGGGGTGTCTTTGTTCTTAAATCAGTCCAATGTTTTTTTCTAACTTTCCCCTAACAAAGGCCTCTAAGTGGGGGATGGGGGGTTGAAAATCTTAAATGCTCAAATCATCCAAATGTTTACCATCCAGCTTCCCCAAAACAGTGGAGTGGGTTTCAAAATCCAAAATTGTCCAAATCTTTCCAATTTTTCTGTATGACTTCTGCAAAACAGACCAAAGAGGTTGGGGGTCTGAAAAACAAACTGCTAAATCACCCTGTGTTTATTTTAAAACAAAAGGGTGGGTAAAATCATAATTTTTTTAAATTATTTTTTTTTATTACGAGTATATAATCACCGAAGTGATTTTTACAAGAAGATGGAGAAGGTAACGTAAGATTTCAAAAGTAAAAGCGAAGGTAAAAGCAAAAATAGTAGTAGAAAAAGTAAAGATAGAAGATAAAACTGAAGAACTGGTTAACAATGAAGCCAGGGTGGAAACAGAGATGGAAAAAAGTGAGGACGAAGGCTAAAAGAACAGGACATAAGAGGATCACTCCCCACAATCTGTTTGTGTTAACCCATTCTGGGGAGGCTGTAGTGCTGCTTGTAGAAAGATCTGGTCCAAAATGTTTGTGGCTGCTATGGTCAAGGAAGGTCTCAAGCCTCCTATTAAGCGCTTCCATCAAAGATCTTCTTCCCTCAGGTAGGCCTTCTTTAGATGGTGCAATATATATGGGGATCTAAATGTGTCTGTACCTGGACACAATAGCAAAAGATGACGTAATGTTTCTGATTGGTCGGGGTCGTTACAAAAGCGGCAGGTGTTAGATGGTGAAAGACCTCTTGAATGTAGAATTTCGTTTGTAGGTAATAAATTTAACCTTGCACAAAGAATTGTATTCCGAGTTTTTCTCCTTGGGTGTTTTATCAGAAAAGGTTGAATTACGTTCAGTTTTCTACATGTTGGAGGTTAGCATGATACAACAAAACATTTTGACCCACACTACAATCAGCTGCTCTCCACCACCTATCCAACGCTATCCAACTTGCAATATGGATACTATCAGTATTGTAAGCAGCCAGACACATCTGAACACCTTGTGAATACTGCCTCATGTTGAACTTGCAGAGCCACAGCCACACTACAACCCTCCTCGCATCGGATTCAGCATCTGCACCACAAATTGTGCCTTGGCCAGCCTGTGCTCATTTCTTTTTTCTTCAAAAGCTAAAGTGACCGAACTTTGCCAAATCTACTCCATGCACATGTACCCATTCACTCTACTGAACTGCCACATGCTCTATTTTCTTTCTATGGGCCTCATTCCGAGATTGGTGGTAGTCATGGTGTTATTTGCGCCATGACTGCCACCAATAATGGGTCCGGCACGGGTGTAGTTCAATGGGGACTTACTGGTGTAGTCGCCCATTGAACATGCCATTCCCCATTCCCATTTGAGCCCCCATAGGGCTCAATGGGAATGGGGAGGGCGCTAATAACGGGCTCGCGACTTGCAAGCCCATTATTAGCATCCTGGTCCCTTAGCAGGACCCGTAAGGGACGTGTGGTCGGACCACATGTTCCTTACGGTTCCCTCCAAGGGACCTAGGAAGAGGGTGGTAGGGGATTACTGCCACCGGTCTCCTTACCGGTCCCCGGTATCCCTTACTGCCCTACTCGTAATGACCCCCTATATATATATATATATATATAACCGACTGCAGCCTACCGTAATGCATGGAGTAGCCATTCCTATCTGTACCTAGTGTCTCATCTTTGTCACCCACTTGCTACATGTAGACCAATACCTACATATCTGATGTATGCTGTTTGCATCATGCTATATGTTGTATGTTGTACACTACCTTAACTTGAGGAACAGCCCCTAAGCTGTATACATGCTCTTACCTTGCCCCATTTATGCATTCTGATGTAGCTCCCCTTAACAAGAGACACATCTTTCCCAGACTGTTTATCCTCACCTACTATATCTTTGTATACAACCTGATGTAGCTCCCTGTAACAAGAGGAGCAGCTTTCCCAGAGTGTATTTCCCTATCTACTATGTCTCTGTATGAAACCTGATGTAGCTCCCTGTAACAAGAGGCGCAGCTTTCCCAGACTGTATTTCCCTACCTACTATGTCTCTGTATGCAACCTGAGGTAGCTCCCCGCAACAAGAGGCACAGCTTACCCAGACTGTATTTCCTTACCTACGATGTCTCTGTATTCATGTATGTACCATTTGTAGGTAATTTCCAGGCAAGATGTGTTTCTGGATGATCTGAACATGTTCCAAATGTGACAGTTGGTGAGGATAAAATTAGGAATATTGGTAATAAATGACATATTCATAACTCGTATGCTTTTTACAGAAAAGGCAGAAAATTGTCACATGGCCGTGCAACATGTTGCAGGCCTGGCGGTCATCTTATTTAATACCCAATGACTAGCTAAATTAGAAAATATGTATAATTATATAGTTTTGTCACATAACTCGTTTTTGACAAAAATGTGACATGAGAACAAATGGGGTTTTTACATTAAGCTGCCATATTAGACATCTGTAGATAGGGGCTGTAGTGGGGAGGAGGGAGAAAGGTAATTGTCAAATTGTCAAATTATAGTTGCGAGAACTCTGACAGGTTACTTCCCCAAGACTGTAAAAAATGGTGGTATCATCATTGCTATGCAAGGGGGACTGCACTAGGAGGAAGAGACAGAGCTGCTGAAATGTGCAATCAAAAGGGTGCTGGTGCAATTTACAATCTGACAGCTACAAGAAAACACCAGAGGAGATGGCTGCAAGTGCATCTGGGTGGAGCTGCCTACTGCTATGAAGGCCTAAATGCTAACTGGGTCCTATAGTGGAGTGCGGGGGCTAGCTATTCTTGAGAGTGGAGTGCCCACCCAGACCCCTGGCCTATCTTTCCAGAGGGTCCTGACATGCAGCTGGCTGTTCTGAACTTTAAACAGAGGATTTCTATGTAAGTAGAACTGAACCTTGGGAAACCAAAAGGTGGGGAAATCTGCTGGCCTTAAATCCTTTCCCTTTATAATGGGCAGCGGGTGCAAAACTGTCTAGACCCTCAACCTATTTAATGAAAAAGATGAATTTAATTCATTCATAACGGGGTGATTTTCATTAAAATTTGAAATGAACAACGCTCACTTCCCAGTATGTGCTGAAAAACTATAGCCTATAATTTATTGAGTGATCCTTTTTGTCCTGTTGAACCTAACTTCTTTAAGAAAGAGGGGTGTCTTTGTTCTTAAATCAGTCCAATGTTTTTTTCTAACTTTCCCCTAACAAAGGCCTCTAAGTGGGGGATGGGGGGTTGAAAATCTTAAATGCTCAAATCATCCAAATGTTTACCATCCAGCTTCCCCAAAACAGTGGAGTGGGTTTCAAAATCCAAAATTGTCCAAATCTTTCCAATTTTTCTGTATGACTTCTGCAAAACAGACCAAAGAGGTTGGGGGTCTGAAAAACAAACTGCTAAATCACCCTGTGTTTATTTTAAAACAAAAGGGTGGGTAAAATCATAATTTTTTTAAATTATTTTTTTTTATTACGAGTATATAATCACCGAAGTGATTTTTACAAGAAGATGGAGAAGGTAACGTAAGATTTCAAAAGTAAAAGCGAAGGTAAAAGCAAAAATAGTAGTAGAAAAAGTAAAGATAGAAGATAAAACTGAAGAACTGGTTAACAATGAAGCCAGGGTGGAAACAGAGATGGAAAAAAGTGAGGACGAAGGCTAAAAGAACAGGACATAAGAGGATCAGTCCCCACAATCTGTTTGTGTTAACCCATTCTGGGGAGGCTGTAGTGCTGCTTGTAGAAAGATCTGGTCCAAAATGTTTGTGGCTGCTATGGTCAAGGAAGGTCTCAAGCCTCCTATTAAGCGCTTCCATCAAAGATCTTCTTCCCTCAGGTAGGCCTTCTTTAGATGGTGCAATATATATGGGGATCTAAATGTGTCTGTACCTGGACACAATAGCAAAAGATGACGTAATGTTTCTGATTGGTCGGGGTCGTTACAAAAGCGGCAGGTGTTAGATGGTGAAAGACCTCTTGAATGTAGAATTTCGTTTGTAGGTAATAAATTTAACCTTGCACAAAGAATTGTATTCCGAGTTTTTCTCCTTGGGTGTTTTATCAGAAAAGGTTGAATTACGTTCAGTTTTCTACATGTTGGAGGTAAATGGGTGGCACGTTTATACTCAGATGCCTTGTCCAATGTATTTATCCAATCCATTTCTTCAATTCGTGCTTTAGTTTTTGTTGGATTACCCATCAGTTCTTCCATCGAGCTGCCGCAGTTTTCAAGTTGATGTAGGCACATGAGCTCCCATTTAGAGAGTAACGTTGAGTTGTGTAGGTTCGTCTCAGCCTGAACCATCCAAAAAATTGCAGCGGAAGTAGGATCTTTGATCTTCCTGTACAGCATGACTGACACCCTTTTTGTCTATAGAGTCTAGAGAGGAGAGGGAGAGTTTGCGTTTTATCAAGGCGATCGGAGTCGAGGATGGTAAGTTCAGGACTGAGCGCCAAAAAAGACTCTCCAATCTAGCCCATAGGGAATGGGGTAAAGATGGCATTGCGTCGGCTCCATAAGTGATAGCTGGAATGACTTTGCCCCAGTAGAATTTAAGTAGGGGCATCAGTGAGAAGCGACCATATTTTTTGTCGAGTAGTTTCGCTTGAGAAACTAGTATTTTCATTTTTTCCACAAGATGGTGTTGCATCGCTGTATCTTTCGCTGAGGAGTCAATGAGGACTCCCAGGTATTTAAATTCTGTCACTTGTTCAATTTTGTTTCCTATCAGGAACCACAAGTTCTTCTTTTTCCTTTGGAGATTTTTTCCCAACACCATGATCTTTGTTTTCTGTTTGTTTATCTCTAAGTCATTATTTACTGTGTAGGTGTTCAATGCAGCCAGCTGGCGTTGTAAGCCAATTGGGGGTCTGGTCCAATTGGATAAGATCATCCGCGTCCAAAAGTCTTGGGATCTTCTCTTTGCCTAATTCTGGAGGAAATGCTCGTAAACCAATTATGGTTTCTTTGTAGTCTCCGAAATATGAGAGGAAGAGGGCTGGTGCTAAAGGGCAGCCCTGTTTAACTCCTCTGTTAGTAGTTATAGCTGACGAAAGCAGGCCTCTAGTGTTCAATCGTACCTATACCGAAGTGGAAGCATGGAGAGCCTTGATGGGATTTAGAATTTCCTGTGGACAGTTCCATTTGGTAAGTTTCTCCGAGAGTTTCCTGCGATTGACAAGGTCAAAGGCCTGGGAAAGGTCTATAAATGCCAGATAAAGGTTCTTGTTGGATTCACGGGTTTTGGCTTTCAAAAGGTTGAGAAAAAAGATGTTTATGCTGGTACCTACACCCTTTTTAAACCCAGATTGAAAATGATCGTTACAGGGTGCACTTTTTTCCCATTGGTTGAAATGATCCAGCAAAAGGGAGCCGTAGAACTTCCCTATAACGTCGAGCAGGGCCACTGGGCGAAAGTTCCTGGGATCATCTTTCCTACCTTTTTTAAATATAGGGATAATGATCGCTGAGGTCCAGGTAGGCGGGATTGTGCAAAAGGTTTTACATTTGTAGAATATTAAGCTCAGCAAATGTGACCATTCTTCTGGTGCAGATTTCACGTTCTCATTTGACAGACCATCAGGGCCTGGGGCCCTTGATTTCTTCAGTTTTGATATTTTTTCCAAGATTTCAGTTCTTTTCTGAAAGATCAACCCATGGTGCTCTTGTCTGGGGTGTTAAAGGGAGCTCGGCCATGTCTGGAGAGCAAAAGAATTTCGAGTAGAACTCAATCCAAGATGCTTCCGAAATGCTGTTCAGCATCATTGAGGCTGTCTCTTTAGCTTGTGGGTTAACCAAACTCCAAAACTCTCTAGAGTTGGATTTTTGGATTTGTTCCAACATGTTTTCAGAGTCTTGTTGGTATAATATTAAACGGTGCTCCCGTAGCCAGCTTTTATGGGCTCTCGAAGCCTCTTTTGCATAAGCCCTATTAGAGGGCGTGTTGTTTCTCAGGGCCGTCCTGAGCCACCACGAGGGCATCAAAATTGTGAGTGTGGATTTGTTTTGTGGTTATCCCCTTCAAGCTCTTTGTCGTGGTTCTGTGAGGTTCCAAAAGTCGTCTGTAGTCAACCTTCTCTGCCTCCTGCGCACTTCCATATGAAGAAGTAAATGCTTGAATGTTTGCCTTTGTAACTCTAACCCGGTTGCCTTTTCCTTCCGGTTCAATTCTACCTGAGTAATGGGCTAATGCTGGTTTTGTAAATGCCCATTTAACAACCAGGAGATTGTGGTCACTTTGATTAGTCTGGCGGATGCTGAAATCTGTCAGCCTTGCTAGCAAAAATTCAGAGGCGAAGATATAGTCTATTGTTGAATGGGCCATGCCTCGTTTCCATGATGGTAAAGCAGTGGAGTCTGGCAGAGCAAATGCAGTGTTAAACATTTGCCTGGCCAACATCAACTTGTGCCAAGCTAGCCTTTGTCTGCAGGGAATGATCTGTGCGGGACTTGAGACGATCGAACTGGGGGTTGGACATTTGATATTTAAGTCTCCGCATACTATGACGTCACAAATCCCGAACTCTAGATATACTGAGTCTAGTGTAGAAGTCACTGTGTGGAATAGTGAAGTCTGTTGCATCGTTTTGTGATTCCAGTAAATGGACATCACTAGCAAAAAAGTGTGTGTGTACTGGTCCTCTGCGGGCTCTCTTCGCAGGCAGGAAATTAGTACCGCGATGACGTAAGGGGACTTCAGTATGATTTTTGTTATTTCTAGTCCCACGCCCATCCGGACTGCAACAATTAGGCCTGAGGAAGGCCTTCCTTTGATTCCTGCTAATGCTTCTACAAAGGCGAGTTCAAAACCATCCAGTGATGGTTTAGATTGTAGCCAAACTTCCTGAAGACAAAGGATGTCATATTCTCCTAAGATGATGTCACCGGGAGTTGTTAAGTGTAGAAACCCTCTTGTGTTCCAGGTCGCAAGGGAGAGTGAAAGTTGTGCTTGGACAGTTTTTGAATCAACTGGTGGCTATTTGTGAAGACGAGTAGTCAAAGCTTTGGGTAACCAGGCCCATGTGGTGGAGTTAAAGTTAGATCTTGCCTGTGTCGCCCTTTGATTCTCCTCTAGTGGAATAGTCGCCTTTGTCATTATTAAGTTGCTAGGGTGGATATCTTGCCCGTTAGGTGACGATTGGGCCTGATCCGCCTGGGTGTTTGTTAGTAGTTTACTTGACAATTCAACTCTTGGGCTAAGGTGCCAACGTGCTTCATGTGTTGGTCTGTGATCAGTGACGCAAACTTTTGGCTTCTCATGACCTCCTTTAGGAGGTGTAAGTCGAGTGAGCTCAAACCCTTGTTTGTATAGTGACTCCGCTTCAGCTGCCAGCAAAGTGGACACATTTTCTGATGATATGTATAACAAGCAGTAGGCCTTATGTCCCTCATGGGAAGGTTCCACCGTTGTAAGGTCTCCTGATTTTAAATTTCTTAAAGAGGAGATGCTATGTAGCAGTCTCAGCACTGTGCATCTGTTTAACACTAGATATTTTGTGTTACCAGACCGTTGCCGTATTTTGATCGACGGATACGACTTGTGGCTGTTTGCCTCTTGGTACAACTTCTTCTTCTGATGGGCACTGTAATCCCCACTCTCCTGATGTTTATGGCCGTGGGGTCCTTTCTTCTGATAAGAATGCTTAGATTCCTTAAATTTGTCCGCTGTGTCATCTTTTGTTTGAATGTGGACTCTCGATCTGTATTCCGTGAGGGGCCGACGAGAAGGTGTGGCTGAATCCAGGTTTTGTTCCATTCTCTTTTCAGTGGGCTTACTGGCAGGACCCCCATACTTGCTTCTTAAAGTTTTGAATCGATCATCTAAGGAAATGAAGCCTGAAAGATCCCTGGTTACTGTCTGATGGCTGGGAGACAGCTTAGGCAGATGGGAAGTCGCATCATTCTGTTGACTATCAGTGGAATCATCGAGGTATTGACTTAAGTCCATTAATTCTTTATGTAGGGAAGAGGCTAGTAATGCATTTACTGGCTGAGGCAGCGCTTCTGTGGAATTGCCAGTGTCTAAAATGGTCGCTAATGCTGGTTTCGTCACAGCCTGCAGTTGGATCTTCTTTGGTAGAGGTTCCTTCTGACGAGGCCCAGGTTGCTGAGTCACGGGGGTTGGCTTAAACAGAGGTGCCGTTTTTAAACATGGCTGGGCGGTGAGAGTCTGTTGTTTAGTTCTCAAACCTGAGTTCTCCCCAAAAGATGGGCCTAAGCCCATTGATTTTTGGCTTAGGCCTTGAGTAGATATCATTCTTGACTGGTCTTTAAGTGGGGGAGTATCATCCAGACACATCACTTCATTTTCTCCCGACTTGGTGCAACTCAGATTCGGACCAACTGTTAATAAACAGTTAAGGCCTTGTGAAGTACTTGCACCCGATTTGGGCCTCTTCCCACAATCCGAGTTGGGAGGCTCGCGCCACAAGATGTCACATGATGGAGTTTGAGAGCTTGCGTCCTTCCTTGGCCTATCTTTGTTGTTATTTCTTAAGCCTAGTAAAGGTTCTGTAGGCTCCGCTTGGTAGGAAGTGCCAGGTAAGTCATTTTTTCTTCTCTCCAGAGCATTAATGTAGCCCTCTAGGTAGATGAGCTTTGAGTTCATCATCGCAGAAATAGACGTGTGATCTTTCAAAGAATCATTAATTCCCTCATATAGCTTGCAAAATGGCGTTAATGCGATTGTTACAGCCGACATGATGTACATAAAGTCTGCTTTTTTTGCCGGAGTCTCTTTTGGGATAGTATAGGAAGACTCCTTTGGGGTAGTGTAGGAAGACTCACTTGCTCTTCTGTTGAATGAGGAGCTCACCGGAGTAGGAGGAGGCCATAGCCGCGGTGCTTCCTTTGCTTTGTGTTGAGGGGTCGATAACCTCGGCATTTGGCCCCCCCGGGTGTCTATCACGGTCTCTTTACTTCCATTTCCCTCGTGTGCTTCCATATCCAAAGGGACGGTCAGGGGAGAAGGCTTAGTCGCCAAGTTCCTTCTCTCAAAGATCTCTTCCAATGGCCCTGGAATGGCGGTTTTCTGGGCTATTCGATCTGTCTGGGGAATAGAGTTCATACTTCCCTGTAAAGGTTGGATTTGCGCGTCATGGTCCGTAGACAATAGGGCTTCAGTATGGGGCTCTGGGCTTTCACTGACAAGCACATGATGAGGTAATGAGGATGGTACTATTGGTGGTTCCTCTGAGCAAAGTTCTTGGGGTTCCGCGATGACGGATTGAACCGGTAGCCCCGGAATGGAAGTGTCTTTTGTTTGCTCTTTTTGATGTAATGGAGATGCAAGGGACCCACTGCTAGGGATGTTCTTCTGAGAGCCAGCTGAGGCTGTAAGCAAGGGTTCAAGAAGCGCTTCTAGCAAGTCTGCATCCGAGATTTCACCGAGCCCTGCATGGTGCAGTTTCTTTTTGGCTTGTCTTTGGAAAAGCGTTTTCAACGAGTTTACCAGATGGAGACTTGCCGATGAAGCTGTCGAGTTGATAGATTTCGAAAGCTTTTTTGCTGTTGTTCTCTTAGTAGTCATGGGGAGATCGATTATTTTTTTTTGATAACAGCCTAAACGGAATTCCATGTGGTTGTTTAATTGGGACCCCTTGTTTACTGCCTTCTCTCAGATCCCTGGGTTTGGCAGTAACTGGTTTGTTGGTATCAGAATGTAAGGGGGCCGCAGAAGGAGGTGGTAATGTGGGCGAGATTACAATTGATTCGACAGGATGGCCCACAGTCTTGAGCTTCTCCTCTAGTGACTGTGGGCTGTTTCTTTCACGATGATCTATTTCGTCACAAACAGGACGTGTTGAGGTCGAGCTATTGTGAATTTGAGCCTTTACAGTTTTTACCGAAGGAATCACTGTCACAATGTCTTTGGCCGCTTGGTGGCGCTGTGGCGTCGCTATGCCAAGAGCAGGTGAGGATAAAGGCCTCTCTATCCCAGAGACTCTGGTTTCGTCGCCAGGACCCCGAGGTTCCAGGAGTGCAGCCGGACCTGCGCTGCCCGCTCGCGGCTCTCCCTGGCCTTCGTCCCGGGTGGCCCCCCTCCTTCGAGGGACGGCTCCTCCGCGTCGACAGCCAGGCACAGAGACCGAGCTGCGAGCTGCGCGTCCTCGCTGGGACTTCCTCCGCGGCTGGCCCCAGTCTCCAGATGGCACTGCGGAGAAGCTGCACCGTGGGTCCGCCGTCCCATGGAGCCGCGGCCGGCCCCACTTGTCGCCTCTCCACACATGAGGTCCGGTACCAGCTCCTCCCAGATTCCGCCACGGGAGGCCTCTCCTCCTATGAGGGGGGGTCCCCCGCGTGGTCCTCCGTCAGAAACTGTGGACCCAACAACGCGGACTCTCCGATGCTGCGGTCCACCTCTATACCGGAGGGGACAAGCTCCTCCGTGTGCTTCGCCCTGTTGGCAGCGTCCACAGACGAAGAGGATCCTGACGTCTGATCAAACCATCCTTCTGGTAAAAGATTTTGTTTATGCTTCTGGGGAAGCAGATTTATTTTTGTAGTGTGCTGATGTTGAGTCGTTAGTTTAGGCAATTTTCTTGATGAGGTGTTATGTAATTTACCTCCTGGCCGCTTTACAGAGCCTGCACAGGAAAAGGTGTTAAAATGTCAGGATGGAATCGTTTTGGTGAGTAGGGAGGAAGCCAGCAAGAGGGCCGAATGGCTGTTGGCACTCCGCAACCTTCGTGGTTCGTCTTCACCTCCAGAAATATTATGTCTCAGGTCCAGGGCGTCTTCGCCATCCACCCTACCTGCCATTAGACTGCCACAGACTGCCCACTCTCACACCACTCCGCTCTGCTTCGCTGCTGCCTTCTGGTTTTGAAGGAAGTGTAGCCACTGTAGAAAGACTGAGACTGAGAGGGACTGCCACAGACTGCCCACTCTCACACCACTAAAATCATAATTGGCATATGTATGTGTACCAATCTTGAAACTCTACTTCTAGCATTTTAATTCTGCAGGAGAATCAAAATTGCACAGCGTTACATTTATAATTGTTTTGGTTGCTTGTCAGTTTGAAGTGAATTTTGTGGAAAATAAAGAATTGTGACTTCTGTTATTTTTAACTAACTTTCGTGATTTATTTAGAAAATGTTGAGAAAGGTTTATGGTGTTGACCCACAGATAAAGTGGTATTTGACATTTCAGTGTGAGTTTCAAACATATAATCAAAATAAACCTAAATATATTTCCTGCACACGCCCTGTTTCTTGGTTCATTGCTAGCTCAGGTGGAGGGATCCAAGGGGCATGATATGCGTCTGAAATAGGGCTGAATAAAAGAATCCCTTAAACAATTTGTTGCATGACACCTTGAGTGGAGAGCGAAGGAACTCCCTTGGTTGAGGGTGGCCTCTCAATAAACTGTTACAGTAGCTGGTGTAGTAATGCAATGCAAGAACACTTTCTTAATTTTGCTGACAGTTTACATCTGTCAGTCAAGTGTAGTCCACTTCCTAAAATGATGTCTGAAAACCTGTGCACCACCTGGGTTCTTCAGCCAATTCCATAATTGCTGAAATTGGGTTCTTCAGCCAATTCCATAATTGCTCAAATTAAACTTCAGGCCTTTCTTGTTGGGACAGTAAATCAGGTATCTTGGGCCCCCAACTACCACCTCACAGTTTGTTCCCTGCTTGTCTTTTGAAGTCATAGAAAATATACCACTGTCATTAGATGTTGTCTTCTGTCTGCATGCTATCAGGACAGGAATCCCATTTGCAGCCTGCAGAGTTGAGAGAGATTCACTGAGGTCCTCTGCATAGCAGATGACACTGGATGAGGGAAGAATTTAGAAGGGTTTGGGGGGATGGGGTAATCTCCTCGACTAAGACATGGTGTAATTACTTTACGTACCGGAAAGGCAAAGGGTTGCTTGATTGCATGCACTCACTATTGTGTGTGGCCACATCTTTTCCAATTACTGCTTTTTGTCACTTAAACTAATTAAAATGCAAAAGAAAGGTCTATATTCATTTCAATGCATTATACAGTGCAATGCGAGCTGCTCCAGAGCATTAAAAAGGAAAAGGGGGCAGGCAATCGTGAATAAGACATTAAGTAGATGAACGTCAACTCATTTCTATTCCAACAAAGCTCCCTTAAACACTACCCTTAATCAAGGTATAATATCTTATGCCTGGATTCTTGCTAGGCCTTGATCCTGAACTTGAACCACTTTGCATTCTGGTCATTGTAGCTTGACGGCCCTCATGAATGCCGGAGTACGAGTTGCAAACTTGCAAAACGATTTAAACGAATGACACACACAGCATGTTACACCAACATTTGACATCCTGAGACATGTTAATGTTCTTCTCCTCTCTCAGAAATGCAGAAGTAGAACACGGGTCCTTGCTGGGTGTGTGCAGCACATCCAAGGCTAACATTTTCTATGCATTCAGTTACATGTCCACCCATCCCTGATAAAGACAGAGACTGAAAGTAGCACTTCCTGCGGCCTGGAGCCTCCTATGTGGTGATTCATTCTTCCACAGCATGATAAAATGCCAATATATCTTACCTCCAGCGCTGGTGGATGGCTGGGCACAAACAGCCCTTTCTCGACTAACAGATCAAGGAGGCAGCCCCGGGCCAGCCTCACCCCCCCAAAGCAACATGTGCATGAGCTCTCAGCTCACATGACCCACCTACACCCATCACATTTTGCTGTTGAGAGAGAGTGTGACTGCCTCCTGGTTGGTGCCACATAGGCAGCTGGCAGGGGTACAGCGAGCACAGCATCAGCTATTGTGCATTAATCAAAGAAAGTTAACTTTCTTTGATGAATGCCTCATCCATGTGCAACACTTGCCAGCGAGCCATGATCAAGAACAGCTGCATAAAGAATTCTGGTGCTGAAAAAACAGTGCCGGTGTTGGCCACCAGCAAACACCAGCACAAATTAAGCACTGCATTCATCTAGCCTACCCTTCCTCTCAGGGATTCCCTCACCCTAAATTCACATCAGATTGGGATTAAGCAAAAGGTACCCTACTTTTAATTACCCTTTCACTCACTACCACACCTTCCCTTTCTTCCTTTCTAAATACTGTACTTTATTTCACCTTTCTTCATTTCCCTAATCTGCCTCAAGCAACGATACCCTGCCTCCCTGAAACTTGAAATCTGCTCTGAGACTGAAAATTAACTCCAACCACATGTCCCCCTTTAGGCCATGCTGTTAGACTTTGGTGGACATTCTTAAAAGTATGCATGCAAATATGGTGTTATTTATGCTGCCCCTTCACCTAAACTAATAAACATGTAAGTGGCTTGGAGTTTATAGACATCTGTCATTACAGTGTTGAGATTAGTAACAAAGATGTCCTTAAACCATGTGATCTAAAGATGTGATGGGGTATAGAGTTCAAAACTATTAAACATTTGAGAAATTTGATTGCTGATGATGCCTTTTTCAAGTCTATTGTTGCTAATTTTGTGGCAGGTGACTGAGTTCTTTTTTTAGTTTTATCTCTTTGGTGAGCTGTGCTACCTGTTTGTTTACCTGTGAATAGAGACCGGGGTGGTGGGGGTGTGGGGGTGTTTCAGGCTGCCAGGGAAAGAGAAAAACAAACATGCATTGGAGTCCTCTAGTTGCAGATGAAGGAAGGTTGAAAAACCAGTTAATCAGAACCCCAGTTTTTGATTTTCAGAAAGATATTGCATTCTGTGAAGATCTTCTTTAAAGATGGCATAGTGTTGGCAATCTGATGCTTAGGGGTTGTTGTGGTGTCAGACTTGGCCTTGATATTAAGAATAGTCATAGTATTGGGAAATGGTGTTTGGGTACCAGGTTTTCCAGTCCTATGCTGGATGGTGACAACAGTGTCCCTGAGTATTCCACAGCATATATGAGATGTTGCAATATGGCACAGTATGACACCCCCATTTCAGGTACATTTTCAATATATTTTCCTGCTCTACTTGCACATACAAGGCTATCAGAAAAGGGTCATATGCTGCCTACATTGGCAAAGTCCAGTGACCTTATATTATGTTTAGGAATATAAATAACTTGGACCACAAGTTGCACTTGGTTGTGTCATCTATACAAGTTTTATACGAGAATTGGAAGAAGACATAGGACAGCAGAGCAATTTAAATGTCCCTTATTCATGCTTGGAATGATTCCAATAAGTAGCTACAAGGGAAGATTTGATTGTAGCCTATGAATATAATACATGTCTGAAAAGTAAAGTGTCATCTGCCAGTGTATTGGTGCATCAATCCAGAGTTTGATGCTTGGCTGATGGAAATACATGGAGATTAGTCAGACCAACCTACCTTGCCACATGAATAAGGCTAAGGGTTGTCAACAGCAGTGGGCATTTACTCCCAAGGGCCCCTTTTGGGTATTTACAAGAGCTTACAATAAACCAATCCAATAATGGCCCCTAACATTATGCCCACCATCTTGCCTAGGTTGCAGAAACCATCTCATGGTCTTACAGGAATTGATTAATACAGTTTGATATTGTTGACAGTGTCATGTGCACAGCTGATGTGTCTTTGGTCTTATGGGAGAGAGAACACTAGGACACTACACCCAGTTACTCCTGGAAGAGGCACTTGACAAATAAAGATGGTGGCTGAGAAATTGCACAATATGTCAATGTAAGGGTCCCCTCTCACGAGTAGGATGGTACAATGACTAGGGTATTTATTGAGTTAGCAAGCATATCATAAACATTGCTTGTGATAGAGAGAGAAGGATGTTGAGGCAGCACAGAAAGAGGTTGTGGAAGGCACTTTGAGAGGGGTGTTTGATGGGAGAAAGAGAGAGGAGGAAGTAGAGAGGTTTACTAGAAAGAGTGGGGGGAACATCATAGTGGACATTGAAAGGAGTCAGAGAAATATAGCAGAAATTGTGTGGATATGGTTTGGAGCACAAAGAAGATTAAAAGTAGCAGAGGCTTTTACATGAGTAAAATCAAAGAGATAGTCAGCAGGGAGACACAAATGAAGTGAGTAATAGGGAGGAAGGCAGAGAGATGAACAGGGAGAAGGTTGGAGAAAACAGCAAAGTTGGAGGTTATATTCAGGTGCCAGGTGCAGAAGAGACTATAAAGGATGTAGGAGAAGATGGTAACAAAAGATTGATCCAGTGAGAATGTGTGGCAGATCAGGAGGAAGAAAACCAAAAGTCTGACACATGTGAGATAGGGAGAAGTGGATGTACTAGATTGTGATGAATCATTGAGGACAAACTGGAGGAGAGGCTGATAAGAGAGGGGCATAGAGGTCAGTAGATATGAGAGAACTCCAGAAAGCTGAAGTAAAACCTCTAGATACATTTTGATTACCAGCATGTGCTGGATGATCTTAGATCTTGCCAACCTGTTTCCTTACTTAGCTTCTCTCCTTGTTAGGCCTTACAGAGGAAATGCGTGTGGATCTGGTGACCCAGGAAACGGGTTTTCCCTAGAACGGAGGATGGGAAGCAGAGGATCATCACCTATTGACTCAGTAGACAAGAAAGATAAACAGGCGACAATTAAAAACGCAAATATTGTGAATGCTTGTGAACTGATCTATGCCTGGTAGGTACCCCATTTGGGATTTACTCAGTAAGAATCAATCTGTTCATCCCAAAAATTAAGTAATTCTTTTTTTGAACACTTATGTTGCATTTTTCAGTTTGGGCCACACCTGTCAAAAGACTTAAAAACCTTTGTTGGAAGAAACATGTTCAAATATGCCTCATGTGGATCCTGTTTGGTTGCAAGACAAGAGGTAGGCATATAGGCAGATAAGTGTAATACTGATGAACTTTGGGCCACACCTGACCCTGAAGCCATTGACAAGTAAATAAGTATATTAGGTAAGGTCTCTATTACAACCACTCTCACCAATTCAAGGTAGCAGGAAGAATCTACCCATGGGTATCTGGGCAAATGATTCCTAATTTGTTTTCTTCTCAGGGACAAAAAATACTGAATATAAAATCGCAAAAAGAAGACATACTTGTCATAATTGTAATGGTATTGACTTAATCAACTTAGATGGGAGACTGACCATTGTTGTGCCCTAACAGAGGAATGTCTGTAGTATAACTGAATACTTCTATCCTGGGTACTGAATTGCATATTATTTTAACTATGTATAATGATATTGTCTGAACTGAGGCTTAGTTTTCACCACTGGAAGTTAGCTCTGATTTCTTTTACAATAGTAGTCATTGGCAAAGTCCTACACTGCTGAGGATAGTCAAGATGCATTAACAGCCAAGCCATTTTTACAGATGTCCTTCACTAAATATTCAGAGTCACTTTATCATATTTTGTTTTCAATGAAAGGTCCAAGGGATATCTATAATAGCAGAAGATCAACATAGGATAGCTCAGGGAAATGCATTTGTCCTGGAAGCAAGCAATGCAGCACAACATTGGTTTGAATCCCTTTCCTGCACCTAGAAACCACTCGCTGGTATTAAGCTTGTTATAAATAAACAATAAAATAAATAAAAATAAATAAAAAACTTGAAGAGAAAACATTTTAGGTGTATTAAGTCCCTGGAATGCATTATCTGGTGTAAGAGTTGAACGCAGGTTATTCATAAATGATATTCCTGTGAAACCGTAAATGCAATTGCATAGCCCGAATAGTATGAATAGTATGTTGGCCAAAATCGAATCGCATTATGTGACAAACATTGCAAACCATGAAACCTGAATGTGACCATTGGGAGTCCATTTTGTAATTGCCTGCCATTTTCTTTTCTGTAACGCTTTGAAAATATATTTTCTGTTTCAGATCCACACATGGTGCGAGGCCGCAGCTTGAACTCTGAATGCTAACGTAGACAGGAATGTGAAACTCTGCAGAAATACATTGTTTTTCTTATTCATTAAAGCCTTGAAGCTGTGCAAAAGCCACGACTAATCAGCAGCCCAGGTGCCAGCTTGTTTTGAAGGCACTGTTGTAAAAGGCAGTTAAATAAGAATTATATGCAACTAACGGTGCTCCTTCATGAAGGATGGTATTTTCTCTGCTTCAGAACTGTCTGACCCTTAGCACATGAGCGCACGAACAGATAACGTTAGTTGGAATGTCTCCCTGCTAGAACATGATATCCTTCCCTGTTCTGATGCCCCATGTTCCCCATAACAGAAAACTGCCTCTGCAGCCTCAGCTAGAAATACTAATGTTTAGACTGAATTAAGTTACGTGCATAACTGTCAATTACCGAACCCTAGCTTGTATGTCATG
Organism: Ambystoma mexicanum; assembly: GCF_040938575.1. NCBI lineage: Eukaryota > Metazoa > Chordata > Amphibia > Caudata > Ambystomatidae > Ambystoma > Ambystoma mexicanum. The sequence goes on along the minus strand of NC_090930.1, from coordinate 1,247,509,201 downwards.
TATAGGGGCGGACCAAATAATGCTGTAGAATGATGATGTATTATGTATATATTTACTTATTTACCGCTGTTCGCTCTCTCTCATCTCACGGTGTCTGTGAACACACGCCGTGAGGCGTTGAGACCCAGTCGGTTGACTGAGAATACTCTGAATATAAGCCAGACTTGTTTGGGAAACAAACCTCACGACTGACGTGTAAACATGGTTATTGTGCCTTTATGCCATATATGGTCGTACATTCCAACCAATCACAGCAAAATACAGCATTAGCTTGTAAAAATTGTGAGCTTCTTCAAGGGATAGTGCCTATGACTATGTAAGGGATATTGTTGACTGAAACTATTTATAAATAGACACAGATGCCCGCAATTAAATTGAAAAGATGGAATGCAGGAGGGTAAGCCCCTATTAGCTGAGGATCTAAATACCTAGAAGAATTATAACTAAGTTTTCAGACAGTGAGTCAGCAAAGAAGGGAATTCAGGGTAATATGACAGCTAATTGTACATTATTACTTCTGCTGCAATCTATGTTTGTGAAGAAGGCAGACAATAGAGGAAGAAAACTAAAAGTAAACACATTTGGATTGCATTGACATTGCTGTTAGCAGATAAAATTCCAACCCTCATTAAATATTCTGTAACTTTTGTATAACAGTCTATTCAGTTGCAAAGGAACAAAGAGTTGCAGCTTGGTTACATAGTTCAATAGTTGGAAGGCAACGTACCTAATGAACTACACAAAACATCTCATCCAATGAATTCCTGTTACAATTTCCAGTGAGAAGAGGGTTCCTCTTAAACATGCGCTGCTCCTTCTGAGCCGGCTCTGACAACCTCTCTGGACACGCGGGAATGCTCTAGTGTTTAGACAACTGAACATTCTGTTATGTCATGTGGGCACTATGTCCCATTTCAAGATGGCCCCCAGAATAGGATGGACACTACTAACCTTATTAGTCAAGACGCCCATCCCAAGATGGCCACCGCAATGTAGAAACGTTGTATGTTCCCAGTCATAGATATCTCCAACCATTCAATAAAGGAGCGCAATGGATGCTCAGTGTTCATATTCTGCGAGACTCGTCTAAAATGCATCCCACATTCTGGGGTTTTGTCCAAGACCCTAAATAAGCTTAGGTGTTTAATGAGATTAGATGTCTCTATCTTATTCCATGTTTACTTTGCATTGCATTCAACACATAGCAGGGTTTTATAAGTCTGTTTTCCAGTTTTCATGTTACAGACAGCATAATGCTATCATCTTGGAGACAGATGTAAATTCTCAATTCTTGGAAATATAAAAAAAAAAGTGTACCGTAGATGGGACTTCACATAACCCATCTAAGTGTGGTTTGAAAGAGGGGTAAGGGATCTTTAAACATTACCTGTGTTCATTGCATCTGTTTACTCAACCTATGCAGTTCCAGGGTCGAGGTACCTTGAATAAACCAGAGGGTACATGACATAAGTCGCTCCTGCCTGGGAGAGAGAGACATTCTTACCATGATACTAGTTGAGTCGAGGCGGAAGAGCTCTGTCCCGAGTGGGAGGGACACTCTAACTCGATTCCCCAGAAACCGTGGTTGAACTTGTCCAAGCCGGACAATACCCACGATGGTGCAGCAGATTGTAAACGTAGGACTGATGTTGTTCTCATAGTACAGGGCAGACTATAGGCAAAACATAATTATTCTAGAGGACTGATGCATCAGGCAAAGCTTTTCCACTGCTGACCCCATTTGCTTCCACTACTGGTAATCTTCATCTTATGAAACTAGTACTAGGAATTGTCCTTTTATTCACATTTTTGAGGACACAAGTAAGTTGTAATCCATTAAACCAATGTAAATTATGGATAATTTTCCAGCCATGTTCTTCATCGAGCGCAATCATTCAGGTGATATCTGACAGGTTCATATTTATTTTTAAAAGCCTGTTCAATAGAACTATAACCAACATCTTTGTGCACAAGCACAATACCCGGAACTGTCCTTTAATAGGTCAGTAGTGTTGGAGGTAGAAGACTTGTGTAGTTATGTTTCAAACAGTATAGATTTACCTAGGAGTTGTTTCAACTATGCAACATGTTACAGCTAATGGAATCACTTGTTCAAAGCTAAACACTGGGATGAAAAATGGTGTAGTTGAGTAATTCTTGCAAAATGGAAAGATGTCTAAGGAAAGTCAATGAAAAAATTAGTTACAACTGACACTGGCCCTCATTACGACCCTGGCGGAATTCGGAAAACGATGGCGGAAATGCAATACCGCCATCGAATAGCGCTCGGTGCGACTATGACCCGTCACCGCAAAGTACGAAGCCATTAGCGACACCGTAGTGAACGCCAACGCTAACTGCACCAAGCACGCGCGCGCGCGCCATGCCAAACCGTAAACACCACCATGGCGCAAGGGTACGCCAATTCCGACCCTAGCGGACATGTACCTAACGCCATCAAGCATGGCGGAATGTACCATTCCGCCATGGTGAGAAGTACGGCATCGCGAATCAACCGTAAACGGCCCCACTGAGTGCCTGTACACCGCTCCCTGCCCACAAAGTACAACTCCCCGTAGGTGCAATGAAGTCACAATGCAACAATTGAAATGTACAAGTCACCCATGCATGCCAACGAACAAATGAAACACAAGAGGGGCCAATGGGAGCTGCAGGGCACAGATGGCACGAATACAGAAGCCATCCCAATGGACATGACCACAGTCCCCCACCAAGAAACGCACGCAAACACAGGCACCTGTGACCAGCAATATTCCGAAAATCACATCATTCCACCAGTCCACCTGGCTGACCGGCATCTGTTACACAAAACCCAATCCCCCGCCCCTGAGCATGACAACATTCAAACAGTCATATTGGCAGCCCCCATCCCTGACCTCACGGGCTTCGTAGGCAAACGCGCCCAGTACAGTACCACGCAACTAAACTCCGAAGCTGGAACCCAATGCAGATCTCCTCACAATACATCGCTCCCCAAATAGGAATATGCCACATCACTTGCAAAGAAGAACGCTACACGGGCCAAATCAGAATAGAAATTTAATGCACAACAAAATCACCAAGCCCATACAGCCATCAGGCCATGAACTCCAAAACACATTTCACTATTGTGGGCTGCATCCGCAAGAAATGACCAGCCACTACTTGTGTGACGCCCTGTTCCATCATGGTACACAGAGCCACATTCACGTACGAAAAGGCAACATGGAAGCGCACAGAACCGCAGGGCCGTCCCAATGGGGAGGCACTAGTCCAGCTGAAAGGCCGAAATGTTGCTCCGAGCCACCAGTACTGCGTAAGGGCATGTGGCCCATTGGCGATCGTCCCATAAGATCGTAATGCTGCTCCACTGATTAACACGAAGCAGCAGGTGTCGGGAGTAAAAGCCATCTGCAGGAGTGGCATACAGATGGCAGTGGCAAAAGGGGAGGAGATACCTGTCAACCAAAAGAAAAGAAAAAGAACAGAATGGCCATCAGAACTACATTCGAACAACTCACTTCAATGATCACACTAAATCCACAGCCATATGCATGCTAGCCCACTCCAAAGGTTCATCACCACCCAAAAACCACTTGCGACTCATAACTATCTATATCGAGGTGTAAACACCATCACAAACGAGTGTACCTGTGCATGCGTCTGTCAAAACAGAATCCATCAGATGGGATTGGTAACGTGCATGGACACAAGTGTCTGAGGGCGCGTCGAGACAGGGAGGGCTCAACAAGGCCAGATAGACGATGGTCCCACTATGGCAGCCCTGCATCACATAGCGTAGGGGAGGCGGATAGATTCCAAGAAGCCCTGTACATGGCAAACTCTGTAAACTCTGTATCAAATCACCTGCCCATGCATCCATTCATCATTCCCTCATCCCGGGATTAAAACGCCTGAATATTTACTCACATAACATTAGAAATATCCATTGAGTCTGTGCGTTATGCAGCCTGCAAAATCCACAGTGCCCCAGCCCGTAATTCCAGTGTAGTGAAGTAACATGTATTTGGGAACGTCCGGCCTCATCGCCCACGTCGCCATTGCGCATCCCAAACCATTCATATCAATCATTGCATCCTCGCCATGGCCCCTGTCCCAAGGACATTGAACAATAGTACGTTATATTTGCAGTCAGACCTGTGGGCATTTCCTCGCCGCTAGCTGAAAACCGAAAGCGCCGCCCTTCGAATTCCTCATTTGCAACATCACGTCGAAGAGGCATCTGTGGCCGTTTGAAATCACTAATTAATCCATCGAGTGCGGCTGTGTGTGAAAATGGCAACTGCCTTCACCCACAAATGGGACGCCCCGCCCGTCGTTGCAACTCGGTACAGTGATGCATGAGGGTCCACCGTTACTCGAGTACTACGTTCCACTGACCCTTCACAAGTCTGTTCGCGACTGCACAGATAGTATGTGAAACAATGGGACCACAGCAGAATGAACATATCAACCAATGTTACACGGCCATCGGGTACAAATACATGATTGCAATAGCAAGATGCCATTCCCCGAATTGCAGCGTTGTGTGCGGGACGTGCTCGGCCAAAGGGGAGAGCAGTTTGCACAGGTGGAATGAATCACCACAGGTGGAGGCCATACAGCCTGAAAACACATAAATTGCACACCCAGTCTCCTCCCACAACCACACCGAAATGCTACCGGCAGGACTCGCGATGTTGGCCCTGGGGGACATGATAGCACTGCAAGTACTCCAACTCCAAGAAGAAGACGAACACCAACTACAACCGGCCGCACGGAGGAGACGCAGGAGGAGGAGGAGGGCAAGGCAGGGCCAGCAAGGGCCGCCAGCACAGCCACTACCACCACGCAGGCAGCCCGCAATCCCACGCCTCCGAGCACATCCGTTCAACCTCACTGATGAGCAGATCCACACCCTCTACCGTCTGGACCGGGACACCATAGCCGCCATTGTGGACATGACACAGGCTGACCTTGTCAGCATGATAGATAGCCCAACCGCCATCCCACCCCTACTGAAGGTGGTGTCTGTACTACACTTCCTGGCCACAGGCACCTACCAGCACACAGTCGGACAGTTGCATGGCATTTCTCAGCCACTGTTCTCACGGACACTATTGCAAGTGCTCGATGCCCTCCTGCAGCACGCAGACGACTACATCTCCCTACCACGCTCGGAGCAGGAAATTACCAACACAAAAGTGGGATTCCATGCACTTGCCGGCATACCGGGTTGCATTGGTGCCATCGACTGCACCCATGTGGAATTGGTCGTCCCACATGCCATGGAGGCCCAGTACCGCAACCGAAAACAATTTCATTCTCTGAATGTACAAATGGTGTGTGACTCCAACAGGATCATTACACATTGTTGTGCCAGATTCCCTGGATCAACCCATGATTCTATGGTCTTGAGGAACTCTACAATACCACGCTACATGGAGCGACACGCAGGGAACAGATCCTGGCTACTCGGTGAGTCTCATTACATGCATGATAATGTGGGGTATGTGATTCGGCAATGACCTGGCAGGAAGGGGGGGGGGTGTGCGTACGTAGCAATGGCATTCCACATCATATGTTTATCGTCCACATACAGGTGATGCTGGATATCCACTGAAGAGATGGCTCCTCACACCAGTCCGGAACCCACGGGACCAGCATGAGGAGGACTACAACCATGCCCACTCACGTACCCGTGTAGTCATTGAACAGGCATTCGGCCTACTGAAGGGTCGTTTCCGCTGCCTCAGCAGGTCTGGCGGGGCACTCCTGTACCGCCATGAGAAGGTTGCAAAGATGGTGATGGCATGTGTCATGCTCCACAACATGTGCGTACGTAGAAATGTGCCCATGCCCCCTGACGCAGAACTGCAAGCACCTGATGATGGTCATGATGAGGGTGGGGATGTGGAAGCACCTCAAGGAGTCTGCGAGGCACTGGAGGGCCGTGACATTCGTCAGCATCTCATTGATGTATGCTTCTAGCACTCACGCCTGGTGGCTGATACATGGACACGGTACTCGTGGCACTGTGTGTGTCTGGGACATGCACAATATGGACTGTACGCCTATGATGGCCTAGTACACAAAGATCAATGTCCACACATCTCATTGGTTGATCGTGCACTGTTTATGGCATATGTGATATCATGTTGTACACCCTATCGACCCGCCACCCAAGTGAGCCCAACACACCCCCTCCACCCTCCTACCTCCCCCCCGAACACCAGTGTCCAAAGATGCTCATTGTCAGTGGGCAGTCGCTATTGCAAGCCCCCTCTGTGGGTATCAGGGGCACCCCTGCCTGTGGAGCGCAGGTTCCTCCCAGATCTACGTTGGGGGCTGCCCTGGACGGAACGTGCAACGGATGATGTCTCTGCCTGCTCACGTCCATGCATGTCCCTAAGGGTTTGCGAGAGCTCAGTGAGCACACGGCGCACTGCGGCAAGTTCGGCACATACGTCCTTGGACGTCGCATGCAGTTCCCCCCTCAGGCTCTCGGTGCTTCTCTCCATTTGGACTCCCAGGCTCTCGGTGCTACTCTCCATTTGTGCCCTTAGTGTCTATGTACCTCTCTCCATTTCTGCCCTAAGTGTCTCAGTTGATGTTTCTATGTCTGCCTTAGTGCCCCCACATTCATCGGCATGGTCCTTGAGGAGCGTGGCCAGTTGCTGCTGTTGCACGATTAACTGGTCGAGGGACTGTTGCCTCTGCTGGGCCATGGCCATTTGCGGGGGTGTCACAGAGGGGCTGTTGACCTCATGTTGCCTTGCCACAGGGCTTGTGGGGGATGGCCAGTCGTCGTCTTGTGGGTGCCCCTGCGTGGTATCCTCATGGTGTACGGGATGGAACAGACAGGGGGATTGAGACAGGTCATGGATGGATCTGACTTCGACATCCCCGTCTTCTGTGTCGGAGCATGCTGCCATCAATGGGGTGTCACCTATGGTGCTGCTGCCACCAGAGGCAGTGCCTTCTGTGGCATCCGTTGGGGGGACCTGTGGTGGTGGTGGTGTGGGCATGCTGGCTGCTGGGGTGCCTGTTGATGTTCCCTCCTCTGTGCTGCCACCTGATTTGTGCTGCTGCCGTTTCTTGATGCGTGCAGCTGAGGTGGAGGGTCTTTGGCCGTTGGTCTTGGCCCTCTTTGCAGGTGTGCTGGTAGGGGTGTCCTGATGCTCGTCGTTTGGATCGGACCCTGTGGTGGAGTAAAGGAGGGCGAGGGTTATTGATGGGTCTGTGGGAATTGGAATGGCATTGTATCACATGCATTGGGGTGGTACCTGAGGGTGATTTGGGTCGGGGCCTTGGAGGTGCTTTCATTTGTGTGTGGAGAGAGGGTGCAGTTGTTTGGCAGCCTGCAGTTAGGGTGTGCCAGCTGCACGTGTAGTGCGTGTTTTAGGGGTTTTTAATTATTTATGTATTTATTGTGGGTTTTAACGTGCGCTATCAGGCCGATGTGTGTGGACGTTCTCCTGGACATGTGTTTCTGTTGCACTATGTGGACACATGGTACTTCACATGGATGGACTTTGTGGATTTGGCATTGTTTTATCTGGCCCACCTACCTGAATCTTCGGATGTCTGCACTCCTTTCTCCATCCCTCCGACTCCCTCTATGCTCTCCATTCCGATGGTGGAGGCACAGATTTCTTCCCAGGGGGTCAACTTGATGGGTGATTCAGGACCTCCCCCGGTGGCTGTGGCAATGTTGCGGTTGGCAGAGAGTATGCTGCGGACGCGTATCCGCAGGTCGTCCCATCGCTTTCGGCATTGCTGTGGGGTGCGGGGTGCGGTCCCCACCGCACTTACCCGCTGTGCCACCAGAGCCCATATGGCCTTCTTGTTTGCAAGTGCCGTCCTGGTCATTTGCGTGCAGAAGACGACGGCAGTATTCTCCTGGAGGGTCTCTGTTAGCACGGTGAGTTCCTCACGGGAGAAGTGGACCTGCCGCTTGCGGTCGCACGCTTTCTTCGCTACTTTTCCCATTTTTCTTGGTTTCGCTAGGGTGGATGACGGGTTGGGGTGTGTCTCAGGGTAGTGTTTTTAGTGGTTGTGTGGTTTTAGTGGTTTTATAGGTGTACGGCGGGATGTTTCCCGTTCCGGGCCCATGTTTTTACTTCCGTTTCCGTATATTTCCGGTCACCGTACTTTCCGGTAGGCGCACACTGCGGTGTCCGCTGTGATGGGTGGCGGTATTGCACCTAGGGCGCCGTACGGCGGCGGTGTGGGCCGTTTTGGGGTCATTTCCGCCATCGCGGACTTTGCACTTCCGCCATGCCGTGGTGCTCGTGCCCGATGGGTCGGAATGGGCCGCACTTTGCTCCTTCGTGCAATGGCGGAAACGCTATTTACGCTGTGGCGGTCCGGTCAGTCACTTTCCGCCAGGGTCGTAATGAGGGCCACTGTGTGTAGTTGACAGATTGATACCATTATTAAGGATTCCATGAAAATGAATTGTTGCAAAGAGGAAAATGTGGCTGCATCATTGTGATCAAGAGGACTTACTCTCTGGAAATGACAAGCCACTGGGTATACTGTTAGGGAGAATTCTCCAGAATAGCTAATTTCCCCTACCTGTTGAGTCCCTCAGCAGCTTTGCTGGATTTCTAGGATTTTTCTTTTCACCTGGTAAGAGTGTGAGTCTTTTTCCCACTCTTACATGTGTTTTGCTGTGTGTTGTAACTCCTTTGCTCATAGACTATGGAGTCTCACCCACTCCATAGGCATAATCTTTTTACTGTGTGTCACACAGCACCTTAAGTGCAGTGACACAGGGTTGTCTTTTTAAACTTCCCACTTTAAACTCCATTTTCTAACTGACTACTGCCTCCCAGAACATGTAAAGTTGCCATTGACTTTACTAGTCTTTTTAAATTTACAGACCCAGTACAACCTATCTTCCAATCGAGTATTGGAAGGATTACTAGTTATCCCTTTTTGTCTGATTCTCATGGAACATTATTTAGTTCCAGTTTCTCTAAGATTTGGCTGGTGGCAGTGGTATCTACCATTTTATGGAAATAGCCTCGGTACTGTTAGAGGCTATGGTGGTAGCCTCAAACTTTAATCCGCTGAACCCCTTCTATTATTATTCAGTTCCAGTCGGGTTTATTCGCCATTTCTTTTTGTAAAGGTCTTTCTCGTGTTTTACTCTGCGTGCCAAACCAGGTTTGGTTCCTTTCTTCGCCATCCTTTGGCGGGCTTCTGCACAGAAGCCCTCCTTAGGCACCTGAGTGTCTGGGTGGACAGGATGTGAGGGAGGAGTATGAGGCCCCCTGCACAGGGTCTCCTTGGAGACCCAAGTCGCACTCTAGTTTGATTGGCTAGGTGGCTGTCCTGCCAGGACAGCCACCCTGCTGTGTGATTGAGAGCCAGGCTGTGTGAATGGGGGAAAACTGCTTAAAAGCAGGTCTCTGGGACTTGGAAGGCAGAGTCGCCATTGGAATGAGAGAACCAACGAGGAGGTGAAGAAAGATGACTGCTGCAACTATTGGACATCCCGGTGAAGCCCTGCTGCAGGTCCGAATCAACCGAAACTCTGATGACAGAGAAGATCTGCAAGGAATCTCCTTCCCTTGAGTTTGTGGGGCCAACCAGCTCGCTAAACATCAAACTCTGGCACCCCTCTCCTGGTTGAATTTGCTGTGCATCGCTGCAGTGAACCGGATAGTCAGGAGGAACGGAACCTGTTTGGGTTTTAAGGAGCGCATCTTTTACTCAACGCTTTGCTCTGCTGCTGGCTTCTTCCCTGGGCAGTGCAGGACCCTCCAGTCTTCCTCCTCCTTGCCACCAAGACAGTCGCTTGAGGAACCGTGAGCCTGCAGCAACTGCCAGGAACCACTGCCACAACATTCTTCTTCATTTAAGGTACTGTGCAAATTCGGTCGTTCGTCCCGTCCGACCGCACTGAAAGTGTTTGAAATCTTTTGCCTCTCCGAAGGTTTGTCCTTCTCTTCTCCTTTGAATAACTTTTCGTCTGACCAACTTCGTTTTGAACTCTTGGCAAAGACTTAACCGCAAACTATTCTGAACTGTGTGATCCTCTGCAAAGATTCTGGACCATTAACAGTGGCCCAGGCCAATTGACTGAATTCTAGTTGTAATAAGCCTTTTCTAGATTGCCCTGCCTATAACGTGTTGGTGCTGATTGAGTGTTGATAACCTTGTCTTTTCTTCTTTTAAATTGTTGGGGTGCCATTTTTCTCACACTTCATGTTGAGCCTAACTTGTCCAGAATTGATTGGGGGGTTATTGTAGTGTATTAAGATTGGGATTTGCTGCTGCTTTATATTCGTGAACTGTTGTATAACTGATGACGTAAATAATTGTATATTCTTTTGCACAAACAACTTGAATCAGTGTTTGTTTGAACCATTGTAATTACTGTCCTTTGTGTAACTTCTGATACTGCTCACTTTTCTCTTGAGATAAGTCTGGCTGCTCAGCCACCACTACCACTTTACTGTGTAGTACAGGCTTGTACCAAAGGGGAATTTGTACTTGTAGTCTTAATTGTGTGTGGTGTTCCTAAAGGGTACTGCATATGATTCTGCCTAACATATACTTTACTGGATTTTCACAAATTTCAAATTATAATATGTCAGGAATGTTAATTTGTCAATAAATCTTTGCTATGTTTGATAATTAATATATTGTTATCACATCGAATTTGGTATCTTCCCCTCATCTAAAGACCAACTTCTGTGTAGATTGGTGATTGCAGTAAACATAGCATAATATGTATTACTAGGCTACAAATCTTAATTTGAAACTTGGTTAAGTCTGCATGTGGCATATAATTGATGTCTAGTTATCACACCGAATTTGGTGTCTTAGCCCTCAGTTAGAGGACAACCTAATGGTGGCTCATTGTTAGCAGTAAAAGTGAGGCACAGATATAATCTTCAAGTTGCAGAGTTACCTCTTTCTGAGATGAAAATAATTCTTGTGGTCAAATTACCTAAACATCAGCTGATAAACTGTCACCTTAGTGATGTCATCATAATAACGACATACACCAGGCCATTAATCTAAAACCTTGCGGTGCTGAAGGATTTCTAGATGCCATCATAATATTTTGAAGAGATTTGAATGCCAAATGCAATGTAAAATGAATGTAAGGCATTGCAATTGTTTTGAGCAAGTCATCCAACTTTCAAATTTCCTCTTGTTTTTTCCAGTAAATCATTCATGCATTATAGGAGAGTATGCAATCAAGCAAGTAGGTAAGCAGTCCTTTGACTATGCCAGTTTCAAGCTGTCACATTTAATCATGACACCCCTTGCAGACCATCACTCCTTCAAGGCAATTATACGTGTAATCCATCTATCAAATGGACTGTTGTTTAAATTAGAAATTGGCCCTCCCCTTGGTTGATAGATAGATAATTTGCCACAGAAAAGAAACACTTTACTAGAGTGAAAGGGAAAAGCGACACATATCCTGACATATGTATTAGCTGTTAGGCCTATACTCTCCATCAGCTTGTAGAACTGAAATCCAACCCTGTAAACATGCTTATATCATTGATATTGATATTGATATTTTATTTCTATCGCGCTCGCATACAAGTGTTTCAGAGCTCGAACATAATAATAATGATAATGGATGATTAAAATTCTACTATACAAAGTTATCAACAAAGGTTACGGATGCCATTAATAAAATGCAAGATAAAGGGATCATTAAGAGTATCCCTGTTTTACCTTAGAAGTCCACACTTGTTATTTTAAAGTGTACATTGCATTGAGGGGGGCGCCTATATTATCAGTTCTGTGCACTGTGATTATCTCCTTAAAAGTTTTAGGCATTTGCACTATACAGTGCAAAAAAAGTGCTAAACCTGAACAACACAGGGTGACATTTTATTTGCTCGTCATAGTGCAAAAACTGCACATGTCCACAATTAACATTTCTGGGGGTGTGTACAATGGATTTGCACCTAATCTGCCTAGTTTTAGCTGGTACTACGACCAGTGAATTCTATGGTAATGCAATGATATTCCTCCATCTTGAAATGTTATGCTGGCTGGAAAACATTGTTTTTTGCAGTTGTAATCAGGCAGGTGGAGACGTTCAACCCCTTCCATGACACCCGCCCCCACCTGTAAAAAGGGGTCTTGATGGATGTGCACAGCTTTTGGGCTTGCTTTTTGCACAGAATATTGCTCTCTGTTGACTTAAAAAATGAGCCCCAAATTATTTGGGCGAGGAAAGAAATGATGAGTGAAAAATATAAAGCCTGTTGCTTTTCGGACCCTCCGAAAATAGTGGATGTGATCAAGGCAGCTCTTTAAGGGCAGTGATCTGTTTGACGAGGTAAACAAGAGTAAGACATTTTGCAGGAACTAACTAAGAACAGGGATGCTAAAGGCTTTTGAAATATTGGAACAATGTAACCAAAGAACAACTTAAAATGCCCTGCTCTACATGTAGGTGTTTCTAAAAGGATTCATGTTGTTATCTTTCTCTATGGAAATAATACAGAGACCAAAGTCATCTTAGCATCATGATTGTAATTAGGGTGCACTCTAGGTAATCGTGAGATCGAATTGATAATGTCACAGTTAAGAGGAAAAGGGCTCACGGGGGAGGCTTTTTTAGACTTTGTATTGTAGAAACACACGTGCTGGACTAGTTTATTTCAATCCTTCTTCGGTGCAATGCTATAAACTGTCAGAATACCAGATTCTTGGGTCTGTACCACTATAGTCTCCTTTTACTAACAGGAAAACGCTGTTGATTCCTTTTCCCCCATAAACGCATCAGACTCCTTGATGCCATAAGGTAAATTGTTGTCTTCATTTATCAATGCTGATTTGTGTGGGACATGCAGACTGAATACCACATGTTCACATGTGCAATTTTGACTCACATACAACTCGTGATCATGTATGCTACAGATATGAATTTCGCAATATTGGGCCAGACACTAATTGGCCTAAAATGCCAGATTGAAGCATTTTCTGATATTGTTTTGGAAACAAGGTTATGGTTAGTATTTACAAACGATTTGAAGGAAGAAACATACATGCAACATGCATATATTTTGGAAGCCGACAAAAGTATCTCTTGAAGCCATGCTCTTCCTTTATCAAAGGATGTATTATCTACATGCGTTTTAATATGTTGCCCTCTAATGAATATCAGGGTGCATGGACTGGCATTCCAACTGAAAATAGGATATGCCGCCTGTGCCGGCAAAAGGTAGAGACCAGTAGACATGTATCACAAGAGTGCTCCCTTTTGTGAGATCAGTACCCTAGAGTGTGCCAAAGCGTTGTCGCCAACTTGGGCCAACTCCTGTTAGTTCTGTTTTGGTGCACTATCGATACAGCAACTTCGGTGGTAATAAGTGCGGCTGCAGCATATGTGTGCAAAGAGGTGCCATTGAGATAAGACAAGCAGGCGCTGCAACAGTATGCCTGTGGATGTACTGACCACCCTGCTGCACCGATCACCCACTCCCAATAGTCAATGTCATGCAAGAAATCTTATTAATTAAATTGTAATATGATTATCTGACATCTGAAATAGTGTAATGTTACTTTTATGATGTTGTAATTTATTGTGTATTGAATTGCTTTAACTTAACTTGATTGATGTTATAGTGCAGAGGTTTTATTAACTGCAAGCACTTAATAACACATGTTTTAAAAAAAATATATATGCACGTCAAATTGTTGAACCAAAAAATACCTATTTTCCATCCACGTTGTCTTGTTCCTGTTACTTGGCTGCAGTTGTGGGAAGGGACTAGGGCCCTGCTACTGGGCTCATGAGATTTAATGGAATGTAGATTGGAGTGTGGGTGTCTCCTGAGCTCAACACCGTGCAGAATGTATTTCCTGTTATTGCTATATGGGATTAAGATGATCTGAGCGACAAACCATGTGAATGTCATCTCATGATGTGCGCTATTGGTCTGTCCAGCGAGAGAGCCCGCCATCAGTCTAACTTGAACTGGGCCTCCGAGCACTCGCATGTGTGAGAAGAGAGGACGTGGTGATATGTGTGACTAGCTCAGCTATTTCTCCTTAACAATCCCTGTGTGATGTGAACTTGTTTGTATGCCAAAGGGCATGCCAAAGGGATGGCTGACCACTTTGGGTATGCGTTTAGACAAAAGGGGTGATTACAGGTCAGATCGTACCACCAAACATTACTACCATTGCCATGTGCAGTTATTCCCCGTTAATGTATCCCATTGGACCCCAGAATGAATGCATGTGGTTATGTCGTTTTGTGTGGAAGCTATTTTCTCCACACCACAGCAAGCTTTTGCAACAAACTTTGCTGCTTGAGCGGTAAAACATATTTGTAAATTCTGCATGTTTTACTGCTACCCCACACTTTTAATCACACCCAAATTATTAACCGAGGTACAATTGAGCTGAACGCGAAACTAGACCATGATACTCTTTGGATTAATATAAAGAGCAAACGATAATTGTGTAATAAATGTCAATTGTTTATTTTGCCTAGTTATCAAAACGGTTCTATGTGAAAATGTCGCCATGAAAAGGTCGCCAGTGAGGCATTTATTTTCCTGATCCTTAAAAAGCCTTCCCCGACATATTCTAGGACTGGTGTTATGTTTGTTGTTTGTTTGTTTTATTATTTGTAATGCGCGGTCATACCCTCAGGTAACAGTGTGCAGCATTTACATGAGATTGCGAAGCTTAGTTATAACAACAGAAAAGATAATATACGTACGCATGGAAAAGGTGAAATCAGGAAAATATACATATATACAGATAGGCAGCAGCGAGTACAGACAGTGTGCAATACAATATGTACATATGGCAGCTGGAGGTGATTCGAGGCCTACGTTTTCAACCATAAGACGACCTTAGATTGGAAATTCTGATAGGGTAGGTCCATTCTGAGAGTTGGCGGTAGAGAGTTCCACAGTTTAGCTGCTTTCACTGGGAAGCTGTTGCCCCCTATAGTGCAACATTTGAAGTTAGGGACAGAAAGGCAGTCTTTGTAGGCTGTTCTTGTGGGTCTCAAGGAGGTCTGTCTATGAAATGTGTTGATGAGATAGACCGGGGCAGCGTTATTGAGGGATTTGTGAGTGAGAGAGGCAGTTTTTAGGATAATTTTGTCTTTGATCAAGAGCAAGTGATTGTGTTGGGCGTGTGCTGTGATATGCTCTCTTCTTGATATGCCCAGTGCTGCTCTGAGAGCGTTATTCTGAAGAATTTGCAGTTTGCTGGTGGTGGCTTTGGAAGACCCAAGATAGAGAGCGTTACAGTAATCCAGGCGGGACAGTACGAGGTCTCTAGTAAGGGTTAAGCAACTGGTGTCAGACAGAAAGTGTTTGGCTGCCCGGATTAATTTGCATGTGTAAGCCGTGGAGGAGGCTAAGGAGTTCACTTGTCTGTTGAAGGAGAAGGTAGAGTCCAAGTAAGGGCCTAGTGTTAACCTCTTGTTCTACTTTGATGCTATGGCCATCGATCATGAAAGAACAATAGGCAGGGCTTAATTTCTTTAAGCTGGTGGTAGTGCCTAGGATGATGAGTTCCGTTTTATCATCATTCAGGCATAGTCCATGTGTGGCCATCCATGCCTGGATGATGATATACACCCTATTCACCAAGGCCAAATCCTTCCCATGATCTCCCGAAAGCGGGAGGAGGATCTGGGTATCATCTGCGTAGTTCGTGTAGGTGATACCGAGATGATCCAGATCGTCGAAAAGGGGCTTGATAAATATGTTGTACAGTCTACGGTCTAGTTGCACCTGTCAGAGAAGAGACTTGCAGGGTGGGTCACGGGTGGCCACGGTCCAATAGTGAGGGCCTTCTGAAGAGAGAGGCCTCTCACTTCACCACCGAACAAGAAAGGAGAAAGCGGGCCGCAGGGTTCATGGAGCCTAAAACTACATACAGAGGGGCCAACCGGTACTGGAGTAGTGCTGAAACAAATGGAAGACTGACAGATGTGTTCAACAATGTCATGATGGCAGGTGCCAATTCATTCTACAGTAACTACAAAGCACAGTTTTGAGTATCACTAAGATGGAGAAGTATCTCATCGTTGTGAATTACGGAAGATCTACATGAAGATAAATGTCTGCATGGAAGAATTTCAAAATTATTTCCATATTGCCTGTAACCAAGTGCTTTGTGCCTTGAGATATGTGAAGAAATGAAATGTTCAAATTGTATTACTAAATTATCTAATCTGTCCTGTCCTGAGGAAGACGACTGTCAGGCCTTCTCTCTCCTGCTAGGGCAGGAGATAGACTGCCTAGACTGTGCTAATTAGTCGTCGAAACCACCCGTGTATGATACCAGTACAGCCCATGAAATGGTCGGTCGCTGTACGAGGTACTGGTTGTTGACTATCATGGTCAGATTGGAGACAAGTATTGCTTCTGTTCTATTAAGCTACGACGCGACTACACTTGTCTGTTTCCCATAACAATTTATTGGATTGAATAGGGGACAACTTGTTCACCTCGCAGGAGATACTGAGTGTTCAGTCTTGCCTGGATGAGTGCCCTTGTTTTTCTGTTTTTTCTTTTTCTTTTTGGTTTTTTCTTTTTGAATATATATTTTTTCCTTTTTGTTTTCTCTAGTTAATTCAAACTACCATTATAATTTTCCCAGTGTATTTATTCCAATATGTTAGGAATACTATCAAGCTAATATGCACTTTAATAGGAAATGTGGAGTATTGATGGTATGTTTTTATGCTGCTTTTATTGTCATTTCAGCACTATGTATGATATAATTGAATATGTGTCCATTAAAGATTGATGAAATTTTACTTTCCTTGACCTGATCTATCCCCCGACTTGACTCCTGTGCTTGTTGCAGTTTATCCCGGCGATTTGCTCTCCGGTTGCATACATGTGAACCCCTCTTCCCTCTTGGTACATATTATTTTGGTTCTCCCCTGGGTTCATGTGGTCGGGGACGCCTATTCTTTGTTTTAATGTTTTTACAGTTTAGGGGAGACACAAGAGCCCTGTGGCACACCACAGGTGATAGGTATGGGGTCTGCTGCTGCTGTGGATGAGAAGACCCTCATGGTTCTGTCGTTGAGGAATGATCTAATCCATGTAATGGCCTCAGCCAAAAAGTGAGGACAGATTGATCGACCAGGTCGAATGCTGCCGAGAGGTCTAGTAGGAGGAGTAAGGCAGCCTGGCCATTGTCTCTGAGCTTGTCGATCTGTGCTTTCAGATCGATGAGAGCAGTCTCCGTCCCATGTTGCAGACAGAAGCCTGATTGTCTGGCTCCTAATAGGTGATGCTCTTCCAAATACGTATGTATTTGTACATAAGCGACTTTATCCAGTATTTTTAGAAGAAAGGGTACGGTCATTATGGGTCTATAGTTTGTGGGCGTGGCTGGGTCAAGTGTGGGTTTTTTTTAGTAGTGGGAGTACCCAGGATTGTTTTAAATTGGCAGGGATCGAACCAGTAGAGAAGGAAGCGTTTATTAATTTTGTGATAAAGGCAGAGAGGTCACGGGCAGCATCTTTAATGAGCTGTGCAGGGCACAGATCGCCCCGACCGTCGAAGGAAGTGCATTTAGCAAGGTAGATTTTTTTTTTATAAAGGGCAGTTAGTTTGGTGAGTTTAAGTTTGTTGGCTGCTGAGGGGAGTTTTTTCCAGGTGGCTTCAAAATTTCTTTTTTGCAGTCTTAGGGCCTCATTACACGTTGTGCAGTAACCATGGTGCTATTAGCGCCATGGTTGCCGCCGGTATTTTAACGTGTCCGCCTTCGTGGATGGCGGAATTACCGGCCTACTCCAAGTTGAGCGGGGCCGGTTATTCCCCATTCACCAAGGCCCTTCCCCATTCCCATTTTTGCCCCCATAGGGCATAATGGGAATGGGGAAGGTGGTAATTATGGAACCGCAAATTGCGGTACCGTAATTAGCACCGAGGTCCCTTAGCGGCACCCTACTTTAACGGCTGGTAAAGCCACACGTTAAGGTCGAGTCCCGCAAAGGGAACTCATAGTAAGGCGGTAAGGGTTTACCAGTACTGGTGCCCTTACCGGTACCGGTAAACCCTTACCACCTACCGTGTAATGAGGCCCTTAGACTTTTGAGGAATGATGTATACCATTTGTTCAGATGAGTTTTGGGCTTACTTGGTCTAAGTTTAAGTGGGGCAATTAGATCCAACGAGGTAGATATGATTTTGTTGTAATCTTCAACCAAGGTCTCTGGATTCAAGTTATCGGGGAGTGCATTGAGTGTGGGGCGTACGTTCGGGATAAGTCTCTCGATGGTGATACTCTTCATGTTTCTCGTGAGTGTGGGTGGGGCCCTGCTGATCGGCAAGGGTGGGGGTCGGATGGTCGAGAGCATGAACGATACCAAATAGTGGTCAGTCCAGTTTAATGGGGAGATGTCGGTGATGTTAGCTAGGCAATTATAGTCAGCTACCCAATCAAGGATTCTACCCTTGGTGTGTGTAGGTTCCATACATCTTTGGGTAAATCCTAATTCGGAAAGGGTATTGAGGGTATTGCTGGCCATTGGGTCTTCCGGGTCGTTGAAGCCCATATTATAGTCCCCAAGGGTGAGTGCTTGAGTGGAGCTTTTAAGGTTGCTAGATAGTATGGTGTTAATGTCCTCATCAAAAGTGCCTATTCGGCTTGGGGGGCGGTAGATCAGATGGATATTAAGAGTTTGGGCATTAGTAAGAGTGACTTTAACAGAGAGAAGTTTGCAGGAGGGGACGTTGATAGTAGTTACATTTCTCAAAGTGAGACTACATTTGTGTATGATTGTACTATTTTAAACTCCAGTCATAGAATATTTAAGTACTTGATTTCTTTATCACTATTCTATGACTGTACTATTTTAAACTCCAGTCATAGAATATTTAAGTACTTGATTTCTTTCAGGGTGCACATTTGGTTAAATGCCAGCCCCTGGCAACCTTTTCCTTGGTGACAATATCACTGGATATCATCAAAATGAAGTTAACTTTATCTGTCCTTGCAACCCCTGTCAAGCTATTGCATAACTAGGATAGGTCGATCCCCTGTGTTAACCTTGGTGGGTGCATATGCGTTCTGGAATAGCAGGAGGGTAAATGCTACTCTGATCATTCTTCTGCGAGGACTGCGAGACTTGTCCTTGCCTCAAGTCCAGGGATCGTATCTTTTCAGATCTGGCTCCCGGTGGTGGCAAGAATAAAGTTCAAGACTCTCTCGATTGTCTGGGGCCTGGGTCTGCACTACCTCCAACTCTCTTGTCCTAAGTATCTCCCTTCTTGGGCTCTCCGCTCATTCACCTCCAACACTCTGAGGGTCAGCCGCTTTTCCAAGCATTGACGTTGGGGGCAGATCTCCTTCTTCGGGTGGGGCCTCCGGCTGGAACAGCCTCCCTGCCTCTCTCACATTTGAGCAGAACCATCTTCGGTTCCGGAAGCAAGTGAAGACCTTCCTATTCATTTATGCTTTCTCCTTTCCTCTCCTCTGCTGATGACCCGTCTGTTCCACGCATTGGTCACCGGGTCCCCTTTGAATTTGGGCCCATGTCCCTGCCTGTCTAGTTGCACCTCTCACTGCCTCTCGGCCCCCAAGACTTGTGGTCTGTATCTGTAACCCTACAATCCACCCTCTCTCTGCATTTATGAGCCACCCGCTGGCCGCACCCTCTGATTACCGGCACTCAGCCATCTCCCCTCCCTTTTTGCACCTCTCCCTCCCCTTTTTTTGCACGTCTCCCCTCTCCCCTCCCTGCCATTGCACAATCTGAATTACATAAGGCTTAGTAAGTTTTTTGTTTCGTCGTCCCTTTGTTTTCCCCTCCCTGTCTTGTCACGCCTAGAAACACTTGTGTACAGGTGTCATTTCATATAATATCAAAGCAGTTCCGATTAAGTGGTTTCAAATCATGAGTGGTAATGTGGTAATTCCAATTACACATCTATTGTACATCATAATAGTCTATTAGCACATTTCCCACATCTTCTTTGCCACCACGGGTCTCACAATTCAGTGGAGGTCAAAGCTGGCACCTGGTCTTGGGGGTATAGCTCAGGGGCAACGTGCTCGCCTTGGAAACTAGACAACACGGAGCAACACAGGTTCGATCCCCAGGTCCACACTTAGAAACCTCTGGGTATTAAGCGTGTTATAAATAACATATCACATCATAACGACATATCTTTATAAAGCAACCCGACTCACAACGCAAAATCATTTGTATTACATGTATATTGGTTCCCCTTCTGGATTTGGGAATAGGAACAGCCTCGGATTTGTCCTTTTAGTTTTTGTGCTTGGCATGGGAGAGGTTTCTGGCAAGGAGAGGTTTCAATTTCTCTCCTTCCTTATTAATCTGTGATATCCGTGGCCAGTCTGCCAGCGCTGCATGCATCTGTTCCTCAAAGCAGGTGACAGTGCTGACACAGCACAGTGATGTAATGGAAGGCAGGCCCATACGTGAATGACATATGTGTCAGCAAATGGATTGGACAGATCAGCTCTGGAATGTTGGCAGATTGTAGTGGAGAACTATACAGCAAAAATACTATTATTATGGACCTGAACAGTGGGTGTGATAATGTCACTCAGGAGAGTTTATGTTTGACACGTGTTCAGCGGTGGATGCATGATAATTGGATCTGCATGAATGGTAAGAAAACTGAAGTGTTGCTTTTACTGATACTAACATAAATAGTAGTGTGTTTGTTTGGGTAAAGGTTATCTTATGAGTAGGAATATCTGTGCTGTACCCCGAATCTACTGACTATTCTCTGAACTCCCCTAAGGATTTGTGAATGAAGAAGGAGAGATTCTAGCAAAGATGGCAAGTGAAATAATGGAAACAATCCTGAAAATCCCCAAAAGAAATCTGGGGCAAATTCACAGCAGCACATACAACGCTCTTTCACAAGTGTACCCATGGTTAGTAGGTAGGTGTGACATATGCAGTACATTTATGTGAATACATATTCTATTACTCCTGAAACATACTTCATATATATTGATATATACATATACTATAATACTACTATACTATACTATATACTATACTAAATTGCACTATACATATTTTGATTCATCTCCTTAAGATGGTGAATTTAATTATTTGATTAAAAAGTTGTAACGTGAAAGATGGACATAATAATACATTTTCCCCTCTTTTATATTCATGTAGAGTCTCCAAATCCTGCTTAACAGTGACAACAGCCATACCGTGTTTAAAGAAATCTATTCTGTCATAGGAAAGAAAGAAACCTTACACTGACACTAGCACTCTCGACATGTGTCTCCATGTGTCTCTTCATCCTCACTATTTCAAACCTCACAAACGTGCAGTCTTTGCCTGCATTCGTGACTAATTGTGGTCCAACAACATAGTGCCACCGTCTCATGGAGGTTCTGAGGCAAATATTACACATTTCTCCAACTCACTAAGTCCAACAATTTTCAAATCTATTCTATCATCATTATCCTTGAAGGTTCTGTGACAGTTGTCACAGTTCGTCATGCCTCACTCCTACAAATTCTTTCACACCCTGGCACTTTTAGGGCACTGCCCAGAAGTATGGTTCCTCCTGCCTGACTGGTTGCGTCATCCCTATTTCTTGGAGCACCGGGTTCTCGTTTTTCGATCTATAGTAGAAGGTGTGTATGTCATTTTCCCACTCTTGTTCAGAATCTGCACTTCCTTTCTCGTCACACTCACCTCTCCCTTGCCTTCGCATGTCCTCTATTTTTATGGTGTACTCAAATTCGATTCTACTCAGGCTCCTCCACCCCTGAGATGATCTCTAGGACCAAAAGCTGCTTATGATGCTCAACGGCCTGATAATAGAAGTGATTTTTCCTGTGTCCTTCAATGCCATAGTCCTTCTCCTATATCCTTTCCTACTGATGACGTTAGGTGATCAAACAAGGTTACAATCCGTGTCTCTTCTTTGACAGGGGGCAGAAACATCAGCACTTCATCACCCTCATTGCCTCAGCTGCCACATTTAAGCTCCTGAGCAGCTTTAACATGGATCTATATCCCTCCTTTGACACTATCATCAGCCTGATCATCAGAAGGCAGCAATACTGCTCTAACTTTCTCATGAGACTTTATGGGTCATTAAGAGTTTGGAGGTAGCCATGGCACTATTAGCGCCATGGCTGCCTCCAAACCCGGGTCCGGGTCCGGTGTCTCTGAATGGGGACTTACCGGGTCATTCCAACCTTCGAGGACCCGGTAAGTCCCCATTCGGAAAACCATTGCCCATTCCCATTTGATCCCCCATAGGGCACAATGGGAATGGGGAAGGAGCAAATAACATGCCCGCTAATAGCGGGCCCGTTATTTGCTCCATTGTCCCTTAACGGGTTCCGCTAAGAACGGCTGGTCAGACCAGCCGTTCCTGGTGGGACCTGCTAAGGGATCTCAGAATATGGCGGTAGGGGGTTAACGGCACAGGCATTCTTACCGGTGCCGTTTACCCCCTACCGCCATACTCGGAATGAGGCCAATACTCAAATGATCCACTTGATGAGGTACTACTGATCTTTGCTACCTGAATCTCATACACCCTTCACCTTTCTACCTCCCTCTCTGTGCACCGCTTTCCCATCGGTCAGCAAAAACACTGACAATTAAAACCTCTGCTTATTGTTTGTAAAGGCATTTATGGGCTAGAACTCCTAATTGGCGAACTTGATCTTCTGGTACCCACCCATACACACTCAGCACTTCAAAGCTGTACTCAAAAAGACCAGCTCGCATCCACCCTATGTGGCCTCTGGCTTTTGCTCCCACCCCTTCTTCGTTTCCAATCACTGAAAAACCCAAATCCTAGAAATAAAGGCAGTTCTAACAATTAGTGGCTTCTTGACTACCCGTGAGAACCACACTCTCTTACAAAGGTATACAGTGGTATTACCCTCAACAATTCCCCGAAACCATCACTACTAGGTTGCATAACGGCATATATCTGTACACATGTTTTAAGATTTGTTTTGTGCTTCCCCATTTGCTGTTTTCAGCTTTCTGTCCTCCAACTTCTGGTTTAATGCATGAACTAACATGAACTACTCTGAAACGCCCACCTGGTACTGCTATGGTAATCAATATGTCCTGTTACACAGTGTTTCCCAGTAAAGCACATTTCATTTACAATACATGAACAGAAAACAAATACTAAGCTGTTGTAGACACTTATTTCTTTGAGATTAACAAAGTGATGCAATGCCGAACAATCATCTAATGTTATGTTATTATAACTGATTTTTAAACTGCAACCATCACCATCATCGTGGCTTTATGGAGCCTGGCCTTTTCTGTGAGAATCTCATTGTGACCCCATCAGCGTGTCTCCAGATCTTAGTTTTTGGGATCGAAGGAGTAGGTTGAGGGAGGGAGGAGTTATTGAAGGGTGGTTAGACAAAAGGCGAACAAGTTCAGTGGACAAGATGTTAAGGGATCATGTTTGTAATAGGGATGCGTATGATTAATTAAAGATCAGTATGAAGAAAGGTTTCAGGATGTTCTAGCTCATTTCTAAAAGATGCTTTCATGTGATGGCAGTATCTAGGCCAGATGATGCATGGTACTAGATGCTTCTGGTGTGTGGTTGTGTGATGGGCTTGATAGGTGCTCAAGTGGGTTTGTAGGCTGTCACCAGCTAATTTGTAACAACACAACACGAGTAATCAGGTGGATAGGTGGGTTTGCCAAACCAGCTGAACAAATGTGTCAGCAGGAAGAGGTGGCTATTTATAGAAGTGTGCACGGGGAAAACATGTGGTAAGAGCCAGACTAGGTGAAGAGGAGGAATGACAGATTTGTGTTATGTCAAACTATGTTCTATGGCAGAGACCTGGCTGGTTAATCGTGAGTTGTAGGCATATCATATATGATATGATACAATAATCTTGTCCTAACATAGTAGTATTGTATTAAGGTGGGAACGTTTGTCTAAAGTCGTGAGTGGTAAAGAGATTTTTATATTCAGTGAAAAAAGATTGTTACTAGGACTTTATGGTTAAGTTGCACTAATAAAGTTGTGTGAAATGCAGTGAAAACGTGTTGTAGTGATTGTATGATTCCAGCGCAATATCAGAAAAAGCTAAGAAATTCATCAGCTATGGTAATCTACAGTCATAATTTGCACCCTTGTCTTACTCTGTTGATACCGACTCATGTGTTATCATAGATGACCTCAAAAGTGGCTAAATCTTGGACAATATTTGTCTTATGTCACTACAGAAAACAGTATCAACCCATTCCTCCATCAATGTTCAGATGTCTGCGGTCAACAAACAGGTCCTTTCTTAATGGGTGTGTTGCCGGACAGACCCCAACTGCCATGGTCCCGTGATGCACCTTTAATTGGTCCATGAACACCTAGATGGTGACACAGTAGCTCTTAAGTTTCTACTTCATGACATTCTGTGTGTGCTGACGTCCACACGCATCGTGACATGGTTGCAGATGGTCAGGGACTTCATAACGAGCCCCTAGCAATCCTCAAATAATCCACAATAAGATATGTGAAAATCAGAGTTAGAGGGGTAAGTAAACACAGTGGGCCTCATCACACGTTGGGTGGTATCCAGGCGGTATTACCCAGGATACCACCCGGGCTAATACCATTACCGCCACCTGGTCTGGTGCTATCAAGGGTTCGTCGGTAATGGGTATTCCCTGTTCCCCATTGGGGCCATTTAATTGAATATTTTGTACACCTTTTCTTTGTATCTTATCATAGAGTATATTTTCCTTCTACAAATCTGGAAGGTTATTTGTTATCCTTCTTGTTCTGTGCTTGTTTCATGTTACTCACTTCTATTTCTGAAATATAGAGACCACATGTAAGAAAAAACCTATAAGTAGTTGTTTCCTGATAATATCAACTAATATAAGAACATGTTTTCTCTATGTTACGGTACCTGCTTTGGGAATGGTATTCCCGATAAAAAATAATGTTTAGTTTCACTTAGTGATATAATATGTAGAGAATTGTTTTCGTATATAAGTGTTGTAGTATAAATATATAAAATATCTCCCCATAATGGCTCTTACCTTTCCAGTAGCATGAATGATCCTTTGTGGGCTGTAGACCGCATGTTTTTGGCGTTCCTTGAGAGCGGACACCAGGTTGGGTGTTATATATTCCAATTATTGTATTGTGGCGTCTCAAACTAAATCATTGGTATAGTTGAACAAACAATAAATGGAAGTGTTCATTTTAAATTAACATGAAAGGGAAGCACAACAGTGAAACATTTTAATGTACATGTGATTTCTAATACAAGAACTGCGAGAACAATATGAAACTGTCTTTAACACATGTTGTGTTCTTCATATTTTTTTTATATAATTAAAATGCAGAAAAAAATTGAGCACATACTGCATCAATTTAATATTTTGTTATCATGTATATAGACCTATAGTTGGACACCCAAGTATAGTCTGATTCTGAACTTTGCACTGTGTTGGAATGTATGGGCAAAATGGCTTTTTCTCCCATTTGTGCTGTTTGCTGCACATCCTTTCCCCATGAAACCTGCACATGCTGATTAACAGTAGCACATTTTACCATAAAGGTTAGCAGCTTGTAATCAATGTTAGAATTAAATCCAACTACCAGGAATTCACCACACAATTTTATCATTAGTTACATCATCTGCCAAAGAACAGGCCCTAGTGTTTTTGCACATGGTCTGCTGAAGTAAATAGACGAGAAGAAGAACCTCACTGAGGGATACATTGTGATGGCTTATCCACCTAGTGGCTACCTCAAAAGCTTGAAGGACTTATTCCATAAGTTGCCGACAACACACAGCTATACCTCACAATCAAGCCCATCAAGGACATCCACAGGATCAAAACCTGCCTCTATGCTGATCAAGTCTTGGATACCCAGTGCATTCCTGAAGCTCGATCCTTCCAAGAACACATTTCTACTACTCATCAACAACACCAAACACCTAGACACACAGACCTGGCTATCAACCATGATCCCTGAGGGCTTTACACCCGAGCGCACCTCCTGTGCCAAGTCCCTCGGGTTCCACATTGACCAACACTTCTCCTTCAAGATACACATAGCTAAGAAAACTCAGACAGCTTGGTATCAGCTCTCCCCGTGTGGAAAGTCAAGCCCTTCCTCCATCTGGACAGCTTTAGATTCACTGTTCAAGCACTGGTTATACCCCACCTGTATCAGGCAATTCCCTCCTCGAAAGGCTCCCTTCATCCTCCCTTGCACCCCTGAGAAGTGTCCTACACGCAACCACACACCTCTTCAAGGGTGTATGCAGATACAACCATATAACCCCAGCCCTCATCAACCTTCACTGTCTCACACTGCATGCACATATCACCTTCAAGTCTTGCTGCATCATCTATAGGCAGTCGTCCTCAAGTCACCCAGCAACCTCACAGAGAAACTCAGCACCATCAGAAGCCAGGACACAGGTAGACTTGAAATCTACTGCTGCAAAAAGGAAAGGACCAGAAAACAAGTCTCTGCCTAAACCACAAGACTATGGTACATCTTCCCAATTAGCATCATGCATGCCGCCACGCACCTACAATTCAGAAAAGTACTCAAAACACACCACTTCATGGAGTCTCTCCTCCTCAACACCTAAACCATCACGTTGACCCCTGCGCCACCTGACTCACTAGAAACTGTCTGCCCCTCTAAACCCTGCCACCCTGTATAGTTGTACCCCTCCTCTGTGCCCCTCTGTATCCTACCACCGCTGTGTATATTTTTTTGTTGTTACCTCAGAAAAGAATTCTGTTATGCATCTGTACTGTTGTATACCTTTGTAAAGCACTCTGTTGTGTATCTGTATTGTTGTATACCCCCTAAAAGTGTTCTGTTGCTTCTCGAAGCTAGGCCCACACTCAATTAATTCCATAATAAACCATTTTTTTTTCTAAAAAGGACAGTTCAGACATTAGACAGAAGTTGCCACTGTCACATTGTCAAAAGTGATCCATCTAGATCTCTGTTGTGAATGCTGCAATTATCTCTAAGGGTATTGCTCTTCTCACATAGCCTGTACATAATGTGCAAAGTAACAGATCCAACTGGCCACCTCTGAAGAGTTCAAGTGGTGCAATGACATATTGTGATGCAGAACACTTTTGGCATGTGAAGTCAAGCTGTAATGCAACCTATATCCTGGAACACAGTCACCATTTCTGTCACAGGCTGACAAAGGCTGGACAAGTGTGGAACCTCACTTTAGTCCATGTACTCAGAATGGGACATACATTACCCTGTCAATTCATAAAACATCAAGGGCATTCAAACCACTGCCAATTTTTAACCATACCCAAAGTGCCTTCTCTTCATCCACATTCTCCCAAACAGCAACTCCCCTGTGGCTTCTACACTGTAATCTTTGTATGCACAAAGTTGCTTGGTGATAAACTTCATACACTTGCTACCACTTGCATGCGGAGAGACCCCACTTTTCTAGACTAATAGAGGAAGGAAAGACCATCCAGTGTGCTGTTGTAGTTGTTAATATTGATTTATAGAATCTGGCCTGGTGGACAGATGTTAGGAGGCCACCATTTTTATAGTGAACAGAGAAGTCAGAGACGTTAGCCAAGCCCCAATGAAAACACAGTCAAGGCTTATTCTCAGGGGAGTGTGAGTGGGGTCAGGAGCCTCAATGATTCCACACAGTATGGCCACCAATAATAAAATGATGCAATAAGTATAAAACATACAGTTATCTATTGTATTCCTTTGGACACACTGAAACATGAATATAAAAGGTAGTAATATTGTACAATACTCTATGATACAAATATATACATTCACCATAATTTCTTAAATGCATTAATAGTAACTTAATCAGTAAACAGGTAAGTCGATTAAATGCGGTAAATGATGGATCCAAGTCACAAGTTAATTCCCTAACTTAAGCATTCCAAACCCTAAAAGGAACAGGGCTTGTACCAAAAGGTCACAGGGGCAACATTGTTTCTCCCCTGATGGTAGTTTCTGTAGATAAGTTTGCAATCCACTTGTTGTGGTGATAGTTCATAGTAGTTCTTCAACAATTTTACTAAGGTAAGTACATTGTTATATTTCAGGTTAATCTACCCAAGGTCAACGACCAAAAGGTGAGTGGAATGGAATGCAGGAGACAAAGGGACTTGTTCCCAATGTTTTCCTCCGGAGGACAGGGGGCAGAAATACACTGGGTCTCATCACAAGTTGGGCGGTAGCCCTTAAATGCGGCAGTAACCCTATTACCGCCGCATTTAAGGGTCCGCCCAATCACGAGTCTCTCAGCATTTACCCCCAGCTCTAAGCTGGGAGTAAATTCGCCAGCTTAACACCCATTTTCGGGCACAATTAGCACGGTGCTATTAGCGCATGCTAATTATGCCGAAAATGCCCCATGGGGTCCAATATCGGACAAACTGGTGTCTGCTCTCAAGGAAAGCCAAAAACATGTGGTTTACAGCCCACAATGTATCAGTCATGCTACTGAAAATGTAAGAGCCATTATGCAGAGATATTTTATATATTTATACTACAGCACTATATATACAAAAAACTATTCTCTACATATTATATCACTAAGTAAACGAAACATTGTGTTTTTTATATAGGTGTGTTCCAAGCTTTACCTGGGGGGAAACATAAAATAATTCAACTGAGAAATTGGGAATACTACATCCAAAGCAGGTATGTTAGCATAGAGAAATCATGTTCTTATATTATATGATATTAGCAGGAAACAACTACCTACAGATGTTTTCATATTTGTTTACTCTGTATTTCAGAAATAGATGTGAGTAACATGAAACAAGCACAGAACAAGAAGGATAACAAATAACGTTTCAGATTTGTAGAAGGAAAATATATTCTGTGATAAGATACACGGAAAAGGTATACAAAATATTCAATTAAATTAACAAATATATGTGTTCTTCAATTTCATAACTATCATAATGGAAACTATCATTTAGTGACAGTATGTCCTTTTTTCTTCTCTAATCCCTGTGTCATGTCTGCTGTTATCTATCTATAATGTTATAGTAATGATAACTTAGAAAAACAAAAGGCTCTGAAGAAGGACATAAGTCATCTTTATTCAAAGAAATATGAAAACAAAACGCCATTTTGTTTAATGACATTGTTTTATTCTTTCTGATTTTTTTCAATAATTAAAAGCAATTAAAAGTGCAGACATATTGACTCTAGTACATTGTTTTGCTTTAGTTTTTTCATAACGTTGACAGGTGTGTTATATTGCTAATGAGATGGAATCGCAGCATAAGCTCCAAGAATGAAACACATGTAAATCTTTATTACCAATATCAGATTGCATGCACACAAATCTTTATATACAGGATTCTGCATTTCATCATAAACAAATATAAGTGGTATCCCTACACCATTCCCATCCCTATCAGCAAACATGATGGCACAATTAAAGTGTTGGAAATGTACATGTAGCAAAAATCATTGCCCTGTATACTGCAACAGCCAATCTTGTTACATACCCCTGTCCTGCGGTAAAAGTAAAGACAACACAAATGGTGAAGTACTAATTTGTCTGTTTTAATTAAAGTGCAATGCTCACAATTTGGTCAGTAGAACTGTAATACACTGAGGGGGTCATTACGACCCTGGCGGTAGGGAGTAAACGGGGCCGGTAAAGCTGCCGGCCCCGTTAATCCCCTACTGCCTCATTACGAGGTCTCTTTGCGGGACCCGCTAAAGACACGAAGGTTTTACCAGGCATCCTTAGCGGGTCCTGTGAGCAGACCAGCATGCTAACAACGGGCTCGTCATTAACGGGCCCGTTGTTAGCATTCTCCCCATTCCCATTGAGCCCTATGGGGGCTCGAATGGGAATGGGGATGGGTTCCCTGAATGGGGAAATACCAGGCCCTCCAAGTTCGGAATGGCCCGGTATTTCCCCATTCAGGTAACCCAGACCTGGTACCCGGAATGGGGGTAGCCATGCCGCAAATAGCGGCATGGCTACCTCCAGGGTCGTAATGACCCCCTGAGATTCCCTATTTACACATACAATCCAGTAAACAGCATTGCCGGAAATTCATTGCCAATCAACTTCAATAGAATAAATAGCTACTGACAAATTCAATTACCTTTTTACTAACCCACCCACAGAAACACATATGGATGCATTTGACTTCTGCCAAAGAAATAATATTGTATGATAGTTAAACGATACTTTGTATGCCAATCATTGGTCTACCCTGGGAGCTGATTTACTATATCCACCAAGACACAATGGTCTGACCACATTTAATTCGAAGAATAAATCAACTGCACAGCTCCTCGGGATGACAATCCGCCATAAGCACAACTAAAACCAACAATTGTGCCACAAATACAAATGCAACCTCACACCAAAACACACGCTGAATGTGTATGCAAGTAGGTCTTTCCAGCCAAATAGAACACCCTCACACCGTCTTGTTTCGTGCAAAGACCAGCACACATGCCAAATGAACATGACATATTCAAAACGTGGATGATGTATCCTACATGTGACCAAAGAGCTGGATTCAAAGCAGTACTTACTCCCAAACCAATTTATGAGAAAAATAATCCTCAGCATCACTGTCTCATTCAAACCAAATTATTATTCCAAATCATGAATTACCTGAATGTCCACTATATTTGTGTGACGCTAACTTCTTGAACTTTTAAGAGACTCACCCAAATGATTCTGGGCCGGCAGATTTGACTGGCTATACATGGAAGAGCCTGTTGCAGCTCTTCAGCAGTTTCTGGGGATCTTTTCGGGAAGATGAGGGGGGTGGTATGGACAGGTTTTGCTGCTTTTTGATAGCTGGAACATTTTACTTGCATGTTTGGTTAGGGCTGTTGGGGCTTTTAAACAAAACATAATTCCATGTTGGGCATATACTGTTGGGCAGGGACTATATTAGGGTGATTGTATGCAGTGCTCAACAAAACATAATATTATATAATTGTGCAAACATCATTTAAATGCAAATTACATTTCTCTGAAATACAAGAGGATAGGCGGTGGGATTTTCTGAAACATTTCACTTCCTCTGCCAGGTACCTCAACAATTTACTTTGCATATGTGCACAGGGATAGCTTGACTGAAGACTAACCCACAAACAAGCAGTTGAAATTATTGTATTTTCCACCACTTTGGCGGAACAGAAGAAACAAACAGATGTGATGTACACATTGATAGAGGTGGCGATTACAGTCAGTAGGGATTAGTGGCTGCAGTATTGGCTGTGTGGCACAGACTACTAAATACTTCAGATGTAGGACAGAGGAGCAATGTTAACTGAGTCAGCTTGTTTCAATGCGTGCATTCAGACACAACACAACAGATGAATTGCTTTGAGGGAACAGAAGAGAATTAGTGGCATTGAAAACGTTGCTGGTGGTTGTGCTCACAGAAAGTAGGCATTAGTGGAAGCTGGACTGGCTGTGTGACAAAGCACATCTGCTTGAGCACTGAGTAGCAGGATGGAGGCGGAATTTGCACCGAACATCATGTTTGAAAGGGAGCACTCACACACAACACAAGCAATTGAATTGCTTTTCAGAAACAGAAAATAATTTGGGGATTGTAAGGGAGGCATGGTATCACAAGGATGACACCAACACAAGAGTCACAAGTTTAAAAACCTTTATTAGATTATTGGGGTTTGAATGAACTCCTACTTTGCTCTATATGGAGTAGTCTCTACCATCAAATAATTAAAAAAAAACAGTCCTAGTCAGTCTTTGTCAAATCAAAATGGCCTATACTAACAAAACATGATGCCTGCCCTATCTCTCATGCACAAAGGGCCTCATTACACGGAAGGGCCTCATTGCCGCTGGTAATTTACCGATCCCGCCATGGTGAATGGCGGAATTACCACCCCATTCCAAGGTTGGCAGGGCGGTAATTCCCCATTCACCACTGGCCCTTCCCCATTCCCATTTGAGCCCCCATAGGGCTCAATGGGAATGGGGAAGGTGGCAATTACGGTACCGCAAATTGCGGTACCGTAATTGCCTCCAAGGTCCCTTTGTGGGTCCCGTCCTTGACGGCTGGTAAAACCAGCCATTAAGGTAGGGACCAGCAAAGGGACCTCGTAGTAGGGCGGTAAGGGATTACCGGCACCGGTGCCCTTACCGGTGCCGGTAATCCCTTACCGCCATCCGTGTAATGAGGCCCAAAGTGTGTAAAGAAGAAAATGTATGCAAAGGACAATCAGTGTTATAACATAAAGGAACAAAGTGGCTGAGTCAGCACTCCTACACACGTTGGACAGCATGGAGTAAGACAGTCCTTGTAGAAAGGATGACACACTCTGGCTCAGGTTCTCAAAACAAAGGCAGTTCAAAACATGGATTGAGGCCCACCTGGCCTTCCACATAAAGTAATTTATTCCAGCGTTCCACAAGTTCTTTCACAGTTCAACAAAATGTTCACGTAGGTCTCCCTCTGTCGAGCTGAAACCTTTTAAAGCCTTAACAGTTCACATAGGTCTCCCTCAGCCGGACTCAGACCTTTCAACCAAAAAGTACCTGATTCAACATGGATCCCACTCAGTCAGGCTCGGATCTCACAATTACAGCAATTGCAGGGGTTCCCTTCCCGTAGCTTTATTCAAATTTCTTTGGGGTTTGCTTCCAAAACTTACTTTACGTTTCCAGTTTCCCTCAGCTGGGCTCGGACCTTTCACTGATGTCGAAGACTTTCGAATGTGCAAGGGTTTTACTTTAGACCTACGCTGACCACTTCGACTTGCACTTCATCTCTCCCATTACGTTATTTGCCCCAGTGTCTCTTGGTCTTGGTAGTTCCATACCATAACCTCAAAAGTTTAAAGATATCTTTCTCTTCAAGCATTCACCTTTTCACTTCCCGTTTTGTAGGAGGTAATTTTGACCATTTCGTATTTCTGAGTTGATTCACTCTGCTGCTTTATAACAAAACATTGCACATTTCGCAGAGACATTCGAGTGGGCTATTTACTTTCACTGAACCACTCCGCTACTCTGTATCACTGGCTTTACGATTATAGGCCACTTAAAAGTTCATCACTGGTTAGCCTTCTTTCTCATCTCATCAGCATGTGAGATACACTGTTGCGACTTCAATCTTTACTTGACACGAACTGGCCTTTCACGTCTTTCACTAACTCACTGGTTGTGCACATTCCTTTCTTGTCTCTGTGGCTTTGATTCACGAGTCAAGGTTAGTACCACAGGCTTGGCCTCGCCGCCCTAACTCTGAGTTTGGCACGCGATGGTCACTGGCATCCTTGAAACACAATGCAGGTTTCTTCTTGTCTGTGATTTGGCTTTCTCTGCGTCTCCTTCATGGTTTCCCGGAAGCAACAAACAACTGCAGGGCACTTCAGGGTTTCCCTACCTGTTGCTGTAGTCCCTCGATTGGTCGTCCTGCTCCAGTACGTTCGCCTTCGCCCTGAAAGTTCTGCTCCTTCTTGTGTTCGACCTTGCTCGGGTTTTATCAAACAAAATGTCTCTGGACTTCCAGTGCCACAATGCTCTGTTCGTATTTCTTTCCCACTTTGTCAGCTCCTCTGAACAGCATTCTGTAGGTTTTGGGAGCTGGAGGTTTTAAAATTGGATGTTTTTGTGATCATGGTCCTACCACCTGCCCCTCAAAATCCTTGGCGTTCCTGTTTATCCCATGGGAGGAGCTCTGGTGGGGCCACTGCCAGGTAATCCCAGCTGCCCCTGATTTGGCTCCCTGGAGTCAGATCTCCCTCATCACACACCAGCTTTCCCTGTACTCACAGACCCAGCAATTAGGGAGTCCTCCTTCCTCAAGGCTTTGCACGGTCTCCCCACATCAAATTCTCTCCTCCTGGCCTCTGTGCACCCTGCAGCATCCCCAACTCGCTCAGAGTGTGCCTGTGTGTTCTGCCATTTATACTGGCTGGGAGGATTAACAGGTTTCAGGTTGGAATGATTATAGAGGGAGGCCTGACCTTGCCTGGCCTCATTATTGGGACAAAATGGCGACTGCCCATCGGAATCCCTGGTGCATTGGTTCCTATAGGTAATCTTCATAGCTCCCTTTTGTTTCTTTTTCTTCTAAGTCTTGTTCGAAAATGGGAAGGCGGTGTTGTAGTTTTTCTTAGGGCTTAAGGGAAAATTATAGACGTTTATGTCAGGGTAAAGGGGCAGATGTATTGTTGTGGGTGAATGGATTTTGGGCAATAATATCCCATACCGAGCGAGGCAATGTCGGCTAGGGATGTATTGGAATGGGGGGAATACTGCGTCTTTCCTGAGGGCATTCCTCCTGCAGTGCCCAAGGACTCCCTGCCCAGTTGATCCTCCCTCGCTTGTCCACCCCAGGATTAGGATCCAAGCATGATGGCCCTCCCCTGTCCACCTTAACAAAGAATCCATGGGGTCTATAAGTAAGAATGCCCTCAGGTTTCTCACAGGGTGCTGGAAAACATGTTGGAGTTCGAGATAACTGGCAGTGGGCACACGTGGAATGTTGATTTATTGGGTGATGTAACACACCACCTGCTTCAGTAGTATTACAGAGGAGGGATTTGTGCAAAGAAATCCAAATATAATACAAGAAGTTGAATTTCTTTCGGGGAACAGAAAATCTTTGAGGGTGCAGGAAAAACTGATGGAGGTGTAGATCACAGGCAGTGGACATTACTGGCAAGTTGATTGACTTTGTCATTCAATACACCACCTGTTTGAGCAGCAAGATGGAGAACAAATGTGTACTGACCAGATTGTGTGAACAGGCACACTCACACTCACACAAGACATGCAGTTGAATTGATTTAGTGGAAAAGACAATTAATTGGGGATGTTAGAAACAGTATTGGTGGTGGTGATGACTGTTAGTGGGCATTAGTGACAGGTTGCTTGGTTTTTTGGTAAAACACATCTGAGCAGCAGCATTGAAGAGGAATTTGAACTGACCAGCATGATTTAATGGGAGCAATCACACACAACACAAGCAGTTGAATTACTTTTTACGAACAGAAAAGCATTTTGGGGTTCTGGTAAAATATTTGGTGGAGGTGAACAACACTGGCAGTGGGCACTAATGACAGGTTAATTGCACCACCTGCCTGAGCAGTAACATGGAGAACGAACGTTCACTGACCAACTTGTTTGAACAGGCACAGTGACATACAACACATACAATAGAACTTCTTTGGTGGAACAGAACATTAATTGAGGGTGCTAGAAGAATTATAGGAGGTTGTGATCACAGGCAGCGAGAATGATTAGCAAATTGGTTAGCTGTGTGGTGTAACAGACAACCTGCTTGATTAATGGGATGGAGGAGGAATTTTCATTGGGGTAGTTCTTTTGAATGGGCACACAATTACCAATTACAAAGCACAAGTAGTCAAATTGCTTTTGGGAACAGAACACAATATGCGGATACAGGAATATATTGGGAGGTAGTGGTCCAAGGTAGTGGGCATTAGTGGCTGGTTGATTGGCTATGTGATGCAAAGCACCACCTGTTTGAGTGACACGCAGTGGGATGGAGGACGGTGTTGCACTGGCCACGGGCTTGAATGGATACACTCAGACACAAAGGCAGTTGAATTGCTTTCAGAGAACAGACAGTCATTTGGGGGTGCTATAAATTGTATGGGTGTTCCCAGGCAGTGAGCATTAGTTGTAGGTGGAATGGCTTTATGCCATAACACACATAATGCTCGATCAGTTGGAGGGAGAAGGTATTTGCGCTAAGCCATCTTGTTTGAATGGTGCACTCACACAATGCAAAAGCAGGGTGCTGGAAAATGTTTGGGAGTGTGTCACAATTTAACATCTGCTTGAGCACTGAACAGTAAGATGGAGAATGATTTTACGGTGGGGCATTCTGTTTAAATAGGTCGTATCACACACACCACAAGCAGTTACTTTGCTTTATGCGAGAATACAAAATAAATTGGGTGTATTGAAAAAAATAATTGGTGGTGGTAATCTGAGATAGTGGGCATTATTCATAGGTTTATTGGTGGTCTTTCACAACCCACTAGTTGCTTGAATTCGCCCTGGGCCACAGTGCTTTAATGTGCACTCACCCACAACAGCATCAGTTGAAATCTTTAGGGAACTGAAAAAAAAGAAGATTGCATTAAAATTGATAAAGGTTGTGATTACAGCAGTGGGCATTAGTGACTGGTTGATTAGCTTTGTGATACCACACACCAGCAGTGTGGTCTAGTTGGGTGGGGGATGAATTTAGTCGGCAGAGGAATTTTTCTTGGGCCAGCTTGTTTGGATAGTCACACACAACAAAAGCTGTTGAATTGTTTTCTGGAAAACAAAATATGTTTCTGTGTACAGCGCGTTGGTGGAAGTGCTATATGCATAACACATCATTATCATTTTTTTTTTAAAAATATATTTTTTTATTTTGATACAGCTGAATTAATCAACTTTTCAAAATTATCAAACAGATGTAAATTCCAATTTCATTCAACATAATTAATAACAAACAAAAACTTTGGCAGTAATAAAAGGTTACAATATGGAACATGACAAATGAAGCAAAAGCAGAAGCAGAATGAGAGCAATTGATATAAAAACATTTTTAAAAAAATCAAAACTTGAAATCTAGTACATTTCAATTGATTTCACGAGTACACACAATACCTTTGAATATATACAGATGGTATTCATGAATCAAATTAAGTTTGCAAATAGATTTCACCAGGTAAAATACTTTCCAAAAAGTGCACCAAGGCCTTTATGACCAAAAATGTTGCACTATTAACTAAAATGCTCCATATCTCATCCTCACTCAGTTCCTCATGTAAATTCAACAGATTAGAGAAATGTTTAACTCGCATATCCTTCAGCTTAGGGCAAGAAATTAACACGTGTTATAGGGTTTCCCTCACAGAATGGGATTCACAAACCGACAGAAATTTAGATCAGCAGATATAATCTTACACCTCACCAACACTTACCTAGTAGTCCATAAATTGAGTCTCAAATGCAGAAATGTATTCCGTACATTCGCGGAGGGGAATTTCAACAAATAACCAGCCATTTGACCCAGACGCTTAATTCGAAAGTGATTATTATTGAAATCTTTGTATTTTATGAAAAGGTCATAGTTTTGGATCCAATCCCATTGATAATACTTTGTTTTTGCACGAACTGGATTCTCAATTAGGAGCTGTAATTAGATATCGGCATCTACCAGGGTGGTCAGTACTAGATTTCGCCATTTTAAACGAAAATCGAGAGTAGAAGACAAGTAGCGGGCACCGTACTCAGTATATTATTGTTAGCCACACCAAGCAAACATTTACGAAAAAAGGAGCACATTCTCCACTTAACCCTACTAAATAGTGAATTCAGACCTAATTCAAAATGTAATATGGGCATAGGAGAGCAATTTGGTAAGTGTAAAACACTTTTCCAAAACGCTGCATCCAATTTGTTCCATGTGTCATCATTTGAATACAACTTTGATTCAACACCATAAAGGAGAACAGGAATGACTTTTTGCTCGTAAAACATTAGAAGATGCTTTAAGGTGAATTTCCCAAATTTATAAGAAGTATTTTAGCCTGTGACATCAAAGTCAATAATTTTGACTGTAAGGTAATCAAATATTTAATGTCACCAACACTATTTTGTACGAAAAGGCCCAGGTATTTATATTCCAGAACTATTTCCATGGGTTCCTGTCGCAAGCACCAAGTTCCATTATAATTTTTGGATTTCCCTTTAGGTCTACAAACCAAAAGTCAAATTTACTGTAAGGTGATTCCTCTCGATATAATCAGAGAGGGCAGAAAGCAAATTCTGGAGTCCCCTGGGAGTTTGGGATATTAAAACTAGGTCGTCAGCATAGAGCAACCACAGTATACGTTGACCACCCGTTTCGGGAGCATCCAACAAGATTCCCAGGAAAGAAAGGCCCATATCAAAAATAAACAGATTAAACAGTATTGATGCCAAAATACAACCCTGTTTTAGACCCACGAAAGTGGGAAAGGAGGAAGACAGAAGACCTTCAAAAGATAGCCTAACTCGCATAGAGGTCTCCGTGTGTAGCTGAATGATTAAAGCTAAAAGAGAGGATGGACAGCCAAGGGATTTTAACTTGTGGAATAAGAAATCATGATTTATGGAATCAAAAGCTGATCGGAAATCAATAAATGCAAAATATAAAGATTGTTTCCTAGATGCATATTGAGACTTAAGCATGTTAATGGTGAAAATATTTGGAAGCGTGCCGAGGCCACAGACGAAACCTGATTGAAGAGGATCTCTCTTACAGAAGTTCTTGGTCCACGTATTCAACTCTCTCAGGATTAGGCGACAAAAGATCTTCCCAGGCACATCAAGCAAGGAAATGGGCCTATATCTAGCCGGTTGGCCCGATCACCCTTTTTATAGATAGGGATGACGATGGATTGTTTCGAAGACATCGGGATTTTCTGGGAAACGTTAATAGACTCAAATATAAGATATAATATATCTGTCCAGATGTCCGGGAATTGCTTAAATTGCGCATTCGATAAACCTTCCGGGCCAGGTGCTCTAGAATTACTTGCTTGCTTGATGAAATACAGGATATCATCTTTGTCAAAAGATAGGTGGAAAGAAGTCGGAAGGGCAGCAAATAGTGCAGAATAGTAATGAATCCACATCTCCTCAGTCACATCGTTAGTTTTAACAGCAACCTGATGACCTGCCGTTACTTGATTTATAAGGTTCCATGACTGAGCAGAGTTTTTAGATGCCAAAAGTTTCAACATATTGCTTCCATCGGTTTGAAAGAGTTTAGCCTTCATGCCTCTTACCCAATTCCTATACCTGGTTTTAATGCGGGTGAGGGCAGCTAATCATGTATCTACAGGGAGCTTAAGGGCTTCCCTCTTTTCAGCCCGAACCTTAGATTTTCTAATTCTGATTTCAAGATCGAAAATGTGCAGATGTGGTGTTTTTTTTTTTTTCTGTATGATTGAGCCCGGTTGAAATGGCTGCATTATATTATAATACACTACATCTGAGGGAAATTCACACACAGCTTTACTCTTCAAATCAGTGTCATAACGTCCCCTGAAGGCTTCTAAAGATGCCTCAGTCCACGTTAATCGATTCATGGCTGAGTTTACCTGGTAGGAACCCATAAGATAAGTGGATTTTGCTTGTGCTGTGATGGTGTTTGAAAGCCAGGTCGTATGTAGGACATTATGATCGCTCATGTCTGTGTCAATTATTTGAAATGATGTTACATTATTTAGCATGCGAGCGTTGACATAAATAAAGTCAATAATTCCCTGGCTACGAGCACGATGCCAGGTGGGTTTGGGTGGGATGTCTCGTGCGAATGCCCCATTTAACATAAACAGGTTTCGGGAATCGATAAAGCATGTCCACTTAACAATACGATGCGTTTCAGATTTACAAATCGGGCCCAAGCAGTGAAGGTTCAAGTTGCCAGCTAAAAAGATGTGATCTGTTTGCCCATCGAGAGTGACAATATCAATAGCTTTGTTTACAGATTCTAGAAAACAGTCATCAGAAATGCCCAAAGGGTTCCAGTAAACATTAATTGCTGCACATGAAATTTTTTTACCAACAATTCTAGTCATTTGTAAAAAAGCATTCGGGGAGAACCAAGCTTCGACTTTTAAGGTGGAGGACTGCTTGACAGCAGTTAGCAAACCAGAGGTGGGATGCCCTAAAAAGCCTTTAACTGCAGGTATCAAAAGGACATCATAATTATTCCATGATGGAACACCAGTCAGCCAGGATTCTTGTAACAAAATTACATCATGGTCTAACAACTGCAAAATCCGATTATTCAATAAATGCCTATGCCCTCTGGAATTCCAACTGATCAAAGACAAAGCAAATTCTAAAGTTTTAGAATGCTAACATTTGTTACTTTTGGAATCACAATTACATGTATGGGAGGAGAGATCTTGACTTTTATTTATGTTTTGCTTTGTGTGTGTATCCTGTTGTCGTGTTGATACACAATCTGGGGGATTAGATGTTGGCAAAAGGATGAATCCAAGATCAAAGAGTTGAGACTTCACAGCCCAGATTGCATTAACTACGACCCTCGAATTGATCCAGAGATTTACAGAGGACCGTTTTGAAGGATAAACAAACTCGACTAGCTCGACGTCAATGGTGCCAATATCGTCGGGCTCTGGAATTTCACTAAATATTGACAGCACAGAGGCCCGATTAAGATTATATTGTTTGGTTGGCAAAGGCTTGCAACTGAGTGTCAATGAATGAACTGCTGGTCATTTAGGACACGCAGTCACAGGTTTTTGCTTAGCTGGAAAGGGTGAAGCATTGGTGGGAGGCTGGTTTACACTACAAACTTTGATTTGAGAGGTGGCAGGAGCCTCAAAAAATGTTGTCAGTGTAGATTGAATCAGTCTTTCCAGGTCACCAGAGGCAACAAAGCCAGAAGCAGAAACATTAGTCTTATTCTGATTCGGCGCCTGGGACACGGTTTGTCCTGACTCATTCTTGTGAGAGACTAATGAACATGTTATTTGTGCCATCTGAGCAACTGGAGCAGAAGGCTCATGTATACCAGCCATTTCACACGTCGCAAAGGACAAGTTCTTAGAAACAGATTTGGAGGACATGTATTCATCAACTGCTTGCCTTATTTCCTTACAACGCTTTTCCATGTTCGAAACTCCCATGGCCGAGGGAGATTTGAAACAGAAACCGTTAGATGTTTGTTTTTTGGCGATGTTTTTAGACAAGTCAGTGGCAGCACTTAACAGGTCATTCAAAGGACTATAGGCCATAACAGGGACAGCTGGAGCTGGCAGAATCTTTGCCTTCTTTACCTGTGATAGTTGAAAGTATTTTTTTGCTATAGCCTTGGAAGCGATTGCAGTAGTTGTAACTGGAATTGAGAGGTTCTTGACAAAGGATTTAGTTTGAGTTGTACGTTTGGCCACAGATTTGATGTTTTTAGATTTTTTTAGCAAGGCAACCTTTTTCGGCCTCGACTTCACTATGTCAAAGGGATTTGTATTAGGATCAAAAAGTGAGTAACTTTTGCTGATCGACTTATGTTTCATTTGCAACATTCATCAGATCAATTATAGGATTTGGTATGCATGGAATGGTCTGATAACTATGTACAGGACCATCAGATTGAAAAGAAGTCTGGGAAACTACTGACCTTTTCATAATAGGTAGGGTAACAGGTTGTCTCAGACTTTCAAGCTTGTTGGATATTGTAAGTTGCTCAGATAGTAGCTTATTTAGCTGGTTAAAATGGATATCAGCTTTGTTAGCTAAGACTTCAAAAAGTTTAGCCAAGGCAAGAATAGCAGTGTTCATGGAAGTCAGAGCAATACCAATATTTACGCTTTGGTTTCAACTGATCCAAGATCAGAAGTACCCTTATCTCCCATTTTTCGTGGTGTTGGAGCAATGGATGACAAATTTGCCACAGCATTGGCAGCGCTGAGGTTTGTAAATAGAATTGGCAATTTAGAGAAGGTATGCGCTGAGAAAGCAGAAGCATTTGTATCAAGATCAATTACAGCCATATCTCCAGTGTCCGATATGGCGGACAATTTGGAACTAGAGGTATCATTTACAGACAAAGCAGAGTTAATAGATATTTTAACTGGAGGGACTGCAGCACCAGTTACCACATTATTTAGCATAATACTGTCTGTAAGAGACACATTTTCTTTTGCAAAAGTGACCGTGGATACGGTCGGAGGCACGGATTTTAATGTCTCACCGGTTAATGTTACCTCCGCTGCATTGATCCTGGTAGATTGTCCATGTGATAAGTCCTTTTTTGAGACTGCAGGTGTTTTGTCCGTGCAACCAGGTAGTACTGCTGAGGTGATTCCATTATTGGTATCAAAAGAGTCCATATGATTTGGTTCACGACAAAAAGGGCGAATGTCCATCCCCAGCAAAAGCTCAGCTTTACTTTTTAATTTAGGTTTCATGATGCTCATAAGAGGGGTAGAGTTAAGTCGAGGTTTTTTAGTTAGAGAGGATGGGGAGTTAGGGTCACCATTAGTGCAATGAAGAGCCGTTACAGAGGGCATCCCTATTTTAAAGAGGTAATGCCTCGTTTCATATTGGAAATGAAACAGTAAGCTCAAAGACAGACAACTAAGTAAAGAATGAAATAAGAGTTCATTTTTATCTTATAGGCTAATAAGCCCACAATATATGACCCTCACCACTCACCGCGACGAGCGCAGCGAAGCGGTAAAGCGGGACTTCAGGGGACTTGCTGGGTGCAAGCGCGCGCGGTGCGCGCGCAAACTGCCTTAAGTAGGCCCGCCTCTGAATTGGAGCAAAGCCTAAACAAAAGATGGAAAATCGTGTTAGAAAGGTCGATAATTCGTTAGCACTAAAAGTGCTAAGGTCAATGTCCGTGGTACTATTCACCTTCTGGAGGTTGTTGTGAAGTATTCCAAAGTTGTCCAAACAGCAAAAACAGCAGCAGAGTCTCCCGCGGCAAAGCAGGACTTCAGGGGACTTGCTGGGTGTGCGCGCGCGGTGCGCACACAAACTCCCTTAAGTAGGCCCGCCTCTGAATTGGAGCAAAGCCTTCTGGAGGTTGTAGTGAAAGTATTCCAAAGTTGTCCAAATAGCAAAAACGGCAGCAGAGTCTCCCGCGGCAAAGCGGGACTTCAGGGGACTTGCTGGGACATTATTAGAGATGGATATCACAAGGAGTGGCAATATGTGGCAGGTTGATTGTGACACAGTTTACCACCTGTTTGAACAGTACGATAGAGTGGGGATGTGTGCTTGCCAAGATTGTTTAATGGGCACACTTACACACAACACAAACAGTTAATTACTTTGGGGATACTGTGAGGAATTGCCATCTGGAAAGTGTGCAAAGCCCTTACTTTTTTTATAAGTACCTAAAATGATGTGGGTGATTCCTTATCTGAT
Organism: Ambystoma mexicanum; assembly: GCF_040938575.1. Lineage (NCBI taxonomy): Eukaryota > Metazoa > Chordata > Amphibia > Caudata > Ambystomatidae > Ambystoma > Ambystoma mexicanum. The sequence goes on along the minus strand of NC_090930.1, from coordinate 1,247,466,280 downwards.
TTGGTCATCTGCTAACCAGATCCCCCTTTGACATAACTCTATGCTGAAAGTATACTTCACTGGTGCCCAGCTTCAGCAGTAGCCTGATATGCAGCAACCGCTGTGCTCATGGCGCAGAGCAGTTTCAAATGTCTCAAGATGCCCACTCGGCCACAGAGAGACAGCAAAGTCACTATAGCACAACAGTGATATTTAAGTTATGCCCCTGTACCAGAATTACGATGATCATGAGCACCCCATGCTGGTGGTAGGGTAATCTCTAAGAATAAGCTATGCCTGAGTTTAGGCATAGTGCATGGTGATACTTATGATCATGGCCGCTGCACCTCAATTCATATTGTACATGTGTCAGCTCCTTTGAGTCAGCTCTGCTGTGGAAGTTAATGTGTATTTGGAGCAGGCAGGCTGATACTGTAACACAACAGAACAGAAACCCAGAAGACTCAGCCTCTCTTTGTTTCCCTTTGTGAGGTTGGGTAACCCCCTTCCACAGAGACAGCCACACAACAGGCAGTTGCCCTGGGGCCCATGTATCAAAGGAGCACACCCATTCAGGAGGAGTAGCCTCAAACCAGGGTGCTGCAAGTCCAAAGATTTGTTTTGTCTGTAGGAGGGAAGGAGGCAGAGTAGGATAGGCAAGAATGCTCTGGACACTGGAAGAAGCCTTCTACCATCTTGTTTCTCCCTGTCTTTCATTCCTTTTCATGTCTCCACTCCTTTCTCTGGACTAAAGCACCTTGGGTGCAAGATCAACAAAGCAAAGTCCACTCCAGCCAGAAGCAGGGTTTTGTCCTCTAAAGCAGGCCAGCTTTAGACAAATAGACCAAGGATGATATCCCCTTATAAGAAGGAGTATTGTATCCCTTTGGCAGAATTCCCTCAGTTCCTCAAGGTTCCTTTAAGGCTGAAAAGACATTCTTAAGATTCTCAGTTGGACTCTCTTTGAGGCAGTTGCACTCTCCAAAGCCCTCTGCCGGAGGTGAAGAAGGAGCCATCCAAGACAGAAGGAAGATCTGTCCACTACCCACTCCCAGGGAACATTTGGAGTAACCAGTGCTGTGGATTAGGAACAACCATTCTACAAAGGATCATCTGTGTCAGAGGAGCAGACCCTGAACTGGAGTATCCTGTCCTTGAGTCCCTTGTAAAGTCCTCAAAGGAACCAGAAGGCCAGACCTGCCAAATCTCTGTGTTCTCCCGCACCAAACTGGTCTAACAATAGGGAAGGCAGTGGAGCTGGTGTCTGCATTCCTCCAATCAGCCAAACTATTGTGCTGCATCTAATTGAGCTTGACACTGTCTTTTGCCCTAGTGGAGAATGTCACTTGCTAGTCCCAAAGTTTCTGCTCAATGCTGTAACCTAAAAAAAATCTCTGGAGGGTCTCTCGCTGACTCTAACCAGAAGTTACAACCACGGCTCAACCCAGCTAGCCCAAGAACCACCACCTCATTGACTGCACATCGATGCACCCTCAATCATCACCACAATGACCGCCAGCAGCCGACTCTAACCGTTGGAGTGTCACTCGTTGACCTCTCCCAGTGGCCAAAGTGTGACTCGGCCGTGCCAACTGTGAATCATTCTTGGGACCACCCCGACCTGCATCATTGAATCATCGGTGTTAGATCACAGAGAGCACCTGCCTGCACCCCTGCTTAATGCCAATTTACTGCCAGGTCGTCCACAATCCTATGTGCCCGACTGAGCCTGATAAGCTTGCATCATCGTTCAAACCCAGGTCTGGTGCATCAGCCCACCAATAACTGGATGAAGCTACTGTGACAGTGCACTGCCCCAATGGTCCACTTGGGCCCAGAGACTATTTAAGTCACAATCACTCCTGTTTTCAACCCAATATCCTTTTTTATGGTAGTACCTTACTTACCAAACTAGAGTGCTACTTTCTCCAGTCTATTGCATCTTATCTGTTCTTTTATTGGGGGTGGGTTTTTGTGTAGTAATCTCTTTTTGTTCTACTTGCAGATGATGTGTTTTATTAAAGTGTTTATATTTTCATAGAACATTGATTGGACAATCCCTTTCTTTTTGACTGTTATACTGTCTTTTTTGGGTCACTACTGGTTCAATTTCACACCCTTCTTAAGCGTACGGCCTTTCTTTGGCCCACGTTATCACGCAAAGTGAAGGAGGTATATGTCTTAACTGCCCCCTGTTTTACCTTTATGATTGCATTGTGTTTGTTTTTAAATCACAAATAAATACACAATCCACAAAGAAAAATGAAATCCTGTTTAACACCCTAAACATATCTCCCTTTCTCCAAATCCTGGTGTGGACTAGCCCTGCCTTTCCTATTGCAGGAAATTTCAACCCACAAAAGCAACAGGAAGTTGATGGTTCTTTATATAATGATCAAAGTGTGTTTTCTGCATACGAAATCACCTGAATTCACACGAGAATACATAAATCCGACATCACCATTACGCTCTTGGACAAATCCTGTAATGATGCACTAATCCATGTATGGGCTTTTGATATTGTACTCACCTAAATCCAGTGAATAAGGATGCAGGGATTTGAAGGGGGATTGTTATATTCACCAAGGCTCTTTTACCATGTAGGCAGTGATTCACACACAGGTGTGGGAAGATTCAACCATGGTTATTTAAAACATAACATGGGTGTTGCAGCCCCTCCACTGTGAATGAGCATGTGTCACATACCCTGTTCTATGGGATTTCTACCACTCAGGAGGATCTACAAGCACATTTTAGCTCACTGCGCCCTTTTGCATAGCAGTCTGGCCCCACCCAAAAGGGCAGTCCAGTACCGAAATGCTAGGCAATATTTTTCCAGGCTGTGGTAAACTCGCCTAAATCCAGTGAATAAGGATGCAGGGATTTGAGGGGTGATTGGGAAATTCACCATGGCTCTTTTAGCATGTATGCAGAGATTCATGGGCAGGTTTGGGAAGATTCATCCAGGCTTAATGAAAATGTACTAACATACCTTTACCATAGAATAACTACAGTGGAAACGTTCATTACTTAGATTCACCTGTCTGGAAGAAGGTATCAAGTGACTCAAATGTAGGTAACCCATAGCAGAAACTATGCCTTGTTAGTTTGCCCCCATACGTGAAACTAAATGTGACACCGGATGTTCTTCTGAAAGTGGAATAGCGAGATGTATAGCTATGTTACATGTGGAGCTATGTGTTAATGGAGGTAAGGCACTAAAGACTACTAAGGGTCAAACCGACTGAGTAGAACAAAAAAGGCAAACATAGCTGCTGCTCCGCAGTTGCTCAAATAACTCTCACAATGGAGCTCATGTTGGTCAAAAGTGGTATTTGGCGACAGGGAGCTGTTATGTATTCACATACAAATAAATGGACCTCAAATGCCAAATTGTCATCATTTGCACAGAGGAGTGCAAAAGTGCAGGGCAAAAGGTGGTGTTAACATGTTTACGGCACCTTTTGCTCTGCCCTTTGCACTGTGCCATGCAAAGTGAGTACACACTACCTGGCATGCCTGCATGCCAGGCAGCGTTTACTTTTAATTAAACCCTGACTCGCATTCAAGCATGTCAGGCAGGCTTTAATAGCAATACAATGGTAAGCAGTGTTCCCAATTACAATTAAACCTAGCCCAACATTGAGTATGTCAGACATGGAGTCATTGTGCACATCTGTGAAGATCTGCTCTCCAACCTTGCCTCTAACATTCCTTCTGTCCTCATGCTGCTTGATCTCTCTTCTGCCTTCGAAACAGTCAAACATACCATCCTGCTCAACCATCTCCGTCTCCGTGAGAACCTGGGTATCACAGATCAGGCTCTGGCCTGGCTGACCTCTTTCCGCTCTGGGTCCAACTGGGGTCCTTCCTATCCTCTATCTTCCTCTCTACCTGTGCTGTTCCCCAGTGGTCTAACCTCTCACGCTGGCTTTTCAACCAATACCAACCAATACCTGGAAACTCTCGCTCACTGGATTGCCATTCTATGCTCAAATTTCCAGTGCTACGCTGACACTCAACTCATTTTCACGTTGCCCTCGGCCACCTCCTCTAACTCACTCATCGCTGATTGCCTAACTGCCATTCAAGATTGGTGTGCCACCAATGATCTTTGTCTGAATGCCCGCAAGACAGAGATCCTCCTCATCGGCAACCCTTCTCCATCCTTTCCCCTCTCTCTCTGGCCGGCCTCACTTAGCCCTCCTCCTATCCCCACCTTTGAGGCCAAGAACCTCATGGTCATCTTTGACTCCACACTTTCCTTCTCGGCCCACATCTCTGAGGTCTCTAAAAAGTCAAACTTCCTACTGCACGTCCTCAGAGGCATTCTTCCTTTCCTCTCCTTCCCCCAGAATCTCACTGTCTCCCAAGCTCTGGTTCTCTCTAGGTTGGACTATTTTAACAGCCTCTTTCTAAATCTACCTACTCTTCGCCCACTGCAACTAATCCAGAACAGGACTGCAAAACTTGTCCTTGGCCTCAAGCCCTGGGAACGTATCTCTCCAGCTCTGAAATCTCTCTATTGGCTCCCAGTAGATGCAAGGATTACATTTAAAACCCCCTGCATTGTCCACAAGGCTTACTGGGGCCTGGGTCCAAAATACCTTCAGCTATCCCTACGCAAATACCTCGTCTCTCAAGCTCTTTGCTCCTCTACTTCTAACTCCCTGAGGGTCAGTCATTTCTCAAAGAAACGAGCCGGGGTAGATCTCTGTTTTCAGCCAGGGCTTCCTTCTGGAACAGCCTCACTGCCACTCTAAAATTTGAGAAGAACCATCTCCAGTTCTGGAATCACCTCAAGACCTTCCTCTTTGCATCTGCCTTTGATCCCCCTCTCCCTTGCTGATCTGCTCTCTCTTGGCAGTGTGCACCTGGCCACCCTCTGTCCCCTTGGTTCAGGTACCTGCTCACCCTGCCACCCTTCTGCAATGCTTCCCAGCCACCCCTTGCACTGGGGACTGTATCTGTACCCATACAGCCCCCACCCCACCATTTTCTTCTGTTTATGCATTTATCAGACTTACCCAGTTCTGCTGCCGTAAAGCACTTGTCACTTGCTGGATGCACTACCCCTGTGTATTGCTCCATTATCTATTTTATTTGTATTTATTATTATTTACTTGTTCATCCTCTGCTACACACTTTCCACTGTCCCCCTTCCATGCACTTTTCCCCTTTCCCTTTCCCATGCACTTGCACGTTCTCAATGTCACTGGGCCTATTAAGATTGTTGTTTTTGTTCTCCCTGTTCCCCTCCCTTTCCTTGTCGCGCTCTGAAACACTTGTGTACGAGCGTGATACAAATAAAATATCATATTATATAATTGTAATTGTAAACGCTGACAGCCATTTCAGCATGGCAGGCAACGTTTACGGTAGATCCTATGCGCTCCCTCTCCTTAATGCTGGATCATTTGTATAGCGCAGAAGAGGAAAGTTGTTGGATACTCAAGTTGTGTTCCTCTCCTCCTCTCTGGCAAACAAATGATTGAAAATGGGGGGGTAACATTAATGGAAGCCACGAAAGCCTTCTGCACGACTTTTACATCTTCCATTATTGTTACGCCCCCATAGAACATGAGCTCCACTTTGTGCTTAATAAACAAACAATCAGGCAACACTATGAAGTGGTGAGATGTGCATATGCACCTAATGTACAGCTTGACATAGCAAAGCACTCCACATCTTTTAAGTCCTGGGAGGGTGATTGTGTGATTGCATGTTGGAATTATATGATATCTGGTTTGTTAAGTCAATATTCACGCCTTCCCTACAGTTCCTGAGAAGTCTTGCTGTGTGCCGTAGACAGTGCACTTGTTGTGATGGAACATGTGTTTGCTGTGCAAGATTAGTCCATGGGGCGCAGGATTGTGAGGTAGTTGCATGGTGCCAATGTAAATGTGTGCTAGAGTTCTGCTGCAACTAGGTGATTACTGATTGAGAAAACGTGAAGATAATTGTCCCGAATTGAAAGCGCCCATCATGTGCAGCATGAGGGGGGAAATCAACAGCATTTGCATATTTCAGTCCACTGTAAGTGTGCAGCTACCAAATCTGAAACGTTTATAAGCACAGTTGTTAGGGTAGTGTGCTTACATCCAATGGAGACATTGGGCCTCATAACGAGTCAGCCGGTCCGGAAAGAACAGTGATGGTAAATCCGCCACCATCGTTCTTTCCGGACCGGCTGATCTCGTGTTCTGCAGGCGGGTGGTGTCACTCCCGCTAGGTCTGACCTATGGGACTCCATGGGAATGGGGATTTACAGAATTCCGCCTCCTGAATTCCCGGGTCACCAGGGTCGTAATGCCCGGGTAATCCCGGGAATCACGAAGGCGGAATGGTAATACGAGTCCGGCAGTAACCTGCCGTTTTTTTCTGGCTCGGTTACCGCCGGACTCGTAATGAGGCCCATTGTTTTTGAAAAGGAACGTTTACATATGTCAAGCAGACCTCATTAAATAGAACATGACAGGTTGGTTCTACTATTTGGCAACCATGTTGAATGACTGATCCACCGATGGATTGCCAAAAAAAAAAAAGCGATCATGTTCCTAGTGGTTGGGAATGCTCTGTCTTTTTATTTTTGCATGGTGACATCAAGCCAGGTGTAACTGCGAGAGAGGCTGCCATCTGCGAGCTCTACTCTCATAAGTGTTTTGCAATTTGTAAAAATAGATTGAATTTGGAGTGTACAAGACACTGTGCATTCCCAAAACAAGCATATTTCCAGCATATGTCCAGGGAGTAACTAAAACCCTGACTTCCATATGGTGGATACATGTGTGCTTCCGTTGTGCATATTCTCGAGACATACGGGTGGTAGGAGGCAACATGGCAACATTCCAGCAACAAACGCACATGCAGCCTTGAATGTGAGCATGGTAAACTATGCAGCTGTTTCTCAGGTAATCTCTTGTTAAGCACCCTTTGGCAGAAGAAAGAAGGTTTAATATTATACAGATGTGTATTGACCTATGACCTTACAAGCACGAAATGAGAGAAAGCGTAATATTAATTGGGACGACTGATTAGGCTAAAATCTTGTCTGGCAGCAGTGAAGTTTTATTGCAATTAAAAATGCTTCTTATTAAAAGTCAATTTGAAGGTTAATAACGTCTTTTACCTTGTGGCAATGGACTACCTTGCTTTAAATTGGGACCAATATGCTATTAAATACAAAAGCAACGTATAGTCAAAGGGAAGATTTAGTAAGCATAACCAGAATCAGAATTAAAAACCTAATAGTTGTTTCAGTAACACATGTGCTACACTTGTGCTTAACTGATTGGCCCTGAGAAGAAACAGTTAAAGCCAAGAAGAGCACCCCTTCTTTCAGAGCTGTTACTAGGTGTTTTCAGCCTAAACCACGAATGCCATTTGTCCAACCAGGTAACAGAGCTGCACTTCATACCTGTGTGAAGAGGGACTTGAAAAGGGTTGGTTAAACATACTGTTGTCGCTATAGCCATGTACAGATGCCCAGGGCCAGTCTTAGACCAGATTGCACCCCAGGTGGGTAACATTGTTGGCGCCCCACACCCCCTGAAATGTTGGGAGAAGTGCTAATTTCAGAGACAATATGGGGGGGACTTACTTGTGTGGGGGAGGGGGTCATTTAACTTCTTTATACATTCTAATGCAAATATTCTAGTACAGCTCCAATAATACAGTTAACTCTCTCCTTCACGTTGGAAACGACACACTTAAGCAGTGCTGTATGAATGAATGGTCTCCTGCCCCTACCCTTTCAATCACTCAGCTGACATGCAAGTACAAACACCCATCCGTTTTCAATTGCCTGAAAACGTGTGCATACAAATGTGTGTGCTAACCAAAAAAAGTGTACATTAGTTATTGCTGGACGTTTGTTAACTGTTAAGCCGCTGATTATCTGTGTCCTGTTCTGTCCTTCTAAAGTTCTGTTCGTTTTACCAAACATGATGAACGGAAGAGTGATTTCTGGAGTCTGAAATGTCTTAATAAGATAAGGAGAGGGGGTCAATGGGTTTCATGTGTTTTTCTTAAGATTCCTGGAGTCATGCTGTATCACTGAAGCTGATCATGGGTATTTGCCTGGGCTCTGCTCAATTCAGTCGATGTGGGCGGTTGGGGTGCCAGCGGTGGGGTGGGGAGTCCAACCAGTACCTGTTCCCCAACCCCCTTTTATCTCCACCCTCTCATATGTGTCTGACCTGGTGCTTCTCCAGTGCATGTATGCGCCTCAATTTGGGTCCGGGTGCAACACAATGGTGGGTGCAGCTTTCTGTCTATGTGTGCTCTGTGCAGTCCCTTAGCAAACACCATCAGCATGGGGAAGCCTAGCCTGGGGGCACCTTTGCAACAGATTGCAGAGTGCTCAGGAAGTGAGGTCAACCAACAAAATATATAATCACATGCTGGTGCTGTATCACTTCCCTGCAGGGCCCTTTTAGCCTGCAGACAGTCACTAATATACAAGATGATTGCATTATTTCAGTGAAAACACGGATGGCGGGACAGAAACGTAAATGGTGAATTTCTAAACATAGATGGTTGGTTCTGAGGTCCGCACCCCCAACCTTATCCTGTGGTATTTCAGTGTAATACTACAATCCGAACGCCCATTCCACTTTACATTGGTTGCACAATATTAATATTAAAAAGAAGTTCATTTAGGTTATTTTAAACTCGTTATCTTCGAAAGAAAATACTTCATGGTTCTAAATTGCTGTGCTTGTGCTACACCCAGACCATGGCAAAGAAAGGGCTTTTCATGTTTGTGTTTAAGTGTACTCTAAAGGATGACAATGGTGTTGTTGGAGTCAGACTGGAGCCCCATAGAGCCTGGCACCTCAGGCAGCTGCCTGCACTGCCTGATGCAAAGACCAGCCTTGCAGGTGCCCTTAAAATGAACGACCTTAAGAGCAAGGCAGAGACTGGGCGCATGAGGGAAGAAGGGAGGAAGGGAAGGCGCTACTAGAGCCAGGGACCAGAATTGGAAAGGGAAATAAAGAGAAGGTTTGCGCATACAGTGGCTCCGGGCGATTTCTATCCACGGGAATCAAACGTGAGAGAATGATGATAGTGCTGCTCTGTTGCGATTAAACAAGCGGTCACTCTCAACTCATGGAGTTTCTTTACCCCCACGCAAGATGGCACACACCCAAATCGCTTATACAGATTCAACTTTAGTGAAGCCTCCAACCTATCTCGCACCACCGCAACAAACACCCTCTAAGCCACCAATCAGCTAGGAACCAGGCCGGTGTATATTAGGAATATATATATTTATTTGAAGGTTTGCCAAATGGAATAGCAACCAAAACCTCAACCACCAATACTGTGGCACTACACCAATCCACAATTCCAAATTACTTTCCATTGTTAAAACAACACAGGTATTATTTTGAAATATGGAGTCACAACTTACATTAGATTTAATTGCAAATTGACCAATAGAAACATTCACAATAACAGGAAAACATTGTTTTGGCTTTATCTTGAGAAAAGCAATGTTTGAGAAAGAAACACAATGTTAAAATCATTTTAGCTTTATTTTTAGAAAGGCAATGTTTGAGAAAGAAACTGAATTGGAAAATCGTGTTGGGCTTTTATTTGAAAAGCATGCTCTGGAAAAGGAATTGAAATGGGGACATCATTTTCATAGACTTTTATTTGAAAGGCGAGGTAGGGAAAAAGAACTCAAAGGGAATATCGTTTTTCAACACACATTCAAAGGACATGCAGTGCTTTGGAGATTCTGGTTTGGGATGCAAGAGAATAAAGGGGAAATGTCGTTTTACCCCCCCCCACATTCACTTGAAAGGTAACATTTTAGAATTACTTATTTTGGGATCCAGGACCCCCACTTCTGGAAACAAGTCAAGGTTTTCAGAAGGACAGTGACCCAAGGCTTTATTGTCTATACCGACTCTAACACAATGTAACACACTGTGCATGAACTTTGTTAGTTTCAAACTCTAACAACACTCATCCCTTGGTTTTCTATATGGGAATTCATTGATTAAACTTGAATTCATTATGCTAAGGTTCTACACAGCTTCCCCCCTCCACACAATTTAATGAAAAGGATTAAGGCAGGTAGTCCCCAGCACAATTCACTGAGTAGGGTGATTATCTATAGTGGAATTAATTTGAATTGGATTCAATAAAATGTGCCTAGGGTCTTACCAGTACCACGCCCCTACTCGCTATATGACTTGGGGATTAAGGTTGGCAGCCCCCCCCATGGCTTTGGGATATATCTACATGGGAGGCCTTGATTATGGGGCATTTAGGGAAGCAGCAGGGTGTTATGCTCTTAAACTCTGTAGCAGGATATATAACACTAACCGGGATCAGTCAAAGCAAGGCACAGACATAAAAAATCTCCCTGTGAGCCCCAACCCCCCCCCCGCTGATAGACAGTGCAGGGAAGCTCTGGACCCCGAGGGAAACCCTCGGTGGAAGAAAACCCTGGACGAGTGTGGAATTTGGGGGCGTAGGTCAGAAGGAATAGATTGAAGCTTCTGGTGGGAATCAGGATTCAGGATCTGGAATGCTGATAGGGTGTTCTCTCAAAGGGGAGTTTAATAGAGGTGTATTTGTAGGTACTGCTAGAATGGAAGATAGGAATCGGAGAAGCTAGTAATCGGATGTACCTGAATGTTGCGAGTGGTTTTCTAAATCAAGAGAGAAATTTGGCACCGTACAGATCATGTAATCTATGAAGAGAGTAGGCAATAATTAGAAATAGTGATTCCTGGAACAGAAAGGGAGAGATACTCAAATGGCAAAGTCCTACCTTGTAACACTAATCCCTAGATTCATGGGTGTTATCCCTCTGTGTGACAGTGGGTGTGAATAATTCCTCTGTGTGGAGGCTGAAGATAGGCACTGCTTTCTGCAGTTCCTGGAAGCTAACGAGAGAAAGCAAATCAGATTTTGCTTTCGCGCATTTCTCTGCAACGGCTTCCTTTCGCGTATCGGGTAAGGATCGAGAAAGCAGTATTTGACAAAGAAGAGTATCTGCAGAGGGAAAGAAAGTATGTGAATATGTCCTGTGGGGTATTTTGTATAGATTTGGGGCCTAGCAGTATTTTCTTACCGCCAAAATGAAAATAATTCAGTAATAATCACTCTTTGCATTCAGATTTGATTTGGTATATAGTACATTATGTTGGTATGCGTTATTGGTGGTATTTCTGGTGAGCATAATTCCTTTGTTTTATATGTGGCCCCAATATCCAGAATCCCTTATTTTTGCTTAGTTTGTTCGTGTGATCACTAGAGAGGCCTCAGGCTTACATTTCAGGAACACCACATTTTCAATTGGACTGCCACAATGGGCTGTCCTCGCTGTCTTATCTACGGCAGGGAGCTAACATGCCGTATTTATCACCAACTTATCTACATCGGTGAACTATGTCCAGGGCCTCTCTTTCTGCTGACTCATGTACCTCCAGCAGCAGTCTATTTCATTATATTATTATTATGTTCCGTTCAGAAAACACACACTTAAATACTGAATGAAATCATGCACACAGCTACCGCTAAGTCTTATTTTTAGCTAGCTTAAAAATGATAATTGCACTGACTAAACCTCTCCCCATATTATCAGTACTGTAATGGTAGATGCACAAATAAAAGAGAAAAATAAAACACACTATCCGTCTGCTTTCAGATATTTTTTGTGTATTATAAAAATTGCATTTCAACACAATCTTACTCTTTTTACAGAAATAAATGGAACTGGAGTTCCCTCTTCCACGCTGACTGAATAGTTTCGCACACATACACACTGCCCCCACACTCTGTAATATAATTACCAGGCCTGTCCAGCATGTGAAGTTTGTCGGCCGGTCGCCTTCTGGAAATGGTTCAATGAATTATTCTTAAATCACCCCAGCAAGGATGAGCATCTGCCGTCACTCAAACCGGGGCTTATTGACTAGAATTCCCAATCTCTGGAGCAGTGCACTGGGATCTGCTTTTTCAATCAGGAAAATACCCAGCCACCAGACAGGTCTTTCTCCCAGCTGTGTAAAAAGTCTTCTGCTGTCCTTTTTCCCGAGATTCATTAGCAAAGCTCTGTTACAGCCTGCCAAACGAGTTCAACCAATGAAATTCTGTCATGTCCTACCCTCCTTCTCATTAACAATGGCTTGGCTTATACAGTTGCAACTGTAACCAAACTGATTTCCTGCTTATTCGAGTCTTTGCTTCCTGCAAATACTGTGGACAGAGCGCAGATAGAAGCAAAGAAAAAAAAAATCTGGATGCGCGTTTAAAATGACTTTCAGAGCCTGTCATTTTCCATCTTATTTTGCACTGGAGAACACATTATATTATTAATGAGTTAGAATTGTTATTATTGTTAATAAGGTTAGTTCATTAATCCTCAAATGTGTCTCCTGCAACAGAGGAATTTCAGGTGGAGAAAAAAAAATATGCTTTTAACTGTGAAAAAAATTATTTGCATTTTAAATGTAGAAATCGTTTTTGACTGAACAGCCTGTTTTCATTTACATGTCCATGTCACACTGGCAACACATGCCTTGCTGTACCGCATTATAGCAATGCACCAAACCCATGCAGTGGTGCTGCATAAAAATAATGCTAAATACTCTTACAGTCTAATGTTAAAGCGCTTCTAATAGCAAGAATTAGTGAGTTTGTGCCGTTGCATAGCAATGCCACAGCGTTTCAGGAAGTGAGTGTTCCGAGCTCCCGCTTTCAAGGGATAATGAAATTAAAGAATGCTCACGGGCTAGAAAGCAACAGAAAGGGTTACATTGAACGAGGAGAACAAAAGATTGATGTAAGAAAGTGTACCTAGAGAACGAACGTACGAAGCGTCTCCTAATGCGAGTTGTAAAAGCTCATGCCTTGGATATAGCTGACATCCTAACTCTCCACAACCTTGACTTCATTGCCATTATGGAAACCTGGCTAAGTTAACATCAGGCCCCTCATTAGCATTGGCCATACCTGACAATTACACTATTTTACGGTCGGATAGGGATGAAAATACCTCCAAGGGAGGAGGCATTGCTTTCATACACAAAACAGCGCCAGACCTAAGATTGGTCAACAAGCAACACCTTCCATCCGCTGAACTATTATCTATCAAACTATCCACCTCAAACACATCCACTATCACTATGCACCTTATTATTTGACCCCCTGGTACATCCTCTACCTTTGAAAATGATGTATCTCACTTATTGTCCACTAACACCAAAAGTGCATCTCAAGTTATTATTCTGGGAGACTTTAACTTAGGCCTCCATGATCCCAAAAATGCTAAAGCATCTGCCCTGAAGGACACCATCACCGAGCTAGGGTTCACTCATCGCATAAACAACCCTACCCACACCAAAGGAAGAACGCTAGACTGGTTAGCAGACCTTAACTGCAGGATTAATGTTCTTTGTAATACTCCCTATGCGTGTGGACCGACCATCACCTAATCGAGTTCACCAACGACAAAGCTGCACCTCTCACTCCTCAAACCCAAGCCCCGCCTATGATGACGAGAAGCAAACTGAATCTCACAGTAGAGAACCTATCACCTTTATTACGACCAATTACACATCCAGGTACACTGCTCTCTGACCCATCTGAAATAGTGGACCTATACAACAAAACTATGCTCAAGGCTATTAACACCTTAGCACCTCTCAAATTGCAGAAATCTAAACCCCGTGCCCACATCACAAATAGTACACGTCCAATCTTAAGACTCTTAGGAAAGTGAAACAAACTGTAAATACTGCATGGAAAAACTCTCCCCTAGAATCCAACAAGGATCATTTCACTGCAGCCTCACTTAATTACAAGTCAGCCATCATTTAGGCAAAAAAAACTGCTTCAATGATCACATTGCCAAAGCTAATTCCAGTACAAAGGAATTATTTAACATATTGAAAGAACTTGAATCTCCTGCCCCCGTACCTGAAACCTGTACCAAAGACACCTTTTGGTGTACCAACATACAGAATGCTCTCCAAGATAAAATCACCCTGCTATTAAATAAAATGAAAATTAAAAAAGACCTAATTGACAATGCTATCCCACAGGACTTGCCCTCTCCCCCCTTACCTAATATACCACAATTCAACTTCAAGCCTCTCTCTATTAAAGATGTTAAAATGATTAAACTTAAACTTAAACCATCTAATTGCCAGGGTGACATCTGCCCTGCCATGCTTATTAAGGAGGCGGCCAATGCTCTCGCCCCCTTCAACACTTCATGTGTTAATGCTTCATTTGACTCTAGTACCGTATCCACCAATCTGAAGGATACCTGGGTACTCCCACTGTTAAAATAACCTTCATTAGACCCAAACAACCCCTCTAACTACAGACCTATAACAACTGTCCCATTCTTGCTAAAAATACTGGCCCCCGCAGCCTACCTACAGATACAGCACTACCTGGAATCTAACAATCTGCTAGGATTAAGACAGTCAGGATTCAGACCTAGACATGGGACTGAGACGGCGCTCATTGACTTAAAGACACAAATTCAGATCCTATAAAACAAGGGTAAATCCGCCTTACTCTTACTACTCAACTTATCAGCGGTATTTGACTTAGTGAATCCTGAAATTTTATGTAAACATTTGTCATCTGCTGCTCACTTCTCGGGCCAAGCTAACACCTGGATTAAATCCTTCCTTAGCAATAGATCAATGAGGGTCTTTGCACCCTCTGCTTCTGCCTCACCCTCACCAGTCACTTGTGTAGTCCCCCAAGGATCCTGTGTAACCCCCAACTCTTTATAATGTGTTCACCAAACCTCTATTTGATATACTTGACTATCTGGGTGTCACGTACACTAATTACATGGATAACACCCAGGCACTGATCGCCATCACTGGTGACTACATTGCAGACAGTAAAACCCTCAATGATATCTACAGCACTATACTGTCCTTCCAAGATCATAGCTGAAAACCATTTGTTTCACAGAAACAAACATAGTAAACCATTTGCAATAATTGACAAGTAGGCTGCCTCCTCTCATAATAATATCATCCTCTTTTATCAAGACCTATAATGATTAACATGTTCTAGACAGGGGAATGGCACCATCATCATAGCTGAGCACTGGCATTCTCCTGACTTCACAAGGTGCATCAATCTTAAGTGACTCTAAATAAGAGGCAAGGGAATTAACATACAGATTAAAAGATAGCAGTCCAAGGACACGTCCTTGATGAACTCTCTTGTACACTGTAAATCATTCAGTCAGTTCACCATCCAGCCCGTACCCCACAGATAACCTGGAATTCTCATTTACTGACTCAATCATCTGAACTAAGTCTTTTGGCACCCCCATGTCACTAAGGGATTGTAGCAAGACAAACATGTGATGGCTGGAAGGTTTACAATTAACCTTAATCATCTGGCAATTGCTCTGGGAAACCCTCTAGACCATAGTTCTTTGTCTTCCATGCCATTACAGAAATGGGAAATACCATATGCAAATCAGGCTTGGTCCCAACCCCAAAGAGGCCGTACAGCCCAAACTGCTAAATCACATCCATTCTGCACAAGACCATAAGCATCCCTAAACACGTTTTGGGCTCATTCGGCATCATTGTTGAGAGGTAGCTTGGGTCGCTAGGCCCAGCAGGCACAGGATCCACGTCTGAGCATACCCGCCCCACTCAGCGTGACAAAACAAAACAAAGAGCTGATGACGCGTCCCACTCGGGTTGGAAAATCAAAACAAGAAAATGATGGCTGGAAGGTTTAGAATTAGTATTAAACCTCTGCAAATTGCTATGGACAACCCTCCAGACCATCGTTCTTCATCTGCCAAGCCATTACAGAAAGAGGAAAGACCATATGCAAATCAGGTTTGGCTCCTCCTCCAAAGAAGCAGTCCAGCGCAAACTGCTATGTCACATCCCTTCTGCACAAGATAACAAGCATCCCTAAACATATTTCGGCCTCATTGGGCATCATCATTAAGGAGTAGCTTGGGTCTTTAGGCCCAGTTGGCATAGTACCCACGTCTGGGCATATGTTTCCCTCTCGGGGTGGCAAAGCAAAACAAAGATGTGATGGCTGGAAAGTTTAGAATTGATCTTATACCTCTGTCAATTGCTCTGGGCTACTCTGCAGACCATCATTCTTTTCCTGCCAAATTTCAGGGGAAAGAATCCAATATGGGTTTGTAAAATGTGTCTGTGAGTACCTTGCCATAATAGGTCTAACACTTTTGTTGGATGATTAAATGCGATTGCAATACAATCACTGTTAAAGACACTTAGTCCCTGGACTTATCCAGTCTGAACATTTGTCCATCAGCAGATCCCTTCCCCCTGAGTAGCTTGACATTACAAATATTCCTAATGGAATGGGTTGTCTTTTTCATAAATGGTATCCACTGATTTGTGGGCTTCAAGAGTAGGTAAACTTTTCAAAACCACCACTAAGGGAGTGTCCTGTGGAGATAACTCAAGCCTAAATCTGGGACAGGGGGTGGAAATTGCTTTCATATCTGCATCCTTAGCTGCTTAATGGTTCATGGAACCTTTGTAAATAACACCCTAGAGTGTAATATACCCCTACACCCTAGAGTGTAATATAACTAGAGACACTTTCCTTTGTAAGGTTGATTTCCACCATTAGCTTAGGGACTGCAAAATCACGTCTGGACTTCAGTGGTACTTCAGTACATTTTCTTAACATGGCTTCACCCTCAGTTGTGGTCTTATTTGTTGTTTTGGTCTTTCCAGATTGGGGCCTGGTAAGGTCCCCTTATACTCCTGCTGTGATTCTATGCTATTGTAAACAGTTCTAGGTTCATCATCAATCCCTTTATCATTATCTAACCCCCCAAGTGATGAACCAAGGATTTCATGCTGTCCTTGTGTATTGATGGACATACGTTTAGCAATAATTGTGGACATTCTATTGTCCACTTTCACCAATAATTCATGTATGTTCAAAATGTAGCTTGCCATCAAGGCATACACTTTTCAAATGTGTATTCGGGTAAGTCTCCTATAGATCCATTACATCATTAAGCTTGTTTTTACTTGAATAATCGGAATAGCCTTTCAAAGCTAAATACATTGGTATTCTAGGAGATATACAAATACCAACCCTTCCTCAGTTAATTTCTTGGTTAGTGTTATGCAGGCACACAGGGCCTCATTACGAGTCCGGCGTTAACCGAGGCGGTAAAACCGCCTGGTTAACGCCGGACTCGTATTACCATTCCGCCTCCGTGATTCCCGGAATTACCGGGGCATTACAACCCCGGTTTTACGGGAATCACGGAGGCGGAATGGTGTAAATCCCCAGTCCCATTGAGTCCTATGGGACTCGATGGAAATGGGGATCATGGAAACACCGGCAGCATCTTGTAATGCTACCGGTGTTTCCTCGTCCGCCTGCATGCGGGAGGTGTTAAACCCGCTAGGTCAGACCTGGTGGGAACATCACCTCCCGCCTGCAGGGGTCGGACTCAGGCGGTCCGGAAACAACGGTGGCGGCGGGTTTACCGCCACCATTATTTCCGGACCGCCTGGGTCGTAATGAGGCCCACAGTCTTATAAGGGGGCATGCGTTGACAAATACTGCCAGAACTGCCATTAGCGCTGATCATTTTTTAAGGCTGTGACATTTTATCTGCTAGGGTACCCACTGCCTTTTAAAAACACCAATGTCCATTGTTTTAGCCCTGGTGCCACTTCCAGCGTTTGCTTTCTTCTTCAATTTAGGGCCTTCCCTCCTCTTCCAGTAAATACATAGGGCCTCATTACACAGTATGCAGTAACCATGGCGCTATCAGCGCCATGGTTGCCGCCGGTATTTTACCGTGTCCCCCTTGGTGGATGGTGGAATTACTGCCCTACTCCAAGGTGAGCGGGGGCGGTAATTCCCCATTCACCAAGGCACTTCCCATTCCCATTTTTGCCCCCATAGGGCTCAATGGGAATGTAGAAGGAGCTAATTATGGTACCGCAAATTGCGGTAGCGTAATTAGCACCAAGGTCCCTTTGCGGGCCCGTCCTTAATGGCTGGTAAAGCCAGCCGTTGAGGTCGGGTCTGGCAAATGGACCTCGTAGTAAGGCGGTAAGGGTTTACCGGTACCGGTGCCCTTACCGGTACCGGTAAACCTTTACCGCACTTCGTGTAATGAGGCCCATAGACTTAGAGGTTTTTCCCAGACATCCAGACTGATGGTCCCCATAGATCAGATGCCTTCCATTTGCCCATTGACGCTTAACACTGAGGCAATGTCTGAGTTGTAAAAAATAAATACGACTCTTAGCAAATTACAATTTCCGTATATCAAATCTAAAGTGCAAAGTGCAACCATATCTCGCAAAAAGCTTGTTACCACAATATTATCGGGGTAATTCATAGAATTCAGCACACAAGTGGCGCACGCGGCTGGTGCACAGTGTACACGTGCGAATCTCTGCACCAGCCGCGTGCGCTAAAATCCATTTCCGCGCACAGCGTATTGATGGATTTTAGCTACCAAAACCAGCCGTGACGCACAGTGGCGCAGCGACCCTGCAGCAGCGCCAGCTACGCCCCCAAGAACGCCCCTCCTGCAAGGAAAAGCCATGAAAATCCCCAATCCAGCGCAAAGGGCTGCGATAACCCTGTACCAGTATACAGGGCCGCCACACAGCACATGGCAAGCGGGGAACGTGTATTACTGGGTTCGCAGGAAGATTCACAGGCGATTGGCCCTGTGCGAGAGGGGTGCGTGTATTCCTGGGGTTTGCGGGAGGTTTCACACGCGATCGGAGCAGGGTATGTGTAAATCGGGGGTGCGCAGGAAGTTTCACACGTGATTGGCCCTGTGCGAGTGGGTTACCTGTATTCCTGGGGTGTGCAGGAGATTTCACACGTGATCAGAGCGGGGTACATGTAAATCGGGGGTGCGTGGGAAGTTTCACATGCGATTGGGCCTGTGCGAGTGGGGTACATGTATTCCTGGGGTGCACGGGAAGTTTCACACGCGATTGGCCCTGTGCGAGTGGGGTACGTGTATTACTGGGGTTTGTGGGAAGTTTCACATGCGATTGGCCCTGTGCGAGTGGGGTACGTGCATTCCTGGGGTGCGCAGGAAGTTTCACATGCGATTGGCCCTGTGCGAGTGGGGTACGTGTATTCCTGGGGTGCGCGGGAAGTTTCACACGCGATAGGTCCTGTGCGAGTGGGGTGCGTGTATTCCTGGGGTTCGCGGGAGGTTTCACACGCGATCGGAGCGGGGTACGTGTAAATCGGGGGTGTGCTGGAAGTTTCACACATGATTGGCCCTGTGCGAGTGGGGTACGTGTATTCCTGGGGAGCGTGGGAGGTTTCCCACGCGATCAGAGCGGGGTACGTGTAAATCGAGGGAGCGCAGGAAGTTTCACACGCGATTGGCCCTGTGCGAGTGGGGTACGTGTATTCCTGGGGTGCGCTGGAAGTTTCACACATGATAGGCCCTGTGCGATTGCGATGCGTGTATTCCTGGGGTTTGTGGGAGGTTTCACATGTGAACGGAGCGGGGTAAGTGTAAATCGGGAGTGCGCGGGAAGTTTCACATGTGATTGGCCCTGTGCGAGTGGGTTACCTGTATTCCTGGGGTGCGCAGGAGATTTCACACGTGATCGGAGCAGGGTACGTGTAAATCGGGGGTGCGCGGGAAGTTTCACACGCGATTGGGCCTGTGCGAGTGGGGTACATGTATTCCTGGGGTGCACGGGAAGTTTCACACGCGATTGGCCCTGTGCGAGTGGGGTACGTGTATTACTGGGGTTTGTGGGAAGTTTCACATGCAATTGGCCCTGTGCGAGTGGGGTACGTGTATTACTGGGGTTCGCGGGAAGTTTCAAACGCGATTGGCCCTGTGCGAGTGGGGTATGTGTATTCCTGGGGTGCGCGGGAAGTTTCACACATGATTGGCCCTGTGCGAGTGGGGTACATGTATTCCTGGGGTGCGTGGGAAGTTTCACATGCGATTGGCTCTGTGCGAGTGGGGTACGTGTATTCCTGGGGTGCGCTGGAAATTTCACACGCGATTGGCCATGTGCGAGTGGGGTACGTGTATAACTGGGGTGCGCGGGAAGTTTCACACGCGATTTTGCTGTCAGAGCAGGGTACGTGAATTTCGGGGGTGCACAGGGATTCCTACCCGTGAATTGGCAGTGTGGGTCCTCCCAGGTGTTTCCTCTACCCCTCCACAGCGCCTGCAGGTAGCCCACACCACAGGGGACTACCCTGCACACCTGGTCATGTCCCTGAGGCAGCCCATCCACCATGGACATGCCCCCTAGCCAAGCCACATGTCACCTTGCATTACTGATCATCAACTCATGTCCCCCAGCACCCCAACCCCCAGAAGTCAGGGGCACCTGCCAGCAGGCCCCCACTCATGTCCCGCACATGTCCCCCAGCAACCCCACCCCCCAGCAGTCAGGGGCACCTGCCAGCAGGCCCCCACTCATGTCCCCCTGCACCCCCACCCCCCCAGCAGTCAGGGGCACCTGCCAGCAGGCCCACACTCATGCCCCACACATGTCCCACTGCACCCCCACCCCCCAGCAGTCAGGGGCACCTGCCAGCAGGCCCCCACTCATGTCCCCCAGCACCCCCACCCCCCAGAAGTCAGGGGCAACTGCCAGCAGGCCCCCACTCATGTCCCGCATATGTCCCCCAGCAACCCCACCCCCCAGCAGTCAGGGGCACCTGCCAGCAGGCCCCCACTCATGTCCCCCAGCACCCCCACCCCCCAGAAGTCAGGGGCACCTGCCAGCAGGCCCCCACTCATGTCCCACACATGTCCCCCAGCACCCCCACCCCCCAGCAGTCAGGGGCACCTGCCAGCAGGCCCCCACTCATGTCCCCCAGCATGCCCACCCCCCAGAAGTCAGGGGCACCTGCCAGCAGGCCCACACTCATGTCCCACACATGTCCCCCAGAACCCCCACCCCCCAGAAGTCAGGGGCACCTGCCAGCAGGCCCACACTCATGCCCCACACATGTCCCACTGCACCCCCACCCTCCACCAGTCAGGGGAACCTGCCAGCAGGCCCCCAAACATGTCCCCCAGTACCCCCACTCCCCAGAAGTCATTGGCACCTGCCAGCAGGCCCCCACTCATGTCCCCCAGCACCCCCACCCCCCAGAAGTCAGGAGCACCTGTCAGCAGCCCCCCACTCATGTCCCCCAGCACCCCCACCCCCCAGCAGTCAGAGGCACCTGCCAGCATGCCCCCACTCATGTGCCCCAGCAACCCCACCCCCCAGAAGTCAGGGGCACCTGCCAGCAGGCTCCCAGCAGGCCCCCACTCATGTCCCACACATGTCCCCCTGCCCCCACATCATGACGATCCTCAATCATGGGCCTAATGGCCAGCCACATCACACCCCACGCCACCCCAGCCCAAAGACCCAACCAAGTATTGCATCCACCCACATAGAAATGCCCATTACATGATAAAACCCGAATGGCAAGTATGTAAATGAACACATGTCCGTCACACACACACAATGGGTGCAAGTGAATGTGAAAACCCACATCATGACATGCATGAAATCAATGAGAGAATACCACACATCAAAGTATGAAACTAAGATGTATTGAACCCAAAATGAATGTAATGAAAAGAAAACACAATAATGTGAAGAAGAAATAAAACACAGCATGTCCAGAAAATAATCAAAAATATGAAATCAGAATTCAAAGAAATCCAAATGAAAATGTGTCCAAAGTCTCAGTCCAACAAAGCAAAACAATAAAATAAAATCCACTGTTCAACTATATACAAATCACAAATCCAGGGTCCATGAGCCCAACAAATGAAATGAAACCTCCAAAAAAGACTACCTAATAAAGAAACCTAACACTATCTAACTATATACAATGGCGACGGGCATGTCCTGCGGCTCACTCTTTGCTGTCCCGGGCCAGGGCATCATCGAACTCCATGTCAATGTCCCGGAGGCGGGCCTCTGCGCTGGCCCCAAGGTCTCACAGGGAGGCACTCATGGCCTGTTCCAACTCCCTGCGAGTTGCCTCGAGGCACTCTGCCCACCTCAATGCCCAACGCATGGAGAACTCCGCCCTGACCATGGTGAGGTGCGCCTCTTCCGCCCACTGCCGCTCCGCATCTATCCACTGGCCCAACCGCTGCCACATGGAAGACACTCCCATTCCTGGGTCCTCCTGCCCTCTGGCCGATGCCTGCCCCTCCGATGTTGATGGCCCAGAGCCATCATTGCTCCCACCTACAGCCTGCTCCAGCTGCTGCTAATGTGCATGTGCCCTGCCCGATGGTGCCTGCACATCCTTCATCAGCTGGTCTCCAGTTGTGGTGTCCACCCCTGCTGGGCCGCCGACTCCTGACTGTGGCAGGGATGTGAGCTCCACCAAGCTGGCTGTGTTGGTCGGGCCAGGTCCACAGGGGGCCCTGGTGGAATCTGGGCCGGAAGACGGCAGGGAGAATGACTGGCACATAGTCTGCACAGAGGAGGAGAGGTCCACCAGAGTGCGCGACACATGTAGGAACCCACCGACCAGGGCCCCTCAAAGCCGTGCCACGTAGCGACGCTGCTGTTCGTGATGGCGTGTGTTCTCCGCCCAGGACGAATGCACGTCATCACGAATGTCACGCGTGCACAACGCGACACCAATCAGGACGGAGCCCATACGGTCATGGGACCCCTCGTCCGCAGGTAGTCGAGAGGCAGATGACATGGCACTCTCCCCTACCTGCGGACGGGCCTGGGACAGGGCATCCCTGCTGGTGCATGGTGGTGCAGTCACAAGGTCAAGGACAGGGACATGCACAGGCCCCTCCGCAGCGACCTGTGTTGCCTCCTGACCCTGGCCCTGGACTGCACCACTTGCACCAGTGGTACTACCCCCACCAGTCCACATGTGCGGCTCAGTAGCGGGCTCCTCCTCCTCTGTGGAGACCACCAACCTGGATGTCTCTGTACCGTCTTCCGCCATTGCAAGCCCCTGTGGGGGCTCACCCTGCCCTTCCGCCACAGCCGTAGTGCAGACGCGGCATCAGCCCTCTTGCTCCCGGATGATGGCAAGTGCTGGGAGGTTGGCTGAGCCTTGTGGCGCCGCCCGGTGGAGGCATCCCCGCCGCTTGGCTCCACAGCGCCGTCTCCGCCCTCTTCTTCACTTGACGCTCCATAGAGGGAGACATAGAACACAAGCATCAGAGTACAGTACAACATTCCCCTAGACAGGAAGCAATAACACATGAGTTGCAGTGTCTAAGGTCACTTCCATCTTGTACCTCCACAACACATGGGTGAATGCACGCAACACACGTGCATGAACAGGCACGGTGCCTGCAATCAACACCAGCATCCATGTACAAGGGCCTCTATTAACCAAAATCTTGCCTTCAAACTCACATGCATCATGGCTCACACTGATCCCATGCACACACATCACCGGAGGGTCATGCATCATGCCTTGCACACCACAGACACAGTGGATAGACACAGTGCATACAACGGTCACCGCACTGCATGAGTGAATGTACACATCATCACATACATGTGTCATGAATACATGGCGTACTTAAGTCACACAAACACTTCTCAGACACAGACACATGTGCACCATACATGTGCATGACAGCAGCACCCATCCCTCGCACCCCCACTACGTGCATGAACAGACACTGGCATGCTTTCATGTGTGCATTTGCCATACAGCTACCCATGTTGCATTGTAACACATGCACCAACCATGTGGTTCACACATTACTGGTCTCACATGCATGACCATGCTGTCCCTGCACACACACATCCATACATGGCCCATGTCACACATACAGGCAAGTATCAGACTACCAGCACACTGCAACATGCCCTGTCTCACACACCAGTGCTTGGCCACTTACCGCTCAACTCCAGACGGGTCTTCCTCTGAAGAATCTGGGCATGGAGTGCTGGGCCTACGCATTCCAGGACCCTCATCTGGATGTCACTCATGCTGACCCGGCTGCCCTCCGTGAGGCGCCGGGCATTGTAGAGGGTCCTGGACCTCAAGTCCTCCCACCCCCTCCGTGCTGATGGCAACCACTACGTAGTCCCAGATCCTCTCCTGTCCTTCCTTGTTGGCACGTGATGTTCCGAAGAGGGCATCAAAATGCCCCAGGACATGCTCCACCAGGACACCAACTTCCTTCACACTGAAGCTGGTGGCCCTCTGCCTCTCTGGCTGGTGGTCGCCAGTGGTCTCAGATGGTGTTTGCCCCGACATGGCGACCCCCGAGGCAGGCGTGGGTGGGCAACTGGGTCCTGGAGCTGGGCTGTGGAGAAATGGTAAAGCAGTGAGGAGTCTTCTGTTCCAGCAGGGGTGGACACAGCAACTGGAAACCTGGCTGACGTGCAGGCACCAAATAGCAGGGAACGAGGGCAGCGGGCAGGCAGGCAGGCAGCAGCAGATGTCAGGTGGGAGTGTGCTCAGGGATCTGGGGGGCAGTAATTCAGCCTTCTGGGCAGGAGCGTGGTCTTCCGTGTGTTGTTGTGTGGCCAGCTTGATACGGAGTGATTTGGCACGTGAAGATCTCGCACGTCAGCGTGTAATTTGAGGAAAGGCCCTACGTGCGTAAGCGCGACAGCACAGGTACGTGGTTTCATTGGACCAAAGGCCCTTAGCGCGTAAGCGCTTCTGTGACGTGACTCGCGCGGGCGTTTCCCTCGTGACATGGGAATAGTGGTTCAGCGCATGTGAAAAAACTGCACGTCCGTATGTGGATGCGTGTAATCCGAGGAAAGGGCCTACGCGCATAAGTGACGTGACGCAGGAATTTCCATCAACACGGGTGCATGTTCATCGTACACGTCCAAAAACTGCACGTCTGAGTGTCAGCCCGTGTAATTGGAGGAAAGGGCCTTAGCGCATAAATGCGTAAGTGACGCCATACGTGTGGGCCGCTTTAAAAGGTACATGTAGGATCCCATTCCCTTGTACGTGCTTTTCGTGGAAAGTGAGTGGGTGAATTCTGTACTTCTTGTCGGTTCACACGCGATTACTTCACAGTGTTTCAAGTTCGTACTCCCTGTTACCTCTGACAGCGTTCTTTATTCTTTTTGGGCCTGTTTCCTCAAACAGCGTTCACTTCTTCGTTTGTCCTGTCTCCTCAGACAGCGTACAATTCTTGTTTTGGCGGGGGTGTTGCCAATGTGCACACGTGCGTCTTTTTCACGTTCTTTTTCCAGGCAGACGGTGAGTCGCGCACGTATTTACCAACTGTGCTTGCCCCGTGTGTTGCTTACCCCTTTAGAGGTAATTGTAGGCTGCATGCATTACTTTTGTGTTTTTGGGTGCCACAGTATAGTGCGGGTTCATTCTTTCACGCAGGTGGTCTATGAGGGGTTGCTGGGGGTCTAGAGGCACCCTGCAAATCCTGGCCACGTCTCCTACCGCGCCCACCACGTCCACCTTTTGAAGGTCGTCCACCTTTGCCTCCCTTACCACTTGGTCGCCTCCCAACCATGGCACTGATGTTGTTGTGCGTATAGGAGTAGCAGTAAACTATTGTCCTGGGTGATTGGGGGTCCAAGGGGTAGGGTACTAGATGGAATTCGTACCCTAGTGCTCTAACAAGGCTGTCTGTGACCCCTGGGGGAAGATGACGGGTCACGCAATGCACAGGCAGCCCAAAATCAAAAAATAACGTGCACGCAACCCCTCATAGACCACCTGCGTGAAAGAATGAACCCGCACTATACTGTGGCACCCAAAAACATAAAAGTAATGCACGCAGCCTACAAGGAAGAAGGGTGCTCTGGCACAACAGGCTGAGAACCCAGACACGGCTTCACACTCCGGCACGTCAAGGAAGCCTAGCTTTAATGACGCCAAACTTGATGCACTTGTGGCCTATGTGTGAGCACATAGCCACGAAATGGTGGTGACTGCAGGGTGCAAGACCACACCTCATCAACGTAGGGCACACCGGCAGACCAACAAGCGGTGGAATGACCAGAGCAAAGAACAAGCTGGCCTCACATCATGCTGCTACTCTGGTGACTGGCGGTGGGTCTCCACAAGAGGACAACCAACTCACTGAACATGAGTATGTTGCTGGAACCTTCGTCACAGAGGAACAGATCCAAGGCGTGGGAGAACTACCAGATTACGAGGCATTGTCCGGTGAGTGCCCATGCATGTGTGTGTAATCCATTTGTATGTTGTGTGTGTGACGGGTTCTGATTGAGTGCCAGGTGAGGGTGTGTGTGCCTGAGTGGTATGGGTCACCCATGTGCTTCATCCAAAGCATTCAGCGGCCTTGGATTTGGGTATGACAGTATCCCTTCTGCCCACAGTAGACATTTCGCGCAACATTACGGCAGTTGCCCTTGAAGTGGCATCTTGCAACAACATTGTTCGGTATTTTTCAGTGTTCGTTCAGGCTGATTGTTTAAATTCTCCCACTTATGCAATGCATTTCTCAGCCGTATTGTCACATATGTGACGTGCTTCTGTCATTCATTACACCCCACATTGGCCCACATGTGTTACCTTGTCATGTGAATGAATAGAGCATTCAGGCTGATTGAGTATTGGCCTGCTGACATTGATTTTTGGGGCCTGTTTGTATGTGGTACATGATAGTTGTTTCATGGGAATTTTAAGTGAACAACCATTGATGTGTACTTCTGCCTGCAATCACTGTATTCTTGTACGCTGCATGTGTTGCAGTGCGTGGCACATGTGTATTTTGGCACACTATGTAGCATTTTTCATCTCATCATGTCCATCTCACATGGATGGGTGACAGTACTCATTCACTGATATATGTCTGTACTTGTCAATTGTACCATGGCTATGCTACATGCCATTTGTGTGCTGGCATGTGTCATGTATGTGTATTGGACATGCCACTCACAGGCCAATGTGTGATACCAGTGCTACCCAGCATGCAGCAAATGTGTTGCTCTTCCATCTTGGTGTCATCAGCGTCTGCCTTTTGCCTCCCCTTCCAACTCAGTGACAGTGCATGCATGTCAGGGTTATAGTCATGTGGGACATGTGTAAATCATGTACTGGTTCTCTAGCTTGTCAGGCCTATTTGTGTGCTATGGTGCTAATGTCTGTTTCCTTTTTTTGTCTTTCATGTTTTTGCAGGGGATGACGCACTTGATGCTGTTGAGGTTGAGGAGATGGTGCAGACCCAGGAGGAATCTCAGGCACGACCGGGCACCAGTGGGGGACGTGGTGTGGTGGTGGGAGAGAATCCAATCTTACTGCAGACCATACTGTCCAGGGGTGCTTCTGGGTGCACCTCCCCAGTCCTCTATTCAGGTGCTGATTCGGATGATGAGACCTATGTGCCGTCGCAGGTAAGTGTTTCTGGCAGGGATTCTGTTCTGTCCAACCCACCTGCACCAGGGGTAGAACCCTCTATGGGGATGTCAGTGTTGATAAGTCCGCCTTTGGCGGTTACGGATGCAGGGTCACACTCCACAACATCTGATCCTGTTCCAGGGCCAGCAGATCAGAGGGGGAATGCAGTCCTGCAGCCCCAGGCAGTGCCGGCACAGCAAGGTGCAGATCGCCCTGCCACAAACAGGTGTGGTGCCTGCCGAGCGCTGGCCGTACGCCACCAGGCAATACGGTATGGGAACAATCCATGTACGGTATGGCAAAACAACAAGCAGCATCAGTTGAGATGGTGTCTCAAGCAATGGAGAGGGTGGCCACTTCCATTGTCCCCCCTGAAAGGCAGATGGAGCAACTACAGCAGGCAACAGACTCCATTTGCCAATCACACAGGGAAGACATGTTGGCGTCCAACAGGAACTGATGGACGGCACTGGAGACTCTGCGCCAATCCATATCATTAGAGTCCCAGGGCCACAGGGAAGCCCTGAGGGTAGAACTCCATAACCTCAGGGAGACTCTTCTTGACCTTGAGGCTTCCACTAATTTAAGGACAGAACAGCAGCTGGAGCGGCTCACACATTCGCTCTCAGCTGAGCTGCATGCAACTCGGGAGGAGATCCGGGCATCATGGGAGGCCATGCGTGCAGAAATGCAGGCTACCCGTCAGGTGCCTCATGGGGATCTCCGCACTATAATCCTCCAGAACTAGACCTTCCATACCTGCATGCTTGCTGCCATGGAGGACCATACCAGGGCTTTGCGTGGGCTGCCTCCCATAGCACCACCACCTCCTGATGCAGCAGCAGAGGGTGATGAGAGCGACAGCAGCAATTCTCCCACACTAGCGTAGCCGTGCAGGCCATGAGCCCATGGAGGTGTTTTTTTTCCCAACATCCACACAGGTGGATGTTGGTGTGCACCCTTTCCTCGGACCTCCTGGGTGGCCTCCCTGCCCCCCCTGTCCCTCACATGGCCATTTTTGATTTTTGATTTTTGTTTTTTTTATTTGTTTACAGTGTGTTGCCTTGTGTGGCTCGCATGGGCATCCACTGTATTCCAGCTGGGCACATGCAGGCTTGTCCTGAGTTTGGGTTAGATGCTTGGGTTTGTGACACACACACCCCTCCTGCTTCCCGTTTCCATGGGCTTGCAAATGGTGTGACCAAGTGACAGTGACATACACAGTGACATTGGGCTCCCATGAGCTGTGAGGGCAGTCTCTAGTCAATACTGTGTAGACATCCCTAGTGTATATTGTTGTATTGTACACTGCATGGTGTATTGATATGTGCTTGTGCTTCCATGTCTTCCTCCTAATTTGCAGGTTCCTTCCTCATGTCTTCACAAGGCTGTCTACTTTGCAGATGGAGTTCATGTTGTATGCAGCACACTGGCACATTTGCATGGGAGCAACACTCTACAGTTGGAAGGGGTCGATGTGCTGGCTTATTCAGCTTACTACTTTCACTTAGTACTGTCATGTTTTTGCAATTCTTCATGTTGTGTTGGTGCATTGGGGTGGTGGCAAGTATTTGGCAAGTATTTGGTCATGTGTGCTTTTGTTATTGATTACTGGGAGCATATTGTATGTGGCCTGTTTACATTTGGGACAGTGTACATTGTGACACTTGTGTCAGTTGTTGTGCATTGCTTGGTTTGCTTTCACATTGCATGAAATGCCATGGTGTGTTGGGTAGGGGAGCTGAGGAGGGGTTGGGTGACATAGCGCTGTTTTCATGTTGTATTTTGCAAGGGGGTAATCAGTTTTGCAGTATAGATGTGTGTCTTTTGATGACACAGCATTGGTGGTGTTTCTGTAGGTAGGAATGCACACAATGTAACACTTCCAGGTGAACAATCTCAGGCTGGTATGGTTGTGACAGTTGACTGTCCCTTATGTCATCATCATTGATTGTCAGCTGGTATGTGCCAGGGCTGTGTGCACTCCACAGGGGTGTGATTTTTTGTGAAGTAATTGGCCACCAGCTGCGTACGGGCTGCCTCACCACATGCCCTTTCACCTCCCATGCGTAGCGGGCGTGCATGTGGTTGGGGATGTGGGGGCACCACCATATCCACTGGCAGGCCCTGGCGTGTTGCAACGTTGTGCAGGACACATGCTGCCACTATGATCCTGCACACTACTGGGGGAGCGTATAACAGCTGCCCACCAGAACGGTCAAGGGAGCGAAAGCGTGACTTGAGCACTCCGAACGTGCGCTCCACTATGCCCCGGGTTGCAATATGGGCTGTGTTGTATCTTACCTCGGGTGGTGTGGTGGGGTTCCGAATTGGCGTCATCATGTGGGTGCTCAGAGGGTAGGCACTGTCCCCTGGAGAGGTGGTGATGTATATCATTAGTGGGGTTGTGACATTACTCAGTATCTGACATGCATGCATGTGTAGTGGCATTTATACTCACCAAGCAGCCATGTATCGCCATGCCGCCCAGCTTCTAGGTCCCGGTTTAGGGTAGACATTCTGTAAATGAAACTGTCATGGGTGGACCCTGGATAGTTGGCATACACTGAGGTGATGATTCCCTTGGCA
This sequence comes from Ambystoma mexicanum, assembly GCF_040938575.1. Taxonomy (NCBI): domain Eukaryota; kingdom Metazoa; phylum Chordata; class Amphibia; order Caudata; family Ambystomatidae; genus Ambystoma; species Ambystoma mexicanum. Next base: position 1,247,436,376 of record NC_090930.1, on the reverse strand, counting down.
TCACATACTACCTGCGCTTTGATGGAATGCCAGTGCTTGCGGTTTCTATAGATGTGCTCAGATGCCCTGGGGGGACGTAGCGCCACATGGGTGCAATTAATGGCACATAGCACTTTGGGGAATTGTGCCACCCCGTAAAAATCCTGGACGGCAGCCTGCCTTTCTGCAGGTGTTCTGGGCAGGTATATGTGCCTGCAGACTGATGGGCGTGCAGTCATGATGGCCAACACCTGGTGTAGGCAGCGTGACTGCGTGGCCTGTGACACCACCCCACTATGGTACTTGTCCGCTGAAATGATACAGTGGCCAAGAAGTGCAGTACATTAAGCACCTTCTCCAGGGTGTTGAGTGCTTGGGAGCACAGGGTGGGTGATGTGAGGTCATCCTCCCACTCACTCACCAGGTCGAGTATTATGTGAGGTGGAAACCTGTACCTTCCATACACCTGGTCATCAGGCATCCCAAAAAGACTGGTTCTGGGTGTAAAAATTCTGGGCCTGACTATCCTCCTCCTCCTCCTGCGGTTTCCCATGACCACTGCTGCTAGGAACGGTATATTCATGTTGGCTCTGAGCTTGTTTGTTGTTTGCGCGCACTTTTATGCTGCACGGGTCCATGTACGCCTGCTTCCTGCTGGCGTACATGTTTCCAGATTAGCCCGTCTTTTTTGGCGCACATGTTGGCCCCGTTCGATTCCATGAATAAGTGTTGTAGGCATGCGTGTGGGCGTTCCGTGCATTTGCCTCCTGTATTTCCCCCGTGATGCCCACATTTTCACGCGTTGTTCCCATTCCTCGTGTCACGCCCCGGGTTATGCCTACTTTTGTTGTGTGCGCTGCGCTATGTGCGCTTTCGCTGTGCGCTTAGCCACACTGCTTGAAGACGTGTGCGCCAGCGTGTGCCACGCAGGATTTTGGCACACATCCATGGATTTACACGCGTACGGACTTCCATGAATCGCTGTGCGTGGGTTTCGCTGCGATTTTCGCACTTGTAATGCGATTCGCCCGCTTTCGCACGCTTGCGCGGAAATTTTCATGAATCGTAAGTCTGCATTTCAGTTTGAACATATTGGATCATTGACTGCACTCTTTGTCATTATTGTCTGAAAATACATTTGCAATTTTAATACAAGGGCACATTGTATTTCAACATTACACTGCAATAATGTGGGAAGAAATGTATTGCCTTTGTTAAGTAACAGCATCTTATATACAAATGTTGGAAACTAGCGTTTGGTCTGTTCAGAGTCTGTATTTTTGTGGGTTTTTTTTTTCCTCCTCCTGTTGGAAGTTCTGTGATTTGGTCCAAGCAAGGAACACTTCCACGGAGGTGTTTTGCTTGCAAGGCTGATCCTGGCTTTGTTGTCATGACCAGACACATTTTGGTGAATAATAAAATCGAGCTTGGAATTATGAAGTTGTTCCGTTGAACATCAGAAGAGTATTGAAGGGTTTCTCCAAGTACCTTGTGCTTGTGCACGTGTGGAAGATAGACACGTTTGTAAACCTAATTGCTCAACTACATTTCGGTGTGGGTGTTCCCCTCTTGCCAAATGCAGTACTCGTGCAAATAAATCCAACATTTGAGTGCAGCCATTCAGTGGAGAGGGATGTATGTTCTTTTGTCTGCCCCCCTCCACTTACCGGCAGCTCCTTCCACGGCTTAGGCTGCTTATGTAATCTTGAGAATTATAATACATTCTAGCAGGAAAAGAACACAAATAAAGGTCTAAAAATAACCTCTCACTATCATGTGAACAAGGCTGTAAAAATCCACTTTAATCAAGAAGACCATGGCAAACCCCCCAATGCTTAGTTACCCACCAATATTTACCTTTTTCATTGTCTTTTCCTGACTAGATCTCAATCAGCCCGCAGGTTGTGCAGTCCCTGAATAACATTCTGGAGTTTACCTTGTGGTAAAAGTTACATTTATGCCTGGCCAAATAAGCTAGCAAATATCAAGGTTTTGCCTGACCAGAGCTTGAGCTCCCCCCATGTCACCACCCACTAATGTCCTAATCTTTCAATCTGCTTCTAAACATAGTTAATAGCTCCCAAGTGCTTTGAGAAATAACCTTACTGCCTCCACTCTGGTTTATTTTCATTTATTTTAATTGTTTTTTTATAAATTGCCTAATACCATACCTGAGTTTGGTTTCTAGACGCGGATCCGGGATTCCAACCTCTGTTGCTCTGCACGGTCTTGCTTCCAAGACCAGCATGTTGCCCTTGTACTATGCTCTGTTCACTTATTAGGACTTAATAGACTGGCAAGTACTTATGGTACAATGAAAGGTCACCTCTACATCCCTTCCACCCTTGTTCCAGCCACTTCTCTTCACACTTACCATTTTCTTTCTATGGACCAGGGTCTGCATAACTCTGATGGAGGCACAATATGTCAATTTACTGACCAGATAGGCATTCTGAGATTATTTCCCTGGTGGCTTGACACAGTCAAAAGCATCATAACATAATACAACATACACACATTATTCAACACATAGAAATGACTTCATGCTGTAGTTACGAGACTGTCTGCTCGCAGTTGATTTGAAACATGCTGTTGTTTAAGTCAACCTGAAATGTAAGGCAATCGTTTTTGGGCCACTGCTCAAAGGGGTGGGCCCAGTGGGCAGTCCCAAAGATGCCAAAGAGGCAAGGCACAGGGTGACAGAGTTCAACAACGGCAGTATTGGAGCTAGCATTCGGGAATAGGTTAGCTTGATTCCCTGAAAGGATCCTGCCAGCGGTCATTCGAGTAAAAGGCAATAGCCACAGAAACAAGCAGGTTCTCTCTTGAATGTCTGCAAAAAGTTTACCGCTTCTCAAGCAAGAGGCTGCTGGATATGCACCTTCATGTGCCCATCTGAGCCTGTTCATGGCAGTGAGCTTCCCACAAATCCACATGTTGTCTGAAGGCTATCAGTGAGGATTTTGGAAAACATGTTGCAGAGTCGACATATGAGCACATGTAAAAGTAGCAAACAATGAGGAATATATTAAATACTAGTTTCAGTAAGTATATTTAATGATGAAAGTCATGTACATTTACAAAAATAAATATGTAGCGCTAAATTGAAGAACTCACTCATGAAGAATTGCAACTTTCGGGAATTGTAGGGAAAGTGAGGCTCCAAATTTCAGCTAGGCGGGATTTTATCAAAAAATCAGACTCTGACAGTTCTGGTGTGAGACTCCGATGTGAGACTCTCATGTGCACCTGGTGGGAGTCAGTACTGTGAATTCATATAAAACAAAGAGAAAATGGTGGGTTTGAACCTAGCTTTGCATGGTGTTCATATAATAGCATAGTGCACCACAGCATGGTATAGCATGGACTGAGTTGCAATGAAGCCTAAAATTAAAAATTACTTACCAGTAACACCCTAACATACTAATCTTTAATCGCTTAATAAAAATCAAGGCAGCTAATTCCATCCATAGCTCAGTCCATAGCTCATTGGTGCAGATCATTGGGACAAATTGACCCTCTTAATGAGAATGAAGGTGCAGGTTATCAGGCTGCTTAGAGAACAAACAGCTGAATTAAAGGTGTCTTTGCAGTGAAGACGTGACAAGTTAAGGGACATGGAATGTGCTGAAAACTAAAGTCTATTGTTTCAAGCTTTTAGCTTCTAGCACAGGAATGGGTAAATGTAACTCATTGGCATGTGTTTGCTGCCCTGAATCTTTGTGGAAAGGTGACAGGCAAAACACATGTTCTCTGGAAGATTCTAGAGGTTTGGTCAGCGGAGGTGGTGTCTGATTGGAATGTGACATCATAGTCAGGGGCAGGCTGTTCTTACACTTTCCATAGGGGAACTTACAGGAAGGGGCAGGTTGAGGAAAGAGGCCTTAAAAGGGAAGGGAAGTGCAGAGAGAGAGAAAGGGGACTGTCTCTCGGAGGATCGGGCTGCCTTTGCTGACTGTGGCTGGTTGGCAGCGTGTTGTTTTTTTTTCCTACCGAAAGGGAGAGAAGCAGATGAGAAGGGCTCTCCGTGTGCGAGCCTGTGGAGAGTAAGAATCCCAGCAGCAGATGAAGATGGGGCAATCCGGGTCCAGCAGACAAAGGCAGGCAGAGCCGATCCTTCCCTGAACCTATTGGCGAGAATATTTCAAGCATTCTTACTAAGTGAAGTGTGTGTTTGTATGATTGCATATTGTGGGCAGCTGCAGGAAGGCAACACTTTTCACTTACAAATGTAGATAGGTATTTTCATGTGTGTTCTGCGCTGTCCAAGAAGCAGATTTCACATATATAAACTGAAAGCTCAAACGCTCTGCTAAAGCGAACCATAATTTTCAAGGCCATTAGATAGAAGTGTTTTGGATTGCAGTGCTAGAGGTGTAACTGACATCTATTGTGGGAAAGAGGGCTTTATCGAGGGGAAGGTTTTTAGTGTGAAGTTTGCCCGACAGTTCTGTTTTGGCCTGCAGAGTAGAATCCGCTATCACTGCAAGGGGAAATGTGAGATATCAAGGTGCACTTTCATTTCTGTATTACAAAAAATGTCATGTTGAACTCTACATTGCATATGATGTAGTGTTACTCATGAATTTCAATTGGTTACAAAGTGTGTGAAAGAAGCAGATCAGTATGGTCTATTTATTGTGTGTCCTAATTACTTGTGATAACTCATAGAGAGGTGCAAATCTAAGGAGATATTTTTTGTTGTTTTACCATAAGGTACACCAAAACATTGTGAGCTGGGTCAAATCCTAAGGAACTGATTAACCATATTGTAGTTTCAGGTCACCCGGTAAGTCTATTCTGATCCTCTACACCAAACCACCAATGAAATACCACCAATAAAATGTAACCAAGGTAGAGAAATTGTGCTGTACTGCGCACCAGATCTTGTGTGTTGTTTGCCGCTCATGATTCCAATATAAGAATACCATCAGGTAGCCCTGTTTCTTTGGGGCTGCCAAAATACCCCTAAAGAAGCATGATCTATAGGATCATGCTGGTTTTTTGCTCCTACTCATTTTAAACTTAGTAAGTGTGTGGTCCAACAGTTTGAGGCAGGCTGCAAGGATGGTGTGGTGTGCTTCAGAGTAATATGATTGAGCCCACAACATTGGAACCCTGAAACACACTCCATTTTGCCTCTTATCCCACAATCACGTGCATGTGGTAAAGTTCACATTCCAGGGTGTGGTGGTACAGTTGAGGGAAGGTAGTAAGGACAGTGTGGTGTGTTTTAGAGACCAAGGTCACATAGGACAACATCAGAACCCTTAGGGCCTGATTTACAAAAATGTATTCAATGGGACTTTCTCACGTTAAAACATCTTTGTAAATCAGGCCCTTAGACTCTTATTCACCAGGCACAAGCCCTTGGTAAAGTCCTCCGTAAAATGTACGTTTTAGTATTGTCGGATGTTGAACAGGACCAACCATGGCGATTAGCACTGCTGCTGTGCATCCTCGCTAAAGAAAGTATTGCTGTCAGCTCCCGAGAATTATTTAATGCATCTTGTAGTGAAGACAAGGATATTTTTTTTTCCCATTTGGACACTCGTCAACTCTCATAACTAACTTTTACAACAAAAAACGCGATTTCGTATAGTACACAATGAATAGCATGATAGGGGTTACAATAGGATGGTTTAAACAAGGATGGGATGTGTTTAACTGTAGAGAGTAGCGACTTGTGATCTTGGGAAAATAGCATATTCAGACAGTGTATATTCTGGTGCATTCACGGAAGAAAAGGGAACCACTATTCACTTGGAGATCAGTGGCATGCATCCCGTCTAAGACTTTGCAAAATCCATAACCACTTATCAGATCTGGGAATCAGAAAAAAAAAACATCGCACTATATGTGATCGTTGGCAAATGGTACCTGCTGAATTTGTATTTTTCATGGTGGTGGAAGAGAGGAAGTTGGCAAAGGTTCATGGAAGTATTATTTTCAGCACAGCCTTGAGATCAAAGCCAAGCCGTATATTGCCAGGTTTTATTTTATACGGGTATGAATGAAAATTAATCAGTGCATGGCGATGAAGGGATTTTATTAAATGAAGCCTTGCAACATTTGGTGAACAGTATATTCTCAGATCCTGCCATCGGTTAGAAAGCAATCACCACATCATTCAGAATTGGGTATTAAGGCGTTCATCATAGTGCACCGTTGTGATATTTGGCAAGAAGTAAATCCAAAACTCTTGTGTTGCAGCTAAGTGTACAAAAGAAGCAAGTGCCACTGGAAAGTCAATGCATGATTGTAGAACAGCCATGTGTTTTTGGGCAAACAATATTTTCCAACCTCTTACATTCCATTATGAAGCATGATACACAACACTTTGCAGCAGTCTTTCTTCCTTCCTCACTAATAACATATATTGCTAATTTGACTCAGCTTCTATTACTTTCCCTCTGGCATCAGCACGTTTCTGCATGGAGGCAGGATCCATACTCCATAGTGGTTTGCATGCCATCCCTATCCACTAAATAGCGCCTGTTTTCTCCTCAGTATGTGCACCTGTTTTCTCCTGACTCATTAAATAACAATGGCCCCTTAACATTAAATGCAACATGTATACTTTCCACACACTACAAATTCAGGTTTGTAACCTAGGGGCTGTTTCATGGAATTTTGCGCAGAAATTGCGCAAGGGCCAAGCTCCGAGAAGGACACTCCGTGAGCCTGCGCACATACAGAAAAAGGCATGCAATGCGTATTTGTGGAATTTTTGGAACAGAGTAACCGTATTTGCAACTCACGGCTGGAAAGCCCCTGACACTCCCACACGCAAAGCAGGAAACTGCCAAATCAGCTACCTTTGCGCGCTCCCATGTGTGCGAATACACACACCCTTCAAACAGTGTGTGGGCTCCCCTGTAAGCAGGCTTGCGACTTGGGGAGCCTGCACGGGGTCTGCTGTGACTAAACTCGCACTCCGACAACATCCGTATGAAAATTTGTAACTCGGAAAATTAGCTTGAGATCCCACGTAAAACGTACATGTACCCCGCTACACAGCTTAGGTGCACCCCTATCTTTCATCAGAAACCCGATTGAGTATGCGCACCCCCAAATCTGACATGCAATCACACCTGCACAATGAAAATCCTACACGCAAGTGTACTTACGCCAGCCTTCGGGTGGCGGATGCTATGAAAGACTTGTGCGGGCATTTCCCAGCCGAGACATTGCGCAATTGATTCCATGAATACGTCTCTTGCCACGCAATAGTGGGCGTGCAAGGGGCTGCCTGGAGGCCATCCCTCGGAACGGCCACTTCGTCATAAGTTAGTCCCCATTTCTGGTGTTCTGCCCCTTTCCCAGCCCACTGCGCAGGTCATGCCCACCCTCTGCTTGCAGTCTTGTGGAAGGCTTTCGATGGCTTGCACATGTGTGCCAGGTCTGCGTGAAATCCACGCAAGTCCAGCAAAAGTGCTACGCATTCCATTCCATGAATTCACAAACAGAGTTGCGCATGCAGATTGGGCGCAGATTGGGCGCCAGTAGCCTATTTTCTGTGCAATTAATTCCATGAATCTGCACCCTAATGATAATTCCTTTCCAGGTGGGGGTCATGTCAGGAGCATTTATGTTCTGTTGACCATAAACATCAAGTACTCTTCTTTAAACTTCATTAGGTAATGTTTTATTTAATTTTCTATAAAGTATGTAATATAATTCAGTCGTTAAAGTTAAACATAAAGTAATAAAATATTCCAAAAATGTCTGTTTTATTTACTTTAAAAGAACATCTAGGAGCAAAGGGTAAGCTGGACAGTTTGGCATATAATACAATGTGAACCCTCCAGATACACAGCCTCATAACGAGCTGTGCGGCATCCCGACTGGGATACCGCCCAACTGTATTTTCATTACCGCCCAACCCTCTGGTGGTATTACCGCCGGATCACAGGTTCGGCTGTAACTGTAATTCCCCATTGCCCATTGGGTTCATTGGACCAAATGGGGAATTTTCCATGCTATTTGCTTGCGCTAATAGCGCAGTGCTAATTTCACCCAAAAATGGCAATTTTTCCAGCATGTTTACCCCCAGCTCTGAGCTGGGGGTAAACATGCCAGCTCCATGTATGGGCGGACCCTTAAATATGGCGGGAATAGCATTACTGCCGCATTTAAAGGCTACCACCCAACTCGTGAGGAGGCCCACAGTCTTGTGCAACCCGGGAGTCATTTTTTCCAAAAATGTTTCCATAAACTACACGAGGAGTGGTAAAGAGGTATGTATCGACAGTCTTAAAACAGCATCTGATATATCTGCCCAGTGTATTGCACTGAACATGCTTTTTGTTGTAGCACAAACTGATATACATATAGCACAATTTCTAAGACATTACAAAAATGTATTCAAAGAACTCCATTCCCTCAAATTACTCCACACAACCCTTTGTAAATCATCCTATCCGAAAATATAGAATGGTCTGAAGTACGAAAGCAAGACTCTGTAATCCAAAGAGTGATTCACAAGTATCAGAATGAGACCTGGCTGATTTCTGAATCATGAGTGATAGGTGTTGGTATGAGGAATTAAAACACAAATAAACCTGCAGAGTGTACAGGGACTTACGAAATCTGGAAGCTATTATGCGGCAAGAGGATTGCCACATTATAACTAAAGGCACATCTACAATAGTCTTAATAGCAGTACTTATTTTTAAATGGTAAGCATTTTTGTATTTTACAGGGATTTACATGTTTCATCTTTCCCTCTACAAGTTAGATATATTGGCTTTGCCAATGCTTGTTAAATTTATCAAGTCAAGGTTCAAGCCAGAGATTACAATGTGCGACAGCAGGCATATTTTTAATTTCAGTGTAGCCACACATTTCTCTTCACAAACCTGCTAATAAGATACATTGTTTCTAATTTTTGGTGCATTTTTGGCATAGGCCATCTCATGAGCTAAAATTATAGATATGGGTAGTCAGAAGGTGATGTCTTTGTGAGGAGAAACTGTCACCTGCAGTGGTGGAAGTGAAAAAGGGAACTAGTTGTACTTTGCCTGCATCCAAAAAGTAGGGAGTGGGATGGTAGGGGCAGATGGGAATGGGAAGTCAGAGGGGGAGGGCGGTGTTGGGGTAGGGACAGGGCAGGGCAGGTTGGGACTTGACCTTTAGTTTGCAATTGACCTTTTTGTATTGTGGACAGGCTAAACATTGGCTGGAATAATAAACTAATGGCATTCGATTAGTCATGACAGAAATATCAAAATAAGTATGAATAAATGAAAATCTTTGATACAACTGTGCATGCAAATTAAACAAGATAATATTCCCCACACATATTTTAGAAAATGTTTATTGTTTTCTGTGAATCATCATTTAAACAAAAACACACAATTACAAATACAGTTTAAACATGTTTTGCTTGGCAATACAATGTGAACTGTGTATGGCTCTGAATATTCAATAGGTAAAAATTCAATGATCCTACATGAATAATACAGGAGGCTAATACATTTATGACAGCTGACAGTTTACTATTCATGTTTAATTACTGTATCTTTCCTCTTAATTAATACTTTTATTTGTAAGTAACAGTAATTGAGCAACACAGAAATGCTTTACTTTGGAGAAGCCCATACCTGTACCTTAAATTTAATACAGTTTGTAGTTGCCAGTAATAATCTTTTGCAGTCACCTCAATTGAATACAAACATTGGCAAAGACAACAGATTTGTCTTTTGTGTAGGCATGGGATAGGCATTTGCCAGGCACTGTCATAATGGCGATACCTGACCATAGGAAGCAGCAGCTGGAACATGGTGTGACTATCTAGGCATATGGGTGTCTGGCATGTGCCTACCTAATACCTATGCACAAGCCAACACTGTTGACATTGGCAATGTTTCTTTAAGCAGCATCTCATTGCAAGCACTACATATAGATAAAGTGGTTGGAGACACACTTGTTAAGACATTTTCATTAAACGTTTGCAGATGCAATTACGCCAGGACATAGCAAAGAGTTTCACTCATTATCCTGCTGGGGTACTCTGCACGGCCCACACAACTTCTGTAACTGTCAGCACAAGTAGAGCACATTAATTTTGGTACTGACAGAGTTAGTGTACCGAAGATTGTAGTGGACTGACTGGCTGCTGAGACTATATATTTGCATGTCAAATCAAGTGATATATGACTGAGGAAAGGTCAGTGCACCAATAGTGAAATTATAGGTGATAGTTTTGGGGTCACATAACAGAGGAGCACGAGTGTACATTATTGGCTTCCAACTTATTACATCTGTCCCATTTAAAGGGTATCATTTTCTAAAATAATGTGATTACATTCACATAATTTGAAATTGGGAGTCCAATGTTTGCAGTTAAATCAAAGTGGGATTAAAAAATTGACTAAGATCACACACTTTGGCTATACAGCGAAGCAGACATTTTAAGCCACTCTGAAAATTTGACCACACTCCTTCCAAGCTTTACTTGGTACAAATATTAAAGTTTTGGATTTCAAGTCCTACAATAATACAAATGACAACATGTAAATGTGTATATCTACATTTTAAGCCAAAGAATATCATTGTGGGTTTCATTTTGACATCCTAATGGGTGATCTAGAAGTCCCATCATGCAAGAGAATGCAAAGCTGAAAAATGTATTTAATCCCACTGTACTTTTAGTGATTTATGACACACAATAAAAGAAGTTGTGTTATAAATTCTGATAGTTATGTAATGTAATGTAAAATGGGATTTGGATAGCAACTAGTGCCATTGTTATGGCCTCAAAACATTGTAGATGAACGATCTTGGTGGACCGTAGTCCAAGAGATTGGTCAGAGTTTAGAATGTGAGTGTGCATTTTAGCCAGTACGAGGTGCGGAGGGGTGGCTAAGTCCGTGTTAGCGACCCATGTAGAACAGGCTTGTGGATGGGTGCTGTGAAGGCTGTCAGGAGGGTAATTAGCTGAATTCTAGTGGCAGAGATGATGTGTAATATGTGATCAAGTTGCAGGTGATTGCAGATGTCTGTGGGTGGGTGGCAGTGCCTGGGGTAGTATGTGGCTATCTTTCATCGAGATGGAGGGCAATACGTACCAGTGCATCATGGCTGAGTCCTTGTTTTGTTGATGGAATGCAGGTCCTGTCGTGCAGGTATACCACAATCCTTTCTTTGCATGCTTGATGCTTTTTTGGAGTCTTCCCTTGTGACTCATCATTGCTCCTGCCTACCTGTCTGGGGTGAAGTCCTCCTGAGAGACCGATTCGGTCAGTCAGGCGCAGGTGGGAAGAGCCAGGTCTTAAATGCCTTCCAGAAGGTGAGGTGATCATCTATGGAGATTCTTTGTTTCAAACCTCCACCTCTTTGTTATTCATGATGTTATTTGGGTAGGGACATAAAGCAACTTTATTTTTTGGGATGTCAGGCTAGTTGACATTATGGAAATAAACACATCTTTTAAAGGATGTTTTCTTTTGATCACTTTAACTATCATAGATTAGAAAGGTAACTGGTGATGTGCAAGGTATTTTGATTGGAAATGTGCCATCATTCATATGAAAGGCTCTGCCACTAATATAAGAAACGTGTTTACAGGTCATTAAGTTGCTCAGGCTGCAGAGCCACGGACGGATGTTGTGCATGTCTGTGCCTGTGACTTGGAAAATTTGCAGTGCTTGAATGGTACGAGCAGATTCTATATTTGGCACAGGATGAACAAAAAAAAAAAAGCAGCATTGATGCTTTTCTTGATCCTTTGAATTAAAGGTACGCTCCGTAAAAAAACAAACAATCTAGTGGCACGGCATCCCTATGAATTATATCACACTTGGGGCAGAGACATACTTTGAATGCACTACCACCCACTGCATGATCATTGCTATTGAAATAGTAATGACTTGCTAAATCCGCTACAATCCAATCATCTTTCTAAAAAGACCCACTGTGCGTTTCTTTAACATATTGTCACTCGTCTGCCCTCCCCCCCCCACTGCATCATGCGGATCAGCACGTCTGTGCAAGGTATAGTTGAGTGGCACAAGATGAGCATTTGTCAAAAGGTTAGGTTTCATTTGAGCGCCACTTCCTTCATTGCATACTCCTTCCTGATGAGGTAAGAATGTGCAGACTGTACACAATGCATAGTGGCTTGAATGCATACTGCAAGTTATGTAAAGCTTTCTGTTTTAGTACATGTTTTTCATATATGACCCACATCACCTCACCACACTATCCACCAAACTGTTTACAGATATCCCACACAATAGCTGGCAAGTTTCACAGTCACCTTCCTGATACCTCAAGACAGTCATGAGTTTTCCCATTGCATGTCCCAGCATGCAAGGAGGAAAAACACGAAAAGCTTGAGGTGTCACTCATGGAACTGGGAGACTTTTCATCTATGCACCCTACCCTGCCCCAGCACCCAGCAAATCCAACCAACCGTCTTGCTTGCCCCATATCCCTTCAGAGATAATCCCAGCACTCAACCAACTCACCCCCGAAGAGCGCACACCCATCCTAGCGTTCCCCACCACACCATCCTTTGAACATTGATACCCGGCACCCCACACCACACACCATCAGCCCTCCCACCAAGTATGCTACCTCACCATAGCACCTCACTGCTCACCAAGCACTACACCAGTCAAAGTTAGCTCAGTTGAATTCCTCAGCAAATTCATCACACCACCATTCCTTGCTTCAGAAAGCTCACTGTATTCCCTCTCCCAGGTCCGGTCATCACACCACCCACCCTAGCTTACTGCAGAATCACACCTGACCACCTTAGCTCACCCCAGAAACCTCAATCAATCCCTCCGGATGTCCAAGAGATGCCTGTCTGCCAAAGCTGTGCTTGTCCAATCAATCCACCCTCTACACTTGCTTGCTCCCCACAAACACACATTGCCTCACCCCAATAATCGGCACCTGCCCAAGAAACCTGCCTCAGCAATGAATACCTTTCTTGCCCCAGCAACCCCCAAACACACACACCCCTTACCTTGAGCACCCCAGCTAACTATCCTCCCACTCAAGATTTCCAAAGATTACCAAAGCAGCACACACTCAACCCAACACCCTGACAAACAAACTATTGTACCTCAGCATAGCACCCCATAGCCCACCCAGGCACTAGACCAGCTGACCTTAGCTCACCCCACACAATTTACACCAGCACACATTCCAGCAATCACACACTGCTCTCGCTCAACCCTCTAAGCTACCTTCCTATCCTAACCCAGCAAGCTCCCCTCCTCCAACTCACAGAACAGCATGCCCCATGGTAGAGCCCAGAATGCTCAACCCACCTCCACCTACCCTGCACACTCCATAATCATCAACCTTCCATCCAAGCTCTCCCACAAACCTATACTTGCCCCTAAAAGCTCACCCCCACAGTCTACCACGCAATCCAGCAAGCTCCTCTGTAAAGCAATGCTTACTCTAGCACACCACGTGCACAACCTAGCTTCTCTTTGGTGTGTGCTTTAGCTTGCATCAGAAATCCTCATACTCTGTCCCAGGATTTCCCCAGGCATAACACCAGACAAGCTCAGTCCACCCAATCAACACACACCCACTTGGGCACACCCCAACAACCACACTCACCAACTCTAGCTCAGTTAAGTAATATCCACACCAGACCTAGCTCTACCTTACGTCCTGAATGCCTGGCCAAGCTCAGCCCTGCTCCACACCAGCCCAATCAAGCTTGCTGCTGCATCTAATGCACAAGCTAGTACATGCCGCCACTCCACCCACCAATCTTTGCTTAGCAAGCTCACAGGGTCCAATATCTCTAACCCAGCACATGACCTGGCCATCCTAGCCCACACCCACATAAACTCAGCTAAACAATCGACACACACTCAGTTTGCCTCATAAATAAGCTTGATCCATTCATCAATACCATCTTCCCCTTGCCTACCCCAAAAATCAACACCTATAGAATCTTTTTCCCCCCAGAGCCATACATGCCCATCCAGACTCACCCCAGCATGTCACCTGCCCACACTAGCTACCCCCAAAAACCTCACTTGCTGACCGTAGAACACCTGTGAAAGCCTCCTTTGCCCACACAAGTGCTCCCTATCAATGTTTTCCTACCACCCCAGCTCACCCCAAAAACCTACATGCCCTGGTGAACTTACTCCTGCCTCATACCTACCCACCATAGCTCATCTCAGCACCTGACCCACCCACACTAATTCACACAGCATCATACCCTTATACCTTCTGTCACCCTAGCTGGAATAACATTCCCATGCTCATTCACCCCAGCAACATCAAATTGTCAGTACATGCTCACCCCATGCAAACCCTCTGACTCCACCACACCAAATGGCCATATTAGCTTCCACCTGAACCTCACTCACCCATACTAGGAAACCACAGAACTCCCTTCTTCAAAACAACAATCCCCTTAGCCTTTCAAGATGGAGGTCCTTGATATTATTTTCAGATGCCACAGAGACATGGGGGAAGAAGTCAGTGTCTAAAATGAGTGCAGCCAGAAAATTCAGTTAGGATTTCTTGGAATAACACACCTGAAGCCTGTTTAACTGGTACGGTGCAGAGAGACAAACTTAGGAATGAAGATAAGGCTAGCCTCTGGCAGAAAGACTTGTGTTTGGAGGAGTTTAATTGAAAGCAGACTGAGCAAGAACAGAAAACTAGCGGTTGGAGAGAAGAGGGGGAGGTGGATGAAAAGGGAGGAGTGAAGGATAGATGGATTATTAGGATGCACAGACAGGAGGAGGAGGTTGAGAAGAGAGGAGAAGATATGAGGTGGAACTTCACAAGCTAAAGGGATAAAGAGGAGGAAAGTGACATTAGGGGGAGGAGGTGTTTGCCAGTGGAGGAGAGGAGGAATACAATCAGAGGAGAGGAGGTGATTGAAGATAAAGGCACATGTTTCCCACAGAGGTCTAAGGTGGTAGTATGTAGAAAGGCAAATGTTTAAACTAGCAAGGACATGCCAGAGACAAAGGATGTAGAAAAGTGCTGAGCAACAAGGAGGTGAGAGTGAAGCATGAGGATAGAGTAGACGTTAAGAGGGGTTAAGAAAATAAAAACATATCTGCAAGCAAATGGTGAGGCATCAATAAAGAGAGAGAACATGGGCTGGATGGCTTTAGAGCTTAGACCCTGTGAAAGAGAGGTGGTAAGATGCCTAATCCCAAGCCACTGGGAAATATAGAATACATCACGTTAATTGTCAGAGACATTCTTGTTTGAAGAATGTAGAGTTTCTTTTTACCTAGACTATACATATCCCCCACTGATACTTTGTAAATATGCCTGGTGTTGTGTCTTTTGTGGGAACCACTCGACTTCATTGCATAAGGTTAGAAGTGGAAGCCACAAAGGCGAGAATAGAAGACTACCCTTAGCATTCAGTAATTACCTTTAAGGGTGCTAAGAACTATTTCAAGAATGCTACTCATTAAACCTACACATGAGTCCACAGGATTCGATCTGTATAGAGAGGGGGTTGTGGGCATCCATCTGGTAACAAGCCCTAGTTTTCACTGAATTTAAGCTAGAACTTCAAGGGAGCTTATAGCACACTATGAGTGCAATCAATGATAAAAGGGAAGTGTGAGATTGTTGTGGGATCTGGAATAGTGAGTGGGCATTACAGCGGTGTACTATAAGTTGTATTTTTAAATCAAGAGGCCATACCTTTTCTACAACAGGAGTGAAATCACATAGCCCAGATCATCTATGAGTCATACCTGTCAACAGAACCAAAGGATATACCAATGTACTTGATAATGAGAGGGGCAACATGGTCTTTAAGTTTTTCCATTCATAGTAGTCAATTTCAGGAGATCCTTCCATCGATGAAGTCCCCCTCTTGGTACAATCCAAGTGTCTAAGATGCAGAGTCAGGGTACCCCAGTACAGACCAGGACGACTCAGCCTCAAAGTCCCCAGGGAACTTTATCTTTAGTCTGGAATTTACTGTTGCTCGGCTTAATGATTTATTCTGTAGGTATTCCTTGAAACAGACAATGCCAATGAGGAAGGTAGACATGGAAATGTACCTCATTTCACAGAGAAGTAAGTGTAATTATACCACAGCAAAAATAACCCCGAGAGGAATGGTCAGCCCCACCATCAATTTGCAGTACCTCCTTCTTTCAGAAAAGTGGTTTTAGGTTTGGACATTCACACTTATTTAGAGGCCATCAAGGCATTACGAAAACACAGGAGAATGTCCCAAGTAGAGTATTCTGTCTCAGCATCTCCCAGCGTAGAAAGAAATATTGTGATGCTTGGAGAATTTGCCGGCTGAACTATACAAGTGATGTGTTAGGAGTCACTTTTCTACCCCTACTGCTTATGGATGTGCCTTCCAAGGCTAGGGATATACACCAAGGGACAGCCAACCCCCTTCACAGTACAACACAAGACTATCCTGGTGATTGCGACTATGACACCTTTCATCCATGGGCATCAGCCTTGCAAGTTAACAATGCACAAATCATTAAGCATTGCAAGGATATTTGGCGTGTTACAGCACAGAACACAGCACTACTGCACAGGCAGCATTTTTTTTTATGCAGCACCACTACATGGGTGTGGTGCATTGCTATATGTGTTGCCAGAGTAACATGGACATATAAGTAAAGACAGGCTATTCAGTCAAAAACGATTTTTACATATAAGATGCAAATCCATTTTTACAGTTAAAAGCACACATCTGCACATTCAAAATGCATACTATTTTTCACCTGAAATGCCTATGTTGCAAGAGACACATTTGAAAATTAATAACTAACCTTATTAACAACTAACCTGACTAATAAAACTTCATTTAACATAACCCACTAATAAAAATGTGTTTCAACTGCAGAATTAGGCCTACTCTGAAAGTGAACTTTTAAACGCACATTTATTTTTTTCTCTGCTGCACTGTCCACATAACTACAGGAAGCAAAGAGCTCGAAGGAGCAGGAAATCAGTTTGTTACAATTGCCACTGTAGAAGTGAGCCATTGTGTAGTGAGGGAGGAGATGACATGATTGATTCTGATTGGAGCAGCGTCATAGCAAGTATCATGCTAGAGGCTGTGATTAGAACTTTGCTGGAGAAGCTTGAGAAGAGGGGGAAGACAGTCGACATCGTGCAGAGCTGGGAGAAGGATCTCTTTCCTGGCTGGGACATTCCTGCTCCAAAAGCTGAGAGCTCCAGGCAATAAACCCGGTTTGAGAACGGCAGATGCTTGTTTTCACTGGGGTTGATCTTCAAGGGAGCCAAATTCAGAAAGAGAATAGCCGGAGAAAACTCATGCTGAACAGATAAGGTAATTACAGAAGCGAGTGGGAGCTGTGCAAAAGTGCGCAAAGCTGTTCAGTCAGTGTATTAGAGTGAGTCTCAGTCTCTTATCAGCATATTTTTAACGTTACCAATTGAATATATTCTCGCAGCTCTCTGTTCATTTTATCACAAATAATGTTGTACCATTTTATTTATTTCTGTAAAAAAAGTTAAACTGTGTTTAAATGAAATTTCTATAATACAAAAATATTTGATAACAGATAGCTAGTGTGTATTATTTTTCTCATTCATTTTGCATGGGGAAAGGTTTAAACGTGGGTAAATTTATAAACAGTGCAATTGTCATTTTAAAGCAGATGTGTGCATGATTCTATTCAGTATGGACAGTTGTGAGTGACTGTTTGTAGCATAGCCTGTTGGAGGTACATGAGTCAACGGGAAGAGAGACTCTCTGGACATAGTTCCCTACCGTATATGAGGTAGTGGAAATTACCACAAAAATACCACAATTGCCCATGGTGGCACACAACAGTAACACTTAAAATGTGGTATCCCTAAAATGTAGGCCTGAGGTCTCTCTAGTGATCAAGAACAATCTAGATAAAAAACAAGGGATGTTGGATATTGGGGCCACAAATAAACCAACCACTATACCAACCAACCACGCAAACTACCGCGCATACCATCTAAATAGGTCTGAATTCTGAAATAATGCAATGTATTATTGTTATGTGTGACCCAATATGAATACAGAGAGTGATTATTGCTAAAGGTATTTTGGCGGAAGAAAATACCGCAAAGCCCCAAATATCCACAAAATACCCAACAGCATTTAGTTCCTAATTTCAATATGCTGGGTTTTGCTAAAGAAATACTGATTAAGTATTTTAATAAATATGTTGGACCTACAGTTCATCCTCCAAATTAAGGCACAAATTGCACCTCCAATTGTAGACCAGAGTAATACGGCTTAATGGATAGATTCAATCACACCTTGAAAAAGCTCTTTTGGAAATTGGAGGATGATGATTCCAGAAACTAGGAAAAAAATCGCCATGGGTCTTGTTTGATGTGAACAAGTTCCTCCAGTCTTCCACAGGATTATCACCTTTCAGGCTGGTCCACATACACACGCTCTGAGACATCTTAGATAAGACAGGAGAATCCAGATGACTCTGGAAGGAACACCACTCACTTTGACCATTCTACCAAGAAAATACTTTGGGTGGTGAGTGACCTGGAACACAAGCACGTACAGGCAAAGCAGAAGAAATAAAAGCATCAATACGGATGTCAGGTTTGTACAAATCAGTTACAAGTCAGAGAATATGTCCAGAGTCTCCTGACCATTTCTGAGAACAAACTCCTCTTCTAGTGGTTGAGAGTTCAAGGTAAAAAATGATCTGAAGTATCATGTCCAAAATGATGGCCATCATAGGACCACCAAGGTCTACCACATCAGCTGTCTGAATGCATGGAAGGACACTGCTGACCCAGAGTTGATGGCCAATACTGGAAGCTATATTTGATTCAGGCAATGAGATCTTCTGTACTGAGACCAATTGTTGTATAAGATTTACCTGCATTAGCACACAACAAGAACTCTAGAGTGATATTTCATATGTCTGTCTCATTTGTATATGTGCTCAACATTCATTCTTCCTTAAATTCTTGTATTAATTTGGTGTCCAGGTGATATTCGTTCATGAATGTTCTCATTATTTTATACTAGTCCTTAATTGTCTTTAGTGATGTGTACTGGTGATTGGTCAATAGATGTCATTGTCTAAACTGTTATTGTCCTCAGTGAAGTGTTCAGTCATTTCATATCCCTCGAGTTGTCCCAAGGATAACCCCTCTTGGCAGGGCCCTTCATGCAGTTCATTAACCCTTAGCATGACTTTACTTTTGTTGACTGGAAATCATTATCCTATCAACTTTTGTTGAACTTACATTCTTCACAGTGTTTTCTTTGTTTGTGTTTACTCTGGGTAGACCTTTGGATATTATTTCTGTAATGTACTGATGATTGGTATCTTGCGTTACATATCCCCATCAACAGTATCTTTCTTGCTTTATTCTTTCAGTTATGCACTGATGATTGGTATGTTGCATTAGATTGTCCCATCAACAGTATCCTTTCTACTGACAACTGAGAAATGTCAAGCAAGATAGCAATCATCTATACATTAGAGGAAGAAAATTCAAAGATCTACCACAGAGAGAACAGATTTTCAATCAGTACACTGTGAAGAATACAAATTCAGCAATGTATAATACTGGAATGTGTTCAAGTACACAACAGTAAATATATTTTAAATGATAGTGCACAGCACAGTGGGCACAGTCAAGAAGGTTTATCCTTTGGTACATTTGAGAGACAACAGATGAGCAAAGGCTACACTGATTATAATAACATTTTAACATACGGCATGAGGTAAGAAATATCTGCTGAATAACGTACTGCCCGCTAATCTATAACTCTCTTTACTGATATATTCCAGTTATTTTTCCCCTGATGTCCTTTTTAGAATGCTTATTATATTCAGTGACTGGAATTGAGGATTAGTGCACACAACATTGAGCACAGTATGTCACAAAGTTCTCAATGAGACACAAGATGAAAGGAACAGGGTTTTCACTTTCATTATACAAATATATTGTCACAAGGGTCGGCTATGTCTGCTTCCTCAAAAGAGGTCTCCGCCTTGAATCCCTCCGCTTCCTCCTCACCTTTGTCTTTTCTCCTGGGTTTCCTTTGTTCGTTGATTCCGGGTCTCTCCTTTTTTTTATGCAGGTAAGGACGGCCATGGAAGGACCCCACAGTGCCACCGTATAGGTGGGGTGGTGGATGATCCCCCGTGACCATCAGAGAAGGGGGAAAAAGCCAAAGGCACAAAAAAAACCCCAGATGAAATCCTCAGGCTGTGGTCTTGGATACCAAGATGAAGTCAGGTTCGGTGGGAGAAGATCCAAGGAATCCACGAGGGTAGACCAGAGGGAGCACTACAGGAGGCAAAGGCAGTCCAGTAAACAGGCCGGGTCCGATTCACAGATAAGCAATGCGTGCACAGATCGGGAGGCAGGAGCAATCCAAAAACCAGGCCGGGTCCGATACACAGGTAATCAATGTGGACACAGATCGGGAGGCTGAGACGGTAAAGTAAACAGGCAGGGATTAGGGTACCATTGGTAGCGGGAAACACAGAGGAGAGAAAGCCAGGAAGAGGAGGAAACAGATGCAAAGCGAAGGAAAGAGATGGACATAAGTCCGAAAATGACGGGAAGGATCTCGGGAAAAACCCAGAGCAAGAGGAGGCAGGAAGGCTAGAAAAATGAGTGGGAGGAAGAAAAGGTAGAATCAGAGGGAGGCTAAACGGGAGAGAGGGAGCAAACCAAATTGGGAAAAAATGCAAGAGAGGTAACATGGAGCACAGGCAACCAAGGAGGAACCAAGGAAACGTTGCAATGCGTCCATAACCCAGAAGCAGGGGAATAAGTGCCACCAGTTACGTATGCGACGCAAAGAAAGCTAGTCCCGCACCCTGCGCTTGGAAAGACGTGGTGAAACATTCAATGGCGTACCGGGACGCCAGCGATCCCAAACTCACCATCTTCCCCAAGGTGTGACATATATACATAAAATGGCTTTTGGGTCTCTAAGACTAGGTGTGGTTCCTGTAACCTTTGCCTCATCCTTGAAGGGGCTCCCAACTCTGTTGTGCAAGCTTCCTACTCGACAAGCACCTAAGACAGCACTGATTCTCTAAAAAACAATTGATCCCTATTGTTGAGGCTAGCCCGAGTATAAGGATGCGTAAAGGCCATAGCTTTGTCAATCTCACTCCCTTTAGGGAATAACAAGGTGCCTTTAGTGGGCTAGGCCGATTGTCCTGGCAGGCTTTCTTCCTAATGATCATCCTTCAACATTTTCATCACTCTCCTACCCTACACATTCTCCTTCTCTTCTCCATCCTCCTCTTGGTTGCTCTGTCTCTCACTCTCTTGCTTCATACTCTTATTCCTGGTCTTATCAATGTCTCCCCCTTCTCTGGTATTCACTCTCCAACTCCCTATGATCATATCCGCTTTCCTCTAAATATCACTTTTACCAGTACCCCAAAAAGATCACCAAATCAGTACCACCCTATCCGTCCCCAACTTTACTCTCTCCAAGAGCTTTAAAAGTCTCCTGAAAGTCCTCATCGCCCTGCTGTACGCTCCTCTTGGGTCTTTCTCCAACCTCATCCAAGCACCAATAACAACCAAATGGCGCTGATGTCTTTGATATCCTATCCCACACTGCTTAGAAAGCTCCCTCTGTTCCCATTGGAGACCTCAGTCAGCTGCATCGCAGGGCTAATATCCAGCTTCACTAATCCAACCTCCTCCCCTTGTGGCCCAGGACTTCCCAAGGAAGTCTTTATGAGGGCCCTTCAGACTTTCCTTGTTCCAGTCTCCATTTTCCTCACCTTGCCATGCAGCAGTCTCCTGCTTTGCTTTCTCTATGTTCCCCTCTTGGCTCCAGTAAGTTAATGACCAACACATCCTTTGGGCAGGGTTCCCCAGTCTTCCTTAGGGCTGCATTGTGGTCTGTTGGTCCCAGCTCCTCTGCCTCTTCTCCCCTGATTCCACTTAGCATGACCGGAATTTCATTAATAGGTGCTTGGTCTCCCATTCCACACCTGAATGGAGATGCCTAGCTTATTTTCATTTGGGTAACCAGGCCATTATTGAACATCCAGCCAGAGTCTTGTCCATCAGGTCTAGGATCATTGTGGTACTCATAGTCCCAATTATCCTCTGTATGTTTTGTCTTCTGGGAATCACCTGAAAGATTAAAGAGAGGGACCAGCCAAGAGTAAATGTTGAAAGGTGCAATGAAGATGCAGAAGCAGCACTGTCCAGGGGGGCACACTTACCAGTTGCAGGAATGGCAGGGATGGGAGAGGGCACCCCTGTTGTGGGACAGGGCATCTTCAGCAGCTGTAATAGACGTGACTAGAGCATGCACGCTGCTCAAGAAGCCTGGGGTTAGGAGTGGGGTGGAGGTGCTCAAGGGAGACATTGGGATGTGCAATAAATATGGTGGCTTAAAAAGTTAGGGTGCTGCAGCACAGTCCGAATCAGGTGAATACCACACGTGAGTGGGCTACATCAGCCTGACCCAGACAGGCCCTACACAGTAGGCCGCTTATACAACTCTGAAAACACTCCATGGCAGTGGGGTGGGGGAAGATTTATTCAGGCTAAAGAGACAGCAGTCACTGGGAACAGCACCACCCTATAAATAAAAAGGTCAGTGAGCCAGTCTCACAGGTACTCCCGGAGACCAGGGGAATTAAATTCACCACAATATGTTCAGGGAGGCATACATACAGAAAAAATGGCAGTTTCAAACCACCATTTGAAAGATGTCTCTAGGAAGAAGGATGTGGGATGAAGGGGCGATCCAGGAGCAGGTATTCAGAAGGTGAGTTCTGTTCTCCCTGAAAGGCAACACGTATAATGTGTCTTCGATGATATCTACAAGGCCATTCATTGGTCAGATGCTGTGTGAATATCTCCCTTCCCACCAGCTCATGGTGTCTCATGTTTTTCCTATGTGTGCTGACAAATGGCAGGTTAATAAAGTTCCAGAGGTCAGCATGATTACGTAACAGTTAATAACAATTTGTGGGGTGGAGTGAGAAGTAATGTGGCACCACAAGGGGAGGTGACCAGCCAGGGGATGGCCTGTCTATTTGCTCTAATCATTTCTAACTAAGCTATGTCTAGCTATGGGGGACTAACTTGACCCCACCAAACAGATTTGTGGTACATTTGATAACTAGACTGAAGGAATTGTACTTGCTGTATAAAAAATCTGACTGCAGTGGGCGGTTTTGTCAGCTCTCATCAACCAGTTCTGTTCCGGTGTGCTGTTTAATTTGTGATTGCCCAGCTATAATAAACAGTATTACTGCATACCAGGAGGAGCGAGACACTAAGGAAGGCTTAGTGTTGAGACAGCTTGAGGATTTCTAGGACACATGAGTGTACCCATGCATGAACGCACTGTATCGTGTTTGCATGCCCCCCGAGAGGGAAGGATCTTCTTATAATGGTGTTTAGGGTGCATCCTGAAGGTGGGAGGCCAATCGGCTGTAGTAGTCATAGATTTTAGTGCACTCTACTCAATAGGGAGTGCGTGTGTGTGTGTTTAGCTGTTGAGTGGTAAGCAAAGAGCACTTGTCAGTGAGTAGTGTTCGTCTGTCTTGTGGCATAGGCCAAGGTGGAAGTGTCAACGTCGGAAGGTACCTGGTGTACAATATTGTGCTTGGCATTTTATTGGTGGATGTCGATGTAGGGGAAGGGCGTAGCCTAACGTCTGCTTACGGTAATATAGCTAAAGCTGAGCCTATGGAGAGGGCCGGTGATGTACTAACATGAAGCAAGTGGATGGGCCTGTGGAGATGGCCATTGTGTGTGATAAGGGTGCATGGGTGGGCCTGTGGAGAAGGCCAGAAAGAGATGGTGACTTAAGGGCATAAGGGAAAGAGCGTTAAGTATGTGTATTTGAGGAGTGAATAAATGTGAGGGTGTGAAAATAAGAAAGAGAAGAGTAACAGGGGATGGGGAGAGCAGAGAGAGGGTGAAAGGGACCCTTATGATATAATACAGAGCAGAATGGGAGAGGGTTAATAATGGAATTTCAGGATAGCCCTCTTGACCACAAGTGTGAAAAACTACCCCAATATCATGATAAAATAATACAATATAATTTTCGATGGGTTCCAGGTCAGTGTTTCTATGCACAGCCAGTGGAGGGAATGTTTGATAGTAAGATAATAGAACATATGATCTCATATTTACTAAATACAGAGGCTCTATGTTAAAGAATAGACACAATATTTTGGGGCTCTGGAAGTTATACAAGGAGAAAAAGGATGAGCCTACAAGGCAAGCCATTAAAAAAGAGGACATGACCGACAAACCTAGTGCCCCCCCTTCACCATACGGAGCATACCCAGCATTAAGACCTGACGCAGGGTACACAGATCTGTAGCTGGTGTACCCAGAACAAGAAGAAGGGGGAAAGGGGAAAATGAAAAGCAGGGAAACACAAACCGGAAAGAGAAGAAGTATTTAGCAGGCATAGAAAAGAGCACACAATGACAGGTGGAAGCGCTGTTTAATGAGGCAGAGAAAGTTATCGAAAATGAGATATGGAGAAAGGAAAGGGAGTGGGGAAATACGAGGGTGAACATCATGGAGGATAACATTTAAATTGGACTTTGAAGAACAAGAGAGGGGGAGGAGGAGACATAAATAGGTCACGAGGACAGTATCGTATCAGAAGATGAAAAAGAGGAGGAGGAGATAAGTGAAGGAGAGGATGAACAAAGGACACCAGAAAGAGAAAGGAGAAGGGGACAAAAGCAAAGAAGGAAGGGAGAATGTGAGGAGCCAAGAATGACTGGTCAAATGTTCTCCACAACCGGAATTAGAAAGTAAAGGTAGGACTGGCACAGATGACAAGGGGGGGGCGAGGAGAAAGGGCCCTGAGCGACACAGATGCCAACGCTACAGAGAAGGAGAGGAGACACACACTATGTACCATGGCAGGCAATGGAAAAAGACAACCTCATTTGTTGTTTGTATGAGACAGGCATGGTATCAAGAGATACACAGACTCAAGGATACCAGTTTTAAAAAAATATGTATTTAATACAATTCCTGGGTTGGTGTAATATCTAACTGGTCCTAGCTCTAAAAGGGTTGGTACCTCAACCAATGGTTCTAAAGGCTGCTGATGTCTGTAAATCCAAAACAACATCTGTCTGTTTCTAAACATATGTTTGCTCTCACTCTTTAACAAAATGTGGTAGGAAGGCTTCTTAAGAGAAAAAAAGAGTAGTGGTTCCACAAAGAAATATAAGCCAAGGCTGATTTTGGGTGGTTTTCCGACCAGGTGTAGTTCTGCCAATGTCATAACAATTAGTATCATCAAAAATGCTGTTCGTGAAACGTTCTCCACACGGGTCTTTCAATACTTTTAAATACCGTTCAAAGTCTCGGGTTCCTTTGACTTCCCTTCCCTAAGCTTCAACTCTTCCAAGAGTCAAACAAAATATAAAACAGTTCCCCGTAGGTTTCTCTGGGTTCCTTTCCCCAAGCTTATGCCTCTCTGGTTCAAAATAAGTATTCAATTTGTTGGGACTCTCAGGCTTCCCTTACCCCAGCTTAGGCCGCTTTGATGCAACACATACATGTTCACCTTCCAATAACTCTGTAGGGCTCTCAGGGTTCTCTTCCCCAAGCCTTGGCCCTTTTTATGTAACACACAGATTCTGCTTGTCAGGATGCACCCTTCATTAATCATAGTTCTTTCAGGGGCAGTATCAGAGACTTTTGAGAATGCCAGGCTGTTTGCTCCTCCTTAGCGTGGCCACTCTGATGAATAACCCCTATTCTTTTCTTCTACTTTCAGAAGTCTCTTAACTTTCTGGTGTTGCAGTTTCCTGCATCCCTTTTCACACTTGCCATGCCTTTCATACTTTCTTCCCGCTTTACTGTGTATACTTGCACCTGTCTCTTGCTCCTTCTCACTTTACTGTGCCACTTGCACACTGTGTCCTTTTTATCGTGCTCACTCACACCCTTTTTGTCTTTTTGGACCCCTCGCACCCTTCTTCACTTTTCGGGTCACTCACACCCTCTCTGTATTTCTTTTGCTTTACAATTCCCTTCTTTTCTTTTCTCTGTGCCTCTTGCACCTTTCACTTTTTAAAGTTAATTTCTCCTTTTAACTCTGTGCCTCCAGCGCTTTAAACCTCGCTTCCTTTCTGTCTTCTGTCCATTAACAAGGCTTGCAATATGATTTTCTTAAAATTTTCTTTACTTTCATGCCGCTTGCAAGAATGTTTCAATTCCGCTTCAGCCACCTGCACACTACTGAGTTCCTCTCTTCCTTTTTTCATCGGTAAGCGTGGCACTGGCAAGCAGTCTTCCTCTAGTTGCTTTGGTCGAGGTCAGGGTGTCACCACTTGCTCCTCTAACACCCTTTCAACCGGCACATGTCCCAAGGGAATGAGCAGTTCCATAACCATGGCCAGCAGCTTCCAGTCAAGTACCTCACTTGGCTCCTTGGAGACACGGCTCCCTAGCCACGCTGCGCTCTCTCTGGCATAGCAGGTCAGCGACTCAGCACTCCATTCTTCTCCAGGTTCTCACGGTCTTGCTCACTGCTTCCTTTGGCTGCTTGGCTCGCGTGTTCCACACTGCATCTCCAGTTCGCTCTGCTTCTTGTACAAAACCACACCTTTTGTAGTTGAAAGGAGATTCAAGTGGAGTCAGGTGTAAGTAGTCATTATTAAATGCCCAACCCTGCCTGATTTTATTAGTGGGAAAACCTAATGGTAGTTGGTAACAGTCTTTGGTTTGTTTCTCAAAGTGTTTCTCATAGGTAATCCTCACTACTCTCTTCCTCATGTTGGAAATGGGGAGGATGGAACGGGATAAGATTGAAAATATCCCTGAAAGGCTGTGGGAGAGTGTCATGATGTATACCTGGGAAGGGGAAAATATGGTTTCCCTGTACCAGTAAATATTAGACCCCTATGTTCATTACAGGGTGCTATCATGTCTCGCCATTTGTATGCCCTTGCTCTTCCTCTGCTCAGCAGTTAGGGATTTCTGGGACTTATAGTTCAAACTAAAAAACTTCAGGTTCTTCTGAATGTATGCCCTGTAGTTATTTCTGAATATTTTAGGGTCATTAAGGTTCTTTATCTCCCCCCTCCATTAGTTGGATTCTTCCCCCAGGTAATTCATCCCCACATCACCCTCCCAGGGACTGGGTCAGGATGCATCTATTGTTTCATGCCTTGGGAGAGGGATCTTTGATCCAGGATTTGGGAAGGAATCAAGGCTGATTCTTCACATACCCTACCCCTACATTATGTGTCATTCTTAGAGAACGCACCAAACTGTCCAAATGTCTCTTTTTGGTTTGGCTGGTACGCCCTGGACTGTACCTTCTCTTTGTAGCTTCCCATCCATATCCCTATCTGGGCTACATGAAAGACCCCCTGGTCAGAATGGCATAAGTTAGTCGCTAAAACGAATTAGGCCAATAAATTGGGGTCTATGGTCACTGTAACATTCTCCCAAAGATGGAAATAGAAATGTATGTTAGTGACTGACATTCATTATGGCCATGGATACAGCCTATGTTTTTCCCCCATTTATTTCCATCCCAGCAACATTACATTCTGGGCCCAGATGTTTCTTTTACCTAAGGTGGCAGGGATGCTATAGGAAGTTTTATTTCTGGTGTATAGAGAACTGGTGGTTCCCTTCATCTGGGTTTTCTTTCCCTTCTTACCACTAGTTATGGGATTTCCAGGATCCCCCACCCGGGCATAACAGACCTGGATATAAGTTATCCCAAAACTCTTACTCTCTTGATCATGCTTATGACCTTTCTCTGAAGGTATGGGTAAATATGTAAGTGGATTTAGGGGGCACTTTCTTGGGAATATCCAGGTTCATGATAAGAGTAATACAACCTAGGTGGAGTGGACGAGTATACTGGTGGAGCTTTGGTAGGCTTTATTGAGATAGAGTTTTCCCTGGTGATAGAGGGTTTAGACATTTCTTACTCTTGTAAATTATTGAGGTCTGTTTCGGGGTTTAGACTTTTAGTTGGCAGGTCTTCATCTTCTAAGAATATCAGTCTAGATTGGGTGTAAAGAGCATTGGTATAAAAGGGTTGGGTTCCAGTAGGGATTGTCCCTACTGGGACCATCCTCCTCTGGATATTTATTGAGGTACTCATTTGACCTTTATTGCTTGCAGGTATTTATCAGAGAGATGATTTCCTCATTTTCAGATCCCCTTGTTAACGAGAAAGGAACAGTATTAATTACTTCCCTATAATCAAAGTTCTTAGTGAGAACTAGGTTAAGGTTATTGTTTTATGGTCCTCTAAGGGAGCGAGAGAACAGTTAGATAGAACGTTTCCTTTTTTAAACAATGACCTCAGGTTTACACCATTCTGCTGGGTCTTCTGGTCATTTGCCAGATCCAACCTGGCAAAATGGACAGTTCCAGATCCTACCCGGGATGCACTCTTTGTATCCCCCCCCTCAACTAAAGGAAGATATTTTCTCTATTTCCCCCATATCAGGGATCTTCACATCTCCAAGGGAAGAGGGTGACATTAACATACCTATTTCCTGGGTTTTTTCTAGCTGAGATGTTATCTTATTATCCCTCATAGAAGATTTACCATCTTCTGTTTTCACGAATGTTGAAGTTGTTCGTTCCTCCAGAAAGAAGGATATTTTATAATTATAATCTGGTTCAGATCCAATGCGGGTATCCTTTCTTGGGGAAGTCAAAAAACTTTCAAGGTGTGAAACTTTAACCTTCTTCTGGAAAATATCCTCATCCACACAGGCTTTTACTGATTGTTTTGACTCAGTTACAAGGAATCTAGAGACATGGTTTCTCTTTGCCTGTAGATGGTTTCTCAGAAGTTCCCGTATCTCCTTTCCACAGATCTAGTTGGTATAGGGTTTCACAAGGAATTTCATATACCAAATGTCCTATCAGTTTACCCCTGTTAACCTGAATCGGGGTATAAGACAAATTTCGACTGACCAATTTTAATTTCTCTCAATTTTTTCAAGAGTGGTATAACCCTTAACATCCTCTTCTGCCATGTCTCTCCTAGGGGCTAAAGAGTGGATTTGTATTTTTGCCTTAATCTCTAGGAAAAATATTATTTTCACTCTGCTAGGGACTTGACAGGCATGAGGAAGAAAGAGATGGAAATGATTGCCTTCCACATGTTTCTTCATGGGAAGAATGGCTTGGTTGGTTAATGAAAAACATGAAATCCCAGTCTTTGGTTTTACAGGGTTTTGGAATCGTTCCATGGACTTCACTCTGTTGATGGGGAAAAGGGGCTTGATTGCATTTAGGCCCACAGATGTTGGATTCATCCTGGAGAGAGTGGGGATTTATTCACTTACCCTCTGCTATTCTTTTTAGAGGCCTGGGGACTTAAATATCTTTCCTCATTTTGAATGGGTTCCCCAACGTGTTTCAGTCAAATTCAGTCAAATTCCACTAATGACACCATTTATGAGGCAGGCATGGGATAAAGACAGACAGGCTCATGAATAATAGTTTCAAAAATGCTTTATTTATAAAAGTTCTGGGGTTGGTGTAATGCCTAACTGGCCCTAACGCTAAAGGTATTGTTTCTTCAGCTGATGTTCCTAAGGGCCGTCAATATCTGTAAGTTAAAAAAAAATCTGTCTGTGTCTAAACCTTTGCTTGCCCTCACCCTTTGACAAAATGTGGTTCGAAGGCTTCTTAAAAGAAACAAAACAGTGGTTCCAAAATGAAATATAAGCTATGGCTGGTTTCATGTGGTTTTCCCACCAGGTGTAGTTCTGGCAATGTCCTAAAAATGTGTACCATCAAAAATTGTTATTGAAAACTTGTCCATAGGGTTCTTGTAATATTTTCAAGGTCTCTGGTTCCTTTGGGGTCCTTTCCCCAATCTTCAAGTTTCAATCGCAATATAACACAGTCCCTTTTAAGCTTCTCAGGGTTCCCTTCCCCAATCCTATGTCTCTCTGTTTCAAAATAAGTATTCAACTTTGCTGGGCCTCTCAGGGTTCCCTTCCCCAAGCGCAGACCACTTTGATGCAACACACAAAGGTTCAGCTTCCAATAACTATGTAGGCCTCTCAGGGTTCTCTTACCCAGGCTTAGGCCCCTTTCATGTAACACAAAAGTTCTGCTTATCAGGATGAGCCATTCGTTAATCACAGTTCTTTCAGAGGCAGTATCAGAGACTTTCAAGAATGCCAGGCTCTTTGCTCCTCCTTGGCGTGACAACTGTGATGAACAACCCCTCTCCTTTTCTTCTACTTTCATAAGTTGCTTAACTTTCCTGCGTTCGGGTTTCCTGTACCTCTTTTCACACTTGCCATGCCTTTCATACTTCTTTCCGCTTTACTGTGCACACTTGCATCTGTTTCTTGCTCCTTTTCACTTTACTGTGCCTCTTGCACACCCTTTAATTTTTATCGTGCATCATGCACACTTGCACCCTTATCTGCTTTTCAGGTTGCACGCACCCTTCTCCTCTTTCCGGGTCGCTCACACCCTCGCTGTGTTTATTTTGCTTTACAATTCCTTCTTTTCTTGTCTCTGGACCTTTAGCACCTTTCACTTTTTAAAGTTCATTTCTCCTTTTAACTCTGTGCCACCAGTGCCTTTTACTTTTTAAAGTACATTTCTCCTTTTAACTCTGTGACTCTAGCGCATTAAAACTTGCTTCTGTGTTGTCTTTGTTCCTTTCGCAACGCTTGCAATATGATTTCCTTTAAATTTTCTTTACTTTCATGTCATTTGCAACAACATTTCAGTTCCTCTCCAGCCACATGCAAACAACCGAGTTTCTCTCTTCCTTTTCTCATGAAACTAACCGTTAAGAGCAGCGCTGGGAAGCTGTCTTCCTCTAGTTGCTTGGGTCGAGGTCAGGGTCTCACCATCTGCCCCTCCAACACACTTCGGACCAGCACACGTCCGAAGGGGATGAGCAGTTGAGTACCTCACTCCAGCTCCTTGGAGACACAGCTCCCTAGCCATGCTGCACCCACTCTAGCATAATGGGTCAGCATCTCGGCAATAAGTTTGTCTCCAGATTCTCCTGGTCTTGCTCACTGCTTCCTTCTGCTACTTGGCTCCCATGCTCCACACTGCATCTCCATCTGGCTCAGCTTCTTGTACAAAACGACACCTTTTATAGTTGAAAGGAGAGTAAAGTGGAGTCAGGTGTAAGTGGTCATTATTAAATGACTGACCCTGCCTGACTCTGTTAGTGGGACAACCTAATGATAATAGGTAACAGTCTTCTCTTTGTTTCTCAAAGTGTTTCTCATAGGTAATCCTTACTATTCTCAGTCTCCTCTTCCTCGTCCCGGTACATGTTCGAAATGGGGAAGGGGGAACGGGATAAGATTGACAAGATCCCCGAAAGGATGAGGGAGGGTGTGATGATGTATATCTGGAAAGGGGGACATATTGTGTCCCTGTACCAGTAGATGTTAGACCACTTTGGTAATTAGAGGGTGATATCATGTTTTGCCTTCTGACGCTTTTCCTCTTGCTCTGCTCAGGATTAGCCATTTCTGGGACTTGTAGTTCAAACCAAAATACTTATGGTTCTTTGGAATTTCAGCCCTGTAGTAATTTCTGAAGATTTATGGGGTATTAAGGTGTTTAATCTCCCTCCTTAATTGGTTGGATTCTTCCCCCAGGTAATTCATCCCCACATCACCGCTCCCAGGGACTGGGTTAGGATGCACCTGTAGTGTCCTGGCCATGGGAGAAGGATCTTTGACCTGGGATTTGGGAAGCCTGAAGGCTGATTCTTCACACCTCCCTATTGGCATGGGCTGGCAAATGGATATACATACTCAAAAAAGAAACTGCATGAGTGAAATTAGCATTAGGAGACATGATCAGTTTATTTGCATCAATAGGAGAGTGAGGGGATAAAATATGGGAGAAAGCAGGATACACGGGGTGAAACTAAGTACCAACACACACAATGGAGCACCGTTCTATAAATGTCAAGCTCACATGTGGAAAGTATTGAGGAGTATGCATTTGGACAGCTCAGACTTCGGGGCTGTCATGGTCCGTGAGATGAAGCCAGGCGAAGACCCAGCAGAGTATATCAAACAGTTCCAGGAGCTCTGGACGTTGGAAACATGAAAACCATGGGAGGAATGTATACATTTATACTTCTATATATCAGCAAAATGACTGCCTTCAGATGTCTAGGCCTCCTTAGACAAAATAGTAGGGCTAGAGGTGACGGGATGGCCAGAGAAAAAAACAGCAATAGTGCGTAATGTAAGAGGAAGCAGGAGAGTGAGAGACAGATAGCCGAAAACACCAAAAAGGCTGAGAAGTAGCTGGTACAGAAAAAGGTTGCAGGATATACAATGGAAGGGGCACTGCTGGAAGGGGCAATGCTCATACCCGACGCTGCCTCAGTGGATTCAGCCCAACAGGAATAGGAAACATGCTCCTGCATGCGGGATATATGCCACCACCATACACTCCACAATGGGGAACACAGCAGCAGGGGAGTTATCCACAAGGGGGGGTTCATCCAACTATGGAGAAAATACCCAGAGCGAGGGGAAGGAGGAGGATATAGGGGAGTAGGGTACCATTTTTATGGTCTGTGTTTTAGATGCAGGAATATGGGGCACTTTGCATCCACCTGTCCTTTTGGAAAGCAAGTGCAAGCACAGGCATATCAAATAGCACAACAGAAAGTCCTGTTTATGCATCAGTTGCAGCTGCAGGAGATACAGCCCAAGAAGCGCATCCATGGCAGGGACAGCCACAACCCCCACAGGCGCCGCCACAAGCCCCAGCTGTGCAGGTCGAGAGCGGGGGAACACTCCCAGGTATGACACCCACGCCAGCACAAACATCAGAGATTGCTGTAGTACAGGGCTAGAACGTGGTACCCCACTACACCGGGATCTGTGTCATCAGCGAGAATGCCTTCCTGTTCCTGATGAACATAATGTCCCAATAGGAGACCCCACAGGGAGTGCGTGTGTGTCTAGTTCTAACAGTAACTGAAGACTCCAAAGAGGAACCTGAGGTAGCAGTGAACATAGGACCAAGAGAGTTTTCTTTCCTGATAGATACAGGAGTCACCAATTCATGCATAAGGGTGGGTAGATTCCCACTGTCAAACAATGTAATGGACATGCAAGGCTTCTCTGGGGCAATTGTCATGGTTCCAGTAACAAAAGACTTACTGTTAATGATAGGGACACAGCACATTGAAGCACCCCTTCTGTACTCTAAAGATATCCCCATGGAAGTACTAGGGGGGGATTTACTGAGCAAACTGAATGCAACAATATTGTTCAGAGAAAAGGGAATGGTGTGCTCAATGCTAGGTGTGTATTATGCCCAAGTATCGGCACTCCTTCTGGCAGCACACACACACAACACATTGTGAGAACAGCCCTGTACCATGAGTTATTCCTGTATAGGCTTCAGATTCTTCTGGGATGGGTACTAGGGACACAAGGAAAGGTATTCAGACTGGCCTCAGAGTTTCTTTTTCGGCCACAGTGCCAGAATGACGATGGTAGGGTGCCAGAATAGTATTACAGCTTGAAGAAGTGGTGATTTGTAAAGGCAGGGTGAACCTTTGCAGGACAGATGCCAATGATATGGAATGGTGTACAGTGCTATGCATTGACCTCACTCTGACAATAATAGGGTTAACTGTCAAACCGCTCTTCTCAACTGGGAAAGAATAGGGAGAGATGGTGTTCCAGCTACAAATACCTTGCCCAGTATGACTGGTAGAGAAACTGGTACCACAACTCACACAACAAGTTGCCGGTAAGATAGCACAGCGAGGTACGCACTCATTCTGACAACTGAGCTTTGCCTGCTGACGCAGATTCAAAGCCTGGCAGCGCCAACTAAGCCTTTCATCCTATAAATAGAGTACCACACAGTTTGATAATAATGACAACTGTTATTAAAGCACTCATATACCTGCAGGTTTGTAGCATTATATAAAAGCTAGTTATTATAGTAAAAAAGGAGGGCAGGTAAGACAGGAGGATCTAAAGAAGGCCCAGAGAAACTGTGGCCAACAGGCCCGCATGATCTGGGGGTACTGAATGGAACAGGGGGTGTGAGGATAACATTGAAAGAGGGAGCATTGCTACTGTGGGTAAAACAATACCCATGTTGTTGTGAGGCAGACAAAGGGATATAATCAACCATCCACACATTATGGCAGCAGGGCATAATACAGACATCAACGTCACCATTCAATGCAGCCATATACACAATAAAGAAATCAAAGGGGGTATCATGGAGATTTATACAGGATTTATGCCACTTGAACAATGTTGTAGAAGCAGAGTTCCCACTGGTGCCAAATCCTGAAGCAAAATTATACAATGGTGCTGCAGTAGTGTGCTACAGGGATGGGAAATTTAAGACTGCCTCCCAAGTAAGGTTTACACCGCATTATTCAGTGCAGGCAGCAGAACTAGTTGCCATGATAAGTGTGCTATACATGACAGAGGGACTTTTGGGGAATATATTTTTGACTGTTTATGTCACTTCCAACTTTCAATCAGGATTAGCATGCTGGTAGTGAGGGGGGTTATCATCATATCATATCATATCATTTGCTCATAATGATGCAAAGTCAGCAGCAACATTCTTGGTGCAGAAGGTGTTCTCAAGATGGGGAATATGAGATTAAATAAGATAGGTCAATGAGCAACATTTTTCAAACTACCTATTTAAGGAAATTACAAACATCCTTGTAATAAAGCACTGACTATGCACAGTGTACTGGCCGCAGGCAAACAGGATTGTGGAGCATTTAAATAGTTGCCAACTTTGTGCAAGAACTGGCTTTATTGCCTCCCTTTAGCCCTCTTTGCACTACACAATTTCGCCTGGCTTGGACCATCATTTGACTCTGCATGAAATTGTTACTGGCAGAAGGATGCATGTTTTTCTCCCTCAAGCAAGTACAATTGTGGATGCTAACACCATTACACAGGTTTTGGGAGAAGAAATTCAAGTGTATATCACTGAACTCACCAATGCCCTAAAATACATGTCACGCCAGGATCAACGTTCAACAAGTCAAATGTCCAACGAGGGAACATCCACAAGTTCACAGGACAAAGAGACTTTTCCACAAGCAATGCCCCTGGGTGTTTGTCCGCAAATCTCTGTGGAAGTGGCAAAACCCGAGGTTCACGGGTCCACATGAAGTGGTGTATGCAACACTCACAGCAGTGAAGATTAAAGAGAGAAGAGCATGGATCCATATATCCGATGTTCGCAAAGACAACATGATCTCCTCATCTGCAGAGCAGGAGAAGGGGACCAACTTGATGGGAAGTATTATACAGTTGTTGCTAATGCCTTTTTCTGCTATCAGTCTTTACAGGAGACCCAAAGAAGAAGAAAAAGAAGGGCAAACAAACTTTGGGGGAATGGGAGAACATGCAAGGGAGATGTGTCACTCATAGGGATAGGATGGTTTTGTGTTTTTCTGTTCTCTCTCCTTCTCTTCTAGTTCTTAGTGCATAAAGAGTATTGTTGATTGGCAAAGGAGAATGAATAAAGCACACACAACAAAAGTAGTAGATTTAGTGCTGAACGGTTTTATGACACAATTAAGGAGGTGATGGACACGGCATCTGGGAATGTCTGGTACAACGAGATTAAACATGTGAGAAGATAGAGGGCTAATGGAAGTTGCTATGTCTGCTCACTAATCCCACATGTCACAGGGACATCAAAACAATTTCTGCCCCAAGAGATAACAGCAGTGGAAGGGGGATACCTAATGCACCTATAAGACTAATGGGTTGTTTCAGGGGCAAATGGTTGAAGTCCACTGGATAGCTGAAGAGAAGGAAGCATATGCTGATAATTATATATAGCTGGAAAGCATGCACAAAAAAGAAGCCACAAAGCATATAAAACTAGAATATGTCATGGAGGGAGTGCGTAGGGGGGGGTGTACTGCAAAAATTCAACAGGACCCAATGTCCTGTGGTGCCACACCAGACCCCTGATGAGGATACAGGGTTCAGTGTCCCACGATGGGGGATGGGAACAGGGGATGCACAGAGTGGTTAGTAGGATTTGAAGAAGGGCTGGTGAGAAAAATAATTGAAAGTTGCCAAGCAATGTGGAATGCAAATATACATGCATTAACCTAGATAGACATGAGACATCAACGAGTTCATATAAAGCCTATTACACAACTTTCTTTGTGTTTCCGAGCAACAAGGATGACTGTAGTAGGGGTAAACACTGGCTTCCAGAAGACTATGAACATCCTGGCATTGCAGAATGGGATGGCGGCAATGATGGATCCATGGTTTTCCTGTGGGTGCAAGATATACGCTCAATTACCTCCAGATTGGGGAGGAGTGAGCGCCCTCGTCACCTTCCAGAATCCTGCTTTGTTCATGCTCAAGCAGATTTGGTACCATTCAGCAACCTCTCTGCATTGTGGCAAGAGAAGATGGTGAAAGAGCAGAGAGGACAGGGAAGAGAGGAAAGAAAAATGAACATAAGGAAATGAAACAGCAACTATATTTTGGAAGAATCATCGCAAAGTTTGGATGCCACCCCACAACACTTGAGGATGTTTAGCAAAGCATCTGTCTTTTTTTACTTCACTGTTACTACCTGGGGTGCCAGCAGTCACTAATTCCAAGTGGTTGCAGATTGCCAGGTAGGAGGTGCTAAACCTGGAAAATGAGACCAAAAAAGGACCAAAAGGAGGAACTTTGTTCCCTGTGCCTGCTGGCACTTCAGAATTGCTTGTTTTGTTCTGGACATGATTACAGCCATGGAGGGAAGGTCTGCCATACAATAGGCAGCAGTTGCTGCAAGGCAATACCTGCTAATGATGCCACCAATGGGACACTCACAAAGGCTGTCAAGGAGAGCCATACGTTGCTAGAAAAAATGACAATAAATACACATGATATCACATCAGACAGTTGGCTGGACTCATTGTTTGCCTAAGTGCCCGAGTGGCTGCCCGCCATGTTCAAGGTAACTGTCCCCATGCTTGTTGTGATTCTCATTGTGTCTCCGCAGGACAGCGGATTATCAAAAACTTTAATTGCAGCAAGGAAAAGATTCAGTATATAATGTCTGATAATGAAGTGGGGAATGAAGGTAGAAAAAAGGAGGCCCAGCATCCTGGAATGAATGTTGGTGAGGATGAGTTGCAGGTGGTCTTTGCAGTACCGCACCACATTCAGAAGACTATATCGTTTTTTGGGTAGCATGTTCCCTAGATGAGTGGGAGTGCATGGTAACAATATCCACATCGGATGGGTACAAAGAAGATGGAGGGGACATGGATTGGGTAACATGGGTATGGATGCCCAAGACAGTGAGCAAAGAAATGGAGGGAAAAGAGTGTTGACAGATAGATCAATCGAAGGGGGAAATTCAAATAAGGTGCTGATACAGAGCTGTCAAGGGGGGCACTTATACCAGTTGCAGCAATAACGCGGACAGGAGGGGGTACCCTGGCTATGGGACAGGGAATCATCGACAGCTGTAATACAGGTGACTAGAGCATGCACGTAGCCCAGGGGTTACACTGAAGGGGGAACACTAGGGCACAAAATAAATATGGTGGCTTAAACACATAGGGTCCTGTGGAACAGTCTGAATCAGGTGAAAACCACTGGTGAGTGAACTACATGGGGATGACACAGACAGGCCCTACACGTTAGTTCACTTAGAACATTGTGTAAACACTCCACAGCAGTGTGTTGGGGGAAGATTCATTCAGGCTGACTGTCCCCAGGAGATAGCAGCCAATGGGAACAGCACAAGCCAATACATTCAAGGTCGGCGAGCCAGTCTCACAGGTACTCGAGGAGACCTGGGGAATTGAAATTCACCAAGATATGCCCGGGGAGGCATACACACAGCACAATTGGCACCCACCTTTTGCAGGTGGGTGTGGGAAGATGGATGTGGGATAAAGAGGTGATCCAGGAGGAGCCAATCAGAAGGTACATTTTGGTGTCCCTAAAAGGCAACAAGTATACTGTGTCCTTGATGATGTTTACGAGGCCTTTCCTTGGTCAGATGTCATGTGAATGTCTCCCTTTGCACCAGTTCAGGGTGTCTTGTGTATTTCCTATGTGTGCTGACCAATGGCAGATGAATAAAGTTCCAGAGGTAGCATGATTAAGTAGCAGTTAATAACAATCCATTTGTGGGGTGGAGCAGGAAGTAATGTGGCCCCACAAGCGGAGGTGACGAGTCATGGGAGGGCAGGTCTGTTTGCACTAATAATTTCTAACTAACCTATGTCTAGCTATTGGGGACTAACTTGACCCCAACCATTACGTTTCGTCAAACACTCGATAACTCGACACACTAATTGCAACCGTTTACTAGGCACATATTGTACTTGCTGTATAAAAGATCTGAATGCAGTGGGTGGTTTTGTCAGCTTTCATCAACCAGCTCTGTTACAATGGGCTTTTGATTTGTGCCTGCCTAGCTGTAATAAACAGTGTTACATCTTGTCTGCTATGCACTCCTTTTTGGATTACTTCTGGTAAATTACTTATTACGTGCTCGCAGAGTACCCCTGTTACATAGGCATCTGGTCTGAGACTGAGACACTAATATTTCACATACCAGGGATCAAGGGAAAGGGGTCCCTCAGAACTCCCCCACACCACCTCTGGAGTCCTGCCTCTCCACATAGACATGAATGGATCCATGACCCTGACCCATGCCTCCAACC
The DNA here is from genome assembly GCF_040938575.1 of Ambystoma mexicanum. NCBI lineage: Eukaryota > Metazoa > Chordata > Amphibia > Caudata > Ambystomatidae > Ambystoma > Ambystoma mexicanum. The sequence continues at coordinate 1,247,397,738 of NC_090930.1, read as the reverse complement.
TTTCTTTTGGTCGCCCTCTTCCTCGTCAAGCTTCTACTTTCAACTATTCAGGTATTTTTGCAGGCCAGGGACAGTTTCAGCATATCGTATATGCTCTGGAGAGGATGCTGTAGAACTCTGTTGTACCTCTATGTCAGGAGTCTCTAATGGTGCTGTAGTTCCTGCTTGGAGCTTTTCTTCTCCCACAAGTATCTGTTTTCTTGCTGGTATCATTCCCTGTATTTGGTTGGAGGCTTGGTTTTCTTTGGGTTTATCGATCACCTCTTATCTGGTGATCTGGGCCCAGGTTAAATCTGTGATCAGCCTCAGTGCTTCCTCTGGAGGTTAGCTTCTTTTTTATTAATGTTTGCAGCCATTCCTCCAGTCAGGGATCTAGACGCGCCTGGGGCCAGCTCCTCATCCTTCTCTCTGACCAACATGTCACCTTTTTCTTTGGGGGTGGGGCAGTGTACACTTTGTGTTGCTGACCCATGCTCCTGTTTTCGTTCTGTTCAGTGCTTCCACATGCTGTCAGGCTGTGTCCGTTGCTTGTTGTTGTTGTTGTAGAACTTCTCTAGGATCTTAAAAGGCACTCCCTGAATCCAGGCTTCCCTGGATTTCTGGCAGATTCTTCCAAACTTTGCCTCCTTTTGTTTCTCAGCACGTTGATCCCAGACCATGAAGAGTTTTGGTTGCATAATGGTGCTACACCTCTATATGCTAATTATCCAGGGTTAGGGAGGCCTGGTAAGCCACATTTTTTAAGGTGTTCTTAAGTTCTGACAGGAACTCCCTATGTCTTGCTTCGGTAACTGGGACCAGCTCCTCATCCTTCTCTCTGTCCAACATGTCACCTTTTTCTTTGGGGGTGGGGCAGTGTACAATTTGTGTTGCTGACCCAGGCTCCAGTTTTCGTTCTGTTCAGTGCTTCCACATGCTGTCAGGCTGTGTCCTTTGCTTGTTGTTGTTGTTGTAGAACTTCTCTGGGATCTTAAAAGGCACTCCCTGAATCCAGACTTCCCTGGATTTCTGACAGGATTCTCCCAAACTTTGCCTCCTTTTGTTTCTCAGCACGTTGATCCCAGACCATGAAGATTTTTGGTTGCATAATGGTGCTACACCTCTATATGCTAATTATCCAGGGTTAGGGAGGCCTGGTAGGCCACAGGTGTTCTTCAGTTCTGACAGGAACTCCCTATGTCTTGCTTCGGTAACTGCCTGACTCTGCACCATCTTGGCAAGAAATGCTTCAAGTTTTCTTGTCCTCTGTTACTCTGTTCAGTTTTATTAATTGTTCATGCATCTGTGTTGATTTGTCTTTCATCAGGTGGCTTGTTGTTTTTAGATGACACAATATTTTCCCAAGATGGGAAAGACTCCCACCTCTAGGCTCCAGTATGCTTGTGTTCACCTCCATGACTCAGTTTGAACTTGGAAGGGTTTCTGTGTCCCCCTGAGGTCCTGTTCTTTGTACTCCTTTTGCGTTCTTGAGGGAAATCCTACTCCATCAGACTGCATTATGTCTCCATGGCCCAGGTGGTCTCCTCAGTGGGAGTAGCATTTTGTCTCTTGAGTTTGGCAAGTTCTTGGTTGATCCTTCTGATGAGCTTGGCTATGAATTCATCCTCAGATTTATCCTGTTCCCTCTCTCTTCTTCACCTTCTCTTAACCCACTGGTCTCATACGATTATGGCAGTTTTTTACTACCAGCTGTTTCCTTTTCATATTGGGGCTCACTCCAGTAGTCCGCTTCAGATGCCCAGACCATTTATTCCTCTTTGATGCCTGACCAGTCTTCTTAGGTAATACATCTTTAGTGGGGAGATACAAAAAATACAGGTGCTTCTTAATTAAGAGCTGTGGTTCCTTCCCCTTGAACCCAAACATTTCTCAGGCACCCACCGTTTACTCTGCTGGACTGTTCATGCTTATCCCTCTCTCTGTGGGTGGTGTCTGTATCAGGAACTACATTATTTCACAATAACGCCAATTATGGCAATGTTCCTAATGAGTCACAAGCAAATGGAATAGGTTGGCAAGTTCTTGCTTGACCCTTCTGATGAGCTTGACTATGAATTCATCCACAGATTCTCACAAGACAAATGGAATAGGTTTTAACATTTTATTATAAAAATATATACAAAAAATGGGAATTGGGGCTCAAAACTAGGGGTGGTCCATGTGTTATTTCCCTCATCCTTGGATGGGGCTCCAACCTACCTATCCCAGTCTCTAAAGCTAGGTAACTCTATGTAGCCTATCCCTACTATGGGAATGCCTGAAGGTCATAGCATTGTCTATATATACAGAGGGGATTCCTATATTATTACTGGGGTAGACTCATTACCATGGGCTTCTCAACCTAAACAAGTCTCATCTCCACACTCCTCTCTATTCCTCTCTCTCTACCTCTCTCTCTTGCTCCTTATCGCTCTATTCCCACTAGTCTCACACTCTGTCTCCAGATCTTATCAATCTTTACCTCTTCACCATCTTTCAGATCCCTGTAAATTTCACTCCTCTGAACTTGACTCCGGTCCCTGCTCTCTTCTTCACTCCGACCTCTCACTTTTCTCTCTTGCTCACATTCTCTCACACTCACCCTCCTGCACTCGACTCTCTTCTCCTGTTCCCACTCCAACATTATCTTCAAACACTCACTCACACACAAACACCAAATTAGTGCCACCCTCTCTGTCCCAACAACATACCTATACTCTATATAAGAACTCGAAATGTCTCCTCCAAGTCCTCCTGCCCGTGCTGCACACTCCTCTCTGCTCTGTTGGTCATTCCCTAACATCATCCACACACCTTTCAATGCCAACAAATTTTGCTGGTCTTTTATATCCGTCTCCTTCCTGCCTAGAACGTTGTCACTGCTCCCATTGGCCATGTATGTCAGCTCTTTCCCTGGGCCAGTCTCTAGCTTCTCTTATCCCAACTCCCACATCTCCTCACATTCTGAGATGAGACTTCCTCAGGAAGTAATCATAAGTGCATTGAGCCCAGACCCCTTTCCGTGTAACCTGACCGTTCCTCCTGTTCCAGTCGGGGTCTTTTCCATTAGGCCCAGATGATATCTGGTACCTGTAGTCCCAGCTCTTCTCTGCATGTTGCTGCCTCCCAAGAAACAACTGATAGATTAGAGATAGAGAGCCATGGTCAGGACAATGTCTAACATCATTGGCTCCGGGGCAGAGGCAGCAATGTATATACATTGCTCCAGACATACCGGGGAACCAGGAATGGGCATCCCCTCAACCCCCATACCACCTCCGGATTCCTTTGCTCCAACTTGTTCCAACTTGATAGGGTCATACCGATGACTCTGTCAGAAGCCACAAAGGAATTTCACCTTGATGACGTAACATCTATCAATTCCATGGAGACAGAGACTTATTGGGGTATATTGAGGTGAATAAAACTACAAACCTGTTCTGAAAGCAAGAGTAGTTCCAGGACAGCTAAGATCATTTAGATGGTGATAAATAACAAGATTCACTATCAGCATAGTTTTATTTTTCCTGATTAAAAAAAGAGCGATTTAGAAAAAATGCTCTGTATCCACACAGACCGTTCTTTCTAAATGTAACTCTCATGCTCCTGCTAAACAAGAGTGCGTGCTGCGGCTGACAGGAATGCAAGAACAGGTAAGCGTTGATGTGTGTGAATGTGTATATTTTAGGGAACAGAGCTTTCTGGGGTGGGGAGGGAGGCAGCGTTGAGTGAAGAAGGGGAGCTTGAGGTGTGGGGGGGAGTGATCGCCTGATTTAGAAGTCATCGGCCAGAGATTCTGGGGTGAGGGACAAGGCAAGGGCATATTTCTTCTTTTTGTGGTCCGACTAAAATCGGCTGAAAAAAAAACTGTCCTACAAAAAGCAAAAATATGACATAGAACCCTATCAAGATGTTGACCAATTGCATTATCTAGAACATTTACAGGGTGGCCTTCTGGAGAACCTGGGGAGAGTCACTGGGTTCAATAGATCCCCTACCTAGTATAGAGGCCCAGACCCAACCCTTCTGGCTTCCAAAGGCCCTATGGAAAGGAGTGCAAGATGAATTTTAGCGAGATACACAGTTCGAATATTTTCCCTAGCTACCTCAGCCATAGGCAATGCACATATAATCTGACTTGTGACATCTAAAGATTCCAATACCAGATATATGTGATGGGTTCTCTCACTATAACTGTATACCTTTATGGTAATATCACAAGCAAGCTTCCTAGAAACCAAAATAGACTACCTAAGTTACTTCCATCTTCATCCCTCAGAGGAGAGCTAAAAGGAAGGGCAATATGTGAAAAAGTAAGGTCTGTCTCTTGCAGTGATGATGTGATGGACTGGGGAGGGGAGGCTGAGTGATACCACTCATGCTGTGATGCTGCTCCAGGGGTCGAATGCCCCATGGCCAGAAGGAGGTTTGGGGGGCAGGAGCTCGTCAGATGAAGCCAGATTATGCAAATGTCAGTTTAGGAGATTATGCCCTATTGAAGGCTGGAAGAGCCAATGAAGTTACCTGGAGGTTTGTAGCTTCTAATTCAAACACTGTGTTCTGTACCCTTGCAATTCTCAGGTGTTATTAAGGTCAGACAGCAGCAAAATCTCTAATCATCTGCACTGGCTCTATAAACAATCTATGAGATCTGCTTGGTCTGTCGATTGACCTCCTGTATTATGAAAAGTGTACATGGACTTTTGATACTAATATGCTGGATATCGGGTCAGTGAGTAGCATTTAAACAATCACAATTAACTATGCAATGCTCAAATCGCTCACTCCAACCAATGCAATGTAATTTGTGGGTGGAATAAAAATGGTGAGAAAATTGAATGTAGATCATCCAGAAAATGCACCTGGATGTGAGAAGCACTAAACACCAAATGTAATGTGTGTTCTCTTTATTCCCACTAGTAGATTTGAAAAGACAGGGATGTTTGCCACCTTATGTTCCTTAATGCTCACTTCCATGCACTGTCTTCAATTTCTTAATCAGGTGTAATTGGTACAATTTTAAACAGCATTATTGGCTACATTCTTGTATGCTGATCCTTGCCACACAGATATATTCTGGAGAGTATCCTACTTCTCTTTGCCTTGTTTGCATTTTAAGAGGTCCTTCTTGAAGTATACTTTATCACTTAACGAATATTATTTCTTTAATCATTTTATGTATCTCAATAGTGGAAATTTCATTTGATCCACTGGCAAATGTTTTCTATTGTCTCCAGTTGGTTTATGTATAGGTTGTTTAAACATATGGCTACATATGGCCAGCAGAAAAGATAAACATTACACTAGTAAAACAATATGCCCAGTTGGGTATAATATCAATATGTAGGCAAAAATTTAAAATACATATGAAGGACAATAGACTCATACTATCCTTCATGTCTGTTTGGTGCCAAAACATCACTTGTAGGCCTCCCAAATCATCAACCAACCAAGTCACTTGTTGCAACTCTAATAAGTCATTCCTATCACCTTTTCTCTTTAAAAACTAAACTCTATGCTGCTATTTTTAGAATCATCTCATGGCATCAATTTCAGTTTTCAAATGTATAAAGATGTCACATAAGCACATATATAATGTTAGGAGACAATCCAGAGACATGAGTCAAACCTACCAATTGCTCATGGCATATATTCTACTTGGTGATGGAGCTGCACATATGCCTTAACAGTGCTAAAATGGAGATCACATCCTTGAGCACAGTGTGTTTCCATTGCCCCAAAAACTGAGCAGCATTCCTTATCCCTTACATAAAATAATCTGGTTATTCATGTTAGTTTTGTCATACAACGGACTTCCTCTCACCAAGTCACAGCCACTTCTAAGAGCACCAACCTAAAGCTCACGATGCAGGCAACGCTCCACTGAGTGCTCCAGAGAAAACAATAGATTGCAAAAAAAATATCAGGGAAATTGACTTTTCCTGGCATGAATACTATATACCTTTCTCTATGCAGGTACCCTCAAAGTGAGTTTCTAAAGACCAAAGGATCTAAAATCAATCAGCCAGAATGTGTGTAGCATCAGAGAAGGCAGTCTTTGAATGCAACACTCTTCATTGCCTGGAAGGAGCCTCATTTACTTTACAGAAAATACTTTCTTCCATGTATTGTCCAAAACTCGCTTTGTCATGGCAGGCATTCCTTCATTGTCTTTGAATTACTTAAATGCCATTTCCCTCCATGTTGCAACACGGGGGTGCTTCCTTTAGAAGCCTCCCGCCACGTCACCCACATCTGGCCCCCCTCCTCACCTAGCACCCTCTCTTCTCTTGCTCTGTGGAACAGGGGTTCCCCACCTTCATTCCCCCAATCCACTCTCCACCCACCGTATGGCCCTCCGGGTATCCCATCTCGCCTTTTTCCTCCCTCGCATGGCCATCTTCCTTTCCTTCTGCCTCACCTCTTTTCCTCCTTCCAGCACCCCCTACTTCTCACTTCTGTCATTGCTACTACGCCCACTCTCCTTCCTTCCAGTTTCCCGTCTGGACCTGCGGCAGTCATGCCCACTAAAGACTCACACTGCAATTGCTGCACGTTAAAAAACATGAATTAGCACCCTGGCAGGGGTAGCCAGCTAATCAAGTGGCTAGAATCGAAGTCTTGAACAGCCGGTGAAAGCCTGTGTTCCATCCCATCTGATGTATGGCTCCCCTCACCGCCATCTTCCTCCACCCTACTCCTCCTTATTATTTTTTTGTAATTCCCTTCCCCACACTTACCTTATTTCGGCTGCGGTGGCACTCGCTGCCGCAGCCGCACCTTCCTCTCTGCTCCCAACGGCCATTATGGAAAGGGAAGGCAGGGGTACAGAGCCCCGCCTTCCCTTTCCATGGCGGCTATCTCAATTTAGTATTTTATGTGATTGAACGGGACGTGCGAGGCATCGCGTTCAATACTGAAAATGCTTTCTTTGTAGAACCCCTGGCTACCGCTTTGGTAGCCCAGGGTGCTAATGGCCTTAAACTCTGATTCCAAGTACTGGAATGGGGGGGTAACGACCAGGAGCCCTCGATAAGGGCCTCACTTTGCTCGGGCCATTAACTTGGGCTGCCGCCACATTAATTGCTGAAAGGCAAGGACTTTCAAAATGTTATCCACTACAATGATTGTGCATGTTGTATAACGCCCTGGGAAGAAAAGGCTTGATAGGTCGTTGAAAGCTGGTTCCCCACTATGCCCTTAGGTGAATGCTAAAATCAGGCATTGCTACTGTTTCTACTCAGTCTACATTCAATCACAGGAAACAGTGATTGAAAATAGATTCACGTTTTTTGCTCAAAACATTGGAACTACCTGAGTCTACGCCTGAAGACCAATCATAGCCTTCCAACATTCGAGGGAGCATTAAAGACGTCCATGTGCAAGGGGGCATGTATTCATCTCTGCCATTTATGAATGTACCCCACCTCCAAGTAAAGATAACCCTTTTGTCAGCACAGAGGAACCCACACAGTCGTCTCACCAGAATCCAGAGGCAAAAGGTACCCAAAGTACAGGTGGGCATTGCCCCCAATTTCTAAAGTGAGGTCTTATTAGCTGTGCACAATGATTCTGACTCCCAACCACTGCAAAGAGTTCAGATGTCGACATGTGGTGCATTACCAATACAATAGTTACATATATACATACAAACTTTGCAAGCTGGTTGCACAATACAACTATAATCACGTAAAGTGTTCTCAACGGTTTGCATGCTTTCATTTTATTTTAGAAACAGTGCCTTGTACTAGTTGTCTACAATTATGCACTGTTGCCAAGTATTATAATTTGTCTGGCTTGCTGTGTGATTGGATAACAGATTGGAAGGACTCATTATCACTGTTAATAGTGGATTGACTCAACTCCCAAAGAAGTAAACATGGTACACCAGAATAATGCTCAGAATTCCAAAAGGTATGCTCCAACATGATGAAGGCAAGAAGAGAGGTAGTTGTAAAACCTGGTTTATTTCTTAAAAATAAATACAAAAATATAAATATAAAACATTGGCAGATTGAGTTTGATGAAATGGATGTGTTTCTTTTTTCACCAGCTGCATACCACACTTACTAACACCACATGTACATTTGTTTTTCTTCATTTTTTAATGTACAGAATTGGACATCTTTTTCTTAGACTCATGGTCCTATATTTATATTTTTTTAAAAGCTGTTGCTGGAACGGTCAGTCCATTGATTCCAGCAGATGCAACTTTTTCCATGAGGTGGTTGCCTGCTGGAAAATCATCCTGTTTAAGTACTTGAAGTTAATTGTTCAATTAACAGACAACACTGAATTCCAGTAGCATTTTGTCCATGGAAACGTGACTTCATAAAAGGTGTGTCCCATGTGATTCAATATGCAAATTAATAAATTCATCAAAAGAACCAGTCGTAGCCTAAGCAATCATTTCAGTTCTCAAAGGAAAGCGTTGTGCTGCGTGGCAGAGCAGTTCATCTCATTGTTAATATTTGTGAAGTGAAAAGGAGTCCGCACCAATACATGTCCTTAGTTTTGAATGGACAGGAAGCGGAACTTTCTTTAGGAGTCTTTGTCACTTTCGCCACCACCGTACATCTCCGCAAGCTTATTGAACTGCGGGCCCCACTCCTTGAGGTATTCGTAGTTGTGATCTCCTTCGGTGGTCGCCGAATCCAACGAACTCAGGGATTCTGCAATGGAATCGTTGCCCTCATAGGCGTACGTGGCAAGAGAATCATATGGTGGGGCGGTCGGATCAATATCGTGCTCCTTCAGCCTTTGGTTGATGAAATCCCGCACATCCGTGCTATCTGGTACTGCCGCAGTCCTGCTCGGCAAGTACAAGGTTTCAGGGACAATATCTCTCCGGAGCTTCTTATCCTCCATAGCCCCAGGGTTTCGAAGTGTGCCAATATCAAAAGCCTGCGTGTCTTCTTCTCCACCGCCTTCATCGTTGTAACTGACAATGTTATCTCTGATGTCCTCCTTGGACAGGATCAGAGGCTCTTTCTTCCGCTGCCTCTTCATTGCGGCAAACAGCACCACTATAACTAGGAGAAAAAAAGAAGAAAAACAAAGATTCACTGTGAATCAGATCAGAGTGCACTTGACTTTCATTCGAAGTATAACAGACAGCAAAAAAAGCACCATTCATAGTTCAATAGCTTCGCGCAATACATTTATAGATTTCAAATATCTGAAGCGTAAAAGGCTTTCCTGCATCTTTCTTATTGCTACATAATACAGATAACTTCATACTGTGCAAAAGCAATGAATATTATATCATTTCTGTTTTCTTTTGAGTGATGGGGATGAGCAAGTAGAACACCTTTCAAGATAACACTGTTGACAGCGTGAATGTTAAACAATATGTTTTAGTTGCTAAGTTGATATTTTTAGGTTTAAGACCTATAATGGCGCTAAACGAGATAATGCATTGCATGGAGATTCTGTACAGCTGTCTACATTAGGTGTAGATGTCTACAGGTCTTTAGAGTGTTAACTAAAATAAAGAATGAAACTACTCAGAACACCGTCTTCGAAAGATTCATAACAAAGCCATTTTCAAGGCAAGGATGATGTTAATGTCAGGGTCCTCTCTTGGATTGTATAGATGTATCATTCTGAAAATACTATTTATATAAGGCAGTTCATGCTGGTAATCAAATCAATAACCTCACCTTCCACCATCATGTCTACCATTGGACCTTTACAGGAGACTATGTTTCATCTTTACTCATCAAAGAATATCATGTCTGTTAAAGGAAGCACATGTGATAAAGAAAGGTGTTTTTTATCTATGCCTGCTTATACTCGTCAACTAGCTACACCCGATCAAGAAATATATGGTCTTCAGCTAGGGCAATGTGAGGAATCCTCAGATGTTATCCCTTCTCCCCTAGTAGGAGACCCTTCCCATGGGGCCATGGTGCAGTGGACACTACCCAATATTCCTCCTGGGGTTGGTGTAATGCAGGAGCATCACAGGGAGAGCCCCTCTCCTTCATGGGACAAGGGATGACCATCTCTGGAGAACACAGTACTGTCTAGATAAACCCCAACCTCCCTCATCCTCCTTCCCTATCCAAGGACCACTAGATCCCCAAACTCCCATGTTCATCTGCCTACCATACATAACTGAGAAGAGGGAGAGTTGCTCACGTGTAGGAGCGAGGCCCCGCCCATCACCAATGGGAGACAGCCCTCCCCAGCCTCCATTTAATAGCATTTCCCGGCGCACACGCACCACGCACCAGCAAGTACAAACAAGTACTGTTTGCTGTTGATTGTGGATCGTCTAGCTGTTGGATACGCTTTCGAAGTGCCGTGGATTCAACCAGCTGATTTCCTCCGAAGCTGCGTGGTGCTTGGAACTGCAAACTCCAGGAGGACGTCTTACGCAGTCGCACCGAGCCTGCCTGACCTCGTTCATCGGAAATAGGAGGTGACTTTTGGCACCCATTGTCCCACTGTGCCCCCATTGACAGTTTATATCAGGACTGCTCCCCAGGCCGGGTGCCTAATACCTACCTTAATTTTTATTTTTATTCTTTGTTTCCTGTTTTCTTACTTTTAAGGTTACTCACATGAGGGAGCGAGGCCCCGCCCACCACCAACGGGAGATAACCCCCCCAGCCTCCATTTAATAGCATTTCCCGGCGCACCCGCACCACTCACCAGCACTGTTCGCGGGTCGCCGGGTGCAATTGCAAAACCTTGCTGGGGTTTTTCTGACCTGTTCCCCTAGCACGAAGGTGGGTCTTGTGGAGGCCTTTGACTAATTTATTCACTTATTTGTCTAGTTATTTATTTATTCATTTAAGTTTTGTAGTTTATATATTTATTCTAATTTATTTTATTGTATGTTATTTTTCGAATGATACATTACACTTTGACCACCAGCATGCCACCCATCTCAGAATTACGAGCAAAATTGGATGGTTTGAGTTCAAATATTGCCTCTAGAAAAATACTCTATCAGAGTCGCTTCACGACCCTGTTACCTAGAGCTGGCCATAAAACCTCTAAACGCTCACTGTCAGTGGGAGATGATAGCAGATCATCCCCAACCGAGAGAGCAACTCTTGATGGTGAGGGCAGTACTGGACAGACACCTTATACTACCCAATTAGGCCCAGAGGTAGTATATCCCGCAGCACAGCCTGCTAATAACAGGATCTTTGATCCATCACAAATGGGTGACCAAGAGGCTACTAATGTTAGAAGTAGTGTAAATGGTGCCCCCACGGATACAACGATAATGGCTGCTTTTCTCCCTGATGACATGCATATCATATCATCTGATTTATCAGGAGATATGACACCCAACCCATATCATGTTCTGTCGAGGCCCAACAAAAATTGAGGCAAGCCCATGCCCACTTGACAATGGTAGGAGAAATTGAAGAGGAAGACATTGAGTTCATGAACATTACAAATAAAACTGATGAAGATGCCAAAGAAGTGCTATACATTTGTTCGAACACGGGCGATTTAATTCAACTGGAAGCAAGTAATAAAAGTTGCTCCAGTGATAACATTGAAACCTTATCACCTATCTTTTCACAGAGAGAAAAAGCAGCAATAGACTCAATACCTCTAGCCATAAATAAAGTAAATCCACCTATTGTATCTATTGATGAATCACTCTCGTTTATCGCCCCCACACTGAGACAACCTCAATTTGAACAGGGGGCACGGGTTTCCGATTTTTTCCTGAACCCCCTTCATAAAGAGAGGAGTTCCTTTTCGGAGGCTCTGGCTTTGAATAACACCCTTGTGGCCATGAATACAGCACTACTGGCCATTGCAAAATGATATGAGGCCTTGGATCGGAAAATCTCCAAGCAAACCACATCTATCGAACAGTTATTTCAAAAAATAACAAACCTTGACTCTCAGCTTAAAGTGGTTCCACAATCTCTGGATTTGGATAATGATAAACTGCCACTAGCAATTTTATCACAAACGTCCAAAACTGATTGTACTGCCGCTATGCCCATGCCGCCGAATATTGTGCCCGCAGAACAAATTGTTAACGTCATGAAGGAGACCAATTTGATTGTTAATCCCTCTAAGACACCAGAAACTAGTCGAGCTGTCTCTGACTTGACTTCCACCTTTCCCATAGATGTCGCCACCTCGACGATTAAAACCCAATCTAAGAAAAACAGCTTTCCCAAGCCAATGTATTCACCACGGTAGCGACTAAATCTAGTAGTTTACGACCAATTAAAAAACGAAAAGTGTTGAGGGCCAAATCACAGATATTCGACCCAAAATCATCTGCAAGGTCAAAACAGAAAACTCTAATGGATCCCCCCTCTGCAGAGGCGTGTGTAAGCTCCTCTGACTCCAGCAATCAAATGCAGGAAGCACAACAGAGCATGGTTCAAATGTTATAACATGAACCATTAGATGAACTGGCGCAGATGGTGGAAAGCTTGGAAAATCAGAGAGCTGTGCAGATAAGTCTCCCACAGATCATTGTCCCAATGACCTCTGCAGTGACGGCGACAATCTCAATGTAGCCCCAGGATTTGGAGTCCACCACTCAGGGCATGTCTAACTTGGTTGCAATTCAGAAACAGATCCAAAGTTCTATTGAATCATATTTAAAGCTCCGGCCTAGCCTGTCAGCACAGATGCCAATAGACGAGCAGTATGAATCACAATTACCAATAACGCCAGCTCTTCAGGCCTTTGTACATAATTCAAAATCTAATTCTGTCCAAAACATAAATACGAATCAGCTTTTAACCCATAACTCAAAATCCAATCCTGTGCAAAATGCAAATATGAATCAGCTCTCAGTGCAGAGCACAGTAAACACCAAAGTTCCTCAGAACACTCACAATCCCGCCAAGAGTTTACAGGAAGAGATTAGGTCCTCAGTTGAGTTGTATTTTGCCTTGAATTCCAAAGCTAACCCAGATCAAATTCCAACTCAACAGTCAACAACACTGAGGTCGATCCCAATTCCACATGCGGTGCCAATCTCTCGACAAGAGATCCAAGATAAAATGAAAGCTTCTATTGAAGCTTTTGTACAGCAGTCAAAGGCTATAAATCAAAATATCGTGACAGAAAAAGGATTTCCTTCTCTTAAACCCTTGCTGAAGAGTCCCCAACTAGCTTCTCTCAGTCACCAGGAGCGGTGGGCCCAGTCTTCAGCAACTTTGTTAAATCGAACAAGAGAACAAGAATAAGGAAAAGAAAGAACAAACTCGCCATTGTTTTATTATCAAGTGCCGAGACACGCCATTCAAAACATATGACGTGAATTGATCTAGTGTCCTTAATATATGTGCGGAAATTCTGGCATTATCTGCCATATCATCAGGGGATATTCAACAGATTGAATTTACGGATCACACTGATCTGTCCTCCGCCCGGTTATACATTTGATCTTCCTTGGTGGCCGAGACTCTATGGCAAGCGCGAATGGCATTGTTTGACGTGGGGTTCAGTTTAATACAAGAAACCTTAACTGACCCCCCAGTACTGCAAGGCTATATGACTCAGATTTTTACATCAACTCGGAACAGTTTACCTCAGCCAGGCTTTCAAGATCAAGTGAGGTCTGCATAACTATGCACAGACATGAAAACCTCAAGTATGGTCTCCTGGAATACTAGAGGGCACTGACACCTTAATTCTATATCTACTGGTGATCTGATCGACATCGATACCATAGCCCTCCAGGAAACCTGGCTTCTACCACCCCCCCATTTGGGACTCGCATGTCATTGTTTTTTCGGCTGCCGAAAAAGGCCCTTTGGGTAGGCCCAAAGGAGGCTTACTATTGGCGGTCAAGAAAACAAATAGCTTCCAATTGAAAATCTATCAATCCCCTTCTCCAACATTCCAAGTGGTTAAATTATCTAACAGGCTTAACAAAATAGTAATCGGGAATATTTATTGGTGCTCCTCCACGTTAAAGTCAGAGGTCTTTTTTCACCAACTGGTGAAAATATTGGATTTTCTAGCTCTAGAGATTGGACTGTCACACATCATAATATTAGGTGATCTTAACCTTCATCTAATTACAGATGGGGGGGTCAGAACTAGTAGGTGATGAGCTGATTTGGTCCACAATTATGGCAGAGCGAAACTTTTTGATGCTGAGTGGTAATGTGAGGGGAGACACCCCCGCCCAAGCCACCTGGCAAAGAGGTGAACAGCGGGCCATAATAGACTATGCATATATCAATGTAAAAGCCGACAACTGTGTCCAAAAGCTGGAGATTATACAGACTGATGTAAGTGACATAACAAACTAAAGTTATCATTGCAAATCAGAAAATCCCATCTAATATTGTGGAAGAATACAAATATATCAGATGTCTTAGTCAATAATGGGGGTAATAGATTAAGATGGACCCAAGAGAAACCACGAAGTCTAGACCATAATCTTAAAGAAATGTATCAAAGGTCGGATTTGGGGGTGAAAGATTATACACTGGCCATGCAGATGTTCAAACGGATTAACAGGGGTAACAACTTAATTAAGCAACAACATATTCATTTTTTTGACTTGGAAATTAAGTTCCAAAAAGCTGAGCTAAGACGTCAAACTCGGCAGCTCGTAAAGTCAAATAAAAAAGATTCTGCAAGCAAAATAAGATCATTAAAGCAGCAATATAAAAAATGGCTCAAAATGAGAAGAGCAAAGCAATATTAATTGGATGGGGCGGCAATGCTGAAACAAATTGTAACCAATTCCACAGCTGACATTTGGGCCTTGCTTAATAACACCTCTGATAGATTACAAAGCGCTACCCAAATTAATTCGATAGCAGCTGAGACATGGCAAGTGTATTTTCGAAATCTATCTTTCACCTTTTCCTAACATGCGACTAAGTCTCCATTTGGACACAGCTGCTGGTAGGTTTCCATTTGATATTGATGATATAAGGAACTGTATCTCAAAACTAAGTTCATCCCGCGCAGCCGGGCCTTATGGCCTACATAATGTCATGTTAAAAATGCATGTCAGTGAGTGGGCAGGTATTCTACATTGCATCTTTGTGCAAGTCTTTACATCTGGCTTTATACCAGAGACTTGGAAGAAATCTATCATCCTTCCCATTTTTAAAAAAGGTGACCGAGAAAATCCCAGCTCCTATAGACCAATAGCATTATTGGACTGCCCGGGTAAAATGTTTGCCAGGTTACTATTGAAGGCCTTTAATACGTGGCTAGATGACAAGAATCTTCAAGATCCATTCCAGACAGGATTCTTACAGGGTACAGGTACTGCAGTCAACATTATCACTCTTACAAGCCTAATCTATAAAGCCCAGCAGCGACAACAACCGCTGTATTTGGCATTTATCGATTTCAAAATGGCTTTTGATGCGGTCCCCAGAGAGCTCCTATACAAAAAACGTGTTGAAGCTAATTGCCCATGGGCAATTTTGAAATGGATTATTCAATTGTACACAGATACTACGATCCAAATCAAATTGACTAAAGGTGGGTTGTTAACTGCTCCAATCGAAACTGCAGGGGGCTTGAAACAAGGATGCCTTTTGGCATCAGTTTTATTATTTTTTTTCATCTCAGATGTTCATCAATATTTTGCCAAATTGATTACTGACTCTCCAAAATTGGGGGGGGGGGTTCAAATTCAGTGGCTATTATACGCCGATTGTATGGTGTTAATGTCACATATCCCTAAAGGTTTGCAGAATTTACTGGGTGCCCTGGATCAATATACTAAATTAAACGGCATAACTATTAATATTACCAAGACAAATATAATTCAATTTGGAACCACCAAGCAAAGACTAGCCCGGTTGTATTGGCCATTGCAAAACTCCCAAATTTCAGTTGTAAATGCTTATGTATATTTAGGCATGATTATATCTAATCAGTGTTCCCACGCCCAATATAACAAACTAGGTGTACTTAAACTACAAATGGCAATTTCACAAGCCCGCATAATTAAGACCAGATATTGCAAATTCTCCATCTTGCCGATAATTACATACTTTAATTTAAAAGTTGTTCCCGTTATTTTGTATGGAGCAGAGACCCAGAAAATAATGCCCTACTGTTATTGGGCTCTCAGAGAGGGTCGATTTTGGAAACAGGTCTTAAATTTACTGAATTCTCAACCACTACCACTATTGAGATATGAATTGGGCTTAATATCAGTCTATGCAATTTACAAATGGAAATTATGTGCCTTGTATCGCAAATGTTTATTGAACCAAGGGTCAAAAGGCATTATCAATATTATCTCGATGTACCTATTGAACTCAGTAGATAGTTTTCCAAAAGCATGGCGTTTAAAAATTCAGGCTATTATGAAAAAGGCACAGGTGGATGAAGTTTTGTTAATAGAGAATCCTAATAGAGCGAAAACAAAAATTTGGGAAGCAAACTGGATACACACTCACCTCGCCTGTGCAAATTATAAAAATTACTTGGAATACCCGTATGAATTGAAACGTTATAACAAGGTGGCAAATTACATGGTAAAGACTCCCAACTCAAAACAGCGTGATGGCTTTATGAGATTTAGGATGAACCTATGGTTAACAAATGATGTACTGAACAGACGTAGGAATGATGGCATTGCCTTGCAGTGTTGATTTTGTAAGCACTACGCGGAAACTCTTAAACATTTATGTTCTGAATGTGAAGAACTGTTATCACTCCGTTGTATACACTTTAAGCAGTTATTTGTAGAACAGCAGGTTTTAACATCAGAGAAGCTATGGGAATTGTTATTCTACACCAAACATAAGGCAGTGAGATATGTTGTTGTAAATTATCTTCATCAATTGAAATAAGCAAAGCATATATCGTTGAAATACGTGTAAATCCCTTTTCTTTTTTTTTAATGTTTCCTGATGACTGAAGTCCGAATAGCTTGATGATTTGACATGCAATTTTTAATATCATAAGATGAAGATAACACTTCTTTCACTTAATTTTATCATTTTAGTTGCTAACGTTGTTTTTAGTTGATTTGTATTGTTGAGTTGAAAGGTCTCAAGTTCCTCCCGACCAAAACAACTAATTAAAAAAAAAAAAAAAAAAAAAAAGTAACTACCATATGGAGTCTGTATGCCCAATGACTATGAGGAAGAAGAGGCATGGAGCAACAAAGATCAGTGCTCCCATCCACCCAGAGCAGGCTAGACAATCTGTTTGACACAGAGAATTAAAAAGGGAAAATTACACAAGGCCTAGTAAGATTGTTTGTCTTGTCATCCCTCTGTATTCCCTCCCTTGTCTTGTCGCACTTAGAAACACTTGTGTACAGGCGTGTTATAAATGACATATTTATTTATTTTATTTATTTTTGGGATTTATAGAGCGCACTACATCCCCAGGGGCATCGAGGCGCTATAAGGGAAACGCAAGCAGGCTTGATTCAGGGTTACAAGAATGCAGCCCAACAGAAATGACTTGGTACAGTATGCTTAGCTACAATTACGTAGAAACATTCAGGCAAACATAATGCAGCAACAGATAGAACATGTGGAATGTCAAACAAAGAGCCTAGTTTTGACAGCTTTCCTGAAGGCTGGATGGGAGTAAATCAATCTTATGTGAGGGGGGAGGGAGTTCCAGAAAGTGGCAGCCATATTTGGGAAGCTAATACCACCCGCACGCACTCTGTGGGTAATGAGTACAGTGATTCTGTTGGAACAAGCAGCTCTTGAGGGTCTGGATGGGGTGTGGAGACAATTATTTGAGCGGACCGTGAAGGCATTTGTGCATCATGGCTAGTCTTTTGAAGACAATCCTTTTCTTTTTGGGGAGCCAGTGGACCTTCCTCCTGACCTCAGAAATGTGGTCCCTTCTTGAGATGCCAGTTGCAGCCCTCAGAGCGTTATTTTGGGCTAGTTGAAGTTTGGCCTGATTTTTGCAGGAGGTCCCTACAAAAAGGGCATAGCAGTAGTCCAGCCTTGACCCAATTATCGCCTTGGCAATGGTGAGGCAATTCTGTTGGGATAGGAAAGTTCTGGCTGCATTAAGAAGTTTGGAATGGTACACAGAGGATGAAGCTATTGCATTAACCTGTCTATTAATGGTTAAGTCAGGTTCAATATAAACGCCCAGCGTCTTAATGATTTGGGAGACAGCTATCGGGATGTTATCAACTGTAAAAGACCAGTATTGTTTGTCCAATTTACCCAATGATATCATATCAAGTAGGACTCAACAAGGGGAGAGAACCTCCTTTGAGGAACCATGAGATTCGGAAGAAAGAAAAAGCAGCAGAGGATGGGAAGAATACCCGTCTGCAGAGATGACCTGGAAGGTCCACCATGGTTAGGATCGACCTGGAGACCCGAAGTGGAGCAGCCAGCCGAGCGAGAAGGCTGTAGAGAGACGCCTGTGTCGTGCCGCACAGCAGCGACCTGCAGCAGAGCTGCTGCAGTCCCTGGAAGATCGGCAGATGCCAGAGAGGGAAGAAGAAGTCAGCAGACAACCAAGCGATACCTGTAAGCACCCAGAAGAATGTGGGAAGACCGGAACATTTGCAGGGGTCCCCAAAAGCAGAGAAACGCTATAATACAGACCTGAGACCCACAGCCCATGCAAAGCTGCATCCGGGGTGATCTTCTTCATGATGGTACCTGGGAACTTAGTGTGCCAGGACTGCCAAGTTCCCAAGCAGGGGAGACACAGGTCTGGGAGACGAGAAGAAGAAACATAGATACAGGGGTATCGGACCCAGGAAGTCAATATAAATGGGTCTTGGGCCCAAGAAAGAGAAGCGGCAGATAGAGTGGTCTGGGACCTCAGAAGCCAATAGAAAGGGGTCTAGGAACCGAGAAACAGAAACACAGAGGCAAATGTCTGGGACACGAAAATTCAGTGTGAAGGAGTCGAGGACAGAAGAGAAAGAAACCAATGTGAAGGGGTCTGGGATCCAAGAATAAGAAATCATAGCAACATGGTCAAGGATCCTCTAGAGGAAAGACAGTATTTCAGGCAGGGAAGTGTACCAGGAATACTGTGAAGAACCAGCCAAGTATATACAGGGATCAAGGACTCAACCACACATGAGGACAAGGTCTTCCAGCAAGCCTGAGAAAGTCTAGGGGAAGGGATATATTCCCCAATCGTTTTGTGAATCTGTGCAAACAAGCATGAGACAGGCCAGGGGACTGGAGAGATCTTCACACCTTTGTGCAAGCAATCCTGAGAAAAGCCAGGGGAAAGCAGACATTCACCCAACTTTGTGGAATTGTGCAAACAAGCCTGAGAAAAACCAGGGAAAGGAATAACTTCCGCCAACCTGGTGGAACTGTGAAAAGAAACCTGAGAAAGGCCAGGGCAAGGAAGACATTCCCCCAACTTTGTGGAAGTGTGAAAATAAGCCTGAGAAATGCATGGCGAGGCAGATATTCACCTGATTCTGTGGGACTGTGGGAACCAGGCTGAGAAAGGCCGGGGGAAGGGAAACATTCCCCCTACTTCATTGAGCTGCCAATTGTGCAGATCTGTACATGTCCAGAGGAAGGGAGTCATTCTACCGGACCACGTACAAGACATTATTTCCTTAGTAAGATTAAGTGTAAGGGACAGACATAGGTTTTTGACATGGCAGTGGACATTCTTGCATTCCTTGGACATTCCAAAACAACCCCTAGGAATTTCATTGAGGAAGGGAAACACCTCTTAGAAGTTAGGTTTTTCCTTCATTTTCATTAGAATACAAGTGTATAGCAATCGGCATGCAACCATTGTGTCAGCCTCATACTTCTGCACCCTTACAGCAATTATTTATGACAGTTCACAATGTATGGGATGTCCCATCACAGGAGCTTTTTTAGAGAAACTAAAAACCTAAGGGGGCATTCCATTAAACTGTAAACACATAAATTAACATCACACTCTGAGTTCCTTTGGAAAACTTTGTGTAGCTCTGTGCCTTCAGGGAGGCTGTGTGCAAAGTTATTGAAGGTTCGTGAAGTTGGATTTTCAAATCAAATTTAAATAGGGATTTTTATTTTTTTATTTTCAGTTCATTCAAATTAAAAACGGAAGGCTGTGAATGCAAAAAAAATCTGTGAGAAGTTGACTCCTTGGTTTGGTGAACATCTGTGTAATACAAAAAAGTTAACAAAAAGCACCTTGATATGTTTTCTCCTTTACCTTTGATCCAAGTACAAATCCAAATGTAAGAAATTGATTAGCTAATCAAAATAATCATTTTGTATGTGTTAACATCAGCATTGCAACTTGTGTAAAGACCAGCATCATTGTTCATGGACCTGGAATGGGGTCCACTAACCCTGTAATTAACAACTTAGAAAAGAAGGATATAGCATACCATCTGGTGAATGCCCTCACCCGCAAGAGCATATGGGCATGGCCCAAAGGGGTGTAAAATGACTTTTCGTAGATGAAAAAAAGTTACATTTTGCAGCAGGGTCTGTACATCTGACTATTGCGTCACTGATGCAGTGTAATACATTTTCTTCATATTGGGTTTAGGTTGAGTGTGTGGGGCAGTGAACAGTGGTGGTGTGTTTAATATGTATGCGCCATGGTGAAATATCAAAACTATGGTGCAGCATTTGCTGGGCATGGCTATGCCGCATGTTCACCAGCAACATTGTCTGTTGGACAAGGTCATATGGTATGCCTATTAGAGAACTTTGTTATCATCACTGTGACCAGTGGGTAGTACTTCCCATGTTGGCAAAACAGAGACAGTGAGTGCAGAACCTGGACGCAGGAAGTTCTCAGCAGAGAGTGCAGGGAGGTGCACAGATTATAAGTAGATATAGGGAGGCGTATGGCCAACCCTTGGGCACAGTGGCATTTGGTTTGACATACTTGCTGGACAATGTAGGGAGAATAACTGTGTCCGACACATGACAAAATGACACAGCACATGTTTACTAATGGAGTATATCATTACTAATGTCATTACATACAAAACAAATTAATGATCAAAACTTTGCTAAATAAAGTTAATGTTCTGTTAAAAACCTTTACATAACACTGAAACATCCTTGGTTGAAGGGTCAATATGGTTACAATGAAACATTGAAAAATTATTAAAATACACCAGTAACAGTTAGCAACACAAATATAACGTACACCCTCCATGCACTACTCATGCCATCAAACATTATGCATCAGATAATATATCAGAGCAATATATGAACTTGAAAATCATGTCATCTTACCCTATTTATTCATTAATAGGGTGTCCATTGTTTGCTACTTCTTTCACTGTTGAATTAGGCTCCTCATATTGTTTACAAGGGTACAATACCCCAGACCCTAACTTGAGTTCACTGTGTAGGATTGTCCATCTGATATGTACACATACAGGGGTATTAATGGAACTGACCATGTGAGGAGTGTACAGTTCTATGAGGGACCTTGCTGGCTAGTTTATGAGGCAGTTGTACCTTTAGTACTCCCATAGGAACCCCTTAAAATTCTATTGTTACTAACATTTGATTAAAGTAACAGATTTGGCCAAATTATAAAAAAATAATTAGGGACTTGCGCCCCCCACTCCCCAGACTGCAAAGTTTCATAAAGATTTGTTGAAATATAAAAAAGTTGTAGAGAAGACAAACATATTTTTTTCTTCCAAAGTTGCAGCCTACTTTCCATTTATTTTTCCATTGACAAAGGTAAATTTTTGCCAAAGCACACAGCCCAAAGCGCTGGACGGATTTGTACCAGGTCCAAAACAACTTGGGCACTAAGCGTTCAAAAGTGTGCTGTTTGTGGTTTGGGGTTATTCCGTGCAGTAGTTATTTACATATTTGACGGAGAAAGGGGTGCCCCCTTCTCAAGAATAGATAGCTATATCTTGGGGGTTTACCCCAAACTGGGCGTTTTTAGAAATGAAACAACCACCATCTTGTTTTTCTCTCAATGTGAGAGATAATAAAGGTTATAGCCGAGGTTATGGAAAAATGAAAAAATGGAAAAAGCCATTTGCAGGTAAAAAAATAAAAGATGAAAATGCCATCAGGCTAGAGGTGGGGGGGTGGCTAGAGGGCACCAAGTAAAATTGGGGAAAATGAGGGGGTCTAGGGACTAAGTTTGCAATACAAATCTTTCTGCAGCCTCAGCTATAGCCTCGATTAGACGACATCTCAAAGCAAACTGTGTCAAAGAAACATCCTGTGTTGGGTGGGGAAAGGGAGAGGGCAGGGTGGTGTGGAGGCTTATCGGGGAGTGACGGGAACTGGCACAGATGGGGGGTGGGCACTTGGTGAGGGCCTGGGGGGCAGGAAACCTTTTAATCAGCAGTTTTACCTGATATTCGCATCAATGTATCCGATATTCGTGGCTATAAAGGACTACGGACAGCCAAGGGTAAATGTAGATCCATT
The DNA here is from genome assembly GCF_040938575.1 of Ambystoma mexicanum. Lineage (NCBI taxonomy): Eukaryota > Metazoa > Chordata > Amphibia > Caudata > Ambystomatidae > Ambystoma > Ambystoma mexicanum. The sequence goes on along the minus strand of NC_090930.1, from coordinate 1,247,375,437 downwards.
TTGCTGTTACATTTGATTTTTTTTTAAAGATATTTTATCAGCTATAGTGACGTTGGGGTTGAAAAATCATATGGCGAGTAGCATGAAATAAATCCAGGTCTCCCATCCTAGCAGTAACCAGGACAGACTCTGCTTAGCTTCAAAGAGATGAAGGGGCAGCCCCCTAAGGCAATGTTGCCTAATAAATGTGCCAAATTTACAAGACCACTTCGAGAAATGGGCAAGCCCTTTCCTTGCTTTGAAGCTAAGCAATGTCAGTCCCGGTTACTGCATGAATGAGCAACCAAATGGGCACCCAAATCATTTTTTTAAACCATGCTACTGTTTTGCACTCAGAGGAAATGTTTGTAGTTTTGTTGGATTGCATTCTGTTATTTGCAGTCTCCCAGTCAATAATACAAAAGCATACTTATTTCTACAGCTACAGTGGGTTTCCCATCCATGCAGTGACCAGGACCAACCATGCTAAGCTTCAAAACAAGGAAGGGGACAGCCCCCTAATGCCATGTTGCCTATCCACTTATTGGGACACCTTGAATACAATGTTCTGGGGTAATTAATTGAATTTGTGGTCGGGGCCAAGAGAAAGTTCCTACTCATGGAATCTGATCTCGAGGGGAAGCTGGTACAGCTGGAGGTCCCATCTAAAACTATCAAGAAATAAAATAAAGCAACAAGGGCTGACTTACTGGAACTGTGGCAAACGGAGTGGAGAGTATTCTTCCCCAAACTAAGAAAAGATTCCTTGAGCAATGGTCCAGATGAGGGGCACATTTAGCTAGACATCTGCAAGCTAGGAAGAGCAATGCATTTATAGCAGAAAGATGATGGCTCCTTACTGAGGGCAGAGCAGGAGAACATTATGTTTTTTTTAATGCTGCTCCATTTTGTAGGCCAAATATGATCTAGACAATACAGGATAACACTCCTTATTGACAGAAGCAGAACTGCAATGTATCCCGAGGGAACAGTGGCAAGTTCTTGACAAGCTGATAATGAGTGAAGAAATTCTAGTAGTGGTAAAGACACTCAAATTGAACAAAAGTGCTGGCCCAGATGGCCCAACAGCATTATTTTATAATACATATATTTTATAGATACTACCGCAGTTTCTCACTTTTTTCGATACCTTCTGGGAGACTGGACAGATTGCGCCATCTATGTAAGAAGCCTACATTACAGTTTCCGAGAAACTAAGGAAAGATGATTGCCCGTGTGTCTATTATTGATTAATTGCACTGTTATATAAGGAAGTAAAGATATGTACAAGAAACCTTGCCAATCGTGCGGCGCTATATATAATGTTGTGGGAGTGGGTCAGGCAGGATTGTTTCCCAGCAGAGAAGCCACAGATAACACTCACAGAGCCCTTCATATTACCGACAAAATGCAAAGTACTAAAACTAGGTTTATTCTTCAAACACTCAATGCAATAAAAACAGTTAACAGAGTCAAAATGATGTGATACTAGTCACTAAGTTCGAGCACACTTTTTTATGATCAACATTTTTTCACAAGACTCAATTCAGAATGAGAAAATATTTGTTTATTGTATGATTCCCTTAGTGACTAGTATCACATGATTTTGTTCCATTTTTGATACATTCAGCAGTCTGAATGTCGCTAGTCATCTCTATTGAGGCACCAACAAGAATATACAAATCTAACAATTCTCATAACTTTTTAAGGCCAACTCGCCATCTGTTGCATTACAGACTGCAAAATAGTCAGTGAACAGAGTCAACAGGGGTTTTCTCACAGCAGTACTTGAAAAATACAGCTTTGGGGACAATTTAGAAAAATGGCTAAACGAAATTATATGACACAAAGTGCCAAAGTACGAATCATTGGCACATTATCTAAGACATTTCGTTTATACAGGGGAAGCAAGCAAGGTTGTCCCTTGTCGCTACTCCTTTTTGTGTTGATAATGGTCAATGCGTTCTTCATGTTAAATCCAACCCAAAGAATGATGGAATTACCTAAGTAAGAGTGATAAATGGTGTTGAAACAGTGCTTATTTTCTGATTACATATCAGTAGCCTTGGAGAAGCTGGACATATCAGTGCTGAGGTCAATAAAGTGTTAGAGGCTTTCACAGAAAGTCTGGTTTTAAGCCAAATCTGAATTCCTTAATTTGAGTCTCTAGGAAGATGAAAAAGAAAAACTAGAGCAAAGATGGCACTGAAAAATCAAATACTTTGGCATGCAGGTAACCTGCAAGATCTCTGGGATATACAATTCTAATTACCTGTGGTTTCTTATGCAAATAAAGCAACACCTCCAAAGACAGAAGGTAGTGTACATATCATGGGTTGCAAGAATTGCCATATTAAATATTAATATTTTTATCGCTTCTTGTATTTTTTAAAGTGCTCCCCATATTAATTCTCAGAGCAGATCTGATAAACTTCCAAGAAAGAATACATAAACTTTGTGAGCAAGACAGAAAACCACTAATCAACAGAAGACAACTTTGTAGACTGAGGGACGTTAGCGGTCCGGGTTGTCCTGATATCATAAGCTATTTTAAGGATGCTCCTCTACCTTTCTTGGGAGAATTGATAAAGCCAGCATTGAACATGTCTCTTTGTGGAATGGGGGATCACAAAGAGCAACGCATAGACACAACCGTGGTTAGCTAAAGGAAATTGGCCGAAGTGTTTTCATGTAAACCCCACTACTGGCATGATATGGAAAGCAGTGACAGGAAAAGTGGCAATAACATGAAACACACGGTCATTTATGCCATTATTGGGTGATCTTTTTTACACCTGGGTTGGAGAAGTACGCATTTCAAATAAACAAATTAGGTGATTTATATTTTGATGGTAACATAAAAATCTTCCAGGAATTTAAGAAGACATGTGGGGTTGGTGAAGCTGACAGATTGCAATACCTTCAAAAAGGACAATGGGAGATTCCTTGTATCATTAAGACAGGGGATTCCAGAGAACCTATATGCCTGGAGAAGCTTTTACAACAGGCCACACCCATGCAAGGTCTGAATACTAATTTATACATTTCTGATCACCCCCAGAAGTCAGAAACCCGATAACTAAAGAAGAGCTTGGCAAAAAGATCTTACCAGGGACATTGACACTCTTGACCGGCTGGAAATATGGAAAAATACTCAAACATACAGATAATAGATACCAAGCTTAACCTCATGTGTAGTTGTCAGAGGACACCTGACACCAGTCTGTTTAACAAATGCTACCCAAATAGGTCCCTTCTTTGTTGGGGGAACTGTGTGGCGAGAGTAGGGCGGACCCACATTGTATCACATTTTGCGGAAATCATGCCTTGAAAGGATTTTGGCTAGAGGTGAGTAGATGTTAAGACAGATTTATGAACTCTAAACTGATGGGCAGATGTTCCAAAGGCCAGCCTAGTTTCTTGGAACAGGGTAACCTCTGGACAAGCCAGACCAATCAAGGTAGCTATGGTCTACAGTGAAGACTAAATCTCAGGAGGGGTGAGGGGGACTGAAAGACCTCAATGAGCACACAAAGCAAGGATGCTTACAAATTACTCCCAGGCAGGTGTATATAACAAAAATATAAACACATTTATTACAAGGCCTTTGTAACTCAACACACAGTAAAAGAATCACAGCAGTACTACCAACCCAACACAACACAATCAATACAAGATATATACAAGACCATTGGGGTCTAAAGGGTTAAAGGCACAAAATATGTTCACAACCTAGAGGGGAAGGAACATAGCAGTGCAGATAGTCTTTAATCCCCTTCAACATCAAACACACACCTAATTAAGAGGCAGTCCAAACCCTAAGAAGAGAGGAGCCTTGTGCTCAATAGTACATGCAGTGCAGGAGCACGTGGTTGTTCCAATGGGCAAAACGGGGTCTCTTCAGGGGTCTCTTACAGCTTAGGAAGGTGGGTGAGGTGATGAAGAATAGATTCTCACTATTCGAGGAGGGCCTCCACTTGAAGGCAGAGGTGATTCCAAGGTTCGAAAATAGTTTGCTAGTTCGCACTAGCAGTGGAAAGGAGATGGACCCCCAGGGGCCACTAGTGCATAAAAATGGATGGAGGCGCAAGGGGCCACCGGTTAGGGTTAGGGTTACTCACCGGTCCCAGGCACACTCCGGACCAAACTTCGCCAGTCTAGTCCACTTCGGTTGCAGGTTGAAAAGCGGCAATATGACGGCTCTGCAGCTTTCAGTTCTGAAGATACAGTGATGATTCCCAAATGGGACAGTGGTGATTTCTCCACTCCTGATGGATGGATCAGGCCAGTTTCACTGCAGCAGGCTTCAGGGGCAAGAAGGTCACAAATGCAGCACACCAGCAAAGATTGTTACCGTGGCTGGGCAACACGGTAACCGTGTTTACTCCAGTCCTGGCGCACTCGTCTCACTTCAGACCTGGGAATGCCAAGTGTTCGAAATTTGGTGTGAGGGTGCCGGGGATATAGAGCTAGCAGTACGCCAAGTTTCGAGGGCCTCATCAAAAGGACGGCGGAGACAGAGCAAAGGTCCTGCTTAAGCTGGTCAGCCCACTAGTTGGCCCAGGGACACTTCAGAGGCTTACTTGCAGGTTTTGTTGAAGGTGCCAAGAATAGTTGGTCCCACTTTTCTAAGGGGTTGAATCATCTTCGCAGACCTTCTAGGATGACCAGATACAGAGGGGTCCCACGGGAAGACAGAGGGCTCAGGGTGCCAAACCTTCCAGCGGTTCACCAGCAGGTCCTCGACTCGGCTTCTTAGTTTCAGGATACTTGGATCCTATCCTTCGTTTAGTGAGAACTCCAGAGACCGACATGGTATGGGTGTTTGGGGACTCCTCTTATCCAGAGTCTGCTTCACGCCAAAACTAAGAGGACCCAATGGGAGATCTGCTACCAAACACACACTCCATACGTGGACCAATCATGGACCACGGTGGTCCCAGGCATTCACAGCACTCCAGACTCTCTGGCACCCAGGATGTTTATTTGGGACAGACACCCAGCCCACATCCTGGAGCCAGACAAACAAGGCATGCAGAAGCCAGCGAAAGTTTGGCATTTTGCGGGAAACTGCATGACCAAATAAGGACTGACCTGGGTCGGCTCGACCTGGGGAAGCCAAAGGGGCAAGATGGTCAAAGGACAGGACAAAGAACCTCGTGGCATGGCCTTTTTGGAGCCAGGCCACCTATTCGTGCAAAACACGGTTAACGCGGTTTAAATGGCAGGAAAGTGTTAAACTTATATGAAAAGATAAACTGCCACCAGCCCTGTTCATTACACACCTGCACATCTCCTAAAATGTCCTACAAGAGTATCTAGAGTCTTTGGAAATGACTATGAGACTCAAGTGCACTGTACTGTGAGGTATATTGTGCAGTAAGGGAAACAAAGTCTCCCAGTACTGACTGTCTTAAGGGCATGTCAGTTTCCCCATAAAAAAGTGAGCGAAATCCCAGAGGAGTGCAGCAGAAGGCTGTGCTCACCTGGAAAAGTCAGACTAAGGTGTTTAAACAGCAGCAAAAAGTTGGGGGGCTACACAACTGGAGGGAAAATTACATATGAAATGAATTCTTTCCTAACAGTAGAGTACATTATAAATTGTTGAGGTTCCCTGTCTCTAAGTTTCACTAAACAAACCAACCAGCAAATACACACCAAACAGCTACCTGGCTATTTGAACATTCCCCCTTCCAATCACACACCCACCTTTATCCACCTTACTAAACATCACTTCTCAGTAAAGTCATCCATACTGATCAAATAGCAGATTTTGCTATCTAGCAACTAAGCAGATAAACCATACCTGCACCTCTCATAGTGTAACCAAAGAGACAGGAGACATCTGATCGGCATGCATCAGGGTTGTGCATCTTGCCTCTCTCAATACACTCCTTAACTCCAATCTTACCGCTTCTTTTTACAGAGCTAAGCACCAAGAGACTTCCACAAAGGCAGAGGTAGTGTAATGTAAGACTAAGTGATATTAAATTGCACTAACATAGGAATGAATGTGGACAAGCCAAATCAGCCACTTCACCCCTCCTCAGGAAGGTAATACAACTGCAGCTTACATCTATGCTTCTGCTGTACACATAGTCATTATGCTTTCTCAGTTAAATCACTACTTTCTCTATTTTGTATAGTTTTGAGCAATATCTTGACTATACTGAAGCAAGCTAAGCAGATGTTACTTGCAAATGTCCTCAATATTTTTCATGTCATGCATCCAACATGTTTTTGTGGTCCTGACATCCAAGTGTTTTGGACTTTGCTGGTCATCAGTGGTGGGCAAGTTATTGCCATACTCTGTTGGTTGTCTCCATGATTTTCATTCTAGCTTTAGAGCGGCCAGAAGCACAGAAACTGCTCTCCTCCATATCCTTGAAGACCTGCTCTCAAACCTTGACACTAAAAATCCTTCTGTCTCATCCTGCTCGATCTCTCCTCTGCTTTTGATACTGTCAACCATGCCATCCTGCTCAATCGTCTCCATGATAACGTGGGTATCACTGATCAGGCCCTGTCCTGGCTGACCTCCTTTCTCTCTGACTGACCCTCCTATTTCCAACTTTGCTCAATTGTCTCCTCTATCTCTCTCTCTACCTTTGGTGTTCTGCAGGGGTCTAATCTTTCTCCTTTGCTGTTCAACCAATACCTGGCACCTCTCGCCCACTGCATAGCTGCTCTCTGCTCTAACTTACAGTGCTATGCAGATGACACTTAGCTCACTTTCAGGCTTCCCTCAGTTGCCTCTTCTCCCTCGCTTATCCCAGATTGTCTGTCCACAATCCAGGAGTGGTGTCCCGCCAATGATCTCTGCCTTGATGCCAGTAAAACGGAGATCCTCCTCATCGGCTCACCAGCACCTTCCTTTCCTATCACTCTATGGCTGCCCACTTTGGGCCCTCTGCCTGCTCCTACCTGTGAGGCTAAGAACCTTGGGGTCACTCCATACTCTCCTTCTCTCCTCACATCTCTGACGTCTCTAAGAAGTCAGGCCACTAGCTGCACCTCCTCAGAGGTATTCTTCCTTTCCAGAGATCTGGTTCTCTCTAGGCTGGACTACTGAAACAGCCTCTTTCTAAATCTACCTGCCTCTAATTTACATCCTCTACAACTGATCCAGAACAGGACTGCAAGACTTGTCCTTGGCCTCAAACCGGATCATATCTCTCCAGCACTGAAATCTATTAATTGGCACCTAGTGGTGGCAATGATCAAGTTGAAGACCATCTGCACTGTCCACACCGGTTTCTGGTGCCTGGGACCGCAATACCTCCCACTCTCTCTGCTGAAATATCTTCCTACCCGAGCTCTTCGCTCCTCCACTTGCAACTCCCCGAGGGTCAGTCGCTTCTCCAAGCATTGAGTTGTGGGCAGATCTCTTTCTTCAGCTGTTGCCTCCCTCTGTAACAGCCTCCCTGCCTCTCTGAACCTTGAGCAGAATCATCTCTGGTTTCCGGTAGCACCTCAAGACCTTCCTCTTTGCTTCTGCCTTCTCCCTTCCTCTCCCCTGCTCATCTCCTGTCTGATGCATGCACTGGACACCTGGCAACCCTCTGAATTCGGGCCCAGGTCCCTGCCTGTCCAGCTGCCTAGCCACACTGTCTCTTGGCACCGCGTGCCCTTGTGGTCATATCTGTAACTCTACAGTCCCCTCTCCTGCACTTACTAGACACTTGTCTGCACTTATAACACTCGCACTGCCACCCGTTGGCTGCACTACTTGTTGTTTCCTGATTCCTGCACTTGTCCATCCTCCGATCGAACCCCTGTACCTCCTGGCACTTCTCCCCTCCCCGCTACCCTGCACTTGTGAGATCCTAACGTCACTAGGCCTAGTAAGATTGTTGTTTTTGTCGTCCCTCTGTTTCCCCTCCCTTGCCTTGTCACGCCTTGAAACACTTGTGTACAGGCACATTATAAATGCCATATCATGTAATATCATATCACAATCCGAAGATCTGCCTCTGGTTTTCTGTATGGATTCTGCAGAATTAAGGTTTGAAGTAGAGCAAGGATTGATGTGAACCATCAAATTTTCTTAGATTTGGGTGCATGAAGTCTATCAACATGTCTTCTCACATTTTGTGTGTTCTTTTCATTGTGACCTGGCACTCAGACTTTACGCACTCAGACAAAAACTAGAGTACACCCAATCTGACATGTGACAGTGCCACCTTGGTTTTGGTAAACCTTTTTCCGCTCTTCAGGAGAATGCATTGATCAAGAGTGATCAAACCTGTGGAGCATGCTTGGATCCTGATCTTCTTGCATAGAACTTTTACTTTTTTCCTTAACAGCTGCCTCACCATTTTTGACTTGTTCGTATTTTTTGAATTCTCCCACTGATTCACTGGACAGACTTCCCTGACTCTTTACCTTGGTCTTTTTGTTTTAATGACCCTTATTTGTTAACTAGAGCGCCGTGCTGTATGTTTGTTTCTATGTGCGAGCATGTATGCTCCAGCAACTAATTCACAAATAGTAGATAGGACAGTTGAAAACTATCTATTTGTTCACATAGGACTGTTCTGCACATAGCCCAACTTTGATGTTACTCGGCATTCGTGGATCAACAAACATGGCTGTTCCTGCTTTCTTGAGGATATGGACACAAATTCGATGTTTGCTCCTCTGGCGATATCTCCTGGGTCTCCTGAGTCAGCTATTCCTGATACAGAAAGCTAATACTGTTTCTCATTGGATCAGAGGTCCGTGTCCTTCCCAGTCCTTCACTCAAGAAGCTTTTTTTACTAGTCTAGCAGTTATGATATGATTGGTTATTTATAACGTGCTTAATACCCAGACGTTTCTAAGGGTGGACCCCGGAATCGAACCTGTGTTGATCTTTGTCATCTTGCTTCCAAAGCAAGCACGTTGCCCCTGAGCAATCCTCCCGAGACAGACTACCCTCTGCTAATTTCATTAGGTATTGCCCCCCCCCCTCTCCTCCCCGGAGGTTAATTTTCATTTCCTGTTGCCTATTTCCTAGCCCTCAAACACACATTTTTGGCTACTCAAGGTTCACTTATGTTGTAATCCTTATGCTTACATTTCTTGCACTCACTTATAGATTGTCTCTCATACATTTGTCATCTGGTTCAAGGAAACTAAGTAATGTCACTATCAATCCTACTAATTCTTTTATAGATAACCACAAGGAGTAACATGGGGCTTCATACACTGCTATATACATACTCCTGCCTCACTGGTTTCTTGTTAAAAACATAAGTAAGATCCCCCTTAACTTGCCAAATCAACCCCTAAACCCATCCTGTATGAACTGGTGGCAGACATGGCCGCTTCTAAACCTTTTATGGGGCAAACGTCCAACACCATCTCGTCTGACCTATGAGATGAGCCATGATAAGGCCACTGAGGACAAGTCTTCAAACAGCGCAATTGATACTTGCCTGCAGCGAGCCAATATTTGCTGAGCAATACTGAATATTCCAAAACCAAAACTGAAAGCAAGATTTGGTAGATTGCAATTATTTAGCCTCTCATTTTACTCTTGTGCAAGTCTAAAAAAACACTAACAACTTTACAAAATTTGAAAAAAAAGAAATACTATTATTATATAATTATATCTATCATTATTTATTGCTGACATCAATACAGCTATTGCCACTGCAACCTTTTGGCGCCGATATGCTATTTGCCTGATCTGACATTCAACAGGCAACTGGGTAATGTCCTCTGAGCTAGTGTTATACACTGGCTCCAGATGTTGGTATTTGACCTGAATGGATGTGGTTCAAATTATAATTTTTAAAGTCAGTTTTAATTGCTGCAGCCAAAAGAAAGAGTATGTTGGATGGCAGAGTCGCAGGAGGCAACTCAGGGTTTTGATGGACACACAGACTGCTAAGTAAATGCATTTCTGTCATGGTGATCGTTTTTTTTCTCTGCCACTATGTTTCAAGGGTGTATCCATCCACCATCTGTGCATTCACACGGCTGTCATTTGCTCTATGACACAGCCTGATTGAGCCTTCCTGGCACAGGGAAGAGTGTACTGACAGGATTTGACTGCCTATCTGCATAAATGTGGTTTTGCTTGAACCTGTTTCAACTGCAGATGATAAGATGTATGCTCTGCCCGGTGGCAACATTCTTGATATGTCTGGTGGAGTGTGTAGCTCAGGTTTTGTAGCATACCCTTTCTAAATGTGTGTTTAATGCAGATGGTATTTCCGGTGTCTCCGCTTTCAGCCACTTCATTATGTGTTACATTTCACGATGGCTAAGCATTAATCTCTCTCCAGGTACACTCTGTCCTTGCCACCTGTCAAGCAGTGCTTAATTTGTGGGGGTGGTTGCCGGTGGCCAACACCGGCAATCTTTTTTGGGCACCGGAACTCATGCGGTGCCAGCGCACGTGCAATTGCGTTGTTTTTTCTTCCACTTCACTTTGCTTCGATTATAAATCATTGGGATTTGTCATTCTGATCTCGATCTCTCTCGTGCTTGCAGGTTGCAGGCCATGGCTGGCTGGGCCTGGGAGGGGCCAGCAATAGCAATGAACAACAAACTGTTACAAACAACAGCCAATGAAAACTACCATTCTGTTGTTATTATGCAGTATTTGATACATTCTGTATAGTAACACAGAATGTGCAGTTTTCATTGGCTGTTCTTCTGAGCCAGTGAAATTACATGGTGACGTTTTGTTGTTGCCACAGGAGGTAGCGCAGCGCCACCTTCATTTCACGAGTTACTGTGAAGTTAAGTGTCGAGGCGTGGCGTTGTCGGTCCTGACTTGTGAGAGAGAGAGCCTGCCCTGCGTGGTGCGGCCTAGTTGCTTCCTGGGGCCCCCTCTGCCTGCTTTTTCATTTGTGCGGGTGCCAGTGTGCGCACCCGGCCAGCCCCACCCTGAGGCCCCGACAGGAGACCAAGTCCCAGCCAGCAAAGCAGGCACTTGTTGTTACGTGCGGTGCAGCCTGAGCCTGTCACAGTCAAGTGATCAGGCAAGGCCCAGGTCAGGGCCTGGGTGGCAGCACAGTACCCTGGTGGTGTCCTGACTGCCCAGGAGTCAGGACCCCACCAGGGGCCCGTCCGCCCCCGGGCTTCTGTCTGTGTGACCTGTGTGCAGTGTGCTGCTGACAGCGGTCAGTGCCAGGCCTAGGCCAATTTCTGTGACATGGGGTTGCCGGCTGCCGCAGACTGAGTCGGCTGACTCTGTCGCGGGCAGCTAGGCCCGTGGATTGTGCCCAAAAGTAAGTTTTTACTTTTTTATTTGAAAACCTGGCCTTCCGTGGGGCCGGTGGCTGGGGCCCCGACCCACGGAAGGTAGGTTTTAAAAGAAATAACTTATTTTGAGTGGCGGCTGTGGCCCATCACTTCGAAAGTGATGGGCCTCAGCCGTCCATATATACGTTTTTTCTTTCGTTTTTTTTTACGTTCCTTCCGTGGGGCCGCTGCGCCGCGCACCTATTTTTGTCATCATCAGGCTCAGCATGGCTGTGGCGGCCCCATGGAAGGTAGCCTACCTGATTGAGGCAAGGCAGGACCGGGTGGGCATGGGCGGCAGCGTGGTCCCACTAGTCTGTCACAAAAGGAATTAAATGTCGTTTGCAACTTTGGCCACTTTTTCATTGGTGACGAGCCCGACCCTGGATAGCATTCATCTAAGCGAAACATGAACTGTGAATTTTTGCCTGGGTGTTTCCGTTCTTCCTTTTAATGTTATCGGCCTCATTAGTTCACAAATGAGCTTCAGCGAGGGGACCCGGTCTGGAACGGTGTACGTATTGGGCGGAAACCGAACCGGCTGCACTTTGCGAGAAAAGCCCATGCAAAGACAAACTTCTGAAATGCCATTTCAGGCAAAGATACACACATGGAAACTAGAGGGGGATAAACATGGTGCACATGCCCACTAATCTGTCATCATAAATAAAAGCACTAGTTGAGTATTCGTGTATAATTCACAACCGTCTTTTGCTGTCATTTTGTTTTACATAATTCCAGCGCATGTTTTCTATCCTGATGTGTGGTTTATACACCAGATGTGGCCCCTTAACCTGGGTACAATACGCTCCGAGCATGTGCTCCGAATGAGAGCACAGGCAATCCTCAGATAGGAATCCTCAGATAGAGGTGGGTGTCTGTTACACTCCGCAGTTTAGTGAAGTATGTCAAGAACATGTCAGTGGGAAGGAGATATCCGAAAATGCATTCTCCTCTTGCTCGCTGGAAAGAGGCCCTAAAGCAGAAGTAGCACAGGCTGTTGATTTCACAAAATGTCTTGCAGAAATGACTTTTTCCAAGTTATACAACACCATGCTCATGCTTGAAGGAAGGGTGAAGGGGGATGCATTTATAAGATGTGATGACTGATAAGGACTTGAGAGTAAATTGATTACACAAAACACCTGGATGAGGTGACTGAGGAACGGGCTGAGGGCAGGGAGCTCTTCCTGAAGTAACCGATTAACAATACTTGGTGTACTTTAACAGACTGTCAGATGGGGCAGAAGGGGTAGAGACACATACAGTGCAACAGTGACTGAAACAGAATGCCTTTTAATTTATTTGTATTTTTAAAGTGCTCCCACATCCCAGGGGCATCGAGGCACAGTTACAGGAGGAGCATGTCTTAGTTGGGTATTTATAACGCGCTTAATAACCAGAGGTTTCTAAGCGAGGAGTCGGGGACCGAACCTGTGTTGCTTCGTGTCGTCTTGCTTCCAATCGAGCACATTGCTGCTGAGCTACCCTGAGTCCCGGGACAATGATTGCAACGCAGCTTCACTCTGAGCCGTTTGGGAAACAGGGCGGTGAGAGGGGGTGGGCCGGGCAGTGGGGGGTCATTCTACAAAATTGACAAATAAGGTAACATCCACAGCTTTGCAACAATGTTATCAAATGCATTATCACTTCAAGGACAGCAAGTATGGTCCAGACGTCTAACAAGTGTGGTCTAGAACTTAGAAGTGTGTTCAAATGCACTCTTTTGCCTCTGGGTTTGCCAGAATGCTGGAACCACTACACCTAACATAACAAGTGTTTTCCAACTTTAAAGCATTATACTTTCTCAACCCATGTGTGCCCTTACCCATCCATCCCACTACTAGCCTGTGCCAGCAGTTGCTGCAGCGCCAAACATGTGACATGGAGCAGCAGCAGTGTGATGGGCTGGTGGTGGGCCGATCTAGGTAGGTGTAGCACTAAACTGGCGCGGCCGGCACGCCCACACTGAGGGCGGCGCTGCGCCTGCCATTATGGGGCAAATATTTTTTGGGCACTGGCACTTATTTTTTTACAAATTAAGCACTGCTCTCAAGTCATGCATTTACCCTCACCATGTGGGACAGGTTCACTTCCAGGTATTATTCATACCCATTGCATAGACGTACTGAGTCCCACAACAAACACACTACCTTGGCTGATGGTCGTCTGAAATGGAATATGCACTAGTGATAATGTGCCTTTGAAATGTGTGAAGAATGTTCAATCAAGTGCACTGTGTTGAACATTGTAATAACACTATCTCCATTGCATAGTTCATGCAGTTAGTCATAAGAAAAATGAAAATCATGCACATCACCAATTATGTTTTCACATGGTGATGTGGTAAGATGTGGCACCATACCGGCATTATGTTTCTGTAACTCTATGGGCCTCATTATGGGTCGGGCGGTCCGGAATGAACAGTGGCGGTAAACCCGCCGCCACTGTTCATTCCGGACCGCCTGATCCCGCCCCCTGCAGGCGGAAGGTGATCTTCCCACCAGGTCTGACCTGGCGGGTTGAACACCTCCCGCCTGCAGGCGGACGTGGAAACACCGGCACCATCACAAGATGGTGCCGGTGTTTCCACTTCCCCATTCCCACTGAGCCCTATGGGACTCAATGGGAATGGGGATTAACACCATTCCGCCTCCGTGACTCTCAGGACACCGGGGCTGTAATGCCCTGGTAATTCCGGGAGTCACGGAGGCGGAATGGTAATACGAGTCCGGCGGTAACCAGGCGGTTTTATCGCCGCAGTTACCGCCGGACTCGTAATGAGGCCCTATGACTGTTAAAATGGATTTCCAGAATCTGGCCTGCTGGACAGATTCTAGGAGGTCACACTTGTTATAGAGAACATGGTAACTATGAGTGGTTAGCTAAAACCCAATCAAGGTAGCAGTGGAGAGTAGTCAAGGCTATTCTTGGGAGAGTGTGAGTTTGGTCAGGAGTCCACAATGTGTGTACACAGTTTAGCGCACAATAATTCAGTTTAGATAGGTGAAGTACAAATGTACTATATTTATTCTTTGCCCAAAACACGCACTAAAAAATGACACAAAAAGGTGATAATATTGCACACAACTCAGTTATAAACATATATTCAGTCACCACACGTTTGTATGAATACATTCAATAACTTAACAAAATAAGGTAAGTAAGTAATATAGGAAGATGGAACCAAGCCACAAGAAATATGCCCTAACTTCAGAAGTCTAATCCCTATGAGGAGTTGAGCCTTGTGCCCAAAATTCAAAATGCCCCCCCCCCCCAAAAAGTATCTTAAGTAAGTAAGGTTCTTTGGTTGGTGAATGTTCCAGAGATGATAAGTGTGAAAAACCTGAAGGTGTCTTCCTGTCTAGTCCATGGGGATCTGTCATCCAGGTGACCAAGACACGACCATCGCTTTTGGATCCAGTTCCTGAGGGTGGGCCTGTGCGTGAGGATTACCTGGATGTGGGATGCTTGGGAGTGGGACACTGACAGGTGAGACATGCTATCCACCCTCCTTCAACACTTTTTTTCCCCATCCTACTATGTAGGATATACCAAAACACTGCCGCTCCTTCTTTCGCATTGACACTTTCGCAAAACACGAAAGACAATGAACTAACAACAGAGCCGTTTTCCTGACATGTCCCAATACAAGAGTCAGGTAAAGTCAGGCAATTGACCATAATCGCACACACCTGATGACATTTCCCCTTTCCAACAGGGATAAAAGGTGGAGCACGACAGCACATGAGGAGCATGGCAGACTGCACAACATGAGAGCTAACTCAGCCTGGCAGTTCAAGAGAAGGTGAAAGATGACGCAAGTCGGGAGGTTAGCAAGGGGAGGAGTGACCTTGCTCTTATCGACAGAGACCTGTGAAGCCTGGAGATGAGGAATCGTAAGGCCAGGAACAACAGACTGCTTGTGTTGTAGCAGGTGTCCACGGTCCCCAGGCGCCTCCTCCGCTGACAGCCAAGCCAGGGAGAGACGCAAGGCCTTGAGTCTACAGACCAGAAAGCAAAGCTGTTCATCGCAATCAGTGATTGGAAGGAGGACCTGATAAAGAAACCTAACTGCGTTGAACAAAAATAGCACAAGGCTAGTTGAACTTTGAAACAAAGAACTATTATGTGAATTGTGGGGGAAACCAGCAGAGCAGAGTCAGACACCATGAGGGTGCATGCTCGTGGTGATTGCCCTATTGATGAAACTACAGATACCAGAAGGCCGTAGGAGAGCCGCCAAGATTGGTCGAAGTGGTCATGCCTGAGGTCCTGCAAAATCCTCGTACAATCGAAAGCCTTTGACCTATGAACTGCAAAGGAAGTAAGGGAAGTGAATCCCACATCGATAAAAAGTAGGAAGAAGTAAACTATCCTGTTTGTCATTTGGGGTCTGCGCCCGGAAGAGCGGGACTCATGGGTGAAGTTTTCACCCAAAGCAACTGAGAGGTCTGTGCCCGGAAGAGGGGGACCCAGGGGTGAAACCATCACCCAAAGTGTCTGAAGGGGCTGCCCCCGGAGAGGGAGACCCTGGGGTAAAGCCCTCACTCTAAGCATTTATAGAATAGAACTGTATGTTTAGTTGTCAAAACTATCAGGCCTTCAAAGGTAAGAGACTTTTTATTAGAAAGAGACTTTAAGCCATTCGAAAACCTGATAGCTGGAACAGAATTGTAGGCTTGTGCTGGGGAGAGCTTGAGTCTGTGCTGTGATCAGGAGACCCACATTGTCCCATGCAGAAAACTTTGGGAATGGAGACACATGGCAATCACATCCTAACTTATTATTTGAGAACACTTCTTTATTTATTGAAATCCTATCCCACACTTCTTTTGTACTTAGCATAAGGACTTGGCAATAGGTTTCTCTTAGTATAGGTGCTTTTTATTTTGACACAACGCCACTAGGACTTCCTTATTTTCATTTGATGGTCAACGCTTGCTCCCATCTTAGATTTAGGTTTAGATTTAGCATTTTCCACACTGCATTCATTGCTCAATAAACACCCTTGAACTGTTATCACTTGTGTCTGTCTTTACTGTTGGCACCATGAGTTCCTTCCATAAGCAACAAAGTTACTAGTAGGTAAAATATGTTTCTATCATTCAGGTACCACTATTTAAGATGTGACGATCAAAAAGCAATCTAATGGAATACCTCAGGTTTATCCAAAGGTTTATTCTAATGAGTATGGGGCGGGAGAGGTGCTATGTGTTTTCTTATCCCTGCCTGACTCTGATTATACCAGAGGACTGGCTGGGTTTATTGGGGGTCGCTGGAGGAAGGTTTTTCCACTGTTCTAGTGAGAGGTGCCCAATAGGTGCAGGATGCAAGGATTCATCTGCTCTGTTCCAGAAGCAGAGTGCAACCCTTTGCGATGGCGAAATGCAGAAATCACTGATGCAGGCCTCCTCAGAACAATTCACCAGATGGGGAAGGCAATTACCAGCGAAGGCCACCACACACAGGCTACAGCAGGTGTCTTTACAATCACGGTTGAAGAAGACCTTCCGGAGCACAATCGCTTGAAGCTGGGAGGCTGAAATATGTCAGGATAATATCCTACACAACACGCTGGTGACTACTGAAGGTTTGTTGGCAAACACACAACAGTTCTAGGGATGTAGCGCACTACTAGAGAGCTGGCCAGTCCATTGGGTGGTCCAGAAAAACTTCCAAAGGCTCAGGGTGGCTGGTTCTTTGAGAACAAGTTGAGACTGGCTGGTCTACCAGTCCAGGAGCTGAAGAAACACTCAGAGCCTTTGCAGATCAGGTTGTCCAGCAGGTCTTCACAGAGCCAAACAGAGGATCGGATATTGGGCCTCTTCAGGGGTCCACCAAGGATATTCAGTCAACTGCTCTTCTACACAGGATACTTGGCTCCAATTTGATCGGCCAAAATGCCTGCACGAGTCCTGTTCTTATCCAAGATTCAAGTCAGAATCAAGTTCAAGCCAACCAATGGTAAGGATGTGCACTATTCAAACAGCCAGCAGTGGTCCAATCAGGTTCCACTGTGGGTTTCACTCATGGCCCACCCTCATACCTTCAGGAACCATGGATGTGGAGTAGGACCAGACAGTCCCACCCCCTTCCTGAGCCACACACACACGCAAAGGAATCACTAGCCCTCAGAAACAGCAGCTTTCACAGGTTAAGTACATGACCTCATTGGGGATTTCCTGACCTGGCAAGGCAGGAAGAAGGTCAAACAAAAATATGGACAAAAAACACCTTGTGGTGCAACCATTTTAGGGCAATAGCCAGGTTCAGTAGCGATACACAGTAAACACAAATATGCACACTAGAAATAACACAACCATGGTACAAATATAATTGCTGCCACCAGCACATATAAAAGTATCCATAATTCCCACGTATAAAACCATAGGGTGATACACCAATATCCCCAATGCAGTGCATTGTAAGATGCTCTGTAAACTCTTTAGAAAATAACCAAAAGGTAAAAAGACAAAAGGGAAACATAGACATTCTGAATGGCTGATCAATTTCCCCATAACAACATGAGCAAAAGGCAAGGGCAGTAAAGCTGAAGGCATCACTTCCCTGTAACAAATAAGGACATGGTCAAAAACAAAAGCACAAGGTGTGGGGGTGCATAGAACTATGTAGGGTGAAGTTGCTAAAAGCGAATTTGTTCCTAACACTCACCTCCACCCCCTCACCTCCACACCTCAAATATAGGGACATGGGATCTAATTCACAGCTGGGTTTCATGTTCCATTCAATTTTTCATTCTAGATAGTCAATCAGCATTGCTATTTTGTGCACCTGACCTATGCGCAATAGTTAAGTCAAAGCCTTGGAGGCATAAGGACCACCTGAGCAACCTAGAATTCTCTCCCTTCAAGCTTATTAGGCACTTTAAGGGATTATAGTCAGTCTGCACAGTTAAGTGAGTTTCAAAAAGGTAAGGCCCCATCTTCCAAAGAGCACATATTATGAAAAAAACATTCCTTTTCCACAGTTGCCCACCTGAGCGCTCTGTCCTTAAGCTGGCAAATAATAAAATACATAGGGGGTCATTACAAGTTAGGAGGTAACCATGCTGCTATTAGCGGCATGGCTACCCCCTTACCGGGTAGCGGGTCCGGGTTCCTTGAATGAGAAATTACAGGGCCATTCCGACCTTGGAGGGCCAGTTAATTCCTCATTCAAGGAACCCATCCCCATTCCATTTGAGCCCCAATAGGGCTCAATGGGAATGGGGAGGGTGCTAACAATGGGCCCGTTAATAACAGGCCCGTTGTTAGCGCCCTTGTCTGCGCGCCGGACCCGCTAAGGGCGCCTAGTAAAACCAGGCATCCTTAGCGGTTTCCCGCGAGCAGACTCATAATGAGGTGGCAAGGGGTTGACGGCTCTGGCACCTTTACCGGTGCCGTTAACCCCTTACCGCCTCACTCGTAATGATCCCATAGTATGTTCATTGCCTTTATCATAGAAATGTAAAAAGAGAGCACCTTTTCCCGTGTCAGAGGCATCTGTCTGCACTATAAAAGGTCTCTTATAATCAGGTGCACTGAGAACATGGGCCTGGCAAAGGGAATCCTTAAGGATTTGGAAGACCTTCTCACAATCCTCAGCCCAAGTGACTTTCGTGGGTTTCTTAGAAGTTGTGAAATCAGTCAGAGGAGCAGCTATTGCTCCATAGACTGCCATGAAGTTTCTGTAATACCCAGTGCGGCCTAGAAAAGCTCTCACCTGAGTTTGGGTTATGTGGGTTGCCCAAACATGTACCGCTTGTACTTTGCTGGGAAGAGGCTGAATCTTACACCTACCAACTTCATGCCCATGTAAGTCACTGAACCCTAACCAATCTGGCACTTGGTAACCTTTATGGTCATATGGGCCTGCTAAAGAGCCGAAAACTCAATTTGAAGGTTTCTCACATGTTCCTCTCAAGTAGGGCTGAAAACTGCTAT
Source organism: Ambystoma mexicanum (assembly GCF_040938575.1). Lineage (NCBI taxonomy): Eukaryota > Metazoa > Chordata > Amphibia > Caudata > Ambystomatidae > Ambystoma > Ambystoma mexicanum. The sequence goes on along the minus strand of NC_090930.1, from coordinate 1,247,356,274 downwards.
AACTTCCATATATGCCATGCATAATGCATCCAACCAATTCATGACATGGTTGACCAACCTTTGAAACATTAGAGGTGCATTCTGTATTCCAAAGGGCATTACCCTGAACTGGTAAAGTCCTTCAGGTGTTAAAGATTCTGTCTTCTCCACAGCATTTTTTGGCTGGGATATTTGCCAACACCCTGCAGTAAGGTCAAAGGTGCTAAGGTACTTGGCAGTACCTAGCTTGTCCACTAACCCATCAGTTTGTGGAAGGGGGCAAGCATCTACCTTTGTTGCAGCATGTAGAGCTCTAAATCTCTCTTAGACTCTGAAATCAGATGTACCTGCTTTTGGTCCCAGAACCACAAGACTGGACCAAGGACCACAGGAGGGATGTATCACCCATAGATCCAACATAATGTTGACCTCAGACTTGATGTGGGACCTCATTTTGTGCGACATCCTACAGCTCCTACTTTTGTAAGGCACTCTGTCTGCCATGTCAATGTCATGCTTGCACCAAGGTGTCGAGCCTTGAGTGAGTGAGAACAAGGGGATAAACTGCCTAGTCAAAGTCTTCGCCTCACCTTGTAGCTTTGGAGTCAGTTGAGGGGAATATTTGAAATCCTCATTGAAGCCATCAGAAGGTTTACCCTGGAACAGGTCATCGAGAAGTTCAGATTCCTCCTCCTTTTCTGAAGCCAGCAGTAGGGCTCCCGTTTCTACCCGAATAATGAATGCCTTCAATCTATTCATGTGGAACAAACTGGTAGTCTTCTAGGGTCCACCAAATAGTTTACCTCACCATATTTGTCAACAATATGGTAAGGACCTGACCATTTATCCTGTAAAGCTCTCTGTTTTATAGGGTTCATAATCAGGAGTTCTCGGCCAACATGCCAAAGTGAAGCATTATGGACATAACAATGCATGGCCAAAGCTAGTCCAGCCTTCAACTTGTCGTTGGCCCAAGTTATTAGTAATGCCATCTTGTTTCTCAAGCCTAACACATAGTCCACTACATTGGTAGTGACAGGAAGAGTGGGCATCTCCCATCCTTCCTAGACTATGGCAAGGGGTCCCCTGATAAGGTGACCAAACAAGAATTCAAAGGGGCTAAAGCCAATCACTTTTTGAGGTACCTCTCTGTAGGCAAAATGTAAGCATGGTATCAGGCGATCCCACTTTCCCCTCTGGCACTCCTTAAGAGGTTTAATCATGCCTTTGAAAGTCCTATTGAAGCTCTCAACTAGGCCATTGGTTTGTGGATTGTACGCAGATGGAAATGTTTATGAAAGCCCACACTCCTTCGACATGGCCTGCATATATTTGGAGATGAAGTTTCTGCCTCCAGCAGACGCAGCATCTTTTTTGAAGCCACCACTAGTAAGTGTGTCCAACAATGCTCTTACAACTGACTTGGCAGTCACAGTCTTCAGTGGGATGGCTTCAGGATATCATGTGGCATGATCAATGACCATAAGGATAAACCTGCTGCCATAGGATGTAGGAAGGGTAAAGGGGCCAACAATGTCAATCCCTGCCCTCCCAAATGGTATACTGACTGCAGGTAGTGTTAGAAATGGAGCCTGGATTTTTGCACCAGTTTTGACAGAAATCTGACAAGTAGCACAACTCCTGCAATGACTTTCTACCTGTGCCCCCATCTTAGGCCAGTAGAAGTTGTGCATGCTTTACCTCTCCTTAGTCATCTTGATGCCAAAATGACCTTGCCAATTGTTGTCGGAAGGGTCTCACTTGAGGGGGAACCACCAACCTTGTATGGTGGTTCCTTCAGAGGACTCTGTGGGCTCACTGTGCAGGAGCCCACCTTCACAATCAATCCTGAACTTCCCTGTGGCTTCACCCTCCAACTGGAGCAGGCCTGTTTCCTTAGGCCTTCAAGTGATGTACACACCTGTTGGCTCTTACCAAACTCTTCCATTGAAGGATCCCCTTCTGCAAGTAAACCCTGCAGTTCAGGGTGATCGTGGGAGTTGAGTATTTCAGGCAGCCCCTCTTCTTCGCTAGGTGCAGGGACGTGGCCAGCTACCTCCACCTCAATGGTAGGCGATTTAGAGGGAATATTCACTTTCCCTCCTCTAAGTAATTTCTCTCCATTAGCTTCCAGTTTCCCTTTTCACATTGGCGGGGCCTTAGGCTTGGCTAAGGCAGCCTTGGTCTGAGACTAGTGTGGATGTTCTGCAGTTTCCCTCACAAGACCTAAGTCTCAGGGGTAATTTCCCAACAGAACATTTCTAGGGGCTTGCCTCTGTACACGAACTGGTATCCTGACCACCCCATCATTCATTCACAGCTATATTGACAGGCATAACTGCAAAAGTGAGAGGGGGACGATAAGCCAATTTAGTGGGCATCTGAGTAGCTTTGATCAGAGCCTTTGAATTTACCAGAGTGGAATCCACCAGAGTCCAACTTGCCCCAGTGTCCCTAAGTGTCATCTGCCAGCACAATATCCTTAATATAATGTTTAGTGTTATCAGGTATGCAGGCATAATCCTCAGCAACTCCAGGTTTCCAATATCCCAGAGGAACTTAAAAAACTCAGATCCTTTCCTGCAGGGCAAGGAATCTGAGGAGAATGATAACCCTGGGAGTATGTCTTCCTCCTCATAAGGAAGTGCCAGATTCATAAAGTGGACCCCCAAGGTCTTACCCTTATATCTGGGGACCACCTTCACATGGTCACTTGCTCGGCAGGCTACACAAGACCAACTGGATTTGTTTATGTAGGGGGGTTAGTTTTCACACTCATGTTTGGAATAGTTCATCCCACTACCCTTTCCATGCTCCTGTGACGTGTTAACCTTATGAAACCTAATGTTGGTCTTATAGAATGACAATTTATCTGTAGGCCCACCCTATTTCTCCTTTTGCTGATTCCCCTCCTGCTGCTTCCCAGAAGCATGTTTCTCTTTATGGGACACTTTATTGGAATCCCAATGTTCAGTACCATTGTCCAGATTCTTAGTTTCTTACTCCTTTGAATCTGACAAATGCTGTTCAATCTCAGGGGAACAAGAGGCAATAATATGTTCCATCATGACCAGATTGATTATGCCTTCAAAAGTGGTTGCTTTATCGGCTTCTACCCAGCCACTCAAATTCTTCAATTAATCTGTCACAAAGGACACCCACGTATTATTCTCTTTCTATTTGTAATCTCTGAAACTCTTTAAGATCTGGGCAAGAGTTTTCCCAAACTTTAAGAGGAGAGGTTACTTCAATGGATTAAAGCATTTTCTGTCAGCCTTTGACATATATATATAGTGGCACTATAGTGGCACTGCATCAAGAATGGGGAAGTCTGCTGAGTAACCAAGCATTCTCGCCAGGCTCACCAACTTCTTGCACCTCACAAGCATACTCAAAGGTTGTAGGCCAATCAATGATATCATTTTTCTCTTCATACATACTGAGCAGATCCTTAGGAAATCTACGATGTGAAGAGGATCCATAATTACTCCCAGAACCCCTGGAGAAGCCTTGAGACCCTTGTAGTATGGCCAACTCCAACTGGCGATCCCTGTCTTTCTGTTTCTCAATCCGATCAAACTCCAGCTTAGCCATGTTATAGTCCAACCCCTTCTCTCTGAGCCTAGGCTGTTCTAGTGTAAGCTCCCACAAGGCCTCAGCTTCTGGGGTAGACATTGAAACATGAGAGGACCCCTCTCCCTCTTCTCTTGCATTCTCAATAGTGTCAGTAACCATAAAGCCATTGCTACTGCAGGAACCTGTCCCAGCATCTACTTCATCACTATTCATAGGCAAACAAACGACCCTAGACTATTAGTGACCTAGCAATTTCTGTGTCAAATTAGCCTTGATACCAGGGATGGTAATCCTCTGTCTACACATAGCATTTTTCAAATGTTCTACTTTAAGAGCAGTGCAAGTAGACATTTTGAATGTTTCCATATTTAAAAAAAAGAGTAGGCAACTGTTATACCAACTACTACCTTCAAAGCCCAGTGTTCTGTGTAAATAGAATTAGGGTAGTATACCAGCACATGTAAATTCGGTTTGGTGCAAACTGACACTCAAGTGCAGCTCAAGGTGTATTTAGGTTCATGTCTATAACTACCAATGTATTTAAGTGTATGGCATGCTTGCAGTGTCACTATATGGGTTGGTGGTGGTTTCTTCTTAGAGATGGGTATTTCACAAGAATGATTTCATTTTCTTTTTATTAAGAAGTTCTTACCTTTGTGATGAAGGTGTATATTCATGTAAGGTATTGTTAGGTAGAATTCTCATTTATGGCTAATTGCCCTTACCTAGTGAGTCCCTCAGCAGCTTTGCTGGATTTCTGGAGTTTATTTTTTCCACCTAGAAAGAGTGGGAGCCTTTTTCCCACTCTTACAGTGTATTTTGTGTGTGTGATGTACTTTTTGTGCTCATGGGCTATGGAGTGTCACCAACTCCCTGGGCATCATCTTTTTAATTGTGTCACACAGCAACTTTAGTGTAGTGACACAGGGATGCCTTTTAGACTTCCCTTGTGAATTCCATTTCTGGGGATGACTGCTGTCCAACAGAAACATGTAAATTCACCATTGGCTTTACTAGTCCTTTTAAAATACAGATCCAGTACAAGCCATCTAACAATGGAGTACTGGAGGGGATTATCTTTCCCCTGTCCTTCTGTAACTCAAGGGGCATTTTGTTTCCCCCTTCCTGACTCAACATGGCTGGTGGCAGTGGTAACTATCATTTTTACACGGATTCCTGTTTTAGTGTTCTGGCTGTGGTGACAGACGTGAACATAAAACCTGCTACCCCATATCGTTTTTATTGTGGGTAAATAAATATTGTGGGTCCTAGTGTGGTTTTTTGCCATTTCATGTTGGAAAGGTCTTTCTTGTTTGCTTTACTCGCCAAACCCGATTTCGTTTCCTTGTACACCGTCCTTTGGCAGGCTTCTGCAAAGAAGCCCCCCTTTGGTGTCTAGGTGGGCTGAATGTGAGGGAGGGGGTTAGTAGCCCCCTGCACAGGGTCTCCTTAGAGACCCAAATCACACTTTGTGTCGATTGGCTGAGGTGGTTGTCCGGGCTGGACAACCCCCCTGCTGTGTGATTGACATCCAGGCTGCGTTAATGGGGGATTTTGGCATAAAAGGCAGGGCTCTTGGGCTGGAAGTCAGAGTCGCCACTGGAACTACAAGAACCGAAGAGAAGTGGAGAAGACGACGGCTGCTGCAACTCCTGGATCCCAGTGAAGCCCTACTGCAGTCCTGAGCTATCTACCATCAACGACAGAATCTTCTTCCCTTGAGCATGGTGGGATCAACCAGCTCACCTTCTACAGCCAGAGAATACTCCTCTGGGTCAAAATCGCTGCACTAAGCTGTAGTGATGCGGATAGCCATCAGAAGAGCCCTCTCCTGTTTTTAAGGAGCCCGCCTTTTATTCATTGTTGCTTTGCTGCTGCTGGCTTCATCCCTGGGTAGTGCAGATCGTTCCAGACGTCTTCCTTCTTGTCCCCACGACTGAAGCTTCAGGAACAGCGAGTCTGCAGGAACTACCAGGAACAACTGCCGAAGCACCAGCTTTCTTCATCCGAATAAGGTACTGTGTGCATTTGGTCGTTCTCTCCGTCCGACCTTGAGGAATCGGGGTGAACCCTTTTCCTTTCCGAAGGCTTGCCCTTTCTTCCTTCCATCTTATAACATTTGCTTCCCTTTGACAATATCCAGTACTCCTGGCAACGTTAATCTTGAACTATTCTAACCGTGTGATCCTCGACAACAGAGCCCCTGCTCCATTTGACACTGGCGCAGGCCTATTGGCTTTTATCTGCCTCTTAGAAAACGTCCTCTGATTCTATTGCCTTGACAAAATATTGCCTATGATTTTATCCACTATTCCCTTGTTTTAATTCTATGTGCTAAGTGTGTTTGACTTCGGGTGCATTTCTTCTTGCGGGTACGCTTTATTTTCGTAAGACCGAACTGTGATTACTGTCAAAAAGTGATTGCGTGTTAACCCACGGTAACGTCTTTGTTTCGAAACACTGGTCTGTCAAATCCTAATGTACTTACCTTGAATTGACCTGAACAAGAGGAATTGGTTATGTGTAGTATATTTAGAGTGTGGTTTTATTTAATAGAAACCTTGAGTCAGTGTTTGCTTGAGTCACAGTAATTGTAGTCCTTTGTGTAATCCCTATTACTGCTCATTTGCTCTTGAGATAAGTCTGGTTGCTCAGCCATCACTACCACTTTACTGTGTAGTACAGGATTGTACCAAAGGTGAAATTGTACTATACCTTGTAGTCTTAATTCTATCTAGTGTTCCCTAAGGGTACTGCATATGATTCTGCCTAACAGGTATCTACCAATCTTCTAATGAATACGTCATTTTGTCTGTGTTATTAAACACATGTTTGCATTTTATATGTGGAATTTCCTCTGCAATTATCTTTGAATTATTCCCAGCATGTCCGCTCACAAAATGGACCTAAAAGAAGGTAAGTGGGTTTGGGAGGGCAGGTAGGGCAGGAAAGTCACTTACCTCAGTCCCCGGCAGGGGAAGATGGCAGCCTCCAGCCGTGTGGTGGCTCGGAGCGGGGATTACCCCGTTCCAAGCCTCCTCATTGGCTGAGTGGCTGACACTCCCCTACCCACCCCCCCCCTCAACAGGGACATTAAGGAATGTAGTGGAGAGAGGGATTCCCGGTTGGGTAAAGCCCCGGCGAGGGTCAATCAGATTGATTGTTACATTCTGGTTGACCCTCGCCGGGTACTAATCTTCAATCTGACATTGCGTTCTTCTGCAAATGTACAATAACATCTTTGTCTTCATCACACCCTAACAAAATCTTCACAGCTTTCTCCAACTCAAAATAGTCAGATAGATGTTCTGCTGACAAGACACAAAGAAACTGAGCATGCTTGTTTCACAACCATGCCCATCAGAGTGAAAGGTTGCTCCCTTACCCAAACATCCACATGTATACCTCACAAGCAAAACGTTCAGTGTGTCTCCTCCTTAGGCCAAAACATATCAGATGTGTTGCACGTCCGTTTGATCTATTATTCAGCCTTATTTAAAGCCCATCTTCCAGTGTGATTTCCTGTTTTCTCACACAAATGATTTGTGTTTACCAGAGTCAAGCAGAATACTGTGATGTTCTGCACCCTCAACCCAATAAAATCACGTTGTTGCCTATGACACTCGAGATGGTGCATGTCATTCGTTAAACCCATTCCCTAAAAACATGTGTGCATATCCATTTTCATTGCCTCGCCCTCGGCCAAGTAAATCTCGTGTGTATCAATCAAGCCAGTCACTTTGGTTACTGTTTCCCTCATGCTTGTGTTTATGAAATTTCGATCCAATCACATTCATGTTTTACTCCATCACAACACAATCATGTGTGCTTATCACATTCACACCACTCAGTGTGCATATTTGCCCCTTAATCCCAAATATGTGCTTTCTGCATATATTGCACTCCAGCAAGCCACTGATTTGTGTTTCTCTCACCCAAAAGAATCTAACATGAACACAACACAATTGTATTCCCTGAATGTAATCCGCCTACTTTTAAACCAATCCCTCAGATTATCAGATCCTAATTTGGTGTTTTTTAAACTCAAAGTGTGAAAGATTGCTTGATCAATCCATGACATTATAGTATGCATTTATTACACTCCAGTACGTCATTGTGAATTTTTATTTCTCCTTCACCAAAAACAATTGCATGTGTATCACATTATGTCACTGGGTGTGGCATTCCATTTACCCACTGCACTAACTCAGCTGTGACTTAAGAAATACAGTGTTATTGTCTTCTCCTTCTAACTTGAAAACACACGCTCAAGTTGGAGAATGCAGTTTTCTGCTATTTTACACCCATAAACCTATATGCATGTTTAATGTCCAAGACAGTCTCTGCTGTCTTCTGCTACATCCCTTAAAAAATAAACGTGTGTTCATGTAGTTTATTCAAGCAAGTCATTGTGACTTCCTAACAGAGAGAGAGTGTGTGTGTGTGTGTGCGTGCGTGCGTGCGTGCGCGCGCGCGCGCGCAATCATTCATTCCTATTCACAAAATATAATCAGCAATCTTTTGGCCAGATTTTGTGATTTTCTGAGAAAAGAATGGTGTTGTTTTATCACACTGAAGCCAGGAGCTGTGACTTTCTATTCACCTTTCTGACTCTAGTAATTCACAGTACATTTAAGATCGCTCAATAAAAAAATAGATAAAATAAATACATTTGGATTTTTCACACTCAAGCCAATCACTGTCTGTTCCGACACAGGAAAAATAAATCTATGTCACAATTGAGCCAATCAAGCTGATGTTCTAGTCCCTCGCACAAGAGACATGTGTGTGACCACTTGTCTGCAGTCACTGAATGTTATGAGCATCCTCTCTTGGCAGAAACTGTGTTTTTCATTCTTTTCACAAACAAACAGCTTGTATTTATCACATTGAAGGCATCGTTCAGGTCCATCAAAGGCATGTGTTATGTGGATGTGAATTATCGAACGTTTGATTATTTGGTCAGAGCTCCATACCTTAGGAAATTCTGAACGCATTAATAATATAAAAAAAAAAACGTTTTTTTCTAACTCTAGTTGAAGGTCTACTTTAATTTTAAATTAATTGTAAATGTATTATAAACATGCATTATTTTAATCACTTTTAACCCCAAAACTAATTTAATTATAATCCCTCGCCTTTTCCTTCTTCTACCCAAAAGGCAACCCTCTTCCTGACCGAAATTCAGCTCCAGACTGATCACAAACCTCCCAACGATGTTAAACGCAGGCAAGGTTTTTTCTTCCTCAAACTTAAAACTGAATTTTGCTAACTTCAACCATGTTCAATGGTGCAAGATGATGGTGCTCTATAGTGTGTGTGAGTAGTATTGACCAAGACAATTTACAAGACCTATCCATTTGGAGAAAGAACCAAAATCTAACGCTGTTAAATAGCTTGTGAAATGTGAAATGGATTAACAATCTTTGAGCAGCACATCTTAACTACCAGAGGTTGAATGGCAGACATTTTGCACATTTGCTCCCTGGGACTGCATGTTGATTGCATAGGGAAATGCCCAGTGCTTGAATATGAAAAAATAAAGTGCAGGCATTCAGCAGTCTAGGTTGAAGTGGGTGGGGGCTCAGCCATGATAGGATTCAACATATACGCTCATGTTTGGGGCCCCGCCAGGCCTATCCACATCACTTATATCTATCTCACCCTCTCTGTACCTCTCTATGTGTGTAGTTCTCCATTTGACTCACGTTCTATGTTTGCATAATCATTTTGTCTCAAACTCACTTTTTATTACCCTTTCTGTGATCCTTTATATTTGTCTGTATCAAGCATCCCCAAGCCCACCACTGCATTTGACCTGTTTGCATAGCACCTAATATATGGTATGGTATGGTATGGTATGGTATTTTATAGCGCCTATACAAAGACACATGTTTCAAATGCTCAAGGAGGGTGGGAAGATGGAGAAAAAACAAGCAGCCGCTCACAGCCCCTGAAATTCTGAGACGATATTCGTCTGCACAGGCAGAGTAAGTGCCTAAAAAATACATGTAACAGTTTGTGATACAGCAAATAGGCCTGACGGTGATTCTGCAGCTTTAACAGTGCAATTAAGGGGTGAAGACAAGAGAGAACAGACAGACGATCTTCAGGCAAGGTGCATACGGATCGAGCAAGTGCATAGAGGGAGCAAGTGCACAGAGGCATATACACTGACAATGCGCGAAACACATTGTGAATTGCAGAGCAATGATGCATTATGACAACATTGGGTCATGGCAGACATCACTGATAAAGTCACCTACTGATTTAGTGAAAGATGATGCAGCAGAACTGGGCAGAGCGACTCTTGGGCATAATAGGATAGAGCACACTAGAGGCGGTATGTAACATGATGTTCATACTCATCACTAAAGGATCTCGAGTAGTTTGCCAGGACAACTTTCTTAGCAGTGCTTACGTTGCCCAGCATTTAATATCACCCAGGCAACCTGGTAACTCGTGGTATAATCCATCATGATTAGAAGTCTTTACTTAAGCGTTGTGGGTAGTGAGAACACCATTACAAACAAAAGAGCAAACAGAAAACACAACTAAGCCCAATGTTTGGCACTTTAATAATTGCTTGAAACGAGCACTGCTTTGACATGTGAGTAAATGAGGCACATGTTCTTTTGGGCTTACAACCATCGCTCTTAATTTACAAAATAAGGCATGGTTTTACTCCTAACAACAGTGTGTGTGTGTGTGTGTGTGTTTAACCACAAACACTGCAACATCTGTTTCTATAGTAAGCAAACTATTAGCACATCCAGAAAAACCGAAAAGAGACTTAACCAGGGTCAACCATACATGATTAAAAACAGTCGGCAACTTTAGGTCGAGATGTGCTTAGCGTGGCAGGATAACTGAGAGGGACTGCATGCGATGTATGGGTTTGAAAATCAGCAAGTCATTCAGAGCCAGGGGAGTATTAAGCACATGACTATTACAGAAATAACCACAGGAAAGGACAGACATATTATTACATGGTCTTTCTGAAAATTAATTGACAACAATGAAGCTGGATTTACTGCAGAAGGGAGAGCAAACCGCAATCCTATTATAATTATTTAGCGTTCAATTACATTGTTCCCATTAACATAACAATGAGCACGTTTGTAAGTAATGTTATCTTGCATTTGTATAGCACCTCCTGCCATTGGTTATGTTTTTGAAGGGCTTTGCCTGTCAGATAGCAAAGGAGGGGTATGATAGAACATGCAGTGTTAGGGAAGAGCACAGTTGAGTAGCTAGTTAGGATGAGGGGGGAAGATAGATAAAAGACAGGACGGCATAAGAAGGTAAAGTTGGACGAGCTATGTGTGCAATTTGACCCAATATACCATGGAAGGAACAAGTTACTTACCTGTAACTGTTGTTCTCCAGCATGGGTCTGGCATGGATTCACATGCTCATGAATATTCCCCGTCGTCAGGCCAGGAATCCTCGGTATAGAAAAAATCAGTATCAGTTTCGTTTTTGATCTGTCTTTCTCAGTAGTAACCAATCACTGGTCTCTGGGTCATACTGCCCCCAGCCAATGACTGCCCTCTCCCTAAGCCCCACCCCTGGCAGCCATCCTCAGATTTGGTAGCACGTGAAGTGGCAGTATGACCAAGTGAAGAGCCGCAGAGGGGTAGGCGGGAGGGTTCGCATGTGAATCCATACCAGACCCATGCTGGAGAACAACAGTTACAGGTAAGTAACTTGTTCCTTCTCCAGCATGGGGTCTGCCATGGATTCACATGCTCATGAATATAAGAATACATAGCAGTATACACATGCACAACCACGGGAGGTGGCACAAGGCTCAATATCAAGCAATACAACAACTCAACATTAAGCAACTCTTACCTCCTCACCAGGCTCACCTTAGGCGAACAGGTTGCGCAGCACTGCCTGGCCGACTCTGAACTCCTCCCTGGAATCCCGGTCGACGCAGTAGAATCTTGTGAAGGTGTGCGTCGACCTCCACGTAGCAGCCCTGCAGATGTCGAGCAGGGGCACACCAGACAGGAACGCCGTAGTAGCAGCAATCGCTCTGGTCGAATGGGCTCTCGGACAGCCGGGCAGCGGTCGGTTTGCCAACCGGTGACAGTGCATGATGCAGCCGGAGAGCCATCTGGAAATGGAAGTCTTCGAGAGAGCCTTCCCTTGATTCACAGGTCCAAAGTTCACAAACAGCTGTGATGTCTTCCGGAAACTCTTTGTGCGGTCCACGTAGAACTTCAGCGCTCTAGCTACATCTAGCGAGTGCAGAGTCCTCTCAGCCGGCGATGAAGGTGACGGGAAGAAAACTGGCAACACCAAGAGCTCGTTGAGGTGGAAGTCCGACGGCACCTTGGGCATGAAGGAGGGGTGCGTCCTCAACACCACCCTTGTGTCGTGAAAAGTCAAGTATGGAGGCTTGCAAGACAGGGCCTGGATCTCTCCCACTCGTCGTGCAGAGGTGATGGCCACGAGGAATGCTGTCTTCCATGACAGAAACTTCAACGGCACTGAATGCATAGGTGCGAATGGGGCCCCCATGAGCCTAGTCAGTACCACGTTGAGCTCCCACGCCAGGGCAGGGGCCTTCACCGGCGGGAATGATCGGAACAGTCCTTTCATAAATTCCTTCACCAGACGTAGAGACCACAAGGACGCCCGTCCTGTAGTTCTGGTGTAACGTGAGACGGCAGACAGATGTACCTTGATGGAAGCGTGAGATAGGCCAGCCTTGGCCAAAGACAGTAGGTACGGCAATACTTGAGGGGCCATAATCCGCAGAGGGTTAATCTTCTGTGCCCGGCACCAGATAGAGAACCTCTTCCATTTGTGTCCGTAGCACTTGAGAGTTGAGGAAGCCCTGGCCTTTGCAAGAACCTCTCTGCAGTCGGCCGGGATGTCGTATCCTCCAAACTCTAGTGCTGCAGGAGCCAGGCCTGCAAGTTCAGCGACTCTGGTTTGTGATGAAGAATGGTTTTCTCCTTCTCTGGAGAGAAGATCCACGTCCGTCGGTAGCTTGACTGGTGTGGACGCTGACAAGTCCAGAAGGTCCGGGAACCAGATCTGCCTCGACCACACCGGTGCAACGAGGATCATCTAGCACCGGGACCTCTTGAGCTGGTTGACGAGCTGGAGTAGCAACGGCAACGGCGAGAATGCATAAAGGAACAGGCCGTCCCAGGGGAACGAGAAAGCATCACCCATGCTCCTCGGTTGGGGAAACCTGCTGGCGAACCTCCGCCACTTGGAGTTTGCCGCCGTTGCGAAGAGATCGATCTGGGGTTCGCCTCATCGTCAGAAGAGTCGGTCCACTTGATCCTGGCGCAGTTCCCACTCGTGGCACGAGCGCAGCTCCCTGCTGAGTGAGTCGGCGATGGTGTTTTTTATCCCTGCCAGATGAAAGGGTACCAGAAACATCCCTTGTGCGATGGCCCAATGCCACAGATCCTGGGCTTCCTTGGAAAGGGTAGGGGATCTGGTTCCGCCCTGCTTCAGAATGTAAAACATCGTGGTGGTGCTGTCGGTGAAGATCCTCACCACCTTGCCCTTGAGGGACGGAAGGAAGGACCTGAGGGCCCAGAACACTGCGCGGAGCTCCAAGATGTTGGGCCAGGGCTAGGAAGCATGTTCCCGCTGTCAGATGAGCGCGGACACCCCACCATCGTATCCCCTGATGGAACATTTCGTCGAACGAGATCCTGTCCTCGAAGCTGCCCGTCGTCTGGATCCAGTGGGCGTCGAGGAATTCTTGCAAGGGCCACATCCGAAGTCTGCAATGGGGCACCAGATAAATGCAGGAGGACATCATTCCGAGGAGGGACTTGATAGACCTCACTCCGTGGCCAGTAGACGTTGCACCTTTCCTAGGATGGTCCTTATCCTTTCCTCCGACGGTGAGGCCCGCTGCACCACTGTGTTGAGCTGTGCTCCCACAAACGGGGCGACTTGCGACGGGACCAGGTGGGATTTTGGAAAGTTGATGGAGAACCCCAAGTCCGTGAGCAGCTGGACGGACTTCGCAGTGTGTTCCACGGCGAGCTCCCTTGTCCTTGCCCGTATGAGCCAGTTGTCCAGGTAGGAGTAGACGGGGATCCCCTGCAGGCGCAGACGCGCCGCCACCGGTGCTAGGCACTTGGTGAACACCCTGGGCGCCAATTTTAATCCGAACGGGAGGGCCTTGAACTGGTAGTGCCGCCCTTTGACCACGAACCTTAGGAACTTTCGGAGCCTCTTTAGAATAGGGATATGGAAGTAAGCATCCTCCAAGTCCAACAACGACAGGAAATCACCCTCCTCCAGCTGTCCGAGCACGTGCTGGAGGGTGACCATCCAGAACTTCTGTGCCTTGATGTATTTGTTTAGTCGTCGCAGGTCCAGGATGGGACGCCATCCTCCTGTCTTCTTCCTCACGAGGAAGTATCTTGAGTAAACTCCGGAGCCCCGAAGCCTCTTTGGGACGAGCTCGATGGCACCTTTCCTGAGCATCGCCTGTACTTCCAACAGCAGTTGAGGGACGTGATTTTCCTTCCTGGCCTCGGGAGGAATGCGGGGGCACCTCTTCTGGAACTCGAGGGCGTGCCCCAGGGCCAGGGCATCCAGCCCCCAATTGTCAGTGGAGATGGACTTCCACACGCAGACGAACTTCATCAGCTGGCTCCCACCGGGGTGCTTCGGCGGGGGCCCGACCCGACGGACGGTTCAATCTTGCTTGGAGGCCGCTTTGCCTCCTTGACCACCTTGGCGACAACGGCGGGATCCACCTGACTTGCCGCGTCTCCTGTAGGCCTCCTGCGACAAAGACCTTGCCGCTTGACAGTATGTAGAGGAGCTGCTGCCAGCTTCCTTGGAGGCACCCTGTCTGCCTCCGGAACTCCGAAAGGACGGCCGTCGTTGTTGGAGCACACCCAGTGCACGGGCCGTCTCCGTGTCCGTCTTGATCGCCTGAAGGGATTCATCAACCGCCTTGCCAAAAAGGTTGTTCCCATCGAAAGGCATGTCCAAAACCTTGGTCTGAACGTCCTGGCGGAAATCCGTTGCCCTGAGCCATCCTCGTCGTCTCAGGCAAACGCCGTTGCCCAACTGACGGAAACCAGTGTCGGCGATGTCCGTGGCCACCGTAATGGCGTGGTCTGAGGCAATCTCACCTTCCTGCAAGATTTCCAGGCTCTCAGCCCTCTTGGCATCCGGAAGGAAGTCCAACAGAGGGGCGATCTTGAACCACAACTCCCTGTCGTAGCGTGCTACGATGGCCAGGGCGTTGGCCACCTTGATGGTCGTCGGTGTAGATGAGATGACCCGTCGTCCCATCGCATCCAGTTTCCTACCCTCACCGTCCGGAGGGAAGGTTGAGGTCGAGGCCGATGCCCCCCCCGCTTTCTTCTTGACCGCCGCCGAAATGACCGAGTCCGGGGTTGGTGCGCCCTAAGGCACAAGGGGGCAGCGTCGGGGACCTGTTACTTCTTCTCGTACCGGTCCCTCTTCGCAGGAGCCGTGGCAGGGTTCTTGCGGAGGGCGAGCCCCTCCTCCCAGATGTCATCAAAAAGCAGTACAGCAAGGACAGTCTTCCTTTTAGCCTTGCGCCGCTGGTAAAGGAACCCCTCCTTCTTCTTTTCCTCGGGGCAGAGCTGGAAGAGCTCGGATGCCCTGGAGATCATTGCATGGAAGGATCCAATCTCGTCGGGCAGGGACGCCCGGGCAGGGGGCGACGGGGGGCACGTCCCGTCGTCGCCTCCATCGTCATCCATACCCGTCGTAGTCGTGTCCATGCCTGTATCATCCCCGTGGGTAGTGGACCGGGGGGAAGGCAGAGAAGGCTGCAGAGGCGGGAGAGGAGGCCTAGGATGATCCTCCTCCTCTTAGGCGGTGGGCTCCCCGAGGGTACTGGCTCCGGATCCTCAGTCGGGTCTGGCTCAGGCTCCTCCGTCAGGGGAAGGGGCAACCTAGTCCTTATCTCGGAGCATAAGGACTGGATGGCTGACAAAATGGTCGCTGAGGTGTCCTGCGGCGCCGGAAACGACGGGCGTGAGGGCTCTTGAGGAGCCTCGTCTGCGTCACCGTCGCCCTCGTCGTCGCCCTCGTCGGGATCCCTCCCGATGGGCTGGGTCTCCTCCACAAATTGGATGAGCTCCTCTTCAGAGGTCGTGTCCGTATCCACGACGGCCACCACCCCCTGACCCCCCTTTCCAACGAGGACTTCGTGGGGTTCTTCTCAATGGGCCTGAAAGACGACTCCCTCCGCGGTGGCAGGGAGACTCTGGTACCTGAGGGCGCCTCCACTGGTGTAGCCTCCACAGGCTGAGCCATGGCCGGAGCGACATCCTCAATCGAGGTCCTAGCAGGGTGAATCACGGCCAACGTCACCTTCTGTACGCCTGGGGCCTTCACCTTCGGGGGAGGGTCCGAGCCTCGCTCCCCCTCCAGAAACTTTGCCGGGTTCTCGGACTTCCTCTTACCCGAGCCAGAGCGTTGGCTCGTGGTCGATGGCGCCGGGGAGGGTGCGCCCTGCCTGGCAGCCAAGGAGCGCGACCGTTCGGCGCTCCAGGTGCCCGCGGACTCACGGTGCTTAGCCTTTTGTTGGCCCCCCGTCGCCGGAGCACCCTCACAGGACTTAGAAGACTGCTCGGACTTCTTCTTCTTCTTCTCGCCTGGCGGGCTCTTACCTTCCAGCCAGTTGGCGAGATGGAGGTGGCGATCCTTCATGGTCCGCTCCGACATGTTTACACAAAACGCGCAGTCCTTTTCCTTGTGCGTCTTGTCATCATATAGACTGTAGAGGCATAACGAATGCTCGTCCTCCATGAAAACGTTCTGAAGCTGGTATCCGGGGCAGGTCCTGAAAAGCTTCCCGGGCGTCGAGCTCCCTTTCTCCTGGGCCATGTCCGGGGTAGGCCTCGGAACTTCTGGAATCCTCCAAAAGCGTAACTCGACGAAATCTTCACCCTTGAGGGGCGTAGCAAACTCCAAAACGGATCCCCGTTGTTCGGAAGTAGAAACGGTGGAGCTTGAGGCTCTTTTAACCAAAAAATGAGAAAATCTCCTGAAAAAAGCATGAAAACGCAGCAAAAGCTCGAGAGCTAAGCACGAGGACTCCCAACACTTGAACGTGCAGTAAAAATCTGAGGATGGCTGCCAGGGGTGGGGCTTAGGGAGAGGGCAGTCATTGGCTGGGGGCAGTATGACCCAGAGACCAGTGATTGGTTACTACTGAGAAAGACAGATCAGAAACAAAACTGATACTGATTTTTTCTATACCGAGGATTCCCGGCCTGACGATGGGGAATATTCATGAGCATGTGAATCCATGCCAGACCCCATGCTGGAGAACTGAACTATATTCTATGGGGCGCAGTACCAAAAGAAGAGACAGCATGAGAGAGGTGTTCATCGTGCCGGGAGGTATGTCTGGAATGTACTCATTTCTTGGTGAGCCTGGGCACGTTGAAGCCATGCCCAAGAAAACACAGATGGTAAAAAAGTTCTACTTACTTCCTTCCCTGTGCCCCGCAAAAACATTTGGCTGGGGTTGCATGTCAGAAATCCAAATTTGCCAACCTTGAAAAACGAACCCTTCAAAACGAACAAAAACAACCTCACATTTGTTTGGGGGCTTTCACATTTATGCCCTACATACCAAAAGGATTTTTTGCCAAAGCCCCAAGATTGCGCTTCTGTGTAAAGTGCTTAAGGACACAAAATCTGGCTGTGGCTCGACAGTGGTTAGACTTTGAGCTTTCCACTATGTCATTGTGAGCCACGGCATGTAGACACGATGCCGAAGAAAATGCATCAGGCAAAGCCGCTCTACTTACTGCCCTAAGCCCCCAAACGGCTACAAATGGTCAGGTGCTTCCGATGGGAAAGCTGTAAATGAATATCGGCCCATTTAACTGATGGT
This sequence comes from Ambystoma mexicanum, assembly GCF_040938575.1. NCBI lineage: Eukaryota > Metazoa > Chordata > Amphibia > Caudata > Ambystomatidae > Ambystoma > Ambystoma mexicanum. Next base: position 1,247,338,834 of record NC_090930.1, on the reverse strand, counting down.
GGGATCTTGACTGCGGCTTGAGGCCCAGTTCTGGGCAGAGGCGTAGGCAGGATTGTCTAGCAAATGGGGCCTGATGCTAATGTACTTGGGCCCACTGGACTGACACAAATATCTGTAATTGTCCACACAGCGCTACTGAGTGGGCATTTACAGATTTTGGGTGGGCCTTGCCCCTCAGGCCCTACCCTGCCTACGCCTCTGGTTTTGGGATTCCTGGAGGTTCCTGAGTCCTGCTAGGAACTTTATGGGAATGCTTACAGTGGTGTGTAAGGCAGGAATTATTTTAGGCTGAGGCTGGGCCCTGATCAGAGTTAATTTGCAAAATCAAGCCTTTGACTAGCCTGCTCACCCTGAGCTGCAGTTACTCTGTCCTGTTAATAGAGAGCATCATGCGAAAGTTAGGTCAAAACAGGGGTGTACGGAGCAGTTAACAGATTAGATTTCCAAGTCTACCTTTAGTTCCTGTCTTTTTTTGTGTCTATTTTCCTTGTTTAGGTGGGTGCTACATGCTGCTCTGTGGTTTGCTCAAGGCCATTGAATATTAGACATTTAAAGCAAAAGATAATGAAACCTGAACGTAATATAAAGTGACCTAATCAGCTAGTATTAAAAAAGTATTCCAACTCATATTCTCTCCACCCCCCCAAAAAAAGAGTGAATGACTACATACAAATGCAACTAAATAAACAGCAAAACCTAGGTAGATTCTAGTTAACTTGCACTTTCCTATGGGAAACACACATAATGATCCCAACAGAACATTGCATTGCATAACATGTTTCTATGACATAGTGCATAATATAGCCCAGTGTAGCATATCAAACCTGATTGAAGCACTTTAAAACAGGTCATGGCAAGACAATAAATCTTAGTGCAGGCACATAGCTAAACATGTAATTGCTAGGCATCCCAAACGCATAATGATGCAACGCAACAGACACAGCACTGCAAAGGTAGTTGTCCACAGAGAGATATTAACAAATTGGAGTGTGTACACACCCCCCTCTGCTCCACTGTTTCTGGATTTGAATTATGCTGCTTATCGAGATCTATTAAATTGTGCTGCCTGGACAACTTTTACATTTGCAGCTAAGCGATTTCCAGATTATCTGTCAAGCGAGCCAGGAGTGCCCTAAAGAAGGCAGAGGTGAGAAGGGGAGAGGAGCATGGCAGGGGTTCTGTGTAGGCAACATCCTGCTTGATGGCTTGAGGGAGGCCATCCTGTAATGCTCTGTCTGCCTCTGACTTTGTGTTAGCTGGTGGAGAACGGGGCTGAAATGTTTCAGGATGGGACGGGTCCAGAGGAGGGGTGCAAGCATAGCTTTGCACAGTAAAGGCTGCAGGAGCTACCCTGTTACATTTAATGCAATGCTTTCATTTTGCCTATGCTGTATTTTGGGTATTAATACTCTCCTATTTGGAGATTTACTGGTACTCAATATTGAGAAAAATGGCAAGCGCTTGCCCTGAGAGCCAGCTTGGACCGGCCCATTTAAAGCATTAGGCATGTTTTTTGCAAAAAAAAGGAATCCATTTTGAATGTTCACATGATTAGATAATAGAATCATGTATCTGGGAAAATCAACCCTTGGAGAAAACAATACAATTAATCTGTGCAAGCTAATAAATGTTGCACATTTAGGCACTGATTCATGGAATTATCTGCATGGAAAATCAGGACTTTGTGTGCTAACTGTGGCAGAATCCTCATAGTCGATTCATGGAATTGGCTGCACAATACTTTTTCGTACTTTGCCGGGACATCACGCAGGCTTGGCACATCTCTGCGAACTGCCGAGTGCCTTGCGCTTGACACCATGCAGAGTGTGGGTGTGGCTTGCGCAGAGTGCAGGGAAGGAGGTGGAACTCGGAAAATGAGGAAGAACAATGGAAAATGTGGGCATTATAAGGGACGTCCCGAAGGCGGTCCATCTCACGGCCACTATTGTGTGGAACGATATGTATTCATGGATCTGACCGTGCAACATCACGGCAGGCAAATGACCAAGCAAAGCCCTCATTCTACCTGCCACCCGAAGGCTCTTGCACATAGGCTTCACTAGACAGGGGGAAGATTGGATGTTGAATTTAGAGGTATGTGTACGCAGCCAGGGTTCCAATCTAACTCAGGGGTGTGTGTACACAGTGCAGCGGGGTGGAGGATAGATTTACGGGGGTTCTCACGCAGAGTTTCTGAGTTCTACCCAAGTTACGATGAATCGTGCACATTTTGTCGGGGTGCCCGAATCAATTACGAGAGACCCCGTGCAGGATCCCCAAGATGAAGGCCTGCTTGCGGGGGACTCCCCCCAATGTTTAAAGGGTGAATGTATTTGCACCTGGGGGAGCATGCAAAGGTAGCTGTTTCTGGCTGTTTTTGCTTCGCTTGGGCGTGTGTCTGCAGCGTTCCAGCCACGACTTGCGTATACGGTCACTTTGCACAAACAATCCATGAATACACAGAGCAAGCAGACAAACTTCTGCACGCAGGGTCGCACAGGTGTTCTCAGCGCGAAGACTTTGCGGGACCTCTGAACAATATTCCATGATTCGGGCCGTTAATATACACAGTACAGAGTAATTGTGGAGGTCAGAGAGTTGGTATGAGGGGCCCTTCTCCTTTTAACCGCTGTAAATTCCTTTAGGTAGTACCCCACCTGTGGCAGGAAAACAAAGGATTACCTGCCTGCAAATCCGTTTAGGGCAAAATTCCAAGAGGCAGTTGATTTTGAATGCCTAGACTGTGTCCCCCAACACATGGGTGTACGGTAGGGTGACAAGATGTCCCGTTTTTTTCCATGGACTGTCCCAGTTTTTGGTGCTCTATCCCCCTTTCTCAAGACTATGTTTCCATTGGAAACTGCAGTGGTCCCGGTTTTTGATAGTCAGTCTTTATAGCTGACAAGCATGAATGCACAATCTGACACAGAATAAGGGCTGCATTTTACAATTTAAGATAGTGTTAGTTTATGATAAATTATAGTATGTGTTTATTTGGACAGTTACACTTAAACCCCTTTCTCCTCCAACCTCTATTGAAGTGTAGTGGCTTGGCAGTCACTTTTAAGAGTTAGTCCTACTTTTATGTTAGTTGCCCTGTACCGTTTTTTTTTACTTCGTAAATCTAGTCACCCTAGTGTACATGCAAGCACAGATGTTGTTTGACTTTGTTGCGCCTCGTCATAAAGGTTTTGCTTGATTTCAAGGACAAAGCAAAATAGAGACCCCGTCTGGGCTTACAGAGGAAGCTTCCTTTTTTTAGGGGGCACAGTCAATACTTATTTGCACATTGTTCTTCCCTGTCTGTAATGACAGAGAAAAAAAAAAAAAACACCACGATGGGATGACATGAAACCCGAGCAGTTGTCAGTTTTGATGTACTCTTTCTTCCTTCCTCTGTCGTCTGACAATATCGTCCTTCTACATGATTAACACAGTACATGATCGCACTGCTAAGATTTAAGTGTTTCAAAAAGGATACATTTCCCCTCTGAACATTCAGGTTTGGATCATGGGCTAAATAAATAGTATGTCTCTATGTACAGATGAGTTCTTGATCAGTGCAGAGCACCTTCAAGATGACAACTCATTTAGCCGTAGAAAATCAGGTTGTGTGTATAGTGTAGTTTTTTTAAAATTATTGTATATTTTAGTTGACTCGTTTTGTGTAAGGCGCTGTCCTTGGGCAATCCGCTGTGTAGTGCTCCAGAGCAAAGGGGAATGTAAAGGGAGTCTGAGGTTTTGCAGTCTCCGAGAGCTTTTGGATCAATAAAGTGTATGGGGCGCGGAAGCCGCAAAAGCGCTTAGTACACAGGAAGTGGGAGCAATGGGAGGGAGAGGAGCATAGTAGTAGAAGCTTCCGGCGTGATTTTGAAAAGCATTTTTCAAAGGGAAAATCCCCTTGAAAAACTCTTTGTAAATTAAGCCCTCCAGCATTGTTCGCTGCAGATTTTTTTCCGCTGTTTTTTAACGCCTTTTTCCGCCAAAATGTGGGAGCGGACAACCCATGCTGTGCAGCTCCTCTTCATCTCCCTACAGAATATTGCTTCACGCAAACTAACTTCAGTATGAAATGTGCAGTAAAAAAATCCTTTGTGAAAATGCCTTGGTAAGATATAGGGGGTGAGAAAGGAAAATGCACAAGTCTAGGCAGCCAGCATAATTAAATCTCAACAGTCAAGTCCATAAGATGTGCCCTACAAGCAATTGTATTACTAACCATAATTAATGATATCACATTTATCAGCTTGGGAATGGCGATTCCAAAACAGGCTCACACAATAAGCTATTGGTTTATGGTAAACAATGCATTGTGCAGAACTTACCTAAGAGGATTATAATGCAGAGTAGAATGGCAATGAGTGCGCCCGTGCTCAGGCCGGCGGGGAGGAGCAGCGCTTCCGCATTGCAGGACTGCATGTTCCCGTGGCTGTCGCAGGCACACACTCGTATGCTCATCGTGCCGGTGCTGCTCTGGATCGGGTAGTCGTTGTCAGATATCACCACCGGTAGGAGATAGTTACTAATTTCATGTCGGTTAAAGCCGTTCCGTCTTGTTACAATCCGAGCAGTGTTATCTGAAATAAAGTTGAAGATACTTAAATTAAAGAAACATTTCCTCATAGTTTATTTTTGTAATCAATTCTTCTTGTTGGTAAGCATAACATAAATATAGATACATTAATGTTCCACTGCTTTGGATGTATGGGTAGCCGTGACCAGACGTCCCGGTTTTGCTGGGACTGTCCAGGAATTTGATGCTCTGTCGCCCTTTCTCAAGATTATGTTCCTATTAGAAACTGCAGTGGTCCCGTTTTTTTGTAGAAGGTCTTCACATCTGGCAGGCAGGAATGCACAGAAGAAATGCTGCATTTTACAACTTAAGAGAGTGTCGTTTGTGATACATTAATTATAATATGTATGTCTATGAACAGCAACACTTAAACCCCGTTCTCCGCCAAATGCTATTGACAAGTAGTGCCTTTATAGCCATTTTCAAGATTCAGTCCTACTTTTATGTTAGTTGCACTGTCCCATTTTTTTACTTTTTAAATCTGGTCTCCCTATGTATGGGTTATGGTGCATCTATTATGCCCACTGGAACTTTGCAAACTTTAGCAGGGGAGCTACTTTATGCGTTATTAGTACAAGGGAAAACGTATACGACCCGTCCTGTCCAATCAGAATGCTTGGAATGCGGTCCATGACACCTGATGCAGACCACATTCAATGCATTCTCTCACTGTGATTGAGCATGTCTGCGGCAACATCTCCTCTAACCTTCGAAACTGTCACACAGCAAGGACATGTGACTCTGAGTTTCTTGACTTCACACTGCTGGGTCTGATAATGCCACAGGAAAATGGCATCGATGGGAGTCTCACCAAAAGAGACGCTGCTGCTGGAGAACGTGTCCGGGCTCATGGAAGTAAGGCCAAGCAAAAACAAAAAGCTAACCCTGAAAGGACATTTATTTCAACATACAGCGAGCAACAGGATACTGTGCTTATAAAAGTTCATTGTTCACGTTTCTTCTTTTGATATATACATTCAATAAATGCATTTAAATAACTATTTAAATACTTTAGAATATCGGACAAACTTTTCATTTTCCACCATTAGATGTCAATTGCCACATAGACACCAGGAAGGGCCATTATAGCTTGGGATAATGTCCTTTCCCAGCTTATTTTCGGAGGTGCTGCGATAATGATGCCTTACCGTGTAGCTAAGGCTTAGTTACAAATATATTTACAGATATGGTGGCTACGGTAAAAAGCAAGTGGTATTTTACATGACTCCAAATTGTAAAATAGCATCTGATTACAGTAAGGATCACTTGGATGCGACACAATGATTTCGGCTCGGCAGGAGTACAAGGATGCGTATTGGATAACCGCCTACTCAGCCCCCATGCTAGTACAAGCCAACAGTCATCATAAAGGTAAAACAGGCACAAACAAGAGATATACCTCCTTTGCCTTTTTTGGTACTTTAAGAAAGGGTGAGGATGTGAGCTTGTCGCAACCCTAAGAACAATGGTATTACAGTTCCAAAATGAAACAATGTCCAACCAAAACTCGATAAAAATATATACTTTAATAAGACAAATAAGTTATACAACGAACATTAAAAAAACTAAATCAATAAACTATCCCTGTAAAAGAAAATAGAAGATGCAGAGCAGAAATGTATAAGCACTCTCGATACTTTGTCAGGGAAGAAACAGGCAAGACATGTAAAAACGTTGATCTAAAGGGTTTGTCTTGGCGAAAAAAGATGCAAAGCCATCTTAACAAGTCTCCTGGGTCCTGAAAGGCAGGCAATAGGGACCAGGTAACTTGAAATTACCTGAGATCTAACCAGGCTTCCGATTGTTGTGCTTGCAAGTCAAACCATGTTCCAAGGCCTCAAGTCGTGCTGGCCCCAGGCAGTGAGTCAGCACTGAGTCAGATTCTAGTGGTTGATTTGTGTGGTTTGCAGTGGAGTTGAGCGATACAGGCTGAATGGATCATCAGGTGTAGTTGGACAATTGAGCATGGTTTCAAATAATTAGTATTGCTGGTCCAAGTAGACGAGTAAAGCAATGAGTCAGGCTTTGATGCAAAGTCATGGCAGCTCAATGTTTGCTGATGGGATCTGCTGGGGTGATGTGGCATTGAGATGGTTTGATAATGCAAGCAGACGTGTTTCAAAGTGAGTGCCATAGACATCATTGACGGAAGTCGCGTTAGTTTGAGTGCCGCAAACAGAGTTTAAATGTGGTTTAATAGGTTTGAGGGGATGCAAAACAGGGATAATCACTGCTCTGGCTCTCAGGTTGCTAAGACTCCCAGTCCAGGGGCTCAGAGAGAAAATGAGTCCTTGTTCCCGTTTATCCCTCCGGCCGAGGCTTGCTAACACATGCAAGAGTTCTTCACCTCCAGTGCAGTTGTGGGGAGCAGTGTAGTTGGCAGAGAGGCAGGTTTTGCTCTATCAGCCGTTCATGCCCAATGTGTCCTGGGAGTAGGTAGGGAATAGAGCTTACCTCTGCCTTTGAGCTCTCCTTCTCCACAAGGGCCGAGAGCTTTGAAATATCCATTCAATCTTCAGTCCTTGAAAGTCCAGCAATGAATTAAAGAAGGGGTGTGACACCACCCTCTGTTAAAGGCAACATATCACACAGGATTGGAGGAATGCCCCCTTCCTAAAGCGTACTTGTACTTCCCCAACTGTCCTAACTCCATCCCTTTCCCAGCCTGCAGCTTCAAAGGCTCTCTGGTGTGCAGGCCTTTGTTATGGAATTGGCTCTGGGAAGCAGGCTCTCTGGGCATCTTCAGCTGGGATATCCCAGGCCTGGCAAGGCCGGTCTTGCCTTCCCTCCTAGAGAGTCAATATAGGCATGCATCTTGCCGTTTCGTCTCATTTATTGAAATGCAGGCAGGCATGTTCATGAAATCCACATAGCCTCCCATAGCTAGCCAAGCGCACCGAGATCGCACTGATATGCTATGAATCAGATGTGGCTTTAAGACTCTGCAAACTTCAAACCACCATATGCAAATAGGCCTGGCTTACATGTTAAGACGATCTTGCCATCAAGTGGGCAGTTTATCACAATGGTGATGGTTTTGGAACTGAGGTGCAGGCATAAAAGCTACTTGTGCATTGCAGTCACAGCAGCTGTCCAGCCGGGCTCCAGTGACCTCTAAACTCACTCTGTGACCCAGGAGAACAGGAGATGCAGATCAGCAGCATGGCACAGGTGTGCATTATGCTTTGAGAATGGAGGTCAATGAAAGGGGGGGTCTGATTATCAGACCACCCTTTCTAAGATGGAATGACCTGCATCATTGTGTTATTTATTTAAAAAAAATCAATGAAGCCAGGTCTTCTACGCCCTTGTCAGTTGGCAATTCCCAACAATGGGATATTTACGGCACGATATGATTAATACTCCATTTATTTTTTTCAAAGTAATAAGAAACAACAAGAAGCTATGTTTTCTGTCCCTTATGAATGCCATATCAATCGCTGAGATGCATTACTCGTGCTATTGTCTTTTCCACTTTCCCATGAAGCTTTAGTGCCAACATTTGCTTAATGTGTGATGCTTCCATGTTACACATCTATTAGTAGGCGAATGAAAGTGAGAATCTACTGTCATTGTCTGCTTTTTGGTTAGTAAACCGGCTCATACGCGCCTCTGACCCCTTAAGCATTTAATGAAAGGTCAACCACCAAATTTCAATTAAGGCAAACTTTTTAGAGTGGAAAAGTTAATATTTAAACCATTAGCACATAGTTGTTTTGCAAAGCTGCATAACACATTGTATTTTACATCGAAGTCCTGGAGTACTGAAGAATACCTTAGTTTAGTAAAATGAGAAACCTGAAGAAAAAAAAATGTATACATGTTCCAAATCATCATAACCTGTCATTAGGTGATATTTTAAACATGCTGTTCAAAATGACACTTCTTTCGACCCTTCCTGCAAGAACGGCAACGTGGCCCACAGTGATCAGGTTAACATGATCACTTGCATTTAAAATATGTCAATCAAATTATTTAACATCTTTTCCCGACTTTGCTGCTGTAGACAAATAGCACGTTTGCACCAGTTCTTCCGGTATTCCATGCGTCTTGTTTTCTTGTCGCGTGGTCACAATGACAACATTTTCCTTAAACCCTTAAGATTAGACGAATAATCACACAATCGCACACTACCATGCAATCATTTTGTTGGGACTTTTCATGGACAGAAATGCGCACAAACTTGATTACGAATAGAAGTCTTCAAATATATAAGAAAAGAATATTCCTATAAAAATACTGCTTTAAAAGAAGCGCAACCGTGCACACTAGTTGGACTTAATCGACACTCTGTAGAGAAGAGTTATGCAAATAGTAGCATTTGGTGTTCTGCTTCCTGCGGTGACAGTCCAACTCCTCCTCGGTGGGAATTCACTGTCGGCTGCAAACATCAATTTCTTGCAAATGGCGGCTGCGCATTACTGAACACGTGCGCTGAAGTATCAAGGTGCTCATCTCTGTGATAATGGGCACGGCTCATGCCGGCGCCTTTGTAGTTTATGAACAATCTCGGTTGTCGCACTACTTGGTTTCGGTTAGAGAGAATCCAACCGCCTCTTGTTTTAAACTGACAATATATGAAGTTCCTAGTGTTCTGGGGCTCATTAAGGAGATATATGTCCCCTTTTGCTCACAAGTTTCAAATAGCATTTCATAAACGATATTTCTCAGCTTACAAATGTCACTTGATTGATAAACTATCATCAAATGACCTATTTTTTCATATCTGCAGTAAGTCTTTGAAATAATGTGCTTAATAATAAAAGTTGAAATACTCATGTGGTCAAAACGTGCCTTTCTATGTGATGTGAAACTAAAATAAACACGTATGATCTTGCCCCAATAGCAGAAACTAGGTCCCAAGCATAGCATTCCATTTAATGTGAGCGATGCAGCACTCTACCATATAGAATTTTGCATTGTTTTTATTTTGGTGAAAGAATTTAAAAAGGCATGCATGCAACTGGATGTTTACTGTATGGCAGGCCGTCCAAGCATACGAATTAGCTAGAAACCACAACCCCGTACTGTACCTCTTCAGCGTCACCCGCTGCAACTATCAGCCTGAAGACCATCGCCTGTTAGACGAACCAGTCATCGTATGGCTAAATTCTTAGATCCAAACCTCACCCATCATTGCACTTGCACTGGAAAACCCAGCATTGTGTGTGGATGACATTTCTTGATTGTGTAAAATGAAATGTTTTACTGATGGTGAAAGGTTTGTAATAAACCAAATACACTTAATAAAAATAAAAAAAAAAGATTGTGTTATTTATGGATGTTTTATGATTTGCGAATATTCGACAATGGTGTTTCAAAGTGGCTGAGATGATAGGGACCAGGGAAGTGTACACACACAGTTATGGTCCAGTACAAAGTAGCATACTTTCCTACAAGACTAGCACATCATATAAATGAGCAAATTGCATAAACTGAATTCTATTCCAATGTGCACTGCATACGTGAAAACAGAATTTGACCAATGTTAGTTTTCAAATAAAATGATTATTGACAAAATCAAACTAAAGAACAACACGCATTCATAACACTTTAAAAAAAAAATGTATCCAATTTTCCAAAAACAACAATTTACCAAATACAACAACCAAAAAGTAAAATCATATTTAAACAGAATCAAAGATATATACAATTGCAGGTTATAGCATTATAAGACAACAATGAACTAACAGGCGATCTTGTCAGAATCAGAAGAGGTCCATGTAAGCTCCTACTCTTAGTACGGGCATAAAGAAACATCTTCTCAACCTTACCAGCCCAGCCCCTGGCCCACCCCCACCCTCTGCATTGAAACAGTTGAGGATTAAATCAAAGAGAAGTGTTTAAGCAGCTCTAGCTTAACAGTATGTAGAGGATGCCTGTCACAAAACTCATGGAAAGGAATCCAAACCGCAATTTGGCTAGCCAAACGACCATGAGTGGTGGCGCAAATCTTTTCCGACAAGGCTATTTCCCAGGTTTTGTATCACCAGATATTTATTTGTGGACCCTCCTTCGATTTCCAGCACCTTCAAGGGGCCAGGGGCTCCATTACCAGGGCAAAGAGCAGGCAGGGCTGGGGGGTAACACTGCAGGGTGCCTCTAGAGATCGGTATATAATGAGAGGAAAACCCATTAAGGTATATCCTCATTTTCAGGAATTTGTAACAAGCCAAGACTCTGTCAGTAAATGTGAGGCCAAACCCAAACCTCCACAGCATTGCCTGAATAAAGCCCCAATTCACATGGTCAAAAGCGTCAATTTTCAAAAGTGTTATTTGTATTTCTCCCACCAAAGTCCTTCTCCATATGTTCTCATGCATAATACGACCCACAATATATCCATCCTGTTTGACTCCAGTAAATCAGCAAGGGTAAAGTCCCCATCAACCGAGAGGCCAATACTTTGGAATAGATCTTGGCATCCATGTTGAGGAGGGAACGGGGTAATAGCAATCACATGTAGTGGCATCTTTGACTGGTTTCAAAATCAAGGACAACAACGAGTCAGCCATCGTGTCAGATATGGCACATGAGTACACAAAGGAATTAAAAAAGTACCTTCAAAGGAACCAACAACTGGGCCTTAGAAGTTTTCGAGAACAATGAAGTGAATCCATCAGGGCCCAAGGCCTTCAAATTAAGGAGCAAACCAACGGCCTTATAAAGTTCTTCTGCTGTAATAGAGAGCTCCAATTGCTCATGGAGAACCTTGGATAGCCCAGGAAGGCCAGCAGACATCAAGTAAGAATTATGGTCACCCATGGCAAGACCCTCAGAGGTCCTCTTGAAGAAGCAGATCATAAAGCTTCCATTCATGTCTCGGCATAGATCAATCGCTACTAATACACAGCTCAGCTGAGACTATAGAGAGATACGAGAACAACCTTGGACCAATGTCCGATACAGACACAAAGGGAACCAAGGAAGCTTAAAACAGAAGTATGTTGATCCGTGAGGAGCCCCTGTGTCTATGAGAGTAGTGGGTATATTCCCTATCCATTCCATAAAGAATCCCACAGACCTCTATACAAAACCATCAATCAGTTCTTGAGTGGACCATTAAGGGGCATGAAGCCATCTTAAGCGTAGCAGCTCATAAATCATATTCAGTCATCTCTAGCAGGGACAAAGAGACAGATTACAGCAATGTGTCCTTTGCCCGTCTAGCCTATGTTTAGCATAACAAACAAGGGCAGTGGGGGTGATCCCCCCACAGGTAGTCACTGAAGCAGGTAGTCACTGAAGGACCTTCATTAAGAGTTATAAGATGGAACATTGGAGGTTTTAAAAGCAAAACTGTTCAATGTGGATTGGACTCAGTGCCTTATCCTGTTCAATATAATCAGGAAACAGGGCTAACTGATGAGTCCCGCCTGTATGACATGTTTAAAATTATAACATCCTTATGATATAAGCTGAAAGATTGAAAATCGGCTGTTGGTGAAGGCATAATGACATTGGTACGAACATCTTATTCAGCATAGGTGATTGGTCAGAACTCCCATAACCATGTAACACTGGTGGTATCACGATTTAACAGAGTGCTTCCGCAAGCTGAGAAACTGGTGGTAGACATCTATATCCTACCTACAATGAAGAGAGTAAATAGCATGATACTATGAATAAGTAGTTCCTCTTCTCAGCACAGGTGCTTGGCTCACTGGATGTCAATATTATGTTCATCAGTGACTTGAATGCAATACTAGGGAGGACCTTGGGATGCTCTGCAAAACAAATGTGAAGGGAAGAAGCCTGTAGAATCCCAAAGAGGAGACTTCCTAACGGCGCAATGCCATGGATCACCAAATGGACTCCTTCATGTCTAAAGATCAATTTAGAAAAAAACAAAGGTAATAATTCCAATGTAAAAAGTAGTGTTAAATCTTTTAAGTGGACTGTGCAGGGTCAAGATCTTGATCAGGTATAACAGTATACACACTTGATTATTCTTTATGATTGTAAATAGCAAGCACATCTGACAAATTTGAATGAAAAACTAGATATGACTGTTTCTCAAACATCTATCGTAGGGGCTAAATTCGGCAAGTTTTTGATATGCCCAGCATTGACATACTTTCGTCAAAAAGTCACACCAATTTTGCTTTATGGTGCAGAAACACAAGACATACTACCAGAAACAACATGGTGCAAATTTGAGAGTAGCTTTTGGAAGCGCATCCTGGGATTACCAATGTCCATTCCAAATGTTTGGATTAGAAAAAACTAGGTTTAATATCTTTGTATGCTCGGTATCTTTGGCAAATAGTAGCCTTGTTTAGAAACTGCATCACCACAACTGAACCAAGCATGCTGATAGGCTCTCTATCTAACCATATTTTCTCCTCAAACAATGAATTTGTGTGGAAGTGGCGACAAGTGGCAATTAATGTACTAGCAGATGCCAATGTTACTCTTAATGCCCTTATAGACAACCACACAAGAGCAAAGACCAACATATTTTTGTGGGATTGGATTAGAACAAGGAAAACATTTTTGGTGTATCTCCACCTTCATAAGAAGCACAGTATAACTGGGACATATATAATTAAATTACCTTCTGAATTTTTACGACTCAGATTCAATATATGGCCGACTATGGAGATTCTAGTTAACAAAAGATGATTGTTCAAGAAGTTCACTTTTGTCGGTTCTGCAATGTTAAAACTCAGCCTGAAACTTTGCACCATCTAATAGTTGAGTGTAAATGCCTCAGTTCAAAACAATTTTAGTACTTTAAATCGATTTTAAAGGAATACAGGGAAACAACCTCAGATAAATTATGGCAGATGATTTATTGTGGTACGAATACATCGCTAAGAATTAAGTCAATCAGGTTTTTAAATGATTTGAAGTTATCTGAAGACCAGTTCAACTGATTGTTTTACACTGATGTTCTTTTAAGATCAAGTGATAAGCATCCCTATCAGTCGGCTTAAAGAAAAAGCATTTCTGTTTCTCTCTACATGCTTTTGTTCTTTTTCCTTGTCTCTTTTTCATTTCTCTCTTTGTATTCTTTAGTTTTTCTTTCATTTTTTTCTCCTTTTCCTTCTGTCTCATTTTCATATTTCCTGTCACTGTCAGATTTTATATTGTGATAATGTATGTACATTTTAAGAGATGTAACATAAAATAGTGAAAAGTTGATATATTTCAGCTCTATCAATAAAAAAGAAATATATATATATATATATATATATGGTGGAATTAAACAGAAGATGCATAGGGGATGTACCACCAATCTCCCCTTTTAAAGCAAGGTTGAGGAAAATTATTGCAGTCTATTGCTTAGTGGAGTGCTTCTTCTTTCACAAAGCTGAGCACTTCAAGGTACAGGACCGTTTGGATAGCGATCATAACTTTATGGTGCAGGAGTGGAATTGGACTACAAAAAAAGAACAGCTCCTCTGTGACAATGAATCCCTGACGGTGGCCTATCCAATAATAAGAGTAAAATGAGTCGAGATCTCAAGAATGCTTCAAGACGATGGAATCCCGGGCATCCGAGAAAAACACCTCGGAGCCCAATGCTCCCTCGAGGAGGTGAGCCAGTTTTAAGGATGCCTGGACCAAATTTATAAAAATGCATCGCTCAACACAGGTGCAATCGGGTGCAAGTAAATGGCTCCAAGAAATCACTCACCCTGGTTCGATGCTGAATGCAGATGTGAAAAATGGACCCTACATCTGGCCACATAGGCAAGGGCAGCCAATGCAGGAGAACTATTTGCTTTGAAACAAGCTTACAAAACGACCTTAACATAAAGAAAGAGAGCTACATTGTCTCACAGTGGATTATGCTCAACAAGGCAGTCAGGTAAAAAACCTGAATACATTTTGGAAGCTTGTTGCAAGGAGTTTTGAGGAAGCAGAAGAGGGAGATGTGGGATCAATCCCCTCAGCAGTTTGCATATGGCACTTACAAGGAGTGTTCTTCAATGCAGAAAGAGATGCATCTTTAAGCCCCCCTGATGGAAGCAAGGATCAAGACACCATTATCTTTACCTGAGATGAAATCTCTACTCAACTGAAGAACTTGAAAAAGGTCAAAGTGGCTAGCCTGGATGACCTAAGTCCTGAAGTGTTTATTTGGTCTCAGGATTGATGGCCACTAGACCTAAACCAGGTTTTCAACTCAATGGTGCACGGTCTAGCCCTCCTGCTCCCATGGAAAATAATCTGCTCATCCCACTGTTTAAAAAAGGAGCTGTTGCAGACCCCAACTGCTATTGCCTAATTGCGCTCATTGACATTTCTAATAAGATATTTGCAGGCTGTTTGGTGGTGAGATTGGAAGAATCGGTTGAGGAAAACCAACTCCTCCTGGAAACTCAGGCCAGTTTTCGAAAATGTTTCACCACCATGGAGCAATGCTTCCTATTAAACACCATTGTCGAGAAATCCATCTGAAAGAGAAATAACCAAACCTTCACTGCCTTCTTAGACCTTTCAAAAGCCTTTGACTCTATAAATTGAAATCTATTATAGAAAAAAGCTCAACCAAATTGGGATTCCAGCTGGAATTCTCCAATTAATACAACTAATGTCTAAATAAACATCAGCCATGGTCAGGTGCTCAGGGGCATATGACTACTCAAGAGAATTTAGTACAAGCAGGCGGGTGAAGCAAGGATGCCCTCTATCCCTGCTTTTATTGTCTCTGTTTTTATATGATCTTAACCCTCACAAGGCATCACGAAGGCTGACCCCACTACTTTTAAATGGTACCAAATTCATCACTCTATTGTATGCCAATGACACAGTTTTAATGGATATAACATATGGAGGACTCCAGAAGAGTTTAAGCGATGCTAACTCTGCTTTTAATGCACATGGGCCGAAACTGAACTTGTCTAAAACAAAGATGTTTGTATTTGGTAAGGGAGGTGTGAAAGCAGCTGGTTTCCTAACAATGAAAAAAAAACAGAGGTTGTCACTGTTTATAAATACTTAGGTCTGACCTTCTTGAAAAAAAAGGAAGCTGGCAGAGTAATATTTGACAGCTTTATCAAGAGCTGTGAACTAAGGTAAACCCTAATGAAAACCAGCTTTCGGAATAAGCAATATGGTGCAGATAATAGCATTATGTAAGGGGCCAGATGTGTGACTATCAATATCACTTTATAGGCTAACACCCATCAGATGAGAGCTGGAAGCCTGAACTAATTCAAGAAACACATTATTATCGGCAAAGACAAGTACATTTGGGGGTAAGCTTGCAGCACTTATCACTAAATAACATAAAATTGTTATTGGTAGCATACAGGATATTTGACCATTGTAATGTTTTCTAATTATTGTAGGTGAACATCTATTATTGTGAGACATTGCTCCACACCTATAATGCACTGGAATATGTAATTTATGACCCTTTTTAGGCTCTAGTATACAGTCTTGATACTGCACCACATTCATAGGTGAGTAGTTGACAAGAGGAATTGTAAGGCAGAGGGATGTGTTTACGGGACAAAACTAAGGTGCGCTACTAATGTGGAATAGGAATGGTAGGCAATTATGATATCTAGACTGTTGGAATGGGGAGAACATGTTTTACATTAAAAGTCAATATATTTGATAACTAGCTAAATTACCAGGATTGTTATTTATACACAGTGAGCATGTTATGAGTATAGATTGCAAAGATTAGTGTTATTGTGTGGCTAAAATGTATTTAGTAATTCACCAAAAGAAGAGGAAATGATATTTAACAAATGTTATAACACATGATATAATGACATTTGTGGTTATCCAAACACTTGGAGTATCTATGATAAGTTTGATAGATATCTGACTCTCAGGCCCATCAACTGATTTAGGATACAAGAGTATTGTAGCTTAAGATGTAATGAGCTGTTGAGAACATCACAAATTCAAGTAGCAAATGTGGATCATGAGTGAAAGATGGAGAGATTTGTTTAATTGATGACTACTATATATGACACAGATTGTGTTAGTGTGTCACATGCATTTGTGTGTGTTATTAGGGTAAGAAAGAGACATTTTTGTTATGATAAAAAATTATCAATTAATTATATGAAGCTCACTAATGTTTTCCTTTCTCGTGTTTCTTGTCATGCATTTATTCTTTCACTTTCAGTATTAATATCGGTAATGCTATATTGTTGATACAATATGTAATGATGATTGTTGTCCTTTGAAATCCATTCTCTCTGTCTAAATCAATAGTTAGGAATCATTTCCATCACATGTTTAGAATTCTGTCTGAAAAACAGTGATAGATACAAGTTGGTTATGTAAGGATAAACCATCAAGAAATGTGTACATCGTTTACCTTTTTTTTTTTATAAAGACCAGATTGGTCGAAACACGTGTTGACAATGGTCAATCATGTCAATTGTTAAGGATTACCTGCTTTTGGTGGCAATGGTCAATGATGGCAATTGTTAAAGATTACCTGCTTTTGGTGTAGATGAAAACTTGTATAGGACTATCAACTGTTGACGGAATAAGCATTAAGAAAATACTGTCCTGAATATTATCCTTTGTTATTTAAATAAAACAATTATCTATAATTCTAATGACTAAAGTACTCACCGAGGAAGAGAAAAAATTGCATTGAGCTTTTCACTTATGCTCATAATTTTAAAATAGAGTGGGTGTCAATAAAGAGTAACAACTAACAGATGAACACTAGGTTTGTCTATATAAATCAGTCCCATGCAGAGTCAGCTGTTCAGATTGACAGGAAAATGTGTTATAAACATAGACAGATTCATAATCATTTACCACAACATTTTAAATGTTTCTGCCACACTATTCTTGAGGGTTTATTATAACACTAATGCATGGATGGTTTTGAATCAATCAGAACCACTGCCATTGTTCTGGTGAATCCTACAAACATGCTCTCAGTCCACCAAGCCATTGCAGAAGGGGAAATACTACTTCCGAATCATGCTTTGTCACCCCCCCAAAAAGGGCAGGGCAATACAAACTGCTTGGCCAAATCCCTACTGAAGGATTCCACAATCAAGCAAGTTCGGGGGTCACATCTGGGCATACTGTCCAACTTAAAGTGACTACTGTATACCTGAGGAAAAATAGTATTGCATTGTATTAGGGCATTGATGGTAGTAAACGGAAACCACACAGCCATCAAGGATTTCATTCTTATTTGCCCAATCTTTATTAACAAGTAGGACAAGCTTTGAGACAGTCAGGACATTTGATTTAAGTGACAGAGGAAAATTAGAAACTTTGAAGACACAGGCTTTAAGATGTTCAGCATCATATGGCTTCAGTCAACAAGGTTGACAATACTGAGATCTTTCCTCATGCTCTAACATGAATCCTGATTTTCATCTTCATCACCACATGGTTAGGTGAATGAATTAAGAGTACAGCATTGTACTGCCATAATGCAAGTTGACATACAAAGATGATGGATTTGCACTAGCACTGCGCCCATCATGGGAGGAATCTGCTAAACTGACACAAAATCTCCCCAAGAGAATGGTGTGTCAGTTTGTCATGGTTTCATGATCCTTAGATATAGAACTCTAATATTCCAAATATGAATTTAACACATATAACATATATATCACTGTATATAATTCATGTTTGTGTAATTTCATCATATGTAAAGAGATCATGCTGCTATAGGTAGAATGTGTTTCTTTAAGTGCACTAATATCAAGATGACAATTTAGTCAAGCAAACACTTTTCCAAGGTAGCCTCATTGATTGGATGGTGCCTACTGCACACAAATATCAGAACATCTTTAATCATCAAATTGCAGTTTGTCTTCATATATTATTTACAGATGTGTCTTCACACACAAATGTTTTCTCATAAAAGGCCAACATGAAAAAAAAAATGAGATAACAGGATAAGTTGTTACCTTCAATATCCTGTACTGTAAAGTTTGGATTGACCGCCGCAAGACTGAAGAAATACTTTTGTCCACCAGGAGGTTCATCTTTGTCTATGGCACTTATCGTTTGTATTAACTAAAACAAGAGACAGTCAATCATAAATACATTGTATACATTCAATTTGAAGGTTGTAGCAAATGATGACAAGGATATAATTTGAATACATATGTAATAGAAAAACATTTTTATGCTCAGCTTGTAAGACAAAAATAACACATCATTCAATAATCTGAGCACTGAAATAACAGTATAAACATTAGCTTACATTTCATATTACATGCAACTCCTTTTGTTAGTAACACTTGTTATTAATAATACAATGACATTAACATTTTCATGTAAAAACATATGGACGAGATCTAACATCAGTGTGGTAATGAACAGCCATATCATGGAATGAGTGATTGCCTTCTCTCATTTTACTTTTATTTAACATTGTGAGAAATATTATTAGGGTGCTGATAGAAGAGTGTTTGTGCGTGTGTGGGCTCACTGCTGTCTAGACAGGTAAGGGATATGACAAACAAAAAATCATTATTTGATACATAGTTGTAGACCAAATGTTAAAAAGAAGGGGGAGTATTGCATATTGAGAAGAGAGCTAACAGAAACATGCTGAAAAATGAAAAAGAGGGTCATGAAAAAAATACATTACAGACAGAAAGGATTAGCATGAAAGTGAACACATGTTGATTAAAAGATGATTACTGTAGGGAAAAAAGTTGTGATATGACGATGGATACAATGTGATGATACATACACATAAGAGGTCAGTGGTAGAAATCTTGATACGATAGAAAGAATAAGTAGACAAAGAAAACTGCCTAAAATAAAATGATTGATCTGCATTAGCATGGTTTTTTTTAATGAATTTGGTGGATATGACTAGCATTTCTCAGAAGAAATGACGTGTCTCCAACTGAACACCAAAAGTAAGGGGTTCATTTACCAAGAAGTTGCCAGAAGTAAAGGAAACGTTGCTAATTGTAATGTCTATGTGAATCAATCATGAAATATTTAATCACATCCAAGACCGTGATCTTTGTTTTATTTATTTATAATGTGTTTAGTTCATACACACTTTTCACATACAGGAGAACATTATCACATAAAGTAATCATATGTTGTACATGCATCCAATTTTAACTACATACATTAAACGTAAGAACCCTAAAAACATGTTTACAGCAAATATCCAAAACCTATATGTTCACATACATAATGATCCTATTACAGAACATAATCTTTCAATGTCCAGCATTTTTGTTATCTGTTCCCAAAACCTGTAAAGTGCTCTGTGCAAAGAAGTATTCCTTGAGTCCAAGCAATACAACCAAAAATCACTACTTTTAATTATGTCGTAGTGATGCACAAATGTTCCCAAATTGCACATGTAAACTGTACCTAGTTGCTTACATTCTGTTAAAATGTGCTTTTCAGTTGTAGGTATATGTACTATTTGACAAATACGACAGAACCTCTTATCACAACATAAATTAGAGCGAGGGCCACACGTTGTTAAAATAGGAAGTAGATTTATTCACAGGAGAAGAACAAACCTCCAAACTGCCATGGACAGGCATAAAGACAGATATCTTTTTTTGTGGTCGTATAGGTATGTGCAACTCTTGTGATGTCCTGATTCACAATTTTAAAGTTGCCTAGTGATCGTAATTATTATTCCAGTCCCTGGAATAAATGTTCTTTTCAAAGGACTATTAAGTTGTTCATAATCACAGTGCCATTCAGGATTCCATCCAACATTTCTAAATGTTTCTTTATTCAAATCTTTGAAACAATAGTGACCATGTGCAACTACTTGTTTCGTGGTGGCAGCCATACAATTTAATAGTGGGCATTTACGTTTTTTGTCCTTTGAGGGCAAGACTCTGCAAAGAGATCTGCCCTCATTTTAATCTGAGAATTTCCATGAGAACAGCCTGTGAAAGGCCTAAGAATGTTCTCCAAAATGTGCCCTGCAAGACATTCAACCAGTTTAGATCTCTCGGGAGGATAGCTCAGCGGCAACATGCTCGCCTTAGAAGTAAAACGGCATGGAGCAACACAGGTTCGATCCCCTGGTCGGCGCTTAGAAACCTCCGGGAATTAAGTGTGTTATAAAAAACCTATCACATCATATCATATCAATCCTTTAAAGCAAGCAGCTAAATGTCATAAAGGATTTCAGGCCAAAAGCTCTGTTTATAAAGCATAATAGTTCCTTCCAAACTATGTCCCGGAGTTTGCCTAGTAAACTTATCAATTCATAGTCAGCTTTCCTACATTTACTAGTGATCATTTCAGCATATCCTTTGGGCAAGATATGTGTACTTGTCTACATAATCAAGCTGGCCCATCAATAATACTACATTTGGTCTAGGTACAGTCTTGCTTGCAAACGGCACGATTTTAGTTTTTTCCATGTTTATCACAAGATCATGTTCAATGACATATGCCCAAAGTTCCTTTACCGTTCCTGACTTCTCTGCAAAGATATGGTCAAATAAAACTATGTCGTCTGCTTAAGATAAACAGATGACATGTGATTGACCAATCCTGAGAGGACGGTTTTGTGCTTTTTGCAGGCGAAGGGGCAAATCAGCCACATATAAATGAAATAGCAGATGGGCCTGCACACATCCCTTTTTAACCCCCCCTATTCACAGGAATGGGAGTGGTAAAGACCCATCTGCTACTAAGACCCACCTGTAAATACGTTTCTTCATGCAGTAATTTCAACATGAATAACAATGCCATGGGGCAAACTAATTTCGCAAATTCCAACCATAGTTTAATTCTATTCACTGAGTGAAGCACAGCACAGAATTCCACGTATACCGCACATAGAACTGGTTTGAATTTACATTTAGCCATTCTCAGTAAAGCACCAATAGCATTACATTTTGGAAAGTGGCAGATCCAGCCCTAAAATTGTTTTGAAATGTGTCTAATCATTGTGCTGATTCAACCCAAACCAACAATTCTTGCAATAAAAAGGAGGGGAACATTTTACCAGTAGTATCCAGCATAGATAGTAATCTATAGTTGGACGGTACCACTCACAATCCTGTTTTCAAAATAAGTATCAATAGTGAATGCGTCCATGAGTCAGGAATATTGCCCTTAATGCAAACCTTTCTAAAAAACACCTCTAATATACCCACCCAAGTAATCGGGTCATTCTTAAGGACTATATTAGCAAGACCACTGGGACCCGTCACTCATGACCCTTTTCATTCTTAATTACTACTTGCATGCTTTCTCTATCTATTACAAGGTAAGTATTATGCTTTCTATTATTAGGCCCAGACAGAGGCAGGGGTGATGACCCTCAAAACTAAAGTTCTTGGGGGTATCTTCACACCAATATATTTCACTTATAGAGTTTGTAACTTTCATTGTCATTACCTTGGTTCCCTTGGCCGTTCCCAACATTTCCTGCATGCATTTAGAATCATCACTTCTCAGTACTGCTGTCATCTTTAGCCAATGTGCGTTTGTACGCCAGCATCGCCAACAACAGCATTTGTTCTTTACTTTACTAATAGCTAAAACTTTCTCTAAATTTTCCAAATGTTTCTTTTTGACTTCTCTAATATCTTTTCTCATAGCTCGTCTGGCATATATTACTTTTTTGTTAAACATGTTGCCCTCATTTTGCCCTTCTAAAATAAAGTAATTTAGTTTCTGCCTATCAATCTCAGCAGGCTGTTTTTTTTTAACCATTATTCATTTTCTTTTGCCAACATTTCCTGCACTTGTGATAATGTTAGGATGCACGTCCAGCATTCCAGAAGGGCAAAAAGAAATAGGTTGAGAAAAGCCTGTTTTTATGCACTATCACAGAAGCAGATTGAGGTTTGTACAGAAGAAGTAGCATATATTGTTTTGGGTTAGGTTTGATACATACTTGATACTTACATATAGCAACACAGAAAGAACAACACATGTATCACTGTTCCTGTTGCAAAGGTTATAGATAAGGAAGTATTAAAAAACGACCTGTGTTTAGTATTTGTTTCAAAAACATATGGTCTAAGGTATGGTGTGCGAGAAGATCTGAGGCAGGTGAAAGATGAATTCAGAAAGGTGTTATGGTAGAATGAATTGAGATCACTGGGTTAGCATGACAGAAGTATTACCATCTTGGAAGTTGAGGCCTCCAACATTCTGAACAGAATAGTATGCAGGCCCTGATGTGGATCCGTGGCTTTCTGTAGTTAGCTCGAAAAACAAATCCCCTTTCCCGATCTCCAGGAGAGAAGCTGAGGTCAAAGGCACTAGCGGTGCACAGATAATCACTAATTGTATCCAGTTACACGGCTTGAATGTGGTGGGAATGGAATGTGAGCTGGTAGGGATAAGGGCTTTGAAGGACACATTCATGAGAACAGGGCATAAGGATTAGTGATGGCAAACCAAGACTTAAGAGTACTGATGCCCTCCCCAAAAGTGGTCATCCCATATGAATTACAAGTAGACACACAACTCAACCAAATAAATCCCTGAAATACATACTCAGGACCGGTGCCCCAGTCATGTCATTAGCGGGAACCTGGGGTTTGAAGGTGATAAGGTAGGAATCGTATCTGGAACATCCTGTGAATTGGCATAGGAGGAGCAGAGGTGATGTCAATAAATTAAGTACAATGTCTTGGAGGCAACTTGTATGCACCAAAGCATTGGGTATAATGAGAAGGCCTATTGTCTTATCAAGGCAGAGTTGGCCTCCCAAGTTTACTCTGGTCGTGTCTGGAATGGATGGGGGCACATCACATTGGCAGTCTCCATTTATCAATTCACCATTATACTTGAGCAAGCAATCACATACCTGGATCCGACTGCAACGGTGTAGAGCAGTGGTGCACAACATGCAGCCCGGGAGAAGAATGCGGCCCTTCGGGAGATTATTTATGGCCCTCCAAGCCACATGAATTTAATGATGAAGTGTTGTCTTGCCCAAAGTCAGTCAGTCAGTCTGTTATGTCAGGTGTGTGAAGCTTCTGTGGTCCAGGTTTAGACTTTGCATCATGATAGTGCAGTTTTACTTATATTTTAATACATTTCAGCCCCATAATGCAAATACACCAAAATACTAACGCCATTAAAAGCTATATATTAAGTATTACAGAGGCAAAGTAATACAAAAACACATTAAAACTCATGTCTTCTTTTTGACTCTAATTCGCGCACCAATGCCCTACCACCCGCTTGTTACCAAGGATAGTTCGGCCCACTGTATGGGACTTGTGTGGTACATTCGGCACTCCAGCAAAACAAGTTGTGCACGGCTGGTGTAGAGGGACCACGTGTTATGGGAAGTAGGTTCAGAAAGTGTGTGGCTAATCGGTCCGTAAGTGTGGTGGTATAGCATTGCACTTTATTTAATAAAATGTGCTATTCTCCCACTATTCAACTTGTAACTTCGTGAGATATGAAGAGCCCTGTGTCAGTTCAGTTCCACAGGACTGTCTGAGACCTTTTGCCTGTAATAAACCTTGTTTTCCCTTGTAAACCAGAGCAATGATTATTCTGTCGTTTGGATTGTTTATTTGTGGCTCGTTTTAGGATCCGTATTCCTCTACAATTACCAAGCACTATCTAAATGTGCCATATAGGCTTTCACTTTATCTACATTACTTCTTGTCCAACTAATATGGTTACCACTTTGGTTGATGTCTACATATTATTTTTCAAGAATCACTTGCCTGGATGCCTGGGGTGGCATAAACTGTTAGAACAGAATAATCACTGTAATTTGTGGACACAGGGCAAAACATCTCAGCTTCTAAAATAAAGATTTAAGGTAGCCTTCTTATTACCATTAGCCCATGATTACCATTGGTACACCCGTTCAACATAATTATTTCCCAGTCCCCCAAGTAGTTCAGCCACAGCTTTCCCTGCATATTTACTGTATGCTCCAACATAATACATTTAGCACATACATCTTTTTATTTTGGTTGTTTCTTCTTTGTCTACACAATACGTATTTAAAACCCCACCAAGGAGTACAAGGTCACCATTTTCCGCCTTAATCCATTCCGCCAATATGGCAGTGATACTTTAAAAAATATCTTACATAAGGCACCGCCGGGAGGTTTGCAAACCTTTAGAACCGGAAGTCTCCTTAATTCTTACTCAAAATGTAACATAATCTCAACTGCCAAAACATTATCTTCATTTTTAGGCATGTTTACTCTCACAGCTTTAGAGGAATTTTTTACACCAATGAGCAGGCCGCCAAGAGGACGTCCAGATAAGACATGTTTCTTACACCAGGTTTACTGCTGCATGTGATCCATTACCCTTCTGAAGACAGCCTGGACATAACAATTGCATCCCCATAAAAGCCAACAGCTTGATGTCAGTGCACGGATGAGCCAGCACCAAGAGATCCCAGGAGAGGGTGCCTGTTGGGCGGGTAGGTAGGTAATGGGTAGGAATGGCATGACTATGGGCGGTCATTGGGTGGGTAAAAAGCTGAACACCTAAGTGTGTGTATCTCTCCTCACAACAACTTTCCTATCCGTACTCCTAGGCCAGAAGTCTGGGCTTATGGATGCTCCAAAGCACCAGTTAATAGCCAAAACTAAAAAAAAAATGCATACACCTCTAAATTTTAGACCACCCTTATATTTTTCTCAATGTGCTATATGATTTTCTAACTTGTACAAGTTGATGGGACGTCTATTATATAAATTAAGCAAATATTCCTGGTGCTCTTTAATGAATGCATATTAAAGGAGGGAGCTTGGACTCTGTTTGGTGCTGTGTTTGGCAGCAGAAACTTCTGGAATGGCCAGCTCTGTCAGTACCACTGGCAAATATCTTCATGGGAGGGGTTTGCGGGTGATCTACTGGCATTGCCAGTGGTGTGCAACCTTAAGGAAGTTGGCACTCCGGCCCTGCTGTAAAGAAAACTACCCCGTGAAATAGCACTGCTTGGTTGCTTGCGAGGGTCAAATCAGACCCCAATTCTCACCCACCTAAAGTACACAGGGGTAAACAGTAATTCCCGCCCCCACAGATTCGCTTTTTGGGTCACAGTCTCAGTAGCTATTGCTGTGACCCTGACTCACTGCTTTGGAAAACTGATATCTTAATATTTGAAGATCTCCACAGTCACAGGAAATGGCACTGAGCGGAAAAACACGTGCACATGTTGAGGCTTCAGATGACTCACAGTTTTTCTAAAAAGTCATTAGCATACCAAATGGCATAACACATTATGCACATTAAAACCTGGCGAAAGAAAGGAGTATATGTCTTGGCTCAGAAAAGTTACAGCAGCACATTTGGTATCAATGTGATTGGAACATATTTCATCTTTGGCAACACATTTACATAACAAAATGTCTTTCCCATAAATAATAATCTTCAAATTCCTTTCGTTTTCCATTAAAAAAAATGCTCGAATGTTGCCTTCTATAAGATAAAGAGGCTCACACAAATATTGGTTGCACATTCGCCAACACACGGCGGACCGGAGTAGGAATAACGCATGCGACAATTAGATTTCTCACATATCAGTCTGAAAAAAATACAGAGCTGGCGACAGATGATAGATTTGCAAGAAAGAAACCAGCCACACGGATGCCTCGTGGAGATATTAAACTTGGATTACTTTTTGAACAGTTTGATCTCAAAGGGGATGAAAGATAAATGGCATTCGCCTGAATCAATAAATAATTAAGGTCTACCACTAGCTATTTTGCAAAAGGTTAATGCTAGCACCGTTCGAGGGACGGGGAAGCAAGTGCTAATCTCCATACCGAGAATTTGCCAGGAAGGGAGGCACAGATGCCGCTTGAACTTTCATGCACACAACTCTACACATAGCGTGTTTTAACGGGCTTCTGAAAATGTGTTTGATGCAAAAACCAGGAAGGTTGTAGAGAACATGGAAGGGAAATAGATGCAAGATTTAGCACACGCTTACATTGTTGTATTGCAAGGTGGTTCTGTTAGGTTTGTCCTTTCTAATCTCCCCACCCAGTGCTGTCCCATTTCAGTGGGAGCCTGTGATATTTCAATGAAGAGATACAGTCTGAGGTGCTAGGCTGTTCAGTCTGGTAACGGTCACCACCTGGAGGTAACGGCAAACGTAAAGCCGCGGGCTAAGGGCTGCTGCCAGGCAACATAAACAACCCTCGCCCCCAGTGCTTCATCGTGAATAGCACCAAAGCATAACATCCAGTGTTTTTGTGTGAGGCATTTTTTTGCAGAAAAAAAATATAATTGCCCTGCATGAAGTGGAAATGGTGGTAGGCAGGTTCCTAGGGTGTGGCAGGCTTCATGGTGCAGATGCTGATATCGGATTATGTGGCATAGGTAAGGAAGGTAAGTGTGCATTCGTAAGTGTGCAGGCAGTAAGCATGCAGTATCAGTGGATGGGGCAAGTAGAACAGTGGATGGTGCAAGGGGCCACCACCATGCTTAGACCCGTAAGGTGAAATCCACAATCCGATTAATGTGGTTAGTTGCTCACACCACTCGGGTGCTGATTTAGAAATGTGGCACCATCAAGAGATTCTGCGTTAAGCGATACTTATACCAGCAGCCCTCTCATAGGGTGAATATCAATGTTTTTTTTGTGTGAAAACTGAGTGTTGTTCAACTGTAAGAGCCACACACGCTATGAGCAACACAAGAAGCAATACATTGGTGATGCTTTGGCTAATTAACTGGCACAATCTCAAATGACAAATGTTTTCTTAAATCACATTGCCAAGAGCTCTTCATTAAAAGCACACCCATGCAAAATACATGCAATCAACACACACATGAAAATATACCTTTGCAACCAGCCTGCATGTATAAGGCAAATGCTAGTGCCATCCAAACTTTGCCAATATCAGATTTAGTGCCTTTCCAAATAGAAAATACACCACCAATATATAATTTCCAATAACAATCTTAGGGGACTGAGGATGACGCTCCAATATGTGTGTCTTCTCAAAATAAAACATAAATAAGTTAGCTAACACATTGGCTTGGCTTGGTCCTTGGTCAATTTGTGGAAACATTGAACCTTAGGCACATAATAATTAAATTCATGTTGGAATTTGGAGACCCAGAACTTCAATTCTTTGATGTCTTCCGCAGATACACTAATGATAACTTCACCATGAATATATACAGCAAACTGACGAATGTCAACAATACGTTACATTTTAAGAGCTCTCGTCCATTATATCTTAAGGAAAGTTTACCATCTAGCCAATTCTTAAGATTAAAGAGAATTGTCTCTGAGGTTGATACATTACATAAGAAATATGATATTATGACTGAGAGATTTTTGAGGCATGGCTATCCATCTAACACTCTCAATAAAGCAGTACAGACACCTGAAACATATAACAGAGAAGAACGTTTGAGACCAAAACACAAACATCAAGATCTTTCCATAATACACACCATGAGGTTGACTGCCGGGAGCTTTCAAGTAGCACAAATCATCAGAATGAATTGGAAATGTATTAGCCTAGACCCTTTACTTCACAGACTATTTCAAAGACCACCTATGGTGGCCTACACAATGGGTAGGAATTTTCGTGATCAACAAATCAGGGTTGAAACGCTTAAGGAACCCATACAGAGAACATAACAGAAACCTAAGAAAGGTACTTTTCTGTGTCTTAATTGTCAACACTGCTCAGATATGATTAAAGGAGACACAGTTGCTTAATTTTGTGACTTGCGTTTCTCCCATTGTTGTTTATGCCATATGATGCCCTTGTGGCATATATTATGTTGTCCAGACAACTAGACCTGCTAAAGAAAGATGGACTGAACACAAATCCAACATTAGGACAGCCAATATTCAATCCCCTGTTTTCGGTCATTTTAAAGAGCATTGACACACTGTAGCACATATGCAATGTGTTATCTTGAAGGTTGTTCAGTCACTGCAAAGAGGGGGTGATTTACAGAAGAAGTTATCACAATGTGAACTTTACTGGATACCTTGTTTGTATTGTATGGAACCCCTGGGCATGAATGAAGAATTCTACCCTGGGTCCATACTTGTGAGATCTCATATTGGATATACAATCTTTTTAAACATAATCAATTTACTTATCTGTCTATGTGGTTAACTATGTACATGAAGCTCCTTTGATTATCATGTCTTGAGCACCTCTTCATATTTGGAATATTTTAGTTAGTATGTTCTGCCTACCTGCTTTAATTGGTAGTAATATAATTGTCTCTGTAATAAGATTTTCTGACAATGTCAGTCTTTTTTTGTTAATCAGCATTATTTTGGTAGATCTCCAAAAATACCACTGTTATCAAGGATCTCTTATAAATCATATTTTTATATCCATGTATTTTTTGAATCATGATCCTTTCTCAATTACCTCTTATACATCTTATAAGCAATGTTTTCATATCCATGCATTTTCTGAATCATGATCCTTTCGTAATGGAGTTATTTTGAGTTTGCAGCACTTTAGGATGGTTCCCATTTAGCGTGGGTGTATTTGAACAGACGCATCGATGCCTTTCAGAATTTTTCTACAGATTATGTACCTTACCTTACCGTGCAGCTGCAGCTTACATTATATTCCTTTACTTAACTAAGATGTTGTGAACGTCCACACACGCGATAACGTCACGTACACTATGACTTTAGTACATAAACGGCCATCTTGGATATTACACAAGGGATGTGGCGTTCTGGCACTTTGAGCAGAATCTTTTAATGACATTGTAGTTTAAACTCTGGTTCACACATATACTCTATTTCATTTTGATTTTGGCATTTCCCCCTTTTCAGAATGGGGTTTCGTTTTTGTTTGTTTAAAATGTTTGAAACAGGTATAACCTTGTTTTTGGTACTATACTATTGTCTATGTGTGTTGCTTGGCTTTCTCCAATCAGATTCTCAACATATGATACGATTTTGCAAACAAAAATCTGTTCAGGTGTCACAGGCCCTGACTTTAATGGTTGATTATTTTCACATTGGTTACTTCCTGGACCCTTTTGCCCTATCCATATAAAATAGGTGTGTTTTTACATAATTCTTTTACATTTTCCACTGCTTTTCTTCAATTGAATACTTTAATATTGTTCTCTTATTTTTTCCTTTAACACTTATTTTGGAAGAAGTTTTAGTTACTATCTTCATTGACAGCATCAAATTGATGTATTGAATCAAAAAGATATGAGGTGATTAATATAGCTCATATTTGATCTCTTATGTAATAATGATTTCACAACACATTGTAAATACTGTTCCATTTTTAACACATTTCTTAAATGTATTAGCTCTGATGAATAGACTTGTGTCTCGAAACACATTGGGATTCATCTCAAATAAATGTACTTTTGATTCAAGAAGAGTTATTGAAGAATTGTCAACTACATTTACATCTATTTTTGCAGGCATGTTATAAGTCATTATTTTTACTGTTTGGATTGTATTTGCCTTGATAGTGGGCAGAGGGCGGGAGGTCCCTAGTTTGGGAACTCTTTTCTGTATTTGATGTAGTTAGTCTATGTGCCAGGACTGTGTTTTTCTCCCCAGCACCTTATGTGTGCTAGCGAATTACTTCACTTTCATACATTGTGTATTTGAATCCATTTACCATGGAGTGCAATGTGATGCTAATTTGTAATATTTGGTATTTGTAGCCAACTGTCTGGCAAATTCCCAGACAACCTGAAGCACTTCGAGGCCAGAGCTGCAGTAGGTAGGAGCAATACAAACAAATACTTAACTTAACACACACAACTACTCTGAGAGGAGTAATATGTGGCTCTATTTCTATATTTTAGAGCATGTTTCCTGTAGGAGCACCCCCAGTGTATAGCAATGTTGTACATGCTGAAAACCATCTAAACTCAACAAATGGTTGGACTCCACACTGCATCTACCACACCATAAACAGTTCTGCCCATTTCCATAAAGCTTTGGCAGAATGTGGGAAAGGTGCATATCTTTGAAAATATGCAACACAATTAAGCCCTCAGTAATTAGCCCTGAGGGTAGCAATATCTCACCAAGAGAGTGAACACATTTTATCAGTTTCCAAATTACACAATGTACTTGACCTGGACGTACGCTTACTTTTTTTAAATGAATAGAGGTTTTGTCCCAAAGGTCCATGAATTCAGAAAACAATTTGGGAAGGTATTTCAGTGTTCAAAGTAACAACACCCTGTCCCTAGCTGTGGATGCCGATGTGTTGTCAGTTCGTAGAGGTGCCATATAAGGGTTTTAAGGCAGATAATCATTAGCTTGGATAACCATAACATGATTCTCAATGTTCTTAAACTCTTCCATGCTGGGAGCGGCTCCTACCTGTTTGATTTCAGATGACCAATTGGGCAGTAGAAAGATGTAAACTTAAATATTAGTAGACACATCCCAAGGTCATGACTCCAGACAAGGTCTACCATATACTCATGCATGGATTCCCTTTTATTTTGATTTCCTTTTATTTACTTGTATTAGTTTAGTTGGTGCTTGGTGGTTGTCTGGGCTCTGTTATAACTATTTCTCAAAGTTTCTTTAATGCTATGTGTGTGCCTGAACTTGCTATTTATAAACATCCATTTTTGCATTTTGTCCATCAAGGCTCTTGAGGTGCAGACAGCATTCTTCCTCGGATAGAACTACCCTGACACCTCGTTGGGACGGCAGTGACATTATATGTCGAGGGAATGTGAGGCCACATATAGTTGATGGGGAGAAGTACTTGGTTATTGTCTGTGCCCTGTTGCTGGTAAATGATGAACCTGAGGTGCATGGTTCAATTATGGGATAATGTTCTTAAAAATGCCATTGCATGCAGGGGACCACATGTGCTTGAATGCTCTATAAGAGGTGATGGAGTGGCACTGAATGAGTGATATTCCAAAGGAGAGGCTAGGGTGGTGCTGCATTACAGCTAAATGAACAATCCCTTTAACATCTACATGCCTGCTGTCATTTAAACATAACGCCATGGTGCTGGAGGTGCAAAAGCACCCTATGGACTTTATCTTTGCTACCAGATAAGTCTGCCAGCACTGACAAGTACATTTTATGTACTGCTACACACCTTAACGTTTATCCTATAGCGAATTAGATCAAGTGTTGGGGCATCAGAATGGGAGGGGTGTCATCACAATTAGAGAAGTTGTCACCAGCTGCTCCTTAAGAAGACGTTTTGCCGATGGAGTTGAAGAATGAGGGAGTTCAAAAAGAGTTATTTTACAACCTTTCTCTCAGGAGATGACAAGAACATAAACAAATACAAAAGATCATGTCACTGTAAAGGAACTATATATACAGGAGTGATATATTTTGTTAGATGGGATGAAAAAAATAAAAACAAAATAAAAGTTGACTCGGACCCAAGCAATGGACCATTGATGGACCAAACAAGTAAAAGGGAAAATACTGATAACATTTCCTTTGAATGTATCCCCGAATGTCCATAAATAGAGGAACCTTGTAACTAAGTTAATGTTCTGAACTTCTTTTATCATTCTAAAATGATATTTTTTTTGTTATTCTCTATGAATTTGTTATTTTTTAAACTGTAGGCGACATTTGTACGAATTATATCATGCCAAACAACACTGGACTCCCAAATGGGGAAAAATGTAGCACTCAACTAGTAACTGTGTTCTTAAGAATATAGAGACCTAGGGAGTCATTACGAGTATGGCGGTAGGGGCTTAACGGCATCGTTAAGGATGAGGGTGCCGTTAAGCCCCTTCCGCTATATTCCGATTTCCCTTAGCGGGTCCCAGCAGGAACAGCTGTTCTGCCCAGCCGTTCTTTGCGGGACCTGTTAATGGACCTTGGAGCTAATAATGGGCCCTATTTGGGCCTTCCCCATTCCCATTGAGCCCTATATGGGCTCAAATGGGAATGGGGAATGGTTTACTGAATGGGGACTTAACGGGTCCGCATAGGTCGGAATGTCCCGGGAAGTCCCCATTCAGTGACACCGGACCCGGGTTTGGAGGCAGCCATGGCGATAATAGCGCCATGGCTAATAGCGCCATGGCTACCTCCAAACTCGTAATGACCCTCCTAGTCAGAAAACACTGCTAACATGTATGTATGGCCGTTTGCTTTGAACCTTTGGGACTTGATTCAAGGAAGTGTTTTGTAATGGTGTTATCCCAAAGAAAAATAGTCTGTGAATCAGGCCTGCTGTGTATCTCTCACATAAGGTTTCCTAAAGCTCTGAAGTGTTTTAGTGCCCCAGGCTGTTGCTTAATGCATGGCAAATATGCCTGCATGCTCACAGTCTACCATTGAAATCAGTGTTTGACACGGTATAGAGCTGGATACAATCATTTATGAAAAACAGCACGTTATACTTTCTAGTGAGCTCTCTTTCTTTGTTAAGATGGGCAATGTCAGCTGGAATTTGAAGGCTGCTACTGACAAACATTTCTGGGTATTGGATTGCCGGAAAAGTCTTTGACTAAGCTCGGAGGTTTTAGCATTGATTAAATACATAGTGCAAGTCATTGGGCCTCATTACAACCGTGGCGGCCACGGGAAAAACAGTGCCGGTAAGGCACCGGCACCGTTCATACCGGACCGCCACAGTACGAGTCTGCTTGCGGG
This sequence comes from Ambystoma mexicanum, assembly GCF_040938575.1. NCBI lineage: Eukaryota > Metazoa > Chordata > Amphibia > Caudata > Ambystomatidae > Ambystoma > Ambystoma mexicanum. The sequence goes on along the minus strand of NC_090930.1, from coordinate 1,247,305,781 downwards.
GGCCTCTCTGGATGCCTGGTGAGACCAGGCGTGCAGAGCGGCACCCGCGAGCAGTCCAGGATGGTAGTAGTGGTACCGATTTGAACGGTACTGCTGCTACCATCCTCCCCATTACCATTGAGCCCTATGGGGGCTCAAATGGGAATGGGGACGTACAGGCTCAGGGTCCCGTGAAAGGGTATTACCGGGCCCTCCAAGGTCAGAATGGCCCAGTAAGTCCCCTTTTGCGAGAACCGGACGTGGACCTGAGTTTGGGCATGGCTACCCCCAAACTCGTTATGAGGCCCATTGTACTGAAGCACCATGTTTTATACTTTTATAAATTGCAAACACGCATTTCTTTGCAATTGACAGTATGTGATATAACGTATCCCAGGTTCAATTCGTTTGGGCCAAAATAGTTGTCTTTGGTGTATTCAAAATTCAGAAATTCATTGCAGTGTTCTCTGGGTAATTGGGTTATATAATGTATGCCATAGATAATTTCTACAGAGACGCATGAGGAACATTGAACACATGACGTCATATTTCACTTGAGTCCCACCACGCATGGATTGCAATCAACAGCTATGATGGTGCAGGCGCTGTATAAGTCTATTTTACTGTGAGTCACGTGGAATGTTTGTATATGGGCAGTGGGTGGGTCTCTTTTAGGACAGAAATGGGATAAGGCATATCTTAAATGAGCTTTCAACAAGCTTTCCTGTGTAGTAAGGCGAATAATCCCTCTTAAAGAGCAATCATTTGGGAGAAGTGTTTATCAATCAGGAGAAGTATTTATCAATCAGGGGAAATATTTATGGACGGGCGATGACTCAATAGTTGCAGAACCGTGGCCTTCACAGTTTCTTTGGGCCCCAACATGAGGACATGGCATCCTGTTTATAGAATAAAATCGGTGAACAACAGCCACTCTTTCTAAAATTGCATTAACCGTATCTTCTCAAATGTTCCTTGTCCATTCCCGTACAAGAGAGGCTGAGTGTGTCAGGAAGTGTAGTGACAGAACCCGCAGCATTTGTGAAAAGATGCAGACACAGAAGGTACGTTTCTTCTTATGTTATTAAGAGCTGCATGTGCGTCCCACTGGCTTCTCCAAAGTCAGCTTCCGTTCTGTTATTCCAGCTTTCCAAAGATGCACGTTCCAGTGGAAGATGTCCATCTACGTAGTTCTACGTTCAGTCTTCCACATTCTCATTCCTCAGTTGGAAGAATACTACAATATGCATTTAAAAAAAACACAATTGTGGTTGTGCTTCCTTGACTTGTTTGCGTATGATTAACCGGTCAGCACATTATTTAAATCCCTTTATTTCATGGCTGTAGCTAACAGCTAGATGACTTTGCTTGGATGTTATTCATGCAAACTTTAGACACAAGCCTTTGGTGCCCAGAAAATGGCATACATACACATGGAAATCAGCTTACTAGCATGTTGTTGTACACGAATGAAACAGAAATGTAACACTTCAACACACTGTGACGGGCTAGATCCAGGCACAAGGTTTTAAGGGCAATTAGGCACTTAGGATCAGCAGGCTGCAACCACTGCACTCTTTGAAACCCTCTGCATGGCGAGAATCTTCAGTGGAAAGGTCACAGCATTTCCACTTGCAGAGCAGTTGACTTTGTTTCTGGCTTTGAGACAGATGTACGAGATTAGTTGCCTGTGACAATGAATTCGTTTGGAATCGATGATCCGAGTGTCCACATATTCATGCAGTGGTGAAGCATCTCATAGATTTGAGGAAGGGCAGTTCATTAGTTGGGTTGGAGAGAAACTCTTAGGCACATTTCGGGCAAGAGCTTACATGTTCAACCCGGAGATAGCGCACAGGGTCAGGCAAGGGCAGTTCCCTGGCTGGTGGGGGCAGCTTTCAGGATCAACAGTGGAAGATCTCAGGCATAAATGGGTAGCTCACAAGCCAATGGGTGACATACCTCTTACTCAAGTGGCACTATTTTGAGACACAATGAGATAGCTTGAGGCATATCGGGGAGAGCTCAAAGTCTCAAAGTCAGAGTTATGAGGGATTTTTGCATTTTTCCCAAGTCCAGCGTTTTCATTTCACAGTCCTTATCCTACAGCAGCACAGTTGCAATGCAGGTATCATAGCGGATAGCTCAGCAGCAACACGTTTGTCTTGGAAGCAAGCACTGCAGCGTGTCACAGATGTGAATCTGGGCCACACACTTAGGGGCTAGTCTCCAGCATGAAGCCTGATATAAAAGGTGCATTTTTATTATTACAGTGTATTTGATCCAAGTTTAAATGCTCAGGCATGTAGCAGTTAAAATGAAGATCGCTTCGAACCCATGTACCATGATCAAAGATCGTAGATCCACATACTAGGGCAGGGCAGACAAATATCAGCAGTAAATGGGTTTTAATATTAGCCACTTTAATCCAGCACAGTAGGAGAACAGGCTAAACATGTGGACTAGCCATAAATGCACATTTTGATATACTGTTATGGAATCATGGAGATCTTTAAACTTCTTAATTTTCAATGTTGGATCTTAAGGTTACGTTCCAAAGACCACGTTCCTTTCAGTTTCTTACATTTTTAGACACTTGTACCATTTTCCATCTGCTAGTTTGAAAGAACATTGCACAACACTGGTCTACAATCTTGAGACGGGTTTCTGGGAGGTGGATGGTGTGGGGTATAAGCATAGCTTTGCTAGTTTACCTATTAAATAAGGTCTGCATCACCAAGACAATCAAAGTCATAGTGTGGTGCTGGTAAAGGGTGACCATGCAAATGAGGAAACATCAAAATATGGAGTCCCTAAGGAAGGTCAATTGATCCTCAGATTGCAGGCACACTCAGCCCAAAAACACAACAATCAGCTGCTTGCACCCCCTGCCAGGCTTTCCTCTCACCTTCATATCCCATCCATCAATTTCTGGAATTCCCAGCACCTTCTGCTGCATCACTGCTGACAGTGTTTAATAACAGCGTGTGGCCTATTCATGCGGTCTCATGTCACAGCACGTGTATCAATGTGGCCACGCACCATTGTCTGGTGGACTTCTATCGGATGCAGTGTAGCAGCTTTTCGTATTCTTGCTATAGGTGTGACGTCCTACTCCACAAGCATGTGCACATATGTCTACCAAAGATAGGCATCAAGTGACTCTGGTCAGGGGACCAGCAAAACCACGCTGATTACTACTGAATCACTACATGGTTTATTCTCATTATTTCTTATGTGATTTGAAATATACAGGACAGCACATATTTTTCTAAATTTCATATGGTCTTTTATTCGTGCCAGATGATGGGGCCGAGGCGTTGCTAGGGGTGGGTTGGTGGGGCTATAGCCAAGGGTCTTTTGGTTGTAGCCCTGGATAGAAGATCAGGGGCTAAAACAACACGCTAGTTAGCCCTGAGTCCCATCAGTCCTGACATTAGCATAGCCCCAGATCTTTTCCAGACCTAGCAACACCCCGGTGATGGGGATTGATTGCATAGAAAATACTCTCTTTGTGATGCATTTGTCTACATGCATTTTTTAATGGGATTTCAGACCTCCTTAATCCTTTAGATTGTTCATAGGGCTACCGATGTGTGTGTGTAGATCTTGTGCACACAACTTGCACAGATTCAGATTGCTTGCCAAGGTGATCGAATTATATATTTGTGTTAACAAACTTAATTCCAAGTTTCAGAATGATTGTATTTATTATTGTTGGTATTATTTTTATTATTAGTATTCGTATTATTATTATTAATAATGATATTATTATTATACATAATAGTAATGTATGTAAATATGTGCCACGTAAAGTACTTTAGATTAAAGCATTATATAAAAACACATTATTATTATTATTCTTATTCGTATTATTCTTATTATTCTTATTATTCTTATCATTACTAAGTAAAATATTTTTTTTTTAAATCATAAAACACAGCATGCATCATAGAAAACATGAATGCAATCCTCTATGCTCAGGATGCTGTGTCTTTTGCTACCCTCTCTCCGTGCCTACCACTCTCGGTGATCAGTACCCATTTCAGCTAATGCCCCACCCTCACTTATCCCATTCAACCGCATTGAACCTCATCCACTCTGAAGCAATTGCACTGCACTGTTTTTTTACGTTTGATAAATAATGCCCAATGGCTTGTCAGGCTAGCGTAGACTCGGCTTCAGTAGCATGTTAATAGCTCTACATTTGTAATGCTGGGAGCTAATATATGTGGTCTTTGCTAATGGCCAGCCTGGATTCGATCAATACTCTTGTCTCAGACAAATAGCCCACAGGTCAAAAAGTTAATCAGATTAATCAAAGTGTGTGTGGGTTATAGGGCCTGTCCAGGCTAAACGCATCTGTTTAAAATAAGAAACACATAGCTTTGTAATGGCATAATTTTAGGGAAAATAGAGCACCCTTGGTACTAGATGACCACACTGCTAAAAGATGCCAATAATCCAGCAGAATTCATTATTTTTAAATTTAAAAGACTGAAGATGTAAGATTTCTGCTGTGATGTTCCCTGGTTTTTAAACACGTTCTGCTTTTTTTCTATGACATTTGTGTGTAGTTTCTTTTTTTTTTAACAAGGTACAGATTCACTATTGAATATAAATGATTTATCAGACGTGTATTTGGAGGTGTGGCTGTGACAGAGTTCAATGTGTACTGGTACAATCCTCTCGATTTATGATAAGACAATTATGGGCCAATAAAGAGTGTACAGATCTGTTGGAGTGCTAGCAATTGAAGTGGACATTATTACATATGGGAACTAGTTGACTTGTGGAAAACAAGTGATTAAACAAGCTGTGCATTTATGATGTCAACATGGTAAAGCTCTATCTATCTATCTATCTATCTATCTATCTATTTCTATCAATTTTTCTATCCAAGTTTCAAATTAGGTGCAGTTAAAGCGCTGCCTTCTTTAATATGAGCAGACGAGATGAGATTAGATATATGTCTTTAAATGCATGCTCACTATTGTGGTATATGTCACTTGGTAAGCAATGTTACAGATTGCATGTGTGCTATACTGGAAGATAGCAATTGCTGGAAAACTGGAACCATTGCCACAAATTGCTATTCTTTAAGTAACAATTGCACTGTATAGAGCCTGAAGACAGAAGTAAAATTGTGCTTCCATTCTTTGAAGACATTGATTAAATGCACTTATATTGTATTTACTGAACTGGGAATATGTGCTACTCTTACAAGTAGTCCCTGTAGTTCTTCCTTTGTTAGGGCATCCACAGTATTGGACTGTGACAAGAAGCCTGGGAACCTAAAAAAAGGTGGCCTGCCCCTCACCTCAAAAAAGTGGCCTGCCCCTCACCTAGAAAAAAGTGGCCCTCAAAACCTCATCCGTGAATTGCGTCAATTCACCACTTTACAGAAAATGCTACTCATTGAGTGTTTACGCTGTGCTTAATACCCATAACCAGAAATTGAAGTGTAAAATAAATCATGGCTACTCCATACCACAAGTCCTTTTAATTTTTACAGAGCGTACATGTAGTTCAAAGGCTCATGAAACGCTTTTGGAAACTTTTTCTTTCTCTCGAGTCTCAGGCCAGACATTCAAGCACTGCCAGTTTCCCAAGTCCCAGTGGCACGCGTACAAACACACACACACACACACACACACACACCTCCTCCCCCGCAAAAAAACCCTCCTGTCTGTGGCTCGGCAGGTGGCTAAGGTGCCCAGATTGCAAACGTTTATCAGTGTCAAAACCTTTCATATGCATGATGGAACATTTCCAACTCAAAGATCTCACAAAGCACCGCAAGTCTTTGATAGTTAAAGTGAGCAACACAAAGCACCCATGTAGAGATTTGTTTATATCTATGATGTCTACTATCTTTACATGCAAAAAAATAAAGTTGCTTAAGTCACCAAACACAACGTCTTGTATTACATGTCTTAAATCACTGAAAAGTACAATGGGGTTAACTAGATTGTTCAGGTTGAGATTGTCTGACATTCTGGGATTTATAGTTTTTCCTTTAGGATGGGAAAATTAAAGCCACAATGATATTCGTTTGGTTTAATATGTTGCTATAAGGATTTACATGCTGTCATGTGGCTTTATTATTCAATTTGTGTTTTTTGTAAGTAAACTCCATAAGACATTATTACTGTGTAGACCTTGAAATCCAACAATTTGAGCCAAGGTTTCTGATCCTGGTCACCACTACACCGCCAGCCTGCTAATATGTCCGACCAACCCGCCTTACTACCTCTTTTGCGGATGCAGCCAGAGTACAACTGGTTCCTTTTTTCCACTTCCATCACTGCCGACAAGGGAAATGCTCAAAGCAGAAAAGGGAAAACTTTCAGTTTTCCATGTACATACAAGCTGCACTACCAGTAGAGCCAGCTAACGACACAAGGGCTAACAGACAGTGGCCAGTGCCCGGGCGGGTGCTGCAAACTAAGTGCACCAGACCTACATTTACTTTACTCTAATTCATGCCTTGTATGATTAATTTACAATAACACCCACATGTGACTGACCTGACCAGTAACATACTACAACTATAGCATTGTGCATGAAGAATCACAGCTGTCAAGGCAAGGGCTGTCCAAACATCTCCCCTCTGGAGCGAGAGTGCATACTCACAGGCTAAAAGAGTCTGCCTCTTTTTGTGCAGAGCAAGGACTCACAGCAGAAAGAACAGTCAGCCACTAGGGACCCGCTGACAATGAACAGATGAACTGGAAGACCACAGTCCTGTCTGAAATCATTAGCACACGTATCCTGCGTATACTGCGTATACTGCGCATACTGCGTAGAAGTAAGGTGCATAGAGCAACAGGGGGTATCAAAATGGCAAAAGCAACACAAGTCAACCAGGATTCAAACAGCAGGCAAGTTCAGAGATCTGACTATCAAATCACAAGCAAGACAGGATGCAGAACGGCCACTGCAAGCAACGGGACATTTTGATAAATAATATGGCAAAAATGCGTAGAATTCTGGACAAATGCGGCAATAAATGCACATGAGCCAGGATGGAAATTATAAGCAATGCAAGAGATGCGGGTTGGAAAATAAGGGGCAATGCACAGGAGCCCGGATGAAAATGACAAGCAATGTATATGTTTTGGGATGAAAATGGCAAACAATGTGAATGGTGCAGGATGAAAATTGGCATGCAAGGTAAATGTTCTGGAGACTAACCGAGCAGAACCACGCTGCGTCTTTGAACTAGATGTTTGCCCATAAACAATAAAGACTCAGGCATAACTGTTTAAAGCACCGCTGCTTAGTTGTGCTGCACTACATGGCATACGTGTTTTTCAATATGCTGCCTCTTGGCATAACTGAGCAGCTCCTTGGCATAACAAAGCAGCTTCCTGGAATAATATAGCAGCAATCCAATACTTTTGGCAGGCAGCATAGATGTATACAGTATTGAGTATCACCTTAATGCTATTGCTTGCTTTGGCAGTACCCTGTCATATTTGAGCAGCAGACATATCGTCAACACATTGGTATATGATGGTTTCCCTGGTTCACAATAGCTGCAGTGGGGATTGTCACTTCTATTCTCACATTAGGAACTTAGGCTAGAAAACTGGGCAAAGTTTAGTTTAGTTTCTTTATTTATACCGCACGCCGAACCCTGAGGTAACTGGGCGCCAGAGACTTAAAGCAAGTTCAACACTTTACAAGCATTTTCATAATAAACACAGACAATGACAAAAAAGCCAATGATAAGTGTGGAGGACTAGCGTTACATGGTGGTCACGGGATGATACATAATGAGGTACAATACAACATGAGATACAGTAGAGATGAATTAAACAGATGTTAAGCAGTTCTTGAGGCAGGTCTTAGTATTGGCTCTGAAGGTCCAGAACGACGATCACGTTCTGAGGTTGAGGGGTAAAGCGTTCCATTGTTTGGCAGCTAGGACCGGGAAGCTAGAACCAGCCGCGTTTTTAAAGTTCAATTTGGGAATGGAGAGGCAGTGCGAGTACAAGGTTCTGGTCGGTCTAGCTGATTGGTGTTTGTTAAATTTAACAGCCAAGTACTTGGGTGCTGTGTTCGATAGACACTTATGGATGATGACAAGAGATCTGAGGGTTATTCTGTCTCGTACTGAGAGCCAATGGGCGTCCTGTCTGAAGCTTGAGATGTGGGAGGATCGAGACATGCTCAATGCCACTCTTAAGGCATTGTTCTGAAGAACCTGGAGTTTGTTAAGGTTGCGCTCAGAGTTGCCTAGGAAGAGGGTGTTGCAGTAGTCCATTTTGGAGAGCACTATTGCTCTAGCTAAAGTAATGCAGATACTGGGCGAGAGGAAAGACTTGCATGCATTGATCAGCTTGTTTCTGTAAGCTGTAGAAGATGCAGTGGCATTCACTTGCTTTTTTAGCGAGAGAGTAGAGTCCAAGTATACCCCTAAAGTTTTGTTTTCTTTGGCCACTTTGATTAGGTTGTCATCAATGTTGATGCATGCATATCGCGGGTCTAATTTATTTAGTCGTGGTTGGGAGCCGATGAGCAACAGCACGGTTTTCACGTCATTAACACATAAGCTGTGGTCTCCCCTCTTTGCTTGGATCTTGAGGTATAAGCCATTAATCGATTTAGAGTCCTCTTCGTAGCATCCTGATAGCGTGCTGAGAACCTGAGTGTCGTCAGCATAATTTGTGTATGTGACGCCCAGGTTGTTGAGACGGTCAAACAGGAGCTTTGTAAAAATATTATATAGGGTTGGTGATATGCATGATCCTTGCGGGACGCCGCAATAGATCAGGATAGGGTCAGCTGATGCCGAGGGTGAGAAGACCCTAGTAGTGCGATTGGCAAGGAAGGATTGTACCCAAGCAGAGGACTCACTAGAGAGGGTACTGAGTTTTTTTTGCTCAATTCTAGATTGAAGCAGGGCAATTTCGTCTGCCAGAGCTTTTTGAATTTTAGCGCACCAGTCTGCGTCTTGTAGGGTTGTAGGGTTCTCTGCAGGTGTGGTCTCAGCAATCGCTTCACTGTTCAAATGTGGTCTCAAGATGCAGGTTTCCACGCTGCAGTGAATTGATTGGAAAGGTAAATGCGCCTATACAGTACAGCCTAGGAAAGTTGTTAAATAAAAGGTTGGAGTGCATTGCTTGCCATACAGTACACCTACTATCATTTTGTGCATTATATGCCTATCATGATACTTTACAGCTACCCTCGCTGATCTGCGATCCCTAACCTGACACATTAACAATGTTGCTTATTTCAGAAATTGCCCATGCGCCTTTTCCCATAAAGACACTCTCTGATGGAAAATCCTGCAGCCATCAGTCAGCATGGTCCTGCAAAGGCAGTTCCTGCAGTATGTTGCCCAAATAAGAATGACCAGAGAACTCAGACAATGTGCGTCAATTCACAAAGTAAAGGTGTGGTTGTACAGAAGTGGGAATAATTTGAAAGCAGCCTGAAAATTCTGACATATGCAAATCGGCACGGTTCTAAGTACACAGTATCGTTATGAATAAATCCATAGAGGTGTCATTTACAATTACAATTGTCTTCAGAGTTGCAGACACACCGTTTGCAGGAACAGCACACGGACCCCAAGGCTCTGATTCTGTCTATCTGGTAGGGGAGTATGGTGCATGTGATGAAGCTATAGCTGGGAAAGAACCTCTGCAGATGATGCAGCAAGGTGAGACTTGCATTATATATGTATAATACGTGGTGGTATGTAGATGGTTCATTGTGTTGTGTTTAAATATGTCTCCCTGTCTGAGGTTGATGGTGGTCATTTTCCACTTGTGCATAATGTATTCTGCACCATTTCTCCAGAGGCATATTGGTGCAGTAGGGGACATAGAATGAGTGAGAAGAGTCCGCTTTCCACTAGCTGCAGTCAGCAGCGACCCCCGGACAGTCCCTATTCAACATGGTTTTATTTAATTTTACTTACTTTTAGTTTTTTTTGGCCGGTTAGCAGGCTAGCAGCAGTAGGGCAAAAAGCCTTCAGTCGTGTGTGCTTTGAGGCCTATTGCTCCCTCCCTCATCAAGTTCCTTCTTCCTCTACAGTCATCTTGTGTGCTGGGGTGTGTCTCTCCCTCATCTGCGCGTGACGGTCATGCGGGACGGTAAGAAAGAGCACCATTGGCTACACCTTCATAGCAACAGGCATTTACTCTGCCCTGAGAGGTCGAGGCTCAGGCTCCGAGTCAGCCAGGCAGGCAGCCCTGCCCCCCCCTCTCCCCAGGCAGGCAAGCACATTCCTACACAATTCACTCGTGACTCGAGCATAACAACAGGACCATCCCCACCCACAAGTCTTGTTGTTGGAGGTGTGAAAAGGGCTGCCTGTTGCCACGCCAGCAGTGGGTCGGTCCCATTCTATTGGTTCGGGCAGCATTGTCATCAAAGCAAAGTTAACACTTAGTTACTAAGGACCTCATCATGTGTTTGGCGGTAACCCTTAAATCCGGTGGTAGCAGTGTTACCACCGGATTTAAGGGTCTGCCACATCAGGGCTTCGGTGGATTTCTCCCCAGCTCTGAGCTGGGGAGAAATCCACTGAAAATTCACGCTTATACCGCCCGCGGGAAATCCACCGGCGGTATGAGCGTGAAATTTCCCCTTGAGCCCAATGGGGAATGGGGATTTCCAAATCTGCCAAACCCGTGATCCGGCGCTAATAGCGCCGGTGGGTTTGGCGGTAGGGCAGATAGTACCAGCGCTATTAGCGCCATCGTTACTGCCCAACTCGTGATGAGGCCCTAAGTGTTAACTTTATTTGATGATCTGATTTCTCATTCCTTTCGACTTCCGACTAGTGCACAACATTCGCACAAGTAGCACAGTGAGCTGGCAGTGGCTTTGGATACGCGTCCTATGCCAACAATGTTACAGTCAGACACAAGCAACTCTAAAATCCGGCCCATCTACTCCTTATATACCGACCACTCCATGCTGCAAAATTGTCCTTGGTACATTATTTTTTAGAACCCACAGCCGTTCCCCAATGGTCGCTGGCTGCATCATGATGTTCTCAAGCTCCTCCCACTGTTTGTCCCTGTCACCTCTAAGATGCTGACAGAGGCTCTAATTTTGGCTGCTCTATAGTAGATCTTTATATCCGTGAAACCCACTCCCACACATCGCCTTGGCAGTACCAATGTGTGAAATGCCACTCTATGTTTCAGGCATTGCCAAAGGAACCATAGGGTTTTAAATTTCAAATACACCAACACTCTCTATGGAACCTTAATGGGGAGCATCTGGAATAAACAGAGAATTTTAGGCAGCTATGTCATCTTGAGGGCATTCAATCTGCACATCCAGGGCAAGGTCAGTTTAGATAATGTCTCCAGTACAGTGTATGAAGTAACCAATAGAGGGTGGTAGTTTGCCTTGTAAAGCTCCTCTAAAGTCCTACTCTCCTGGATCCTGAAATATTGTTTACCCTCCCTCTGAATCATCACATTCAACTGAGCCAAATCCCTCAGATCATCTCCTTGATCTCTACCATAGGAAAACAAGATAGATATTTCCACATTGACCTTAAAGCCCAACAGGGAACCATATTTCTGTATCTCTATCTGCCGGAACTGAAGTGAGGGGGTTACGCAAATAGATGAGAATGTGTTCTGCATACAGCACTAGTTTATACTCGTTCCCACCCACCTCCAATCTTTCTGTCTCAGGATCCATCCTTATGTGTACAGCCAAAAGCTCCATCGAAAGGGAAAAAAACAAGGGGAACAATGGGCAACCCTCACTAGTTCCATTTCCTAACCCAAAGGTCCCTGACCCCTTCCCATTCACATCACCTGGGCAGAGGAATCTGAATATAATGTGCTTACCCCCCTCAGAATCCCTCATCAAACCCCACCTTCTCCAGAACCACCAACAGAAACCTCCAGTCTTCCCGGTCAAAGGCCTTTTTGACATCCAACAGTAGAAGGGTCGGGTTGCACCCTCCTCTGTAATGTTTATTAAATTCAGTGTCTTCAAGACCGTATCTGCTCTCTGTTGGCCAATTAATGAAACCTACTTGGTTGGTATATATTAGTTGGGTCCATCAGGGCTTCCAGTCTAGAGGCCAGAGTTTGGGTAAAGATCTTTTCAACAACATTCAATAAGGATATATGGCGGTACAATTGACATCTAGTCAGGTCCCTGGCCGCTTTAGGAATCACTAATATCATTGCTTTACTAAAAGACAAAGGGCTACTCCACATATCAAGAATGGTTTTGAAGATTTGGCTAAATGTGGTAACATCAGCTCAGCATACCTTTTATAGAACCCAATCGTGTAACTGTCCTTGCCTGTATCTTTGCCTGATGGTATTCTGTTCATCCCTGCCTGTAATTCTTTTGTGGTTATTAGGAAATCCAACCGAGTCGCCTCTACCAAGAGAGGGTCGGGAGAACCATCCCTGCAAGATATTGCCTCACCCCTTTCCTTATACAACCTTCTTTTTTGTAATGGTCTGCTAAAATCTAACAAAGCTCTCTGCAATACCCTCAGGTTCTCATGCACAATCCCCTCAGGGTCCCATATCTTATGTGACCTGAGTCTGGAAGCCAATAGCTCATTGGCCTTGTCACCCTTCTCATAGTATTTCTGTTTCAGAAATGTCAGCTTCCAAACTGTATCTCCCAGACTCAGCAATTTAAATTCTAGGTGCTTCTTTTTGAAAGCAAACAGTTATCTGAAATGCACCACAAGCAGCTGTGCAACTTACCCTCTAAGGTACATATCTCTCTTCACTGGGAATTCTATATTAAAGTACTCTCCCTTTCTTCTGATGCCCTTCCCTAATTAACAAGCACCTCCAAGTTACCTTCCCCGCATCCCAGACAGTGCACATTTTCACATCACCCGTGTCATTCAACTCAAAGTACTTGCAAATCCCTGATCAAAAGCCTGATCCTGTCAAAGGGAATCATTACACCTCCATGTGGATACCTTTCTGTTGAGGCCAGCCAGTTCCACCATCATATACACCAAGTCTTGATTAGACTAGTCTATCAGTCTCATCCCACAACTGATAACCCTATTCTCTGACATTTTATTGCATAAGTAAATAATCTATTTTCACATACTTATCATGCAGGGTGGAATAAAAAGTGAAGCTCCTCTCCTGAGGATGGACATTTCTCCAAATATCTCACAGTCCCCTGACACCCAATATAGGTCCAAATCCACCTCCTTGATTGGAAGCGGGCACTTCCCTGTGACTCCTCCAGTAAGCACCAATTCAGGTTGCAAACTGTCCACAAATTGAAGTCCCCACCTACAAGCACCACAATCGCCTCAATAGCTAAAGGCCAAATGCCCTGGTTTGGGCAGTAAACAGAAGCCAACATCAACCTTACCCCTACCAGTTCTCCCTGAATCACCAGGATGCGTCACTCCAGCATCCTAGTGACCTCCCAATTCAGCAAACTCCACCTTTTGTGAAAGACCATCCCAACAGCCCCTTTCTTGACCATTCCTGATGCCCAAATGACATCTCCCACCTGCCCGCCTCTCATATGCCTCTTCTCCCCCTTCTTCATCCTTGTCTCCTGTAAAAACAATATGTCCAGACCTGCCCTAGTTCATTCTGATCAGACCAGGGCTCACTTCATGGGAGAGTTCAGCCCCTTAACATTCCGGGTTCCAATCGTAAACAGTCCACTTTGGGTGCAGCCATCATGCGGGATGGTGGTCAATCATAATTTCGAAGAAAGAAAAATCGAAAGACAATAATGTCAAAACAATAATATCGAAAAAAAAGATATTGATTTTTTTTTTATTATTATATATTTATTTTGGGGTCCGGGAACAAAAAAAATGGGTAAAACAAAAAAAAAATTAAAAAGGGGGTTGGGGGTGGAACCCCCCCATTTCGAATAAAAAACGTAATGAAAAATAAATTCGACTTTTATTTTTTTATATTTTTTTTTCCATATTTTGACTTTCGAAATGTTTGTTTTCGAAATGATCACTATAAACCATGTGGGATGAGATATCAACCAATAGGACAAATAGTCCCTTTGCTCCACCAGCTCTCAAGTGAAGTGTCTCCTAAGAAAAGTCTATCTAACCCCAAAACCTTGCACACCCCTATAAACTGCCAGCCCCACCTTCCAGCCTCATAACAACATCAGTCCCTCCTCACTTCCATACAAATGAATGAGAATGAGCCTTGATGTCACATGACTTTACGACTCTGATGACAAATACGCTTTGCAGGCAATGCTTTATAATAATTCCAATGTAATTTTCCTGCTCATTACAGGTGCTAAACCAAGGCATGTACCTTTACAATCATCTGTTTTATGTCTACATGAAAATGGCATGCAGGTGTAACAGGAAGTACTCCCTGAAATGGGAGAGAAAAGCAAAGCACAGAAGATACCTCCACTGTTCTGCCCTCCTAATCCTCAGGAAGGCAGGACAGGGAGCTGGATCAGAAAATAAAACCATAACAGGTATTTTCTGTGTTCTTTTTCCACTCCACTCACTCTAAAATGCGCTCCCATGGGGCTCACTTTAAGCAGGACATACAGAAAAATGAAAGACATAACAGCCTTGTGTAAAGCTTTTACATCTTTCATTTGTTGTCTGACCCATTTTCCTTCATTGTATGACAGAGAGGAGGGGACGGAGTGCATCTCGCGTTTATGCCAATTGTAAAAAGGGACTGCCTTGTATGCATGGCAGGCAGAATTTATTCATTTGGCACGGAGGATTGCAAAAGTGTATGGCAAAAGTCGGCGTACAGGCTTCTATGCAGCCTTTTGCCCTGCACATTTGCACTCCACCGTGCAAATATCCCAAATTTGATGGCAGGGATCCACCTACATGCATGTCTACTTTTAACGGCTCACCACGACCAAATTACGGCCTGGAGTTTCTATGTGTTGCATGAAATAGTGGCCATCCCTTTGTCCCCTAACACATGAAATCCCCTTTACTGTGTTTTGTTTCTCAAAGTGGGTTTTTCTCTTTTATGATACGGTTTCTCCTTGTTGATTTCTACTGGGTTCTTCGATAAAGCAATTTAAGTACCACTAAGAATTATTAACTAAAATACAAAAATATGCCAGTGAAACTATTATGACTGAACCATGTTTTGGAAACAGTCAATGGAGAGCGCTGATTTCATACATGCAGAGTTGTAATTTAATAAATTACACGCTGATCTAGTGAATGTATGGCAACCTCTTTATGCTAAGTATGTGCCCACAATGTAACGAGTGCGCAATGACTGTCCTGCATCTTACACTGCTTAACTTAGGGGCCGATTCATGGAAATATTTGCACGGTTCAAAGTAACTTTGCACTGCTGAAGAGTGACTTTGCACTGCCGACACAAACCCTGATTCACGGTACTGTGCAAAGTGTATTTCCTGCACTGCAGAGACAATGCAAAGTTAATTTTGCACTGACTTTGCACTGCCGACACAAACCCTGATTCGTGGAACTGTGCAAAGTATATTTTAGCAGTGCAAAGTCCTTTTTCAGCAGTGCAAAGCCACTTTTAACCATGCATTAAACTTATTTTAATGATACCACCAACCTTCAACACACTAACCAGTTCTCATCTCCATAGCCTGGCCCTGCCTCCTCTGCACTGGTTCTGTGTGGCAGATGACATGTATATGTGACTTCTGCTCACTGCCACCTGTCCCACATCACTCCCCTCTCATGCCAGGCTAACTGTACCACGCCTGGTCATAACGTACTGTGCCACATTCCTCTAAATACTAATTCACAACTCACGTCCAAAAAAAGAGGCACTTTAATGAAAACGTGGTCTTGTGACAAGACTGGGAAACAAGTGTTGGCTCATTAACATTATTGGGAATTGTATCTCAAGACCAACTAATGTTTATATTGTGTAATATTTTTCTTAAATCAATAACATTCTCAAACCACTTTGACTTAAAGTGTATACATTATTTGGATTCTTGCTGTTTGACAGATTGTGGTGTGCAGGAACAATGTATGATGGGAGAGACGGTCTGCACCGCGTCTCTTTATAATCATTTACGGCACAGATCCCTTTTCCACTTTTGTGACCCTTCGGTACTTTCTCAGACCCCACGCCTTTTAATGTTAGTGGAGCATCCCAAGAACCATGCTGATGTCTGGACTCTCCTTCACTCTTTTAATGAAAATGGACTGCACATAAGTTTATTTGATCAGGATTATAAGTACACAACAGTGCAGTTATATTACATTGTAGATGGGGAACTGCCAGCAATGTTCTCCACCACCCTGTACCGAGTGATATTGGCTGGACAACAAGAGAACATTTTCTATGTCACTCTGAATACAAATGAGATATGCTCTTCATTCCTGAGAGGTGATTTTGCAGTTTTATGTTGTGGATGTCCCCACTTACTCTTGAACACCCACACTGTCCCAATAAGCCAACACTGTATGGGATGGAGGGCGAGGTCTGTGGGATGCATATAAAACCTAGGTGGGTATGTCTCCAAACTTTGCCTCACTCCCACTAAAAAAAACACTGTCTTCCTCTCACCTTTCGTAACATTCACCCTTCCCCCCAAAAAATCAAAACAATACCTGTTGCTGGGCCACTATGCCCCGCCTTCTTCATATTTCCTTCCAATCGCCACTCACCAAATCACAATATTCCTAGCATCTTTCCATCCTCCTCCAACATTCTCATGTTTGCTTCTCACTCCCCTCCCAAAACCATATCAGTGCCATGCAACCTGCCACCCTTTACTCCAAACAAAAATAAGTCCTGTCATATACTGCCACTCATCCCACCTCTCTCAGCATTCCTTTCTCTTTCCTGCCAGAATGCTCTATACTAGGGCCAAAGCAGAGAACCTGCCTAAGACCGCTACAGCCCCCACTCTTAAACGGTCCAGTGCTGGGGTCATTACCCCCTATTCCCTCTTCCTGTCTTCACTGCACGTTCTGAATTACTCACAAGGCATAGTAGGTTCGTCCCCCTGCCTCTCCCAACTCTGCTCTTAAATATTATATTGTAATGCTTAATGGACTTCCACCTCTCCTTCCCTCCCTGCCCTGTGGGGGTTTTGAAACAGTATTTACTTATTGTAGAAGCGCCTAAGAAGCAAACAATAAATAAATAAAGCATTGGAGCTGTGGTTCTGTAAAGCTTACTGGTTTGCATCTCTTGCACTGCTAATGTGCTTTGCATTAGAGCTATGGAACGGATTCCTTCACTCGAGTCTTAGAAGACAAAGGGCCTCATTACAGGGATGGCGGTAAGGATTTACCGGTACCGGTAAAATACCGGTAGCGGTAAATCCTTACCGCCTTACTACGAGGTCCCTTTGCGGGTTGGGGGATTTAACGCCTGCTTTTTGCAGGCGTTAAAAACCAACCTGCAAAGGGACCCAGGGAGCTAATTACGGTACCGCAATTTGCGGTACCGCAATTAGCGCCTTCCCCATTCCCATTATGCCCTATGGGGCAAAAATGGGAATGGGGAAGGGCAATGGTGGAAGGGGGAATTACCGCCCCGCCAACCTTGGAATGGGGCGGTAATTCCCCTTTCCGCCACGGCGGTGCCGGTATTTTACCGGCATAACCATGGCGCTAATAGCGCCATGGTTCTCCGCCATCCGTGTAATGAGGCCCAAAGACAGTTATGTGATGTTACCTTCTGAAACCAAGGGTTGACACTCATAAATGGGCATTTTCCACCGGAAATGAAGTTCTTCAACTTGAATTGGTAGACATCATATATTTATCAGTAGGTGTGCTATTTGTGTATGTTCTGTTACATTAAGTAAGGTTTTATGAATTCATTTTTATAACCAGAGACCTATTCCATAATGTCTGCTTCATCAGAGTGGCTGTGTCACAAGGGTCTGCAATCTTTGGTTTGGAATGCAACTCCCATCGTTCCTATCCAGCATAGTCAATGGTTTGAGATAATGGGAGTCGACCCCAAAACATATGGAAGCCTCAGATTGCAGACCCCTGTTGTATCTCAACACGATCTGACTGTGTCATCAACAGGGGTGGCCTGGAACCAAAAGAGGCCCTGGAAATAATGTTCAAAGTGGCTCTATATTACACATTTTCAGAAATCCCAACTCTTTTCCTATGAGCAGATCTGAAAATAAAATAGATCAACACATAAGGGAGGCCCAAGGATTACAGGGACCTAAAGGGACATTTCCAGAGTTACCTTTAGGCCAGTCCACCGCTGTACAAAGATGTCCTATGGGAAAACCTGTATATCTGAAACAGAGGTTGCAAACACATAAACACATCAAATGGAAATGAAGAGGTTACGTATGCAAATGTATTACCTGCCCAGTTCTTGCATTTTCACAAACAAAAGTATCATAGACTGTGGCAAATTCAGGTGCATTGTCATTGACATCCAGCACTTTCACGAACACATGCACCCTCGTGGCTTGCTTTGGATTGTCTGAAAGAAGAAAGCGTAAAGAATGATGTTGGTGCGACCATGGCTTCTTAGCTCTTGTTTCGCTGAATCTTCTAATGTGTATTAACTCTGACATGTTTTTACATTGAACTAACTTGCAAAATCATGTTGCTTTGGACGTACATTTTCAACAAGATTAAGGTGTTCATTCAACCTACGTAGTAATACACACAACGTAGCCTAGGCAAAATACATTAATTATATAGAGAAAATTATAAGTGTCCAGTGGGCTAATTAATGAGTGCACGCATAACATTTGTCCTTATATGTCTATGTATACATGCTCTAAATTCTGTTTGCCCCACCATGTGAGAACTCCGTGGACACATTTTTTAAGGCTACGGTTGGAATACCAAGACCTCATTGTAAAATCTTTGCAACCTTACATTAAACTGTCTAGATATGCAGTCATATCATTTGGAAACATTACAGATTTATAACAGGGATCTCCAAGTTTGTTCCTCGAAAGCAGTTGTGGCACGTCCTTGATTGGCCAGGGAGTGCCAACCCACAGGTAGCCTCACCCATTATGGAGGAGCTGAGCCAGCCCATGTATACACTGAGAACTCAATCTGCTGCTTTTTGCAGCCGAGGAAGCACTCCTGGTCTGGCTTGTACTGTCGTAGCAAAATATGGTTTCTCCTTGACAGTTCATTAGTGCACCAGAGCCATACAAGGCCGGGAGCGTTTTGCTTCCCCCGCCTTGCAAGGCCCATTGGGGATGCAGCCTGGGGTACTGTAGGCCTAAATGTGTGAGGGGACCCTCTTGCATCACCCTGCACATGCGGGGGCTGAAGGGTTGTGAGATGGACGTGCTCTGGATCCACCACACATATGCAACAGGAGCCAGGAAGCACTCTCTGATTACTGGTTCCTTCTGTCTAATGTGTGCGAGTTAGGGGGCCTTCATTACAGAAGGCAGCACAGTGCAGAGAGGACCAGAATCTGGAGTGAAACGTTTATGCAAGTGTTTGTGCTTGTAAGTGGGTGGCTGAATAAGAGAGTGCATGTTCTTTGGGTGCGTGTTTGAATGAGATAAAGTATGAATGCTGAATTGAATGGGTGTGCAGCACGTGTGAATGTTAGAATGAATGGAGCATGAATGATGAATGCTGTGTACATTCTGATGCATGTTTGTCATTGTGAGATTGACCTACTGGCCCACATTGCTCGGTCAAGTCTGGACATGTTTCTTTACAGTTCATAGCATTCTCTTACTGGGTATCAGGGGTGAAAGCAGCATAATGAGTGTTTCTATATGGTACTGGCCCGCATTGGTGGGTCCAGTCTTGACAGTTATTCA
Organism: Ambystoma mexicanum; assembly: GCF_040938575.1. Classification (NCBI taxonomy): domain Eukaryota; kingdom Metazoa; phylum Chordata; class Amphibia; order Caudata; family Ambystomatidae; genus Ambystoma; species Ambystoma mexicanum. Next base: position 1,247,286,068 of record NC_090930.1, on the reverse strand, counting down.
CTGTGCTATGGCATTCTTTACTGTACATCAAGGGTGAAAGCAGCATAATAAGAATTCCTAAGTGCTACTGGGCCAGTACCACTTAGAAACGCTTATTAGGCTGTCTTGGCCCTTAATGTGCAGTAACAAAACCATGTCATAGTAACAAAATGTCCATATGGTGCCAACCAATGCAAGCCCGTACTCTTGGCCCACAACGGTGGATCCGGTCTGAACATGTTTCTTCGCTGTCCCATAACGTTTCTTACAGGGTTAAGGGTGATGGCTGCATACTTAGTGCTCCTATGCAGTACTGGCTCACATTCCTGGGTTCAGTCTGGGCAGTTATATATTACTGTCAAATGCCAGTTTTTACTGGGCATCAAGGGTGAAGGCACCATAACAGGTGGGTGTTAGTGGTATTGGGCAAAGTACCACTTAGGAACACTCATTATGCTGACTTCACCTTTGACGCCCAGTAATAAATGCCATATCATAGCAAACAAATGACCAGACTGGACCCACTAATGTGGGCCTGTACTGCTGCCCACATTCACAGGCCCAATCTAAACATGTTTATTTACTGTGCAATGGCATTTTGTTTACTGGGCATAAAGGGTGAAGGCATATTGAGTGTTCCTATACAGTACTGACCCACATTGGTGGATCCAGTCCTGGCATTTCTTTACTCTGATATGTTATCTTTTACTGGGCATAAATGGTGTAGGAAACATGAGTGTTCCTATGTGGTACTGGCCCACAATGCTGGGTCCAGTCTGGACAAATCCTTCACTATGACACATAAACAACCAATGAGGATTATCACACCAAGAAAACCTTTGAAATGTTGGGTTCATGCCTTGCTTTTTCTTCCCACTCCCTGTGAAAATTTGGATTGGCAAGTGTATCAATGGAATACACCCAATGCCATGCATAATGTTTCAAGTCAGTAATGGCAGTGCAACCTGAACCAATTTACATTGTGTATCCGTTAAGTACATACCTCAGTTAAGGGACCAGATAATGAAAGATGTGTGTGAAAAATAGAGCTAATACCAACAATGTAGCTGCTTAGATAATATGGAATGGGGCAAACAGGTTTAGCGTCAATTCATATGATCTAAAGAAATGTCCACTTGGGCAAATGAAGCAGACTGTTTTATTTACTATATTTGTCGTGCAGAATGAAAAAGATTGCAAGAAACATGTATTTTGTATTTAATGTGGCAATCATAGCGCAACGCGATTTTAATATAGCTAATTTAGATTTTGACAAAGCACTCTTACCCTTATTTTAAATCGGACAGATCAGGAAATGGAAATGGAAAATGAAGTGTATCTCGTTTACACCTGCATTTTCCGCTCCACCCTATAGTCGAGAATTGGCAAGAAAGAGGAGAGGCACAGAGCAGAGATAATGGGCCGCATTACGAGTATGGCGGTAGCCATGATCCTATTAGCGCCATGGCTCCCTCCACACCGGGCTCCAATACCGGGTTCTGTGAATGAGGAATTACCGGGTCATTCCGACCTTGGAGGATCCAGTAATTCCTCATGCACAGAACCATTCCCCATTCCCATTTGAGCCCCCGTAGGGCTCAATGGGAATGGGGAGGGAGCTAATAAAGGGCACGTTAATAACGGCCCGTTATTAGCTCCCTGTTCCCCTCGCGGGACCCGCTAAGGACGCCTGGTTTTACCTCGTAATTGCGCATCCCGTACTGAAGGGTGCCGGTGCCGTACCGGCACCCCTCATTACGGGAGCGCAAGCCACGTAATGAGGCCCAATGTCTCTGCCATGCTGACCTCCTCCGTATTGTTAGTAAATTTTGTTAAACACATACATGACATTTTCATGCAGGTGTAAAATGAATGGATTTATTTAAGAATCCACTTCAGATTTTCGCTTTGCAAAGACCAGCCAGATACCTCAGGAAGGCATTCATAAATGTTGCCTGCAAAACCTACATTCCAGACAATATTTATTTCTACAGAGATGGAGAGTAAACAGAAATGCCCTCCATTTATCTCTTTAGCATTCCACTAAACCTTGTGGTTATTTAGAATTGCATGCCGGGAAGCCTGCAGCATTTACATGCAAACATTGACTGCCCCCTCCCTGCATGCAATTTGCCTGTGACATGAAATGAGCCCGATGGTTTGCTGCGTTCATTATTACTTAAGCATTTTCCCCACTCTTTAGCACTAGTGCACATGTTAGATAATCTGGCTCCATAGTTTGAAAGATAATACTCAGGTATCTGAAATACCAATGCATAAATCTTGCCAACCCATTTACATTTCATATTCTGAAGGACAAACTACCACAGATCCAGTTCCCCCCATCTACAACGTGTTATTTACATATCACAGTGACAGGCTAATAAGGGCATGACCATAGAAGCCCTGAGAGTGGTTGTATGGAATGAGCTGCATCATCCACCCGTATGAATGCTCTTACTGGCAATGTATCTAGCTTTGATGAAAAAGATGTGTTTTGTTTTAATTGCCAAGGTGAGTCTTTTAGGAACAGCTTATAATGACACAACCTGCTTCCAGTTTTTCATAATACTTCCCAAGAGTAATGTCAGGGGTTAGGAATCTATCAATTTGGATCTTTAAAGTGAAATCTCTCAATGCTGATCAATATTTGTAGGTAATAGGTCATCGGGGGAATATAACTCTCTTAGGTTATAACACATATGCTGATGAAATCACCTAAATAATGTGTGTGGACCTTTAGCCAGCATAACATGGTTTCTGCGGCTTGCTTTCAAGTTAAGCATATTCAATGGCCACAGAGTCTAAGGAACAGCTACTGGATTTTTGACTGCTCCCTACAGGACCTGTCTCAAAATAGTAGACCCAGCTTACGTATTGCTAGTATATGCCACACTATGGAAAAATGTGGAAAATGAATTAAATACAGCATTTATTAATGTATTAATTAACCATATCTGCAGGAGGTAGCTTATCAAGAAGACCCTTTTTAATTATTGGGACCATGATTCTCTGTTTGCAAGAAGCTTAAAAGCAGACCGTATAACAAAGCATATTAAACTGGAGTGAGCGCCACATTGACAACAATTTTAGTGGAAACAATCTCTGCCTTCTAAGAGGATATCAAATACTAAGGTGTATGTAACTTCTGAAAAATAAACAGATGCGTGCACTCCTTATATTCTAGGCAACATCAAAACTAACAGCATTTGCTTTATAAAACTCACATCACAAAAGATGCATTGTACTAAATGAAGATAGTATGCAGAGTTGGGACAATTATTTACTTTGCAAAGCCACAAAGAGTTCTTGATCAGATGGTGCAGAGTGGCAGCGGTTTCACAGAGCACCATCTGATGAAGAATGCTTTGGGACTTCGAAAGCTAATGCTTTGTTCCATCTATGCATTGTATCTTCAGTTATTCCTATAAAACATCTCAAAACCTGCATCTTCTGTCAATTTAAAACTGGACTAACAGAGTGTCAAACCGTTATTTTACACTAAAACTCAAATCAAATACCAATGATCAAAAAGGTTAAACAGATGTGGAGCTTGGCATAGAATTGGTCCTAATGGATCGATTGTGTCCTCCTAATTCCTTTTCTTCCAAATACTCTGTTCATCATGTTGGGACTATGGACATGTTTGTGACTCTCTAACATCGTCAAAATGTGCCCTTGCATCTCGGGGCACAAACCTGTTTTTGCAAGAAAATGGTCAAAGGTCATGGCAAGCTAGGGCATGGGTGGAACTGAATTCACTGAACTCAATAATGTCCTGAATACTTTCTGACTGAGCTTTTCTAAGAACATTCTGATGGGTGGTGATTGAATGGTGGATAAACTTCATGGGAAATACAGAATGCATTAGGAGGAAGGCTATCCTAAGCGGAACAACCTATTCCGCCAGCAATAGTCCATAAAATGTCCATGGGGCCCTCAGGTCCATGTAAACAATAAAACCATTAACATCTTGGGAAGGACCAACTTTGTAGTATTAAAGAATATATTTTTTTTACGAGCTAAGGTACAAAAATGTTAAATATCTTATCTTGTTAAGGTACACAACCAATACACGGTATGTGTTTCACTCTCAGAGCAGTGGCAGGTAGTTGATTAGCGATTTGTATGATGTCTTGACTAAGAAATGGCAAGATGGCAGGATTTTAGACCACTCAGAATCATGTACATCAGTGTGGTTAGGTTTTATGAAAATAATCACAATGTAGCGTATCAGGATTCCCATTACTGGATCAATGTGAAGTGATAGCCGAACATGGACTAACACACACCACCTAGCAGAAATAAGCTTCATCACAGAGTGTCTGTTACATGGAGGCTGAACAGTCTCTAACACATACAGGGTAATTCATAGATTTAAGCGCAGAGGCAGCACACGCGAGCAGCGCAGAGAGCTAGTGTGTGCCAGTGTGCGCCAGTCGTGTGCACTAAACAGCATTGTGGTGCACCGCGTATTCATGGAATATCAAAGCCATTTTGAGCGCTGGCGAAGAGAATGTCCCCCAGCGCCAGTTATGCCCCCAAGAACGCCCCTTGCGCAAGGATAAGGCATTGAAATCCCCAATGCAGCGCAAAGGGCCGCGCTAACCCTGCACCAGTTCACAGGGCCGGGACAGTGGATTTGGGGGGTGCGGGGTAAGTTTCACACGCGAAAGGCATTGGGCGAGCGGGGAACGTGTATTCTGAGGGGTGCGTGGGGAGAATCACACGCGATAGGCCTTGTGCGAGCGGGGTACGTGTATTTTGGGGGTGCACGTGAAGTATCACACGTGATAGGGCTTGGGCTAGTGGGGTATGTGTATTCCGAGTGGTGCGCAAGGAGAATCACACGCGATAGGCCTTGGAGAGTGGGGTACGTGTATTCCGAGGGGCGCACGGGGAGAATCACACGCGATAGGCCTTGGGGAGCGGGGTACGTGTATTCCGAGGGGTGCGCGGGAAGAATAACACGCGATAGGCCTTGTGCGAGCGGGGTATGTGTATTATGAGGAGTGCGCAGGGAGAATCACATGCAATAGGCTTTGTGCGAGCGGGGTATGTGTACTTTGGGGGTGCTCGTGAAGTATCACACGCGATAGGGCTTGGGCTAGTGGGGTATATGTATTCTGAGGGGTGCACGGGGAGAATCACACGCGATAGGCCTTGTGCGAGAGGGGTACGTGTATTTCAGGAGTGCGCATGAAGTATCACACGTGATAGGGCTTGGGCTAGTGGGGTACATTTATTCCGAGGGGTGCGCGGGAAGAATCACACGTGATAGGCGTTGGGAAGCAGGGAACATGTATTCCGAGGGGTGCGCAGGGAGAATCACACGCGATAGGCCTTGGGAAGCGGGGTACATGTATTCCAAGGGGTGCATGGGGAGAATCACACGCGATAGGCCTTGTGGAGTGGGGTATGTGTATTCTGAGGGGTGCGCGGGGAGTATCAAACGCGATTGGCCTTGGGGAGCGGGTATTCCGATTCTGAGGGGTGCGTGGGGAGAATCACATGCGATAGGACTTGAGGAGCGGGGTACATGTATTCCGAGGGGTGCACGGGGAGAATCACACGCGATAGGCCCTGTGCGAGCGGGGTACGTGTATTCCGAGGGGTGCAAAGGGAGAATCACACACCATAGGCCTTGTGCGAGCGGGGTGCGTGTATTTCGGGGGTGCGCGTGAAGTATCACACGCGATAGTGCTTGGGCTAGCGGGGTAAGTGTATTCCGAGGGGTGCGTGGGGAGAATCACACACGATAGGCCTTGGGGAGCGGGGTACGTGTATTCCGAGTGGTGCGCGGGGAGAATCACACGCGATAGGCCTTGGGGAGCGGGGTACGTGTATTCCGATGGGTGTGCAGGGAGTTTTACATGCGTTTTTGCTGCCATGGGAGGGGTATGTGTACTCCTGGTGTGCCCCAAAACGAATTGGCAGTGTGTGTCCTCCCAGGTGTGCCCTCCCCCCTCCCCAGGCCCTGCAGGCAGCCCACAACACAGGGACTACCCTGCATCCCTGGCCATGCCCCGCAGGCAGCCCATCCACACTGGCCATGCCCCCCAGCCACCCCACATGTCACCATGCACACGTGAGCACCGACACATGTCCCCCTGCACCCCCACCCACCCAGCAGTGACAGGCACCTGCCAGCAGGCCCTGACTCATGTCCCCCCACCCACTCACCCACCCACCCAGCAGTGACAGGCACCTGCCAGCAGGCCCTGACTCATGTCCCTCCACCCACTCACTCACCCAGAAGTGACAGGCACCTGCCAGCAGGCCCCGACTCATGTCCCCCCACCCACTCACCCACCCAGCAGTGACAGGCACCTGCCAGCAGGCCCCGATTCATGTCCCCCCACCCAAAGCAGTGACAGGCACCTGCCAGCAGGCCCCGACGCATGTCCCCACACCCACCCAAGCACTCACCCACCCAGCAGTGCCATGCACCTGCCAGCAGGCCCCAACTCATGTCCCCCCACCCACTCACCCACCCACCCAGAAGTGACAGGCACCTGCCAGCAGGGCCCGACTAATGTTCCACCCAACACCTCATGACGATCCACAATCATGGCCACCCACATCACACCCCACGCCACCCCAGTCCAAACACACAACCAGGTTTTACATCCACCCCACAATGAAATCCCCATCACATGATACATCCCAAATGGCAAGTATGCACATCAACATATTTCCGTCACACCCACACAATGGGTGCACGTGATTGAGAAAACACACATTGTGACATGCATGAAACCAAAGATAGACTACCACACATTGAAGTAGGAAATAAAAATGTATTAAACACAAAAGCAAGGGAATGAAATGAAACACACAAGAATGCAAACAATGAATAAAAAGATGCATGTCAAAAATAAAAAATAAAAATGTAGGAAAGCAGAATCCAAATCAATCCAAAAGCACGTGTCCAAAGTGTCAGTCTGGCAAAACAAATGCAAAGTGAAAAAAGAAGATAAAACCATTGCTCCATGGAAAAATCAAAAATCAAAAGGTAAATCCAGTGAAGAACTATTTACAAAGTACAAATCTAGGGTCCATGAACCCAACCATTCAAATGAAACCTACAAAAAACACTACCTGATGAATAATTATATACAAAGAGGTGGGGCATTGTCCAAGCGCCCCAACAGAAATAAAAACAGAAAGGAAACCTAACACTAACTAACTTTATACAATGGTGGCGGGAAAGTCCTACGGCTCACTCTGTGATGTCCCGGGCCAGGGCATCATCGAACTCCATGTCGATGTCCCGGAGGCAGGCCTCTGCCCTGGCCCGAGGTCTCGCAGGGATGCAGTCATGGCCTGTTCCAACTCCCTGCGAGTTGCCTCGAGGCACTCAGTCCGCCCCAATGCCCTGCGCATGAAGAACTCTGCCCTGACCATGGTGAGCCGTGCCTCTTCCGCCCGCCGCCGCTCCGCATCTATCCGCTGGCCCAACCGCTGCCACACGGAAGACACTCCCATTCCAGGGTCCTCCTGCCCTCTGGCTGATGCCTGCCCCTCTGATGTAGATGGCCCCGAGCTATCATCGCTCCCACCCTGCGCCTGCTGTTGTTGGCCATGTACCCTGCCCGATGATGCTGGCACATCCTCCATCTGCTGGTCTCCAGTTGGTGGGGTGTCCAGCCCTGCTTGACCTCCGACTCCCGACTGTGGCAGGGATGTGATCTCCAGCAAGCTGGCTGTGTTGGTCGGGCCAGGTCCACAGGGGGCTCTGGTGGAATCTGGGCCGGAAGACGGCAGTGAAAACGACTGGCGCATAGTCTCCACAGAGGAGGAGAGGGCCGCCAGAGTGCTCGACACATGTAGGAACCCTCCGACCAGGGCCCCTCCCAACTGTGCCACGTTGCCACGAAGCTCTTCATGATGCCATGCATGGTCCCCCCAGGAAGCATCATGAATGACACGCGTGCGCAACACAACACCAATCAGGATGGACCCCATACGGTCATGGGTCTCCCTGCTGGTGCATGGTGGTGCAGTCACAGGGTCAGGGACAGTGACATGCACAGGCCCCTCCGCGGCGACCTGTGCTGCCTCCTGCCCCTGGCCCTGGACTGCACCACTTGCACCAGTGGTACTACCCCCACCAGGCCCCATGTGCAGCTCAGTAGCAGCCTCCTCCTCCTCTGTGGAGACCCCCAACCTGGATGTCTCCGCACCGTCTTCCTCCATCGCAAGCCCCTGTGGGGGCTCACCCGGCCCTTCCGCTACAGCCGTAGTGGCAGACGCAGCACAAGTCCCCTTGCTCCCAGATGATGGCAATTCCTGGGAGGGTGGCTGGACCTTGCGTCGCCACCCGGTGGAGGCAACCCTGCTGCTTTGCTCCACAGCACCGTCTCTACCCTCTTCTTCACTCGACACTGCATAGAGGGAGACATAGAACACACACATCAGGGTACTGTACAATAGTCCCCTAGACAGGAAGCAATAACACATTAGTGGCACTGTCAAACGTCTCTTCCATCCTGTCCCTCCACAGCACATGGGTCAATGCAGATTACACACATGCAGAAACAGGCACAGCGCAGGCAATCAACATCAGCATCCATGTACAAGGGCCTCTATTGACAGAAATGTTGGCTTCAAACTCACATGCACCATGGCTCATACTGATCCCATGCACACACATCACCGGAGGGCCATGCATTAGGGCTCGTACACCACAGACACAGTGGATACAAGGATGACTAGACTGCATAAGTGAATCTACACATCGTCACGGACATGTGTCATGCATCCATGGCGTTTCAAAGTCACACACACGCTACACAGACGCACAGACATGTACACCATGCATGTACATGAGAGCAGCACCCATCTCTCACACCCCATCCATGTCCAAGAAAAGAGACAGGCATGCATGCATGTGTGCATTCGGCAAGCTGCTCCCCATGTTGCATTGGAACAAATGCACCATCCATGTGTTTCACGCATGACTGGTCTCACATGCATTACCATGATGTCCCTGCACACACACATCCATACATGGCCTATGTCACACATCCAGGCAAGTAGCTCACTACCAGCACACTGCACCATGCCCTGTTTCACACAGCAATGCATGGCCAATTACCACTCAACTCCAGACAGGTCTACCTCTCAAGAATCTGGACGTGGAGCGCTGGGTTTATGCGCTCCAGGACCGTCATCTGGATGTTGCTCAGGCTGACCCGGCACCCCTCTGCATCCTCTGCCTTCAAGAGGCACCGGGCCTTGTTGAGGGTCCCGGACCTGAAGTCCTCCCAGCGCTTCCGGACGTGCTTGATGTTGCGGGTTGCCACCCCCCCTCGTTGATGGCAACCACTAGGTCCTCCCAGATCCTCTCCCATCCTTCCTTGTTGGCATGCAATGGTGTGAAGAGGTCATCATAATGCCCCAGAACTTGCTCCACCAGGATACCAACTTCCTTATCGGTGAAGCTGGTAGCCCTCTGCCTCTCTAGCTGGGGGTCGCCAGTGGTCTCGGATGGTGTTTGCTTCGACATGGCGACCCTTGAGGCAGGTGTGGGTGGGCAACTGGGTCCTGGGGCTCGGCTGTGGAGTGATGATATCCCAGTCAGGAGTCTTCTGTTCCAGCAGGGGTGGACACAGCAACTGGACCCCTGCAGATGGCTGACGTGCAGGCACCAAACAGCACGGCACGTGGGCAGCAGGCAGGCAGCAGCAGATGGCAGATGGCAGGTGGGAGTGTGCTTGAGGCTCTGGGGGGCAGGTAAATGGCCTTTTGGGCAGGAGCGTGGTCTTCCGTGTGTTGTCGCGTGGCCAGCTTGAGACGGAGTGATTTGGCACGTGAAAAATCTGCATGTCAGCGTGTAATTCGAGGAAAGGCCCTTAGCGCTTAAGCGTGTCTGTGACGTGAAGCGCAAGGGCGTTTCCCTCAACACGGGTGCATGTTGATTGTACATGTGCAAAAACTGCACGTACGGGTGTCACTGCATGCACTTGGAGGAAAGGGCCGTAGTGCGTACATGCGTAAGTGACGTTGCACGTGTGGGCTGGCTCCAAAGGTACGCGTAGGACAACATTTTCTTGTACGTGCTTTTTGTGGAGAGCGAGCGGGTGATTCTTGTACTTCTTGTCAGTTCACACGCGATTACTTCACAACGTTCCAGTTCGTACTCCCTGTTTAATCAGACAGCGTTCAATTCTTCTTTTGGTGGGGGTATTGCCAACGCGCACACGTGCGTCTTTTTCACATTCTTTTTCCAGAATGAAAAAGTCACGCACGTATATTCCAACTGTGGGTGCCCCCGTGTGTCACGTATCCCTTCAGAGGTCATTGTAGGCTGCGTGTATCACGCGTACGCTTATTTTTGTGTTTCTGGGTGCCACAGCATACTGCGGGGTCAATTTTCCACGCACGTGGTCTACCAGGGGTTGCGTGCACGTTAAATATTGTTTTCGGGGTGCCTGTGCGTTGCGTGACCTGTCATCTTCCCGCAGGGGTCACAGACAGCCTTGCTAGAGCAGTAGGGTACAAATCCCATCTAGTACCCTACCCCTTTCACCCCAATTGCCCAGGACAATTGTTTACTGCAACTCCCATATGCACAACAACATCAGTGCCATGGTTGGGAGGCGACCAAGCAGTAAGGGAGGCAAAGGTGGCCGAGGTCAAAGAGGTGGGCGCGGTAGGGGATGTGGCCAGGATGTGCAGGGTGGCCCAAGAGGCCAGTGTGTGGAGGACCAATCAGGGACATCTATGCCCCCCCCAATGGTTCGGGGAAATGTAGCAGACACCATCCCAGCTCAGCCCTTGTTAAACCGGCCCATATTGTCAACAGAACCGGCACAGGATGACTCCCAGGCTGACTTCCGTGTCACCAAGTCTAAGCCATGTGTGGCGGTGAAAGTTGCTGTCACCAGGCCACGTGGATCTGGGGAAGCAATATCATCTGCTGCCCTAAGTAGCCAGGGTGAGGAGGCTGCAGGGGCAGCTGCAGCTCAATCCATCCTAGCTCCGAGTCTCCCAGCCAAGACAGTGTCGGTCCAAGTCCATCACACTGAGGTTGGTCTTGGCAACATCACCCTGCAGCCAATGCCTGCAGTGAGACCTTTGGTCATCGTGCCTTTGGAAACTTCCAGTGCCCAGTCCACCTGCGCTTCTGCCCCTACCAACCAGAGTGGCGTAAGCCACTCAGGGTCCGCACCACATTCCAAGAAGAAGAAGGTTGCTCTTGCAGTGCAGTCTGGGACCCCAGACACAGCTACACACTCCGGCACGTCAAGGAAGCCTAGTTTCAATGACACCGAACTAGATGCACTTGTGGCCTATGTGTCGGCACATAGCCGCAAAATGGTGGTGACTGCAGGGTTAAAGACTACGGCTGCTCAACGTAGGGCCCACTGGCAGACCATCGCAGACCGCATTAGTTCCCTTGGATTTGTGAAGTGCACAGCTGATGATTGCTCTAGGCGGTGGAATGATCTGAAACGCAGAGCAAAGAACAAGCTGGCTTCCAATCATGCCTCTACTTTGGTGACTGGCAGTGGGTCTACATCAGAGGATGACCAACTCACTGAACATGAGTCTGTCACTGGGGCTTCAAAACAGAGGATCAGATCCGAGGCGTGGGAGACCTACCAGATCTTAAATCAATGTCCGGTGAGTGCCCATGCATGTGTGTGCAATCCATGTGTATGTAGCTTGGGTGATGTGTTCTGATTGAGTGCCAGATGAGGCTGTGTAGTCATGACTGGTATGGGTCACCCATGTGGTCCCTCCAAACCATTCCCCGGGCTTGGGTTTGGGTTTGACAGTATCCCTTCTGACCACAGTTGCCAATTTGCACCTGATTACTACAGTTGCCCTTCAACTGTCATCTTGCAACAACATTGTTCAAAATGTTTTCCTGTTCATTCAGCCTGATTTTTTAATCCTTGCCATTTTTACCACACATTTATTTGCTGTACTGCCACAAATATAACATACTTCAGTCATACGTTACACCCCACAATGGCCCACATCTCTTACCTTGTTATGGGAATGCTTTCACCATTCAGGCTGATTGAGTAATGTGCACCTACACATGGCCTGCACACAATCATTTTTGGGCCCTGTTTGAATGTTCAACATGACTGTTGTCTTCTGTCATGTTGAAGTGACCAACCATTGATGTAACCATGTGCCTGCCATCACTGCATCAGTGAACACTGGATTTGTTGCAGCGTGTGGCACATGCATGTTTTGTCACACTATTTTGCATGTTTTATCTCATGATGTCCATCTCACATGGATGGGTGACGGTACTTATTTCCTATCATATGGCTGTACTTGTCAAATGTACCATGGCTATGCTACGTGCCATCTGTGTGCTGGCATGTGTCATGTATGTGTATTGGACATGCCACTCACAGGCTAATGTATAATGCCAGTGCTATCCAGCATGCAGCACATGTGTTGCTTGTCCATCTTGGAGTCTTCAGTGTCTGCTTTTTGCCTCCCCTTCCAACTCATTTACACTGCATGCATGCCAGGGCTATTGTCATGTGGGACATGTGTCATTTATGTACTGGATCTCTGCCTCGTCAGGCCTATGTGTGTGTGCTATGGTGTTCATGCATGTTTCCTTTTGTTATCTTTCATGTTTTTTGCAGGTGATGATGCACTTGATGCTGTTGAGGAGGAGGAGATGGTGCAGACCCAGGAGGAATTACAGCCACAACCGGGCACCAGTGGAAGATGTGGGGTGGTGGTGGGTGAATACCCATTTCTCCTACAGACCATGCTGCCACGGGTGTCTCTGGGTACATCTCTGGAGACCTCTATGAATCAGGTGCTGAATCGGACAATGAGACATATGTGCCGTCGCAGGTGAGTGTTTCTGGCAGGGATGCTGTTCTGTCCAACCCACCTGCACTGGGGGTAGACCCCTCTATGGGGATTTCAGTGTTGGAAAGTCCACCTGTGGCGGTTACGGATGCAGGGTCACACTCCACAATATTTGCTCCTGTTCCTGGGCCAGCAGATCAAAGGAGGAATGCAGTCCTGAAGCACAGCAAGGTGCACATCGCCTTTCCCCAAACATGTGTGGTACCCACCAACGTGGTGGCCGTGTGCCACCAGTCAATACTGTGTGGGAGAACTCCATGTACAGTATAGCAGCACAACAGGGGGCATCGTGTGAAATGATGGCTCAGGCAATGGATAGGGTGGCCACTTCCATTCTCCCCCCTGAAAGGCAGATGGAGCTCCAGCAGAAGGCAACAGATTCCATTTGCCACTCACACAGGGAGGACATGTTGGCGTCCAACAGGGACCGACGGGCTGGACTGGAGACTCTGCGCACAGCTATATCTTTAGAGGCACAGGCCCACAGGGAAGCCCTCAGGTTAGAACACAGCTCCCTCAGAGATACTCTGGGTGAACTTGAGGTGTCCCGGAGTACAAGGGCAGAACAGCAGCTGGAGCAGCTGACACATACTCTGTCAGCTGAGCACCAGGCCACCCGTCAGGAGATCTGGGCATCACGCGAGGCCATGCAGGCATAAATGCGTGCTACCCGAGAGGTGATGCATGGAGATCACCGTACCATTATCCTCCAGAACCAAACCTTCCACACCTGCATGCTTGCTGCCATGGAGGACCATACCAGGGCTTTGCATGGTCTGCCTCCCATATCATGGCCACCTCCTGATGTAGCAGCAGAGGGTGATGACAGCGACGGCAGTTCTCCCACTGTAGCGTAGCCATGCAGGCCATGAGCCCATGGAGGTTTTTGTTTTCTCTCTCAAAATCCACGCATGTGGGTGTTGGTGTGCACCCTGTACCTTGTCCCGCCTGGGTGGCCTCCTCCCCCCCTTCTGGTCCACACATGGCCATTTTTTTATTTTTTTTAATTTATTTTTTACAGTGTATTGCTTTGTGTGGCTCCCGTGGGGATCCACTGTGTATTCCAGCTGGGCACATGCAGGCTTGTCTTGTCTTTGGGTTAGATGCTTGGGTTCCTGACACACACACCCCTTCTGCTTCCCCTTTCCATGGGCTTGCAAAGGGTGTGACCAAGTGACAGTAACTGACACAGTGACATTGGGCTCCCATGAGTTGTGTGGGCAGTCTGTAGTCAAAACTGTGTGTACATCCCTAGTGGGGATTGTTGTTCGATTCTCCACTGCATGGTGGATTGATATTTGCTTGTGCAACCATGTCTTTATCCTTATATACATGTAGCTTCTTCATGTCTTAACAAGCCCATCTCCTTTGCAGATGCAGTTCATGTTGTATGCAGTACACTGACACATTTGCCTGACAATAACACTCTGCAGTTAGAAGGGGTCAATGTGCTGCCTTAGTCAGGTTGTGACACTTGCAGTACTTTAATTTTTTACTGTCATATATTGCCACTGTTTCATCCTGTACTGATGTTTTGTGTTGCTGGTAAGTATTTGTTCATGTGTGCTGTTTCTTATTGATTACTGAGAGCATATTGTCTGTGGCCTGTTTACATTAGGGACAGTGCACTTTGTGACACTTGTGTCATGTGTTGTGCATTAATTTGCTTGCTTTCACATTGCATACCATGCCATTGTGTGTTGGGCAGCTGAGATGGGGAGGGGTTGGGTGACATGGCACTATTTTGATGTGGTATTATGCAAGGGGGTAGTCGTTCTTGCTGCATGAATGTGTGTCTTTTTGTGACACAGCATTGGGTGTCTTTAAGTAGCTAGGGATGCACACAATGTAACACTTCCAGGTGAACAATCTCAGGCTGGTATGGTTGTGACAGTTGACTGTCCCTTTTGTCATCATCATTGATTGTCAGCTGGTATGTGCCAGGGTTGTGTGCGCTCCACAAGGGTGGGATTTTAGGTGAAGTAATTTGCCACAAGCTGGGTACGGGCTACCTCACTACGTGCCCTTTCACCTCCCATGCGCAGCGGGCGTGCATGTGGTTGGGAATTGGGGGCACCACCATGTCCACTGGCACGCCCCGGCGGGTTGCAATGTTGTGCAGGACACATGCTCCCACTATGATCCTGCACAGTACTGGGAACACATATATCAGCTGCCCACCATTGCAGTCAAGGGAGCGAAAGCGTGACTTGAGCACTCTGAATGTGCGCTCCACTATGCCCCGGGTTGCAATATGGGCTGTGTTGTATCTTACCTCGGGTGGTGTGGTGGAGTTCAGAATTGGCGTCATCATGTAGGTTTTCAGATGGTAGGCACTGTCCCCTGGGGAGGTGATAATGGCTATCATTAGTGGGTTTTCACATTACTCAGTGTCTGACATGTATGCATGTGCAGAGGCATTTATAATCACCAATCAGCCATGTGTCGCCATGCCGCCCAGCTTCCAGGTCCCAGTTTAGGGGTGACATTCTGAAAATGAAACTATCATGGCTTGACCCTGGATAGTTGGCATATACTGAAGTGATGATTCCCTTGGCATCACATACTACCCGCACGTTGATTGAATGCCAGTGCTTGTGGTTTCGATATATGTGCTCAGTGGCCCTGGGAGGACGTAGAACCACATGGGTGCAATCAATGGCACCTAGCACTTTGGGGAAGTGTGCCACCCGTAAAAGTCCTGGATCACGGCTTGCCTTTCTGCAGGTGTTCTGGGCATGTATATGTGCCTGCGGACTGAGGGGTGTGCAGTCATGATGGCCAACACCTGGTGTAGGCAGAGTGACTGCGTGTCCTGTGACACACCACCCACTATGGCACTTGTCCGCTGAAATGAACCAGTATCCAAGAGGTGCAGTACATTGAGCACCTTTTCCAAGGGGCTCAGTGCTTGCGAGCACAGGGTGGGTGATGTGAGGTCATCGTCCCACTCCCTCACCAGGTCTAGAATTATGTGAGGTGGAAACCTGTACCTCCCATACACCTGGTCATCAGGCATCCCAAAAAAGCTGGTCCTGGGTAGAAAAAATACAGGGCCTGGCTATCCTCCTCCTCCTGCGGTGTCCCACGACCACTGCTGCGAGGAATGGTATATTCATCGTAGGGTCTTAGCTTGTTTGTTGTTTGCACGCACTTTTATGCTGCGCGGGGCCACTTACGCTTGCTTGCTGCTGGCGTACGTGTTTCCAGATTAGCACGTCTTTTTGAATACATGTTGTTAGCGTGCGTGTGGGCGTTGCGAGCATTTACCTCCTGTACTTCCCCGTAACGCCCACATTTTCACGCGTTGTTCCCCATTCTGCGTGTTGCGCCCCGTGTTCCACCCACTTTTCTTTTGTGCGCTGCACTATGTGCGCTTTCCTTGTGCACGTAGCGCATTATGTTTAGTGACGTGTGCGCCCGCGTGCGCCACTGGCGAATTTAACACACATTCCAGTATTTACACGCACACTGAATTCCATGAATCGATGTGCGCGGCTTTGGCACGCGTGCGCTGCAATGTTCACGCTTGCACTGCGATTTTCACGCTTGCGCTCCCCTTTTCGGCGCACATTTATTCCATGAATTGGCCCGATAATGTACCCAATTAATGATTCAGGGATGATGCAATATACAAGCCTTCTTCATTATTTGAATTGAGTACTGATTAACTGGATTTGATTAAATCATGCTGCAACAGAGCTCCTAGGATCTTACATAAATCTGAAAAGGTGACCTTTCTCATTTACATGTATCTGCAGAGACCTCTTATATCTAGTTTTCAGCTTTCACTTTATACTTTTGGGTACCATCAAATGTTTCAGGTAAAACCCATTAGGAGACTCTTTTCGAGGAAGTATTACAATTGCACTTTTTGGGATATTTGTTCTACTGACAATAACAATGCACAAATAGCGTCCTTACCGTTATCCCCGTAGAGGGCAGTCTGGAGGAAAACTCTGAATTTGAAAAGTGTCATTTCATGTCAATTATCTTTTAGATCAAAGGACTGGTCCTTGGGGAGGGTTTCGGTTTCCCAATTCCTAGAACGTGCGCAATGGGTAATGTCAGGCTGCATCATTGCAGTTTTAGAAGAGTTTATTGAAGATGTGAATTGTCCCATCGCGTTTACCCACCAGAAAAATTAATTGTTTAGTTGAAAATATTGTTGCATATTTTGTTTAAAAGAAAAACGGCATCTGCCCAGTTTATAACTTGATGTAAGGAAAAATAAAACAGAAAACTACTGGGCCAATAATCATGGGAACACCGTTTTTTTTTTTTTTCATTTTGGTCAAAATCATCATATCTAATTGGAAAACACACATCCATACCATTTTGCTGTTAAAAAAACCAAATATATTTTGCAACGAAAATTGAAACATTTTCCTATGCTTGTATCTAATGATTTGTCATTTCATCCTTGGGTTTGTCACTGTAATGCTTAGTCGTTAGCTTCTTGATAATGTTTGCTCTCTATTTCTCAAGTCTTGATGTTGGTAGTCCAGTTTACTGCACATTCTTTGTACTTCACTTTATTAGTTATTACTCCCATGGGTAGTATTTATGTGTAAAAGTCTTTTGCTTTTTTACAGTTGGTATTGATTGTAATCCTTCTAGTGAAAGGACCCCCATGATTTCTCAGGAAATATTTGAGGTGCCTTATTAGGCAAGCAACAGCCGAAGGTGGTACGTTTTCGGCTGATGGCAAACCTGTGCTGTCATTTGCTGTCTGGAAGTTGGTGGGATATTTACATATGTTTTAAATCTTTGGAGTGTTTTGAAGTTATGATGGGAGAGGCAGCAGATAAGAAGTATGTAAATATTGTCTATAGAAGTAACTGCATTTTGCACTGTTGGGACCCACATCCCTTTTAACTGGATTCCATGTGTAGCACTGACATGCTGGGATCACCCTTTGTCGTCTCTGCATCACATTTCTATTTCAAAATTAAGTTTGACTCTATCATTTCTTTATCCATGATTTCATATATTTTAAATTCTGTTTTCAACTATAATAAGTACAATTCCATGGATTGATTGCTAATCCAAAACAAACATGATTGATTTAGAGGAGTACTCAGAGTAGGGCGTGGAGCTATATCTGATCATCGAGTGGCCTAATGCAGAGTCAATGCTCTACCTAGAAAGGAGCTTGCTGCATAATGGTTACTGAAGGACTTTGGCATTAATATCCCTGCTCATACAAAAAGGAGTGTTCTTCTTTTTGGTCAACCCATCGCTTCGTCCCCTTCAACTCAGGATGTGTATAGCATCACAGATAGAGAGGGGAACTATCCAATGCCCAGGGAGTCTTTTATGTTTATCCTTCTCATTTTCATATGTGATTCAATATTTGCAGAATGCAAGTGGTTTTCAAGCGTCACCGGGGTCTCATCTGAATAAGCACATATGAATTGTGCCACCAGAAATGTATTCTTCCGTCATGACTTTGCTTCAAAGGGCAACGGACACTTTGAACATGACAGTACCAGGCCTTTCAGTGGTGACATAACTCAATAGGGTCAGATGGTGTGAGAATGGCTTAGGGAGCAGAACGTTTCTTTCTGCTCATTGCATATTCACTTGAAGTTCCAAGAAAGGATATTTTGGAGAAGACAGCTACGCCGCCAGTTATGATACCAGCTACTACCTGGAATGTATTTTTGTCAGTATGTTCATCATACATGTCCTCGGTCAGATTACCAAACCTTTGCACCAGTTCAAGTGAAATAATGCACCATTTCAGCAGGAAGCCAAAAACTATTCTACTGCATGAAAATATATAAATGCATACAAATGAAAATGTTGATTTGTTTCAATTGTCTGGACTGTGCTAATACAGAATGGTATCAGCAAGTGGACAAACGTTGCCTGGTGCAAACCTGCATGAAGACATTATTTGCATTAGGGCAATTGTTTCTGTTGTACTCACAATTTGCGAAATTGCACTAGCGCTGATAACTCGTTTTTGAAAAATGGTCCCTGGTCATCTAGACCCTGACATATTATAGGTCTGAGTTGGCAAGTGGATTGATGCTATCAGAAATAAAGTGTTTTTGTCAATATCTTTTTTGTGAGGTCAGTGCATGTGGCCACTAACTAAGCTAGGTACCCGTACTCATGTTGGCAGCTGGAATTAATGTTTTTTTTTTTATAACTCTGTTTATTGAGTTTTAGAGCTTAACAACATAACAAGAAACATGAATCATCGGCATACGACAAGCGAGAAAGGCAAAGCATAACATAGCAGCATCAAAGACACTATCAAGGCAAGAGGGGGGGCATCGCAGGGCCAGGGGCCAAGGACAGTTGCAGGTCAAGGCGGGTAGATAAAGTCAATCAAGATGCTGAGCTGTATCGACCGGCAGGGTTTACTGCGCATCAAGCCATTTGTCCCATATTTTTCTGAATTTGCGGGGGCAACCCCGCGCATTGTAGATCCGGCGTTCCGAAGCTGCACACCTGTTCAGGTCATTCCTCCATCGGTTCAGGCACAGTGCGTCTGCGGAACCCCATTTGGCCGCGATAAGTCTCTTGCCAGCCCCTAATGCTGTTGAGAGGAACATTTTCCCATGTTTTGTCAGGTCTACTTCCCCCCAGATGCCCAGGAGTACCATTTTGGGGTCCCTAGGGATTAGTGTTCCCATGGCGGCAGAGATCGTATTAATGCAGTCCCCCCAGAAGAGCTGTAACACTGGGCATTCCCATATCATATGGTAGAAGGTGGCGGACTCAGTTTTGCACCTGATACATGTCCCATCATCTAGTGCCCCCCATCTGGCCATTGCAGCCTGTGAGTGATAAGAGCGGTGGAGAATTCTCAGTTGTATTAGTCTGAGTTTATTTTCTATCCCAATTTCCCTGGGGGACATCAATGCATCGACCCAGTCCTCCGGCTCCTGTTGACCCACATCCCTTTCCCATTGTGCTTTGAGCTTGTCAAGCTGCGTAGTCCCAAAAGAATTGAGGGCCTGATAGAGAGTGGAGGTGACCTTTGAAGGGATGCCTTGGGGGAGGATATTGGTCTCAATGGGCGAGCATGGGGGTATGTCTGTCGTGTTTGGGAATTGGGTGTGGATGGCGTGGGCCAACTGCGCATGTCGAAACCGGTCCATGGGCGTCAGATCAAACTGTACTTGCATAGTCTCGAAGTCTAGGATGCGCCCCCCCTATATCACCTGTGCCAGTGTGTGTATCCCTTTTGCGTGCCAGTGGGCGAAAGCACCCATTTTCACTACTTCTGGGAGGAGTGCGTTGTGCCATATAGGTTGGGACAGTGTTGGAATTCCTTTCCAGCCGACCAGTTTGTGTGCTTCCCGCCAAGCACGGCGGACATGGTGAATCGTCTTGGGAAGCCTCGGGAGACGGTTGTGGGTGGCATACAGTTTCTGGAGTGGGGATAACGGGGCCATGGTCTCCAGCTCGATACGGATGTGCGGTAGTGTGGGGTCAGCATGCATCCAATCATTTACCACTCCGATCTGTGTTGCAAGGTAGTATGTACGTATGCAGGGCAAGCTGATACCCCCCTCCCAGACCGATCTTTGGAGCGTATCAAGGGCAATTCTGGATTGCCTCCCTCCCCATAATAGTGTGCAGAGATTCCTATCGATAAGTGCGAAGAATTCCTTGGAGATGGCGAATGGGGCATTTTGGAGGACGTGGAGGAGTCTGGGGAGGGTCATCATCTTAAATAGTGCGGCTCTACCCAACAGCGACAGGGGGAGTGATTTCCAGTGGGAAGTGTCTCTGTTGAACCGCTCAAGCACAGGTTGTAGGTTCAGTTGGGGGAACCTTTCAAGTGTCGGGTCGAGTCGTATGCCCAAGTATGTAAATTCCCTGATAGAGATGTGGTATGGGCAGGCCTCAGGAATCGTGGAATCACCACCCTAGATTGGGAAGTAAATGGTTTTGGTTTCATTCACTTTCAGACCCGCAAAGTTCTGATATTCCCTAAGGATGAGGGAAACAATAGGGCAGGAGATGCATGGGTTACTGAGATAGACAAGGAGATTGTCCGCATATAGCGAAAGGCGGTCTTCACCCCCTCCCGGCCAGGCGAACCCTGTCCAGTTGATGTTAGCTCTGAGCTCAATAGCAAGTGGTTCGATAGCCAGGAGGAAGAGAAGCGGAGACAGCGGGCACCCCTGTCTCGTACCCCTACCCAGTGGGAATGGTTTAGAGGATCTGCCGTTTACTCTTACCGTGGCCTCCGGGAATGCATAGAGCAGCCTGACCCATGATATGAATGCTTGTCCCAGGTTCATCCGGTCCATGATTGCCCACAGAGCGTCCCACCCCACCGAGTCAAATGCCTTTTCGAAGTCCACCGCCAGGAGGGCTAGTGGGACCGGTATCTCTTTGGCTCTGCACAGCGCCAGTTGGATCCTGCGTAGGTTCATACGAGTGGACTTGTTGGGCATAAATACGCACTGGTCCGGATGAATAAGGGTCTCTATTACTTTCAGAAGCCTGTTGGCGAGTGCTCTGGTGAGGACTTTGGCTTCTCCATTAATTAATGAGATGGGGCGATAGGAGGCAAATTCCCCCGGAGGTTTCCCAGGTTTATGTATGACTATGATGCATGCCTTCCTGAGGTCCGGGGGGAGCGCCCCGAGTTCTTTGCTACTTAGGAACATGCGGTGCATATGGGTCGATAGCCCACCTCCAAGGTATTTCCATGTTTCTGTGGGGAAGCCGTTGGGGCCCGGGGTTTTCCCGGGTTGGAGCTGTGTTAGCGCCTCTTGCACCTCGGTCTCTGTGAGTTCCGCGTTCAGGAGTTCCGACTGGCGTCGCAAGAGTTTCGGGATCTCGATCCGGTCGAGGTAACGGGAGGGTGCAGCTAGCAAGCTCTCGGCGGGTGGGGTGTAGAGCTTCTCATAGTAGGTGGCAAATGCTTCGACAATGTCAGAGTCGTCCGTGAGTAGTGTGCCATCCGGTGACTTGATGGCACGCACATGTCCCCTGTTTTGTTGCCGCCTCTCCAGCCAGGCCAGTGTCTTATTTGCTTTGTCGCCGCGTTCATAAATTTGACTCCGGACGAGCTGGTGGGCAGTTTGTGCTGTGTCCAGAGCTAGGTTACTGAGGGAATCTTGTGCCGTGGTCAGGGCATCCTTGTCTCACGGTCGCTGTGTTCCAGGGCCTGTCTTTCACACTCCAGGACATATGCCTCTGCCTCTCTGATCTTCTGGGCTTGTCTTCTCTGGTGAGCAGAAACCGCCGAGATAGCTTCTCCCCGAAGAACTGTCTTATATGCCTCCCAGATCGCGATCGGGCAGTCCACTGAGCCCTCATTGAGCTCGAAAAACTCTGTTGTCTTTTTTTCCAGTTCCTCCGCTATCTCGGGGAGCCGCAGGTGGTATGTGTTCAGGCGCCAGTTGCGATCCGGGCCTGGGTGGGCGCTCTTCAAAGTTAAGAGGAGTGGAGAATGGTCCAAAACGCCCCTTGCGAGGAACTCAGCAGCCAGGAGTCTGTGGTTTATGCTGCTGGAGATGAAGGCATAATCAATCCTGGAGAACGATTTGTGCGCGCCAGAGAAGAATGAAAAAAACGGCCTCGTCGTCATGGAGAGAACGCCATGTGTCCGTCATTCCCAGGGCTTCGACGAACATGGCGAGTGGCGTAGAGGTGGGGCGGCATCCGGATCTCCTATGAGATCTATCGAGAACGGTGTCCATGACCTCGTTAAAGTCCCCTCCTATCACCCACAGATCGGCCTCTTCCTCCAGGAGGACATGTCACAGTTCAGCCAGTAGTTCCTTCGTGAGCGTGGGGGGGGCATAAATTGCTGCGAGGCCCCATTTTTCGCCCCAGACATCGGCGAGCAACAACACATATCGGCCCCGGGGGTCCGCTCTGACCTTCCTAACCTGTAGAGGGACGCGTTTGTGAACGAGGATCATCGTGCCCCTGGCACCTTTCGTGAATCCGGCCTGGTAGGTGTGTGGGTAGTTGGACCTTTTGAAAAAATTGGAGTTCGTGCCGATCAGGTGTGTTTCGTTTAAAAGAGCTATGTCCGGCGAGTAGCGATTAAGATATTGAAGCACCAGCCTTCGCTTTATGCTGGAGCCCAGTCCGTTAACATTCCAGGACAGTAAGGATATCTTGTTGGAGGTCATCCTATCTGTGTGGGTGCTGTAGCTCGTCATCTGGACGGATCAATGGCAGTTGCATAATGTTCGAGGGGGCGCAGGGGTGCCCCCGCAGAGGAAACGCCAGTGGGTCGCTCCATGACGACCCGCCAGACGCTTGGAGAACAGTAGTGTTATTAGCCGTTTCGCCCGGAGGCCATGCGCGCCCTCCCCGCCAGTGCCCGTCGGTGTCATGCCTTCTCGATCCAAAATTCAGATTCCTTATATACCTAAAACGCCCCCCTTCCTGTACTTCACCCCCTACTGGGAGCACCTTTCGCCTGCATACGTCTGCTTCCAGCCTTCTTGTCTCGTGAATCCGTTTCCTTAGGTCCCCAAAACTCCCCCCACCCTGTACTTCCCCCCCAACTGGGAGCACCTGTCTCCCAAACATTAAACTTATAACTTGGTGAACTGCAGCTTCCCCGGGATGATCCGAGCTCGGGTGGCAACCGCTGCGGGATCCCTCGGACTGCGCTTGGGACTGCGGTGCCTAGTCGATGGCGGCCGCAAGAATGTTGTTGCCGTGGTATCCCGTGGCGAGTTCATTTCCGTGGTGCCCAGACCTCATCCGTTCCCTGTGGTATTTTTGATGGAGCGCTGTGGCGATTCGATTTCCGAGACTGTCTGAGTGTGGGTCGGTGAGTTCTGTCCAGGTCCGGGTTTGCGGACAGATGGTCCAGAGGGCGAGCGTCGGGCCGCGGGCCCATTGAGGATCTGCGTTTCAAGCCAGTCCCATGCTTCTTTGGGGTTGTGAAATAGGTGGGTTATGCCCTCATGGTGGACCTTGAGCGTCGCTGGGAAGAAGAGAGCGAACTTGATTGATAAGGAGTGGAGTTTCTTCTTGACAGAATCAAACGATTGGCGGGCCTTTTGGACCTCTTTAGTATAGTCCGGGTAGAACCCCACTTTGGAGCCATTATATGTAATTGGACCGGAGGCCCGTTCCATCTGCAGGATAGCGTCTCGGTCCCGATAGTTGAGGAGACGTGCAATTATTGTTCTGAGCGGGGCTCCTGGGGCAGGTCGCCCGGTGGGTACCCTGTGTGCTCTTTCAATAGAGAAGAATTTCGACAGTTTCCTGGGGGCAAAGATGTGGGTCAGCCAGTCTTCCAGGAAAAGTTCGACACTGGGGCCTTCCTCTTTTTCTGGGATCCCGAGGATCCTGAGGTTATTGCGACGTGCCCTGACCTCACTGTCTTCGGCTCGGTATTCGAGTTGGTCGACTTTTTGGGCAATTATGGCAAGTTGTTGCTCCAACTGGCGGATGTTATCTTCTGTGTCTGACACTCTTTGTTCCGCTTCTCCGACCCTGGACGACAGGTTGTGGAGATCTTGGCGTAGGAGAGACACTTCCGTGGAGACTCCACCTATTTTGAGTTCCAGCGATGTTCTCGAGTCCCCAATTGCCTTCATTACGTCATTCAGGGAGAGTTGGGGGTCCTGAGTTTCTTCCCTGTTGCCTGGTTCCACCAGGCTATGTGTCTCCTGTCGCAAGGGGGCCTCCACTGTATAGAGGTCCATTTTGCTCTGCAGGGTCTGCCGCTTGGCCTTGTCTTTGCCCATGTCCAGGTTAGTAGTTTGTATGCGAATTTAGGCCCAGGTGGATCGCGTGGATGACCCTCAGAGATTGTCGTGGAGGCCAAGTTAGGGAAGGCTTGTCGGGCGCCTATCTGTTGCCCCTCTGTCCTTGATCCTGATCCCCAGTGATGATATGTAGGTTGCTGAGAGCCAGTCCCCTGTTCCGACTGGTCTGGTGTGCTCGATGGAGGGTTCAGAGTTTACTGGGGGGGGGGGGGTTTGTCTGTAGTTCACAGTGCGTGATCCTCCAGGAGCTATTCCCCCTTTGTGGGGTGTACGTCCATTGGTTTCTGCCTGTGGGGCGGTATGGGCCTTTGCTCCCTCCGCAATCACTCCCCGAGGACGGTCAGCCCGCAAGGTTTTGGGGAGTAGGTGCTTATTGGGGAGGGGGGTATGCCTTCAATCCCCACTGCTCCTCACTGTTGTTGCCTTGGAGTGTGCCGCCTCCCTCATGCGGGTCTCTGTCCCGCAGTTCGCCGGATTAGGGGGGGGAGAAACTGCCCATGTCCTGCTGCTGCTGTTGCTGCTGGGGGGAGCGCGGCCTCGCGTTGCCTGTGCCTACGCCGTGGCTCCGCCCCAGGTGCCGCCGCCTCGTTGATGGGGATGGGGGAAGGGAAGGATCCAGCTCTGCACCCTCCGACAGCGGGGAGCGCGCTCAGCCCCCGTGTGCCGGCTCCACTGCGGGCGTATCTGCTGGCAGGGGGGGGCGCGCGTACCTTGTGGTGTCGCTGCACTGTCCCCAGGCCTCTCTCCCTCCTCAGTGCTTCCCAGCCTCGGTGTCGCAGTCTCGCCGCTCGGGGGTGGGGGGAGCCTGTTCTGGCACCTCCGTGAGGCCGCTCCGTGCTGCCAGCTCCCAGCCGCCAGGGGATCCAGTCGTGATGGCCGCAGGCACGGGGTGCCAGCCGCTGTCGTGCTGCTTCTGGTCACCACCGCAGGTTCCAGCGGTGGTCCGCAGGCGTGCCCCCGCTGATCGTGGTCCGGTGGTGGTTCGCTCTCCGGGGGGCCAGGGCCGTGGCCGCTCGAGGGGGGAGGGGCAGAGCAGCCGCTCACGTCTGCCCGGCAATGACGGCGAGATTCGTGCCGACGGACTCCAGGGCGTTTCTTGCGATCCCGGGTCCGGTTCTGCCCCATATTGCAGGGTTCTCCGCCTGGATGGGTGCGCTGCCTCTGTGTTGCCCGTGGTCGGGCGTTTCAGGCAATTATCGGCTTTTTAACAGGATATATTGGCGCAGCCACCGGGAGCTGATGCCTTTAGCTCCTCATGCGCGGCTCGCGCATGCGCAGTGCTGGAATTAATGTTGATGGAGCGCATGCCTTATGGCATGTGTGGCAGAGACAAGTAGGATCAAAAATGGTCAAAGTTACAAGACTCTCATTCCGAGATTGGAGGTAGTCATGGCGCTATTTGCGCCATGACTGCCTCCAATAACGGTACCGGCACCGGTCTCGTTCAATGGGGACTTACCGGTGTAGTCCGACCTTTGCAGAAACGGTAAGTCCCCATTGAAAAAACCATTCTGCATTCCCATTTGAGCCCCCGTAGGGCTCAATGGGAAGGGCAAAGTAGCTAATAATGGTACTGCAATTTGCGATACCATTTATAGCTCTGATTTCCCTTAATGGGTCCTGTCCATAACGCCTGGTCAACCCAGGCGTTAAAGGAGGGACCCACTGATGGAACTCATTGTAGGGTGGTAAGGGATTACCGGCACCGGTCTCCTTACCGGTGCCCGGTATCCCTTACCGCCCCACTCGGAATGAGGCCCTATGTTTGAACACACATGTATTAAGTATATGAACATAACAATGAACTTCAACAACAGAGTGGCCTTTTCTTGGTTTGAACAGTTTCAATCTTTAGCTTTTAAATCACAATCATAGGTGAACTATGCATGTTAACATTAGTTTGTCATGCCAAATATATTGCACTATAGATTCCTTCTGCCCTATGTAAGATCCCGGATTTGTTGTACGTGTGCACTCATTAATTTTCCATTTATTGGGTCCAAAAAATGTTACCTTCGGCCCACTGTGATTCTGTAAAACTGGACAGTCTAGACTTAAGGTACACACTAGCACAATGAGTCTGGCATTCCCTGCATCCTGCTCAGTGCAACACAATATGAACACTGAGCCTTATATGTGAGCTTCTGGTGTCCCATCATGGAAGAGCATGCTATTTGTTTTTAAGCATTCTGCGGTAAATGTTTACATCTGTATATGTGAAAAAAGAAGGGGTCTTGGAATAGCAACCTTCAGTGTCCCACACTAGGAGGTCAGTCGCAGCTGTCTAGTGGAGTAACGGAGTGAGTCCCCCTACTCCGGTAGAAAGTAAAGCATGCGCAAGGCTGAAAAAGAGACCTTCTCCACATAAAATGCAGTGTCAGAAATCAATAATTATCCACGCACAATGATTGTCAAAGAATAAGAGTGTATTCAAAATGCCCTTTCTGAGACACCTGTTTCGGCAACAGACTCGCCTTTTTCAATCAGGGCTAAAGGGAGTGATCATAATAGTAACACAAATTTCATTTTACCATGGTAAGTAACATAAATTCACCAATTAGTATAAATTGAACAACATAGAGATTCAGAACAAAAGATAATAGATAAAACATGTAAATAGAAATTGAATAGGAAAAAAATAAATATAAAATAGAAAGTATTTAAAATAAGAATAAGATTAATGATTGCAAATGTGACATACATGATTTCACATAAAGATAAGGAGGGGGTAAGGGAAGGTTTGGTATAGGTGAAAAGGATGGAGAAGGGAAGAGAAGAAAACAGAGTAATGCATTAAGTCAAAGCAAGTCATGGTTTTAAGCTCTCTGAATGATAGAATGTCTTGACTGAGTTAGTAACGAGAAAGGAACCTCTGACATAGTAGGAGTTGATAATAGTCACGTTTAGAGTCTGTTGGTTGCTTGTTCATGGGATAAATCCTGCCTACAAAAAGGATAATTATATCATCTAATGGCGGTCTGGGTAAAATACAAAATAGTTCTGGATAACGGTGCCGCGGTTGGTATGAAAAGCTAGTAATACGAGTTGGGATATTGCAAAAACAGTCTGACAAGTCATAAGGGTCAGAAACATTCTCTATATTTCTTGTGTAAAGAAAAAATGGGTGGACTCAGTTGTCTAATGTGTATAATGCTCGGTCTCGAAATAAGTTCCAGAAGTAAAAATTTGTGCTCCCTGGTAATTCCCATTTAGAACATCTTTGTGCATTCTAAATCTGCCAAAGACACCTGAAAATATTCGCCAAATGTGCTTGTGATGGTGGCATCGCTTCCCCTAAACTCTTAGGGTTAGTAACGTGTGCCTGATTTATTAGTCAAGCTGGGGGGCAGCGTTCCGTTTCTGCGATAAAGTAGACAGTGATGAGGTTTATGTGGCATTTTCTACAGTGCAGTGGTGTTCTGTATAGACAAAATGCTGTGCAAGGATGTCGGAATAGAATTACAGAAATATAAAAGTAAACGTACACAATGATTTACCTTATGCGGCACTTCTTACAGAGCGGCATAAACCCGATGTCGTATTGAAACTCAACCTGCATGTCCAAGTGCTGTGCACAGCTTCGGGCTTACCTCGCAAAAGGTGAATGGTTTCTCGAACGATAGTGCTGGCAGCAGGAGTCCAAACGCCACACTTGTGTTTTGTGTTGTGGCAGAGTAACCAGGGCAACCCCAGTACTTTCTCAATGTTCATTGCTTCCTTTAGAGCAGCAGAGCGCCATGTTAGAACAACCAGAGCGGTTGTTGTGCCAATAAGAGTAGAAATATTTAGGTCTGTTCTTAATTGAAAATGTGGTATTAGAGGTATAGAATCCAGAACATTATAATAGATAGCATATGTCTCTGCAATTGGTTAAGAAAAGTAACAGAGGGAGTATTCATATTATGCACTGTAGTAACATGATAGCAAGGTGAAAACAACAGTGATGTCTGGACTCAGTGCTCAATTAT
The DNA here is from genome assembly GCF_040938575.1 of Ambystoma mexicanum. Lineage (NCBI taxonomy): Eukaryota > Metazoa > Chordata > Amphibia > Caudata > Ambystomatidae > Ambystoma > Ambystoma mexicanum. The sequence continues at coordinate 1,247,257,543 of NC_090930.1, read as the reverse complement.
GTTCTAGCCGGAGGTGGGCATAAGTATATTGCAGTAATTGTGTGGAAAACAGTACTGTAAAACAATAAATTACTAATTTGTCACACTAGATAGTAAAAAAGAAAAGGAAGTTAAGTCCAAATACAGATGGTAAACCTAAGGTGTAGTGATTAAGGTAATGTTAACATGCAGTTAAAAAAAAAAAAAACAATACATCACTATTACAAATTCTGGTAAGTTCTGCTCAAATACAGATGTTGGACCAAAAGGTATGCTGTTAAGGTAATATTAGCATGCAGTTGAAATAAAGGCCCAATGAATCAATATTAGGAGTTCTGGTAAGGACTGTTGATAGGAATGCTCCCATCTCATTGTCGGAGTTCAAGCCCACATGGGTGGCTCGGAAGTGGCATATGGTTCTCGCTTCTTGTTGCCTTAGTCACAATTCTTGGTTGCCCCCCGTCTACCCAGGCAGATTCTTTTCAGTCCAATAAATTTGATGTTGTGTTTATCACCCATTTGGTGATGTAATTGTCATTGTACCGTGAGGGGCAGTGTAGAGACTTGGCTTCCTATTGAGGAGAGATGTTCCCGTATCCCAATCCTTAACTCACGTATGGTACTACCAATGTAGATTTTTCGGCATAGGCAAATAATTGCATATACCACAAATTTTGATTTACAGTTGGTAATGTCCTTGATCATAGTTGTTGTTCCAAAACTGTCTGTAAATTTGTTAGTCGGGTCATGTGCGTATGGCCAATTCTACCGACAGAAAATAGGGGTAGCAATGGGGGTCAAATATGCTCCGGCAATTGCTAAACTTTTCATGGGAATGTATGAAGACATATACATCTACACGGATCCATCATTCAAAAAGAATGTTGTCATGTGGGCCCGTCACATAGACGATGTCCTGCTTATATGGAAAGGACCAACTGAGGAATTGGAGGAATTCATGCAGAGAGCTAATCTTAACACTCTAGGAATCATATTCACGGGAACCCATAAAGCAACACACATTAACTTTTTGGATCTATTTATGTGCAAGACAATAAGCTCCTGGCGAAAACTTTTCGGAAACCCACAGAGGTAAACTCGACTTTATATGCAACCAGTTGTCACTTTGGCCAAGTGAAGAACAACATTCTCAAAGATTAATTTATTAGAGCTCGTCGAAACTGCACTGAAACCACTACATTTGAACAAGAATGCAAAACGCTTTACCATAGATTTAAAGAACGAGGATACAAGACCAGGTACATCAAAGCCGCGTCTGAAAAAGCATACGATCTAACCAGGGATTCCACCTTCACAACAACAAAAAACAGATGCAGAAATAAGACCTAAAACAGTTAAATTCATTATCACCTATTGTAGCAACAATGGAACCTTACGAAAAATACTTTAAAAAAACTGGCATCTCCTTAAATTGGATGAACATATCATCAAACATATTGATGATCACCCTTCAATTATCTACCAAAGGGCTAGAACCCTTAAATCCAACATCAGCCCACCCATGTTACCTGAAGAAGAAAAACCCAGAAATCCAACATGGCTACAGACAACAACCTCAGGTTTCAGGAAATGTGGGATATGCATGGTGTGCAAATACGGACATGACCCGACTAACAAATTTACAGACAGTTTTGGAACAACAACTATGATCAAGGACATTATCAACTGTAAATCAAAATTTGTGGGATATGCAATTATTGGCCTGTGCTGAAAAATCTACATTGGTAGTACCATACGTGAGTTAAGGAATGGGATACGGGAACATCTCTTCTCAATAGGAAGCCAAGACTCTACACTGCCCATTGCGGTACACTAGCAATTACATCACCAAATGGATGATAAACACAAAATCAAATTTATTGGACTGAAAAGAATCCGCCTGGGTAGACGATGGGGCAACCAAGAATTTCGACTAAGGCAACAAGAAGCGAGAACCATATGCCAATTCCGAGCCACCCATGTGGGCTTGTACTCCGACAATGAGATGGGAGCATTCCTATGAACAGTCCCTACCAGAACTCCTAATATTGACGCATTGGGTCTTTATATGAACCTCATGCTAATATTACCTTAACAGCATACCGTTTGGTCCAACATCTGTATTTGAGCAGATCTTACCAGAATTTGTAATAGTGATGTATTGTTTTTTTTTTTTTTTACTGCATTTTAACATTACCTTAATCATTACACCTTAAGTTTAGTATCTGCATTTGTACTTAACTTCCTATTCTTTATTACTATCTAGTGTGACAAATTAGTAATTTATTGTTTTACAGTACTGTTTTCCACACAATTACTGTAACCTACTCATGCCCACCTCAGGCTAGAACATAATTGAGCACTGAGTCCAGACATCACTGTCATTTTCACCTTGCTATCATGTTACTACAGTGCATAATATGAATACTCCCTTTGTTACTTTTCTTAACCAATTGTAGAGACATATGTGTGCTATCTATTATAACTTTCTGGATTCGATACCTCTAATACAACATTTTCAATTAAGAACAGACCTAAATATCATTTTCTACTCTTATTGGCACAACAACCACTCTGGTTGTTCTAACATGGCGCTCTGCTGCTCGAAATGAAGCAATGAACATTGAGAAAGGACTGGGGCTGCCCTGGTTACTCTGCCGCAACACAAAACACAAGTGTGGCGTTCGGACTCCTCCTGCCAGCACTATCGTTCGAGAAACCATTCACCTCTTGCGAGGTAAGCCCGAAGCTGTGCACAGCACTTGTACATGCAGGTTGAGTTTCAATACAACATCGGGATTATGCCGCCTTGTACGAAGTGCTGCATAAGGTAATTCATTGTGTACGTTTACTTTTATATTTATGTAATTCTATTCCGAGATCCGTGCACAGCATTTTGTCTATACAGGTCACTGCCGCACTGTAAGAAATGCCACATAAACCTCATCACTGTCTACTTTATCCCAGCAACGGAACGCTGCCCCTAGGTCCACTAATAAATCAGCACACGTTACTAACCCTAACAGTTTGGAGGAAGCGATGCCACCATCACTCACACATTTGGCGAATATTTTCAGGCGTCTTTGGCAGATTTAGAATGCACAAAGATGTTCTAAATGGGAATTACCAGCGAGCACTAATTTTTACTTCTGGAACTTATTTCTATTAAATACGAGACCGAGCATTATACACATTAGACAACTGGGGCCACCCATTTTTTCTTTACACAAGACCACAATGCTAGAAATATAGATAATGTTTCTGACCCTTATGACTTGTCAGACTGTTTTTGCAATGTCCCAACTCGTATTACTAGCTTTTGCAGACCAACTGCGGCACCGTTATCCCGAACTATTTTGTATTTTACCCAGACCGCCATTAGATAATCTAATTATCCTTTTAGTAGGCGGGATTTATCCCATGAACAAGCAACCAACAGACTCTAAACGTGACTATTATCAACTCGTACTAGGTCAGAGGTTCCTTTCTCGTTACTAACCGAGTCAAGACATTCTATCATTCAGAGAGCTTAAAACCATGACTTGCTTTGAATTAATGTATTACCGTGTTTTCTTCTCTCCCCTTCTCCATCCTTTTCACCTATACCAATCCTTCCCTTACCCCCTCCTTATCTTTATGTGAAATCATGTATGTCACATTTGCAATCATTAATCTTATTCTTATTTTATATATTTTCTATTTTCTATTTATTTTTTCCTATTCAATTGCTATTTACATGTTTTATCTAATAACTTTTGTTCTGAATGTTTTCTGAATCTCTATGTTGTTTAATTTATACTAATTGGTGAATTTATGTTACTTTCCATGGTAAAATGAAATTTGTGTTACTATTATGATCACTCCCTTTAGCCCTGATTGAAAAAGGCGAGTCTGTTGCCGAAACACGTGTCTCAGAAAGGGCATTTTGAATACACTCTTATTCTTTGACAATCATTGTGCGTGGATAATTATTGATTTCTGGCGCTGCATTTCTCTTTTTGAGCCTTGTGCACGCTTTACATCTGTATATGGTTGACGTTTTGCCTTTGGCATCTCATGTATATGGTTATTTGTGATTGGAAGTACATAGATAAGCTTGCAGAATGCACCAACACCTACTGGCTCCTATGCAAGACATACTGGTATAGTGGAACGAGGAGAGGGAAATGTTTTTTTTTCTCCAGACAAATGTTTTTTCAGTATTGAACTGCTGGAGAGAAGCACACAAGGCCGACATGACTAATCAGTTCAAAGTCAGAGGCCTCTGTGAATTGAAATTAAAATGTTATTTAGCATCACATTTTTGAAGTGGTGCACATATTCTATTTGTGGTTGAACCCATGAGTAAAGCAGGATTCTAAAGCCAGATTAGGTTATATGTATTTCTGAGGACTACTTTGTTGTAACTTAGAAATGTTACTGAGGAATCCTTGGTTCACTGGACAGTTCTCAATTGAAGGTGCCCTGGCTTAACAGAAGTTACTCCCCTTTGTGCTGTCCTGTTTGATGGCCACAAAGTAAAGGGGAGGGCATCTTTCTTGGGAGATATAACTTCCTAGTGACTGGTGTCCTCCGCTATCTTGAATTAGTGATGTTGACAACACTGATGTCCCCAAACATGGAAGTAAGCCCACAGTGTGATAATAGGCTGGTGGACACCCCTAGGAAATGTTTCATATTGGACACTCTTTCTAAATTAGTGATGATGCATGTATAAATCCATGCTGCTGTCACACTTACTTTGTGGAAGTTTGTCATTCGAATTCCAAAGAACTTTACCTTGAATCTCATGCACCTGTTGACTGCCAACTTTTTTTCCTGTCTGGTTACCCATATTGGATAAGCCATCTCCCCAACACATTCCATGGGTACAGTGGTATTTGAATCGGCTGAAGACATGCTTCTTTGCTTGAGAAAATTGTCTAACTATTGATGGCTGGCATCTATGTTAGTTACAAGCACCAGAGGATCCAAACTCATTAGTGGCTCATGCTTACAAATTCAAAAGATGAATCAACAGAGGACTGACCACAAACCTCTGAGCCTGACCTGGAAAAGGCATATCCCAAATAGGCATTGCACGGGACTGTTCCTAGCCTCGTTATCTACACTTATATAGCAAAATAAGTAATATCCAAGGCTGTAAAGTCCTTTTTGGCTAAAGTTTCCAACTCACACCTGAACATCTCTGGAGGATTCGGGAAAGTTGCACAATAAATATGAATTCCTTTCAGCAAATCTCGTGGCTGAGAGTCAGCTTCACATATCAGGTTGTTTTCGGACCTCAAATGTCTTCACAAATGGAGAAACGTAAGGCCATATCAGATACTATTGAACACTCTCCGGCTACCACCCTTTGCTACATGTCACTGAATGGGAGAAGAATCAGATGACTGAGGGAAGCTACCTGAAGTATCTGGTTGTTGCTTAAAGAAAATCACACAAGCGGTTGCAGCATCACCCACTTCCTTCTGATTTCACTTGGCCTTTTCCTTCCAGCGTAGTATCCCAAGAATCCTACTGACCTTGTGAAAAATGTTCTGGATACCACTGGTGGAACTTCCAGGCTGATAAAGGCCTTGCTCCTTAAAAATGGCTCTGTGTGAATGTACAATCTATAGCAGAGACCTAACCTGTGCTTGAATCCACATGTGGGCTTTTATAGTTTGGAAATAATGTGTCTTGCTCTCATGGAAGAGTACCGCAGCATAATACAGGGGCTCATTTTTGAGTGTCCCGTAATGTGGCAGCAGGGACCTGCTACATTTACAATTTTGTTAAATAGGTCCCCAACACAGAAATGTCCTAGTTTGCATGATGAAGTGCAAAAAGGCAAGTAAAAAGGTGGCATATATGCTTTTAAGCCACCCTTTTCCACTCCGCCATGCAAATATACCTGTCATTCATTTACAATCGATTCCTATGTAGTCTGTCTGCTGGTGTAAAAATCTGAGGAACTTCATAGGCGTCCACAGCATTTATGGCAGCATGTAAATCTTGCTGGTGCAAATGCTGTAGTATTGCTATAGCGGAGAGGAAAAGCTGGCGGATCAGAAACTACAATCCACTCCTCCTCTCTGCCAAACAAAGGAATTAAAATGGGGTGTGACGTAAACAAAATTCGTACAATCATTAAACAAGGCATTTACACATTTTGATTATTTTACAGCCACCTCCAAATGAGCTTCATAGCCATTTCTTTCAATTGTTTTACTTATTTTCATGGATTAACATTGTTTCCCATATGTACCCATGTTTAAGGTGACACTACTCTCTTTCATTGAAACATTTTACATTACTATTTATAGGTTTACTTGTGTTGCTTTTCCACTAATAGAGATTCAAAAGTGCATATTAATTAGCAGTTTGCCACTTATCATTTTTTAATATTGTAAATGTTTGTGTTGCGTTTTTAACCAATTGCACCACTTGTATCTCTTTCATGGCAAGTCTTGAGTATGTTCCATGCTACATATGGGTGAGCTAAGGTGTACTGCTGGAGTCTGTTACTTTGTCTTTCGGGTTTTGAACTTCCAGGCTGTTGTGCAAATTTACTTAGAGTATGAATATACTTCTCTAGCTCTACTTCACCACTACCCACATTGCTGCTCCCCTGCCCACCTGTTTCACCCACTACAATACATTTTGATCTGATTTTAACATATGATCATGTGTCTTTCCATTTCTGTTTCCAACAAACCAGACCTGCACTGATCACACCATTGACCTAGCAACAAGTTCAAACGGGAATAATTATCTCATAAGATTCTAATGAAGTGTTACAATGTCATGGTAGTTTTTGAAGCATGGCCATTGTGGGGTTTTGAAAGCACATATACCGTAGCAACTATGTTCAATTTCTGCTAGTGCAGAAAAAGGTGTATCAGTTTAACAGAAATACTCCATAGAGTCAACACTATAATATCATATATTAAAATCAAACTACTTACTTATTTCTGTAGCTATTATGCTGAGGTTGTGCCATTGGGAAGTTTCACGATCAAGTTGTTTTGAAGTGTAAATTGATCCGTTTCCAGAATGTATATTGAAAAATCTGTCAAGGTCTGTATGGCGATCCAAAGAAAACCTGCAGAATATGTAGAAGAGAAAATATAAGTGCTTAAAGAAAAAAATGCAAGTGTTGAAGTAATACATTTGATTATTAAGGAAACACTTTGAGTGAAGCTTGTGATGTTTTGTTACTGATAATGTGTGCATTTATGAGGCTACACATTTCAAAAAATGCATTATCTGGCCAAAAGCTTCCACAAAGACCTAACTAATATTACAATTAATATTTTAGAAAGAAAGCTTCGGCCATTGAACATGGTTTCTATCCTATTCATATGAGGGCACAGCACCATGCTATTGCCTATGCCCTACCTACATTCTTCGACAACTAACACAATGCGGTACCTGTGTGTTGTGTGCCAGCCCTGAAACACCTCTTTCAATGTTTGTGGCATTCTCCCTAGTCTTCGAGGGGGTTAGAGGACTGTAGGAATAAGTAGTGTGAATTTCAACCATGCAAGAAGGTATGCGTGGCCTCAGACTCCTACTGAAAGTATTTGCCAGGGTACAAATGATGAAGGTGTTAAAGCTGGTATAGGTGGTTTAGCACTGATCTGATACACTGATGAGAATCATACAAACCAAAGAAAGGAGTGAACATATCACAGCATGTGGTGTAGAGTAGGGACTATCATCCGGACTAATTATTAATTTACTAACCAATAACCGTAGTAAACTAAACTATTAGTAATTAGAAGGCCACAGTTGAGATTGTGGGTGAAAAGGCACCATTTACACAGGGATGAGGGTTTAGAAAGAAATGCAGAAAATTCGACAACTGAGGATGAACTGCAGTGTATGTGGCAGACAGCAAAATGCATTTTGTAAAAACTGTTTGAGCAAGAAGCTGGAATCAAATGGAGAATCAACGCTGTGAAACAGTGAATGTTAAGAAGCTAAAATAACAGGCTTCTGGAGGGTTACTGGGGGACTGGCCAAACTAGGAGGTGTTTGATTGATCGGTGACCTCACGGCAAGGGGTGATGAAATCATTTATCTTTTTATGAAGGTATAAGCAAAGTGAGAGGGAGGAAAACAGGCTTTAAAATGAAGAGAAGGGGTACAAAGAGAAAAAGCTGCAGACAGAAAACTGCAGGAGAGGGAGATTTGAGAAAGAAGAAGAACATTGAAGGGATTCAGGGAATGCTGGTGGCAGGCTGTTTGTGCTGGGATCTGCAGTGTCAAGGCTGGGACAGGGACACAGGGACACAGGGACACAGGGACACAGGGACACAGGGACACAGGGACACAGGGACACAGGGACACAGGGACACAGGGACACAGGGACACAGGGACACAGGGACAGAGAGAGAGAGAGAGAGAGAGAGAGAGAGAGAGAGAGAGAGAGAGAGAGAGAGAGAGAGAGAGAGAGAGAGAGAGAGAGAGAGAGAGAGAGAGAGAGAGAGAGAGAGAGAGAGAGAGAGAGAGAGAGAGAGAGAGAAAGAAAGAAAGAAAGAAAGAAAGAAAGAAAGAAAGAAAGAAAGAAAGAAAGAAAGAAAGAAAGAAAGAAAGAAAGAAAGAAAGAAAGAAAGAAAGAAAGAAAGAAAGAAAGAAAGAAAGAAAGAAAGAAAGAAAGAAAGAAAGAAAGAAAGGTGTCGGGTGGACCTCACTGACCTGCAGTGACAGCCTGTGCGCTTCGTGAGAGGAGTGTGTAGCATGTCATTTTGTGCTCTGCTTATTTTTTTTGATGCATCGAGTGTGAAGCCTGTTGCTTATGATATCATCATAGGCAACATCAGTGTACCCGGCACTGCAACAAGTCTGGTAATTGTAGCCTAGAGGTCCTGAATAAAAGTACACAATAGCAAGCTAATTCTCCATGCTTTTGCAAACAAAGAATAGAAACATTGCTGCATGCGCTTGCATTCGGTGGTAGCGACCTGGAGGTATAAATAATTTGGCAGAAAGCAGGGCTATCTTTGATTGTACTTTCTCTTAGAGAAGCCCTCAGACACCTCATTAAAGGCAGTTTGAGGGCTCCACTGTAGTTCCTTTATCCAGGTGAAATGACCGACCTAAGGGTGCAATATGTTAGACACACTGTAGTGTGGCCCTCTTTGTTCCTTGATGTGTACTCCAATTGTAAGCATCCTGAATGGTGGTGCAAAATGTCTAACAGAGCACTTGGTATGAAAGACGGAGCAAACGATATAATAGTTTATCTTTATTGCTTTACATGCCATGCTCCTGTGTATTATGAAAGTGTATATCTATGATTGCCTAATACCAACTTTAGACTGGCTTGAATTTTGTGAACACTAAATGCTTTTGTGGGGCTTTTGTAGTGTTGTGAGAAGCAACACAACATTTAGTGGTTCTGTTTTCCTCAGGTTGCAACCTTGATAAGACTCTACCACTGTCATTATGTTTTATTTTCAGGGATTTGTTACACTCTCCTCTCCACTTTTCTGACATTATTGCACTTACAACCTTCCAGTTTGTTGTTGAGACCCTGAAAGCTAGAGCAATGTCAGCAATTATATCTACATAGTCGGTGAGCTAATGGCCTTGCTAGAGGTTCAGAAACCTACCAGCACTCGCTATCACCTGCTAGTCTATCTTTGCGATTGAGTGGTCCTGGTAGAGGTATTGAGCCAATAGGACTCTCATTCTTCTACCAGTCGAGGTTTGTTGATGTGTACATCTTTGTGATTTCTGTCTGGTGTGTAAACAAGGGGAAGGTGACCTACGGATGACCCATTTCCTTACTGACGTATGAAAGTGTGTGTTAGTTTTGTTTGGCGGGTCTTGTTGAAATTAGGGACTGGCACTCCTGGTGCTTGAAGTACATACTATCCACAGGAGGAAGGTGCATTAGATAGACTCTGGCTGGCTCGGGAGTTGGTAGTGGGAGGCATGCACATGTGTATGAATGTGATTCTGGGTGATGGAAGAATGCTAGTTTTGAGAGAAGCTGTGAATAACAGTGATGCCACCACATGTTTTGTTTTTAATTGGCTGGTGCATTATGTTGGAGCCATCAGACAGTGATCAGCGTAGAAAAGTGGGGAGATGGGAGCAAGCATCGCTATATAAAAAGAAGAGTATAACCTATGATTTGGAAAATTATGTCTAAGGGGAGGTACGTTTGTGGGTTGCATGATTATTGTTACCCAAGAGAGGAAGTTTGTGTAATTCATTCTTGATCTGCATTTCAGTGGTGGGAATAAGAGTTAACAGTGGGGATATAGTGTCTTTTTGTGGTTAGGTTGTGTGATAAGGAAAGACCTGTGGACGGCAATACATCTAGACTGTTGCCTGTGTGGTTCAGAAAGTCTTGCCAAAGGCCCAACTAGACAATCCCCACAAGAGTTTCCCTTTGTATTGTTTGGCCTTAGGTTGTTTAATGCGACAGGCAGCCTACATTTAAACGGGGGTTATTTTCTTGTCTTGCAGTATTGTGAATTCAGAGAAACAAATCAAGTGGATGCCGCAGAAGCAGCACAAACAGTATAAGCAGATTTTCAGGTTATAGACTTCCACGAGCCTCTAACAGTGCAACCCCGAAGTATGATGCTGTATTTCTATTGGCCTTAGTAAGTTCAATTCTCCACACTGGCAAACTGTTTCCCACTGTTGGCATGTTGCACATTGTGTACAATGAATGATGGCTTCTTATCCATCGGCTGCCCGAAACATTTATATGCCATAGATGGATGGCAAGTCTTGTCTATGGCATAGCAATGTCTTGTCTTGGCAAGTCTTGTACCAAGTAGATTTACTTGGTACAAGACAATCTGGCTTTAGACCTAAGCATGGGACATAAACAGCCCTATTAGATCTCAAAACTCAAATTGAGGACTTAAAAGACAATGGCAAACTGGCCCTCCTACTAATACTTGACCTTTCGGCAGCTTTCGATTTGGTCAATCACCAAATCCTCTGCCATCACCTGAAATCAGCTGCCCACTTCTCTGAAAAAGACACTAACTGGATCAGCTCCTTCCTGGACAACAGACACATGAGAGTATTTTCACCTACCTCATCCGTGGATCCAACCCCGGTTCCCTGTGTAGTGCCAATGTAACCTCAACAAACTCCAGGTCATTCAAAATAATGCTATTAGAGCGGCCCTTAACATCCCCAGACCTGCACATATCACTGAAACAAGGAAGAGTCTATACTGGCTTTCAGTGGCCCAAAGGATATCACTGAAATCCCTGACCCTCACACACAAATGTGTAAACAATCAAGCCCCCATCTACCTAGCCTCTCGATTCTCTCAGTACATACCAACACGGTCATTCAGATCAGCCCAAGCACACTGCCTGACCATTCCCAGATACAACCTTCAGAAAGCCGGGGGTGTAAGCTTCCCAGTTCTAGCCTCTAAACTATGGAACTCACTGCCACTCACCATCAGATCCTTATCCTGTCCAACTCTATTCAAACACAAAGCAAAGCTCTGGCTATCCACCACACTTGACTAACTACCTTTTACCCTGCCACCGGACATTTGTCATCTGACTACTTGACAACAATCTCTCACTTCTTGCACTGCTATGTACTTTATTTAATCTGCTCATTTTGTACTAATGTAACTGTAAACATTGCCTTATCTGTACCTTGTTGTTCTGACATTTGTCATCTGACTACTTGACAACAACCTCTCGCTTCTTGCACTGCTATGTACTTTATTTAACCTGCTCATTTTGTACTAATGCAACTGTAACCATTGCCTTATCTGTACCTTGTTGTTCTAAGATACGCGCCTGGTTGCCTTCGGGTCTGGAGAGCTATACAACTAAATAAAATACAAATACAAATGCAAATGGAAAAGGAAATCCTCAAAATTGGAACAATCAATGTATGAACATCAATGAACAGATGTATTATATTTATGTACAAAAATCAAGCATTGGAATATTAAAAACGCCTGGAAATACAATGTCATTGGTCAAACAGAAACCCATGGCAAATCAAAGATTCAGCGAACACCAACATTTACATTGAACACGTACAACTAAAATATTGCAATAACCATGTGAAGTGGACTTCTGGTCACACATCCCCAGCAAATTATATCTGAATTTCAAACATGCAACAAACATATAGACAGATATATTATATGTATTATGATGATTTACAACCAGAATCACTTTGTGTAATCAATACACTGTAAATTATGGTCATATTTGTAGAACACAGATACGTGAACATCCTATATTTTTAAACAAAGCATATGTTCATGTATTCTAGTCATTAGAAGGAGAACCTAGCAGCATTTAATGCATATTCTTAAATGTTGTGACATAGTACACGCCTAGCACTACGGGTCAGTGCCACTGTAGACAACATTTCTTGAAAGAGGCAAATACTCAATGGCAAAGCTCAAAACGGCATTTTGAAGATCCCAAAAGGGGCAAGGTGGTGCATTGTTCAGGAGATCTGAAAGACGTGTGATGTGAGCGTCAAGGGCTGCTGGTTGAGGCAACTGGAGGCAGTGAGGGTCTCACTGGATCAACAAGCCAAAGCAACATTTTGCTGAAATACGAACAAGTTCAATAGCAAACGGTCCAAAGACTGAGTAGGCACACACAAAGTACATGTAATGCATATGGGCATAGATGGCAACACAAACCATGTTATCTTGGGAATATGTCATGGAAAATCATATCATTTTGGAATAAGGTTTTCATTAGTGGTGAATGACTGTATCAGATAAATATGTATATATTTTTTTTTACAGCAGAACAAAACAACTTAAACACTTACAGTAAACAGTTGATTAATGTCCCTACTGATTTTTTTTTTTTTTTTTTTTTTTTAAAGGAGGTTGTGAGGATAGAACTTTATAAAAGCTGGTTTCATATAACTCAATAAAAGCAATCATGGTATGCGGCACCAAACTAATGATGACACCCTACAACAATGAAATACTCCAGAAAATAAATATAAAGGTTAGATTGCATTACCTCAACGCTGTGAAAAAAAAATCCATATCAAACAATAAAAAATAACCTACACTTTATTTCACTCCGCTGGGGGGAAAAGAAAGTAAACAGAAGATGCCTTTGCACCCCTCCATTTTATGCTAAAACAAACAACATATTTAAGCCGCCAAGCATATTTCCAAGTGTTTATTGTGTCTTTCGTTTTGTAAATAAACACATGATATTGTATATTTTCAGCCAATTCGGTTTATTCCAAGTATTGTACTCGTTTTACTACACACCATATCTCCCACCTCCAGTCAGAGAGTAGTCCGATGTCGGGCCGCTTATGTTTGAGTAATTCTAAAAAAATAAAGTTGCATGCAACGTGCCAGATAACCCAGACTTGATTAAGTATTGTAAAAGCGGTCAAAATGTAATATGCAACTGGTAAAGTGTGTTCTGAAACAAAACACTGCAATAATGGCAGGGACTTTATTTTTAAGAAAAGATGCATTTTTACTTTTTGTCCTATGTGTTATTGAACGGTGGTGGAATTAAACATGAAAGGGGACACAGGCTCTGTTGTTTCTTGCGCTGCATATGGAAACTCCATATGTTTGTTTTCTGAAAACAAGAAAACTGGATAGTTAGTTGCGATATCTTATTGAAATTGTTTAATATTATGCTTTCATGTGTTATTTGCATGGAAATGTCTGCGTATTGCCACATGTTGCGGTTCAGGAGCATACATCTCTTTGATAATCTTTCAATGCAATTTTTACCTTTGCCTCGACTTATTCATTAACAGTTGAATAATGCTTTGATGTTCTAAATGTCTTTTATGGGCTCGTGCTATAAATAAACTAAACTAAAACATTAACAGTTCGAAACAATTTCTATTGCTGATGCTTAGCACCAGCATAACAACATTTTTGTTGCCAAGTTCATACAAACAACTTTAATGAAACAAGCATGAAGCTAATTGCACATGTTAGGCTTATAATTATTCTGGTGGGGCATGGAACTTCATAACTGACCTTATTTAAAAATCGTCTTGTTCAAACTACTCTTCCACCGGTGACATCACAATTCTAGCATCCCTTGCTACATAATGGGGATGCCTATGTTAAGTTATGTTATGCTATGTTATATTTGTCCAGCGCATATTGCTATATGTAATGGCGTTGAAGCATTGTAGGAAGCAAGGCCATTCAGCAGACCATGAAAAACGAGAGAGAGGAGCACCGCAATGCATACTACAGGAATTGTAGTTCGTAACTGGGCCTAATTACGACCCTGGCGGAAGACCATGGTGCTATTAGCACCATGGTCCATGCCTGTAAATTACCGACTCCGCCATGGAGAAAGGGGGAATTACCACCCCATTACAAGGTTGGCGGGGCAGTAATTCCCCCTTCCTCCATGGCCCTTCCCCATTCCCATTTTTACCCCATAGGGCTCAATGAGAATGGGGAAGGCGCTAAGTACGGTGCCGCAAATTGCAGCACCGTAATTAGCACCAAGGTCCCTTTGCTTGTCTACACCAGCCGTTAAGGTCGGGTCCCACAAAGGGACCTCGTAATTAGGCGCTAATAGGTTAACGGCGCCGCAGCCTTTTACGGCGCCGTTAACCCATTAGCGCCTGGGTCATAATGAGGCCCACTGTACGGAATGTAGAGATGTCTAATGCAGACACGGAAACTTAAGAGCAGATAGATAAGAGATAGAAAATGTACATCCAAGATGATAGAGAATATAGCTCGTAATGACCAACTTTCCTGAAATGGCCAGCCAGAGCGAAGCGGAAGTAGGGTGGCTAGCTGGCGAGAGAACTAAGGAGATCGGAGGAGGCAGAGCAGCCTGCAGATTCTTCCAAACACGGGCCTTTACTGTCGGATTATGCCAAATAGAGGAGGGATCTGATCGACTGAAACCTTGTGCCAGGTCATGAATGCACATTGTATTACAATCCTATGGTTGTGATGTCAATGCACAGTTAGTCATCGGAAGCAAAGCCCATGTGAGATGGCTAACCAACACCACTCCCACTGCCTCCCCCAGGTCACTGATCATACACTTACAGGAAAAGCTCACTTAATTATTAACTCACATTTGCACTTTGAAAAACAGGATAAGTGTTATCATGGCTGTCTACAGAGCCCGTTTGGAGAAAGGGCACTACTGCTAGTAAGAAAATAAAACAATAAAAAGTAATATGTTTGAAATCTAAGAAAAATGCCATTTGTGTGTGTGAGATGAGTGAATTATTCCTGTTTTTGTCACCATCCTTTGTGCATCCTTGAACCCCATGTGAATCCACCTCACCTATTTGCCCTAATCAGTCATCTATCCTGGCTCCTATTTTCCTGTCTAAATCCTTCCCAAGACTGCATCAGAAAGCATGAATTGGTTCAGGGAGTTGGAGGCGGGAAAGTAGGAGGAGGGTGACTTATCCTGGGATGATGGTGTTAATTGCCAGGTCTATGTCTTGGTGTAGAATGGTGTGATATTGGTTGTTGTAGGCCCAACGGGTGTTGCCTGGTGTGGGAGCATCATTAGCGGATGGCTCAGGGGGGCGGGGGGAAATGAAGAAGGGAGGTCAATATAGATTTTGCACTTACCACAGGGGAGGACAAGGAAGAGGACATACTATGGCTGGTTCAGGGAGTCCTTATCCAGCAGTGTTGCTAATGTCTGGGAAACATAGTAGGCAATACTTAGCAGGAGAAGGGCATTTCCGTTGTGGATCCAGTAGAGTCCTGGCTGGACAATGACGTAAACAACTTTGCAGTTTGAAGTAGATGCTGGTGAGAAGAAGTAAATGCAGTGTCCACAAGAGGGGGTTGCACATACCAGCTATGAAAATGACACAGTGACATGAGAGTGATATGTAGGATGATGTCATAATGCACGTACAATATACCTAGTGTGTCACATGTCAGGCTACTGGGCTTTGCTCAGGAGAATACATGTGCGACAACACAAAATGTAGATGTGGTCCCAAGGAATAGATAAATAAGGAGGTGAGCGCACAGTGATTGTGGAGAATACGCTCATGTGTAGCACTAATAGTATTATATGTGTTTGTGTTTTGTGTGCAGGGATTTTGCTTATTCTTTATTTTTATGAGTATAGGTGTAACTTAATTTTTGCTTTTGAAGTTGTATATTGTTTCTTAAAACACATGATGCTGAGCACATTTATATTATTGCATAGAGGTAGGTAGTGGCAGCAGTAAAATAGGAGTCCACAGTTCAGCCATGTTTTTGTAGGCACAGTTGGGAAAAGCAGTCTCCTAGCCAGCCTATAAACGGCTGCAGGCTTCCTTGCTCCTGTCTTTTACTTTTTGCAAACAGAGCAGTGAAAGTCAGGATCGCACGTGATTCTAAATGAATTTTGTAAGGGGAACATGTTCTTATGAAGAATATAATCCAGCTGGATCCGCTTCATGCAATATTTTGAAGCCCACCGCGCAAGGCACCTGGAAGCTCAAGCAAGATTATGAGTCCAAAAATGAATTAAATATAGTAAATTCACTTTCCAGCACAGTGCCGTTGAGTTCTTTCAGAGCAAAACTGGCACACTGCACGAGAAAAGATGGGGAGGACTGGCAGAGGCTCTGGGGAAAGGGACAGGGAGCCAATCAGACTGCCTGAATTGCTTTTCTCCCAGATGTGGGGAGTTAATACATGTGTGTATTTTCCTGCATGGCGTCACTCTACTGTGGAGTACTTGCACCTTTTTCAGATTACTTATGTAAAGCAGTCTCTATTTACACTGGCAATGCAGGCAGAGGGTGGAGCAGAGCTCTTGGTCTGTCCAGAGATTGATGAGGTGGTGGTTCAGGGGGCCATGGAAGAGCAAGAGATGGAGCAGACTGAGTTGATATTCCAGCAGATGTATCTGGAGGAGAAGAAAACACAGTCCTCTGCACCCGTGTCCTCTCTTGAAGAGTGGGAAATGCAGGTACAGATGTCCAATGTCACATTTCAGGTTTATTCTAGGGACATCATGCCAATGGGACCTGACGGTCTCATCTTCGTTGGGCCTAGGTAATTCACAGCTTGCCAGCTAGTGAGAAATCAATTTGATTTTCAAAATGTGCAACATACCAGTGAAGTGGGCTACACCAATAAAAATCTGCTCCTTTGGGACTACAACAATGCGCAAGTACATGGCTCTACAGATGAACCTGATTAATTGAGGCTTTTTTACATTTCCCATCCAACTTTGGAGGAAATGCGGTTATGCACACTAGTCATATCTCTGAGGCACATTCCTTTGGCACTTCTTGCAATTCAGCTGGAATATGGGGGCTGAGCGCCTTGGCTTGTATTGTCTTGTATAGACAAGACTGACCAAAAGGTTCATGAAAAACATGTGCTTGCTGTAATGATTCCTACATCCATGCAACATTGGTATCTTGGGTCACACTTGAAAAATGTTACTCTCTGTACTGCAATGTGTACCAATCGTGTTCTGGTTGACTATGTGGCTTACCAACAAGGCTGTATTATCACAGCTTATATTATTGGATGCGGTAAGACTTGAAAACTGGTTTAGGGCCCCATCGAATAGAAATATGTATATTAGACTAAAAATGGTGGGGTTATCACATAGAGTGAATGCTTATTTGCCTGTTATACGTAACTCAGCCATTACTGATTTTTACAATAGATGGTGTTTTAACTCTGACACTAGGAAACCTATAACTGGACTTTGAATCCACCAACTTACCTTAGCCTTAAAAATAGCGTTTTGGAAATCCTCTAAAGGACCACCATGTTACTGTAAATCAACCATGTATTTCTCTTCCACCTGTAAGTAGAATACAGGTCTTCACTCTAAATATTTAGTTTCCTTATTGATGTGCTTTCCTATAGTCTATTTGTACTTAATGTTGACCCATGATTCCAGGGTCTGTTGATATCTTGAGCATTTTTACCATTTGTATCGAAAATTGGGTACAGAGAATTCTAATATTATTTGATCAAATGGCACATTTTTTTTCTCAAATGCTTTGTGGGGTTCTATATGAATCTAGGTTGCCCCACTTATTTTATGTTAGGGTACTATATTTTTAAAGTGCTGCTATCACCAAAAAAGGCATCTTGGCGCTAAAGAGATAATCCTGTAAAGAACACAACAAAAATGGTAATTGGCTAGCAGACACAGCCAGCAGATGCAAACTTGACTGACAAAAGGTGCATTTTTAGCGCACGTCAGAAGGATAAGTGGACACGGAAGCTGATTCCACAGTTCCACCATGGTCACAGAAAAGGCATGACCCCCAATCTGAGAATCGGGAGGAGCAAAGCATCTTGAGAGCAATGAGCTTGTGGGGGGGAACATAAGGGTAGAACTTTGATTAGCGATTTTCAGCACCCTTGCCATAAAAGACGCAACGAACAATACACAAGGATTTAAAATGAATGCAACTCAAGATAGGAAGCCAGTGTAGGGAATGTAAAATCGGAGAAACATGAGCTTGGTCCAAGAATTGCATAGCAACTCTCTCAGCAGAACTACAGAATTTGCAAACACTGAATTAAGTACCTGGGCTGTGCTAAAAGAAGAGAGTTGCAATAATCAATAGTACGAAAACCCAAAGAAGCTACCACAGGCACACACATATGGACTGGCAAATTAGGCAGAATCTTGCAGTAATTTTTTTATTTAAAATGGCCAGATTGGCAGACAGCATGACTTGGGCTTCAGCAGATAAAGAGGCTGAGATTGTACAGTCCAAGTCGTTAACCACTGGTACCGGAGTGGGACAAGAACCAAGAGAAGGATGCCAAAAAGCTGAAGTCCAAAAACAAGTGGCCGAGGGGGACCGACCACCAGGACCTCAGTCTTCTCCCCATTCAGCTTCAGAAAATTGTTGCTCATCCAACAACCCATGGCTTCCAAACATAGCCTTAACTGAGAGGCTGTGCTAGATTGAGAAAGATCTAAATGAACAGCATGTGTCGTCAACGGAATTATCACTTATGTGATCATTCTTATAGTCTAGGGAAAATGCATATGCATAGTAGCACTTTAGTGTAGTTAGAAACCTGCCTGTATAAGTTATATATGTAGCATGTATATTAATCTAATGTATATTGCTACATGTCTAAATGCCTGTCCTCTTTCTTATCATCTGAACGAAAGGAAATATCGTGTGGCGTTTTTGATAGTTATTGAACAGATATTACATGTGTTTTGACATAATGATGTATTTCCTTTATTCAGATTTGCAGGAATGCAATCTTTCCATATAAATGTTTGCACCTAACTGATCATGTATTAATTCCATTGTTTTTTGGATTCTGTATCTGCAGTAATCATTATTTCTACTACTACAGCAATATAGAACAGAAGTCTGTTCTGGCTAGAACTAATGCACACAAGTCAACTTCCAGTAACAATCTAGTGATGGCCACAGAAGTGAGGGAGTGTCCCCACACCTGACAGATGCTTGCCCTGGACTGACACAAAAAGCACTTTGTCTCCTGCCCTCCCATGCTGCACAAGCACCTCTGGCCTGCCTTCATACTTCACCAGTGACCCCATGCACAAGATTCACCTGGTCTTAACCACTACAACTTGTTGTTTTAGGTAGCCCTCTGGGTGTTTAACTATTTGGGTATTCAGGCAGGGACTCAATGATCTGTCATTCTCAAGCACTCTGTTTGTATGGCTAGATAACTATCAATCAGCGGGAGCTGAACCACACAGCGGTAGGGAATGTCTTGGAAGGGCATATGCTCCAGCACAACTCTACCCTCTTGTATTGGACAATGGGAGGTGGAGTGACTGTCCTTTTTTCTGGAAGGTTAATCTCCAAATATTGTGCTTGTGTCTCACCAAGTGCAAGAGAGTGAAAATGAGTTGCAGAAGCGACTCAGTTGCACTGATGCATGCAAGGTTGCCAGGCAGCTGAAACAATTAGGGAAATTAGGTTTGTAGGCTATAAGAGTTTAAGAAGCTAATCCATACCGGAATCAAATTAATTAAGGCAATGCTACCAAACAGCACTACAATGTGTAATGTATGTTTCTGAGATACTGCCATAAACTATTCAGATGGCGGAAAATCACTGAATCATGTTCAAATTGATCTCACTGCACAATTTGCTATTTGTGTCCAGTCCATGCAACAACAAAAAAACACGGCTAGACCTGGGCCCTTTGTATGATTCAAGCTTCTCTCATGGATGGAGAAAGGCCAATATGTATTTGAAACGGTAGAAGTGTACAGAAAATGCATCATGCAATCACTGAATGGAGTTGAACAACATTGCCAATGGGACAGATGTGTACTCTGTTGAAATGTGGCTTTCTGTGTATTTTGGTAGCAAAACAGCAGGAGCAGTATACAAAAACAGGTATCACCAAAACGCTAATGGCATATATACGTTTTCTTTCAGCACCACTACACTGTGACTCCAGCACTATTGCTCAAAATAAGCAACATTTGCTGGGATGGCAGTATGGACTGGGAGGACATGGTGACTATCTAGTGGAGAAGTGGGTGCAGAAGCGCTTTCTGGGTTCATCCCAGTACTGTGTATGGTGTTACATAATGTGCACCACAAAGATGTGCTACAGACATTTGTCCAATACCTTTTCCAGCATATAGCTTTATTTCACAGACATCAGGCAGCAACATGCTGCCATTCCCTGTAGTATGGAGAACCTCCCCAAGTTGCACGTTCACCACTCTTATGTTCATATATTCTCCATATGTGTTGTTTCCATAGGTTGCATTTGTTGTGAAGGAGCAGATTGACAGAGGAGGTCCAGAGACACCTGTGCCCAAAAGTCAATGCACACAAAAAAAGCTGGGTTGAAAAACTGAGCTAATCAGTCGCTCTCTGACTGCACCCCTCAGGGTTACCCAAACTTTAAACTTTAGTAGTTTTTATCACTATGTCCATCCATTCATCGTTTTTATATAATCCTTAGTTGCCATTCATTGGTAATACATTAAATAGAGGTTTCCAGTAGGTCAAACTTAGTTTATTTGTTATATCTGTTTCATAATCATCTCTTATGAAAACCAGAATCAGCATATCTGTTACACATCAGTTTGAGGTTCTATTGCGATGCATTTCAAAGACACATTCTCCTTCTTCAGGGCGAACCTCTATTTTAATACACCATATAATTTGTTCAAAATCACATGTCAAAACAAAAAGCAATTGTTTGTAAATCAAGTAATACAAATTCCACCTACCATCATTTCACGTAATAAAGTTGTTGCAGCAAATTTTGGAAGGATACAAAAATAACCAACATGCATAGCGTCAGCAAAGTAATACTGATTTTTAGTTCACTCATTTGTCAAAATCCATGTATCTAATTTTACCTTAATGTAGTCTTCTGAATACACACCATAACTGTATTGTTTTCAATCTGCACTGAAATGTCCAAATAGCATATTTTACAAATCGATCCTTGTTCATCTATTTGTATACTAATGTGTGTGTGTCTGTCCTGCTTACCTCTTCACCACGCCATTTCCTTGCAACACGTGGTCAATGGTGCTTGTGGCTGAACACCTTGGTTCAGTCAGGTACCAAAAGGCATGAAACAAAGTCACTGCTCAATTATGTATTTCCCCTTTTTATACTTTCAGTATCCCTCTGCCTCGTAGCCTTCTTACCTTCTGCCGAGGCTCGGCATGTTTGAGTGCGCGATTGTGTTGTTTTCACCGTTACCATAGGAACGGATCTATTGTATAGACTTCCTACGCGGCTAACGCGGCATGTTGTGTTGCTAAAGAGTTTCTTTTTTTAAAAGGATGCATATTCGTGGCTTTCTGCTCCAGTCCTACTTCATGATAATGGTGTACGCTTGTGTAGATATGATAACTTTCATTGCCACTAGTGCGCATGCTGCCGTAACAATGCATGAATGTACATCAAAGCTAATGCGTTTCCCCGGTTGCCAAGGCAAGCTGATGCTATGTTTTAATGCTGGGGCAATATTTACAGTTATAACTAAACCACATACAACTGCAAACAGTTCTTGCATTTTGTAATGCTGGCCAACCAGATTTACAACACCAATTGTCAACAGAACCTCGCTCTTTCAGTAATAACTATGTTTGTATGCTTTTTAACTACTATCCTCAATTCTCTCAACAGTAGGTGTACAGTTCTCTTTAAATATTGATATGTAACAATTCTTTCATCTTATACATGGTTCCATTTGAATACGGTTTGGTCACCAAAATGTATGTTTACAGTAGGTCATAGTTCTAATAGTGCTCAAGATTGACAAACATTCTTACATCTCAATGTATTATAAACCAATAGTTATTACAACCCTCAATGTTGATCGCCGGTCATATAAATGCTGCACAGACTGGTGTGAAAAAAGGTGGCGTGAATGGGAGTACTTGCCACAACGCCTTACGTCCCAACGACACTCACTAGGAGGGCGGGTGGGAAGTCCCACCATCAGTTCTGCAGTTAGTAAAGCTATGTAACCATTTCAGTACTTCTATTGGTATTGGTGTGTGACACCATACTCTAGGGTAAAATCACATCTAAATGAAGCAATGAAAGTTGATATCTTCGTTCAGACCATTTGGTGTCACGGTGCCCATCTTATCGATCCAAAAAGTTTCTCTCCTGTCAAGTTTGGACACCATATCCTCATGGGGACTGTTCCTTGGTACCACTTCAAGAATCTGAAACCTAATTTGGTTCAAATTATGTCCTTTTTTGTTTACCAGTGCATTGAAGGTTAATCATGTTCCCTTTAGTAACAAAACTGCAATTTGTACAATGTAGACAAGGGTAAGTTCCTGTACGCTGAGTTATCAGATCTTCTATGCTCTGCTCACCACGAATATGCACTTGGACGTGTCATCACTGACAGTGTTTGATGCTGTATACAAAGGTGGAAGACTTGCTTTGTCATTTCTTCATATCACTGCAGCTGTGACATTATTATTCCCACTTTTCGTCTTTATGACTGGTTTCCAAGCAAAGTGCTGAAGGATCATGAACTTAGAGGTTCAATACATTTAACTTGGTGATCCTCATCATTATCATGATTATGAAAATAATCATCATCTTTGTCAACATAATCCTCCAACTCATCATCAGTGTGTGTGGGTGGTGGTGTGGAAGACCGGGAACAAGCCACACTCTGACCTCTGCACTTGTTTCTCCAATCTCATTAGTGAATGCAACCTGGACACTTCTAAGCTCCTTTTGACCCAGAGACAGTGTGCTAAACCTTCTCTGCATGTCTCCTTATGCCTTTGGCACCTTTATGCCAGGGAGGCACTGAAAATGTTCACTTAGCCATATCCACAAGAAGATGGGACATTGGAAATACATGGACAGTCACTGAATGCACTCTTTTGCCTCAAACACATTATAAGAATTGTTCATTGCAATTTTGAAATCCAAAAGTATTTGATGCATTGTCTAAAAGAAAGCACAGTTTCCCACAGCTACTGAACATAATATTGTACAGACTACTAAGAAATAGATACATTTATTTTCCAGATGACATTCAGTTCCAGACATCAAATACCATCACTAGAGACAAGATAATTTAATGATTTTCTATTGATATCTTTGCCAGTACAATAAAGTATCAGTCTGGCCAATAAAAGGTGGCACAGTCATTTACAGACAATGCATATGTCTTCCTGATTTCAAGTAATACGTGGCTTTGTTTTAGTCTGGGCACTAAGAGACAACACAATCATATCTTTCCAACAAACCAGTACTGAAATGTTCATTGGAACTGATATTTAATAGGGGAAGTAAAATACACCACTCTCAGTTACAGACACTGAATATAATCACTTACTGCCTACACGAACAATAATACATTTTATCTGCAAATAGTATTTGGTATTGCCACAAAAAGAACACACATTCATTTACAGACACTGAATGCCCTCTCATGCCATAAACTAATTTTACGATTTGCTTTTCTCATCTTTGCAAGTGAGAAGTATTTCGTCACTTAAAGATGTTGCAGTCCTTTACAGAGACTAAATATATTCTTTTCTGGTCGGTCCATGATATGATATCATAGATTATTTATAACAGGCTTAATGTCCAGAGGTTTCTAAGCACAGACCTGGGGATCGAACCTGTGTTGCTCTTTGTCGTCTTGTTTCCAAGGCGAGCACGTTGCTGCTGAGCTATCCTCCACATTACTTTGTTTCATCATCTAGGGCTTAGTCTCAACACTAAGAGATGATGCATTGAATTACAGTCACTGAATATAGTTTTCTCCTTCCTACCAACTATTACAAGAACTTTCACTGAAATTAATAATTAGC
The DNA here is from genome assembly GCF_040938575.1 of Ambystoma mexicanum. Classification (NCBI taxonomy): domain Eukaryota; kingdom Metazoa; phylum Chordata; class Amphibia; order Caudata; family Ambystomatidae; genus Ambystoma; species Ambystoma mexicanum. The sequence continues at coordinate 1,247,233,313 of NC_090930.1, read as the reverse complement.
AAAGCCGCCAAAAGACAATTCACACAGTTACAGAAATGGATTATAATCTCGTCCTGTCTATACAGAAGTATAATACTTTTTCTCAGCAAATAATATGTGGCATAGCAACTAAACGATGACCTAATCAGTTGTAGGCTGGCAATGCTCTTTCTTCTCACAAAACAACTTTATGATTTATATAGTTTCATGCTTTCAAGCAGCATGCAAGTGGTCTCTCCATACACCCCACAAAATATTAGCACCTCGTGGCTACCAGGATTATAGAACCTTTTTCTCTGCAACTAAAATTGTTTTCATCCATATAAGACATCAATTGGTTACTGAAAATCCAATGAATAACATATACATCATAAAAAACAATTACTATACAAAAAGATTCTTAACTACTATTTGATCTGCGTGAGGAATGTGACTATCTGCATGGTGGTTGTCCGCTCCCCAGGGCTTTTTTGAAATGTTAAATGAAATTGAATGATGGTGGCTCAACCTCTGGAAAATGTGTGGGGCCAATCGCATACATTTTCCTATGCTTACCACAGGACACACGCATAGACCCATGCACTTTTGGTGGACCGTGCCTTCAGACGCAATCCCCCATGTCATATTTATTTGGGATATGACAGGAGAAGTTCATGATGCATCTCCAGAATGGGGGGGCAAAAATTCCCGCTGCAGTTGCATGCCTTATTAACTATCAAAGTCTCCATAGATTTGCCCTGTCCTTTTGTTGGGCCCTCTATCTGGTAACAGCAATTTGCATACTATTCACTGAGTAATTCAAACAGGCCCACATGGGGCCTGGCTGCAGAGGCTAACAAAGGAGCCAAGGAACTTCTAGACCAGTGATGTGCCATGTCTGGTACTGTGTGCTCACAGTAGTCAACCCAAAGGGAGACCAGATTCAAAGGTTATGAATATGTGGTTTGATACAGCCAGAAACTGTGGTCTCGCCTCAGCTTCAATGGAGACCTGCCACTTTAATCAGGAACCACAGAAAGCTCCATCCCACTATGGAGTCTTGTCTGCATTATTTTATTTTATTCTATGTTGTTTTATTACACACCAGTAACACGACAGGCATCAGGGCGTGATTCACTATGAACGACTAGATCAAGCTCAAAGGGATGAGATCGAAGTAGAGAGGTATAGGTGAATTTCCCCCTATGGGCTTTGGGACTGCTTAGCCCTGGTTTCTTGGTTGCTTCATTCAACCGACTTTGGGGTTTTGGCTCGATTAGCCCCCTGTGGTTTTTGGGCCTGCTTAGCCCTAGTTTCTTGGTTGCATCTTCTATTGTGCTCTGATGCAGTCCCTATGGGCTTCTGAACTGTTCAGGCCTATGCTCTCGATTGCTTATTTCACCCCGCTGTTGGGTATATGATGTGTTAGTCCCAGACGTGGACCCCTTGCTCACTATTCATAGAGAGGCACAGCTCCACCCTACTGATGAGGTCGAACCAGATCAAAACACGTGTCTGGGGTTGCTGTTGGTACTTTTGTTCAGAGGAGAATTGCCTAGCATTTCAGTGCTGGACTTCCCCAGGGAAGGACAAAGACTGATTTGTTTTGATATTTCGCCTCTGTGAAAGATAGTGAGCTTAAGAATCTGGGTAAGGCTCTCGTAACCAGGACTAATGTCCAGCAGAGGGACTCCCAGGACTCCCCTTGTTTTTAGCACCTTGTGCTTCAGTGTTGCCTCGCCTTTTTCCAATTGCCCTGTATGTGCTGCTGCATACCTGGTTAACAGCAGTGCTGCTCGTGGATGGAGGGGGTTGCATTGGCTACTGCGTGTCAGCATCCTTGCCTTTCTTCAGTTCTCAATGGCAGGTGCTCTGCAATACCTTCTTTGCTCCATCGTCGGTGGAGGGGATGTCTGTATGTACTCTGACAGTTCCTTCTGGTTCTCTTACAGTTCCAGTTCATCAAGAGACCCAGCTTCTCCAACGTGGCAGTGCTCTGTGGTCTGGTCTGTGACTCTGCCCACCATGCTGACTGTGTGGTCATCAGCTCCCTATAGGTCTGCACAAGCGGTACTTCCCGCACTCCCCGGCAAATTTTCTTCTCCTTGTTGTGTGCTGGTCTGGTTTTTCTGAATCCCTCCCTGAAACAGGAGTGAGGGTGCTATCTGTTGCACCTGGCATTGGGAAGAAGAGACCAATTCAAGCCAGAAACCAAACCATCCACCGTAAAGTACCCCTGTACCTGTTTAAATCCTATTTAGGTAACCAGCATGCAGGTATTTTGACGTGTGGGGAGGGGGAGAGTATTTCTACTTGGGCATTCCTTGTCCCCAAATGGAGGTCACCCCAGTGGGATCCTACTTTGCCTGTCCCCAAGGGATATTATTGCATAGCGGGCTCAACTCCCTAGTCCCAAAGGGGGTTCCCCCTTCTGTAGAAGGGTCAAATATCCTGGATTTATCACAATATCAATGATGTAATATAGTGCATGTTGCTTGTGACATTAACTGGTTTTGAAATAGTCATGCCTGAGATTTCAATGGTGTGCTCACAATGAGAAATTAAAATACTGTGGAATGTGCGACCAAACACGGTTATGGGACAATGCCCAGGACTGTCAATTAGCACACTGATTGACCACCTTAGGCATCAGTGACCTTAGCTACCTGAAAGATCCCCTAAAGAGGTCCCAGGGCCAGCGGGGTGAGTCAAATGTCTTTATTTGGAGCTTGTGGGCACAGACTTGCTAGACCATAACAGCCGCTCACCCAGTCTCCCAACCGCCACCACTGAACTAATTTCCTGAGTTCCATATTCCATCCACACACCTCAACGTGGAATGATTGGGAGCACTACGCAACACATCTCTCCCCTCATGAAAAACGAAGAATAGAACTGACAGAACAGGTGCACACAACATATATTGAACCAAACAAGCAAGTGTTGTAAAGCAGGATGAAAGAAAGCACATTTTTGAAACACCCAAAATTGAACAATTGAGGTAAATAGCTGCAGAGTACAAACAAGGCAACTTATATAACAGCAATAAACCAAAAGCTGAAAAACATTAGAGGACCATTTCAGAAATATTTGCCTGATTGCTCAATCGTGCATATAGCCTCTCATCCAATCTGGCTCCCTTTTCACTCTCTTCATCAAATTTGGGCACTGCCCTACATCACCTTCATCCAGCACACTCTCCCCTTCACCACAATGTTCCTCCTCTCTGGCTCTTCCTTCTCCACACAGCACCAACCTTCCCATTGACCAAACCACACCACCCCCCTCTATCACCACTTCACTCCTGACAGCAGCAATTTTCGTTGGTCCTATGAAAGTTCTATCTAAACATGTGTGAGTTGCCCTGGGATTGTGGATTGTGGATTAAGACCCAACCCCCAACTTTCCAGTCACACAGCCTCACACTCTTCTCACGATCAACACATACTTGAATTGTCTTGTTTCCTCTTGATCAAATCCATGAACGCACCTCTATCCGTGACACCTTGATCACTGATTGGGGCATAGTGAGATACCCCATAGCATGTGATGGCGTACCAACTTCCACGGCATCCCCGAGCCTCTCCATCAGACCATTGGCCCTGAGGTGGTAGAGATCAGTACGGTATTCTTAATAGCATAACTACAAACTTTCTCATATGCTCTGAACATTCCCTCCATTGTCAGTAACAACCTCTGATGGAAAATGTTCTCTTAAAAACACGCCCTCCAGGAACTCAATTTAATCACTTACAGTAACTTCCTTAATCCCCTTTGATTCCACCCACTTGGTAGTTTAATTCACCAACACAAACAAAACTGACAAACCACCACCCAGACCCTGGACAGGGCCCATAATGTCAATGGCAACCTTACGCCATGGTTGATCAGGAAAAAACACCAAAATGAGTTGCATCTCTCGAACCACATTGGTTTTATCACTGAACCAAAATGACACGCATTCCCTCACCTCTCTCTCCACTAGACCATCCATCCCAAGTCACCAAAAACGTTGTGTCAATCTTCTCTTCATCCCATTAATGCCCAAATGTCCTTGGTGTGCCTGCTCAAACAATCTAGCTCTCAGTCCCTCTGGGGGAATGATACTCACACCGCTCTGAAGCCTTCCATCAATTAGAGACAATTCATCCTTCACCTCCCACCACACCTCAACCGGTTGTCCAAAACCTCTCTGACAGGCCACCATGAAACTGTCCACTCCTTGAGACACTTCCATACATCGGGCCTCATTACGAGGTTGGCGGTAAGGGAAAAGCGATGCCGGTAAAGGATTACCGGCATCGCTTACCGCTCCGGTGCATTATGACCCGGCAACCCGCTATTAGCGGCACCCTAAATAACGGTGCCACTAAAGCACCATGGCTGCGTACACGTGCCCCTTCGGGGAGCAAATACAGGTATGCCGGTAATAGGAGGACATCCCAACCCACGTGGACATGCAAATACCGGCATCGAGAAGCCGGTAATCACGGGCTGCACAATGCCGGCCATACAGGCATCGCGGACCAACCGCAAACAGCAATCAGCAATCAAGCCAACTGCCACAGGTGCACACAATCCCCACAGGTGGAGTCAATGGAGGCTGGGCCAGTATAAAATGAGCACACCCACACACCACGCCCCTTCCAACACCAAAATGCTACCACTAGCTGTTACAATCATGGCGCTGGAGGACATGCCAATACTGCTACAACTACAGCAACAACACCAACTACAGTAGCAATAACAGGCAGCACAGAGGAGACACAGGAGGAGATGGAAGGTGAGACAGGCCCAGCAATTACCACCAGCACAGCCTGCAGTGCCTCGTAGGCAGCCACCAATCCCTCGCATCAGACCCAGGCCATTCAACCTAACCCCTGAGTAGATCCACACCCTGTACCGGTTGGACCGGGGCACCATCACCACCATAGTGGAAATGATACACAATGACATTGCCAGCCTCATAGAAATACGCACTGCCATCCCCCTGCTACTAAACGTGGTGTCCATGCTCCACTTCCTGGCCACAGGCACCTATCAACACACAGTGGGGCAGCTGCATGGCATTTCATAACCACTTTTTTCACGCATGTTGAACCAAGAGCTGGATGCCTTCCTCGAGCACGCAAGCACCCACATATCCCTACCATGGACTGCCCAGGACATAGCCGACACCAAATTAGGCCTCCATGCACTGGCGGGCATGCCCAATTGTGTTGGTGCCCTGGACTGCACCCATGTTGAATTGGTAGTCCCCCATGCCATAGAGGCGGTGTACCGTAATCGCAAGCAATACCACTCCATCAATGTGCAAATCGTATGTGACTCCAGCAAGATCATCACACATTGCTGTGCCCGATTTCCCAGATTAACACATGATGCCATATTGCTGCCTCACTCCACGCTACCCCGTCACATGGGGCAACATGCTGGACCACATGCCTGGCTGCTTGGTGAGTTGGCCAACTGGCCCATGGCAGTGTTTTAGGGCACTGATGTGTAGGGATGCATACTCCCCCTGGGTGGGAAAGGGGGGGGATGCATAATCCACCTGGGTGGGAAGGGGGGGATGCACACTCCACCTGGGTGGGATATGACAGTGATTGTATAATGCATGCAGAGCTAAACACTCCTGACGTGAACCTCCCAAACAGAACATGACACATATCTGGCCCACATTTTACCATTCATGCATATCGAGGACAACAAGTAAGAGGCACGATCAGGCCACAATGGGTATCACAAGCAATGCATGACTGAACAGGATTTCAACTGTGCCAATGTGGCTAGTGTGACCATGCACAGTGTAGAATACACAGCATGAACTGGAGGCTAAACATTGTCGTACAACCACAGTACATCCGCCTCAGCATGCATCATTACACCCTGCATCATCTATTGAATGCCATCTAGACTACCACACCTCATAACAGTATAGTATGCATCAATGTTACAATCTTGCATATGTACAGGGACATGTGCATGTCCACACCAAATAGCTGCGGCCATGATTATGCTACCTGAAGGTGGCAGCTCAGAGTGACACACACCTATTTGTGTTTGCTTGCAGGTGATGGAGGATATCCCTTGAGACCGTGGCTACTTACCCCTGTGCGGAACCCGCAGAACAGCCATGAAGAGGAGTACAATCGTGTGCACACCCGTACCCGTGTTGTCATTGAGCAGACCTTTGGCCCGTAGAAGGTGCGTTTCCGCTGCCTAAGCAGGTCTGGTGGGGCACTCCTACATAGTCCTGAGAAGGTGGCAAAGATAACCATGGCCTGTGTCATGCTGCACAACATGTGCGTCCGGAGAAATGTACCACTGCCACCTGACATTGACATGCATGCACCAGGTTAGAATGATGAGGATGGAGACGGAGGTCAAGTAGCCCCCCTGCCAGTACCTGATGCACGGGATGGCCATGCAGTACGCCAAGCACTGATTCACGAATACCTCTGAACCACAGGGACTATGATCGACATGTGTCACTGACACACTGGGTCCATGTGGACATGCACACTGGGATTGTAGGGAGTTGGCCACTGAACACCGTCACACATTATATGGATATACACAAAATGAACAATGTCCAGCCATTGAATTCTTTTTGCACACAACGGGTGTATTTGTTCTAACAGAGAAAAATTTGACCGCTCCCCCCGACCCCCAGTGAACTCCCAAACCCACCCAACAAACCCCAAAAAACCCCAGTGCACTCCCAAACCCACCCGACAAACCACAAAAAACCCCAGTGAACTCCCAAACCCACCCAACAAACCACAAAAACCAAACCCACCCAACAAACCCCAAAAGTCCCCAAATGTACTCCATGATATGTCCACCTTCACCCACAACCATGTGTCCCACTTACATTGTCTGGGCACTCTACTTCCGGGACTTTTTGTTGTCTGGGGGTGGTATCTCCGAGTGCCGTGCACTCCTCCGGGTTGGCCGCACAGGGCTTGCGGGGACAGAGGATGCATGTGTGCTGGCTGTGGATGTGTCCGAGGCATGTTCCGAGCTCGCTCCAAGGTGTGGCCGCTGCATATGGAGTAGGATGGAAGTGAGGACTTGGGTTACTGCACCCAGACAGTCCCTCGTGAGCACAGCCGACGCATGCACGGTGGCTGTGTTCGCTGCGATGACCGCTGTGGTCCCCGCAATGGCAGTTGCAATACCCCTCCTTGTGTCCTCACCATCGGCAATATACTGCCGCAGGAGATCCAACATGGCCTCCTGTCGGGCCTCCACCGTCGACAGGCGTGACTCCAGGGTGTTGGTGGGAGCTGGAGTGGTGGGAGCTGGAGTGGTGGATGGTGCATGCACGGGGCCTACAACCTGGGTGCTGTCCTCCTCAAAGGGGCACCGGTCCGAATCCCTGAGGTCTGAGTCATGGAGGCAGGGATCATCACTGCTGTAGGTGGTTGAGGGCTCCATATGGGGGGCAGGGGATTGGGGTGGGTGTAGAAGTCACTACTGTGACTCCCTCAAGATCCACATTGGCATCCAAACGTCCTCGGTGGTGGGTGGCGCAGGAAGGAACACCCCTCCAACTGTTGTGGGTGTGTGCTGCTGGTCCTGATGTGTGTCCGGCACACTGGCAGCAGGTGTTGTTGGCTGTCTTTCCACCCAGTCTGGCACACAGCCTGTGGGTCTGGCCTGTTTGTCTGGCTGGGCGGTGGTGGTGGCAGTGGCCCTTGCTTATGGTGTGATGTGGATGCCCTTGCGGTCCTCTCCTGACTGGTATCTTCCTCATCGGTGCCTGGGGGTTAGTAGAGATGCAGATCATCAGTGATGGTGTCACATGCCAGCGGCATACAATTGTGCTGTTCAATATTCATACATTCATGCATCCATGTCTTACAGTTGTGTGGCACTTGGTGTTCTGAGTGGGCATAGTGGCAATCACTGCATGGCAGGTGGCATGCCGTTGATATGGGGTTTGTGTGATGTGTTACATGAGCACGGTCCAGGTGTGTTGGTCATGGGACTGGCACTCAGCATGCATTTGTGTGTGGCAGGGTTTGGGCCGCAATCTGGACTTGGATATATTGATGTGGGTGTAGGGACATGCATTGCCTTGCCTAGTCTCTCTTCCAGATCACTTGTGCTACGTCATGGTTTCCCCTACAGGGATGTGCAGGGTCACTCAGTTCCTTCGGGGGATTATGCCGCACCCATCTCCTTCTCTCCAAATCCCTCAATCGACTCAGTATCGATGAAGGTGCTAGCAGTCTCCTCCCAGGGCATCAGCTTTGCAGTTGAGTGGGGACCCCCGCCTGTCGCCATGGTCATCCTCCTGTTGCTTGACAGGATGTTTCTGACCCTCAAGCGGAGGACGTCCCAACTCTTGCGGCAGTCACGCACAGTACGTGGGGTGGTCCCCACGGCCGACACCTTCTGGGCAACCTCCTGCCAGATTTCCTTTTTCCTCATCTGGGCCTCACGCTTCATGTCATTTACTTTCATGATGTCTGCATGTGCAGCGAGAGTGTCCGCCAACATATTCAGCTCTGCATCGATGAAACGCTGTTTCCGCTGCCGGGAGGTGGTCTTCCGGGTGGCCTTGGACATCCTCAGGGTTTTTCCACACAGCACAACACGAATCGACTGGTGGTTTGGAGGATTGCAATGGATTGTGTTTTTAAAGATGGCCGCTGGCCAATTTCCCGTTCCGATGCAATGACGTTATTCCCGGGTCCGGTTTTACGAGCACCGTATTAGCATGTTGGTATTACCGGGTCGGTATTTACGGGTTCCTTCTAGGCGGTGCTGGTATCGGAGGGTCCCGTGATGCCACTATCTGGGGGTTGGAGGGCCTTTTGCGGCATGCCGGTATGGCCATTACCGGCATGAGGGCTCACGCGCGCTTGCGCACTAGTAATCACCCGCTATTAGCGGCATCATACGAGCACGGACCCGCTCGTCCCGCCAATGCCGGTAATGACCACGGTTTTACCGCGCTACTCGTAATGAGGCCCCTCATCTTCACCTTCCATAAGCTCCCTTTCAGCCTGTCCACAACTCTCCACATCAACATTAGCAATAATGGCATTGTCCTCCTTAGACTCCCCATCAAGTTCCATACTATCCACTGGCAACTGAGACAGGCTATCTGCCTCTGCATTTTTCACTCCCAGTAAATAGAAAACCTGAAAACCATAACACTACAAACCCAACCACCATTTACTGATCCTTGGCGATCCAACACCCAACCTCCACATGCACGCATCTGCACCAATGGCTCATAATCTGATCATACAATAAACTGCTGCCCCCAGAAGAAAAACTTAAAGTGCAATATGGCCCAATACATTGCTAGGGCTTCCCTCTCAATAATCACATAGTTTGTCTCAGCCCCCTTTAAAGGCTTCAAAGCAAAGGCCACAATCCTTTCCTCCTTTTCTCCATTACTCTGAGTCAGGCATGCACCTAGCCCAAGCATACTGGTATCCATATTGAGGACTGATTTGTCTTTGACAGAAAACATTCCAAGAGATAGTTTCTTCACAATGGCATCCTTAATTCTTTGAAAGGCTTCCTCACAATCCCTGGACTAGACGCACTGTACACCCTTCTTCAACAATGATCTCAGGTGTATGGAAATCATTGCAAAACCCTGAACAAATTTGTGATAAGTTTCTGCCATGGTGAGAAATGGCTTGAGTTGTTCTTTGTCCTTGGGATCAGATGGCTTGCTGATTGCCTCAACCAGATTCATTTTGGGAGTGATCCCTTTACCGAACACACAGTGTCCCGTGTACTCTACTCTCTTCACAGCTATGTGACACTTCTTGTGTTGTACAGTCAAACCTGCCGACTTCAACCTGTAGAGAACCTTCCTCAACATAAAATCATGTTCCTCTCGAGAGGTTGTGTGGACCATCACAACATCCTGAAAGACCACTATGTTATGGACCCTCTCCAGTACTTTCTCCATGACCCTTTATAAACAGCAGCCACTGAAGCTAGTCAAAAGTGCATCCTACAATATTTGAAAGTCCCGTCTGTCGTGATAAATGCAGTGAGATGATGACACTCCAGGGCTAGAGGAACATGTGGATAGCCCAATAACAGTGAATAACCTAGACTTGCCCAACATTGCTTAAACATCTGAAATAACAGGTTAGGGATGGCAGTCTATCCAAATGTTCCTATTGAAGTCTCTTAAATCCAAACAAACTCTCAGGTTCCCATTGTCCTTGGATACTATAACCACTGGAGACAGCCAGATAGAGCTCCCCACCCTCTCAATGAACCCCCTTTGAAGCAACAAATTCAACTTCTCCTTCAGTTTTCCTCTGAGTTGATGCAGAACCAATCTCATTTTGTGAAACACAGGAATGGCCTCCTTTTTCACCTTAATGTTGTGCTCAAAATATTTATGTTTTACTTCTGGAAATTCTCTTTTCCACATATCTTCCATTTCAGTCACTGCAACGGGCTCAACCCCATTTGCCTGAATGTGAACACCAAGTTCATACTGCTCGTCCCAACCCAGTAATGAAGATCATTTGGCCACCACATACACATCAGCGGAAGAACTCCTCCTCTTATATTCACCATAGGCATAGGCTCAACATTATACTCTTGTAGGTCATTTAGCCTTCCACCCACTCTATTTTTGTACGTTTCACACAAGATCATAGTACAGGGTGAACCACTGTCCACCTTCATCAGGATGACCTTGACATTTCCATAAAATCATCAAACAGACCATTCCTGGCTTCCAGCAGAGCACTGATCTCCAGAACATATCTGGCTTGCCCCATCTGACTTGCAAGTTGGTTCAACCCCACTTGTGTCTCCTCTTGCTCGGGACGACACCCCCCAGAGTCCACAACATCCACTGTAGGCTCTCAGGCAAAATGTCCCCTCTTTTTGCATTTCAGGCAATTCCCATTGCTTGCATTGCAGAATAGGCTTATTGACTTGTGGCTGTTGCTGCCACACTTAATACATTTCAGTTCTTTGTTTTCCCCTCCTTTCCACTGAGGTCTAATTGCAGACATTCAACCTTCATGCACCTCATATAATGAGCAGTTTATTTCTTCCCTGTCACCACTTCCATAGCCTGGTCAAGAGACAAGTCTCTGGCAAGATGTTTTTCCTGCACTCTTCTGTTATTAGTGCAGCACACATCCCCATTCAGGAAATTAGTCAACCCTCCGAACTCATAAGTGTGGCTCAAGTTCCTCAAAGCCGCCACATAAAATTCCACTGTTCTTGGCATCTTTGAAAGAATGTATGCATTCAAAGGTAACATTCTTCTTAGGCTCAAAATGGCTTATCAATTTCTTAAATGCAATGGTCTAATCATCCCTGTCTCCTTGGCCACCATCCTCTTCTTCAGGCAGCCGCAGCCCATCAGAAACACTGCAGCCCTCATCCGCCCAAGTTATGCAGTAGAACAGCTTGCTTTCTTGCAGGAGAAAATGTGTTGCCACCTATTGCCACTAAATATGTTTCAAATAACTTTTTCTATCCGTCCCACCTGTGCCTGGCTCAGCTATTAGATGGGGCAATGGGGACATACTTGCTGATGCCATAATTGCATCAGGGCACTCAACCCAACTACTCACTGTAGTGTTCACTGAATTCTCTTCTTAATGCTGCCTTTTCCACAAACGTTGCTGCTCACAAAACTTTGTCAAGCTTTTGACAAAGAGCACAGGAGGATGACATCTCAGGTTTCTTGAATTTGTGACTCCCTAACTTGTTATTCCAAATGGCTTGGTCCTGTTGGCGTGGCATACACTTGTTTCGAGGACAACTGCAAATCGTTGTCATGAACACTGCCTGTTGCTAAGGAATGTTTCAACATGCAGCAGGGTTGTTTTTTTTCTAGTATTTTGTGTTTCTCTGTACTCTCTACAGGTGGTTGCCAGCAGACAGTGGACTTCCTTTATTCCATGGCCCGCACAGGCCATTGCTCGATGACAGAGGCATTGTGATGTCGAGCAGCCAACTTTCTGTATCCTATGGCCACCAAAGGTCGATGCTCGAGGGTAGAGACAACTTGATGCTGCTAACACAGCAGACGGGGCAGAGCTGGGAAAACCTGCCTGAAACTTTCCAGAGTTCAGGCCTCGCAGACCCACTCCAGCACCACGGGGGTCCCACCGGCTCTGATTGACCCCCATGGCCTCCACCTTGTTGCCAATAAAGAGGTTCAAGAGCCAGCGGGGTGAGTCAAGTTTCTTTATTTGGAGTCTAGGGGCACACATTTGCTAGAACACAACAGCCTCTCTTCCATTCCCCCAACCCCCACCATTGAACTCGCTTCCCAAGCGTTCCACATACCTCAACGTGGAAAGCTCAGGAGCACTACACAACAGCCCCCTCACAGGCTCTCCTTTTCCCGGCATGACCTGTCATCTTGCTTCCTCAATGGGTCTCTCCCCCTTGCTCTCTCAGAGATTCTGGACGTGATGTCATGTTTCTTCCTGTCCGGTCGTGCCTTATGTTCATGGTGTATCACCATGGAAAAGCAAGGGGGCTTGATCCCTACCAAGCAATCCCCCTTTGATATTTAAATGGCAGCCTTCTGTGCCACTCTATTTTTTTTTTCCCAGGGGACAAGTTGCTGCGCCTTGCAAAGATTCATTCTACAAAATGTGTAAAGAAATAGAACAAGAGTGCTACTGTCAATCATGATAACTGTGGCAGGTTTTACGCTGCCATAACATTGCTTCCAACACTTGATAAAGGTCCTTGTTACTCACCAACTAGGAGGAGGATAAGGCGGTGACCAGGACTGGTATTCACAGGGTTTGATTGAAGAGCTCGGATGGGGCCTCCAACCGAGGCGCCTCTCTGTGAGGGTATAGATCTTTAAAATGATATGACCCTCTACTGATTAAAACAGTACAAGAGCCCGATCACCCAAAAGAGCGGGGAGAACACACCGCCACAATTTTACCAGCTGTAAAAATAAAGAAGAAGAGATGAGTTTTATGATTGCAGACCGGGGATGGATTTTCCTACCTAAAGACAATATCGCTGTCAAGACTATTCAAGGAACTATGACAATGGGTCGGAATAGGAAAGAAACACTCCTTACCACTAGTAGAGTTGGGATCAATCCAAGGTGAACAAAAACGGCAGTATAAAATAATAAACGGGAATGTTAGTGAGGGTTCTAACCCGAACGGCACGAGGAGCGCACTAGGTCCGGGTTGGTGCACACTCTGCGCAGCGTCCCTCTGTGCACTTGTTGAAGAAACGTAAACGCAATCCCCAATGTCCAATAGATCCGAAGTGATAGAAATGTCAATGAATCCCAGATGGTAAATTCCCAGATGGTAAGTTCCACAAAGGTAGATTGAGATCCTGTTAGATGTGCTGTTCGGGGCTAGTAGCAAGGGCCAGTGTAATGACGGAAGGCAGGTGTGGTGTGAATGGAAAACTTATAAGCAACCGCAGTAAAAAGGCTTGCAAAAGGGAGAGCAATCCGAAATGCACGGGCACTTTCCTTCTTTTTTACAGGCTAAAAATAGCAGTGATAAATGTTAGGTGAATCACTCAAAGAAGGCTGGAAAGGGTCCTGTTAACGTGCGGGCGGCAGAAGTACAGAATCGTGAGGCAAGGCAGTCCGTGAAAACAAGATATAGGTCCTGGTACACTAACCTGGCAGTAAAGTACAAAGCAGTAGACAAGACGGTCCGTTAGGCAGGCAAAGGTCAAGAAATCCAGATTTCCAAGAAAGGACGAAGACGAAACTTCAAAGGCGCCAGCAACTTCAATCAGAAGCAGAGAGCCGAATGAAAAGACTGCTTTTACCCGAAAGTGAAAGCAAAACGTCAGAGCATGGTGATTGGAGGCGCAGGACACATGATAGTGCAGTGGAGCATCATGGTACTCGTAGTTTGTTCGATCCCTGCCGCAATCTGCATTGTAAAAGGAACGGGGGAATGAAGCACCGCACACCATAAGGAAGGAAAACAGGTTTGCGCGTACCTTTTTAAAAAACAAGCCCGTCTTCTGGAAGGATGTGCACAGCTGGATGTAACAGTATCCACCCCCAAAAACGGCGCCAACCCCCTACGGGCATGGAAACAGCGCAAAAGGGCAGGCGCATGTATATTGCACAAAGGTTCCAAAGACCGGCCCTCGGGACCAAAGCCCTTCCAATCAACAAGGTAGAAGGGACGACCCCTGCGCAGACGATAATCCAGTATGCCAGCCACCTCATATTCCAGGGCACCATCCACGTGCACCGGAGATGGACGAGCCGGCAGCCTGGTGGAGGCAATACAAGGTTTCAGCAGACTCACATGAAACACAGGATGCTCTTTCCACGAAGAAGGCAAAGAAAGACGTACCGCTGCAGGGTTGATCACGGCCGTTACCGGATAGGGACCCACAAATTTCGGAAAGAGCGCACGTTTGCCAGGTATGTTCAGATTGCACGTGGAGAGCCATACCTTCATGCCTACCGTATAATCGGGTGCAGGGATCCGATGCTTATCGGCATAGAGTTTGGCCCGTCTCTGAGCCTTCAGTAGGTGTCCATGAACAGAGTCATGCACCGTCTGCATGTTCCGGACGCAATCCAGAGCTGCCGGGTTATCAATTGGAAGAGCCGGATCCAGAGGCAAGGAATGAGGGTGTTGCCCGTATAAAGCAAAGAAGGGAGAAACACCAGAAGATGAGTGTAAGGAATTGTTGTATGCAAATTCAGCCGGTGGGAGCATCACCAACCAATCCGACTGGAACTGAAGACAGAGACACCTGAGATATTGTTCCATGGTGGCGTTAACCCTCTCTGTCTGGCCATCCGTTTGTGGATGAAAGACAGAGCTGAAACGGTCCTCGATCTGAAGTGACGCCGTTAAGGCTCTCCAGAAACGTGACGTAAATTGGGACCCACGGTCTGAAACGATGATAGAAGGAAGGCCAAAGAACCTAAAAACGTTCTTAAGAAAGAGGGACGCCAATGCTGGGGCAGACGGGAGACCGATACAGGGAACAAATAAGGCCAGCTTCGTGAAATAATCGACCACAACCCAGATGGTGTTGAAGCCGTTCACAGGAGGTAAGTCCACTACAAAGTCCATGGATACCATATACAACGGCTTATGTGGCACAGGGAGCGGTTGTAGGAGACCCATGGGCTTGGACCGAGTAGTTTTGCATTGGGAGCAGACTGAACAGGAGGCAAGGTAGTTAATGACATCTTTAGACATCGAGGGCCATCAAGCCCAACGGCGAATAGCCTCCAAAGTCTTCTGTTGACCGGGATGAGCTCCCGAAATCTAGTCGTGTGACCAGGTTAAAGCACGAAGACCTGCTTCTCCGGGAGGTAAGTATAGCCGACCCTGGATGTAAGGCAACCCCTGAACAATGTCAAGATTGAGGTTGAGGCATTCCTTTGCATGAGTGGCAACCCATTCCGTAACTATGGAACGCAAATACGGATGTGGGGTGCATCCGCAGACCACCCTGCAGGGTAAAACCAAGGGTCGGTCAAGAACGGTACTCTGAGGATCTTGAGGCAGGCGAGACAAGGCGTCAGCACATGTATTGAGACGTGCCGGACGATAGGTGATAGTGAAGTTGAACTGTGAAAAGAAGAGGTGCCAGCGGGCCTGACGAGCAGTGAGACATTTCATAGATTTGAAAGCCAACAGACTGCGATGATCTGAGAAAACCGTAACAGGATGCTGTGTCCCCAGCAAATGATGTCTCCATTCTGAAAAAGCCTCCTTGATGGCCAACAATTCCCTTTCCGTAATGGGGTAATTCTTCTCATAGGGAGTGAGTTTCCTAGAGAAAAAAGCTATAGGGTGTATTTCACCAGAATTAGGACAACGCTGAGATAAGACGGCCCCAACAGCGGATCCCGAAGCATCCGCTTCCACCAAGTATGGTAACAGTGGATTAGGGTGCTGTAGTACCGGGGCAGAGGAGAAGGCCTCTTTTAGAGCATCAAAGGCCTCTTGTGCCTCAGGAGTCCAACGGAAGGGTTGCTTGGAACTAGTCAATGCTGTCAAAGGAGCTGAGATGGAGGAGAAGGAGTGTATGAAACGTCTATAGAAATTTGAGAAGCCCAAGAACGACTGAAGTGTTTTGACTGAGGTGGGAATAGGCCATTCTAAGACTGCCTTAACTTTCGAACGGCTCATTCTGATACCCTGATTAGTGAGATCATAACCAAAGAAATTCGACCTCAGTAGTATTGAAGACACATTTCTCGGCTTTAACGAATAAATGGTTCTTTCGCAGTCTCTGCAGAACAAAAAGCACATGTTCCTTATGTGTCTGCCTAGATGAAGAGTATATCAGGATATCATCCAGGTAGACTACTACGAACTGGTCCAAACAGTCACGGAAGATATCGTTCATAAAGGCCTGAAACGTGGCCGGAGCATTGTATAGCCCAAAGGGCATGACAAGATACTCGAATAATCCGTACTGGGTTTTGAACGCCGTCTTCCATTCGTCCCCCTTGCATATACGTACAAGATTGTACGCTCCCCTCAGATCCAGTTTGGTAAATATAACAGAAGTACCTAATTGATCCAGAAGAACAGAGATTAACGGAAGGGGGTACTGGTTTTTTACTTTGACCAAATTTGAGGCCCTATAGTCAATGCAAGGGCGAAGATCACCCTCCTTCTTAGGAACGAAGAAGAGCGTGGAGGCTGCAGGGGACCTGGACGGCCTGATGAACCCGTTGCTCAAGGCTTTCTCAATATAGTCTTTTAATATCTTATCCTCTGGTAACGTAAGGGAGTACACTCTGCCAGCTGGAATTTTGGCCCCAGGTGTTAAATCAATAGGGCAATCATATGGATGATGTGGTGGTAAGTGGTCGGCTCCACCCTTGTCAAAGACATCACGGTAGGCCTGATATTCCAATGGAATAGTTATATCAGGAGCAGTGGTAACAGCCCCGATAAGGGCTGTGGAGGCGACTAATGCCTGACAGGAAGAATCGGGTGACACATTAGTGCTTTGAAAGCATTGTTCATTGCAGACCGGGGATGGAAACTGAACGACCCCCTTAGCCCAGTCAATGGCGGGGTTATGTTGTTGAAGCCAGGGAACCCCTAAGATGACCCGGAACTGGGGGGCCTTGATCAAGTCGAATGTTATGTTCTCGGTATGCCCTTCATTGGTTTGCATTCGAACCAGAGAAGTGTTTTGGGTGACCAACCCAGATACCAAGGAGGTACCGTCCACTGCATGACATGACCGGTTTCTGGACGTACCTTAGACACCATAGGCACATTATGAGAACTAGCATAGTCATAGTCCATGTAGTTCCCTGTGGCGCTGGAGTCAATAATGGCTAAAGAAGAAAAAGAGATGTCAGGAGTCGCTGTAAAGACCACAGGCAAGCTAACAGGGGCAGAGGTGACCCAGTGTGAGTCCAAAGAATGTACCCCCAGCGTAGGTACTCTTACTAGCGCCGGGTTCTGGCGTTTCCCGCCTTCCTAACAGGTTTCTTTGGACAGTCCTTAAGTAGATGGTCCGCCGAACCGCAATACATACAAAGATTGTTATATCTGCGGTGTTCCCTTTGGGCTGGAGTAAGGGGTCCCCGTATAGCCCCCACTTGCATGGGTTCAGGGGCGGACAAGGAAGAACTGGCGGTTTCCAGCAGTGGAGGGGTCAAACCTGCTGGTTTGCGTTCCCCTTTTCTTTCTGCTCTTCGGGCGTCGATCTGCAAAACCAAATCCAGGAGTTCACCAAAAGCCGTGGGAACTGTAGGTACGGTTGCTAGTACGTCTTTTAATTCCTCTGATAGCCCTTTGTAAAAGACTGCCGATTATTTCTCTTCTGGCCAGTCCGTTTCGGCTGCCAGTTGATTAAACCTAGTAAGATAGGTAAACAGAGAGGATGTCCCTTGGCGTAAGTTCAGGAACTCAAGGTCCGTAGCCTGGGATTTGTAACGAGTGTCAAAAACCCTGTTCATAGCTGTGATGAGGGCATCACAGTCATATAGCAGGTAGCTGTTTGACTCGAGTAGAGGGTTAGCCCAGGCTGCAGCGGTTCCACCAAGATTGGAAAGGATAAAGGCAGCTTTTGTCGTTGAATTAGGGAAGGCAGTAGGGTGACAAAGAAAGTGCAGCTTGCACTGATTAATAAAGGTCCTATAATTTTTTGGGTCTCCAAGAAATCTCTCAGGAGGAGCTAACGGGAATTGGGAAGCCATCAGTACTGGGGCCGCAGCAAAAGGGATTAGAGACCCCTGAAGTCGATGCAGAAGCGTTCGAGACGTCTATCCCCAAAGACTGCGGCTGCGGAAATCTTTGTAGGTTATCAATCCTGTGACTCAGAGCATCATGAGCTACTGAAATCTCAACCCGGAGTTCTGCCACCAGACGTACCATGGCGGCTAAGGGGTCCTCTCCTTCCATTATTAGTAAGGCTTCTGATTCTGTTACTCACCAACTAGGATGAGGATAAGGAGGTGACCAGGACTGGTATTCACAGGGTTTGATTGAAGAGCTCGGATGGGGCCTCCAACCTAGCCTCCTCTCTGTGAGGGTATAGATCTTTAAAATGATATGACCCTCTACTGATTAAAACAGTACAAGAGCCCGATCACCCAAAAGAGCGGGGAGAACACACCGCTACGATTTTACCAGCTGTAAAAATAAAGAAAAAGAGATGAGTTTTATGATTGCAGACCGGGGATGGATTTTCCTACCTAAAGACAATATCACTGTCAAGACTAATCAAGGAACTATGACAATGGGTTGGAATAGGAAAGAAACACTCCTTACCACTAGTAGAGTTGGGATCAATCCAAGGTGAACAAAAACGGCAGTATTTAATAATAAACGGGAATGTTAGTGAGGGTTCTAACCCGAACGGCACGAGGAGCGCACTAGGTCCGGGTTGGTGCACACTCTGCGCAGCGTCCCTCTGTGCACTTGTTGAAGAAACGTAAACGCAATCCCCAATGTCCAATAGATCCGAAGTGATAGAAATGTCAATGAATCCCAGATGGTAAATTCCAAGATGGTAAGTTCCACAAAGGTAGATTGAGATCCTGTTAGATGTGCTGTTCGGGGCTAGTAGCAATGGCCAGTGTAATGACGGAAGGCAGGTGTGGTGTGAATGGAAAACTTATAAGCAACCGCAGTAACAAGGCTTGCAAAAGGGAGAGCAATCCGAAATGCACGGGCACTTTCCTTCTTTTTTACAGGCTAAAAATAGCAGTGATAAATGTTAGGTGAATCACTCAAAGAAGGCTGGAAAGGGTCCTGTTAACGTGCGGGTGGCAGAAGTACAGAATCGTGAGGCAAGGCAGTCCGTGAAAACAAGATATTGGTCCTGGTACACTAACCTGGCAGTAAAGTACAAAGCAGTAGACAAGATGGTCCGTTAGGCAGGCAAAGGTCAAGAAATCCAGATTTCCAAGAAAGGACGAAGACAAAACTTCAAAGGCGCCAGCAACTTCAATCAGAAGCAGCGAGCCGAATGAAAAGACTGCTTTTACCCGAAAGTGAAAGCAAAACGTCAGAGCATGGTGATTGGAGGCGCAGGACACATGATAGTGCAGTGGAGCATCATGGTACTCGTAGTTTGTTCGATCCCTGCCGCAATCTCCATTGTAAAAGGAACGGGGGAATGAAGCGCCGCACACCATAAGGAAGGAAAACTGTTTTGTGCGTACCTTTTAAAAAACAAGCCTGTCTTCTGGAAGGATGTGCACGGCGGGATGTAACAGTCCTAGCTTTGTACATAGGGCAGGCCAATGTAATGTACCTTCTTCCATACCATCATGACTACCTGAGACAGTCATTTTCCACAACAGCTGGAGCATAACAAATAATTTGGGAATGGACAACGCACCATATAAATAGACCAGACAAAAGCCATTGACATTTGTTGTAGTTTTCAGCATACATTTTCATTTTGGGTATAACAGAAGTATGTACAGCGTAGCCATGGATTACAAAAATAGGTGCCTGGCATTTTACTGATATTTACCATTTATACGCATGTTATCTCTTTCTATTGCTCTTCCAGAGAGCACATTTTCAGGATTAGCTGAATATTGTGCAACCTTTCAGCATAAATCACCGTGTCAGCAAGAATATTTTGTAATGATCCTAAAGTCACACATATGGAAGGGTTTGCTGATAGATTTCTGTGAGCTTGTCTGTATTAATTGGCTAGTTGCTCTTGTCTTCCTCTCCAATTAATGTAACGTTCTCCTGGGGCATTTGCCCATCTGTCAAACATATGTTTCAGCAGTGAGCTTGGCTAACAACCGAATATCATGAGCTTTTCTGATTTCCGGGAACTCAAGGTTGGACTCTTGACACATTCAGTATATTATGACTTTTTCTCATTAATAATTTCAGTCCATTTTTGTAGCATTTTTGGCTAATAAGTATGCTTTTAACCCCTGCTCCCTTGCAGTTCTAAATGTCACATTCAGTTCCTAATGTACTTCTAATTTCCAACAAAGATTTCACTTAACATTGTTTTTTTTTTTTTTAAATCTCCTCCCTTAAAGCATCTTCGTTTTTGAAATTCTAATGTGGCGCCATGTATTGTTCTAACTGACTGACGCTGCGTTTAAGATATGGGCACTTTTGTTGTGATTCATTGATCACGTGAATGATTGTGTTGCATCTAGACTCTATGGTCTATGATTTTCTAAATGTGCAATGCATTGTTATCAATTAGTTTGCCCATTCCGCTGAGAATATAGCATCTAAGCTGATCAACTACGGATGCGCAGGAGAAGCTGGCGTTGCTGTGATCCCAAGAAGCAGCAGTGTGATGGCAGAGGGTAAAACAAGCTTTTGTGATTCCTCTTGCATGCACTACAAAGGGTGAGAGGTAAGAAAATGTTCAACATTTTCAAGGTCAGCTGTGGAAATGTCAACCACATTGTATGTTCTTTAATGTTTACAGAAATGTGTTGTGACACGACTGAAACGGATACTTCTGTCTTCACAATTCAGGTGGAGACACATGTGTTCAAGCATTTTAAACACACCATCACTTTGCTGGTGTTTGCTCAACATGCCCTAATGCCCCAATGTCCCAAATGCATAGATTCACAATGTGATGCACTGATCAAGCATAAAAAGGCAGAAACATGAATGCAGTTGGCTGAACCTTCAACATCTATCTGTTTTGGTTTGATGAATGTTGTGAATAAAATAACACTGTCCTATAGTCAAAGGCTTGACATTTGAATTCAATTGCACATCTATATTACATTGACATGGTCTGGCGATGAACTAGAGTTGAACTTTCAGTGATGGCTACTAGCCGGCACTATGCTGTGTGGTACTTGCCTAAATGGGCTAATTCTGCTTTCACATTTCCGGCGAATTTTTTTTTTCCAATCCTTTTAAACTCACCAAATATGTTCAGGAGTTTGCTAAATGTATACACCATATACACCAAACACCATTACAAAGCATTGCACAACCAAGAAACAAAAGTGAAAACACTGGAACTCTATTTTGGAAAAAATGTGTCCATGGAGGCCCAGGTTAATAGTCTAGTCTCGCCATCGTCTTATTTCATCAAACTGCTCAGGCATCTTCGTCCATTTATCTCTGAGAATAACGCAGAGATTCTTGGCAGAGCCATCATTGGCTCTAAATTGGATTATGGCTGCTGCCTATTTGTAGGCATTGCACAAAAGGACCTTCACCGGCTCCAGGTGATTCAGAATGGAGCGCTGAGAGAAGTGAAAGAACTGGAGCGTAGAGATCAAGTCTCGGATGCCAGAAGAAGCATGCATTGTCTTCCTGTGCAGGCAGGAGTATGCTTCAGGCTGATTCTTTTCACTCACAAATACCTGAAAGGCCAAATGCCCCCATACTTAATGGAAGTGATCAAAATGAAACAACATATTGGGTCCCTTAGGTCAAATAATACAAATGTATTGATCATTCCTTGATGTAAGCTGGCCAAAACCAGAAATGGAACATTCATTGCCGCGGCCACAGAGGCATGGAATGCATTACCTCCTAATATTAAAAGCATTGAATCTACAGAAGTCTTCAAAAGAAAATTGAAGACTCTACTATTTCATTAGTTCCATGTTCTTTCTCTAGAACCTATCAGCGACCTTTTGCCTTTTAGTCCAAACTTAGAATTTGTTCTGTGGTTTGTCTTTTGTTTTTTTTTTCATCTGCGCCTTTAAGCCTTCGGGTAGCGGGTTGCGCATTATAAATATATAAACATAAACAAGATAGCTCAGTGGGTTGAACACTCACTGCTGATATCTGTGTGTGTTCTGCAGGTTTCAGGTTTGAATCCTGGCCCAGCCAACTCAGACTTTCATCCGTCTGAGGTCGATAAATGAATACCAACTTTGGTTGAGTCACATTGTATGTAAATATGTTCAATGAAAACACACTTTGCAAAAGCGCTATATAAATAAAACATCATCATTATCATTAAAATGCTATGAAGAGCAATGACATTGATACGTGCATTCTGTTGCCATTGCATAGGAATTATTGATGGTAGCATTTTAGGGCCACATCCTGTCACAGATCAGATTATGCAGGGATGTTCTGCTGATGCCCTTGTTGATTGGTAATGTTTCTCCATAAGATCTGGAAAGAGCATTCATGACACAAACAGAAAGGTTCTTACTAACACGTTTCACATTTTAAATTGGATGTAGAAACTACCCTTGTGATGGCAACTATTGTTTCAAGGGAACTATGGACACATCTAAGTGCCCATGATATTTTAATCACATGATACAATCTATGAATAGTGAGACCATTATGCTAAAGAATGGCATTAATTGACAAGATAATAATATATTCTCATTGTATTATATATTTGTATCTGTATTCCTGAAACACACAATGCACATAAATGAATGTGAAAGCGTAGCATGACGTCTCATTTTCCAGAGCTGTTTATATAACACATGACATTTGGAAACCAGATGTAGAATCTTTTTTTTTTTTTATAATTACAAATATGCTGGGAAAAAATGAGAACTAAATTGGTGCTTTTAAGTGTTAAATAATTCAACCCCACTTAACACAGCAGAAGGTTCCTGCAAGGTCAGTTCTCAAATACTTGAAAGGAAAAGAGCACGTATTAAATATAAATAATACAAAGGCCAACAGACAGTACATAACGGTAATAAGGTACAGGTAATACAAGTATTATTAGCAAGAAAATCAAAGATATTTTTCCATGAAATGTCATTTGCTACACTTGGGCTACCATGAAATATAAACTTTGATAGTTCTTCCTCGCTTTTTGTATTCCATAAATACAGGAACATATATAACTTCAAAATATGACATAATTATGTAAATTGAACAAACTTATATATATATATATATATATATATATATATATATTCATCAAATAAATATCCAATGAAAAAGCTTTGTTTTAGTGACATTAAGGTGAAACAATCTGCTGCAACGTAACCCTGGAAATTCAGTATAGAAACATCACTTAAAGTGACGATAAGGAGCCAATTTAATGCCACAACACCGCTGAAATTCGGCAGGTGCTAGAAACGACACCACCTTAACTATGATTGCCCCATTCCTCGCCCCTACGAACACTGATGGCATCTCAAATTATATCACTGATGATATCATATGACATCACGTATGTCATTATGAGTGACATCACTGTTACAGCAGATCATATGTACAAGAAAGAGAGATGCGACTTAAATGGATGAAACGATGCACTATTTTGCTTAACTTCATGAGTCAAACCACAATTTTGTAATGTGAGCATTTGACTCCCAAGTCACAATTGATCAGCACATTCACACAAACCAAAATATACATATAACATCCATAAAAATAAGATCTGCCACACCCAAGCTAATCAACAACCAAATTGTCAATTAACATATTCAAAATCCTTAATATGAAAAGAATAAAAATGACTCATTTAATTTCGAATCAGGATTCTCAGGTACCAAAGAATCTACAAACAGATTGGCCTTAGGGCACTTGCATAGAGCTGATTGGTTCTTAAACACACAGATGGTAAATCATCCAGAAACCTTAAACTTTCTCATTGCTTTGCAGACAGTCAGATAGTCAGAGTGAATACTTTGACAGTCCTTTTTGTCCAACGTGCCCTTTACCTAAACAAACCCTATCCCCTGTGTATTCTCCCTTTATTGTACTTTATTTCTGTTGGTTTGTTTGTTTTATATCCAGTTTTTCCAGCCCTTGTTAAGTATTTTTTTATCTGTTTTGTTTTAATTATTGATTTTTGTCTTTTGATTTTTCTTTTTGATTATTTTCCGGATGTCAACAGAACATCGAGATGCACCCTGCAGGGACGAAGACATTAACCTTGTCACTGTCCCTTAAGACCCAGAAGACATCCAGTCGGTAGAGCGGCCAGCTCCACCAAAGACCTACCACTGCAGGAGTTTCATACGTTCCCTGTGCTGGCAGTACTTCAAGGTGCCTGAAAACACTCAATTTTCAGCCATCGAGAAGGGACAGTGTACATTATGTGATGAGGTAAGTTGGAGAGGAATCACTTGAGTTCCTGCACAGAGACTGGGCAGACCAGTCTACCTCAATCTCCTGATTCATCATTACTGCTGGCAAGTTGAGGAAAGTTTCAGTAGTAGGTTCTGGCAATGGACAATTCTCCTTGGTTGAAATGCCCTATTACCCACCGCCGGACTTGCCACAGGCCGCAGAGGAAGCTGGACCACCGCTACCAGCTGTGTCATCCCCTAGACCTCTCCCATCAACTTAATTTAGTGAAAATGATGGAAGTGTCAATTCTGACAACACTGTGTTGGACACTTCATGTGAATGCTGGCCTCCAGTAGGTGGCGTTATTACCCACAGGAAGTGTGTTATGGCAATAGCACTCAAAGCAACAGCCTTTGAGGCAATTGAGGATGCCCGGGTAGAGCATGGCAATATTGCCAGTTGTTTTTTTAGAGAGTGTTGGCACTTCCCTTTTCAAGTTTGCTTTTACTTGACTTAATAAAATATATATATATATATATATATATATATATATATAAAAACTTACCCGCTACCCCAAGTGAAAGGCCAAATGAAACAAGCATCCCTTAGAACAGGTGGTGTTATAATTAGCAGCAGTCTAGCCCGCAGCTGAGAATTATATCTCCATTAACACCTGTGTAGTTTCCTACCCAGGTGCTAAGGGTCTTTGAATGTCAAAAAAAGACACTTACCCTGAAATGAACTGTCTCTGTTCATGACAGTGACATTATCAACTCGGAAACAAAGTTTAGAATGTATGACACAGCACAGTGTCACACCGCATGGTCATACATTTTTATTTTTTTATTTTCAATTAAACCCCCTTAGCACTGTTGAGATGCATGCCCTTTCAAATCGAGAAATCATACGGAATAATGGCCACACTACTTCTTTTCTAACCTCTATAAAAATCCTGACTTCAAGCACTGCTCCAAACAGAACACTGAATCGAGGAGCATTCCTACAGAGCACATAAAAACCTCATCCAATCAAACAAATCACAATGTAATCACAGCTCTGGCATAAACGTATTTCTGTGGCATACTTTATATTCACTAAACAAACTTTAATGAAACAGTTCTCAATCTCAATATGCAAACAAGAAATATTGAATGACCTTAATACAGCCCCTTACATATTTAACATTATTTAAGAAAGTATTTTTTTTATAAATATTTTCCCCCGGAATTAACTTGAAATACTCATTTGTTCATAACTAGCAAGCACACTGATTACCACATCTCAATGTATCACAATTTTGGAGTATTTAATCTTTTTCCCACTTTGCACAACCTTCCAATCTCTGTGCTACCCCCAAGAACCAAACCTTCACCAATCATCCTTCCTCCCCCTTCCCACATGCTTCCTGTTCTCAAAACTCCATAACAAACACACTTTATATCATTGTTGGGCACTTTCCAATGTCAATTCGGAACTTGATACTCACTTCTTGTTATGGCAGACTTTCAGAACTGAAAAATCTTGGCAACATCAATGCATCGTAGGAGATATGACTAACTTTGTGGCTACAGCAACAATTTTAGGCTTCTCCGGGGATCATTGTTGCCCTGTGAATCTGGCTGAGCACAATCATGTAGGATAATCCTCGGTTTAATTCCGGTACCTTGGGTCTGAGCATATTCGATGTATCATAATGCTTGGCTGAATATTGTATGTATTATATAAGAAAAACTGGATTAAACATGGAATGCTCTTGGGAGATTGAAACACACAGGAGTCTGAGCAAGAGACACATTTTATTTTAGATTGCATATAAAAAAGCTCTCTATTACTTGCCAGCGTCTGTGAACAGCATATTTGGTAGTATCCTGGGAAGAAGAAGAGGTGGAGAGCTCATGGACCAAGATGATCCCAGCATCTTTAATGTACATCCTGAAAAATAGCATTGCATTGCAACAGCATGCACAGCAGAAATTTTGATAGCTTCCATAAAAACAGAGGAGGTGGAGGACACTAGAACCCTGATGAGTCAAGTGCATGCACTGACTTCCTGAACGTCTCTGCTGCTGCAAAGCAGCATACCTAGCGGTTTGGGCAAGTTAGTGGGGCATGTCCACTGCCTATTGCCAATATCCAATATCCAAGATCTTGAACTGCCAAGGGTCTGTCTGCTGTGCCTTCTTGATTGAACGTGAATGAGCATGGAACAAAGGGCATCAACAAAAAAAGGCAGTCAGAGATGAAGGAGAAGGGTGAGTGGCACCTGCATCTGTGCCTCCAAAACATCAATCCACAAGATCTTATTAATCTCTGAACGCTAGTTTTCATTGCTCTGACTAGAGAGTTAACCCGCTTGGAACCCTACCTTTACTCATTTGTATTACCCAGCTTGTCAAAACTGCTATTGATTTGTTATTATACCATGAACTGCTATTCTCTACAAATATTCTCTGCAGCTAGGGTTATTGACTCACCTGAATTTTGATGTATGCCTTGCCATGTGACTGGGTGCCAATGGGCCAAATAGTTAACTTGGTTCGCATGGGAGAGCCAGTGATAGGTTTGGACTACTTAAGTTCCTTTCTCCACACCCGATAACTAAAAGAACGGTGACTTCCACGCATTTAGCAATGTCTCCCATCAATGGTGCCTTCTCTCTCATTACAGAGTTTGAGGGTCTGCTCAATGGGATGGTGTAGGCGTTGGATTCCTTGTGGAAGCTGCACAAAGAAGTGCAAATATTTCTAATAACAGGCCTTCCTCTAACCCTGACAGTGGAGACCTCTTTTGAACCAGAGTTTTTATACAATGATATCAAGGAATAATATATGTGAACAAATAATTACCTTCAACATAGAACAGCAAAGCTTCTAATAGTAATTAGCTTTTAAAGTCCATACAGATATGGGGCTGATCTAATCAATACTCCTGTGTAAACCCATCACTCAACCCCTGCACTTTCTGCTTTGCAGGAAGTAAAAACTACATCAGTAAATGCACCTGGAAACAAAATGACCATGATCAATGGCACTGAGAAGTTAGATGGAGTCATGGGGCCTCAAACCATTGTGGTAAAATCGCAGAAAGCAGTGGCAGTTTAGAATTATCCAATGGATTTATTGCCCTGTTGTCCAGCGCTGATAGACTTTTGTGGACAATGGCATATGTGCTTATACATACTACTAAAAATGCTCTCTTGTTGTTAATGTTCTATTAAGTGGTATGCATCTCAATCAATGTTGTAGTCTGCAAGAGCAAATTACAATAAAAATAGAAAAAAAGCAGGACTGAATTACTATTTGACTCTGATATTGAAAGAGAGATCATGGGAAGGATGGGTGGGAGGCCTTCTATATCTCAAAATCTGCAGGAAATGTGCAATCATGCCACAAACCAGATTGTCAGGGGAATGACACCCAATCATTAAACTAAAGAGGGTGGGGATGTGGGGAATTGAAAACTGGTCAATGTAAATATTTTTGAAATTGTCCTAAGGCGAAACGTGATAGAGGGGTTTAATTGTGAATGCTGCAGTGCTACAATTATTGGCACAGGTTTCAGATTTAAAGAAGACAATTTTGAAAGAGTTGACATTATTCAATAAACTGCCTGAAAGGGATTGTCAAAAAAATGACTGTGTGGGGAACACCAACTTTTGTGTGGTGAAGCTTGCAATGACAACATCAAGGAGAATAGAGCTATTGCTTTCCAGAACAGTCATTTAAGTGTCCAAAGTATGCCCGAACCTCAATGTCTCAATTCCACATTACAAAACATTCAATTATCCCCTCCTGCCCCTTCCCTTTGTGCAACAATGAATCCAATTGCTTTCTCTGAATTTGCTAAGGATTTCCAATTTCTGAAGGTCCACCCCAGTCAAATCATGTTATGCATAAAGAGGACGAAATGGAGAGGAAAAAATTGATCTTCACGGCATGGGACCCAAAGGTATCTAACACAGCATATGAGGGGACTGCATTAATAAGACATTGGGGGTCATTAAGTCCCCGGCGGTAGCCATGCCGGTGAAAACAGCACGGCTGACGCTGGAGTTGTATTTTTTTCCGGCGCCTGGCTTCAGGGACCGCCAGGGCTGTAATGCCCTGGTGAGTCCTCATTGCCAGGTGCCGGAAAAAGTAAACCCCCCATTCCCATTCAAGTCCCATAGTACTCAATTTGAATGGGGAGGACGGATGCACTGGCACTGTGTACAACAGTGCCGGTGCATGCATCAAAGTCTGCGGGCGGGTGCCTGGCGGACAAGAGGGCATCCAACCTGCAAACATGTACTTTGCTGGTCTGGTAACAATGGTGCCGGTAAGCCTACCGGCACCATTGTTACCAAACCGGCAATGTTATAATGAAGCCATTTATAATTGAGAAGGTATAAAAAGGTTGCTGCTTTGTTATTTGTGACAATATAGTCAATTTCTCTAGCAATTTCAGATGCATATGACCTTTGTCGAGTGGATAGATTTCTCGGAAAAGGGGGTATGTTGGTGTTTATTTTTTGCTCGGCAGTTAAAGTGCATGAGATGACCATTCAAGGTCCATTTCACTGTGAATTAATCCTCATGAAGATACTTACAGATGCAAACACTATGGTCATCTTGCTATACCGACCACCTGTCGTGATGCCAGACTTCACACATGAATGTTTTATATGCTGCTGCCTTTACATAAACCAGAATTGAAATACATGTTGTTTGGAGGTTTCAATTTATGGACGAACAATACTGCTGATCAGGCTGTAGCCTTGGAGTCTTCTCTCAAAGAATGTGGATTCAAGCATCAGATTCACAAAGCAACTCATCTTAAGGGAAACATTCTGGATCGGGACGAGACAATCAACATCCAAATTAATCCACCCACTGTGTCGCCATGTCCATAGTCTGACCACTGCTTTATTGTATTTAATCTCCTGATAGCTAATTTAGTGAAAAAGCCCTAACCCATCAGGATTCATAAGTTATCTAGGAATGTATTGTAAATTACTCCTGAATCTCTGGAGCCTTTCATTTCTCCACTTAGTCAAGCTATATCAGGCTCAGAATCTGCAAAGCGGGTTTCTATGATGTATCAAGATGCACTTTCTAAGGCAGTGGAAGCTGTGGCCCCATTGCAGTTGCGATCTCTGCCTTGTATGAAAACCACACATGGTACACAACAGAGCTACAGGGGCTCAAAATATTAAAAAGGAAATGCTTTAACAAGTGGACACAATCTGACACTATGATCTAATCTGAAACCTACCAATTGCAACAGAGATAGTTTCCCTGCATTGTGGTCAAGGATTGTTTACCAGTTCTTGGTTCAGCCATCACACATTTAGTTAAAAGATCATTTGTTCAGAGAAAGGTCCCAGACTGTGTGAAGCATGCTTGGATCACACCACTATTGAAGAAACCCAGGCTATATCCACTGAAGTCACCCAACTATATACCAATAACAAATGTGCCATTCCTACTCTAAATCTTGGAATGGGTTGCCTATCTGCAAGTGTTGGAGCACTTAAATAAGAATAACATTTTAAGCAGTAGGTAATATGGGTTTAGACCTGCTCACAGAACAGAAACTGCCCTTTTTGATTTTAAGTTAAATATCCTAAGACTTGTGGATAAGCGTCATTTGGCATTACTGATGCTCTTTTAACTCTCTTCTGTGTTCATCTTAGTAGATCATTCTATTTTGACTGAAGGCCTTCAACAAGTTTCTTTTTTCCCACCTCTGCAGCAGAGTTGGTTAGGACTTTCCTGGTCAACCATCAGGCTAGGATCTGTAGTCCAGGAGCAACGGCAGACACAGTTGAGATTCAGCTTTGAATCCCACAGGGTTCCTGTTTGTCATCATTGTATAATATGTTTACCCTTCCTTTGTTCCAGCTCCTGGAGGACAGGGGTATAGTTTATACCAACTATGCAGGTGATACTCAATGTATGATCCCCCTGAAAGCAAGGGAGTATGATAACGAGTTTAAAGAAATTAACCATGTATACTCCTTGTTTCAGGTCTGGATGGTTAGCACTGAATAATGAGAAAACAGAGTTCATGATCATGAGTACAGCACGTCTACTGTGCAAGCTAGGGACTGCATTTTAGTTGGGTGTTTACTTGGATCAAAACATGACCATGACAGCACAGGTTAATAATATGGTGTTGTCATCAGCTTATTACATCAAATTGCTGACCCAGTTATACCTGTTTCTGACCAAAAACAGTTGTGCCACAGTGGCTAGAGCAAATTGTGGGCACGAAACTGGATTATTGTAATAGCCTTCTCTATGGTATTTGTAAAAGAGATTGTGCTAGGATCCAGGTAATTCAGAATAGTGCTGCTAGGGCAGTTGACGCACTGTGTAGACAGAATCATGTATTCTGGCCAGAAAGGAACTACTCCCCATTGAATCTGTGATTGTGCATCAGACACTGACGATTACAAATAAATGTATTTTTGGCACATGTCCCACATATTTCATGGAGAGCCTGGTTAAGCTCCCTAGTCATAGGGCCTTAAGATCTAATGGAACAACCTGTTCTGGGTTCCTATAACTATGTTGGCTATGGTGTACAAGGGAGCTTTTTTTGCAGCAGTGCCTATGCTGTGGTATACCCTGCCACCGGAATTGAGAGGTACAGAGTCCCTGAAGATGTCCAAGAGGAAACTGAAGACCCTCCATTTGCATTAATTGCCTCCTACCCTGCATGGTTTGGTGCTTTATGTTTTTGACATTATTTCTGTTGATTGTGTTTGTTTGTTTATGTTTAGTGAGAGCACCCTTATGCCTATGGGCCTGTGTGCTGGCACATTACAAATGCAAAATAAATAAATATAGAGAGGCTCCTAGACTCTGATGAAAAGTTACACAATGATATTAGAAGAGAGTTGGTGAATGAAGGTTGGTCGGTGGGCTTGGTGTCTACTGACTATCCTTCCCCCGTGATTGAGTCTGGGATTCAATGAGGCAATATATATTCCAGAGGAATTCCTGAAGCCTATTTTAACACACCTCCAGTAGTCACTGGAAATGAAGAAATATGTGACCAACAAGGCTATCTTTCAATAGCTCCTAACATTGGGGAAAAACAATATGAGGGCCTGCATGGTAATGACTGATTATGAGAGAGCCCTCACATCTTTATGAAAATAGGTGGATATTCAAGTGTGCAGCTGTTGTATTTCGTCTATTTTTAGATCCCACTTGGAATATGGTGGGCCCAAATAGCAGGATTAGTGATCAAGATTGGCATGGGAATATTGAAGGCAAAAATATGTCCTGCTTCAATGATACATTAGTGACTAACTCAATCTTGAAATCGACTTTCATGAATTTATATTTCTAGCAATTCAACTTGAGTGGCCCTACACAGGTGAGAGGGTTAACCTTTTAGATTAATGTGACTTTCATTTTTTCCATAAGTATGTTAGATTCGGGTCCAACAGATATTTTGGTGATTGAGTTCCCTGATGACCTTTTCCTCTTTCCACTTAATGTTTAAATTGAGTGGCAGATGGAGGCCGGCATGATGTTCATATGAATAAGCTAAAGGAACTGTTTGAGGGTACTGTTGAATGCTATAAGCAGGGATACAAAATCATTGTATTGCTTGCTTTGGAAATGAGCTATTGTGGGTTGTTCATGTGCACCTGCAAACATACATATAATAGGTTTCTAAATCACTGGGAACATTTCTGTGCATGGAGTATCCCTCCCTAGTCCATGGGGGATATACCAGGTAAAATAAATATACGTTACACTGTAGAAATGATCAACTGTGCATTGAGCATACAGTGGTTAGCTGCATCTGAACATAAAATAACAAGCACAAGTTTCCATTATAAACAACTCAGAAGCCGATTTTAACAACCTGAAGTATATTTGGATATTATAAGGATATCTCATAAAGAAATAGGATTACTAGTAATTAAGTTTCCATTTTCCATTGTGGGTTCTTGAGTCAGTAAATACACTAGAAAAACAGGTTTACATCCTCAAAAGTGTCATGTGGCACAATCAGAATGATATGCAGATAGTGCCAAATGAAGGTGTGCCTGGGAAGACATCTTGCAATCAAATCTGGAATATTACGGTGTCAATTCTAGTAAAGGAGGAAATACAGCAGACCCAGCAGATGGCATCTAGCACTGCCTATAAGCACGTTCCAATATATACTGTTATGGAAAGAACATGTCTGTGACAGAAAACAACTATAAACGAAGATTAACCTAGCAGACGTGTTGTATTGCTGAGCGTGGTGGTGAGGCAGTGGAACATTAACACAAATCTTGCCCTTAATGAGTCAGTAGACATCTGTTATTTTAGAGAAGGTTTTTATTGTCCGTGTCTTTTGTCCTGACAAGCACAAACATCTTTTACACTGACTATAGAGGAATCCCATTATGGTTATTATTTTCTTTTGATTTTAACATGTGATTGTATTTAACACCATTATACTATTACTTTAAAGATGCCTTTTTTTTTTATCAAGGTGAGAGTGTAACAGGCCATCTCGCTTAACAGGCCGAACATGTCCCAAACCACTTGGCAGCCATCCCTGGAAGGTCTCCACCACCAATTTAGAGCCAGATGACAACACATTTTGGGTGTGCATGTTTTGCTCACACCTTTTTGTAAAGTAGAGAAAAAATTTCGAAATTGACCTCGAAACATCACTTCTGGTAGATATTGTGACTCCCTATTCCAGCACAGATTGTTCATGATACAGATGCTGCTAATAATATTAATAATAATAATAATAACCACAATGTTCATAATAATACTACTAATAATACTAACACTAATAATAATAATATTATGATAATCATAATGCTAATGGAAATAGGTTTCTGTATGATATGATAGGTTATTTATAACACGCTTAATACCCAGAGGTTTCTAAGTGCAGAAACGGGGATCGAACCTGTGGTTCTCCGTGTCATCTTGCTTCCAAGGAGAGCATGTTGCCCTTGAGCTATCCTCTCTATAACGTCGCAGGCCATATTCCTTAAGCTGTTAAGCACTGTAACAATCGTTGTTATTAGTACCCCATTTTGAATGGTACTATTCACCAATTTTGAATCGCACCAACTGCCACGGTCACCTAGAGTCGTTTCACTTTGCCTGTAAACTCTAATATGCAGGTGTGCTTCTGTAAACAAACCTGTTGTTTTCTCTGTACCCTAACTTGGGTGACACCCTACAAACTTGAGGGGCATAATCACCCCGCACTTGACCAAAGAGTATGACCAAGTGTAGGACGATTACTGGAAAGTCCACTTTTTTTCAAACAACAGTGTCCTGAGAACCTTTAAGGTGTTTACAGAAGACACGTGCATGCATTGCAAATCAAAAGTGTAATACATCAATGGCAACGTATTAGCTTTGTCTTTTCAAACAATTCTAATCACGGTTGCCTCTGTCTTACTGGAATTGGCGTGCAAAAGGGACCTCTCTATGCACAGTACCTCACAGGTGTACCTTCGATGCTTAGATTGCCTCAATCTTTGTTCGCCTGTCCTTTAGCCTGAAAGCCTATGACACGACAATTTCTGCCATGTATGTTTGCTGCATTGTAAATCTAGCACATTCAAACACTCAGCATCTCTAAAGTATAGCAGGAAGATACTTTTTTAAAATGATTTATTTATAGTGTAATTGGTTAGTAAAAACCTTAAACACTTATACAAATTCATTCTTCACAAATACATAAGCATTTTAAAACATATATACACTATGAATCAATCTAAAACAATTGTATACAATTCTCATGCAAATTCATCTTATAAAATCTGTAACTCAATAGCATATCAATATACTAACACTAAAGCAATAAAGGCTTTTAAAAAAAATTAATAAGCATTGAGGCATTCAAGCGCTAAATGAAATCAATCATCTAAGCCTCTTTCATAGCTAAATATTCAAATGTAGCAATTCAAGTAGTGGTTACAGCCTCCCATTTCTTGACAAACTCTTTCCATATGAAATAGGCTGCACCGACATACATCAGAGAAGAGGCCATGTAGATACTTGACCAGAACTGATCTGTTTCAATCATCCTTGCCTAGCAAGATGGTCTGCCCTTATACTCTCAGAATAGCACAACAATTGGCAGCTTTCAGGTTGCAATTTTCAATTGGATTAAGTGGTTACGTGGGGTTATTAAATTGCTGGATACCTTTGTTTGTAAATTGCAGGTCAGGGGATTTTTCTGGAATGAGAACTTGTGACTTACAGATACACACAGATCTCAACAGCCAGTGTTGAGAATTATATGGGTACATATACTCAATTCGCACCCAGCGAGGAGCACTCAGCCAATTAGGTGGGAATACACCGTATACCGACCCCTCTTTCCAGCCATCCAAGGCCCTTCCCAAGGTGGGGCAATCTTGATTATGGGGAGGCTCCCTGTTGCCTCCCCACCTCCCCACACTTCACTAAACTCCACAAACTAAAACATAGCCTTTCCGATCCTCTCCCTCCCCACTTACCTGCTGGACTGGAGTGTTGTGCTCCAGTCACAGTGCACCGCACGCCTGTTACCACCATAGAAATGGAAAAGGGACATAGTCCCTTTTCCAATGGTGGCGAGCATCTGTTTTATTTTATTTTCCGGGAGAGTGGCGTCGCACAAAAGGGGCAGCCCAAATCAAGAAAGAAATACAATAAACCATTTGCATCCCCGATAAAACTGGGCTGCAAATAGCTATCACCCACTTGTCGACTGCAGACATGGCCAGTAAAACCCACAGCCCTCACTGAGGAACTCACGTCGCTCAGGGCTACCTAGGATGGGGTTAGCAGCTGTTACCAGCCATGTCTGCCACTCGAGGCAGGGGTGATGGCCAGAATCAATTTCTGTTGATTGCTTCACATTTTCTTGGAAACAAAATCATTCAACTACAGTGTCACAAATGTACCCATTCATATTCCTGTCAGAAACACAAAGACAATGCTGCAATGTCTGATGCAGTCTGTACCTCACGGCTTACTATATCCCTACTGGAAAAAATTACTTTTCTAGGGTCTTCCACCAAATAACTTTAATGTTGTAAATCTGCCTACTGTGCCTTGATTCTGATGTAAACAGTCCTTTCAAAGGGCTGTAGAGGTGAATGCCTTATTGGCAGCACTTCCCTAATTTACCCAAGATGGAAGTGGCCTCCCTTTCCAAGCTATTTTGTGCACCATAATATTTTGAAATTTGAATAACAGCAGTGTCAATGATTTCTACCCCTGGACAACATGATAAAGAACACACTTTCCAAATGTTACATGTGGTAATGCAGGTATAGCTCTATTCTTACAGTTTATTCTGAAACCAACATAGATACTTATGGTCATTATAGTTTTGGTACAAAGGAGCATAATGTAAATGCAGCCCTTGCGCTGCAGAGACTTGGCTGTCAGTGCAGCTGTCTAAAGGGCCACTGTGACCTTGGAAACTCCTCTGCGAGACTTGTAGAGCATTCACTTGCTGTAAATCAGGGTACTGATGCAGCGGGACACAGATAACACTATGCTTTTGCTGTGGAGTCGGTGAAAAGTGAATCTGAACAGCAGATTGCCCTTTCAAAGATGTAATTACTTGCATCCTTTTAATATTTGATACTAATAAAACATAAACAGGACTTTCACACCGTTGCCAGATGGCAATTCATGACACAAACATCTGGGTTGCTATATTAGCCAATGAGCAAAACTGTCTTTCAAAGGGGAACCAATAAAAGACACAGGGCCTGATTCACAGAAGTATTTTACAATGGCACAGTCCCATAGGAAAATGTTCAGTGAATCAGGCCCATGATGTGCAGAGAAAAAGAGCACTGAAAAATATAAGAGCGATCTGGGATATATACACAGTAGTACCATATTTTGTGCATGTGGTTCTTGCATTCACTCACAATGAAACAGTTTTACTTAAAGTTGGAACTACTGGTACTTTTGCAAACATTCTTTCTTTATATTTGTTATGCTATTTACCGTGCATTGATTTTTAGATAGCTATTTAAGAACTGCAACCTATAAAACAGACGCCTGTACTTTATTTCATCGTTATTACCCCCTCTTCTGCCAGTTTGGGCATTATTTATTCACTTCTCTACATATATGACCACCATGAATGGAACTGATTTATCAGTATCCTCGAAAACCTTTAACAATGGTAATGTGCACATGTGTTTGGATGGATTTCCATTTCCAATCCAGAAGGGCACTCTGGGATTACACTCACCTTTCTCACTCTAGTGGAGGCACTACATGCACTCACACAGACCGGGACAACAGGTTGTACCATTCCCTTTTGGTCCAGCCTCTGATGCTAGAAAATAACTCGGGTATGTAGCCCATCTATTGTTATTCGACTTGCAGCTTACAAAGGGTTACACATATATCCTTATAGCGGCATGTAATTGCAGAGTATGGGAATGTTCTCCTGAGTCGAATTGTTTACAAATCTAAGCATGCCATGACATACATACTTTGTCACTATTAATGTATCTATCATATATTGAATTAGATATGACAGGCTGTGCTTCAAAGATAGCAGAGCTCATCTCAAATTCTAATATACATCTTAAAATGAAATTAATTGTTTTCAACCTCACGGAGGATATTCCATTATGAATGTGCGTTTTAATTAATTGCAATCTAATATTTAGATGTGATATTGTTTTGCTCACTTACTGATGTAGTCCAGCATGTTTCTATTGGACTAGAATGGTGTCGGAAATGCCAATAGAAGGGACTGGGAAGAACATGAGTGAAGCATGATGGGAAGTGCATGAGCATACAGCTGATAAAAAAAAACAAGGACCACTTGACCGATGCCACACTACTTGCAGAAATAATTATTCTTTCGGAAAAGAATAATTGATTTTTTTGGGCACCTGAAGTCGTCCTTCGCCATCTTCAGTACAATTCTTGCACTAACCTATTTACTAACCTGCTAACTTGCCAGTAACTTAGCAAGTCAATTCTTAGTATAAACAAGCAAGAGGTGTTAGCTGCAGTAACCAGAAGCCCAAGCAATGAAATAAGGGGTTCACAGCTAGTTACTGTCGCGATGAATCAAGCATTAAACAAACATGGCGCGTGGTCAAAGATTACCCATATGTTGTGAATGTATGTGTCACGGCGCTATATGAAGTACACAATTTTACAAACAGTCAAATCGACGTGTTTAGAATGAGATGTCCTTTTTCAGCAATTATGTTGGATGCTCAAAATTATTTTGCGGCCTTATACTTAAAATGCGTTTGTAGTTAGTGCCAGGATCATTTTACACATATGCATGTTCATAGAGCCACAGGTTCCAGATGCATAGCAACACATTCATATGATTATCAGTGGTTGTACATTGAAACCACACAGTGGCAGATATTAATGAACAGTTAACATGTGACTCCTATTACATATGCACCAATATTACCATTTATTTTTTTGTTGTGCTTTTATAGTTTCTTCCCCTTCTCCGGCTAGGATTTTAGGGGAAAGAGGAACCAGTGATGATCTTGTTAAAGCTCTTAGCTCGAGCCTTAGAGGGATCACATAGAAATTGCCTTAGAGAAGTGACCAAGCAGCAATCACCAGCTACGGGTGAAAAAGCAAATTCTCGCTTGCTTGGACAGACAGATCTCAACCAGGGCATATAATACCGAAGCTTTGCACCGGTGCACGTACGATTTTGCACTGGATTATCATGAGGGCAATAGTTGCCTCAATACTAACAAGATATCCCTTCTGAATATTTGTATACTAGGTCAAAGGTTGCCCTAGTCCTAATGATATTCCATATAACCACAATAGCAGATGTTTTCAAAGTACAACAAGGCATTTAAAGAATTCGTTGTTTACAGTAGTTCATTTCTTTGCACTAGTTATAATACCATAAAACGTTCCCTTGCATGAAGGCAACGTTTCCGTATTTTGGCCCCCAGGCCAACAAAGGTAAATAGATGAGATGTCAGGCGTATTCCCAGTACGTTGGAAATGGTGGAGAGTCAGCCCTGGTCCAGTTGTAGGTGCCCTCATGCAGGAACGAAACTGATTCACCTGAACTCCCCAAAATACGGAGCCTTGATGACATCTCAGAGTTCAAAGAGTGGGGCAAATCCAGCGATTGGTGTGCACCTGTTCCAATTGGTGTGCACGCACCTGTTACACGGCACTACTTTATAAGGGGCATCTGGGCCCCTACATTTGCCTGGCTCTGCTCCTACCAGGTGAAGCGACTTAGAGTGGGCCTTCTGCAACATATTACAAATATCAGGCGTGTATGAAAGCCTTCCCTTCAGATACCTCCTGCTTCTAAGCAGTGAAATAATAGCTGAAATTACGACCCGATCTAATCGAATTCTATTTGTCAACAATGGAAGGATATGGAATGTTTGATTGGTCAGGGTTGGAAACAACCAGGTTGCCCCCATGTTAGAGGTGAGAGCCTAACCAATGAGAAGCCCAGCTTCGATAATGAAGAGAATTACCTATTCAATTAGTAAATGTTTAGAGTTTCATTAAGAGTGGAGAAGAGTTGTGGGATGAAATACCAGCAGAGGAAACTAACACCTCCACCAACTGTATTTCTGAAAATGCACACTTTTAATAATATACAATAATGCACCATTGACTGAGCAGTATTTCTTGAGTACTACTGGTATATGTGCATTTATTTTTATATCCATTTCTACAGTCACCAATATTGTGCATATGTTTAATGTTGAGAAGGACCAATACTGATCCTTTTTTTTCCCAGTACACGGGCAAGGTGGTGACAGGGGGTATCAGAGCCAGGCTGCCCCTATTCTCCTTAACTCTTTTCAAGGCTTCAGAACTGTGGTGCCACCGGGACTTCCTCCACTATGCCAATTTTGCAATTGGTGCTATACGTGGTGCTGTTAGTGAATGTATTAGCTGTGCAGTATTTTCAGTGTGTAGTTGAACATTTGACACTAATACTTAGAATTGGGAGGTACATTGAGTGTGTGAGATTTGCTAAGGCCATTAAAATAGTGGCAGCAGGCGCATGAACATTGGCAGATTCAGAAAATAAAGCAGAGTTCAAAGCTGGACGTGAAGGAAAGATTTGTGGTGTGCAGAGCAATGTAGAACACTATTTGTTTGCTCAGGAAAGGGAAGGAAGGGTAAAGTGAGGAATGCAACATTGATAGGAAAGTCTGCTAAGCGTGAGGCAGCTCAAAGGTCGCAAAAGGGTGAGATGGATCCTGGGAGGTTCTGACATATCCTAAATGATGTTCTATTTCTTCCACCGGACCGAGCCATACCTTAAAAACCTGTATTATTCTCAACATTGATTCATTATCACCTGATAATGTAAAGTTGTCTACTACATGTTTGCTTTACTTTCTGAGCTTTAAAGAGAAAAGAGAATGATCTCTCTAGTGTTTTAGGAAATGGCGAGCTCTTCATTTTGTAAAGGCAGTGCTTTCAGACGTAACATATTCAACCACTCTATCTAGGCCATTTTACATCCAAAGACAACTGCCTGAAGTGCTGGCGTCCATGCTTGAATCTCAGAGACTTAGGGCCTCATTACACGGTAGGCGGTAGGGATTTACCGGTACCGGTAAAATACCGGTACCGGTAAATCCCTGCCGCCTTACTACGAGGTCCCTTAGCGGGTTGGTACTTTAACGCCTGCTTTTTGCAAGCGTTAAATACCAACACGCTAAGGGACCTCGGAGCTAATTACGGCACCGCTAAATTGCGGTGCCGTAATTAGCGCCTTCCCCATTGAGCCCTATGGGGCAGAAATGGGAATGGGGAAGGGCAATGGCGGAAGGGGGATTTACCGCCCCTCCAACCTTGGGATGGGGCGGTAAATCCCCTTTCCGCCAAGGCGGTGCCGGTATTTTACCGGCATGAGCCATGGCGCTAATAGCGCCATGGCTCACCGCCTACCGTGTAATGAGGCCCTTACAGTTCTCTAGCGGTAAAGTTCAGAGTGCTTATGGTTGGTTCATGATGAGCCTAGCGTTGTGTATACGTTTCTGGCCAAATTGTCTTCACTGAAGATATGATCACTGTGCATTTCATGACTTATGGCACGAAAGGCCACCACGCTTGTGTAGACAAACCACACAGGTGCAGAAGCTCGCCATACAGAGAACATTTTTTATTCTGATGCCCATTGCAATAATGCGTTTTTATCAGAATTTGCAAGGTTTTGATGGGACAGCTAAGATCAGATTCAAATCAACAAAATGTATAACAGAGCGGGAGTGTGATGCACTTGGGTTGATTGGAAACTAAAAGTTGCAATGGAAATGTTTTTTCAAAGTGGCCCCATATTGCACTGTGTGAGCAAACCCAACCCCTTTAAGAAGGACATTTGGAGAAAAAAAAAAGAAAAACAGGTAACCACATAAAAGCAGGTGAGCAAACATAATCAGCTCTCTAGTTCAATGATACACAGATATTCAGCATTGGTTGACATAGCCAATCTCCCAAACGGCATCATCACTGATAAACCCTGTACAGCACATTATTACAGACCACCCTTTTGTTTCAGAGATAATGTTTGCTGGAAGGCTATGCATTGCTTCTCTCCCACCCTCTGCATAAAGTGGCAATGCCCACAATGACAAATATGCATAATGAATGCCCTGCTCTAAGACTATTCCCTGAAAACCGCCATACTATGTCATAATGTCTGCTCAAGTGGTGGCAAGAAGGAGTTAGACTCACCTTGCTTGCTCAGCCAAGTAATCCTTTCTACAAACCAGTTTTTGTTAGACTTTTCAGCCCATTAAGCCTGCCATTGCAGATTGGGCTGTTCTGCCATGATTCCACGCTCTGCCGGGCTGTGTTTTGCATTATTTGATATCATGTCATTGATTGGATTGAGAGTGCCTTTTCATATGTGTTCACTTATGTTATTTTGTTTAATGTCTTTTGCATTATGTATTAGTGTAAGAATGGATTTGTTAAATTGATTTATTCTGCCTGTTCTGCTCAAGCGGTGGCAAGAGGGAGTTAGACACCCCTTGCTTGCTCAGCCAAATAATCCTTTCCTCAAACAACTACATTACCCAGCATTCTGATACTCAGGGACTTTAATTATTGGCTTGATGACAGCAGTGATTCTCTTGATCAAGCACTCTTTTATCTAGGCTTTATTCAACACATTACATTCCACACTCACAGAGAAGGCCACACTCTGGATTGGGTCTGTACACAGGATGTGACTATCAATGAACTTGCTGTATCACTGTGTCCTTGGTCAGACCATTACTTTATCAAATTGGTTGTGCCATCTCCAGAATAAAATCCCAAACACACAGATTTATATTTTGACATCTAAATGGAGCAGGTGTAGGGCTACTAAAGAGGCACGTTCTCCTCTGTTGAGCTCTTCTTTAAAAGTTCTTGATTCACTTTCCACAGCACAGGATCTCGCAGATCACTATTATCAGGCATTACTGTTGGCAATTGATAAGATTGTCCCTCTAAGAGATCGTAAGATTTGTCTCACTAATGGTAAAGACACCTGGTTTACTCCTGAGTTACACATTTTACGATCAGAGAAAACCAAATGTTACAAAAAGTGGCTTGATGACAAGGAAAGCTGTCTATCAATATTTAAATAATACAATATCTAATTAATTATGGCCAAGAAAGAACATTTTGAGTCTTGTATAATTTCTGCAAATTAAGATTCTAAATAATTATTTAAAATCCTCAGAGAATTGGAATCCCCTGATTTGAAACTGCATGATTCCATCCTGAAGGATAAGGCCTGGAGTATGTCTATAGAGAAGACTGAATAAGATCCATACACTGCAACAGGGAACTTATAAAAAGCAACCATCTATCACTCCCTCATCTAGCTGCAGGGTTTATTTCCCTCCAGACTTTCCACCAGTTACATTTTCCAAGGTTATGGAACAAGAAGTTATATACTTATCAAGTCTCCCAAACCAATGACAATCAGAGGGGATCCTTATCCAGCAGTTATTGTAAAGGAATGTGTCTCTATGTTAGCTGCTCCTATCGCAAAATGAATTAAGGCCACTTTTAGTTTGACTATAATTCTATCTTCCATTAAACAGGCTTGGATTTCCCCACTCCTGAAAGAACGGTCTTTGGACCCCAATGTGGCTACTAATTACCGACCCCTAACCAATATACCACCTCTTCTCAAAATCATTGACAGAGTTGTGCATTTGCAGGTTCAGACTTATCTTGAAAGGCACAACCTATTTGCCAAAGGCGGTCATGCTTCAGGGCTGTACTTGGCATGCAGGCCACCTGACTAGACATTACATTTACCATATTACTCATTCTGGACAAGGGTGGATTGGCCTTGCTCGGCTCATGCTCCTGGATCTCGTAGCAACATTTGGGTTGGTTGATTACAATATGCTAGTTGATAGGTTGTGTGCATCAGTCAATTTTCCATTGGAAGATGCAAATTGGGTCTATTCCTTCTTGCCCCAGCATAAACCAGATTCTTTAGTGACTCAGCTGCAGCAGCTCGGGTTAACCTTGAATGTGGACTACCACAGGGTCATGGCTTCTACCCCACCCATTATAATTTGTTCACCAAACCCCTTTTTGATCTTGGGTAGTCTTGGTGTTTTTTTATACCAACTATGCTGATGACACTGAGATATTGTTTCAGCTGCCTGGGGACTATAAGCAGGATGCTGCTAATAATAACAAGATCCATGACATTATTAAGAGATGGATGGTTCTTAATTCATTGTTACTAAATGATGCCACAACTGAACTTCTCATTGGTTGCACACAATATAGATTTAGCAGGATTTCCTCAGAATACAAGGAGTTCACCATTGTTGGCTGCACCTTTCCAGTGTCAGCCAAAGTTAAGACCCTAGGGGTCTATCTGGATAGTACTCTGAATATGAAAGCATAGACCAACAATTTTGTCTCTACAACATTGTGTTGTCTGATGTTGCTGTGCCAAATTCTCAATCATCTGTCTAAAGAGATGTTGCTCAAATTGCACAAGCAATTGTTAGAACAAAAATCGATCACTGTGTCAGCCTCTTATATGACCGCTCCTCAAATCCAGTCCTCGCACATTACATCATAATGATACAAACTTGCTAGTTAATGCACATGTTAAGCTTGAAAGAGCTGAAAGACTGGCACCTGATGTAAATTCTGACCATTGGTACTCTAAAGTGGCCTGAT
This sequence comes from Ambystoma mexicanum, assembly GCF_040938575.1. Taxonomy (NCBI): domain Eukaryota; kingdom Metazoa; phylum Chordata; class Amphibia; order Caudata; family Ambystomatidae; genus Ambystoma; species Ambystoma mexicanum. The sequence continues at coordinate 1,247,189,746 of NC_090930.1, read as the reverse complement.
GTGTGTTCTCTCATGTCATGTGTATTTTGTTGGGGTGCTTCTAGATGTTTGCCGTATTTGTACACCTCTTTGTCCACGGGCTGTAGGTGCATTATAAACACCAAATACATAATTTGGAGCAATGGAAGGCCACCACATAGTCACAGTTGCACTGTGTCAGTGTGTATATGTGTGTATGTGCTCAATGAAGCACTACTTTATCAAAATAGACATGGCATTAATTGAAACTGGTGGAACTTTATAGAAGTTTAACTCTGATAACTCATAACAATAATCTGAAAGTGTATCTATTATTTTTACTATTTTCAGGATATAGAGTTTTCAGCTGTTGCCACTAAATGTTGCAACCAAAATCATCACATTCAATTGTAAAGGTTTAATGACTAATTATCATAATTTACAATGGTAACAGTATTATAATTTGATGTTATATGGTTAAACATTACTTAGTACTATTATCCAGGGGTTCTCTTATTGGCCACCGTTTTGTTCTTCTAAAATAGATAGATTCGAGCTAGTACCACTTACTACTGATTATTTTTCTGCAAGCACTTTAAGCTGTGCTGCTCTCAATTGTGCAGACCGGGATATTTTGAGTTATCCAGCCTTCATGCAGCACAGTGTCAGAAGGGCAGTAAGCAGCTGGTAGAAGAAAAATGGTTTGCATGCCATTTCCACACAGAGCAGATTTGCAAGCTACCCAACCAGCAAGGCAGTTTTTCATGCAGAATCCACTTGTGAGTTTCGAAAATAAAAATGACCTTGGGAGAAACCCACACACAGGGGGGTTTCTCTGCATTTTAATACAGTCTAAATCCAGGTAGCAGCAGGACAGTTGCTAAAAATTGGTTCAGCCTTTTTGGAATGTTGAGTAATATGACTGGGAATTCTTAAGCCAAAGTATGGTGTTCTAAGAAATATTATTATTTATCTAGCGCCAGACCCCTTTGTGTTTAGGTTTCTGAACGTTTTAGACATTAGTTTCTATTCCATAATCAAGAACCTTAAGGTAAAATATATTTGATATTGTTAGAGAAATACATTTTACTTTGTTTACAGAAAATCCTTATAAACAACACCCTTTGCAAAATTATGGGTCTGATTCATGGATGCGTTTTATAATGGTGCAATCCCATAGGAAAACATTCTGTGAATCAGGCCCTATATGAATTAGATTATTATATTTGTTTTGAACAATAATTCTCCAAACATATTTCAGTGGATTATCTCATCGAGCAAGCACATTATTTCTCAACACAATTTTTTTTGCAATGAATTGTCCCAGTTGGTTGTAAATAAATGTGTTATGGCAAGTCACTGAAATCATCTGTATCTCAATCTATCCCTTTGCCATGTTGCTGGATATTTACCAAGATAATTGAGCCTTGTAGACTGTCCTATGAAGTGTTTACACAATACAGCAGCAAACTGTCCATTATCATCTGCTGTTGAAGCCAAAAACTTAATTCGCTTCTTATGTATCTCGCCCATTTGATTTCATATAAACACCTTTCCAGGTTTTATCTTTATCATGGACCTGAGAAGGTTTTAAATAATTCATGTCATAACATCTTATGTACATTTCTAATTGACTCAATTGAAGATTAGGAACTACTTTCACATAGAGTATTTAATCACTTTGTTGAGGAATTGGTCCAGTTTGTTTCTGGAGACCCAATTTCTTCAGTGTATGCCACATGAGTATTGATGCATGTGCACTGAAAGGGCTAGTTTACACCACAGTTGGAGTATGTGTAAATGAGAGTGTGCTTGTAAGATAGTATAGATTAAAACAATTAATGGAAACATACCACTAGGCCGGGTAAACTTTCTCAAAAGTAATCCAATGGGCCACGCAAATCTCCCAGTGAGATCCAGGTAGGTATGCAGGTTACCACAGATTTTTTTCTACAACCCAAATCTCCCTTTAGAGCCACAGATCTTAAGGGGTACTTGGGAGATGTTTGAGCATGTGTTGGCTGATGCTTGGGAAAAACACACAGCCAGAATTAATTCAAAGGCTCCCGAAAGGAGGAGAGATAAATGGGTTGGCTCAGGTGAGGCTGCGTCAGGATTTAGAAAGAGGAAATATGTGAATCTGTGGAAGTTTATCAAGTAGGGCAGCATATTGAACTCTGGTGTAAGATATTAGATTAATGCTCCTACTGCAGAGACCTATGTGTAACCCATATGTCCCAGGTTTGAATCTGTGTAAGAATACCTCAGCCTTCCATCCCTCTGAAGTCAATCAAATTAGTAGAGTTGAAGTGGGGAATTGCAAGATTGCAATTTCAGACAAGCAGAATCAGTCATATGTCCGGCATTCCTGGGTCTGCTTTTCATCCTTCAGAGGTTAACACATCGACAGTCCGATTCATGGAATTAATGTGCGCTGAAAATTTGACCTGTGTGGATGTTGTGAAAAAAAAAACACCTCCATGGGCTCATGGCCTGCACGGCTACGCTACTGTGGGAGAAGTGCTGCTGTCGCTCTCATCACCCTCTGCTGCTGCATCAGGAGGTGGTGGTGCTATGGGAGGCAGCCCACGCAAAGCCCTGGTATTGTCCTCCATGGCAGCAAGCATGCAGGTGTGGAAGGTCTGGTTCTGGAGGATGATAGTACGGAGATCCCCATGCAGTACCTGACGGGTTGCCTGAATTTCTGCATGCATGGCCTCCCGTGATACCCGGATCTCTTCCCGAGTTGCCTGCAGCTCAGCTGAGAGTGAACGTGTGAGCCGCTCCAGCTGCTGTTTGGTCCTCAAATTTGTGGAAGCCTCAATTTCAACAAGAGTCTCCCTGAGGTTATGGAGTTCTACCTTCAGGGCTTCCCTGTGGCCCTGTGCCTCTATAGAAATGGCTTCCCGCAGAGTCTCCAGTGCCGCCCGTCGGTCCCTGTTGGACGCCAACATGTCTTCCCTGTGTGATCGGCAAATGGAGTCTGTTGCCTGCTGTTGTTGCTCCATCTGCCTTTCAGGGGGGATAATGGAAGTGGCCACCCTCTCCATTGCCTGAGCCATCATTTCAACTGATGCTGCCTGTTGGGTTGCCATACCGTACATGGAGTTTTCCCATACAGTATTGCCTGGTGGCGTACGGCCACCGCATCGGCGGGCACCACACCTGTTCGGGGCAAGGCGATCTGCACCTTGCTGTGCTAGCACTGCCTGAGGCTGCAGGACTGCATTCCCCCTCTGATCTGCTGGCCCGGGAACAGGATCAGATGTTGTGGAGTGTGACCCTGCATCCGTAACCGGACTCACCAACACTGACATCCCCATAGAGGGTTCTACCCCTGGTGCAAGTGGGTTGGACAGAACAGAATCCCTGCCAGAAACACTCACCTGCGACGGCACATAAGTCTCATCATCCGATTCAGCACCTGAATAGAGGTCTGGGGAGGTGCACCCAGAGACATCCCTGGACAGTATGGTCTGCAGTAAGATTGGGTTTTCACCCACCACCACACCACGTCCCCCACTGGTGCCCGGTCGTGCCTGAGATTCCTCCTGGGTCTGCACCATCTCCTCAACCTCAACAGCATCATGTGTGTCACCACCTGCAAAAACATGAAACACAAAAAATGGAAACAGGCATTAGCACCATAGCACACACATAGGCCTGAGAAGCCAGAGATCCAGTACATGATTTACACATGTCCCACATGACTATAACCCTGGCCTGCATGCACTGTCACTGAGTTGGAAGGGGAGGCAAAAAGCAAACACTGATGACACCAAGATGGAAAAGCAACACATTTGCTGCATGCTGGGTAGCACTGGCATCACACATTAGCCTGTGAGTGGCATGTCCAATACAAATACATGACACATGCCAGCACACAGATGGCATGTTGCATAGCCATGGTACACTTGACAAGTACAGCCATATGTCAGTGAATGAGCACTGTCAGCCATCCATGTGAGATGGACATGATGAGATGAACAATGCTACATAGTGTGACAAAATACGCATGTGCCACTCACTGCAACACATCCAGTGTACACGAATACAGTGATTTCAGGCAGATGTACACATCAATGGTTGGTCACTTAAACATCACAGGAAACAACTATCAAGTACCACATCCAAACAGGCACCAAAAATCAATGTGAGCAGGCCAATACTCAATCAGCCTGAATGGTCTAATCATGCACATAACAAGGTAACAAATGTGGGCCAATGTGGGGTGTAATCAATGACAGAAGCGTCACATATGTGACAATAGGGCTGAAAAATGAGTTGCAAAAGTGGGAGAATTGAAACAATCAGCCTGAATGAACACTGAAAAATTCTGAACAATGTTGTTGCAAGATGACAGTTCAAGGGCAACTGCAGTAATGTGGCGCTAAATGGCTACTGTGGGTAGAAGGGATACTGTCATACCCAAATCCAAGGCCAGTAAGTGTTTTGGAGGAAGCACATGGGTGACCCATACGACCCAGGTGCGCACACCCTCACCTGGCACTCAATCAGAACCCGTCACCCACACAACATACACATGGATTACACACACATGCATGGGCACTCACCGGACAATGTGTCGTAATCTGGTAGGTCTCCCACGCCTTGGATCTGTTCCTCTGTGACGAAGGTTCCAGCAACAGACTCATGTTCAGTGAGTTGCTTGTCCTCTTGTGGAGACCCACCGCCAGTCACCAGAGTAGAAGCATGATTTGAGGCCAGCTTGTTCTTTGCTCTGCGTTTCAGGTCATTCCAGCGCTTGTAGCAATCATCAGCTGAGCACCTCACAAATCCAAGGGCACTAACATTGTCCACAATGGTCTGCCGGTGTGCCTTACGTTGACCAGGTGTGGTCTTGCACCCTGCAGTCACCACCATTTCGCAGCTATGTGCCAACACATAGGCCACTAGTGCATCAAGTTCGGCGTCATTAAAGCTAGGCTTCCTTGACGTGCCGGTGTGTACCCGTGTCTGGGGTCTCAGCCTGTAGTGCCAGAGCACCCTTCTTCCTCTTTTTCAAAGGTGGTGCGGATCCTGAGTGGCTTACGCCGCTCTGGTCAGTAGGGGTAGAAGCGCCGGTGGACTGGGTACTAGGAGTGTGCGAATGCACAATGACCATAGGTCTTGGTGCAGGCATTGGCTGCAGGGTGATGTTGGCAGGGGCAACATCAGTTTGAAGGAGCGGGACCGACACTGTCCCGGCTGGGAGACTCAGAGCTGGGGTGGATTGAGCTGCAGCTGCCCCTGCAGCCTCCCCACACTGCCTACTTGGGGCAGCAGATGACATAGCTGCCCCAGATCCACGTGGCCTGGTGACACCAACTTGCACTGCGACATGTGGCGTAGACTTGCTGACCTGGAAGTCAGCCTCGGAGTCATCCTGTGCCAGGTCAGGTGCCACAATGGGCTGGTCCAACAAGGGCTGAGCTGGGATGGTGTCAGCTAGGTTTCCCACAACCATGGGGGGGGCATGGGTGTCCCTGATTGCTCCTCCACACATTGGGCTCTAGGGGCACCCTGCAAATCCTGGCCACGTCCCCTACCGCGCCCACCACACCCACCTTTTGGAGGTTGGCCACCTTTGCCTCCCTTACCGCTTGGTCGCCTCCCAACCATGGCACTGATGTTGTTGTGCGTATGGGAGTAGCAGTAAATGATTGTCCTGGGCAATTGGGGGTGAAAGGGGTAGGGTACTATATGGAATTCGTACCCTAGTGCTCTAGCAAGGCTGTCTGTGACCCCTGGGAGAAGATGACGGGTCACGCAACGCGCAGGCACCCCGAAAACAAAAAATAACATGCACGCAACCCCTCGTAGACCACGTGCGTGGAAAAATGAACCCGCACTACACTGTGGCACCCAGAAACACAAAAATAAGCATACGCGTGTTACACGCAGCCTACAATGACCGCTGAAGGGGTACGCGACACACGGGGCAAGCACAGTTGGTAAATACGTGCGTGACTCACTGTCTGCCTGGAAAAAGAACATAAAAAAGACGCGCAACACCCCCGCCAAAATTAAAATTGTACGCTGTCTGAAGAGACAGGATAAAAGAAGAAGTGAACGCTGTTTGAGGAAACAGTCCCAACAAAAAAAAATGAACACTGTCAGAGATAACAGGGAGTACGAACTTGAAACGCTGTGAAGAAATCGCGTGTGAACCGACAAGAAGTACAGGATTCACCCACTCGCTCTCCATTAAAAGCACGTACAAGGAAATGGGTCCTACACGTACCTTTTAAACTGGCCCACACGTACAATGTCATTTACGCGTGTACGCGCTAAGGCCATTTCCTCCAATTACACGAGCTGGCACTCGGACGTGCAGTTTTTGGACGTGTACGAAGAACATGCACCCGTGTTGAGGGAAACGCCCGCGCGCGTCACGTCACAGACGTGTAGGTCCTTTCCTCGGATTACAAGCATTCACACGCGGACGTGCAGTTTTTTCACGTGCCATGAACCACTATGCCCACGTCATGAGGGAAACGCCCGTGCGCATAACATCACAGACGCGCTTACGCGCTAAGGGCCTTTCCTCGAATTACACGCAGACGTGCAAGATTTTCATGTGCCAAATCACTCCGTATCAAGCTGGCCACGCAACAACACATGGAAGACCACGCTCCTGCCCAGAAGGGCGAATTACTGCCCCCCAGAGCCCTGAGCACGCTCCCACCTGCCATCTGCTGCTGCCTGCCTGCCTGCTGCCCACATGCCCTGCTATTTGGTCCCTGCATGTCAGCCAGGGTTCCAGTTGCTGTGTCCACCCCTGCTGGAACAGAAGACTCCCGACTGGGATACCATCGCTCCACAGCCCAGTCCCAGGACCCAGTTGCCCACCCACACCTGCCTCAGGGGTCGCCATGTCGGGGCAAACACCATCTGAGACCACTGGCAACCCCCAGCCAGAGAGGCAGAGGGCCACCAGCTTCAGTGTGAAGGAAGTTGGTGTCCTGGTGGAGCATGTCCTGGGGAACTTTGATGCCCTCTTCGGAACATCACGCGCCAACAGGGAAGGACGGGAGAGGATCTGGGACGACGTAGTGGTTGCCATCAACGCGGAGAGGGTGGCAACCCGCAACATCAAGCACGTCAAGAAACGCTGGGAGGATTTCAGGTCCAGGACCAGGCCCGGCGCCTCTCGGAGGGGGGCTGGGTCAGCATGAGTGACATCCAGATGAGGGTCCTGGAACGCGTATGCCCAGCGCTCCACGGCCAGATCCTTTGGAGGAAGACCAGTTGGAGTTGAGCGGTAAGTGGCCAAGCATTGGTGTGTGAGACAGGGAATGTTGCAGTGTACTGGTGGTCTGATACTTGCCTGTATGTGTGACATAGGCCGTGTACGGATGTGTGTGTTTGCAGGGACATCATGGTCATGCATGTGAGACCAGTAATGTGTGAACCACACGGTTGGTGCATGTGTTACAATGCAACCTGGGGAGCTGTATGCCAAATGCACACATGAAAGCATGCCAGTGTCTGTTATTGGACATGGAGGGGGTGAGAGGGATGGGTGCTGCTGTCATGTACATGTATGGTGCACATGTGTGTGTGTCTGAGAAGTGTGTGTGTGACTTTGAAACGCCATGGATGCATGACACATGTCTGTGATGATGTGTACATTCACTCATGCAGTGCCGTCACCGTTGTATGCACTGTGTCTATCAACTGTGTCTGTGGTGTACAAGCCATGAAGCATGACCCTCCGGTGATGTGTGTGCATGGGATCAGTGTGAGCCATGATGCATGTGAGTTTGATGGCAACATTTTGGTTAATAGAGGCCCTTGTACATGGATGCTTATGTTGATTGCAGGCGCTGTGCCTGTTTCTGCATGTGTGTTGTGTGCATTCACCCATGTTTCGTGGAGGGACAGGATAGAAGTAACGTTTGACAGTGCCACTCATGTGTTATTGCTTCCTGTCTAGGGGAATATTGTACTGTACCCTGATGCTTGTGTTCTATGTCTCTCTCTACACAGCGTCAAGTGAAGAAGAGGGAGGAGACGGCACTGTGGAGCCAAGCGGCGGGGATGCCTCCACCGGGTGGCGACGCAAGGCCCAGCCACCCTCCCAGGACTTGCCATCATCCGGGAGTGAGGGGGCTGGTGCCGCGTCTGCCACTACGGCTGTGGCGGAAGGGCCGGGTGAGCCCCCACAGGGGCTTGCAATGGCGGAAGACGGTGTGGAGACATCCAGGTTGGTGACAGAGGAGGAGGAGCCCACTACTGAGCTGCACATGGGGCCTGGTGGGGGTAGTACGGCCAGGGTCAGGAGGCAGCACAGGTCACTGCAGAGGGGTCTGTGCATGTCGCTGTCCTTGACCCTGTGACTGCACCACCATGCACCAGCAGGGATGCCCCGTCCCAGGCCCGTCCGCAGGTAGGGGAGAGTGCCATGTCATCTGCCTCTCCACTACCTGCGGACGAGGGGTCCCATGAATGCATGGGCTCCGTCCTGATTGGTGTCGCGTTGCGCACGTGTGACATTCGTGATGACGTGCATTCTTCCTGGGCAGAGAACGCACGTGATGTGGCACTGTTGGGAGGGGCCCTGGTCGGTGGGTTCCTACATGTGATGCGCACTCTGGCGGACCTCTCCTCCTCTTTGGAGACAATGCGCCAGTCGTTCTCCCTGCCGTCTTCCTGCCCAGATTCCACCAGGGCCCCCTGTGGACCTGGCCTGACCAACACAGCCAGCTCGGTGGAGATCCCATCCCTGCCACAGTCAGGAGTCGGAGGTCCAGCAGGGGTGGACACTACAACTGGAGACCAGCTGATGGAGGCTGTGCAGGCATCATCAGACAGGGCACATGGACAGCAGCAGCAGCAGCAGGAGCAAGCTCTAGGTGGGAGCAATGTTGGCTCGGGGCCATCGACATAAGGGGGGCAGGCATCGGCCAGAGGGCAGGAGGACACTTGAATGGGTGTGTCTTCTGTGTGGCTGCGGTTGGGCCAGCGTATACGTGCGGAGTGGCGGCGGGCGGAAGAGGCGCGGCTCACCATGGCCAGGGCGGAGTTCTCCATGCGTCGGGCATTGAGGCGGCAGAGTGCCTCGAGGCGACTCGCAGGGAGTTGGAACAGGCCATTAGTGTCTCCCTGTGAGACCTCGGGGCCAGGACAGAGGCCCGCCTCCAGCAAATAGACATGGAGTTTGATGATGCCCTGGCCGAAAACATCACTGAGTGAGCCGCAGGACTTGCCCGTCGCCATTCTAAATAGTTTATGGTGTCAGGTTTCCTTTTTTGTTTATTTTGGGGCTTTTGGACTATGCCACACACTTTTGTATATAGTTTTTTTGTTAGGTAGGTTATTAGATAGGTTTCATTTGTTTCCTTGGGCTCATGGACCCTTGAAAATTGGATTGTACGTAGTTGGGCGTTGGATTTATTTGGACATTTTGATTTCATTTCACCATGGATCAATGGATTTACCTGTTTGCGTTTCATTTGGATTTAGTTTGGTGGACAGAGAGTTTTGGCCATTTTTCTTTTGGATTACTTGTTTTTTTTTGAGGATTTTTTTATTTTTATTTGGACATGCATTTCATTTCATGTTTGCCATTATTTAATGCTTTAAGTACTTTCAATTGGTTTTCATGTTAATACATTTTGATCTTTGGGATTCACTCAGTGGGTTCATGCATGTTGACACGTGGGTTTACTCAATCAATGGCAACCTGTGTGTGTGTGTGTGTGTGTGTGACGGACATGTGTTGATGTACATAGTTGACTTTTGGTTTGTGTCATGAGATGGCCATGCCACTGCTGGAGGGTGGGGGTGTTGAGGGACATGAGTGGGACATGAGTGGGGGCCTGCTGGCAGGTGCCCCTCACTGCTGGGGGGTGGGGGTGCTTGGGGACATGAGTGTGGGCCTGCTGGCAGGTGACCCTCACTGCTGGGGGGTGGGGGTGCTGGGGGACATGAGTGGGGGCCTGCTGGCAGGTGACCCTCACTGCTGGGGGTGGGGGTGCTGGGGGACATGAGTGGGGGCCTGCTGGCAGGTGACCCTCACTGCTGGGGTGTGAGGCTGCAGGGGGACACGAGTGGGACAAGAGTGGGGGCCTGCTGGCAGGTACACCTCACTGCTGGGGGGTGCTGGGGACATGAGTGGGGGCCTGCTGGCAGGTGCCCCTCACTGCTGGGGTGGGGGTGCTGGGGGACATGAGTGGGACATGAGTGGGGGCCTGCTGGCAGGTGACCCTCACTGCTGGGGGGTGGGGGTGCTGGGGGACATGAGTGGGACATGAGTGGGGGCCTGCTGGCAGGTGACCCTAACTGCTGTGGGGTGGTGATGCAGGGGGACATGAGTGGGACATGAGTGGGGGCTGCTGGCAGGTGCCCCTCACTCCTAGGGGGTGGGGATGCTGGGGGACATGAGTGGGGGCCTGCTGGCAGGTGCCCCTCACTGCTGGGGGGTGGGGCTGTTGGGGGACATGAGTGGGGGCCTGCTGGCAGGTGCCCCTCACTGCTGGGGGTTCGGGGTGCTGGGGGACATGAGTGGGGGCCTACTGGCAGGTGCCCCTCACTGCTGGGGAGTGGGGGTGCTGGGGACATGAGTTGGTGATCACTAGTGCAAGGTGACATGTGGCCTGGCTGGGGGCATGCCCATGGTGGATGGACTGCCTGCAGGACATGACCAGGGGTGCTGGGTAGTCTCCTGTGGTGTGGTTTGCCTTCAGGGTCCGTGGAGGGGGTAGAGGGCACACTGTGAGAACCCACACTGCCAATTGACATGTGGGACTCCCCATACACCCCCCTGGATACACGTACCCCGCTCTGACAGTGAAAGCACATGTGTAAATTTTCTCGTACCACGATATACACGTACACCGCTCACACAGGGCCAATCGCGTGTGAAACTTCCCGCGCACTCCAGTAATCCATGTACCCCGCACGCACAGGGCCAATCGCGTGTGAAACTTCCTGCACCCCCCTGTAATCCACGTACCCCGCACACACAGGGACAATCGCGTGTGAAACTTCCCACACACCCCAGTAATCCACGTACCCCGCACGCACAGGGCCAATCACGTGTGAAACTTCCCGCGCACCCCAGTAATCCACGTACCCCACACGCACAGGGCCAATTGCGTGTGAAACTTCCCGCGCACCCCAGTAATCCACGTACCCCACACGCACAGGGCCAATCGCGTGTGAAACTTCCCATGCACCCCAATAATCCACGTACCCCGCACGCACAGGGCCAATCGAGTGTGAAACTTCCTGCGCACCACAGTAATGCATGTACGCTGCTCGCACATGCCCAATCGCGTGTGAAACTTCCTGCGCACCACAGTAATCCACGTAGCCCGCACGCACATCGCCTGCCGCGCGTGAAACATCCCGTGCACCCCCCAAATCCACGTACCCCGCATGGACAGGGCCAATCGTGTGTGATACTTCCCACGCACCCCAGTAATCCACGTACCCCGCTCGCACAGGCCCAATCACGTGTGAAACTTCCCGCGCACCCCAGTAGTCCACGTAGCCCGCACGCACAGGGCCTGCCGCATGTGAAACTTCCCACGCCCCCCCAAATCCACCTACCCCGCACGCACAGGGCCAATTGCGTGTGAAACTTCCCGCACCCCCCTGTAATCCACGTACCCCGCACGCACATGGCCAATCGCGTGTGAAACTTCCCACGCACCCCAGTAATCCACGTACCCCGCACACACAGGGCCAATCACGTGTGAAACTTCCCACGCACCCCAGTAATCCAAGTACCCTGCTCGCACAGGCCCAATCATGTTGTAAGAAGATTCAATTCAACACTACAGCTAAATCAATGCCTAGTCTGGGATACTGAATGGAAACCCTTATTGATATATCTTTATGTCTAGTTCATGAGTTCTGGATGACTACCCCTATATAACACCCCTCTCTTAGAATCCCCCTGACCCCACTGAGCCAAGAAGTAGTTCTGTTTTGCAAGTATAAAAGGTTTATTTGAGAAATAAAACAAAATATAGATGCCACGCTTTTATAATAAATTAATAATCGATATCGCCCTTATAAATATAATGTTGATCAACAAGGGGTAATCTGACGCTAGCACACTTCTTTATAATCAATGAGGAGTTGGTGTAGGATGGATAAAGTAGCAAAAATACTTTTATGATTTCAAGGGAAAAGCAATGAGGAATAAAATGCAGTACAGAAATACTTGATATGATTTTAGCAAAAGATAAGATAATCACTTTTTCTCTGGCAATTCACCCCCCTCCCCTATGCAATGTAAGAAATGGAAGGAGATGGAAGTAACACACGCAGTTCTCAGGAATGCAATCAAATACAATACGAAATTCAATTCCCACCCCAGCAAGCTCAGAGAAAACCGGTATGAGTTTTAAAACACAGGCCCAAGTGCTTTGAATGTGGTGGCAATGAAGTGAGACATATGCTGAAAATGCTTTTAATTCCCTTTAGGAGGTTCAGGGTGAGTGAGAGATACTTGGGATGAGCTCAGGCTCACTTTAGCAATGATTCAGGGATGGTTATTAAGAGGCAAACAAATTTTTAGCAAGGAAAGAAATGACTGCTGATGGTTACACGTGGCTGGTTTTTTAACCAAATCGCAAATCGTGGTAAAATTGGCGAGTGCGTGAATCGCGATTACGGCAAACGTGCGCAGAAAGTCGCACGCGCACACTGTGAGCCAGCCGCGTGCACCACTTGTGCGCTGAATTCTATGAATTACCCCCTGAATTTTATTGAGATTATTATATTACAATACATGGAGTTCCTAACACACATGGAGCTTGAAAATCCTATATGTCTGGGGAAGAGTCAGTCAAGCATTAGGCATGAATGAAGTTTAATCCCAATGGGTTTAATTCTATGAAGATTATTGGGGTTAATTATATAATATTAGTGGGAGTTCCTGGCTGCAGGTAAATGGCTTCAGAAAGGCAGTGGGGATGAAGGCAGAGTCAGTCACATGTCATGCGTTCATGATTTATATTGTGATATTCCTTAAAGAAATACCTTTGAGTCAGGTAGGATTGTTGTGTTATGAGCTCTGCATTGGGTAAAAACATATAACCTATATCTACACTAAGAGGTGTATTCTCAAAAAATGTGTGGCACGTGTTTAATTTAAAAAGGAGATGTTCACTTTTTCAGCTGCAAAAACAGTTCATTTTGGTTTCTATATTAAAGAAAATGTCTGGTGCAAGCAATTAGTCATTCAGACACTTTGCTTTCTTTCAGCATTATTGGTAGGAATGCTTCTCATTGATTACACTATCTTTACACAATACTAACTTTGAACATATGCTTGTAGGAAAAGGTCTGACTAAATCTAAACCCTGCCACTTAAAGGTTCAGGCAATGTTCTTTTCCACACAATTCCCATTACACAGAGTGCATAGCAGCTTCTCTATCTTTCCATATTCTGTGTTTCTTCAACAGGGTGGGATTTTACAGTGTATTCCAGTTAGTTATTATTGTACCTGGCTGTGTTTGATTGAAGAATATATATGTTTAAATAACCTTGATTGGACATGCCTTTATTTTGGACTGTAATACATCACTTTTTCTATTGCTTCTGAACCACATTCACACTCCTTTTAAGATTATAGCCTTCCCTCGTCCCACATTACTATGAACAACGAAAGAGGTGTATCTCTTAACTGTGCTTTTTTTTAACTTTCTGATTGTGTTAGCTCTTGGTTTTTAGAAGTGTGAAGACTGAGTGGGTGCTTTAGCCTCATGTGGCATATACAGAAGAAATGGGGTCTCCAGAAACAAACTGGAGCAATGCCCCAACAAAGTGATTAGATACTCTATTTGAACATTGCTCCTAATGTGCCAATCGAGTCATCTGGAAATGTACATCAAATGTTAAGACATTAAGGGGCTGATTCATGGAATTATTTGCGCCAAAACCGGGGATTTGTGTGTCATTCTGCCCGCAAATCCCTGTTTAACAAATGGGGATTTGCGGGCAGAATGGCACACAAATCCCCGTTTCTCGGCGCAAAACATTCTATGAATCAACTTGTAATTATTTGAAACCTTATCAGGTCCAAGATAGGGGCAACAGGATTTGCTGCAACCGAATCAGGGATGTGGTAGTGAAAATATGAGATCAACTACATTAATGAATTCGTTATAATTGGCCAGTTAGTTGCCTAGTTTAGTTCACTGGGTATTTGTTTAATCATTTATGAAAGGTAAACAACTGCCAAAGACAAATGAATTATGAGGCACTGTACATTAATCAACACAAAAGGAGTTTTTAAAATACAAAAATGCAAAGGAGAAACACATAAAATTAAGCAAATAAATAGAACCAGGCAACACCTTTATCAAGTCATTAGGTCAGTGTTGTCTCAAATATGAACATTTACTCTCCTTTCTGCCAGCACAATACATGTTTTAACAATTCCAAACTGTTTAAGGTCAACATTGGGGATATATGCTAGCACAATGAAATAACAGGACTATCAGAATGTTTATTGAAATATGCAGCATGCAACAAGTTTATTTTGTACAATATTCTGTCTAGGGACGAACAAGCTGCCTAAACATTCAGTGTCCCACGACATGTTATCACTAACATTTGGGGTTGTCAACCAGCACCACTCATCGCACACTTATTCCAAGTGCCGCCCTACTCCAAAAATTGCCTTTTTCCGATATTTCCAGAGCATGAAGACTTCAAGCAAGAGAAAAAGTTAACTTGCCTCAATGACATGGATGCTATACCAGCCGAAACATTTGCAGTTGGGCATGTTATAGTGCCCTGTGGTGGAAGATACTATATTGACCCCTCTCTGAAGGACTCAATATGAAAAAGCCCTATTGCATCATTTATTTCTTTTATTTCTAATGTGCATAGACAGGGCCCGTATATGTAATCGCACAGGACACACAATCAGGCTCCGAGAGCAGGGCAGGAGTGAATGGAGATGAGTCAACAGAAAAGAATAGTCTTGAGGCCCCTAAATTTCTCAAAGCTAGTACAAAATCTCAGATCTGGTGGAAGATCATTCCAAGTCTTGGAGCTGTGTGGGCAAAAGAGTACAGCACGAAAACAACCAGTCTTGCCTTGGGGATAAGTAGAATATTTGAGTTGTTAGGTCGCAGGAATCTCCTCTGCGAGATATCTGGGGATATCTATATGCAGGCATTGATGTGTGATGCAGAGTGTCCGAAACATTACCCTCTTCTCTATCGGGAGCCAGTGGGGATTTTATCTAGCGACTGAGACGGAGAAGGCTGGCACAATAGTCTATGTGGGCCCCAATAATTACACTCGCTATTGCGGAACAGTTGGCTCTATTGAGCAAGGGTCTGATGTTGGTCAGTAGCTTCAGGTAGTAGCCTGTGCTAGATACCAGGCCACTAACATGTGGTTTCATAGAAGGCTCCTGATCCAGTTCCACCACCAAAGTCTCCACCTTATTGAGCATCTTGATTTTACAGCCTGAGATGTTAAAGGATTGGTCTTCATTACCAGGTTTTCTAGCCTGGCCAACATTGCTTGCAATCATCAGCTCTGTTTTTTTGGTATTCAGTGCTAACCCATTGTTTCTCATCCAGGATTCAATACAGCAAAATACATGGTTGACCGAGATGGTATCTTTGGTATAGTCCCCGGTGAGGCGGATCAGGCACTGAGTGTTGTCAGCATAGGTAGCATACGGGGTGCCTTCCTCATCCTCGTCATTGGACACAAACCACCCAGAATTCAGGTGGTTTGATTCATGCCCAAAATAATTTGCTGCATCTAATTCTTTCTGTGAAATTCTTAATACCTGTCTTATCAGACAACCAAGTTAACATGAATTAGTACATAGTGGAGTGGAGAGGGAGTGGCTGCCTCCAAGCCAGCCAGAAGGCTAAGAATGGGGCTTTACCACACAGTAAAACCCCTGCTCTAAACCTTCTTGGAAGTGGGTGACCGCCATCTTCCCTGCGGTGAATCAGGTAAGTGTGCCCACGTGCCAATTTCTCCTCATTCCCACCACACCCCTATCCCCAATTTCCACATTCCCCACACACCCCATGCCCTCTCCACTTACTTTGCGCTCCTTTGTCCCTCGTTGCCGGGAACACTCAGTGTTCCTGGTGCAGCTCTATCGTGGCAATGTCCTCCATGGAAAGGGAGAATGGGCTACATGGAGTTCCCTTCTCCCTGATTCATGGTGGCCATTTTACATTGAATTTTATTTCAAGTTGGGAAAAGGCAAACAAGGTTTCTGAACTTAAAATGAAAACATTTGCATCCTTCTAAAATGTGCCGGGATAATAATAGCAATAAACTCCTCTGTGGGTTCTACTTTACCAAGGCAATGCCCTGGGACTAACGTTAAAGTGCTACGCTCAGGCTTGCAACTTTCTTATGGCATTACCTGGCCCTGTAAAGCTCCCACCCATCAGGGTGTATTACCTAATTGTGCTCCACTGTCATTAAGGATACAGTGGTGCTTGTTCAGATGTGAAGCATATTAAATTCCTCACTTAGTCACCATTCACACTTTTTACTGTCTATATGTGTAAACAATGCATAGTGGACTTGAATTCATGAGAAGTATTTCAAAGCATCATGAATGTACCTGATAGGACTTGAAGCACCATCAGGGTCTCGAGCCATCACAGTCCCAACAATGGTCCCCATGTCGATATCTTCAAGAATTTCAAAGAGGTAAGATGGTCTGCTAAAAATTGGGTGTTCATCAACATCTTCAATAGAGATTTTCACAGCAGCTGTGTCTTTGAAGGGGCCAAGGTAATAGAAACGGGGATCCATGTGCATATTCATAGCTTCAACCTTTAGGGTGTAAAGTCTTCTCGTCTCATAATCTAGGTACTGCACAAAGAAGGAAGACAGAGAATGGAGCAGAACATGATACATTATTTTGAAATCCACGACCTATGTAAACAAACATTACATTATTAACATTTACTGTACACGTTTGTATTAAAGCATAATATAACATTAAAATATGTGCCTAATGTTCAAATGCTCGTCAACACAGTTTCTGAAAATCCTTTAAAATACTTCTCAGAAGAGATTTCTATGTTGATGGATACATTTTGAAAAAAAATTGGGAGATTTTTTAAAATGTTTTCTTTTGGTTTTTAAATGTCTATTTCTTTAGACAATTGAAGGTGAGTGCTTGAGGTGGAAGTGGTAGAGGAGGATTTACTTGATGGAGGCAATCACAGCTCCACAGCTGATGAAACTTCTGATGTCCACCAGGTCATGTTTGGAAAGGAGGGAGAAGCTATCCAGTGGTTGAACCATCGTAGAGAGCCCAGGCAATGGCACAGGTCACTATTGTTTTTTTATTTCCTTATTCACAATGCCAAAAGGTGGCAAAGGTAGAGAGAGGTTGAACTGCATTTTCTGTGTGCATTTCCTCTGTCATGTTCATGAAATTGTGCAAGCCCAAGACCTGGTCATCACCAAACTTCAACAACATTTAATTCAGTGTCATTGATGGGCAATGGACACAGCATTTTGGAAGTGTTTTGCAAACCTAATGGGGAGTTGATCACAAGGTTGCAGAATGGCAGCAACACGGCACTGAATGCACAATCAGCTGTAGTAGCTGCCATGACCTAGGAGGGAGCATCATGTTCATTGGTGGAGGTGACTCCGGTCTCTTCCTCTGCATTGGTAGGCCATATCGCTCGCAGTTATGACAAAATACAGAAAAGAGTATGATGGCATGCCTCTGCAACTAACACTACTTGGTTATTGGTGGTAGCAAATGTGTGACCTGGGAAGCGGTGCAGTTGTGGCAGATTTACTTTTGTTTCTAGCTGTCTTTCTTTTTTTAAAATACTCCTTCATGCTTTTTTTGTTCTTCCTCAAATAGAAAACCCACAAAATGTGCTGTTTGTGTGCTATTTCTTAGACTTACCTTCCCAACATGTGTCTTTGCTGTCCCCTCAACCTCAAATAAACCAAATCCTATTTTCAAATCCACCCATCTAATCAAAAACAAGATGGACACTGTAAATTCAGTTTTGTCCTGTTTAATTGAAGTGCAAAAAACTTTGCAAATATATGTTTGGCATACAAATAACTCTTGCTTAATTGTACTGTAGCCTACAATGAATATTGTTTAGGGACTTAGAATTGTAAGGTATTTATCTTTCAATCAAACATCTGTGTTCCATAGCTTTTGAAACATCTTTAAAAAACGTGTGAGCGGCTATTTGTCATACAAAGAAAACACACATTTATTAGTATATTAATGTGGACTACATTTTCATCGGGACTCCACATTCTGAGGTATTCCGCCTTTACTCCATGGCCTCCTCTTTCATAGCTTGTACAAAACGGATATCATTGTTGTTAAGATCACTGCTTGCTTCGGTATCCATAGAAAATGTCGACAACAACATGCTAAATGCACATTTTGTCCGCATTCAGCATGTAAAAAAATGGCGAATCCATTATATGTTCGGTATAATGGGATTTGGGGGCTGTAGGGGTATCCCCCGTTTCAGGCACTGCTGCAGGGAGAAGGAAGTATGCAAGTGAGGAGGCAGAGGAAAAGGTAAGTGGAGTACCAGGGGTAGGGGCTAGTGGGTACTTTTAATGGCGATCGGGTACTCCATGTGAGCACTGCATATTGTGTACTTTGCGTCTTTTATTTCCACTTTTTCAGCCTCAGGTTTTTTTAATGCAGACTTTTTGTCCGCAAAACATTCACATATATCCTTAGCATCACTTAGGATAATATAAAAAAGCACCACAGTGGCAACGAGAAAAATCATTAGTTGAGAGATGGTTAAGTTGGAACAGGTCAACACAACAAACACTTTCTTTAAAATCATTGAACACATTTTATTAAAAGTGATGGTAAGGTTCTGTATAACACAACTAAACCCCAAAACACAAATGCGGTACATGTTGACAGATGCCCAATAATAATTCCAAGTTACTCGCGGAGCAGCCCGTGTATACACGGATGGCAGCACAGATAACATCTCTCTCTCTATATATATGCAATATGGGGTTATGGGATGTAGTGTGTCCAGAAATGTAGACAAGAACCTATGGAGGTGCTATGTGCAAATCATTCATGAACACTTTGAATGATATACATTCGTAAAATGACAATTAAGCATAACCAAAAAAGTGTGTGCCTATAGTACATAAATGAACACAGACAGTTCTCAGTCTCACTGCGCTTAACAGTGCAATAGTGACAGGTGTTCGAAGTAATTCAAAGAAGGAGGGATTTCTCATGAGTCCAATGAGTTCAATAACGAAGTAGCCTGACACGTGTTTCGAGTCATCTCCGACTCTTCATCTGAGGCTGAAAGTTTCAAGAGCTAGCCTAACCAATTATGTATATCGTGGCCAGTGCCAGATGCACTCTCTCACTGCTTCGCAATTGCGGAACTCTGTGCAATGCTGCTGAACTGAATTAAATGAAAGAAAGCCCACAGATCATCATGAAACAAACATTGGGTGATCGTAATAGTGAGATACAAAATACACAGATATGTTCTAGCCCACTGACAATATTTGACTAATCCTTCTTAACACTTTGAGGCAGTGTCTCAAATTTTTCCTCACTGATCAGAGAGAGAGAGTAGTAGTCTGTAAATCTACAGTCAACAAGCCAACATGTTTTATTCCTTGTAGGCAATGTAGGACATGTATCAAATGGCTGGTGTGTGGAGATGAGAACTATAAAGTAAAAAAGGGTATTTGAAAAAAGTGGTGAGGAGAGTGCAAAAAAAAATAGTAATTACTGCGGTCAAACATTTCTCATTGTTTCCACACCAAACTGTATGGATGCTCACTTGATCATGCTCCACTCCACTAAGACTGAAGTTCTCAACTTCCCATCCAAACAGGCTATTCCCCCCACCCCGACCCATTCAATTCTTCTATCCTGACTACCTTCTGTACTCTGCTTCTGGTCACAATATTGGTGTTGTCTTCAACACATCTCACAACTTCTCACTCTTCATCTCTAAATCTGCCACTGCGGCCAGACCTAATCTCCTCAACAAGAGAAAAATAAGACATCTTAATTCAACACTGCTATGAACTTGCTCTCCTCTTTATCACTCTCTCGATCAGAGTGTCTTCCCACTCTATGGCCTTCCCAACTATGTTTTTTCACCTCTCAACAAAGTCCTCAAATTTGCTGTCCATACATCCTTCAACCTTTCCCACTTCACTTCCACTTCCCCAGCCCATGGTCGGTTAGGCTGATTATCTATGAGACAGAGGGCTAAGTATAAACTCTTTCTCATCATCTTCAAACGTATACACAAACTTTTCCCACCTGGCCTTTTTGGACCATTTCATGCCCTACTCGCTGGCTAGGATCATCCTCAACTCACTTCCTTGCCACCTCTAATGACTGCTGCACTCCCTCTCATTTCCATTCTCTTCCTTTTCTCACTCCCTTACTCTGGAATGCTCTTCTCCTCCCTCTCTCTGCACTACTCCAACTCTATCTTTATTGAATCCAACCTCCTAACTTCCATCCTCTCTGAGGAACCACTTGCATAACATTTTATGACACTACATCTCCGTATTCTCCTCTCCCCCTACCTCTCTATGAGGATCCCATGGCAGTTATCCCTCAAACCTTCTACCCAAAACATAGCACTTACTTCGCTATCCTGTTTCAATATCATGCTCTACTGTTCTGATCCCTGGTTCATGTGTCTGTCTCCCCTGCATCATCTCGCCTTATATCTACATCCTCTAACCCATTTTTATAGACATCGGTCCTCTGCTCTGTAAATCAATGTTATAAAATGGTCTAAACATTTTTGTGCTAAAAAGCATTGTTTCACCTGAAATTCTTATTAAATAAATCCATAAAAAAGTACATTAATGTTATGTGTTTGTATTTTTCAGGTACTGTGCTCAGAACATTGGAATTCTGCCTGAGTAAATTAGATCATTTTAAGGAATTTCAGGGCCTACATCATGAATGATTGACATGTGACTGACTCTGCCTCCAACCACCAGCATTTGTGAGAACATTTAACTGCAGCCATGGACTCTCCCTAGTATTAAATAAATTGCTCAGCTGGATGAATCTTCATGCATTTCTAATGAATGTCTGACTCTTGCCCATCCCTATTACATTTTCAGAGGTTCATGTTGTTATGAACTGTCTTTATTGTAATATTATACACCTCAATAATCCACACTGTGTTGACCTATGAACGAAGAAAGGCAGGCACAGGCATTCATGACAGGTGGCCAACTCTGCTGCTCTGACATGGGATCTTAAAATTCCCCACACCACCTATACTAATTTGATTAACTTCAGATGGATGAAAAACAGAGTCCTTTTCAAACCTGTGACGTGCAGGATACACCGATAACTCTGTAGTAGGTGCATTAATCTACTGAAATATCTTACTGTTAAGTCTGATGTTCTATCCCACTTGGATAGCATTCACAGATTCTAAGAAATGTATTTCCTGTAGCCTTCATATAGATCTTGCTCCATACCCTCATATCCCCTAATCTTTCTCACCCGTTTGGAAGTTTTTAAATATATTTTAGGTATGTTTTTCTTTTCCATGAGTAAGCTTGGACCTACGTATCTTTTCCTTAACTTCTCTCAAAATGTCAAGCTTTTAAAGCCGATTCAGACAGATTATGGCTAGAAGAAAAATCCACATGAACCTGCCAACCTACCCGAATCTCAGTTTTGACAATGTTCAACCAGGCTTAGTCATCAGTGTGTTTGTCTGATTCCCAACAGGGGCAAAAATGATCAAATTCCTGGAGGTATGTTTTGTTAAACCAGAACCTTAACATCAGTTTAACTAACATGTTTGCAGTGAATATGCATGTGAAAGAAATGACAAATCCAATGAAAAAATTAATTGTACGTTTGGTATGTATGCAAAAAGGAATAAGCTACAACTAGTATTCTCTTGTGTACTGCATATGTTGGTCATGGATAGGGTGTGGTGTTAAATAAAATGAAGAATGATCAAGAAGTCCATGTATGTTCTGCAGATGTGTGCTTGGTAAGGATAG
This sequence comes from Ambystoma mexicanum, assembly GCF_040938575.1. NCBI lineage: Eukaryota > Metazoa > Chordata > Amphibia > Caudata > Ambystomatidae > Ambystoma > Ambystoma mexicanum. The sequence goes on along the minus strand of NC_090930.1, from coordinate 1,247,167,779 downwards.
CATTTTTTTGCCTCAATCAATGATTTCTGAGCAGTGAGCAGCCTTCCAGCTCTACTCCAAGGTAGCCTGCAAAGATTTTACCATGCGTTCTACCACCTCTGCCTACATTTTTAGAATTGTGGGATACAATTTGAGGCATTTTCTATACTTTTTTTTTGATTTGGCACAACAAGGCACAACATTTCCCCTGGATGCATTCCTGCCAATTACACATCACGTGGCTGTGATGCCCTTACATCTGCATCCCTGATTTAAAGAAGAAACGAGGTGCACAGTGCTTTTGCTGTGATAAAGTCTTTAGTTTGCATTCCTCAAAGATGGCTGCTCGCCTTTCACTGTGTGGTGGCTCCTTCTTGTGCCTGCACCCTGGCCTGCACCCTGGCCCCTTCAAATTGGATCAGCCTTCCTTCAGTGCCCAATCAGGGCCAACCGGAGGCGGGAGCCGGCACCAGTAACAAAGGCCCACAACAAAAGCCTCCTATCTGCTCCCTAACCCTCTTTCTCCTCCTTTCCTCTTATGAGGTCGCTAGACAAGTCTCATCCATGAAAACCTCATCAAAACAGGTTTATCCCTGTTCCTCTAAAACCTTCAAGGACCACATCAATACCCTTAATCCAGCCCTTGCTGATTTTTGAAACCTCTCCTTTGCCTCTGGATCTTTCCCATCCCATCTGAAGCACTACCTTCTGCATCCTCTCCTTAAGAAACACACAGCTGATCCTTCTTGTCTGGCTAACTATCAGACAATTTCCATTACTCCCTTTTTGGGTAAACTCCTGGAAAAGCTGGCCATCTCTCAGCTTAATCTCCACTCCGAATCAGTTGGTTCCTCCATGATCACCAATCTGGCTTCAGAGTGGCCAGAAGCAAGAAAACCACTCTTCTGAACATCTGTGAAGATCTGCTCTCCAACCTTGACTCTGACATTCCCTCTGTTCTGTCCCCCTGTCAGCCATACCACCCTGCTCAACAGTCTCTGCGACAACCTGGTTATCACTGATCAGGCTCTGGCCTGGCTGACCTCTCTCATCTCTAATCAACCCTCCCAGGTACAACTTGGGTCGTTCCTATCTTCTATCTCCCTTTCTACCTGTGGTGTACCCCAGTGGTCTAACCTCTCACCATGGCTTTACAACTAATTCCTGGCAACGCTCGCCTACTGCATTTTCATTTTCTGCTCTAATTTTCAGTGCTATGTTATATTGTGTTATGTTACTTGGCATTTATATAGCACCTTATGTATCATTGGTATGATCTCAAAGCGCTGGTAGGTTGAACGCCCTCAGGAACCGTAGTTCAAATCAGTAGAGAGAGAAAGAGTCATAAGGTGTGTGGGTGCACCGAATATGTGTGCAGCCGGTGTGGCAGTTGCATGATAGCTGCTTCTTAGCGGTAGATGTGGTGGGTGGGAGGTCAGGTATATTTGTTCATTCTGGAGGGATGACACCCAGACTGATTTTTGGCTGCGTTAGGCCTGAGGAGACACTTAAGCTAGCGGTGTGTGCTCAGCTAGCTGAGTTTTATTAGGATGATGAGGTATTTGTGCCGGGTGTTAGTATGAGAACAGCTATACCAAATGTGTCATAGTATCACTGTGTTTGAGTTGAGTGGTGCTGTATAGGAGAGAGTAAGCGTGGTAGTGTCATATGGTGGTTTTCAGTAAGGCGTTTGAGATCGAGCACTCCATCTGTACCATCTATTCAATCCGTTTTATTAATTTTGTCCATTCATTCGACTTTGTCTGTTCATCCATTTCATCTGTTTCATCCATTTAATCTACTAGTACTTCCATCATTCCATCCACTCAACCCATCATCCACATGATCTACTCTATCCATTCCATAGACCCATTTAATCCTTCCCATCCATTTAATGTGTTCCATCAGTTTTATCCTTCCTATTCATTCGATCAGCTCAGTGTGTTCCACCCACTCCATCAGATTCATCCACTCAATCCATTCTATCCGCTCCATCCGTTTCATCCGCTCCATCCGTTTCATCCGCTCCATCCGTTTCATCCGCTCCATCTGTTTCATCCACTCCATCTGTTCCATCCACTCCATCTGTTCCATCCACTCCATCTGTTCCATCCACTCCACCTGTTCCATCCACTCTATCCACTCCATCGACTCCAACTGATCGATCCACTCCATCTGTTCCATCCACTCCATCTGTTTCTTCCACTCCATCTGTTCCATCCACTCCATCTGCTCCATGCCCTCCATCTGCCCCATCCACTCCATCTGTTTCATCCACTCCATCTGTTTCATCCACTCCATCTGTTCCATCCACTCCATCTGTCCATCCACTCCAAATGCTCCATCCACTCCATCTGTTCATCCACTCCATGCTGATGACACCCAACTAATTTTCAGGTGTCCTTGAGCCGCCTCCTCTCCTTCCCTAATCCCTGATTGCCTAATCCCCATTCAAACTTGGTGTGCCACCAACAATCTCTGTCTAAATGCCAACAAGACTGAGATCCTCCTCATTGGTACATCTTCACCATTGTTTCCTCTCGCCTTTTGGCCAGCTTCCCTTGGCCCTCCTTCTACCCCTAGAGGCCAAGAACCTAGGGGTCATCTTTGACTCCACACATTCCTTATCCACACACATCTCTAACATCTCTAAAAAGTCAAACTTCTTACTGCACCTCCCGTGGGGTACTCTGCCTTTCCTCTCTTTCTCTCAGAATCTTACTGTCTCCTAAGCTCTGGTTCTCTCTAGGTTGGACTACTGTAACAGCCTCTTTCTAAATCTACCTGCCTCCACTATCTGCCCTCTACAAGTAATCCAAAACAGGACTGCAAGACTTGTGTACAGTGCAGAGAGAGAGAAAACAGATCAGCAGGGGAGAAGAGGAGCAAAGGCAGAAGTGAAGAGGAGGGTCTTGAGGTGTTTCTGGAAATGGAGATGGTTCTCCTCAAGTTTCAAATTGGTTAGGAGGCTGTTCCAAAGGGAGGCTCCAGCCGAAGACAGAGATCTGCCCCCAGCTTTTTTTTTTTTTTTTTAAAGCGACCGACCCTGAGAGAATTAGAAGTGGAGGAGCGAAGGGCTAAAGAAGGGAAGTATTTACGGAGGGATAATTGAATACACAATCTAATTGTATAATACAATCTAGATACTGTTTGTATTACAGAAATCCTGTTGAAAAACAATTCTGGCTTGATTTTATTTTAATTCCAGATAAATATGTCATTCTTTGGGTCAACAATCTGTTCACTCAGGCAGATGCTGAGCTGTAATTTTAGAAAATTCTTATCAATTTCAAATTTCTATTTGTCTTTGTTGCCCATGTTAAAGCTTATGTCATGTATTTGTCAGTGTTCTATTATTGCTCTACATTTTCGTTTATGTTATGTCCCTACACCTCTGTCCACTCTGGGCAGCTCTGCACTCTATAATATTTTTGATCTAATGGCTTAATGATAGATTTCACACTCTGACACCTTTTTCTGGCTGATTTCAATTTGCCAATAAATAAGGTAGAACAGTAGGAAATAACTGTGTTATCCATTAGTGTTTCTTATTTAAGTCTCCATCAATGTATTAAACGTCTTATGCATATCTTGGCAAGTACATTGGAATATGTTATTAGTTCTTGATTTCTACATGTTTGTGATTATCCTGGGGTGTTCTAGTGGACAGATCACTTAGTGAGTCTGTTTGTTTGCTCCTGCCCTGTTAGATCTATATACATCCCTCCAATTTGACTTTGATTCTGGAAAAAAGTTATGCCTTCTTCATATTCTGAGCTGTGCATTGCTTCCACTTATAATATGAATACCTAAACTTCAATTATTTATCAAGCAGCAATATTTCCTTGAAGGTTATTTCAAGATGATCCCATAATAATAGGATAGTCCCTTCCTCTAGAAATGTTCTCTTTATACATAAAACTGCTCTTTTGATATGACGGCCCTGAAATGTCCATAGAGCTGTGGCTTGAAAGCAATGTGTATGTTTTCTGTTTTAATGGAGTATTTTTCTTCCCTTATGCGTGTGTAAAGAACCTTTTCATCATAAAATACATTTTAACTCTTGGTAAAGACAAGACAATCATTTCGTAAAAAAGATAATATTAAAAGAAAGAAATACACACATTAGGAAATACAAATTCATAAAAGCATACTCAAATTAAGCAACATCCAAAAAACACAACATCCAATGAGCACAGGCTTAATACATAAATCATTTCCCAGAGTATTCAAAGTTAACTCCCTGTAGTTAAAATGGCCAGACTTCAGACGAAAGATAGATTGGTGTCACATTTATTATTACTGATACCAATTCTACAACTGTAGGCTTTTAATAAAGCCAGATAAGGCCAACCCCTCATGAATGGTGTGAATATACAAACAACGGTTCCAGACCAAATTCACATTTAAACATGTAGCGTTGACGTCTAGCGGTGACCAATACTTGACTCTAAGTCCCTGTAATGATTCAAATTCAAGGATCAGATGCCTTAGAGCAGCCTATATTAGACAGCAACAAAGAACCATAATACATAATTACAATCAATGCTCATTATTAACTATCTTGTGGGTCCAGTGGTACATATCACTATAAAGTATACACCTATGGTTTAGTTTTAACACAGAGAGGCTTGATAAAGAAGTGAAAGGACCTACAATGCACTGTTTATCATGAAAATATTCTATCATTCATGACACACATGAAGCAAGTTACACAATACATGTACACAGTGTAATCCGTGTGCTTTAAAGCAACCTGCTTCTCAGAGAAAATGTACAAGGTGGAAAAACACACTTTAGCCCTCCTCATTGGGTAGAGACTTTAACCAGGGTCCAGTGTAATTCACACATTGGGAACCCTAACCTTAAGCCTAGAAATGGTAGGTGGACAGACTGAGCTTTTGGCAACATTATGCTACTGAATAGGGGGTGGGGGGGGTTGATAAAAGTGAAACGCCAATGTCCTCACTGAGGCTCTTGTACCTTTAAGATAGCGAGACCACTCCCCATGTCCCTTTTAAGAGTACATATTAGCAGAAGGTGTACAGTTTCTACAGCAAGAGTGTACAAAATCGTTCTAGACTAACACAACTTTGGCCATTTTGGAAGAGATCTGGACCTGAACAAAAACATTTGGTGCATATGCATTTGAATTACAGAGTGGTGTGTATGTTCTTCCAAGCAAGGACAGTATGCTGAAGAAGGTTTGCATCTAGTAAAGTCACCCACTGCCTATGCACTGAATACAGAACCTACCCATTTACTTCATAGACACTACAAGTGCACAGTGATTCTTAACCTTCTCAGGCTACTGGATGTTTTCACATATAACACCACGTGAAACAACACACTTAGAAGGGATAGGTATGAGAGAACACAATCCATGTAATCTGCATAATCAAAAAGTAACATTTGACAAAGTTTCCATCGGTCATGTTGTCCCATTCATGGAAAAAATCAACTGATTAAGATTTTTAGCATGTATTTATACATGGTTGAGCATGATAAGTGTTACTTGTACATTGCACAGTTAAGCTAACTTTATTTTAGATCAATTGGTTTTCTACTCTGGGATATAAACTGCATAACAGCAAACAGCTTTTCAATGACACATTTTATTACATGTATTGCTGTTCCTTGTTTTGAGGATGTATACATATATTAATGCACGTTGAATGCATAAAACAATGATGCTACACCATTGTTGATATTAAATGTATGTCGTTGATTTTGCAACAATCAGACATTGTATAATGCATTTGTATTGCTGCCCACATATTTGTTGATATTGTTATATTTTGTAAATAAGTCTTATTTTCATGCTTTACACCATAAGTATGCTTGCCATGGAGTGCTGTTGTATGAAAAAGTGTTTTGCTCTATAGAACTTACCAATATTGCAGTCTTTCACAAACAAAGCAAGTGTGGCACTTGTATGAGATTTAGAATCCTAAATAAAATGAATCTTGCGTTGCGGCTTCATGAATATACATAGACATCGTTACATTTACATTATTGTTGTAGGTATTCATTCGTGTAGTACATTTGCATGCTAGCACGCCACATTCATGGTGCAGATGAATGCTCGAGTACATGTTTCAGAAACTTCATTTCTAGTACTTCTCTCATTCAGATCAGATATACACACATATTTTATTTGCATGATTTTAAATGTCAATCAAATCAAGTTGGATATACTCCAAAGTCATAGACATTGAGAATATTTTGCAATACTCATTTTTTCCTTGCAATTTGCAATAGAAGCGTTTTGGTCAAGTGCATTTTCTATTTGCAGAGTGTAGTGCTATAGTTTGTTTTTAAAAGCAATCATTATTGCTGTGTTGTCAAAATCCATTGATTTGACTCTATTTTGATTTTCTGTTAAATGCCTGATGTTAAAAAGATGATGTTTAACTCTCACAGGCAATCTTTGTAAATTTATATATTTGTATTTTTAGGAAAATATCAAATAATAAAAAAGTAGTTTCAACATTCCTCATTCAAGATATATCAGGACATATTGTTCATGCATGATTATTCGTCCTTTGTAATACACTAATATATATGTTGAATATGATTCAGTTTCTGTTTGGAACACATCTCCTGAGTCTTTCAGGTAAGAATGTAACCATCTTCCTCTACAAAAAACAAACTGAGAATGGTATTGCTTCCACAATAATTCAGAATTCTGTGTCTTCAATATTAATATCACTTGGGTGATCCTCATTTTTTATTCGCCTATATGTGCTAGTATGTTCAGAGCCAGGTTACGATTTCCAGTTGTAAGTATTGTTCTAGTCAGTGAAAAAATGGTTTAGAAAGAGGTAAGGTGATCAGATTTAACACAACAAAACCCTTGAGATTCAGCAAATGTGGGTAGTGATGACCATCTTCACTCAGCATCACGCTGTAGATGTCCACCATCATGTAATTATTTTATGTCATTATAAATCCTTGATGTTATATTATGTATGTGCTCATGGGCTTTGCAACAGGGAACACTGAGTTAAGATGTTCAGCCAAGATTATTTGGCAAGGGTGGACTGAAGGTTATGTAGTTGGGTACACACCAAGTGAAGTCCACAGAGGGGAATGGATTTGTTTGCAGGCAAAAATGTGTGATTGGCCACATTTAGCAAGGGAGGCCAATCAACCAAGGGAAGTTAAGGCAGGCTCTCGCCAGAAGAAATTAGTTTTAAATAACAGGTTAAAATTGTGCATTTTACACAGTTATGTAGGGCAAGACATGAACAAAACATCCATTAGATTCCAATTCACCAATAGTGCACAGGCACATTTTAGTGGTGCTCTTTCCCGCTATATGCCAGCATTTCAAAAAATGTGAACAGTTTCATACTGACTGTTCCCATACATATCCATGCTGAATGCTGGCTTCAACAATATATGCCAGTATTCACACTTGCTTTGGCCATAACGTTGGTAATGATACCATAAGAAAACATGGTCATGTTAGTCCTGCCCCTATATACCATTATCCACACACATGTAAGAACATGCTCCTGTTTGCTTTGGCCTTCATGCCTGTAAGAATCCCATGCCACCATTCGAAAATATGTTCATTCTGGCTCCACAAATGATATAGTGCCATGTAAGCACTCTAAGCATGATGACTATGCTCCTTAATCCTATGAAGATACAAGGCATGCCACAGTGAGAAAACAAAATCTCCTTGCTTTCTGCACAAATGCTCCCCACCATGTAAGAATACTCATCATGATGACGTTGCCCTTAACACCAGCAAAACAATGCAATGCCTCTGTAAGGATGCATTTTCTTGCCTGCAGCACAAATGTCCTGCCACCAACATATGGGAAGACTTATCGTGTTCACTTTGCCGCTAATGCCAGTAAAAGAAACTCATGCACAGGAAGAGAGCATCACCTTCTTGGCTGGCTGAACAAATGCCGCCGACCCCCAAATCACCAGTAACATATATGCAAATGCTCCCGACCCAGCACAATACCATGTAAGAACACTTATCAAGTTGACTTTGCCCTTAACATCAGCAAAATAGTCAATGCACAATAAGGACTTATTTACTTGCTTGCTGCACAATTGTCACCCCCACCATGTAAGAACCCTCATATTGGCTTTCCCCTTAACACCAGTAAATAAATCTATGTAACAGTAAGACAGCATCATCTCCTTGATGGCGGATCAAAAGCCTCTCTCCCCCCCCAATGTAGGGACACGCATGCTGATTTGGCATTAACATCAGTAAAAAATGCAATGGCAAAGTAAGGAATATTTTCCTTGCTGGCTGCAGAAATGCCCCACACTCCCAATGTAGGACTACACATGTTGGCCGTAATGTGAGAAAGACCTGATATGCCACAGTAAGAAAACTTCCAGGAAGCCTGACCCATTGCATTATAACCCCCCCACCCCCCAAACTCCTCCTCCATTTAGTTACATTCATTTTGTTGGCTTTCTGCAGAAAAGCCAGTAAAATAGGTGATTTCTGTTTAATAAAACATCCATGCTCCAATGGGCCCCAGCCTCTCATGCACGCAGACATTCATACCCATTCACACAACAGTCACTTACCCAGTGAGCTTCCCTCTCACTCATTCACAAGTGCACCCAAATCATTTACAATGCATTCTCACTCACATTCCAATCACACCCAGACCTACCCATCACATTGCACTCTCATGTATACGGGCACTTAAACAGACACACGCTTGTATGCACAAATGCATGTATATTTAGAAACATAAACAACCTACACCCTCACATGCACGCACACATACACACAGAAAATGCTTGCTGTATAACCTGTTTCCTGACCAACTTCAGACTTGACGCTCCTCCCCAGGCCTCTATCTCCCACACACCAGACAAGCAGGAAACGGGAAGCAGAGAGAGCATCCTGGTCGTGCGATTAGTGCTTGAGCCAGAGTGCCTCCTTGCCATTGCCACTGCTTCATTGCTCCTGAGCGGGCATTGAAAGATTTTGGGCTAGCCTTTCATGCTCAGTCCCTTCCCTGTCTATGCCGCTTCTATACAGTTGGGTGATCCTCAAAAATGCTATTTATGTCTGATCGTGTTTTTGCTATATGCAAAATGCATGTCTCAACTGAAAATCTATGGATCAAAGGAATTTTAAAGACATGTTGAGGGTCTTAATTTGGGACCTATGGTGGTATGTCAATGACATCCTTCAAGGAACCATTTTCTGAAGAAACAAATATAATTATTTTATATTTGCTATTATGAAACTGTGTTTTTAAATAAAATCAGTCATTGCTTGATGTTATTTTATACTGGCACAGTGTAAAACTCAATCGAAACCTGTGTTGATTGGGATCCCCAAGTACTTCTTGCTGGCTACACAATTGGAAGTATGAAAATCAAAAGCATTACAATATGCAATGTTTTTTAAAAGAATTGTGTTCTGCAAGTGGTTAATGAAAGTGACCTAGTTAAGTAAACCAGAATGAATCCACTCAGGAGAGTTCACAAGGAATTTCCTAAATGAAAAATGATTAGAAGCAAGCAGAAAAGTCTGTGTACATGGGCCAAAGTGTGTGAGGAGACAGACGTTCAGAGTGTTAATAGGTTTTGTGGACAATCATACAGCTGGTCTAACATAATTCCTAAGGCAATAGCTCCCTCTAGCAGTGACAACAGGTAACAACAGGTGAAGTGGGCAGTCTCTACTATGCTTGACTGCATCAGACAAACATACATCTGGCCTGCTGGGACCAAGGGTGCATGTGTTGGGGTCACACAGGGTGCCATTGGGTGCCTTATTTTTGCCCTAAGTGGCATCCATTGCTGCTTGGAACGTTGGTCACCCCCCCACCCCCCTCACTTAAACTCTGCAGTGACTTGTTGTGATTAACTTTGCATGCATCTGGTGCAAATGACTAGAATCTTGAAATGGAATGCAGGGCTTAGAATGTTTATCTATGGGTGTGTTACAGGTTTCTCAGTTGCAAGGATGTAAGCCCTGAGAGAGGATGCTGGTGGGTGTCCTATGTCCCCTTTTACTTACTTGACTCTCAGAACTTTATTTGACGTACCCGAACTTAAGTAAATAAGTTAACAGTTCACTGGAGTGTCAGAGTCATTTATGGCCGGACCCTGAATTCAACACTGGCGACGAGGATGAAGCTGGCTGTGCTGGGGGGTCAGCACCAAAGGGAGACACACACGGCCCCCCTCAGAGAAGTGATCCTCTCTCAGGTATGAGCGCTGGATGGCTGTGAGGTGCTGCAGGTGCAGTGAGGGCAATCGTGGCCCAGACAGAGGTGCTACAGAGGCAGAGGCGCAAGAAAGGCACAGACAGAGGTGCTGCGAAGGCACTGGAATCGGAGAGCAGCCATGGCTGTCAAGAGGTGCTGCAGAGGCAGTGGAGCACTGTTATGTGCAATGAGGTGCTGCAGAGGCAATGAGGCGCTGCAACAGAGAGTGAAGAGGCGCTGCAGTGGCAGTGAGGTGCTGCATAAGGCAGCGAAGGAGCGCTGCTTGAGGCAGTGAAGAGGTGCTGCGAGGGCAGTGAGGCACTGCAACAGGCTGTGAAGAGGCGCTGCAGAGGCAGTGAGGTGCTGCATGAGGCAGTGAACAGGTGCAGTGAAGTGATGCTGCAAGGGCAGTGAGGCTCTGCAAGATGCAGTGAAGAGTCGCGGCATAAGGGGTACTGCAGAGGCAACAACGTGCTGTATGACACAGTGAGGTGCAGTGAAGAGGTGCTGTGAGGGCAGTGAGGCGCTGCAACAGGCAGTGAAGAGGCACTGTAGAGGCAGTGAGGTACTGCATGAGGCAGTAAACAGGTGCCGCTTGAGGCAGTGAAGTGATGCTGCAAGGCAGTGAGGCACTGCAAGATGGAGTGAAGAGTCGCTGCATAAGGGGTGCTGCAGAGGCAGCAAGGCGCTGTATGGCACAGTGAGGTGCTGCAAATGTGAAGAGGTGCTGCAGATGTGAAGAGGCGCTTTGCTGAAATGTAGCGCTTTGCTGAAGTTAAGAGGCACTTTAGTAAGGGCAAGTGAGCCCCTATGTGATGTGCTGCAGTGTACAGTGATGCGCTGCAAGAGGCTGTCAAGCGGTGTTGCAGAGTAGAAGTAATTGGACAGGAGGTCCAAGGGAGTTGCTTAAATGTGCCAGTGGAAAGTCAAGAGGTCCCTTGGTTAGGAATGGCAGAGGCTGGAGTCTCAAGGAAGCGCTAGAGGGAGCTGTGAGGAGCTGCAGTGGACTGGAGCTCAGGGTAGCGCTACAGGTGCTGTGAGGAGCTGAAAATTGAAATGACTTTGGTTAAACTTTAAATGAGAAAATGCTGTGTCAGGGAGTCACATAGATGAACATTGCGGCGGTTGATGGGAGAAAGGTGCAATGGAAGTACCTTTGTTATGTGGCTGGATTACAGAAGGGGCTGGCGGAAGTCCACGGCTATGAGTTGGGCGTGTTACGGAAAAGTTTGTTGGAGCTGGGACCGCCGCTCTCATGGGTGTCTCAGCCTGAATGATGACGTCATTCAGAATATGTTCTCTCCACAGGTGGACTTTAAAGCTTAAAAGTTGGTGCACTATTCAGTTTTTGCTTTGACACACGTGTGATGTTGGATGAGTGTCAAAACACATGTTTTTGGGAACTGGTTCTTTAACCCTACATTTTCCCACAGGACATTTATGGGGTGTTTCTTTTACTTGGTTACCATGTTCAATGCTCAATTGGCCTATACGTTATGTGTGTGGGGAATGGTGGTTATTGACTCAAGTGCAATGTCAATGTTATAGTGTTAGCTTTTGCAAGAACAGTGTGGTTTTAAATTCAGCTAGAACAATTGGATATATAAATCACAATGCAAATGTAAACTACTTACTGGTGATGTAGCAGGAGTAGGGAGTGGTGCTGTGCATGGATTTTTAGATCTAAGTGAATGAGGTGTAGCTTCAGTGGATGTGGTGTGAAGGGAGTGAGATGAGATATTAGTGTTATGAGTGTTGATTATTTCTTCATTAGAGTTATTAAGTTGATAACAGTGTTCATCATTCGCTGTTCCATGTAGGTAGATTAATATGTTCTCTCCATATGCGGACGTTTAATTTTATTCCACAGATGGACATTAATGTTAATAGATTGTTGAAGTGGTGACAAGGTCTAAACTTTTTGGAGTTGTTTTTGGTTATTGTGAAATGCTTTCTTTAATCTTTTGTTTTTCAGGTGGGACTTTACTATTTTTTTTAATGAAATATTGATCTTGTCACTCATATTTTACTGCTGTTGTTGGTGTCCCTGAGGGAGATGTGTTGTGATTAACTTTGCATGCATCTGGTGCAAGTGAATAGAATCTTGAAATAGAATGCAGGGCTTAGAATGTGTATCTATGAGTGTGTTCCAGGTTTCTCAGTTGCAAGGATGTAAGCCCTGAGAGAGGATGTTGGTGGGTGTCCTACGTCCCCTTTTACTTACTTGACTTTCAGAACTGTATTTGATGTACCCGAACTTAAGTAAATAAGTTAACAGTTCACTGGAGTGTCAGAGTCATTTATGGTCGGAACCTGAATTCAACATGACTCCCACTAGGGCCAAAACCCACAAGCAACAGCTCCCTCTAGCGGTGACAACAGGTGGTGCTGGCAGTCTCTACTGCACATGACTGCATCGGACAAACATACATTTAGCCTTTTATTATTCTGCATGATAGGTCAAATGGTGAATTGGACAGCACGCTTTCCAGTAAAAGAATTGATACAGATACATAAAACACATGTGTGCATGTGGGCACATGAAATATTGCAAAGCTTCCAGATTACCAGATGCCAGAATACTAGAGGGGCACACGAGCATTTAATTGCAGGAAACCATGGGTGCGACCATAGAAAACACTGTGTGCAAATAGACGGATCGATATTTGTGGCATGCAATCACTGAACGAGGGCCTGATAGAGTTTCACCACCAAACCTGACACCATTGCAAAATACATAAGGGGTTGGAAGTGTTGGGTGTCACATTGCAACTTTAAATTCATTTTGTGGTGTATGTTTACAATTTGAGATTCTCATGTAAAGCGACCTTGTTAGCCATTTTTTTTTTTAACTAAGTGTGCAAACTTTGTGCTGGACTCCCAGAGCAATGTGCATTAGTAGTTTAATAATGAATGCAGAGTCATCATGTTATTCAGATACTGAACAGCTTCAAGCATGGCATCCTTATTATTGTATGTCCCAGGCAACAGGTATGTTTATAGGGATGTGTGGTGTATCGTGTTGAACTAAGAATAATTGCTTTCTCCATTTATAAACGGTCCCAGCTTTTTATGTGGTAGCTGCAGAAACCTAAAGCCATTCAACTTGTACTTAAACAAAGACACGTTTTAATGGCCTGCTGGCTCTCTCTGCATTTATTAGGCGGGTTTCATTCCCGCTGGTACTGCTCTGTCTACCTTGTTTTATGAGCCCATTCTTGCAGGCGGTTTTGCGAGCCCAGTGGCGTTCCCGGGTCAAATGCAATCGGCTCCTGGCGGCGGTGCCCTGCGCTCTGTTGCAGACATTGAAGCCACTGTAGCAGAGGAACCTTTTCTGTGCTCTGACAAGAGATAGGGCCTGTTGAAGGAGTTCCACGTGCCTGATGTGGCGCGTGACAACCTGCACTAAGGGACACTGGTGTTCCAATCACTGTAATTTAACTAAAGTAAGGACGAAACAGAAAGGAAAAAAACACACCCTTTAAATTAAAGATGGGGCACACATCTCCCTTGTTAATGCTAGTAGTATGTGCTATAATGATTTCTTTTTCTGTGTGCTTAGTGTACTTAATACGTTTTGTTGTAATATGTACGTAGGCAATCACAAAAACATTATTTTCTCAACATTAAATTACATTACATGAAATCAACCACGGTTACAAAACTGCAGTAGATTTCAGTAGACTAACAGGTTATTCTTTTTTATATATTTTTTTTTTTGACTCAGCAATCGAATCATAGTGGGGCTTAAAAGCATCAAGAGATCCATCGACCACTAGAAGGATAGATTGTGTTTTTTCTGGCTTGTCTGGCCACACCCTTGGCCTATCCTCTCAGGAGGATAGCTCCGGGGCAACGTGCTCGCCTTGGAAGCAGCACAGGTTTGATCCCCCGGTCTGTGCTTAGAAACCTCTGGGTGTTAAGTGCGTTATAAATAACCAATTCAAACATCTGGCATGTTGTTCGGTGGGAGTGTGCCACTCACTGCACACAGGTATTTGGCTTCTGGCTATAGAACCTGCGACTAATAAAGACGGGCATGTGTGGCTGCACTATAAGGGAGATGCTTAGGAACTTCATGATTGCGTGGTTGATGGACAGTTCAGTTGTCAGCCCTGCTATCCTTCTTTTCTTTTTTTGCATCAGGAATGGTAGTTTGCAGATAGCAAGGTTAACCATGTTTTATTTTGAAGGTGGACGTGTTGTACACAAGAGGAGATTGCTGAAGAATGTGTGTCTCAACAAGCCTGCCCGCCTACTGGTCCCCAGATGATATGGAGTCTGTGGGCCTGATTCACAGAGTTCTCCCCGGTGGGATTTCGCCATTATAACATGCTTCTGTGCCGGAGCAGCGGCTGGTGTTTGCGCAATCAAGTACTGTGTGCTCAGTCATAGGGTGGAGGGCGGGGTAAAGGTGTACAGGAGCTTTGGGTCCATTTAATAATCAATGTAATGCTTAGATTTGACTCTGTTCGCAAAATCAAACTCAGCCGTGGTGGGATGCCTCAGAATAAGTACTATTGATACCCATGTGGCTAGTGTCTGAGTCAGTGCTTAGGCAATACACGTCCCAAGGAAAGCCCAGATTCTCCATGTAACATGTACACAATTGTATTCGTATGGTTGGAACTCGCAGCATTCCACAGTAGAAAGAGAATTCGAATTTGGATGCAGTCATTTGAGAATCTCTTTGACTATTGGGATGTAATTAAGAATCTAGTGGTCACTGTCAATAATGTGGGGGGCTTCCATTGGGGCTATTGTTGACTTGTGGCAGAAGTAGCCATTCATGTTCATTGTTGGTTTGTTAGCAAGAATTGTTGAAGTTTCTCTGCTACAGATTACACAGAATACACATGTCAGGAATCTTTAAGGTATATTTACATATCAGTGGTTCCATGGTTATTAGGGCCTCCTGGAGGAACACCATGTATATGCAAAAACAACCTACAAAGGCCATCTCTTTTCCCATGCTTTTCGCCACACAACTTCATTCATCGCCATTACTCAACGGCCTGCAGTTATTGCAGTGTAAGACTGTGTCTACCTTTGCTTCATTTCCCTGTCTGCGCACTGATGCTGCACGCAGTCAAGTTAGTCTCATTATACAACAGCCCACGTTTTCTTTAGCTATTGTGAGTCACAACTGCCCCTTCTGTTGTGGTGTGTAAGTGGTCTGCAAAGGCCTGTGCACCTCTGGGAGTGAAAGATGCAACAACATTCCAAATGCTAACTGTTTATTCGTCGTCCCTCAATACACTGGTTCTACCGCCCCACTGTTGTCAAACCATTCCTGCCTCTATTCCCCAAGCTCACAGGAAGATGTGTGTTGTCCTGTCCATTCCAGATGATCCCAAACCAATTTACCTTATACCTTGCCATCCCTTTGGGAGTGTTTGGAAGCTGAGATGGTTGGTGCCAGCTCACATCAGTTCCTGTGAGCTATTGGTGAGTCAAAGCTTGACACCAGATTGGTACTCTTAAAGAAGGTGATAGCGATGTATATGATCGTGTGGTTGGATTTCCTGAGTATTTGTACCAGGAACCATTACAGAGAAAGGAGATTTGGGAAATTAACCCACTCTTAGTAAATGTGTCAAGATCTATGTGAAGTTTCTCCAGATGATGGAGGAATAATCTGTTTTCTTTGTTTAAAGGGGATTTCCCTTTTCCCACTGAGAATGTTGATGAAGTTGAAGAATGGGGGTGGGCTGCAGGCGAGAGTGGTTCCATGTAATAATGTCCCCGCAAAAATATTGGCATGCAAAAAAATCACCGAAAAATAGCCGTTTTTTGTGGGGACATTATTACATGGAACATGCGGGGGACACCCCAGCAACCCCCAAACCTTTTTTTTTTCTTCATGGGGAGGAGGGGACACCCCTGCAACCCCCGCTGCCCCTGTCCCCATATATATGGTCACCCAAATAATATTGCCACAACCTTTTCCCGGAAATATTATTTACGGCGACCATATATATGGGGGTAATATTACCTGATACCGCGAGAGTGGATAGAAACATGCCCTCATCATATGGGTTTATCTTTTGTGACAATGTCAGCAATCTGACCTTGTCACAAGGGGTTGGGGTCACCCCTCAGCATGGGGAGAGAGGCCTGCCAATGTGGAAGCCAGAGCCAGTCCTAGGTCAGACGGTGAAAGGGCCCTGATTCATGTCCCCTGCCCAGGTGCCTGTTTGTATCTTGACAGTGCCCAATTACATCATCCTGTACCTCTTGAAGCACAGGCTCATCAAGTTTTCTCTCTTGATCTCAGTGTCAGCGTGAACACCATAACAAAAGATTACCAGTGGTGAGAGCACAACCTACCAGCATCCTACATAACCAGTATTCCAGCTCTGGAGTCCACAAAAATCAGCAAAGAGAGAAGTGGCTGGGGAAATGGTGTCTGGGCCCTACTGCACACTGCTCTCCAGCAGACTTAACAACACAACACAACCCCCACCAGAGGACTACACCTACCCTGAGGAAAGCCATGTCAAGAACCCCATCTTGAACATGGACGTTACACAACTTAGGCTGCCATTGCTGTGGTTCCACGCTGAGAAAAGGGGTGGGAGTGAGCACAATACTTGAAAGCTGCTCTGTATGCAACACATCCCTCCCTGACGGGCAAGACAGGACCAGCTTGCCCAGGACAGACCATCAATCAGAGGATAGGGAGGGGGATAAGAAGCCCCCAGTGGAGCATGATGTTGTGTGTGTTTAAGGGTGAAATCAGAGGAACAAGAACGGACAGACAAAGAGGCTAGTAGGATAAAGAACAGTGGATTGGAGCCGGTACGCAATTTCTGGAGTGGGTACGGTATTGGTTAGTTAATGTAAGTGGTACTGTGTTTTGATCATTCATGTTAAAATAGTGAGTGATAATATTGAGGAAGTGTAGGGAGTGAATGTGAAGGGATTTTGAAAGTACAAGGTGTGTGACTGAACATAAGGTTTGGTGGAGTAGTAACAGAAGTGTGGAGAAGGGAGTAGTAATTTGGAGGAAGGAGTAGTAAGGAGGGAGCAGAAGTGTGGAAGAGGGTGTAGTAGTATGGATGAGGGAGTAGTAGTGTATAGGAAAGAGACACAACATCAAAGCAAGTGGTAGGAGGAGTGAGAGATCAGAGAGAGACCGAGAAGGAAGACACAGGGTGTAGAAAGAGCAATAGTGGGTGGAGTTGGGTACATGAGGGTAGTGAGAAGAGAACATCAGACAGAGACAGTGAGAAGAGTATGTGGGTGTGATAGGAAGAAGAGCAAGTCGGGCAGAGTGTTTTAAATGCACCCCATATAATCTATTTTCGATAACTATATCTAAACACATTGATAGCACAGGGTCAGGCTACAATGTTCCTGAAGGAGTTCAGATAGATAAGCCATTGAACTTTAGTTTTCCCGCCAGGCATTAGACAAAACCTAGCCAGTAGGAAAAAAAACTTGAATGTTTAATAGACTGGGGAGCAAAGACTCGTAGGTTAGAGAGGGATTGGTGAGTTTAGACAAGATAGAAAGAGGGACGGTCTTCAGGCCCTGCCTAAAAGTGGATGAAGACCCCTGAATCATCTCTGGGATTAGTAGTGTCCATTGAGTAATCCGTGATACTTGAGAGCTTTTATGATTTTGGAGGTCATTTTATAAAATGTGCATTTTGCATACAGGGAGGGGCCTTCCAACCTTAGCATATACAAGCTGTTGGGTTCTCTTTATATAATTGTTCACTTTTATTAAACAGTGTAAAAATCCAGAGTAAAAACAGGTGAAATCACCTTTATACTTTCATTATACTCTTTCAGTGGCGGCCGCTATCATAGGGCGGTAGAACCCCCCCCCCCCAGGACCCCCCATCAGGTGTGAGTGTGTTCTGCTCCAGAACAAAACAGATTCAAAAGAATAAGCTCTGAAGTTCTAGTATTTGCCAGCAGCGCGGGGGCGCTGTGGCAACAATGACATCCTATTCACATTGGGCCGGCTGCACCAGTGGGGCGCGTCCCACTTTACACTGCTTTTTGCCACGGTAAAGTGTGTGAAGCTTGTAGCTCCACGCACTCTACATAACCCCATGGCATTGTAGAGGTTGGCGGGGCGCTTGAGGGGTGGCCCGCCAGTATTAATATGTGCGCAAACAGCACACCAAAGAATCTATAATCATTATTTCCCACCACTCCCTGCATAGATACAGTAACGTCATTGGCTGTTTGCCAATGGCTGGTAAACAGCCAGGAGCCAGCCAATGACTGGGGTTTGGGGGTGGGGCGATGAAGCAGGGCTCATAAGCCACTCACACTTCTCTCTGTCGTTGATCATCTTGAGTGTAATGTGTACGTGGTTGAGCTGCGCTTTGCCCACCAGAGTCATCTGAGCAGAGCAGGCCAAAGAGGTTTGTCCTCCAGTAAGTACATCACTGTCTGTTGTTGCTGGCCACGGCAACTTTTATTTGGCCTTGATATGCAGTGCTCCATTAGAAGCCAGTCCAGCACCTCTCTCTCTCGTCGTGCGAGAGAGGTTCCCGGCGGCTTCTAAACTTTCCGTGCGGACGGTGCTGGAGCTGGAGACACCTTGGGGCCTGTGGGGCAGGCCCTGGGCCCTGGTGCTCCTCCAGTCCGGACCGTCCTGGTCTTGCTGGCTGACGCTGTGCTGTGGACAGTCACAGGCTGAGGCGCCGGGTAGGCCCTCGGCCCTGGCCTGGGCCTGCCCTGCTGCATTGACGCTCGGCACCTATCTCCGGATAGATGATTTTTTTTTCAGTTAATAACTTAATTTGAAGGCACTTTAAATTAAGTTACTTAAATGAACAAAAATCATCTATTCCGTCAACAGTGTGTGCGCTGCGAGCACCGCAGCGGCACACAGCCAGCCCAGGGGGCATAGCAGGCCTTTCCCCAGGGCCTTATAGTAACCTCAGCTACTTCTGAGCAGACAGCAAGTTGTGGAGCTGCCATTTGGCACGTGCTAACATTTGATTGCACTACGAATTAAATTGTGCACCATCTACTCTCAATATGTCAAACTAACTCAGTTGACATATTGAGAGTAGATGGTGCGCAATTTAATTTGTAGTGCAATCGAATGTAACTAAACACGCGCCGACTCAACTCATGCTGCTGCATTAACATTTAAAATATGTGACGCATTATATTGACCTGGGGGGTGATGAAAGATGACTCGACCTTGCAAGGATTCAAACCTGCAACTTTCACATCACACACAGATCACAGCAGCGAGCGCTCAACCCGCTGAGCTATTTTACCTGTAAGTAGCATAGCATTCGAGATAAAGTTTCCACTGGTTACACAAGTGGGAGGAGGTATTTTTGGCATCGCGAATACACAAGTGAGTAGGGTTAGTAAAGCGAGTGGGTATTTTTTTTGTTATATCGACTAGAGTAAGTGATATTGTTAGGGTTTGCTAAAGTAGCGAAGGGTGAAATTGGATTTGTGGTCAAAACCTGGCATCTCCCACGCAAGTCTCTTGTGAAAGTGGCGGTGTATTCACCCAATCGCTTGTGCTGCAGAGATGCGGGAGGGAGTAGTTCACTCCTGTCGGAACCGATTGAGACTCCCCTGCCCCTTGGGCTTGACGCCATCTCTGGGCCAGTTTTAAGTGTTTATCATTATAGTCTCTAATGAAGGCAATAAAACGGTGTCTAGTCAAAGGATCGAATCCAAAGAGGTCGACAGGTCAAAGGATCGACACCAAAGGGTCGACAGGTCAAAGGATCAATTTTTTTTAAAATTATATATATTTTTTTGGGTTTTCGTTTAGGGAAAAAAGTGTTTTTTAGTACAAAAGGGGGGTTGGGGTGGACCCCTCCTCCCCCCAAAAAAAAATTGAAAAAAAAAATGTGATCCTTTGACCTGTCGACACTTTGGGGTCGATCCTCTGACCTCTCGACCCTTTTACTGTCGATCCTTTGACCTACAACCAATAAAACACGTGTTTGGGCAGCACTAAGAACCGACTTGCCGATAGACCGCGTGCAGATGACAGTCTGCGAACCCCAGCCTACAATTAGCTCTTTCTGCAGAAGGTCCTCGCTTGCGTCTCAGGAAGCCCGGCTCCTAACGATCCGAATGGGGCTGGACTCTGGACACTTACAGCGGTTAGCGGGGGTGGTGGGAGGTATGCCGGGGTCCAAAGTAGTGCGAGAGACCCTTGGTCAGAGAGGACCCAGGTGGATGTGAGGTGCGCGTGGTGGGAGAGAGCCTAGAAGAAGGTAAGCCAGCAAGAGGCAGCTCATTGAGAAGCAGACTCATGTCCCACGCCACTCTTCACATCATCCAGGGTGATGTGAGGAGTGGCGTGGGTGTGGATAGCAAGGGTAGGTTATGTGACACTGTACAATGGGATGTGAGGTGCAGGGTGCAAAGGGAGACCAGAGGGGGCGAGGTGATGGGAGACAGCGCAGTAAGAAGCAGTATTGTGTCCAAGGGGGTGTGAGGTGCAGCATGGAAGGGAAGAACGGGGTAGATGAGGTGATGGGAGGCAGGCAGCATAGGACGAAGCGGACAAGTGTCCAGGGGAATATGAGGTGCAGCGTGGCTGGGGGATACCAGGGGAAGGTGAGGTGATGGGAGGCAGGCAGCATAGGAAGAAGCGGACAAGTGTCCAGGGGAATATGAGGTGCAGCGTGGCTCGGGGATACCCGGGGAAGGTGAGGTGATGGGAGGCAGGCAGCATAGGAAGAAGCGGACAAGTGTCCAGGGGAATATGAGGTGCAGCGTGGCTGGGGGATGCCAGGGGAAGGTGAGGTGATGGGAGGCAGGCAGCATAGGAAGAAGCGGACAAGTGTCCAGGGGAGTATGAGGTGCAGCGTGGCTCGGGGATACCAGGGGAAGGTGAGGTGATAGGAGGCAGGCAGGCAGCGTAGTTAGAAGCAGACATGTGTCCAGGCCAGGACTCTGAGGTGACCGTGGAAGCAGAGACCAGGGGAAGGCGAGGCCTAGGAGCAGCCACAGGAAAAAATAGGAGAGTACAACTGTAATGAAGACCAGATAAAGGAAAGGGAGTATGGCGTGCTGCAGAAGGATGGAAAAGATGTGCAAAGCCTGGTGATGGAAAGGCAGGCAGTGACCAACAATGGACACAAGTAGAGCTAGAGGGTTGCTTGGCAGCATCATAAGAAACAGTGGGGTCAGAGAAGATGTGATAGAATGACTGTCTCAAACAGGATAGGATTTGCCTTTAAGCAATGCAGCCCCGTCGAAGGGACACCCTGGGGGGGCAAAGGTAAATGTACAGATATTGTTAACATTTGCCTAAATACTCATGTCATATGACAACATGCCTAGATCACCTCATACCATACTGCCTTCTCTCCTGTCCTCCCCTATAGAGCTTTTAAGTAGCTTCAATGTGCTTTAAGCACCAGCCATGTAACCCAATGTAATGGCTCAGAACTACCTCCATTTCCTCAGCTCCACCTCATTCCTTTTCTTCCACACCCTCTTCCATTCTTTTCCTGGAGCATGCAGAGCAGCATCTGGGTGCCTCGTTAAGCTGTATATCAGTGGCCTAAAATTAAATATGTATTTGAAATATCTTTTTCTCATATTGATTATATGTCCAATTACTGCTTCACATTTTTTGAAGAATAGATTACACAGTAATTGTTGGAAGAAAAGTCCATGTAGGAACTCGCCAGTATTTCTAGCACCAGTAATACCAGTGGCAGAAATACTGGCTGTTTGGCATTGGGGGCCTGATTTACTTTTAGCTCTTGACTCGAGGTAAATCAGTGAAGCCCCACTGGCAAATTTGTAGTTTGCCGGTTCGGGAAAATTGCCGGTCACGAAATTATCAGTAATTTTACCAGCAATTTTCCCAGACTGTCAAACTTATGAAGACCCCCATTAACTCTTAGATG
The DNA here is from genome assembly GCF_040938575.1 of Ambystoma mexicanum. NCBI lineage: Eukaryota > Metazoa > Chordata > Amphibia > Caudata > Ambystomatidae > Ambystoma > Ambystoma mexicanum. Next base: position 1,247,145,720 of record NC_090930.1, on the reverse strand, counting down.
ACTGCTTTGAAAAAACACTGGAAGGCACTTAGAGTACCATAGTACCAGATATTCTAAAATACACCATCACACTTAAGAATATACACGTACACGTAAGAATATTGTACCACCATTAGTATGTAAAACCTAATGCTTTTTATGTCATATTTCGGTGGGTTTTGGACAGTAAATGGCACATTTTGGAGGCCATTTTTCAAAAATTTGCCTGGGGGAGAACCCTTCCACACCCCTCTTGGGTGGTGTGGGCCTGCGCGCAGCGCGCGTTCACTCCCAAATCCTACCTGGGAACTTTTACGCCCCAACAGCTTTCAAACTCACCAGCCGCCACTGTACTCTTTGTTTCAATAACAAATGCAAATGTTTCTTTCATATTATGCTTTGGAGATGGCATTTACAATGGAACCCTTTGGAAACGACCTACATTTAGCAGGTGCTAAATGTCGGCACATTTTTCAAGGATCCATTGCAGGAAAATATATGCTGGCACTAAACTATGTGTCAGCATGAAGTCAGGAAATAAATGGAAGCATGGGAGACATGTTAACTTCGCTTTGTGCTCCTTCTCCACCTCCAAAGGGTGCTAACATGCCCAGACTATAAAAAAAAGTTAGGAGTAGGTTGCAACAAAGCTTTCAACTTGAGAGAGAGCTTTGCTTTAATTGTCTGAAATGGTGTTGATATAGTTGTCAGATATTGCTAAGCAGATGTGTAATTTTCATATCTTCTGTTGATACTGAGAAGTGTTAAAATGCAGTGGTATGTGAAAGCTGCCAGGAATTTTCTGAGTGCAGGGAGGTGATGAAGGATATCGCTGATAGAATGAGGTCTGAGAATGTGTGTGTGTGTGTGTGTGTTTGTGTGTGTCTCTCTCTCTCTGCATGGAGGGTGGTACAGGTGTATTGAACACTAATGCAGTGTGCTTATTACTAGAGTGAGTCTTGTGAGGTTTTCTGGCTGTTGATGTCACCACCTGTTGTATGCTATTGTTCAAAAAGTTTGTAGCTACCTAAAATGAGATTATAGACATCTAGGGGCTGTCATGCATGAGCCATGTTGCTGTGTCCACAAAGACATTCAGGTCATTATAGAAGATAAGGTCACAAAAGCCAAATCAATGTGTTTTTCCTAACATGAACTGAGGAGTAGGTAGAGCGAAGACGGGGTCGCATGTGGTTTGTGTGTGTGTATTGTATGTACTGGCACACACGTGTTCTGGAGTGTAGATATTTGCACCGTTCGCTTAGGGGTTTGGATGTGGGCACTGGTGTTGTGTGAGGATTGCTTTTATAAAGCAAGATGAAAGGGACAGTGTGGCATACGCCGTAGAGGCAAATGTCCTGGTCGACTGCCCTTGCAAGGCTTAGGAGTCCTCCTTCATTGCTTTAGGCAAGTGATTAGACTTCAGGCTGAATGCGCAGATAGCGGCAGGATCACTCGGGGTAGTGGGGTGGGAGCTGTTATCACTCAGTGAAGGTCAGGCAATTGTCAAACTGGCGATGCTGGCGGGGCGCGGTGGAACCTGGATGGGGAAATTGTGAATTAATGATATTGCTTGTCGACAGATGAGGTTTTGGTGAGGCCCAGTTCATGTTTCTAGTTGCTCTGTTCCTAATAAACAGCTCCCATTCTCCAGTTCAAGCAAATTCCCACCATGCACTCTGTGGATTATAAATTATACAAGCGGACTAAGGCTAGTAAGAGAACCAATGTAAACAGGGAGATATTTCGGAATATTATTAGTAAAGAAATTAAACAATGTTGCAAAGTACTGAAATTAGCTATTTAAACCATTAATGGAATGGCATTCCTTCCAAGTACACCTCACCTGACATAATGTACTCGTAGGTCTTATTTTAAAGGATATATCTATATTAATCCAAACCGAAAGCAATTTCATGGAGCATTTAATGGCATGCAGTGTTAGCCCCTCAGGCTAAAATAAGTAACCACATGTTTTACTGTATTTGTACTGGAGAAACAGCTCTGCCACGGTCAATTGAAACAGAAACAGACAGAGACGTTTTTATGGGAGGGCAAACATGGCACTCGCCACGGGCCCCCAGATTGCAGGTGTGCCCCACAGGGCTGCCTGATCTAAAGAAGTAAGATTACTTTTTTGAACAGACTTAAATAGCACGTCAGGATATTTTATGGCATGCTGCTGAGGCTCTAATCCTATTGCCTGTCTGTTTTAACAAGTTTGTTTGTTTATTTTATTTATAGCGCGCGCCAGACCCGAAGGTAACCGGACGCGTGTAGTAGAATACTTTAAGCTTACAAGTTACAGTTACACATTCCAGGTAAATACAGGATGCGTTGACAACAGAGCATGATTACAAACGAGCATGATTACAGAACAATAATTACTCTACAAGTTTGTGCGTGGAGTTATATACAGAGTTGTATACACAGGGATTTGTACACAGGGGTGAAAACATAGTGTACATTGAGAATCAAGAAGCAGGTGCGTTCAGCTACAAATTAGCCGATCGGTAAAACGTAAGTAGTCCAGGTGTCGGTTAGTTATAGGTTGTTTTCTTTGAGCCATCTAATACAGTTAAGTCTGAAGTGTGGATAGGATTGGTCAGACCTTAAAGAGGATGTGAGGGAGTTCCACAACTGGGCTGCTTTGACAGGGAAGCTGTTGCCTCCGACAGTGCTCAGTTTAAATGAGGGCACAACTAGCTGGTTAGTATATGCCTCTCTAGTGGGTCTGTTGGAGGTTCTTCTTTTGAACCTTTCTGTTAGGTATTTGGGGGCTAGGTCATTAATGTTTTTAAATGTTAGTGAGACTGTTTTAAGTTTAATTTTGTCTGCTGTGGAGAGCCAATTAGATTGTCTTCTGGCATCTGAGATAGGCTCTCTTCTTGGGATTCCTAAGGCAGCTCTGAGGGCATTATTCTGCAAGGTTTGGAATTTTTGCAGTGTGTGTTTATTGGACCCTATGTATAATGCATTGCAATAGTCAAATTTGGATAATACCAGAGCTCTTGATAGGGTGAGGCAGCTGGTAGTGGACAGGTATGGTTTTGCTACTCTAATCAACTTACTGGTGTATGCGGTACTGGAGGCCATTGCACTCACCTGCTTTGTTAGAGAGAGGCAAGAGTCGAGGTAAAAACCTTATGTTTTTACCTCTTTTGCTACCTTAATGGTGTTGCCATCTATAACAAATGATAAGTAGTTATCGTTCAGTCTTTTGATGTTTTGTGTATTCCCCGGTATAATGAGTTCCGTTTTGTCATCATTCAGGCATAGACCATGGCGGGCCATCCATGCCTGGATGATGAGGTACATCTTGTTCACCAAGGCCAAATCCTGTTCGTAATCCCCCGAAAGTGGGATGAGAATCTGAGTGTCATCTGCATAGTTAGTGTAGGTGACACCCAGAAGGTCCAGATCATCAAACAGGGGCTTCGTGAAAATTTTATACATGGTAGGAGAGACGCAGGAGCCTTGGGGAACGCCACATGTGATAGGTACTGGGTCAGCTGCTGCAGAGGTAGAGAAAACTCTCATGGTTCTGCCGCTTAAGAACGACTTGATCCACGCAATGGCATGCGTGGAGAAGTGGGCTGCAGATTCCAGGTGGGTACAGAGCACATCATGATCTACCAAGTCAAATGCCGCTGAGAGATCCAGAAGGAGGAGTAAGGCTGTTTTTCCAAGGTCTCTCAGCTCATCGACCTGGGTTTTGAGATCGATAAGTGCGGTTTCGGTACCGTGCTGAGGCCTGAATCCTGACTGTCTGGTGCCTAATAGTTGATGCAGCTCTGTAAGTAAGCCACTCTGGGCCTCATCACGAGTTGGGCGGTAACGTCGGCGGTATTACCACCGGTGGTATTAGCCCTACTGCCAAACCCCCGGTGCTATTAGTGCCGGATCACGGGTTTGGCGGTAATGGAATTCCCCATTCCCCACTGAGCCCATTCGGGAATGCCCCATTCCCCATTGGGCTCAATGGGGAATTTTCACGCTGTAACCGCCGGCGGATTTCCCACCGGCGGTAATAGTGCAAGTTTTCGGCGGATTTCCCCCCAGCTCAGAGCTGTGGAGAAATCTGCCGAAGCCCTCATTTGGCGGACCCTTAAATCCGGCGGTAATAGCGCGACCGCCGAATTTAAGGGTTACCGCCAAACTCGTGATGAGGCCCTCTGTCTAGTATTTTTAACAGAAATGGTACTGTTGTAATTGGCCTGTAGTTAGTCGGGATGGACGGGAACAGAGTTTGTTTTTTTAGGCGGGGAAGGACCCATGATTGTTTGAGGTTGTCTGGTATTGTGCCTGATGCAAAGGAAGCATTAATCAGTTTAGATATAAATGGGGATAGGTCTCTGTCCGCATCTTTTATCAATTGGGCTGGGCATATGTCACCTTGACAGTTGGTGGGTTTGAGCGACAGTATTATCTTTTCCATCTCTAAGATAGTTACTTTGGTGAAGTTGAATTTTTGTTCTGGTTTGGTAGAGGTAGGTGGTTTACCTCTTTGATTGGTTGATGGAGGAATATTTTGTTTCTTTCTCTCAATTTTAGGTTGGAGTGTAGCTATTTTGCCATTTAGCGCTTTTTGGATGTTGGAGCACCACGTTTTATTTTTGTCGCATTTGTCCGGAACGGGGATGGGGTTTTCCAGTTCCTTTAGTATGATGAATAGCTCTTTGGTTCTTGTTTTAGCCTGCAATATTCTGTTGCTAAAGTTCTCTTTTTTTAGCTCTCCTTATTTCATTCTTGTAAATCTTAGAGGCGTTGGTGAGAGCTGCTTTATTAGTCTCAGATGGAGTTAGTCGCTAGGCGGATTCACATTTGCGTTTTTCAATCCTTAGGGATTTGAGGTGAGGGGTGAACCAGGTGTTTAGGTGAGCTCTGGGCTTACCTTTTCTCATTTTCAAAGGGGCAATAGTGTCCAAGGCTATGACCATGGTTGAGTTGAATTCATTCACTAGGGCTGAGGGGCTTAGTGATTCAGGTAGGGAGTTTAGAGTCGGGAGGATAGGTGGTAGTAGATTGTCCGTGGTTATGTTTTTTTATTTCTTGTTGGTAAGGGGGGAGCTAATATATTTTCCTTAGGTTGGATGGTGTTGTCATTTATGAGGAAGGTTATTAGCGCATGATCTGTCCAGACTTGTGGGCAGACATCAGTAATAGTTATATTGCAGTTGTGGTTGGCTACCCAGTCGAGTGTTCAGCCTTTTTAGTGGGTGGGTTGTGAGATTCTTTGGGTAAATCCTAGTTCTGTGATGACATTGGCGATATTGGTTGCTTGCACATCTTTAAAACCTAAATTCAGGACTCCCGGAAGGATGGCTTGCGATGAGTATTTTTAGGTATTTGAGAGGATCGTAGAGATGTCCTCCTCAAAAGTTCCAATGGGACCTGGAGGCCAATAGATGAGGTGTATATTGATGGATTGAGAGGATGATGTTAATAGATTAGCGGTTAAGGATTCGCAGGATTTGGTGTTTGAAGGCGTTACTATTTTTATGGTGAGATTTATTTTAAGCGATGATGGCTAAGCCGCCTCCTCGAGAGTTGATTCTATCTTCTCTGAGAATGTTGTAATTAGGGGGCAAGGCAAGCATCAGAGCGGGTCCTGCTGCTTGGTGAAGCCAGGTTTCCATTATGGCTAGGAGGTCGTAATCCCCTAATTGGAAGAGGTTGGCAATTTCGGCGGCATGTGCTATTAATGACCTAGCATTAACAAGGGCACCCTTTAGAGGGGTGTTTGGTTTGGGTGTTGCAGGGGTGATACAACTTTTCTTTTTGGTTGGCCTATTGCTTGATATGCAGGGACTGTTAAAATGGGAATCTCTTTTGGTGGAGGAGGAGTTTAGTTTGGTGGCATTGAGTTGGAGTCTCTTTTATTACTAGATTTGGTGTTTAGTCTGGCTGGGGGGTTCATAGATTTTAGGTAATCTTGATCGTAATATGGCATTTCTGCTTAGAGTGTCACGCGGGATGTTTGTTAGAGAGTGGTAACGGATAGGTAACTTAATAGACTGGGGGTCAGTGTCTGGGGTGATGGTCGGTTGGCGCTCATCAGAATTTGATGTTACAGTGGGCATAAATTGTGGTGGGTGGTTTACTGTTATCATTGTGGACCAGAGAGTGGACAGGTAGATGAGGGTGGAGATAGATCATTCTATCCTAAGGATGATTATCTATGTCTGGTAGGGGGCCACAGTAATGTCAGGTAATCACTGATAGGTTATGGAGCTCATGGTTTCTAGCATTATGGTCGCAACAGTTGGTCCTAGTAGTGGAGAGCAGAGTAGTTTATCTCAGGTTAGGCCAGGGCATAGGCTGGTGCTAAGGTTTATTAAGTTCTGAGAGCAGCTCAGCGACTGGCTGCAGCCTGTTTGTAGTGGGTGCACAAGTCTAGTTGGTAGTTGGGTATTGCAGATAGGCATGCTCGCAGTAGCTAACGTTAGCATTAGGCAATTTGTAGGTCTATGAGGCTAAGCAGTGGGCTCTGTCAGGTGGGCATAAAGTAGGCTAGTACATAATATGCAGTTCAGGGCAGGCAAAGTGGGCCAGTGCACAAAATTTAGTTCAGGGCAGGTAGAGTAGGCCAGTAAACAATGTGCAAAGTGGGTCTGTACACAGTATGCAGTTGAGGGCAGATAGAGTAGGCCGGTATGCAATATGCAGTTCAGGGCAGGTAGAGTAGGCCAGTACACAATATGTAGTTGAGGGCAGGTAGAGTAGGCCAGTACACAATATGCAGTTCAGGGCAGGTAGAGTAGGCCAGTACACAATATGCAGTTCAGGGCAGGTAGAGTAGGCCAGTACACAATATGCAGTTCAGTGAAGGTAGAGTAGGCCAGTACACAATATGCAGTTGAGGGCAGGTAGAGTAGGCCAGTACAAAATATGCAAAGTGGTTCAGTGCACAATATGCAGTACAGGGCAGGTAGAGTAGGCCAGTAAACAATGTGCAAAGTGGGTCTGTACACAGTATGCAGTTGAGGGCAGATAGAGTAGGCCGGTATGCAATATGCAGTTCAGGGCAGGTAGAGTAGGCCAGTACACAATATGTAGTTGAGGGCAGGTAGAGTAGGCCAGTACACAATATGCAGTTCAGGGCAGGTAGAGTAGGCCAGTACACAATATGCAGTTCAGGGCAGTTAGAGTAGGCCAATGCACAATGTGCAGTTCAGGGCAGGTAGAGTAGGCCTGTACACGATGTGAAAAGTGGGTCAGTACACAATATGCAGTTGAGGGCAGGTAGAGTAGGCAGGTACGCAATATGCAGTTCAGGGCAGGTAGAGTAGGCCAGTACACAATATGTAGTTGAGTGCAGGTAGAGTAGGCCAGTACACAATATGCAGTTCAGTGAAGGTAGAGTAGGCCAGTACACAATATGCAGTTGAGGGCAGGTAGAGTAGGCCAGTACAAAATATGCAAAGTGGTTCAGTGCACAATATGCAGTACAGGGCAGGGAGAGTAGGCCGGTACGCAATATGCAGTTCAGGGCAGGTAGAGTAGGCCAGTACACAATATGCAGTTCAGGGCAGGTAGAGTAGGGCAGTACACAATATGCAGTTCAGGGCAGGTAGTGTAGGCCAGTACACAATATGCAGTTCAGGGCAGGTAGAGTAGGCCAGTACACAATATGCAGTTCAGGGCAGGTAGAGTAGGCCAGTACACAATATGCAGTTCAGGGCAGTTAGAGTAGGCCAGTACACAATATGCAAAGTGGGTCAGTGCACAATATGCAGTTGAGGGCAGGTAGAGTAGGCCGGTACGCAATATGCAGTTCAGAGCAGGTAGAGTAGGCCAGTACACAATATGCAGTTCAGGGCAGGTAGAGTAGGCCAGTACACAATATGCAAAGTGGGTCAGTGCACAATATGCAGTTCAGGGTGTGGAAATCGATATAATATTGTGACCCCAATCGCATTGTTTAAATGTATGTTGGCCTACGCCAAGCTGTCTAAAGAATATTATGAACATAGGTTCCGCGGCAAGGTCTTGACCTTAATGTATTGTGTAAGCCGCCATCTTGGATCTAGCCGCCATTTTAGGTATTCTTGCAGTGCGGAAGTCACCCTGAATCACAAAATGGAGGCCGAATGACATTTCGAGTAAGACTTTGGCTATGGTGACCTCCGCACACGTGAATGAATAATATGTCCGCAGGCTACCTGTTAGGGTCATGAACTAAGACCCTGTCCTCTGTTTAACCTAGGTGTAAATATGTAACTGTATCAGAGGAACTGATCTAATATATGGAGATTGCATGTACGACCTGGCTACGAACCCTAGCCGTTGTTCCAAGAATGGTTAACTACAAGAGGGTTGGCCAATGCAGTACTAAATGTATAAAAGCCCGAGCATCCCGATGATCGGTCTCTCCCACTTTCAGTGCGAACCTAACGTTGAAGGTTCGCATGTTAGTCAGAGGGCCGAATAGCTATTCGCATGTCAATTGACTTTGGTAACTTTGCAACTTTGAAATAAAGCGCTTTGTATGTCCTTTGTAACCTGTGTTGGTGTGTTTCCTTTTGGGCTTCCCGGCCTCATATCAATTTCTCTGTTTCCACAGTTGGCTCCCGAATAGGGACCCTCAAGATTGATACCGGATCATTGAAGGTTGACGCAGACTATCGAACTGGGATCGGACGGTGTGATTCTGCGGGCCCGACCGATCGAGACGCGATACCTCGGCAGCGCTGCACGATCCGATCCTTGGACGATAGTCGTGTGGTCTGACACGGCATCTTGACGAGGGTCCAATTCCGAGGCGGGCAGATTTGCCGAAACCACCGAACGCAGGTAAAATTTGTTAGTTGAAGTCCTTTGTAAACCGTACGGTCCTCCTTAGGTTTGGTCAGGTGTAGTCGTGACCCGGCTCTTAATTTAACCCTGACAATTTGAATTTGGCGTATTGTATCTGCAGACACAATTATTGGACCAGGTAACACCAATTCTTTGAGAAATGCCTGGGAAATTGTCTAGCTGTTTTAGGGCTCTATTCCGCAGCGATCGACAATCTTTGGAATTTAGCCGTCCGGCACCACAGGAGGGGTCGCCGGCATGTACTATGTACTGTAAGTATGGCATTGGTAGTATTGTATTTAATGACATTTGGCACAGACAGACCAGAAATGCCTCCGAATTTCAGTGGCCAATCAATGGTAGTTTTGAGATCCCCCGTATTGAATACTTAGAGTCGATCTTGCTTAAGAAAAAGGCTAGGCCAGCAGCCTTTGATGTGTTACAAAACTGGAAAAAAGAAGCATTACAGCAGCTTAAAAGTAGGGATAAACATGCACGACGTCATAGAACGAATGCCGAAAAGGCATTGTTATATGACAAGGAAAAATGATTAGATGAAACCCAAAAAATGGACAGAGCTTTTTCGCTCGGAGTCCAGAAAATGTACCCTTCTAAAGATTTCCATGTTTCCGAGGAGTTTATTGAGAAAATATTAAACGAACGGAGGCCTGATTCTTCAGCGCCACCTCCGTATGCTCCTGTTGTGGGCGCTCTTCCCATTCCTGCTATTGCTCCTATCGTTATTCCTACTCCTCTTACACAGCCTACTACCCCTAGTTCCTTAGTTGTCGCTCCTCCGCCTATTTCGTCTGTTACATTACCTCTTTCCCCTGCACCCATGTTAGGTTCACCTACACTTTCGATTTCGGGGAGTCCTGTGTTTATTAAATCAGATCCTGGTGCAGGGTCGAGGATAGTGACTCGTAGTACTGTTCCTGCAGGCAGGAAACAGGAACTATTTGCTTGGGCTAAACATTGCATGGAAAAAGGTGATCAAACTGATGTATTTTCAACATTATCTAATTTGCACGATTTTCCCGAGAAAAACGTTTTTATTGAAGGACTGGGGATTCATTTATGTGTAATGTGGGGTAGATTGCAGACTTCGGATCTCCCACAAGGGGTGAGAGATCTGAATGCCTTGGCACTCTCGAGGGATACAGAGCAGAAAGTATATGGGCATGTCGATAGGTTGTTTGAGTTTAGAAGGGATTTTGAAAGGTTACAAAACGAGGATGATGAGGACGATAGGATATATGTGCAGAAACGGTTCCTTTCGTGCCGAAGATCAGCACCTGAGGAAGTACGGATTTGTACCAGAGATGCGATTCGGTGGATCTCGGATCCATCGATACCGCCAGATGAGGTATATGACACATATAGTCAATACACGGTAGAGATGCAAAGGAAGGTGATCCAAATGATGGTACAGCATTTACAGGAGGAATGTATAAGGAAAAAGGTTGGTTGCCCCACAGAGTTATTAGGTATTTGTAAAAGAGCTTTTTCACCCGACACTTCTACAGCTGCTTCAGCGCTCGATTTGGCCTTATTACTTAGTAAGCGGTCGGAGGTCCCTATATCTCAGTTGCCTATGAGAGAGGTCCCTCCGACCCTTGTCCCAAAAGTAGAAATCCCCGCCAACGCGGCGGCTGGTACTCCCGCGGTGGATATCCCTGCACATTACTTATCACAGTTTGTTCACGTCCCGTTCTCTCGACAGGAAGTGAACACGATTAGACAATCAGTTCCTGACATCAGGAAGAACCCGACAGGGTTTTACAAAGAAATAGAATCCGTTTTGCAGTCTTCTGTGTTCACCTTAAGTGACATGGATTTATTGTTTCCAGTGCTTTTACCTGTTGATGTATGGAAACAGGTACGAACAATAGATGATGTGCCGGGGTTAGGGGATACATGGGTAAATTTGACTAGAATAGATGGGGAACGACCAGCTGGTGAGAAACCACCCCAGGTTATACTCACTTTACCCGATAAAATAGTTGCCAAATTAAAAACTATAATCCCAGAAAAAAGGATTATTTGGGACAAGCTTACGGCCTGCGTCCAAGGGAAAACTGAAGGTACTACCGAATTCTTTAATAGATTCGAACAGGTGTTCTCCGACTTCAGTGGACAGGATTTAGGTACAGAGTCGGGGAAGAGGTTGTTTGTGGACAAATTTGTCCGTGGATTGTTGCCCGACATCCAGTCACAAATTATGTCCTCAGAAAGTGCTTGGCAGGCAAAATCTCAGTCAGAGGTTTTGCATATGGCTCAGTATTATGAGAATCGGGTTAATAACGAAAAAGAGAAAATCGAAAAAAGAAGGGGTGACCTAAAGACTAAGGTATTGTTGCAGCAAATTGTCAGGCACCCCAGAGGAGGTACGACACAAACTAGAGGTCAGTACATTCCAAGAGGAAATACTCCTCTAAGTTCTATCAATATTAATCAGTGTGCTTATTGCCGCCAGGAAGGTCACTGGCGAGCACAGTGCCCTGCCCTCCGTCAGAGGTCAGGAGGCACATTCGGAGGTATGGGTAGGCGACCACGGGGCCGCCCTGGAGCAGGGGGCCCTGATAGGGGTCAGCTTTTACAAGATCCACAGCAACCTTTTTCACGGGAAAATCAGACTCCGAGTATGGACTCGAGAAATATATTTGATCACCCTTCCGCCGCCTATCTTTCTGAGGAACTTCCCTTGGATGAAGTTCTGCCTTATTAGGATTGCCCGAAGCAGCGTTTGGAACCTTTACCTATTCCCGTCATTCAGAAGGGCCCCTATGTTGAATTATTGGTGGGGAATAGGAAACATCAGTTCTTGATCGACACTGGAGCACAGAAGTGCTCCATCGACCATTCTCGGGTTCCAAACATCCCCCTGTCAGGGCAAACGAATGTTTCTATAGGGTTCTCTGGTATACCAACTGTTTGTCCGGTCTCTGCACCGGTACCCGTTTCTTTGGGCCCTTTTACAGACCAGTGCCCTTTTCTTCTTACTTCAAACTGTGGAGAAAATTTGCTGTGGTTGAATTTGTTGAAGAAATTGAACGCAGTGATTCATTGTTCCCCTGACGGAATAAGATTAACAGTTTCACCACAGCAACCCTTTAACTCCCAATACTTGACCCGACCTCTACCTCCCGAATTTGACATTGTCCCAGAATATTTGTGGGCAATAGACGACAATGATGTCGGGATATTGCACATTGACCCTGTTAAGATAGTATTGAAACATGGGGTTAAGCTACCGCGCATTCCGCAATATAAAATTTCAGTTGAGGGCGAGCGCGCTCTGAAATGCATTGTCTCCGATTTTGTATATCGTGGAGTGATCGAAGAGATTACAGGTAGCTTATGTAATAGTCCGATCTTACCGGTATATAAGAAAGGCGACAATGCAATTCCGTACCGGTTTATAATAGATCTTCGTGCTATTAACCGGGTAGTGGCCCCACAATTTCCAATCGTGCCGGATGTAACAACAATCTTAACAATGATCCCTGCTACGGCTACGCACTTCAGTGTCGTAGATTTGAAAAACGCCTTCTTTAGTATTCCGATACACAAGGAGAGCAGGTATTTGTTTGCGTTCACCTTGGGGGGACGCTCATTTACATTCACAAGGGCACCTCAAGGGTATACTGAAAGTCCTAGTATCTATAGTAGAGCCTTAAAAGAGCAGCTCGACACCCTTGAACTGCCACCTACTTGCACGCTGCTTCAATATGTAGACGATTTGCTCCTAGCTGCAGACTCTGAGAAAGCTTGTAAAGAAGGCACTATATTGTTGCTTGTTCATTTAGCTGAACATGGACACAAAGCTTCACTTAAGAAATTTCAATATTGTTGCCAGGAGGTTGCCTATTTAGGCTACCTCCTGTCAAAGGAGGGGAGAAGATTGACACCTGAACGAATAAAACACATTTCTGGCATGTCTGTCCCAAAAACACAGAAGGAAGTCAGAGCCCTGATAGGGATGGCGTCCTACTGTAGACTGTGGATCCCGAACTTTGCCCTAGTGGTAAAACCGATGTTGGCTTTGACGAAGAAGGGCATTTCTCTGCCACTGCCATGGGAATCGGAACATCAACGATCATTTGAGCTTCTCAAAGCCGCGCTGTGTTCAGCACCGGTTCTGGGTACACCAAATTACGATAAGGCCTTTGTGTTGTTTGTGCATGAATGTAATGGATGTGCTTTGTCTGTGTTAACGCAGGAACATGGAGGGAAGAATAGGCCGTGCGGCTATTATTCCTCCGCCCTCGATCCTGTTGCATGCGCTTTGCCGCGATGTCTGCGCGCTGTTGCTGCTGCTGCTGCGTCTGTAAAACAGAGTGAGGGGATGGTCCTAGGCCACGATTTGATTCTGATGGTACCTCACTCTGTTGATATTCTATTGAATAAAACTCAAACACAACACCTTACTTCTGCCCGGTTGACCAGGTATGAATTAGTTCTATTTGCTCCTCATATCCAAATTAAAAGGTGTTGTGTTCTCAATCCGGCTGAACTTTTGCCTCTCCCGCAAACTTCTGCTTGCGGCGATGATGGATCACATGACTGCCTGTACGCCACCGAACAAGAAACAAAGGGCAGAATAGACCTTTCAGATACTCCTTTGGAGAATGCGGAAGGGGAGCTGTTTTGTGATGGCTCCTGTTTTAAACTTCCGAATGGCACATCTACAGCTGCTTATGCAGTTACTACTTTGAACAAGATCATAGAAACTAAAAGGATTCCGCATAACTCCGCGCAGGCCGCAGAGATTATAGCGTTGACCCGCGCTTGTGAGCTCTCCCAAGGGCATAGAGTTAACATTTATACGGATAGTCAGTACGCCTTTGGGGTGGCTCACAACTTCGGAAAACTGTGGTCGGAAAGAGGGTTTCTGACCTCACATGGGACCAAGATTCAGCATGGCCCCTTAATAGTACAACTACTCTCAGCACTCTCACTCCCTGAACAACTAGCGATCATGAAATGTGCAGCACATCGGAAGGTCATAGACGATGTGGGCAAGGGAAATGCTTTTGCAGATTCGATAGCTAGACAAACAGCCACAGACCTTAGCACAGACATGTATACCTCAAGGGAAGTGAGAGATGGTTGTATAATAGATGAAGGCATTGGGTCTGTGCGAGATATTCAGACTGATGCCTCTGTTGAAGAATCTAGGAAATGGGTTGAAGGCATGGGGAAATTGGATGACGAAGGGTGTTGGGTGGACGCATCTGACGGGAAATGGTTGCTTCCTGATTCTTATGTATTAGCAATGGTCACAATGGCACACGGTCCAACACATGTGTGTGCCCAGCAAATTGCGAAGATATTACAGCAGGTTTGGGTGAATGACAAAATTTTGGAAACTGCAAAAAGACATGTTAGAGATTGTATGATTTGCCTACAACACAATGTGGGTAAAGGGACAGTGACTCCAAGGGGAAGTTTCGGGCCCCCCTCTGTCCCCTTTGAAACCATTCACCTTGATTTCATTGAAATGGAACGTTGTAATAACTTGAAATATGTTCTTGTTATCATTTGTGCTTTTAGCAAATGGGTCGAGGCTTTCCCTGCCAAAGATGCTACCGCCATGACTACCGCAAAGATCTTGGTGAAAGAATATTTTCCTCGATTTGGGCTCCCGAGGATAATCTGGTCGGATAACGGCCCACATTTCATCGCAGCTGTAATATCGCAAATATGTGTTGCCTTAGGGATTGAGAAACGTTTTCACTCAGCTAGGCACCCTCAAAGTGCGGGGTTGGTAGAAAGACACAACGGTATTTTGAAAAACAAACTTGCAAAAACATGTGCCGACACTAAATTAAAATGGCCAGATGCTTTACCCATTGTATTGTTAGCTATGCGCACCACACCCCAGACTAGAACTGGGCTTTCTCCATTCGAGGTAGTAATGGGAAGGCCTGCTAATATTTGGGGTCTCCCTAAACCTAAAGCCCTGAGGGATGTGGAGAATGTATTGCTCGTAGATTATTGTAATCAATTGACTAAAAATCTGTATTTCATCTACCACCAGGTGAATGCCGCCTTACCTGTACGGTTTACGGGCCCAGGACACGATATATTGCCCGGCAGCTGGATCCTGGTAAAGGCCTACGAAAGGTCTTCCTGTCTCGCGCCTCGCTGGCGGGGACCCTACCAGGTTTTATTGGTCACCAGGACGGCAGTGCGGGTGGCAGGAAAGAAGAACTGGGTACATGCAACGCATGTGAAGAAGATCCCTCACCCGACGCCACACGTTACAGAAGAAACAGAACCCCTTGCTGATGCTACGATCTCTGATCTCGGAGTAGCAGGCAGCGCTGTGAGTGCGTCGGGGAAGTTCTCTGAGCCCGAGGAGCTCGGGGAGCCGTCCATCTTGTCTCCACACTCTCTTGATCGATCACTTCCGGAAACTCTTGTTTCAAGTTCTGCGACTTCCGTCGCCACCGACGTGACGCTCCCCTCAGGGAGCGACGATACTTTGCTTTTGGATTCAGCAAACTTGGGTACCATCAGGTACAACCTTCGACCACGCGCTGCACGAGTATAGTGCATTTGAAAGGAAGAAGGAGTGATCGAAATACTATTGTCTTTCCTTTTTTGGAACAAAGGGAAATAAGGGTTCTGTTGGCTAGGGTTGGGAAGGACTAAGAAGTCGCGCGGCCGAAGTGCCGCCAGCAACAAACATTGGGGCCAACGATCGGGATAACCATGATGCCTGCCGCCTTCACCGCTGCTCCTTGTATCGAACTATTAGATAAGTGGGTGACCAAATCGAACAATGGACAATGTGCCTGGGCCCTGAAAACGTACTGTTGTGTTCTTGTTTTGATTATCGTTAGTTTTGCAACTGCTGCCGTGGGACTTTGGTACTTTGAAGAAATTTATCCTTTGAAGCCTCTGTTACCGACCGAAATTGTACCAACTGTTTTGACTCCCTCTGTACACCTTCATACTCTGTCCCCTAGGGACTCTCGGCATAGGCAGAAATATCATAATAACACTTTGATGATAGTAATGAATGCTACGCATGCTATTCTTAATAGGAGTAATTGTTGGATTTGCACTCACTTACCACAACATGGGAACAAGGGACTGGGATGGTATATACATCCCCTACCTTTAACGACTTCCTGCTATGCCTCTCTTAGAGCACTCTTCTTTGGCCGGTGGAATGATAGCATCTCAGGGAACTTCGATGGCACTAATTTGAATGAATTTGAAAAACGTGAATTGACTCCCCTGGGATGCTCGCTTTTCGCAAATAGGAGTAGACCTAATATCGCTTCTATTAGGCCGTCTGATAAACTTTCCTTTCCTTTTCAAAATCTAGTTTCTTTTAAGATGGCTCCGATAGGCAATAAGGATGCCATGCCTCCTTCTTATTCTGTAAATCACAATCCTGATTCTGTCCCTTTCTGTGTACAAAGAAATGGCACTAGGCCAATGGGAGATTTTGAGCCTTGTGTAAATATTGTAAATTTGACTGGGGAAAATAGGCCTTTGTATGTAGGGGGACCCGTTTATTTTGTTTGTGGTAGTTTAGCTTTTCCCTGGTTACCCAAGGATTGGCAGGGGACTTGTTATTTGGGGATATTGTTACCAGGTGTTTTTATAGCCAGTACCTTAGAGGTATCTAAGGCTCGCCCGCGACGGGATAATGATGGAGATACCCCTGGACAAGTATTCGGGGATATAGCCAAATCAGTAGTCCCCTTCTGGGGACAAATAGCAAATTCAGAAAACATTAGGGGATTAGCGAGGGTATTGGAGAAAACGATCAACCGGACCACGGACATACTTTACAATATGACCTTAGAGCAAAAGGCGATAAGATTGGTAGCACTTCAAAATCGAATGGCATTAGATGTCATTTTAGCTGAACGAGGTGGAGTATGTAAATTAGTGGGGTCCGCTTGCTGTGTTTTCGTACCAGATTCTTCATCAACAATATTTAAAGCAATTCAGAATTTACACACTCTTAGTTCTGACGTCCATATCCCTGTAGGAGACTGGAGCCTTAGTACTTGGTTTTGGTATTCTCTACGATCTTGGGGGTGGAAGGTGCTTTCTGTCATTTTAGGTATTTTAGGGACTCTGTTATTTCTTTGCTGCTGTTTTCAATGCCTCCCGAGTATATGCGGAATGATAGGGGGATGTTGTGCCCAAGTTATGAGCGCAATAGGGCGTAGAATATGTACCCCGAAGACAGCATCTGAAGAATTCATGTTGCAAGAAGTTCTTATGAACAACTTTATGGCTATTGATATTTCAGACAATGATGCGGAACCTATGAATGATAATGCCTACAAGTATTTTCAAAAGTATTAGGAAATAATGTTTTAGCACTTGGCATAGGCCAAAAGGAGGGTCTGTGGAAATCGATATAATATTGTGACCCCAATCGCATTGTTTAAATGTATGTTGGCCTACGCCAAGCTGTCTAAAGAATATTATGAACATAGGTTCCGCGGCAAGTTCTTGACCTTAATGTATTGTGTAAGCCGCCATCTTGGATCTAGCCGCCATTTTAGGTATTCTTGCAGTGCGGAAGTCACCCTGAATCACAAAATGGAGGCCGAATGACATTTCGAGTAAGACTTTGGCTATGGTGACCTCCGCACACGTGAATGAATAATATGTCCGCAGGCTACCTGTTAGGGTCATGAACTAAGACCCTGTCCTCTGTTTAACCTAGGTGTAAATATGTAACTGTATCAGAGGAACTGATCTAATATATGGAGATTGCATGTACGACCTGGCTACGAACCCTAGCCGTTGTTCCAAGAATGGTTAACTACAAGAGGGTTGGCCAATGCAGTACTAAATGTATAAAAGCCCGAGCATCCCGATGATCGGTCTCTCCCACTTTCAGTGCGAACCTAACGTTGAAGGTTCGCATGTTAGTCAGAGGGCCGAATAGCTATTCGCATGTCAATTGACTTTGGTAACTTTGCAACTTTGAAATAAAGCGCTTTGTATGTCCTTTGTAACCTGTGTTGGTGTGTTTCCTTTTGGGCTTCCCTGCCTCATATCAATTTCTCTGTTTCCACAAGGGCAGGTAGAGTAGGCCAGTACGCAATATGCAGTTCAGGGCAGGTAGAGTAGGCCAGTACACAATATGCAGTTCAGGGCAGGTAGAGTAGGCCAGTACACAATATGCAAAGTGGGCCAGTACACAACATGCAGTTGAGGGCAGGCAGAGTAGGCTGCCTATGCTTATACTTATATATATAGAGGCACAATGCCACCGTGAGAGAGAAGATAGTATAGCATCAGATTGTGAGGTACAGTTCGTGTTACCTTTTGGAGAATTGTCATGGGGTCACGTCCTTGGTTCTGGGTTTGGATATAGTCTGGAGGGCAATCAGAATGCAACTGATGCTAGCCAAGGAGGTAGTGTGAGCAAGTGCTTCAGATAGCAGGTGCCGGATTGAAATTGTTGGCATTGTGCTGAGATGAACGTGGATGGGAATCTTACTAGAGGAGATGGAGGCCTCTTTTGGATGGATAGGCTTGATAAGCGGATGAAGGAGTGCAGGGCACTACTCCAACATTGAGATCCCGCAGATGAGATCCCAGTAATGAAGGTGGGGGATTTCACGCACTGCGCACTACCAGTGCGCTAACAGGAGCTAACAGGCCCTTATACTGGCCTTAGCTGAGGCCGGCTCTTCCGCCTTCCGGCTGATGTCCCTAATCCTTATTCCGGACGTTGCTTAGCAATGGATAGATGCCAAGCCTTGTGCTGAGGCCGCATCGCGCCCGACATTTTAAAATGTGGGCAAGTCGGTGCGATGCAATATAAAGAGATTTAGTAGCAAAATCAAGGTAAATCAAACATATAGCTGAAGATCGGAGCCCAGGCAGGGCTGGATGGCAGCCTGGGGATTGCTCACCGTTGGATGCAGTTGCAATCGAAGGATGCGTCGAGGTACGTGTTGTGGCAGGGCAGCGGGCAGGGCAGCAGGGCAGCTGGTGGGGGCTCCAGCCCACTCTACCAATTCATCAAATGATGCTTTCTGTGCTCACTGCGGTATTCATAGTTTGTGTGTTCCTTGCGGCACAACTCCTGTAGCATTCTTTCCTTGCTGTGGGGATTATGTTGAGCATGTGCAATAGCCAAAGTTGAAATGCATATTGATATGATATGATTTGATTGGTTATTTATAATGCCCATAGGTTTCTAAGTGCGGACCCGGGGATCGAACCTGTGGTGCTCCATGTCGTCTTGATTCCAAGGCGAGCACGTTGTCCCTGAGCTATCCTCCCAAGATAAACTGAGTGCCACAATGGTTCAGAAGTTAGCTCTATTTGTTAAACACTCATTGCAGAGATATGTGTTTCTATGCAAGATTAGAATAGCACATTCCAGCAAGGCTGGCTGAGCCTTTCCTATGTCTTAAATGTATAAACCTGCCTGCATATGTACTTGGTTTTGCAGCACAACAGGTGCTATTATTAGCAATGCCCCGGCACCAAATAGGGGTTGCTCTAAAAGTGAACATGTCATCCGCATGTTGCAGGTCTAGAAATTGGTTTCTTCAGATGGGGTGTTGTAAAACCTAGACAATCACCTCCAATGAGAAGCATAAACTGATAGTCCAAGAGGTGTATAAGTATCCAAATTCAAGACAACACATTCATACTTGTATCCTGGCTTTGCCAGCAGATGATTCAGTGATCCTGGTCCAATCCTCTAATATCTCTTACATTACTGTGCTGTCTTCTGTGCGGTTTGCCTTCTCGCAAGCTGGTGGCATCATTTAGCTAATTACTTGATCTTTCTTCTTATGTAGGCCATTTGAGTGAAAGGGGTGGTAGAAAGAATAGAGTGGAACAGATGTTGCAGGCCTCTGCAAGCATATTTTAATGTCTGCTCTTTGACACATTTTTTTTTTTTCTGCACGTTTATAAACTACGATTTCACAAGCATGACGATGCATCATCTATGCCTGGCTGTCATATCCAAGCCAAATATGACAGGGCGGACTGTGCCTTTAGGCTGTGTCTACCCAGAGTACACAGGTTTATATGTTTGTCATAGTGTTAGCATAGGAAAATGTTTGCAGGTTAGCCCCACACATGTTCCCGAGTTTGGTCTACCATCGTTCCACTTACTTACAAATTTAAAGAAATCCCAAACAAGTGTACACCCACCATGGCGAAATCCTCACAGGCTTCCTGTCCCTTTTTCCAACCTCTCTTGTCCCCTTAATCACATTCTTCTTTTACATATCTCTACCTTTGCTCTTGGCTCCCCCTGATTATTCAGAGCCCCTTCATGTTTTCGGTAGATTGACTTGTTGCCATTAATTTCTACTTTTTAGTCTTTCTCCTCCTCCTGGCTGGTGTCCTATCCCCGTCCCTCTTAGCCCTCTCCTCCTGGCTGGTGTCCTATCCCCGTCCCTCTTAGCCCTCTATCATAACATACATAGAAGGTCACTCTGCGAATGAAAACAAAAGGACTAAGGGCACAGTCCTCAAACACCGCCCGCTGATGCAGTATTTCACTCTGTCCAACTGTTCCTTAATGATTCACCAACACTGAACACAAAGCTCTAACAAATTCAAGTTACCTCCAAATTCGCACACTGCAAAACTTAACAGTAGCACACTGCATATTCATGAATCTTGGCCTCATATTACAAGTTGACCCCAATTATACATTCTCAACCTCACACTGCTCCAATGCTGTGCTCTGCCTTAAGGACAGCACACTGCCCCTCAAAGTTGCATACCACTTACTACCATGCACACAGTTCAGAGCACAGCACCCCATCATCGCATGCTTCCTCCAGTATCCCACACATGCCTCAGAGCTGCACACTGCAACTCTAGCACTGAATATCTGCCCTAATATGATACACTGATCTCCGTATGACAAATGGACCGAGCACTGCAACACCACCCCCTATAATTCTCGTCAATAAAAGTGCATGCTTGCCGACTCTCCATATTTACCCCAACAGCCCATCCTTCTGATAATGCTAAGCACTTATTTCCTTAAACCTTCACACTGCCTTGAACATAAATCACAAATTGAACACTAAACCTCAATACTTCCCCGTTTCACCACAACACTTGTGTGCCTTCAATATTGAAAACATTGTCTAATATGCAAAACTTCAAAGCCTGAATGTGTCCCCAAATAACTCGTACACTGCCCAATCAACAAACATTACATCAAGAAAGCAAGCTATCCCCACACTTCAGACTTCCTGAGCACCACAGACTGCCCCTGTAAAATAAATACTGCATATAGGTTTGGAAAATCACATTGTACTAAAACTCTACTGCTTCCTCAAAAGTCTCATGCTCTGCTTTTCATTATAAAAGCCCTCATCGGAATACATGGTCTCGGGAGGATAGCTGAAGACCAACGTGCTTGCCTTGCGAGCAGGACGACATGGAGCAAACCAGGTTCGATCCCCGGGTCCTCGCTTAGAAACCTCTGCATATTAAACGTGTTATAAATAACATATATCATATCATGGGGAACCCAGTACTGTATTTTCCCCTGAGCTCTTCATTGGATTGTTCCAAAAAAACACCACCTTTTTGAAAACAAATGAAGCAGTACAAAAGAGGATTTGGCCACATGAGTGCACCGTGGCACAGGAATGATATTCCACATGCTCCGGCAAGATATGAAACCAGGGGAATGGATACCTCAACATGCCATAGGGAAGAGGTAAAAGGGAGTGGGTAGGACTCCACACAAACTCCATACTTGTGATTTGATCATGTTACCTTAAACTCACCCTGGTCCCGTATTCCTAAGATCACAAACAAGCACAATTTAAGGCCACCATGTCAACATAGACTGGGTGTTACCCAAAAACCACCAGACACAGGGTCTCATTCTGAGTTTGCAGTTGGAGGGAAAAAGTGGAGGTAATTCAGATACCCCCATTTTACCTGCATGCCAAACTACACTTGTGCCGGTATTACCACAGGTGGAATTGCTGGGTCGCAATACTGCTAATTTTTGGAGGTAAAGTGGAGGGTCTACCTCCAACTTCATGCTTAATGCGGGAGGTAGATCCTCCACTTACCTCAAGCAATCAGCGGTATTACCAACCAGAAACTCCACCCATGGTAATACCGCCAAAATCCCCTATGAATTCCTATGGATGCCATAAAATGGGGACACATGCCACCAAACCGCCACTTGTAATCTGGTGGTGGTAATACCGCTGGACCAAATGGCAGAAATTGTAATACCAGTTGGTGGAATCTTGATGCTATTACAGCCAAGATACCACCAAACTCATAATGAGGCTCATGGTCTCCAGTATTTTACTTGCTACCATTTTGAATTGGTAACAGTGGTTATGGTAAGGCGTGCAGAAGCCATCTCAACCTCATTCCAAAAGCTCAAAATATCGATAAGGTCACAGTGATCCTGCATGCCCAAGCTTCAGAAAGCTCCCTAGGGTAGGCAGGCCCTCACATCCTGTACCTTAGAGCTATACCTAAGGTTACAGCATTCATGCTGGTTCATAACTTTGAAAACAGGGTTCACGTTTAAGTTACACAGATCTCACACATGCCTTAGACTTCTATAATCACAGCACACACTTGTAACCTTCAAGACCGACAGATTTCACAGACCCAGATCACAATTTGGATAGCATATCTAACCTTCAGGTGACATCTATCACAGGTGCCCTTTCAGTCAAGCAACACTAAGATACAGGGGGTCATTCCGAGTCGAGCGGTAGTGGATACCGGGCACCGGTAAGGAGACCGGTGCTGGAAATCCCCTACCTCCCGATTACGGGGTCCCCTAACAGGACCCGTAAGGTACGTTTGGTCGGACCACATGTCCCATACGGGTCCCGTTAGGAGACCAGGCCGCTAATTACGGGCCTGCCATTAGCAGGCCCGTAAATAGGGCCTTCCCCATTCCCATTTGAGCCCTATGGGGGCTCAAATGGGAATGGGGAATGGCATGTTCAATGGGGACTTACCGGTTCCGCCAGGGTCGGACTACACCCATAAATCCCCATTGAACTACACTGGGGCCGGACCCGTTATTGGTGGCAGTCATGGTGCAAATAGCGCCATGACTACCACCAATCTCGGAATGAGGGCCACAGGCTCAAACACCAGAGATACCAATACCATTTAGACCCTCAAGCCTTGAATGCCAAGTATGACCATATTTGAACAAGACAGGAATGTCACAAATTCCTTACCCATTTAAGATACAGAGGTTCATGGGCATTGATTGGATACAGAGTGGCTAACTGAAGGCAGTACAGGCTCTTGGCATTTCTGGAAAAGATGCTGGCTGTTTGTGCTTATGACAGTCTTGCCACAAAAGAACGTACTCATGATGGATATGCCCATATGCCATATTCTTACATCTGTAAGAACACATGTCTATGCTGTCTAGGCCAATATATACCAGTAATATCACATTATACCATATACATGTTTGCTTTTATGGCTTCGAAGCTTTACTGCTGGCAGATCAATGTTGACCTTCCCACCTGCTATTTTCTGTTCCCCCTCATTCACACCTTCTCATGCATTCACAGACACACAAACACACACCTCTGCATGTGCATATGCACTGCACTCCTTGAAACACACACACTTGTATGCACACACATTAACAAACAAATACACAACCCCTTGCTTGCATGCACATAGGCATATACATGCATACAAATATTACACACTCATACATACATAAACATATGTTCCCTTTTTTTCCTAAACGTATCTGTTCATCTTTGCCTCATCTCAGGGCTCCCACCACCATCACCCTAATCTGGATGGCCTCCCCCACTCCTATGCAGGCTGAGGGTTTCTCCAGGCCTTTCCTCATCATCATGATGTAGGTTTTGGCAAGAAAACCTACTCCAGAATCAGGAGTGGAGTAGATGTGTGGGTTGCAAGTATTGTTGCCACCAGAGTACTCGGGAAAGGGGAGCAGGGGTACTTGGCTAGAGCCTTGGTGGTCAGTGTAGTCAGAGAGAAAAGTAGGAGGTTGGGAACTGGAGGGAATGGAGTGAAAGGGAGAGGTAAGTTTCACAGCAGAGAAGACAGCAGCAGTGTTGTCATCTCAATGGACAGCTGGAGGCATACACAGACAGGCACAGGTGGGGCTGAGCATCGAGCAAAGGATTATTTGAACCACACCTATATAATAAATGCATTGTTTCCAATACAGAAATTGAGTTTTCTAAAGGTGCATGACTGAGGACCAGCATATGACTAGCAAGAATAGGCTGCTTACTTTGAGGAAGGCAAGGTATAGTGGAGACCAACACAGTTCTGTCTGGACACTTGAGGGAGTAGAGCTAAGGTAAATTGAAGGATGCTACCGATATTCTCACTGAGTGAACAGTAATTAAATAAGACAATGGGCCTCATTATAAGTTTGCCGGTCCGGTAACAATGGTACCAGTAAGCTTGCCGGTACCGTTGTTACCAGACCGGCAAACGTGGATGTCTTCACGCCCGCCAGGTTAGACCTGGTAGGCGTACCGGCACCCGCGAGCACAGCATGTCAGATGCACCAGCACCATTCGGTATGGTGCCGGTGCATCAACCTCCCCATTCCCATTGAGCCCTATGAAAAAATGTGCCCGAAGAAAATGATATCGGCGGCAGCAATGCCTGTTATACTGGCACGGCTAACACCAGTATTGTAATGCGCCCCAATGTCTTGAAGTTGTTGTGTTGGTATATCGAAGGGCACAGTGGAAGGGTTTGTGGAAGTGATCAAAGGGGAAACAGCTGAGGACAAGTAAGGGGACAATACAAACTATCCAGAAATGTTGATTTCAAGCTTGAGATCAAACACAGTGATCCACAATAAAAGACGGGCACGGCTCATTGTGGACTGCCCAATTTAGAGCGGATCTTCGGTAGCACAAAACACATTTGTAAAGCAGATGTCATACCCCGTGTAATAGCTCACACAGTTCACAACTTCATGTAGCTCCAGAAGGGCCTTCATCTCATGATCGGGCCATGTATCAGTGCCTGCTTCACAAACAGCCGAGCTCACAAATGTCTGAGAACAAAGTGCCCAGATAGGTAACATGCGTAACCTACTGCAATTGAGCATCATTGAGAGTACTCCTTCTGGCAATTAGCACCTCAAATGTATTGATAACACAGTAGGCTCCCCCAAACCAATGTCCACTGAGCTACAATAATGCTACATTGTCATTCATAGGTGTGTGTGGATGACCAATGAGGGTATATCCCCAGAGTGTGAGTGGGCCGACACTATTTTATTTGGTTGTTTTCTTTACAATTATTACGCAGCCGAAGACTGATATATATATATATTCCAGGCTGTTCTGATTGTTTCCCTAGTTGAATGACATCATTTAACCAAATTCCTACTTCCACAGCAGCGGAACATGAACTGACGTGAAACCACAAAATGTCCTCCACGTTGTAATACTCTACTTTAAAGACACACAACAAAAGAAACAGTGGGATAGGGGCACCTGATCGTAGTCAATGTTGGACAAGGACATTCACCATGATGTTGTATGTGATATGATCAAAGCCTTGAAGTGCTACCTTATGTTTATCTGGCAAGTGGGCATTATAGAAATAAAATAATACTCATAAAGGTTTATTTGTGACTCAGTTTGTTGTTTTAGGAGATTATATTGCAAACTGAAGTATGCCGGGTATTTATGTACAGGTAGACTCAAAGAAGTGTAATTCACACAAGCATTCACCTTCACAGGAAGGACACAACACAAGAGTAAAAAAATGACTGCCTCACAGTGAATGCCAGTAGATTTGCATTTTAGAGAATACATGTTACTAGCATCCAACTAAATGGTAAACGCAGTATTGACTGCATACAGATAACAGACAGTGTCAACCCTGTCAGACCCTGAGCATATCATTTGCTCTCTTCTGGCATGCTACAGTAAGATGCATGCAAGGTGAATGCTGAGTATGCACATCCTTAACACTGCTGCAGAAAGTGCTGGAGAGAAAGTACAATGTACATTTCTCTACTAACATCACTACTTCCTGATTCTTAAAACGATCCTGAAAAAGAGCTCTCAATTCATTTCACATAAGTCCTGGAATTGGTATTGTATGCTATTTTATTTATTTATTTATTTATTTATTTATCTATTTATCTATTTATCTATTTATTTATTTATTTACATTTGTAAAGCGCACAGCAGCCCTCGGGCATCGTGGCACTGTTGCAAGAATACATTCTTAGTTGCATTACAAGAATACTTTCTTAGTTACATTCCAAACAGTGAGAAGTGATTAGTTGAAAACATGCAATGGGAAAGCCGGCTGGCTCTCATGTTGCGAGGGTGGGTACATCATCACATGTGGTTACATGTTTAAAGGATCAGGTACTTGTAAAGGGAAAAATCAGTAGGTGCAGTCAAACAGGTAATGGCAACACATTACAGGCCGAGCCTCATGATACGGGGGCCTTAGGCAATATATGCTGGTAGGATCTGTGGGTGCAGTCAAAATAAGGTAATAGCAACACGTTACAAGCTGTGCCTCATGTTGTGGAGGGCTTAGGCAATATATAATACAAATGTCTGCATTCCGGTATATATATATTATAAGTCAATGGCTACAATGGAATGAGATTTGAAGCTAAGAGGCAGGAGTGGTGCATTATTTCAAAACTAAAGTGGCAGATCTTGAACTGCAAACTACCCTACAAATGCACGTTCCAAATTACACACCCCTATGATAGTCACCTGTTTGTAATACTATTTTAAACATGCGCATATCTTGGTATTGTGCGTGGTTCTGAGATGGGGATAGCACAGTTGTTAGTCGGCTTTATGTGTGTTTGTTTTAGCAGAAGTGTCTTTCTGCACGGGCTCCCAGTGGATGCACATATTGACGTACGTCTACGTGTGGGAAAGATCTCGTAACGGAGATGTGCAGCTTTCTGCATACTTGAACATTGTGTTATGATCTGTATGTAATGCTGCAGGTTGGCACTGGTCAAATGAGAATGTTGTGCTGCTAGTTGTAAATGTATGTGCGCATAGCATGCAAAAAATATATATTTCATTTACATTCTTAAATGTCATCAAGCCTTAATTACAAAGCCTTATCATGTGCAGAAATAGCCAACGTCATCGTGTGCACACAATGACTTTTACAACTAGCAGCACAACATTGGGACTTACAGAAACAAGATGATTTGCAATGCTTAGTACGTATATCACATAGGAGAGTGGCTATGTACTTTCACTTTAAGAATTAGTGTCCAGCCAATATCCATATTACCAGAGACATCATCCTATACTAACTTGATTTCAGACATTCTATTGGGGATTATACCCAGTTATTACTACAGGGACAACAGTCCTATGGATTTATTGCAAGCCATTAAGGGCAAGCATACCTGCTCGAATTACCATTGGGATAATATGTCGGTCAGTTGACCGTTATGGACTAATTACCCTTGAACCAAGTTAATGATTAAGTTTTCAATTTTTCTCTCCCCTGTTCTGTCTTTTCATGTTTTTGATTTTTGGAATAATGTGCACACATAATGTTTTTTTCTCCACACCCTTGAATCCTCAATCTCACCAATCCTTGTTTTTCTGTCTTTTTATCACTTTATTTTCACTTTGATGTGTACACTCGTATTGCGGCATGATGGAATAATACCTGCGCAATATGATTTCATAATTGGTTTTATACTGATATTAGGTTTGTGTTGAAATCATACAAAATTATGATAAACTATGTAACACACTTCCGATGATTTGCTGTGAAATTGTATGTAGCCCAGTTTTGAAAAAGGCTCAGCAGATCCGAAACATGTTATCGTTTATGGGCTTTTCTTCAAGAAGTGTGAATATGCTGTATAATTAAACATACACACATCTTTGATGGCGCTGAGTCCTGGAGTCTCTTCTGTTTTACACTGTTTATGGTGACGGTTAGGCTTTATTACCGCCTGGATACAGTGACCTGCGACATCCTTGATCTTACCCTATGCTTGAAGACACAGCATTATATGGCCAATCCAATACTGATATTTATGCAAGGGATTGTGAGGTGTCACCCTTCAGAGCAACGTTTTCCAAAGCCATTCTCTTCTGTCTGCAATTAGTTTTACAGTGGATGTTGTTTCTTTTGTTTGAGCTCCTCGGATCTGTTCACCCACGGTTTAAACTGTTGATCTTACGCTAATCAGAATTACGAAAAAAAAGAAAATATGAGAAATATAGGCCAACCATGTCTACAATCAGCTGGTCATAGGCATCTGGGTCTGAAGACCTCAAACATGAGACCAACACTGAAGTATGTTGCCTGTGAAGGCTGCCCCCTAACTCAATGATATCAGTTCTAGGTCTCCCCCTTTGCTCCTGCCCATTTCAGGGAGGAGTCTTCCCGACCATTGCAGTCCACGGTCGCGCCACCTCCACTTACCTGCACTGGCCCAACTACATTCTCCCTCCTCTCTGTAGGCCGCTTCCCCGAAGCCCGATGTACTCTGCATTACTCAACGTGATGCAGCCTTCTTGGGCAGTATGGGAAGCGCTGTAGAGGCCGCCACCGGATTCTAGTTTGGATTTAATCAGTTGGCCTGTGCATATTGACACTGCCCTGACAATGATACAAATGTGACAGGTTTTAATGTAATTGTTGACAGACGTTCAACTTAAAAATAAACACATATGTGACAACAAATGCATGTGCTGTGCACGTTTGTGTGCATCTATAAACATGCCTTGGTTTGCTATGAAATGTCATGTCAGTCTAATCTGAACATCTTTGCAGCTGTCACACAATGAATACCTCTGCAGATAGGCAAAGGCTTGTGGAATCCCTCCTCAAATCCTATGATAGGTCAGTGTCTCTCTTGGCATATGTGTGCCAAATATTGTGTACTAATCACTCCTTAAAATTCTTAAATAGGATTGGTCGTTTCAGGTAAAAAAAACCAAACAAAAAACATGTAAATCCTCATTGATTGCCTGGATGTCCAATCAGTATCAGAGCTCTCCAGCTCTGTT
Source organism: Ambystoma mexicanum (assembly GCF_040938575.1). Classification (NCBI taxonomy): domain Eukaryota; kingdom Metazoa; phylum Chordata; class Amphibia; order Caudata; family Ambystomatidae; genus Ambystoma; species Ambystoma mexicanum. Next base: position 1,247,116,918 of record NC_090930.1, on the reverse strand, counting down.
CATGTTGACCAAAAGCAATCCATGCACAATACATCTCAAAGTGAATGCTAGTTATGGGATGAGTCCTTAAAGTCGGTGATTGACCTCAAAGCATGGTTGGATGAAGCGTGATGATTCCTCTCATGTAGACTCAATAGAAAGTGTGCTCAAAAGCAAATTGATACCGACCTTTTATGGCCAAGACACTCATATAACACAAGGGTCTGAAATAATTGCAAGTGGGAGGCATATTTGTACCAATACTAGCATGTATGTTTAAATGTATCCAATAGCCGAGAGCAGGAAAGCAGACATGTTGTATGTAGTATATTAGCATTGCGCTATTAACTTCCTGAATTCATAGGAGAATTTAGACTGACTTCCAGACTTCATAGGAGTTTGTTTTCCCATTACCACTATAAACATCGCCTGGTCAGTGTTCCTGCCTCTTCTCGCAGCATATGACCATTGAACTTTAACTGGAAGAGTCCTCCAGTCTGCTCATTAAAGTTTATATTGTTGTGAAAAAGTCAACTTTGAACTTTGATTTTCATTGCGCCTTCTGTGTGACAGGCATTGTTGCATGTGCAGCGCTCGTTAGTCCCTGCACGCCTCTCTCCTTTTACTTCTCTCTCCTATGTATTGACTGAGAAGGCAGGACTTACTGTTCAGTATAATGAAGTGTCTGTTATTGGGGTACATGTTAGCTGATCTTGACGACTAAACTATATGTCAAAGCCTGAGAAAACATTGACAACTATTGACAACAGGTCTTGAGATATCTCAAAATTACCACATGGCAGGAGTTTTAAATGTTGAATGTGGGTTGTTCCCTGAAACGGCTTGTGAAATAAGGGCTGCATGACTGTCGTTTATGCAATATGAACTAATGCAACAGCAAAAGCAAGGGATAACAATGTGAACATTAATGCATATAGAGGGACGTGGGTGTGTGCCACCGCAGACAAATAATGGGCATGTGAAAGTGTGGTCAGAGATAAGGAAGTGGGACCGAAGAGTTAATTTGTGTTTTGTTTCGGGATCCTGAAAGAATCATACATTATAGGCAACAAAGCAAACCCAGACTACTCCAAGGACAGACCAATTCGAGTATTCGAGTATATAAGGTGTGTTATCTAGAGCAGCCTTTTAGCGCAAGCGACACGTGACACTGTAGAAAAAACTTAGCCTCAAAAAGATTTATCCATTTTAACATTTTAAACAAGTGTTCAGTCAGACTAACAAAGAAAGACAGCACCAGAAATCTTGCTACCACAGCAATAATTCGGGTTGGATAATACACATTATCAGCGGAGAGCACCATAAAAAAGGCAAAACATAGAAAAGCGCTCAACTGATCAAAGGGCACGGGCATTCAGATGGTCATCCGGATCAGCATTCAGGGGTCATATTGCAGAAATGGTGCACTTGTGCAAGTGCACATGTACACTGTATTAGTAGTGGGACACATTTTGATGCTGTCCAAACAAATGCTAATACTATGCACTATTACAACATGGATAATCATTTCTCTGGCCAAGAAATTATTTGAAAGAATACATGTGGTGCACTAGGGCATTTTGGCCCTACTGATGATAGCATGTACAATTGCACTTGTTTGGTACAAACTTTGATTTTAATAGATTTATTAAAGTTTTGCATAAATACATCCTAAGAACAATACAGACATTTATAAGGGAATATCATTTTAACAATACAAACTTTGTAAGAGAACTAAATGCTAAACCTTCCTATCATATAATACGAGTTGAAAAATCACAATGAATGATGAAGAGAATATATTGGTAAAAAGTTCTGCAAAGGAAGAGCTATTATTAAATAGTCAGGACAAACTACGGGAGACATACAAGAAACTAACAAGACTCAGACAGGAACGCAAAAGAAGGAACAAGAGGGCGGTATAACAAGGCATTGCAATTTAAAGAACTTTTTAACAATTTGTTTAAAAAGGAAAAAAGAAAATATTATCAAGCATTATCTACAGGTGAATCACCAATCACATAAAGCTGAATTTGAAAAACTGTTGAGTGCATATTGCAAGGAGACGTTGAAATAATCTAGATAACTTTGAGTAATGTGTGCCCATGTCATTCACTCTCCAACAAGAAAGTATGTCCAACAGAAAAGAATCCAGAAAAGTTGACTTTAGTATCACTAAGGATCACATGAAGCCCCCCGAGAATGTGGATCATTCCCTGGTTGGCAATGACCGACTCTACAACATGCAACCAAAAGATAGTCCCTTACCTTCCTCACTGTGATGATGCCTTCTTGGGTCGCCTTCTCCGTAACAATGTCAAACATGTTCATTTCATCGCCATCTGTGATCCTGTATTGCACCTCCGCGTTCTTCCCAATGTCGGCGTCGGCTGCTCTTATCCGCCCAATCGTTGTACCCACTGGCGAGGATTCAGGAATGCTGAAATGGTAAGTATCTGCAGGGCACATTTAAACGTGAATACCAAGTCATCTAGCTGGTGAAAGAAAGTCATCAGGTTGATTACAAATCGACCTTTTCAAACACAATCATGAACCCAATCATTGTGAGTTCCCCTAGGTAAACAATCCCAATTATCATTACTTTTATATTAACATGTCTTTTGAAAGATACGAGAGAGGGGAAATGGGGTCTGTTTAGCATCAACAAAAAAGAGGAAGAAATGGAAGGTGTTTATATAAGAACACTACAATTGGGACTCCGGAAGGAAAACAGAAATACAGATTGAAAGCCTATTTTATCGAAAGGCAACAAACAACCACCAAACCAAGAAACGGTAGCTTCAGTATCTCTGTTATCATATGTTTCTTTCCATCTAGCTTTCTGGGAGGATAGCTCAGGGGCAACGTACTTGGAGCAAAACAGGTCTGATCCCTGGGTCTGCGCTTAGAAACCTCTGGTTATTAAGCGCGTTATAAATAACCAATCATATCATATCAAAGAGAAGAAATGGTAGGTGCAAGTGCAACAGATTTACGACACGGCACACTCCTGACCAGAACTCTCTGGCAAGGGATGTGGAGCACAATAAAAGCACTTTTTAATTATTGAATTTGGATTCTGCTTTGAGTCGGCACCCAACCCGTCTCACACCCTCCTTTACAGACACCCCGTATCGCAATGGACCATGAACCAGGCCGGTGTGTAATAATGACATATTTATTTATTTTTCAAATTGAAGGGCAAAATCAAACATATCAAATTTAGGGCAGAAATCATCAGTGTGGTGATAATATACAGAAACATGTTATAATACAATTAATTTAACTTTCTGACATTTGATACATACATTTTGAATGAAAGCGAGATCACTTTTTGTCACACTCCTAGATGGTACTGATGTTATGCACTCTCCTTTCAACCCTCCCCCAAATATGCTGCTGACTAAATTCTGTGTGGATCGAAGAGAGTAGCAAGGAGTCAGATATAAGAGGCAAAAATCAGATTTTAAATTCGACCTACCACCCAGAATGGGAGGCCAAAATGAAAATGAAAACCTTGAAAATGAGAAAAATGGCATACAAGGAGTTCACTGTTTACTTAGAGGTCGGTTTACATTTGTGGTAAAATAGATAAGACAGGAATTCATGTGGCTGTACTAAAGAGGCAAGGAAGCTTAGAAGCTACAGGGCAGAAACTGAACCAACATGAGTATAGGTAAGAAAAACGACTTTGGGAAGGAAAAACAATACAGCAAGAATCACACGTGGCAGCATTGCAATTTCTTATTCTACACAGACTTTAAACAAGCAAGCAGCAATGAAAAGAGGCTAACAGTCACAATCGAAAATCGGTTCTTGTGATGGTGAACAAAGGCACATTGCATATAGGATAATGAAGTGAAGGGATGACTCTTTATGGATGGCAATATGGGTTTCACTATAGGAAATGTAAATCAGATTTTTTTAAGGAAAGCAATTGCACAGGAAAAATCGGTTTTGATAGGAAAATGACAGGTGTCATGATGCCTACCCCCGGGCATCCGGATCAAGCCCATCAGCCCCGGGAGCAGGCATCCTGATATTTAATAAAACCCCAGATGCCCGGCAGGGGGCTGTCTGGGTTTAGTCCTGGCGCCTTAGGTGCCAGGCTCATAATAGAAATCAGTCCTGGCCTGGATGGGACTATTTTACTACAGGGACTATTTTTTACTTGGGTGTGGTTCTAGGGACTTCTTACCTGGAACTACTTTGGAGGCTATTTAAACCACGCCCGAACAGCAGCACATGCTTCGCGTTATTCTGCATCCAGCAGCGTAACGCTCACCGTGCCTGCAGTCAGCATCCAGTCTTCAGCCACGCCCGTCTCGAATCCAGAGCTCCTAGCAATAGAAGAAAGAAGAGGGAAAGGTTAGAAAACAGATATTATTTAAATCCTTACCTGAATTCCGGATCCATCACGTCTTCGAACTTGAAAAAGACATCATTCTACACGCGTTGCATCGCCAGCTGCAGCGCCGCGCCATACTCACTAGTCCTTACAGCATTTTTCGATCCGGAGCAGCCTCCATCATTTCTCTGCCGAATTCCACCATCTAGGGGACAAAAGAAACATAAGGTGAGCCAAGAGAGCCAACAAATACAACCTCTCCAACATAGACTTACCTGATTAACAACTGGAGGCATGATTCTGTAACAAACCGCAACTTCTTACGCTGCACCTGTAAGGAGAGAGAAACCAGCAATTTAAACACACACATCTTTTGCCGGACAGTGTTGGGTTATATAGACTCTTACCTGAACCCCATCAGCTGCCACAAGACAATCTTCCCTTGGACCCAGCTGCAACACAAGAAAGGAATATACAAGAGTGACAATCGGACATATAGAACTCTTTTGAACTTTATACTTACGGGTTCTCGCCTGGAACCTCGGAGTCAATTTTCATCCAGAACTCTTCCAACGCCTTCAAACCAGTGAAGTAACTGGTATTACACGCCCCTGCATTTCACGCAGGATAGAGAGCTCATCATTTACAAACATAAGGTGAGCTTACTGAAAGTGAATATCAGTGGTGATTAGTGGGGAGAACAGTGGGGTGCCATTACTAAAATCCACGGATGGCTAAATCACTTTCTCCACTTGCAGGAGAATACTTCTACGGGTCAAGCAGACGAGATTAGGCAGTCCAGTCCAGCCTGTCATCTCTGCACTACGCTTCACATTGGAGGAGGTTGCAGCTGTCTGGGTCCGATCGACGCCCCTGTGGGAGCCAGGTGAGCGTAACACAGGTTCTACTGAGACTATATTTTAGCGGCTAGATTATTAAAGAAAGACACGGCACGCAAGGGGGTTACTTTGCAATGTTAACCAGCTTGCGCTGCGTACCTCCTTATAGGGGAATTAATTAATTTATCTAAAAAATTGTACTAAGGACATACACAGATGACTGAAATGATTTGAAAAGAATTACGCTCCACATATAGTCTAGCACAGATTCTTCTATGGGCAGGATAAACAGAAGATGCTGACAATTTGGGAAACTACTAGGGTTCTTATGGGATTTTTATAGGATTTTGACCGAATGCAAGGTAACTGAGCAGGGTATGCAGTTTTTGGGTACTGGGGAGGGTGATACTTACAAAAAGCCCTTCAGTTGGGTAATTTGGACAACTAACTGGGTCTTTGGACAGCGAGGCAAACTTCTGGTCACTGGGCAGCGGCTAGGCTCTCCTTTATGGGAACAGCTGGGCAACAGGGGTCTGGTCACTGTGGGTAGTGGGATGCATTTGCTGGGCAGAGGGTCGGTTTGCTGGGTTCTCCCAATGGGATCAGCAGCCTGTCCTCCTTTCTCCCTGAATTATGGGTGTTTCTGGTTCTGGATAGGTGGTTCTGGGTAGGTGGTTCTGGATCAGCTACTTCTGGACCTGGTTCGGGAGTCTTGGAATCCTTCAGGGTGAATTTTGAATGTTGAATCTCCCTATGCCTCCCTGCCTAGCTTTTAAATAGGCAGTAAGACATCAGAGAACTTTACAATGTGGGCAAAAGTGGACATACCCCTTGAGTAGGATAGGCCAGGCTATTAATGTCGGCTCCTCCCTCCGAGCTGATTGGATTGAAGGAAGTGACCTACCCTTAGGTGTATGCATTTTATGACTCCTTTTGTCCCACAAGCCTAATTTTTCACAAAAGGAGTTATGGAATACAACTTAACATTTTCATTAGTCACCATTATACAAATCAGATAGGCAAATCACATATTTCTCAAGGAATATGCCGGTACAAACACCGATTCTGTGCAATGCTGCTTCACCCTTTGGGCACAATTTCCCTTTTTTCCAGGGAAACAAAACACCTAAAATTCTGCAACTGGTTCCATATATGCATATTAGTAGGGCATATTTTCCTCAAGTTTCATGTCTGTACCACTTATGATTCACAATGAAATACATTGTTTCTGTCATTCCAGTTCACCAGGGGCCACCAAGACACACCTAGTCTCATTCTGTGTGTGTAAAAATCATATAAAACTGTCATAATCTCACATTACTGTTTATTCCGAGGATGTAAATACATGTCTTAATGTAAAAAGTTATTTAAAGTATATGGAGGACATTTGTCACTGTGTGGGTGGTACTTCAAATCTCCACAGCCAGCCTGCCCCCTCTGTGTCAGTCTGAACAACAGGGATTCCATCGCTCCCTTTGATCGCAGGCAGTGGAAGCTGAGGAGGGGATTCAAAGGAAATCACACCTCTCTGTCACAGTGCTAGTTCCCCTTGGGTCCATTGTCCCTTGAGGCAGAAATGTCAGCCAGTCTGATGAGTTTGCACATTTCCACACTTTGGCCCTTTCATATTAGAGGAGGAGGATTCCTTTCCCATGGGGGATGGTACCTTTGAAGTGCCTACCTATGCCACTTGTTCTGCTGGTTACAAACGTTCTTCTTTTCTTTCTTTCAACAGAAACCACGTTTTTTGTGGAATAATATAATATACATTCAAATCAAACTCTATCCCCATACATGTAATACTGTTTCTCTGCGAGTAATGGTGTTATTCACATTTAGTTTTAAAAATGTAATTTCCCTGCTTTGCAAAAGCGGGTTTACACGTGTGCTTTTTATCTCGTGTTCATTTTACAAAATGTGGTTTCTTTCGCATTAATTTTCTGAAGAGCTTTCCAAGATCAGGTCAGTTTCTGTGTACAGAAATATGCTTGCACATGGTTTCTTTGCAACTGACAGAAGGCCAGAGAGAAAGCCATGCTGTTACTTACCTTTTGAAGTACTTTGTGTGGGTTGATTTATTTCAAAAGTGAATCCTTGTTGTGCGGATTTCAACAAGATTCTCTGCTCTTCATGGGCTTGATTTGATTAAAACAATGCCGTTCTAAAGGGCTTGTGTGATGTCATGGCATTCAGATGCAATACACAGGCAGGGCTATGTTGAATAAAACAAATTGTGTGCTGTTTAAAATGAAAAGAGTCACCAGTACGATGCCATCTGGAATGCAGGTCAATTTCTGGTGCAGCCTTGAGTTTTCAAAGTGACAGAAAAGAAATATACAGCCATTCTGAATTGAAGTTATTCTCTCTTGCTTCACGTGAAGAAACAACACAAGGCAGCCATCCTGGGGGTGGATATGTTGAATTCTCGCCCCCTATGTGCTTAGCAGATGAAGCACAGCCATTTTTGCATAACTGCTGAAATGCAGTTTTGTGATGCAGGGGATTTCTGTTGGGGCTGGTAAATGTACCCCACACAAGGGTTAAACACATACTTTGAATTATAAGCTGGTGAAGGTTGAAAATGTGGATGGTACATGGCTTGTTTCATCTTCTGAAAAGTCCTCACATTCAGTGGAATTTGGTGACTTAATAACCCAAGTTGTATGAATTGTCTTGACAAGCCCATGCACGTGCAGCAGACCTCGATTTGGCATTTCGTCTTCATTCTTAAAAACTTCCCATCACAACTGAATCAGCCTCCTTGCCTGATATGCCTCACTGGTCTGTTGTTAAACTGCTGGACAACTGAGGAAGACACACATCTGCATACATGGCTTAATGCATTCCTAGACGTGATGTATGGCAGAACCCATGCTACCGAGGATGATGTGATATACCTATAATAACATTATTTACAATATAATTCTAAAACAAAAATAATAACAATAATATTAATAATAATAAAATAATAATAAAAATAATACATAATAATAATGTGGATACACATAACTGACGATAACAACAACAATGATAATAATAAACATAATAACAGTAGTAATATTATTACTAACAATATTAATAAGGCCCATACAATAACATGCAATAATCATAATAATTATCATAACAACAATAATAATAATAATAATAATAATAATAATAATAATAATAATAATAATGCCCATACACATATCCAACAACAAAAATGATAATAGCCATAATAATAGTAATCTAATATTAATAACAATAACGACCATACAATAACATGCAACAATACTAATAATAATGATAATAATAATAATAATAATAATAATAATAATATTAAATAATCACAAACATATTGTTTCTTTATAACCCAATGATAAGTAGTAACACGTTTGAACATAGTTAGAAGTTTCCACTCCTGTAGCTGTTTTAAAGATTTTGCTGGTCTGCGCTTGGCTTGGCCGCAGCTGCTAAACCTCTGAACCAATTACAGTGTATTACAATCTAGTGAATTAAGGCTATATCACCAGGCACCCTATTAAAATGGAGTCCCATGAAACTGCGCGGCTTGAAGGCAATGGAGCCTGCAATGTCAGAAACAGCTGAGGAAAAGGAATCCAAATAGTGCTGTGATAAGCTCACACTGTCACAAGGAGTGACATTAAGCATCATTCAAATGCCTTTAAGAGATTCAGCAAACAGTAGTTTACACTTTAAAAGCTTTTTTTCTCACAGCTGGACTCTTTGGAACAGACTGTTCTACTTTTCTCCCCCGCGAATGGGTCTTGAGTGTTTACAGTTTCAAAAGCATAGGCTAGAACCACCTCTTCATAGATGAAAGTAACTGCAGGATGGTTAAGTAACTCATAAACAAAGAAAGACAGGCACACAGACATGCAGACAGTGACGGAGTGACAGACAGCACACATAATCCCGCTTTCTGCTCAGCAGTAAAAGACGGATAACGGCCTTGATCTTGGCTTTTACCTTTCACTGTGCCACTAATTGCACTTCACAAAAATTGGGTCCCATTAGAAGGTTGGAGGTGTGGTGTTTTTTCAGTCATTCTCTTACCACTAATTATTTATCAATAACAATTTAGCTGCACAGCTGAATGCTAAAATTGAAGGTGAAATTGAAGATTCACCTGCAACATATGACTGGAGGAAAATCCTCAACTGTATCGCTATGGAAGTAACGATTTTGGCAAATGTGTCATAATCCCCATAGAGTCATATGGAACCGGAAATTTGGAGAACAACACCATTTTACCACAATTTATAATCTGGTGGTAAATCCGCAGGACCGAGTGCAGTTAATGGTAAACAAGTTCAGCTGTAATTCAGATGAAAATGTTCAGAATTACCACCAAACTCATAATGAAGCCCAATGAATGCATATACTTTTAAACCAGACTTCCTTGCGTTGTCTAAATGTTGCAAGCTGATCAGTAACTACCAGGAAGCTTCATAGAGAACACGCTCCTGACACAGAAGAAAGATGAAGGCAACTGACAACACGATTAACTAACGGTCATGATGGCTGAGGAATTGTATTATATAGATCATAATGAAATCACATGCATTGCACACGTGACACAGTCCAGCCTTTTTCGAACTTCATCAATAAACGAATAAGCAAGTTTAACCTCTTTTCAAATGGCTCAGAGACCAAAATAAATATGGTTAGAAAAACAGTTATACAGCTAAAATATAAATGTGTTCTGTGTTATAACCAAATAAAATAATGTAATTGCAGAGCATAGGAAAACAAACAACCTTCATTTTTGTTGCACTGTAATGAAAGCTCAAATTAAAATAGCACATTATACAATGGGGAGGGAAACAGCGGGTAGAGATTGGTTGGGCCCTCAGCGTTCCATTGTGACACTCATGCTTCACTATGGTCAATAACTGCCTGGTAACCCACTGCCTTCTGCCTAGAACATTATTGTGTTAGTATAAAGACTGAAAGGATAGTTTGGCATAACAAAGTAACATTTCACAGCCTTTTAAGGATGTTGCCGTCCAAGTACTCTGCACCTATCAGCTGCAGAGCCTGTGGGTGGCCAGGTTCTAACAGCACCAGCTGTAATTGCGGCCACAATAGCTGGGGGTTGTCTAACCGTGGCTAAGTGACTAAAGTCAATGGGCCCGGTTCATGGAATTTGTTGCACGGTTCAAACTGTCTTTGCACTGCTGAAATGTGACTTTGCACTGCCGTCGCAAACCCTGATTCATGGAACTCTGCAAAGTGTATTTTTGCACTGCAAAGTCAGTGCAAAGTCATTTCGTACTGCAAACATGACTTTGTGCTGAGTTTGCACAGACTTTGCAAGGCAAAAATACACTTTGTATACGTCCTTGAATCTGGGTTTGTGTCAGCACTGCAGAGTCACTTTTCAGCATTGCAAAGTGACTTTGAACAATGCAAATCGTCCCATGATTCGGGCCCAAAGTGCGTACACCTGCTATGCTGTATTTCAGAAGCTTACTGGAAAAATGTGCTATATTAAATCCAACTTACTCTGGAGGAATCGAGGTGGATTGTCATTGACATCAGTCAGCGTGATGTTCACGGTGGTGGTTCCAGACAGTCCACCCAGCTGACCACCCATGTCTTTGGCCTGGATGACCACTTGGTAGTGCTCCCTGTTCTCTCGGTTCATGTTTGGCAAAGCCGTTCGGATGATTCCTGAAATGAAGGACAGACGCCCATTTTGTATCAGCACTGTCAGTCAATAAGCATTTTAAGAAAAGGCATTCTGTGGAGCTACTTTTTATCCTGGACTTTTCTGGAGGCCAGATACCTATCTCTAATTCCCAAAGAATGTAAAGGCAGAGCTGTACGGTCAAAGTGCATCTCTGCCCATGCTTTTCTCTCGTAGCAAGACACGAGTTGACAAGCATGTTGACAACACACAGCACGCATTAATTGTCAATTGCATGGACCACATCTGCAATGAAGGTAATGACCTTCATTGCAGATGTGGTCCATGCAATTGACAATTGACCCCTGCACCTGGTTTAGTTTCATTGCACTTTTGACCTGAAAGTGAAAGGTTACAACACCCCATAAATGCAAAAACATTTGTAAGTAAATCAGTTGAGGCCCTCACTGTTAAAGGATGGAAACATATGTTCACTTTGAATATCCAGAGGTGATCAGGGGAAGGCTCTAAGTCGGGAAGCTGTCTGGTGGGGTGCTTCAAATCAAAGAACATCTTGTAGTGAAACAAAAGTTGCTTCAAAGAGTGATAGCGATTCTGGCATCATACCCCCTGTTGAATTCTCATGTGGGTTGATTGATATGATATAAGTAATTTATAATGCTCCTGTACACAATTGTTTCTAGGCGCAACAAGACAAGGGAGGGAAGACAGAGGGAGCACAAGACAAACGATCTTACTAAGCCTTGTTCAAGTGTGAGCATGAGAAGTGCAAGGGGAAAGGAAAGGGGATGGAAGGGGAAGGGGAGGGAAAACAGGGCAGCAATGCTCTAAGTGCAGCCAGGGCAGTGCAGCTCTGGGTAGTCCAAGGAGAACAAGGTACTGTAGGGTTTTAGTTACAGCCCCTAAGTGCGTAGTGGGTCCGGAGGCAGTTCAAGGGTGACTGATCAAGAAAGAGCCTGGCACCCAGTGAGACTCTGAAGGTAGCCAGGCAGCCAGTCAGTACAAGTAGGTCAGCAGGTGAGGGAGAGAGAGAAAGCAGAGGAGAAAAGGAACGTTTTGAGCTGGTTCCAGAACTTCAGGTGGTGCAGATCAAGTTTGGGATGGGCAGGTAGGCCATTTCAGAGGGAGTCACCTGCAGAGGAGAGAAATCTAACCCCCACTCTTGGCTTGGAGAAGCATCTAACCCTTAGATAATTGGAGGTAGCGGAGTGAAGGGCTCGAGAAAGAAGGTATTTTGGAAGAGAGTGTTGGATGTAGTATGGGCTCGGGCCCCAGAAGGCCTTGTGCACAATGGAAACGATTGTGAACTTGATCATTGCAGCCACCGGGAGCCAGTGGAGACATTTCAGGGCGCGAGAGATACAGTCCCTGGGTTTAAGGCAAAGGATAAGTCTTGCAGTTGTGTTCTGGATTAGTTGCAGAGGGCGGAGTTAGCGGAAGGCAGATTCAGAAATAGGCTGTTGTAGTAGTCGAGCCTAGAGAGAAACAGGGTTCTGGAGACAGTGAGCTTCTGGAGGAAAGTGAGAAAGGCGAGAGTCCCTTTGAGGAGGTGCAGCTGGTAGTGGAACTCCTTGGAGACGTCCGAGAAGTGAGGACAGCAAGAGAGATTGAAGTCAAAGATGACATCAAGGTGAAGGAAGAGGACTGAAGGAAGAGAGCCCAAGGTGGGCGGACAGAGTGAGAGAGGGCAAGCGGGGGCAAGGGTCCCAATGAGAAGAATCTCCGTCTTACTGGCATGAAGGCAGACATTATTGGAAGTGCACCAATCCTGAATCATGGATAGACAGTCAGGAATGAGCGAGAGAGGAGTGGAGGCTGAGGGGAGCCTGAACGAAAGCTCAGTGACATCCACATAACACTGAACTTGAGAGGAGAAGGTAGAGATCAGATCAGGTGGGCCAAAGGGACCAAGTAGAGGTTGAAAAACCAGGATGAGAGGATAGAGCCCTGGAGAATGTCACAGGTACATAGAGAGGTTGCAGAGAGAAAGGGACCAAGTTGGACCTAAGAGGGGCAGTCCAAGAGGAAGGAGGTCAGCCACTCCGCAATGTGATCCATGATGCCTAGGTTCTCATGGAGTCGATTTATCAGGATGGCGTGGTTGACCATGACGAAAGCAGAGGAAAGATCAAAGAGGATGAGGACAGAAGGAATGCTAGAATCAAGGTTAGAGAGCAAATCTTCACTGGTGCACAGGAGAGCGGTTTCCGTACCTCTGGCAACTCTGAAGCCAGAATGATGGTCATGGAGTCAGCAAACAGATTCAGTGTGGAGAGTAAGCTGGGAGATGGCCAGCTTTTCCAAGAGTTTGCCCAGAAAAGGTGTGATGGAAATTGGGCAACATTTTGCTGGGCAGGTAGGATTGGCAGACAGCTTCTTCAAAAGGGTGTGCACAAGTGAGTGCTTACGGGAGAAGGGAAAGTTCCATGCCAACAGAGTGATTACAGTAATTGGCCAAGGCTGGAATGAGGGTGTCAATATGGTCCTTTGTGGTTCTGGAGGAGCAGGGGAGCACCTGTTTGGGTGGCACTTTCATAGATCTGACTTATCAAGAAACCTTGTCAGGTGTTGTCAGAGAGAAAGAGGAGAAAGGAAGCGGAGGAGAGGAAGAGATGACCAAAGGGGGGCCGAGAGAGGAAGAGGTAGAGTAAAAGGAGATAGAGGACAGGGTGTCCTGAGTTTTAGTGGACAAGTGAGAGGCCTGGGAGGGGACAGGAGAGGTAGAGACTGCACAGATTGGCCAGTTCCTTGCAGATTTAAATAATTCAGCTGTGTTGTTAGCGGATGCAGAGACACAGGCTTGAATGTGTGCTCTATTCTTGGACATGACAGATAGTCTGTATTGACTTTGAAGCAGTCGGCCGGACAGTTTGTCAAAGGATGCGCCAGAAGCCCTCCACGTCCTCTCAACTACCTTGCACTTGTGTTTCAGGACGGCGAGGTTGGAATCATACCAAGAGTTGCAATTGGAGGTAGGTTTTAGCTGGATTCTCATGACAGGGGCAAGGATGTCCTGGGTGTTGGAAATAGAAAGATTCTGAAATTAATATCTTTATGTATGATTAACGGTTTTGATTCAAGAAGTGGATGCATGTGTTTTCTCAAATTTAACGTGAACAGGAAACACATTTTAGTCTAAAACAATTACAGATAATATCCATTCTGTAAAGATACTTTTCACACAGATTTCTTTATCACCTGGTCAGGGTTTGATGGCTTCCCAGCCAATCAGGAGGCTCAAAACGGGGTCTATACCTTATGGTAAAGCCCTTGATCTGAGCTGCTTCAGAAGTGGGAGGCTGCCATCTTCCCCACAAGGATTCAGATAAGTGCACCCCTGTGGGGCTCCTTATCGTCTTCCGCCAGCCCCAACCTGAATTTCCACATACCTCACCCTCAAACAACACCACCCCACTTTCCTTGCATGTCCTTTTCCTGCGCAATTGCTGGGAACACTCGTCAATGGCTGCCATGGAAAGAGAGAAGGAACTATGTGTGGTGGCCATCTTGGTTTGTAGTTTTTTTTACTAAATTGAGAAACTACAACCATGATGTTTCTCGACTTAAAAAAAACAAAACAGTTAGCATCCTGTTAAACATGCTGGGATGCTAATAGCAGTAATCCCCTGCATGTCGGGGAGCGGGGTGTTACTGGGACAGGCAATGCCTGGTTTAATGTAAAGCACTCACTTCAATTGAGCTTCTAAATGGCTCGGGCATGAAATGGCCTTGTAAAGCCTCCACATGGTGGGGTTTATTGCTTATTTATAGACCTCTCAGCCAATCAGAATGTTTGCATACAGTCTATGATCTCCAGTATTTAACAATTTCCAAACATACTAACTTGAACAGCAACCTAAAACTATTCACTTAACTTTGTCTTTGCACAACTTCATGTACAAATATTCTTACAGATCTCGGAAGATGTCATCATTACTTCAGTTAATGACTCTTACCTAATATGAGGGTGGGTCATTATCCCACAATCATGATGCCTAAACGGGCTTAAATATATGCTTCTGAAAACAATTCAGATCAGCACAAAATTATGAAAGAAATATGCAAATACAAATAATTGTGTCACTAAATGTTAGTTATAGGGCTCTCCATCACATGAAAATCTAGAACAGGCCAACTCTTAATTACAGTTCTTTTTATTTTTTTTAAATAGGCACTTCAAGTGTTTTACACATCTGTTTAAACAATACAGAACAGGAAAAGAAAATAAGTTGAACAGTCTGCTATAAATTGCTAAGGCCTTTTCGCAAATCCAAATATAGCTTCTGAAAGTATTCCAAGGCAGCCCTGTAGTGTAAAGACCATCTTCTGACCTGTTTCTGGATCCACAGAGAAATATGGTTGACCTTGGAGAATACTGTAGATGACTCTGGCGCTGTTCCCATATGAAGGATCATCGGCATCGGCAGCAGTAACTTGCACCACAAATGTACCTAAAGAATCAAAAACATAACTTAGTTCTTCATCCCACCGGACATCAGGTCAACAGCCCTGACTTTCGATTGAACAACATTTTCACTGGCAAGAAAACTGAATATGGATCACGCAGGACCAATCTATCCACACTTTCAACAGAAGCGATTTACTGACTGGAATTTTCTTGCACCTCAGGTATGTAGAATTATGTGCCATAGTTCATTGTTAATTATGTTCTCTTTAGTGTTCAGTAGGCTGTGTTTCCTCACTCTAATCTATTCAAGAACTCCTCTGGAACGTTGTTTATTTTATTTACACCGATTAGTGTATTTTTTCTTTCTTATTATTTTCCCTCTTTGCTTTTCATTAAAATCAGTTGAATCAGAATGCTTTCATTAAAATCAAACCATGAAAGGTCAGTATAAGCGGTTTCCTCTCCATGTCTGTTCCATGTCAGTGGTTTTGCTCTACTTTTGCCAATTTAATTGCTTGCTGCTGAGCTGTCCCTGGTGCAGGGGCAGCTCCCATTGTGAGGCACGTGTGGCAAGTGCTGCGAGAGCCCAGGCAAAGGCATGTCCCACTGGGAGATGTATTTACTGTAACAATGTTGTAGGATCTATCCGTGGAATCCTTTATGGAAGTGAAGCAATGAAAAAGACAATATAAGTGCATGAGCAATTGTATTATTTCTAAAGTAACTTCTGGACATGGATACAGAATGCCCATAGTAAGCATATTTAGTAAACATTGAAAAATAGTTAATATGCTATAAGATTGCTGCCAAAGCATTGAGACAGGTATGCCGTCTGATATTTCCCTATTGCAAAAACATTATGCAGAGTTTAAATCAATTTACAAAAACCGAATGCTATGTGTGAAGAATAACTTATTTACCAGCACCTATTCTTTGCGGATGTCGGTGCTAATTGAACTTATTTATATTTAAACAAAAATTAATAAAAATGTGTTACATGTGATATTCTACTTTTCATGGAGTAGAGTTGATTTTTGATTCTCCGCAATATTGCAGCTGGGGACTGTGAGGATGCAGAAGTAAGGCTCAGACACAACGGTGGCATGTTTTTGGGCACAAACGTGTATTATTCAAGAATGGGTTGGAAACATGCTAGGAGGGGTTGCCCTGCCTCAAAGAAAACTAAGGAAATGGTCAAAATGTCCAAAGCTATGAAGTCTGTCACTGTTGGATATCAAAAAGCCTACCTCTGTCCCTAACACTAATTACTTTAACCAGCTGTGCAAGGATGATCTCTTCCCAAAGTAAAGTGTTCTTTGTCGATCCAACCAACAGAAAATTTTCCAGTTTCTCGGGTAATCAAAACTGGTGAAAATAAAGAAATGTTCACAAAAGTAGGACTCCAAGGATAGGGGTGTAATACTTTCCCCTAGATTCCTTATTGCACTACTTTCTCTCCTTCAGGGCCCAGTTCACAAGAATATGTTTCTTACATTTGTACCATTTTCTTAGCTTACTCTCTCACCAAGCATTTGTCCTCTTGTGGACTGAATCTCTTTGGGTGCAGGACCCAGACTTGCAATATTCTGAATGGCCCTGTTTCTGTATAGTGTTGAGTCCCAGACTATAATATTCAGCACAGCTTGGCTTACTCTACTGCCAAGTTATTGTCCTCTCGTGGACTGTCACACTTTGGGTGCGAGCCCCAGACTCGCAATATTCTCAATGGCGTTGTTTTGGTTTCTCATGTGGGTGCGAGTCCTAGACTTGTGATATTCTAAATAGTTATGTTTCTCATTTGGGTTTATTCCCAGGGTACCAAACCTGCTTATTGCAACATCTGCCTTCACCCACCCCTTTGCTTCCCCGGACCCTCAGCACCATTCGGCTAACCCACATACCTGTTAACTACTTCCTTTTAGGTACTAACATTTCAAAAGCAGCTGCTTCATCTCTTAAGGCTCAGGTAGCATTCAGGGCTCTGGCATGGTCTGGAGTGACTATGCTGAAGCCTGCTTCTCCCTGGTGGTGTGTCCTTTCTCTCAGACAATTTACAGGTTCCTTGGATGCGTAGAGGTTTTACTCCGCAGCAGCCCAAGCAGTCCTTTAATCCTGGACTACATTTGGTTTATCCTCCTCTGCTCACACCTTCCCCTATGCTGGCTCTAGTCTGCTCAGCCGGTACACAGCTCGCCAGATTTCTCCTTGGAGGACAGCTCTCTCTCTGTGTCTAAGCTGAGCTCCGTTTAAACTCCTGCGCTGGATAGTGGAATTGCATTGGACCAATTACATACCGTGAGAAGCTGGAGCATTCATTATGCTTCTCCAGAGTTATCTTTGGACTCCTTGTCATCTTCTTCTCAGTACTCCAAACAGAGCCATATGCTGTATACTTGGTATTCTCTTATGTTTAAGATTTGTGAAGCATATTTAGTCTCCCAATACTAGAAATAGAGCCATATGCATCATTCTTTGCATTCTCTGATGACAGACTCTTGACAATTAATTAGGTTTCCCAATACTTAGAATAGGGCCAAATGCAGTATACTTTGCATTCTCTGATGTTTTGATGTTGTCAAGTATAATAGGCTGGCTAACATGACAATAGCATACATTGGCCCTATCAAAAGAGAGGGAAGGAGGATTTGGCATTGGAAAAGGGTTTAGGTGTATTGATGCAGATAATACCACATTCTCTGAGTATGGTCATCCCCAATCCCATGAGAGACTTCCTCCCTCCCCCACGGGGACTATCGTACTGTGGACTCACTGTCGTGTCCCCCTGAAAAGGGTCTCCCCCTATGGGAGAAGGGCCGCCATCCCCAGATTCGGCACTCTACTTATCAGCCATCTCTCTCTACCCAATTCATAGAGGATTCATTTTTATGTTGCAAAAGCTACATTTGTTAGATCAACTCATTAAAAAAGACAGTTTAACTCTCCATTATCTTTTGTAAATCCTGGTACGTTAAATACGTCACTGTTTATCTGGGCCATCTTCTTCACTGAGCACCTTCTTCTCTGTTCATAATCATTCCAGCATGAGCTCAGTAGGGCGTGGCTGATATGCTTAAATAGCTGATCCTGACTCAGTACTCTACATTTCCAGTAGCTTATATCGGTTCCATTTTCTCCTGTCCACATGTCGTGTTCTCTCTTCTGATCTGTAACTGCTTCCCACTAAGCGTAAGATCAGATTTAAAGTCGTGCATATTATTTCAAATGATCTGGGATTTTGGAAACAATGTTCTGACATATTGGCTCTGATTACCATTAAATAAGAAGCATAGAGGGGACTGGGAATGCAGCACCAAGAGAGTGGACTCTGGGTTCACAGGTTGGCAGTTTGTACGTGTCAGTGTTCTATGAATGCTTACCTTCTTTGAATTAGTCTAAATTGCTCTTACTTACTATTGGAAAACTCACACTGTAGCTTGAAACCTGCCCGAACTGTCGGCGTGACTATGAGTTTAATACTAGAACCGTCAAACTCATTTAATGGTATCACAATGCTAAACAGAATGGTCAGAAGAATTCCAAGTCACAAGGAGTTTTCTGTTATTTCTAGGACCCCAAGAGGAGCAAACATGACCGCATTTGTTAATTACTGCATGTGATAATGCTGTTGTATGGGGATAATAACCTCCACAGTAATGCATGGGCAAAAGAAGAGTTTTGGAAACTAAACCTGGAATTCGGTGAGAGGTAAAACAGCTGGCATTGTAATGCAACTAAAGTATCTGGGATAGCACTACCGCAAAACTCTTAATCGGGCCGTTCTCTATTAATTCGTATCAAAGAGAGATCCCTTTGTAACCGACTGAACCCTTTTCAATCCGATAGTCCGAACACTATTTTTGACCTCATCTACGACCTGTATTGCGCAATAGGGATCGATATGACTTCTCTTCAGAGACAAAAAGTCAGCAATATATGCACTCATCAAAAGATTCTCTAAGCTGGAAAAAACAGTAACATAAACTATCATCTCACGTTTAGGGTCGAATGATGTTTCTACTGAGGTCTTAGATTTGAGACTCCTTTGTAAATAATATTTTCCGCTCTTCTCTTCCTGAGCTTATTCCACCAAATCTAAGAGCAAACACTTATTTTGCTTCGTTTATGTGTGCGTATTAGAGAACTATATAATATGATATGATTGTGTTACGTTGCATAATGATTGCTTCCTATTTTTGACTTTTGCATCCACCTCTGAGCTTTGAATCAACTCAATAGCACATTTATATTGTATAACGCAAGACAATAATAATAATAATAATAATAATAATAATAGCAAAAAAAGCCTGTAATTAAAATTACAAGGAATGCAACGTATTAGGCTATGACACAGGGTCTAAAATAACAGTATATTTATCAGTTGAGATGTGTTATCACAATGAGAATACATGTTGCATACAGTTTATCTTTAGAAGTCTCAAACTGTCACCCCCAAGTAGAACATAAAAAAGATAGTTTCACTTAAGTCCTGCCAAGGGGCCAGCAAGATGGTTTTTCAATGAATGCAGATTATGCACTGTTTCCCCCAAAATTATAAGGGCCACCTTAGTAGAAATGGGGTGGCTCAGATTGCTGGTAACTTCAGATCTTCACCTTCGGATACGACCAGCCATGTCCCCCCGAAAGAACTTGCCAGGCTGAACAACATATGTGACCAAGATGGATACTGAATTATATAGCAAATACTACTACTGCTGGCTAAGCACTTAGGGCCAGAATCGCAGAATATATTTATAATGGCATAATCCCTTTGGAAAACGCTGGGTGAATCAGGCCCTCAGTCTTCACATTAGGGGCCTGATCACAACTTTGGCAGTAACGCTGGCGGTATTACCACCAGCGGTATTAGCCTTCCCGCCGAACTCCCCGGCGCTAATAGCGCCGGATCACAAGTTCGGCAGTAATGTAATTCCCCATTCCCCATTGAGCCCATTCAGGAATGCCCCATTCCCCATTGGGCTCAATGGGGAAAATGTGCGCTCCTACCACATGCGGATTTCCCGCCGGCAGTAATAGCACGAATTTTCGGCGGATTTCCCCCCAGATAAGAGCTGGGGCGAAATCCGCCGATGTCCTGATTTGGCGGACCCTTAAATCCTGCAGTAATAGTGCGACCGCCGGATTTAAGGGTTACCGCCAAAGTCGTGATGAGGCTGTAGGGGCCTCATCACGACTTGGGCGGTAACGGTAACGCTATTAGCACGGGCGGTATTAGCCCTACCGCCGAACTCCCCGGCGCTAATAGCGCTGGATCATGAGTTCGGTGGTAATGTAAGTCCCCATTCCCCACTGAGCCTATCCGGGAATGCCCCATTCCCTATTGGGCTCAATGGGGAATCTTCGCGCTAATACAGCCGGCGGATTTTCTGCCGGCGGTATGAGCATACATTTTCGGCGGATTTCCCCCCAGCTCAGAGCTGGGGAGAAATCCGCCAAAGCCCTGATTTGGCAGACCATTAAATCCGGCGGTAATAGAGCTACCGCCGGATTTAAGGGTTACCGCCAAACTCGTGTTATGAAATGACCACGAAGTTCACTACCAATGCGGATACGGTTGCTGGAAGTTATTATAAGTAAGCCATACTAAACAAAATCCAGACAAAATGGTTGCTGCCACCTTTTGTCATGTTTCACCTTTTTGGTGCAACCCTGACTTCTTCATAAGCTCTCATATTTTGGGCGCACATGCACACACACTGCTCACCTGGGGTTGGAGTTCACTGATGTTAAGGCATGGTGTTGTAGAACATGAACAGTGTTGTTGTTGTGGAGCCGATTGTTACACAAAGTTGTGGCAAAGACTTAAGGCACTGTGAATCATGACATACTTCTGCACCCCTATTGGGTCAAATCGTCTCTCAAAGTGATGACCATGCCAACAGGTACATTTTACCTTCTTGTGCCTGCTTCCATGTTATGGGGCCGGCATCATCCTTGGGCCCAATTACAAACACCACAAGAAGCATTGCAGTTCAGTGCAATCATGTCACATGGCAGCACAGTTACTTATGGGAGCAAAGAACATCAGCCACCTGTGCAGCAGCAATTTAATATAGTCAGTTACGGATTCACAGTAACTTCAGAACACAGTGAGGGGACAGTAATTAGGGACAGTATCCCATCTACACAAAACACGCAATAAGCGGCCACACAAGGGAAATTTAAGGAGTGGTCTAATTCACAAAGTGCATCTGAATGAGCGCATCTTAAATGCACGCATTCAGCTGCCATTGTTCCCATCTTTGTGCACTCGCATTTGCACAAATATGGGTGCATGTCTGAGCTTTTAAAAGTACATCTCAAATTCACAAATTGGAACGGCTATTTAATGCCCGAAAGGAAGGTCACCTCCCTGCACCGTCTGAAACAGGCGCAGAGGGAGGCAAACATCATGACATTTTTGACCCCCTCATGATTTGTGTAGTAATAACAGGAGCGGTTTAAACAGCGGCTGTAACACTTGCGTTTCATCCCCCAAAAAGGGATGGAAAATATTGTGTTTACTAAAGCATCGGGACCTTGGTGAAATGCTTTTCCAGCCACCGCGCGGTTGTTGGGAGGCTGTGATACATTAGTGTTGGTGAGCATGCTCCTGACACTTGTGTATGCAAGGGGGCTGGACAGCATGTCATAGCGCCACTGCCAAGCCCCTCCTGAAATTCGCAGGTCAACTTTCACAAAGGTGACCTGTGCATTTCAGCAATCAGAGCAAATTAAAAAAGTGCATCATCTGTGCTTTTTTCATGTGTACTCATGTTGAGAATCTGGCCCATAGTATGCCACAAATTATGGCAAAGATGGCCAATGCCATGTCTGCTAAGAAGAACATTTTGGTGCTCCTCTCCGTTGGTGCAAAATGTAGGTTGGATCTTACATCTCTGTCCAACCAACACCTTGAACCTATGCTTACTAAAACCATTCATGACACTAACCAGTGACTGCATTGGTTGCATCAAGAGCACAATGAGTGCCTGTTTCCCTTGCATAACAAAAAAAAAAAAAAGATGTACCTCCATAGCTGGTTAAACACAGAGTGTGTGAAGAACAAGTGGCAGAAGACCACCAATTGTAAGCCATTCCCACTCTTCTCAGATCCCAGGTGGAAAACATGGAAAATCACAGTTCAATATACAATCCAAGACTATATTGGATTCCATAAGACCTCAAAGGAGAAGACATCACACAGTTATGCTAAAACACCTGAATCAACGTTTGGCAATGCCATCATCACTAAAGTTGGAAATCTACCACACGCATCATCTAAGTCAAAGTAAACCTCATAAATTGACACAAAAGTCATGTGGCATAATTATCTTTCACCTATAAATAGACCGTTCATACAAGACATTTTTCAGGCAGTGAGTTGGACAGAGTTCTTAAAATGGAAAGATTTTAAGGTCTACATCTACCACGACTTCACTTTGGACTGTTGGGTATTTTGTGGATATTTGGGGCTTTGCGGTATTTTCTTACCGCCAAAATACCTTTAGCAATAATCACTCTCTGTATTCATATTGGGTCACACATGACAATAATACATTGCATTATTCAGAATTCAGACCTATTTAGATGGTATGCGCGGTAGTTTGCGTGGTTGGTTGGTATAGTGGTTGGTTTATTTGTGGCCCCAATATCCAACATCCCTTGTTTTTTTATCTAGATTGTTCTTGATCACTAGAGAGACCTCAGGCCTACATTTTAGGGATACCACATTTTCAGTGTTAGTGTTGTGTGCCACCATGGGCAATTGTGGTATTTTTGTGGTAATTTCCACTACCTCATATACGGTAGGGAACTATGTCCAGAGAGTCTCTCTTCCCGTTGGCTCATGTACCTCCAACAAGCTATGCTACAAACAGTCACTCACAACTGTCCATACTGAATAGAATCATGCACACATCTGCTTTAAAATGACAATTGCACTGTTTAAAAATCTACCCACGTTTAAACCTTTCCCCATGCAAAAAGAAAGAGAAAAATAATACACACTAGCTATCTGTTTTCAAATATTTTTGTATTATAGAAATTTCATTTAAACACAGTTTAACTTTTTTTACAGAAATAAATAAAATGGTACAACATTATTTGTGATAAAATGAACAGAGAGCTGCGAGAATATATTCAATTGGTAACATTAAATATGCTGATAAGAGACTGAGACTCCCTCTAATACACTGACTGAACAGCTTCGCACACTTTCGCACAGCTCCCACTCGCTTCTGTAATTACCTTATCTGTTCAGCATGAGTTTTCTCCGGCTATTCTTTTTTTTTTTTTTTTCTTTTTTTTTATTTTATTGCTATTATCATTTTTATGATTTTGCAATATTGTTGCTACGTTTAATATCATTTTCACTTTTTTGTCCCTTTTTTCTTTTTTTTTCTTTTTTTTTTTTTTTTTTTTTTTTTCCGTTTGTTTAGTTCTTATTAAACAGTCCGTTTGTGAGAGTTTCCAGTAAGCAGTTAGTTTCAGTTCAATTAATGCTGTTCACTGGCGTTGGCCACATCTTTCTTAGCGCATTCTTCCAACGCTGCGTTGAGAATTTTGGCTGTTGCAATAGACCACGTGGTCCGTGAACCACTCATTAAACGGGACCACCACACGTCTTCGTCGTACTGTGCAAAGGGTTTCAATAGAGGACCTACAAACGCTCTTCTCCATATGAAAGTCTTAGGGCAACTCATAAGAAGATGTTTCACAGTCTCCTTTTCTGATTGTGAATTGCACAGTCGACAGAGGTTTGAGTCCGAAAGGCCTCTTATGGACCGAATTTAGTTTGTCGGCAAGAGATTTAATCTTGCCCTTAAAAAGGTTGAGCGGAGAGCTCTGTCTGGAAATCTTTTGATTATTTCAGGGATCGCATCCAGTTTTTTAGGTAGAGACGGGAGATGTTTTAGAAGTTTGATCTTTTCGGCCATAGTGTGGGTTTCAATCCAGTCCTCTTGGTCCATTTTTTTTTTTTACTTTGACTGGGTTACCAATCAATGTTTCTTCTGTGCATGCAATCTTCTCAAGAATAGCTCTTTGTTTGGACGTCCATGTCGTCAACATCTTACAGGTGTTATTGCTCATTTCTGTATTTAGCAGATTATATAGCGGAGGTGATTCGGGCATAAGTATTTTCCTGAATAGTGACATTTCACCTGCCTCTTTAGCTGCTTTCAGCGATCGAAGACCTAGCTCCCTTCTGATACCTGCAATCGGTGTCGAGTTTGGAAGATTAAGGACCTTCCGCCAAAAGTACCCCTCCATTTTTCCCCATAAATCCATCGGGAGGTTGGGAAGGGCGTCGGCTCCGTAGACCAGGCAAGGGATTACCTTACCTTTGTAGAATTTGAGCACCGGCATCAACGAGAAGCGTCCAAACTTCCTGTCAATGATCCTTGCCTGAGTTGTTAGTTTTCGGGTTTTATCCCACAGATGATGCTGCATGGCGAGTTCAGATTTGGAGCTATCAATTGTTACGCCAAGGTACTTATAGGTTTTGATAGTCTCCAAAGGTACTTTGTCAATGAACCAGCTTGGTTTTTTTCTTTGTTTCTTCCCCTGGCATTTTTCTATTATCAAAATTTTTGTCTTCTCCTTATTGATTTCCAAGTTGTTGGTGAATATATACGAAGACAAGTTGTTGAGTTGCCTTTGTAGGCCAATTTCTGTTTGATCGAGAAGAATGATGTCATCGGCGTAGAGAAGTCTGGCTAAAGGTGTTTGCCCAATTTTAGGTGGAAAAGATCTTATTTGGCTTGCGCTTTCTTTGAAGTCGCCCAGAAAGGAGATAAATAGGGCCGGGGCAAGGGGACAGCCTTGCTTCACCCCTCTGGAGGTCGATATAGCTTCAGACAGTAAGCCTTGACGGTTCAATTTTGCTCTCATAGAAGTTGCTGTATGGAGTGCTTTAATCGGTGCCAATAATGATTGCGGACAATTCCAGGCAGAAAGTTTGGTCCATAACAGCTCGCGATCAACTTGGTCGAAAGCTTGGGTAAGGTCTATGAAGGCTAAAAAGATCTTTCCGGACCCTTCGATGACTTTGCTCTTCAAAATACTGAGAGTCAATATGTTGACTTGGGTTCCGCAGTTTTTGGTAAAACCCGCTTGGAAGGGGTCATTACATTCTGCCGATTTGGACCATGATTGAAAGCTTTTTTGTAAAAGCGACCCGTAGATCTTTCCAATAGTATCCAACAGTGCAATTGGGCGATAGTTGACCGGGGCCGACCTATCCCCTTTCTTGTATATAGGGGCCACCACTGAAGTAGACCAGGACTCCGGAATTGATCTAGACAGAGTGCAGTTCTTAAACACTTTGCTGATAAACGAGGCCCATTCATCGGGATGGTTTTTTAGGTCGATGTTAGTAATTCCGTCGGGGCCCGGGGCTCTAGATGGTTTTAACCTTTTTATGGCTAGCCTGATGTCGTTAATGTCAGAAAAATCCTCCCAGACGCTGTTTGTAGCTGGTGATAATCTGTTCATCACGTTCGTCTCAGGGGGTTGAAAAATGGACGAGAAGTGGGATATCCATGCCGCCTCTCCAACACAGTTAGAGGTTGTGGATGACATTTTGGACCCGTTGTTTTTGTTTATCAGTTGCCAAAACGCTCCCGAATTTTTATCTGCTAATTTCTTGAGCATTTCTTCGGCGTCTTTTTGGTAGAAGGCGAATCGATGGAATCGTAGCCAGGCTTTGTAGGTTTTTTGCTCTTGGCTATAAAGTTTCACAGCGTCGGACGTTCTTAAGGTTGTCGCCTGTCTTTTCAGTTTTCGGAGCTCTCGTCTTTTAAGAACCAGTTCTCGGTTGTACTCATGCAAGGGGTTAATTGCAGTTCTTTTTGGTTGAGTTTTAGAGTAATAAGGAATTAGCAGCGGTTGGTAGTCCGCTAGGTGGTTTAGAGGATTCGCTTCTCTGTATTGCTGCCTTTCATACACCCCCCTCAATTCTATGATCCTTTCGCTCGTGAGTTTGAGTCGGTTTCCTTGCATGGTAGGTTCTGAGGCTTCTGATAGAAAGAGGCTAGCGTCTCGCTTGGATGGCCAGCTGGTTTTCAAGATGTTATGGTCGCTTGCCCCAGAGCGCAAAGTTTCAAACGAGGTCAACCGGGCTAACAGGCCCTCTGAAGAGAAAATGTAGTCTATTGTCCCCTTTTGCGTGCCTCTTTCCCATGATGGAATCGGGTTCATTGGGAGGAGTGCTTCCTCGATGTTATGCAGGTTTCTGGTGTTCATCAGTTGCTGCCATTTATCGCCTCGAGAGTCTGTCCTGATTTTTTCTTTTGTGGAGGTGATGCCTTGGCCCTTTCTTGGGCATCTTGCGTTCAGGTCTCCCGTTATTATGATCAGCGGGTCTTCTTGAGTTGTTAAGATTCCATCTATCTCAGCTTCAATGATGTTCAGGAATTTCTCGTCTGTAGTGGCCTGTGGATTCCAGTACGTCGTGATAGTAGCGAGCCAATGTGTCTCTTTTTTTTTCTGTTTTTATTTACATCAGTTGGTATTTCCGAGGATTTTGACCATTCAACAAGCACGGCTAGATGATTTTGAGTGGCACCCAGACGCTTCTTAATTGTGAGACCTACTCCGTTCCGTACTGCTATCAGAAGACCGGAAGAAGGGCGTCCCACACGACCCTTTCTCGCTGGTGCTACCATTACTGAGAATCCGTCGATTCCCGGTTTTTCTGTAAGCCATGTTTCTTGCAGGGTGATAATGTCATAGTCCGCAAGGTTTACCTCCCCAGGTTTTGTAAGGTGGCTAAATCCTCTTGTGTTCCAGGACATCAGCGTAATATCAGAGCGTTCGTCGGGCGTTGAGGCTTGTGAGTCTCTCGAGAGTCGGTGAGAGATGGAGTCGTTATTTCTCGGACCCACTGGTGATAATTGCTATTTTTTCATTGATGGCTTTGATGCCTGAGGTAGCCACGCAAGAAGTTGTTTTATAGGGGCAAATGATAATTTGGAGTTTTCTGCTTGGAGGGGCCTTGACTTTGGTTTTTCAGTTGTCATGTGTTTCTCAGATCTTGATGTCGCCGATGAATCTTTTGGCATTGTGCTTGTGGAGTCTTCTACTCTTTTTTCACGTGCTACTGTCGCAGATGTTTGGTTTGTTTTCTCATTTGTGCCTCCCCCCTTTTTATTATTATTTAATCTGAAGAGTGTCTCTTGACCTGAAGGTTTGCTGTAGTCGTCGGTACTTCTATTTCGTTCTCTTTCTGATTTGCCTTGGATGGGTCGTCGGTGCTGCCCAGGCTTGGTTTCTTTGTCTGCTGTGCTTAACCATTCCGTTATGATGTACCCGCATTTGCGGAGATCGCTTGAATCGTCACTATTGCATCTCCTTGCCGCTTGGTGTTTAACATGAAAAAAAGCCTTAGCTTTGTTTCCGTTATGGTAGGGTTCCACTAGGGTTAAATCTGCCGTAGTTAGATGTTTTAAGGTTTTCGAATGCTTCAGAATTTTTAAGATTGTGCCTCTGTTCAGTATCATTTTTTCTGAGTTTTGCGGGATTTGTTCAATTTTGAAGATTGTCGATGGAGGAAGTATTTTTTCAGGTCTATGGACTCTTGAAAAGACTTTTTGTCTAGTTGGGCTGTTTTGTTTTTTTGAAGTGCGGTGTCTTCTAGGACTAGTTGAAGATCTTCTCCTGTATGAGTTGCGATAGTTGTCGTCCTTGAAATCTAGTTCTTTCCGGCGCTGTTTTGTTGGAGATGAGACTTGACCGCCTGCCTTCGGCCCTCTTGGGTGTCTTCTCGAATTATCATCAGAGTCTTCAAAACAAGTATCACTCCGTCTTCTTCGTTTTGGCGGTAGGGGAGAGGGAGAGTTGTTCTTTTCAGGTGACAGAACCTGTTTTTCCTGTGACCAGTTTTGTGGTCCCTCATCCCTTATCAGTGATGAATGGGTGGAGAGGTTCATGATAAGGTCTTCTCTCATAAAATCTTCCGTTGTAATTGGGGACTTTCTTTGATTGGGTAGAGTTTCTGGGTTTTCAGAAACCGTATTTCGAAATGGATGTTCTTTGGCCTTAAGGTGGTTATTTATAAGCCGCGTCACAGGTTCCGTTAAAAGTGATTTCGGGGTAGTGGGCTCTAGTTCTCGGGAGTCTGTATTTTTATCTCTGTATACCAGGACCTTTGCTGAGTCCCTCCTTTTTGTCAGGCGTGTCGGGCTATTCGGGGTATTCATAGGTTTTTTAAGGATGTTCGTTCTAGCAGGACCTTCTTTGGGCAGTGGTTGAATAGAGGAAAGACCCCTCCCCTCTTTTGTCGACAAAGTTGGATTAGTTGTATCCGCCATCGGAAAGAAAGACGTGTTCTTTTTGTGTTTGGACTGGGACGCAGGAGGTTTGGCCTCAGGAAGGTGCGTCATCTGAAGAACAGGTCCGGTTTGAGATCCTTGGTCTGTAGAGTCTATAATTTCAATCGGTCTCTGTCTTGGTTGTTGTGGCGTCGTGATCGTTTTAGAGGATGTCAGCAGGATTTTGCTAAAGAGTTCTGAGTCTAATTTTTCCTTTGCTGCGATATACCCTTCCAGGTAAATAAATTTTGTATGGATCATTGCTAAAAGAGTAGTGTGGTCTTTTAATGAGTCACTTACTGCCTCGTAAAGTTTGCCAAACGGGGCAAGGGCAATAGTGATTGCTGACATCAACGTTGCTAAGTCCAGTCGCTTAGAAGGCAAGTCTTTCTGATTTTCTTGTTGAGGCTGGTCTCCTGATTTACTTTTCCTCCTTGATGTTGCTAAGGGAGGAGATAATGGAAGCAGAGGGATATTCTTCTGACTTTTTTTCCCCTCTCTCTAACTCGGAGCCTTAGCTGTTAGGGCTTCATGTCCTTGATTTGGGGCACATGTTCTTGGGGAACTGGTCTGGTTTCTCAATGCAATTCCTTGAAGTGGGGATCCGTTTTGAAGATCTGTTGGGTTTTCTGGATCCATCTCGCTTTCCGATTGAGCCGTGTTTGGCAAAAGGGATCGCGGATTCAGCCATATTGTTGAAGTGGACGATGGTAACGGACTCTGTGGTAGAACAGTTGGGCATACCGGACCGCCGGTTTTGTCGTTGGTGTCAGCCTTGCGGTTTTCTTTAGGTACTGGGCTTGCCGGGGCCGGTAAGGTGATCGAGCACACGGCCATCAAGGGGACCTCAACCTCACTTGAAAAATTAAACGGTCCAAGGACTTTATTGTAATTGTTGAATCCAGTCGAATCCTCCTCATTCTGAGATGGTTCTGTTAGATGCTCACAAGACACTTCTAATATCTCTGCATCTGTAAGTTCTTTTAGGACATCGTATTTCCTTTTTCCTTGGCTGGTAAAGTATTCTTTCACGGAGTTGCATAGCACTGCTTTCGACATAGTCTTTAGAGCATGCAATTTCTTTTTTGTATTGCAGAATTTTTGTTTTTGTGCATTTTGCTGCAAGCTTTTTGATTTTCTTTGCGCTGCAGAAATAGGCACTTTTGGCCCTTGCTTTCCTTTGTTGATTTTTTTCTTTGGCGGAGGGGTCGCAATGGAGGAGGAAGAGTCCTCTGTGGTGTTCATTTCGACAATGGAGTCATCTGTTTGGATGTTTGGCTCCGAGTTCAAAGAGCAAGGCTTTCGCCCTTCCGCCGCTGACCCATTAATTTCCTTTTGTTTTTTTTTTCTCTCTCTTTCTCTTTCTTTTTCCACTTCATTTAAGTGGGTCTTGACTCCTCCTTCCCCTAGGAACGGGGCGTCGTTTTCCGCGGCGTGGAAAAGCACAGCGATCCGCCGCTGCTCTGATGAAGAGTCTGGCTCCTCCCCCGTGTCCTGCACCCGCAGCTCCACTAACGAGCTCGTCGGCGGTGCGCCGGCCGCAGGGGAAACCACCTCCACCGTCGAAGCTCTCGTCTCCTCGGGACCCGGCCGGGGCTCAACGAGTGGGACCCCCGCGCCACTCCGAGGGCAATCGTCCATTTCCTCTGCAGCGCGACCCAACCCGGCCTGCGAGTCCCTCGCAATCCGCCCTTCGGCCGACTGCACTGGGGGCGAGCCGGGAGTGAGTGTCTCCGCAGGCATAGGTGGCTGCAGACACTCCGCTCTGCCGCCTGGAGAAGCCGGAGACCCTGCAAGGGCAAGGGCAAGAACTTCCACCGATGCCATTTCCGCGCCGGTGCTGCCGGCTTCAGGTCCAGGTGAGGTTATTAGCACAAAAGTGAGCTTTTTAGCTGGGGTAGGGGACCTGAGTTGTATGGATGAATTGTCTGCCGCCAAGGTTTCACCAGACGGGTTAGGATGACGATTGAGTCTAGACTCTTTGGTGAGAAATAGAGTGTGTGGCGGACAGCCTCGGGATGAGGCACTTCTAGCTGGCTCTAATTTGCTTAGTGAAACACTTACACTCCTCGTCTGTCTTCGTTCTTCTTCCCGGCCCACCGGTGGTTTGGGGACCATTCTGCTGGGCTGCTCGTCCTGCCCACGGACTGCCACTGACTGCAGCTTCAACTCTGCTGCCGAACTCCGCGGCCGCTCCGCGGTTGTGGTGGGGTTTTATGCACCTCCCACTCACACACTGAAAATGCTGGTGACTGCTACTGTAGAGAGACTCAGGGTAGACTGCCACTGACTGCAGCTTCAACTCTGCTGCCGAACTTCTCTTTCTGAATTTGGCTCCCTTGAAGATCAACCCCAGTGAGAACAAGCGTCTGCCGTTCTCAAACCGGGGTTATTGCCTGGCGCTCTCAGCTTTTGCAGCAGGAATGCCCCAACCAGGAAAGAGATCCTTCTCCCAGCTCTGCAAGATGTCCACTGTCCTCCCCCTCTTCTCAAGCTTCCCCAGCAAAGTTCTAATCACAGCCTCTAGCATGATACTTGCTATGACGCTGCTCCAATCAGAATCAATCATGTCATCTCCTCCCTCACTACACAATGGCTCACTTCTACAGTGGCAATTGTAACAAACTGATTTCCTGCTCCTTCAAGCTCTTTGCTTCCTGTAATTATGTGGACAGAGCAGCAGAGAAACAAATGAATGTGCGTTTAAAAGTTCACTTTCAGAGTAGGCCTAATTCTGCAGTAGAGACACATTTTTATTAGTGGGTTATGTTAAATGAAGTTTTATTAGTCAGGTTAGTTGTTAATAAGGTTAGTTATTACTTTTCAAATGTGTCTCTTGCAACATAGGCATTTCAGGTGAAAAATAGTGTGCATTTTGAATGTGCAGATGTGTGCTTTTAACTGTAAAAATGGATTTGCATCTTATATGTAAAAATCGTTTTTGACTGAATAGCCTGTCTTTACTTATATGTCCATGTTTACTCTGGCAACACATATAGCAATGCACCACACCCATGTAGTGGTGCTGCATAAAAAAATGCTACCTGTGCAGTGGTGCTGTACTCTGTGCTGTAACACACCAAATATCCTTACAGGACATGGCCGCAAAGTGGAAGACATTTCTAGAGATGCAACCAATACTCATTTGCCTTAACATTAAATATGCCCTGATCAGTCTGGCTTGTAAAATGAAAACACAAACAGATAAGACTAGGCATTTTGAAGATCTAGAGGCATTCCAATTGTTCATAACTTTGTTGACAGGACATCAGATGGCCACCTCACCTCCTACCACGGTTAAGCTTTAGAAAGAAATTAACAACACAGACTGAGGGGGTCGGTCGGTTACTGAGTCTTGCTGTGTGCCATGCTCCAGCTCAGTCACAGTGTCTGAAGTGTAAGAAATGTGCAACTGGCTGCTTGCATCGCCACGGCTTCCTCCTTTTTGACCATCACATAAAGAAATATACATCATTTTCTCGGATATGAACATACTGTTCTATGATTCAGTGGGTCAGGATGCAGTAATAAAAGAAAACAATAGGTTTTTACAATGAGTTTTTTGCAGTGTTGCTGAAGGATATTTTTCCTCTCGATGTTGTTTAAAATAGGTCATTTATTTGTATCTTCCCTCTTTCTTTGGTATCCCATCCCATAATGTGGTAATAACCGATGTATAGTTTCCATCCCAGCTGAATGCTAATGTTTATTATTAGGCCATGTATGGCAGGGATGAGGTTCACTTTGGGTGGACAAACGTTTATATGCTAAACATATAAGTATATTTACCAATATTCACAATTCGTTCATTGTGTATTCATGAACAAATCACCTCCAATGTTTAATCGAAAGAAATCCAGTCAACCCAACAAAAGTCCTGTTTGTGCTTTAAAAAGTACAATGCAACATACCTTCTTCACGCGAATGTCACGTAAGTGATATTGAGTCACATAAGCTGTAACATGACTGGATCTCCCATGTAATATGTAACTTTTCTAGGAATAGGAGAAATGGGTGGTGACTATGTCCCACAAATCCCTGAGCATTCAAGTCCTGCATACAGTGTGATATTTTATATTTTATTTATTTGCATTTTTGAGGGCTCAAACAGCCGGTGCTGTTACAGGATTTTTTTTTTTTTTTAAGTTGCATAATTGTTTTTTTTTTAGTCTTAGTTACGTATTTATAACGCACTTAAACACCCAGAGGTTTCCAAGCACGGAACCGGGGATTGAACCTGTGTTGCTTTATGTCGTCTTGCTTCCAAGGCCAACACGTTGCTGCTGAGCTATCCTCCCAGGACAATGGTAGGTGAGCACATGGCCGTGATGATGGAAGGGAATGGTGCATCATATGTCAGAAGTTAATTGAGGGGAGTAATTTAGAAATATAAACAAGCTTACATTTTACTGTACAATTCCCCATCACTAAAAACACATCAATGCCAAACATGAAATGATCACTGGATTATTTTGATGGAATGATAAAAATATTATTGTACAGGGAAATGATTACCCACCACCCGGACTATAAAACTCAAGCCCGCCCACCACCCTGAACCCCATCAGCCATGCCTACCCACAACCCTCATCCACATCACTGATGCCCACCCACCAACCTTGTACCAATCATCCTTACCCACGCACTACGCAAATCCCCAACACCCATGCCCATCCACCCCCTTGTCCCCAGAATTAATCACTGTTCTATGGCAGTCCCTACTTTCATCTGAGCTTGCAATGTCCTGACAATAGCGTTAAGGACCAAGACAGTATCTGGTATGATCGCTGGCTGTGTCCCCAGCTGATATGCTTCAGTGTGGGTATGACAGCTGTTAGGACTGTCACAATGCTGGCTGACTTGATCTCTGTCAACTCTTGCACACTGTACACAACCAGGGTGATAGCAACCTGTCCGACTGCAATCCTTCTGCTCTGCCTTCCAAGGTACTGTTCAATCACCTTAATGCTGCCTTCTAAGCACCCCTCATTGTTGGCAAATGTTCCAGTTTTTCCTCGGCAATCCTCCAGCACTGCGTCATCACTTCTGGCAGAGTCAGAGTCTTGTTGATGGTTCCACGGCAGTGCACAGCCACTGGATAATGGTGATAGATTGGTGGGGCAAGGGCATAGGTAAGGAAGGGGAGCGTAGTCTGGCAGGTGAATGGTATCTCTGAGTGTAGTTGTGGTCTTTGAAACTGCACTTGCAGGACACACTGGTGGTGTTCACAGTGTTGTGATCTGCAACATTGTCAATGATACCTGAGTTGAGGATGGTGTTGGTTGTCTCTGTGCTCACACAGTCTTTAGTCACAACTTTGGTGGACACAGGCAAGGAGAAGGCAGAAATAGACTTGCCTATGGATTCTTAACCACTAGCAGATCCATGCTGGTTCCATAGATGTGCACCTAAAGGATGGCATTGCGTTGAAGGTAGCCAATGCTGCAGTGGACATGCTTTTGCCCTTATCACTCGCTTGGCTGCATTGAGTGACTAAAGGGAGAGATGTGATATGCTGTCACTTGTAGTGTACCTTTTAAGAATGACTATTCTAAAATTAAGGATCCTTGTTAGTGCCTGCTTGTCTTTGATGTTTGTAATGGGCATTCATAATACACATTGGGCATCTGTGACTGGTATCCGGACCAACATGTACACAATTATGTTTATGCTCCTGCTATGGGATAACATTTGCTTGGACATTTGCATTTTATGAGCATGTGGTTCTGGGGATGTTTATTTGTCTACACAATGCATGTGGACATATGCAGGCCAAATGAGGGTCTCTCGGAATGTTGACGCCATTAACGTTGGTTGTGACTTGTCATGTTGTGCCCTTGATTGATGTGTGTTTCATCTTGCATTGCAGGTGTAGCAGTTGCTTATTGGTAACCTCATTCAGTATGTCTGACAGACATGCAGTGCCAGTGATGGATGATGTAAGTTGTGCAGCATATATCAGTCTGTCCAGAAATGCTAGTCAGGGTTTGAACTGAAGGAGTCGCATCAGTCCTTTAAGACAAGGTAGCAATACAGTGAGATGAATGGGGAGGCAGAAGTTACTCAAACATCAATAATCGAAACGACTCAGGTAGTTGGCAAAAAAGTTCAACTGTTTTAATATCAATTATCTAAAACAGGGAGTACAACGGACATCAACAGACGTCTCATAACATGGTCTCTCAATTTGATTCAGAAAACAACATGTGTTATATAGCAAAAACTCGTCATGGATGACGTGAACCTATGTATTTACTAACTTCATCCTACGTGGCAAACTACTAAAGCCTAGTGGCAAATGTGATAGGCTCAGAGGGAACATCAAGGTATACGTTCCACACTAGTCTAAGAAAGTGATAGGCTTCTTAACATCAGGTGGGGTAACTAAGCCTTACCCTCAAACTGGTCACTGTGAGCATCACTAAATACACAAAATCCCATTGGTTATACACACTATAGGGCTCTTAATAATGTATCCCTCTACAATTGGTTAGCACTCTTACATTTGTCAGTACTTTTCCATCTACGTTTAGCAGCACACAGGCTAGACATCCAGGTGCTGGTGAGCTGGTCATAACCATAGCTTCCCACTAATAAGCATATCATCAATCATCACCTCAGTGGTTAGCTGTCAATAAAGGCTTTGAACTTGTCCTATGAAATGTTCCTTGCTCTGGGGAATTCAGGGGAGTGAAGGCACGCTCTGCCTTCATGCGTAGGTGCGGTCTGTTATGTTTGTCAAACTTCATCCTTCCATGTGACTGAAGACCACAAATGCAAGCTCTAGTGCATTTTAAATACAATTTTTTAATAGCCCTCTGACGTCTTCCTTGTTTTGTCAATGCCTTCTGAACAGGAGTTCTGTGCTTTCACACAATTTGTATCTACTTTCTGCTCATCCAAGACCACGACTTCTTGGTATACATACAACCTCGCCTTTCTGAGATCTGTTTCTGTAATTCAATTGCTTTTTCAATTATTATTTATTATTATTATTAACTCTGACACACTGGAAAATAGGCATTTCTTCATTTGGTCTTGCTCTGCTATAACACGTCGTGGAAAACATCCATTCGTTGGTTATTCCTATATATATATATACATTGGCGCATGCCGCAATCTATTCATAACGTAGATGGGCTCAAGAATACTTCATCTACTTGCGTTTCATTGCATATTTACATGTGTAAAATGACTTGATATCTTCATTGTTTCTGCAGCATAGGTTTCTTCATCCTGAGCCCAAGATGTCACTTACCGTTAATACTTTCTTGATGCCTTAAATAATATTTTCATTCTCTTGTCTCTGCATCTCTTCTATGTACATCAGTTCAGCTTTGTGTGTGATGTCACCAATCCCCTCTTTCATTCATTGGTCCTGTTTCTTCTGTGATTTTGTTCAAATGGCCATCATACTGTCTTGTGTGCAGGTATGGCTTTCTCAATGGGAACCTTCCATCCAGGATTCTCCTCGGTATTGCTATTTTCACTGGTACTGCACGTGTCTCACACTCTGGTTCCCAACATATAGGTCATGTGGGCAAAATGGTTGTGGTGGGGGTACTTGGCTCCACATCTACAGGTTCATCAGGTCTTTTGATTGCATGTGCTTTAGGGAGTCAAGCTATGGTTACTCAGGATGTACTGGGCATCTCACAGATATTCTGCTTCAAATGATACACCATGAGAAAAATCACTTTGATGCATTTTTGATATAATTTGCTAACTGCATCTTATAATACATGAGTCTGACCTTTCCTTGAGTTGTCTTTACTGGGGCCACTGTACTGGTTGATTGTAACTACTGTACATGCACAATTGCAATGTTAGCCACAAAGTTGGCTGCATTACAGGCAGTGTATGGCTTCCCACTGAATATGTGTTAAGTTTAATGGTGAATGGTCATACATCTGCTCACTGGGGTCTGCTTCAGTTCCGGTTCCGACCTCAGCCACATCTATGCCGTCCGGGCCAGTCATGTGGAGGATAGAGATGTCTGTCTCCTCTCAAGAGGTCAGCTTGGGGCTCAGCTGTGCCTCCTCACAGTGATGCTGTTTCTCAGCAAATGTGTGCCAGCAGTGAGTGAACACAGGATGTGTTCCAATTCTACCTCTTTTTTGCATCTTTGTGTCTCAGGGCACCTTCCTTATTGCCACCACCTAATCCCACATGTCAGTCCAGTCGGAGGCCTTCCTCTGGTGTGTGATGTTCTTGCTCTGGGCCCAAATAGATCTTCAGAATGATGCACAACCTCCTCTGCCAATACAGTGAGCTCATTCTCTGTAAACGTTGACATCCTTATCCACATTTAAGTCACTTTGCTTTTCCTTCTTTTCCCAGACATGTTTGAACACGCCTTCATCCGTGGATGGAAGCAAGAGATGGGTGATTTTCAATGGATTGAATGTTTACAGATGGCCACCAAGCAGCTTCTCATTTTCTTCATGCCACTCTTTATGCCTTGCACTAAATCGTCTGATTTTCATTTGCCTCTGTGTTAATCATCATTCCACCAAATATGGGCAGAATAAGCACTCAGTAGCACATGTTGGCAGTGATTGCTCCAGGCAGTGTTGCTGTTAGTGCCAGGTGGTTTGGCACATGGCCGAGGACTCATCATAATAGGGTGGTAACTCCACTGAGCACAGAGGTAGTAACATTACTGCCATATTAACTGCCTACATCATAATGGGGCCATATACCTTTACCCTAAACCCTCTTTCACTATCTGCCCGGTTTATTGTGAAATACATCTCTCAGTTCAACTCATTGCACTTTAATGCTTGCCCCCAAAAAAGTATACATTTGTTTTTCCAAAACATGCCCTTCACTTCATTACTATTTTGTCATGTTGAACAACAGTCTTTATATTGAGTGAAGTACTAGTAATGCTGTGGATCTAACAAGTTCACCATAAGGCATATTTCAGCAATAACATGGAAATATTGTAAAACAATTGGCAGTCATTTCCTCGACTCACCTCTGTCATGGAATGACCCCATCCAAAATACATAGAATGCATTCTCTCTGACCGTGTATGTGTTGTTGATAAACTGTGACCGTTTGTATTTCACATTGGGCTGCCCCGGCACTCTTAGAGTGCTCTGTATCCATTAATGCAAGGTTAACAAAGTTTTCTTGACTTGCATCTTCTCTGATGGAAAAGGTATGTTTCTTTCTGCTTGGCTATTTCCACGAGGGCTGAATTGTCTTTCTTTCTTTCTTTCTTTAAATCACAAAATAGCTTTTCTACCTGTGGTATGTGCCAGGCTTATGTATTTCTCCAATATAAACGGGTTATATCATGTTGCTGATGAAATATCGTGTTGGGGTAAATTGTCACCTATAGAAATGCATGTCACAGGTTTGAATTATTACTGGCTGACTCACCTTTTCACTCTAGTTAGACTGCTGATATGTGCACCATTCAGGTGAGTAAATATATCACTAGTTAATTGAGTACATTTAGAAACTTGTGAGGTGCATTTAAGGCCCTGAAACAGAAATCCCTGTCACCTGATAAATTGCATAAAACAGTGCCACCACAAACGTCTGTGCGTTGCTTTCCCTGGCACATGTGTGGCAAGCATTTAAGCATTTCACAAAGAATGGCTCTGTGTTTGCTTCTCTTTCATCTGAATAACAAGAAGTATGCACTGCATTGAAAAACGGCTCTGCGTTTACTTCTCTTTCTCCTGTTTTGCCATTAAAGATCTGTGTAAACTGTGTTAGGATTTCTGAACCAATCCTCCTGTAGGAAACATTGCATTTGTGTTGCCACAACATTGGTGGCTGTTGAAAAATTGTTTGTTTTTTCTTTTTCATTAAACCATAAATTAATAAATATTGTAATGATACACACCGCACTGGTTCCTAGTCCATTGTGACATGGGGTGTTTGTGAAGGTTGGGTGTGAGACGGGTTGGAGGCCTACTCAAAACGAATCTGTGGGTTATTAAAAATAAAAAGTGCTTTATTGTACGCTGTATTCATTGCCAGGGAAGGAGCCCCTGGCTGGAGTGTGCAGTGGAATAAAACCGTGACAAACTGTGGCAGTACTTATTGTGTATAGGTTATTATCACAACATGCCAGAAAATGGTCTGTCATATTCACTGGTCAGGCCCACATCTACCTACTATTTTAAATTTGCCAAATCTCCCATTCTCTTTCAGAGTTATAATCAAATAAGTTTAATTAAGTCAGAGTGAAACATTCTTGCCAAGCACCTCAACAGGAAGAATATTTCTTATATTTAATTTAAAAGGCCAATCAGGCTTTGGTAAGAAGTTGTCAAGAAGTGTGTTGCAGACAGAATGACAAGGCCATTATTTCCTTTAGGTAAAGAGATCAGTGGTGGTGGTGTCATTGGACTTTGAAGACACATTGGTTTGGATTGAATGGGGACTGCAAGACTTTGTCCCAGCGTTCTGATTCTAGATCAGACTGATGTAATGCTTGACAATGGTAACTATGGATACACATGCACTTGATTCACCACTTATTTCCCTGTGGGGAGGTTATGAAAAAGGATGCCCTTTGTCTCCCCTCTTCCTAACTATATCAGTGATCGGGCAAAAGAATCTGGGCCAATTACACCGTAAAGTGTATAAGATTTGGTGGGCTGAATGCAGTGTTTTCATTTTATGTTGAACCAATGGATGAACTGTATTGTTAGGTTTTTGATATATCTGGATAAAAGTTAATTGAGCTAAATTATAGGTTCTACTCATCTTACGATGATGTCACAAATGAGAATTTCAGACACAAAAATGTGGCCTCCACGTAATGAAATATCCTGAAATAAGGATGTGCATGTGCAGAGGTCACTGATATTTAATGTCAATCCACTATTGCTAGAGATCAATACTGTCTCAGACAAATTGTCTAACCTCAAGTTCACCAAAGGTGAACTTAATTAGTCAAAGCAGCAATAAGAATGAATGACCTCCTCACAATGTTACTGCTGCCCCCACTGCAGACACATTCAACTGAGAGTCACTCAAATGAAGTCTGGGGTACGAAGGGACCATGGCTTGCAAGGTGGAAATCAAAACAACCTTCCAGTAAGATGAACATGAATGTGCCTGTCTCTATGATCTATCATATGTTCTTCTGTGATAGAACCGGTTGCAGGTTGATTAAGAAAAGAGAGAAGATCAATGTGTCTTGGTGCTGTCATTGCAGGGTTTGTTCTTGGGACATAGGGAATTAATTACCAGGGTGTGCAAAAATAAGTTGAATAAATAGTTGTCCAAGCTGCTACATGAATAGTAACTGCAAATTTAATTGGGCCTTACAGTCTTCCTGTACTTCTCCCCAGAAACATCTTTGTGGCATAGCTGGCTCTTAATGGAAAACACTTCTTTAAGGCAAGCCTGTTTCTGTAAAATAATTCTCTATAAGAACTCATGGAAACTGTTAGCCTGATCAATTATGAAGAACTTGGCTGGACATATGTGGATACAGATAAGCATGTAGTGCACTTAGAGGTCATCTTAATTCAAATTTTTCCAATCCAAATATATGGGAATCCTTTAGAACAACTGATTGCCCTACATCAGCCATCATCCTGTATTACAGATTTTGCTGTTGGTCACATATCAGAGCAAAGTGATCTACTGAGCTGAGTGGAATTTTAAGAGTGATATAATTGTTGATATAATGGCAGAATATCACTCTTTGACTTGGTAAGTCAGAGCCTGAAGACACTATAGGAGAGTGTGCATGGCCCTAATCAGAATATTCTGTCGAATGTTGACACATTCTGACACATTTTGGAGGCGTAAAACAACATTTACACGAAAGTGCATATATTGTGGTGCTCCCATTGACCCTCAAACTTCAGATAAGCAAGGTGCACTAGAAACAACCTAATTATTGAACAGAATATGCCATTGAAATATATTTCCATCATCCTTAGTGATGATACGGACCTGAGGTGTCTGTATGTTTCCAACAATGTGTCTTTAAGAGTCTATGTTTCTGAATAAAAGTATCTGTGATATTTTGAAATCAGCTATTCCGACTATAATGAATGACTGGGTAATTAGTAACTTCTCACGCTGTTCACTAGTTCGCATATCATGTATTGATATAGCTAGGATTCCAAAACTTTTCTGGAGATATTGCCCTAATTACTCAGCACCTCTAGGTAAGTCCCACCATCTAGGTAGGATAACAAGACCAAGCGGCACAGATTTGGAACCAAGCCCATGCTTTGAGGTTGGACTCCGGCAAGAAGCATGAAATAAGACCACAATTGAACTCGTCTTTTTTTTTTATTACAATATGTTACCTTCTTGGTCATTGTCATGAATTGTTAGGTATACAACTAAAGCGCAACATGTTTGCTTTTGTAACAAACACAGCCTATGAAACAGTGTTGAGCATCTCCGTCAAGCAAGCTCAGCCATTCCTTAGCCTGAGTTTGATAATCTGAGCATGATGAGTAGGTATTAATAGTCACAATGACTATTACAGTGCTTATAAACTGGAAGAATCTAGCATGATGGGCTACATACATTAATTATTATTATTATTATTATTATTATTATTATTATTATTATTATTATTATTATTATTATTATTATTATTATTATTAGTATTATTAGTATTATTATTATGTAATTATGTATATATTGATGCAGCATATTATAACCCAGAGGGAGACGTTTAGCAAACAAGTAACAAAGAATGCAGACAGAACCTGCCAGTTTCTGCCCGTGTTCTTCGCAGTCCACCTGAGTCGTTCCCTTGTTTTTGGCATTTGTATTTTCAATGCCCCAAAGCACGTTACACCCCTTGCCATGACTCCCAGAACACCCACTGGAGTCCTGTACAACCCCCTACCTCACCACCCAAACTGACCCCAACTTACATGGATGCTGTGCCTCAGGCGGAATACACATCCTCACACTTCCTCGCAGGCAGTAAACAGAAATCATAACGTGCATGGTTCCCACCACCACGTCTTTCACTCTTAACCTGATTGGTTTCTCGTTATTTTAAGGGTAATTTGCCTAGGACATTAGTCGTGAGCACAAAATCCCTTAAAAAATTAAATAATAAAATATTTAACAGCCACATACATGCCTCAGGTGCTTCTAACTGTCATCTACTTGGTCGGAAAAGGACGGGCTGATAATGGCCCTGCGACCTCACCAAGCTCCTTGCTATGCTCTGGTCAACATTTGCTTGGCATAGCATGCTGTTGCCAACCTGTGTGTCCCCGAACAGATATATTATTCACTTGATTGTTCAAGGTAAAATAGAGATTGCAATTTTTTATGATGAACTTTGACCTCTGCTGTTTCTAACTCACACCCCCACCCCTCAGATTGTTGTGCCATCTGTTTTTTTATCGTACTTTTACTGTAGTAATATGATAGTGGCATGAGGAAGCATACTGTACAAAATGTAACACTTGATAACGTCTCATCTTGGAGGCATAATATAATTTTGGATGAAAACTCACAGGTTTCTGCCGCTTTTTAGTGTTCCTGTATACCACCACCAGGAATGCGACTGCTGTGTTTCTCTCGGAGTCTCAAATCATTTCAGGACTGAAAGAGACCAAAATGGATCTATTTTGATCTGAAAGCCCAGACGGAGATATGTTCACCACCTCACGATGGCTAGTCAGTTTCCCTAATCCTCCTATCAGCACGAGCCATGCTTAATCACAGAGTGCTTTTCTGGCTCTCATTTAACTTGTGATGCCCATATGAAATCTCTATATCGCTTGCTTCGCAAAAAGTAATTTTAAAAATTGCTTCCAACTTTCCTGAGCTTGTGCTTATCTATGTCGCGGAAGTATTATCTTCATCCCGCGTTGATTAGTGTAGGAAGACGATAACCTAAAGAACATGCATTGTCCATTTGCAAAATGAGTGTCTGGGTAGCAGCAAAGGGACTCTAACCGACTCGCACAAAAGGAAATTGCGAACAAAAGTAGCGTTGATAGGAGCATTTTCTTCCAGAATCCTACATTGCGTTGCTGCTCGGAGGAGAAGCCATCCCATAACTGCCACTAACACATTTCTAAACAACAGACTGTTTTCTTGAGCAGAGTCACCATGTTAATCCTAGGCTATGCTTTGTAATGTTACATTAACAACTTGTATGGCCGAAACCTCAGAAGCAGCGAAGGCCTGTCCATTGAGCGGTGTTAGAATGATGAGTTGAAAGTTAGTAACCAGAGTGTGGAACCAAGTTGTCTGAAGTTAGTTATTGACCAGGTGTTGTTTTTAGCGGTGGGTATGCAGGACACCAACAAGTAAGTGCTATAAAAAAATGCACTGCTGATCACTGCACCTCGTTCTACCCATTGCAATGGATGCCCTCTACATAAAGCAGAGGTCTTCAATCTGTGGGGCGCGCACCACTTGAGGGGGCGCGCCACCATGCCTGGGGGGGTGCATGATGCCTCGCAGACGAAGAGAATAAGAAAGAGTAACGCTTTTTTTTTTTCGTTTTCTGCTGCACTGAACTGAGCATGTGCAATGGGGAGCCGCTGGCTCCCATGCACATGCTCAGCCAGTGCGATGTGGTGGGGGCGTGGCCAGGAAACAGGAAATAAACGCAGCCTGGACATGCGCTTTCCTGCATTTGGATCGCACGTCCAGGCTGCGTTGTGGTGTCCTGTGTTCCTTGCTCCTGCTGCCGCCACCCGTGAGAGGTAAGTGACCCCTTTATTTACAACGCGGCTCCCCCGAGGCAATCTGCCACGGGGAGCCACGTTATTAATACAGTTATTAATACATTGCTGGAGCCCAGCAATCTGCCATGGGAGAGCCGCGTTATTAATGCAGCACCGGTCCCCCCTTCGCCCCTCTCCCTCTGCGACCCCCACATTAGGGGGCATGGAAGAGAGGAGGCGAGCGGGGGACCGAAACTGCCTTGCTGGTGCTGTATTAATAACGCAGCTCCCCCATGGCAGATTGCTTGAGCCCAGCAATCTGCCATGGGGGAGCTGCGTTATTAATGCAGCACCGGTTCCCCCCTGCACCCCTCTCCCTCTGCAACCCCCACATTAGGGGGCATGGAGGAGAGGAGGCGAGCGGGGGACCAAAACTGTTCTGCTGGTGCTGTATTAATAACGTAGCTCCCCCATGGCAGATTGCTGGAGCCCAGCAATCTGCCATGGGGGAGCCGCGTTATTAATGCAGCACCGGTCCCCCCTGTGCCCCTCTCCCACCTGTGTGTCAGTCTCCTCCTTCTGCACCCTTGCAGGGTCCTCAGGGACATTCAGTGATTTTTCATATTTTGCATTGTTTCTCATATGCAACAAATGTTTAGGCACACTATTTTGCTGACTGTTTTGTAGTATAAATCCTGGTTGATTTATTTGGACTTCATTGCAGTTAATGTCCATTTCAAGTTGTTCGTATTACACAGAGGTTCTCAAGATTTGATCCTTTTTTGCTTTTCTGTTGCTAAAAGTATTTGGCTGTGAAACATTAAGATTTCCATTTTTATAACTGTTGGTAATTAACAGTTTGCTCTCTGGCATTTACTACTTTTACTCTATAATACCCGAGCTGGAAGGTTGGATCAGGCAGCAACAGTCCGGGGACTGCTCGGCCCTTAATGATGGGTGCTGGTACCTTTACCA
The DNA here is from genome assembly GCF_040938575.1 of Ambystoma mexicanum. Lineage (NCBI taxonomy): Eukaryota > Metazoa > Chordata > Amphibia > Caudata > Ambystomatidae > Ambystoma > Ambystoma mexicanum. The sequence goes on along the minus strand of NC_090930.1, from coordinate 1,247,072,767 downwards.
CCCATCCAGCTCGTGGGCAAAAGTATTATAGCTATTAGCACACTGGATTTTTAATCTGGGGTGCTGATAGCTACCCTTTTTATTTGAATGAATGGGTTGCGCGTTTGTGGCAGCACGTTCATTCAAACAAAATACTTACCTAAGATGGCCTCAATGGAACTGGAAGGCGGGTATCCAGACGGAGCCCCTCTTCCATTTCCATATTTTCATAGTGGCCAAGCAGACATGAGGGGAGTCCCTTCAGGTAAGTTGGAGATGGGGAGGGATGACAGGGGTAGAATGATAGACTTGGGGACTGTGAGGGCATTTCTGGATCCGTGTGGGCATTACCCAGCCTGAACTTGCCTAAACTCTTGTGGTCACACCTCTTGAAAAGGTTTTGTTTGCCTGTCAATTGGTATTCAAACCAGGTCAGCAGATTCTCTGTGCCCGGCTCTGCTGCCGTTTTCATTTTAATTTGGACCTGTTGTGCAGTTGTTCAGAAGGCAAGTGCAGAATGAACCCTAATATAGATATATATAGATCTATAGATAGATATATTATATAGATATAAAATTATGCCCATGGAGGCAAGCGGGGGTCTGGAACTGCTCTGCCGGTGTTGTGTTTACAACGCGGCTCCCCCATGGCAGATTGCTGGGCTCCAGCAATCTGCCATGTGGGAGCTGCGTTATTAATACAGCATTCAGCAGATGTCATGTCCCCCCCAACATTTTCAGCAACGGTCCTCCCTGCTCCCCTCTCCCTCTGCGACCCCCCCATTAGGGGGCATGGAGGAGAGGAGGCAAGCAGTGGAGTACCTTTGCTGAAAATGTTGGGGGGGGGCATGATATCTGCTGAAAAGTTTCCCCAGCTAAATGAATGGGGATAAAATGGTGTGCCATGAAAGTTGGGGGTGGACAAACACCCCTGTCCCCCTTAAAATTACGCCCATGGAGGCAAGAGGGGGACTGAAACTGCTCTGCTCTCACCTCTGCCTGTGTTACCCTCGCCTCTGCCTCGGTTACGTGTACAGCCAGTTCGCCCTACAGTTGGATGAGGCCACTGACATATCAAAAGAAGCTCACTTGATTGCCTATGTGAGGTACTGCCATGGAAAGGAGATGTTGGAGGACTTCTTGTTTTGTAAGCAAATTAAGGGCAGAGCAACATCACCTGAACTCTTTGAAATTTTAAACAACTTCCTAAGTTCCAACAGCCTAAAGTGGGAGGCGTGTGTTGGTATTTGCACGGATGGTGCTCCTTCAATGTGTGGTGCTAGAGCTGGGCTAAAAGCAAAAATATTGGCAGTAGCTCCACATATTGTGTGGACACACTGCATGCTGGAGCTTTGGAGGAGGAGGGTTGATATTGGCATAGCCGATGCGTTCCCATTATTAGAAGATGCTCTTGAGGAGACGGAGTATGATCTTTCATGTGTTTCTGAAGTAATTGGAAACCATTTAAATGCTCTCAGAACCAGTCTGGAAAAGTACTTTCCTGACGACAATTGCAACATGAATGACTGGGTGGTTCAGCCTTTCCTAGCTGACGTAGGAGCCCATCTCCAAATACAACTCCAGGAGGAACTATTGAAGCTCCAAAGTGACCGCCTACTAGAGAGCCAATTCAGAAAATTGTCTTTGGGTGCATTTTGGCAAAATGTGTCTGCAGAGTTTCCAGCTTTATCGAAATGTTCAGTCAATGTACTGTTACCTTTCAGCACCTCATACCTGTGCGAAATTGGGTTCTCTGCACTTGCAGCCCTAAAGACAAAATATCGGTCAAAGCAGGAGGTGGAAGAAAGCCTGCGGTTGGCTATTGGAAAAATGTAACCCAATATTGACAGACTGGCTGGTGAAAGGCAGGCCCACCCGTCACACTAGTTCTCCAGTATGCCACTGTCCAACTTGCAAGTGACAGCATTGACAGTAAGTTGTTGTACTTGAGAAACAAATTGTTACAGCACTTGTATAGCAAATGTTACTACAAGACAGCAATATTGGGTGTTTTCGTTTGTGTAAAATAAATATCCAACACTATTTTTAGTCAAGTCCTCTGTATTATAGCAAAATTGGAATGCTTTGTTCACAAATATTTGTCCTCTAATCTAATTTGAATCATTGCAAGCAATCATTTTGAAACAACGTGGTGTTTGGCATTCACTCCTTCATTAGGGGCACCATTCTACTCCAGCGCGCGATAACCGTTCGCAACCGAGTAAAATTTTGGAGTTCATGTTTATAGGGGGACCTGGGCCGGAGACATTTTTCTTAGGGGGGCCTCGGTTCAAAAGGTTTGAAGACCACTGACATAAGGTTATATTTAACCCAGTTACCTTCCAACTCAGCTCTATTCATGATCACATCCATTCTTCCAGAAATCTAATCGTTTAGCATCGTGCTTCTCCAGTATCAGTCATGGTTGCTGACGAGGTCTGAGTGCATGGTTTTCACAAAATGGGCGGCACGGCCCTGATCGCATGCCAGTATCCAGAAAAATATCTCCTGCCGTTCAGAGATCAATAACAAAGAAATGTGCTGTGTTGCACCAATCTCGTTTATCTGTTAGCCAGTTGCATGTGACTGCTGCAAAATGTGTGGTTAGCAATTGTGCATGACTAGAGGGCAGTGTTATAGAAAGCTTGCTCCTGTCTGATTGCAAGTAGCACTAGGATAGAAATGGCCTTAGTACAAAAATACCTACTCAATGTTTGCTGTAGTGCTCAACACGCTTACACCAATGCAACCTTTCTGTAACAGGGTCTCATGGCCCCATGTTACATCCACCCTGAGGCACCGGGGCGGCCAGCAAAGCAGAGATAATGGGCCTCATTACGACCCAGGCGGTAAGTTACCGCCTGGGTCGTACCTTTACCACCATGGCGTAAACTATGTTTACGCCATGGTGGTTGGCGGACTTACCGCCCCATTCCGAGGTTGGCGGGGCGGTAAGTCCCCAATCCCCATTTACCCTTCCCCATTCCCATTTTTGCCCCATAGGGCATAATGGGAGTGGGGAAGGCGTTAATTACGCCACCGTAAATTACGGTGGCGTAATTAACAACAAGGTCCCTTAGCGCCATGGATTTTAACACCTGCTAAAAGCAGGTGTTAAATCCTCCATGGCGCTAAGGGACCTCGGAATCAGGCGGTAAGGGTCGGCGCTGTTTACGCCGCCGTAAACCCCTTACCGCCTGGGTCCTAATGAGGCCCAATGTCTATGCGTTGCTTTCCTCCTCCGTCTAAGGAGAGCATTTGATTTTACGCCTGCATGAGATTTTCATGCTAGCGTAAAATCCAAGATTCCAATGGAATGTGCCTTGTTTTTACGCCTGGTGTACATCAGGTGGATTCTGTTGCATTCCATTATCAAATGCTGCCTGCAGAGCGTGTTTGCAGGTGTTATTCTATGTTTCGCAAAGTGGTTAGTAAACCTGAAGAGTAAAGGTTATTTTGCATTGTTTCACACTTCGATTTTGACTCTAAACCATCAGAGTGTCAAAAATGGATACAGAAGTCAGCACAGCATGCACGTGCACAAGTAGGTGCAATTTAAGATTTTTTTCTTTTTTTTAATGACCCCCAATATTTCTGCAAGATACAGATTGCGACATTAAACGTATGCTTTACAACAAGGCGCGGTGCTTGTATGCCTCCATATAATGCTGTGCCCCGTTTGGCTGAGCTTCCATGGCATAGGAGGGGCAGCAAAGCAGAATGTGAATCTCTGCTTTGCTTTCCTCCTCCGTCTTGGAGGAAAACGCGGTTTTAAGCCTGCATGAGATTTTTAAGCAGGTGTAAAGCCGATGGACTCCAATGGAATACACCTCGCAATTGTACCTGCTTGTTGGCAGGTGGATTCCATTTGTATCCATTGTAAAAAGCTGCCTGCAAAATGTAATTTGCATATGGTGTTTTATTTCCCTAAACATAATTGTGTCTTACTTTACACTTCAGCTATCTGAGTTTTGAAAACTGCATGCAGGGGGGCCAACAGCAGGTAAGTGGGCGTGTTGTTGGTCCCCTGCTTGAATTTACCGATTTGTATAAATCTACCATGATAAGGAAAGCATAAAAGAAAGACATAATCGAACACATGTTGTAGTTTTGTGTACATTATGCAGATGGGACCTGCTACATTTAAATCTTTTGCATAGACAGGTCTCATCCAGGCAATGTTCAAAGTTTGCATGGCGGAGTGTAAAAGTAATGAGCAAAACGGTGGCGTACATGCTTGTAAGCCACCCTTTTGCACTCTGCCATGGAACATGCGTACTAGTTGCCTGACATGGAAGCATGGCATGCATCATTTACAATGGATTCCTACGGTGTCTGCAGGGTAATTTGTAGGCGTATTGCATAGGAATCCACAGTATTTGTGTCAGCATGAAAATTCATGCTGGCTTAAATGCGTTGAGTATTTGTAAGGGGGAGATGAAAGGGGACCAAGAAGAATTGCAAAACACATCTTTATGATAGTCCTGATGAAGAGACTTAGAAAATGTGAAAAGCAAACATATCTGGAGCTTTATGTGCTGCAGAAAGCTCAGTCCTGGCACATGGACTGTACACATAAGAGAAACAGAAGAAGGTCCCAAAGTGAGGGGAGGCAGAATCATAATTTACATTACATACCTCCTCTCTGCTAATCAAATTAATGAAAATGAGGCAGAACAGTAATGAAATGTGTAAAAGTTGCATGCATGGCTTTTAAACATTTAGTTTAGCGTCAGGCATTGAACGTGGGATATCACGAAAGAGGAAGTTCTTCGAGCTATCATGTCTTTGAAGGTTAACAAATCCCAAGGGTGGAATGGGCTCTTCGATGTGTTCTATAAAACATTTGTAGAGAGACTTGCAGATCCATGTTGTGCCCTCTTTAATGAGAAATAGAAGGAAAGAAAAGTGTTAGGGTCCTTTGAGGAGGCAAGGGTGTTGTTGATTGACAAAGAGAGGAAGGACCCTATGATCTGCTCTTCGAATCGCCCAATTGCAGTACTGAATATATATAGAAGGCTATATGCAAAGGTATTAGTGGAGCAATTGGACAGGTTTTTGCTAGACTTGTTAGAAATTGATCAATCTGGATGTGTAGCAGGAAGACAGGCAGTTGATAAAACCAGGAGAATTATTGATTTGATAGATATAGCACATAGGAAGAAGTCCCAAGCTATGTTGTTGGCCTTAGATGCCGAAAAGGCATTTGACTGTGTTGAGTGGTATTTTCTGTGTGCAGTGATGATGAGTTTTAGACTAGGAGTGGACCTCATCAGAGGGGTCTTCAACTTATATCAGGGGCCAAACGCTAAAGTGTCAGTGAATGGCCATCTCTCGGATGGCTTTAGCCTTTTTAGAGGGACTCAGCAGGGGTGTCCCCTTCCCTTCTGCTCTTCTCCCTGTCAGTAGAGCCCTTTGAGGTCAAGGTGACGGCAAACCTGGGAATACAGGGCATCAAGTATTAGGGGGGAATTGAATAAGATCGGTCTGTTTGCTGGCAATATTTTGCTGGAATCATCCCTCCCTCGGGTCATAAGGCTTCTCAGGGAATATCAAGTGGTGTGGGGGTTGTTTAAGATAAATATAGGGAAAGGTGAGGCATTGAACTTGAACATAGCGCCAGAAAGGGTTGAGGGACTGAAGAGAGTATCCCTTTTAAATGGGGTTCACAAAGTATTGGTTACCTAGGGATGCAGCTGATGATGAGGTTCTTTGAACTGTGTGAGGCAAATTATTCCAGGGTTTTACGCTCAATTTGATTGGTGTTGGGGAAGTGAAGGTCAAAGGCCTTGTCATTGATGGGTAGAGTCGCCACCATAAAAATGAACATGCTGCCCAGGCTGCTATACTTGTTCCAGGCTTTACCAGCAGAGGCACTGAAGCGGAAAGTAGAGTAGCTACAAAGTGAGGTATTTGAGTTCATATGGCAAAATAGAGCATTGAGGGTGTTGGTGTTGGCTGTATACTTGTATACTGAGCTAGGAAGCGGGAGGTTTGAGAGTACCACATATCCGGACATACTATCAAGCGACTCAGTTGTGGGTATTCAGGGACTTGGTGGATCCAGTCTCCCCAAATCGATGGCTCCGGATCAAGAAGATGTGGCATGGAGGCCCTTGGGTATGCATGAGTTTCCATCCACGAGAACAACTCTGTGGGTGTGGGACAGAATCGCAAGAAGGATGGGATTGACCGCATGCCCAGGCCCAGCTTCTCCTAGTCAGTAATATCCAGAGTTCACCTCCACTTATAGAAACAGCATGTTTCGTGAGTGGAAAGAAGGGGGTTGTGAATTTCTTGCACATATATTTGAGAAATGGCAAATTCATCCATTTGACTCCTGTAAATTAACCTTTGGGCTAAGCAAGGGGGAACGGTACAGGTATTTGCAGCCTCGACATTGGGTTCCTCAGAAGGAAAACAATGAGGCAGCAGCTAGACAGTTAACACCTTTTGAAAAAAATGATGTTTGCCCCGGGTGGCTTGACAGGGCTTATCTCTCAGCTATACGAGTGCCTGAGCAGCATATTGAATGAGGGTCTCCCCACCTATGTGGTGGCATGGCATAGGGACCTAGGTGGCGAGCTGGAGGAGGGGCACTGGAGGGATATTTGGAGGGGGGTTAAAAAAGCTACAATTAGTACACAATATGCAGAACAAAATTATAAATGTCTCGCTAGATGTTACCTTACCTCCGTTAAGAAAGCAGATATGGGTAAGGGGGCAACTGGGCTGTGTTGGAGAGTGTGTGAAGGTTCAGGCAGGTACCTGCATATCTGGTGGTCCTATCCCAAACGTCAACCTTGGAAAGAGCTTTTGCAGATATTACAGAGGGTGTCAGGTGGACGGTATCAAACACTCCAAAGCTGGGCTTACTGGGCTTGTTGGAAAGAAGGGGTAGGCAAGCAGGTGTAGTTCTGTAGAGCTGCTTAGACTTATGTTTGTAGTAGCAAGGAACAATATTGCATCAGCGTGGCAATCAATTTGAAGCCCCCAGATTGATGATTGGATGAGTGGAATGTGGAGGCAGCTCCTATGTGAGAAGGAGTCATTCTCCGTGTGGAGAAGGATTGCCTTGATTATATGTGAAGTGGGGAGGCTTTCTAGAGTTTGTCAAGACCATGACTAAACACTAAACATGTCCCACACGACTCAGGGTGCTGAGACTCCTGGATATAGCATAATTGTGCCCCAGAGAGATCTGGGGGAAGACTGTGCAAGTGGGGAAGGAAGAGGGATCATTGTAGATGTTTTGCGGTTGGGGAAGGAGGGCCACGTTTTTGGGGGGTGGGACTGTGTCTCTTGTTTTATTTTTATTTAAATATGATGAAAAGATTTGAAGACAGAAAACAAAACAAAAAAACTTTCAAGAAGATTTTGTTGAACCCTGCTGGGAGCACCATCCTTTCCAATGTCCTCCAGTTGTGACACAAAGGCAAGGAGTCCAAGGCAGAGGCACACTCTCTCCCTTAAACATCATCAAGGCAAATTGGCGGTGACCTGCTGCTGGAGCAAAACCTGTACTACTGCCTATGAGGTCACCATGCTGAAGGACCCATGAAGTTGTGTACTAGGCTCTCCAGTTTTTGGGAACATATGAAAATAACTACTCTTTCCCGTGATGCCCTGGAGTAAGACACACAGCTCCTGAAATCCAAGACAGCCATGATTTCTGCTCTTTCACCATTAAGCCACTGCGAGTTACGATTCAAATTCATTCAACACACATATGATCCAAAAAGGCTTTCCGGAGCTGCCTTTGGCGCTCAATGAATTTCAAACTGCAGTTCCTCCAATTCTAACCAGTTAGCCACAGAGGTGTGTCAGCTCAAAGCGCATTGTTGCATCCTTTCAAACAAAAAAGCATCACTGTATCTGCGACACTGAAACCGCTGTTCAAACCAGATGGTCTCTGTATTGGCAACACAGTCGATGATCAAACAAACCCTGTTGTTCTCTGTGAACTGAATCCTTCAAGCCTTGCATTGAATCGACTCTCCTGTGGATCCTGTCATTATCCCATACGCTATCGAACCTTGACCACCAAACAGAACCTGGTGACACTCACGAACTGCATCACTCAAGCATTGCTTCAAACCTCAACCGTCTTCAGTTTAACCTCGCCTTGACCTCTGCTTGCTGCTTGTCTACTGTGACTGCTCCATTTGAAACCAAATCGAACTGCTGACCAACGCAGAAAAGCCTGGTTCATTGTTGCCAAACCACCAAGACACTGCACAGGTATTATTTCCTTATAACTGCCCCGTGTAGGCCCTATAGTGTGGCTAGGTCGCATTAATCCCATTTCACAACCCAACAACATGTCCTTTTTGGATCATTGTGTTTTTATTACCTTTTTTGCCCCATATCATTACCCAGAGTGCTGCATCTTAATATCTTGCATATTATGTGTTATTTCTACAGGGGGGGGTTTAGTGAGTTGTTTTCTATTTAGTTATTGTCGCATATGGTATTCTTAATTAAAGTATATATATTTTTATAGAGCTTGATTGGGCATTCCTATGTTTTGTCGTGTTATACACCACAGTTTGGGTTGCAATCGTTTCACATTCACATCCCTCTTCAGAGTATAGCCTTCCTTCGGACCATGTTACCACAAAAGGGGAAGGAGTTATATTTCTTATCTGTTCCTGTTTTACTTGTCTGATTGGGTTCACTCCTGATTTGTAGAAGTGTGAGGGTTGAGTAGGCACTATATCCTCTACTCATCTCTGTACTCATACAGGGCAGAAGGGAATTTGTTTCAGGCATGATTGGGGGAGACAGTACTTCAACCACTAAGGCGGAAGTGTCCAGCAAGTATGTTGCATGGTGGTTCATTGGAACACTGCTGAAAAGCGCTGAGATGCATAAGTCTAGTGTGCCAACACAGGGATTACATACATCTGGTCATGTAGATGCATCAACCTCTGCCAGCTGTCAAAGGCATTTGTACACATTATTCTTAACACCATCTGTGTGCATGGCTGGACCGCAACTACTTTATCATCTACTGTCCCTTCATGGATCTTCCTTTCCGAGGTTTCATCTTTAAGGAAGCAGTAGCAACACCTGACCTGCAAGACATGGATGCCAACAACGTCAATCAGTCCTAGCAATCTTGCTTTGGAGCCAGATGCTGCACAGGCAATTCTACAATCTGTACTATTGTTTGGACAGTTTCTAATTGAATTGCCTTGTACTTAATTGAGTATTATTGTGCCACTCGCTCACTGCATTCACCTTCTGAGCGCTTGGCTGCATTCACCTGTTCAGCACCTCTGTTGTGGTGCAATGTGGAGTATTATGGGTGCATAAAGAGCTACACTTTTTACTTTGTGACTTTTCCTGGTGAATCATAGTGATGAGTAGCTAATTCTTAGCGGTGGCCCTAACACTGCTTTATTTTTGCACCTTTTTGTGAATACGGCCCATGGCACTGTTTAAAACATGTCTCTGCAACATTTTACGAGCTGCATTTTTTCATGTTACCAGATTGCACGTAGAATATAGGTATCCACTATTGGATAGTCTCTGGGATTAGATTGGGCAAAATACTATCCTGTATGATGGTGTAGCTATGCTTTATGACACACAAAAACAATGCCTAACTTAGATAAAACATATATTGCAACTCAGCTTAGAATTCTATGACCTTACAAAGGAACTCATCCTTCAGCCTTGTGCTCTATTTGGTCATGAAACTCCGTCGCTACTTGCAATAATAACCATGCCATGTGGAGGAGTATTGTATCCCATGTATTACTGCAGCATTACGATCAATATACAAATGTGCCATTATGAATACTCGGTTATGCTAGTTTATAGAGCATTCATCTGGTCTTTTGCCATGTGCATTCTACAAAATCTCTCTGCTGTTGATTCCTTAGTGTCTACATGTTTTTGCAACAATCCAGCGGAAACTTAATATGATCAATTAACTTTTTTGTCAGTTTCTAATTTGCCAGTTTTATGTTAAACATTAAATACACAATGGGGGTCATTACGACCCTGGCGTTAAGGGTTTAACGGCGCCGTAAAAGGTGTTGGCGCCGTTAAGCCCTTAACGCCTGATTACGAGGTCCCTTTGCGGGACCCGACCTTAACGGCTGGTTTTACCAGCCGTTAAAGTAGGGTGCCGCAAAGGGACCTTGGTGCTAATTACGGTACCGCAGTTTGCGGTACCGTACTTAGCACCTTCCCCAGTCCCATTGAGCCCTATGGGGCGAAAATGGGAATGGGGAAGGGCCATGGTGAAATGGGGAAATACCGCCCGCCAACCTTGGAATGGAGCGGTATTTCCCCATTCCACCATGGCGGACTCGTTACAACACCGGCACCAACCATGGTGCTAATAGCGCCATGGTTTAGCGCCGGGGTTGTAACGAGGGCCAATATGTATCTGTTTTGCATTGTGCCATCAAACGTTATATATACTAGCAACATTTCTAACAATTTTACAAGACGAAAGAAGGATTCAAATGATTGGCTGCCAATTTACTCAAGTGCTATGATGCCAACATTTTTAAAATAAAGGCCCATCAGAGAAACCGTACCTTTTGGGACAAATATCTTCATTAAATGCTATTAGCGCTGTAGGTGGGATATCTATATTGCATTCAATCGTTTGCACCAAATAACAACTTGCGTTAGACTGCAGAATCATGAAGCTAACAGACAGAATAGTGTACAATCCAGATGTCTGTTTGTTTCATTTCCCTCTGTGTAAGTGTGTTATTGCAATTTTAGTTTTTAATTGATACTGCTGTGTTTATTTTGTGTCCCCAAACCCATTATCCATTCACTTACGTGTGACGAGTTTTAATTAATCACTTTGCATCCCAGAAGTGCTCCTTATGCAAATGAGCTTGACGTTGTGTTTATTCTCTTTGGAACGTTTTAGTTATACCTTCATTAAAAAAAAATATATATATATATATATATATATTACATTCACATTCACGGCTTTACTTGGGGGATACGAAACACTAGGCGTAAAACTGCGCACTACATACATGGATGTAGGTATTTGTTTCTTTATTTAATATAGCGCGAATGAGGTTGGGAGGAATCAGTGGGATACAGAAATAATACGCAGTGCACAATTCCAAGGACAGAATGGAGAGGGAGGGAGGGATAGAGCAAGACAGAGAGATAGATTGAGAGAGAGAGAGAGAGAGAGAGAGAGAGAGAGAGAGAGAGAGAAGCAACACAGCCTAGGGAGGGAAGGGTGGGCCCCATCTAAATGAAGCACGTTTCACAGATTACCAATCTGCCAGACGTTCTCTGAAAAAAGGCTTCTTTAACCCTTTTCTGAAATGTAGGAGAGAGGGGTGGGGGGACTGCTCTGATTCCACGTGGCTCCATATTTTCTGTGCACAGTTTGACAATGCTTGCTGTCTGCTCTTGTTCCTTTTGGTTCTCTTTGCAAGCTGATGATGTTCTGGGTTCTGCTGCTGGTTTAGCCTGCAGAAGGGGAATGTTTTTTTTAACATGACAAGCAGGAGCATTGGTGTGGGGTGGGCAGTGATCTGAATGGTGTAATAGTAAGTTGGCTGGGAGATGTAGCACTCACCCCAGGTAGTCTCCTCCTCTATTTCGCCGCAGTTGACTTCACGTAAGCATTTGAGTGTGTTAATCACAACCTACTGTGGCGTTAGGTAAAGGATTGGGGAATTCCCTGACCAGCTACTCATGATACTGATCAATCTACACGATCAGTCCACCCTAAGACTCCAGCTTAATGGGTCAGGTAATACTACAAAGGCCTTCCCCGCCCATAGGGGCCTTCGACAAGGCTGTGTGTTAGCAGCTTTTTTGTTTAACCTGTATTTGTGTTTATCTGATCTTGGTTTATACCTGGTAAATGTCCTATTTGCTCCCCCAAGAATCCTAAATTTGACAATACCATACGTTGCCTATGCTCATGATGTTGTGTTTATGGATTGTACCCAAATTGGCTTACAGAAACAGCTAGATGCCATTGTAGAATAATCACAGGTGAATGATCTATGTATTGACAAACAGAAAACTATGATTATAAGATTCACTCGTAACAGCAAAAAGAAAATGGGATTCACATGGTACATGGGGGAGCAAGAAATAATGCCCTCTCCATCTTTGACCTATCTGGGCTTTTCCTTGACTTCAGCTGATAACTCTCAGGAGCGGTTGAACAATAAACTGATGAAGGCTACACAAGCTAGTGCACATATGAGAAAAATAAAATCAAAATACTGCAAATTTTCCTCACTTCCTCTTGTTATACTATTATAAAATGAAGGTAATCCCTAGCCTTCTGTATGGATTTGCGATCAACAACAAATTATGTTCTCTTCCATTTAGTAAAATGTAATCTAGGTTATGGAAACATGCTCTAGGACTGCCTGTGTGTGTGTTCCAATGTCTGCCCTACGTTTTGAGCTAAGGTTGACTTCATTAAGTTGTATGGTAGACCTACTAATTGTAGCACTGTACAGGAAATGTATAGTTCCTGTGCAAGACTTGGCGGTTATCGTAGACTCGCTAATACATAATGCGGCTAATAAATGAAAAAAAAAGAGTTGAAAAGATTATCTCTACCTTAGAGTTATTAGAAGACAACCTCAAAAGTCATCCTTGTGATGTAAAAAAGGCTATGTTAAGGGCTGATTGGATAACCACAATGTCAACTATGTGGCAATATACTCAATAATATAGGTGTCTCCATTAGATAAGGTTCTGGGGAGACTCCCAAACTATTTAAAGCAATTTCCAAATTCATACTGGGATGACCAGTTTTTGTGGTACAGCCTAACTCTTCCCCCGACCAGAGAGATCTACCAAGTCAGAGTGCCGCATGAAGTAAAAGTGGCATGCAACCTTTGTCAGGACACAGTAGCAGTCCAAACCAGAAAACATATCATACTATTATGTGCAGCACTGACCAAAATTAGATCTCTCTACTTAATTTGGGTTATACACAATGAGGCAGATCTGGACACTGATCATATTTTTGCCAGAATCTCTAGTGGAGAGGAATTATTTTGTATGATTGCTGTTTTAAACATTTTACAAGTGGCAAGTGTGTTAAACTTAAGATAATGAGAGTGTAATTATGAAGTTGGTTGGTGTGGTTGATGAATTTACTACATATGTCACTTAATGCTTTTTTGTACTGTGGTGAATTGTGCTATCTGCATTGTTTTTATTTGTATTGACATTTTGATATTTTGATTAATTTAATATTGTGTAAGGTTGTCTTAGTGCAACCATGAACACACATGGATAAATAATATGAATGCTTGCTTTCTGCTCGTGTCCCTTTTGGTTCTCTTTGTTTGCAAGATGATGATGTTCTGGCTCCTGTGGCTCATTTAGCCTGCACAAGGGGAATTTGTTTTAACATGACAGCAGGAGCATTGGTGGTGAGTCCGATGTAGGTTTTGTGGGCTTCCATCAAGACAATGTAGGTTTGCAGTGGCAGTTAGTGTAGGTTTCCTAGGTTCTTCAGAGATACACAAGGGGTGTCCACAATGAGCACAATATTCATTGGTGATCTAGCAGTGAAGCCACTTTAAACATGTGGCTCAAATGAGCATTGTGTTGCTAAACCTCTTCTACGAGGTAGCAATTTTCCATTCTGTGATTATTGCTAAAAGGTAACACTGTTAATATAGCTGCAGTGTTTTCTGGACCAAAGGGACAATAAAGAATGTGTGAAAATCAATAAAACATCCAATGTGCCAGTAAAATCAACATGAGAATTGATTCAGGGTTTGAGAGACCTACAGGTTGCATAGACCACTATAACCATGAATTTGGTTAGCACGCAAAATTAGACAATTACAAATTGAGTGTCCCTCTGGATGAACTTCAAGGTTTATTATCTTCTCTACATCTATTGCTCAAAACATTTGTCCACAATTGAAAGTGTTAATATGCAAATACAATGTCCCAAATGTAAAGGGAAATACAGGTTGTGCGAATACCCAAAACGTGAGGGTTCCGTGTTGTTTTAGTGATTCTGCCATTTTCCAGTCAGGCCTCATTTCTGGTGCATACAAAAGAATGTGTTAAGTTGCCAAGTACACGACTGGAGCACCAGGCAGTGCAAATATTAATCATATTAATTCATTAATTATTTTATTGTTTCAAAGATGAAGTTCCTGCTATCCTTTCTCATGAAGCTTTTCCGAGGGAATTTGAGCACATGGAATAATAATGATTTTTATCTTTAGCATTGGTCAGGCGGAAATACAGTCATTGCAAAAAGCATGCTCTGGTGTGAACTAGCCCTCAAGTTGAGAAGTTACCAAAATACTGAATCAGGCTTTCGATCTACTGCCCGCTGGTGAAGTCGTAGGATTGCTGGGTTCATGGGGGAGTGGTTTAGTAGTACAAATAATGCAAGAAATTACGTCTCAGAAGTGAAACCTCTGCAACATGTTTTTTCTATGAGCATCTATCTTTCCCAATCAAGATGAATGTCCTGTAAACTAACAGTTTCTGTACATTTCCTAGCTGAGTAGCAACATGTATCAATGTGATAGTTGCAAAGATATGTTTCAAAGTAAGGAAGCTGCATGGTCTGGGAATGATCTAGGGTGACAAGATGTCTGGTATCATGGGAAAGGATGTTAGTGTATCTAATACTGTTGCCAGGAGGTGCAGATTTCATGTTTACTAATTGCCCTATTAGTTCATCTGCAGGGGGATGGATTTGGAAATGTCACATGGAATGTACTAACTAACCAGTAGAGTTGGGTAATGTATTTCTATCTTTAGGTTTGTAAATGGCAAGAGCCAGTAGGAGAACAGCAGTTTAAATTTACTTACTATCTGGAATATATTGTAATTCTGTGGTTTCTATCTATACAAACTGCAGCCCGATGTGGATGTGTCGAAGGTTCTCAGCCTTTTGGTCACTTGAGATTGACTGACCTCCCAGCAAATAAAGGCATGCATTAAAGAGCAGTCATTCTGCAATTTGCTCACCTTGTTAGAGTTTCATGGACTTATTGGAGTCAAACAACACAAAGTCCATAGCAAGCTATCAATCGTCTCACTAGTCACCCAAACAGCTAAGTTCTAAATCTGTCTCCAAAGTACCATGGGTCTCATCAAAATGCTGGAGGTAAAACCTTGACCTTACTGCCAAAAATCTGCAAAACTGGCAGAATTTTCGCCTGCAGTATTTCTGTCAAAATGCCCATGAAGGTCAATGAACTCCGAAAATGGGGATCAAAACCACCCTGCCAGCACTTGTAATCCTGCAGTAAATCTCTGAGACCAAGCGGCTTTAACAGTAATCAGGTTTGGTGGTAATTCAGCAGATATACTGCCCCATGTGCCAAATACATATGAATGATATTGGGTGCAGCTAAAGATATGTTTTCTCAAAGGCAGAGGGGACAAATATCCACTAAAGGGCTTTTGAGCACTTAAGCTTACCATACCTTAAAATAGGACAAAATGTGTATTTTCCGAGGCCCTATATCCTATAGCCTACAAAAATATAATTTTCAGCCGGCCTTGATTTCTTTTCAGCGATAGCGAACATATGTTTATTTGCCTTGTGCAAAATAGCAACCTTTACAGAAATATGTTTCCTACAGCTCTGTCTGACAGCTCCTATTTTACACGTAGGTTTGCACAGGTGTATTTTCTGGGACTTCATGCTGAATTATATAAACTGCTTGTGGAATGCACATAGACACATGTAAAAGACATTACAAAAGAATTGCATGGACTCTAAGTTGATTAAATACTTTACTTTGGATACACAATCCATACAAGTACATACATATAATGCAAAGCATGGTCCACAATAATATGTGTTCCAAACAATAAAATCAAGTGTCCTCTCAAAATCAGAATGCCTACAACTGATATGAACAAGTTAGTCCATATCAACATTATGTCAATATTGCCCTATTGTCAGATGGGAAACCGCCATTTGTCTTACTCGCTATTGTAACATGTTACACATAATCAAGTAAACGAGTTCATATCTGCACAAACACACCATAGTTTATTAGCTTGGTTACAACTAGAACAATTATTTATTGTTTAATTAGCTGATTATCTTAAATGTGTTTTCCCTTCTTTTTAGTGCAGCTATTAATATACAGCAACAGAGAACAATATACTTTCATAAAAGATGGTTCAATACTCAATTACAATGAAAAATATTATGAATTCCCCATAGCCGTACCCATGTTCTATGTCTTAAATCTTTATATAGCTTACAAAATACAATCAAATGCAATACGATTTCTATTAATCTACACAGTGGCATACAATTGCAAATTGCAAAGCTGCCCGCTTTAATTGCCTGACATCCAGCTTCTTTCTGATGTATTAATGGGTAGTACGCCTAATCTAAATCTCACAAGAATTACCCGTTGGTAAATCTTCATCAATCTGATCAGGTATTTAGCAGCAGGCCCACGGTATACCAGGGTTATACTTTTACAAAGGTTTTCTTTTTCTGTTCCTCCTCTCATTATGAACTCATCCTAGGAAATGTACCCTTTTTGCTATGTTCATTAGTACCGCCACTCATTAGAACTGTTTATGTTTACCAATCCTACAAATAAACAGAGCTAAGATTGTTTTGCATATGCCTCAGCAAGGTAGAATAACAGTATATGGAGCTGTCCTGAAGATCCTGGATGACGGCCTTGTTTACGCTTCCTTCTAGATATACCCAAAGTGAGGTCCAGCATAAAAGTGTTGCACTGCGAGCATGTCCAACAGATCCCAAGTTCCATTTGCATGGTAAACTTGTGGTGGAGTGAGATAAACCCAGGACAGAGTACAGACATGCATTTTCTGTTCTAAGCAATTTGTTGGCATCAACATAACCCATACATCTCCATGGAAACTGACTTTGCTTAAATATCTGTAATCAACATGTTGAATGTTGATGTTATTTGCAAATTGCAAAACGATGCCATTGGTGTGTGGCATCTTAATCAATCTGAATAGCTTGGATATTTATTTTTGTGTGCAATCATTTTAGCACACAAAACCATGAGGTATCTAGGTGCTAGTTTCCGTAAGTGTTTGTTACAGTCCTTGGTACAAGAACACACATTAGGATTACAGTGCAATGGTGGTTGCTGAAAGCCAGCACTGCCATGTTACATCAGGCATGCAGACATCATGGGGCAAAAGAGGTGCAGGCATACAGGGTGGCAAAAATCTCACCTCGTGTGAGATGGGGCTACATCAGGAATGCAGACATCATGGGGCAAAATAGGTGCAAGTACAGACTGACAGAGCCTCACCTCATGTTATGGGGGGCTGCATCAGGCATATGCAGACAACAAATGGACACAAATAGAGCATTGACGGATTGATTGATTGATTGTTTATGTGTATAGTGGCTATACACAATGTGTATTGAAGTGCTTCAAGGCAAGAGGAAAACACAATGACATTCGTACAAGGCCTTGAGACATTAAGAATGTGAAATTAGCTATCGCACAAGGCCTGATGACATTTCTGGTAGAGCTGGAGATTGACAAGCGGTATGGGCGGAAGGAGGAGGAGAAGGACAAAACAAGCGACTATCGTACTAGGCCTGACAACATTTCAGGTAGTGCTGGAGGGGGACGGGGAGGAACAAACAATGAGGGAGGGGGAGGAAAACAAACAAGCTACTATAGTAGTAGGTCAGATGGCATTTCGGATAGAGTAAGTGCAAAGAATATAGTAAGGGGGATGGAGGGTAGAGGGGAAAAGATAGGGAGAGGAAGAGAAGACTGAGAAACGGTGAGAGTGGTGAAAGAGAAGAGAGGCTAGCAGGGGTGGGCAAAGTACACAGGCAGGCACATAGGAATCACAATCATACAGCAGGGGGGAGCGAAATACAACAGGCAGGCATACAGGTATCACAGGCATACAGCAGGGGGGACTGGGCAAATGGCACAGCAAGTTTGCATAGGGCAGCCATATTTGGATTTAAGCTAAATGCATAAAACACTGCCAGCTTTGAAATAAGCTAAAGGCATAAAACACAGCCAGCTTTGAAATAAGGTAAATGCATAAAACACAGCCAGCTTTGAAATAAGCTAAATGCATAAAAACACTGTCAGCTTTGAAATAAGGTAAATGCATAAAGCATGGCCAGCTTTGAAATAAGGTAAATGCATAACACACAGCCAGCTTTGAAATAAGCTAAATGCATAAGACAAAGCCAGCATTGAAATAAGCTGAATGCATAAAACACAGCCAGATTTGGGATAGCACCCGGAATCAGATGCTATCAGTGGGTGCAAAAAACGCAATGCAAACAGCAGTGCAAACAAAGGAGACACGCATAGAGGAAAACTGAAAAGTCAAAATAGGGTATAAGCGTTATGCAGAAGGAGGAAACTAACCCATAGTTAGGAGGTGTGAATGATATGGAAGCCCAGATTCCTTAGAGAAGTGAGGTAGCAGCATAATGGAAGTCCAAATGCAGGGGTGACAAGATAATACCTCTGGCAGCGGACAGGGAGAAGACAAGGGTCTTCGATGTCGGCCTTAGGTAGTCAAGACCAGCTCCCACGTCCTGGTTGCTCTGATTGCCTTAAAAGCTCAGTGCAACCAACGGGAGGGGCAGCAGATCAGGGCAAAAAATGTGCAGCTATGTTGGAAGGCCTAAAGACAATGAGGCTGGGTTGCAGGTTGGCAAGAAAGTTGCACAAAAGCAGTGAAGATGAAAGTCCACAAAACACTGCTCCTCCGGAGTTAATCTTCAACGTGTGCTTTATTAAATTAGAATTTAAATGCATTGTTGCTAAAAATAATGCTGCACCATATGCTCTTCGCACAAAACATCAGGCTTAACCCATTAATCTCTTGGCATTGCAGGAAGTGAGATGAGGCAGGTGGAGAGCCCCAAATGTTGTTGATGATCACCTTGATGCAGAAGTGACAAAGAAATAGTGGAGGGGCCTTGTTGGGGGCCTTAGGTAGTCAGGGCGCAGCTTCCACCTCACGGTTGCTCTGATTGGCTTAAATGCTGAGTGCAACCAATGGGAGGTGGAGCAAGGACAAACCAATGCGGCAGATCACGTGGAAAAATGGGTAGCCATGTTGGAAGGCCCAAAGTGAATGATGCTGGGTTGCAGGTTGCCAAGAAATTGGCTCAAAAGCAGTGAAGGTGAAAGTTCACAAAACACTGCTCCTCCAGAGTTAATCTTCAACGTGCGTGATATTAAATTAGAGTTTAAATGAATTTTTGCTAAAAATAATGCTGCGCCACGTGCGCTTCACACAAAACATCAGGCTTACCCCAATAATCTATGGGTGTTGCAGGAAGGAAGATGAGGCAGGTGGAGAGCCCCAAAAGTTGTTGATGATCAGCTGGGTGCAGAAGTGGCAAAAGCCAAAATAGCAGCAGAGATGTTCAATGAGCGGGTTTAAAGTCAAACCTAAATTTCACTTTGTAGCAGAGTGCACAGTACAGTGGAAGATAATCAGTGCACCGATTTAAAAGGACATCTAGATGCGAAATCCCAATAGAGCACTTAGATACAGCACAGATGGGAAATAGGTCTAGAAGTACACTTAAGACGAAAGTGGAGTAAAAAATTAATAGGCAGCATAAAATGAGCAGTGTGCGAGTTTCAAGCAGGTTCACATGACAAGAGGTCAGTTACAGAAGTTAGGCTAGTGGGCAAGGTAGGCATTCAGCGAGCAACTAGGCAGTGGGATATTATTCAAGGACAGGGTGAGCCAGGGTGCCTACCGTTGCAGTTTAGAAGCAGTTTTCTTTTTTCTTTTATAGTCCCTGAGTATGGGGTGAAAGCACGAGCAGGGTAGGCAAGTTATTGTGTCAGCGACATGGAGGGGGCTCTCACCTGCTCTGGACAGGTCCATATAAGGGCCTTGGTGTGGGCCTTCGTGGGAGTCCAACCCCCGTGATTGGTCATTAGAGATGTTCATAGGCCAGTGCTGCAGCAGAGAGGGCAAGGGCAGGAAGTGTGTAGATGTGGCCATGATGTAGGAACACACAAAGGACTGACAACAGTGCAGCCCAGCTAGGCCACGTAAACGTAAATACACAAAATCAGCAAAATGGCAAAAGTAACTCAGAGCTGCCTGGCAGAATAGTATTAACTAGGTGGTTGCTGTCCAAGATCAAACTATCCTCGCCAAGTTGAAAAAGTGTGCAAATTCGCATCACAAAGAACCACCCCGGCTTACTTTATTTGCGAGGTGCGAGTGCTGCTTTTACAGCCTTGTGGTAGAGCCAGGGAGGCACTGGTGGTAGTCCCAAGCAGCCAAGAAAGAAATGGAAGTGAGGCAGCTGGAACAGGCACAATGGTGTGGGCCTTCGTGGGAGTCTGGCTCCATTTGCCTGCCGGCACCCACGACTGTTCATTAGAGATGGTGATTGGCTAATCAGTGCTGCAGCAGAGAGGGGAAGGGCAGGCGCTCCAGGAAGTGTGTAGATGGCGGCTATGGTGTAGGAGCACAGAAAGGACTGAAAACAGTGCAGCCCCGCTAGGCCACATAAGCGAAAATGCACAAAGCCAGCAAAATGGCGAAAGTATGGCAGAGCTGCCTGACAGAATAGTAATAATCAGGCAGTTGCTGGCCAAGATCATGCTAGCCCACCCAAATTGAAAAGGTGTGCAAATTCACCACATCACACAGCCCAACTGGGCTTACATTATTTGCGGGGTTCGAGAGCTGCTCCTGCAGCCTTGCGGGAGAGACAGGGAGGCACTGGTTGTGGTCCCAAACTTTCAAGGAAGAAATGTACTTCATACACACCTCTAACCTTTATTTTCTCTCATAAATAGTTTTTAGTCTCTTCTTTTGTTGATCACCAGGATATTCAATGTTTTAAAGTTCACAATTAGTCCTTTCTCCATCATAAAATTACAATATACTTCAACCAATTTCCTAAGGGCCGCTGGTGTCCTGGTCAATAAAACCGCAATGTTTTCATAATTTAGGATTTGGATTAATCTTCTTCCAATTCATGGTACATGTGAGATAACACGTTCCTAAAATGTTGGTAGGGAATTGACTTATAGATTGAAAAGGGAGGGCACCAGGACACACCCCAGTTGTTCCTTAAATGAGGAATTACTGTGCCCTGCAAGGTTGGAATGGCCCGGTAATTCCTCATTCAAGGAACCCGTTACCCAGTATGGGGGTAGCCATGCCACTAAAAGCGGCATGGTAACCTCCATCCTCGTAATGAGGCCCATGTGTCTTTCCTGTTATGGGCTGGAAGTTGAAACCCTGATAATACACAGAGCCTACCTCTCTCCCATGTAGGATTATTAATCACTATATACCTAGCCAGGAAATAACATTTGGAAAAGAGCTCCACCAATTGCTGTCCTTGGATATGAAGTTTCAATGAGTTTACTCCATTTTTTGACCCACTATTTCCTGCTATTATTTAAAAAATAAGCAGGTGTCTTTCTTAACACAGACTCAATGAGGCATGCACAGAGTTCTTCTTTCAATGCAAGTCTTCCTTTTTTTAACACGTTGTTATAGCAACATCTTGACCATTGGATCTTCTCCAGATCCCTCAGCATTTTTAAATTAATATCATTTTTTCTGAACATGTGGTCCACTCATGCCTTAACAATCCTGGCCTACTAACTTCCAGTTTTGATAATAGTTCCCCAAACAACCTAGCAAATACTCAGAAGCCTTAATGCAATGTGAATTGCTGATCTGTTCACCTAAACAGTATATGAAAAGGTATGTCCCACTGCTTGTACCTAAGATCATGGATTATAGCAGAGGACTATTCTATTTTTTTTATATTGTTGTGGTACATTAAATACATTTTGTTTTGAATCCAGCATTGCACTCCATATGAGGGGTATGTGGATGATGATAACTTTTAGGATTGCAGTTTACCTCCAACCCGCTAATCCAATTCCAGTTCCTGATGTAAAGAGTATATAATCAGTTATGCTACTACAACTTCCATTATCAAACATTTCCTTGGGAGATTGTCAGACTCCCCACAACCTGATGATGCCCTAATATCATATTTATTTAAAATGGCCTGCATATTTAGATATGTAATACATGATTTCTCGAGACAAGTAGTTCTATCCCAATTGTTTACCTCTTCTTCACGTTGGCCATATTCTTATTCTTTTCCATTGCCAAGTCAGGCATAAAAAAATAAAAAATAAGTACTACATCTTGGCTCCCAATTTCATCTATTTTTCTCTTATCTCGCGTACCATTCAAAAAGTGTTTCTAACTCCATTAAATATCACAATGATAGGAACATGCTTTGATATAGATGCCTATCGAGATAGATATTTAGAGTAATAGATTTAAATATTACAAAGCTGACAACCAGACAACCCTCCTTGTTATCTTTCACAGAAGCCCCACAATAAGATTTGAAGTCCAGTAATTATATATTTGTTCCATAGACACTGTTTCCTGAAACAGGAGGTCATTATATGTAGTAATACATTACCGGAACTCAGGATCCTCCATTCCTGTTATCAGACATGCACTAGTTCATTACAGAACTCTGATGCGTAGGTTATAAACTTGAACTTTATCACATATGCCCAGACAGTTTGACTTAATTACTCAGCCAGCCATCTTGCCAGGCTTATTAATCATATTAAATGCAATACTAGAATAATTGCATACAAAATTAACTTGGGGGCAGACAGGTCCATCTAGTTTCAGGCCAACACCCTTCAGGCGATATATCAGATCACCCCTTCTCAACATTATTAGTGAGAAATAGAATCTTTTAAAAACAATGTATTTAATGTGTATGGCTATTGCAAGACTTTTGCATACAAAGTTTAAAAAAACAATTTGATACAATTTAAAATACAGCCAAATGTATTGAAAATTATAAATTGGACAACATTTATAGAAAACACAGTCAATTGATCATGAAATAAAAACTTTCAAATTCACACCCAAGCAGTTGCAGCTAAGGGAAAATAGCAAGAATGTGAAACCAAAGGTATAGAATTCATGCTCAATAACTTATTTTCCCCAAAGGCTTCTCACTCCAGCATCCCTCTCATTGTAGGCTAGTCACGACTTGGTCCATTGAGGTGGCAGATGGAATGGACAGTCTAACTTTAGCAATCTCCCAAATGTGATATACTGCCGCAGCCAAAATCAAGGGTTCCAACAAATATATTGTAGCCCAAAATTTATCTCACTCATACCCCCCTCAGCAGAGCCAAATCTCGCATAGCCCTTGACATAGTGGGAAGTTAGCCCAGAGCAGCCCGTTAAGATATGCCTGCTTGTCTCCACCTTCTCCATGCAGATACACATCATTTCAAAGGGCTCCTGGATCCAAGCCCCCGCATTCTCATGCACAGGCAATATATGAAGCCTCAGATGTCAAATAAAGTGGCGTAGTGTTAGACCACAATATTTTGTGAGATCGCTTTGAGGTTCGTACCAGGCAAAACTCTTTTTGACAAACTCAGCGTATCATTTTCACTGACCCAGCTTTTCCATTGTTTCACCCGGTCCCAGAGGAGTGCTGTTTCCTTTAGGTCAACCAAAAAAGGACCCTTAATAGTTGCTGTCAGAGAAACAACAAATCAATGTCCTCAAGGAATGTAGTGACTATATTCATCAATCACAAATTGATTGCTTTTGCTAGGTTTATAAGGACAGTGCTTCTAATGGTGCCATTAATGTACTTGGTAAAGAGCTAATCTTGGCAGCTAAAATCTTCATTAGATCTTAGTGCATCTCAACTTCCATTCTGTTCCAAGTGTTGCCACACCCAATTCCATTTTCACAGCCTCCACCTGCATTTGGGAGACCCAATAACCTCCCCTCGATTCTGTTGAGCCAGACCATAGTAACTCCAGAGGCAGTTTCAAGGCCATAAAGCAAACTCAGTCTGACAGATTTGGAGTATACCTCTAAGAGGCCCTCGACAGATTCTCCCCAGGCTCTGTTGATGATATTTCTTTACAAAGGACCTTAGTGGACGTCAGTCCCCCATAAACAGATTGAAAGCGGGTACCCGGGAAGGAGAAGCCTAGATAGAAATACAAGCTCACCCCTTCTAACTTTGCCCCATCAATCCACCAATTATAATTAATCGCCCTTTTGCCCTTATGGTGAATTTGTAGCATTTTAGTATTCTGATGATTAATTTTCAAGGAATTCTCCTTTGCATCTTCATATAAGGCATCCAAAAAATGTTGTAGTACCACTCGTGTATGGCCAATTGTTACAGTGTTGTCTGCATATGTTAACCATGCCATTGTCAAACCCCCCAAATTCAGAGGGAAATTATGACACTGTGACAAGGCTGTTCCCATATCTGCCACATAGAGGTTGAAAAGGAGGGGTGCCAAAACACACCCTGTTTTACTCCCCTGTTGGTGGCTACCAGGGCTGTGTCTAGGACTTCCTGTGTTACTCAGAACGTGACATAAGTGTCCGTACAGAGACAAATGAAGTGAAGCAACTGGGGATCAATTTCCCAGGCACTACGTGTTTCCCATAGACATTCTCGGATTACCAAGTTGAAGGCAGCCGAGTAGTCAACCATCAACCAACAGTGTTAAAGTGCTCCCTCTATTCCATTGCACACATCGGCTGGGTCATATGGCCTGGACAGGCGGACATCTCTTCTGGAAGTCCAGTTGCTGTAGGCTAAGGAGATGGCAAGATTCCACCCACTCCTCCTCTAGCTTAAGAAGGATCCTTCCAAGAATGTTGCTAGTGGTGTCCTTTTTTAAACACTGGTATCAGTATAGAGTAATGCCAGCTATCTGAAATCGCTCCACCATGTAGGACCTCCATACACATAAGATGCAGGACCTCAGCCCAAAACGCAGGTCTCATTTTCATGAGGACATTGGCCAGACGGTCTGGTCCAGGAGCATGTGCTGATTATGATCTCATAATAATGCTCTGAATATTCATGCAACTAACAGCATTAATTAGTTGATCACGTACAAGATCAGCTGACCTGTATCCCAATAGGTCTCATCTATTGTATGGTCCATTGTTGTTCCGTAACCCCACACATTTCTGAGCTGACCTTCTGTGACATGTAAGATCTATACAGATACCAGAATTGTCTAGACAGCTTATACATCAGCTTCCAATTTGCTGAAGAAATGCTACCTTTATGTTGGTGTAGCCAATTTTTGTACATAGATTTTACGGTAGCAATTTCAGCTATTTGGTTTTACTCACCATTGAACAATTCTGCTCAGAGCCTTCTTCTTTGCATGAGTCACTGTATCAAATAAATGAGGTGTATTTTCCTACTGTACCTAGGCATGACCGACTCTCTGCATAGTAGGCCACATGACAGTCAATTGGTCCTGTACCCTCCCATTGTATTTGTCAAACAGCCTAACTTCCGGGCACAAATGCTTGATCTACTTAGAGCAGGCTTGCCTCTAATTGTTCGGGTTATGTTAAATATGATCATCGGCATAGCATGATCGCTTAGACCTGCAGGTATAATGTCATATATCATCTTTAATTGATGATCTGAATTGATGGTAAATATGCAATCAGGGATGGAAGCAGTTGAACCAGACTGTATAGTAACATTATCAATTAGGCACGCTTTTCCATTTGGATTAATGGTTCTAATTTAAATGATAGCAAAAAGTCAACCCACACAGACCCGTGTTCTGCTAAATCGAATGTGTATTGGCTTGTTGCTGCTGTGAGTTTCTTGAACAGAGTAGTGACACACTCAAACAAATGTAACTCCAATGGTGATAAGCAATGTGCGTTGAAATCCCCTCCCAATAGTATTTCACCTTCAGGATTAATGGAGTACCAGCTTTCCAGAGCCTTGTTAATTTTCCCTCTTAGAGAGTTGGTCAACCTACCACCTGGAGGGTCATGCATGTTAACAATTACCATGTTAGTATTAGCCAGAGAGAAATTATTTATCATGACAGAGATACTATTTGCAGTTTTCATGTGCATGCTATTATTTTTTGCATCAAGATGTGCTTGTAATCCAATGAAAAGCCCCCCGCCTCCTTGGTGGTCCTTTCAGGTTCAATGTTGCTGGCCACATCAAAAATGTTATATAGTATAAGGTCTGACTTCAACAAGTCTCTTGTAGGAGGAAAATGTCTGCAGAGGCTAATGCCATAGTGCACTCTGTCTGAGAGTCAAATGAGTTATGGCCCTGTGTGTTTCAAGACAAAATAGAGCCTCCCGATCTTTTAACCATGCGTCCATTATAGTTGCCTCCATGTACAGACTGCCATACATCCCGTTTCAAATGGCTATTTAGTTGCTTGGGTTAGATTCAGTCTTGACCAGCAGGTAACTTCTTAATCTGATTTTGAAATATTCCTTGTGTGTCAATCTTTTTTGGTGCAACCCGCAGCTCGTCGCCATTAGGAATGTCTAATTGAGTAGTTTGAATGTCAATTTCTAGATTGTTAAATTCCAGGGCAGTTTGGAGGACTTTTTCCACTGCCACCAAAGAAACAAAAGTCACAATATACTAGTTAGTAGAACTATACAGAGTAGGCAATTCCACACTTTCTCTGTCTCCCAAGGTCAATAGTTCCAAGCCCTGGATTTTACCAACATTTGGCATGAGATTGTTTCAGTTAAGGAGTGGGCTTTCAATTGTTGGAGACAACTCCCCAATTTGAAGGTTCAAAAATATGGTTGCAAGATTCTGATGCCTCACGAGCTCTAGACAGCAACCGTGCATATAACCCACAGGCTGTGCTACTGTCAACAAGGCACCAACTAGGTCTCTCCAGCAAAGGCGGGGGTGTATAGTGGCCCTGAATTAAATGAACTCTCACCTCACAGTCCATTGTACCAATCCCATATTGTGATGGTAAGGGTGACAATTGATCAAACCCCACTGTGCTCTGAGGAAACTGGGTATTAGAGGTGCAGTTTAAGGGAAGTGGCACTGGCATCACCCTAACCCACAGGGTGAGCAAGATAGCAGCTGATGATACAGGTTTCGAAACCCCCTCCCGTCAACCCCTGTGCAGTCCCTTATCAACTAACCCGCCTTCTGCGTGTCCATTTCCATTGTTTATCACAGGGATAATTTAATGCTTCAGGCTCCTCATGTCACTATCTTCCCTTCGTAGTATAACTGAATCCTCTGTCTGTGGAGTTGAAGAGATCATTGTGGGAGGGGAGTCAAGCATACTATTGTCTTCCGAGCTTTCCTCCCTTACCCCCCACCTTTACGTTTGCCATAGCATCTGTGTTGTTTGCCAAAATATTATCTACAACACTGGCTAAAATACATTTCATATCATATTGCTCAGCCTTCATGGCAGAGCGTTGCCCAAGTATTGCATGCACCGTTACCGTGATGGAACTAGTTGTGGAGGTATATGAAATGTCATGAGCTTCAAGGAATCTAGTACTGAGACATCTGAAGAGTTTGTGATTGAGCTGTCCAAAGAGCTATCGAGGCCGGCTGCAATTTTCAACAGGTCAGGACTGGCTGACAGATCTGTTGCTTTAATGCCGTTAAGTGGATATTAGACCCGGGCATGTATCCCATAGATTTCCTTTAAAAGGCCAAACACAGGTTAAGAAGTGAGTTGTTGATGTCAATCCCAGCGGTTCAAAGGTGTGAATCATGTATGAGTAAAATACTTGTAGATGCTGCCAAAGATGGAAAATTGTTTACACATTTTTTGGAGGGAAAAAGTTAGTAATCTTTAACTCCTCCATCCATCTGTTGCCCTTCACAGCCGGTATGGTTTCATTTAAGCATGGCAGGAAAGCCCCTTCACCCTTTCCTTTCAGCGTGGCATCGCAGAGACCTGGTTTAACCATCTCCGTTCTGCGTTTCGCCACCAACTGCCTGCACATAAGAATGTGCTGCTTTTTTGCACAACTTCAGAGTGTGTACGTTCGGGGGTGGGGGTTTGTGGCCACATTTCTTTGTAGTCATTCTTACTGCCTGATTCATGCAGGCTAGGTGATTAATTCATGCTTGTAATGTTTTGCAATATCAGAGGAGGAATGACGTCAAGTGCAAAAACAGTCCATTTCATTCAAAGTTAATATCACAAAAAGGAAAGTGGGAAATGGCAGTATTCACTTACCCTAATTACTGGGCTTGCCCCCGAGAGCTGCTACGGACCACCACTGACCACTCAGTGCCACTCTGCCTTTTTAAAACACAGTTAGTTTAGGTGAAAAAAGAGCCCACTACTATAAACACCACATTTTTCCAATGTTGCTGCTGTCTTTGGTCTATACTATCTGTGCCTGTTTGGCTGTCTAGCAGACGAGTGGAACCAAAGCTCACAGAAACTCGTGACACTCGGCCCACTCCTGTTTCTTGTTGCAGGGTGCAGTTGCACTCACTGCAGACTGCGGGTCTGTTATCAGGTCAGTAGGAGCTACAGGCGTAATGAGGGATGAAGGGACAAAGAAAGGAGGACATAGGCCATTGACTGGCCACTACCTGCGGCGCCTGGGAAGTCAAACACGTACAGTCACTGATGCTTCAGACTCTCCCTGGACTGGGTCCCTGGCCTAGCTGGTGATGTGCATAGCTGCTGTGCTGAAGAGCATGCGCTCCGTGTAGCACACATTTCTCGCCAATAAGCACCCGGCCTCTTCCCTCTGCTTCTTCTCACTGCCTCAGATTGCTAGAGGAAAGTACCTAGCGACATCAGATCCATCACATTCTGTCAAGCCACAACCACAGAGTAGCCGATTGCGACAGACTGTTAGGTCAATCAAAGATACATTGAACAAATGACCACATGTCTGTATCATTTATTTCCTTATCCTTGCTTCTTGATCAATTTCCTCGATTCGTTCCTGGGGTGAAAAACTGCTAGGATGGTGGAATAGACAATAAATGTAAGCTCCAGTGTTTAACTGCCCACAACCAGTGGCTATCTTTTTGATCGGTATGAGCTGTTTCCATACCTAACCCAAATGGGTGCGAACGATTCTCAATGGAAAGGCCTGGAGGCCCTCTTCCCTAATACCCAACATGGCATTTTGAAACATTCAAAAGTTGTTCTTTTTATTTGCAGACATTCCCCACTTGAGAGTAATAACAATGGCAGACATTGATCCGATGGAATTCTTGGGACATCTCTAATATAAACTTGTAAGTCTTATATGTTCCTTCTAAATTGATATTTAAATTAATTCAGGTGAGGCAAAATGTTTTATGAAAATTGTGTATGATGTATTTTGTGTCACAACAAACATTACCACAGGTCAGGTGAGAGGGTTGCAAACAGTAGATAAAGATGAACCAGACCAACAAATTCTGAGGATCTTAAATCAGTGTGAAAACCTGAAAATTAAAATGCAATCTGGGACCAAAAGCTCATGATTGGTCACAGCAGACAAAGCCAACTGAGGTAAAGTGATGGGAATTGGTTATGTTTACCGAGGGCTTTGTCTCAATCACTTAAATTAAATTGGAACCGATCAAAGATCTAGCTACTAATAAATGTGCTTTATTTTCCTAGAATTGAAGAAGATGTAACAGAAAAAAACACTGTTGGACGAATTCTCACCTTTTATACAAAAGCAAACAAAGTTTTAAAAAGTCACCCGTCTGGTGGCCTCTTGGTTGCAGTCAACAATGGAAGAGATGTTTTGGCCAGGCTTTGGGGGGATACATTTGAGGGCTTATTGGCCGTGTCACCAACTCGGAAAAATATTTAGAAGTTGTGCTCTATATTATTAGTAAACATTTATAGACATGTTGCTATGACAGAAGGCATCCACTTTCAGGAAAAATTGAATATGTACTTGTCTCCATGGTTCGAATGCAAAAATGTAAATGAAGTTGTTTTAATGGACATCTTAAATTGCTTATGTTTGGATGAGTTAGAATTTGCAACAGTATAATCATTTGCCATCAATACATGTGTTTACAAGTCCTGCCTGTTTAATCAAAAAACAAATTGCACACCCAAGTACCTAGATGTAATGAGGTAATGGACTGTTGGGATTTGCAATGATAAAACAGGAACATTCCTGGGGAAATTCCTACAGTGCCAACATGGCATAAAGAAAACGTCAGTTCCATAATAGACCACCTATATTTATACATACAGTTATTTATGCACTGTAGCTATATGAAAATCTTAAGAAGAGATTTTAGTGACCATAGGATCCTACAATTGAATATAGATATATTGGGGTAAGAGTGACTAAAGGAAGAGGGCCTATAAACATGAAAGGAACAGAATATCTAGAATATCCTATGGAAATATTAACATACATGGAAAATGAAGTTGACATGGGGCACCTTAGACAGGGTAGAGAACATGGTAATGCGTGAACCACACTCCTTTTCATTGTTCCTTCACTCTTTCTGGGATGACCCAATGAAGATAACTTTCGGCAGGAAAAGAGCGGCAGATAGGAGACATATACCCGTATTTGATATAGTAGTGAAACATTTATTAAAAAGCATCAAGAAAGGAAATAAACATAATAAACACATAATGGATGGGGAAGGAACATGTATTCCTAAAATATACAAGAAACAAACCCTAAAGAAATCCTACAAAACCTGGCTACATCATTACGGAAGGACATTATTAACAAGATATAGCCAGCATATGCTGAGCATATTAACATTTAAAAATTCAGCTTTATTTTGGTGCTGCATACATTCTGTGGGGGTGAGAATGAAAACTCCTGATTAAATCCAATACCCCAAGAAGTGTGGACAAGATATTTTGATGATGCATTTTTGGGTCCAGGTGAACCAACCCCACATTTAGATTTAGCATCTAACACAGAATGGTGTCCAATGAGCTCTAAAGATGACATTGCAGACCAAATGAAGAGCCTAAAAAAGGTGTGTGCCCCAGGGCCGGATGGGATATCTACAACTGTCCTTGTGAATACTTTATTATGGGTGGATGTTTTAAGATTATTGTATAGTCTGATAAGTGCAACATATTCAATGCCTTAATCATGGCACAACAATCAGAATTGTCAAGAAAAGATTGAGATACCTGCCAAGTAACTATCGCCAGATAACAATCGCCAGATAGATTTGCTAGATGTTTGTTGCAAGGTATATTCCAAATTTTTATTAAATGAAATGCAAAAAAGGTCAACTAAAACTAATTGATTATTCAAACACAAAACAGGTCTAATGATGTCGCTACTTCAGGGAAAGCCAGTTAGGTTGGTTCTAAAGATCTATTGTGCAAGTATTTATTTATCATCAGCTGCATGTGATACCATTAATCACCATAATCTTTGGAAGACATTAAGGGAGAGGAGTGTGCCTGTTGGCATTTTAAAATTACTTATGATGTTACACGCAAGTGCGACAATCCAAGTAAGAATTGACCTAACGCGGGACCTGACAAACAAGATCCCTATGTGCAGGGGCCTTCGACAGGGATGTGTGGTGGCCCTGAGCATATTCAATTGATATCTTTCTGACGTGAGAAACATGAGCAGAGGTTAGATTATTCCTTCAAAAATTTGGAAATTCAGGATTCCACTGCCTAGCCTGTGCTGACGACATTATGGTCTTTGACTACACCCCAATAGGCAGGCAGTGTTTCCTTTTGCTTCTTTTTAAATATGCGATGGGAGACCCCATGCCCCTACCTTATTGTATAACCTAAGGCCACCACACCATCTACTTATTATAAAAAAAGGGGCTAAAATCCCTCATCTTTTCGACCCTTTGAATTCTCTGTTTTGAGCTATTTTGGTGTTTGTTATTTTCAGGCGATACTGTCTGAACTGTCTAATGGAATATACCAAACAGAACATTCTAAAAATAAACATCAAAAAAGGTCACATCCTATTTTTCAAACAGGCCGCCAAGATGGCACATTGCAATGAACCCACTTATGGTTAGTTAATGAACTAAAAATATTTAGGATTACTGATAGCAAATAAGAGGGCACATAAGAGTGCTCCTAATGGAGGATTCAATGATAAACTAGCTCCATATATAGCCCAAATGAATACAATTAAAAATTATTATGGGAGATTGTCTTTGATTCCAGTGTTTAACTTCTACAAACAAAAAAGTAATCCGGTACCAATATATGGGTTAGAAGTTAACCCGAACATCACTGCATCCATGCTTAATACTTTGGAAGACCTCTTATGGAGGTCCGTGTTAGCCCTGCAACACTGTGTCCTGATATCTGTTTTCTGCAAAGAATTGGTTCTTTTGCCTTTCTTAGCAAAAATAACTTCAAAATGCTTACAGATGTATTTGAACATAATCAAACCTCCTTGTAAAGCACTATTTAAAGATTTATCAGCTATGGAATTGCTGCCAAGGTTTGCCTTTCTTGCATAGATTGTAGACCTGTTTAAAAAAAAATACAAGACTTAAATGTACAGAATTAATTGCTAATTATTAATCCCAATACAGTGAAAGAGAAGCTATGGAACTATGATTGGGCAAGATCCCTGGGGCAAGTACAGTCATATAAATTATACCCAGACAACATACAGGTGGAATTGAGACATTGAAGCATCTGAATAAACCTTTTGATTTATCCTTGTTTTAAATTACGCCCATAATATTTAAGATTATGTTTAAACCTTTATTTGTCTCATCATATTATTGGTATTAGATCAGGCCTTCCTAAAGAAGAACAATAATGCAGATTCTGTCAATTGAACACTCCTGTAGATGCATTATATCATTTAATTCTAAAATGCCCAGGTTTGTCACAGTTAAGGATTAAGTACCTTAGTAAGTTTGTTAACAATACAAACTAGGTATTAGTTGATTTTCTATGGAAACAAATTCTGGAAGGCAAAAAAGTACCAATCATTTTAGAAAAAACAAAAGAGTTGATGGCTGGAAGGTTGAGATTTCATCTTAACCTCTGGCATTGCTCTGGACAGCCCTCCAGAACATCGTTATTTACCTGCCAAGCAATTACAATAGGGGAAAGACAATGTGCAAATCAGGCTTAGTCCCACCCCAAAAGGGGCAATCCAATCTGAACTGCTTGGTCACATCCCTTCTGCATGAGACCATAAGCATCCCCAACCATGTTTTGGCCTCATCAGTGATGAGTAGCTTGGGTCTTTAGGCCCAGAAGGTATGGGACCCAAGTCTTGGCATACCCACGCCTGGGCAACTATTACATTCTTGCAATACATTCTAGATAGAAATTAACATTTAAAACAAAAATCTATTTCTTTAGTCTGTGTAATGAATAATTGATAACTCTTTTTATAGATCATGTGATTGCATTGTGGCTGATGTATTTTGTATTGATGAAGTTAAAAGGTATGAATAGTACTAAACATGTATTAATGAAATTTAAAAAAAACATACAACAATTAGATTGGCTTTTCATGTTCACTCAGTGTAATGCTCTTTCCTTCAAATGTACAGTCTTCTCCTGCTCAGGTTCTTGTAGTGCATAAACATACCCCAAGACAACTACTAGGGGTGCTGCTTGTGGCTGGCAGCGGAGTGGAGAGAGTTCAGCAAAGGCTTCGATCCACCTGTCTCACCCCATCCACACCATCTTCTCTCTTGATGGTATGCTAGTCCCTTCCACAGATTGCACCAACTTCTTCATGTAAGTACCTTTCTTGTGCCTGACTTGGTGCACCCCTCCAGCCTGTACTAGATGGAATAGTCTAGTAACATTCCCTTGACCACTGTCAGTACATTGCTATGCACATAATGTATACCTTTCCTGTACTATGGACACCTCTGCTAATACAATATCAACCACAGCTTGTAATCCACAAAAGTGTTCTTTAATATTCAGAACAGTACTTTTCAAAATGGTCATTCTTTTAATAAGGAGATAATCTGAGTAATGCTCCTATAGTCACTCTCTTTGAACAATATATCATTAGTCATTGTCAACATCAATTTCATTTCAGTGCAGCCCGTATCACATGTCTGATCTGCACCTTGCAATACCACTTCCCTCTTAAGGTGAGTCATTCTTTTTCCTGACTAATTCACATGAAAATTATCTTGATCATCAATCACAATGCCTGGCTGTTAGGTGGGCCTGTAGGAATAAGTAGTGTGAATTGTAACCATGCCAGAATGTTAGTGGCACCTCAGACTCCTAGAAAAGGTGTATGCCAGTGAACAAATGATGCTGGTATTGCAGCTTAAGTGTGTGGCTTAGCGCTGATGATAGACACTGATGAGAACCATACAATCCAAAGAAAGGAGTTGGAATTTAGCAAGGAGTTGGGATTTAGCATAGCAAAGCATGGTCGTTTAGTGTAGCGTAGGGCTACTAATAATTCACTTTGCTAAATACTAATGTACTTACCTCAGTAACTTTAACAAAACGTTAGCAAAACTAACATTGGATAATATTGATAATTATAATGGGTGCAGACTGTGGATTCAGGGACATTTCATCACAATGCAAGCTCAGAAAATAAATGAGGATTTGAAAGCTAAAAGTGATGCTCAGAGCGCAATGGAATTGAAGAATTAATTTGGCAAAGACAGCCCATTGTTTGACCAGAGGGAAAAGGAAACTACAGAAGAAGCTGCTTTGGAAAATAGAAATGAACATGTTACATGCCTCTGAATGGGGAATCAACACTGTACAAAGGTGATTGTCAAGAAGCAAAAGGGCTTGTGGAAACTTACTAGGGGCTGGCCAAACTAGGGGAGGTGTTTGATTGATAGATATGTGTGGAGAGCTCATGTGGGCTCATTATGGAGGATATAAGCAAAGGGCGACAGATTGAAAAAGTCCCTAAAAGGAAGAGGAGGAGCAAACAAAAGGGGCTGCTGAGGGAAATATTGGAAAGAAGATGGTTCAAGAGAGAAGAGGGAAAAATTGAAGAGACTCAGGTACTAGTGGCTGGATGGCTGTGTGTGTGCTGCAAAACTGCAGTGTCAGAGATGAGTTGGACAGCACAAGGAGGAGGGTGTTGGGTGAGCTCTGCTGAACTGCTGCAGCTGACAGTTGCAGAGAGCCTGTGTGTTTTGTGGAAGAGATCCCTGCCAGCAACGCAGAGAGAGGCGCACTGAGCCCTTGGTAAGCATAAGTGACAACATTTAAATGCAAAATATATACCTAACTAGAGGGGATATCCTAATTAGTTAAGTGTCCGATTAAGCACGGGGGAATTAAAAGAGCTTACACTCTCTTTACGCAATAGAACACAGAGATTTGTTTTCTGTTTGTGAATAGTCACTTGCAGGCTTGCGCAAGTATCAAATACATTTCAAAGATGCACAAATAACTGTACATTGCCTGCCAAGCAGAAATACAATAAGTAGTCCTGCTAAAAAAAGTGTTTCAGTTGTCAGAGGTTGGTGTAAAAGAAATGGGGGTTTCCGCATTACTGAGGCTGTCAATGTGAAATGTTTCATTTTCCCTGCCTTACTAAAGCGATATCCACGTTTGCTTCTTACTATAGTCTTTTCCTTTTGTAAATGAGTGTTTCATGCTATACCAAGACTTTCGAACTGTATTTTGATTAGCCAAATTTGGACTCTGTCTGATCTTCAGAGCGTGTCAAGAGACACAAAGTCAGTGTTTTATGTTTTACTAAATGAAGATAAACGCCTAAGAGTGCTATTGTAAAGAGCTGTGAGTGTGGCATGTTATTGTGTGAACTGTTTCTTTCTTAATTAAAAGGTTAGTGTGGCTAGCACCGCACCAGGTCTGGCAATTGTTGCAGAGGGGTCCCTTATAAAATAACATGACAACAAGCTAATTCCTCATACTTTAGCAAATGACAAACAGGAAAACACATGGCAGCACCTCATTGAATGTTTCTGCAGAAAATGAAAGTGGCCTAGAAATACAAATACCCCTAAAGAAATTGGTGGAGAATTCAGGCGTAAACCTTGGTTTTATACAATTGTTGGGCGTGGCCTTTCTATTACATTCATACTGTGTTGTGCTGCAGGCAATTTGGATTTTCTTTCCACTGCTTTAGTGGCATAAATACAGTGCAAACATGACAGAGGTTGATATTGCTGGTCTTTTTAACTATGGCCACAGGCCCTTCTTGCATATCAAACACTTTCACTGAACTTGAATTTGTTATGACAAGGGTCTTTTCAAGTCTTAATATTTTGTCATCCAGATCAGCAACTACTTTTCTCAAAACGTTCCCAATATCACCTAATAGGAGTTTATCATTGACTTTGAAGGTAGCCTTCCTTTACCCACACTAGAAGCCTGGCCGGTAATGTCAATAGTACCTCTTCTTTGGAAAATGCTTTCATTTATATGTTTTCAACCCAGATTACCACTGTCATAGGGCAGAGCCACTGGCTTGGTAGGAATACTCAAGTCCATCTCCTATCCGCTGGGAATTGCAGATAAAGCAGCTTTTCAGTCTAGTGTTATATACAGTCAGGACCAGCCATGATGACAAGTGGTCTTTTAACTTTCAAAGACAGTAAGTGCTTGTTGCTGAAAAGTACCCTACTCACTTAGCAGACCAACTATAACTCTATTTCCATAGCCATGCTCAATATTACCCACCATTACATGCAAAACGTTCATTAGCCAGAGCAGGATGTTTATATGGGAATTCTTTACAGCATAGGGAGTAAAACAGACAGGGATGAGTGCAACTCCGAAATAAAATTGATTAATATGTTTGTTTTTATTTATTAATTTACCCAGTCTGTGCTGTGCTCAGCAATGCTAACCACAATGATAGGGATTAATGCTACCGTGGTTATGTAGAGCTTAGTGGAGCATGTAGAAACTTCAGATCATTTACACCACGCCTCCAAACGTAGCCAAAGCATTGTGTCAGCTTATCTGGTCACATGTTAATTGTGTAGGACATCGGAAGGGTCTGTGTTCTGCGGTGAAGTTTGATGTTGTAGGTTCTTTTCTCTAAGGTGTAAGCTGTGACGGAGCAGAGTGGAGCAGATTGGAGTGTAGAGCTGTTGGTGCTGCAGCGGCTTGTCTTGACAGTGAAGGACAGAGACCTGAGGTGGGGTACAGTTGGAGCTGAATCAGCTGCCTAGGAGGATATAGGAGGCCTGAGTTGGGGTACAGTCAGAGCAGAGACGGCTGCCCCCTCGGAGCAAAGTTGGTTGCACCCTCGGAATATAGAGGGGGCCATCTTAAGGCGGTAAATCATGGGCATATGTCATACTCAGTCTCGGTGCAGAACCCACAGCCCTGACAATACTTCTGCTTTATCTTTTTACTGTGTCATAACAGTGAGTATAGTTAGTACCCTGCTTGGGGATCAGCAGGATTTGGTGGGGTGAGATTGGAGCTGAGGTTGGAGCTGCCTGCACATTCCGTGAGGGACTGGTGGGTGAGATATTTGCTTCAGATCATTAACTCTGATTAAAGTACATTGCACTCTATTTCCACTCATTGTGAGTCTCCGACTTTCTGGTTCCTATAGCATGATTACAACAGGCATAAACAAAATCAGATTGAAACTGACCAAACCTCTCACCTTGCTCCTATGTTCTATGAAGTAGGGTGGGCAGACCTGCGATCACTATGCGCACTAGTACATATCTAGTGCGGGGGACAGTGAAAGTCACCAGGACATGGGCAAATGGGGTGAGCAGTTCCTCTCCCATAATACAACTAGATTCTAAACAGCTGCCTAACCGTAAAACCCCCAGACACGCACCAATCAAACAAAAATAATGGGTTTGTTCACCTCTATAACAGTGGCATAACTAGCAGATCTTCTAGTAATACTGAAGTGAACAATCCAATGCCGATGGTGAGCTCACTGTCTACCTCTATTTTATTGATAATAATAGCTGGCTATTAAATCTTTGTCTAAGTCTGCAGAGATAATGACTTGGTGGTGGCCTTACTCAGGCCATATTTTCTTTACATTTTATTTTTTTATTGTTTTCAGCTGAAATAATCAACTTTTACAATTTCATTTATCACATATCAAAAGAACAAAATTAAGTACAATCTCACAAATTACAACAAACTTAAAGACTCAGATGATAGTTTAAAAACTTACTAACATAAATATCTTACTAAAAAGAAAAAAGGAAAAAAATATAAAAATCTGATCAGTAGAGACCATTAGCATAAAAAACATTAACAATGAGCTTCTATCAGTAAAGGGTTTAGCAGTCAGACTTGATTTCATCATTCGGGTTCATGTTCGAATCCTCGAGTTTTAAAGCTTGAAGGAAGTTAACAGTCCCAATTCTAAGAGATACCAAAAGGCCTGAGAATATCATTTACCACAAATGATCAGTTGACAGTTCTCTGAACATCATTAAAGGTTTTCCAAGAAACTGTGTATGTAAGTTGCTTAGATTTTTGCATGTGGTTAATACATGTTTCAGAGTCTCTATCTCGCCAGTTATTTTGAAAAATAGACAGGTTGGTGTACTTATTTCCATTATTTTTCGACTATTCTGTATTTGCTTAGTAGGCCACAGATTGAAGCGTAATCGCATAAAATCAGCTGTATGCTGGACAGACGGGGAGCACTCCAAATATTTTTCAGGTTGACTATATTTCTTATGGGCATATGGTTGATTACAGAAATCTTGATACTTCATGCATTTATGCCTAGTCTGGATCCAATCTAATTGATATAATACAGTCTTTGCCTTAGTAGGATTAAGTAACCGAGTGTCTAGTGATATATTAGCATCAATTAAAGCACAAGTGGCTTTTAATCTCCATCTCCTGACAAACAGATCATGAGATCGAAACATATGCCTTGATAAAGTGCCCATGAACAGAGTTGATTCGATCGCCAAGAGGCACTTCCTAAAAAGTGAAATAGTCTGTCAAACATAACGTGCATATAGTGAGATAATTCCCAGTTCATATTTAATCATTACATCTGGAACACATCCCGGCAATTTAAGAACACGTTTCCAGAATCTAAATTCCAACTTATTCCACATCATTTCAGTAATGGGATTTTTTGTTCCGGCACCATATAAAACTATGGGAGCTGTCTTCTGCAAAAAGTATGTAATAGTAGAAAGAAGTGAAAACTTCCCATATTTGCCATCAATAATTGTAGCCTGAGATATAGATCTATTCAATTTTAGTTCCAAGCATTGAAAGTGAGCTTTATCATCTGCCATGGCCGCTACAGTTACACCCAAGTATATATAATGATGTACCTGTTCCAACACTTCACCCTGTAATACCCACTTATATTTCCTTTTACATTTGTGATTATTCTTGTGACAAGTTAGAACTTTGGTTTTTGTAAAGTTGATAGTCAGACAATTCTCATTTACATATACAGAAAGCACACCCAACATTCTCTGCAATCCCTGAAGTGTTATCAAAATTAAAACAAGATCATCAGCACAAAGCACCAATCTTTCAAGGAGTCCCATTTTAGAATGCAATATGTCCTCTACTTCTGATGAAATTGACCCCTGCAACTCATTTTCAGAAATATTGTTAGACAAGGATGGTTCATCCTTTATGCCAAGCATTAATGCAATTGTTTCCACTGTCCATGCCATATTTGGATTATCCTCATCGCTGTCACAAGAACAATTGACTACAAATAATATCTTGGCCTGGGTGGTGGTTGTTATACTGGCACAGAGTTCTGTGTATGAACCCCCAAGAGTGCCAAGTAGTAACAAGGATAACTCACATTATTTAAGGGGCAGGAGTCTGATTGCAACTCATTATTTTCCCTGCCTCCTCTTAATTCTGCAAAAACAGGACCTAATGAGAATATTTGTTCTAACATGGTGGTGGATTAAAGGCGTCCACTCGTCAAATGATTGTAGAACCACCTTGCGCATGCTTAAATCAAAATCATGTGGACAATATGGGAAACAAAAACTAAAACCTAGACAAAAAACAAAAAAATCTCAGCTGTCAGTAAGGGAACCTAAACAAAGTAGCAATGTGGTGGCTTTATAAGCAATCAACCATGCAGATATTATATGTTTGGAAAGTTAAGATTGCTAAACGTTGAAGTCCAATAATGCACGTGAAAGTGCTCCGAATTCCTCTCCGCCCTCTGCTCCCCATTTGCATGGCACTTTGGATGAATGGTTGCAGGTTCCTGAAAGAGGGGCCAGAAAAAATTTGCTGAGTGAAGTCTTTCGCACACTGTTACAAAGACCAGCGTTGGAGTGCAAAGTGATGAAACAGTGAATACTTGTACAACTGCTCACACCCACGGGACCGCACCACCAGATGAACCCAAGTCTGCCCACCTTACCAAGACAGGAGTTTACTGTGACATGGCACCTACCTTTATGGACACTTCCTCCATAACTTATAACCCCATTGATAAAATATATGCCTGTGCTAATGACTTTTCAAAGCCTTTGCTACAACATCTGGTTTGCCAGCTCTTTGGCAAATCAATCTGCATAATGGAAACTATGGGCCTCATTAGAAGTTTGGCGGTAGCCTTGACGATAAAACCAGCAGGCTGCCGCCAAACTTCCGAAAAAATCTGCCACCCGGCAATGAGGAATTCCCAGGTGATTCCAAAATTGCCGGACTCGGCATTCCCATATGAGCCCCCTGTGGATCTGACATGCTGTGCTCGCGGGTGCCGCTCTGCCCGCCAGGTCAGACCTGGCAGGCTGACAGGCGCCCGTGAGCACAGCTCGTAGTATAGCAGTCCGGGAACTACGGTACCGGCATGCTTACCAGTACCGTAGTTCTCGAACTGCCATACTTATAATGAGGCCCTATGTCCAATAATGAGAATCCATTTATAAATCAATCTCAGGCAGTAAGCGTATAGCATCAAATACCGTAACGAAGAATCATATCATCTAGTGAAATAGATAACATTGAGCTCCGGGATTTAGGTAGGTGCACCATCTGGGCCATTTCCACCTTTGTTTCACCTGTCATCATTGATCATATTCATCTTTTCTCAATGTCAATACCAATGTTGTGATTCGAGATACTGCTATCCCAACCGAAGCAGAGACTTGTACCATCATTTGAGCCCCTCTACACTGGTAATGGGAAAAAGATCACCGCAAAATGCCAGTCCTACACTGACTTTCCTACCATAAGTGATGCAAACCGGAACCTGTATAGGATGATTCCCATAGGAGAGCCAAATTATCCAGAAAGTACTCATTGGACACCGACCCTCAGCTCCGGCTCGAACCATTGACTGCCATCCATTCTTTGCCCCTTGCAACTTTTTTCTTGGAGTTCACATTTCCATGAATCATCCACTAAACAACCCAAAGTCATAAATATAATACGATTGGCCGACTTGTTTTTTCTACAGGAAACCTGGCTCATGAAAGACTTGACTTTTGATGCCTACTGCACACATTTTCGTAAGGCATCAAAAGAAAAGATTGGACGACCTAGAGGTGGTCTCTGTATTGGTATGAAAGACCATCTAACTACTAAAGAATATCCTCAGGGGATTTCATCAAAAATTCCTATGTATCGTGATACGTGAGTTTCCTAACCGCAATGTAAAAACTGTGGCCATCACTCTGTATACTCACTCAGATGGTGCTTATAGTTTAGAGCTCTTGGAACACATGAGTGAGATTCTAAAAGATTGCAAGGTCATGCACCTGGTGGCGCTGCAATTATAGCATGGGACTTTAATGCGCATTGCACTTGTGTCGACAATGCCACGCAAAAAGTGGTCCCCATCGAACGTATTCATTCTAATCATGTTAATGTTGCCATCAATCAAACAAAGCTGTTGAGCAAGTGCAGGCTCTGGTTAGACGTGTTATTAAGTTGCGCTTTGTTATCACTGATTACAACTGGATGTGTGTCCTTGTGATCTGTGACCGCTTGGCGAAGTGGGCAACATGCTTCTTTTTCCCGATTGTATATTTACCTCTTATCACATGCATGCACAGGTGACAGACTACAAAAGTTGATTTCACTCCAATGAGTGACCAGGCAGTATTCAAAGTCATGCCTCTTCCCTTTAAAATAAATTGCTCTAGATGGTCTCACTAAAAAGGTTGTCGATTAACCCACAGGGGAAATGTATGGTATGGTCAACTGCACATGTGGAGAGAGTACATGTATATCTAACAGTGTGTCTTCATCTATGGGCATGTTACACGGGAACTGTTGGGATTTTGGAATATTATAATAAAATCTCCTTCCCAGCCTCCCTAGTAGACCATATACAATCAACACAATGGAAGAAACACAGCTCTTTTTGATATAGCTATCCATAATGAGAAGAAGCACTTTTGTATAACCATTTGTGAGATAAGGCTCTGTAAATCCTTTACAACATCTGAAAAAAATAGTAATCTAGGTATACTGTGCTTAAGATATATGCGCTGGTTGTGGAAATATACAAATTATAGAGGTTTGGCAAACTAGAAAATGATATACATCATGTTAAAATCGCAGGATGCAAAAATGTACTGACATATCTATTAGACATATGTATACAAACAAAATCGCAGGGAGATTAGTGGCATTGCCGAGAATACATGGTTTGAGAACATCAGTCATTTCTTTTGGGAATGCACCTTAAATGAATTTGACCCCCTGAGAGTAAAAACACAGTGTTGAAGGTTTTTTATCAACTTTGATATAGATGACATCTATAACATCATTTGTAAACATAAGGCTTCTAGAACTCTGGGGCCGAATGACGTGGCCAACATTGTCATCAAGAGAAATGTGAGTCTATGGACAGAGCTATTATTTTTACTTTTCTCTCACATAATGGTCACAGGTAATGTTCCCAATAGTTGGCACCACTCGATACTTAGCCCTTTGCGCAAAAGGGGTAGACAGACTGACCCCTCAAACATCTGCCTGCTGGCTATGCAAGACTCTAGTAGTAAGATCTTTGCTTCCATCCTGCATAACCAGCTAAACAGATGGGCTGAGTCTAAGAAATTACTTAGTTTCCAACAGACAGGATTCAGAAGCAGATAAAGCATGAGTCACCATTTTTGGGCCTTCCAGCTTTTGGCTGGCGACACATCCCTGCAGTTGAATCGCAGCCTTTATCTGTGTTTCATTGACTACTCATCTGCGTTTGATTGATGATTTAGAAAAATTGATCAATTCAACCCTTTTGTACTATATCAAATTGCTATACTCTAATAGGAGTGTATCTATTAGGATGTCACAGGATGTTATTCTTTCAGAACCTATTAACACCAATATAGGGTTAGAGCAGGGATGCAGGCTCGCCCCTGCTTTTTATGACCTATATGTGTCTGACTTGAATGACTACCTTAGTGAATATTGCAATGTTCCCCCTAAACTAACTGACATGTCGATGGGGTGACTGTCATATACTGACGATACGGTCCTGATTGACGTAACCCTGTAGGGCTGCAGGGATCGAATGATGTCCTCTATTGTTATGCGAAAAGTAATAGCCTAAAGGTCAATCATAGCAAAACAAAAGTTATGATACTGGGCTGGAGCTAGTTCAACAAGTTACTCTTCATATAGCATGCAGGCAGGGAAACCCTTGAAGTGGTCGATTCATATAATTATCTCAGGCATCCCATTAGATTTTATCCGTCAGTATCTTTTTACAAAGACAAGCTATATCATAAAGCCATGGGGCCATAGCACGTAATTAAAAGTTTTATTAATAGAAAATGTTTGGGGTGGATTGAAGGCCTGATATATAAAAAAATATGTTAGCCTTTGTATAATGTATGAACTAGAAACTCTACAGGCAGAGCACTTCAGCTAGCTAGATTGCCCAGAAGGTGAAATATTGCGATCATTACTTGGCCTTCCAAAATTAGTCCCTTTGGAGTCATTAAATCTAGAATTGGGGCTACCATCATTAATTTCATTTTGGAAGGTGGCATGTTGTAAACTGTTTATCAAGATCATGTACAGTCAAGATGACAAGGATATTGTATTCACTTTGATTGCTAAACATCCCCTTATTAAACAGGACAATCTGGTATATCTTGACTTGGCCAAAACTGTATCCTCACATTTGACTGATATTGACAGACAATTGCTTAAAGCGAATGAGTTTGCATCATTTATCAATACATTAAAAACCAGAAATTCAAACCGGGATAGCTCGCAATCAATCACAGTATTAACATGTAGGAAACAATATTGTCAATACGCTGCTCAGGGCCATGATCCTAATGTATCTCAGAGTTATTCACTGAAATGTGTTAGTACCTTGTTGAGACGTTTTATTGCTGTACATGCAAATTTAGCATCGAGTCCTCAAGGCATATACTAACAGGATACCCTGACCGTAAGGACATATATCTGAATGGCTATGGTGACTTCAGCTCTACATAGAGTAGTATTCAATCGGACCAATTTTGGTATACCATATACTCAGCCGACTCTATTGCAAATACAGTGGCAGCATATCGTATCTGGACATTGGCTTTGCAGACAATTAAGAACTTTGGGGCGTTTTCATGTGAGGAAGATTTGATTTTGCTTGAAATATTGTATTTACACATACATTGATTTAAATGTTTTATTTGAATTGAAGTGTATTGATTAATGCTTCATTATTTTAGTTTTTCTCGCTTTTTTATTTATTTTGCACTATTTTTGTAATGTATGTTGTTTTTTATTTCTTTAATGTGAGTTATTTTAAAATCAGTGCAAAAGGACATTTGTATCCATCTGCACTTAATACACATATGTGGGAGCGTACCCCTCCCCACAGATCATTCGGCAGTAAGGAACTGTGGTGTTAAATGTCGTGTGATCCTTCTGCCAAGGATGACTTTTCTCCTGATTTCTGCATCACGTGTGTTAATGCTGCGTCTCGTGCCAACTGCTCGCAGACTGCCATTGTGTGCCTTTGCAAGTTTCAAAGGCAGTAGGGGTTTTGGCTGCTGCACACCCTTCATTCCTTCACACACTTTCATGAGACTAATTGTACCGCACCTCAGTCAATTCAACTCTTCCGGACAGCCAGCATGCTACATGCTACTGCCTTTGCATGTAAAATTGCATTTCTCTGTTATTTGCTTTAGTGCTGATCAATAGCAAAGCACATTGCTTCTCGCGGTGTTAGTAAATAGCACTGGTTTGCATGCTCCCAATTATATTTTAAAAAAATAGCGATTCACATT
This sequence comes from Ambystoma mexicanum, assembly GCF_040938575.1. NCBI lineage: Eukaryota > Metazoa > Chordata > Amphibia > Caudata > Ambystomatidae > Ambystoma > Ambystoma mexicanum. The sequence continues at coordinate 1,247,027,851 of NC_090930.1, read as the reverse complement.
CACTACATAGTAAAAATGCCAATTGAATACTACATTCTTAACTTGCAGTGCCCAGAGCATTTCATTTCATTTGGCCAGTGTTCTCCACACAGCTGTGATGTTCTCTGGAATTCCATAATCTGCATAGTCCTGCCAAAGGCAGACTCAGTTTGGCACGCATTTTCCTAACTCAGCAGCTCCTGAGCTCAGTCAGTGTGAGGTCCAATTTGGAAGAAAACAAATCTATACAGAATTAATGGTACACTTAGAAGGCTCTTAGGAGTGGACCCAGAAACCAGGAAACATGTACATTGAGCCCCATGTGCTCGTCCTGCTGGGTAGTCTTGAGGTTCTGGGTTCGAGTCCATAGAGAGCTGGAAGTAGCCCACAAGGTTTCAAGCACATCCTCTCCAAACTTTAGATTGTTTGTAGATGGGCAACTGATTTTAAAGGTCAATAACATTAAGAGGCATATCGTTCATTTGGCGTCCTTTTCACTGGTAAGGATCACCATTATGTTGTGGAATGAACATTTGAACAAATAAAACATGGTGCTCCCAAATAACAGATGTTTTATGAGAATCTTACAACAATTTCATTGAATTTGAGTTAGGAGAGCTATTGCAAAGACCACATGTATAAAAGGACAGGAAGTCTACATGCACTCAGTAGGGTTTGCATTAGAAATCAGATCATGGATTGGAATACCTTCAATTTATATCTCACAAAATAGTGGGAGATGTAGATAAAGACGGTATCCCTACAAAATATCCCCACCAAAAATATTGCCGTACACATGAACGTTGGTCTCGCCATAGGCAATATTTTTGGCTGGGATAATTTGTGGGAGCGGTGGTTGCGGGGGTGTCCCCCGCACTTTTTAAAATAATGTGAGAGTGGCGGGGGTGTCCCCCGCAGGGGCCATGTGTCAATATTGCGTCAAAAATATGGCGATATTTTTGTATTTTATGATATTTTTGCCGGGATATTAACACACGGAACCGATAAAAACACCATTGATTGTTTTTTCTTAATGCTATTAGTTACTTTAGCAATTTGAGAGTTATGCCAAGCCAATTGTGCAGCACGACAATGGCCCTGCGACTTCTACTTGGTAATAGGTCTTTATTATTCCGGGGTCACTGGGGACATATGTCTGTACCGGCTCGTTGACTGGCATTGAGTTAAGGGGAAGAGCGTGTCAAGGGCATCAGGTCATCAAGTAGAACAAGGGAGACAAACTCAACAATCTAACCTCTTTGGACAATTTGGATAAATAACTGCACGGTGGGGACTCTTAAGATGAACTGATGTGAGTAGTAAGCCTGACCATGATAATCACTGCGAGGTCGGTTCATATATATATTTCTTAAAATTATGTCTCCTTCACTTTGCACCTCAGATTATCCCAGAAGCTCATTCTATATGCGCAGATCCTTGGCCAGGGGTGCACTGGGAACCAAAAGAGGCCCTGGAAATAATTTTCAAAAGTAGCCCCATATTACACATTTTCAGCCAGCCCAACCCTTTTCCTATGGGATAAAATTGGAAATACCACACGAAAGAGGCCCAGGATGCAGAGACCTACTGGGAAATCTCCAGAGTTACCTAGAGGTCAGTCCACCCCTGTCCTTGACAAAGTGTTTTTGTTGCTATCATTTACGAATGAAAGTTGGTAATGAAAAATGAATGCCCATATTTCAGGAATCCGTAGCCTGCATAATGTGCCCATCCTTTTTTTGCATGTAATGCTCCCTGGCAGAGAATAACACTGGGCGATGAATTTGGCATCCATTGGAAATAAGACCAGTGAGTGAAATGGAGAGAGAAATATCACGCTTATCATGTCAACGGGTATATAATATGGTGGCATGCTAATAATCATTTAGGAGCTATTGTCCCTGTAAGTTAAGGACGAGCATCTGTCAAATGAAAGGGCTGAATTATAGCTTTGAAAATCGCCATTTAAAAACATCTGTTTCTTGGATCTGTGCTAACCAGCAGTTCCCACATTCAATTAGTCCTTTAAAGACCAATAGCATTGGTGTCATCTTCTTGGGTTAATTACTAAGCCCTTCAGTAAAGTGCTTTGGCACTGCACCTTGTGTCAATGTCTGGAAGGTACAGCAGGCTGATGTAATGGCACGTGCAAATCAGAGAATGCCAGCGGAGGAAGGCGATTTAGCAATATGCACATTCCTAACTTTGTAAAGAGTTAACTTTAGAATAAAGATCCAGCACACTGATCCAGTCCTTGTGTTTATTCAACACAATGCATTTGCATGTGTCTGTATGTTTTCTCCTCGAGCTTTGCATCCCACCCTGTGAGCTGGCATCCGATTTTCTATTCAGTGTAACATTTGTTGGACAATGTGTGACTCTGCAAACAAGTGGACTATAACATATCGGAACAGTTCCTAATTGAACTTGTGAAATACATCTCCACACCCCGCAGACGCTCATCCACCGCAGGATCCTGTCGTTATTATGGCACGAATGTCTGTGTGACTGTACATATGTATGCTTCCATATATGGATAAGAAGGAAGCACAAGTCCATGGAGTGACGCCCGGAATTGTGCTGCTATGCATTGTACTAGCTGAAATGGCAAACAAGAGTCTTTCATTAATCCGTAGCAAATAACATCTCAGCGCTGATTTTTCATAAAGTAAAGTATATATATATATAGAGAGAGACTTTTTTGCCACATTCCTCCTATTTTATAGCGTTTTGGTATTCCACTACTGATTAAATTCAGTATGCTTTGTTTGGTGTACTATATTGCATCAAGTGTACAGAGAATAAGTCAATTATCAATTCGTACTCCTCATACCAGAATATTTCATAATTTACTTTCGTCAAACAAATAATGAACACATGGCCCTCATTACAACCCCGGCGCTAAACCATGGCGCTATTAGCACCATGGTTGGTGCCGGTGTTGTAATGAGTCCGCCATGGTGGAATGGGGAAATACCGCCCAATCCAAGGTTAGCGGGGCGGTATTTCCCCATTTCACCATGGCCCTTCCCCATTCCCATTTTCGCCCCATAGGGCTCAATGGGACTGGGGAAGGCGCTAAGTACGGTACCGCAAGCTGCAGTACCGTAATTAGCACCGAGGTCCCTTTGCGGCACCCTACTTTAACGGCTGGTAAAACCAGCCGTTAAGGTCGGGTCCCTCAAAGGGACCTCGTAATCAGGTGTTAACGGTTTAACGGCGCCAACACCTTTTACGGCGCCATTAAACCCTTAACGCCAGGGTCGTAATGTGTGCTTAAAAAACGATATCATTATACATTACATAAAATCTGTCAGGATATTGGCAGTGTAGCCAGCATTACTGGACCTGCTTCAGGGCATTATTTTGATAGGCCAAAACGGGGGCTCTATATGCTTCCTCCGGAGCACTCCTCACCAATCCGCATTCCTGCTGAATCTCCACTGGGGCCGATTCATGGAATATTTGCCCAGTTCAATGTGAATTTGCACTGATGAAAAGTGATGATGATAACTATTCAGTCAATGTAAGGGATGTCAAACCTCAACTATTTTTGAGCGTGTACCCTACCCTAGGGTGCAAGAATTATCATCCATTGAGATCTACATTCGGGGTTCAGAAGGGTTTTCTTGAACTACAGCAACCCTCCCCAATCCTTCTGAAGGGGCCGATCACCACCCACATTAGAAAATAATAGCAATGTTTTCATAGCCCTTATTTGTCATAACTCCCAGCTGAATTACCCGTTCCTATAAGATGCATTAAGACCAGTTATCCCAGTGACAGCAGAGAAAGACCAGCAATGGCATATTTTATAGAGAAATGTGGGTTCAGCAAACTGTGTAGGACAATGTTAAAGCTAAAGCTTGCTATCAATTACTAATCCCTACCCCCTTTCAGAAGGTGACCCTGAAATAATCATCACATAAAGAAATACAATGAGACATCTGTCATCTATCAGATGACTTCACATCACTCAGTCCCAGGGGCACCATTGCCGCCATTGTTCATAACTGAGGTTCCTTTTTCCACACATTGCTTTAGACATTGTAGGTGGTTTGGAACCTTCCACATAAGTTAACAAATATTCATTGGGCATTCTAGTTTATTCAACCAACTATCCTGAAGTGTCCCCCCTGAGATCTAATATCATCCAATAGATTCTGAAACACTTCTTACAATGCTTTTCCAGGTTTGGCTTTCTCGTGTTATCCTAACAGAACTAGATACTATAGGTATGTGTAACCTAATGAGCAAAGTAAAATAACTTTAAAGAAAAATGAACATACAAGCATCTGTATACCACCATCAAATAGATAGACTAATAGAAACATGTAACAAAACCCTCAAAACCATTCTGAGGATGACAGTAAGAGAAGAAGATAGGAACTGGACAAACTGATCCGGTGGGCTATTTTTGCAGTTAGGAAAACAACCCAAAGTTCCATTGGATGTTCCCCATTTGAGGTAGTCTATTGGCAAAATCTGTGAATTGTTAATGAAAGACTGAAGGAAACCTTGGAAAGACAAGAAGACTTGGGTGAAAATCAAGCCCTCTACACGCAAACCATTCACCTTTGTGTGAGAATTGGTAAATATGTATCTATCCCAAACACACAGAAACAGGCTTACATGACAAAAAAGGCCATGCTCTAAATGTTCAATGTAGAAGATTAATTGTTATTCCCCTACACACTTCTGAGAATAAGAATCAAACTTTCTAGTAAAAAGTGTGGCAGCACTCGGCTTGCTTATCCCAGAACACCTCAGCAGCCAGCAGAAGCAAAACATTGCAGAGCTCTTGAAACAATTTCCAGATTTACTATCTGCAGATTTAGGCTGAACATAGGGTTTCTGCCAATACATGAATATACCGGCCAGCCAATCTGTCCAGTTAAAACCCTATAGAATGCATGAAGACAGGAGAGAACTCATCCACAAAGAGATCAGAAAAGTGCTAAAACTCTAAGTGAGTGAGCCCTCACAAAGTCATTGGTTGTCTCAAGTAGTACCTGTGAAAAGAGGACCTGATGATAGCTAAGGAGATCTAAGCCTTTTCAATGCCAAAGACTGATGAGGTCATTGACATTTGGGAAACACCAAGTATATCCCCACTTTAGAGCTCATGAAGAGATATTGGCATGTTCCCCTATCCCCAGGTGATAACAAGAAAACCTTCTTAAACCATGCTGGATGGATAATATCAATGTACCACCTATTGTTCAACCTCCACAGGACATCCACTCCATTCCAGCTGCTGGGCAAATTGCGAAGGCCGCCCAAGGCGAGGCAGACTAAATGATGTTACCATACGGCAGGCTAGGAGAGGGGCAGCTCCCGTCCAAACGCCTGCTCCTCTCCCCCACAAGCACAGAGACATGCAGTCTCTGTCACACAAGCCGAGGAAGGGTGAGGTGTGATCAAGCGCCTCACCCTTCCTCCAAATAACAAGGTGCTAAGCAACTACGAAAAACCAACAGTCACGCAGGGCCCAGGTTCAAAGACCTGCCCCCCTCCTCAGGGGGGCCAGACATGTTGGCTATCCGGCCGGGAGCTGGCGCACAGCCCCCACTACTATACACATCAAAGATCCAGAGCTTCCCTGGGTCTTATAAATAAGAGCAGAATGCTCTAAGAAAACACAATCTGTTTGTGGACCTTGAATGGGGAACCAAACTGACAGGAGGTTCGCTGTTCACTCAGCGTCTTCCACACTTTGCTTCTTTACCACAAAACCCTCCACCCTACAAATAAGGGAGAAGAACAAAGGAAAAGAAGTACAGGGCACTGTAAGGTGTCCACAACGAGTCGTAGGACATGAGAAGGCGGCACGGACCAGAGGGGGTAACCTCAGGACCCAGTTGCCAAAAGTATGATATTATTATGATATGTGATTATTTGTTTATCTGCATAAAAATATCCGTACAATAAAATCCTACGGCCTTTTATTGCCAACGCTTGACAAAATGTTGTGAGACAAATCATTTTGCGTGAGGGTTGGGGTCGGCCTACAATGATGCATGCATATGGGTTCATCAGTTATTATGGTTATCATTTTGAGGCCATACCAATAGTTTTCCAGGGCATATATCAACTAGATAATAATATGTTGTCCTAATATATAGTCCCACCTGGGTTTATCATAGGTCACACTTGTATGAGATCCAAAACACCCTGTGAAACACTGGTTTAAAAGTTAGCACTGTCAAATGCCATCTGTTGCAGAATGACATTAAATACATGTTTCTTTGTAAGTAACAGTCTCATCCAGTTCCAAGAGAAAATAGTGAAGGAAGATAAGAACAACCTTAATGCCACATATTAAGAAAAAATAAATGCATTTGTGGGCCTCTTCAGTTAATACTGAAACATTATTCTTGCTTGTCTCACTCTGGCGGAACCCCTACAAAGACAAACAAAAAAGCACTATGGTAATGTATTGGGATGTTACAAATCGTTTGAACAACTCAAAGGGCCTCATTACGACCCAGGCGGTAAGTTACCGCCTGGGTCGTACCCTTACCACCATGGTGTAAACTATGTTTACACCATGGTGGATGGCGGATTTACCGCCCCATTCCAAGGTGAGTGGGGCGGTAAATCCCCATTTCCCATTTTACCTTTCCCCATTTTTGACCCATAGGGCATAATGGGAGTGGGGAAGGCGCTAATTACGCCACCGTAAATTACGGTGGCGTAATTAGCACCATGGTCCCTTAGCGCCATGGATTTTAACGCCTGCAAAAAGCAGGCGTTAATATCACCATGGCGCTAAGGGACCTTGTAATCAGGTGTAAAGGGTTGGCGCCGTTTAAGGCGCCGTTAACCCCTTAACGCCTGATTCGTAATGAGGCCCAAAGACTTGTTATGCAATCCCATCCATTTAAAGATGGCAGGATTTTCAAATACTTTTTTTATTGCAAACTGATTCCTTCAGAGTAGGCATAGAGGCAGTCTTGTCAGAAAGACAGAATCCTAAAAGTACATGTGAGTGTGCATTTGAGCCTAAAACTATTTTCCCTTGGAAAGACTTATGGTACTATAGTGCTGGAGGGAGTAGCCAGGAACTGGCCTATGGAATCCTTATTGTACTACTTAGAAGGAGGGAGGTTTACACTAAGAATAGATCATGACACCCCTTGATTTGGGGACCTGTCAGAAAGAAACACACACCAGTGTTACGTTTATTTTTTATATTTTTTCAGTTTTTTCAGCTATACTCATTGAGTGTAATACACCACAAATTCAGAGTACAGAGCAATGTGAATGTTACGGAGGATCGTTATAGAACTAGGGATAGCCTCAGAGAAAGGGATGTGGAGTGTGGTGAGTTGTTCGAACTTCCCATCTTTGCATGTGGGTGAAGTGAGCCACCAGGGACTCGGCTGGTCTTGACACTACCCAATGTGTATCACAGAGTGTGGATGGGGAGAGTTCCCATCATAATGCTGTCTCCCCAGAGAGGCGCTACCATCCCAACCTGCTGGGATGGCTGTGTAGTCAACACTCTGATCACTGAGCCACAAGTCCAAGATGAAGTGCTATTTTGGCTTATTGACTACTCATTCACTAACTTTTCCAACTGAAGTTATATTCCCTTTTTATCTCTTGAACTAAGTGAATGCCACAGGGTTCATCAGGTGACACCTACAGTATCATACAATTCCAGTACTGCCTTGCAAGAGGAAAAAGCATGGCAGCTGGGAACTTCCTAGCAGTGATTAGCTTTTTTGCATATGCCACTGGAATGCAGAGTTTTCCGCAAAACAGTGGCACAAGAGGTTTATTGTCAACAAAATTGCAAGGTTGGCATCATGTAAGCCCTGTCTGTCATGTGACTTCTGCTCTTTCTGTCCTCGCTCAAGCAATTTCAAAATAAAGGTCTGAAGCAATGAGGGATCACCACTAAATACCACAGGTGTGGTAGTGGATTGGCTTAGTGTTTCAATCCATGATAGAGCTGCAACATTTACAGGTAAGTGTGCAGACTAGTGGTGGAGTGTTGCTGATATGATGGTATAGAGAGGTTTGTACTACACAACAATTCACTTCTTCCTATAACTCTATGGTACTACAGCAGATGGGGCCTAATAGACATGGTAACCAAGTTTCTCCCTGACCTATATTTGAAGACTGGTTTCTGTCAAAGTGTGCAAATGACAAGATTCCGTTGTATAAATACATGCAAACATTGTACTTTTCCTCTGGGCTAACAGTACACGGGCCCATTTTATCCTGACATCCTGCTACTGGCAGTAGTGGTGGTGGTATTCTACATACAATGTAAAGATGTCATTCATTTGTACTGGTGGATGTGATCTCAGAATTACTTGTAGCATGGTTGTGGAAGTTGAGTTGGATGATAACTTAAATCGAGCATGTGCAGTTTTGTGCACAGAAGGTGCTGCTCCAAATGTGAAATGATCCTGGGCAGCATGCCTTCCCCTGCCTGTAGATCATGTGGGTGCCTCAGAAATGTTGTGCTAAAGTGTTGTTCACCCACTGAATTGGATCTCGTGTCACTCTGAATCTCAGCTACTTTATCTCACAAATGCATAAGTCGTGCACAAGCTGTCATGATGGATTATGTGTTCCCCATCCTCCTGCTGCTCCTCTTTCAAAGTGTCACCAGATGGCATTTATCGTGTTAACTCACTTCAAAGAATGAACACTGGATGGTATCTCACAACTCCCTGAAGCTATGAGATACCCTCCCAACAATCACATAAGCATGACTCTTGTGCAAGCTGCCCTCATGACCTCTCTGCTCCGAATGTGTCCCTGAAAGTGTCCCCGATATCATGTGTCTTGTTCACCCATATTAAGAGAAGGACACTGAATGGTATCTTCTGACTACCCAAATCTCTGCCACTGTATCTCTTCAAAGATCACGGAAGCTGCACTGAGGGCTTCACTGCTGCTCCTTCTCCTCCTCCCAAATGCCACCTGATAGCACAGGTCCCTATGAATGACTTCCAGGTTTGAAAGCGGAATGGTATCTCCCACCTCTCTATATCTTTGCTGCTTTATTCCACAGAAACCAAGTAAGCATGAGCAGCACAAAAGCTGCCCTCATGGATTCTCTGCTCCTTATCCCAAGGGTTACCTGATGGCACATGTAATATTCAGTCACTTAAAGAGACGACAACTTAATGCTGCCGAGATCAAAGTAAAATCAGTCCATCATGAGTCTATCAAAAGGTGCCCTCAGTGATTGTCTGCTGCACCTGATCCCACCACCAAGGTGCCTCTTAATGCCACATGTCTCGTTCACCCACTTCAAGAGATGGACACTGAAGGAACCTCACAGGTCTGTGAATCTCTGCCACATTCATCCACAAAAATCATGTATATGTAAGTCCTCTGTAATCTGCCTTGAACTATTCTCTGCTTCTTGCTCCTCGTCCAAAGTGTCACACGATGGCACACATCTCATTCCCCAACTTCAAGAGAAGTAAACTGAATAGTTTCAGTCACCCTCTGAATCTCTTCCCCGTTCTCTCCCAAATATCATGTTGCCATAAGTCTCGAACAACATGCACCTAGGGATTATTTTCTCCTCCTTCCTCTCCAGCAAAGTGTCACCTGATGAACCGTGTGTCATTCATTTAGTTCAGGAGATGAAAGGTGAATGAGATCTCCTGTCTAACTGACTCTCTGAAACGTACTCTACCATGAATTATATGCGTATGATCTCACACAAGACACTCTTAGAAATCCTACACTCTACCTACTACCCCTACCAAATGTAACCCAATTGTGCATGTCTCATTCAATCCCTCCATGGGGCAAACACTGAACTGTTTTTCATGGCTCCCTGAATCACAGCTACTCTTGCTCACACAAAATTCATGCCAGGCTGTTTATAGCATAATCAGTCCAGAATGAGTTACTCCTCCTCTTCTTCCTCCTCTCACATTTCACCCATTTGCATGTGTCTTGTTCGCAGACCTTAAGAGATAAAAACAGAATGGTATGTCCCACCACTCTGAATCTCTGCTAATTTCTCCCACAATTAGCATGCAGGTGTGATTCTCCCACACAGCAGCCCACTGGATTTTCCATTTCTCCTAATAAGAGTCACTAGCTGCTATGTTTCTTACTATGTTTCTCACTTCAAGAGGCAAAAGCTGAATCATAGCGCCAAAGTCCATAAATATCTGCTACTTTCCCTTTGAAAAAGTATGTAAGCATGAGTCTAGCCCAAGGTGCCCTAAACCTATGCACCCCCACCACGTGTCACCCAATGGCAAGTGTCTTGTTCATTCACATCAAGAGAAAAAAAGGAATGGTATTTCCTGCTTCTCTGAATGTCTGATACTTTTGCCCACAAATATCATGCACGCTTGTGTCTCACATTAACTACCTGGATGTTTCCCCTGCTACTTAAGCTTGTCTTCCCAAGTGCCATCCAATGGCTTGTTTACTGGAAGAGTGAAAACTAAATGGTTTGTCTCCTTGCACATCTGCGTATGTCTCCTACAAAATCAAAATGAGAGTGGGGGTCATTACGACCCAGGCGGTAAGTACGCCAACTTTACCACCATGGTGTAAACTATGTTTACACCATGGTGGATGGCGGATTCACCGCCCCATTCCAAGGTGAGTGGAGCGGTAAATCCCCATTTCCCATTTTACCCTTCCCCATTCCCATTTTTGCCCCATAGGGCATAATGGGAGTGGGGAAGGCGCTAATTACGCCACCGTAAATTACGGTGGCGTAATTAGCACCAAGGCGGTTTAGCGCCATGGATTTTAACGGCTGCTAAAAGCAGCCGTTAAAATCGGAATCAGGCATTAAGGGTTAACGACGGCGTTAACCCTTAACGCCTGAGTTGTAATGAGGCCCAGTGAGTCTAACAAGTTGAGTTTAGGATTCTCTTTTCTTCCTCTTTCCTTCCTCTCAAGTATCACCCAATGGCACGCTCACTCACTTCAAAATGCAGACACTGAATCGTATTAACCACTTCCAGGACCTCTGCCACTTTCACCAACAATAACCCTGTGAGAGTGACTCTCACAAATGCTTTCCACAGAGATTCACTTCTCCTGCTGCTTATCCTCCCAACCGTCACCTGATGGCACATGTCTCATTCACTTCCCTCACAGGTATCATCTGGGTTGTGAACCTTATTTACTTTCTTTGTATAATCATCCTGTAGGAAAATGTGATTGGACTTTACACATTTATTTAACTATAAATGTCACAGGTCACATTTTACCAGAAGACGATTTTGAGCTGTATTTCTTAAATGCCCATATGTTTGGATATAGCTGCTAAACTTGGTTTCTGATTATTTCTGCAAACATAAAATGCTGCTCAGATGTTATTGCTAAAATGCCGACCCTTAGTATGGAACAGATCCTCCAAGATGTGATGAAACGTGATATGACTAGATTCCCAAATCTGCAGCTAACCTACTCTATTTGGTGCTGATCATTTAGAAGTCACTGTGAGTAACTCTGACTTATTTCTGGTGTACATCTAGCAATAAGCTAGTCAGAGTTTCAACCAGTTACTTCTTTGTCACTCAAATGGCCCTCTTCGTGTTGTTGTCATGGATATGTAGAGCTTCTCATAGTAACTTCTTTGTGAATCGGTCACATTGTTTATCAGCTTAGATTCCCAAGAGTCAACCAGGCACAGGCCTAGCACAAAGTCCTTGTGTTTTTCAAAAAGAACATGCTATGAGATCCAGAACATATTGGAGAAACTTACCAATGTCAGACATTTCAGGCACCGTAGCCGAGTAGACTTCTTCTGGAAAGGTTGGCTCATTGTCATTGATGTCGTGAATTTTAATTACAAACTCAGATTCCGGCTCTACGGGTTTTCCCGAATTGCGTTTCACCGCTTGGGCACGTAATGTGTATGTTGCTTTCTCTTCCCTGTCAATTCTGCGGGTCGCGTGGATGTCACCAGTGTTCTCATCAATCACAAAGAGAGTGCCAGCCCCATCTCCTGACAGGATGTATTTGAGCGACCCATCTCCTTTGTCCTGGTCTGAGTGGAGCTGCAGTGATAAAAAGAGATGGAAGCAAGTGTCAAGGTACACTAAGGACTGGTGTATACAACATAAAGACATATGCATCAGGATCTGGAACAAAGAACAGGGGGCTAAAACAACTTGTTATTTTTTTGGATTCATAACCATGTAATTTGTTTCAGTTTTGTTGCCAATTTCTAGCACAGATCCTCTCTAAATGTACAAGATTTGTTTTAAGTCCTTCTGGCATTTTTGCCAAAATTCGGACATGGATGATATGTGGTGAATTATGGCTTTATGACATCCTTGTGTCCTATAATACAAAAGACATTTATTTTATATTGATTCATTTTTTTGTATTTAAAAATACAATAGCACTCCAGGGTCAGACCCAGCGGGTGGAACGGCGCCCGCCCGCATAGTTTCACAGAAGCACCGGTACCGTTGTTAACGGTGCCGGTGCTTCCATGGTCCCCATTCCCGTTCAGTCCTGTTGGACTCCACGGGAATGGGGACTTACGAAATTATCAGCGCCTGACTTCCCGGCCGCAGGGGTCGGAATACCCTGGTGTTACCGGGAAGTCAGGCGTTGGTAATTCATTACGGGTCCGGCAGGAACCTGACGATTTTACCAGCACATTTACCGCCAGACCCGTAATGAGGACCAGAGATTCAGGGGGAATGGGTTCCGAAAGATTGGGCACTGATGAAATAAATAACCTCGATAACAAGTGACTATTGCCTGGCTCAAAGCTAAGCGCATATAGGATTTTTGGAAAGATTACAGTTCCGACTAAGGCATACTTATGTTTAAATTTGTTTATTTTTTTTTTTTAAAAAAAGGCTTTATACTGCTTCTGTCTCAGTTTGTAATAAATGTGAAAAAAGACTTTTTACGGCAAGGTAGTACTCTGTTATTCTTGGAGGCCATTCGATTGCGCTTACAAATTCCACTTTGACTTACTATCTCCTTCTCACAGTGACATTGATGTCCATAAAGGTGCCGCACGCAGAGCATTGTTTAAAAAGTTTTATAGCGCTATCTACTCACATTTGTTAGAGGTTAAATAAATGCGGCAAGTTACACCTTCACAATCGCTGTAGAATCCCCTAAATAAGTCATATGATTGTCCCCTTCTATAAAATCCTGGCATCTGTGCGATAATTTGTTTGTGGTCGGTGTACTCATTAGTGGTGTGATTCTGAAGCTGGGTGAGATGTAACAGGTAATGATATTAACAGTTTTCTGTCTGTACTGGACGCCTGTCTGGCAGCAAACGTGTATCTTCATATTTATTTATGATTTACAAAAATATGTATGCAGTTCTACCTGGGTTGTTTTCTTCTAATGTCATGCATTAAAAAAAAGTCTGCATAGCTCACTAAAATAAAGGAAATATGTAATCGAAAGATATCCCCCTCTCCCTGCTCCTTTAAGCACATGAAGGCCTATGTGGGTACAGATATTCTGCAAGCTTCGAAAAGCCATCTGAAAAATAGAAGAAGAATCAACTTGCTGCTGTATTCAGTGAAACATGTAACAATTCTAAGGCACATGGCTAACACCGACAGTGGCTATGATAAGTGAATGTCAATCAAGTTATCATGGCATCACCTTGCTTTCCTGGCTCATGGCGAGTATGGCAGTGCTGGGAAAAATGGACAGTAATGGAATTACTGCAATTTGTCTTGCTATGCCATACTGCGAGTATGGCCCTGTAGTGAGGGAGATCATATGCCACAATGAAGTAGTAATGGCCTCAAAAGTTGCATGGTTCACAATGAAACATGAGCAGTGACATATCAGGTACACAATGGTATGCAAAGGTACTACTGCATTGCATGAATGCATTCAGTTATTGAAAGAAAACTTTTACCATGCTCGCTACAACTCCTCAACAAGCCCTGGTGTAGTTCGAAAAACATTGCTTTGCTGTGATTTCAATGTATATGGTACTAATGTCCGAAGAACATAGGATATCTGGAAAAAGGCAACCATTTCATCAGCATCCACATCCTGGGAAGGGCGCTCAGCCAATCAGGCGGCTGGAACAGTGGGCGAGTACACTGTGTACCACCCACTGTTTCCAGCCACCTGAGACCCTTCCCCGGGTGGCACGATTTCGATTGTGGGATAGCAACGGGGAGCCTCTCCCTGTTGCCGCTCCATGTCCCCACTCTCCTCCCACGCCCCAAAACAAACCTTACCCTTTCTCCAGCCCCCTCCCTCCCCACTTGCCTGCTGGACAAGGGATTTGTGCTCCTGTCCTGGTGCTCCTCTAGCATGCCGCAGCCATATAAATGTCAGCAGCCATTTTTGCTGGTGTGTAGAATGGGCTTTCGTAATATACGCAGATGATCCCTGGGTTGCAAATGGCTATCATCCCCTTGTCGGGGGCGGATATGGCTGTTAACGGACCACATCCCTCACTAAGGCCCTTGCATTGCTGGGTCCTGCCTAAGCTCGGGCATGTGGGTCGTAACCGGTCATTTCCGCCCTTCGATGTGGGAGGGTGATTGCCATAATCTCTTTCTATGGTCATCCCAGCTTTAAACTTTTGTCCTTTCCATGAAGGTGCTCTTATGTTTGCAAAGAATAAGCCCACGCAGTCCACGCCAAATTAAAGAATGACAGTATACCCTTGTGTATGGAGTAGGAAAAGTAATTTTATGTTCAGGTAATTGGATATGGTGTTACTGTTCTCCCAGTAACGCTCAGCTAGTGAGTCTACTGGGCATCTGCTCTCAGTGCAAAGTTGGTGACAGCCAGATATTCTTTCCATCTCAGGTCAGTCAGGCCAAAATACAATGTGAAACCAATGATGGCACACCCTGTTGCATGCCCGGCAAGCTTGTCTGAGAGATCCCTCAGATGATAATTCAACATTCCCTCAGCTTCATCACAACAGTACACTTGAACAACCATTACGTTGGATACCCTAAGTAACCATTTTGATTTCAGTACATTGTTAGTAACATTGTTTTAAACAGCTACACATTTCGAATTGAAATTTATCATGTCAGAAAAAGACAGTGCAGAACAACCTTCTGAGCGTTCCATGTCGTGTTGTTGACAGCAATTCCTTCGAAGTATTTTACTTCATCTGAATTCCACCGACACAACTCATATATTTTTTTGTTGTTGTTGTGGGCTTTCCCCCAATCCCCCTCTTTCACTATACCAGTCCCCCTTTTGCCAAGCCCCTCTCCACCCCTTTTGCCCCTTTACCTCCCATATATATGTATATATATATATATATATATATCGATATGTTTTGTTGGCCGAATTCTTTCAAAGTAAAGTGCTTGGGAAGAATTCCTGTCAGCAAAAGGACAGCATAAGCATTCTGAGGCATCACAATAACTCTTTAAATCTTGAAACACATGGACAAGGGAAGTGGAACATAACATTAAGCGAAGCAACACATATTTATAATACTCTGGGAAATTAACTCGTTAGAGCACACTGTCAAAATAGATGCAGAACAATGCAAGCACATATTTCGAGAAGGGTCCTAGAGCCTAGTGCAGGTAGAGACTGTAACACTCTAAAAAAGAGAGATTTCCAAATCAAAACGTTGTGCAACTCTACTAATACACTGTATTTGCTTGGGAGTGGGGAGCAGGAGTAATATCTATGGACTTGGGTTGGAATATGAAATCCATAGTAATACCTCTCATAGCCAATAACTATAGCTGTTCGTTTTCCCCTTGGGTGAGGGTGGGAAACCCAACCCCTATATGTAGAAGTGTGAATATCGTTTTATCAAAAGGACAGAACTAGCTTAGCAAAAACATGGAGTCTAATGACAATCAGTGAACAATATTCAGGGTCCAAAGTATCATCTTTGTAAAGATGGACATCAGAGGAGAACTTTATTCAAATACGAACATGTTTCCAGTAAGTCAATCACTGAATAAGTCGTCCAGATGTTATAGAATAATCCCATCTTCAATTCCTATGAGAGATTGATGGCCAGATGGGTATATAGCATCTATTGTGTAGAGTCATAAATGCACACTAGCCATATTGGGGAGCAAATGAGCAGTGTGCTACCTTGAAATGTAGGGTTGACTACACTTCAATCAATCAACTTCCCAAGACAATAGGCCACTTCATTATTTTTTCAGTTAATCAGCAGCAAATCTGATGACTAACCACCACACGTGTTTATCATTATCACCACTTGGTCCTGGGACATTACCACAGGAGTATGAGTGGTGTTATGTTTGTGCAAAACCCAAATTTTTGTAGTTGATACAAATGCTGGCAGATTTGTGTTGTGTTTACTGTGAGCAGCAGCACCTCCCAGTAAATATGGTCATTTTCAGGAGTAAAGGATTTACCCCAAAACATTTTTGCAGGTGAATCCTCCACTTTAGCTCCAAACTTTGTATGTACGGTAGAACTTGTGGTTTTTCCGTTACCTCCAAAAAAGTGGTAGTAATACAATTGCCACCACTTTTCTACAACACAGATGAGCTCATAATGAGGCACAATGGTCCCTGTCTGTTCAGTGTTTTAGGATGGGGTTTGCAGTTGACTTTATTGATACGTTTAGTAATGTTGATAGAAGAACCAAACTCCCATCTTCAGTAACATGTTGTTCTCTACAGTGTACACTTCTATCTGTTGAAGAGATGGGAGCAAAACGTATCCATAAGAGCCCTCCTAACTTGAAAGAACGAGGCTTCCAGCACTCTTCTTTGCATTGATTTATAGTATTGGGGAAAGTGGTAAGAGAAGCATCCCAGATGGTGGGAGTCAGCTTGCTCTCGTCTGAAAGTATGAAGAAGTGTGTTTATCCTTTCTGTACAGCTCTGCATGGTGGATTCGATGGAACCAAGTCCACAGAGACAAGGGCAAAGAATAGAACATTTCATACAACTCAAGATAAATTATCGCAGCACCCACAACAATTATTCCTCCAGGGCTCTCACCACTCACTGCCAGGACTGATCTTGCTGCCTGTCTCAACATTGTACACATAAGGAGGAATGCTGACCATCCTATGTACCTCTCCCTCAAGAAGCAGTACCCACATCGAAAAACTCTGTCAGTCTGTTTGGAATTGCCTCAAGCATCTCACTACCCTATTTTTTTGAAGGCAAAGATAATTCCGCTGAAAAAGATGGGGACTCATCTGCAGTGGTGCCTCCATTTTGGATAGTAGGCATGACTTCAGTTTGGAATCTTTTATTAAGCTAGTAGGCCATAAAAAACGACCTCACATTGCACCATTGCATATCAATAAATCGGTTACAAATTCATATTTCAAAGAAAATCTTTTAAAACAGCAGCAACATTCAATTTTTCCGAATTCTAAAACATACAATTATAAAATCTAGTAAACCAATGTCTTAGAGGGGGAAAGTTACCACTTGCAGATCATACAGTTTAAAGATTGCAGCCCCCAAAAGAACAAATACAAATCATCGGTAATCCTGAAAACAACATCTCATATTTTAGACCTTATGAAATCACGGCATCATTCAGTATTTGATTGAACCACAACATTGCCTTTGTAAAACCTAACAAGTTGTGTACTCAAGAGGGGGAGAGTACCCAATAACACATCATAAACATAGAAAACCTGCATCCTTCCTAACATCAGATACAGAGTGATCAATTATCATGAAAGCAGCATCTCACATTTTAAGCCTCAACAACCAGGCCCTATGTATACATTTTGATACTTTATAAACCTTTCCTGCATCGTCAGTTGTCTTACATAACTCCAAGACTTTGATGACTGTGTCTACACCAGCTAGTCTCATTAAGGGATTTAAGTATAACTTTCTTAATCCCTGAGTAGCGGGGCAAAAAAACATAAAATGCATAACACTTTTCTAACTTGCACCCACTTGTATTTCCTGCGCTCCCTGAGGCGGTGAATTTTGCCACCTTCAATGAACCCAATCTGAAATTAATCAAAAGTGCATTGGCAAGTGGAGAATTGATCAAGTCGATATGTTTTTCAAACCCAAAATCTACTTGAATGATACGTAGTCTGGTGCAGATTTTAGATAACTGCATGCTTTAACCATCATCCTCTATAGAATTCCTCACATCTCACATATCTTTACCTTTATACATTTGGACTTTAGCTTATTAATCAACAGTCCATACTTCCTGCTCATTTAGATCATAAAGGTTTTTTTCTGACATGCACCAGCCATGGCAATTAAATTGCTCCCTCCAGACTCATCAGATGAATCATATCCATCCTATAAGATTTAAGTGTGGCGTCGCCGAAAGCCGGACCCAATAAAGAATTAGTTTGGTTGCGGCAATTACATCAATTGGGTATAAATTAAGTTCAAAATACAACAGCGCATTGGACACAGATAAAGGGAGACACAATAATCGCTTGAGAAACTTGTTTTCCACTGTTCTCAATGGCTTCAGGTCTGCAAACCCCCATAATTCTGCCTTGAAAAGGGTGGCTGCCGTGGCCTGCTTCTGTATATATCCAGGGCAGGGGAAACAGCACCCATGCCGTGGTTGTTGAAGAAAGCATGCATGCCACCACTATACCTTTCTAGCGTGACAGTAGCTCTTGCAGTGTGACTTGACCAGTTCCCACTATCACTGAAGCATGTGCCCAAGTAATCGTAATGCCTTACTTGTTCTAGTGGCATCCCCTCTGCACTAATGCCAAGGTTCACAATGTTACCAAAGATGGGCCGAAAAAACATTGTTTCTGTTTTCTCTATGTTCAAAGACAGTTTTAACTCCTCACATTTTTCCAAGAAAGCTAACAGTGACTGCTTTAATCCCTGGGGGGTGGTCGACAAAATCACAGCATCACCTGCAAAGAACAGACAAGAGTATCTCAGATTGCCAAGCTTTGGCGGGTCCTTGACATCAGCCAGCAACTGCTTCACCACTTTTTCTATATAAATACAGAACAAGAGAGGCCTTACTCCTTCGGTGACATCAAATTTATCAGTGACCTTGCCCCCCAGGCCCACACTGACTGTGACATTGTTCTCTTTGTGAAGGGATTTAATGGTTCTTAATGATCCCATTGGAATTCCTCTTTTACGTAAGACTTGTCATAGCAGATTCCGTGGGATGCAGTGAAAGGCCATCCTAAGGTCCACAAATGTGCCATAAATTCTCATCTTCCTAAGGACGGTATATTTTGGATAATATTATAGAGGCGGAAGCTCTGATCTACTGTACCATTCACCCCCTGGAAACCTGCCTGAAGCATGCTAATAATCTGATTTTCTGAGGCCCATGCCTGTACTTGCCTTAATAGTGCCTTGGCGAAGATTTTACCTGCACTATCTAACAATGAAATTGGGTGATAGTTTGCAGGACACTCTTTCAACCCTTTTTTATAAAGAGCTTCCCGAGGATCGGGGCCCAGACAGCTGGTTCTTCGTTGTATAGGTCTATCAGCACTTTGTCTGTGCCTGCCGTCTTCCCAGCCTTGTGTGACCTAATGGCAACTGCCACATCATTGATGCTAAATAAAAGTCCCTCAGGTTCCTCTCGAATGGCCATGTCTCTGCAGTTATAATACACTGGAGCTCTACATTTCCTCTCCCCTCAGCACCCAACACCAGCTTCCAAAATGTAACATAATCCCTGAGTCGAGTGCAGAGGCCAGAGACTCCCAATTGTTCCTTCAGTAAAGATCTGTGTTAGACTTGACCTTTTCCCTGAAGTAGGGCTTTATCTATTGCATTACCCTTTACTAGCACTCTTACCATCTCTTGTTTTGTTGTTACACAATCCTGATCATACCATTCAACCCTTGGTTAAGGCTTTTTGTTTTATTTGTCTGCTGGTACTTGTTGCAAAAAGAAGAATTCCAGTGAATAAACTGTTGAGGTAAATACACAGACCTCGTCCCTTGGTAGATGCCTGGAAGAGATATTGGTTCTATGACAGGTGCTGAGTGAACAGCATACCCAAATAATCATAGGTGTCTCCCTGTGTCAGTTTCTTACCCGTATAGACCACATTTTCTTGACAAATCAATTTTGATTGACTAGCATACCACGATGTAGCGAGAATGCTAGAGTGATGTGTTCCATCCTCTTGAGGCCAATTTGAGTCTGGCAGTTTAGATGTGCATGCCTTCTGTAGGTGCCCATGAATTCCACTCCGTTGGTTTATGCTGAAGCAACGGCAACGTGATGTGGTAACGGGCAGTCAAGAAAGGCTGATACGTTCATTAAAAGAGGTATGGCATGTGTGGTTTGATTACGGATAATTGTTTGTGCTACCCTAATAACATTATTATTAGCCACTCAAGAAATAAGTAACGGTCTGAACATTAGCGAGATTTTATCTGTAATTGCTCAGAAAATAAAATATGCTCTGGAATTGGGGTTTGCAATTTGTGGCTCTCCAATGTCTTAGACAGCGATTCTTATGATCCAACACCATTGGCTGTACAAGCTAGAGCTGATGATAGCTTTACTTCAAAACAGATGGAGAGCCAGAGTTTGCAGAAAGCTGCTCTAGTGTAAGTAAAGGACACATCTTGTGAATATCAATTGCTTTCTCTTTGGATGGCACAAATATAAATGTTCAACGTATTACATAGTCGCCTATTTACAAGAGTAGCCTGTGCAGCGGTAGTGGGGTTCTGGGGACATACCGGAGGTGAGTGAACTAAGTTCTGGAGAGTGCACTCACAGATTTGGAATTGCACATTGAGTTTGGACTAAGGTCTACACACGATGGATGTTCAAAATGAATTACACAAGTAGAGGTAGAAATTGCCTGCTCCACCTCTATACGATTTAAAATAGGAAAAACAACATATATGATGGCATTTTGTATACTATAATTCGACAATTTAGCTCAAATGTAATTTGGGAGGAAGACAATTCACAATCAAGCATAGGCAAAGCCAACATTTTGTAGCTGTCATTAACAGGTGCAACCTCAGATGCTCCAAACACATACGTCCATGAATAAAGGACACCAGTACATTTCACACTATTACAAGTGATAACGCATATTAAAGAACAAAACACAATATAAACATGCACGTAAAACAAAAAAAAAACGCTCTTCCTTAGTGCCTTTGCATTCTAAGCAATTTCCCAACGAACTGGCAGCAGAGACAACACATCACAATATCAGAAACATAAAAGAGGTGAGAATAGCGACGCACTACTAACGCAGTTGTGCATTGATATACATTTGCCATCCATCACTATCAGTAACATTAGATTTTGCTGCACTACATGTCACTGAAGTGACACCTGAGAGCTAAAACATACAACTGCCAACCTCCTGAGAAGAAACCGTCATCTGTGCAGATGGTGCCTCCTAAGGGAGGAACTCCAGGTGAGCAATGCACCTGATCAACATACCAGGTGACCATGAAACATCACTTCACAATTGTACATATGTTGTTTACTTTTGTTCAACCCTGCAATCAATAAGAGTGAAGATTTAATTTCGTAATTGACACGCTGGTCTAGTTTATTCCATCAATGTCTGTAGCGTTCACAGAACAGAGCATTCGAAATTGTAACCTTCAAAGGACATGCCCAATTCGTTAGTTTGACTGAAACCACCTTCGATCCTCTTGTGGAGGACACATGATGCAGAGGCATACCATGTGTTCTAGCCAGGTGCTACACGGGTATTGCATTCTGTCTATGTGTATGCATCACATAGAATGTTTAAGCCTACCAGTATCAAACTGCTGCTTGCTGATATTGCTAGTAAATTGCATCCGAAAAACCTGCTCAGACGAGATATGCAGTAAGTTTCTTTACAGATGCCTCCAATATCTATACATATATTGTATCCTATTTTCTGATTAAAGTCCAGGCTCAAATGCAACATGAAAATGAATACACTACTGTAAAACAAATATCACAGTGGAGTTATGTTTTCACAATCCCTGCTGCCAGAGTCAGCCAAAAGCAAAATACCAGCTGCCACTTCAGCACTTAATCAAAGGCATGACTACACTTAATTAAAGGCATGATTAGCTTTTCAGTTACCTTCCTATTTGTGTCAGGCAATTTAAAATGGTTAGTAGAAAAGGGCACACATAAGATACTATATTTATTTAGAGCACTGATCGACTTTCATTCAAGGGAGCAGGAATCTGCTTGTTACCACCTATCTTAGACCACCAAACCAGCCTCTCAAAAGCATTGTATGGAAGTACATAAAATATGCATTTGCAAACTGCATATTGGTGTGCTTTTTTCTGTCCAGATTCTACATTACTCCACATATCAAACACTGGAAGATATCTCGCTTTAAAATGAGCAAATGGCAAAGGGTGCCCTCACAGTTTGGGGTAATCAACCATTCACAGCAACACAACTGTGCAAGTGGTAATGGGAGAGAAATCAATTGATTAATGCTGTTTTTTTGTTGAGAAAATCCAGGTGAGTGTATTTTCTACTACCTGGGATACCCGGCGTGTGTCCTGATCGAGTGGTGTCTCATGTGCCCAGGAGGTTGTTGCTCTTATCCTCTTGTTGGCAAGACTTGCTTCAGTTTGCTCTGGCATCTCATTTGTCCTGGAGAAAGTTGCTCTTGTCCTCTGGTCGCAAGGCATGAGGCTAATTGTTGTTGCGTTTCAGAAGCTCTTGATATTGATTTTCGGTTTGCATAAGATGGAGCTTTTCCAAGGAATGTTTGTTTTTTGTGGGGCATGTTTCAGTAACTCAATGGCTTCAGTGCATTTGAGAAAATGTCCAAGATAGATTGATTGATTGTGCTCTCTTCTTGTGAATGAACTTAAGTAAACTGTAACCTTGCCATTTCCCATATTTGGAGTGGTACGATAAAATAAAATGTAAAATCTTTAATGATTTTGATTCCCTTTAAATTGCTTTAATAAACACTTCCGAACTGTATACAGTAGTAATACATTTTAAAGGAATAACCAATATATCAAAAATTTTGCTTCAGATACTTTTCCAAATTTTGCTTCCTTCGAGTAACTACTGTAGTGAATCGGGGTGAGCATCAGTAAATGAGGTTGTCTACAGAGTACATTTTTTGCATCCAAACATAGACTACAATCTTGCCCCAGACAAATGAGGAATCCATGCAAAATTTGGTAGCAGTGGGTTCGGCGGTGTGGATTTGTATAGCCGGACAAACATACACACCCACACACATACAACCTTTTTTTTCATATATACGATTTTTGCATCCAAACAAAAACAAGGATCTTGCCTCAGAAAAAAGAGGAATCCATGCAAAATTTGGTAGACATCGGTTCAACGGTGTGGATTTATATAGCCGGACAAACATACACACATACATACATTCAGCTTTGTATGTAAAGATGTAATGCTTTTTTCATTGTAATGATGGAATGTCACTGTGTACAGTAAGGGTTGATACCTCTAAAGTATATATAGATCAAAGCAAAAAAGGAGTTCATAATGACCCATTTACACACTGCATGGGAATGATCGGGAGATGATGTGCTTCAGAGATTCTCATTTTTGCACCAACTACAATGCCCACATGAAAAACGTGTTTCCCAGTAATGAATAGAAATGCTTGCAGTTCCTTTCTGAACAGAAAGAAAATATAAACAAACGCAAAATACCTTTTTACCTACCTCTCTGGGGCTCATGTAAAAATTGGAGGACTTTCAAGGAGCTCGTTCAGCTTACAATTGAGTGGCATTTACTGTGTGGTATTCTATTGGAATCCCACCAGAGTTATGCAACACCAAGGTTGGTATCTGGAGGTTGCAAAAAGGCACTAGATCCCTTGTTTTAGCATTGGCACCAAGATTGCAATGCGTCTCCAATTATCAAAGGGCATGATGGTGTGACAAGGTATTATCAGGAGAAAACTACCCTCTACCATATGTACACATGATATTCCAAATCACCTCGCAGTTCTTTAACCTTACAAAGGAATTCATTCTTCAACATTATTCCTCTTTTTGGTCAAGGAACTCCTGGGTGACTTGTTACATTTTCATGACGTACAGTAATGCAGACTTCATACCATAAAAATGTATGAATGCTTTTTGTTTTTTTTTCTTCGAGGAAGTGGATAACAAGTACACGTCAGGTAAAACTTTCATCACGTTTCCTATCTTATTTTTCCGATAACCCCAAGAATAAAAAGACAGTGTTGGGCAGCAGAGAACAATTCTGCAAAGAAAGCAGGGCACTTGTTGATTATATTTTCTTGAAGATTGAGTGCCATCACAAAGAAGATTGTGTTCACCCTAACTGCATTTTTAAATGTGTTTCTAGTTGCCACAGTGTTGGAATAAGGCAAACGTTAGGGGATTTACACACTCCTCTGTTTGATGTATTAGTCCTCTATTTGTTTCTTTAGAAATCCCAAATAAAAGATGTGTCCCTCTGAATGACACTCTTTTTTTCCTTGATGAAGGCTGTGGCATTGCTGCCTCAGTTAAACATTTAAGACTAAATAAAGTCCTCTCTCCCTTTCCATGGAAGCCATTCAAAAAATAGGAAATAAAGTAAACAAGAAAAAAATTGCTGGCTTGCAAAGGAGAGTAGGGACTAGTGCATTCTTACTTTCCATGGCAGCCTCTCCCAGATCGGGAGCAGACCTGCTGGAAACAGAAGTGTTTCCAGTGTGTCCGCTCCCCATAAAAATCAAAAAAGCAAGTAACTGGAGTGAAGGGGTTGGGGAGAGGAGGGAGGGACATCTGTGGAGGGGGAAAGGGGCGGGGAGCACTTACCTGAAGCCTTGGTGGGGGAAGATGGTGGCCTCCAGCTGTGAGGAGGCTCATAGTGGGGGGATTACCATGTGTAATTCCCCTGTTTTGAGACTTCTCATTGGCTGGGAGGCTGCCCCCCCTCTGGCTGCTAATAGTTTATAGGAGTCTTTTGACAAACCCCTAGACTACCCTAATAGACAATCGAACAGAGCCAGCTGGATATACTCAAGCCCCAGAATTACTGTGACAGGTATATAAGACCAGTAACTGAGTTTCGGGGACAAGACCAAATGAAATGCAAAACACCTGCATTGTCAGAATTACAGTTTGGGGCATTCCACACTATATGATGGATCAAATCGCACTTGTCCTGCAGCAGTGATGTAAGCCCGATGCAGGATTTGAACTGTAACAGCTTGTGTCTGTCATTTAGTCATTTAGTAATGCCTTGCGGGTTTAGTTACATATCCGTTTCCAGGCTCTGTCATTAAGACATGTTCCCATATTAATGTGGTGCAATTATGGAGTGGAGGCAGTAGAACTTGTGTTAACTTACATATTGTGGATACTGAATGAATACAGCCAACAGAACTTACTGTGTCTTTTAGGAGAGAGGAAGGTGTGGGCTTGAAAGTGAAATGTGTTTACCAGGTACAGAAGGCCATGCACAGTCAGTGATATTGAAAAAGGGACAAAAGAGTCACGCCAAACTTAGCCACAAATTGTTCTTAGGTTACAAAGATTCTACTTGTGGACAAGCCGCTAAACCGTTCAATACCCACCCTACTCCAGGTGTTAGCAATCCATGTATTGCCTGTTGGCTCTAAGGTTTGGATCCCCCAAAGCTGAACTCTGTGACATAAGGGAGAGTGGTAGTTATTTGCTGATGTGGTCTCCACCAAGTATCTATAGTACCCAAATATCTATAGTATAATTGACTTTATCAAACTTACACCCATTGTGCTGTGGTTAGAACTTAATAAGGATTTCAGTGGCTGAGGTTATGCACTATTTTGTTGTGCTCAGAGGTGTGTGTGTGTGTGTGGGGGGGGGGATGTTAGGGGGCAACCAGTAGGATTCAAATTGACCCTGGCCAGCCAGGTAGAATATCTCCATGTGATGTACTACTAAACCCCCCTACTCAAACAGTCAGACCAACTTGTCCCAGCAAACGCATGGACTCTTAGGATGCCAGGTCAAATCCATTAAAAGTGACCATAGTTGAACATGGAAAACTGTGCTGGCCAGATGGGAATACTGTGGGAAAGGTATAGCATCATAGGGACAATGTGCGTTTTCGAGAGAGACTATCTTCCCCACATAACGACTGGGAGTCTTACCCGCTTAGAAACCTTTTAAAGAAGGGCTTCTAGGATTGTCCAGTAGTTCTCCTCAAGTCATTGTCTATCTGTTCTGCTCACAGTGATGCCCAGGTATTTCAACGACTTTGCTCCCATTTATATACCCTTATGTTCGGAGGATGAGTTTTATTTTTAGGACGGGCACCAATAAATAATCAGTTCTGAATTCATCCCAAATTGGTGTAGCAGTCAGCCAGCAGCTCCAGATTGATGTGGGAATATTTAATATATAATAGGAAATTCTCAGCATATAACATGATTATTCCCTCCTACTCCAATTTGCCAAACCTTGATCTATATGGGAATGTCGAATCTTCATAGCAAGAGGCTCCATTGCAATACCAAAAAGGAGTGGTGATGGGGGTATCCCTGTCAGGTGCTTCTGTCCAACCAGAAGGGTTCAGCAGTTACTCCAGAAGCTAAAACTCTTGCAGGTGGGTGTGAGTAGAGGAGGCAGGCACAGTTTCAGAAAATAATCCAACAAACCCATATCCTCCGGGACAGTGAATAACAATGTCCATGACAAAGAGTCGAAAGCTTTCTATTTGTCTAGTAGGGCAGCAACAGGTGGACTCTTGGGCCAATTTTGGCCATCACTGCAAACATTCTGCAGAGGATCATAGCAGATGACCTACATGGTAAAAACCGTGATTGTTCCACGTGTATCAGGAGTGGAACATGTTTAAGCATCAGGGGTTGATAAGGTTTAAGTAAGAGTCTATAATCACAAAACCACCGTTTTTAGCCCGTCTACTCCATCGCCCCTGCCCGTCTGCATTGCCTGGCATTTCGGTGCTGGACTGCCCTTGGGCAGGACAAAAACTTATATATAGTGGACATTTCCCTTCTGTGAAAGGATGGTGAGCTAAAGAATCTGGTTGAGACTCTATCCCGGGATATAGGGTGGTAGATAGAGATACTCCCAGAACCCCCCTTACTTAAGCAAGAGTCTATCCTGGACCTTGGTGAAAATGTGAGTGTCTCAATTCAGAAAAGAACTGGGCCTGTAGGATGCTCAAATTATTGTGCAGAGTCTCTTGTAGTGACATCTGCCACCGGTCATATATGGCTGTGGGCAAAATTACTTTTAGATGCATTCCCTAATTAACAACTGAATATATGCTTATGTTTTATTCTTCTTCTTCTTTCCATTTATTCATCTATTGCTTAAATTAAATATGTATACTAATGTATTGAAAGTACTTTAATTTTTCTGTTATTTAATGTTATCCAAATAATTGAAGTTATTTGTATGGATTTTATCACATGAATTATGTTATTTTGTTCAGTGTAAAAGGTTGGTTTACTTAGCCATATGCACTTAAATAAATAAAAAAATAAGAACGTTTGTTTGTTCCATCACAGTGGTGTTGATGATCAGGTTGATGCAGGAGTACGAGTCGTGGACTGAGGAGTAGTAGAAGAAGTTGGATGTGTCCTGATTCAACATTTGTCATAGATCAGATACATTGAAAAGTGTCATAGCTTTGTGAATTTCTTGTGCTGCCAAAGTAAGACCCCTCAGCAAATGAGTCTAGGATGAATGGAAGTGATTTATGGATTGATGTAAGGACTCCCTGTGAGTTTGAAGAGTAAGAATTGCAAAAGCGAGAGGTACCCCAGGATTCTGCAAATGGTATGGGTCTTTGCCTGCATAGTGTGATTCCTGAATTAGGACATTGCTGGCACCCAGTCATTCACAATAAGCCTGTACCTTTCGAGCATTGGTCACATTATTAAGGCCCGAACATTTCAGCTTATTATGGTACATAGTTCCACCAAATTGTCACACTATTTTCATGGACAAAAAACATTGTGCAGTGTTGTGTAGGGTACAACCTCAAGGGGCAGCCTCAATGTAACTGAAAGTTATTACTGAGATCCATTTTTCAATATTGCAATAGAAAAAGAAAAAAGAAAAAAAATGACCATTAAAGACCCTAAACCCTCCACTTCCCTCCCTGCCCAACACCAACTTGCAGTACAAATCCCCAACCATGACCATACCACGTGAGGGCTATGGCCCTGTGGCACCAGGAGGGACAGCGCCATACAGAACCCCAGCAGGGTCAACACTGAGAGCTTCACAATGTTTCAAACAACAAGGATGGATTGGTACATTAAATACAAATCTGATATCCATATATGGCAAAACTGCAGCCAAGAAACTAGATTTAGGTAACACATTTGGGCCTCATTACAAGTTTGCTGGTCCGATTACAATGGTGCTGGTAAGCTACTGGCACCATTGTTACAGGTCCGGCAAACTACAAGTTCTGCCAGCGGGTGCCTGAACTCGACGGATGCACCAGCACCATTCATCAATGGTTCCGGTGCATCCGTCCTCCCCATTCCCATTGAGTCCAATGGGACTCAAATGGGAATCGGGAGTAATAATTACTGGCACCGGCAATGGGGATTTACCAGGTCCACCGGGGCTGTAATGCCCCAGTAAATCCTGTTGCCGGGAGCCAGTAAATTCATGACTTCGGTGGCAGCCATGCTGGTATTTACCGGCCCCGCTACTGCCAGGGACATAATGACCCCCAGTGTATTTTAGTTAGAAAATGCCAGCCGGATTATAAATCCACATTAGGCAATGCCCCTGCTCAGGCCTCCCCATGTGGTGAGGTCACCAGTGAATCCAGAAAGGTATGAATTTACTTAAGTGTGTTGAAGAAGTGAGTTGTATTGCCATGGATAACTCTGAACTTTGACGGGTAAAGCATGGCATGTTTGATACCTTTATCTCTAACTCTCTGTTTGGCTGGTGAGCAAGATTGGCAGGCCCTCTGAGTGGCTATAGTAAAGTCTGGAAAAAATGAGATCCGAGCTTCACAATATCTCAGTTTCCCTAATCTACACACACAGTGAAGAATAGTGTCTTGATAATGGAGTAGGCAAACTATTACAAGACTCTGCATGTTCTTCAATGTGGGGCCCATGGATCATTATGTTGAAAGGGGATATAAACGATTCCATAAAAGTCTCCATATTTTGTGCTCAGGATGTTTCCGTCAGGCCAATGATCCTCACATTGTTTTTGTGTGACCTTGCATCTGAATCTAAATTTTTGGCCATCATGGTCTCCATCTCTGTTTACAGTTACTGCATTGCCAGCCATAATTGAGAGTCCCCATTTAACAATTGGCTTATATGGTTTACGTTTTTCAGTAATTCATCCACTCTATTCCTCTATTATCTGCTTCATCATATCACCTTTACAGACTAAGTTGTCTAGCTTGCAATTCATAAAGTCATATCCAGACTTCATTTAAAAGAGAATCAGGAACATAAGAGGGCCATGGGAGAGGTCACCATTGCTCCCGTTAGTGAAGGATCAGAGGTTGAGGCCATATTGTCATATTGTCAACTGGGCGGCTCACCTTTATAGATGGGATTAACTTTCTTGCATGTGCACTGGAGAGTTGAGTTTGGCGCCTATTACCTTTTGCCATATGAACAATGAAAGCTAGCCTAGTGTGGGAGTGTGTCTAACAAACAGTCTGAGTGCAAACAGGTTCAGTTGTCTTGGGGGGGGAACTGTATACTTCTCAGGGGCCAATGGTAGCTTCAAAGCCCCTCCAGGGTATACAAGGTGACACAGTCATGTTCCCTGTAGGTGCTTGATGCTTCACCGGTAGATGGTAGTAATATGCAGAAAGTTGAGTGCCCTTAAATGCAGGTAGTGGAGTGTAGGCGACTGCATAAAGTTTCAGGGAGTCAGCATAGATCTGCTCCACTCTGAGTAAAATCTTGCATTCCTAGAGGAGAAGCCCCATGGTATTAGGACTCAGGCACGGCAGTAATCATTGCTGAGCGGAGGCCCCAGAAGGTCTTTGTGTAGAATTATTCATAATTAATAAAAGCAAATAATAATTCCATCAAAATGAATTGCACAAGTTTATAAAACACATCCTTACATTCCTGAGGACTACAGGAACCCAGAAATCCATATTGCTTTGATTTGTCATGTTGCTATAAAAAGATATGTAATGAAACAGGATTTTTAAGTGAAAAGTGTCCAGGGCGTAAGATAAACCTAACAAAATGAAAGTGTGTTTTCTCTGGGAGAGTCTGTAAAGCAAGCCACTATAAAGACCTGACCGATTAAAAAGTGGTGTAACAATGACAACATGTGGAAATAATTCCCATTACATAAGTAGAAACAGACAAGGAATAGGTGGAGATCTCTGGAATTTAAGGCTGCAGTGAAGAGTATCACCGGTTCCAAAAGGATGTGAGCAGAGCTTGGATATTATCTGAAGGTAATTGGGCCTTATCCATGCAGAAACTTGTACCTGAGGCAGACTTGCTTTCCTAGTAAGAAAAACAGACCAGAAGAGAACTAGCAGACCAGTAGTTCCTTTCAGAACTGCTGATGGTCCCTCCTGGGTCTGTGCCTTAAATCACTATTCAAAAGTGAGAATGAAAATCTCTCAATGTGATTGGACATATGCCCTCTACAACCATTCTCTGCCTAGCCTCATGGGTGTGTGCACTGGGAGGGAATTTCACAAGGTGAATTCCAAATACTCTTTTGGAATATGTAAAGTTGGAACGGCAACTTTCCTTCTCACTGTATTAAAAAAAAAGCCAAATCTGTTTTGCACGGGAAACAATAGCATTTCTGGATAAAGTGTGTTCTTTGCATATCCAAAGCCAATCAAATGAAACTCAGCAACTTTAAACAGATGTAGTCTGACACTGGATTTTCAGACGGGTGCACAATTCCCCATCTCCATTACTGAATGATCCTTTGCAGACTGTGAAAACCATACATTGAAAAGACAGATTAGGTATGAAAGAAAACCTTACTGTGTCACCTCCAATTCCATAGAAAATAATTCACAAGGAAACTACATTAACTTCTCTCTCACAGCATTACCCAGTGAGGGGGATGCACCAGGGGGACCAAATCTGTGGAGTAAAGCGGGATGTATGTATTCTTTGAATAGAAAACCATAAAACTATATTCCAATGTTCAGTCGATGAACCCCTTCACTCCGGATTCTGAATTGTTTTCACATTGTCCCTAAAAACATGCCTAAAGAGTCTGATGCAACCCACCACAGCTTGCTTTCAACTTCCTTGCATATGTTAGAAAGCAACTGTGCAGCATCCACACAGGGGGAGGCAATTTCAAATGTGTTTAACAATAATACAATAATTCTTTGATACTTATACATACTATTGATAGAGGACAGAACAAAATGTTTTCATTTGTAATGTGAAGTAGTTGAATACACTAGGTGATACGTGGATCTTAAATTATGCACTTAGTATTGTTTAGAGATGACATTGTCCTATTAGAACTAGATTCAGAAATATAATGCATTCTTCTATTATGTAACTAAATTTGGGCAGGTTTCTGTGAGATTTTCACAGGCTAGAATTGTTTTGTTTCTGTAAACCAATTAAACATGTATCAGTATTGTACTGGTGTGGTTTCCCCAACATAAAGTGATTTGACTTGTGTGAAATTACATTTTGATTTCTTATACAGCCTGTTTCTTGTCTCAAATGTTATGGTTGAATTGTCTATTAGGGGGTGCTAAGTTGGCGATACTCACATAGTGATGAACAGATACAAAATATATTGACAAACAAGTGTTTTTAATCCTTTCTTAAATGCCATCTGTCTTTCAAACAATTGCATATCAATGTAGAGCATGGTACGTTGCTGTTATTTTGGTAGTTTCAACAGTGTTGTTATTTGGGGATTCCGGTGTTAATTCACATTTCTGGAGAGTACAGCCTGGTCTCTGCCCGTTATAAAAATAAAGAGGCAAAGACGGATACTATTCACTTTCTATCTGTTGAAAATTTAAAGTGAAACATCACTCATATAAATAATGATACAGATTCTCTTGTGCTTCTAGCCGCTATCAGATTTCATTACACTAGAAGGGTTCAACATTGCTGGGAGTTGGGATCTTTGTTGCTTCGTCTAGCCTAATAGATCCTAGTTAGCTTCAAACCAAAAACTACTAAGAACTACATTTGACTCCCGAGGACAACTAGTTCCTTATTAACATGTTTATGTGGTATTACATTTGAGTATTTGAGAATGTTAATAAAGAATTATGAGGATATAATTAGTACACATTAAATATAATGGGCCTCACTACGAGGCTGGCGGTAACCTTGCCTGTAATACGGGCGCGGCTGTTGCCGGTATTTTATTTTTTCCAGTGCCCAGAAATGGGTAATTACCGGGTCATTACGGCCTTGCCGGACTCAGTATTTGCCCATTCCTGGGTGCCGGGAAACATTCTACCCTATTCCCATTGAGCCCCATAGGGCTCAATGGGAATGGGGAAGCCGGTTTGCACCAGCACCGTTATGAACGGTGCCAGTGCATGCGATATGCTGTTCTCGTGGGTGCGGCTCTGCCCGCCAGGTGAGACCTGGCGGGCAGAAAGGCACTGGCAAGCACAACTCATAGTTTTCCGGCCCGGGAACTACGGTACAGGCAAGCTTACCGGTACCGTAGTTCCCAGACCAGAAAAATTGTAATGAGGCCGAATGTACTATCCATAAAGGGGAAAAAGTTACAGTGTGCATATCATGTGGAAGTTAGATCCACAGTGTGATGGGTACTTGCTCCTGGTTCCCCAGTGGTACCTCCTGCCTACTCACAATGTCTGGTACACTCTTAATGTACTCTTTCACAATTCTACAATAAGGAAGGAAGAGAGGGCAAATAGCAACAATATGTGTTCTTGTCGGCTTTGCATACAATTATCAAGCATTTTGGGAAGATAAGAATAACCACAAATATTCACTTTTGACAA
Organism: Ambystoma mexicanum; assembly: GCF_040938575.1. NCBI lineage: Eukaryota > Metazoa > Chordata > Amphibia > Caudata > Ambystomatidae > Ambystoma > Ambystoma mexicanum. Next base: position 1,246,995,062 of record NC_090930.1, on the reverse strand, counting down.
ATATATCCGTGATACGAAGTGTTAGGAATGTTTTCTCTTGGAACAACTGTTCCACCATATTTTACAGACCCCCAAGTTTTGCTTTTGCTTCTGAATTGTCTCCTGATATTTTGCAAGGAATTGAAGCCTTCATCTTCACTCCACTGGCCTTTTGCTCATATGTTATGGGGAAACTGATTAGGCCTTCAGACTGTCAGTACTGGGAAAGTATGTTTCCCACATAGTCTTTTATTTTTGTCATCTGTTTGGGTAACATTTTAACATTGAACAATGCATCTTCCAGTGCTGCGCAATGGGGTTTTGTTTGTATGACCCTAGACTACACTCAAAGGGATTTTTGGTTACTTTTGAATGTGTCATAGGACAAGCTGGTGGCAGCAGTTACGTTTTACCTATTTTTACTGTATGTTATTTTAGCTTTACCACCTTTACCGCGGTTGGCTACTAACTGTAGCTAGTGTCCTAACATAGCCATGCCATAAGGCTTTTCTGTTGTTCGTTTACCATTTTGTCTTTTTGCATACTTCCTGCCTTTTCAGGCCAGCAACATATTTTTATGGTAATGCATTTTCCCGGGAACGCCTTGCTTTTCGTGGGCTAGTGCATGCCATGTGTGTTTGGAAGCCAGGAAGTGGGTTTGGACTGGCTGATCCCAATACACAAACTGGTTTCAGTATGTTTACAGTGCATTAATGATTTTCACCAACACGTCTTGGGTGTGTGTGAGGGGCAGATCTTCATTGGTTGAGTTTCTGTGCTCACCTGAATTTTTCCATAAGAAGAGGAGTCATGAAGCTGTTCCCCAGAGATCCTGCAAGAAGCCAGGCTTCCTGCATAGCCGTGAATCCTAGGGAAAACCCATGGGCCGATTCTGAGAGGCTAGTGCTTCTGCTAACAACACATACATAAGTAAGACACCGGAGTGGGATAGACATTTGTCCACTGGAAATTGACTTCTGGTGTACAAAACCAGATAAATAAGATAAATGAGATGCAATCTGTGTATATCCATCCATCTCAGAGATAGATGGAATAATACCATTGACCAGTGATGTGTTATGTTGTCTTATGTAGGTTACCATAGATTGCAAACTGAGAAGTAACTGGGTCACTGAAGGACCAGAGCAATTATTAAGTGTTGAAAACCTCAAGAGATTAGTCATGTTTGTGTATAATTAATTAGCTCCAAGGGGTTAATACAAAAGCACCAACATTAAAATACACTATTATTACTTTCAGGCACACATTTGAATGTGAACCGAAACTAAAAGCTAGTAGTTTATGTTAAGCAAGCCCTGATGATGGCCAGTATATCCAAAACACGTCGGCTAATTGTTGAATAACTAAATTATAACCACGATTGTAAAAGGCTCGAGGGAAAGCCATTTGATGCATTTATTAATGCACATTAACACATGTATGCAAGGATGGGGATAGTCCTATACGGTGAAATCTTTCTCTTTGGAAATCAATAATGGAATCTCGATGGTGGAATTGAACCTTGCTTTTTAGTATTGTGTCTAAGTATTGAGTTTGAAATTTGAGTAAAAACGTTTTATGCACTAAGAAAATTGAATTGATTTAAAGTGTAAAGTGCTTTTGTGTTAAGCACTATATAACACATATGAATATTTGTGTTCATCAAGAATAATAGGAGGTCTATTGCCGCTATTAGAGTGCATAGGGGTTACCTGTTGGTGACAACAGAGTAGATTGGTATATTTTCCAGTTGGTCTCCATGGGCCAGGAGACGATACCCCCTTGCACCAGAAGTAAAATAATGTAACCTTGATATTTGTTAACACATGACACAGCAAGAAACTCATTTAAAAAGCAACATCGTAGTGTCCCTCTATTTATTACTATGTTACTCCTTTTCTCCAATCCTGAGAAGGCCTGGTGGCCAACCTTGGCTGCAGTCCCGGCGGAGCCCTGTCTAGCTAGTGATGTTAGAAGACCTTCATTGTTGCTTAAACCCGTAGCAATGGTGCAAACTACCATTCTCAAATTCTTCTGGTAACTTAACAAGTTGGAGCCTTCGGAAGTGCCCCTGGCCCATCGAGTAGACAGACCATCTCCAGTTTGGGCTACCCCAGTAGAAAGTCGTCATTCTGTGTTTTTGCTCAGAACTCAAGTGCTTGATAGAATACCCTACAAGAGTCCTTGCTGCAACATTTCAGCATCCTTGCACTGAGAGGGCCTGAGGTATAGGCCCGACTTTGACCATGATATCTGTGTTCCCTGCTGTTGCCATGCATTGGTGACCATTGCTAAAACTGTGTTTAGTGCATCTGATTGACTGCCCTTAAGAGTCCTAAACTGGTGCCTGCTGTATTGTTCCATAGGAAGAGGTTGCACACAGCTCCTGCACACAACCAGAACTCTTCATGCACCCGCAGCTACTGGGCTTCTGTGACCGGATACAATGGCGGGAAAATTGACCTCTTGCAAACCCACCTTCAACCTGCCAAGTCTGGTGAAAATGCAGAGTACGGGGCAAACTTACAGTAGTACTTACCTGCACCCGATCTCCACCATTTAAAAGTTTGCTAACTTTTAAATAGCTTTACAAGTTTTTGGCATTGGCACTACTTGTTGTCGAAAGCCTTGCAAAAGCTAGGGACAGGCTTACTCACCAGTGTATGTCTTCTTCTGACCTCTGAAACCTTCTTCACATCCATAGGACCCTCCTCCTAACTTTTTCTCCACTCCCTATAACTGTTGGAAAAAATTGAGAATGTTTGGGTCACAAGGCCCTATACAACTTAGGGTTAGACTTTTGAAGGTTAGCGTTATTATTCCTCTGGACTGTTGGTGTTATAATTACTTGCTTACCTTCCCTTTCAGGTATTAGGGGATGAACTGAATATTTTTTCACTAAGTAACAGTGACTGTATATTCCTGTTATTAGACATTTTATATAGTGTTTTTGGCTAGTAATAAATATTTTTGTACTTACCTGTCTAAGTGTAATTGTTGATTGCTCATTGTGTGGACCCTTTACCACACTCACTCACTTCTGATACCTAGCCTTGGCCACTCTCCATGCTACCCTGATTGGTTTGGCTAAACTTCCAGAAGTCGTCCCCTGTTCACTGTAACTAGGGTGGCCTTCTACACATCTTTGAACCAGGCCAGAGTGTAGAAATCCAGTCTAGCAAGAGGGATGTGTGGTTTAATCACTAAATGCACAATACACAAAGGGTGTGGTGCTCATTTCATTTTGCAGAAGATTTTCCTTAAAAGTCAAACGATTGCAAAATGGAAGCATATATACTGATTCAGTTTCTGTATTTGGATGTGACCTCAAATTGCTTAAAATATATCCAACGGCTGTCATGATATAATTGTTCCTTTTCCTGTGTAGTCTTAGTTTAGACTCTTCAGCATGTGCTCTGTTCCTAACACAGAGACACTATAAGGGAAACAAATTCATACAGGGTCATCTAGAATGGGAATGCCAGTGGGATCTGCCATTGAATGTGTGCTTGTGTAATTGAAAGGTAAGACAAACGCACATTGGGGTAAGTTAGAAAGTATTAAAAAAACCTTACTACTATTTGCAACAGTCTGTTTCTTACTCCTTAAACTACAATATTATTGGTGTGAATGTTATTTCAGAAACTTTTAAATTGCCATTCACATCAATCAAGATGGTCGTATTGTTTATTTGTGGAATACAATGTTTGCTTCCAGCTAAGACTGTTATGAATAGACCACCACTACTGACGCAGGTGTGTGTGGCTCATGTTTTTGAATGAGGGTTATCCTAAACCTAGATTAATTTAGGAACATTTGGAATCATGTTTTCATCTGTAAGTAATGACTAAATAGTGCAATATAACTTTCAACAGGAGTGCGATTTGCATTAAATTATATTTTATAAATCAGAAAGTCATATTGTCATGGGATCCACACATTGCCAAACGTGTTATGGATGTCAGTCAAATTCTGAGATATTTCATAACCAACCAAGGGGGACGGGGGGTGGGGGGGGGGAAGAGAGAGAGAGAGAGAGAGAGAGAGAGAGAGAGAGAGAGAGAGAGAGAGAGAGAGAGAGATATGTTCATTGCCTCTTAGGGCCTAATTCACAGAACGTTTAGCCCGGAGCAAAGTGACTTAGCACTGAAAAAGTACTCTCTTCTATTTAAATTGTATGGTGCTAATATTTTGTTTGAAGGAAATCATTATTGACATATATCAGTAAAAGTAAAATGTTATGATTTAATGTATCATTTACCATTATTTGTCGATTATTGTTCACTATGCTTGTATACATTTCTTTATTACAAGTAGAAAAATTATCTCAAAGAGGTATCTAACCCCTTAGGAGTGACCAGGCCACTCACCAGGGGTTCTGATGAACTATGATCATTCATATTTTATCTCTGTAGCAAGAGATCTACCCACCTGAAACTCATTGAAAACAATTGAATTGAACAAATCATTAAAATGATCTGTAAACAATTTAAACTTAAGTAGTGTGCCTTAGTGGACATTTTCTAAAGGTATGAAAGTTGCCCATCTTTTAATCCCAACTATCTATAGTGACATTTTCCAGAGAAAACAAAATCCCAGTACAGGACATATGTTTTGATGACACTTGTATGTGGTATTGCTGGTAAATGTCTGCACTTGGAACATGACAACCCGGGAGAAATCCTTGTAGCAAAACAAGTTTGCTGGTCTCAAAATCACCCAAGTGGGGTAGCGTCCACCCTCCGAAATAATTGTACCATCCACATGTATCCTCTGCTTGAGCCCTGAAAAGCAACACATGGCCACAATGAGGGAAACAACCTATCCAAGATTGCAACCTCTTACCACATCGTGGGCATATATAAAAGACTCACTTGCCCTATCATTGTTTCCCCCCTCACCCTTTTGGCTTTGAACTGTACTCTGTTTTATAAAGATGACTTAAAAATACACAAACCATACTAAGGTATTCACAAAAAATATATAAATCCTTATAGAAATATGTCAGGCAAAAGTGAACAATTGTGCTATTATTCTCCCCCATTTAAATGGAAGACTACAAATACCATAATGCAATTCAGCAGTAGGCATACAATGGCCTTTGAGTTTTGAAAATGTACTTTCGAGATTTGGGTCTGATTTACAAAGCCTTTTTCAACGTGGTTTTCACATTCAAAAGTGTGTTTGTAAATCAGGCTCTTAGACTCATAACAAAAGTTACCTGTTTGTGTTTATATGAATGACAAATACAGGCTTTATGTATGGTACGGTGAAAATATTGCATTCTAAAAATAGAAATGCTTTTGGTGAGTTAAATATGAACATCTGAAAATTATGTCGTTAGTTTAAAACTGAGTTGTTTGCTATGTTTTAAGTAGCCTGGAGGAAGGAGTAGCATTAGTCAGATAACTGGTGGTTTCTGTGTGTTTTACAATAAAAATGACCGTTTGCATTTCTTAACATGGAAACATTAAGAATATCTTGTCCAAAACAATAATCTCTTAAATGGGCCATCACTTCACTTATAAATCGCTCACACTTTAAAAGCTCTGCTAGATGAGAGAAAGTGATAAACAATAACTAGTGGTCCTGCAGATTTTGATGGGCTGCTGGGAGGGAGGTATATTTATCTTAAGCGCATAACAGGGGCATTGGAGGGGACACCATAGCCTTACTTGGACAAACAGAAAATAATCCAAGGAAGCAGAATAACCCCTGCTTTAAAGTAATGTTTTGACTTGTAGTAGTCGAGGCAGGCACTGGTGTCTGCACGCCCCCCTTTGAAAGTAAGGCCCTGTGCCACCGCACAGACTTCCCATGCCTCAGGAGTCGAGCAGGCTCTGTGTAGGTCCATGTGAAGCTGACTTAACTTCAAGTCAGGGTTAAATAAACACACAGTGCTTGAAAATCCTGACCACTTCCACCAGCCGGGGAGAGCAGTTTGCTCAGGAAGTTAGTAAGTGAGCGCAATCCTTCAAAAAGCCTCCCCTCCCCCAAGACCTAGCGCAGTCCCTTTGAATCCGCCTGCCATCACAGAATACAGAGGAGTGCATCCCACATGCCTTCTAGCCCTGCTGGGACAGGACCTCTGAACAGCACAAACTCTGATGTCCATTTATCCTGTCACAGTTTATCAAGATTTGGCTCTTCATTTGACCTGATGCAGCACCAAAAAGCCGCCTGCCCGGGAAGGTGGTGCTTTACAAACCTGCATAATACAACCTTCCATAGCAGAATTGTCATATGCTTAGTACTGCAGTGCCATGCTGATCGACGACTTTGTATTTGCTGATTATTAGTTGTAAATACTGCCATGGCGCTGTGATATTGTACCTAACCTTATAATCCTCCTCATACCACTGAAATGCACAGGGCATCGCATAAAAAATATGCAATTTGTGTCATTCAAATTGACTGGGCATCATAGACAATGCATGATATCAAATACCCACAACCCATCCCATCTTCTGCAAGTCTGACAACATTTCCAATCCCAGCACTGCAACCTTTTCCAAACTTGAAGGCATTCTGCAGTACTCTGTGAATAGCATGCATTTCAAATGGAATTTTGGAATGCTCTCACATACCCTCAAATCCTCATGTCGTGATACACAAGAATCCAACTAAGAAGCAGTGGGGTGGGTCCACCGTTTAGTGACCAGAAGACCATGCCACTCATCCAGAATTCAGAGAAGAACCTTCACACAAGCGAGCCTCAGTCAAGAGGGCAGTGGGCACGTGCACTGCTATAGGCCCTGCACACAGCACAGCGTGCGACAACCACACCCGAATACTGAGTCCAACACAAATCTCACGAGCCCTGCTAAGCAGGCCCAGCTGTGCTGCCTGCTGCAGCTGCAGACATTGCAGCTAAGAGTGCCGCTCGCCTCACGAGAGAGAGCGAATTATTTATGATAAATATTATACAAAAATCTTGCATTTGCAGCTGTAACATTTTCACATTATAGGCAAGGGCCTAACCTTGCCTTGTGGTATTATTTATCTTACAGCTGGGCACACAATACATATGTTCACATTCATTTCTACCATTATTCTGCTTGAAAGGTGTTCTGCGTTCTCTTTCTCACATCATTGACCTGCGGCTTCACTGCCTCGGCTGATTTCATTTCATAACAACACATACCCCATTCTAAGAAGCATGTGCACCACACACCTACCTGTACAATGTAATGCTAATGTCAACCTTTCCAGAGCGTAAAGTCAACCTATAAAAAATGTGCAACCTATTCTGCTGGGTGTCATTTCTGTGGAGGCGAGGCAGGGACCTGACAGTTAAGGAACGTATAGCAACTCATAGCTGCAACATATCCCTCCAGTTCTGTATAATGTGTTGCCCTTAAAACGGAACAGGACTGGACATCCGAGCAGTGCATTTACACTTTGTGGCTTACCTGGAAGTGATTCACGTATACATATGTCTAAATAATATACCCTCCTGTTATGACATCACAGTAGTGGAGTATGGAAGTCATATTGCACTTGTGTGACATCACAGCAACAATGCATAGCATTTCCTCTGGGTTATTGGGAGTCTTGCTTTGTGGTGAGGGAAGCAGAGTGACACAAGTTGAAGGGTGCAGAAACGCAGTGGCCATATTACAGAAACATGCAAACCTTTTCCCTATTTCTAAAAGCATTGGGACATATTAGAAAAGCACTGTACTATGACAAGTGTAGTTTGGCATGTTGTAAGCATCATGGCAAATATCCTGCTAGCGTAAAAAAGATACATGTTGACTGCAGTTTTGGACCAGGGCAAAGTTTGCCCTAATGCCAATACGGAATCGTTTTAGCACTATGGCAGACTTTGCCATAGTTCAAACATGTATCTTTTCTGATTTAGGGGACCGTAGCCAGTAGAGAATTGTAGATGGGCACCTATCAACAAGTGGGTTATTTATTTTATTGTTTTTTTTATAACGTACCCGAGTTCGGTTTCTAAGCATGGATCTGAGATTCAAACCCCTGTTGCTCTGCGTGGTGGTGCCCCCAAGACGAGCGCATTGCCCCTGTGCTATCCTCCGTTCAACTCATGTGACCTTGACCTTCTGAGTAGCTTCAGAGACAATGCAAGCTGAACTCTTATTGTCTATGGGATATCACATCCAAACGTTTCGAGGGCACAATACGCCAGTCTGGAACTGCCTATATGCTGTGAGACTGCTATGCTGGTGATTTGGTGCAGTGCAACACTTTGAAACATAACATAAACATTCTACGATTTCCCTGTAAGCAGACATGTCCAGTGTAACACAAAAACTGGTTTGTTTTGTTTTGTTGCCATCGGCAAGGATGTAAGCCTCATCACGTGAAGGACTGTCCTTATTACTGGGGTTGGCTTACCACTGGCACACAAAAACACGTGTAAATGGTTACTGTTACACACCTTTTGTAGTTTGACACTTTGCCTAGGCATGAGTGGGTTTAATTGTTATCCTAGGTTTCACATGCGCACATGTTTTAGTGCCGAATCAGTGAACAGTTAATCATAGCTATTCTGAGCGCAACATTCTGTAATTAATGATGGACAAGGCAGGCTGTATTTAAATTAAAGTTTCTACGTGTAACCTTTTCCTTCAAGCCCATGCATAACATTTCTCTGCAGCTGTGCCCTTTGGCTTTAGTTTTATTTCTCTTTCAAGTAGTCGCATTCATGATCACTGATTTATCACGGTGAAGCCAGCGAAGCGGGGGCCTCACACCAAAGGCCTCTGCCCAAGGCCAGTCCCTGTCGGCCCTGTGCATCTACTTTCCACAGCAGAAGTCTGTGCCTTATAGACTGCGAGACTGCTGCCACCATGTTGCAAAAGAAGGCCCATGAGCTGCTTCACAATTCAGGTACTGTGTCTGGTATCCCTTCTAAAATGGCTGACCATGAATCTAGCTTGCTTCTGTAGGCTGTAACCCTCGCAGACTCGTGTGTTTTCAACCCTGTCTCTACTGCCTCTGATGTGGCCACAGATTGGCCTACAATTACAAAAGATGGGGCCTCACACCAAAGGCCTCCGCGCAAGGACAGTGTCTGTCTGGCCATGGATGGGCACCAACCACTACATCCCTTAAGGTATGTGTTGCATATGCCACACAGTCTTCTCTAGATTCTTAACCTTGCTCCATCATCCTCCCGGCCCATTCTCTAGTTCACCCCCCCCCCATCTGTTCCCTTGTCCTCCTATACAACGCAACTCTTGTTTCTTTGGCGGTTACCTTCTGGAGTGTGCCTACAGCCATGAACTTGCGCTGTATATGATTTTGATCTGTAACACCAGACTTTTACCTCCAGCGTTATGCTCAGTATGTACTTGCCTGTGACTCACTTATAAGCCCGCCAGCCTTGAGTTGTATATGATTTTGACTTGTGACACCTGATTCTTCCCTCCAGCGTCATGCTGTGTATGTATTTGCCTCTAACTCACTGATTGGCTGCCCAACCTTGCACTGTATATTATTTTGACCTGCAAACACCTGATTTTTCCCTCCAGCGTCATGCTGTGTATGTACTTGCCTGTAACTCACTGATTGACCCCCCAGCCTTGCACTGCATATGGATTTTGACTTGTAACTGACCTGATCTGACCTTCCAACTTCGTGCTGTAATTGTAACTTGACACCTATATAACTAGCGCCCCAACGTCATTGGGTTTGGAGTGCTCTATAAATGCAATAAATAAATAAATAAGCAAATCACCTATTTATCACCCACATTTCGATAATTTTGGCCCTTAGCCTGGCAATAATTAGGCAGTCATCCTTTCTTTTTAAAATGTTTTTTTGTCTGTTTGTTGTTCTTTTCCTGGTAATAATCTTAACATTCTGTGTAAAACATACTCATTGATATCAGATTTATCATATATATCCATTGAAATTTTGAGTTCATAATTGGTTGACTTGCACCATATTGGCAAGTGATTGTTATATCTCGTTGCTCTTCAATTTCTGAATATACTTAGGGCCCGATTCATGGAATTATCTACACGAAAAATCAGGACTTTGCATTCCAAGCTGCGTGCAAAATCATGGAATCATGGAATCGACTGTGCAGCACTTTAAAGTACTTTCTGGGGACTTTGCAGAGGCTTGACATGTCACTGTGAGAGGCCAAGTGCCTTGAGAGAGATACCAGAACGTGGGGATGGCGAGGGCAGGGGGCAGAACACACAAAAAGGTGCAAGAACAAGGCAAAAAGTAGCCATTACGATGGAGGGACCATAGGCAGTCCATTTCATGCTCCCTATTGCATGGAACAATACGTATTTGTGGATCCGAGCGCACAACCTCTCAGTGGGGAAATGGCCACGCAAAGCCCTCATACTATCTGCCTCCCAAAGGTAGGCGTACAGACACTTGCCCCAGCTCAGGGGGAAGATCGGGTGTCAGATTTAGGGATGCGTGTACACAGCCGTGGTTCCGGGCTGACTTAAGGGTTAGCGTACGTAGTTTAGCAGGGTGTAGGCACAGTTTACGGGGATTCACACAGAGATTTTCCGATTTTTACCCGAGTTACGATAAATCATAGCATGTTGTCGTGGTGCCGGTAACAGTTACGGGAGACATCGTGCAGGGTCCCCGAGAAGCAGGCCTGCTGTCAGGGGACACCACACACTGTTTGAAGGGTGCGTGTATCTGCACCCAGAGGAGCACGCAAAGGTAACTGTTCTGGCTGTTTTTGCTATGCATGGGGGCGTGTTGGGGGTGTTACAACCGTGACTTGCTTATATGGTTACTTTGCACAGACAATTCTATGAATATGAGGAGCTCACATTTTTATTCTGCCCGCAGGCTCATGCAGTGTTGTTCTCGGCGTGTGGCCTTTGCAGGATAAATGCGCACTTTCCCATGAACATTTGGAGGAATTTTAGAATCACCATAAAGTGGAACAATTATTGTGACTTGTGATCCATTTAAACACACATGTAACTGACTCAAATATGAGTTCATTACTAATTTTAATGTTATTAATTGGGTCCCTGTGTATTTGAATACGGATTGCAAGTTAATGTATTGCAACGCCCAAATATCGATTAATGTTCATTTGAATGGTGGTTTGGAAATCCTTGTCCCTTACCTGGAAATTAATATTGTGCCCGCACAGTGGGAATGTTATTCTTTACATGCATGTTTGTCAGTGTACTATTTTCATACATATCCGCTTCTGCATTTATTTTCCCGGGTACTGTTTTGATTTATTTTCAGTGTTCTCCCTGCAAATGGTCCAGGTCCACAGGACGCCCCGCCAGAGCATCCACCTGACTGGCTTTCCCTACCTGCATGCACTTTGCCTCTTGATAGGCACGCGATGAAATCACGTTTGCAAAATACATGTGGAATAATGAATAACATTTTCAATGTTGATCTTGGCTATGAAATAATGCATATTGAATGTATGAAGAGGTACTCAGTCTTCACCTGAAAAATGGATGTGTATTACCCTAAAAGGGATGGGCATTATTTTTAAAACGCAAAAGTGAATCCCACTGCTGGCCCGAGTGGAAAGGAACATCTCAGAAATACACCCTTTTGAGCATTGCATCAGAGAGACATTATTTGCGTGTGTTCATGTTTGATGTGCAATTCATTTGTGGACAGGGATGTGCCTTTGACAGCTTAAACAATCACTCTCTCACATCTGGCTTTACGCAAACGCTCACAGGCGTGAAACAAACCATACTCCTGAATGTGTGCATTTATGGTGCACACATTTCAAGTCCTTTCTGAATACAGCTCATTTGCTGTGCAAACTAAAGTAGATGTACTATGGTCCCTCAGTTGTCCAAACATCCTGTGGGACACATCTATTCAGTGTTCCATGTTCTACGTGGGGCTTATACATGGAAACACCCATCCATTTTGCTGTTTCGAAAGTGAGGAAAAGGTGCATGTCAATGTTAGCCCTGTACACTCTTCCAATCTACATAATTCTTCAGACTTTTCTTAGTTCAACTTTGGTGGATGGGAAACAGCAAATGATGGGTTTATGTTCCGCCTTTCTTTGGCATCAACCTTCTTATGTGGGCAGCAGCAGCCGTGAGTGTTAAGGGGGAGTTTGCAACACAACTCTGTTGTGTGTGGTTAACGATCTGTTCATTGTGGTTACGCAATAATACATGGTTAGCTGCATTTGTCAAGATCATGGCTTTATAATCCATGCCAATTAACACAATGCATATCCAATTAGATGCATTTCCATATCTAGTTAAAGTTGTTTGCTGAAGCTACTCTTCACAAGGTAATTGACAGCCTAAATAACCTAAGTAGGATGAAGGAATTGATGACTATTTAGTTATGTATCCTACAGTTCCCTTTCCTTATAGACACTTTCATTGAAGTTTTACTTTTAGCAATGCTCTAAATGCAAAATACGTATTCATCTATAGAATTCCGGTGCGTGCAACACATGCGAACAAGGAAGTGAAGAGCTACCACACGTTTCACTGATATTTGAAATCACCTCTGAGACAAAATCGGCCATTTGCCACAATACGATTCGCCACATAATGGTTGTGCAATACTAATTTTCTCGTTTGCCTCCCACATTGTTCTGCCAGAACAGAAAGATTAAAGAAAAATCAACGTGTGGACCAATGACTGCCATCTTGGAACGGTCAGTTCAGTAACTGTTTTGTATGGCGTATGCAAACGCATTTATTATATCCGTTAATGTAGTCCCATAGAATATGCACGCGTATAGAACAAAATAATGTATATTGTGTTTCTGTGGTTTGGGATGATTTTATTTTTTTGAAAATAAAGCAAAAACTATTTTTGTTTCCTTTCTTTTATGAATGAGGGAAGTAATGCAGGATTGTGAATCAGAAATAGAGGGAGTCGATGTTTTGTTTTCTGAATGCTCCGTGCTTGGCATTTGGTTGCCTGCCATCTTGACAAGGGGCACTTCTGTTCTGAAGTTCTATGCCCAGTCAACGCTGCAGTGTTTCAAATGGAGTTGTCTCACTGGAATTGTTCACTGAGTTCAGCATATCCAGCAAGTAGGAACAGCAATACTTCCAAATGTTGCTGTAATTACAGTATTTTCTTGCAAGACACAGATTTGGTGACAGATTTGCATGGCACACTTGATGGTTTTAAAGCAAGTCGCTCCAACTCTGTCATTAATCCAAGGAAAGATGGTCTCTTCATTTTTCTTGAGATAACCAATGTTATGTGTGCATGAATGCCAAAATCCAAAACACTAGCTGCAGGGCACATGAATATCACATGTCAAACTACCAGAACTGGTGAGAAAATGCAAGCAGGCTAAATATATGACCCGGCAGTTGATGGCACAAGTGCCTGAGTCCAGGTAAGAGAGCTTGGGACAGGGGCAATGGAAAGTGGAGAGCCCAGGAAAGGGTTGGGGAGGAGACATGTGGAGATGGGTGCCAAAAATGAAGGAAGAGGGTATCCCAAAGGAAATGACCAGTAGCCTGAGTAAAACAATGGCAGCAGAGGGAGACTCACCAGTGTCTTACATTAAAACAAGTTAGAGCAGCATGGGGCAGACAGAATGCCACTGGCAGTGGCTGTTGCAGTGTTGAGCAGAATTGGGGTGTTGCACAATTTAGTTCTAAAACATCTTTTCACAGCAGGTGAGCTGTTTTATCTGTACATTATTTCAGTTATATTTTTTTTAATTTGACCCTGGTGGAGATCCATCCAAAACAATGGCATTCTAAAAATATGTTATGTGCGTCATTGCTTAAAACACAGACCACCTATAAATGAAAAAAAACAGGGATCTCTGAAATTCTGTGTAGACTGAAACTTTAGAAATGTTTAGACATGTAGTTATTTGAATTTTATTTTTTTTTAAAAAAACATTTTAATTAATTCATCTCTGTGGTAATCTTTGGAGACACATTTCTACCATACCCTACGTGAGACATCCCCACCGCACATGATGACATCATCATGTCTTGTCTAACGTCCAGTACCTTTAAGGCGAGACTTAGTTAAACGTCCATTTCCAGCAGCAGCAGTGCACTCTCTCGCTGCAGCTTGACTGTTCCACTCACTCTTCATGATCGGTAGGGACTGTGTTCACACTGACCTCAGACTGACGGTCTTTAACTAGCAGGCTCATGACCTTGTCCTTCAGCTCTTCTTTACTTATTGTTCCCCCCTAGAGCGTATTTGATGAATTGTGCACCTTCATAGTTATGACTGGCGAACTGCCTACTGATCAGTGTTTTTTTCTATATTTAGCTTGGCTTCTAATGGTCCTTACCTCTACACCAGACCTAATATGTCTCTCTCGTTTCTCTTCTCGCTGAGGCGGCACGCTCTATCATACAGGTATCCTCATTGTTTCTCAGTAGATTTATGAGTCTGCATACTGACCATGAGTTTTGTCATTCATAGTGTATGCTTAGTGAAACAGCTTGTTGGATCGGTCATATATTGTAAATTTCTCATTATTTACAGGTGTGGATGCTTTAGAACATATGGGACAGACAGACATTGGGTCCCACTACACATGGTCATTTGTTTAGGGTACCTTATGTAGGAATTTTTTTACGTGTGTAGATAATTTTCTCATTATGTTTCTAGAATTCAGCAGGTCTTGTTAAGGTGTGTCTTTTTTTTAAACCCTCTTTTTGTTTTTTAATATGTTTTTGTCCTAAATGTGTCATGATGAAGGATTTTGATGTATCCTACATGCATTGGCCATTACAACTGTTCGCCTCTGTTTGTTATTTTTTTATTTCTAATTGACACCAATGAATATTAATGTGGTTGTGAGACTAGTAGACCAAATGCCTTGTATGTAATTAAATCTTGCATTCAAAGAACCGCATCTCTGGTGTTGGCTTACTGTGAACACACAGCATTATAGATCTTCAACTATAACATTTCTAGAGTATTGTTCTATCTGGTGGTGCTACTACGCTTTTATGCAGTGCTCTCTGATACCTGTATGCTATTATATTGATAGAATCTTGGTGGTGCCCACTCTTCCATCATTTTTAGATTTTTACCATACCATTTGCATCGTCAAATTGGAAACTTCCTCAATTGTATCATAGACTAGATGTAGAGATAGTACTTTTCCCGTGTAACACAATGGGCCTCATTCCGAGTACAGCGGTAGGGGGTTAATGGCACTGATATGGATGCCAATGCCGTTACCCCCTACCGCTGCATTCCGAGGTCCCTTAGTGGGTCCCACTAGGGCCGGCTGGTTTTACCAGCCGCCCTTAGCGGGACCCGCTAAGGGACCAGGGAGCTAATAACGGGTCCGCTCTTTGCAGGCCCGTTATTAGCTCCTTCCCCATTCCCATTTAGCCATATGGGGGCTCAAATGGGAATGGGGAATGGTATTCTGAATGGGGATTTACCGGGTCCGCCAAGGTCGGAATGTCCCGGTAAGTCCCCATTCTGACACCACATTCACGGACACAGGTTTGGAGGCAGCCTTGGTGCTATTAGCACCATGGCTACCTCCAAACTGGTAATGACCCCCAATGTCTCAACTGGAACTACATTTACCCCTTATAGGGAATAGTTGATGAGTCATTATAAAATATGTCAAGCCAGAAACCACGGTTCGAGCGGTAACCATGGGAACCGTTTTACTAACAACATCTTTTTTCGACATGACTTTGTCAGTCTTTCTATATACACCAACCATAATTAGGTGGCTGTAAATTTGGAGATGCAGGTGAAGAGATAACCTAATTAAAACCAGACCATGCCACGTCCATGATTTAAAATGGCAGACTGCTATATATACGATGGTCACAATGACAACGGCTCTTTTCTCCTGCCAATGTTGATCGCCTAGACCTACATCTGACATGGGCCTTGATTTTTAGATTGGTCTTCATCACTTGAAACCATGCAGTCTGTCAAGAGGACACCTGTCATGATGCCTACCCCCGGGCATCCAGACCAAGTCCAGCCAACCCAGAAGCAGGCATCATATTACCCAGAGAAAGCCAAGCAACCCTTGTTAGGGGCTATATGGGTACAGTCCTGGCGTCTATGGCGCCAGGCTCATATGCGGGAACAGTCCTGGCGCCATAGGCGCCAGGCTCATATGTTAAAACTTTCCTGATGCAGACCATGCTGCAAGAGATCCAAGTCCATGTGAGGCTTGCAAGGGACTACTTTACCTAGGGACTATTTTGTTACTCGGTTGTGGTTGTGGAGGAATACTTACCTGGAACTACTTTGAAGGCTATTTAAACCACGCCCGAAGGGCAGCACACGCTTTGCGTTATTCTGCATCCTGCAGCGTAACGCTCACCGTTACAGCTCATTCTGGCTGCAGCCAGAATCCAGCCTCGATCCACGGCCGCCTCGAGTCCAGAGCGCCTAGAAAGAAGGGAAAGAAGAAGAAAGGTTAGAACAAGAACATTATTGGGTTTCTTACCTGATTCCGGATTCATCGCCCCATTGAACGAGAAAGAGACTTTATTTTAAACACGTTGCATCGCCAGTAGCAGCGCCGCGCCATACTCACCGTTCCTCGCAGCATCTCTACGATCTGGTGCTGTCTTCATCATTATGTTGCCGCATTCCAGCACCTAAGGGGACAAGAAAACAACAAGGTGAGCCGAGGGGAAACAAACAAGAACAATCTCTTGCCACCATATACTTACCTGATTTTACCGCCGGAGGTATTATTCACCAGCACGCCAAATCTTCTTACGCCGCACCTGTAAGAAAAGAGAAAGTAGCGAGTTAAACTTTGGCATCATTTGACGGACAGTGTGGGATAGCGCAGACTCTTACCTGAACGCTTTCAGGAATTGGACAAGAGTGATTATTCAGACATTTTTGAACTCTCAAGAACTATATACTTACGGTCCTTCACCAGGAGTTTTGGAGCCAAGATTTGTCTAGAACTCTTCCAATATCCTCAAGCCAGTGAAGTAACTGGCCATCAACGCGCCCCTGCGTTCCTCGTTGGATGGAGAGCTCCTCATTCAAAACTATAAGGTGAGTTTTGTGAACGGGAATATCAGAGGTGATAAATGGGGACGCAGTGAGGGGCTATTACTCAAATCCACGGGTGGTTAATTCCCTTTCTCCACCTTTAGGAGACTACTTCTACGGGTCAAGCAGACGAAGCTAGGTGGGCCAGTCCAGTCAGTCATCTCTGCACTTCGCATCACGTTGGTGGAGACCGTGGCTGTCCAGTTCTGCCTGACACCCCTGTGGGAACCAGGTGAGCATAACAACACCTGATAGGTCATAGGGTCCAATCTTTTTTGAAACCATGCTGATTTGTTTTTTTGAACACAGTAAAATATACAAGCATTAATTGAGATTAGAATAAATAGTTATGTTCACCTCCTTACCTATTCGATAATACCCAAATACTGATTCTGCCCCATATTTTCCTCTTGTGTGCTGCACACATACTGAACAGGCCATTTCTCAAGCTCTTCCATCCTGATGAAGGCCCGCTCAAGGGTTTATAGTGACATTTTCGAATTACATAATGTCGAATGCAAAAATGTCGAAAAACATTTGATTCGACATTATGGATTCGACATATTAACTGGACACCCCGCTCAAGATAGGCTAATACAGTAGCCTGTGAGGGCCAAAACACACCTGGGTAGACTCT
The DNA here is from genome assembly GCF_040938575.1 of Ambystoma mexicanum. Lineage (NCBI taxonomy): Eukaryota > Metazoa > Chordata > Amphibia > Caudata > Ambystomatidae > Ambystoma > Ambystoma mexicanum. The sequence continues at coordinate 1,246,977,487 of NC_090930.1, read as the reverse complement.
CTCAATTCCACTTTCTGTGTCAATTGTCAACACTGTTCACACCACCTCCCAATATTGTGTTACGCCATTGTAATATCTGTTTTGACCCCTGTTGTGCTCTGATACAACAGTAGGCAACTCACTGTTTTTAGTTTGTTTGTACTGAAATTTGAGCCGCAAATGTCTCAAACATGTATGCTTTACAGTACCGTGCATTTGGTTCATGTCTTGCCCTGAATGGAATGTTCTATGTCTTTTTTGTGTGCTATTAGACCACTAGGTCTTCTCCTTTGAATATAAATATTTATTGTAAAAAAAAGGTGTGTCTACTACGTTGTATAAATTAGACTTTTGGGGTATCTGAATAGGTAATACTGACCCTGTTCACTTGTGATTGGTTTTTGGAGATAGTATGTAGGCATGTCTTTCACAATTTAACCTGCTTGAAAGTGAGTGTTTCACAGTCAGAGCAGGCACATTTGCTCTTCACAACTAATTTATCATTACCCCATTGTTTGCCAGATTAGCATTTTTCCAACACTGGTCATTTCATATGAGAAAGCTTGAGGGATTTGATATCAAAGACCACCAGATTCATACATTTTGAAAATAATCTGGGGTAAGAATTTGGAATTATAGGCCAAATTAACAAATGATTGCAATCCTCACGACTTGTGGCATTCAAAGATACATCCCAGAGCTTTTACACCAATGCATGATAACCATATTTACTGAGAATTAAAATACTGATATACCAAAAGCCTTTTGGTAATAGGTGAAGGTCTTTGATCTCAATGTGTGTTTACAAACAAAGCAAACAGCACACAGTTAGTACTGAAACTGTCAGTAGACTATGACCTTGACTTCTGCTCTCTCCAAAGCATCTATAATCACATTGAAACATCGATGATCCAGCATTGTATGTGCCCTAACGGCAATAAAACTGAGCTGCTTATCTTCGGTACTGCTCATGCCTGCTCCAAACTTGATTCCAGATATTTGTCTCTCCCCATCAATCACTGTCACATCCAGGTTTCCAAGAAAGTTAAATCTTTGGGCTTCCATCTTAATTCTGCATTAGACTCGGACGCTCATGTGAATCAGATTGTTCAAAACTGTACCTATTACCTACGACTACTTAAGAATCTACTTCCATTCCTTTCTGAACCTAACTGTGCCCTAGTTGCCCGTGCTATCATTCTCTACCATTCTCTACAGGTTGGATTATGGTAATATCATTCTAGAAGGGGCCCACCACATGCTTTGCAGGTGATACCGAATGAGGCAGTGAGGATCATTAAGGGGAAGACCATAAGAGAAAATAGCTCACACAGTCGACAAGAATGACAGGAACTTCACTGGTTACCCATTGATGCACAACTAAAATTCACAGCGGCAATGCTAGTGCACAAGTCTTTGTATGGCAAAGTCCCTCATTACATTATAAACCTTGTGACCATGTAAGAACCTATAAGAACTTGCGCACTTCTACTATGGTTAGTATACCAGCCTACAAACTCACCAACTGCCTGGCAAAATCATTTCCCATCTAAGCAGCTATTGTTGTCCCTGAAAAAAACATACCCCAACCCACGAGTGTTAGATGGCAGTGTGGAGGCTATTCTTCCTACTCCTCTCCACCTGGGCTTTTGAAACTTCGAAAGAAAATACAGGCATATTCTGCCAAACTAATTCAATTTGCATTAACAATAGTTTTAGACTTGTGTTAGATGGGGAGGAATTTCAGAGTGAAGAATCTGGATGTGAATTTATATCTTTTAATCAGGAAAGTGAATGAGTTGCAATTTACGGAGACAAACGGATTCCACATTTGCCATTTCATTATCATCCATTTATTATGATCACTTTTAAATTAGCCTACACTTATAGGCCTATTTGGTTGTAACCTCACTGGAAAACACTGACATTGGAGTCTAGTTGCATGAAATACATCTGGTACTTTACTTAATGGATTACTTCTTAAAAATGTAGGAATTTTTGCTAATTGATTTACAGCCAACAGTAATTACACCAACCCTCATGAAATTCAACGGTGCTCCATAATGGGGAATAACAATGCCTCCCCCAAACTTGTAATTTGGAAATTTTACCAGCAAAATATTCAACAGTATTATTCTCTGAGATTTGCTAATTCTGGTAAACTTAGAATGACCCTAACAGTAAGACTTGTTTAACCTAACTATGTAACTGAAACTGAATGGAATGATGCCCTTTGTTTCCCAATTTGGTTTCTGTCAGCTCAGACACTCTGCTGTACCTGAAACAAGAATATTTCTGAAGGTGGAGGAATATCTTATCTTATATAACCTCTGAGGTCCAAAAGCATCTCCATTATTTCCTGTAACTCACACAAGACCATCTCAGAGAAAAGAGGTGTAAAGATGAGAAAATAATGTTGATGTCTTTATGACAGGTGGCTCTCTACACAACACACTCACAAGCACACACGCACACACACAGTGCCACATTCAAAGCCACATCTCAACTCATGAGAATCTATTATAACATATGATAGAAAATTAAGGTAACTGCAGTCGTAGCAGAGGCTGAGTTTGCTCAATATGAAGTGCAAATGCTTTAAACAATTTTTAAAAAGGGAAACAATTACGACAGTAGTGTGGTATCCGTTGGAAACTCAATATTTGGAGACAATCAAAACAACATGTTTGCATGTAATACCTGTAATGCTTAGCTCCTCACATTGATTCACAGTGTCAAGACCTACATACAATTACATCCAGCATGTTGGTACATATGACTGCACCCCTTCTGCTCTGTCCTCATGCAAAGCTGCCCTCAAAAATATGCCAAGCAATTTGGATAACACAATTCCAGATATTTAATCATCCTTATCCCCTCGCTCAGGTCCCATCCCTTAATATTGCTTTGCAGTCATCTTTATAGCTCCTGCTCTCTGTCTACCACAGACTTCAACATTTATTTCACTAACACAAGCTCAAAGGTTTGAGACATACCCTACTCTATCTCACAAATCAAACATCCTTCTCTTACCTCTACTATTTTATCTGTCAGCTATATCTCCTACAAATCACTCAAAGAACTAGTGACCATTCACCAGAAATTCAAAACATCTTTTTCAGATGTGGACATTTTTGCCCCTCGAGCAATCAATGCTTAAGCAGACTCCACATGCCCCTATCTCTCCTCTATCTTTGACCTTTTCTCTGAAAATTGATATTTTCCAGCTGAGTCCTGACACGTCATATTCCAACCTTGCCTCCTTGGAGTTCATATCCCTTACATTCTCATGGCATTTCTCAAGGTCTTCACCTTTTGTAGTCATTAAAGTGTGCTGCAAGTCCTTCAATGTATATCCACCATCACTTTTACTGCAAGGCTCAACCAAAAAACTATTAGTGTTATATTCCCCTCATCATTCACCAAAATTTCTAATACACTCCAATGTACCCTTGTACACGTGTAATTTATCTAATGCTCTAAACTCCTCTTAGGCCTTCCCATCTAGTGTTTTGGCATTTTTATTACAATTCACAATGTTGCAACACTCATTCTGTACACTGACCTGCTTCCCACCACTGCTCACCTTCTTAATTCCAGCTGACTCTCCATGCATCACCGATCCAGCATCAACTTCCTTTTGCTTATCTTTAAAGCAATTTTTGGCGTAACCCCTATCTGAATGACTATGTCACATGCTAATTTGCATGTTATACCCTTAGTTTTAGAGATTCCAGAGCCCTACTCCATCTCTCTGTTCCCAATCCCCTTGAACTGCCTCTGGCTTCGGTTCATTTTCTAACTTTGCCCATATGCACTGGAACTCCCTTCCCCTTGACATGAAAGATATCTCTGTAATTGCTTCTTTTAAATACGCCCTTCAAGCCCATCTCTACTCTTAATAAGGGTTCCCAGCCCTAACTCAGGAAATTGTCCATCCACCTTGATCATCTCCTCTCCCATGTTGTACATGATATCTACTTAACAATCACACTCTGTATTTTCATTTGATTATCCGTTATTATACCTATTTATGTTGTCAATCTGTGCTGTGACCAGTCCTTTTTTCACTATAATATCGCCTCCCATCACATATATCATTATGTATAGGGTCCATTCATGGAAACTCACTTTCCTTTGCATGTGAGAAAACCAAATCACAGGACCAAATCACAGGCAACTGGGATGGTCTGGCCCATGCCTTCTATGGGCCCAACAGTGAGCGTTGAATGGGTTTCCCTGAGCTCTTTTTTCGTTTCCCGCAAGGTAACTAACTATCAATGTAGTTTAACTCCAGGCACAACAAGAACATGACCAAGTGACCACCAGGGAATTGAAGCATTGGAGATCATGGAACCTGTGGCCAAGCCAGCATATGAGCACTAAAACATAGGAGAGGCACAAATCAAGCAGACAAGTGACATTTGCTTGGTTTCCTTATGGTCAGTGCTGAATGCAAAGACCATCGAATTATGCATTTTGCTTGAGTCACTTTGAGGCCCAAAACAATGTCTGAGAAAATCAAGATGGTGCCTAAAAAGTAAAGCCTTTTAAAGGCTTACCCATAGGTAGTAAGGTAACATCTTCAGGCTCAAGTGTCCCATACCAAATAAGCCAATATAGGAGAACAAATAGTTATTTACTAGGAGATACCAATAAAACAATAAAAAAAAATATACATTTGCAGACCAGTCAGAGCTGTTGCTCAGGAAAGAGACAATCAGGAGTCAGCTTACAAGACTGCTCACAGACTCAAGGCTGCACGCAGTAGTTTGGTTTATTTTACCCAGTGCAGGTAGAGGAAATGCTTGAATACCCTGGGGCTGCAATCCTAAGTGAGGTGGAAGACCCAAACTGGAAGAAGGTGGAATTATTGTTGGATATTATGATAGAATGCCTCAAGTATCTACAGGATAGGAGGGGAAAGCCATGTTAGAGTCTGAGGGCAGTGGGAGTGAATTGAACCAGAGTGGCATGTGTTAAGACGGATTTCTGAACTCTGTCCTGGAGGCGCAGAGGTTCAGAAGGCCAACCTAGGTTCTTGGAACAGGGTAACCTCTGGACAAGCCAGACCAATCAGGGTAGCGATTGCGGCGGTCAAGACTAGGTCTCAAGAGGGGTGAGGGTGACTGAAAGCCCGCAATGAGCACACAAAGCAAGGACACTTACAAATTACTCCAAACAGGTGTTATATTAAAAATATATACACATTTATTACAAGTCCTTTGTAACATTGACTGTAGCGAGAAATCACAATAAAACTCCAGTAAACCAACACATACCAAACCAATACAATATATATACAAATACAAACGAGTCTAACAAGTTAGACGCACGAAATGTGTAGACCACCTAGATGGGGAGGAAAACAGGCTGTGCGAATAATAATTAGACCCAGTCCGCCTTCAGAGGCACCTAACTAAAAGGAAGTCCAAGCCCTACGAAGAGTGGAGCCTTGTGCTCAAAAGTACCTGCACACGCTGGTGCCAACGGGCAAAAAGGGGAGTCTCTTCGAGGGAATCAGGCAGTTTAGTTTGGTGAACAAATGAAGATGAACAGAGCTCCGCGACTCAAGCGCAGCCTCCACTGTGGGCAGAAGCAGAGCGCGAGTACAGAAAGGCGTGCTGTTAGACACAGCGGGGAAAAGCTATGGGCTCCTGCAGGAGGGCGACCAGTTCCTAGCTATGCTACTCACCGGTCCCCGATGCAAGCAGACCCAGTGTCATGATGCCCGCTCCCGGGGAGCCGGTTCAAGCCCTGCGTCCCCGAAAGCGGACATCCAGTCCCCAAGGAAGGACCCAGCAACCCCATATAGGGGCCCTTTGGACAGTGTCCTGGTGCTTATGGCGCCAGGCTCATAAAAGACATCAGTCCTGGCGCCATAGGCGCCAGGCTCATTATGGGAGTGCTTGGGTGCACTTACCTGATGCAGACCATGCTGCAGGATCTCGGCCTCCTTGAGGCCTGAAAGGAACTACTTTACCTGTGGGACTAATTTACCATCCGGGCGTGGTCGGGGAAGGATACATACCTGATTGGAGGAAGGATACATACCTGGAACTTCTTCCAAGGCTATTTAAACCCCACCCGAACAGCCACACGTGCTTCGCGTTGTTCTGCATCTAGCAGCTGGACACTCACCGTGTCTGCTCCTGCATCCTGACTTCTGCCACGCCTGCCAGCATCCTGGATCACCTGCAAAGGAAGAGAAGTAGAGAACAGAAGAAGGAAAAGTCCTTACCTGCTGAATCCGCATCCCGGAGACATCTCGCCGACAATCCTGAAAAGGAAGACTTTTATTTAAAAGCTCATCGCGTCGATCGCTGCAGCGCCGCATTCCACTCACTTTTTCAGGGCGTCTCCATATTCAGCAGCGATCATCGGGATTCGCAGTCACGCCCCAGCGCCTAGGGAGAAAAAGACCAGAACAAAAGGTGAGAGAGAGAAGGGAATAAGGAAAGCTAAATCTCCATGTTAAGACTTACCAGTTGATTCATTCCCTCTTCATTTCGGGTCCGCGCCGCATCCTGGCTTTTCCGGACCCAGGCCCCTAAGGGGAAAAAGAGACATCAGCGTTAATGAGCGAATGAAAAGACATTACCAAGAAAACGCTCATTAAAGACTTACCTGATTTCTACAAGGATTTCACCTCTCATCTCGGGTCGCTGCCTGTTCCCCGGCATTCCGTACCCCGGCCCCTATGGGGAAAAAGACACTAGCATTAATACATTAATGCATGGACACAAGGGAACCTCTTATCAAAAAACTTACCTGGAAGCCAAGCAAGTTTGGTTCTCACCAATCCGAAAATCCAGTGAAGTAACTGGATTCCAACGCGCCCCTGCATCAGAAGCAGGATGGAGAGCTCGTCCTTCCAGACCCTAAGGTGAGACGCTACGAGGAATCACAGAAGGGTTTCGAGGAGGGTGAGAGGGGAAAGTGGGAGGCCGATTGCATTACCCCGCAGACAGTTAATCCCCTATTTTCGCCTACAGAAGGATACTTCTGCGAGCCAGACAAGCCAGATTTGGGGCCCAGTCCAGTCCGTCTTCCGAACCCTGCGCATCATTTTAGAAGAGGTCACAGCAGCGCGAACCAGGCCAGTGCCTCCTTGGGAGTCAGGTGAGCGTTACACCCAGGCTGCTCCGCGTCCGTTTCTGTGCTGGCAGGTTCAGATAGGAGCAGGGGACGTCTCGTCGTCGTGTAGATTCCGCAGCAGCAGTCGTAATACAACACAACCTGACGGCGGTTACAGAGGAAGACTCCTGGGTAGGCTGGTCAGTCTGCTGGATGGCCCAGAGACACTTCGGAAGGCTTACGTGCAGGAGATGGTGAAGATGCAGAGAATAGTTGTTCCCACTATTCCAAGGGTCGAAGTACCAGTACAGGCCTTCTCGTTCGATCGAGGTAGAAAGGGTTTCACAAAGCGACAGCAGTGCAGAGGAGCAGTCCTACAGCGGGTCGCCAGCGATTCCTCGGTTCAGCCTCGTGGTTGCAGGATACTTGGCTCCTGTATTCCTTTGTTCGTGAGAACTCAGGAGATCGACATGGTAGTGGTGTTTCCAGCCTCCTCTTATCCACGGTTCCCTTCGCGCCAAAACGGAGAGGACCCAATGGGAGATCTGCTCACAAAACACTCACACCATACGTGGACCTATCACGGACCACGGTGGTCCCAGGCATTCATACCACACTAGACTCTCTGGCACCCAGGATGTGTATTGGGACCAGACATCCCAGCCCACATCCTGGAGGCACACACAAGGCCTGTAGAAGCCTGCGAAAGCATCTGTGTTTTGCGGGAAAGTTCATGCCCAAATAAGGAAGGCCCCGGGTCGGCTCGACCTGGGGAAGGTGAAGGGGGCAAGACGGTCAGCGGACAGGACAAAGAGCCTCGTGGTCTGGCCATTTTGGGAGCCAGGCCACCATTTTGGGCTAAGCGCGAGAAACGCGCTTAAAACGCCAAAAGGAGCTCAAAAACACAAGAAACGATCGCTGCCACCAGTCCCACCCGTGATTCACTTACACCGATCATTTACAATCCAAAAAGAGTATCTAGGGCCTGTAGAAGACTAGAGACCCAAGAGAGCAGTAACTTAGCTTACAGTGCCCTCTTGTGTCATGTTGCACGAAAGCTGCAACATGATAAAGAAACTATGGAAAACAACGTTCCCCGGTACTGACTGTCTTAAGGGCATGTCAGTTTCCCCGTAAAAATGGAGCGAAAGCCCAGAGGAGTGCGGCAGAAGGCTGCACTTCTCTGGCAAAATCTAGATCCTGGTGAAAACAACAGCAAAAAGTTTAGGGGTTGCAACATGGAAGGAAAATTACCCACAATTAAGAAATCTTTCCTAACAGCATGGAGGGAAGGACACTGGAGAAAGCCTGAAGGAGGAATCTTTAACTTGGGATATCAATACTTAGTGTGTGGTTAGCATGGGGGCTGACAGGACTGCTGAAGATTATGTTTTGGATCATTTGGTTTGACTGGCCCACTGTGATCTATGTTTTGGATAGCTTAGAGAGTGAAGAGGACTGATTAAGAGTAAATTGGGACTCTTTTTGCATTAAAACTCATCTTCAAGGTTGGGAACACCTCGACCCCATCACTTTGTGTTGGCCCATCGCGAACAAGTTTTCAATAGCCACTCCGTTTGGGTTTTTGGTTATTTTGCGTAGGCCATATTGACCTTTTACCAATACCAGCCTGGGACTAATGCCAAATAAAGTCTTGTTTTTACAGTATAATTGCTTTGGCTCCTTTGTATCCTTTCTCGCCCTCCATCCCTTACTCAAATCTCCCAATGACCTTCTGTTAAGCACCATACAAATGCATGCCATGCACTCTGTTTTAATTTTCATGTGCATCAAATACATTGACTTTCTTGTTTGATAAATATGTATACAAATAAATACATATGTGTGTTGACCAAAGATATGCAGTATTATTTTACATTCTCGGAAAATACATGAATCAAAAAGAACATAAGATAACAGAACCATCTCTATTGATTTAGCTTTGAATCCCACCAGTTTTAAATGCTAATCTTGGGTATTGTGGTAATGTGTTAAAATTAAGGTCACACCTACAAGATGACATCCCTTCATTTCAAACTTCCTCCATTGATCATACTCCTGTTCACTTTCTCATGCTCACAATCATCCCTTCCACCATCCTTCTTTGTGTGATAAGACAAATATGAACATACACATCTAAATGCATTTGACTGAAGATCACGTTTTTTTCTAACAACAATTTGGTCATGACCAGTCATTATGAGTGTAGATATATTCCCATAATATATCTGAAAAAGTTCTGCCAAACTCAGTTATTGCTACTACAATTTGGTGAGCAAAAAGGCTGGCAGATTATGATTGGTGTCATGGTAGTGTACATCTCCATATTTGGAGCCCAAAGTCCTCAATTGTGGTTTGGTGGATATATCACAGAGTTCATTATTCTCGTCCAGCTATATGCTGGTGGCAAAGGCTACTGAAGTCGGAATTTGGTGCAGAATCCTGGTTGTAAAGTGGTGGTGAATCATGTACTGGCATTTTACCAACATTTCTTTCAAGCACTGATGAACTAGTAATCATATCGATTGTTTGGTTGTTGTGTAACTATATCAGACAGCGTAACGGATGGGATCAGTTTGTACATTGGTAACATAGACAGTGGATGTGCCTAATAAGTATTGTCATGTGCTTACAGTTTAAGTCTATTTATTTACCGTATTATTTCCATTGATGTACTACTTATTTGATTTCTGCATGTGTACATCCACTCCCTTCCTTTAGATGGAAAGTGGTATCTCAGTATAGCAACACAGTAAACCACAAATAATGTAATAAAGCAACCTAGAAATAAAGCACATTTTCCCCAAATCTACTTCATAATATTATACTATTGAAATCACATATCTAGACACAAAATATTTTCTTATAGTGTGGGCACCAGTAAATGTTAATTTTGTATTATTTTCTGGTTGTATCTTGCACAATTGTTTCAATATTTGTGCGGAAGAATGAGTTCAGTGAATCATCATTTAATAAGGATAATTACAGCAGGCAGCATAATGCCGTATGTTTTCCTTGTGGCAAAGCATTATTTGTGCACAGCCTTTGCTCTTTGGGATTTCAGATACTTGGCCTCATTACATGTTTGGTAGTGCCGGTAGCAACGTGCCAGGACCATTTCCAGACTGTCAAACTGTACATTTGCCGGTAGGGGCACAGAACTACTGGCAAGCCTGACCTGCTGGGAGTTCAGGCTCATACCGGCATGCTTTTTCCTGAAGCACTGGCACTGTTACTAACAGTGCTGGCGCTTCAGGTTTCCCATTCCCTCATGGGAATGGGAAATAACTGTTCCACCACCACCTCTGATATCCCGATATAAGGAGTTGGTGGCAACCTCGGAATGAGGCCCACTGTCACACCACTATCTACAGGACCCCTGGTTCATTCTCCCTTTTCCTCTCCGAGTGGTCTCATATCACCTCTTCTCCTCTTGCTCCCAGCTCCAAGTTTTTCCTCCTCTGAGACTTCAATATTCACCTTGACTCTCCTGCAGCCTCTGTGACTTTCTTTCCCTCATCATTCATCCCTCCCGTCCAACGCACTCAGTCGGATATACCTGGGATGCTCTCATCTCAGCAGACATCCCCATCTCCAACCCTCTCACCACACCTCTCTGACCATGCTCTCCTGTCCTCTTACCTGGATCTTTTAGGCCCCCGGCTAAGCCTGCACTGCCAGTCTCCTTCTCTGCCATTCGTCCGATGAACCGAGTGTCAGTTGCTTCTTTTGCTGCCATTTTCATTCCCCCTCACACTCCTGTTACAGACTTCCACAATGACCCTTCTGCCCTTGCTAATCTTCACCTCTCTATCACCAACACCCTGGACATCCTTGTCCCTGTCAAGACGACAAGAGGATCTGCATGAAGCCTGCTTCCAAGCGCTACAGCTGGTATGACTGTGACCTAGCCTCTTTGAAACACATGTGCAGAGTTGCTGAGCGGACGTGGAGGACATCTGTCACATCCTCTGATGGACTGGCCTACCACCTGCTCCAAAAGCAATACACACTCTCCATCAGCTCTAAGAAAGGGTACCTTATCCAAGCCCATCTCTGGGGCCACTAACAGCATGGGAAAACTGTTTCAAATCTGCAATGAACTTGCCAATCCTGCTGCAGTCTCCACTTCTCCCCTGCCATCCCTGACCCGATGCACTTCACTGGCCTCCCACTTCTTAACCAAAACTCAGGACATCCTGCCCTCACTGGCCTGGCCGACTTCTGTAATCACTCCTTTGCCACTGGCTCCTTCCTGCTACACCTCAAGCACTCCTGTGTGCATCCTCCCCTCAAAAAGCTCTCTGGCAACCCCTCCTGCCCAGCTAAGTACTGCCCTACCTCCATTACCCCCGTCATGGGCAAACTTTTGAAGAAACTAGTGATCTCCCAACTGATCCAACATACTGAATCTGTTGGTTGTCTCCACAACCACAAGTCTGGCTTCAGAGCATTCAGAGGCATGGAAACTGCACTATTGAACACTACTTTTCAAATCTCGATTCTAACTCTCCTTCCATTTTTATACTTCTGGATCTTTCCTCTGCCTTTGACAAATTCAATCATGCCACCCTGATAAATCGGCTATGTGACACCCTTGGCAACAAGGGCCTGGCACCGGACTGGATGAACTGATTCCTTTGCGACCAACCTTCAGAGAACTAACTGGGCCCTTTTCTCTCCTCTATCACACTGTCCATCTGAAGCGTCCCTCAAGGCTCTATCCTCTTGCCATGGCTTTTCAAGATCTACCTTGCCTCACTGACTCACCTGATCTCCTCCTTATCTCCAGCGCTTCTAGTGTTATGCAGATGACATGCAGCTCTCCTTCAAGCTTCCCTCTACTTCCTCCTTTTCCTCTTCTCTCCTCCCTGACTGTCTGACTTCTGTTCAGGCATGGTGTGCTGCCAATGATCCCTGCCTGAATGCCAGCAAGACTGAGATCCTTCTCATTGTGACCCCAGCTCCCTCCTTCCTTCCTTCCCTCTGGCCGCCCTCCATGGGTTCCCTCCTCTCACCCTCTTGTGAGGCAAAACACCTTGGTGTATTCTTTGACTTCTGTCTCTCCTTCTCTCCTCACATTGCAGACCTTGCCAAGAAGGTCCACTATCAGCTGCATCTCCTCAGAGGCATTCTCACTTTCATCATCTTCCCCCAGAAATTCAATGTCTCCAGAGCTCTGCTTCTCTCTAGGCTGGACTACTGCAACAGTCTCTTCCTCAATCTTCCTTTATCCTCCCTTCACCCCTTCAACTAATCCCTGAATAGGACTGTGAGACTTATCCTTGACCTCAAGCCCAGGGACTGCATCTCTCCTGCCGTAACATCTCTCCACTGGCTCTGGGTTGCAGCTAGGATCAAGTTCAAGGCCCTCTGCATCATCCACAAGGCATTCTGGGGCCTGGGACCCTACTGCATCCAACTCTCTCTCCCTGCATACATCGCTGCTAGAGCCTTTTAGACTTTTTGCTAGAACTCTCTGGAGATAAGAAGCTTCTCTAAGCATAGAGTGTGGGGTAGACCTCTCTCAACTGCAGGAGCCTCCCTCTGCAATGGTCTCCCTCCCCCTATCAGTCTTCAGCCAGATCTCCTTATGTTCCGGAAGCTCCTCAAGACCCTCGTTTTCTCTTCATCCTTCCCTCTCCCCCTCACCTGCCACAGTGACTGGCTGCCTGGTTCCCTCTCAGTTCTACAGGGCACCAGCCCCCCTCACACAGTCCGCTCCCTCCTAGCACTTAGCATGTGGACCCTCACTCCCTTAGCCCCATGGCATCCCTGGCACTTGCCCTCCTATCCTCCCCTAACCACTCACCTAGTGCCTGTGGCCCTCTTCCTCCCCTCGACCCCCTTTCACTCACACTCTGTCCTCTTTAACCTGCACTTCCCTTCCCACTCTAGCACTTTGCATATTGTGCAGACCGGCACTTACCCCCTTGCACTTTATGTTACGGCACTTGCCCAATCCAAATGTTAAAAGGCCTAGTAGGACATAATTGTTATCTTTCTCCCTTGTTCCTCCCCCTTTTTCATCTTGTGGTGCCTTGAAACACCATTTGTTATATAGGCCCCTTACAAATATCCAATAAATAAATCCATAAAATAAAAAAACCCTATGTGGAGTCTTTGAAAATCCTTCCTAGCAGTGGGTCACATTAGTAAGAAGGATGGTGTTGTGAGGTGCAAAAAAGGTACACAAAGTAGTGAAACAGGTTAAAGAAACATAGAACGTGAACTAAAAAAGGTGATGTTCATATGAATGAAGAAGGTACCCAGACGGCTGTAGAACCTAAGAGAGACAGAGAGCCTAATTCACAGGCGAGTTTTATAAAGGCAAAACCCCCATGAAATCACTCTGTGATCAAGGCCCAGAATGTGATTATAAGGATGAGAATGGTGCTCAGAACAGCAAAGAAGATGCTATTAGGGGTGAAAATAGTGAAAAAATACAAAGTAAAAGTGTAAAGGTAAGATGGAAGAGCTTGAACAGAGGAGTGAAGAAGGTATTAGGGGTGTAAAACATGAAAAAGATTGAAAAATATCTCGGTGCGATAGCACGGAAAAGGGAGGTGCTCAGAAGAGCAAAGAAGGCATACGCAAGGGTGAATAACATAAGAGAGCAGCAAGAAACCATGCAAGTCATGAAAGTAGTTCTCAAATGGATTAAGACGATGGTAGAGTTTAGAAATATTTGAAGACTAGTTCTTTTAGAACTCAAAGACTGAAGAATGTAAGATAATGCGGGGAGTAGAGAGAACCAAACAAAATGCGTGAATAGGGCTGACGATGATGGGATACAGTGTGTAGACCCTGTAACTGAAGGTTCGCAGACAAATTCAGTGGAAAATGGGATAAAGAGAGCAACGAGTTAAAAGAAGACAATACAATTGAGAGGTGGTCATGGGGGCAAAGGAAGATGTGAGGAGTTGGTGACAGAATGTATAGAACACTGGAAAGATGGTGTAAGGTAGGCAAACTAGAAGTGGAAGTGGGGCAAGAGTTGCTGACACGTTTGAGTGGTGATATTTGGAAAGAATATAATTACCAAAGAGGAGAAAACACTAAAGTTAAAGGTAGTTAGAAGTAAAGAGTGTTAAGTCGGATGAAGGATAGAGAAGCCAGTGTATTGGGGTGAAGGAGGAGTCTCCAGAGAGGGAACACCAAACACATGTCAAAGAAAGTAATTTGTGGATAGAGTGGTCAAGGATCTTCAAGAGTATAAGAGAAATTCCAATGCACTTGGTATAAATGTTGCCACTGCAAGCCAATGAGAGCAAAGAGTAGGTGAACACCCTATTATGCTGCAAAATACTGTTTATCCACATCCAGATCTTAAGAGGTTGCCACAGTCTGGACCTATAGCCCCCACTTCCTTGATGTAGGCCCCCAAAATTCCCATTATAGTAGACCATCTTCAGTAACAGATTTGGGGAACCTGGAGAATGATAGCAGGCCACAGACCAATACACGTAGGTCTCAAATGAGAAGAACGAGAAAAGAGAAGACATTCTGATAGTACATCCTTTCAATCAAGACCCATTCAACAAACCCTGCAAGCGGCAGGGCCGTAATGACCTGGTAATTGCCCATTTGCGGCACCGTAAAAAATTGAAAGTTTGGCGGCAGCCTGCCGGTTTCACCGACAAGGCTACCGCCAAACTTGTAATGAGGCCGATAGATATTTATATGTATATGTCTAAGATTGGAGCATAGATAACAATCCCTGACTGAACGCTTCCAAAGCAGAAATTATTTTCTTTGGTTTTCTCACACTACCATACACATGGCACACCCTGGGACCAGTCACAAGTTCCTACAAACATGTAAAGCAAAGAAACAAAAAAAAAACTTTGGGAGTGATGTTTGACAGCTAACCTACCCTGCAATTTCAAATCAATGTCATTGGCCAAATACATGGCGAAAGAGAAATCTTACTATACTTAGATGTGAATCATACTTTGTTGCGACATGGTCTCTAGCCCTATCATGCCTAGAATATTGCAACAGCCTCTACCATGGATTGACCAGCCAGCAAATGAAAAAAGCTTAAGTACATCCAGAACAATGCAGCTAAACGGATTCAGCCCTAAAGCCCATGACCTTAGTTTAGACCCTAATCCTGAGCATGACCCAGCCCCTGTCTAGCCAATGTGTCAATTAAATTGTCCCTCATTTGGGAAACTGATCCTTTGCAAAGCACCCAGTTTCAACTCTGCATTGGAAACTGTCCCAGCTAAGAGAAAACTAACATCATCAAATATGTACCAAGGAGGTCTTTGAAGTGATCCCAAACCAACAATTTGAAGCATCCCAGCTACAAAAGGGTGAGGCGCAGAACCAGATCATAGCCACGTTAAGGGCAGAATAATGGAATAATATAGCTTGTGCCCCACAAAATGAAAACATTTACAGGAGATTCGAGACACAAGTAAAATCCTCTGACTGATGAATAGCTTTAACATACTGGTTGCAAATCATGCCCTGTCCTTTGCTGTAACAACCTTCCAAACTTTGGGCAGTTAATTCTTCTTAACACTGTTTTGCCTTTCTGCATGCGCATCTTCTCTATGCTAACAGTGAACCCTGGATTTAATCAGCCTCCTTTGCGTGTTGACAGATGATGTGCTCTGCCTCTAGACGTTTAAATTATCTTAGCAAATGTTTTTCTTCTTTCTTTCCCATGGTGCACATTGACCTTCTCTGTCTGTAACCCCATTCAGTCATGAACTTCTTTGTTGCTGTTCCTTATATATCTCTTCTACTTTCCTTGTGATTTGAAGCAGCAATTCCACACATTTGCAATCTATAAACACAACAAATAAGTATATACGTCCTGAAATTCAGTAATCACTTGTTTCAGCCCCGGCACCACAGTTGCACACACATGTGAAAGTTGTCACTCAGTTACACCACTTCTTAATGAAATGAGTTATTGTATAAAATGATGATGATGAAGTCAAACAATACTAACAAATACTTGAAAAAACATGAAACAAAAGTGATTTTATTGTAAAAACTATGGGCCTCATTTCAGGTTTTGTGGCATTCCAAGGGTGTTTCTGCAGAAATATCACCAAACTTGGTTACTGAAACACACAATCTGGCAGATTCTGCCATATTATGAGTTGCAATAAGGCTTTGCTATTCCAAACGTTTGGAGGCGATTGTGGAGTATTCACCATGGGTGCAAATTCCGCTCATGGATAATCCTCCATTTGTTTGGTGTAAAGTGCAGGAGAAACCTACAACTATACGATGGAGGAATCCCTGCCCCCCCACACTTTACCTCCATTCTTGGAATTTGGTGGGGTGGTACACGTGTCTGTAAATCTGTTACTACCAGAAGAGTGATGGCATCAGATTTAACCCCACCTTTGTACTGCACTCCCACACTCGTAATGAGGGCATCTGTAACCTCACTTGGTGGTGCAGCAATTATAAGACAAATCTAAACATTCTGAAACAGAAACTATGAGACAAAGTAATTCTGCCATTAAAGGAACACCTAATCTAATACAAAGAAGGTGGAAGAATAAAGGTCTCATTCTGAGTTTGGCGGTATTCAGGTGGTAAATCCTGCAGAGTACCACAATACTCAATTACTGTTACAGTCACTTGGTCCAGTGGAGTACACATGGGATAACAAGTGGTGGTAATGCCCCATTTCTGGAGCACATGGAACTCCACTGGGATTTTTTGTAGATGTACTGCCAGCTGAATTACCGCTTGGTAAAGACACTGATTTTTGGAGGTAAAGTGGAGGATTTACCTTAAGCAACAAGCTGGTGATGAATGTGTTTGTCTTTCAACGAAAATCAGCGGATTTACTGCACGGTCATCCCACTGACAGTAAATCCACCAAAAAATATACAATTTGGTGGTTTGGGAAAAGTGGCGGTAACAGAAATACCACCACTGTTTTCCTGCACCACCAAACGTGTACTGAGGACCTATATATCTGCTTTCACATTGTTATACTTCCCTTTACACAATTGATAGCAATACTTTGCTCCGCTAAGTGATGTTAAGGTGCCACCGATAACGCAAATCTAAAAAGGGTGGGTTGGGCATGCACTTTCAATTGGATCATTTGTACATATTATACATGAATGTACAATGTCCACCTGAGCTTTCAAAGTATGAAAAGCTTCCTCACATGTTTCTTTTCACATGAAAGGGACGTTTGTTTGCAACACTTGTGAGGCTTGTAACTCGTTCTACTTTATTGTACTTGGATTTTGGGATAGTATTGTATGCTTCTAATGACACTTCAGAGCACAAACAAATGAGAAGGTGGGCCGGGAGAAGGGGTTTGGGTCACATTAACATTACAAAACAGGTTAATTTGGAGGAAATGTTGGGAGTAGACGTTTTCAAAGCAAATGTATTCAAAATTAATGTTATGAAAAATACACAGGAATTACCCAGTTCCGTGGTTTCATAAAAAGGAACTATATTACAAGATGTCATGGTTTTTAATTTTTCTGGTCCAATTCTTTGTTGCAGAATTAGCTGATTCCCAGTATCGGACTGACTCATAAAACTGGCTCGGGCACCAATGAAAAAGTGGCCCACTGTTGCAAATAACAATTCACTCCTTTTGTGACAGACTGCTTGAGTAGTTCCCAAGGGGGAGTTTTTTAGTCAAATGTGTTAGAAATTCAGCATTTTAAAGGATATGTTCAGTAACATAGTTCAAAACTCCTACCCACATAGTGAAGTACCTATTCAAAGTGTCCCACACTAGAAATGTTGACCTGCAATTCGGATATTGCCCTATAGGCCACTCCGGGCTGCTGATGCCAAAAATCGGAACCCTTGACTGCAAGTTATGGCGGTTGCAGGAAGTTACATCTGGATGACAAAGTAAGCTTTAAAGATGGGTTTTGGAGTTCTTGACAGCCTATCTGCCATGCAGTTCTGAGTGCATAGTAAAATATCTCAAAAATGATTAGCAGCTGGACAAGTAGCCCTTGGGGTGTGTTGATAATAAAACCTACGACCAGGCAAACGGGGGAAAACGAATGCAGCTGTTTCGTAATTTCAAAGCAGACACCATGGCCATAGTTGATTTTGGGAGGGTAATAAATCCTTGACAGTCCCGCCCCCTTGAAGATAAAGTGTAACACGTAGCAATGTTCTTTAGGATTTTCCATTGGTAGTTGCGATGGAGTGCTGATTGAGAAGTTGGCTTCAACAATTATGCCGTCATTCCTACTCTCAGAAACCGGGACTACAGAAAAGTCCAGTTTTTGAGTTTATTCATCTGGGAGTACACTGTTGCATGTTGCATGGGGTACCACAAAGTCAGGTCTCTGGATCCATTTAGTCCAAGATGCTGCCTGTAATACAATTGTGAATCATTGCTAGGCAGCCAGCCGGTGTGTTTTGTTTGAGGCCATCTTTGCCTAGGTGAATTGCCCAATACAATGGGCCTCATTACGAGGCTGGTGACCGCTGAATGAACGGTGCCGGTAAGGGACCGGCACCGTTCATTCTGGGCTGCCACATTATGAGTACTGCCAGACCAGACGTGTAGTGCGAGACCCGCTAGCAGTCCAGGATGCTAACAATGGGCACGTCATTAACGGGCCCGTTGTTAGCATCCTCCCGGTTCCCATTGAGCCCTATGGGGGCTCAAATTGTAATGGGAACGTATCGGGTCCGGGTTCCGCAAAAGGAAATTACCGGGCCCTCCAAGGTCGGAATGGCCTGGTAAGTCCTCTTTTGCAGGACCCAGACCCGAGTTTGGGGTAGCCATGCCGCTAAAAACGGCATGGCTACCTCCAAACTCGTAATGAGGCCCAATGAATCGGTGTAAAGGTGGTAAAGGAGGCCAAACCGTTCAAAGGCAAATGGTTTGAAGTAGACATCTAATCACCAAGTTGACAAAGAAAACCCTTGTGAGACCCTGCGTTGTTGCTGTTTCGTTATTCTACTCTACTCTATTCTAGTGATGTTGCTGTTTTGAGTTGCTGGTTCGCAATATGAGACATACTTTGCAGTTTGCAGTTAGTCTGACATAATACATTTAACAAAAAGCATTTGAGCTTGTAAAGATTATGATTTAAATCAAACATTTCATCCTGTGAACAGTCATTAAAGAGGACTTCACCTCCAAAGAGTAGAAATGTAAACTATACCTCACTCTGAGCCTAATTCACAGAAGCGTTTTATAATGGCAAAACCCCATTGGAAAATGCCCCGTATTTTCTTTCCGAAACTGAGACAGAATAGTGAAACAGTGTTGTCCTTTTACCATAGTTGATCAAAGTGGGACAGAATCGTGAACTCCTAGAAAACATATCATAATCAACACGTGTGCCAAGGCGACAGGCTTTTAACCCAAACCGATATACAATTCAGTTGTTCGAAAGTAAAGCTTAGCCAAACAATCACTGACAAAGAATATGCAGTCTTTGATCTGCACCCTTTATGCGATGATTATGAATATTTAACCACTTGACGCCAATTGAACTTTTTACACAAAGCAAATGTAGCACTACAACTAGAGTGTGATCTCCTCGTCTCCAAACGCAATTAAACAAAGCGTCTTATGTCTAACCCTGTTTTCACATCTCACAAAATCTGTCAAAGGTTTCATGACAGAAAGTGTCATTTTGAATGAAATCTTTGTTGCAATTCTGAGAGCAAACACCACCTACTGTTTACGAGTTAATTACGTTAATAACAAATGCAATGGCACCTGAAATAGAAATTGTCACTGAGACATCTCAGCAGGTTGTGGTATATGTATGTGCTGTCATGTCTCATAACATCAGAATGTGGAGATATTGGGGTGCACAATTTCATGAAATAGGTTGCTAGGTAGGCCTTCATTTTACTTGCCATCATTTGTGAATACATTTCTTAGATTGACATGTCACACAGAATTGTATACAAAAACAATCACTGCATTATCAGTCAATAAATCAACCAATGACTTTATTTCAGGAATGCAAAAGTCCTATAAACGTTTTAAAAAAATAACTTACAAATACATCTTAAAATCGCACAGTCAACAGGAGAGTATAACTTTTATCCATAGCTAATACATCTTGCAATGCTTCTTTCTAAGTGACCAACATGACCAGCTTTAAATTAATGTATTTCATTGTATTGTTCATTCATAACAAGCTTAATACCAGTGGGCGCTTTCTATGCGCTGGATCGCAATTCAAACCTGTGTCGTTGTCTTGCTTCCAAGACAAACGTGTTGCCCCTGAGCTGTCCTCCCTGCCTCCAACAATGAGTGTTTTGTAATCTTTTAGGTCCATTTCTGGCAGCTTCTGCCAAAATAAAGAATGTTGATGATGACCAGAGATTTAAATGTTAAATGTTAAATGTTAAAGGTATTTGTACCGCGCACCGTCACCAACGGAATTGGTCCCCAGGCGCTCTGGCGGATCTGTAAATGATAAGAGGGGGTGGGTTAGTAAGGTGAAGAGGGAGTAGGATAGTGGGAGGAGTGGTGTTCTGTTGGCAGCTTCAACTCGGTATACACCGGATGCTGAGCTTTGGTGCGGGTATTGGATCGGTGTCAGTCCGTGTGTGCTGTTGCTCCGGCTTATGTGTTGTTGCAGTGTTGTGAAGTGCGTGCGGCTTGTGGTGCGAGAGATGGTTGTGTGAGTTTTTGAGCTAGATAAGTATGCAGAGTTTGAGGTTATATTGGTTAGTGGGTTACCTGACCTTTAGCATGCTAACATTCACAGTATTGTCTAAGCGTGGCACTTGTTGGCCTTCACAATCCTATCTAGAAGTGGCGCAGGCCACTGTTCAGAATTCTATCTAGGTGTGGGCATGCCAACATTTACAATCCTATCTAGATGCGGCACAGGCCACTGTTCAGAATTCTATCTAGGTGTGGACATGCTAATGTTCACAGTTCTACCTAAGTGTGGACATGCTAATATTCACAATTCTATATAAGTGTGGACATGCTAATATTCACAACTCTATCTAGATGCGACGCAGGCCAATGTTCACCATTCTATCTAGGTGTGGACATGCCAACATTCACAATTCTAAGTGTGGACATGCTAATATTCACAATTCTATCTAAGTGTGGACATGCTAATGTTCACAGTTCTACCTAAGTGTGGACATGCTAATACTCACAATTCTAAGTGTGGGCATGCTAATATTCACAATTCTATCTAAGTTTGGACATGCTAATATTCACAATTCTATCTAAGTGTGAACATGCTAATGTTCACAGTTCTACCTAAGTGTGGACAAGCTAATATTCACAATTCTATCTAGATGCGACGCAGGCTAGTGTTCAGAATTCTGTCTAGGAGTGGACATGCCAACATTCACAATTCTATCTAAGTGTGGACATGCTAATATTCACAATTCTATCTAAGTGTGGACATGCTAATATTCACAATTATTTCTAGATGTGACACAGGCTAGTGTTCACAATTCTATCTATGTGTGGACATGCCAACATTCACAATTCTATCTAAGTGTGGACATGCTAACATTCACAATTCTATCTAAGTGTGGACATGCTAATATTCACGATTTTACCTAAGTGTGGACATGCTAATATTCACGATTCTATCTAGATGCGACGCAGGCTAGTGTTCACAATTCTATCTAGGTGTGGACATTCAACATTCACAAATCTATCTAAGTGTGGACATGCTAATATTCACAATTCTATTTAAGTGTGGACATGCTAATATTCACGATTCTCTCTAGATGCGATGCAGGCTAGTGTTCACAAATGTATCTAGGTGTGGACATGCTAATAAGGGAGATGAGATAGAGTGGCAAGGGTTTTCTGGAGTAGAGTGATTGCTCTACTCCCCACCCATGCCACACTCACGGTTTTTGTTGGTGTCTGTTAGCTGTTGGCTTCCTTGGCGTCCCCTGCGGACACCTGCAGACACATCTTGGGCCCATCCTTTGTCTCGGGGTCCTTCACAGCAGGGCTGCCGGGCAGAGGGCTGCCCTAGGGTGTCCTTGATGTGGTGTATGTGGACCAATCCAGATGGAGTGGGAGTGTTGGGAGGCGGGAAGAGGGAAACCAGGAAGGGGTGGGAAGGGGGAGAGGGACCAAGCGCTGAGTGCGCTATGGTGCTTTTAAGCACCTTTACAAAATAATATTGCTTTTTTTGGGGGAGATGGGGGTCAGGAGACTCCTTACGTGGCCCTGGCCTCGCTGGAAATGGCGGGGTCTGTCTACAGCAGACCCTCGCCACGGCCTCTGTTTCCTTTTTTTTTTGTTTTTGTTTTTTTACAAAAAAACAGACCAATCGGGACAAGGGGAGGTGGGCAGAGGGAAACCAGGAAGGGATGGGAAGGGGGAGAGGGACCAAGCGCCGAGTGCGCTATGGTGCTTTTAAGCACCTTTACAAAATAATATTGCTTGTTTTGGGGGAGGAGAGGGTTTTACAGTATAAAACGGGTTTTAGGGGGGCCACTGACTTGAATTCCTTGACCTCAGTCCTTCCCAATTCAAAATGGACAGCTCTTGTGGAAGCCTGTTGAGGGTGCCCCAATATTCGCTTAAAAAATGTATTAACACTAATAACTAACATGTTGTATTGCTGTATCGCCACAATTCGCTTCCATAAAGTTCAACTTGCTGTGCCTTCATGTGATACTTATTTAAGGCAGGGCAAAGATAATGCCTAATTAGCATTTAAACCTTGCAACTACAACACAACATTTTGTTAAAGTGGTATTACTTTGAATTGCTTGCACATTCCAACCCCCACCAGGGTAAAACACAAACCCAGATAATCATAGGTGCTTCACTCTTCTAAGGCACATCCACTAATCTTGTCACCTACCTTCCTAACTCCTCGCCTGCCTCCCCTACCCACCATCGCCTTGGTCTTAATGCAATAAATCTCTAAACCCTCCATAGCGCATTTCTCTGCAAAGTGCCTGGTTTGTTGAATTAGGCTGCTGGGGGCTGTGGCGAGCACTACGGCATCAGTTACATGCCCAGATGATTGTCGTTTAAGGATGGTACATCCGCTGGAAGAGACCCTAATGGATCAGTGATATCATCAATATTTAAATAAAATAACGTGGGGGCAATGAAATATCCTTATCTGACACCTTTATCAACCCTAAAGTGTCTGGTCCTCTGTCCTGTAGGCCCACCTAATATACATGGAACCTTTAGAGTATATGTCCGGTCCTCTGCCCCGTTTGCCCACCTATTATACGCAGACCTTTTAGAGTACATGTCCGGTCCTCTGCCCGGTAGGCCCACCTAATATATGCAGAATCTTTGGAGTACATGCCCAGACCTCTGCCCGGTAGGCCCAACTAATATACGCGGAACCTTTAGAGTACATGTCCGGTCCTCTGCCCCATAGGCCCACCTAATATATGCATAACCTGTAGAGTACACATCCGTTCCTCTGCCCCATAGGACCACCTAATATATGCTGAACCTTTAGAGTACATGTCCGGTCCTCTACCCCATAGGCCCACCTAACATATGCATGACCTTTAGAGTGCATGTCCAGTCTTCTGCCCTGTAGGCCCACCTAATATACGCAGAATCTTTGGAGTACATGTCCGGTCCTCTGCCCGGTAGGCCCACCTAATATACGTGGAACCTTTAGAGTACATGTCCAGTCCTCTGCCCCATAGGCCCACCTAATATATGCGGAACCTGTAGAGTACATATCCAGTCCTTTCCTCATAGGACCACCCGATATATGCATAACCTTTAGAGTACATGTCTGGTCTTCTGTCCCATAGGCCCACCTAATATATGCATAACCTTTAGAGTACATGTCCTGTCTTCCGCCCCGTAGGCCCACCTAATATACGTGGAACCTTTAGAGTACATGTCCAGTCCTCTACCCCGTAGGCCCACCCGATATATGCATAACCTTTAGAGTACATGTCCGGTCTTCTGTCCCGTAGGCCCACCTAATCTACGCAGAACCTTGAGAGTACATGTCTGGTCCTCTACCCTGTAGGCCCACCTACTATATGCATGACCTTTAGAGTACATGTGCGGTCCTCTACCCCGTAGGCCCACCTAATATATGCATGACCTTTAGAGTACATGTCCGGTCTTCTGTCCAGTAGGTTCACCTAATGTATGCAGAACCTTTAGAGTATATGTCCGGTCCTCTACCAAAAAGGCCCACCTAATATATGCATAACCTTTAGAGTACATGTCCGGTCTTCTGCCCCGTAGGCCCACCTAATCTACGCAGAACCTTGAGAGTACATGTCTGGTCCTCTACCCCGTAGGCCCACCTACTATATGCATGACCTTTAGAGTACATGTGCGGTCCTCTACCCCGTAGGCCCACCTAATATATGCATAACCTTTAGAGTACATGTCCGGTCTTCTGCCCCGTAGGCCCACCTAATCTATGCAGAACCTTTAGAGTACATGTTCAGTATTCTGCCCCGTAGGTTCACCTAATGTATAATGTATGCATTAACTTTAGAGTGCATGATAATTATTGCATTTAGGATTGGCCCTGCAATCTCCAATTACTCTATGCTTAACCCTAGCTTTTTTCAAGGTACTTTGTCTAATGCCACGTTCTGGTTCGAAAAAGCTACATAAAGGCACATCCTCTTTGGCACAACACATTTTTGGATGTGTAGAAATATTATAATGCACTGGTCTATTTTCCCTGGTCCCCTTTTAAAGCCTACCTGGCAATGGGATAATGCTCCATTCCTCAAAATCCAATTTTCTAGTCGGGACTGCAGCACTTTGCCATATAGTTTACAGGTGGAAACTATTAAGTAAAGTAGGCAGCAATTGGTGGGGGAATGTCTGTTACTTTTTAGATTATGATATGATGGGTTATTTATAGCGCGCTTAATACCCAGAGGTTTCTAAGCGGGGACCGGGGATCGAACCTGTGTTGCTCTGTGTCGCTTTGCTTCCAAGGGGAGCACGTTGCCGCTGAGCTATCCTCCCGAGCAGGCATCATTACCGCTTCTCACCATGAATATGGCACTAGACTTGTTTATTAAAGGAACGTTATAGTTAATTCATGAGGACAGTTTAATAATGTACATACAGTGCTGGAACAACATGAAACATCTTCAGCTAAAAAAAAGGGTCAAAATGCACTTTGTTGAAGGGACGCTTTGGTTAAGTTGAACTCATAACCTGTGAAATTCAGTAACCAATCTTTGCAAAAGTGTCGCTATGGAGGGCTTGCCTTAATTAAAATATGTTAAATTCAGTGAGAACAAGTTGTTAGGCGGATGTTATGGCTGCAGGGCAAAATCTAAAACACAAACAAAGGTGCCAGTTGCTGGTGCTCCCTGCAAGCACTGCTCATACCAGCATACATGAAATGAAATCACAAATGACATCGGAAATGACACTGCAAAAGACACGTGTGCGATTTGCGCCAAATAAGAACAAGATTGGGCACAAAACGCTACAGATATTGCGTTTCTTTATTTAGTGGAAATCCATTCAGTATTATTTTAAACAATTCCAGAAAAAGGAGTCCTAAAAAAAATATATATCCAATGAATCATTGCACGACTAAAGAGTTTCCAAAAATGAGAATCTGCTATTTTTTTTAATAAATGTGAGCAATTCCTGTGGTAATCCCATTGGAAGGCGAATACGAAAAGGATTCACAATGATATTTAGATGAGGGCGGAAGAGTGGTTGCACAACAGGGTAGTGATGGGGAGGAGGAAAGAGGACCAAAGAGTGAAGGGGTCCCTTTAGGGACTGCTGCGGAGCCTGCTTCGTCTGAGTCAGATCAAGTTCACCTCAATGCCACAGGATTCCAGTGGGATTCCCACTGCAGCATCAAATGAAGCAGTCAGAAAGTGTGAGACATTAGTTAATAGGGGCGGGTCAGGAAGAAATGCACACATTAGGCCTCTTTTTGAGGCTGGAGGTAAGGGTTAACGGTCACCGTTAATGGTAACGGTGACCGTTAACACTTACCACCATATTCCGAGTTCCCTTTTGCGGGTTGGCATTTAACGCCTGTTTTTAGCAGGCGTTAAAAATCCAACCCGCAAAGGGACCTTGGAGTAAATTACGGCACCGTAATTTACGGTGCCGTAATTTACTCCTTCCCCATTCCCATTGAGCCCTATGGGGGCAGGAATGGGGATGGGGAACCGGTATGGTGAATGGGGAATTACCGGTCCCTCCAACCTTGGAATGGACCGGTAATTACTCCATTCACCATGCCGGATTTCCATGGAGTAAATAGCTCCATGGTTGCTTACCATGGTGCTATTTACTCCATGGATAGCGCCAGCCTCGGAATGAGGCCCATTGTTTGGCCGGTCCTAAAATTGAAAGTGGAAACCACGTCTTGTCAGTGACTGCTCTGGTTTAGAGAACCCACAAAGTGGAATCTATTTTGAGCATGGTTGCAGAGAAGCCTTCAGATAGATTGATATCTGGGCAATCTAGCCAGATTTTCAAGTGATGGGTGAGTACTTGATAAGCCATGGTTTAATGGGCGGACAGAAGAAAAAACTGCTGGGTAAGCAAGAGAAGGTTGGTGCTAGGAGATAGATAGGAGTTAGCGATGATGAGGGATGTGTTGGCATTTAATGGGAATTTGCCAATATGCTTCCCGAAAGAAAAGACAGAAGTGGTTTAGATGGAAGTTATGCTAAGATTTGAAGATACAGACAGTGCTACTCCACCACCCTTTTTGAGCAAATGATTATGAGCCAAGATGTTGAAGTGTTGTGTTACTAAGATGGGGCAGGATTGGTAGTAAGCAAAGTTGCTGACATGTCCATGACATTGATGATAGACTGAGAGATATTTGCATTAGTGTTTAATGGAAAAATGATGAAAAGCGACCCGAAGAGGATGCAGCTCGAGTCCGTGGGGGCTGGAACAGAATCAGGATGAGTGGAGGAAACATGACTGAAGGGGCAGGAAAAAGCAGATAATGTACTGTGTGAAAGAAGTGTGTGTCCCCTCTAATTGCTATACCCAGCCTCTTCCTGTAATATTAAATGAAAAGGTGTTACCTGGTACATTATTATGTAAGGCACGCTGCTTCTGATATCAGACCTGATGATGCAAGGTAACATAATGACATTTCATGAGTTTATTTTACTTTTATCTCCAATGCATAATAGTTTTTACTAAGAAGATATTTCACAATGTTACCAAACCACTGCCTACATTCTCTCTATATACACACAAATTAAAGTTTCTAGTTTACCAGAGAGCAGTTGCAGGAGCTGCCATCTCCAGTGATCTGGTTCCTGGTTCTAGTGTTCAGGCAGCACAGAGGCCTTGTCCAAATATCACTTTGCCCAAATATTCCTCTAGAATGGGTGAGGGAATACTTTTTCTCGCTCTTTGGAGGCCCATATCTTCACATATATGGCAGCAGACGTTGGGCAGACTGTCCTCCTGTAGAGCCAAAGTCAAATAATTCCTCTTCTGATGTCAAAATATGATTCAATCAAAGGGGAGGCTCCACCCCTTTATATAGTCAATTATCGGTTACAGTTGATAAGTCAATTTAAAGCCCTCTGTAAGGTCCAACCCTGGCTGTTGTGGTGAGTGCCTTTTCCTGATGATGTCAGCCCCACAGTGCTTTTTTTGTTTGTTTTTGTTTTGTTTTTTTTTTTTTTACTTTTGAGCCCATCGTAACACACATGTTTTGTGTATCTTAATGATATCCTTTCACAGCTTTATTCTGTGTTCAGAGGAAAAAGATCAAAGAGCTGCAAAGAAAAATCAAAGGGCCCCATTCATGGAATAGTTTGCCTGTAAAATCAGGGATTTGCTTGCCATTTTGCACGCTAATCCCTGTTTGTCAATTCATGGAATCAACTGTGCAGGACTTTTCCTGGACTTGCGTGGCTTTCGGGCTGGCCTGGAATGCCACTGCGAGCGGCCGAGTGCCTTGCGCGAGACACCATTCAGGGTGTGGGTGTGGCTTGCACAGAGGGCTGGGATGGGGCAGAACTAGGAAATGGGGAAGAACTTGTGAAAATGTAGGCATTACGAGGGACAGCCCTCAGGCAGTCAATAGCACACCCACATTTGCGCGGAATGACTCAGGTTCCTGCACCGAACCACGCAACCTCTTGGCAGGGAAAAGGCCTTGCAAAGCCATCATACTTACCACCAGCCGAAGGCAGGCGTACAGGCACATGCTCATGGGATACGCCATGCGAAGGTCAGATCAAAGTCAGATTCGGGGGTGTGTGCATGCAATTGTGGTTCTGATCGGACTTAGAGGTGTGTGTAAGCAGCGTATCGGTGTGTAGGAATGTTTTGCGAAGGTTCACACGCATATTTAACGGAAAATTACTACTTTCTTTTACGTGAAGTGCTCCCCATGATGATGAGGCACTGCACGTGGTTCTGGGGGACCCCATGGTGCTGGCTTGGTTGTGGGGGTTAGAAGGCAGTCTTGTCGGGGTGTACTGAATTCACGTCAGAGGTTCGCAAAAGTCCCTTGCCATGGGTGGTATGGCCTTGTGTGTGGGCGTGTTGTGGGTGTTCCTCTCGCAGCCTGTGCATTGGGTTGTTCTGCATGGATATTTCCATGAATATGCGGAGCACACAGATTTTATTCTGCAAGACGGCTGTGCATTATTGATTTCAGCACGTGGCATTTACACAAACAATGTACCCTTTTCCATGACTTGGGATTCAAGACATAATCAACAAAGGAGGTGCCAGCAATCTTATGATCTTAGCACTCCAAGAGTACATGACCAGGAGATACTGAGAATCAATGTGGAATCACACGGACAAGACCAATGCACTCTCTGGAAAAGGGAAGTCATGTTATTTTTCACAAACATCCTTTCGTTTTCATACACTGGACGATTGTATTGGGAGAATTGTAGAACCAAATAAATGCCTTGTCCGAGGAAAACATTTGGGGAAGGGAAACGTGGACAACATCATCTGAGCACTTCTCTGACAGAACCTCACCTGCAGCACTTCCTCACACCTGTCCATTGCTCTCTTATAGGAGCAATTGCCCGGGCCCTCACTGATCTCAGTGAGCCTGGGTCCTGTTTGTTATCAGATATTGACTTGCACTGGTGCATCATATACCATCACTTGAAGGGTTATAAGTCAGTATTGTTTTCTGGTGGCAGAATAATATGATGAGAGAGAAGGGCCAGTAGTAGTTTGAGCAAGTGCATTAACAGACCTGGCCTTCTCTTTGAATCCTGGAACACGTGTTTAATTTATAGAAATTAAAAGAGTTTCACTAGGGTGCCCTACTATAATTATCCACCCAAAATTTGATCAAAGAAACATTCAGGAAATTCAATTAGTTTAAGGTGCTCTGGGTCCACTCCTCCTACAGAGGAAATAAACACAAATTAACACAATTCATCAGTCCCGCTAATGAATAACCCTGTCACTCTTGCTGAGGTCATAAGTGTCTTGTGGAGTAACTTTAATCATGTTCACATACAAAATAAATGATAGAACATCAATAATTCACATGTATACAGCTATTGCTGTTGTTTTTTTTAACATACATGTTCAATCAAAAAATAATAATCACTCTTCTCTATTCATCATCTGGAAGTGACTTCATCAAGCATACAATTTTGATTTTCCCATGACATACATAGGAAATAAAATGCATGAGTGTAGATAACGATTCTCTGTACACTGGAAGCAGAACCACATCAGTCAAACAAACGTTCTCGTAATGGGGTGCTCCCTGATGACACCACACTACATGTTTCTGGACCTTCTGTCCCTTCTTCAAGTGAAATTGTTATCTGATGCTGTGATGTAATGAAAAGTGTAAGAGAATGATACCCACCGGTGTATTGTGCAGCAGCACCAACATACATTCCACTGTTTACAGAGGCCATAGCACTGATCTGTCTATTCTGAAGCTGACTGGCTTGTTCTTGAACTGCCCAAGTAGAATCATCAATTGTAGAACTATAAAAGATATAAATACAGGGCCTCATTCCGAGTATGGTGGTAGTCATGGCACTATTTGCGCCATGACTGCCTCCCATACCGGTACCGACTCCGGTTTGGTACAATGGGGACTTACTGGTCCATTCTGACCTTGGAGGGACCGGTAAGTC
Organism: Ambystoma mexicanum; assembly: GCF_040938575.1. Classification (NCBI taxonomy): domain Eukaryota; kingdom Metazoa; phylum Chordata; class Amphibia; order Caudata; family Ambystomatidae; genus Ambystoma; species Ambystoma mexicanum. The sequence goes on along the minus strand of NC_090930.1, from coordinate 1,246,947,391 downwards.
CCCATGTACCAAACCATTCCCCATTCCCATTTGAGCCCCCATAGGGCTCAATGGGAATGGGTAGGGCGCAAATAACGGGCCGGCGTATGCCAAGCCCGTTATTTGCGCCGAGGTCCCTTAACGGGTCCTGTCCTTAACACTTGGCCAGACCAGGCGTTAAGGAAAGGACCCGCTAAGGGACCTCGTAGTAGGGTGGTATGGGATCATCCTCTGTGAACCTCATAATGCACATGCCACATCTTGATGACATGAGTTAAAGTGGTCAGCATCCAAAGAGTAAGTTCTCTACCTCGCTGCAGACTTATGGTCAGTCCCTCTATCTCCCGTCATTTCTAAAAGCCAAAGACCATTTACTATTGTTTGTGTGCGTACTTAAACTACTGCATCACTGCTCCTTAAAACTAATTTCTGAAAGCGAACCTGCTTCTTACCTTTCTTTTGATGGTCAAATGCCTGATACAGGAACAGGGAGGCAACTGTGGAAACAGCCTCCATCCTGTATCAGCATTATAAATCAAACAGTCAATGTCACATGACGCGGAAGTCGTGTCCGACCTCCCGCTTGACAGTGAGGTCCGTTTCGCACTAATAGTGCCTCCATATTGGAATGGTCAATTAAACTGTAAAATAGGGATCATAATCCGACAGATAGCTTCAGAATCTCAATACTACCTGTTTAGTCATCGCACCACTGCTCCACACTCAAATGTTTACACAAAAACGGAACTATACCGAACTTGGTAAAACATGTTACAAACTGAACATTAATGCCAAAATTCCTGTATGCATACGCCAACAGCCGCCTTGATCAGCTCAAGACTGAAACTCAGTACATCAGGCCATATTATTCACAAAGAGTAGGTAAACTCAAATGCAATGCGGTAGAGTTTGTGTGTATTTTCAGAATCTGTTTAGCAAGACTGTGTTTAAGGATGTGTGTTGCAAGTCACTTGTATTACTCCTCTCTTGTTCACTGTATTGAGATTTCACTAATTGAATCAGTCATGAATACTGGCAGAATCTATATATAGGGCAAGCTTATTTACAATGACATGGTAATCGCAAAGCATAACAATTTTCATCAGTCACCACATCATTATAGTCAATTGTCCTAGCTTCGGCACCACATTAATGTTGCACAGAAAAACATGTCAAATCGAATTCAAGATTCATCCCTCTAGGGCATAATGACTCCAAACGCTCTATCCATTGGATTTCTTTCTGATGAAGCAAGGTGTTCAAATTACCTCCTCGCCTAGGGCATTTGACTTGCTCTAAGATCAGGAATCTCATCTTTGCTATTGTGTGGTTGAGTTCTCTAAAGTGTTGTACTACAGGTGAATATAATTGACCGGTACGGATGTTGGATATCTGTCCCATCCACCGAAGCGTGGCCTTCCTCGTAGTGAGGCCCACATAAAACATACGACATGGGCATCTAATAGCATAAATGACATTACTAGAATCACATGTGGTTGTGTGATGTAACTATATTAATTTGCCAGTATAAGGATGATTAATGAAACTACCCTTAATCACATTGTTGCAATGTTGGCAGTTATTGCATGCAAGAGTTCCTTATAGACAATACTTTTTGTTGTACTTCTGTGTAGTCGGCTCTAATTAGGTGATTTCTTGCTGCCTTACTCTTTCTGTATGCAAAAGTAGGTGTTTCATCAAACAATTGTGCCAAAACAGGGTCAATTTTCAAAACCCCCCAATTTTGTTTAAGTATTTTTTCAATCTTATAACTCTGCTGAAAGTAAGCCATTACATATACTAACTTCTCTGTTTTTGTTTTTTGCAGTTTTCAGTGAGTCTTGTCTTGTCACTGTTGATGCTTTCTCCTCAGCCATTTTGACAACTTCAATGGAGTAACCCCTTGCTAAAAAATTATTTTGTAATGTCGTTGACTGGTTCAAAAACTCTCGGACTTCAGATTTGATACTCTTATATCTCAAAAATTGGCTGTATGGGAAACTTTCAACTGTTTGTTTAGGATGCAAGCTTGACACCAATAAAATACTATTTTTGTCAGTTGGTTTGTTGTAGATGGTTGTTTGCAAATTACCTCCCTTGATACTGAGTCTAACAGCAGTCGTCAGCAGTGTCATCTGTGTGTGGCGTTCTGTGAACCAGTAGTCTATTCTTGCTGCCTAATGAGAGGAGGAGGCCAAATCACTGCCAAGGCGCAGAGGCCCAAAGAGTCTGCTGAGTCTAACAGCAGTTGTCAGCAGTTTGCGGCAGGGTGCGGCCTCACCTCCCTTTCCAGACTAATCCCCTTTGGCAATTTTGAACTGTGATGATGGACCCAGATGGAGAAACAGTGCATGGTCGGATGAGGCGGCAGATGCGTATTGAAGGTGAGATTGCTCTCCTGCCCTCCCATTACTGAACCAGGGATCTCGCCTCCTCCTCCCCTGTTGTCCGGGATAATGTGGGGAAACTCCTTTTTCCACTACCTCCCCTTCATGACTCTCCTGGCCCTGGGAAAACTACAAAGTCCACTCTCTATGCATTTGGCCGAAGGTCCACGGGCCCCAGACTTGATATTACTGGTGAGGAGATGTTGAGAGTGGACGGTGGGAGCCCTCCTGCCAATCATTTATCAAACATAGAGGATAGGATCGGTGCAGGTAATTTGGATCTAAAAGCATCTGATCCACCCGCACTGAATCAGCTTAATAATTCTAACATCCAAGCTCTGCTCCCACTGAGAATACCTGATGACTTGAATGGCTCACTGAGTTAGGAGGACAATTACAGTAGGCCTATGGCGACACCCGATCAACCCCTTTCATGGTTGGATATAGCTACTGTAATTTTGAAGAGCCCTCAGAAGGTTTAAATCATGGAAAAACCGTGGAAGAATCCCCAAAGGTACTATCGTCTTCCATGTTAGCCCTACGCTTGTCACAGGATATAGCCCTCATTCAGGCTTCATTAAACAACAAAGCTAACTGGAAAAGTAGAAATCAACCGGCACAGGGGACTGACCTATTAAATGACTTTTTTTCTCTCATTACTCTACGGAGACATAATGTATTGTGTAATTCATCCAAAACTCCAAGATCTCCTCCACACAGAAAAGTATCACGTTTGCCATGGATAGCCTGGGTGCGAGTACCACAGAGGAGACTTTATTGGCCAATTTATCGCCTGTGGAGAATGTGATCTAGCCAGCAATTATTGCCAGGTGTTCCCCCTTATTGTCTGCAATCTCGCCTGAAACTACATTGGACACGGAAGCATCTTCCCTGAATGACTCAGTTTTTTCCCTGAATACCCAGGTTCAAAAGTCGCCAGCTGTCCGTCCATCGATGAAGCAAATCCAGTCCCTGATCATGTCAGCTTTACCAATCTCCTTGACCCCCTTCATCAAATTGTGTGAAGCTATGAACGTGGATTTCAAGGACAAAGCCACTCTTCTGGCAATGGTCCATGCTAAACTGATCTGTTTAGTAGCTTTCTCAAGCAAACTTCAAGCCAGGCTAGATTACGAAGGTGAAGAATCGAGCAAATTGGTTATTCTTGACCTCAGCAAGAGTCACTGGGTTATTCATTAGCGAGACTGATGAATTGTGTTAATTAATGTAAAGAAATGCCCAGGACACTTGGACAAATGTTCAAAACACTGACCAGTCTTGGAAAACATATATAGTCAGGTTAATCTACAACTAGACCACCTTTATGCAATGGGAAATAATTGATGCTTAGTCCTTAATTTATTTATTAATTATGTATTTATTTTCCATATATTAAAGTCTAGCTCAGTGTGTGAAGAATGCCTATAGATGTCAAAAGTGCCTGAACGCAGCTACTCATTTAGTTCATGTTTAATGTTGCATTTTGTTGGGCCTTCAATGTAAAATTATTTGATTGTATTTCAGCATGGAATTGCTCAGATTTCATCAATTTAAACACATAGGAAAAGATCATGGTCTCGTATCAGATTCCCAAATGATTTCCTCTGTTTTCCGGTGTAAACTAGAGGTCATGCAAATCATGTTCTCCAATATTGAAATAGGAACATGTGTTCCATGTATTTTCCTCCTCTAGAAAAAAATGCAGATTTTTCACAGTGAAAACTGTGGTTTTCTTTTTCCACACTGTAAACATACGTTTTAAGGAACACGCCTAATGGTTAAGAATAGTTCCGTTAAAATGTGTTAAAAATCCTACCTGATCTCGCCTATTAATTAAATACAAGAATCTTTTATAACGTGTGTAATACTGTAGAACAATCTCTAAGCATGTGATAGGGAAACAAAAGAAAAAAGCACTGTGCGGCGCAAGCTCCTACCCTCGTTAGTGGGAGGGAACTGGTGCTGCAGGGGAGCAGAAGAGTCAGCGGCACACTTTTGTGTGTGCTATTGAAAAAGGTAAGTGGGGGGCAGGGTTAGGGAATGGCAGATAGTGATCTATCTGATCACTGGGCAACGGGATGTTGCTAATCAATGTTTTCGGATTCGCAATTTCCTGATTCGCAGTAATCACGTAGATCCCATTAAAAAAGCAAGGTAACTAGGCACCATCTCTGATGCAGACTTTTCTTTCCAACAGCTGGTAAGCTATGTCACACGAAATGTGCATACCCTCATGCATATACTAAACGCCTTTTGTAGATTTTGAACATATTGCGGTAATCATGAGGGATTTGGCTCATAGCCCATTGGATTGGTTACATTTTGTGAACATTTTTGTACCAAAGATAATTCTAAAATAACTCAATTGTAAAGAATGCGCCAATCTGCCTGATGCTATAATTGAAAAAGACAGGACCACTTCTCCTACCTTTTAAGGTAGTCTTCTGCCTCCGTTTTGAGAACAGGTTATCATTTAAAACTCTTTGTACTCTCCACCAAGTTTTATCGAAGGTTAATCCTAACTAACAGTGAACCACAATAAACTAACAGATCCCAGCAGGGCTTTCTGATCGTCAAGGGCAAGAGCTTGATGCTCATATAGGTCAAATCATCCAAACATGGAGATAAAGGACCTTGCATTTGGACCACTCTCCTTCAGGGGATGAAACTCAGAGAAAATAATGTACAGGTTAAGAATGTGCTGAAAACCTTTCTATTCCAGCATTCCAATTCCCTAAGAAAGTGGAAGCTATAGGTGCATACTCCAATGAATGGTTAGTCAGCTGTTGCAAGCATGTTAGTCAAGCCATCATGTTTGCTCATATTGATTTAGTAGGCTTACATTCTCAACTCATACATTCATGACCATGGTGTGGAAGAAGGCGCTTACTTGAGTGCCGTTGGTTGCACCGCAATGTTTATGACCACGTTTATGAGTTATTTAGAATCAGGAATTTTACCTGCGATTTTCCTGTAAATATAGACCTCCTTCATTACCGCCTCTACCTTCATTCGCTTCTCTTCTCACATGTTCTGTAGTCATTTTCAAGCCTTACATGTTCATTAACCAGGCAAAGGAACAAAAGGTGTCCACTCGCTGTGGATCACTCCCGTCCCCTGCACACTCAGGTTATTGTACAAAGACAACCAATAGTTTGATAATGATCACTTGTTTTGTAACAGACTAGGCTCTATCTCAATCTTAATGGTGACTAAGTTCAAGGAAAAGTTTATCTATTGTTGGGATATACGAATAGTATCACTGGTATTTAGTATGCTTGTTCAACAAAAAGAATTATTCAACTAAAAAAAATTAATACGTAACAATAGTTCAATATTTTCAAACAGTGCGAAACCACGCAGCCGCGATTAAAAAGACAGTGCAGATAGATGAGCACTCTAATTTTATAGTTTACAACTTCAGTATAATCTGACAATCACTGTATGCATACCATATTTTGCTCCATTATTTTTAATCTTTAATTGCTTTCACACGCACTAATGACATTCAAACGGCACACCTAAGGTAACATCAAGCTGGTACCTACCAATACCATAAGCATCGTATTTACTGGTTTTACTGCAAGCATACTATTATTATTTTTTATGTGGATTAGGAGTCAGTTTACCCCAACAAAGGATACTCCATGAGCGTACACCGTGGCATGAAAGCAGGATAATTAACCAATCTACCTATATACCACACCTCGAGAAGAGGTAGGCACTCTTCCCTATGTGTTCCTATATGGGAGATCACTAATGATAAGTACCAACATGTACTTTACTCTAAATCTCGGTCTAAATCTCGATCATGTATTCTTGCCGATCGATTGTATATATATGCACTGAGATAAAACGCCTTAATCAATGTCATATGATTGTGACCGTTGAATCTTCACCATCTGGGTCTTCACAAGCTAGTGCTGGCACAAGGTTCCTTCTAAAAAGGTATGTGCTATCATGCTTCATGACTAATATAATTATTCTTTAGCCATACTTAACTTCACTGTGATTACAAATTGATAAATGTCCCTGTTAACCCCCTAGGCGCCAACACTTGAGGAGCATCCCTCACTATCAAGATAATTAACTTTCCTGCTGGAAACTTCACATGACTCTAGACGAGCTGGCACACCTATGAGAGGTAGGGTCTCTCCACTCTCTGGAATTATTTATTTGTTTCTTGAGCAATGCAAGTAACATTGACATACACTTATTTGCTTTATATCATACAGATATCAGAATTTGAGTCTCAGAACATTTGAATTCAGCTACGTGTAACCAATTCTGATGAAAGGAACATAGTGTCGAAACGCGTTGAGTTTTAATGTAGTTTCCGAAACGTGTTGAGTTTTAATGTGGACAACACTGAACATTAATAGAGGACCACACACAATCACAACTTTTCAATATGAAATTAATATTGTAACTCTGTTTGTGGATTCTGAATGTTGTCCTTGGTTCGATTACATGATCTACCTTTTCTAATGTATGCTTTACTAATTGTTTTTTAATAACTGTTTGAAAATATTGAACTATTGTTAAGTATACATTTTTTTTAGTTGAATAATTCTTTTTGTTGAACAAGCATACCAAATACCGGTGATACTATTCATAGATCCCAACAATAAATAATCTTTTCCTTGAACTTAGTCACCATTAAGATTGCGATAGAGCCTAGTCTGTTACAAAACAAGTGATAATTATCAAACTATTGGTTGTCTTTGTAAAATAAACCGAGTGTTTAGGGGACGGGAGTGATCCCCAGCACGTGGACACCATTTGTTCCTTTGTACTATGTTCATCACAACCTAGTGTCAGGGTTGTGTTACTCTCCTCTGCACCTCATTAATTTATTTTATTTAATCCAACAGTCAACAAAACTAAAGGTGTGCACCCGCACTGTTTTCTTTTCTTCATTAACCATGCATACAGCAGTTTTGTCACAAATTGCAACAGCATAACACATAGGTTTGCATCCTTTATTTAATTATTCATTGTTGTCCATCTTTAGTTAAAGAACATATCTTCAGATACATTCAAACATAATATAAAATAAGATTTCATTCACTAAAAGCTTTATCTCCTCCACTGTGCCACCCCGATGTCGTAGACAATGCCGCCACGCTATAAAGACGCGTAGAAGGATACGTAGAAGGGGACCCATTCATGATGGGCTTCTTGACAAAGCATCTGCTAAGGATTTCACTAGAACGTGAATACAAGGTTAACTTGGCAAATTGAGAAGCTGAAGACCTTCACGGACCTTGAACATCTACACAGCCCACATGCCAATGGTTTCTGCAGTATAATGGTTATACACACAGCAGGATGGAGTAGGGAGATATTACCGGGGATGTAAAATACAAAATACTGCATCCATATTTTTGTTTGTGTTTTAATTGTAATATTACTCAATTGTGTTCACATTTAAAATCAATATGATTCAGACCATTTTGAGAAAAGAAATACTGCTATTGCTCAAATATATTTCTGCTAATTTATAAAGGTTTTCTTTTTTTTTAAACGAAGTGAATAGGAGTACCTTCCTTCATCTCTGCCCTGTTCACCAAAGCCATCAACATATGTGCATCATAGTTGAGCACTTTTGTATGCCCTTTCTTCGCCAGTGTGCGCGCAGTTGCACAGATCCAGTAGTGGGACGGGGCGTCTCCATTCATTGTCTTTCATTGTGCTCGCTATATTCACCAACTGGATGTACTTCAAAATGCATGGACATCAAACCAATCCCTAAAGTGTCATTAGCGGCCATTGTGCGTACAACAGTTTCCATTCGGGTAATGAACAATAGGGACTGGGGCTCTCGTGAATGCACTTATGTTCTGATTACTGAGATCAGAAATATTTCTTCTCTCTTTTTTTATTTACTCTTCTGCATGACACTGACATTTCCCCTTGACAGGTATTTTCCGGTCCGTCGTGGTGATATGCAGGCACGGCTCCCTCAAGGATGCTGAGAGCCTGTCATACATGAATGTTGGACACAAACTCCTGTCACTATCGTTTATAAGGATGGCAGCCAGTGCATCACCAGTGCTAGCTCGCGACCTGCATACAATGTGCAGGTCTTCTGTGTGAACACTGTGACGTGCGTACATCATGGAATCAGGCATCTGAAAACACCCACCCGCTGTGCTATATGAATCCAAGTCCAATGGCGTTTACGTGTTCCACTTGAACCTCTGGGGGTAAGGCATGGCCGTCCACAAAGGCACACCTTCTGAAAAGGAGCACTTATTACCCAACTGCAACACACGAGACTGGGCCTGATATACAAACACATTTAACAATGGTGCAATCACATTGAAAACACGTTTTGAAATCAGGCCAGCTGCATTTAATAACACTCCTCTTTACAGAAATGCACTCTGCAGATGCCTTGTCTAATTCCCAGATGAGGTCCTTATAGGCTTACGAAATGGTTGATTGTGTGGGCCCTACGTCTTAAAAAGCACCTTTAACTTCATTCGAGTATTTCTTTAATAAAGGCTATCATCAGAGGGCTGATTTCTACCTGTTTATAGGCGGAGCAGAGTCAGACAGTGCAATATCGGCGAGAGGGCCACTTGAAACTATTAATGCCATGGGCCAATAATAATTTGAGCAATATCAGTCTTCATCCTCTCTGTTACTTCCCTCACCAATGCTTGCACTTGACTGGCCCTCACATCACTATTCACCACAATGCTCTTCCTCGCCAGCTCAGCTCAGTATTTCCATATAGTCTTACTCTTCTATTGAACCCGGTTCATGGAATATTTTTCAGGGTTCAAAAGTGACTTTGCACTGCTGAAAAGTGACTTTGCAGTGCCAACACAACCCTTGATTCATGCACCTGTGCAAAATGTATTTTTGAAGTGCAAAGTCTGTGGAAAGTCATTTTTACAGTACATAATGATTTTGCACAGACTTTGCACCGTGCAAAAACTTCCATGAATCGGGCTCTTTGTCTCTGCGTCCCTCACTATCATCATAGTGCTTTCTGTACAAGTATCACCAGAATTAACCAATGCCTTCATTTCTGCCCTCTCTACTATCATGATAGAATCTGGACTTTGGATTTTGTCCTTGCCCCAGCTGATAGAACTTTGTATTAATTGAGTCTGCATTAAGTCTATCAAATGTGTATTTGACTTTACTCATCACCAATTTTCAATAAAACGGAAACATCTGAATACTTTATCGACAAGATATTGCTTGTCTATTTCTAATTTTTTTCAGAAGAAAAAAGTAAAACTTTGTTAATTTGGACTGCTTTGGTATGTGCAAAGGGGTGTCCACTAAGAGGTTGTTAGGGCCATTGTTATACTCTTTATAATAACCGAGTTTTTTTACCTCCAACATCTTTAAAAAATTCATCAAAGAGAAGAACTAAGTTACACATTATTATTGTAATTATTTTAATGTTTGCATGAGGATTTTACCAGACTTTCAAATTAGACTGCATAGCATCAATATTTGTATGTCTCTTATACTATCACAGACTTAGTTAAGCAACCTAGTAACATTGCTAAAGGCAGTTTTTCTGAGTTAGAGAAAACATTTCCCTTGAGATATTTGGTAGAGGTGAATGCAAGGCACTCTCAATAAAAATTAAGAAATGCAATGTATTGCATCTCCTCTTAATGAGCATTATCAAGTGAGCAGTTGCTCATAGTCCAGTTGATGACACCATAGCAAAACAAAAGGGGTGATGGCTGAAAGGTTTAGAATTAATCTTAAACCTCTGGGCAACCCTCCAGATCAGCGTTCTTCGTCTGCCAAGCCATTACAAAAAGGGAAAGACCATATGCAAGTCAGGATTGGTCCCAACCCCAAAGGGGCAGTCCAGCCCAAACAGCTTCGTCACATCCCTTCTGCACAAGACCACAAGTATCCCCAAACCTTTAGTGGGGTTTGACAAACTATGGACCTGTAGGCGCTGGTGGGATTGGATAGTCCAGTGTTGGCAGTTAGGCAGCTTAATCAGGTAATGGATGAGTCAGGTTTATTTGTGTCAAACAAGAGGTTTGTTTATTTCCTTAGTCAATCAGCACTAATGAAATACATTATTAGACGTAGAGGTGCCAGTTTTAACATGTTGATACGTTACACAGCCGACGCGTGTTTCAACCTTAGTCTTTTTCAAGGCTGTGATTTTGTGAGTTGGTGTGGTAGTGATTTGGTATACCCAGTGTGGTGACATTCAAGGCCAATTTGTATTGAGGATATTCATTTTACAACCATTATGCATACATTGATAGGAAGTTTCAAAAAAATTGAAGTAAAACCAATTGCGAAATAAACAAAGCATATTGTGACACCCAGGAGAGTTGATTTACCATGTTTGGTGATGGTAAGTGATGGTGACAAAGTGTAATAATTGAACAAAACGATATGGCAGTTAGTAACAGATAGAGAGGCCAATTTCCAGTATGATTTATAACAGGAGAGGAGACAATGTCCCAAGGGAGAAGAAAAGAAAATCAAGAGTTATAGTTAGTTAGGGGAAGGGCTGCAGAAAAATTCCAATTTAGCCCCATAGGAGAAGGTTCCAAGGTCTTACCCAATTGAGTTATTTGGTGAGCTTCAGAGTACGGTGGGCTGGTTCTACCCTTGTATGGGTGCCAGGAGGTTGGATAGCCGTTCTGAAAGGAAGATGGATACGATTGAAGGAAGGGATGCATTTTAGGACAGTGTGGAGGGTGGGCAAAGGAAGGGTGGGTCGCGTACCGTACTCTGAAGCTAACCAAATAACTCAATTGGGTAAGACCTTGGAACCTTCTCCTATCGGGCTAAATTGGATTTTTTCTGCAGCCCTTCCCCTAACTAACTATAACTCTTGTTTTTCTTTTCTTCTCCCTTGGTACATTGTCTCCTCTCCTGCTATAAATCATACTGGAAATTGGCCTCTCTATCTGTAACTAACTGCCATATCGTTTCGTTCAATTATTACACTTTGTCACCATCACTTACCATCACGAAACATGGTAAATCACCTCTCCTGGGTGTCACAATATGCTTTGTTTATCACGCAATTGGTTTTACTTCAATTTTTTTTAAACTTCCTATCGATGTATGCATAATGGATGTAAAATGAATATCCTCAATACAAATTGGCCTTGAATGTCACCACACTGGGTATACCAAATCACTACCACACCAACTCACAAAATCACAGCCTTGAAAAAGACTAAGGTTGAAACGCGCGTCGGCTGTGTAACGTATCAACATGTTAAAACTGGCACCTCTACGTCTAATAATGTATTTCATTAGTGCTGATTAACTAAGGAAATAAACAAACCTCTTGTTTGACACAAATAAACCTGACTCATCCATTACCTGATTAAGCTGCCTAACTGCCAACACCGGACTATCCAATCCCACCAGCGCCTACAGGTCCATAGTTTGTCAAACCCCACTAATTGTCTTCACAATCAGGAACCCCGGAGTTGGTCCCTTGACAAACCAGGATTCAGGCTGCAGGTTTGACACAGTAAACAAACGAAAAAGAAGTGCGCAGGAGTGAGGGAGTTCCGCCTTTCAAAAACTCCACCCGTATCCCCAAACATGTTTCGGGTTCATTGGGCATCATCAGTGAGGAGTAGCTTGGGCTTCTATGCCCAGCAGGCATGGAACCAGTGTCATACCCGTCGCACTCAGGGTGACAATGCAAAACAAAGAGGTGATGGCTGGAAGGGTTAGAAATAATCTTAAACCTCTGCCAACTGCTCGGGTCAATCCTCCAGACCATTGCTTTTCGCCTTCCAAGACATTACAAAAGGGGAAAGACCAGATGAAAATCAGGATTGGTCCCACCCCCAAAGGGGCAGTCCAGTCCAAACTGCTTGTTCACATCTTTTCTGCACAAGACCACATGCATCCCCAGACGTGTTTCAGCCTCTATGGGCATCATCAGCGAGAAGAAGCTTGAGATTCTAGGCCCAGCAGGCATGGGAACAGTTTCTGGGCTTACCCATCCCAGTCAGGGTGACAATGCAAAACAAAGAGGTGATGGATGGAAGGCTTAGACATAATCTCAAACCTCTACCAGCTGCTCTGGGCAATCCCCCAGACCATTGCTTTTCGCTTTCCAAGACATTACAAAAGGGGAAAGACCAGATGAAAATCAGGCTTGATCTCACCCCAAAAGAAGTAGTCCTACCTGAACTGCTTGGTCACATACCTCCTTTCACATGATCTTACTTCTGATTGATTGCTGCAACCCCACAACAATCATGTGTGGGCTATGGCTAACTGTATTTCATTAAAGTGTGTTATCACCATCAAGCATGCTTTTTGACTGTGGCCACACTAAGAGTCGGAAAGAAAGTGTTGAATGAGCAATGTTTTATTCAATCATAAATGCTAGATTATCATAATGTTTGCTAGGTCAAGAAACGGCTCTTGCCAAATGTTCTACTGGAAGCACAAAAAGATCAACTCTTTTATCTGCATGTGGCAATTATACATCTTTCTTCATGAAGAGTTTCTTGCTATGACATTATGGTTGCAACACAAAACCTAAAAAAAAAGTTACATTTGGCAGTTACGGTTAGGAAAGTAACCATAAATAGCTCCCTGCCAAATACTGTTCCTGGTTTACAGATTACATTAGAGGTGACATCATACTCCACATAAATGTTCACTTGTAAATAACAGTTTGTTTGAAAAATACCAAAGAACAATGATTTGGAAATGCATCTTCTGTTACTAGATAGGATGCAAAGTGCATTGTCTAGTATAAAAGAGCACAGCACCAAGGGCTGCGACAGAAGGTAGTTGTGGAGAAAGGCTTATCTCATATCCAAGGCTGCATTGAAACAGGCTTGTACTCAACGACTGTCTTTAGGACTCTCTGGAGCAAGGCTCATGTTCAAAATACAGGGATGCCTGACTACTAGGTCATGATAGAGCATTCCACATAATTAGAATGTAAAGTGAAAACTTAGGACATTGAGTTAATTGAAATGGGAAATAGCCTCTTAAAATAATGTTTACAATCTGTTAAGGGTGAGTTTGATTTTCGAATCAAAACTTAACTTCATTATTCTGTGGTGCTAATGTTTTGCCCAGATTATCTTTTTCCCCATACTTTATGGGAACGGTGGTCATATGTATGTGATCCCTTTGTGATGTTGTGCACTTTTTGGGGCGCCCATTTAACCCCACACACAACCATAATGTAAGGTATGTAACCTTTCCCAAGAAATAGAGAAGGGAATGTGTATTTTGGGAACAATGTGTGCAGTTTGTTGGCTACTGCAACACTTACAAGCATCTGAAATAGTGCTATTTTTTTATGAAGAGTCAATCTTAACCATAATTACAGAGTCGCTATTGCCAACTTCCAAACAATGGGCAATATCCGCTGCTATAGGACTTTGATCAAGCTTGACAAACCACATTATGTGATTCAGGCATCCAGTCATACTGCACTACATCAGAAGAGTTACACCAACATTAGCTAACATTACAAGTGCAAAGCTATGGTCCAGGCATGACAGGTTTTATTTTTTTTCATTTCGGACTGTCAAAGCTCAAAATAACTTGTACAGCAGTTACTATAATCCTCAATTCGTGTTTTGCTCATTCACTCGTGATCCCTTCCAAAAACCTTTTCTCCTTGAGTTTTATTTTATTTTGTTCTACTATCCTCTTCTATTACCAACCCTAGCAATGCACCCCAGATGTTGTCTCAGCAATCCCCACTCACCTCTGCAGAAGGTAACCCTAAAAGGTTTTCTCCGGGCTACACTTCCCTCGGGTATTGTTAGGGCTTCACTCCCCTCACACCTACCACATCTGCTCAGTTGACCACTGAGAGAATACAGTAGTTGAAAAAGTCTTTCATTTAACAGCCCAGAAGAGCTCGGCACTTACCACTCACAGCCGACTGCATCCTCCGTCAATGTCACATCCTTTGGAAAGATCAATATTCTGTGGCTGCATCTTCAATGGCAAGTTGATGGTCAAAAATGCATCCAATACGCATGATGCCATTGTTATGGACGCCCCACATGTTCTCGCCATCACTGAAACCTGACTCACAGATGCTCCTGCTGTGTTCTCCTTGTGATCAATCATGAAAGCTGCAACAGACTTCACCGCAGCAGGTCCTCTAGAGGAAAACTCAGAGTTTCAGTTATTTATATCTGATAACTCTTCTACCTGAACAGGTCCCATTCGATGATTCTTTTAAACACTCGCTAGTAAAAGGTATCACAGGCTCTATTTTCTTTTTCACCTGTTCTATTGTCTACAATCATGAGCCTGTGAATATGTCTCCAATGTCTGTTTGTATTTGGCGAAATGGTATATCCTTAGTAGTTGGGCCCATTTTTTCTTCTCTTCTCACCAGGCCCCTGTCTTCCACATACTGTTACAAGTGACTTGTTTGTTCAGATCTAGTAGTTTTTTGTTAGCCGATGCTAGAGCAGAGCTCTGAGTTCCAGTATTGTATTTAGTAAGCGTCTTGTAATACGTTGCCTGTTCCAGTTGTACTGCCATTTTGACAGTACCAATTTCTAATTCACTAAATGGTAGATGGGTAATTCACTAAATGGGTATTGCACTGGAGTAGAGGCAGGTAAATGCAGTAGAGCTCTGATGCAACAACTTTCGTGTCGCTTTATCTCTTTTCCTTTCTTCCACCCCCAGACCAGGCTTCCACAAAAAAGCTTGGGGAGCAGGTTTATTTTATAAACTGTACTGAGCTGCAAGGGTGTATCCTGAATGTTGCAAGGTGAATCCTTTTTAATGCTCCTCGCTGATTTTTTTACGCTTGTTCTGTGTACTCAGTGTGTGCATTCCAATGTAGTCGATTACCACTGATTATTCCCAGATATTTGTATTCTGCCATCTCTTCTAGTCTATCCCCTTGTAGTGACCAATAATATTGCTCTTGTTTTTTGTGTTTTTTTTTTAATCCTGATATGCGATTATCTTGTTTTTGTGTGGATTTATTCTCAAGTCATGAGCGATTACAAGTATCATCAGAAGCTCCAGGGCATTATGTAGGCCTTTTGGCATGAGATTAAGCAGCACAAGATTGTCCACATACACCAACCACCTAAATGTTGTTGTTCCTAGCTTGGTTGGGTATGCTGTTTTCATTGCTAATGTCCACGAGAGGACTGCCATGTTTAGGTTAAAGAGGAGGGGTGCCAAAGCACAGCCTTGCTTCAGCCCCAGAGTAGTGTTGATGGAAGGGGTAAGGTTGCCATTGTTATTTGCTCTTAACATACCTGCCCTCTCTGAGTAAATTGTACCGATGATATTGAATAATACCTCATGAGCCCAATTTCTTCCCTACTGAGGCTCTGTTTACGGTGTCAAACGCAACCCTGACATCCACGAAGCCATGTGTACCACTTGTTTGCGAACAGACCACTCATTCTCCACTACAGTAGTTACGAGCATCAGTTTGTCCAAAGTGGGGCAGTGTTCTCAAAAGCCAAGTTGGTTGTAGGGCACAATTTGGTTAATTTCTGATGATTTCTCTAGCTCTGCTAGAAATACCCTGGCAAAGATCTTTGCAGGTCTGTCCAGCATCACTAGGATGCGATAGCTATTAGGCTCTGAATGTGGTCCACGTTTGTACAATGGGATCACAATGGTTTTCGTCCAGTATTCATGGAGGCGACATTGCCTTGGATGACTCCTCTAGCTCTCCCCATTTTAAAACACCTCAGAAACCCCCTCTTTCCTCCAACCAATGCCCTGTTTGCCCTCCATGCTCGTCTCAGCACTTCCCCTGGCCATCGCTTCTCATTCCCTCTCAAATACACTTTGCACAGTTCCATGAATCAGGGTTGTTGTGTCATTAGTACAAAGTCACTTTTCAGCAGTGCAAAGTCACTTTGAACCATGCAAAAATTGCATGAATCGGGCCCTGTACGTCTAGAAAAATACTAAATGCACTTCATATGTATCAATTCGCCCCGTTCTCCAAATATAATACATTTAATAATGTTTTCTAAATCAAGAGTTAGCTTCCCTCATTCCCAGATCAACTGTATGCACTTCTTCTGTTATTCCTTTACTCATTCATCATCAGGAAAATTGAAAATATACATATTTTAAAGAATGCGTAATTAAAAAGACAAGGTATACTTGTTTAGGTATGTAGAATTTAACTATACCAAGTAGATTTGCACATGCATTCCATGTGAATGTGTGCTCCGTTCTTTTGAATTACAGCTCCATTTAGGAAAATCAAATTTTGTTTAAAAAAGCCTGCAAATGTGACTGTGTTTTTATTTTTTAAGCTCACCACTGAACCTGTTTCTCTCCCATCAGTCTCTGAAATCAAAATGGCAGCATGGATATACCTGAGCCCTAATCATGTGAAACCAGAAATGTACTAACTACATGTGCCGCACACGCACGCGCGCGCACACACACACACACCCACTGTTGTCTTGATATTTCTACACTTTCTTTCATACTACTCTTGTTTTCTTTGAGGACGAACGAAGCGCGTATGCCATGAAGCACTTGGAGACTAATCTGCAGCAAAACAATTGTTAATACAATCTCTTTATATTAATCATCAATCCCCAGTGTTCGACGTAATCATATTAAACACGATGGGCCTCATTACGACTCAGGCGGTAAGGGTTTTACGGCGGCGTAAACAGCGCCGACCCTTACCGCCTGAGTACGAGGTCCCTTAGCGCCATGGAGGTTTTAACACCTGCTTTTAGCAGGTGTTAAAATCCATGGCGCTAAGGGACCATGGAGTTAATTACGCCACCGTAATTTACGGTGGCGTGATTAACGCCTTCCCCACTCCCATTATGCCCTATGGGGCAAAATGGGAATGGGGAAGGGTAAATGGGAAAATGGGGATTTACCGCCCCGCCAAGGTTGGAATGGGGCGGTAAATCCGCCAACCACCATGGCGTAAACGTAGTTTACGCCATGGTGGTAAAGTCACGGCCCAGGCGGTAACTTACCGCCTGGGTCGTAATGAGGCCCGATATCAGAAGTGCTGCAGGTCACCATTGTGACATTAAAGAGAATACAGTTTATGAATTGCAAATACCTTTTTTTTTTAAAGCGAAATTTGAGCTACAGTTTAACCGTCTGAGTTTGCACACTTTAAAAAACACATTAAGAAAAATGCTACACATCACAGGTGAAATGGCTACATCGCATGACAAAGCATTGGACATGTGTTATTTCTGACTTTACTCCATAATTACACTTGCTCTCCAAATCCTTATGAGATATTCTAGTTTGTGGTGCATTTGTGTCTTATGGTGTTTTATGTGTGTTTCTTTGATGTATGTATTGTTGCGCCATCCATACGAATGTGCACATATTAATGAATGGCCCTCCAGCTGTGAACTACATTCATAGCATATTGTAATATTGTTTATGTAAATGATTATTCATGTTGCATTGTTAAGCAACCCTGGAAAAAATGGTCGCACTATCCTAAGGCATTTCAATAACTTTCATTGATTACAATTTGCAAGCACTATGCTCCAAAGCTACCCACGCTGTCTTTTTTACCAACACTATACAATGAATCAGTCTTTAATTGCAAATGTCAGCATATATTCATGAGAAGAAGAAAGAGCAAACACAAGAAACTAAACATATTTTCAGAATTTATACCATGGGTGAAACTAAACGTATTCACAACATAAAGGTTAGAGCAGACATTGATACTGGAATATTTGCTATAGGTTGAAAATAGCAAAACACCCATCCTATTTCAAAGCCACCTTGACTGGATTGATGGCGTGTTAGTGGATTTAGGCCCCACTAACTCCCAGTCACTATGGTGAGATACAAGCTACTAATATTGCCAAATGTAGGAATACCAACTCCTTCAACATTAAAAGCACTGGAACATTGTGCTGAAGAAGCACTTCTTGTCCCTTGAAGGTGCACCCAAGAGCTACAATGACATTGTTTACTAGACAGGAACTTGTTCGCACATTTACATATGTGTTACATTATATTGTCACTCTGTATGTAGTGTCTTCATTCTGTGTTCTGATAATATGTTCCCACTCCATTTGTTGGTTGTTGTTCTATGCCCTGTTTCCAAGCAGGGGTCACTCGGTCTAGGTGCAGTTGTCAGACCACATGGTCCACCCATTAAAGGTCACACAACTGATAACCCTTAGCACTCTGCTATACTTCTGTATTCTTTGGGCTTTCTGCCAACAAAGGTTTCTTAACTGCACCTGTGTCATTGGTTAACTCTCATTTGATGCTCCTTGGCAATCTTTCGGCTTCGCCACAATGTGTTTTCCACCCAACTTATTCTGTGGTGTTCACCCTTTTCACCACCTTGCTTTCACAGTATTCATCTAAGGTGCTCATCACTTGCTTTTCACCTTATTCATAAATGTTCATCATTTGCTTTTAAGTGCTCATCACTCTGCTTTTCATGTGGTTCATAATTGCTCATTACTTGTTTTTAACTTTGTTCATATATTCATCATAACTTTCCTTTAGTTCGGTATTTAATATCATCTGTTTCACCTTTAAATACATTTACAACAATTTGCATTTTGCTCAGCATTCAGAAACCCTCAATCTGGGTTCCAAGACCATCTGTCACAGGTTTCAGTTTGTTCAGCTTTATCATATGCCCGTTTGTAAGGCCACGGTATGAGTGGTCCCTTTGTTCCACTCACTGGTTTATGGCCAATCATCCGGGCATCTTCTCTCTTCTTTCTGGCTTCCTTTTGCTCTGTGTGTTCTTTTTGGGAGCCTGGCGAGCAGCGCTCACCTTCTTCGAACCTCGCTGCTTGTTGTAGGTAACTGCTCTCTTCCCTCAAGGATGCTACTGGTGGCCTGTAGTGCATCTGTGGCCTGTTAACTGGTTGCAGGTGCAAGTTCTTGGTTTAAATTGCCTGACCTTAATTATTCCTATTTGCTAGACATAGCTCACTCTCACAATGGTACTCCTCTGCAGTCCTCTCCCTTGTCTCAGTACAAGAGTGTTGTGAATGCAAGGGAGTGTGCACAACTCCTAGTCTCCTCTTCCTCATCCCAGTTTTAAAGGGAAATTGTTGTTTTAAGAAAGAGGAAATGATGGACAATAGCCTATCAAGGCAAGGGGAGGGCAGGGTTTATTCTGACACAGGAAAGGGGATACCATGTCTCAACCAAAGACATCCTCTTCTCACTCCCCAGGGTCCTTCCACCCAGGTGATCCTCCCTCGCATCTACACCCCCATGGCTGGGATCCAAGAGCCTTGGCCTTTCCCTACCGACCTGGGAAGAGGATCCACGGGGAGTAGAAGTGAGAATGCCCTCAGGTTCCTCACAGTACAGTAAAATTAGTCCACCTTGAATTATGTCAACCACCTCTTCGAAAGTTGGAGAAACGTATTAATTATGGAGATATTGGGGATCTCGTCATGGTTCGATCATCCAGCCAGTGAGCAAGCCTGCAAACAACACAAGTGGCAAAACTCCTCCATCTGCATTCACAAATTGACGTGTTTATCAGACAGCAGTTTATTTGAATTGGCAAAAATGTATGGCAAAAAATATCACTCCAACATATTTGTTCCTCACAGGACTGGAAATAGCCTTCAGCTGCAGCTCATGAACCTATGACCCTCATCTCCAGTTCATGTGTACTATTTGAGTGTAACATCCGACTTGACTGAACATTTTCATATCCTGGCTTCCAAACAGTCAGACATAGACATGTGCGCTTTGTGATCCACTCGCTAGAGACATGTCTACATGTCGTACCGGCCACCCGATCACCATTAACTACTTACCTGGCAAACCACTTCTCAGCGGATTGATCTACACCTACAGCTGAAGATTTTAACTAAGATATACACTTTAATGATTAGGACTGGCAATGCAGGTCCTTTTGTAGGGGCTTAATTCTAGCCTCAGTTTCTTAGTAAAGATATAGAGGATTCAGATTAGTTTTAGAGATTTACGATGAGGGTCTTCATCTAACGGCTTCATGTTTAGGGTGCATGTTTAGGGACAGACAATTATGAATTCCAGTGAAGGCTTTATTTTGGGGGTTTCCCATGAGAGTTGCTCAGACTATGCATTTGATTAGTTAATTCTTTTAATTTAATTATTGAATGTTTGAATTTAGGCACTATAAGCTAATCTCTTAACCTGCTTTCAATGTATGAAGGATTGGCTTCTCATCATACCATCGCTTCATAGGTGTGTTGATGGTTCAAAGGTCTGTGTTTGTCTTGTTCATGTACTAGACCATATCCTCCCCAAAAACATTTGCATTGGTTTGTGCAGCATTAAAGATTGCTCTTGAATTACTTTTATTGAGGGATCCTTTTATAGGGTGTGTGGAACAGACCTCATCCCCTTTCCTGGAACTTCTCAGCAGGCAAATAGAAAGCATATAAGGAGGATATCCCACTACCCATTGGGGGGCTCTTAAAGGCATCCATTCATGCCTTTGATCTCTTTACTCCCTCCTGAACAGGGTCTTTTGGTCTGGGGCTGCAGGCATGTAAGGAGTGGGTATTCTAACCCACACTCCATCTACAAAGCTTTTATATGGGTTGGCATGATGTATTCCACACAATAAAATATAGTTAAATCACAGTTAAATGGTATTTCGAGAAATTACATTTGTCAAAATACTAAAATACTAACACGGGCCCTTGAAAAGACAGAAACTTTAATATGAACGGGAAGAATTGTCTCTAAGTTCCTTGTTGCATGCTCCATCACTGTAAGAGAAGAGTAACTTGAGTGAGACTTAGGTTCATTGTTCTGACAATGTTCCTTTCTATCCTCTCAAAATGTGTTATTAGAACGTGCAATGATTCAATTGCTGCCTGGGCCAGATCTCCTGACAAACAACTTACTTTACAAGTCAACCAGGGCCTGCACAATAATATGTTGTTACCCCAGTATGTGGATATCATAAATACTGAGATAACTTTTCAGCTGCCTTGGTTATCCAACTGTGTCCATTTAAAGTAAAAGGCAGAGATTGCATCATTAGGAAACCCTCCTATTTCAAGACCCAACTAATCTTAACGTAAACCCATGCTTAGGATAGTGTGCCTAATTACACCGGAGGCCACTCCAATTATAGTTAAAAATGCAAGAACTATCTAGACACCATGGTCTACCGCAAGCCAATACAGACCCTCATATGTAACACAGTCCCTCTGGGCCTGGGCAAAACCAATGTAGACGGGTTCTCCTGCAAGTAAATGAACACGAGAGGACCATCAAGGTCATAAATGAGGGCATTATAATACAGCAATGGAACCTTTCCCTCTTGCGAACGCACCTTGGCTTCTATGAGACTGACCTTCCTACCTGAGGTTTTGCCTGAATTCAGCTACTTTCTTCCTTCTGCCTCCTGGCATTAAGGTGTTTACACTTAGGCCTCTTTAAGGAAGTGGTGGTAAAGGTAAGGCATGCAGCATTTCTGAATAACATGTGTTTTACTGCGCCGCCAAATTGTGAGCTTCGCAAATAAAACTCATCAAAACCGCCTTCATTGTTGGCGTAGGAAATGAACACATGCATTAATCCCAATAGGTTTAATATGACACGTCCCATGATGGGACTGGTTTACATAACTCTGAATCATGCGGACCCTTCCTGCTACTGCATGCGTTAAAGTCATTTGAGATGAGATGTATTTCAAATGATATATTGTCTAACCTTTGATGAGGCTTTTAGTCTCAATCGGATACATCGGCTGGGATACCTTTTGCCAAGATCACTACTGTGGAGTCTGGCCATTCATTTCCAGGATGCACCCGGCCGATGGCATCTGGCAGACAGCAACCTTGCTTCCGGTCCAGTGTCACGTGAGCTATTGGGGTCGAATACTGGCTATGATGCTGACATGTAAAATCAATTTCTAGAAAACTATAGCATGCACCCTCTGTGTAAGGGAGTTTACTCATTGTTCCTTTTGTGCAAACATAAATATTGTTTTTTTCTAATTGCAATATTAGTATTTTGGTGGCAACGAATATAGTGTATGAAGAAAGTTAATAGAACATATCGAACATTGCTGTAATGTATTTTCACTAGATAGTAATATTAATATATGATAGCAATGTTATACAAAGTACCAGTTTAGGTGTTTCCAAGCGCTCCGAGAATAGTCCTGCTCAATACCGATCTTAATTGCACTCATTGCATTGCTCTACATTGACTGACGAGGCAGCCCTACAGAGATTTGGGATTCTGACTTGCTGGTCAAACGCAGATCTCTAGGACAGTCACCCAACAGACTCAGCTAACTATCCATCTGACATTTGTGAGATTTTACATGCTTATAGATTTGTGGGTACACATTGCATGCAGTTCACATAAGCTTGCTGCAGGTTAAACATAGCATAACATTACCCAGAATGGTGTTCTGAGACATTGCACAGACCTCTTCCAGTGGGCACACACAATGGCAGTACCTGTTTCAAGTGGGCCTCAGTCAATTCACTGAAAGGCTTGTTGTATTGTCACCACATATTACCAAGATGCAACATACTTATTTAGATATTGGGAATCAAGCTTAGATAAAACCTGCATTCCAGACATGTGTGTGCATGGTTGTATGCACCCCAAATGGTCCCATTGCAGAGGATGTTCAGCTCCGTTTTGTCCCCCACGAGACTTCCTCAAAAAGCAATGTGAAACGCAAAATGCAATCTGAAGAGCATGTGGACAGCTTGGTTTTTGACCAGCTGCACAAAGCCAATGTGCCATCGCAGGGATGCACAATGATCACCCTGCTCAATGCAGCACTGAGGGACGATACTCACAATTGTGTAGTAGAATGATAATTTACACATTTTATTTTATATAAAAGAGTTGTCAAATGTTCATAGTTATTGGTTAGCTTGATTATTCAAATCATTTAGTGGACCTGAAAACATATTTGCCACTTTGCGCATTATACTTTTTACCGCAATAACAAATTATTTCAAATGTAAACAGGTTAGTTACTACGTCATGTTGGAAAGTACATGTGAAAATAAAGAAAAACGTTCCATTTATTAAGGCATAGGCACATCATGAGATGCTAAGTGGCACACACATGAATCTCAGAATTATGAGGAAGCAAAACAAGGAATCAATTGGCATTTATATCCAAATGTGATCACACGGTAAGATAACTCATCAGGTTAAGTGCTCGCTGCTGAGATCTGCATGTCACAGAGTTGAATCACGGAAATGCCAACAAAGCCATTCAATCTTCTGAGGAGGCAAAATGTCAGTCACCGGAAGGGTCCCGGGCTGAACGGTGTTCGCAGTATGCCTTAGGCCTTCCATGGCTGGAGACTACATTTCCAGGAAAGGCACATAGACAACTCTTATATATGTCTTCCTCTAATTCAGTGGTGCTCCTCAATGTTTCCAGTTGACAGCTTTACGGCAGTTAATTTAAGAATTTGTTTAACACCATATAGGATCCTGGGGGCAGTCATGCCCGAAGGGTTCTCCCTTCCCAGAGGTTTCCACCTCCCCTTTGTATGTTTTTATTGTTACCCAAAGGGGGTTTGGTGCTCTGTGGTCGTGCGGGTCACTCCTAACGCTAAACCCGACAGAAAAAGAATACCCCTTTCGGAAGGGTTATACTAATTGCACATCAAATGTTCTATATAAAGTGCATTGGTGAAAGGGCTATATAAACAATAGAATATGCACCATATTTTAATTATCTACTCTGGAAACATCATCATATTAATAAAGCCCTCACCTACACTAAAAAAGACATTTCTACACTAGGCAAGCTGCCAATACGTGTCGAATTGCACTTTAATGACCCCACACAGAAGCAATCCAATGAAGGCCATTTTTAGTAAGAGATATTACTGAATCCCCCATTACTGAAACATATGCAATGATTTCTCTAAGCATTAGCTTCGAAGAACATTGGGAAAACGCATGAAGATGTGCCAACAAACCAACCCAGACATGCACTTAAAAGTGAGCATGTGATCAGATATGATATTGGTGGTCCATTGTGTGCTGGTATCTGCATTTTGCTATGTTTCCATGTATACTTTTTTTTTTTTTTTTTTACATTGATACTAAGCACTACTCCGCCTGAACACAACTCCACTACCATCCATTCCTTCAAAACTGCACTTACATTCTTAAAACAGGAAGGAGAACCCTTAACTTCCTGTCACATTTTCCCTCCTCCCGAACTGCCGTCTACCTAACTCTTCAGTATATTGCACCGTTTGGAGTTCCTGTCCCCGCAGAATTAATAATGTACGTCATGAAATGAGTTTTATTGTATCCCTCTCAACCAATCGGCCAATTCCACAAAACCTTTCTCAATATTGTACAGCATATGTACCAGAATTGTCCCGGTTTCAGTTCATCTTCTTTGGGTGAAACTCCTGGGACCCTCCATCGATTTGTTGTAACGTACATTGTACTATTTTCCTGTCTGCTTCAAATTGTTATTTTTGATACTAAGCACGACTGTTGTACTGATCTACATTTCAGAGTGTGTTTGTCGTAAGGTACAGTAAACATGAGTGTCGATTAATTATTGATATTAGCTTTGTGAAAGTGTCCCTCATTCGAAAAGAAAAATGCATCATTACACAAATCTATATCTCTGATTGCCAGGAAGAATGTGCTTCGAATATAGCCGAAAAAGCCTCGCAGTTGTCACACAGCGTGAGGCCAAAATGTTTATTAGTGCCCTTTTGATATTTGAATTTGGTTCCTGCGGTTAAATGACTTTACTCTGATAAAGGGGACTCTGTAATTTCAAGGGCTCCCATGAATACCAATGGGCCGAGTTAATCAATGAGAAGCAGTCTGGGCTGCTCTTTTGTGACGAGCAAGCTTCCAATCCACATAAATAACTTTGTTTGAAGGACACTGGTTGAAAGTTTGAATGGTTAAAGTAAAGAAGGAGTTAGGTTTTAAGCAGCAACAAGGTATCTTTCCGTCACCGCTGACCGTCTTCAGAAAGATAGACTGTCAATAAACTGACATGTGTGCAGCACTGAAGTAGGGCACATTTGAAAGGCTAGTTGTTTGGTTATGGTAATACCATCCCCCAATGGGAACTTTTCATCTATATATGCTCAAAATGGTTTCAGATTGCAATTTGAGCCGCAGTGGAAGATGGAAAAGTTAGTTACTCAATGTTGAGGCCATTCCAGCAAGTTTGGAATGCGTGACTGATGCCCCTGCTAGACCTTTGTGCTATGTGGCACATTCACAACTTTTAAGACCTGTTCATGATCAGGCCACCAACCGCACAAACCTTCCTTCTGGACTTGGATAGCTGTGCCACATGAATGGTTTGCAAACTTACTTGGAGTGCCTAGAACTGTTTTCAACATGGTTGACACAATTTGAAGTTAGTTAGAAAAGCGCCTGCCTGAAGCCTATGTGCAGTCTGCAGCCAAGGAAGCAAGGAAGTATCAACTCACCTCTGCAGTCTACAACGGTGTACATGGTTAGTTTCACATAGTCTGTTAATCCTACTGAGATCGAGGAATCTGCATTGAAGCTCTATATGAAAACAAGAAATTATTATTATTAAGATTCCAAAATGGCGGCTGGTAGGGAACAGACGTGAGTGTTGAGCTCCACCTGAAGGGTCTCCTCTGCCGAGCCCACTGCTTTTCTAAATGCCCAAAACACAACCAGTCAGTGGGTAAACTCACCCGGGCGAACATGAAGCTTTGGTTGGCAATGGTGGGAAAGGCATAATTAAAAGTGCCCCGAACTGCGGCAGTGTCGTCACCAGCCAAGAAGACGGATCCCAGGAGATGGAAGCAGTGGGTCGTCCACCATCACATTCCAATAGAAGAGTGGTCAGTGCTGCGGCTGGAGGCACAGTTCGTTCGTGGACACCCAGTGGGGGCAGGGTTGGATTGCCCATCTCCCTCCCGCCAAAGATCCCAGCGGAAGCTTGCTGGCCCGGGATGGTGGCTGCAGCCAGGAAAGGCCGTCGAGGAGGGAAGCAGGCAAACAGAAGATGTAAGGAGGGCCTTGAAAGTTCTGCGCTAAGGGACTGGATTTGCGCCGGAGATGAGGGGGCCGTAGCGCCTAGAGAAACTGTTGAGGCAACAGAGGTTCCGCTCTCCATCACACCATTTATGAACTGAGTGTATTTGGAGGGCCTAGGAAGGAGGCCTGACCTGGATAGACTGGAGCGCCCTGCTTGTTATGTTAGTGGCTTTGCAAGGCGGAGAGTGAGCAGGGTTGGAGGCTTCAGCGAGGCCTAAAGATTGTAATGTACTTATTCTTTTTTATTTCCCAACACCCTCAACCCTGTATATACCTTTGGCCACCCCCACCCCCTCCAAGAACATTTGAGAATGTTTTTTGGACAAAAATACTGTGGCAAAACACCTGTCATAAAGACGAGTGTTGATGAAAGGATGCTATACCCTGCTGACCCCACCTGCCTGGCTAACTAGCATGTCATCTCCACTACCCTCTTCCTGGGTAAACTCTTGGAGAAGCTGTCCACCCCCAACTGACCCTCCACACTGAACTTTTTGGATTCAGGGCATCCAGAGGCGAGGCACAGAAACTTCTTTCCTGAACACTTGGGATGTCATACTCACAAATCGCGACTCTAACTCTCCAGCTTTTCTCATTCTCCTTGACCTCTACTTTGCCTTTGACATGGTCAACCATTCTATCCTCATAAAACGACTCTGTGATACCCTCGGCATCACTGACTGGCACTGGATTGGCTGACCTCGTTCCTCACTAATTGCCATCCCCAGTTGTAACTGGACCTTTTTTCCCCCACCAACACACGTTCTACCTGTGGTATCCTCCAGGGCTCTATCCTAGCAATGTGGCTTTTCAATATCTATCTCGCCCCTCTGGCTCACCTGATCTCTTCGTTCTCTCCTCATTCTCAGTGCTATGATGATGACACACAGCTTTCCTTCAAACCTTCCTTTAATACCTCCTCTTCTTCCTCTCTCATCCCTGATTGTCTGTCAACCATTCAGAAACGGTATGCAGCTAACGATCTCTGTCTTGATGCCAGAAAGAGGGAGATCCTTCTCATTGGGACACCTGTGGCCTTCTTTCCTCCTACATTCTGGCCACCCTCTCAGGGCCTTCAACCCCCACCATCCTTTGAGGCCCAAAACCTCAGGAACCATCTTTGACTCTGCTCTCTCTTTCATTCCTCACATCATGGACCTTACCAGGAAGGGTCACATCCAGCTCCACCTCCTCAGAGGCATTCTCCCTTTCCTCACCTTCCCCCAGAAGCTCAATGTCTCCAGAGCTTTGGTCCTCTCTAAGCTGGAGAACTGTAACATCCTCTTTCTCAATCGCCCTCTTTGCTCTCTACTCCCCCTCCTAATAATAGAGAATAAGGCTGCAAGACTTATCGTTGGGCACAAGTCCAGGGACCGTATATCTCTCGAGCCCTAAAATCTCCCCACTGGCTCCCAGTGGTTGCATGGATGAAATTCAAGAATGTCTGCATCACCCACAAGGCTTTCTGTGACCTGGGACCATGCAATCTCCAATGCTCCTTCCTGAAATACTCCCCTGCCAGAGTTCTCTGCTTCTCAAACTCCAAATCTTTGATTGTCAAACGCTTTTCCAAGCAGAGAGAGAGAGTGGGGGGCAGGTCTCTCTCCTCGGCTGGTGCCCCCCTTTGGAACTGCTTCCCTGCCCCTCTAGCACTGAGACCGGTGGCTTGGTCCTCAAAAATCTGACAGGATACCAGGCACTTCTACTGAGTCGATAGCAGCACCACCCACCCACAGCACTGCCCCTGCAGGCCACTGCTTGCTAGCTCTACATCGCGCCCATGGGAGTCACCTGCACTAGCACTTAGTCTGAAGCCACCTCCCTGATTCCCCTTGGCACTTTCCTCCCGCCCCCCTTACCCCAGCACTAGTCCATTCCTTGGGGCCCTCCCACCAATCCCTATCTCCTGCACTTCTCTTCACTGCATGTCCTAATACTACAAGGCTTAGTAGCACCACAAATGTACATTTACTGTTTTGCCAATGTTTGTTCTCTCCCCTTGTTCACTTCCCATTTAGCATTGTGGCGCTTTGAAAAACAATTCTTTTGTAAAAGCGCCTAACATATGGTCAATGAAATAAAAAATAAATAAAAATATATAAAATGTAAGCCTCCCAAAGAGAAGCAATGCTATTGTTATCTTTGCTGTATCAGGTGAATTAAGCAATAAATGTTCACTTCTGAATCAGAAGTCCTTACCTCATGCACACGATTAACCTTACTGGAAAGTCTGGAGGTATATATACTGTTTGGAGGCTCAAATCTTAAATGATTGTCTGGTATCTCTTAATGACATTCTAGCAAAGGATTTTGGAAGATTTTTCAAGCAACAGTATATGAATGTGTCTTCCTAAATGAATGTATTTCTCACCTGCACGCATGATGTCTAGGTAATGGGTGGGGGGGGGGAGCTGGTGAACTATGGTTTGTGCTTTTCTGTTTTAAAACACCTACAGAACTAGCATGTTTATGTGTTCTCTTTTTAATGATTTTGGAACCAGCATTTGACTTGTTAGGCTTTAGATATTGCATTAGCTGATTAGCCCGCAGCTATTGGATTGTAGAATGAAACAGGTCTCACAGCCAGGTGCGCTGCACTCTCTACCTTGTTCCGTTTCGGCAACAATAATGCCTAGCACGACTTCATTCCCAATTGGACATGTGCTACTAAGTTGAAAAATTACCCAAACCCTGTCCTTCTTTTAATGCTATCTCCCACATTTCCCTCCCTAAATACTCCCCTGCCAGCAGGATTATTAGGATCTACAAGCCAGCAGAAACAGCCTTCTGTGGGTACAAGATTCTCATTAAAAACAAAAGCTCAGTATATAGCTTTACACGCACATCGGACTGTTAGGCCAATCATCATGCTGCATTTGGCCACATATTTTGATTACCCCAACCTTTGTTTTCGTACCACAACTATCTGGTCAAGAACAGTAGGTAACGGGAGAGAATTCTGTAACACAAAGAGGCATTCACAAACATCACACAAATATTTGGGGGTCACGTAATATCTACTTCATTGAAGGCACATACATTGTAGGTAATTGCTTCTGCTCTATAAATAGCTGCATTATAGGGGTGTGACTAATGCCATAAACGTGCAACATTAGAAAGTGCCTTTGCTACGAGTTGCTTTGTTTCCCTTGTGGGACCTATGCACTTGCTCCTCATATGAAAACGCCCCGTTAGATTTGGAGGCCACTTAGCTTAGCTGCACCACTCCAAACCTTCAGGATCAATTTAATCACCCTCATGCTGGCCTCCCACCGTGCAGACATGTTTCTGCCAGACTGCCAGGCTGACACAATTACTCTGTGCCTTCTTTGTTAAACAAGTACTGATACGTGCATATTCCACTCTTTGTGGCTGCCACATTCTCTTCTCTTATACTCCCCTTTCTAGACATTGGGTGAGCCACTCTGTGTGCGGTGTGCCCCTGAAACCGGATAAGTGCTTGTACTGCTGGTTAGATTGGTGCTTCCTTACCCTCTATGGATGCTGCTGAGAGAGAGAGGTATAGGTTATTTCAGATAATCCACCCCAAGAAGATCACCCCCTTTTCAGCCATTTTTTTCGTGGCTTTAAAATAAGTTGTCAAAAATCGCTTCCTCCAAAATGGGAAATTAGAATAGGCCAATTCAGCAAAACCACCGATGCCACAGAACCACCCAGGACCCACCCCAGAACCTTCCTCACTGTTTCAGAGCCACTGAGCGATGACACTATGTAAATTAGGTGAAAAGTATGTTTCTTGCAACAGAAAAGTGACTTAAAATTATAGAGCTCAACTATTTTACCTATAGGTTTATCAACCCAAGACTGGCAGGTCTCAAGGATGCTGACAACCACATACATGTTTCGCCCAAATTAGGATTCGTCAGTGCAGCATAGTCTAACATCCTTTTGGTTAGAGCACTGGGCATATTTAGAAAACAACATCAATGTTGTTGTCGGCTTTGAAAATTATGGCAAAACCTTCCTGAAACATAACAGCAGAACAAGTAATTGCATCTACGTCACACATGTTACAGAGGCACCCAATAGTCGCTACAGGAAACCCACCTCTAAATCAGAATCATTGAATAATGCACAGTGGGTATCCAAATTAGCTCAAAAGCTTGCTTTGTTCCTCAGCAAAGGGTTTCTGCTTATGGGATAGAACTACTGTATGCATAGCATAACACATCCAAGAGGAGTAACTCACAATCAGGAAGACACCCGCACACACATATTAACCTCGCTTTTACATAAAAAATAAAAATTGCAAAATATGACTCCCTTTTGTTTGGAATGTTGGGCTGTGTTTAGTGAACATCATCAGGTTATGGTGGGTTATAAATCCATTAAATTACCTTGTACAGTCAATGTGAGAGTTGGATAGACCGTTTCAGCCAAGCGACACATGCCATGGTACCAACCAGTAGCCAGTCCTCGAGGTGCCCCTTCACTTCAGAATCACTCAGCAGTGCACTATGTGTATACACATTCACTCAAAAGCACACGTTTAGCTCAGGAAAACTGTCTATAGCATTGGTCAACAATATTTTCTGCAAAGCTTTATCAACTCAATATAGACACCTCCCAAGGATGGAGACACCCGCTTACGTGCATCAATCTCAGTAGGGATCATCAGTGTATTATCATTGTACAATCTTGTAGTTGGAGCATTGATTATGTTTGGCAAACACCATCAATGCTACGAAACGTTTATGAAAGGATGGACATTCCTCTACCTGAAAAATCAGACTAGAATAAGCCATTTTAGATAAACAACTTAAACCACAGTGTAGCTAAGCAGCCATCCTTGGAATTTCACCAGTAAAGAATCACCAAGCATGTCTACTCAAAAGGCTGGGTTTGTCTGCACCAGAAGATGTCCCTTGCCTTACAGGACAACAATATTTAATTTACAGTTGTATCAAGCCACACTCAAGAAAACCAACAACTAGACATGTTTCAACCTTAATTGGAACCTAAAAAATAATTCAATATCTGCAAGGTTTGGACATTGAAGTATCATTAGCAAACACCATCAGTGTTATTGTTGATTTATAAAAGCATAAGAAAATTGTTTGTACTGGAAATGTGAAGGCAGAATAGGCCATTCGTGCTAAACCACACGTGCCTCAGCTCAACCCAGTAGCCATCCCTTTAAGCTCACCTTCAGTTCAGAGCCTCTGAGCAATGCATTGTTGTGTGCACATTGATCGAAAGCATGTTTTTACTCCAGAAAATGGTCTTTGTCTTATAAGGCAGCAACAATGTTTACACAGCTTTATCCACACAAGACAGACAGCACCCTATGATGCCAACAACCACAGGTTAATGCCCTCTATGTTCCTATGACAGCATGACCTAATCCCTTTTGCAATTTATCCAACATGTGTATTCAAAGGCTTTATATCATAACTTGTATGTATTTCATGGTAATCCATAGCACACATATCTCCTCTAAACAAGATTACCATCAGCAACCCCCGATTCGTGACGTGTTTCTGCCGTGTTGGGCCTCCTCTTTGTGGTTGGAACCAGTCTGATATGCAAATGGATATTTCTTCTCTCTGAAGGGTGCCGTGAGCAAAAACATGGATGAAGACCCTCCTGACTGGATGAAGTTCCATAAAACAGGGTATTTGAATCATGCACATTTCTTAGTTTAGGGGCTCTTGTTTGACGTGCAAATCTTTGGGGTTCACCCTAAGTAACCCACTGTAATCCAGACGTGGACCCCTTGCTCACTCTGCCTTAGAGAGGCTCAGCTTCACCTCACTGAGGAATACCAACAAGGCATAAACACGTGTCTGGGGTTGCTGTTGGTACTCTTGTTCTTTGGAGAATTGCCTAGCATTTCGGTGTTGGACGGCCCTTTTGGGTTTTTGATATGCAAAAGGTTCTTTTTTTTGTGAAGAGTGCGCTGAGCTAAAACGTGGTTGTAGACCCTCCTGAGTGAAATACATTCCATAGAACATGGTATTACACCCATATTCGTTCTAAGTAGAGGGGTTCCCACATTCTTGTTTAATCAGCTTGTTGTGGGTCCACATAGGAGAGGCACATTCAGTTCTCTCCTCCTGGTATTAAAACATGTTGATCCTCTGTTTTCAATATAATATGTCTTTGATAATGTAATTGTCTACAGTAAATCATGATGACTTGTTTTACGCATCTTTCTTGCCAAAAATCCTGTTATACTATATTGACATGAGAGCACATCAAACCATCTGCTATTGCATTTTTTTCCCGAAAAAAAAAAGACACGTAATATTTCATTTCAATCTCAAAGATAGTATACACTTCCTGAAAGGTATTGTAGTCAAACTGTGAAAGCAAAACACCATGATTGTCCCAAAGTGTTTAGTGCACCAAAACACAGTTTAGGTCAGTTCGTGTTAAGTAATTGAACTTTTCCAAAGTTTGGTTTTGATTGACCACTTTTAGGTGAATTCTGATTGGAGTGTGTGTAGGGCTTTGCAAATATGGCGGAACATAATGGCGTCCTCCCCCAGGTCTAACCGCTGTGCAGCACAATTATAGCAGCCAAAAAAGCTCTTGACAGATTATAATTATTGGTGGAGTACATGTCTGCAGCATGTTTACCCTCCAAGTGCTGATAGGACTTATGCATTCTGCAGACCTCTTAATGTGATACTATTGATTCGAAAACAATCAGCTCAAATTACCCCAACCTAAGAGGAGTTCCAGTAAATGTCCATTCTAGTTTGTAGGGTATAAATGACCTTTTTCATCACTGCGGCTAAGTGATTTGAAGCCTGTCAGCATTTGAGCGACTAAAGAGACAAGGACAGAGCCGCCCCCGAATGCAATATTCAAGCACAGCATTACGGATCATAATAAATGTGGTGATCTATCAATAACCATAAATAATCCAGCCGTGCTTCTTGTTTGGGCAGACCTACTGTCATATATTTCACAAAACCCAAGATTTGATGGTTTAGCTGTCACTGGAATGCTGAGCTATGGCTAAAGGCCTTTTTTTAACACTTACTCATGCACTTCTGCGCATAATATATTCTATTCTAGGATAATGAACTGTCTCTTCTGGCTGTGTCTACTGTTTCCCTCAATCAATTGTCTGCACCGATCAATAATTTACTTGATCTTCCTTATATTTCTCAAGGCATTTGAAACAGATGCAGTACAAGGGATTCATGAGTAAGTCCTATATCCAGAAGCGCCAGAATATCCCATTATTTCTGTAATCAGAATATGCTCAAGCTGGTGATCAATTGGGGATAGCGATCTCACAAAATGTAATGTCACAAATCATTAGTAATGGAAGGTGGCACAGAGAGAAAAGCAAGAGTTTTATGTGTGATCTCTACAGACAGGTATCTAACATGAGAATGGATGTGAGGGGACCACTTCAGTGGTGATAGTGCCTGGTACAAATGTCCTTTAACATTAACATTAACATATCAGACAAATGGTGAGGGCCGTTTTTAATATTCCCATA
This sequence comes from Ambystoma mexicanum, assembly GCF_040938575.1. Classification (NCBI taxonomy): domain Eukaryota; kingdom Metazoa; phylum Chordata; class Amphibia; order Caudata; family Ambystomatidae; genus Ambystoma; species Ambystoma mexicanum. The sequence goes on along the minus strand of NC_090930.1, from coordinate 1,246,913,554 downwards.
AATGTAATAGAGAACACATACTTTTTAAAAAAATGTAATTACTTATAATTGTATTTAGTTCAAATTAAACTTTTACAACGTTTACGATTTATATATCTACTAAAATATTTACACATGTACAAACTGGTCACATAATTATATCAACATACAACAGTTGAAGACACAAAACATTAAACATGATCATCATCATTCCATTTTTCATTTTTTTCATTACATTCCATTGCAAATACATTGTCCTATATCATCATCAAATATGTTAACTTATCACCAAGGGTGGTTTGTAGGATTTCACAAAAAGCATGAAGTAAATGCACGAATACATAAATAAACAATCTCAATACATTTGAAAAGCGCATCTTAAGCATGTGTGAGTCACATTGTGGGAGCTCAGGTTCTTACTGAGCAGCAACGACACTTGATTTGTACATGCATGGAAAAAACAGATAAAATAGGAACAGGCGTTGGAGAATCACACAAGAGAAACATGCACCCCATGGACACACATCCAAAGTGGTGCAAAGAAGATTCTGCATGTTGGTAGGGTATTGCCCAATGTCAGCAAATGTTATGTTATTTGTCATTTATACTGCGCCCATTACCACTGTAGTGGTTTTAAAGCCCAGGGACCTGTCCGTGCAGGAGCTAAATGTGATTTCACTCAGGGTGGCACCCAGAATGTGGTCTGTGGTGTGAAAAGTAAAAGGAGCCAAGTAAAACAGGAAAGGGGACGAATAAAAATATAGGGAGCACAAAGAAATAACAGACTTACCACATTTAGGGACATTGAAACGTAAGGGAAAGGGACAGTGCTCATTTTGATGAATGCACAGTTTTTTGAATGAACACATGTAATCAAATAAAGGGACAAGAGATTCCGTTTTTGGCTAACAGGACTTTCAACACGGACATTACGAGTGTGCTCAAGAGTTACAAGGAGTTGTGGGAGCTACTAATGAGATAATCATGTGTCCTAGTTGCTGATGGCAAAAAGGGTGAAGTCGAACCCACTGTGTGGGCTTCAGAACCAGAAATTGGATGTGTGCAAGATGGTTCTGGGGGACACAAAAGGAGAGTTTGACAAAAACAAGGTGTGCGCTTATATGTAGTGACTAGGTAAATACGCTGAAGGAATGCATTGGGAAATAAATACATTAGAGGTACATTTGTAAAATGATAAATGGCCTGTCAGTTGGGTCAAAGGATACATTGGATTAAGAACGATGCTCTAAGAAGTCAACTGTCCATCAAACTCTTCCGCTCACAAACAGCCACTTTGTATAGATAGGAAAGCTTGGAGGAACCATGGGCACACTTAAATGAGGCAGCTTTTAGACTGTGAATTCACTGAGAGCAAGGCTGTGGACCGGGCTGCCTGGATGTTATTGAGGCCGGCAAGGATCTTTTTGGGGATAACAGTTATTGTGTGGGAGGTTGGTTTCCTCTTGTCCTGAGACTGTGCTCTTCTGGGCAATAATCTGCTTAATCCAGCAATAACTCTCCTTCTCAAATTGGGCTGCATTTCCCATGTTCTGTTATTAGAGGCTGTAGGGTACTATTATGTCCAGGAGAGATGTAGCATCTACTTTGCAGGTCCACAGTGGGCTATGTGTTCCTTTACTTGAACTGTGTGCTGCTAAGGTATACCATTTAATTATTTGGGGTAATTGAGTCACCTTTCCTCTGCTTTCCCAGGCCTTGTGCAAAGCAACATGACCTTGACAATATGACATACCTTTATTATTATTATTATTATTATTATTATTATTATTATTACACTTATTATTATTATTATTATTATTATTATTATTATTATTATTATTATTATTATTATTATTATTATTATACCAAAATACATAATAAGCCATGGTGTGACTTCTGTGATTGGCTTACTCTCACCATCTTAAGCCAATCCGTGAGCCAGCCGGCGAAAAGCCAGCCCACAATCCAAGGCCCTCACCTAAAATCCTATCTGTTTCTTTATCCATTCTCTCCTCTCATTTAACCTTTTCCTGTCTAAGCTGCAGGCGCTTTCTACCCCATGAACAACCACGAGGAGGAAGAACTCAAGGACACTGCAGAACCATTAGTTAAGCCCAGTGGGCTATGAATGAATACATTACATCACGTTTGGTAGGCATCGACAAGAATACTTTTTTTTGTTGTATTTAATCTGTCCAACAGGCATTTTAACAGAATTGGTGCTTTAAACATCGCTTCTTCGGTTGGCGCTAAATCCAACCACCATCATAGCCCAGTGGGGCTGCTATCTGCATCTGTCTTTCCACTATCAACATGGCCACCGCCACTGCTGCACCAACAGGCACTGGAGTGCCTCTTCTTTCACCAGTGTGACTTCCGTGATTGGCTTACACTCACCGTCTTAAGCCAATCAGTGAACCGGCAGATGGAAAGCCAGACCATCATCCAAGGACCTCAGCTAAGGCCCACATCTGTGCTTGTCTGAGCCTTGTGTGGCCTCGGAGGGCTTCCCATCTCCTCCACTGCATCATGTCATGCTCCACCAACTGTCAGCCTCATGGAACAGCTACCCAGCATGCAGCCAGCTACTCCAAAAACTTCTGCTTCTGGAGCTTTGTCCACCCATTAAGAGTTCCTGTAAGTCATGTCCTGGTCATCATTATGCCTATTCACTAACCCACAAAATGGTTGAATCTAGCTCTGCCAATGCCTATTTCTGCCTTTCCATGCCTTACTATACCCCTTCTCTTTTCTGCATTTCTGTGTTTCTTTGTGATTTTGAATCCTGGTGTGTTTTGAACAAATCTGCACCCCAGTTTTGCATTGCATTTCTATGTTTTTTGGTAATTTCGAATCCTGGTGTGGTTTGAACAACTTTACAAACCCATTTGTCATTGCATTACTGTGCATTCTGGTAATTTCGAATCCTGGTGTGTTTTGAACAACTCTATACCACCATTGTGTACTTAGGTGTTTCTACTGCATCTGTTTTCTCTCCTTGGGTACTAGGCTGCCTGGTGAGCTTGTGCTCATGCTGTGCAGTCCACCCTTCTATCTTCCATCCTTATTTCTCCACCCTCGTATGGCACTTACCATCTCCCCTATCTATTCTAACTGCTATACTATCACCAATCTCCTTTCCTCATGAAGTCTGGAAAGAAAAAGTTTAAAAAAGACATTCTGACCACCAACCCTGGTCTACCCATTGCAGACACCTAAGTCAGCGCAACCTAAAGACAGATTGTCACTGATATCATCTTTTCTGTCCCATCTCCAGATCTTTGGGCTTCTCATCTTATTCATATAATCTCTCTTTTCTCATCCTCACCCATTAATGGTGGCACTAGATGGGAAGTACTCTTGGTCGGCTTCTCAGCATCCAGGTGTATCATTAATGTCTCTCACAATGGCACTATTATGGCTCAGGGTCCTCAACCCAACAGCCTCCAATTTCGACAAGTGCTTGCATCCCTCATCAACTTCCTTCCGTTACTTGCTATTCCTTCTTCCTCTCTCTCTGTCCCACTTCCCCCTCTGACTGGTGTACCACGCCCCTGTACCCCACATCAAAAACCTTCAGACAGTGACCTGCTGCATCTAGCCACACTTAATGCCCACTCTGCTATCAAACACTAGGCCAACATCTGCCTTCCCATTGAAGAACTTGACCTCTGTATCCTTGCTCTTACCGAGACTTGATTCAAGGCCAGCTCAGTCACTGGTTTTGTCTCCCTTCTGCCTGATGGCTACAAGATCATCTCTAAGCCTTGCCCTTACCATGCTGGTGGTGTGCCACTTCTTCCCTCATATGCATGCAGCCATACTCCTCCTCCGAGAGCCTGTTCTGCAAGCTGGTCATCTCTCCTGCTTCCACACTGACCAGTGCCACTATCTCCTTATCACCCTTTTCCTTTCAAAACGGGCTGACTTCTCTTCTCTTTCCACATCTACCCATCTACCTCTAAAGTCCTTCTTCTGGGTGATTTCACCACCTTGACTCCTCAATCTACTGTGCACCTACTGTTTAAATGTGAACTTGCCTAAACCTATGCACCCTGTTACTAGTATACTGCATTCATGCAGAGCTAGCCTACCTGTGCACCCCTTGCCCACTGGCACAGTGTTTAAACTTGGATCTAGCCGACTCATGTGCACCACCCTGTTCACTGGCCTACTGTTTAAATTTTGCTGGACTAGCCAAATGTATGTAAACAAATTAGCCTAATTTTTTGGAGCAATCTAGCCTACCTCATTGGACTAGCCAAATGTATTGAAGGGAATTAGCCTAATATTTTACTAGTGACCTACCTACCTTGCAGTCACTTGCCCACTGTGTTTCAATTTTGCTTCCATCCATTGCAGCTATTTTGTCCAATTGAAGTCATTCACCTAATATCTTTATCAATTGTAGCTCTATGTGCCGATTGCTAACTGCATACTCTTATTCATAGTAAAACAATTGCAGATACTTACATGGTCACTATTAACACATGCAGTCTCTGACCCGCGCATACAATGATGCCCAAAGAAACCAGCAAGGTCCTTACTGCCCATGCTCTTACCACTACTACTCTGCTTACTCTCCTTTTCACACTTTTCATTCTCTCCCATTACACTGCACTAACTTCTCCGCAACTAACACCCTTGAACATCTTTTCGGCTCCCCCGCCACTTACTGCCATGCACACTTCTATTACATTGCACCAGTCTTACCTCTCTCACGCAGCAACATCCTCTCCACCACCGTGCCTCAGCACATTGTGCAGACTTGACAGACACAGAGCTTGCACTCTACCTCTAGAACACAGACTTCGTCCCACTCCGACGGCATATAGAAATACTAGATTAGGCTCCATCTACAGGTACACCCACCACATCGAACATTCTATCACACTCAAACATTCACACTTCAATCCCAGGAGGCCCCTCCCTTCTACTACACCTGCCACACCAGACCCAGCCTCCTCCCCCACGATCACAAACACCAAATACACACCCACAACACATATCAAATGTGCCCTCTTAAATGTTCGCTCCCTCCCAGCTCATGCATTAGAAATTCACGACCTCATAACCAAAAATAACATTGACCTCCTTGTCATCACAGAAACGTGGTTACATGAAGCCTCAGGCCCTGTCGTTGCTCTTGCACTCCCACCAGGCTTTACCATCTTCAGACAAAACAGACTAGCCAGCCTGGGAAGCGGAGTAGCCCTCATTTTCAAAGAGAGCCTCCCTCTTCGACTTATCAGTCACCCCTCGACTAGCAACTCAGACATTCTGTCTGCTAAGCTTGCACTGTCCCCCAATAGCACCATCAACATTCATGCGCTATACCGCCCCCCAGGTCTCCCCTTAGACTTTCAGGGACACCTCATCCACCTACTTAGCAGCAACATCAAAAGCTCCACCAGGGTCTTGGGCAACGTGGAGGCCCAAATTTAGGATTCAATGATTCTAAAGATAAAGTTGAGGATACCCTCACTAAGGAACTTAGTATTTACACAAAAAGTATTGAATCCTATGCATTGCAAAGGCCGCACTTTAAACTGTGTCACAGACCATAATTTGCTCACCACTATCACCTCCAATACAGCCATGCCATGGACGGATCACAACTTTATTGAATTCACTCTACCCATCACCGAAAGCCACAAAACTCTCACCACGCCCCTGAAGCTCAAGTGAGAACCTCCAAGAAGCTCAATGAGGATAACCTTCGCCCTTACCTTAACTTTCCTGAGCCAGCCACCCCTTTATCCAATGATCCTAATACCCTAGCAGAGATCTACAAAGATACGCTCACTAAAAACATTAATGCAATACCACCACTTGAATAAAAAAAGAAAATAAATCATTACACTCCAATTCCTGGTTCATTGAAGAACTACAGTCCCTGCGCTCCTGCAAAAGAGAGGCATTAAAAAATTGGCAAACTAACCCAAGTGATAGTGCCAAAAACAGTTTTAACTTAATCTCCCACCAATACAAAGCAACCATCACCAAAGCCAACACATTTGATGCACGCATTTCAAATGCCAAATCACACTCAAAGGAAATATTCACTAAATCTTCAACAAGCTCATCTTGCCACCCAACACCCCAGGCGAAATCATCAAAGATGAAGCCTTGTGTGCTAGTATTCAATCAGCCCTGCTAAACAAAATCGATCTCCTTTATAAAAAAAACCTACCTCTTCACCTTAGGCCTAAGCAAACCAATTCAACTCCCACCTCAACTAACTCCATTAAACCTGTCTTCACCTTCAGTGACATCACTGAATTAGACGTAATGAACCTCCTCAAAAACCTCAAACCCTCTACGTGTAAAGAGGACATATGTCCTCCTAAACTCATCAAGGACTGCACAGACTGTTTCACACCGCTCCTGACGGCCTTCATTAATGCTTCCTTCAGAACAGGCATTATCCTTGACAGCCTCAAAGAGGCCTGGGCCCGCCCCCTTCTAAAAAAGCCTACTCCCAACCCTCTACAACCTAATAACTACCAACCCATAACCACCGTGCCCTTTATCCTTAAGATATTGGACAAAGCTGCCCATAGCCAGAATCAACACTTCCTGGAAACCCACTCTATCCTCGGGACTAGGCAATCTGGTTTCCGAAAAGGACACAGCACTGAAACAGCCATGGTGGACTTAAAGAATCAGATCACCCAAATCATGGACAATGGCAAACCAGCCCTATTGTTACTCCCCGACCTCTCAGCTGCTTTTGATCTGGTGGACCACAAGACCCTCACATCGCACTTTAGTCCCTCAGCTAACTTCTCTAAAGAAGCAGCTCTCTGCATCACCTCCTTCCTTGAAGGCACAGAATTGAAGGTATTCTCAAACATAGCAAACACTACCCCTACCACCATCCACTGCAGAGTCCCACAGGGCACTTGCACAGCACCCACTTTATACAACTTGTTCACAAAGCCGAGAAGCTCGACTCACTTGGTATCGCGTACACGAATTACACTGATGATACTCAGGTACTCTTACCTCTCCCTGGCTCATACCACAAAGACGCCGAGGCACTTCACATAATTTACTCCACCATCCAGGAATGGATGGCAGTCAATGCCCTTTGCCTCAATGGGGATAAGACCGAAATAATTATACTACGTAAAAAAATTATTCTAGTCAAACCATTAACAACACTATCAATCCTGTGTCGACATCTGTCAAGACCCTGGGGGTCTGCATAGACTCCACACTATCCATGACTGGGCAGGTCAGCGCTATTAAATCCTCATCCGCACACACCACCACGCTCATAAACGCCATAAACCCATACCTATCCAAACCCAATTGTCTATCAATAGCTAGAGCAACTATTGGTGCTAAATTAGACTATTGCAACGCTTTACTAGCAGGTACATCTGGAAAAAACCTAAACAGATTAGAAGTCATGCAGAACAATGCACTTCGTGCAGCTTTAAGCATCCCAAAAAGGGAGCAAATCTCCCAAGCCAGACAATCAGCTCAATGACTCCCGGTCAAAGAGCGTATCAATTTCAAAATTCTCACTCTCACACATAAATGCCTTACTGCACCATCATACCTATCAGAAACAATCACCAAATCCTCCTCTACACGACCCACTAGGACACAATACACCAACCAACTTCACATCCCACAAATCAATAGGGCCAAAGCTGGTGGCCTAGTCTTCCCCTACATTGCCGCCAAATCCTGGAACGCACTACCCACAGACATTAGAACAGAACATTTGCTCCTTGCCTTCGGAAAAAAACTTAAAACCTCTCTTTCTGTACTGTAAATTGCAACTGTTGTTATTTAACTGTAACTATACATTGTCTGTAACAATACCAACCACAATATAAATTGCAAATGTTCTTTTATCTGTAACTAAGAACTGTCAGTAACAAGTGCCACGATGCCCCTGGGCTGCTGCATGCTCTATAAATCTGAATAAATAAATAAACAAATAAATAAATACTCTCTTCTGTGACCTCTGCACCTCACTCTCCTTCATTCTCCCCTCTGGTCCTACCTACTTGCCTGGACACACTATTGATGCCTTTATCCACACTGATCATCTGCTCTCCACCCAACTTACCACCCTGCTCTTATGGTCCAACCACTCCCTCATCTAATCTCACCTAGGTTCTCTCAGACCTCTGACCGCACATCCCCCAGCTCTGCAAACCTCATTCACGAACATCCGCCCAATGAAACGAGTATCAGCAGCTGCCTTCGCAAACATCTTTATCCCCTTCTCCTCCCACTGCAGTCTCTACCTCTGAATCCACTCTCAGCAACCTCCATCTTGCCAGCACCAACACTCTTGACATTCTTGCCCAGTCATGAGGATCCGCTTGAAACATTACACCAAGTGTAACACATGGTGTGATTCTGTTCTTGCAGCCATGTAACGCAAGTTCAGAGCTGCAGAACGGTACTAGCAGACCTTAGGCTCATCTTCCGACAAACTGGCCTGTCGCCTTCTCCAAAGGCAATACCGGCTCTCCCTTCATTCCAAGAAAGGGGCCCATATCCAGGCCTGCATCTCTGGAGCATCCAACAATACAGCTGAACTCTTTAAAATCTGCAAGGAACTAGCCAACCCTTTCGCAGTCTCCAACTCGCCTCTTTCCTCTCAGGCACTCTGCAATTCATTGACCACACACTTCACTGCAAATAACGCAGGACATCATGAGCACTCTCTCCTCCTCCCTTTCGCCCTTCCCCACCTCCCATCTCCCTGCCACCTACGGCCTCCCACCCTCCCTCTGCCTTTCTCTCCTCCTTCTCTCCAATCACATCTGATGAGATCACTAGGGTTGTCTGTTCTATGAAGGTCTCCTCCAAACAGGTCTCCCCCATGTTCTTCCATAACTATTAAGGACCATATTGGCTCCCTTGCTGCTGCCCTTGCAGATTTCTGCAATCACTCTCTTGCTACTAGGTCTATCCCCTTTCCCCTCAAGCACTCTCTTGTGTGCCCCCTCCTAGAAAAACCTTTGGCCGTCATGTCCGGCTACCTAACGCCCCATCTCTATCATCCTCTTCCTTCAGAAACTCCTGAAGAAGCTGGTCTTCCCCAAAATGACCCAGCATTCTGAACATGTTGGTTGCCTACACAACCATCAAACGGGATTACGAGCATCCAAAGGCACAGAAACTGCTCAACTGAACACCGGTGAAGAACTGCTTGGATCTTTTGGCTCTCCAGCAGTTCTCATTCTACTTGATCTCTCTCCTTTGCATTGGATATGGTCAACCACTCCATTCTCATAAAATGGCTCCATGATTTCCTTTTTAATCTCAGAACGGGCACTGGACTTGGTGACCTCTTTCCTCACTGACCGCCCCTCCCAGGTTATCCTGTGCTCTTTCTCCTCTCCCACCTCTATCTTCACCTGTAGCATTCTTCAGGGCTCCAACGTTTCACCCTGGCTCTTTGACATCTATCTCACTCTGCTTGCTCACCTAACTTTCACTTTCTTCCCTTAATTCCAGTGTTATGCAGATGACACACAACTCTTCTTCCAACTTCCTTCTGATACTCTCCTTACTTCCTCCATCATTCGTGACTGCCTACCAGCCATCCAAAACGTGTGTGCCTCTAATGATCTCTGCCTCAAGGCCAGCAAGACTGCAATGCTTCCCATCAGGACTCCTGCTCCCTCATTCTCCCCTTTAATCTGGCCACCCTCTATGGGCTCCCCCCTTTCTCCTTCATCTGAATCCAGAAACCTTGGAGTCATCTTCGACTCCTCTCTCTCTTTTCTCCCTCATATCCAGGACCTTGCCAAGTAGGGCCACTTTAAATGCCACCTCCTCAAAGGAATCCTTCCTTTCCTGACTTCTGGTACTTTCTAGGCTGGACTACTTCCCTTTTCCTCTCTCTGTCCCCACAAGCTTATCCAGAATAGGGCTACAAGACTTATCCTTAGCCTCAATCCCACAGACTGTATCTCTCCAGCCCTAAAATCTCTCCACTGACGCCCGGTTGCTGCAAGGATCAAATTTAAATTCCTCTGCATCATCCATACGGCTGTCTGGGGCCGGGCATCACGCTATCTACAACTTGCTTTTACCAAATACTCTCCCTCCAGATCTTTACGCTCCACATGCACCAGCTCTCAGCATGTCAAGGGCTTCTCCAAACAGCAGGCTGATCTCTTTCCTTGGCTGCTCCCGCCTCTGGAACAGCCTCCCCCTTCCTCTCCATCCTGATCTGGATCTCCTCAAATTCCAGAAGCCCCTCAAGCCTTTCCTTTTCACCTCTTCCTTCTACCTCCCCCTCCCTTGCTAAATCCCACAGTCGCTGAGAAGGGTGACCAGGGCTGGTATATGTCCTTCTGCATCCTGGCCTCCCTCTGCAATCACTTTTAGTCTGCTCCCACTCCCAGCACTTTCCCTGTGGACATCCACTGGCATGTGCTGTCTCACAGGCCTGCACTTAGTGTACTGGCAGGTGACACCACTTCCAAGTGATCTCTGCCAGGCATGTAACTGTTGCTTGCAACTGGCTCCCTTGCACTTTCCCTCTGTGGAACTCCTTGCACTTCCCCCCACCCTCTACCCTGCTCTCTATCTGCATTTGAACATTCTGAATGCTCACGAAGCCGAGCTGGATCTCCTCTTTTTTTTCTCTGCATTGTTATTACATTCGCCTTTCGTTCCCATATTCCATGCCTGTTGCCCTGTGGGTGCTTTGAAACACAATTTCTTGATGTATAAGCGCCTTAAAAATGCACAATAAAATAAATAAATGAATAGCATAACACTATGAGTCATAGCATGCTTGTATAACTTAACTGACATTATGTCCAGAAATGTGAGGTGGGGTTTGGTAAATTTGCGTGCAGGCGATAATCAAGGTGTTAGTACTGGGAGGGAACTTTAACTGTGTGATGGACCCAACAATAGATAAAACCCTGGCTCCGACGAACAATAATCAAATTAATTTCTACGCCATGACCACTTTTTTGAGGAACCTAACACTGATCAAAGTGTGGCAGTTTGCCCATCAAGGGGGAAAGCGGTATAGGTTCTTTTCAGCAGTACATGGGGACTTCTCTCGGTTGGATATGCTCTTGGACTCTCCCACCCGCATACCACCAGTCACCGTCATAAAGATCTTGCCGAGAGTGCTTATGGACCATTCCACTGTGTTGTTGGAATTGGACCTGGACTTAGGGACCCTGCAGCAAAAACCCTGCGGGGTAGGCTCAATGAGCGTGTTCATGGGGATATGGTAGCTAGGAAGGCAATTGGGAACACAATATCTCAGTACTTTCAAGAAAACAAGGCAGGGGAGATAGACACTCGTACAGTCTGGACGCTGGGAAGGCAGTACTCAGGGGGGTCATAATAGGGCAGCAATAGCCTGGAATAGGGCTCAGCGGATAATCCGCAATGACCTAGAAGAGACATTCCGGTGAAAACAGAAGGCACATATTAACAAGGGCAACAGACGGGGTGCTAAGAGAACTTTGAATAGCCAAACAGGTACTAGTATCCCACTTGATGGGGAAGGCAGCACCATCACTACTTATGACAAAGTAATTCAATTACTCTAGGGGTAATAAGGCGAATAAACCATTGGCAGCTAAACTCAGGAAAAAGGCTACTCATAACTACATTGGAGCTTTAAGAGCTGGGGATGGGCAGAGGTTCACCACAGAACAGGAGAAGTTGCAGATCATGGACGATTTTTTCAGGAATGCCTCTGTCCCACATAAAGGGGATCCCGGTGTAATTAGAGAGTCAGTTAGGCAAGCTCGACTCGTTAAGATCTCAGAAGAAACAAGGGAAGCTTTGGAAAACCCCATATAAGCCCAAGAGGTGATACAGGCTATCCAATATCCCCCTATGGGGGAGCCCCTGGACCAGATGGGTTTACCAGTGTATCCTATAAAACATTTGCAGGACAGTTGGCCCCACACTTTTTAATTCATTCTCCAGCTTGGGTAAGGTGACTGACTCTATGGCCGAAGCCACAACCACCCTATTACTGAAGCCAGGGGAAGATCCAGAGGAGTGCTCCTCCTATTGTCCAATAGCTCTCTTGAACACGGACGCTAAATTGTACAGTAAAATCCTTGCAGCAAGACTGAAGGATGTGCTTCCACATATTATAGACACAGATCAAACAGGGATTATTCAGCATAGAGGGGCCCACAAAAACATTAGGAGGGTAATTGATTTGATAGCTCTGGCACCCAAGTTCCTGAGAGGGTGCTCACTCATTTATCTAGGTGCGCACCATGCATTTGACAGCATCACCTGGGACTTCCTGCAAACTCTCCTGCCATTATATGGCTTTGGGCTAAACATCAGTAGGCTAATCTAAGCACATTTTCAAATCCCCTCTATTATGGTCAGGATGAATGGGAACAACGATTCCCTTGCAAAGGGGAACAAGGCAGGGGTGCCTGCTGTCACCTTTGGTCTTCGCAATGGCCATGGAGCCAATAGAGCAAACAACCCGAGATAGTCCCCAAATACATGGTCTGGAGTGGGCAGGGAACGCACATAAAGTAGAACGTTATGCAGATGATGTAATCTGCTTCATACAAAACCCTGAACAATGAAGACCCCCTTTAATGGACCTCCTAGCAGAATTTTGTGAGGTCTCTTGGTTCCAAATCAATCATAATAAATCGGTGGGCATTTCAATAGGGATATCAAAGAACATCCAGCAGGAGCTCCAGTCGGCCTTCCCCTTTAAATGGGCAGGGAAGAAGTTTACTTACCAGGGGGTAAATATCACTAACACACACAAGGTCCATCATGGTGCCAATGGCCCACAACTCTGGAAGGAAACAAAAGCTACCCTGAAAGGCTCGGAATCCCAAGAAATATTGTGGTTCGGAAGGGTAACTGCAGTCAAAATGACAATCTTGCCTAGACTCTTATACACATTTCAAGCCTTGCCAATCCTTATCTCCAACAAAGTGCGGTTGGAACTGCAAAATGTTGTTGGGTATTACATCTGGAAGGGGAAGCATCCGAGAATCCCGCAGCCAACCCTCCTCAGAACGAAGAAGAAGGGGGCCTGGGTGTTCCCTCTCTGCGCAGATACTACCAAGTAGCCCAGATCGCTCCAATGTTCGCCTGAGGATCAGATTAAATCAAGCCAAAATGGAAGGGGATATAACAAGGTATGATTGTCTTCCCGCTAGCATACTTGCCATTTTTAACCAGACAGGCTAGAGCGGGATTACTGGAACCCACATGCACATCACTAGACATCTGGGATAGGGACAGAGCAGGGTTGGGAATCAAAGCTGGGGCAGGTCCACTAACTCCGATACTGCAGAACCCAGTATTCCCACCAGGCCCAGTAAGGGAGGTGTTCAACCACCGGGAGTCTCTGGGACTTCTACGACTTAGATACTTATATAAAGAGGGGCTTCCCCTGACTTTTCCAGAATGTAAAGCTAAATTCACCCTCCCAGAATCTGAGCGCTTTAGATATTGTCAAATAAGGCACTGGGTCTCTAATCAGAAGATAAAACAGGTGAGTGCATGTCTTACGAAGGGAGTTGAATTGCAATTGGTGGAACAGCAAGATCTCCCTGTGCTATTGTCTACTTGACAAGGCCCAACTGGGGGACAAACTCTCCTATATGAAACAATGGGATGAGGATGTGGGGGAGGAGATTCCACCAGATGCTTGGCAATGAACATGTGCCCGTACCAACAAGAGTTCCAGGTGCACGGGGTACAAAGAATGTGCATTTAAACTCTGTCTTAGGTGGTACTTGATGCCGCAGCACCTAAACACGATAGCATCTGACTACTCGGATCGCTGCTGGCATGAGTGCGGCTAACTAAGGAGTTTCTTTCACATGTGGTGGCAAAGTTCAGTAATACAAGCTTATTGGCAAGAAATTAAATCGAGAATTAAGGACATTGTAGGTGTATCGCCCCTGCTGTGCCCCCGAGTCATGCTCCTGGGTCCTGTGGCATTGCACTGGTGGGTTAACATCTGGGACATAATTGCAATGGAGAAATTATCAGCCCACATAACAGGGAAGATGAGATGGTTTACTCGCACTACGGCCCCATTCTTTGATTTTGAGCAGGACAGAGAGCAGAGATTTTTTCGCCCACAAACTCTGAGGCATTTGCAGGGCTGATCATATATGGGAAGTGGATGTCACTGGAATAGAGAGGCTGGTGGGTTGGAGGGGGAAACCGGGGTTCTTGTTCAAGTCATTGGGATGAACTAGACTGTGCTTAATCTGGTTGTTATATGTTTTATTTAATTGAAGCTTGTTGTTTTGTGAATTGGGGTCCTAAGACTCATGAAATGTAAAATGACATTCTGATAATACACAATGGATTTCTTGTTGGCATCAAAGTTGGCATTGTATATTGGAACTTCAATAAAAAGATGCGTTAAAAAAATAAAAACTATAAAGGTATTAATAAAAAATATAGGGGGTTCTCACCTTTTTTCAATTATATCACTATAAGCCAGTGGGGTTGCATTGTCAAAACACAAATTAATTTGTACGAAGCAGAACCCCATACCTCGGTACCTCACGAGATGAGGTCTAAATAGCCCTTTGCTTGAACTGAATGCTGCTAACGTTTATTATTTAATTATTTGGTGGTATGTGAAATACATGCCCCTTTCCTCTGCCTTCTCAGGCCTTGCACAAAGCAACATGACATTGGCAACTTGCCATCAGACAAATTGCCATGACATAACACCATGCACCAGATTCATGGAATTTTCTGTGCAGAAAATAGGGCCAAAGCACACACGAAATCCTGTGTGTCGATTCATGGTATCGACTGTGCAGTAATTTTCTGTACTTTACAGGAACTTCACGCAGGCTCGGCACTCTCTGGGAGCAGCCGGGTGCCTTGCACGAGACACCACGCAGAGCATGTATATAGCTTGTGCAGAGGGCAGAGTAGGGCGTGGAACTCGCAAAATGGGGACGAACAAGGGAAAATGTGGGCGTAACGAGGAATATCCATTGCTCGCCCACACAGTGTAATGGGGTGCAGGAATGGTTTACGGGGGTTCACACTCAGATTTTTCAGAGTTTTACCTCCATTACAGAAATGTTAACGTATCTTGACAGGGTGCTGGTAACAGTTACGGGGACACCACGCAGTGTCCGTGAGTGGCAGACCTGGTTGCAGGGAATCCCACACACTTTTTAACTGTGCACCTGATTGCACCCGAGGATCATGCAAAGGTAGCTGTTTCTGCCTGTTTTTTCTTTGCTTGGGGGCGAGTCGGCGGCGTTCCGCCCACGACTTGCGTTCACAGTAACATTGCGTGAACAATTCCATGAATACACAGAGTGCGCCGGAAAGTCGTTCCCGCAGCAGAGGCTTTGCAGGATCTCTGTGCACTTGTTCATGAATCATAGCATCCTTTTATAACATAAATGGCATTATGTCAAAAAATTGAAGGTGGGGCTCAGTAAATATACGTGCAGGCGAAAAGAAACATTATTGAAACTCCCTTAAAAAATGAAAAATTGCCTTTATTTATGTATTGGATATTTGTAAGGCGCCTATACAACAAATGATGTTTCATGGTGCCACAAGACAAAAAAGGAGGCGGGGGGGGAACAAGGGAGAAATATAACAATAACGGTCCTACTAGGCCGTGTGACATTCAGATCGTGCAATCGCAGTAACAAAAAATGGGAGGGAGAGGGGGGAAAAGGTGTTAATAAAAGATATAGGAGCAAGTATGAGGGTTATCACCTTTTTTTCCAAATATTAGATTGAAAGCCAGTGGGATTGCATTGAAACCTGTCAAAACACATTATACAACAAAACCAGTCAAAGCCCACAATCATTTGCACCAATCCTTACCAGCAGAATATGCAATTTTGGAGCTCTACAGAGCAGTTCATTCAGTCCAATATTTACACTTCAGCACTTTGGCCCCATTACTAGTGCATGTATGTTAAGCAGGCATGTCTTTAAACCAAGAAATGAAGCAGATGGTAACTCATGTGAACGCCCTTATGAACAAACTTGGTGCACAAATGTTTGTATGTGCTAGCCATTTGGTGCAATGGCAGTTTGTGTGCACTATCTGAATAACCCCCAATGCACAATTAAAAAAAGGGAAAGTCGAAGAACCATGCATAGGGGAGGCCATTGGATGCAAAAGAAAAGTTAGAACCAGAGAAGTGACCATGATGCCGTAGACTACACAAACCCATCAGTCACGCTCCAAAAGAGTTAGCTGTGCACAGGCATTCAAAATTCATAAAACCTGAGATCATTCTGAGAAGCAGGAAGATCCAGGCGCAGTCTTCAACACTCAAAGCGGGTGTGTGACATAAAAGTTATTGCCACAAAAGCAAATCTTAATACAGATCGGCTCTTCCAGACAGAGAAGCTCTAGGCCACCTCGCATATGTCAGCTAGGTGCACAGGCTCAAGTGAACATGCCCCTACAACCAGTGCATCACAATTTGGGTTGCACAGAGTGCTCTTCCTGCTTTGCGGATCAGAGAATATAAGGAAGGGTTGATCAGGGGGAGAATGAGCAGTAGTCCCTCACCCTGTGTGGCAAACACATGCCTGTGTACAAGATACTGACAATGGTGCACTTCCTCGTCCTTTCAGGGGATGAATAGCGTTATGATTTGTATCTCGCAGTGGATACAATCACAGTACATACGCCAAGTAGTAACCTGGATACTATGGGCCTCATTACACGGAATGCGGTAAACCATGGTGCTATTAGCACCATGGTTGCCGCCGGTACCATACTGGTACCACCACGGAGAAAAAGGGAATTACCACCCCATTCCAAGGTTGGCGGTGCAGTAATTCCCCCTTTCTCCATGGCCCTTCCCCATTCCCATTTTTGCCCCATAGGGCTCAATGGGAATGGGGAAGGAGCTAATTACGGTACCGCAAATTGCGGTACCGTAATTAGCACCAAGGTCCCTTTGCGGGGCCCAACTTTAACGGCTGGTCTACACCAGCCTTTAAGGTCGGGTCCCACAAAGGGACCTCGTAGTAAGGCGGTAAGGGTTTACCGGTACCGGTGCCCTTACCGGTACTTGTAAACCCTTACCGCCTACCGTGTATTGAGGCCCTAAATCACTTGAAGCAGCATATATTTATGCTGTGTTACCCAGTGGGAAATGAGACCCACAGCTGCAGATGTGTACAGCATTCATAATTTTACCATTAGAAGGCACACATGCATCTCTCCAAGTACCCTGCCTTTGCCACACAGAACACATGTACTGCACCAGGCATAGCTAGCACCCTTTTAACGTGTATGCTATCTACAAGGCTGACACAATGCTATTGACCGTGTTATCCAACTTTACAGGCTGCGCCGATGGAGGCTCAATAACTCTGCGTTAGGTCTCTCCTACGAAAGTCCAACCATATCTCTAGTCTATGCATAACTTTGAACAAAGGCTTTTTCCAAAATACTACACAATGCCTCGAGACCTATTTCAGACTCTCTCACCAGGAGATCCATTTGGTAACCGTACTTGACATAACATGTTTTCTTCATTAGAAAAGATCAGTGGAAAGGGACGACTATCAGACCCCGTTTTCTTTAAGAAGTGGCTACTTCAAATCATGTCAAGATTGCTATAAGGGACCTTGGAGAAAACAGCATGTCTTGGCACTATCCGAGCAATTCTTAGAGTATCAAGATTTCAACTTCTATTTATATGAATATGTGAAAGTTTCCTGACAGAAGATACCAGCAGAAAGAGAACACCTTAACAATTGTATATTGAGCAAATATTGAGGAGTATCCAAGGTTACCCTGGTTAACAGACAAACTGAACTGAACAACACTAACACAAATTAATTTGGGGATTCCATGTGTTGCGTAAAACTATGCACATTTTAGTCAGTAAGCCTTTGTTCAGATCTATTCCACAAGCATGAAACAGGTGTGTCTTGTGATAACTAAGAAGAGTTTCAACTGTCATTGTATGAAGTGGTCCTGATACCTGTAAACAAGGGTTTTGGCTTCAGCTATGGGCAGTGTCGACTCTTACATTGTATGCAGTGCTCCTGATACTTGAACAATCGAGTTTTCTTCACTAATTTGGGGAATTGTATGTCTGTTTTAATTGTATAGACAAGGGCTGCTTTCAATTTCAACATTCATTATAGTAATAATACAAGAAATCAGTATTTGAAAGCTTACTTTTTTTCTTGAATTATCTTTGAGTGTTCTTGACATTTTAGAAAGTCTGAGTGCAAAGGAAACACTACTATTAATGTTATGTCCATGACCATACCATAAAGACACAGCAAAACAGATATCTGTTCAGTTATCACATACATACCAGATATAAACTGTGAACACACCGTTACATCACATAGTGTGTCAATATCGCTATTTGTTGTTACTTATTTACGGACAAACTCACCTGCTCAGATAAGGTATCATACAACCTACAATAACATTTTTTGTGTGAATGTTTGGGAAACTGAAAACCAACTTATGTTGCCTAAACATCAGGGTTGGAGTGCAGATGTACAAACCTCAAAAGTTGATCCTGATCACCTTGGCCTGCTATGTTTTACATACAGTTATTTGAACAAACCTTCTTGCACATTGCCTCACAGAGGTATATTGAGAACATCAGTCCACAAGTCACACCAAACATTGCATTGTTGCATCCTGTACTTAAGAACATTGCTGGCAAAACAAATAAATGCATGTCATAATAAGTGTGCCCTCTGTGTGCACATGCAACAAACATACTCAACAGACACATCAACTGCACGCCACAGAACACTGCATGTGCACATAGTGAGTACACGTGCAACTGAGACCACATTCTGCCAGGGGAGCAAACCCTGGGTTGCCTGTGAGTACTGCTCCTGTCCAGTAACAACTTACAAAACCTACCCTGGTCATAATGTATTGTGACCTGGAGACTGAAAGTGAAAAGAGCCACTGGCCAACATATCTCAATGGAAGCTATGGCGAAGTCTTCAAAATTGTACCAGCCAGATATTAGGAGCAGATTAAAACATTGATGACACCACTGGCAAGGCCAGGATCTGGAGGGAAATATAGATGATGCAATACTTTTAAAAGTGCATGCAAAAAACTCCAGGGGACAGATTATTAATAATGTTCATGAGTTCTAAAAAGTGAGCAGATGCTTTGATAATATAGAATGGAGTAAACAGGTTTTGTCACAATCCTTATTATCTAACAAATGTGTGCTGCATGACATAAGAAATCTGTTTGTTACTTTTCGTTTCATGTTACTCATCACACATAGCAATAAAACAGTCTGTTTCCTTGTGAAAACATTGTTAAATTATGGAAATTGGGGCTAAATCTGTTTGCTCCATTCACAATTATCTAAACAGTAAATCAGTGCAAAGTTAATTTACCCCTCATGTGTGCACCAGTGCAAAGCTTTGATAAGCTGACCCCTGAACATGTGAGTATTATTATTATTATTATTATTATTATTGTATTTATTAGGTGTGGACCTAGCTTCGAGAGGAAACAAAACACTTTACAGAGGTATAAAACAATACAGATACATAACGGAGCACTTTACAGAGGTAACAACATAACAGAATAGATATACAAAGGGGGTGGAGATACAGCAGGGTACAGAGGAGGGGTAAAGCTGTACTGGGTGGCAGGGAGGAGAGGAGCAGGTGACATCTACCAATTCAGGTGGCGTAAAGGGTGATGGAGCGCTAACAGGATCAAAAGCGATGTTGTTGACAAAACGTTTATGCAAACATACAACCTGTTAAAGTCACTACCTATGGAAACAAAATGGTAAAAGACCATGATGGCCATGGAGAGAGAGTGCTTTCCTTGACATATCCAAGAAACATGCCAAGCTCATTCTGAATGAGAAGGAACACTAGGCCGCAGAGAATGGCATTGGATATGAGGTATTCTGTGTATCATGTACCATCACACATGCTGTGCTCTAGGCTATTATTTTCATTGGTATATGTAATTTACAAGTGAGCCAGGTGTAACCGCTCATGTACATTCATGCAAAGACATATAATGCTGCAACAAGCATAGCATGTCCACAAGCACTTAGCACCTCTAAATTCAATATTACAATGATGGACAGAGTACATGGTGACCATTTTACACTGTTAAGGATAGTACATGATACTTCCTTTGTGTCTGTCATTTGTCATCTGGCTCTTTAAACCCACCAGCCTCATAGTGCCCGTGTACTACCGTTGTGTGCTATGACAAAGCCACACATGGCAAACGATATTTTGGTAGTGGGTGGTATGTGCATTTTGTCATGCTGACAATCCCACAATAAATAACTTCGGGTGGTGTAGGCACATGGCCACATGGCTATGCCAGAGTTAAATCAGAATGTTCTGGTAATACTATTGCTTGCAGAAAGTGTTTGAGTTTCTCATATGCTTCTGACTATGTTCATATCATGTATTGCACTTGTTGCTATGCACACTTTTGTGTTGTTTGTTGATAGCAAACGAGGCTGACCTGCTACCATGCTCAGATCTGCATTCCGTCTCAAATCTTGACTGCTCACATGGGCATGACAGATAATATGTTAAGAGAACGTCATCATGACCATACCGTGCAATGTGTATTCTAATGATATGAAGTGTGTAGGCCTGTGGCAAAGGCACTCCTGGTCTGATTTCTCTTTTGTCACTGGCGCCAGGATGAGGGGCATGCAGTAGCAGATAGCAAAGGGCCTATGAGGAGGCCTGCAAGAATCTGCCAGTTTCTCTGAAGGCAGTGCCTTATATTGGGGCCTGTGCACATGCCTACAGTTGCCCTTTGCAGCCAATTCCATCCTCTCCTGATGCCCAATAATGCTAACAGGGGATGACATGATGGGCCACACGGGTAAAGCATAATCACGACCTCTGCATGTGTCAAACTCCAGTCCACATTTTCAACCAAATATTTTGCATCATTCAGATAAGGTCACCATGCATGAGGACAATCTCCCATCCATGCACGAGTCAAACCAAAACCACACGGCAACAATGCTGGCCAGATTGGAGATTAATCAAACAAAACAACTTTATTTGGAAAATAATATCCACAAAAATGCATTTCATGCACTACAAGAAGTAAATCAATTTAGTTTTACATCATTAAAAAGAATACAATAAACTATAGAACCGATTAATTAATTTAAAAAAACAACATCACAAAAATGAAATTGCAACATCCAATCGTCAATGCTACATTAAGTTAAGGCACAGGACATAGAAGATCCAGTTACTAATAAAATGTATTAAAAACAAAATGAGCTCAACACGCCTGCCACGATCAGTTTGTATGCCTTACAAAATAGCAGGGAAATGAAGCAGTGTTTCAATTTCTCCAGGGCAGGATGGGTACCAGCATTCCTCCAAATCCTAACCGTTCCACCTCTCCATCATAGTGCCAAAAGAACGTAGTTCAAATCTCATTTGCACACGGGGAAGGGTGCTCAGCCAATCAGGTGGCTGGAACAGCAGACGAGAATACACAATCCCCGCCTGCAGTCCCAGCCCCCCTCGGCCATTCCCCTGGTGGGGCTTTATTTTCTACTTTCATTGTGTGGAGGCAACAGGAAGCTTCTCCCTGTTGCCTCCCCACCACATCTACTTACCTTTAGGGACCGGAGCTCTCTGTTCCGGTCTGGGAGCGCCTCCCTTCTGGCTGCTGCAATAGACATGGAAAAGGGACTTAGGCAGCGGCCATATTTTTTTTTCTATTTTTCATTAGGACACCAGTTGTGCTATCATCGGGGGTCTCCCAATGAAAAATTAAGAAAGCCATTTGCACCCCGGGCTGGCAGGCCGTTAAAGGCCATGTCCGCCCTCCTAGTAGAGCATGAACGCCACATTCTAGTGATCCAGAGCAGCTGCATATATGAGGGGGGCCATGATAAAAACCGATACCTCATGAATGGTTTAATCAAGTGGGTGTGTGTTTTAATGGGGGCCTTACTCTGCTCAGAAATAGCAGCTACATGCCACGTGCAACCCCCTCCACATCAATTGTGGAAATGAAGACAAATCATGGGGACAAGCAGCGCTTGCAGATGGTTATGATGGCATGCCTGCCACATGACTTTGGTACTACTCCCCAGTGGCCATGGACGTGGACATGTGCGCACACTTCTCTGTGCCAATGTGCAAGGCATATCAGATGATTTAGGTAAAATAGACATGGTTTAGGGCAACGACTCGGCGCTGTCAGGACTTGATAACCCACGCCTTGAGTCAGAGGTGTTTGTTAGACATTGGAGTATTAGCGCTTTAGCTTGGGGTACATGTATGTTTGTCTGTATGCCACTTCACGTGACCAAAGGATGGCTTCAATATTCATGTCCAGTGGTCTAAGTGCACGAGAAGAAGTAGTGGAACTATGTTCCATGCTGGTCTGCCCCGCCACCCACAAACCCCATTGCTGCACCCCCTCCCACACACAATCCAAACCCCCAAACAAACACACCTGCTATTTATGGGAATGTTCAGTGCAGTGCACTGAAGTGCAAGCTTCAACTTCTCCCTACACTTTTAATTCTAAAACTAAACCATTCCAGAACGGTTTATTTTTAAAATAAAAGTATAAGAACAGTGAAACTTAAAAATAAAAAGTATAGGAGCACCGCTCCCGACCGCTCCCGTCCACTTCGGCCCCTGTATCATGGCAAGGAAATGTGATGACGTTGCTGCACAAGTTATGCATCAAACTTTGAGATTATCAATGCACGTGAAACATGTGCTAATCAGCTTTTTTCTCCTGTGCCCTATTGCAGTTAGCCATTAGGTTTGCGCTGGAAGTATCTATGTACTGGTAGGCTTTATTGTCATATTTTTGTTTGTTTTCTCGATGGGCATACGTGACCTAGTAAACAGCCACTGCCATGCGTGGGATACAACTTAGTATGAAGCACCCTGCACATGCACTTAGAAATGGTTTGGCAAGCATCGTCTCAGATGCAGCTGTCTCTGAGGATGTATTTGCCTATGAGGAGGGTACACATGAATGTACTGTGAATGCACAGTGCTGAACTTGCAGTGTACCCCACTTAATCATGTAACCCACAGACACAATACAGGTTGAATTCTGTAAACGTTGAGTGAGTTTCAGTTGTAGAGTGGCACTGCCTAATGTTTTCAACATGACATTCATGGTGGCTCCTCATGTTATTCTTTTTTCAACCTTGCATGATCGTTGTCCCCTCTTCGAATGAAGGCTCAGTGGGAGGCTAGATGGTGTACATCTTTCATACAATGTCACCTGGAACACAGTTAATTAGAGGTAGCATGGCTGAGACTGTAGGAGCACATGTAATCCATGGTCCTGTTGCCCATGGTGCCCCTGACTCAGATGCCTCGCGTGTATCATGATCGCTATGGCTTTGATGGTGGCTGTGGGTGTCCACCAGTTGGATCAGCTGTTGGTGTGGTAGTTGTGCATTTGGAACGTCTTCCACCTCGAGTACCCACTCCCCTTGTTAATAACAGGAACCCGCAACCAGCCTTTCTTCGTTAAAACATCCAGCCGCACCAGCCAGGGCTGCACCACGCTGCGTTATTACAGCATTCATCAGGTATGCAGCTTCTACCCCTAACACCACCAAACCCGAAGGAGACACCACTACCACTTGTGAACCACACAAGCCATCGCCATTGTCTATGGCCCTTGTCCCTCACAAGGCACCTGCTCTACACATGATCTACCCAGCCACCTTGCATACCAGTGCTATAGCTAACTCTGTCGACCTGACCATGAAACCTGGTCCGCATACTACGACCACTGTCAATGAGGCTATTCCCATGAATGATTGCGAAAACACTACTATTGTGGATGTATGCCCCACTGCTGCTGCAAATGCAGACATGTCCGCCTCTACCGCTGCCCATGGTTATTTATGGCTTACTGCTACCTCAAATGCTGCTATTTACCCTCCTACTGATGCCTATGCTGATTTATTCCCCACTGATATCTTAAATATTGTTGTGCACCCTACTACTGCTCCCAACGCTGACTCACACCCCACGGCTACTCCTAATGCTGATATGTACCTTTCTAATACTGTGCATGTTCATTTATGCCCTTCTGCTGCCTCAAACGCTGAGAGGCCCTTTGTCAACACCACTAACAGTTCACCAACCTCTATGTCCTCTGATGGCAGCCCAACTAACGTAGGAACTGCCCCCTTGCCACCTCACCACTAGTGGTGCCCTGTTAGAAGAAAATTACTGCACCCTCCAATCAGCCTGCCAACCCCTATGTCTTCAACACTCAGGCTATGTCTCAAATAGTTACCCAGGGCCCAACAATGCCGTAAAATCGTCTCTCACCCTGGCCCTGATCAACGCATGCTCACTCACTGCCCACACTTTAGACATTCATGACCTTCTAATAAACAACAACCTAGATGCCCTAGTGATTACAGAAGCATGGCTTCAAGCAGCCTCTGTCCCAGCACTATCATTAGACATACCCTCAGGCTATACCATCCTCAGGAGTGATAGACCCAACTCCAGAGGTGGTGGAACTGCCCTCATAGTTAAAGACCGCATACACATTAAGCAACTGAATACCTCACTCAACAAACCCTGCAACAGCCTCTCACTAAAACTGACCTTCTCCACCAGCACCACTAACATCCATGTGGTCTATCACCCTCCAGGCGCTATCAACTCTTTCAAGGAAGACCTTCTCCAGATATTAAGCCACAACATCAAGCTTTCCTCAGAAGTAACCCTAATAGGAGAGCTTAATCTTGGCCACAACGACCCTACTGACCAAAATGCCACATCACTTGCCAACACTCTAACAGCACTAGGCTCTTGTCATTGCATCAATAACTCCACACACATTAAAGGGTAAGATCTTGACTGCCTAACAGACTTCAATTACAATATGTCTATTGAATCCAATGCTACATGTCCATGGTCAGACCGTCATTTCATTACCTTCTCAATCCCTTTTGCTGTACATACCAAACCTCCCGCCAAGCAGTTACTGCCGTCTCTGGCACGGAACTCTAAGAAACTCACCAAAGAGAATCTATTACCTCTCCTTGGCACACTTAACTCCAAAAAGATAAACGCATCTGACCCACAAATCTTAGCAGATCTCTACACCAGCATGATAGCCATGGCTATTAACACTATTGCACAACTACTCCCTAAAAGAGCCAAGTCAATAACTCACACTAACACCTGGTATTCCCAGGAGCTTGTGGACCTGAGATATCAAAAAAAGATCTGCAGAATCTTTCTGGAAATGCAACCCCACAATCAAACTAAAAATTCAACAGCTTTCCTAAACAATACAGGCAAGCCATCATTATGGCTAAAGTCTCCTCCTTCAACACCACAGAACTTTTTTCAATCCTTAGAGAATTGGAATCTCCAGTTCCGCAAACCCCCATTCAGAACAGAGACTCTGCAAGGTTCACCAGCATACAGAATGCTGTGCTGCAGAAAATCGGCATGCTACAAAATAAAATACTTTACAAACAAACCAGCCTCAAACACTTTGATCAGGACACCATACCCAACCTTGCCTCTAAACCTGATACCCCGGTCACCCCCATGTTCAGCTTTAGCAAAATGTCCTTTCAAGATATCCTGCACATTCTGAAAAAGCCTTACGTCTTCCAGATGCAAAGGAGATATTTGCCCAGCCGCACTCATTAAAGAGTGTGCAGAAATACTGACCTCAATCATCCCACAATTCATCAGCACCTTACTCGCAACAGGCACGGTGCCCTCCAGCCTTAAGGAAACCTAGGTCCTACCACTACTGAAAAAACCCTCCCTTGAGCCAGCCTTACCCATTTACTACACTCTCATCACAACTGTGCCATTCCTATTGAACATACTCAATAGAGCAGCCTATGTCCAGATCAAACGTCATCTAGAATCTAACCACATCCTAGGTGTCCATCAGTCGAGGTTCCGCCCAGGTCACGGCACAGAGTCCGCACTCTGTGATCTCAAAAACCAAATGGAGCATATTAGTGATGAAGGAAAGCCTGTCCGACTGCTCCTATTAGACCTCTCCGCAGCATTTCACCTGGTCGATCACAACATACTATTTCATCATCTCACCTCCCCAGCAGCCTTCTACCCTGAAGCAGCATCATGGATAACCTCCTTCCTAGAAGGTAGAGTCATGAAAGTATTCTCTAACAATGCCTGAACAACCCCGGCCCCAATCAACTGTCGAGTACCCCAAGGGTCATGCATGTCTCCAACACAGTACAACATCTTTAGAAAGCCACTTTTGACCACTTAGACTCACTGGGCATAGCATATACTAACTATGCCGATGACACCCAAATCCTCCTCCCCTATCCGGCACCCATGCCACCGAGACCTCACTGCTTAAGATCACATATGCCATCATCCAAGCTTGGATGGCTACCCAAGGCCTCTGTCTTAACGACAAAAAGACAAAACTTCTCATAGTTGGATCCCACTCAGTTCTTAAAAAACGTGTCCCGGACGACACAACCTTCAACATTGATGGTTCTAAAATCCCAGTTCACAAGAGGTGAAAACACTAGGAGTGTACTTAGACGCTACCCTCTCCCTATCGTGTCAAGTAAATGCCATATCCTCCTCAGCAGCATACTGCATCAAACTCCTCAATGCAGATAGACCATACCTCTCTACAGAAAGCTGCCTATCGATTGTGTGTGCCATAGTAGGCACGAGGATTGACTTCTGCAATGCCATCTTCACAGGCACATCATCACATAATATACAGAAACTCCAGACCATTGAAAACAATGCCCTATGAGCTGCCCTGAACATACCCAAATCTGAACACCTATCTGATGCCTGGAAACAGGTACATTGGCTCCTGATACATCAAAGAATCCTTTTAAAGACTATTTTCATCACACACAGGTGTATCTCCAAAACAACCCCTCCCTATCTGTCTCAAAATATTGCTATGCACCAAACGGATAGGCCTACAAGAACACCTTACACAAGGAGGTTCCAGCTTTCCAGTCATTGCAGACAAACAATGGAACACTCTTCCACCAGCTTTGAGAGCGGAAGAATCCTACTGGGCCTTCCGCAGAGCCCACTAAACCCAGTTGTTTGTCTAAACCTACTACACTTCACAGCCGCTGAAACTAGGTAAAGCCTCTGCAGTCCCTGTATCCATAGAACCCTATCTTTCAGCTATTTAAATGCCTATGATGACTATGACTGAATTTATACAGTATGCCCCTTGCCCACGGGCCACATGTAACTGGATTCCACAAGCGCCCTGATGCCTGAGGGTTTGTGTGCGCTATGCAAATGTAAAAAAATAAATAAATAAATAGGTGCAACCCACTCCATTCCATTGGGAATTCTGATACATGTGATTGGTTTAACGATTGGCGTGGCATCAACCATTTTCTTACATATCCATTTTAACAAGGTGACCCTCAATGTTTTGTTCATACTGTCAACATGCATTCAAGTCTTGTATCATTACCCTGACTCATTACCCTGACAGAGGCATTGTGATCCCTGGTATCCCAGCTGAATGTGTTGAGGATGCTGATGAACTTGTGTTCCCTAATATTACCTTTTACAATGATTTAGAATAGGTGCTCAACATAAAATTGCTTGACAGTGTGTCTTGGGCAGTGCCCTGCTAGTACATGCCTTTTAAAATGCTACCTTCAGAGCAATCTGCATCCCCTCCCAGTGTGTTGAGCTCAGCATGATGGCTGGTCTGAGGTAATAGAATGGATGGCACTTGCCTCATCTTAAGTGGGTATGTTTACACCTGTGCATTGTTGCGCTCTTCACAGAGCTCTGTTTCTGCCACCAACATTGGGTCAATAAGATGCAGCTGGTGCAGTTGACTAGTCCTTGCTGACCTGATTGTGTGGTGGAAGAACATATGGCACTGGCTGCCGGCATTTGTGATGTTGCATTGTTGTGGTAAAGTGTGCTTCTTCTTCCACCTCAGTTTGATGCCAGCTGACAGTCACTTGTTGTCAGTGTGGTCTACCATTAACATGGTGTTGGTCTTCATTTTAAGTCGATGTTCATTCTGCCATATGAGGTTAAGCTATAGTTGCTGTTGTGGGAAAAAGAATCACAACAAGATGTGCCATTTTGTATGGAAGATTATCTCTTTTTGCACCAAACGGTATCCTTTAACAGACATTGTGATTTTTATTTGCCTTACAACCCTGATTCGTTAGTCAGAGTGCTATATCCTCCTATCTGTACACATGTTCTCTTCTTTTCTCGGGTGGGTTTTGTTTAGTGTTTTTGTATTTAGTTATGTTTGCAGATGGCATGTTTCATTAAAGTATATCTATTTTTATAGAACCCGATCGGACATTCCCTTTATGTTGGTCTGCTATACGTTGCTGTTTGGGTTACTACTGAATAACATTTGCACCCCTCTTGAGAGTAAAGTATTCACTTGGCCAATGTTATCATAAAAGGTGAAGGAGGTATATCTCTTAACTGTGTCTGTTTTACCTTTATAATTGGGATCACTGTTGGTTTGTAGAAGTATGAGGCTCAATAAGTGGTTTCACACCCTACTCTTCCTTGTACTCCTGCAGAGCAGAGGCCATTTTGTCACAGGGTCCATATGAATCCATTAGTTTAACATGTGTGACTATGTATGGTGGCATTTAACCATGTGGTGTTTCGGGGCAAAGCTTGGACGCATGGCAGAAAATGTGTATTTGTTCAGTGACCCCACATCACCACAAAAGGACACGGAAAACCTTGGAAGTGTAAAACTAGGAGGTAAGACAAACATAACATATGTATGGGTGACTTAACCCATTTCTCCCATCCAGGGGATTTTCAGAATAATCCCTAGGGTCTTTAGACCATTCAGTTATCACTTTAAGTCGGTCTGTGTCTAACCGTGCACCTTTCCTATACATAACTTAATTCACAACGATTTTGCAATGGCATTTACCTATTGAATACTAGTTTGTGAATCAAGCCCCTTGAACTTAATTCACTCCTTACTCTATACACACTTTGTCGGTTTTAAACATTGCTTCCTTTCAAAACCCTAGGTGGGTTAGGGTGTTGCACTTAAGCATTTAGCAACCCTGGTAACTAGCATACATTTTCTGGAATCAAGTTAACACTCGAGGGTCTACAAAATATAATCAACACTGCGGTCGCACTGGCTGCGTATGTGAACGAAGCTGCATATCCATGGGAGTAATGCCCACACACATCAAAATATTCTCATGCCTAATTCAATGTAGAGAAAATTCACTAACATTATAAAAAATAAACTTTACAAAAATATAAAATGCTACTCAACAATAGTAATTCAGTGAATTAATTCAAATGTAATCTACTTGATAACTTACATTCAAAAGTAATCCATACATATTGTTACGTCATTACATTATTTTCAGTACTATTGCGATTTAATGATTCCTTGCTGGCTCACATCCCTCTCGAAGGGTAGAGCCTGCCCTCAGCCCATGCTTAATTAGGCAAAGAAGGTGTACCATTCATAGGTTCTATTTAGTTTCATCAAACATTTACCTTGTCGACGGTTTGGTTGACTCCTGTTGGTCACACTATTTCTTTTTCATTCAATAGAGGTTTAACCCACATCTCCTTCTCTCCATACCCCACCCAGGCCAACCCAGTACCACCCCATACCCCCTCCACATACTGTGGCAAAATGACTTCCGCTCTGCAGGAGTATTAGCAAGAATAGTGGCTAAACCGCCCACTCAGCTCAAACAATTATACAAAGCAACAATTATCATAATCGTAAAGGTAAAACAGGCCCAATACGAGATTCGCCTCCTTTGCTTTCTGTGGTAAAATGGCCAGAGGGAAGGCAACACTCTCAGTAGAGGCATGAATAGGAGCCTTTAGCAAACCAAACAGCAAAGTACATGTTCCAAAATAAAAGAATGTTCAATCAAGGATCCATAAAACATGTATACCTACATTGCACCAATCAATTGTATATTCAAAAATCAAACACACTACTAAAAACCTACTGCTGTAAATGAAAGCCAGGGAAATGCAGAATATAATGATGAAGCACTCTGTATACTTAGCAGGGTGGAAAAACAGGCGAGACAAGCAACAGTAATTTTAAAAAGGATATGCTCTTAGTAGAAAAGGTGCAAAAGAGACTTAGCCAGTCTCTATGGTCCTAACAGATTGACATGGGGACAGGGAGAGGTCAAAGGGCCTTATTTCAGGGAATTCACAGTGTTGCGCCAGGCTTTATCCATTAGTGCTTGTGGGTCGAATTGTATTCAAAGGTGTTGAGTTGTGTTGAGCCAGTTGGTGAGTAACTGTTGAGGCAGGTTTTAAGTAGGTATTAGGTGCAGTTTCAAGACAGCGATGGGCAATGCAAGTCGAATGGATTCCCATGAGCATTTCACTGATTGAGCATGTTTTGAGACAATGAGTACCACAGGTTCATGTCCAGCTGTGATATGAAATCCAGTTGGTTCAATCCTAGGTTTGATGTGTTCATTCTAATTCCAGTGTACTGGTGCTTTAGCCAGACAGGTGACAAGGCTCTGCTGGAACTGTGTGGCATCAAGCTAGTTCAAAGATGAGAGCACAGTGGTTCAAAGAAGAGTGAGGGCTACAGGTGGTACCAGCAGATTCTGTTGAACCAACAGCATCAAATAGGGGTTGAAGGTAGCTGAAAGTGCTTCAATGTCAAAAATAGCTATCCTGGATGTTCTGAATCTCAGGATGCTGTGAAACCCACTAAATGGGGCTCTAAGATAGGGGTAATCCTTTATGGTTCTGCTCTCTCAGCCTATGCACATTTTCAAGTAGAGTGACAGGTCATTCTCCTTTGCAAGAGTCATTCCAATGTGCTCTGGTAGAAAGCAGACTTTCTTCTGCCTTGCAAATTTCCTTGTTCACCACAAAGGCTGAGGGCTTTGGAAAGTCAACTCTCCCAAAATAGGTCCAC
This sequence comes from Ambystoma mexicanum, assembly GCF_040938575.1. NCBI lineage: Eukaryota > Metazoa > Chordata > Amphibia > Caudata > Ambystomatidae > Ambystoma > Ambystoma mexicanum. Next base: position 1,246,882,653 of record NC_090930.1, on the reverse strand, counting down.
AAATAATCTTTATTGAGTCCTGGATGGTCCAAAATTCAATCAAAGAAGGGATGGGACACCCGTTCGTTCATAGGCAAAAGTTCAATGTGACAGGATAAAAGTGGGTTCAATCTCTGTACTTATGACAAGTGGTCCTGGTCTTCTTGCATCATACCCAAAGCGATATCTGCTAAAGGAAGTGTAGTGGACTGAAAGGAAGAAGAGATACAGAGAGCAACACAAATGTGAAATCCAGCTGTGATGACCTCTCTGACTTCACTAAGCCTGCCCACTTCCCAAATCAAAGCATCAACGGGCCTTTGGTATGAACCACCCTGGTCTGAGGCAAGTCCTTTTCTTTAGGGTGTGCACTTTGGTTCCTGTTTCACAGGGCAGATCCGGCAGAGGCTCTGTACTGCTGGAGAGAGGTCAAAAACAATCTCACAAAGGCTTAAAGAGAGGCAGTCACCACTGGCTATGGTGCTGTTGGGTACAGAAGAGACAGTCCGTCTAGGGAGAATACACACAGCCTCTCCATGCTGACCTGGGATCACAGTGTTGCCAGATATAGGACGCAGTTCAAATGTGGCTTTAATAATTATAAGAAATACCAGCCACTACATCCCAAACTCAGGTTTTGTTTATGTATAGAAATTGAACTGCCACCAGGATGGCACTTCATCTTAATTGTGCAGTTTTGGGAACAGAGGTGCAGACTTTAAAATGCAGCCTCTGTGCTGAAGTGAATTTGCATTCACCACAAATGTCAAGAGGACAAATGTGACCTCAGAACATGCTCTGTGGAACTGGAGAGCAGGCACTACAGATTGTTAGGGCACAGAGGTGACTATGATTTTGGCATGGAGTTTTATGAAAGGGAGAATTGGTTAGCAGACCACCCTTTCTGGTATAAAATGACCTGCATAATTTTATCATTAATACAATTTTTTTAAAAAGCCCAGGCTTGCATGCCCTCTCCAGATGGCAAAGTCACCAGACATATACATACATGCTTATGAATATTTGTTGTACAACCAACAGCAATTGAGTAGACGTTGACGAGGTAAGTTGTGATTGATAAAACCATACCTTATCTCATTCTTGTTTTGCCTGCTTCACCTTTATGATTGAGATCACTGCTTGATTAATAGTAGTGTGGGGCTGAGTAGGTGTTTAGAAATCATGACTCATCTCCATTCTCCTACAGAACATTCTTTACTTTATTTATTTATTTTATTTTAACATTTATAGCAGCGCACCTAGCCTTCGGGGCATCTGGGCGCTAATTACATAGGTAGGTACAATTGCATGGTAGGAATAGTTGAAGCCGGTGGTGGAGGCTATTAGTTAAACAGGTGAGTCTTGTTTTTTTCTGTAATTTTGGTTGGACGTCTCTGAGCGAAGGTAGAGTGGGAGGTTGTTCCAGAGGTTAGCTACAACAGTGGGGAAACTTGAGCCGCCTGTTCATTTCCGTTTGAATCTGGTGGAGATTAGGTGCTGGATGTCGGATGATCTGAGCGGTCTGGCTGGTGAATATTTCTTGATCCTCTGGGCAAGGTAAATCTGGGCTTTGTTTGCCAGGTACCAAAGTGCAATCATGAAGATTTTGAATTGTATCTTTTCCCGAATGGGAGTAAGTGAACTGAGTGCCTTTGCTCGGAAATGTGTTCAGATTTGGTCAGGTCCACTGCTACTCTGTGGGCATTGTTTTGGGTGGTCTGGAGCCTGGCCAGGTTTTTTTTCAGAGTTCCCACAAAGTAAGGTGTTGTAATAGCCTAGCTTGGACAGCACCAGGGCGTGGACAACAGAAAGGCGATTTGTGTTGGATAAGAACGATCTGCTGGCACAAATTAGTTTAATTGTGATGTTGTTGATTTGGCGGGTCATGTTGAGGGTGGTGTTGAGATAGATGCCCTGTGTTTTGACGGATGAGGAGACAGGGATGTTGTGACCATCTATGGCGAATAGCCGGTATGCTGGATCATGGTTAGAGAGAAGGCTGGGGGCCGATCAGGAGTAGCTCAGTCTTTCTGTCGTTAAGACACAGGCTGTGTTGGGCGATCCAGGTTTGGATGGTCTCATAGATGGTGTTTATGGTAATGCAGTCCTGGTCATAAGAACCTGACAATGGGATGAGTATTTGTGTATCGTCTGCAAAGTTTATGAAGGAGATGCCTTGGGAATCTAGGTGGTCAAACAGAGGTTTTGTGTAAATATTGTAGAAGGTAGGGGAGAGGAATGAGCCTTGTGGGACACCAAATGGCACAGTGGTGGGTGGAGCTGCACCTTCACCAGCAAAGACTCGTGAGGTTCTGTTTTTGAAGAAGGAGGTGACCCAACTGGCTGCTTCTGGAGTGAAGTATGCAACTGATATCATGTGGTGGCAGAGTGTCATGTGGTCCACCAGATCAAATGCTGCAGAGAGGTTGAAGAGGTTGAGAAGCATGAGGAGTGAGAATTTTCCAGGGTTGTTGACATCATCCAATTGTTTCTTGAGGTTGAGGAGGGCTGATTCCATTACATGACCGGGGCGGAAGCCGGATTGATAGGGGCAGAGGATGGAGATTCCAGGAAGTCCTGTATTTGGGTATAGGTGATTCTGTTGAGGATTTTCAGTAGGAATGGGATGGTGGTTTTGGGTTGGTAATTGGTGGATATGCTAGGATCAAGTTTATTCTTTTTTTTTTTTTAGTAGGTGCCTTCCTGGTTGCCGCTCTTTTTCACCACTTAGCAAGCCCTGCCCACCTGGTGCCTTCCTGCTCGCCGTTCTTTTTCCCTACTTAAGGAGCCCTCCAGCCTCTTTCCCTTTGCAGATAGGGAGTAGGTGCAAGTGGTTCTAGGTCACCTGGCCTAAGCCCCGCCCAGCTGGTGCCTTCCTGCTTGCCGCTCTTTTTCACCACTTAGCAAGCCCCGCCCACCTGGTGCCTTCCTGCTGGCCGCTCTTTTTCCCTACTTAAGGAGCCCTCCAGCCTCTTTTCCTTTGCACATGGGGAGCAGGTGCAAGTGGATCTAGGTCACCTGGCCTAAGCACCATCCACCTTCTTAGCCCTGCCTCTTCCTTCCTGCTCTTACTATTCAATCAAGAACATCTCTCGCTGGGGCGTCCTTAGCGAAGGGCAGACAAAGAAAAGGGCAAATCCTGTTTCGACCTGTTCTGACCAGGAGGACCCCGGGCCTGACCCCCTGCTCAGACAGCAGGTAAGCATGCACCAACATGTGTCACTCCCACTGTGCCCACAGGCCATCCCCACCAACTCTGGTCCGCCTGTGCTGTTCCCTTGTGCCCCCACCATTCTCGCACACAGGTGTTGCCTGTTTTGCTTGATTCTTCTACCCTACTCTCCCCTCACTCCCCTCAAGCCTACTTCTGCAGAAGTCTGTCCTGATAAATTCTGGTTTCACCATCACCATCTTGTGGCCAATGCTGGATTTGACTTGTATGGACTTCATTCATTCACGGTGCATCACCCTTTCTCAACTCTCAGGCTGGACTTCCTTTGCATCTTGTACTCATGGTGGCTCTGATCAAGCTGTTCCCATCTTCATCTTGTATCCGGGCTTGCAACATTGTGTGTTACTACTGAGTTCTGCAATTGTATTCACTCTCCCCTCTTGCTTCGTCACTCTTTTGACTGCTTACTCTATTCTCTGCTCCTCTCCCTTTTCCGCCTGTCTCCTCCCCTTACTTTCTTCTATGCACTTACTCTATCAGAATTGCCCCTGGACCTAGTATGATAGCAATGTTGACTGTCTTCTCGTCCTTCTCCTTACTGTTTTGTTCCTCCCCACCCCCCCCCCCCCCAGCACTATCTGAAATGTCATCAGGCCTAGTATGATAGTCGCTTGGTTTGTTCCTCCCCCACCTTTCTGCACCCCTCTCTCTCACCTCTTGTTTTCTTCTCTGGCTCTACCTAGAAATGTTGTCAGGCCTAGTATGGTAGTCGCCTGTCTGTTTCCATTTCCGTCCCACTCTCCCCCTCCCTTCCTTATCTATGTCTTAGCTCTTGCACTATCTGAAATGACTTCAGGCCGAGTACGATAGTTAATTTCACATCCTTACTGTTCATGGCCTGAAGGAATGTCATAGTATTTTCCCTTGTTCCCTCCCTTGCCTTGAAGCGCTTTGAAACACATTGTGTATATGCACTATATAAATAAACTATCATATCATATCATTTTGTTTTGTTGGTGCTAGGGGGGAGGTATCTAATGGTGGGCATTTGCGCATGGATGGCAACACTGGTGAGCATGGGCACTGTACTGGAGAGCTTGGGTGGTGGCACTGGTGAGTGTGGGCAGGGTGCTCCAGAGCCTGGCGCATGGATATCAACATTGTTGATCTTGGGTGCATTGGTGGCGGCACTGGAGACCTTGGGCGCATGGCCGGTGGCACTGGTGAACTCGGGTGCACTGCTGGAGAACTTGGGTGCATGGGTCGCGGCACATGTGAGTTTGGGTGCTGTGCTGGAGAGCTTGGGCACATAGGTGGCAGCACTGGCGAGCTTGGACACACTGTTGGAGAGCGGGGCACATGGGTGGCAGCACTGGTGAACTTGGGCGCAGTGATGGAAAATGTGGGTGCATGGGTAGCAGCAGCAGTGAGCTTGGGTGCAGTGTTGGAGTGCTTGGACACATGGGTGATGGCACTGGTGAACTTGGGTGCCTTGTTGCGGGGCATGGGCTCATGGGTGGTGGCACTGGTGAGATTGGGCGCAATGTTGGAGAGCATGGGTGCATGGGTGGTGGCACTGGTGAGCTTGGGCGCATGGGTGGCGGCACTGTTGTGCATAGATACATGGGCATTGCCACGAGGCACACTGTCCACAGGTGGGATGGCGTTATTAATAAAGGGAATTACCTGGTTGGTATTGGTGACCGGTGCATGCCTGATGAAGTTTGTGATGAGGTAATTGGTCGTTGTGGGGCTGAATGGGTGAAGTGTGGCTAGGAATGGGGAAGGAGGTGGGACAGGGTAGGAACGATGAGTAGTCTCTCTCTCTACAGGGTTAGCTGTGCTATGTGCAATGTGCAAGCTTGAAGGTTGTGCAAGCTTGAAGTTCGACAATTGGTGGGCAGTCCCAGAGGTCTGTAAACTGAGACGCGGTGCAGGGGCGTGCGGTGCATCATGAATGGCATTTGCTTGGGGCGCTGTTGCGCACAGGAGAAGATGGAGGCTCTTGTGTAAGCACCGGCATTTCCTGGGGCATATGCCATGATAAATGCCTATTTTTCGAACCAGTTTTTCATGAAACTTGCATGTGATGCATGATTAAGACCAAAGAAGACCCAAAAGAAATTTGAAGATTTTTAGTAAAGGGCTCCGTGAGGTACGAGCACAACTGGAATCCGCGGCTGACTGAGGCGCAGCTGCCGAGATCCGTGGGGAGGAGCCCGGCACTGAGCAGACGCGAGCAGTGCTGGAGGAAGAGCCGCAGATCCGACATAGCAGGGAGGGGGCCGTGGGTGCTCCGAACATCGTTGAGCGGCTAACACCATACACATTTACCCAGACTTTACGCTGGCGGTCCAACAGGAAAGAAAGCTCTTTACGGGGGTCAAAAAGATGCTTCGTGATCGGCAAGTGCATACGCAATGCTCTACCCTGCTAGACTTAAAATCCAACATCAGAATAAGTCATATTTCTTCACATTCCCTGAGGAGGTTGCGAACTTTATTGAAACACATCCCTAGGAACAACAGACAATTCTAGAAGTTGGCTATAAAGTAAGTTGTGGGCCACACCATTCTCAACATGCTATTGACACTAGATGAATAGCAACGTGAAAGGCTTCCTATAGAACCCCGCATCTGGGAGCAACAGGATGCAATCCTTTAAGTGCTAAGAAGCCAATAACCCCAGACATCACAACGTGTGAGAGGAACGAGACAGAACCGGATATGCCACTTGGACCCAACATCGACACGTACGCTGGAAATGCTGCAGCACCCCCTGTAGCAGGAGCTTAAGACATTGATGGGAGGGGAGGGATGGACATTTAATTGCACAGTTGAGGTTTGGGGAACTGTGAGGAGGGGGGATGTGGGATAGGGATGCTGTTGGGGGCTTGTTATGCACCGGAGGTTGAAAAAAGAAAAAGCACACCGGTGGTTAATACAAAGGCACTAAAGCTTACAATGGTAGGAAATCGATTCACAATCATATGCAACCAACTCAAAGATAATGGGTAAAAAGGGAAGGGACGATATCAATCTGTTGAGCTGGAATGTGAGGGGCCTTGGCTCCAGGATAAAGAAAAGGAAGATTATGGCATATCTCAATAGGCAATCTGCTAAGATTATCTTCCTGCAAGAGACGCATATGGGACCCAGACAATCCAAACATCTGATACCCAACTGGGGGGCCTTTCAATATTTCACAACATACTCCAGACGAGCTAGAGGTGTTGTAATGTTGCTACATAAAACGTTACCATTTCAATTTCTAAAAGCTGAATGTGATCCTGAAGGGAGAAATGTATTGCTTCATGGTAATCTCTACAACAAAGAAATGGTCTTCCTTAATATATATGGCCCAAATATAGATCAACCAGATTTGTACTCTTTGATCTTTGAGAAATTAACAAGCTTTCCAATGGCTCAAGTGATCTGCTGGGGTGATTTTAACACTATCCTGGATGTTCAACTAGATCGCACATCGGCTCAAACCAGAACATTAACAAAAGCAGCACAGGCTATACTTACACATATGTAGGACCTAAATCTGAGGGATGCCTGGAGGACATTTCATCCGGGCATGAGAGAATAAACATACTACTCCTCAGTCCACGACATGCATTCCAGAATAGATCTATGGCTGATAGACATAGACATAATGGCATGGGTTGTAGACTCCCATATTCACCCTAGAACATACTCAGACCACTCCCCGATACAATTAACGCTAAGAATCCCCGACGGGCCAAATGACCGTCCACCATGGAGATTTAAGCCGCCAGCAGTAAAAGACCTGGTTTACAAAAATTCAATAGAAGAATACATACAGGAATATTTTGATATAAACGAAAATTCGGTCTCAACCCAGGCTATATTATGGCAGGCCTTTAAAGTATGTGTCAGAGGTCACTCAATATCCACAGAAGGAGGAATCTTAAAAGATATTAGGGGTAGACTAAACCTACTAGAGACACAAATAGCAACCCTACAATCCCAGTATGTGCTCGCATCATCACCCCAGCTCTGCTCGGAAATCAAGACCAAGCCTGAGGAATACATGAAAGCAGCAGATCAGGAGGTCAGATACTTTGATAGACCTGCTGCGGCGCGGAGATACGGGGAGGGGGATCGCCCCGGGAGGTTATTGGCTAGAACTGTCCATGGAGAACGGGGCCCTGCGATCATACCCTGCATACACACAGCGGATGATGGGGTGACCTCTGACCAGGTGAAAGTAAAAGATACATTTTAAGCATTCTACAAAGACTTATATTCCCCACAGTGCACTGTCACAGACCCCGAAATAGAACACTATCTCTCCAGAGTATCCACAACTCTCATAGCAGAAGCCACTAGAGAAACGTTGGAGGAACCCATCACTGAAGCTGAGATTATCAAAGCAATAAAAGCACTCCCCAACGGGAAAGCTCCTGGGACGGATGGGCTGGGTGCTGAGTTCTATAAAGAATTTAGTCATCTACTAGCGCCTAGACTATACGCAGTGTGGAAGGAGGCGATACAAAAAGGGGAGCTTCCAGAAACCACGAGAGAGGCAATAATCACACTTCTTCTTAAATCAGGGAAACCCCCCGAGGAAAGCTGGTCATATCGACCGTTATCGACCGTTATCGACCGTTATCCTTAATAAACACAGATCCTTAGCGAAGATCCTGGCTCTTAGACTCACACCGTTGATGGCATATATGTTTCATGAGGATCAAGCAGGGTTTATAAGGGGCAGGTCCACAGCAACCAATATAAGAAGATGCCACCAAATCATTACCACAATATCTCCCGAGACCCAAGGAGTGGCGGTCTCCCTAGACATGAGGAAGGCGTTCGACACAGTCTCCTGGCCATTTCTCTTCGGGGTGTTGCACAATTATGGGTTCGGACCACAATTTATAAAATGGATTAAAATTCTATATACACGACCCCAAGCGAGGATTAAAGTCAATGGATCATTCACAGACATATTAGAACTGTTGGGAGGCACAAGGCAAGGCTGCCCGCTGTCTCCGCTTCTCTTTGCCTTAGTCATAGAACCACTTGCGGACATTCTTAGATCACGCTACAGCACATTCGGGATCCGGATTGAGGGTAAATTACAAATTATAATGCTGTATGCCGATGACATTCTACTATATCTAAAAAATCCTGACCACACACTCGGTAGGGTCTTGGCAGAGGTGGAAAAGTTCGGCGAATACTCAGGTTTACGCCTCAACCCCAATAAGTCAGAGATATTCCCATTGTCCGACAACACAGTCCAGCCCCAGAACCTGCATGGCCTCAAATGGAGTCCGAGACACATTATTTATCTAGGAGCCCACGTAGCTAGGACTGCTCAATTGTCCCGTTTCTTGAATTACAGTGCTTTGATTTAAGCACTGTGCATCAAAATGAAGCGATGGAGCGCCCTACCTATATCAATGATGTGGAGGATAGCGCTGATTAAAATGATAATTCTTCCTAAACTTTTCTACCTGTTTAGTACGGTACAGGTATGGCCGGGCCGTGCTGTGTTCTCCAAAATCAACAGTGCCTGCATAGCGTTCATGTGGGGTGGACATCCCAGACTAAGCTGGAGGGTCCTGTCTGATACGTATCCAAAATGTGGGCTGATGGCACCTGACGTGGAATTATACTACCTTGCGGCGCAGGCTCACTACGCTGCACGTTGGGCTGCATCCTTCATCAACCCAGGCCCCCACCCTCCACCGTAACGGAACGTGAAGCGGTGCTAGCATTACAAAGGCTGACTAGACCCACCCCCAAGCACTACAACACGATAAACCCAACTAGGGTTACGATCACAGCATGGTCCAAAATCGCTGACTATTTTGTGGCAAATAAGTTATACCACCCAAGCATGCCTATCTGGGGCGACCCACATACCCCATTATCTATAGAGAGTGAAGTGGCAATGCACTGGACCGCGAGAGGTGTCACACAATGGGGACAGCTATTCCCGGACAAAAACTTTATACCCTGGGAAGACATTAAAAACATAGTCGGAAACACAAATACATATAAACAACAATATGACCGAGTGGCAATCGTTGCACACCATATGTTCACATCATTCCCGAATGAACCTGAAGTCAATCTGGCACTGGGCTACATATACACAGGGGGGACTCAGAAAATAACAACCTCTGCTTTGTATAAAATCATAATACAGACACAACCAATAGTGATCCACGCAGCCAAGGGCAGGTGGGAACAAGATTTAGGACATCCGATAGAGGATTAGGAATGGTCCCAAATATATTCACTAACCAAGCAAATATCGTGCAATGCAAAATTTAAGTTGATTCACTACAAAATAACACATAGGACACATTATTCCCCGGCAACGCTCAAGAAAATATACCCCAACATGCCCGGCATCTGTCCTAGATGTCAAAGTGAAAATGCTAACATATTTCATATGTTGTGGGACTGTACAGAACTGTAACAATACTGGGCAGAGGTCTGCAGAGCATTGGATATGATGGCTGATCAACCAGTGGACTGGTCTCCGCGAATTTGCATGCTGGGAGCAGTGGGGAAAATGAGCCCAATGTGGGGTAGACTGTTAAACTTGAGTTTACTGATAGCCAAAAGGACCATATTGATGAGATGGAAGAACGCCTAACCACCGACCAAAGAAGACTGGAACAAAGACATGATGTGGGCTAACGATAAAGAGGAACTGTATATTGACTCAGTGCTGCCCCCCTCCAAACCAGGAATATATGGGCAAGGTATAAACAATACTTGACAGAATTAACAGAACGGGAGTGCCCACCCACTGAAGGAACCCAATTGGTGCAAGTTGTATGATTACCAAAGAGATTGTTACAAATGTATGTGCATAACCTGTGCGCACATTTAAATAAAGTTGTTAAAAAAAAAAGAATGGCATTTGAGTGGTGACTATTTTGGAAGTGCATGAGTGAAGAGAAGGTAGGAAGGTGGTCTGAGTGGGCAGGGAGGGATAGGAGTAGGTGGGGTTAAAGTGCTGCAAGGCATGGCGGGAGGAGGGCTGGTATGAGAGCTTGCGAGATTACTCCTGTGGAGGTAATAAACATGTTGGGCATGTGGTTGTAGGGTTTGAGGTAACGTAGGGGTGACAGGGGCATACGCAGCACAATCTAGATAATGCAAGGCATTAGTCACATGTGGAACAGGTGTTGAAGAGAGGTGTCTCTTCTTACCTTCTTTAGCTGATATGCCAGGCGCGTCACAGGTAGTCGGATGTGAGCTGGAACGGAGTGTAGCCCCTTGAAAGGCAGCACTGTGCTTGTGGCAAGTGGGCACAGATCCTTAGGGTAGGTAAGGGGGAGGCCATTGCAGGCCCGGCGAGGACAGGCAAAGACAGGATTGTCTGGCCTTGAAGCCAGGCCTTTGAGATGGGCCAGCTTCGCCTCCCAGCTAGATGGGGGCTGTTCATTTGGTGCTTCGGTGCACCAATCAGGTTGCAGCATGGGGCCAAGCCCTTCTGGGCAAGATAGATTGCTGTGATCTGTGTCGGATTCCATGGTGACCATCTTTGCCGGCCTCCTCTAGTCTGCCGGAGTCAGGGGTGGACTGGCCTATAGGGAACTCTGGAGATTTCCCGGTGGGCCTCTGCACCCTGGGCCTCTTTTGTGTGGTATTTCCAAATTTTTTCATAGGAAAAGCTTTGGGCCTGCTGAAAATGTGTCATATGGGGCCACTTTGAACATTATTTCCAGGGCCTCTTTTGGTCCCCAGTAATTATTTCCAGGGCCTCTTTTAGTTCCCAGTCCACCCCTGGCCGGAGTCACGTCCATTGTGTGTGCACTTGCTGGGACATGGATAGGTTGGCCAACTGTCCCGTATTGTGTGGGATTGTCCCATAATTGGGGACTCTGTCCCGCAGTTTGCAGAGTTGCTGCAGAGTACGCAGGTTGCCCTGACTTGCTTTGTTATCTGCAGTGTGACTCTCGGGAGACAGCAAGTCGGGACAACCTGCGTCTTGCACAGCCACTCTACAAACTGAAGTGGCCGTCTACACAACACGCCGCTGCCACCTGCTGCTTTCTTTCTCTGGGTGGCTCCACGGTCTTGGCTCCTTTTGAGCCTGCAGGTCGAGCTACTAATGCTCTAACACCTGTCTTCGTCATAATGCTTTTTTCCTGGGGTCGTGATGGTCATGTTTGCAGTTAAAAAACATGACCATCACCTCCCAAGTACAAACCATTTTCATTGCAATTAAGCCAGGTGTTAAGAGCCATTAACACATTTAAATTACAAATGGGGTGGGCCAAACGTTAATGATGGTGTGACGTCATCACCGCCTTGTGGGCAAGTGTCCTGCAAAAGGATATCAAAAAGTTGGCCACCCTAGACATGGATGGGGTGAGTCCCAGCAGTGCTTGCAGTGTCAAGGCTGGAAAAGAGGATAAATGGCCTTGTAGCCAGGCTTTGAGTCACACTGGCTTCATTTTGTCACATTTTCGCAATGTTCAGTCACATTTTGGGTATTATTTCCCCAGTTGCTCTTTTTTGTGCAAATACGTTTGCCGGTAACCCCCCTATTTTTGTTTGTAATGTAATGGGCTATTTATAATGCGCTTAATACCTAGACGTTTCTAAGCGCAGACCTGGGGATCGAACCTGTGTTGCTTTGCACTGTCTTGCTTCCAGTGGCATCACTACGGAGACATTCTGTGCCCCTCTGATATTCTGTGCCCCCCTTTGTGGCCCCCTACCTAAGGCGAGCAGTGACTGTGTTCTCTGTTTGTGGTGTTATTTGTAACACTCAATGAGGCAAATGTCTGCAGATTACACAGCAATACTCCTTTTGTCTCAAACCGCGCAGTGATCCAGCAGCTTGCAGGCCCTCCCATCGAAAGTAGCCATGAAACTGCTAATGAGGGGCCATTAGTCACTGAATGATCTCGTGCCTGCATTCTGATGGGAGGGCAGGTACAGTGGGGTGTGGGTAGTTGGTGTGTACAAAAGCCTCTGTGCAGGAGTGCTTGTGACGTCACACATTACCTTTCATATGTGCCCCCCCCTACGTTTGTCTTTGGCACCCTCTGTGCCCCTCCTAAATTTGATTCCTTGCAACGCCGCTGCTTGCTTCCAAGGCGAGCGTGTTGCCCCTGAGACATCCTCCCGAGAGGAATGTGATAGTCCGAATTTAGAATTCTCCTCTACGAATGGATGAGCCATTTCCGTGTGAATTGGTTAACCATAGCCACTACAGATGAGCTTGCTATATACTTTGAGCGTTGGGGCATATGCTCTGATGTTAAAACAGAAGGCCAGCCTACATGCAACCTAAGTTTGAACATTTAAAGCAAAGGTTCTTTAGATGTCTTGCAGTGTCTGGACAATCCGTGTTCATCTCAGGAGAGTTGCGCGAATTAGCATAACATATTGTTACCACCTGTCATGCATTGGAAAGTGAATTAAACTTGCAAATCCCGAATTTAAACCAGGGCCGTTCATCAATGCTATAGACCTCCTCTACCATTGAAAACTGTCATCTAAGACATATTATGAAGGCGATTTTGAGGATGAGAAGACAGAATTCATTCATTTATCAGGTCAGATAATAATATCAATTGTTATAGCCTGGAGGCTACTAACCCTATTCACTGCAAAGACAGACAAAGACATTATCTAATTCATATCTTTGAATGACGTTGCATACGTATGTATGAGATTACAGTGCAAACCTCCGTGGGGAGCAAAAGCATGCTGTGCAGAGGGCGGGTCTTCTTTGTAATGGGACGGCGTGATGTGCAGGGTGTTCGAATTAAATATGTGCTATTTGGTTTGGCGTTCTAAGAAATGCCAGAATGCAGACCTGCAGTTTGAACGTTCTTTTTGCCCACAACTGAACATCTGCCAAGCAGATGCATTAGGCTGGTGCTTTAGAAAGTACAACGGGTTTGCACGTGTATTCCTTCGCGCTGTCATAATGCATCCTTGTTGAACGTGTCGCTTAGTTCACTCCGGCTCAGGGGGGCCGTTGAAATGTAGTACAGTGCTTATCATCCCCGACGATCGCTCCCCTTTGCCCCCTCCCCACCTTTGTACCGCATTCCCTCCCCTGCTCCACAGAGATTGCCTTTCGCTTCGGCGGATCTTTTGTCATGGTCGCCAGCGGTTGATCCGTGACTCACCTCCCCGCCCTCATAACTCATCCTCTGCTCCCTAACCCCCCACCTCCCCGCTTCCTTCCCTGGGATCCATAAATCTATTCGCCGGTGCTGACTATGGTAATGCAATACACTGGCTCTTAATGCATTCCGCAACAGTGTTCACATTAGCGCACCGAGGCTTCAGCCATCGTCAGGCGGAAGACAAACGACTGCATCCTTTCCCAGAGGCAGGCGAATCCGTAATGCAGCGTAAGCACCTCAGTGGGCCCGTCGCGTCCACGTGTCCACGTCAAGGGCACGTCCCTTAGCAGCGCTGCGCGCAGACCCCATGACGAGGCATGCGGACTGTGCGCCGTGCACCCGGTTCTGGGAGGACATTATGCGGCAGACCTCCAGAATGACTGCCAGTGGCGCATTCTCCAGGGCGCAATAGGCGCGGACGGAGACGGGATTACTGGGAGCTTTTTATCAGCTCTAAACATGCGCTGACTTTCATGGCTTTATTTATGCGGAAGTTTTGCATTAGGCAAGAGGCATTATTTATTTAAAGAACTCCGAATGCCACTTTCTACAGCATCATGAGGCGAGCTATTAGGCAGCCCAGACGAGGATGCACCTCGCGCGTGAATAGCGCAGCGAGAGCTCAACTTCTGGTAAACGGCAAGTGAGAAACTTGGGCGCGGCATCTGAATGGGGGACGGAAAGCAAGGAGAAGGATGTGTGGTGGGGTCGCCGGCCATGTCCATCCGGCAGGCGACCCCGGGGTGCTGCTTCCTCACAGCACCCAAACAGGCCCAGCGCCTGTGGGAGTTTGGGGCCTGCAATGTCCATCCGGCAGGCCCCGTGGCGCTATGGGACACCAGCGCCATCGGGGTGGGGGCACAGCCTGCCAGGGTCCTGACCATGCGGACCTCGGCCACCGTCCTGGCCCGAGAGTCCCATGGCAGCAGGGCCTGCAGGCCTGTGCCTCCCACAGGTAGGCCTGCGGCCTACATCAATCAAGAAGACACGGACTCAGACCAACCTTCCACGGAGTCTGCAGCCGTTCTCCCGCACGTGCCTGCAGGACTCCCTTTTATTAGCTTGGGCCATGACAAAGTCATGGCCCATCTTAAAAGGGCAATACACTGGGGAGGGACACATCCCCTTAAAGGGGCAACACACACATAGGGTCCACTACACCACATCCCTCCTTTTTCATAAGGAACAAAACAACTAAAAATACAACATAACTAATTTTCCCACACCTGTTACAGAATGATATTACTTCAGATTCGGGGGAGCCAACTTCACACAAGATATGCTATTGGCACACCTCTGGTCACACATTCTTATCTACTTATCACCCCCCAACCCATCACCCTCAGGTGACGGTCACAGGGGTACACCCCGGTGGATGGTTAGCAGTTGTACCACATGTTACAGACCCTTTATTAACCTGGGGTACGGAATCGCAACCATTGCATGATGCTCGCGGATGACCCCTGGTACCATTTAGAGCACCCCTACCGCTTGCAGGAACACAGTTTCACATTACTGTCCTTTACTGAGACCACTTTAAGCATATCAATCTTATGCAGGTTCACAGCATCAAAACACATATTTACTGAGTCCTCTTAAAGCAAAAGGAGGACTGCAGGACACCAACTCGTTCTCCATGAGTGTCCATTCAAGAGCCACTTCCCGGGTCCAGGTCCATTGATGGTACAGTTCACAGCCGGCAAAGCCGCACCAGTCGGATGCCAGGGTCCACCTCAGCACCGTCCACTGCTATTCAGGGCAGGGCCGCAAAATGCAGGTCTCGGGGCGTCCACCTGCTCCATCCGCTGTGGGTATGGCACGGGGTGACAGGACATCACTCACTCTCTTCGTGGTGCTTCCCCAGTCAGGATTATCTCTTCCTCCAGGGCATAGGAGGGCGCACAAGCACTCATGGTGAGCTGCAACCCATACCTTGCCCGCTGCACTTCTTCCAGGCGGCAGGGTTGCCTGGTTTGGTCCGCCACCCAGTATTGGCTGAACTCTGGGAGTGCGGGGGACCCACGTTGGCCTGGTCCTTTGATGGCATGACATGCCGGGTGTCATTAGTAGTAGTCAGTTAGGGCCACTTGTAGGGCAACCAGGTAGGGTGGCTGCTGTCACTCAGTGTTGGGGCCACCTACAGTGTGGGCAGGGTATTATTACTGACAGGCAGTCCGGGAACCTCTGTGGTTCAATGCTAGTCCCATTTCTGCCTAGTACCCTCCGTGCCAATTACCCTTGTCGGGTCCTTTCCGTGCAGCATGCCAGGTATGTTAGTGACAGGCCATCAGGGCCATGAGCTCCCTGGTCCTCCGACGATATGGTAGGGGATCCTCGTGGCATGGTGGCGGGGCCCACTCATCGGGGCTCAGTGTCGGTGCCACCCTCGGGACAGGCAGGGTGACACCGGTGTCACAGGGTGCACATAGGGCCGACAAGTTGTCTTTTATGGTAGGGTGGTCCTGATTTCTCCATGGCACGGTGCCGGGAGATGCTTGGCAGACAGTGCAGGAATTGATTGGTGTCTCTGGTGCATCATGGGTGCTGCTGCCAAACTCTGCTACGTTGACACGTGGCTGCTGTGGTGCGCAGATCACGTATTCCACATGGACCACTGTATTGTTCACCCTGCAGGGCTGCCGTTGGAATGACCACCCTTGCCCCCTTTGCTTTGCAAACACTCTGGGAGCGCAGGGGAAGCTGCTCCCCGCTGTGTGAGTACACGGCCCCAGCCACACACAGTTGCCATACACCGCAGGGCACTTCCGCTCTGATGCTGGAGCCGTCCATACAGCCCTGCTCCAGACCAGAGCACGCCACCATTTCCACACTTTTCACCGCCTCCTGGCCCGGGTGCCCACTGGGCTGTCCTCGTTAGTGCTCTAGCCCGGAGCCTTCTTTCTCACTGGCACCACCGGGCCGGGGATCTCAATAAGTCTCTGGTGTGGGCGTGGCACTCCTCTGGCAGATACTGCCCTCTATGTGGGCTCTGGCACACTGATGTTGGCGGGGATGTCGCCTTCCTACCTCTTCGATTCGCTCCGACCGGAATATCTCCAGTCCTCTGTCGCGGGCCCGGGCTCATGCCGATGAGCTCCGGCAGCACCACAATGCAGGGGTTGCAACCCACCTCCCCACTTCGCTCCGCAGGTTTAGGGGGGGTTTCCGGTGGTTCTTCCTTCTGCCGGGGCAGGTGCCGGTGGGAGCTGCAGGGTGGACCCTGTGGATGGGCTGGGCTGCTGCTGTAACATCACAGGTCGCATGACTTTCCTCTGGACAGCTCCAGCAAGGAGCGTACAGAACTACAGTGCCAGCTGGCCCAGGATCACGCCGCTGGCTGCTGCCACTTTGTTCTGACATGAGTCCAACTTCCCCGAGCCCAGCCGCACTCTGCTGACTGACCCTGGATCTTCATTGCGGGATGGGCGCTTTCTTTTCTTTTTTTTTTCTTGCTCCTGTGGTGTGAGCAGAGACCCAGCACTGCCAGATGGCTGGGTTCTGCCAGGGCCACTCCTGTCTTCTTATGCACGTTCTGATGTGGAACATGCTGCTCTTCAGCCTCCGACACCCCAGGATCACTATGGGGCTTGCTGGCACTGCTGTGCAAGGATGTGCTCAATGCTCGCCATCCCCACCAGGCCAGGGATCTACAATGGGGCCCTTTTCCTTTGGAGTACAATGCCAGATGGTGTTACGGCTTGTTTGAGGCTCCCCAGCGGGGTCACCTCTCTTGCGAAGTCGCAGAGGCCACAGATCGTGCCTCCTCAGGCATGTGCTTTTCCCCACCAGCAGCCTGGTCTTGTAGCAGCTGAGGCTGCCGGTGCACCAGAGTGCTGCCCACATCAGTGCTGCAGGCGGGCAGCCTCGGTCTTTGATGTGGATTTCCTTGACAGGCCCGAAATGCCATGGGGAACGGACCGTGCATGACCCGACCCTCACTTTCTTTTTTTTCTTTTTTTTTTTTTTTTGCAGCTCGATGTCGGAGCTTCATTTCACCGCCGCAGGGCCCCGGATCTTAGTGGGGGCCCCAGCGTCGGCACAATGCAGGATGGTGCTGCTGATGTCTGGCTTGTAAGGGCACTTGACCCCTCCTTGCGGCTACAGCCGCTTTATTCTTCTCCACTCACTGGGAGGGTGAGTAGGTTGTCCCTCGGCTCTGCTTCTTGCAGGGGCATTCCCGCATCACCACAACTGCTTCGGATGTGGGGACGGGCCCCGCGGGCCCCACCCACCTTTCCGCTCCGCATCGGAGCTTCAGTTCTTCACCTCCTTTCTTTTGACTTTCAAAGCATCGATGCGCAGAGGGCCTGTGGGTGACTCCCATCCAGCCACACGAGCACCCTCCTCAGAGGGCCGCGGCCAGGGGTTGCAGGCACATCTCCTCCTTTTCTTTTCAGGGGGGGGTGGCGGGCATCCCACTCTAACTTCCCAGCAGCGCACTGTTGTCTCCTTCGGGGTGTGGGCTGGCACTCCACTTCTTTTCTTTCCACTATGGTGGAAAAGGCAGCATGCCTCTCTCACTTTTTGCGGGGGAGGATCGCCGGCAGGGTTCCCCTTCCTCCTTACTTCACCATCCCAACCGAGATGAACTCTACTCCTTCTCCTTCTGCGGCGATGGAAACCGCCACATGCACAATCACCCTAACGGGAAACAGCTTCCTGCAGCACCCGCAAAGGGGAGGGAAAAGCTTTAGAATAACGGGGAAACGCAGTCCTCCCCTGGGTTCTTCTCCTCGTCGCCAGTGTGGTGGGGTCGCCGGCCATGTCCATCCGGCAGGCGACCCCGGGGTGCTGCTTCCTCACAGCACCCAAACAGGCCCAGCGCCTGTGGGAGTTTGGGGCCTGCCATGTCCATCCGGCAGGCCCCGCGGCGCTATGGGACACCAGCGCCATCGGGGTGGGGGCACAGCCTGCCAGGGTCCTGACCATGCGGACCTCGGCCACCGTCCTGGCCCGAGAGTCCCATGGCAGCAGGGCCTGCAGGCCTGTGCCTCCCACAGGTAGGCCTGCGGCCTACATCAATCAAGAAGACACGGACTCAGACCAACCTTCCACGGAGTCTGCAGCCGTTCTCCCGCACGTGCCTGCAGGGCTCCCTTTTATTAGCTTGGGCCATGACAAAGTCATGGCCCATCTTAAAAGGGCAATACACTGGGGAGGGACACATCCCCTTAAAGGGGCAACACACACATAGGGTCCACTACACCACAGGATGCAAAGCGTGTTTTATAAACAGACTATCGGGCATCGGCTTGGTTCATGGACATTTGTGCACGGTTCAAAGTGGCCTTGCACTGCTGAGAAGTGACTTTGCAAGTCGCTGCCGACACAAACCGCGATTCATGGAACTGTGCAAAGTGTATTTTTAATGCGCAGTCGGTGCAAAGTCACTTTGTACTGCAAAAATCACTTTGTACTGATTTTGCACTGCAAAAATACACTTTTTGCGCAGTTCCATGCATCAGGGTTTGTGTCGGTCGTGCAAAGTCACTTTGAACCGTGCAAAAAATTCCACAAATTGGGCCCTTTTCAAACATTGTATTTCAATAATAACGGTTTGAATTAAACAGTTGCCCCAATGGTGTGCTGTATTCTAACACTGCTCCATTCCCAGAGACAGGCGGGGGTCATGGAATCCTGGAAAGAAAGAGGGATGTATCCCATCAGAGCCTATTGCAGCTGGCCGAGGACGAGGGGCTATATTGCAGGCATGTTTCGTTGGTGCAAGTGCAGTTAGTACTTGGGCAACAATTACCCTACAGCACACAATGTGTTCTTTCATTGTATTTTTGCAGCAAGGAAATGTGTGCACTTATCATATCGCCAGGGCGCAGTGTCTTCTGGTGCACGAATAAAGGCATGGGGTATAAAGGGTTTTTCCTCAAGACTTTGCCATCGGAAAATGCTTTCATAAGTCAGGCCCTATGTTCTTTGTTCTAAGGCAATTTTGCGCTCAAGTGCAAATTGCATATGACCTGATGCAAAGTTGCTGGAATATGACCCAACTCGTTTTTCATTCTCCTCACTGTTGAGATTTTGCTGTAAGTGATCTCTGCTGCCGTTAATATGTTTGCATTTGGGCAGCGGGCTGTGCCAGCACCTGGGTACAGTGGCTCCTGTGTTTCCGACAGCGGATTTAGGCATGTAGTCTGGTTGTCGCCAGAGATGTGGATCTGTGGGCAAATCCTGAATGGATACAACCAATTCTGTATGTTACAATGGATTACTCCATATATGTGATGCTGCCAAATGCTCTCCAACAAATCTTCCAACCAAACCATGGCATTACTTCTGTATAGATACTTTTTTGGAAATCATTTTGTTTTATCAAATGATCAATTGCCTTAATAGTTGCCAATTATCTTGGTAGTTGCTGACGCAAGGCCCATGTTTCTTGCCATCCATATACATTAGCAAGATGATCTCTTTAAAAATTCAATTATATTCAGTGAATTAATTACAATGGAAGGTACAAGTGAGTTTATCTGGATGCATCCCAATGAAATTAATTCGTTCACAGAGTAACAATCAAATAGCATATCTATTTCTTGTTTTCTAAGTGAATATCCTAATAATGCCTCCTTAAAATCAAATAAGCGGACTACTGTATTTCATAAAGCCTGGTGCGTAGCCGCGGTGGTGGCGGGCCGCATCCCTATCACCTAAAGCTGCAGGAGGTCTGTTGTGAAGATAGGTCCCCGACTGGGCTGGGGGTGAGGCGCTGACCCAACACCCACTAACTGCTGGGGGAAGGCGACGACCCGCTCCGCTGCACGAGGGGGGAGGCTCCAAGCCTTTGTTAGCAGGGCATAGGTGGGGGCTTCGTCCCACTGGAGGCAGATTGGGGCTGTGGAAGGCTGAACGGTCTGCTCAGACCAGCATTAGAGTAGTGGCCCTGATTCATCATTGGCTGGGGGGGGCTTGCGACCGTGAGGTTACCTGAGTGCGGCAAAGACTGCCTGGAGCACCAGTGGCCGGGTGGAGAGGTGGGGGCTGGCGAAGCGCTTTGGGCGTCCTTTTGTTGGTGTGTGCATCCTTGGGAGTGAAGCCCTGCATGTGTGCTGCCGATAGGGGCCAAACATCTTGCCGATAAGCATATGCCTGGGGGCTGAACTGTACTGCGGCAACACTGCGGGACGCTAGAAGTGGTCCCTGCATTTGTTTGGTTCAACCTGCACAATCCTGTAATCCGATATATGGGGGCCCTCACAGGGTGCACTTTGCCCTGATCTGGACTGATGCTGTGGGCGGCAGAGAGGCATGGTTTCCCTCCTTAAGTCTGGACCTTTTGTGAGGCACTCATTACCACTTGGTCACGGAGGGGACACGGTACCCGCCTGGCTGCCTCCATACCTAAACTGAAGCCGCACAGGTGAGAGGGGTCGGCACCATTGTGGCCAGGAGAGTCGGAAATCACCAGAGTGAGGCAGGTGGCTGGCAAAATCTTGCATGGTTGACCCTCACGTTTTGACTTGGATGTATATCACCACTGCATGGAGAGCCTGGTCATCCGGGGGGTCCTGTGCTCTGCAGTCCAGTATAGAGAGGTCTGGTTGATGCCTTCGGCACTGAGGCCAAAAGTTGACAGCAGCTAGTAATCCATGGACAGTTGAGGGGGGCCGGGCCAGCGTGGAACACACCTTACTGCTTGGCGAAGCCCACACAGCCTGGAATGAAAATGGTCAACATGGGTAAGAACTAGTCCAAGCTCCCATATACTGCTCGCTCCCAGTCTAAGCACACTATGCGTGGGACCTTGGGCATGGAGGTTTCGGTGGACACTCTGTTGGGGGCCTCTGCTGGTTCCTGTCGGACATAAAAGGTATACAGACACAATTACAGGCAGGCATCCATTCCCTGGATAACAAATTGGACACACTCACCTGCAAAGTAGTTCATATGGAGGTCACGTTGAATATAAAGACGGCAACAGACTCGATGGGGTAGAGCAGTGCATCTCAATGGTGGAAGATGAGTCTGGGAAGACGGCGCACCAAGTGGCCCAGTTGAAAAAGGCAGTCAACAACCAAACTGACAAACAAGATGATTTAGAATCAAGATCTTGTTGCAATAACATTGGCATAGTGGGGGTTCCAGGGGCGACGGATAGAGGGCCCATGGAGAGGCTGGTCTAGCTGATCTTACAAGAGGCGATGGGCCAATAGGGTTTTTCAGCAGCATTTGTTGTGAAGTGGGCCCATCACATACCAAGTGGGAGGTCTCCGGTGCCTGGCTCTGGCCCCAGACCCCTTATTGCCCGGTTCCTAAATTACCAGGACAGACTTTGCTTTGAGATGATCTAGGAAGTTGGGCACCCTCACATACAAGTGGGACCAAATCAGTTTCTTCCCTGATTTCTCCAATAGAGCGCAAGCTTCCAGGAGGAATTTTATCAAGGTGAAGAAAAGGCGCAGGGAGAAGGGCTTCAAGTACTGCATGTTATTCCCAGCGTGGCTGTACATAGAGCACAGGGGTAAAGCCCTCTTTTTCCAGACGCCTGAGGAGGCAAGTGTTTTCCTTGATACAGCAGGCTGTGGCGAAGAGTCATCTAAATATAGAAACATCCTGGGCAAGTCACAGAACAAAGATCTTGGATGACATTAACTTGAGGCCTCGGGGCTAATTTATCTGTTGGTCCACACAACATGACGGGCCATTCAGGGCAGTGGTTTGAGTTATCCTGTGTGGTGGGTGAGGATGGCTAAGCCATGATTGACTTCATGCCTATGCACAGGGTTTGTTACCTTGGGTTGAGGAGGTGTGGGGGTGTAACCAGCAGGTTGGGGTTGCTGGTGGTGGTGGGTGTTGTGAGGTGACGGGGTGGCGTAACTGGCAGGTTGGGGTTGCTGGTGGGGGTGGAGGTTGTGTCCATGGGGAGTTTAAGGTTGTTTGGATGGTTTCTTGTCGTGATTGACAGATGGCAACACCTCCCGCTTTCCCTTCTTGGAAGAATTGCTCTTGTTAAAATGGTACCCTTGCCTAAGTTTCTCTACATTTTCTTATATGTTCCCTTATCAATTCTGTGTTCCTTTTATAAGGAGGTGAACTCCGTAATAACACGATTTGTTTAGGTGTGTAAGCAACCCCAGGGTGGGGTGGGATAAACTGATTGCCCCCCTGGATAGGGGTGGGCTAGCTCTCTCCATCCTAGAATCCTATTACGACGCGGCGCAGGCTGCATTTTCATCTTACTGGTTTGCTCCTGTCCCGGATAGATCGAATGTGCAAATTGAGAGGGCATTGGCATCACCAGAACTTCTTCGGTCACTGATACTTCACTGCTCTGTATGTCTAGGGTGGAACATATAGTGGGGGGTACGTGTAGAGCTTGCCAATGTATAGAATGGAAGGTACTTCATAAAGTCTTATACTCTCCCCTATTGCCGGTGGCACACATTCCAGGGATGCCCTTGACCAGCGAGAGGGGTTATGTAGAGTGCATGAGTAGGTTAGGTGTCTCCCAATTTAGGGACCTTTTTCCGCAGCGCAGCTTTCTCACTCTGGAGGAGTTTAAACAATTGGGGCAATACGAATGTACTCGAAAGGTCCTTATACTTTCGACTCAAGACCACTCTGCAGAAGTGCTTCCTAGGGCTCTGATCATTTCCCCCATCCTCTATGATATTATAGTAGGGGAGTGTATTGGGAAGCTGGTCTGAAGTTTATATAGCAAAATCATAGATAGGAAGGTGGGGTTGGCTACTATGGTGCTTGGCAAGTGGGTGAAATTGTTAGGTATCCCACTACCTGATGACGTCTGGCAGTACTTCTGCGCACAGTTTAAGGGGGTGGCTATCAGTGGTAAATTCAAGTTGATACAATTGAAGTTTCTGCACCACTTTTATTTCACCCCTGCTGTCCTACATAGACGATTGTCAGGAACATCAGATGAATGTCTTAGATGCTCTCATTCCCCAGTGACCTTCATTCATTTGGCTTGGCAGTGCCCACAGATCCTTGACTTCTGGACATGTGTTTGATATCATGAGCAACATTGTTGGTGAAATTATAGTTCTGTCACCAGTGGTAGCAGTGTTGGGATACACCAAAGAAATGTTTGGACATGCCATGAAATTGGCATAACTTTTGTTGCTCTTAGCAAACAGGAGAGTGGCTATGATTTGGGGGTGGGGCCAACCCCCTGAACTTGACCAGTGGAAGATGTACATTCTTTTCCATCATCACATTGAAACAGAATACTGCGCCACCCCCCACCCTAGCACAAAACCCCAGAACATTTGGGATCCATACAAATTATATTTATTAGCCCAAGCTCAGGAGGGGTCTGGTCCACCGGATGGGGAATCAGACGACCCTACACTGTAGATTTGATTAAGGAGTGTGATTGTTTTGTGTTGACATACTGTCTTGTAACTAATGTTGTCTTCATTTTGTGTTGGAAAAAAATAAAACATAGAGGATACAAAATAAAAAAAACAACATATCTAAAACTAAATGAATCACACCACGTGCCAAGGTCTGCATTATAATATGCACGCCCACTCTTTTTATTGGGAAGAAACCCTTCCCTTTTTCAAATGCCACGTTAACATTATGAAAGAACGTTTACTTTTACACAATTCTAAAACTTTATCAGAACATACCTTTGGACTTTCAAAATAAAGTACCCAACTCCATCTTTGTGCTGTTCTAAATCCATAACCATCAGTTTGATAATGAGTTTCTGGGAGTCCAGAATTTCAAAATAATACAACCGCCACCATATTGCAGAGCTATTTATATATATATGTCCCTATACATCTTGATTCCATAATTAATGATTCTATATGTAGAATCATTTCTTTGGTGATTTAAATGTTCATAAATGTAATCGAATATTATAATGGAGAACATATTTCCTTATATTTGTTATTGGTTATATTTCATTGACAGTCTTTGCTTTATAAAACTCAGTTTAATTATATGTGAGCCAATCATAGTTTCCTTCTAATACCATAATTCTAAACTAAATTAAATATCGTACCAACTCCAGGATCAAAAGAAAGTGCTTCTGAAATGATTTCTCATGATTTGGCCCTGCCTGATTACATGTCATGCCCTGAGTCAGGAAGAAGGAGGTATGTGTCTGTTTGTGGCGTGCTTCTCAGCTTCTCAATTGTAAGCATTCTCTGGCGTGTGCTTAGGTCGATGGTGATCAAGATCTTCCACTGATGGCGAGGATGGAGCTTAGGACTGAAGGGGAAAGTGACAGGATGGCATCTACGAGGCTCCGTTATCACAGGCTGTTTTTGTCTCTTGCTGGTTTTCGCTCTCAAAAAGTGAGCGGTGCTACACAGGCCTTAATTTACAGTGTTCCATGCATGTTAAAAAAAAAAGCTTACTGCACACATGGTAACTGTTGATGGAATCTGTCTACTGACATCCCAGCAGCTGCAATGCGATTTAGCAACATTGTCCTTACAGACTAACATGTGTATTGTTGAAAAAGCCTACTGTAATCTCATTAAATTCAACCCTTGACTGCCTTTAAGAGTAGACGCCCATGATTCAAACGATATAAAACGTAGTGTAAAAGTTTTTTGTAAACTGATAAGCACTAATATAAAAAAAGTATACTAATAACTGTGTATTCCCATTGCCTGGTGGCAGAACCTTGGTGAAATGAACATATGAAACTCTATATATTTTGATTTAGTGGATTATGATGAAATATACTAATAACTGCCAACACCCATTTTACATAATTTCTATCAACAATTGTGCTGTGGCTCCTGCTGCTGTCAGAGCCATTTCTGTATTCTTGTCTGGGGCTGGAAGTTTCACCCATAACAGATGATGGGCTCATGCTTGGATGCCCCTTCGTCCTCGGCCCAGAAGTCTTGACACCTTCCCAGGAGGACTGACCATACCCAGATGGGTACTTCAAGGGAATCTCTGAAACACAACGTGGAGGTTACACCAGGGGGGAAATGATGGTGCCTTTCTGACCTCAGGAATGCAGCAGAGGGGAAAGTGTAATGTATCTGAGGAAATGACCTGTACATCGGAAGAAGAGATGCATCTTCTAGAACATCCCAAAGCCACACTAATCTTCTCGGACTCCTCCTTGCTTTGAATATAAGGATTTCCAGAAGGGCACAGACCCTCATCCCACCCACTTTAGTGGAACATTTTAAGTGGCATGTGTCAGCAAAGCCTGAATGCCGCTTCAACACTGGTACCCAGGTCTGCACCTGCTGAACAGGCAAGTCTGCAAGTGCCCCAGGCATCCCTGCTGTCCGGCAAGGGCAGAAGATGGACCCATCTTTCCTCAGAGACCCGGTGGAGGGTCACACTGCACCCCACGGATCCCAATAAGCTTTGAATGGCCCTTAATGAAGTATTAAACTGTGTCAAGCAGGTTAACATCACTGTAAATTCCCAACTCAGCGGCTATTGACACAATATTCTTTGAACCAATTTAAGCCAGCTGAATCCCACATCACCACCTGTACTAACATTCCTGGTTGCCACTTGCTGAACCACACCGTGCTATCAAATTAAATCAAGGCAGTACACCACCTCAAGGACCCCCTATGAAACACTAATTTCTAAACAAAAGGTAGGTCACTAGGAACAGCTAAAAATGCTTGCCTTCTGAAATGGGTGTTTTCTATGAAATAGGAAGGTTTAATCAGTAACCGGGTGTATCCTCTATGAAATGAGAACACAATGTTTTCCTAAATGTCCAACAGCTTTCTGGTGGAGAGGTGTGTGGTGCATGCACACACGCATATTGTATTGTGAAAGTCCCATCACTCATCCTTTCAATGTTAGTAGTTAATGATGAAACTTAACACATTCAACTTTAGAGATCTTTTACTTTCAAATGCAATTCAATTATTTGTGGTAGCACTGATTCTGTAGGAGGACATTTCATAGACACATTAGGAGATGTGCCCTAAGTTTCCATGTTATATGTTGTGAGTGTTCACTTGTTTAAGATTATGGTAATGCGCAGCACCCCATTGCTCAACAGTTAGCTTTGAGTTTAGCAAAACCAAACTACAGATACAAAATACAAAGATTGTTATATTTATTTATTATTATTATTATTATTATTATTATTATTATTATTATTGTTATTATTATTATTATTATTATTATTATTATTATTATTATTACTACTACTACTTGAATGACTTATAGTGTTGTTGAAAAGGAAATGTGTGAACAATTAAACAATGCAGTAGTGTCCTTATGAAATGGTTGGCAAAAGTGGTCACCAGGAGCTACTGGCCACAATATTGACTTGCAAATGTAGGGGATGCAGAGAAATTGTGATGAGTGTTCACGCAGAGTTATGTTTTATATGAACTAGGTAGAGCAAGGCAATATACTTTACTTTACCTCTCTAGTGCGCTCAGTTGGTATTGATATCAAAACAAAAGAAAATCAGTAACGTCATAACCATTAGGCTTATTGATTTCTCAATGTAATTCTTGAAAACAGTGTAACTAATCACCTTTATGCCTACACAATCCTGCTTCAGCCAACATTAACCCACTTGTGCACGTGCAAATGTTTTGCCGCAAACAATGTAAGCTTTTTCTAGGCTAGACACAACATTCTATTCTAAAAGATTTGAGCTTGAAATAGCACATTACACGTGTTTTCCAGAAATGTAGTGGAGCTTAAATTAGCACATTCAACACGTTTCCTGGAGATTTATTAAATCCACCTCACGGGGTCCTCAGTTCCGAATGTTATCCAGTGAACTTTAACTATGAGATTTGCTGATCTGGTTGTGAAACTTAGTTCAGCCAATTGGGGAGACTCTGATCGGTCTTATGTTAGGTGTGGATGGTAGGTAGTCATTCTCAAAACCGAGGAGCTATGAAGCGCAGGGTAGGATACACGCACGCACAACTAGAGGTTTTGTGACTGAGGTGGGAGGAGGAAAGGACACATAGCAAAGCACAGAGGAGCAGTGGTAGGAGTTTCCAAATAGTGACAGAGCAAACGAGAGGTCAATGTGTGGTCTGTTAGGTACACGCAGATGTCGGGCCGCAAGGAGGAGAGTCAGATTGGGATAGGCTACTTTAGGCCGATGTCCCCTGTGCAGGAAAATGGTCAAGGGCCTAGAGAACAGCCTGTGGAGTTTTTTAGTTGGCCTCTCCTTTGGTGGAATCTGTTGGCCCAAGACAAGTGAAAACTGCAAACTCTATGATCAAAACCAAGCAAAAAGGACCATGTGGACCAAGCCACAACTCCTTACAATTCAACATCACCTGTGAAAAAGACATCTTTCTACATCCTACTTTCTGCACAACAAGGTATTGCAATAAGACAAACACAACATGGACTTCAGCAGGGTCCTTGTAAATTGAAGCCTGGAAGAGCAGGTCTCCATCTTCAGTGTAAAAGGTAGAGGGGCTCTGCATTTGTGAAAGCATTTTTTTAACTTCCCGTTTGAGCTTCACAAACCCTGCTAACCATGTGAGGAATTGGGTATTTCACGGTAATCCTTTAGTAATAGACTGAGTACCTAAGCATTTGATGCTAATAGCTGGTATACAGTAGCATTGAGTGCCCTACGATAAGAGTACCAGAGAAAGGATGATAGTACATGGGAATGTGATGACAATAGGGAGCATGTGTTATACGCCTGACACATTGCCATATAATTACTGTGAAAAGCCAAAACGATTACCGTTGATAATGTTCGTTGAATAATGAAATGCTGTTTCTGCCATCACTTTGAAATGACATATATTTTGCTAAAGGTCTGCTTTGGGGAAATACCCTCCAAAAGTCGTACAGATACCTGAAAGAGTGGGCACACCCACGGATCTGTTGATAGTCAAGCAATCAAATCCATATATTTTTCTCAGAAACAGAATAAAAACATTGCTTACCGCAACAACAGTATGAAAAAGGCTTCAGTTCGCTGAGTTTCTAGTGCACATTAGTGCTTCCAGTGTGTTGAATCTTAGCAAACAGCACAATGCGATAAAGCTGACAAAGTGACGTCCAATGGAAATATGGCCGTAACACTTATAAACATGGTCTGTGTCAAACTAATAGTGGCAACATGTCAGATGACTGGTACCTCAACAAGTGGTCTTGCGATGGATGAGAACACTAATTTGGAGTTTTGTAATTGGGTAATAACAATGTTTGGGACTATTATTTTTGAATTCCAAAATCTATGATTGAAATGTATGCACATTTGTAAGGGGCGACATAACCAATGTAAGAGACATCCAAAGAAGGTATTGGTATAAACTGTGTTTTTTTTCCAACAAAACACTACAGTATTTGTTCTTTGACAATCGGTGAAAGTGAAACATGTGACATTGTCTCCCATCCTAGCCCTCAGCGTGTGTGTGGAGGTGATTTAAGGGGGTTGGCCCCACCACATAATACATGATGGCGGGCCCCCCGGCAGCATGGAGGCAAACACCAGATACCCCCCTCCCGACAGCACTGGGGCCGTGAGGAAGGGGGCCCTCACATGGATTACAAATGTGGAATTAAAGTTCATTTGGAGAACTGTGAGAAATAGACTGGGAAATGCATGTCCCCAAAGACCCAACCACCCCTGAACCCACCCCCACCCCCACCCCCAGCCTAGTGTGTGCTCCTCTCCTAGTCATGCCTCACACCACCCTTCCTCCGCCCACTTGGCATATTCTCCCTGTGCTGCATTTGCTGTTAGGTTCTCGACGCACTGATCGTTTGTGTGTATTGGATACATTTCCTTTATTTGAATTTCCAGTGGGACCATGTGTAAGCCTTTTTCCTTAGTCCATCCCATTCCAAATTCCTGATGAAAAGTCTTCAGCTCATGTTTACACTGAAGGGTAATCAGACTGCCTGACTGCAAGGGGTATTTATGGACATCCTCGGCATTGGCCTAAAACCAAGCTTCAAAGCAACATATCAAGTGACTGAGTTTCTTGCCAAGGAGGGTGAATGCTTCCCACGAATGCCACAAGAGATAAATGTACTGAAATAGTATTTTTCACATCATATGTAAATTAAATGTTTATGAAACTTGTCACACTCACTATTCCACTAGGCAGAGTGTGCCATCTTGGCATGTACACTGTACATCAATGAAACGCGCTTCCTCATTCTCAGTGATCAGCTGCTCTGTGATTTTGTGATGATTCACTGCTTTTTCTAGCACTCCCTGTAGCCTTACATGACTACAAAATGCTGCAATGCAGTTGAGTTTCACCAGAGATGAGAAAATGCATCGAGGAAGGTTGCACTCTACTTCGAACGACATACTGAAAAGGGCAGAATTGGATGAAATATTTACCCTGCAGTAATATTTGAACCAGCATTAGGCAAACAGAAGCAGTAATCTCAAACCAATTCATATTGTAAGTAGTTGAGTATAAGGATGTGAAAAATCAATCCACTAGCCAATCAAATGTATTCAATCATTGCATATACTTTCACATCTTCCATCACAATAATATATATTAATTCAAGCATTGAAGAACAACCACTACTTTTGACCAATTGACTTCTGCCCTGCAGTAGTACAGGGATGAGTAGAGGATAAAACACCCACATACCAAGAGCCAACACAATCATAAAGGTAAAACAAAGTTAAAATATATATCTCCTTCACCGTTTGTGGTAATGTGGGCCAGGGGAAGTCTATGCTCCCAAGAGAGTTGTGACAATGGATCAGTAGCAACCCAAACAGTGAAGTATAACAGCCCAAAATAAAGGAACGCCCAATCAAGGTTCTGTAAAAATATACAAATGAATGAAACACAACATGCACAATAATTAATAACTAGAAAACACTGCAAAACCACAGCCCTGTAGAAGGAACACAGAAAATGCAAAGGTAGAATAGGTGCAGCATTCTGGGTCATGAGACAGGGGAGAAAAGGCAATGAAGGACTACGATATTCAAAGGTTATGTTCTTGAGGTTGCAAAAGGCAAAGAAATAACCTATCGAGCCTCTAAAGTCCAAAGATGGACCTCTGTGGCTGATATTGGACCAGGCTTGTCGGTGTTGATCGCTGTTTCTCTTTGGGTCAGAAATATGGCAGTCACAGTGGTTCAACAGAAAGCTGGCATTGAGTTTGGTTCAAAAGGAAAGTAGCTTTGGTCTTAATCAGCTACTCAATGCTGTGTGGATCAATCATCACCAGGTTGGGTTCGGCTGCAGTCGAGCTGATACCGGGATGTCAAGGCAAATTGATTCTATGCTGGGGCTCAGAGTTTGTGGTTGCGGAGACACAAAGGTCATGTCAATCGACTTACAGGAGCAGTGATGAAAAGGCTGGTGCTTTGGATGGGGGCTTGAGCAATGCAAAGCAGCAGTATTTCCTTGGTTCGAGCTGAGACAACGACATGCTTCAGCTGCACAGTACAGCAGTGAATGGAGTCGAACAGGCAAGTGGTAATTCGAAGAACAATGAATGCCAAAGGCAGCATTGATGGTTCCTAATAGTTTTCCTCAGTGTCCAACATGTTCTAATCACGGCTCGCTATAGGTTGATGTCAAAATCAGGGATCTCAGCTGTTCTGGCTTTGACGTGCTGTGAGTCCCACTAAGGGTCTCAAGAGCCCAGTTTAGTCATTATTTAGGCTCCAAAACATGGGAAGGCTGACACACACCCTCATCGGTACTGCAACATGGTGAGGAACCAGGCACAGGATGACTGGCAGCGATGCCATTTTGGTCCAGCAGCCAAGTTCACCTCCAAGGGTCCCTGTGGATGGAGGGGACAGAGCTCACATCTGCCTTGGAACACCTGCCTTCACCTCACAACTAGAGCACTCTGGAAGAACTGTTGTCCAGGGTCCAACAAAATCTTCTTTCAGGTTTGGAGTCCAAAGTATGATTTAAAGACGTGATGTGAAACCTCTTCCTTTAAAGCCAAATGTCCACAGGTGATTGGACCAAAGCTAGCCCAGTTCAGGAACTGCTGCTCTTAAAATGAATGGACTTTGCCCTTCTGCCATCACACCCAAAGTGCTTTGTAGTACAGGAAGTGGATGGGGCAGGAAAGAGAAAGAGGTGCAGAGAGAAAGAAGATAGCATAATCTTCCCCAAACTGTACAGATCTCGCCCTGGCTACACTAACTTTGGCCCTCCTCTTCTTAATAGAATGAAACATCTTTATAAATGCAGCACCCTGGTGTGTGGCCAGACCTTTTGTGAATGGGTGTTCCTTTGATTCCTGTTCCCAGGCCAGCTTCACGTGGAGTGGCTGTCTCTGAGGACAGAGTGTTACCTGCCCGTACAAAGGAACACAGAGAGGCAATCCTACACGGCTACAGTCCTGCCAGTTGGCAGGGGAGCCGTGTCTGGAATTAATGCACATAACACTTCCACCGCTGAAGTTGACTCACAAGAGCTGACACATGTGTGATATCAAATCTAAAGTGGCTGTCATGATCATAACTGGTGCCATGCACCATGCCTTAACCCAGGAATAGCTTTGTTCTTAGAGGTTACCATGCCACCATCATGGGCTACTTATGATCATCACAGTTTTGATAGAGGGTGCATATCTTAGATGCAGCCCCAACACTGCAGAGACTAGGCTGTCACTACAGCTGTGAAACTGACAGCTTTGACCTCTGAACCTGTGTTGTGCCACTGTTAGAGCAGGCACTGCAATCAGAAACCCAGGGGTGGTACTAGGTCTGGAAATATCTGGGGGCTACACTGAGGTCGGGACTGTGGGACTCAGGGCTAGCTGGCCGTTTGGTTGTAGAGCCTGCCCTTCTATAGCCCTCTGAGCCCTTCTAGCAACACTTCTGCAGGAAATGCAGGCAGCAGGACACAGATACACGCTAGGCCTCTTGCATGGAGCCTATACAATGGGAATCTGATTAGCAGATACCCTTTCAGAGGTGGAACTGCCCACATCATTGTATGATTTGATAACAATCAAAAAAGCCAGGGCTTCCACACCGTTGTCAGATGCCTATTCATCACACTACTCATTAATGCCACAAAACAAGAAAACACATGGATAGTTATAGAACAACTAATTAACACTGATCATGCATCTACATTATCTACCAGTGTACTTAAAAAATATTTATCTGAAAGAGGTTGAAGGCATGGTGTAAAACTCCCAAACATTGCTATTCTAGTTGAGAAAGAGTGGCAATCCTGCTCTTTGCAGTGAATTCCTCTGCGGAACCACACCTTAAGGATGCCGAACAGTGATTGCCCGCTGGGATCCTTATTTTGCAGCTGCAGTCTGCTATACACCCGGGTGAAAAGAAAGGGACATACCTTTCATTCCCCTGCAAACAGAGATAGGCTGCTTCTCCCCACAAAACAGCCCTCCTTGATTATATTTCTGAGGCCAAGGGAGCTGAGGGCAAGTTCTCCCCAGAATGCCGCATAATCAGCATAGTTCATCTTTCGCCCGAATCATCATGATTGTCCCATCTGCATTTCTTGTAGCGGTATGTCCCCATGCCCACTGAATTCGCCACAACCATGCCAACATGCTGCCAATGCGGGTGATACTTAATTATCTGATGTTTGTCCTGCATCTGTCATTCTGTGAATGAGGGCATGACAGGCCAGAGGAATAATAATAATAATAATAATAATAATAATAAATATTATCATTATTATTATTACTAGGATATTTATTGAACACAGATCTAGCTTCAGGAAGCGACAGAGAGCTTTACAATCTATGGGGAAGCACACAATGAGGGAAGCAGAGAAAAAATGAGCAAACGGGGGAGGGTGGGTAATTGGCAGCATGGGGGAAGACAGTGGAACAGAGGAATGAGAAAGTGCTCCAAAGTGTGGGGAACAATTCAATGTGCCAGAGGCTCAAAGTGAGTTGAAGGCAGGCAAAAACTGGTGGATTTATGAAGCCAAATGAAGACTTGTATGTTCACAAATGATACTGAGTTTGGGCGTCACAGTGGCCACATTGATTCCTTTTGTGTGACGATGTTGTGCCAAGTTGAAGTAGGTCTCAATGGAAAACTTTCACTTTTCTTCAATAGGCTGAAGCTGTAGTGGGTGCAGGCACAGATTCCTAGAGCTCAATGAGTGCACACACATCACACACATTGACATCTCTACACAACCAGAGACTTATTTGTCGTTGCGTAAACCTTAAGAACCAGGACGTGAAATGTAAGAAGGATTAGGAAAACCAATAATGTGTGCACTTTAACATTGTTTATTGGATTTTGCATTCAAAGGCATCGGTTTCCAGGGAGTGAGTGCAAAGACGTGAGGGGGGATACACGAAGGGATGTTGGAGTGAGAGGGTGAGGGAAAATGTATGCAAGCGGGGATGTCAGCTAAGGTGATCATGAGGTCTGAGAAGCTGATAGCAGTCTAATAAGAGAGTGAAGGAGTCAGAGAGGAAGAATGAGAAAACAGGGACGCCAGGAAAGGATGCAAATTGGGATGCATGCAAGAGTGCCAAAGCAATGTAGAGTATGTGAGAGAGAGCATGCCAGGGAACCCCAGCCCATTCTGCAGTGGTTACAGGTAATCCCCTGCAGCCCTGTTCTTTGCAGTGGATGCACGTTAGCCCCTGCAGCCCTGTTTTTAGCAGTGGTTACGGATTATCCCTGGCCGCCCTGTTCTTTGCAGTGGTTACAGATTATACCCTGCCATCCTGTTCTCAGCGGTGGTTGCAGACTATCCCATGCATCCCGGTTTTTAGCAATGGTTGCAGATTATCCCCTGCAGCCCTGTTCTTTGCCGTGGTTACAGATTATCCCAAACAGCCCAGTTTTTAGCAGTGGTTACAGATTATCCCCTGCAGCCCTGTTCTTTGCCGTGGTTACAGGTTATCCCCATGCAGCCGTGTTCTTAGCCATGGTTTCATATTATCTCTTGCATCCCGGTTCCTTGGAATGGTTACAAATTATCCCATGCAGCCCGGTTATTTGCAGTGGCTGCAGATTATACCATGCAGCCCTGTTCTAAACAATGGTTACAGATTTCTGCCTGGAGCTCCGTTTTTAGCTGTGGTTACAGAGTATCCCCTGCATCCCTGTTCTTTGCAGTGCTTACAGTGTATCCCCTGCAGCCCTGTTCTTTGCAGTGGCTGCAGATTATCCAATGCAGCCGTGTGCATGGCTCGGTCACTGATTCTGCCCTGCAGCTTAGCCTTGGGCAAGCCAGTATGTACAGGGTAGACTCTGCAAGGTTGCACATTGCAGGGATCGTGATTTACGTCTGCAGTTATGTCTGTTTCAGTGTTTGTACATTCTCCCATGCAGCTCTGTGCGGGGCAGTGTTGCAGATGCTCCCTTGTGCTCGGCAGTTTATGTACACTTTCCAGGTATGGCATTTTATAGTTGTCAGGAACACTGCATTCTTCACATACTCCCCAGCCTATACGATGGTACCAGTGTTAGCCAAGTTCTGTCATCTATCTGAGATGGCAGACAAAGCATATACTGTTGGATAATTAGAAAATAAAAAGGTTGAAAGGATTGAAACTTCATGACAATTCATGAAAAGTGGAGGAGAATTTGGGCCAGTCAATCATGGCTTGTAACCTGTGATTTTGGTGTCTCCATCTGGAGGGATTTAACAGTGTAACTAGTTTATAGGTCGGCAGAGTTTGCTTCTGTTTTTTCTTCTTTTTTACAGTATGATGCATTATTTTGCTATTACGGATGGATACATGTTAACATTTAAATGGGAATAATTTCCTTCCAAGAGAAAACAAGCAGCCCAAATCTTAACCATCCAAGATGCAATGTTACTTTCTCCATCCCATTTCTAAGCACTGAAAGCATGTGTTTTAACAAGTTCAATGTTTCAACAAACGGTGGTGTCACGTCTACCGGGATTAGCACCTAAAACTAGCGATCTTCAAAGCAAGCACTTAATTCACTGTGCTGTCACACACAGTAACAAGAACATAGAAATCAAAGGTTCTGTGAGCTTTGCTGCTCGGGGCAGGAACGCCCATTTATATGAGCGCTTTCACGCCAGGAAACACTTGTGTACAGGCGCGTTATAAATACCATATCATATCAGATCAAAGCAAGTACAGAGGTCACTGCGCTATCTCACACAGAAACAGAGACACAGGAAGCAAAGGTTCGCTTAACTTTGCTTCTCCGCATGGAAACAGTCACTTATTTGGTATAGAAAGAGTATTTTCTATTGTGAAATACACATACATTTGTACGTGGAACAGAAACAAAGATTCTCTGGGGACAAACGTTTTTATAGAGGTCACAAATAGCTATTTATATATGACATTAATATACAGTGGTAGGGGACAGACCCACGCATTATGGGGAACAGAAATATGCTTAATGAAATCATTAAAATGTTATGTGTATTTCTGAGGGAGGTACACTCATATCTTTCTATGAGTCCGAGATACGCCTTTGCACACAGCAGATCCGCAGTAGATTTCACAGCGATCTCCTTGGTGTAGCGCTATTCTATGCTGCAGCAAGCGCACATTCCTCTAATGGTTTTAATATTTGGGCTTGATCGATTACCCGATTAGAGATACTCTCGCCACGGTAGACTTAGTTTCAATATTTTCTTCCACAAAAGTAAACCTGATTGTGCAAAGGAGGAGATACAAGAAACCTCTAGTGTCTCATGGCTCTAAATTAAGTACAAGGTGAGCATGTTTTTGTTAACAAGTTAAGAACAATAATTACAACACTAATTAATGGGTCCTTCACTGCAAGGAGACATAAATACTTAAAGGATCTATCTTTATTTATTTATAGGGTCAATTAGAGATCTCTATACTCAGAAAATATACTATCATCCTGCCCTCAATTAAAAGAAGCTGGCATGTTCTAAAAACAGCCCCCTCAAGGTCGGAGGGCAGTTTTTCCACAATGTTTTGCATCTTCAAAATTAGAATGTGATTAGTTAATTGACTGCTGTTCTCACACAAGTGTGTCTTTTCTTATCACAGGGATTTAGAAACATAGGAAGCCTCTATCAAATGACTGTTATTGTGCTGATGAAGGCCATCCATACTTGGTGCATATGAACTGTTCTTTTTAGGCCGAAACATAGTGTTTCAACTGTTTATTTTGGTTTCAAAGAAATAATTACATTTTAAAATAGACACAAGCATGAGAATAAGAAACCAATCTAAAAACCCATAAATACAAAATGTTTTCATATCTTTGGTGTGATCAAGAGCATTGCTTCATGCAAACTAATGTGGATGTGGTTTAGTTTTTCCTGTGTCTATATAGTGTCTAGTAGATGCTTTGGTAATTACATTGTATGTTAACTGCGGGATGTATGTTCATTAAGAGTCCGGTTTGATATGTGTATTTGAATATGTGCAATATATATGTGGTCAGATATATTTTTAATCTTTTTCGTTTAATACATTGAAAATATATCTTTTGGTACGGAGTTGTGTGGGTCTAATATAATTGTACTATAGTACCCAAGTCTATCTGAACCGTGGGCCCTGATAACCTGCTTATGTTGTGTACACACAGCAGAAAAGAGAGGTTCAAGGGACAGGTACAGGTATTTACTGTAGTGAACATGAGTATATACAAGAGACTGACACTAGTATTTTGAGTGGATGGGACAATGTATTTACTGGGAACAGTAAGGGCCTGATTTACAAAGCATTTTTTAATGGGATTGCACTATTGTAAAAGGCTTTTGTAAATCAGGCCCTATGTGTTTTATACAAAAACATCTATTGTAGATTGTTGAATATTACCTTTTAGTGTGAAGTTTTTCCAATGGGCCTGTGTGAGGTTTGTGTTTGTGGTGTGTGCTGAATTAAAGATGTGCACCTTTTAAACTACTTATACAGTGATTTCAGTTATCATGTTCGAGGGATGCTGTGTCCACATTGTGACTGTTTCATTCCAGCTACAGCGGATTCTGAACTTGCAGTAAAAAAAATGCAAAAAACAAGGGGGTTTCTGGGAGTCTCTCTGCAGGACATTAGACCCGGTTACAAGACTCTTGCCCAAATTCCTTAGCTCCCTATCTTTCAAAGAAGAGAAATATCCAAAACATCTCAGTCTTTGTCCTGCCCTGGGGCAGTCCAGCTCTGAAATGCTAGGCAATTCTTCTCTGAACAAGAGTATCAACAGCAACCACAGACACATGTTTCAGTCAGGTTGGACCTTATCTGTAGGTTAGAGCTGTGGTTCTCTAAGAATAGAGACAAGACAAAGATTGGTATTTTTTGGATATTTCATCTCTGTGAAAGATAGTGAGCTAAATAATATGGGTAAGGCTCTCGTAACCGTAATTTCAAGGGTTCTGTTGAGTTAAATCTGGTTAACTTAACTGTCCCTTAACTAAAGTTTTTCAGCATTTGTGTTTCAATGCATACGATCTCTTTCTCTTATACCTGGTTTGCTCTCTCTCCATATCTATAATATTCATTGAACAAACTTTAGTTAAGGGACAGTTAAGTAAATCAAATTTAACTCAACAAAACCCTTGAAATTCATCGGATCTTGGAAGTGATGATCATCTTAACTTGGCGTCCCACTGTTGATGACCCCTAGGATCTAATACTGTTTAATTTATATAGCACTTACATGCTTTACATAGAACACATATACATACAATATCACCCAACCAGAGTTGGTACTCATTGATCAACCTCGGAAGGATGATAGGCTATGGTGGCCTTGCCAGGATTCAAACCTGCGACCTGTAGATCACACACAGATAGCAGCAGCAAGCGCTGAGCCCACTGAGCTATCTTGACAGTCTCTAATGTTGTCATTGTGAATCCCATCTGTTATGTATGTGCTCATGGGTTTTGCAACAAGGGGGTTGCTGAGTTAAGATGATCATCCCTTCCCACATCCGCTGAATTTCAAATGTTGTGTTGCTTTAACCCTGATCACCTTAACTGTGCATTAAATACATTTTTTTCCATGAATTTCAAGGGTTTTGTAATACCATAGTTTATTGAAGACCACTAGCCATAGTCTTCAGCCGTGACCACTTTACATGTTGCACCAATTGGTTTCTTTAGTGCCCACTAGCCATGGCCTTTGGCCTGGGCCACTGTACATGTTGCACCTATATGTTTCTTTGGGGCCCACTAGCCATGGCATTTGGCCAGTGAGCAAGGCATTTGGCTGTGCCCAATGTATATTTTAATACACTGCGCTTTTTTCAAGTCCACTCATATTGGCCTTTGGCCATGGCCGCTGCCCATGCCGCACCAATAGGTTTCTTTTGGGCCTACTGGTCAGGACCACTGCCCCAAAAACCCATTTCCCCCTACATAGTAAATGTGATCACAACAGATGTCCCACCATTTATTTTGTGTTCCTCTGTTTGCGTTTGCAGATAATTACAGCGATAATGACTGCAGTAATTGTGCTGTAATTACAGCAATAACACCCATTCTTATCACTGCAGTGATTATTGGGGTATTACTGTGCTGATGCAAAAACATATGAGCCTGGTTGGCTCTCCAGTTCATCCCCAACTCCCCAACTTCAGTTGGTACCCTCTTTCCCTATCCCCACCTCTAGCCTGATGCCATTTCATCCTTTTCCCTCCTCCAAATAGCTTTTTTAACCTTTCCTTTAATCATTCCGAAATGCCAAATCGGGCAATAATGTCAGCTGTTATTACAGTGCTTAGAAGAGTTAGGGATCTGACAAAATTGAGCTTTGAAACAGACACACACACACACACACATTCATTTAGCTGTAGAGAGATTTAGCCACACACATATTTTAATATACATGTTTTTGTGATTCGGCATAGGGAAAACTCAAAGAAGGTTTTAGCAACGGGAAAAATAAAGGGTTACAAATGGGTGTAAACACACATGCACAAGTGTTGCTCAGTGATTTTATTTTTAAATTCCTTTTGTGTGCTTACATATTTCAAAAATAGGTTGTTATTCTTTATTAGGCCTGAACACAGAAAAATAATCAGACGGCTCTTTATTTATTTATAAACGAAAAATGTTTCCTTATCTGCTGACAGCTAAAATCTGTCGTTGTGATGTTGGAAGGTTTGCAAAGAGATGGGCCTCATCACGACTTTGGCAGTAACCCCTAAATCCGGCGGTCACGCTATTACCGCTGGCGGTAAATCTGCCAGCGGTAAGAGCGCAGAAATTCCCCATTGAGCCCAATGGGGAATGGGGCATTCCCGAATGGGCTCAATGGGTAATGGGGATAAACATTACCACCAAACTTGTGATCCAGCGCTATTAGCGCCGGGGAGTTCAGCAGTAGGGCTAATACCGCCGGAGGTAATACTGCCGGCGTTACCACCAAAGTCGTGATCAGGCCCAATTGTGTTTTGTGTTCTGGCTGCTCTGGCACATTAGGAACGTGACCATTGCTACCAGGCACCAAACCACCTCTCTGGGGTCACCTCATACGTGGCACCTCCCTTCCCCATCCAGCACCAAAAACAACGACACCTACAGGTGAAAGGTTCAATGGAATAACATGTATACATAATTAGCATCTTGTAAATTTCTTGGAGGAGGCCAGCGTGCCATTAATGCATGTATGATAGAACACATGTGCCTCTGTGCTCATTTTTGTGTGAATTTATTTACTTATTGGAATTTTTGTTTAGCGTTGGTCCTGTCCACAAGGCCCTGATGTGTCTTATGTGGTTCATAATTTGAAAAGGAGGGAGTTGAAAAAAAGAAGTTACAACATGTTTTCAGGAAATAATGGGACGGTTAGGATCAACAAGTGATAGCAGGGGAGGTGGCTACATGCCTTTTTGACCTGTAACCATTACTAGGCCTGTGGAAACGTTCTGAGCTATGACCTGCCCTGCTTCTTGGTGCTGTAATTAGCTGTGCAGCCACATTGAGTGTTGTATAACAGATTGTAACAACCAGCATTACATGGCTGTCCCAGTGACCAACTGCACATGCCAAAAAGCAATAAAAATACCAAATACTGTATGCGATCCAATCCAACACTGGCTGTAGACAGTTATGGTTGGTGCTCGAAACGCTAGGGAAAAGGATTTGCAAAGCCGTTTTGACTTTTGTGAAGGCATTGGATAGGCATTTGCCAGACACTGCAATAATGGGACTACCATACCATAAGATGACAAAAGGTTGCCAGTACCTAATACACACCTATCTAATACATATGCACAAGCCAACATTGTGGGCTTTGTCTATGGTTGTTTTCAACAGGACACCTGTGCAAGGAACAGATGTCAACTTGGATACAACTTTTTTATACCCGTTTACAGCTGTTATTAAGCCATTCACTCTCAGCAGACTGGTAGACTAAAGTTTACAGTTACTGCTTGATGGAGCTAGTCTAGATCAAAGACATCCCAGACGAATGTGTTTGGGCACTGTTGGGTATTCACTGTGTGGAAAGGGTCATAGGGGTAGCCTGGCTATGGGCAGTCAATTGGTGGGAAAATAGCTACACAATATCCGTGAGCTGTGTGTCCCTCATCACGTCATCTTTCTCCAAGCTGCATCCCAATGAAAAAGTTTCAGCTTGTAGGTTGTGCTTAAGTGCCACCTAATAGACCAAACTAATAATTGCAATTATGAAGAGCATTGCCCACTAGCTGGCATCTGTTTCTGCATTTGCTAATATGAACAACACGGCATGCTCAGAACTCTCCCCCCTCATTATTGTTCAGACCTATGTAGGACTTGTACGCATTCCAATAGCTCATTTTCCTTCGTTTGAATGGGGGAGTATGTCATGATTCCGCTTCTCCCTTCCTCTCCTCCTCCGGGGGAGGAAGGATAACTTAGAGCAACGCATTTATCTTTGAAGCAAGACAACGTGGCGCAACACAGGTTTGAATCCCGATCTCACGTGTAGAAACTACTTGCTGGTATTAAGGGTGTTATAAAT
Source organism: Ambystoma mexicanum (assembly GCF_040938575.1). NCBI lineage: Eukaryota > Metazoa > Chordata > Amphibia > Caudata > Ambystomatidae > Ambystoma > Ambystoma mexicanum. Next base: position 1,246,841,568 of record NC_090930.1, on the reverse strand, counting down.
GAACAATAAAATAAATAAATACAAATACTTCAACATTTGCAATAGTGTGCATTTTCATGCGGGTGTTATTTCTCCTCAGAGTCCCCTTGATTCACACACGCGGAGACCGCATTGTTTTCAACTCATAGTCCAGAGGGTCTTGGGAAGCCCGAATTCAAAAGGACCCTGAGGAGAATTCTGTATAGAAGAGTGAAGCTATGCCTGAATCTTGCTGGCGCAATTTATAAAGATTGGGTAGTGGTTATGTGTCAATAAAGGGCCTGGACCCTAAATAATTTGATCAGAATAAATAAAAAAGAGAGAAGAAGAATACAAAGGAGACATCCGACATAAGGTTATAAAATTATGACCAAGATATTTGCCAAGAATTGTGTGAGTGCCAAGAAGTGTATTGGATATATATCCAACTCTTACTTTGCTTCTGTGTCCTAATGAAGGCCCACCCATTAACATTTGGGAGAAACATTTGATGAGTGGACTCCTTGCTTATGGGCCAAAACACATAGGGCCTCATTATACGGTAGGTGGTAAGGGTTTACTGGTACCGGTAAGGGCACCGGTACCGGTAAACCCTTACCGCCTTACTACGAGTTCCCTTTGCAGGAACCGACCTTAACGGCTGGTTTTACCAGCCGTTAAAGTAGGGTGCCGGAAAGGGACCTCGGTGCAATTTGCGGTACCGTAATTAGCTCCTTCCGCATTCCCATTATGCCCTATGGGGGCAAAAATGGGAATGGGGAAGTGCCTTGGTGAATGGGGAATTACCGCCCCCGCTCACCTTGGAGTAGGGCGGTAATTCTGCCATCCACCAAGGCGTACACGGTAAAATACCAGCGGCAACCATGGCACTAAAAGCGCCATGGTTACCGCCTACCATGTAATGAGGCCCATAGTGTTGACACTGCATTTTCTTGACATTGCTTTGTTGGCAGGTCAAGTGGTTTTTCATCCATGGGTACATAGCGTCTAGCCATCCTGGGGGTGCACATGAACCCACCTCGGAAATAAGTAGGTTTGGTGAGCTGCCTAGTCAATTGGTTGAGATCCAGTCTATGTTTCTGGGTATTGGCCAACTTCCTTATTGATTAGCTTGAGCTGGGCTTGTATTAATTGGAGTGTGACAAAGATACACCGAAGGATGTTTGACCTTCTTTTGTTGTCCTTCCACCATTGTTATCTAGATAATAATGCATTTAGCATTATGTGGCATGTGCACTTTTCTCAGGTTTTTAATTGCACTTTTGCACTTTGTTTGATAAGTGTTTCTGAAGACGTATTGACAATTAATATTTTACTTGTTTTGTAATAGTATATAATTAAATAATTGTGATGTTATTGAACTCGTTGGGTCCATGATTGGTAGGTTACAACAGCAGGGAGGGCTATGATATGATTATATCATTTGTGGGAGGAAATGTTGGGAACTTGTTTGCACAGATGCGTCTGACAAGGCCTGATTGCCTACCCATGTGTACATCGAATGTGATAGAAAAAGCATGGCCATGAGTGGAATGGGGCAGTGAGAATCCACTCAGAACGAACATTTACGACATTAACCTCCACAGTACAACTTCCCTCAGTATGGACCGGGAAAGTGCAAGCTTCTTTCACAAAGAATAAATAGGTCCAGCCTCGGCCTCAGCAGACACATGCTAACATGGCCCATGCCATTTGGGGGATTCTCGTGACGTTCTGGATTACTTGTTGTTCTTTCACTTTTTTTCCTGGTTGCTACAAACAAAACTGCAAGTACTATGCAAAGAAATAAAAACAGGATAGGAGTATCCTCTCCATAATGATATGGGTATGGTGGCATGCATGCTCAGATGTCCAAGCATCGCCAGCACATAGAAGGATTGGAACAACATTACTAGAGTGCAAAGAAACGGAGTCTTGTTTAGCACAGCCGCTCCCATTTTGGTGGCCGTGTGATGCAACAAAGGAAGTGAATAGTCAATATGCTTAAGTACTCCATTTTGAGAGTCTGATAAGCTCCACGCTGTAGGAACACTGTAAACAATGTAACACAAGGATAAAGCAGGGCTTGAACCCTACATGAAATCTATTTTTCCGCATGGGCATTTAATACAAGCCCATCTCAGCACAGAAAAAAACAGACATTAATGAAGTGAACAAACGTTTTCTATATTTGACTATTCTGTTAACACCCCCCCCCCCAAGGCGCAGCTACACAAAGGACCACATTGATGACGCATGTCAGGCCCCCTAATACCTACCCGTTTGCACCGTTCTTTCCCACTTTGCTAATTAGAAAGTGCTGCTCCCAGTCCAGTCGCATGCCTTCCGCCATCGCACACAGTGCTCCAGCCCCCCATCCTCTTCATGGGGCAATATTCCTTTGCTCCGAAATTAAATGAGAATTGGGAAGCAGATGTGCTCTTCCATTTATTTTATTTATTTATTTATTTTATTTATTTGTTACACGCCCAAACCCTCAGGTGTCACGGCGAGGATATAAGATGCCTTAGGAATTAGTCATATTCATACATTACATTAGTTGCTTTACATGATGTAGGTTACAAACATATTCACAAAAATATACAGTGGCCTAAGTATTCACAGCAGTATCCGGTGGGAGGGGACCTATCTTTGGGTGCTAATATTGGTTGAATAGCCAGGTTTTTAGCTGGTTCTTAAAGATCGTGAAGGAGGATGCTTTTTTGATGGTGGTGGGTAGGGTGTTCCAGTGTTTGGGGGCTAGAGTGGTGAAGCTGCTGCCCCCTGCTCTTGCGGTTTTGAATCGGGGGGGGTCCAGGAGGAGTTTGTCATTGGATCTCAGTAGTCTTATATTGGTTTTAGGATGCAGAGTGTTGTTGAGGTAGATGGGTCCTTTTTTAGTGATGCATTTGTGGGTGATGCATAATGTTTTGAAAATGATGCGGGCTTTGATGGGGAGCCAGTGGGCATCTTTCCTGGTCTTGGATATATGGTCTGATTTTTTTATACCTAGCGCTGCCCTCAGGACTTTGTTTTGCAGAAGTTGCATTTTGGCTAGGTTGGTGTTGGAAGTGCCCAGTAGTAATACATTACAGTAGTCCAATTTCGATAAGACCAGTGCTCTGGCCAGGGTGAGGCAGTTAACTGGAGTCAGAAATTGGCGGCTGAGTGCAATTAATTTGGAAGTGTAGGCCGTGGAGGAGGAAAGTACATTGATCTGTTTAGTCATGGTCAGGCTAGCATCGAAGTACACGCCCAGTGTTTTTACTTGTTTTGATACTGGAATATTGGTGCCGTCGATGTTGATGGTTGAATATTCTGGCTGAAGGGTTGCTAATTTGGCTGGAGCTCCTACGATGAGGACTTCCGTCTTCTCATCGTTAAGACATAGGCTGTTTAATGCCATCCAGTTTTGTATGATGGCGTAAATTTTATTGATGGTTGAAGTGTCCTGGTCATAGTTGCCTGTAAGGGGTATAAGGATCTGAGTGTCATCCGCAAAATTTGTGTATATGACACCCATATCGTCGAGTGCTGAGAACAGGAGCTTGGTATATGCGTTATACAGCGTGGGGGAAAGGCAAGAGCCTTGGGGCACTCCTATGGGGACTGGGATGGGGTTGGCTGCTTCTTTGCCTATGGATACTCTGGAGGTGCGGTCAGTTAAGAATGATTTCACCCAAGCAGTGGCTGCCCCAGAGAAATTAAATTCACGGGCAAGTGAATTACAGAGTTTGTCATGGTCCACCAAGTCGAACGCAGCTGAGAGGTCCAACAGCAGGAGAATGCAGAGTTTCCCTGAATCTCTAATGGCATCCATCTGGATTTTGAGGTCCAAGAGAGCTGTTTCAGTACTATGGTTGGGCCTGAAGCCTGATTGTCTGGTACCGAGGAGCTGGTTAGATTCTAAATGGGCTTGAATTTGGTGGTAGGCTAGTTTGTCGATGATTTTGAGTAAGAATGGGACCGTGGTTATGGGGCGATAGTTGGTTGGAATGGTGGGGTCTAGATTTGGTTTTTTTAGAAGTGGTGTGACCCAGGCTTCTTTAATGCAAGTCGGAACTGTATTGGAGTTGAATGAGGCATTGACAAATTTAGTGATGAGGGGGGTCAGGGTGGGTGCACAGGCTTTGACTAGTTTGGCTGGGACAGTATCTCCTTTGCAGTTGGATGCTTTTAGTTTGGAGATAGTCTCGAGTACGAGATTGTGGGTGACTGGTGTGAATTGGAAGGGGGGGTTGGAGTTGTCACTGGAAAGGGTACAGCGATTAGAGGAGGGGGGGTTTTTGTAGCTAGGAGTAATTTTTTGGAGTTGATTTTGTTTTGTAACATAGTGATTTTGGAGGCAAGAGCATCTTGTATAGTGGTACACCATTCTTTGCTTGTGTTAATGGGAGTGTCGGTCGGAAGTGGGTTTTCAAGTTCTCTAAGGATAGAGAAGAGCTCTTTGGAATCAGATGCTGCATTGCTAATGCGAGCATTGTAGGCGTTAGCTTTATGTGAGATGATAGCTGATTTGTAGAGGGTATTTGCGTCTTTGAATGCTTTAGCTGAGTCTGGGGAGGGATGTTTATTATGGGCATGCTCAAGAGAGCGTTTTTTCCTTCTAAGGGCGATTAGTTCCTCGTTGAACCAGAAGTTGGATTTTTTATTGAGGCGCCTTAGTTTGGAGGTTACCGGTGCTATGGTGTTAATCGCTGTGGAAAGGCATGTGTGGTAGTACTCAGCGATAGTAGTTGGGTCATTACTGAGGATAGATTGGGTATCTAGCAATTTATTCAAAGTGGGATCGAAGTTCTCAGCTGTGAGCTTTTTAGAATTTCTACTTTCGATGATGTCCATAGGTATGTTCTTGGGTATGCAAGGTTCGTCACTAGTGATTGTAAATTCTATGCAGAAGTGGTCTGTCCAATTCAGTGCGGTAATCGGGCCTAAGGTGATGTTGGTGTTGAGGGTGAGGATCCAATCGAGGGTTCTGCCCTTGGTATGGGTGGGGGCATTGACGTGTTGGCAGAAGTTCATGTCATTTAGTGCCAGGAAGAGGGCGGTTGCTTTGGAGTCTTGGTTATCATTAAAACCTAGATTCAAGTCACCAATGATGATACATTTCGTTTTAGGTTTGAGGAGGGGCGCCAGTATTAGTGGGATGTCTGTTTCTGGGTGGCTGTTTGTGCTAGGGGCTCTATAGATGACAACTATGTTAATTGTGGTGTTTTCATTCAATGAGAGTTTGGCGAGTAGTAGTTCGTACCCTGAGATCATTTCAATGGAACTTGATCTAAGTCTGATAGTGTTTTTTGCAATGATGGCCACACCGCCTCCTGGAGTGGTGGTTCTGTCAGATCTGAGAATGGTGTAATCTGGTGGAATAGCCAGTGCTAGCAGAGGGCCTGACGCTTGGTGTAGCCAGGTTTCTGTAATTACTAACATGTCAAGGTCAAGTTTGATGGTGAGGTCATGAATATCAATGGCGTGGGCTCCAAGGGAGCGGGCGTTAATGAGTGCAATTTTGAGACTAATGGGGGGGTTGGGCTCCTTAGAGGGTGTATTTATGGTTGGTGGGCCACCTAGTGGAGTGGTTTTAGTTGCTCTAGGCTGGGTGTGTTTGTCGTTGGTTGTGTGGGTCGTGGGTTTGGGTGATCTAGGAGGCTGCGTCTTGGTGGTAGGGTTGTGGTATGGTGGTCTAGTGCGAGTTCTAGTGCGAGTTCTTAAATGGGATGTTCTTTCATATCCTAGGATAGGGTGTGATTTACCATTGCTTGAGGGGTTGGGGTATACATGTGGATCATCAGTGATGGTCGAGGTGGGATGGTTTTCCTTACTGGTTGCGTAGGTGTCCTTGAGCCTGGAAAGGAGGATGGAGGAGGATGGGAAGGGAGGTGTGGTAGGGAGGAAGGGGGTAGGACAGGGGATGGGATGGTGTCTTGGGCAAGCTAGTTTGGAGAGCCCATTACTGAGGGCGAGGAAGTGAGTGCCAGTGCACGGGGTGTCCGCTCGAACAAGGCAGAAGGGGAACATGATGCACAATATCCAACTTAACATAGCTAGGGATATAGGGAGGCGGTGTAAAGAGAGGCTCGGCTCGCTTTATTAGCACCAACTGGGCTAGATACAGTAGTCAACAGTAAAATCCTGTTAGGCTAATAGCAGAGATCCTAGGAGGGCCTGTGAGAGGTCAGGGGCGACAATAAGGCACTGCACAATATCACAGTGGTCTCTAGGCGACCATAGGGCACAACACAATATCACAGTGGTCTCTAAGCGACCATAAGGCACAACACAATATCACAGTGGTCTCTTAGCGACCATAGGGCACAACACAATATCACAGTGGTCTCTAAGCGACCATAAGGCACAACACAATATCACAGTGGTCTCTTAGCGACCATAGGGCACAACACAATATCACAGTGGTCTCTAAGCGACCATAAGGCACAACACAATATCACAGTGGTCTCTTAGCGACCATAGGGCACAACACAATATCACAGTGGTCTCTAGGCGACCATAGGGCACAACACAATATCACAGTGGTCTCTAGTCGACCATAGGGCACAACACAATATCACAGTGGTCTCTAAGCGACCATAAGGCACAACACAATATCACAGTGGTCTCTAAGCGGCCATAGGGCTAGATTTCTATAAGCATGGAGAGCTGGATAGTCTATTTCGATTGGGCGTACTGGATGGAGAATAGCAAATGCATAGTAGGCCACAGTAGCTGAGGTTCAAGTAGCATAGGGGAACACCTTATTGAAATAGTGCGGACATTATGGAAAGTCGAGCCTCATGCTTTGGGACTGTGCGAGTTGCACGATAGTGGGCCGAGGTATATGAGCGCAGCTCGCTGCAGCGCAAGAAATGTTACAGAATGGCTCTATGTCATTAAGTAGGGCGTAGTTACTGGATCACAGTTTCAAGGTTTTTTGTTTCCCTGCTAGCAATGCAAAATAAGGCCCCAAGGCTTACCGTGATGGGGGCCCATCGTAGAGTAGGACGAGGCTCCCTCCGAGCTACCTTTAGGAAACAGAGGTGAGGGGATGGGCACTTCCTCGCCTTCCATGTGCTGTGTACTTGCCTTTCTTTATTGCCCATCTCTCCCCTATGGGACAGGCCTGTGCATTGATTGCTGGGTCAGGTTCAGCGTCATAGGAGAGGGTGGGGAATCTTCTGTGCTGAAGCAATGCTCTGCAAGAGCATCTTATATATCATCTTATATTCGATGCTGACATGAATCCAATATTTATCAGTGAAATGTGAATTGTAGACCATAATATGGTCACCTTAAATGCGATTACCCCGACAGGTTGCTTTGCTGTCACACATATAATTAACCCCTGTAGAGAGGTGGTGGAGTGGCTATCATGTGTGGAGGTTCTTTTAGGATTTCTGTTGTAAATAACATCACGATTGAATTGGCAGGTATGTGAAAAATCAAATGTCTGCTTTCAGCAACTTCTTCGTCTGACTTTATTTTAATATATCATCCCTTTTATTATGAATGCAATGTTGTAGGTAGGTTTATAGATTATACAGGACACACAATGCAAATAGTGACAATGCATTCCTCCTTCTGTTTTAAATTTGTGGTGTGAAGGTGCGTGTCACACAAACCTCAATTCAATCAATTCAAAATAGAAACGGTTGAGCTCTGGTGAATTACCAAGTGGACATTTGTGTTGATCAGCTAATTAAAGCTCCTTCACATGCCGCGTGACAAAACCTAGGGCCTGATTCATGGAATTGTTAGCTTCGTGCAAGGTGCACTGCCAACCCATAACCTGATTCACAGAGTGGGTCAAAGTGTGTTTTTGCAGTGCAAAGTGATTTGCACTGAGTTGCACTGGTGCAAAGTCCCTTTGTACTGCAAAAATAAACTTTGCACCGCTATGTGAATTAGGGTGTCTGTTGTCAGTGCACAGTCACTTTGCACCATGCCAAAAATTCCATGAATCAGACCTTTAGACTGCATTGTTGCTTCTTCTAACTTACTTCACACAGGTAACCCCTACTTTTTCTCCTGATCTGACCAGGCTGAGAAACCTTTACTTATTTTGTCCAGATCTGTTGACTCACATCAGCTTGTGAAAAAGGAAACATTGTGTACAATTAGAAAATGGTTTAACGTTACAACTGAGCATTTGTCACAAATTTGGCAAAATGAGAAACAAAAAACACTAAAGAAGCCAATAGCTTTTCGGACTTGAATGGAAGATATCAGATGTTTGATGACTAACAACCACCTTAAAAGTAATTCCACAAAAAATGTGTCTTATGTGTAGAGCTCTTAGCCCTGCCCATGCCCTGATTAACCCAGATAGCACCTCGGGTTTTAAATCCTTGCCTACCTCATTAGATGTTTGCCCTGATTCCACATTGCAGGTTCAAAACCTTGGTATCATGTTCAGTCGTTTGTTCTCAGTCTCACAACATATCCAGGAAGTCTCCTCTGTCTGTTTTTTCTTTGTTTTCTTACTTGGATCTTTACAACATTTCTGGATTACTTCTCTTGTGCCTGTGATGTACAGATTCTGAATGCCTTCGTTTCTAGTAGGCTTGACTACTATCATGCTTAATACCTAGTATCACCATCTGTCATACTTCACAGACTGCAGGCCATTCCAAGCCTGCATGGATCCTCATTACTCTGTACCATGACTGGTTGCTGCTGAAAGAGAGAGTTCTCTTCAAGTCCCTCTAGAGGGTGTATACAGCCATTGCATACCAGGGTCCAAGGTTCCTACCCTGCTGATTCTTACCTTACCTGTCAGTCAGGCTTATTAGATCGTGTAATAGCGCTCTGCTCCCAGTCCCAGACTTTCATCTGGCTACCTGTCCAACTAGGTCTAATTGAGGGCCACTTTCTATAAAAACATTTCTGTCTCATTTATACTCGAATGAAATGCTGTTCAGATGCCTATGACGTAAGGGATAATATTTGAATCTGGACTATCAGTGCCAAGATATCATTTAGGTTGAATGAGCTCTGTACACAAATATTGAACAAACAAATGCAAAATGCAACTTAAATTGTAAATTTGAGAATGTCAAATCAAAATGTGTTTTGTTTCAAGCAACTGAGACATATTTTCAGACTAGCAGAAGCAGGCATTGCTACAGTAGTCATTGACTAACCGTGCCCTCTATATTCAGATGTGCCCTCTCCTTCGAAGCAATAATGGACGTGGTGCTCATGTCCAGTACCATACACCATTAAGCAGATGCCGATGAATCAGAACACAGCATGCAGGCACATGTGCTAACCCTCGTATCTTTGCTTCTTTGTCTGCACTGCAGATGTGTGAGGCACTCACTGTGAAGTACACAATTGATGCTATTTGTGGATGCAGAACATTCAAAGTCAAAATGTCTGCCTTTCATTTGAAATGGATTAGGCTTTTGTCTGATTGGTTTAGGCATATGGAGAGTTTCCAAATGAACGTATTTTGAGTGTGGTTGAAGCAAATCATTTTTATTGATTATGAACATCTAGATTTGTTGATTAAATGTGCCACTATGTTCCACCTGCCCATTAAGGACTTGTGATGTAAACATTTAAAGATGCTCACTAGATTATGAAAGTTATAACATATAAACATATTGGGTTGGATTATGAATGCCGCAGGCTCTGCATTAGAAAAAAAAATGCTGCTCACAAGCACAGCAACAGAGCTTGTAGCCTCAAAGCATGTTTACAGTGGTGCATTTAGTTTTGACCTCACTAGCCTTAAAAAACGTTTGTGAAATTCAAAACTGAATGCACACCATTGAAGGGCACTTGACCCCGGCCTATTATTATTGACTCACGACAAGTGCATTGGTGACAGGATATTCTTTTTGGTGTAACTGCATTGAGGTAGATAAAAGGTAGCTGTGCATTGTTAAAAGGCCACTGCAACACTTGACCCCTGAGTTCCAGGGAGATGTATAGGTGTAGAAAAATAAGACTGTGTAGATTGCTAAGGCAAAACAAAGATTGAGCAAGAATTAATTTTTGATTTGGAATTGTGTGTAGAAATCAAGCAGGACCAGGGTGATTTTTGACCCTGCGCAAAGAAAGTTTTACAAAAGTTGCAAAAAGCCATTTAAATATAACTTTCATCAACATGTGTGATGCCAGGAAGCACCTCCTAGCTAAGATATTCATTCAAGGAGAATGGGGGGGAAGGGTAAAGCCGGGAGCTGGCAAAATAGAATGGCGTAACAGGTCACCGCAGTGAGCACTGACATTTGGTGTGAAGGGTTGATATTGCAGAAAGCATTAGAGGTATTTTATATGACCCAAAACGCTTGTGAAGAACTGAGTGAAATGGCTCCTCTCACAGCTTATTTATACTTCCACTTGCAGTTAGTGGAAGAGTGAGTGCAAATGAGTGAGACTGATGTGATGAGGCAGACTGAGGCCTGGAAACAGGCTCAGAAAGAACTCACACAGCTTGGAGATAAAGTGCAGTAGAGCAAACGTTTTGATTTACAACAAGAAAGGTGCATTGAGCACCAACAGAATGAGCTGAAAATACAACAGCAATCCACTGCAGAGAAGGAGAGATAGGGTTGTCTGCTCTGTATAGTGCATGCACTGAGGGTGCAGACACTGTAAGTCACCTGCATACCCAATTGAATGACCAGACTAGTCATGGCAGAGGGTTATTAGATGACATTGTGACCCTCAAACAACAGATTAGAGAATTGGAAAAGGAAACTACTCAGTCCATCATTAAAGAGATGGACTCACAAAAGGAGTTTGATGAAATGCCGCAGAATGTAAATATTCTGAAGAAACATAATTTACAGCTGGTCAAAAACCATGATGCATTCAGGTTAAAAGTGGATGCAGAGAAGGAACAGCCAGGTCCTCAGGAACTGATCAGAATTAAAGAAGAAAGGAATGAGCTAGTAGAGCATGTGAGACACATATAAGCTGAACTATTAGATGCAGTGAATTGTAGGGAGGAAGAGAGATTATTCTCCTGAAGGAGAAGTGCCCTGAGTATGCACACAGCATAAGGCACAGCAAGGGAGCATGAATCACGTCAGTATGAGGTGTAGCAAACAAAAGATCGGTTGGTAGGTCAGAGCAGGGTGCTTGACACCAATCAGGTCTCAGTTTCAGAATTAAAAAGACAGCTCTCAGACTTCCAGCAGGAAATAAGGAAAGAGAGAAATAGGTGTAAGAGTCTCACCAAAGCAATTGAAAATTATAAACAGGCCCTGAGGCACCCTGACCAATCAGGATATGGGAGAAGGCCCACTGATCAAGTTTAGGTGCCCCTCCCGGCATATGCCTCATGCCAGTCATTTACAACCTCTCATGTACAAATGGCAACCAACATCATGCATGCCACCTATCAAGAACAGGGTGACATGAGGCAGTTAGACTTACCCAGGCCTAGCCCAACTGATCCAAAAGGCCACTCCCTGTCTGATATTGAAGAGTATTCATCTCTACCTCACGGAAGGGAAGGTGGCTGGAACAGTGTGTCCTGGGAGGCCAAAAGGAATCTTGTGAGTAATTCTGACCCGGAAAACTTCTATGATGAGACAATCAGGGAGTTAGACTTGCAGAAGTTGTGGATACAAAGAGACCACCTGGTCTGCTTTGCTGGAAGAGAAAAGCCAGAGATTCAACCCAGGAAGAGCATATTAAAAACCTCCATTCATTCAAGGGGATGGTGGGTTTTGCCCAGACTACTTGAAAGGAGAGAAGAAGAGACTGGGTGTAATCCCGGGCCTAAAAGTAACTACCGTGAAAGGGACTGTGAGAGCTCACTGCGCTCCAGGCAAGAGGAATCCGGATCCGATGACTCTGGGAGATATTCGCGATCTCATAGAGATGGGAGTACCTAGAGGACAGGGAATGGAGTACATGGAGTAGGTCTGAGTCAGAAAATGAATGGACTCAGGTGTAGAGGAAGAAAAAGACAGGGAAACAATGTCATGGTTTTGTGAAAGACCCAATAAGATAAATCAAGGCATAAAAAGATTCCTGACCCCATACTATAAGAACGCCAAGTATTTGGTATGGGGGCACTTCAAACTTTATGAGAAGATGATGGCATCTTTCCCGATCACAAATGATGTGAATTGCATAGCATTTTCCAAACTGACTTTCTCATCTGAATACTCCAGTTTCTTTCCAGCACTGGAGGACAAGGATCATTATAAGTTTTCCACCTTTAAGGCAGACATTTTAAAACATTTCCCCTCAGACAGAAACCCACAGGAGGTCTGTAAGGCTGCATATTACTTGCAATGTGTGGAGGATCAGATGCCTAGGTTGTTTGTGCAGCAGCTAAAGTGCACATTTGCTCAGACTTCCTGGTGAGTGAACACACATAGTAGGGAGTTTGTGACCACCTATTTCCATGTGCTCCCCAAATACATAATTACTCAGCTGGTGCGTGACTTTCATGAGCACAGGACCCAGAATTTGGGAAATTGAACAAGCCAGCAGGATCTACGAGGTCCAAAACCTGACTGAGAATAAAAACACTGCCAAACACCCTAAACCGTCTAATGCACCTGCTGCTGTGAGTGTGGCAGAGGAGAGAACTACCCCTCGCTTGAACCTGGAGATGGGGGCCCTAAAAATAACCCTCCTGGAAACAAGCAAAATGGAACACAGAAGGGACCCATCACCCCAGCCCAATTGAATGGTAATCAGGCAGGGGCTCAGAACAGTGAACCTCTCGGACCCTGCCACCTACGTAAGCAATAGGTACAAGGGTAACAAACAATCCTGGGGCTTGTATACACTCCGCTGGATCAGAGGGTGGGGGGAACCAATCAGGTAGGTACTGCAGCAAGAAACTTCCCTCCAAACGCCCTCTGGAGAGAAGCATCACACAACCTCCCAATCTGAAATTTTTCATCCATATCCCCCAGACCACAACTTCCAAAATAATCCTCTCTCTTCACAATTCCAGGACAATACATCTCTGAACCCAGGAGAAGGGAGATTCAGGATGGACCATTTTGGGGGAAGTTTCCAGTACCCGAGCTGCTCCGGGAGAAGGGATGGAACAAGTTACTTACCTGTAACTGTTGTTCTCCAGCATGGGTCTGGCATGGATTCACATGCTCATGAATATTCCCCGTCGTCAGGCTGGGAATCCTCGGTAAAGAAAAAACCAGTATCAGTTTCGTTTCTGATCTGTCTTTCGTAGTAATAACCAATCACTGGTCTCTGCGTCATACTGACCACAGCCAATGACTGCCCTCTACCTAAGCACCGCCTCTGGCAGCCATCTTCAGATTTGGAAGCACGTGAAGTGGCAGTATGACCAAGTGAAGAGCCGCAGAGGGGTAGGCGGGAGGGTTCGCATGTGAATCCATGCCAGACCCATGCTGGAGAACAACAGTTACAGGTAAGTAACTTGTTCCTTCTCCAGCATGGGGTCTGGCATGGATTCACATGCTCATGAATAAAGAATACATAGCAGTACACACATGCACAACCACGGGAGGTGGCAACGGCTCAACATTAAGCAGTACATCAAACTCAACATTAAGCATCTTACCTCCTCACCAGGCTCACCTCAGGCGAACAGGTTGCGCAGCACTGCTTGGCCGACCCTGGACTCCTCCCTGGAATCCCGATCGACGCAGTAGAATTTCGTGAAGGTGTGCGTCGACCTCCACGTAGCAGCCCTGCATATGTCCAGCAGGGGCACACCAGAAAGGAACGCCGTGGTAGCTGCGATCGCTCTGGTGGAATGGGCTCTCGGACGGCCAGGCAGCGGTCGGTTTGCCAACCGATGACAGTACATGATACAGCCGGAGAGCCATCTGGAAATGGAAGCCTTCGAGAGAGCCTTCCCCTGATTGACAGGTCCAAAGTTCACAAAGAGTTGTGACGTCTTCCGAAAGCACTTCGTGCGGTCCACGTAGAACTTCAGCGCTCTAGCCACATCCAGCGAGTGCAAAGTCCTCTCAGCCGGCGACGAAGGCGACGGGAAGAACACAGGCAACACCAAGGGTTCGTTGAGATGGAAGTCCGACGGTACCTTGGGCATGAAGGAGGGGTGCGTCCTGAGCACTACCCTCGTGTCGTGAAAAGTCAAGTACGGGGCCTTGCATGAAAGGGCCTGGATCTCTCCCACCCGTCGTGCGGAGGTGATGGCCACAAGAAACGCTGTTTTCCACGACAGAAACTTCAACGGGCCGAGTGCAGAGGCTCGAACGGAGGTCCCATGAGCTTGGTCAGCACCACGTTGAGCTCCCACGCCGGGGCCGGAGCCTTCACCGGCGGGAACGATCTGACAAGTCCCTTCATGAACTCTTTCACCAGACGATGAGACCACAAGGACGTCCGGCCTGTGGTTCTGGTGTATCGGGAGATCGCAGCAAGATGAATCTTGATGGACGTGTGTGCCAGTCCAGCTTTGGCCAGCGTCAGCAGGTACGGCAGTACCTGGGGAGCCGTAATCCGTAGAGGGTTAATCTTCTGTGCGTGGCACCAGACAGAGAACCTCTTCCATTTGTGTCCGTAGCATTTAAGAGTCGAGGACGCCCTGGCCTTTGCAAGAACCTCTCTGCAGTCGGCCGGTATGTCGTATCCTCCAAACTCTAGCGCTGCAGGAGCCAGGCCTGCAAGTTCAGCGATTTCGGGTCGTGGTGGAGGATGGCGCCTCCTTCCCTGGAGAGTAGATCCGTGTCCACCGGCAGCTTGATTGGCGGGGACGCTGACAAGTCCAGAAGGTCCGGGAACCATATCTGCCTCGGCCACGCAGGTGCGACGAGGATCATCCTGCACCGTGACCTCTTGAGCTGGTTGACGAGCCGGATTAGCAGTGGCAAAGGAGGCAAAGGAGGGAACGCGTAGAGGAACAGGCCCTCCCAGGGGAACGAGAAAGCATCGCCCATGCTCTTCGCCTGGGGAAACCTGCTGGCGAACCTCCGGCACTTGGAGTTCGTCGCCGTCGCGAACAGGTCGATCTGGGGTGTGCCCCACCGTCGGAAGAGGCGATCCACTAGATCCTGCCGTAGTTCCCACTCGTGGCACGAGTGCAGCTCCCTGCAGCTCCCTGCTGAGTGAGTCGGCGATGGTGTTTTTTATCCCTGCCAGATGAAACGGCACCAGAAACATCCTTTGGGCGACGGCCCAATGCCACAGGTCCTGCGCCTCCTTGGACAGCGCTGGGGACCTGGTTCCGCCCTGTTTCCTGATGTAAAACATGGTGGTGGTGTTGTCGGTGAAGATCCTCACCACCTTGCCCTTGAGGGACGGAAGGAAGGACCTGAGGGCCCAGAACACTGCACGGAGCTCCAGGACGTTGATATGGAGGGACTTCTCCGTCGGGAGCCAAAGGCCTCTCGCGTGCAGATTTTCGGTGTGCGCTCCCCACCCTTCCAGGGAGGCATCGGTGGTCACTGTCTCCTGGTGGTCTGGGGTCTGGAAGTCCATGCCCGCCGTCAGATGCGTGCGGTTGCCCCACCACCGGACCGCTCGGCGGAAACTCTCGTCGAGTGTGATCCTCTCCTCGAAGCTGCCCGTCGTTTGGATCCAGCGCGCGTCCAGGAACTCCTGCAACGGGCCCATCCGGAGCCTGCACATGGGAATGAGGTAGATGCAGGAAGACATCATTCCGAGGAGGGACTTGATGGACCTCACCTTGGCCGCGTCGGAAACCAACATCCGCTGTACCTTGCCCAGGATGGACCTTGTCCTTTCCTCCGATGGTGAGGCCAGAAGGGACACTGTGTCGAGCTTCGCTCCCAGAAACAGTGCGTTTTGCGCGGGTACCAGGTGAGACTTGGCGTAGTTCACGGAGAATCCCAGGTCCGTGAGAAGTTGGACGGTCCTTGCCGTGTGATCCACGGCGAGCTCCCTCGTCTTGGCTCGGATGAGCCAGTCGTCCAGGTAGGGGTAGACGTGGATCCCCTCGCGGCGCAGCTGCGCCGCCACCGGTGCAAGGCACTTGGTGAATACCCTGGGTGCCAACCGTAGCCCGAAGGGGAGGGCTTTGAACTGGTAGTGACGCCCTTGGACCACAAACCTGAGGAATTTTCGATGCCCCTTTAGGATGGGAATATGGAAGTAGGCATCCTCCAAATCCAACGACGACAGGAAGTCTCCTTCCTCCAGCTGACCCAGGGCGTGCTGGAGGGTGACCATCCGGAACTTTTGCGCCTTGATGAACTTGTTCAGACGTCGCAGGTCCAGGATGGGGCGCCATCCCCCCGTCTTCTTCTTCACGAGGAAGTATCTCGAGTAAACTCTTTGGGACGAGTTCGATGGCGCCCTTCCTGAGCATCGCCTTTACCTCCAGGAGAAGTTGAGGGACGTGAAGTTCTTTCCTGGCCACGGGGGGGACGCGCGGACACCTTCTTTGAAACTCGAGCGCGTGGCCCCGGGCCAAGGCGTCCAGCACCCAACGGTCGGTGGAGATGGACTCCCACACGCTGACGAAGCTCCCCAGCCGGCCTCCCACCGGGGTGCTTCAGTGGGGGCCCGACCCCACGGTCGATTCAATCCTGCTTCGACGAGGCTTTGCCGCCTTGACCTCCTTGGCGACGACGGCGGGGTCCGCCAGACTTGCCTCGTCCTCTGTAGGCCTCCTGAGACGACGAGCGGGCCGCTTGACGGTAGGTGGAGAAACCGCCGCCGGAACTTTTGGAGGCGCCCTTGCCTCCGCTGCTCCGAAAGGGCGTCCGTCGTTGTTGCAGAACTCCAAGGGCCCGGGCCGTCTCGGTGTCCGCTTTAATGGCCTGAAGGGAATCGTCCACTGTTTTCCCAAACAGGTTGTTCCCATCGAAGGGCATGTCCAGGACTCTGGTCTGAACGTCTTGACGGAAGTCCGTAGCCTTGAGCCATCCACGCCGCCTAAGGCAAATGCCGTTGCCCAACTGGCGGAACCCAGTGTCGGCGATGTCCGTCGCAACGGTAATGGCGTGGTCCGAAGCCACCTCACCTTCCTGCAGGATCTCCAGGGCCTCTGCCCTCTTGTCGTCCGGCAAGAAGTCCAGCAGGGGAGCCAGTTTGTACCAGAGCTCCCTGTCGTAGCGGGCCACGATAGCCAAGGCGTTGGCCGCTTTAATCGTCGTCGCCGCAGACGAGATGACCCTGCGTCCCATAGCGTCCAATTTCTTTCCCTCGCCGTCCGGTGGGGAAGTCGATGTGGAGGCCGCACCCCCCCCGCTTTTTTCCTGGCCGCCTCGGAGACGACGGAGTCCGGGGTAGGCTGCGCCCGGAGGCACAGGGGGGCTCCGGGACCCGGTACTTCTTCTCGTACCGGTCTCTTCTAGCTGGCGTCGTGGAAGGGTTCTTGAGGAGGGTGAGGCCCTCATCCCAAATGTCGTCCAATAGAGGCACTGAGAGGACCGTCTTTCTCTTGGCCTCGCGCCGCTGATAAAGGAAACCTTCCTTCTTCTTCTCCTCAGGGCAGAGTTGGAAAAGCTCGGATGCCCTGGTGATCATGGAGTGGAACGATCCAATCTCGTCGGGCGGAGAAGCCCTGGTGGGAGGCGACGACGGTACATCCTCGTCGTATACCTCGTTGTCCGTACCCGTCGCTGCCGTGTCAGTCACCGTATCATCCCCTCGGGTGGACGGGGAGGAGGGCTGGAAGGGGCGCGACGGTTGAAAAGGAGGCGGAGGGTGGATCCTTCTTTTCTTGGTAGGGGGAACACCAGAAGGTCCCGGTTCTGGGTCCCCCGACGGGAGAGGTTCCGTCGGCAACGGTAGTCTCGTCCTTATCTCTGAGCATAAGGACTGTATAGCCAACAAAATGGCCGCCGAGTTGTCTCGCGGCGCTGGCAGAGGGGAATCCGACGGGCGATCAGGGGCCCCGTCGGTACCCTCGACGATGTCGTCGTCACCTGCGTCGGGATCCATCCCGACGGGCCGGTCTTCTTCCACGCCGAGGCCATGGCTTAAGACTTCGACCAGCTCCTCCTCCGAGGTTGAGGCCGAATCTACGACGACGCCCTGCCCCCCCTTTTTCTTCCCCGCGGGGGATTTCACGGGGGTCCTATCGATGGGCACAAAAGAGGACTCCCTCCGAGGTGGCAGGGAGACTCTGAGCCCCGAGGTCGCCGCCACTGGTGTAGCCTCCACAGGCTGAGCCAGGGCCGCCGCGACAGTTTCGATAGAGGGCTTGGCCGGATGGATTAAGGCCTTCACCACCCTAGGTGCGCTCACCGCCTTATCCTTGAGGGGGGGGGGCACTGCCTCGCTCCCCCTCCGCCTTCGAGCTCGACCGGGGCCTCTCCAGGCGCTTCGCCGGGTGCTCGGCCTTCCTCTTACCCGACCCAGAGCGTTGGCTCGTGGTTGATGGTGCCGGGGAGGGTGCGCCCTGCCTGGCGCCCGTAGAGCCCGACCGTTCGGCGCTCCCGGTGCCAGCGGACTCGCGGTGCTTGGCCTTATGTTGGACCCCCGTCGCCGGGGCGTCCTCAAAGGTCTTAGAAGACCGCTCGGCTTTCCAGCCAGTTGGCGAGACGTTGATGGCGGTCCTTCATGGTCCGCTCCGACATGTTGCCGCAACACGCACAGTCCTTCTCCACGTGCGTCTTGTCCTCATGTAGGCAGTAAAGACAAAAAGAGTGTTCGTCCTCCTTGAAGACGTTCTGCAGCTGGCATCCAGGGCAGACCCTGAACAGCTTTCCGGGCGTCGAGCTCCCCTTCTCCTGGGCCATGACCGGGCCTGAGAAACTTCTGGAGTCCTCCAAAAGCGTAGCTCGACGAAATCTTCACCCTTGAGGGGCGCAGACGAATCCAACACGGGTCCCCGTTGATCGGATGGAGAATCGGTGGAGCTTGAGGCTCTTTTGACCGAAAAAATGAAGTTTTTGAGAAAAAACGTGAAAAAATAGCACTAACGCTCGAGAGCAATAGCACGAGGATCCCAACACATGAACGTGCGGTAAAAATCTGAAGATGGCTGCCAGAGGCGGTGCTTAGGTAGAGGGCAGTCATTGGCTGTGGTCAGTATGACGCAGAGACCAGTGATTGGTTATTACTACGAAAGACAGATCAGAAACGAAACTGATACTGGTTTTTTCTTTACCGAGGATTCCCAGCCTGACGACGGGGAATATTCATGAGCATGTGAATCCATGCCAGACCCCATGCTGGAGAAATTTATTTATTTTTTGGGAGCAGCAGAGGTATGACCATCCACAAAAGGTCTTGCAGTCGGAGCGACAGGTCCAGCAATTTACCGACCACCTCAGGCACATGCTGAGCACTCAGTCCAACCTTCAACCTAACCCTGCTTCCCAGAATTCCCCAACACTCAGAACAGATACCCTGGTTGGGGGGGAATGAGAGGAGGAAATGTCTGACATCTACAGTTGATTAGACTTGCATTCTAATGACAGTACAGCCACAAGTGCCCATTACAGTAATCCCATGCCGCTCATTGCCTCATGTGCCACGTGTAGACATCATATCCTAAAGGCAGCAGTGTATGCCCAGGTAGTGCTATAATATGCAAATTGCAGCATCATATACTCAGTAGTGCCATATTATGCTAGGCTAAACCTCATAATGTGTGTGCATTCATCGCCATATACAATTCAGAGCTCCATAAACCCAAATACTATAATTGCATGCCGAGTACAACCTCAATCGCCCACATTGTGCCATTGTATGCCAGCTAAAGCCTAGTATTCAATGTATAGTCATATCCAAGGTACAGCCTCACATGCCCAGGTGTTTCCATCATATGGCAGGTTTAGGCTCATTTACCTGGGCACAGCCTTTGAAAAGTGGGGCCTTCTATGTCCCCCAGCAATGGCAGATGTATGACAAAGGGTTTGGTTGTCATGTATGTCAAACAGGGCCCAACAATATCCAGAGGTGAAGGTGCAGCAAGTGAGTGTGGTTTGAGCAGTTTCTGTTACATTGATGTAGGGGTGGATGATTCCGCTTGTTGGGTGGAAAAATGAAATGAATCCCTTTTCGGTGATTTCAATATGTGCAGTTAAGGAAAATAAAACACTATGGGCATCATTACAACTTTGCTGGAACAAAAGGCTGGTTATACCGGAACCAGAATTATTTTCAGACTGGAAAAGTACAAGTCTGCTGCGGGGGGGGAGGGGGCAGGGGGGGCAAGGATATCCTTGCAGGCATGACCTTTCGGTACCTAAGGGCCCCACCGGCAGATAAATTACTGAATGACCGGCACCAGTAATGCCGGTATTGGTGATTCAGTAGTTCCCATCCCATGAAGTCCTATGGGAATCCATGGGAATGGGAACTTACCATCAATCTGCCAGCCGTAATATCCTGATAATACCGGGATATCAGACAGGAGAGATGGTAATGCTGCTTTCCCTGTATCCCGCCGGAATAACCAATGGGATACAGGGTAAGTTGTAATGACACCCTATGAGTAATATTTGAGAAGAGTGGGGATACTATAGTATGAGACCAGGTGCCCTCTTTTCAGAACCTCCAATGTAGCAAGTAGACAATACACGGTAGGCATTATGGGTTTACCGGTACCTGTAAGGGCACCGGTACCGGTAAACCCTTACCGCCTTACTACGAGTTCCCTTTGCGGGACCCGACCTTAACGGCTGGTTTTACCAGCCGTTAAAGTAGGGTGCCCCAAAGGGACCTTGGTACTAATTACGGTACCGCAATTTGCGGTACCGTAATTAGCGCCTTCCCCATTCCCATTATGCCCTATGGGGGCAAAAATGGGAATGGGGAAGTGCCTTGGTGAATGGGGAATTACCGCCCCTGCTCACCTTGGAGTAGGGCGGTAATTCCGCCATCCACCAAGGCGGACACGGCAAAATACCGGCGGCATGGTTACCGCCTACCGTGTAATGAAGCCCAATATCTCTTGCCAACCTAACTTTACTTTTACATCAACGCAATGAAAGGTCTGCATTGGTAATTATCATGAGCAGAGCCAATAGTTGGGATTTAAAGTAGATTTGAAAAGCATCAAATCACATCCTGAACATATAAAAGACATCTTTTATCAAAACAAGCATGATTTATTCTCCTGTGTTCTATAAAGTGATAACACACATTGGGCATCATTACGACCCTGGCTGTACGGGGTTAACAGCGCCGTAAAAGGAGCCGGTGCCGTTAACCCTGTACCGCCTCATTACGAGGTCCCCTCGTGAGACACGGTAAGCACGCCTCGGAAAACCAGGCGTGCTTACCGGGTCCCGCGAGGAGAAGAGGGAGCAAACAATGGGCCAACTCGTAATGGGCCGTTGTTTGCTCCCTCTCCCATTCCCATTCAGCCCTATAGGGGCTGAAATGGGAATGGGGAAGGACCGGGTCCGGGTCTTTGGAGGGAGGAATTATCGGGCCTTCTGAACTCAGAATGGCCCGGTAATTCCTCATTCTGTGGACCCGGACGCGATTTCGGCAGCAGCCATGCCGCCAATAGCGCCATGACTACCGCTGAGGTCGTAATGAGGGCCCTTGTCTTTCCATATTTAGCACTGTCATTCAGAGATACTAATGTTATCTACATAATGGTACTCAATTTATGAACAATATAATATTAAAAGGCTGATGTGATATTGCTGGGATTCAAACGTATAGCAGGATGATAACACTTACAACCAGCAAGCACTTAACACACTGAGCTATCTCTAACCATTGCTACATACAGTTATGTTATGTTAGTTTGCATTTATATAGCGCCTTATAAACCATTTGTATGGTCTGAAGGCGCTGGTAGGTTTAACGCCCTTGGGAACCGAAGTTCGGGTCAGTAGAGAGAATCGAGAGAGTCCAAAGGTGCGTGTGCGCTCCAAGTATGTGTGCAGTTGGTGCGGAATTCGGTTAGTAGCTGCTTCATAGTGGTAGGTGTGGTGGTTGAGAGATCAGGAGTATGTGTTGGCTCTGGCAGGATTTATCCAGAC
This sequence comes from Ambystoma mexicanum, assembly GCF_040938575.1. NCBI lineage: Eukaryota > Metazoa > Chordata > Amphibia > Caudata > Ambystomatidae > Ambystoma > Ambystoma mexicanum. The sequence continues at coordinate 1,246,819,765 of NC_090930.1, read as the reverse complement.
CGAGTGTGGCTGCGTTAGGCCTGAGGAGAACGTCTGGCTGGGGGTGTGTAATCAGCAGTGTTTACATAGAGTGATGGGGAGTGAGCGGGAGATGTTGATATGAGAACAGTTATACCAAATGGTGTCATAATAGCTCTGTGTTCTAGTTGAGTGGTGGTGTAAAGAAGAGAGTAAGCATGGGGTGTGGTATGATGGGATATATGCTCTTTCAAATGATCCCTGCATTTCAAGGCATATTATGTACGTTACGCAATTCTATGCAATCAAGTCCATTCTGTGCACTTTTATTCGTTTCAGGCGTTCGAGATCAGGGGTTTCACTCACCCACTCTGAACGCTCATCTGCTCTGTATGCTCATCCGCTCTGTACTCACATCCGCTCTGTGCACTCATCCAATCTACACACTCATCCAATCTACACACTCATCCTAACTATACACTCATCCTATCTATACACTCATCCAATCTACAAACTCATCTAGTCTACACACTCATCCAGTCTACACACTCATCCGCTCCACACTCATCTGCTCCACACACTCATCCGCTCCACATACTCATCCGCTCTACACACTCATCTGTTCCACACACTCATCCGCTCTACGTACTCGTCCGCTCTATGTACTCATCTGCTCTACATACTCATCTGCTCTACATACTCATCCGCTCTATGTACTCATCCGCTCTACTTACTCATCGCTCTACTTACTCATCCGCTCTTCGTGCTAATCCGCTCCACGTGCTCATCGGTTCTTCGTACTGATCTGCTCTATTTATTCATCGCTCTACATACTCATCCGCTCTACGTACTCATCTGCTCTACGTACTCATCCGCTCTACTTACTCATCGTTCTACTTACTCATGCGCTCTTCGTGCTAATCCGTTCCACATGCTCATCGGTTCTTCGTACTGATCTGCTCTATACACTCATCTGCTCTACACACTCATCCGCTCCACACACTCATCCGCTCCACACACTCATCCCCGCTCACACACTCATCCCCTCCCACACACTCATCCCCTCTCACACGCTCATCTCCTCCTCACACACATCACCTCCTCACACTCATTCCCTCCTCACACTCATCCCCTTCTCACACTCATCTGCTCTACACACTCATCCGCTCTACACACTCATCTGCTCTGTACACTCATCTGGTCTACACACTCATCCAATCTACACATTCATGAGGTCCTCATACTCATCCTAATCTACACACTCATCCGGTCGTCCCACTCATCAGGTCAACATACTACTCGTCCGCTCGAAATACTACTCATCCACTACACATGCTCATCCACTCCACACAGTCATCCACTCCACACACTCATCCGCACCACACACTCATCCGCTCCACACACACATCCGCTCCACACACACATCAGGTCCACACACTCATCCGCTCCACAAGCTCAGCCGCTCCACACGCTCAGCCGCTCCACACACTCAGCCGCTCCACACACTGATCTGCTCCACACACTCATCCAGTCTACACACTCAGCTGCTCCCCACACTCAGCCGCTCCCCACACCCAGCCGCTCTCCACACTCTGCCGCTCCCCACACTCAGCCGCTCCACACACTGAGCCGCTCCATACACTCAGCCGCTCCATACACTCGTCCGCACTCCACACTCATCCGCACGCCACACTCATCCATTCTCCACACTCATCTGCTCTCCACACTCATCCACTCTCCACACTCATCTGCTCTCCACACTCATCGGCTTTACAAACTCATCTGCTCTGCACACTCATCCGCTCTGCACATTCATCTGCTCTACCTACTCATACGTTCTACACACTCACCGGCTCTACACGCTCATCCTGTCTAAACGTTCATCCGGTCTAAACGTTCATTCGTTCTGTATAGTCATCAGTTCTACGCACGTTCATTGTCATTATCAATCATTATCTCCATTTCCGCAGTATAGATCTCCTTCCTTTCCCAGTGATTTATTCATATTATCTACTTCACTGTTTTGATCTACTTTACTCGTTTAGTTCTGTTTGTCTTTCTAGTTTACATTTGAGTTTATTAGCTGTCAATTTCTCGCATCCGGTAGTTTGTTGGGTCGGTGTCATTGTGATGCTGTTAGTTTGAAAACCAGTTGGTTTTAGGCGAAGAGCCAGGTTTTCAGTAGTTTGTGGAAGGACGCTAGATCCTCAGTTAGGCAGATGTGGGGTGGGAGCAAGTTCCACAGGGTTGAGGCCAGGGCTGAGAATGATGATCCGCCTAACCTGACTGAGTTTGTCTTAGGAATTACTAGGAGGCCGGCTGAGCTTGATCTTAGGGTGCGAGTGGGATGATAAGGTTTTAGTTTGTCTTGAAGATATTGAGGTCCAGTTTTATGCAGTGCTCGATGGGAGAGGCATAAGATTTTGAAAGCCACCCTATGGGCTACAGGAAGCCAGTGCTGTGTCTTAAGGACTGGGGAGACGTGGTTCTTGGACCGAGCACAAATAGCATTTTGGCCGCCGCGTTTTGTGCCCTTTGGAGTTTATTCAGTTGGTAGGCGTGGCTTCCAAGGTATAGGGGGTTTGTGTAGTCCAGTCTTGATATAACGATTGATTGGACTGTGGAGAGTCTGTTGGGAAATGAGAGATATGGAAAGATGCGCCTAAGGGTTTTCAGCTGGTAGTGGCAGGACTTTGAGACATTGTTGACTTGGCGCAAGAGTGTTAGGTCAGAGTCGAGGGTGCATCCAAGATTTTTCACTTAGTTGGAGGGGGTCGGTGAGTTGCCCATGGCGGGTGGCCAGGGTAGTGGGTGCGGGAGAAGTTCGGAGTTGCCGGAAACCATGATTTCCATTTTGGAGGGGTTTAACAAGAGGTGGCTTTGGGTCATCCAGAGTTCTATTTCAAGGAGGCAGGATGCCAGGTCCGGTCAGGAGTTGGGTTTCAAGTCCAGGAGTTTAAGAATTAGTTGAGTGTCGTCGGCGTAGTTGTAACACAGGATGTTGTGTGAACGAATTATTGGTGGGAGGGTGATCAGGTAGAGATTGAACAGGAGGGTTGATAGGCATGCTCCCTGTGGGACTCCCGTGTCGACCGGTCGGGCTTGGGAGGTATAGGTGGAGAGTATTGTTATTTGGTGTCTATCTTTGAGGAATTAAGCTATCCATTTAAGAGTGGTTCCACAAATTCCTAGGGAGTGGAGGCGGTCTGGGAGGATTGAGTGATTTATTGTGTCAAAGGCGGCGGATAGGTCGAGAAGGATTAGTGCGGTGCATCCTGCGGAGTCTGCTGTCATCTTAAGGTCATCCCAGATTGAGGTTAGGGTTTCGGTTCTGTGACGAGCTCTGAAGCCTGATTATGCGGGATCTAGGAGGTTGTTGGCTTCAACAAAGGCATTTAGTTGGCAGTAGGCTGTTTGGTCAATGAGTTTGGCAAGAAACCTGGTGTTTGAGATGGGGCGGTAGCTTTTGGGCTCCAGAGGGTCGAGTGAAGGTTTCTTAATTAGAGGTTTGACATGGACCGTTTTGAATGCGTCGGGAGAGATACCGGAGGAAAGGGAGGCCTTTATTATGGATTGTGCGTGTTCTCCTGCGCAGGTTGAAGCAAAGATTTCTTTCAGGGTTGTGTCTGGGCAACGGTCTAGCAGAGAGCCAGATGTTTTGCGGGCAGATAGAAGTTTGAGAAATTGTTCTGGTGATATTGGACTAAAGGATTCAAACGTTGGTTGCGTAGTGGTTGTAGCTGGTCGGCAGGTCGGAATGGGGGAGTATTGCCTGGTGGATGTAGGAGAGCTACTTTGGTGGCTAGAGTATTTGTTCTTTCGAGAGCTGTGGTGTAAAAGTGGAGGGAGAGCGAGTCGCATAGTGATTGTGAGGGGGTTGGGACGGTCATGGTGCAAGCGGGGTTAGTGAATTCAGAGATGATTTTGTGGAGTTCTTTGCTCGGAATTTTGCAGCTTAGCATTCGGGAGTTGTTGTAGTGGGCTTTTTTTGCTTTTCGGATTTCGGCCTTGTACTGATAAAGGTGTCGGGCCAAGGTGGCCCTGCTCTCGAAGGTTTTGTCTTTCTGCCATTTGCGTTCTAGGTATTTATATAGTTGTTTAGTAGTCTTCAACTCAGGAGTGAACCATTTGGGGAAGAGGTCACGCCGCTTTGAGGGTTTGCAAGGGGGTGTGAGCCGCATCAGAGATGTGTTGAGCCATGAGTCAAAGGGATTAGTTGTTTACTGAGTTGGCAGGTTGGTGGTTGAGACTTGAGGAGTGCTTCGGCTAGGTCCGGGACGATAATTTGTTTTTTCCAGAATTTATGTAGATTCGGAGGTTCAGATTCAAGTACGGGAAGGGGGATGGGTGAGTGAATGGTGAAGGAGAGAATGAAGTGATCGGACCAGATGATAGGGGTGGGGGGATTTAGATGAATCCGGGTGTTCGAGCTAAAGATGGCATCAAGAGTGTGTCCTGTATAGTGAGTTGGGACATTTATGTGGGGTTGTAAGTTAATGGCGTCTAAACCGTCAACCAGAGAGTGTGTCATAGGGTTGGTGGGGATCTCGAGCCATATGTTGAAGTATCCAGGAAAGGTGAGGTTGGGATGGTTTAGTTGAAGGGTGGCAATAGAGTCACAGAGGTTGTTTGCGAATTGTCTATCGTAGCCAGGGGGCCTGTAGATTATTAGGAAGCTGTGTGAGAGCGAGGCGGAGAGGGATAGTTTAACGAGGAGAGATTCACAGGAAGGAATGGAAGGTTGGTTGTCGATGATTGAGGCGTGGAAGAGAGAGTTGAAGAGGAATGCTACGCCCCCTCCTCTGGAGGGACGGTTCAGTGGGATGAGGGAGTAGTCTGGGGGGAAGGCTTCATTAGCGATTAGGGCAAAGTTGTCTGAGAACCAAGTTTCGGTGATGAAAACCAGGTCTGGTTTATCAGAGGCGAGGAGGTCAAAGATGCAGTGTTTGTTTTTTGCTACGGATCGGGCATTAAATAGGATGCAGTTCACATCGGCAGGCGAGGTTGGTCTCGGAGCTAGAGCGGAAGGGGGTGGTGGCGGAGAGAGTGGAAGCTGGAGAAGGGGAGGGGTAGGGTGGATGATGATTGATGGGAATAGTGTGCGAGCAGAAGTGTTGGCGGGATTCGGGCGGGATTGGGTGGCTGCGTGTGTTAGGATGATCCGGTCTGGATCTGGGGATTTGAAGGTGGGTTATGGGCGGTTAGGAGTTTCAGTTGCAGTTGATGAGAAATCGAGGGAGATGAGTTTCAGGGAGGGTGAAGCCACGGGGGAAGGAGGTGAGTGGGGGGATGAGGTGGTGGGTCGAGACAGGGGAGCCAAAGAGAGCTAAGAGATTGTGGGGGACCAGGTACATTTCCTCTTTAGTTTCTTTGTTGTGGTTGGAGTGAGAGAGAGGGTAGGGGGGGTCGGAGGGGGAGAGGGATGCAGCTTCAGTTCTTGCTAGGGCTAGGTGTGCAGTTTTTAGGGAGGGGAAAGGGTGCAGTCAGGGGGAAGGTGGCTGGGGTTTGAGGACAAGGCGGTGGGGTGAATGCATGCAGGGCAGGGTGTGCCAGGTATGATAGTGAGGGGAGCAGGCATGGCTAACGTTGGCTGGTCGGTGGTGGGGTTCATGGGAGGAGTTGTCTTGGGGTGGTTGGCTCGCCATCGTGCCCCTCTGGCTTGGTATTTGGAGAGATGAATGGGAGGGAGTGTGAGGGAGGAGGGAGGGGTGGTTTGGGAAGGGGGGATGGGAGGCAAGGCAGGTCGAGGAGTGGGGGCGGTCCACGGCAGTCGTTTCCGACAAATTGTGGGTTTGTGGGTGCACTCATGCTTGGTACAAGTTCTTAAGTGGATTTAGGAGGGCTTTCTGATTGTAGTTCTAAGTTCAGGTACACTTCAAAGTTCAATTTGCACAGAGATTATATTAGGCTATTGGGTATTATTAGGTACACTTCTAGGTTCAACTGTACACAGAGATATTAGGTCTATCTCTAGATTCAATTTTGTATAGAGGGGATATTATTTTATTAGGCACGCTCCTTAACCTCAATGCTGTCGTGTACACTTCTAATTTAAACTGGGCGCAGAGAAACTATTCTGGACACTAGTCAGTTCAATTAGGGCACGCTAATAGGCGCACTTCTCTCAATTCAGCTTTATACGGGGAGGGTATTAGGCATGAATCTAGTTCAACTTTGCACAGAGAGGTTATTAGGGAGATTAGTCGGTTCAACCCGGCACTGTATTAGACTATTAAGATGTTGGGCATACTTCTAGATTCCACTTTCTCAGAGAGGCTATTGGGCGCCTTCTATATTTAAATTTCCCTCGGAAGTTATTGGGCACACTTCAAAATCAACTTTCACAGATAATCTATTGGGAATACTTCTAAATTCAACTTTCACAGAGAGTCTATTGGGCACACTTCTAAATGCAACTTTCACAGAGAGGCTATTGGGAACAATTCTAAATGCAACTTTCACATAGAGGCTATTGGGCACAAACTTTCACCGAGAGGCAGTTGTGAACAAATCTAAATTCACATAGAGGTTATTGGGTACACTTCTATATGCAATTTTCATAGAGAGGCTATTGGGCACACTTCTAAATGCACTTTCACAGAGGGGCTATTGGCTACACTTCTAAATTCACAGAGAAGCTATTAGGCATACTTCTAAATTCACAGAGAGGTTATTGGCTACACTTCTAAATGCAACTTTCACAGAGAGGCTATTGTGCACACTTCTAAATGCACTTTCACAGAGAGGCTATTGGGAACAATTCTACATGCAACTTTCACAGAGAGGCTGTTGTGAACAATTCTAAGTTCACAGAGAGGTTATTGGGCACACTTCTATATGCAATTTTAATAGAGAGGCTGTTGGGCACACTTCTACATGCATTTTGCACCGAGAGGCTATTGGGAACAATTCTAAATGCAACTTTGCACCGAGAGGCTATTGGGGACAATTCTAAATGCAACTTTCACAGAGACGCTATTGGGCACACTTCTAAATGCACTTTCACAGAGAGGCTATTGGGAACAATTCTAAATGCACTTTCATAGAGAGGCTATTGAAAACAATTCTAATACACTTTCATAGAGGGGCTATTGGGAACAATTCAAAATTCCCTGAGAGGCTATTGGGCACACTTCTAAATGCACTTTCACAGAGGGGCTATTGGGTACACTTCTAAATGCGCTTTCACAGAGAGGCTATTGGGAACAATTCTAAATTCCCCGAGAGGCTATTGGGCACACTTCTAAATGCACTTTCCACAGATGGGCTATTGGGTACACTTCTAAATGCGCTTTCACAGAGAGGCTATTGAAAACAATTCTAATACACTTTCATAGAGGGGCTATTGGGAACAATTCAAAATTCCCCGAGAGGCTATTGGGCACACTTCTAAATGCACTTTCACAGAGGGGCTATTGGGTACACTTCTAAATGCGCTTTCACAGAGAGGCTATTGGGAACAATTCTAAAATCATATAGAGGCTATTGGGCACACTTCTAAATGCCCTTTCATAGAGGGGCTATTGGGAACAATTCTAACTTCACAGAGAGGCTATTGGGCACACTTCTAAATGCAACTTTCACAGAGATGCTATTGGGCACAGTTCTAAATGCACTTTCACAGAAGGGCAATTGGGTATACTTCTAAATGCGCTTTTAAGAGAGGCTATTGGGTATACTTCTAAAGGCGCTTTCACAGAGAGGCTATTGGGAACAATTCTAAATGCTCTTTTACAGAGGGGCTATTGGCTACACGTCTAAATTCACAGAGAAGCTATTAGGCATACTTCTAAATTCACAGAGAGGTTATTGGCTACACTTTTAAGTTCAACTTTCACAGAGAGGCTATTGTGCACACTTCTAAATGCACTTTCACAGAGAGTCTATTGGGAACCATTCTACATGCAACTTTCACAGAGAGGCTGTTGTGAACAATTCGAAGTTCACAGAGAGGTTATTGGGCACACTTCTATATGCAATTTTCATAGAGAGGCTATTGGGCACACATATACATGCATTTTGCACCGAGAGGCTATTGAGAACAATTCTAAATGCAACTTTGCACCGAGAGGCTATTGGGGACAATTCTAAATGCAACTTTCACAGAGACGCTATTGGGCACACTTCTAAATGCACTTTCACAGAGAGGCTATTGGGAACAATTCTAAATGCACTTTCATAGAGGGGCTATTGGGAACAATTCTAAATTCCCAGAGAGGCTATTGGGCACACTTCTAAATGCACTTTCCACAGAGGGGTTATTGGGTAGACTTCTAAATGCGCTTTCACAGAGAGGCTATTGGGAACAATTCTAAATGCACTTTCATAGAGGGGCTATTGGGAACAATTCAACATTCCCCGAGAGGCTATTGGGCACACTTCTAAATGAACTTTCACAGAGGGGCTATTGGGTACACTTCTTAATATGCTTTCACAGAGAGGCTATTAGGAACAATTCTAAAATCATATAGAGGCTATTGGGCACACTTCTAAATGCCCTTTCATAGAGGGGCTATTGGGAACAATTCTAACTTCACAGAGAGTCTATTGGGCACAATTCTAAATGCAACATTCACAGAGAGTCTATTGGGCACAATTATAAATGCAACTTTCACAGTGGGGCTATCGGGCACAGTTCTAAATGCACTTTCACAGAAGGGCAATTGGGTATACTTCTATATGCACTTTCACAGAGAGGCTATTGGGTATACTTCTAAATGCACTTTCACAGAGAGGCTATTGGGAACAATTCTAAATGCAACTTTCACAGAGAGGCTATTGGGCACACTTCAGATGCACTTTCACAGGGGGGCTATTGGGTATACTTCTAAATGCACTTTCACAGAGAGGCTATTGGGAACAATTCTAAATGCAACTTTCACAGAGAGGTTATTGGGAACAATTCTAAATGTAATTTTCACAGAGAGGCTATTGGGAACAATTCTAAATGCAACTTTCACAGAGAGGCTATTGGGGACAATTCTAAAATCATATAGAGGCTATTGGGCACATTTCTAAATGCACTTTCACAGAGGGGCTATTGGGTATACTTTTAAAAGCGCTTTCACAGAGCGGCTATTGGGAACAATTCTAAATGTGCTTTCACAGAGAGGCTATTGGGAACAATTCAAAATTCCCAGAGAGGCTATTGGGTACACTTCTAAATGCCCTTTTATAGAGGGGCTATTGGGAACAATTCTAACTTCACAGAGAGGCTATTGGGCACACTTCTAAATGCACTTTCACAGAGAGGCTATTGGGAACAATTCTGAATGCACTTTCATAGAGGGGCTATTGGGAACAATTCAAAATTCCATGAGAGGCTATTGGGCACACTTCTAAATGCACTTTCGCAGAGGGGCTATTGGGTAAACTTCTAAATGCGCTTTCACAGAGAGGCTATTGGGAACAATTCTAAAATCATAGAGGCTATTGGGCACACTTCTAAATGCCCTTTCATAGAGGGTCTATTGGGAACAATTCTAACTTCACAGAGAGGCTATTGGGCACACTTCTAAATGCACTTTCACAGAGAGTCTATTGGGCACAATTCTAAATGCAACTTTCACAGAGAGGCTATTGGGCAACGTTCTAAATGCACTTTCACAGAGGGGCAATTGGGTATACTTCTAAATGCGCTTTCACAGAGAGGCTATTGGGAACAATTCTAAATGCAACTTTCACAGAGAGGCTATTGGGAACAATTCTAAAATCATATAGAGCTAAGCTAATGGGAACACTTCTATATGCACTTTCACAGAGAGGCTATTGGGTATACTTCTAAATGTGCTTTCATAGAGAGGCTATTGGGTATACTTCTAAATGCGCTTGCACAGAGAGGCTATTGGGAACAATTCTGAATGCAACTTTCATAGAGAGGCTATTGGGAACAATTCTAAAGTCAGAGGGAATTTCCTGTTTCATAAATGCAACTATGCCACAGACATGCTGTAAATGCAAACTACTACACAGAAAGCTTCCACAGTATGGAGATTTATTTGTAATGGTTTAGGTTCTAAGGTTGAGTGGTAGGGCAGTATGACGTGAAGTAGTTTCCTCTGTCCCCACCCTTGCCACACTTACTTATTGTTGGCTTTTAGCTTCTCCTGCTGATACCTGCAGATACCATCTGGAGCTGCCACTTGTTGGAGCCACTCTTTGTCTTGGGCTCTTAGTCGTAGGGCTGCACGGGCAGAGGGCTGACCTGGGATGGGGAGTAATGGCCTAGTGAGCACGGCTCTGGGCCAATCAGAGCGCGATGGGTGGGATGGGAGGCTGGAGGAGGGACAGCAAGGGAGCGGGCGTTGCGGGGGGGTTTCAGGGGCAAGCAGCCAAGAGCGGGGGATCGGGGGCACTAAATAGGCCTCAAACAGGTAACAATATCAGGGCCAAGGCCTCACACTCACCGGCAGGATGGAATCGCAAATGGTGGCCCCGGTGTAGCAGCGGAGGCTAAACTTCCTACAACACGGCCACTGGGCCAATCAGAGCGCAATGGGCGGGATGGGAGGCGGGAGGAGGGACAGCAAGGGAGCGGGCGTTGCGGGAGGGAGTTTCAGCGGCAGGCGGCCAAGAGTGGGGGGTCGGGGGCACTAAATAGGCCTCAAACAGGTAACAATATCAGGGCCAAGGCTTCACACTCACCGGCAGGATGGAATCACAAATGGTGGCCCCGGTGTAGCAGCGGAGGCTACACTTCCTACAACACGGCCACTGGGCCAATCAGAGCACGATGGGCGGGATGGGAGGCGGGAGGAGGGACAGCAAGGGAGCGGGCGTTGCGGGAGGGGGTTTCAGGGGCAGGCAGCCAAGAGTGGGGGGTCGGGGGCACTAAATAGGCCTCAAACAGGTAACAATATCAGGGCCAAGGCCTCACACTCACAGGCAGGATGAAATCGCAAATGCAGTCTAAAAAGAGAATTTCTTAAATTTACAAACATACACAGATATACACGTGGCAATGCTTATATATAAAACAGTGAATACACAAATTGCAACAAACACACACGCACACACACACACGCACACACACACCCACACACGCACTGTGCAATTATACAAATACTGCCCCCTAAAGAAATGTCATGCAAATGCGTTTGCATATAATATGCACTTTCCTTATGCCAAGATATAAAGTTCACAGTCCTGTGGGAACTCCATATGGTGGTGACTCCCACTGAGCTAATAGTTTTAATTTTGAAATGGTGAATGGAACCAAACACACTAATAGTGTCAAAACAAAGTTACCCATTTTGGGCAAATAGGACTTTCTCACTGAGTGATCAATCACTTCATGGCATCTACGTGGAAGGCCAGTGCACCAGGGGTCACAGGAATTGTGTCAGGAGTAACATGGTGACGGCCTGGGGTAGCAGCTGCTACTCATAGCTACAGATTTATGACATTGATATTCATAAAACGATTCAGATACAACTGCATCATTACCAGCACTTCCTATGTATACTGCTGTCCTTTAGATTGGACATGAGAAATCTGGCCTGCTTTACTTTTAATGAGAGAGTACCTGCACTTCTCAAAGGGGCTGCTATACTTTTGATGGGTGGAATCATCATTTCTCAGGAGACCTGCCATACATTTAATGTGGCAGGATCGACACATGCCAACAGGATTCCTCTACTTTTCCTTTGACATTTCCCGCACTTCTTAACATTTCTAATTTGTTTGCCTTGTGAAAGTAGCAGTATTTCGCTGTAGGCCTCCTTATACTTATAAAGGGGTTCGAAGGCTATTCTCCCAAAGGGGCGATTTATCCGCGATAGCCTAATAGCAGTATGTTTCAATGTTATTTATTTATTTATTTATTTATTTATTTATTCATTGTTCGCTTGTTAGGCTCTTATACAGCAAGCGCATTCTGTTTCAGAACAGCTTCTTTACATTTCATGTGATTATAACAGTACTGTATCTTCATAAAGGCTACGATTCTTACTGTCTTCTTTAAGTTTAATATAACAGTGCACACACTTCTGTTTTAGTTTCAATGTAACGTCATCAGCATTTCAGTTTTTCCTGCCATGAAATAGTACCAAAGACTCTGATTCATGTGTTTTACCTTGTTCACAAAGCCTACATCCGTAGCCAATCTGGAGCTGCCTGGAGCATCGCTGATATGCCCTTGAATGCACGTTTGCTCATCGCATTTGCACATCAGCCTCTCACCGATGTGTCAGGCAGCTTCAGATGTAGGCTTTGTCAACAACGTATAAGGTTGCAAGGGCAAATCCAATCTCCTGATTTGCTTCAAAGCAAATCTTTCAGAATCTGGCTCCTTGTGCCCAGAATCAATGAAAAAGTGTTCAACACAGAAAGGCGTGTTTCCCCCTCTTTTCAAATGCCTTTCTTTCTCTCGAAAACGCCTTTGAGTAAGCGAAAAGTCGCCCCCGCCATGTTAGTCAAGCCTCATTTTACATTCACTTCTTTATTAGAATAACATGATCCTACAGACTGACTATTTGAACCTGGAACTGGATCCTCTTAAGTGCCCTGCTCTAGGGTTACTGTCATGTGCAGTGTCATCGCTATGCCAAGAAACAGACGACAACGAGATTAAGTGGGAGTGTGCGGAAATACCTATTTGAGAACCATTGATTGTATCAGATTCCCACCTAATTTATGTTTTGAGAAACCATGAGTGACTGAAAGCACTCAGAGTCTATGTCGAGGCACCTTAAATGATCACATGTTCCGAAGGATATCAAAGAGAAGTAAGAATCCCGTGGTGCAGATGTGGTGAGCATTGTCTCGAAACTCCCTGCTCAGAAGAAAATATAATCGTGCTTTGGAGGTTTGCAATATCTTCTGCAGACATGGAGCCAATATTTTCCCATCCTGAAATCTGGCAAAAGTCCAGCCATTTTTAAGCACTGATGACCTCCGACCAGTGGTGTGTCCAGACTCTTTTGACTGGGGTGGCCCAAGTGGGGCACTAACTTATGCAGGTGTGGCCTGAAGCACGAGTGCCCATACACATAATCATTATAGTTTAGGATAATGGGATGGCACCTGGGGTGGCCAATCAGATTCCAGGGGAAGTACTGCCGCCACAGGCCACTCCCTGGATACAGCCCTGCTTCTAACAGCATTTAAAGTAAAAGAGGCTATGTAATGAGGCATGGATCAAAACACTCTGTTGGTGGGGGTCAAACACTTTTGAACCCCAATAATGCAAGAATGAAGGAAAGTTTTAGGGGCTGGAGCAGGTGTAACATATTAAGAAGAATACATTGATGAGTCCGGCCCAACACAATATTAATTCGGAGTAGCATCACCCCATCCTCGTGCGCGCCAGATAAGTTGTCTAAAGACTTAGGGCCTGGCTCACAGATTGTCTTCCAATGGGACTGCACCATTATAAGACGTGTCTGTGAATCAGCCCCATAGTCAGACTGCAGAAGCTGCAGAGAGCACATGTTTACACATTCAGTGCTTTGTGTTTCTATGTGCTACACTGACTCGTGGGATTCGCATGTTTTAAACAAATGCCTTGTCCATGTCCGCATGCCTTCACTGCAAATTGTCAAACATCACAATCTTACAACCTTAAGAAAAGATTATAATGTACTGCCACAATATCACCTTGTTGTGAAGACATTATCAGCATTTTAGGCGAATCGACAGGGAAAACAACTAGCATCCCAATGCAGGCTTCCAAATCAGTCCCCCTGCCTAATACTGCCACTGGACATGTTTATATGTATCAGATTGTCATTGCAGAGTTCTGAAACTGCAGATTGAGAGATTGAGAGCTATGAAGTCCATGGGTACACTCTGAAGATGCATTCATCTGCTGTATCACAAAAAGAAAAAACACTGACAACCAGAAAAGACCGACATATAACTTTGTCAGCACCACTGAAAGAGATCAGTGCAATCCAAAATGTTAGATCAAGTCATGATATGATATGAAATTATATGATATGATAAGGCATTTATAATGCGCCTGTACACAAGTGTTTCTAGGCGGGAATTACCCATAACAAGAGACAATAACACAGGTTTCTGATGCCTCCCCTACATCTATGTGGTCGCCATGATCTTTGAGCAGAAATGACAAGCAAGCAAAGAAAGAAGCCCTGATCTGAATGAGTAAGATGTGTCTTCTCTGCTGAAAGCCCTACACATTTCCAGGGTTGTTCACCATGTATGGATCAGCACTTATGGTGATTCTCATACAGTCACCTCATTTGGATGCAACCGCTTAAGATCTAGAACAAAACAGGGTTCATTGAAGCAATACTTTTACATTCCAGAAATTATTTTAGGATTCACCTCTCATACCAAACATCAAGGTCAGAATCTCTTTTGCATCCTCATATATGCCACATACTGTTATGTCGCAGTCAATCTAGACTGATGTTCACCACATAACAGATCTTGCCTCAAACATTCCGAAGCCACCATCATGAATGTAATCATCATATACCCGGAGTGTGTTTCTGCCCACAGCATTTACCACTGTGCAGCCCAAGACTCCTTTAATCATCCTTAATCAACCTTAATTCCCTCCATGTTCATTGTGGATCAATCTGTATCGGGCTGCCATATTGGCAATGCCCTGATTCATAGCCTTTAGGACTAGCCCAGTAAAGCTAGAATTGGAACCCACACATATTTTTATGATTCCCCTACAAGCTTCTTTTGACATTTGCTCTTCACATTCAAGATGACATTAGTTTGTTTGTTTGTTTGTTTATTTATTGATTTGTATGGCGCACCAAACCCAAAGGTATCTGGACGCAATTACAGTAAGTTACAAGTGTGTCTTCAGCTTTAGTTACAATCGTTACAGCAGGGTATACAGTGATAAAATAAAAGGTTATCTACATACAAAAGTAGCAGCAAATGTGCACAAAAATTACAGTAGTTATTTACATCATAATACAGACGATCATACAGGGTAGTGCCATAAAGAGTGTTAATGATCCTTGACTCTGAGCCAGTTACGGGTGTTACGCCTGCAGTTTGGGAAGGTTTGGTCTGCTCTCGAGGACAGAGGGAGGGCGTTCCAGTACTGCACCGCCAAAACATGGAATCTGCTCCCCCCGGCTTTTTAAAATTTAAATCTAGGAACAACCAGACAAAAGGAGTTAGCTGCCCTGGTGTTGTTTCCTATAGATTTTCTGGTTATTCTCTCTGAAAGGTAGAGTGGGGCGGCTTTGTTGAGGCATTTGTGGGTACGCAAGACAGTTTTAAGCATGATTTTGTCATTGATGGACAACCAGTTATTCTGTCTCCTCGTTCTCTGAGAAATGTTCTCTTCTAGATATGCCCTGTGCTGTTCAGAGAGCCTTGTTCTGTAGGATTTGGATTTTATTGACTATGTACTTGCTCACGCCCAGGTATAAGGTGTTACAATAGTCTAGCTTGGAAAGGATAAGGTCTCTTGCTAGGATGGTGCAGCTGTCCCTGGAGAGAAAGTGTTTGGCAGCTCTGATCAGTTTACAGGTATATGCAGTGGCCGAGGCCACGTCATTAACCTGTTTGCCTAAGGTGAGAGTGGAATCTAAGTAGAAACCTAGTGCTTTTACCTCTTTGACCACTTTGACATGATTCCTATCGATGTTGAATGAGGTATATTTGAGCTAAGTTTGTTCAGATTCAGGGGAAAACTGAGTATGAGGAGCTCAGTTTTGTCGTCATTCAAGCAGAGGCCATGGGCGGCCATCCATGCTTGGATATTTAGATACATTTTATTTACAAGGGACAAGTCCTTGTCATAGTTCCCAGTAAGTGATATGAGGATATGTGTGTCATCTGCATAGTTAGTATAGGTAACACCCAGATGGTCCAGATCATCAAACAATGGCTTCGTAAATATATTGTACAATGTAGGTGAGACGCAAGAGCCCTCCGTAACACCGCATGTAATTAGGATTGGGTCTGAGCCCCTGAGGGCGAGAAGACTCTCATGGTCCTGTTGTTCAGAAAGGATTGGATCCAGGCTACTGCGTCAAGGCAAAAGTGGGTAGCCAAGTCAAGATGTTTACATAACACTTTATGGTCCACCAGATCGAAGGCGGCCGAAAGATCAAGGAGAAGTAGCAGGGCTGTTTTCCCCTTGTCTTTAAGTTAATCAGTCTGGGTTTTAAGATCGATCAGTGCTGTTTCTGTACTGTGTTGTGGCCTAAAGCCAGATTGGTGGGCTCCCAAGAGGTGATAGGTCTCTAAATACTCCTGAATCTGAAGATAGGCTACTTTGTCTAAAATCTTGAGTAGAAATGGTACTGTGGTAATTGTCCTATAGTTAGTGGGAGTGGTGGGGTGTAGGGATGTTTTTTTAGTAGGGGTAGGACCCATATGATTCACTGATACTACTGGGGACAGTACCGGATAAGATTGAAGACTTGATTAATTTAGAGATAAATGGTGCCAGGTCTCTAGCGGCATCTTTGATAATCTGGGCTGGGCAACTATCACCCTGACAGTTTGAAGGTTTGAGGGATAAAATAGTTTTTTCTACCTCAAGGATAGAGACTCGATAGAATCTAAAACATTGAGGCGGTTTAGTCGGGTGCATTGTGGTACTAGCAAGCCACTGATCAGAATCTTACATAAATCCTATCCCCTACCAAGAGGTTACACTTAACTGCCAAAACTAACTCCAGAAATAAAAGGGACACACCTACTACTCATATACCCAAGACTAGTAATCACTTCATTAAAAAACAAGGCCATACCAAACCCATTACCTCTCCTTCCGTCAAAAAAGTAAGCCAGGACAAATCTTCAACCTCAATGCCTAACATTAATCTCCCTAAAATCAAGGGTGCTCTAATCAACGCCAGGTCACTGATGGCACATGCTATTGAGATAGCTGACTTGATTCGGGCTGAAGATTATAACTTCCTAGCTATAACAGAGTCATTGCTACACGCAGCTGCGGGCCACACCCTCCTACTTGCAGTACCTGACAATTACACCATATTTAGAGCAGATAATGTTGTCTCCACAGGAGGAGGCATAGCAGTAATTGAGAAGTCTAACCTGGTTATGAGACTAACCCCTTCACCTGCAGTCCAATCCTGGGAACTACTCACTGTCAAATTACCTATATCTGACTCGCAAACCCTTACAGCCCATCTCATCTACAGACCCACAGGACCTATTGGGTCATTCGAGGAGGACATCTCTCTAATATTATACAACAACACCAAAGCTTCCTTGCAAATACTATTGCTAGGGGATCTCAAACTGGCTTTCGACAACTCCTTTGACCAACAAGCCTTAGCTATTGCTAACACACTAGCTGAACCGGGCTTCACCCAAAGAGTGACCCAGCCCACCCATGACAAAGGTAGGACCTTAGATTGGGTTGCAGACCTCAACTGCAACGCATCTGTTATCTCTATCACTCCTCAATTTTGGACGGATCATTTCCTGTTGTCCTTCACACTTTCAGTTAATATCCCCACTTCCAAGGTCAACTTACTAGCACCTTCTCTCCTTAATAGGAATAAAAAGAACATTACGGCAGATAAGATCATATCACTCATAATCCGCGCCCTCAACTCTCTGCCAGATTCATCTGACTCAGACACGCTGGTAGCGGAATATAATACTACCATGACCAAAGCCTTAGACCTTATTGCCCCCTAAAACTGCAGAAACGTAAACCCCGAGCCCACCTCAACTCCTGGTTTACTCCCAGCTCAAAACTCTAAGAGCCGAAAAACTAGAAGTACTCTGGAGACACTCGCCTACCGAATTAAATAAAACCAATCTGATTAATATCTCAGACCGATACAGACAAGAAATAATGCGTACTAAACAGGAAACGTATAATATTAGGATTGATCAAGCTAGTTCAAGTACCAAGGAACTCTTTGTCATTCTAAGGGAGATGAAGGCCCCCACACCTCCAACACACAACTGCTTGAATGACAAACTCTGGTGCGCCAATATTCAGAACGCCCTAACGCATAAAATTGCCCTTCTTCAAAATAAGCTTGCGGAAAAAAAAGAGTGAACCTACCCAACACAGACATTAGTCAGAGCACTTCCACTTTCTAGATCCTTAACATGTTAGAAAAATCAAACATATATACAATGCCCTTAATCTTTCCACTGCACTTTTAGGGACATTTATGTAATTGCAATTGCACAATGTTAAACAGCCTTCAAACACCTTACCATGATTTGTCACTAATAAATGGTTTAATTGTGATGGGGATGTAGGGCAGAGGTCCTCAACTTGCTGCTTTCCAGATGTTTTGGGCACAGACTCCCAAAATACCTAACCATTGACCATGCAGACTATAGTGGATGGGAGTCCACACATCCTGAGAGCCAAATGTTGCAGATCTATGGTATAGTGGCACATTCTAAAAACAATTGGCATATAAAAAAGTAGGGCACCAAAAAGTTGACCTGTGCACTTCCAGAAGTCTATGCAGCAGTGCAAATTCTGCACAGATGAACCGCGTTGCCTATAGTAGTGTTGACAAAATGTACGACAGGCTCTCTGCACCCACATTGCAAATTTATAGAGAAAGGCTCCTAAAGGGCCTCCCATTGTGAAATGGAAACAAGAAAAAAGAAAAAACATAAATATCCCTGTTTGGGGGATGGAAATGCAAGTGACAGAGAAGGGGTGAATGCTTTAAAAAAGCATGAAGGCGTTAGGAGGCATTGCACACCCCAACTCCTGTTGAAAGAGACACTTGGGAATGTATTTGTTTCTTTGCCCATTTGAAAGTGCATCCCATTTGTGAGTTCAGAGTCAGGAGGCACTTTGAAGTTTGCAGAAATACCCAGTGATTTACACAAGGGGTTGAAAGAGGGCGTCTGAATATGAGCGCCTACGGTGCCCACATTCAGATACCGTTTATGAAATGGAGAAGACATGTTTTATGCCAGTGAAAGGGGGGCACTATCATCTCCCAGCGCGTGCTCCCAGAATGTTTTGGGCCCCTAGTGTTCTGCACTACAGAACAGAGCGTACGAATAGAAGCTAGTTGTATTTTGTGTTATTAATTTAAATTTCTTTTTTTGATATTAAAGTGGGCATGGGTCTTCTCCTGATTGTACTTCAGAGAAAAATGGTGATCTTGTTTCTATAGCGAGTGTGTGGACATTCTGAAAACGTCCCTCTTTCTCATTGATTAACATGACTAAAGGAAACCGTCACCATCCACTAATTCCAGGACATATGTTATGCACTTATTGAAATATAATAACTAATGTCATGTACAAACGGAATATTGAAATTGAAATAGTATAGCTGCACCCAGCACAGGTTTCTCGTATGCATTGTTCGGAAATGGATCAACTAGGAACATGATTAGAGCCCACAAAAATCCCCGTGGAAAACACATAATTATTTTTCTTCATTTTGAAGATTCACTTTTTTTTTAACAGTATTTCAATCAATTAAAAACGGCAGTAAACCATGATATCCCTTTGAACGCTGCAGAGATGCAATTACAGCTTTGCTTTTCTGGAGAACAGTGGTTTCCTAATGATAGCAAAAAGCATTAACTCTCATAGGTGACATTATATCTTGTCGTGGGGGCGGGGGAGGTGGTGAAGAATCGCTGAATCAGAGTATCCTGGAACCCCCAGTCAGACTTCTAAATCCACAGTGACTTGAGCACGAACATGGCCAACGGCCAATAGGGTCACATCACTGAAGAGACACAGGCATTGCAATGCACTCCCTGCAAAAAAATATATCTGCAAGACAATTGCTGTTATTTTCCAAACCTCTTAATGGTTGCAAAACGTCTTGGTACATTCCCAGGCCAGAGGTATCATATGATATGATTTTTTATTTATATTGCGCTCATACACAAGTGTATCAGAGCGCGACCAGGCAAAGGGAAGGGAACAGTGGAGAACAAAAAAAAAGCTAGGTACTAATTTATTAATCGCCTCTGAGGAGGCCTCTTGGCGCTATTGTTATTAGGAAAACGCTTGAGAGATAATTAAACAAAAATAAAAGCCAACTAAAACTATAAAATAACCAAGAAGAATAGAGTTTGGTACCATGGAACCATGACAGGAAGGCACTAATTGGAGTCAATAAACAACTCCAGCTGTTTAATTCTGGGTCCCATTGTAGAAAATGCCCTGGGGTAGAGACCAGCAGAGAAACAGTCAAATGGAAAGCTATTGGGTCAGAGGCTTGGTTGTAACTCAAGGGCGAATTTTCACAACAACCACTATTCCCCATCTGGATAGGTTGGGTAATAAATATTTCTTATCTGAGATAGGTTGGGTAATAACTATCCCCCATCTGGGATAGGGTAGGTAATAACTATTCCCCATCTGAGATAGGTTGGGTAATTACTATTCCCCATCTGAGATAGGTTGGGTAATTATTATTCCCCATCTGGGATACGTTGGGTAATAACTATTCCCCACCTGAGATAGGTTGGGTAATAAAGATCTTAGCAAGATCTCTTAGGAATCCTTTGGTTGCCATACACACAGTGGCAGGAAGGCAGGTAAAATTGACCAGACTGCTATGTCTGCCCCCTCAACCCCCATGTCAAATCAGGTGATGTTTCCGGCTAATTGTTCATGTTGTCCATCCCTAGATAGGTTGGGGTGAGGGGCAGGTGTGTCCGGTTGTCGGCAGTACCTGCAACCGTGCAAAAGTAGCTCTGAATCTGACCTCGTAGAGCTCTGTGAAATTTGTCTTGGGCATCCTTCTTTCACCTTCAAAGAGTCCATGATCTTCCTCGTGTAATGCCTCACATGGCAGCACTTCATCATCCCCTGCTCTGCTATCCATATTTCTATGTCATCACGATGCCTACTCCTTCTGACAATTCACTGATGAGCACTGATTCACCTTGTCTCGTGATGGATAGTTACCCAACCCTTCCTTTTTTAAAGCCGGTCTGCCGCTGTGTGGGCCCCTTGCCATCTGTTTCCCTCTTGATGCACCATCCTACTATAAAAGTGTCCACTACGTCAGAACTCCCCTATTTACAAAGACATGTGAAAAAGATGTTCTGCAGAATAACCTGTAGCACTCTTTTTGGTAGCTTGGCCACACTCAGGGTTCAGCCTTGGAATAATGCCAGAAACATGCTATGCAGCCAGCACAGCACAGATGAGAGCTATGCTGTACAATATGCACTAAGGGGGTCATCTTTATGTCAATAAAAAAAAGGGGTAAGGGATTTACACTTTGCCTTGACATTGTGGGAAATTTTCTTTCATGGCGCAGGTGGAATAGGGGCACAAAGCATAAATAACTTCTCCACCGTGCATTTCTGCTCCGACTCTAAAGAGCTCATGGTTTAGCACCACTATGTATTTCCATGATTGTTTTAAACGAATAGGGCCTACTTTATGGAAAGTTTAGTGTGGTGCAAAGTGACAAAGTGAAAAAGTACTCTTTGCACCATGCTAAATGGGCTGAATTCACACAAAAAACACTAAAGGCTTAATTCAAAGAACATTTGGTGCAATGCAAAGTGACTTTGCAATGCCACCAAAAATGGTGAACTGGGCCTAATTAACAGAGCGGTGAAAAATGTTGTGGAACGAAGTCACTTTGCAGTGCAAAAGTAATCTGTGAACCATGCTAAAAGGGCATAATTCACACCAAAAGCAGTACGTCCTAGCTACTTGGTGCTTTTATTTTGTGAATTAGGCCCTTTTAGCGCAGTGCAAAGAATACTTTTGCAGTGCAAAGTGATCTTGCTCTGCAAAAAAGTCACTTAGCACCTCTCTGTGCATTAGGTCCGGTTCAAAATGTTTGTTGGCAGTGCAAGGTCAATTTGCACTGTGCTAAACGTTATGATATGAAATGATATGGCATTTATAATGCGCCTATAACACAAGTGTTTCAAGGGGCCCTAAGTCTGCACTACTTAGTGTTTTTTTTTATTTTTATTAGACCCATTTAGCACGATGTAAAGAGTACTTTTGCAGTGAAATGTGACTATGCTCTGCAAAATACACTGTGCACCACTCTGTGAATTAGGTACGGTTCAACGTGTTTGTTGCTGGTGCAAAGTGACTTTGCACTTTGCTAAACGTTGAACGAATTAGGACCATAGACTCCTTTGAGCTCAACCTGCGTTGACCACCTCCCAGTGGATTATTTATGATTCCATTATAAATTACGTCCGCAAAGCACGGTTTGCAGGCTGCATTCACATGTTTTCAAAACAGAGCATAGAACAATGATTAATGGTGATTTTGCCTGAATGTACTCTTAACTTTTGCACTGATTTTGCAAATGTTGAAATTTGTATGCGAAAGTCCCAAAAACATGCAAGCGCTAACATTATAAGTTCCCGACATGCAAATTGCACTTAATTAATGCAAATTGCAGTTAATAAAAAATGTCTAATTATTAAATTGTTGCTTCAGTGTGCTGTGAGATGTAGGCTTGTATCTAACTATGCACTGTAGGGTGTGGGCCGCTCTCCCACTGGGCAGGACTCTACTATCTGGCTGTGCTTAGCCTTTTACTTGCACTGTACTGGTAGGCATCTCTCGCACTATACAGGACTCTCGAATTCGAGGTGTAGCCTCCATCTCGGCTCAATGTATGCGGATACCACATTATGAAAGCCACCCCCCTTCGGCATGGACCTCGAGGAACACTGCAGCCTAAGGTATGTATATTTGCACACCACTAGCGTGGACATGGACCGCAGACATGGTCAAGCATCAATGCATGATAGAACACCCCCATGGCTAAGCACATCTGGTCTAGTGCACACATAGCCGCCCAGACTGAAACATCTGACGTACCGCAACACCTCTGCCACTAGCATACAGCGACCACCATCCTAAAGGAATTTGGTATAGCTGGCCACACATAGACTATCTCTCAAATAGCAAACTATCTCTAACCCCCACCAGCACCCACCCATGTGTCTGTCTTCTATTCTGCTGCTTAGTCACATCTTGCCAGCCACCCAAGTCACAGAACGGCAACATGCACACACGCATCTACTAAACTAAACCCAATAGAACTTTCCAACCACACCGACTACGGTCACCACGGGCGTTCAAGCAAGGAAAAAAGCGCATTGAGGCCGCACAAGTGGGGCAAGAGCGCTATATAAATATACAATACAATTCAATACAATACAATTAAATAAAAAATATCATTCATGTAGTAAAAAGATACAAAATGAAACCTATGATGAAAAATAGCTAGAACCATTCACAAGTATGTCACTGTGAGGGGCCTGTTAAAATAAATAGAACCCACAAATATTCCACTAAACAAACGAATGCAAAAAAGCTGCACTGCTTCTTTCAAGTGTGTTGCAAACGGTTCACTTGTATAGAGAAATATTGCACAAGAAGTAATATGCAGAAAGCCTAAATTTAGAGTGAAAGTGAAGAGTTGAAGGAATAACGTCTTGCTTCATTTGCATGTGTACCTTTCTTTCAAATGCCATGAACAGGATGTACCTGTGGAAGGCAGAGTACCCGATAAATGAAACAGATTTTAACATTTATCAGGAAGATAAGGCCATGTTTTTTGGAATGGTGCACATTCCTGCTACACACAAAGAGAACCCTTAGTATGACTTTTTCAAATGTGTATTAGCGATAGTCAACAAGGAAAGCAAAACAGCTTTAATTTGAAAATCACACGTTAAGTGTTCCAAATGGGGCACATGAATGTTTTATCATGAAGAAATGAAAATGATTTTTGTTTTAAAATTACAATGTGCCTTTTGGGGAGGACATGTTGAAAATACAGGAGTTTAATCACTTAAAACGATTTGATAAGAATGGATTACACTTTGTCGATACAATAGAAGTGTGTGAATAATTGTTATCTAGCAAGGCTGTAGAATAAGATGATGCAGATAATTATATCTCTAACATGCTGAACAGATTCCCCTTTTGTAAGCACCATGCCAAAGCATAGTATACACCTGTGCCCTGCTGCATCAATATCCTGATCTGTACTGCATGCTCTCCAGTAGCACAGTCCAGGTGCACAGGTCAAATGTGCCCATCTGACAGCTGCAGTGACAGCCAAGTCTCTGCAGGGCATGGGCAGCATTTAAGAATGATGAGCCTGCGATTCTGGTGGCAGCTACATCTTAAACTATAAGCCATACCTGAGTTACAGTATGGTGGATGGTAATTCTCATGCATATTACAGCCACACCATCTTTTTATCACACGTGTCAGATCTGTGAGCTCAGCTCAGCTGTGAGAAGGTTATGATTATTAGGCGCAGACAAGGGAGTCACTGTATCTGTGGTGATTGCCTCTCTTGCTTCATTTGTGAGGGCAGGTAACACCTTCCCCAGAGAGACTGCCACTCCACAGGAAGCTGCCATTGGAACAGGAATGAAAAAGCAGACCCATTCAAAGCAGCACTGGCCCCACATGAGGGTGCCACATATTCCTTTGATTCTTTTTTAGAAGGAAATAGGGTGGGGTTTGTTGGGAAGTATACCCAGAACACTCTCACTCTGTGCAGGAATATGTGTTTCCCTGATTTTCGTTTGCTAAAGTATGTGGAACTTGCTGACAATTATACCTTTATGTTTTATATAAGGGGTCCTTGGATAGGCAGGTACCAGACTTGGTATAATCTCAGGGTCACACATGTTCACATTGGTAATACTGATCACCAAATAAACAAATCATACTAAAAATAGACCAGGAAACAGGCTTTCATCATCGTGTAGCTTTATATGGTCATGTGAAAACCCCTGCACACAATGAGCCATTTGTATGCACATGGTTTGAGAAAACACTAAGCAAACATGGGCCTGGATGTGCCTTTTGTAATAGTAAAAAAACACACCATGGTTTCTACAGCTATGTCCTGAAGCACTTTCTAAACTTTGAACAAACCATGAACATATGCAGAGAAAGCAGTTGCCTTCACATTGATACGTGCAAAAAAAACAGAAAGAACACTTCACATTCTTAGAGAAAGGAACACACAATATGATACTTCATATTTTACCATTGGAAAATAACACAACTCTATCCTTTGTGTGTTATACAACCCCACCCCAAGCAATATCTATTTTCTTCAAACAAAACCTTTTTGTACAGCAGCACTTGGCAAAAGACATGTGTTTGTTTTATCTGTAATCTTGGAAGTAAAACTGACAGCAATTAATGCTTCTGCAGTATACCCCTTTCTCAAGAATCTATCTTTTCACAGAGGCGAACACAGCTGGTCTTCGGTAACTAAGCACACATGTGTTCATGTCCCCTTGTATTTCTTTTATCCCGATTTGACACTTCCCAAATCAGGGCACAGGTCATCCCAATTAATTGTTTCATTTGTCCTTTTTGTTTTGAACTCATACTCACCAAGTGTCCTGCGAGGTGGGGATTCAGCATGCGTGAGGGATGTCTTCTGTCTTACATGCACAATCTCTCCCACTCCCAGCTGCCTGCCGAATAACCCAGCAAGATCCACTGCTCCTTCCTCGGCAGCCCAGGCCAGCGGGTCTGCCGTCTAACCGCACAGCACCACTAGGCCCCCCAATTTCTTTGATGTTTTCTTTCTTCTCCTTTCTCTCCTGGTCCTCTACTCCATTGTTTTCTGAGCAAACACGTTCTTTCCTCCTTCCCTAGCTTACAAACCTTTCTCTCTTAACCTCCCCCTTGCCTATATGCTCTTACAGCACCATTACTGCTTTTTCCCTCATTCCTGTGTACATTGTGATGCCATGAATAATGTTTCTAGACAAACACCACCACCTTTAACCCACACCCAGTAACTTTCCAGTTCTTGCGATTCTCCTTCCTCATTTACCCTTGTACAGCACTCCTCTTCAGCCTGCATGACATGTGCTTCATCGCATCCTGAAATACTCTGTTTTTTTTTGTTTGAAACAAGAAGCTGTCTTTGCACGAATATATTCTGCTGTCATTACTAAGGCACACAGCTAACACATGCTGCAACATTAGCATTATTCGAGCATGGTGCACATTACCTCTATTAAAGTCAGTGGTTCTGCTAAGATTAGTGCATGGTAGAAATGTGTGTACTAATTATCCCTAAAGGTTAGTGTAGACAGAGGGGGCTCTTTATAGCTAGTGCAAGATCCTCTACTCTTTCCTTTCTGTCCCATCCACTTCCTGTGGCACAAATCACTTTGTGTGTGATGTCAGAAGGCAAAGTCCTGCTGTTCGGAAGACAGGGATTAGCCTCCTAAATAAAGCATGCTTCAGTCCAATAATCATGGGGCCTTTACTAAAAAAGAAGGGGTCTTGCAGCATTTCTCAGATTCAGTTTAGAACAAAGAACTAAGAAGAATTTTATTGAGCCTCTGTTGTAAGAGTTGAATTTCCAGAGCCCTCCACCAGTGAGGTGAAGACTGAGCATCCAAGGTGAGGCAGGTTCTTGTCCCTACCCATCCCCAGGGTACATTGAGGGTGAACCTGCTGCGGAAACAAGACCTGCCTCTCTGACAGTAACACTGCTGCCAGGACATCATCGTTGTGAAGCATCCCTGAAGGGGTGCACCAAGAAGTCCAAGACAGACAAGACTGCTCTTTACACAACATACAACTCGTTGAACTATCATCAAACCATATTCACAGCATCTCAAAGTAGCAGGTTCCTCCAGAGCTGCCTTTGGCACTCGCTAAGTTCTTCAAACTCGAACTGCCCATTTGAATCTGACCAAGCTATCTGGGTTTGCTGTAATAAAATGGCTAAAAAGGTGCAATTGGCCCATAACTGCCCCATTCTTTCATGTTGGGACCTAGAAACTGGCTAGGTCAGGTGTGTACCTTTTTCTTCAAGGCATATCCTTCTTAAAAGAACATTGTGGTAATTGACATTGCTTATCACTGCTGTATTCTTGCCCAGAGTGTTGCATTCTCTCTTTTCTTGCCTACTATCTGTTCTTTGCAAAGAGGTGGGGTTTTGTATAGTTTTTCTATTTAGTATTCTTGCAGATGCTGTGTTTAATTAAAGTGTGTGCATGTTTAAAGAAGTTTGATTTGCCATCCCCTTTATTTTGAACTGTGCTACTTGGGTCACTACTGAATCAGATTACACCCTTGTTAAAAGTTTAGACTTCCTTTGGCCCACTTTACCACACAAGGCAAAGGAGGCCTATTGCACTACTCTGCCTGTTTTATCTTTATGATTGGGATCACTGCTGGTTGGTATATGTATGAGGGCTGAGTATGTGGTTTATTCACTACTCTCCCCAGCAGAACCTGGTTAATTTGTAGTTGTTATTATTTGTGGTGTGTCTTTCATTCATTTAAAACACTTAATAATTTGCAGCTTTACCATTGAAATACAGAAAATGATGTTTTCTATAAATCCATACACTTGCAAGCTAGCATTTAGAAACAAGTGTAAAGATGGGTATGTTATGACCCTGAGGACCTCCTGCACGAATTAATCCAAACATGACAATTGTTAAGTGGTTAAACATTGATAACATGATACATATTAATAACTTTATGAAAGAATAACACACATATTCTTGTCACTTGTCCAGAAATGTATATTTCATCGATGTGGCATATTGCTAAATGAAATGTGGAACCAAAATGACTTTGCAATCCAAAAGAATTGCAAGAAGATTATCCCCTACATTTCTGTTTCCATATGTGATGTGTAGAAATTATAATCAACCTTTGAAATGTGGGGGCATGTCTTCTATGGGAGTGTCTCATTAATAAGCAAGCCAATGGAACTATTTGATGAAAGAAAAAGTGTTTCATAATCAATGACAATGCATGCAAATAATTCCAATTATAGAAAGAAGAACACAGCGAAAACAGCTCACTGACACTGGAATCAAAAGCTGTGCATAAAGGATATCACCTGTTCAAAATGGATGAGTGCTTAAACTTCACATTCTTTGGAGTATTGGGCCCCAGTCATGAGGTGACATGCTTTCCAATGGGTATGAGAAGCTGACTGGGAGCTCTTTGTAAACTCTTGCGGGCTCTTTCTGACTCCCTAAAGCATACCTAAGAAAGGATTCCCTCAAATGCAATTAGAAAAGTCCCATACAATCATTGCTCTGGAATGGGATGGAATTGGCTAGGTGATTTCCACAAGGGGCGCTCATAACAAATAAAATATATTGGTATATGTGTGTGAAATGTAACAGTAATCTCTCATTATATTCAAAGCCAAGTGAGATTTGCCTGCTTGTGGAAAACATAGCATATTTCTTCACACAGAGCGAAGAAGCTAATAAATTGATGAATCAGAATTAGAACAGGTCATTGTAGTTTGCTACTGTGATTTACATCTGACTTTCATTATGCTATTGCTTCGGGTGTTTGCATTGAAATAAAACAAAATGATTTATTGTGCTATATTTGCATTGTAAAACATGGAGAACTTCCTATCACTAACAGTGCAGCATTTTGAAAATCCTGCCATATTTACAGGTATACTCTAACACCTTTGGCTATAAATTGGTGTCTGTGCTTCATAAATAAAATAGTGAATTGCTTTATAATTTGCACACTTTTAGAGCCATACATATTAAAAAGTGAATGAAGAGGTGAAAGGGAGTTTAGCCTCCTTGATAATGCACATGGCAGATCTGTTGTGTTAAGTGAAATAGAAGTGTCACTCATCCTTATATTTGAAAATCATAAAACCATTGTCTTATCTTTGGTGGATGAACCAAGATACTGTGGGCATGATTTGAAGCATGTTTTCCAATGGAATTGCACCATTATAAAATGCTTCTCTGAATCAGTCCCTGTGTGTTTTAAATTGATAGCAATCTAACCCAAACTTTCAGAATTGGATGAAACTCATTAAAGTCCACATTCAAATTACATGCACGTGTTAGTTTTCCCCCATTCCTGGACTGTGCCGCTTGTTTACACTGATTAACTGTGAATGATAGAATTGATTTTAAGATCCTTTATTTAGTATTTAAATGCTTAAATAGCCTAGATCTAACATATTTGTTGGATAAAATGAACAGACATCAACTCTACACAAGCTCCAGTGCGGCAATAAAATGCTTCTGACAGTTCCACCATTTTCTTGTGTCTTTAGGGGCGACCAGGGATTTCCAGTTTATGGGCCTAAATTATGGAAAAGCCTTCCATTGGAGATTTGGGCACGTAATTTCCTCCTCCAATTCCGCAAAGCTCTAAAAACCTACCTGTTTAAGTGAAATAATGTGTAGGTGCCTTTTGATGACTGGATACTGCTGAAGCACTTCAGAATTGAGCTATGCTCCTTTTACACTTGTGCACATTGATCATATCTGCGCCTAGATGCAATGAAGTTCGTTCAGTGTGCCATTCAAATAATTTAAATCAAATCAAATCATTAGAAATCCATAATCCCACATTAACACATGGGTGCAAACTGATGTAAATATGTGCACATCAATGTGATTTTTCAATGCAACCTTTCTCTAATGCTCATACTTGTATTTTGTACAGGAGAAAATAAAACCTTCTAAACGTGCTGCTTCATTTGGTGGTGTCCAAGTATATGAATATGCTAGCTGATAACCAGCAATGTTGCCATACAATTGGGAATGCTTCTCAGAGGAGACTTTATAATATTTACGAGTACACACAGTAGAAATATACTTATTTGACATTATGGTGATAGAATTTGTTTGTGTCTGGGCCCCCTCCTAGGAGAGAGGCCGATTCTATTTGTGCAAACAAATCGTCATAGTTGTGTGTATGTGATTATGTTGAAGTCCCCTGACTAAAGTAAGGGGACAACCTTTATTTTTTTGTGTGATTTAAAAAAAAAAACATATGAAGTTCAATGATACACACAGCTTCTCTTTTGTCCCAGGACTGTGGGATGGGAGTTTATACCTGGGAATATAATATTATATTAGAGGTTGCCACTAAGTGAAAAGAGCGACAAATCAACAAACATCTCACAAACCAATAATTCAAGTTGTTCCATGGGGATTTTAAAAGAATCTACACTAGAACACGGTGAGTAAAAATCAGTTTTCGCAATACAGGACCGTTATAGATGTTCTAGATAACATCAGAATGCTACTTTTACCACAAGACATTACTGTTATTTACTGTTATTTACCAGGCATTTTCATACCCGGTAACACTGCCAACACCATTGCCGCCACCATTGCCACTTTTTGTAGTGGCAATAGTTCCACTCAAACAAGGGAGGTTTAACAAGATTTGGGTTCCCTAACCCGGGATGATTTGACTCAGTAAAACACTTGGTATTCCAAAATGGCAGTTGAATTAATGTTCTGCACACCCTTATAGATTTTCACACGCTGCTCTTGTTTGATGTATTTATGACCAGAGAGAAAGTCTGCGCAGCAATTCACCTAATGAGAATATTGCTCACTAACTACAACTGTCCACCGACCGTTACAAATGCTGAAGCTAATGCGGTTTTTCAGGAACGCCATTCCTGAAAAAGGCTGCCAGTCTAAATTGATTTAGCAGAGCATGATACGTGCATGTTTCCGTTTAAAGAACATAACAGTTCACCTGTCCCATGTGTCTGTCGTGAAAGGAGGTTTTATGCAGAATTAAATGTGCACATTGTTTCCCAAAACGAATAAAAATGCCACAGTTGAATCAGTCAATTAGGTGACTGTAAAATTAGACCATTTTACAAGCAACACCACCCAATGCATTCGCTTTGTGTAACTTCTGCAGACATCAAAAGAGATGCATTTTAAAACAATTGAACAAACATTGTGTTAATTTTTATAGAAATACTAAACTGTGAAGACCTTTTGCAGGCCTCTCGCCACCATCTTTCAAACACCACCCTGCCTATAGTGCTCAACCATTGTGATGGAACACAGGCGATTCTTCAAATGAAGTACGAATTAGCTTGATTGACACATGGTCCTTTCGAAGAATTCCCCAGTGACGCACTTATATTTGGCATGAATGTGCCTGACATTCCTTCTAGTTATGCTGTTGTGTTGATGAGCAGCCCCTTAAACATTTGACATTGAAGATATACAGATATCCGTACGAGAAAATGTGGAATGTGTCCTGACATTGCGAAGGCTCAATTGGAGAGAACTAGATAACGCTGAAGTATGACAACGTCCATGAGAGACATCTAAACAAGCTACAATCCACACCCCTAAAATGTACACCACCCTTATACATGCATTGACACTGACAAAAAATATCTTAGTCCTAGCAACGAGTTAGTATATCCCAACACATTAATAAGCAAATAACCTTTGCAGTGTTATTTGCACATGAATAACAGCATTGATTGTTTCACTGCAATGGAACTTTACTCTTCAATGCATTACCTAGATTTGAAAACGTGTTGGCATTTTCAACAGGGAGCTAAGCAGCTCAAATTACTAAGAAACATTTAGAATTAGGGCCAGATGTAGGAGCGGGTGGACTGGTTTGGAGGTTACACTAACAGACATGGGATACGTGCAGAACACTGTACTAGCCATGTGCAGACATGTTTTCCTCTCTGTTGGTTGTAATATTCTACGACCCTAGCATAGCATGGAAGCTGCAAAATAATGCACGTACCTGTTCGTTTCGACACACTTGTCAGTGTGCCATTCAAAGGCTGGTTTGGGCATTGCAATCAGAAAAGCTGGAGGATGGTTGATGCCATGGAATTTAAATCCTGCTCTACCGATGAACAGCTTTAGACTGCTTGGGGGAGATGTAAACAACGCAACTTTTTGTCAAATTGAAGATTTTTGAGTTGTGCATTTCGTGATTTCTCTGTATGCATCAGTGTGTTTTCATACTTAACGAATGTCACTTATTACACGTATTGCGCGTTAGTGTTTGGACATGGCACATTACATGAAAAACAGGTGGATACAGTGATCTTGCATAATAAGGACATTCTTAACAGTACTGGAGTTGAGAACGGTTTCCCAAAAGGGGCACACATGTGTCTGTTCTGATTCCAAATCTATTGCCCTGTAGATAAAAAGGGCCAACTTCGGGCTCAAAGCTTTGCCTCCTTTTTCTGAACTCAATGCAGCTAAAAGGGAAATATTCCCTCTTCCTTTTTTTGGTATGTAAAAGATAGGTGCAGATTTTTTGTGCTATTTCATTGTTTGACCTCCACCCAATGAGGAAGTCTATGGGCTTCAAAAGCTAGGCAATCTTACCGTGTGAAAATATGATTTTCTGTCGGCCCAATACAAGGTATACAATCTTGAATTGTGTGTGATTTTTAAAATCGACAATCACAAAATCAAAACCTGTATCTGCACACTAGGACAGAATGTGTATCATGGGTTTGGCATGCAGTAAACAAGTGCAAGGTTCCCAAAAGCAACTCTAGGATTTCACCATAACATACATTTTTAAGCGCTACACTTTGTATATCCAAATCTTAAGCTACTATATAAGCCATACCTTTTTGTTGGAATGAGGATTTATCATAGCCTAAAAACAACGATCCTTATTATTTCTGTATTTCTGTATTTCTTTATTTGTATAGCGCGCCGGGCCCAAGGGCATCTGGGCCCTTAATTTAAGGTTACATAGACATAAAGAGGAGAATTAGTATTATGCTTAGGTAAACGGACCCCTGCTGGTAGTGAAATAAAGACTTGTTGGGTTAAGGTTTGTGAAACGTGTACACAGCTGTTAATATCTTGCCAGCCAGAGCCTTGTCCTTCGCGAGAGCTTAGCGGTCATGCCAAGGTCCCTGTGCCACAGCCATTCTTGTCATAAGACTTATGGTCAGGATGCTAATAGTAAGTGGCAACAAAAATGGACCCCCCTGCACAAAACGGTGCACACATTAGTCCGCCCTTCATTAATGGGAAAGACTGCCCCAACAATGATGGACTTTATGGCAATACAAGAGCTGTGCCTTCTCGCTTTCCAAGGTGGCAGAATGCAGGAGATGTAATGCGAAAAAGGAGGAAGAGGGGCGTAAGGATGGAAGTCATGTGACTGCATAGGTGGAAATTCACATGACAGGGACATACAGTTTAAGCCTGCCATGAAGATGATTAACATCCCTCTCTCGCGGAACGTGGGGCTTCCTCTGTGGATTTGCAAGCATGGCCTTCTTTGCAAGAGGTTTAGCAGGGTTACACATGAAAAATACAATAGATGCAAGTAACTGACCATTCACAAGAGCATTGGGCAATAGTCATGTTTCCTTTGCCCACAATATATGTCAGTATACATAAACAACAAACCACCTGTTCTATGCTTTTCCATACTACTACACCAGTGTATGTCAGTATTCCCTATATGAGTACACACAAGTTTGCTTTGCCTAGGAAGATGGCTCTGATGATAAACAATAAGGGAATTGACCCCGCTGTTCAGGTATGTGAAAGGGTAGTGGATTCAGACTAGTAGACCATTGGGATGCCTGTCTGTCAGTGTCTGATTTTACCCAACCCCAGATGAGGATCAGATGCCCAAATAGAATACAAGGGCAAAAGAATCCAGGTTTGGGCCAAACGCAGAGAACATGACATTGATGTTACCTTTTACAGTAGGATCCTGTGGCTGTTATTTGTTTTATTAAGTATCTAGGCACTTTATAGAATGAATGAGATGGTATAATCAATGACATGATGAATAATCAGTTAACAGGATACAATTGTAAAACAAATAATAATAATAACTCAGAATAGAAACCCACAAGAGAAAGAAAGTGAATTGATGGCCCAATTGAAAGAGAGATGAAAGTCAAGTAACAAAATCAACATTTGCAAGTCCAAAACAGGCCACTAGAAAATAACGCCATTAAAGCAGAGCCAGTATAAAACAGTTTGCTCATGGTAAGAGATAGGGAAGAAATAAAGAGGTCTGGAGTGGTATCAAGCTTTAAGGTTAACCTCCATAAATTGGAAATTATGAATATCGTGGGGACAAATACTACAACACATAGAATTAGAAGGATAGTGCCTTTCAAGTCGGCTAAAGGAGTTGTAAAATATCTAGGGATTAATAACACAAGGAAAGGATTGGATGTAGAAGGAGCCAATTACACCCATCTTTGTAAGGAGATTGGTGGAGCAAATTATACCTTACATGACTAGGGTGGCATGCAGTGATCAAAATGTATGTTTTGCCAGCGTTCTCTACCTATTCCAAAATGTCTGACTGTCAAATCTAAAGTTCATATTAGGGGGGTGGGAGGGACCCCGAGCAAGAATAAGCAAGGGATAGATGATGTAATCTAAAAGAAGGGGAGGTCTGTCATGTGAACAACTACCTAGCCTTGCAAATAAGGACACTGGCAGAATGGTCACAACTGGAATCGGACAAACAATGGCTATTCCTTGAATGGGCTATAGCATGCCAGCATTGTGGAAACAACCCTGGCTAAATGAGTGACAGAGGGCTAAGGGGCCCTACATTGATCTAGTATCCAAATGCACAATAGAGGCGTGGCACTTGGTACACACAAAGAGTAATCTGATAACCTTTCCAGAACCATTTACACAGCTACATGGGAATGGGGAATTCATGCCAGATCTCACAGACAAGGGGCCTCATTACGAGTCAGGCGGTCCGGAAATAACGGTGGCGGTAAACCTGCAGGCGGAGGTGTCATTCCCGCCAGGTCTGACCTGGCGGGTTTAACACCGCCCGCCTGCAGGCGGACGTGGAAACACCGGCACCATCACGAGATGGTGTCGGTGTTTCCATGGTCCCCATTCCCTATGGGACCAATGGGACTGGGGATTTTCCCCAGTTCCGCCTCCGGAATTCCCGGGTCACCAGGGTTGCAAAGCCCTGGTAATTCCGGGAATCACAGAGTTGGAATGGTAATTCAAGTCCGGCGGTAACCAAGCCGGACAAACCGGCAGGTTACCGCCGGACTCGTAATGAGGCCCAGGGGCTTTGAGATTTGGCAAAATGGGGGGGTGCTGGAAAACCGGAAATATGATGAAGGAAGTAGACATAAAAACGTGTGAACAATGTAAAAATGATTTGGGCTTGCTAGAGCAGGACAGGTTTCATAACCAGCAGGTCTGGCACTGGCTGCATGATCCATCTATAATAAAGGGAGCCACAAGGCTGAATACAACTCTTGAAAAGGTGCTGCAGGAGGCAGAAATTACAAAGGGATTAACAGCGAAAATATACAGGTGTATCATGGATTCTCAAGGGAAGGAAGAATGGCCCTAAAAAAATAATGGGAGAGAGAACTAGGGAGAGTTATTTCAGCTAAGGACTGGGAATATATTTACAACACTTGGAAAGGCTCCAAACGCACACAGCATCAAGAAATACAGATCAAAATACTACATAGATGGTACTAAATTCCACAAAAGCTACATAGATTCAACCCCAGAGGCAGTGAACACCTGTTGGAGGGGATGTGGACAGGAGGGTACACTAACACACATCATGGTGGGCTTGTTCAAAGCTGGGAGAATTATGGAAGACCATTGAGGAAGTGATATATGAAGTGGGTGGGCTGAACTGTATGCTTAAACTGGACTTTATCATGTTGGGGCTAACTCCAGAAGGAGAGTGGGATGGAATGGACATTCAACTCGGGCTAATTAAGACTATGATGCTAGCAGCAACACTATTGATTGCCTCTATGTGAGGCATGAAGGAAGCCCAATCCACGGACTGATGGCTAATTAAACTATAGGAAATAGCCACCATGGAGAAAATGATAGTGCTAATAAGAGGGAATATGAGGAATGAGGACTTATAAATCAACGTGGGGCCGACTACTCCAACACTTCTGCTCCATAAGACTGAAATGTTTCAGACAAAGATCTATGAGATTGATCTTTCAATATACAAATTAACAGACAGAACAAGGGGGAATAGATCAGTCTGATGTATACTACTGGTGGGCTATGCCAACAATTGGGTATTTTCCCTATTTTTTTGTTTTTGGGGGATCAATTCTCAAACGGGAAAAATTAAGATATGCATTAGAACAGCAGAGAAAATGATTACCCCTCTCTCCGCTGATATCACCTAGATTGGTGATGCTTCAACAAACCCATCATATTTTAACAATCAACATGAAATTACTCCATTTTAGATAACCACGTAAGTAACAAAATGTCTACGACGAAAAAACGAGTGTATATTAAGAAAAAGCCATTGTATTAATTGTTCACAATAATTACATTTTTTTTTATAGCTGGACAAAACACAACCTGTTTGATCACAGTTAACAATTACTAAAAGGTTGTTGATTAAACATAGACAACAATAACAACAAAAATAACAAAAAACACCATATTACATTGGGGTGGATATCGAATATCTTGGAAAATCAATTTTTGTGACAAGACTCTTATTAATTAATGTCTTACAGATAGTCAACATGTTTCGGCATTGACGTGTATGAGACACTATCTCTCGTGTTGTTTTCTGAATGATTGTGAGGCCCTTTTCAATGTGATATGAGCGTGGGAACTTCTGCTTCCGACCATGTCAATTAGGGACTCTTATTTCTAGAAATGCAAGAACCACCTTTATTGGTAGTAGTTTTTCAATTTCTTCAACACAGTCAACTTTAGTAGAGACTCTTCTTCTCATGGGGTATACAAGACTAAGCCATTGACTAAAATAATTATTTTGTCCTGAAGAAGGCCCTCACAATCATTCAGAAAACGACACTAGAGATATTGTCTCATACACGTCAAGGCCGAAACATGTTGACTACCTGTAAATCTGTAAATAATATGAGTCTTGTCACAAAAATGCATTTTCCAAGATATTCGATATCCACCCCAATGTAATCTGGTGTTTTTTGTTATTTTTGTTATTATTGTTGTCTATGTTTAATTGACAACCTTTTACTAATTGTTAACTGTGATCAACAGGCTGTGTTTTGTCCATCTATAACATTTTTGTAATTATTGTGAACAATTAATAAAATGGCTTTTTCTTAATATACACTCGTTTTTCGTGGTAGAAATGTTGTTACATACATGTATTTCTAAAATGGAGTCATATCATGTTGATTGTTAAAATATGAAGGGTTTGTTGAAGCATCACCAATCTAGGTGATATCAGCGGAGCGAGGGGTAATCATGTTCTCTACTGTTCTAATGCATATTACTGGTGGGGTCACATAAGTGGGGAGGGGTATGGTGTTGGAGAGTATGAGGGATGTTTCAACATGTTGAAAACGGAATAACATTATATATTCTAAAAAAATATATAGGATGTGATTACCTTGGCATATTCTGCCAAGTCTATAGCTGATTAAATCACTGGAAAAACAGTGTTTCACACAAACACTGAAACATTTCCATAGTGCGTTGTTTCTCTGTCATGCTGTGTCATCTAGTGAACATTTATGGCATATCAAGACTAGTTAAACAATCTACAGAACTCATTGCCCACACCTATTATTCTTAGATTTCTCGATTGTATTATATACAATTATTTTATTTATGGGGGACCCCCCAGGGCCCTACTTCCTGTCCATTCCCCATCACCCAACCCCACCCCATCCTATCCTTTTACACCATCGTGAGCCCCCCTTACCACACGTTCCCTTACCCACATCCCCACCCAACAACATCACTTTAGAATGGTATCCATTCATATTATCGTTTCTTATCACAATATCACGATATTTTTTCAAGCAACATTAAAAAAAAAGCAATAGTCTTTTTTTCAATAGATTTTTTTGCTACCAATAATATGTCTGAATACCTTCTGTCAATACCTACAATAGGAAAATAGGACTTGGAGAACCTTATGACAATAGCTAGCAAATGTAAGTTCTGCAGAATAGTATGGCAACACGTTTCAAGAAAACATCACCACCCTGCAAAAGTAAAACATATTAGATTTGCCATTGTTTGCATGCGTTCTACTTGGTCCTATTTTCATCTTGACATCTATTCTTTCCGTCTGGGTATTTTTACACAACTTTGCACCTAAGGAAATGCATGAATACTGCAAGAAACTCAAATGGATCTGTCAGGCAGACGCATTCACTAATCGAAAACACACGAGAAAGAGCAGCAGGACACACATGAACATCGTAGTACATGGAATGTGCGATTTCGTGGTCCTTCCGATATATATTAATTCAGCGAATACATACAAAGACACATTTCCTAGTCCGCCACTGCATTGAATGTTATCTATCCCTCGAAGCGGCAAAAGAAAACAGAGCCCCTTGAGACATGCAGTGCGCGCCATTAATGTTCAATCCGTCTAAAAATTATACAAATGCATCTGCCTACCTGTTCCGCGGTCTAATAACTAAACAGTTCCAATTGCTTCAAGTGAACGCAAAGGCACATTTTGTCGCACATATTCAATTTGAGATCAGCACGACACATTTAACTACTAATCAAAAAACAGGGGGAACTTGATGGAAATTAATCTAAGCCTGATCATGACACAGAGGCAAAGAGGAAATACAAGGAAGGGCAAAACCATTCGCTGCTCCTTCCCCTCCCAATGTGCGCATCACATGTGGGCCTCGTTTACAGTCTGGCTTTTCACTGACCTGCTACCCGCAATTAGATGTAATATATTTCATAGTGGTTCTTTTAAGAGCGCCAACGCACTTTCAATTTCGCATGAAGGGACGGTCTCTACAGCCTGAAGGTCGCCTACCGCTCGCCAAGTCCATGATTGCTGCTCTTTTGAATTGATTTCCAATTGATGCATGACAAAAAAAAGTGATTTGCGTGTTACCGCTAACAGTAAAAAGGAGCATGTGAACTCTCTCAAATTCTGCAAAATGTTGTCCAAGCTATATCAGCCTGGGCGATCATTTTCTCCCTGAGCAAAATGTGAGTGAAAACAACGAAATCAACTATTCGAATTTGCATCAGTTACACCATCTGGTCACAGATATTAGTTATTGCGTCCATTTTATACACATTTCCCCATGTGGCTGTCTTAAAGTTGAGCCTGAATTGACCACAGTCTCCAATGAGTGGCTTTCGACTGACCGGATGTTGGGACACTGGTGGGCTGTTGCATTTATTGGAACTCTGGAAGCGGGTCGGATGTTGCGTTCAACTGATATCCTGAAGCCAATCGGCTGTTGCAATCTTTTGATATCCTGTAGTCATTGGGCTGTTGCATTTTATTGGATCTCTGGAAGGAAGCCAGTGAGCTGCTGCATTCATTCGATATCCAGTAGTTGGTGGGCTGCTGCATTCATCTGATATCCGGTAGTTGGTGGGCTGCTGCATTCATCTGATATCTGAAAGCTGGTGTGCAGTTGCATTCACCAAATATCCTGAAGCCAATGGGCTGTTGCATTTTATTGGATCTCTGGAAGCCAATGGGCTGCTGCATTAATTCGATATCTGGTAGTTGGTGGGCTGTTGCATTCATCTGATATCCAAAGGCTGGTGTGCAGTTGCATTCATCAGATATCCTGAAGCCAATGGGCTGTTGCAATCTTTCGATATCTTGAAGTCATTGGGCTGTTGCATTTTATTGGATCTCTGGAAGCCAGTGGGCTGCTGCATTTATTCACTATCTGGTAGTTGTTGGGCTGCTGCATTCATCTGATATCCAAAAGCTGGCGTGCAGTTGCATTCATCAGATATCCTGAAGCCAATGGGCTGTTGCAATCTTTCGATATCGTAAAGTCGTTGGATCTCTGGAAGCCAGTGGGCTGCTGCGTTCATATGAGATCCGGTAGTTGGTGGACTGTTGCATTTATTTGATATCCGGATGTCGGGTGCTGTCACACTCATCTGTTTAAATGTATTTGGCTGAGCTGGGCAACCACATATTGAGGGTTGATGGAGTTGGAGCACCAGTTCCAACATTGCTCTGTGGACGGAATAAGGAGCACATGTATAGCAGACTTGAATGCGAAAAAAACTATGGAGAATGTGCTCTTTATTAGAATTCTGTGAGCCAATATCAACATTTTCCTCCTTACTCCTCCCTTCCATAGACGAGAAAACAGAATTGTATTAGGTATTGGGTAGTTTGAAAAGTAAAGAACAGCAAAATCTACTTTAGAGTCCAGGAACATGGCTGCTCTGGACCCCACATTGGGGCTCCTCAACATCCCACCACCTCCTGCTTCAGAAGGGTTTGAGCTCCATTAGTTTATTTCAGGTAGTTAATAGAGATATTTGGAGGAATTAAGCAGGACAAGAATCCTGTTTGACAGAGCAGGACTAAGGGCTCTATAGAAGCTGCATCAATGGAAAAAACATGGGCAGTGATACTGGACTATTTGGATCATGTTACCACTGTGGGACAATATTCATATTGGCTGTGAGCCTATTTGATGGAAACATTTGCAAGGCGCTACCCAGGGACGACTTACGTGACATCATATTGCAGGACTAAGCATAGACGTTGTGGAACGGGTAAAAGAATCATCATGCAACATTTATATTACAAACCAGTGGCCTATTTGGTGGTGGGAGCATGGGGTGAAGCTGGTAAAAACCAAGGGCTCCTTTGAGCAGACTAGTCATGTAAAATTGAGCAGCACATGGGGCCTGTTTGAGCAGCATTCTGAACCAAAAATGAAAGATGTAAGGGGCAAATGTAATGGGTGCAGGGGGATCCAGGGGAGTATTGAGTAGTAGCATATGATGAAACTGAAGAGGGACAAGGTGTCTGTTTACTTGGGGGAACGTCCAAGGGTTCCACCAGTAACATGGGTTTCTTTACCATTCCTAGATGGGAAAAGTGAGAAGCAACAAAGGCATATTGAGGAAAGCTGTGACAGGTAAGCACAAGGGTTCACAACTGAGTGCCACCAGGAACCTATTTAATCAGTGGAGAATGTCAGAACCTGGAGTCAACATTGCACTATGGGGGATTAGTAACCAAGACCAGAGGCTAAATTTGCCCATTTAAGGTGCACGTTGTAGTAAAACTGAGCTTCACCAGTAGAAATGTATTTTGAGAGGGTGAGAGGCACTGACACTCGGGCACAATGTGGAACACATTTATAAGAATCAGGGATATAATTGGCAGAGGTGGCATTCCCAGCAACAAGGGACTATTGAGCAGCAATGTAGGCCAAAATAGAGCTGGACTAGGAGCGTGACTGAAGAAGAGGTTCTAGCGCACCAATGGGCTATTTCAGTACCAGCACCTGAAGAGTGTTGAAAAGAGTGTCAAGGCACCATCAACACCTAGGGCTAGGAATATTGAGCACTGGGGCAAATACATTCTTTGGAAGGGCAAAAGAGCCTCCTGTCCTGGGCCCTGACCTTTGGATGGGCCCTCACTGGGCTGCCTGTTGCAACAAAGACAGTGCCCACCTCCTATAAACATTAATAACACAGTCATAAGAGAGTATAATGCACTTTTCCCAGTTTGAGTCTGCTGCCTGGTTATTGTGGACAAGCATGTTCTGATTTGATCAATCACTATAAATAAAATTCTTAGGTATGTTTCTGTTCTCAGCTGATGCAATTTATCAGTGTTAGGTTGCCCTGCTGTCCTAATGGCAAAGTGCACCTCTGTGTGCCCTTCCAATTCAACAACAGCTATCATTTTAACAAAAAGATGGAGCATGGTTCTACGCAGTCCCCTTCACCTTTCAGTATTTCAAACATTCGGAATAATTTCAAGTTACTTCTTTACACCCCCACTTCTCTTCACACAGGGCACCGCCATTCCAGTGTCAATGAATAGTTAATTACCGTCTCAATGTTTCAGTTTCTAAAGAGCAAAATGCTGCAAGACAAATCCCTCCTCAAGAGCTAAAAACTGTAATTAGGTGCAGTAATTATGCTACTACCCAATCTTATGCCATCACGGGGACTCTGCAATGGAACAAGGGCGACAATTCTGCATCTACAAAGACACATCATAGAGGCCCGTGTAATCGATGGAAGTTAGATACTGTTCTTATACCGCACACACCTTTCATTCCATCTGATAAAAAATATGCCTTTCAAATTAAAAAGAAGACAGTTACCTATACGTTTAGCCTTTTGAATGACCATTAATAAGTCACAGGGACTTACGCCCCCTTCCTGGAAGTGATCAGTGGTCATTCTGATATTTAAAAAGGGGGACAGAACTGATGATATGAATTACCGACCAATATTGACCTTTAAGATATGTTAGAACGGCGTATGTTATGCTGAGAATGGCTAGTTAATAATTAAATGTGTTCTGCTTTCACTGTATTGCATACAGTTTGTGTGTTTACTATAACAGAAGTTGTGCAGAGTTTTCAACTTTTGAGCAAGTGCAGTAACAAAAATTCAAATGAATGCACAGGAATTTCAGTGTCACTAGGGTTCAGAAGATAGCCCAGTGTGTTTAGGTCTTGTGCAATCATCTATGCTTGTTAAGCTTGATTACAGTACCAAATTCTGCCAAAGGTCCACTCAGTGCTTCCTCTGCCGGTCTGGGGTTGATGGACCTGTGTGTGTGTGTGTGTGTGTGTGTGTCTATATACTTTGGTGGAGCACATCTGCTGCACTAGGAAACAACCTTCACCAGATAGCAGTAGTTATACAAACTATAAGCATCAGTATGGAGCATGCCTACAACTCAAACTGATGTGTGTAGAAACTGGAAGACACATCTAATAAAGAACAGAAAGTGTGTATCGGTACACATGATTTGGTAGCTTCAATGAAGCCTGTGGAACCAAACTGTTAAGGCTCACATCCCAGCTTTCATCATCATATCTCTCTGTATAGTGGTGTACTGTCTTCCGTTTGCTTTCTTCCATTCTGACAGCATTGTTTCGGGCATTCCCATCTCTTAATTTCCATGTGGGTAATTTGAATGTAAGGAGGTGTAGACAGAAGAGAGTTAAACAAATGTCACACGCCTCTGGCTGGCTTATTTTTCATGGCGGTTTATGTGTCACAAAATAGGGTTTCTAAATGTTTGTGTACATTTTAAAATGTTTTTTCTGCACATTTTGAATAACAATGTACAATTCTATGCATGGGGTTCATCCAGAGCTTTAAAATACTAGTAACACCCAGATGAGATACTTTAGGCTCACATTAGTTTGCATTCTGGTAGGTGTACATCACTTGATGATGGGGACAATTGAACTAGATTCATTGTACTTGTGCATTGCATGTTTCTGAACATGCATTTTTAAATATTGTCATGTTAGGTTACAATGTGAAACGTGTGCTTTCCAATTGAGTTCTACATACCTGTGTATTCTTTAAGTTCATTAAATTCAAACATTTACATAGAATTGCACCTTGATACAAGAAGTAGGAAACAATATGGTTAAATATATGAATTGCAGTCTGCATTCACATCCCAGCTTCAACTCTTAACCACAGTGCGTGATCCTGGTCAACTCATTTAATGTCAGGGTGCCCCACCTGGCAAAATTGCCAGGCCTCAAATATTTAAAAGAATGGCACTGCCCACGACTGACTTAGTTCTCAAGATACTCTCTTCAAAAAAGTCATACCCAGAGTTTAGCTGGATTTCGTGTTGCTTCATATACAATAATAGCGGCCACTAATCCACCTCACACTACAGTGTCATTTGCTTCTTTGCTCACTAACTGCAAAGCCACTTGGATGCCATTGTTCTCCTTTAATCTGTGTCTATGTTAGGATATGTGCATCTCCCTGTTAGCTTTTCATACTTCCCCACTATCAAGAAACACTTGTGTACAGACGCGTTATAAATGACTTATTATATTCTATCATATCATATCTAAAGGATGGCATGCGTACCTTATCCATTGCTCCAATCTGTCTAATGTCCAGGCTTGAGCACTGTTGCATTCTGTGAAGCTACCAGTCTGGGTTATGTTGTAATACTGTGGCAAGTGCTGCTTTTTTGTAAAGCTAATGCTCTGTGTCAAGAATCTATACTTCCTCTTTTTGCAG
Organism: Ambystoma mexicanum; assembly: GCF_040938575.1. Taxonomy (NCBI): domain Eukaryota; kingdom Metazoa; phylum Chordata; class Amphibia; order Caudata; family Ambystomatidae; genus Ambystoma; species Ambystoma mexicanum. The sequence goes on along the minus strand of NC_090930.1, from coordinate 1,246,776,122 downwards.
CTGCCTGATGGCTGTTATTGTTGGACTGTGTTCTGTACCTGTGCTACAAATCAGATAGGCCCATCTTCGAGTAATCCATTTGCCTTTGACGTTCCGCATTCTTATGATCCTAATTCCAGTAGGGGGAGCTTGTAGGGTGTTTATTAGGATTGCTGCTGGAGCTGCATGTCAGACCTTGCTTATTGATAGAGACAAGGGCGTGGGGACAATTGAGATGTTGAATCCCTTCTTTTGTTTGGTTCAGGTGGCGCCCGAGATGAGCCTGTCCCTCAGTCCCCATAATACCTCAAGATGGCCATTCAGTGGAGGCCCTTATGATCAAGTAGGTCATCAGCACTACAGGCCTGTGGAAGCTGCAGTACTGACAACAGAGCTGACCAACACCTTTCGTTTGAATAAGTACATTTAAGCATCGTGTGGTAACACTACAACAAACCTACAACAAACAAGACAGAGCTATGGTTTTATATGATAAAAATAATGGGTCACATCTGAGCAGCAATACACCACAGTTTGGGCCTAATTCACAGAACATTTAGCGCAGTGCAAAGTGACTGCAAACGTACACTTTGAACCAGGCCTAATTCACAGAGCAGTGCAAAGTGGATTTTTTCAGAGCAAAGTCACTTGTTCTATGTTAAAGGATCTGTGAATTAGGCCCTTTGGGCCTGATTCATGGGATATTTGCCCTGCCGACACAAACTCTGATTCATGAAACCATGCAAAGTGTATTTTTGGCGTGCAAAGTTCAGGCAAAGTAATTTTGTACTGCAAAAATTACTATGCGCTGACTTTGCTCTGCAAAATTACACTTTGCACAGGTTCCATGAATCAGGGTTTGTGTCGGCAGGGCAAATATCCCATGAATCGGGCCCAAAGGGCCTAATTCACAGATCCTTTAACATAGAACAAGTGACTTTGCTCTGCAAAATTACACTTTGCACAGGTTCCATGAATCAGGGTTTGTGTCAGCAGTGCAGTCAATTTGAACCAGGCAAATATTCCATGAATCAGGCCCTTTGTGTCTAAGATGCAATGGGCAGGTTTGCACAATCAATGTGGAGACTAAACTGAGCACACTGGAGGCCTATGTCAAGAGGTGGGCCTGTGCAGTACCAATATCTCATATGAACTGTAAAACCTGGCAGAGCAGCACCAAACGCACAGTTGAGATGGCGAACGGCCGTGCAAAACCAGCATCATGGGGCAGAAATGAACCAGAATCAGGGATCGATTTGAGGAAGGAATCTTCATCTCGGGAGGATAGCGCAGGGGCAACTTGCTCGCCTTGTAAGCAAGACGACACGGAGCAACACAGGTTTGATCCCCGGGTCTGCGCTTAGAAACCTCTGGGTATTAAGCGTGCTATAAATAAACTATCATATCATATCACTGACAATAAGGCTATACTTCTAAGAATCATTAGGGGAAAATAATACTTTGATATGTCCTGTTTGAATTGGGAGTGGTCCAGCTAAGCATTTGGCCTATTTCTGCTGTATCACAAAGACCCATTTAGGTTTACCAGTAGTGCAGCACGTTTTTGTTTGTATTAAGTGTGATATAGATCACAAAACCTTGCATGCAGTCATACAAAATGAATACATTTTATACAATTCAAAATGTTCCCTTTAACATTCTTCCAGACATTACATTGGCATGGATATTTCATTATTTGAAATGACATCTAATTAATAGTCTATTTCAATGTATACACTGTAAAAATCTGATCAATGCCATTGCCAGTGACGCTTCATTGCCGATACCTCATGGAACCCGAAACTGTCTGTGTTCAGCCAACCTTCATCGTGTACAAACTTGGAGAACATTAAACATCTTAAATTAGAATTAGGACTAGAATAAGAACTACAAGGAGTATGGGTAGGGCAGCACTATCAACATGGGGGGAGATTGATGCTCGAGACGCCCTTTGGAACAGAAACACAGGCTGAACCCTGAGCCGTGCCATCTGAAGAAAGACGCCCAACACCCCCACCCCCACCCAGCACGAGAAACATGAATATTCGGAGCTGCTTGCGTCTATATTTTAAAACGTCGCGATATCCCCAATCCACTTGCCACTGCATTGCTCATGAAGATTGTTGCTCTCTCAGGTTGCTTTAAGCAGCAAACTGTTTCCTTTAAACCAATTTCAGGCCAGGTTTTATCTAAAGTCAAAGCAAAAACACTGTGTATGTGAATGTGTATTACAATACCTCTTAATAAATCTATCTTTGAATGGTGCTTCTGTCCTATTTGGGACAAGGTACAGCCAGTAAACCAGTGTCATATTTGTATAAACCATCATTTGCGAACCTCTAAGCAATTAAAAGAAGAAAAAAAAAGAGCATGCATGCTTGAAACCTGTCGCCAGCCACTCTGCGAAGCCAGCCCAGTTGTGCAAGCAAGCAGTTACAACCTGTGTTAATTTGCACAGCTGGCTTTAAAGTACTGTGATATTACCTAGGGAAAGTAAATGAGCGAACTTGGTATCCTACTAAGAGGAAATAAAAATGCACCCCAGGGGGTCCGCACTTGAAAGTGTTAATTGCCTCAAGTCAAGTGGCTCGCTCACATAGCAAAAAAAGCCAGCACTAGGATGAATACACACCGAATTGATTTCTTTTCTTGCGGCATCGCCCGCAGTGAGTAATCTCCTTGCAACGCTTCAGGAAACAGATCTGGTCAGTTGAGAATTATGACACTCTTGGAGGGGGGTGCTTGCAGCAAGCAACACAAACAGTACCTTCACCCCTCATAAAAAACATAATCAAACGGCTAATCAGCTCTTATTTATGGGAGACGGCTTTTAAAATATCAAACATTAGTGTTTGAATGGTATACCTGCACTAGGACAATACACAATCTTATCTCTCACACACTACGGCAGTGGCAGGCAAGGTCACAACCTTAGCATTGCGGACAGGGGATTGGACTGAAATGGAAATAATAACATTCTTGAGCACAAAACTACTTTGTATGGCCCACATTACCTCAATATATGATAATGCGTGTGCTGCATGACTTAAATCATGACACCTCTTCCATTTAAAGGATCATAATTCAGAGGTCCTCAGGTTGTGCACATGTATCAGCATGGAATGATGCAGGAAACCATATATAATTATTAACAACAAGACAGAGGTATAATGATATGCATGCTACTACTACTATTTATCTATGTAGCTACTCATCAGCTCTCCCAGACCTTAGTGTTGCAGGCCCTTTTTTACAAGCATTGCCTCTGACGTGGTGAGAACCTCAGTGCATACCCCTGAAACCATCAGCATGAATTCAGCACAAACAGCCCCTCCGTGCTCCTTGCTGAAACTGGCTCACACCAGAAGACGATCACTACATGTGGACCAACATTATGTCTGGTCTTTGTCCCATCAGAGCAGCCATTTTGGAAACAGGCCAGTCTATTGGTGCAACTTCTAACCCATGAGCCATTCAGTAAACACTTGTCCAGAGGCATCCCACTGTCTAGTATCCACAGAATAGGGCCACACAGACAGGATCCCGATCTGCTTGACCCTGTTTACGCCTGAAAATGTTTTTAAATAGATGTTATGGATGGTGAAGTTGCTCTAATGAAAACCTGAAAGATTCCACGTAAACAAGTAGTTAAGGGGACGTTATGGTGGCAGTGGAAAATCTAAAACCCATAGAAATGTGCCAGTTAGTAAGCCACACAGCAGTAACACACCCCGATCATGCACTGCTCACACACACACACAACATCACTGATGACACCACAAGAGCATCATCAATGACGTCCATTTAGGAACTTTTTTTCCACTGATTTCATAGGTTTTTTATTAGGCAAATTAACCACAATTATCTTTAACAAGGTTTTTGACTGAATTTCAACACTTTTTTCAAAAATGTTTTATAAGTGAAGATGTTTCATGATATTCCAGCATTATACAATTTATTAAAAATAACTCTTTTGACAGATATTAAAAAAAGATGATGTTACTTTAACAAGCATATGTTTTGCAACGTACCGTAATGTGTGTAACTTTGAGAAGTGCATGCTATGGATGCAAGTTATGGCTGAACTGCGTGGGGCATAAGGTTCAGCCATGCCCAGTCCTCAAACCAGACAAAATAGCAACTGGATGTTGCCAAAGGCCTGGCCCAATGTCCACTATTCCACAGAAAGTGACCTCGGGCCACTTTCTGTGTGTTGTGTCCCATGGCCACACATTCTGGTGCATATCCTTCAACCATCTTGTAAACCCACCAATCAGCCAAAAGGAGATATTGCGCTTAGCCCAGTGGCCACTATACCTGCATAATGGGACACAAGACATCGCCGCAGTTACAGCCCCTGGTGCATGAGACTCAGACATGTTGCCCACACCACCAAGTAACCTAGAGTTGGCATTGGGCGTGGTCTGATGCCCATCTCAGTGGCAAATCCAACCACATGATTGCTCCCAGTCCACCTAAGCCAGTGCACCGATTTTTGAGGAGGCAGCCAACACAGTTATATCATTATTTTGTCTACCTAATTTTTGGAAATTAAAAAAAAAAATAGACTTGAAAGTATTGAGATCAAATTTGTAAAAGCACAGTGACGGGACTAGGATATTGCACTCGTACCAATTTGGTGAAAATCCATCCAGCTGTTCAGATTGTAGGCACAACACAAATGATATTTACTTCAAATCATTCAGGATTTCACAAATGTTGGGCCCCCTGTGATTATTCCTAGTCTTTATGAAACAACATTCAACTTTCACAAACAATTCAGAGTCTAGAGAAAGTTTCATGTAGATCCTTCGACTATTGCAAAGTTTATAATCCACCTAATGCACCCAAAATGTCTCTTTCTTCTTGGATAACCAGAAATATATATACTAAAAGGGTGAGACAGGGATGTGTAGTGGCCCCAACAATATTTAATCTATATCTAGGTGTGTGGGGTACATTTACCAACCCAGCAGAATTGCCCCACATCACCTAGCTGCAATTCAGCAGTACCAGCAGAATGGCTGCGCTGGCTCTATTGAGCACCATTGCATCGCATCAAAGTGGAAAAGTACAAAGGTGCCAATGGTACAAGACTGGTTGCGGAAAATATGGGAGAGTGTGGCTCTTGAGTGGGCAATGTATGCCACGAATGATAAGATTCAAACCTTTGCGAGTGACTGGGGAGAATCCCTGGCCTTCCTCAGAGACGAATTCCGGGTGGGGTGGTGTCCCCAGCGCCTAAGACTATTGGACTTACAGTGAACCACGGCGATCGATACATGAAACTAATGGACCGAGGACTGTGTGGAATCTGCCTCCGAAGGTGGGAGGGAGCAAGGGAGGGGAAGTTGGGGGGAATGAGTTTATATGCTGTAAACCAATAAAAAGATTTATAACAAAAATAAATAAAAACAACTGCGTTTTGCAGATACAAAAATTATGGCTGCACTGTTTTTGCCAAGCACCTATTGGGCAAGATGGAACATGGAACACCCCCGAGAAAGGCTGCCAGTGTTTTCCCTGTGTGCACCAAAGAAAATAATTGAAAAGCAGTGCTGTTTTGCTGCTAGCTCAAAATTTCCCATTGAAAAAGGAAATATTTTACATTTAAAGTGACTGCGCCTGATGCCCTTTTTAATCTGTTCAACAGTACACAGTTGGTTCCAGTGAGACCCAGCTATGCCCAGCCATATTCAGGTTGTGCTCCAGTAAAGCAAAGCACTTCTCACTTAATGACAGGCTGTGTCAGGCAAGATCTGTGAAATAACAAAGAAACTTCACTTCAAGCCGAGTGCAAAACACTTTACTTTGCAACAAAATATCACAACTAAATTCTTTATAAAAAGCCCTCTCTCTCTCCTAGGTCATGTCAGTTTCAAGGGATCTTTATTTGGACAGATGCATGTGCATTAGAAACATGACTGGAGCTTTGGAAAGATTCAGAAAATGAATGTGAGAATGCTGCATTTGATAGTGACATCCCAGCAGAATTAACCCACGTGTAAAATGTGCTTTTGACAAACAAAGGAAATGCTGTTTAAAAGTGAAATGTTGAGTTAAGGCCCTGCCTTTGCCCGGAATATGATGGGGGTTTTGTTGGTAAACATATATAGGACATTTAATTCCAACAGATTTACTTTCTGGTTCAGAAATAAATAATTAATAAATAAATGCATTTACTGTGCTGAAGCCTCAGGACAGGTTTTCTCCTGGCCTGGCTTCAAAGGACATTTGCTTTCTAGGAACAGGATCTGCCTTCCCCCAAGGGAGCCAGCCCCTTGGAAACTATGAATGGACCTAGAGGAAGAATGTAACACGCTCATCAGACTCTGTGGCAGTGCTTCAAGCTGATACTCTGATAGTCTTGTGCCTCGAAACACTTGTGTATAGGCGCATTATAAATGTCATATCATATCATATCCTAGCACAGGGGCAACATGCTCGCCTTGGAAGCAAGACGACACAGAGCAACACAGGTTTGATCCACGGGTCAGTGCTTAGAAACCTCTGGGTATTAAGCGCGTTATAAATAACCAATCTTATCATATCATACAATAGATTCTAGGAAACCTAGGTGTGACTTTTGAAGCAGCGCCTCCCCTCAGCTTAAACTGAGGAGCTTCAAAGGCAAATCCATGTCCCCCCAGGAATAGTGCCTGACATCTACTGGGGGGTTGAATGAATGCCCTTATTTGGAAGACAATGCTGGCCATTTGGGGGCAAAAGACTGTTCTGAATTAATAAACGTTGGACTTTTATTTCTGCAACCGGACAATGCAGTAATGCGAAAGTTTAACAGTTTAAATATGATTTTGGGGGTGATAAAACAAGACATTGTAGCTTTCCCTTGGATGTAGGGGACGCAAATAGCAGAAAAAGTTAAATCATGGGAAAGGTAACAATGGCGGAACGTTAAGAATTAATGCAAACATGCTTTATGATAATATGTACACATGTATAAAGTTATAGAATTGTAGGTGAAATATTTCCCACCAAAAATGGCGAAAGATTATAAGAAGGACAAAACAATGTCATACAGACTTGGGAGTTGGAATGGTATGCTCTGTGTAGAATATATCATTTGCCTATGTCATTTGCAAAAGTGCCACAACTGTAAAAATGTGTGATTTGTGTCCTGACTGATTTTTGGCAAAACGACTGTGTGATGGCTCTGTACCTCACAAAAACACACTCTATAAAACTGAGTCCCCTCCTCCAGTCCAATCTGCTTCTAGGGAGTAGGTGACATACAAAGGCTGACCTATCCCGTTGTTAGAGGCATGTCCAGCCAAAGCCGGATAATTCTGTGATGTCACCCACCTTATAAAAGGGGGAAGTTTACAGAGACAAGGGAAACACTCTTCTGAATGTTCCAGCTCCTGTGTATCCTGATATTCCATATTCATCCTGTCAGATTCCAGGTCCTACTGCCAGGCCAGAGCATAGCTGGCCCTAATCAGGCAGGACCACTGACCCAAAAGAAGCCCCACTGCAAAATCCATTAACTCAGGGAGAAAGGGGAAACAGCTGTGGTATCCTTTTTGAGAGTAGCCTGTGACCAGACCAGCTTCTTGCCTTTGTTTCCAGAAACCCAGTTGGCTGTCCCAAATCCCAAATTCAAGTGCTGATGTGAGAATTACCCCATCCAATAACAACACACAGCATACCACATCCCAATGCCTTGTCTTGGTTCCACTCTCTAAGTAATCCCATCAATACCCCGATAACTTGTTTAAAACTGTCAGAATTCTCTATGCATCCTGTCCTTGATTTCCTAGTGTTAGCGCCATTCTTCCACTCATTTCTGTCATTTGTAAGTCCTTAGTAATATTTTGATTAAATTAATGAATTCTCCTTAAAACGAGGCACACTGCATGAAGGGTTACAACTGCAGCGTAGCCTTTCTATTCACGGGTGACGATTCTCGTTTCTAGCCACTAAATCTAGTTCAAGTGAAACTTGTCCTTTCCTTTCCAAACCAATTTTCTTTGTTAACTGCTTTTATTTTTAAAACCGAATTTACTTTCCCCTTGAGAATCTCATCCTGTCATTAAGTTAGAGTCACTCTTTATCCTTGTGATGTGCCTCTGTCATCCAGCATAAAAACCACATTCTAATGTTGTCTATTTCACCCGTTTTTCAAACCAATTTGACATTTAAACCTGTGAAAGTAAGAAAATGCAAATTCCATGCGTGCGATTTGGCTGCACTGTGTTGTCACTTCAAAGTGGATTTTCGGAACTGTATGCCCTTTGTTAATATCTTACCTTGTCGTTTGCTAGTGTTCTTACATCTATGATACTGTTATAACTCATATTTACCTCATTTATTCAACCACACATGTAAATTAATTAATTACCAATTCTGAGTGTTATTTATGCAATTGAAAAGGTTTTAGAATCCAATTTTGCCTCCCATTTTGTGGGGGAAGGTTGGATTTTAATTCTGTTTGCTGCCTGGTATACCTGACTTATTGCGGCACCTTTCTATTCACTCAGAATTCGATTAATAGGAGTTTGAGGGAGCATTGCAGGGGGAAATCTTAACACAGGTGCTATCTACCCAAACAGTAAAATTGCTCCCATTCATATGTGATTTGGATATGTTATAGTAGAAGGTCAAATCTAAGTGTATTTCATAATTTTACCTTGTAATTAACCTTCTATTAGTGATTGCTGCCCAATATTAAATGTGTGTGATTTTCTTTGAATTTAAAATAAATAAATATTGCATTACCACCCACCGGCCTGGTTTTGGGACAGAAACGCTGATCATGAGGTTCTGAACCAGCTACACCAATATAAAAATAATCAGCACTTACGTATCCCATCCCTTATGTCCAAAAATGTCCTTCCAAAAAGCACAGAGACCTATACTTAACATTCTGCCTGTATTTTCTTCTGACAATGGAAGTCCTAGCGCCGAAACTTCCAGTACCAAGGGAAATGTGAGGATGTGGTGTATGGAAGTAAGTCTCAAATGAATCCCTGTTTCATCTGGTCCTGGAATGCCCGGTTTTCCGAGAACAGAGAATCTGTCTTTTGGGAAGGTTCATCCACTTGACCTCCTGGGTATTGTCAGACAATCTGTGGGTGAGGATTAGGACGACCACAAATGAGGATCCCAGAGTAGCCCTGGCAACACTGCTTGAACAAATATTTGAGGAACTGAATAAGAATATTTTACAGGGATAAGCAGACTGGAGAGCGATAGGGGGTATAAACCGCCTCTCCACATTGTTCTCCTGGAGCTGGATTGTGCTACACATATCTGGTATGGGATATGGGCATGGGATGGGATATGAATGAACTCTGTTTTGAATAGGAAAGTGATAAGTAAGTTGCTGAAAACGCTTTCCTTTCACCACTGGGTGAGTTTTTGTGGAATCTTGTCTGGAAAGTATGATATTACTGTGTTCCTGATTGTATTATTTACTTTCTGGTTACGTTTAGATTTGAGTGTCTATTTGTGTTTTCTTTGTACTGAAGTGTAAAAGTGTATTTTTAAACTAAACAAACTGTTTATTTTAAATAAAATGTTTAAAAAAATATATATAAACATTATTTTAGGGGGGCTTTCACTGCCCTATAGTGAAGGTGCGTGACTTGCGCCTTAGGAAATGCAAAAATTCAATAACAAATAAATTTTGACTTGCAGGACAGATTTGGCTGAAATTTTCCTAATAAAAGGTTTGTCACAGGTCATCACCAGACTACATTTCTTGGAAAGGTTCATTAAAAAATGAGAAAAGTTATAAAAAAAGCAAAAAAATGCGGTTTTGGACTTATTCCCAATCATTTACCCATAGAGAAAAGTGCCAATGTTGTCACGCCAAAGCCCAAAAACTGCTGGACAGAATTGAACCAAATCAAAACATCCTTGGCACGAAGCGTTGACTTTCTGGGTTAGGTTTGGGGTTATTCCATACAGATATTTGATGTGGAAGGGGCTGCACTCTGCTCCCAAAAATTAGTTATTTCTCCAATGGTGCTCTGCGTCAGAGAGACTGAGAGGCTTTTCAGAAATGAAAACTCAGCCATTGTTCCCTATAATTTTATTGGTAAAATCTTTTGACTTGGTGGATGGATTTGCAGCATCTTTACCAAACAGAGAGTTTGTCAACGGCCTCCCAAAATGCAAATTGGAACAATATGTTATAAAATGAAAACACCACAGTTATTAGCTCATTTATTTTCCCAAAGAGAAAAAGTACAGTTTTTTTACAGACATGGCGCGAAAATCTATGGGGAAGATTTGGGCCAAATAAGAAACAACTTGGGCACAAAGCAATGAATGATTTCCTTGGCTGTTATCGGATAAATACATCCATTACCTTTAAAAATATTCAACAGGCAAAGAGGTCCCCCATCTCCTTAAAACCTTTATATCAGTCTTGGTCCTTTGTGTTAGAGATGCTGACTGAGACCAATAACGTTTGACTTGCTGCATGGATTTGGATGACATGTTTCCAAATTAAAAGGTTGTCAGGGGCCACCCATACTGGAAATATCAGGAAAAATAAAATAAAATGAAGAAAGAAAACATGAAAACACAGTTCTCAGCCTACTCCCAATAATTTTCACATAGAGAACAAGTGCAATTTTTGAAGCATGAAAACTGCTTGGCAGATTTGGACCAAATAAGAAACAGTTTGGGCACAAAGAGTTTACTAAATGTACATGAATGGTTTGGGGTGAATCTATCCAGCAGTTTTTAAAATATTCGACAGAGACATGGTGGGGCGCCTGGTTTCTGAAAACCTTTATATATATCGGCCTTTGTGCTTTGCAGCAGAGATGCTGGAAGGATTTCAGAAATGAAAAGACACAATTTATTTTGCTTGATTCCAGTGTTTCTTGTGATATTACTGGGAACAGACACCAATGAAAGAACTCAAAATGCAATTAATTCTGAAGGTAGCCAATGTATTGCACTTAGAAGAATCTTGAGGATTGCCCATGTATTGCATTTAGAAACATTTTGAAGGTAGAAAACATGTTGCACCTAGATTAATTGTGAAGGTAGCTAATGTTTTGCACTTATAAGAATCTTGATGGTAGCCATTGTGTTTTACTTAGAAGAGTTGTGAAGGTAGAGAATCAGGTGCACTTAGAAGAAATTTTGAAGGTAGCAAATACTTTGGACCTAGATGAATTGTGAAGGTAGCCAATGAATTGCACTTTTAAGAATCTTGAGGGTAGCCAATGTGTTGTGCTTAGAGGAATTGTGAAGCTAAATTGTGAAGGTAACGAAAATGTTACTCCTATATGAATTGTGAAGATAGCCAATGTATTGCACTTAGAAGTATCTTGAGGGTATGCAATGTATTGCACTTAGAAGAATCCTGATGGTAGCCAATGTGTTAAACTTAGAAGAATTGTGAAGGTAGCAAATCAGGTGCACTTAGACACTTGTGAAGCTAGCGTATATGTTGTAACTAAATACAATGTGAAGGTGGCCAATGGGATGCACTTAGAAGAATCTTGAGGGTAGCTAATGTTTTTCGCTTGAGGGAATTGTGAAGGTAGCGACTCAAGTGCACTTAGAACATTGCAAAGGTAGCTAATATCTTACACGTATATGATTTGCATAGATAGTCAATGTATTGCACTTAGTAGAATCTCAACAGTTGCCAATATATTGAGCTTAGAATTGTGAAGTTAGCAAATATGGTGCAGCTAGATGAATTGTGAAGCTAACTAATCAGGTGCACTTACAAAATTGTGAAGGTAGTGATTATGTTCACCTAGATGAATTTTGAAGGTAGACAATGTATTGCACTAAGAAGAATCCTGATGGTAGCCAATGTATTGCACTTAGAAGAATTGTGAAGGTAAAGAATCAGGCAGACTTGGAAGAATTGTGAAGGTAGTAAATACTTTGCACCTAGATGAATTGTGAAGGTAGCACATGTATTGCACGTACAACATTTTTGAGGGTAGCCAATGTGTTGCATTTAGAAGAATTGTTTATGTAGTGAATCAGGTGAACTTAGAATAATTGTAAAGATAGCAAATATGTTGCACCTAGATGAATTGTGAATGTAGCCAATGAATTGCACTTAAAATAATCTTGAGGGCAGCCAATGGATTGCAAATAGAAGAATAAAGAGGGTAGCCAATGTGTTGCATTTAGAAGAATTGTGAAGGTAGCCAATTAATTGCACTTAGAAGAATTGGGAAGGTAGTGAATATGTTGCACCTATATGAATTGTGAAGGTTGCCAATGTGCTAAACTTGGAAGAATCTTGAGAGTAGCCAGTGTGTTGTGCTTAGAAGAATTGTGAAAGTAGAAAATATGTTGCACCTATATGACTTGTGATGGTAGCCAATGTATTACACTTAAAAGAATCTTGAGGGTAGCCAATGTTCTGTATTTAGAAGAATTGTGAAGAATTGTGAAGTTAGCAAATCAGGTAACAAATCAGGTGCAATTAGGAAATTGTGAAGGTAGCAAATATATTGCACCTAGGTGAATTGTGAGGGTAGCCAATGTGTTGTGCTTAGCAGAATGATGAAGGTAGAGAATCACGTACACATAGAACAAGTGTGAAGGTAGCAAATATGTTGCACCTACATGAATTGTCAAGGTAGCTAATGTATTGCACTTTGAAGAATCCGAACCAATACAAACATGGATATAGCTGTACGGCAAGTGAAGAGGATTAATCAATGGATGCCCCATCAGAAATGACCAACATGCTCGGCCAAGGTATTCACACACATTGCAAGCAAGTACAATTGAGGCATATGGTATGAGTATTGATATCCTGTGTTTTCCAAGACTCTTTTGGCACATCAAGAAAAGCTTTGCCTTGTAAGGCTATCATTTTCCTTGGAGAAGATAGCATTACTGTTCTTTCAAAACAGAGGACAGCCATAATCTGTCTTCTGACTATGAAGTGTTCTATTAGTACTTGCAATAAAAATAGTTTTCAAAATATTCTGGCTAATATTTAGAAAACAACCTGTACTGCATGATAAACCCTGATCCTTCTGGTTTCATAATAACATTTCACAGTCTATATCTGGATATGGAGGAAAGTAACATCGAACCAAACGGTTATTGTCAAACTTGACGTGGAGAAAGGCTTTAACTTAATGATCAGGAAATGACTACATGAAGAACATTCGAAAGTGGAATGCAGCTACGGGCTGAGGAGCTATCCTCAGATCCCAAAGAGTTTGCCAGAGACAAATGTCTGTACAAATTAAGTGGACTTTGTAATGATATAGGGCATTGGACAGGCATGCTTGTTGCTGCACTTTTTGACATTGGCACTAAATCCCTTTTACTATTAACCAAACAAAGGCATGAGGACAATGCTCTGTGGCTGGCAGGTGAATATTAGAAATATATGTCAACAGCAAACTATTTACATTGACAAACCCCACATCTGCAAAGATTGATAAATCCATAGAAAGCTCCAAATTGCTGGATGGTTAAATGGGTAAAAAAAAATTAGCAAACTTAGATATGAACTCACCCACCAGAAAACCAACACAAATTGAAATTTTGTAACTTCCCCCATTTTGTGAATTCAGACATTTTAAATGACATACTGTAAAACAGTTATGCAAAGTCATTGCGAATTTGAATATATAATATAGTTGGATCCCTTTCTCATCAACGCAGTGCATTGCCTTGAGTAAGGAATATTTTGCTACATAAATAACTTTGCTGACTTTAACATCAACACATTTTTTTATGTATCATATTCTATATAAAGGAAAATTAAGATCCTTGTCAGTTCCTGTTAAGTAAACAGCTTATTAATAAGGCTCATTTGACTGTGTTAGCATATGTGAGGATTAAAGCACACATTATTCTGTACGACCAATAATTTTCATACATGCTTCTTGTATGCCACACGGGTTCACGTGCTTATACAATATTTGACCTTAAAAGATTATGCACATTTGAACCATGATATGAGCATAGCTCATACTTCAGCACTTACACATTCAAATCTATACACATACTCCTCTCATGTGACAGTGATTTCCACTAACAGTTCATAATAGAATCTGTAGACAATTTAATGACTGGCATTCAAGCTCTTAGGTGAATTATGTAACACTCTAGCAAAATGCATCTTGCATAAAGATGGATTTTAGTGAAACAGAATCTTATTTTAAGCACATTGAATAACTTTACAAAGCAAAACAACAAAGTCAAATTCCATAAGAAAGTCAAATTCCTTAATATTACAAATTGTGCAAAAGAGGTGTGCAGGCTAACAACAGAAAACAGTGAATTGGAAAACCATAACAGATGCAGTTATGAGAGACTGGTCACTACTCTCCTTGTTAACCTATATCTTCATGCCTTTTTTGGTGGTCAATACCAGCCTAATGAACCTAGATCTTAGCTGTCAGTATTGTTGGTTGCTATCAGTCTATTTAACATTCAGCTTGCCTGCCTGTATATTTGCGTGCTAGTTACCCACTTGCCAATATCCAGGGGCTCTCGCCCCATCAATGCTTTGTCCCATCCTCTCATCCTCCCCTCATTCATGCCTACCCTCCCCTTCTCACCATGCTCCTAGTCAACCTCTTCCTCCTCCTCCCTGGTCTCTCATTACCACTTACAAAGATTCTCTGCACACACCTGTGGTCTGCCCCAACACTCCCCAAACATCTTCCCCTGCTCTTCCCATTTCTATTCTCTTCTTTCCATCAAAAGGGCATGCTGTGTAATCATCTCTTACATTAATGACTCACTCCAACCCTACTTATCCTGTCTGTGTTCCATTCCCCAATGCACCACACCACCAGACAGCCCCTGCAATCTCGATTAGCCTCCAGAATGCCTAATCCTTCCGCAGTACAACCTCTTTCTTCACTAAGCACTTAGACTGTTGAAACTGCAAACCTTTGGCTATGGATTCGGCAATGAACATAACCAAAACTTGGAACTATAACCAAAACATTGTGCGGTAATGGACACTTGCTTTGCAACCTTTTCTCACTCCCCTCAAATTTCAAAAATAGGAGGTAGAGTTGATCTTATTATCAGCAAGGTCACACTGATAGAGCCACTACCCCATCAGCTTGAACATATGACAATTAAACTACTTGCCCCATTCCTCTAATATTCATTCCCACCTATTTCCTTCCTTGTTCCCTCAATATCTTCTTCTTTGACCTATAACTGCTACTTTAACCTTTCCTACCAGATGGCCCTGATGATAACTGCTGTTATTAGCCTTCCCATCATCACCAAGATTCATCACAAAATAACATGATTACAGTCATAACATCTTCACCCAAACTCCAGTCCGCATCCTTTTTTCTATCCTTCACCCTGACTTCTCTATCAAACCATCTCCCTCCCAGGGATGTTGCTGGGTCTGGAAAAGATCTGAGGCTACACTAATGTCGAGACTGTTGGGTCTAAGGGCTAGCTAGAATTTTGGACCTGGGAGTATAGCCCCGCCCCCATTCCGTCTAGCTAAGCCTCTGCTCCCTCCTATTACTACACAGTTTTTGTACCATCTCCACTTACACTCACTCCTCCGCAACTATCACTAAAGGAAAATTATAACCTGGCTCTATTGCTCTATTCTTGGATCAGTTAAAACCCCCATCCAAGACATCTCTAATACACTTGCCCACTTCATTGAACTAGCATTCGCTGAGTTTAATGCCAAACTTTCCACCTCATTACACTAACACTATCCTAATTGTTTCTGTAACCCCTTTCACTCTGCCCTCGACAGTGGATTGCATCAGCTGTCAAACAAATCAAGACTACCCTGCTACGCACAGTAAAATTAAGAAAATCATTATTCTTGCCCTGACCACTACTGTGGACTGTGCAATTTCATTCTACTATACTGATCGGATTTCATCTCTTCACTCGCACTGTTCTCCATTATCCACAAAACCATTTAAGTCCCTTCCAAAACTCCACTCACTGTCCTTCTTCATCTAAACTGATGGATTTGCCTCCTACTTCTCCTCCAACAAATCAACATCCCACTTCTCCTGCACCTTCACTAACCCTTTATTCTGAATCCAAGCAACCACTTTATACTGCAAAACATTTAAGAAAGTGAAGAGTCACCTTCTCTCCCACCACTCCTCCCCCCTCTTCAACCTCTATCTTTCCATATGAATCTCCCCTATCTGCTATAAGTGATCCACAACAATCCCCATAAGTAAGAAACAAACTAGTGAAACCAGCAATCCACCCTTTTCTAGAGTCATTCTAGAATCAGAAACCTTGATTTTCAGAAAGTCAAGGGGTTGGGGGCGGGGTTAAGATGGAAATGAAGTGCATTACAAAAATCAAGATGTCCAAACACTTCTTCCTGTAGCTTTCTTGTTTCTTGGCTTCAATTGACCACTGTTCAGCTCCGTCTGTCAGCCATCAAAGGCTTTCAATGCTAATTAATTCCTTTCAAATATTTTCTTTTGTGCTGCAATATACCTGGTCCCAGCCCTAGCACCATGGAGAAGCTAGTCTATCCACCTGGGAGAGGTGTTGGTTATCTTCTCATACATCTGAAGATCAGGTGGAAAGCCATTTTGGGGGATAAGAGTATAGGCAGCAAATGTTGTTTTGAATCTTTTTAACATATTGTTGTTCATTGACCATAGCACTGTCTCTAAGTTTAAAAAGGGACAGTTGTCTTTGCCATCATATTCATGAAGTTGACATTTAATAACTGAAGCATGACTTTTTACACTCAACTGGATTCCGTTTATTTTCCTAAAAAGATCAATGCAAATGGTAGCATGACTTTATTTTTAGACATGCTAGCCCTTTGTGGGGTGCCTGTCTGATGTGATCAGGAATGTTCCCTCCAATTTGTAGACTGCTACCAGTTTTGCGGTAGGTTTGGCAAACAAAAAAACAGGTTTCCACTTGTGCAAATTGTCTACAGCACTTTTGAAAGTGTCAATCCAGGGCGTCAAAACAATAATTTAACTTTAGCCACCTGTTCTTCGTTCCATATCATTCTTTCTTTGAGCTTTAATTTTTAATTAAGAATGTAATGGGCATCAATAAACAAATGTATGGGATGCATGTTTTTCGTTGGCACCATTTCAGCTTTTAAAAGTAGTGGTTGCACATTTGACGTACACACTAATGTTCTCTGAAAGGTGGCCAATTTGCAATTCATCTGCTGGAACCTTTGGAAACTGTGCACAGCAGAAGTATTCATGGTCTGCTATTTGACTGGCAGAGATCATGTTAAACACTCAGGATGCCTGACACCAGTCCTGATATTATCACTGACACTGCCTGTTTAGCCACTGGCGATAAGTGGAAAGGGTGCTTGTTTAGCAGTATTACTTTCCTGTCCAGAAACTACATTCACATTGCATGGGACAAATCACAAAAAGCCTAGGATTGTACCATAGCCAATGCCCTTCTCTCACAAATACCATCACTGGTATGCTGACGCTAATATTAAATGATCTGGTGAGGGAACATACACACCGTTTTATAATGAGAAACGCCATGTTTCCAAAGAGTTTTGAAAGAGAAATAGATTGGATTTGCCACATAGGCAAGTGGATGACAAAGACTGTCCCTTACCCTGGTCAGATACACATTTAGGAATCACCAGATGATTAGCAAATAAAGAATTCATTTACAGAAACGGCGGATAATGACACATAATGCGGAGAACGACCAGTGATCCTGGTGTGAGAATGTTGCCTGGTTTATAACCTTAGATCTCCTGAATTTCAAACCACTGTGAAACAGCATTTGATAAAGATCTTCTGTCATTTTTGTTGACCTGTGAACCTACTGTTATGCACCTTTGAAACAATATATCACTGTAGAAGAATTACAAACCTTAGCATTTTTGCATTGCCAACATCCAATGCATAGTTATTAGGCTAGACAGATACACCATTTCAGCCACAAAACCATAATCGATGCAATACATTGTTTCCAATGAACCGTAAATTGCAAAAGGCAAGGTCTGCTTCAGTAAACCATTAATTGTGATTACTTTTTAGTGGAAAAATATCATCCCCTTAGGGAATAGAAAGGCAATTGCTGCCATGATCTTACTATTGATATCTTTGAGAAAGAGTTGGGGTCACCAGGATTAATTAGAGGCTGTGTGACCATGTAAGAAGGAAAGGAACAGGAGTAACATGTTTCCAAGATCGCGCTCGCAATCTGTGACAGAAATGAAATTTCAAGGGTGGGCACGAAAGAAGAGGATTTAAAAAAAAATTGACAATGGTATCCACAAATATTATAGCAGAAAAAAACAATATGATTTTGTTATGGGTTACTCCATGTACTGATAGTACCATACCTATGGAAAAAATATTATTCGGAACTGCTGGTGCTTCACATGACACTAGGAAGCGTATTCTCCCCTTTTCTTGCTAAAGTCGGGCACTACCTCAATTGTCGTTAGGCATAGTGATCGTAGCTGCCTGTGTTTCACAGCCACATGCCCTTTCCTCCCCCCGGTCCTCCCTCCCCTTTCTTGTTAAAGCCTGGCATTACCTCAATTGCCTTCAGGCATAGTAATCGTAGCCGCCTGCCTTTCTCATCCACCTGCCCTCTCCTCCTCCTTCCCTCCCCTTGTCTTGTGTAAAGTCTGGCACTAACTAAATTGCTGTCAGGCATAGTAATCGCAGCCACCTTGCACTCCCCCCTTTTTATGCCCATTAGCACTTACTCTTACCATTTATCCTTTGACCTTTGATACCAGCTTGTCTGTCTCCCCCCTTCCCCCTTGTCTTCTGCTCCCACTCTCCCCAGCACTATCCTAAATCGTCTTCAGACCTATTATGATAGTCACTTGTTTTGTTCCTCTCCTCCTCCCCCTCACCCTCCTCCATCCTTCCCCCCCTCTTGTTATTCATGCACTACATCAATTGTCGTCAGGCATAGTAATGTTACTGCTGGTTTGTCTATTTTTTCCCTTCCCCTCTTCTCCTTAATTGTTCCTTGCACTATCTGAAATGTCGCCAGGCTGATAATGATAGTTATTTTCACGTTCTGAATTGTTTCAAGGACTTGTAAGAATGTAATTGTATTCTCCCATGTTTCCTCCCTCCTTGAAGCACTTTGCAACACATTGTGTATAGAGGCTATACAAATAAACAACCAATTCAATTCAATTCTGAGCCTGTTTTCTTATTTTTAAATGTTATGCTTGTTTTATTGATCCAGACGTTTGAGGTTGCGTTAGATAAAATACTTCTTTTGAATTTGGGTGAATGAGATTCAGTCGCTGGTACGCAGTTATTTCCCACCCCGTGGATATCCAATCAATGCCCTGGTTGTTGATCCACTGGGGGACAGTGGCTCTTCATTGTTCGATCCCGTCATCACATGGCATTTATAACTCTTATTAGTGGCTTACATAAGGCCACCCTTCCCTCTTTTTTCCTCTTCGTTTTTCTTTTGAAGATTGTCAAAACGATTTAGTATACTAGGGATATGAGGGAGTATGATGTTTCAACATGTCCACCAAATGGAAAAATACAAAACATCTATACATGTTAAGTAGAAGCGATAGCAGTGTCAAACCTGTGCCACTTTGTCCCCCGAACTCAGGCCTGTGTTTGCACAAGAGAGCAAGGCATGACAGTGTGCATGAGCCTTCGAGTGTAAGCCAGACCATCATGGCTTTTGCTGCCTGGCATGTTTACTTGGAGGGATCTCATGTCTCATCATGAAAAGCATCCCCATAGGAGATCTTTTCCTGAATTCAATTGTTACAGATAGGAGCATCACCAGAATGGATCATTGCTTAACCCGCTTGAAGGGTTCTGAGTTCCGTTTCAACACAGATGTTGACACAATCTGCAACTCATCACTCAAGTCCTGGAAGACTATGCAAAGTGAACAATAGGATCCAGAAGATATTGGGACTCATTTCGACTGTGGCAGTCCGGAAACAAGGGTGCCGTCAAGCTTACTGCCAACCTTGTATCTGGACCACCACACTAAGAGGTGCCTGGAGGGGCCATTGCGCCCGGTAGGGTCAGACCTACCAGGCTCAAAGGCCCCTGCAGGCAGACATTTCATAGAATCACAGGCACCGTTACCAACGGTGCTGGTGCTTCCGTCTCCCCACTCCCGTGGAGTCCTACGGGACTCCATGGGAATGGGAAGTTACTGAATCTGCCACCTGACTTCCCGCTATGCTGGGACTTGTAATGTCCTGGTGGCACTGGAAAGTCAGGTGGCAGATTTGGTGTTTCTCTGGCCGGCTGCATCCCACCGGTGGAACCAGCGAGTTACCGCCGACCTCGGAATGAGGCACATTCTCGTCCAAAGGGGAGCACCAAAGGCAGAGCTATGTGCATGCCTGTGAAATTTTTTCAGATAAATAACTGAGCCTTGTTTACTCCATGATAACTTTAAAAAGACTGCATCAGTGTAAAAACATTGAAATGTGCTCACAGTATATTGTACATTTTCTTTGCAGATGTATGTGCCACAGAAGGGTTTGACTAAAGAAAGAAAGAAGTACAAGCACTTCAACTGTGAGACTGAGAACACATATAAGTGTTTTCGGACTACCTTCAATGTCATGGAATAGGGATTTAAACTGTAGCCATTACCGCAGCAATGTTCTCCGGGCGCTGATGCTTGTCTAAATGGAGATTGTGTATCATGGCCACGTCTGTCCTTCCAGACCTTCTGGAAGGTCTGGAACGGCTGTGCAGGGAAGATGAGGGGGTGGGTTGAGCGAGAGTTGGAAAATGATTGGATGGAGTCAATAATATTGCTAATTATGACGTAGTATCAAAGGGAATGAATGATGAATGAGTCCTGCAGTTTTAGAAGGGACCACTGCAGGCCACGTTGCTGATTTAATGTTTCACTGATTGCCTCCTTGGATATCCGCAGTACATTCATAACCCCTTTACTGCACCTTGCTGCCACCTGCCTCTTTCATTTTCATTGCTGCCCATCATCTCCCTAAGGCAAGCTCTTAATGAAGGATGCAGAGCCGTTCCTCTCCTGCTCCATTCATGGCAAGGCTGAAATAAGCCAGGGAAATCCACAAATAATTTGTCAACTCACCAGTATAGAGACATTGCATTGAATTAGGAGGAACTTTGTACCATAGTGGGCCTCAAGAGTATACTGGGGCCAACCATCCAACAACTATACGAGCGCACACGACCTTTACACATGTGCAAAAGGCATTTTTAAATATGGTACTTCTTTCCAGCTAGTGAAAATGGCCCTTGCACTAGCCCAAGGCAATTGTGCAGTTAGTACACAAGAGAAATGGATTTGCGCTCCAACAGTGTTATGTTAATCTGGCCCCCATACAGGGCTCAAGTCCAGGGTACACGTGGGTGGACGGAGTCCCCCCACCTTTTCAGAGGATATCCTGGTATGCTAATTCCTGGTGATGCCTCAATCAATTGGTATGTTAATGAGTCCACCCACCTTTTTTTTTCGGACTTGACAACTGCCCCAGGATAAATGTTGCTTCAGTACTACAAATCTTAGGGGTGTATGTTTCTATAGTATTGCTATCAATGTTCCCCTTCTCCTCTGTGTGTACTTTTTTATGTGTCCACAACTTCACGTGCTTCACCTGCACTGCCACTCTCATATTGGGTGAATCCCCTTTCAGCTTTTCTGTCACTCATCCTTTTCAATAGTCACTTTGCGTTTCTATGAAGGCATTGATTCAGGGGCTGCCATTAAGTGGATGGAACGTGGGTAGGCTATTTCCCTGCATTTACTTTGCAATCGCCGTGAAAAGCGTTGACTTCGTGAGGTCATCGTCCATGTCAAGTTCAACGTGTCACCAAGAACCCGCCCATTTTGAATGTTCATAATGGATTTTGTTTGGGTGACGACCTGGAAGTGTTCCAGAAATCAGCAGTGCCCTTCACGTTGGATTTGAAGCTGCAGTGTACTGTGCAGAGGATCCAAAAACAAACTTCAGACTAACACACTTGGGGCCAGATTACAGAAATGTTGTACCAGTGCAAAGTTTGCACGGTATTAACACTAGGGCAAAGTTTGCCGTATTTAAATAAAAAAAAAAAACACTGGACACATTATAAAACCATTGCACCTCAACAAGTGCAGTTTGGCACATTAAAAGCACAAGGGCAACATCTGCCTTAGTGAAAAAAGATGCATTTTCACATTTTTGCACAAGGGCAAAGTTTGCCCTAGTGCTAATACGAAATGGTATTAGCACTACTTTGCCCTGATGCAAAAATGTGTAAAAATGTATCTTTTTAGCACTATGGCAAATTTAGCCCTGGTGCTTTTAATATGCCAAATGCCAAACTGAACTTGTCAAGGTGCAACGGTTTTCCAATGTGCCCCAGTGTTTTTAAAAATAAGGCAAACTTTGCCCTTGTGCTAATAACGTACACACTTTGCACTCTCACCGTTGCAAAGTTTCTGTCATCTGGCCCCAGCTGTCCATTACAATTCTAGTGCTGAAGCCTCGTGTCTTTTTTTAAAATGGCAATACAATTTGCATGGGAATGATTTAAATACATCTACTGCCCACTTACCTAATCGTTACCTCATTAGCACAATGGCAGGCCTCGAGGCCATTTACTTCTGCACACGGGCCATTTATTAAGCAGACAGATTGGCCATTGTCCTTCCTCTATTAGTTTCATTGTGCAGCAAGTCTCAGGGACGCGCTACGCGGGCACACATCCTCCTTGGGCGCATTCGCTGCTTCCTGTCTGACCTCTTCCTTTCGAGCCTGCGTTAGAACATTGAGGCTCGGCACCAGGGGAAGCAATGACTTGGCACCTCTTTTCCCCTGAGCTCTTTCAACATAAGGTAGACCGGTTCCATTTTCTTTTCAGATATATTTTTCTGCAAGCCCTATCCCTAATGACCACATGTATGTAGGTCACCGCTCCATGCAGTATATTATTCTCCGCTCGTTGGCACTGAGGAAAAAAAAAACATATATAAAGCCTCCTGCAGTGTATTTTACTGGCCTCAAAAAATGACTTATGCCTCAGCCTAGTCATTTTTCTTTTTCAGATCCAAAAAAGAAGGGCAACACATTTAATATGTATCTTCAGTTCATTTATTATCATCATTTTTATTGTTTTGTGCTTGCAGGTTTAATGTTAACCTTCGTCATCACTTTCAAGATTTTACTTATTATTTAAAAAATGGGATGCTAAAACTTCAAAATGATATTATGCTATGTGTTATTTATAAAGCGCTCGAACCTTTGGACATAAGAGCACTATCTATCAGGGCAGGACCAGCTTGCATAGTCACAAGAGTTCGCTGGATACATATGGCTGCAAACGACGTGTTTCTAACACTTTCCTAATTTTACCTACGTCAGAATCTGACCTCGGAAGAGGTGGTAACTTCATACACATGTTAGTGTCTTGCACACTGAAACGTCTGCCACCATCAGAGTTGATTCTGATTCTGGGATAAATCAGTCGGAGCAACGTATCCAAATAGCGACAGTCCCTTGGTCAAGCACGCAAGAACACTTCCGTACAGTCACTTATGCCCCAGCGTGACGATTTAAACCAATAATCCCTGCGGAAACCGGGAAACCAATGAGCATGCTTCAGAGCTGGAGTAGCATGTGCATGATGAGGAAGGTTCATAATCATTCTGGCTGTATTGTTTTGAAGCACTTGAAGCTTGTGGCAAAGTGATTTGGGTCAACTGACAATTAGTGAGTTGCAATAGTACAGTTTTGAGCCAATTATTGCAAGACCAATTATTGTCAAATGATCAGGGGTGAATCTTATTTAAACAATCACAGGAATTAAAAGGTCTTACTCATAATCTGATTGATGTAAATGGATAAGTCTTATAGTGAGACAAGATGGACACCTAAAGACTTGACTTTAATAAGCGAGGTGGTACTTCCTGCATCCAGTTGGAAAGAAGGAGAGTGGTTCAAATCTTCAAGGCAAGACACCTGCAGATCACTGGCAAACGGATATTTGTTAATGTTAATGTTACTTGGTCTTGTACCGTGCACTATTGCCACTTGCATGGTCTCTTGGCACTCTCTCAGATCTACAATAGCAGGGAGTTCGAGGGGGGGGGGGGTTGGTAGTGGGATTGAGAGGGAGAAAAGTAGGATAGCTTTGAAGTGCTTCAGTACGGAGAAACCGGTCACTGAGCATAGGTGCGTTTTCAGTTGGTAGTCGTCATGTGGTGTTGAGGTATGGTTGTGTATGGTTTGGTTTCATGTTAGGTGCTGTGAAGTGTGTCTGGTTTGTGGTGCAGAAGAGGTATGGTTGTGTTTTGATCAGAGGGTGAGTATGAGGGTGAGTATGTTGAATGGTTTGTTTTTAGTATGATTAGTTTGGAGCAATACATTTCCTACCCCCAACAACCCCTCTAAATATTACACATTTCCTAACCCCAACAATCCATCTAAGTGCAATACATTCCCCACCCACTACAATCCATTTATGTGCAATACATTTCCTACCCCAACAATCCATCTAAGTGTGTTACTTTTCCCACCCCAACAATCCATCTAAGCGCAAAACTTTCCCTAACCACTACAATCCATATGTGTGATACATTTCCTACCTCAAAACTCCATCTAAGTGTGCCACATTTTCCACCCTCATCAATCCATTTAAGTGCAATACATTTCTTACCCCCAACAGTCCATCTACGTGTGATACATTCCCTACCCCCAACAATTCATCTAAGTGCAACATACTTCCCACCCCCAACACTCCAAGTGTGATACATCTCACACGCCAACAATCCATCTAAGTGCGATACCATTCCCACCCCAACAATAGATCTAAGTGTGATAACTTTCATAACCCCCAGTACCCATCTAAGTGCAATCCATTTGCTACCCCAAGAATCCATCTAAGTGTGATACATTCCCTACCCCAACTATCCATCTAAGTGCAATACATGTCCTACTCCAACAATCCATCTAAGTGCAATAGATTTCCTACTCCCAACAATCCATCTAAGTGTGACAAATTCCGCACCCTCAACAATCCACCTAAGTGTGATACTTTTCCTACCCTCAAAAATTCCAAGTGCTCTACATTTCTTACCCCCAACAATCCATCCAAGTGCCCCACATTTCCTACCCACAACAATTCATCTATGTGCGACATATCTCTCACCCTCAATAATCCATCTAAGTGAAATATATTTCCCACCCGCAGCAATCCATATAAATGCAACACCTTTCTCAGCCCCAAACATCCATCTACGGGAGCAGAACTAAACACAATACAGATGTTAAAGAAATTCCATCTCAGGGTGCGTAAGGGAACATAGGGGTAACCTATATAAGCAGACTGCATGCACAATATGACCAGTCTATACAATTATGCAAAATGCAGAACATGATTAACCTAAGCAAATAGGCTATGTGAAAAAAAGAGTCCAGCCCATGCAAATAAGCCAGATGTATAATACAGCCAAATTACACAATTAGGCTAAATGCATATAGGTATATGATTTTAGGTAATAAGTGTGCTGTGGATTTAGTGGAGTACAGTAATGGTTGTTCTCCCCACCCACACCACACTTACCTTTTCTGTCTCTGTAGGTTGTATGTGCCTGGGTCCTGAGGTGAAAAGGGGCAAACAGAGAGTCAAGCTGCTCAGGAGGGAGGTGCCCTTTGCCTCTGGCCCTTAGGCAATTCCCTGCCTGGGCAAGACTGCCCTGGGAAGGTTCCATAAGTGGGGTGGTTTAGTCACATCGGACAGAGTGTGCCTAGCCACACTGCTCTGGGAAGGGGAAGGGGGATGTGACAGGGCAGGCATGGAGTTTTGAACAGGGATATGTGTAGGTGGGAGTCAATTAAATCCATCCATAGTGCAGGCAAGACATAGTTAAAAAGTCAATCTATCGTGCTGACAGGAATTAGTTAAATAAATCCATCCATGGTGCAGGCGGGAATTAATTAAACAAATCCATCCATGGTGTGGTGGGAATTAAATAAATAAATCCATCCAGACTGCGGGCGGAAATTAATTAAATACATCCATCCACGGTGCAAAAAGAATTAATTAAATAAGTGGGTCAGAGGAGAGGGAGGAATGAGGAATGGAAGGGATCAGGTAGGCCAGAGGAGAGTGACAGGCAGAGGTACCTACTTCCTACTTGACCTAAATGTAAGGGTAAAACCAATGTACTCCCTCCACCCAATTTGTATCCTTAGTATAAAATATTGATGAGTTCTTCTATTAAAAAGATGGGACAACATGGAGCATATCATGTAAAAAATCCTCAGGCTTACTGACTACCAACACATTTCGGGGGACTGCACACTGATCATTCATCATGGTTGCTAAACTATATTCACAGCAAATCATCCTAACTGTATTGCTGACCTGACTTTCTCTTGCCTAGCCTGGTTGAGAAGATTCAAGAACATTCTGGATGCATTCATCCAAAACTTCCTGAGAGCACATCCACCTCTCACCGGTCATTACAAAATATCCAAGGGGCCTTGAAATGGTGGTGATGGAACCGCTCACTACCATGGCAATCCCAAACCGTGTTGTGCAAAGTAAGACCAAAAAGTGGTATACAGATCACATCTGTATATCAAAGCAAAACGCATATCTTGTTTATACTGCCTTTCTTAGGGGCATTCAGCATTGCCATCCACAACAGGCGGTGAAAGGGTTCCAGAGTTCGTTCCACGGGGGAACTGCGTATGTTAACTGCGGGAGTTTAAAACTGAAAAGTACTCATTTTTGTGTGGAGTTATATACGGGAGCGCCCTTATAACCAGCACATTTTAATATTTAATATTTCTTTTAATGGACCTTGGACGGCACACCATGTGTCTGTTCTTGCAATACTGCACCCTGCACCTCAATGAGCCACCTCCTATACATTTAATTATTTTCCCCATCATTGACACACCAAAAGAAGGTCAGCTGCAAATCTCCACTCCTTCCAGACCCTCACAACTATAATGCCCATCCATGTGGTTTCGCCATACTCAACATACACACCAGGTTCAATTATGTACTGCTGTGCATTGTAAACTCTGAATTCCGTCTCCGGTGAATAGTGGCACACCCTCCTGTGTTTAAGCGTGTGCATGCTTGTATGCACTTTTTTTACTTTACTGGAGGATCCGCCACTTGACGGCTCAGCCTTTTTTTCCCTTTAGTCTTTTATGA
Organism: Ambystoma mexicanum; assembly: GCF_040938575.1. Classification (NCBI taxonomy): domain Eukaryota; kingdom Metazoa; phylum Chordata; class Amphibia; order Caudata; family Ambystomatidae; genus Ambystoma; species Ambystoma mexicanum. Next base: position 1,246,749,033 of record NC_090930.1, on the reverse strand, counting down.
TCTAATAGTGACTAAAATACAGGTTGATTTAAATGTGCCTTAATGCACTGTATTTTATTGCATTTCATTGTTTATAGTTCAGACCTAGCTGTATAGGATGTGAGTGGCCAGTATTCGGACTAGCATCTTTTAACGGTAGTGCATCACTCCATTAGAATGATCGAGATGTTTCAAAAGAACAAAGCACATGTCAACCAGGTACTGTGCTGGGTTGAATCATAAATATTATTGTATGTACTTCATAACCTGTCATTTCATAGTGTGGCTGATCTAACATTTTATATTGGTAAAAATAAAACACCCTTTGAGTTGCCTTCAACCTAAGCTGCCAGTGTTCTACTGTTTTATTTTTATTTTACATATATTATCACCAGAAGAGTCAACATCAAAGTTCACTAAGTTCACTACAGTAATCCATAACACATTTCTAGTTGCAAAGCTACTGACTGGTCATACAAAGTCACTTGTCAACTCAATTCTACACATATACACAACATACAATTTCTTACTCGCCAAGCGTCCATTATGACTAGCCAATGACTAGTGGTGAGTGCAAATGTTGCCCTCTGGTTTTATAACTCAAATATGTATCCTACTTGGAAATATGATTCTATGGCTGAGTTCAAACCTCTTCACCTATAACCTTATTTGCTATGACTGGTCCCCATGCTATGCAGTATTGGTTGGTGTGATGCATTTTCACATGGGTGGGTGGCTTTGTGGTGATGTTTTCATGCATACTATTACCAAATGTATTACTATGTTGAGACTCTGTGACCCGAACTCCAAGAATACAGTCTCACTTTTGAATAAAACAACACACTTTATTGACCCTTAAGTGCTAAGGGCGAGCATGCTCATTCTTTTTCCATAGATTTCATTAAAGCCCAGCAGTTAAGAGGTTAAATCCATATTTAGGGTTATTGTGGATAGAGGGATGGAGCATCTAATGGCCAACTGGGTAGGTATGAATCGGAAGTATATTCCGAGGGACTACGTCACTTTAACCTTTAAAACACCCACATTTATCCACAATCTACTCTTGAAGGGCAGTCATGAACGCCAAGGGAGATCTGACATGTGTCTACTGTCACTGGCCTTCTTCTATAAACCCCCATAGTCTAGTGAAAGGAATCAAGTACGATTGCAAACGCAACCGCATTCACTATTTGCGGGCCAGCTCACAACTGGTACTGATGTGCTAAATGGTCACATTAACATTCAACATGAGAACAGATTTGCGTCCTAGGAAACATTTAAAGAGGCAGACTGGATCGGCCGCCAGGGGGCGCACGGATGCAGAACTCCTCCGTGTGAGCTCCGCTCCCCTAACCCCCAAAAGTGCTTTGAGCCCCCACTTTTGGCCCCCCCACCCGAGCAACAACGACGGACGGAGTCCCCTGAACCTGGCCCCCGACTTCCGGGCGAAACTCAGACGAGAATCGGAGCGATTTTCCCATCGAAATCGCCCCGACTTGAGCCGCCCCCTTCGGGCCTCCTACGCAGCACCTCCCAAGAGCACTGAAGCCGCGGGGATTCGTGAACGGCCTACTCGGCCTCCCACACTCCAGTGCATCACCCTCGCCAGCCGCCCCCCCCCCGGATCACAGGAGAACTCTTGCGGGCCCCACGGACCGGCTACAGACAAGTCGGGTGAGTGTTTTCCGCCCGCAATACGCGCGGGCTTCCCACGGCCCCTGAGAGGCGTCCCCGCCCCTGAGTACACGGACTGCCAGCAGCGCAACCCCGCCTGCGGAGACACGGCGCTCCCTCCCCCTGGGACCACAACAAGTCGCCTCCTACCCGCGCCCCCCCTGAAGTTACAACAGGCACCGAACAAGGAGACCAGGAGCCCCCCTCCTCCATCGCCATAGCGGTGGCGGACCCCCGAGGCGCCGAGTAAGACACAAACTCTCGCGCCCCGCACGAGGGCCTCCAGGGCTCCTGGAGGATATGAAATCCTTTGCTACCCCCCACCTAGTAGGGAACTGCTCCCCCCATGCTACAGAGCTCGGCCCACACATTGAGGGCCTAGCATGGAACTCCCTCAGCAGCTAGGCAGCATTTTGAATGGGGCCCTGCCCCCACAAGCCTGATCCGGACCTCCTCTAGCCCCGAACTGTCCACACCGGACCCCCACCAGCTCAGTACAGTCCAGACAGGCCCCAAAGGCTACACCAGAACAGTGGCAGAGGATACCAGACTGGAGGCCACCACTGGGGACGTACAGTGCGAACGGAGGGTAGTGCCCCTGACCCCAGGGCGTGTGCCTCCTCCCGTCGCCCGCTCCCGCTTACCGGGACACCTGAGTCACCATCCCGCATCTCACGCCGGCAAGCAACCAGAGCCTCGGTGCTGAGGGAAAGGCCCCCAACATAGGGGCGTGTGCCCCCTCGCACCCACACATCGCATGAGCATCCGCAGCAAACTCGCCAGATTTGCATACATCCCCCCATACCCGGACCCCGATACCAACGGAACAATGTCAACTGAGCCCCCCGAGGCGGGTGCGGCAGCCACCAAGGGGGACATAGCCGCCCTCCTAAGTGAGATCAGAAGCATGGGCGCGAACTTAGGAGGCAAGATCGACAGAATGACCCAGAGGGTCGATAACATAGAACAGAGGCTTGAAGGAGTTGAAAACAACCAGGCCTCGATTGATGTAATGGAAACCCACCTGAACCTCAGAATGAGCAACATAGAGAAAAGAGAAGAGGATATCCGACTAAAAATTGACGATTTAGAAAATAGGGAGCGCCGTAACAACCTCAGCTTTTTTGGGATTCCGGAGCGCGAGGGTGAAACAGAGTCAGACCTCAAACACACCATACACGATATCATCAGGATATTAGTCGCAGATGAGAATGTGGACGAACTCGCAATTGAGCGGATACACAGAGCCGGCGGCCCGTCAGGAGCCGGCGCCCCGTCAGGGGGCCCAAGATCCGTCCTAGCCAAGTTCCACAGGTACCAAGATAGAACAAGGATTCTCACAAAGGCCCGGTCGGCAGACTCCCTCACCCTCAGCGGGGCCCGGATAACCATTTTCCAAGACCTTTCATCGCTCACGTTGGCTCTACGGCGTCTCTGCAGCCCCCTCACGAAGTGGCTCACGGACCAAGGCACAAGGTATAGATGGGAATACCCCTTCTCCCTCAACTTTGAGCACGAGAGCAGGCGGATAACGCTCCGATCCGAAGACGACATCCGGAGCTGCATTGCGGATCTCTTGGGCTCGGACCCACGGGAGGAATCACATTGCGACTCGGCACAGGATGGAGTGAGGAGGAGACCCCAGGGCCCGAAGCGGAATAAAGTCAAGGGAGCAAGAAAATATAGACGTCCTAATGACTCCCCGGACGCAAATGGATGAGACGGCACCCACCCGTCACTCGCCCTGAGGAATCTCACTCGGGACCCATGGACCAGGGAGTTGGTACCTAGCGGTGGGACGCCGTCACAGACCCGCCGGACACCCCCCATTGTGCGCTTTCCACCGATGTCATAGCTGATGGTCGACCGGCGAATGACGTCCCTCGAGACCACACGTATCGTTGCATTTCTTTTCTATCTTTTACCTATAATAACAGTTCTTGTTGCTTGTTAAATTGTGATTGATGTTCAGCAATCAAATTGGGAGGGAGGGGGCTCAAAACCATAATACGCTACCATGTGGGCAGGGGGTTGCAGGGCTATAACCCTCACGGGCGGTCCGCTGAAAGGCCGGCTGCGTACATCTGGTCCAACGCGGACGCCATCAACTTTGAGACTCAGTTTCACATGGGTTTGAAAGATGCAGAACTTAGATTGAAACCGGGAACATTGGGTATGATGACCAATACCCAAAGGGAAGGGGAGGTGGGTGGGATGATCGCAAATTCGATGCCTCACGAGGCACGAAACACTTATCAGTGTACTTCCACTGTGGCAACTAATCTTCGAAGACGACGCGACACACACGACGAACACACTAACTGCAGCAATGTCCACGAAACGTAACGTAGCAGGTGACAGGCACGGCACCCTTAAAATCGGCACTCTCAATGTCAAGGGCCTCAACTCCCCCACTAAGAGATCTCTAGTATCCCGAGAATTCAAGAGGGCAGGCTTTGATATCCTCTTCCTACAAGAGACTCGATACTCCAGAGGCGAAGAACGGAGAGTTTTACACCCCAAACTAGGCTCCGAACACTGGGGTTCTGGCCCCTTGAAAAAGGCGGGGGTGGGCATCCTGATCAACAAGACCCTACAATTCGAGTTACTGAGATCTTGGTCCAATGTGAGCGGTAGAACTATCGTCCTTGTAGGCAATATACAAGGCACCACCGTCACGCTCGCATCCATTTATGCACCAAACACCGGCCAATCTCGGTTTCTTCACCAAGCGATCCCCAAGGTCATGACTGAGGCGGAAGGCGAAGTAATCCTGGGTGGGGATCTCAATACGTGGATGGACCCTGAAATCGACAGGCAAGCCGGCGACCCCTCCGCAAGCACCCCAGTCACCAGCGCACGCTCGAGGGTGGCAGAACTGATGGATGTATACAACTTAACAGATGCCTGGAGACACCAGAACCCGTCACGCACAGGCTACACCTTTTATTCGACTCCACACGCCACGTACTCCAGGATAGACTATATATATCTAACGCCTGCACTCATAACGGCAATGACGGAAACCAGTATATCCCCGGTCACCTGGTCGGACCACGACACGGTGACGGTCACATTGGATCAAATGACCCTCCCCCGGAGGTCTGCCAAATGGCGCTGCAACGACTCGCTCTTTAGAGACTCGGTTTTCCGAGAGCAACTCGAACAGGACATCACCCACTATTTTGAAGAAAACAATACAGGTGACATCTCCACGAACACAGTCTGGGAGGCGGGCAAAGCCACCTGGAGAGGGGTGCTCATCAGGGAGGGTGCGGCCAAAAAAAGGGAACGACAACTCATAGAGAGTAGGCTACGGACCGAAATCACCCAACTGGATCAATTGGCGCAAACCGCGACTACGGAGAGGCTACACAAGATAGAACAAGCCAATGCCAAAAGGGAGGAACTGCGCCAGCTCGAAACAGAGGCTATTGTGCACCGACTCCAATGCCTAAAGCAGAGGCACTATGAACACGGTAATAAGGCGGGGGCACTACTCGCTGCTAGACTCCGAGGCCAGCGTCGCGAGAGGTGGGTGCCCACTATACAAGAAGAAGAACCACTCCGAGTCCGTTGCCCCCCCAATATCCCTGAAGCCTTTGCCACTTTCTATGAGAAGCTCTACACCTCGCAAGAAGCCCCCGGCTTGGAAGCAATTACAAATTACTTGTCGGCGGTTTCCATGCCTTCTCTCTCAGCAGACATTGCACAAGCCTTGGATTCCCCCATTACAGCAGAAGAAGTAGAAAATGCCATTAAATACTCCCGATAGGGAAGGCCCCCGGGAATGACGGCTACACAGCAGGATTCTATAAGACCTTTCAAAGTGCCCTCCTCCCCTTCATGGTTGAACTCTTCAATAACATTCTTCTCTCTGGAGTGGCCCCCGCGTCCTTCTCAGAGGCCCTGATAGCAGTAATCCCCAAAGAAGGAAAGGACCCGAAGTACTGTGCCTCATATCGTCCGATATCACTGCTAAACACCGATGCCAAAATATACACAAGAATCCTCACAGCCCGCCTAGAGACGCATATGCCCTCGATAATCCATAACGATCAAGTTGGCTTTATTCTGGGTCGACAAGGCGCTGACTCCACACGCAAGACCCTCCACCTGACACATGAATCTAGAACATCTCCAGATATGCCAGCATTGCTGTCAATTGACGCGGAAAAGGCGTTCGACAGGGTCGAGTGGCATTTCCTAGAAGCCACGCTGAAGCACATAGGCCTCGGCCCTGTCCTCCGCCGAGCGATTAAAGCAGTCTACTCGACCCCGAAAGCCTCAGTAATGGTGAACTCCCAATTTTCGCGCTGGTTCCTACTAACCAGGGGAACGAGGCAAGGATGCCCCCTCTCGGCGATACTTTTCGCACTGTCCCTAGAACCACTTGCCAGAGCCCTCCGGGCGGACTCCACCATGGAAGGTATCCGAGTGAATGGTAGGGAATACAAGTTGGCCCTGTATGCAGATGACATCCTGCTGCACGTACTCAACCCCCTGTCGTCAGTCCCGCGGGCGATTCATCTCATTGAAGAATACGGAACACTCTCCGGCTTCAAAATCAATAGAACTAAGTCCATCCTCTTCCCGCTCCACGTACCCTCCCCTGAACAACAAATAGATTTGGCACACCTCGGCCTAACCATACAGGACTCCACACTACGCTATCTGGGGATTAATATAACGAGAGATCTTACACAGCTCTACGAGGCGAACTTCCCCCAGCTCCTAGCTGCCCTAAAGGCTGATCTACTGAAATGGAAGCCACTCACAATCTCCTGGATGGGACGCTTGAACGCAATCAAGATGGTGACCCTCCCACGCTTCCTGTATCCATTTCAGGTCCTCCCCGTCATGATCCCAGAATACTTCTTTAGACAGGTCAAGAAAGCTATACTCGATTTCCTCTGGGATGGAAGAAAACCACGCATAGCATATGATATCCTGATACTACCGAAGGAGCTGGGAGGAGTAGGCCTTCCAGATATAGAAATATATTATCAGGCAACACAATTGAGGATCCTGGTCCCACACCTACGAGACAGGAAGGACCTTCAGTGGGTCCAGCTCGACAATGACTTCCTTGTCAACGTGACCCTCGCAGAATGGCTATGGGTTCCTAGATCGAAGCTTGTAAAACCACTGCGCGAACACCCGATATTGGGCACCATGTGGAACATTTGGAAGAAGGGAAAGGGTATGACAGGAGTTACAACATGGCCCTCACCCCTGAGCCACCTCTGGTCACCTGGCATCCGTGAGAGAATCCCCGAACACGCCAGGTATCAAACCTGGTTTGATGCAGGTCTAGAAAGAGTCGGTCAGCTGTGGAGGAAGGAGAAATTTATATCAATCTCGGAACTGGAAGATGCCCTCCAAATCCACCCGATCCCGATCTTCCTATATCTACGGCTGAAAGGGGTACTGTCAAGAGAGGAATGGAAAGCCGCCACGCGCAGAGAACTAACGCCCTTCGAAATGATTCTTGACACGACCAACGCGACCAAAGGGTTGATATCCCGGATGTATAAAGCTTTGATCACCAAAGACCATTCCCCGATCCTCCGCCTCAAAGGAAAATGGGAAAAAGATTTCGACAGGGAATTTGACCAGCAGGCCTGGGACCGAATATGCGGAACGCCCGCCAGAGTGTCTATTGCTGCCCAATACAAATTGCACGCTGTAAAGCTACTCCACCGTTGGCAGTATGATCCGCATAGACTTTCAAAGATGTTCCAAACCTCCAGCCCCAGATGCTGGCGCCATTGCGGAGCGGACGCCAACTACTGGCACATGTGGTGGGGGTGCCCCAAAGTGCGCATTTATTGGCAGGAGGTCCTAGGGTGGATCAAGCGACTAGATGGCATAGACAGAGAATCCTCTCCCCTTCTGATGTTGTTCGGTCTTGAAGATGATGATGACGAGTTGGTGCGTGTGAGAGGACTGGTATCCCCCCTCCTATTAGCGGGCAGAGCAGCCCTAGTTACAAAATGGAAATCCCCACGGCTGCCAAACGAAAAAGACTGGCTGAAAGTCGCCACCAATATCTACACAATGGAGAAAATAACGGCAGCCCTGCACGACAAGGCTGCGAAACACGAAGAAGCGTGGAGTGACTTCGCAAGCCATTACATGTCAAGACCGAACGCCCACCCAACATCTAGTCAGTAAAAGCATTCACCAACTGCCTTCCATGATGTACGAAAATTGAGATCCTTATCACTTAAACGCCTGTGCCTGTCACACACCCGATCACACTATTAATGATTCACGATTCACAATGACAACGACCATCGGAAGTTGCCGCGTCGCAAGTTTCATCAGACTATAGCAATCATCATGCCACGGAAGTGTTATGAGCAGTAAAAGGGGAGGGAGGGAGGGAAGGGGAGTTATATAGTTCACTCATCAGGAGTGGACCCACGCTTGACTGTACTGTCATTATAGTTATGCTATTTGAATCAGAGTTGGGAAAAGAGGCAGAAGCGATATTTGGTTTCTATGTATGTTCGACTGTGCTTCTAGCTCATGATTCACTTTTGCTGTTTAAAACCAATAAAATTGAATTTGAAAAAAAAAAGAGGCAGACTGGTACATTCATCCACCGAAACATCAACACGGTCTTCCCTCGCAGTTAGGTCAGTGCCATTTACATATGACAAATGTGCCGCTCCAACTCTGGCTGCAACTCTGGAGGGTGAGATTAGTGATGATAAAATAGTGTGTGCTGAGAGGAATGAATCAGGTACCTTAAAGTTGATGGTTTGCATTGCGAGCTTGAAAGTTAGAACTAGATATACTGATTGGTGGATATGTACCATTACAAATTGGATTCCATTGTTTCAAGAAACACGGGCTATTAACCTTATTCATATACAACATATACCCTTTATTCAGCTCCAGCTGTTGAGCTAGATGCTAATGGCTGGCCTTCTGGTGGACTTGCATTGTATTTATACAGCACCCTAGCTGCATCTGACCTCCATCTTATTTTCTTCTCCATATTTTCTCTTCATTCATCTGAAGTTGAGAGGCAGAGCTAGGTTTGGTGAAACTTCATAACAAACCAATGGGCAAGGCGTTATATACCCTACTTAGAAAGACCATGGACTTAAATTCTAATATATGGACCAATTACCCAATAATTATCGGGGGCAATTTTAATTTGAGATTATGACCAGGGGATGACTTACTCCAAGACTGTGAGGAGGAATCGTCTCAGTGTCTACCCAAATTCAAGCTGATGGATCTGGTTACCTCAGGTCATGCACACATGTGGTGGGAGTTATTGCTTGAGAAAGATTTCAGAGCAGTAAATGGGAGAACTGAATGGGCATTACAATATTATAGTCTACTATATATTGATACCTGTCCAGTGGTGGGCTAACACAAGAGGTTTTCAGATCCGAGACAGGAGCAAAAGTGATCACAACCCTGTCGTCCTCCACTGGCACTGGCAGGGGGGTGATCTTCCACCAGGAAATAGCTCAGTTTTTCACAGAAATGTAATGAGGAAAGGATTCAGGATAGTTCGATGGACATCTGTAAAGGAGGCCTCCCTTCAGGAGCCGATTCTTTGTGCCTGTAGAGAGGAGATACTGACATGTCTGGAATATTGCACTAATTCACGAGACATCATAGATACGTTGCATGAATACAAATTGTGGGAGGATTTTTAGATCACTGCGTTCTGACATTAACTGCCCCAAAAGGGTCCTGGCTCTCCAAAGCACGTGAAGAAAAGATGAAAGCACTACTGCAGGCTCTCATATGTCAACCTCCTGATATCTCAGAAAAAACTAGGCTTCTTGGTACAGCTGGTCGGTTGGGCGACTCATTACCTATTTTAGGTCAAAGAAATTGCTGTTTGTAACTAGATATAGGCTGGGGACAGGAATAACCCCTTACTGCCAATATATAATATTTCGTCACAGGTCACTGGATTGACGGTAAGCCGAGGTAAACCCCATCATAAACTGTGATACAGGTATGTCAAAGACATGAAAAAAGATCCAGGACAATGCGCCCTTTAGGGTTATAAAAAAGTGTTGCATTTTACTTGCTTCCCATCTTGGAACATCCAATATTAACATTTGCCCTTATAGTGATAACACATGTTTCGGCCCCACACCGGGGGTCAGTAGCTCCTCTTATGATAGAAATGTGTTGAGTTTATACGAAGCCAACGCGAGCGATTTCACTTCCGTCCGGAAGATTACATATTAATGGGATTTGGCCCAACACATTTCTATCATAGGAGGAGCTGCTGACCCCCGGTGTGTATGACCACACTAGCCCTGATTTGAGAAAGGCCACATGGGGCCGAAACACGCGTTATCACTATAAGGGCAAATGTTAATATTGGATGTTCCAAGATTGGAAGCAAGTAAAATATAACACTTTTTATAACCCTAAAGGGCGCATTGTTCTGGATCTATTTTCATGTCTTTGACATATCTGTATCACAGACCTCCTGATATCCTTTGTATAAGAGAGAGGGGAGGCATTTATTAGGATGAACTAGCAAAGGGAAGGGCGTAGATTGCTAATGATGGCTGCGATAGGTTCTGGAGTGCAGCAAACAGATAAATAGTAACGATTTCTGGCTTTCAGTTTCTAGGAACACGCAATGCTTGGATTTTGGAGTTAGGGAGCTCACTGAAATTCATATCACCGAAAAGGTGTGGAGAGAACCCTTCCAGGGTCTGAATCAATGTACCCGAACACAAAGGACAGGGCGATGAACCACTGTATTCAAAGTTGTTTTGTTATTTAGCAATACTGGAATTTTAACCAACATATTTACATTTATCTGGCCAAAGTTGGAGAGCAAAATCAAAGTAAGCAGTCAGTGTGTTATGCAAAATTTTACTTAATTTCATTGTAATTGATCCTTGTTCTGAAACATATCCTGCTGTGCTTATAAAGTCAACACTATTTATCATGCTGTTCACAGTGTATTCATATAAGAATGGATTCTGTTCTCACCAAACATAGACACAACTATGTTCAGTTTGCACCATTATATTCACTCCAAACATGAACAAGAGCGAATTGGGTTAACACCTCACACCATTAGATTCTCTTCAAACATGAACAAGAATAAGTTGAGTTAACACCAGTGCGCATTTCAACACTCAGGAAGTGCTGGCGGGTTATGGGAATCGCTCCCCTTTGCTTAGTGCCACTAGCGTTACTTGTTTAGGTAGCAGTGTGGTCATAGTTGGTTGCCAAGCCCTCCTGTATCTTTGTCAGGGTGATGCATGTTGTTTGGGAAATCTAAAAAAATGAACTAGAGAAAGGGACTTCACCATTTCGTATAGTGCTTGGAGCCCCAAGTATGCAGAAGAATCATGCTGACATAGCTGGTGAGGATTTAAAAAAGCAATAGTAGTTAATTCTTGTCAAAGGGCCGGAATCATGGGGATGGAAATAGTCAAATTGCAGCATCTGTTTGCATGTTCTCAGGGAATACTCTTGAGGTAACCATATTATTTAGGAATCTGCATATCCCGGGCATGTACACTATTAGTTGTGGACGGGTCCTTTAACATGCAGTGCTCAGTCTTAGGATTAAGTGGGTCAGCTTGTAGTGTTGAATGGGTGGATCCCCAGTGATAAAGTTGGTCCAAACAACGCTTACATCCTGTTGATGGTTTGGTCGTAAAACCTGTTTGTACTTGTTCGGTTTTGGTGGCCTTCACAGTTTATGGATTACTGTGCTCTTTCACCTCATAAAATATAGTATGGAATGTTCCTGTTTCCAATTCCCTTGTTCAGGGTGGTCTCACTACATTTTAAAGGGTACTTTCCCATAGTAGCAATAAGTTGTAGTTCACTACGGCTCCATTATCAGTCTGTATTAATTGTAGGAGTGCAGAGAGTTCTCCAGTGTGTCTCTCTAAAACTCGTGCCTGTCAAGCCTACAGGTGGAGGATAAGAGATGACACAGAAATGAGTTGTCTATATATGGGCTTGTTAAATGATGTGCCTGTCCTGGTGCCACCCTCATGTCCTCTCTCCTCACCTGTGTCACCAATGTGCAGCATCCTCCTTAGACGGAGCGCGGCAGTGATCGCCATGTTATGGGGTGAAGAGCATAGGCCTTCACACCTTTGATGTTATTGCTCATACAGCCACTAGTGTGTGTTTAGTGAGAATGCCCCTCGTAGTCACCTGATACAGTAGAAGTACCTAAATGGCTATTGATTGTGTGAAGGATGTTCCACCGGCATGTGAACTAGTGGTAGAGTAAGTGTTCCTGTATAGAGGGTATAGTTTCCCATGATTACACATACTCCAACAACAGGTGTAGAAGGCAGTGGCCAATTCTAGATCAGTGCACACAGCTGTGTGTGATGAAAAAAGGGAATATTCTGCATTAGTTGTTCAGAAATGCAAATTCATCACACTCATTGAGACACCTTTTAATAGAGCAAGTGTTGTTAAGCAAGTACACTTCTCTCTGTTTCAGTCTTCTTGTGCCGTCACCTTTTCTGTGTGATGTCTGTATTATTTCTATAAGGGTCCACCTCAGTTCTTCCACTAGCTGGTTCTTAGTTGTGTATAATGTTCAGTGATTTTGGTGGATGAGTACCTGTCCTGATGTGTGAGCTGTGTTCATTGAAGCGGTTGTACATTTTGTGTCTGGTGCAGCCTACGTAGATCAGGTCACATGGGCAATATATATTGTGTAAATAACTTTCTTGGTATTCCAATTAGAATGGAACTACAGTTCCCATTTGATTGCATTCAATTTGGGAATTTGACAGGTGTGGTGCACTGGCATGATGTACAATGTCCAAAGGGGTGGTGTCCCCAGATCTGAGGTAAGACCCATAGCTCTGTGAGGGTTTGTTCATGTGGTTCCTGAAAAGTGTTAACCAGCCTTTGGTGAATCATTCTCCCTTTCTTTAATGCAAACACAGGACTCTTTCAATTGGGGAGTTCTGGTGTATCCGGGGCCAGTTCTTCCCGATTATCCATCTTCTGATATTGGTAGGAGGAATGTATGTGGTAACACATGCCATTTTGGCTCCTCAGATCTTTGCTTCTTTCTTGTTAAGCAATAGCTCTCTATATGTATTGTTAGCTTTTTCTATGCATCCCTTATGAACTTTTTGGGGTATTCCCTGTCCTGTAATGTATTCTTTAGTTTGTTAACTTCTAGTACATGGTCCGAGTGGACTGTACAATTGTGCTTGTGTCTGAGAAACTGGCCGTAGGGAAAGGTCTGCCATATGCTGTCTAGGTGAAACATATCCCAGTTTAACAGCGTGTTTCTATCTGTAGGTTTATAAAATGTTTTGGTTTTCAATACAATGTTATCATTCCAGATCAGGAGGTCAGGGACCACTAAGCTTTCCTTATTGTGTTGTATCTTGAAACACATATGAGGTGTGCAAGCATTGAGCCAAATCATGAAAGTCGAATGTTCTTTCTTAGTAGTAAAGCTTTTCCATAGAATAATATGATGGTCATAAGGGTTGTGTTGAATTAACACAACTTCTCTCATATGAATGAATGTATAAATTGGCAATGCTGCGGGAAAAAGTAGCTCCCATGGTGGAACGTTTGATCTGCTGGAATGACTGTGTTTTGAAAATGGAAAAGCTCCTAGTCATTGCTATTTCAGTGCAATCTACTAAGAACTCTGTGGATGCTAGCTGGGGTTCATCTCTCTAGTTCAGGTCGAACTCTACAATTTCAATGGCTCAGATTTGTGTAATGTTGGTGTATAGGCTCTCTACATCGAGAGTCAGGAGAAGTTGTAGATTAGCATCAAATGACATACCATCTGCTATATTGATTGCGTGTGCTGTGTCTTTGCTATAGGAGGGGATGAGCTGCACAGAAGTTCTGAGGAAGAAATCAACAAGGTCGAATTAGGGTTCAAAGATTGAGCCAAGTGCTGATACAATGGTTCTGCCGGGAGGGTTATTTGGATTCTTGGGTATATTAGGGAGTATGAATAGAGCTGTATTGTTAGGATATTCCTTAAATAAGTATGCAGACTAATGTTCTGTAAAACAATCCTCTTCCCTGGCTTTGGTCACTAAGGCGAATATATCATCTTGAATGTCTGATGTAGGGTCCCTTCGCAGGGGTGTGTTAACCGCTTCATTCTGCATGTGTTTGTTAATCTCTTCCTCACATTTAAGGGTGTCCACAATAACATTGCCTCTCCCTGTGTGTGCTGTTTTTGTGGTGATGTTACGGTCACAACCAATGGCACTTAAGTCTAGTCTCTGGTGATGTTGTGTTTAGTCATTATATCCTCTTCTCCAGTTTATCAATCTGTGCTCAGATATGCTTTATTTATTTATGTATTAATTTGTTATGCGCCGGAGCTCACATCCATCAGGGTGCAACATGTACAACACCACACAAGTACAACAGGTTTATAATTAAACAAACAGTATCGTCTTGAGAAGTTTCCTAAAAGTAAGCATGTTTTTTTTTCTATGCACAATGCTGGAGGAAGCTTGTTCCAACCCAACACAGCTTCCACCATAAACAAGCAGCCAATGCCTCTAACTTGTTTACTTCTAGGCTTGATCAATAACATCGACCGGGTAACTCTACTACTTTTTTGGAGAAACAGGTGTTCATTTAGGTACTCTGGCGCTTGTCCATATAAACATTTATGAACACTTGTACTCATCTTGAAACATTCCAGCTTCAACTGGGAGCCAGTGCAGCTCCCTCCTGAGTACAGAAATTGGGTCCCGTCGTGCCACACCTTTGGCATTCCGCACAACATTGTTTTGTAGAATCAGCAACTTTTTGACACAGTTTTTGCTTGCTCCAACTATCACCTACTACAGTAGTCAAGCCTAGGCATTATAGCAGCTTGAATTAGCATGGTGTAACTCCCAGGGAGACATAAGGCTTCATCATTCTGAGCAGTCTCAATGATATTGAGATGTGTTATAACATGAGCTTCAGCACCAAGAGATGGTTCAAAAATGACCCCCAGGGTCTTCACTTTAGACACTGCCTGAATATAGTGCCCGTATGGTAAAGCCCTCGTACCGCACCTCTAGTTTAGCATGTGTTTGTGTGCATCTAAAAATAAGGAACTCTGCTTTTTCCACATTAAGGCAGAGTCTGTTTGCCGTCATCCAATTTTGGATAGACTTAGATTTGGCCGATGCTCTCCATGTCTCTCTCATAATGTCCACTCAACTCCATGATGTGATGTGGGCATAATTCATAAATCGCACACCTAGATTATCCAGGAGATCACATAGGGGACGACAGAATATATTGAATAATGCCGGGCAAAGACAGGCCACTTGCGATACACCACAATTAATTAGCTCATGCTCGGAGCGTGCATTACCCCAAACTATGCTCAATTTCCTCTCCTCGAGAAAGGATCTAATCCAGTCTATTGTTCCACTAGAACACCTTTTTTTTATTATTATTTTTTTTAACTATATCATTTTTTGGATAAATGGTACTTGTACTTGCAAATTTGAAAACGTTCTTTAATGCAGCTCAATGTTGCTTACAAAGTGTGAACAAAAACAAAAAAGCCTGGGTATGATGAATAACGGCTGCATTTCTGATTAATGTATCTGTACAAGAAAGGTGTTGTCTTTCATTAATAACAACGTCGTCACATCTCTCACCAGATTTTCTTCAGCGCCAAGGCTAGCGCGCCGGTGTAGATTACCACACGATGTTCATGCTGTTTGCTCACTTGGCCTCTGCAAAACACTTCCTCGGCTGCCATTACGCTTTTTGCTGTTTTTACAGGGAAACTTTGAATGCAGCGGGCCTGATTTACAAAGGCGTTTTACAATGGCGTGAGAGCCCATAATCTATTGTATGATTCTCACGTGCATGACGTTGCCCGGCCCCACATGCGTTGCTCTAGTACCCTTTGGGATGCTGCGCACTTTGGAATTATTGTCGGCAGACCTTTCACAGTCCTCTACCCGCGCGAGGCCATGTGTGCTTCCGTTTATCACCGTGTTACGCTTTGGAGTTCACCGTAGCATGGAGAAAGCGTATCGCAAGTGTTTTAGGAAGCTGTCAAGTAGTACGCTTCAAGATTAAAAAAAAACGTGATTCTGGGGAATGTGAACACGGAGCATTGGGGTTTGGAGCAGTTATTAAAGTGCTTGCTCGTGGTCGCGTTGCTCTGCATGAATGATGTTATTGTTGAATTCTGACGTTGTATCGATTGCATACGCTGCATTGCGCATTGCTGGATTCTTGTGTGGTTCCCCACAGAGGTTGTTGCTTCGCCTCTGATCTAAGAAATGGACTTGCTCTTCAGTGTATTTTAAAGTTAACTTGCATTGACCTGAACTGCGGCTTAATGTAGCTTGTCTCTACAAATACCTTTATCCCTTGTTTGGATTACTGCCAAGGTTCTGGAGGCATTGTTTCCTAGATGGAGAAGCAACATTTAGCAGAGGTCGATGAATCATATGTGAGAACTGTACATGCGCATGTAGGTCGGGGAAACACTTGATAGCCACATGTGCACTGTCCCCAACACCCAATAGTTGTTGTGGATTGGGGTCATACCTCCACCGCCGCAAGTGAAACTGGAGATTGGTAGAGAACTTCAACAGTTTTTTTTTTACTGCAAATGTATAAATGTTACATCTTAGGGTAAGAAACGTAAAACAAAAATTCCTGCCATATTTTGTAGTCCCATTTGTCTTTTACGAATAGGAAGAGCATAATTGCCAACATGACCCATTCCAATCTGTAGGTGCTTATCCAGTCCTGTTTTTTTCTTTGCATTCTGGGACTTGTAGTTCCACCTTTCCCGTTATAAAACTCAGACTATAAGTCCCAGAATGCAAAGAAAAAAAACAGGACGGGATAAGCACCTACAGATTGGAACGGGTCAAGTTGGCAACTATGGGAAGGCAACCCAGAAAGGTGACGGCCACTCTCAGAATCCATATTTTTCTGTTGCATGTGACCTTGGAACACACCATTGAAGAAATGCTTTTTTTAATTTGGATTGATGTTTGCATGGAATTGAGTGATGAGTGCACTGAGAAATGACTGAACCGTGCTGGCTGATAACTGCAAGAACCGCAGTATGCACGGTTTGGCTTGTGTAAATATTGGTGCTAAATACACCGCCAATTGTGCACAATTGCCTGTTGCTGGTGAAATTTATGTGATTGGGTTCCAGGTTTATGAATTTCAGAACGGTGCAAGTGGTAATTTCAGACATGTATGAAACACGCAGTTATTTTCTATGTCTGCATGAGAGAACATGTTGTTTCCCCATTTTCATTTTGTGATGTATTTATTTTACTGTTATTATGTGAAATAGTGATCATATGTCATTCGCTGTCAGATGGAGAGCATAAAAATGTGAAGTGTTTAGTACAAGAAAACACACATAAAACAACAACACATTAATCTCAGAAAGAGATAAGTCTTCGTCCCTCCAGGGAACTGGAGAAGAGATGAGGGAATTCAGACAGAAAACGGCAAAGATTTGCAAACACCAGGAAGGAGTTTCTGGACAGGTGAGTGTTTTTGCTCCATTTTGACTGAACATCACCATCATGGGGTGGAGGTTGTCCACCATGTAGGTCAGATGGATTAATCAGGGATTCTTATAAGCAAGGAGACCGGGCCTAAACATAGAAACCACTTGCTATTATTAAGCGCGTTATAAATGAACAGTAAAGTAATTGTGCGTAGTTGGTTTTTGTGAATGACTGGGACTGGAGGCCACGCATTTCAGCAGCCTGTTTTCCTTTGGAATCCTGCAATCGAGTCTTTTTGTTATTGCTACAGAGAGCCTGCCTGGAGGAGGACCCAAATACACACACACACGCGGAGCGCGCAGTGTGCGTAGTGTGTTTTGGTGTTTGTGTCATTTGGTGGCGAGCAGCGGCATCGGATGTGAAGTCAATCACACCATATATCTGTGAAAAGAATCTGAAGGCCCCCTATCCCTATTGAGCCGAAACTGGTAAGAGCCGTGTTTTAAGGCTTAATCTATCCTTGATTTTACATTGCTATTGTCAGCTTCTTTAAAACTTAAAGCTTGGAAGGGGAAGCAGTGGGGGTGCTGCAGCGGCACAGAGGTATAACCCTACGACTTCCCCTGAGCTGCTGGGAGCAGTGGATCTGAGCATGTGTATCACCTGCCTCACCCAGAAGGCATATGTTTCCCTTGAAACAATTTTGTGAAACTACTAAGGACTAAAACGAGAGAGAGACCAGTAAAATTGGTGACTGAATTGCAACCTCTTCATATTGCTCTTGAAGAAAAATGCCAGTGAAGGCTCCCTACAAACAAAGGGTCTATAACCTGCGGAAGATGAAAATAAGATGTCAGGCAAATCAGGAGGCTATAAGAGAGCAGTGACCTTGGAGTCGCCAGGGTCTAATCGGGGACTATGAGAGGAGGAAATGGTGGATGCTTTACACGGATTTCGCAAGGTGTCTAATCATACTCCGGCTCCAGCTCCTGACTAAATTACAAAATATTTTCAGCCCATCGTGCTATACCTGTTAGGAGTTCAGTTGTTTAAACTAATGCCGATGAAAGAATGAATAAATCAGCGGGAATGTTACCTCCAGAGTTACTTTCTAACTCCACATTCGGGGACATAGTTAAAAACTCTCTGCTAAGACTTTGTAACCAGATGTGCTCAGGGGGCTGTCAGCTGACAGAGAGGGGAAATTTGTCAGAAGCAAACCTAAACTCTACAGGATTCGGCCTTGCAACTGTCCATCTAGTGGCCTTGGAGCCTAGAGCGTCTACTCCTATTCCTCCCACTCTCGAGCCATCATTACCTCCTCCTCCTCTGTCGACTATCCTGCCCCTCAGAGACCATGTTCCTTCCAAACGCTCTCTGCAACAGCAAATATGTTTCAATCCCCCACCCCCATCCTCTGGACAGTGGTGAGATTGGTGAGAATAGACGGCAGTTAGTGTCTGCCGAGTCGGTCACACATTTAGGGAAGAGTTCTTCCATTGAGGGGGATCAGTCAGCACAACTAGAGGTGGGCACTTCATGGGATGAGTTACATTTTGCAGTGAAAATTCTTCTTAAACTGTGTGATAGGATTCAGGAAGATGTAGCGATACAAAATGAACAGCTAACGATCTTAAGCGATGGTGTGGCTGGCCAGGATGTAGAGCCCCTCACAAGGCTGGGGTCCCAATCTGGGGCCAACAGGCTTATTATCATTCTATCACAGAGCATGGCTACACATAACAGTCTGCAGGAATCTCACTGTCAATCGCCTCAAAGTTATCCTACCACAAACAGCAACGCCAAAAGAAAAAGCAACAAAAGAAATCTGCAGAAACTAAGGAGACGTATTCTGTGATCCCAGCTAAAGCCCAGTCCCTTCTCTTAAACTCTAAAGCCATCAAAACGAAGGAAAAAAAGGATGTCCCGACAAAAAAGCCACTGTCAAATATGTATGGGCACCCTAACCAGTTGGCTCCTGCAAGAAAACAAAGCTTTAACTGATTCCATTCAGAATCCTCTTCAGAGTGGTGCCGAAGAAAAGGTTCTTAATGTAATGGAGCCAAAAGTGGCAACAAATTGTCTCAACCAGGGTTGGGGTCGAGCCCTCAAGTAGGCCCTTTTCCCACCCAAGCAAAAGAGTCGCCTGCTCCGGACATGGCTATTCAGATACCGGCTGTGACGGTGGACAATAGAAAATTTACCATACGGAAAACTGGGGGAAAATCTAAGCATCCCCATATAAACAGAAGTGAACTTCTAAGAACTTGCAGTAAAATCCCTGCACTGCGTATTCTCAGCTCATTAAATTGTGAGTATGTTTAACCTATGGAAACTGGGCTGCCAGGAGGGTGCAGAGTGCATTGCAGCCTGCCTGTTATGGCTTCACTGGTTTGTGCCCAGTTAGAGTCATTGGAATTTCTAGGGTTTGAATTCGACCGGGTACCTGATGTATTGACTGCCTCAAATTGCTATCACTGCTGTACTCAAAGCAAGAGCGCATTAGGGGAAGGTGCTAAGCCTCAGGATGAATCAATTGACCAGATAATAGACAATAGACACGGGTGTTGCAGTAGTTGAAAAGAATGTTTGAGAGTGCAGAGGGGCTGTCTAAAAGAACATTCTAATTGACCTTGTGGAATACCAGAGGCCTTCCACATTTTCTCCGAAAAGGTCCCTCACTGGACTTCCGTTTGCAAAATGTGATATTTAAGCTACAAGAAATTCGGCTAGTGGACCCGTATTTGATTGATGGTTATCACTTGTATCAGGCCATGGCAAAAAAGAGCTCACGGGGGAGACCTTCTGAAGGGTTGTTGGTAGGAGTAAACCACAAACACGAATCTAGGGTTCTCTACACTATTGAGCCAGAAGGAAATGCCATGGCTGTGGAAGTCATCTTGAAAGGGCCCTTGGAAAGGGGAAAAAGTGGCTAAAGTACTTACTAGAGGCGGATCTGGTTGTACTGAATGGAAGAATTGATGGGGATATCCATGGGAAACCGTCCTGGCTGAGCAAGGGTCGTCTGGCAACCCTGGATTATTTGTGTTGTAATAGTGTTTTCACAGACAGAATTGCAGGGCTGGACAGTTCCGAGCAAAAAGCAAGTGATCATGGAGGTTTGAAAACGTTATGGGCACTCGAGTTACAGGGCCCCAAAATGGGGGAACCTTCTGATGTGAATGCTTCTGGGGTGGGAAATAGGCTATCATGGTCTGCAAGAAATGTTACGAGGGCCTGTGTAATCCTACGGGAAGAGCTTAACCTGAAAAAGGTTGTCCCATATCAGTTATAAGTAAACAAAATAATGTTGGTTGACAATGATTGCCTCTTGTGCTGGCAAAAAGAAGGGCAAGGTTATCTCCAAGACAGGTAAACAGGACATTCACCAGTGCAACCCTGAAATTCGAAGTGCAAAAAGTACCCTAAGAAAACTGTTGCACACATGGCGCATGTCACGCATCAACATACTCGCAGTCCAGCATGAAACATCTAGGGTAAAAAAACAATATTGAATCTGGATAGGGAGGTGTTACGGTTCCCCGATCCCGTGCTCGTGTTCGGGCTTCATGACCCTCCGTGCCAGGGTCTGCTTCACGTGGGACTCGGCGCTTGGCTGCCCCGTTCTTTCATTGTTCGCAATTGCCTTGGAAACTAACTGCGGTAACGCTTTGTTTCAGAAGACCTGTTACCATAGCAGCCACATCTACTGTGTCACATGATCGGATCAGCCAGTTGCTGCTGCAGGTTACGCCCCTGCATTCATGTAAAAGACTTGCGAGCCCGGTGAGCACTGCTTCTGATTGAATTTAGCGCCCTATCCTTGTGAATCTTCATGTTCTGGAGTTCCTGTTTTCCTACTCGACCTTTGCCTGTGTTATTGGACTTCTTCTGCCTTCCAATTTGATACTGCTGTGCTACATTGTTGCTGACTTGTGCCCGTTTCACGGATTCCCTTTGCTTCTGACTCCTGTACCTTTTTGCTATGCTGTTGCCGACTTGTGCACGTTTCACTGACTTCCTTTGCTTTGGTCCCTGTACCTGTGCTATGGCATATTAGACCGCATATACCTCACGAACTCCAGTACAGTCCGGAACTAGTCACACAGACTTCTTTCATTTACAACAGACAACCTTGAACTGCCTGCTATTATGCCTACACCCTTTCAGGACTTCCTTGTTTACCTCTACAGCCCGTTGTTGGGATCCTTACAATATCTGGATTTAGTTCGCATACGAGTCGCTCTGCAGCCATCTTTCCGTGCACCTCCTCGGAACTAGTGTGTCCCTCGTGCCGTCCAGTCTCAGAAACCCTACTAACTTCAATTGTTATTATTTAATCCTTTGCATTGTGTTTCCACTGGATTTCCTCCTGCTGCAGTTCCTCAACATTTGTCCTCACTACTTAGTAGAAACTGATAAGGGATTCTTCTACGACCCATACTGTACTAGAGTCCTTGTATTGGTTAGGTGATACATATCTTGTTTATCTCTAGGAACCAGGGTTCTGACAGCCTCACCTTCTGACCTGGTTTGGAACACCCTACAGAATGGCGACAGGTGATTGATAATTACACGGAGAGTGGTTGGAATTATCGTTCTTACACACCATTGACCGTTTGTTTTTTCTCTTTCAGCCTGGTCTCGTCACAGTGTGCTCTACCCGCTCTTTTATTTGATCTGCTCCTCTGACTGTTCTGTTTCCACATCAGAGGGGTGTATCATAGAAAAGAGTTCCCTCATGTGAGGATGCTTGGGTTAAGGAATAACCCAGGCTCTTCATTCAAATCGGAATCCCCAGGGATCTAACACTAACCTGTCATCTGCACCGGAGAACCTGGTCGGTGAGTAACAGGAGGAGTAAAAGAGAGGGACTGATTAGAAACTGGCAAAAAACGATTGACACCTTAACAAGTCTCCACACAGGCAGCATATGGCAGATTCTGGCTTCAGTAAGGGGTGCCACTGACCAGGCAATCCTGAACCCTATTTTGGAGAGAGTGTGGGTCAGGTTTATTGAAGCTAAAATGTTTGGAGGAGAGGTCCAACAGGAGTCAACATGGTCTTCGGAGTCCAGTTGGCCTATTAAGGTCACTTTTAGTAATATTTTTAGTCACTTAAAGGCCCTTAACAACTCTAGGGCACCTGTGCTAAATGATTTGTTGGCTGCAGTATTGAAGGGTGACATTAAGCTATCGGCAGGTGCACTATGTCCACTACTTACAAAGGTCTGTGTTACTAAAACTATGCCAGACTCCTGGAGAAAATCAATAATGGTCCCAGTTTACAAAGCCGGTGACCGATTGGCCCTTGAAAATCACTGATTGATGTCCCTGCTTGATATTTTGGGCAAAGAATTTGCATTATATGTCTTGGAGCATTTACAGAGCAGGGTAATGGACAATAACATACTAAATCCCTTTCAGACGGGTTTCTGCCCTGGTTCAAGCATTACACATAACATAAGAATACTTGACCAAATTATATCCCAAGCTAGACAGCCCTTCTCAGCATCAATTTATATTGCTTTCATTGACTTTTTCTCAGCATTCGACCAAGTTGACCAAAATATAATGTTTAGGAAAATACGACAATGGGGGTGTCCAAGCTGGCTTTTGGAGAAAATCATGGCTCTGTGTACTAATACTTCTGCCCAGATTTGCATTGGTGATCATGGCCAATTGTCAGAGGTAATGAGAACTAGCAGGGGGGTATGTCAGGGCTGTATGCTGGTCCCGCTACTTTTAAACATTTACATAGCATTCCTATTGAAAAGATTATGGGTAAGAGCAGGCTGCTTTCCCAGGATTGGCAATGTGCCTATCTGCGGGATGCTTTACGCCCATGATTTAGACATATTTGATCATCTGTTTACAGGGATAAAAAAAATATGCTAAACGAACTGGGTAGATATGCAAACGAGAACCAGCTCTCAATCAACCTTACCAAAACCAATTTAAAGTTAGTCTGCTCTAAAAGAATCCCCAGGACAAAACTAATGGCTTTGGTTGGAGTTCTAGAGTATAATGATGCCTATAAATATCTAGGCCTTGAGATGACAGCAGCTTGTGATTATGGGGCCAAAGTAAGAAGGGCTAGACAGATCACATATATGGCTAGAGAATGCGTGTTGCAGCATTCTGGGTTCCCACTAAAAGAAACATTGTTATTAAACAAAAAATGGCTATGTCCAATGTTTTTGTATGGCGTGGAAGATCTCGATATGAAAAATCTAAAATGGTTAGACGGTGTGGAATCCTGTTTTTGGAAGGTTGTGCTCGGACTGCCTAGCGCCAGCTCGATTGAATATGTCTGTCTACAGTTTGGACTGACCTCCTTGAAATCCCAGCTTTTGATCCGTAGGGGCTCCTTGATGTTGAAGGCCAAGATGGAACCAAGTTGTCTCCTGTTAGCAAATTTGGAGTTATGCCTTGGGAAAGTTGGTGAAAAGCGTCTCCCTTCTGGTAAATTTATTTCAAGAACTATGTAAAATGATTGATTTGTTCCATAATTTTGCAAGATGTAATGTTTATACTTAAAGGGTCATTTAGTCGCTGGGTAATTAAATGGGACTGGCGATGCAATTTTGAACATCTATCCAAACTAAAGGGCCACGAGAGTGTGGCACACATTGTTTACCGTTTTATTCAACATGAACAGTATTTATTGTTATGCCCATATCCAGCTGTCCGTAAATTTAGATTAAGGTTTAGGATAAATCAATTGCCAGTATTAACTGTTCGAGGCCCATAATTCAAGTTGGCTCTTTTAGCAGGATATTGTTTAATTTGTAAAATAGTCACTAATCTAGAATCTGTCAAGCATGTGCTTACAGAATGTCCACAAATGGGAGCCCTCAATATGGCAATGCTTGGTCCATTTGTCTATGAGTACAATTCCATAAAGTCATTGGATTATTGGGCCCTCTGCTTAAACTCAGAATCAATGTCTGTAATACTGGCATTACATGGGGTATGGAAAAAGATAGAAATGTATCTCAACTAAAACAACAATTCTATGTAGTCATCCTGTTTACGTGCAATATTAGACACTGAAATTAATTGTATTCCGTTTTAACTTTATTTTTGCACTAAAGTTTGTTTTGTAGGTGTGACTGGAAGAAATTATTAATTGTTAGATGGTTTGACTGATTGAGTGATATTTCTTTTTAAAGTGAATAATATAAGTGTTAAAGATAGATGGAAAGTGAATGTTGTATGCAATTATTTTATAAATGTATGTTGTAAAAGTGATTGTAAAGTTGATTGTAAAAGTTATTTTAGAACTATGTATACTAAAGTATTATTATTATTATTATTATTATTATTATTATTATTATTAATAATAATTTATTAATTAATAATAATAATAATATAAAATACATTATTGCCTGGTGTCCAGGGGTGAGGGGAGGCAGAGGCATTACCAACAATGAAGGGTGTGAGAAAGACCTGTAAATTAGCTCCTTCTTTTTGATTGAGAGATACCCCCACTCTCTGATATAAAAAATTAATAAACTCAGGATGCTCCTATTTTCTGAAGATGCAATATTGATTTAAAAAAAATGCTATCGGGGCTCCAACATCAACTGACTTGTTTTAATAACGTGTAGCATGAAGGGTATCAAGGTACATCTTATTCAGACCACATTATTGGCATGCAATGTACTACACTCCCCAAAACATTTTCTAAATGTGTTCACTGAGACTATTGAACAAGTAGATTATTATTAATAATAATTGTTATTGTTGATTCTGTTTTGTTTTATTGGTTAACATTGCATTCAACCAATCTTTAACAAAAGTATAACAAGCACACTATACCGAGAATAAGACATAGAATAAAATAAGAAAATGAATAGAAACTTACTAGAACAGTTTCCTATAATGAATTCATATTTCACTTTATGCAAACAAAATTATTTTGATTATGTGGGGCTGTGCATCAGGAAGAGAATAACTAGGATTGGAGTGATCAGGTGACCAAAAGTTCCATGATTTTGGAAAGGCATAGTGGAACGACACAGTATGTTTCCCTGAGATTTAACAAAAGGGATGTCTGACCTGCTCAGGAAATCTACAGAGCTAAAGTAGTTCCTGCATCATGATATGCATGAACGATATTGGAGTGTTTTGCTGTGGAGTTGAAAAATCATACGTGTTTTCAAAAGTCGACTTGGCCTCCACTCTTACACAACTACAAATCCACTTGTCATCCATTTGGGCTACCTGGCATCATTCAAAATATTTAATTAGTTTGTGTAATGCTTTGGTTGACAAGGTATGACGGTGCCTAGGATGGTGTACTAACGGTTACAGATGCTGGCCCACTCCAGTGGCTGGTAGTAGTGAGACAGCTTTTTTCTCAGCTAAAGAACTCTGGCACCATCCGTATTCAATCAGTAGGCACTCCTAAATTGTAGTGAAACAGGTCCTGCAGAAGTGGTACTTCCAAAGCCCATATCGGGGAGTGTATTGTCAATCTACCTAGAATTTAAAGAAACATGGTGTTATGAATGATATAGCAACACCATTAAACCTTTGAAGTCTAGAGCACTCTAATCGAAAATGTGTATAGGCATTGTCCGTTTGGATTCTTTTACAGCACAATGGAGCTAGACCAACTAAAATATCTCTTTACAATGTCTGACCTACATGGAGGACACTGCTAATTGTGTCTTTTGGGGTCATTACGGGTATGGCGGTAGCCATGGAGCAATTAGCTCCATGGCTGCCTCCCATACCGTGACAGTGTCCGGTGTGGTGCAATGGGGACTTATCGGTCTAGTCCGACCCTGGCGGGACCGGTAAGTCCCCATTGCACAAGCCATTCCCCATTCACATTTGAGCCCCCATAGGGCTCAATGGGAATGGGGAGGGTGCAAATAACGGGCTCGCAAATGGCAAGCCCGTTATTTGCGCCCTGGTCCCTTAGCTGGACCCATAAGGGACGTGTTGTCTGACCACCAGTCCCTTATGGTTCCCGTTCGGGGACCTCGGAATCGGGCGGTAGGGGATTACCGGCACGGGTCTCCTTACCGGTGCCCGGTATCCCCTGCCGCCCGACTCGCAATGCGGCCCTTTGTCTTTCCTGTATGCAAGCTAGCGAGCAAAAGTTGGTTGAGACTGAAAGGGATTAATAATAATATAGGTCTGGTGGCTGACACACACACATGTAATATTTTGGGTGTAAAAAATATCTTCATTGACCATGGAAGATAACCACCAGGAAGTTCTCCACAATTCCCTTAAAATAACCTAATGTGGAAACTGAAATCTACACACATTCTCTAAAGGTAAAAATGTAATTGTAGATATGTATGCTAAAAAGCATAGGATTGTTTTGCCTTTGTTACTCTTTTATGATGGTTTTATCTGTATATGCGTTTGGCAAATATGAACGTTATTCATGTTTCACCTTTTTAAACAGAAGATGTGTATACTTAACTTTGTTGATTGAATAATTGCAGGTTAATTGCCTGCTATTTATGGATTGTTTTGATCTTTTAAAGTGATTGCTGATATGATGAAACATTGTTTATGTGTTGTATGGGCCTTTTCCTGAAATGAACTACATTTTGACGATTATGAGGATGCAGATGTTAATAATGTGTTTTAAATGAGAAATAAGGATCACAGAGAACTCACGGTGATCTTGCATAGTAACAGTTTGAGAGGATATGCCAATCACTGGCAAGATACTTTGTCAGGACTTACCAGGAGGAGAAAAAAAAAGCACCACCACATATTGGGGGTCATTACGACCCTGGCATTAACCATGGCACTATTAGCGCCATGGTTGACGCTGGTATTTTACCAACTCCGCCATGGTGAATGGCGGAATTACCGCCCCATTCCAAGGTTGTGGGGCCGGTAATTCCCCATTCACCATTGGCCCATTCCCATTTTTGCCCCCATAGGGCTCAATGGGAATGGGGAAGGCGGTAATTACGGTACCGCATATTGCGGTACCATAATTACCTCGAAAGTCCCTTTGTGGGTTCCTTCCTAACGGCTGGTAACACCAGCCGTTAAGGTCGGGACCCGCAAAGGGACCTCGTAATTAGACGGTAAGGGTTTAACGGTGCCAACACCTTTTACGGCGCTGTTAACCCCTTACCGCCTGGGTCGTAATGAGTCCCATTCTCTTTTAGACTCATTGAAACTGAGTTTGGCTCAAGCTTCCCAAGACTCAATAATTGAGAGGCAACCTCTCATTCAGTAAACATCACTCTGAAGCAAAACACTCCATGTCATTGTGTGCTGTTGGCATAGTGATGGTTGGAGACTCAGAAATATGCTTCTTCACCCTCCAGCACTCAGTGCAATGCCTTTGTCCAGGCCATATCAGTCAATTGATAAGAAGGACTAAAACGTATTATTGCATAGAATGATGGGACCTTTTTTTTTAATCAAAACGTCACTTCACTGATAGCCCAAATCCACTGTGAAGGTAACTTTCAATGTTGATCTGACCTGAGGAGTGGGACGATAGGCTGCTGCTGCTGTTTTCCAACTGCTTCAATCCAAACATTCAGTTGGGGAGACAACTACTCTAGCTACCTTATATCTGCTTGGCATCATAGAATTACGACATTTTTCTGCATAGGCTATGTCACTCACAATGCATCGGATGTCATTGGCAAACTGTCTGGCTACTGGCTGCATTTTGAGCCTTAGTATGAGATTTGAGAATACAGCTCCATTGTACTGAGTTGGGAGTGTAATTCCTTATTAAGTTATGCTATCAGTGTAGATCCATTAACAGATAGTAATAGAGGTACTCATACTCCTCCTATTTAGGACATATCTTGTGAGATATACAGGATTTTTTTGAGGATTTAATAGATGCATAGAGCAAAAAGCAACAGGGCTAGAAAAAATATAGACTTTAAATTGTGTTTTCTCATAATAGTCCTGATGCTCTGTCCTTTTTAAATGATGTTCTCCAGCGCTCTTGTTTGTTTATAAGATCCTTATTATGTTCAGCAGCGGTGGGTCCATGTAGATCACACTTCTAGAACAGCTAGAACCTGGACGGTGTGGAGAAAGTGCAATGATGGATATTTCAAGAGGCATCCACCTATTCAGTGACTCACTTTGAAGAGTCTGTACAGGATCCTGAAATGGCACCAAAGTTAGACACACGTAAAACACGTATTCTTTCACTGGGCAGTGACGGCCGTGGCATTTGCTTGTTGGTAGAGTCACTGCATAAGGTGCGAGTTACGTTGTATATTTCGTCAACCTATTACCAATTACAGAAGCTTTCTTTTTGGGTGGAAGGTCTGGATTTTCTCTAATCTTGTACATAATTTAAGATGATTTTCGTTCATACTTATTTAATTACCATATATGTGGCTCTTCACCTTGTAGAATGCAGGCTTCATCACAAGACCTTTCTTATGTACTTGGATGCGCAAAGCTGCCAACCAGGAATCTGAGAATATGGGTTCTTGAATGAAAGCAGTGAATATTGCTGACGGAAAGAGATGATCAACATTTAACTAAGGTCTTGAATTACTCACATCTTATCGTATTCGATTATGGGGTTGTGTGTCTTTATGACTGTGGATGACTTGGGAGATACTTTTATAGTAAACCATTCATAGGACAAATCCATTTCTTCATACTTTTTTGCCTCCAGGGTTCCCCTTTGTGTTATCTTCTCATGGTCCATTGGACGTTTAAGTTCTTCTATTCTTTCATTTTGGTCTGAGTTATCTTTGGTTTTGCATCATACGCTCAAAATTGTTTGTCTAAATGAACCCGGCCAGTTGCTTTGATTTTACTATATACAATGTTTGCACCCATCGTAGTTGTGGTCAACAAGTTATTGGATGCTTAATATATCATCACTGTTGTAAGCAATTTGTATGGTGGGTTTCTTACAGGAGTGTTCTTTGTAATGATGGTATTCACACAGCCACCCAGAACATTAAATTATATAATGTGTCAAGTTGTTTACATGCCACAGAACAATGAAAATGTCTCTCTTCCAATGAATCTAGCAGTTTGGCTCTTACTGTAATTGCTATTTCCTTTGAGTTTACCCTTGAAAGTTTAGGTGGTTTTTGGTCCATTCTTGTCTTGCATACATTTGGCATGGGAACTCTGGTGGTAGGAAATATTTAGTGTGGCACTTTTTATTTTAATCTATTACAGTCATTGGGCCTCATTACGAGTCCGGCGGAAGCCATGCTGGTTAAACTAGCAGGTTGGCGCCGCACTCGTTAATTTTTCTGGTGCCTGATTCCGTGGAAACATTGGGGGATTACGACCCTGGTGTTCCTGGAAGTCAGGCGCAGGAAAAATGTTAATCCCCATTCCCATTTGAGTCCCATAGGACTCAATGGGAATGGGGATGACGGAAGCATCGGCACCGTTAAGAACGGTACCGGTACTCCCCGGAATGTCTGGGGGCGGGTGCAGTCTCGCCCAACAGGGCGGGACAGCAGCTGCCCGCAGACTCAGACTGTGCCGGTCCAGTAACAGTGGAGCCGGTAGGGTTAACGGCACCATTGTTACCAGATTGGCATGCTCGTAATAAGGCCCAATAGTGCCTTAATTCCATTTACCTTCATCACTTCATGTTTTCTGCTTTTTCCTCCATGTAAATATTTCCTAAACATTATTTTTTATAAAGAAATAAACAATGAAATATTTCATACCTTAACTCCTACAAGTGACCCCTCTGCATTCTGTTAAATATTATTAATTGAAATGTAACTCCTTGAACCTGTGTACTGTGTTAATATTTAAAGGTCATTTTCCTTTTCCAATTTCATGTGTTCTATCTGAGAGTCCAAACAGTGCCATTCCCCGTCCTCGCTCATTGTCCATAATATTTTCCTCCCTGGTCTTTTCTGATCCAACATTGCTCTACTGAATGCCTCTCACTAATATCTGCATCTTCGCTTGCACCCCTTGCCACTTAGATGTAATGTGTTCTCTGAGCTTATGGGGGTCCAATGATGTAGTTTTTGCAGTTTTGTTTGTTTCAACATTTGCCTTGTTTCTATGGGTTTGTGACTCATTGTTGGTCATGCTTTCCTTGTTTAGTTTGTTCACACATATTTAGTTATTAAGGAGATTTACACAGCGCCAGACATCACCTTCTGGAAATGTTAGAACACTGGATTCTCCATAGAGTGTATGCATTCAAAGTGTGTGGTTGGTTAAGTTTCATCATCATCATTCACTTTATTTCGAATAATAGACATAAAAGCCAGACAATAAAGCCGCACAATACAAAAGAAAACCACATAATTTGCAATCAAATAAAATACAGTATAAAACCACATCAAATTCAATAAATAAAATACAGCACCATTCTGATTGTACAAAATATACAAATTGTGCAAATTATGCAAAAGGTCCCTCTAACTCAACTATATTAACTGTGCAAAATTGGCATACAATATCAAGCTTAAATAGACATCAGATAAATCAATTAACCACAGTCTAGAGAAAATTTTGAAAGAGTCAGGAGCCATAAAAACACATGTAACAGTTCACGGCTGGTTACTAATTGAGACTTTCCTGACAAAAAAAATGCCTTTTTAAAAGAACTCAAAATGGCCCAATATACTTAAGGAGAATTACCCAAAAAGAGAAAAAATAAGGCAGGACAACATTGTCTAAAGTGGAAGTGTCTTAATACAGGCATAATTGTAACCTGTCTAATTTGCTGATAGTCTGGACAAAACAGAACTAGGTGCAAAATGTCTTCATCCTGATTCCCACAAATAGAACAACCAGCGGTATCAGGTAACCTGGTTCAACTAGCTGTATTTTCCTGTGGCAACAGGCAGTTGAATCTCGCTCTGGTTAACAGCCACCTATCTGACTTCCTGTGACTGTGATAGGGCTGTAATATATCAATTTTGCTGATTGCTGCACGCATATGTGCATTAACCTGAAATTCTGATGATGCTCTCCGATCTCTGACCTTTGAATGAGCCGGGCCTTAAATGCATTTCTTTGCACTGTTGGAAAGATACTACCTGCAGGAAATGGTACTGAGACCTGTAATAATGTCAATTGTTTATGAACGAAAAATATGCACAGAATTTTCTGCCAATCATCTCTATTCAGTAAGGCTTTTATAACAAAGTGTGTTAAGTCTAACTTCGAGTTGCACCATGTGCAAAGCCAATGCAATAATGGCGCATGTATACAGGCATCTTCAAGATAACCTGGGCCCAATTTGTTATAAACTTGCGAAATTAGAAGTTGATCCTGGGAGGCCCAGCAACTGCTTAAAAAAATATTTTGCAAATGTGCAATTCTGCTGGGTCAACATGACCCCACAACGTGGCTCCATAAGTGGTGGTGGCCAAGCATTGTGCCTCATAAACCTTCATAAGCATACCTAATGGTTGACCTTGGCACATGCCCATAAACCGTGACAAATCCCCTAGTGATTGGCTCATCTTCAGTTTCGGTTTCTTTAAGAGAGCTGCACCTGTAACTGTAGAGGAAAAACGAATGCCCAAATATAAAATTCAAGCACCCTCGGTATTCTAGCCCTATTCGATAGCATTGGATTCATTATCTCTTCCTTTCTACCCCTCACAGATGTCATCATTACTGACTTAGAAGGATTGATCTTAAGGTCCAGGTTATTCATGAAGTCAGTATACACCTGGATCAACTCCTGCAGCACATTTGGGGTTTGTGCGATGAGCACATTATCGTTTGCCTGAGCCAATAATGGAAGAGCCCTACCGCCCACCCTCGGAAAATCTGCCTTGGATTTCACTAGAGCCTCATACAACCCTAAAGCCGGGGGACTGCATCTCTAATGGAGTCATCTTCAACTTCTCTCTTTCCTTCCTCCCTCACATTCAGGACATGGCCAAGAAGTCCCACTTTCAACTCTTCCTTCTCAAAGGAATTTCTTCCTTTTCTCCATTTCCTCCACAAGCTCAATGTCTCCAGAGATCTGGTTCTCTCTAGGCTTGACTACTGCCTCGGCTTGACTACTGCAATGGCCTTTTCCTGAATCTACCCTCTTCCTCTCTAAGACTCCCCCAGCTAATCTAAAATAGGGCTGCAAAACCTATCCTTGGTCTCAAGCCTAGGGACTGCACCTCTCCATCCTTAAAAACTCTCCACTGGCTCCTGGTTGCTGCAAGGACGAATTTCAAATCCCTCTGCATCCTCCATAAGGCTGTCTGGGGATGGGAACCACACGATCTACAACTTTAACTTACTAATTACTCTCCTTCTAGATCTTTACGTTCCTCCGGTACCAACTCTCTGTGTGTCCGGAGTTTCCCTAAACAGAGGGCTGGTGGCCGGTCTCTTTCCTCAGATGGCTCCCTGTTAGGGAACATCCTCCCCCTTCCTCTTCATCTTGATCCGGATCTGTTCAAATTCCAGAATCCCCTTCATCCCTCCTATGCTAATCCCACAGTTGCTGAGATTGGTGACCAGGGCCCTGATGTGTCCTTCTGGGCCCTGGCCCCCCACACCCAATCACCTTCAGCTTCCGCCCGCTTCCAGCACTTGCCTTGGCTCCCACTGGCCTATGCCACTGTAGGCCTGTACTTACCTATTTATTTTCAGCAGACCTCTCCCTAGCACTTCCTCCACTAGGCATCAGCTGCTCACTCTTGAGCATGGGCACTCTTAGCACTTACCCCCGACTCCTCCTTCTGCTCTCCCCTATCTGCACTTGCACGTTCTGAATGCTCACAAGGCCTTGTAGGTCCAGCTTTATCCTTCAGTGTTTTAATTGTTTTTCAATCCCATGATCTGTCCCTGTTGCCTTGTGGGCACTGTGAACCACAATGTACTTGCTGTATAAGCGCCTTACACATGCACAATAAAATGTACAATAAATAAAAATGTACAGCATAAATAAAGCCGGGGCCAAAACACAGCCTGGCGGACACCGAAGTTAACATAAAAACATTCTGTGCATTGACCAGTGACCCCGTAACAAACACAAGCCTTATTTTCCCTATGAATAATCTTGAGAATTAACAAAATATCCCCAGGGTAGATTATTGACCTGGGCACACCCCACAGTTGTTGCCTGTTTACCTTGTCAAAGGCCATGCTCAGGTGCATAAAGGCTAAAAACATGGCCTCTTGCTTATAAAAAACAGAGTGTGCAACAATAAGGTCAAGTTTAAGAGCCTCATCCACTGTATCCACCCCCGACCTAAAACTGTACTGTACATCCAACACAACGGCCTTTTCAGAAACCCAGTGTTATGATGTAAGTGTAAATTAAAACAAATTCATAAAAATGTATTACCAGATCCTAGTTAAACATTGAGCTGCACTATGAGCTCATTAAGTTCTAAGAATGTTATTCTAAGAATGTGGATGAGAGACAGTAGAGACTGCAGGGAGAGAGCCATGTTGGCACTCGGCTCTCATAGGCCGCTGTCGCTGTAATTAAATAAATTACTATTTCTTCATCACTGCTGCCTGGAGCCCTTATTTCCTCACCCAGGCCTCACGTCGGCCCAAAGAACTCTGCCAAAGATATTAAAAGATGTGTCCAGCAATGATATAGACCTATGAGATTATCAGCTGGAATGATCCCCTTGTTTGAAGATAGGGAAGTTAATTGCATACTTCCTAGAGGGCGGATAGCATCCAGGTTCCAAAAATTGCATTATACAAAAGAGTCATTAGGGCACCCAAAGATCTAGGATGTCCGGATATAGATCTGCTGGGATTGCATCCAGGCCTGGCACACAACTGTGCGCCTGCTTGCCTTTGGCAATGGTAACCTCCTAAAGAGCAAAGATCAAAACAGAAGCAGGATCATCCCTCTCCCATGTCTCATAGGGGCCTTGGTAGAAAGAAGACAAATGACTAACTCAACCCTAGCATCCACATGAGCTTCCCTCGCCATATTCCTTCTCTTGTTTCAGTCATTTCATGGTCTGTACCCCTATCCAATATTCCACAGTCACTGCTTGTTCAGGATGGGCCTTCAGATAAAGACCAGCCTACAGAGGTATTCCTTGCATATCCTCAGCAGATCATCTAA
This sequence comes from Ambystoma mexicanum, assembly GCF_040938575.1. Lineage (NCBI taxonomy): Eukaryota > Metazoa > Chordata > Amphibia > Caudata > Ambystomatidae > Ambystoma > Ambystoma mexicanum. The sequence goes on along the minus strand of NC_090930.1, from coordinate 1,246,714,882 downwards.
TAACAACGTATGTGTCTATTCAGGCCTCACTTTTTATATTGTTTTCATAGCTCTTGTAATGTTGGTTATTATTGGGGATTTATACAAGCCATGTTCACCAGGAGCCCTACACCAATTATATCCTGATTAAACTATGTATTAGTAGGAGAATGTGTAATTTACAGTCCAGGTGGAGAACGTTCTAAGGTGGCCATCCCCAAATGATGAACCCATAGCAAGGTCACAGGCTGTTATGACCATAAAATGTACAAAGTATCAAGGGGTCAATCAAGGGGTCAATCCACTGGATCCTTACCTGCAGCGAGGCTGGCAAAGTGGAATTAGGGGTGCTTTCCTGGCTGCACACTCATCTCTGGGAATGAATACCAGCGACAAGAGTAAGGCCCGGGAAACCCTCCTGGGGAAAATACCCCAAAGGATGTTGGTAGAAAGTGTAGTGTTTCCTGGAGAGTCGTCCACTGGTGGAGGAGACTTCAAAGGGCTAAAGGAAGTTCAGCAATGCCTTCCAGGAAATCTAATGCACACTCAATTCCAAGGGATTACACTCAGAGCCCTGTGAAACCTCACCTGTATTTGACACAGAGGGCAAAGAATGGTTTATATGAGCGGCACTCTGAATGGAATACACAAGAGCATTGTGAAGCTTCAAAGAGAAGAATGGTGACACAGGTGGCAAGAAATGCTGTGTTTGAGTAAGGAAAGAGAGGGTCTTGGCAGCGGTTGCAGACATTTGAGGCAGGAGCTGTGGGAGTCCTGATCCGGAGAGAAGAAATGGGGAACCAGTTGCGCCTCAGATCCGGAGGTAGCTGGGAAGCAATGAGAGAAATGAAGCAGGTAAAACAGGTGAAGAGAGAGAGAGAGCAAAAGAGAAGGAAAGACACAGAAGATCGGGAGGGCAAATCATATATAGAGAAGAATGGAGAAAGAGGGTAGACAAGAAGTGTAGATTCAAAGGAGCGTAAGTGTCAAGTTTGAAGCAACACACCGCGTTGGGATGTCGGAAGCTATTTGTACCATGAAATGGTAACAGTGTTTCAGACAAGAATGTCGGTGGCTATAATGTAAAACACCAGACTATGTTTCTGTGATTCTTACTATGAACCATTCTGTCGCCATCTTGGAGTGGGCTTTTAACACAACGTATGCCTCTTCTTCTCCATTTCCTCTCCAGCGAATAGCATTGTATGACAAGAGCACAGAACAAGGGTAAATGACCAAATTACCTGTTACAGCACTCCAGCCTGGGCTGTTGTGCCATTCAGTACCTTTTCCCCAAAACACTGTGTGAAGCCCAGCAAGTCAGGAATCTGGAATTACTGATAGTGTACAGAATGCAGTCCTTCTTGTGAAAAACCTAACCCAATGTTCCTAGTGCCCCACAACTATATGTAATTTTGACCCTGTCTGTTGTTACCAGTCAGCCCTCACCTTCTCCACTCACCTTGATTTGGTTTTCCACTCTCCCCACAGCCTAAATCTCTCATCCTCAGCCTTCCCTACTCTAACTCTCTGCTCAACGGTGTCCCTCTCCCTTATCATGTCATGTCACCCTAGAAACATGAAATTGCACCACTGATTTGTTCGGTCCTGCAGCTGTTTCGCTCGCAGCTCAGCACCACTGTCCTTCACCGTGGGGCCTTAAAATGTTAGCAACCTTAAGGCTGGGCAATATGGGCTCTTAGCACCTAGGGAGCTCGGAACATGGGCTGACATGGATCTACGTTAAACGATTGTGGCCAGAAAGGCTGCATACAAAGAAAATCGAGCTGCAAAAATCAGAAATTGAAAAGAACGTACCATTCACAATACGCAGTGCTCACATGGATCCTCCGGTCCCGTGTTAAAAGTGCCCAGTATCCCCTACCCCTGGCACCCCACTTACCTGTTCCTTCACTTATTCACTGCCATACTTCCGTGTTCCAGTCTCCCTGTGGCAGACATTTCCCAACCCTAAATTGGCTTCCAATGCAGGGTCCATTTCTCTCTTGTTTTATGGTGTTGCACTCCTGCGCCAGAAGCGTGGGACAACCTGGCACCCCCGAATCCCATTATACCAACAATGGGGAGCGGGGGACACTCCCACAACCCCTGTTCGGTATAATCGGATTCCGTTTTGTCTTATATGCCCAATGCGCACAAAATGCGCAATCTGCTTTTTATCCGACATATTCTGGAAAACCCGCTGACACTACTAGTATAAGACCACGTTCAAAGACGTCTGATGGCTGGTTCCCCCACCCACCATCTTCCCCCCACCAACCCTGCTTTTTTCCCCCCTCGCTGCCCCATCCCACATACCTGATTGCCCTGGCAGTTTCCCGACGCTGCAACTCCCATCCCAGTGTGGCCACCATGGAACTGGAACAGGGGCTCCATAAAGAGCCCCACCTTCCTATTCCATGGAAGCCATGTTGGTATAGTATTTTCACGGAGAGAAAATACAGACTTTTATTTTTATGTCTTAAACTCTTAGCACTTGTGTAGCATACTACACGGGTGCTAATAGTGATATACCCCTCGGTGGCGGGCCCACCCCGTAGGTAAGAGACCGCCACCCTCATTCAGGGATGCTTGCTGCACCCGGGTCCTTATCTTGGGCGGCGGGCCGTTGCCTACAGGGTGGGCTCGCCACCTTGCAGCATTTTGCCTCATGATATACCCTCAGTCCTCCATACAGCCCTTGTGCCAAGCTTTCTGTGCTGGCAAAGCACACACACTTGGACGCTAAAACTTAAATAACTCGCCAAAACGCCTCAAACAATAATAGCATGAAATAAAAACAGTTAGAGAAGGTGCTTAGGACCTTCTATAGGTGGATGTTGATTTAATGAGACCCTGAGAATAAAGTGGAATGTTCAACGAGAAACAGCATGCCTTGTAACAAGTGTTAAGGCCCTCTCGGCCCCATGGTTTACAATGGCAAGCTAACATTCTGCAGGTATCGTGAATAATTTCACATTTGTTTTCATAGTGTTTTCATCATTTCTCCAACATTTGTAATTTGCGTACACTGCCAAATGTGTACATTTGTGTAGGTTGTACAAGGACTACACGTTGCTGGTGAGGTTGGAACTAGGAACAGGTGCAATACATATGCTTGGCTTTCACTAGGAATCCTCTGAAATATGTTGAAGGTTCATCTTCCAATGGCCACTGAAAAGACGGACTGGATTAAGTTCAACATTTTAGAGAAAGGAAACGCGTGAATATCATGCTGACCACTTTCGGTATCCCCATACTGTAGGCCGAAATGGTCCTGCCACTCTGAACGTTCAAGCTTTACAGCATAACAAATGTTGCCTTTTTATATTGTGGTGTTTTTTTTATGCCACCATGGCTTTTGCTTTGTGATCTTACCCCTTTGACCGCTTGGGTAGTGGTATTTCCTTCGTCCTCGTATTCCTTGTTCCTGTGATTCTGGGGCTCACATTATACTGCGTTCTATCCCACGTGCCCATGGGCCTCTCCGCTCGATCTGATGTTACATCCAGTCCCAAGCAACCGCATAACCTATATGACTTTGGTAACTTAAAAAACACTCAAATAGGATTTGTATTCTTTTAAACTTCGATTCTTGGCTTTGAACTCCTCAGAAGCTTATATGTATGGATATGTTCTGTAATAGAAGAGCACCTTCACTAGAGGAACTTCTGATATTTGATAATGGTCACATGTCCGGTTTTTAGTTTTGCTAAATATGAAATTTAGAAAAAAATAGTGTCTTCCTCTTTACGTATTTTCTTCTGTCATTGCACAAGGAGAGCATTTGGTAAGAGATCTCTGGTAGGTGTATGTCTTGTTTCCATCGCTAATAGGACTAAACACAAATAAGTATCTTCAAAGAGAATATGTTTTATTTATCGAACCCGTCTCTGTCCTTCCTTTTTCATATATTTATACATTCCTCTATTTATTAGTTTATCTATAATGCATGTTTTGAATCGGGTTGTTATTTTCATGTTGTTCACTGCTGTCACTTTTTTCCCTGAAGACGCACATGATTAGGTATTTAGAGAGAGTGCCAAATTAATTGAACCAAATGACTTGCTTCTTCTAGAGTAATGATGCCCTGTCTGTAATATGCGTTTACCTTGGGCTCTGTGAGGCCAGCATGCTAGCAAGTAAACTTAGTGATAATATGGCTGAGTTTACATTGATCTATTTCTCTGTTTAGGTCCAATAATTCAAGGTTTCATCACAAAATAGTCATGGTTAGAAACACAATCTCAGCTGTTGTTGTCCATGCCAGTTTAATTACCACTTTCAATTCAGATGAAAGTATTTAGTGAATATGGGATTGTCTGTCATATTAGCACCTCCCTCATAACTGTTGTCTACTGTTACAGTGGCTTCTGGTCCTCTCGGATGACATGTAGTATATGTTCTAAGCATGTACTTATATCACTGCCAAGGGATATATCATCACTCGGCCCGACTGAACTCCCTCCCTTGAAGTGATCAATTCATATTTGTGCATGTATCATTTTTTGGAGGTTGAAACTACCAACTCCCCCCTCCAGTACACCAGTTTTTCCCACTAACACAGCACCCTATTGCTTCCTTCCTCCCAACAGAAGCGCAATAACTAGAACACACATTTAGCATGCCTCACTGCTTGTGCAGGCATACTGATCCCCAGTAGGGGGTATAACAGGGTAGTTTGCAGGATGGCATCAGCCTAATTCTCCTTGTGATTGTTTTCTAATGTGCTTAGGTATATCTCCCCCACCTCTGGGAATAAGACACTTGACGACATATGGTAGACTCCTTGCAAGTGTGATGCTGTTGGGTTTGCAAGAAACCCATGTTCCCATGTGCTATTTGATATCATTGAAACAAGCAGCCCACACAGGCAAAGGCAGGTATTGGGTCTTGATTAACCCTGGAATGGCCACTCTGGAAGAAAATCATTTTATCTGGATACGTTTTATTAATATTTCATTTAAAGCAAACAACCTGCTTGTGGGAGAGTAGTAACCTAAATAGATGTTGACAGTTATGTACATTTAGTATACAGAAAAATAAGATAATGAGCGGCATATACTCCTTGATGTCGCCATCACCAATCCACTGAAAGGACCAACAATTGAAAAGAACGACCCAAGGCTCAGTAGGCCAGACAAAAAGAAGTGTATGGGGATAAGTGTGGGTACGAGCACTGTGCTGAGGGAGGAGAGGAGGAGACCTTGGTTGCATCCACACATAGATACATGAGGTCATGAATCTAATTACATTAACCTTATTTCAGAACAAACACATCCCATGGAACTGCACATGGGCACAATAACATACACTGTCATTGCAATGGCTAAATTCCCATACCAAATGTGAAAAGAAAATGTCATAAACACTATCAATATTAACCAACGTTAGTCTTCCACGTAGCACACAACATTTTACAACATACATGTCGTCCTGTAAACAGCATGGGGGGTGGGTACCACTGATCTAATGCATGAACCCTCTCTCAGAGCTTCATGGATTGGTACATATTGACTTGCCATAGATAAACAATGGCGCAGAATCACATTGACCTCAACCCTGTTACCTTGGCTGATGAAATAGGGGTCTTGCCTTCGTAAAATAGATTGGGCCTCATTACGATCCTGGCGCTAAGTGTTTAACGGCGCTGTAAAAGGCTGCGGCGCCGTTAAACACTTAGCGCCTTACTACGAGGTCCGTTTGCGGGACCCGACCTTAACAGCTGGTCTACACCAGCCGTTAAAGTAGGGACCCGCAAAGGGACCTTGGTGCTAAGTACGGTACCGCAATTTGCGGTACCGTACTTAGCGCCTTCCCCATTCCCATAGAGCCCTATAGGGCGAAAATGGGAATGGGGAAGGGCCATGGTTCAATGGGGAATTACTGCCCCGCCAACCTTGGAATAGGGTGGTAATTCCCCATTGAACCATGGCGGACCCGTTACAACACCGGCACCAACCATGGTGCTAATAGCGCCATGGTTTAGCGCCAGTGTTGTAATGAGGGCCATTGTCTTTCTTTTAATGGAGGACTAAGATAGCAATGTGAGTCTCCCTATGTAGCTTGGGGTGTAATGTACTGGAGTACAGAAAGGTCAGTGTGCACTGATACAAGCCTATTCATTTTAAATTGTATAATTTCTTGTGTTTCTATGCCTTCATTGGATTCTGGGTAAAATACAGAAAACTGCATACTGGTTTCTTAGTGCGCTGGGCAGAAGGATGGCATACATTGAGGTAATGTGACCATCTGACCACAGTTCTTTGTATGGATACAGTGTTGAATCAAAATCGGTTCAATAGCCTTCTCAGAGGCATGGAGCGTTCCCCCAGTAGAACGCTGTGACATTGTTGGGTGTAACTATCATGCGTCGTTCCAGTTTGATGCTGTGACCAGATAGGACTCCTCCCGTTCGTGCAAATGTAAAATCCCCAGAGCTTTCTTAACAGCGCCTCCCATTTCTGTGTAATTACACAGCTATTCTTCATCCATGAAGAGAGAGTGTGACTAGGCCTTATAGTAATGATATCTGCTATCAGTTATTGGGCTAGTACTTCATGGTGTGATAGGTTATTTATAACATGCTTAATATCCAGAGGTTTCTAAGCGCTGACCCGGGCATCGAACCTGTGTTGCTCCGTGTCGTCTTGCTTCCAAGGCGAACACGTTGCCGCTGAGCTATCCTCCAGGATAGCAGAGAGTCACAAACTGACAATCAGTCCCGCAAGGTGCCTAGGCTTGGTCACCCTAAATTAGGAGAGTTTTATGGTCTCTCGATTAGCATCATGCGGTGGGGTGAGCTATCCTCCCAGAAACTCTACCTCATGAACCTCAAACTTTGATGTTGAATTTGGGAAGCCCAGAAGCCTTTTTAAAAAATGCATAGTTTTGGGGTGGATCTGTCTTTTCCAGTCCTCAACCTGCAGCCTCATCTGTGTGTTGTACACACACACATCATGCCAGTTGGTTATTTGCCAAAACTCTCCGCAAAATTAGCTAAGACATTTTAGGAACTAGTAAAGTGTGCAGAGTAGCAATGTTGAAACCACAGAGGAAGGAGGAAGGAAACCAGCAGACACGTGTTTCATTTTTATTATTTTCTTGTACCATATGCCACACCAAAACGTCCATATGTCTCTGCATATTGCCATGAACGATTTTGCATTGCCAATACTGTCAAAGGTCAAGATGGGGATTCCCATGTGGAAACAACTTTGAGCAGTTTGTCAGCATTATTGGCCTGGGTCAGTTGGGAAGAAGAGTTACGTTTTCCAGTAGAAGACATGAATAAGGGAGACATCTGCAATTAAATAAGGCTTTCTCAAAAAAACGTTTAAAACCTTTAAACCTCAACAATTCTTTGCAGAATGCAATGAAGGCACGTTGTGTGTCCTCCATTCACCCTAAAAACATTTCAAATATCACCACAATCCACTTTGGGGGCAGCCCACAGGACAGTTGAGGTTCTGTAATCCTGCCACCCAAGAAGCATAGGGTCAGAAATGGTGTTCTAGGTTCAGCCTAGGACTGGTTGACTAGGAAATTGTCACAAACTGACAGTCAGTTTTCGTAAGGTGCCTAGGCCTGGTCATCCTAAATTTGAAGAGTTTTATGGTCTCTCGATTAGCATCATGCCGTGGAGTGATCCATTCTCCCAGAAACTCTACCTACCCAGGGAACCAAGGGGCATGGACCTGGCTGTGCCCCATGCTCTCTATGTATATACGGAACAGCCTCGTTATTTCCCAAGAAATCTTGTCTACTTGGGAGAAATATTGGGAACAGTGCCTGGCTGGGGGTATTCGATACTATACACGAAAGCTCCCATGCGGAAATAACAGACACAGTGCAGAGAAAGGCTGTTTACTGCATTAATCTTTATTCAATGAACCATTACAGAATGCACCTTTTCATGTGCATCTATCTTAAAGGAACATCACAAATGCATCCAGCTGGTAAAACATATGCATTCTTGACCTTGGTGTACCAGAGTTATTTGAAAAATAAATGAATCACAAGGGAAGACAGTGGGGCAAATTGTGCACCAACGTACACACACCCATTCAACCTCTGCTATGGACACTTGTGCATCTTATCTGCCCTTCCAACCTCATGCTCGGGGGACATCAACCTTAAAATGGCACGTTGTGTTGCTAATTGCCAAAAATGAAATGCTCCCTCTCTCACCCATCAGATCTCCTTGCATAGCTCGGATCTTCCCTCTTAAGTGCCCTGGCAGTTGAACCCGTAGGAACAATTCTGGAGTGCCACTGGTAGAATCTTGCCTCGGATATAGGAGAAATTAAATGTTGAAGAATGGCCCTGTTAGCTTGTTATGTCTTACTTTGTTGCCATTTAAAGTTGCTACCAGTATGAACTTTGTTTATGGGTGGGAGCCTTTTTATGTGCCAGACATAATCCTTGACTGTGTCTCTAATTCTACACCAAGGGCCCGATTCATGGAATTATTTGCATGGTTTAAAATGACTGCACTGCTGAAAAGTGACTACACTGCCGACAGAAACCCTGATTCATGAACTGTGCAAAGTGTATTTTTGCATTGCAATACCAGTGCAAAGTCAGTACAAAGTCATGTTTGCAGTACACAATGACTTTGCACCTGCTAATGAATCAGGCCCTATGTCGGCAAATGGGTATGCAAGAACAAACAAAATATTGCTAGTGAAATTATCCAAATATTGCTTAGGAATTCTTTGTGGATGTTTTTTTTTTCCTATACACAACATGCAATTCTGTCAAAACGTCCACTAGCCCTTTTGAATTTCTGTCACTTATTTCTGGTTCAATTTTCTTTTTGAAACGGCATTTTATAATGTATCAGTATTATAATATAGTATCAATCCATCAATGCTTTGTATTGCAGCAGTACATCTTTCTTAATAAACATCTTATCTCTCTATATATGAAAGGGAAATATGTGGATGTGTGAGTGTGTGTCTGTTCGAAATGTTCAGCATACTTTCCAACATGCTACAAACCAGAAATTTGGCATGTAGGTGGGTTCCATAGTGTAGAAAATGTCAAAAGTATAAAATATGCATTTTATTAATTTGTTTTTTTCGTAAGTGGCCTGCACTGCTTACCCCTGCCATATGGCTCTTTACGCCATACTCTTACTTTTACTCTTGATGCCGGTAAGATAGCTCAGCGGGTTGCGTGCTTGTTGCTGCAATCTGAGCGTGATCTGCAGGTCCCAGGTTCAAATCCCGGCAAGGCCAACTCAGCCTTTCATCCTTCCAAGGTCGATAAATGAGTACCAATTTCGGTTGGGTGATATTGGGCCTCATTACAACCCTGGCGTTGGAGCACCATGGTCCATGCCGGATTCCGCCATGGTGGATGGCGGATTTACCGCCCCATTCCAAGGTTGGCGGGGCGATAAATCCGCATTCACCATGGCCCCTTCCCCATTCCCATAGGGCTCAATGGGAATGGCGAAGGCGCTAATTACGGCACCGTAAATTATGGTGCCGTAATTAGCACCAAGGTCCCTTAGCGGGTTGGACTTTAATGCCTGCAAAAAGCAGGCGTTAAAGTGTGAATCGGGCGTTAAGGGTTTAACGGCGCCACAGCCTTTTACGGCGCCGTTAAGCCCTTAACGCCAGGATTGTAATGAGGCCCATTGTATGTAAATATGTGCTCTATAAAGCAATTTGGATTAAGGAGCTATATAAATAACACATCATTATCATTATTATGCCGCAGTTCTGCCATATTTCTACATAAAATTCAGCAGTTCATTGTTCCTAAAGTTTCCACACTCTGCGCATTCTAGCTGTGGGATGGTTTTACCCATGCATCCAAGCCCTATAATAAAACTGTGCAGTACTGGCATGGAAAACATTATGATGGTCAGAACTCCCCAGAGAGTGCACAGGGAAAACATGAAGAATAGGCTGCCACCCATTTTTGCCTATGTTGTGAGCACAGGAGGGCACTGCCTAAAACCGCCATTGGGCTACAGACACAGTAGCCTGAAACCATTGGGAATGGCAATGCTGATTGCCAAAAGCAACCCAGAACTGTGGGGAATTCATTTTCTTAATCCCAAAAATGGTTGCATTACCAGTACTCACCATTATCAGAAAGCCGGTGTTTTAAAACCACCAGACTTTTGTGTAAAACTGCACAAATGAAACAAAACCAGATCAAGGAAAGACTTGCTAAGAGGTGGAAGAATGTAAAACCATATTCTGAAATGAGTTGAAGGAAGTAATTATTTAATGTATAGGTACAAATTGTCAGTTTGATTTGAATGTAGAAAACTGGGAACAAAAAGTGACATTTAGCTGAAACCTGGCTTAGTGAAACTGGATTCTGCCTGACAACTACCCCCGACAGGAGTTGAAACCTGCTCAGCCACTCTTCCCCTTGCCAAAAGGAGTTGACACCTCTCTGATTAGATTAGGGGTAGGGCAGCTGGGGACTACAGGGAGTTGAACAAAGGCCTGTCCTGGACTCAGGCAAATGTTATATTGGGGGCGTCGTAAAATAGCTTCCTCTTGGGAGAAACTGGGGGGCAGCTGTACCTCTGTGAACAAGCTGGCTTGGGGGAAGTGGATAAACCAGTTATTCCACCCTGTGATGTGGGAAGCCACACCCCCTTTTGACCAGAGCATCATTTTAAAAAGATAGATAACTCATTGTGCGGACTTGTCAGAATTATATAAGTAATATCATTATTTTTGTGATTTTTCTGTAAACATTTTAAGAGGCGTTAGGACCCTGTGGTGTATTCTGGGGGGTTGCTAGCGGAAAATAGGGTCTCACTCCAAATGTATGCATGTTAAAAATCTGACACTTTATCATCTGTAACCCATATCCCTGGTGCACATTTGTGTAAAATCTGGGAAAGTTTAGAGGTTGTTATCTGGATGAAAAGGGGAGAATTCTGTCATCAGTGGACATGACATTGTACGAAGACAGGGATCGGATGGTTTGGTGCTACAGAAAATATGTTAACTGGACCTATAAAATTAGAAAAATGGTACATAGATAAATATGTATTTGGGTCAGAAATAGATTTGTGTGCAATCTGACAAGGGGAGGTTCCTCTGACCATAAAACCTACAGCATCACTCTGACTCACATTTCCTTCCCGCAATCAAGGGAGAGAGGAGGAATTGGCCAATGACAAGTAGAGAGGGGGAGGCTTAGCTAGGCCCAGGCACACACCCACTTTCCAAAACACATAAAAAGAGACTGCTGGGACAGGTAGAGACATTCAATTACATTTGCTGCGGAGCATGCTGACCGACGACTTCACATCCAAAGATCCTACACTTAGACTTCCAAGCTAAACAGAGACTACAGAACTTTGAACCAAGAAGGCCCACTGCAAGCAAAAGTATTTGTCAGCAGGCCTCAAAATCATTTGCGAACTATTCCACAGACGGGCGAGCTGTCTGAATTCTTTTGCCAAGAACTCTTGCCAGTACCCAGAAAGCAGTGTTACATCCAAAACCCACTTGATCCGGACCAGAAAGCAGAGCAGTATCCAGAACCAGAGGCCAGAGATCCAGAGTGACCCAGAACGCTGTGAGCAGAACCAGAGAGCTGACCCAGATCACTGTGAAGTGCCGAGACCAGAACCGGAGTCCAGTCCAAAACCTGACCAGATCCGTGGCAAGGCCTATTTCAAATTTATATTGTGAGTACCTAGCAGAACTGTGCAGAACCAATCTCTTAGTTAAAATAATCTAATCCAAACTATTTTAACCTAAGTAGAACTGCCTCCTAGAAATCGTGTCATTTGTCATTTTTAAAGCTGCACAACTGTCACCTGTCAATTCTGCAGCTGCAAGCTGTCACCTGTCATTTTGAGTTTTACTTTAAATCCGAAAAACCACCTTTATTTAATCGTCCGTATCTCTGGAACCGTTTGGGCTAGGAACTAAATTTAACTTTCCTCTGAAAGCTTGGAAGTCGGTTCTAGGCTTGTTGGAATGCTTAGATCCTTACTCCTTATACTTTTTCCGCAATCACGATTCACGCACTCACGAAATTTACCGCGATTTGCGATTTTGGCTCAATTTATCCACTTGTCAAAATAGCAGCTCCATTCTTTCTTTTGTTAAAATCCGTTGCAACTTGGTAATAACTCATAGAGCATTGCTAAAGTGAGATTGAACTAATACCAACACACATCTCCCACTCACCCTGAATCTCTAGAGGGAATTAAAATCAGTTGGCACATTTTCCCATCCATTGCCATCACATTTAAAAGCATTTTGGGCTCGTGTTTCAAACTCCTTCCTGTTTCCTCTAAGCTTGCTGGGGGGGAACTGAATTTCGTATTGTATTTGATTGCATTCCTGAGAACTGTGTGCTCCTCTTTCCCTCTCCTTCCATTTCTTACTTTGCATAGGGGAGGGTGGTGAATTGCCAGAGAAAAAGTGATTATCTTACCTTTTGCTAAAATCATATCAAGTATTTCTGTACTGCATTTTATTCCTCATTGCTTTTCCCTTGAAACCATAAAAGTATTTTTGCTACTTTATCCATCCTATACTAACTCCTCATTGATTGTAAAGAAGTGTGCTAGTGCCAGATTACCCATTGTTGATCAACATCATATGTCTAAGTGTACTATCAGATATTAATTTATTATAAAGTGTGATATATATATATTGTTTAAATTCTCAAATAAACCTTTTAAGTTGCAAAACAAACCTACTTCTTTGCTCAGTGGGGTCAGGGGGATTCTAAGAGGGGGGTGTTATACAAGGGTTGTCACCCAGAGCACTGAACCGAATATAAAAATACATCAATAAGGGTTTTCCTCAGCATCCCAGACTAGGCATTGACTTAGCTGTAGTGTTGATTGAATATCGCTTACAAAAGTGGGGGCTCGAGCCGGGATTTTCTGGGTTAGATTGATCACTTGTGCATTAATACAGTGTGCTAACTGACAGGAGACATACATCCGGTCGGATCACCACGCTGTGTTACGCTGTAAAGCACTCCTCAAAGGAACGCTCTAAGGAAACGGTCTGTTTTACAAAATAAAATACAGACTTCGGTAAGTCAGGAAGGAACTCAAATTCCAGAATGACGACCGTGGTAGACATGAAAATAGCGAGGGAGCACCTCTTACATAAGCTATTTGTGAGAGGTGAGTGGACTCATCAGGACCAAACGGCCTGGTTGCAGGCAATCGCGCAACAGGTCACTGAAACAGGGACTGATATATGGGGAGATCAGGGTCCCCTGCATGTGGCCCTGAGTGAACTATATATGGCCCCTAAAGCCAAAGATGAACATAATAAGATTGCCAGGATAGCGGCATATTTGTATCTATATATGGGAGCCATGCAGGACAAATGTGCTGAAGGCCAAGATCTGGCAAATAGGCAACAGATGGCGTTAGAGAAGGCCCAATCTGATCTGGACTCTTCTGAGCAGAGGCTGCAGAAAAGGACAGCAGACAGTACATCACTAAAATAAAGGAGGATATGGATGTGCTGCAACAGGAAAAGGCGGACCAGGATACCAGATTTCTAGCCTTGCAGAAGGAGGACCAAGAAGGTTTGGACTCCCTACTGAAGAGCCAAAAAAAGCTGGAGCAACAATTAGATTTCAATAGGGAATGTGCCGAGCAGGTAGTCACCCTGCAAAGCCACCTAGATAGGGAGAAGGCAGAGAGCAATAAACTGATTTTGAAAGACCTGGATACCCAGGCAGAGTTTGACCAGGAGCGCCAGAAAGCTGGTGCCTTCCAAAGGCAAAGGGACGACCTGGCGGCACAGATGCAGACTCTTAGTCAGGAAAGGGATACCTTAGGCCAGGAAGTCTGCCACTTAAAAAGGAAAATGGAAGAAAATCACCTGGCCTTCCAGGGACTGGGTGACCTCCAAAAAGAACACCAGAACTTGTTAGAGCACACCAGGAGGGTGGAGGATGCTCTGGCAAGAAAGAAGCATGCCAGTAGGGATGGGACTGAGGAGGTAACCCTCCTGCAGCAGAGACTGGCCCAGTACTCCAGGACCAATCAGGAGACACAGAGAGAAAATGAGGCTCTCTGCCAGCACAATGATAGGCTCCAGCAACAGGTAGCCATGCAGGAGAGACTGATAGAGTCTAGTAAGGCCTTAACTGAGGAACTGAAAGCGCAGGCCCTTGCATTGCAACAGGAAGCAGGGGCGGATAGAGATGAGGTTCGCTGGGAAAGAGAAACTCCTGAGCATAACCTCAGGGGCCCTAGTACCAGAGGCCTTCATCTCTCCCAGGCCCTGGACTCTGCCACCCCCATGTCCCCTCGCGCACATGAGCCCAGGGCCACGGGGATGGCAGATTACTATCCAGCTAGAAGTATGGGGCTCATAGGCCAGTACCTCCCAGGAATGGATGGGCGGGCATCGGGGTATGGGCACCCAAGCACAGTGCAATTTAGTGGGGAACCCCAGGTGAGTAGGCCCATTAAGGGCATCCTGAAAACCTCTGCCCAGTTAGGTCAGTGGGGGGGTACCCATCAAATCCTGGCAGCAAGGAGGGGTCTGAAGACTCCTCTCAGCATTACAGGACACAGGAGACCAGGTCCCCACAGTCTGCCAGCCATTCCCAGGCTCGCAGAATCTGGGAAAACCTGGAAGATCAGACGGGCACCTCTGGGACCAGCGCTTCTGAGTCGGAGGATGAATGGACCAGGGTTACCGAACCAAAAAGGCCAATAAGGCAAAAAGGGCCTTGCTTAAGGACCCATTGAAACAAATAAAGGCAATAAGGAGTGTCATCAGGCCTTATCATAAGTACGCCAAGTATTCTGTTTGGGAACACTTGGAGCTCTATGAGCAAATGATGGAGACTTTCCATTTGAAGGACAGCCAAAGCTGTATTCAATATGTAAAGTGGACCTTCTCACCAGAATACTCCAGTTTCTTTGCGGGGCTGGAGGATCAAAACCATTCAAGGTGGTCCACATACAGGGCGGCCATCTTGAAACATTTTTCTGTGCACAGAAATCCTCAAGAGGCTTGCAAGGCAGCCTACAATTTGCAATGTGGGGAGGATCAGGCCCCACAAGAGTTTGTGCAAGAATTAAAGTGTGCTTTTGCGCAGACCACCATAAGGGTGCGCACGGATAGCAGAGAATTTATCAATACGTTTTTCCATGCCTTACCCAAATACATAATGACCCAGCTCGTGAGAGATTTTCATGAGAAAAGATCTTTAGACTGGGTCATTGAACAGGCTACCCGGATCTATGAGGTGCAGAAGTCTATCGAAAATAAAAATATTGCGCCGAAAAACCCCAAGACCAACACCATCCCTTCTGCTGCCAAGGTGGCAGAGGTAAAGGTTGCCCCTGTTTTAGATTTGGAGATGGGGGGGCCTAAAAACCTGCCTGCACCAAATAATACACAGCCCAGAAGGCCCTCGGGCCAGTCACAGACAGGGAGTCGAGGAGGTAGTCCCACAAATGGGGTCCCCCGCCCCCCTGACTATGTAAGTCCCCGCTACAAGGGAAACCGACCAATCCTGGGTTATGTGTGGACTCCTCCAGCCCAAGGGGGGGGGTCCAGCCAAGCACCTGACCCGGGGAACTTCCCTCCTAACTTCCCCCAGGAGGGCAGAAATTCACCAAATCCTGGGCAGAACTTTTTCCCCAGGAATCCAACCAATTTCCAGCCCCAAAATCATCCATCCTTCTTTCCCCAATTCCCTGAGCCCAGACAACCTAATCCGGGAGAGGGGAGGCCAAGGGTGGTGGGGTACCCAAATCTTCCCAATCCGGGGTATTACCAGAGAAGGGATAGCTACCCTTCCCGGGATCAGCCCAGGGGAGAAAATAGAGCCCGGTATCAGCCTGAGCGGGTTTCACAACTTGAGCGCCAAGTCCAAAATATGGCACGGGATCTGGGTCATATACTGAGGGCTCAACAGAACCCTCAGATGAGCATGCTGCCGCAGAATGCCCCAAACTCCGGACCTGGTGCTCCAGAACAATGACGGGGGCAGCACCCCGATAACCCACCGGTTCCCAGGGAGGAGGCACAAGGGAGGTGTAAAGCCTTGGAGGAAACTTCCTTCCCAACTTGTAAACAGCCCCTGGAAAACCAGGAACCGGAAGGAACAAGTTACTTACCTGTAACTGTTGTTCTCCAGCATGGGTCTGGCATGGATTCACATGCTCATGAATATTCCCCGTCGTCAGGCTGGGAATCCTCGGTAGAGAAAAAACCAGTATCAGTTTCGTTTCTGATCTGTCTTTCGTAGTAATATCCAATCACTGGTCTCTGCGTCATACTGACCACAGCCAATGACTGCCCTCTACCTAAGCACCGCCTCTGGCAGCCATCTTCAGATTTGGAAGCACGTGAAGTGGCAGTATGACCTAGTGAAGAGCCGCAGAGGGGTAGGCGGGAGGGTTCGCATGTGAATCCATGCCAGACCCATGCTGGAGAACAACAGTTACAGGTAAGTAACTTGTTCCTTCTCCAGCATGGGGTCTGGCATGGATTCACATGCTCATGAATAAAGAATACATAGCAGTACACACATGCACAACCACGGGAGGTGGCAAAGGCTCAACATTAAGCAGTACATCCAACTCAACATTAAGCATCTTACCTCCTCACCAGGCTCACCTCAGGCGAACAGGTTGCGCAGCACTGCTTGGCCGACCCTGGACTCCTCCCTGGAATCCCGATCGACGCAGTAGAATTTCGTGAAGGTGTGCGTCGACCTCCACGTAGCAGCCCTGCATATGTCCAGCAGGGGCACACCAGAAAGGAACGCCGTGGTAGCTGCGATCGCTCTGGTGGAATGGGCTCTCGGACGTCCAGGCAGCGGTCGGTTTGCCAACCGATGACAGTACATGATACAGCCGGAGAGCCATCTGGAAATGGAAGCCTTCGAGAGAGCCTTTCCCTGATTGACAGGTCCAAAGTTCACAAAGAGTTGTGACGTCTTCCGAAAACACTTGGTGCGGTCCACGTAGAACTTCAGCGCTCTAGCCACATCCAGCGAGTGCAAAGTCCTCTCAGCCGGCGACGAAGGCGACGGGAAGAACACAGGCAACACCAAGGGTTCGTTGAGATGGAAGTCCGACGGTACCTTGGGCATGAAGGAGGGGTGCGTCCTGAGCACTACCCTCGTGTCGTGAAAAGTCAAGTACGGGGCCTTGCATGAAAGGGCCTGGATCTCTCCCACCCGTCGTGCGGAGGTGATGGCCACAAGAAACGCTGCTTTCCACGACAGAAACTTCAACGGGGCCGAGTGCAGAGGCTCGAACGGAGGTCCCATGAGCTTGGTCAGCACCACGTTGAGCTCCCACGCCGGGGCCGGAGCCTTCACCGGCAGGAACGATCTGAACAGTCCCTTCATGAACTCTTTCACCAGACGATGAGACCACAAGGACGTCCGGCCCGTGGTTCTGGTGTATCGGGAGATCGCAGCAAGATGAATCTTGATGGACGCGTGTGCCAGTCCAGCTTTGGCCAGCGTCAGCAGGTACGGCAGTACCTGGGGAGCCGTAATCCGTAGAGGGTTAATCTTCTGTGCGTGGCACCAGACAGAGAACCTCTTCCATTTGTGTCCGTAGCATTTAAGAGTCGAGGACGCCCTGGCCTTTGCAAGAACTTCTCTGCAGTCGGCCGGTATGTCGTATCCTCCAAACTCTAGCGCTGCAGGAGCCAGGCCTGCAAGTTCAGCGATTTCGGGTCATGGCGGAGGATGGCGCCTCCTTCCCTGGAGAGAAGATCCGCGTCCACCGGCAGCTTGATTGGCGGGGACGCTGACAAGTCCAGAAGGTCCGGGAACCATATCTGCCTCGGCCACACAGGTGCGACGAGGATCATCCTGCACCGTGACCTCTTGAGCTGGTTGACGAGCCGGATTAGCAGTGGCAAAGGAGGGAACGCGTAGAGGAACAGGCCCTCCCAGGGGAACGAGAAGGCATCGCCCATGCTCCTCGCCTGGGGAAACCTGCTGGCGAACCTTCGGCACTTGGAGTTCGTCGCCGTCGCGAACAGGTCGATCTGGGGTGTGCCCCACCGTCGGAAGAGGCGATCCACTAGATCCTGCCGTATTTCCCACTCGTGGCACGAGCGCAGCTCCCTGCTGAGTGAGTCGGCGATGGTGTTTTTTATCCCTGCCAGATGAAGCAGCACCAGAAACATCCTTTGGGCGACGGCCCAATGCCACAGGTCCTGCGCCTCCTTGGACAGCGCTGGGGACCTGGTTCCGCCCTGTTTCCTGATGTAAAACATGGTGGTGGTGTTGTCGGTGAAGATCCTCACCACCTTGCCCTTGAGGGATGGAAGGAAGGACCTGAGGGCCCAGAACACTGCACGGAGCTCCAGGACGTTGATATGGAGGGACTTCTCCGTCGGGAGCCAAAGGCCTCTCGCGTGCAGATTTTCGGTGTGCGCTCCCCACCCTTCCAGGGAGGCATCGGTGGTCACTGTCTCCTGGTGGTCTGGGGTCTGGAAGTCCATGCCCGCCGTCAGATGCGTGCGGTTGCCCCACCACCGGACCGCATGGCGGAAACTCTCGTCGAGTGTGATCCTCTCCTCGAAGCTGCCCGTCGTTTGGATCCAGCGCGCGTCCAGGAACTCCTGCAACGGGCGCATCCGGAGCCTGCACATGGGAATGAGGTAGATGCAGGAAGACATCATTCTGAGGAGGGACTTGATGGACCTCACCTTGGCCGCGTCGGAAACCAACATCCGCTGTACCTTGCCCAGGATGGACCTGGTCCTTTCCTCCGACGGGGAGGCCAGAAGAGACACTGTGTCGAGCTTCGCTCCCAGAAACAGTGCGTTTTGCGCGGGTACCAGGTGAGACTTGGCGTAGTTCACGGAGAATCCCAGGTCCGTGAGAAGTCGGACGGTCCTTGCCGTGTGATCCAGGGCGAGCTCCCTCGTCTTGGCTCGGATGAGCCAGTCGTCCAGGTAGGGGTAGACGTGGATCCCCTCGCGGCGCAGCTGCGCCACCACCGGTGCAAGGCACTTGGTGAATACCCTGGGGGCCGACCGTAGTCTGAAGGGGAGGGCTTTGAACTGGTAGTGACGCCCTTGGACCACAAACCTGAGGAATTTTCGGTGCCCCTTTAGGATGGGAATATGGAAGTAGGCATCCTCCAAATCCAACGACGACAGGAAGTCTCCTTCCTCCAGCTGACCCAGGACGTGCTGGAGGGTGACCATCCGGAACTTTTGCGCCTTGATGAACTTGTTCAGACGTCGCAGGTCCAGGATGGGGCGCCATCCCCCCGTCTTCTTCTTCACGAGGAAGTATCTCGAGTAAACTCCGGAGCCCCGAAGTCTCTTTGGGACGAGTTCGATGGCGCCCTTCCTCAGCATCGCCTTTACCTCCAGGAGAAGTTGAGGGACGTGAAGTTCTTTCCTGGCCACGGGGGGGACGCGCGGACACCTTCTTTGAAATTCGAGCGCGTGGCCCCGGGCCAAGGCGTCCAGCACCCAACGGTCGGTGGAGATGGACTCCCACACGCTGACGAATCTCGCCAGCCGGCCTCCCACCGGGGTGCTTTGGTGGGGACCCGACCCCACGGTCGGTTCAATCCTGCTTCGACGAGGCTTTGCCGGCTTGACCTCCTTGGCGACGACGGCGGGGTCCGCCAGACTTGCCTCGTCCTCTGTAGGCCTCCTGAGCCGACGAGCGGGCCGCTTGACGGTAGGTGGAGAAACCGCCGCCTGAACTTTTGGAGGCACCCTTGCCTCCGCTGCTCCGAAAGGGCGTTCTTCGTTGTTGCAGAACTTCAAGGGCCCGGGCCGTCTCGGTGTCCGCTTTAATGGCCTGAAGGGAATCGTCCACTGTTTTCCCAAACAGGTTGTTCCCATCGAAGGGCATGTCCAGGACTCTGGTCTGAACGTCTTGACGGAAGTCCGTAGCCTTGAGCCATCCACGCCGCCTAAGGCAAACGCCGTTGCCCAACTGGTGGAACCCAGTGTCGGCGATGTCCGTCGCAACGGTAATGGCGTGGTCCGAAGCCATCTCACCTTCCTGCAGGATCTCCAGGGCCTCTGCCCTCTTGTCGTCCGGCAAGAAGTCCAGTAGGGGAGCCAGTTTGTACCAGAGCTCCCTGTCGTAGCGGGCCACGATAGCCAAGGCGTTGGCCGCTTTAATCGTCGTCGCCGCCGACGAGATGACTCTGCGTCCCATAGCGTCCAATTTCTTTCCCTCGCCGTCTGGTGGGGAAGTCGATGTGGAGGCCGCACCCCCCCCGCTTTTTTCCTGGCCGCCGCGGAGACGACGGAGTCCGGGGTAGGCTGCGCCCAGAGGCACAGGGGGGCCGTGTCCGGGACCCGGTACTTCTTCTCGTACCAGTCTCTTCTAGCTGGCGTCGTGGAAGGGTTCTTGAGGAGGGTGAGGCCCTCATCCCAAATGTCGTCCAATAGAGGCACTGAGAGGAAAGTCTTCCTCTTGGCCTCGCGCCGCTGATAAAGGAAACCTTCCTTCTTCTTCTCCTCAGGGCAGAGTTGGAAAAGCTCGGATGCCCTGGTGATCATGGAGTGGAACGATCCAATCTCGTCGGGCGGAGAAGCCCTGGTGGGAGGCGACGACGGTACATCCTCGTCGTATACCTCGTCGTCCGTACCCGTCGCTGCCGTGTCAGTCCCCGTATCATCCCCTCGGGTGGACGGGGAGGAGGGCTGGAAGGGGCGCGACGGCTGAAAAGGAGGCGGAGGGTGGATCCTTCTTTTCTTGGTAGGGGGAACACCAGAAGGTCCCGGTTCTGGGTCCCCCGACGGGAGAGGTTCCGTCGGCAACGGTAGTCTCGTCCTTATCTCTGAGCATAAGGACTGTATAGCCAACAAAATGGCCGCCGAGTTGTCTCGCGGCGCTGGCAGAGGGGAATCCGACGGGCGATCAGGGGCCCCGTCGGTACCCTCGATGATGTCGTCGTCACCTGCGTCGGGATCCATCCCGACGGGCCGGTCTTCTTCCACGCCGAGGCCGTGGCTTAAGACTTCGACCTGCTCCTCCTCCGAGGTTGAGGCCGAATCTACGACGACGCCCTGCCCCCCCTTTTTCTTCCCCACGGGGGATTTCACGGGGGCCCTATCGATGGGCACAAAAGAGGACTCCCTCCGAGGTGGCAGGGAGACTCTGAGCCCCGAGGTCGCCACCACTGGTGTAGCCCCCACAGGCTGAGCCAGGGCCGCCGCGACAGTTTCGATAGAGGGCTTGGCCGGATGGATTAAGGCCTTCACCACCTTAGGTGCGCTCACCGCCTTATCCTTGAGGGGGGGACACTGCCTCGCTCCCCCTCCGATGGGGCCTTCGAGCTCGACCGGGGCCTCTCCAGGAGCTTCGCCGGGTGCTCGGCCTTCCTCTTACCCGACCCAGAGCGTTGGCTCGTGGTTGATGGTGCCGGG
This sequence comes from Ambystoma mexicanum, assembly GCF_040938575.1. Classification (NCBI taxonomy): domain Eukaryota; kingdom Metazoa; phylum Chordata; class Amphibia; order Caudata; family Ambystomatidae; genus Ambystoma; species Ambystoma mexicanum. Next base: position 1,246,693,538 of record NC_090930.1, on the reverse strand, counting down.
GAGGGTGCGCCCTGCCTGGCGCCCGTAGAGCCCGACCGTTCGGCGCTCCCGGTGCCAGCGGACTCGCGGTGCTTTGCCTTGTGTTGGACCCCTGTCGCCGGGGCGTCCTCAAAGGTCTTAGAAGACCGCTCGGATTTCTTCTTCTTCTTCTCGCCTGACGGGCTCTTCCCTTCCAGCCAGTTGGCGAGACGTTGATGGCGGTCCTTCATGGTCCGCTCCAACATGTTGCCGCAAAACGCACAGTCCTTCTCCACGTGCGTCTTGTCCTCATGTAAGCAGTAGAGACAAAAGGAGTGTTCGTCCTCCTTAAAGACGTTCTGCAGCTGGCATCCAGGGCAGACCCTGAACAGCTTTCCGGGCGTCGAGCATCCCTTCTCCTGGGCCATGTCCGGGCCTGAGAAACTTCTGGAGTCCTCCAAAAGCGTAGCTCGACGAAATCTTCACCCTTGAGGGGCGCAGACGAATCCGACACGGGTCCCCGTTGATCGGATGGAGAGTCGGTGGAGCTTGAGGCTCCTTTGACCGAAAAAACGAAGTTTTTGAGAAAAAACGTGAAAAAATAGCACTAACGCTCGAGAGCAATAGCACGAGGATCCCAACACATGAACGTGCGGTAAAAATCTGAAGATGGCTGCCAGAGGCGGTGCTTAGGTAGAGGGCAGTCATTGGCTGTGGTCAGTATGACGCAGAGACCAGTGATTGGATATTACTACGAAAGACAGATCAGAAACGAAACTGATACTGGTTTTTTCTTTACCGAGGATTCCCAGCCTGACGACGGGGAATATTCATGAGCATGTGAATCCATGCCAGACCCCATGCTGGAGAAACAAAATCTCCTGCCCCTGAAAGCCTGCCTCCCAAGGAGCAGAGGGGGGTAGGAGAAACAAAGGACCCAAACAGGCCCAGTTTGTGGAGGAGGTACAGATCTTCCAATTTGAGGGAGAGGGATCCTCAGAGGATCCTGGGGAAAGGATCTTCTCCTTTAGAGATGGGGGAACTCCTCCCAAGGAAAAATGGATCCCAAGGGGTGCCAATTCAGACTGGGGAGATATGGAGACTGAGCTACCGCCGCCCATCATCTCATCCCAGAACCCACAATACCGAAATCCCCTGGTTCAAACCCATCCTGGTGACTACCTCCAAAAAGGGGGGGGCGGGCCAGAACTGGAACCAGGGGAACCCGCAATGGCTCTGATCTCCAGTTGCCAACTTTTTCTTTCAGATTCCCCAGGCTCTCCACAGAATTCTGCCCAAATCTCTTCGCTAGCAATGTGCAAAACCAGAAAGTTAGCCCACCAGTTGTCCAAAAATGTGCATTATCTGTGCCCCCTTGAGGAGAAGGAGGGAAGATACTATGCCCCGGTACAAGTACAGGGGCAGGGTACACTTTTGGCACTGGTGGACACTGGATCCCAAGCTACCCTTCTGTCCAAAAGGGCCTTTGAGGAACTAAATGCAGGAAGGGGGGAGAATTACCGAATTCCTCTCACCTCTCTTCCTGGACAACTGCAGAACTTTGACGGGAAGGAAATTCCCGTTGAGGGGACTGCAGATTTGGACATTAAATTTGGGCGACACAAGGTGAAACACCCGGTCATAGTAGTGACTCCAGAGGGCACCCCTTGTTTACTAGGGAATGACCTCCTGAGAAGGTTGTCACCCCTAATAGATTGTGTAAGAAAGGTCCTCTGGACCCAGACTAGCCGACCAATAAAATTAAAACAGAGTGTCAACCATGTTAGTTTAAACGGCACCTGTCACATGGTTGAACAAAAATCTGACCAAGTAGAATTTCACTTCCAGAACAACCAAACTCCAGACGTGACAGTAATAGCAGTAGGACAACAGACTGATGATGGGGGGTCCTCTCTATTTCTGAAAATCAACCTTCCTTCCAGTTTAAGGTGGTATTCCACACTGAAATTCTTTACTAATCCACAATCAGAAACTCCCACTCCTATAGTCCAGAAAGATGTTAAATCATCTCAGAGCCTGGCTGATATTCAGCAAATTGGAGAGCAGTTGTTCATCCCTGTTCAGTTAAATGATGGGAAGGACTCTGTTCTCGCTCGAGTGTGTGTGAACAACGGTAAGAGCTTCATCAGCGAAGCCATGTTCCGCCAACTCCCAAAAGATCCAGCCATTCCCACATTCAAACTGATAGACAAATGGGAAATGGACCTGGAAGCACCTAATTCCAAACATCTCCTGCCAAGCAGGTGTATGCTCAAAATCTCCATTGGCAACAAGAGCATAGTCCATAATTGTTGGGTCGTGTGAGACGTCACTGCCGCCTTTTACTTAGGCAGTGACATTCTCAATCACTTTGCCATTAGTTTGGACCTAATAAACTTCAAAGCTTGGTCCCGATTAGCGGATAATCCCATGGGCTTTGATGATCCAGAAAAAGCATTTAGGTCAGCTCAATTGCTACCTTATGCAGTTGAAATTCAGATTAAAGAGAAAGTCACCATCCCAGAAAGGACCCGACAATTCTCCCTGGGATTGAAAGTTAAAAGAGTACAAGAATTGAAAAACCCTGATGCTTATATCCATCTAAATGCTTCTCTCCAACAGCAAGGGTTAGGGGTAAACCCAACACCATTAGTCAACATAGAACATGACACCATTCCAATAGAGGTGGATAACAGCGACTTAAAGAGCATTACTCTAGCTGCAGGCACCATTATTGGAATGGCGGTTGATGACCATCATTTTTCCATTGATCTAGGAAATGAACTGTTAGGACCAATCCCCCAGGACTGTTTTGACAGTGACAGTGATGACAATACAACACCAGACAGGATTTTCACCCGGAATGGGGGGAACTTCCTGGTGTACACCTCTTGCCCTTATGGTAAGGAAGATGTGACTTGTGACTTCAGGAGGGATGAGGTGATTTTCCAGGTCCATGAGGGATGCCTTTCCCACCTGAAGCCTCCAGTCCAAATCAGCACTCTGACCAGGGACTTCTCCACCCAGCTGGAGGAGGCCGCTGAGATAGCCAAACCAGAGGTCTTTCCCGGCTTCAGGCAGATGGTGGAAGAGAGGGTCAACCTAGCTGACACCTGCGTGACTCTGGAACAGAAGCAAAAGTTGAAACAAGTTTTCTTGGATTTCCAGGATCTCTTTGCGGTAGACTCATATGATTGTGGTCGCACTGACATCCACACAACAACAATTCCCACGGACCCTGGCATGACTCCAGTGTTTGTGAAGCAATAACGCTTGCCTCTCGCATCCATGGAGTCCCTTACTGAAATAATTAAGAACCTTGAGTCCCGGGGAATAATTCGTCCAGTACACAGCACTTTCAATAATCCGGTGCTGGGAATATTGAAGCCAAATGCCCAGTGGAGACTCTGCGCCGACCTTACGGAGCTCAACAAACGGGTCCATACTTCCCGATGGCCTTCCCTACATTGACCAAGGGCTGGCCCAGATTCAGGGGTCACAGGTATTCACAGCAATAGACCTGACCAATGGATACTGGACCGTGCCTGTCAGTAGGGAGGACCAATACAAACTGGCTTTTACCTTTGGGGGCCAGCAGTACACATGGACCCGGACTCCCTTCGGATACCTCAACTCCGGCAATGAATTCAACATTTTCCTACATAAGGCCATGCCCGACCTGGGTGCGAGGGATAACCTGGCTTATGTAGATGATGTCCTCATCAAAAGTTCATCTGTGGAGGAACACATAGCGGAGATCCGTTATGTTCTGACACAGTTGAGGGCCGCCGGAGCAAAACTTTCCTTTCAGAAAGCACAGTGGTGTAGAACCCGTGTTAATTTCTTGGGGCATGAGATTACTCCTCAGGGTCTCTGTCCCCAAGAAAAGAAAGTGGAAGCACTCCAGAAACTGAAAGACCCCACAACTCTGCGGGAACTAAGGAGCCTCCTTGGACTGACTAATTACAGCAGAAAGTTCATTGAAGGCTACGCAGAGATCACTAGACCCCTGATTCATCTCTTGAAGGGGGGGTCAAGTGGGAATGGGGTCCAGAACAATCGGAGGCGGTAAGACAACTCACAAGAAGCCTCTCACAAGCACCTTGCCTAGCTTACCCTATCAGAAACAAGGAGTTCTTCCTGGAGACAGGGTTCTCTAATACGTGCTTGACGGCAGTATTATACTAAAAGCATGACAAGGTCAATAAAGTAATCTTCCATGTGAGCAAAACTTTATCCTCTGTGGAGGAAAGATTCAACGATTGTGAGAAGGCAATCCTGGCAACGGTGTGGGCATTGAAGAATTACCGCCCGTTTATCCAGGGGGAACACATCATAGTGGAGACTCCACACCAGCCTCTGCAATATCTCCAAAGTGACAGAATCCGGGCCGGAAATGTGAGTAATTCCCGAATTACTTCCTGGATTCTGTCAATGCAAGGCTTTCCTGTGGAGGTCAGATATGGTCTGGCTGACTTGCATGATTGTGCCAGAGAAAACTTTCTCGAGGACGAAGGTCTAAAAATCAAGGACAACATGGAGGCATACCTTAATTCCCCACACAAAGTCTTTGAAGAAGACAAGTGTGAGGGAATGCCCACTGTCTATGTGGATGGATGCTCTTACCATGTTGACAACGACGGGGAGAAAGAACTGGTGGCTGGCGTAGGGAATGCATGGGTGAAGGAGTTCCCAGAACCCGCCGCTGGATACAAAATTGGTCCCCGAAGTAGTCAGGTGGCAGAATTGATGGCTGTGCATCAGGCCATCCTCACTGCTGTCCAGCATCAACTCCACGAGCTGGTCATAATCACAGATTCAGATTATGTACGGAACGGGTTCGTGGAGCACCTGGTCAACTGGAAAAGCAGAGGCATGTTATGCGCTAATAACAAACCCCTGAAACATGGGAAGTTAATCCAAAATATTGATGATCTCGTCACTTCGAATGGGATGACCATCTACTGGAAAAAGATCAAGGGTCATTCCAAAGTAGAGGGACCAGACAAAACTGGAAATGACTTGGCTGATCAGCTGGCCAAAACCGGGGCCATCCAAGGGGATCTAATAGAAATAGAGTCCCTGTTGGGGGAAATCCAGGTCACTGCTATCACTAGGTCACAGACAAATGCTCACAATGATCTTTCAACTGCACAATGGAGTAAGGAGACCCCTGATGCTGATTTAATTACAGCTCAGAAGGGGGATCCAATTATTGGTAAGTTTTACCAACACCTTGAGGAAACTGAGAACTTTCCCCTGACGGATACCGATTACATTGGGAAAGAGGACCTAAGAGTGTTGATGAAATGTCCAAAAATGTTCCGAATCCAAGACGGTTTGCTGGTAAGGAAATCCAAAGCTGGCCACGATCAGTGGGTGGTTCCTACCTCATTCCGAAGCCTGATGTTAAGTCACGCCCATGATGTGGCCACCGCCGGTCATAGGGGGTTTCACACAACACTGGAAATCTTATGAGAGGTTGCATACTGGCCACACATGGGGCAGGACCTCGACCAATACTTGAAGGGGTGTCTTGTGTGTGCACAATTTCAGCCATCATCCCTCACACACCGTGCGCCTCTCCAAAAGAGGGGGATAACACTGCCATGGTCAGATTTGCAAATCGACTTTGTAGGCCCTGTAATCCGCTCGTTTAGAGGAAACAAGTACATGTTGACCGTTACATGCTTGTTTACCAAGTGGGTGGAATGTCTCCCAGCCCCAAACTGCAAGGCAGAAACAGCAGCTGCCCTGATGATTAACCACATCTTTTCCCGTTTTGGTCTACCTCAAAGGATTGAGTCAGAGAGAGGTAGCCACTTCACCAGTGAAGTAATGACAAAGATGTGGGAGATACTGGGGGTTAAAAGGAAGCTACACATTGCTTACAGGCCAGCTTCTTCTGGAGCAGTAGAGAGATATAACCGAACCATTGTGAGCATCTTAAAAAAGTTTGTGGCAGATTCTGGGCCAAGTTGGGATATCCGATTACCTCTGGTCCTAATTGCCATCAGATCTACCCCTACATCTGCAACCAAAATGTCACCATTTGAGTTGATGACCGGACGCAAGATGGTGCTTCCCCAGCATTTGCTCTACAGAACCCAAGCGCAAACGTTGATAAATGCCTCCACAACTCATGAGTATGTGGAGAATTTAAGGAAACACCTTCAGCATGCTTTTGCCTATGCTCAGCGGAATCTAGAAAGATCAGCCGAGAGCATGAAGACCCACTATGATTTAAAAACTACCCGAAAGGAATATAAGGTGGGTGATCGGGTCTATCTATACAATTTCCAAAGGAACCAGGCCAAACAGCGAAAATTCTTGCCTACATGGAAGGGACCGTTTGAAATTATAGACAAAATCTCCCCTGTTGCCTATAAGATCTGCATCCCCAAAGGCAGTCTGGCAGAATGGGAAGACAAGTGGGTACATATAAATCAGCTAAAGTGTTGTCATCCCAGGCAAACTCTGCAACAACTGGAGGAATCCACTGGAATCCCAGCGGGGGCCACTCCAGAGTAATTCAGTTCCAACCCTAAAATATCCCACATATAGTCTCTAAAATATTATACTCTTGTAAGCCACTGTCTTTGAATGATAACTTGTATCTCAAAAGTAAAATGTTAGGTATGTTAAAGTATAAAATATATATGTCTGCCACACCATTAGTAGTGATGGAAAAATGTCTACGAATAGGTATTGCCGCTTTTCCTTTGTCGTCCTAGCAGAAAGAAAACCTGGAGACTGGCCAAGGAAAACGATCCAAGGACTGGGAGCAAAGATCCGAGGGGCCCGGGGCACCGCCCAATATTCCCATCAGGACCGGCGAGGAGAACCGATCGATCCAACTGGATGGGGGAAAAGATGCTGAACTGTGCCATCTACCAGAAGAAGATGAGGAGAACATCCCAGATCTTGCGAGCTCCATCCGAGAAAGGATAGAATGGCCATCGCAAGAGGGGGTGCTTGTGGGATATTTTTACCCATGCATCCAAGCCCTACAATAAAAGTGTGCAGTAATGGCATGGAAAAAATCATGATGGCCAGAACTCCCCAGAGAGTGCACAGGGAAAACATGAAGAATAGGCTGCCACCCATTTTTGCCTATGTTGTGAGCACAGGAGGGCACTGCCTAAAACCACCATTGGGCTACACACACAGTAGCCTGAAACCATTGGGAATGGCAATGCTGATTGCCAAAAGCAACCCAGAACTGTGGGGAATTCATTTTCTTAATCCCAAAAATGGTTGCATTACCAGTACTCACCACTATCAGAAAGCCAGTGTTTTAAAACTACCAGACTTTTGTGTAAAACTGCACAAATGAAACAAAACCAGACCAAGGAAAGACTTGCTAAGAGGTGGAAGAATGTAAAACCATATTCTGAAATGAGTTGAAGGAAGTAATTATTTAATGTATAGGTACACATTGTCAGTTTGATTTGAATGTAGAAAACTGGGAACAAAAAGTGACATTTAGCTGAAACCTGGCTTAGTGAAACTTGATTCTGCCTGACAACTACCCCCAACAGGAGCTGAAACCTGCTCAGCCACTCGTCCCCTTGCCAAAAGGAGTTGACACCTCTCTGATTAGATTAGGGGTGGGGCAGCTTGGGACTACAGGGAGTTGAACAAAGGCCTGTCCTGGACTCAGGCAAATGTTATATTGGGGGCGTCGTAAAATAGCTTCCTCTTGGGAGAAACTGGGGGGCAGCTGTACCTCTGTGAACAAGCTGGCTTGGGGGAAGTGGATAAACCAGTTATTCCACCCTGTGATGTGGGAAGCCACACCCCCTTTTGACCAGAGCATAATTTTAAAAAGATAGATAACTCATAGTGCGGACTTGTCCGAATTATATAAGTAATATCATTATTTTTGTGATTTTTCTGTGAACATTTTAAGAGGCGTTAGGACCCTGTGGTGTATTCTGGGGGGTTGCTAGTGGAAAATAGGGTCTCTCTCCAAATGTATGCATGTTAAAAATCTGACACTTTATCATCTGTAACCCATATCCCTGGTGCACATTTGTGTACAATCTGGGAAGGTTTAGAGGTTGTTATCTGGATGAAAAGGGGAGAATTCTGTCATCAGTGGAAACAACATCGTACAAAGACAGGGATCGGATGGTTTGGTGCTACAGAAAATATGTTAACTGGACCTATAATATTAGAAAAATGGTACATAGATAAATATGTATTTGGGTCAGAAATAGATTTGTGTGCAATCTGACAAGGGGAGGTTCCTCTGACCATAAAACCTACAGCATCACTCTGACTCACATTTCCTTCCCCCAATCAAGGGAGAGAGGAGGAATTGGCCAATGACAAGTAGAGAGGGGCAGGCTTAGCTAGGCCCAGGCACACACCCACTTTCCAAAACACATAAAAAGAGACTGCTGGGACAGGTAGAGACATTCAATTCCATTTGCTGCGGAGCATGCTGACGGATGACTTCACATCCAGAGATTCTACACTTAGACTTCCAAGCTAAACAGAGACTACAGAACTTTGAACCAAGAAGGCCCACTGTAAGCAAAAGTATTTGTCAGCAGGCCTCAAAATCATTTGGAAACTATTCCACAGCCAGGCGAGCTGTCTGAATTCTTTTGCCAAGAACTCTTGCCAGTACCCAGAAAGCAGTGTTACATCCAGAATCCACTTGATCCGGACCAGAAAGCAGAGCAGTATCCAGAACCAGAGGCCAGAGATCCAGAGTGACCCAGACCGCTGTGAGCAGAACCAGAGAGCTGACCCAGATCACTGTGAAGTGCCGAGACCAGAACCGGAGTCCAGTCCAAAACCTGACCAGATCCGTGGCGAGGCCTATTTCAAATTTATATTGTGAGTACCTAGCAGAACTGTGCAGAACCAATCTCTTAGTTAAAATAATCTAATCCAAACTATTTTAACCTAAGTAGAACTGCCTCCTAGAAATCGTGTCATCTGTCATTTTTAAAGCTGCACAACTGTCACCTGTCAATTCTGCAGCTGCAAGCTGTCACCTGTCATTTTGAGTTTTACTTTAAATCCGAAAAACTACCTTTATTTAATCTTCCATATCTCTGGAACTGTTTGGGCTAGGAACAAAATTTAACTTTCCTCTGAAAGCTTGGAAGTCGGTTCTAGGCTTGTTGGAAAGCTTAGATTCTTACTCCTTATACTTTTTCCGCAATCACGATTCACGCACTCACGTAATTTACCGCGATTTGCGATTTTGGCTCAATTTCTCCACTTGTGAAAATAGCAGCTCCATTCTTTCTTTTGTTAAAATCCGTTGCAACTTGGTAATAACTCATAGAGCATTGCTAAAGTGAGATTGAACTAATACCAACACACATCTCCCACTCACCCTGAATCTCTAGAGGGAATTAAAATCAGTTGGCACATTTTCCCATCCATTGCCATTACATTTAAAAGCATTTTGGGCTCGTGTTTCAAACTCCTACCTGTTTCCTCTAAGCTTGCTGGGGGGGAACTGAATTTCGTATTGTATTTGATTGCATTCCTGAGAACTGTGTGTTCCATTTCTTACATTGCATAGGGGAGGGGGTGAATTGCCAGGGAAAAAGTGATTATCTTATCTTTTGCTAAAATCATATCAAGTATTTCTGTACTGCATTTTATTCCTCATTGCTTTTCCCTTGAAACCATAAAAGTATTTTTGCTACATTATCCATCCTATACTAACTCCTCATTGATTGTAAAGAAGTGTGCTAGTGCCAGATTACCCATTGTTGATCAACATCATATGTCTAAGTGTACTATCAGATATTAATTTACTATAAAGTGTGATATATATATATTGTTTAAATTCTCAAATAAACCTTTTAAGTTGAAAAACAAACCTACTTCTTGGCTCAGTGGGGTCAAGGGGATTCTAAGAGGGGGGTGTTATACAAGGGTTGTCATCCAGAGTATCAATAAGGGTTTTCCTCAGCATCCCAGACTAGGCTTTGACTTAGCTGTAGTGTTGATTGAATATCGCTTACATAGCAGACATCAGCGGTAATCACTTTTGAAGTCATGGAGGTGCCACAAAACAGTGCTTTTGTAGTAATGTGGGTAACAGGAAATGGTGCATGTCTCTTCAATAGTATCCGCAATTACATTGTCTGTCACATTGTGGCAAATCCCTCATGATAATTACAGAAACTTTATTTCCGATGGAAGTTGATGAATGTAGGCCATCTCAACAGTACAAAGCTTATATGCTCCAGCCATACACATACGGGTACGGCACTCCAAGCTTGCACTCTTCAGCCCTACAAATACAGCACTTAGGTTGAGGTCACTGCGGCCTCGGCTGGAGATTGGGACACCAATAATGTCGCTGTGCAATCTGAACATTCCAACTGGAAGGAGCTGGATGTGAATTAAGGGATTCATGCTTTTCTTATGGTCAACTTTATGTGGCTTGCTCCCTTGCTCCAGAGTGAGAATGTGTTCACACTAGCTCCTACAGGAAAGGCAATCAATATTGTCTACAAATAATTATTGGTTTAGGGATCATCTATATTAGTTAATTGCATACACTTCAAACTAGGACTGAAGTAGGAATTACTGTTCGAAGCACAGGTACACCTGCTAGTTCAGATATAAAGTCATGTAAATACTTGTTAAAATAAATTCATACTAAGAAGATGGAAGAAAATGGAGAAGAGAAAAATAAAACACATCTCACAACTGCAAAATTGCCTTTTTCTACTTATCCCCAAGTCATCTGACTACAGTGGGCAACAGTGACCTGATCTATTCGCAGGATTGATAAAAAACATAAATACAATGTGGTTGCTCTTTATCTGTCTTGAATACTGATGATAAGTATTTTATTCTTGTGTGTCAAAACAACAGTACAAATTGCTGAGTTCTCTAATGTCACCCCATCAAGTGAACAAGAATGTGCATTTACGCTGTGCTCAATTTCAAACATAAGGGTCTCATATAAGATCTTTACTCGATGAAACTATAGTTTGGAAATCTACAGCACCTGTTTGGGGCCACTGTTCTCTCATGGATCCCATCCCAGAATGTGATGTGTCACTGATGATCAGATCAGGATGTTCCCACGCCCGCTCCAAGTCAACAGCATTCAACAAGGTCTTATCCTACTCGAGCCCTGGAGTCTTTACACAGTGGTTGTTAGCTAAAGAGGTTTGAGTGCACTCAACTAGGTATTTAGCTCCACTTGCCCAAGACAAAAAAAGCTTAATGGAAAAGTTATCACGAATGCCCTTAATACCAGGTTCCACCCCAAGTGAACTTTGGGTGCAGGTCTGGATGTATTAACCAGTGTCTTTATAGGGTAAGTTATATATGGGATCGATTTTCCAAATACTGCATACTCCCAGACTTCCTCTTCAGACATAGACGTGTGAAAGTTTTGTTGCTACAAGTTTGTCATACAAGATCAGATACCCACCTCTCCAATGTTTCATTTGAACCTAACACCTGCACTGCTAATTTAATTTGTAATAGCAAAAGTACCCATTTTCCTAACAGGTTCTGTAGACAAACATGAGAACATTCTCATCAATTGTTGAAAATGAATGATCCTGTAGAGTGCTGTTCTGCCTCACCCTGGCATGGTGCAGTCCGTTGTGGTGCATTGCAGTGCAAATATTTTGGAAACTGTGCATCCTAAGGCATTGAAATATGTTTTCTGTGGTCCCATACAGACCTCAAGTGTTGTTCTTCGTCTTGGGACAGGATGAGAAACAGCATTTGTTGTTTCCCTTCACAGTGAAGATGGTGTATGGCTCCGTGGGCATCTACCATCTCGCAACAATGATCTGGAAAATTATTTTCACCTGGTGCAGTGAACATTATTTTCTCTTCCTGGTGAACATGGTTTACAGCATTAGTTTAGTTTAGTTTATTATTTGTATAGCGCCGCCTGGCCCTAGGGCATCCAGGCGCTTGCGATGAATACAACAAGAATAATACAACAGAAATGTACAAACCGATTACATATTTACAAATTTACAGTCTTGGTGCATGCTAGTAAGGTAGGGCTAGGCAGTTTACGTTTCTTTGGATAGAAGCCAAATTTTGCTGTTGTGTCTAAATCTGTGAAAGGAAGGTTCTGATCTCAGCTCGAGTGGAAGTGAATTCCAAAGTTTGGAGGCAAGCACGGGGAAGCTGGAGCCACCTGCTTTTTGGAGCTTAAATCTTGGGATATTTAAGCAATGTGTTTGAGCTGATCTGGTAGGGCGCGCTGGGGTGTGGTGATTGAGATTGTCGGATAGGTATCTGGGTGCTTGGTTAGCTAGGCATTTGTGTGTGAGTGAGATGGTTTTATATTCAATTCTTTGTGGTATGGATAGCCAATGGCAGGTGCGTCTGGCGTCCGAAATGTGTTCATGTTTGGGTATGTTCAGGGCTGCTCGCAAGGCGTTGTTTTGTATGACTTGTAGTTTGTTGATGTTTTTCTGACTGGTTCCCAAGTATAACGCATTGCAGTAGTCAACTTTGGAAAGGACTAGCGCTCTGGCTAAGGTGATGCAGTTGGATGGTGAGAGGTAAGGTCTGCTGGCATTGATGAGTTTACAGGTGTAAGCAGTGGCTGATGATATGGAATTGATCTGTCTTGTCAGTGTGAGGGAGGAGTCGAGGTAGATTCCTAGGGTTTTGACGCTGTTAGAGACGATGATGTTATTGCCGTCTATAGTGAATGCTTGATAGAGTTTGTCGAGTTTATTAAGTCTGGGTTGGGAACCTAGGAGAAGAAGTTTGGTCTTGTCGTCATTGAGGCATAGGCCATGCTTGGCCATCCATTCTTGGATAATGGAATAAATGTTGTTGAGAGCAGTGAGGTCGGTGGAGTAGTCGCCTGTTAAAGGGATCAGTATTTGGGTGTCATCTGCGTAGTTGGTGTAGATGACACCCAAGCGGTCCAATATGTCAAAGAGGGGTTTCGTGAACACATTATATAGAGTGGGGGAGACGCAGGAGCCCTGGGGGACACCGCAAGTGACTGGGGCTGGGATGGCAGAGGCTGTGGGTGCGTAGACTCTCATGGATCTGTTGTTAAGGAAGGAATGGATCCATGCGTTGGCGTTATCTGAAAATTTGGCTGCTGAGGATAGATGTTTGCAGAGGATGTCGTGGTTGACCAGGTCGAAGGCGGCCGATAAGTCAAGAAGGAGAAGGATGGCTAGTTTACCATTGTCTTTAATGTTGTCCATCTGTATCTTAAGGTCAATCAGGGCGGTCTCAGTGCCGTGTTTGGGGCGGAATCCTGATTGTCTGAGTCCTAGTAAGTTATTTTTCTCAAGGTGGTTCTGTATCTGAAGATAGGCAGCTCTGTCGAGGATTTTTAGTAGGAAGGGTACGGTCGTAATGGGTCTGTAGTTGGTGGGGACATTAGGGTCAAGGGTGGGCTTCTTAAGTAAAGGAAGAACCCAGGAGTCCTTGAGGTTGTTGGGCACTATGTTGGAGGTGAAAGATGAGTTGATGAGGGAAGTGATGAAGGGAGCAAGTTGTAATGCCTGTTTCAAAACAAAATGTTTTGTTTCCCCTCCGAGTGAACATGGTTTATGGCTTAGTCAGCAGGCGCCATCTTGAAAACATCCTCTGGAAAATAATTTCACCTGATGCAGCATCAATTTTGAAACTTCTGGAATGCTACCTGCCTTTTTCCTTCACCTCTTAGGTCCATTCACCTCATACATTTTTTGTTTCCTTTCCCGATGAAGATGGTTTACAGCTTTGTCAGCAGGCCAGAAAGCCACAAACAATTTTTGACTTTTGTAGCCAGTAATGTCAACAGGTAAGTATGCAAAATTTGGTGCAGATTGGTGAAACAGTGCAGAATTGTATGAGGAACAATGCATCGCTAAGCCACAAACCCCCAACCAAATGTTCACTTTTGCTGAAATCTGGGGAAAGTGATAGGGTGTCCAAATATCATGTGGCCAGCAATATCCGAAGGGTCCTAACAAGTAACTATGCATCATTTGGTGCAGATAAGTGAAATAGTATTGAATTGTACAAGTAACAACGCTTTGCCAAACCCACACACAACTTACTTTTATATATATAGATTTTGCAGCTCTTCTCGATTTTTAAGCAGAGAAGTTATAATTATAATTGTTCTTTTATAACATGCTTAATACCCGAGATCAGATTCTAAGCATTCAAAACTGTGTTGCTATTCGTTGTCTTGCTTCCAAGACAAATGTGATGCCCCTGAGCTATCCTACCGGCACACAAGCAACCAAAGAATTTAACTACTTCTAAGCAATGCTCCTCTGTTTTAAATTCATATTTTAGTGTCTGCAGACATAATCCTATTTTATTGCTTAGCAATTGTCAGGAGCCGTCCACTACAACATCTCTGCAGCTCTCTTAATATCTTATGTATTTGGTTATTTTGGTAGTTGCTAAAAGAACCACATTGCCTGTGAACATTACCACCAACAATAGATCTATCAAGTACCATCCAATACAGCACTTTAGAACGTTGTAATATCTATGTATATGTCCTATCTTGAACAGCATCCTGTCATCCTTTGGTTCAAAGTTGTTTACTTTTACTTTTCTTGTTTATTCATGAAAGTCTCATTGTACACTTCTGCACTTTTGTATTTATATGTTTTGTTCAACTTTATTTCTTGTTATCCGTGGAGCAGCAAAGGTCACTGCTGTCAAGCTCTGCTAAGCTTGGAAATTAGATCCCGATTGTGGGTCTGGGTAATTGAAGTTGAAATACTTTTCTCCCTTGGTGTTTCTTTCTTTCACTGAAATATGTTATTGCAAATAAAGTCAGTATTCATTTTGTGTTCCATCCCTTTGCTTTATTTCTGTGTATACGTGTATTTCAACTCTTCGCATCTTGAAAGTAGAGGCTCATTTTTTATCAATTTATCAATAACTAGTGTTCTGATTGAAATCATATGCTATTTTTAAATAATAATCTGTGATAACTATCACCCTGAAGATGTTCATAATTAGGTATCCTGAAAAAATGGCACTTTAATTGGAACAATTTACTTGCTCAATTTGAGGCAAACGCACTCTGCTTGCAAATAGGACGTGTTTTCGTTCGTCTTTTACCAGCGTGGCCGTCACATGCAATCTAGTTCTCGAAGGCATGCGCTGGCATGTGTTTCTGTATGTGTATATACGTGTACGAGTATGTGTTAATATTGTAGACGCATTCAGTGGCAGCTTCTCTGCTGTGGGAACCAAAGAACGGGGCACAGTGAGACGCAAGTGGCTAGATGTAAACTCATCCGCTGTAGACTGTCCGGGGTCATAGTATTGGCGCAGGCATCTGAACACAGCAACAATAATAATTTGGTGATTCCTATAACACTTCATGCCAGATTCTTCTAGTTTCTAAGCGCTGTAATAATCATTGTCATCATTATTACACACTTGTGGCAATCAATTTATCGGCCTTGGGAGAATGAAGGTTTTAGTGGGCCCGACTGGGTTATCAAACTCATGCCACATAGCATTGTCCTGTTTCACAGGTCAGAGTGCCATGCATGAGTAATCTGCCCTGCCAAGACAGTCAAATATTTATACATAGAAAGCAGGTAAAATCAAAGATATCATACACGTATGCATCAACTCTGCTACCTCTATAACAGTGTTACATTGGAACAGCTACCATTTTGTTTCAACATTCTGACAAGGTACTACAAGCAAGTACAGTGCATAGTTCCATTTTGCTACAGAATATCTGCTAAATGGGTTGAGTACCTTTGTGTATGTGGTTTTAATAGTGGGTCAGAAAGAGTATTTGAATAACCCTTCCACTTATCAGATGAAAGCTTCTCTATTAGGATACATCTGATGTGTATGTGTTGTGAGAAACAAAAGGGTGTCTCACTTGCAAGTCCCGGGGGATTTGTCACTCAGGTGGCCAGGGCACGGCCATCACCTTTAGAACCAGTTCCTGGATGTGGAACAGTGCGGGAGGATCACCTGAGTGATGGGTCCTTGGGGAGTGGGCTGGGGCAGCCCAATGGTGAGATGTGGTATTCCCCCTTGCCAACACGTCTATCCCATCCTATTTTGTAGGATACAATGACTCCCAACTACAATCCCCTCCCCCCAATTTGTACAAAAACACTGAGACGTGGAAGAGAGGGACTGAGAGGATGAAGAGTATTGACAAAATACACACTAAAACACAGAAGACAGACTCTTACATCTGGACAACAGACTGTCCTGTTAACGAGGACATGGCAAGGTCAAGCAGGCCCAACCCTAACCACACCCCTGCAACACAATAATCTTTCACAGGTGTTTAAATGGAGCCTGTCGGGTAAGAGAAGGCAGTTGCTCTTGGAAAGACAGGAAGAAGGATACAAGGCTGATTCCAGCAGAGGATACCTACCAAACTCCCAAGCACTCAACCAGCGGGACTGGGTACAAGAGAGGACAGCTCTTCCTGGGCTGATGCGAACTGGGAGGAGAAAATTAATTTAGCCAAAGACTGAGCAAAAGCTAATGAGAGCCAGAGAGAGCCAAGCAAAGGGAATTACATATCTAAGAGGCCACAAGGTTTTCAAGAGGTGAAACCCACAGAGTGGAGGAAGTCCCTCTTTGGAAGTGCTGAAAAGATGCCTGCTTTTCCCTCCCAGGCGAATGGCGGAGGAGGGGAGGACAGACAACCAAAGATAAATACAGCCGGTGAGTTGCCCAGAACCTTGCTGACATGGAGAAAGTGAAACAAAGTGTCAAATGAATGAGGCTTGCGCCCGAGAGAGGAAAGCCTATGCATGTTGTTGAAAAGGACTCAAAGTACCAGAAAGCATCTGGGGAAGAGAGAGTGAAGTTGACACATATAGCGGTAGGGCACGAATGAAAGGGAACTAATTGAACTGGGAAGTGAAGAAAAGAAATTAAACTCCCAGAGAAGTTGTCCTGCAAAGGTCTTTGTAATAATCCAATGCACCTTTGAAAGTCTTTGACATCCAAAAAGGGTCCGAGCCCAGCATAGGGAGAATGAAGGGAGATAGGCTTGGGGAAGGGAAACCCTTGGCTTGTTTTTGTTGAATTGAAACCAAAAGGGTTTGAGCCCGACATACGCAGACCCGAAGCGTGATAAGCTTGGGGAAGCGAGCCCCTTGCTTATTAATATTTGAACTTCATTTTTTAGAGAGATCTGAGTCTGGCAGAGAGGGACCTACGAGAACTGTGTAGTACAAGATCTGACCCCTAGAGCGGGGGATCTTTGCGACCTGGTTTGATGGAACATTGTTTTGAAGTCCAAGAAAAGAGACTTAACATGGAAGGCCAGGTGGGCCTCGAGTCACATGTTGAACTGCTCATTGTGTAAGAAGCTGGACCAGAGAGTGCCACCTTGTCCCGCGCTGAAAACGTGGGGAAGGGAAGCCAAGTGCTCAACTATCCTGACATATTGTTTCTATAACACCTTTTTTTTGCATACATCATTTTCCCACACCATTTGTATTTAGAAGTAAGGATTGCCAATAGGTTTATTAGGATGGACCCTTTTATTTTGACAGAGACTCTGCTAGGACTGCGTTATTATTATTTGGTGGTCGTAGCTTGCTCCCATCTTCAGATTTAGGATTAGATAGGCGTTTAATCAACCAATTGAAGTTCAATAAACACCCTTGCACTGTGATCACTTGTGCCTGTATTCACTGTTTGATACATGCATCCCTTACAGTGTGGATGTTGCAGAATTTGTGACATATTTGTAAAGGGCCCATGGTCTAAATCACACCTTCCTTAATTCATGCTCCTCTTGGATATTGAATGGCATCTATTGTTTAAGGTATTTTTTAACAAAATTCAAAAACTTGTGAATATTTCTCAACATTAATATAGTATACAGATCCTTCATAGGGCTGATGGCACTTATCTATCCCGTTTGCAATATTCACAGAGATACCACACCTCTGAGGACCATCAAAATAACCATCAATCATGACCAGATCAAGGGAGGAAATACACACCAACTCCATACTGGAAAGACTAGAAGCATCCAATTCGACCATGCATGCAGATGGACCGACAACCACATTGGATGCACAACTCCACCAAATTCACAACTGGATTATTTTTGTGCTGGGCTACATTGGCTGTAAAACACATTTCAAAGACTCTAAAAAAAGAAACAAGCCAAAAGGTTCACCCTCATACTAAATCACTTAAAAAAAGAAAATCGTAAACAGGAGAATATCTGGAGGAAATACAATGTACACACTCACAAATTCACCTATCATCAACAGTTATGCCTTTACAGAGCTGAATTATTAAAAGAAAAGAAAGCAAACTACTCCAAATGCATTAAAGCTGTGCATCATAGTGAAAGGCAAATGTATAAGCTCATTGAAGAATTAAAAAAATTGACAGACTGCAGCACAACCACTACCCCTACACAAGAGGTCTGTGACAAGTGCAATATGATTCAACCAAAATGTCATAGACAGCAAGAGCACCTTGACAATAAAGGATGCTCCCATCCACACGCCACCAACGAGATCCCCCCAGACCTACAACTACCTCCTATTCACTTTCCCCCTTCCATCGGCAGAGAACCTATAAGCTACCATTGACTCATGTAACCCCTCGGAATCTTCTGAGGATCCATGTCCCCCAAATCTTTAGATATCAAACCTGAAATCTCCACAATTAGCAGCCATCTTCCTATCCCTCATCAGCAACTCCATCAGCAGCGGAATAGTCACAGCTCAGCAGCAATCTGCATACATCAGACCTTTGCTCAAACAGCTCAGAGAAGACCAATATGACCCAACAAGTCATTGCTCGCATCTGAAACATACATTTAATCAGTAAACGTGTGAAAATATTCATATATCGTCAGCTCTGGGACTTTATCAAACAACCCAATTCCTGACTTAGACCTATGAGTTCAGCCTCAGCTCTGTTATCTATCTTGAAAAGATGAAAACTTTAATAGTATGCTCTTCCTGCTAGGCATCTCATCCACTTTTAACATCAACAGTCACAAGATCCTGCTAAAAGGACTGGAAGATATTGCTATCAAAAAATCAGCTTTAAACTAGATCACTCCTCCCTCATGTGTAGAACATAAACCACAAAATTCTCCCCTATAGTTCCCAGCTTTGCCGACATACCTGCAGAATACCCCAAGAATCCCCACTCTCACCTATACTTTTCAACATCTACATAACAACCTTACCAGACATCATCAATGAATTTGGTATCTCCTGCCACAACTACGTGGATGACACACAAATAATCTACACATTTGTGAACCACCCATCACCAAACACCCCAGACATTAAAACTGCCTTGTACAGATGTATGTATGATTGACAGCAAACAGATTAAAACACAAACCTAGCAACACCAAACGGATGCCCTGTAATCCTACAGGTTCTAACTGCACCACAATCCCTTGACCTGTTGAGATGGGTCCTTGCCCAAACCAGTCAACTATAGTAAGAAATTCACACAATTTCTCTACTACTGTCCAAGCTAGATCATGCAAACAGCCTCTATATCAGACTCCGAGATTAACTAATTAGGAAACTTCAAAGGGTTAAAAATGCATTAGCAAGATTGCTTCTCAGAATGAAGTGATTTGAAATATCACACCTGCACTATTTACTCTAGGCTACCTGTCAAGAAAGGGGTTATTTTCAAAACCGTGTGCATCCCCCATCATTCATACCTCAGAGTGGGCATTCCTCCTTCAGAAATAACTTCATAGATGACATCTTTGGTATCAAGCATCTTAGAAGCAGACAAAATCTGTGGTCACACCTTAAACGGGTCATTGAACATTGTATTTTTAAACGCTACCTTTCTCCCTATCTCCCATTGAGCGTTGGGGATGGGTTAGTTTGACTTTGTCATGTATGTTTCCATTATTGCTGGAGTTTCATTTCTGTTGTTTTTCTGGTTTCTTCATGTCTGTTCAATTATTGTCACCAGATCACGTATGTACCATCTCATTAATAATTGTAAAGCACTTTGGCAAGTCTCAAATGGAACACCAGGATAGAAAAGATCGGAGTCAGTGCTCCAAATAAGATTCTGAGGTGGAAGTATTTTATTCCCTATGGAAGGAAGGATAGCTCAGGGGCAACAAATGTGTCTTGTAAGCAAGACAACAACGTGCACCACAAGTTTGAATCCCACTCCTGCACTTGTAAACCACTCGCTGATATTAAGTGTGTTATAAAAGAACAATTATAGTAATAATTGTTCAACCTTGAGAGTAAAAGCAATTTCAATGGACTAAACATTAGTTTTCCCCTTCGCAAGAGAGCAAAAAGTATGTGACATCTAGCCAACATGTGCAAAATGTACTATATGGCATTCACTCATGCCAGAAAAGCATTTTGCTCTCATAATTAACAGATAAAGCATAACATGCAGTAGTCAAATCTCATCAATGTAACAGAGCTGCACTAACACTCTGAGCTTCCCTTGCATGCAAATCTTCTCATGGTCAAATGTCGGCTGGACGGTAAGCCGTACATCCGTCAGCAGTCACTAAATTATTGACTAAGGCAATAATAATCACACTGCTTAGAAGTGGAAGGAAGCCTGCATGACCCTCTATCTGATGTATAATACCTTTTTGGGTTACCTCAACAGGGACATGTCCTGCTTAGTTTCAGTTTTTGTGAAACATGTAACCATTTCAGTTTTGTTGGTTTTGTAACAGCACTTTCACTGGCAGGATAGCCAGGTTTTGAAAGTTTTAAGTATAGTCTAGAAGATCTGAAAGAGGCTCTGACCGCTGTGACCACCAACTTGAGCAAGGGTCCTGCTACTGCTGACCAATTTAGATCCATTTACCACTTTTCCTCCAAGTAAAGGTTAGTGGATGTTTAAACTAGACATACATACTCATCTGTTCCTCAGATAAGGTTTTACGGTAGGAGTATTTTACAAACCTTTTATAATTCAAGTGTAAAATTAAATTGAAAGAGTAAAAATGATTTTCTGCCAAAATATGATCAAATGTATGCGACAGACAACCAAACCATGACTAAACTTGAAAATGAATATAAAACATTAGAATCAAAACAGACTTGTGGAGCGGAGATGTCTGGCTTCAAAGTGTGTGTTACATTTGTGGAAACATTTCTCATGCACAATAATGGGTATGAGCCCACTACAGATGAATCTTGATGATAAATGCGCACAATGCAGGAATTCTGAAAAATACTTGTGTTCAATGCAAAAATGCATTTACAAAGCATCATTTGTTTGTTACAAAGGAAACTTCCCAATGGTAACTAAGTTTTGCATCTTATTACTGATAGCACACAAAACATAGAAGTTGAACAGAAGGAAACTATTAATTATCTCACTGTTGGCATTTCGTTATGAGCGTACAGCTCAGAGAGCAAATGTCTTGTTTGGATATTTATTCAGGAAGATCTTAATCAAGATCTTTGAGTTTCTGTCAAGTCACCTTCCCCTTCCACTCAATGCACTCTGCTCTCAACAAGTATGTACATGAAACGCATAAAAAATACAAGGTGCTATATTTTCAAGGATCAATGCGTAAAATGTCTTGATACAAGACTTATCTGGAGGCCAGGTTGTAGTCAAAGTTATCCCACAAAGAAAGACTCTCAAGCATTCCATGTTTTGCCACGCCTTGACCATCTGGAAATGAATCCCGGTCGAAGCTCAAAATGCACCTTCCATACTCCCGTTCTGCAATATACTACAAACATGGCTATTTCAACAATACCTGCTGGACAAATACAATAACTCTCCCCCTCCACCAAAAGTACTGCGTGACTGTATAAAATGCTAAGCCCAATTCTGGCACAATGCTGTTGTAAAGTGCTGCACTGCTCCTGAGCTAGGTTTGCGCTATAAGCACTACACTAAAATACAATAAAATGAAGCGTTATAGAAGCTAAACATACAAATATAAACAAGCTTTCACCATGTTTCGATTACAACAATGCAGTAAATGCACACCTACAGTTCACAAGAGAAATTGGAGGCAAACAAGCACAATTTATCCATGTAATTGTGGAAATGAGAGATTAAAAATGGGTTACTAATCAATGTTGTAAAACAACTGATAGGAACAACTTGCTGCATAGATTAAATGTCCTTCTATGACGCACATTGAGAAATCTACCCTAAAGGCAGTTGTTGCAAGTTAAATGAATATTAACAGACAAAGAGGAAAAGTACCACTAGATATCATGTCACAGAAATTTTGAATTCGTGGATACTCTGATAATGGAACAAAATTGTCCGAATCAGGGTAGATCAGAAGGCTAGATATGAGGTATTACATGCAACCAATCTAGGAGAGAAACACCTTTAGTGTTCCATAGACAAACAAATGTAGTTGCTGCCGCCGCTGCTTACCCCTGCAAGCTGATCACAGCATGCCGCCTTTTTCTTTACACTCAGAACTGTACTATCCTTGCTAGGAAACTGGACTATTGCAATTCACTGTACCAAGGTACCAACCAAGGCAACCTAGACAAACTCCAGATCATACAAAACAACGCCATCAGAGCAGCCCGCAATATCCCTAGATCAGCCCACATCTCGGAAACCAGGAAGAACCTTTATTGGCTGTCAGTCACCCAAAGGATCTCACTAAAATCGCTTGCCCTGACCTACAAATGCATGAACAACCTGGCCCCCATCTATCTTTCCTCGCGCTTCACACAGTATACCCCATCTCGATCACTAAAATCTTCCCTCAACCAGAGCCTACTGTTCCCCAGATACAAGCTCCAATCAGCCGGTGGCTCCAGCTTCCCAGTTCTGGCAGCCAAACTGTGGAATTCTGTCCCCCTTACTATCAGAAACCTTCCCTCCCTGAATCTTTTCAAACACAAAGCCAAACTTTGGCTAGTCACATCAGATGACCAAGCTGCACTCTGAAAACTTGATGACCTATGTATTTCTGTATAACTACCAATGTGTTTGATTACTATGTCAATCTAAATGTTACCTGAAATGCCGCAATATTATGTAACCACTGCTTCTAAGATATGCGCCCGGTAGCCTCTGGGCCTGGTTTGCGCTATACAAATAAATAAAATACAAATAAAATACAAATACAAAATGACAAGATACTCCACACATAGTAACAGATCTAAATACATAATCAAGAAGCATTGCGACACTTTCTAACATGATGACAAATTAAAACATCTGTTTGAGCATAACTCAGTGTTTGCATAGACCAGGAGTAAGAATCTGAGGGATGTGTTAGTGCATACTGATGGCATCAGTTCAAAAGAATTATTGAAGAGAACAGGCACTTTTCCTTGTCTACAGTGCATTAATTCTAATAATGCAATAAAGGGCAAAATTGTACATCATCCACAGACCGGTGAGGAGATAATGTTACATGATGTTGACACCTGTGGTATAGATAATATTATATACAACATACAAAGCCTTTGCAGCAAATATTATGTTGGCCAATTATTACTCAAGGCAAATATTTTTTGGAATGTACATCATTCAAATTTCAGAAGAAAGTATTTGAAAACCTCTGTGGTATGTCATTTTCATGAGAAAACACATCAAATAGCATAGATGAAGTTACACATTTTGGAGTTGGTAAGACCTCATAAATGGAAGAACTGACACTGCATACGTGCTGGACTAACGAGAGATTTTTTGGATAGACAAATTGGGCTCAATTATTCCTGGTGGTATGAATGAAGATTGCAATTTAAACTACATTTGAGAAGAAGATCCTGTGTTCCCAGCATCACTAGGCTACTTGTGAAAAGAACAGCTGCATAATGTAAATATGTTCAACTTTTAATTTTTATTTGCATATGAAGTTGTTGTATCATTTAAGACACCCATTTATTATCAAATTAATTATTTCATATATAAAGTGTGTCATTTCTAATGTACCTTATGTGCCACAAACATACAATCTTTGATTCATTGACCTGACATTTTGCATAGCAAATATTCAGTTTCAGTTTATTGATTGCCTTTTTGACAAACAATGTACATATTATACATACATTGGGCATTTACTTATACAGAGATACTGTATATCAGATACAGTGCATTAAAATGTGGTAGTTGCAAAGTTCTTTTGCTAAAAACAATAGACTCATGAACCAAAACTTAGCAAATTTTGCCTGCTTCCCCTTCACCATCCTTTCCCCTCACTCTCTGGCCGGCTTCCCTTGGCCCGCCTCCTACCCCCACCTGCGAGGCTAAGAACATTGGGCTCATCTTTGACTTCACCCTTTCCTTCTCTGCCCACATCTCTGAGGTCTCTAAAAAGTCAAACTTCCTACTGCACCTCCTCGTAGGTACTCTGCCTTTCCTCTCCTTCCCCCAGAAGCTCATGGTCTCCCAAGCTCTGGTTCTCTCTAGGTTGGACTATTGTAACAGCCTCTTTCTAAATCTACCAGCCTCTACTCTCCGCCTTCTGCAACTAATCCAGAACAGGACTGCAATACATTTCCTTGCCCTCAAGCCCTGGGATCGTGTCTCTCCAGCTATGAAATCTCTCCATTGGCTCCCAGTGGATGCAAAGATTAAATTCAAAACCCTCTGGATTGGCCACAAGGCTTTCTGGGGCCTGGGTCCAAAATA
This sequence comes from Ambystoma mexicanum, assembly GCF_040938575.1. NCBI lineage: Eukaryota > Metazoa > Chordata > Amphibia > Caudata > Ambystomatidae > Ambystoma > Ambystoma mexicanum. The sequence goes on along the minus strand of NC_090930.1, from coordinate 1,246,669,025 downwards.
CCTTCAGCTATCCCTGCGCAAATACCTCCCCTCTCAAGCTCTTTGCTCCTCTACCTCTAACTCCCTCAGGGTCAGTCGTTTTTGAAAGAAACAAGCTGGGGTAGATCTTTGTCTTTGGCTGGGGCCTCCCTCTGGAATAGCCTCCCTGCCATCTAAAACTTGAGGAGAACCATCTCTGGTTCCGGAAGCACATGGAGACCTTCCTCTTTTCTTCTGCCTTCCCTCCCCCTCTCCTCTGCTGATCTGTTCTCTCTTGGCACTGTGCACCTGGCCACCCTCTGTCCTCCGAGCCCAGGTACCTGCTCACCTTACCACCCTCCCGCACAGCCTCCATGCCACCCCTTGCACTGGGGTCTGTATCTGTACCCATACAGCTCCCCTTTTTTCTTCCTGCACTTATCAGACCTACCCTGTCTGCTGCCTTAAACCCAGCACTTGCAAAGTGCTGGCTGCACTACCACTGTGTGTTGCCTTTATTATTTATTTATTTATTATTATTTATCTGTTTCTCCTCTGCTTCGCTCTTTCCACTTCACCCCTTCCATGAACTTTTCCCCTCCCCTACTCCCATGCACTTGCGCGTTCTCAATGTCACTGGGTCAAGCAAGATCACTGTTTTGTTTTCCCCTGTTCCCCTCCCTTGCTTTGTCGCGTTCTGAAACACTTGTGTACGAGCGCGATAGAAATAAAATATCAATATCAATATCCTTAGCCATGCTCTATGCAAGTATTTAGCTACTACATGGACCAGGAGTTCATCATTGGTTCTTCTGCACATTGCCATGTCTTTGGAGGTAGTTATTACCCCATCTGATGGGTTTTTCGGTCTCAAGTACAGTTTTCTTATGTCTAAATATGCATGGCATATTAGCATAACGTACATTACAAATTCTATTGGAAATCGACAGTGATAACATTTGTCACAAACTCCAGCATCCCAACTGTATAGTCTCTTGGCTAAAGGAAGGGTTTAACATATAGCTACCACAGAAATGTTGGTTTTAGCTTATCTTGGTACTTTTCATAAACGTCCATTTTCTTAATACAGAACATATAGAGTAACAATAAACTCTGTATTCCATAACATATTTCCTCACCTCACAGGGTCTGGAAGGATATTGTCTTCCGATGAGATAGTCAGCTCTTCTGGATTACCCCAAACTCATCATGGTCAATTTCATGGCAATGATTTTTAATAAGTACACACCATGGTAGACTTTTACTGCCATCTTGGGATAGCAAATCACTCAGAGCATCTCTGTTTCTCTGTAGGTCTGGGGAACTCCAGAGTCTTTGTCAGTACAGATAGTTTAGTTTATCAAGTTATACTGTACAGGTTAAGCTCCATGAGCAGAGGAATTGTTGGGGTAGTTGAAGTTAGTTGAATATATACTTTTTAGGAAGCCATTCTCAATCATAGTCAATGAGTTGGCCTTTAGAAAGCGCCATGTTTAAGCAACATTTACGGTGCCTGGGAGCTGGTATATTTTATAAAGCACACAAAAAACCTTGGGCATTGAGGCACTGTTACAGGTGGTAGACATTACATAGAAGGTAGATGTGTACATAAAAACAGCCAGATTCGATTTGCAAGTGAAGGTCCTGTCTAGTGGACACCATATTAAGCAAACAGCCAAATGTTGAGGGCTCTGCAGAAGGCCCAGTATGACCCTTTGGCCCTTCAGGCAGGAGGGAGAGAGTTCCATTGTTTTGCAGCAATGACTGGGAAACTCAACCCTCCGGCTTTGGAGCATTTGAACTTAGTTTTGGACCAATCTATGGGAGTATGGTGTTATGGTGGGCCTGGCAGATTGCATTTTAGCGATCTTCTGGGCTAAGTAGTGTGGGAAGATCTGGAAATGCACCTGTGTGTGATTGTCTGTGTTTTAAAAATGATTCTTTCTACACTGGGAGCCAGTGTGCAGCTCTTCATGCCATTTAGATGTGTCCCGATTTGGGAATGTTCAGGGAGACTTGAAGAGCGTTGTTTTGGATGGTATGCAGTTTCTGTAAGTTAAGTGTTGAAGTGCCGGCAAAGAGAACATTGCAGGGGCCCGACCACTGTGCTCACAAAATTGAGAGGGCTATCTATGGATAGGAATAGTCTAGCAGTGTCTATCAGTTTGGTTGTATACACTGCTGAGGAGGAGATGGTGTTCACTTGGCAGGTTAAAGATAGTGTAGCATCAAGGTAAACCCCCGTGTTTTTACCAATGGGGAGACTGGAATCTGGGTGCCAACGATGAAGAAGGTAGCGGATTTGGGATAACTTTATTTAGCACTGTTGGGGGTCCAACAAGAAGGAACTGTGTCCTCTCGTCATTGAGGCTGATGCCGTGCATTGCCATCCATGCTTGGTTGGTTGTGTAGGCTGTGTTCAAAGTGTCAGCATCATTAGCATAACTACCCAGGAGGGGCAGGAGAATGTGCATGTTGTCGTTATAGTTGGTATGGGCTATGCAGAGGGAGGCTAGGAGGTCAAAGAGTGGCTTCATAAAAGTGTTATATGGCGTGGGGGGGATGCAAAATCCTTGTGGAACTCTATATTTAATTGGGGGTATTGGAGCACTGGCATTTTCCACAAATACTCTCATTGCTCTCCCTTCTAGGAAGGATGCAATCCAGGACATAGCTTCAGGTGAGAATTAGGCTGAAGTGGTGAGATGGTGGCAGAAAATGTCATGGTCTAGAAGGAGAAGCAGGGCAGGTCACCTTTCATCCCTGATCTCGTCAATCTGGTTTTTAAAGTCTAATAGTGTTGATTTTGTTCCTTGGCCTGGGCAAGAGCCAGACTGGTGAACTCCCAAGATGTGGTTTGTTTCCAGATGGTGCAGAATCTGGACATAGGCTGCTCTGTGCACAATTTTTAGCAAGAAGGGGACTGTCGTGATGGGTTGGTAGTTGTTAGGGAGCGCATGGCCGAGGGAAGGATTTTTTTAGAAGAGATAGAACCCATGCTTCTTTAAGGCTGGATGCCTGTTGAGCATTAATGAAGGCCATGACAAAAGGTGTCAATACTTCTGCACAGTCTTTGATAAGAGAAGTCTGGCATACATCCAGTTTACATCTAGAGGGTTTCAACCTCTTAAGGATATGAAGGGTGTGTAGTTCAGTGTCTTTTTGGAAACGGAAAGGTGGAGTGTCGTGGTGATTGGTCGTGGGGTGGGAGTGGCTGCGTTGCCCAGGCAAGTAGGTTTCAGGGTAGATTGCTTGGAGAGAATTTTTGAATACAGCGTATCAATGTTTAGTAACATGGTATTCTGTATGTTAGTGCACCATGCTATGTCTTTAGTAAGAGTAGAGGGAGAGGAGGTGAGGGCTTCCAGTTCCCTAGGATGGAAAACAATTCTTGAGATTCTGATCTGGCGTTGGCTATTCTTGTATTAAAGGTAATAGCTTTAGCAAGGATGATGAGTTATTTATATTGTTTGTAGAAGGCTGTGTACACTTGCTTTAGGGTGCCTGTTGTGGATTTCTTCCAGCATGTTTCCGCAAGTCGTTTTTTGGTTCTAAGTTCCAGGTGGTTCTGTTTGAACCAGAAATTGATATGTCCCGCGGGTTTGGATTTTTTAGGTGCCAGGGGGGCGAATGTCCACTGCTATTGTTAGGATTTTGGCATAAAGATCTGCTAGTATTTTGGGTTCTTGTGAGCCAAGGTGCTCCTGGTTGAGAGGATCAAGAAAAGATAGGATACAGTCTTTGGTTAATTTGCAGGAGCTGCACACGAAAGATGGCAGTAGTAGAACACTCAAGGTATTTGTTTGTTGGCCAAACAGGATAGTGAAGGAAATAATATGGCTGTTGGACCATGGGCAGGGAACATTGGATTGGACCGCAATGAAACAGTTGAGGTCAGTGATCCAATCCAAGATACAACCTTTAGCATGGATGGGATTGTTGATGGGTTAGCTGAACCAGAGCACATTTAGAGAATTGCCATTGGTGGTCGCTTGAGGGTAAGTAGGGTTATTAAGGCCCGAAGTCAAGTAGTTGAGGAGGATAGCTTTCAAGGAGGGATTAATGTGTGAAGAAAGTCTTCCTCAAAGGTCAAGATGGGGCCCGATGGCCAATAGATAACTTGGACTGTGATTGTGTTGGTCGCGGTGGTGGTCAGTTTCACTGATAGGATGTCACAGTTCTTATTGAGAGTGGTATAGAATGGCGCAATGCTCAAGTGGTCCTTTGCTATGAGGGCAACTCCATCACCTCTGGCATTATGTCTGTCATTCAGCAAACTATCTCAACCCCAAGCACCCCAAGGGGAAAAGAGGAGGAAATAAGAAACACAAAAGAAAATCAACCAGCAGTAAAAACAAGATCTCAACATTTAGGGAACAGGAGGTGAACCTAATTGTCAACCTTTCCAATTTCCAAGTAACTCCGGTGCTAACCTCTGCCCTGAGTAAAGGCTTATCATTTAGCCCCACTCATCAAGGGGATTACTTTCAATCACAATTAGATGTACATATATTTTGCAGACGCTTAAAATTGAAGGCATTCTTCAAATAAATCAAATAATAATGAAAATAAAAATACTATTTGAATCTAATCAGCATATATGACTTGCAAGTTCTTCCACATCTATTACCGGCACCTTCTACTGTATGAATTAATAAGGTCAAGTTGGCGCAGTGACTGATCATCCCCTTCCTAACAATTCCATCCCTTGTATTTGCACTGTAGAGGTGATTAAATTGGCTTAACCAATTGGATTAACCATCTATCCTCTGTGATGTTTAACAAGGTAGGATATCATAACAGTAAAATGCATTTTGTCTGCACAACATCACAGTGTGATCATCACGCTGAGGACATCATAATGCAATGGCATTGTGGCACAATGACGTCATGGCATGGTACTAGGTACAATTTTACATTATTCAGATCCAGACAAGACAAGACAAAATGTTTTTAAGACAACCACACTTAATGCAGAAGTGGCATTGGAAGTTTACACCATGGTGAGAAAAGAAATGCTTTAGTCATGCATATTGTAAAACATTTAATATACTAGTTGTGTAGTGGGATATTGTCATCAGATGGATTCTGCTTTTCAGGAGTATAAGGATGAGTAGCGGTAAAATGTCCCTCACACATCTACAAAACAAAACGCAATGCAATCATAAAGGTATAATAGGAACAAATCCTAAGAGATATATCTCCTTTACCTTTTGTGGTAACATGGGATGAGGGAAGGCTATACTCTCTAGAGGGGTGTGAAGAAGAACCACTAGTGACCCAAACAAAACAATATCTTAGTCCAAAATAAAGAGAATGTCCAGTCAAGGTTTTATACAAATATTAACCGTTTGATTAAACAATTCGAAAAGAGATTACTACAACTCCCACTACAAGGGAAAGAACAGAGACGTTGTGACAGACTGCAGAAAGTAGCACTCTGAATGTAGTTCCAGAGGTGATAGGTAAGTGACTACCATAAAAGTATATTTGATTGAAAACAGGGCAGATCATGATCCAACCAGTCTCTAGGGTCCAGGGGACTGTAGGGGCAGTTCAGTGTCAACAGTGCTTGGATTCAGTATTTGGTGGGCTGACACATCAGACCCAGTGTCGAAGGATGATGCAAGCAGATCAGGCTAAGTTAAGGCCATGCAGCAAGCAGGCATCAAGTAGGAGCAAATGTGGGTGCTCTTTGCACTAGAATAGCAGCAGTTCAATGATGCAGGCCTTGCAGACCCAGGAAACGTTGCAGTTGGCTAGTCAGAGTTGGGCTTTCACCAGTGGGAGAGGTCAGCAAGTGATGGTCGTGTGGTGTAAGTCAGCGGGTGACAGTCGCCGAAGTGCTGATGAAGGTTGCATCAATGTGCAATCAATGAGGCGGCAGTTCAAAGGCTATCTGGGGCAAGCCATGGTTTTTACCCCTGGTTAGAGTCAGAGAGTGACCCTCCAGTGACTTGGTTCGGGTTGTGGCATTGAGCAGTCACTTCAGGCCTAGCAAGTGATGTGCTTTGCTATCACACACTACAGTGCAAGGCTGGTTTAGATGCAGGCAGTCGTTTGGGTAGTTGGAGGTATGAAGACATCAGCACCAGTGCCTTCCCTGTTGATGTTGGAAAAATTGAGTGACTAGTTTGGTGTGCTAGATTACAGAGTTTTGGCTGGTCTGGCAGTCCGGTTGCTGTGAGGCCTTTGCAAAGGACCCAAGGACATTATGCTTCCATTCAGGGTCTGCTCCCCTAGCTTTAGGATATCTGTTGCACAATGGGTGGTCCTGGTCCAGAGCACTGGTCACTCCCAATGAGTGGTTAGGGGACAGATATTCCTTTCATTTTTTGTTTTCTTTAATGTGTAATTTGTCTGTTAAACAAGCCTTAAACACAAATATTCCTTCAGTCTTGGATGGCTCCATCTTCACCTCAGGCTGAGGGCTTTGGGCATTGCAACTGCTCCAAAGGAATTGCAGATGAGAATATTCAGAACATCTCTTCAGCCTTAAAGGATCCTTGAGGAACTGAGGGAATTGTTCTGAAGGGGTGCAAGATCCCTTCTTTTAAAGGCACAAGTCCCCTGGTGAAGGGTCTAAAGCTAGCCAGGTTAGGGGACCCAAGCCTGCTCCTGGATGGAGTGGACTTAGCCCTGTTGATGTCACATTCAAAGTACTTTGCTCCAGAGGAAGTGGAGGGGACAGGAAAGGGAAAGAGAGACAGTGAGAAACAAAATGGTGGAAGGCTTCTTCCAGTATCCAGGACACTGCTGCCTATCCTACTCCTGCCCCCTTCCCTCCACACTGACAGCAAAGACAACAAAAACCAGAATAGGTGTGCTCCTTTGATACATAGACCTAGGACAGCTGCCTGTTGTGTGGTTGTCTGTGGGGCAGTGTGTTAATGGCCCTCACAAAGGGGATCAAATAGAGTCTGAGCCCTCAGGGTTTCTTGTCCAGCCAGTTGGCAGTATCGGCCTGTCTGACCTGAACACACATTCCCTTCCACAGCAGAGCTGACTCACAGAAGATGACACATGTGCAATATCAATTAGGATGTGGAAGTAGTGCCATGCACTATGCCTAAACTCAGGCCTAGCTTATTGTTTTAGATTACCCTGCTACCAGCATGGGGTACTCATGATCATCATAGTTTTGATACAGGGGGCCATATCTTAAATGCTGCCCCTGTGCTGTGCGAACTTGGCTGTTGCTGTGGAGGTCGAGTGGACATCTTGTGTCCTGAGAGCCTATGATGTGGCACGAGCAAAGAAGGTGCTGCAGAACAGATTACTGAGGTAACAGGGCAAAGGTATACTATGCTTTTGGCATGGAGTTGGGATAAAGGGGCATCGGGTTACCAGATTACCCTTTGGAGAAGGAATCACTTGTATCATTTTATGTACTAAAATGTTAAACTAAAAAATGCCTTTTGCAACCTTGCCAGATTACAATTCTTCACGGACATTATTTCTTTTTATTTCAACAGGTGTCATTTGGAGAATCTTTTTTGTTAGGGTGTAATTGTCAAGACCTTTTCAGGTATGTTTTAGATGAAAAGTATTCGATATAATTCATGGATTTTGGAAAGATTGCTTTGTTAATTAGTTTAGGGAGCCACATGTATCTCCTTTCATTTACAGTTGTATTTTTCTGATTTTGCATGTTCAGACACCAATGACTCAAGTGTGTCATATACAATACAGTTGACATATTTTTAATTGGCTATTTCCATTTGTACCTTTATATATATATGATTAAAACTATACATTTTATGATTTTTTTCATATATTTTACTGATGAATGATGTAATACATCCGAAATGCACTGGTCTCACATTATTTTTGTTTCCAAGATTAAACATGCGTATTTCTTATAAGCACGAGTATGTCGTTTTGTGAACTGCATACAGTGAATTATTTAACCTCCTACGTGTGTGCTCTATTGTACATGTGTGCATATATAATTTGATGGAATAAGACAACTTAATGTAGAAAGGCAGTGAGTTTTCTCACTTGGGTTCACATAGCAACTTACAAGTGGTTGCCAGACTTAGGTTCAGTTCTGTTTTGACAAGACCTGCCACATGTCTCACCCTTATGGAGAATAACAAAGAAGCCCATTTCCTAGTGGAGGACACAATTCTGCCCTCCTACATGAAGCAAAAACATTTCCTGCTCGTGGAAATCACCAAGCAAATAGGAAATCAGGGTGTTTACTGCCCATCATGTCAACGTGTGGTCAATTTGTGATACAAGTCCAGCCCACTTTCTCCCGGGAAAATTATTTGTCAACTGCAAGATATGTAATTATGGCTGACAAGGCTCAAGATTGTTGAGGGGGCAATGAAGAGACAGTGTTTCAGATACTATTGCTTCCAGGTCCTGAATGCTACATCTTGTTTTGATTTTGTAAATTGTTGTTCATTAAATTTAATGGCGGATTCCGGGTACTGACATTTGGGACACATTATTTGATGTGTTCACCCTTGGCCAGTTTGTGTGTCAGTTCTTTTTATTTATTTATTTTATTTATTTATTTTTTTACTTGATTTAATTTAAAATCGTTTAAAACGAAACAATTTTTACAAGAATGTTCCTGAGTGTGATAAAATAAAGTAAAGATCTGAATCTTGCCAGCCTCTGCTGTTTTTGAGAAGGGAAGTTAAATGGAAAGGGTTGAGTGGAGATGCAGTTTTTATTTCTTCGCAGCGCCAACTCCTCTAGTTGTGTTGCTGACTTTGTCCTGGCGATTCAAAAGGCCAAGACTTTCGTAAAACCCCACCAGTGCGATTGTCCATTTGGTTTTCTCACCACTCATCAAGTTATTCCATTTCCCCCCATCATCCACAAAGTCACATTTGCCAAATAAGTGCCCCAGATGACGAGAACGAGTATCGTCTACCCCTCTACATGTTAGGAGTAGGTGCTTCAAGGTTTCAATTGAATCTGGTTCGGAGAAAAATCGGCAGAGGCTGGAGTTGGCTTATTTTCGCCTCTCTAGTATCTCATTTGTATATGAGATGTTAAGCGGAACCGCATAAAATTATCACGGAGCTTCTTGGAAGGGCACTTCAATAGATAAGTTCTCATTTGGTTAATTTTCACTGGATTGTTTGGGCTGTTTTTCATTGATTTTACTAACTGGACTTCATCTATGGTTTGTATCCAGTCTCTCTCCATCACTCTTTTTTTTACTTTTCCCGAGGTGTGGTTAAGGTCCTCTAAAGAGCAGCCTGCTCAATCAAGACGGGAGATGATTTTCTCCTCCCATTGTCGAAGCATCTTACACTTCCCAGCTCTCATTTCTTGTTCAACTGCTTTAAGTATCACCAAGGAGTTGGGTGAGAGCATTTTGCGGTATAGCATTAGTTCATTCCGTGCTATGATGGAGTTTAGTGACTGTAAAGTAAGTTTGTTCCTGACTACTCCCACAGGTATTGATTGTGGTAAGTTGAGGACCTTGCGCCAGTAACATCCTTCTACTTTCTGCCAGAAATTTGATGTAATGTAAGGCATAGCTTCCACCCCATACGTTAAGGTGGGGATCACTTTCATCCTGTAGAATGTCAGCACTGGGGCGAGTGAAAAACAGCTGTACTTTCTGGAGAGCATTTTAGTCTGTGTTATTAGCAGATGGAGCTTTTGCAGAATGGTCTCACACATCGGATTTTCTTTGATGCTTTTATTGAGTGTTATGCTGAGGTATTTGAAGTCCTCAACCGTTTCCAGTGTTTCTTCCCGTACTTTCCATGTGAATTTCGTATTTTTGCTTATGCATTTTCCCAGAATCATGATTTTAGTTTTTCTTGATTCATTTGGAGCTGGTTTGCCTGCAGATAACAGTCCAAGTTCGTCAGTTGCCTTCGGAGGCCTATAGGCGTGTGGTCCAACAGAATGATGACATCTGCGTACAGCATTCTCGATATTTGCTCTTCGCCTATTTGCCTATTCTTGGGGGGAAGGATCGTGCCTTTGCCTCTTGGTCTTTGTAGTCTGAAGTGTATGCGTTCTAAAGGACTGGAGCAAATGGACAGCACTGCTTTGCTCCTCATTTGATTTTTATCCAGTTGGATTATGTCGGTTGTAACACAGAATGTTTTGCTTCAATGTTCAACGTTCACAAACTTTATGGAGATGGTGCAACCTTACATTGGACAAAATCAAGTTGTATTTAGATGCTTTTGATTTTTCTAGTCATTTGGTATTTTACAAAGAGCCTCTTTAGTCATTGGCAAAGTTAACCCAGCTACTGGGCCTTCTAGATATGTAGTACACCCAGTTCCCTAGTTTAACAAGCTTGATGCTAGACTTCAGAGCCATTCACCGACCTGCAGCCTCCAGTAATGTTTCTAAAGAGGGACCTCACTGTTGACACGTCTATCTGTGTATGCACCCTATTTTGGTTTCTTCTATTGGACTCAGGTTAACAGTATTGTTTTAGCTGTGATAATTTCTGGTAGAGGGATAACCCCCTCAGAAATGAAATAATATATGGTCATGCTTATCATTCCACTTGCAAGGTGCTGGAAAATGCAGTGGGAAAATATCTGCCAGCATTTTAAAATTAAACAGGTGAAATTGCACCAAATAAACAGTCTTTAAGAGAGTGTGTGTGTCTGTGTGTGTGCTTGTGTGTGTATTGCAGATATGTGAAAAAGATGTCATTTTCAAAATCCAGAAAAGGCAAGATCCTCAGTTTATAATGACACTTTTCAATATGAGCGAAATTCTGTGATTGATAACATTAATTCTAAATGTAGCATGCACCATGATGTGATATTTAAATGCTTGGTCAAGTTGAACATTCCCCATTAACGCATTTGCCTACAGTGTTTCGTTGTTGTCATTTCACAACAAACAAATGTAAATTGTTGGACTATAGGTGCGACTAGGAGATTACCATGTTTCCTTATTGTAACACCTCAATTGGTAATTAGTGTTAAAGTATGCCATATTTGGAGGGGTCTGCATAGAGCACGATTTTCTGCCATTAGGTTGATACTTCAATTCCACACAAGAGGCATATCAAAAATGCCACATGAAGAATTCTGAAGTCCCCATTTTAGACTCCCTTAAACATTGAAAACAATAATTGTCCTCATTTTGTGGTAAATATGCAACTTCAGCATGGTAAAGTGGCGTAAACCTACCAGCTGCGGGATTAGCTCACTAAAAGGGGTGGGGGCATCATTGATATCATTGAGAATGCCCCTATCACTTGTGTTTTAAGCTAACAGCACATAGGCAATAGAGTTAAGTTACGTATGTATACAAGGCTTAACGTAAAAACGAGGCGTGGTGAACATGCCTCAAAGCATGCTTTTTTAGAAACATGTTCACATGTCATTAACTTGCTTGGTAGATGCAGAGGCTGACAGAACATTGAAAATTACATGTTCCCAGGATAGCACGGTAGGAAGCGAACAGCCTTTGCTACTTTCGAAATCAGGAAGCAGAGCTTTTGGTTCCTGTGCAAAAACAATGAATGCACAACCATTTTATAATTTGGGATATTCATTTTTGAAGCTGGTCTACTGGCAATTTCAAAATGCCTGTGGCAGTCTCAAAGTAACTTGTTGGTGGTTCAAGGCTCTGGCAGTGTCATGATCTAATATCTTCCTGTGAGAAGGCGGTTGGGGATGATCTGCGGCAGTTGAACAAATATCTGGTGCTCATCCCAAATGTTTCAATAAATTGGCACTACCAACATTGGAATCGGGGCTGGATTGTAACGTCACAAGGGTGAACTAGGGTGATGTGGTAAGGTCTGCGAGACCCAATCATTTTGACATAATGTATGTCCCTCTATAGAATGACACCATACCACCAATTAATCACCCATGGAGGAATGTCCTAATGTTGCAATGTATTTTTTATGCTAATAAGTTCATGAGATTATAAAAGCTTTTGGTTTAGAGGTGTATCTTTGACAGAGCTTTTCAGCCAGTTCTGTTCCGCATTCTGTTTGGATTTTGCTTTCCCAGCTGCGACTGGGCCCAGAATAAATTGCGTTACTTCTTGCCAGGTGTAAATTAATTTTTTGACTACTTTTGTAATTTTTACAGGTGAGCTCTTAGGCATCCAGCTGAAAAATTGTTTGAGGGATGAAAATGCATATGGGACAGTAGCAGTGAGAACGATAACGTCTAAAGGAAAATAAATGTTCAGGCCTCAAGCTGAGAAGAACCGGTTCACTAGCTTTCCTGACCACACACAGAGCTTCCGTAAGGTCCCTGGAAGCTGCACATGGTCTCCCTCTATTTATGTTTTACAGGAATCATGCCTCTTCGAAAGATGAGTAACTCGAAAGATGAGTAACTGCTTGTTCGAGAGACATTTTATTTGCATTGGTCAGGAGTGCTTAGTGTAAATATACCTTATGTTGTTAAGTCTGGTCTGGTTGTAAGACTGAAAAATCAAACAATGTGTTTATTATATAGTTGTCAAATCTAAAATATGATACAACACAACATGTTATATCCTATTAACTAATTGTGCTTAGATATCATGTTATCCAGCAAAGAATAACACGCCTTGAAACACCTGTGTATAGGCGCGTTATAAATGCCATATCATATCATATCATTCTGATGGCTCTCAAACATATTCCTTAAAGTTTATGAACAATGTTTCGACATGTCAAACTATTTCATCAGATGTGCATGATGGAGTGGTAGCTTTTAGAATATCCCTTAGTCTAACTATCCTAGTGCCTTAGATGAGTCTGGGATGGATTAATCTGACTTGGGCTTTGGAAATTCGTTTTGCATTATATTGACAGATGGTTGCGCCAACATGGCACACATCACATCCCTATCTTTAATTCCCCATGCTCATATATCGTCTAGTATATCATTACATAAACATGCTCTTTGAACATGTGAGCTATCTGTTGTTTGTATCCTGTGTTCCCATACATATAGTGGAAGGACTGTAAAGTTCAAATGAACTTCATAACCTTACAATTGCCCATATTGAAATGCAGCTCAGTGAGCAATTGAGTTTACTATAATTTTCGTAATTATATTTGAGAACGTAATCACTACCGCAGTACATTAAGGCATAACCCAGCACAAGAGATCCCCTCACCTTCATTGTTAAGTGTCCACCAGAAAATACTATGCCAATCGTTCATGGAACACAGATTGCATAATTCGGTGGTTTAGTTTGTGACATTAAATGTAATCCCTAACAAACAGTGTTTTAATGATCCCGTTGAGGTCATCTCAAGCCCATTACATAGACATACACCACTTTAGACAGAATATACTTGTTACTTGGAACCTGCAGTTTATACATGCTTCTGCTATTACCAACACCATAGTATTTGCCCAATAAGTTCTGCCCTCTTTCATCAATTGATCTTGTCTTGAAACTACCAGAAACACAACACCTAGCCCATATCCCTTCTCCCATTACTAGAAACATGCTGTACTCACTTTCCTTCTATTGTGACTGCAGTGTCAAGGTGAGTTTGATGAATTGACACATGCTCATGAAATTGAGTTGAGAACAGTTTCAGAAGAGAGAGAGAGAGAGAGAGAGAGAGAGAGAGAGATAGTTCACTCAGAGATGAGGGTCTGGGCAGCCAGTGAACAAAAGTAATGGTTCCCTCTACTCTGGAATAATCTTAGGAAATTATGTCACGTGAAGATGTGACATTTCTATGATGTATTCCAATCTTAAAGGTTTGCCTGAATCCTTCATGAATTGCGGTTGAATTCCTAGCTTTCATCAACAAGACTAAACATTTTGAGGAGGCTATGGAAGATAATATACGAGCTGACATTAGTGCATATTTTTATAACTAGAAACAGCACATATTTATTCCAGAATATGACTCTATGTAGCCTGTACCTTTCTGGCCTTCTCCTGAACCAGGTTTTGTAGAATGCATCGATGTGTTGCAATGTACATTTCTTCCACAGGAAAGAAACACGTTGTAACAAGTATATGTTTTGAAGTCAGTACTGCATTTCTTGAGTGTCTAAGTGGAAGAGGATATCCCATTAATCATGAGCCACATTTCAAATAATTAATTTAGCAGAACCATTATCATAAATCATTTAAAATACAATTCATGCTACAGTGGTCGAATATGTCACCTTCCGATATGTATGTGAGCTTCTGAGCGGAAAAGTAATATATTATCTGATGTGCGACCTGTAGTTTCATTTGTTCAAGGTGGGTTGAAAAAGAAACCAGTCTGTAGCATCTCGATTATATATTCTGTCTGTGAACATGTTTGTAATATTACTATATTTTCACATTTGAAGTTAGACTCTATGGTTCAGGATATATATCTTCATGGGATTGTTTGTTCACTAAATAACCCATGTTTGCCCAAAATTAAGTGAGATGTTAATATCCATTTTCATCAAGAAATACCAGATTGGTTCATTTAATAGTTAGCAGAACATGTTTGCATTTTTTATTTGGAGTCTGACCAGTTGTGGATGCTTGCAGACAGAAAGCAGCACTTTTCTCTTCATGAGAATGTAATATTTAAACTTATATATGTATTATATTAAATTATATTATATTATATTATATTATATTATATTATATTATATTATATTATATTATATTATATTATATTAGGGAATGGGCAGCAGCCACTTTGGAGAAGACATGACTCTCTTAATCTCCATATAGGGTGCCAGGGATCCGGTGAAAGAACCCGCAAGATCCTGATGGGTACACCTGATAACAATGCAAATGATGTGACAATGCATCTAGACCCTTGTGATACGAAAAGCAATCCATCATTTGTGATTTTTGAAGGCAGTAGAGACATTGGGCCTCATTATGAGAAGGGCGGTAGGGGATTAATGGGGCCGGGCGAGTTTCCGGCCCCGTTAACCCCCTACCGCCTCATTACGAGATCCGCTTGTGGGACTAACTACGGATGCCTGGTTTTACCAGACGTCCTTAGCGGGTCCCACGAGTGGTCAGCATGCTAACAACGGGCCCGTCATTAACAGGCCCGTTGTTAGCATGCTCCCGAATGGGGGTGGAATGGGTCCGGGTTCCTTCAATGGGGAAATACAGGGCCCTCCAAGGTCAGAATGGCCCGGTATTTCCCCATTCAGGTAACCCGGACCCGGTACCCGGAATTGGGGTAGCCATGCCGCCAACAGTGGCATGGCTACCTCCAATGTCGTAATGAGCCCCATTTACTGTTTAATGGCTTGAAGACATAGCAACCATCTTTGATCTGAGAGCCCTGTGATTGCAATGAAGAGAGGCAGTGGAGGCAACGCTGCATCCGCGGAAGTCTCCTGCTCTTGTTCTATCAGTAATGGAGAGATCTAAATGTCCTGTGGACATCTTGGACAAATCAACCATCAGACATTGACACCCCCATCTGTCTGGTACGAGTTGGAGGACTCAGGTGGGAGAAGGGTGCATTGGGATGGCAAGTAGGGGAAAGAAGGGAGGGTGACTCATCGAACGCCACTACCCCATCATCCCTGCTTCCGATTTCAGGCTCCTGCTTTTGGCTCAAGACGGGTTCGCCGGATCTGTAAGCACCCAGAGGGAGGCTGTGAAGATATGCAGAGACCATTGGGGGAGCTCGGGAACTGAAAGGGAGAAGATTAGCACCATGAAATGCATTGGCTACAGGATTATTTAAGAGAGGAGTCCTTGCAATATTTGAACACAAGACTTGAATCTGCAGCACATAGATTTCCCCCAGGATGAATACCTCACTGATTTCTGCATGCAGCAACCGTAAATCCATAGCTAGAACCACCTCAACGTGGCTCCATATGACTCCAGCCTATGCTTTGAGGCTGACTACAGAACGCAGTGACGCCAAAACTAAGCCTGAAGATGGAAGACCCAAGGCGCAACTGACTTGTGCCACTAAGCTGTGGGAGCAAGCTCCCCTTGGACACACAATACCTGAGAGCAGATTCTGCATAGAGCATAGGAACAGTATCTGAGCTCACAATTCGGGCTTCCACCGCTAAGGTTGTCCCTGGAAGCCACTGGCTTAAGTACACAGTAACTTGAGATCCACCTCGCGTTGAAGCTGCCCTCACCTAAATCAGAACAATCTAGAAAGGAATACACTCTACTGCAGGGGTGTTAGGGATAATTCTCTGTTTAGGCTGAATTTCCTAACCTAGTGAGTGCCCCAGCAGCTTTGCTGGATTTCTGGAGTTTGTTTTTGTCCATCCTGCCAAGAGTGAGACTCTTTTCTCCCACTCTTGGACATGAATGTGGTTCATTCCTGTGAATGTCAATGTGTTCTATGGGCTATGGGGTCTTTTACTCCATAGGGTCTCATGTGTTTTTGCTATATGTGTTACACCGCAGCCTCCGTGCCGTAACACAGGGGCGTTCTAGAGGATCCCTACCATAGACTCCATACCCTGGGACTGACTACTGTCTCCCAGGGCATGTAAAGTCACCATTGGCTTTACTAGACCTAAATTTACTAACAGAACTAGTACAAACCATCCTATTGTGGACGTACTAGTAGGGGTAATTCGATTACCCCTGGGTCTGTTATTCGAGGGGGCACTGTCCCGTCCCCCCTCGTCGAGTTTTGGCTGGTGGCAGTGGAAACTACTTGTTATATTCGACCCCGAATATAACTCTATGGGATTCTTCCCATTGTTGGAGGCTAATACTTTTTCCCGTTAGTCTCTAACATATCGCCGGTTCATTTGTCTTAAATAAATCTACCGGTCGGTATTTTCTGCCAGAACTCGTTTTTTTAAAATGGCATCTGTGTTCACCTCTGTAACTCCGAACCAAAGGTTGAGCCCTTTGTTCCACTTTTGGCGGGCTTCTACACAGAGGCCATCCAGAGTGGTGCCATTCTGTCTGGGTACCACAGGGTGTGTGTGAGGGGGTTTAGGCACCCTGGACTGAGTTGCCTTGCCAACTCAAGTTGCACTCTGGTGTGATTGGCCCAAGTGGTGAGCCACCCCGCTCACCACTTAGCGTGTTTTGATTGACAGCTAGGCTGAATGAATGGGGGTTTGCTGCATAAAAGCAGGGCTTTTGGGACTGGATCTTCAGAAGTCACCACAGGACCTAATAATCCGACGAGGGTAAAGCTGAGCTGACCTGCAACCACGACACCTCTGGTGGAGCCCTGCTGAACCGACGCACCATTTCCCAACGACAGGAGATCTCCCGGCTGGAGAGTCTTCTTCCCCTGACTCGTAGGAACAACCAGTCCCTTCGCTTTTTCTTTGCTTCCAGGGCATAGTGGTCGAATTGCCCGTGCTGAGCACCCCGGCAACCGGATAGCCACTAGCCATACCGCAACCAAAAGGTGGTGCCTTGTGACGGAGCACTCCGCGGCTGGTCTCTTCCCTGGTGGTGCAATGATCTTCAACTTTCCTTCGATGACAAGATCATCTCATCTCTTGGCAAAGCCCCGACTTGCATCCACCACCAGGAACAACTGCCCCCGCCGGACCATTCTCTTCACTTACAAGGTACCGTGTCCGCCTGGCTGCCCTTGTGACCGTTAGCGTGAGGTGTTTTAAATCCTTACCTTTCCATTGGGTCGCCTCCAGACCTTCTTAACTTTTTGTTCTAAAATGGTCCAACCTTTCTGTGACAATTTGCTACAAAGACTCGAAGTGCATTTCCACTGTGATACTTTTTTGGGACATATCGCCTTGCCTCTCTCCGAGTGGGCCTGTCCTCTGAACTTTGTGATCCACAGTAGACCCTGCCTTGCTTGCCTTGCATTTGTTTCGTAAAAGAGTTGGTACCGAGTTGGTTTCATACCCTGCCTTTTCTCTCCCGTTCTAACGAATATTAGAGTGCCATCTAGGTTAAAGCATTCAACTCTGTCTGCAAATAAGTGGTGCCGTTGAACCTAGACTAGTAATTGTAATTGAAGTTGTTTGCCGTATTAGTGCCAGTGTGTTTTTCATAGATGTGTTTTTATAAATAAATAACGAAATATCTTTACACCCAAGCTCTGTTCCGTATCTGCTTGTTCTACTGTGTAAATGACCCTATTTTGTATACTCCACATACTGCCTAACTCTTCTTGAGGGAAGTCTGACTGCTCAGCCACAGCTACCAAGTGAACCTGTGTGGTACAGACTGCTACCAAGTGGGTTTACTGCCAAACATCTGTAGGCCTAAATCTTTTGCAGTGGTCCCAGAGGGAACTGCACAGGTTTCCGCTTAACAAGGGGATAGGGATACCAAAATTGAACCTGCAACTGGTAGTCCCAGAACACGACAAAACTGGACCACAGCTTTGGGGGTGCAAGATCCCAATGAACATGCAAACACTGAATGCAGGCCACACACAGAGAATTAGACAAACCAAGATGGACAGCTGGGGTGCAAAATAGGCATGAAAAACAGCAGAACTGCAGACCGACAGAATTGAAGATGCCCAAGACAATGATAACAACCATGTACTCCGTACAATAGCAGCAGCTCCTCATTCAAAGATATGGGGGAAGGTCTCAAAGTTGACGTTTCTTTACTGTGCCAGGACCTAAGAAATCACTCTGAAAGAGTTTAATTAATGGGAATTAAATTAGCAGAAGCACATCATGAAGCAATCATCCTCTGTAAAGAAGTATTTGACCTCTGAGAGCTTACATTGGCACTCGAACTACAAAATGAAGATGCTAAAGGCTGTGCACTTAGGAATAATATACAGATCATCGGCCTTCATGAGACCATAGAAGGGAGAAAAAAACAACAGAATATGCATACAATCTTTTGCTGCAGGAGATTGGGCAGGGTACACTGTCCACAGGCTCTGCATTTGAGAGGTCTCATAGAGCACTGACAAACAGGTCTTATAAATGCTAATTGCTAAAATATTGAACTATAAAGAAAGTGAAGAAATGCTGAAATTCTATAGACACAGGCAAACAATCTTGAGAAGTGGTAACGCCCTTGCTATCCACTCTGATTGTACTATAAAAGTGCAGCGATTGCTACATTTCTACGAAACCGTTAAAGCTCACCGTAGACACCACCAGATAAAATACATACTATTCTTTCTGGCGGAGCTGAAAATACTATATAACGGCATGTTGCATTTCTTCAAAATGCCGGAATATGCGCAGAACTGGCTAGATGCAACTAATCGCAGCCCCTTGATGCGAGATGGAAATAGTGAGCTGGTGCCCTCATGGACCACACAACTAAGATGATGCAAAAATGGAAATCACGACCGAATAAACTAGATGATACCAATGCTACCTAACGTGCACACTGTTGTATACAAAGATGCCCAGGAAGCCTCATGTAGAATTGATGGAGAGTTCCTTCTGCCAAGAAGGAAACTGAATAGTGGAACCAGGACACTGCTGGTCCTTAGGACAAACATGCTTTAGTGACAGGCATGTGTAGAGGATGCTTCCTAGACGCATAGACCTAATCTGGTGCACTCAAGACACTACCGCCCCACCGTACACCCTAATAGCATTAAAGGGGGGTTTTCTATTTGCATTCAACGGATGTACACAGTGCTGCCCACTGAACCGGTGCTGAGAGTGTGCCCCACTTGGGGGCCCTGTTAAAACTATTAGGACAGGGTAGCACACATGTGTGAAACTTTAATACTCTTGGCTAATGAGATTTGTTATTTGCATTGTTATTGGCTGCATTGTTTGCTTTGTAATAGTTGCCTGTTGCAACTATTTATATCGCTACTAACTTACACTCATTCCTATAGTCTACAACTGATATATCCAGAAAACATACTGTGCACAATTGAGAAGTTTGTTCGGGGATATGGGGGGCGTATATTGAGAGCAGCATGTGCTTCACCTAATAGTGGGCACGGCTGAAGGCAGTGGCCACTGGCCATAGCCGAAGGCCATGGTTAGTTGCCAGTTAGTGTTTTAAAATACACAGTGGGCATGGCCAAGGCCATGTCCAGTGGCACCGAAAAATATATAGAGGACTCCCTGGCAGAAGGCCAAGGCCAGTGGCACCGCAAAAGGTACAGTGGGCACGGCCAAAGCGTGTGGCCACTGTCTATGGCTGAATGCCATAGACAGTGGCACTGAAAGTTATACAGTGGTAACGGCCGAAGGCTGTGGCCACTGGCCACGGTCGAAGACCATTGAAAGTGGCACTGAACAATATACAGTGGGCATGAAAATAAAATTACAGTATAGCAAAAACTTCATTGCAAAGCCCAAGACCACATATATATTTTAAGAGAAGGAATTGACAATGCCATACAAAATGGCAATGGGGGATATGGCATAATGGGGGAGATCAAAAGGAATGCACTGATTCAAGCCGGTCCTGAGATTCTCAATGCGCTGAATTTCAAGGATGTTGTTGCATTCATTTTAATCACCTTAACTGCACTTCATCTAACGTTTTCAGCAGACGTTTTTTCGTGTATATACATATAGAATGCCGCCCAGAGTCCAACCAGCAAATGTTAAGAAATAATTCAGCAAAAAAGATAATCAATCAGTAATTGGTTATTGGTTTATATTTTTGAGGTAAAGTGCCACTGTCCTCAACAATTGGCACATGTACAAGGTGTTTAGGATTGCTACCAGAACTCAGTGATGTAAGTTAAATGGGACGTAGGGAGAAACTGCCCACCTGGACAGCTATGAGACAACGTTGAATCAAGTTTTTTTTTTGTTTGCCTCAGGCTTTCGGATTGCACAATCTGTGGTAACCATGTTATGTATTACACGTAGACCATAGCTAGATCCAGAATTGAGCGGGGCAGGTATGCTTCAGAATCTGACAAGCCTTCCCAATAAGCAAATAATGGAGGGAGGTCGATATTGCATACAAGCATCCTCCGGCGTCCGGAAAATAGACCCTTTCTAACAGCCCGGAAGTATGTGATTGCTGTTTAACTACGTATACAAATGCTGTGAGGAAATGTAATAGGTAGACTAATGAAGGACTCTCTGAAGAAAGGCTTTCAAAAGAACCGTATGATTAGTGAGAGTTGTAATGAGCTCTGCAGAAGGGCTGCTTGCTCGCCTCACTTGGTACGCTTTGAAGATATCCTGCCCTGAGATAAAAGGGAATAACGATGAATAGGATATTCATATTTGAATAAAAGCCCACTATTGCTTTTTCTCATGAATGCAAGAGGTCTAGGGAAAGAAGTCAGCATAAAAAGAGGGGCATGTCAAAATATGAATGCACCAAGTAAAAATGTGACCGCGCCTGTGAATGCACGTCCTTCTGGCACCATTAACTGAAGGAAATTGCATTGCAGGAGAAATACTAACATATAGAGAGATGTGACACATGCAGGTGAACTCTTCTGTATTCTTTTATACAAAATAGATCAGGCATATGAATCAAAAGCAATTCAAATTCATACAAGGGGTGTGTGTGTGTGTGTGTGTGTGTGTCTCTCTATTCCACGCCCCCTTTCCCCTTTTCAATAAGCGATAACACGTTTGTTGGCAATTATGCACCTGCACATTTAACGGGAGCAGACATTTCAAACGGGATTGCACTGTTTAGGGCATGTGTCAAAACGAATGTAGTCAAGGAGGTCAGTGAGTGCATCATTAAAATGATTGATTGGTGTTATTTGATGGAGCAATCTTATGCTTCAACATGGCACATCTTGTGACTAGGACGAAGTTGCAACATGCCTGTTAAATTATAAATTAAACGCCTTATTAATTAATGAAGAGGAAGTAATACAAGGCAAACATCTGAACGCCAGAAAGGAAGTCCAGTGTCAGACCCAACAGGCCAATGGGCAGACAGAGGGGGCACTATCAGTTTTCGAGAGGTTGGCAGTGACCATCTCTCGAAGTGCAATGGCCCTCGTCAGAAGAAGCACTGTTTGGGGCAAAACGGAAGCCACACGAAGGAGTTACACCCCAAGCAGTGGCCAGTCACTGTGCCTACTCACCAAATGGGTTGTTCAGATTCACCATGACAACATGCCAGCTTTATGATATAATTCTCAAGGGTACACATCGCTACTGTCCTGAGACATGGTGAAATGACCCAGGTAATAGCTAGGAATTCCAACAGGAGTATGTTCAGCAAGAAGAGGAACACAATAAACATGGCAGAAAGCACCAGGGCAGAAAGCCAACACAAAACTGGAGGAGAGAAATGGAAGTCAACTGCTTACACTTGTATTGGACAATATAGAAAACGCTACATTCACGTTATCATGTTTTAATTCTCAGATGTCCTTTTTGAGCATTGAACCTCCTGCATGCGATTTTCATGTTTACTCATTCCTTGGTTATAGGTCATGGCTGCCATTACAGGAGGTTTGTAGCAAGTGCAATGGTTACAGAGTGAATGCTCTTGGGCAGCACTGCTAGCAGCTCAATGCCTATCATGTAAATGTGAAGAACAGTGTTTAACACATGATGCACTGCATATTGTAAATGTCTGTGTTGCCACACATGCACATTAGCGTAGATTGAATTACACGCAATATTGCAATTGTCATGCGTGGCAACATGTTCATGCGCAGCACACCCTAGTCTGATTAACATTGCTTTTGTACCTACGTGAACTAAGAGCTAAAATGATCCTGAGACAGCGCTTGGCAATCACTTTGCCAGGCATGTGCTAGCCGCAAACATTCTGAAAATACCACCCTTATGTGTTCTATGGGAGAGCATGCTGCTTTTCTTCCCACCCAGAATAATCTAAATGTATACAATACAGGTGACTCAGATAATTGTGCGGTGTAATGAAAGGCCCCAAACCAACGGAGCTGAAGAGCCCACTAAAATCACCTGCCAGCCTTTATAACAAAACCTTCACAATGAAAACTGGAATATTATGGCAGACTGTGGGGTTTCTGCAAGTAACACAATGAAGGGCCATGTGAAAAAGCTCTGCCTGTCATTACAAAAGGAAAATGGGTGTTTTAAATCAAAAGTGGCAGAAGAAATTCAAAGGTCACTTTCACATGAAAAGCAGGTGTTTCAAACATTGAGACCAATCGCCAGATTACAGAAACTTTGCACCAGTGCAAGGGCAAAGTTGGACGGTATTATCACTAGGGTACAGTTTGCCCTATTTTTAAAAACCCTGGGACATATTAGAAAACTTTTGCACCATGACAACTGCACCTTGGATTTGTTTAAGCACCTGGGAAAAAAGTGCCCTACTGCAAGAAAGATACATTTTGGATGCATTTTTTCACCAGGGCAAAGTTTGCCCTGGTGCTAATACCATTCCGTATTAACACTAGGGCAAACTTTGCCCTGTTGCAATAATGCTGGGAAGATCTATCTTTTTTGCTGAAGAGCAATTTTTGCCCTGATGCCTACACCATGCCAAATTGCACTTGTCATGGTGCAATAGTTTTCTAATATGTCCCAGTGTTTTAAAAAATAGGGCAAACTTTGCCCTAGTGCTAATACTGTGCAACTTTACATTTGCACTGGTGCAAAGTTTCTGTAATCGGGCCCCAAAATGGCTTTGCATGTGTGTTTGCAGTTTAAAGCAAGACATGAGAAAAATGTTCCTCCTGTTAACATAAAGATGCCAGGGAAAAGGCACAATATATGTTCACAAGAGGTAATGTATATCATGCTTCACATGCAAAATACCGGCAAACATTTGAAAAGAAAAGCCCACTTTGATTCCATGAAAAGTTCCTGTGGGCTTGAGGCAGACCATTTTGCTTGTTGTGGGGCAAATGTCACAAAGGAATCCCCTGCTGAAAGCCTGACTTATATCCCAGCTGTTTACAACTGCAATAAATTGTGGCCGCTAAGGGTGCTGAAAACAAATTTACCCCAGACTGGGAGTCTCTGAAAGCTCATTTCTGTGCAGGGCAGATGTCCCAGCCAGTGCATGACCAGAATGTAGAAGGAAGTATGAAAGCAGCGGCTGCAATCAAGGCTGAATTAAAAGCTTTCTTAATCAAAATGCTGGCCCACTTCAGATAAGAGGACAGGATGCCAGATGTCTGCTGTGGGGCTCTCTGAGTTGGCCAGTGCATCCCAGGTGTTAATGATCTGCAGCCTACACCTCAAACAACAAATAGACTAATACAAAATCCTCTGGTAACAGGCTGGCCCAGAGTGGCAAATGGCTTGGAGACTAGAGAACTACAATTTGCATAACATGAAGATTTGCTACTACTTTTAAAGGACTATTATCATTTAGGCATTTTTCTTGGCAACAACATGTCGCACTGCCTTCATTTTTGTATCATTTTTTAGATAATTTCCAGGTGATTTTGTTGAAATAGAATTCATCCGTCTGCGATTAAGGGAATTGCAAAGCCGCAAAAAAAAGGGGCTCATGGCTGATGTGAACATGTCCCGAATTTGAGAATTGCCATGCTGGTGGAGGGTAAAATTAGGAATGCAGAGAGTAACTAACATGGTCCTAACTGGTATGATATTTGTAAAAATGGCAGCCAATTGCCAAGCAGCTGCGCAAAGTGATGCGGACACGGCTGTTGTTTTATTAAATTCCCCATGATTAGCTGAAGCAAATTATATATATTCATTGAGACACATAGTCGAGAGTCACTAATTTTTCTTGATGTACGAGTTAAAACAGATCAAAAAGAAATTAGTACTGAGCTTCATCGGAAACCTACTAGTTCTGATATGCCTCTGTTTGTCAGCAGTAACCACCCAACTCCATTAAAATGGAGTATACCGTATGAAGAATTTGTTAGAATTCGGCGTAATTGCAGCAAATTGGAGTGCTTTGATAAAGAATGTAAAATCACTGCCAATAATTTTGCAAATCAGAGATATCCAAAAGCAGTTATTGAAAGAGCTTACTCCAAAGCGCGCAAATTAGACCGTACGGCCTTATTATTGACTAATCGAATCTGAAGATGAAACAAAAACAGATGAAATAAGGTTAATTCTCACATACGGTACCGAAGCTACTGCAATGAGAAGAATACTGCAGAAACATTGGCATGTCTTAAAATCAGATGAAGCTCTACAACCATACCTTGAGGAACGAGCAAATATAACCTTCAGAAAATCAACCTCCATCAAAGACTTGCTTGTCAGTCATTTTCTACCCCCTAAAGTGGAAAACTTTGGCATCTCTTCATGGCTAGGAAGTAGAAATACAGGCTTTCACAAGTGTACAAAGTGTAAAGCATGTCAATATGCTCTAAATAGGAACAATTTTGTACATCCGATACTAGGTCATAATGTAGAAGTGAAATCCATGATTACATGCAATACAGAATTTGTTGTATATGTATTATGTTGTTCATGTGACATTTGGTACGTGGGAAGTACCATAGGTAAATTGAAATTACGAATTCTACAACATATGCGAGCCATAAAAAATGTTGATGCTTCCTACCCTATGGCAGTCCATTTTAGAGACATTCACCAAAGCAAGCTAGAATCCTTTCGGTTTTTAGGAATACATCATGTAAAAGAGAATCCATGAGGGGGCAACCAAGAAGTAGAGCTTTGTCAGATGGAAACAAGGTTCATCCTAGATCTTGCAACCAAAAAGCCTAAAGGACATAATTTAGACGAAGAGTTATATACTTTTCTTGGAACATGAATTGCTTACATTCTGCATTTTTTATAATTGTTCTTTATTTTAAAATCAATGTTAAAATGGCTCGAATACTGGGTTTCACGTAAGAAGAAACATACTCTAAAATAACCTTTTAAGACAGTCATTTTTACTTGTTAAGTATATTATTTGTGGATTTTATTGCCAATAATACATTTTTCATGCAGAGTTTGTAACCGAAATATTGAGAATTAACTGATTTTTTATTCTTTTCTCCCTTGGTGATGAGCTTTTGGGCAAAAATTGTGACAATAGAAGGACAAAAACTTGTGGCAGCTACACATGTTACTTGCACAATGCACTATGCACTTTAGTCTTTCTATACATTGATCCAACAAGTTTTAATTGGCTTATAATTATCACCTCATTTTATTTTCTTAGATTGCGTAGCAGTTTTCCAAACAGAAATATCGTGGCATAGTCACCCTGGCAAAAGTAATGTGATGCAGACGGTTTGCAATTGGAATCAATAACTGCTTTTGGATATCTCTGATTTGCAAAATTATTGGCAGTGATTTTACATTCTTTATCAAAGCACTCAAATTTCCTGCAATTACGCTGTATGATGGGCTGATTTATGAAAACTGAAACTGGCATAAGACCGCAATTTGGAGCGTGCTGTCCCCCTGTACATGCACGATAGCACTTTGTAGTAAATTCTCTTCGGCAATGAAACTTATTTAGAAGTAATATGCACAAGCACTATGCACTTTACACATTGCCTGAATAAGAATTGTACACAACTAGAAAGACGTAAATAAGTCCAGTTTAAATTTAATAATTAACTAGTGCCTACATGCTATAATCAAAGAAATAATTCCATTATAAATATATTAGAGGCAGTTGCAAAACCGTAAATGACTTCATCTGTTATTTTACTTTTACCCCTATGTAACTAAATACGTGAGGAATGAAACTAACAATTTTATCTTTCCTTAAATGCACTAAGCACTTTATGTAATTTTTATAAAAACAACTAGGTAGTTCCTTTGCTACATTTATATATTCCAGTAAATATGCGAAATATAAGGAAGACTGTGTAAATACGAAACGCACACACAAGGTGATTTGAATCGACGGTGAAATGTATATAAAACCTATTACAAAATGGTCGAATGCGTTCACCAAAGAAAGCTATAGAACCTATTGAGGGTAAAAAGGGAAAACGGTCAAACCAAACTCACGATACCATAGAGTGTTGCATGCGTATGTATTTAATGGCAGTTTTTAACTGTTGTTCATTTGTACGTGATCAAGCAGCAGGAGCGCTGCGAAACGCGTTGTACCATGGTTAATCTATCTTGTAGATGCCTAATAAAACTGGATATTTGAAACACACCTGGCGTTGTATGATGGGCTGATTTATGAAAACTGAAACTGGCATAAGACCGCAATTTGGAGAGTGCTGTCCCCCTGTTGAAGAAGTTAAATTACTTCTTTTTTTTGTTGAAATATACATATATATATATATATATATATATATATATATATATATATATATATATATATATATATATATAGGAAAAAGAGCTGATTACAGATTTGCGGCGGCACTGTCCTCCATGTATAAAATATCAGCCAGACTAAAAGGAATCTCAGTCATTAGTCCTTTATTCTTCCAAGAGGAGGACAAGTAGACAGAGAGAAACAAACAATATGATAGTTGTATAGCAAATGTAAATGAGGAAGAAAACTGTCGACAAACTGCCAGATGTTATAGAAATCCTATATATATAGCAGTGAAATGTGAATAAAACGCTCTTTTATAGTTAAAAATGTGAAGATTAGGAAAACAGGGCACAATGTTTTGTTGACCTACTTCAAGGCAAATACATTCTTTTTTACAGCAATTTTGTGGTTTTCATTAGACATAATTTTACACTCCATTTGATTATAATAGTCTAAAGTCTCCTCTAGTCCCCAACTAATGTATAAAGTTCCTCATCTTTATTGTGACCTCCAGGACTTTTGGTGTGGTAATTCACAATATATTTGCACTCACTTTGTCTCAATTTCCGTTCTCGGTTTCCACCCCTTGGATGTTGAGAAATGATATCCCAAAATATTTGAAAGATGATACATCCCCACCGTGTTTTTCTTCAAAGTGTTTTGCAAGGGCATAAGATGGATCTTTGTTCGTGATAGCTCGGAGATGCTGTAATACACAAAGTTTCACTTCTAATTTTGTGCTCCCAATATACCAAAGGTTACAACTGCACATAATTACATAAATAACATAGGTTGTGGAGCAAGTGATGTATTTGGTGATTTCTACTTTTTTTCGAGTTCGTGGATGTATATAATGTTTCAAAGATAACCAATAATTGCCAGCTTTGCATTTTGTGCATTTTTGAAAACCAGTTTGGTTACTAAATAACCATTGAGCTGTAGATGGTATTGGGGATACAAAGAGACTTGGTGACAATTCCAATTGCAGAGATTTTGCTTTCCTAAAGGTCACACTAGCATTTGCTGGATACATTTCTTAATATCCAGATCTCTTTGTAACAAAGACCAATGTTTGGCAAGAATCTTCCGGATTTCTTTAGACCCATTGTTATAAGTTGTAATAAACCAGATATTTTCAAATTTGGCCGCCACTATCCTCGTTTGCTTTTCTCTTTGTTTTTTCGTAAAATTTCTTCTTGGGTCTGTTTGACACATTGACTGTAAGCATTGTTGATTGTTGACTTTTCATAGCCTCTTGCAGCAAAATTGGCCGCTGTTGTCATTGCGTTTTTTTCAAAAGTTGCGGCCTCGCTGTAATTACTTTTCATCCTCAAAAATTCACTGTACGCTATGCTGTTTTTTAAACATCTTGGATGTGCACTATCCACATGAAGCAGTGAGTTCTTACTGTTTGGTTTATGATAGGTTTCCGTTGTAATAACTTTGTCGACCACTTTGATCTTGATATCCAGAAATACCACTTCTGTTGAATCATGTTGCTGGGTGAATTTAAGATTAATGTTTTGTGTGTTCAAGACATTGAAGAAATCCATCCATTCAATTGAACTGCCTTCCCATAATATTAACAAATCATCAATATAGCGACGCCATAAAGCCACTCTATTGGTATGAATATGCATAGTTTTATCGGAAAACAATTTTTCTTCCCAGCTTCCCATGTATAGATTTGCATGTGTGGGCGCTACTGCCGTGCCCCTGGCATTTCCACATAGTTGTTTATAGTTCTGTCCATCAAACATGAATTTGTTGTTCGTGAGGCAGAAGAATAACATATCTAATAGCATCGAGAATGGTCTCTGAAACTTAGTGATCTAGTAGATAAATATCTTTTAATTGCTTCCATGCCTTCTTTAAGATCAATGCACGTATACAGAGCAACGACATCCTATGTTAATAGCAAGTACCCTGGTTTCCATGGTGTTTCAACAAAGGAAAAGAGGATTTGATCTAAATAGTTGGATGTGTTTTCAAGCAACAAGTCAATGGACGCGACTATTGATCTGCCCGGCGGTCTTTTGATACATTTGTGGATCGTAGGTATAAAGTTTATTATTGGTAAGATTGGAAAATCTTTCATTAGGAATGTCATTTCTTGTGTGGTTAACTGACCCATTGTATGCTAATTTGACAGTTTTAGATCATATTCGTTTTTGTACATTCAATATGGGTCTGCAGACAACTTTTCGTAGTTATTGGTTTGCTTAAGTTGTCGCATGGCTTTCCGTTTGTAATCATTTATATCCAGAATTACAATATTGCCTCCTTTGTCAGAGGATCTAACGACGATTGATTTGTCTTTCTGCAAATATATATAATATATATATATATATATATATATATATATATATATATATATATATTTATATGTTTTTGACACATAGCTAGATGTTTGCCAAAAAGTGACATGAAAACAAAAGGGGATTTCAAATGGAAATTGCCATATGTCTGACTCCTAACCAATCTATAGAGAGAGGCTGGACTTGGGGGGAGAGAGAAAGTTGACTGTCCTATCCTGTTTGAGAGAACTCTTGCAGGGAACGTTCCAATATTGAGATCTTGATGGTGGCATCACTGATATAAAAAGTGGATGCACTATGGGAGAGGGAGCAGTGCTGAAAATTACCATCTGACAGCCACAAGGAAAGACCAAAGGAAAATTGAAATTGCAACTGGGAGGAGCTGTCTGTTACTTGGGATGCCTAAGAAGATGACTGGGCCCTATGGTGAAGAGCTGGGGACCATTCTTGACAGTGGAGTGACCAGAACCCTGCCCTGTCCTCCAATAGGGTCCTGAAATGCCGCTGGATTTCCGAAACTTTAAATAGACATTTTCAATGTAAGTAGAATTGACACCTTTGAAACCAAAAGGTAGGGTAATCTGCAGGCCCTAAATCAGTTCCCTTTATGGAGGGCGGGAGGGCAAAACTGTGTAGATCCTTAGCCTATTTCACAAAAAATATGAATGTAATTAATCCCCATTAGCAGAACACCATGGGTGATTCTGTTAAAATTTGAAATCAATAAAGATAATTTCCTGTGTGCACCGAAAACTGTAGAATGTAATTTAATTGGGTTATCCTATGGGTCCCACTTCCTCTAGCACAGGCTTTTGAGTGGAGCATCCCAATTTTGTTTCTGCCCAGCTTCCCCAACACAGGCACTTAAGTGGAGGGGAAGGGGGATCTGAAATCCAATACTCTCAAATTATCCCAATTTTTTCCTGTCCAGCTTCCCCAACACAGGCCTTTCAGTGGAGGGAGGTCGTAAAATCCCAAATTCTTAAATCATTGAAATTTGTACTGTCCAACTTCCCCAACACATATGTGTAAGTAATCACCCTGAATTTATTTTAAAGCAAAAGTGTGGGTGAAATAATAATTAACATATGCATTTGAACCAATCTATAAATCAAACAGATAGCCTTGTAAGCATGCAGGGAAATCGAAATTGCACAGCACTTCCTCTGTAAATTGCTTTTGTTCACTGACCAGTTTTGAATATTTCTGGAAGTGAAACTGGGATAAAATATTGTGCTTTTCCCAACCAACTTGTGTGATTTATTTGTGTAGCCAGAAGTTTAATTTTGAGCCAAGAGGACGGTGGCATGTGTTGTTTTAGTGTGATCTCCATTATTCATAATTCAAATATATACAGATATATTTCCTATACACCGGTCTCGTTCTTGGCTCATTGTGGGCACGGGGGTGGGGGGGATTTGTGTGACTCTATATGAGTCTTCAGTAAGGCCAGTGCTAAAAAACATAAGTGAATATTGCAGGGCTCCTCAATTGGGGGTGGGAAGGAACTCCCCAGGTTAAGGGAGATATCAATATAACAAAACATAATGTACACTTCAAATTTTCCAAACTCTGAATGTCATGAACAGATTTTACAATGGATGTTTTGCAGAATCTATAAAACTCTTTTTTATAACAAATGAAATGTATGCTATTGGTAAATGTGTCACTTTTTGATTGACATGTAACCGAAGGAAATCAATAATGTGATTAATAAAACCCATAGCCAAATGTCAAAAACAACTCTTAGTGATCATAGAAAACAAAGATCAATTACAAATATAAGGAGTTGTAGCTAACAAACAATGAATTAAAACCAGATCGTAACTAACAGGTAATTTTATGTCTGCCCTTTCATCACCGAGAACATGCACTGTAAATGTAATAAAAGGCTTGTAGAAGTGCAGTCTTAAAACTCAAGTATCAGACTGAAAACCTGACATTTACTTGTGTCACACAGTAGTTGTTTCTTGAATTGTGTGCCGTAGATTAACAGTAAAAGGTTAATAAGGGCATAGAAATAAATATGTGATACATCCGTGCATACAAATTGCTAAAAGTATGAACATCCAAACTGTGGTCCATATATAACAACACTGCAATTGGTTTGATATGACATACTGTATAGATAACTGTATTCTCAAATTCAGGGCCTGATTCACAGAAGCAGTTTATAATGGTTCAATCCCATAGGAAGACACTCTGTGATTCAGGCCCTTTGTATCTTATTTTGCAATGAATTACTATTGTGACTATTAGACTAGTTCTTGCTTAATAGGTGTCCCGCATTAGCAAACGGCAGCTTTGTCTACACCTAACAAAGCACCACATGAAGGTGAAAATGAGACACATAAATTTGTCGGCTCAATACCTTTTCTGCTTTTCAACTGCATTGAGCAGATGGCAACCTTTCTTTTTAGTGGACGAATGGCCCATAAAAAGAATTTGTGAAAACAAAAGACATGCAAAATCCTTTCCCATCCGTCACTAAACTTAAACTGATTTAGGCAATTCGGCAGCTGATATGCACTTCAAAGAAACATGCATTATAATGCAGTTTTAAAGATAACTGACACAGGGAAACATTTTGAGAAGAATATTTTATCCATTTTATTTCTAGTTGTTCTATATACCTGAAACCACTGTCAAGTCAAATCAGAGGGCCCCAAATGGCAGAAATGGGTAGCCCATTTATGACATGATATGATATGATATGATATGATATGATAAGTAATTTATAATGTACCTGTATACAAGTGTTTCTAGGTGCAACAAGACAAGGGAGGGAAGACAGAGGGAGGACAAGACGCACAATCTTACTAGGCCTTGTGTAATTCAGATCGTGCAAGTGCAAGAACGAGAAGTGCAAGCGGACATTTGGAGGTGAAGGGCATGAACAGTCCAGTTCATACCTGAAAGTCTTGGGACTATTGGTTTGAAGCAATGTTGGTGTCTATAAGGACCCATGACATTAGGAAATTTGAGGAGCAAATGTAAAAACAAATTATCAAAAAGACCCATTGACTGTAAATATTCAGCTGCTTTAAACTTTACACTGAGCACTTCTCTACTGCAACCTGTGCATTTGATCCTCTTCATAGATACAAACACACAAATGTTCAAGTAGATACATAGCAATGCCACCTCTATTTTGTACAGATATGGCTGAATGTGATGGCCCACCAGTGGCCTATGTTGTAAACTGTTGTAAACTGCAAACCATTGTAATGAAAGATCCTCAGATACCTCATGCATCTGTATCTTCATATGCCACTACTTTTCAACAAATCCATCAATCATCAGTTATTTTGATTGTAACCATTAGAGCCCAGAAAACATGTACATAGAGGCAAACAGTTGATTCAAAAACGTCATAAATAATATGCAAGATTACACTAAAAACATTTGCATAAATCACATTAAACCAACATAAAACTATTCCATAAGGAATCATCCAATAATACTTGGAGGAATCCATCAGTTCTCTGATAATACATGGTATGCTTGCCCTTCAACCCTATGACTTGTGGCACTTATTTCCAGACTCTCCTCATATTTTGGGATATCACACACAACACGTCCCACTTATTTTCGGCATAGATTAACAGTGCCAGAGCCTCTGCAATTGAATGTATCTCATCATGGAGTACAGGGGTCTGCAGCCTTTGGCTCTCCAGATGTTTTGGACTACAACTCCCATCATCCCTTACCAGCATAGTCAATAGCCAGATATCATGGGAATTACAGTACGAAATAGGAGAGCCATAGGTTGCAGAACTCTGATCTAGTAATGTGTGCTTGAGGCAATCTGCTCTCAGTGTGGTGTTATGGGACTAAGAAATAGAAGTTGGCAAATGTTTCCATTCCCCTTTGTCACATCAACAGAAACAATCAGATGCTTCTATTCAGATTCTTCCATCACCCACTCTTACCTTTCATTGTTAGCACCTCCACAAAACATTCAGACTATAATTAGTAGATGCTCCCTTAAAATGGTAAACAAAGTTGGTACATTTTTGATTTTCAGGATGGATTCACAAATGCACATGGTTTCATTTGAATTTGGTTTTAGGATGTATGCCTGTATGTCATTAGAAATGTGCATTATCTGTGTATGGATCGTAAGCAATGAATGGCATATTCTGTTGTTCTGCTTCAGGCAGTTGTAGATGTGGTAGCTGGTCCAACACAACACAAGTATCTAAGCTGCATGTGTTATCACACTAAAAAGTTGATTGTGGATTTTAGTGCATTATATTCTTCTCAGGTTTCATATTGTTAGCATATTTTGAAGGTCTTTCCTAAGCTACCAATGACATAGAGACACCAATAAGTTATGATCTTAGTTTCTTAATATGGCGCCTTTACATCACAATCTAAATAGCCCCCTTTTCTGAGTGTATTCCTGGAGAACAGAGCTATTAATTGATTGGGTCTGAACACAGGTCATATATAGTGCAACATATTATTTATGTATTTTGTACATACCTTCCCCACATACTGATAGTCAGAGCCTCTATATTCTTCCAGCAAAAAAAACTGATTCCACATCCATCCGCGTTTCTGGCGGTGAAGAACCTTTCCGTCACTCTCAGACACATACCCAATCAGATCTTTCACTTGGTAGTCACTAGTCCTCCGGAAGCGAGTTTCTGAGCAGCTAGGACTCAACTGATTGACCAAGAGCAACAAGAGGAAGACTTGGTGAAGTATCATAGTTCTCAATGGTAGACAAGACATTGTAGCGCTGGGTGTCAAATCTTCTCAAGAACAATCTTTATATTGTTGTCTTTCAGTTAAAGGTGATTCTTAAGAAGTCTTTCCAGTGGTTCATCTTGGAAACTTGTCTGCCCTAACATTTTAAAAGAAAAATGTTAAATTGTGGTTAACATTATCTTCTATTACATTGTTAGGAACAACATCTTTTAAACCATTTATAATATACATAATTCAGACACAATACAGAGTTGGTGCCATTATGATTTTCTTTTTTTGTTTTTTAAATGATAAAACAATTGCTTAAGCTGACATCATAGAATCCACAATGAGACAATATTATCCTATCACCACTAGATTAAGAACATTTCACAGAAAGATCTAATTAAATCCTTCAATGTGTTACTCCACCAAAGTCTACAGATTATCATAACCGCTACCCAATGCCACCCCAATTCGAAGGACTCTTCTAAATCTCCACAGATCATTAGAATCATATGTAGGCTATGGACATTTCAGTTACTAAGAAGCACTTTGCAAAAGTGCGATGCTATATATTGGCAGGTTCACACAAAATGTCATGCCATTTTCTGCAAGACAGATGAAGCAGTGGAGGCAATGGCCATGAAGGAAAGTGAAAGTGCCTTAGCACAAAGTGAGTGTGACAGGCTTGGTCGGATTAATAGACTGTCCATAGAAGCAAATGTACATCACTGATTTATCCACTGCTTCTTATTGTCTGTACCAGTTTATTGAGAGGCCACACCGAACACATTGATTTCCTTCTCTCCCCAATTAAGGTGGCACAGAATAAACTGTTGAATCAATTATTTGTTCAGCCCTATTTCAGATGCACATTATGCTCCTTTTATACCTCCCTCTGTGCCACCAATGAGCCAAGAACCAGGCCGGTGTACAGAAAATATATTTATATTTATTTGAATTCTCAGTAATGTCAGCCTTGATACATGTTAGTTTCACAGTACCAATCAGTGGTATATCAAAATCACAACTACTAGGCGATTTTGAAACGACAGAAAGAGTGAAACTTGTTTTACAGGACCCGCCCTTCCCTCCCTCCTCCCACACACCCCACCCCCACTCATCATATCCCAAAAAACAACAATAATAGAAGAAACAGACAGATCTTCACACAGCACAAGTTGCTATATATACATTTCACTACGTAGATTGCAATATAGATGTGCAGCTGAGAAATGAAGGTTAACAGACAATATGGGGCTGCCCCGTTAGCTTTACTCGTTGTTTGCAATGATGGGTTTAGTCAGTTGGTCTTACGGAATCCCAATATGCTGTGTAGTATTCCAAAAAAGGCAGCCATATCATATCAATGTTTCTATGA
This sequence comes from Ambystoma mexicanum, assembly GCF_040938575.1. Lineage (NCBI taxonomy): Eukaryota > Metazoa > Chordata > Amphibia > Caudata > Ambystomatidae > Ambystoma > Ambystoma mexicanum. Next base: position 1,246,633,730 of record NC_090930.1, on the reverse strand, counting down.
GATTTGTGCACTGCGGCTGTAAGGCTCTCCATCTCATAAATGGCATGTGCTTTGATCAGCCATTCTCTTTTTGTAGGGGTGCGGCTGACTTCCATTTGATGGTCAAGCACACTCTAGCCGCTAGTAACAGGTTGCGTGGCATGTGCGATAATGACTGATACGAGTCTTCCTCTTCCGACTCCACCCCGAACAAGACCAGCACTGATGTCAGCACTCCAGATATCCCATCTATGGCCTGATTGCATCCCAGAACCTCCTTCCAGAACATTTTCACCTCACGGCATTCTCACCATTGGTGCCAATAGTCACAACATTCGCCGAAGCCTCTCCAACTGAAAGGGGATGTGCCGGGAAACATTTTGAAAAACCTTAGAGGAGTATAGTGCCACCTACCATTCGGCGTACATTGTGCATTTTATATTGTACAGAGATGGATGACGCCCACACGTCCTGTATATAGTCTTCCATACCTCCGGCTGATTTGTTAGTCCCAGCTCTGTTTCCTACTTAGTTTCAGAGGGCGGGCGCTGGAGGTGGCCTCTGGTGATCAAAGATCAGTACATTCTTGCAATGAGACCCTTCGTTGTTTGGGGGATGCTAAGTATTTGCTCAAACGCCGTTAGGGAGCGTTTAGAGAGTCATCCCAACGCGCATCGCTCAGGGCACTTCTTAACTGGAGGAATAGCATGGGGGAAACTGCAACGCCCTGTAGTGCTCTCTTTGACTTGTCTAGGGTGATGAATGAACCTTTTTTCCACACTTGCCTGGCTCGCGCGAGCCCAGCCTCATACCAGGGTTGAAAACGCCAAACTTTGCTCAACAGATACCAAATGGGGGGGACCAAATACAGCTGAGGGGAGAGGGCCAAGATGTAACCCCCCACCCCTCATGGCACGAGCTGGATGCCAGATGGACCACAACACTTTTAGGACAGGGTGCTCTTTAATTCTTTGTGTCATGGCCGATAGAGGAACCCACAGCCATTCTCCCAACGTGACTAATGCAAAAATATAATTTTCTATTGCAACCCACAGTTTTTCTGAGTTTTCCCACAGGTGGTCTGGCAATACCCAGAGTTGAGATGCTCTATAATATTCTTCTAGGTCTGGGTATCCCATACACCAGCACTCTTTGGGCTGAATTAGTTTGGAGTACTGAATCCTGGGCTTTTTGTCGGCCCATAGGAACTGTGGAGGGTTTTGACCCATGTGGAATCATTCGACGGGGTAAATGTGGGGATTAAGCTGTCGCTGCCCATCATTTTACCCCAGAACAAAAATAAATCATTGGAGTGGGTAAAGATGGGGATGCGCTGTCGCCGCCCATCATTTCATCCCAGAATCCAGGAGAGCTGCGCAGTTGTGCGCACACCAAAATGGGTTGCCAAAGGAAAAACAGTAGCGCCGGTTAGCTCAAAACAGCGCTTCAAAAACCACCCTGGTTTCCCTGAATGCAAGCTTCAAATGCCCATTTTAAACATTGCACATATGCAAAATGTTCACTGAACACCAGCAGACATTTGGCAGAAGGAAATTTTGTGTGCATACTAAATCTGGGAAGATGAAGAGCCCAAAACAATGTTTATAACAAGACTGGCTGAGCTGTAGATTTCAGCAGTTTAAGTAAATGTGAACTGAAAGACACTAAAAATCTAAATGTTTAAAAGAAATGAGTGACCTATTTCTGAGTGTCACATAGGTTGCAATTGTTTAAATGTCATAGTTTTAAACTTAGAATCAGCATTCTAGCTGCATATGTAAAATTGTTAGTTGTATTTGAATGCAGAAAACTGGGGAACAGAAATGACATGTAGCTAAAAACTGGCTTAAAGAGATTCCAATTTTGCCTGGCAACTACCCCCCATCAGGAGTGAAACTTGAGTCACAGCTGTATTCCCAGGCCTATCTGCCTTTTGCTGGCCACACTAAGGATATGCCATCTCTCTGATAATTGAATTAAGGGGAGCCCCCACAGAATACAGGAGCTCTGAACAAAGCCCTGTCCTGACTCAGGCAAATGTTTTATTGGCGGGAGTCGTAAATGGAGCTTCCTCCTGGAAGGAAAGGGGAGGGGCACTGCCTGTGAGAGCAAGCTGGCTTGGCAGAACTGGAAAAACCAGAAATTCAACCTTGTGCTGGGGGGAAACCACACCCCTTTGGGGCCAGAACATAACTCTAAAAAGATGGATCATTCATAGAGCGGACTTGTGAAAATTATTTAAATGATACCATAATTCTTGTGATTTTTCTGTCCACATTTTAAGACGTGTTAGGACCCGGTGGTATGTTCAGGGGGGTTTTAGCGGAAAAGAGGATATTACTCAAAATGTATGCATGTTAAAAATCTGACACTTCATCAATTAATGTCCATACTCCTTGCGCACATGTGTGTAAATTTGGGTTAATGTCCGATATTGCAAAATCAGTTAAAAAGTGAAATATGTGCCATTTCTGAATGCAAGCCCCCAGGAAGAGCAGAGTTTGAACAGGGTATACCTCATGTGACATGTGATGGGGGCATATGATTTTAAAACAATATGTACCTCTGCAAATATGTATTTGGTTCAAATCTAGATTTGTGTGCAAGTTGACAGGAGGAGTGGACTTTCTGCAGGCTGTAAAATGACATCACTCTGACACAACTTAGCTCCCCCAATCAGGGGAGAAATGAAAGCTTGGCCAATGATAAGTGGAGAGGGGTAGGGTCTAGTGATGCTGCACACACACCCATTTTAAAAACAGATAAAAGCAGACAGACAGGACAGATAGGGACATTCATTTCCATCTGCTGCGGGACGCTCTGCCAGAAAAATCCATACTTTACCTCCATCAACCTTCAGAGAGCCAACCTAGAGACTTCAATCTATCCACCTTCAGAGACCCAGACCAGACCAGAGGCAGAGCAGAGCTGACCCAGACCGCTGTTAGCAGAACCAGAGAGCTGAACCGGAGTCCAGTCCAAAACCTGACCAGATCCGTGTCGAGGCATATTTCTAAATATATTGTGAGTACATAGTAGAACTGTGCAGAACCAATCTCTTAGTTAAAGTAATATAATTCAATCTATTTTAATCTAACCAGAACTGTCTCCTAGAAGTTGTACCTTGTCATTTTGCAAAACTGTCACTTGTCACTTTGAACTTTAAAATTTCAAATCTGAAAAACGACCTTTACAGAATCGCTCATATCTCCGCGACCGTTTGTCCTAGAGACTTGCAGTAACTTTCATCTGGAAGCTGAGATCCTAGGCTGTCCTAGGACCCCAAAATGATAGTGACATTCCTTGTAGTTCCTCTGTAATCGCGCCCGGCGCACTCGCGAATTTTACCGCGATTTGCCAATTTCTCCACGTGTAAAAATCTGCTGCTGCTTGCCTTCCGTTGCAAAAATTCATTTGCAACCTGACAACCATTATAGAGCATTGCTAAAGTGAACCTGAACTTATTCAAAGCATATACCACTCACCCTAAACCTCTAGAGGGAATTAAAAGCATTTTAGCATATTTTTCACTTCATTGCCAGCACATATAAAAGCATTTTGGGCCTGTGTTTTAAACTTCTGTAGTCCAAGCTTGCTGGGGTGAACTGAATCACATTTGATTGCATTTCTGAGAACTGTGTGCTTCCTTCCATTTCCTTGCATTGCATAAAGGGGGGGAGTGGATTGCCAGAGAAAAGTGATTACATTGTTTTGTTGAAATCATATTGAGTATTTTCTGTACTGCCTTTCATTCAACATTGCATCCATTTGAACTCTATAAAGCATTCTCTATCACATTATTCTTCTGTCCCTACTTACCAGTGTGCTACCTTATCCATTTCATGTCAACTCCTTAGCGATTATAAAGAGGTGTGCTAGTGCCAGATTCTCCGTTGTTAATCTTTATCATATCAGATTAAGTGTGCTATTCAATTATTAATTTATTCTAAAGTGTGATATATATATATATCTATTGTTTAAATTATCAATTAAACCTTTTAACTTGCAAAACAGAACTACTTCTTGGCTCAGTGGGGTCAGGAGGATTCCAAGAGAGGGGTGTTATATAGGGGCAGTCATCCAGAACGCATGAACTGGACATAAAGATATATCAATAAGGGTTTTCATTCAGTATTCTAGACTAGGCGTTGACTTGGCTGTAGTGCTGAATTGAATCCTCTTACAAATTGGGGGCTCGTGCCGGACGTTTGGGTTAGATCTACCATTTGTGCAGATTAATACAGTCTGACCAGATACACACATCCAGTCGGATCACCACGCTGCATTACGCTGTGAAGCATTCCTCAAAAGGAACGCTCCAAGGAAACGGTCTGTTTTGCAAGAATAAAATACTAACTCTTGTAAGTCAGGAAGGAAATCAAATTTCCAGAATGACGACACTCGTGGACATGAAAATAGCCAGAGAGCACCTCTTACATAAGCTATTTGTGAGAGGTGAATGGACCGAACAGGGCCAGGATGCGTGGTTGCAGGCAATCACACAACAGGTCACTGAAACAGGGTCAGATATATATAGAGATCAGGGTCCCTTACATGTGGCCCTGAGTGAACTATACATGGCCCCTAAGGCCAAAGATGAACACGACAAGATTGTTAGGATAGCGGCATACCTGTACCTATATATGGGAGACATGCAGGATAGATGTGCTGAAAGCCAAAATCTGGCAAATAGGCAACAGATGGCGTTAGAGAAGGTCCAATCTGACCTGGTCTCTTCTGAGCAGAGGCTGCAGAGGAGCCAGGAGTCAGAAGATGATAGTAGGCAGTACATCATTAAAATAAAAGAGGATATGGACATCCTGCAACGGGAAAAGGCAGACCAGGATACCAGATTTCTGGCCTTGCAGAAGGAGTACCAAGAAGGTTTGGACTCCCTACTGCAGAGCCAGAAAAAGCTGGAGCAACAGTTAGATTTCAATAGGGTATGTGCTGAGCAGGTAGTCACCCTGCAAAGCCACCTAGATAGGGAGAAGGCAGAGAGCAATAAACTGATTCTGAAAGACCTGGATACCCAGGCAGAGTTTGATCAGGAGCGCCAGAAAGCTGGTGCCTTCCAACGGCAGAGGGACGACCTGGCAGCACAGATGCAGGCTCTCAGTCAGGAAAGAGACACTTTAGGCCAGGAAGTCTGCCACTTAAAAAAGGAAATTGAAGAAAATCACCTGGCCCTCCAGGGGCTGGGTGACCTCCAAAAAGAAAACCAGAACTTGGTAGAGCACACCAGAAGGGTGGAAGAGGCTCTGGCAAGAAAGGAGCAGGCCAGTAGGGATGGGACTCAGGAGGTAAACCTCCTGCAGCAAAGACTGGCCCAGTTCTCCAGGACCAACCAGGAAGCACAGAGGGAAAATGAGGCCCTCTGTCAACACAATGATAGGCTCCAACAACAGGTAGCGATGCAGGAGAGACTGATAGAGTCTAGTAAGGCCTTAACTGAGGAACTGAAGGCACAAATGCAGGCTCTTGCATTGCAACAGGGAGCAGGGGCGGATGGAGACCAGGTTCGCTGGGAAAGGGAAACTCCTGAGCATAACCTCAGGAGCCCTAGTACCAGAGGCCTTTATCTCTCTCAGTCCCTGGACTCTGCCACCCCCATGTCCCCTGGCGCACATGAGCACAGGGCCACAGGGATGGCAGATTACTATCCAGCCAGAAGCATGGGGCTCATAAGCCAGTACCACCCAGGAATGGAGGGGCGGGCATCCGGGTATGGGCACCCAAGCACAGTGCAATTTGATGGGGAACCCCAGGTGAGTAGGCCCATTAAGGGCATCCTGAAAACCTCTGCCCAGTTAGGTCAGTGGGGGAGGTACCCATCAAATCCTGGCAGCAAGGAGGGATCTGAAGACTCCTCTGAGCACCACAGGAAACAGGAGACCAGGTCCCCACATTCTGCCAGCCATTCCCAGGCTCGCAGAATCCGGGAAAACCTGGAAGATCTGACGGGAACCTCTGGGAGCAGTGCCTCTGAGTCAGAAGATGAATGGACCAGGGTTACCCGAACCAAAAGGGCCAGTAAGGCAAAAAGGGCCTTGCTTAAGGACCCCTTAAAGCAGATTAAGGCGATCAGGAGCGTCATCATGCCTTACCATAAGAACGCTAAGTATTCTTTTTGGGAGCACTTAGAGTTGTTTGAGCAAATGATGGAGACTTTCCATTTGAAGGACAGCCAAAGCTGTATTCAATATGTAAAGTGGACCTTCTCCCCGGAATACTCCAGTTTCTTTGCGGGGCTGGAGGACCAAAATCATTTAAGATGGTCCACCTATAAGGCGGCCATCTTGAAACATTTTTCTGTTCACAGAAATCCTCAAGAGGCTCGCAAGGCAGCCTACAATTTGCAATGTGGGGAGGATCAGGCCCCACAAGAATTTGTGCAAGAACTGAAACGTGCTTTTGCGCAGACCACCAGAAGGGTGCGCACAGACAGTAGAGAATTCATTAATACATTTTTTCATGCCTTGCCCAAATACATAATGACCCAGCTCGTGAGGGATTTTCACGAGAAAAGATCTTTAGACTGGGTCATTGAACAGGCTACCCGGATCTATGAGGTGCAGAAACTGGTAGATAGCAAAAGTAATGCCCAGAAAAACCCCAAAGCCAACAGCACCCCTGCTGCTGCCAAGGTGGCAGAGGTAAAGGTCACCCCCGTTTTAGATTTGGAGATGGGGGGGCCTAAAAACCTACCTGCACCTAATAATGCTAGGCCCAGAAGGTCCTCGGGCCAGTCACAGACAGGGAGCCAGGGAGGCAGCCCCACAAATGGGGTCCCTCGCTCTTCTGATTATGTAAGTCCCCGTTACAAGGGAAATCGACCCATCCTGGGTTATGTGTGGACTCCCCCAGCCCAAGGGGGGGGATCCAACCGAGCACCGAACCCAGGGAACTTCCCTCCAAACTTCCCACAGGAGGGCAGAAATTTACCAAACCCTGGGCAGAACTTTTTTTCCAGATATCCACCCGACTTTCAGCCCCAAAACCATCCATCCTTCTTTCCCCAATTCCCTGAGCCCAGACCACTGAATCCGGGAGAGGGGAGGCCAAGGGTGGAGGGGTACCCAAATCTTCCCAACCAGGGGTACTACCAAAGAAGGGATAGCTACCCTTCCCGGGATCAGCCCAGGGGAGAAAACAGGGCCCCGTATCAGCCTGAGCGGGTTTCCCAGTTAGAGCGCCAGGTTCAAAACATGGCGCGGGATCTGGGTCACATACTGAGGGCTCAACAGAACCCTCAGATCGGCATGCCGGCGCAGAACGCACCAAACTCTGTACCTGGTGCTCCAGAACAATGACGGGGGCAGCACCCCGATAACCCACCGGTTCCCAGGGAGGAGGCACAAGGGGAAGGGGGGTGTAAAGCCTTGGAGGAAGCTTCCTTCCTCACTTGTAAACAGCCCCTGGAAACCCAGGAACCAGAAACAAAATCTCCTGCCCCTGAAAGTCTGCCTCCTAAGGAGCAGAGGGGTGGTAGGAGAAACAAAAGACCCAAACAGACTCAGTTTGAGGAGGAGGTACAGATCTTCCAATTTGAGGGAGAGGGATCCTCAGAGGATCCTGGGAAAAGGATCTTCTCCTTCAGAGAGGGGGGAAATCCTCCCAAAGAAAAATGGGTCCCTAGGGATGCAAATCCAGACTGGGGAGATGGGGAGACTGAGCTACTGCCGCCCACCATCTCATCCCAGAACCAACAGCAAGAAAATCCCCTGGTTCAAACCCATCCTGGTGACTGCCTCCAAAAAGGGGGGGCGGCCAAGAACCGGAGCCAGGGGAACCCACAATGGCTCTGATCTCCAGTTGCCAACTTTTTCTTTCAGATTCCCAAGACTCTCCACAGAATTCTGCCCAAATCTCTTCTCTCGCCATGTCCAAAACCAGAAAATGAGCCCACCAGTTGTCCAAAAATGTACATTATCTGTGCCCCCTTGAGGAGAAGGAGGGAAGATATTATGCCCCGGTACAAGTACAGGGGCAGGGTACAATCTCAGCGCTGGTGGACACTGGATCTCAAGCTACCCTTCTGTCCAGAAGGGCCTTTGATGAACTGAATGCAGGAAGGGGAGAGAATTACCAAATTCCTCTCACCTCTCTTCCTGGACAACTGCAGAACTTTGACGGGAAGGAAATTCCCGTCGAGGGGACGGCAGATTTGGACATTAAAATTGGGGGACACAAGTTGAAACACCCGGTCATAATAGTGACCCCAGAGGGCACCCCTTGTTTACTAGGGAATGACCTCCTGAGAAGGTTGTCACCCCTAATAGATTGTGTAAACAAGGTCCTCTGGACCCAGACTAGCCGACCAATAAAATTAAAACAGAGTGTCAACCATGTTAGTTTAAACGGCACCTGCCACATGGTTGAACAAAAATCTGACCAAGTAGAATTTCACTTCCAGAATAGCCAAATTCCAGACGTGACAGTAATAGCAGTAGGACAACAGACTGGTGATGGAGGGTCCTCTCTATTTCTGAAAATCAACCTTCCTTCCAGTCTAAAGTGGTACTCCACGCTGGAGGGAAACACTCTGAGATTCTATACTAATCCACAATCAGAAACTCCCACTCCTATAGTCCAGAAAGATGTGAAATCAGCTCAGAGCCTAGCTGATATACAGCAAATTGGAGAGCAGTTGTTCATCCCTGTCCAATTAAATGATGGGAAGGACTCTGTTCTCGCTCGAGTGTGTGTGAACAATGGTAAGAGCTTCATCAGCGAAGCCATGTTCCGCAAACTCCCAAAAGATCCAGCCATTCCCACATTCAAACTGATAGACAAATGGGAAATGGACCTGGAAGCACCTAATTCCAAACATCTCCTGCCAAGCAGGTGTATGCTCAAAATCTCCATTGGCAACAAGAGCATAGTCCATAATTGTTGGGTCGTGCGAGACGTCACTGCCGCCTTTTACTTAGGCAGTGACATTCTCAATCGCTTTGCCATTAGTTTGGACCTAATAAACTTCAAAGCTTGGTCCCGATTAGCGGATAATCCCATGGGCTTTGATGATCCAGAAAAAGCATTTAGGTCAGCTCAATTGCTACCTTATGCAGTTGAAATTCAGATTAAAGAGGAAGTCACCATCCCAGAAAGGACCCGACAATTCTCCCTGGAAGTGAAAGTTAAAAGGGGACAAGAGTTGAAAAACCCTGATGTTTACATACATCTAAACGCTTCTCTCCAACAGCAAGGGTTGGGGGTAAACCCAACTCCATTAGTCAACATAGAACATGACACCATTCCAATAGAGGTGGATAACAGCGACTTAAAGAGTATTACTCTAGCCGCAGGCACCATTATTGGAATGGCGGTTGATGACCGACTTTTTTCCATAGATTTAGGTAATGAACTGTTAGGGCCAATCCCCAAGGACTGCTTTGACAGTGACAGTGATGACAATACAACACCAGACAGGATTTTTACCCGGCACGGGGGGAACTTCCTGGTGTACACTTCCTGCCCCTATGGTAAGGAAGATGTGACTTGTGACTTCAGGAGGAATGAGGTGATTTTCCAGGTCCATGAGGGTTGCCTTTCCCACCTGAAGTCTCCAGTCCAAATCAGCACTCTGACCAGGGACTTCTCCACCCAGCTGGAGGAGGCCGCTGAAATAGCCAAACCAGAAGTCTTTCCAGGCTTCAGGCAGATGGTGGAAGAGAGAGTCAACCTAGCTGATGCCTGTGTGACTCTGGAACAACAGCAAAAGTTGAAACAAGTTTTCTTGGATTTCCAAGATCTCTTTGTGGTAGACTCATATGACTGTGGTCGCACTGACATCCACACAACAACAATCCCCACGGACCCTTGCATGACTCCAGTGTTTGTGAAGCAATATCGCTTGCCTCTCGCATCCTTGGAGTCCCTTACTGAAATAATTAAGAACCTTGAGTCCAGGGGAATAATCCGTCCAGTCCACAGCACCTTCAATAATCCGGTGCTGGGAATATTGAAGCCAAACGGCCAGTGGAGACTCTGCGCCGACCTCAGGGAGCTCAACAAACGGGTCCATACTTCCCGATGGCCGTTGCCCTACATTGACCAAGGGCTGGCCCAGATTCAGGGGTCACAGGTATTCACTGCAATAGACCTGATCAATGGATACTGGACCGTGCCTGTCAGCAGGGAGGACCAATACAAACTGGCTTTTACCTTTGGGGGCCAGCAGTACACATGGACCCGGACTCCCTTCGGATACCTCAACTCCGGCAATGAATTCAACATTTTTATACACAAGGCCATGCCCGACTTGGGTGCGAGGGGTAACCTGGCTTATGTAGATGATGTCCTCATCAAAAGCTCAACTGTGGAGGAACACATAGCGGAGATCCGTTATGTTCTGACACAGTTGAGGGCCGCCGGAGCAAAACTTTCCTTTCAGAAAGCACAGTGGTGTAGAACCCGTGTTAATTTCTTGGGGCATGAGATTACTCCTCAGGGTCTCTGTCCCCAGGAAAAGAAAGTGGAAGCACTTCAGAAACTGAAAGACCCCACAACTCTGCGAGAACTAAGGAGCCTCCTTGGACTGACTAATTACAGCAGAAAGTTCATTGAGGGCTATGCAGAGATCACCAGACCCCTGATTCATCTCCTGAAGGGGGGGGGTCAAGTGGGAATGGGGTCCAGAACAAGCCGAGGCAGTAAAACAACTCAAAAGAAGCCTCTCACAAGCGCCTTGCCTAGCTTACCCTGTCAGAAACAAGGAGTTCTTCCTGGAGACAGGGTTCTCTAATACGTGCTTGACGGCCGTATTATACCAAAAGCATGACAAGGTCAATAAAGTAATCTCCTATGCGAGCAAAACTTTATCCTCTGTGGAGGAAAAATTCAACGATTGTGAGAAGGCACTCCTGGCAACGGTGTGGGCATTGAAGAATTACCGCCCGTTTATCCAGGGGGAACACATCATAGTGGAGACTCCACACCAGCCTCTGCAATATCTCCAAAGTGATAGAATCCGGGCCAGAAATGTGAGTAATTCCCGAATTACTTCCTGGATTCTGTCAATGCAAGGCTTTCCTGTGGAGGTCAGATATGGCCAAAACAAGAAGAGTCCCCTCGCGCAAGGTCTGGCTGACTTGCATGATTGTGCCAGAGAAAACTGTCTTGAGGACGAAAGTCTAAAAATAAAGGACAACACGGAGGCATACCTTAATTCCCCACACAAAGTCTTTGAAGAGGACAAGTGTGAGGGAATGCCCACTGTCTATGTGGATGGATGCTCTTACCATGTTGACAACAACGGGGAGAAAGAACTGGTGGCCGGCGTAGGGAATGCATGGGTGAAGGAGTTCCCAGAACCCTCCGCTGGGTACAAAATTGGTCCCCGAAGTAGTCAGGTGGCAGAATTGAGGGCTGTGCATCAGGCCATCCTCACTGCTGTCCAGCATCAACTCCACGAACTGGTCATAATCACAGATTCGGATTATGTACGGAACGGGTTCGTGGAGCACCTGGTTAATTGGAAAACCAGAGGCATGTTATGTGCTAACAACAAACCCTTGAAACATGGGAAGTTGATCCAAAACATTGATGATCTGGTCACCTCGAATGGGATGACCATCTACTGGAAAAAGAACAAGGGTCATTCCAAAGTCGAGGGACCAGACAAAACAGGAAATGACTTAGCTGATCAGCTGGCCAAAACCGGGGCCATCCAAGGGGATCTAATTGAGATTGAGTCCCTGTTGGGGGAAATCCAGGTCACTGCTATCACTAGGTCCCAGACAAATGCTCACCATGATCTGTCAACTGCCCAATGGAGCAAGGAGACCCCTGATGCTGATTTAATTACAGCTCAGAAGGGGGATCCAATAATTGGTAAATTTTACCAGCACCTTGAGGACCCTGAGAACTTTCCCCTGACGGATACCGAAAACATTGGGAAAGAGGACCTAAGAGTGTTGATGAAATGTCCAAAAATGTTCCGAATCCAAGACGGTTTGTTGGTAAGGAAATCCAAAGCTGGCCATGACCAGTGGGTGGTTCCTACCTCATTCCGAAGCCTGATGTTAAGTCACGCCCATGATGCGGCCACCGCCGGTCATAGGGGGTTTCACACAACACTGGAAATCTTAAGAGAGGTTGCATACTGGCCACACATGGGGCAGGACCTCGACCAATATTTGAAGGGGTGTCTTGTGTGTGCACAATTTCAGCCATCATCCCTCACGCACCGTGCGCCTCTCCAAAAGAGGGGGATGACACTGCCATGGTCAGATTTACAAATCGACTTTGTAGGCCCCGTGATTCGCTCTGCTAGGGGGAATAAGTACATGTTGACTGTGACATGCTTGTTTACCAAGTGGGTGGAATGTCTCCCAGCCCCAAATTGCAAGGCAGAAACTGCAGCTGCCCTGATGATTAACCACATCTTTTCCCGTTTTGGTCTACCTCAAAGGATTGAGTCAGACAGGGGTAGCCACTTCACCAGTGAAGTAATGACAAAGATGTGGGAGATACTGGGGGTCAAAAGGAAGTTGCATATTGCTTACCGGCCAGCTTCTTCTGGGGCAGTAGAGAGATATAACCGAACCATTGTGAGCATATTAAAGAAGTTTGTGGCAGATTCTGGGCCAAGTTGGGATATCCGATTACCTCTGGTCCTAATGGCCATCAGATCTACCCCTTCATCTGCAACCAAAATGTCACCATTTGAGTTGATGATTAAAGTGAGTACGCACAACCAATCTTTCGTGATATCTCTTTTAATAATTCAGAAAAAATTCTTGAAGTTTAGGGTGCAAACCCGCTGTAGATCGTGCCTCCGTGGAATAGCACTGAAAAATGACAATGTTCAAAGACCTTGGCCGTGAGGCCAGCGGTGCGGGCTGCACTCCTATGTCCACTGCAAAGTGGCTTATTTTCAGTGAGTCAAAAAACCATCTCACTAGTACTCACAATCTGATGCAAAATGCTTATATTATATATATACTGTTTATTCGAACAAAAAAACAAACAAATGTCATCAATTAATATTTCTTCTTAATGCAAATGCTTTCTGGGATAGGCCAATGCATTTCGGACTAGATCCTTCATCAGGGCCTGTATATAATCATAAGTCACACAAGTTGAAGTCACGAAAACACCAAAAAGAATTATCAAACAAGCAATATCAAGTCCATAGTCACGGTTGGCAAGTATGCACGAATGTGCAAAACATAGCAGTCAATAAATACCACATTTCCAGAGCATTAATCCCACGTATAAAAGAAACGTAAATATGCATCACCAATAAAAAGTGCCACCATTTCATGCCCATCAGTGCACAAACTAGATAAAATATTAAATATACGTACGGAAAATTGGAATGTTGAGAAATTAAGCGTATAACCATACCAATGGAGAGAAAACAGAAATGTCATTTAGTCATTACCCAGAGTCACATCACTTAGACATAATGCTAGGGAACTGATATTTACACTGACCTGGTCTCCCTGTAACAAAATGAAGCCTCCAAAAATGGCGGCGCGTTCGCTAGCAGAGATCGCAGTATTTCCTCTGACACGAACAATTCTCGAAACAACAATCTGTAAATATATGTATCCATTAGGTGGTACTCTAGGTCTACTCTAGTTATCATCCTTACGGCTGTAGGCACAAGCTTACCTAGTGCTGTATACAAACTCGTCTCAATACACGGTGAAACCGCAGAAACGCGCGTCTCACTAAATATCTAGTGTTGTTTAAAGGTTACCATGGGAACCCCATGGTGATAATACCTTTGCTAAGTCAACCAAATATGGCGGCCATGTTAGAGTGGTATGTTCGCTACCTATCTAGAGTGAATGTTAGTGGAAATTCGAATATGCATCATAACACTACCTAAATCATCTAATTTAGAATTAACACTTAAATCTATGCGTTCTGATTCTGAAATATAGCTTATAAAATTTAGGAAAAATCTCCTTACATAAAATAAAATAAAATTAAAACTATACTTGACCAAGCTGATATAGTAATGAGTCTTCAATATACAAATGCAGAAAAAAGGAAAGAAAAGGAAAACAAGAAGAGAAATGACTATTCGCTTGTCACGTGCATGTAGTACAATAAAGAAAAAAAGTGGTAAGATCAAAAAATGAAAATGCGAGAATAGGATATATATATTAGCCTGGACTTTCAATGAATTCTAACACATAATTATAGCTTCTCAAAAAACGAAAACATTCACATAGAAAGCAACTCAAATCAAACTCAGAAACGCGCGTTTCACTGAATATCTAATGTTGTTTAAAGGTAACCATGGGTCCCCATGGTAATAGTACCTTTGCTAAGTCAACCGAATATGGCGGCCATATTAGAGTGGTGTGTTCGCTACCTATCTAGAGTAAATATTAGTGAAAATTCAAATGTGCATCGTAACACTACCTAAATCATCTAATTTAGGATTAACACATAAATCAATGCGTTCTGATTCTGAAATATAGCTTACAAAATTCAGGAAAAATCTCCTTACATAAAATAAAAACTATACTTGACCAGACTGATATAGTGATGAGTCTTCAATATATAAAAGCGGAAAAAAGAAAAGAAAAAGAAAAAGAAGAAGAAAAATGACTACTCGCTTGTCACGTACATGTAATACAATAAAGAAAAGAAAAAAAGTAATAAGATCAAGAATGAAAATGCGAGAGTAGGATATATATGCTAGCCTGGACTTTCAAAGAATTCTAACACATATTTATAGCATCTCAAAAATGAAAACATTCTCATAGAAAGCAACTCAAATCAAACTCCTCGTTAATTCCATCAGGAGCAAGAGCGTCCAATTTATCAATCCAAAAAGCTTCTTGCTGTGCCCTCCATTTCTTCATATCTCTGTTATATTTTTTCGTGGGTAACACCTCCAATACTGCATATCTCAATTGTGCGAGAGAATGTCCTTTTGCTTTAAAATGTCTGGCCACAGCCGAAGTCATGTTGTTATTGCGGATGCATGATTTATGTTCATTTATTCTTATCCTTATTTTCCGTGCTGTTTCTCCTACATAATAGATGCCACAAGGGCATCTAATAGCATAGACAACGTTCTCTGACAAACAGGTAGCATGGAACCTCAACTTAATTTTTGCGCCAGTTTTAGGATGCATTATTGTGTTTCCCTTCATCACATTGTTACAATTGTTGCAACTCATGCAGGGATAAGTACCAGGATGTTTATCCGGTTTTCTGGTCGAGTCTTTACCTCTTGTGTTCACCAACATATTCCGTAAGTTGTTGCTTCTCTTGTAAGCAAAAATTGGTGGTTGTGGGAACAGATCCTTAATTCGGGAGTCACTCGTCAAGACATTCCACCTGCTCCGAATGATGTCTTTTATTTTGTTACTTTGTATAGCATATGTAGTAACGAAAACAAGTTCAGGTTTAGTCTTTTCTTTTCTTTGTGTGAGCAATTCTTCTCTGGTCATTGTTCCTGTCTTGACAGTTGCTGCTTGCAAATCTGATTCGGGGTAACCTCTTTCTTTCAATCTTTCTTTGAGATATTCCAATTGTCTCTCGCAATCTTCTGGATTGCTAACAATCCTTTTTATTCTTAGCATTTGACCAAAAGGTAAATTGCGTAACATATTCGGAGGGTGAAAGCTCATACGGTGAAGGAGATTGTTGCGATCAGTCTTTTTTGTGTAAAGCGTGGTATCGATCCTGTTCCCATTAATCACTGTTTGAACGTCTAGATAGTGTACGTTAGGATCACCAATTTCAAGTGTAAATTGTAGACGTGTGTCTATACTGTTAAGGTATCCTAAGAAGCTATCCAAATCTTCTCTTTTGCCTGACCATATTCCAAAGATGTCATCAATGTATCGAATCCACGTTTTCAGATACGGTTTCCATCTTTCGTTTTCAAGAATATTCTGGCTTTCAAAAGCATACATGAAGCTGTTGGCATAAACTGGCGCCATGGTTGCCCCCATAGCTGTCCCGGATATCTGTCTATAATATTTATGATCATACTGAAAACAAGAATGTGTGGCTATAAACTGTAGTAAGATCATCAGAAACTCCTTGTTTGCTCCGATGTCTCCTGTTTGAAGTAGAAGATTCTCAACTGCTTCCTGGCCTTGATCGTGAGGTATACTGGTATATAAACTGACCACATCGATCGTAAAAAGTATATCCTTTTCTTCCAATTGTATCTGGTTAAGTATCTGTAAGAAATGAGTAGTATCTTTAACATATGTAGGAGTATTTTGTATAATAGGTTGCAAGAAATAGTCTATATATGTGCCAAGAGGCTGTAAGATACTTTCTGTCGCTGCCACAATTGGTCTTCCCGGAGGTTTTTCCATTCCTTTATGTATCTTTGGCAAGGTGTATAAATGCGGCATTTTGGGGTGAGCTGTAAATAGATATAATTTAGTTTTTTCTGTGATCCATTGATTCTCCAAAGCCTCATCTAGGAGTAATTTGAGTTCATTTCTTACTTCCAAAGTAGGATCGTGTGACAACACTTCATATGTATTTACATCCGCTAGCTGTCTGAGGCATTCATTATGGTAATCTCCAGTGTTCTGTATTACTATAGCGCCACCCTTATCCGCTGGTCTGATTGTGATGGAATCGTCGGTAAACAAACTTTTAATTTGGGATAACTCTCCTCGACTCAAATTGTATCTGTTGGGATTTTTAAATTGAACCTGGGATAAATCTTTCAACACCATTTTTTCAAAAATATCTATTGCCGGTATATGAACCGGCGCACAAAATGTACTCTTGGGTTTGAACTCTAGGTACTCACTTTCTGGTTCAGAGCTCGATGCATCAGCCGTTTCGGAAAAAAAGGTTTTCAATTTCAATTTGCGTATAAGTTTATATAATTCCACTTTTGTCTGAAATTTAGTAGTGCTATGAGTAGGTACAAATTTCAAGCCTTTTTCTAATGTTCGAACTTCTTGATTGGATAAAATCCATCTGGACAGATTGACCACTAGCTTCGACTCATTTGTTGCCTGGTCTGCACTCCTTGGTATCTTCTTCCTCTTCCCTCGCCTTGTCCTCTTCCTCTTAGGTCTAAAAAACCCCCCGGGGTTTGGTTTATGGGTTGTGATGGTCTTCTATCTCTTCCTGGCCCACTTGTTGTTTCGTTCTCAGTGCTTGGTTGTGGTCTCTGTTCAATGGTGTCTGATTCTGAGCTGCTATTGTCACTGGTTGGTCTCTGCGTTCTTATATTTTGCTGCGTGTATTTATCTGCCCAGGTATATACTTCATTATTCAAATAATCGTACGTATCTCTTCGGAATTTCCTCATTTTCCTGGCTTCTAAATCTTGCTCATAAGTTTTCAATTTGGTGTTAATGTCCGCCAAAATTTCTGCAAAAGATTCACTATTAGTTACTTCGGTGATCTCTTGTGACAATTTCTCGATCTCACTTTCAAGTAGTTCGATATTCCCTGATAATTCTTTGATGGTAAGCAAAATTAAATCGAGGGAACACGTATTGAGTATCCGTTCCCATTTGTCCACAAATTCCTTACTCTCTTTACATAACGTAGGACGTAAGGGAATTCTTAATCCTCTCGGGATCCGTTGTACTTTGTAGTATCTGCCTAATGTAATCGCATGTAACTTCCTATTGATTAGTTTTCGTATTGAGTATTCAAGTTGTTTAATTTTGCTTGTTGGGTCATTAGTTGTCTTGGTACGTGTGGTATCCTTAATGAGTCCCAGAATCGCATCTGCTTCATCGGCTGTGAAGCCTAATGTTTTCGCTCTTTTATCTGTTAGATGTTCAATGTCTTCATATGACATATTCACTATGTTATGCTATATGGTGAGTTGATGACTGGGCGCAAGATGGTGCTTCCTCAGCATTTGCTCTACAGGACCCAAGAGCAGACCCTAATAAATGCCTCCACAACTCACGAGTATGTGGAGAATTTAAGGAAACAGCTCCAACATGCTTTTGCTTATGCTCAGCGGAATCTAGAAAGATCAGCTGATAGCATGAAGACCCACTATGACCTGAAAACTTCCAGGAAGGAATATCAGGTGGGGGACCGGGTCTATCTATACAATTTCCAAAGGAACCAGGCCAAACAGCGAAAATGTTTGCCTACATGGAAGGGACCCTTTGAGATCATCGACAAGATCTCCCCTGTGGCCTACAAAATCCACATCCCCAAAGGTCCTTTGGCAGCGGGGGAAGACAAGTGGGTCCACATAAACCAGTTGAAATGTTGCCATCCCAGGCACACTCTGCAACAACTGGAGGAATCCTCTGGAATCCTAGCGGGTACTGTCTCAGACTAATTCAGTTCCAACCATAAAACATACCACATCTAGTCTCTAAAATATTGTGATTTGCATGAAACTGTCTCTTAGTTATACTGTTTTTTTTTCAAAATAAAAATGTAATGTTTCATTATGATGAAATGCATATGCTGCCCCACTATCTCAACAGTGGTGGAAAGACGTCTATGAGTAGGTATTGCCGCTTTTGCTTTATCATCCTAGGAGAGATGAAACCATGGAGAATGACCAAGGAGGACGACCCAAGGACTGGGAACGAATATCCAAGGGGCCCGGGGTACCGCCCAATATTCCCATCAGGACCGGCAAGGAGAACTGACCGATCCGACCGGATGGAGAGGAAGATGCTGAACTGTGCCATCTACAGAATTGGAAGAAGATAATGTGGACATACCAGCGCCAGGGTTCAAAACCTCCCTTGCAACCGACTCCCCCTCGACTCAAGTCAAAGCGCAGTCGGGCGGGGGGGTTTGTGGAGGGTTTTGACCCATGTGGAATCATTAGACGGGGTAAATGTGGGGATCAAGCTGTCGCTGCCCATCATTTTACCCCAGAACAAAAATAAATCATTGGAGTGGGTAAAGATGGGGATGCGCTGTCGCCGCCCATCATTTCATCCCAGAATCCAGGAGAGCTGCGCAGTTGTGTGCACACCAAAATGGGTTGCCAAAGGAAAAACAGTAGCGCCGGTTAGCTCAAAACAGCGCTTCCAAAACCACCCTGGTTTCCCTGAATGCAAGCTTCAAATGCCCATTTTAAACATTGCACATATGCAAAATGTTCACTGAACACCAGCAGACATTTGGCAGAAGGACATTTTGTGTGCATACTAAATCTGGGAAGATGAAGAGCCCAAAACAAGGTTTATATCAATACTGGCTGAGCTGTGGATTTCAGCAGTTTAAGTAAATGTGGACTGAAAGACACTAAAAATCTAAATGTTTAAAAGAAATGAGTGACCTATTTCTGAGTGTCACATAGGTTGCAATTGTTTAAATGTCATAGTTTTAAACTTAGAATCAGCATTCTAGCTGCATATGTAAAATTGTTAGTTGTATTTGAATGCAGAAAACTGGGGAACAGAAATGACATGTAGCTAAAAACTGGTTTAAAGAGATTCCAATTTTGCCTGGCAACTACCCCCCATCAGGAGTGAAACTTGAGTCACAGCTGTATTCCCAGGCATATCTCCCTTTTGCTGGCCACACTAAGGATATGCCATCTCTCTGATAATTGAATTAAGGGGAGCCCCCACAGAATACAGGAGCTCTGAACAAAGCCCTGTCCTGACTCAGGCAAATGTTTTATTGGCGGGAGTATAAATGGAGCTTCCTCCTGGAAGGAAAGGGGAGGGGCACTGCCTGTGAGAGCAAGCTGGCTTGGCAGAACTGGAAAAACCAGAAATTCAACCTTGTGCTGGGGGGAAACCACACCCCTTTGGGGCCAGAACATAACTCTAAAAAGATGGATCATTCATAGAGCGGACTTGTGAAAATTATTTAAATGATACCATAATTCTTGTGATTTTTCTGTCCACATTTTAAGACGTGTTAGGACCCGGTGGTATGTTCAGGGGGGTTTTAGCGGAAAAGAGGATATTACTCAAAATGTATGCATGTTAAAAATCTGACACTTCATCAATTAATGTCCATACTCCTTGCGCACATGTGTGTAAATTTGGGTTAATGTCCGATATTGCAAAATCAGTTAAAAAGTGAAATATGTGCCATTTCTGAATGCAAGCCCCCAGGAAGAGCAGAGTTTGAACAGGGTATACCTCATGTGACATGTGATGGGGGCATATGATTTTAAAACAATATGTACCTCTGCAAATATGTATTTGGTTCAAATCTAGATTTGTGTGCAAGTTGACAGGAGGAGTGGACTTTCTGCAGGCTGTAAAATGACATCACTCTGACACAACTTAGCTCCCCCAATCAGGGGAGAAATGAAAGCTTGGCCAATGATAAGTGGAGAGGGGTAGGGTCTAGTGATGCTGCACACACACCCATTTTAAAAACAGATAAAAGCAGACAGACAGGACAGATAGGGACATTCATTTCCATCTGCTGCGGGACGCTCTGCCGGATAAATCCATACTTTACCTCCATCAACCTTCAGAGAGCCAACCTAGAGACTTCAATCTATCCACCTTCAGAGACCCAGACCAGACCAGAGGCAGAGCAGAGCTGACCCAGACCGCTGTTAGCAGAACCAGAGAGCTGAACCGGAGTCCAGTCCAAAACCTGACCAGATCCGTGGCGAGGCATATTTCTAAATATATTGTGAGTACATAGTAGAACTGTGCAGAACCAATCTCTTAGTTAAAGTAATATAATTCAATCTATTTTAATCTAACCAGAACTGTCTCCTAGAAGTTGTACCTTGTCATTTTGCAAAACTGTCACTTGTCACTTTGAACTTTAAAATTTCAAATCTGAAAAACGACCTTTACAAAATCGCTCATATCTCCGCGACCGTTTGTCCTAGAGACTCGCAGTAACTTTGATCTGGAAGCTGAGATCCTAGGCTGTCCTAGGACCCCAAAACGATAGTGATAGTCCTTTAATTCCTCTGTAATCGCGCCTGGCGCACTCGCGAATTTTACAGCGATTTGCCAATTTCTCCACGTGTAAAAATCTGCTGCTGCTTGCCTTCCGTTGCAAAAATTCGTTTGCAACCTGACAACCATTATAGAGCATTGCTAAAGTGATCCTGAACTTATTCAAAGCATATACCACTCACCCTAAACCTCTAGAGGGAATTAAAAGCATTTTAGCATATTTTTCACTTCATTGCCAGCACATATAAAAGCATTTTGGGCCTGTGTTTTAAACTTCTGTAGTCCAAGCTTGCTGGGGTGAACTGAATCACATTTGATTGCATTTCTGAGAACTGTGTGCTTCCTTCCATTTCCTTGCATTGCATAAAGGGGGGGAGTGGATTGCCAGAGAAAAGTGATTACATTGTTTTGTTGAAATCATATTGAGTATTTTCTGTACTGCCTTTCATTCAACATTGCATCCATTTGAACTCTATAAAGCATTCTCTATCACATTATTCCTCTGTCCCTACTTACCAGTGTGCTACCTTATCCATTTCATGTCAACTCCTTAGCGATTATAAAGAGGTGTGCTAGTGCCAGATTCTCCGTTGTTAATCTTTATCATATCAGATTAAGTGTGCTATTCAATTATTAATTTATTCTAAAGTGTGATATATATATCTATTGTTTAAATTATCAATTAAACCTTTTAACTTGCAAAACAGAACTACTTCTTGGCTCAGTGGGGTCAGGAGGATTCCAAGAGAGGGGTGTTATATAGGGGTAGTCATCCAGAACGCATGAACTGGACATAAAGATATATCAATAAGGGTTTTCATTCAGTATTCTAGACTAGGCGTTGACTTGGCTGTAGTGCTGAATTGAATCCTCTTACAGAACCTCAATAGGGTGCGTTTTACCTCTGTCAAAAATGATTCTGGGATGATTATCGGAAGGGATTGGACAAAAATAAGAATCTTGGCAATACATTCATTTTTATGGTGGTGAAGCGTGCTGTCCACGACAAGGGTAATTTGGACCATCTGTTGACATCTTTTTGGATGGTCTTCCGTAATTGGCCTCAAAGAGGTCTGAGAGAGAGACTGTAATGTTCACTCCCAAGTATCTGACAGAGTTGGTTTGTACCTAAAAACCCCAGTTTGTCTTCAAGAGTTCCAATAGTTCAACATTCCTTTTTAGGGGGACTACTATGGTTTTTTGAAGGTTTGCTCAGAAGCCCGACAAGGCAATGTATCGTGACAATTCCCGGAAGAAGGCAGGGATAGATTCTAATGGTTGGGTGAGGTACAGTAAGATATTGTCAGCAAACATGGCCAATTTGTATTCCTTGCCTCCTCGGGGAATGCCGCGAATCGTGGAGTTAGATCGAATCGCTTGAGCAAAGGGTTCTACCACTAAGGCATAGATTAAAGGGGAGAGTGGGCAGCCCTGCCTAGTGTCCCATGCAAGATTGAAGGGATTGGAGGAGGTGCCATTAATGGAGACTTTGGCTTGGGCTGTCTAATAAAGCGCTTTAGCTCCTTGTGTCCACATGGCTCCCAGCCCTACCCATTTCAGGACTGCTCGTAAAAAGGGCCATTCTACATGGCCTTTTCGGCATCAACTGATAGTAGGAGCGGGCTGTCACCAGCTTCTCGTAGAGTGGCCATGAGGTCTAGGGTTTTCCTGATGTTATCTGCTCCCTGCCTTCCTCTCACTTACCCTACCTGATCCAAATGGACTTGTTGGGGAAGGACAAGTGCCAGGCGGGTGGCCAGGATGTGGCCAGGATGTTGGAATAGATTTTAGCATCTACATTAATGAGGGAGAATGGGTGGTACGATGCGCATTCTAATGAGTCCTTGCCTTCTTTAGGGATGACAATGATTATAGATTCGGTGAATGATTTGGGGGCCTGCCCTGACACAAGTAATGAGTTGTAGAGTTTATCGAGAAAAGGGGAGAGAGTACCGGAGTTCATTTTGTAGAAAGCTGGCATATAGCCATCTTGCCCTGGTGCAGAGCCTGCCTTAAGGGCAGAGATGGCTACTTGCACTTCTATGGTGGTAATCGGGGCATTTAGCATGTCTAGGTATTCTTCGATGATCGGCGGACGCGGAGGCCCACTAAGTATTCCTCAATTGTTGAGGGGGCACTATCGCCTTCTGCTGTATACAGCCTTGCATAGAACCTTGAAAGCGGTTGACAATGTCCTGCGGGTTCGTGAGGGGAATGCCAGACTCATCGTTCATTTTGTATACTGATCGGTCCGCTCTCTGCCTTCGAAGCCTTTTGGCTAACATCGTGTGGGCTTTATCCCCCTTCTTGAAGAATTTTTACTTGAGGTATTTAAGTTGCGTTAACACTTACAGGGTAATTCATAGAATTTCGCACAAAAGTGGCGCACGCGGCTGGTGCACAGTGTGCGCGTGCGAATGTCTGCGCCAGCTGCGTGCGCTAAAATTGATTTCCGCGCACAGCGTATTCATGGATTTTAGCCTCCAAAACCAGCCGTGGCGCAGAGTGGCGCAGCAACCCTGCAGCAGCGCCATTTACGCCCCCAAGAACGCCCTCGCGCAAGGAAAAGCCATCAAAATTCTCAATTCAGCGCAAAGGGCTGCGCTAACCCTGGACCAGTTTACAGGGCTGCCAAACAGCAAACGCCAAGCGGGGTACGTGTATTACTGGGGTTCGCAGAAAGTTTCACACGCGATTTCAGCAGGGTACGTGTATTACGGGGTTCGCGAGAACTTTCACATGCGAAAGGGCCTGTGCGAGTGGGGTACGTGTATTACGGGGGTGAGCGGGAAGTTTCACACGCGATTGGCCTGGGTACGTGTATTTCAGGGGTGCTCGGGAAGTTTCCCACGCGATTGGCCTGGGTACGTGTATTTCAGGGGTGCGCGGGAAGTTTCACATGCGATTGGCCTGGTTACGTGTATTTCAGGGGTGCGCGGGAAGTTTCACACACAATTGGCCTGGGTACATGTATTTTGGGGGTGCGCGGGAAGTTTCACACGCGATTGGGCTGGGTACGTGTATTTCAGGGGTGCCCAGGAAGTGTCACACACGATTGGCCTGGGTACGTGTATTTCAGGGGTTTGCGGGAAGTTTCACACGCGATTGGGCTGGGTACGTGTATTTCAGGGGTGCGTGGGAAGTTTCACACGCGATTGGGCTGGGTATGTGTATTTCAGGGGTGCGCGGGAAGTGTCACACGCGATTGGCCTGGGAACGTGTATTTCAGGGGGCGCGGGAAGTTTCACACGCGATTGGCCTGGGTATGTGTATTTCGGGGGTGCGCGGGAAGTTTCACATGCGATTGGGCTGGGTACGTGTATTTCAGGGGTGCGTGGGAAGTTTCACACGCGATTGGCCTGGCTATGTGTATTTCGGGGGTGGGCGGGCAGTTTCACACGCGATTGGGCTGGGTACGTGTATTACTGGGCTGCCGCATGAAGTTTCACACACGATTTTGTTGTCAGAGCGGGGAACGTGTATTTCGGGGGTGCGCGGGGAGTCCTACACATGAATTGGCAGTGTGGGTCCTCCCAGGTGTCCCCTCTACCCCCTCCACAGCTCCTGCAGGCAGCCCACACCACAGGAGACTACCCTGCACCCCTGGTCATGTCCCGCAGGCAGCCCATCCACCATGGGCATGCCCCCCAGCCAAGCCACATGTCATGTTGCAATATGATCACCAACTCATGTCTCCCAGCACCCCCACCCCCCAGCAGTCAGGGGCACCTGCCAGCAGGCCCCCACACATGTCCCCCTACACCCCCACCCCCCAGCAGTCAGGGGCACCTGCCAGCAGGCCCCACTCACGTCCCACACATGTCTCCCTGCACCCCCACCCCCCAGCAGTCAGGGGCACCTGCCAACAGGCCCCCACTCATGTCCCACACATGTCCCCCTCCACCCCCACCCCCCAGCAGTCAGGGGCACCTGCCAGCAGGCCCCCACTCATGTCCCACACATGTCACCCTGCACCCCCACCCCCCAGCTGTGCGGGGCACCTGCCAGCAGGCCCCCACACATGTCCCACAATTGTCCCCCTGCGCCCCCACCCCCCAGCAGTCAGGGGCACCTGCCAGCAGGCCCCCACACATGTCCCCCAGCACCCCCACCCCCCAGCAGTGCAGGGCACCTGCCAGCAGGCCCCCACACATGTCCCCCAGCACCCCCACCCCCCAGCAGTCAGGGGCACCTGCCAGCAGGCCCCTACACATGTCTCCCAGCACCCCCACCCCTCAGCAGTCAGGGGCACCTGCCAGCAGGCCGCCACACATGTCCCCCAGCACCCCCACCCCCCAGCAGTCAGGGGCACCGGCCAGCAGGCCCCCGAACATGTCCCCCTGCACCTCCACCCCCCAGCAGTCAGGGGCACCTGTCAGCAGGCCCCCACACATTTTCCCCAGCACCCCCACCCCCCAGCAGTCAGGGGCACCTGCCAGCAGGCCCCCACACATGTCCCCCAGCACCCCCACCCCACAGCAGTCAGGGGCACCTGCCAGCAGGCCCCCACACAAGTCCCCCAGCACCCCCACCCCCCAGCAGTGCAGGGCACCTGCCAGCTGGCCCCCACACATGTCCCCCAGCACCCCCACCCCCCAGCAGTCAGGGGCACCTGCCAGCAGGCCCCCACTCATGTCCCACACATGTCCCCCAGCACCCCCACCCCCCAGCAGTGCAGGGCACCTGCCAGCTGGCCCCCACACATGTCCCCCAGCACCCCCACCCCCCAGCAGTCAGGGGTACCTGCCAGCATGCCCCCACACATGTCCCCCAGCACCCCCACCCCCCAGCAGTCAGGGGCACCTGCCAGCAGTCCCCCACACATGTCCCCCTGCACCCCCACCCCTCAGCAGTCAGGGACACCTGCCAGCAGGCCCCCACACATGTCCCACACATGTCCCCCTGCACCCCCACCCCCCAGCAGTCAGGGGCACCTGCAAGCAGCCCCCCACTCACGTCCCACACATGTCCCCTGCACCCCCACCCCACAGCAGTCAGGGGCACCTGCCAGCAGGCCCCCACTCATGACCCCCTGCACCCCCACCCCCCATCATTGACAGGCACAATCCAGATCCCTGGCTCTTATGGCCACACAAATCCCACCCCACAGCACCCCAGTCCAAACACCCAACCAAGCTTTACATCCACTCCAAATTGAAATCATCATTACATGATAGATCACAAATAAGCAGTATGCACATTAGTACAAGTCTGTCAGACCCACACAATGGCAACACATGACTCAGAAAACCCCCATTGTGACATGCATGAAACCAATGAGAGAAGACCACACATTGAAGTAAGAAACAAAAATGTATTCAAGTCAAAATGAAGGGAATGAAATAAAAACACACAATAATGCCAATAATAATCAAAATGCAGCATGTCCCAAAAAATGATAAATAAAAAAATGAGAATCCAAATTAATCCAAATGAAAATGTGTCCAAAGTCACCGTCCAACAAAGCAAATCCAAAGGGAAAGAAAAGCGTAATATCCATTGCTCCATGGTGAAGAAAAATAAAGATGAAGGAGAAAAATCCACTGTAAAACTATGTACAGATAGCAAATCCAGGGTCCATGAGCCCAACGACATAAATGAAACCTACAATGAAACCTACCTAATTACTAACTATATACAAAAATGTGGGGCATAGTCCATGCGCCCCAAATGAAAGAAAAAAGAAATGAAACTTAACACTAATGAACTATATACAATGGCGGCGGGCAAGTCCAACGGCTCACTTGTTGATGTCATGGGCCAGGGCATCATCAAACTCCTGTTCAATGTCTTGGAGGCGGGCCTGTTCTCTGGCCCCGAGGTCTCGCAGGGATAACGCCATGTCCACCTCCAACTCCCTGCAAATTCCCTCGAGGCACTCAGCCCGCCTCAGCACCCTGCGCATGGAGTTCTCCACCCTGACCATTGTGAGCCATTCCTCCTCCACCCGCCACCGCTCTGCACCTATCTGCTGGCCCAACCGCTGCCACACGGAAGACACTCCCATTCCAGGGTCCTCCTGCCCTCCGGCTGATGCCTGCCCCTCTGATGTAGATGGCCCGAGCCATGATGCCTCCCAAGTTGAGCCTGCCGCTGCCTCCAATGCAACTGCCTCTGCCAGCACGACGGCATACAGGCTGATGGAATCCACCGACGCTGTCGTGCATGTGCCCTGCTCGATGATGCTGGCACATCCTCCATCTGCTGGGGTCCAGTTGCTGTGGTGTCCACCCCTGCTGGACCTCCGACTCCCGACTGTAGAAGGGATGGGATCCCCACCGAGCTGGCTGCGTTGGTCAGGGCAGGTCCACAGGGGGCCCTGGTGGCATCTAGGCCGGAAGACGGCATGGAGAATGACTGGCGCATAGTCTCCACAGAGGAGGAGAGGGCCGCCAGAGTGGCCGACACATGTACAAAACCCCAGACCATGGACACTCCCAAACTGGGCCACGTTGGCACGCTGCTCTTCGTGATGACGTGTGCGTGCTCCCCCTGGGAAGCACGCACGTCATCACGAATGTCACGCGTGCACAACGCAACACCAATCAAGACCTTCTCCATACGGCCAGGGGTCCCCTCGTCCGCAGGTAGAGGAGTGCCAGAGGACATGGACATCCCACCTACCTGCGGACGGGCCTGGGATGGGGCATCCCTGCTGGTGCATGGTGGTGCAGTCACAGGGTCAGGGACAGCGACATGCGCAGGCCCCTCCGCAGAGACCTGTGCTGCCTCCTGCCCCTGGCCCTGGACTGCACCACTTGCACCAGTGGTACCACCCCCACCAGGCCCCATGTGCGGCTCAGTAGCGGCCACCTCCTCCTCTGTGGAAACCACCAACCTGGATGGCTCCACACCGTCTTCCGTTGTTGCAAGCCCCTGTGGGGGCTCACCCACCCCTTCCGCGGCAGCCGCAGTGGCAGACGCAGCACCAGTCCTCTCACTCCCAGATGATGGTAAATTCTGGGAGGTTGACTGGGCCTTGCGTCGCCGGCCGGTGGGGGCATTCCCGCCGCTTTGCTCCACAGCGCCGTCTCCACCCTCTTCATCACTTGCCGCTGTGTAGAGGGAGACATAGAACACAAGCATCAGGGTACTGTACAATGGTCCCCTAGACAGGAAGCAATAGCAGATGAGTGGCATTGTCAAACATCACTTCCATCATGTCCCTCCACAACACATGGGTCAGCGTAGCAAAACACATGCAGTAACAGGCATGGTGCATGCTATGAACATTAGCATACATGTCCAAGGGACTCTTGAAACATACAGTGCTGCTTTGAAACTCACATGCATCATGGGTCATGCCTATCACATGCACACACTTCACCGTAGTTTCATCCATCTGGCCTCGTACACCCCAGGCACAGTGGATACAAGGATGAGTAGGCTGCATCAGTGAATCTGAACATTGTCATGCATCCATGGCATTTACAAGTCACAGACACGCAAGTCAGACACACAGACATAGACACCATACATATCCATGACAACAGCACCCATCTCTCACACCCCATCCATGTCCAATAACAGAGACAGGCATGCATTAATGTGTGCATTCCCCATGCTGCTCTGCATGTTGCATTGTAACACATGCACCAACCATGTGGTTCACACATTACTGGTCTCACATGCATGACCATGATGTCCCTGCACACACACATACGTACATTGCCTATGTCACACATACAGGCAATTATCAGACATCCAGCACCCTGCAACATGCCCTGTCTCACACAGCAATGCTTGGCCACTTACCGCTCAACTCCGGATGGGTCTGCCTCCGAAGGATCTGGGCGTGGAGCGTGGGCATACGCGTTCCAGGACCCTCATCTGGATGGTACTCATGCTGCCCAGGCCACCCTCCACGAGGCGCCGGGCCTTGTTGAGGGTCCTGGACCTCAAGACCTCCCAGCGCTTCTTGACTTGCTTGATGTTGCGGGTTGCCACCCCCTCTGCGTTGATGGCAACCAAAAGTCGTCCCAGATCCTATCCCGTCCTTCCTTGTTGCCGCGTGATGTTCTGAAGAGGACATCATACTGCCCCAGGACTTGCTCCACCAGGACAGCAACTTTGGTGGCAGTGAAGCTGGTGGCCCTCTGCCCCTCTGGCTGGGGGTCGCCAGTGGTCTCAGATGGTGTTTGCCACGACATGGCGACCCCCGAGACAGGCGTGGGTGGGCAACTGGGTCCTAGGGCTGGGCTGTGGAGCAATGGTATCCCAGTCAGGAGTCTTCAGTTCCAGCAGGGGTGGACACAGCAACTGGACCCCTGCAGATGGCTGATGTGCAGGCACCAAATAGCAGGCAGTCGAGCAGCAGCAGATGGCAGGTGGGAGCATGCTCGGGTGTCTGGGGGGCAGGAAAATGTCCTTCCGGGCAGGAGCGTAGTCGTCCGTGTGTTTTTGCGTGGCCAGCTTGATACGGAGTGATTTGGCACGTGAAAATCTTGCACATCAGCGTGTAATTCGAGGAAAGGGCCAGAGCGCGTAAGCACGTCAGCGCACGCACGCGATTCCATTGGACCAAAGGCCCTTAGCGCGTAGGCGCGTAAGTTACATTATCCGCACGGGCGTTTCCCTCATAGCACGTGATGACAGAGCACACGTGGAAAAACTGCACGTCCGAGTGTCATCGCGTGTAATTGGATGAAAGCACCCGCATACACACGTCTCTGACGTGTACGTGTGGGCCGGTTTAAAAGCTGCGTGTAGGACGCCATTCCTTGTACTTGCTTTTCATGGAGAGCGAGTGCGTGAAATCTGTACTTCTTGTCGGTTCACACGCGATTACTTCACAGCGTTTCTAGTTCGTACTCCCTGTTACCTCTGACAGCTCTTTTCTGATTTTTTGTTGGGCCTGTTTCCTCAAACAGAGTACACTTCTACTTTTGTCCTGTCTCCTCAGACACCGTACAATATTTCTTTTGGTGGGGGTGTATTTTTCGCGTTCTTTTTCCAGGCAGACGGTAAGTTCAGCACGTACTTAGCAACTGTGCTTGCCCCGTGTGTCGCGTTCCCCTTCAGAGGTCATTGTAGGCTGTGTGTATTATGCGTACGCTTATTTTTGTGTTTCTGGGTGCCACAGCGTGGTGCGAGTTCATTTTTTCACGCACGTGTTCTACGAGGTGTTGTGTGCACGTTTATTTTTGATTTTGGGCTGCCTGTGCGTTGCGTGACCCGTCATCTTCCCCCAAGGGTCACAGACAGCCTTGTTAGAGCACTAGGGTACGAATTCCATCTGGTATCCTACCCCTTTGACCCTCAATTGCCCAGGACAATAGTTTACTGCAAATCCCATACCACAACAACATCAGTGCCATGGCTGGAAGGCGACCAAGCGGTAAGGGAGGCAAAGGTGGCCGACCCTCAAAAGGTGGGCATGGTGGGTGCGGTAGGGGACGTGGCCGGGATTTGCAGGGTGCCCCTATGCCCCCATGTGTGGAGGAACAATCAGGGACACCCATGCCCCCCCATGGTTGAGGGAAACGTGGCTGACACCATCCAAGCTCAGCCCCTGTTGCACCAGCCCATTGTAGCACCTGACCTGGCAAAGGATGACTCCCTGGCTGACTTCCAGGTCAGCAAGTCTAGGCCACGTGTGGCGGTGCAAGTTGTTGTTACCAATCCACGTGGATCTGGGGCAGCTATGTCATCTGCTGCCCCAAGTATGCAGGGTGGGGAGGCTGCAGGGGCAGCTGCAGCTCCATCCGCCCCAGCTCTGACTCTCCCAGCCAGGACAGTGTCAGTCCCAGTCCATTAAACTGACGCCAACATTACCCTGCAACCAATGCCTGCATCAAGACCTATGGTCATTGTGCATTCCCACACTCCTACTACCCAGTCCACCGGTGATTCTGCCCCTACTGACCAGAGCAGCGTAAGCCACTCTGGCTCTCATCCACCTTTAAAGAAGAGGAAGAAGGGTGCTCTGGCACGAAAGGCTGAGACCCCAGACACGGCTACACACTCCGGTACCTCAAGGAAGCCTTGCTTCAATGATCTGGAACTTGATGCACTTGTGGGCTATATGTCGGCACATAGCCACAAAATGCTGGTGACTGCAGGGTGCAAGACCACACCTGGTCAATGTAAGGCACACTGGCAGACCATCGCCGACCGCATAAGTGCCCTTGGATTTTTAAGGCTCTCAGCTGATGATTGCTACAAGCGGCGGAATGACCTGAAACGCAGAGCAAAGAATAAGCTGGCCTCAAATAATGCTGCTACTCGGGTGAATGGCGGTGGGTCTCCACAAGAGGACAACAAACTCACTGAACATGAGTCTGTTGCTGGGGCCTTCATCACAGAGGAACAGATCCAAGGTGTGGGAGGACTACCTGATTATGAAGCATTGTCCGGTGAGTGCCCGTGCATGTGTGTGTAATGCATGTGTATGTTGGTTGGGTGACGGGTTCTGATTGAGTTCCAGGTGAGGGTGTGTGTGCCTGAGTGGTATGGGTCACCCATGTGCTTCATCCAAAATATTCAGCGGCCTTGGATTTGGGTGTGACAGTATCCCTTCTGACCACATTAGTAATTTGGATCAACATTACGGCAGTTGCCCTTGAAGTGACATCTTGCAACAACATTGTTTATATTTTTCAGTGTTCGTTCAGGCTGATTGTTTCAATTCTCCCACTTTTGCTACGCATTCCTCAGCCCTATTGTCACATGTGTGACATGCTTCTGTCTTTGATGAACCCCACATTGGACCACATGTGTTACCTTGTTAGCTGAATGATTTGACCATTCAGGCTAATTGAGTATTGGCCTGATCACAGGAATTTTTGGGGCCTGTTTGAATGTGGAACCTGATAGTTGCTTCCTGTCATGTTGAAGTGACAAACCATTGATGTGTACATCGGCCTGCAATCACTGTATTTTTGTACACTGGATGTGTTGCAGTGTGTGACACATGCCTATTTTGTCACACTATGTAGCATTTT
This sequence comes from Ambystoma mexicanum, assembly GCF_040938575.1. NCBI lineage: Eukaryota > Metazoa > Chordata > Amphibia > Caudata > Ambystomatidae > Ambystoma > Ambystoma mexicanum. The sequence goes on along the minus strand of NC_090930.1, from coordinate 1,246,601,977 downwards.
TCATCTCATCATGTCCATCTCACATGGATGGCTGACAGTATTCATTCACTGACATGTGGAATTTACCATGGCTATGGTACATGCCATCTGTGTAATGGCATGTGTCACGTATGTGTATTGGACATGCCACTCACAGGCCAATGTGTGATGGCAGTGCTACCCAGCATGCAGCAAATGTGTTGCTCTTCCATGTAGGTGTCATCAGTGTCTGCCTTTTGGGTCCCCTTCAAACTCAGTGACAGTGCATGCATGGGAGGGTTATAGTCATGTGGGACATGTGTAAATCGTGTAAATCATGTACTGGTTATGTAGCTTGTCAGGCCTATTTGTGTGCTATGATGCTAATGCCTGTTTCCATTTTTTGTCTTTCATGTTTTTGCAGGGGATGACGCACTTGATGCTGTTGAGGTTGAGGAGATGGTGCAGACCCAGGAGGAATCTCAGGCACGACCGGGCACCAGTGGGAGACGTGGTGTGGTGGTGGGTGAGAACCCAATCTTGCTGCAGAACATTCTATCGAGGGGTGCCTCTGGGTGCACCTCCCCAGACCTCTATTCAGGTGCTGATTCGGATGATGAGACCTATGTGCCGTTGCAGGTAAGTGTTTTTTTGCAGGGATTCTGTTCTGTCCAACCCACCTATACCAGGGGTAGAACCCTCTATGGGGATGTCAGTGTTGGTAAATCCACCTTTGGCGGTTACGGATGCAGGGTCACACTCCACAACATCTGATCCTGTTCCTGGGCCAGCAGATCAGAGGGGGAATGCAATCCTGCAGCCTCAGGCAGTGCCGGCACAGCAAGGCGCAGATCGCCTTGCCCCAAACAGGTGCGGAGCCCGCCGACGCGGTGGCCGTACGCCACCAGGCAATACCACATGGGAACAATCCATTTACGGTATGGCAACCCTACAGCCAGCATCAGTTGAGATGATGGCTCAAGCAATGGAGAGGGTGGCCACTTCCATTGTCCCCCCTGAAAGGCAGATGGAGCTACTACAGCAGGCAACAGACTCCATTTGCCAATCACACAGGGAGGACATGTTGGCGTCCAACAGGGACAGACGGGCGGCACTGGAGACTCTACGCCAATCAATATCAATAGAGTCCCAGGGCCACTGGGAAGCCCAGAGGGTAGAACTCCATCACCTCAGGGAGACTCTTGTTGACCTTGAGGCTTCCACTAACTTGAGGACAGAACAGCAGCTGGAGCGGCTCACATGTTTGCTCTCAGCTGAGATGCAGGCAACTCGGGAGGAGGTCCGTGCATCACGTCAGGTGCTGCATGGGGATCTCCGCACTATAATCCTCCAAAACGAGACCTTCCACACCCGCATGCTTGCTGCCATGGAGGACCATACCAGGGCTTTGCGTGGGCTGCCTCCCATTGCACACCTCCTGTAGCAGCACCACCTCCTGTGGCAGCAGCAGAGGGTGATGATAGCGACAGCAGCAGTTCTCCCACATTGGCATAGCCGTGCAGTCCATGAGCCCATGGAGGTGTTTTTTTTTTCCCAACATCCACACAAGTGGGTGTTGGTGCGCACCCTGTCCTCGGACCTATTGGGTGACCTCCTCCCAGGCCCGGCCCTCACATGGCCATTTTTTATTTTTTATTTTTTATTTTTATTTTTATTTTATTTTTTGCAGTGTGTTGCCTTGTGTGGCTCCCGTGGGCATCCACTGTATTCCGGCTGGGCACATGCAGGCTTGTCCTGAGTTTGGGTTAGATGCTTGGGTTCGTGAGACACACACCCCTCCTGCTTCCCGTTTCCATGGGCTTGCAAAGGGTGTGCCCAAGTGACATTGACTTACACGGTGACGTAGGACTCCCATGAGCTGTGTGGGCAGTCTGTAGTCAATACTGTGTATACATTCCTAGTGGATATTGTTGTTGAATTGTACACTGCATGGTGTATTGCTATGTGCTTGTACATCCATGTCTTTCACCTAATTTGCAGGTTAATTCCTCATGTCTTCACAAGGCCCTCTACTATGGAGTTCATGCTGTAAACAGTGCACTTGGACATTTGTGTGGCAGCAGCACTGTACAGTTGGAAGTGGCCGATGTGCTGTCATGATCAGGTTGTAAGACTACCACTACTTTAACTTAGTACTGTCATGTTTATGCTATGTTTGAGGTTGTGTAGCTGCATTGTATTGTTGGTAAGTATTTGGTCATGTGTGTTGTTAGTTCTACATTTCTGGGAGCATATTGTGTGTGGGCAGTTTCCATTGAGGACACTGTACTTTGACACTTGTGTGATGTTTTGGGGATTGCTTTGTTTGCTCTCACATAGCATGGCATGCCATGGCGTGTTGGGTGGCGGTGCTGGGGAGGGGCTGGGTGACATGGCACTGTTGTCATGTTATATTTTGCAAGGGGGTAATGATTTTTGCAGCATAGAAGTGTGTCTTTTGATGACACAGCATTGGTGGTGTTTGTGTAGGAAGGGCACACAATGTAACTCTTCCAGGTGACCAATCTCAGGCTGGTATGGTTGTGACAGTTGACTGTCCCTTATGTCATCATCATTGATTGTCAGCTTGCATGTGCCAGGGCTGTGTGCACTCCACAGGGGTGTGATTTTAGGTGAAGTAATTATCCACCAGCTGTGTACGGGCTGCCTCACCCCGTGCCCTTTCCCCTCCCATGCGCAGTGGCCGTGCTTGTGGTTGGGGATGTGGGGGCACCACCATGTCCACGGGCAGGCCCCGGCATGTTGCAATGTTGTGCAGGACACATGCTGCCACTATGATCCTGCACACTACTGGGGGAGCGTATAACACCTTCCCGCCAGAACGGTTAAGGGAGCGAAAGCGTGACTTGAGCACCCCTGAATGTGCGCTCCACTATGCCCCGGGTTGCAATGTGGGCTGTGTTGTATCTTACCTCGGGTGGCGTGGTGGGGTTCCGAATTGGCGTCATCATGTGGGTACTCAGAGGGTAGGCACTGTCCCCTGGGGAGGTGGTGATGGGTATCATTAGTGGGGTTGTGACATTGCTCAGTATCTGACATGCATGCATGTGCTGTGGCATTTATACTCACCGAGCAGCCTTGTATCGCAATGCCGCCCAGCTTCTAGGTCCCAGTTTAGGGTTGACATTCTGTAAATAAAACTGTCATGGGTGGACCCTGGAAAGTTGGCATATACTGAGGTGATGATTCCCTTGGCATCACATACTACCTGGACATTGATGGAATGCCAGTGCTTGCGGTTTCTGTAGATGTGCTCTGATGCCCTGGGGGGACGTAGAGCCACATGGGTGCAGTCAATGGCACCTAGCACTTTGGGGAAGTGTGCCACCCCGTAAAAATCCTGGACGACAGCCTGCCTTTCTGCAGGTGTTCTGGGCAGGTATTTGTGCCTGCGGACTGATGGGCGTGAAGTCATGATGGCCAACACCTGGTGTAGGCAGCCTGACTGTGTGGCCTGTGACACCCCCCCCCCCACTATAGAAGTTGTCATTTGAAATGATCCAGTGGCCAAGAAGTGCAGTACATTGAGGACCTTATGCAGGGGGCTGAGTGCTTGGGAGCACAGGGTGGGTGATGTGAGGTCATCCTCCCACTCACTGACCAGGTCGAATATTATGTGAGGTGGAAACCTGTACCTCCCATATACCTGGTCATCAGGCATCCCAAAAAGGCTGGTTCTGTGTGTAAAAATTCTGGGCCTGACTATCCTCCTCCTCCTCCTGCGGTATCCCACGACCACTGCTGCTAGGAACGGTATATTCATCCTGGCGTCTGTGCTTGTTTGTTGTTTGTGCGCACTTTTATACTGCCCGGGTCCACCTACGCCTGCTTCCTGCTGGCGTACGTGTTTCTAGATTAGCGCATCTTTTTTGGTGCACACGTTAGCCCCGTTTGATTCCATGATTACTTGTTTTGAACGTGTGTGTGGGCTTTCCGCACTTGCCTCCTGTACTTCCCCCGTGACGCCCACATTTTCACGAGTTGTTCCCCATTCCGGGTGTCACGCCCCCTGTTCCTCCTACTTTTGTTGTGTGCACCGCGCTATGTGTGATTTCGCTGTGCGCTTAGCGCACGCTGTTTGGAGACGTGTGCGCCAGCGTGCGCCATGCAGAATTTTGGCGCACATCCTGGAATTTCCTTGCGCACAGACTTCCATGAATCGCTGTGCGCGGGTTTCGCTTTGATTTTCGCACTGGCACTGCGATTCGCAAGCTTTCGCACGCTTGTGCTGGAAATTTCAGCGCACATTAATTCCATGAATCGGCTCCTTGACCGTTCCTCCATATGTCCCTTAATTCTTCACTCGGCCGCTTAATTTGAGTCACTATGTCCTCATTGTGGGGGGGGTGGTTCTTAAGGGTAAGTTCCAGCCGAGCAGTATCTGCTTTCAGCTCTCCTTTCCTGAGTTGCCTGAGTCTTTTCTTGGCCATCCCTTCCTATATTAGGATCCCTCTTTCCCTGTTTCCCAGACCGTGTTCAGCGGCATGCCATCAGTGTCGTTTGCCTCAAAGAAACTTGTGATGGCCTCGGAAAGAGTTTCTTTGAACACTGGGCCCCTGCACAGAAAGTAGTTGAATAGCCATCTACGATCTGACATGGGTGGGTGCCGAAGTCGAGGTCCAGCATGCATAAGTCATGGTCAGCCCAGGCCACCACTTCAATGGATGCTCCTAGAATCTCACTTTTGTTTTCAGCTCCTATCAAGAGATAATCTATTCTCGAGAAAGTTCGGTGGAGGGGGGGGAGGTAAAGGACTTTTTTTCCGGGTGAGTTGTGCGCCATTTGTGTCAATTAGGTGGTGTTCCATCAACTGGCTAAGGAACCAATCCCCTTGGAGGCTGGTAGGTGGGTGGGTGTTTTGCTTTACTGGGTGCCAATCATGCTCCCGTTCTCCCACTACATTAAAATCCCTCCCACAGACCAGTGTACCTTCCCTCCAGTTTTCCAAAAAAATCAAACAAAGATTCAAAGAAGTTGGACTGTCGCTGGTTGGGTGCGTAGGCTGAGCAGAGTGCTAATAGCAGGCCTGTAATTAGCGCCCTGGTCCCCTAACGGGACCCGTAAAGGACGTGTGGTCTAACCACACGTCCCTTGCGGTTCCCGCTAAGGGACCTCTGGATTGGGCGGTAAGGGATTACCGGCACCGGTCTCCTTACTGGTGCCCGGTATCCCTTACCGCCCACCTCAGAATGAGGCCCCATGTCTCTGATCTCCCTTCCTACAATCTTTCGTTCTCCCCTGCTAGTGTACTTTGATTCTTGTATAAACAGAACATCCAGCTTGGATTGTTTAAACTGCCATGCTAGCATTGACCTTTTTTGCGGCAAATTGAGGCCTTTCACGTTTAGGGAACCCGAAGACTATGCCGTCAAACCGAGCCATACCAAAAGACGAGAGTCACGGTTGGAGCCCCGTTGCCTTGTGATTTGCGAGGTGGCCATCCCCTTCGGTTTGCAGGGAAGTGGTAAACCTGCTGCAACAATGCAAAGTGTGTATGGAATAATAATGTGGATTGGACCTGTTGTTTTATCTTGGTGAGTGTATCTTGTCTCCTCCCAGCCCTTCCCCTCCTTATGAGATGCTACTGGGTGCATTCTCATCTGAAAAAGAAAAAAGAGACACCCTAAATCAAGAAGGGCCACATTGGCGGGACCCCTCTCCGGGCTCTAACTGGAGCAATAACATATGTGCAAAGAAGAAACAGCATGCGTGTGAAACAGTATGCAGTAACCATCTGAGGACTAACTCAACCTCAGATTCTTATTGATAGTCAACGGTTGGTGGACTGCACCAGAAACTTAAAGTGGTAGCTCAGAAAAAGAATGGTCTTGCAAACAGCTGCATAGATTGATAAAACAATGGAGTATTCAATAATTTGTATTTCCACTTTAATTGTGCTCGGCCTCGTCTGGAGGTTTGGCCGCTGCTTCTCATTGTGGTCCTGTGGACTCTCTTCGGCTGTCAGTGTCTGAACCTGTGGTGGGACCTTGGAGGTCACGGAGGGCTTGCTCTGCTTCCTCCACTGAGGTTATCCTGAATTCCTCTCTGCTGAACTCAAATGACAGGGAGAAGGGATGGCCCCATCCGTACCTCACCCCCTTTCCTGCAGCCAAACCGTGAGGGGACGGCATCCTCTTCTCTTTGCTAATGCCATCGCTGAGAGGTCTTGGTACAGTTTTACTTTTGAACCCCGAAATTCTATCGTATCTTTTTCTCTTGCATTCAGCAAAATGTCCTGTCTGTGTACGTAGTAGTGACATTTTACGAGGACTGAGTGGTGACCCCTCGGTGGACCACCCGCCCTGTGCACCCTGTGAAACACAAGCTTGGGGGATTTGCTTCATTGTACATGGACAGAATTAGGGTTTTGACCTTATTTTGCAGACCAGTTAGAGTTTCCCCTGTTCTTCCTCCAGGCCCACAATTCGAATGTTGGATCGTCGCTCCCGATTTTCCAGGTCATAAATCTTGGACTCCATGTGCCATAATTTCTGTTTAAGATCGAAGAGCCGGGCCTCGTACTGCATGTTGGCAATGTCTCTTGACTGCTGGTTGCTTTCGGCTGCTTCCAAACGGTCTTCCAGTTTGGCCATCTTCGTGTGTAGGTCTGAGACAGTCTCTGTAAGGCTAGATTTGAGCAATCTAATTTCACCCAGAAGGAGCCATATGTCCGATTTGGTTGCACTGTCAAGACCGTTGCCTGGGATGTCCGAGGAGCTCTGGAGTTCATCTGGTTCCATAGATGTGCCTGAGCGGCTAAAACTTCTGTAAAGTGGCTAGGGTACGCGGATCCAGCTTTATCTTTGGTCGAGACAATTTACCACCGCTGTAGCTTAGGAGACCAACATTGTCAGACCGGAGGCTGTCCTAGATGCGTGAGGTCATCTGGTCCGCGCCAAAAGAGGGGTTGCACCCCCTGCACCATATGAGTTCTACCGAATTAGCAGGGAGGGACTGAGCACATTCCGATATCACTTCTTTGGTGGCTTGTTCTTTAGTGGGGTTTTACAAATGACGCAATTACCTTCTCTTTCCCCCCTTTCAGTCTTACTTCCATCTACCCCTGTGCCTCCCTCCACCTCTCAGGAGGGCTCCACCGAGCCGAATGTGTTAGCTCTGCTCCGGCCTCTGCGGTAGTGTGAGGCCTGTCCATCGTTGGATAGTAAGGTCGACTTCAGTGCATCAGCGGTTGCAAGAATAGCAGCACCGGGGGGGGGGCTGGTGGCAGTCCCCATTCTTTAACGTTCTTGGATTTACTGGTGTTGGGGGACTGACAGTGGCAGCTAGAGGCCAATGACACAGTCGGGGTTTCAAAGGGCACTGGAGTGAGACTTGGATGTCGGACCCTGTAGCTGGCTCGGACCTCATGCTCTTTGTGTAGGTGTTCGAGGCGAGTCGTCTTCAGTTTTTGCGAGATCATATGTCCAAGACCTCAGGTTTGAGTCCAGGAGACTCCCCACAACGATTGTTGCTGGTGACTGTGTGTGTATGCGGTCCCTTTATTACTTGGTAGATGCGGCTTCTGTGAGGATGTCTGCCTTGCGCCTGGGTTGTCGCAGGCTCAGATGAATGGGGGGCCCTCCTTGACTCCCACCCGATGTACTGATACAGTCACTGGAGGGAGGGGGGAGACACCTTTCTGCCAACGTGTTGCCACGGCTGGGGAGATCTGCCCGGTCCCCATGGCAAGACCGTGGTTTTCACTTCCCCGCCGGACTCCTCAGAGAGGGGGGGAGGGGCGCACTGTGTTGCTTCTGTCCGCCTACCTCCACTGGGCCGGCCGCCCCAGCAAACTCATCCTGCCCTAGGTGCTGTCGTCAATGGACTAGGGGGAGGGGTTGGACTCCCGCAGCTGGATCCAGGCTCCTCTCATCCTCGTAACGCTCAACTTCAGAGAGCCACACACTGTTAGATCCCTCTCGACCTCCGGTATGCGAATTCCGCCTCGTCTGCAGAGGTCTCTTTAGAGATGGGCCCGTTTTCCTCTCTCTGATCCGATACTGCCACCGCAGCCACCATTTGTCTTTTTCAGCCACCAGGCCTAGGGGAGTGACACTGCAGTGTGGATTTCAGCACTGCAGCCCTTACGGTTTCTGATGCAAGCTCTCTGCTGCTGCTTGATCGGTTTCTGGTGCTGATCAATGCTAAGCTGGGTGATATTTCTTCCTTACATTGCTTAAATTACCAGCATGTTTCTGGCCCAGAGAGGGAGACGATGGGTTATGCGTCCATCACGTCTGCGCCGCCAGGTGGTCTCCACAAACTTCTTTTTATGTAAATAAATTGCACAAGTTGGTTTGGAAAACACAAATCACAATGCTTGACTTTATACAGATTTCATTTCAAGGAATAATCAACACTGGCCAATGAATAAAATCAATTTACATATGCAGTGCTGGGAAATTTCGATGTTACTGCATGCTTAAACAAGGCTAGCAGTTTTGTTTACAATGCTGGATACAGGAGGTCTCACTTTTGCAAGCACTTCTCCCACAAGGCCCAAAAAACCAAGCAACAATTAAATGCAGCACCCATCTATTCATAGGCCAGATCTAGGGAGTGATGACAGTTTAGAAGTTTGTTTTTCAGACTCCCCTCACAGAAAGGCCTGTGTTGGGGAGGTTGGACAGTAAAGTGGGGATGATTTAGGAATTTTGGATTTTCAGACCGCTTTTCCACTTAAAGGGAAGTTGGCAGTTTAGGGAATTTTTTGGTTTAGAGACAAGGACACCCCTCTTCCTTAAAGAAGTCGAGGTGAACGGGAAAAATAGGATTAGCCACTTACATTACAGTCTATAGTTTTCAGCATACACTGTGAATGAGCTGTGTTAATTTTGAATGGAAACAAAAAGCAACATATGGTGTAATTCATTAAATTAATAATCAGTCAAATAGGCTAAGGATCTACACAGTTTGCCTCCCACCCACTAATGGAAAAGAACCCACCAATACAAGGGAATGGTTTAATTAAATAGATCCCCATGCTGACATTTTGTTGGATAATCTACTTACTTTTAGAAATCTTTGGGCTTGTAACTCAGGGACTGAGCAGCTTCACCTGTAGGGAAAAACAGGATTCTAGTCAGCTCTTTTCTCTCTTGTATCCCACAGCTCCTCTCTCTGTCTTGGTAGAGTGAAGAATCACAGCCTCTGCTTTTTTAGTCTCCCCAGAAATATTTCCACCCAGCTGAAACTTCAATTAACCTCCTTTGGTAATTTTGGGCAGCTCTTCCTTTTGGTAATCTTTTTTGGCAACTCTCCTTCATGGTAATTCTTAGCAGCTCTCCCCTTCTCTCATAATGCAGACACTTTATATTCCAGTGATGACACCATCAAGATGTCAATATTGGGCAGTGACCTGCAAGAATTATTGCACCTTTGATTGGTCCTTCACATTTCTCTCCAACCCCCAGGACAGCCCATGTCAAAGTATTGGTTCTGGAGTCTAGAACAGAAATATTGCAAATCCCATTTGAAATTCCCCTTTTTTCTCATGTCAAATTCAGCCAGAAAGTAGCTACATGGCAAAACCTCATAAAGTACTTATAACTGCCATACTATGGGCCTCATTACGACCCTGGCGGTAAGTTACTGCCTGGGTCGTACCTTTACCACCATGGCGTAAACTATGTTTACGCCATGGTGGTTGGCGGACTTACCGCCCCATTCCGAGGTTGGCGGGGCGGTAAGTCCCCAATCCCCATTTACCCTTCCCCATTCCCATTTTTGCCCCATAGGGCATAATGGGAGTGGGGAAGGCGTTAATTACGCCACCGTAAATTACGGTGGCGTAATTAACATCAAGGTCCCTTAGCGCCATGGATTTTAACACCTGCTCAAAGCAGGTGTTAAAACCTCCATGGCGCTGAGGGACCTCGGAATCAGGCGGTAAGGGTCGGCGCTGTTTACGCCGCCTTAAACCCCTTACCGCCTGAGTCGTAATGAGGCCCTATGTATATATTCTGCTTCATCTCATCATGGCAGATTTAATAAAATGACAGCTGGGTTTGAACCATGTTGCATGGTTTTGTGGCATATTGTTGTCGTATATACAAAAAGTATAATTGTTATGAACATGCAATTTTCTTTCCAAATATCTAATTTTACTATCCACCAGCTTACCAATTCTTTCATTTGTGACATTTTCAAAGCAGTCAGAAACACATTTTAGCTTGCTATTACAATTCCATACATCACATGTGGATGAATTGGATTTCTACTAAATTGCTGCCTTGAAAGTATCTTAACAATGACATACAAATGGGTGCAGTGTGACTTGTGGTTGCTGAGAAAATGCATCTGTTATGATAGTCCATTTAAACTAATGAGAAATCTTCATGGACATGCTAATCTAAGCCCTCTTTTCTTCAGGTCAGTTTCCATTCTTGGCCAGCATGTGACCAGAACCTCCTGGACTGTGTTTTTAAAGCTGGGGTAAAAGTCATTAGCCTCCTTTGTTGTTTAAAGTTGGTGGGCTGCAAGTCATAAATAGTTGGGATATCAAATACACAGAGATCTCTCAAATTCCGGGTCACATAATGATTTGTCTTGCAAAGAAATTAGCCTTCAGAGACAACAAGCCCTGCCATGGGGGAAGTTTGCTTTGAACACCATTAAGGGCAGGCCACACTTTATTGTATTTGTAAATAGCAAGATGCAAGATCTTCAAGGTAATTCCCTTTCCAGATCTAGAGGCCAACAGGCTTGCAGTGGGGGAATCCATTTGCAAATTCTGCCTAGAGACCCACCAATTGTCCTTGGCTGAATGAACTCCCATGTTGAATTTTCTAACACCAGCCGTTCTCCTTTGAAATGGGTCACTTTGCTTTAACATCAGTGGATGTCTTCATTCTTTTCACAGAGCATTGTTTTTTTTAAATATGACAGCTGAAAGTACAAAGCTGTTTATTTCAGTATTTCACATAATGCATTTTGAATTATCTTCTGTTTGTTTTTATGCTGAAAAGTGGGTCTGAGTTGTCATATTGCACCATAATTTGAAGAGTTGCAGTTTCAGTGAAAATGCTGCATTTATCTCTCAGCCAGCAATGTGATGTGTCTTTCCAATATGCACTCTGATTACATTGTTTTCAGCTTTCTCTGGATTTCAACTGCAGATAGACACTCACATAGTTTGCTTTAATATGCCCATTTTCAGTGTGAAGGTTTTTGGAAGGCTGGCAGGTTATCCTTTCAGTCGGCCTTTCAGTTCTGCTTGTTTGGAGCCTTTGATTAAGCCCCATATGTCCTTCCACTCCCCTTTTCACATCACTTCCTAAACACTGCAGTATCATTGTTTTTGGGGTCTGAGGCCAGACATAGTTCCTCAGTTTTTGCAAAGACATAGCTAAAATATATCAATCAGTGTTTGCTTATAGAACATCCAAGGACACTATAGTTTACTTCATTTATTGACATAAGAAAACTTCAATTGGTGGAAGATATTCTGGGAAACATATAAAGGTGATTAAAATAGACAGGTGTTTAGCACAAACACAACAAACTATATTATTTTTCCTGGTAAACCGTAAGAAATCCCTTAATACAAAAAACAGCATTCAATTATTTGGAACTAACTAAACCAGCTATTTTAAAATGTTCTTGGGATAATTGTCTCTGCAGATGCAAGAGTAAAAATGTATTTGTAGCAAAACGAACAATACAGTTTGCCATTCTTTCCTCGTACCAATCTGTGTCTTATCAGATGCTCATTTTATGCCAATCAACCCTACGTTGGGAGCAGACATGGCTGGTAATAGCCTTCCAGCCCAAGCCTAGAAGGGCCCAACTGAAGTGAGGTCCACAGTGAGGGCTGTGGGCCATATCTGACCCATGTCTGACGCCAACAAGGGGGTTACAGCTATTTTCACTCCGGGTTCGCCCGGGTGCAATAGCATTGGCTGCAGGGTATTGCCTATGGCGGCTTCGATGGGAAGGAGTAGCTCCAGGACCGGAGCACAAAACTGCAGTCCAGCAGGTAATTGGGGATGGAGATGGTGGGGAAAGGGTACATTTTATTTTAGCAGGGTGGGGAGGTACGGAGTCAACAGTGAGAGGCTCCCTGTTGACTCCCTCACAATCAAGATGGTGCCAGTCATGGAAGGGACTTGGTTGGCTGGAAACAGTGGGTTGTACACCTGATTGGCTGAACACCCTTCCCCAGGCGCGAATGTTCTTTCACTAGCAATTAGAACTCACAGAAATTTGAATGTCTGGGTCGTGATACAACATTGTGGAAAAGTTGACAACTGTATTTTATGTCACTAATACTGCAACATCCCAGAGAAGGATTGCCAAACTACTGTTTAGCATACACATATTTTGAACATGTTTATAATTGTATTTAATATTCAATGGCACACTGTCAGTGTTTATTGAGAACATCGATCTAGGTAATCCTCTGGGATTTTGGAAAACCAGAAACAGAATAAATAAGGCATGATTTACAAAAAAATATTCCAATAGAACAATCTCCTGGAAAATTTTGGTAAATCAAACCTATTGTGTACACCATGAAGAAAAAACAAACATAGATTGGCACAAACGCTGTTTATTGCAATATTGCAGTGAACAGAGAGAACAATATGGGATTCATCGATCCAATCAAACCCTAGCTATCAGTCAGACAGCAGGCTGTGGTCTTCAGCTCTGCAGTACAAAATATCATGATCTGATATTTATGTTTTGTCAACAAATTTGGATTGAACTTGTTGTATCAGGAAGGGAGGTGGGAATAAGACACTTCCTTTAAGATATCTCTGTTTACATAATAAACAGTTAGGGCTTTCCCACTGAAAAAACACTCTGTGAATTATGCCCTTAAAAACTAGTCATGCAAAAAGGTGGCTATCAAAAGACCTCCATGCAATGAACAGTTGCGTTGTGACCAGTTAATAGGGGGGTTGAACAAAACTAATGAACATTACTTAAACATGGACGTCTTATTTTTTGGCTCAGTAAAGGACATGTGAGCGGATATAAAATACATGTTGCAGCATAACCACACCAGAAAAAACTTCATTTATATAGAAATTGAGCAAATAGGTTTTGGCTCAAACTAAGTGCTATCATTAACACATGACAGAAATATGTATTTGCTTTACCGGCTGACCAGAAAAAGGAAAAACAATGTGTGTGTTTGCTGAACGTTCTTGTCCTAGCACATAGATATTGTTTAATTTGGAATTAAGCAAGATTTACTTGCTCAATTTCCAAAATTCCCGTGATCGCAAACATGGTGATCATTAATAACATTGCAATAGGCCATCGTAAACTACTTTGTCTCTTGCTATACAGAGGCAATTGTTGTGCAGTGTCTAATGAATAGGGTGAAAATTAGTTCTGTAAGACCTTATTTGTGCAAGATGTGCTTTATCCCTGAACCAGATATAAAAATGTCAAGTTGAAAGCTGCAAGCCAGGCATAAAAACGCACTCAATTCCCCACATACACGCATCACAGAATGTCTTGCTCCACAAAAGTCAGTTTTATAAGCCAATCACTCGAGGCGAGTGCACATTTTAAGGTCTGGCAAAACTTTTAAGTTGGATGAGCTTATAAAGTTTGGAAGAGTTATTTGTGCAGGAACGGTGAGACTGTTCTCATCTGGATGGTCCTAAACATGCCCACTTCTTTTCACTGACCCAGAAAAGTCCTTGCACGGCAGTTGAGCATATTTTGCACCACCCCGCTAGAACTTAGTTGAATGTGTAGCCTGGTTTGGGCAACTATACACAGAAATAGAGAAATAACTATGTAACTTCCAAGCGCCCGAGTCACGGTAAAAATACATTGAAAATACATTTCCATTTGCAGTTTGAGTCATATCTCTGTTATATTTAGGATACAATTTTCATATTACAGCCAGCTTTTGCACTAGAAAGAAAAACAATACTAACACAAAGAGTCTCACATAACAGATATCATATTATTATGGGGCTGATTCATGGAATACTCTGTGGGTAAATCAAGCCATTCAGTGTGAAAAACCACCCTTCTGTGCACTATGGGGCCCTTGCACAGGTCCTGCGCATCTATGCGTGCAGCCGAGTGTGTTGCGCGAGAATCCACAGAAAGGGTGGATTGGGTCTACACAGAGCTCAAAGAGGGTGTAAAATGCAGAATGAGGAACAACAAGGGAAAATTCAGGCATGTCAAGGGACGGCCCATGCAAGTAAATAGCATGCCCACAACTACGCTTCACCAAGCGTATTCATTGATCTGACCATGCAACCTCATGTCGGGGAAATCACCACAGACCGTCACCGGAAGGCCTGCCTAAAAGACCCATGTGCATAGACATCTCTGTGCAAAGGTAAGATCAGATCTTTGATTTAGTGGTTTGTGCACGCAGTTGCAGTGCTGATCGAAGTTAGGGGTGTGTGTAAGCAATGTAGCGGGGTGCAGACATGGTTTACGGTGGTTCGCACGCATATTTATTGGCAAATGATTGCCTTAATGCTATGTGGTATGCATGTTGAGAGGGTGCTGAGAATAGTTACGGGGAACCTACGCAGTGTCGCTGGGCTGTTGCCTTGGTTTGTGGGGTACACAAGCGGTATTGCAGGGATGCATTAATTCGTCAACGAGGAGTGCGCAAAGGTTGGTATACTTCGCTAGATATGCTTTGGGTGGGGGGTTGTCATGGGCGTTTTGCTTGCTACTTGCGCATATGGTTAGTTTGCGGGAACAATTCCATGAATACGCGAGCACACAGAAAATGTTATGCACGCAGGGACGCGCAAAATCATTTTCAACAAGCTGGCTTTGCAGGATCAATGCACATTTTTCCATGAATCAGGCCCTATATTTGTATCTTGGGTTTGCACATGCTTCCAGAGATGTGTTCATGGTTGGATTCAAGAGCCAAGATTTGGGAGGAAAAGGCTGCATTGGTTTGAGTGGTACTTAAAAAAAACACAGTGACAGGAACTGAATGGGCGCAAAGAGTGCTGGAAGGGTCAACCACATTAGATAAATGGGAGGGTTGGTGTCAATCTTAAACATTCATTCACAGGGTGGTAAAAAGTGTCATGTTTCTTTGAATGTTACCCAGTGAAGAAAGCACATCCAACTTTGGAGTAAGATATCTTCCTAGTGTAATCTCTGTGATAAAGTGATCTGTATGTGATGGAGATCACTGTTTTGAATTTTTGCAAGATAAACTCAACCTTGTGTACTTCTGAATTTTCTAAAATAAGTCGAGTTGAAGCGGGTAGCTAGATGATTTCATCGAAGAACTGCACTCCCATAGGTCATAAGTAATGTCAGTCATCCGTGGACCTCCATTTCATACTTCAGATATCACACATATGCATAATGTTTAGCTCTATAGTATAATATTACATGCCGGACCCGCCCTTCTACACTCCCAATGGAGCACGAATATAGACAATCACTATTGAAGTGTGGTTGATGACGTTTTAATCCATTGGAGTTGTCTTTGTGTGTGGTAGGTTTAGGCATAATGAGGATACACACAATTAGCCACGGGCCACTTTAACAGAATGTCACATAAATCTAGTGAATTATCATGCCACCCAGGGCTTGGTTGATTCCAAAATCTTGAAACTAATATTTTCCTCATTTTCAGAATTGAGTCATTTGAATTCCTGTAATTTGTTTTCTATAAATCCTTATTATGACCAACAAAACTTCTGCTGCATACCGGTTTATGCTGTCCACATTATCTTTTACCTGCATTTATTTTCTTGTTAGACATGGTATATTGCCAATGCCTATATGAAACAATGTTTTAGTTATTTGCTATAAAAGCATTTAATCACTCTAGTTCATTTGAACTTTTCTGGACTAGGGAAGGTGTTATGATATGCTAACTGGAATTTGCATAAAACACAATTGCCATGCAATGCTGTGCTCTGGTCATAGAGCACTGTAACCCAGAGTCTGGATCCATATGTGGCAGTGTGTGTGTTTGGAACATATCATAAGGAACATACGTTAGATGTCATGTCAGTCTGAGGTGTATTAGAATACTATTGCTCCATTCTTATTACTTGTTAATGCATGCCTTTGTGACTTAGAAATAAGGCTAACGCTTATTGCGTATTATGCGTGTTTACTGCAATATCTTTTGGCAAACAATGATCTATATGTTTACGGATTGAACATGATATAAGAAAGTTGCATAGAGCAGTGACAGCCTTAATTATCATTTTAGAGAAGTTGCCAACATGTACATGTTTTCTATTTTGTGGAAAACAAGGTGATCCTGTATATAACGTAGATCCAAAATGAAAAAGGGTTACAGAGTTTGATGATATGACTGAAAGGGAGGCATCACCCACACCAGAAAACGAGAATCTTGCAACTGCAATTTGAAAATGGAATTGTGTGTTTATTCGACTGGAAATCAAGCACAGTAATTGATAGGAGAAAACCCTGATCATAGAGTTATTGAAGTGAGAATAGCACTAACTCATTGTATTCATCACGTTATTATTAACCTGCATTGGATATATACTTGAAATGTTTCTTTTAGAACACATATATATTAAATGCTCGGGAATAGCCAGCAGGATTCTGCTCTGGGGTTTGCCTCGGCAAACTTTTCAAAACGTGGTTTACAGGCTGCTGTGACTCTGTAGGTAAAATATTACCAGATCCTGAAACATTTCAGCTTGAATATTCATCCAGAGCCTAAAATCCCTAGGGAAGATTGGGGTTTTAGAGTTGATTCACAGTAAAATCGAAACCATTGCAATCAACTCTTGTGGGAGGAGAAGCTGCAGGAGGGAAGAAAATAGGTGGGTGCAAGCAGTAAGAGAATGGGCTAGTGCATGAAAAGGTGGGTGCAATGCTGGATGGATGAATAGCAAATTAGTACCCACCATGGGATGGCAGCCTCTCAGCCCTTGAGGAGGCTTGAAATTGGGGATTTACTAGACGGTAATCCTCCTGCTCCAAGCCCCCTCACGGCTGGAGGCTGCCATCTTCCACTGCTGGGGAACAAGGCATGTGGTTCCCCCTCTCCACCCTTGTCCCCATCCACAGACTTCCCTCCTCACCCACAGGGTCACCCTCCCCCCCCACCCACACTTACCCTTTTTTCTGTCCATTTCGGGAGCAGACATGCTGGGAATACTTCTGTCCCCAGCGCGTCTGCTCCAGTTCTGCGACAGGCCGCCATGGAAAGAAAGAAGGGACTACATGTAGTCCCTTCTCTCCATTCCATGGAGGCCAATTCTTTCAGGTTATTCCTGTAACTATGGGCCCCGTGGAATAACCTGAGTGGTAATTTCCCTCCTGCGCGGGCCTTCTTGTTTAAATAATATCCGCTCCTATGCATCTGGGTATATTATTCGGATAAAAAAAAAAAAAACATTCAACTCTGTGGCAAGATATCTTTATAGATGAATATGACTACTGAAGAGATATGTGTATAACCTGCAGGGAAATTGTTTGAATCTGTGTACAGCCAACTCTGCCCTTCCTCCTCTCAAGATGCTAATATAGGAACAATTAAAGTGAATAATTGAGAGATTTTATTTAGACATGCATGCGTGTACTGTAGGTTATGACTAGTGTCAGTCCCATGTCCCGCCTTCCTTTGTATGTTTTTCATCATTCAAGTGTAAGTAACATGAATACTTCTGTCGTCCTTAGGCCAACAAAATGGCGAGGTCATGCCAAAGGTACACATCTGAATGGTCTAGTGGATTGGCGCATAGTCAGCCACACATTAAGAACTGATTAACAGAAGTGTTTTATAATGGTGCAATTCCATTGAAAAACGCTCTTTGAATCAGGCCATAGGTGTGCACGAGTGTTTGTTTGCGGGTTTGGATTGCGCATGGGAGCGGATGTGGCAATGGGGTTTAGAGGGAGAGGGGGTGGGCCAGCAGGGAACATGGTTCCACTAATTTTTATGTATACTCAGACGACTGATAGCATCACAGCACCCGCAGACATGAAAGTAAAGCCCTAGGACCCCCTAGTCATTGTAAAACCGCTTACAGCTATGCCTGCACAGACCACAGCAGAAAAGCCCACTGCCCAACACATTGCTGAATAATTCCGTGCCACCATAGTCCAAATCCACATTCTTGCTGTTTCAGATGGCAACTATCATTAGCAATATAGCCCACCATGGCCGCATCCACAAAACAAGAGCCTAGTCTACGAAAGCCTAGCATCTGTCTGGGCTGTACAAACGCAGCGAGGCAACACAGTCCCATGCCCAGGTATGGCAAAAGGGAACACCCACCCACACCCTCAACCTTGACAGCACAGCAACCCAGCCTTTGAGTCACAACCCCACTTCTGGACATGCAACCACAGCTTTGACAGCACAGCGTCATTCTTTGTTGTGCAGGCCGGCCTTGGGCTGGAAAGACATCTTCAGCCATGGCACATCAGCTCTGAAAGACACAATATACTTGCACAATATTGCGGGCCATCCACTGACACAATTATCATGCACATCCTCCTAGCTCAAACATTCTGATGGCCGAATATTATTTATTTATTTGCATTTTTTTAAAGCGCTCACACAGCCCGGGGGCACTGAGGCGCTGTTACAGGAATATGTCTTAGTTGATATTTATAACGCGCTTAATACCCAGAAGTTTCTAAGCACAGACCCAGAGATTGAACCTGTGTTGCTTCGTGTGGTCTTGTTTACAAGGCGAGCATGTTGCCGCTGAGCTATCTCCCAGGACATTTTACTTCCACAGCACTTGGGGAGGGTTTGTGTGATGCCATAAAAATGAATCTGTGCACATTCATTTGCTGGGCAGTAGTGATTGGGATGTTCAGTGGGGCTGCATAGCTAACGTGCGCGTGCCCTGTGAAGTCATTCCCTGGCGCAGCAGTTCACCGATGGAAGAATTCCTCTGGCTGTACAGACTATGCCAGGAACTTTCATTGGCTCACTGGATGGGCAGTAATTTAATAGCAGAGTAGTTCTGGTGAACATGTTTACGGGCACATGAACTTTTATCAGAATGTTCTTCGTGTGCAATAATACTGAAGTACATATGCACCAGCATAAGTGTAAATGTTCCTTTTCAGTGGCATTTGTGTTATGTTGGTATTTTGAATAGACTATGAATTTTGATGAGAAAGACCACGGGAGGATAGCTGAGTGGCAAAGTGCTCGTCTTGGGAGCAAGACGAGGCTGAGAAACACAGGTTCGATCCCCGGCTCCGTGCTTAGAAACATCAAGGTATTAAGCGCGTTATATATAACCAATTAAAATTACACATGGAAATACTTTAGGAATTTATCTGCCCAAACAGGTGTTCTCATTTACAGTCAACGATGGATGTTGAAACCCCCTGCTGTCAACCCCCTTAATTGGGAATTAATTTTACTCTACCCTAAACACCTTCTGGTAGAATCATCAGGGCACCCTCCTGCCAACCTGGAGCGCTAACACAAGCTTTTCAGATTCAGGGAAGAACTCGGAGGTGTGCTTGGAACCTGTTTTGAGTTTTAACAGACACATCTCTGGGGTGATCTGCTCTTCCTGCTTCAGGCTGCAGATGGCGGCCTTAGGGGGTCTGGTCTATTCTCGCTCAACCCCATTTACACGCTGTAACGGGCACCCCAGTCAATTCCAAAATAGATCATGCCAACGCACTCCAGATTATCAACTCCTTCTAAATGCATCAGCCCGCCGTGTTTCCAGCATTCCTACATTTGATTTCAGTGCATGCGCAGAGGTACAGCAAGCGCGCCCGCTGTTTCTGCACAAGAATGACAGCAAAGTGAAGGTCTTTCCCCAGGGGCACGGCTAGCAGGTACTGATAGAGGAGACACGTTCATTGCACTTCTGCCCCAAGAGAAGGGGACAAGAAAGAGCCACACAAAAGCCCAAACTATTGGAATTGCTAATGGTTGTTCAGTATAACAGTGGCCATGTTCAAAACATAGTGGCCACCATTACTCTTATTTTCTGGTCAGACAGAAAAAAGGCACAGAACCCCAATGAGGCTTGAGGGGAATGTAGAGATGCTTGCAGATGTGTTCCTTTACAGGATTACACACTGCAGTGAACATCAGCCTATTCATGCCAATGGTGTGGGTCTATAAGAAACTACAACTAGAATGATGTTATGAATATCATCTTGCACACCCAAACAGTCTGTGCAAATTTGTCCCACTGTGTCTAATTGTCTTAAAAATATATCAGATTATTTTAAGGGAAACAGTCTGAGTGTCACCGTTTTCATCGGGGCATCTGCGTGCAAAGGTGTCCAAATTAATTAATTAATTTATTTTTGGCATTTTAAAATGCTCACACAGCCCGCGGGCATCGAAGCGCTGTTACAGGAATTGTTCGTTTTTGATTTGCGCAATTCTTTTTTGGTCTTAGTTGCATATTTATAACGCGCTTAAACACCCAGAGGTTTCTGAGCGCAGACCGAGGGATCGAACCTGTGTTGCTTCTTGTCATCTTGCTTCCAAGGCGCGCACGTTGCCGCTGAGCTATCGTCCCGGGATATTGTACAGGTTTTCATTCAATGAAAATTATACATTAATGTGAATCATTTCTTTCGTTTAATTTGAACACCATCCATCCTAAGGGAACATTCTTTAACCCAGGCTGCAGCACAAGCAGAGGCGTCTCTCCACTTTGCACATATCGGCCTCCGCTACCCACATGCCATGTTCCCTTCACCCTAGTTGGCTTGCAGCACTGTAGGTCAGCATAAGCTGCTCGGCAACTACCAGCCCATTTGACTCCCCTGTCGTGCTTGCGGGGAGGCTGATAGACTTCTTCAGATATCTGATGTTCTGTTCTCCCCCCTCAGGGCAAAACTTTGCTCTGACCATGGACCTGCTTGGCAGCTGCACAGCCTTGTTGGATGGGCTATTTCTGTGCCAGTGAAAAACAGGCCGCAGAAGCTCTCCACTTTTCACAACAATAGTCATGGTGGTGGTGCTTTCTCGTTTAGAATGCACTGCACGCTTTTGTGAACTTTCAGAAAACATGCAGTTAGACCTCGCAAGGTCCAGGGTGCAGAAGTGATTTCATCCACCAGAGATAGGTTGGTCCACATAGTGTACAGACAACAAAGACTTTCTGCCAGTTTGTGGGATGGATACAACCATTCAAGGAGTGCAGCAGACAATGATAGGGCATGCCGTGGACCTACCATTTGGTGGCAATTGGCTCAAGTGATGCAAGATGGAACACAGTTACCAAAGCATAATAGGCTGATTACCTGTATACAGGGCAGGTAAGTACTTTGCATACTAAGAACCATTTCCAAAACCCTCGTGTCCCCTTGGTAGGGGATACAATGTTTTGTAGAGATGGGGTATTGAGAAGAGAACTGAATGAGGCATTTCTCTGTGTGGCAAGTCTCCTGGCTTGCTTGGTGATTGCCATAGAGTGGAACACATACCAATCACCTTCCTTTGCCTGTTTGCATAATGAGGTGATTTGCCTACATCTCGAATCTTAATGTGACAGAGACACATTTGATCGTTCCAAAATATTAGTGGCCATTTGAAGAAATGTGTTACAATTGAGTCGTTTTATTTGCTCAGATTGGGTATTTGTGCATTGCGATTTCTATGCAGGATACACATATGCTATAAGGGCTCTTCAGTTGTGTACAATATGTGCCTGTATGGACGTCTTTAACTGTTGTAATGTAGCCCACTGTGTGTTCTTCTGATTTATCAATTTTGTATGTTATGATGGGGATCATAAAATGATATTCTGCTTAGTTTCTAGATGCATATTTCGGAGACGTTTTGTGTAATGGAACAGCTTGTTTCAGCATTATTTGTTTTTATGAGGTTATAGTTAGATAAAGTATGAAATTACAGAAGATATGTTACGAACCACAGACTGCCCCCTGAAATTGCAGGAAGAGGACACTGAGACATACAGCCATCTTCTATGTGCTATTCCTCTAGGAGCTGAAGTTCTTGTTGAGAAGAAATCACACCTGGTCTCTACAGTTATAAGTGAATGTGTCAGCACCCAAGTGCATGGCAGTGTTTCATTCTATTGTGGCCATTACATTGTGGCCAACCAATTGTCTGGAAGTGTGGCCTTCCCCATCAACACTGGACGTGTCTATCCCTTTCCCCTGCCATCCCTCCTCCTCAGCCAGCCTCCCTTCCACCCAGTGACTTGTGCTTTTCAGAGCCACTGTTTCCTTTCTCTTCAAAGGGGATAGCCCCTGTCACTCCACTACCTGTTAGCCCCTCTGCCCACCCACAGCCTTCATTATACCCACATCCACAATCACGTACCCTGCAGACCCGCCACATCCAACTTCTCCTTTTCTGCCCTCCATGCGTTCTACCTCTACTCCTTGATAACCGTACATTTCTGGTCATTTCATTGCTGGGTGCTTTATGGATGGATTAGCATAATGGCCTTTGCATAAACCTGCTAGCCAACTTGTGAAAATGGCTGACAAGTGCTGACAGTTGGATCCAAGTGACAAGTACATCCATTTCCAGATCTGGCTCTGCTTTACTGACTCCCAATTGAGATCCAAGATATGTTTAAAGCACACTACTGGACCCACAAGCCATTTTAAAGACTTCCCCACCTATCCTAAATGGGCCTTTCCACTCTTATGGTCCCTCGTGCAAATTATGCTGAACCACTAATACTTTTCCTATTTATTTTTAAGTGTTTACCAGATATGGGTCCTCAGCTTGCTGCTCCTAGACACCTAAGCTCTACACTTTCCAGATGAGGCTCGCTGATGCCAAAACGTGCTGAGGGTTGCTTTTTGTATCATGCAGAAGGCTTGTGAACTAGCGGTTCAGACAGAATTGCCCCCTTTGAAACAAAAACAAACCCGATTTGCTTGTGGTCTTTCCCCTCCTACTGAAAAAGGACAATTTGTAGGGTTGCCTAGAACTATAACAGAAAATGGTGTACTCAAAATCTTCCATCCTTGAGTCTTTAGTTTAATATTTAAGCCAATCAGAACGGCAGGTCATTCCTTCTTGTTCTTCGAGGCTATATTGTGCAAACCTCCCCCTTTTGAAATTGTGCAACATCACTGATAATTTTTCTTTTCAAAATCATTCAAAGACTGTAACTGTTCAACCTTATCTAGTATTTTAAACTTCTTTTTCTTCGGCAGTTTAGCTGTCTAGCAGCAAGGGACCATTTGCTGTGAATGTGGTGTTTAATAAAAGCAAATTAATACATGTTTTATATTATATAGTACTATAGAATTGATCTGATATAGTGAGGAATTGCCACCTGGAAAGGGTGTGGAAGCCCCAGATATTTTAATTGTCATTAAATAATAACATAATGCAGGTAATTCCATCTATGAAAGGGACATCTACTTATAAAATTCCCCTGCCACAAGCTCCACGCCGAACACATAGTGTGTGCCTGTGCCCTGCTGCATCAGTATCCTGATTCACAGCACAGGCTCTACCTGTGGCACATAGCAGGTTCAGAGGTCACATGTTCCCTCTTGACAGCTCAAGTGACACCCAAGTCTCTGCAGTGCAGGGGCTGCATTTAATATATGCAGCCCTGTTCCGAAAAGTGCATAACTCTGGAGGATCTTGTCCTGGTGGCACGTAAAACTGTCAATATAAGTCATATCTAAGTTAGGGTATGGTGGCCAGCATCTCTCAGAGTTATCACAGCCACATTAAACGTGTCAGCCCTGTGGGACCATTTCAGCTGTGGAAGGGTTATCTGTATTCCCCCAGTCAGGCTGGACACTGCCCTATTGGCAGGAAAGTAGCCTGGTGGTTTTCCACTCTTTGTTCCTTTGTATGTGCAGCTAGCACCATTCCCCCTGGGACAGGCACTCCATAACACGCTGGCCTGGGAACAGGAGGCAGAGTTAGAGTAGCCAGAGAGGGATCTATACCATTTTGGGAGCATTCTGCTATCTTGATTCACTCTGCATCGCATTCTCTTTCTTGTCCCCTCCACTTCCTCTGGAGCAAAGCACATTGGATGTGACAACATAGGAGAAAATTCAACACATTTCAAGACCAGGGATTGAACCCCGAAATCAGGCTAGCTTTAGTCCAATCACCTGGGAACCTTTTCCTATAAAATAAGTGGTCTTCCATGACATCTTTGAAACATCTTGATGCATTTTAGGATCATCATTTGAGAAGATTTCACTGGGGCCTGCTGAAAGAGCAGTCCGTTCTAAAGACCTCCAAGGGTGAGGTGAAGGCATGGTTTCAAGGCAGAAGCACGCTCTGTCCCCTAACCATCACTAGGCACCACTGTGGGTGTTCTTCTGCTGGAACAGACTCTGCCTCTCTGCCAGTCACAGCGGTACCTATGACATCACTGTGTTTAAGGTCCACTGCAGATGTGTGCCAGCCGCCCCTGTGTTTGGGAGCATGAGAAAAGTGCCATATTGTCCCTGATCCTTTGGATTGGGACTCACAGTACCCTGAGAGACATGACTAATGGGATCCTAGTGTTTATCACCATTTAACTGGGTGGAGCATGTTTCATGAGCTCTTCAACGCATTTGAAGCAGCACAACCCACGGTTGCTGTCTTTTGCTCTCTCCCAATCTTCACACAGTGCCAAGAAGTCTGGTTTGGCACTGTTGAACCACCAATAACTGCGAGGAAGGTACTACTGACTGCTAACTGACCCCCCATAGGTCAATTTTCTGGCCCTAGAATCTGGTTAGGTCACTTTGAACCCTTTTTGCTCACAAGTACATATTCTTGTTCATGGACATTGTTGCTTTTGCTTGTCTTTCACCCCTGATTCATTACCTAGAGTGCTTCATCTACTATATTTGGGTATTTTGTGTTCTATCTCAGGGGTCTGTTTTGTTTAGTGTGTTTCTAGTTAGTTTTTATTGTATTATTGTGCGTTTAGTTAAGTATGTATATTTCTATAGAACCTTGATTGGACATGCCTTTATTTTGGACTGTTATACGTTGCTGTTTGTGTTGCTACTGGACCACATTCATAATCCTCATAAGAGTGTAGCCTTCCCTCAGCCCACGTTGCAGGAAAAGGCAAAGGGCATATATCTCTTGACTGTGCCTGTTTTACCTTTATGATTGTGTTGGCTCGTGGTTTGTAGAAGTGTGAGGGCTAATTGGGCGTTTTAGCCTCTTCGCTTGCTTGTATTCCTGCGGGGTGGTAGTCGGTTTGTCACAGGTATGCAGTATACGATTCTTCATTTCTACTTTATGACTGTGACATTGTACTGTGGAGCTTGACATGTCATCCTGTGGGTTCAGAGTATTTAGTGCTCCAGTAGCTTTCGAACATTTCACCTAGGAGCACTTTACCTACATGTGTGAATAGTCTCTTGGACATCATTAAATTATGAGGCATATATTGTTACACAGATCCAGGTTACTTTGAGTAATCCACATATCATGCAAAGATACAATACCATATCTTTTTTTATTTTTTTTTTTATTTATTGAATATAGCTGAATTTATATCAACTTTTTCAATTTTTAACATAGCCAAAATTTCATAAACATAGACATAGACAATGACAATAAAAGAGATACAACTACAAGATAACAGCCGATTAGATAAAAGTTAAATATTAATAAAATATTTCATGTTATAATAAGATGTTTAAAACAAATTCATTTTGCTGAACAGAGAGCATAATACCAAATTCATTCCATGTTCAAAGCATTTAAAAAATTAACAGTGGCAATTCTTATGCTCATACATTCGGTTGCAGCCAAGGCCGCCCATCTGTGACTTGGGTCAATTTGTGCAAAATACGCAAAGTGGTTCACAAAATGTACACCTCTCGTGCTCATGAGAGCCGGGCAGTCCAATATTATATGTCGCAGAGTTTCAACTATGGTGATGTTATTACAAAATCTGCACCAGTTAAGATCTGGGGAGATCTGCTTCCTTCTTATTTTAACCTGGCGCGTAGGCCAGATGTTAAGTCGCAGACGTAAAATAGCTGATCTAATAGCAGCAGATGGAGCCAGACATAAGTAGGACGCAGTTTCTCTATATCGTTTAGGACCAAATATTGCAGAGTCAAAGTCTTTGTAAGTTAAACATTGGGTTCTAGTATCTATCCAGTCCATCATGTACACTTTCTTTTTTGCTTGTTTCGGATGAAACACCAGAAGATCAAGAGGAATATCAGCGTTCACCATGATCTTCAAAATACTTGTGGACCAATTTTTAGGAAAAATTTCTAATGAGGTAAGTAAATAACTGGAAATAGATGATAATGTAGAATTGTCACATGTGGATAACAAGCATTTACGAAATAAGGCACATAGACGCCAGTTATGGAGGGCCATTAGGGAAATTAAGCCTAATTCATAGCGCAATAACGCACCAGGTACACATTGAGGTAGATGAAAAATTGCTCTCCAGAACTTGGCTTCTAATGTGTTTAAGAAACCTTTAGGTATAATTTGTGTTTCAAGACCATAGAGAACAGTTGCCACTACGTTCTGATTCCAATAAGTAATGGCTGCCTTGATCGAAAACTTACCATATTTTGAAATAATCAAACGTGTTTGACAAATTGCCATGGTTAGTTTCTGTTTGATTTTGTTAAAGTGTGACTCTACTGCCGGACAGCCATCAAAAATAAGACCCAAGTAGACATAATTTGGAACTATTTTTATGGGAGTACCTTCAATTTGCCAGTTTAGTAAACGCTTGTGTGAACCCTTGGGAACATAAGTGACAATCTGTGTTTTACCAGTGTTTACTATCAATTCATTATCTTTAAAATATTGGCAAAGCGCAGTAAGAAGGTTACGTAAACCACTAGGTGTTTTAGATACCAAAACTAAATCGTCAGCATACCACAGGGCATAAATTTTCACGCCATTTAGTTTAGGTGCATCAGTTATGATTTTATCAAAGATCCATCGGACATCATTAATAAAGAAATTAAACAAAGCTGACGCTAAAATGCAACCCTGTTTTAACCCTCTAAAAGTGCAAATTGGTGAAGATAACAAGCCCTCAACATTTAGTCTTATAAAGACTTTAGTTTTTGAGTGAAGAGCATAAATAATATCAACTAGAGTGGAGGGACATCCCGCCCTGATTAGTTTATCTATAAGTTTCGGTCTTGAGACCGAATCAAAGGCGGAATGAAGATCCACAAATGCAAAGTATCTAGATTGTCTCTTATTCTGAGCTTGTTGTCTTATGGCATTTAAAGTAATTAGATTGATACTAGTGCCCAAACCAGCAACAAAACCTGCTTGGGCTGGATCGCGTTGATTAGCCAGTTTTGTCCAGTCATTAAAGTCTCTCAGCACCAGTCTGGAGAATATTTTTCCTGGGGCATCCAGAATTGTTATTGGACGATAACTCTTGGCATTCATACGATCACCTTTTTTATAGACCGGAATAATTACAGAAGAGCGCCAAGATTCAGGAATGATTTTAGTTTGCAAGATATGATGGAAAGCATTATTGAGAATTAACGCCCATTCATTCATATGTTGTTTAAACATCCAATTCGTAAGCCCGTCAAGACCTGCCGCTCTTGACGAGGATGATAACTTAATGAAGTTCTGAATAATATGTTGTGTACAGCGCAAACTCCAGCATTTCACAGAGTTGCTGTTGTAGTTATAGTGATTCATTTGAGAATCCTCATACAGAGTAGTAAAGTGAGAGACCCACACAGACTCAGATACTCCATTATTTTGCAAATGGATGTTGGGAACAGTATTACATCTATTCAAAAGTTCCCACACTGTTGCAGAGTTTTTATTATAACAGGCTGCGAGAAAGTTTTCCCCATCCATTTGATACAATGCAGCTTTCCTAAACCGGATCCAACGGCGATATTTTGCTTTAGCAATATTAACAGCCTTAATCTGAACATTCAAGGGTAATTTACGAAGTATTCTAATTTCTTTTCTATAAGCTTTTTTCCTCTCACAAAGAGCTAAATCAAACCCGTGAGCGTGTCTTTTTGATGGATTGTTAGAAACAGGAAGTAAATTAGCAAAGGTGTTCAGTACATCTATATAGGAGTCCGCTTTGAGTAGCTTTTGACTAATCAAGATGGCATCATTCAGGGCTAAAAGTTTGTCAGAAGACCATTTAAAGCGATTTCTGGCATTATTGGTTACTAAGGTCTGTTTATACCAACGGGTAGGTTTAACAGAATTGATACTTCGAACCGACCAAAATAGTGATAGGAGATGGTGATCACTAGCTGCCTGTTTGACAACAGCAAACTTATTAGTGTTCATAAAGATATTACTAGACAAAAAGATATAATCAATTATCGATTTAGAAGAACCTCTCTCCCAAGTATTCATGGGAGGGATATCGCCAGAGAACGCACCATTTGCCATTTTTAGGTCAAGATCTTCCATAAAGGACAACCATCTCAATCCCACACGATTCTTAGAACCTGTGCTAAATTCAAAGCAAGACAAATTCAGATCTCCCAATACCAAAATTCCAGCAATATTATCTTGCACAGAAATAAGTTCAAATAAAGTAGAAAGAGCTGTATAAAAGTTATCATCAGTAATACCCAATGGATTGCGGTATAGGTTAATAAGAGCGTAAGTTAGTGAATGATATGAGATCTTTACCAATTGCATGAATTTGTTTGGAGCCTGCCATGGAGAGATTTTAAAGCCCTTACTTGCTTTTACCGCAACTAACAAACCAGCAGTAGGTCTCCCTTTTTCGCCTTGTTCTGCTGGAAGAAGAACAAGTTCGTGATCATCCCATATAGGAACGTTTACGAGCCACGTTTCTTGTAAGGCTACTATATCATAAGTGTTTAGTTGTGTATTTAAAGACCATTGTAAGTGGGACGAACCACGCGTGTTCCAGCTAGCGAGTGAAATTTCAGTTAAATTGGTGCATGTTCGTGGTTATGAGTGAGGGTTAGTAGAGTACATGGAATCAGGAAATGATTCTTGAGTGCAGAAGTTACAAGAGCACAAGGCTTCAGAGGCCGTGCTTGCAATAGAATCATTAAAATCAACCTTCTTTGTTTGCTGGCGTGCCGGGTCTTGTGCTAGTAAAAAGCCGAGATTGAATAAATCCATTCTGGCATTCCATAAGGTATTACGTACAATTCCGGACTTTATCGATAGTCTCACAATAGAAAGGTTCTGGTCACATAGAAATTCAATTTGGTCTAAATCAGAGGAAGAGATGGCGTCCAAACCTTCTGTGTCCCCAAAAATGTTAAGGACACTGGCACGGCATAAATCATATTTAGGGAACGACCCATCTCGACACTTTAAAATCAGACTATGTAATACGTTACATTTTTTCGTTAGTGCAACGCTAGCACCATCGGTGCGAGGTTTAATTCCACCAGTACGAGAGTCTGAGTTCCATTTGCTATTTTGTTTAAGAGGAGCTTGATTGCGCTGGCAAGTTAGATGTTTGGCACAAGTATCTACTTGGGTTTTTGAAAAAGAAATTTCATTTCTAGTGTTGTGTTGAACATTGGCACTAGAAATTACATTTCTAGTGCTATGTTGAGCAATAGGTGTTTGAGAGGGTTCGGTGTTAACATTCACAGCTTCTGGCATAGCCACGGAAATTCTATTGTATAAATAAGTATCAACAGCTGCTTTGAGTGAACTTAGTCGGTCATTAGCCCCTGTTGTGGAAATGGCAGGTATGGGTTGTTTACCAGCACCAACGGAGATTGCATCACGATGCGCAGTCAAAGTTGGTGCAACCTGTGAAGGTTGTCTGTTTTGCACATAATCAGATTGGGCTATGAGTAAGTGTACCAGCTCATTCAAAGGATCATAGTTTGATGAAGTGTTAGAAACCAGCTTGGAGGTAGTTTGAGGTGACTGTGGGACGCATGGTAACATTGGAATTGTTGACATACCGGTCATATCATTGTATGCAGATTCATTAAGCGATTGTGTTGGTACCACAAGTAAGTTGTCAAAAGTACTAATAACATCCACGGGGGTAGCTAATTGATGTTGTTTTTTTGTTGAGCCACCCGAGGGTTTGTGTCTTAATGTGGCCTTAGAGGACACAATTTTTTTTTTAACAGTATTAGCAGATGTATGACCAGTTTTTTGTGAATTTTGTTTTGAACAAACAGAAGCATTAGAATTGATTACTGGTTGAATAGCAGTACTTACTGGGGAGTCAACACTAATCCAGGACTCATTGTGAGTTGAGATCAAGGCATCTTCAACACATTCAATCGGACGAATGATCTCTGAAAAAGCTGGTAACACTGAATATGTAGAAGAGGAAACTTTTTTTAGTGGTGCTAAATTTGAGAGACGATGTGAAGAGATGTCTCGAGATTGTACATGAGTGCGTCGAACAGACGACCAATTAGCTTCAAGGGAGGTTATTCTTTGCTCCAAATTTTCTAAAGAGAGAGTTTTGACGATTTCAGGCAAATTATCTCTCATCGAATTGCTTATTGAATCTAATTGTGTTGTTTGGCTAGCTATTTTGTGATCTAAGGTTTCAAAAAGTTTAAATAGACTAGAAATAGTGGTGTTAATAGCTCCCAGAGTAACTTCTAGTAAGGCAGGGTTAGCCAGGGAGGTAGAAATTTGTTTTTTCTTGTCAGTGATGGGACAGCGACGGGGAGTCGGTTGGATAAAAGACACCTCGTCCTCTTGTCTTGTGGTGTCCATGGAGCATGGTTGTGCATAATCAGTCAAAATTGAGACTCTAGAACTTTCTAAGTCTCTACTCTCAACTAGAGTGAGACAAGGAAGTGGAAAATGCTTATTTACGCTAACTTGGCCCACATCTTCAGTAAGTACTGATGCTACCGAGGTATTTATGACTGACTTATCACAGGCTAACTTATTGTTATTTTGTGATAACTCTTCATTTTCATGAGTGGATTCCTCTATAACTGTAGCAAAAATTGGAAAAGGTTTGATGATTTTATTCGGAGAATGAGATACAGTTAACAGAGTTTGATCGGAAATAGTAGTACCCAAAGTTGAAGTAGGAGGGCTTTTGTTAATGAAGGAGAGTTTAACTGGACTCAAAACACATTGCAGAGCCTTAGGAGATGATAAAACAGTGGGTGGGTTTCTCAAAGATGCAAAACCTACCGGATCAACTAAGGCCTTACCACACGGTGTTTTGTTGCAGAAATTGCGAATATCATGTTGATTGGGGGCTCTAATAGGGGGTGTCAAATTAATATGTTTCTTAGAAGTGCGCATACGACTATTAGGCTTAATCTGTAGATTAGACATATTCAAATGCACAGGGGTTTGTGGAAGACACTCGTGTTCCGGTAGATTTGGCCTTGAACATGAAGGAACACTCATCGGATCTCTAGAGATCTCAGATGGCATACCTGTTTTCAGGGTAAACATAAATGGTTTACAACCACTTGCAACCTGTAAGAAAGAAATTTTTTTTTTTTTTTTTTTTTTTTAACTTTGTGGGCTGAATAAGAAAATGCAATCAATTAATTGAATGATCAGATTAAGAGAGGTTAGTATTAACAAACAGGGCTTTGTTGTATAATGGCTGACTAGGTGAGGGCAGCGTAAGGAACAGTACCTGTGACAGAACTAGTAGGTCGCTGCCATCCACCCAACAGCCACACAACAGCCAGAGGGCTTGACTCCACCGGGCTTAACGCCGCAAGGGTGGCTCGAAGCCGCTTTAATGTCCGGGTGGAGTCACGTGTTTCCGTCACGTGACACGTGCAAATCCGCCCCCTCCAGGAAGCGGAAATGAAGGGAGGGTGTCGGCAAGAGCAGGGGCTCGCAGTGCCGATTGCAGCAGTCACAGCAATCCGAAGTTCACAAACAAAAAGCGATCCTTCGCTTTCTCACAAGATGCGCCGCTCGGGCGGCTCGGAGCCGCTTTAATGTCCGGGTGGAGTCACGTGTTTCCGTCACGTGACACGTGCAAATCCGCCCCCTCCAGGAAGCGGAAATGAAGGGAGGGTGTCGGCAAGAGCAGGGGCTCGCAGTGCCGATTGCAGCAGTCACAGCAATCCGAAGTTCACAAACAAAAAGCGATCCTTCGCTTTCTCACAAGATGCGCCGCTCGGGCGGCTCGAAGCCGCTTTAATGTCCGGGTGGAGTCACGTGTTTCCGTCACGTGACACGTGCAAATCCGCCCCCTCCAGGAAGCGGAAATGAAGGGAGGGTGTCGGCAAGAGCAGGGGCTCGCAGTGCCGATTGCAACAGTCACAGCAATCCGAAGTTCACAAACAAAAAGCGATCCTTCGCTTTCTCACAATACCATATCAACTCATCAATAGATGGAATTGATCAGTTATAAAATAGTGACCAGTCACCTACAAATTTTAACTTCTAAAAAAACAAACCTAATTTTAACCATAAACACTCATATTGTAAAATGAATCAAAAGGCTACTGTAATCACTGGCCGCCAGACAAAAGAAAAACATAATGCAGTAATAAGTTCTTCTTGCAAAATGAATTCTCCAAAATTGTAGGCATATTTTTTCCAAGTTTCATATCAACCACATTTTCCAAGTTTCATATCAACCACATTTAAAAGCTTATTCAGAGCAATGTGAACCTGTGAACCTCCATAACAATAAAGAGGTACCAGAGTTATTAATGGAATAGTGAATGACTTTTTCAGACTGGTGAACATTTCTATAAACAGTGAATTAAAATGGTCAGAGGCATCCTGCCAGCATGTATCTATTTCTAACTGTTAAAAAAGTATCCTTACAAGAGCATACTCTGTATAGGCGCCAAACACATGTCCAATAAAAAATAAATACTAGGTTTTACCAAGCAGAGGACTGCCATTAACATATACCATTGTAAGAGTAACCTCAAAAATGAACGTGTTTCAAATGGTAAGGCCTGGCGAACATTTGCTGAGTTAAATGCACGCCATGACTTTCCCTTCTTGTGAATTTGTAAACAATAGCATTCATTGATCCATTTTAGAAGGATGAAAGGTTGCAACATGTTGTTTAAGGGAAGGTTCAGTGCAGTGCAATGAAGTGCAAGATTCAACTTCTTCCTACACTTTTATTTTAAAAACGAAATCATTCCGGAAGGGTTTCTTTTTAAAATAAAAGTATAGGAAGAGTCTAACTTTTTAAAGAAGAGGAGCACTGCTCTCAACCGGTCCCGCCCACTTCAACCACTGGCTGCTATGTGCATGGTGTGATTGCTGCTGTGGTGTCTGCCTATGGTTGTGCTGGGAAAACTGGGGTCTGCTCTGACACCTTCATCTACATGGTCCTGCCGTGCGGCACTGACTACACACACTGTCTGCCCGGTAGGCTCGGATCCATTCTTACCTGCTCTCAAAGCCAGGCTGATGCTGCTTCCTCTTTCTCCTTGCAGATTAACAAGGGGGGTCCTGGGAGTCCCTCTGCCAGACATTAGTCCTGGTTGCGAGAGACTTACCCAGAGTCTTTAGCTCACTATCTTTCACAGAGAAGAAATATCCTAAACATATCAGTCTTTGTCCTGCCCTGGGGCAGTCCAGCACCGAAATGCTAGGCAATTCTCCTCTGAACAAGAGTACCAACAGCATCCCCAGACACGTGTTTTCTCCTTGGGCTGACTGAGTGCTGCTGGCAAGACCACACTCCTCTCCTACCGTTGCTGATCTCTAGGTGTCGGGATGTTGCCTTAACTCCTGCTGCTCCTGAAAGCATGATCTGCCACCACCCAAGCCACCCACGCCAGTGTCTGCTGGACCTAAGCAGAGCGTGGAATCACATGACTGTTACTCAGACAAACCCCTATGTACAAGGAAACCCGCTTAACAGAACGCACAATGGACCGCCTGCAGCCCAGGTATTCAGGACAAACCTGGAGTTTAGAGGGGACGTAGGGGAGAAGCAGCATTTGTGTTTGGGTCGGGAGGTGGAGGAACACCTAGTTCTCTCCCAGCGTACACAGCGCAGGTAGGTGCTTCCGGCCGACAACCTGGTCGGCTCATACAGCTGCTGTGAAACACAGCCTTAGCCTACTTACAAGACGGTGTCCATTATTAAGGTGATGAGCTGCCGCAAAACAGGGCTTCAGAAGATTATTTAAAATTCACATGTGAGTTTTTATAAATCATTGATTTCTTTGGAGCAAAGAATTTTATGAATAGGACAATACATCAAGCACAATGTAAGTTAATACAAATAATACTATTTTGTGCTGCAGTTTGGGTCACAAAGAATTCTGCTCTTATGAGATAATCTTCATGATTATATCCAATGCTGGAAATAAATAACTATGTAACCGGCTGCACGGTAGTTAGTTCCTGTGTGGACAACTTTTGAGTGGAGAAAGGCAAGGGGTGGAAATTGCCATGGGCAAGGAATGGGTGGGCTCCAAGCCTAACAACTTGTACCCTTCCTCAAATGTCATTTGTGAGTGCCCTCTTCAGAAGCCCTTCTCCCTGTGTATACATAAATCAGTATTTGAATGCAATAGTTTGGGCTTTATAGGTATCGCAAGTGACACCTAATAGCCCAAACTATAAATACCTATCGATTCTGCCTGCTTTCTTCAGGTGTAAAAAGGGGGCTGGGATCCATGGGTATTCAAGCCTCTCCACCAGCAAGAAAAATGACATACCAAGGGAAGATGCTGTTGGGTACTATTGATAAAGTGTAGAAATGTGCAAAGAATATTTTCAGCTCCATGCCCCACTACGTTAAGTGAATCCTAATTGATGTCTCTCAGGTTGTAAAAAACAGGGAGAGAGATGTTCTTGCCTGTGTAATACAATTCATATCCTATTCGATAACCATCGCTATGAAGCCTGATGTGTCTTGTTAGGTTTGCAGGTTTTTCTATTTCATGGAAAATGAGATGTTACGTGTTATAAGGGATAGGTTGTCCTAGGATATGGAAGACACGTTGGTAATGGGGCAATGCATGGGGTTGTGGAAAGCAGGATTTTGCAGTGTGATCTGTCATTCAATTAATGTGTGGGTTTTTCATATTGTTTAGCAACATGATCATGTCCTACACTAGGGCAACACATTTACGGAACATTGAACTGCATGAAATTCATTCGTAGACAGTGATGCCAGTTTTGATGTTGAAGGATAGTTGGTGCCTTATAGTTTGAAGCTGCCCACCACTGGTAGCCTAGTCTCTTTCAAGCATTAAGGTTGTGTTCTTCTACGAGTGCCACGCTAATGCTGGGTGCCCCATTTTTGGCCATCCAGCTTTCAGTAAGAGATAAAACATGGTATCCAGCCGTTCTTAGGCGATCACCAATAGCAAGTGCATTTTCTTTAGCCAATCTGACATTGAGGAGGGTTCATGGCAGACCCTTGGTTCTGTACAAGGATGCCAGACAGGATATTTAGATGGTGTGCACTGTGACTAGCAGTTTCACGTGGCAGCTTGCAGAGTAGAACACGGACGAAGGAGCCGCATGATTTTAGATGACCTACACATGCGATGAAGTGCTGATTGAACATACATGTCTGATTAAGCTTAAGTATGGAAAGATAAGGTCATTGTAGTGGCAGAATCTGATTAATTCACAACTATTTCAGCAGAGGCAACATCAGAGCAATTTGTGAGGTTGGAATATTGAAAGTGGGCAGATGGGCGCTGGGGTTCTGTATGAATGCAGTGGTTTATATGGTGCAGCAAAATGCCTGAGTTATGACAAAGGGAAGAGGCGTGACGCCGTGCTGCAATCAGACAGAGCCGTTATAGTTAATTTGGGTGGAAGAGACGTATTCACAGGGAAGTCAGGTAACCAAAGACATTAAAGGAAGAGTAACTGTAAAAAGGGGAAAGACCATTAGAAGAAAAAAAAAACAGAAAATAAAACCAAAATACAGCCTTATTGAACAACCTCCTTTATGACAGGTCAGCTATATGTCATCCCTCTAAGTGGAGTTTGTGGATGAAGAGAATTCAGAGGTAGCCTTGTTTGCACTACCGATGATCTGCATGTGCACACTAGCACACTAGATCAATTATACATCACCCTAAAGAGCCGCAAGATATAACGGGATCTTGAGAATGGATGATCTGCATGTGCACACTAGCACACTAGATCAATTATAAATCACCCTAACTAGAGCTGCAAGATATAACGGGATCTTGAGAAGATCAATTATAAATCACCCTAACTAGAGCCGCAAGATATAACGGGATCTTGAGAATGGATGATCTGCATGTGCACACTGGCACACTAGATCAATTATAAATCACCCTAACTAGAGCCACAAGGTATAACGGGATCTTGAAAATGGAGTCTGCCGAACTAGGAACAAAATGGAGATGGTGTGTGGAGTCCTGGGGATGACAAAGCTCTACCCTCAGAAGAACTTATCAATGGGAAGGCCCTCCCCATTCGTGGAGGAGGTGTAACAAAGCCTGGATTTGTATTCAACGATGGCCAACAGGAGAGAGCAGTGTATACAGTAAACATGGGTGAATACTTCTGCCTCATCTAGAAGAGTGTGTTCTAAGCCGGTCGAGGATGCAAATATGCATTTACAGAAACATCTTTGATAAAGCAGAAGAT
This sequence comes from Ambystoma mexicanum, assembly GCF_040938575.1. Classification (NCBI taxonomy): domain Eukaryota; kingdom Metazoa; phylum Chordata; class Amphibia; order Caudata; family Ambystomatidae; genus Ambystoma; species Ambystoma mexicanum. The sequence goes on along the minus strand of NC_090930.1, from coordinate 1,246,565,589 downwards.
GCTCACAGACACTGTGCAGGCTAAAGTTGGCCCCTTCCTTTGGTGCTGGAAAGATTCACATTCCTTTCCACAGATTGGTAATAGTATAAAGTGTAATGGCTACCTTCTGCCAGTGGCATTACTTTTCCCAGGGAACAGCCAATAGCACTGCACAGTTGTGCACCGATACCAGCTACTTTTCCAAATGAATGAATGAATCTGACAAGTTATTTTAATGCCCTGCAAGGGCCTACAATCACTGTAATCCGACAATGGCTCATTTGGAATGAACATGAGAGTCAGGATTGTTCTGGAGGAAGGAGAACGGCTAGGCGGTTAGACACGCGTGTGCTGCACTGCTCACCCCCTTTGCCTGCAAGTTTCGGGAAGTCAGAGCTTGACATGGAAAGAAAGGCCTTATGTATTCATCCCTGTTGAGCTTTTTTGTTTGAGCGCTTTCTGCGGAGAGTAAGGGATTACAGGGAATGGTGCCGTGGCAGCCTTTACTCCAATATTGTTCCGCTTGATTTAATTTACAAGTAATCCAGTGTTTTATTAATCACATTATCAGGGGACTTGAAAGCTAATGCAGCACAGTTTTGTGAAGCACAGACATCTGAAACCATCGCCCCCTTGGGTGCTTTACATGGCAAAATAGACCATCATATGCAATGGGAAAAATGTGACTTGACAGATGAAAACTTCTTAATGTAAAAGAGTGCCCTGGGTCAGAGCACTTACACCGTAATGGTTGTAGCGTGTCAAATCGGCCTACAATGCAGAAACAAATGTGCTAGTGACGCCAAACACGGAAGTGGAAGGAGGAGGACCTGGGCGGGCGTCAGGATTTCCTGTAACTCGAGCTTACATTTTATCTGATCCACATTGTCATTGCACTGCTTAAAAAAAAAGAACAAAACAACGTCTGGGCCTAAAATGTAAAGTGACTTCGGATCAGGGGTGTTGCTAGGTCTGGAAGGATTCTATCTGGAGATTCTATCCGGGCTACAACCAAAAGACCAGGGGCTATAGCCCGATCAGCTCCCCCTCCCCCCACCACTCCAGCAACGCCTCTGCTTCGGATTCACAAAGGCAGTGATGGGTAAAGAAGCTGATTTTGGAAGGCAACGCCTCCTGCTATGATGTTGGAAATGGATCGAGAAAATCGGCGTGTTATCACAGTTCATAATGCACCCACTATGACTCCTTGTGAGCCCTACGGGGAAGAGGGAACGCCCAGACCTCCGGTACATTCAAATGCCACCATTGGGCTGGCATAAATCTCAAAGTAGAAATGGAAATCACAGACCACTTCCACTGTGCCTGGGGTAGCCATTGACACGGGGGAGCAGGCATTCATGTCCATTGGGTCTTCAAAAACACATTTCACTTCACCACTTATTGAGAGTTTGTGTCCACTTTTGTGTCACTTCACTGGAACAAAGGGCTGCGCCTTCGGCTGTGCCTTGAGGCACACACCCAAAGCCTCACAAAATGCAATTTTGAGGAGACACATACAAGACATACCTCCAGACTAATTTAGGCAAAGCAAGTGCTTCTGTCACTATTTTACACCAACGCACACTGAACCCAGCTCCCATAATAACACAATTAGGCGTTGTTCAACCGGGATCAAGTTGCCCCAACCTACTGATGCCTAAACTGGCCGTGTTCTATTTTTAAGTATCGCAGTTAGTTAACAGATCATTCTGCTTTCTTCATGATAGGTGGGAGGGGGGTGGGGCTGCAGGGGCGGCTCATGAGTTCAGTGTTAGGTCTGTTGAGTTTCATTTGATTGCTCATCATCCACAAGTCTATTTGTCACTGGATGTTTTCATGATCTAATGTTTTTTTCATTGAGGCCTACGTTCAATTTGTGTACCATGGTGTAACAATAGCTCGTGAGAAAAAAAAAGACGTGTTATGTTATGTTATGTGATTGTTTATAATGCACCGATAGCCCGCAGGCATCAGGGCGCGGGAGTGTCCTGGGTAATTCAGTGCGCATAATATTATGTGCTGTAGAGGGCGGTCTGCGGAAAGATAATGAGATTATCATTGGAAGAGGTGGGTTTTCAACAATTTCCTGAAACTCTGGTAGTTCTCTTCTAGTCACAGAGTTAGTGGAAATTTGTTCCAGCATTTTGCTACCTTCACTGGGAAAGATTTCCCCCGCCGTTGCACACGTTTAGCTCTAGGAATGTTCAGATAAGCCTTACCCTCTGATCTAAGGTGTCTTTGAGGCAGGTACAAAGAAAATTGCTTCTTAGAATATCTCGGGGCTTCTCCATAGAGACATCTGTGAACTATGGTCATCGCCTTAAAGTGTACTCTCTCTTCCACTCTTAGCCAGTGAAGAGATCTTCTGCCCATAGTCACATGCTCCCTTTTTTTGATTCTCTTGGTAGCTCGAACTGCGTCATTTTCCATGACCTGACACTTTTGTATATCCCTCTTCAAGGATCCTATCAGTAAGGCGTTACCATAGTCAAGGCGTAACAGAATGACCGTTTTTGCTATGGTTGCTGCATTTGCTTCATTAATAAATGGCTTTATGGCTCTCATGAGACGCAAGTGGAAGGAATGGTTTTTCTGCAAGTAGTTAACCTTAGCCTCGGATCCTACTGATGCTTCCACAACAATCCCTAGGGTTTTTACGTGGGGCACCACTGGTAGTCTGTCCCTAACTTCGATCTGGTCGGTTTTCACCTTATTAAGAGACATCCAATGACGTTGCATCCAAATGTCAATAATGCGATAAACCTCTGATATTTTCATGCTGTGAATACTGTAGTCTCCCTTGATTTCAAAAATTAGCTGCGTGCCATCGCCGTAGTTAGTAAAGAACATGCCAATTTGTTCCAGGAGCTTGCATAGACTTCTCATATATAAATTAAATAGCAGCGGTGACAGGCTAGCACCCTGGGGGACACCAAACAAGATAGGGGCAGCCTCAGAGAATGTTTCACCCCAGTGGATCTTAGCACTCCTGTCTTTCAAAAATGATGCTAACCACTCCAACGCCTTAGGTGTGCAACCAACTGTTTTAGCCAGTGCTTCCTGCAGGAGTTGATGATCTACCAAGTCGAAAGCCACGCTGAGATCCAACAGCATAAGGATACCAGTGCTGCCCTTGTCTATCAGGTCTAACATGTAGGTCTGAAGATCGAGCATAGCTGATTCTGTGCTGTGGGAGGCTCGAAAGCCCGATTGCTGTTCATGCAGTAGGTTCCAGTCTTCTACATGCTTTTGTAGTTGGTTAGTGGCAACTTTATCCAGGACCTTCAGGATAAAATCTGAATTAATTATGGGCCTCAGATTACTGGGGTCCTTTGGATCCAGCCCTGGTTTCTTCACTAATGGGGTAATAGTCACCTTCTTAATTTCCTTTGGTACTACCCCCTCCCTAAAGGATGCATTAACTATCTTTGTCAGTACTGGAACAAAAATGTCTTTATTGTCCAGTATGATTTTGGAAGGCAGAATATTCTCTGCGCAGGAGGTGGGTTTCATTTTAGCCAACACTCTACATAGCTCCTCCTCGGATATAGGGAGGAAGCTGAAATGCTCTTTTCCTTCCTGGTTACTTATTTCCTCTAGAAGGATAAGGGTCTCTCCTTCTCTTCTGGCTCTAATGATGTTATTTCGAGCCTTACAGATCTTGGCAGAAAAACGTTTCTTCTACCCTATCACATTCTTCCCTAGTGGGAGTATGTGGAGGGGAGAGTTATTTCGGCTTTTCTATCCCTTTAAGTATTTCAAAGATTTTACTGGATGTGTTGGTTGCTGCCTCTATTTCTTTGTTGTAATGATTCTTCTTTGCTTCCCTGATACCTTTCCTATACCTACAATCGGCCTTTTTCCAATCATCTTTGTTTGCTAAAGTGGGATTTTGGCCCATGATCTTTCTTTGGCCCTCTTCTCCTGTTTTAGTTTATTTAGTTCTTCGATATACCAAATCTGGTGATTACTATTTTTTCTCACCAGTTTGTGTTTAAGTGGGGCTTTCTCCTCTACCAGTTCTTGCATGTGTTTATTATATTATTCCAACAAAGTCTTGCATTTGTCCTTTTCTACGAAGGAGTCGGTGATGCTCTGTAGGCATGGTTTCAGAATCTCGGGACCAATACTCTTAACATTTCTGCTCCATACTTTAGTATGGGGATTTTCAATGTAAGATGCCGGTTGATTCAATTGCACTACAAAGGTAACCAAGTGATGATCTGACCAGATACATGGTTCTGTGACAACATTATGTGCTTTCAGGTTGTTGGTAAACACCCAGTCTAACTGGTTACCTTGGGGGGTTGTATGTTTGTTGTTTAATACAGGGAAATCCAAGTTATTCATTGCTGTTTCCAGCATTATGGCCTCCTTGTCCCCTTTATTCCCTCTCCACCTATTCATGTCACCAACTACAAAGGTGGATGCTTTATTAGATATAAGTCGAGAGGCTTGAGATGTAACTTCATTCTCAAAATCACTAATTAAGGAATACCTGTTAAGTAGGTATGCCAGCTTGAATTTAGGGGAGGGTGTGGGGACGGCAGAATTCGCAAGATTGCGTGTGTGTCGTCTCCATCCTAATGCTGAGGAAATACTTACGATTCTGTATGAGAATATTGTTTCTGATGAGGCTAAAATTCAGCTGAAATATCAAGGAACATGAGGGCATTTGGAGCATCGGTGTCATTTTTAGTTTGACCCAGATCGGATAGAAGGGTAATCCCATCTCCTGATGATTCTAATTCCATGAAGCAACGTGTGAATCAGAGTGCTGGTCTCAATGCATTCCCAAAGTTGTAAGATGATTCATGTCTCCAGAGTTTCTGATGTGTAGGGAATGTTGGAGCAGTAGTAAAAGGGCTGAACATTCCCATAATTCGTCTTTGTAATGTAATATGTAATGGGTCTGTTGTGTGGGTTAGTTTGGGGATGTTGCCCTTTTTGTTCTGACGTTCATGAATCTGTAAGATGGTGTTCATTAAATATAGATTCCTAGCTCAGAGTTGATTGGCACTGGAGGTAGATAGATTCCTGAGCTAAAATCAATGTAGACATTTTATACTGAGGGAATGGTGCACGTTCTGTACCTTGAGCTAAGTGGGCTTGTTAGCTTTTACCTTCATTGCTGTGTAGCTGAAGAGTTGCAGATATCATACAGATTCTCTTATACTGCATGCCAGCGTCTTATTTACCAAATCAGAGCATACTATGGCAATCTGTGTTCTCTCTTCCTCACTTGAGGCTAATTTGGTATGGCTCAGTGGAGGAGAGACTTTTCTCAAACCCTTCTTTTGTGCCAACCAGCACTCATTCGGCATTGAGTCAATTGCTGGTTCTGACACCTTCCTCAGCAACCTCATCATTACCAGACGCCCACTTTGGCTACCAGTAGCCCAGAAAAACTCAATGAACTCTTCCACACACCTCATGGCCATCACACACTTACAACATAACATAATACTGGCATCACATTAGTAATGCCATCAATGAATGTTCTCCAGGCCAATATGTCTCTTCTTTGCTTTTATTTTCTTATGGTCAAAACACGGTGGGCCTGATTCATGCATAAGTGTTCAGAAATCCTCCAAAGCCTGTGTGCCGAGAACGTCACTGTGCAACATTTTTTCTGCATGCTCTGGTATTCATGGACCTGTTTGTGCAAAGTAACTGCATACACAAGTTGCAGCCAGAACGCCCACAACCCACCACCACGCAAGTCAAAAACATCTAGAAACAGTCATCATTGTGTGCTCCCCGGGCACAAATGCATGCACCCTCAAAACAGTTTGTGGGGTCCCCCGCAAGCAGGCCTGCATTTTGGGGACCCTGCGATGGGTCCCCATTAACTGTTACCGGCACCCTGACAACATGCGTACAATTTATTGTAACTCGGGTAAAACTCTGAAAATCTGTGTGCGAGCCCCTGTAAAATATTTCTGCACCCCACTACACTGCGTATGAGCCTCAGTAAGTTAGATCGTAACCCCAGCTGCATGCACGCACCCCTAAATCCGACAACCAATCTTACCGCTGTGGTTCGTATGCCTGCCTTTGGGTAGTGGATAGTCTGAGGGCTTTGAGTGGCAATTTCCCGGCCGAGAGTTTGCACAGTCAAATCCATTAATACGTATTGTTGCGTGCAATAGTGGGCGTGCGATGGACTACCTGTGTGCCGTGCCTCGAAACTCCCAATTTCTCACATTTCTTCCCCATTTATGGTGTTCCACTCCTTCCTCGCCCTCTGCACAAGCCATGCCAACGCTCTGTATGGTGTCTCGTGAAATTCACTCGCCCACTCGCAGAGGAGTGCCTGGTCAATGTGAAATCCACACAATTCAAATGAAAATGCTGCATTCAATTCCATGCATCAACGAAAGGGATAACACACACAGTTTGGCTCGCAAGTTCCCTATTTTCTGCACAAATAATTCCATGAATCGGGCCATGTACATCCATCCTAACAATTACTAAACTATGCCCATTTGTTCAGCTCTCTCTGGAAGTGGTAATTCCTTCACAGATTTCGCAACGCTTGGAAACAAAAATAAACCATGGTATGAAGCAACGCACTAAAGTATGGCTCAACAGTATTGTTTTGCTTACATCATAGTGTATGCATGTATGCCGAACTCTGGTTGTCTGCCTTTTGAATGTCATATAGGACTGGTCATTCATAAATACAGCCTGACAAGTGGACATGCATTGACTCTATCTTAGACTTATTCTACAAATATTAATGTAATTGTATATGATTTCTTGTGATTGATTCTTTATACATGTGTTCGACATTTTAAGTATTTCGGAATCTCCAACTGTAGGCAGTTGCCTTGGGGATTGATAGACTGATTTATACTATCATTGCTCTACCTTTTTCACTGCACCCCTTACAGTACAGTACAGTCCCACAAAACATTTGGTTCAGCTGTCTCATAGTCACTGACATAGCAATCCACAATGCTCCTAAACATTCATCATACTATGGCTATTATCATGTCATCATGTCTCTACACTAGACATGTCTGCTAATCAATTAAAAGTGGCTCAAAATTATAAATACTAGTTGCATGCAATACAATACTCTTTTTTATTTCATGTCTGTTCAGACTATGGTTGTCCTAAGCATCATTCACCACACAACACTTTGAAGCCATGGCAATGGTAGTTGGGTGCTATACAAATATCAGGTAACATAAAATAACATCATCGCCCTTTTGTTTTAATGTCCCTTCATGTCGTGAGTTACATCTGTGTATTTTTGTATGCCTTACAATTACCACTCTTTCCCCTTACTGCTTTACTTGGAACTGTTTCCCCTTTTCTAACACAGGTTGGATCACAATTCACCCCTGCATTGACTGGGCTGGGTGCTTTAAGACCACTATGGGGTTGATGTTTACAGTAAGAAAGACAAATAACCGAACATTTGCCTTGTAGACGTCATTCCTCCCTATGTGTTCAATCCTTCGGGTCTCTTTCTTGAGTTTGTTAAGGAAAGCCTTGTAACATCAAACAGCATGAATTTGTAGGAGCAGTTGAAGAGCTTCATCTAAATGAGCTTGACAAGGTTTGAGGTCATCCATTTGTAAAACATCATCTGGGGTTCTTAGGTACCCTAGGAATTTGGTTAAGAGGCTTTGTGACGAGGACGAATGTTCTCCAGCGTACTGTTTAAACATTCACTGTTAGCTGTAGGTAGGGCCGTAGCGTACCTAGGGAGCGTGGCAGTGGATGTGAGTAGTATGAATGGAATAGGAAGATGGTCACTCTAGGGTAGACAGAGCATGCTTACCTATGTGACATTATAAATGCAAAATATTCCATGTACTGTAATTCCAGCTGTCTGACTTGATCTGGTCTCTTAACGCTTGTGGTGCAGTGGATTTTGGGGAGCATTCTAGTCATCTTGTTCTGCTTATCTTCCAACCATATATTGAAGTTTCTTAGGATGGTAAGGTGTTAGCAGTCAGATGTAAGGTTTGCTTCTGCATGTGTACGTTTACCTGCAAATTAAGTATTGTAGAGGTGTGGCCAGTAAATTAGTAGTAATGCAAGTGTAGACATGTGAGATTCTTCACTGTATAATAATATGGATTTGTGGGGACATGACATTAAGATACTGTCAATTTATAACTAAGGCATGTTTACACATCAGAATTAGACAGTGTTGAGGGAGTATTTGCAGTGAAAATATGTTGTATTGAATGTATCAGTCCGTCTTTAAAACTGTAGGTATCCTTTGCATGACACACAATCCAACACTTCAATCTCAAAGTATTTCAAGCATCCTGGATCTGCTGAAAGATGGTATGTGTGGATGCCATCGTATCTTAAAAAGATGAAATGATAGTGTTTCAGAGCGTGACGAGGAACAAAGTAGAACTTGTGAGTAATGTAATTATAGCTTTACAGCAGTCCAGAAAGGTTAGAAACCTAAATGAAGAGAGCGGATGCCAAATCCCTTTCATTTTCGTTTAACAGACAACCAGGCAATGTTAGACCCTCTCCATATCAATAGGTACATGTTATAGCATGTGGCGTGCAAATGTCAGTCGTGTGCAAACACTGTTACATGTTTAGAGGCCTAGGATTTTCAGGACAACAGTAGAGCTCATGCAGTATTACCCAAAGTTGTAATCTTTCTATCTGCACATAAGGTCACTAGTGGTCCTAGGCTTACTTCAAATCTCAGGATGCTCAAACACACCTGCCGTAAGGCTGAGCGCAAATGGCATTTGGACTATTCTTCGGCAGCTACATATACATACAAAGATACCTTAACAGCTTACCACCAAGCTATCAAAGATGCAAAATCTTTGTTTTATGCTAACCGCAATACAGAACTTGCTCTTCGCGTGAGACCTTTAAAGTAGCCAAGGAGCTTTCTGCCTCCCCACCTCCTAAAATAGATCCCTCTGAGGGACGTAATTTAGGAGTCGCCAGGGGTCGCAACTGCGACCCCTGAGGTCTCCCTTGCTACCCCTGTGTACTCCCTTGCTACCATACAAAAAAAAACTAAAAAACGTATTTATTTATGTATTTATTGTAAAGGCACGCTCCTGGGCTGTGGCCAGCACTATGTGGCTGTTTCCTTCTGGAGTGGCTGGCTTTCTTGTTCAGGCTTCTTATTAAAAAGTCAAAAAAAGAACAGGGGTTCCACAAGTCTAACACTTTCAGCAGTGATCCTAAATAAGAAAGAATAGGAATAACGAATAATTTGACTTTCTGGATTTCTATGCAATAATTGCTAGACTCATTAAACGTTTATTTCATGCACACTTCAGGGGTTGAATCACTGATGTGGTCTGTTCTTAAATACGTCAACTCAGCCTTTCATCCTTCTGAGGTCGATAAATGAGTACCAGCACAGTTTGGGTGATATTCTATGTATATTTGTTCTGTATAAAGCGCTTAAGTGTAAGTGCTAAATAATAACACATCATTATCATTTCGCCATGGATGTCTTCTTGCATTCACAGTAATTTGGTAATATGGACTATACACACTGATCTTAACGATACACATGGCAATCCATTCTTGTATGAAATTTATATCACATTATAGTGATATTGTAATCATATTTTTCATACTGTACTTGGGAACAATGCTATGTGATACCACTTCCTGTTTTGCCAAGGGGTGAAAGGTTGTGTTCCATCGCTTCCGTTGGTACCATTTGGGCATGAGGTCAAATGACATCACTTCTTGTGATGTCATCAGAGGTCAAGGGTCGTATGATGTCACTTTCGCTACCCCTGGTATTTTGGTGAAATGACATCCCTGATTCTCTCACGGTCTCAAGCTACATGCATCAGTGCTTTCTTCATCGATAACATTTGCAAAATACGATCTCAAATTTCTTCTAGTGAAATAATCGATTTTTCTGGGTTCCTAGCTTCAAATCCTGTAACTTTACGACATGAAAGTGACTATTTCTGTTAGAGCTTAGCACAAATGAAATATTTCCCTAAGCTTTAAAGAAGCTCACATCGTCCTCTCCTCTCTCTATATCCAATGTCTCTAATTGTTGCTCAGTCTTTCCCAGATCATTTTATCCCCATGGCTTCTCAAGTGAATCCATTTCTGATTTCCGTCCTTGACCACTGCGCAGCGTTTGATACAATTGATCATGCCATTCTTCTTGGATGGACAGAGGCAATTATTATTACCAGACTCCCTCTTGCGTGGTTCTGTTTCTATCTGTCAGATCGCACTCAAACAATTTCCTTGTTCCCGTTTCAGTCATAACACACATCTGTTACATGCGGCATCCCTTTTGTCCATTCTCTTTAAGATTTATCTCCACCCTCTTGCGGATTTGATCCTGTCTCAGGGTTTACGGTTTTATGCCTATGCCAGCATCAATTCCCCTGAATCTGATCCCCCTGTCAAATTAAGACCATGCCTGGCTGATAGTGGGCACTGGATGTCGAAGAACTGGCGGAGGCTAAATTCAGAAAAGACAGAGATCTTGATGATCGGCTCCCAGGCTGATAGTTACCTTTCAAATTCGGACTTTTGTCCTAATTCTTTGGGCCAAGGTCTGATGGCCTGTATATCAGTTAAAAGCTGCAGTTGTCCAGATCTTGAGAGGCACAGATTGCCTCTATATGTAGTGCTGGTGTTGTGTATTCTTGTGATACAAATACACATCACGCTTATTTTATATGTTGAATGAAATCTTCAGTTTAATAGGAGAAGCCCCCAGGAGACTAACTTCTTTCAGTAACATCTTCGTGTATGGTCTCATCAACATTCTGGAACCATACACGAAGATGTTGTTATAGTTACAGAACTTTGTGTGCATGCATTACTGTAACATTATCCTTACATCTCCCTTTCTAAATAAATGTAAATTTAATTTGAAAAATTTTGAACATCTTGACATAACATTTCTGCTATGCTGTGCATATATATATATATATAACTAATATTTTAACTTTAAATTTCTGCAAAATATAAAGGATACAATATATTCATGTTACCAAGAGTGTAACATATTGGCTGGGTCCAAATCCTCAGTTTTCAAGTTCTCAATATTACACATATTCTTGTTTACGGTTCCACATTCTTTTCCTGTGTCTTGGTATTGTCTGATCATTGTCATTCCTTCCTTCATGTGGCTTTTCCTGTGTTTTCTCTTCTTGTGTACTTCCTTTGCACATCATACTTGTTTCATCAATTTTATCCTTGAATGTCTTGTCTTGAAATGTCTCTCCATACCAGCCTTGTTCCCTTTCATTTCTCATTACTTCCTCCTCCTTTGCCAAAACTACATCATCACATGACCATTTCCTGCCATCCTCTAAAATCACAGATTTCTTTGAGCATTCTATCACTCTTTGGGGAGGACGAAATCTTGATTCTCCTTTCATTACACATTTTGGTTCTCTCACTCTTACCCAATCACCTTTCTCAATTTGACTTTCTTGAACATGTTTTTGCTTATCATAGTATCTTTTATACTCTTCTTGTTTTTTTTTTTTTACTTTGTTGACAATGTCTTCCAAATTTATCTCTTTGTTCTTTTTTGTTCATCATCCAAGCAGGCCTAAGTCTATTTGTAGATATCCTTCCTCTCATCAATGTGAATGGAACTTCTTCAGTTACTGAATGTGGTGTAACTTTGTATGTGTTGAGAGCTTCTTTGAGCGTCTCTTTCCATGGTAAACCATTTATAATGGCTAATTGAATAATGCCTTTTATGAAACGGTTCATCCTCTCCACCAAACCGTTCCCCATTGGATGGTATAAGGCCGTAGTGCTGTGTTTAATGGCTCTATCCTTCAGAAACTTTTGAATTTCCACAGACATGAATTGAGCTCCATTATCCGACACCAGCTCTTGCGGTTCTCCTTCTCTGTTAAAGATTTCTTCCAAAAATTTAATGACTTTGATAGCCGATACAGAGTCCTCGACAATACCACATTCCACCCACTTGGACATATAATCCACCAACACTATGAGGAAGACTTTTTGTGATCCCAATGTTTCATATGGCCCAGCTATATCAATAGCTAATTTTGTCCATACTGTACTAGGAATATTCACTGGCTGCAATGGAGTTGTCTTTATCAATTTACTCTTGTCACTCACTGCGCATGCAGTACAATCTCTGACTAGAGATTCCATTTCACCCCACATGTTAGGCCACCAATAAGCTGTCCTTACTCTTCTCTTTGTCAACATTCTCCCCACGTGGCCTTCATGGGCAATGTCCATAATCCTCTTCCTCAAGTTTGTCGGAGGTATTATACGTTCTCCTCGATATACACATACCTTATCACTAGACAACTCGTCTTTAAATCTTTCCCAGTATTTTACATTGTCATCAGTATCTTTCCAACCACTCTCAATGGCTCTTCTCAACATTTCCTGTTCAGGGTCACATTCTCTGGCTCTTATCCATTCCTCCTTTGAGAAACTCGGATGTACTTGAGCTATGATGCAATCCATGTTTTGTTCTTCCATAAATTCTTCTTTGTCCTCACAATCACCCGCGACACCCTCACACGGTAGGCGAGAAAAACAATCCACTACCACATTGTTTTTTCCTGGAGTGTATTTTATGGTCACATTAAATTGCATGATGATCAGTGTCCATCTTCTTATGCGTGGAGATGTCATGTGAGGATTTATTGAGTTTAAAACATGTACAAGTGGTTTATGATCTGTTTAATGTCCACTGGAATGCCCCAAATGAGACTTTTGAAATGTTCTAATATCCATTTAACACCAAGAGCTTCTTTCTCTATCGTCGAATAGTGTCTTTCAGCACCTCTTAATGTCCTTGAGGCAAAAGCAATGGGAACAATTTCACCTGCTTGAACTTGTTCTAGTACGCCTCCCAGTCCTATATTACTTGCATCCACTGATATTCTTGTCTTGGCACTTGAATCAAACAACTTCAATGCCGGTGCTTTATTGATCAATGTTTTGATTTGCTCAAATTCTCCCTTACAATCTTCAGTCCAATTAAACTTCACACCTTTGCACATTAAACTTCTCATTTTCTCAGTTCTGTCAGAATAATGGTCAATGAATTTCGAGTAGTATTCTGTTAAACCCATGAAACTCCTGAGTTGGTCCTTGTTTTTAGGATCAGAAATTTTTAGGATGGTGTCTACCAATGATTCCTTTGGCATTATACCATCAGCATTTATTCGATGACCCAAGTATGTTACCTCACTTTTCTTGATCTTGCACTTTTCAATTTTTAGTGTCATTCCTTTCTGTTGTAGAACCTGTAGTACACCTAATAACTTTGCATCATGTTCTTCCTGAGACATCCCTGACACCAAGATATCATCTTGGAAATAATGTACTCCTTGTAAACCTTCAAATAAATGATGCATTAATCTCTGGAACACAGCGGCTGCTGAAGCCAACCCAAAAGGCATTCTCTTGTATCGAAAAGCTCCCAATGGTGTTACAAAAGATGTTAAATGTCTACACTCTTCCTCTAGTACGACTTGGTGATATGCTGACGATAGATCTAATGTCGTGAAATACTTTGCTGGCTTCTTGGTGGTCAACATTTCCCCAATGTTCGGCAAAGGATGGCGATCTATCCATATGTTGGCATTCAAGTCTCTTAAGTCCACGCACATTCTGATGGATCCATCCGGTTTTTTTACAATTACAATCGGGGATAACCACTCTGAGCTTTCAATGGCTTTGATGATGTCCTGCATGCATAACCTTTCTAATTCAACCTCCAATGCTTCTCTGGTACCAATGGGTATATTCCTCACTTTGTGTACCACTGGCTTTGAACCTCTTTTGAGTATAATACGATGTTCAAATCCTTTCAGTAATCCTATTTTTTCATTAAATACTTTGGGAAAAGCCTTTGCCAAATTCTCTGCGGTATCACAACTGTTCTCGGTAATGCATAAAATGGGCACATTTTCACCTGGATGAATTCTGATTTTCAAGGATGCTTGCTCCCACCATCCTACTATCGAAAACCCATTCTCAGCCACATACAGTCTGCAGTATGTCTTTCTCTCTTCAAATTTCAGATGTACCCAGACAAACCCTATAATGTTGATGGGTGTTTTTCCATACCCAGTTGCGTTGATTTTTGTCATCTGTAGCTCTTCCATCTTTTTATTTAATACATTAACATATGTCTCCACATCAACCATCGTATAAGGAGAACCAGTGTCCACCATCACTTGTAACGTTATGCCATTTATCTCCATGGCAACCCACGGTCCCACACCTTTTTCACTTGGTGTGACAGCTAGTATTTGAACCTTGTCTTCAAGCCGATCCATGATTGCCAACAAGTTGCTTGGACCACCCATTTCTTCCAATGCCTTTATACTCGTCATTGCTGCACCTCTGCCTCTATTGTATCGGCCAGTATTTCTTCCAAACCGGCTGTTAAATCTGCCTCTTCCTCTACTGTTGCGACACATTTTTCCAAAATGTCCTAGATGTCCACATCTGTAACATTCTGCTGACACAGCTGGACAATCTCTTTCTGCATTGGCATGTTTATACCATCCACAATTTAAACATCTGTTATTTTGTCTGAACGTGCCTGCTCTTTCTTGTCTGGGTCCACTATTTGTGTCTGACCTGACCAATCTCTTAACCATGGCAATCAATTCGTCTTCCTGACTGTTATCCTTACAGCTGGCTTTCTCAAACTCAAACTCCTTAGAAAAGTGCTGCCTTTTATTTCTCTACATGTACGCTCTCAAGTGGTCACAGCCTCCATTATGGGGTCACTAGACTATTGCAATGGAATCCACTTAGGACAGCCATAGTTCTTATTCCGTCATCTCCAAATACTGCAGAATTCTGCAGCTCACCTGTACTCAGTGCCCCAAGATTTACACTTACCTTACCTCTGCTCCATCAGCTGCATTGGCTTCCAGTCAAGCAGCGCATTGAGTTTAAGATCCTCTGTATTGTTTGATGAGCTACTCAGCACTCGGACCCTCCTTTGCTCAAACACAAACTTTGCTGATACTTTCCGTCAACAGTCCTATGCCCCACCTCTCAGATCTCATTTACTGTTCCTAGATTTTGTTGGGCCCCTGAGGGTGGGCATTCATCGTCAGTTCTGGCTCCAAAGCTGTAGAACACTCTTCCTTCTCACCTTCCTGAGCTGTCTGACCATCACTCCTTTTGTAAAGCTTTAAAGACATTTATCTTTGTTCAGGGTTGGATAGGGCTCCTTCTATCAGAAGTGTTTGTGTGCAGCAGCACTCAGATGCCCCAGGGCCTTGGTCTCACGCTTTATAAATCACCATACAATACAAAAGAATCTAGAGTGTATGAAATCTTAGATTCTCATGAGAATGAACTACTGTCCAAAATTATATGAACAATATTTACTATAATGGGACATTTCTTTTGATAGTCAATTAAGTGTGCCTGAGGAAAATGACATCACATATTACATTTGTATTAGTATGCCCATAATGTCCTGAAATGGAGGATGAAAATTGTTCACCATGACAGCCAGTTACCAGTGATGTCAATGAGGAAGGATAGCTCAGGGGTAACTTGTGCACCTTGGAAGCAAGACGACACGGAGCAATACAGGTTCGATCCCCGCGCCCACGCTTAGAAATCTCTGGGTATTAAGCGTGTTACAAATAGACTGTCATAGATCATGCATGATGTCATAAGTGGTACCATCTGTGATGACCACAATGTGTTCTAGCTTCCAGTGATTCCATGAATGATTTGCCACATGATGCCATAATCAATTTCACGTGATGGCATATTTTATGTCGTTTTCCATTTTATCAGTGTATTTATAGGCTGCACAATGGAGGTTTATAGTTAAAGTGGAACAGCTTCTAACACATTATGGACGTCATTGTTTTTTGTACTATTAAGCAGGCAGATTAACGTCACTTCAACAACTTTTTTTTTTGTAATGTATGTCAAAGATTTTGATGTAGAGAACATACTCGCCCTAATTGTCTCGGTATGACCGGGGAAGGTTGTGTTAACGAGATGAGGCTGGTGGCAAAAGGACAAGTGTAGGAAGAACAGCTACTGCCATCTGCCCTCTATTTAGGCCATTCTTAATTTGTATAATTGCGCCTCGTTGCACTAATGCATCTTTTTTTGTTCCCGGTTGTTCACCAGAATGCAGGATGCATTGCAAAACATTTGAAAGGTACACTGAAATCCTGAGAGTCAACTCCGATCCCATCACTGTAAGCAGAACAATAAAATATTGTGTAACCCCTTACGAGCAAACTCAAAGTGCTATGTATTCTTGCTGAGCATACCTTATGGCCTGCACGTTATTAGGTGTCTGCATAACTATGGGCGCCACACTTTAGGAGTGTCCCAAATGGGCTGAGGATGATGCCGCCACCCGCAACAACGTGCTGACGTCACAGAGCATACATACACACACACAAACATCAAAATGGCATCTGGTAGGGTGCGTCTATGCAATCTTGTTGGAGTTGAGCCCGAATGAGACACTAACGATTGACTGGGAAGTTGTCTTCACTGTAGACACTGTGTTGACTAGCTTTATGGTGGTGGAGACTGCATGGGTTCGCCACTGTGGGGTTGAAAGTGATACAGCAGTTGGTTGTTGGTATGTGTGTGGTGGATGCCCTTGCCTGTCGGTATGAGTGGGAAAGGGAATTCTCTGGAAAAAGGCAGCTGTGGGCTGCGGTATGGGTTGGGGGTGTCAGACAGCATTAGGACTGTTCCTGGGCGGGGCGATGCTTTGAGCAGCAAGGATACCCTTGGGGTTGCAGTGGTTGGTGGTGGTGTGCTTGACAAGTGGGCCCTTAGGATTGGAGGGCGGCGAAGTGGGAAGAAAGGTTACAAGGGTGGGAATGGGAAATTGGGTGTGGGTGGTGATCGTCAGTCTCTGGAAGAAAGTTTCATGGGAGATGATTTTTATGGTGGAGGGAAGAGGGGGGGTCGCATGGCGATGACAGTGGGGTGCTGCTCTGTAGTAGATCCCCTATGGATCAAAGGGTTGAGGGCGGTGGGTGTTCTGGTGGTTGGCAGCAGTGTGTGGCTGGGTGTGAATCTTAGGGTAAGTCCTTGGAGGTAGAGTTGGGTTGGTTGTTGGTTAGAAAGTTGGCAAAGCCCGTTCAGGATCTAAGTGGAGTTAGCCCTTTTGTTGGTCCAGAAACGGATTGGAGCTGTGGAGTCTGTCTAGGATATCAGTGGGGTGATTGTTGGTTAAAGGTGTGGGTGAGGTGACCAGGAACAAGGCACTGGATTGTCTAGGGAGGCATCCTGTATCTGTGTCAGAACAGGGTGGTGCTGTGTGTAAGGGGGCGATTAATGGGTACCTCTCTGTCTGCATGACAATGATATTGTGAGTTCCTTGCAGGAGTTGGAGGTTTTGGAGGTGTGGCGGTTGGGTGGGAAAGGCTCTCATGGGATATTACTTCTATGACTGTGGCTATTCGGTTTAGGGGTAGTGAGGTGCCTGAGTACTTACATTTGGGTTGTGATTGCTTTAGGGTGAAGCCTTATATTCCAGCCCCTCTTGAGTGCTATAAGTGTCAGGTGTATGGACATGTGGCACGATCATGTAGGAAGGAGAGGAGGTGTGGTAAGTGTGGTGGTCCCCATGATATCAAAGATTGTTTTTTTTTGTGTGTGCGTCAAAGTGATGCAATACTGGTGGTGATCACGTTGCTTCATTTCGGGGGTGGGTTACTTAGGTGGAGGCCTGGAAGGTTGTGAATACAAAGGTGAGCCAATGCATCATTTATGCTCCAACAATTCAGAAGGTGCAGTCGGAGCGGGTGATTGCGACAATAGTCCTGCTTAAGTGGTGAAGCAGGTGGAGATGGGCAGGTTCAGCCTTTGGGGTACAGGGGGGGGTTGATTGGTGGGGGTGTTACTATCAGAATGGTGGATTTGCTGTGTTTGATTATTGTGACTATCAATATGACGGCTCAGTGTCAGTCAAAATCTGACAGGTTGCAGGCGGTGATGAATGCTGCAAAAATGTATTTGAAGATTGGAACTATCACGGATAGGGATGTTCATAGGTTGATGAGTGGTGGTGACATCTCCCGTGAGAGTTCAGGGGTCTGAGTTTGCGGCAATGGAATGCGAGGAGTCTGGTGGCGAATGGGCAGAGTTGAAGGAGTTGTTGAAGGAGGCTGATCTTGATGCTGTGTGTGTTAATGAGACGTGGTTGATAGAGAGTGTTCATTTCTGCTTTCCGCGGTATGTGTTGTTTAGAAAGGCTAGAGTGATGGGTCGTGGGGTAGGGGTCTACACTTTGGTGAAGACTGGTATTCAATGTTCTGTCCTTGAGTTTGGTGGGGATTTGGAGATGATTGGTGTGAGTTTGTTTGTGGGTGATGGTGTGTTGGTTGTTTTGAAATTTTATAATGCGTGCAGGCCTCTTGATGTGGGTTATTGCAGCGTGCCTTGGGGCAGGGCGGCGGATATGTATTTTGTGGTGACATTAATTGTCACAATACGCTGTGGAATAGTCCTGTGGCAGATGGCAATGGGCTAGTCTTGAGGTGCTACCACATTGACTTATTTATGATAATAAACCTATCACCAATATTACTATTAAATGTTGGAGCGCATGCCTGGAGTGAAACTCTTTTACTTTCCTAGATATATGTAGCACTTGTGTCTGTGCTACTCACCACAGAGCTGCTGTTCCACCACAACACAAACTCACTTTATCTGGCGCAGTGTCAAGGAGAGGTTAGCTCAGCAGCAACGTGCTCCCTTGGGAAGCGAAACGACACGAGCAACATCCCCGGGTCTGCGCTAGAAACCGCTGGGTATTAAGCGCATTAAAAATAACATATCCTATCATAAGGTCGGACAACCACCCTGCTTTAATTTGTTAATTTAGGACATGGACTGCTGCAGGCAGGTGCCCGCAGAGTCAAGGCAGAACGTGACTTATGCGTGTCCAATACTGTTCAGAGAAGCTGCCAAAGGCTTGAACCGAGGCACCATTGTGAATTTCTTTAAGCCTGCTTCAGCATTTTCATGGTCTTGATTCTCTGTGCCAGCGTATTCACAATGGCCTATTGTTTCTGTGCCTTTACACCCACCAGTATCTGTGATGCAGTGACAGGAGCCTCTGAGTGAGCAGCACCAGCCTCCATCTGAGGGCGCCATGCTTACTACAACATAACCACCCGCCAGATGTTAGAGGTCCAGAGTTCCAACTGCGGTAGCAAGAGAGACTGGTACACATGCATCATGACGTACACCACAGAGATTCAGATTTCTGACAGATTCCAGACATTGTTTTCAACACTCCCTGCCCTTCCTCCATGGGGGAATGTGCAAAATGGACAGAAAGTAGGGCAGTTGGAGGAGGTGGGAGGTAGAGCTGAGCTGCAGGTACCCACTGAGATATAGGTCTCTGCCCAATTGGAGTTTGAGTAACCTCCATACCTTTCTCGGGAAAAGGCTACTCCGTTAATGACATGTATTTCTTCCTGGCACACACCACCTGCAGGATGTCCCCCAGCTTGAGTTGCTGCTGCAGTACTTGGGCATGCACAAAGATGATGGGAGTTTGTTTATGCTGATTGCCATGTCGCTGTATCTGTGAACAGCTGATAAACATAAGCACTTACTCATGTCTATTTTTGTTACTCTCTTTTCTCTCCTTCCTGTATTGTGTTTTCAACAATGCCATTTTTCTTCATTTTTCTTTTGTTGCAATACTTGGTTTTTAATTTTGTTGAATGTGATTATATGCTTTATCAACTACTGTGCCATTTGATATGCAAATGGTTCAGGCATGTTTGCGCATGCCGTGCAATTGAATGTTTCTGTATCAGTCAGCTAGAGTTTACAATTTTGTTTGTGAGAATAATTCCTTTCAAGTGCCCAGTTTTGAAAAAGACGACAGGCAAGTCGAAACAGGTGTCACTAAGGGGCACACCTACAATAAAGGCACCTCTTTGATATTCTTTGTCTCACATCATATTTCCATTGATACTGGCAACCAATCACACTTTTGCAGATGAATGGTTGGGTAAGCCATTATTGCACTTGGATCAGTGACAGTCCACCCTGTCTCAGGATCAGCTGCCGCAGGGAGGCGCAGAACTACCCCACATGTTCCCTACATGTCTGCTATTATCTCTGTTGGCTTGCACAGGGTGTGGAATCGATTATATTTGCTGGTGGAGAAGTGATTGAAAGAGGAGAATGTGTCTCTCCTTGGTGGAAGGGTTACATCTGTTTGCTCCCTCCGTGGTCCCTTCTTCCTCCTACTTCCAGGAGTCATCATGGACATGTTACATGTGAATCAGACCAGGTGTGAAATAACGCCTTGACACAGTTTTAGTCACTCCTGCACTATACATGTTTCCCTAAATTATACTTGCTGGGGTTACATGTAGGCTACTGGCACAGTTGCTGCAGTCTGGCATTTATTATTGTAATTGGGAGGGGTCGGAATGTGGTATCCCACATTTACTCGCATGGAACATTTGCAAGTCTCAATGAGGGTGTTGTTGGACATGGAAGCCATAGCAAGTAAGGTTCCATCCCTCTCAAAGATTGATAAGGTAATTCACTAATTCAATGATGTGGCCAATCCTGTGTAAAACATTGCTCCCTTTAACATGCAATCCCCTTGAGAAGGTGATTTTTTATCTCTGAGACATTGATTTAAAGTTGATTTAAAGTTTGTAAGGAAGTCTGGCTTTTCCCATTAGCATTTTCCCAATGAAAGACACTAACCTTCCATATGACCCCATGTGAGTCAGGAATGCGTGGATTTTTATTTGCAGGAGATGATATGGAAATTGTGCAGCATTTAATTGACACATAATAGAATTTGGAGATTGGTCTGATTTCTCCATATCAAAATTCTATTGCAGCCTCAAATTGCCACTTTCACAGAACGTGTAGCAGATGTTTGATTAACACTCAGAAAGGCGACTGAAAAGGAAAGCTCTTGGGCCAATCGGGAGACCTCCCTTGTTTGGGCAGCCACTTCAGAGGTCTTCTCTCGGGTCAATACAGCATCCTCCCTGGCCCTAGTGTAGGCCTCTGCAATGATATGATATGGTATGGCATTTATAAGGCACCTGTACACAAGTGTTTCTAGGCGCGACAAGACAAGGAGGGAGAAACAGAGGGAGGATGAAAACAACAATCTTACTAAGCCTTGTGTCATTCAGATCGCACAAGTGCAGGGAAGTGGAAGGGGAGAACTGCTGAGGGGGAGGGGAGAAGTGCAGGTAACGTAATAATTGCAGCCATCGGGTGGCTCATAAGGGCAGAAAGTGCAGAGAGAAGGGATGCAGGGTTGCAGATACAGCCCATAAGTGCTGGGGGAGCCCAAAAGCAGTGTGAGGGCAACTGGATATGCAGGAGCCTGGGCCTGAGTTCAGAGGGTAACCAGATGACCAGTGCATGGAGCAGTCGGGGCATCAGCAGGGAAGAGGAAGAGAGAAAGCAAATAGGAAGGTCTTGAGTTGCTTCCAGAAACGGAGGTGGTTCTTCGCAAGTTGGAGAGAGGCAGGGAGGCTGTTCCAGAGGTTGGCCCCAGACGAGGAGAGAGATCAACCCCTAACTCTCTGCTTGGAGAAGCATCTGACCCTCAGAGAGTTGGAGGTGGATGAGCGGAGAGCCTGAGAAGGAAGATGTTTTGGAAGAGAAAGTTGGAGGTAGAGTGGGCCCAGGCCCCAGAAAGCCTTGTGGACGATGCAGAGGGTTTTGAAATTGATCCTTGCAGCCACAGGGAGCCAGTGAAGAGAGTTCAGTGCTGTAGAGATATGATCCCTGGTCTTGAGGACAAGGACAAGTCTCGCAGTCCTGTTCTGGATAAGTTGTAAGGATCAAAGAGTAGAGGCAGGCAGCTTTAGAAAGTGGCTGTTGCAGTTGTCCAGCCTAGAGAGGACCAGAGCTCTGGAGACAATGAGCTTCTGGGGAACAGTGAGAAAAGGAAGAATAACTCTGAGGGGCTGCAGCTTATAGTTTGACTTCTTAGCAATGTCAAAAATGTGAGGAGAGAAGGAGAGGGTGGAGTCGAACATGACACCAAGGTTCTTAACCTCAGAGGTAGGAGCAGGAAGAGGGCCCAGAGTGGGCAGCCAGAGAGAGATAGGAAAGGAGGTAGCAGGTGTCCCAATGAGGAAGATCTCAGTTTTAAGGCAGAGATCGTTGGTGGCACACCATTCCTGAATTGTGGCCAGACAGTCTGGTGTGAGAGAAGAAGCAGAGGTGGCTGAGGGGAGACTGAAAGAGAGCTGGATGTCATCCGCATAGCACTGAAAATTGGAGCAAAAAGTAGTGATGAAGTGGGCAAGAGGTGCCAGGCATTGGTTGAACAGTCAGGGAGAGAGGTTGTTCACATGGGGAACACCACGAGTAGAGAGAGAGGTAAAAGAGAGCAAATACCTCAGTTGGACCTGAGAGTGTCCTGTCCATCAGTGAGAAAGGAGGTCAACCAGGCCAGGGCCTAATCCGTGATACCCAAGTTGTTATGGAGGCATTTGAGCAGGACGGCATGGTTGACTGTGTCAAAAGCAGAGGATAGATCGAGGAGAATGAAGACGGAAGGGAGATTAGAGTCACGATTGGAGAGCAGGTCTACACAGGTGTTTAAGAGTGCAGTTTCCATGCTTCTGACAGCTCTGAAGCCAGACTGGTGGTCGTGGAGGCAACCAACACTGTTATGGATTATGGATTATGGACAACATGCCTGGTAAGACATTTGGTCACACATCAGGTGACTTTACAGATGAAATAGTCAATAGCAAGTGGCTTCACATGTTTGTTCAACACAATGGCCACTCTTCCACATAATGCAAGTGCTTGTGACAAGAAGCACATGCAGACATTTCCTCTAGAAAATATATGTTGCCAGATGCTAGGAAATCGTAGCTTCCCCCTAACACAAGTGGCAACTTCCTGTCTTAAACAGCATGCAGCAAGGTCAGGAGATGATTTTTACACCATTTAGATCTGAAAAGCAGTCCAAGGACAGAAAGCACCAATATACACCACAGTTAAGAGTGTGTGAAAGCAAGTGACATGCATTACCCCTTCAGGAGCCCAGTTAATATAATGGAATTTTAAGTTGTGTGGAAGCAACTGACATGTTTTACCCGTTCACTTATTGGGAGCCCAGTTACTATAGTGGAGACAACCAGTGGACACAGACAACACCGTTCTCTAATAAGTTTTCACATAGGAATGTTGTATGTTCAACAGACAAGTGAAGACTCTAAGCGGCAATAGTTAACCTCCCAAATGGCGGATATGACACATAGGTGTGATTCCTGTGTTCCATATAAAACACATGCTGGATTAAGGGAGGGAAGGAGGTTCACACAGGAATCAGAAGACTCAAGTTGTGGGGGCCGGGAAGAGTTCTGTCACAAATCCTAGACCAGAGGCGAAAGGGAGAGAGATAAGCAGGCCCGACATGACAGGGAGCTGTGGTCGGTTTGTGTGCAGCACATCTTGCTCTAAAAGCATGAGTTAAATGTAGAGTCTTGCTGTGTGCATTTAGAGACTAAAGGTGTTTGGTATCTTAATCCATAGCATAGTTCAACATAGGATACATCCAGGGCACTCAAAATGCTAAACTAAAATGATCACTTATTCTTTTCTATATTAATGTAAACCATGATTTTCACTCACATAGCAGTTCTTTTCATATGTACAGTAATGTGTTATGTTTTAATTACTTTGATTATGGCATGTTCAATGCAAATTAGAGCTTGTAGAAGATAGATGTGATATAAAAAATATCTGAACCTACTACCCACACTGTCAATTGCATATTTCTGAGTAATGCATTAGAATGGTGTCTCTTTCAGTCCAAAGAACTTCACACATTTCCTGGTTGCATTGGTTAAATTATGCAAATGAGAACAAACACTCAGCAAAGCTGTCCCAAGCAGGAGGTCGCCTCCTGTGGTACGTATAATCATACAACATGACTACTTATTACACGTCCACTTTCCAAAGCCTCAACTGCGGTGGAGGTAAGGGGCGGGAATCAAGCTTGACCACAGGCAATCAAGTCAGGTGGCACCCGTAACAGATGGGACATCTTAGAGATGACCATAGCATTACTAATAGTTAAAATATCCTCATGTCCCAGTCACGACAAAAGGATTGGGCAACATTTGTTTTTCTAAAAAGTTTTTTTTTAAATAAGAGGTTAGAGTGAGTACAGAAGATGGCTCATCAGAAAATGAATATTCCCATCCATTGCAGAAGGGCGCTGTATGAGTGGCTTCGATCAGCACATTGTCAAGCAGTGAATACCAACTTCACAGTAGCAGTAGCACAATTAGGTGGATTGCCAGCAGACTCGCTCTTTACTTAAAGACCCCAGCCAACAAGACAAATAATGTATATGCAACTCTCCTGGTGAGGGGCGATTTAGCCACCATCCAGTAACGCCCATACCAGTTTCTTGAATTGGCTTTAACACACACAAATCATGTCAACTGGTTTGGAGGTCATCTAATTTACCCACAAACAAGTGCTAGGCATGGACTGTTAGCCACACCCAATCTGTCACTAGAATTCTTAGCCGGTTTCATCCAAAACCGTGGAGGCCCGTATTTGCAAACAGACTACCAATTGCTATCCACCCATTTTGAGACAGTGTGCAATATCGCACTACAATATGCGGCACAGCAAGGTGTAGCACCTGCTCAGCAACCTCAAGCTGGATGCAGGTGGGGTACAACTACAGACATTGAGAATCATATTAGGGTCCTGCCCATCCAGAAAGGAATACATACCCAAGTGGTATTCAGGGAAACTAGGACAACTGCAAGCAGCCTACCCTCAAGTTACCCCCAACACAGGCATAGGGCATTAGACATGTTCCTTCCATCTGGCTGCACACCGCCTTTAGTGAGCTGTGACAGCTGGATTTCAATTTATAGCTGGCTTTATTTACAGCTGATAGGCACACCTTCCATCACATTGTTAGCACTGATATTAGCAGACATCATGAGAACACGCCGCCACGAATTTAGGCCTGTCCATAGCATTGAATAAATATCAAATGGTTGAGAGCATAATTCTACCCTTATTAAAAGGAGAACCTGCAAGGTTAGAAGTCCATAGGAAATTGTCTGAATTGAATGAGGATGCAAATAGGAGCAATTTGGGAGATATTGACATCCACTTATCAATCCTACATACATGGCCCAGCATCCGGACGGTGCACCTGCTGGGCAACACCGTCCCACTGTCTTTGGTGTGCCGTATGATCATGGCTACAGTTTCAGCCCTGGCTTCCATGACCCCAAGGCCGAGGCTGCTGTATGCTGGGTGGCCCCAGCCACGATGTCCTGATCCGGTGATCCGGAGTATGCAGTGTGCTCCCTGCTGTGTCTGTGCTGCGTGGACGCAGGTCCATGGTACCTATCAGGTGGACCCAGCATCTGGAGGAGGCCTGCTCCAGTGAACCGGGAGTGGGCCACAACAATGGCGATGAGAGGCAGTCCACAGCCTCAGTGCTATGTTGTACACAGGATGCCTGGTGCCCATGACGATGAGGCGGTGGTGGCTGTGAAGGAGGAGGAAGAAGCGGTATTGCCCACTAGTGCTGCGAGTGGCCCAGGGCCCTGTGCCTGGTTTCCACAGGCTGCCTGGTGCCCACAAGGAGGAAGGCGGTGTTGGCCGTGTGTGCAGCAGAGGCTGCCTAGGCCACGATGTAAGGGGGCGTGGTCAAAATTCTAGGAGGCCAGCCACAGCAAATCCCAAAGTGCTGTGGTCTGTCTCGCTGCTGGGTGTCCCAGGAGTGAGGCATCTGCCGCACAGGAGAGGAGTGTGCAGCCTGCCGGAACCCCAAAGCATCGATCCCGGACTGGGCAGGGCTAAAAAGATATAAAAAACACTCTGAGAGGGAGCGTGGGTTTTGCCGTGTTGCATGTCGGAGAATGGTGGAGATGAGAAGGTGCTCCGGTCTGCAGCCTGAAGAACATTGAAGAAAAAAAAAAACATGGGGCTGTTTGCGGCGCTGTGGGGCTGTTAGCAGCGCTGTGCCCGCTGGCCGCTGCAGCACGAAGTGAGAATGAGGTGCTCCACCATGGTGCTGTGATGGCAAGGGCACGCCCCACGCTGGCCATGGATCCGGTCCCCGCGGGAGGTGTATGCAAGGAAGCCCTGAGCGTGGTGCATGGGCCTAAGGACAGGCCCTGAAGACAATAAATCACCTAGCTGAAAAGGTATGAGGCCTGTTTCACATCTTGTGCCGCGAGGCGGTGATAGCTGCTATACTCTGAAGTCGGAGTATGAGGGAAAGTAAAGCGCTCCTGGCATCGGAGCCTTTGAAAAGGAGAGGGGATGGCCCAATACCACCCGGCCTGCAGCAGCTTTTAAAGGAAAGTATAATGGCTGTGGAGGCCACTGTCTGGCTCAGAGCCAGAGTTCTTCCCAAGGCACAATTGGAAACCGGGGGAACACAGCAGTTCCCATGCCTTAGTTCACTATAGTCATTGACTGAGAGCAGGGCAGGAACAGCCTGCCACTAATCCACGCTGCCTGGTGGGGGTGCAACATCAGAAAATGGAGGCTAATGCGAGGAGCCGTTTGTCATCGTGCATCCAAGGGGAGGAGCAGACAGGCCAATCCAGTGGCCCACAGAGCGGGATGGGCGGAGAGGGCATGCATCCAGTACTCTGCCCATGGACCACTGGCCTGCTCCAATTCACCCCAATGGCCTGTCTATCAAGGGTGTTGGCTGCAGGCTCCAGGTGGGAGGAACATCAGGCACATACACTGTGGAAGTAAGTGTGGGGCTGCCCATGCTCACCATGCACAGGCAGGCCCCATGCTAGTGTGCCAAATGCGTGGTTGCCACCTTCGGTCGCCACCTTAGTGGCGGTGGCGGTGTCCCCTAAGAGGAAGGAGGAGGGTTACAACTCTCGCAAGTGCTTGTGCGCCCTATGCCAGTACTGGTGTCCTGCATCAGCCCCTCTGTGGAGGGGGGAGTGACGTGAGTGGCCCATCGTCCAACACCAGATCCCGGCCATTGTGTTGACACAGTCTTCCTGCCACCATCTAGAGACTAGGCCGAAGTGGCCCCGATACCACAAGGTGCGACTTTGCCGGCCCTGAACTTTGAGCTGGCCCGTCATCGTAACACCAGCATCCTGCCACGGTCTTTGCCCCACCAGCTAAGGACTAGACCGATGTGGCCTCTGGTGCCCCCAGGAGCGGATTTGCCTGCCCTTGAACTCTGAACTGTCCTGAATAGATCTCAACTAAAGTCAGACTGGTACCCTGCGGACCTGCAAGTGCTAAAAGTGGACCCTCGAGTTATACGCATCAAGGCTGAGAGCCTGCAAAACCTTGACCTGTTTGAAATGGCCCAGCCAAAGCAGCGTGTCAAGCTGTGCCCCTGCGTTTGTCCGTATAGTAGTGAGGGGTGCCAGGTGTGAGCAATGGTGTTGTGTTAGTGGTGCAAAGTCCGCTCACCCAGGTTAATAAAGGGTGTGCTTGCATGTGGAGTTTCCAGCATTTCACCAGTAGCTCACAGAGCCTGACCCGCAACCCATGGGTGATCTGGGCCCCTAAGTGCGTGAATATTAGTTGCATTTATAGTCCTAGTATTATTGTGTGTTGTGGTGTGATGTGATGTTGTTTGGTCGTTATAAAAAAGGAAGAGCGTTGTATGTCACCCCTCCTGGGTAGCTCCCAGAACGTGTGTAATGGTCACATGGTGGTAAACATGTGACCAACCTAATAAAAGAGACAAGCTGCTTCTGGCTCATCTATCGAACAAGAACTGACTCTGGTGTGTTTACTGATAGCACCATGATGCTGCCATGCCACATGCCGAAGGCCTACTGGCATGGCCCGGCATCCAGATGGTGCCCCTGCTGGGCAACACCGTCCAACTGTCTTTGTTGTGCCGTGTGATGACGGCTATGGTTGCAGCCCCGGCCTGGGTGCCCCCAAGGCTGAGGATGCTGTGTGCTGGATGCCTCCAGCCACGATGTCCTGCTCCGGTGATCCGGAGTACAGAGGGTGCTCCCTGCTGTGTCTGAGATGCGTGGATGCAGCTCCATGGTACCTGTCGGGTGGACCTGGCATCTGGAGGAGGCCCGTTCCGGTGAACCGGGAGTGGGCCACAACAGTGACCAGGCTCTTGACATATATTATGCATCACTGAGAGTCGGATGCTTGCTCCACATTGCTCCCTGTTTTATTGACAGATGAATATGCCATTCTGATTGTCAAAGGAGAGCATATGCATGGAGTAGGCCAAGCTGCAGTGTTTTAAAAATAACTAAGGAGTGTCACCTGTTCTCTTCAATTGCCTCTACAAAACCCAGAATATTTGCTGGCTCGCATAGTGCAACTATTAAACTCGTCCGTACTTAATGCCCCTGTGGCACAGAGTAATCCAACTTTACAAGTGTTTCACAACTGCTCTCTTCCCGGGGCTTCACGCATTGTGAGACAAGGTGGTTTTAACCGCTGACTGAACTGACCTTTCAAATCAGCCAGCGTCACATTTTCTGCTCTCATTGCCGTAAATGAAATGCAGCGCTTCACCACCCCTCCATCACAACATAGAGCACATAGCCTCGATCTGGTTATGTCTACAAAAGAGAATCTTTCCCTGACCAATTCCATTTCATTTACCTCCTATGATTATTCTCTTTGCCTTGATTTGCTGGTTACAGCTGCAGAATGCAATAACAAAGAAATAGAAAGCATGTAAAGGTGTGTCTGCACGTGTGCTGTCACGTGAAAAAGATCGTTTAAAGTGCACATTTCTATTACATGGGACAGGGTATGTCTTTTGTAGCTTTGACATTGTTTAACCCAATCTTTTTCTGTATTCACATTTCATTTTTTCTACACATATGACTCAGAATATCTTAAAAAAAAAAAAACTGCCATCAATCTAGGGTAGCTTCCTTTGCCACATCTCCACTGTCCTCTCCAGTCCACATTCTGTTCTGCCATTCCAAGTGCCCTGGGGTTATGCAGTCCTGCTCGCTTTTTTTATACCTGGAAACCAAACAGAGCACACACCTCATTGGCATGCAGTTTTTTCTGTCTGGATCAAAATAGTATTACCATCAACTGAATTAAATGACCTTTATTAAAGCTTGAATCTCTCTTTTAAGCATAATGTGTCTTGTGCCATACGTCACACCACACTACATGGCAGGTGGGAGCCTGCAACCAGTGTGTTTGCCACTATCCGACATACCAACAAGAACAGGAGACACCCTCTATGGTCCAAGCAAGAAATGCTTGTTCAATACAAAATGGATGAAGTGACAGCAGACATGAAAACAGCTCTAGCTAAACTTGATCCCAATACAAAAAAGAGATATTTAAGGCTAAAAAAAATGTATCTACTATGGAAGACAACTACTTTCTTGGATACGCCTAGGTCCCTGTGTCAAGTTTGATCTTTTGGTGGCCTGCAACACAGACTCTTACTTTCTGATGTTCAATCACCTTTTTTAAAATTGTCGGAATACACGAGGGTTCTCTTAAAAGATAAGTGTCCTTTAAATGTAACTGCGAGCAGACAGACACACCAATTGGGACGCAATTGTTACTCTCCTATAGAAGTGTGATGTAGGGATCTCCTCTTTGCTGCTTTCCGTTTAACATTTTGTACACCGTTTTCTCAATCTTTTTAATGACCTCAGTCTACAGTATCATACATATGCAGACAGCGTGTATTTACATATGTATATCAGTAGTTCTCTGGATGCCTTTGTTTCATTGTCTACTGGATCAACCAAAATCTGAAAACGGATCATCAGTCATAAGGTGATTCCGCTAACATAGAGTTTCTTCTTTTGCAACTAACTGTTATCCTGAGAAAACACTAAGCACTCCTACTTTTTCAACTCATGGAGATGAATTGTTTGGTTAGAGGTGATCTGATAAACTTCAGAACTTCACTATGCCCTTTTTGTTATGGTGTCCTGGGTTATTGGTTACAACACCTTCAGAGTTTACAGAATGTGTCAGTGTGGCATATTTTTGGACTGAGGAACATGGATTCAATTAAAACACTTCATCACAAGGGTATCTGCTCCCAGCCCATAGTCGTGTTACCTTTAAGACCTGCTTACTCACATTAAAATGTCTCCATGACCAGGCCTCAATGACGTAATAGATTAGAGTCATCCAATACGGATCTGCATGTCAATCCTCTGGTTTAAGCTGAAGTTTACAGGGAGACAAGATTCTGCATTCAGCTCTTCAGGCTATGATCATCACTTCCGACAGACATCCTTAATATTCCAGACCTCTTGGCCTTTAGAAGACCTGTTCAACTGCACTTTGTCAGGTGACTAGTTTAGACTCTTGAGATGGCATGAACTTCTCCTGCCTAGCACAGAGAAACAATTGAGTTTGGAGTTGTGATTCACAAACACATCAAATCAATATTTGTTTTTGATACAGATCCATATTTTAGGACATTGTTTGATTGATTGATATTTTATTTCTATCGCGCTCATACACAAGTGTTTCAGAGCGCAACAAGGCAAGGGAGGGGAACAGGGGAGAACAAAACAGCGATCTTACTAGGCCCAGTGACATTGAGAACGCGCAAGTGCATGGGAGAGGGGGGAGCGGAAAAGTGCATGGAGGGGGGGAGAGTTGGAAAGTGCGAAGCAGAGGAGAAACAGATAAATAACATAAATAAATAATAAAGGCAAAAAACAGTGGTAATGCAGCCAGCAATTTGCAAGTGCTAGGATTAAGGCAGCAGACAGGGTAGGTCTGATAAGTGCAGGAAGAAAAACGGGGGGCTGTATGGGTACAGATACAGACCCCAGTGCAAGTGGTGGCCCGGAGGCAGTGCGGGAGGGTGGCAGGATGAGCAGGTACCTGGGCCCGAAAGACAGAGGGTGGCCAGGTGCACGGTGCCAAGAGAGAACAGATCAGCAAGGGAGAGGGGGAGCGAAGGCAGAAGAAAAGAGGAAGGTCTTGAGGTGCTTCTAGAACCGGAGATGGTTCTCCTCAAGTTTTAGAGTGGCTTGGAGGCTGTTCCAGAAGGAGGCCCCAGCCGAAGACACCCCCAGCTCATTTCTTAGAAAAAACGACTGACCCTGAGTGAGTTGGAGGTATCAAATAATACCATCTTATAGTATTCAGCTATGGGTTTTTATAGCAAACTGTTTGCTGCACATTTTATGCCTGATATTTTGGATACGTTAAATACGTTTTAGTTGCCATTGATGGCATGCACTGGTCTAAAATGTTTGCAGAACCCGTTTAGTCTTCGTGAAAAGGAATTGTATTGATCCTTCCTTGATGTGCTGAAAGCTTTTGCTTGATCTCTCTGAGTCAACTCACAGTTCAACAGTATAAAACTCTCATATCGATTCAGCATCTTTGAAAGCAGTGCGAGATTGTTTAGACAGGTTTTAAAAAAAATCACTTCAAACATAGTATCAGAATTGAATTAGGCCAATGCACTGGAGAAGTGATTGAATATTTTCATAAACGTATCTGATGCTTTCACGGAAGAATAACCAGGCAGGAGATACATGTAATAACACAGTGCCACCCGAATTTCTGAACACATCTGTGTTTCTCCTTTAATTGATGTTCCCCAGGTGCCTAAAACCTTCCAGAACTGCCAGAAAATAGGTCCTCTTTTGAAAATAGACCAAAGTTTAGGTGATCGTATTGATAGGAGGGTTGTGCATATCCTTTGGCGACATTAAGGGGCTGATTTACAAAAAGTGTTTTACAATGTTGCCCTCCCATTGAACACCTATTCGTATATCGGGCCCCGAGTCTTGCTGCACATGTTTGATTACCATCAATTAGCCACATCGTTCATGATATCTCAGTTGCCGTAAAAAGTCTCATTTCTCGTCTTGTGGATTGTCTAACATATAATGCTAGTTTTGAGCAAGAGTGGGACGGCACAGGCAAAACAAGCAAGAAGTGAAGAGTTACTTGGTAAATAGACCTGCTTGTATGTGTCAGCTCTAATCATTGCCAATGACACGATTTCATTGTTTCTCTTGTTGCATATGGAATGTTAGGCATTTTTACAATCATATATTTTGCACCATTTATATAAACCTGTAGTCAGAAATATTTTGAATTGTTGTCATTTGATTAATTGTCACTTACATTCTGTGCATTGTGAGCTGCTTATGCGATGGAGCAAAGATAATAGCACACTAGTATGATGGGTTGTGATGACTTATCACGAGAATCATTAGACTAACTAGATCTGCAACTTTCGACATCTGTCCCACTCTTAGGAAGTGTCATGGCAGTATGACGATTAGGGGCGATTAAGCCTTTTATATCTTCTAGGACCCTGGAAATCAACAGGATTGAAGGCAGGGTGTGTGTAGCAAAGTCTGCAAAATTGTATGTTGCTTGGTTTTAAGCTCTGAAGAAAAGTTCAGTTTTGAAATAACTTGTTTGCTCCAACTTTATCACCGGAAATGCATCAAAACGCCAAACACGTAATGACCCCTCAAGTCTTCAAATCTCATGGATGAGCTGGCATTCAAAACGTGCATTTAGGCAAGTAGAGTTATCAGTGACACTAGCATGCACAGTTTAGAGTGAGTCATAGCTGTTGCCCATTCACACTTTTGAATACTCAGCTCTTATCCATAAGACATGCATATAGTGGGTTGTTCTTGGAAACCATGTATTTATTAATAGTAAGTGGAAGAGTACAGACCTGATCACCGCACTGTATGCTTTCCCCGAAAAATAGTGCATCTCTGTAAATGACTGAACTCTACACTCTACGACCCTCCTATGCTGGACCTGCCCAAATATTTTACCATTCTCCTGTCCAGCAGATAGAACAACAGTAAGATCTTGGGGTTGGTTCTGTTTCCCTTTGTAGAAATA
Source organism: Ambystoma mexicanum (assembly GCF_040938575.1). NCBI lineage: Eukaryota > Metazoa > Chordata > Amphibia > Caudata > Ambystomatidae > Ambystoma > Ambystoma mexicanum. The sequence goes on along the minus strand of NC_090930.1, from coordinate 1,246,532,787 downwards.
GGGACTGTATTTGCTGTTTTTAATGTATTGAAATTGTTTGCATTTGTCTCATTTGTATAAGGGCCATGATTGTCCCATACAAGACTTTTAGGGAGAATTCTCATTGCTGTGCTAATTCCCTTCAACCCTAGAGAATTCAGCTCTTTTGCTGGACTTTAGGACTTTTTAGTTATAACCCTGGAATGAGTGAGACCCTTTTCTCACTCTCTCATGTGTTTTGACCTGATTTGGATTTTGTGTTTCCTGTGTATTTGGAGTCTGACAAACTCTATAGGCATCTACTTGTGTATGGTGACACACAGCACCCTCAGTGCAGTAACACAGAGAAATCCTTTAGATTTCTCATAAGTTTTAAATAGCTTTTTTGTGTGAACTACTGTTCCCAAGAGAAGTAAAGTGAAATTGACTTCACTTACCTTTTCTCTTTGTGGGTCCAGCACACAGCATTTTATGTGGAGTGTTGGGGGGTGATCTAGTAGCCTCTTAGCCTACATTTTGATGTAACATTTTTTATGTTACCCTCACTTCTTTAAATGGCTGCTGGCAGTCGTTTTATTTTCCTACAATTGTGCGTTTCTACCACAGGCTGAATCCTCAACTGCAGTAGAGCATTCATGGGTGACCATTTTGTCAAAATGGCCCGGTCTTCTTTTTTCAGCATTTTCTGTTTGTGAGGTCTTTCTTGGGTTTCACTCTGCCCGCCAAGCCAAGTTTGAGCCCTTTGTTCATTTTGCCTTTGGCGGGTTTCAGTCCTGAATCCCGCCCTTGTTTCCAGTGTGTCCGGAAAGGCAATATGTGAGAGAGGTTCACAAAACTCCCCGGTCCTTTGTTTCTAGGAGTGCACAAATGCAACCAGTATTGATTGGCTGACTGGCTGTCCATTCGGGACAGCAACCCTGCTGTTTGAGTGACAGCCTAGGCAGTGTAGGAATGGGAGACACCTGCTTGAAAGGCGAGGATTTTGGGACTAGAGTCAGACTCGACCACTGGGAGAAACACCCAACAAAGAAACCGTGAATGAAGCATGCTGCATCCTCCTGGACCTTTGAATTGCCCAGTGAAACCCGGCTCCTGTGCTGAAACTCCTTTTTCTGATCAACAGGAGAAGCTGCGGACTGGACTACTTCTTCCCTTCGGTTAGTGGGACAAACTAACCAACTAACCCAAGACCAACTCGACTGGACCATCTTCCCAGATTGGCTGTACTGCGTTGCTGCTGCAAGAACCGAGTGCCAGGGTTTGAGAAGTCTGTAGTTGAGTGAAACCTCTGCAATCTGGGCAAGAAGCTCCAGAATTCTCCTAAGAACCCTCCAGAAGCAGGACGACCAGAGCTTGAGTCCCCTCACCAGAGTGCAGGACCCAAAGAGTGAAGGAAGCCCAACCAGTATTGGAGATCGGTGGTGGTGCTTTGTACCATGGGATGAAACCGCAAAGTGCTACTGATCCAAAAAGAGCCTGTAACTGCTGACATCCAAATTGCTGCCACAGGAGTCCTCCAGATGTCCTCCCTCTTGTCCCCACGATTCAGAAACCCAGGCCATACATCGCTGCAACAGGACAGAATTCAGCTGTACCACTCTTCTTCAAACCAGAGGTGCTGTTTAGACTTGGGGTACTTACCGCAGTGCAACTGTGTGCATACATTAGCTTCACTCGTGATATGATGTTAGCATCAATTTCAAAATTAATTTAAAAAGAAAAAGAATAATAATGGATGCCCAAAATGTGATCTTATATATAAAAATAGGGAAGATACAGTGGAATCTTGTTGAATTTGAAGTATTCAGATGCTATTCCTGAAGTCACGTCTCAAACTCTGATTACGTGTGTGCCAGTGCCAGTCAAGTGTCAGCTTCATTTTGTGTGAACAAAGTGGAATCATTTCATGGTGGCATTTTAAAGGGCCAATGAAGAATACTTGCTATGGCCTGGTGGCAGCTTAAATGACCCTTCGACTAAGAGCATGGCCAATCACCTATAACTCTGAGCAAGTTTAGGAATGATCTCTGACACAGAAAACATTTTCTATTCATCCCAATGCATCCTGGGGAGCAGTGTATATTGAATGTTCTCTCGCTAAGAATGGAGAGGGAGGCTGAAAGTTCTGGCAGCCTGAAATGCTGCTAAGCTAGGGGCCATTTATCATAGGTTACCACCTGAAGTGCTAAAGAATTGGAAGTTCCATTCACTCAACAGCCCACAAATATCGCCTTCGTATCTTTATAACCATTCATTTTCTTTCCTTTTTCAGCTGGTGGTTTGTAACTATGTTCTCATCAAACATTGTATATGCCTTCCTTCCGCATGTATGTTTAATGAAATTGCTGTAGAGCACCCAATTATCTTACAATTGGTATGCGCTTTAGAGACGTTTTAAATAAATAATCATGATAAAAAGGAACAACGACATCTAAATTGATAGCATTGTCTTTGAATAATAAGGAATTGCAAAATGCAAATGCTGACAGCGTTTGCTAATGTCCTTAGGGTGTGTGAACCTACACCTCCCAGCCTGCCCTGCTCCTGAATACACAGATATCGGTAAATCACATTTCACGATACAGTGTCCAGTAAGGTAAAACGTTGTAGTCTTCTTCTGTCCTTAGGCAGCCCAGACTTTCAAGGAAGATTGCTGAATGTCGCCCATGCGCAGTGCTTAATTTGTGGGGGTGGTTGCCGGTGGCCAACACCGGCACTCTTTTTTGGGCACCGGAACTCATGCTGGGCCAGCGCACGTGCAATTGCGTTGTTTGTTCTTCCACTTCGCTTTGCTTCGATTATAAATCATTGGGCTTTGTCATTCTGATCTCGATCTCTCTCGTGCTTGCAGGTTGCAGGCCATGGCTGGCTGGGCCTGGGAGGGGCCAACAATAGCAATAAACAACAAACTGTTACAAACAACAGCCAATGAAAACTACCATTCTGTTGCTACTATGCAGTATTTGATACATTCTGTATAGTAACACAGAATGTGCAGTTTTCATTGGCTGTTCTTCTGAGCCAGTGAAATTACATGGTGACGTGTTGTTTTTGCCACAGGAGGAAGCGCAGCGCCACCTTCATTTCACGAATTACTGTGAAGTGAAGTGTCGAGGCGTGGTCCTGACTTGTGAGAGAGAGAGCCTGCCCTGCGTGGTGCTGGTGCGGCCTAGTTGCTTCCCTGGGCCCCCTCTGCCTGCTTTTTCATTTGTGCGGGTGCCAGTGGGTGCACCCGGCCCGCCCCACCCTGAGGCCCCGACAGGAGACCAAGTCCCAGCCAGCAAAGCAGGCACTTGTTGTTACGTGCGGTGCAGCCTGAGCCTGTCACAGTCAAGTGATCAGGCAAGGCCCAGGTCACGGCCCGGGTGGCAGCACGGTCCCCTGGTGGTGTCCTGACTGCCCAGGAGTCAGGACCCCACTAGGGGCCCGTCCGCGCCCGGGCTTCTGTCTGTGTGACCTGTGTGCAGTGTGCTTCTGGCAGCCGTCAGTGCCAGGCCTAGGCCAATTTCTGTGACATGGGATTGCCGGCTGCCGCAGACTGAGTCGGATGACTCTGCCGCGGGCAGCCGGGCCCGTGGATTGTGCCCAAAAGTAAGTTTTCACTTTTTTCTTTGAAAACCTGGCCTTCCGTGGGGCCGGTGGCTGGGGCCCCGACCCATGGAAGGTAGGTTTTAAAAGAAATAACTTATTTTGAGTGGCGGCTGTGGCCCATCACTTCGAAAGTGATGGGCCTCAGCCGCCCAAATATAAGTTTTTTCTTTTAAAATCTTACCTTCCGTGGGGCCGCTGCGCTGCGCACCTATTTTTGTCATCATCAGGCTCAGCATGGCCATGGTGGTGGCGGCCCCACGGAAGGTAGCCTACCTGATTGAGGCAAGGCAGGGCAAGGCCCAGGACCGGGCGGGCACGGGATTCAGCATGGTCCCACTAGTCTGTCACAAAAGGAATTAAATGTTGTTTGCAACTTTGGCCACTTTTTCATTGGTGCCGAGCCCGACTCAAGACAATTGTATGCCCCAGTCTGACCCTAGATAGCATTCATCTAAGCGAAACATGAACTGTGAATTTTTGCCTGGGTGTTTCCGTTCTTCCTTTTAATGTTATCGGCCTCATTCGTTCACAAACGAGCTTCAGCGAGGGGACCCGGTCTGGAACGGTGTGCGTATTGGGCAGAAACCGAACACGCTGCACTTTGCGAGAAAAGCCCATGCAAAGACGAACTTCTGAAATGCCATTTCAGGCAAAGAAACACACATGGAAACTAGAGGGGGAAAACATGGTGCACGTGCCCACTAATCTGTCGTCATAAATAAAAGCACTAGTTGAGTATTCGTGTATAATTCTCAACCGTCTTTTGCTGTCATTTTGTTTTACATAATTCCAGCGCATGTTTTCTATCCTGATGTGTGGTTTATACACCAGATGTGGCCCTTTAACCTGGGTACAATACGCTCCGAGCATGTGCTCCGAATGAAAGCACATGCAATCCTCAGATAGGAATCCTCAGATAGAGGTGGGTGTCTGTTACACCCCGCAGTTTAGTGAAGTATGTCAAGAACATGTCAGTGGGAAGAAGATATCCGAAAATGCATTCTCCTCTGGCTCGCTGGAAAGAAGCCCTAAAGCAGAAGTAGCACAGGCCGTTGATTTCACAAAATGTCTTGCAGAAATGACTTTTTCCAAGTTATACAACACCATGCTCATGCTTGAAGGAAGGGTGAAGGGGGATGCATTTATGAGATGTGATGACTGATAAGGACTTGAGAGTAAATTGATTACACAAAACACCTGGATGAGGTGACTGAGGAACGGGCTGAGGGCAGGGTGCTCTTCCTGAAGTAACCGATTAACAATACTTGGTGTACTTTAACAGACTGTCAGATGGGGCAGAAGGGGTAGAGACAAATACAGTGCAACAGTGACTGAAACAGAATGCTTTTTAATTTATTTGTATTTTTAAAGCGCTACCACAGCCCAGGGGCATCGAGGCGCAGTTACAGGAGGAGCATGTCTTAGTTGAGTATTTATAACGCGCTTAATAACCAGAGGTTTCTAAGCGAGGAGTCGGGGATCGAACCTGTGTTGCTTCGTGTCGTCTTGCTTCCAATCGAGCACATTGCTACTGAGCTATCCTGAGTCCCGGGGCAACGCAGCTTCACTCAGAGCCATTTGGGAAACAGGGCGGTAGGATGGGGTGGGCCGGGCGGTGGGGGGTCATTCTACAAAATTGACAAATAAGGTAACATCCACAGGTTTGCAACAATTTTATCAAATGCATTATCGCTTCGAGGACAGCAAGTATGGTCCAGACGTCTAACAAGTGTGGTCTAGAACTTAGAAGTGTGTTCAAATGCACTCTTTTGCCTCTGGGTTTGCCGGAATGCTGGAACCACTACACCTAACATAACAAGTGTTTTCCAACTTTAAAGCATTATACTTTCTCAACCCATGTGTGCCCTTACCCATCCATCCCACTACTAGCCTGTGCCAGCAGTTGCTGCAGCGCCAAACATGTGACATGGAGCAGCAGCAGTGTGATGGGCAGGTGGTGGGCCAATCTAGGTAGGTCTAGCACTGAACTGGCGCGGCCGGCGCGCCCGCACTGAGGGTGGTGCTGCGCCCGCCATTATGTGGCAAATATTTTTTGGGCACTGGCACTTATTTTTTTACAAATTAAGCACTGCCCATGCGTATTGCATATTTCTATGAATAAACCGTCCCCATGTCATGCGTAGGCCAGTCTATATGCGTGCAATCGGGAATAACTTCCAATTCTTGGGTCTAAACTGGCATCAGGGCTGGACATATTTCCGACATTTGACATCAGCTCATCACCAGACAATGTTGAATGGACAATTTGAACTAAGTAGGGCACCTGTGGTTGATTTACCAAGGGTCAATAACTTAGAGGGTAAAGGATGGCATTAACCTAGGTATCTGAACTTCGCATGCTACAATGCTCAAAAGCCTACACTGGTGTGGAGCAGGGGAGTCCTTTTGGAGGACGCGTATTACAGATCCCTGCATCAACATGAGTGGAGCGGAGATGACCCTTGCACAACTGCCTTTCCAAGTGTGGCCATTTTGTCAGCAGAGTAAACCACTTGTTGCACAATGGGCACCACTTCAATACCTATCGGTAAGAGGAGTGTGGCACAGAATATGGCATGTCTTGCCCGAGTTTCTTGCAGTGGCTGAGGTACAAGAAAGCTAAGAACATTACGAACACCGTCCATCTGATCCATAACATAAACCAACAATTCTCAATGACATTATTGAAGTGCCAGATTCATCATCCACTTCATATGTTTAATTATAGAAGATTCCACAATCACGGGTGATAATGAATATATCAATAATCCAGTAGTGTCCAGACCTGCTTTCCTACGAGACCCGGAAATAGACCCGGAAATAGATATGCCCATCTATGCAAGCCGTGCACACATTTGCTCGAGCTTCACTGCTTCGAGCTTGATGTCAATGCTGCCACCTGTTAGGATGCCTGGCTGAACATTGACGTGTCCATTCCTTGCAAAGATACATAGCTCCGTTTCGTCCAGCTATGCTCCAGGTCCACAGAGAGCTTTCATCTGAAAATAGAATGAGGCAGGTGGATCCCCCAAATAACAGGCCGATTCATGGAATGAACGTGCGCCGAAAAAACGGCGCATGCGTGCGAAAATGTGCGATTCGCAGTGAAATAGCAAAAATCGCAGTGCAAGTGCGATTATCGCACAGAAAACATCGCACATCTATTCATGGAAGTCCATGCACGCGCAAAATGTGGGATGTGCGCTGAAAAAGTACGCGGCACACGCTGGGGCACAGGTCATCGAACGCTGTGCGATAAGGCCACAGCGAATTCGCACATAGCGCGGCGCACATAACAAAAGTAGGCGTAACACGGGGCGTTACACGCAGAATGGGGAACAACTTGTGAAAATGTGGGCGTCACGGGGGAAGTACAGGAGGCAAGTGCGCAGAACGCCCACACGCTCGCCTACAACACGTATTCATGGAATCGAATAGGGAAAAACAGCGCATGGCCAAAGACGCGCACAGGCCCATACATGTCCACCACACGAAAGCAGGCGGTAGTGTCCCTGCACAGGAAAAAAATGTGCGCCAAAGTTCTGCACACGCGAGAAGTACCACACGCGATCGGACATGGGGGAGCGTGTGCGTGTATTTCAGGGGTGCGCAAGAAGTTTCACACGCGATCGTGCCTGGGGGAGCGTGTGCGTGTATTTCAGGGGTGCGCGAGAAGTATTACACGCAAATGGCCTGGGTGCGTGTATTTCAGGGGCTCGCGGGTGTATTCACACGCGATTGTCCTGGGCGCGTGTATTTCAGGGGTGCGCGAGAAGTTCCACACGCGATCAGGCCTAGGGGAGCGTGTGCGTGTATTTCAGGGGTGCGCGAGAAGTCCCACACGCGATCGGGCGTGGGGGAGCGTGTGCGTGTATTTCAGGGGTACGCGAGAAGTTTCACATGCGATTGGCCTGAGTGCGTGTATTCCAGGGGCTCGCGGGTGTATTCACACGCGATTGTCCTGGGCGCGTGTATTTCAGGGGTGCGCGAGAAGTTCCACACGCAATCGGGCCTGGGTGAGCGTGTGCGTGTATTTTAGGGGTGCGTGAGAAGTCCCACACGCGATCGGGCCTGGGGGAGCGTGTGCGTGTATTTCAGGGGTGCGCGAGAAGTTTCACACGCGATTGGCCTGGGTGCGTGTATTCCAGGGGCTCGCGGGTGTATTCACACGCGATTGTCCTGGGCGCGTGTATTTCAGGGGTGCGCGAGAAGTTCCACATGCGATCGGGCCTGGGGGAGCGTGTGCGTGTATTTCAGGGGTGCGCGAGAAGTCCCACACGCAATTGGCCTGTGTACGCAATTCCATTGGACCAAAGGCCCTGACAGCGCAGGCGCGTCTGTGACGTGACACGCACGGGCGTGTCCCTGTACCCGGGGGAATGTTACAAGACCAAAAACTGCACGTCCGAGTGTCAGCCCGCGTGACTGGAGGATAGTGCCTCAATGCGTATACGCGGAAGTGACGTTGGACGTGTGGTGCGGTTTAAAAGGTACGTGTAGTACGTCATTTCCTTGTACGTGCTTCCCGTGGAGAGCGAGTGGGTGAAATCTGTACTTCTTGTCGGTTCACACGCGATTTACTTCACAGCGTTTCTAGTTCGTACTCCCTGTTACCTCTGTCAGTATTTTTCTGATTTTCTCTTCGACCTGTTTCCTCAAACAGCGTTGACTTCTCATTTTGTCCTGTCTCCTCAGACAGTGTACAATTCTTCTTTTGGCGGGGTGTTGCCAACGCGCACACGCGCATATTTTTCACGCTCTTTTCCCAGGCAGACGGTGAGTCGCGCACGTATTTACCAACGGTGCTAGCCCCGTGTGTAGTGTACCCCTTCAGAGGTCATTGTAGGCTGCATGTGACACGCATACGTTCATTTTTGTGTTTCTGGGTGCCACAGCGTAGTGCAGGTTCCTTTTCCCACGCACGTGGTCTACGAGGGGTCGCGTGCACGTCATTTTCTGTTTTAGGGGTGCCTGTGCATTGCGTGACCCGTCATCTTTCCCCAGGGGTTACATACAGCCTTGCTAGAGCACTTGGGTACGAATTCCATCTAGTACCCTACCCCTTTGACCCCCAATTGCCCAGGACAATTGTCCACTGCAACTCCCATACGCACAACTCCATCAGTGCCATGGCTGGGAGGCGAGCAAGTGGTAAGGGTGGCAAAGGTGGCCGAGCCTCAAGAGGTGGGCGTGGTGGGCGCGGTAGGGGACGTGGCCAGGATTTTCAGACTCCCCCAAGCCCCCCACGTGTGGAGGACCAGTCAGGGACACACATCCCCCCCCATGTTTGAGGGAAACGTGGCTGACACCATCCCTGCTCAGCCCTTGTTGGACCGGCCTGTTGTGGCACCTGACCTAGCACAGGGTGACTCCCAGGCTGACTTCCAGGTCGCCAAGTCTAGGCCACGGGTGGCGGCGCAAGCCAGTGTCACCAGGCCACGTGGTACAGGGGCAGCCATGTCATCTGCTGCCCCGAGTAGGCGGGGTGGGGAGGCTGCAGGGGCAGCTGCAGCTCCGTCCACCCCAGCTCTGACTCCCCCAGCAAGGACAGTGTTGGTCCCGGTACATGAGACTGAGGTTCCCCCTGCCATAATCACACTTCAGCAAATGCCTGCAGATAGTCATGTGGTCAGTGTGCCATCGCACACTACTACTACACAGTCCACCGGTGCTCCTGCCTCTAGTGTCCAGAGCGGCGTAGGGCACTCTGGATCCCCACCACCCACAAAAAGAAAGAGGAAGAGTGCTTGTCCAGTACAGGCTGATGACCCCGACACGGCTACACGGTCCGGCACGCCAAGGAAGCCTAGCTTCAATGATGCCGAACTGGATGCACTTGTGCAGTATGTGTCCGAACATGAAATGTTGGTCACTTCAGGGTGTAGGATTACACCAGCTCGACGTCAGGCACATTGGCAGTCCATCGCGGACAGCATAAGTGCCCTTGGGTTTATGAGGCGCACAGCTGTTGAGTGCTACAAGCGCTGGAACGACCTTACCCTAAGCGTAGGGCAAAGAAAAAGCTGGCCTCAAGTCATGCCGCAACTCTGGTGACTGGAGGTGGGTCTCCACAAGAGGACATAGAACTCACTCTACATGAGCATGTTGCTGGGACCTACGTCACAGAGGAGCAGATCCAAGGTGTGGGAGAACTGCCAGATTACGAGGCATTGTCCGGTGAGTGCACATGCATGTGTGTGTGATCCATGTGTATGTAGTTTGTGGGAGGGGATCTGGTTGAGTGCCAGGTCAGGGTGTGTGTGCCTGAGTGTTTTGTCCCACCCATGTGCTTCATCCAATGCATTCTGCGCCCCGGGATTTGGGTATTACAGTATCCCTACTGGCCACTGTAGGCGTTTTGCACTACATTGTGCCAGTTGCCCTTGAAGTGGCATCTTGCTACCACATTGTTCCGTATTTAGCTGTGTTCATTCAGGCTGATTGTAGGAATTCACCTGGTTCTACTGCGCATCACTCTGCCCCATTGTCACATATATGTCATGCCCATGGTACATGCCATCTGTGTGATGGCATGTGTCATGTATGTGTATTGGACATGCCACTCACAGGCCAATGTGTGATGGCACTGCTAGCCAGCATGCAGCTGATGTGTTGCTCTCCCATCTTGGTGTCATCAGTGTCTGACATTTTCCTCCCCTTCCAACTCATGGACAGTGCATGCATGGGAGGGTCATAGTCATGTGGGACATGTGTAAATCAAGTACTGGTACTGTAGCTTGTCTGGCCTAATAGCGTGCCATGGTGCTAATGCCTGTTTCCACTTTTTGTCTTTCTTGTTTTTGCAGAGGATGACGCACCTGATGCTGTTGAGGGAGAGGAGATGGTGAAGGCCCAGGAGGGATCTGAAGCACGACCAGGCACCAGTGGGGGACGTGGTTTGGTGGTGGGGGAGAACCCTCTCTTGCTGCAGGCCATACTGTCCCGGGGTGTCCCTGGCTGCACCTCCCCAGAACTCTTTTCAGGTGTTGATTCAGATGAGGCCTATGTGGATTCACAGGTATGTGTTCATGGAAGGGATACTGTTCTGTCCGACCCACCTGCACCAGGGGTAGAGCCCACTATGGGGATGTCAGTGTTGGTAGGTGCGCCTGTGGTGGTTACGGATGCAGGGCCACACTCCGCAACATCTGATCCTGTTCCTGGGCCAGCAGTTCAGAGGGGAAATGCAGTCCTGCAGCCTCAGGCAGTGCCGACACAGCAAGGCGCAGTTCGCCTTGCCCCAGACAGGTGTGGTGCCCGCCAACGCGGTGGCCGTCCGCCACCAGGCAATACCACATGGGAGCAATCCATTTACGGTATGGCCAACCAACAGGCAGCATCATCCGAAATGATTGCTCAGGCCATGGAGAGGGTGGCCACTTCCATTGTCCCCCCAGAAAGGCAGATGGAGCTACTACAGCAGGCAACAGACTCCATTTGCCAATCAGTCAGAGAGGACATTTTGGCGTCCAACAGGGACAGACAGGCGGCCCTGGACAATCTGAGGGAATCAATTTCTATAGATGCCCAGGGACAGAGGGAAGCCCTGAGGGGAGAGGTCCGGCACCTCAGGCAGACTCTTGTGGACCTTGAGGCTTCCACTGTCACCAGGACGGAACAGCTGCTGGAGCGCGTCACCCGTACGCTCTCAGCAGAGATGCAGGCAACTCAGGCGGAGGTCCGGGCAACACGTCGGGTGTTGCATGGGGATCTCCGCACCATATCCCTCCAGAACGAGGCCTTCCAGGCCCGCATGCTTGCTGCCATGGAGGACCAAACTAGGGCATTGCGTGGGCTGCCTCCCATGGCACCACCACCTCCTGTGGCAGCAGAGGTTGAGGAGAGCGAATCCAGCAGTGAATCTCCCACTATTTAGTAGCCGTGCAGGCCATGAGCCCATGGAGGTGTTTTTTTTCGCAACATTCACGCAGGTGGCTGTTGGTGGGCACCCTGTCCTCGGACCTCCTGGGTGGCCTCCCCCACCCCCCCTGGCCCACACATGGCCATTTTTGATTTTTGATTTTTGATTTTTGTTGCAGTGTGTTGCCTTGTGTGGCTCCAGTGGGCATCCACTGTATTCCGGCTGGGCACATGCAGGCTTGTCCTGAGTTTGGGTTAGATGCTTGGGTCAGTGAGACACACACCCCTCCTGCTTCCCGTTTCCATGGGCTTGCAAAGGGTGTGCCCAAGTGACAGTGAATTACACAGTGACGTTGGACTCCCATGAGCTGTGTGGGCAGTCTGTAGTCAATACTGTGTATACATTCCTAGTGCATATTGTTGTTGTATTGTGCACTGCATGGTGTATTGATGTGTGCTTGTGCATCCATGTCTCCCTCCTGATTTGCAGGTTCATTCCTCATGTCTTCACAAGGCCGTCCACTTTGGAGATGGGGCTCATGTTGTGAGCAGTGGACTTCCAGATGTGCGTGGCAACAACACTGTACAGTTGGAGGTGGTGGATGTGCTGTCATTCTCATGTTGTAAGACTACGTATCCTTTGCCTTAGTACTGTCATGTTTATGCTATGTCGATTGTATTGTGGTAAGTATTTGGTCATGTGTGTTGTTTCTACATTCATGTGGGCATATTGTGTGTGGCCAGTTTCCATTAGGGACACTGTACTTTGTGACACGTGTCATGTTTGGGGGATGACTTTGTTTGCTCTCACATGGCATGTCATGCCATGGTGTGTTGGGTGGCGGTGCTGGGGAGGGGTTGGGTGACATGGCACTGTTGTCATGTTGTGTCTTGCAAGGGGGTAATGATTTCAGCAGCATAGAAGTGTGTCTTTTGAACACCGCATTGGTGCTGTTTGTGTAGTTTGGGAAGCACACAATGGAACACTTCCAGATGTACAATCTCAGGCTGGTATGGTTGTGACAGTTGACTGTCCATTGACACATCATAATTGTCAGTAACAATCATCATTGATTGTCAGCTGTTATGTGCCAGGGCTGTGTGCACTCCACAGGGGTGTGATTTTATGTGAAGTAATTAGCCAAGAGCTGCGTACGGGCTGCCTCACCCCGTGCCCTTTCCCCTCCCATGCGCAGTGGGCATGCATGTGGTTGGGGATGTGGGGGCACCACCATGTCCACGGCCAGGCCCCGGCGTGTTGCAATGTTGTGCAGGACACATGCTGCCACTATGATCCTGCACACTACTGGGGGAGCGTATAACAGCTGCCCGCCAGAACGGTCAAGGGAGCGGAAGCGTGACTTGAGCACTCCAAATGTGGGCTCCACGATGCCCCGGGTTGGAATGTGGGCTGTGTTGTATCTTACCTGTTGTAGCGTGGTGGGGTTCCGAATTGGCGTCATCATGTGGGTGCTGAGAGGGTAGGCACTGTCCCCTGGGGAGGTGGTGATGAGTATCATCAGTGGGGTTGTGACATTACTCAGTATCTGACATGCATGCATGCGCAGTGGCATTTATACTCACCGAGCAGCCATGTATCGCCATGCCGCCCAGCTTCTATGTCCCGGTTTAGGGTAGACATTCTGTAGATGAAACTGTCGTGGGTGGAGCCTGGATAGTTGGCGTATACTGAGGTGATGATTCCCTTGGCATCACATACTACCTGGGCGTTGATGGAATGCCAGTGCTTGCGGTTTCTATAGTTGTGCTCAGTTGCCCAGGGGGGACGTAGAGCCACATGGGTGCAATCAATGGCACCTAGCACTTTGGGGAATTGTGCCACCCTGTAGAAGTCCTGGGCAACAGCCTGCCTTTCTGCAGGTGTTCTGGGCAGGTATATGTGCCTGCGGACTGATGGGTGTGCAGTGATGATGGCCAAGACCTGGTGTAGGCAGCGTGACTGCGTGGCCTGTGACACCCCCCCCCCACTATGGCACTTGTCCGCTGAAATGATCCAGTCGCCAGGAAGTGCAGTACATTGAGGACCTTCTCCAGGGGGCTGAGTGCTTGGGAGCACAGGGTGGTTGATGTGAGGTCATCCTCCCACTCACTGACCAGGTCGAGTATTATGTGAGGTGGAAACCTGTACCTCCCATACACATGGTCATCAGGCATCCCAAAAAGGCTGGTTCTGGGTGTAAAAATTCTGGCCCGGACTATCCTCCTCCTCCTCCGGTATCCCACGGCCACTGCTTCTAGGAACGGTATGTTCATCCTGGCGTCTGAGCTTGCTTGTTGTTTGCGTGCACTTTTATGCTGTGCGGGTGGACGTACGCCTATTTCCTGCTGGCGTACGTGTTTCCGGATTGGCCACGTTCGTTTCCATGAATACGTGTTGTAGGCGAGCGTGTAAAACTTCCCGCGCAGCCCAGCCCAATCGCATGTGGAACTTCTCGCGCACCCATTGAAATACACGCACACGCTCCCCCAGGCCCGATCGCGTGTGTAACCACCCGCGAGCCCCTGAAATACACGCGCCCTGGCCAATCACGTCTGGAACTTCTCGCGCACCTCTGAAATACACGTGCCCAGGCCAATCGCGTGTGGGACTTCTCGCGCACCCCTGAAATACACGCACACGCTCCCCCAGGCCCGATCGCGTGTGTAACCACCCGCGAGCCCCTGAAATACACGCGCCCAGGCCAATCGCGTGTGGAACTTCTCGCGCACCTCTGAAATACACGCTCCCAGGCCAATCGCGTGTGGGACTTCTCGCGCACCCCTGAAATACACGCACACGCTCCCCCAGGCCCGATCGCGTGTGAAACCACCCGCGAGCCCCTGAAATACACGCGCCCAGGCCAATCGCGTGTGGAACTTCTCGCGCACCCCTGAATTACACGCAACGCTCCCCCAGGCCCGATCGCGTGTGAAACCACCCGTGAGCCCCTGAAATACACGCGCCCAGGCCAATCGCGTGTGGAACTTCTCGCGCACCCCTGAATTACACGCACACGCTCCCCCAGTGCCGATCGCGTGTGAAACCACCCGCGAGCCCCTGAAATACACGCGCCCAGGCCAATCGCGTGTGGAACTTCTCGCGCACCCCTGTAATACACGCACCCAGCCCATTCGTGTGTGAATCTTCCCGTGCACCCCTGAAATACACGCACGCAGCCCAATCGCGTGTGAAACTTCCCGCGCACCCCTGAAATATACGCACGCAGCCCAATCGTGTGTGAAACTTCCCGCGCACCCCTGTAATACACGCGCCCAGGGCAATCGCGTGTGGAACTTCTCCCGCACCCCTGAAATACACGCACTCGCTCCACCAGGCCCGATCGCGTGTGAAACCACCCGCAAGCCCCTGAAATACACGCGCCAGGCCAATCGCATGTGGAACTTCTCGCGCACCCCTGTAATACACGCACACGCTCCCCCAGGCCCGATCGCGTGTGAAACCACCCTCGAGCCCCTAAAATGCACCCCTGAAATACACGCGCCCAGGCCAATCGCGTGTGGGACTTCTCGCGCACCCCTGTAATACACGCACACGCTCCCCCAGGCCCGATCGCATGTGAAACCACCCGCGAGCCCCTGAAATACACGCGCCCAGGACAATGGCGTGTGGAACTTCTCGCGCACCCCTGAATTACACGCACACGCTCCCCCAGGCCCGATCGCGTGTGAAACCACCCGCGAGCCCCTGAAATACACGCGCCCAGGCCAATCGCGTGTGGAACTTCTCGCGCACCCCTGTAATACACGCACACGCTCCCCCAGGCCCGATCGCGTGTGAAACCACCCGCGAGCCCCTGAAATACACACGCCCAGGCCAATCGCGTGTGGAACTTCTCGCGCACCCTTGAAATACACGCACCCAGGCCATTCGCATGTAATACTTCTCGCGCACCCCTGAAATACACGCACACGCTCCCCCAGGCCAAGTCGCGTGTGTAACTTCTCGCACTGGTACAGGGTTGGCGCAGCCCTTTGCGATGGTTTTGCGATCTTGATGGCTTTTCCTTGCGCAAGGGAGATCTTGGGGGCGTAACTGGCGCTGCTGTAGGGTCGCTGAGCCACTCTGCCCCACGTCTGCTTTTGGAGGTGGGAATCCATGAATACACTGTGCGCGGAAATTGATTTTATCGCACGCGGCTGGCGCAGACATTCACACGGGCACGCTGTGCGCCAGCCGCGTACGACACTTTTGAGAGGAATTACATGAATCGGCCTGTAAATGTTTTAATTTGACACCATGGTGTTTAAATCCCATACTACATGCAAATTGTCCCATTAACACGGGCTCTCACTCTTCCTACAATCTGTTTAACGTACTTGACTGATGCCAAGGAAGTTGCCCAGGAAAAAGCCGAACGTCCGCCATTGCTTCTTTATCTTTTGTAACAGACGGAGGGGGGACTTCCAAAGTCTTAATCTGGGCACAGAGCAATGTCTCTGGGGTGCTCAAGGTGAATGAGAACACGATCCATTAGCATTTTCTCTGCAACATCCAACTTCCAGATATTGCTGTAGCCCAGCAGGTGTGCACCACACAAGGCCAGAGATTGAGTTTTGGCATTGAATAGTTATTATGTATTTATTTATTTATTTATTTATTTATTTATTTATTTTTTGTATTTCTTGTATGGCGCCACATGCCCATGGGCCTTATGTGGAGGGTCAGGCATTTTCACATAACGTGTGGTGAATCTAACAGTAGCTCCCTTTCATCATAGATATATTAGGTCACTTTCTTTTTATAATGGTCCAACAGATGAGCCATTATTTTTACACCGCACCCCCACGCAGTCTATCATGTATACACTCCCAATTACCTCACTCTTTGGGAACATTCAAATCTTCAAAGTTATTCTCATATGGCATATAGGGATTATATGTTGTTTTAGTGACACATTTAGGTTTTTTCTATGTACTGTGATATGTGATTTCGTCTGTGTCCATTTGTAAGTGGTTTATTTGAAATTTAGCTTTTTAGATTTTGTAGGTTTTAGTGGTAGTTTTGTACACTGTGTTAGGTGTGGGTAGTATTGTATGTTTTAATTTAAATATTCTGTATTAAACAAAAATTCTTTTTTGAAATTTGGAATTTTGCACGCAGTCTATGTTGTCAAGACCTGTAGTGCCGGAGAATCTGTCAGAGGTGTCTAATCGTTGGGGGAGAAGGAGGGGTGGAAGTAGATAAAGTTTACCATCTTATCCTTCTTTTATAATATAATCTATGTTCCTATTGGTGGAGTAAGATGTGGTACATATAAATAGGATCCTGTGTACCTATTTGATTACATATTCTCATATGGCACACCATACACTGGCTTTTCTGGTGCCAATATGTGAACCCTTCATAAGATACATATCTTAGAATGTGTTGAGCTGCTTTTGCAGATATATAGGGTCTTAGCTGAAAATGGCATCATCTCTTCTGAACAATATGACCAACCCTCATGTATTAACAAAGACGATAATGTGGGCACAAGCACACAAACTTGACAGGACTCCATTCTTTACTGGAAAAAATACTGCTGCTTTACCACCAGAGCCCCATGGTAATGTTGCATGATTCTCGCTTCTTAACAGCCAGAGGGATTTTGATAGATAACAGGGAACTCAACAGCTTTAGCTGAGTTACACAGTCAGAATTAGTCTAAAAACTGATAAAAATGGTAATTAAAAAAACATTATTTTCAATACAAATTTCTGGAACAACTGAAGGTGAATGTCTAGTCTTTATGCTGCAAATAACAAGGGGGATCCTGGGAGTCCCTCTGCCGGACATTATTCCCGGTTACGAGAGCCTTACCCAGATTCTTTAGCTCACTATCTTTCACAGAGGAGAAATATCCAAAACATATCAGTCTTTGTCCTGCCCTGGGGCAGTCCAGCTAGGCAATTCTCCTCTGAACAAGAATACCAACAACACCAGACACGTGTTTCGGTCTGGTTGGAACTCATCAGTAGGGTGGAACTGTGCCTCTCTAAGATTAGTGAGCAAGAGGTCCACCTCTGGATTCCCCTAGTAACTTAGGATGACTCAAAGTTACTTAAAATATGCAAATAACAAGGGGGGTCCTGGGAGTCCCTCTGCCAGAAATTAGACCTGGTTACGAGAGCCTTACCCAGATTCTTTAGCTCACTATCTTTCACAGAGGAGAAATATCCAAAACATATCAGTCTTTGTCCTGCCCGGCAGCGGATCTCCCAGGACCCCCCTTGTTAATTTGCTAGTCTTTGTGCTGACAGAACACCCTACCCCCACACCTCTCCGGAAACGTCATTTGTAGATAAGTCACCATGTTAAACATAAGGCAAGAATCTGCACAATTTAATAAAACTCTACCACATATTTTACCCTGGTTGTCAATAATGAAGATTAGGAAAGTTTCTTTGCCAGATCCCTAATAGTGCTGTACTTAAACAAATCAAAATGTCAGCCTCCACATCGTGAGGCAGGTATCTTCTTGTGCTCCATTATTGCATTAAATAATCTTGTCAAAAAGGTGGCCAAGACACTTGTCTCACTATTAAAAATATTGTTTGGGAATTTGTCGGTCCTCATGCTTTCCAGAGTTTTTAAAAATATCATGGCACCCCAATTACTGACTCAATGAATACCAACCTAAACCCTTTTTTTTCGGGCTTCTGAGTTCTACTTCGGTCTAGAGTTAATAAAACTTGAGTAAGTGGTTATTCCAAGCTTGTTCTGCCAGACAGGTCTGCAGTACAGGATGCCAACCCTACAAACCCTGGACAACATTTCCCCAGAAGTCGGGCTGGGTCGGTAAAACATCTGACACACATACAGATTCTCATCTCTATTTTAGTATTGCATTATCTTTGTTACAAAAAGCTTTCAGGGACGTCATCCTCCTCAATATGTCCTAGTTTAAATGTTTTTACAGACCCCTTTACGCCATGCTTTTGCTGTCATCAAACAGTTTTGTTGACTCCACGTGTTCTGGTACATAAAGTTGTGACCAGAGTAGCCAATTTATTTGTCTGCATCTTACACCTTGGAAGGGGAGTTAGATTCTACTTGAAGCACTATAATAGTAGGGTGCCATATAAATAGGGATTATTTTCTCAGGTTCCAAATGTACCCAGTGTATTCTTTGTATGTTGGCTTGTTCCAACCCTATAAACTGGGTTCTTAAATCATGTGTCTGAGGTGCCTCTGAGCTATTCTCCTGGCCAAACTGGTGATATCTCCATCTCTTGCATTCTATGTCACCTTGTAAGTAATATGTTCACTCTAGTCTATGTATGTATGTATGGGGTTTATAAAACAGACTTCTAGCTGTACAAAGGGCATGCACTGAGCTACAAGTAGGGTACAGAGGTAGCAGAGGAGCTGTGATGGGTACAGGAGCAATCAGGGAAGAAACTTCAGAGGAGAAGAATAAGGTTTCAGTTGAGTGTTCAGTGATAGGCAATAAAGTCTTTGAAGTGATCGGATGAAAGGTGAACAGTCTAATCAATGTTAGTTACTTGTTCCAGAGACAGGGTGCATAGTCAGAAACGGTGATCATTGCGCCAACATATAACAAAGGAGACCTGACACTCCCAAAAACTACAATCCAATATCCCTTTTGAATTCACGTGCACAATTATTCTCAAGAGCAATTTTGTACACATGACAAGTTGGTGTGAGGATGGAAAATATTTAGCTGAGGAGCAAGTTGATTTTGAAAAAGGAGTATCAACAATTGACCAGGCTTACATATTCCAGATGATACTGTATACATGTGTGTTATTAGAGAAAACCAATATAGCTGGCTTCTATGGGCCTACAGAGTGTATTCGACACCATCCAACGAGATAAGCTCTGGCTGGTGTTCGAATGTCTGGCAATTCCTGAAGCTTATTAAATACTATTAAAACTCTTAACTCCTACATCTGTGTGGTCTTAAGATGGGGCTTAATCAGAATACACCATACCCTCAGCAACTTTCAAACTATCAACAGTTAGCATTCACCAACAGGTGCATCAATTTTACTATGGGAGTAATACAGAGCTGTGTATTGTCCCCCTTATTGTTTGCATTATATATTGACCAAATAATTATGAATATTAACAAGGTAGAGGCTTCTGTCCCACAGTTTGCTGATGGCAAATGTGGAGTTCTATTTAATGTGGATTAACAGCTTTAATTTATAAGATCTCAGTGGGACTACTGCCACAGCTATCTAATGTACATTTAGCCGCAAAGGCCAAGGGAATGACTATTAATATCGTAAAGTCCAAGTTAATGGTTGGTAACCTTTGGCGAGGCAGACACCCTTGTGATATGATAATAACGGTCTGCTGCAAAGCCATTGAGAAGGTGGATACCTCTGACTATTTGAGTATAAGAATTAGTAGTAATCTTGGTTGTTAAGGCTCAGAGTGAGAAGTCTGTTCTTACTTTAAGTAGGATGGTGGGATAGTGGTTTCAACCCCCTTAATAGCAGGTATATCGCACACATATTGGTGGTATATTACGGGCAGGCTAGAACAGCATCCATGTATGTTGCTGAAACGTGGTTTTATTGAAATTCAGCACCATTGTAACCGAAGGAAGATAAAATCAGAAAACACCTATTGACCTTCCAGGAAGTGCTCCCTCAATCCTGGTTAGGCTTGAATTTGGCCTAGCAAGCACAACTTGTGATTCTAGATTAAAACAAAAAAAACATTGTTGTATTGGGTGAAAATCTGAAATAAAAAGGTTTTGAGAAGTTTTTGAGAAGATATGCAATGTGGCTCACAGCATGCAGAGAGCAAAAATGGCCAGGTTTCATGTAATATTATGTCAAACCATGTTGAACCACATTTATACTGTGTAAGCTGATTTAGAACCACCAGAACCTGTGGTGCTGCCTTTGGACTCCTTTTGCTGCCTCATCAAACCAGCTCAACACTGAATCAGCCCAGCAGAGTCTCACCACCTGTGCACCATGCAGATTACTACAATTGCCATACCATTGAACCAAGCATCGAACCACCAGAACTTTGCATCACAGGGCGACTTGAACCACTGCACCATCACATCACTTATCGACTTGAACTAGCAGTATTTAATTTCAAACCACTATTGCTCTTTGAACTACTCCTGGTGATCTAAACGGCTTTGCTTACCGTTGTGTTCGAACCGCAGAGACCACCACTCAAACCGGACTCAATGTTGACTCACCACCTCGGTTCAACATGACTGGCTGCCCTCTATCCCGGTTTGACCTTGAGGCCTGCCTAGACCCTGTTGAAATGCCTAGTAACTGAAATCAGGAATGTTTTAGAAATCCTGTTCCTTGGTCTATTTTCGGAGCATAGAGACTGGTTAATGCACCTTTTTCTTCAAGAAACATAAACTTTAAGTGCCGTTATTTCAATTCCTGCTTTTGTCTCCCAGCTAAAGTATCCATAGTGCCTACATCTATTTGTTCTGCATCTTCTATCTTCTGTGTTCTTTTACAGGGGTGGATTTTTAAAAGTATTTTTCATAGATGTATAATTGATTTGTTTGATAAAGTACTCATATATTTTTTACAGAACTATGATTGGGCATTCTTTTTTTGGAACTATTGTGTTATTACTGTTTCACATTCACACCCTTTCTAAGAGTATAGCCTTACCTCGAACCCATGTTACCTCAAAAGGTAAAGAAGGTACATCTCTTGGCTGTGGCTGTTTTACCTTTATGAATGGGATGACTGTTGGTTTGTAGAAGTAAGGGGACTGAGTAGAAGGTTTAGCCACTACCCATCCCTAACTTTGTCTCCCCATGCCACCATTTTAGGCCCAATATTCCACCAACAATACTGCTTTGAAACAGCTTTTCGTTATGTGGCTTGTAATCAAGGTCATTGCTTCACTACACAGGCTCTGATTCATGGAATTATTTTCGTGTAAAACGGGGGTTTGCGTGCCATTCTGCCTGAACATCTCCATTTGTAAAACTGGGATTTGAGGGCAGAATGGCATGAAAAAACCTGTTTTACACATGTGTGTTAATTTGTTACGTTTTGGGTCCAGACTATGCAAAGAGCTCTGCATATGGTGAAAATGAAGTCTGACCGAAGATTTCAGCTATTTCTAGGGTATTTGGGCCAAAATCTAAATGAGGGTGTGAGTGTGAATTAACAGTCATACGTAATTAACTGAAAAACTTCACTTCAGGTTCTAATTAATGCATTATCATCACACTAAAACAAATATTTAAGTTCAAGAAAATGAATTCCTGCATCCAAATAAGGAGTTTATCAAAAGACACTGGACCTTCGTTAGACACTGTCATCGAGTGAAACATCCATGCTCTCAATGACAAAGACTGCCACATAGTTAGTGAAGCAGAGGAGTTTGGGTGATATTATGGTCATTTTGGGCATGAGCTATTGAATTTTGCACATGTGCAAACGTACCTGCAACCATGAAACTTAATTTGCACGTGTGCCAATGCCATTGTCAATTAATATAGTTTCTGTAAGTGCTACTTGCATTTGCACTTTTACAGGTGTATTGTTATGGGGCCATTGTGCCTTCATCAGCTGCTGTCAGTCATTAACTACCAGAGAAAACATTGTTTTATCAAAAAATAACTAATGGAGAATTGTTCAGCAGGACCATTATTTCCGTCTGGGTATCCGGCTCCCTTCCTTGACAAGCAGCTATCCTTTTATAATCTTGACTTGCTCTGATGTCAACAAAGACAAACTTGCCTAATGACCACAGCCTCTGATTAAAACACGTTTGTTTTTTCAATTGAAAAATGAAACTGTTGATTCCGGTTGTTCCCTTGATGTACTGGCTTCATATTTGGTTTCTTTACGTGGTTATGTTCCCATATTACCATATGCACGGTGCAAAATAAAAAAGACAGTTCATTGGATTCTATTTCTTGTATATTATGCAAAGTCATTGGGCCTGATTACGAGGCTGGCGGTAGGCGTGCCTGTAATACAGGCACAGCTGCCGCAAATATAAATTTTTTCCAGCGCCCAGCAATTAGCGGGTCATTACGGCCTTGCCAGACCTGATAATTGCCTATTCCTGGGCGCCGGAAAATATTCTTCCACATTCCCATTTGAGCCCCATAGGGCTCAATGGGATTGGGGAAGCCGGATGCACAGGGACCGTTATCAACAGTGTCGGTGCATCCGACATGCTCTGCTCACGATGCCGGTACGGCCGCCAGGTCAGACCTGGCGGCCGCAATAGCACCCGCAAGCAGAACTCGTAGTTTGCCAGTCCGGGAACTACGGTACCGGCATGCTTACCGGTACCGTAGTTGTCGGACTGGCAATCTTATAATGAGGCCCATTGTGCCTAATATAGCATTGCCTTGGGAAAGTGTTTTTGAAAAATATATATGCTCATCATATATATAAAAAAAATCTTAACATATTATGGTCTAATTATGTATGGCTATGTATAATAACGGGTACGTTATATTTTTATACTGATATGTTTTTTAAAATGGTTATTGCATCTGTGATTATTAAAGAAAGTTTTTTGGATGATTTCGATGAATGGCTTTCTGTAAAAATCAAGCAATACTCTTCACATTGATTGCTAAGAGGAACAGCCATATGGACAAAGGAACAATAACAACTTGGCGTACATCTTTTTGGATGTTTTTCTCTGTATTATGTTTATGAATACGTGTTTTGAAGGGAATTATAACAGGGTCTAGAGACAGTGAGCACACCTAATTAACATCACTGTGACAACACAACCTGAATGTGGGTTTGTGTCCAGCCAAAGTGTTTTTTTCAAGGAGGTGGAACGGTTTGTGGACCACCAGCTCAGTGTATTCATGGAAAACGGTATCACTACATATTATCCCCACCAAAAATATCGCCGTATATATGGTTGTTTGGAACGGCCATAGGCGATATTTTTGGTGGGGATCATTTTGGGGGGTTTTGGTAGTGTCCCCCGCGCCTTTAAAAATAATGCGGGGGTTGCAGTGTGTCCCCCGCAGGTTCCATGCCTTAATATTGCCGCAAAAATATTTTGATATTTTTGTATGCCGATATTTTTGCAGGGATATTAACACATGGAACCGGGAAAACACCTTTATTGAGAGGACATGCCATGATCCACCCTGACCAGCCAAGCATGTGAGGCTCTGTAGTGGGAATAATTAAATGCTTGGAGTTGGTGATTGGTTATCACAACCTCTGAGCTGGCAACGTTGGTAGTAACTTTGCTGTAGCCCTTTGCAATCTCCATCTTCACAATGTTAAACCAGAAGGTGTTTTAGTGCTACTTATTTTTAACAGGCTCAGGTGAAATAAGACCTTTATTGGGTACAGGTAGATTTCAACTTTAAATCGATCAAAGGATTCACGATGGCTGGAGGTCTGATTCAACGGGTGTTGCCATATCAAGACTTACATTTAAGCACAGATATGAACGACCGGATGAATTTAAATTTCTCTTAAACCAGCTGTTTCATGTGCAGAAGATAAGTTTGTATATAACAGGAAGAGAAAAAGCAAAGAACTATTTTCGAGCACCGAATGCCGGTGACTCCCACCCTCTCCCCTCTTTGCTCCTACACCAAACAACGTTCATGGTTATACATACACTTTTATTGTAAAATTCGTGTATTAAAACAGGCGTTGCACAAAAAGTTACATCGCATAAAACCCACTACAAGCATAAACATATATTGTACAAATTCACAAAAACACAAATACGTTTACATTAATAATCCATCCCACACACGGGTCTTAGTGCAAATCTACAATGGTCCAAACTGTGTGGTTATGTAAACATCCTGACAGGTTTCAGTCCCCAAACACAGTTACTGTGTCATTCTTCAGGGGCTAAACAGCCACGAATTCTGAAATGATTGTCAGGTGGGTAAAATGGTCTCCACAGCGTAGCAGCCACACCAAAGACTTACTCAAACCAAAACACTGCTTCCTGTGCTCGGTATATTCCTTAATGCATACAAGCAGTCATGCTGCTTTTAAGTAGGACTGATGCCAGTTAGGGACAGGTGTCCAGAAATAAACCATGCTAAAACACTCCTTAGTCTGGGGGTTGCGTGACTCGTAACTGCTTCACACACACTTCATGGGACCAGGTCATTCCAAGATCCAAAAGCAATCGTCTAACTAGTCAAACAGTGAAACAGTGTGGACATTTCACTGTAACTTAAAGAAATGAACTAACTTCCTGCCCTGCAATGAAGCATTTACACCAAATAGTACCACTAATACAGGCCATGACAATTACACAATGGGCCTCATTCCGACCTTGGCGTTAACCAAGGCGCTATTAGCGCCTTGGTTGACGCCGTTATTTTTCCGACTCCGCCATGGTGAATGGTGGAATTACCGCCCCATTCCAAGGTTGGCGGGGTCGGTAATTCCCCATTCACCAAGTGCCCTTCCCCATTCCCATTTTTGCACCATAGGGCTCAATGGGAATGGGGAAGGCGCTAATTACGCCACTGTAAATTATGGTGCCGTAATTAGCTCCTAGGTCCCTTTGCGGGTTGGTTTTTTAACGCCTGCAAAAAGCAGTTGTTAAGTACCAACCCGCAAAGGGAACTCAGAACAGGGCGGTAAGGGTTTAACGGCACCAGTCTCGTTAGCGGTGACCGTTAACCCTTACCGCCCTACTCGGAATGACCCCCAATAACATGTATCTAAATCCCTTATCTAAAATACTTTGTCCAGTTGGCCTGGCCTATATGCAATCATAATTCCTGCATTGTCCGGACTCTTTATTTTTAACAATTGTGCATATGTTTGCTTCTTTCTAACACATGGGCACTGTAGGCAGAATAAGCCCGTGATTACCACAACATTATTGTGAAAACACTGTTAGGTATAACTAGCACTATCTTGGGGTATACCCAGGGATATGAGTGTGCTTAGGTTGTGTGAAATTATCATGTATAACGAATAATGTTTTTTTCAGAAGCTGCAGCAACTTGTATGTTTTGGCTCCGCACCTGCCTATCACTAATTATGTACTCATTGAATGTTGTACAGCAGTAACAATTGTGCTTATCCAAAGAAACATACATGTACTTTATTGTACAAATTCGACTTCTAGTCCTTTCAATTCAAATCTCAAACAGGATACATGTTAGACAAACAGAATAGTGTGTTCCGGCTTTTAGGTATGGTGGTCTACAAACAGTAACAAGATTTCTTCTGACCCAGTTGTTCTAAAATGATTAGGGCACTTAGGGGGTCATTATGAAACAGTGCCAGAATACCACCCAACATAATTACCGTCACCACCACTTGGTCCAGGGGTATTACTACCAGATTATAAGTGTTGGTGTAAATCCCCATTTCTTTGGTGTCCACTGGACTCAATGGGACATTTTGGGCACAATTACTGCAGCAGTAATTCCACCACTGTAATTGCACTGAAAACGGGAAGAAAGTTGCAGATTTTCCTCCAGCTCAGAGCTGGAGGTGAAGACTCAAACTTTCCACCCAACTATAGTTTTTACCACACCGCCCAACTCATGATGGATGAGGCCCTAGACACGGCAAGCCAAGTTTCCGGCTAGGCTTTTATGGAATCGGGAGTTTATATTGTAATCGGGGGTCTGAAAGAATGCTGTAGTTTCAAACCGAAATTCTGCAAGGTAAAAGCACATCTGGCTTGAAAATACTGCATTTATATTTCTTCTGTAGTTATTCTGTGTTAAAGTAATTTCCCAAAGTCTGACTGGTCAAGAACACAGACAGTAGCACCCAGTCATAGGAGCATCTAATTAGCCTGGATTTGACAGTCACACTGAGGAAATCTTGCATGCCTTTAGCTGTGATTCCTAAAATACTGGTGGATAGTTTGAATAAATGCTAGCACTTTGTTTTGCCATTTATAAAACTTGCTAATTCACCTCAGAAATATGTGAACATGGATTCCATGTTGTACTTCTTTTTTTGTAACTGCGGTATCAATAACACATCAGAGATGAGAATAGAATAGGCAGTTTTTCACTGTGCACTTCTTCATTGTTGAAAGACAAACATTTAATTCAGAAAATGAAAAATATGCCAAATTGATCCATATCCACTCCAGGGGTCTGCAATGCCAATCCGGTCTTCTTAATGGTGGAACTTCATCAGGCTACATCACATAAAACATTGCAGACTAGATGTTACGTAGCAATTTCATCCCCCTAAAATCCTTTCTGTTAAGGAGTTCTATTTGATTCCATTGGCAGGTTTCCCACATACCTCCACTCCTTGGCCCTACTTTATCCCTCCTCTCCTACTACTCCTACACACAGGCAGAGACACACAAACACACACACACAAAACAGAAAAAAGTAGACATTCAAGAGTTTAACTAGAAGACAAACTAACTCTGTCGATTTGCATCAATGCAAATGCTGGAAAGGAATTCTTGATCAAACTGTTGAAAATAAAGTTACTGAATGGCTGCAGGAGCAGGCTGTCTACAATCAACTCTAACAACAAGCATTGGCAATGCCAACAGTTTGGGGTTTTGTGCAGGTATGGAAAAGGAACTTGCCAGGCACCACCATAGTGGTATTAACTGCCCATTGATGGTAGCAGGTGCACAATGGTGTGGGTACCTGGGCATCCTATAGCAGTGGCTATCAAATTCCTAATACCTATACACAAGCCAAAACTCTTGGCTTTGCCAGGGGTTATTTTTTTACCAAGATTTCAGTGAAGGACACACAGAGTGCATATAAATTGAGTGTCTGAAGTCAATCCTGATTAAGACGTTTGTATTACTGTGGTAATGAGTTTACAACTCCAATAAAGTATTAACTCTCAGAAGAACTCTTTGAAAAAAAACACTGGCAGGCATAGTGAGTGCAAAGTCTGATGTTAAGGATTGATTAATGTGAGCTCTAAGAGTTCCCATACGGAGTTCCCATTTTGTTCAAACAACACCTACAGGCTGTGTGTTCCTCCTCATATGTCATTCCTCCCTATCTGTACTCTAATCAATAGTTTTGGCTCATAGGTGTCGCAAATAACACCCAATATCCCAAACTAAAAAAATAAGATTGTATGGCAACTTGGTGTCCAAATATAGAAAGGTATATCACTCTGTGAATAGTCATTTCGAACTTGAGATGGATTTCGGAAACCAGCCCTAAACGAAAATGGAAACTGAGGGGAAAAAACTTAATTTTAGAAATCCATGGGGTATCTATGCCTATGTAAAGTTGGTGAATTAGAAATATAACATATATTATTTCTAGTGCAGATGGTCTACTGCTAATAATTGTATTGGTTCTATTTATCACGTGAGTGCCAGACACTGGATGTTATGAACATCATGGTGGTCATTGTATTGTTAATGTTAATTGCACGCAGGGGAGAGCCAGCATTAGCACTTGCATGCTGCTGCGTCCCCTGCATACAACTGTAAACATTTGCAAGATGGATTACAAAAGGAAAGAGTACAACAGGGTACAATTGTAATTAATTATTGTTTTTTCTCTCCATCTTGTAGAAAAAGTGAATGCTGCCTGCAGATTACGCAGAATGAATTTACCAGTGGATTAATTGGCTTTTAGCAGGTGGTAATTGGAGGTGGATTCCATAGTAACGCATTTGTTGTGTGCCTGTATGAAAATCCGATACATGTTTAAAAAAACGAGTACTTTTGTGACTGTGAAGAAAAGCATGTTGGTGTTTGTAAGGGAGGAAGGGTCTGTATGCCCCTGTAGGGGAGGACTGGCCGCGAGGCCCTCCTCACCTACAGTCTTCTCCCCAGGTGAGGACCATGACTCGGTGGGCGTCCCCTCATGCCACCCGGGCCCAGGTGGAGGAGGGTTCACCCGCCGACGACATTGCCCACACATATCCTTTCCATGCATTTACCAAAATTCAGTTAGGCCTAGAAGCCATCTTGTCCAGCAAGCATGGCGTGAGTTCAGCACACTGTAACGAGGCCCCCACCTTTGGAGGGCCTTTCATGCATCTCTGCCGCCACAGCAGCCCTGGTGGATCCGCTGCGAGCGCGTTCCCATGAGAAAGTCAGATATGAGCTAAACCCGAGATGCCAACACTGTAACCTTCTCCCATTCACAATGTAATATTGCTCCTCGCATGACCCGGTCCGCAAGGCCGGGGTGACGGGGAAAGAGCTGACGCATCACTATCTGAAGAAAGTAGAAAATAATTCAAGTATTAGTATTAACGAACTACCTCTGTTTAAACAAGTCCTGTAAACTGTGAATAAACCACAAAAATGTAACGTTATATGATATCACTCCAGGTCTGGACTAGTGCTGCTATAACCACAGAGAAAGATGTTGACCAAACGTGTAACCTCTAACTGTATAAGTGTTTTTTCAATAGTATGTAGAAACCTGAACTCATATATGCTTTCTTAACCACCCAAAGCGGCGAGCATCAATCTCTGTAGGCCATAACCTAGTAATGCCTTGTATAACGTTTTATGTACATACAAATACGCACACAATGTAGTGAATATAATGTTAGGTAATGAAAAGGTACTGGAACCGACTGTATTAAAGAAATGTGTAACGAAATGAAAATATATATGTGTGTTTAAATGACATCAAAATAAGGCGGAACAGTATAAAAGTTCTGCATTTAAAAGTTAGCAACGCACGAGGAAAAAACCTTTGTGAGTATATGCAAGGCCATTCTCCCTCCCACCCGGCCAAGCCTGTCAGATAAGGAAGCTAAGGCCTGTGCCGCGCTCCCTCACCTCCCCCAACCAAGCTGGAGCCGCTTCAGAGAGTCAGAGGCCCCGGTACCGCACCCAAGGCCACAGCCCACCACCTGGGTTATTTACAGCACGGTAATAAACCCAAGTTTTGAATCCTCTGATCTACCAGCACCCTCTCGTAAAGTCCACAACCCTCCCCCCTAGACCACCCCAAGAACGACCCCCATCACTGGGACAAGACACAGAGACCCATTTGTATAATAACTTCCAACGCGGCAGACAGGCATGTACCAGTCGTCTCAGGCCCCAAAACTCAGCCCCTCGACCTAGAATACCGGTCAATAGGACACAGGTAAATCTCACCCTAACCGACAGTCACCGGACCTCTCAAGAGGTGCATTCCTCATGCGTTGCGTTTATTGTATAAGACAAACTGCGGAGCGATTTATTGATGGACTTAGATGTCGTTTCTTGAATAACTGCAGTGTGCATGGCCTAGGGCAAACGAGTCAGGAGAGGTATTCATCTTTGTCACAGGCTGCCCCAGCATACCAACACCGCTCGGATGACCTCAAGCTGGCCTGCCAGGCCCAACCCAACCCACGAGGCTGACCAGTGACGTCCTCACGCCAAAGACCAACCGCGCTGCAGCAACACCTATAGTTAGTCGACGCCACCCAATCCCAATTAACTTGTGCCCCCTATAGTGTGTAGGTTCTGATGACGTTTTTTGTATTAGAAATACGCCTGTCTTTGCTATTGTCAGACAGAGCGCTCTCGTAGGTTGCAGAGTTCTTTGCATGCCTTATTTTTGGATAAACTCCCACTTACGCTCACCCGCACTCTGTCTTGGCCTTATTCCCACTACGGGAGAGTCCCTTATTGTCTCTCATTGCGGGGAGGATCGTGCTGAAATTGGGGGCGCTTCCTTTCAGTGGTGACCCCGATAGCGTGATATCTCCAAATTACTTTTCCTAACTCCTTTCTAACGACCCCCTTGTGGCACGAGAATCTCCGGTCGAGAAGGGATACGCACGGTGAGCCGGCTCCGGGAGGCCGCCCGCCAACGGCGACCGGCACAATAAGAAGTGCGCACTCAATGAGAAAGGGTACGGGATCCCGATTGGAAAAAAATCCCCTTTGAGCGCCGCTCGCCGGAGCCAGGGGCTGACCGTTGAGTTACCGGTGACACCGCCTGGACGGACCCAGTTTCGGAGACTATCGGTTCAAGACGGGCACGTGAGTACTGAGTGCGAGCGATCGTAAAGGGGAAGGGAGGGGAAACGGTGAACAGGAGAACGGGGACAGGTAGAGGAGAAGAATATCGGGGGTCTACTAAAGACGGGTCTTGAAACTTTCTTTATCTTTTCTTTGCATATGGCCATTAGGAGTAAGAAATAAGTGAAGTGGTAGAAGTGACGGAAACCTAGCTCCGAAAGGGGGTGGAAGGCGGCGCCGCATAGTGCTATCTAAACTAGTACTGGGAATATATGAAGAAGTAAGAAATAAGTTATTGGTGTCTGGCAAAAGGAGACACCGGGAATATTTTTTAGTGATTGCTACTCTCTCTATTTCTTTTTTCCAATACACGGGGCAGGGGAAGAAAGCGAAAAGGGTATAAGATAAATATACTTGTAGAAGGGCTATAAAATAGGGAGCACATTTTGACGAGTGGGGGCTAAGTAGTGGCACGTACAGACGTGAACGGAGCAACTTTAGCAGAAAAATAGGGACAGCTGGCCAGGGAGGAAAGGGAGGAAATAAGAAGAAGTGTGAGTGGAATGGCATTGTGATGGGTGCGCGCACCGTGTGAGTGTTGGAGACGATCGGCTGACTGCGAGGTGGCGCCAGAGAGTGTTGACCATAACTAGTACTCGATCAGTTGTGAGCGGAATCACACGAGAGTGTATGGGAATGGAAAGGAAATGAGCTATGGTAAGTGTGAAAGGATTTGTGCAGTAAATAAACTTGGGTGATAAAATTTGAGACGTCCGCTCTTGTCTGTGCCATAAAGGTATACATACATAGATCTACACCTAACTAAACGTAAAGAAGGTGGACACGGCTGTGAGAGTGATTTAGAAGATGGGGGCTGAAACTCCCTTGTCACATATTTGTAAGAGCTTACCGGGATACGCTGAACGAATAAATAAATATCACGATCAATGGGTAACAGAATTGAAGGGGGAGGGTCTGCCCCAGATTTGGCCCGAGGGAGGGTCTTTTGACAAAAGCGTTCTTGATATGGTACGAACATGCATTAGCCTCAAGTATAAGGGGAAACAATGGCAAAATAGGAAGGAGATATTAGACCTCTGGAGATTGTTTGAGGAGGTACCCCCACCCAAAGCTCCGGCACCAAATATTGATCTACCTTCCACCACAGATAATCCATTGATGATCCCAAGAGAGGACAAGGAACAGCTAAGTACAGCACAACCTGCGGAAGTGATTAGTTTGTACCCGATATTACCTAAACCAGCCCCCGCAGCAGGATACAGCGACCCTACGTATGTGCCTCCCCCCACAACTGGTACACCACAAAGACCAACAGCCCCCCCGCCATACGAAAGCACCAGAGAGCGAGCCCAGGGAAGCACACAGAGGGTGGATATAGAGAAATTAACGAGTGACTTAGAGTCGAGGCTTACTGTGGCAAGGGATGAACTCTCAAGGATAAAAGACATATGTGAGCGTACAGCGTGTGCCCCCACACAATCAGGACGCACGTCTAGAGCGTCGAGCGAAGGTAGACAGATAGAGGAAGGATGGAAAAAGGGGGAAATACTGTTCAGGATTGAGGAGGAGCCGACACGAATAATAGAGGTAGGAGCAGTAGAAGGGAGCATTGGGGATGTATCACGAGAGAGAGGGATCAGAGAGGACTTGTTATGTGATGTCAGAGGAGGATTGGATGACAGTGATAGGTTGAGTATGGCAGTGGGAGGGGAAAGCGAGGAAGTGGACGGTGCATGTTCTCTAGGAACTATAGACGACGAATGGATGGGACGACTAAGAAATAGGGTGGGGAAGATGGCGTCATTGGAGTCAGCAGCGACTAAGGAAAGGGAGGGTGCAACTGCAAAAGGGAAGTTACAACTTCCATTGATACACAGAGGGGGGGGAGACCAAACTATATACCATGGGCTCAGATGGATAAGGCTAATTTAATGAAATTATTGCCCCAGCTGTCAGGAGGGGCGAGCAAGTGGATATATGCATTTGAGAAACATACCGCCGGCATACCGTTGGCAGTAGGCGATGTGAAAAGCCTACTAGTCACCGCAGTAGGAGATCAAGCGGACAGAGTATGGGCTAAGGCTGGTTTCCCGGCCGTGACGTTAGATTATGATCGTCATGATGGAGCTTCCTTTAATACAGTACGAGCAAGGGTGTGGGACGCGCTGCGGGAGACATTCCCAGATACCCCTGATTTACAGTCAGTAATGCAATGTACAATGAACGACGGGGAGGATGCTATGGATTACATTCTCCGGGTGCAGGAGATGTGGAGAGCGGAAACGGGCACGCCCTGGCACCAATCCACATCTCTATTTTATTTCATCATTAAGAGAGGGCTCCCAAAAGAGGTGCAGAAGGCACTCGATAAGATAGCGGGCGTTGAGGCGAAGGGGTGGCCAGAGATCCAAAGTATAATAGTGCACCATTGCAAAAGGATCAAAGAGAGAGAGAGGGAAGTAGCACAGAAAAGGTTGGCAGACGAGGCAAAGTTGGTACAATCAAAACTAGTGAAGGTTGCAGCAGCGGTAGCAGGACTCCCACTCATGAGGGAGGGAGAGGAAGGAGAGGAGGGGCAAATAGCAATACAAGGAAGAATAGCAGCAAATTGGGCAGGACAAGGACAACGACAGTGGACTGAGCAGGAGCAGAACGGAGGTCCAATGTGGCAAGAGTGGGCCCCAAGAGGGGGAAGAGGTGGGTACCGGGGCCGAAGAGGAGGACAAGGGTATGGAGGAATGGGAGGTAATGGGTGGCAGGGTCCCAGAGGTCCACAGGGGAGCTGCTGGAATTGTGGGAGATGGGGGCACTACTCAAGAGAGTGCAGGAGCAGACAAAACAACGGGTTCCAGGAGACAGGACAGTACGGTCACCCCCACCCAGGAAGCCCCTACGGCCTCCCCATGGGACAATATCAACAACCAGAAAATGTAGGACAAAGAAGTAACGCACAGCTACACGGACATCAGTACAGGACACAAAACCACCCACAGAATAATGACAACATACAATACACGCCAGGTAACACTTTCGCCACAGTAGCTAACGGAGCACCTGCTCCTGCACCTTACAGCGGAGTGTCAGTAGTTTCGGGGAACATTTTTGATCAAGGGGGGGCAATGAGACACCCCGCATAGGACAGCCCACAGAGAGCACTTGCGTGTCCAGTACTATCTACGACCCACAATGCATCAGAGGAACCATTGATAGGAGCGCAGATAGGAGACAAGCAGTTCATATTCATGGTGGATTCGGGAGCGGAGAAATCATGCATTAGAGAGGGCCGGTTCCCGTTATCTAATAGAACGTTAGAGACAGGGGTTCTCTGGGGCTGTAATTGAAGTTCCTTACACAGAAGCATTGGATGTGACAGTGGGGGGTAAAACAGTGAAAGCACCCTTACTGTACTATGAACACTCTCCCATTAATTTGCTGGGGAGAGATCTCTTGAGCAAACTAAACATGACAAAATCATTCACAGGGAGCGGTATCGTATGTTCAACGCCAGGCATATGTCCTCTCCGCATATTAGCAGTAATACACGGCCACACAATTATGCAAGAGATCAGAGGGTTACCAAGAAACGAGGAGATGTTTGTTGAGGGCATGAGAGCATTGGCTCTCATAGTACCAGAACTAAAAAGGATGGATTGGAGGATTCCAGCTGAATTTCTCTTCCGCCCCATAGCAAGCCCCGACACTGCTCTAGGGTCAGTGGTATCGTTAGATTTACACGCAGTACACGTGTCAGCAAACAGAATATGTGTGATTGGCGTTGACATGGAAGGATGTGAGTGGCGGACAGTACTGTGTACAAATGCAAATATCCCACTGAGGGAGCTCTCGGACGAGGAGCTATTTTCAGACACTGAGACAGATGGTGAAATAGTGATGGAACTAGCAATGCCGTGTGACATTGTAATTACAGCCAGAAAAACTCAAGTTGAATTAATGGCAGTGGTAGGAGCACCACATGCATTTTTTGATGATGACATGCGGTTAGTACCCGATAACATATGGACAAATGGCCCCCATGACGTGGGGTTATTACATGAGGTTCAGCCTGTGGTAATAAAACTGAAACCGGGAGCAATTATACCCCGGGTAAAACAATATCCATTGTCACGCGAAGCAGAAGAAGGGATCAGAGAGACACTAGATGCACTGCTAGCACAAGGAATAATAGTGCCCTCAAACTCCCCATGCAACACATGTATTTACCCGATTAAAAAGGCGAAGGGAGGTTCATGGAGGATGATACAGGATTTACGCCCACTCAATAATGTGATTCAGAAGGAGTTCCCTTTAGTCCCGAACCCATCAACAATACTGTGCAACATTCCAAAAACGGCATCCCACTTCACAGTTATTGACTTAAAAAATGCATTTTTCTCGATTCCCTTAGCTGAGGAGAGCAGGTACTTAACAGCATTTACACTAGGGGGGAGGAGGTTCGAACACTGCAGACTACCTCAAGGGTATTGCGAGAGCCCAAGCATATTCAACAGGGTACTACATGAAGATCTGGGGAATTTGTGCGTAGAAAGCACAGTGATTCAGTACGTTGATGATTTATTGATCTGTGCACAAACTGAGGAAGAGTGTAGAAAGGACTCAATAACACTCCTGACATTATTGGCCAATAAAGGGTACAAGGTGGACAAGGGGAAGTTACAATACTGTCTGACCGAGGTCCTATACTTGGGACAGCTGATATCAAAGGACGGCAAGCGGATCATACCCGACAGGGCACAGGCGATTAGAGCAGTTGGGGAGCCCAAAACAGTAAAAGAGATGCAGAAATTTCTGGGTATGTGCAACTATTGCCGAGCATGGATATTGGATTATGCAGCATACACGAGGCCCTTGTTACAGGCACTAAAAGAGGCACAGCAGGAAAACAAACACATAGAATGGACAGAAGAGATGAACACAGCATTTGACTCACTAAAAGAGCTGATATCAAGCGCTCCAGTACTGGCAAATCCAGACTATGGACGCGAATTCTTCTTATTTTCACACTGCAAAGGAACACTGATGACAGCAGTATTGACACAAAAGACATCGTTAGGGCACAAACCACTGGCTTACTATAGTGGCACCCTAGACGCAGTAATGCAAGGTCATTTCGCGTGCGAACAATCTCTAGCTGCAGCCGCGTTCGCGATTGAGAAAAGTGCCACGATAGTGATGGGCTGTCCTGTGACACTGTTTGTGGAACACTCACTCTTTGCAATATTAGAGCGATCAAAGAGCACATTGACGACACAACGCGCCACAGCATACGAAATAATATTGTCCAGCGCAAACATCCACATAGTAAGATGTAAAACAGTGAACCCAGCCACATTCATCACAGAGCCATGCACCGTAGAGGATATGCAAAACCACAACTGCGCTACGTTCACAGGTGACGAAGGTCAGGATCAAGTGATTTTTGAGAATGCCCTGAACGAGGGAGAGGTGTATTTCGTGGACGGGTCAGCATCAATAGACATGGAGACAGGAGAGAAACATGTGGGTATGGCAGTTGTACGATTAGAAGAAGATGAATACGAGACACTAGTGCAACACCGCCTCCCATCACACTATTCAGCCCAAGCAGCAGAACTAATTGCGCTAATAGAAGCATTGCATGCCGCCAAGGGGTGCGCAGTGACAATATATACCGACTCAGCATACATGACAACGACAGTACACGGCGGGTTGGCACGGTGGGGGCGGAGAGGGTTCCGACGAGCAGATGGAACACCAGTTCAGCATGCAGAACTATTGAAAGAACTGATTGAGGCTCTGCAAGACCCCACGGCAGTGGCCATCGTAAAATGCCAAGCCCACACCACAAATACAGATTTTATATCTTTGGGGAACGCGGCAGCAGACGCCGCTGCCAAAGAAGCTTCGTATTTACAGAAAGGTGTAGTAGGAGAATACATGTTGCACCACACAGCACGCCAAGAGGTCCCCACAGGATACAACATGATGCCCACACAGGAAATAATAGAGCTGCAAGAGGGAGCTAGTGCAGAAGAAAAATTGCTGTGGACTAAAAGGGGATGCAGCAAATCGCCGACTGATTTGTTATGGCGACAAAAAAGTTCTGGAAAAGCGGTAATGCCAGTCACATTGTTAGAAATAGCATTTCAACAACTACACTTTCCCGCACATAACGCAAAGCAACACATAATGGCAGAGATACAAGAAGATTGGTTTGCACCTTGCCTCCATGAACATGTCACAAGACTGGCTTTAGAATGCACGACATGTCAGATTTACAGCTCAGGCATGACATTGCGCACACTGAGAGGAACGATACCCAAACCAAATGGCCCATTCAGAGAGCTCCACATTGATTATGTAGACATGGGAGAAAGATGTAACGGGGCTCGCTACATGATTGTGGTTGTATGTCCATTTTCCTCCCTCACCCACTCCCATACTTTACCGAAAAAAAAAAAAATTTTTCACAACGTTCTAAATGTTTACATGCGTGTACTTAATGCACTTTTATGTCTCAAACAGGATTTACTATGGCATCGGATGGGCAGCCTGCAACTAATAGATTTGTTAGATTTAGAGAAATGTTAGTAGATAGATTAACGTATTCATACGAATGTGGTTTATCAATGTGTGTTATTGTGTTCTTCATCTCAATATTCTGCCTAATGACACATTGGGTCATAGCGTTCATCTCTACTGAGATGAACGAGGGGGGAGGGGGGAGTAACACCACCCTTGCCCCTGGCACGAATTCAATTACAAATATGAATATTAAAGAAGGTGATTTTTTGATCTGGGATGGATCCCGCCTTGTATGGGGTTACTACACTGCACCACCCACTGCTGCCCCGTCACGATCAAAAGACAAAGGTATGAAAAATGACACAATGTCCCTACCTGAAATATATAACAGCCCCACTACCCTTCCCGCCCCGATACAAAACAGCGACTTGTTGTTTATTGAGGAAAATGGAAAAGTAATTACAATGACAGAACACAAGTCCCTACATGAAGAAGTGGAAAAGGGGGGAGGGAATGAGAAAGGGGGGCCTATCATTACATCTATCGGAACTATAAGGTATAGGAGGGGGGAGAGAAGTAGGCGAAGAAGAGAGACAAGCAGGAGGGGGTATGATGAGTATTATGGGTTAGGATTAGACAAGATGGAAGACCCACGACACCCCCACCAAGCAAATAAATGGTATGCAGATATGAGTACAACAGCTAAACAGACAACTAATGAAAGCTGCTATGTCTGTTCGCTCATCCCCCATGCATCAGGTACACCCAAAGTGTTGTTGCCAAGAGAATTGCCCATTGTGGATGCCCAATGTCTCCTTCATCTCACACTGTGTAGAATAAAGAACACCTTTCAAGCACACGATGTCTCTTTCAAAATAATACAGGACAACAAAACGTGCTATTCAAAAGCGTCTGGAGTGGTCTGTCCTAAAGAACCTTTCTTTGCAATACAAGGGACGCTGTTTTCAGAAAACAAATGGAAAGATGAAGAAGTACTGTGCAAAGCGGAAGCACTGAGAGGTGTCCAACCAGACAAGCTGCGATGGATGGAAAAAACGTGCTTACCAATATGGAAAGAACACATCTCTAAACTAACATGGGTAACAGCGATGGAGAAACCCTTCAAGCTACAAAGTGAAATACAAAACGAACTATGTTTCAAGGGAGAAGGAAAAGTGGCAATGGGAACGAACAAAAACTGTAACAAAACTCTCACCATCCCAGACATGAAAAAAGGAACAGCAGCACTAATGGACACATACTGGGTGTGCGGGAATCAGGCTTACTTGCACCTTCCCCAGGCATGGAGTGGCAGCTGCTCAATGGCCACTTTGCATTCGGCCCTAATGGTGATTCCAGAAAGCCATGTTGACGAAAATAAAAAGACGCAAGGAAACATGAACAAGGACGAGACGTCTCCCACTGCAGAAGCACACCTCTATGTCCTGTCCTCCGGAGGGAAAGAAGAGGAGCTATCACGGAACAAGCGAGCATCAAACTATATATCACAAGCGTCATCCGATTTATTGGCACAGATCCCAGACAGGTATCGCCTGTTCAGCTCCGTGGAAACATTTTTTGCCTCACTGGTTTCAAGTGTCCAAGCAAGAGCAAATGCAAAATGGCTTCAGATCACACGGTGGGAATTGATTCAGCTGGCCAATGACACTGAAGAAGGATTCAACATAATAAAGGTGGAATTACGAGCTCTGCGCTTAATGACCATGCAGAACAGGTATGTTCTGGACCTGCTAACAGCAATCGATGGAGGTGTTTGCCGAAAAATAGGAAGTGCGTGCTGCACGTTCGTACCTTCTGAAGACGCAGAAAATGGGTCCCTGTCCCACGTCATTGAAGCAGTCCATAACCTGGGAGAGAAAATGAAGCTGGAAGGTGGGGCTAAAGACAGCTCATGGTTCGACAATATCTTCTCCTGGGTTCCCTCCTGGCTTGGAATGACGATGAAATTATTGATACCGGTGGCGGTGGTCCTCCTCGTGGTGTTCTGCCTGTGCCAGGTGGGCCTCCGATGTTGTGCTAACGCAGTCCCTAACGGTGCGATGATGATGGTGACAATGGGCAACTCAGGTGGTACAATTAAGGCGACACAAGAAGTACATGTACAGACAGGACCGGATAATACTCCCAGATACCAGTTAGTGCCTATGTGCCGTGATAAGTACATAGTAGACAAACTATGGCACACCACTATCAAAGAACCCCGAGATGTGGAACTAGAATGGTATGAGGAGGTCTGGGTGGACTTGGAAGAGACGGGTGACTGTATATATTTAACCTGTACCCCAGATGAGTATGCCAGAAGAGGTGAGAGCTTGAGGGGGGTATGCAGAGCATGGATGCCTAGAAAAGGAACACCTGCATGGGATGACGCAGTGATAGAGGAGCAGGAATGCAGAAGATTAGAAGAGCTAAAGAATTCGTTACTTTAGTAACGAAAGGGGGGAAATGTAGGGGAGGACTGGCCGCGAGGCCCTCCTCACCTACAGTCTTCTCCCCAGGTGAGGACCATGACTCGGTGGGCGTCCCCTCATGCCACCCGGGCCCAGGTGGAGGAGGGTTCACCCGCCGACGACATTGCCCACACATATCCTTTCCATGCATTTACCAAAATTCAGTTAGGCCTAGAAGCCATCTTGTCCAGCAAGCATGGCGTGAGTTCAGCACACTGTAACGAGGCCCCCACCTTTGGAGGGCCTTTCATGCATCTCTGCCGCCACAGCAGCCCTGGTGGATCCGCTGCGAGCGCGTTCCCATGAGAAAGTCAGATATGAGCTAAACCCGAGATGCCAACACTGTAACCTTCTCCCATTCACAATGTAATATTGCTCCTCGCATGACCCGGTCCGCAAGGCCGGGGTGACGGGGAAAGAGCTGACGCATCACTATCTGAAGAAAGTAGAAAATAATTCAAGTATTAGTATTAACGAACTACCTCTGTTTAAACAAGTCCTGTAAACTGTGAATAAACCACAAAAATGTAACGTTATATGATATCACTCCAGGTCTGGACTAGTGCTGCTATAACCACAGAGAAAGATGTTGACCAAACGTGTAACCTCTAACTGTATAAGTGTTTTTTCAATAGTATGTAGAAACCTGAACTCATATATGCTTTCTTAACCACCCAAAGCGGCGAGCATCAATCTCTGTAGGCCATAACCTAGTAATGCCTTGTATAACGTTTTATGTACATACAAATACGCACACAATGTAGTGAATATAATGTTAGGTAATGAAAAGGTACTGGAACCGACTGTATTAAAGAAATGTGTAACGAAATGAAAATATATATGTGTGTTTAAATGACATCAAAATAAGGCGGAACAGTATAAAAGTTCTGCATTTAAAAGTTAGCAACGCACGAGGAAAAAACCTTTGTGAGTATATGCAAGGCCATTCTCCCTCCCACCCGGCCAAGCCTGTCAGATAAGGAAGCTAAGGCCTGTGCCGCGCTCCCTCACCTCCCCCAACCAAGCTGGAGCCGCTTCAGAGAGTCAGAGGCCCCGGTACCGCACCCAAGGCCACAGCCCACCACCTGGGTTATTTACAGCACGGTAATAAACCCAAGTTTTGAATCCTCTGATCTACCAGCACCCTCTCGTAAAGTCCACAACCCTCCCCCCTAGACCACCCCAAGAACGACCCCCATCACTGGGACAAGACACAGAGACCCATTTGTATAATAACTTCCAACGCGGCAGACAGGCATGTACCAGTCGTCTCAGGCCCCAAAACTCAGCCCCTCGACCTAGAATACCGGTCAATAGGACACAGGTAAATCTCACCCTAACCGACAGTCACCGGACCTCTCAAGAGGTGCATTCCTCATGCGTTGCATTTATTGTATAAGACAAACTGCGGAGCGATTTATTGATGGACTTAGATGTCGTTTCTTGAATAACTGCAGTGTGCATGGCCTAGGGCAAACGAGTCAGGAGAGGTATTCATCTTTGTCACAGGCTGCCCCAGCATACCAACACCGCTCGGATGACCTCAAGCTGGCCTGCCAGGCCCAACCCAACCCACGAGGCTGACCAGTGACGTCCTCACGCCAAAGACCAACCGCGCTGCAGCAACACCTATAGTTAGTCGACGCCACCCAATCCCAATTAACTTGTGCCCCCTATAGTGTGTAGGTTCTGATGACGTTTTTTGTATTAGAAATACGCCTGTCTTTGCTATTGTCAGACAGAGCGCTCTCGTAGGTTGCAGAGTTCTTTGCATGCCTTATTTTTGGATAAACTCCCACTTACGCTCACCCGCACTCTGTCTTGGCCTTATTCCCACTACGGGAGAGTCCCTTATTGTCTCTCATTGCGGGGAGGATCGTGCTGAAATTGGGGGCGCTTCCTTTCACCCCCGCCTATACATTCCACATGAAATAAGTCTATTTGCTCATCCCATCATGTGGAGACGTCCCCCCTTGTCTTTCACTGACGACAGTGGCAAGAAGCCATGGGACGATAAACTAAGGCTCCATTTTGTGCCACATCAGACTCCATTTTTGCATTAAGCCACACAATGGTCTCCCCTCACCCAGCGCTGCACACAGCCAGCTCCAACAGCCCCCACCACCTCCCCCCCCTGTCTGCGCCGCGCCAATCCAGTTCTCACGGAAGCCCAGACACGATTTGTTGCAAATAAGAAACTGTATCCTTTCTCTTCCTATGAGCGCACTGCCCTGTGTTTGACCGGGGAAGATTTTGACTTGTGTAGTCACCCGTCCCCACAAACCTGCTCCTGCTCCTTGGCCCCCACCTTTAGGACTTATTGTCTGTGCAACCTTTTGCCCCTCTATTCTCCTTTAATGTAGCAGTTGGTGAAGACCATTCCCCACTGACCACCCTAGATTGCCCCATATAACCAATCTTGTGTGATCATATATTCCCGATGGGTTAACAGCTATCAATTCATTTGTTTGAACCATGAGGCACCAGGGTGAATAAATCTCTGATTGAAACCCTCAGATAAGCCATCTGGTAAAAAGGATCACTGCGCTCCTGCCCCACGAAGGCCTAGGTTAAGAATGTGTTTGTGTTAGCTTACAATGTACAGACAACCCTGCATTCTGGTATACGTTTTATGTGTTACATTAGTTATGGCATGTCAAAGATACTGTGTAGTTTAGAATAGCTATAACAATGGTCCATTGCAGATCAAGCCTGACCTCCACTCCACCCAGATGGGCCCACCAGGCCCACGTGCTGCGAGGAGCGACAACTCTGCCCCAAACAATCAAGTTGCACCAACCCCCTATGTACTATATAGTATTGCCACAATGTACCAATGGGCTCATACAATTCATCCCTTATATTATTTGTCACTGATGACGAATTGTGTGTATAAAGATGTGTAGTTTCTGTACTGTTGGCAGAGCGCTCTCAGAGCAGCAGAGTCCTCTGCATGTATAATTTTGATTTATAAACCTTTACCTCACTTTCAATCTTTCTCCTGGTCTCATTTCCTACTGGGTTGTGTCCTTTTATTCTGAGTTTGGGTTTGTATTTTGGGGAATGACCAGATTCATGTTCTTAACTCTTTGCACGCCTTTTTCTATCTTCAAAGGACAGAACAGGAAATAAAGGTATAAAAGCATTATGCCATGCTTTTGCACTTTAATTCCATGATCCGCACAGAATGACCCTCTCTCCAGTGCGGGCGGACTTTGCACCAGAAATATGCACGACAGGATTTTTGTTTCTTTGATTTCCACTGTGGGAAGTAACCTGTTTGTGCTGGAATTATTTTTAGAAGAACATAAAACCCCACAAGCATTAATAGAGCAGACCATGGTTTTGAAATCTATATGAGGTGGCAGCCCACCTGCTTAAGATTTTTAGGTGGCAGCCTGCCCTCTTTGGTAGCCCACCTACTCAAAGATTTTGAGATGGCAGCCTGCCTTCATTGGTAGCCTACCTATTTGAAGATGTTGAGGTGGTAGCCTGCCTACATTTGCAGGCCACCTACTAGAAGATGATTTTGAGGTGGCAGCCTGCCCTCCCTTGAAGCTCACCTGCTCATAGATGTTCAGGCTTAACACCCTCCAAACCAGTGGTTTGGTGAAACCTGAATTATTCAAATGTATTTCACTAATCCGTTTGGACAGCACAATTCAATGATTTTCTCCTTGCAATGGGAGAACAATACAATTGGCATGCATCAAACTGTTCACTGCATTTACCTTGCCTTTTGCTTCAGAAGCACTGCTCCAGGAAAGTGATTTCCATCCTACAGGCTGTTGCAGATGCCTTTATCTGGACAAGTTTATCACGGATGGGGAATGCCACGATACACACTTCACGAGTGAGGACAAGTCTAGAAGAGCAATTGCTCTAAGCCCCAAACAAACTGCAGCTCTTCTCTCCAGAAAAATGTATAGTGCCAATGGGTCAGCACTTTGCCTCCTCCTCAATGATAAGCTCTTCAACCATAAATGAAATGCCCTTAAATAATCAATGATTTGTAACAATTTTCAAAATTTCAGAATTGGACAACATCAAGAGTTGCGTTACTTTGAAGATTTCTAAAGTTAACGAAGACAGGTACATTTTGGCTGGCTGTTTTGTTTACTGAACAATTGACCATTTAGAGAAGCAGATGTGCACATCACTCATGCAGCCCACCCCCTCACCTCCATCATATGGGTAGAACAGCAAGACAACCATTTTGAATGTACCCTCGTACTGAATGTACCATCAAACTGATGTGGTAGAAGGAAGTCTGCAGACACCACTGGATATAAAATAACTATAAGAAAAGTCTGACAGGTGTAAAGTGAAGTTGCAAAGAGAAGAGACAAGAGCACACTGAAACGATATATGAATACTCAAAGAATGTAGATGTGACTGAAGTAGCAAAGTGAACATACATGCACATAAAAATAAATGATATACGCTGAGAAGATAAGTGAGAAGAGATGCAGTAGATGTATATATGCAGAAACGCAAGGTAGATGAGAAATATAGATGCTCACTAAATATAGGAAATATAATGTGGATAAACCAGCCATGTTAAGAAGAAGCTAGGACCTAGAAGCCTCAAGGAGAGAGACCAAGGCTACAGAGCTGACAAGCACTGGAATACAAATTTGTGCAAGAACAAAGAGTACTTGTTTGGCTCAGGATCAAGGATGCCACATCAAGAAGCAACTGCAAGGCATGAAAGGAGTTGAAGAGGAAAAGCCATGTACATAGGACATATTTCTCTTAGATTAAGCAAAGGAGTAAACATTTGCAAATGCCAAGTATTGGACAGTCAACGATGCAGAAAGGATATGCAACACTGAGCAACCAAGTCCCCAGAGCCCAAAAAGAGTAATAACACCCTGGATAATTGAATCAAATAGCACTAAATAAGAAGACAGAATGTACAAATCATGGTCTCCTCTCATGTGGTGCAAGACCAGAAAACAAGGCCTATTCATAAGGCTCCAGACGAAGATAGCAATGTACTTTCACTCCCTTTAAAGTTCAGATGAAGAGAAAAGTCAGCAAGGTCAACTAGAAAGAAGAGGCCTTGGCTTAGGTCATAACTGATGAGAGATGGTAGGCTAATTAGCTAAGAATAGCAGCTGTTTGATGTTGTTCCCCGCACTTTTGTTTTGTTTTGCTTACGTGCCGCTAACGAGCTGAACGTCCATGGTTGGAGGAGAGTGCCAACCAATCAGCATGCCCTATGCAATGGTGGCACTCACAACTGTAAGAGACTAGAGGATAGCAACCATTATTTTTTGTCTTGGATCTCCTTCCAACAGCCCTCTTTAGTACACAGTTAAA
The DNA here is from genome assembly GCF_040938575.1 of Ambystoma mexicanum. Lineage (NCBI taxonomy): Eukaryota > Metazoa > Chordata > Amphibia > Caudata > Ambystomatidae > Ambystoma > Ambystoma mexicanum. The sequence goes on along the minus strand of NC_090930.1, from coordinate 1,246,488,138 downwards.
TGTGTGAGAAATTGTCCTTGTACTGGATGTGCACAAACCTGATTAATAATAGTCAAAACAAGAAAAAGGAAGGGAATTGCTGTGAGGTGTGCAGTAGAGGTGAGGAAAAGAAGGGGTAATTTGTCCTTGTCCCCTGTAAGTCGATTGGAACCAGATTCAAAGAAAGAGGGCATCCAAGCAAAATTGTCAATAAGGCATCAAAAGATATTAAACAAGTGGAACGTTCCACCCTATTAACACAGACAAAGGAACAGAGACCTAAAACAACAAAAACTGTTCCGGCACATGTCAATTTTATGACCAAATTTTCTAAAGATTCAAAATTCCTGTACCAGATTTTACACAAACACTGGAACCTTTTATTATTAGATCCAGACCTAGAGCAATATATTTCTGAGAAACAGCAAATTATCTTCACTAACGCACCAACCCTCAGATACCTACTCAGTCCCTCTTTTTTGAGATCTGGTCCCATGAGACAGCACAACTGGTTATCAGAAAATACCAAACCAGTAGGTTTTTATAAATGTGGAACATGTAGCTTTTGTCAGTTTGCATTGTCACCCACCCAAGTCTTCACCTGCCATGGTGGCCTACAAGTCAAGATTACAGATTTCATTCTTTGTCGTTCAAAAAACATCATTTATGGTATCCAATGTGTGTGTATGAAAATGTATATTGGCAGTACCATCCGCGAATTGCAAGTAGGATCCGAGAACACTTTGCCAATCTTAACAGTCAAGATGCTAATCTTCTGTTTGCAATTCATTGGCAAACTCAATATCAATTGGACCATCGTCAGGATATCAAATTCATTGGACTCAAACATATTAAACAACATGTGAGAGGAGGAGATAGACAACTCACTTTACGTCAAGAAGAAGCATGCATGATTTGTAAATTATGTTGTTTGCAACTTGGTTTAAATCAGGAACATGAGCTTAATGAATTTTTATAAATATATTAATGTGATAATCATGTGATGCATGAATCAACGAGGGCCCTTATACATGCTGTACTTGCCCTTTTCAGGCATTAGAGCACTTACTTGTTTTTGGTGTCTTTGGAAGTTCTAGGTGTTCTCTTTTCCCTATCAAAATATCTTAATTATTTAGCTAATAATTGGAGGGATTATCTGATTGTAGATGACACTTGGTGACGTCCCTTTATCTTTACACTAGTTGGAATTTTCTCTTATATGATAATTGCAATCATTTATGTGTGCGTTCCTATGCCATGCAGCGTCACCTTTCATGATCATATGCTTGTATATGGATAGTAGATATACACACATGAAGTGCAAAGTAGTGCAGCACACTTATTTTCCCCTAAGGTGACTTATAATTATAGAGGTTTTGTCTGTCTTATTTGGAGAACGTTTAGTTTGTCATGTAACAAAAATGCCATCAGACATGGTACCATATTTTCAGACTTTATTTTTGATCAGATATTCAGTTAATCAAAATATCTATTGAATATCAGAACCATTGATTTGAAAAAGGCACCTCATCCTAATTAATTAGCAGGATTAGTTTACTTATTATACCCAATAGCTTGGATGATTTCACATCTTGCGGTGTAACCTTGCTTCTGACACTCAGGATAGAAGAAATATATAATGAACATGGTATAGCCATAAAATCTGACATTGCATATCACTACAATTGTATACAACAGTACAATTTTGGGTTCGCTCATTGTTAACCTATTTTTTGGCATCTGTCATGTTATGCTTATTTTACAAATACACTCTCACCCATTCTATTAACATTAAGAACACTGAACCCATGTAGATATATCTGCTCCTTGTTAATGGTTAAGACACTTAAATGACAGGCGCTTATTACTAATTAGATTTGTTTTACTTTTTCACACAATTTGCCTGACAACCCGTTTTCTCGAGTGTTGCTAAGCAACACACCGTCACGAGACTTGGCATGTGACCAGTAGCACTTTTTGCTTTCTCATTCCTAATAGGTCTACAGTACCAACGCCCCCTTCTCTAGTAATGGGAATGTCAGGAACTGCAACTGAACAGAGATTCCTGTTTGTTTGCAAGTGTGTGGTTAAAATGGTGAGCGCCGATGTCTGTACACATTGCCTACACAGGTTAGTCGCGTCTCATAAATCAGATTTGCATCATAACCTCAGACAACTTTGCCTGACAACCAAGTGCTACTATGCAACACACTGTCATGTGACCAGAAGCTTTTTCTGCTTCCCCAGTTTTTATAGGTTTGCAGAAACAAAGCCCCCTTGTTGAGTAACTGGAACGCCACGAACTGCAACTGAGCAGTAATTCCTGTTTACTCGCATTCATGCGGTCTAAATGGTGAGCGCCGAAGGCTTTACGTATTACCAATATTCAATTAATTTGTTTTTTCTAAATTCAAACACCACACGTATACAAGCTTTCAAGCAGCACGTACTGCAATAGCCAATTACTTTCACTTTTTAAATACGAACGCGCATCTATTTAAACATTAACTTATTTCTTTCAGAAGACTGACGGAAAAACCATATCCCTTACCTAATATACAAACCTATTGGATACGTCTAATGTGGTGCTTATTCTATACAGTACATTCAGATATAATCAGATTGACTAACAGGCAGGTAAGCACATTTTTGATTTTCTGGGCGTTCAGATTAATAGTGACCTTATATAGCAGTCAAACAATTGTGCATTTATGTATTCTATTTCCCTGGCAACCCACTCTTATTGTTTTCAGACGTATTGAATTACTGGTGAAACATATATTAAGAGCACACGCTTCAAATCTTCGAGTGGGAACATACCCAAATCCACCATTTCACTCACTCAAATTTGTCAGGTAATTTACCTCCTGCTTTACCGACTGTATATAGGGTAAGGTGACGTCTGCCAAGTGTGATCCTACGCATATTACTTTGTCTGACATAGAAAGGTATGTACAACCAAAGTACATACACATTGTTTAATCAGGTACTCTTACAACTTTGATAGTACTCAAACAGTCTATGACCATTTTGCAGTTATTTGCTGAGTCTCTATTTCTCTGTTTTGTATATGACTCTTTTGAATATACTATTACTAATATTATTTTTACTTCTCTCTCTATCTCTTACCCTGCCCTCTCCCTACTCCCCTTTTCTGTTCCCTCTGAAACTGGATACATTCTAACATTATATTACAAATATTTTGTCCATTATTTTTATTCTTTCTAAATAATTTATGTTATCATTCCTCAACTCAACTCCCATAGTATTAGTCAGGAAATTCTTCAGGGGAAAAAACACAATACAAAAAATGGTTTCCAATTGTTGCTTGTCCTCTATATTCGCCTGGAATCTGGGCTTCTTTATCTGTCCCATCTATTTTGAATCTGGGTCGACCTCCATATGATGGTCTCTGGGCTTTCCTTAGGGTGAATTTCCCCTTCCCACTCTTATTTCTGCCGGTTCTTAGTCTCAGATATGCCTCTTTTAATTCCAGAACTTTTTCTAGTGTCACCTTTCTGTTAACCTTGTTATGTTCTTTCCTTAGGTTCATCACTTAGTCTGGTTATTATGTGGCGGCTCTTGTATTGCTCATCTGTTATATTATTCTTTGATGGCTCGTTGGTTGGTCTGCGGATTGGTCTTTTACCCCCTTCACTGGGTGTATTCTTCGCTCGCATCCACCTCCTGGTCTGTTTTTGATGATCAGGAATTTCCACTCCTGCGTACTTTTCCTCTCACCATGATCTGTCAGCTTTTTACTGAAGTCTTATGCGTCCTCAAAATTCTGCTTCTATATTATTACCTTTCGCGAGGGTCCGCATTGTTGAAGCAAGTCTTCACATCAGTCGGTGCTCTTCTGCCACATTCGTCTCCGCTACCTACTGCCATCCGTCTTCCAGGTCTTCGTCTATGCAATGGTGGACCATACATTGTTGTAGAAGCCAATCCGCTACTGTTATTCTACTACTATCTGTATTATACATAATTAGAGGTAGTTCAAGGAATGTCTACTTGATAAGTGGCAGCCAATGATGTTTCTAACATCAAAGAAAACTATAGGTGTATAGGTTCCCTTAACCAATCCCTCTGCTCAATAGGTTTTTACTGTTTGCCACGTTGGATGACATCATAGCTGACGTACATCAAGGTATAAAGCATTTTGTGTAATGGAAATGCTCTGAGAGTGTGTGAACTGCAATTTGTTATGCTCACCAGGTTTCCCTGATTTATTGAACTGATAATATAGTAGTATCTTGCCATATTCTTTGAGTCAGTTTGTTTATTTGGGCCTGAGATCAGTAATTGTGGTAATCCCATCCAGCAATTGGAAGACTTCAGGTGATGCTGCACAACCATAATCAAAAGTTAACTACATTTGATATAGCTTCTAATGTTGGATACAACTCATTTGTATTTAAGAACATAAAAAAGAGAGGCAGTGCCAAGTGTTTATATTATTGACACTTGGAGACAAAAGAAGAAAAAAGCATTTCTATCAGAAAACGCAAGTCAGCAGCTACATCAAATGACCCCTTACTTGGCGATGACAACAGGCCATTTTCCAGCCAAACAAAAAATATAGAATTCATGAAATCATTAATATTTGATGGGAAAACATTGCTTACCGACACATTTTTTAAACTTTAGTCGAAAGGTCCTTGACTTGGAGACAAAGTTTCCTTTGATCCAGACATTAGCTGGTCACACTTTGCAGGAAGGTGATGTCCAGGAGTATTAGTGCATGGTCGGTCTGGAAGAGAGTAGAATATAAGAGCCATTAGGGAAAGAGTTTTGGAAAAGTGTCAGGTTTAAAATATAGATGTCCTACTAACTATATTTAGTATTCTTTAAAAGCTACTATTTCAAATGTTTTGCAAGTATTTAAGTCTTTCAGTCCGTAATGCAACGACTATTGCAAGTCAATCTGGTAATGACTGAGGATATTTTATCATGAATAATTGGAAGAAAAGGGATTACAATTTGTCACAGAAAGGTCTCAGAATAACACATTTTCAGAAGGCATTCCCCACAAAGGGTTCCTGTACAATAGCACACAGATGAGCACAATTGCTGAGCCAATTTAGGAGGGCGTAAAAAGTGAAACTTATACCTGTTACAAAGCAAAACAAACAGAAATATATATATATATATTTGCATTATATGGTTGGTCATGATCAGAGGCCACTGTTACGTATAATTGTTGAAAAGGGCAACACATGTATTCAGGAAAATATCTGAACATTTATTAACTGATGCATAACTCATATGATGTTGTATAGAATATTTTTCCGGCTGTTCTTTTACATCCAACAGGATATCATTTTAGTAATACATGTGTTGCAGTATTTTATAGCTTGGTTTTTCCATGGGGGTCATATATGTACCATTATTCATAGGAAGGCACTATGCACTTTATATCTTGTCTATGCTGTTTTACGAATGGGTCACATACTTATATTATAGGAATGTATCTCGCTCAGTATAAACATGTGTCTATGAACCCAGCCATGACTCTCCTGGGAATTAGAATGCACTAGCACTTTATAGTTTGCAATTTTGCACTGGTAAAATAACAGCGACACAACACCCAGCATTATGCTCTATATGCATATGCTCGTCAAATATTGTGGTAAATTGTGCCAGCACTGTTATATACCTTTTAGCTGAACAAAGAGTACTAGACTTATATTACAATTCCATGGTTTGGGTACATATATCTCAGACAAGGTAACAGCTTTTTAAACGCACTATGCACTTTAAATATGACCCGTAGAAACATGTGACACATTTTGCAACAACACAACTCTGAGGTTATGCTACCATTAGGATACAACAGCTCTTTTGAAACGTAACAAACAAAGCCCAATTCACGTAGAAAAAGACGATGATTTTTTTACTGTGTTTCTTATTATGTAATAATGACAATAACATGTACGTTTTATTATGAACGTTGGAAATTATGCTTTTTTTAAGCTAACTTTTCTTCGTTCTTTGTGATATGGGTAGGTTTGGCCCTGATAGCCTTAACCAACATGGCTACTAACCATATACTGATTCTGCTTGCAAGTCACCTCTTCTATGCGTATCACTTTGGTGTGGTGCTGGGTTCAAAAACGAACTCCCAAAGGGGGAGGAGTAACTGTGAGCAAGCCACTAGGTTGTGGCGAAACGAGTCAGGCTGCCGTCTGGCTAATGATATGATTGGGAAAATTCCTTTTTAAAGAAACTGCTATGAAATATTAAATGCTGTTTAAATGCACACACTTGGTGCAGTTTCTTCTTTCAACCCATACTTTGCAATGAGGTAATTTGAAACCTCGTGTTTGGAACTGGATGGTGAGGAGTGCAGCTCGAGGGAACAGCGTTTTCCATGCTGTTCTAAACGGAAAAAAAAAATATATATATATATATGAAAAAAGGTAACTTGCAAAGATAACATTGTCTTTTGGGGGCAACGTTGTCAAACTAAGGAGGAGTGCTATTTAACTATAAAATACAATGCATTATTAGGCATCAATGGAGGTGGTGGTGGTGCCTGGAAGGGTGGATTGGTAGAGGGCAAGGGGAGTTCCCACTCTAGCAAATAAGTGCAGTTTAGGTTGAGCTTTGAAGAGATCCACAGTTGGGCTGGCATTGATGGTTATCGGCAATTGGTTCCAGTGGAACAGGGTGAGTAGGGAAAAGAGCTGAAGTGGGAGAAGGTATAGAGAGAGTTTGGTTTGTGAGACGGAGTGCAGAGGAGGACCAGAGGGAACAATATGGTGAGTTAACTTGCATTCAATCATACAGGTTTCGAGGAGCAAGACCAATGATAACTTTGCAGACTAGGAGAAGGAACTTGAAAAGAGAGTGATTGTACATGGAGAGACAACCATCAATTTGTCAGTAGGTAGACATGGGTGAGAATCTGGGAAGGTTGTATAGTGTGCAGGTAGCAAAGTTGAGGTCTTTCTCTAGAAGGAGGAACGAGTAGAGAGGAAGGCCAATGTGGATGCTTGAGCAGTAGTCAAGTTTGCTAAGCACAAGATTGGTGATCAGGGTTTTTAGGTTAGTAAGTAAAGTATGCATTTTCCAAATGTTGCAAGGATTAATACAAGCAGCAGACGCTGTGCTAGTGAGGAATTAGATCACTATTAAAGTGAATCCCAATAGTGTGAGCCTTGGGTAAGGGAGAAAGAAAGTCAGGTGGGAAGGAGATAGGAGAGGGGTGGTGAGGGATGTCATTGGAAGCTGGAAGAAAGATGACTTCCATTTGCAGTGAGATAGTATGAGACAGTGTGAGACAGTGTGTAATCTGTTGTGAGATGGCTAGGGTGAAGGAGGGACATGATAAAAAAAACATCTGAGTGTCATCAGCAAAAATGTGATAAGGAAAGCCAAATGGTTAAGAAATGTCTTCCAAAGGCAGAGGTATGAAGAGCAGAGGTCCAAAGACTGACGCTTGGAGGACCATCATTGGGTTGGACTGGGATCTGAGGTTTTTGATTTCCAAGACATTTTAAAGGCATGAACTTCCAGGTAGGAGGTGATGCAGGCAAGATTATATTTGTGAAACCCAAAGTCCTGGAGAGTGATAAAGAGAGTGAAGAAGTGTGGCAAGTGGCAAATAGGTTCCAAAGGATGAGTATAAAACACAGTGTGGAGTGGTGAGTAATAGTGAGACAGTTGTAGACATTCATGAGTGCAATATGGGTGGAATGTTTGCAATGGAAGCCAGAATGATGTGGATCTCCCAACTCTAAACAGATATTCATTCAGCCCCACATGCCCTATTCTCAATCGATTCAGCATTACCTCCTCCCCCCTCCTCCATTCTAGACTTCCCGGATCCACCTTTACTGACACTTTCTCACGAATACCAAACATCCACCTACCTTTTACCCCACTCACCCACTTCTCCTGCCACTCATTCATGACCCGCCTCACCATCACTACCTTTGTCTCATCCACACTCAAAGGCAACCTTACATCAACTGCTTCCCTTCTCATACCCTCACCCGCCGCTAGATCCACTAACTCATTTCCCAGGATGCCGCTATGACTGGGGACCCACGCCAACTCCAGATCCATCCCCCCACGCACACATTGATCAATCTTTCTCCTGATATCCAAAATCACATCCTTCCTATCTCCATCCCCTGCCACAATCGCCTGCAACCCACTCAATGAATCTGAAAATACCACTACTTTCTCAAACCTCAACTCGCATACCCTTTCAATCGCCATTGCAATCGCCACCAATTCAGCCGTACAAATTGACACATCATCCGTCAGACGCCCCACTTTATACTCCCCAGTGCTTTCCAAATAGTACGCCATTCCCACTCTTCCAGACACCGGATCCTTTGAACCATCCGTGAACACCCTGCACCCTTCTTTCTCTGCCACATATGCCTGACCCAAATCTTTGATCTCACCCCGCAATCCTCGCTTCTTTGACACCACACTCGTCAACTCCAAGCACACCTTAGGAGACCTCATCATCCACATCGGACACCTCACCAGATCCATATCTGTCACAACCATCAACTCGTCCACACCCCACTGCACCCCTGTGCGGTGTGTGGAGAGCCTGAGACACTGGAACATTTTCTGTCTAGGTGTGAGAGATACGCTGTAGAGAGAGAATTGATGAGGGTTCGATTGTCTGCGCAAGGTGTGGCTGAGTTGAGTGGGAAGGCTTTGTTGGGAGGTGACGGGGTGAGTGGCAGGAGGAGGAGTAGTGTGTTGGATTTTGTGAGGCAGACAGGACGGTGGGAGGAATTGTGAGTTTTACGTAGGTTGAATGCTGAATAGTGGATAGGTGCACATCATCCAATTGGATGGGGAAGCGCCTGCGTGGGTCCGCCCACGTGTTCGTTAATTAAGAAGAAGAAGATGTGGATCTCCAAAGCCATTACACTCAAGGTACTTAGTTACCCGGTTAAAGACCATCCACTCAAGGACTTTTCAATAATGGGGTAAGCAGAGAAGCTGAGCAATAGTTTTCTTGGAAGTTTGTATTGATTTAATATTGAATAAAGGTGAAATTAAATGTAAACTTAAAACAGGGTTAATACAGTTCCCGATTTGAAGGAAGTGTGGCAGAGTCCAGTGGAGAGAGAGACGTAAATGAGCTCAGAGACAGAAAGACAAGTTATTGAAATTAAGACTTTGGCCTTATGGGGGCAGCAAAAGATTTGATAGGAGAGCAAGATGGGTTGGTACTATGAAAGATGGGTGCTAATTCAATAGGGGAGGTAGGGGAGAACTTATCAACAGTAGAGGAGATAGGGGAGAGGTCATGGACAGAAGGCGGATTGGGGCAGGAGAGAGAGAGAGGACAGCTGTGAGAGTGTCTCACATTTTCGAAGTTTTAAAGGAATAGTAGTGAGGAAAGTAATTAACAGAAAGGAAGGAGCAGATGGAATTTTTTTTTGGAAGATGAGTGCTGTTATTGGAGGGTAAGTGAAAGATTGCAGGGGGAATTGCAGAGGGAGCAGATTAGGTTTGTAAAGTGGGAACATTTAGCAGAGTTCAGTGCAGAAGTGAGGGCAGCAAGAGAATTTGTGTAGGCTAGAAATAGGGTAGGTGTCTGTCATTTGTGCCATCATTATTGGTCACAGTGCATGTTTGTTTTGAGCGTCTATATTTCAGTGGTGATCCAATGCTAGGAACGGGGACAGGAAGGCGTGAATGTGCAAGCAGGGTATTGTTGGTCAAATTGAGTCATATGTGCGCACTCAAAGTCAGAGAAAGCATGTTTAATAGGAGAAGGAGACAGGTGAATGATCCTCACATCATCAATGTAATCTGCATGAGAGTCCTGCCTCACATTTCACTTAGTCATTGAAGAGAGGGGATGAGGTATAGGAGGTGGAGGGATCAAGATGTTAAAATGAACAATAGAGAGATCAGAGGGAGTTAGGTCAATGGAGACCTCAGAGGAGGAGAGGTTACTGGAAAGAAAGACAGGGTCAAGAGAGTTCCCACAAGAGTCTGTAGGTTGGTGGTGGGGGGAGTATAGAGGGTGGCTACATAGGAGGGATTTAAGTTCAGGTCACGTGGCTGCAGAGGGTTTGAGTAGGTTAAAGTCCCCCAGAATTACAAGAGGATGTCAGAAGAAAGTGACTCAAGGAGAAGTGTCAGATCAAGGAAGAAGGAGTTGAGAGGACCAAGGAATTGATAGAGAGCCAGAACAATAAGAGTGGTAGGAGGGATGATTTGAATAGTGGAAGTTTCAAAAGAGGAAGAGTTGTTGCCAGAGGGGAGTAGAGGGGCGGATTTGAGGGCTTTATTGATAAGGAAACCGACACTGCACTCAGCCCTTTCCAACAGGCCTGGAAGAGTGGGAAAAGGTAGCAGAGACAGTGGGGAGAACTGGTATTGTAGCAGAATCACGAGAATTTGCTGTCAATTTCTGTGACAGCAAAAAGTGAAACTTGAGGGAATATTATGGCTGTATAATATGTGTCATTAATTGTTGTTTTTATGACATTGAATTGTACTGTGTGTGTATTGATTTTATATTGCATAAAGGTGAAATTAAATGTAAACTTAAAACATATTTGTTCTGATTGATGTCTACATCTCCTGATGTTATATGTCTGCCCAGCAGTTAGATGGCACCTTTAGGTGTAGGTGCTATATCAATAATCCAAGATAAGATAAGACTAGACAGACAACTTGAGCTTATTTATCAGATGTCACGCACAACCGCTTGATGGGATATACCACTGTTATTGATAGTTAACTATCTACAATTCTAAATATCTAGCATATGTAGCTGGATGCATGATAACACTTTCATTACCTATAATAATTACAATTACTTAACAGTCCAACATTTCGGGTGAACTGCTAGAATTCATGGACTAGGACTTACCACAAAGCAATAGTAGAATGTCCAATGTAAGATGCTATTTGAATTTTAAATACACATTCAAATTCTAGCTAACCTCTACTTAAGAATTACAAAGTCATTTCTAAATGTATTCAGATGACTTTGTGTCCACATAGATTGGTCTTCATGTGAGCATGGGTTGTATTTGATGCCAACTGCAGTATTTCCGGTTGGTCATGGCAATCATGAATATACCATCACACTATGTCGATATTGTCAGTTTATATTCACAGAAACTACAAGGGAATTTGATTTTTTTTTTAAAAAAAGGATATGACAAGGATTCATGCTAGTCCTTAACTAATTTAGTTGCAATGCATTTTAAAAGAAGGATTGTGGTACTGATGTCCAAATAATAGGGCCCTCTGCTATGGCAATATCTGTATGTGTCAATGATGTGGTTACAATATGGAAAATAGAGTTAGCTGTTTGAAGATCCCACTGCTTCTTCAAATGTGTAAATGCTAAACTCTTGGTATTACAACTGCATAACATAGATCTGTTGGGGAAAAAATAAACCTGTAATCTCTCATTTTGGTAAGCACCCAATAGTTTAACTTGTTTACTTAGATGTAAAATTCTTAGAAGAAACTGCAAGTACCACAACAAGTCATACTTTTTTAATTTAAAAAAAAGGAAAAGACTATGGTCAATGCCTCCTGAACGCACTTATTAAGACCTACATCAAATTGAGCAGATTTCTAGGAATGGTATAATATTCTTTATTGGAAACTGAGAATGTGACATGTAGAAAGCAGAACAGCAGAGCATAGGATATTTAACAATTCCTTTTAAATAATTGTCTTGCCTGAATTTGGCAATACAAAATTAAATACATTAAACAAAACTCTACCCTGATTTATGAGTTAAAGTTGTCAAATGATCCCAGAGGAACTTAACTAAGAATAAGATACAGTTAGTTACACTATAAAAATTACTAGAAATGTTTGGACTACATTTTTTTAAAGAAAATTGACATATTTATGTTAAAATTGCCAAGTCTTTGTCCCACATCCAATGAAAATTGAAACATTGCTATACTTTCCTCAAGAGACCTGACACACATATCTCTGTATATATAAAGCACAATGGCCCTCATTACAACACCAGCGCTAAACCATGGCGCTATTAGCACCATGGTTGGTGCCGGTGTTGTAACAAGTCCGCCATGGTGAAATGGGGAAATACCGGCCCATTCCAAGGTTGGCGGGGCGGTATTTCCCCATTTCTCCATGGCCCTCCCCATTCCCATTTTTGCCCCATAGGGCTCAATGGGAATGGGGAAGGCGGCAATTACGGTACCGCAAATTGCGGTACCGTAATTGCCTGCGAGGTTCCTTTGCGGGTCCCTACTTTAACGGCTGGTCCAAACCAGCCGTTCAGGACGGGTCCCGCAAAGGGACCTCGTAGTAAGGCGCTAAGTGTTTAACGGCGCTGCAGCCTTTTACGGCGCCGTTAACCACTTAGCGCCAGGGTCGTAATGAGGCCCAATGTCTGTTACTTTGTTCCTTATGCAATTCCACTTTGTTCGGCCAATCTCTGCCGACCTTTGCATAGTTACCTCTTAGGACACTCCAGACATTACTGTCTACGTGACATTTGGACACCCACCCTTTTCCCCGGATTTCAGCTCCTTCACACATGAGACGGTTGCCTGAAATCGGTGACTCATCAATGTGGTCGTAGAAGGACCGTATGAAGCTCATTTTAAGTGTCTTAATGTGAATTGCACAATGGTAACTATGTTTCAAGGCCCTAAGATGCACCATTTCCAAGATATTTTCACCGTAATGCACTGCACCACACCAGGGAGATGCAAAAGGTGGGGAGAGTGCACAGAAGGGCCCAGTATGCTGCAGCATGCAAACTCCCCCCTCCCCTTACCATCTGCTCTGGGGTATGTCAGACAGCAACACATGGTCATTCAGAGTGTAGTTTACTTCAGAGTGCAAAGCACATTAAGCGATACGTGACTCAGAAGAGCGACCTACAGGATCATCGATTTTGAACACTTGATTAGAGTGTTACCATGTCTGTCTGCAGAAGCTCTATGGGGTATGGGTAGTTTGTGCTTGTGCACTTCTAATTATAAAGAAAAAGGAATACCAAACAGTCTGCAAATTGTATTCAAATGTAAGTTGTTCACATTTTTCCTCATACAAAAAAAACACAGTCTATATATATTGTCAGATTCTAACTAAATCAGTTAACTGCTGCTACCTGAACATTGGAAGGAAAGATATGTGATGAATGCACATACTCTTGCATGCGATGGGTCTGTACAGCACTCACTATTGCTCTTTAGCTGACAAGTGACAACTGCCACAAAGTGATTGCTTCTTTTGTTTTTAAACTGAGCATTTAGGCAAACACTGCGCTGTTCTGTCACAGGAAACACTTTCAAAATGTCTCATTACATGTCGAAGGAACAAACCATAGAACATTTGCTAGATTGATATCAAAGAAGTTGTTTAAAAACATTTTGGGCCTTGCAGAATGGCAGACCATTTAAACACATATTTTTTTTGCAATGGTCATGATGGTGTTTCTTGTGAATTTACTTGGTGAGTATAGTACAACGTCTCTGCCGGTATAGGCATTCATTGAACTGTGATTTGTAGCATTAGTATTCATTCATTGCTAGATTGTTGTCTTATCAACCTGCTAAATTAACTGTTGACCAATTAGGCTCTGGACACCTTTTTTTTTAGATTTGAGTACAAAGAATGTATTGCTTCTGAGGATAGATCTCATAGTTGCACTGATTTGAATAAAAGTCTGTGAAAAACTTTGTTAAAGTGATGCTATGGTTAAGTTGCACTAATAAAAATCTATGAAATTCACTGAAAAAACATTGCTAAAGGGACGTTATGGTTACAAGTAAAGCCGAAAACCCCCAGAAGTTTGCTCATTTGTGATGTCATCTTTGATGTCCTGGGTGTTAATCTTAGCAGTGCATGGTGGTGGCACGAGGTATGGTTGTTTAGCTTACCATAACTGGTGAATTTCTGGGGGTTTTCGGTTTTACTTGTAACCATAACGTCCCTTTAGCAATGTTTTTGCACTGAATTTCATAGCTTTTTATTAGTGCAACTTAACCACAAAGTCCCTTTAACAAATTGTGTCACTGAATTCCATAAGTTTTTTTTGGTGCAACTTAACTATAATGTCCATTTAACAGAGTTTTTTTCAGTGAATTTCATAGAGTTTTATGAGTGAAAATGTTTCATGATGTCACATCACTGTATATAAGTTGTTAACAATTCCTCTTTTAACATACATGAAACAACTGTAAACCTCCTTTAACAAACATGTGTGGCATTATCATGGTTGTTTTCCCTAGGGCGTGAGGCTCAACCATGACCCCAGCCGCACCAACGTGCATTTTAGTTCAGTGTCGACTATACCCTCATAATTTGACCAATAGCCTGTGTTCATGGCCTGCAGCCATGGCCAGTCTCCACAATCCATGGGGCATGGGCTTCGGCCATGCCACTTGCCCCAACAGTCAAATCAGAGTAAACAATTGTCCAAGCAACAAAGTTATATCAGTATTTGTTCTACTTATTTTTGACACTTTCAAAAAAGTAAAACACAGGACAGATTTGTAAAAGCCTGCTTTCACGTCCTTGCTGATGCTCCTCCTCGTGCAAGTTTGCTGCAATCCCGTCCTGCACTTCGGGCTGCAGCCACAAACAGATTATTTTTTTCCCATTTAAACCTAGGGCTTCGGCCATGCTGCATGTTCCAATAAGTAAATCAGAGTAGGTATTTGTTCTTGCCGAGCGGCAGGCCCACTATCCATGCACCACAGTTGTATCACAATTGTCTACATACATTTGGACACTTGGGAAAAATAAAACACGAGAAAAATTTGCAAAAGCATGCTTTCAGGTCCGTGCTGATGCTCCTAGCGCAGGTTTGATGTAATCTAGTGCAGCACTTAAGGCTATAGCCGCAAGCAGAATATTTTTCCCATTCAAACCTAGGGCTGTGGCCATGCCCATGCCCTAATAAGAAAATCAGAGTACACATTTGTCCTTGCTCAGGGCCAGGCCCATTGCCCAGGCACCAAAGTTATATCACTATTTCGTGTACTTACATTTTGACACTTTTCAAAAATATAAAGCAGAGGACAGATTTGCAAAAACATGCTTTGAAGTCCTTGCTGATGCTCCTCGCAAATATTTGATGCAATCCTAGCCAGCAATTTAGGCTGTAGCCACAAACAGAATTTCTTTCCCCATTCAAACTATCCCAATTTTGAAAAACGTTACCACATAGCCGGTCCCTGGTGGCCATGCCTACTTTAACCACATTGCTCCTCCATCGTGGTCATGCCAGTAGCCAGATTGTCCAGGGCTGACCCGGACAATCTGCCCACTGCCCATGTCCACAGGCTATATCAGTCACCAAAGATATAACGCTATTTTGTGTACCTACATTATGACACTTTTCAGAAAATAAAACACAGGCAGATTTGCTAAACCATGCTTTCAGGTCCTTCCCAATGCTCTTTGCACAGGTTTGCTGCAAATCCATCCATGTTTGAATTTTGAAAAGTGTCAAAATGTACGTAAATAAAATAGTCATATACCTGAGCCCCACCTGACAAAATCTGTTCAGAATTAGCACAAACATTCAAGGTTGGTTCTATAATCTTTCTGAGAACTTCTGTGCACATTTGTCAAACGGTAACATGTTGAGAATGGCTCTTGACAAAATCACACCAACCTTTGCAGAACCATTCAGGTTCAGGCCTAGAATGATATGCAAAGTATCATGAAGTTTCATTATGTGTCATCCAAAAACTGCTTTTCACCAACGCTGTAATTCAGAAATAGGCATGGATGTCCCTAACATCTGGACTGTTTGTGAACTTCGGAGTTAAAAAAAACACCAGTTTTCAGCTTTTTATGGCCATATCCCATGCCATCCTCATCACCTCATCACCTCACCCCTCACCTCCCCTCACCTCCCCAGAGATTTTGTAATTAGTTTGACAAGTGCAATGTTTTTCTATATATGTTTTTACTGCGATGTTCGCAGACAACAGTGGATGTCTGCGACTCCAACATGGTGACTCTTAAAATATCTGACTATTAGGAAAGATTTACCTTAGGTGCAATTTTCCCTCCATTTATTAACCCCCCACACGTTTTGCTTTTGTTTGGCTAACCTAACCAGACTTTTTCCAGTGGAGCACAGCCTTCAGGTGCACTCCTCTGCACTTTTGCTCATCTGTTATGGGGAAACTGACATGTACTTCAGACTGTCAGTACTGGGAAACTATGTTTCCCTTAGTCTTTGACCATGTTGCTATTTCTTGGTAACTTTCTTTCTATGTGCCAAGTACCTTAGAGTACCGCACATTGGGGTCCTTTGGTTTTATGGCCCTAGACACCCTCTAAGGATTTTTGGGTGATTATACAAGTGTGCCTAGGATGAACTGGTGGCAGCAGTATACATTTATAGTATTTTTACTTATCTTTAATGAACTATATCGCGTTTACTGCGTTTGGCTCAAGACTGTGGCCAGTGGAGAAAATGGCCATGTCACAAAGTCTTTTGTTCTGTCCCTTAGCCATGTTGTCCCTTTGCCTTCCCCCAGGTTGAGCAGACCCGGGAATTCCTTATTTGGGCATGCAGCCTCCTGTGAAAACCAAAACTTTTGCTGGCTCCTGCATGTCACGTGTGCTAGTGCCCAGGAAGGGGATTGGGACTGTCTGGTCCCATTCCACACTACTGGTGCCAGTATGTCTGATATGCCTGAATGACTGGAACCACTGAGGGCCAGGATTAACCCATGCCTGGCGTGTATGCAAGAGAGCAGATCTTCCATTGGCTATCCTAGATCTGAGCCTGAAACAAATCTTGGATAAGAGAAGGGGCTCTGCATCCATTCCAGGTCAATCAACTGAAGTTCTCTCTGAACTACAGAAGGAGTCAAGTATCCTGAAATGCTAAAGCAGGCCCATTGAACCACTGGAGACGTGCTGGAAGGTTGGGCACCCTGATCCCATTGTTGTCCCGTTATATCCCTGTTTTTACATCGATTACTGAAGGCCTCCAAGAGCACTTTGACCCTTTGGAGTAGTGGGAACAACTACTCTCGGCACCTCCAGATTACCCTCCAAAAGTGCATCATTGGAAGTGTTCCTGGGCTATCCAATGAACTGACCAGCTTGAAGCCTGGATATCGCATAGGAGCGCTGCTGTTCCGATTTGACACCCAAGACTTGGGGAATCACTAGCTTGTAGTCCTGGGCTCTCTTCTGCCAGATGTCATAGTCTTTGCTCCTCTGAGTCGTGATTTAGCAGATTGTACCACGCTGTGAGCATTTGCAGTCAATGTGTCACAATCTGTGGTGACCGTTGTGGTAGGAGCCTTGCCTGCCTGCCCTCCTGTGCCCTGAGATCTGCTGGACTGGAACTGCCCTCTTTTCTTCATCGTGAGCTGAGAAAAGGCTATTGTCCCACCACAGATGATCGTCCAGTCCCGCAGCCACAGAAAGCCGGAGCGACGTGCAGATGCAGGGTTTCAAACTACAAGTGACTGGGCCTAGATTTGCAAAGTTTGGCCCAGACTGTGTCGAGGGTCAGAGAGTACTTGCATCACTTACCAGTGGCCCCCTGGCACAGCCGTTGTTCTTTACACATGATAATCCCTAAAAAGATACTCACCTTAGCGGAGCTAGCCTGCACTCCCAAGCTATTCCCAAAACTTGTTTGTCGCTCTGCCTGCAAGGGTAGACCCTCCACGGATAATGGGACACTGTTCTTCATCACCTCAAATTCCTTCCTGAACTACTACAGGTCCCTGAAGAGGACCTGCTTTCTCTCATTAAGCATGACCGCACGTTTTTAACAAACTGCTGTACCTTTGAGCACAAGGCTCCCCATTTAATAGGGCTGGACTGCTCAAGTTAGGGATAGAGTCTAAAGAACTGCCTAATGCCATATTTGGGGTAACCTACCCTTTTTTTACAGGTTGTTTCTATGTTTTCCCCTTTACTGCATTAGTCGAAAGAAATTTAACTGCATATATGTAAATTAGTGAAAGGCGTGAGTGGTAATTCTTTTATATTACTGTGGTTTATTTATGTTTAATTATTAAGGCCTATAATAAATCAATATGTATTTTTGATATACACTTGTCTAAGCATATTCTGCTGCGTTTTACTGTGTGTGTTCATTGTGGCCTTCCGATCCCTCTCACCCCTCCTGAGACTTAGTATTGAACGCCTGTCAAGCTACCGTAGATTGGTCTAGCTTGTCCAGAAGATTCCTCTGTCCCCTGTCCACTGCAGTAGGGTAGCCTCCTAAACTTCTGCCCACCAGGTCAGAGTTTAGAAATCCATTTTAACACTGACGCAGCTCACATTTTTCACCATCCAATCAGCGGGCACGTCCGCGGACATGGCACCGGTGCCTGATTGGTCCAGAGGGGTGTCCACAGCCGAATAGGGAAGTGAGTCCATGGACCGGACCCAGATGTCACTATTTTTCTACCTACTTTTTGGCCATTTTAAAAAACTACCGGACAGATTTACACCAAATTTACAAAAGCACACTTTCGGGACCAAGCCGCCGCACCTGGCGCACATTTGGTGAAAATCCATCAAGCACTTTTGGCTGTAGGCGTGATTGACATTTTATTTCCATTGCATCTATGAGGATTTAAACACATTATGCCCCCCCCCCCTTATGACTTTGCCCCAGTGGACAAAACCACACCAAACTTTGCAGAATCATTCCTTGGGGGCCATATACTTTTTTGCAAAGTTTGGTGAAGATTCATCCAGGCGGGTCAAAGTTATCACCCGCTGAAAAACTGCTCTTCTTATGGGTTGAGCAACTTAACCATAACTACAGGGCCGCTACCACAGGCCCTGTAATAAATGTATGATTGATTGCATTGGTTTTTATAGTGAGCATCACAGTAGAACTTAATATTATATCAATGTTTCTGATCATTTTGTGTCTTGGTTTATCCAGCCTATATAGTTATGAAATGAAAATGTCAGGCCACATTTGCATACACTATGTTAGAAGCTCTAGAATTAGGCATTCGTCTGGGTGTTTACAGGGCTCAAACATGCTGTGCAACATTACCCCACCACCAGCTAGACCTGAAATAATTTCCCATTTGCCATTTTATGTGCAATCGTATTTTCTTCCTGAAAAAAAATAAAACATGTTGTTAGGTACTATTTGAATCTGTATAATATTCCCAGAGCACAATTGATGCACACACCTAATATTTATTGGTCCCCAGGTTTTCTGGAGGCAGGCTTTCATTGCTCTTCGGGACATATCAGGCATCCCTAAAGAGGCAATGCAGAGAAGCCCTCATTCATCATGGACCCAAGTCCAGTACAGGTCTCAGGGTGATGGGATTCTCGAGAGCCCCTCACCTTTGCACGGGGGTCTGTCCGTTTGTTTCAACCGCCATGTTGTGTGTATAGCTGCATCTTTGTGTATACAACTGAAAGAAGAACTGCCATGACCCCACCCCCTCCGCTTTGTCTTTCCCCTTTCTGAAGGGATGGCTCTCCCTACCTGTCCCTCATTTTGTAATGTCATCCCCCTCCACCCTAGAACTGCTCGCTCAGTTTTCTAAGATATGACCCAAAGGTATTTTCGTCTACATCACTAGTTTCCAGTCAGATGTCCTTTGCCGCTCCACCTCCCGATCATGTAACCCTCTTCATAGTCTCTCATCTTTCAGTCATGGTGATCCTCTGATCCTTCTCCCTAAGTTCACATCATCCACATCCCTCTGTTTGTCATTTTTGATCAGTAATATATCTAGCTGTTCGTGCTGAGGTTTTATGGAACTATTTAGGGAGAGGCAAAAAAAAATAATGCAATGCTCACAAATTTCCAGAATTATGCTCTACCTCGATCTCATTAGGTTCTCAAATCCCAACTTGCACGGGGGCGGGGGGAGGCGGCTGTGAATGGGTGATTTTGCATGTGTTAATACGATTGCATTGGGCCTCATTACGACCCTGGCGCTAATGGGTTAACGGCACCGTAAAAGGCTGCGGCGCCGTTAACCCATTATCGCCTTACTACGAGGTCCCTTTGTGGGACCCGACCTGAACGGCTGGTCTAGACCAGCCGCTAAAGGAGGGACCCGCAAAGGGTCCTTGGTGCTAAGTAATTTGCGGTACCGTACTTAGCGCCTTCCCCAGTCCCATTGAGCCCTATGGGGCAAAAATGGGAATGAGGAAGGGCCAATGTTCAATGGGGAATTACCGCCCCGCCAACCTTGGAATGTAGTGGTAATTCCCTATTGAACATTGGCGGACTCGTTACGATACCGGCACCAACCATGGTGCTAATAGTGCCATGGTTTAGCACCAGTATCGTAATGAGGGCCATTGTCTGAAGATCTGCTTGAAGGAAGAAGTATTCACAGCTGAACCAACTGATCATTATTTAAATATTTTAACAGGCTCTGAACATATCCATACGCTAGTGTTTATTGTATGGTATCAGTTTTCCTCAGATACCAAGTTAATTATGATGCACACTTCTGCCAAGGCATAATTTACTTAAATGCAGTATCTTATGGCGCAATACTCTGATGTGTATACACTGCATAACTGAGTGTTATAAGGATATTTTAATGTAAATTAGTTCACTGAACTTTAGATAGGTGCATAGCAAAGTTCTCCTACGATGGGAAATGCTCCCATGGCCTATACTTCTAATGGAAAGAGGTAAAGTTGTGCATCGTCTCTTTTAGAAGTATGATGGATATGTCTTACTCGCAAATTACGTTATCTTATGGTATGTTATCCTATCTTATGTCTTCCTACCTTATGTTATACTATATTATGCTATATCAGGGTCAACATCCTCTTTTGGCAAAGCAAAATTGGTGTCCTTACTTGTGAGTCCATAGGCATATCACATTCGGCAAGGCATGTGTAACATTTCTCTTATCTGATATGCATTAACCACCCTTCTGCAGTTTTCTTATCCTTGGGCACAATACCATTAGACTTGAACAAATATATACATACATGTTGAGAATAATGTTTTCTAGGAATCTCTGTCTTTTCATTTAACAGAAACTACCACTGAACGGGTTCTATCAGTTTAGGCTTCTTGAATGACGTGTAGCTTGCAAACCCAGGGCAGAAGTGCATAACTTTGCTCCTTGGGGGCTACAGACAGGGCATGTTTTCAAATATGCATAAGATACATTTGCATCCAATATATCGAAATGGGAAACTGTTTACATATTGTGTGATTTGCCTGAAAACCCTGTGTATTCGTAGGCTCAAAGGTCAGGCGTGTTCACCACTATCCTAAGTACAGCAAACATATAAGGCAACATTAGGTTGCTCTTTGTTGACAAGGGTGAAATACAGAAATTGTGATGCGAGTATTTGCAACAGTGTCTTGTAATCTATGTGACAGAATCCCTGAGTGCCTCATCCCATAATTGTACTCCTACTACTCAATTTTCTTCTGCCTTCTGTGCCCACTGACGTACATAAGCACGCAAAATAGGCACGCGCGCGCACACACACACGTGCACAGCTATTCATAGCAAAACTATTTATTTATTTCAAACGAGGATTTAATTCTTTCAATAAACCCTGGACAAAAGAAGTGAAAGGAAAATGGAAAATGTCTGAGGAGGATGTGGGGCGATAAAGGGAACAACTGGTAACTTTTCTAAATAGTCGTTGTTCATGCTTTAGCCTTTAACTGTTAGAATAAAAGATGTTCTTGTGACTCGTTGTGAAATATGGCAGCTGGAGATAGGAGGCTTCTTACTCCGTAATTGTTTCTGCCTCAACCTCCCCTTTCGCTAATGGAAAACATTCTGCCACTTTCACAATCTGAATTTCCGCATATCAAACGGCAGGCCTGTTTCTCCTCTGCTTCATTTAAAGTTTGTATCTGTCAGCTTTATGCCAAATTGCTGTGTCTAATGGTCGCTGTCACACTTCATGGGCACAGCAGAAAAATAGCTGCATTTCCAATCTCAGAGCCTATTTTCAGGAAACCTATTGATTATGCACATGAAACTCAGCCAGTTATTCGCCTCTCTCTGGGATGTTGTCCAGGCTTTTGCTCG
This sequence comes from Ambystoma mexicanum, assembly GCF_040938575.1. Lineage (NCBI taxonomy): Eukaryota > Metazoa > Chordata > Amphibia > Caudata > Ambystomatidae > Ambystoma > Ambystoma mexicanum. The sequence goes on along the minus strand of NC_090930.1, from coordinate 1,246,466,170 downwards.
TACTCTCTGATTAAAAACTCATAAGTAATGTTTTTATACATAAGAAGTTCGCCCTTAGAATGCTGCAGGCACAGACATACACACACACACATATCCTGAATAATGTATAGCACATGGTGCTCTTTTGTAGGACTTTGGCCTTATCTATCTATATTTACAAAAGTGAAAATGCGTGGATTTGTTTGTGGCACGGTGAAGCGTTGTTTCTTATATAATTACACACCATTTCATCAATCTGCACCAAATGTTGCATACCTGTTAGTACCCTCCGGACAATATTGGCTACATGACATTTGGACAGCCCACCCCTTTCCCCAGATTTCAGCAGAAGTCAATATTTGTCTGTGGGTTTGTGGCTTGGAGAAGCACTGTTCCTAGACAATTCCACACTGTTTCACCAATCTGCACCAAATGTTGCATAGTTAACTGTTAGGACCCTCCAGACAAGACTGGCAGCATGCCATTTGGACATCCCACCCCGTTCCCCAGATTTCAGCAAAAGTCAAAATGTGATTGTGGGTTTGTTGTTTGGCAAAGTGTTCCTTAAACAATTCCACACGGTTTCACCAATCTGCACCACATTCTCCATAGTTACCTGTTTGAATCCCCTGGACATTAATGGCTACATAACATTTGGACACCCTACCCCCTCCCCTGGATTTCAGCACCTTCACACATGAGATGGTTGCGCAAAATTGGTGAAACATCAATGTGGTCGTTGAAGGACTGGTCCTCAACCCTAGAATGGACGGTTTCTGGGACATTTGCAGCGCAATGCACTGCAACAAACTGCACCACACCAGGGTGAGGCAACAGGTGGGGAGGAAGCACAGCAGGTTCCAGTATGCAGCAACACATCAGCTGTCACCTCCCGCCAACGCCTGTTCCAGGGTGTGTCAGCCAGCCACACGCACCCCATTCTGAGTGCACTCTACTTCAGACTGCAAAGCACATCAAGTGATAAGTGAATCCGAACAGCATCCTACAGGATCATTGATTTTCAACAATGTATAAGAGTGTTGTCATGTCCACAGAACCCATTCAGAGAATGGGTACATTTTGCTAGTATATTATATTTAATGTTTCTGATATGTATAACATGTACCACTGCCATGTGCATGCTCTCCTGGCTCTCTAGTCGATCTGAACAATAGGGATATAGAACAAAAATTAAATAAAGGAACCTGTTTCAATAAAGATAGTGTAAGTAATTTATAGTGCAAGAAAACAATGTCCACATCTATAATTCATTGCATTTTAAATGTATCTAAAATATTGACTTGTAACTTGTTTACACTGTTGATTGAGAGCAAACTTCACAGATTGGGGAACTATTAAACCACAATTTGCCAGGCATTCAATGTGTCTTAGCATTCATAGTGCTGTGCAACTGTTAGATATCAGATCCAAAGTTTTAATAGAAGTAAAATTAATAGAGCAGTTGCAGATTTCACAACATATCCCATGCATAAAACCCATATGAGCACAGTTTTATTAGATAACGAGCAGCTGCAATAAGGAATACAGTCTAAAAATGGACAGAGGCAGCAGTGTGCTTCTCAAATACCCATTGATGACGAACCTGGACCAAAACTGAATTAGATGCCTTAATACTGCTATCCATTATTTATTTTCAACAGAAAGGAGAATACATTTGTACTCCCATTAACATCTAGGCTATTGTAGCTACTTAGAAATCTCCTATGTTTACCCGACTCTTGTTAGTTGAGAGGTAGGGATTACTTGTCTTCTTGCCCTAAGGTGGTGATCGGCCATTTTCCATCACAAAACATCCAAAAAGAGCCTCATTGTGATGCACAATGGTCAACTTAAGAAATGGTTGTGTGCAGGGGAATCATGGAAGAGGGCGACCATGGAAATATCAACCCATACATGATACCTCACTTCCTCCTCTTTGCATGATGGCCGGAGGGCTGAGATTAAATCTGACAACCCAAATGGGGTTAATGTGAAAACCCTGGAATTTCTACTCCTAACATTTTTTGACATGGCTCACTGACATTTGATGTTTGACAGTTCAAATTGTAACACCAACACATAATTGGTTAATGTTTTACAACATTTCTGACATTTTGTTGAAATTATGCACTCTGCTCACATATACATCAATGTTCAAAAATGGTTGATCCACATGGAGGCTTATTGAAACCATAACCTGTACCGGGCACATGATTCCTTTATTACTATTATTTCCAGTTGGTATCTTCTGTTTGATATGTGCATTTTGACATAATCACGGCTGACATGTATGGGTGACATTATGGTCATCAGAATATTGACATGATGAAGGACAATGTAAACGTCTGAAATGCATTGGCACTCTGTGCATCTGTACAAATAAGTAACTGAATAAATTAACAGGCCGATTCATGGAATAATTAGCGCGGCGCAAGTGGGCAAAAACGTGCGAATCGCAGTGGAATAGCGAAAATCGCAGTGCAAGTGCGAAAATCGCACGAAAAGCAGCGCACGTCGATTCATGGAAGGCCGTGCGCGAGAAAACCAGCGGATGTGCGATAAAAAAGTGTGCGGCGCACGTTGGCGCACAGGCCATCTAACAGCGTGCGCCAGGTCACAGCGAAAATCGCACAGGCCACAGCGAAATTCGCACATAGCGCGGCGCACGCAACAAAAGTAGGCGGAACACGGGCGTAACACTCGGAATGGGGAACAACTTGCCAAAACGTGGGCGTCACGGGGGAAGTACAGGGCACAAGTGCGCGGAACGCCCACACGCTCGCCTACAACACGTATTCATGGAATAGAATAGGTGAAAAAAGCGCACGCTCAAACCAGCGCACAGGCACAAACACGACCGCCACAAGAAAGCAGGCGGTAGCGTATCTGCGGCTGTAAGAAATGTGCGCCAAAAGGTGCGCCAACAAATAGCACCTATATACTGCCATGATGAATGTCCCATACTGTGGCCCTCCAGGAAAAATGACGTGCAAAGGGGTACCCACAAACACGGACACCCGCTGACAAAAAATACTTGTGCGTGTATACCGGGGTGCACGGGAAGTCTCACACCCGAGTTGCAGGGTACGTGCTTCACAGGGGTTCGCGTGAAGTTATTCACGCGATCGGGCCTGGGGGAGCGGGCTACGTGTATTTCAGGGGTTCGCGTGAAGTTTCACACGCGATCGGGCCTGGGGGAGCGGGCTACGTGTATTACAGGGGTTCGCGTGAAGTTCCTCACGCGATCAGGCCTGGGGGAGCGTGCTACGTGTATTTCAGGGGTTCGCGTGAAGTTTCACACGCGATCGGGCCTGGGGGAGCAGGCTATGTGTATTACAGGGGTTCGCGTGAAGTTCCTCACGCGCTCGGGCCTGGGGGAGTGGGCTACGTGTATTACAGGGGTTCGCGTGAAGTTCCTCACGCGATCGGGCCTGGGGGAACGGGCTACGTGTATTCCAGGGGTGCGCGGGAAGTTCCACACGCGAATAGCCTGGGCGCATGTATTTGAGGGGTGCGCGGGAAGTTCCACACGCGAATAGCCTGGGCGCGTGTATTTCAGGGGTGCGCGGGAAGTTCCACACGTGAATAGCCTGGGCGCGTGTATTTCAGGGGTGCGCGGGAAGTTCCACACGCGAATAGCCTGGGCGCGTGTATTTCAGGGGTGCGCGGGGAGTTCCACACGCGAATAGCCTGGGTGCGTGTATTTCAGGGGTGCGCGGGAAGTTCCACACGTGAATAGCCTGGGCGCGTGTATTTCAGGGGTGCGCGGGAAGTTCCACACGCGAATTGCCTGTGCGCGTGTATTTCAGGGGTGCGCAGGAAGTTCCACACGCGAATAGCCTGGGGGCGCGTGTATTTCAGGGGTGCGCGGGGAGTTCCACACGCGAATAGCCTGGGTGCGTGTATTTCAGGGGTGCGCGGGAAGTTCCACACGCGAATAGCCTGGACGCGTGTATTTCAGGGGTGCGCGGGGAGTTCCACACGCGAATAGCCTGGGCGCGTGTATTTCAGGGGTGCGCGGGAAGTTCCACACGCGAATAGCATGGGCGCGTGTATTTCAGGGGTGCGCGGGAAGTTCCACACGCGAATAGCCTGGGCGCGTGTATTTCAGGGGTGCGCGGGAAGTTCCACACGCGAATAGCCTGGGCGCGTGTATTTCAGGGGTGCGCGGGAAGTTCCACACGCGAATAGCCTGTGCGCGTGTATTTCAGGGGTGCGCGGGAAGTTCCACACGCGAATAGCCTGGGGGCGCGTGTATTTCAGGGGTGCGCGGGGAGTTCCACACGCGAATAGCCTGGGTGCCTGTATTTCAGGGGTGCGCGGGAAGTTCCACACGCGAATAGCCTGGGCGCGTGTATTTCAGGGGTGCGTGGGAAGTTCCACACGCGAATAGCCTGGGCGCGTGTATTACAGGGGTGCGCGGGAAGTTTTACACGCGAATAGCCTGGGCGCGTGTATTTCAGGGGTGCGTGGGAAGTTCCACACGCGAATAGCCTGGGCGCGTGTATTTCAGGGGTGCGCGGGAAGTTTTACACGCGATTTCTGCACGGTACGTGTATTTCAGGGGTGCCGGGGAGTCCCACATGTGATTTGACAGTGTGGGTCCTCCCAGGTGTACCCTGTACACCCTCCACGGCCCCTGCAGGCAGCCCACACCACAGGGGACTACCCTGCATCCCTGGTCATGTCCCGCAGGCAGCCCACCCAACATGGGCATGCCCCCCAGCAAAGGCACATGTCTCCTTGAACTAATGAACACCAACTCATGTCCCCTTGCACCCCCACCCCCCAGCACTGTGGGGCACCTGCCAGCAGGCCCCCACCCATGTCCAACTCATGTCCCCCACCACCCCCACCCCCCAGCACTGTGGAGCACCTGCCAGCAGGCCCCCACCCATGTCCAACTCATGTCTCCCACCACCCCCACCCCCCAGCCACCAGGGTCACCCTCCACCAGGCCCCCACTCATGTCACCCACCACCCCCACCCCCCAGCCACCAGGGTCACCCTCCACCAGGCCCCCACCCATGTCTCCCACCACCCCCACACCACAGCCACCAGGAACACCCTCCACCAGGCCCCCACTCATGTCTCCCACCACCCCCACACCCCAGCAGTGCAGGGGCACCCTCCACCAGGCCCCCACTCATGTCTCCCACCACCCCCACACCCCAGCAGTGCAGGGGCACCCTCCACCAGGCCCCCACTCATGTCTACCACCAACCCCACCCCCCCAGCCACCAGGGGCAGCCTCCACCAGGCCCCCACCCATGTCTCCCTCCCCCCAAACCCCAGCCACCAGGGGCACCCTCCACCAGGCCCCCACTCATGTCTCCCACCACCCCCACACCCCAGTCACCAGGGGCAGCCTCCACCAGGCCCCCACCCATGTCCCCCTGCCCCCAGGTCCTGACGATACACAATCATGGCAGTAATGGGCATACCCAGCACAAACACCCAGGCAAGGATTGCATCCACCCACATAGTGAATGCAATTACATGACACAACCCCAATGGCAAGTATGTAAATGAACACATGTCCGTCACACACACACATACACAATGGCTGCAAGTGAATGTCAAAACCCATATCATGACATGTATGAAACCAAAGACAAAATAACACAAGTGGAAGTAAAAATAAAAAATGTATTAAAGATTAAAAATAAGTAAACAAATCAAACATACAACTATGTGGATAACAAAATAAATGGTCCATGTCGGAGAACAAAAGTAAAAATCAAAAAACGAAAAAGGAATACAAAAACAAATGTTGACCAAAGCAATATCAAGTAGAAGCAAAAGAATGAAAAACCATTTCCACATGGTGAACACAATAATGAAAAAATGAAAATGTTCCTTCAAAAAACAAACTAAATACAGGAATGCACCAGGGTCCATGAGCCCAACACCATAAAGGAAACCTACTACTACCTAATGAAAAAAATATATACAAAAAAGTGGCCATTGTCCGAGCGGTCCAAAATAATAAAAACAAATAAAGGAAACCTAACACTAACTAACTATATAACTATATACAAAGGCAGCGGGCAAGTCCTGCGGCTCACTTGTTGATGTTGCTGGCCAGGGCATCATCGAACTCCATGTCGATGTCCTGGAGGCGGGACTCTGTCCTGGCCCCGAGGTCTCGCAGGGATAACCCCATGTTCAGCTCAAACTCCCTGCGAGCTTCCTCGAGGCACTCAGCCCGCCTCAACGCCCGACGCATGGAGAACTCCGCCCTGACCATGGCGAGCCGCTCCTCTTCCGCCCGCTGCCGCTCCGCACCTATCCGCTGGACCAACTGCTCCCACACGGAAGACACCACCATCCCAGGGTTGCCCTGCCCTCCGGCCGATGCCTGCCCCTCTGATCTTGATGGCCCCGAGCCATGATGCCTCCCACGTCGAGCCCGCTGCTGCCTCCGACGCCACTGCCTCTGCCAGCACAACGGCATCCAGGCTGATGGAAACCACCGACGCCGTCGTGCACGTGCCCTGCCTGATGATGCTGTCACATCTTCCACCTGCTGGGGTCCAGTTGCTGTGTTGTCCACCCCTGCTGGACCTCCGACCCCCAACTGTGGCAGGGATGGGATCCCCACCGAGCTGGCTGCATTGGTCGGGGCAGGTCCACAGGGGGCCCTGGTGGCATCTGGGCTGGAAGACGGCAAGGAGAACGACTGGTGGATAGCCTGCACAGAGGAGGAGAGGGCCGCCACATTGGCCAACACATACAGGAAACCCCCGAACATGGCCGATCCCAATTGGGCCACGTCGGCACGGTGCACTTCGTGATGACGTGCGTGCTCCTCCCGGGAAGCACGCACGGCATCACAAATCACAGCCGTGCGCATCGCGACCCCAATCATGACCTTCTCCGCACGGCCAGGGGTTCCCACGTCCGCAGGTGGAGGGGAGTCAGGTGACATGGACATCCCCTCTACCTGCGGACGGGCCTGGGACGGGGCATCCCTGCTGGTGCATGGTGGTGCACTCACAGGGTCAGGGACAGCGACATGCACAGGCCCCTCCATGGTGACCTGTGCTGCCTCCTGCCCCTGGCCCTGGACTGCACCACTTGCACCAGCAGGGATGCCCCCACAAGGCCCCATGTGTGCCCAAGTGGCGGCCTCCTCCTCCTCTGTGCAAACCACCAACCTGGATGGCTCCTCACCGTCTCCCACCATAGCAGGCCCCTGTGGGGGCTCACCCACCCCTTCTGCTGCAGCCGTGGGGGCATCCCCGCCGCCTTGCTCCACAGCGCCGTCTCCGCCCTCTTCTTCACTAGCCGCTGCGTAGAGGGAGACAAAGAACACACGCATCAGGGCACTGTACAATGGTCCCCTAGACAGGAAGCAATAGCAGATGAGCACCACTGTCAAAGTACACTTCCATCATGTCCCTCCACAACACATGGGTCAGTCCAGGCAAAACACACACAGTAACAGGCATGGTGCATGCCATGGACATTTCCATGCATGTCCAATGGACTCTTGAAACATTCAATGATATGTAACTCACATGCATCATGGCTCATGCCTATCACATGCACACACTTCACCTCAGTCACATCCATCTGGCCCCAAACACACCAAACACAGCGGATACAAGGGTAATTTGGCTGCTTCACTGAATCTGTGCATTGTCACACACATGTGTCATGCATCCATGGCATGCACAAGTCACAGACACGCAGGTCAGGCACACAGACATGGCTACCATATATGTACCTGGCATCAGCACCCATCCCTCACACCCACCCATGTCCAGGTACAGAGACTGGCATGCTCTCATGTTCAAAATCTGCATAGGGCTCCCCATGCAGCATTTGAACACATGCAACAACCATGTGGGTCACACATCACTGGTCGCACATGCATTACCATGATGTCCCTGCACACATACATGCATACATGGCCTATGGCACACATACAGGCAAGTATCATAGAACCAGCACACCGCAACATGCCCTGTCTCACACAGTAATGCTTGGACACTTACCGCTCAACTCCAGACGGGCCTCCCTCTCAAGGATCTGGGCGTGGAGCGCTGGGCGTACGCGTTCCAGGACCCTCATCTGGATGGAACTCATGCAGCCCCGGCCCCCCACCACGAGGCACTGGTCCTTCACAAGGGTCCTGGACCTCAAGTCCTCCCAGCGCTTCTTGATCTTCAGGACGTCGCGGGTTGCCACCCCCTCCGCGTTGATGGCAACCACACAGTCGGCCCAGATCCTCTGCCGTCCTTCCTTGCTGGCGCGGGACGATCCAAAGAGGGCATCATACTGCCCCAGGACATGCTCCACCAGGACACCAACTTCGGTGGCAGTGAAGCTGGTGCCCCTCTGCCCCTCTGGCCTAGGGTTGCCACTGGTGCCAGATGTGGAAGTGCCCGACATGGCAACCCCAGAGGCAGGTGTGGGTGGGCAACTGGGTCCTGGGGCTGGGCTGTGGAGCGATGTAATCCCAGTCGGGAGTCTTCAGTTCCAGCAGGGGTGGACACAGCAACTGGACCCCTGCAGATGGCTGATGTGCAGGCACCAAATGGCAGGGCACGGTGGCAGCAGGCAGGCAGGCAGGCAGGCAGCAGCAGATGGCACGTGGGAGGCTGCTCGGGGCACTGGGGGGCAGTAACTCGGCCTTCTGGGCAGGAGCGTGGTCTTCCGTGTGTTTTCGCGTGGCCAGCTTGATACGGAGTGATTTGGCACGTGAAAATCCTGCACGTCAGCGTGAAATCCGAGGAAAGGCCCTTAGCGCGTAAGCGCGTCAGCACGCATACGCGATTCTATTGGACCAGAGTCCCTCAGCGCGTAAGCGCGTCTGTGACGTGACCCGCACGGGTGTTCCCCACTCAGCACGTGATGACGGGGCACACGTGGAAATACTGCACGTCAGAGTGTCATCGCGTGTAATTGGACAAAAGTGCGCGTACACGCGATTGGCCTATGTACGTGTATTTAATGGGTGCGCGGGCACTTACACACGCAAGTACGTCAGCGAACCTGTATCCCGTGGTGCGTGTGAATTTCCACACGCTATTGGACTGGGAACTGGATTCTAGGGGTGCGCGGGTCACACGCTGTATCCCGTGGTGCGTGTGAATTTCCACACGCTATTGGACTGGGAACTGGATTCCAGGGGTGCGCGGGTGACACGCTGTATCCCGTGGTGCGTGTGAATTTCCACACGCTATTGGACTGGGAACTGGATTCCAGGGGTGCGCGGGTCACACGCTGTATCCCGTGGTGCGTGTGAATTTCCACACGCTATTGGACTGGGAACTGGATTCCAGGGGTGCGCGGGTCACACGCTGTATCCCGTGGTGCGTGTGAATTTCCACACGCTATTGGACTGGGAACTGGATTCCAGGGGTGCGCGGGTCACACGCTCGCCTAGAACACGCGCAAAGCAAAAATTTGCGCACTTTAACAATAACAAGCCAGACGCCAGGATGAACATACCGTTCCTAGCAGCAGTGGCAGTGGGCTACCAAAGGAGGAGGAGGAGAATAGTCAGGGCCAGAATCGTCACACCCAGAACCAGCCTTTTCGGGATGCCTGATGACCAGGTGTATGGAAGGTACAGGTTTCCACCACACATAATACTGGACCTGGTGAGTGAGTGGGAGGATGACCTCACATCACCCACCCTGTGCTCCCAAGCACTCAGCCCCCTGGAGAAGGTCCTCAATGTACTGCACTTCTTAGCCACTGGATCATTTCAGCGTACAAGTGCCATAGTGGGTGGGGTGTCACAGGCCACCCAGTCACGCTGCCTACACCAGGTCTTGAACATCATCACTGCACGCCCATCAGTCCGCAGGCACATATACCTGCCCAGAACACCTGCAGAAAGGCATGCTGCAGCCCTGGATTTTTACGGTGTGGCACGATTCCCCAAAGTGCTAGGTGCCATCGACTGCACCCATGTGGCTCTACGTCCCCCCAGGGCATCTGAGCACATCTATAGGAACCGCAAGCACTGGCATTCCATCAACGTGCAGGTAGTATGTAATGCCAAGGGAATCATCACCTCAGTATATGCAAACTATCCCGGCTCCACCCACGACAGCTTCATTTACCGAATGTCCACCCTATGCCGGTACCTAGATGCTGGGCGGCATGGCGATACATGGCTGCTTGGTGAGTATGTATGCCACTGCACATGCATGCATGTTGGATACTGAGAAAGGTCACAACCCCACCAATGATACCAATCACCACCTCCACAGGGGACAGTGCCTACCCTCTCAGCCCCCACATGATGACGCCAATTCGGAACCCCACCACGCCACCCGAGGTAAGATATAACACAGCCCACATTACAACCCGGGGCATAGTGGAGCGCACATTCGGAGTGCTAAAGTCACGCTTTCGCTCCCTTGACCGTTCTGGCGGGCAGCTGTTATACGCTCCCCCAGTAGTGTGCAGGATCATAGTGGCAGCATGTGTCCTGCACAACGTTGCAACACGCCGGGGCCTTGCCGTGGACATGGTGGTGGCCCCACTTCCCCAACCACATGCACAGCCGCTGCGCATGGGAGGGGAAAGGGCACGGGGGAGGCAGCCCGTACACAGCTAGTGGCTAATTACTTCACATAGTAATCACACCCCTGTGGACTGCACACTGGCCTGGCACATTCCATCTGACAGTCAATGATGACTCAACCTGACACTGATCCTGAATGTCTGGAGATTCAACCGTGAAAAGCATATCAGCCTGAGATTGTTCACCTGGAAGTGTTACAATGTGTGCATCCCTACCCACACACACCACCAATGCAGTGTTGTGAAGAAACACATTCAAGCAGCTAAAATGAATACCCACTTGCTAAATGCAACAAGAGGACAGTGCCATGTCACCCAACCCATCCCCAGCACCGCCACACAACACACCGTGCCATGTCATGCTATGTGCAGGTATACAAAGTAATCCCCACAACATGACAAGTGTTGCGATGTACAGTGTCCCCAATTGAAACTTGCTACACCTGAAATACTCACTGTAATGCAGGACCAACAACAAACTTAAGCAGGTACTACCATTGATATGACTTCACTAATGTGATAAATCAGTAGTCTCACCACCTGGAAATGCCTGCACTCCCACCACTTCCAACTGAACAGTGTTGGCGCCATGTAGAGTTGTAGGTGCACTGCTGCCAACAAGGACCCCATCTCCAGACTAGAGGGCCTTGTGTAGACATGAGGTAGGGACCTGCAAATTGGGAGGCAGACACAGATGATGAGTTACACATCAATGCAACATGCAGTGTACAACACAACAGCAATATGCACTAGGAATGTATACACAGTATTGACTAGACTACCCACACATGTAGTGGGAGTCCAATGTCACCATGTACTTCAATGTCACTTGGGCACACCCTTTGCAAGCCCATGGAAACGGGAAGCGGGAGGGGTGTGTGTGACTCAAACCCAGGCATCTGAACCTAATACATGACAAGCCTGCATGTGCCCAGCCACAATGCAGCGTATGCCCACAGGAACCACGGAGCCGACAAATTGTCCCAAAAAAATTGGGAAAAATATAAAATAAAAAATAAAAATAAAAATAAAAATAAAAATAAAAATAAAAAAAAATCAAAAATGGCCATTAAAGGGCCCGGGGGGGTTGGGGAGGCCACCCAGGAGGTCCGAGGTCAGGGTGCACACCAAAACCCACCTGTGTGGATCCTGGGAAAAAAAAACACCTCCATGGGCTCATGGCCCACACGGCTACCCTATTGTGGGAGTATCACTGCTGTCGCTATTATCACCCTGTGCAGCTGCATCCGGAGGTGGTTGCACTATGGGAGGCAGCCCACGCAAGGCCCTACTCTGTTCCTCCATGGCTGCAAGCATGCGGGTGTGGTAGGTCTCGTTCTGGAGGATGAGGGTGCGGAGGTCCCCATGCAACAACTCACGGGATGCCCGGACCTCCGCCCTCGTTGCTTGCATCTCAGCTGAGAGCGTACGGGTGAGACGCTCCAGCTGCTGTTCTGTCCTTTGGTGTGTTGAAGCCTCAAGCTCAACAAGAGTCGTCCTGAGTTGATGTAGCTCCTGCCTCAGGGCTTCCCTGTGGCCCTGGGACTCTATGGAGATGGACTCCTGCAGAGTCGCCAGTGCCGCCCGCCTGTCCCTGTTGGACGCCAACATGTCCTCCCTGTGTGACTGGCAGATGGAGTTGGTTGCCTGCTCTAGTCGCTCCATCAGCCTTTCAGGGGGGACAATGGAAGTGGCCACCCTGTCCATGGCCTGAGCCATCATCTCGGATGATGCTGCCTGTTGGGTAGCCATACCGTAAATGGATTGTTCCCATGCGGTATTGCCAGGTGGCGTACGGCCACCACGTCGGCGGGCACCACACCTGTCTGGGGCAAGGCGGACTGCGCCTTGCTGTGCCGGCACTGCCTGAGGCTGCAGGACTGCATTCCCCCTCTGATCTGCTGGCCCAGGAACAGGATCAGATGTCGCGGAGTGTGACCCTGCATCCGTAACCACCAAAGGCCTAGCTGCCAACACTGACATCCCCATTGAGGGTTCTGACCCTGGTGCAGGTGGGTGGGACAGAACAGAATCCCTCCCTGGAACACTCACCTGCGACGGCACGTAGGTCTCATCATCCGAGTCAACAGCTGAGTACAGCTCGAGGGAGCTGCAGCCAGAGACACCCCTTGAGAGCACGACCTGCAGCACTTGTGGGTTCTCACCCACCAGCACACCACGTCCCTCACTGGTGGTTGGTCGGCCCTCGGACCCCTCCTGGCTCTGCACCATCTCCACAACCCCAGCAGTATCAGGTGCGTCTTCCCCTGCAATGACATAATGACAAAGAAATGGAAACACGCATTAGCACCATGGCACACAATGAGGGCTGAGAAGCAAGAGAACCAGTATTTGATTGACACATGTCCCACATGACTAAGACCCTCCCATGCATGCACCCTCACTGCGTATGAAGGGCAGGCAAATGGCACACACTCATGACACAAAGATGGAAGATGAACACATTTTCTGCATGCTGCCTGGCAGTGGCATCACACATTGGCCTGTGATTGCCAGGTGACACACACATGCCATCACACAGCTGCCATGTACCATTGCTATTATGTGTAGATGGAGAGGAGGGCAGCACTTATTCATTCAGTCCAGTTCCCGCATGCAATAGCTTTTCTAATTCAAACAGGTCTGATTTTTCACCTGGAGCTGCCAGTCCAATATGGTCCAATTGCACAGGGACATGTGTGAACATATGATATCCAGGTAACAAAGTCACTCCACTTTACCATAGCCATGCCAGACATGTGACCAGAGGACTGAGGAATGCCTAGTATAAGTGGTGGAATGCAAACAATCTGTCTGATTGAACATAGAAAAATAAGCAACAATGTTGTGGCAAGGTGACACTACAAGGGCAACTGGGGTGCTGTTGGGCTAGATGTCTACTGTTGGCAGAAGGGATACTGCAATGGGCAAATGCAGCTGCGCAGGATGTATTGCATGAAGCACATGGCTGACCCATACGACTCAGGCGCACACACTCTCACCTGGCACACAAACAGAAGCCCTCACACACACACCATGCACATAGATGACACACACATGCATGTGCACTCACCGGACAATGCCTCGTAATCAGCCAGATCTCCCACGCCTTGGATCTGTTCCTCCGTGACGTAGGTCCCAGCGACTGACTCATGTGGAGTGAGTTCCATGTCTAATACTGGCGACCCTCCTCCAGTCACTAGAGTTGCGGCATGACTTGAGGCCAGCTTCTTCTTTGCCCTGCGCTTTAGGTCATTCCAGCGCTTATAGCAATCATTGGCTGTGCGCCTCACGATTCCAAGGGCACTTACGATGTCCGCAACGGTCTGCCAGTGTGCCTGGCGTTGTGCAGGTGTGGTCTTGGATCCTGCAACAATGACCATCTTGTTATCATGTCCGGACCGTTACTGGACAAGTGCATTCAGTTCGTCATCCGTGAAGCTGGGCTTCCTGGACGGGCCGGACTGTGTAGCCGTGTCTGGGGCATCAGCCTGTGCCAGACGAGCACTCTTCCTCTTCCACTTGGAAGGTGGTGGTGATCCTGAGTGTCCTGCGCCGCTCTGGACACTAGGGGCAGGAGCCCTGGTGGGCTCTGTATCAGGTGTGTGGGTTTTCACACTCAGCATGGGAGTTGGTGCAGGCATTGGCTCTAGTGTAATGGTGTCAGGGGGAATGTCAGCAGGATGGACTAGGACCGACACTGTCCTGGCTGGGTGTGTGAGAGCTGGGGTGTATGGAGCCGCAGCTGCCCCTGCAGCCTCTCCGCCCTGCCTACTTGGGGCAGCAGATGACCTTGCTGCCCCAGATCCACGTGGCATGATGGCATCAACGTGCACCAGCACACGTGTCGTAGCCCTGCTGACCTGGAAGTCAGCCATGGAGTCAGCCAGGTCTGGTGCCACAATGGGCTGGTCCAACAAGGGCTGAGCATGGATGGTGTCAGCCACATCAGCCTCAACGGGAGGGGGGCAGGGGTGGAAGGGGGGGGATTATGGGTGCCCTTGACTGGTCCTCCACACATGGGGGGACAGGCTCACCCTGCAAGTTACGACCACGTCCCCTACCGGATCCACCACGGCCACCACTTGTGGCTCTTCCACCTTTGCCACCCTTACGGAATCCTCGCCTCCCAGCCAATGCACTGATATTAAAGGATAGTTCCGGGACTTTTTTTTAATTGTTCCTATGGTTTGGCCATGTGTTTTTAAGCATAAATCGGTAGATTGTAGAAAACTTTCCTATGGACCTTACCCGACTTTTCGTCCATTAACGCACTTGAAAACATCCGCCATTTTATGATAATCCTATCACTTGCCGCATCGCCCTGGCTCACCTGCTTTTGCGGCACTAAATCAAATCCCCCGCCCCTGAAACAGACTTGATCAAAACATTCATATTCCCCGCCTCTATCCGTGACGTGACTGAGCTGCGTAGGCAAACGCGCCCAGGCGTCTTCTACGCGACTCCACACAGAACCAGGAAATCAACACAGATGAGCTCACACAACACAGCGCGCCACAATTCGGAATATGAAACTGTGGTTTAAAAGCAAACGGCAAGATTGTACATTTGGCAAAGTACATTTATGTGACATCAAATGTTTTGAGAATATTCAGCGATTTGCATTTTTATTTGCTCACGTTCCGAAAAGTTCGTTTCGAGGCACACGATGTTCCTTTGCTGTACACAGGGTCTTAGATCAATGAATTTTTATTTGCTCTCGATCCAAAATATTTCGTCTTGAGGCAAGCGATGTTCGTGTGCAGTAGACAGGGTGTTGGTTTACGATAAAATAAGCTCTTCGGTCGCACTGATAATCGCATGGCTGTTCCAACAACGAGGCACTAGGCCACCACAACGGTCTGTATGTTGCATCTAGCCGTTAGTACCGCGTAAGGGCATACTTGTACTTGGCGATCGTCCCACAAAATGGTCAGGGTGCTAACGTTGTTCACGCGGAGAAGCAACTGGCGGTTAAAAAACCCATCCGCCGGTGTCTGGTACTCGTGACACAGACAATAATGGACGATGTATCTATTTGAAAAACATAAAAAAAGAAAATTAGTCTCACCATCAGATCTTTATTAAAATTATTCATTTTATATATTAGGTCTGGAAATTATTTCATAGCTAGGACAGTGCAACTGGTTTTTATACGTCAAGGGGGGCTGTAGGATACTGAGACAGTCCCCCAGTGCAGGGGTTGACAGGGAGTGCAGGTGGAGAGTGGAAGGGCCCAGGACCGTGGTCGCAGACAGTGGACCAGTTGTATCAGGGGAGAGGGAGAGAGAAAGCAGAAGCAAAGAGGAAGGTTTTGAGGTGCTTCCGTAAAAGGAGACGGTTCTCCCCAAGATAGTGCGCGGTACAAAACAATATGCCACATAGAATGAACAAGTACAACTTAACCCGTCTTTAAAGCTACTGTATAGTAATTAAATTGCGGTATAAACTCATCTAAAGAGTTACTTACATTATATTTGCATTTTCCATTGTGTCTGTGCGCAGCCCCGAAATACCACTCCTTCTATGCCGACGTTTTATTTCTTCTAATGAACGAACATGAAATGGCTTTCGTTTCTGAAATTATATTCATTATCGTTTCTTACGTGGTCCCGGCCTGTCAAGGTCAAATAACAATAGAACCTTATACTGAGTCGTGGGCCATGCTGGCACCCGAGAAAAAATCAAAGCAGCTGACCTTCACTTTGAACGAACACACATTCCTAGTTAGCTACATTCAGTGTAAGGCCGTCTTACAGGACTTGAAATTTACACTCCATCTTTGCATTTTGTCTGCGTGCTTTGCAGCCCCACAGAACCATAAATACAGAGACATTCTATATTTTTGGAAAAATCATTTATATTACTGTTTGGTTTAATTTAATGCGCAAATGAACAAGGTTGGATAGATAAACATATTCAATGGGCCTGCGACATGAGGAGACTCGAGAGAACAGACAATCAAATTACAATCATTTAAACCGTGATGTGTATTTCTCAATGAGCTCTTCTTTAGGTGGACATGGAACAGAGGCAATGTTGGGTGGCAATGCAGTTGTCACCTGCACAGGTTTGTTCACAACTCCATTTATGTGCCTATCTAGGACGTCAACAATAAGTCTCTCAATAAACTCATATTGCATATCCTCAAACACTGGTTTGATCACCCATTGTTTACTTCTTTTAGTGAAGGCCTTATTGTAGCGAAGCGTCCCTAAAGTTCCGGTCGTCCTACTTTGTTGACGGCCGACATTATGGTTATGTGCCAAGACCGCTAAAAGAGTCCGATTTATCATGCCCTCCATGCCAAAATGCAATCGTTTTGGCCTGTACTTTAGGCACATATTGTGGAACACCTCCAAATCTCCTGTGTGGCAGAATTCCGTGAGTCCCCTCAAAGCTTTTGTTATAGTTTTATCAAATACAATCTTTTCAATGGCTTTGTGAGTGGGTGATGAAGGAATCAACCACTTCTTCTTCCGTGCCTCCTCTGTGGACAAATGGCCATGTTCACAATTGTGGAAATGTTGGTTTGTGTTCCAGCTGTGCACGTTTGTACAGTGTAGCATTACTGACCGCCATTTTTCCAGTAGAATTTCCAACGACCCTCCACATGTTTTTGAGCTCCACCAAAGATGGTTGCTGATTGACTTGGACCACTGTGAAATACCTTGCATATCTTTTTTTTTACCTGCAGCCGACAATTTTTTATTGATTGTTTTTGCAAGATGCCAAACGTCAAATTGGTGATTTATATTTTTGTACTGTTCTCTCATTGTCTTGGCAATTGAAACGTGTCTGTCCGTGGCTATCAGGTCGATCACCATTCCCCGCGATTGTAGTTCTTGCAATGATGCTACAAAGCCAACTTTCTCCATGGCCACTGAGGATGTACTTTGTGACACCTGCACGACCACCGAACTCACAATTTTCTTACTTTCCATGTCCTGAAAGTGGTAGGTGCAGTACTTGGCTGAAAATCCTGGGCTGTCGCACTGTCCATCACCGGCTAGCCTGAACCGTTTGCCCGCGAATGTACTATCAATAGACATTTTTTCCATTCTCCAAGCTTCGCTAATGGCTGGAAATAGATAATCGGTTTGGTATTTGTAGAACTGAGTTTTCGCAATGAAATGGATTCCCACAAACTGAAAGAAAGACTCTAATTTTTTAAAACTTGAACCACTAAAAAGTGCAGCCGCTGCACAAAGTAGATTGCCTGCTGGCAGTTGTCCCAGCATGGGTTGTGCAGACCATGAGAAAGGATGATATTTTGTACAGGTGGCATGTATTTTAAGGTTAGTGCCTCGAATTGCATGAGTCACATTAATCAATGGCTCCCCACATACTTCCCCACCTACCGAATGCCCACATTTCAACCGAATAATAATATCAATCAAACAACTATCGAATACAATGAATTTGGCCTCTTTCCTTATACTGTCACTCTGCATCCCAGCTGGTTCGGCCTGTAACGTTGAGGACATGTCACTCACATGAAAGGTAGAATCTCTGATATCGTCTTCCGCTATGTTCAGTGATATTGATGGTGTTTCATTGTAATCCACTTCATTCTCTTCCATTGCAACATCTGTTCCTTCTCCGGCGATGGGTGAATAAGACAATTTCTTCAACTTTCTCGCGGTCTTAGTTTTTGCGGGTGTAGATTCTGTGAATTGATCTCCGACTGCATCCGAACTACCAGGAGGACATTCACTATCAATGGCTGGTGGTGGTATAGCTCCGTTGTCAATCACTTGATATTCTTCCCATTGGCACGATGCATCTCCAGTCTCAAGTCCCTGCCAAAAGGTTTGACAAGCAACATCTCTCGTTCGCTTCACTGTCTGTGTAGATCTAGTTCGTACACCCACTCACAACTAGAGGACAGATTGGAAAAGGGATGTTCAGTTTAAACACAACTTACAGTATTGAACTATTAACAGTGAAAAACAACATAATATAGTGACCAGGACACTAACCTTCTTTTGCTTTCTTTTCTTTGAAGCTTTCTTGCGTCGAACTTCAACATCAGGACGCTGTTGCTCCGACTCGTGTGTGCATGTCTCCACTTCCTCTTGCGCTGCAACGACTACATTTTCATGATAAGCACATCCATCATGCACTGACGCTTCATCGACTCCCTGAAACATAGAACTTTCATTAGTATGTATAATACCCACGTACATCTCAATAGCAAAACACGAATGAACGCTTTGTGTAGAACATTCAAACGACAATTATTCACGCATTGTTGATCTAGTTAGATGGAACTGTCAAGATCCATACCTCGGGCTCCTCATAGACTTCCATTGATGATATTATTGAAGATGATGCTTCAGTGACTCCCTGAAACACAGTAATTGCATTAGTATGGTTTTCTATTTTGATAAAAAGAACAGAAACTTTGTGCAGGCGTGAACGGCTCATCTAAATAGACCTGCACAAATGATCAGTTGTCTAAAATAAATAATGGATATGTAAATATGATTCGATTTGCTTGATCGTTGGAAGTGTCACCACCCAGAGATCTGCATCAACTACAGTCCGAGCCTCCCGTGAAGCCACCAAGTGAAGCAACGATAGGCCACCAGCCTGTACCACCTGTGAAAATGAAAGATGCAAACTGTATTAAAATGACAAAACTTTCTTATCACTGTCGATTCAGGTAAAAAATGTCATTCTGCTTTGAAAAAAATTCTATCTAGAAAATGCACAATATGGAACCAATTTACATGCATTCGAATGATATGTAGATGTAATTTTATATGTGGGAGACGACCATGACATAGTAGTGGCATCACTGACATCACAACCAGAGTATACTTACTCGTTACTCGGATTACGCGGACGAACAGTGCCGCGAAGTTCGTGCATAAGCACCATCATCATCCTCAACATGGTCCATGAGAGGCAGGCTTCCCTGAACTCTGGCAGCTCGGTGATGCATTGCGGACTTGGCTCGCCTTCCGAAATGTAGGCCAGGCATCCCGAGTTTTCTCGGCAGCAGCAGTTCTCCTCCTCAGTTGGCATTAGCTCGCACCGATTGCACGTGCACCAGGTGGAGACGCCGTCCATGCGACATGGTCCAGGCTCTTCATCCGTTGACTGGTCATCCCAACTGCCGTCCGAATCCCCATCGTTTTCGCGTGCTTGCCTTTCCAGTAGTTCTTCCTCGGTGTACTCGGGCTCATACATATACGGCATTATTGTAGCCATTATGTGGTAAAGAAAGTAAAATAATTTATAGCGGTGGTACTGGTATCTGTTCACACGGGCTACAATCAACGAAGGTAGCTGACCAGAGCACAGAAACGAGTCACAGAATACTCAAAGTAACACAGAGAGACGAATGGATTCGAAAATCTGCTGCTGTGTGTTGTGAAACGGTCTGTTTATACTTATTGAGGAAAGAGGCAACCTGCCATTTCCATGGCGACACTTCATTAGCTGAGGCGCAGCGATTGTTGACACGAAACGGGAAATGGGCGGTACGCGTCTGCTGATGTCAGGCTCAGGGGCGGGGGATTTGATTTAGTGCCGCAAAAGCAGGTGAGCCAGGGCGATGGGGGGAAATGATAAGATTATCATAAAATGGCGGATGTTTTCGAGTGCGTTAATGGACGAAAAGTCGGGTAAGGTCCATAGGAAAGTTTTCTACGATCTACAGATTTATGCTTAAAAACACATGGCCGAACCATAGGAACAATAAAAAAAAAGTCCCGGAACTATCCTTTAATGTGCGTATGGGAGTGGATGTAGACTATTGTCCTGGGCAATTGGGGGTCAAAGGGGTTGGGTACCAGATGGTAATTGTACCCTAGTGCTCTAGCAAGGCTGAATGTAACCCCTGGGGAAAGATGACGGGTCACGCAACGCACAGGAGGCCCAAAAAAGGGAGATGACGTGCACGCAACCCCTCCTAGACCACGTGTGCAGAAAGAAAAACCTGCACTACGCTGTGGCACCCAGTAACACAAGAATGAACGTATGCGTGTCACACGCAGCCTAGAATGACCTCTGAAGGGGTAGGCTACACACGGGGCAAGCACAGAAGTTAGATACGTGCGTGACTCACCGTCTGCCAGGTAAAAGAGCATGAAAAATGAGCGCGTTTGGTTGGCAACACCCCCGCCAAAAGAAGATTTGTACGCTGTCTGAAGGAGACAGGACAACAGTAGAAAGGGACACTGTTTGAGGGAACAGGCCCAGGTAAACCAGTACAAGAGAAAAAAGAGAAAAAGCTGTCAGAGGTAACAGGGAGTACGAACTGGAAACGCCGTGAAGTAAATCGCGTGTGAAACGACAAGAAGTACAGAATTCACCCACTCGCTCTCCACGAAAAGCACGTACAAGGAAATGGTGTTCTACACGTACCTTATATACAGGCCCACACGTACAGCGTCACTTACGCGGCGTGTACGTGCTAGGGCCATTGCCACCAATCACATGCTTTGTCACTTCTGCGTGTAGGTCCTTTTTCACCAATCACACGCTTTGTCACTTCTGCGTGTAGGTCCTTTTTCACCAATCACACGCTTTGTCACTTCTGCGTGTAGGTCCATTTTCAACTATTACACGCTTTGACACTGGGACGTGTCACGCAACATTTTCCTACGCGTGCACGTCGATTTACATGCAGACGTGTTTGATTTTCGCGTGCAAAATCACTCGTATCAAGCTGGCCACGCGTTCACAAACGGAAGACCATGCTCCTGCCCAGGGGGCCAAATTACTGCCCCCCAGAGCCCTGAGCACGCTCCCACCTGCCATCTGCTGCTGCCTGACTGCCTGCTGGCCACATGCCCTGCCATTTGCTGCCTGCACATCAGCCAGGGGTGCTGTTGCTGTGACCACCCCTGCTGGAACCAAAGGCTCCCGACTGCTTTTCCGTCGCCCCACAGCCCTGCCCCAGGACCCACTTGCCCACCCACTCCTGCCTCTGGGGTTGCCATGTCGGCCACTACAACAGGTGGCACCAGTGCCAACCCCCGGCCAAGGAGGCAGAGGGGCACCAGCTTCAGTGCCAGGGAAGTTGGTGTCGTGGTGGAGGCTGCCCCTGCACTGCTGGGGGGTGGGGGTGGTGGGAGACATGAGCGGGGGCCTGGTGGAGGCTGCCCCTGCACTGCTGGGGGGTGGGGGTGGTGGGAGACATGAGTGGGGGCCTGGTGGGGGCTGCCCATGGTGGCATGGGGGTGGGGGTGGTGGGAGACATGAGTGGGGGCCTGGTGGGGGCTGCCCATGGTGGCAGGGGGGTGGGGGTGGTGGGAGACATGAGTGGGGGCCTGGTGGGGGCTGCCCATGGTGGCAGGGGGGTGGGGTGGTGGGAGACATGGGTGGGTGCCAGGTGGAGGGTGCCCCTGCACTGCTGGGGTGTGGGGGTGGTGGGAGACATGAGTGGGGGCCTGGTGGAGGGTGACCCTGGTGGCTGGGGGGTGGGGGTGGTGGGAGACATGAGTGGGGGCCTGGTGGAGGCTGCCCCTGCACTGCTGGGGGGTGGGGGTGGTGGGAGACATGGATGGGGGCCTGGTGGAGGGTGCCCCTGGTGGCGGGGGGTGGGGGTGATAGGGGACATGAGTGGGGGCCTGGTGGAGGTTGACCCTGCACTGCTGGGGGGTGGGGGTGGTGGGAGACATGAGTGGGGGCCTGGTGGGGGCTGCCCATGGTGGCAGGGGGGTGGGGGTGGTGGGAGACATGAGTGGGGGCCTGGTGGAGGCTGCCCCTGCACTGCTGGGGTGTGGGGGTGGTGGGAGACATGAGTGGGTGCCTGGTGGAGGGTGCCCCTGCACTGCTGGGGTGTGGGGGTGGTGGGAGACATCAGTGGGTGCCTGGTGGAGGGTGCCCCTGCACTGCTGGGGTGTGGGGGTGGTGGGAGACATGAGTGGGGGCCTGGTGGAGGTTGCCCCTGCACTGCTGGGGGGTGGGGGTGGTGGGAGACATGAGTGGGGGCCTGGTGGAGGGTGACCCTGGTGGCTGGGGGGTGGGGGTGGTGGGAGACATGAGTGGGGGCCTGGTGGAGGCTGCCCCTGCACTGCTGGGGGGTGGGGGTGGTGGAAGACATGGATGGGGGCCTGGTGGAGGGTGCCCCTGGTGGCGGGGGGGTGGGGGTGATAGGGGACATGAGTGGGGGCCTGGTGGAGGGTGCCCCTGCACTGCTGGGGGGTGGGGGTGGTGGGAGACATGAGTGGGGGCCTGGTGGGGGCTGCCCATGGTGCCAGGGGGGTGGGGGTGGTGGGAGACATGAGTGGGGGCCTGGTGGAGGCTGCCCCTGCACTGCTGGGGGGTGGGGGTGGTGGGAGACATGAGTGGGGGCCTGGTGGGGGCTGCCCATGGTGGCAGGGGGGTGGGGGGGTGGGAGACATGGGTGGGTGCCTGGTGGAGGCTGCCCCTGCACTGCTGGGGGGTGGGGGTGGTGGGAGACATGGGTGGGGGCCTGGTGGAGGGTGCCCCTGCACTGCTGGGGCGTGGGGGTGGTGGGAGACATGAGTGGGGGCCTGGTGGAGGCTGCCCCTGCACTGCTGGGGGGTGGGGGTGGTGGGAGACATGAGTGGGGGCCTGGTGGAGGGTGCCCCTGGTGGCGGGGGGGTGGGGGTGATAGGGGACATGAGTGGGGGCCTGGTGGTGGCTGCCCCTGCACTGCGGGGGGTGGGGGTGGTGGGAGACATGGGTGGGGGCCTGGTGGAGGGTGCCCCTGCACTGCTGGGGGGTGGGGGTGGTGGGAGACATGGGTGGGTGCCTGGTGGAGGCTGCCCCTGCACTGCTGGGGGGTGGGGGTGGTGGGAGACATGAGTGGGGGCCTTTTGGAGGCTGCCCCTGGTGACTGGGGGGGTGGGGGTGGTGGGAGACATGAGTGGGGGCCTGGTGGAGGGTGCCCCTGGATGGTGGGGGGTGGGGGTGGTGGGTGACATGAGCAGGTGTGCAGGGTAGTCCCCTGTTTTGTGGGCTGCCTGCAGGGGCCGTGGAGGGTGTACAGGGAACACCTGTGAGGACCCACCCAGCCTAATCGCGTGTGTAACTTCCCACGCACCCCTGTAATACACGTACCAAGCCAAATCGCGTGTGAGAATTCCCGCGCACCCCTGAAATACACGTACCCTGCTGAAGTCGCGTGTAAAACTTCCTGCGCACCCCTGAAATGCATGCGCCCAGGCTATTCGCGTGTGGAACTTCCCGCGCACCCCTGAAATACACGCGCCTAGGCTATTCGCGAGTGGAACTTCCCGCGCACCCCTGAAATACACGTAGCACGCTGGGAGACATGAGTGGGGGCCTGGTGGAGGGTGCCCCTGGTGGCGGGGGGTGGGTGGGGGTGATAGGGGACATGAGTGTGGGCCTGGTGGAGGATGCCCCTGCACTGCTGGGGGGTGGGGGTGGTGGGTGACATGGGTTGGGGCCTGCTGGCAGGTGCCCCACAGTGCTGGGGGGTGGGGGTGGTGGGAGACATGAGTCGGGCATGAGTGGGGGCCTGGTGGAGGCTGCCCCTGACTGCTGGGGGGTGGGGGTGGTAGGAGACATGGGTGGGGGCCTGGTGGTGGGTGCCCCTGGTGGCTGGGGGGTTGGGGTGCAGGGGGACATGAGCAGGTGTGCAGGGTAGTCCCCTGTTTTGTGGGCTGCCTGCAGGGGCCGTGGAGGGTGTACAGGGAACACCTGTGAGGACCCACCCAGCCTAATCGCGTGTGATAATTCCCACACACCCCTGTAATACACGTACCCAGCAAAATGGTGTGTGATAATTCCCACGCACCCCTGTAATTCACGTACCCTGCCAAATCGCGTGTGATAATTCCTGCGTACCCCTGTATTACACGTGCCCTGGCTAATCGCATGTAAGACTTCCGCGTACCCCTGTAATACACGTTCCCTGGACAATCGCATGTTGAACTTCCCGCGTACCCCTGTAATACACGTTCCCTGGACAATCGCGTGTTGAACTTCCCGCGTACCCCTGTAATACACGTTCCCTGGACTATCGCGTGTTGAACTTCCCGCGCACCCCTGAAATACACGTACCCTGGCACCCTGGCTAATCGCGTGTATAACTTCACGCGTACCCCTGATATGCACGTTACCCACTTTGCGTTCCTTGTTTGGCAGCCCTGTAAACTGGTCCAGGGTTAGCGCAGCCCTTTGCGATGATTTAGCGATTTTAATGGCTTTTCCTTGCGCGAGGGCGTTCTTGGGGGCGTTACTGGCGCTGCTGCAGGGTCGCTGCGATACTCTGCGCCACGGCTGGTTTGGGAGCCTAAAATCCGTGAATACGCTGTGCGCGGAAATCGGTTTTAGCGCACGTGCCTTGCGCAGACAATCGCACGCGGACACTCTGCGCCAGCCGCTTGCGACACTTTTCTGTGAAATTCTATGAATTACCCTATAAGTTTTTTTCAAAAAGTAGAATTGCAAATTCAATTGGAGAACTCATTACTATTATCAAACAAGAATAGAGGCTTTTGAAATTGTTCGCAAAACCACCAAGTGGTTCCCAGGGAGTGCAGCCCTCATTGACGGCAAGATAGCCTTGGTCCTTTTTTCACAAAACCTTGGCAACATCATTCCCTTTCTAGTTTTGGCTGAATATTGAAAAACCAACTCACCCATAATATTCAATTGAAATGTATGTTGTAAGGTTTGTGTAAAGGTACTGTGCAGTTTGATTTCCTATTTAACTCCTGCAGAGCATTAAACAAATCAAGGAGTTGACTTAGCCATATATGGTACATCCTGATTGGATGAATATTGTTAATCCATTCAAAACCGTACCTCTGCCAGTGCAATACTTGAAAAAATGTGCAACCAAATAATGTATTCAGGGTTGACACAGTTGACTATCACTTGAATATGTGTGCTACGATCCACAGCTTCTGGTCTATTTTGGCATATTGTTTGCTACTTTTCTCCTCAGAGAAGTTACCCTTAGATAAAGTTCCTCTGGTTGTGAGGAAAGTGTAAATGCATCCCAAAAAGAGGGAGTTTCTTCTACTTGGTCACCCAGCTAAGCACGATACCATTCAATGTTGGCTAAATGACATAGACCATCACGGCTTCACAGCGGACTTGACCCGAATGCCAAATCACTCTTTAGACAGCATTCTCTTTTCTTCTGGCAACATATTCCTCAGAAGATAAAACACTTCCTTTCACCTGATAACTTCAGAACCACAGTCCAGGCCTTAATAGTCTCCCACATCCGACAATATTTCAGAGACACCCCTGGCCTCACTGAGAGCTACCCTGCCTGCTTTGCATTACCCAGAATCGGGAACTAGAAAGTCAACTGCATGTCTACGATTCTGAGTGATGGGCACTGGCTTCCCATCCCAGACAAAATATGTTTTAAGACTGCCTTTGTCACCTACATTGAACCCACCACTCAGGTCCCTCCCAAAGTAGCCTCAAAAGTCTTTAGCTCAGGTGGAATACACTCCTCCAGGAGCCAGACAACCACTAGGCTAGATATAATACTGGCATGCAAGCAAAAGCAAAAAGTAAACAGGCCATCTCTTGCTATGCACAGCCCACTAGAAAACCATCCCAGTTGCAATCCCCAGCATGCCAATGCTCTTGGAGCTCTTAAAGGAACTCAAGACTATAATCTTCTGCAATACCTAGATAACACCTAGATTTCTTGTGTTCCTGCATACTATCCAGCGCTAATGGCCACAAAATTCCATGCCTCATATTGTAACCCCCTTCCTTATGTCATATATTACACTCAATGGCACGTCATAGGGAGAAACAAAGGAAGAATGCCTGAATTCAAAGTGAGAAGTGTCAGAATAGTGTCTTTTCCTGCTTCACATACAGCATATTTCTTCCATTGGTACAAATAGGGTGCATCTGTGGGATGTCACCTACACATCTGAGAGGCAGCACTTTACACATGGTGCAGATTGTGCCACAATCTAAACCATTGCAGGACAAATATTGCCCCTTGAGTATATTTTGAATAATTTGTATTGTAAAGTGGTGGTATACCACTTATAAATGTACAGAACCAGCAGATGTGAAAATCCCCTTAACTAACCAATGCATAGAGACTCATACAAACACATTTAGAGATCTGTTAAGAGAAGCTAGGAGGCACTGATAGCTACGCAGACCCTGCTAAAAATGTGTGAGATCTCCACAAGTCCAGAGGGGATACGAATGTTGGGTACAGAGAAACAGTCTGTGATGAGGCCTAACCAAGTGAATATGGAAAAAAAGATTATGGTGAGACCTATCCAAGTGAATATAAAGAATCAGATCATATGGAGACACACACCCAGCTCAATACTGATAAACATAGATCCTGGAGAAACCTAATAAAGTGAATGTTGTGAAACAAGTCTGTGGCGAGACCTGGAACTGTGAAATACTGTTATCCTGAGAGCTGGGAAAAACATTTTCTGATTTATATGATCTAGGAGATAAACTGGTAAAGTGAGACACCAGAGGTTTTAGATAAATCTAAAAGCAAAGGGATAAGCACTGATGACAAGACAAGTTAAATCTGAAGATAAAGAAAATAAAGATAAATCCTTAATAGAAGTCAAATATATCAGAATCCTCAGCAAGGTCTGGATGGAGGAACTGAAAGCAGGAAGACCAAAGAAACATCCACACTGTGAGTAAAGCCAGGAGAGCCTTCCCAGGAGAACATCATTTATTTTGTTTTTGAGACTAGGGCTGGTCATTTTGTAAATGACTTAGATTCATGAACACTTGAGTTGGCCAAGCCTTGGATAATTTGTGTTTTAACATCTGGTCTTAGAGATTAGCATGGAGGCTAAGGACTTGTTAAGCGAAGGTTTGGAACTTTCCTTTGGGCACCTCTTTGGCCACTGTTTTGTAGACCAGCTAGTCCCTGGATATGCAAATACCTGTCAGACTATATTTAAAATGTATGAATATTAAATGTGTTGAACACATAAGAAATGTCCTATGTAATGTTGGCCCATCCACGACACTGTTGTTAACAGAAAATACTATGGCATTTGTAGGGATTTTGCTGGTTCTTATAAGTATTTAGAGCAATCACATGTGTCATTACTCAACCTCTCTACAGTACGTACATTTGCATGTATCTACAAATGTGTGTACGTACGCACGTACGTATGTGCATACATATGTAGGTACATACATACGCAATCATTTTAAAAAAAAAATAATCTAGGTTGTAAGCAATGGCTGCTGTCAAACAAATGCCAGAATACCATATGAGAATGAAAGAGAGAACCAAAGGATGGGAGGCCAATTAAGAGAGTCGCCCCATGGGTCCAGGCTTACATACTTGTCGATATTTTAGCAACATTGTATACGCTACATGCTTAAGTTCACATTCTAGCAGTGTCTATCGCCATTAATGATTATGCAGAAAACAACAATGAGTACCATTTAGATGGGACATATACATATTTGGCAATTACTGTGCAATGAAGAAAGTATATAAAGCACATATACAGGGCTGCCCCACTTGCAGCTTCAGCATCATGCACAAGTAAATATTGCATCGTCACACGTCCTACTGGTCTATTTTTAGAAACCATCACATATGGAGGGGTTGGTTGGGGGAAGGGAGGGTAAGATATACCAGGAAACACATCACTCTATGAGATATGGTTATTCAAGATTAATGTGACCATGTTGTCCTATGGCGCTTTACTCGCTCTATTAATATGAATGACAATTCTTAGACCATTTGCTATTTTAAGTTTTGAACAAAGAGAAATAAAGAATTGGGTTATTTCACATTCATAGCAAAGACAGTCATTTTCTTTCAAGATAAACAATGAGGTCCCGAGGCAGTTTTTCAAAGTGAGGCAATTACTACGGAAATCAATATGCATTAGGAGTTAAAAAGCAAACAGACTAGAACATTTACACTTCCAATAATCATAAATGCTAATGTGGTTTGATACGAACATGTGTTCCAAGGTTCATACTTTAAAATGTTTCAGGGTTGTTTCAAATACATTATGAAAAGCAAGTGAAATAAACAATGCATCCGCCCCTGGCTGCCAATCAATGCATTTCCAGTTGGAAATGATGTTCAATTATGATGGTGGGAGGCATTAAGACATTTTGCAAGTGTTTTACATAATTGTGTTATTTCATTGTTTTTCGGTTGCTCATATCCAAAATAAAGTACACAATGTGCCTTACATTTTTTACTTCAATAGACATTATTTGACTAATTACATTTGAACACGTTCAGAGAAGTCCACTTTCCGCTAATGGGGAGTGACAAAACAGGTTGTTAAAAATGTGTATCCTCCAAAAAGGTACCCAGAACTTATTTTAGAAGATCTTTAAGTGTTTTTATTTTTGTTTTTTTCTGTGTTTGGGAACGTGTTCTTGTAAAATGTCTTTGACACCTCCGTGCTTAAACTGTCTATGATGCTGAATTGCCACCTATTATAACAATTTGACTAGCGCACTTTCAAGAGAATACAGAGGAGGTAGGTGTACAATTGTTCAGCCACTCTCTGCTCGCTTCTCTTCAATGGTAATAACCCTGTATGCAAAGCTGACAGTAGGAAACGAATGTGTTTGCAAGAAAATATGTGAAAATATATGTTGTTATCATTGTGAAAACAAACACTTCAGACGCATGATATGACAATCTGAAGCTTGAGAGTTGCAGTACTCCTTGTACTTTCTGCAAAACCCCTTTGCTTATTACCTCAGATAATGTGCACATGATATATGTGTTAAACCCATTTGTCATCAACATTGTTAACATTGTCTGATGCACAATGTATCCTTGAGCTTGATATATGGATTAAAGTACCCATTTATCATCAAAACGTTTAATATTGTCCGATGCACAATGCGACCATTATCATACAAGACCCTCTATCTCAGTGAGACGCCTCCCACAGTTGTGTTTCTTTTCTGCACCCTCACTGCACCTCTCTTCCCTCTCCACAGTGAGGTGCTGAACTCAAACCAAATTACACATGCGCAAGACAGTTATCATGCCCCACATTTCTCATCATCAACTTTTCTTGCAGAGAAATGCAAGTACTGCCATAAGCAAGGTGACATTAGGCACATAGCGATGTACCTTGCAGTGTTTATGCTATATATGCTGGTGACCAGAGCCTTCATAGTGTAGAGGTTTGGAAATTGACTTTAAAAGATAGTAACCATGTGAGTTGGGTTTCAAGACATCCTACATCGTCTTTCATTGGTTTTTTTTGCATTGTAAACCGTAATGATAAAACATTAAAACACAATCATTGCCTTAAATGTGTACTATTGTTTGTAAAATAAGCTTGGCTGAGGAATATTTAAAACAAAATAAAACAGAAAGGATCAATTTCAGGCAGACAATTAAAGGGAGGATTCATGTTGTCACCTGTCAAGTGGCTCACCATTAAGGGTCCCAGAGGTAAAACATGTGTTTCTTGATCTTTTAGAACATTTTGTTGTGCACTTTTACCATTTATAACAACATTGTTTAGATGGCAAAGAGAAATTAGAAAAGGCTGAAGAGTCATCCCAACAGCAATGTGTTTATACAAGTGGGGTGTTGATGAAAATTACCATTAGTGCAACAATATTTGTGCAGTTATCCTAAACAATAGTGTTGAAGGCGCCTAGCCGCATTTGGAGTATCGGCATTCTCTCCAAAGCCTTCCCTGTCTGAAGCAATTCAAATTTTAAAGTAGCAATAAATAACCACCATTTCACATCCTTCCCAACACAAGAAAATAAAAACAAGGCACTGCCATGAACTATTATGATTTAACTAGGGCAAGTTTTCAATGTGCGAGCAATGCTTAACTTTCTCAACCTCCTGATCTTTTCGATTAGATTTCCTCAATGCTATCTTCTGGATTTCCCTTTTCTTATATTTAAGGCCTTGTTGAGGCTTGGGTTGGCATTTGTTTTAATATTTTGGAAGGATCATACCAAAGTCATTCATGTGCAAGAGATCATTTACCCAATAGGATAAGCTCATCATTCTCCTATGGATTCGTTCTCCCCTCTTATTACCTTATTGTATTCAAGAAAATGATGCAATACTTTAATGGCAACCACTGGGACTAGCCTATTAGATGCAGGATTTAATCATATGTGGTTTAGGTATCCAAGATTCTGGCAGGGGATTCCACAAGCTGTGAATGACAGCCAAGACAATGCTGCTTGTTTCAGGTTGGATAGATTGTTTGGGTGGAGAAGCTACTCTGAAACCACTGCAACATACCACAGCCACCTCCATTTCACCCACATGCACCAGTAAAGTACTCCCTCTGTTTTGCTTTAAAAAGGTCTCAGAGCTGGTAGTACTGGCTATCTTAAAGAGACTGAAACACTCTAGGTGCCAAGGCGATGTATGCTCTGCCACCCTTATTAAGGACTGCTCTGAAGTTCTGGCACCCACAATCATCACCTTCATTAATGCATCTTTTCCTGCAGGAACAGTGCCCTCTAGCCTGAAGGAAGCCTGGGTTCTCCACTTTCTAAAAAACTCCCTAGACCCTTTGGTGTCAAATATTACCGGACTATCACTACCGTCCCATTTCTCCTGAAAATCTTGAACAGAGAAGTTAAAATTAAAATTCAACATTTAGGAATGTGCCATTCTGGCTTCCGTCCAGCCCATGGTACAGAATCAGCACTTCTTGACCCTAAGAACGAGCTTGATGGTCAGTGATGAAGGGAAGCCTACCCTTTTTCTTCTTCTTGATCTGTCGGCAGCGTTTGATTTGGTCGGCCACAAAATCCACTGCCACCACCTTGCCACTTCTGCTAATTTCGGGACTGAAGCTATGACATGGATTGCCTCCTTGCTAGAGGGAAGCACAATGAGAGTGTTTGCTGGCAATGGGGGTGCTCCACCGGCACCTGTGGTGTACCTCAAGCATCTTGTGTATTACCCACTCTCTATAATATCTTTACCAATCCTTTTTGTGACCTTCTTGACTCTACCAGCATAGCCTAGACCAACTATGCTGAAGAACACGGGGATGATATTCCCTTCAGTAGCTGCCTGCCAATGGAATTCACTCCCACTGCATCTGAGGGAGGAATGTTTGCCATTGATGACATTCAGATCCCAGTCTCCACCTCAGTGAAAATGCAGGGTGTCTACCTTGATTCCACTCTCTTGCTGACTCACCAAGTGAAAGCCATCACATCCTCCCTGGCCTGCAGGACAAAACTGATAAATGCATCTAGACCTTTCCTATCCTCAGACAGTTGTTTAATCATTGCACAAGAAGTAATTGGCTTCAGGCTCGACTACTGTAATGTACTCTTTGCAGGCACCTTATCACCCAACCTCCGGAAGTTGCAGATCATCCAGAACAATGCGCTTAAAGCAGGTATTAACATTCTCAAAAATGAACACATCTTTGCTGCAAGAAGAGCTGCACACTCACTCTCAATTCAAGAACAGATCATCTTCAACACCTTGGGCCTCATTCCGACTCAGGCGTTAAGGGGTTTACGGCGCCGTAAACGGCGCCGACCCTTAACGCCTGATTACAAGGTTCCCTTTGTGGGATGGCTGTTTAACGCCTGCTTTTTGCAGGCGTTAAAAGCCATGCCGCAAAGGGACCTTGGCGATAATTACGGCACCGTAATTTACGGTGCCGTAATTATCGCCTTTCCCCATTCCCATTATGCCCTATGGGGCAAAAATGGGAATGGGGAAGGGGCCATTGGTGAATGGGGAATTACCGCCCCACTCACCTTGGAATGGGGCGGTAATTCCGCCATCCACCATGACGGAATTGCAACCTTAGCGGCATGGACCATGGTGCTATTAGCCAAGGTTGTAATGAGGCCCCTTGTTTATCCGCATAGGGGCCTCTCCAATTCCCTCCCACCAGAAAATCACTAAGGCTCTCTCTTCAGAGCCCACCAGAACACTCTATGCACACCGTCTTCTCCAACTGAAATCCAAACACACAAAAGCTGGAGGTTTGATTTTCCCGTCCATTGCAGCTAAACAATGGAACTCTCTTCCATCCACCCTGAGAGCTGAACACTCTTACTGGGCCGTCCAGAGAGTCCTCAAAACCTGGTTGTTTTTCAAAATTGGAGAGGACCCCCAAATGTACTTTCCTGATAATGTGGTTTGCGAGTAACTGACAATTGTGTTTATGAGAACTGGTTCTGTAACAGTGCCTCAATGCCTTTGGGTTTGGTGTGCTTTATAAATGAAAAAAATAATAAAATAAGTAAATGAAAGAAAGAACCTGTGATACACAGATGTAGTTGGGGAGAAGGAAATCATTAAAGACTTTGTAGATACTGCAATTGAAAATATGAGGATATGGGAAGATACAAATCCTAACATGAAATTTAAAGGGTCTTATGCCAAGCATACAATGGACGCTTAATATGTGCAACATAACACATTCCCTAAATTCAAGCTCCTGGACTACCTAAACAATAGGTATGTTTACAAAGAGGCTTGATTCAGATGGTGGGTCTATTTTCTGCCATATTTGCATTGAAAACAGTCTAGTAGGATTTGGGAAATGGGGGTCAGTGGGCTACTGGACAATTACAAGAAGCACAGAATACGCTCATAGTTTTTGAAATTCATGACCCAATGTCCAATTACTTTGAACCAGGGAAGTTGTACCAGTTACAATCAGAGTTTACTATCCAACAAGATTCCTCATGTATTTGTTAGATCCATGAGAGAATTAAATGTGGTACCGACATCCTATAAGAAGGGATGTTTACATTTGTATTGGCTATCTTTCCAGACTGATTGGCTACATTAGCAGACATTAAAATCTCACACATTTTAGGCTCAATGTACACATGACTTCACAGTTTGAATGATTTGACTCTTTTACTACTTTAAAATATTTCATGTGCATCCTGAAGGGGCTGGGTTATAGAAAGTCATAGAAAGTCCATGTAAGAGGATGGTTGTATGGGATAATTTATGGACATTTGAAGGATGATTGGTCACCATCATACTTAAAGCAATGTATTTTGTTAAGATAGGATATATGGAATAAATATAAGAATACTGGATTTAAAAAAAAAATATGAATCCCTTGATGAGACTTTGAAATTCAGGTTCAATTATCCTCTGTAAACTTGATGAGCAAGTGGTTTTCTTGGTAGTGAAAGGGAGAGAATATCCACCATTCCTATTTCACTGTTAGAAGAAAATTCTATTTAGGATTTTTCTTTTTTTAAATGCAAACTATGGTTTTCACCGGTCACAACATTTCTTAATCCCTGAAAATCTATGGGATGTTTTTACACCACACTTCCAAACGCAGATATAATTTGATCCTGTGACAAAATGTGTGGTTTTTTCCATAGACGCAATGGAAAAAAAAATGTTTGCTCACATTTACAGCCCAAACCGCTGGACGGACTTTCACCAAATGTGTGGCAAGAGAGGTAGCTCGGTCCCTAAATCTTTTGTAAATGTGTTGTAAATCCATCCAGAGTTTTTTTTTTTTTAATGGTCAAAGTACAAAAACATATTGATATTCGAGTTCAGTCCGCGGACTGACTTCCCAGTTCGGACCGCGAGAGGACTCCGATTGGCCCAGAGGATGATGTGATGTCTGCGGTCAACGGACGCTCCCACTGATTGGATGGTGAAAAGCAAAAGGAACAAGTTACTTACCTGTAACTGTTGTTCTCCAGCATGGGTCTGGCATGGATTCACATGCTCATGAATATTCCCCGTCGTCAGGCTGGGAATCCTCGGTAAAGAAAAAACCAGTATCAGTTTCGTTTCTGATCTGTCTTTCGTAGTAATAACCAATCACTGGTCTCTGCGTCATACTGACCACAGCCAATGACTGCCCTCTACCTAAGCACCGCCTCTGGCAGCCATCTTCAGATTTGGAAGCACGTGAAGTGGCAGTATGACCAAGTGAAGAGCCGCAGAGGGGTAGGCGGGAGGGTTCGCATGTAAATCCATGCCAGACCCATGCTGGAGAACAACAGTTACAGGTAAGTAACTTGTTCCTTCTCCAGCATGGGGTCTGGCATGGATTCACATGCTCATGAATAAAGAATACATAGCAGTACACACATGCACAACCACGGGAGGTGGCAAAGGCTCAACATTAAGCATAGCATCAAACTCAACATTAAGCATCTTACCTCCTCACCAGGCTCACCTCAGGCGAACAGGTTGCGCAGCACTGCTTGGCCGACCCTGGACTCCTCCCTGGAATCCCGATCGACGCAGTAGAACTTCGTGAAGGTGTGCGTCGACCTCCACGTAGCAGCCCTGCATATGTCCAGCAGGGGCACACCAGAAAGGAACGCTGTGGTAGCTGCGATCGCTCTGGTGGAATGGGCTCTCGGACGGCCGGGCAGAGGTCGGTTTGCCAACCGATGACAGTACATGATACAGCCGGAGAGCCATCTGGAAATGGAAGCCTTCGAGAGAGCCTTCCCCTGATTAACAGGTCCAAAGTTCACAAAGAGTTGTGACGTCTTCCGAAAACACTTCGTGCGGTCCACGTAGAACTTCAGCGCTCTAGCTACATCCAGCGAGTGCAAAGTCCTCTCAGCCGGCGACGAAGGCGACGGGAAGAATACAGGCAACACCAAGGGTTCGTTGAGATGGAATTCCGACGGTACCTTGGGCATGAAGGAGGGGTGCGTCCTGAGCACTACCCTCGTGTCGTGGAAAGTCAAGTACGGGGCCTTGCAGGAAAGGGCCTGGATCTCTCCCACTCGTCGTGCGGAGGTGATGGCCACAAGAAAAGCAGTTTTCCACGATAGAAACTTCAACGGAGCCGAGTGCAGAGGCTCGAACGGAGGTCCCATGAGCTTGGTCAGCACCACGTTGAGCTCCCACGCCGGGGCCGGAGCCTTCACCGGCGGGAACGATCTGAACAGTCCCTTCATGAACTCTTTCACCAGACGATGAGACCACAAGGACGTCCGCCCCGTGGTTCTGGTGTATCGGGAGATCGCAGCAAGATGAATCTTGATGGACGCGTGTGCCAGTCCAGCTTTGGCCAGCGTCAGCAGGTACGGCAGTACTTGGGGGGCCGTAATCCGTAGAGGGTTAATCTTCTGTGCGTGGCACCAGACAGAGAACCTCTTCCATTTGTGTCCGTAGCATTTAAGAGTCGAGGACGCCCTGGCCTTTGCAAGAATCTCTCTGCAGTCGGCCGGTATGTCGTATCCTCCAAACTCTAGCGCTGCAGGAGCCAGGCCTGCAAGTTCAGCGACTTCGGGTCGTGGTGGAGGATGGCGCCTCCTTCCCTGGAGAGTAGATCCGCGTCCGCCGGCAGCTTGATCGGCGGGGACGCTGACAAGTCCAGAAGGTCCGGGAACCATATCTGCCTCGGCCACGAGGGTGCGACGAGGATCATCCTGCACCGTGACCTCTTGAGCAGGTTGACTAGCCGGATTAGCAGAGGCAAGGGAGGGAACGCGTAGAGGAACAGGCCCTCCCAGGGGAACGAGAAAGCATCGCCCATGCTCCTCGTCTGGGGAAACCTGCTGGCGAACCTCCGGCACTTGGTGTTTGTCGTCGTCGCGAACAGGTCGATCTGGGGTGTGCCCCACCGTCGGAAGAGGCGATCCACCAGATCCTGCCGTAGTTCCCACTCGTGGCACGAGCGCAGCTCCCTGCTGAGTGAGTCGGCGATGGTGTTTTTTATCCCTGCCAGATGAAACGGCACCAGAAAAATCCTTTGGGCGACGGCCCAATGCCACAGGTCCTGCGCCTCCTTGGACACCGCTGGGGACCTGGTTCCGCCCTGTTTCCTGATGTAAAACATGGTGGTGGTGTTGTCGGTGAAGATCCTCACCACCTTGCCCTTGAGGGACGGAAGGAAAGACCTGAGGGCCCAAAACACTGCACGGAGCTCCAGAACGTTGATATGCAGGGACTTCTCCGTCGGGAGCCAGAGTCCCTTTGCGTGCAGATTTTCGGTGTGCGCTCCCCACCCTTCCAGGGAGGCATCCGTAGTCACAGTCTCCTGGTGGGCTGGGGTCTGGAAGTCCATGCCCGCCGTCAGATGCGCGCGGGTGCCCCACCACCGTATCGCTCGTCGGAAGTTCTCGTCGAGCTTGATCCTTTCCTCGAAGCTGCCCGTCGTCTGGATCCAGCGCGCATCCAGGAATTCTTGCAACGGGCGCATCCGGAGCCTGCACATGGGAATGAGGTAGATGCAGGAAGACATCATCCCGAGGAGGGACTTGATGGACCTCACTTTGGCCGCGTCGGCCACCAACATCCGTTGCACCTTGCCCAAGATGGTCCTGGTCCTCTCCTCCGACGGGGAGGCCAGAAGGGACACTGTGTCGAGCCTCGCTCCCAGAAACAGTGCGACTTGCGCGGGCACCAGGTGGGATTTGGCGTAGTTCACGAAGAATCCCAGGTCCGTGAGGAGTTGGACGGTCCTTGCCGTGTGAACCACGGCGAGTTCCCTCGTCTTGGCGCGGATGAGCCAGTCGTCCAGGTAGGGGTAGACGTGGATCCCCTCGTGGCGCAGCTGCGCCGCCACCGGTGCGAGGCACTTGGTGAATACCCTGGGTGCCGACCGTAGTCCGAAGGGGAGGGCTCTGAACTGGTAATGACGCCCTTGCACCACGAACCTGAGGAATTTTCGGTGCCCCTTTAGGATGGGAATGTGGAAGTAGGCATCCTCCAAATCCAACGACGATAGGAAATCCCCTTCCTCCAGCTGGCCCAGGACGTGCTGGAGGGTGACCATCCGGAACTTCTGCGCCTTGATGAACTTGTTCAGACGTCGGAGGTCTAGGATGGGGCGCCATCCTCCCGTCTTCTTCTTCACGAGGAAGTATCTCGAGTAAACTCCGGAGCCCCGAAGCCTCTTTGGGACGATTTCGATGGCGCCCTTCCTGAGCATCGCCTTTACCTCCAGGAGAAGTTGAGGGACGTGAAGTTCTTTCCTGGCCACGGGGGGGACACGCGGGCACCTTCTTTGAAACTCGAGCGCGTGGCCCCGGGCCAGGGCGTCCAGCACCCAACGGTCGGTGGAGATGGACTCCCACACGCTGACGAAGCCCGCCAGCCGGCCTCCCACCGGGGTGCTCCGGTGGGGCCCCGACCCCACAGCCGGTTCAATCCTGCTTGGACGCGGCCTTGCCGCCTTGACCTCCAGGGCGACGACGACGGGGTCCGCTAGACTTGCCTCGTCCTCTGTAGGCCTCTTGCGACGACGAGCGGGCCGCTTGACGGTAGGAAGCGAAACCGCCGCCGGAACCTCTGGAGGCGCCCTTGCCTCCGCTGCTCCGAAAGGGCGTCCGACGTTGCTGCAGAACTCCGAGGGCCCGGGCCGTCTCAGTATCCGCCTTGATGGCCTGAAGGGAATCGTCCACTGTCTTCCCAAACAGGTTGTTCCCGTCGAAGGGCATGTCCAGGACTCTGGTCTGGACATCTTGCCGGAAGTCCGTAGCTTTGAGCCATCCACGACGTCGAAGGCAAACGCCGTTGCCCAGCTGGCGGAACCCAGTGTCGGCGATGTCCGTCGCCACGGTGATGGCGTGGTCCGAGGCCACCTCACCTTCCTGCAGGATCTCCAGGGCCTCCGCCCTCTTGTCGTCCGGCAGAAAATCCAGCAGGGGAGCTATCTTGTACCAGAGCTCCCTGTCGTAGCGAGCCACGATAGCCAAGGCGTTGGCCGCTTTAATCGTCGTCGCTGCCGACGAGATGACTCTACGTCCCATAGCATCCAATTTCTTTCCCTCGCCGTCCGGCGGGGAAGTCGATGTGGAGGCCGCACCCCCCCCCGCTTTCTTCCTGGCTGCCGCGGAGACGACGGAATCCGGGGTAGGCTGCGCCCGGAGGCACAGGGGGGCCGTGTCCGGGACCCGGTACTTTTTCTCATACCGGTCTCTTCTAGCTGGCGTCGTGGAAGGGTTCTTGAGGAGGGAAAGGCCCTCATCCCAAATGTCGTCCAACAGAGGCACTGCGAGGACCGTCTTCCTCTTGGCCTCGCGCCGCTGATAAAGGAAGCCTTCCTTTTTCTTCTCCTCAGGGCAGAGTTGGAAAAGCTCGGAAGCCCTGGAGATCATGGAGTGGAAAGATCCGATCTCGTCGGGCGGAGAAGCCCTGGCGGGAGGCGATGACGGAATATCCTCGTCGTATGCCTCGTCGTCCGTACCCGTCGCTGCCGTGTCAGTTCCCGTATCATCCCCTCGGGTGGACGGGGGAGAGGGCTGGACGGGGCGCGACGGTTGAAAAGGAGGTGGTGGATGGATCCTTCTTTTCTTGGTAGGGGGAACACTAGAAGGTCCCGGTTCTGGATCCCCCGACGGGAAAGGTTCCTCCGTCGGTAACGGTAGTCTCGTCCTTATCTCGGAGCATAAGGACTGTATAGCCAACAAAATGGCCGCCGAGTTGTCTTGCGGCGCTGGCAGAGGGGAATCCGACGGGCGAGCAGGGGCCCCGTCGGTATCCTCGACGATGTCGTCGTCACCTGCGTCGGGGTCCATTCCGACGGGCTGGCCTTCTTCCACGCCTAGGCCGTGGCTTAAGACCTCGATCAGCTCCTCTTCTGAGGTTGAGGCCGAATCTACGACGACGCCCTGCCCCCCCTTCTTCTTCCCCATGGAGGGTTTCACGGGGGTCCTATCGATGGGCACAAAAGAAGACTCCCTCCGAGGAGGCAGGGAGATTCTGGGCCCCGAGGTCGCCACCACTGGCGCAGCCTCCACAGGCTGAGCCAGGGCCGCCGCGACCGTTTCGATAGAGGGCTTGGTCGGATGGATCAAGGCCTTCACCACCTTAGGTGCGCTCACCGCCTTATCCTTGAGGGAGGGGGCACTGCCACGCTCCTCCTCTGCCTTAGAGCTCGACCGGGGCCTCTCCAGGAGTTTCGCCGGGTGCTCGGCCTTCCTCTTACCCGACCCAGAGCGTTGGCTCGTGGTTGATGGTGCCGGGGAGGGTGCGCCCTGCCTGGCGCCCGTAGAGCCCGACCGTTCGGCGCTCCCGGTGCCAGCGGACTCGCGGTGCTTAGCCTTATGTTGGGCCCCCGTCGCCGGGGCGCCCTCAAAGGTCTTAGAAGACCGCTCGGGTTTCTTCTTCTTCTCGCCAGACGGGCTCTTACCCTCCAGCCAGTTGGCGAGACGTTGATGGCGGTCCTTCATGGTCCGTTCCGACATGTTGCCGCAAAACGCACAGTCCTTCTCCACGTGCGTCTTGTCCTCATGAAGGCAGTAAAGGCAGAAAGAGTGTTCGTCCTCCTTAAAGACGTTCTGCAGCTGGCATCCAGGGCAGACCCTGAACAGCTTTCCGGGCGTCGAGCTTCCCTTCTCCTGGGCCATCTCCGAGACCGGGCCTGAGAAGCTTCTGGAGTCCTCCGAAGTGTAGCTCGACGAAATCTTCACCCTTGAGGGGCGCAGACGAATCCGACACGGGTCCCCGTTGATCGGATGTAGGATCGGTGGAGCTTGAGGCTCTTTTGACCGAAAGAATCGAGTTTTTGTGAAAAAACGCGAAAAAATAGCACTAACGCTCGAGAGCAATAGCACGAGGATCCCAACACATGAACGTGCGGTAAAAATCTGAAGATGGCTGCCAGAGGCGGTGCTTAGGTAGAGGGCAGTCATTGGCTGTGGTCAGTATGACGCAGAGACCAGTGATTGGTTATTACTACGAAAGACAGATCAGAAACGAAACTGATACTGGTTTTTTCTTTACCGAGGATTCCCAGCCTGACGACGGGGAATATTCATGAGCATGTGAATCCATGCCAGACCCCATGCTGGAGAAGCACATAAATTGCACATGACCTCCTTTATCTCCTTTTTTGCTGTGTTGGTCCTTTACTCCGAAATATTGCCAACTGTCAGAAATGTTTATTTGTGCACATTGCTTCTTCTGTGGTGGTAAAGCTGGAGCTATCCACACCACATCATCAAAAGTGCTGGTCGTAGTCATTTTGAAAGCAGGACCATGGAGGATAAAAAATAATAAATACTGTAAAAATACACAAAACAAAAAAGCCTTTGCCACTTACACTTAAAAAATTAAAAAATAGGCTAAAATAAAAAAATGACAAACTACAAAGCACAAGACAAAGGACAAAGGTATAGGGACAAGAAATGTAAAAAAGGAATGATAAATCAAACTACTGTTTTTAAAAGTTCCTGAAGGCTTATAAAGAAGTTCACCCACCAAGACACATAAAGCAAATACAGAAAATAGGAAAGATGCGCTTGAGAGAGGGTTATAACCACGGTTATGTGAAATAGCAAACCAGAATGTGTTTCTGTATGCTCAGGTATGCCTAAGCGCAATAGCATGTTTGTTCTTAAATTATTAACCATCACCTGAGTTAATGAGGAGACGAGCCTGCACGTGGCCCTAGTCGAATCGAGTGAAGGCCCAATCACTTTGAAAGCTGTTTTCACGTGGCTACATGGCATCGAGACAGTTTTCCATAGGTAATCAGATCACAGGCTGCACTTCCCCCACTTAGAAGCATCAACAAATGGCCAATCACACACTGCAGTATATTGATACGGCTGCGCCCATGCCATACAACGAAATCCACACATGTGAAATGACCCAATTGGACGTTGAGCTTCATCAACATTGCTAGCTGGCTTCGTGCCTGTAGCACCAGCCACTCATATAATTCACTGCAGTTGCGTGCCTACACATGACTCCTGGCCAGATCAACAAATGGACCAATCACACATTGTTATGTATTGACGCAGCTATGCCCACGCCATGTGACAAAACATGCACATGTGAAAGTGACCAATCAAGGTGTGGTGTAGTGCATAGCCACGAAAAGTCACGCCATCCACACAAAGAAAGTTTATCTTGATCATTGCTGCCAGTAATTGTTAGTGAAAGGTTCATGAAGTAACTACACCAACTTTTGGCACTTTAACCCTTTAATTGTTCCTCCTTTTCACCCACGTTTACACTAATTGTCTATTCTATTGTCTTCTCATTTTGTAATAATCCTTAAATTGCAGCTTTTAGAAAGCTAGTTGATCTTTCACAGGAGTTAATTTTAACACGTCTCCAAAAATAAGTACATGTTTACCTCCAAACAAACCATATTAGTCAATCTTCAAAACTCTTGCATGTCCTACTTCTTCTGCTGCACTTGATACAATGTTTTGATACTCTAGTTTGTTGTTATTCTCCACTGATAGCATCAACAGTCGATATATATTAACACCTCCTACATTGAATGCTGCTAAACCTGTTGGAGCAGTTACAATAAATGACAAAGTACAATCAGTTACATTTTGGATCCAAGCTCTTATTGCATGAATTAAACGAGATGGACCTGTTCCTGCTTTTCCACTAACAGACAATACAGTTTTTGACACAATAACATTCATGCTTGTCATTCTGTAAACCATGTAAGAACATATCTTTGATTTTATAATAAACTTCTTTTGGCTCTATATTAAGTTTATAAATATTTCTTCATAATTTGCATCTGCAACTTTAGTTTGTTTCATTGCACTTTCTACTTCATCCATGGCAAACACAACATCAATTTGAATAATTGGCTCACCAGCACATTTTGACATTATGTTGCAAAATCGTAACTTCCCTAAGGAGTCTTGTTTGCCAATCAGCAGCCAAAGGTTCTTCTCGACATAGTTCTTTCTCCAGTAACTCCAAGTACTGCTCCGATTTTGGATACGTAATTCAGCTTTTTCTCACCAAAAAATGATTCTTCAAAAGTTTCAAAACAGCCAAGCACATCACTCTCTGCATGCCATGGGAAGAACTGCAAAAGGCCAACATGAAATAATTCAATTTTCTCTTCAGTTTGCCAAGAAGGTTTCATGTAGTTGATGAGATTTGCATTCACATGTCTCACTAGACAACCAGTACATCCATGTACTTTCAACCGTCCTCTGTCACCGTTTGCGTCAATATTTTGATATGAGTAGCATTCTGCTAAACAGATATCCTCCAAATCGTCAGAACGATTTAAATAATATGTATCAATCAAGTTGGTTTTCAGAATCTCTGTACTGTCAGGTATTGTTTCAACAAACTGCTGAATATCACTCCAAGGCTTCAGAACCCGATTTCTAGTACTAGCTGGGCCAAGATTTAACCAAAGTCCATTAACGTTACGTCCATCCAGAGGCAAACTAGTTAGCCGATCTGTAGCTACATAACTATCCCACTCTCTATGTGAGAGCATCTTCAGA
This sequence comes from Ambystoma mexicanum, assembly GCF_040938575.1. Classification (NCBI taxonomy): domain Eukaryota; kingdom Metazoa; phylum Chordata; class Amphibia; order Caudata; family Ambystomatidae; genus Ambystoma; species Ambystoma mexicanum. Next base: position 1,246,423,537 of record NC_090930.1, on the reverse strand, counting down.
CCAAACCTTAGAAGTTTCTGACTAAAACATGTATATGCTGATAAATCTGCCCATACCTCAGCTGCATTACTCTTTTAAGATTGTGTCATGTATGCTATAACATAACAAGCTGTTGTAACATCAGCAATATACTGTACATCAGCAATGGCAGGATTGTAATCATGAATGAATTGGCATTCCTTATATCGTTTTAAATAATAGGTATTTCTTGATGAATTACCAGTGACATGTTGTTGAACAGATGACATGAAACTATTCACTCAGTCAACTGGTGTCACAGGCCATGGAAAGCTAAATCTGCACTGTGCAGTCCTTGTCTTTGCTTTTGTATTTTCTCTGAGAGTACTTTCCACATGAGTGCTTTTGACATCTTTCCGCCTTGTTCCTTAGATAAGCATGCACATGCTGAGCAGGAATGGAATATTCAACATTTTTTTCTATGAACTCCATCACACAGCCATCACTTTCGATCCCAAACTGAGGAGCATCTTTAATTCACAACAGCAAATGTATATGTGGAGCCCCACGTGCCTGTTGCGTCAAAAGAAATGTTCCACAGTGCCTAGTGGACCATTGTCTTTAGTATATATAAAGTGTAAAGTAACTAAAACATTGGTGATGAAAGAACCACAATACACTTACAGGTCACATGGAACACAATTCCCCTGGTGTCATATGTTCTATGTCTTCTTTCTGTAGATTACTTTCACAAATCCACTCTGCAAGATCTTCCCAACTATACTCAGCACAACTTAATGTCACAGACCAAATTGAAGATCCCAAGTTTCTGAGCATGCATCTAACCTCTGAGTGTCTCCTATACCAATATTCCTTGGTTTCTCTTATTGTAACAAGACTAACCTCTAAAACTTGATTTTTGTCTTTCACCTGTTGCAGCATCTCACATGCAGAAATATTTTGAAATCTAGTTCCTGCCTGAAGTGTATGAACAACAGCATAAAATAATGTTGAAAATGTGCTTTCATACAATAAGTAAAACATATATTCAACAATGGTGTGGACTTGGGATTTTTAAGTACAATGATATTCTGAAGAAGAAATTGGAACCTTGCGATCATCCAATCTGCTTCCTGTGCCAGTAGGAAAAAGCATAGGGAAAAATAGGCTTCTAACATCTTTTCACAGACACTGATTGGTGCACCTTTTGTTACTTTCATTTGATACAATTCTAAAATGTAGCCCATAACTTCATGTGAGTGTAGAGGGTGCATACAAACTATTCCCTTCTGCAACAAATAAATGTTGGAACTGACCGTCACAAGTCTGGTACGGTCAGACTGCCTTTGTATAAATCATTGTTCTCCAATAGAAACACCAATGCGTTTTCCAGCTTTCCAACATCTATAAGCTGTTGTCAAATGTTCTTATCTTTTGTGGCAACACCATTTACTAAAACAAACAAAGAATCATCTGCAATGGCACACCTCACTCCTAGAGTGTTGACATTTTCTTTCAAATTGAGAGTTAAATTCACAACTTTGCTTTTAACACCTTGCACTAAGCAAGTTTGACATCTTTGTTTACAACCTAACAATAACTTGAAAAGGATTAACAGTTTACAATGCAATCACTTCAAACATGTTCAATTCTTGAAGCACCACAGTGATATCAGGCACTACCAGGCCGTCCAAAACACTTCTTGCAGGAATAATTGTAACATTATAAAACCCAACACAGGGCCCAATTCATTGAATCGGGTGCAGAAAAGGTGCAAGAGCCTGCATGACCCGTGGTGCAGAAAAGAAATTGCGCTCCCCACGTATTCATGGATTCAAATGCACATTATTAGCCATTGCATAAGTAAAAACAAGCTGTGCGAGGAACGCCCAAATCACACCCCCATGAACACCAAAAAGCAAGCTAAAGGCCAAACCAGGCACAAGCCTCCGCGTCCACCTCTGAAACACCATCCAGTACCCCTGTGAGAAGGCGCGCCACCCCCCTCAAGCTCAGGCTGCACCACAGTGAAAACAAGGGCCCTCCCTTGCAAAGTCAGACTGCACCCCAGAGTAATTGCGTGCCTCACCTCTCAAGCTCAGGCTGCACCCCAGCGAAAACACGGGCCCTCCCTCACAAGCCCAGGCTGCTCTCCTGCAAAACACAGGCCGTGCCTCGCAAAGTCAGACTGCACCCCAGCGAAAATTGCGTGCATTACATCACAAGCCCAGGCTGCACCTCAGCAAAAACGCGGGCCCTCCCTCGCAAGCCCGGACTTCACCCCTGCAAAAACTCGGCCCCTCCTGCTCAACCCCAGGCTGCACCCTCCAGACTGGACACCATCCCTAGCCCCCCTCAACTGTGACAACCCCCCAGGAAGCCCCCTCCAGACTAGACACCACCCCGAGGCCTCCCCTTATGACACCTCCCCGGCAGCTCCCTCCAAACTGGACACCGCCCCCAGGCCCCTTCACTTGTGACACTCCCCCAGGCTGATCCCTCATGACTGGACAATCCCCAGCCCCCTTCACCAGTGACACACCCCCCAGGCAGCCCCCTCCAGACTGGACACCAGCCCCAAGCCCCCCTCATCTGTGATACCCCCAGGCAGCCCCCTCCAGATTGGACACCACCCCCCATCTGCAATCACCTGTGCCACCCCCCAGGCAGGCCCCTCCAGTCTGGACACAACCCCACAGGAGGCCCCTACAGACTAGACTCCATATCTAGCCCCCCTACATGTAACACCACCCAGGCAGCCCCCTCCAGACTGGACACCACCCCAGGCAGCCCCCTCACGACTGGGGACCCCCAGGCAGCCCCCTCCAGACTGGACACCACACCCAACATCCTCCAGACTGGACACCACCCCACCCAGCCCGCCCTCACCTGTTAAACCCCCTCCTGGCAGCCCCATCCAGACTGGACACCACCCCTTGCCCCCTCCAGACTTGACACCATCCCCCAGCCTCCCTCACATGTGACTACCCCCAGGCAGCCCCCTCCAGACTAGACCCCCCCAGGCAGCCCTATCCAGACTGGACACCCCCCCAGTCAGCCCCCTCTAGACTGGACACCACCCCCCAGCCCCCTTCCAGACTGGACACCCCTCCAGGCAGCACCATCCAGATGTGGCACCCCCAGACAGCTCCCTCCAGACTGGACACCCCCCAGGGAGCCCCCTCCAGACTGGATACCACCCCAAGCTGCCTCCAGAGTGGACACCACCCTCAGTCTCCCTCACATGTGACACCCCCAGGCAGCCCCCCCCCAGACTGGACACCCCCCAGGCAGCCCCCTCCAGACTGGACACCACCCCTCAACCCCCCTCACCTGTGAAACTCCCCTAGGTAGCCCCCTCCAGACTGGACACCACCTCCCAGCCCCCTCACCTGTGACACTCCCCCCCCAGGGCACCCCTCCAGACTGGACGCCACACCCCAAGCCCCCTTACATGTGACACTCACCAGCCAGCTGCCTCCAGACTGGACACCCCCAGGCATCTCCCTCCAAACTGGACACCACCTCCCAACCCCTCCAGACTGGACATCTCCCTCAGCCCCCCTCACCTGTGACCCCCCCGGCAGCCACCTCCAGACTGGACACCACCCCCAGCCCCCTTACATGTGACACCTCCACAGGCAGCCCCCTCCAGACTGGACACCCCCAGGCAGCCCCCTCCAAACTAGATGCCCCCCAGGGAGCCCACTCCATACTGGACACCACATGTGACACCATGCCAGGAAGCCCCCTCCAGACTGGACATGCACCAGGGAGCCTCCACCAGACTGGACACCCCCCAGGCAACCTCCTCCAGACTGGACCCCCCCCGCCTGGGAGCCCCTACAGATTGGACACCACCCCCAAACCCCCTCACCTGTGAAACCCCCCCAGGCGGCCCCCTCCAGACTTGTCACCACCTCCCAGCCCCCCTCACCTGTGACACTCCCCAGGGAGCCCCCTCCAGACTGGACACCACATCCCAGCCCCCTCCAGACTGGACACCACCCCCCAAAACCCCCTCAAATTTGACACCTCCCAGCCAACTGCCTCCAGACTGGACACCCTCAGGCATCCCCCTCCAGACTGGACACCACCCCTCAAGCCCCCTCACAAGTGACACCCCCCAGGCAGCTCCCTCCAGACTGGACATCCCCCCAGGCAGCCCTCTACAGACTGGACACCACCCCCCAACCCCACTCACCTGTGACACCCGCAAGCAGCCCCCTTCAGACTGGACAACACCCCAGCCGCTTCCAGAGTGGACCCCACCCAGAGCCTCCCTCACATGTGACACCCCCCCAGGCAGCCCTCTCCAGACTGGATACCCCCTAGGCAGCCCCCTCCAGACTGGACACCACCTCCCAGCCCCCTCACAAGTGATACCCCCCCAGGCAGCCCCCTTCAGACTGGAGACCACACCCCAGCCCCCTCCAGACTGGACACCACCCCCCAAACTCCTTCACATGTGACACCCTCCAGCCAGCCGTCTCCAGACTGGGCACCCCCCAGGCATCTCCCTCCAGACTGGACACCACCCGCAGCCCCCCTCACCTGTGACACCCCCCAGGAAGCCACTTCCAGACTGGACACCACCCACAGTCCCCTCATATGTGACACCTCCCCAGGCAGCCCCCTCCGGATTCGACATCCCCCATGCAGCCCCCTCCAAACTAGACACCCCCCAGGGAGCCCGCTCCATACTGGACACCACCCCCAGGCCCCCTCACATGTGACACCACCACAGGCAGCCCCCTTCAGACTGGACATGCCCCAGGGGCCGCCACCAGACTGGACCCCCCCGGGTGCCCCATCCAGATTGGACAAAACCCCCAAGCCCCCTCACCTGCAAACCCCCCCCCAGGAGTCCCCTCCAGAATGGACACCACCTCCCAGCTCTCCTCACCTGTGACACCCCCAGGCAGCCCCCTCCAGACTGGACACCCCATCCCAGCCCCCTCCAGACTGGACCCCACCCCCCAAATCCCCTCACATGTGATGCCCCTCTGCCAGCTGCCTCCAGACTAGACACCCCCAGGCATCCCCCTCCAGACTGGACACCACTCTCCGAAGCCCCCTCACATGGGACACCCCCCAGCCAGCTGCCTTCAGACTGGACACCCTTCAGGCATCCTCCTCCAGACTGGATACCACCCCAGGGAGCCCACTCCATACTGGACACCACCCCCCATGCCCCATCACATTTGACACTGCGCCAGACAGCCCCCCACTGGATACCACCCGCCAGTCCCCCTCACCTGTGACACCCCCCAGGCAGCCTCCTCCAGACTGGACACCACCCCCGTGCTCCCTCACCTGTGACACCCCCCAGGTAGCCCCCACCAGTCTGGACACCACCCCCAAGCAGCCCCCTCCAGATGGACACTCCACCGGGCAGCCCCTTCCAGACTGAACACCACTCCTAACCCCCCTCACATGTGACACTGTCCCAGGCAGCCCCCTCCAAACTGGACACCACCTGCCATCCCCCTCACTTGTGACCATACAACTCAGGGCTTATTGTTAAATAATAATCGTCTGTACCATAGATGTGCAATATATTAAACATTTAGATTGAAAAGACACTAAGTCCCCAAACCCATGTGTACATTGATTTCTTTGCATGTTTTTCTTTTCTATTGAAAAGTAATATATCATAGGACAAAGAGTTAAAATATTGATATTCTAAAATCTGCAATTAAAAATCTGTAAGAGGGTAAACAATAGTTCATTATAAAGCAAGCTCTAAATAACACAACAAACACACTTCTCACAGTTTCCAATGCAAATAAAGCTGTACATATTTACTGACACTCTCTGCTTATCTAAAAGATACACAGATGTTTACATCAGCAAAAGGGTCAGCATGTGCACAGTGTAACTTCTGCATTCATAGCCTACATTGTTATATAGGCCGTAAGTATGTCATCTATGTACACATACTCTTTTTGTTTTTTAAAGAATATGTGAACACATTGCCACTTAAAATATAAACACTAAGGAAGACAATGAATCTGCTATTCAGCTATTAAGTTGTCCCAATCCTTAGTTGCACCACCTCATACAGCTACCCATTGGTGGTATAGATCATAGATAACTCTCCTACCTTAGACATTAGGAGCCAGTAAGACTGGAACATATAGAGTTAACACTGTTGCCAAAGTCGAGGGTTCATTCAGTGTCGGTGGCATCGCACTGGTGGAATCAGGTGCTGGATGTGGCGCCAATTTCCATGCACGAAATACATGAGCCCCATGCATTTTTATTTTGTGGTGCTTGTATGATTTCCAATATGAATCATCCACATCATCCCAGTAGACTTGCACAAGATGATTTATCATGATGGATGTTCTCATGCTTTGTGGCAGAACATTAGAAGGGCCACATCTTAGTCTTTTCTGGTACAATGTGCACTGATCAGCCTATGCCTCCCTTTTAGTGCACTGTTCTTTTACCTTGAAATATCTCCAACTGTCTACAGGGATTTGTATTCCTGTGCCTTTCTTCCTGGGTGGTGATGTATTGGGGACGCAGCTGCTACATCATCACTGCTGCTGCTGATCTCATGATTAGACATATTAAAATGTCCAACTGGTAAGGAAAATGTAAAATATCAAAAATTACATCTCTCAAAATAAAATGCCACAAAAAAAGAATCCTGCTCTCTGAACCTCTCTAGCATTTCTGATGACACTTTGAATGGAGTGCTCGAGTGCTACAGGTATTTCAAGACTCTAGCTGATGCTGGCAGCACCTTTAATGGGTCGAGGTTGATTCTGCACAACCACCTCTCACAGCTACAATTAACAGGTAAGACCACATGTAAACAAAACAGGCGGCAGCCCATTATGGGCCAGAGCATCCAGAAGGCGTTAGGGGCTAGTTTGAGACATAGTTCACGGCATCTATCCCTCATGACAGATGTAGATAAAGTTCTCCCGAGGCATGGACAAGATCAGAAGTACAGGCGACCATGGAAGAGAAAAAGGGGGAAGAAAGGAAGCCCAGAGGGCACATGATGCCCACACCACTGCAAGTACACCACAGATAGAGAAAAGTGGTAAGCAAAATAAAGATAAAAGATAAAAGAAAGAACATGGTAGAAAGTATCCTCACACAGCTCAGACATGGAAAACAACAGCTGGCAGGAGCAATCCAGTGAAGAGAAGGCGGAAACGCTGTCATCTTCCAGTGAAGATAAAAACAAGAAAACTCTAAAGAAAAGAAAGACCGAGCAAAATCAGAAGGAGAATGGACACAACTTCACCCAGACGCTCTCATTCATCCCTGGTCATCGGATTGGAAGCCACCAACAAAAATAGCGGCATTCCTGATGAGAAGGTTGGCCACACCACTGGCCAAAAAAGCCAGAACAAAATATGGAATGAGTGTTCCAGACCACATCTGCCAAAATGAATGGCTGAAACACCTAAAAAACAAAATAATGCACACCTGCATGGACAAGAATACTAAGCATATTTTTTTAAAAAAACAGCTTGATGCATCTTGGTATTCACACCAAGATAAATTACTACATGTGTTGGGACCAATTTCAAAGGTACTCCATCTGGCTGATAAAGTAAAAGAGAAAAGGGAGTAGGATAGACCCTACAGTTCTGACAAAATGGATTATTGGGTTATTGGCTACTACATAATACCAGCAGTACAATCACAACAGAAAGGAAAAGGGCAATCATAAAATCCATTGATCCTATTTCGAGCAAGCTACCAATATCGAAGGCAGAAGCAGCCAAGTGCAAATTATTTATCAAATCATTCATCAAAGAAACCCCTAATAAAAGCATGTGTATTCATTGCCTTTCTGACTTTTTCCATCCCCAATTTAATAAACATCATTTTGGTGAAAAAATCAATTACTTGTTCTGTTGTGTTTGATTTTTATATGAATCACTAGTTTAAAAACATTAGACTACATATCCTGAAGACATATTTCAACAAATAAATACCAGGGATATGTCTAAGTTGTATTGAGCATTGTCACTTTCCTGGGGAATTTGCAAATCACCTGCTCAAACCTTACATGAAAGCTATTCAGCACAGAGAGGAAAAAGCAATGCAAGAAAGTTATAAAGATGTGCATGAGTATGTTAAATATTCGCCTTAACTCCATGGAAGAATCAGTGTGTCGAGAAAACTTTCGCTAACAGCTGGCAGTATTTCTGTGTAAAGTAGATTTGGAGTAAGAAGGACATTAAAACAATTCAGTGTGTTTTCTATTGTAAGCTATTGCAGATGGAGCCTTCCAATAAAGCATCCCAAACTTTTGAAATCTCTAATTTGATTAAACACCTCATCTGATTGCATTACAAAAATGTGGAGAAACCCTACAGGAAGGTTATTTTCCATCAAAATGTACAAACCCATGGTCTATAATGTGCGCACAGGTATCTGCTGTAGAGAAGCATGTCTGCATCACATCTATTGCTTCCTCTATTACAGCCACCTCCACCCAACCTCATATATCCTGTACTCAATCTGCACGACTGCAATGAAAGAAAGTTATGAAGATGTGCATGGGTAAGCTAAATATTCTCCTTAACTCCATGGAAAAACCAGTGTGCCCAGAAAACTGTCACTGACAGCTGCCAGTAGTTCTGTATCAAGTAGCAGTAGAGTAACAAGAACATCAAAGAAATTCAGTGTGCTACTGTTAAGACGGATTTCTGAACTCTGTCCTGGTGGCGCAGAAGTTCAGAAGGCCAACCCAATTACTTGGAACAGGGTAACCTCTGGACGAGCCAGACCAATCAAGGTAGCGATTGCGGCGGTCAAGACTAGGTCTCAAGAGGGGTGAGGGTGACTGAAAGCCCGCAATGAGCACACAAAGCAAGATCACTTACAAACTACTCCAAACAGTTGTTATATTAAAAATATATACACATTTATTTCAAGGCCTTTAAAACAATGACCGTAGCGAGAAAATCACAATATAACAATATTAAACCAACACATACCATACCAATACAATATATATACAAATACGACAGTCTCAAGCGTTAGATGCACGAAATGGGTAGTCCACCTAAAAGGGAAGGAAGACAGGCAGTGCGAAATAATGCTTAGACCCAGTTCGCCTTCAGGGGCACCTAACTAGATGGAAGTCCGAGCCCTGCGAAGAGTGGAGCCTTGTGCTCAAAAGTACCTGCACACGCTGGTGCCAACGGGCAAAAGGAGAAGCTCTTCGAGGGAAATCAGGCAGTTCAGTTTAGTGCACAAAAGAAGAAGAACAAGTTCCGCGACTCAAGCGCAGCCTCCACAGTGGGCAGAAGCAGAGCGCGAGTACGGACAAGGGTGCTGTTTTACACAGCGGGGAAAAGCAATGGGCTCCTGCAGGAGGGCGACCAGATCCTAGCTATGCTACTCACCGGTCCCCGATGCAAGCAGACCCAGGCTTCTCCGCGTCAGTTTCAGCAGCTGGCAGGTTCAGAAGAGCAGGGAAATCCTCGTCGTCGTGTTGATTAAAAAGACGTCCCAATCGAAGAAACCCGCACAGTTTGTTACCCCAGCAGGGCAACGGAGCGGCCGTGTGTATCTGAGCCAAATGTACACTACTCACTTCAGACTTGGGAACGCCAAGTGTATGAAGCGTGTGAGAGTGACAAGGACTCGAAATACTACACAACCTGGCGGCGGTTACAGAGCAAGACTCCCGTGTAAGCTGGTCAGTCAGCTGGATGGCCCAGAGACGCTTCCGAAGGCTTACTGGCAGGAGATGATGAAGATGCCGAGAATAGCTGTTCCCGCTATTCCAAGGGACGAAGCACCAGTACAGGCCTTCTGGTTCGATCAAAGGTGAAAAGGGTTTCACAAGGCGACAGCAGTGCAGAGCAGAAGTCCTTCAGCGGGTCACCAGCGATTCCTCGGTCCAGCCTCTTGTTTGCAGGATACTTGGCTCCTGTATTCCTTCGTTCGTGAGAACTCAGGAGATCGACATGGTAGTGGTGTTTCCAGCCCCCTCTTATCCACGGTTCCCTTCGCGCCAAAACGGAGGGGACCCAATGGGAGATCCGCTCATCAACACTCACACCATTCGTGGACCAATCACGGACCACGGTGGTCCCAGGCATTCACACCACCCTAGACTGTCTGGCCCCCAGGATGTGTATTGGGACCAGACATCCCAGCCCACATCCTGGAGGCACACACAAGACATGTAGAAGCCCGCGAAAGCATCCGTGTTTCGCGGGAAAGTACATGCCCAAATAAGGAAGGCCCCGGGTCGGCTCGACCTGGGGAAGGTGAAGGGAGCAAGACGGTCAGTGGACAGGACAAAGGAGCCTCGTGGTCTGGCCATTTTGGGAGCCAGGCCACCATTTTGGGTTAAGCGCGGAAAACGCGCTTAGAACGCCAAAAGGAGCTCAAAAAACAAGAAAACGATTGCTGCCACCATTCCCGTCCCTGAATCACTTGCACCGATCAGATACAATCCTAAACGAGTATCTAGGGCCTGTAGAAGGCTAGAGACCCAAGAGAGCTGTAACTTAGCTTACAGTGCCCTCTTGTGTCATGTTGCACGAAAGCTGCAACATGATAAAAGAAACTACGGGAAACAGCGTTCCCCGGTACTGACTGTCTTAAGGGCATGTCAGTTTCCCCTTAAGAAAGGAGCGAAAGCCCAGAGGAGTGCGGCAGAAGGCTGCACTTCTCTGGCAAAGTCAAGAACAAGGTGAAAAACAACAGCAAAAAGTTTAGGGGTTGCCACATGGAAGGTAAATTACCTACAATTACGAAATCTTTCCTAACAGCTACCTGTTTGAAACTGTTCCAAATGAAAACTTCCAATAAACTATCCCAAACTTGTATAACCTCTAATTTGAATAAACACTGTATCCGATTGCATTACAGAAATGCAGAGAAACCCTATAGGAAGGCTATTTTCCATCAAAATGTACAAACCCATGGTATATAATGTTCGCAAAGGTATCTGCTGTAGTAAAGCATGTCTGTGTCCCTCTCTTCCACTTTGTTTGCTTCCTCTGTTCCAGCCACCTCTACCCAACCTCCTCCTGTCCTACCTATGCCGAATCTGTACGACTGCAAAGTAATGTGTTTAAAATATGATAATTTCAGCATGGTGTATGATCACACCCTATATGGTTACAGAAGAGCTATTTTGCAACATAAAAACAATTGCTGGCAGTATAAAGTTATATGCCTTTTTGTTTGAGTGGCAATTTTTTGAATCCCCTTATTTTACAAAACTAAAAACAGAAAACAAATCATAAAACGATTAGACACAACAAACCCATACTTCGAATTTTGTGCACAGAAATGGCATTGCTGAAGCCCATGGTGCACCTGTATATTTTTAGGACAATTTGCACTGAAAAAATATTCTATTTCTTTTCAACATAATAAGAGTTTGCAAAACAAATACCATTCCTTTTTTTAAAAAAGCTTGTGTTTGTACATTGTCCATTTCTTGGGGCATTTGCATATCACTTGCTCAGACCATATAGGAAACCTACTTGGCACAGACAAGAAAACACAATATAACAATGCTATGGCGATGTGCATGGGTATGCTGAATATTAACCTTAACTTCATGGAAGAAACAGTGTGCCCAGAAAACTGTCACTGACAGCTGGCAGTAGTTCTGTGCCAAGTAGCTACCGAGTAAAAAGAACATTAAATAAGTTCAGTTTGTTTCTATTGTAAGATGTTGCAGATGGAAGATTCCAATAAAGCATCCCAAACCTTTGCAACCTCTGATTTGATACAAACCCATGGCCTATAATCTGCGCACAGGTACTTGATGTAGAAAACCATATCTGCATCACTCTCTTCTACTCCTATTGCTTCTCCTGTTCCAGCCACCCACACCCAACCTGCTCCCATCCTATCTATACCCAATCTGCATAACTGCAAAATAATGTGTTTGAATTATGACAACTGCATCATGGCGTGAAATCGCACCCGACATAGTTACACAAACCTTGTTTTACAAGACCAAATAAAGTGCTGCTACTCAAATATATTTAAACAAATTTCAATGGCAATTTCTTTTATCCCCTTATTTTACAAAAATTAAAATACAAAAAAATTCAGAAGAAGAGTAGGCACAACAAACCCATATTTCAAATATAATTGTGCACTGAACCCATAGTGCGCCTGCATTTATTGGGGCAATTTGCACCGGAAAACCATTCAGACAACATTAATTATTTAATCTTGATGTAAACCAGCAGGTCGAACTGCTTTTCTGTTATATGTTAGAGTTTCAGTATTTTGAACCTTTTAAAATTGCATTTGACTTTCAGGGCTTTCATAGTTTGACGTTCTGGCACTGATCGCACTTGTAGCTGTCTTTAATTGACTTTTTGCATCTGTTTTAGAAGCACGACCTTGTTTGAAGGTGTGTGCTAGCTCCGAACTACATCCCCCACTAGGATTGTAGTCCGGAAGCATTCTTCTGTAGAAACCCAGTGCGAACGCGCCGGCGCGGATGAGTTGGGGCCAGTCTGCACCAGTACTTAAGGCTCCTGAGCAGCTCGCTCCTTAGACAACATTAATTATTTAATCTTGCAGTAAGCCAGCAGCTCGAACTGCTTTTCTGTTATATTTTAGAGTTTTAGTAATTTGAACCTTTTAAAATTGCATTTGACTTTCAGGGCTTTTTTTAGTTTGACGTTCTGGCACTGAACGCACTTGTAGCTGTCTGTAATTGACTTTTTGCATCTGTTTTAAAAGCACGACCTTGTTTGAAGGCGTGTGCTAGCTCCGAACTACAACCCGCACTAGGATTGTAGTCCGGAGGCATTCTTCTGTAGAAACCTGGTGCAAACGCACCCGCAAAGACGAGTTGGGGCCAGTCTGCACCAGTACTTAAGGCTCCTGAGCAGCTCGCTCCTTAGACAACATTAATTATTTAATCTTGCAGTAAACCAGCAGCTCAAACTGCTTTTCTGTTATATTTTAGAGTTTTAGTAGTTTGAACCTTTTAAAATTGCATTTGACTTTCAGGGCTTTCATAGTTTGACGTTCCGGCACTGAATGCCCTTGTAGCTGTCTGTAATTGACTTTTTGCATCTGTTTTAGAAGCACAACCTTGTTTGAAGGCGTGTGCTAGCTCCGAACTACAACCCCCACTAGGATTGTAGTCCGGAAGCATTCTTCTGCAGAAACCCGGCATGAACGCGCCGGCGCGGACGAGTTGGGGCCAGTCTGCACCAGTCCGCAACAGGGACGCACTCAGGATGCTAGCAGCATAGTAAACATATTATGGGGGTCGAGGATGTACTAAGAGCAAAAATGGGGGAGAAAACAAAATCCTTCGACCGAACTAGAGGCATGCTCTTAGAGAGAAAGGTAGGTCCCCCACAAAAGTCTAGCACCAATCTGAACAGACCACAGACCCAGGAGGCTAGTGGTCCGCTGTTCCCAGTTTGTAATAAACTTATGATGGATGGTCAGATGGTACAGGAGAGCAGTGGGAGGACCCAGAATCCGAAAGGACAGTCTGACTGCTTCTATCACCTCCACAAGTAATCCAATAATTGATACTAGTAATACCAAAAACATACAACAACCATTGATATGGGAGTCAGACCTCCAACTGAAGTGGTTAATAAAGCTGAGACAGTTACAATGTTCTCTCAGGTAGTAATCCCAGTATCAGAGCTACGCTGCTTGCTCTTGAACACAAGATCACTAGTTAAACACTCAATAGAGGTTGCTAATTATATAGAGTCAAATAATTTAGATATCTGCGCTTTAACAGAGACTTGGGGCTCCAGTGCAGCCTGTCCAGCTCTTAATCTAGCCATTCCAGCTGGCTATGTAATGCTGAGGAAGGACAGATTAGAAGGAAGAGGGGGTGGAATAGCGATAATTGTGAAGGACTCACTCTCAGTTTGGGAGTTTCCTGGTTTCATTTTAGAAGGTATTGAATCTATTCATTTTAAGATAGGCCTTAATGCAGAGACTTCCATAAACTTTCTGCTCTTATATCGACCACCTTCTTGCAATTTGCAGTTGGCTGAGGCTCTTAGCTCAAACGTTTTACCACAACTCAAACCACCCTCTAGATGTATTCTTCTAGGTGATTTTAACTACTGGTTAGGAACAGACAATGATCATCTTGCTGCAGAGCTTAAACAGTCTTTAGACAATTTGGGATTCTCCCAATTAATGTATTCCCCTACACATGTATCTGGCCACACTTTGGTCTGGTTTGGCTGTCTTAATACAAACTGTTTTGATGTTGACACCAGCCCCTGTCCCTGGTCTGACCACTTTTTCGTGCACTTCAAAATGCACTTCCCTTTCCAATGAATATTCCAATTAAGTCACCTAACTGCTGGTGCGGAATCTAAGGAAGATTATGACTGATAACATTGAGCCTTTGCTAAATGACAATCTTGTAAACTTTCATGCCGAGATGTCCCCACAAGACATGGCTGTAGTTCTAACAAAAAAATCTGGGAACAAATAATCTGGCATGTATATCAGATAAACTAGCACCGCCTAAATTAAGAAAGGTTAAAGAGAATGAGCACAAAGGCAAAGCTTGGATTTTGCTGGATCTTAGAACCAAAAAATCTGGGGTCAGCAAAGCTTACTTTGCATGGAAAAAGGAACACAATCGAGCATTATTAGTGAAGTATAAGAACACAGTACGAGAGTACAAAAAGTCAATCTTGGACGCAAAAAGAGGCTTTCATAACAGCCATATTAACATGGCCAAATCTAATACAAGGGACATTTTCAAGATATTAAAGGAACAGGAAACCACTCCTGCACCCCTAGACTCACTAGCTTGCACAACAAACTTCATAAAATCAGGTCAACAATGCTTGAAAAAAGGTTGTCTACCACTGATGCTAATAAGGAAGTGATTAAAGGGTTTATTGTGACCCGTCAATTCCTCAGTTCAACTTTCACTCGATTACAGAGAGTGAACTGATAAAAATCATAGAGCATATGAAACCATCTCAGTGTAGAGGAGACGCTTGTTCCTCTATGATAATAAAAACATGCCCACCGTGGCTCATTAAAGCAATTTGTACTTTCATAAACGCTTCTCTAAAGGAAGGTAGTGTACCAGATGAGTTAAAAGCAACTATGGTCACCCCCATCCCAAAATAATCGGGATTGGCTATGGACAATCCACTTAAGTTACGACCCATCTCCAATACGCCCTTTTTACTCAAGATCTTGGATCGAGTGGCTTATGGTCAACTTGCAGAGCACTTGGATCTCCATCCCATTCTCCATCCGAATCAGTCAGGCTTCAGGAAGACATATGGGACGGAAACCACCCTTTTGGAGCTGAAAACTAAATTAATGGGGGAAATGGATAGAAGTGGCCTGTCCCTGATTATCTCATTAGATCAATCAGCGGCATTTGATTTAATTGAACACTCTATCCTCATCCCAAAGCTACAGGAGGTTGCAAACCTCTCTGTTTCGGCAGCTATGTGGATTGATTTATTTCTGGAGCACAGAACAAGCAGAGTCTGTTCAGCCACGGCCGTGCTACCCCTCTTTCAGTTCTTTATGGGGTACCACAAGGGGCAAGCTTGTCGCCATGTCTGTATAATCTGTTCATGGTCCCTTTCTTCTTTATTCTTCAGGAGGAGGGAGTTGTGTTTTCTAATTATGCAGATGACACCCATGTGTCATCTCTTTAACGGGTCATCACAAAAATGATGAGGAGGAGGATAATAGAGTATTTTTGCACTGATTGAAAAGTGGATGCTTTACAACTTCCTAGCTCTGAACCGCAGCAAGACAGAGCTGCTGATTGTAGGCAGCTCTAAGACGCTCAACATCTTAGATCAAACCTATAGTGCATTCAACTTGGAAAATGATATTATCTCCCCATTATCAAAAACAAAAATCTTAGGAGTAATACTGGACCCGACATTAAGTATGAAAGCACATTTTTCGTCTGTGGTGGCGGGGGTAGTTTTTTACACTAAATTGTTGGCTCACTTGAGGGCCATGATTTCCCAATAAAGCCCGAGGCAATAGCCAGGGCAATAATCGGTGCTAAATTGGATTATTGTTGCAGTCTTCTGCTGGGTATCAGTCAACGAGAATTGCATAGACTTCAGGTCGCCCAGAATTGGGCGGTCAGAGTAGTACTCAGACTCCCCAGGCACAGCCATGTAACCGAGGCTAGACGCTCCTTGCACTGGCTCCCTGTTGAATCCCGGATTAATTTTAGAGTGCTAGTTATAGTCTTTAAATGCAGGCTTTAAATAATGCCAGCGTATCTACAACAGTACATAAAAGAGAAGTGTAATCAAAGACTTCTGAGATCGGGTTCCCTAAACCAGATCACACAGCCAAGATGTAAGACATCAAAAGCAGAAAAGGGAGCATTTAATGTGAAGGCCCCCTCGCTTTGGAATAATCTTCCCATAAGCTTGAGGAGGCACTCCTCTCTCCTCACGTTCAAGAAGGAATTGAAGACCCTCTTATTCGCCTGACATTTTTTTAAAACTCGGATACACCCTACGGTACCGTCTTCTGACTGGGGATTTTACAAATTCTCCTTAAGGCCTCCTGGACCTCTCCTTTTTTTGTTGACTTACTCTGTCGGTTTTGTTTGTGTCCTTTTCTGTTGTCTGCGCCTTTATGCCCGAGGGTCAATAGTGTGCATAACAAAGGTAATGTAATGTATTGTAATTCCATTTCTTTTTTACATGATAGGAGTTTTCACAACTAATACCAATCCTATATTTTTTATGAGTTTATATTTAAAAATAAAACCAATCAAACATATTTTTCATGAAATTAAACACTAGGTTTTTCAAAACAACTAACAAATGGAGACAATGGGCCTCATTAGGACCCTGGTGGAGACGGTCTGAACAGTGCCGGTAAGGCACCGGCACCGTTCATAATGTCCCGCCGCATTACGAGTTCTGCTTGCGGGTGCCTGACAGCCCGCCAGGTCTCACCTGGAGGGCTGCGCGGCACCCGCAAGCAGAACTTGTGATTGCACTTGCACCGTTATGAATGGTGCTGGTGCAACCATGCTCCCCACACCCATTCGGCCCCATGGGGCAGAATGGGGATCGGCAGCCCGGCATTACCGCCACATGCAAATGGGCAATTACCGCCCATTCAACTCGTAATGGGCCGGTTATTGCCCAATCACGGGTGGTGGAGCTGGTAGTGAGCATGGCGGTAGCCATGCCTGCCTTACAGGCATGGCTACTGCCATTCTCGTAATGAAGCTCAATGTATTTTCTCTTACAGATAACCACACAGTAACACATTCAAGCAAAACAAATCTTTTTCAGATCACCCTAAAAAGCAACTTAATACACATCATAACTGATTAAAAAAGGATTGTAAATATAATCAAATTTCTACTGGTCTGCGATCAATATGTTATTTTCAGTGCAGGAAGTATACTTAGTGATTTATACCCTATGCACCTTATTGAAATACATGTACTTTCCTAATAAACATCTTCCAACAATTGTTGCCACATTTACTAAATATACAGCAGGACAAATACAGTAGGCTGAAATATATGGCCCAGCCGAGTTTGTCAGTTTGTCTGTTTGTTCTATGTGTTATATAACTATATATGTGGTGAAAAAGTAATAGACAAATTAAGAAACGTGAAAAGGAAAACAGAAGACTTGAGAGTTAATTATTTATTTCTGTGGTTGAATTGATGGGGTTTAGCGAATAAATAGATTGAAAATAAAATGTGATATACAAGGTTTGGAGCTAGGACGATTGGTGCATGCTCATATTGTATTATTTTTCTGAAACTTATTTTTGAAAAAGTGCACAGTGTAAAGGTGAGTATTGACAGTCAAGTGAGACGAGGCAAAATGGAGGATAGTACTCCGATTGCACATCTATGCAAACAGTTACCAAAAGACGAAGCAAGCATAAGCAGTATAGTGCGGAATGGGTTAAGGGCACGGAAGACAAGATGTTCATGTCATGGCCACAAGGGGGATCACTATCAAAAGCAGTTTTTCAACACATGATGACATATTTGCACACAGCATACATGCAAAAAAAGTTAGATAAAAGGCTAGTGAGCTCAGAGCTCTGGAAAATGTACCAGGACGAAAGAGTAGAGCCGCCTCCTGAGGACTGGATACTTAACATATGCAAAGAGGAGGGTGAGGAGCCTTCTGCTCCCTCGCTGCACCTGAAATAAAAGACGATAGTACAAAAGATGACGGAGTGTACCCATTGAGAGAACTTAAGGTAGCAACAGGGTACAGCAATCCGGCATATGAGTCACCTGCGCATAGCAGTGACAAAGGTACAGAGAATATTCCAGAAAGAGAGGTAATCGCAAAAGTCCCAAGGGACAAAGAGAGATGGGACAAGGAGAGAAGTGATCAACCAAATACATCCTTAGATATAGGAAGAGAAATAAAGAGATTTAAAGGTGACAAAGATACTGCTGATGAGGTAGAGCTCATACAGAACGAATGGATGGGGGGCCAGATTTCGCTCAAACTTGATGGGAAGAGCATTGAGGAAGTAAGGCAAAAGGAAGATCGAGACAAACAAGTCAAAAAAGATAGAGACAGAGAGGAGCGATTGAAAGAAGATGGGAAAAAAAGGAAGGATAGACAAAGACGAGAACAGTTGTATCAAGACAAACTACTGAAAAAGCAGGAAAAGGCAGAAGAGCAAAGAAAATATGACAACAGGCAATTGAGAAACGAGAAAGGTTAGAAAGAAAAAGAGAGGAAGAACAGAAATTAAGGGATAAAAGAATACAAAGACATAGAGATGAAGAAATACAGAGGGCAAATGAGAGAAGAGACATGAAAAGAAAGGAAGAAAAAAGGGTAAGAGAAGAAGCAAGGAAACAAAGAGAACTTGATGAAATAGAACAAAAGAGAAGGCAGAGAGCATGCAACATTGAGCATGTAGAAGAGGAATTAATGGATCCTAATCCAGTAGTAGAATGGGAGGACATCGAAGATTTCTTCCCAGCACATGAACCGATGCCAGAGCAAATAAATAGGATGAGTTTGACTCTAGAAGCATTGGGGACACAATCGATAAAGTCTATCATGATATGAGGACTAAAAAAGAAATGAAAGGAAAGGGTAAAAATTATAGACTCAAGAGTACACAGTTGTATCACAGAGAGGGAGGCTCGAGTAATTTTGAGCCTAAGGAGTTATCTTTAGACAGATTAACTCTGACTAGAGATGAAGAGGAGGGAAGCCACACAAGTTGGGGACAGCATATGCCAGATGAGGACAGAGAAACCTTCCATGGGAAGGAGGGAGATAACGCATGTGGTCCTGAAGGATGTTCTGCGATGGATAAAGAAGTGAGATGGTCAGCTCTAGCTATACCCAAATCACAGGCATCAGAATCCCTGGCACGACTAGATCAACATAGAGGGCGATCCCATAGTGAGATAGGGAATCGCCACCTTACGTAAGAAGGTTAAGATCGCTACCATAAGACAATTTACATAGTAAACCCATTCGAACTGTCTGAACTCCGCTTCATTCCTATCGACATACGAACTTAGTCGGGACGCTCCGATTGATATTCGGTCACATCCTAGTCCGTATGTACCCCCTCGCTTAATAGAGCTCTCACTGTGTGCCAGTGCTCTGCCTAATTGTGCAAGCGGCATTACCGAGGTTTATTTGCTAACTGTACAGATATGGCCTGTCATTACATTGTGTAGTCACTCCGTCCGGCGGTGCAACCGCCCTGCCTCCACTCAGACTAGCCATGTTGGCTCATTGTGCTTGTTGCTAGCTAACTGCTAGCTAGTACTCCTCCATCCCTCCTCAGACACTGCACTGCCACAGTAGCCCAAACCTGCCTCAGTGCACATACGTGTAACCACTCTCTCAACATGTACTGATCGTCCTGCCTATGCCTATACAGCCTGACTGCTATGACCATGCCCCTAGCCTGAATCACATGCATTGTCATCCTCCTCCCTACTCATCTACTCCCACTGCCAAATGTGTCTTGTGGGTGATGTCCCTGCATGTCTTGTTATACCTGGCCTTCCCGCCCTACTGCGCCATTTAGCGCCTACTGCTCAGCAGCACTATTACACTATGTACTTTATCTAAGATGTACTACGACACTCAATGGATGCATCGCACCCAAATGTCTCTTTATTTAGCATCAACTAGCCTAGAGGTGCCCTGCGCCCTGAATTGCATTTAGCCCATTTGTAATTGCATTGACTAGCCTAGAGGTGCCCTGCACCCTGAATTGCATTTAGCCCATTTGTAAATTGCATTGACTAGCCTAGAGGTACCCTGCGCCTTGAATTGCATTTAGCCCATTTGTAATTGCATTGACTAGCCTAGAGGCGCCCTGCGCCCTGAATTGCAATTAGCCCATTTGTAATTGCATTGACTAGCCTAGAGGTGCCCTGCGCCCTGAATTGGATTTAGCCCATTTGTAATTGCATTGACTAGCCTAGTGGTGCCCTGCGCCCTGAATTGCATTCCACACTGCCCTCTGCACACTGCAATTTGAGCTGACTGCAATTTGAGTTGATGCCCATGTTATTGCCATTGAAACGCCTAACTAGTGTCCACACACACGTTAGCTGAACGTACAAACTATTCTTGCTAATAATTTATGACCCTCACTGCCTCTATCTCCAGAGCCAAGTTACCCATGATGGCCTCACTTAGAGGTGCCACTCTAACTGTGGCTACTCTCCTCCCTCTGTTCCAGAATATCTCACTTCAGAACTGTGCCTACACAACCACACCACTTTACCCAGACTTACTATCTCCAGCGGACTGGATAAACAGTTTTGCCAGCCCACCTACACCATTAATACCCTGTCCCACACCTCTTAGAAATACAAGATCAGCTTCTCACCTTGACTCAGCCATCGCACTAATCCTGATGTAAAACGCACCAGAATGCTCACTAATCAGGCTAGGAATCTCACGCAGCCCACCTCACTTACTGACCCTCCACCGAGTCACAAGCCTGCAACACCTCACCCACCACCACTCACGAAAGTCAACCTTCCACTGACCTCCATCAAGGGAGCTCTCATCAACGCACGCTCATTGGTAGCCCACGCTACTGATGTTGCTGACATTATCTCCACCAACCACCTAGACTTTATCGCTATCAAAGAGACATGGCTCCACCTAGCAGCCGGTCCCACAATAGCTCTAGCCACCCTGGATAACTACACCATCATCCGAGCTGACAGAAAAAATGGAATAGGAGGAGGAATAGCAATTATTGCGAAATCCAGCCTAAACATCAGAGAAGTAACTAGCACAACCCTACCTTCAGCCGCACTCCTATCCGTCAAACTCCCATTATCTGACACCCAAACTATCCTTCTCCAGATTATATACAGACCTCCAGGACCCCCTTCCACCTTTGAAGAAGATATCTCTCTTTTACTCACTGCCAACCTGAAACCTAAATCTCAAATCATCATTATGGGCGACTTCAACTTGGGACTTAATGACCCCAATGACAATCAGGCCACCTCCATTAATGACACCATTACTCATCTAGGCCTCACCCAACACATTAATAAACCTATACATACAAAAGGAAGATCCTTGGACTGGCTTGCAGACGCCAACTGCAACCTCTCACTGACCGACATCACTCCTTGTGCTTAGACTGACCACCACCTTATTTCCTTCTCTCTACCCAGATCCATGCCATCTACCACACTACCCACTAGGTTACCTCAAATAATCTTCAGAAATAACCGCAGAACCTTAGACCTCTTCTTGTGCCTATCAGTAAAACTAATCTACCTACTCAAAATGACAACCCATCAGCCATTGTAGACCTATACAACAATACCCTAGAACTAGTTCTCAACCAGATAGCTCCTCTTAAACAACGAAATGTCAAACCCATTGCCTACTCCAACAAAAGGTTCTCAGCAGAATTAAAGGCTCTCTGCAATATCAAAAGAACTGCAGAAACTAGCTGGAGAAAAGCCCCTTCTCTTTCCACTAGAGATAAGTTCGCCTCAGCAGCCTCCACCTACAAATCCGCCATCTTAAATGCTAAAAAAGAGATCTATAACATGAGAATACAAAACGCCAAATCTGGCACTAAAGAACTATTCTCTATACTAAGGGAACTCGAATCACCACTGCCTCCTTCAGAGGACTGCATTAAAGACAAGGCCTGGTGCAATAATATCCAGCTGGCTCTCGCTAATAAAATTGCCCTCCTACAAACTAAGATAGAAGCAAAAAAAGCCAACCTTGCCTCCAAACAGAATCCCATCAGCATAATAAACCACACCACCCCCAATTGCCCTTCCTTCCACTTCTCACCAGTCACAGAAGAAGAAGTAATCAAGATAATCGCCAGTCTCAAACCATCCAACTGCAACGGTGACATTTGTCCCGCCTCCGTCATCAAAGACGGGGCTAATGAGTTAGCCCCTCTCATCACCTCCTTGATCAACGCTTCCTTCAAAAACTCAGTGGTCCCCAATAACCTTAAAGAAGCGTGGGTCCTACCCCTGCTCAAAAACCCAACCTAGACCCCAACGTCACCACAAATTACAGGCCCATCACCACAGTCCCATTTCTCCTCAAAATCTTACCCAGGGTAGCCTACCTCCAAATACAACAACATTTGGAAGACAACAACCTCCTAGGCCTGCGACAATCCGGCTTTAGACCAAGGCACGGGACTGAAACTGCCCTCTTGGATCTAAAAATCCAAATGGATGATGCCAAAGATAAGGGCAAACTGGCGATTTTGCTCTTGTTGGATCTATCTGCTGCCTTCGATCTGGTTGACCACCAGATCCTCACTCAACACCTCTCCTCGGCTGCTGCATTCTCTCAGAATGCCACTAAGTGGATCCAGTCATTTTTGTCTGACAGGTCGACTAGGGTCTTCGCCCCCACCGCGGCTGCGGACCCTATCCCAATCACATGTGGAGTGCCCCAAGGCTCCTGCATTTCCCCCACACTTTACAATATCTTCACGAAGCTCCTCTTTGACCGTCTTGACGATCTGGGTGTCAGCTACACTAATTATGCAGACAACACCCAGGTCCTCATCACTCTCACTGGCAGCTATGAAGAGGATTCTGCAAAGCTTAATGAAATCTACTTAGAAATCCAAGCCTGGATGGCCACACACAGTCTTTGCCTCAACGACGATAAGACAGAACTGCTTATCGTAGGCTCCCAGGCTCGCCCCAGGCTCGCCTCAACAAACTAGACCAACGGTATCAATCCTTTACCATTGACAGCAACATCATAAAAGTCTCTAAAGAGGTCAAAACACTAGGTGTGTACCTCGACTCCACCTTGTCACTAAAAAAACAAATAAACTCCACCATCTCAGCCACCACCCACACCAATAAATTGATCAATGCCTGTAGGTCTTTTCTCTCCACCTCTAGTTGCCTCACCTTATCAAGAGCGTTGATATTGTCAAATTAGACTATTGCAACACACTCTACCTAGGCACTACCACAAAAAACTTGAACAGGCTCCAGATCCTGCAAAATAATGCACTAAGATGT
This sequence comes from Ambystoma mexicanum, assembly GCF_040938575.1. Taxonomy (NCBI): domain Eukaryota; kingdom Metazoa; phylum Chordata; class Amphibia; order Caudata; family Ambystomatidae; genus Ambystoma; species Ambystoma mexicanum. Next base: position 1,246,400,082 of record NC_090930.1, on the reverse strand, counting down.
GCCCTTAACCTCCCGCGCAAAGCTCACATATCCACGGCCAGCAAAGAAGTCCACTGGCTCCCGATCCGCGACAGAATCAAGCTAAGAACCCTGGTCATCACCCATAAGTGCCTGTCACGCCCCGCCCCTCGCTACCTCTCAGACAAATTCGCTAGACATTCCTCCACTAGACCCACCGGAATCCCTTACCTGCACCAACTAAAGATCCCCAACTATAACCTAAAAACAGCAGGAGGTTCAAGCTTCTCAGTGCTCGCAGCACAATGCTGGAATACCCTCCCTCTTGCAATTAGATCGGAAGCCGCATTCTGGCCATTCAGAGCCATGGTGAAATCATGGTTACTAGCCTAAACATCCAATCTCTCAATGACATGTTCGGCCAGCCGCTGTTCGCCACCATGTAGTAATGTTCACCCTGGCTTTATCCGATTAAGGACCACCATGAAACCCGGTCCTCACTCTCCAATGTAACTATCTTGTACACTGTTCTCTGTATACTTTATTCTTGTATGTAAATACTCAGAGCCTGGACTAATGTATGCTCTGACTGGTGTATTAAGGTGTTTGTGTAACGATATGTAACTCTGCTGTGCACATGATTATGCGCCCAGCTACCTGAGGGTTCAGACACGCTTTATAAATAAACAAACTAAACTAACTAAACTACCAGGAAGAAGGCGGTGTGGAACCATTGTGCCTGCCTTGAACAGACAGACGATGGGGGATGAATATAAGTTTGAGATATCACAGTTTCCTTTGTTAGAAAAAGGAGGAGCCAGACCACAATATATACCATGGCCCAGATGGATAAGGATAATTTAAGGTGCAAACTTCAGAGTTTAACTACCAGTGCTGGGAAATGGATACATGAGTTAAAAAAAATGACAGGAGGAAACACGTTAGCTATAGGAGACATTAAAGTTCTTCTCTCCTTGGGGAGATAACAGATGATGTTTGATCGAGAGCAGGATATTCAAGTGTCACTATGCAGAACATGGCTCATGATGGAGCACCATTTAATAACTGCAGAGCAGCAGTTTGCAAACTGATTAGAGTGCTATATCCAGATATATCAGATATGGGAGCTATAATGGCAAGGAAGATGGAAGAAGGGGAGGATCAAAGTGTTTACATTCAAAGTTTTCAAGAGCAGCGTTCTTTGGAAATGCGTGACCTGCGGAAGAAATCTATACTTGTGTTTTATCATATACTATGCCAAGGGCTGCCAGACCCAGTGCAGAAGCAGATCAAGAATTTAGTAGGTATAGAAGTGAAACCATGGTCAGAAATACAGCTGACCATCATGCACTATTGCAGATTCTTGCAGGAGAAGAATCGAAAGAAAGATGATGCTAGGAAAGGTGAAGAAACAAAATGAGTGCAGAAAAAAATGTCAAAATACGCCATAGAAAGGGCGATGTTGACTAGTGGGGAAAGGTCAAGTTCACAGGAAACAGCAGGTATGCCGCAGGTGAATATCCAAAGGCAGTTTGATCAAGGTAACAATGGATTCATACCACGGGGAAGGGGAGGCTTCCGAGGCAGAGGCTTCCAGAATAGTCAGGGACATTTCCAGAAAAATCAAAGTGGATTTCAAAACATACAGAACGATAATCAAGGCATGCAGGGAGGGCTAATTAGGAGACCTCCTGTATCTTGGACATGTGGTATGTCAGGGCACCTTGCACACATGTGTAGAAGCCAAGGGTATGTGCAAAATGGGCAATTCTTAAGAGGGGGGACCACATACCCACCTGCATACACCCAACAAAGTGGAGAGGGGTTCGCCCAAAATCAGACAGTGCAGCAGACACAAAAGCCGAGAATGCAGCAAGGTTTACAAACACAGCAGTCAACAATGATATGATATGATATGATAGTTTATTTATATAGCGCCTATACACAATGTGTTTCAAAGCGCTTCAAGGTAAGGGAGGGAACAAGGGAAAATACAATGACATTCTTACAGGCCATGAACAGTAAGGATGTGAAATTAACTATCGTACTCGGCCTGATGACATTTCAGATAGTCCAAGGCCTAAGACATAGATAAGGAGGGGAGGGGGAGAGTGGGAAGGAAATGGAAACAGATAGGCGACTACCATACTTGGCCTGACAACATTTCTGGTAGAGCCGGAAAAAAAAAAAAGGTGAAGGAGTGGGGTGCAGAAAGGGAGGTGAGGAACAAAACAAGTGACTATCATACTAGGCCTGACGACATTTCAGATAGTGCTGGAGGGGTGGGGGGAGGTAGGGAGGAAAGAAACAGTAATGGGAGGATGGAGGAAACAGACGAGGTTGCTATCATATTAGGTCCAGGGACAATTCTGATAGAGAAAGTGCATAGAAGAAAGTAAGGGTAGAAGATAGGAAAAGGGAGAAGGGAAAGGAGGAGAGAACAGAGAGTAATCAGTCAAAAAGAGAGGAGAAGCAAGAGTTGAGAGTGAATACAATTACAGAAGTCAGTAGTAACACATAATGTTGCAAGCCAGGATGTAAGATAAAGATGGGAACAGCATGATTCAGGGCCACCATGAGTACAAGATGCAAAGGAAGTCCAGCATGAGAGTTGAGAAAGGATGACGCACCGTGAATAACATGCCATCCATAAGAGCGGCAAGCAGGAAGGCACCAGGTGGGCAGGGCTTGCTAAGTGGTGAAAAAGAGCAGCAAGCAGGAAGGCACCAGGTGGGTGAATCCACTGAAAGGGCAGTCACAGCAGTTACCCATGCAGATACAGCAGGGCCCCAAACAAAGGACAGTTAATGGGTCCTAGGATAGGGGGTGTCACTGTTGAAGGAGGAAACCCTTTCACAGGCACAGGAATAAGCCTCTATCCTCAATAGGACAGCTCACTGTGAGACTTGATATGTTCAGTGCTATCATTGACTCCCAATCCTCAAGAGGAACTGAGGGTTCACATCACTATAGTGGGCACATCATTTTATTTTTAGTAGACATGGGGGCAACACGCTCATGTATACGAGAGGGGACATTTCCATTATCTGGAAATGCCATTAATGCTCAAGGTTTCACAGGGGCTACAAGTAGAGTTCCTTTTACTGAAAAATTGCCAGTTTCTATAGGAGAATGTGATATGTCTGTACTTTTGTTATATTCGAGACGGACACCTCTTAATATATTAGGTTGAGATTTAATGACAAAATTGAACATGACGATTTAATTTTCTGATGAAGGCATAATATGTTCAATGCAAGGAATGCATTATTTAAACGTGAGTGAATTTACTACGGCATTTACAGGATAAATGGCCATACAAGGAGTACCGCTTGAACCAGAGGTTTTTCATTATGGGGTACGCATTTTGTTAAAATGGTGACCAGGTTTAGTGGGTAAAACTGTGAGGATACCTGATGAGTTTTTATTTAGACAAAGGATACATATGGATGAAGAGGAAGGACGCATCTTTCCCTTAGAATTACAAGCAGCTATAGTATGAGGGGAACTGGCTATGCTTGATGGAGTTGATTATGAAGGCAGACGATGGAGCACAGTGATTGCCATTGGTGAGATTTATAGATTGACTGACATCACTGACGAGGATATGTTTAAAGACCATCTGTCAGATGACGAAGTGGTATTTGAAATGAGTATTACTTATTGGTTGAGAGCAATAAGATGCGAGGTTCCTCAAGAGGTGATGTTAGCACTGAAGCGTCCTGACCTTTTCGATGAAGATATGGCAAAGGTGCCAGCTTCATTATGGACTATAGGCCCCTATGACATAGGTCTATTGAAAGGGGCTGGAGAAGTTAATATTAAACTGAAACCAGGAGCAATTTTACCTCAAGCACGGCAGTATCCAATGTCTTGAGAGTCAGACAAAGGTATTTTCAAGATGATATCCGCCATGATGGAACAAGGCATTTTAGTGATGTCAGAGTCACCATGTAATACATCAGTGTACCCTATCAAGAAATCTAAGGGGGGGTTGTGGCATTTAATTCAGGATTTACAACCAATTAATCCGATTGTAGAGGCCAAATTCCCTCTAGTTCCTAATCCTTCGACAATCTTATGTAGTATCCCTGTTGAAGCAAGATATTTTACAGTGATTGACTTGAAAAATGTGTTTTTCTCAATACCATTACATAAGGATTTTCAAGATTTGACATATTTTACATTTCGTCAGACTAAGTTAAAAAGCACGAGATTACATCAGGGGTACTGTGAGTCTCCTTCGATTTTCAATAGAGTCTTGCAGATGGACTAAAGCAATATTGATTTGAAAAGTGTTGTATTGAAATGTGTAGATGACATCTTAATCTGTAGCACCTCAGAGGAAGAGGTCAGACAAGACTCATTTCAGAAAAAGGATATAAAGTAGACAAGGAGAAATTACAGTACTGCCAAGAGGAATTGTTATGCATAGGTCAGTACATTTTGCATGAAGGAAAGAAAGTTACTCCTGAGAGAGCTGAGGCTATTTTAAAAACAGCAATGCCATATATAATAAAGCACATGCAGAGATTTTTAGGACTATGCAATTATGTGAGAGCATGGGTCTTTGATTACAGTTCATATATAAGGCCCTTGTTGTAGGCTCTGAAAAAAGCACAGGCAATTCAGGAAAACATTATCTGGACTGTGGATATGAAGAAAGGGTTTGATGAGTTAAAAAAGGCAATTTGCACAGCTCCGGTTTTAGGGATTCCCAATTATGCTGAGGAATTCATTTTTTTTTATTTTTGCATACGAATGGCACAGTCATGACAGCAGTACTCACGCAGAGGACTATGCAGGGGTACACGCCTCCAGCGTATTACAGTGGGATTCTGGACTCAGTAATGAGGGGTCACTTTCCCTTCAAACAAACTTTGGCAGCCGCCACATTTGCCATTGAGAAGGATGCTAGCATAGTAATGGGATGTTCTATGACAGTATTAGTTGAACATGATTTGTTTGCCATTTTGGAAAAAGCCAACGGTAGGTTGACTTCTCAAAGAGCTTCTGCCTATGAGGTGGTCATATCAAATCCAGCGATTAAAATAGTCAGATGCAAAATAGTGAACCCTGCAATGTTTATAGCGGAACCGACTGGCAGAAGATGAGCATGTACCTGATTGCTCAAACTATAAGGAATTCTTTGATGAAATCCTGAGGGTAAAGGAAAATGCTTTGGCAGCTGGGGAGATTCTCTTTATTGACGGTTCTTCTAGAATCAATCAGAATGGTGGACAGAGATATACAGGTGCCGTTGTGGTAAAGCACAGAGCCAATGGAGAATTAGAAGTATTAATAAGTGCATGACTAATGTCCCACTGTTCAGCACAGGTTGCAGAGGTAGTGGCACTAATTGTCACGCTCGAGAAAATCACAGACCAGGAAGTAACTGGGTACACGCAGGGCTATCACATTGGAAAAGGAGGGGCCAACTTCGAGCGGACGCCACTACAGTGCAACATGCTGCCTTATTGGACAGACTTATTAGAGCACTACAAATCCCAGTAGCTATCGCAGTAGATAAATGCACAGCTCACACTAAAGGTGAAGATTTGATCTCACGTGGAAATCAAGCTGCAGACGAGGAAGTGAAACAAATTGGATATTCAGAAGAGATTATGAAATTTGATATTCCTGATGTGAATGAAAGCATGATGGTGATGATGAGTGTGCATGAAAGCTTTAATAACTTGTTTAAAACTCAGTTAATGGAAATTCAAGGGGAAGCACCGCAGGATGAGAAAGACCTGAGGACGCGGAGGGGGTGTTCTTTAACTCCTTCCGAATCATTGTGGCGAAAGGAAAGCATTGGTAAACCATTGATACCTGTAGGATTATTAAGGATAGCGTTGGAACAGCTACACTACCCTGTGCATGTCACTAGAGAAAGTCTTGAAGTGACCATTGCAGAGGAATGGTTTGTTCCAAATTTGTTAGAGCACATTGCATTTTATGTAGTAAACTGCATCGTATGTCAAAGGTTAACTGCTGGGCACACACTGCGTACAGTTAGAGGAGTCATCCCCATTCTTTGTGCATATCCTGTGCTTGTGGGGAGAACTACTAACATTCACCTGTTCCTGCAAGATCCTAAGAATGGCCCAATCGTGAGGAGAATGCTCACAACCATAATAGAGCAAATTCTCCAGCATCCTGAGTATAGTGGGGGAAAAAATGCCCCTATCTGATGATAATGCTCATAGACTACCACGGTTGGTTTTCCATTATTTGATTGAGGAATGCCCTCAACTTGTTGGAAGACAAACTGACGTTAACTCTTTCTTGGAGATCAGAGGAATACAGTGACACTTAACGAATTGCTACGTGATATAATCTAACAGGTTCATCTATATTCTCAGAAAAACTGAGATCGTCCTGAAGGAGACTTTTGGAGGAAGAGATCCAGAGCCTACTGTCTATAGTCTTCTACTTCTTGCTGGAAACACATCCACAATTTGTTTGGCGGAAGGACTACTCTTTCCTCTACATCAGGAACCCGGATAATTGTCATGCAATCAACCAGCTATTCGAAGAGCTTGTTGAGAAGATCAAGATATTGCCAAAGTATTGCATGATATTACCCAAGTATCTCTGTCATATCAGATCCGCTCAAGCGGAAGGGGTCTGGGGCTCAGAATGCAGATGGAGACCATGCAGCAACCAGATTTACCAGTGATCAGATCTTGATTAGGAACTTTACACGTAAATGGCACGAGCTGCGCTTTACCGGCCCATTTGTCATAGCGGACGTAACAACGTCAGCAGTGAAAGTGCTAGGAAGGTGTGCTCGGATATTTCTCAGAGACGCAAAGATCTAGGCTGGAGAAACGCCTTCACCCCCACCCCAATTGGAAGCAAGCATCAGGGAAGAACCTCAGCACATGCAGACGAGATCCATGACAAGGAACAAGGACGCCCAGACTGTCAAATAAACAGATAAAGAATACTTTAGACTGTGGCTTGTTTCGGTACACTCTTTAAAGCTGCTCAAAAAGGAGTGAAAGAAGGCTATTTGTTCTTGAGCCTCAGGAGCTTGCTAAACATTGGACTGAGAAACATTTAAGGCTTGATCAAGAAGGAAAGATGCCAGATCTGGAGTTTCTTTTCAATGACTGGAAAAGGGAACAGTTCCCAGATTCCTTTCTCACTGATTTTCTTTTCGGAAGCACCCCTGGTAGTGCCTGATGGCCACATTCACAGGATCGCTCTAGCAATTTTTCTGTTCATTCTTCGTGCATATTACCCAAATAGATTTTGATTTTTCCTTCCTTAAAAAAGAATGGGTAATATCGACAGTAACAATAATGTTGCTAATAATGAGAGGCCATCACGACAAGCAAGAAGCTACTACTGTATGAAGTGGGCCTATCTATATGTTATCTATACATGCATCTTGTTTATTGTGATTCTTATTTCACACACAGTACGTACTGCTTACTATTTGGATCCAAATAATGCAAGGATCCCTGTGTACCTTCCTATGCAGAACTACCAGGCAACCAAGACCTTACTATAGAGGTACGTTCAAAGGCACCTAGTGCTGTGATAGATAATTCTAGGTTTCCTTTTGGGCAAAGGTCGCGTATGGCAATTATACAGTGTTAATCATACTATGTTAATAGGATGAGGCTTTTGGAACTTTCTTCTATGCAAGTAGTACATGAAAAAGCACTAAGTTTACTGACAAATGTTCCTATGAATAAGAAGGAATTATGCTGACATACTTCATGAGGTGATTATAGGAGCTCATAAGAAAAGAAAAAGACCTAAGAGGAAAGCTAGGGAAGAAGACAATGAGTTGAATGATTACCTGGATAGTAGAGCACATTTGGGGAATAACATATGGTATCAGCGTAGGAAAGACGTAGGAAGGAGAATCTCGAAGGAGGAATGCTTTGTATGTGAACTCCTGCCTTATTAATTGGGGGAATACAAGATCTTCATAGCTATTGAAATAGACATCCAGACAGCACACTGTCTATCACACATAGCACTCTGCCGTACTAGAGGTCATTTCATGGGCCGAATAGCTTACCTCAAATGGGCAACTGAATGGACCGATCCAGAAGCAGGTGATTATGTTCAAGACACAAAGACTAGGCTAAGAACTCATATTAAGAATCACGTGATCAGATATGAAAAGCCTGGAGTAAAAGGAGCTGGAATCAGATGGGATGTAAACAGAAGAAGACTGGAAAGTCCAGGAAAATCTGCAGAAGAAATGTGTAGATGGAAGAACAGAGGCCAGATGCAGATTTGGGGATCTGTGCTTTCACCAGATAGATGGGAAGAAGGATTGGTCATCTGCAGAGCCTGGGTAGTCATTGGTTCATATCAGCCAACCATTGACATAGTGCAAAATGGATGCAAGCTTTTATAGCCGAGACTTGCCAAACTGCTGACATGGGTCGAAGGTAAAAGAGAAACTTTGAAGATAGTGCCTTTGGAAAGTGCCAAGTTGTGCTTCAGAAACAATGCACAAGAAATGTCAGAGAAAACCAGAACTGTGGTCGAATCTTTGATGTACCAGGAATGAGCATTGGAACAGCAGTGATAATGGATCACTACTGGGCGTGTGGATCCAGAGCTTACATGAAGCTGCCCAAGGACTGGGGTTGGTGCCCGCGTTGGTGATTCCTAAAGGTGACAAACATCGGAAGCATTCCTGAAGCAGATGCTCACCTGAGGAAGAAGAGATCTGTGGAGCTGATAAGCAGAATGAAGAGTGTGAGCTATTTTTCAGCCAAGACAATCAAAGCTTTTGATTTCATTCCATATGAGCACAGATTGTTCAGTCAGACTTTATTGATATTCACGTTGCCAAGGATTCAGACTGCCACAAATACTAAATGGCTACAGATCACCAGATGGGAGTTGTTGCAGACAATCAATACTACCATAGGGATTCAATGCTATCAGGAAAGAGCTGAGAGCCATACGACTGATGACCCTTCAGAACAGATACATCCTAGGCATGATCACAGCTATGGATGGAGGTGTTTGTGAAAACATTGGAGAATCATGTTGGACATTTATACCTCCTCATGATGATGAGAATGGTACTTTGACAGATGCCACAGAGATGCTGACGAAGCTGGATGTCCAAATGGTGGACGAAGTGGAAGACATTGCTGATGATAGCTAGTTTGAATCGTTCTTTTCTTGGGTTCCACAATGGATGGCAGATATGTTCAAATTCATTGGAGCCCTGATAGAGATGGTATTGCTTGGATTCTGTGTGATTAGGATAATAATCTCACAGTGAAAAAAGACTACAAGGAAAGCCATAGGGATGAAGATCATGATTGATTTTGAGTCAGGATGGAACACTAGAGAGCTGACAGATGAGGAAATCACAGATTTCGTGAAGGCTATCATCTATGCACCTGAGGGAACACAATTCCTGTATCCAGAAAACCATAAGAAGTTTGTGGGAAAATTGATCTATTGCAGTCCAAGTGGCCAGTGCATGCTCATGACTTGGATCAAGGATGAGCATGTGAAATCAGCTGGATGCCTGAAAGGAGTCATCAAAATATGGGTCCCAAAGAAACATTTCTTCAGAAAAGGATGTCTAGATGTGAAGGATGATGGGAGAGTGGTCGATGAATCGCCCAGAGGAGAGAGTGTAGAGAAGGAGACAAGTACCCCCACCTCAAGCATCTCGCCCATATTGCCTATATGTTGGGAACCAGAGTGTGAAACATGTGCAGTACCAGTTAAAACAACGATACCAAGGAGAATCATGGAAGCAAGGTTCTCATTAAGAAAGCCATACCTGCATACAAGACAGTATGATGGGCATTTAAATGAAATCCCAGAAGAAGCATTACAAGAGAGCAAAATCGCAGATTGGTGTTGTCATGCAAAATAATACTGACACACCTGGAAGAGATCAGGGATGTAATTTAAGGGTCAGCAGAGGTGCAACTGCAACCTCTGAGTTCTCTATTACGACCTCTGTGGTCTGCCTTACGACCTCTAAAAAAAAAAAAAAAAAAAGGGGGCAGGTGTTTCTTTTTTGTAATGCAAGCTCCTGGGCTGTGGCAGCACGATGTGGCTCTTTACTTCTGGAGTGGCTGCCTTTCTTGTTCAGGCCCCTTAAAAAAGAAGAAAAATAAGAACAGGCATGCCACAAGTCTAACACTTTGAGCACTGACCCTAAATAAGAAAGGATAGGAATACCAAATAATGTGTCTTTCTGGAATTATATACAATAATTGCTAGACTCTTTAAAGGTTTATTTCAGGCACACTTCAGGGGTTGAGTCACTGATTTAGTCTGTTCTTAAACGCCTCAACTCAGCCTTTCATCCATCTCAGGTCGATAAATGAGTACCAACACAGGCCGCGTGATATTGGGTGTATATTTTTTCTATATAAACCGCTAATGCGTAAGTGCTATATAATAACATATCATTATCATTTGGTCATGGACATCTGCTTGCATTCACAGTAATTTGATAATATTGGCCTATACACACTCAGGCTGTACCGAATAGCATATTTAGTATATTTAGAATATGAAGCCGAATAGTTGCTTTATTGAATAATAATAATTTAATAATAAAAATGTAATAAATCATGTTCCAAACTTTAAAAAAAACACATATTAAAAAAACAAATAAAGAGCCACTTTAAATGCATTCTATACTTTTATTTCTCTTCATTGTAATTAATGTTGCATCTTTATTTAAAGTATAAAAGCCAGAAATAAAGCAGGTCTAACCAAATTGAAGGGTCCAAATATACAGAAGATTGTTGCATATTCAGTGCTAGTTAAAGTAGGAGGCTTCACAAATGCAAAAGGACTGCCTTTGTGAATCAGATGCATTGCATTCTCTTTCCAGTTGCAAAGTCGATGTGGTCGAGTTTTGAAACTTCTTTGCTGCTCACATACAAATGTATAAAATGGTTTTTGTCGGCTCATGCAGCACACAAGTCAAGAGGAAATCTGAAATGCGTTAACTGCATCTCACAACTATTCACCCCAACCAAACAAAAGCTGCTCACTTTTCACTTATCCTAGCCACTGCTTCTCGTCAATACACAAACATATGCAACTTATGATTCCCTGATAAAATATCAGATAATGTTAAACTCAGAAAAGGGGGGATTATGACATACGCAATGGGAAGTGGCATGACAGGAACTGAAAATATCTATGCACATTTCTTTCAGTTTGTTTTTTCCACCTGAAAAAGTGCACACTGCATATAAACATTTTCCAAAAGAAAAGATGTTCCGGCATTGTTGCAGGCTAAGTATAAAAGATGAGCACCTTTTTTGTCTAAGAATCTGTAACAAAACATGCCCTAAAGAGCAAATTACAATATAAGATATTTTTCAGCTGTGTGATAGCAATTTGTCGGCCGAATACTTACTCGAAGCCGAAGTTCGGTACACCCCTAATACACACTGATCTTAACGATACATATGGCAATCCATTCTTGTATGAAATGTACATCACATTATACTGATAATGTGACGTCTATTTTTTTTGTAGTTTACTGTTGTCCTGTTTTCGGAACGGGTGAAAGGTTGTGTTCCATCGCTTCCCGCGATATCACTTCAGGATGGGGTCAAATGACATCACTTCCTGTGATGTTATCAGTGCTGTGTGATGTCAATTATGCTACCCCTGGCATTTTGGTGAAATGACACCCCTGGAAGAGATGCAGAGACATGAAACTGAAGATAGTCTATAAGGCATCAAGAAAGTATCAAAGATAAATGACATCTCTGGCTTATGCTACAGAAATAATGAAGATATCACGTCATTTTATACATGTACAGATGCAAAGAAACACAAGTAGATGAAGTATTCTTGAGGCTAGCTATGTAGTGAATAGATTGTGGCAAGCACCAACGTATACATATATAGGAGCAAGTATTTAATGGATGTTTCCACTACGTGTTATAGCAGAGCTGGACCAGAAAAGGAAGGCTTTTTTTCCAGTGTGTCACAATTGAAAAACAATTGAATTACAGAAGTGAATCTCAGAATGTGAGGCTGGATCAGTCCCAAGAAGCCAAGGACTTATCAGACAGGGAAGAGCAGACATTAGTTACAATTGTGTGAAAGAACAAAACTCCTGTTCAGAAAAACATGCACGAAAACATGGAAGACCTCAGAGGTTCCTTAAATAATAGTATTTTGAATACACCAGAGCTCAAATTTGTGGTGTTCAGTCATGTGGAGGGATGAAACTGGACAAACATGATGAACCACACCTACGCAGAGAGGCAGAGCGTGCCTCTACTCTCATGAATTCTCCAGAGCAAAGAACATTTCCAAGGCCAAGTTCAAAGCCTTAATTGACGTGCAGACCACTGAGGTCAGGATAGATGAAATGCTAATTAGAGGGAAGCTATGCTTATGACCTGCTCACCAGCACCTGGAAGTCCAGGCCACATGCTGCTAACGTGGGTGGAAAATTACTGACGGATGTAAGAGTGCCAACCAATTGTAGGGGGCAGCATAATTAAGTGCCCTAGTTTGTGTAGCCAATGGGACTTTGGGCCTCATTACGACCCTGGCGGTAAGGGGTTAACGCCAGCGTTAGCTGCGCCGACCCCTTACCGCCAACTACGAGGTCCCTTAGCGCCATGGCGCTTTTAACACCTACTTTTAGCAGGTGTTAAAATCCATGGCGCTAAGGGACCATGGAGTTAATTACGCCACCGTAATTTACGGTGGCGTAATTAACGCCTTCCCCACTCCCATTATGCCCTATGGGGCAAGAATGGGAATGGGGAAGGGTAAATGGGGATTGGGGACTTACCGCCCCGCCGACCTCGGAATGGGGCGGTAAGTCCGCCAACCACCATGGCGTAAACGTAGTTTACGCCATGGTGGTAAAGTCACGGCCCAGGCGGTAACTTACCGCCTGGGTCGTAATGAGGCCCTTTGTGTATTTAGTGACATTCATAATGACTTGTTTGAGGGACGTGCTTAGTAGTCCGACCTGATGTTGATGAACCTATCACTTTTTAGACTAGTATGGAGCGTATACTTAGATGTTCTCCTCAAGCCTATCACATTTGCCACTAGGTTTTTGTAGTTTGCCACGTCGGATGAAATCAGCAAATACGTCGGTTAACATCATCAGTGATGAGTTTTTGTTATAAAAAGAATGTTTTTTTTAATGAAATACCATGCTATGAGATGCCTGTTGATGTCCGTTGTACTCCCCATTCATTTCAAAGTATTGCTACCTCGTCTTAAAGGGCTGGGTCAGTTGTTCCGGTTCATAACTCTCCTGTCAACAAGCCAAATTTAAGGCAGAAGGGACCCACCACCCCGGCCCAATAGATTGGTAGTCATGCAGGGGCCTATAACAATGATACCTCTGACCCTGCGACCTATGTAACCCCAAGGAACAAGGGTACCAAGCCAATCCTGGGGTATGTATACACCCCACCGGCCTAGAGGGGAACCAATAAGGTGTGTACTGCCCTAGGAAACATCCCTCCAAACCTCCCTCAGGAGGGAAGTATCAATCTGCCTCACAACCTGAAATTTTTCCCAAGATACCCCCCAAACCAGTAATTCCAAAATAATCCTCCTCTCTATTCCTGTGTCCACTACAATAGATCACTGAACCCGGGAGAAGGGAGATTCAGGATGGACAATTATGGGGGAATTTTCCAGTACCCAAGCTACTCCGGTAGAAGGGACATTTACGCTTCTCAAGAGCAGCAGAGGTATGACTTGAGACCTCCGTACAACCCAGAAAAGGTCTCAGAGATGAAACGCCATATCCAGCAATTGACCAATGACCCAGGGTTTATATTGTGGACTCAGTCTAACCCTCAACCTAACCCTGTTACCAAGGATTCTGGAACACTGAGGACTGATTCCTACAGGGGATATTATGGAAGGAAATATCTGACAAACCACATGTTCTTGTGGAGAGGGCATGGGTGGAGGGGAGATGGCAAGTCTAGAGGAAGCTTCCCTTCTAACCCAGACAGTACCCTAGAAACCTATCAGCCTGAAAGTGACTGTTCTACCCCGGAGTTAGACCACAAAGAGAAACAGGCAAATAGGAGAGGCCAAAGAAGAACCCACTTTGTGGAGGAGATCAAGATTATATCCTTTGAAAGAGAAGGGTCAACTGAGGATTCAGGTAAGCCACCTTCTCCTTTAGAAATGGGAGGATCTGTCTCAAAGAAAAATGAGTCCCAAAAGACACTGAGTGGGGAAGGGTAATTATGGAGAGTGATCCAGAACTAGAAACTATTCAACCTCAAAAACGTGAGCCAGATAGAATTGAAACACTGGTGTCCTCCCCTCAAACAGGTTCTCAGAACTGCCTCCAGGTACAGGGGGAGAGCGAAGAATAGGGAGAGAAAGAGAAATCCCCAAATCTGCCCATTGTTAGTTGCAAAGGTTTCTTTACAGATTCCCAATCTCCGACACAGGAAACCACCCAAGATCACAAAGTGTCACAGATAAATACCAAGAAAATGACCACAAGGCTGGCAAATAATGCACACTTTCTTTGCACCCGGGTGGAGAAAGAAAGCTGATTCTATGCACTGGTCAGGGTGCAGGGTCAGTGGGAATGATCACCTCTGGTGGAGACTGGATCCCAAGCCACCCTGCTGTCTAAAAAGCCCCTTTACCAACTAAACTCAAGACGGGGGAGGGTCACCAAATTCTCCCAACACCACTTCACAGACAACTCCAAAATGTTGACAGAAATTACATTTCTTTCCAAGGGACTGAGGATCTGGAAATAAAAATTGGGGACATTCATTAAAACATCTGTGATTGTCGTGACTGCGGAGGGCACACCTTGTTTACTAGGGAACGATCTCCTGAGGAGGTTATCACCTCTGATTGAGTGTGTAAACAAGGTCCTCTGGACCCAGACTAACCAACCTATAAAATAAAAAATGAGCACCAATTATGTAAGCATGAATGGTACCTGACATTTAATTGATCAACGTTCTGAGAAAATAGAATTTAATTTCAAGAATATCCAGGTCCCAGGCATCACTGTCATCTCTGTGAGAGAACACACTGGTGATGGGAAACCTTTTTCATTCTTGAAAATCAATCTTCCTCCCAGCTTTAAGTGGCAATCCACTCTGGAAAGGAAAACCCTAAAATTGTACAGCAGTTCAAAATCAGAAGAAACCTTAAGTCCAGTGAAATCAGGCAAGTTAGAATCCCCTCAACATCTGATGGACATTAAAGAAAAAGGGCAAACAGTTGTTTTTCCCCATTCAGTTAAATGAGGAGGAGGAGCCTGGGCTCGCCAGAGTGTGCCTGAATAATGAAAGCAGCTTCATCAGCGAAGGATTATTCAGCAAACTCCCAAAGGATCAGAGCATTCCCAGATTTAAATTGATTGACAAATGGGAAGTAGGTCTGGACACCTCAAATTACAAACATCTCAAACCTAGCAAGTGTATGCTAAAATTCTCCTTTGGCAACCAAAAGCATAGATCATAATTGTTGGGTTGTGAGAGCTGCTTTATTTGGGCAGTACCATTATCAACTGATTCGCAATCAAGTAGGACCTAATTAGTAATAACGCCTGGTTCCAACTGGGGGGTAAGCCCATGGCCTTTTACAACACCAAAAAAGCATTCCAGTCAGCTCAATTACTGTCTTATGTGGTTCAAGTTCAGCTTCAAGAAGAGGTTACTATTACAGTAGAGGTGTGACAATTTACTCTTCCTCTCAAAATTAAGTGAGGACAAAACCTCACACATCACGACTCCCATATAAATTTAAATTCCCATCTCCAGCAACAAGGTTTGTGTTTGAATCCGACTCCTCTTGTAAACTTAGAACCCAATATCATTTGATTATTGGTGTATAACAGCGACCCTTAAATTATCACTTTGGGAGGAGACACCTTTATTGGAATGGCAGTTGATGCCCAACATTATTCTATTCTATTTAGGTAATGAAATCATGGACCAATCCCAAATGGCTGTTTCGACATCAGCAATGGCATTCCTCCAGAAAAGATGTGTACTAGGCATGGGGGAATGTATTGGTGTACTCTTCCTGCCCCTATGGGGTTCAGGAGGTGACCTGTGACATCAGGAGGGAAGAGTTAGTGTACAGAGTCAAGGATCACTACCTTGAATCCCTGGAATCTCCTGACAAGGTCAACACCATCAAAAGAGATCTCTCCACCCAACTGGAGGATACCGCTGAAATTTCCAAGCCCAATGTCTTTCCAGGTTTCAAGCAGATGGTTGAGGAAAGGATCAATATTGCTGATGTCTGTGAGACTGAGGAGCAAAAACAAAAGCTGAAATAGGTCTTCTTGGAATTCAAAGATATTTTTTCAGTGGGCTCATACTGCTTTGGACGCACATTCATTCATTCAACCAGCATACCCATGAACCCCAAGATGGCTCCAGTATTTGTGAAACAATACTGGTTAACTCTCACCAACATGGAGTCACTCACAGAGATTATTAAGAATTTAGAATCCTGTGGGATAATTTGTCCAATCCACAGTACCTTCAACAACCCGGTACTGGGGATTCTCAAACCAAATGGCCAATGGAGAATACGTGAAGATGTGAGGGAGTTGAACAAACAGGTCCACATGTCAAGATGGTCATTTCCCTACATCGATCAGGGGCTGGCACAGATGCAAGGGTCAAAGGTGTACAACCCCATTGACTTGACCAACGGTTACTGGACAGTACCCATGATTAGAGAACACCAGTACAAGCCTGGCTTTACCTTTGGGGCAGCAGTAAATGTGGACGCGAACCCCCTTTGGATACATAAACTACGGCAATGAGTTCAGAATCTTTCTACATAAGTCCAAGCTAGACTTGGGCGAAAGGGAAAACCTGGCCTATAAGATGATGTTCTGATCAAGAGCTCAATTGTGGAGGAACATATAGTGGAGATCTGCTATGCTCTAACCCAGTTGCAGAAAGCCAGAGCAAAACTGTCCTTTCGTAACAGTGGTGCAAGACTTGAGTGAACTTCTTAGAGCCTGTGATCACTCTTGAGGGTCTTGATCCTCAGGCGAAGAAGGTGGATGCCTTATTGATTAAAAGACCCTACCACTCTGAAAGTATTAAGAAGCCTCCTTGGACTCACTAATTATTGTTGAAAGTTCATTAAAGACTACACAGAGGTCACTCGACCCTTGCTCCATTTATCAAAGGCCGGAGTATAGTGGGACTGGGGACAGGAACAAGCCAGGGTAGTTAACCAACTGAAAAGAAGCCTTTCCAATGCTCCTTGTTTGACTTACCCCATAAAGAACAAGGAGTTCTTCTTGGACGCAGGGTTCTCAGATATTTACCTAACAGCAGTGTTGTTTCAAAAGCATGACAAGGTTAAGAAAGTCATCTCGTACGAGAGGAAGACTGCAAGTAGGCACTAATGGCAATGGTGTGTGCGTTGAAGAATTACTGCCCATTACTTCAGGGGGAGCACATCATTGTCGAGACTCCTCAACAACCCTTGCAATATCCATAATTTGACAGAACCCATGTGGGGGACATCAGTAATTCCAGAAATACTTCCTGTATTCTGTCCATGCAAGCCTTTCCTGTGGAGGTCAGATATGGCCAAAACACAAAGAGTCCCCTAGAGCAAGGGATGGCAGGCTTGCATGATTGTGTTAAAGAAAACTGTCTCAAGGACGAAAGTCTAATGACCAACAACAACATGGAGGCATACTTAACCTCCCCACGCAAGGTGTACAAAGAAGACCTGTGTCGAGGGATACCCACAGTTTATGTGGATGGGTGTTCCTACCATGTTTATAACAATGGGTAAAAAGAGCTAGCTTCTACCATTGGGTATGCCTGGGTGAATGATAGCCCAGAATCCTCTGCTGGTTACAAAAAAGGACACCGAAGTAGTCAGGTGCAGAGTTGGTGGGGGTTCATCAACTCATCCTCACTGCAGTGCACATCAACTCAAAGAAAATTTCATAATCACTGACTCTGATTATGTCAGGAATGGGTTTGTGGAGCACCTGATTAACTGGAAGAATCGAGACATGATTTGTGCCAACAATAAACCCTTAAAGCATGCCAAACTGAACCAATCAATTGACGATCTGGTGACCTCAAATGGGATGACCATCTATTGGAAGAAAACAAAGGGTCTTTCCAAAGTAGAGAGGCCAGATAAGACTGGGAATGACCTGGCTGACCAGCTGGCTAAAATCGGAGCTCTGCAGGGGGATTTTATAGAAACAGAATCTCTGCTGGGGAAACATGTAAGTTGAAGCTGTCACCAGATCACAAACTTGTGTGAATAGTAAACTCTCGACTGCCCAGTGGAGTAAAGATACCCCTGATGCAGATTTGATCACTGCACAGAAAGAGAGCCCAACCATTGGAAAATTCTATCAACACATTGAAGAACCTTTGAGTTTTCCTCGAACAGAGTCGGATTATACTGGTAAAGAAGTGTTGATAAAGTTTTCAAAGATGTTCCAGATCCAAGACGGTTTGTTCATAAGCAGAGCCCTATAAGGATGTGACCGGTGGGTTGGACCTACCTCATTCCGAAACTTGATGTTGAACCACACCCATGACGCAGCCATTGCTGGTCATAGGGGTTTTCACATCATATTAGAAATCTTGCACAAGGTTGCTTACTGGCAACACATGGGCCAGGACCTCGACATTTACCTTTCTTGTGTGTGCTCAATTTCAACCCCGTTCACTCACCCACAGAGCCCCCTACAAGAAAAAGGCAATGATACTTACTTGGTCAGATTTTCAAGTCGATTTCATCGGGCCAGTAATTCGCTCCTGTAGAGGAAACAAGTACAAGTTGACAGTGAAATGCTTGTTTACAAAGTGGGTGGATTGTCTTCCAGCCCTGAATTTGTAAGTTGGAGACAGCTGCCACACTAATGATCAACCACATCTTCTCTTTTTCGGCCTCCCACAAAGGATTGAGTCTAATCGAAGAAGTAATTTTACCAGTGAGGTGATGGGAAAGATGTGGAGGTTTGTTGGGGTAAAAAGAAAAATCCACATTGCCTACCACCTGGCCTCAAGCAGGGGGGTGGAGACATACAACAAGACAATGGTAAGTATCTTAAAGAAATTTGTGTCAGACTCTGGAGACATATGACAGGTTAGTAGTTAAATTAAATATATTTTTGAAATGTTAATGAAAAGGTTATTGCGTAAAAAGTACTGAACCTTTCTTTATTATCTATTGCTAGATAACTAACTTCCTTCACTTCCAGCCTGGGGGCAGGAGCGGAGTTTGGGGAGGATACCAGGGACCACAGGAAGAAGAAAGGGGGTCCATCCAACACCCCCAACCCAAAGACGGAAGTGAAGCCAGAGTGGCTACTCCCTAAGGAAGGAAATTGAGAATGATAAAATATATATAAGGAACAAAAAGGACTTCAGATGAAATCCCAACTCTGCCCTGCTCTTCCCTATGAAAGAATCATGGATGATTCCGGGGGTGGTGGGTATGTGGGGTTTAATCAAAGGCCCCAAACAAGCAGAACTGAAGGACCCACTGGAAAAATGACCTGCCAGCCTTAAAAAACCTTCATACGGAAAATGGCCTATTAAGGCAAAATGTGGGGGTTTATACAATAACACAAGGAAGTGCTATGTGAAAAGGCCAAGCATTGGAAATCTATAGGCCTATCTGTCATTACGAAAGGAAAGGTCAAATTGAAAACCAGCCTTTTAATTCACAGTGGCAGAAGAAATTCAAAGGCCCCTTTTACATAAAAAGAACTATTTTCAAACACTGACACTAAAATGGCTTTGCAAGTGCATTTGCGGTTTTAAAGCGATGCATGAGAAAAATGTTCTGCTGCTAACATAAATATATCAGTTAAAAGACTTGACATGTGTTGACAAGATGTAGTGTATTAAAAGATATATTATACTTCACATGCAAAATATCAGCAACAATTGAAAAGAAAAGGCCCCTTTGTTTCCATGGGTCACATCTAAGTTTCATTTAGGCCTGAGGCAGACACTTTTGCTTGTTGTTGGGCAGACTCCTCAAAGGACTCCACCACTGCAGGCCTGTTGACCTTCTAGTCTGGAAAGGAGATCCCTGACTATTTACGACCTGCAGTCCACCAACTTCAAGCAACAGAATGGCAAAAGGCTTTGCCAGTGTGTGACTGGAATGTAGGGAGGAGCTGTGAAAACAGGGGCTGCAATTGAGGGAAGCTGAATTCTGAAAAATATACAAGAACGTAGAAGGTTTTCAGATCGAAACGGTGGTCAACTTCAGATAACAGGACAGGATCCCAGAGGTCAGCAGGCCCTCATGACATCAAAGGGCCGGCTCGGATCATATCTGCAGTGGGAGATCTCTGTATAGCTGATGCATCCCATCTATTTAAAACTTGCAGCCCACCAACTTCAAACAACAGAATGGCAAATGGCCTAGCCATTGCGTGTCTGGAATGTAGGGAGAAGCTTTGAAAACAGGGGCTGCAATCAATGGAGGCTGAACTCTGAAAAAATACAAGAAAATAGAATGTTTTTTAGATTGAAACAGTGGTAAAATTCAGATAACAGGACAGGATGCCAGACGTAAGCAGGGCCTCATGACATCACATGGCCGGCCTAGCTCATTATCTGCACTGGGGTATCTCTGTGTAGCCGATGCATCCCAACTATTTACGACCTGCAGCCCACTAACTTCAAACAAGAGAATGAAAATGGCTAGATAAAAGGAGAGTGAAGATGTGCATACATTTGAAGATTTCCCATTAGTTTAAATGCACTATCAGCAACCACAAGGTGCACTGCATCCATTTATGTGACATTTTTGAGATAAGTTCAAGATAAATTTGTTGAAATAAAATGTGTGCACATGTGACTTAGGGATTTGTAATGGCAAGCTCAAATGTGTTTCTGGCTGCTCTGAACATTTCCCGAATTTAAGAATTGGCACGCTTGTGGAGAGTAAAATTAGGCATTTTGGGAGTAAATTGAATGTTCATAACTATTTTGTTTTTGTATAAACAGCAAAAAATTGCCACAAGCCTGTGCAACGTGGTGCAGACCCGGCTGTCATTTAATTTAATGTTCCACAATTAGCTGAAGCGGAATATATCTACATTATGGCAGATACTTCTACATTGAGAGGTTTTACCATATAGCTACTTTCTGGCTAAAGTTGACGTAAGAATAAAAAAGGAATTTCAAATGTGAGTTGCCATATTTCTGTTCTAGACTCCTGAACCAATCCATATACAGGGATGGGCCTGGGGGTTGGAGAGAAACGGGAAGGCCCAATCAAAGGCGTGGGAATTCTTGCAGGGCACGACTCATATTGCAATCTTGATGGTGTTATCACTGGTATGTAAAGTGCATGCACTATGAGAGGAAGGGAGAGCTACTAAAAATTGACAACAGGGAGATCTGAAAAATGATTACCTGTAGACAAGTGATAAAAATCACCAAAAGAGATCTACTCAAAATGTCATCTGATGGAAACATTGGAAGGGCTGAAGATTCCTATTGCTGGGGAGACGAGAAAGCAGAGTCTGTGATTCTTCCCTGGATCCAGAGATAGAGAAGTGCTGTGGGATTCAATGGACTGAAGTGCTGGCAAGAATGATGTGTTTCCCTTATAAGCGAAGCTGCTCAGTCCCTGAGTGCTAGGTCCAGAGATTTAAAAAAGTAAGTAGATTGGGCAACAAAAGGTCAGTGGGGTAATCTATTTAATTAACCCATTCCCTTTAATTGGTGAGTTTTTTCCATTAGTGGGTGGGGAGCCAACCCTGCAGATCCTTAGCGTATTTGGCTTAATATAAATTAAATTAATTCCCATTTATCAAAACACCCCAGGGTGATTTTCTTTTAACATTTGAAATTAACAAATCTCATTCCCAGAGTACGCTGATATTGCAGCTTATAATTTAGCAATACGATGTTTCCTATTGATATTGACCCCAATTTTTTTATGGAAGAAGGATGTCCTTGTCCCGTAACTAAAAAAAAAAAAAAAAACTAAATTGCCAACTTCCCCAACACAGGCCTTTAACAGGAGGGGGTTCTGAAAATCTAAAACTTACCAAATCATCCCCATTTTACTGTCCAACTTCCCCAACACATGCCTTTAAGTGGAGGGGGGGGGGTCTGAAAATCCCAAATTACCAAATCATCCCTGTTTTGATGTTCACTTTCCCCAACACAGACCTTTAAGTGGAAGGGGCTCCGACATTTCAAAATTCCTAAATCATCCCCATTTTTACTGTCCAACTTCCCCAACACAGACCTTTAAGTGAGGGGAGTCTGATAAACTTCTAAAACTGTCCCCACTCCAGAGACCCGGCCTTTGAATAGAGGGATGCTGCATGTAATTGAAGCTTGGGTTTTGGGGGCTGGGAGAAAAGTGATTACAAAAGTAAGACCTTATGTTTCCAACATTGTAAACCAAACTGCTACTCATTTTAATTGTGCAGGACAATCGAAATTGCACAGCACTGCAAATGTAAATTGATTTTGCTCACTGACCAGTGTTGATTATTCCCTGAATTGAAATCTGTACAAAGTAAAGTATTGTCATTTGTGTTTTCCAAACCAACTTGTGTGATTTATTTATTTAAAAAGATGTTTAATTGTAAGCAACAGAGAAGGTGGTTTGCATAGTTTTAGCATGATCTCCTTTACTTATGTTCAAATAAATATATTTTTTGTACACCAGCCTGGTTCTTGGCTCATTGGTGGCATGGGGGAGGGATCTAAGAAGCATGATGTGAATATGACACAGGGCTGAACAAAGAATCCTATTAGCAGTTTGTTGTGTGACACCTTGATTGGGGGAGAAGGAACGCCCCATGTTGTGGGTGGCCTCTCAATAAACAGTTAAACATTGTCTGGCAAATGCCTGTCTAATACCTATAAAATGGCCACAATTGTTGGCATTGCCAAGGCAAGGAACATATAAAATCAAGTGGATGAAGGCACACTTTGTTATTATACTATTATTGCATGTGGATCTGGATTAATCTGGTAAAGAGCTACAATTAAGCCGCCAGAAGGCTATTCAGAACGCTCTGAGCTAAATGAAAGAGATGACAGGGTGGTTGTGTTTTGAGCATCGAGGTGTGAGTAGTGGGGGGGAATGGCCAGATGGACTAGCATGACTATGGTGGTCAATGGTTTGGTAAATACACAAACAAACCCCATCGTCTGTGTGTCCCTCCTGACATCCCACATCTCTCATTCATTCCCATGTGGAACTTTCAGTGTCACTTAATAGTCGAAGCTAAAAAGGAATGACTTTGCTGAAAAGACGATTTAACCACTAGTCAATAGACAGCTCAAAAAATGCCCCTAACAAACATTTTCTCCTAACTGTCTTATATAATGGTTCTGGGAGTGTATAACAAAGTACTATGTCAAAGCTATTTGCTTCTAAACGGGTACATACGCGTCCTATTGCTGCACTGACTAATGCACTCAACCGGCATTCTATCATGTCCTCTACATACAAAGAAAAGGCATTCTTCTTTGAATGCAAAACGTTCGCTCAATATTTGTTTCAGTAAGCCTGCAGCATGTGGAAACATGTTTCAGTGTCTATCATCAGTCCAACATCTGTCCCAACCCCCTAATTGAGGAATCCTTCCTGCAACATATATTCAACTACCAATTACGTTCCAGAGGAAGTAATCATGCATTGGAGGGGGTTACAAATATGGTTGCTTCAAATCGTAGTGGATCTACCCCGCCGCCAAAGTCAGGGACACTACTTGCATCACATTCTGCAATTGCAGCTCATCAGTCACCATATCATGCTTTCTTTTCACATCTGCAGCCTCTTTGCGGTGGGTTGCCTCAGGACTTACATACCTCTGCCAACTACCCTCAAAGTCAGGCAATGACCAAAAAAGCTGAGACAAAACCGGGGGGTTTGGGGGCAGGATTAGAACCAACATCTTCCTTTGTGCTCCTCTGCGGCTCTAACAGAAGCCAGAAACATATGGAAACTGGTTTCAACAGGAAAACCTCTAACTACCCTCTTTGACTGATCTTCCATGGCTTTCATAACTTGATATTCAAAAAAGGAACACTTTTGTATATGTGGGGATAATATCCAGAAACAACATGTATCAGAGTTAGTTTGTATAACTGAATGAGCTAAAGGTATGGCAGTAAGGATGGAGACATAAATAGGGTTAGGATGCTACATACATTGATCTATAATTTAATTGTACCAATGGAAATGTTCAGGCGACATGTCGGAAAGTCAACAAAACATTGCAGTTGACTATCTAAGCCCAGTTGACTATCTAACCCCAGTGTCCTAGAACGTTGATGGACTGAGACAATTCAAAAAGAGAAGGTGGGCGTTAGACAATATTCAATACAACCACACATATCTGCTAGTTAGAGTAGACACACCATGCTTGTACGGTGGCAGGAAAACGTTTGAAAGCAGGTTATGTAGAGTCAGTGTGTTCATTTGCTTAAAGCATACCAAGCAGAGGCACAACAATATTGCCACAAAGCGTATGTCGGAGGGAAATAGGCGATTGGTTGCCACAGTTATAAACACAATAATAGGTAATTTGAGTTTGTATCCCAAACTGAGATAGTAGGTTGATAAAATGTTGCCAGAATGGGTTAAACTGCATAGCAATAGAGTGCATAAAAAACCTGCAGTGAGTTTTATATACCAGAGAGACCAGCCCTGGTTAAAATGTTTACACCAGAGAGGCAAAGATAGGCTTCCTAAGTTAAGAGACACAGTCTGGGATGTTAAGGGCATGCTCGATTTTCAAGATCTCTGCAGATTCCAACATGCAACAAATAACAACCTGTTCACTCTATTCATCTAAGAACACATATTTTCTGTGAATCGATTTTGGCCTGTAGGACTGTAAAGACTCTTCTCTCTCTCTGTGAATCGATTTTGGCCTGTAGGACTGTAAAGACTCTTCCCTCTCTCTCTCTCTCTTGATTGATGTGTTCCTTACCTATTTCCCCATTCCCATCTCGCTTTCCCACACGGCACTCTGAAGCAGTTGTTTTCTGCATGTTGCAGTTTACAAAACTCCAAATATATGGACAAATAAACAAATAAATAAATAAATATATATATATATACATAGATACCTTTCTGGCATAGATAAGGCTCATATCACAATCAGAGAAATAAGTCATCATGCGCCACCTGTCACAATTGCTTTTAGATGGCATCTTTGTATGAAGCTAAAAAGTGGACGTGTTAAAGGAAATTGCGCATTGGTTAAAGTAACACTTCCCGTACCATTTAAGGATATTGCAAGTCACTGGCGGCTTAGTTAAATAGAGATCTCTGTCAGCTATATGCATCAAGTGGTGCATCGGCAAAACAGATGAAATGCAGTATTTCTGGACACTGTATGAATGCTATTGTACACATATAGCAGTTTGAAGAAGGGCATCTGTGTTCGGCCTGAATTTCAATAAGGAATCATTGTAGGCTCCTCCCACCCATCACTTAAGTGGTTTTGAATTTAAATGTTCTGCAGTGCTTGAAAGGCAGTGTGGCCGGTTCCCACATGTACACTGAATTTTCCATTGCCGATTGTTCTATGGTTAGTCGAGTGGTTGCTGTTATGCTTTGTATTAATGATGTTTTCTGTGCCGAACTATTCCCTATTTGTGTAACCTAATTACTCAGTTATTGGAAGTGGGCTGACCGGCTCCCGCGAGCAGAGAATGTCGGATGCATCTGCACCATTCTGAATGCATCCAACCTCCCCATTCCCATTGAGCCCTATGGGGCTCAATGGGAATGGGGAGTAAAAGTTTCCGCCCCTTGCAATGGGGAAATACAGGGTCAGCCAGGGTTGTAATGGCTCTGTCTTTCCCCATTGCCAGGGGCCGGAAAAACGTGCACGGTTGACGGCAGCCTGCCGGTTTTACTGGCAAGGCTACTGCCAAACTTGTAATGAGGTCTAATGTTGTCATTTCTCAGTATATTGCAGGGTAGGTCCTTATTCCCTCAGGATACGCCCATGATGAGGACCCAGCATTGCCCTCATCTGTGCTGGAGTGGACGGACACGTTTTCCTAGTAGGGCCCCGGGGCAGTATTACAGAAACTTTGCACAGGTGCAAGTTCAATTGTTTGTGCTATTAACACTAGGGTAAACATTGCCCCAGTGTAAAAAAAAAAACATATACTTTCAATGAACTTTTGCTCCCTGTTCTCACTTTGCACATTGTGCCCTAGAAGGGGCAACCATACCTTGGCTCAATATTGCTTGAAAGAATGTGTATTGTGCAATAGGGCAATTTCCGCGCTATGTACAAAATTGCATGTGCGCAGATGCACAATTTTCTGTCTCCTCTGCCGTCAATATCTTTGACTTCATGCCCTCGCATTCTTATCCTCTTTCCCTCTTTCTCTTTTTCACGGACCAACGAATTTGAAGCAGGTAAAAAATAAATTAAAAAAATGCTCATTCAGCCAGTGTGAGGGAAGGTCGGAAAGCGTTGTTGTTGAGATTGTCACGGTTATCGATGCCAGGGGAAACTGCATTTTGGTGCGTCGAGCTTTCAGAATTAGACATACATGGTTATGCACAATTGAAGTCAAACACACTCCTAAGGCCATGACTTGATCTTTCTTTGCAGGCGTATCACAGATAGGCCCGTATTCGCAGAGCATTTTTCAATCGGGTTTTGCCATTATAAAACACATCTGTGAATTAGGCCCATAGAAACCATTCCGTTAAGGATTCTGAAGAGTGGGGTTGGGAGGGCGGACATTTTGATTAAAAATAGAGATGGTACCTGCATTCTGTAGTTAAATGTGTCTATGTGGCAATCAGAGTATTTTAAGAAGTCTGCACACAGTCCTTACAGTGGTGTTCATGAGGGGTGCAGGGCTCTTTAAAAAGGGAACATGTTGACTGCTTTTAATAGGAAACATGAGCACGTCTAGCATTCAGGCCCCCCAGCAACAGTATTTAGCCATGGGGGGGGGGGGGTCTCAGCATAAACACGACGTGATCCCACTGCCTAACATCAGTATCTTTGCTGCTGTGTGTCACATTAGCCCTGGAAAGGTCAGTGAGAGGCATCTCTTTCTTGCCCGTGATAACATCCCGCTACGTCAGAACACACACTTTGGGCCTGATTTACAAAGCATTTTTCAATAGGATTGTGCCATTATAAAAGGCCTTTGTAAACCCGTCACGTTATTTGCTACCGACCAAAGCTGCCATCGTATGAGGCAGACAACGACTTAACAGTGCTTGCAAATTCATCTGTGTAGCACCGAGGTACCAAATGCGATATTAAAAATAACAAAAACATAAAATAAACAAATACAAACTTACCAGAATATAATCAGAAGACGATATCTTGAGTTAAACTGGAGTCCTAAACAGAAGTGGGCAACTGCCCCCGAGCGTAACCATTAGCGCAAGAAACTATGCTGCAGACAACTGTGACCCAATGAAGTTTTCTTTCCTGCCCGTTCCCGGCCCATAACCCTAAAGGCAGAGCCTGCCTGCAGCGCAGGATCGAACTCCAGCCCGGCTAAGTGCATGACGGGAAAAGGACATACTTCTGCTGCACTGGACGTGCACGCCAGGGACATTCCTGCACGGAGAGGCTTTCCTTATTCAGGACATGCTCGCTGAAGCATACCTCGGCCCTGGGCCGGGGGTTGAACAGAGACTTTTATAAACGCGAAAAGTTTAATTGCATTAAAAAAAAACGAACATATGCTGTCATCTCCCCTCATTTAACTGCTAGAGTGGATGTAACCGAAGCGAACGTGTTGAAACAAAATACCATGAAAACATAATGACGATGAATAATGCACTGCACCCTATTATTTATTGATCACCCTGCTGCCCATTGGTCCGGAAGCCCTTCTTTTTTTTTTTTTTTTGTTATAACCGTGGCATGCTTCCCAGGAAATGATTTCTCTTATTTGACCCTAATTCCAGTGTTCTGCCTCTTCCTTGTTTTGTCAGACGCTCGCCTTTGGTCTACACGCTTTCCGGCCTCTACCCTGGAGGCCTCGACTCCCATCAGCGCTGCCTTCCCCTTTATCTATCTGTCCAGTCCGGAGGCAGGCTGCAAACTGAATACGTTTTCCCTTCTGACAGTGCCGCGATGAAGATCTGCTGACAAGCGCGTTTTTTTCTCCATTTCTATTGTTTTTGATCCCGTGCATTCTATTTATCATCAGACCGCGTTGCGTTCTGCGCCCTTCCCTCAGTGTCCGAAGGAAACGCTTCTTGCGTAAGAAAGCCCCGCGAGTCGCTTAATCCATTATTCGCCCCGTGCTGCTATCAGCATAATATGCTTTGGTGACAAGCCTTATTGGCTCCGCTCCCTCAGTGTCTCGTGCAATGGATAGCGTGAGAACGTGTGACCGGCCGCTGCCAGTCTTTTCATTAGTTTAGCCGCGTTACCGTGTCCAATTGCCCATGCCAGTAGAACGCCTTTCTGGCGAAATGGCCCCGTTTGGAATGATGATGTCCTTATTCAGGGCAATGATTATATTTCACAACTTCCCCTTCAAGTGCCTAATGTGGTACACAAGACATGTCAGCAAATAGAGCAGCGTAGTATTATACACATTATCAGGAGAATTCAGCGGATTTAAGGGTAAAACCAACCGTCCTTATGATATCTCGTTTTACGTGTTTTCATACAGCACATTGCGGAGACAAACATGATTTCTGAGGTCAGATTCTCTGTCTGTGACGGGTCAATTGCTCTTTATTAAAAGAAGCATTTAATTCAATTTCAACCAGGAAAATAGATTAAATAGTGGGCCTCATTACATTCAGCAGTATGTCACCCACAATGTGCCCTGGCGATGGTTAGGGAGAAGGGCTTGCCTCTGCCTTTGTACTCCCACCTTCACCTCACAACTGAAAGACATTGGAAAGGGCTGCTCTCACAGCAGGATCCAAAAACAATGGGCCTCAAGACGAGTTGGGCGGTAACGCCGGCGCTATTACCGCCGGTGCTATTAGCCCTACTGCCAAACCCCCCCGGCGGATCACGGGTTTGGCGGAATGGTTAGTGCCCATTCCCCATTGGGCCCATTCAGGAATTCCTCATTCCCCATTGGGCCCAGTGGGAAAAATTCACGCTATTACCGCCGGCGGATTTCCCGCCGGCGGTAATAGCACCGAAAATCGGCAAATTTGCCACAGGTTTTCGCCCCAGCTCAAAGCTGGGGGGAAATCCGCCAAGTCCATGATCTGGCGGACCCTTAAATGCGGCAGTAATAGCGCTACCACTGCATTTAAGGGTTACCGCCAGACTCGTGATGAGGCCCAATGTATTGAAATCATAGAGTCCAAAGAGTAATACAAAAAGTTGGAGAGTCTCTCTTTTATATGCAAAAGTCCAGAGGTAATTGGACAAAAGCAAGCATGCTTTAAGAGGTCCAATCCCTCGTCTTGTGACAAGGGACTTTGCCTTCTTGCATCATACGTACAGTGCGTTGTGCTAAAGGAAGTGAAGGAGACATAAAGGAAGGGGAAGTACAGGGAGAAACAAGACAGTGAACCTTTCTCCATCTGTGCTCAGCTCCCTCTAGCTACACTATTCCCGCTCTTCTTGGAAGCATTGCAACAAAGGTCTGTTGGTATGCAACACCCTGATGTGATTCATGGCCTTTTGTTTACCCTTTGCCCATTGATTCCTTTTTCCAGCACAGCTCCTGCTGGTGAACTACCTTGCTGGAGAGAGGTGTTGCAGATCCTCACAAAGGATCAAAAGAGAGGCACAGTCTTACAGGCTCTTTTCCTGTTGGCTAGCAGGCACTGGCAGTCTGACAAGAATATAAACAACTCTTCCACAGCTTTCCTAGGCTCACAGGATTCACAATTGTGTGGTACAAATCAGATGTGGCTCTTAATAACAGTGTAAACCCTCCATAGCAATATCCCACGTGGCATGACTTATATTTCCAGATTACCCTGTCATTAGGTGAAGGGTTTATCATAATTATCTGTCAAACAGGGCACCTGTGACCTATGAACCTGCTCTGTGCCACTATGGAGCAGGAGAGGCAGATCAGGAGACTGATGCAGCAGTGCACAGTGTATTTTAGGTATTTTCCAAGGCTTATGAAAGCAGGGGTCTGATTAGCAGACAACCTTTCTGAGATGAAATTCCGAACCTCGTTTTATTAATCAATACAAATCCAAATAACCCATGTTTCTACACCCATGTTAGATGACACATCCTCACAAATGGGAATTGCTTTTTATCATTCAGGAATGTCTCTGTGCTGTGAGCCCATATAGGCATGTCTATAATAGAGGAGCAACTCTGAGGCACAGTTAACTTGGAGCAGACATAGCTCAGCAAGCCTTTATTAGACAGAGATGCTTGAAACTGGACCCTACTCACAAAGGCTCCTGCTTTACTCCATCCTCTCCCAACCATTGCCACCATGGACTCTTGACATTCAGCAGTGCATTATTTCTCTTTCGGTCTGTCTCATACTCTCTCTCTCTCTCTCTCTCTCTCTCTCTCTCTCTCTCTTTCGCTTTCTATCTCTCTCTCTTCTCTCTCTCTCTCTCTCTCTCTCTCTCTCTCTCTCTCTCTCTCTCTCTCTCTCTATCTCTCTCTCTCTCTCCCTCTCTCTGTATCCACATTCCAAAGTCTCCTGCCAGTGGTCAACAAAGAACAATGACACTAACAGGGTAATTCATAGAATTTCGCAGAAAAGTGTCGCAAGCGGCTGGCGCAGAGTGTCTGCGTGCGATTGTCTGAGCCAGGCACGTGCGCTAAAACCGAATTCCGCGCACAGCGTATTCATGGATTTTAGGCTCCCAAACCAGCCGTGGCGCAGAGTATCGCAGCGACCCTGCAGCAGCGCCAGTAACGCCCCCAAGAACGCCCTCGCGCAAGGAAAAGCCATCAAAATCGCTAAATCATTGCAAAGGGCTGCGCTAACCCTGGACCAGTTTACAGGGCTGCCAAACAAGGAACGCAAAGCGGGTAACGTGCATATCAGGGGTACGCGTGAAGTTATACACGCGATTAGCCAGGGTGCCAGGGTACGTGTATTTCAGGGGTGCGCGGGAAGTTCAACACGCGATAGTCCAGGGAACGTGTATTACAGGGGTACGCGGGAAGTTCAACACGCGATTGTCCAGGGAACGTGTATTACAGGGGTACGCGGGAAGTTCAACACGCGATTGTCCAGGGAACGTGTATTACAGGGGTACGCGGGAAGCCTTACTTGCGATTAGCCAGGGCACGTGTAATACAGGGGTACGCGGGAATTATCACACGCGATTTGGCAGGGTACGTGAATTACAGGGTTGCGTGGGAATTATCACACGCCATTTTGCTGGGTATGTGTATTACAGGGGTGCGTGGGAATTATAACACGCGATTAGGCTGGGTGGGTCCTCACAGGTGTTCCCTGTACACCCTCCACGGCCCCTGCAGGCAGCCCACAAAACAGGGGACTACCCTGCACACCTGCTCATGTCTCCCACCACCCCCACCCCCCAGCAGTGCAGGGGCAGCCCCCACCAGGCCCCCACTCATGTCCCCTATCACCCCCACCCCCCCAGTCACCAGGGGCACCCTCCACCAGGCCCCCACTCATGTCTCCCACCACCCCCACCCCCAGCAGTGCAGGGGCAGCCCCCACCAGGCCCCCACTCATGTCCCCTATCACCCCCACCCCCCCAGTCACCAGGGGCACCCTCCACCAGGCCCCCACTCATGTCTCCCACCACCCCCACCCCCCAGCAGTGCAGGGGCAGCCTCCACCAGGCACCCACCCATGTCACCCACCACCCCCACCCCCCAGCAGTGCAGGGGCAGCCTCCACCAGGCACCCACTCATGTCCCCTATCACCCCCACCCCCCAGTCACCAGGGGCACCCTCCACCAGGCCCCCACTCATGTCTCCCACCACCCCCACCCCCCAGCAGTGCAGGGGCAGCCTCCACCAGGCACCCACCCATGTCACCCACCACCCCCACCCCCCAGCAGTGCAGGGGCAGCCTCCACCAGGCACCCACTCATGTCCCCTATCACCCCCACCCCCCCAGTCACCAGGGGCACCCTCCACCAGGCCCCCACTCATGTCTCCCACCACCCCCACCCCCCCAGTCACCAGGGGCAGCCTCCACCAGGCACCCACTCATGTCCCCTATCACCCCCACACCCCCAGTCACCAGGGGCACCCTCCACCAGGCCCCCACTCATGTCTCCCACCACCCCCACCCCCCCAGTCACCAGGGGCAGCCTCCACCAGGCACCCACTCATGCCCGACTCATGTCTCCCACCACCCCCACCCCCCAGCACTGTGGGGCACCTGCCAGCAGGCCCCAACCCATGTCACCCACCACCCCCACCCCCCAGCAGTGCAGGGGCATCCTCCACCAGGCCCACACTCATGTCCCCTATCACCCCCACACCCCAGCAGTGCAGGGGCACCCTCCACCAGGCCCCCACTCATGTCTCCCAGCGTGCTACGTGTATTCCAGGGGTGCGCGGGAAGTTCCACTCGCGAATAGCCTGGGCGCGTGTATGTCAGGGGTGCGCGGGAAGTTCCACACGCGAATAGCCTGGGCGCGTGTATATCAGGGGTGCGCTGGAAGTTCCACAAGCGAATAGCCTGGGCGCGTGTATTTCAGGGGTGCGCGGGAAGTTCCACACGCGAATAGCCTGGGCGCGTGTATTTCAGGGGTGCGCGGGAAGTTCCACACGCGAATAGCCTGGGCGCATGCATTTCAGGGGTGCGCGGGAAGTTTTACACGCGATTTCAGCAGGGTACGTGTATTTCAGGGGTGCGCGGGAATTCTCACACGCGATTTGGCTTGGTACGTGTATTACAGGGGTGCGTAGGAAGTTACACACGCGATTAGGCTGGGTGGGTCCTCACAGGTGTTCCCTGTACACCCTCCACGGCCCCTGCAGGCAGCCCACAAAACAGGGGACTACCCTGCACACCTGCTCATGTCTCCCACCACCCCCACCCCCCAGCAGTGCAGGGGCAGCCCCCACCAGGCCCCCACTCATGTCCCCTATCACCCCCACCCCCCCAGTCACCAGGGGCACCCTCCACCAGGCCCCCACTCATGTCTCCCACCACCCCCACCCCCAGCAGTGCAGGGGCAGCCCCCACCAGGCCCCCACTCATGTCCCCTATCACCCCCACCCCCCCAGTCACCAGGGGCACCCTCCACCAGGCCCCCACTCATGTCTCCCACCACCCCCACCCCCCAGCAGTGCAGGGGCACCCTCCACCAGGCCCCCACTCATGTCACCCACCACCCCCACCCCCCAGCCACCAGGGTCACCCTCCACCAGGCCCCCACTCATGTCTCCCACCACCCCCACCCCCCAGCAGTGCAGGGGCAGCCTCCATCAGGCACCCACCCATGTCACCCACCACCCCCACCCCCCAGCAGTGCAGGGGCAGCCTCCACCAGGCACCCACTCATGTCCCCTATCACCCCCACCCCCCCAGTCACCAGGGGCACCCTCCACCAGGCCCCCACTCATGTCTCCCACCACCCCCACCCCCCCAGTCACCAGGGGCAGCCTCCACCAGGCACCCACTCATGCCCGACTCATGTCTCCCACCACCCCCACCCCCCAGCACTGTGGGGCACCTGCCAGCAGGCCCCAACCCATGTCACCCACCACCCCCACCCCCCAGCAGTGCAGGGGCAGCCCCCACCAGGCCCCCACTCACGTCCCCTATCACCCCCACCCCCCCAGTCACCAGGGGCACCCTCCACCAGGCCCCCACTCATGTCTCCCACCACCCCCACCCCCAGCAGTGCAGGGGCAGCCCCCACCAGGCCCCCACTCATGTCCCCTATCACCCCCACCCCCCCAGTCACCAGGGGCACCCTCCACCAGGCCCCCACTCATGTCTCCCACCACCCCCAGCCCCCAGCAGTGCAGGGGCAGCCTCCACCAGGCACCCACCCATGTCACCCACCACCCCCACCCCCCAGCAGTGCAGGGGCAGCCTCCACCAGGCACCCACTCATGTCCCCTATCACCCCCACCCCCCCAGTCACCAGGGGCACCCTCCACCAGGCCCCCACTCATGTCTCTCACCACCCCCACCCCCCAGCAGTGCCGGGGCAGCCTCCACCAGGCACCCACCCATGTCACCCACCACCCCCACCCCCCAGCAGTGCAGGGGCAGCCTCCACCAGGCACCCACTCATGTCCCCTATCACCCCCACCCCCCCAGTCACCAGGGGCACCCTCCACCAGGCCCCCACTCATGTCTCCCACCACCCC
Source organism: Ambystoma mexicanum (assembly GCF_040938575.1). Lineage (NCBI taxonomy): Eukaryota > Metazoa > Chordata > Amphibia > Caudata > Ambystomatidae > Ambystoma > Ambystoma mexicanum. The sequence continues at coordinate 1,246,365,895 of NC_090930.1, read as the reverse complement.
CACCCCCCCAGTCACCAGGGGCAGCCTCCACCAGGCACCCACTCATGTCCCCTATCACCCCCACCCCCCCAGTCACCAGGGGCACCCTCCACCAGGCCCCCACTCATGTCTCCCACCACCCCCACCCCCCCAGTCACCAGGGGCAGCCTCCACCAGGCACCCACTCATGCCCGACTCATGTCTCCCACCACCCCCACCCCCCAGCACTGTGGGGCACCTGCCAGCAGGCCCCAACCCATGTCAACCACCCCCCCCACCCCCCAGCAGTGCAGGGGCATCCTCCACCAGGCCCACACTCATGTCCCCTATCACCCCCACCCCCCCAGTCACCAGGGGCACCCTCCACCAGGCCCCCACTCATGTCTCCCACCACCCCCACCCCCAGCAGTGCAGGGGCAGCCTCCACCAGGCACCCACCCATGTCACCCACCACCCCCACCCCCCAGCAGTGCAGGGGCACCCTCCACCAGGCACCCACTCATGTCCCCTATCACCCCCACCCCCCCAGTCACCAGGGGCACCCTCCACCAGGCCCCCACTCATGTCTCCCACCACCCCCACCCCCCCAGTCACCAGGGGCAGCCTCCACCAGGCACCCACTCATGTCCCCTATCACCCCCACCCCCCCAGTCACCAGGGGCACCCTCCACCAGGCCCCCACTCATGTCTCCCACCACCCCCACCCCCCCAGTCACCAGGGGCAGCCTCCACCAGGATCCCACTCATGTCCCCTATCACCCCCACCCCCCCAGTCACCAGGGGCACCCTCCACTAGGCCCCCACTCATGTCTCCCACCACCCCCACCCCCCCAGTCACCAGGGGCAGCCTCCACCAGGCACCCACTCATGCCCGACTCATGTCTCCCACCACCCCCACCCCCCAGCACTGTGGGGCACCTGCCAGCAGGCCCCAACCCATGTCACCCACCACCCCCACCCCCCAGCAGTGCAGGGGCAGCCCCCACCAGGCCCCCACTCACGTCCCCTATCACCCCCACCCCCCCAGTCACCAGGGGCACCCTCCACCAGGCCCCCACTCATGTCTCCCACCACCCCCACCCCCAGCAGTGCAGGGGCAGCCCCCACCAGGCCCCCACTCATGTCCCCTATCACCCCCACCCCCCCAGTCACCAGGGGCACCCTCCACCAGGCCCCCACTCATGTCTCCCACCACCCCCACCCCCCAGCAGTGCAGGGGCAGCCTCCACCAGGCACCCACCCATGTCACCCACCACCCCCACCCCCAGCAGTGCAGGGGCAGCCTCCACCAGGCACCCACTCATGTCCCCTATCACCCCCACCCCCCCAGTCACCAGGGGCATCCTCCACCAGGCCCCCACTCATGTCTCCCACCACCCCCACCCCCCAGCAGTGCAGGGGCAGCCTCCACCAGGCACCCACCCATGTCACCCACCACCCCCACCCCCCAGCAGTGCAGGGGCAGCCTCCACCAGGCACCCACCCATGTCACCCACCACCCCCACCCCCCAGCAGTGCAGGGGCAGCAGGCAGTCAGGCAGCAGCAGGTGGGAGCGTGCTCGGGCTCTGGGGGGCAGTAGTTCGGCCTTCCGGGCAGGAGCGTGGTATTCCGTGTGCGTACGCGTGGCCAGCTTTGTACGGAGTGATTTGGCACGTGAAAATCCTGCACGTCAGCGTGAAAACTGAGGAAAGGCCCTCAGCGCGTAAGCGCGTCTGTGACGTGACCCGCACAGGTGTTTCCCACACAGCACGTGATGACAGAGCACACGTGGAAAGACTGCACGTCAGAGTGTAATCGCGTGTGATTGGTGGAAATGGCCCTACACGCAGAAGTGACAAAGCGTGTGATTGGTGGAAATGGCCCTACACGCAGAAGTGACAAAGCGTGTAATTGGTGGAAATGGCCCTACACGCAGAAGTGACAAAGCATGTAAATGGTGGAAATGGCCCTAGCGCGTACACGCCGCGTAAGTGACGCTGGACGTGTGGGCCTGTATAAAAGGTACGTGTAGAACACGTTTCCCTTGTACGTGCTTTTCGTGGAGAGCGAGTGGGTGAATTCTGTACTTCTTGTCGTTTCACACGCGATTTACTTCACAGCGTTTCAAGTTCGTATTCCCTGTTACCTCTGACAGCTTTTTCTCTTTTTTCACTTTTACTGGTTTACCTGGGCCTGTTCCCTCAAACAGTGTTCCCTTCTACTGTTGTCCTGTCTCCTCAGACAGCGGACAAATCTTCTTTTGGCGGGGGTGTTGCCAACCAAACGTGCTCCTTTTACACGCTCGTTTACCAGGCAGACGGTGAGTCACGCACGTATCTAACATCTGTGCTTGCCCCGTGTGTAGCCTACCCCTTCAGAGGTCATTCTAGGCTGCGTGTGACACGCATACGTTCATTCTTGTGTTACTGGGTGCCACAGCGTAGTGCAGGTTTTTCTTTCTGCACACGTGGTCTAGGAGGGGTTGCGTGCACGTCATCTCCCTTTTTTGGGCCTCCTGTGCATTGCGTGACCCGTCATCTTTCCCCAGGGGTTACAATCAGCCTTGCTAGAGCACTAGGGTACAATTACCATCTGGTACCCAACCCCTTTGACCCCCAATTGCCCAGGACAATAGTCTACATCCACTCCCATACGCACATTAACATCAGTGCCATGGCTGGGAGGCGAGGATTCCGTAAGGGTGGCAAAGGTGGAAGAGCCACAAGTGGTGGCCGTGGTGGATCCGGTAGGGGACGTGGTCGTAACTTGCAGGGTGAGCCTGTCCCCCCATGTGTGGAGGACCAGTCACGGGCACCCATAATCCCCCCCCCCCCCCCCTCCCGTTGAGGCTGATGTGGCTGACACCATCCATGCTCAGCCCTTGTTGGACCAGCCCATTGTGGCACCAGACCTGGCTGACTCCATGGCTGACTTCCAGGTCAGCAGGGCTACGACACGTGCGCTGGTGCACGTTGATGCCATCATGCCACGTGGATCTGGGGCAGCAAGGTCATCTGCTGCACCAAGGAGGCAGGGCGGAGAGGCTGCAGGGGCAGCTGCGGCTCCATCCACCCCAGCCCTCACACACCCAGCCAGGACAGTGTCGGTCCTAGTCCATGCTGCTGACATTCCCCCTGACACCATCACACTAGAGCCAATGCCTGCACCAACTCCCATGCTGAGTGTGCAATCCCACACTCCTGATACAGAGTCCACCAGGGCTCCTGCCCCTAGTGTCCAGAGCGGCACAGGACACTCAGGATCACCACCACCTTCCAAGCGGAAGAGGAAGAGTGCTCGTCCGGCACAGGCTGATGCCCCAGACACGGCTACACAGTCCGGCCCGTCCAGGAAGCCCAGCTTCACGGATGACGAACTGAATGCACTTGTCAAGTATGTGTCCGGACATGACAACGAGATGGTCATTGTTGCAGGATCCAAGACCACACCTGCACAACGCCAGGCACACTGGCAGACCGTTGCGGACATCGTAAGTGCCCTTGGAATCGTGAGGCGCACAGCCAATAATTGCTATAAGCGCTGGAATGACCTAAAGCGCAGGGCAAGTGACTGGAGGTGGGTCTCCAGTAGTAGACATGGAACTCACTCCACATGAGTCAGTCGCTGGGACCTACGTCACGGAGGAACAGATCCAAGGCGTGGGAGATCTGGCTGATTACGAGGCATTGTCCGGTGAGTGCACATGCATGTGTGTGTCATCCATGTGCATGGTGTGTGTGTGAGGGCTTCTGTTTGTGTGCCAGGTGAGAGTGTGTGCGCCTGAGTCGTATGGGTCAGCCATGTGCTTCATGCAATACTTCCTGCGCAGCTGCATTTGGCCATAGCAGTATCCCTTCTGCCAACAGTAGACATCTAGCCCAACTGCACGCCAGTTGCCCTTGAAGTGTCACCTTGCCACAACATTGTTGCTTATTTTTCACTGTTCATTCAGTCAGATTGTTTGCATTCCCCCACTTTTACTAGCCATGTCGCTGTCCACTAGTCACATGTCTGACATGGCAATGGTGAAGTGGAGTGACTTTGTTACCTGGATATCATTTGTACACACATGTCCCTGTGCAATTGGACCATTTCAGACTGGCAGCTCCAGGTGAAAAATCTGACCTGTCAGAATTAGAAAAGCAATTACATGCGGGAACTGGACTGAATGAATAGGTGCTGCCCTCCTCTCCATCTTCACTCAATAGCAATGGTACATGCCATCTGTGTGATGGCATGTGTGTTTCACCTGGCAATCACAGGCCAATGTGTGATGCCACTGCCAGGCAGCATGCAGAAAATGTGTTCATTTTCCATCTTGGTGTCATCAGTGTGTGCCATTTGCCTGCACTTCATACGCAGTGAGGGTGCATGCATGGGAGGGTTTTAGTCATGTGGGACATGTGTCAATCAAGTACTGGTTCTCTTGCTTCTCAGCCCTCATTGTGTGCCATGGTGCTAATGCCTGTTTCCATTTCTTTGTTTTCATGTCTTTGCAGGGGAAGACGCACCTGATACTGCTGGGGTTGTGGAGATGGTGCAGACCCAGGAGGGGTCAGAGGGCCGACCAACCACCAGTGAGGGATGTGGTGTGGTGGTGGGGGAGAACCCACAAGTGCTGCAGGTCGTGCTCTCAAGGGGTGTCCCTGGCTGCACCTCCCCCGAGCTGTACTCAGGTGTTGATTCGGATGAGACCTACGTGCCGTCGCAGGTGAGTGTTCCAGGGAGGGATTCTGTTCTGTCTCACCCACCTGCACCAGGGTCAGAACCCTCCATTGGGATGTCAGTGTTGGCAGCTACGCCTTCGGTGATTACGGATGCAGGGTCACACTCCGCGACATCTGATCCTGTTCCTGGGCCAGCAGATCAGAGGGGGAATGCAGTCCTCCAGCCTCAGGCAGTGCCGGCACAGCAAGGCGCAGTTCGCCTTGCCCCAGACAGGTGTGGTGCCCGCCGACGTGGTGGCCGTACGCCACCCGGCAATACCGCATGGGAGCAATCCATTTACGGTATGGCAACCCAACAGGCTGCATTATCCGAGATGATGGCTCAGGCCATGGATAGGGTGGCCACTTCCATTGTCCCCCCAGAAAGGCTGATGGAGCGACTAGAGCAGGCAACCGACTCCATCTGCCAGTCACACAGGGAGGACATGTTGGGGTCCAACAGGGACAGGCGGGCGGCACTGGCGACTCTGCAGGAGGCCATCTCCATTGAGTCCCAGGGCCACAGGGAAGCCCTGAGGCAGGAGCTCCTTCACCTCAGGACGACTCTTGTTGAGCTTGAGGCTTCAACACACCAAAGGACAGAACAGCAGCTGGAGCGTCTCACCCGTACGCTCTCAGCTGAGATGCAGGCAACGAGGGCGGAGGTCCGGGCATCCCGTGAGTTGTTGCATGGAGACCTCCGCACACTCATCCTCCAGAACCAGACCTACCACACCCGCATGCTTGCAGCCATGGAGGAGCAGACTAGGGCCTTGCGTGGGCTGCCTCCCATAGTGCAACCACCTCCGGATGCAGCTGCACAGGGTGATAATAGCGACAGCAGTGATACTCCCACAACAGGGTAGCCGTGTGGGCCATGAGCCCATGGAGGTGTTTTATTTTCCCAGGATCCACGCAGGTGGGTTCTGGTGTGCATCCTGTCCTCGGACCTCCTGGGTGGCCTCCCCAACCCCCCCGGGCCCATCAATGGCCATTTTTGATTGTTTCTTATTTTTATTTTTATTGTTATTTCTTTTATTCCCTATTTTTTTGGGACGATTTGTTGGCTTCCGTGGTTCCTGTGGGCATACGCTGCATTGTGGCTGGGCACATGCAGGCTTGTAATGTATTTGGTTCAGATGCTTGGGTTTGAGTCACACACACCCCTCCTGCTTCCCGTTTCCATGGGCTTGCAAAGGGTGTGCCCAAGTGACAGTGAATTACACAGTGACGTTGGACTCCCATGAGCTGTGTGGGCAGTCTGTAGTCAATACTGTGTATACATTCCTAGTGCATATTGCTGTTGTGTTGTACACTGCATGTTGCATTGATGTGTAACTCATCTTCTGTGTCTACCTCCCAATTTGCAGGTCCCTTCCTCATGTCTACACAAGGACCTCTAGTCTGGAGATGGGGTCCATGTTGGCAGCAGTGCACCTACAACTCTACAAGGCGCCAACACTGCACAGTTGGTAGTGGTGGGAGTGCAGGCATTTCCAGGTGGTGAGACTACTAATATGTAACATTTGTGATGTCATGTTAATGGTACTACGTGCTCAAGTATGTTGTTGGTCCGGCATTGCTGTGAGCATTTCAGGTGTTGCAGGTTTCTAATAGGGACACTGTACATAGTGAGACTAGTGTCATGTTGTGGGGATTACTTTGTTTACCTGCAATTAGCATGACATGGCACGGTGTGTCGTGTGGCGGTGCTGGGGTTGGGTTGGCTGACATGGCACTGTCCTCTTGTTGCATTTTGCAAGTGGGTAATCATTTTAGCTGCTTGAATGTGTAACTTCACAAAACAGCATTGCTGGTGTCTGTGTGGGTAGGGATGCACACATTGTGACACTTCCAGGTGAACAATCTCAGGCTGATATGGTATTCACGGTTCATTCTCCAGACATTCAGGATCAGTGTCAGGTTGAGTCATCATTGATTGTCAGATGGAATGTGCCAGGGCAGTGTGCACTCCACAGGGGTGTGATTTCTATGTGAAGTAATTAGCCACTAGCTGTGTACGGGCTGCCTCCCCGCCTTGCCCTTTCCCCTCCCATGCGCAGCGGCTGTGCATGTGGTTGGGGATGTGGGGCCACCACCATGTCCACGGCCAGGCCCCGGCGTGTTGCAACGTTGTGCAGGACACATGCTGCCACTATGATCCTGCACACTACTGGGGGAGCGTATAACAGCTGCCCGCCAGAACGGTCAAGGGAGCGAAAGCGTGACTTTAGCACTCCGAATGTGCGCTCCACTATGCCCCGGGTCGTAATGTGGGCTGTGTTATATCTTACCTCGGGTGGCGTGGTGGGGTTCCGAATTGGCGTCATCATGTGGGGGCTGAGAGGGTAGGCACTGTCCCCTGTGGAGGTGGTGATTGGTATCATTGGTGGGGTTGTGTCCTTGCTCAGTATCCAACATGCATGCATGTGCAGTGGCATACATACTCACCAAGCAGCCATGTATCGCCATGCCGCCCAGCTTCTAGGTCCCGGCTTAGGGTGGACATTCGGTAAATGAAGCTGTCGTGGGTGGAGCCGGGATAGTTGGCGTATACTGAGGTGATGATTCCCTTGGCATTACATGCTACCTGCACGTTGATGGAATGCCAGTGCTTGCGGTTCCTATAGATGTGCTCAGATGCCCTGGGGGGACGTAGAGCCACATGGGTGCAGTCGATGGCACCTAGCACTTTGGGGAATCGTGCCACACCGTAAAAATCCAGGGCGGCAGCATGCCTTTCTGCAGGTGTTCTGGGCAGGTATATGTGCCTGCGGACTGATGGGCGTGCAGTCATGATGTTCAAGACCTGGTGTAGGCAGCGTGACTGGGTGGCCTGTGACACCCCACCCACTATGGCACTTGTACGCTGAAATGATCCAGTGGCTAAGAAGTGCAGTACATTGAGGACCTTCTCCAGGGGGCTGAGTGCTTGGGAGCACAGGGTGGGTGATGTGAGGTCATCCTCCCACTCACTCACCAGGTCCAGTATAATGTGTGGTGGAAACCTGTACCTCCCATACACCTGGTCATCAGGCATCCCGAAAAGGCTGGTGGGGTGTGAATATTCTGGCCCTGACTATCCTCCTCCTCCTCCTTTGGTAGCCCACTGCCACTGCTGCTAGGAACGGTATGTTCATCCTGGCGTCTGAGCTTGTTATTGTTCAAGTGCGCAAATTTATGCTTTGCGCGTGTTCTAGGCGAGCGTGTGACCCGCGCACCCCTGGAATCCAGTTCCCAGTCCAATAGCGTGTGGAAATTCACACGCACCACGGGATACAGCGTGTGACCCGCGCACCCCTGGAATCCAGTTCCCAGTCCAATAGCGTGTGGAAATTCACACGCACCACGGGATACAGCGTGTGACCCGCGCACCCCTGGAATCCAGTTCCCAGTCCAATAGCGTGTGGAAATTCACACGCACCACGGGATACAGCGTGTGACCCGCGCACCCCTGGAATCCAGTTCCCAGTCCAATAGCATGTGGAAATTCACACGCACCACGGGATACAGGTTCGCTGACGTACTTGCGTGTGTAAGTGCCCGCGCACCCATTAAATACACGTACATAGGCCAATCGCGTGTACGCGCACTTTTGTCCAATTACACGCGATGACACTCTGACGTGCAGTATTTCCACGTGTGCCCCGTCATCACGTGCTGAGTGGGGAACACCCGTGTGGGTCACGTCACAGACGCGCTTACGCGCTGAGGGACTCTGGTCCAATAGAATCGCGTATGCGTGCTGACGCGCTTACGCGCTAAGGGCCTTTCCTCAGATTTCACGCTGACGTGCAGGATTTTCACGTGCCAAATCACTCCGTATCAAGCTGGCCACGCGAAAACACACGGAAGACCACGCTCCTGCCCAGAAGGCCGAGTTACTGCCCCCCAGTGCCCCGAGCAGCCTCCCACGTGCCATCTGCTGCTGCCTGCCTGCCTGCCTGCCTGCCTGCTGCCACCGTGCCCTGCCATTTGGTGCCTGCACATCAGCCATCTGCAGGGGTCCAGTTGCTGTGTCCACCCCTGCTGGAACTGAAGACTCCCGACTGGGATTACATCGCTCCACAGCCCAGCCCCAGGACCCAGTTGCCCACCCACACCTGCCTCTGGGGTTGCCATGTCGGGCACTTCCACATCTGGCACCAGTGGCAACCCCAGGCCAGAGGGGCAGAGGGGCACTAGCTTCACTGCCACCGAAGTTGGTGTCCTGGTGGAGCATGTCCTGGGGCAGTATGATGCCCTCTTTGGATCGTCCCGCGCCAGCAAGGAAGGACGGCAGAGGATCTGGGCCGACTGTGTGGTTGCCATCAACGCGGAGGGGGTGGCAACTCGCGACGTCCTGAAGATCAAGAAGCGCTGGGAGGACTTGAGGTCCAGGACCCTTGTGAAGGCCCGGCGCCTCGTGGAGGGGGGCCGGGGCCGCATGAGTTCCATCCAGATGAGGGTCCTGGAACGCGTACGCCCAGCGCTCCACGCCCAGATCCTTGAGAGGGAGGCCCGTCTGGAGTTGAGCGGTAAGTGTCCAAGCATTACTGTGTGAGACAGGGCATGTTGCGGTGTGCTGGTTCTATGATACTTGCCTGTATGTGTGCCATAGGCCATGTATGCATGTATGTGTGCAGGGACATCATGGTAATGCATGTGCGACCAGTGATGTGTGACCCACATGGTTGTTGCATGTGTTCAAATGCCGCATGGGGAGCCCTATGCAGATTTTGAACATGAGAGCATGCCAGTCTCTGTACCTGGACATGGGTGGGGGTGAGGGATGGGTGCTGATGCCAGGTACATATATGGTAGCCATGTCTGTGTGCCTGACCTGCGTGTCTGTGACTTGTGCATGCCATGGATGCATGACACATGTGTGTGACAGTGCACAGATTCAGTGAAGCAGCCAAATTACCCTTGTATCCGCTGTGTTTGGTGTGTTTGGGGCCAGATGGATGTGACTGAGGTGAAGTGTGTGCATGTGATAGGCATGAGCCATGATGCATGTGAGTTACATATCATTGAATGTTTCAAGAGTCCATTGGACATGCATGGAAATGTCCATGGCATGCACCATGCCTGTTACTGTGTGTGTTTTGCCTGGACTGACCCATGTGTTGTGGAGGGACATGATGGAAGTGTACTTTGACAGTGGTGCTCATCTGCTATTGCTTCCTGTCTAGGGGACCATTGTACAGTGCCCTGATGCTTGTGTTCTTTGTCTCCCTCTACGCAGCGGCTAGTGAAGAAGAGGGCGGAGACGGCGCTGTGGAGCAAGGCGGCGGGGATGCCCCCACGGCTGCAGCGGAAGGGGTGGGTGAGCCCCCACAGGGGCCTGCTACGGTGGGAGACGGTGAGGAGCCATCCAGGTTGGTGGTTTGCACAGAGGAGGAGGAGGCCGCCACTGGGGCACACATGGGGCCTGGTGGGGGCATCCCTGCTGGTGCAAGTGGTGCAGTCCAGGGCCAGGGGCAGGAGGCAGCACAGGTCACCGTGGAGGGGCCTGTGCATGTCGCTGTCCCTGTGAGTGCACCACCATGCACCAGCAGGGATGCCCCGTCCCAGGCCCGTCCGCAGGTAGAGGGGATGTCCATGTCACCTGACTCCCCTCCACCTGCGGACGTGGGAACCCCTGGCTGTGCGGAGAAGGTCCTGATTGGGGTCGCGATGCGCACGGCTGTGATTCGTGATGCCGTGCGTGCTTCCCGGGAGGAGCACGCACGTCATCACGAAGTGCACCATGCCGACGTGGCCCAATTGGGATCGGCCATGTTCGGGGGTTTCCTGCATGTGTTGGCCAATGTGGCGGCCCTCTCCTCCTCTGTGCAGGCTATCCACCAGTCGTTCTCCTTGCCGTCTTCCAGCCCAGATGCCACCAGGGCCCCCTGTGGACCTGCCCCGACCAATGCAGCCAGCTCGGTGGGGATCCCATCCCTGCCACAGTTGGGAGTCGGAGGTCCAGCAGGGGTGGACAACACAGCAACTGGACCCCAGCAGATGGAAGATGTGACAGCATCATCAGGCAGGGCACGTGCACGACGGCGTCGGTGGTTTCCATCAGCCTGGATGCCGTCGTGCTGGCAGAGGCAGTGGCGTCGGAGGCAGCAGCGGGCTCGACGTGGGAGGCATCATGGCTCGGGGCCATCAAGATCAGAGGGGCAGGCATCGGCCGGAGGGCAGGGCAACCCTGGGATGGTGGTGTCTTCCGTGTGGGAGCAGTTGGTCCAGCGGATAGGTGCGGAGCGGCAGCGGGCGGAAGAGGAGCGGCTCGCCATGGTCAGGGCGGAGTTCTCCATGCGTCGGGCGTTGAGGCGGGCTGAGTGCCTCGAGGAAGCTCGCAGGGAGTTTGAGCTGGACATGGGGTTATCCCTGCGAGACCTCGGGGCCAGGACAGAGTCTCGCCTCCAGGACATCGACATGGAGTTCGATGATGCCCTGGCCAGCAACATCAACAAGTGAGCCGCAGGACTTGCCCGCTGCCTTTGTATATAGTTATATAGTTAGTTAGTGTTAGGTTTCCTTTATTTGTTTTTCTTATTTTGGACCGCTCGGACAATGGCCACTTTTTTGTATATATTTTTTCATTAGGTAGTAGTAGGTTTCCTTTATGGTGTTGGGCTCATGGACCCTGGTACATTCCTGTATTTAGTTTGTTTTTTGAAGGAACATTTTCTTTTTTTCATTATTGTGTTCACCATGTGGAAATGGTTTTTCATTCTTTTGCTTCTACTTGATATTGCTTTGGTCAACATTTGTTTTTGTATTCCTTTTTCGTTTTTGGATTTTTACTTTGGTTCTCCAACATGGACCATTTATTTTGTTATCCACATAGTTGTATGTTTGATTTGTTTACTTATTTTTAATCTTTAATACATTTTTAATTTTTACTTCCACTTGTGTTATTTTGTCTTTGGTTTCATACATGTCATGATATGGGTTTTGACATTCACTTGCAGCCATTGCGTATGTGTGTGTGACGGACATGTGTTCATTTACATACTTGCCATTGGGGTTGTGTCATGTAATTGCATTCACTATGTGGGTGGATGCAATCCTTGCCTGGGTGTTTGTGCTGGGTATGCTGCCCATTACTGCCATGATTGTGTATCGTCAGGACCTGGGGGCAGGGGGACATGGGTGGGGGCCTGGTGGAGGGTGCCCCTGGTGGCGGGGGGGTGGGGGTGATAGGGGACATGAGTGGGGGCCTGGTGGAGGCTGCCCCTGCACTGCTGGGGGGTGGGGGTGGTGGGAGACATGAGTTGGGGCCTGGTGGAGGGTGCCCCTGCACTGCTGGGGGGTGGGGGTGGTGGGAGACATGAGTGGGGGCCTGGTGGAGGGTGACCCTGGTGGCTGGGGGGTGGGGGTGGTGGGTGACATGAGTGGGGGCCTGGTGGAGGGTGCCCCTGCACTGCTGGGGGGTGGCGTGGGGCCTGGTGGAGGTTGCCCCTGGTGGCTGGGGGGTGGGGGTGGTGGGAGACATGAGTGGGGGCCTGGTGGAGGGTGACCCTGGTGGCTGGGGGTGGTGGGTGACATGAGTGGGGGCCTGGTGGAGGGTGACCCTGGTGGCTGGGGGGTGGGGGTGGTGGGTGACATGAGTGGGGGCCTGGTGGAGGCTGCCCCTGCACTGCTGGGGGGTGGGGGTGATAGGGGACATGGGTGGGGGCCTGGTGGAGGGTGCCCCTGGTGGCGTGGGGGTGATAGGGGACATGGGTGGGGGCCTGGTGGAGGGTGACCCTGGTGGCTGGGGGTGATAGGGGACATGGGTGGGGGCCTGGTGGAGGGTGCCCCTGGTGGCGGGGGGGTGGGGGTGATAGGGGACATGGGTGGGGGCCTGGTGGAGGGTGCCCCTGGTGGGGGGGGGGGTGGGGGTGGTGGTAGACATGAGTGGGGGCCTGGTGGAGGGTGACCCTGGTGGCTGGGGGGTGGGGGTGGTGGGAGACATGAGTGGGGGCCTGGTGGAGGGTGACCCTGGTGGCTGGGGGGTGGGGGTGGTGGGTGACATGAGTGGGGGCCTGGTGGAGGGTGACCCTGGTGGCTGTGGAATGGGGGTGGTGGGAGACATGAGTGGGGGCCTGGTGGAGGCTTCCCCTGGTGGCTGTGGAATGGGGGTGGTGGGAGACATGAGTGGGGGCCTGGTGGAGGCTGCCCCTGCACTGCTGGGGGGTGGGGGTAATAGGGGACATGAGTGGGGGCCTGGTGGAGGGTGCCCCTGATGGCTGGGGGGTGGGGGTGGTGGTAGACATGAGTGGGGGCCTGGTGGAGGCTGCCCCTGCACTGCTGGGGGGTGGGGGTGGTGGGAGACATGAGTGGGGGCCTGGTGGAGGGTGCCCCTGGTGGCTGGGGGGTGGGGGTGGTGGGAGACATGAGTGGGGGCCTGGTGGAGGGTGACCCTGGTGGCTGGGGGGTGGGGGTGGTGGGTGACATGAGTGGGGGCCTGGTGGAGGCTGCCCCTGCACTGCTGGGGGGTGGGGATGATAGGGGACATGGGTGGGGGCCTGGTGGAGGGTGCCCCTGGTGGCGGGGGGTGGGGGTGATAGGGGACATGGGTGGGGGCCTGGTGAAGGGTGACCCTGGTGGCTGGGGGGTGGGGGTGATAGGGGACATGGGTGGGGGCCTGGTGGAGGGTGCCCCTGGTGGCCAGGGGGTGGGGGTGATAGGGGACATGAGTGGGGGCCTGGTGGAGGGTGCCCCTGGTGGCGGGGGGGTGGGGGTGATAGGGGACATGGGTGGGGGCCTGGTGGAGGGTGCCCCTGGTGGTGGGGGGGTGGGGGTGATAGGGGACATGGGTGGGGGCCTGGTGGAGGGTGACCCTGGTGGCTGGGGGGTGGGGGTGGTGGTAGACATGAGTGGGGGCCTAGTGGAGGCTGCCCCTGCACTGCTGGGGTGTGGGGGTGGTGGGAGACATGAGTGGGGGCCTGGTGGAGGGTGCCCCTGGTGGCTGGGGGGTGGGGGTGGTGGGTGACATGATTGGGGGCCTGGTGGAGGCTGCCCCTGCACTGCTGGGGGGTGGGGGTGATAGGGGACATGGGTGGGGGCCTGGTGGAGGGTGCCCCTGGTGGCGGGGGGGTGGGGGTGATAGGGGACATGGGTGGGGGCCTGGTGGAGGGTGCCCCTGGTGGCGGGGGGGTGGGGGTGATAGGGGACATGGGTGGGGGCCTGGTGGAGGGTGACCCTGGGGGGTGGGGGTGGTGGGAGACATGAGTGGGGGCCTGGTGGAGGCTGCCCCTGCACTGCTGGGGGGTGGGGGTAATAGGGGACATGAGTGGGGGCCTGGTGGAGGGTGCCCCTGATGGCTGGGGGGTGGGGGTGGTGGTAGACATGAGTGGGGGCCTGGTGGAGGCTGCCCCTGCACTGCTGGGGGGTGGTGGGAGACATGAGTGGGGGCCTGGTGGAGGGTGCCCCTGGTGGCTGGGGGGTGGGGGGGGTGGGAGACATGAGTGGGGGCCTGGTGGAGGGTGACCCTGGTGGCTGGGGGGTGGGGGTGGTGGGAGACATGAGTGTGGGCCTGGTGGAGGGTGCCCCTGGTGGCTGGGGGGTGGGGGTGGTGGGAGACATGAGTGGGGGCCTGGTGGAGGGTGACCCTGGTGGCTGGGGGGTGGGGGTGGTGGGTGACATGAGTGGGGGCCTGGTGGAGGGTGACCCTGGTGGCTGGGGGGTGGGGGTGGTGGGTGACATGAGTGGGGGCCTGGTGGAGGGTGCCCCTGCACTGCTGGGGGGTGGGGGTGGTGGGAGACATGAGTGGGGGCCTGGTGGAGGGTGACCCTGGTGGCTGGGGGTGGTGGGTGACATGAGTGGGGGCCTGGTGGAGGGTGCCCCTGCACTGCTGGGGGGTGGGGGTGGTGGGAGACATGAGTGGGGGCCTGGTGGAGGGTGACCCTGGTGGCTGGGGGGTGGGGGTGGTGGGTGACATGAGTGGGGGCCTGGTGGAGGGTGCCCCTGCACTGCTGGGGGGTGGGGGTGGTGGGAGACATGAGTGGGGGCCTGGTGGAGGGTGCCCCTGGTGGCTGGGGGGTGGGGGTGGTGGGAGACATGAGTGGGGGCCTGGTGGAGGCTGCCCCTGCACTGCTGGGGGGTGGGGGTGGTGGTAGACATGAGTGGGGACCTGCTGGAGGGTGACCCTGGTGGCTGGGGGGTGAGGGTGGTGGGAGACATGGGTGGGGGCCTGGTGGAGGGTGACCCTGGTGGCTGGGGGGTGGGGGGTGACATGAGTGGGGGCCTGGTGGAGGCTGCCCCTGCACTGCTGGGGGGTCGGGGTGATAGGGGACATGGGTGGGGGCCTGGTGGAGGGTGCCCCTGGTGGCGGGGGGGTGGGGGTGATAGGGGACATGGGTGGGGGCCTGGTGGAGGGTGCCCCTGGTGGCGGGGGGGTGGGGGTGATAGGGGACATGGGTGGGGGCCTGGTGGAGGGTGCCCCTGGTGGCGGGGGGGTGGGGGTGATAGGGGACATGGGTGGGGGCCTGGTGGAGGGTGCCCCTGGTGGCGGGGGGGTGGGGGTGCAAGGGGACATGAGTTGGTGTTCATTAGTTCAAGGAGACATGTGCCTTTGCTGGGGGGCATGCCCATGTTGGGTGGGCTGCCTGCGGGACATGACCAGGGATGCAGGGTAGTCCCCTGTGGTGTGGGCTGCCTGCAGGGGCCGTGGAGGGTGTACAGAGTACACCTGGGAGGACCCACACTTTCAAATCACATGTGGGACTCCCCGGCACCCCTGAAATACACGTACCGTGCAGAAATCGCGTGTAAAACTTCCCGCGCACCCCTGAAATACACGCGCCCAGGATATTCGCGTGTGGAACTTCCCGCGCACCCCTGAAATACACGCGCCCAGGCTATTCGCGTGTAAAACTTCCCGCGCACCCCTGAAATACACGTACCGTGCAGAAATCGCGTGTAAAACTTCCCGCGCACCCCTGAAATACACGCGCCCAGCCTATTCGCGTGTGGAACTTCCCGCGCACCCCTGAAATACACGCGCCCAGGCTATTCGCGTGTGGAACTTCCCGCGCACCCCTGAAATACACGCGCCCAGGCTATTCGCGTGTGGAACTTCCCGCGCACCCCTGAAATACACGCGCCCAGGCTATTCGCGTGTGGAACTTCCCGCGCACCCCTGAAATACACGCGCCCAGCCTATTCGCGTGTGGAACTTCCCGCGCACCCCTGAAATACACGCGCCCAGGCTATTCGCGTGTGGAACTTCCCGCGCACCCCTGAAATACACGCGCCCAGGCTATTCGCGTGTGGAACTTCCCGCGCACCCCTGAAATACACGCGCCCAGCCTATTCGCGTGTGGAACTTCCCGCGCACCCCTGAAATACACGCGCCCAGGCTATTCGCGTGTGGAACTTCCCGCGCACCCCTGAAATACACGCGCCCAGGCTATTCGCGTGTGGAACTTCCCGCGCACCCCTGAAATACACGCGCCCAGGCTATTCGCGTGTGGAACTTCCCGCGCACCCCTGAAATACACGCGCCCAGGCTATTCGCGTGTGGAACTTCCCGCGCACCCCTGAATTACACGCGCCCAGGCTATTCGCGTGTGGAACTTCCCGCGCACCCCTGACATACACGCGCCCAGGCTATTCGCGTGTGGGACTTCTCACGCACCCCTGGAATACACGTAGCCCGCTCCCCCAGGCCCGATCGCATGAGGAACTTCACGCGAACCCCTGTAATACACGTAGCCCGCTCCCCCAGGCCCGATCGCGTGTGAAACTTCACGCGAACCCCTGAAATACACGTAGCACGCTCACCCAGGCCCGATCGCGCAAGGGACTTCACGCGAACCCCTGTAATACACGTAGCCCGCTCCCCCAGGCCCGATCGCGTGTGTAACTTCACGCGAACCCCTGAAATACACGTAGCCCGCTCCCCCAGGCCCGATCGCGTGAATAACTTCACGCGAACCCCTGTGATGCACGTACCCTGCTGAAATCGCGTGTGAGACTTCCCGCGCACCCCTGTATACACGCACACGTATTTTTTGTCAGCGGGTGTCCGTGTTTGTGGGTACCCCTTTGCACGTCATTTTTCCTGGAGGGCCACAGTATGGGACATTCATCATGGCAGTATATAGGTGCTATTTGTTGGCGCACCTTTTGGCGCACATTTCTTACAGCCGCAGAGACGCTACCGCCTGCTTTCTTGTGGCGGTCGTGTTTGTGCCTGTGCGCTGGTTTGAGCGTGCGCTTTTTTGCCCTATTCTATTCCATGAATACGTGTTGTAGGCGAGCGTGTGGGCGTTCCGCGCACTTGTGCCCTGTACTTCCCCCGTGACGCCCATGTTTTGGCAAGTTGTTCCCCATTCCGAGTGTTATGCCCGTGTTCCGCCTACTTTTGTTGCGTGCGCCGCGCTATGTGCGAATTTCTCTGTGGCCTGTGCGATTTTCGCTGTGACCTGGCGCACGCTGTTAGATGGCCTGTGCGCCAACGTGCGCCGCGCACTTTTTTATCGCACATCCGCTGGTTTTCTCGCGCACGCCCTTCCATGAATCGACGTGCGCTGCTTTTCGTGCGATTTTCGCACTTGCACTGCGATTTTCGCTATTCCACTGCGAATCGCACGTTTTTGCCCACTTGCGCCGCGCTAATTATTCCATGAATCGGCCTGTAAGTGGCCATTAACATTAGCAGATGATGGATTGGCTACTTTAGAAATAACTGAATTCATGAGCAACACTAGGTTAAACGGTATTGAAGAACAAGAAACTCACCATTGATCAACATTGGTGGGCAAAAAAATGCAGTTAAGAAGGCCACCAGGTCATCAACCTCTATTAGCATTTGTGGCGGGCACAGGTTGCTGTGAAAGTGGGCTGAACCTCACAGATGTAAGCCTGCATTCCAAGATACTTGAAGGCTGCTCATAGCTCCCCCTTCATCTTCCCCCCACCATCCCCTTCCCTCTGGTTTCATCTTCCTTCCCTCCCCACCACCATACCCTAATTACTTTCTTATCTCCATGCCCCGTCCCACCATGGAAATGGAAGATGGACTCTACATGGAGCCGCCTTCCATTTCCATGGCAGTCATTTTAGGTAAGTATTTGTTTGAATGAACGGGATGCTACAAGAGCACGTCACAATTATTCAAAAAAATTATTGCTGTCAGCATCTCAGATTAAAACTTGGGGTGCTTATAGCAATAACACCCTCAATTGCAGCCCGGATCGGGTGGCAATGATGCTGGGGTTCAATGTTAAGGCCCTCATTTCACTGCGGCCTGTAACTTGAGCCATGGCCCATGCCATCTGATCTGTCTCGATTGCTTGTGTGTTATTGCTTAATTAATCTTGCTATGCTAATTCTCTTTCTTTAACACTTTTGCAATACGCATACCTTTACAGTTCCAAAGTATCTCCATTTATAACAAAATAATTGCCTTTTCTATAAGGGAAGGACACAAAATAAACCTATTTTACATGAACCAAGCAGAGCATTTCCACCCCAATAGTAATAATATGTATTTTCTTTAAAAAACACATATATTATTAAAGTTGTATATTATGAAAATGCAAAAGTTTCCATTTTAAAATAATCACAATAAACATACCCTTACAAGCAACACCAACTACAATGTGTTAAGTATTAAAATCATATTAAGAACAGAACAAAACAAAAATAAGTGAAAAGGCAAGTCTCCATACAAGACCAAAACGGCCCACATTTCTTTAAAGGTGTCCATGTAATTTTTGAGAAGTTACATTTTTTTCTCAGTAGTAGCCTCATCAGTCAAATCAGAAATCTAATCCTCCAAAATATCAGGTTAAAGTGATAAATGTTACCTATTTGGGACATACTATTGATAGCCATATAATCAAACCACAGAGGCTTTAGTAAAGGTTGTGAAACAAACACCTGCAACGGTATTTAAGGTACAGTTAAGATTGCTTCTAGGAATGGCCAAGTATTATGTAAAATTCATTCCAGGGTATGCAGAACATATGATTCACATGAGGGAACTACTTAAGAGGAATGCCATGTTTTACTAGTCAGAGAATTGTCAACAGGAATTTGAGGTTGTGAAACAAAATGTGGATGACGCTCCATCATTGTCTACATTTGAAGCTAAAGCAAAAACGGTGTTAACAGTAGATGTTAGTAAAGTGGGAGTCAGGGCTCTGCTATCTCAAAGGAATCAAGGAGAATATTAACTGATAGATATTGTACGAAGAGCTTTAAGGGACCCTGAAACAAGATATGTTGTAATTGAAAGGGAAGCATTAGCAGTATCCTGGCCATCTAAACATTTTAATACTCCTTTTTGGGGTTTACCCTATGTTATAAGGACAGAACATAAACTGTGTACTGAAATGTTGACTACTAAGGGTTTGGGTTCCATGTCAACTAGATTTTAATTTTGTGGTAGATAGAGTATGTTCATGGCCAGAGAAACGCTATTGCTGACTTCTTTATACAGTTTGCATGGATAGGAACGTAGAATACGGATTGAAGGGGGAGGGGCACAGGTAACGTGTGTGATGCCACCAGTAGATAAGAAACAATGGTGGGAAGTAAGTGGAAAAGCTCCAGAGTTGGCATGGATTTACGAAAATAAAATAAGCATTAGTACTGGATGAGTTGGCCGAAGTTTTGTGGAGCGTTACAAAAGGAGACAGTCTAATACCTCCCGTAGTGGTAAAACAAATAGACTGGTTGCACTAGCACAGCAAGGACATTTGAGAAGGACCCTTATCAAGAAAAGATTAAGAAAGTCATATTGGTGGCCCCCATGGACCACAAGGTATATTGGTTAGAGACTGTTTACCATATGCTATTAGTTACAAGAGCCAAGTGGTGAGGGCACAACTGGTACACGTGGTGGAAGTCCCGGATAAAGTTTCCTGTAAAGTTGAATTAGACATCATGAGTCCATTTGAAGTGCTTTGTGAGGATGCCAGATATCTCCTAGTGTTAGTAGATGCATCTAGCTGGATAGAGTTGGCTTGAGTACAATCTATAACTATGAACAAAGTCATCGTTTTTCTGCAAATGATTTTTGATATGGAAGGAGTGCCAGAGAGCATTTTTACAGACAATGGTCTGCAATTTGTGTCACGTGAAATGTCAGATTTTCTGAGGAAAAGAGAGCTTGAACATCACAGAGCTGCTGTATACAACCCCAGTGCAGATGGTGTGGTCAAGTGCATCAACAGACTCATTAAAGAGGTTGTGTAGTTGCAGTGAGCTAACAGACTTGTCTGGAGAATTGGGTTTATAGAGGCTGTCAAAGCCCAAAGACCCACACCTAATAGCCTTATGGGTTGTACACCCTTTGAGTTGATAAGGGGCAGGGAGACTGGAAGTAATTTAAGTCGTGTATGCCCTAGTGGGGGAGCAACATCTAAAGTAGATGTAGAGAAATGTGTAACAAGTCAAGGGAGAAAGAAAGGGATTTGAGAGGAAGGTATAACAGTAGATGTGGCAAGGATTGGCAGGTTCCAATCTGAATGTGGCATGGGTGAAAAGTCCCTGTTTTGTGAGGAAGGTGTTGCAAGTGTTTTTTGAACCTTTGAAGATGATAGGGGTTGTACCAGGATATGTGAAATTGAGTGACTGTACTCTTCGGAGCCAGAGAAGAATTGCTATTCAGGATTGATCACGGGACATGGTGGGTTGATGATGCGCCAAATGTTAACACAAAAGAACAGAGGACGAGGAGCAAGACTGTATTGGACAGAGAAGAAAGGGGGGGGGGTTAGGAGGCCACAGATATGAAGTAGGCAAAGAATGGAGTAGAGAAACTATTATGTACAATGTAGTTAGACCCAATGAAAATAAGGAGAAAGCAGCGATTTATGAGGTGCAGGAGATGATGCAAAGTGAAAAAAACGCTGGGGAAGAAAGTGCAGAAAATGTTGAAGCTTCCATTGTTACTACAAGTAAATAAATGAGGGCCATGAAGTATGTCAGTTATTCTAACAGAGTCAAACAGTTACCCAAGAAGTTGAATGAATATGTCTGTAGTGAAATCTTGCTATTATCAGATATGTTTTCTATCATTCTTTTATTATTTAGAAGTTAAGACAGGGTGGGAGATATGTTGTGGTGCAATACATGGCCATTTTGTATGATACGGCTGGATGTGAAATGTCACGTGTTTACATTGTATATTTTACAAGAGTTCCATGGAATCATTCAACATTCAAGTTGACTCTTCCTGGTCAGTCTTGGGGAATGAAGCCGTGCAGTGCCAAGCATTCAATTTACCTTTATGTAACCTGGATTATGAGCAGTTTTTCACAGTCCACAGCCTATTACTCCACAGTTCCATCAGACCAAGTTTACCCAGCATTGTTTTTACATATGCAAACCATGCATGGGAGCTACCTCCTTCCAGCACAAGCAGATCCAACATTTCCCCTTCGTTTATTAGCCAAATAAGGGCTTGGCCACACTTGTATCCAATATAACAGAGGTTTCAGTGCTACAAAGGTTGCAATGCCTATCCATGCCAGCTCAAAGTGTACGGCACAATTGGGTGCCAACCATGGGAGCCCCAACAGTTGTTTTAAAAGCTTGTTTGCATTTGCAAAAAGGCATTTTGGCTGCTTAAAACCTGATAGTTCTGAACCAATGATCAACTCTTACTGTGCCTTCATCACTCGGATCTTCAGCACAGGCTGAATCAGACTCTTTCCATGACTACTTGCAAACCTAACAATAGCTCTGCTATATTTTATCAGGCATAGGTTGCCTTTGGCAAGATGCATAGCACAGGTTGCCTTGGATGTAAAACGTATGCCCAGGTAATCATATGACTTAACTTCTTGCATTCGATGGACATTGATTTGAATATTAAACTTGTAAAAGCCTCTTGTATTGCCCATACAGGCCAGTACCTTAGTTGCACTATAATGTATGTCCAATCCCTTTCACCTACACAAGTCAGCCACCCAATCTAACTGTCTATTAAGGTAACCGAGTGTTTTACATAATATCACTGCATCATCTGATAAAAAATAACATGCTTACATGAGAGCCATATATCATTGGTGTATCTGCTACTAAGGAGTCTACTGGTGTAGCAATGCCATTAATATACAGATAAAGGAACGTGCGGGGATGAGAATGCACCCCTGCCCAACACCTTTCTGAACCAGAAAGCATGAGGTGTTTCCCCACCTTATCCCCATATAACCATTGCACTGTTTTTAGAATAAAGGTTAACTATTGGTTCAAGCAAAGGATCTAGTATCCTTGGGGACACCTTTAAATGTATGAGCGTCGTATAAACAGGCATCATATTGAAAAGAACATAGGTTTGCAACACTAGGTAGAGTTTATAGCTTATTCTATGGTACTAAGGCCTCTACGAAAGCCTTGGAGCTCGGAGATCGTCTTTTCTCTTGAACCCATTCTTCCAGCCTAGCAGACAGAACTTTGCGATATATTTTACATGATAAGTCTACTGATGTTATCAGGATCCCTTCTCTATCCATGTTGTAGGAATCTCCCCTGTTCCTACTATCACATTGAACACAGATGTCAGATGTTGTGTCCAAACAGTACTCTCACCCTTGCACAAGTCAACATAGGTACAATCTGGTGCCGCTCGTTACCTGGAATTTGGTGCTCTTAGTAGCAGCCTCCACCTCTGAGATTGTAAAGGTAAGTATATTTTATAGCTCCTCAGAAGTCTGGACCAATCCCTACCAGATAAGCAGACGTTTCATTATTTTTCCCAGTCTAGGAATTGCTTATCTCATTATGTCAAATGTCCTTTTTTTACCATTTTACTGATATTGTCAGCTGAATGGAGCAGTTACATGAAGCAATGTTTTTTTTTAAAAAAATGTTCTTGTATGAATATTGTCCCTTCTGATTTACATTACAGAGGATGCAGAAGACTGCTCCTTACATAGTTTGCCGTTTGGTTGAGTCTACTAATATTCATGTGATTTGGAGAGTACTATGTGTCTTTACCTGCCAGACCTAGCTCAGATTCCATATGCCCTTATTGAGCTGTGTCGTCAAGCATAGAGTTTTTGTGGAGAATGCAATACAAGGATGTGTCCACTGGCTTAGTTTGACAGAGAGATGTTCACACCTTTCCTTTGAGCCACCTATTGTATAGTGATAGCTGGGTAGATTTACTTTTATGAAGTGTTGATATAATGTTCAGTACATGCAGTGTGCAGAGTGGTGTTGCTGGAACATTGGACTGCTCAATGCCAACCTATTCACAAAAATTCTCAAACACCAGGTTAAACTGGTGTCGAAACTGATGTACGAAATGTTTGTTCTGTAGCCTAATTCCAAGAGGAGGGTAACACATTTCACTTATTAGAAGCCTGTGTTTCATATTCCGAATTTAGAATAAAATTAAATTTCCTGAAATATAAACAAAATTGGATTTCTGTCTGTGCAGCCTTCTATATTTTTAATTCGTTTATTTCTCCAATGTAATAACTTAAACATTCGGATATAAGCATCACCAAATGTATATTTCAGCAGCATTTCTGTCTGTCCTTTATTATTGTTTTTAGGCTGGATGTAATCATTCAGATAATGATGGAAAATGGATATGCCAAACACACGGCATCAGAATTCCAAAATCAGTCTGCTCAGCATACAGGCAGTTACAATTGACATGCATTGTTGACAGAATATCCAACATGTGATGTTTCATATACATCTGAGCATATTCTGTCTCCTTTTAATGTCACCTTTTAATACATTTCATGGCACCCTCATACTGATGAGGGTCATAAGTGCATCTAGCCTTTTTATCTAACCTAACTTTCCAATGCTGTAATTGTTAAACGTGCATCACATAAACCCATACTAGTGGGTTGAGCAACCTTTAGATGTGATACAAATCGTTAATAGTGTATTTGGTATTTCATCTAGCTGAAAATGAATCAGCATTCAATTATATTATAAAAATATGTTTCACAATTATTATAATACACGCTGTTCAAATGTATGAACAGTTAACTAATTATACGTATTTTAACTGCATCATTTAGGAGATTTCATTGACCTTAATCTTAATATCAGTGCAGTCAGAGTCATTGTGAGGCTGATGAAAGGGTTGAACCCCAGTATAGCATATCATGTTTGTTTTCGCTATTCTCTATTCTCTCCTTTTCAGACATTTCTGAAGAGTATTGCTTTCTTTGAAATGTATTGAATT
The DNA here is from genome assembly GCF_040938575.1 of Ambystoma mexicanum. NCBI lineage: Eukaryota > Metazoa > Chordata > Amphibia > Caudata > Ambystomatidae > Ambystoma > Ambystoma mexicanum. The sequence continues at coordinate 1,246,342,101 of NC_090930.1, read as the reverse complement.
ATTTAATTAGAATAATGTTTAACCTTGACAAAGCACACTTATTTGCATAACATGGGCCAGTCATAAAGATCCGCTCGCAAAAGAGAAATTGTACACGTCAAATACGGAACATTAACAGTTCCTGCACTGTATTGTATTGGATGTCTTTAAATACACACACTGAAATGAGTCTCTGCTTTCAGCGGTGGATACCCACGACCTCCACATTCTCTGTGGATTCTGTGGATTACTGAGGATGTGGATGTTCATGTCCTAACACAACCGGCTCATTTATAGGCCCACTAAGGTGCCCTGAATGTCAGAAACAGGAACATATACAGATTGCTCTTTGCTGTGCCTAAAAATAGTCCAAGCCTTATTATGAGTCGCTCACACAGAATTAGTAATCCTGAGGTCATGTCACTGATCTTCATTGAAAGCCTGGCATCCACCCTGAGACTCGTTTCTCTGATGTGTGTTTTGCCTCAGTACGTCTGGATGAGAGGGGTGCGCATATTATTAGCAAACTACAGCTCAAGACATTGGGCTAGAGTCACAGCTTGTTACTGTACCACATTGGGAACATGAGTTGTGTTCAGGATAAGGTGTGTGCAGGGTGTTTCATCATTTCATTTATAGACATTAATCAGAAAACCTAAGTACAAAACAATGTTCAAACAAACATGAGAAAGACAAGGAAGTACACGGGGACACTAAACAGGCCTGGAGTGACCTTGTTGGATACTTCCTGACCCATCAAAATCAAGGTACTCAACAAAGAACTGTTTGAAGGAGACCACTGTGTTGAACCTCACAAACAGGGTTGGTCGGCACTCATGCCATCTCCCACTGATAGAATGTGACTACTTTCATGAGTTCCTTACCAAAGGCATCTAAAGTCCAATGTGAGGATATGCATGCTTGACAGGATTGTAGGATGCTACATAATAATAGTTCTTTTATAACGCGCCTAATACCAGATACTAGTTTCTAAGCACGAGACCAGACTCAAACCTGTGCTGCTATGTGTTGTCTTGCTTCCAACACAAACACGTTGCCCCGGAGCTATCCTCCCAGTCTAGGTGGTGTAACACACCTGAGTCTTTTTTATGTTTATTTAACTGTAGGAACACAATGAAAGTGGATTCTAGAGGAAAGTGTGCAACATAAACTAAGAAACGTTCCCTCTGTTCTGTAGTTGAAAAGCAGTGTCACTCTTTTAAGTCAAGATATATTCTGGCTCAAGGGGTAACAGAAACACTGGTACCCATATATTGGATACATGTACACGTCTGCTGGGAGCAGTTCAAAGACAAACCAAAAGCTGCAAGGCACAATGGCAGCCTTCCAGAAACAAAGTTGCATGCAGAGTGAAGTTTGCTCATGTGAAATAGTATATCAACTTTAAATGGCATATTCTTTTAACCCATTTTGAATTATGAAGATGAGGTACTACTCAGTTTAAACCGCAGTTTAATCTGAGTATTACCTTACCAGTACCAAAGGATACTGGACAGATATAGTATGATAATAATGAGAAAGACTGCTAAAAAAGTGCATGGCAGCAGTGGGGTTTAACAGCAAATCAGAAAGCACTGTTTAAAAATGCAGTTGGAATATTCAATATTCTATCATGCCTGGTGGTTATGCATTATCAACTTTTGAATTAGATGATGGGTGTACATGCATATAAACTGGCACATTTCCAAAGACATATGGTGTTGTATGTACATAAAGAAAATAATGAACCTACTAGTATTAACCCTAAGCAAAAATATTACAGTCAATGATTGTTTCTGCACACAAGTGGAAAAACGCCCCCTCTCAGATCTGAAACCAGTGGGATAGGGGAACATTCCAGGAAGGCCATTATTCCCAACAAGTTACATATTTGCTTCTCATTAAGGTCTGAAAAGGGGTCTCCCAAAGGTCAAGCTAATCCCATAACAAGCTGTTGTAGTATTTAAAGTATGGGTTGATTAGCACACAGGATTAATGTAACCATCCAGCACCCCTTCTACTTACGAAGGCGGGACATAGGCGAGTTAAGGAAGGACAGTGATTGTCACTTCTATCATTTTCTGTCTCCATGCAGATTCAGCAACTGTCACATTGTACCTACAGTCTAGCAAATACTGCATAAAAGAAGACTGCTCCTCAATAATGATGTTGCCATTTACTCATAGGGAGGAAACATGACCTGGAACCTGCAAGAAGACCTAGTTTGTTAATCATTTTGTGGAGATATGATGAATTTCAGCTCCTACCAAGGACAGAAGGCAGGAGAATCAAGAAGGGAGAACAGCTCTATCTTTTGAGCACCTGAGGGACAGAAGTGATTGTTAAGGAGATTGCATGCTGTTGAGGACCAGAGACCCACGAAGCCCAAATTTACCCAGGACGTCAGCGTACCTTGAATTTTCTTGCAGACCTCATTTTGAGAGGCATGCAATCTCAAGCTTGAGTGGTGCTTGGAAGAAGAATCCCCAACATCCCAAAAGCCAAGTTGTGCAGATCTTGCTGTTATGGTTCCTTGGCAGACCCAATAGAGCTTGGAGCCAAAATTGAACAGTCAAGCCCATATCCAATTGTGAGTCATGTCTGTCTATTGCCATGCAATGGAGTGCCACATAACCCCCACTTTGCACTGATATCCCTTTTGTAGTACCACCAAGTATATAGAGCAGCCTTCCTTGAAGAGACTGGTTTGGTACAGTCAAACTATCAAAACTACAAAGTAGTGGGGGATGTGGCAGTTCCCAGCTCACTAGGTGCATGAAGACCAAGCACTACATTGGGCACTAGATATTGATTAAGTCCGCTATCATTATGTTGACCCACATCCAGCTTTCTTAAAACACTATTTTGTGTTCAATTACTTTCTTTTATAACCCACAGCCTAGTTTTGATCCCCTTCCTGCATTATCAACTATCAGTATACATACTAAATGTTACAAATAAGGCTCCAGGAAGCAGTAATAAGTAGTCAAACCCTTTATTGAGAAAAAGGGTCTTGAGCAGTGACCTCTCGGCTCGACATCACCAGCAACAGATCTCTTGGAACCAGGAACCTCTACACACCCCACTCTTCCTCCAGAGATCCCAGGTTCTATGGATTCTGGTCATTGAGCTGTGCCAACATTATGCAGAATAACTAATATTGCAATGCATGTAGACATTATGCAGTATAACCAATATTGCACTGCATGTAGCTCTCCCATTGTACATGTTAGGAGCACACTCCCTTCCACCAAACACAACTTACATCCCCTTTCCTGATAAATTCCATTCTTTCCTTGCCCCAAACTCCTTCGCTTTTGACCATGAGCGATTCACCCAAATCCTTAAAAACTTTAATCTTCTCTGAAAATCTGGAGTCACCTTTTTTTACCTTGAACAGCAATTTCAATGAGATAACATCACCTAGCCTCACACTGGGATTCCTATCAAATCTCTCCTTCACCTTTTCCATGCCCACACGCAATCTCTCTCCTATCCATTCCACATTAACACCCTCACACTTGGACCTGTGCATCCGACCCGGACACAGATGCGTATTGGACTTCCTGCCCCTCAACAACTCAAAGGGTGCCACTCCTGTCACTGTGTGTGGGGACAATATAATTTGAAAAGTCCTCTCTATGACTCATCTAATACAATCCCCAATGGTAACTACAGCAATTCTTATGACATCCATTAGTGTGCGATTGAATCTTTCTACACATCCATTTCCTTGGTCATGGTACAAGGCCATTGTCACCTGTTTGTATTTTGTTTTGTATTTGTTTATTATTTGTATCACGCACCTTACCCTGAGGTAGCTGGGTTCTGGAGAACTTAACATGTTTACAGGCATAAATAGGTTAAATACACAGGCATACATATACAAGTGCATCAATAAGTTGGTCGACCAAAGATACAGATAGGTCTGGGAGACAATAAGTACAGAAAGGGCATAGCAAATCAATCAGTGAGGGCAGGATACAGGTTCAAAGGTAGCTATAGACTTAAATATTAGACTTGTCAGTGAGCCAGGATTTTACTCTGGGTTTGAACACACTGAAGGAAGGTTCCATTCTAATGGAAGAAGGTAAGGTGTTCAAGATTTAGCCGCTTGGACAGGGAAGCTGGCTCCACCTGCCATTTTTAGGTTGAATCTAGAAACTAAAATGAGGTGTGTTTGGGAGGATCTAGTAGGTCGGGTTGGTTGGTGTTTGAAGAAATTGTCTGATAAATATTTGGGGGCAGTGTTAGTAAGACATTTGTGGGTAATTGCCAGCACGCGGAGTCAAATTCTATCGTGCACTGGGAGCCAATTGGATTGCTGCCTGAGAGCGGATATGTGGCTGGTTCTGGGAATGTTTAGTGCTGATCTTAAGGAGTTATTCTGTAAGTCTTTAAGTCTATTGAGGTTCTGTGCAGAAGAGCCTGGGAATATGTGTTGCAATTATCTATTTTAGAAAGCACTAGCGCTCTCGCTAGAGTCATGCAGCTCATGAGGGATAGGTAAGGTTTGTAACCATTGATAAGCTTGTTGGTGTAGGCTGTTGACGATGTGATAGAGCTCACATGTTTCTTTAAGGATAGGGTGGAGTCGAGATATACTCCAAGAATTTTTATCTCCTTTGCGACTTTGACTTGGTTCCCATCGATGTTGAAAGACATTTACCATTGGTCAAGCTTGTTGAGGCAAGCCTGTGTGCCGACAATCAGAAGCTCTGTTTTTTCATCATTGAGGCAGAGGCTGTGATCAGCCATCCATGCTGAATTTCCAAGTAGATGTAATTAATTAGTTTGTAATCTACTTCATAGCAGCCTGATAGCGTGATGAGAACCTGGGTGTCATCCGCTTAATTTGTGTAAATGACACCCATGTTGTCAAGGCGGTTGAATAGGAGTTTTGTGAAAATATTGTATAGCATTGGTGAGACTCCATAGTAGAATGGAATAGGGTCTGCAGAGGCGGTGGGAGAGAAGACTCTGGTTGGGCGGCTGAAATAGGAAGGACTTAATACAGTTGGATGTGTTGGTAGAGAAGGCTGCTGCTGTGGTTAGGTGTTCGTTGAGGATTTGGCTGTCTACCAGATCAAAAGCGGCTGAGAGATCAAGCAATAGGATCACGGCCAATTTGCCTTTGTCTTTTTCCTCTTCCATCTGTGTTTTCAGATCCAGAAGGGCTGTCTCAGTGACATGTCTAGGCCGGAAAACAGATGTTTCTGAATTTGCAGATATTGAATTCTATCCAGAATTCTCAGAATTAAGGGGACGGTGGTGATTGGCCTGTAGTTTGTTGGGATATTGGGGTCTAGGTTAGTTTATTTTAAAAGGGGCATAACCCAAGCCTCTTTGAGGTTGTTGGGGATGAGGCTGGCTTTGAAGGATGAGTTAATCACTGAAGCAATGAAAGGGGATAACTCTTTTGCACCTTCCTTGATGATAGGCACCAGGCAAGTGTCTCCTTGACATCTAGAGGGCTTTAGACCTCTGATGATTTCCTCCACTTCTTTAGGAGTGACCGGGGAGAATGTGAATTGTGGGCATTGAGGGAGTTGTTGCACAGGGGGGTGCTTGGGTGTGTTCGAGAGGCTATTTTTTTGGCTTCTATTTTAGTTTGGAGGGAAGTTATTTTGTCCGCTAGGGCTTGTTCTATTTTGGTACAGCAAGCTGCGTCCTTAGTACAGGCCTCTGTAGGCGGGGCTGGTGATTCCAGTTCCCTTAGCATACTGAAAATAAATTCTTTGCTTCTCGATCTAGTGTTAAGGATTTTGTTGTTATAGGTTTCTTTCTTGGTGGTGAGGATGGCTGATTTGTAGGAGGCGGCTGCAGTGGTGAACAGTGCCTTCTTATGGATAGTGGGGGATTTACGCTAGGTAGATTCCGCCACTCTTTTTTTATTCCTCAGAATTGTTTGTTCTGGAGTGACCCAGTTGTTGAGGTGGGCGATCGGTTTAGCATTTTTTAGTTTGAGTGGTGTGACAGTGTTTAAGGTTGACTCCAAGGTATTGTTATAGATGTCGACTAAGTTGGAGGGATCTAGGTTCTTATGCTTGGAGACGTCCAAAATGTAATTGAATAGCGGACGTAGATTGGGTAGTGTAATGGTGCAAGAGTTCCTAGAGAGAGAAGGGGGCCGATGATGGGGTTTGGTGGGGAGGTCCCTTGGAAGGCAAAGGAAATGTAATGGCGACCTGACCACACAGTGGGAGTTATCTGTAGTATAGTAGTAGAGCAGTTAAGATCGGACAGCCAATCTAACGTGCACCCCTTGACCTGTGTGTGTTCCATGATCTGGTGTTTAAAGCTGAGCTGGGAAATGGAGTTTTCAAGGAAATTGTGCATTAGAGCAATTCGGGTCCTAGAACCCCAGGTTGAGGTCTCCAAGAAGTACGATTTTGGAGCAAGGTTTAACATTGGAAGATGAGAGGCCTGTGATGTCTTCCTCAAAGGAGGAGATGGGTCCTGGAGGGTGGTAGATAAGATGGATGAGGATGGTTTGGGTGGCAGTTAGCGGGAGTTTAACTGAGAGGAGCTCAGAAAATGGTAGGCTTGAGAGTGTGGTATCTCTAAGGCCCAGATGAGTTTTTACTATAAAGGCAAGACCTCCACCTCTACCTGTGTTTCTGTCAGCTTTGGTGATGGTGTAACCCTCTGAGAGAGCTAAGGCAAGTGCAGGGCCTGTGGCTTGGTGCAGCCAAGTTTCTGTAACAGCGAGAAAGTCCAGGCCTTTTTCAGAGATGACGTCAGCAATGTCAAGTACGTGGGCAACTAAGGACCATGCATTGATCAGTGTGCCTTTAATAGAGAGTGTCTTAGGTATTGGGCGAAGATTCAAGTGGGTTTTGTGATAAAGTGCATGGTAGTTCCATGGTAGGGGTGGTGGTGTGAGTGGATGGTTTGAGTAACTCCACAGGTGCTGCCAAAGTAATGGTGGATGAGGACTTAATTGCTTTGGGGGTAGGTGCTCAATCTAGAACCTAATCTCTTTTTCCTCATATTTGTGGGGCATGGTATCAATGGTGTCGGGTGGTGGTGAAACGTTGGATCCAATCTATAGGGCTGAGTATGGTCACGGATGTGTCTCTGGGGTAGTAGACCCTGGCAGGTGTGAAGTTCTTTGCGTACTGGAGTGGTTGGAGGAAGTTGGTGGGCGAGATGGTGTGGACTAAGGGATGGATAGAGGCCATAGTGAGGGTTCATAGTGAGGGTGACTCTATGGAAGGCTGCCATGAGGTCAGCAGGCAGGAAGACTAGTCAGGGCACCAGTGAGAAAAGGGCGAGATGGATCTAGCACGGCCTGATGCACGGGTGGGACAATAGGTGAAATGCAAGTCAGCTAGGAAGCTAGATCTGAATACAACCGAGGGTTGAAGTAGCCCCGTTACTAGGATAGGTTAGTTTGATTTTGCTATAAAAGGCATCACAAACAGGGCAACAGTCTAACATGAAACTACCACAGGTATTACAGTTGCTAGGATAGGCTATTTTGAATTTGCTGTAAAAGGCATCAGAAACAGGGCAGCAGTCTAACTTGAAACTACCACAGGTATTACAGTTGCTAGGATAGGCTATTTAAAATTTGCTGTCAAAGGCATCACAAACAGGGCAACAGTCTAACTTGAAGCTACCACAGGTAAACCGGTCGCTAGGATAGGCTGTTCAATTCCATACTTCTCCAAAAACATTTGGAATTCTCTTGATATCAACTGTGGACCATTGTCTGAAAGACACCTGCGTGAACACCTTTGCGCCAAAATAAAGGTTACAAAAACCCGATTATGCTACTGGAAATCATATCTTTCAAGACACAAATTTCCAGCCATTTCGATAGCATCTCCATTACTACCAACAGGTACATATCTTTGGCACCCTTAATATTGAATGGGTCCAATAGATCCAGTGGTATTTCATCCCACACCACCTTTGGACTCTCATGCACTTTCATGGGTGGTTTACACACCCTACATCCTTTGTCACCTTCCACACAATCTGAGAAATTCTTCACCATAGACTCCACCTCTTTATCCACCCCGTACCACAAAAATCAGCTCTTATCAATGCCTTGATCATCACCAGACCCAAATGTCCTCTGTGACCCAAGTTCATTACAGCAATCCTCATATCCTCAGGAACCACCAATTTAAGACCCCTTCACAAATAACCAACTCTCACACACAATTCATCCCTTACTCTCCTGTACCTTAACCTTCTCATCCTAACAGGCATTGAAATTCATTTGTACCAACTGCAGCACAGCCTGATAAATCCCATCTCTTGCACAAGCTTCATCCCAATCCTTCTGTTTGATGCTCTCCTGCACCTGAAATATACCTACTATTTCTTCTTTATTCACATTCATCATCTTCTTCCACACCAGGGGATATTCAACCGCAGACCTGGACAGCACATCCCGATAACATTATTCCTCCCCTGAACATGTTCAACCTGAAACTGCAAGCCTTGCAAACTACTCACCCATGTCATAATTCTCATTGACACTCCTTCCAGCCCAGCTCTGTTGAAAATACTAGCAAGAGGTTTATGATCTGTCCTGACTTTGAATTCTCACCCCACACACACATCTGGAAATTGTTGATTGCTCACACACAAGCCAACACCTCTTTTTCTACCACAGAATACCTTCATTCAGCCTCTTTGAGTACCCTTGAGGCAAAAGCAATGGTCAATCAATGCATCACCATGACCACAATCACTCGCATCAGTGTAAATCACTGTCTTCCGCCCTTGTACAAACCTGACCAACAATAGTGCCTGATTTATACAACACTTGACTTCCTCAAATTCCTTGGCACACTCATCATTCCAAACACTGCACCTTTTATTGTGAACCTCCTAATGTTTTTGGTTTTGGCAGCAAAGCTCTTAACAAATGTACTATACAATTCTACTAGCCCTAAGAACGATGCTATATCATTCTTATTTTTCATTGTGGCATTTTCATAATCACCTCCACTGTGTCATGTGACGGTTTGACTCCCTGCCCTGTAATCTCTTGACCAAGATACGTAACTTTGTCTGCCCTGAAAGTACATTTTTCCATGGCTATCGTCAAGCCTGCTTCCTTCAGAATCTTAAGCACCCCTTTTAACCAACTATCATGCTCCTCCGTAGACACACCACACACAAGCACATCATCTTGAGATAACAACACTCCCATTTCATTCAAAAATAACCTGTGCATAACATTTTGAAATACACTTGCTGCGACATATGCCCGAATGGATTCTTTCTGCACCTAAATAAACCGAAGGGTGTTATAAATGATGTCAAATCCCTTGAATCCTCATGAAGTTCAATTTGGTGGTACGCTGCTCTTAAGTCTAGAATAGAACATATTTGCACACCAGCCACACCAGACAGCAAGTCATCTATTCTGGGAAGTGGACTTTATTTTACCACCACATTACTATTCAGGTTTAGGAGGTTGATATAAAGTCTTACAGTGCCATTGGGCTTCCTTACAACCACAATTGGGCTGACCCATTTGGATGCTTCAACTTTCTCAATGATCCCTTCCTTTTCCATTATTTTAATCTCCATGTCCACTTCTTTATGAAATGCCAGAGGTACCATCCTCACTTTAGCTGACACTGAAACTGCCCAATTCTTGAGTCTTATCCAATGAACAAATCCTCTCAGACAACCCAGTTTTTAAAAAAAAACATCTAGAAAACAAGACGAAACTTCCAAGCCATTGGGCCTCATTCCGAGTATGGCGGTAAGGGATACCAGTCACCGTTAATGAGACCGGTGCCGGTAATCCCTTACCGCCACATTCCGAGTTCCCTTTGCGCCCTCGTCCTTAACGCCTGCTTTTAGCAGGCGTTAGGAACGAGGGCGCAAAGGGGCTTTTAAGCCAATAACGGTGACCGTAAAGTACAGTCACCGTTATTTGCAATTTCCCCATTCCCATTGAGCCCTATAGGGGCTCATTTGGGAATGGGGAAGAGCCCTGGGGAATGGGAAATTACCGCCCTGGTCAACTCGGAATAGGGCGGTAATTTCCCATTCCACCAGGGCGGTGCCGGTACGGGTCCGGTGCCGACCAAGGCGCTAATAGCGCCATTGGTTAGCGCCAGACTCGGAATGAGGCCCATTGTTTTTTTTCTCACTCCCTTGAACGGTAAAAACTTGTTCTGGCCGACGTGGATCCAACCTGATGGCCAACTCTGCTTGATCATCCCATGAAAGCGGTTATCTGCCTTTTCTCGCAGTGTACACCACACCATTCACTCTTCTTCCTTTGAACTGTAATGCAGCTCCAAACCAGCCTATTATATCAATGGGGACACCTCCATAAGCATTTGCTCTGATCTCTGGCTCCTCTAGAATGCAGCACTTAAATTCATCCTTCCATACTTGTACACTGACAAGAGAGTAGTCTGTCCCACTATCATTTAACACATGGGTATTTGCACCCCATTTACAGGGTACGACGTCCTTTCATCACGGGATGTTTTTTCGCAGGGTTTTTTACCGCAGATTTTATTCAATAAAATCATCTAATTTTTTGGGGGGGGGGTTAAAAATATTATATAAATTGGGTGTGGGTGTACAGGAATATAAAAAAAATTAAAGGGGATGGGGTTTGGGGGAAATAAAAAATGCAATGAGTTTTTTTGGAGAAAAAAAATCTGCTGTAAAAAAACCCACGAAAAAACATCCCACGATGAAATGACATGGAACCATTTACAGAAACCATTGCATACAGCTTCTTCCTTTTCACCTTTCCTGACACTTCTTGAACAGAGTGGACAACTTCTCTTCACATTTCTTCATACTCATCACCATCATCATCATCGTACGCTTCCCTTATCTGTCCAAAAGCCTTGATATTTTTGCAGCATCAGGCCAGATTCCATCTGCGACCACACTCTCGACAAACAATGTTCACTGCTACACATTCCTTGTCATTCGCAAGATGATTGCCACTTCCACACTGATAGCACCTCCTTCCTTGTAGATTTCTTGTTGCCTCTACTTTAGGCAAACCCCTCAGATATCCATAGCTCTTGGAACACTGAGACATGACATCACTTTCTTTGGAGACATCTTTCCCCTTTTTTATCCTTTACATTGCAAGCCCATTGCTTCTGAGATGCCTTGGTCATCTTATAGACCATACTATCCTTTGGTCCTGTCTTATGTCCAGGACCACACTTCTTGGCGTGTAATTCCTTAATACACAATTCAATGTGTTCAATGCTCTCTCCACATCTATTCTCTGATTGTATCATTGATGCACTTAATCATTAATGTATCCTGAATGTTTTCTTCTTGTCAGTGGTTAAAATGACATTTAACAGCCAAGCACCTCAAAACAGTAGCACATACTTCAATGGGATCACCTGTTTTCAGTTCCCTGGTGGCAAACTGGTTACATGCAATAATCTTGTTTTTTTGCACTTCATAGTGCTTGTTGAGCAATTCTTTTATGCACCTCTTGGCCAGCGGATCCCAGGCAGTGAAACAACAGGACCTCCTTCCTATCATTGGGGTCACTGGTGCCAACCACCGCCAAAACATATTTTGTAAATCCTTCTCTCCAATCTGCTCGACGTGCCTCAAACTCACCAGGTGATGGCAGAAAAGGACACTAGCCCTGGCACATTGGCTATGATACCATAAACTTGTAACACTAGCCGGAGAAAGTTGCATAATTTGTGTACTATTGTCACTGAATGTCAAACCTGCAGCATATGCTATGTAAATCCCAGATCAGGCTGTAAGCATGTCACACATTCAGTTCAAGATTGTTACTGTGCATCGGAATAACATGCCCACACAGAGTACTGAGATGAAGAAAAACACTAAATGCAGTATGCAGTAACTATCCCAAGGTACTGAGACAAAAATTATGTAGTAGAGTAGCACTGAACATTTCCGTGTGGATTCACTGCCAAAATGGCCGCACACATATGCATGTTATTGGGTGCCTTCCTCTAAGTACCTGAGAGCATGTCACAGCATCCACTCCCTGTCCAGTGCCAGTGCTCATTGGGGAACGTTGTACTGTGGGTGCACTCACTGCTTCATAAAATGGTTTTCACTTGTGCTCCAACAGACTCCCAGCCCGAGATCCGAGGATTCTGTATTTCAGGTACCTCTGCTCGCCCACAGCTGCCAGAAACACTGGTTGGCACACGCCTCTACCAATCATGCTGGTCGTGCTCCTTCCTGCTGCACCTGGATCCAATCCACGCAATGGCACACCATTCCGGAGGGAAAAGGAACACTAGAAAGCTGATCATTACCTGGAGGTCACTGCCCCCCAACCACTCCTCGCCAGTTGTTACAAACAAGTCTTCAGTAAGCAATAGTAAGTAGTAAAACCCTTTATTGAGAAAGGTGCTCTTGAGTAGGGACCTCTCAGCTTGCCATCACCAGCAACAGACCTCTTGGAACATGGAACCTCTGAACACTCCACTCTGTCTCGAGAGGTTGCAAATTCTATGGATGCTGTTCACTGAGCTGTGCCAACATTTAAGCAATATGACCCGAGCGGCGGGGGCATTACCGACTCAGGTAATGCCCCGGGGCCCATAGGTATAGGCCCCGGGGCATTACCTGAGTCAGTAATGCCCCCGCCGCGTGGGTCATATTGCTATTAGTACCCCGGCCCGCATTATGTGCGTGACGGGGCACTAAAAGCATTTTTTTCTGTCCCAAAACGCTGCGGCGTTTCTGGACAGAAAAAAAAAAAAAGAAACAACCAAGAAAATGGCCGCCATGGAAAGGGAAAACGGAGTCGTTTTCCCTTTCCATGGCGGCCATCGGAAGCAGACTTGCTGGGAACGCAAGTTTCCCCAGCCGTCCGCTCCCGAAAAAGGATCAAAAAGAAGGTAAGTGGGGTTGGGAGGGCGGGAGTGGGACGGGGGAAGAGAGAAAAAAAAACATACCTGCGTCCCCGGCGGTGGTGGAGGGAAGCCCCCAGCCATGTGGAGGCGTAGAGCGGGGATGACCCTGCTCCGAGTCTCCACATGGCTGGAGGCTTCCCTCGCCCCCCGCCGGGGAAACAGGAACAGTAAGGCAAGTTGGGGGGGCAGGTGGGAGGGAGGGAAGGGAATTAAAACAAATTTAAAAAGACTTACCCGAGTCCCCGGTGGAGGGCAAAGGCAGCCTCTCAGCCGCGGGGAGGCTCGGAGCGGGGATGGCTCCACTTCGAGCCTCCTCATTGGCTGAGGGGCTGCCACACCCCCCGCCGGGGACAAAAGCCGTGGAATCCCGACAGAGAGATTCCTGGCCTGGTAATGACTCGGCGAGGGCCAATCAGAATGGCTCTTTCATTTTGATTGCGCCCTCGCTGGGAACTAATATACATTAGTACCCGGCAAGAGTCAAGCAGAATGCAACACGCATTCTGATTGGCTCTCGCCGGGTCCTTACCCAGCCGAGAATCCTTTGATTCTTGGCCGGGATTCCAGCAGCCTTGTCCTCGGCGGGGGGGTATGTCAGCCCCTCAACCAATGAGGAGGCTCGAAGCAGGGCCATCCTGAATCAGTAATACCCCCACCACTCGGGTCATATTACTTAAGTACAGCTAATATTGTAATACCTTTGGGTCAAGTTGTGGTAAGATTTTGAGCAAAGCACCTAGGCTTGTTCACTACAGTACTTCATCTTGTCACAAAAGATTTCATCATCAGCAACACAGATTTGTTCTGCAAAATGCTGTCCTGAAAGATCAACAAGAGAAGACCCACATATGGGAGATCATTGTGTTGGTCCAAGGACATTGAATTCGAATCTAGCCTTTAGCAGCAGTGGTTCCCATCCAGATCTTTTTAACTCGAGATTGATTCAGTGTGCACTACCATTGCAGTATACTGCGGTTTTAATGGATTCTATGTTTGGTCTTCTGTCACTAAAATGAATTGCTTTTCCATAGCAAACAACAAATGCAAAGATATACTTCTTAAGTCTGCACAACATCTACTTCACACCAGTCAAGTCCTACGTGTCCACTGCCTGACTGTTCAACACAATTCTGATAAAAAAAAAGCTCACCTACCATTTTATCAACAACTTATATAATACGTTCAGTGCTCCATCAATGATTCCTTTTGGATGGATGCCCTTACTTTTATGATGTGACCTACCAACTTGTGTGCTATAGTTGAACTAATTGAACTAATGACTATTACTGTTTAAGTTTTCCTTCTACTTTAAATGTATTTATTGAATTGAATGCAAATGGTTTTTTGCACAAAAACTCTGTGCATAATGGATTTGGGAACAGGGCACTCTGAGGTGGCACTCTGAGGTGGTGTTTTAAAAGATGAAGGCTGGAGAATAATTAAAGGACATATGATAATGATGAAATTATATATAAAAGTTAAATCAATGCTTAATACATGCTCTCTTCTGTATTTTATAACTGTTCTGATTTGCTCCTAAACCATAAAGTACCTATTTCAGCGCTAAGCCTAGAGCTCTGCCACGCTACTAAAAGGAGGTCCTGGTGGAACTTGCATAAACGCTAACTTAATTAGACTTATTCTAGCCAATGTTGTGATAACAGTCATTTAAAATAGCCTGATCATTGGCTGTGATTTCATGATGAATCGCATCCTTAGCTGAACTAGAGTGTTTAACACTGCACAATCTGGCATACTGCAAAAGGTATCATAACCAAAAAAAAAAATCATTATGTAAAATGTTGTCAGTGATATGTTTATCGATTGAAAATAAACAGTGACAGACCATCAAATATGTTGAGAGGACTGCAGTGAATTTGGAAGACTGGCTTTGTTTCCTTCTGATTTAGGTCATCGCGTGTCAATTGGGGGACTGGCTTGAAGGACATCTTGCCACACTGCACACATTGTGGAATGCAATCCACGTCGTTTGCAAGCCTCCTCTTCTCATTTTCTTACTATGGCCCTTAGGTATGCTATTACCTTCCTGCAGAAAATGATTGCTTCTTTTTCTGCGTACCTACACTTGGGGATATGCGTTGCTTTGTCATATGCCCTCAGCCTGGCATCCTTTTCAGGCTGTACTCCTGTAAATCAGAGCTCTGTGTTCACAGAAGGCATGATTTCAAGCCACCAATAAGAAGAATGCAATTCTGACGATGGAGAGTCTCTAGTATCGTTGAGGTTACAAGGCACAATACGAATGGTCACAAAAAGAATCAGCAGATGTAATTGCTTGGTTTGTCAGAAAGACCAGATTCCAAGCAGCTTAAACATTGCCAAGTTATTACTGTGGCCACTCTATAGCTAGATTATATCCATTGTGCTGGGTGGTGCACATTGCACTCAATCCTGTGTTTGTGTTGATATTATGCTCCACAATTGGTAGTTTACAAAGCAGAATATTGCAAAGGGCCACAGAGAATTATGTTTTGTGACATTTTACACGTCATGCGTGTTTGTTTGAACATGTGCAATTAGTGTGAGCGCATTTACAAGCAATTGTCTGCATTTACAAGCAAGAAAAATAATTAAAAAATAGCAGGTTTTCATCAAGGGAATTGGCATTCATGGCAAATCACCAGTTCAATATTCTGCAGTCCAAGTTGATATTACTTAACACACAAAAACACATAGTTGTCCAGCAATAGCACAAGCAGCACATAGTGCTTTGTAACCTTAAGTCTTTGCCAGACTCCAATAATGCAGATTTGCACTCCCCATTTCCACAAATGAGACTTCAAGGAGTTTGACCAGGAAGAACTAAACAGGTTTTTCTCAGGGTACTGTATAAGAGATTTTATTGGGTTTGACATCGCCGTCTTTAAATACAGGGGAGTAGACACTCGGGACAGTCGATAGTTGATGCGTTCGTTTCTAAGCTTTATAAGGGAATTACATTGTGACTAGAATAGTGAATGTTAGAGTAGAATTACATTCATAATAATGTAAAGAGAGAGTTAGGGAACTGGGGCAGAACTCCTTATGGGCGCGAGGTGCGCGCACACATGAGTGTGGGTATGATTTGTACATGTAGGGGTAGCACAACCCACTTGGATTAAGTAGGCATAGAAGAAAGAAAAATACCTGAATATCCCATGTGCACTCTGCAAGCGGAGGAGAAAGCCAAAGGACAGAGAATCCCCGGTGCACTTTATAGGAGAAGAGGCAAGATCACTGTGACCCACATGTGCAATTTTTAGGCATAGAGAAATGTCAAATTACTGAAGACCCCCATGTAAAATTAGAAGTTTGATGAAAAGGCCAATGCACTGAGAACCACAGGTTAATTTAGTAGGCATAGAAGTCCAAAGCACTAACAAAGTCACAGGATTTTAGCAGGTGCAGGGACATGAGAATACCACATGCATTTAGTAGGCAGAAGAGAAAGCCAAAACACTTAGAAATCCATGCACAATTGGGAAAAGAAGTCAGAAACAGGATGAACCCCATCTGCATTTTGGTTGTTGGAGGGGAAGGCAAAAGCACACAGAACCTGACATGCAGCATGCATATAGTAGGTATTGATAATCCCATATGCATTTATTAGGCAGAGTAGAAGGTCAAGATAGGACGAACCCCAAATGCAGTTAATATGTGGAGGAGGAGGAAAAGGCAATGTTAGGCATTCTGCTTATTGAAGAGCAGAGATGAATTATAATTAAAATATCTCTATCTATTGCAGTACACAAATGTGTTGGGAAATACAGTAAGGATTGGCAAGAGTAACGTATCTGTTGGATGTTTTACCTACTAGAACAGTGGCTGTTTCATTTGGAAAAGATAGTATGTCGCTAGATGAATTGGCCATGTCACTGAAGTAGTAGTCCATAGACACAGATCTCATCGTCTGCACAGAACAAAGACACCTGTCTCAAGTGAATCTGGTGCACCTGGAAGGATTTTAACAGTGCAAGTAGTTGTAAACTGTAGGTACTGTACACATAAAGTCTGCTCCAGATACTCCCATGCACCAGTATATATTATTTTGCAAAAAGTGTTGCAAAAACACATGCTAGTGGTAGTACACCTTTGCTGGTCACACAACAGCACTTGCTACTCATCAAAGAGCATCCCCCATCATCCACTGCAAAGGGCACTGAGAAAATGCCAAGATAAGAGGAGGGGCTGGGACTCATGTCAGCCTTTCCAAAAGATCAGAAGTGCAGAAATATTTTACAGCAAAAAAGCAGCAAACAGATTTTGCTACAAGACATATACGCAAGGGAAGCCAGGCACCTGGTTAATTTGGATCCAAATGAGATGGCAACATCTGCATGTGTGGCAAACATAAAAGGGGACAGGGTAGCCTCCCAAATCGGAACTGCACGCACTGTGCACATTTGCACTACTGCCTTGTAATATTACACCAGAGACTATTGCTGATTCAGATATGTTTACAAGTCCTGCCAAAACATCATCTTTGCCTCCAGATCTCACAACATGCAGACAAACGATGCCTCTCTAAGTGCACCTGCCCACCATCCAGAGGCTTTTCATTGTGTCAGAAAATATCACAGTAGACACAATACGCTGGGCCTATTCAATGACAGCCATGCTGGAATGTTGACTATGGATTTTCTGCCCCACTCTGTTGTTGGAGACTGTGGCTTCACTTTGGTCATTAACCTCAGTGATCCGTGCCATATCACACTATCACTGAAATGATTTTAGGGCAAGAAAGTACACCTAACACTTGACACGTGTATAAGGTTTAGTTTTAACCATACTACAATAAAAATAAATATATGTGGACCTGTATTTCATGACACTCCCTAGACACTAGGATACCTTGCCTCATAATAATGCCATTTATCAGCATTGTATTCCAGCACTCCATATGCTGCAGCATTCACAACAAAAGTGTAACACAGTGATCAACCACTAAAATATCCAAAGACAGAAACTGCAACATTCCTACCTAACAGCAACAGAGTTGCAAATATTGGACACTGTGAGTTCAATACTGCAGACTTTTGAAGAGGTCACCGGGCAAACTATTTTGATTGATGAGGTAATGCCACTGGTGTATCTCCTGGAATTAGAACTATGCAAAGTAAGGCATGGAGAGGAACTGCCTGCTGAAGCATGGCAGCTGGTCATGGATCCGATCTCTACCTTCTGACAGGAAACACACTTTCTTGGGATGAAGGGGTGTATCTCTGTGCACCTTTTCTTGACACCTAGTTTAAAATCAAGATGCAAACCTTTAAACAGCATGTAAGTGAGGATGAGGAAAATGAGGGTTGTCATTCGAAAGAGTGTGATGGTGTAGATAAAACCAATGATGTGATATATCCACAGCGGCTCCAATGGGGAAAGCAGTTCAACGCACGCACAAAGAACACATTAACAGGTTGAATACATTGAAGGCAAAAGGCCTCATACGCTGCCCTCACGCTACAATGAATAAGCTATCCACACCATGACCCAATTAGATAAAACACATGCACGCAGCAGTATGTATCAGAAGGGAGTACAGGATGAGCTGCCTAAGGTTGAGCAAACTGTCTGGGAGATTGGGGCACGGCGTGGAATGATGAGATGGGAGTGAGCTGGATAGTTCTTTCACCAGGGCAATGATTTCACACTAGCAGTTAAATGGACTGTTGTGGATAAGTGGAACACTCGAGGCCACATCAGTCGCAGGCACCATTCTTGTAACAATATCAGCATGTCGTGGTGGCAACTAATTAGAGCATGGTCCAATCATTTCCGGGACACGACAACTTGCATAGTGGGAGGGACCCTGCACAGGCTCAAAGATATTGATTGTACAATTAGAAGAAGTAATGCATAGAATAATATAGGTGATTCTATTTTAACAATCAATGGCAGCTTGTGAATATTGTTTTTTTAATGAATATGACGATGTGCCGTGTTTAGTATATAACCCCTGGGCTACCAGGAAGCAGTTGAGAATGTCTGTGGACCTTATACTGGCTGAATGGAGTAAATCAAGCTGGTTTCTACCTGCACCTTGGTTTGCTCCCTATTTTCATTGGAGTGGATGATTGGGAGCTTGTTTACAAGAAGATCTGCTTGTCATATGTATTGATGCACTAGAGAGAAAATTGAAAGCCTGGATGGCACAAGTAGACCAAGAAAACGGTCTGAGGCCATCAACACACTGCAGATTTTACCACAACAAAGACGTTTATCAGACATTACACTTATTCTCTACAATTTCTGACACTGGTTCAGGAGTTACAAGCTATTAAAGAATGGACAATATAAGGGGCTGTGGGAAATCTCTTTCATCAGTTTGGCTTGCTGTATACATCAGTGACCAAAAGAGAATTCAGCAGGCCATGACATACTGACCTGTCTAACTTTCTGGACATCTAGTGGAGTGACCATAGTGGCTGAATGTCTCCTTGAGATAAAGGACGGCATGCCTGGGAGTCATGTGTGGAACATATTCAGTTGAACCTCACTTAGTTCCTGTCCTAAGGCAGAAGAAAGTCACATTAGAACATTTGAGGCCACTGTCCCTTTAAGGGAGTTAGCACCTACACTTGGTAGTGGAAGCAATATGGAATCAGAAGGGCAATTCTCTTCCCATTCCAAATTCGGAGCAGAGGAAATTGTTAACACTGTCTTTTAACAGAACTAAACAGACGTCAGAGGCAAATCGTATTTTTATATGGCACTCTTTCAGCAAGTTAGCTCAGTCATAAGGGGAGGATTAGATGCTCATTTTTTCACTCCTGCAGCAAGTTTGCTTAAAGATCAGAGGCATTCTCACTTTTGTATAACTGTCCCCCAACTGATTCTCTTCTGAAAGAAACTGCATTTGTTTTCCAGCAATACAGGCACAGAGAGGTCATGCAGGGAAGGAGCATCAAACTCAAAAATTATTTTCCATTGGTCACGATTTTGTATGCCCATATCAATCATATCAATCAAATGAAAGCCTCTGAGTCACTAATAAACAGGGGAAACACCATGAAAAAACCTGCAGCAGCATCCACATAATTGCTATAAATACATTTCAAAATAGCATATCAGTCTTGTAAAGGCATGGTTAAGCCCCCAAATTTTAAAGCAGGCATAGGTGAATCAATGAAGTCGAGCCAATCTCTAATCAATACATTTACATGCACACACACACACACACACACAGGCCCTCACTGAAAATACAACCCAAGGGGAGAGGGCCACAAGGCTATATAAATCCACAGTCACAATCATAAGGTGTTCTTGTATGAAGAAGGATCTGGTAGCTGGAGTTTGAAGTGTGTTGGAGAGTGAGGAAAGAGTTTAGAGGGAGAGTGCTAAGAAGAGGATATTGAGGACAATAGGAGGGGATAAGGCAAAGGGAGGATGGATGGAGAGATCAGGAGGAGGGGTGATTGGAGAGACTGAGATCCAGTTGTTTAGATAGAGCAGGAGAAGGTTGGTTGGAATCTTCTGGAGGAGGTTAGTGTGAGATAAATCCAGAGTAGCATGGGCTGAAACAACAGGAAGAGGGTGTTGGAAAGTTTCAGGAGGATATCAATAACATATGTAGAAAGATCACTCAAGACCCAAGGCAGGGGGGAAGGGATGAGATACCTATCTGAGGTCGACATAATGAGAAGATGAACAAGCATGAGGTGTGGCATCGGGGAGGAGCGGGGCCAGAACAAGAGTAGGGGAGTTCATCACCGTAGGAGAGGAAGGTAACAGAGCCCTCTTATTCAAGTCTGTGGAAACTGGGAAAGGCAAACCAATGTGGCTCTCCCTGAAAGCTGAATAGAAGCTTTACTACTGTCTACAGCTCATGGAGGAGACTCAGCAATAAATAGAAGGCAAACTGCAGGTGGTTGTATCTTGCAAACAACCACAGATGAGCAGGGAGGAGCCTGTAAAGACTATTGTTGAGACTGTTAGTGAAGGGGAAGTACCCCAAACTTTCTGAAATTCATAACAATCCCAACAGAGAAGAGACCATCCTGACTCCTTGTGTTTTGAGTTTGACCAAAAAGAAAGCCTTTGTGTCAAAAAATATCTGTTTTGATCTGAGAATTGTACTCATCCACTTTGTAGACATTACTATATTTTTTGGTAGAAGTGACGTTGATCCACTGCAAATCTCGCTTAAGCTGTAGTCAGTTTGACCATCTGTACTACGTCCATTTGCTTTAAAAAGTATAAGTTGCCTCCTGACTAGAATGCAGCATGAAGACATTTGTAGCACTATTTATGTTTTTGTCTCAGGTGACAGGAGACTGTTCATATTAGAAATAGCTTAATTTTATGAAACCAACTGAGCTTCTGATCCCTGCAGACTGTAATGGGAGGAGAAAAAACAGACCCCTCTCCTGGAAAAAACGCATTCTCCCCATCATGAAAATGTATGCACAAACAAGATAGAATCATGTGGATGGAGGAGCATAGTTAATGAAGGTGGAGAATGTGACAGTAGTTGTTGAGTGCATTGCAAAAGTAAATATTTCATTTTTCTTTGCTCTCACTTCCTTTGGCTGTACCAACCAGCAGCCATTCCCATACTCCTAGCACCACACTCACAAATGGATGGTTCTGTTTCAATTTACTTTGCTCTTCCAACCTGTGGAACCACACTAATACACCAAGCATCACCCACACAAACATTAGGTTCTACATGCATTTATTTGGCTATAATCCATCATAGGCACTAACTCAGTCCTAACGCCATGCTTATCAGCTTCATGATAATCCTTAATTGGCTTGTCTCTATCTACCACCTGAGCCACCCAGGCAATTCTTCTGCAATACCACATTCTTTTGTGTCTCTGTGTATCCTCTTGCCCAGTCATGTAGAATAGGGTAGGGTGCTACCTGAGAATGTGCTTTTCATGGCAGCCATCACTGGCGTGGACCCAGTTCCCTCAACTGACAGTTGACAGGCAACACAGGCAGCACAAGCCTGCATTCCACATCACTTGTTCTCTCCTGTCCAGGGGTAGACTGGTAACCAAAAGAGGCCCTAGACATAAGTTTCAAAGTGGCCCCACATTACACATTTTCAGCAAGCCAGCCCTTTTCCTATGGAAACATTTGGAAATAAAACAGGTAACCACATAAAAGAGGCCCAGGGTGCAGAGGCCTACCCGGAAGTTTCCAGAGTTCACTGTAGGCCAGGCCACCCCTGCTCCTATCCTGCCAAAATGTTTCCACACCCTGGACAATACCACCACTGACAGTAGGCTTTGCTGCTAGTGGTAGAAAATCAGCCTTGCTAGTTGATGGTGCCACTGGGCCATTCTAAGCTGGGACTGCATCAGAAGTCAGCACTATGGTTCAACTGAACCAGAGTGAAGGGGGATGGTGTCGCTTGCTAGAGAGTGACCAGCAATGAGTGGAGTGTCATTTAACACTCCCTTGTCTCAGCTGTCACCACTCGGGCAGAGTGCTGCAGTAGTGGGATCTGTAGCATGTGATGTGTCCTTCTGGAACACATAATTGTGCCACAGTATTTAAGGATTTTACAAAAACGTGGTGCGTAAGGTTTTCTTCGGTTACCTGGATGAACTTTCTTCTGTAACTTTCTTTTTCGATTTTTTTTAGCTTTGTGCAACGGCATGAGTAAAACGTTGTTGTGGTTTTCCACGATCTGTGCTAGTTTTGGACAGTGACATGAGAAACTTTGTGCTGACTTATTTAAGATCCATACTAGTTTTGCATCTAAGGCCCAAGAAATTTGACAATTAATTTTGTATTGTAACCATGCTAGGTACCTGCAGCAGCATGAGAAACTTCACACAGCTATTGATCGATTTGTGATAGGTTCACGTAGTGGCTGGAGTAACTTTGTGCCGTTCATTTCTATTTGTGCAAGGTTCACGCATCAGCAAAAGAAACTTCATGCAAGTTGTTGTTCAATTCGTACTATGTTCATGCAAAGACACAAGAAACTTAGTGGCACTCTTTTTGATTCATGCTAAATCCGCGCAGCAGCACGAGAAACCTTGTGCGGCTCGTTTCAATATGCAGGGGTTCCAAAATGGTGGATTGCATAAAAACAAATCAAAATCTTACATGGCTGGCAGAACAGAATTTTACAATTTCGCCCAGCTCTATTCTATTGTACAATGCACTAATTCCTCTTATTGAGTTTTATATTCCTGAAATTGTTAATGACCAATCCTTGGCCACGTCATTTTATCTTTCTTTTGTGAATATCATCCGGCCTTTCTTAACCAAACCTGCGTCTCAGATTACACATGCTATTAGGAAACTCTTGCTACGACAAGGACGGTGGAACAGCCAACTCTGATCTCCTGATGGAAATTCAATTAAAGAAAGACCCTTACATAATCCAACTGCACTGAGCGGCCTTTAAGACCCTAATCCTGAACAAGAATAGCGCTGCAGAATTAGAAAATTGGGAATGTATTTTTAAAGCCCAGGAAAACAGAGACTCAAAAACCTTTTGCCATTTAATTTCAGATTGGGAACCACTATGAGGTTGAATCTTGTATTCGAAACCAGGAGTGGTTTCACTATTTCAGTGAATTGTACAATCATGATACCGTGAATGCACCTATGAACTTATTGTGGCGAAGGATGAATACAAAGTATGTGACAGAATCCTGGAAGTAAAGGTCCCATTGATCTCTTTAAAGAAGAGCCAATTGTGTAGACACCGATTTTTAACACAGTATTTTAATAGTTTACACTCTGCCTGTTTCTTTCCAGCCAGTTGGCGAACTGCAGAAATCCTCCCGATTTTTCAAAAGGGCGATTGTTCTCTTCCCAGCAATTATAGACCCCTTGGTCTAATTGATAGCTTATCCAAAGTGTATGATATTTTCTTAAACAGATTGAAACGATTGGTGAATGTTGCTTATTTTATTACGTTGTTATATGATGGTTTTACTAATGAATTGGCACGATAGACTAGGCCTTCTGCCTTTTTTTAAATTTTAACGAAATAGATTTTAAAGAAGTGTCCTTTATATCTTCTTTTTATAGATTTTAAAGCTGCTTTTGATTCTGTTAACTGTGATGTCTTATGGTATTTATTAGCTAACTTAAAAATGTACACGCTCCTGAAGATGTTTTCAACCCATGCATGGTTGTACGAATTAAAAACAGCGGTGGTCATGCACGGTCATGAAAGCGAGATAACAGACCCATTCCCTGTGCTTAGCTTGGCACGCCAAGGTTGTGTTCTCGCCCCAATTCTTTAGGCCTCATGACGACCCTGGTGGTCCCGTAATGAACGGTGCCGGTACGGGACCGGCACTGTTGATTACGAGGTCCCCTAGCGGGACCCAGAACAGACGAGGTGAGGGGACCAAGGAGGAGCTAATAACAGGCCCGTTATTAACGGGCCCGTTATTAGCTCCATCCCCATTCCCATTGAACCCTATGGGGGCTCAAATGGGAATGGGGAATGGTTTTATGCATGAGAAATTACCGGGTCTTCCGAGGTCGGAATGATCTGGTAATTCCTCATTCACAGAACCCAGTATTGGAGCCCGGTATGGAGGCAGCCATGCCCTTACTAGGGGCATGGCTACCTCCATACTCGTAATGAGGCCCTTTGTCTTTAATATTTTAATGTCCTGCCATTGAAAGACTCAAATTCTTGAGCATATGCCCCTTTGATAGGCAACATAAAGATTGTTATTTTATTAAATGCGGACGATGCAGTCCTCATTCCTAAAACAAGAATGGGTCTTCAAAAACAGCTAGACATTATGGGCCTCATTACACGGATGACGGTGGACCAAGGTGCTATTAGCACCTTGGTCCATGCCGGTAAAATACCGGCACCGCCTTGGTGGAAAGGGGAATTACCGCCCTATTCCAAGCTTGGTGGGGCGGCAATTCCCCCTTCCCCCATTGCCCTTCCCCATTCCCATTTTTGCCCCATAGGGCATAATGGGAATGGGGAAGGTGCTAATTACGGCACCGCAAATTGCGGTACCGTAATTAGCTCCCTGGTTCCTTTGCGGGTTGGTTTTTAACGCCTGCAAAAAGCAGGCGTTAAATTCCCCAACCCGCAAAGGGACCTCGTAGTAAGGCAGTAAGATTTTACCAGTACCGGTAAAATAACGGTACCGGTAAACCCTTACCGCTGTCCGTGTAATGAGGCCCAGTAACTGACTGCTGCAAGAATAGGTGCCTTAATGGTAATCATCAAAAATCTATGCTGTTGGTTTTACGCCCCACACCTAAAGGTAAGGCAAATATTGCCCTGGATGGAGTAAAGCTTCAGGAGGTAAACCTTTATGATTACCTCAGCCTAAGGTTCCAAAATGATACCAAATGGGCTAGTAAAAAAGCCAAAAGTGAACACATATTAACACATTACACAAATGCACGCTGCACTTTAAATGGTTGATTGTGGAACCATTCGCAGTTTACAGCCCTCGAGGATTACAAGGTCCAGGGAGTCCCTTTAGCACTTCACAGGGGTAAGCTATGGGGCATGGATGGTATGGATTCTCTAACCAAATTGGAAAACACATTTGCAAAGCTCATAGTTGCCTTACCACAGAGCACCTTGGTAACTGTTTTATGTATGGAGAGGTTGGCATGCAACCTCTTGAGTTTATTGCACATAGTGAACCTCTTTTATAATGGTTGCACTTACAAAAGTTTGCAAGTCCATCCCGCCACAAGGAAATACTTGGGGGGTGTCTTAAATACACCATGAGGCAAATCCTCGAACTAGTTCTGCCATGTTTCATCTATGTTAAACTCTGATCACTTACTGGGTGAAGATGTTTGTGTAACTGGGGGAATTTATAGGGATATCAAGCAGAAACTAGATACCCTTTACATTGAGAAGGAAATATCTGTATTTGTTTCCCAAATTACATTTCCTGGGTGTATTGTTTACAACACCACTACTAATTCGTAAATTATCTGAATTGGATTTTCCAGTTTATAACAGATTGTGGTACGCTAAAGCCCGCCTAACTTTCTTTCCTATTGTTGAGTTTTCAAACAAATGGGCGATTAATCTCTCTAATGTTGCCCAGTTTGCTTCGATGTGACAGTAACTATTATCCCCTTCCTTATTCGATTCTCCGAAATACACTTCATAACGGAAACAATGGATCCGCCCAATCCTTTTGAAATACCAGGCTTGTTCGAAAGTGATGCTCTTGTCATCTGTAAAATGACATGCTTCAAGCAATGTATGTTTGCAGTTTCTATTTTGTTGGGCAAAAGCATTGCAGGTAAGATCCAAAGAGGGCGTTATTGTCCCGTCATTAGTCTTTTTTCCACAAGTTCTGCATCCTGCCTTTCAATCGGTTTTTATCGATTTCAATCACTGTCTTTGATTTTAACTGCCTCGAACACATGTTTTTTTTATCATTGCACCTGGCTTATTTTTCTTTATTTGTTGGTTGTATTGTGATCGTATGCTTCTTGGCTTGTATAATACGGTATTTGCACATCTATGCACTCAAACCCGAAGCAAAGTATTATAAAGTATTATTGATTGGTTGCAAGCCTTTTCTATTACCTCTTTTCAAAAAAAGAAACACGTGTGAAACTTAGCTATGTTGCCCATTCCTATACTAGTTTGCATGTTGTCAGTTGGAGGAAATATATTGTCTACATTTACAGACGTTCACATATTGTGTTAGGCAAAGTAAGAACAATCACAAAGTGAAAGGAAATGTGAGACACTGAGAGGAATGTTGGAGTACAACTAAAAATAAGACGATACAGTGTGCCATGGGTTTGATATCTAGGTCAGAATGACTCGGCCTTTCACACCCTAACCCTCCACGGTCGTGGGTCATTATAGTGACGCGATTATTGCACTGCTTCCAGTCTGACAGAATCCAGCACGAGGCGGCATATAAACCACCATTTCTTCAAAGTCAGCCCACCCCAGCTCATTAAGGAAAGTGGCGAAGCACCAAATCGGAGGTCAATCTAGGGATCTGAACACAGGTGCCCCCAAAGTGCAGAAAGGTATCAGTAAGCTTGAAGGTTAGGGACATTACAATATTCCGCAGATTTAGTTCAGAAATGCGAAAGGTTAGCAACTAGCAAAATCATTTCCCATAAATCACGAAAGAAACCTTCTGCAATGTCCGAAGGAATGTGGCATTATGTGTAGCTTTGCGACCTGCGCAATGCGACACGTGAGCTTGCACAGCAGAATGATTGTGTGACATGGAAATTAAAATGCTACAAATGATTGTATTGGCGCTCATGCGCATTGCAGTCTGCAGATGAGCATTGTCATGCATTGCGTATTTACGTGGACATGGATATATGTGCCGAAATAAGCAATGCACATGTGTGGCGATGTGTGTGCCCGTGTGCATCATTTGTTGCCGTGCCAAATAGCTAATCATTCTGCTATGACACGTTAATGACATATTTGCGGCATACACTCTATCATCAATGTGCTTTTCATGGCTCTGGCTTCAAGTTTATTTTTGAACACTTGTTTTGACTTGCATTACATTTAAATGATCTTGCTGTTTGCCTCAGATAGCTTGCTGGGTTGTCCCCTTAGCGTGTTTACAATCAAAGTAAAAGCGCAAAAATAGATGTGTTCTTTATAATCTGAGCTAGTATTTCCCTCTGTCCCCAAAAACGCAGTTGTGGGGTGCAGAGCGGATCAAAACAATAGTAACACTAATGGACCAACAGCTCTTTTAGTTTTACACCAGCAACAGTAATTCATAAACTGCTAATGCATTCGCTATCCTAATATCCGGGAACATGCCACCATGCCAAGCAAAATATAAAACAATGTCTACAGCTCAAATGTTGGAGTCAGCAGCAGACGTTTCACACAGTAGTGGCTCATTGGCATGTCATTTGCATCAAACTTGCATACTTAGCAGGTTGAATTATCACTGTTTAGATTAGTGCTGTTTGCATTTAACAGACGTCAACAATCTGATATATAATGTACACCACTGACAAGCTCTAACAAATGTATACTATTTAAATAAATAAATAGATACTGGACATGCGCAAACCTCACTGCCGAAATCAGTGTTACTCGCATGACAGAAACAATGGCAAAACCATGAAACACTGGTATTACTGTGTAGAAAAATGCCAGTAACAGCAAGTCTGACATGCACAATCATGGAAACACCGGCAATGGGCCAACCGATGGTGGAAACACCAACACCGGAATTACAGAGATCCGGAAACAGCGTCATCATTGGAACTGGAAGCTCGCCATTGTGCCATTTTGAAAAAGACAATCCATATAAAGTTGTGCTCTACATGTGTGCAGTCCAAAGCTGCCAGAACATTGGGCATTCCCGCAATTGCATGGAAGAGGACTTTGGTGGCATTTACCTGTAACTGGGTGGTTGGAAGTGCAATGTGCTGGGCCACATGGAACAGGAGGGAGTCCAGAGCCCGCACCAGCACTTTGAATGTAGGCTAAGATATGCCATGCAACTGGCTCACAGAGTGCTAAAACGTGCCTTTGGCGAGAAGTACAGGAATAACATCAGCTTCAACAGTGCTAGTATGGCTGTCCGGAGGTCTATACTGCTCCCGATGTCATCCTGGATGAGGTCCACAAGTTCCAGGATAGTGTCCCTGTTTAGACAGTACAAGGTGTGTATCTGGCCATCGTTCAGGGCCCAGGGTGTTGCCCTTGTTGAGAATCCCAGCACGCCTCTATATCGCCACTTTCATGGCATTCATCCTCGTCATCATCCTCCTTCTCCTCCTCCCCCTCCTCCACTCCTTGTCCTGTTATTGCCACTGCTGCAGCTCCAGGTCACTCAGCTGCACTCCAGCATGCAGCAACTACGAGGGACAGCATGGCTGTGTTAGGAAGTGTTTCTGTGTGGGTGTGGTCCATTTGTGCTGTTTCTGTGCTTACATTATGAATCTGGATGCATTTGGTGCACCTGGGCCAGTTTTCCGGCTGCTCTGTGCTTCTGGTGTTTCCGCCATGGATTTGCTGAAATTTCTCGAATTTTTATGCTGGTGTTACCGGCAAATCCATTCTCATAATCGCACTGTGTTTCTGTGGTGCCGGTGTCTCCTTCACAAGTCTGGGTAGGTGCTGCAACTACTGCTGCCTGTTCTACCAGCAATGGTGGCACAGTTTGTGGTATTACCAGCATCAATGTTACTGGTAAAACAACTCACAATGCTGTGGTATAGAAAAAGGGCTGTTAAATGGAATTACCAGCATTTAATTTCCAGACGGTCACACTTGTAATGACCCCCCATCTACCGGATCACCCCACATTCTCCATTGACTCATCAAGCAATGCCACTACAATATGGGGCCCTATAAATTATTATATGTATTGTATTAAAAAAAAGAACTAGGTCAGGAAAATAGTACCACACTGACAGGATATATGATAACAAATGTGGCCACCATTTTAAATGCTTCAAATCTATCCCCAAACAATAATATTGTATGGGACCTGCTCGAGCACCATTTTGAATGATATGTGATTCACACAGACACATTCCAACACATGTTAATGTTTTGGGTGGCCATACCATGCCTGTGTCCTCTGCATCTTTTGGAGTCACCACTTTTTGACATTTCTTTTTCTGAACATTTTTGATCTATCGGTTAAAGAAGTTGTCAGTGCATGTCACCTCGGGAGAATATAAAATCTTATAAACATTGCCAGATGTCTATAATCTCTGTTTTTAAGATACCAGGTAAGTAGCTCATCTGACATATCACACCTGAATTAAATGTCCACCCAGTTGATTGCACAGACCCTCTCAAGGCCCCCAGTATTATGTGCACTGCTGGGCACCAATTTCTTACTCGTGAAGACGTTATCAGAAACAATGTTTTTAGGTTAGCAATTCTTTTACATTTCCCGTCATAATTAATTGGGAAGTACCCACAGTTTGAACAGTCTGATGGACAAGAACACCTGGCTGCTCTGATTAGGGCAATACATATTGGTACAAGCAAGTATTCTGATGTATCTGCACTTTGATGTGGACTCATTTCCCTTCAGTATCTGTTGGATTAGAAATGACTCTGGCGACGAGTTTCTTCAGGTGGAATGTTGCAACAACACACGTTGTCCATTTTCCCTGTGATCATATATTGCTCTTTGCTACCGCTTTAACTCATTGTATGGAGCAACTCTCAGTGGGTGCAGTTGAACTAGCTCAATGGAGAACCTACATGTTTTTTTATAAATGAATTACGTTTTGTTTTTTCCACCATAGCATGACCAATCCCCCTTCCCTTCATACAAATCACCTTAGTTGCCCTTGGAATAAGAGAATATAGAATGATGTGATATTGAGTTACCAGTGGTTCATCATTGATTCCAGTAAATAATAGAGGCATAAAGACAGCTGACTCCAGATCCATATGCAAACACAGCCAGGCAAGGTCAGGAGTAAAAGCAAAGAAAGGAAACCATGATTAGAAGAGAATAACAAAGAATGTTCAGCGACTAAAGTGCCCGACACTATACTAGCGCTATAATGGTCAATCAGTGCTGGATTGCAACAGTGACTGCTCAGTCAACTGTCCCAGACTGACTCTTTATTGTGTTATTACAGCAGATGTAGCCAGGGAGTGTTGTCATTTCTAATGATAACATATGCATTGCTAACAGGCATAGTAGAGACACATATAAATACATGGCATGTTTTCTAATGTACAGAGTGATAAGGAAATAGGTCTAGTTAATTGAATCCATCAGAAGTAGAATACATGCACTCATTACATCAAGTCTAATGTTAATTTTGCTTTACTGAAATGATTCAACCCCCATAAGGCATATAACATTTCAGCAAATAAAACAACCGTTTCTTCGCTGGACTAGATGAATTGATTTAAAGTGTAATTCAAACCTGAATCTTTTAAAGATATTGACACAGAATGTAAGGCTACATAACCAATGTACTACACTAGACATATATATCAGAGCAACACGTGCAGTATGAAAAGGATGTACCAAAAACGGCTGCAGTTAACATACAATGCAGAAGTACCTTAAATATCAATTAACTTACTCAATGTAAACAGTGAAGGGGATGCACACATCTGATTCAAACAAGGAACATACAACTAGTGATGATTTCATTGAAACTACATCAGAAAAGTATTCTGAACCTGAGATTATAATAAAGAGCCAATTAGATGACATTGTAAAGGTCCACCATAACAAGCTACAATGGGATTTACACAGTAAAACACAGTGAGAACACCTAGTTTTATAGTCTGCAAGAAATCTATTCCTTGTCAGTCAGCGAGCCTAATCAGCGGGATAGGTGTTCCCCAATTCCACTTATTTGTGTTTTAGGCTGCTAATGACTTCCCAAAGGTCTTCATAGGATGCAGTAGTACTGGCAATTATTGGTGCAATAGACTACATTTAACATGTAACTGCTGCAGGGCAGGTCATAGTACCCAGAATGCTTTGCGTATGCTGCTGTCTCTATTCAGCGTTCTGAGATAGACACATTATATATCAGTTCCAGGAAATCTGGCCTTTTCCCTTTGCCGCACTGAGCACGTAATGCAAGACATCTATTGGAAGAAAACAACAATGATTCCTCTGAGCTAATTCCATGTAGAGCTGATACCTGACACACGACCCAGTCAGTGAGCTATTCGGACATTTATTTGCCTCTCTAGTTTCATAAAGTGTTGTTTTGGATTAAAGCAATTCATGAATTAGAAGTATCCGTTCCCTTTGTGTTTTCCTGGCGTCTAAAAAGGTATGCTGTGAGCTGTATTGTGTGTTGCTAAGCCTTTCTTCAGTTTCAACAAGTATTTTATAAGCTTCTTCCTATTTTTCTTGTGTCAAGTTAGTTTACCCTCATAGTAATCATTATGTTTCTTTATTTCAGCCACATCAGATTTCAGTTTCACCAGTTTCTATGGGATATGTTGGATGTCTCTAATTCTCCCCTCAGACAAGACAACACAAGCCTTATGTAGGCCTCAGGGAATTTGTAATATATGCTTTTTTTTAGCTATTCTCCATACATTGGGCCTCATTAGGACCCTGGCGGAGAACCATGGTGCAATTTGCACCATGGTCCATGGCGCTAAGATGCCAATTCCGCCATGGTGGTTGGCGGACTTACCGCCCCATCCCGACCTTGGCGGGGCGGTAAGTCCCCAATCCCCATTTTGCCCTTCCCCATTCCCATTCTTGCCCCATAGGGCATAATGGGAGTGGGGAAGGCGTTAATTACGCCACCGTAAATTACGGTGGCGTAATTAACAACAAGTCCCGTAGCGCCATGGATTTTTCCGCCTGCAAAAAGCAGGCGTAAAATATCACCATGGCGCTACGGGAACTCGTAGTCAGGCGGAAAGGTACGCCATGCTCTACGCCGGCGTAAATCCCTTTCCGCCAGGGTCCTAATGAGGCCCATTGTTTTAAGGCAAGTAACGTCTTGAAACTCCACTTTAGCATGGGGGGTCGGTGTGCGCCTCTTAAGTGAAGCTTCTCCCAGTGCGTGTGCAGTGTTTCTTCTGGAATGCTATTGCACGGATTGGCAGCATTACTCCTGCAGTCTGGGGCCTCACAGGAACAGCCAACACATTAACAAAGGCTCATTTCCGGGGATCTGAGGAGTCAGAAGATTCTGGACACACTTATTGTCCCATAGGACACAACAGGCAGTGTTTCTCTCGCAAAGGTTTCACTTTCTCTCTTCTTTTGTTTAGTGCAGTCCAGGACATGTTTTGACTGGTAAATTTACTTCACACCAGCTCCTGACATGGATGCCATACAATGGAGCCCATCAGCCCATCACCTAAAGGCAGAGATTACAGAGTGTTCAACATTGTAAAATGTAAATGCATCAGGCCTGGCCAAGCTATACACACCCATTTCCTAGGATATATGGAAAATATCAAATATAGCTGCCAATGAATAAAAATGCATGGAATAGAATTACCAGAAGACAAACAGCAGCAACCATTTTCTGGGTTCGCTAGGGCTCCACAATTCAAATAGGGATTCACTTCCGGCATACCTATACAAAATCAGTAATGCTTATCTTTACATGTTCATATTTTGTTTGTTTGTTTGTTTATTTATTCATAATGCGCACCAGACCCGTAGGTAAAAGGACACATCAATAAGAAGGTGCAAAGCTTTCAAGGTTACACGTTCGTTCACATTCTGACACATTATACAATATATTTACAACAAAGAGAAGGGTTACAACATGTTTCAGAAAGATAAGGCGATATAACCGTATCTCACAATATAGAAACAAATATACAAGTTCAAGCAAGTTTAGGGTCTCTGGTTCACTAGACTGTGAGAGGAGACTACGGCAGCCCCAGTGTGCTGACTATAAGAGTAAGGTTAGTAGTCAGTTGATTTAAGCCAGTTTATATACTTCTTTTCTGAAATCTGGATATGGTTGGTCTAGTTTGAGCTCATGGGACAAAGAGTTCCAGATCTTGGCCGCTTTCACTGGAAAGCTGTTGCCGCCAATTTTAGTGAATCTGAATCTAGGTACCGTAAGGCAGTTGGTATTGTTAATTCTTGTCGGTCTGTTGGAAGTTCTTTTAGTTAGTCTGTCTATTAGGTAGCTAGGGGCCGCATTATTTAATGCTTTGTGGGTAAGGGAGACCATTTTTAACAGTATTTTGTTATGGTTCGTCAGCCAGTTATGATGTTTTCTGATCAACGAGATATGTACTCTTTTATTTAAGCCTTGTGCAGCTCTAAGTCATTATTTTGAAGGACTTGTAGCCTTTGTATAATAGCTTTGTTAGCACCACTATAGAGGGTGTTGCAATAATCTAGCCTGGAGAGTGTTAGTGCTCTCGGCAGGATCATGCAACTGTCGTTGGAGAGGAATGGTTTACAAATCTGATAAGCTTACAAGTATAAGCAGTGGTAGAGGCCAGGGATTTCACTTGTTTGTCAAAGGACAAAGTTAAGTCAAGGTAGAAACCAAAGGTTTTTACCTCCTTTGTAACTCTGATGATGATGCCGTCGACGATAAATGAAGAGTATTCTTGGCCTAGTTTATTGATGTTAGTGTGAGTACCCAGGATTATCAGCTCTGTCTTATCATCATTCAGATGGATCATGGGTAGCCATCCATGCCTGGATGTTGAGATAGGCCCTATTCAGCAACACCGGGTCCGCACTGTGATACCCTGAAAGAGGGAGGAGAATCTGTGTATCATCTGCATAGTTAGTGTAGGTGATACCCAGAATGTGCAGATCATCGAATAATGGTTTGGTGAATATATTGTATAGGGTAGGGGAATTGCAAATTAACAAGGGGGTCCTGGGAGTCTCTCTGCCAGACATTAGTCCTGGTTACAAGAGACTTACCCAGAGTCTTTAGCTTGCTATCTTTCAAAGAGAAGAAATATCCCAAACATATCAGTGTTTGTCCTGCCCTGGGGCAGTCCAGCACCGAAATGCTAGGCAATTCTCCTCTGAACAAGAGTACCAACAGAAACCCCAGACACGTGTTTCGGTCTGGTTGGACCTCATCAGTAGGGTGGATCTGTGCCTCTCTAAGAATAGTGAGCAAGGGGTCCACGTCTGGATTCCCCTAGTAACTTAGGGTGAGACCCAAAGTTACTTAAATATGCAAATTAACAAGGGGGGTCCTGGGAGTCTCTCTGCCAGACATTAGTCCTGGTTACAAGAGACTTACCCAGAGTCATTAGGTCGCTATCTTTCACAGAGAAGAAATATCCCAAACATATCAGTGTTTGTCCTGCCCTGGGGCAGTCCAGCACCGAAATGCTAGGCAATTCTCCTCTGAACAAGAGTACCAACAGAAACCCCAGACACGTGTTTCGGTCTGGTTGGACCTCATCAGTAGGGTGAATCTGTGCCTCTCTAAGAATAGTGAGCAAGGGGTCCACGTCTGGATTCCCCTAGTAACTTAGAGTGAGACCCAAAGTTACTTAAATATGCAAATTAACAAGGGGGGTCCTGGGAGTCTCTCTGCCAGACATTAGTCCTGGTTACAAGAGACTTACCCAGAGTCTTTAGCTCGCTATCTTTCACAGAGAAGAAATATCCCAAACATATCAGTGTTTGTCCTGCCCTGGGGCAGTTCAGCACCAAAATGCTAGGCAATTCTCCTCTGAACAAGAGTACCAACAGAAACCCCAGACACGTGTTTCGGTCTGGTTGGACCTCATCAGTAGGGTGGATCTGTGCCTCTCTAAGAATAGTGAGCAAGGGGTCCACGTCTGGATTCCCCTAGTAACTTAGGGTGAGACCCAAAGTTACTTAAATATGCAAATTAACAAGGGGGGTCCTGGGAGTCTCTCTGCCAGACATTAGTCCTGGTTACAAGAGACTTACCCAGAGTCATTAGCTCGCTATCTTTCACAGAGAAGAAATATCCCAAACATATCAGTGTTTGTCCTGCCCTGGGGCAGTCCAGCACCGAAATGCTAGGCAATTCTCCTCTGAACAAGAGTACCAACAGAAATCCCAGACACGTGTTTCGGTCTGGTTGGACCTCATCAGTAGGGTGAATCTGTGCCTCTCTAAGAATAGTGAGCAAGGGGTCCACGTCTGGATTCCCCTAGTAACTTAGGGTGAGACCCAAAGTTACTTAAATATGCAAATTAACAAGGGGGGTCCTGGGAGTCTCTCTGCCAGACATTAGTCCTGGTTACAAGAGACTTACCCAGAGTCTTTAGCTCGCTATCTTTCACAGAGAAGAAATATCCCAAACATATCAGTGTTTGTCCTGCCCTGGGGCAGTCCAGCACCGAAATGCTAGGCAATTCTCCTCTGAACAAGAGTACCAACAGAAACCCCAGACACGTGTTTCGGTCTGGTTGGACCTCATCAGTAGGGTGGATCTGTGCCTCTCTAAGAATAGTGAGCAAGGGGTCCACGTCTGGATTCCCCTAGTAACTTAGGGTGAGACCCAAAGTTACTTAAATATGCAAATTAACAAGGGGGGTCCTGGGAGTCTCTCTGCCAGACATTAGTCCTGGTTACAAGAGACTTACCCAGAGTCTTTAGCTCACTATCTTTCACAGAGAAGAAATATCCCAAACATATCAGTGTTTGTTCTGCCCTGGGGCAGTCCAGCACCAAAATGCTAGGCAATTCTCCTCTGAACAAGAGTACCAACAGAAACCCCAGACACGTGTTTCGGTCTGGTTGCACCTCATCAGTAGGGTGAATCTGTGCCTCTCTAAGAATAGTGAGCAAGGGGTCCACGTCTGGATTCCCCTAGTAATTTAGGGTGAGACCCAAAGTTACTTAAATATGCAAATTAACCAGGGGGGTCTTGGGAGTCTCTCTGCCAGACATTAGTCCTGGTTACAAGAGACTTACCCAGAGATCATGGGTAGCCATCCATGCCTGGATGTTGAGATAGGCCCTATTCAGCAACACCGGGTCCGCACTGTGATACCCTGAAAGAGGGAGGAGAATCTGTGTATCATATGCATAGTTAGTGTAGGTGATACCCAGAATGTCCAGATCATCGAATAATGGTTTGGTGAATATATTGTATAGGGTAGGGGAGACACAGGAGCTCTGGAGTACACCACACTGGATGGGGGTTGGGTACGTTGCCGCCGATTTGGAAAACACCCTCATTGTCCTCTCGCTCAGGAAGGATTGTATCCATCTGATAGCCTCAGTAGAAAATTGAGCTGCTGAGTCCAGGTGTCTACATAGGACCTTGTGATCCACTAGGTCAAATGCAGCTGAGAGATCAAGTAATAGGAGAAGAGCTGTCTTCGCTTTATCTCTCAGCTCATCAACCTGTGTTTTTAGGTCGATCAAGGCAGTTTCCGTCCCATGTAATGGGCGAAAACCAGACTGTCTGGCTCCCAGGAGGTTGTGCAAATCAAGGTATTTTTGGATCTGGATGTATGCAACTTTGTCAAGTATCTTGAGTAAAAATGGTACCGTCATAATAGGGCGGTAGTCGGTGGGAATAAGTGGATCTAGTGTTTGCTTTTTCAAAAGTGGGAGTACCCAAGATTGTTTTAGATTAGCGGGAATGGTGCCAGAAGTGAAGGAGGCATTGCTCAATTTGGAGATGAATGGCGACAGATCTCTAGCGGTATCTTTTATGATCTGAGCAGGGCAGATGTCGCCTTTGCAGTTGGATGGTTTAAGAGATAGGATAGTTTTCTCTACCTCTAGAATGGTAGTTTTAGTGAAACAGAATATGGCAATCGGGGCTGCAGGAATGTCACTAGGAGGAGGTGTGTATGAGGGAGGGTGTATCTTTAGTGTATCTTTTTTTAGGTTAATTTTATTTTGGAGATTGTTTATTTTGTTGGCTAGTGTATGTTGGATATCCGAACACCGCCTCATTACGACCCAGGCGGTAAGTTACCGCCTGGGTCGTACCCTTACCACCATGGTGTAAACTATGTTTACACCATGGTGGATGGTGGATTTACCGCCCCATTCCAAGGTGAGTGGGGCAGCAAATCCCCATTTCCCATTTTACCCTTCCCCATTCCCATTTTTGCCCCATAGGGCATAATGGGAGTGGGGAAGGCGCTAATTACGCCACCGTAAATTACGGTGGCGTAATTAGCGCCATGGTCCCTTAGCGCCATGGATTTTAACGCCTGCAAAAAGCAGGCGTTAAAATCACCATGGCGCTAAGGGACCTTCTAATCAGGCGTTAAGGGTCGGCGCCGTTTACGGCGCTGTTAACCCCTTAACGCCTGACTCGTAATGAGGCCCCAAGTCTTGTTTTTGATGCAAATGTCTGGTGTGGGGCTCGGGGACTCTAATTATTTTAGAATAGTAAATAATTCCTTCATGCTTGAGTTGGATTTGGCAATGTGTTCATTGTAAGAATTCTGTTTTGCCATGCAGATTTCTCTTTTGTAATGCATCGAGATAGTGGTTAATTTGCCTTCATTTTCTTTGGAAGGAGAAAGTCTCCAGGCAGTTTCACACTTCCTTTTTAGATTGCGTAGATCCTTTAGTTGTGGGGTGAACCACTGGTTTAGGTGGGCTTTTGGTTTGCAAGCTCTCAATTTAAGCAGGGCAATTTTGTCCAATGTGGTGAGCATGGTTTCATTATATTCATGGACCAGTGTGCTGGGGTCCAAATTATCAGGCAGTGAGTTAAGAGTCGGGAGAATAGCAGAGATCACTTTGTCCACTTTTATATTCTTTTTGTTTCTGGTTCGGCAGGGTGGCGCCAGTTGCGGGGCCATAGAAGGAGGTTTGGTGGTTGATAGAGTGAAGGACACGAGTGTCTGGTCTGTCCACAATTGATTGTGGCGTAAAAGTAGTGATAGTAGCTGTACAATTATGATCAGCTACCCAGTCTAGCATTCTACCTTTGCTGTGAGTAGGATTATTAGCTTTCTGTGATAATCCTAGAGCCGAAAGGATGTTGGCTACCTCAGACGCATGTTTATCTGCTGGGTCGTTAAAGCCTAGGTTAAAGTCGTTAATTAGTAGTAATTGAGAAAGCTCCAATGGGGCCAGGTAGTCTGTAAAGTAGATGGATAGTAAGTGACTGGGAATTCATTAGGGGAAGTTTGGCAGTGAGGATTTCACATGAAGGCAAAGTTTGTGGAGGGGATAGTCTTAGTGATAGGCTCGCTCTGGAAATAATAGGGATTTCTCCGCCTCGGGTTCCGTCTCTATCTTGCCTGGATATCGTGTATCCATCTGGGATGACTAACATAAGCGAGGGCCCTGCAGCATTATGTCGCTGGATTCCGTTTTGGCAAGGAAATCAAGGTTTTCCTCTGTTATTAGATCTGCGATGTCCGTAGCATGGACAACTAAGGATCTCATGTTTAGGAGTGCACCTTTAAGAGGGTGTACTTCTATTCTGGCTGTCGCTTGGTGAGGCCTTGATGAGTTTGAAGCAGTTAACATAGTATTGTGAGTCGTAGTCTGACTGCCAGCGGTGTAAAGAGTCACTGAGTGTGTAGGTTGGTTAATATTATTAAACTTTCTCTTGACTTGGCTGTTGGTTTTCTTATTTATCGGTGGTAGTGATCTTGTGAGTGGTTTGTATAGTTCAGCAAGTCTTGCCCGGACTCTCAGGTTTCTGTCATTAATAGTGCAGGGGAAAGTGGCATAGGCTTCTGGACCTGTATCACAGAGATATTTAGGTTGGACAGAGCTAGGGCTGTCAACTACCAAATTTGTCAGATTGGATGGGAATGGTTCAACCTTAGGTGAAACTGCTCTATTGCAGAGTTCTAAAGAACTAGTGGAGAGGAAAGTGGTGGCCATCATTATACAGTATGCTGTACTTTGGAATAACATGTTTGGCGGGAGGTATATTGTAACCTCTGCAAATGGTAGGGGGTTCTGAGCATGCACCTTAGCCACGGTCAGGTGTGGCGGGTAGGTTGGACTATCAATAGTCAGATGAGACCCTGGAGGTAATTATCTAGAGTCGCGTGATCTCTGGTCAGGGGCCTAGGGGTGGCCGGAAGGATTGTTGGAGAAGCGGTACATTAAAGCACGCAGATTGCAAGTACATAAGCATGGGAGTAACATTCATTCAATCCATGCATCGGTGCACATGATAATGTCAATCAATACTTGGTCATTGCATTAGTACATAATATGTAATGAATGCACAGTTAGAGCGCCGTGGGAAACGCATAGAAGTGAGTGTCAGCTGAGACATACTATAGTGATAAGACTAGGCAGTATGAAATGATGCCAAGGTAGGGAAAAACAGTGCACAGCACACACAGTTTCGAAGGCGGGTAGGCATTTCCAGTCAAAATGCATAGTGCCGTGAGAGTGTGGGTTCTAGTTGTAGACTAAGTGCAAATCACAGGCACCAGTCTTGAGGGGCAGTATACATTTTATCAATACAAGGTAAACGTAGTAGGTGGACGTAGGGAGGTGGTACCCACTAGTTCTAGAACATTTGCAACAGGCAGGTAATTAAGGAGTCAGTGTACATTACACAGAATAGTTGAATGATCGCTTATGATAGTGCGCAGAGCATGTGTTTACAATGGGTAAAGTACGCACGATTAGGCCAGTGGGAGCACTGAAGTACATTCAAAATCAGTTAAATCAAAGCATAGATTAGTACATTCAAATTAGTTAAATCAGAGCATAGGTTACATATAGCGTGGCCGTGCGCTAGTAGGAGGGCACCCAGTGCAATAGCGTGACGGGATAGTACGCAAAGCACGCAATTACAGAGGGTGAAGTGTGCGCTGAAGTACATTCAAAATCAGTACAATCAAAGCATAGATTAGTACATTCAAAATCATTTCAATCAGAGCATAGATTACATATAGCCTGGTAGTACGCTAGTAGGAGGGCACTGTGTACAATAGCGTGGTGGGATGCGGCTACGCAGTCGGGGGCCCGAGTGTTCAGCAAGGCAGTTCAGAAGCTAATGAACAGTTGACAGCGGGCAGGGCAATTGGGCAGATAGAGTTGTCTAGGTTTACAAATGGCGTAGCGGGCCAGTTAGGGCATATAGCAGTGTGAATCAAGGTCCACTTAGTATTTTAACTGTAAGTTTAGGCAAATCCAGCTCTGGTACTTATGGCCTGGTGTGCTTTGCAGGAGGGAACATCAGCGAACTTCAGAGCTCATTGGAAGTACGACAATAGGCGAAATAGAAGAGGACATGACGAGCAACACCACAAGTAGGCGTGGTGTGAGAGACCTTGGATTAGTTGTTGGACAGCAGTACTGGCGGAAGGTGTGAACGGCTAGTGACTGGCTCGGGACAGGTAGTGAGCCTTCGAGGTTGTGCCTTAGAAGGCGGGCCGGCTTCTCGCCTGCCGGCGAATGGGAGCAATGTAAATAGGATGGCTCCAGACAATCCTAGCCAGCCTTGTAGAGGCTGTGAGGCAACACAGATGCAGATGGCTTGCTAATGCAAAGCAGCCATCTAGGAGTTCAAAACCTTGTGGTTTAGCAAATGTGACTGCCATGAGTTAATATGCAAAAGCGATTTCACCATGCTCAGATACTTGTGGTGTCAAGATTGTTAGATGCAGCGAATTTGCGACCGTAAATAGAAGTTGAATCTGGATATTTTCATAAGTTCGCATCTCTGGCTAATTTCATCTGAGTAAAGCCCAAGAGCTTACTGTGGTGGTGGGGCCCATCCTGGTCCAGGAAGGGGGCACTGCTCTGGCAGTGGATCTCCTGCTCCTTTCGAAACTGGTGACTGCTGGTGACTGAAACAGGCTTGGTACAGGTAGTGAGTCTTCGAGGTTGTGCCTTAGAGGGCGGCCCGGCTTCTCGCCTGCCGGCGATTGGGAGCAATGTAAATAGGATGGCTCCAGCCAATCCTAGCCAGCATTGTACAGGCTGTGAGGCAACACAGATGCAGATGGCTTGCTAATGCAAAGCGGCCATCTTAGAACACCAAACCTCATGGTTTAGTAAATGCGACTGCCACAAATTAATATGCAAAAGCAATTTCACCATGCTCAGATGCTCGTGGTTTCAAGATTGTTAGATGCAGCGAAATTGCGATGTTAAATAGAAGTCGAATCTGGATATTTTCATAAGTTCGCATCTCTGGCTAATTTCATCTGAGTAAAGCCTAAGGGTTTACCGTGGTGGTCATCCAGATCCAGGAAGGGGGCACTGCTCCTGCAGTGGAGCTCCTGCCCCTTTTTGAAACTGGTGACTGCTGGTGACTGAAACAGGCTCGGGACAGGTATTGAGCCTTCAAGGTTGTGCCTTAGAGGGTGGGCCGGCTTCTCGCCTGCCCGTGAATGAGAGCAATGTAAATAGGATGGCTCCAGCTAATCCTAGCCAGCGTTGAAGAGGCTGTGAGGCAACACAGATGCAGATGGCTTGCTAATGCAAAGCGGCCATCTTGGAGAGCCAAACCTCGTGGTTTAGCAAATGCGACTCCCATGAATTAATATGCAAAAACGATTTCACCATGCTCAGATGCTCGTGGAGTCAAGATTGTTAGATGCAGCGAAATTGCGACGTTAAGTAGAAGTTCAATCTGGATATAAGTTCGCATCTCTGGCTAATTTTGTCTGAGTAAAGCCCAAGGGCTCCTGCTCCTTTCAAAACTGGTGACTGCTGATGACTGGTGATTTCGATGTCTCCTTACATAAAATAGTTCACTCAATTAAGCACGGCGTTCCAGACTATGCCAGCTGTTACCTGTGGAATTTCTCTTTTTCTGATACCAATATATTATATCAAATGTGGCATGAGTCTGAAAGTTCTAAAAGAAAAAATCTCTGATTTTCTTTTGCAATAACATGGACAGTATTTTTTCTGAACCCACAATGAAATTAGAACATTAGGTAGCGTTACTTCTGCCAGGTGTCATGGATCCATTGCACACGCAATAGTATATTGTAAAATTTGGTTACAGCATTACTTTTTTCAAACAAATTGTTATCCTTTTGTAGAGTGATATAATTCTACCAAAAACGTAGTGGAATTGTGCTCTGGCGGTGGAAGTGTAGGAAGGAAGGGAGGGAGCAACTTGCAACACATTTTTCAAGGGTTCCAGCATGCTGCTTCACAGCCAATTGAGTTGAAACAGATTCCAGTTTAGCTGTAACTGATATTCGGTGGTAAAATGGAGAAGTGTGCTTTAACCTCACATAGAACAGTTACGGAATGCCGAAAATGGTCGCAAAAAGTAGTGGAGCTGTTAACTGTAAAAAATAAAGTAGTAGAACACTGCTCCCGACTGTTCCCGCACACTTCGAACACTGTCCTTCTAAAACTAAATGAACATTGTCATGAAAAGTGTAGTGCAAAGTATAATGTGGATAAAGGAGAGATGTCAAACACCAATGAGAAGCCTGAAAGAAATTGCTCTAGGAAATAATAAAGAAAAACGCTCTAGTGTGTGGTCCTGGTGACATGAGTCTGAACCAGAAAGAAGTGTACTTTTGACACCAGTGTTTTTCCACTGAGTAGGGTGAGATGGGTTGTAACACTGCTATCCCCCAAAGGTTTAGTGGATCAGTCTTTATATTGAGTCCTCTAGAAGAAAATTATAAATATTATAATTTCATCAGAGGATGGGTGTGATTTCAGAAAGGATAACTCTGAAAGTTCTGCTGCCAAGGTGGTATCTCAGGCCCTGTATAGAGTCGAAGTGTTGGTCGATTATATCTGGGACAGCCTACACACTATTGACAAACAATTCCAAAAAACAATGTTGGGTGAAAGGTGCTTAGTGTTTTAAGGTGTTGGTTAATAAGTGGATGTCCCATTAATCAAGGAAAGAACATCTACTTAAAACAGCATTATGTTGGTTAAACCTTGGAATTTGGAGGGACATGTGTAACACTGTGATCCAATAACTGAATTATTAGTGCTTTAAATGGGCATGGGATTGGCTGGTTAAAATATGTGGAAAGTGTCTTCTTTAACTTAAAGAAAAAACTCGGTTGCTGCTGCACGGGACAATCCCATGTGATGAAAAGAGACAGCTTAAAGGCACGACAGAGGACAAATGAGAGGAAGCTTGACAAAACCATCAGTAAGCAGCAACTCTGAAACGATCAGACAGAGTATCTAAACTTTATTCCTAGAAGTGTTCATAAGATTCTGATCTGCTACAAAGACTGGAACAGATGCATTCACTTCAGTAGACTAATATGTGGCCTCTAAACGCCTCTAGGTCTACAATGTGGAGAGATTAGGGGATATGGTCTGAGAATCGGAAGCATTTATTTTTGTTTTATTCTTTATATAGTAAATTGAGGCATTGGAGGCTGGTCCACCTTCTGCGCAAATTTGATTGTAGATCTGATAGTGAAGCAATGCTGTCTTCTTAAAAGCAGCTTTAAATATTATAAAAAACGGAAATGGAGCTGGTATAGCGTTTTGTGGCATATACTTTATATGAGCCTGTATTTGGTGGTTCCTGTTGATATTGTTGTTAGGGAATGTTTTTTTTCTTTTTCTTTTATAATCTTAGTTTTGTATCTCAATGGTTGATAAATGTATAGCTGATCTAAACACATTGGGCCTCATTAGGACTTTGGAGGTAGCCATGCCCTTAAGAAGGGCATGGCTGCCTCCAAAATCGTGTCCGGGTCCGGGTTCCCCGAATGGGGAAATGTCGGGCCATTCCGAGTATGGAGGGTCCGGTATTTCCTCCTTCAGGGAACCCGGGCCCGGTCCTTCCCCATTCGAGCCCTCATAGGGCTCAATGGGAATGGGGAGGGAGCTAACAAGGGCCCATTACGAGAGGGCCCCTTGTTAGCTCAGTGGTCCCCTCGCGGGACCAGCTATGGACGTCTGGAAAAACCAGACGTCCAGAGCGGGTCCCGCGAGGGGACCTCGTAATAGTGCAGAGTGGGTTTAACGGCGCCGGCACCATTACCGGCGCCGTTAAATCCATTCCGCAATAAGTTGTAATAAGGCCCATTGTTGTTTCAAATGAATTTGAGAGGCAGTTTGCCACAGTAGTTGGAATTTCAATTTCACCTTGTGCCGTGCGTGTGCGTCTTGTCAACCTGAGGGGTTGACTGGAACCTGCACTGTCAGAGAAGCTCAAGGGAGAATGGTGTGCATTTGTGATCCACTCATCACTAACGTAGTC
This sequence comes from Ambystoma mexicanum, assembly GCF_040938575.1. Lineage (NCBI taxonomy): Eukaryota > Metazoa > Chordata > Amphibia > Caudata > Ambystomatidae > Ambystoma > Ambystoma mexicanum. The sequence goes on along the minus strand of NC_090930.1, from coordinate 1,246,297,768 downwards.
TCCAAACATGGTTTTGCATTTCTGATCATATTCAATATAAAAGATGATTGCCTAGGCTTCCGATCTCCTTCAGCTACTTCTGGAGATAAGAACATGAACTTGAACTTTTGCTACATCTGAATCAGTTGGAGTTTGCACATGCAATCTTTAGGTAACCAAAATGTATTGAGTTGCAGAAGTCCTGCCACAAACAAACAAAGACATTGACCAATGTAATTCGATGAGGGTGGAAGTAAAATACAGAATCTTCCCAGGATCTGCATTTGGGAAAACAATGTGTTTTTTCTGTGATTTCAGGGATATGAACATTAGCAGTAGTATTAGCAAAGACGTGGGCCATTGTGCTCTGTGTTGAAGGGCTTGTATATTGCATGTGCTATGGCTTGGCAACCCACACAGGCTTCCAATGAACATGCATGTATGAAGTAGATGTGTAAAGTGCAAACCTAGCTCGGACACAATGAAGTGTTGTACAAAGGAGACAAACTCTGGGGGATACAAATAGAGTGGAGGAGTAGCAGATAAGCTGTGATAGGTAGGCGGAGCAAAGGAGGAGGGACCTCTAGAAGGGGAGGAATAGGGTTGAGTTGAGTGAACAGCGATTGGCGAGATGTTGTTGAACGAGGAGGTCTTTGGGGTCCATCACAAAGTGTAATATGGAGGAGTCCAATGCAACAAGCTGGGTGGCTTTCAGAGGAGCCAATGTGACCTCTTGGACTCCTCTGAGTAGGGTGTTGCCAAGGTCCAGCTGGGTTGTGTCCAGAGCTTGGATAACATAAACAGGTGACAAAGCATGACTGGTGGAATAGCTAAATCTGTTACCATGTTGCTTGCATCTTGGCAATGTATGTTTTGAATGAGAGGTCACGGTGGATATTAAAGCCAAGAGATGTTGCACCTGGTAAAGGTTTAATATCAGTCAGCCAATTCTGGATTTCAGTGAGCATGGCTGGGTTTCCTAAGCAAAGGAAATCAGCCATTAAATGGTTAAGCTTGAAGTAGGCACTTGCCATGTGGCCATGGTAGATGGGTATGCAGTGCTTGAGCTGATGGATGCCATTGATGCTATTGACCTTTGGGTAAAGATGTGTACCATCTGTGATTGTTTGCATCTTAAAGTCAGTGTTGGTGAGTAGTTTCCACAAATTTTATGTAGAAGATGGGGCTTTATGGAACCATTCAGGTTACTTGGTTACATGGTTGTTCTAGGATCTGTTAGGGCCAATCTGGGTGAGCTGTTCTCTTTTAGGGATGTACGAGGTGACCACCTACAGTACTCTTCTATCAAAGCCAACATGCATTACAAATTTGTGCCAGTCAACAGTATTGAAGGCAGAGGAGAGGGTGAGGAGAATATGTAAGCAGGGGACCCCTTTTTGCAGGATTTTTAGAGCATCATTGCAGGGCCTGGTAGAAGGTTGAGGTAGAGCAGTAGTATTGTGGAAGGTGGAAAGGGTGTGTCTAACATGCACCATTCGTGTATCATTATAACATTCAGTATCCATTCTTAATTAAAGTCACCAGCTTTTGTCCCTGTATGCATCTCTCTCTGCATCATCAGCAGAGATGCTTATCTAACTGGCTGAAGGTTACATTTCACTCCTCTGCTATTGGTCATATCTGGAAATGCATCGTGTGCTTGCCTTTCAGACAAACTTTACTTTGACCTGTCTGGTCATTTCATGTATATATGAAATATGGTGTGCAGATATGGTTTGGAGAGAACAGTTATCACTGCATTCTGCTTGTTATGAGATTGTTAAGAATTGTAAATAAATTGGGTGATACTGAAATTTCACGGAAACAGACAAGTGTATCTCGCTTTCCCTGTGTGTGCCCCCTAACTATTTCTGATCACACAGTGTACAGCCGTACCTTGGGAGGGGGTCCAGACAAATTAGTACTATTACAGACACTATACAGAACATCACTGTGCTCTTGTTGGATGCTTCCATGTTCCCTGTTCTATAGTAGTTTTCTCTGACTGTGGTGGTGTTAGGGAGAGTTCTCATAAATGTGCTAATTCCCTTCACCTTCAAGACCCCCAGCAACTTTACTGGATTTTGAGGACTTGATTTTTTTTCCTGGAGAGAGTGTGATCCTTTTTTTTCCCACTCTCTCATGTATTTTGATGTGTGTTTTACTCTTGTGTTCTTTGATTATGGGGTTTTAGATAATCCCATAGGCATCGTCTTTTCATGTGTGTTACACAGCACCTTCAGTGCATTGACAGAGGGAGGCTTTTTAGGCTGTCCCAAGGTTTAAATACCTTCTCTGGAATAAACTACTGTTTCCCAGAGAATGTAAAGTTAAATTGACTATACTAGTCTTTTTAAATTCCTAGACCCAGCACACCCTATCTTACAATAGAGTGCTGGAGGGGTTACCTAGTATCCCCTATGACTAGAAACTCGTGTAGCAGTCAAATGCTACCCTTTTCTATCAAAATGGCTGGTAGCAGTGGTTTTTCAATGAACAACCATGATTTTTCCCAACCGTGAACACCAGTAGCTAAAAATCACGGGAGCCATGTTTTTCAAGATGACGCCTAAGCCCCCTTTGTTTAAACAGGTCCCAGTCTTCTTTTTTCAGCATTTCTTTTTGAAAAGGTCCTTCTAGAGTTTGTATCTGCGTGCCAAACCAGGTTTGGTCCCTTTGTTTCTATGCCTTTGCTGGGCTTCAGGACTGAAGACCGCCTCTGGCAACGAGTGTCTGGGGTGGGCAGGAAATGAGGGAGGTGCACAAAACTCCCTGTGCTTAGTCTCCTATGAGGCCCAAATGCACTCTGGCGTGATTGGCTGGCTGACTGTTTGGCAAAGACAGCCACCCTGCTGGGTGAGTGGCAGCTAGGCTGGAATTAAAGAGAGAAAACTGTTTAAAAGGCAAGACTATTGGCTTGGAAGGCAGAGTCGACCGCTGGAATGAAAGAACCGAAGACGAGCTGGAAGAGGACGTCTGCTGCAACTACTGGACCGCTGGTTTGCCCAGTGGAGTCCTGCTGCAGGTCCGAATCACCAAGTTCATCTCAACAGAGAAGCCCCTTCAAGGATGACTTCTTCCTTTCTGTTGGTGGAACCACTCAACTCGTAAGCCACCTGGATACCATTCTCGGAGCTGTTTAGGATTAACCAGGTGGAAGGACACCAGCTTGTGTGCTTAAAGAACAGCATCTGGAATCAAAGATTTGCCAATTTGCCTGATTTGTGACCAGTCCCTGTGCAGTGCAGGATTCCCCCAATGTCCTCCCTCTTGCCCCCATGACTGATGCTCAGGAACAGCAAGATCTGCAGGAACTGCCACAACAGAAGTCTTCAGCTGCATCTTTTTCTTCAATATAAGGTACAGTGAAAACCCGACCGAGAGAACTTACCTTTCACTGTCAAAGTTTGTGGAACTTTGGCAACTTGCAGGCCTAGACAGCTTGTGACCCGACATATAAACCTTTCTTCCGTGAACCATGGCAAAGACTTTTCCGTTTTAAATACCAGAACAGTTTTTACTTATACAAGAGACTAGTCCATTGACTTTGGCCTATCTATTGCATTGAATCAACTGGTGAACTCAAATTATTTGCACTGTATTAGAGTAAATATTATATTCATTTTATAAACTTATGCCTTTTTGCTCCTACTTCAATGCTATTTTGCTCCTACTTCTAGGGAGTTCAACTGCTTTGTAATCCGTATTGTAGTATAATGTTTGTGTGATATTGTTTGCCTCATTTAGTGAATGCTTTATAAAAGATTGTGTAATAAATTAATAAGTGTTTCTACCAAGAAACCTTGAGTGTGAGCGTCTATCTGAATACTTGTCATTGTAGACCTTTATGTAACACCCTTACAAGCTCACATTCCCCCTTGGGATAAGCCTGGCTGCTCAGCTCGCTACCAAAAACTGTGTGGTACAGACTTATACCAAAGGTTGGTTTTGCTTACACCTGTAGTCATAGTTGTGTGTAGTTGTCCCAGAGGGTAGTGCATGCAATCTTTGCATAACAGGTGGTGAGTGTCCTCCAAGCGTATTAGTGAGTTCTCACAGTGATCAGATCTAATGCTTGCTGTCAATGTGTTCTTGTGTATAACAAGGTGTATGGGACTTATCTTTGTGGAGCTAAAGTTTAAGTGGTGCATGAATGCTGATGGTCTTGGTGAGGTTCTTGGGTAATGAGATGAGCTGGGTGTTGACATTCCGGAAGGGGTTGGACGTGGAGCCCAACGTTATGAGGTTTAATTTCAATTTGTCCATGGGGAAGTGCTTCAAAGAGCAGTGGGTTGTCTTGGTGGGCTTGAGATTTCCAAGATGGGGGCAAGGTGTGTGGTCGAGCAGAATGGTTATTGCAGCGTGTTCATTTAATTTCAAAGGTAAGAGCAGGGTGTGGTCTGGATGTTTGCCTGTGTGGGGGATAGAGCGATGTGAAGGGGTTAATGTGGGATGTGATGCAAAGGCTGCTGGCTCACCTGGAGTGCATATGGCAGGCATTCAGACTCATTCCAGGTCTTAACAGGACCAAACAGGAGTTGACCTTGTGTTTGGATGCTCCTCGTTTTAGTCTCCAGGTGAGAGGCACCCTGTGATCTAAGCAATAAGAAGCGAAAATAAAGGGTGGGGCTAAAAGTCCCTTGCTCACAATCACAAAGGGGTAAGTGATGGACAGGGTCCTTTAAGGGTACTGACCCCCTTCCAGAACCACTAATTCCACCCTCCACTCAGACTTCAGTCACACTTTACCTTTCCAACATGGTTTAGCATTCAGTCACACTTTACCTTTCCAACATGGTTTAGCATTCAGTGTTCATACAAGAACATTCTCAGAACCACAAGATATGTGAATGGCAAAGGTGTGTTAAACACATTCCACTCTGCTTATCTGTATTTGAGATTTCTAGAGAACGGTTAGTGGGACATGACTAACAAACATTTAACTTTAGAAATTGCTTTAAAAATCATGCCTGATCCTTGAGTTGCAGTTACCATATATATTGTTGAAATTGCTGAAATCAGTGTGTTGCTGTGGTAGAACTAGGAATATGTTTTCCAGGATATAGTGAACTATTTACATTGCCACCAGAGAAGCACATCCCCATACAACAGCTCTCTAAATAATGGCTCTGAAACCACTTTGGAATTGATCTAGTATACCCGCCCCCTCGGCCCATTTTTGTAATTCCTTGAGGATGAGAGCTGCAAATACCTTCCCAGAGCAGTCCAACATAGATAAGAGCCGATACTTCTCTGGTTCAGTTCTGTTCCCCTTTTTGAATACTGGTATGATGATGGCGGCCTGCCAAGATAAAGGAATACGCCCCTCGTACAGTATTTTGTCAAACAGAATTTTAAGGAGACTGGCCCAGAACGGAGGGTTATTTTTCATCACTACATTAGATAGGCCATTCGGGCCTGGAGCTTGAGAGGTGTTTAATTCCTTAATTCTGTCTTGAAGGTCCGCAATAAAAACATAGAACGGGGGAAAAGGGGTTTAGAGCAGGTCAGGATTTAGGTTTTATTATTAATCCCCACATTCTGTTTTTCCATATGGGCAATCCATTCAGCACTGCCTATAGGGTTCACCATATTAGAAATCTTCTTCCCTTTCACCTCCCCTATTACAGACCAAATGTTGCGGGTGTTTTTACTACATAATGTTCTAACCGTGTGCTGCCATCTCTCCAATTTCCTGTATTTTGTATGTATTTTTAGCCATTTTTGATATTCTGCCTTCAACTTCCTTGTTTTGGAGGCTGTAACCTCTCTGGAGTGCACCCCCATTCTGACAAATCGAATATCACCTCTGAGCTTACGCTTCCTATCTCTAATTGCACGATCATATATTACCTCATGAGGCTCCTTCCCCACCATTGATCGTACTTTACAAGAACCGTGTAAACCAGAGGAATTGCTAATCCATCTCTCGATTTCATCGGGTGACATCTGCATAAACAAATTTGACTGTTCGATCCCCCATTTGCCAGAAGCTTTGGAGGCCTTCAACACATTTTTCACCGACCAGGAGATACGATTTAAAGAGTCGTTAGTTATGAGATCGGCCAAATTGGCCACATTCACCTTGGGGGTACATGACCCCAGCTTCAGTATCAAGGGGTCATGGTCACATGGACAATAATTGAAATCTCAGCACTAGTAAAGATATAATCAAGAGTACTCCCACTTCTCCCATTTTTCCACGTATGCTTTCCAGGCCTATCACTTCTTGTACGCCCATTAATTATTTCGAGGTCCCAGCAATCAAAAAAGCCCCTTCAGCACTCCCCCTCGCTATCTGTGAATGCTTGTTTCCAGAGACTATTATTAGACAGATGCTGATTATTACTAGTGCCCCCCCCCACAATTAATCCGTCAATTTAGATCCCCAGCCACAATGACACAGTATTTATCATTGGTTAACTTCCAATTGCTCAAGAGATCATGCAGGGCATCTTGTATATGCTCTCTGTGCGTTGCACCAGGGGGATTATATATATTAATTAACATCATTTCTTCCCATACAGCTTTTACTCTGAAGGGCAGAGTAGCCGCACATATATAATTACTCTCCACTGGGATCACTTTACTATTGATCTTATTCGAGACTCCGATAGCTAAACCCCCATAGGGACGTCCTCTCTCTCCCTTCTTAGGCAAGGTATGGTAGATGGTGTAACCATCTATGGCTGTCGGATGCAACAGCCAGGTTTCTTGTAGTAGAAAAATGGGATAGTTGTTAATAAGTGCAAGGGAGCCCTTATCTGTGAGAAAATGTTGATGGCAATGAGTAGTCCAGCTTTACAAAGAATAATCTCATGGTTGTAGTAAAACCCTGGGTAGCGAGTCTGCCAACCATTTCAGAGTGTTTTGGATGTCCGCCAACTGTACTTTCTCTCCCAATGGTTGGTCAGGCCTGCAACCCTTATTCTGGGATGCAGCGTAGTCAGCACTCGGGGGAGAGGGGTCCTCTTTCTCTTTACAGGCATCTACCTCTATACCCACTTGCATAAGACATTTTTTATGAGTACGAATCAGTTGGGCTGATGCCATGACACAGCAATGGAGGGCAGTGACATTGGTGTTACATACATTAAGTGGTTCCACAAATGAGAAATCTTCCGTACGTATAACACGGAGCTGTGGAATCAGATGTAATTTAGTCAAGACCTCCGATCTTGTCAACCACTTGTCCCTTTTCTTCTCGTTTAAGTTTTTAATAATGCAGATTTTACTTGCATTAGGGTCATCAAGTTCCGTTGCCTCCAGGGAATTAAACTGCTCCTCTTCCTCAACTCTCCCATCCCCGCATTGGGTTGAGTATTTTGTATATTCATCATTCGTACTAGATGAGAGAACTGATTCCGGATCTTCCAGGATCGTGCTAGTGGCTTCCTGCGTTATATCCAGTATAATCAAGCTTGTTAGAGTTCCTACTCCCTTTTTAGTGCGCTTCTTTGTTTTCCGGCCCCTTTTTTTTGCTTATTTAGATCGAGCGGCCGGAACATTGGTGGCTGGTAACGGGGAGGCAATTTCAACCGCCACATTTTTGGCAGCCTCACGTCTTAATTGCCGGCATTGTTTCTTAGTCAAAGGTGCTTTCTTACCGGTCACCTCAGGATCCTCCAAGTTACCCGTAGCCAACGGGGCTACTATATCTCGATCCCCCTTAGGGGCCATCGGTATTTGCGGCACTTGGTCCATGTCCTCTGTAGGGTTAGGAAGCTCTAGCTGTATTATAGAGTTGGTATGGATCCTCCCACACAGTTTTAATAGAATTTTCAAGGCAAATTGAACCAAGGTCATTGAGGCTTGCAATTCAGAAATTACTGCATAGTTTGAACCCTCTCTGTCACAACTCACTCCCCGATCGGTGTGCTCCAATTGATCAGGCTCAATATAAAGGTTTGGAGAAGCCGATAATCGTCCAGCTGTTGGGGCCACAGGTGAGATGGGGGTGGGCTGAATGGGATGAATGCCAGACAGGTTTGAGGTTGAATTTCCTGTTTGTTTGGGGCTAATTGATTCCCTGGAGCTCTGCTGGTCGTTCTGAGCAGCGTTCAGAACTTGTGCTTCTACCATTATCGATCCGTTCTTTCGTGGTGTGAGGGGTTTATTCAGAGATGCCATCGATTTTTGAATTGATAGACACAGGCCGAGAAGTGAATTATTATCAATATTGTTGAAATTGGTGGATTCAAGGGCATCACTAATATTATTAGGGGCCAGGGGTGCAAAGTTAATATCCTCAGTTGCTGTTTTATCAATGTTAGGAGTTACTTTTGGTGGAATTTTCTCAAACATTGCTGGAATAGTGCCTTTATCTGTAGCACCACCAGCCCCATTTGGGGTTCCATTCTTTGTCCCTTTGGATGATGGATTATCCGTGTTCCAGGCTTTGCCTTTACGCAGGTCATATCGGGATTTCACGGACTTTGTTTTTGTCATTATGTTGGATCAGCACTGCAATACAACCACTCCTATGAAAATGCCGTGAACCTAACAAATGCTGATAACAACACACTATTATACTGTCTCACCTGTATGTAAAAGGTGCTCACTCGAAATCCTTATCAGTTTTCACTGGTACATAGAGCGACCTGATGGGAATAAAAATGGAAAAACCTCAAAAGGTTCCCGTCCTATAATAGTGCCACCTGCACCAAACAGCCGCACAACAGCCGCCGCCCTCCACCCCTGCCGGGCTCAACGCCGCGAGGGTGAACACGGGTGCGTTTTGAGGACAATTCCGATCACGTGATGGATCACGTGGGCTCCAGCAGGCTCCGCCCCCTCCAGGGAAAGAAGTGACGACCAGCAAGAGTCGTAGCTGACTCGCAGTGCTGTGGGTCGCTCTGCAGCTCCAAAAGGTTTGGTGCGTGTAACAAAAGTCTCCTTCAGGTTAAAACGCACATCTCGACTAAATGCGGGCGCGTTTTGAGGACAATTCCAATCACGTAATGGCTCACGTGGGCTCCAGCAGGCTCCGCCCCCTCCAGGGAACGAAGCGACGACCAGCAAGAGTCGTAGCTGACTCGCAGTGTTGTGGGTCACTCTGCAGCTCTGCAGCTCCAAAAGGTTTGGTGCGTGTAACAAAAGTCTCCTTCAGGTTAAAAAGCACCTTAATGAACAGGCCCAAAACATGCTAACTTTCGAAATACTTAGGAAAATAGCTTTCATTAGAAATCCACCATCTTGGGGTGCACTGGTCAGATGCATTTAATTATTCTAATAATGGTTCGACCTGTACATCGACAAAATGTCCACTTGCTTTTCACAATAACATCTACATACAGTCCAACAAGACAACTTTATAAACATAAACACTAGCTGCCTACCCCCAGCAAACGCTCTGAATTACACATTGGGAGAACTGTGGGTTTGTCTTAAAGGAAAATTACCAATATGCAAACAATAAATACAAATATTCAATCAGGTCATCAAATGAAAAACAACGAAACACATATCTCTCTCATATGCATATTGAATCACCTATAGACACTGATTCACTCAACTTTCGTATGCACTGACTCAAAATAATGCACAGACTCTAACATCATGGATGACTATAGACCAGACAAACACAAATGTCTATATGCCTCTATCTGATCGTTAACATGCTAAGATAACTATTCATCCCCAAATAGACGGCCTATCCACAGATGAACCCACATCAGTCTGCAGGCACTCATTCACTAACCAATAATCTCACCCCTGTACAATGATCCGCAGGTTCAAATACGGAAACATTTCCAAAATCAGGCATCTACACACCAACATCTCCTCCGCACCTTGAGATTGCTTTGCATGTAGGCACTGAAGAACAGAAAACTGTAAAGCAACTGAGGTACAAAGTGGTACACATACGAGAACGCGTGCCAAAGTGAGTAATGTTATCTGGTAGTAAATATCCAGATTAAAACACATAAAACAGTAATTACACTTAATTTATTCAAGATTTTTCAGGAATTAAATTGAAATAAATTGCATAGGCAACCCCGATAACACCGTTTCCACACTATGCCTAGCAGAGCGGATGAGTTGTGATTTCCAAGTTAAATTCTTCATAAAATCCTAGTGCTCAAACAACATGTGCCAAATCAAAACACACATATTGCTCTGCCCAGTCCATTGCATACATTAGAGTTGGGTGTGCTAGGGGAGAATTTGAACATGATGGGCGTATGAGGTCCTGTAAGGGTCAAATGTTGGACAAAGGTAAACAGCATTGTCATCCCTGTGAAGGAGTTATACATGCATCTGGGATGGTAGGGCTTCGAATGACTGCATTGCACGTTCCACTATACCTACCTGAAAAGTGAGGAGGGGGATGCACGGCCTGCACATGCTTTCACATGTAAGCAGACACACCCTACGCCCCCAAGCGTGCACATGTGAGTATGGGCAGTAACAGTGGGGTTAGTAATGTGATAATAGGAGATGCCCACATTCCAACCCCCTTCATGAATCACCTGCAGAGTTTTCTGCTGCGAGGGAAGAGAAGGCACCAGCTACTACATATGCGTGCAGAAAACAAGGTTTTGTGAATCAGCCCTTATGTCATTTGACACGGATACCAAAGGCAGCATTAGGGTCTTCATGCTCAGATATGCTCTTTTGCTAGATATACATTTGACAATGTGTGTCCAGCAAATGAATCAAAACCACATGTGATGCTTTGATTTCATGACATTAGGGAACATTCAATACATCCTTCAGACCTTCCGTCTGGGATGAAGGCTAGCAAAGTGTGTCTAGCAGGAGCTACAATTCTACTCCAGTTCCATCATTACAGCAAATTCAAAAGGTATACAATAGCCTCCAGCACAATAAAAGCCACAATATTTGTCTCCAGAGCAGTCTTAGAGGACAAAGTACTGAATAAATGGCTGCTCGATTTGGTGATTTGCTCTCCTCAATGTGATGGTCACAAATATTGCAGCATCCTGGATGTTATGTATCATTTCCATTACATTAGGCAGCGGATGTGTATCAACCACTCTGTTATTTAAGCTCCTCAAGTGAGGAGCTCACATAATCAAATTGAGTTGACGGAAGAATGTAAACATTTAACAACGTTCATTACTCCATGTGGGCTTTTCACATTTAATAGGATGCCCTTTGAATAATATTCAGCAGCATCCGTTTTCCAGAACTTAATAGGCAAATCTTTCAAAGATATTCCAGGACTCATGTACTTTCAAGATGACATTTTAATTAAAACCAAGGATGAGCAAGAACACAATACAAGTTTAAGACAAGTGCTGGCAAAACTATAGAAATATGGCATGATGGCCAAATGTAGAACTGCAAACTGTATCAAACATACGTAGAGTATTTAGGCAATACATTGTCTAAAGAAGGAATTAACCAAAAAGAATCCCTAGTTAGTAGTGTCATTGATGCAGCACAGCCAAAGGATAAACAAGAATGTATGTCATTCTTGGGTTTGTGTGAATATTACACTGAATTCATGAGAGATTGTGCCTGAGTTGTTGAACCCCCAAGGGAAATAATGAGAACAAAAGTGACATTTGATTGGATATAAAGACAGCAAGTAGCCTTTGAAAGGGCAAAATAATGCATAATTAGAGCTCTACATTAAAACCATTCCACAAAAGGAAGAGGACAGTTGTCACCGTGGATTCCAGCAATAAGTGTTTAGGAGCGGTCTTGACAGAGGAGGTTGAGAAGATGGGAGAAGTAACTGTTAGTTTTGCTTCTCTCATAATCAGAAAGAGGCTACCTAGATATTGAGAGAGAAGCTTTGGCGTGTGCATGGGGTGTACAACACTACAGGCTGTGAATGGGGAATGGGGAACACCATTTATATTGCGCACAAATAATAAGCTATTGCTTAAGATACTAACTAAAGGTGGTGCAGAAAAAGCATTGCTCAGATTATTCAGGATCGCTTCAAGATTGATTGAGCATAACTATCAGCTGAAATTTAAAGAAGGTCAGCGTAATAAGATTACAGATCATTTGTCAAAACTATTTACTCGTGATGGGAGAGGAAACGGAAGAAATGGTAGTACAGACTGCAGCACCGAATGCTGAGGTGTGTGCGTTGGCAGGAAGTGCAATAACACGAGAGAGTTGGATGTCCGCACAGGGAAATGACAATGTAATTCAGGAAGTGTGTAAGTGTGTTAAAGGAGGCTGGCCATTAACAAAGAATCAAAAAGGAAGAAGCTAAAATCCCATCCTTGTTGCCAATTGTTGTATGTGAATTTCCTCCAAATAAACATGACTTTGTAGATGCAGTTCTTCATTAAGGTGTATTGTTCAACGAACATGACTGTGAACGGCCAGAAGCCGGCCTACTCTCTCCACCATCTCTCCTTCTGTCAGTCTCCAATTCTAGAACCCAGCTGTGGAAACATTCAATGTATTCTCTCTACCAACTTTGTAAACACAACACTCATGCTATGCATTTCTTTTCTAAAAAGTACTAGCTCCTCATGTGTACTTACCAGGGTCACCTTGGCTTTCTGCTCCAATAACTGCTTCTCAGGCCCCCTCAATATCAGCCGTGCATTGTATGCTGGCTACTTCATCCTTCCAGAGTGTCAGATATAACTGGTTAATAGTTCCTCTGCCTGTGGCAGTATTCTCATTGTGGTAGGTGGTGGCAAATCTGTTTGCACATGTCTTCAGTATCATTCCAGTGATTCTTACTATCTTTAACATCATGCTGCACCCACCTCCACTAACGTGTCCCTGATCCCATTCCAGATGTTAGTTATCAGTTTCATGGGTTTCCTATGGTGGTGATCACCAAACAACTCCTCTACATTGGACACCATCTCCGCTGCAAGAATCTGCAGGCACCACTCACTGAAGCTGTGCCCATTTGTGGCATTTTTGCCTTGCCCTTTATGCCACGTATCATTCCTGTGGGGGAGATGACTGGACGGTTACAGTAAGTGACAGATTTCAAACGATTTTTCTTTTCCAAAATGGCCACGCTAGAGTGTTCCATTTTCATGATTACATTAGCTTTGTATGGCAGTGATTCCTTGTAAGACTACACATCCTCATTATCAATCAGAAAGCCATCAGAACTTTTGCAATATGGTATGTTAGCTCAAGGGGATAATTGCTCACTTGAGAGGTCTGTGAAAAACGTACCGTTGCAGGTCTGAATCTTGGCTGGAGCTACTCAGCACAGGTTGATAAATTAAGTATCATTTAGAGGGGCAATTATAACTATTACAATGCTTTACAACAGCTAGTCTCGGGAGGATAGCTCAGGGGCAACATGCTCACCTTGTAAGCAAGACGACATGGAGCAACACAGGTTGGATCCCCGGGTCTACGCTTAGAAACCTCTGGGTATTAAGCGTGTTAAAAATAATCTATCATATCATAACGCGAGACACTGGGAATGGAGCAGAATAAGCATTTGTGAGACACTCCAGTCACAAGAAACTGTTCTGTTGTAATACTCAGGGCACTGCTGGAAGAACATATCAATACATTTGCTTTTGTACTTGCTGTAAATATGTTAACCTCATGTCCTCAACATGAGTGCAGAATTAAAACCTATGTAAGTCATTGAAAGGCTTAAACTAAATCTTTCCACAATGGATCATACAGTCAGTTTCCATATATATTCCAAATATTATGTACAATACCAACTCTAGAATTGCTACCATTCATAAGCAATTATACCCAAGGTGGTGAGCTGGATCAATCTATAACAACCTGCGTTCATGTTTCATGCCCAAGGCAAGTAAATTCCTTCATGGCAGCTTGCCGATTATGTTAATGGCCAAACCTGCCTGCTCACAGGGGTATTATTTACAGTGGGGTGGACAGGGGCAAGCTAGGAGGGTGGTGAGTGTGTAGGTAGGGAAATGGCTGATGGGTGTGAGAGTTTCTTAACTTTCTCTGAACTTGGGCTTGAATAAAAATTTCAGCCTGCACTTACAACAAGATAATTGGCTACTGCACCCTCCAAGAGCATTGATTTGGAATACACCCCCCCCCACCAATTACCCAAGTCTCCTTTGACACAAGTGACACAGATACATTATCTGTGTTACCATCTGACTTAATACAAAGCTCCCTCACCTGATCGGTGGTGCAAACCTGACAGCTTGGGAGAGATTCAGCTCCCATGCTGTTAAAGGCCATCTATGATGAAAGAGTTGGAGTTGTTGCTATCAAAGTCTCTAAAATTCATTGCTGCCTCAAGAATTTGGGGATCAGGGCACCAAGTACAGCTTTTCTTTGCTGGGGTTTAAGGTACACAAACACAAGCAAGGTGAGAGAGTTTGGAAGGATGCCAGGCATCAGACATCAAAACTTTTTACTTTGGGAGCAAGAAAAATGAAAGTGGTAGAGGGTGGCACATTTAGGTTTTTTTTAGGGTCTTAGGAGTAAGAATAAGCAACATAAACCAGGTGAAGTGGCTGGCACAATGCCACATTTATCTTCAGCTGGTTGGTACTGGGGAATAGGGAGGAAGGAAAATATGAAAGGCAGATGGATGAAGGTGGCTTAATATTATAGATATATAATATATTCAGTGAAAACACTTTGTTAAACGGACGTCATGGTTAGGTTGCATTAATTAAAGCCTATGAAATTCAGTGAAAAAACTTTGTGAAAGGGATGTTATGGTTACAAGCAAAACTGAAAAACCCCAGAAATGTGCCAGTTATGGTAAGCTAAGCAACTATAACTCACACCACCACAATGAACTGTTAAGACCAACACCCAGGACATCAAAGATTACATCACAAATGTGATTTTCAATGTGCAAACAGTTCCATCAACTTTCCAAATGTATCCTTCATTGCGAACTGTAATGATATTCCGGTAACATAGCCCAAACTGTTGCCTCCACAGTGAACTACAATGATGCCGGATTCTTCGAGTGAACCATATTCTCACAAAATGGGAGGAATTCTGTCCACTTCATTTCTCAAACTCCACACCATGAAACTTGAAATTCATTGAATCCAAGATTCTCAGACAATCCACAGTGCTCAGAAAACACCTTCAGCAAATAGATCCATGAGTCTCCCAGAATCCATACACTCTGTTTCCTCATACATACCCATAGCTATCTTCAGTGCACTCACCAAACAAAACCCCTGCTACCCTGTCTTCCTGTTCACCACACCCAGGAAACCTGCTTGCCTGATACTGCTGAGAACATACACGTCTGCCTGTAGTCTCTGCAGTCCCCTTTCTATGCCAGGCATTCTTAAAAAACCCAGATGGCATGTACTGTGTCTGCAGACTACCGCAGTTACCACGGACAGCGTACCACAGGACAGCCTTTTAACCCTTTTTTTTATTTTCATGTTTCTAACACTCTCTCATGGGCTGCTTTTAAACAGTCACACATCCATCCACCAATCACATTAAAAAACTCTACATGTAACCCTGTCATTTCAGTTCAACACTTCAGATGTACTCTTCAACTCTCAGAACACATGTCTCGTGTTACTCACAGCCACCTGCATCAAAAACTACTGTAAAACTCTCCATTATGTCTATTTGCAGATTCAACAACATCTGCATCTAACGAGACACAGGGCCTCATTACAAGTCAGGCAGTAACCCTGCCAGTACTACCGGCGGGTTGCCATCGGACTTGTAAAATTGTACTGGAGCTTGACTTCCTGGTGCCACCAGGAGTATCCAAGTCCGGAAACCCGGGAAGTTATGCGCTGGTAAAATGTAAGACCCCATTGAGTGGGGACATGGAAGCACTGGCGCCATTGCTAACAGTACTGCTGCTTCTGTGACCGGTCTGCTTACTATGGCCTCTGCACCCGTCAGGGTCAGACCTGTCAGACGCAGCAGCCACAACAGGCAGACTCAGAGTTTGGCGATCCAGAAAAAAAGAGCACCTGTTTCCGAACCGGCAGACTTATAATGAGACCCATAGTACAGGTATGCTTTTATTTTTTTAACAATTTTTTTCAACTGTTTTACAAATGTATATATACATGGTTCCTGACACATACCATGTAATAAGTTACTCAATAAGCATATTCTCATTCTTAACCACTCTAGAAAGTGCCATGTATTGCAGCATTCAGCACCTGCTCACATCAAGTGGCAGTTACTTACAATGTTGTGTGTTTAAAAATGTTTCTTTTCAGCAGGATTTTCATGAAATACATAGCAACAATGTGTTCAACTTTTCTTTATAAGAGAAAGGAAAAGTAGATGGAAAAAATGTGACAACCACATTTAAGTAGCACTTGGTATTTGCCAGTTTAATATGTTGGCAGTACATACCCACTTGCCATTATGACCCATTCAAAACTATAGCTGCCAATCAAGTCTTGGTTTCTTTGTTTGCATTCAGTGACTTGTAATACCACTTCTCCCATTGCACAACTTGGACTACAAGTCCTAGAATGCAAAAAGAAAAAAACAGGACTGGACTGCAAGATTCAAAAGTCTCACATATATATGAAATGAAAAATGGAAAATGCTGCGTGTTTAAAAATATTTCTTTTCAGGAGCATTTACACTAAAGATAAGAACTGCATATGCACATGTATAGCAACACTGTGCGTAACTTCTTTGTAAAGCAAAGAAAAAGCAGGTGCAAAACATTTGTACAACATTTTTAAGTGGCACTTAGTGTCTGGAAGTATAATATCTTCACAGTAGATGCAAGCTTGTTAACATGACCAATTCCAATCTGTAGGTGCTTATCCAGTCGTAGTTCCTTCTTTGTATTCTGGGACTTGTAGTCCATGTTTTCTAAAGGAAAACATGCAACTACAACTCCCAGAATACAAAGAAAGAAAATAAGACTTCATAAGCACCTACACATTGCAAAGGATCATGTTGGCAAATATGCATGTACTGCCAACATATTAAACTTCCACACACCAACTGCTACTTAAAAATGTTCTACAAATCTTTTCCATCTGCTTTTCTATACATTTACAAATAAATTACACACAGTGCTGCTACAAATGCAAATCTGCATTCTTTAACTTTAAGGAAAATGCTCCGAAAAACAAAAGTTTTTAAACAGTCAGCATTTTCTATTTTTCATTCCATGTAAATGTCACACTTTCCAACCTCACTCATTACATCCCTTACACTGCCACCATTCTCCACCTGCTCACACATATGTGTATACCACCAAAGTATCTATATACAACATTTCACCTTACATATGAAGTACTTCTCTTTCCGAACCTCTACTATAAGACACCAAACACTGCTGCAACAACAATCCACCATTGCATTACCACTAGGCCACAGTTTCATATTCTTTAGAAACCACTGCAGCATATTACAAATACAATACACCATAAACACAGCACTTATTCCATTAAAATCAGCAGCACACAAATAACCTAGATATGCACCTTTTTCTCACACCCATTTTTGCCCTGTTCCTTCTAAAGTGCCAAACAGCGCAACTCATACTCCAATTGTTATGACAACATAGTTAACACACTTTAAGACACCACCAATAACAACAACTTTATTAACTCTTTTTCCCACCAGCTCCTCCTACCTTCATTAATAACAAACTTGCTTACTAAATGTACTTAACCATTAACACATATACCGATTAATGTTCATTACAGTTAAAGGAAATAAGAAGATTGCTAAAGACAGCTACCGAACAAGAACACTCTTCACATCCTACAAAGTAAGTACATCAATATAGCATGTATAGTTTTCTAACTGTAACAATGTACTTTCACTTTATGTTAGTCTAGAGTATTCTTTTCTAATCAACATTTGTTTCACTCTTACTCATTACATTGCAACATTCACACTCTTTCTATTTCCATCTAAACACTGCCATTATAATAACTACTGTTTTCCTGAAAACATCATAATGACCCTAAGTATTCAATCACACCAACATCCCATTACTTACTTACCCAAGCCCATCAAACCTGTATACACTCTAACTCTTACAACCTTCCCAACTACACCGATCATCCCATTACACAATCACACAGCACTCTCGTCATCTCTACAATCACACCCACAAACCCATCCACAATACATATACATTCCACAACTTTAAAACCCAAACTTTCTTTTTTCCCAACAGAAACAACAGAATGCCTGCTAAAAAACAACTCTGTAGAAAACAAAGAGCAGATAAGAATAATGGTAAACCATATACTCATCCACCTCTAAAACAATGTATAGAAAACATTGAAACAAAACAGCTAGTAACCTCAAAGAATAAAACTAAACCAGTGACCACTAAAAAAAGTATAGCCCCTCTCTTCCAGAAATGAAAAGCAAAAAAAATGTTCAAACAATAGCAGACCTACTAATGAACCTAACACTAGCTACAATAAAACATTAAAAAAAACATTATACAAAACATTTTCCACCGTAGAGTTCTTCACAATCTTATAAAGAGAGCAAAAAAGTCACAATCTATCCTTAAAAACTAGAGCAGAAGACTAACCCTCAAAGCTCTAATTGACAGCACATTTCTACTAAAGAGAAACATGTGTATATTTATTTTAACAGAATGAAACCACTAACTAAATTAATCAATAAATTACAAAAAGTAACTTCTAAACTTGTGCAATGTCAATATAGATATCTTTTCAAACTCCTGTGAAGGTGAATGGGTTCACACAAGCAGCACAGAATCATATTTCAATGAAAAGGCTTATAAACAAGAACAAAACAGCCCAATTGCCATAGACAGTAATGGCTGAGGGAATTGAATGGTAGGGGACACCATTGTGGCAAAAAGAATCTCTTATAGAAAACCCATCTGCAACACATTTTCAACCAAATATTCCTTTTTCTCAAACAAACCAGTGTATAAATGGACATGCAGCTCAATGTGTAATGTACACCAATGATACTATAAATCTTCATGACAATTCCTCAATCACTATGTAAAATTAAAGACAGTACTAAAATTAAAAGTTTACAAACCATGAACTCTTGTCCAGTGCATAGCCACACTTGACTTCGGGGACATTCATCAGCCTGCATTTCAGGAACTGCTTGCAAAACCACCTTCCACCACATAAAAATTCTAGCAACACACCACTCCGCTATACGGAATCTTGTGCATACACTATACTATGTAAAAAGTCCTGCTCTACAACTACAACATTTAAATAACATTCTCCTACATGGAACAGCCAACAAACTCCTTTGATAAATAGAGCACATACAAAGTAAATACTTTGGAACTGAAGTTGACTTAGAAACTCAGTCACTTCTGAAAACATTAGCGAAAACCTCACAAACACCAACCTACTAATAAACACATACAAAAAAGAAATAGCTAAGTTTCAAAGCACATCTGCTGAAATTCAAGAACAAGAATGTGTCTTTAGTTGCAGAACGTTTTAAAAAAAGAGCACAAAAATAATAGATATGGCCTACAAAATAGAGGATAATGAGGAACCCCAATAATTCCGATTAGATTTATATCTAACAGCAGAAAATAAATACGCAATAAGTGACCCCTCAATAGTTTGCACATACTGCAATAAAAAGCTTGAAAATAACCAAATGCCATCACCTGCTATCACTAATAACTTAGATATATTTCCACTTTCAAAAGCTTTCCAACAACTTAACTTGTATGAGAGCATTATAATACAAACAATATACCCATTTCACGCTACAATTCACCTCCAAACGAAAACAGCCAAATTGCCTCCATCTAAGTTACTAAAAGGATCAGTGGCAAAGTAATATATTTGCCATTAGAACTTATAGAACATGTAGAAACTCTAGGAGTACAACGGCAATAGATCAATCATTGATTGTGCTAGTTAATGGGGTACCAACAAAAGACAAACAAATTTGACAACAGCTTGTTGACTTAAACAAAGTTAGACAAGGCTTATAATATCTGAAAGAAAGCAATGAATACTACAAAGATATAAACATAGAGGAAACCTTAAAACAAACCACCTAAATAATTTAAGATTCATCAGCAACTGGTCAATTTGAACATGTAGATCCTGTTACTGCAGCCAACATTTTAGACCAGCATAAAATTCACCCACTGCACTCCAAAGACATCATTGAAGATGCTTTAGAAACATATCAAACGTGTCAAGCCAAAGATCCCCAATGCGCATATGGTAACAAAAAGTGTAGAAACACATTCTTTTCCTCTGATCTTTCCTACAGAAAAAGGAGGAAGATCTGATGAAAGATACACACAAATTAGTGCATCAGAATATCGCTTTTAACGAATGTATTCTGAAGACCCCAGATTCACACAGAATGTAGAATACATTTTCCACCTCATGTTTGAAAGTGAACTAGCAACTCTATGTTATGGAGTTGCACACACATTAAAAGCATAATCTAATTTTTTAAACATGTCCACCACCCAACTGCTTCAAAAGAGAAAAGACACAGATGAAGTTTTGCAGTCAAGTATCACAAATCTCTTCGAAAACATGTGTTGTACAAAAGAATACTGGTTCTGATGTCACTCTGATGTATGTTGTATGCTAAGGAAGCTAGGCCAACTTACATGGTTTGTTACTTTAAGTTGTGCAGAGTACACATGGGATGACTTGCACAACTTCTTATGCAATGCAAACCAAAATAAAGATGGAATGGATATAAAAACACAAGGAGAACTCTGTTCTCGTGACCCTGTCAATATACCAAGCTACTTTCACCATTGCTTCCCCCCATGTTGCACTTTATCTGCAATAAAACTACCCCTCCGCTCATAGAAGTGCAAAACTTCTTTTGGCAAAAAAGTATATCAATCCAGAGGAGCACCACACATCCACATGCTTTTGTGTACAAACGATGCTCTCAGATTTGGCCATGACATGGATGCTACTGTTTTACAGTTGATGTAAACATACATTCATTACCTTTTGACATCCTTTCAGAAACCACACACATTGCACGCTTTCAAAAACATAAGTGTGGCAAATACTGCCAACGTAGATATAAAAACAAAGGTAAATACTATACCAAATGTCGCTTTGGCTTCCATAGACCAGTTTGAAAAAAAGGACAAATAAATAGCTTGATGTCTTCTGTTAGACTCAGTGTAAAAGGCAAATCCCCTAAAAACACAAACAAATTAAAAGGGACAAAGCATCCAAGTACATCAATGACTGCAATGTGACCATTGTCCTCTTGTGGAATGCAAACATAGACATACAGTACATTGCAGGAAATTCCACTGCAGTTGCACGATATGTCAAAGCCTATCTCACACAAGCTGAGAAAACAGAGCTCAAAGACCTCTTGGATGACATATCATCTGACAAAATACTTTCACAAAAATTGTGCAGCTTCATTCCAAACATTATCTCCCATAGAGAATGTGGGTGCTACAAAGTTGCAGACCGTTTAAGAGGGTATAGAGGTACAACCTTATATGGAAAACTGAAGTGTGGCTAAACCTTGCTCCAACTTCATCCTGAAAAAGAGTACTAAAATCCTACCAAGAGATTAAAACAATAGCCACAAATGATCACAACAGCCAGGACATTTTAAAAAATAATTTAGTTTACACATACTATCCAAAACTAAGTACTGATTTTGAACACATGTACCTGTATGACATAGCACAAAACTATTCCTACAAAAACAATGTCACACCAGATGAAACAACTGGGAAATGTTCAGTCTCAACTTTTGAAGGAAGCCTAGTGAAACCTACCAAACCCAGCCTAATTTATCATATAAAGTTATTATGTAAATCTCCTTAACATAGAGAACTCTATTACATGGCCCTACTGCAATTTGTTGAACCTGGGAGAAAAGAAGAAAAATTATTAGGTAACTATGACTCATTTGAAACGGCATTCAAAGCAAATATATGTCAATGTTAAAGAATACAAAGCAATGTTGGACAATGAACGCCAACAAGAGGAAGAAATTGAAGCTCAACTAGATAAAGACATTCCTCAGGGCAGTCAACCTTCCCTTACAGGCAGCCAAGAACAGCATGGAGAACCACTCATCACTACATGAAAATACCATATATCAATCTAAACAATCTAAAGAAGACTTGTCAGTGCAGAAATCACAGCTGAATGATGAACAACTCATCATTTACCTGGAAGTCACTGATGAAATTGAACATGGTTTTCATTATGAAAATAAAACTTGTAGCGGTACACATTATAGACCTCTGATCCTTTATGTCGGTTGTGATGCTGGTTCTCATAAAATGTTCTTAATTAAAATAATCAGCACATTTCTACACAACTATACAAACCACATCCTTTTGACTGTTATAACAGCTCCCACGGGTTTAGCTACCTACAACATAGGAGTTGTATCTTTACAGCGACTACTGCTCCTACCAGTAGAACACAAAACAAATTATAATACTATAAATTATCAACAGAAGCTGCTACTGAAGTAGGCAGAATTCAGAATATATGAAAGTGCTCCTGATAGGTGAAATAAGCATGGTTCCCAAAATCATGTTGGCTTTAATTCAACTCAGAATGCAAGAAGTCCTAAAAATCGACTACAAAGAACGGTTTGGAGGAAAACATGTTATTGTTTTCAGAGACCTCCTACATTTAACACCAGTAAAAGATCAACTGACTTTCAAAACATTATGACACAAACAATGTCGTAACACACTTGGAAGCATTGGAAATGTAAATCCCTGGCAACATTTTTAATACAGAGAACTAACTCGTGTCAGTCTGCAGACCTCAACTATACCAACATTTAAAAAAACATTAGAACTGCTCCGCTTAGTAAATTAATTATGTTATGAAATGATGTGGCATTTATAACACGCCTGTACACAAGTGTTTCTAGTCCCAACAAGACAATCAAGGGGAAACAAGGGAGGACAAAATAACAATCTTAATAGGCCTTGTGTCATTCAGGTTGTGCAAGTTCAGAGAAGAGGGTAAGGGGAGAAGTGCCAAGGGGGACGGGAAGGGGTAGGTGCAGTTAGAAAATCCATCTTAAATAGTAGACTAATCCATGAGCTATATGGGCAAAACATCTATGCTCCTGATGTCATGGAACAATTAACTCCAAAAATATAAAATGCATGTCCTCAATGAGACAATGCTAAAAAAAGAAAAGCAACCCATACTGCATATCAGCCCCACAGACAAACTAGAAGTGCACAACATGACATTCTGTGTCAATAAGAAACAGCACAACTAAATAGCTTAAAAAAATATATCTCCAACACAGCTAGATTAGAAAAAGTATTAACTCTGCGTCAAAACTGCAGAATAATTCTAAAATGTAACCTTGACCAAAAACAAGGTTTAGTCATGGTCAATGGAGCAATTGGTACAGTTGTTGGCTTCCAAACATATGCACATGGCAACAACATTCAGTTTACTAAACACAGAAGTACACTTGCACACCAGTATTTAAATAGCAATTCTATGAAAATATTCTAATTCATAGGGTATGTTTTAGTAGGATTCGAGGTGCAGGGGAGAAGGACTCGGCCTTGGTATCTGGGCCAGAATACAATAGAGAAGAAAAAGAAATCCAGATTATGGAAAACTGCGTCCCTGCACACTTTCTAGTTGGCATAAAGCCTAGTTGAGTTAAACAAAGTTTTGAAAATCTATAGTGATTCAAAATTTTTTGACAACAGTTCATAAAGAAATTCAAGAGATCATTTTGCTTTTTGAGAATACAAGGGTCTTCTCCTTTTTATTGATTTTTTCTGTGATGGCCCAACGTGTTTCGAGATTCATATTCTCTTCATCAGGGGCTTACATTTTCAACATAACTTTCACAAGCATCTATAAAGAACATATATAGAAAGGAAATTACATGAGTGTCATGCTAAATTAAAAAAAATGTTTTTATGACATTTTTCATTCAAATAAAAAATTTTTTATCCAAATTCAGTTTTTTTTCGTTTCAAAAAAATAATTTTTAGCAAGAATAGTCAAGAGATAGACAACAAGTCCCTAGTGTCCCTGGATGTCTGATGATACTGAACTGTGAAATAATTTTGGTAATAGACCCTTATTGGTATTAGGGAAAAGTTTTAGTATGGGCAGGGATGTGCTAAAAAGTGGAGGTTTAAACACACTGTGTGACCAGTAACATAATACTCAAATTAGATGTGGTGTTTTTAGCAACTGCCTAATCAGTGACCCTTGTGGATACACATGATGTAAGCATTCTGGGAGAAACTCGCCCCTCTTCTAAAGGTCTAAAGAAGTGGCTCTATTACACGTGAGGGAAAGGGGTTCCCAAGTAGTTTCTTTACTGAAGTCGCATCTGTACCGAATATTAGCTGATTCTTGTCTCCTAGGGGAGGAAGTGCATATTAGAATCTGAGGAACTGGTTAAGAACATGGGCATAAAGAGGTAACCCCTGTATAGACTTACCAATTAGGAGTATCAAAATGGTCCAGTGGTGGCAATGCGGTCAGGAAGCGCTGCTTTCCGATCGCATCTACCGCGGGTGTGTTTATATATGTAAAATTGGTCTGCATTACGTCACTCACGCATGCGCGATGTTACTCACGCATGCGCGTGTGGCGCCAAAATTGATGACCTCACTCGCGAGTGTGCGCGCGGCGTTATAGTGACGGAAAGTAATACAAAATGTCGAGTGATGGAACAATTGTAGTTTCTGGGGCCATAGGGTTGACATTTGTACCAGTAAATGGCTGCGCCACCATAAGTGACGTACATGATTACAACGCAGTTAGTGTGCGTAAAAACGAGGACCTTGGCATCCTGAGATTGTAATATGATGTATTTTAGGATTTAAATTAAAAGGCGGAGATTTATTTCAAAGTTTCAATTTTTAGAAAAACCGGGAATAGATGTATTTGTAAGAAAAGAAGAGCACCTGTTAGTGAAGAAATGGCTAATATGGTCTAACTTGACTTAATGCAAGAATGGACATTTTTGCAATTAAGGTCGGCTTCTGATGTTCGAGGTAGCTATAGAGCAATAGCGTTGTTATATATGTTAAAGGCATGGAGTGTAAAGCGTATTTTAACAACATAATAGAATAATCATTATCTGCCCCATAGCTGTTGGGTGTACATTCTTTTCCAGATTTCAAAATATATGTGGATTCAAAGAAAGCATCTAGTCACCATAATGTACAGTAAAAGCATGAAATACAAGGCATATTTTAGAAGCAAAAATAAAATGTTAGTCATCTAACCCATGATCGCCGGGTGTAAAATCTTGTCTGGATTTTTGATAATAGTACTTGTTGTCTGTTCTATTGACTATTCTTGCTAAAAATTATTTTTTTGAAACGAAAAAAACTGAATTTGGATAAAAAAACTTTTATTTGAATGAAAAATGTCATAAATTTTTTTTTTTGAATTTAGCATGACACTCATTTCCTTTCTATATATGTTCTTTATAGATGCTTGTGAAAGTTATGTTGAAAATGTAAGCCCCTGATGAAGAGTATATGACTCTCGAAAACGCGTTGGGCCATCACAGAAAAAATCAATAAAAAGGAGAAGACCCTTGTATTCTCAAAAAGCAAAATGATCTATTGAATTTCTTTATGAACTGTTGTCAAAAAATTTTGAATCACTATAGATTTTCAAAACTTTGTTTAACTCAACTAGGCTTTATGCCATCTAGAAAGTGTGCAGGGGATGCAGTTTTCCATAATTTGGATTTCTTTTTGTTCTCTATTGTATTCCGGCCCAGATACCAAGGCCAAGTCCTTCTCCCCTGCACCTCGAATCCTACTATTTCATAGACATGGAAACATACATGCAGTCTCTGCAACCATGTTTCACAAGAGCACATCCCAAATGAACGATTTGTATGTGTGTCCATACCAAATTGTGAATCCATTCCATTTCGCCAGCTTCTGCAGAATGCAAATCATTGCATGTAATTCAGATAATCGTTCCAGCATACAAATAAACTCACATAGCCAATATTGCATATTAATGCTCCTAAGGTACAGTGCAGATGGTACCAAAAATAACTGTAAACTCACAAGCTTTAGACAAGGGCAAGTATCTCTTGGCAAGAAAACCTTCACAACAGTATGCATATTATACCATACTGGTGCCACAACCACTCCGGGCCATTATACTGCATAAGTCAAAAAAAGAAGTGGTTGGTATAATGTAACAACACCTCTGTTACTCCAAAACATAGGGTACCAGCAAATCTAACAAATGCCTACTTAATATTCCTTCAACCCAAATTTACTCACTAACCTGTAGCACAATAAACAGTTAGAATATGTGATCAGGTATCTAACTACATCCATAATACTACAATAGTAATGTAAAGGTAAACAGAATACGCCAAAAGGTATCTAACTACTTCAAAAATACCCTTCTTTGCAATACACTTCAAATACGCCATCACTGTTCTTGTTACTGCACAATGTCTTGAAAAGTCCAATATAGTTAGAATACGCCAACAGGTAACTAACTACTTTAAACATTCCCTTAATTACAACACATTTCAAACAAACATTCTATCACACTTACACTCACATAATTATAATAGTTTTTTTTAATCCCCTATGGATTTGTTTTCCCAATGACCCAATGATTATTTGATGCCAATAAAACAACAGTGTAGCACACACTAATGTTGTAATAAACATAGTACATAGAATGTACTGTTTGTGAAGGTCAAGAAAGGTAACTGTATATGCAAAATTGTATGCAATTAAAGTGTTTAAACTATCCTGCTTAACAACGTATACTGTTTTGTTTTTCACAGAAAAAGATCCAGAAACTCCAGCTTTATTACTGTATGCAACTAAGTTACCATGCCAGGTATAAATACATACATATTCCTTAAGTACTATCCTCAATTGTACAACAATCATAAATGCCAAAAACACTTCAATGATATAATTTCAACATATTACAAATACTGTATACTCCCACTACATGTTCTATAATTACCATATGCATATTACTACAGTGTGTGTGATGACCCCAAGAATCTGACCACTTTCCACAACCACCACAATAGAATTAAACCATAAAACAAGTAGTTACAATACACCTTCAAATAACAAAACTCGCCCTGAGCCCCCTGCAATTCAAATGTTGTCCGGGGACACCTAAAGTGACCGCCTTTTTGGCAGCACCTGCACACCTTTTTTTTACCTATAGAAAGAGATCCATGTCAACTTTACTGCAGACCCTTACACTTTCCAACCCCTCTTTCGACCACCAAATAACTCAAAATGTGTTTTCCAATCTTTTTCTCACCACGCTGTCCACAGTCAGTGGCTATGACCGTGAACTCAGCGGCACCCACAAACAATTTTTTCACCTAGAAAAACCGTTCCATGTCAACTTCATTGCACTCCCCCACACTTTCCAGCCCCTCTTTTGGCCACCAAATAACCACAAATGTGTTTTCCAGACTTTTTCTCCACCGCGCTATCCACAGACTCCGGCAGGTGTCCAAGAATTCAACATGGCAACCGTTTCAAAGCTTTAGAGCATTCAATCAGTGGGCACCTATGATGACCCCCGATTGGCCCAGACGTGTCCCCATACCCCGAATCAGGAAGTGAGTCCTCGGACTAGGGCCAGATATCACAAATACTTGTTTACCTACTTTTAGGCCATTTTTTAAAAATTACTAAATGGATTTACACCAAATTAACAAAAGGATGCTTTTGTGGCCATGCCGCTGCTCCTGGTGTAAATTTGGTGAAAATCCATCCAGCGGTTTGGCCTGTAGGCATGAACAACATTTTATTTCCATTATGGCTATGAGGATTTCCACAAATTGTGGGAACCCCAATAACTTTGCCACCCCTTAACAAAACTGCACCAAACTTCACAGAATCTTTTCGAGGTGGGCATATACTTTTTTTTTGCAAAGATTTGTGAGGATTTGTCCAAGGAAGGCAAAGTTATAAACCACCCAATTAGATGCTCTTTCTATGAGTTGAGCAACTTAACCATAACTACAGGACCGCTACCGCAGGCCCTGTAAAAAAAAAATATATATATATATGTATATATATATATATCTTTATATATCTTCTGAGCACTGATGACATCAGGCAGGGTGAGTAGCACCCTTCACATCACCAAAAGTAGCGAAGTCCGGACAGCAAAGTTAAAGTATAATAACCATCTTTATTAATGCCTTGCAAAGTGGCACAAAAGTTAAAAAGCCATCAAAGTTTGGCAATCCCAAAGTGCAAATATCCGTGCACGTTGGGAACGTTAACGTGTTTCGCGGCTCGCCTCGCCGCTTGATCACAACAATGCGTTCCCATCAAACCACAGAGTTTTAAAAACATGGTGCAGAGCGGACGGCGACCACTTTCGCCGAAATGGAAGAGGGACTCCATTGGGAAACGCAACCCATTTGGAGCAAACCCATGGCGGACATCTTTGCCTACTGGTGCCGTAGTAATGGCAAGGATACATATGCATGAAATTGCCATCTCTTGAGACTGTGAGGTCCCTGTCAGTTGTCCTTATTTGGGATTTAATACGGAGTTACTATGTGTATTTGTTACACTGTTTGTCCGCCATGACCTGCCACAAATAATGAGCGTGTGTCGATGGAGCCCCTCGGTGCCGAATACGTGCTTAAATGCATTCCATACATTTTAGACATCATGTTTTGCTTAGATGACAGACGCATTGACCATGCAACGAACATTGGAATAGTTCACAAATCGTAAAAAATGAAGTTAATCAAGTTATTTTTCCCAGTCCCAGATGTGTTAGCATGAATGCTTAATCAGCCCTTTTTATGATCCAAAATGAATCAGAGTTCAGCCATAGTTCAATGGAGAGGAGGTCCTGCACAAGCATAATGATTACATCATAGGTCACATCGTGAGGTACGTCAATCAATATGAGATGCATTCTGTATTTTATCATCAACAGTGAACTTCGTATAATACTTCTGGCATGAATGTTAACACAAGACCTATCTGTTGCTAGTTAGCAAGGAGGTCCTGAATACCTGTTAGCAAAATGCCAATATAATGGCTGCGCAACTAAATACACACACCTTGTATACCATCTCGGCATACCTTTCCTTGTCTTGCCTCAAACCCAGCACACAATATACTGCTGGGTATAGGATCAGTCAATAAAGTGCAATGGTCACTTTAAGGTGCATAGTGCAGAAAGCATAATAACGTGCATCAATCTCTTTAAGGTGCATCAGTCACTGTAAAGTGCACAGTGCAGGGGAATTGTAATAAGGTGCATCGATTATTGTGAAGTGCAAAGTGCACAATTTAGCAGTCTAAGAGTTTTCTCATTTGATCATAGTGCCTGCCATGTCGTCTCCTAAGCAACCTGACTCGGCAATTTTTTCCACAAGCTCTGCATTACATGTTCAAAGTCAAACTCTGTTTAAAAATAAGAATCAAATATCACACATGTGTAAACATATTACTAAGAAGACAACCACCTGGTGAATTAAAAAATGTGCTTAGGAACAAATTAAAACCAGTATTAAAATGAGTGTTTACAAAAAAGGGGGGGAGAGATAATTACTATCCTCCTCTTAATCATATTTCATAGTTAAGAAATGAGCATCGTGCAATATTTTTGGACTAGACGTTTACAGAATACAATTAATGCCTTTATCTTGTTGTGAGTATTATATGAAACTAATGAGAAGAGGAGAAACAGAGGAACAAAGAGAAAGAAAAGGAGGAAGAAGAAGAAGAAGAAAGAAGGAAAGAACAATGGTAGAAGGAACAACAGTAGAAGAAGACAGAAGCAGGAAGAATTACTCAACTGTGGATCACTGGCCTAAAAATGTGTAGAGTTCCTCATCTATATTGTGTCCATTTGGGAATTTGCTTTCAAAGTCCAATATATAGCAAGTCTCTTTCTGTCTCAGGATTTTTTCTTTATCGCTTCCTCTTGGTCCTGTCTCAGTTTTATGAATACCAAAGAACCCAAAACTTCCCATATTCTTGTCATGAAATTCTGCAAAATGTTTGGCCATCGGGCAGTTAGCATTATTGTTAACAATTGCCCGTACATGTTGTTGGATACGTGTCTTTAATTTGCATTTGGTGCTTCCTATGTACCACTTGTCACATGCACAGGTCAGCACATAGACAACGTATTCTGTTTCGCAGGTGATTTTACCCGATATAGAAACTGTTTGGCCAGTGATGGGATGTTTAAAAGAGCCCCGAGTTTTAGCATATTTACAGATGTTACAACGGGTACATTTGAAAAAGCCCTCTTTTTTGTTATTGGATAACCAGCTCATCTTTTTGCTGTCCTCTTCTTGAGTCATATAGCTCTGAACCAAGACATATGAATATATGTATATATTGCTGTCCTTTTTTGGGATGTTGTGTGCTGAGTGTATGTTGAAGAGAGAGGGAATATGGTGTTTATTTATTTATGTATTGTGATATGGTTCAACAGATAAAACATTTCACAAATTATATAATTATTTACCTAGTACACAAACAGTGATACAAATATAAATGCTACACTTGTCAAGTATTTCAATTAGCCAATTCAATAATCCATAAAAAAAATCCATACCAACCAATATATACAATTTAGTTAGATCCTAGAAGAATTTAATTGAATTCATACGAGGCAATATATAAACTGTATATTGGATCCTAACAACACTAAATACAATTTAAACCACCAATAATTCATATAGATGTTGTGAAAATTGTATTCGATTTAGCATCAAGGAGTGTGGCCCTCCATCTGTTAATCTTAACCATAAGTAGTAACCTGTGTTCATAAAACCTGTGTTAATATATGAGGAGACATAGATATTTCTAAAGTACTTCATTGCAGGACAGGTAATCCTGTACAAGTACAAGATGTATAATTGTTTCTATATGGCTAGAAGACTTAAATAGCCTAAACATTCTTATGCCTTTTCTACGTCCGACCTTGGTCCTATGACCTCCAATGTTGGAACCATGTTAAATTTAAACTTCATGTAGGCTATTCCTGTTGTACTACACAGAATACTGGCTATAAACAGAGAAGGCTGATAATCCACCAGTACCTCTTGTATAATTTTACTTTTGGTCCTCAAAGGATTATTCGTCAATTCTTATGAATCTGAATCTATTTCCTTCATTGGCCCTCATTAGGACCCAGGCGGTAAGGGGTTTACGCCGGCGTAAACCTTGCCGCCCCTTACCGCCTGAGTACGAGTTCCCTTAGCGCCATGGCGATTTTAACGCCTGCTTTTAGCAGGCGTTAAAATCCATGGCGCTAAGGGACCTTGTTGTTAATTACGCCACCGTAATTTACGGTGGCGTAATTAACGCCTTCCCCACTCCCATTATGCCCTATGGGGCAAAAATGGGGATGGGGAAGGGTAAATGGGGATTGGGGACTTACCGCCCCGCCAAGGTCGGAATGGGGCGGTAAGTCCGCCAACCCCCATGGCGGAGTTGTCAGCTTAGCGCCATGGACCATGGTGCTAATAGCGCCATGGTCCTCCGCCAAGGTCCTAATGAGGGCCATTATGTCTTGCAGTAGCTTAACACATTTTTTTAAAATAATGAATGGACTCTCCCTCTACTGCTTTATTAAGATCTTCAAAAAGAGGGTTCATAGGTGGGTTAAGAATTTTTGCATAAAAACAAATTATTTTCCAAATAACAATAGAATCAAGAGCAATAAGTCCCAATTCATGGTATATAATTCAGTGAGGAAGAATATGAAGTAATGCAAATGTTTTCTTCTATAAGGTCCCTTGCAAGGTATTATGGAAATTCCCAAGATTATAGGCTATAATATACCAGCAATACATCAATGTTGGAGCTATTTTCATAGAATAGTATTTCAAAGCTCGGATTGTATAGACTCTTTGGAGCTGGGCGGACATAGCTTTTATCTTATATGGTGTTTATTATGATGTATGTAGTTCCATCATGTACCCCTTTTTCACCTTAAGCAATTCCTGTCTATGGGCATAGTGGAGGTAGAAAAAAGGGATTTGTTGTGCCACACACAACATACAAATATAGGGGCGTTGTTTAACCTACAGTGTATATTACACCTCAGTGCTTCACTCACATTGATGTTCCAAAGAACCACTCAGTCAAATATATCCCATGGTTGAAACTACCTATCTGTGATTCTCTATATATTCTGCTATTATTTATTCATATTACTCTTAACAAATGGTAATTGTTCATCCTCAATACACATTAATTTTGATTATTTACCTTCACACTAAATCTGGGAGTATAGCTCAGGGGCAACGCGTTTGTCGTGAAAGCAAGACAAAGCAGTGAAACACAGGTTTGAATCCTGGTCCTTGTGCTTAGAGACTGGTCCCTGGTGTTAAACATGCTACAAAATATGAATTCATTGTTCTCTGAGGATACATTTGGTAATTCACATAATTATGACATATAGTAAGGTGTCGTTAGGAACTTGCCATTTAAAAAAAAAAAGTGTAGTCAAACCGTTACTCTGATTTAAAATTACATTTCTATTTGGTCTCAGCACATTAAGAATAGAATGTGAAAATGATTTTTCAAACTCAGTCATCTCTATTTACTTTTTAAATTGGTATGGTATTTTGTGTTAAATAAGCAGTTTCCATCTGAAAAGCACACATTTGATTTTACAGTCTGAAATCGCATTGTACCTACTTGCATCATTTAATACATGGTTTTATAATCAGAAGGCAATATTCTTAAACTTCAATGGTGCCTCTCGTTCCTTGGCATGTATTCTAATATGTCAGTATGATTTTGTTTTTCAGAAAGGTGATGGAATTATTTTGTCTTCCTTATGTAGTGAGAAGAAGAAATGGTAATATTACAAATGCAAGATAATTTGTATTTGCTACAACACCAAAAAATTTGAAAAAGAAAGCAGTTAGGGAAAATTATTATGCCGTGGCCAGTGTAAGAGAGGCATGGTATCACAAGTATGACAAAGACACAAAAGGTACAATTTGCAAAACCTTTATTGAAGTTTCAATGGGGTTGGAGAAACATCTACTTTGCCCTATAGCTGAAATGGTAGCTGTCAAAACCATCAAATAATAAATAAAACAGTCCTAGTTGAGTCAGTCAAATCAAAATGGACTATGTTAACAAAAACCTAATGCCTGCCCTATATCTTGAACAAAAAGAGTGAAAAGCAGAAAAGGTATGCAAAGGGAAGTCAGTGTCTAAATATAAAGAAAAAATGTGGCTGAGTCAGCTCTCCTCCCCATGTTGGACAGCACGGAGTAAGGCGGTGAGATGACACACTCTGGCTCTTTAACACAAAGGCAGTTAAAGATGTAGATCAAAGCCTGACTGGCCTTCCACATTAAAGTCTTTCTTTACAGCTTTCAGTTTGCAAATCAACCAAACAATTCACGTTGGTCCCCCTCAGTCAGGCTCAGACCTTTCAAATCAAAAGTTCTCATTGGTCCCCCTCAGTTAGGTTCAGACCTTCCAAAGCGAAAGTTCACATCAGTCTCCCTCAGTTGGGCTTGGACCTCTTAAAGCAAAACATTCACTTGCGGGGGTTCCCTTCCCCCAAGCTTACTTCACCTCCTCTAGGGGTTCCCTTCCCCTAACTTATTATGCCTTCAACTCACCTCAGTTGGGCTTGGTCTGTTTCCTGATGTCGAAGACTTTTGAATGTGTGTGGCTTTTTTTCTACACCTCAGCAGGGCCACTTCGACTTTCCGGCTTTTAACTCACATTCCTATGTGTTCACCTTTTAACTCTCTCGTATCTCTCAGTCAATTTCAAAAACTTCACTTTTACAGTTCTTTCACTTTATTGCTACAAACATTTCACCTTTCACAGAGACATTCGAGTGGGCTACTTTCTTTCACAGGACCACTCTGTTACTCATTATCATTTATTTACTGCTATCGTTACTTCAAGGTTCAATCGCAGATCTGCCTTTGTTTGAGTCTCATCAACAGGCTTACAGCCTTAAATTGTATGATATTATTTTGCTACTTCAATCTTTCTTTAGCACACACCGGTCTGTGATGACGCTTGCCAACTCATGGCTGTGTGTGTTTCTTTCTTGTCTTTACTGTCTTCCAGTTTACGAGTCAAGGTTAGTACCACATGCTTGGTCTTGCCCACCCAACTCTGCCGTTCATCTGGGAGGGTCACTGGTGTCCTTGAAACACAATGCAGCCTTCTTGTTTGGGACTCTGCCTTCTCCACGTGTCTTTCGCAGCCTTTTGCAGGCAACAACCTCTGGCAGGGAACTCCTGCGGTTCTCTACCCGTTGCTCTGCTTCAGTAGGTTTGCCTTCGCCCGGGAGGTTTTTCTTTTACTCCTGTTCCACCTTGCTCAGAGTGTGTCTCTATGTTCTGCCTTTTATCCGTGTGAGGAGAGCTCATTGGTATCAGATGTATGCACTTAGAGTCAAGTGCCTGACTTTGTCTGACCCAATTAGCAGGACACGTCCAATGCAATGTGCAGGAGTTAGCATTATTACTCTAGGTCGCCTTCTTCCTCGGCCCAGTGTTTGTGTGGAAAGTGGAGGGGGAGTTGGGACACTGGAGAATCCTCTCAAATAGGAGGGTCATGGGTACGGAAAGGGAGGGATAGTGTGTCTTGCCACTGGCTGTCTCTCCCCACCACCACTCCCCCAAGACCCCTCACCCAGGTGATCCTCCCGCACCGTTCCACACCCAGGTTCTGGATCCAAAGGTGATTGCTGTGCCCTGGCCACCTGAGCGAGAGACCCACAGGGACTAGCAGGTGAGACACCCTTTGGTTTCTCACACCAGGCAAGAATGTCAAAAAATGTGATAACCATGAGAACAGGACGATGTTATGCTTGATACCATGGTCAGTGTGATTCAGCCCTACATCCTCCCAAGATTAATAAATTGAGTACCATGAATAGGTATTAATGGTGACACTGCTTATTACTGAGCTTAGAAACTGTAAGAATCAGTTCTGAAAAGCACATATAAATCATGAATGCTTGTAATAAATAGAGTAAAAATCATTTGTGAATTTACTTATGAAGATAGTGTAGTCCAGTTTAGAGGATTTTCCAATGGATTACCTGTAGATCAAATTGATTACAGCAACACTAATAAAATAGATGGATTTATCTTGAAGGATTGACCACTTTCCCAGCAACACATTTTTGATATTCAGGTCGGGACTAGGTCACCTTTAGACCCAGTTGACAACATTTTTTCCATATACCTGAAATGATTTTGGGTTCCTGGACACAAGGAGATCGCTCCATGCGCACTTTCCAACTAATTGAGTCATTTTCCACTCCAACCTGTATGGCGCATTGAGCATAGGTTGTTCCTTTTGGGGTGCAATATCTGCAGAAGCCACCTGGCCATGGCAATTTTGAATGGAGAGTGTGTGCTCCAAAATGGCTGCCTCATTCTCACCCTGATGAAGACTCTCATGTGCACTGCAGCTTCTTCCCTCTGATTGGCAGGCCAGCTCTTCTTGAGCCAACCCTCATTGCCGGCAGGGATGCCAGCCCCTTTCCACCAAGGCCCTGAACTAAGGCTCCTGTCCTGTTCTGCACTAAATCGACTGCAGGCAGGTAGAGCAGAAGCTTGAGTGATGCTCTTAACATTTCACTGGCAATCGCTGCAGGAGCAGCGTGTCCTGAAGGCATAGGCATGTGTTTTAGGTAGACCCTCCTGGGCCATCTTATGCTGATCCTGAAATAGTTTTTTTTTTTTTTTTAAAGAAGTGGAATTTGCAGCGAGCCCTCCATGTGCACTTTTCAACTACTTGATTCATTTTCCACTCCACCTTGTATGGATCATTGAGCAGAGGATGTTCCTTTTGGTGTGTAATGTCTACAGAAGCCACCTGGCTATGGCAATTTTAAGTGTGTGCTCCAAAATGGCTGCCTTGTTTCACCCTGATGAATACTCCCATATGCAAGGCAGCTGCTCCCCTCTGATTGGCAAGCCAGCTCTGCTTGAACCAATCCCCATTGCCAGCAGGCGGAAACCAGCCCCTTTCCCTCAAGGCCCCAAACTAAGGCTCCTGTCTGTGCCTGTCTGGGCCTGGCTGGACATACAGACCCTCTTTGTGTTACTGCTGGCAAAGACAGGCATTATTGTGGATATTTCACCCTAGTGCCTTTAATTGTGGCATCCTTCCTTCCATCACGTGAGTGCTGACTGTTGCTCAGTGGCCTGCCTCATTTCTCTTGACTCTCCAGGCATTCTCATTGCCCTCTCTCTGTTGACATGTGTCCCCATGATCTTCATGATTTACCTTTTTAGATTGATTCTTGGATTTCCTGAGCTCCCATTACATTGCCCACATTTCAGTACTGCTGTGCTGTAATACCTGTGTCACAATACTCAAATTTAGGTATGTTTTCCTCCTGCATTGGTTGTGAGTGTTAGTTTAAAAAATGAATTTAGGTGTGCTTTCACCTTGCATTGATTTTGACTGTTAGTTTAAAATGTGAGTTTAGGTGTGTTTTCTTCTTGCATTGATTGTGACTGTTAGTTTAAAAATCAAATTTAGGTGTGCTCACATCCTGCATTTGTTTTGTTCTGCTAGTTAAAATCCTACTTACTTCCTTGCTCTCTGCATTGTTTCTGTTTCTTGGTTCCCTTGTACCTTCCACTTTAGCTCCCACT
Source organism: Ambystoma mexicanum (assembly GCF_040938575.1). Classification (NCBI taxonomy): domain Eukaryota; kingdom Metazoa; phylum Chordata; class Amphibia; order Caudata; family Ambystomatidae; genus Ambystoma; species Ambystoma mexicanum. Next base: position 1,246,261,288 of record NC_090930.1, on the reverse strand, counting down.
GCTTTTGCCCATTCCTATTGTATTTCCTTGTGCACTTGCACCCTTGCTCCCTTGTACCCCCCCTTAGCTCCCTCTGCTTCTGCCCATTCCTAGTGTGTTTCCTTGTGCATTTGCACCCTCCTGTCAACTACCTCCCATGTGCCTCAGCTGCTCAGACTAGTGCAGCACACTCTGTGCCCCCTCACAATGGCACTTTCTATCTCTCCTATCTTCTCTAACTGCTTCTCTATCTCCTATCCTTCACTGCTCACCAAATCTGACAGGAAGAAACTTAAGAAGGACACACTTGGCCCCAGCCCAGGCCTTCCTATCACTGACATCTACGTCACTGCATCAGCCAGAGGGACTCTCACCAACATCCTCTTTGCCGCTCTTTCTCTGGACCTATGGACTCTATATATGGTTGCTCTGCTCTCTCCTTACTCTGCATTGAACATCAATGGTGGCACCTGCTGGGTGGTCCTTATTGCCTTCTCCTCAGCCTCCAGGGTCATCATTAATGTCTATCAAAATGGCACTGCCTTGGTACAAGGACCTCAACCCAATCTCCTTATTTTTTATAAGCTCTACCGTTGCCTTATCAACTTTCCACCTTCCTCCTCACTGGCTCCCTTGCCTGCTAGGCACACTTTGGCTTCCTTACCTCCACCAGGTTCACCTCCAATCTTACTATGGCTCCTTTAATGTCTTCTACTATCCTGGCTCCCCTGCCCTCACTCTCTGCACATCCTTGTCAGCTTCTCCCACGGTGGTGCCCTTGCCTCCCACTGCTTGACCCCCTGCCTTCCTGACCACTATCTCTCAGGCACCCACACCACACCACTTACGGGTGTGACCTCCATCCCCTGCACCCCCCACGTAAATCCTTCAAAAATGGCAATCTGCTCCACGTCGCCACTCTTAAATCTCGCTCCACAGCCAAGCACTCCTCCAACATATGCCATCTCCTTGAACACTTGGATCTTGATGTTCTTGCTCTCACTGAGACCTGGTTTAAGGACATTTCTGTCACAAGTTTTGGCACACATCTTCCTGAAGGCTACAAGATCCTCTCTGAGCTCAGGCTCAACAGGCCAGGAGGGGGAGGTGCCCTGATCTTTCCAGAGTGGATCCCTGTTTCCACCATTCCCACTCAGGCCTATTCCTCCTAGTCCTCCTTTGAATGTCTGGTCTGCAGGCAGTGTCTCTCTCCTGTCTCATCTCTTACTCTGGCCACCTTCTATTGGCCACCAGGCCAGTCCACCCTCTTCCTCTCGGAATAGGATGGTGTGGCATATTCTCTCCTTTCCTCCTCCTCCAAAATCCTCCTGCTGGGGGATCTCAGCATCCATCTTGACTCTCCTGACTCTTCATGAGCTTTCTGCAACCTATGCGACTCGCTCTCTCTCTCCATTCTACCCTCTGGTCTGATGCACACTGCTGGCCACAACTTGGATGCTCTCAGCTCCACAGACATACCTCTCTCTATCCCTCTCACTACCTCACTCGCATGGAATGATCACTCTCTTCTCTCCTCTCACTTGAAGCTTTCTTCTCATTTAGCACTGTCACACCCTGCACTGCTTCCCACCTTCAAGGTCATCTGACCCATGAAAAATGGGTCAGTGGCTGCCTTTGTCTCCACCTACTCCCCTCCCCCTACTCTTGGGGCTGACTCCCATCCTGACAGCCCTCTCTAACTTTCACCTTTCCATCTCCAATACTCTTGACATCCTTGTCCCTGTCATGAGGATCTGACTGAAGCCTGCCAAAAAGTGCAATTCTTGGTACAACTCTGATCTGGCTGACATTAAATGCAAATGCAGGGCAGTGGAACGGAAATGGGGAACTTCAAGTGCACCCTCTTATAAGCTGGTCTGCCGCCTTCACCTAAGGCAATACAGACTCTGCATCCAGTTCAGGAAAAGAGTTCATATTCACGCCTGCATCTCTGCAGCATCTAACAAAATGGACGAACATTTCAAAGCCTGTAATCAACTGGCCAACTCTCTCTCCTCCACAACCACTCATGAACCATCATCTCTTGGGCCCCCCTTGGCTGCCGTCACCATGCTCCTTCTTCTCTCCTCCCTCTCCCCTGTAACACCTGAGGAGGTTTCTAGACAAGTCCGGTCTATGAAAGCCTCTTCCAAACAGGTAGACCGTTGCCCCTCCAAAACCATCAAGGACAACATTGACTTACTAGCTCCAGCCTTGGCAGGCCTCTGCAACCTCTGCTTCACCGCTGGAGTTTTCCACACTTCTCCATCACTCCTTTCCTGGGCAAACTCCTGGAGAAGTTGACTATCTCTCAGCATACTCAATCTGTTGGCTGTCTCATTGACCATCAGTCTCGCTTTAGATCAATCAGAGGTATGGAAACTGCTCTTCTGAACAGCCATGACGACCTGCTTGCAAACCTTAACTCTAACTCTCCGTCTGTCCTCATTCTTCTTGACCTCTCCTCTGCTTTTGATACAGTAAATGACAACATCATGATCTCCCGTCTCTGTGATACCCTGGGCATCACAGATCAGCCCCTGGCATGGCTAGAGTCCTTTCTCTCAGATCATCCTTCCCAGTTGGAAATTGGGTCCTTTCTCTCCGCTATCACTCTCTCTATTTGTGGTGTCCCCCTGTGATCTCATCTATCCCCCTAGTTTTTCAATGTCTACATGGTGCCTTTGGCCCACAAGATCTCGGCCTTCTCCTCTAACTTTCAGTGTTATGCGGATGACACACAGCTCTTTTTCAAGGTACCCTCAGCCTCTTCCAACTCTGCGATAATTCTTGACTGTCCGCAATTCAGTCCTGGTGTGCTGCTAATGACCTCGGACTTAATGCCAGTAAGACAGATATCATCCTCATTGGTACCCCTGATCCCGCTTTTCAAGTTCACTCTGACCAGCCTCTCAGGGTCCTACTCCCTCACCCACCAGTGAGACAAAAGGTCAGATATTTGGGGGTAGATCTTTATGCTCTGCACGTGCCTCCCTCTGGAACAGCCTCTCTGCCTCTCTCTGTCACCTGGTACACCTCCAGAGTCTAACAGGTCCCAGGCTCCGCCGCTATTCCTGCACTTGCCTCCGAGCCTCTGCACTCTGCTTGGCACTACATCACTTGGAATATGTTCCATGAGAGGGGCAACCACTCTGTACGTTAGCCATGCCCTGCTGGACTGAGCACACTTGTCACACTCCCCCTCCCTCACATATCCTGTCTGTGCACTTGAACGACCTTGAATGTACTAGGCTAAGCAAGTTTGTCTGTCCTGTCCTCCCTCTGTCTCCCCTCCCTAGCTTGGTTGTGCCTGAAAAACTCATGCATAGGCGCATTAGATAATCAACCACCAATCAATCTGAAATGCAGCCAGGCCTAGTATGGTAGTTTATTGCTCTGTATGTCCTTTTCCCTCTCCCCCACCCACTCTTTGTCCCACACGTACACTAGTAGAATTGCCTCTGGCCCAGTATGCTAGTTATGGTTGTTAGATCATTCAGAATCTTCAAGGCCTAAGAATGAAGACTGTATTCCCTTGTTCCATTTCTGCCTTAAAGTGCTTCAAAGCACTTCACTTGTCTACAAACAATTACAATTACGATTACAATTACGATTACAATTAACCAAGAACCGTAACTTGGGAGCAGTAACTGCCATTGAACTTCATATTAGACACCTTCTCACAAGGTTAATAAAAATGTGCCTGTGGAAAACATTGTTATTGTTAGAAGATCTGCTCTAACAATTCTAGCAATTTGGCGCATTGTAACAGTTGGATGAATGGACTAAAAATCCACATTCAGGGTGACTTTGCAGATTATGAGTTGGGATTTTGGAAATGGAGAGTCACTCTTAGTAGGGTGGTTTGGGCTAATTGTTTTCTTCTCTATGATATTATGATTTTCCTAGATCTCTAGTTCGGTAGAAGTGTTAATATTGGGCTTTGCAACATAATATTCTCAATTCTGACAAAGAAGATTGCTACAAGTATGAGTATTTATCTACTGATACAAGAATGTATATTCGAGATGTGTCCACACTTTGAATTTCACAGAGAGCCTATGCAGTACAAGATGTGGAGGAGCTTTCTTTATCAGTCCCTCTGTAAGCAAATTCCCCTGAAGGGATCCGCTTAGCGATCACGAAGGGGATACATTACACTGCTGTAATGCATATGGCGTTTTTACACAAGTAGCCTCTCCGCCACTACGAAGTCTGTAAAATGTTGAGCATTCATTAATAACTGAAATATCTTACTGACAACCACATTGAGAGCTCCAGTTCCTACCACCTCATTCAGTTTCACTGAAATTGCCTTTGCTATCCATATCAGAGTAATGGCCACACAATCCCAAAACTCTCCACATTTCAACTATGGAAAAGGTCTCTTCTTGGAACTCACAAAATGGTCCATTCTAACATATTAAATGTATCCTAAATGCAGTGTCATTGATGTTACTGTATTACAGCCTCAAAGATCACCTCTCACTGGCCTAAATCGATCATTGTTGATTGCCTTTGCCAAAGGAATATCTGATTTAAAATGGCTGCTTGTACATAAAAAAACTGCATAAATTAGGCCATGAATTTCCTATCTCCATATTCAATCCACTCACATTCTTGAAGGCCCTTACATTCTGCTAAAGTAAAAGCACACTTTATTTTTTAAAAAGTAGAATTCAATAAAAGCTGGGAGAGCTTATTAATTTGTGTGTGGTACTAAACAACTTGGCTCTTCCTGATTTAAACTATGCTTTGGAATCACCTGGACAGCCAGACGCTTGGAATTCACAGCCATCTTGCTCACACATATAAGCTAATGTTGGCATGTGGTGTATTGGAAAATTGACCACAATTTAACACATAAATAGATCAGGAGTGACCATTGGTCCATTCTTAAGATATCAGGTTTCATCAGACATCTCGAGCACCAACTACAATTCATGGAAATTACAAAATTAATGATCATTTAGTCTATGGGCACCTATTAAGTTCATCTGAGAATTTCAAATCTGCACTGGATTCACTGAGCTCCAAGGTCCACTATGAATACATGGACAGGTAATTGGTAACATGATCTCAGCTGCTTCCTCCAGCTTAATTAATCCATGTTCAGTGGGCCTCAGTCCCAGATTGACTTTTGCAGATGCTTAGTCAGTGTTCAGACATTTCTGCTATCACCCATTGGCTTAATGGACTAGAGAATAAATATTTTATTTCAAAACTTGTAACACTAAATTCGAATTTGATGGTTCTCTATATTTAATCCTACTTTTGTATTCTTGGTAGATTTTTCCGTCAATTGAATGTAGTCTTACAGTTCTTATTTATTTATTTTTTCCTGTGCTTTAGGTTAGGGTGCTTACATTGTGGGGAGATGTGAAATGTAATTTACTGTCTCTCATTGTTCATCAACTCCAGCTGTCAAACAATAAGCAAGTGGAACCTCATGGACAGGTTCATCATTGAACATGAATAACTGAGTTAATGTGTCACAGATGTTATAACATACCATGTTACCCCTTCATGCGCTCTCTCATCTAGCCGTAAAAGCCCAGTGTCACAGTAATTACTGTAAAGACTGGAGGGGGGTGTCTGTACTTCTGCTCTCTATATGGTAGAGGAGAGGCACAGAGGACCCCAGCCAAGATTCTCTATTGTGGTAGCAATGGACGAGCAATCAAGGCCTAGCTTCTCGGGAGGTGATGCGGGCTGGTTCTTAAGTACAGTGTATTCAAACCCCCACAAAGGAATGTCCACACACTGTATTACTGAAAACACAGTCTTTATATAATTAATATTCAAAGGTATGTACACGATCACAATAACGCACTTTGTACTCGGAAATCAACAATGTACACGATCACAATAACGCACTTTGTACTCAGAAATCAACAATGATAAATATGTACAATTCTAAAGTGGTACCACCAATGTTATCAAATCTCATTAAAGTGCATCAACTGTACGGTTAAAATATCACACAGATCAATAACAAGTAAACCAGCAATAGAGATAGGAAGGAACGCAAGATGGTTGAAACAATACTGGCCCCCACCGATAGACACAGTTCTGTGTGGAGATCCCCCCACCTCGGCAACCTGTAAAATAAAGATATATAGCACAAGCCCAGTCCATATATTGTTCAATGGCCTTATTTCCTCCTATAATGTTTTACCCACCAAATGTACCTGGTGGAGTACAGTTCTTCGAAGATGCGTCGAAGGATCCTTCTTGAGTGACTCCCTTTCAAGCAGGAGCCACAGATCGTCGAGAGGCGTCGAAGATGGTGAACTTGTCATCGACGGTGGTGATGAAATGTTTGAGGGTGCCGAGACCCCGATGTCGATCCAGGCGGTGCTCGTCAGCAACGTCCTGCGAGGATGAGGTTTGCGGGGCACCTCGGCGATAGATTGTTCAGGACCGCAAAGAGTTTCAGAAGAACTGTGGCCCAACAAGGGCGTCGAGTCGTCGAAGTCTTTGTGGCCTTAAGGTGGCGGGAAACCCACCGGCGGATTCTCCTCGGCGTGTTGGTCGTCCTCGACTTTCTCTGGCGGGACAAAGCGGTCGACGTTGCGGACAAGGGAGTCCTTCGATTCAAATGTTCTTAGGCAAAGGAGCGGGCGGCTCCGGTCGTCAGCGGCACGGCATCAAGTGGTCCCCACGGCTGGGCAAAACAACTTCGACGGGCCTCCAGCGGTTACACAAACCTGCGAACACTGGTCGACGGCAGTAGACTTCGACAGTGGCGAAGTCCGGGTGCTTTGCTTCATTCTCCTCAGCGGTCCCTTCTCGGGTCGGCAGCCTTTCGAGGGTCTGACTTCCAGGGAGCTTCGGCGAAGGTTAGCGGTGCTCGATGGTCCCTCGGAGCACGGGAAGAGGGCGCTTTACCAGGTCCTCTCTCGGATCAGTCTTCGACGAATTCGGCAGCTTTCAGGTCAGGTCGAAGCAAATGCAACAACAAGTCTTCTTTTTCCAGGTGGGCGTCGAGGATCAGCAGTTCCAGTTACTCTTCAAGTGTAGACACAGCTTCTGAACAATTTCCAGTGGTGAGAGGTCCCTAGATATACTATCTTGTCTCTCATCCACACTGCTGGGTCACTCTCAGCAGCCAATCATACAGAAGGGCATTCATGCAGTCAGTCAGCCAATCAGGCACACAGTGCATTCAGGCCATCCTCCTCCCTCTCAGACACTCACAACAAGGAATGTGGATTGGGACAAGTACCCAGCCATTCAACACTACACACTGCATTCAGGCCAGTTTCGGGCAGGGCTGTCTCAGTCTTTGTCTCTCATACCAGAAACCAGACAGCTACAACAAGAAGTGCATATTGGTCACACACTCCATTCACTCAGGTCCCAACCACAGGGCGTACCCACAACATACAGTCACTGGGAAGGCTCCAGTCAGTCTGGACTGGACTTCACAACAACACCATATATGGAACTTCCACCCAACAGCCAGACAGGGGGAAGAGACAGAGTCAGGGCTTCCCAGGACTTTGGGAAAACAAGGTAACAGGCAATAGAAAGCAAGAGGCCACAGGGGTCATCTTGTTTTCCATCAGGAATCAACTGATTCCAATGGCAGGGCCTGGGTATCCCAAAATGGAGGATACTCAGCGCACCTGTCAAATTCAGCATGGAGCTGCCACCAGCCCATACCCTGCTCTGCGGGCCACCCACAGGTGCCCAAAAACATACACTAGGGGCACAGGGTTGTACCCCCACCCATGGGTGCCGTAAGGGTATCCTATGGGTCTGTACACCAAACCAAAAGAGAGAGAGCTGCACCACCAGGAGTCCCACATGAACTCCTGCGCGGAAAACATGACAGAACACAAGATACAGAGGCCCTGTCCCTCCGATGCATTTCCAGCATCACAGTCGCCCCCCCCAGAATGAGGTTGAGGGTGCATAATCTCCCACGGGATAGACACCCTCATCCAGACGGTCAACATAACTTCTGGAAAGGCCATATGCATTATCGTGACTCTTCCCTGGTCTGTGCTCTATGGTGAAGTCTAGCCCTTGCAGGCTAATGGACCACCTGAGCAGTTTTGGGTTTTCACCCTTCATCTGCATAAGTCACTTCAGGGGCTTATGATCTGTTTGGACCTTGAAGGTAGACCCCATAAGGTAGGGCCTAAAATGCCTAAGGGTCCAAACTATACTGAAACATTCCTTCTCAACAGAAGCCCACCTAAGTTCTCTACCTTTGAGTTGTCTACTGATGAAGATGATAGGATGTTCCCTCCCTTTGTCATCTAACTGGGACAAGACAGCTCCAATTCCGGTGTCGCAGGCATCCGTCTGGATGATAAAGGGTCGGCTGTGGCCAGGCTCACACAACACAGGTGCCCTACACAGGCTTTCTTTCAAGCCCTCAAAGGCCCTCTGACAGTAATTAGTCCAATTATCCTTCCTAGGTTGTTTGGGGGAAGTCAGAGCTGTCAGTGGTGCAGCTATGGTTCCATAGTCCGCCATGAAATTGCAATAATACCCAGTGAGGCCCAAAAAGTCTCTCACCTGGGTTTGAGTAGTGGGAGTCTCCCAGCCCTGTACATCCTGTACCTTACTGGGGAGAGGTTGGATTTGACCCCCTCCTACCTCATGACCAAGATATGAGACTTTCCCCTGGGCTATCTGGCACTTGGTGGTCTTGATAGTGAGGTTAGCCCTTTTCAAGGCATGCAACACCTTACCAAGATGTGGCAAATGCTCTTCCCAAGTGGAACTGTAGACGGCAATGTCGTCTAAATAAGCCACACAAAAGGCTTCCAGCCCACTGAGCGCATGGTTGACCAATCTCTGGAAGGTGGCAGGGGCCTTCTTCAACCCAAAAGGCATGACCCTAAACTGGTAGAGTCCCTCTGGTGTTGAGAACGCCATCTTTTCCTTGGCATGGTCCGTCAGAGCTATTTGCCAATAGCCTGAGGTGAGGTCAAAGGTGCTCACAAATTTGACAGCACCTATGTTGTCCACAAGCTCATCAGCCCGGGGTAATGGGTGCGCGTCAGTTTTGGTGACGGCATTGACTCCTCGGTAGTCCACACAGAACCTCCAATCCTTGGTACCTGCCTGGGAACTTGCCTTGGGGACAAGGACCACGGGACTGGACCAGGGACTGGTTGAGGGTTCAATAACACCCAGATCCAACATCTTAGCAACCTCAGCCTGGATTGGTTCTTAACAGTGTCTGACATACGGTAGCTCCTGCTTTTGACAGGCACGCTGTCACCAGTGTCAATCTCGTGCTTACACCACGGTGTAAGGCCTGGCGTCAGTGAAAACAGAGAGGCATACTGCTGGAGCAAAGTCCTGCAGGCCCTCTGCTGCTCTGTTGTCAAATCTGGAGAGAGATGCACTCCCTTCATTGAGCCATCCTGAGGATTGCTATACAGCAAATCAGGAAGGGGCTCACTCTCATCCTCTTCTTGCTCTGAAGCTAGCAAGAGACATGAGACTTCTGCTCACCTGTGGAAAGGCTTGAGCCTATTAACATGGAATACCTGAGGGGCTACCCCTCTGATTCCCATGTCAACCAGATAATTGACCTCACCCATCTTGGAAGGGTCCAGTCCATTTATCTGCCAATGCCTGAGGCTTGGTAGGCTCCATCACGAGAACCTCCTGTCCCGGAGTACAATCCACTTGCGATGCTTTAAGGTCATGCCAGTACTTGTTAAATTCCTGGCTGGCCTTGAGATTCGCTGTTGCCTGACCCATCATCTGTGTCATCCTCCGTCTGAGGCCTAACACATAGTCCCCCACTTGCTTGGCGGGACCTGGAGGCGTGGCTTCCAAACCTTCTCTGATCAAGGCAAGGGGATGTCCAAAGAGTAACTCAAAGGGTCTGAAACCAACACCCTCTTGAGGTACCTCTCTGTAAGCAAACAGCAGGCATGGCAGGAGGAGATCCCATTTCCTCCTTAGGGGCTCTTCCAAAGCACCTATCATGCTCTTGAGAGTTTTATTAAATCTCTCAACCAGACCATTGGTCTGGGTGTGGTAAGAGGTGGAGAGCTTATAGGTTACTCCGCACTCTTTCCACATGGTCTTCATGTAACTATACATGAAGTTGGATCCTCTGTCAGAGACAACCTCCTTGGGGAATCCAACACGGGTGAAAATGCCCAGGAGAGCCCTGGCAACCACCTTGGCAGTTACGGTCCGAAGGGGTATAGCCTCAGGGTACCTGGTGGCATGATCTACCAAGACCAGGATGAACTGGTGTCCACCTGAAGTGGGAGGGTCTAGGGGACCACGATGTCGATGCTCACCCTCTCAAATGGTGTGCCAACCACTGGCAATGGCTGCAGTGGGGCAATGACACTGCCTCCAGTCTTGCCAGACAACTGACAAGTTGGGCAGGTCCTGCAGTGGGTCTCCACTTCTACTCAAATCCGAGGCCAGTAGAAATGGGCAGAGAGCCTCTGCTTAGTCTTCTTGGTACCAAGATGAGCAGCCAAGTGCACCTCATGCGCCAACTGCAGTAAGAGGGGCCTGTAAACCTGGGGTACCACCAACCACTTGAGGGCACCAGGTTCAGGCTTATTGGGCTCACTGACAACGAGCTCACCCTCCCAATAAATCTGGAATGTCCTAGGCACTTCTTCTTGTGCCTGGGACAGGGCCTGCTTCCTCAGACCCTCGAGAGAGTGGCACTCTCTCTGTCCTTTACAGAAGTCTGCCCGGGAGGGTCCCTTTTCAGCTAACAAGCATTGAAGATCGGGATGATCCTCCGGGTTGAGAACTTCTCCCACAATAGAGTCTTCTGGCTCTTCTCCCACTGCTGCCACCAGTGTAAATACTGGAGGGGGGTGTCTGTACTTCTGCTCTCTATATGGTAGAGGAGAGGCACAGAGGACCCCAGCCAAGATTCTCTATTGTGGTAGCAGTGGACGAGCAATCAAGGTCTAGCTTCTCGGGAGGTGATGAGGGCTGGTTCTTAAGTACAGTGTAGTCCCCGAACCCCCACAAAGGAATGTCCACACACAGTATTACTGAAAACACAGTCTTTATATAATTAATTTTCAAAGGTATGTACACGATCACAATAACGCACTTTGTACTCGGAAATCAACAATGATAATTATGTACGATTCTAAAGTGGTACCACCAATGTGATCAAATCTCATTAAAGTGCATCAACTGTACGGTTAAAATGTCACACAGATCAATAATAAGGAAACCAGCAATAGAGATAGGAAGGAACGCAAGATGGTTGAAACAATAGGCAGAATACTGGCCCCCACCGATAGACACAGTTCTGTGTGGAGATCCTGTTACGCTCACCTGGCTCCCACAGGGGCGTCGATCTGAACTGGACAGCTGCGGTCTCCACCTATGTGACGCGTAGTGCCGAGATGACAGACTGGACTGGCCCACCTAGCTTCATTTGCTTGCCCCGTAGGAGTATTCTTCTGCAAATGGAGAAAGGGAATTAACCACACGTGGAGTTGAGCGTTAACCCCCACCCCCAGCTGTTCTCCCCACTGATCACCTTTAATGCCCCCTCTTATAGTCTCACCTGATGGTTTGGAAAGATGAGCTCTCCATCCTGCATTGAGCGCAGGGGCGCATAGATAACCAGTTACTTCACTGGTTCGAAGGAATTGGTGAGTTCCAGAACAATATTGACTCTGAGATTTCCGGCAAGACGCCGTAAGTACATAGTTCGTAAGAGTTCAAATGTCTGACTTTCACTCTTGTCCGATTCCTTGCAGGTTGAAGCTTGACCCTAGCGAAGAGTTCCTCGTGGCAACCGGTAACATTCAGGTAAGGATTTGTATTATCCAACACAGTTCGATAAAATAATGTCAGTATGTAACCTGTTGCTTTCTCCCTTATTCAGGTGCTGAGAGAAATGATGAAGTCTCGGGGAATAATGCCTCCAGCGGTAAAATTAGGTAAGTCTATTGTTGTGAGGAGGATTCCCCTTGTTTGTCCCTTTGTTTCACCTTGCTGTCCCTTTGTTCCCCTTAGGGGCTGGGGTACGGCGAAGATGCGGTGGAGGCTGTGCCGACCCGTGAAGAGGAATAGTACCCCCGGCGGTAAAATCAGGTTAGTCTATGGGGGGTAACTAATATTGTCTCTGTTTATTCCCCTGGCTCACCTTGCTGTTCTTGTGTTCCCCTTAGGTGCCGGAGTGCGGTGGGAACATGCAGAAGGATGTGGTGGATAGTGAAGATGCTGCAAAGGCCAGTGAGTTCAGTGCGGCGCTGCAGCAGGCGAGGCGGCGCACATAAAATACCTTCTTTCTTCCAGCTCGAAGGCGCGGTGGATCGGGAATTCAGGTAAGGATCAAAGGATTTGCTCTTGTTCTAACATTTTCTCCTTCTTTCTCCCTTTTCTAGGAGCTCCAGACTCGAGGCGGGCGTGGCAGAAGACTGGATGCAGACGTGCAGGCACGGTGAGCGTTACGCTGCTGGATGCAGAAGCACGCGAAGCGTGTGCTGCTCTTCGGGCGTGGTTTAAATAGCCTCCAAAGTAGTCCCAGGTAAGTATTCCTCCCCGACCCCACCCGAGTAAAAAATAGTCCCTAGGTAAAGTAGTCCCTTCCAAGCCTCTTTTGGCTTGGAGCTCTTGCAGCATGGTCTGCATCAGGTAAGTTTGCAGCATGATCTGCATCAGGTGAGTTTTATTCTATGAGCCTGGTGCCTATGGCGCCAGGACTGACTCTCCGTATGAGCCTGGCGCCATAGATGCCAGGACTGCACCCAAATGACCCCTAGCAGGGGTTGTTGGGCTTGCTTGGAATAATTTGATGCCTGCTTCCGGGGCTTCTGGACTTGATCTGGATCCCCGGGGGTAGGCATCATGACAGATCCCCCCTCCTGGGCAACCTGTAAAATAAAGATATATAGCACAAGCCCAGTCCATATATTGTTCAATGGCCTTATTTCCTCCTATAATGTTTTACCCCCCCAATGTACCTGGTGGAGTAGAGTTCTTCGAAGACGCGTCGAAGGATCCTTCTTGAGTGACTCCCTTTCAAGCAGGAGCCACAGATCGTCGAGAGGCGTCGAAGATGGTGAACTTGTCGTCGAGACCCCAATGTCGATCCAGGCGGTGCTCGTCAGCGACGTCCTGCGAGGATGAGGTGTGCGGGGCACCTCGACGATGGATTTTTCAGGACCGCAAAGAGTTTCAGAAGAACTGTGGCCCAACAAGGGCGTTGAGTCATCGACGTCTTTGTGGCCTTCAGGTGGCGGGAAACCCACCGGCGTTGGACGTCCTCGACTTTCTCCGGCGGGACAAAGCGGTTGACGTTGCGGACAAGAAGGTCCTTCGATTCAAATGTTCTTGGGCAAAGGAGCGGGCGGCTCCGGTCGTTGGCGGCACGGCGTCAAGTGGTCCCCACGGCTGGGTAACACAACTTCGACGGGCCTCCAGTGGTTACACAAACCTGCGAACCCTGGTCGACGGCAATAGACTTCGACAGCGGCGAAGTCCGGGTGCTTTGCTTTGTTCTCCTCAACGGTCCCGTCTCGGGTCAGCAGCCTTTTGAGGGTTTGACTTCCAGGGAGCTTCGGCGAAGGTTAGCGGTGCTCGATGGTCCCTCGGAGCACGGGAAGAGGGCGCCTTACCAGGTCCTCTCTTGGATCAGTCTTCAACGAATTCGGCAGCTTTCAGATCAGGTTGAAGCAAATGCAACAGCAAGTCTTCTTCTTCCAGCTGGGCGTCGAGGATCAGCAGTTCCAGTTACTCTTCAAGTGTAGACACAGCTTCTGAACAATTTCCAGTGGTGAGAGGTCCCCAGATATACTATCTTGCCTCTCATCCACACTGCTGGGTCACTCTCAGCAGCCAATCATACAGAAGGGCATTCATGCAGTCAGTCAGCCAATCAGGGACACAGTGCATTCAGGCCATCATCCTCCCTCTCAGACACTCACAACAAGGAATGTGGATTGGGACAAGTACCCAGCCATTCAACACTACACACTGCATTCAGGCCAGTTTCGGGCAGGGCTGTCTCAGTCTTTGTCTCTCATACCAGAAACCAGACAGCCACAACAAGAAGTGCATATTGGTCACACACTCCATTCACCCAGGTCCCACCCACAGGGCGTACCCACAACATACAGTCACTGGGAAGGCTCCAGTCAGTCTGGACTGGACTTCACAACAACACCATATATGGAACTTCCACCCAACAGCCAGTCAGGGGGAAGGGACAGAGTCAGGGCTTCCCAGGACTTTGGGAAAACAAGATGACAGGCAATAGAAAGCAAGAGGCCACAGGGGCCATCTTGGTTTCCATCAGGAATCAAATGATTCCAATGGCAGGGCCTGGGTATCCCAAAATGGAGGATACTCAGCGCACCTGTCAAATTCAGCATGGAGCTGCCACCAGCCCATACCCTGCTCTGCAGGCCACCCACAGGTGCCCAAAAACATACACTAGGGGCACAGGGCTGTACCTCCACCCTTGGGTGCCGTAAGGGTATCCCATGGGTCTGTTCACCAAACCAAAAGAGAGAGAGCTGCACCACCAGGAGTCCCACATGAACTCCTGTGCGGAAAACACGACAGAACACACGATAAAAAGGCAGTAAAGGACAAGGATACGGAGGTCCTGTCCCTCCGATACATTTCCAGCATCACAATTACACATCCTCGTAACTCATCATACGTCATCATAATGCATCTCCATCACTTAGTGTACATCCTCATCAATCATAATACATGCTTGTCACTCAATTCTCAATAAAATAACTTCTTTCTTTCAGCTCGAAGGCGCGGTGGATCGGGAATTCAGGTAAGGATCAAAGGATTTGCTCTTGTTCTAACATTTTCTCCTTCTTTCTCCCTTTTCTAGGAGCTCCAGACTCGAGGCGGGCGTGGCAGAAGACTGGATGCAGACGTGCAGGCACGGTGAGCATTACGCTGCTAGATGCAGAATAACGCGAAGCGTGTGCTGCTCTTCGGGCGTGGTTTAAATAGCCTCCAAAGTAGTCCCAGGTAAGTATTCCTCCCCGACCCCACCCGAGTAAAAAATAGTCCCTAGGTAAAGTAGTCCCTTCCAAGCCTCTTTTGGCTTGGAGCTCTTGCAGCATGGTCTGCATCAGGTAAGTTTGCAGCATGATCTGCATCAGGTGAGTTTTATTCTATGAGCCTGGTGCCTATGGCGCCAGGACTGACTCTCCGTATGAGCCTGGCGCCATAGATGCCAGGACTGCACCCAAATGACCCCTAGCAGGGGCTGTTGGGCTTGCTTGGAATAATTTGATGCCTGCTTCCGGGGCTTCTGGACTTGATCTGGATCCCCGGGGGTAGGCATCATGACAGATCCCCCCTCCTGGGCAACCTGTAAAATAAAGATATATAGCACAAGCCCAGTCCATATATTGGTCAATGGCCTTATTTCCTCCTATAATGTTTTACCCTCCCAATGTACCTGGTGGAGTAGAGTTCTTCGAAGACGCGTCGAAGGATCCTTCTTGAGTGACTCCCTTTCAAGCAGGAGCCACAGATCGTCGAGAGGCGTCGAAGATGGTGAACTTGTCGTCGAGACCCCAATGTCGATCCAGGCGGTGCTCGTCAGCGACGTCCTGCGAGGATGAGGTGTGCGGGGCACCTCGACGATGGATTTTTCAGGACCGCAAAGAGTTTCAGAAGAACTGTGGCCCAACAAGGGCGTTGAGTCATCGACGTCTTTGTGGCCTTCAGGTGGCGGGAAACCCACCGGCGTTGGACGTCCTCGACTTTCTCCGGCGGGACAAAGCGGTTGATGTTGCGGACAAGAAGGTCCTTTGATTCAAATGTTCTTAGGCAAAGGAGCGGGCGGCTCCGGTCGTTGGCGGCACGGCGTCAAGTTGTCCCCACGGCTGGGTAACACAACTTCGACGGGCCTCCAGTGGTTACACAAACCTGCGAACCCTGGTCGACGGCAATAGACTTCGACAGCGGCGAAGTCCGGGTGCTTTGCTTTGTTCTCCTCAACGGTCCCGTCTCGGGTCAGCAGCCTTTTGAGGGTTTGACTTCCAGGGAGCTTCGGCGAAGGTTAGCGGTGCTCGATGGTCCCTCGGAGCACGGGAAGAGGGCGCCTTACCAGGTCCTCTCTCGGATCAGTCTTCAACGAATTCGGCAGCTTTCAGATCAGGTCGAAGCAAATGCAACAGCAAGTCTTCTTCTTCCAGCTGGGCGTCGAGGATCAGCAGTTCCAGTTACTCTTCAAGCGTAGACACAGCTTCTGAACAATTTCCAGTGGTGAGAGGTCCCCAGATATACTATCTTGCCTCTCATCCACACTGCTGGGTCACTCTCAGCAGCCAATCATACAGAAGGGCATTCATGCAGTCAGTCAGCCAATCAGGGACACAGTGCATTCAGGCCATCATCCTCCCTCTCAGACACTCACAACAAGGAATGTGGATTGGGACAAGTACCCAGCCATTCAACACTACACACTGCATTCAGGCCAGTTTCGGGCAGGGCTGTCTCAGTCTTTGTCTCTCATACCAGAAACCAGACAGCCACAACAAGAAGTGCATATTGGTCACACACTCCATTCACCCAGGACCCACCCACAGGGCGTACCCACAACATACAGTCACTGGGAAGGCTCCAGTCAGTCTGGACTGGACTTCACAACAACACCATATATGGAACTTCCACCCAACAGCCAGTCAGGGGGAAGGGACAGAGTCAGGGCTTCCCAGGACTTTGGGAAAACAAGATGACAGGCAATAGAAAGCAAGAGGCCACAGGGGCCATCTTGGTTTCCATCAGGAATCAAATGATTCCAATGGCAGGGCCTGGGTATCCCAAAATGGAGGATACTCAGCGCACCTGTCAAATTCAGCATGGAGCTGCCACCAGCCCATACCCTGCTCTGCAGGCCACCCACAGGTGCCCAAAAACATACACTAGGGGCACAGGGCTGTACCTCCACCCTTGGGTGCCGTAAGGGTATCCCATGGGTCTGTTCACCAAACCAAAAGAGAGAGAGCTGCACCACCAGGAGTCCCACATGAACTCCTGTGCGGAAAACACGACAGAACACACGATAAAAAGGCAGTAAAGGACAAGGATACGGAGGTCCTGTCCCTCCGATACATTTCCAGCATCACAATTACACATCCTCGTAACTCATCATACGTCATCATAATGCATCTCCATCACTTAGTGTACATCCTCATCAATCATAATACATGCTTGTCACTCAATTCTCAATAAAATAACTTCTTTCTTCCAGCTCGAAGGCGCGGTGGATCGGGAATTCAGGTAAGGATCAAAGGATTTGCTCTTGTTCTAACATTTTCTCCTTCTTTCTCCCTTTTCTAGGAGCTCCAGACTCGAGGCGGGCGTGGCAGAAGACTGGATGCAGACGTGCAGGCACGGTGAGCATTACGCTGCTAGATGCAGAATAACGCGAAGCGTGTGCTGCTCTTCGGGCGTGGTTTAAATAGCCTCCAAAGTAGTCCCAGGTAAGTATTCCTCCCCGACCCCACCCGAGTAAAAAATAGTCCCTAGGTAAAGTAGTCCCTTCCAAGCCTCTTTTGGCTTGGAGCTCTTGCAGCATGGTCTGCATCAGGTAAGTTTGCAGCATGATCTGCATCAGGTGAGTTTTATTCTATGAGCCTGGTGCCTATGGCGCCAGGACTGACTCTCCGTATGAGCCTGGCGCCAGAGATGCCAGGACTGCACCCAAATGACCCCTAGCAGGGGTTGTTGGGCTTGCTTGGAATAATTTGATGCCTGCTTCCGGGGCTTCTGGACTTGATCTGGATCCCCGGGGGTAGGCATCATGACAGATCCCCCCTCCTGGGCAACCTGTAAAATAAAGATATATAGCACAAGCCCAGTCCATATATTGGTCAATGGCCTTATTTCCTCCTATAATGTTTTACCCCCCCAATGTACCTGGTGGAGTAGAGTTCTTCGAAGACGCGTCGAAGGATCCTTCTTGAGTGACTCCCTTTCAAGCAGGAGCCACAGATCGTCGAGAGGCGTCGAAGATGGTGAACTTGTCGTCGAGACCCCAATGTCGATCCAGGCGGTGCTCGTCAGCGACGTCCTGCGAGGATGAGGTGTGCGGGGCACCTCGACGATGGATTTTTCAGGACCGCAAAGAGTTTCAGAAGAACTGTGGCCCAACAAGGGCGTTGAGTCATCGACGTCTTTGTGGCCTTCAGGTGGCGGGAAACCCACCGGCGTTGGACGTCCTCGACTTTCTCCGGCGGGACAAAGCGGTTGACGTTGCGGACAAGAAGGTCCTTCGATTCAAATGTTCTTAGGCAAAGGAGCGGGCGTCTCCGGTCGTTGGCGGCACGGCGTCAAGTGGTCCCCACGGCTGGGTAACACAACTTCGACGGGCCTCCAGTGGTTACACAAACCTGCGAACCCTGGTCGACGGCAATAGACTTCGACAGCGGCGAAGTCCGGGTGCTTTGCTTTGTTCTCCTCAACGGTCCCGTCTCGGGTCAGCAGCCTTTTGAGGGTTTGACTTCCAGGGAGCTTCGGCGAAGGTTAGCGGTGCTCGATGGTCCCTCGGAGCACGGGAAGAGGGCGCCTTACCAGGTCCTCTCTCGGATCAGTCTTCAACGAATTCGGCAGCTTTCAGATCAGGTCGAAGCAAATGCAACAGCAAGTCTTCTTCTTCCAGCTGGGCGTCGAGGATCAGCAGTTCCAGTTACTCTTCAAGCGTAGACACAGCTTCTGAACAATTTCCAGTGGTGAGAGGTCCCCAGATATACTATCTTGCCTCTCATCCACACTGCTGGGTCACTCTCAGCAGCCAATCATACAGAAGGGCATTCATGCAGTCAGTCAGCCAATCAGGGACACAGTGCATTCAGGCCATCATCCTCCCTCTCAGACACTCACAACAAGGAATGTGGATTGGGACAAGTACCCAGCCATTCAACACTACACACTGCATTCAGGGCAGTTTCGGGCAGGGCTGTCTCAGTCTTTGTCTCTCATACCAGAAACCAGACAGCCACAACAAGAAGTGCATATTGGTCACACACTCCATTCACCCAGGTCCCACCCACAGGGCGTACCCACAACATACAGTCACTGGGAAGGCTCCAGTCAGTCTGGACTGGACTTCACAACAACACCATATATGGAACTTCCACCCAACAGCCAGTCAGGGGGAAGGGACAGGGTCAGGGCTTCCCAGGACTTTGGGAAAACAAGATGACAGGCAATAGAAAGCAAGAGGCCACAGGGGCCATCTTGGTTTCCATCAGGAATCAAATGATTCCAATGGCAGGGCCTGGGTATCCCAAAATGGAGGTTACTCAGCGCACCTGTCAAATTCAGCATGGAGCTGCCACCAGCCCATACCCTGCTCTGCAGGCCACCCACAGGTGCCCAAAAACATACACTAGGGGCACAGGGCTGTACCTCCACCCTTGGGTGCCGTAAGGGTATCCCATGGGTCTGTTCACCAAACCAAAAGAGAGAGAGCTGCACCACCAGGAGTCCCACATGAACTCCTGTGCGGAAAACACGACAGAACACACGATAAAAAGGCAGTAAAGGACAAGGATACGGAGGTCCTGTCCCTCCGATACATTTCCAGCATCACAATTACACATCCTCGTAACTCATCATACGTCATCATAATGCATCTCCATCACTTAGTGTACATCCTCATCAATCATAATACATGCTTGTCACTCAATTCTTCACTTCTTCAACAACAAGTAGGTGATTTAATCCACAATTATTTAACTGAACTTCTAAAAGTCTTCCCTGGTTGGATTTTATTAGCATCAGACACAGGCCAACCATTAAATAAAATGCAACTGATCTTTCAAAGAGAATGTATGATGAGTGATGAAGATTTATGTTGAGTATGTTGATCAGCAGGTAAATAGAAAGATGTACCAAAGAGATGGCAGAATATTAATGGGAGATATATGCAAAAACGCTGTCATTGCATGTGACTAGTCATCGATTATTTTTTGATCAACAACACTGTTGTCGGTGCCGCATAAACAAATGTTTCCAAGAATATACAGTAAGAAAGGTTGTAACCAATAGCTGTTTTGATGCGTTATAGAAATCGACTGCAGCGATGTTAGCAGCAGATAGCCTATCATCTGGAAAGGGCATAATTCCAAACATCAAACAGCCCCATTCCTTTGCCACTGATACTTGGTCTCATGTTTTCCATCATCATTGTTCTTGCGTTGAAGAAGTCCATAAAGGACAAAACATACCTGTGTTTTTTTCTAGTGGCACCATACAGTACAGAAGTGATGCAGCCTAATTGTTTGGTTTTCTTTGACATTGATGGATTGGGGCAAGGGCTGTTTTGCATGTTGATTACTCTGTAACTGCACAGATGACAAATACAAGATGGAATAGAAAGCTGTTTTGAGGAATTTTAATAATGTAAAGCTTTCCATGCATCAATCGTTTTTTTTCAGTCCCAGGTAAGAAACTGTGTTGGGGGCTCTGGTTATTTTGTGCCCAGCCAATTCATGCTGCAAAGGTTCTTATCTTTGCTTTTAGTAGCCTTGCCATTAACTGCACTGCCACTACCAGGTGTGTTGCTAGCTCTCTCACTCAAATCAAAGAGCGCTTAGTGTGATACGCAGATGGGAATTGCATGCTTTTCAGAAGTGAGCCCATGTGGACCTAGAATAGGACCTGCTGTATAATTATATGATCTGTATCAGAAGGGATACTTTGAAAACCACTCATGAGCTGTTGAATCAAACAAAGGAGTATAGAGAAGTGGAGTCATCATAGACAATAGCAGAGGTGCTGATGGGGACAGGATCAGGAATAATATCCTGGATAGGAAGAAAGGATAAGGGTAGGAAAATAAGTAAAAGGGGGTCATGGAGGAGGTTCAAGACTGGCAGAGGTTTGGTGGAGAGGTGCTGACATATATGGTCTTCATTGATTACATGCTATATGACTACATTACCATTTTGGACAATTATTTGCATTATGTCATGCTGGGAAAATCACAGACAATTGTAGCCAAGGAAGAATTATTGACATTTGGTATGTAGTTTTGACTACCATTATTTTCTTTCCATTAAAAGTGTAAACATCACTAAATATCCCATCACGAGAAATTTCAGACATGTTCCCAACAAGCTTCTATTTATTCTTCTTACACTTGGATCACCATATCACCAGCGACTTTTCCGCAAATTAGCTCCACACATTTCTGTGACAATTTGTCAGGATCCCGGCTACTAATATGCCCAAATCATGTCTTGGATATACACCAAAGCAGAACCCGGCAAAGAAGAAACACCCCTTGTTCATAAACTTATGTTTTCACGGCCTCTGAGAATAGCTTTCCTCGCTCAGTATCAGTTCCTATGAAAACTAGGGAGACCGCATCTAACTTCCTGTCACATGTCTCGTGCAGCACGGCATGTTCGCACCTTGGGCCTCATTACACGGTAGGCGGTAAGGGTTTACCGGTACCGGTATTTTACCGGTACCGGTAAATCCTTACCGCCTTACTACGAGGTCCCTTTGCGGGTTGGGGATTTTAACGCCTGCTTTTTGCAGGTGTTAAAAACCAACCCGCAAAGGGACCCAGGGAGCTAATTACGGTACCGCAATTACGGTACACTCAACTATCTCCTTATCCAGAGGAAAGAAACCTGCCACGTTAAATTATGGTGTGCAACCAAGTATCAACTAACGTGCTAGAATGTTCTGCGTTTCCTGTCCTTTAAGTAGCTATAGAGAATATACTTCCTGTCTTAATAGGTCTGCCTGCCCTTTGCACACTCGAGACACTTTGGGCCTCATTACACGGATGACGGTAAGGATTTACCGGTACCGGTAAAATACCGGTACCGGTAAATCCTTACCGCCTTACTACGAGGTCCCTTTGCGGGTTGGGGGATTTAACGCCTGCTTTTTGCAGGCATTAAAAACCAACCCGCAAAGGGACCCAGGGAGCTAATTACGGTACCGCAATTTGCGGTACAGTAATTAGAGCCTTTCCCATTCCCATTGAGCCCTATGGGCCAAAAATGGGAATGGGGAAGGGCAATGGTGGAAGGGGTAATTCCCCTTTCCGCCAAGGCGGTGCCGGTATTTTACCAGCATGAACCATGGCGCGAATAGCGCCATGGTTCTCCGCCATCCGTGTAATGAGGCCCTTTGAATCAGAATCAAGGAGAAGACAGGAACAAAATTAACAATGTCGTTGTATTGCACTAACATTAAATAATTGCAAGTCGCACTGTAGTTAAAACAAAACGATTTCATTTTGATTGTTTGTTCATGTCATCTGACTATTCTGATTTAAACCAAATTGATCCAGTAAAGTTCAATTCGTTATGTTTGCACATCACTGTCTTGTGTCCTTGGATGCGGTTTCAATTTTCCAAGAAGTTGAACTTAACGTTGATGGTATGTTTTTGAGGTGTAAAATGGCATGCTTAACTAAATACCACTTCTGTGCTCAATTATACGGCCCTTCAGCCACCACATAGTTTGTCCGACATGCATGTTTTCGCAGGGGCATTTAGGACCATAGATAATATGTTCTGTTGGACAGGTAACACAGTCTTTAAATGTCATTGTTCGTTCGTTCGGTCATCAGGTGAAGTGAACAAGGCAAATGTTAATGTTGTTGCAGCAAAACAATGAAAACGTGTATGTTCCTTTTTTTTGATTAAGGTCAAGTACATCTCTGACCCTTTGTGTGACATGGTATCAGGCTCTTGGAAAATAATAGGATTGACGGAACATCAGTCTGTGTGCAGATCAGAATGGTCATATTGTCAATATTTCACACACTTTGAGCTAAGAACCTACCTGCATTTTCTATTAATGTTCCGAAAACTCAGACCACACTTTAAAACACACAATTAATTAACTCAATTTCCTTTGGGTTTTCTCTGTGAATTAATGTTCCAGCTGGTTTAATCATTGCTGATTTTACTGTGCTTGATCTAATTAGTGTATTGTGTATGCCCTTTGCTGAAAAGTAGTGGTCAATAAATATTGGGCCTCATTACGACTCAGGCGGTAAGGGGTTTACGCCGGCGTAAACAGCGCCGACCCTTACCGCCTGAGTACGAGGTCCCTTAGCGCCATGGCGGATTTAACACCTGCTTTTAGCAGGTGTTAAAATCCATGGCGCTAAGGGACCATGGAGTTAATTACGCCACCGTAATTTACAGTGGCGTAATTAACGCCTTCCCCACTCCCATTATGCCCTATGGGGCAAAAATGGGAATGGGGAAGGGTAAATGGGGATTGGGGACTTACCGCCCTGCCAACCTCGGAATGGGGCGGTAAGTCCGCCAACCACCATGGCGTAAACATAGTTTACGCCATGGTGGTAAAGTCACGGCCCAGGCGGTAACTTACCGCCTGGGTCGTAATGAGGCCCATTGTGTTTTATTGAATTACTCTGGCTCACTGTGAATCTGTTTGTGTAAGGTACTAGGAGCACTGCAATGCATATATTGTAGGTAAAGCGTGTGTGGATATGGCACATAATAATGAGTTTTTTTTGTGGAGAACAAAAAATGTGATCTCTTTGATGGTAATATTTATTTTGTATTAAAATAATTAATCATGGTGGCCCAACTGAAAATGTGAACTATATGCTAATGAGTTATTAAAAAATAAGATGCAAATCACACAGATGTAAATTCACCAAAATGACAGGGGTAGTGGAAGTGGCACCGTGTGGCTGCTCCTATCACAGGAGGTATACTCACGTGACCTTTGATCCTGATGACATCACAGGAAGTTTGATCAGATGATCTTAGGCCCCAGTAACATTACACATTGAAATAATAAATATGGATAATAATTGTAAGATTCGTATAGTAACAAATAGTACTAAACATCTTTATAGATTCCAACCATGTTATAACTATGGTGCTGCCTCAATATTCCATGGGTGCTGCATGATATGCCAGTGGCACACCCAGTGGAACTATCACAAGCCAGTAGCAGCTATTGCTTTTGCCCAAACATCCTCAAATGGCCACTTATTTCCATCACAGACCAGTTGAAACTTCACATGACAGGCATGGTCAGTATATGCAAGCTGAGGCATTTGAAGCCCAAGTGATGTTAGCACAAGCCAAGTGCAGACCCAATGTCCCAAGTGCTGGCATTATATGCTGGGTATAGCCTGAGGGCTCAGGTATAACCATCATATGTACACTATAGCGCCATATGTCCAGGTGTTTCCATCATAATGTGAAGTGTAGGCTCATTCACTAAGGCACAGACTTATGCCACTGAGCTGTCCGTATTACCTCTCCACCCTGCAGTACTGGCAGATTTAAGACAAACGGTCCTGTAATCAAGAATGCCAAAGAGGACCCAGAATGGATTAAGTCTGGAGGTGAGCAGATAAGAGGTGGGGAATTGGAATGTGATGGCCCACATTTAATGGTATATGAATCAGCTTGTTGGTTGAAACACTGAACTGAATCACTTTTTTGTGATCACAATTTGAGCACTTAAAGAAAAACAAAGTGCTGTAAGAAAGAAAGAAGCTGCATCTGAAAAAGATTTATTTTGACTCTTCCCCATTAACCCGTCAATAACATGTCGATATAAGGATCCTCTCTTTTGGAAGAGGGATTTGACTGTGTTCTATTTTTAATGATGTAGAGAGTAGCAATAATTACAAATGCTAAATTGAGTTCCTCCTGTTTTGAGTTACATTATGTGTCTGCTAAGGAAAAGCAAGTCGTTATGCTTTCATACATAATGGCTGCAACATGTTCTTTGGGGCTACAAAGTGAGAGTCAAGCACCACAAAACACACATGATCTGTCACTTATGGTTTATGGTAAAACATAATTTCCACCCTGGTGACCACTTGTGGCACCCATCATTCATGATAACGAGTGGTGCCCGACACAGTTTGTTAAAGAACTACATGCAATCATTGATCTGTAAGTAATGATGGCAACTGCTTGATTTCTGACTCTCGGGCGCTGCTAACTTTCTAGATCCTTGGGAAGTTTTAGAATGATTTCTGATCAAGAATATAAATGCATCCAAATTGTCAACCATCTCTAAAAGTGACAGTGCGATGTTATTGGCATCCACATGTGTTATTTAAGATCGAATAAGGAAGTGTTTTATGCAGGGGTAAAGCCTTATAAAAGTGGGGGGACTCATAAACATACCAATTGAATCTGGTATTACCAGAAATTAGCATATTCAGGTGTACCTCTGAAAAAGGTGGGGGCACTCCGTCCATCCGCGTGTACCCTCGACTTGAGCTCTGGTTTTATGGGAACCCGACACATCAGCAATGCTTTTCTGTACAGTAATGGCACAAGGTTAAACATACTGGCTGGAAGGAGAAAGTAAACCAGCTGTTGATGTATTGCTAAATGATTTGTAAAGTAGCTGAATTTCAGAAAGCTATGCATAACCATCACACAATGCTATATGGCATTGAGAATATTTGAATAACGTTATAGCCATGTGATTGTAGTTGATAGCTGTTAGCAATCATTTATAGTGGTCAGGTACTCATGTTGTCATCAACATCAGAAAAGGGAAAAGGCAGAGCTGTCTCTGGCCACATTCAAACTCGTGTTTTACATGTTAAAAGTGCACGTGTCTGTCCCATAAACCTGAAGTTGATCTGTTAATCGACTGAGATATCGTACAGCCTTTAAAGATATTCAAATTACTTCACACGTCCCTTGGGGTCCCTGAAGGAACACGAACCTCTCAATCTGCCTCAAACTTCCCTTCAGTTAAAGACTTTGGGGGTGATTCACGGGTATTCAAAGCCTGTTGCAGAGGTTGTCAAATTATTCAAGTTTTTTTATAAAACCTTTGATGGGCAGTGTGCTCCTTTTCAGAAAGCTTGCCCATGGCGGTCACCATAGAGAGTCTAATGATATATTTTTCCTTTTCAACTTGCATCAAAAAGAGCACTTGAGCATCTTTTAGCAGGCCTGTGAAGAAGGAGAGCCATTCCTGTTATCAGTTCAGTCTGGCAGTAGTTTACCCTTCTGGAACAAAAACAGAAGTCAGGATCCTGCTAAGCATTAAAATGTGAACAAATGCAAGCAGATGTTCTGTGTTTCATCAGGTGGAAATAGATCTCCAAGATGCACTATTGCCTTATTTCAGGCCATTGCGTGGACCTGGTGCTAAGTGGCCAGTTGAACATCATATGCATATAATTTGGCATTGTAAAAAATGGTAGCAGGATTAAGGAATGAACATGTGTGCTCTATGTTTTCTTATAGTAAAATATATACTTACATTGGGAACCCTTTTCACACTTATAAAATAGATTGTTGTACGTTATCAAACATACTGTTAATGTAACGGACAAT
This sequence comes from Ambystoma mexicanum, assembly GCF_040938575.1. Classification (NCBI taxonomy): domain Eukaryota; kingdom Metazoa; phylum Chordata; class Amphibia; order Caudata; family Ambystomatidae; genus Ambystoma; species Ambystoma mexicanum. Next base: position 1,246,235,018 of record NC_090930.1, on the reverse strand, counting down.
CCTCTTATGGTTAGGTATGATTATGTTTTCAACATTGCCAGGACAGGGCCTCTCCTCCTTGTATTCATCTGTAAAGGAATTGTCTATGGTTTAATAGCACGCAGAACTGTGCGCTCCTGCTGTAACACACTGATGTTTTCAATTCACAGTTAAACCATCCAATTCCAAACACTGAATTGAATTTGGACTTGAGGTTAGGGGACATCAATGAGACACCTATTGGATTGTGGGCACATGCACTTTTATTTTCTTCTGAGAGAACCGAGGGACTGATTGCTTCACTAACGGTCTCGTGATATATGGTGAATACCGAGGTTTTGCCGCAGATACAAGCAGGCATTCACTGACACGGTGTTTGTATTGTCCTTGTGCCAGCAGTTTCATCCATTCAATAGGTTCTCGGTTTGTACCAGCCAAGGGTTAATCTTGTATATTTCTTTGGAATGCAGATCCGCCAATAAAAGACACGAGTTCATCAGATGACGAACACAAATGGGCTATGCTCAGTTGAATGCCAGTGTATTAACTCGGAAATTGACCTCCGAGTGAACTCCAACCAATGGCAAGCATCAAGTTATGAAAACCTATACATTTCTACAGAAATGGGACTTGCTGACATAGCAAACAACCATCTTGGTTTTAGATAAAGTATATGATATAACCCAGATGGGGTGGGTAAAAGGGTGGGTTTAATCGGACTAATGACCAGGGCATTTTTGTGGTGAGCATGCCACACTGGAGTTTGTCCAAACAAGTCTTTTCTTTGTTAAGCGACGCATTATAGTGTGCACATGTAGGCATTCATAATGCATTTTGGATCTAAACAGGTTTGCACAAATTATTCATTAAAAAAAATCTTTTTTTTTTTTCAAGTAACAGCCCCTGATTACTGGGGAAATTCTACCATAGCAAAATTAAGCTGCTTCTGCCAACATACTTGCATTATGTCTTTGAAAATATTTATGAAACACGTAACATAAACCATTTGTCAATAATGTGTCAAAACATCAGTGGGCGCATAGTGACTTTTTGAAATCTGGCAACTGCATACTTGAGTAGTAACCAGTCAACACAGATGGCACATCAGGTGTACCACGGCCGATCAATGTATGTGAGACAGCATTTACTAGATATCCAATTGTACCACATGCAAACCATTTACATTGAATTATTTTCTAGAAATCGAAAAGGATGCTGACAAAATGATAACTAGCCCAGAGGAATACTTGGTTCTGTAAGACAACTGCTAATTTTGTCACTGTGATTTTACCGGTTGTTCTCGCTAGGTATTGTGCCTCATTACACGGACGGGGGTGGACCAAGGTGCTCTTAGCACCTTGGTCCATGCTGGTAAAATACCGGCACCGCCTTGGTGGAAAGGGGAATTACCGCCCTATTCCAAGGTTGGTGGGGCGGTAATTCCCCCTTCCCCCATTGCCCTTCCCCATTCCTATTTTTGCCCCATAGGGCATAATGGGAATGGGGAAGGTGCTAATTACGGTACTCCCTGGTCCCTTTGAGGGTCGGTTTTTAACGCCTGCAAAAAGCAGGCGTTAAATTCTCCAACCCGCAAAGGGACCTCGTAGTAAGGCGGTAAGGGTTCACTGGTACCGGTAAAATACCGGTACCGGTAAACCCTTACCGCCTACCGTGTAATGAGGCCCATTGTCTCCTGTGTACTGTCTATAAGTTTTATGCACAACCATAAAAATCACGGATCATCTGGCTGACTAAGAATGAGAGCATATTGTGCCTTGATCAGTTAGCACAGGGAGGGCAACCATGTATTGGGCATATGGAACATTTATTATGACAACTCAAATCCGAATAACACAAGGACAGCACTTTATTATGTCAATGCTAGCCATGGCTGGTTGTAAACAAACCTTGCATGGACCACAGCAATTCATGATGTAATATTGGAAGTATTCCAATGCATCACATGACATGTACTTACAAATGTCTTGTGCCATTAGTAGGAGCAACACTGCTTAGGGTTATACGGAATAGTGAATGTACTATTCGACAGAATTCCCGCTAGGTGGGCCAAGTGTTTCGCGGGAGCTGAATAGTGAGCCAAATAGAAGTTTTGAAAGACAAATCAATACGGGATCCACAAGGGCAAGACCCAGTGATCACACCCCACCCAGTTGTTTCGGGGGAGGGGGGGTCATTGGGCTTTTCCCTGGTGATCCCCCATATTGTTTTGTATTTTAAAACTCTGTGCAACAGGGGTCACAAGGCCTTGCCCCAATGGCACTTGATGCTGCATTACTTTTTAAATTACCTACGGCCTCCCAAGACAAGGCCTGCCGACCCCCAAGCATCAATTGCATGGGTTGCTGGGTCTTGCTCTGGCAGCGCCCACAGCTGCATTTATTTTTTACAGCGGCCTGGTGACCCAGAGCAACAATTGCGCGGGTCACTAGGTCTTGTCCTGGTGGCCCCTGCTGCTGCATTTTGTTTAACATGGCCTGAGCATTCTCAAAGGCAAGGCCCGGCCACTCCTCCCCCACAACAATCACAGCATTCAACAGGTCTTGCCTTGGCGGCCCCGCTGCTGCATTTTTTAAATGATCTGCTAGGTCACCAGGGCAAGGCCTGGGGATCCTCCCCTGCAACACTTTTGGGGGTTGCAGATGCTTGCCCTGGTGGCCCCTGATGCTGCTTTGTTTGTTCAATTGCAGCGCCAGTGCTGCTGGGGCAAATCCTGGTGACTCTGCCAGCAACAATTGCGACTGTCACTGGGTCTTGCCTTGGCTGCCCAGCTGCTGCATTTCTTTTAAATGGCATGGGGGCCAACAGGGCAAGGCCAGATGACCATCCATGCAACAATAGCAGAGGTTACTGGGGCTGGCCCCAGCAGCCCCTGATGCTGTGTCGTTTAAAGAAAAAAAAGCAAAGCCTGGCGACCCCCTACCAAAAAAGTTGCGGGGGCTTATCTTGCAGCTCCAGGGTGTGGGGTGGGGGAGCTTCACCAGCCAAAAAGCAAAAACCTTATTTGTCTTCTGAAGCCTGTGCCTCCTTTCTTTGATTGGCTATCTCTCTCAAACACATGGAGCTAGCTAATCATAGACAGTGGACCAGACGTTCGGCTTCCAGTGAGTACTCCAGATTATGGCCACATTTTAGTTGAATTTTCACTCAAGGCTGAGTATTATGGTACAACCATAATACTGATCAATAATGATTTTCCTTCCCAGCTGTTATTTCTAAAAACCAAAAAGTCTATACTTTCATGGGTGTAAATCTTCTGCTGATGCCTACCAGTAATGCTATGTTAAGTAATCCAGAGCTGCCAGAGACAGCATGCCAATGAGACTTACCTCTGCAACCCTATGTACTTCTTGTGCCGTCCATAAAAGCTCATGGGATGCCCAAGAAGGTGCAGAGAGGGATCCAGAAGTGTAGCATCAACCCTATTCATGAGTGATGGCAAGTATTGTAAAACATAATGGCGTGACAAACAGAGAGGGAGCAGTACTTCAGTGGTGATGGCTTGTTTTTGCCAGACAGAGTCATAGAAAATAAAGAAAGACTATGTAAGTGGAGGCAGAAAATCATGCTACCCGTGAATATTTGTACAATGCACCACTTCATGAAAGGGTTTTGGGAACTAAGGTTTACACCCTGGAGTGTACCTACTGCTTTATATAAGTTGATATTGCCTCATTAGTCAAAGGAAGCCTCTGAGTAGGCCACGTAAAAGTGAATGTTTGTAACAGGATGTAGTAGGATTCCATAGAGCCATACTCAGAAATATGTATCCTATTAAGAGCAGAGGATAGTAGATGCATAAAGATTGTCCAATACTACGTTAATAACAACAACAGAAAACCTATGGAAAATAATTAGAGTTGTACCGAAGTTCGTCTTCGAGTAAGTAATCAGCGAAACTTGAATTGAAAAAAGCTATTTGCTCCCAGCCAAATAATGTCTTGCTATTCAGCTGCAGCCAAATACATTGGGCCTCATTACGACTTTGGCGGCCACGGTATGAATGGTGCCGGTAAGGGACCGGCACCGTTCATACCATGCTGCCACATTACTAGTTTGCCCGCGGGTGGCGGTAACCACGTCTGGTCTTGCCAGACGTGCATACCGGCACCCGTTAGCATCCTCCTCATTCCCATTGAGCCCTATGGGGGCTCAAATGGGAATGGGGATGTACCGGGTCCGGGTCCCATGAAAGGGATTTACCGGGCCCTCCAAGGTCAGAATGGCCCACTAAGTCCCCTTTTTCGGGACCCGGACCCGAGTTTGGGGGTAGCCATGCCGCTAGAAACGGCATGGCTACCTCCAAACTCATAATGAGGCCCATTGTCTTCTTGTTTAGATATAATGTAGCAACTTAGAGAGGCAAATCGGAAGTGTGGGCTGCCACTTCAGGTCAACATGGCTGGGAAGAATCATTAAATGCCAGGGAGCTCAAGATGTGGCTGAGATGCCCCAACCCATATTGACCGCTTAGTATAACTTGCTTATTTCTTAAATTACATTACAGGCTACTCTGCCTAAAGAGGAACAGTTTGAGAGAGTATATAGTGAAAGAGAGCACTGTATCTGCTGGTTTTGTGGGGTGGAGAGTTGAAGAGTGAGAGTTATCAAAAAACCATAGATCCATCATCCTTTAGTGTGGCGGGAAGGAAGTGTGGAGGATATGGAATACGATTTGGTGGAATTGAGCGACTGCCCAACAGGCAAGAGCCTTCTTAGAGATTGTACGGTTTGTGCTGTTTCAGTCACATACCAGACTTACCTATGTGCGATTACCCCTGGTCTATGCCAATTAGCCTATCTGGGAGAGTCCCACACCATGTTTGGCATATGAGCAGAAGACCGCTCTTTGAAAATGGTAGGGAGATAGTATTTTATAACCTCTTATGCCCCTCAACATGTGTGCTGCATGAGTGGACAGAGACCATTCATCCATTTCTGTGTGCGGTGAAATGAAGGTTCAAAATTCACTTTCCATCTAAGCTACCTTGCAAGAGATTGCAATGTGTGTGATTAGCAATGGCAGCTGCAAACTGCAGTATCCATTTTGTTCAATGCAACCTCAGTTTTTGCATTCATAAAGCCTGCCATTTTGGTTAGGACTGGTTCTACATATGGAACATCCTTCCGTTCAGATGGGCCATCCTTTTTAAAAATCTTTTCAAGCCTTGCTTGTGTGGGAGAAAACAACTATGAGACTTCATATACGGCTTTGGTCAAAACATTGTGAACTATTTGGTATTCAGCCGGAGTCCAAATATGATATCCAGAACACACATAAAAATATAAACAGCATGCTTTCAAAGACACATTTGTAGGCAGGGCTGGTGGATCACTATTACAAAAAAAAAAGACAGGTTCGCCTAAGGAGAGATATGCTTTGATGAGAATATTCCCTGAAAATCAGGAAACCGCTCAACCAATGTACGGAATGATTGGACACCTATAAATCAAGGAAAGGGAGAAACAAGGATAATATCATCCGTGCGCCAGAGGGTATGGAAAGCCAGTCTAGGAAACCATTTAAGCTGTGAATCCTGCTAGACAACCTGACAATTGAAATGATAGTCCATACAGAAACTGATCATGTCCACATGTTTCACAAGCACAGATTGATCCGGAAATCCCCCTCGGCACATAATAGTGTCACAGTTTAATTTCAGGTTGAAAGAAGAAAGAATGCCAATCTCTCAAGATACGAAAGATATTCAGTGCCATGTAAACAACACATTTTATTTTCAGGACCTGTGGCTGGCATTTTGAAGAAAAGGTATACATCTGGTGAGGAAAAGAAGAAACTGTAAAAACAAAAGACTCATTTGTCTTTCTATTAGTCTTGCTGCATTTCAAGTAAGCCATTGAAAGCTATGAGGTGAGAGCACCTTTCAATGGGGATGATACACAAAGTGAAAGTTTTGCAGCTTTGCTGAATCATTTGAGAGAGAAAACACCACTGCCTAGAAAACCCCTGATTTGTTCACAATAGAAGACAACAATGACCAGGCTTGTGCTGAAGAGAACGAAACCCCAAGCAATAAACAGGTCCAGAAAGAAAGACTGCACACGATAGTTCCAATCACGAGACATGGCAGTAACTATCAATGCCAACACACTGCAGATTCTGTACTGGATTATACACCACATCAGTAACCCTACTTCAAGGACAACCATGTTTATATATTTGAAGATGAAGAAAGCCAGTTTTACCCCCAGGCAAGAATTTTACTTAAACAAAGAGTAGAACAGGGAGATGGTGGGAGGTTGGAGAATATATGGGGTCTCATTACGACCCAGGCAGAAAACCATGGTGCTAATAGCACCATGGTCCATGCCGGTAACTTACCGACTCCGCCATGGAGAAAGGGGGACTTACCACCCCCTTACAAGGTTGGCGGGGCGGTAATTCCCCCTTCCTCCATGGCCCTTCCCCATTCCCATTTTTGCCCCATAGGGCTCAATGGGAATGGGGAAGGCGCTAAGTACGGTACCGCAAATTGCGGTACGGTACTTAGCACCAAGGTCCCTTTGCGGTGTAGACTAGCCGTTAAGGTCGGGTCCCGCAAAGGGACCTCGTAATCAGGCGCTAATGCGTTAACAGCGCTGCAGCCTTTTACGGCGCCGTTAACCCATTAGCGCCAGGGCCATAATGATTCTCTTTATAGAACAGCAACAGGCAAAATCAATGATGTTGCCATTTCAATACAAACAAGCGCCCCTTCAATAAGAAAGATGTGATTAGAAGCCAATGATGGGAAATGAGCAAAGGCCACTGGATAAGATATACTGCTTATTCCTGCCTATGGGACCATAGAGGATCATCTTATCTTCTTTAAATCAGTGATTGAGACTATACTGGCATTACCAAAGCACACACTGATCACACGTTGGGACTGGAATTCATTTCTGGTTACGGCCCTAAATACATTAGGAATGTAAAACAGCTTGTTTAACATGTGTTTTGCTGGCTGCTGTAGTGTTTGCAGTGGACTACACCTACTATCATGCACTGTATGAAGGCAGTGACTGCAGGGTATCCAATCACTTTGAGCCACCTTTAATCTTTGAAGGTTTAAAGACCAGAGCACATACTTGGTTTCCCATGTGGTTCACTAGTTGCGGGAGTGTTTTCAGAGGACTACACCTACCATCCTGCACTGTGGTGAAGGTTATGACTGCAGGGTATCCAATCCCTTTGAAGTGCCTTCTAATGTTTGTGGGTATAAAAACCAGAGCACACACCGAAGTGACACATACTTTGTTTACCGTGTGGTTTGATGGCTGCTGGAGCGTTTGCAGAGGACTACACCTACTATTGTGTACTGTGGTGAAGGCGGTGACTGCAGGGTATCCAATCCCTTTGAACCACCTTCTAATCTTTGAAGGTTTAAAGAGCAGAGTGCATGCGGAAGTGGTGCATACTTTGTTTACCATGTGGTTCGCTGACTGCTGGAGTGTTTTCAGAGGACTATTCCTACTATCCTGCACTGTGGTGAAGGCTGTGACTGCAGGGTATCCAATCCCTTTGAACCGCCTTCTAATCTTTGAAGGTTCAAAGAGCAGAGCGCATGCTGAAGCACCGCTTCAGCTGCATGTCAGCATTGTATGAACTGCGCGCGAAGCGCGTCACTGTCATGCCATCAATTGTCATGACGGAGTAAAGAGATGGAGCTGACTCAGGAAAGGACATTGAGCATTTTGTGCCAGGCACACAATTTCGGGAGGATGAAGAGCTGGTAAGAATTGTGGAAAACACTGAAAAGGTTGATGCTGCAAAATGTGTATATTCCCTTAGAGAACCCAAAACCTGTGTTACACTATACGGCTTCCAGCTGTTGAAACTAAAGACAAAGGCTGCACCAAAATAACAAAGTTCTTCTCTCCACGTGAAGGTGATGATAATGAAGGGGTCTTGACCTCGGACATGGGCTTGTCTACATATCTGGCCTGTTTGGGTCAGAAGTTCACAGAGAGCATATTTCACAGTCTTGGGCCCATGCAGACTGCTTCACCTCCAACAGATGCTAGAGGGTTTGTGGCAGCACACGTATTGGAAGACAATGGAATCATACCAAAAAGTCGACCTGACAATTGCAACGACCGAAAATGCCGACTTTTCTTTTTTACCTTGCCTTACACCATATATATATATGTGTGGGGGGGTATAGAATATGATATTAATATGGGGGGCTGCGGGGGTCTCCCCCAAATATGTATGTGGTGTAAAGGGTTAAAAAAAGTCACAATGTTCAGCCGTTGCAATAATCACATAGATCCAAAGACAATATGTCAATGGTTCCACTTGCATCTTTCGAAGAGAAGCATCCACCGGCGTGCAAGCAACATATGTCAGAGACAGTGGGGGATGTTATTGCTGGTCGGCCATCATATAAGTCACATGAAATTTGTATCACTCATGTGGGATTGCAATATAGCACTGGGGCTGCACATCTGATTTCTCTGATACCTGAACTGTTTAGGTCCTCCTCTATACTGGTGGATGAACATGTGATTAATGACTTTCAGGCCTCTAATCACTCGGTGCTATCTCACATGAGCGCTGAAAGTCGTACATCGACATCGTTGTACATGGCATCGGAAAATGTGCTTGCAATCTAGATTGCTAAATATGAGGGTATTGACGCAAAGCTTGATCAGCATTCTGTGACTTTGAACTATATATTGCGGGAAGCTGCATGTCTATTTAAGGAATCACCAGTTGAGCCTGCACATTTTAAAAATGCTAATACATTAAATGGTGTGGAAATTGTGGAAAATACTGCTCAGGTTCCCACAGTAAGGATATTTGGCATGTTACAGCACAGAGTACAGCACTACTGCACAGGTAGAAATTTGTTTTTGATGCAGCACCACCACATGAGTGTGGTGCATTGCTATATGTGTTGCCAGAGTAACATGGACATATAAGTAAAGACAGGCTATTCAGTCAAAAACGATTTTTACATATAAAATGCAGATCTATTTTTACAGTTAAAAGCACACATGTGTACATTCAAAAATGCACACTATTTTTCACCTGAAATGCCTATGTTGCAAGAGACATATTTGAAAATTAATAACTAAAGTTAAGTTAGTCTTGTGCTATGTACTTAATGTGTTTCTTTTCTATTTGATTTAGAAAATTAACATTATTTGGTTGGAGGTTCCGGGATCAGAGGCCACGGGAGACGATGGAGTCCTGGAGTCCCCTGGATGAAGACCAATAGATGCCTGCCTCCAGGTGGAGGTGAAGACAAGATAACCAGAATGCCAGAAAAGATGACTCCTATGGATCCAAGATTGCCAGGATGAAAGTGTACTCGAATGAACCAAATGACATCGCTGGTCGGGACATATCAAAGGCAGACAAGAGTCCTGACATATGGAGTTCCACGTATTTATTATTTTAATTATTTATTTTAATTTGTTATATTAATTATTTGTTTTAGTTAGTTGTTTTATTTTATTGTTTTTAATTGACTTGTAAAATCGAAACTTAGAGTAATGCCACTTCCACTGAGAAGGCAAATGTAGAACATTTTGTAAACTAATAAACTCAGATGAATACTGTGTTGATTGCAACTTTTTCATTGATGCACATGAATATTCATTTTGTTGGATTGCTATATTGTGAAAAGAAGAAAAAGAACAAGTTGTTTTTAGGAATTGGCTTGGATCGTAGCCAAGTTCTAAAAACAAAAGGAGGGTATGTAAGGATATTTGGCGTGTTAAAGCACAGAGTACAGCACTACTGCACAGGAAGCAATTTTTTTTGATGCAGCACCACCACATGGGTGTGGTGCATTGCTATATGTGTTGCCAGAGTAACATGGACATATAAGTAAAGACAGGCAATTCAATCAAAAACGATTTTTACATATAAGATGCAAATCTATTTTTACAGTTAAAAGCACACATGTGCACATTCAAAAATGCACACTATTTTTCACCTGAAATGCCTATGTTGCAAGAGACACATTTGAAAATTAATAACTAACCTTATTAATAGCTAACCTGACTAATAAAACTTCATTTAACATAACCCACTAATAAAAATGTGTCTCCACTGCAGAATTAGGCCTACTCTGAAAGTGAACTTTTAAACACACATTCATTTTTTTCTCTGCTGCCCTGTCCACATAACTACAGGAAGCAAAGAACTCGAAGGAACAGGAAATCAGTTTGTTACAATTTTTACTGTAGAAATGAGCCATTGTGTAGTGAGGGAGGAGATAACATGATTGATCCTGATTGGAGCAGCGTCATAGCAAGTATCATGCTAGAGGCTGTGATTAGAGTTTTGCTGGGGAAGCTTGAGGAGAGGGGGAGAACAATCGAGATCTTGCAGAGCTGGGAGAAGGACCTGTTTCCTGGCTGAAGCATTCCTGCTGCAAAAGCTGAGAATTCCAGGCAATAACCCCGGTTTGCTTGTTTTCACTGGGGTTAATCTTCAAGGGAGCCAAATTCAGAAAGAGAATAGCCGGAGAAAACTCATGCTGAACAGATAAGGTAATTACAGAAGTGTGGGAGCTGTGCAAAAGTGTGCGAAACTGTTCAGTCAGTGTATTCGAGGGAGTCCCAGTCCCTTATCAGCATATTTAATGTTACCAATTGAATATATTCTCACAGTTCTCTGTTCATTTTATCACAAATAATGTTGTACCATTTCATTTATTTCTGTAAAAAAGGGTTAAACTGTGTTTAAAGGAAATTTCTATAATACAAACATATCTGAAAACAGATAGCTAGTGTGTATTATTTCTCACTTTCATTTTGCATGGGAAAAGATTTAAACGTGGGTAGATTTTTAAACAGTGCAATTGTCATTTTAAAACAGATGTTTGCATGATTATATTCAGTATGGACAGTTGTTAGTGACTGTTTGTAGCATAGCTTGTTGGAGGTACATGAGCCAACGGGAAGAGAGACTCTCTGGACATAGTTCAATACCGTATATAAGGTAGTGGAAATTACCATAAAAATACCACAATAGCCCATGGTGGCACAGACTAACACTGAAAATGTGGTATCCCTAAAATGTAGGCCTGAGGTCTTTCTAGTGATCAAGAACAATCTAGATAAAAAACAAGGGATGTTGGATATTGGGGCCACAAATAAACCAACCACCAAATTATCGCGCACATTATCTAAATAGGTCTGAATTCTGAAATAATGCAATGTATTATTGTTATGTGTGATCCAATATGAATACAGAGAGTGATTATTGCTAAAGGTATTTTGGTGGTAAGAAAATACCGCAAAGCCCCAAATATCCACAAAATACCCAACATATTTATGGTGCGTTGCAGGCCCGGGAAAGTGATCATAGAGTACCTACTGGGCATGGCAAGCGTGTCTCACACTACCATTTGCAAATTAAAGGGAACCCATTTTATAATAGCAGTGTGCCACTAAAAACGAATTTCAGAATGTCACAAAGGGAAACCACATTTTCAGACCTAGTGCAATATTTAGAGGCAAAGTTGTTTGCACATGGGACGTGGTCGTCGAACAGCACCTTAGAATGGTGTGACCGCATTCAGGGTGAGGTGCAGAAAGAAAAACTAGACAATATTTTTGCAGAAGGCAGCATAATTCAGGTCTGCCTTACAAGATTATTGAATGCAGCCGATAAAAGTGCAGAGAAAGACTGTTTAATACGGCTATGCGGCAAAATATGGTTTATTTTGAATAAGTCCCTGCGAATGCAGGAGAATGATACCCAGCTAATTAACAGGTTAAAGACTGAATTAGATGGGGCAAGTAAAAATCAGGAAATGTTAAGAGCATAATTGGATGTATGCCAAAAAGACATGCAATTAAAATGCAGAGACTTTAATGCTCAGTTATCCAAAAGCAAGAAACAATTTGAGGATAGTGAGCAAGAATTGGTACACTTAAAAGCCTTAGTGGACCACATTAGACAGGATAAAGATGAGGTTGTTTCAGAAATGCAGATTTTACAAAAAGAACATTGTGAAAAAGAATGTGATCTCCAGAGTGCAGAACAAGAAATGATTAAAATGATTCAAGAAAGAGACAAGAGAAATAAAGAGTTCAATGAATGCCAAATGCAAATGTGCGACATGCTGGAGGTGATTAATAAGATGAGTGATGAAAACAACTATTTGCAAAATGAAGCAAACAGACTCCTTAAAAAGTGTAAGGACTTAGAACAGCAAATGTGCATTCCCAGGTCCCAGGAGAGGCGGCAGGGTACCACATTCAATGGAGTGGAGGTGAATTCTAGCTCTGCCCAAAGAGCTGGTGCTCCAGTGACTGGGCCGGTGACTGAACTTGGTTGCAGCGCCCTTGGGGATTTGATACTCCCATTGGGGGCAGCCACCAATCTCATACACCTGAAAACAGGATTGAATCACAAAATCGTGCAATTCCATGCATTGCAACAAGTAGCCCCATAAAAATAATGAAATCCATTAAAGCCCTGATCAAACCATTTAAAAAGGGAGGTGAATGCTGCATTGAGGATCACTTAGAAGCGGTGCATGACATTTTTAAAGCACTCCAGATACCTAAGGAACAGTACAGACAATATTTTCATTTAACTTTAGATGCCCCGACGGCCAGCATCATAAGGGGATTAAATGAACAGCAGAATATGACCTGGTTGGAGTTTGAAAAAGAAATTAGGCGTCATTTTTCTCCTTTTCAGTCATTGCAGGAGGCAAAGAAAGTCGCTTACACAATTACTGCTGGACCTAATACATCCCCTCGCCAATTTTTACAAGACTTAAAAAGAGCATTTTCTCGCTTTGATGTATCTTTTGACCCAAATTCCAATGAGTTTAAAACTGCATACTTCTATGGGGTACAGAAAGACATCATATCCCAATTGGTCCGTGAATTTGACCGTGACAAGTCCCTTGAATGGATTGTACATCAAAGCACAAAACTATATGAGGTACTCTATTGTCAGGGTAGAGAAAGTGATAAAATGAAAGATACTAGACCTAAATCTAAAGAACCCTCAGCCACAGTAATGGAAATCAGGTCAGCCAAAATGTCCCTTGAGTCTGCTCAAAGCCAAGGTAAAAATAATGTGACACCTGAACAAAGGGGTAATCAACAAAGATCGCCATTTCCTGTACCAATGTTCCAATCACATGATCCTAGTAATAGAGAGAGCTACATCAGCCCTAGGTATTTAGGGGACAGACCCCGGGTAGGATATCGGCCTGATATGGCAGGTATGAACAATAACCAGAGACAAAATCAAGATCAAAGAAATGATGGTCCCTACCAGTCATTGGGGACACAGAGCAGATTTGATCCCAACACCATGATATATGGTAATCAGGATAGACCCCGATATGTGGATCGATTTACTGATAATGGAAATCAACATAGGGGCCAGTAGCCACAATCTGAGAGACAGGACATGAGGCAAAACGTGAACTACAATCCACGTCAGTACAATGATTCCCCACCAGGGGACTATAATCAAAGGAAGGGTGCAACCCGCTCCCCTCCACAAATGAATCAAGAGTTCAGAAACCACCCCAACCAAAATCAATCACCTGAGAGGTATCAGAATAGATCCAATCAGGGGGAAAACAACCAATATCGACCTCCAGGTGTCTGCAACCTTTGGCTCCCAGATGTGTTTGGACTACCATTCCCATGATCTCCTGACATTGACTATGCTGTACAGGCCGGATGGGAATGGTAGTCCAAACACATCTGGGAGCCAAAGGTCCCTAGGCCATAGAAAGAGGATCCTAGAGAGATGGAAAGGTTCCAGTGCCTTGAGGCCCAAGTGAAAATGTTAGCTGAGCAAATAGGAAAGCTCTATACAGCACAAAAACAACCTTCCAAAGAGGGGGCTGATGGCCATAGCAATGACCGGGGGGCTTCCGAAAAGTGACTAAGTACTCATGATAACTGCAGTGCCAAAATGACAGATTGCTCTGACATAATTTTGCATAACGACTCTGAGATGCCTAATGGATTAAAAATGAAAGTGCCAGTAAATGAACTTGTGACAGAAAGTGCAAATACTTCTAAAAAAGAGGTACGGTTTAACCTAGAGCTAAATAAAACAGTAAAGATTTGCACAAATGAAAAAGAAAGATTAGGAATTCCAAAAGAACAAAGGGACAGATTTAAGAAAAATGACTCATGCATGGGGAATACCAGTGAACAGGGAGTAAGTGGGGATGCTATAGCTCCTTCCCTGGGCAAGCAAAACAATGACCAAACACAGACAGAAAAAGGAAATACTCAAAAGGAGGGTACAAGTCAATCACCTGAAGAATTCTTTGAGCCACATATTTTTGAAGAGGCTGAAAGGGCTGGTATCACACTAAATGATCACAAATGCACAGAATTAAAAAATGACAAATTGCTGAATGATGTTGATACACATGTTCAGTTGGAAGGTTGTAATGTGGTCTCTGAAGTTACCCAGATGGATGGGCGAACAGTGGCCACACTCCAAAAAATCTCTGATCATGGAGAAATGAATAAAGTCTCTCGCGCAGAAAGGGGTAAAAAGGAGGGAAAAATGTCTTTCCATTTACCAATGTGCTTAGCCAAAAGTGAAAAAGACCTGAGAAAGGTGAGCCCTGAAATCAGTAAGAATTCAGACTTCTTATGTGTATTAGAGGAAGTTGAGGACAGATATTATGCACCCATCACTGTAGAAGAAAAATGACACACCTTTGCTATGATTGACACTGGCGCACAGGCTACAATTATGTCCAAGGAGCTGTAAAAAGTATCAATGAAGGGAGACCCCCACAGAGTCAGATCACAGTGAAGGAAAATCAAGGTCCAGTGCATAACTTTAATGGGGAGGAGGTGCCCATCATAGGTGTAACTGAGGTTGACATAAAAATAGGAAAGCACAGAATGAAACAAGAGGTATTGATCACATCTATTTGTGAAATTCCATTTCTGATGGGGACAGATTGCCTGAAAAGATTGTCTCCTCTCATAGATGGGGTGAATGGAGTGGTGTGGTCCTTAACCAAAAAACCATTGAGGCCTAAGAAACTAAAATCACAAAACAGCAATGTAAATGAATGTCACACCGTTGCCAAAACAAATGATGCTGTGGAGGTATATCTCCAGAATAGCTGCATACCTAGTGTCACTGTTATATCAATGTGTCAAGACAAAATGCAGAGCGACAATGAAAAACTACCTGTACAAATATACTTGGACCCAAGGAAAAATTGGCAGACTGCCATAGATGAGCACACATTACGTTTTTATTTAAAAGAGAAAACATGCAAACAGAATATTGCTCCTAAAACAGATTCAGAAAAACACATTACCACTCTGGCAGATATACACATGGAAGAAGAGCAACCATGGGTTCATGTTGGTATAAATGACTATTTTAAAACAATAAAAGCACTTTAGCGCTTGGACATGAAAGGAGTTTCATTAATGAGAAATTGTTGCAAAAAATAATGGAGAGGGAAGAAATCCCAAAATTTAGGATTAAAAACCAATATGTTTCTGGGTTGGACAGTCCAGACTTTGAAAACCGAATTGCAGGCAGATGCATGCTTAAATTTAGCATTGGGCAGAAATCTATTTACCGTAATGTATGGATAGTGAGTGGAGCACAAAATGAATTTTACATGGGCAATGACATCATGCACAGAATGTGTATGGTGTTAGATTTCCTTAATCAAAAAATATGGTCACACCTAGGTGGTCCGGCACCTGAATTTGAAGACAAAAGAAGGGCTTATCATTGTGCACAACTGGTTCCTTATGCAATCGAATTACAAATGAGGAAAGATACTATTATTCCTGCATTTACAAAACAGTTTGCAATATGACTGAAATGCAAAAATGGACAGCAGATAAAAGGCTCTGATGCATTTGTATGCCTGAATGAATCCATAAAACAGCAAGGCCTGTATTATGAATACATTCCATTGGTAGCCATTGGTGAAGGATCTGTAAAAATTATGGTAAATAATAAAGGTTGTCAGGATATTCATTTAGAGGAAAACTTCCCATTAGGAATGGCCATACAAAAATCACATTATACGGCAGATTTAAATAACATGGTGATTGGAAATATCCCTGAAAAGTATGTAGATGCCAAGGGTGAGTTGCCAGAACACCTGGATTCTCAACCCAAAGGAATATTTAAAATTCATTCTGTGTATCCTTATGATTCAAATGAGAAAGTTTGCTGCCATCAAGAGGATTGCATAATATTTCATTTAAATGAAAACGAAACAGAAAATCAGCCCATTGAAGTGGAAGCTGATATGCCAAAATATTTAAAAGTGGCAGCTTTACAAAAAAACACAGCCACACAGTTAGAGGAAAGCGCCGAGATTCCCTTACCAGAAGATTTTCCAGAATTTTCCAAAATGGTAGAAGAGCAGATCTCCTTAGCGGATGCGTGTGAAAGCAATGAGGATAGGGACAATCTGAGGGAGGTATTTATGGAGTTTAAGGATGTATTTGCAAAAGATGCTTATGATTGTGGTTTAACTGATTTACATGTGGCCACACTACCAGAAGGGTGTAGCAGAAATCCAGTGTTTGTACGCCAGTATAGACTACCGCTGGCATATTTAGAATCATTGGCAGAGATTATTAAAAATTTGGAATCGTGGGGAATCATCAGGCCCATTCATAGCACATCCAATACACCTATTTTAGGTGTGTTAAAGCCAAATGGTCAATGGCAGCTATGTGCAGACTTGAGAGAGTTAAATAAAAGAGTACCAGTATCTAGATGGCCACTGCCATTCATTGATCAGGGCCTAGCTCAGGTACATGGTTCAAATATATTTACCACATTAGATCTCACCTCTGGATATTGGTGCGTGCCATTGGCAGAGGAGATACAACATTTATTTTCCTTTACAATACGCCTGGCTTAGAGCTCCGTTCGGGTACATCAATAGTGGGAGTGAATTTGGCATATTTTTTGAGAAAGGCCATGCCGGATGCAGCGGAAAGAGGAACAATAGTTTACGTGGACGATGTCCTGATAAAAAATGAAAGCCTGAAAAGCCATTTTGATGAAATAAGACATGTGCTTTGCCAATTGCAGAAAGCAGGCGCCAAAGTATCTTTGCAAAAAGCACAATGGTGCAAGAAAAAAGTGAACTTTCTAGGGCATGAAGTGACTGAACATGGTCTAAATCCACAAAAGAAGAAAATAGAGGCCATACAAAGATTAAAAGATCCTAAAAATGTGAAAGGAGTAAAAAGTTTATTAGGGATGATAGGCTATAACAGAAAGTTCATTGAAAATTATGCAGAAATCACTCAACCATTGACTAAACTGCTTAAACTGAATACTCCCTGGAAATGGGAAAAAGAGCAGTCTGATGCAGTGGCTAAATTAAAGGAATGTCTTGGAAAGGCACCATGTTTAGCATACCCCATAAAGGACAGGGATTTCTTTATAGAAATAGGTTTTTCTAAACATTGTATGTCAGCAGTGTTATCACAAAAACACGATTTGAATCAAAAAAACATTGCCTATGCAAGTAAGGCATTTTCCCAAGTTGAAATGAAATTTAATGAATGTGAAAAGGCCCTATTAACCACTGTGTGGGCGCTACAACATTTCCGCCCCATTGTTCAGGGAGAAAAGGTGATTATTGAAACAAATCATCAACCTTTGCAATTTTTAGAGAGTAAAAGAATTAGATCAGGTAATCTAGCGCAATCCAGAATCACTTCATGGATGCTGGCATTACAAGGTTTTCCCGTAGAAGTGAGATATGGACAAAATAAAAAAGAACCCAATTGCTCAAGGGTTAGCTGACTTACATGACTGCGCAGCTGAACAAATACCAAATGAAATGGAAGTGGAAACTAGTTTACAGGAATTTGAACAATCACCACACAAAGCTTTTGATGAAAAAACATGCAAGGATTTGCCAACTGTATATGTGGATGGTTGTGCTTTTCACATTGAAAATGACAGTAATAAACAATTAGTGGCAGGAATAGGAAATGTCTGGTTGAAATGTGAAGGCAACCCCAGGATAGGGATGAGGATTGGAGATAGGAGCAGTCAGGTGGTGGAATTGGCAGCCATTTATAAAGCAATTGCTACTGCAGTTGATAAAGAGTTCAGTGAAATTGTCCTGGTGACTGATTCTAACTATGCACGGAATAGCTTTGTGGAGAATTTGCCTGGTTGGAAAGCAAGAGGCATGGTTACATACAACAAAAAGCCACTTAAACATGGAAAAATGATACAAGCCATAGACAAATTGGTGTCAGAGAATAATTTAACAATATACTGGAGAAAAATTTGTGGGCATTTAAAAACACCAGGAGAGGATAAGGAGGGAAATGATAAGGCAGACCACCTGGCTAAGATTGGGGCTGTGATGGGAGAATTGCTACCTATTGATTATTTAATGGGTGAAATACAAATTGATGCAGTGACACGTTCTAAAGCACCAAAGGAGGTAGATCAACCGGTGGTGCAGTGGAGTCATGACACGCCAGACCAAGATTTGATTGAGGCACAAAAGAATGATCGAATTTTGGGAATCTATTATAATCATTTGATAGATCCTGAACAAAATTATTTAACAGAAAATGATTGTATGGGAAAAGAAGAGTTGAGGGTGCTATTAAAGAACAAAACACAAATTAGATTACAGGATGGACTCATGATTAAAGAGTCCATAACAGGACAAATACAGTGGGTAGTACCCCTTTCATTCAGAGGGCTAATGTTACACCATGCACATGATGCCATAACTGCAGGCCATAGAGGTTCACAAAAAACATTAGAAATACTAAAAGATTATGCTTACTGGCCACATGTGTCCCAAGATGTGGAATTATATACTAGAGGATGTCTAGTATGCGCCCAATTTAAACCTGCTTCACCAATGCATAGAGCACCATTGATGAAAAGAGGCCTAACTCTCCCATGGTTAGATCTGCAAATAGACTATGTAGGTCCTTTAAAAAGGTCGAGCAGGGGAAACCGTTATATTTTAAGTGTGGTATGTTTGATGTTGAAGTGGATTGAATGCATTCCTGCACCAGATTGTAGTGCGCAAACAGCAGCCATATTGCTGGTGAACCATGTGTTCTCAAGGTTTGGGTTGCCACAAAGAATTGAGTCAGACAGAGGAAGTCATTTCACAAGTACTCTAATGAGTAAGGTATGGCAAATACTAGGTGTGAAAAGGAAACTACATAGCGCATATCGGGCAGGGTCTTCAGGTACAGTTGAAAGGAGCAATAGGTCTGTTGTGGATATTTTAAAGAAATTTGTGGCAGAAGAGAGGTTCCAGCTGGGATTTACGTTTACTGTTGGTTTTGATGGCAATCAGATCAACTCCTGCCAAAGCAACAGGTATTAGCCCCCATGAGGTCTTGACAGGTAGGAAAATGGTGTTACCACAACACCTACTATACAGAACACATGAGCAGACACTTGTGAGTGCATCCACAGTTCATGAATTTATTGATGAACTGAGGAGGCATTTGCAAAATGCATTTGCATTTGTGCAGAGAAATCTGGAAAGAGCTGCTGACAGTGCAAAGTCTTATTATGACAAGAAGACATCAGTAAAGGAATACAGTGTAGGGGATCAGGTACACAAGTTTCATTTTGGAAAAAGTAAACAGAAAAATTCTAAATTTCTAGCAGCCTGGCAGGGGCCATTTCGAATTATAGATAAGGTCTCTCCTGTAGTTTATAAAATTTTGAAAAATGAAGGTGAAACGGCAGTAGAGCAGTTCGTCCATGTAAATCAAATCAAACCATGCCATCCCAGACATGAGATCAGGCAGCTTGAGCATGTAGAAACAGATAAAGTCCCTTGAACACAAAAAGAGAAAATAAATGGGTACAATAAGGAGGCAATGACAGAGAAGTTAAAAGGTTGATTGTTATAATGGCACATAAACACTGTAATATATGTAAAAATATATAATATAAAATAGGTAAATAAATAAATAAATAAATATATATAATGGAAGCTCATGGTTGGTGTGCAGAGAGAAAATGTATTAAATATTGAATGCTGTTTTATATGTGCTTGTTTTCTTTTTAACTTGTGTTTAATTTCAGGGGAAAAAAAAAACTGAAATGTTTTTACCAAGCATGTTTTATTTTTGTCAAAAGGGCGAAGTTAGCCTTGTGCTATGTACTTAATGTGTTTCTTTTCTATTTGATTTAGAAAATTAACATTATTTAGTTGGAGGTTCCGAGATCATAGGCCACGGGAGATGATGGAGTCCTGGAGTCCCCTGGATGAAGACCAATAGATTCCTGCCTCCAGGTGGAGGTGAAGACAAGATAACCAGAATGCCAGAAAAGATGACTACTATGGATCCAAGATTGCCAGGATGAAAGTGTACTCGAATGATCCAAATGACATTGCTGGTCGGGACATATCAAAGGCAGACAAGAGTCCTGACATATGGAGTTCCACGTATTTATTATTTTAATTATTTATTTTAATTTGTTATATTAATTATTTGTTTTAGTTAGTTGTTTTATTTTATTGTTTTTAATTGACTTGTAAAATCGAAACTTAGAGTAATGCCACTTCCACTGAGAAGGCAAATGTAGAACATTTTGTAAACTAATAAACTCAGATGAATACTGTGTTGATTGCAACTTTTTCATTGATGCACATGAATATTCATTTTGTTGGATTGCTATATTGTGAAAAGAAGAAAAAGAACAAGTTGTTTTTAGGAATTGGCTTGGATCGTAGCCAAGTTCTAAAAACAAAAGGAGGGTATGTAAGGATATTTGGCGTGTTACAGCACAGAGTACAGCACTACTGCACAGGTAGCATTTTTTTTTTTGATGCAGCACCACCACATGGGTGTTGTGCATTGCTATATGTGTTGCCAGAGTAACATGGACATATAAGTAAAGACAGGCAATTCAATCAAAAACGATTTGTACATATAAGATGCAAATCTATTTTTACAGTTAAAAGCACACATGTGCACATTCAAAAATGCACACTATTTTTCACCTGAAATGCCTATGTTGCAAGAGACACATTTGAAAATTAATAACTAACCTTATTAATAGCTAACCTGACTAATAAAACTTCATTTAACATAACCCACTAATAGAAATGTGCCTCCACTTCAGAATTAGGCCTACTCTGAAAGTGAACTTTTAAACACACATTCATTTTTTTCTCTGCTGCCCTGTCCACATAACTACAGGAAGCAAAGAGCTTGAAGGAACAGGAAATCAGTTTGTTACAATTTTTACTGTAGAAATGAGCCATTGTGTAGTGAGGGAGGAGATAACATGATTGATTCTGATTGGAGCAGCGTCATAGCAAGTATCATGCTAGAGGTTGTGATTAGAGTTTTGCTGGGGAAGTTTGAGGAGAGGGGGAGAACAATCGAGATCTTGCAGAGCTGGGAGAAGGACCTGTTTCCTGGCTGAAGCATTCCTGCTGCAAAAGCTGAGAATTCCAGGCAATAACCCTGGTTTGAGAACGGCAGACGCTTGTTTTCACTGGGTTTAATCTTCAAGGGAGCCAAATTCAGAAAGAGAATAGCCGGAGAAAACTCATGCTGAACAGATAAGGTAATTACAGAAGTGTGGGAGCTGTGCGAAAGTGTGCAAAACTGTTCAGTCAGTGTATTCGAGGGAGTCCCAGTCCCTCATCAGCATATTTAATGTTACCAATTGAATATATTCTCGCAGTTCTCTGTTCATTTTATCACAAATAATGTTGTACCATTTCATTTATTTCTGTAAAAAAGGGTTAAACTGTGTTTGAAGGAAATTTCTATAATACAAACATATCTGAAAACAGATAGCTAGTGTGTATTATTTCTCTCTTTCATTTTGCATGGGAAAAGATTTAAACGTGGGTAGATTTTTAAACAGTGCAATTGTCATTTTAAAATAGATGTGTGCATTATTATATTCAGTATGGACAGTTGTGAGTGACTGTTTGTAGCATAGCTTGTTTGAGGTACATGAGCCAACGGGAAGAGAGACTCTCTGGACATAGTTCCATACCGTATATAAGGTAGTGGAAATTACCACAAAAATACCACAATAGCCCATGGTGGCACACAACACTAACACTGAAAATGTGGTATCCCTAAAATGTAGGCCTGAGGTCTCTCTAGTGATCAAGAACAATCTAGATAAAAAACAAGGGATGTTGGATATTGGGGCCACAAATAAACCAACCACGCAAATTATCGCGCACATTATCTAAATAGGTCTGAATTCTGAAATAATGCAATGTATTATTGTTATGTGTGATACAATATGAATACAGAGAGTGATTATTGCTAAAGGTATTTTGGTGGTAAGAAAATACTGCAAAGCCCCAAATATCCACAAAATACCCAACACCACCATTGGTTTAACTATAATTTTAAAAAATGTTATAATTGTTCATTTATAACATGCTTAACACCAACGAGTGGTTTCTAAGCATGGGATTGGGATTCAAACCTGTGTTGCGCTGCATTGTCTTGCTTCCAAGACAAATGTGTTGCCCCTGAGCTATCCTTCCTCCACTTAGCAAAGTGGTACGATGCACGGCGCTGCTGGAGCGCTATTTGGGAGTGAGATAACTAATGGGTCTAAGGAGATCAGTAAAATTAACCCACTCCATAATCAGTGTATGTATGAAGGAGAAATTGACACAGTGGTGGATGATAGGGATGATCCTATATGGTCAATGCTGGTTCACAAAAATAAGATAGTGTGTAAATGTGGGAAAAACAAGAAACACAGAGTTGTAAGGCAGGCGATTATGTACACCACAAACAATACGCAAAGAAAAGAAAAAGCCAACCTTATTCCATCTGACATTAGACTTTTTGAGAACTCACAGGGGCCGTTTGAATCACAGAAAGTGTGGGATCGGGCTTAAAGAAAAAAAAAAGCAGTAAGGTCAGGCATACTAAGATGGAATTGCCCGATTTCGAAAACTGTATCCGCAACATCCTTACCAAACAAGGTAGAACACCAGGTCGGATATGAGCACCCTGGTTGTCTGTTCTGAGGCCAATGTCGCAGAAGGGCAGGGGTGCCCTTGGGAGGTGGGGGGGCAATATTAGATGGGCTGCAGCTATTATTCTCTAATACGAGAGATGATAAGACCCAGACACGCGAGACTCCTTTGGAATCAAAATGTTCTATTGCCTGCCAAACATCACTTTCCACTGCTAAGGAGGCAGGACAAGGGGAGGTTGAGGACATGTTCAGCACCCTACAGGTCCAGGTGATAACTCATCTACCTGGTTACACACCTTTAAATCGATCCACCTTTCTCTGTATACGTCAGAGTGTCATTCCACTGAGAGGCATCACCACCGATGATATTTTCATTGTTTATCAGATAGAAAATGGTCATCAACCAATGTACATTTTACTGCTGACACAACAATTGAGTTTATCATGATGCATGAGGTGGAACTCTTTACGCGAGGTTATCTGTGTCATGCAGTAAGAATTCCAGACATAAATTAGGAATAAAACAGTCTACCTCAAATTTGATGATGCCAAGGAGAAACCAGGTACAATCCGAAGTAGTATTCAGGGGTAGTCAGGGAAATAATGATGCACTCCTACCCAACGTCATAAGCTATAATGATAGGTGCGCAAGGCACAGGATGACTCATTTAGCGGAAGAGGTATGTAACTGGCAGTTGTGAGTTACTGGCAAAGGCTGCCAAAAGAGTTCAAGTCACACTTTATGAACGGACCCTGACATGAACAAGGAACCGTTTGTACTTGGAACACGAGGAGTTCATCACATTATACTGCTGACGATGGGTTACTTGAACATTTGGAGCTTTTGCTTATCTGTTTACTCCAAGAAACCTAGATGGTCGATACCCCTGAGTTTTATGGCAGGAGCACCATACACAAGCTGGCAAATCAGGGGCCTGTAGGGCGGCCGGAATGAGGGCTAATAATTTCCCTCCACAACCAATGGTGTATTTGCAAGCTTGATATCATTACAGATACAGTACTGGATGGTTTAATCTCGAGGGCACCCAATAAGGTTAAAGACATTTTAATCATTAATGTCTACAATCCCCCTGGGATGATAATGCCCGGGAGAAATCTTAAGATGATCAAGAACATTCTTGAATGCGCAGAAGATCACCTCCCGGTGTTTATGGCCAACTAGGAATCTTTTAATGAGGTCAGTTGTTCGTCACCTGTTTTGAAAGAGGACATTATCCCAAAAGGGGTATCCTAGGCTACTGGGTGGTATCTGCAAGTTAAAGAGATTTTGCCCAGGTTATCGGCTCCGTGGTTACACTAGGATAGGCAGACTTAGTGTTAGTATAGTTGACTATATATTTGTGAAGCAAGAAGCACTATCATTAGTCATAGATATGGTGATATCCACTAGGGATGAGTGTGATTATGTGCCACTCTGTGTTGTGTTGAATATGGCACATGACCCTCTTCCATGTGTGAATAATGGCACAGTGAGTGTTAACGCTGGCCCTAATGGTTTGTGGTGGAACCCCCACAAGTTCGAGATGGCGAATACTTACACCGCCTCTATACCATCACATTATGTGGCAACTATAGCTATGGGTGGTAATTGGATCGCTAACATTCTAATTGGATTGTTTTGAAAAGTCGCTGAGGGCTATTAGCGTGCATGTACACATAAGGACGATATGAGGGGACAGGGAGAGATGTAACCACATTAAACAAGTCACACAAAAGACCATTTGACAGAATTCTACAGACTAGGAAGAAATAACCTAGGCAGGAGATAAAAAAAAGTGTTACGTACTAAATGTGGAGCAACAATGATCACTCTATAATTATTAGAACTATTGAAGGTTAAAGAAGCAATTCCAGGAGTGGCTCCGAAGGTATTTCAAACATAAATATGAACATTTCTTGTTTCAGTTAATTAACCACATAAAAAACAACAATAATAGAATATTTTGGAAGATGGTAAATGTGTGCATAAGTGACAACACCACTAGGAACTGTGTGAGTGCTGGGGTTTGGTTGGAGTACATTGGACAAACCCTTGGTGCCAATATGGTAGGTGCTACTAGTAGGGAGTTCCGCTTGGCAATTTAACTGCACAATTGGCGGTCTTGTGACCACCATTACATCTTTAAACTCTTCAAGGGCATCCGGCCCAGATGGCACCTGCAATGTCCTGGTGAAAATGAGCCCTGCGGTTTGGGTCCATGTGCATGCTCTCTCTATTCATGGTTATTGGCAACAAAGACATTACTACATTGTCATGGAGGGACAATGATATTCTTCCAGTTTATAGATAGAATAGTTGGAAAGATCCTAAGAATTATCGCGTGATAGCCATGTTAGACATCCCCTCGAAAATATTTGCATGTGTATTATTGAAATATCTGAAGGCTTGGATAAATGAGAGCAACATTTTGCCTTTAATCAGACAGGGTTTTGCCCTACGTCCAGTACGCTGCATAATCTTGTACCACTTGTTACCCTTGTGCAACATGCTTTGGCCGATAGACAACAACCAATACAGTTTGCCTACATCAATTCAGCGTGGCCTCCAATAATATACTTAGGCAATGTTTGTGGCAGAAACTCTCTGTCTGGAACATACCGGCAGGCCTCCTACACCCGACTGTTTAGCTACAAACCAAATACACATGTAAGAATAATGTTAGATGGGACAGGGCGGGTCACTGACTGGATACCTACATGTAGGGAGGTGAAACAGAGGCGCATTTTGGCCCTCACCCTTTTTAATGTGTACCTGGCTCATTTGGAGAAAGCCCTGAATCTCCCTTACACATATCCTGCAAAGTATGGTAACGCCTCAGTGGTATGGCATGGTTATGCTGACAATCTTTTTTGTATCATTATAATTATTATTGAATTTCATAAATAAAACTATTACAATGAATCACAAGTTCTTCCCAGTTCATCGTCCCACCCTGTAAGTCGGTGGATAGGCTTAGGCGTTGTGTCCATCTCCTCCATTCTAATTTATTCCTTCATCCTTGGCCCCCATCCTCTTCTTCCCATTGCACCATGCAGTGTACCTCTTTCCACCCCCCCCAAACCCTTTTTCTCACAAGTTATTGGTAACCTGGTAATGGAAAGTCACTGCTATCGCCCTCTCAGCCATTGTAAATACCAAGGGTGTGGAGGGGATGTAACCTAAACCAAATCAAAATCAAAATCAATATCAAATATCTCAAAGGAAGAACAAAAGAACAACAAAACCAAATAACGGCAACCAAACCTAAGTGTTTGAGATGTAGTCTGTCTAGTTTGAATATATCTTCAATTAACTGGTATATGGACCTTCCAGTTCTTAAAAGTAGACCAGCATCCCTGCTCCCATCTCTTCCTATTTGCCTACTATTGTACTCCCTCCCTCTGCTAGCTACTTCAAAGAGAGGAAGGGGAAGAATTTCTCCCAGATTGAAAGGAAGTCTGCCTCTTTGTCTCTACCCTGTATATCCATCTTTCAAAGAAGGACACTTTTCCCATCTCCTGCTCCTATGATCCCTTAGTTGGGACCACATCAGTTCTTCAGAGCCTTAGGATGATCTGCTTTGCAACTAATAGTGCTGTGCTCAACCATCCCACCCCGCTCTAGTTAGAGCTAGCACACTTGATGTGTCATGCAGGATGCAGACCCTCGGGTTTCGCTGCACGCCCCAGCCTACAATGTCCTGTTTCTTGATCCCAATATGTTTGTATTTTTTAACAGGACCATATGATGTGCACAACATCCCCCTTGTGCTTGTCACACCACCAGCATTTTGTATTATGTGTGAGCTTGGCTGCCCCAGCGAATCTGATGTCAGTTACCAACCCTGCAATATTTTGGGCCTCATCACGAGTTTGGCGGTAATCCATAAATGCGGCGGTAGTGCTTTTACTGCCACATTAAAGGGTCCGCCAGATCATGACCTTGGTGGATTTCCCCCCAGCTCTGAGCTGGTGGGAAATCCACTGCCAATTTGCCGATTTTCGGCACGTTTACCGCCGGCGGGAAATCCACCGGAGGTAATAGTGCAAATTTTCCCCATTGGGCCCAATGGGGAATGAGGAATTCCCGAATGGGCCCAATGTGGAAAGGGCAATAACCGTTCCTCCAAACCTGTGATCCAGCGCTAATAGCGCCAGGGGGTTTGGCAGTAGGGCTATTAGCCCTTTGTATGGTGTTAATTTCAGCTGCATCTCTCTGGACCCCTCCTCAAAATTCTTAAAAATACTAGCTATTGTGTCTTCTGTGAATTGTTCTCCAAGTGGCTTTTGCTACTGATTCTAAATCCCCACCCTGCTGTTCTCTGCATATAGCACTTCAATCAACACAGCATAGGATGCGCTCACCAGTCCCTTGCCATGCTTCCATCTTCCTAGTGAGGCAGCAATCAGTGAGGTTTTAAGCACATGCCACTGCTCCTTGAGGGTCTTTTGCAGACAATGCATCAATTGCGTATGTCTCCAACCCTCTATTGCTGCAAGCCCCCATCTGTCACTAGCCTCAACAATGGATATGCAGCGCTTATCTACCAGGAAGACTTTCATCTGATTAAGACCTGCCCGCACCCAGCTTTCCCAAAGCATAGAACTCCCCCTTATCATTAACTTCTTATTCCACCAGATGGGAGACTCTAAATGCCAATGCTTGCGTACCCCTAAAAGTGTGTGGGCTCTTTCACATGCCATTATATTCGCTCCAAGTATAGGATGAGCTCTATCCCTCCGATCCCTATCATAAATCATCACCAGTCCTGATTTCCCACTAATCTGTTGCTCCCACTCCATCCAGGCTGGCTTCTGCTCCTTGTCCCCTGAAGTACCCTACCATTTGTAAAAGTTGCTGAGCAAGGTATCGTACCTCTATGTTAGGCAGTCTTAAACTTCCTGTGTGTATTGGATTATAGAGGTTGTACATTTTCAACCTTGGCTTCCTGCTCCCCCATACAAATGATCTGACTCCCTCCATCTTTTTCATCAACACAGAAGGTACCTTCAGCGGCAGCGAGCCAAATACATAGTTCAATCTGCCTACCACTA
This sequence comes from Ambystoma mexicanum, assembly GCF_040938575.1. Classification (NCBI taxonomy): domain Eukaryota; kingdom Metazoa; phylum Chordata; class Amphibia; order Caudata; family Ambystomatidae; genus Ambystoma; species Ambystoma mexicanum. The sequence goes on along the minus strand of NC_090930.1, from coordinate 1,246,207,024 downwards.
CCATTTGTACTATTTGGACCTGACCCCAAAATGACAGGTTCACTGATGACCACCTTGTAAACTCCAGTTGTGTCTTAGCCCATACTGATTCCACATTATCCTTAACCATATTCGATAAGCCCTTATTCAGAAGAACTCCCAAGTACATGAGGCGCTCACCCACCCAGCGTAACTGAGTTCCCCTGACAGAATCTTTAGAGGTTCGGTCATTCAAAGGCATGGCCACACACTTTTCCCAATTGATGTAATATCCTGAAAAAGAAGAGAATGTGCCTATCAATAGCATCAATGCTGCCACTGAGTATTTAAGAACTGTTAAGGTCAGCATGATATTGTCAGCATTCAGGAGAGCCTTCTGTTCCCCCATTGGCTTCATAATCCCTCTGATGGCTTGATTCAACCTTATTGGCCGTGGACAGTGGTTCCAGTGCTAATAGTGGAGGGTGGAAGCCTTTCCTTGTTCCTCTGCTAATATTGAAAGGGTCAGACATCTGGCCACTTCCCCACACTCTAGCACTCAGTTCTCTATAGAGCAGACACTCCTTCTTAATAAAGTCTTGTCCTAGGTGCACCTATCTAGCATTCAGAGTAAGTACCCCCACACCACTTGGTTGGACTGTTTCTGAGCGTCCAGCGAGAGTGCTATTTTTGGTTCCACCCCTCCCATTTCTGGCCACAGTAGGTGCAGTAGCAGTCGCATATTCTCCCTCGCTGACCTGCTAGGTACAAAGCCAACTTGTATTTCATGAATAAACTTACGGATGAGTTTCTTAAATCCTGTGGCCAACACCTTTGCCAATATCTTAACATCTACATTAATTAGCAATATTGACTGATAATTGCTACAGAAAAGCAGGTCCCTGCCAGGCTTCAGGATAACTGACAGCAGCGCTGCATTCAATTCTGCCCTAAGAGTCCCGTCCTCCGCAACTTCATTATATAGCTTTGCCAGTACAGTTTAGTACCTCCTGCCTTATCAAATTCTATTGGCAGCCCATCATCCCCTGGTGTTTTCCCATTGCTCATACTAGCTATGCTGTCCATCACCTCCTCTAGTCTTATGAGCCCACTCAACAGGTGCCGCTCCTCTGATGACAGCTATGGCAGCAGTAAAGCATCAAGGAACGATGCCTTGGTTGTCTGTCTATCGCCGGCTCCACTTTTTACAGAGCCTCATAGACGTAAGAAATACCTGCACTGCATCCCCCGCATCAGTCGCCCATTTACTTGAATCCTTGCAGTTAATCATATCATCACAATCCCACTCTCCTCCGCCCTCTGCCTATGTTGAGCTGCAGGCAGACATCCTGCCTTTTCTCCCTGTTCATACTGCTTGGCACGTGAACTAAATAGAGAATATTCCGCCTTCTTTGTGAAATGGTTATTTATTTCATGTTTCCCCTTCCCAAGCACCAATACAGTTGCTTGTTTGGGGCAATTGTCATTCTGCTTTTTCAGGCTCTTTACTTCCCATTCCATGGATTCTACGGCTTGCTTGTTTGCTTTCTTCTTTCTGGCGCTCATTTGAATTAACATCCCTCTAAAGTTAGGTCTCCCCACGGTCCAATAAAGTTCCCACCAAGCTCACAGATACTTCATTAATGTCAAAGTAATCACTAATCAAGTCAACTATTTCGGCTTTGTTCCTCGGATTTCTCAGCATACTAACAGTCATCCTCAACCTACTGGTATCTTGTGGCTTTAATAGTTTGTCTGTAGTAGCTAATACTGGGTCATGATCTGATAAGCCCCCGGGAGTTTGTCGCATTGCATGACATGTGGCAGACTCCGCCTCTGCGCCATTTGGTAATCGAGCCTTGACTGTGTACCATGGACACAAGAGGTAAAGGTTTACTCTCTTTCCGCTGGATGAAGCAGCCACTAAGCGTCTTGTAGTCCATATTTCCCTGTCTCTCTTGTGCCCAGCTGTGTAGTTGGCCGACATATCCAAAAACGGGTCTAATGCCAGATTCCAACCCCCGCCCGAGCAAAATGTAGCTTATAGATATTCTAGAAAGAAATGAGAAAAATGCCTGCTTGTCATCTGTGGGCACGCACACTGAGCCTATTGCTGGTTGCTTTTTCCCTATGTGTACCTTAATTGCCACAAACCTTTCCTTGCCATCTGCCACACCTTATTCACCCTGACCGGTATCATTTTCCTAATAAGAGTGGCCACCCCACATTTTTTTCCATTTCTCCCTGCAACTGTGGTAAACCTTTCCCATCCATCCCCTGCACAATTTCTCTGCCTCCGACTTCAGCAGGTGGGGCTCTTGTAATTATTCTATGACTGTGCCCTTGGAGTCCAGATACTGGTAGATTTTCTTTCTCTTAATGTAATGGTTTAGACCATTAACATCTAATGAGATTATGCTCAGATTCCTGTTCACCATTCCACTTTCCTAGGTTGGTATCCAGTAGTATTATCCCCATATATATGGTTGCCATACAAATGGTTGCTGGGAAAAGGCTGTGGTGGCTTTATATATTGTGACCATGTATATGTGGTCAAGGAGAGCGGGGTTTGCAAGGGTGTACTCCATTCCCCTTGAAAAATATAAACTGTTTTAGGAGTTGCAGGGGTGTCCCCCACATGTTCAATGTGATAATGTCTCTGCAAACCATTTTTTGGTGACATATTTGTCAGATGACATTTTTGCAGGGACATTATCATGTGAAACCCCTAGGTCATGGTTATGTCTACTAGTAATCCTGCTATTTTGCCTACAAGGCTCTCCTGATGCACATCTTGGCACCACGATTGATTCCATTAGGTCATCTTTCTAATGTACAGTTTTCATCCTGTCTTGTCTCTGAAGTCCCAGAACAAACATTAACAAAGTTGCTGAATAACTATTTACAGCACCCCACAGCCCCTTGTCTCTGTCACCACTACCCTTTCTCAAATTGTATCCTTCTGTGTGGCTACTATATGGGCTTGAACACTGACTCCCCTATTTGGGCCCTCCTACTACTTACCACAGGTGGTGTGAGATGCCTCACCCTCACCCCCCTGCCCGACCCTTTTCGGTTATAATCTTCTACTGACCATCCACCCAATTCTTCTTGTCACAAATAATACAAAAAGTCAGACCTACTTCACATCTACCACCTCCTCCCTCCCAGATTCGTTTAACCAGCTCTCCTCATGCTCTCCATCAAGTCTGCTACTTTATTGATGATCTAAATGTTTCTCTCTGCCCATCTCCCCCAGCACACTCCTGTGTTGCAGATCTTTTGGTTATTAGCTTCCTTCCACCCAATTGTCTGTATGGCGTAATTGCTCTTCTCCCATCATTATCTCTGACATGGGCATTCAGCCCTCTCTTGTTCTCCTCATTAAAGCATAGCTGGAGGGCATCAGCTGGGCCCGGTGATCTTGTAGGAACTCCCAAAGCATATCGGGTTCTGTGAACTCCAGCATTATCTGCCCTTTCCAGATCTATAAGACCATATTTTATCTCCAGGTTTTTCAGATGTGGTCTGGTTGCCAGGAATTTCTTTCTGATCTCCATTGTTCCCCTCAAAAAATCTATGGCGATATAGATCGTATTCCTTCTCAGTGAAGTGGGTTCACCTTCTTGGCAAATATTAATATCTGGCTCACATGTTGGTATCTCAAAAAGTATGCAATAATAGGCTGAGGAGTTTTTACCCTAATACCAGACCTTCTTCTAACCCTGTACATTTTGGGTATTTCCAGTGTTTGGGTGAGCTCAATCTTTGTCATGGACAGGATCCACTTTTCTAGGAATGTCACTGAATCCCCTTCTTCTGCTTCTCAGGAAACCCAAAAAAAGAGTTTGTTACACCATCTACTGCAGTCTTCGAGATCATTCTTTCCCACTGTTACCTCTGTCAGCTGAACTTGTAGTGAGAAACCCTTGATAGTGATCTCCCCCACTCGTCCTACTCTGTCTTCTATGTCTGATAATGGTGATGTTCTAAATGCATTCGAGGGACAGGGCCTCCCTTTCCTTGTTCTGTAGTCATTTTTCATGTGTGTTCTGTATTGTTTTCTGCCCAGGAGTCCATGTGGGACTCCTGGCTGTGCAGCTCTTCCTCTTTTTGGTTTGGTTTAGAGACCCTTGGGATACCCCTATGAGACCCATGGGTGGTGGTACAGCCCTGCACCCCTAGTGTATGATTTTGGCACCTGTGTGTGGCCCACAGAGCAGGGTATGGGCTGGTGGCAGCTCCATCCTGAATTTGACAGGTGCGCTAAGGAGCTCTGGCGAGTTTGTCGAGGACTGATATGAGAGAGGACCTGGCTTGGAGACCTCTCCCTGAGCTATGAGGGAACATCATGCAAACCGCTGAACCTTCATTGAAGCGCCCTGAAAGCCAGCCATTGACAGACTGTCGACCGTAGACGGGGACTGCCGAGAAATCCGAAGTAAAGCACCTGGACATCGAGGCTATCGAAGTCCACCATCTTCAACCAGGGTTCTGAGGACCGGCATAACCGCTTGAGGAATGTCGAAGCCGTGTTGCCCAGAAGCGGGGACAGCTTGATGCCATGCCGCCGATGACCAGGGATGCAACTCTCAATTGAGTAAGACATTCGAAACCAAGGACTCTCTCGCCAGCACCGCGACCACTTTGTCCCACCGGAGAAAGTCGAGGACGCAGACACTCCGAGGAGAATCTGCCGGCCACCCCAAGACCACAAAGATGCCGATGACCCAACACCCTTGCTGGGCAAAGTTCTTCAGTGACTCTTTGTGTCAACTATCAACCCCGAGGTGCACCGCACACCTCGTCCTGGCAGGACGTCCATGACTGATCGTCGACACGCACTGCCAGGACAGAAGCTGCTGCCTCAACGCCATCAAACCTTTTCACCGATGACTCTCGACACCAAGGTTCACCTTCCTCGAGGACTATGAATGATCCGTGACTCCTGCCTTAAAGGGAGTCCCTCAAGAAGGATCTGTCGATGACCCATTGATGAAATCTGCTAATCCAGGTACATTGGGGTGATAGAACCTTTATAGAAGGAAATAAGACTCTAATAGATGAAATATGGACTGGGCTTGTTTTATATCTTTATTTACAGGTTACCCAGGAGGGGGGATCCTCATACAGAACTTGGCCTCATGGTAGGGGCCCAGTATTCTGCCTATTGTTTTAACAAACCTGCTTTCCTCCTACGTCTTTTGTTGATTCACTTTAATAACTGATTTGTATGACATTTGAACTGAGTACAGTTGACGCATTTTAATGGGATCAAAGGGTAATTGTGGTACCACATAGAAACTGTATATATTTACCATTTTAGATTATCTTGAGCACAAAGTGTGTTATTGTGATTGTGTACATAAGTGGAGCATATTTATATAAAGAACATAGTGTGTGGACATTCCTTTGTGGGTGCTTGGGGACTACACTGTACTTAAGAACCAGCCTGCATCACCTCCTGAGAGTTTAAGCCTTGATTGCTCGTCCAATGTTACCAAATAGAGAATCTTGGCTGGGGTGCTCTGTGCCTCTACTCTGCCATATAGAGAGCAGGAGTAAAGATACTCCCCTCCAGTCTTTACACTAACCTGTTGCCAAAATTGTTCACATCCACCTTCACAGCTAGTACCTTAACATGAATGTCCATCACCCTGGCAACAATGCCTGAGATCGTGTCAAAAGGTCCAATTTCAAGGTTCCATATTCTGTTGATGACCCTCCATACAACAATTGGGCTGGTTCTCCACACTTATGGCTCAGGCCCTCCAGTAACACACTACCAATTCTATATTGTCCATTCCAACGCACTGTTTATCGCTCCCACACCCTCCTGCTCATTAAAGAAGGCAGATTTGTCTTACTACATCAGCTCCCATAGTATAATGACTTCTTTGTTGTTATGCCCCTGTCTCCTGCACTGGAGGTTTGCACTTATATGTCCCCTCAGTCACTAATGGATGCCATCTCCAACAACAGTACTCTCTCTCCATTTGTCTCCATAACTAAATCAACATAATTCTATTTTGGGCAATTGCTACTGTGTTAGAGTGGTTATCCACCAGTTTTGACAGTTATGAGTAGGCGCTCTGCCATTTTCACAGACCTTCAGTGAACTGCCCTCAGTCAAGACCTCCCTTTACAGCCAGAGGATGTAATGTCCACTGTATGCCAATACTAGCACTTCTGCAAATGCCCAAAAGTGATCTATAAGCCATGGGAACACCTGCTCAGCTGCTGTGCCAGAGTTGTAGCCTCTGTGGGTTCCTCTCTGCATTGTTCTTACTGCGAAGGCCCCCCACACAGCAGACAAACTGAGATCCACCTGTCTCTTGCTCAGTGCTCCACCCACCTGCAGCACCATTCCTCCTGTGACCACTGTTCCCGCATTCCACTGTACCAGTCATGGTCCCCCATCAACCAGCTCCAGCTCGCCCTATACCTCTGTGGTAGGCACCAAGGTGTTGCACAGGGTTGCTTGCACAATCCTCCTACCGTAACACAGCAGCAACCCTCCATCCTTTACTGCTGCACAGCTCTCTCATCTCCATGAGGTGGTCCACCCACCATTTTTATGTCTCTGGCGGTCCTTTGGTGTGCCTCGGCTAATTCTTGTACCCTCCGGACCTTGAGAGCTCATGCCATTCATACTAATATGCTTTCTGGGTCCTCGTTAACTTTAGGATCAGTTCAATAAGTCTGGATCTGGACTGGGCACTGCATATGATTTGTGAGGAAATGGTAAGGGGAAGGGAACTTCACAGCTATGCAGCGATTTTGTGGGCAGTAGGACACACCTACCGACAATCTACTGTTACTTGATTGTACACCACAGCAGTTTCATGTTCAACTACAGGCATTGGGGGATTATGCCCTACTGAATGGACTTAGGAAAAATATGGAGAAATCTAAAATCATGTTTTTTGCTCCCCCCACCCCAAGTTAAACTAAACAAGTACACCTGGATGATCAATCAGGCCAAATTCAAACAGGTCACTGGGCCTCATTACACGGATGGCGGTAGGGATTTACCGGTACCGGTAAAATACCGGTACCGGTAAATCCCTACTGCCTTACTACGAGGTCTCTTTGCGGGTTGGGGGATTTAACGCCTGCTTTTTGCGATGCTGTAATTAGCGCCTTCCCCATTCCCATAGAGCCCTATGGGGCAGAAATGGGAATGGGGAAGGGCAATGGCGGAAAGGGGATTTACCGCCCCTCCAACCTTGGAATGGGGCGGTAAAACCCCTTTCCGCCAAGGCGGTGCCGGTATTTTACCGGCATGAGCCATGGGGCTAATAGCGCCATGGCTCACCGCCTACCGTGTAACAAGTATATAGATGTCTCAGTCGATGAGAAATCATAGTGGACCATGCAGTGGCAATCTGTATATTCCAAACCTATACAGCAGTTAGGAGCTCTGAGTCGGTTTGTGGGAAAACAGGGGAGGGAGGAGGACTCCATGAAAGCTGTGTTGACAATATATAGAGACCAACTATTTCCCTGCATGACGTATGTTCATGGGAATTTGGTCATGCTTTGGAAAAGCTAGAGGTAAGGTATTGAAAGCACTGTTTAGGCTTCCAAATCTCTGAAAATACAGTATATATAGCTAGATTTTAATGTTCTCTTGCTCTATAGGTTAACCCATTCTTATTTGACTGTGCTAGTCTCTCTAAGGGACTTCGGTTTAAGAGGCTATTTTTAATGTTTGAGTGGTGGGCTACTCTAAGTTATATATGACATGGGCAGCTTTGCACACACATATATACTGGTGATGGGAACCCTTCTCATTTCTTGAAAATCAACCTTTCTCCCAGTTTTAATTGGCATTCCACACTGCAAGGGAAAACTCTGAAATGTTATACCAGTCCAAAGTCAGAAGAAACTCTCAATGCCATGAAAAGGGACGATGAAGAACCAGTTCAAAGTCTGACGACATTCAGAAAAAAGGCGAGCAGTTGTTTTTCCTCATTCAGATAAATGAGGGTGAGGAGCATGTGCTCACCAGAGTATGCATGAACAATGGAAAAAGCTTAATCAGCGAAGAATTATTCAGGGAACTCCCAAAAGATCAGACCATTCCCACATTTAAATCGATTGATAAATGGGAAGCAGGTCTGGAAACCCCAAATTGCAAACATTTCCTCCCTAGTAGGTGTATGCTAAATATTTCCATTGGCAACAAAAGCCTAGAATACAATTGTTGCATCATGAGATATTTATTTAGGTAGTGACATTCTCAACCGATTTACAATCAATTTGGATCTTATTAATAATAAAGTATGGTATCAACTGTGGAGTAACCTCATGGGCTTTGACAACCCCAAAAACTCATTTTGTCAGCTCAACTGCTCCCTTATGTGGTTACAGTTCAAGTGCAAGAAGAGGTTACCATCCAAAGACAGGTGCAACAATTCACAATTCCCCTTAAAGTTAAGCGAGGACAGTACCTTAAACATCAGAACGCCTTTATAAATTTGAATTCTCATCTCCAACAACAAGGTTTGTATATATATCAGACACCCCTAGTGGATCTAGAACATGACACCATTCTAACATTGCTGGATAACAGCAACACTAAAAGTATAACTTTAGTGGTCAGACATCTCTATTGGAATCGGTTCATGCCTATTTATTTAGGTAATTACATCATCGGACCAATTCCAAACAACTGTTTCGACACAAGTGACAGAGTAGATCAAGAAATTCATCCATGACCAGTAACAATCTTTCCTGGTCATGGGGGAATTTCTTGGTGTACTCTTCATGCCCCTATGGGGTGGAAGAGGAAACCTATGACATCAGGAAGGATGAGGTAGTATTTTGGTTCAACAACAACTACCTCAAATCCATGGAACCTCCTGTCCAGGTTAACACCATAAAAAGAGATATATACACCCAACTGGAGCATACCACTAAAATTGCCAAGCCTGAGGTCTTTTCAGGTTTCAAGCAAATTGTTGGAGAACGGATCAATCTTGCTGATGACTGTGAGACTGAGGAGCAAAGACAGAAACTGAAGCTGGTATTCCTAGACTTCCGTTATATCTTTTCAGTAGAATCATTTCACTGTGGAAGTATGTCTATTCATTCAACCACCATACCCACGGACACAGAGATGGCTCCAGTATTTGTTAAACAAAAGAGGTACCACTCACATCCATGGAGTCACTCACAGAGATTATTAAAAACGTAGAATCCTGTGGGATCATTTATCTGATTGACAGTACCTTTAGCAGCCCAGTAGTGGGGATACTAAAACCGAACAACCAATGGAGACTATGTGCAGACCTGAGGGAGTTGAACAAATGGGTCCATATGTCAAGATGGCCACTTCCCTACAAGGGCTGGCAAAGAATCAAGGGTCAAAAGTGTACACAGCCATTGACTTGACCAACAGTTACTGGGTGGTACCGGTGAGTATGGTAGAGCAATACAGGCTGGCCTTTACCTTTGGGGCGGCTGCAATACATGTTGACCCAAACACCCTTTGGACAAATAAACTCCAGCAACTAGTTATACATCTTTCTACATAAGGCCATGCCTGATTTGGGTGAAAGGGGAAACCTGGCCTATATAGATGATGTCCTGATCAAGAGCTCCACTGTGGAGGAACATGTAGCAGAAATCTGCGATGTTCCGACCCCTTTGCAGAAAGCTAGAGAAAAAATGTCTTTTCAGAAGGCACAGTGTTGTAAGACCCGAGTGAACTTCTTAGGGCACTAAATCACCCTTTTGGTCTCAAACCCAAGGAGAATAAGGTGGAAGCCTTATTTAAATTAAAAGATGCTACTACTCTGTGAGAATTGAGAAGCTTTCTTGGACTCACTAATTATAGTCAAAAGTTCAGTGAAGACTATGCAGAGGTGAGCCGATCCATGGTCCATTTATTTAAGACCGCAGTCAAGTGCGAGTGGGGTCCTAGATAATCCGAGGCAGATAAAAAACTGAAAAGAAGCCTTTTCCAAGCTCCTTGTTTGGCTTACCCCATCAGGAATAAGGAGTTCTTCCTGGAGACAGGGGTTTCAGATACTTGCCTAACAGTGGAATTGTACCAAAAGCACAACAAACTTAACAAAGTTATCTTGTAAGTGAGCAAAGCTTTGTCCTCTATGGGGAACCAACTGAGGAATGAAGGTTAGATGAAAATCCCTGGATGGAACTAAAATATATATAAACAGTGAGTAGTTTAATTAATATTCATCAGAAATGTTAAAACATATATATTACACGGCCACGTCAGTGGGCTTGTAGTTATGGTTAAGTTGCTCAACACATAGAAATAGAACTTTTTGGGTGGCTTATAACTTAGGCGCCGTTCGATGAATCTTCACCAAACTCTGCTATGTGGCCACCTCGGAATGATTTAGCAATGTTTGGTGAGGTTTCGTTCAGGGGGGCAAAGTTATAGGAGGGTCCCAAAACTTTTGAAATCCTCATCGACATAATGGAAACACATTTTTACTCACACCTTTAGCCCAAACCGCTGTATGGATTTTCACCAAAGTTGCCCAAGGAGTGGCAGATCAGTCCCAAAAGCATGCTTTTGCAAATTTGGTGTAAATCTGTCCAGTAGTTTCTTGAAAAGGCCTAAAATGTAGGTACAAAAAATGAGTGATATATGGGTCGGGTCTGTGGACCCATTTCCTGATTCAGAGTCTGTGGACACCTCTGGATGAATCAGAAGGTGGCTTGCTGTCCGCAGACATCAAAGATGCATGCTGATTGGATGTTCAAGGTTCCTAGTGATAGCCTCAACATCATTTTTTTTTAATGGAGGGTTAATGGGGGGTCCCCCCAACCACCGTTGTTTTTATCCCTTAAAACCCATTTACCTACAAAAGTAATGAATTTTTTCGAGGCGTTTGCATTCAATGCTTTTGCATCCAATGCTTTTTATTTGAGGGAATCACTGGATACCGATGTTCAAAAATGTGAGGTGATATTGGATCCACGGACCGGTGCCTTTGTCCGTGGACAGCGCAGAGAGACAAAAGTCTGTAAAATACATTTAGGGTTATTTTGTGGCCAAAGGTGTGCCTGGAAAAAAAAAGTTGATATAGAGCTGTTTCATAGGTGAAAAAACATGTGCAGGTGCCGCCGAGTCTGCGGTCAATTTTAATGTCCGCAGACATCACTTGGATTGGGGGGGTTCTGGGCGATTCTTGTTATTTAAAGGTGTACTGTACATACTTGTTATACAGATTCATTCTATTTTGGTGTTTGTGGGCAGTGGCCAGATTCTTGGTGGCATGGCCATAGGCTATGCCCCAGGAATCTGGCTAATGGCCTCACACACTACAGTAATATGTGCATAGTAATTATAGGTACTGTAGGGGAATATACAGTATTTGTACTATGGTGGAATTATATAATTGAAGTGTATATGGTATTTATGATGTAGTTCAATTGAGGATGTTACTTTTGGAATCTGTATTTGTTTCTCTGTGAAGAGAAAAATAGGATAATGCTGGGTATGGTTATTTAGTTGCATATGGTAATAAAATTGGAATGTCTGGTTCTTTTTCTATGAAAGAAACAGTATCATTTGTTAAACAAGATAGTTTAAAACCTTTAATTGCATACAATTGTACATATACGTTTACTTTTTTGACCCTCAAAAATAGTACATTTTATGTACTATGTATGGTATCTATCTATATCCATAAAACTAAAATAATAATTTTAGAATCCAAGACAGTTTGAATATGCCAATGGATATCTAACTACTTAAAAAAATACCTTTCATTGTATTACACTTCAAATATGCCATCACAGCTATTGTTACTGCAAAACCTCTTGTAATGTCCAATATGGTTAGAATGTGTCAACGGGTATCTAACTACTTTAAACATACCCTTAATTACAACACACTTCAAACATGCATCATATCACACTTACATAATATATCCATGCTACCACACACATGCATTCTGTAACATGTGTATTCTTTAAAACTATCTAAATGCCAACATCTGTATGTAAATACAATTGTGGACTTTTTTTCCAATGAACCAATGATTATTTCATGTTAATACAACAACAGTGTACCACACACTGATGGTGTACCAAACATAGTACATAGAATGTACTATTCATGAGGTTCAGAAAAGTGAATGTATATGTACAATCATAAGCAATTAGAGGTTTTAAACTATCTTAACAAATTATAGTGTTTTTTACTGAAAAAGAACCAGAAATTCCAGCTTTATTACCATGCGCAACTAAGTAACAATACCCAATTATTATCCTGTTTTATTCATCACAAAGAAACAAATACAGATTCCATAAGCACTATCCTCAATTTTGCTACAATTATACATACTATATGCACTTCAATTATATCATTACAACATATTACAAATACTGTATACTCCCCCTATAGTACATACAATTATTGTTTACATATTACTATAGAGTTTGGCCACTGGCCACAACCATCAAAATAGAATTAAACCATATAAAAAGTACATACAATACACATTCAAATAACAAGACTCACACATAACCCCACCAATCCAAGTTACGTATCCGGACAGTAAAATTGACCACAGACTCAGTGGCACACCAATAAAAAAACTCCATATCAACTTTTTTTCCACTACCTGACCCTTTCCAGGCCCTCTTTCGGCCACAAAATAACCCCAAAGGAATTTTCCAGACCTTTTTTTTTTCACCGTGCTGTCCACGGACAACGGTGGTGGTCCGCAGATGCAATATAGCAACCGTATAAAAAATGATGACACACCTCACATTTTTTAACATCCATCCAGCGTGCGTCTTTGATGTCCCTGCACACCAAGCCACCCTCTGATTGGTCCAGGGTGATTCCAGAACTCCGAATTAGGAAATGAGTCCGCACACTATCAGATATCACAATATTTTTACCTACTTTTTGGCAATTTTTTAAAAAACTTCTGGACGGATTTACCCCAAATGTGCATGCTTTCGGGACCAATCTACCAATGCTCCCGTTTTGGGATACAGACGCAAACAAACTTTATTTTCCATTATCTCTAGGAGGATTTCAAAGGCTCTGCGTCCCCCCTTTAACTTTGCCCCCCAAACAAAACCACACCAAACTTTGCAAAATCATTCCGAGTTGGTCATATACTATTCTGCAAAGTTTCAAACATGCCAAAGTTATGATCCACCCTAAGTGCTCTTTTGATGAGTTGAGCAACTTAACCATAACTACACGGCTGCTACCACAGACTGTGTAATATATATATATATATAGTTAGGTTTATGTGGAAAATAAAGAAAGTTGCCTCTTAGAACGTTTTGAGTGCAAACCTGACATGTAAAACAAATACATGTAAATGGTAGTAGGTGTGTTCTTTCTTTTCAAGACTTAAATTCATCATAACAGGGGCCTAATCCATAGTGAGGGGCTGGCTTTGGGGGTGGAGAGGACTGTAAGGGTCCAATTAAAATGCAAGTCTAATATATTAACACCTCCTGATTGCAATATTTTGGAGGAGTGGCTTTGAGATTAAAAAGTGGCTGCACAAGCCAGAGAGGGAAGGTTGCCTGAAACCATCTTGGTGGAATGACTGAAAAATTGCTGGATTTTCTTTACCTGGGAGAAAGCAATTGGGAAAGTCTAAAAGCTGACTGGTCCCTATGATCAAGGAGAGCCCAACAGCGGGATGAATGCTGGAGGGTTATGACTGAACACTGAAAGGCTGTTTGACCAGACCCCTTGGCAACTGCATGTGTTCCCATGAGCATGCAGTTTTGATTTCCTTCCCGAAGAAAAACACCCCAGGGATTTTCAGTGTATGTAGCTTGTCCAACAGAACCAAGTGTGGGGATTTGTTTGAGTTAATACCTTCCCCTTATTTAATGGGTGAGGGGTATGGAAGAAGACCCTAAGTATATTTTGATAAACAATAATTCACTTAATTCCCCCATAGCTAAATAACACAGTTAATTTTGTTAACATTCTAAAGTAACAAAATTAATTCCAGTGAGAATAAAAACTATAGCCTGTTAATGTAATTGGCGACACCTATTTTCCTTGTTGGGCACAGACTTACCTAAGGGGAGGAGGTGTCCTTGTCCATTCCTCAGATCTGGCCTTTAGGCAGAGGAGTGCTGAATTTAAATGAAGGTCTGGGTATGGTGCTGTGTAGAAAAGTGCTTCGCTAAATGAAACAAACTGTTGTATCTAATTGAAGAATGCACACTCTCTGCTGAGGGTGAGAAAGTGACCCTGATAGAATAGAGATTTTGTATTGCTTCAGGGTGAGGAAGGGAGACAGGTTCTATCAATACCAAATATTATCAGAAGTCTGTGTTGCTTTCAGAACTGCTAGCATTTTCAAGTGTGCAAGGACATTTAACAGGCAAAGTGCTGCATTTGTGAAATTGCTTTTGAAAGTAGACAAATCTTGCATTTGATGTAATTCCAAACCTTATCAAGGAATGCTAATGCCATGATTGTGTAATGTTTCATGATATTGTTCAACTTTGACATAAATGGGTTTGTGGGAGAGGAGCGTCAACTTTTTATTTGGCCTATATTCCATGTACATGAGACCCAAAAGTGAAATCCCAAACTGAGATTTTGTATTGAAGCTTTATTTTGTGCCACAGAGAAGGTGGTGTGTGTAAACATTTAGTGCTAATATTCATTGAACCTATTATTAAATAAACTGAAATTCTTTCCATACCCTGGCCTGGTTCTTGGCTTATTGGTGGCAGAGGGTGTGGGATCTCCGTGACTCTATATGAGTCGTAGACAGGGTTAGAACTGAACAGAATCAATTTATATATTTTATGACCCTTTATTTGGGGATATGAACTCCCCATGTTAAGGGTAGTCTCTAAATACATTGTTAATGGTTCATAGTTGAAAGCACAGTGTGTCAAATGTTTGGTTCTAAGAAGAATTATTGGGTGCCTCTGGTTCTATGGTGGAGAAAACCATTTGAATATAGTTTGACTGATTCAATTCAGCAGAACAGGGAGCCTTACCTGATCTGGTGCTGTGAGACCCACTCCAATGGATCTAGGCAAGGATGCATCCATTCTGTGTCAGCTCTTCCATCATGGGGAGGTTTGGTGCAGAGTGGCAGGTCCTGATTTACAGCAGGAGTCACCCTAAATATACCCTGGGAGTGGGCAGAGAGCAGAGCATGCCTCTACCTTGGACTAATCCTTCACCGCAATGATGGGGCCCTCTCTCCGAAAAGAGGTACAAATGAATTCCTCCCCAGGTGTTTTCCCAAGAGTAAATCAGTGAATGAGTGGGAGACACCTTCTTTTAAAAGCAAAGGTCTACAGGTGAGTAGGCTAAAGCAACCCTGCTTTAGTGGCCCAATCCCTTGCCTTGTAACAAGTGGACTGTGCCTTCTGACATCACACTCAAAGTGTTTTGTGTGAATGAAATTGGATGGAGCAGGAAGTATGAGAGGGAAAGAGAGGAAACGAGATGGTAAACTTTTCCTCATGCTGGTCTGTGCACCCCCTGTCTACTGTAACTCTGCATCCTTCCCTTGTCAATAGCATTAAAGGCACCTTTTGTATGCAGCATCCTGGTGTGAGGCTAATCCTATTTGGGTGGGTGTGCCCTTTGATTTCTGTTTCCCAGGCAAGCTCCTGTTTGGAGACCGGCTCACGGTGGAGAGATATTACTTGACCTGACAACGGATCAAACAGAGAGACATAGCCATCCTTATCCTGCCCTTGCCATTTGGCAGGGTCAGGCTGTCTGACCATAATACATAAAAACCGTCCACAGCTTTGATGGGCACGGAGTGCTAACACATATATGATGTCAAATGAATGTGGCTGTGATAGGTATGAGAGATGCTAGCCATCATACCCAAACTCGGGTATGGCTTACATTTCAACTTTACAACACAGTTTGTATTTGTCTAAGAACTATACAATCAAAATGTGTGGAACTGATTGTGCTACTATTTTGTTGTGCCAAAGACAAAGTAGAGTCCAGAATCATACTGAGTGATTTCCCATGAGCCAGGATTTGGATATAACAGGTGGCTAGAGAGATATGCCAAGGCATGGGCATCTCTCTACAACGTGTGGGGGATCATTACAATTACTGTTTAGCTTAGTTAAGGTCCAACCAATTGCAAGACATCCAATCAGAAATGGTTGTGAAAGTAGACAGAATAGAATCTAAATTGTCTCTTGAGTTGCTCACCCCAAAGATGGAATAGGGAGGGGTACCTATGCACTGACTCCTTCGTTCTGACCAGCCTTGTTGATATAAAATACTTTTCACTTTCTCCGGAGCAGTAATCAATTCAGATAAGGAACTGCCAAGTGTGTCCAATATGTTAATGCACAGTTCCTGGGTTGTTGTAATCCAAACAAAACCCTGTTCCACAAAGATATAGATAAAATCCATATACAAAGAATTCCTCGTCGGGCATACAATTTTAGGGATTGTTGATAACAATCTCCAATGTGCTCTTGCTCTTAGTGAGAGAATCGTCAGTTCATATCTAATAGCATCCAATGGCAGGGTAATCTCAAAGTCTTGTTCCATATTTTCCTCTCCAATGCAGGAAAATACTCTAACATACTAAGAGAATACATCTCAATTCCATACAAAGGTGTGGGCACTATTTTTGTTTCGTAATAACGAACTGCAGATTTCAATATGAATTTACCACATCTTGTATCCACCCTACAACTGGTTGGCCAAACTAGAGGCTCGGTTTTTCAACCAGATAAAACAACTAGACAGTGAAGGCCCTGAATTAATCCAAACAGACAAATTAATCAATTAATTAACTTTAGACACTACATCATTCCCAATATGCTAGTAAAATGTTCTCTTTTTCCTACTTTTAGTTAGTTGGATGACCTTTGATTTTGCAGGCTTGACTTTGAAGGCATAACTTTCTACAAATTTCCCAAAATCATGTATTAGTTGATGCAGGCTGACCGAGGTAAAATCAAATAATAAATATTTGTCCAGGTAGTCCAACCAGCGAAATCTCAGACTGTGACGTTTAGGAGATACGAAGGATGCAGGAGATAACGGTCCATCCATATCTACCAGATATATATTAAACAGGCAGGGTGCAAGAATGCAACCCTGCCTGACACCACTGACAGTCACAATTGTGTGTCAGAGATCGACTGAATGTTTCAAACATACTTGGAGGTCTGTATTTGAATATAATCCATAATTAATTTCAGCAATCCTGGAGGGATACCCCATGAGTGTAAACTAGCCCATTAAAGCCCTTGGTCCATCGCATCGAAAGCTGCACTCAGGTCAAGCGAGGCAACATATATTTCATACTGCAGACCAGATGTTGTAAACAGTCTACTGCAAGACCATTCAGAGTGGTATCCTTCTTTTCGATTGAAGCCAGTCTGCCATTTTCCCATGATACCCGTAGCATCCATCCACAATTCCAGATGCGACAGAAGGATTGATGCAAATACCTTACTGTCAGCATTGAAAATCGTGATGGGCCGGTAGCTCAGAAGACTGGATTGTCTCCTCGTTTATATATGGGGACTACAGAAGCTGTAGACCACATATCTGGATTTACTCCTGTTTTTCAAATATTTCCAAAGATTATAGATAAGACTTCAGCCCATGCAGTCCGATCCCCTCTGAATACAAGGTTATGAAATCTGTTTGGACCAGGCACATGTGAGGAACTGATGTTGTCAGTACCTCGAGCATCTTACCATAACCAAAATCCTCTTGGACAAGATCAACAGGGTTATTCACCCACTGAGGCACCCCCCACATTCCATTAGATTGATCTTCAAATACCTTGGTGGAATGAGACACGCAGGCATATTCCGGCACTCCATTAATTTGATGGTTAGTTTGTGTCACATCAGTAGCTTTAATGATTTACCAAGACGCTTTTTTGGATATCATCTGAGCATCATCAGCATGATTCTGAAAGATAACTCCTAAGTCGGCTAAAAGGTCATTTAAGGTCTTTCATAGATATTGAAAAGCAACGGTGAAATGAAAAACCCTTGAGGACATGGCAAACCACACTTCACGACCTCTAGAAAGGACGTAAACTCAATGATCTTCACTCTCGAAGATCTATTAGATAACAAGGGATGAAACTATCCAATTGCTGCCCCAGAAACTGGAAAAAGCTTGTGTCATGAACCGCACCATCATCACTGTGTTTGTTTTTTTATTTTTATTTTTTGGTTCACAAGCTGAACGCCTCATGATCTTGGCACATTGTGATTCATTTTCGCTCGATCGCTAATGCAATAATCATTAGTGCAGCAATGGGCTGTTAGTTCCAGGTATGTCCCGCTGCAGCAGTGATTATTGCCTAATTAAACATATTTACTCATAAATGCAAATGGACAATAATATGTTCACAATACCTTACAATGAAGCATAATAGTGGCGTAGCAAAGTGAAAGAATCATTGTTTTATAAAAAATAATAACTTAATTCGGTATCCAGTGATTCCATCGAATACAATGCATCGAATGCAAAAGCACTTAATGCAAAAGCATCGAAAAACTGCGTTGTTTTAAAGGTAAAGGTTTCATTTTTATTATAATGGGTTTTAAGGGGTAAAAAACGGGGGTGGGGGGCCCCCATTAAAAAAAAAAAAATAATGCATTTTTTTCGCTACTTTTGCATCCGATGCTATCACTATAAACCCATAATTCATCACCATGACATGGGCAGATGTTTTGGCTATGTAAAAAGGTCGAGCACTAAATCACATTTTTAAGAAATCATTCCTTGAACAAAATGACATGTGAGCGGTTGTCTTTCCTTAAACAGAAATGATCTTGAGGAGGACAATGTGGTCTAACTCTTAAAAAAGAACAAAAAACAATATGTATTTAGCCTTCCACGTGCAATACAAGACAGTCTATTTCAAGCCCAAGCGGCACGTTGGCCCCCACTGACATGTATCTGTTAGCGCTGAAAATTACAATGCACTGTATATTGATTGTGTATTGAACTATAACAGGTCAAAACAGCAGCAAAATAAAAAAAAATGAAAAAGAACCCACGAGGGAGAGCACATACCCAGCACCATTTCCCGAAAGCGAGATCTGCAAAGCACAGTGTGAGTTCACAGCATTGTGTTTTCTCTCGCGTGCCTACCAGTCGAGCCGTACACTTTCCCTGACAAAATATCGCTGCATGCATTATCAAGTAATTCATATAAAACGAACATAATCCAAACGGCTCTCCACATCAATTAGGCTTAAAATAGAATGTTCAACCTAGAGGGCTTTCATGCAGTCTAAATAATTTTAAATTAATTAAATGAATTAATCCCCTGTCATATGCTCTACAGAGATCATTATAAGGCTGTAAAATGAACCAATAAATTCAGAAAATTATGGAACGCTAGAAAATCACTTTCGTAGAACCACCAAAGCTAAGAGAAAATCCTGCAATGCACCTGATTGAATACCATGTGCCCAGCGGGGAATAGCAACAGTACATCTAACCGGCAGACCTCAAAATAAATATCCCCTTAACTGCCAGCTGAGAACGATACGTCATTTTTAACACACACCTTATTTCAAGCATGTTACTGCCGCGCAGAGATGGATGTTATCTGTGGCTGTGCCAGGGGGCTGACGCTATCCCGGAGTAAGTAGCACATACAGTATAACGGGGAAACAGAGTCATTGTTTAATTTGTGTTTATCATATATTAACTTGTCTCTCCAATCACGTGGTGTGTGCTCCTTCTCTTACATGGGAGTCGTAGTCTTGTCATGCCACAGTTGCATACAAATGCTGCGTGCGGCAGGATCGATTGGGCGCAGCGGACCGGATATTTGCAGTAAGTTCAGGTACAGTCTTGTCATAGACTTAAACCAAAACCTATCAAAGGAAGATGGCGAGTCATTATCGAGTGGTGTGTGTTCAAGGATGGACTTAATAAAACCTTATTCGGGAATGGCGTGACCCTCTGAGCGTTTGGAGTGCAGTCCCAGATTTAAAAATAAATCATTTTAAAAACCACCTTGTTCGGTCGTCTACAATAGCTAATGACGGGAAATGTCTCACGTGGCTGTCAGTTTGAAGTGATATTCTCCGTATTGAAGCTGTGGGGCATTATCATATGACGTGATACCATCGTAAGGTAATGCATGACTTTAGGCTGTTCCTATATTGTCTCACCATAAACAGAGGGTGCAAGTGAGAACATGCGTACCCAATGGCATGGCTAAGCCCTTTGCAATCTCTCACCATGCTTTTCTCACCACACCCTCCCCGAGTTCTGAAATTGGTTGTCAGTATGAACACTGTGCTAACAAAACAAGGTCTGAGCTACTGGGACAGGATTGTCTTTTATACACACGGCAATAGTACATGTTTACCTTCCAATGAAGTGTGGTAGGACTGCTAAACGATTGGTGTCTATTGTTATCTATTGTTTAACATCGTTTCACCAAATTAGGGATTTGGAACAATAGGTAGCCTCGATTTATGTCCATGTAATATAGCAATAGATACGGAGTAACCTGTGCAACAGGGTCCAATACCGGCATCTCCAGCATCTTTTGATGTTTGTAAACCACTAAGCCTTTGACCACATTGTTTGTTAGCATATAATCAAAACACCTCAATGATGATGTAACCGCTCCATCTTGATTAATATGTCTATTAAATGAATTGCTTTAGTAGAGATTTGTACATAGCGGCCTTGTATATACATTGCAGGGGGAAGACACAGCATACACAGCTGAAATCACAAAGAGTGAAATTGTCAGTTTCCTTCGCAGACGTGCATATATGTTTACAACGTAAAAGTAAAGGCCCCACTATGTTTCATTTTTGAAGTCCGTTTAGTTGCCAGTCAGTAGCAAAGGACGGCATTGAGATAGTCATTATTGTTATTGTTATAATCATTATTATTTTATTATTTATTGAGCACAAACCTAGCTCTCTGTGGGTAGGACACCGTGCGGGGAGCAGAGGTACAAGACAGTGGGGAGATGACAGGGATGTAGAGAGTGGGCAATTTGGCAGCGAGGGATTTACAAGAAACCTGCGGTTGAAACGGGGGAGCACATCAGCCAGTCTCAGATCAGGTGAGGAGGAGGGTCCTAGGCATTATGTGAGAGCCATTCCATGAAGAGGAGGGTCTTGAGTCATTTCGTCACATGTAGAAGGGAGGGGACACGTCTGGTATCAAGGGGGAGTAGGTTCCAGAGTATGTGTGCATATAGAGAGAAAGCCTATCTTCAGGTTATTTCGTTTCTTTCCTTCCTGCAATGCTTGTGTTCAAGTCTTGCCATGCCCTTATTTCTGGTGGATCTTACGACTCTGTAGATACTGAGTAGGAATTTGGTCTTGGAGGGGTTGAGTTTCAAGTAAGGACCTATCAAGACTGGATCAATGTGAGTCAGGTATTGAGCTTGTGGATATCCTGGTGGAGGATATCTTGAGGTAAATCTGTGTGTCATGCGTGTATTGGCAGATGTGAATTCTGTGTGGAGATAGGAGGGTTCTGAGTGTTTCCATGTAAAGGCTGACAATCATGGTTGCAAGGATGGGTCCTTTTGGGACTCCAAAGGTGACAGATAGAATTGGTGATCCAGAGGAATCCATTTGGATGAAATGTTGGCGGTATCAAAGTAAGATTTGAACCAGCAGAGGACAATCTCACGTATCCCTATATGTTGTTCAGTGGTTCAATTTTTAAGAGTGGAGCATCCACCATGACAGTGGTGTCCAGTGTCCACATTGCAACATGTAGCCCATGAGAGCATAAAGCAATGGCTATGGCTAAAGGCTTTGTCCACTGTCTGCTTTGCACCAAATAGACTAAAACACAGAAGCTATAATCAGTGGGCCAAGCCTACATTCAAGGCCAATATCCCACTCACAATAATATTGTCAATTTCCACAGACCAGTGTTATGGGGCCTCATTCCGAGTTTGGAGGTAATCATGGTGCTATTAGCGCCATGACTACCTCCAATAACGGTACTGAGTCCGCCCTCGTTCAATGGGGACTTACCGGTCTATTCCGACATTTGCGGGACCAGTAAGTGCCCATTGAAAAAGCCATTCCCATTTGAGCCCCCATAGGGCTCAATGGGAAGGGGGAAGGCGCTAATAACGGTACCGCAAATTGTGGTACCGTTATTAGCTCTAAAGTCCCTTAAGGGGTCCCGTCCTTAACACCTGGTAAAACCAGGCATTAAGGAAGGGACCCGCTAAGGGTACTCGGAATAGGGCGCAAAGGGATTACCGCCACCGGTGTCCTTACCGGTGCCCGGTATCCCTTTGCGCCAAACTCGGAATGTGGCCCATTGCCTTAATGTTGGTGGTCCCCTGGATGTTTTAGAAAACTCTTGGAAAAGAGTTTTGTCTGACCCTCCCTTAGTTCCTGCAAAAGCATACTGCACTGTTATTGCAAAATTAACACTATTTACCAAAAGAATTTCTCTCATCGATTGAACAGAAGATGGTGCCTAACCACCGAAATTGGAAAATGCTTGACCATTTATAAGTCTTCCCCATTACCACTGCAACTATCCATGTCCCCCAATCTCCTTTCTAGGTGCCCCCCTTTTGTAAATCCCTTCTGACCTTCTCCTATTTCTCCCTTTCTCTTGCTAGCTCATGTGAGGCATTCTTTTTTTATCATGTAATGTGACATTTCCGCAAGAATCCTGTGAATATCCAGCCGGATTCACCCACTAAGACAAAAACTATCTGGAACAAACTGGCTCCCCATATCACCCCTAATTTTCTGATTACACGCATGGTTCTTTTTA
This sequence comes from Ambystoma mexicanum, assembly GCF_040938575.1. Classification (NCBI taxonomy): domain Eukaryota; kingdom Metazoa; phylum Chordata; class Amphibia; order Caudata; family Ambystomatidae; genus Ambystoma; species Ambystoma mexicanum. The sequence continues at coordinate 1,246,184,316 of NC_090930.1, read as the reverse complement.
CCCCAAACCACTTATTCACTGATGTTAAATCACCCTTTTCCAGCCTCCAAATATAATCTTGAGCACTTTATTTTTGGAATTCCCTCAGGATCTCCACAGAAGTCACTCATATCGAGGAAAAACACACGGAAGCTTTTCATTTCCAAAAGCCTCATTGATCCAATGCACAATGGTACATATGTAAATATTTTTTTGGGGAGCAGGAGGGAACCCCCTCCTCCATAAAATGATTTCAAAACTACTGTACGGTTTTATCCCAAACCAGCAAGAGACACATCTAAAGCGATGTGTGTCCAAGTTATTTCTTATTTGGCACAAATCCATCCAAGGGTTTTTGTGCTACGTGTCTTCAACGGAAGCACCAACATTTTTCAAAGCCGTCCAGATATTGTAGCTAAGAAGAATTGATGATCGAACCGTTCTGAAATTGTTAAAGATGGCCAAATTGTATGACAGTTATACTGTCCCCTGGCCATCGTATGAAAGCATCTTTTTAAAAAGAAAAACCTCTTTAGTTCCTCCTCAAATGCCCAGATGGTGGTCCTGAAGCTGCTGTGTCTAGAGACACAGACTACAATTCACTGAGGATGACCAAATAGGCTGAAGTCTGTTTGGTGTTGCTCAGTATCTGTTCAGCAGAGATGTGACCTGACAGTTCAGTCTAGATGCTGTCTTTTGGGAAGGGATGAAGCCTGATTAAATATTGCCATTACCATTCACAATGGCATGACAGGCTGTAAGACTATGGTCTGGAGAGTTGCTCAGAGATTTGCCACTGTGTGTTTTATTTGTTCAAACCTTTCCTGAGTATTTCATTAGTCATCCCAAGTGGTAAGGGCATGAAAAGGCATAGGTATCTGCCTAAAGACCCACGTTACACACCTCACTGATGATGCCACATAAAGCTGAAGCATGTCTGGGGTTGCATTTGGTCTTGTACAGAAGGAATGAGACCCTGCAGTTTGAGTTGGACTTCTCCTTTTGGTGTTGGACCAAGTTTGATTTTCAAATGTCTCTCCCATTCTGTAATGTCATGCCAGGCTGACCAACAATGTCGGGATGATGCCCAGAGGAATGTCAGTTGTTTTTGTTTCATTCAAAACCTTTCATCCACCACTATTTATTGTTGCATTAATCACATGAAGTCCAACTGGTTATCCCAGAAATTGGTCCATAGCTTGATGTGCATAGAGAGCCAAGCAACACCTCACTGATGATGCCCTGTGAGGCTAAAACAAGTCTGGGGTTGCTTGTGGTCTTGTGCAAAAGTGGGTGGTGTTGAAGTTCACAATATACTCCCCCTTTTGGTGTTGGACCAAGTCCAACTTGCATATGGTAATCCCCTTCTGTAATGACATGACAGGTTAAAAAGCAAACGTCTCAAGAGTGTCCCATAGACCTGCCAGTAGTGTCTGATTCATTCAAAAATGTTCAGCCATCTCCTTTCAGTGTTGCATTATACACTATGGGCCTGATTTACAGAATGTTTTGCATGCTAAAAAGTGACTTTGCACACTTTTCAGTGTGCACAACTCTTTTTGTTGATTCATGGAACCGACTTTGCGTGCCTTTCTGGGACCTTGCAGGCACTCTGTGATGGTCCGTCACGGCTTTGCATGCAGTCGAGTGCTTTTCGCGACACCCCATGCAAAGTGTGGGATAGGCCTAGCCAGAGAAATAACCAGGGGGCGGGACATGCATATTGTCAATTTTACCAGCAAAATGAGGAAGAACGTGGGCGTGGTGAGGGATGGGCCATGCAGTGTAATCACACGCCCAATCAAGCGCAAATCAAACCTAATTCATGGGACCCAATGCGCAACCTCATGCTGGGATACATTACACGCAAACCTTGTGAACTCACTGCCACATGAAAGGAGGAGCACTGTGCACATTAGATCCAATGCGCAGAGGTTGGGTTCACGTAGCAATTTAGGGGTGACAGCGTGTAGTTGAAGTGCTGGTTGAAGTTGGGGGTGTGCGTGTGCAGATTAGCAGGGTGCAGCCGTCATTTACGGTGGTTCGCATGCAAATTTAACGGAGGCCAACTTGAGTTACATGACATGTAATGCATTTTTTGGGGTGCAGTTAGGAGTTACGGGGGATCATATGGAATGTCACTGGGGTGCTGTTTTGATCGCGGGGGGACGGCTCGCAGTATTCATGGGGTGCATGATGTTGGGGTTATGGACTGGTATTTGTGGTTGGATCTGCTTTGCGTGGTGGCGTGTCGTGGGTGTTCCGGATGCTACTTAGGCCTATGGTTACTTTGCGGAATGTGAATGTCAGGCTTTTGCATGCAGGTATGGGCAAAGTGGTTTAATGCGCAGAGAACTTTGCTGTGTCTATGTGCCTTTACTATGATTCAGGCCCTAGTTTGGGAGTTTCTGGATACAGGGTTCTTCCTACCGTTCTATTGTAGTGTGTCCCTGTTTGTGGGTTTGTGCACTCCTTTTCCTATTTTTCATCTTAAATAGGAACTTGATGCCTACAAATGCTACACTCAGCAAAAACACAGGGAGCTGAGTTTTTCATTTGTAGGCATCAGGTTTCTATTTAATTTGAAAGGTAGGAGAAAGGGTGAGAAATTCAAATCCACAAACATGGTGTTCGCTTCGTTGTCAATGTAACTTCTCACATGGTGAATTTGTATCAATGTATATATATATATATATATATATATTTATTTTTTAAGCAAAAGGACAATGCACTGGTACTGACATTTCTTCCCATGAACTACATCCCACCAGTGTATTTATTGCAGCGAAAATGGAATCTGCCATGAAGCACTATAGAAAAATGTGACATGATCATGTGTATTCATCATAAGCATATGTTCCCTACACGGGGTCTGTGCCCCCAATCACTGAATTTTCAATATCCATTTCTGAATGCAGAAGTTTGTTTTTAAGCACCATATAAGTGTGTTGATCGACTGGTTTTGCAATAAAATGTCAGCTTGTACTGTAATGAAACCTGAAAGTAAATGATCCTTTTATTACTCAAATCCAACCAGCTAAGCCAGGATAAAGTCAACCCTTTGAAGCCGTCATATTCAAATGTCCTCGGAGCCTGATTTGAATGCCTCAGTACTCCTGTGTGCATTGGCTAATTGCAGCAGGATTAAAGAACTGGGAAGTCTGGAGGCATCTGGCACTTCTCTTTAACAATTCACTAATTAGATGAAGCACCGATCAGTGTCAGTTCCATAACCGTTTCATTTGTTTGTTGCAATTCTGGGTCAAAAGCTGAATGAAAAAGACTAACAGTGTGCACTGTTCAGGTTTTCCTTGAAGCCCGGGAACGTCTCCAACATGATGACGTACGCCATGCTTGCAATACAATAGGGTGAGCCTTGACTATGCACTCATCTCTACCGCCACATTGGGATCAATTAAGCACCATGGCCCATTTCATCTTCTCGTTTCCGTTTGTGTCACAGCACTGATGTTTCGATTTAATCGCTAAATTAATTGTTATCTTCGCTCCTGGTCTATGTTTATTCATGTTCAGGGGGTACGCTAAAGAATCTGAATTCAAGGGCAGGGCAGTTCCAAAGAACTTGCAATATTGCAAGACTCTGTTTTCACGGAACCAACCAGAATTGGGGAGAGTGGCGGCAGAGTGTAGAGATGGAAGTATATACTCGAGGGGATTAGCACAGAGCCACTTAAGAACGGAAAGAGATAGGTCACAACAAACAATCCTGATGATTAAAACGCAGGGCGATTGTGCCTTTTGCCACACAAAAATCAAAGCACGTAATCAACGTGTTCACGTCAGCAGCATGCACGTATTATAAGTCTATCAACAAGTCACTCTTTCTGGTTTGCTTACTTACTGCTTTAAAATGCTGCACTGACAAGGAAAACAAATAGTCCTGTTTAGTGTTCCTGCTGCCCTTGCCATGCTCCATTTGCTTTCAGTAGTTGTATGTGGTTCAGCACACCACTACCAGGACATCATCATGGATGCACCGGAAATGATATGCCAGTTCCTGTCTGGGTTTCAGTGGCCGCTTCTCCTCAGTAACACATTCAAAGTATGCTTTTAACCTTACACTGTGCACATCACCTAAGCCACCTACAGAGAGCAATCGAGCACTCTAAATATCTCAACGCAACTAGTATAACAGTCTCAGCCAATGCACCAACACCCAACAGACACATGAGCTAGACACTCTACATCCCTCAAACCAACCAGTATGACAGTCTCACCCAATGCATCGACATGCAATGGACACATGAGCTACACACTCTACATCTCTCAACCCAATTAGTACAACAGTCTCAGCCAATGCACCAACATGCAACGGACACATGAGTCAAGCACTCTACATCTCTCAAACCAACCAGTATAACAGTTTCATCCAAAGCATCGACATGCAATGGACACATGAGCTACACACTCTACATCTCTCACCCCAATTAGTAGAACAGTCTCAGCCAATGCACCAACATGCAATGGACACATGAGTCAAGCACTCAACATCTCGCAACCCAACCGGTATAACCTTTTCAGTCAATGCACCAATACGCAATGGACACATGAGTGAAGCCATCTACTTCTCTCAATGCAACTAGTATAAAAGGCATAGCCAATGCACCAACATGCAATGAACACATGAGTCGTGCACTCTAGATCGCTCAACACAACTATTATTACAGTCTCAGCCGATGCACCAACAGGACATCTGCACACAAGTCTCCCTTGTGGACAAAGATGGTGACTCACCTAAAAGCATCAAAGCATGCAGAAAGCAAGGTCTTCATAACTGCAATTCTATCATGTTATTCTGTACAAGCTAACCAAATCCAACCTACATATGTTTGACCAAACACAGCAGTGCTCGACCAAGCCAACGTCAGTGGATCGCAGCATTAAAAAACAATAGCATAAACTGCATTGAAAAAATATGTACTGTTGTTTTCCCGGCATTCCTTCTTAACCTCTCTAATTTCATGAGTGTAGTTTTTCTAGGTGATCTATTCTCACAAAATCAAAAACTTATCTTGGAAAATCAAAAAAGACAATTTACAAGAAGTGCGTGCAATGTTATTTTTTTAAAGGAGTTTCCATTAACTTAACTTAACATTCACATTTAGCCACCATTATGTCTCAGATGGGGATCGTAAAACCGGCAATATTTCAAAGACCCCTGTTTTTGCAAACTGCCAAATTAAAGGTCCTGAGGTATTCTGCCCAGGTAATATTTCTGGGAATAACAAATGCAGTAAATGCTGCATAATGACGAGTTATATAGATCTACAGAGTGTTCCCTCACTTGTTTACCTCCAACCAAAATCTGCAGATAAACATTGTAAGCATCTCCAACCTGTGTGAACATGTGTCTCTGCTGGGAGAAGAGATGTGCTAGTGCTTGCCTCCAAATGAAAAGACAACAATATGTAGGTTATCCCCCATGTAGGACAACCAAGCAGAATGAAACTATGAGCATCTCAAATGCCCACATTCTGATCTGATGTGTTTTATAATTGCAGTCTGCCTGTGCATTATTGTACATGGCACAGTAGATGTGTGATATTCTACTGTACCATATCCGTCGCCATCCTTCAAACAGGGAGGAGCACACGTTTATTTTTGTTTTTTTGTTTTTTAACGAAAGAACTTGATGTGGTCTTCTGAAGATAGTGTTACCTCGATCGGGGTGATAAACAACTAATACTATGGGGCCCTTCTTGTTTCCTCAGGAGAGCCCATTAATTGCAGATCTGGAAATACCAGGAAAAGGCTTCCAAAGTCCTAATAAGGTCCTTGGTACGGCATATCAAACGCAGTAAAAACCAGAATGAGCCACTGGTATTTAAATCCATTTTCGGACATTATTCATTTTATTGACTTCCCCTACCATAAAGCGTCCCGCATTCATGCAAGGTGATTGTCTAAAAGAGGATCACATGACCCAGTCCTTATAGGGGCCTAAACCACCCAACATTACACCACATTCTGCATTTCAGACTAATAGATAAGTGGTTAGGAACAGTCCTACTGGGATTCGAACCACAGAGCTAGTAGAGCTTTTGAGATATTACTTTCGTAATGCCATCTTCTAAACACCAAGTCCAATGCCGGAACACCACTGTTGTAAATTGCTCTGGTGCTCTTGCGCTAGGTTCACGCTTTCTAACCTTAGGTCAACCCTAGGAGTCTTGCTGGGTGGAGAACTGCTGGCCCTTGGGCAGAAGCACATGCTGCTGGCATCAGAATGTGGTACTGCGGCCCAACTCAATCTTTACAATTCAGTTCTTTTGAAAATGTTCTTACAAAGCAGAGTTTTCTCAAAATTAAGCCAGCCAGAGCCAGTGTTTGAAAAGGTGACTCAATGGCTTGAAGGATACTCTAGGCGAATAGGTCTGGATTTGATGATTGTTTCAAGCTTTTTCATTTTAGACTGTGAACAGCCCTCTCAGTGTATTTGACTCAGCTTGATGCCCATAGTTCTAAGGGTAAACTTTGGGTGATGGCAAAATAAAGTCTTATATAGGGCTCATTATGGTACCCACCCAATTGTAGTCAGCTTGGTGATCCTTCTGGGTTTCGGGGAGGGCAACTTGAGACAGTGAGCTGGGTAATCCTGGAGCATGGCTTTAGGCATTAATCATGAGGCTATTGGTTTTCAATGGACAATCTTCATGTCTTCTCAACCAATGAGAACGGGGCATTGCAGTCACAAGGCACTACTTCCTTATGAACCAAAAGAAAAACAGGAGGGTCAAAGGGTTGTTTGTCCTTACCGAGGAGGAAGGTCCACCCAATTTGGAATTCTTTACTACCCCTAAAAAGAATCGTTTTGCAAGAAACTATATTTTCTAGCAAAGAAACTCAGTATACATGATGGATAAACATGTTATCGAAAAGAGTCACCACTCAAAAATGGAAATCTGTACATTTGGCTCTACGCCTATAAATAAAGTATCCATTCCCTGCATTTCTGTGAATACAAAATATTAAGTGTGACCCAAAGGAAGCCAAATGTTGGTAGAGCATGGCCATCTAATGTCTAATATGTGAGCTGTGGTTTTTTTTTAAATGTATTGGCAGAACCCTGGAAACAAATGTTAATGTCACATATATTCACACACCAAATCGCTCCCAATCATCTTGGGTTTGGTTTCGCTATTCAAGCCATCTGATGTATCTTGATCTCCATTAGCTCATTAGGATAGTGGGAAAATAAAAATGTCTGCCTAAATCTCTTCAAATTAACTTTATCAGAAAAGAAATGGGCTTAACATCACTGTACGCGGTAACGGTTTGGAAGGCTCTATCCTTCTGCCGCAAGTGCCTGACTCCACCAAACAAAGGTGGCTTTGTAACCCTCCAAACTGCCAATGGAGAAGGACGTGAAAGAACCCTAGAAGAATGGAGAAGTGTATCTCATGCAACTCTTGAAAGTATATCCTTATCAGACGAATCCCTAATAAAGAATCCAATTTATTATCTGAGAAAAAAATGATACAATCAGGATTAGATTACTACTCAGGACCAGATTGCTAAACACAAGATTTGCAGAAGGAGTTTTTGGGATTACCAGGGACGAGGCACGTTCCCACTGTATGTAATAAAGTTTCCTTCTTCACATTTACAGAATGGGGTTATGCGATTCCGACTAAACTTGTTTCCTACAAACGAAGTAATTTAGGAAAACATCAAACGAGCGTGATTACACCTGTAGATTCTGCAACCAGCATTTTGAATCATTGTATCATTTCATTTTGCCATGTCCAGCTTTAATGTCCAGTAGAACAAGACTATTGGAAAAGTTCATAGTTGACTCACCTAGAACAACAACTAGTGAGTGGTGGGACACTCTGAAACAGGGGAAAAGAATGTTCCTAACTTTAGCCTTGCTTGCTTTCATCAAGGAAATATTTCAACCAACCTTGGATGATCTGTAAGGGTGATTGAAAGTTTGAGTTTGGTTGCTTTAACCTGGTAACACATAAGGACGGTAGTTGAATGGAAATAGTCTTGGAAAGATTATACTGTCTTCTTTTTGCTTTATTATGTTATCTCTCACCTGTTACTGGCTCGGCTTCTTTTCTCTCTTTGATATTGTTATTTTTAACTGATTTGAATGTAGCAAAAAGGTTTCAATTGAAATTAACTACTAATAAAAAAAATAGTGGGCAAATAATGTACTTTTTTTATTATGTTGCCCAAGTTTACATGTTGAAGTGGAAATGTTTAATCTGTTACCTTATATACGGAAATGCAAAGGATGTAGGCTGCAGGCTATAGACAGAATCTTAGCAAAGGTGAAAATGAGGCAAATGACAATCACACAATGCTGGAGATCAGCACATGGTGATCTGAGGAGAACAATGACAGACACACAAGAGAGTTAGGGAGTGCGTTGGTGGGCTTGCTGGGCTTCAGAAGATGGGCAAGGTGTTGAGGCTCTTGGCGCGCTCTGAGGCCTTTGGGCATGTAGCGCCCTATCCAAAAATTTCAATAAATGAATATATAAGGAAGGGGGTTGAGGGGGAGGATATACCATTTTCAAGACGCTGATAACGGGTAAAGCATACACAAGGGCGTTGTGTCAAGGGGATGAGAAAAGTCGTCCATGGAAGGTGCCGGGACAAGGAAATCGAGGGTCATTTTAAAAGGTGTTGACAGGAAGAAAAAGACTCAGAAAAATAGTGAACTTATAAAAAAGGCCCATGCGATTATAAAATGTGATTGAGCAGAGAGAGGTGAAGCAAATGGCTACCATCAAATGGGAGCTGGTGGAACCACCTGAACACCAGGGAAGATAGTTTGTGATCAATATAAAAGAAAAAAAAAACAATAGTGTCCTTAATGCACGTGATTTGTTATCCAGAATGAATATTCGTATTTCCATAACTGGCTTTGATAGGTTTAATTGAAGTTCATATAGGTAAAAATGAACGTTGCTCTGGAATAGGAAAACTCAACGTACCGATCAACGATTTAATGCGCTTCGTGTGTTAGTAATAGTGAGAAAATTTAGTGACCATCTTATATCGTAAAAATCATTAAATGAGGCATAGTCGATGATGTTTACAATATAAGATGGTCACCAAGTTTTCAAATCCAATGACTGACAAAAGAATCTTTATTCTGGATAAAGGAACGAATGCATTGAGGACATTACTGTTTTTTCAGTTGTGTGTTGTAGCTGCAGGTTGTAGGCGAGTTCTCCAAAGCAGCAGCCCTTTGCAGACGAGGCATTTGCCTAATTGGAATAGTGGTGCATTCCTAATAGATCAGACAACCCCCCCTACCGCACTAGCTCAATATAAAAAGAAGCCTAGCCATATGACCAGCGATGTTCTCGTGTTTTTCATTCTCGTTTGTTTTTATGTTTTTCTGTGGCTTAGCTGGTGGTGCTAGAGTAAAATGTTCCAATTTGTATTTACACCCTGCATTATTCGTTATTGTTTTTTATGCTTGTGTCCCATTTTCTGAAGTGTAATACTAATAATACAAATCATCATAATAATAATAACAATATGTGCTGGTATGTGTCAGTTTGTGTTAGCTTGTTTCACGTCCAAGCATTATAATACAACTCCATTTTGTGGAACTGTGTTTATCAACCTCAGAAGGATGAAAGGATACGTCGGGCCTGCACCAGAATTCAATATTGTGCAGTCATATCAATGACCAGCAGGGCTCAGGTTGAGGTTAAACGCTGGTGGACGGAGTACCCCCCTTTTTTCAGACAGCACCATTTGCTCATTTCTGGTGATGCCACATTCAATTGGTATGTTAATGAGTCTGCCACTTTTTATTAGGACTTGACCGCTGGACAGAACAGTGCTTTACCCATGAGCTATTCGACCCAATACAGGCATGTGCGAAATCTGCGGTACAATGATACCAAACCAGAGTGGAGGGAAATGTTCCAAAGGGGAGGATACAGAAGGATACTGGCTTGGACCCCGGCACTGGGATTAGTACAAGAGAGCTATTCACATTTACCCGGAGTATGCATTTTCTGGTGGAATTGCATGTTTTTGTTCCCAAAAGATATCAAGGGGAACTGATCTGTTGATAAAGCCATACAACATCCCCAATAAGCAACAGCATCTCAACAGAGTAATATGCACAAAGGAAGCAAGTTACACATGTGTAAGCCAGGGATCGCGGTTGAAAGTCTGTGGCTGAAATGTTTGAGGGAGAAAAGACCGAAAGTTATTTTTCCGAAAATAACTTTCCGTCTTCTCTACAATGAACATTTCAGCCAGCATATCAATAACACCTGTTCACACCATTTGAAAACTGTGACATTAAACGCATTCCCTAGATACCAGCAGCTGACTTTCTCAGGTGAAAAATATTATAAAAGTAGCATGATGGTGAAGCGATGATGGTGAAGCGAATGTTGAATACTAAGATCACTCCTATATGCATTAAGACTCGCCATCATAAACATATCCATGGTGATGTCAGGGAAACAATGGCCCTATTTACAGGGACGTCATTTCACCAAAATGCCAGGGGTAGCGGAAGTGACATAACACGACCCTTGACCTCTGATGACATCACAGGAAGGGACGTCATTTGACCACACCCCAAAGTGATATTGCGGGAAGCGATGGAACACCCCCTTTCACCCACTGACAAAACAGGAAGTGGCATCACATAGCATTGATACTAAGTACACTACGAACAATATGGTTACGATATCACTATAATGTAATGTACATTTCATACAAGAATGGATTGCCATATGTATCGTTAGGATCAGTGTGTATAAACCCATATTACCAAATTACTGTGAATGCATGGCCAAATGATAATGATGTGTTATTATATAGCGCTTACGCACTTTATATAGAACAAATATACACACAATATCACCCAACCTGTGTTGGTACTCTTTTATCAACCTCAGAAGTAAGTTGAGGTGTTTAAGAACAGAATAAATCAGTGACTTACCCCCTGAAGTGTGCCTGAAACAAACCTTTTATGAGTCTAGCAATTATTGTATGGAATTACAGAAAGACACATCATTTGGTATTCCTATTCTTTATTATTTAGAGTCAGTGCTGAAAGTGTTAGACGTGTGGCACCCATGTTCTTTTTTGTTCTTCTTTTTTTTTTTTTGAGAGGCCTGAACAAGAAAGCCAGCCACTCCAGAAATAAAGAGCCACATGGTGCTGGTCACAGCCCAGGAGCTTGCATTAAAAATAAAAATAAAAGACTTTTTTTTCCTTTTGTTTCCTTTTTTTCTAGGGGTAGCAAGAGTGACCTCAGGGGTCGCAAGGGAGACCTCAGAGGTCACAATTGTGACTTCTGGCGACCCCTATAAGACGTCCCTGCCTAATTAATAAAGGAATTTGTCATCCGATCTCGCTGTTAAAATGTCTATAATGAATGGAGACCACCCCTCTTTCTACCACCTTTTGGCCAAATGCCATATAAATAGTAGTAGAGCACACATGCTGCACTGAGCAGGTTAGAAGATTATCTTGCGCCTGCAGATTTTTGAAAAAGGTGGTAGTAGGAAGCAGAAACTTTGTTTTCTGTTCCCCATTAGAACACAATTGATTGCCACCCTACAGCTGTCCCAAATGAGAAAATGTACCGCCCACTTACGTTTCCTACCCCATTTTGTCCCCCGCCCCAACTCCCCATTGGTTCCTCCCTGCTCCTCCCTCTTTTCCTGGTCGTGGCCCAATGGTGTTCCCACAGGGTCCCCTACCGTGGGGGGCCGTCAGCAAACTGAACAGAAGGCCATGTCCACTACTAGGACGGTGAAAACCTGGAACCTCCTGCCTCTGTGTCATCCACACCAGACTTCCTTCTGCGTGCAGATCTTGAAGAGGTGGGCAGGCCCGCCTCCTGAATTTGATCTCCCTGCTGAACAATGGGGAAGCTCGAAAAGGCCTATTGTCCCCGCTGGCGATGTCCTCCTCGGCCCGTTGCTGCTGCTGTAATTTTCCCATTAACCATGACTCCTTTGTGGTTGGCGGCACTGTTGTTGGTTCCGATGTTCATTGCACCGGCGGTGTCCTCTCTCCAGGCTCGAATAATCATCATGCTGGTGACTTCCTTCCTCCATGCGCTGGTGTTCAACATGCTGGCTGTTCCCAACCTCAAGGCTCTGGTGTTTGTCCTGCCGGTGGCTTCCTCCCTTAAGGCTCCCGGTTTCGTCCTTTCGGTGGCCCCACTGTCGCACTGTGTCCTGGTAAGTGCAAGTCAGCCCTACCACAGACAAGCTACAGACCTATCCAATAAGACAGGTTGGAAATCCCATGGTTGTTACTCCTCCTTCTAAGTGATGTAATAACAGGTGTTATTTCAACATACAAATATGGTACTATATATGATAGTCGATCAATCTCACAAGGATGAAAGACTAAGTCGGCCTTGCAGTAGAACTTGAACTTACGAAGTTCAGTCTGCCCTCATATCAAGGATGCACACTTTACTCCTGAGCAATCCTACATGCTACATGCATATGTGGATCCTGGGGCACAAAGAAACCAAACAGAATGTGGACCTTGTGCCAAAGGGGATAATACATAATGCTACAGGGTTTGCTGATGGCTATACACTCAGTACAAGAGCATTATTTTCATTTCTCTCTGATACATTGCTGTTGCTGGGACGGCTCACCTTGAATGGGTTTCCTTTTGTCTCCACGGGGATATTAGAGTGGTAATGATGCGTTCTCAAGAGCCCTCAGCATGGTCTCCCATAGGACACACATATGTGTTCATGAAATTCTGAATTCAAGTAGTCTATTGTGAGAACAAAGAATAAGGCATTGTAGGGCTAAACCTCTCATTCATAAATACTTAAAAGTACAACTCTTCGTCCATCCAACCAAATGCATTTCAATAACTTTAAATTATATGGTTTGCAAGTTTTTCTCTAACCCTCCTACCACATTACTTGTTTTCTTACATGTGTGTATTTACCTATGCTCGATTTGTAAACCAATAATGACCACATTTGAGGACCACTTTACCCTAAGCAACACCACTTGTTTCTTCCTTACAGAAGTGATGATAAAAGCGATACAAGTACATGCTCGGTATTTAAAGCATTCAAAACACACTATTGAAGCATCGTATGCGAGACCCTATTCTTTTTAGATCACACATGAACTTTCAAAGCAAATACTTTTAGACAAATTAAAATACGTACACACTATCAACAGAAACTCCTTCTGTGTAGACACTGTGTGAACAATCCTGGAATAAGAGAAACTGGTTCTGCTAGACCTGGCCAATTTCTACCTTTGAATATGGCCATGTGAGCGTCCCTTCCGGGATCGAATCTATCAGATGTGTCTGGTTTCATACGCTGCTCCTTGGAAATAGAGCATCCCAATTAGGTTGTTGAAGAAGAATGTATTATTTAGTGTAGCTCCTACAGGCAAGATACTTTATGTTCTCTAGAGAGAATGTGCATTTATTATATATGTGTGTGTTGATTGGTTTGGAAATAGAACAAGTTTCCACCTTCTGTGGATGTTTCACTACCACTAGAAAAACAATATATATTATAGCTATTTCTATTTACTTCAACGTTCTACCTATTTTCAAGGGAATGCACTCCAAATGTCCTCCCCACATGAACAGATTGGTCTTGCCTTCTAAGTTTAGACTTAAGATACGGCTATTTAAAGAAGGGCATTATCACAGCAATTAGAGGATAGCAAAGGTAGGACATTGTTTTCATGTGTGAGAGCTCCACCCAAACTTGATTGTTTGCCTCAGTCTACCTTTCCTATGATTTATGCCAAATGCCACACAAATCATAGACAGTGGTTGTGACATGACTACTGCACAGCAACAGTACAGGGAAGAGCAGCGCCTTATGCTCCACCCATCACTTCTACTACTAGTGCAGCAGTGCCCAGGTCATAAAGATGAAAACTGCACCAATATGAATTGTTTACCCCCTTATCTTCTTATGGTATTATGGGCCACGGGCAGGTTATCCTCTCAGGGGAACCGCGATCTAGAATGAAAAGATTCACACAATAGATGAATAAAACAGGTGTCCACACAGAGTTCTTACAAAACATAGACACGTTCCTCAAACAGAGATAAGTGGTCAAAAACTGTGAACAATCCTACACCATGCAAAATAAATACACATATAAAGGCAAACTGATATATATGTGGTGATCACGCAGGCTGGGTATAAATAAAAGGAGGGAAGAAATAAATGCATACATGCAGAAATTAAAAATGATTACTTTAGAAATGTATTTGTATGGTAGTGACCGGTGTCTGCGATGCCCCTAGGGCACAGGTATCAAGGCCAAGGGGCAGAAGGTAGAAACGCATTTTAAAGGGCCTCTAGCCCATGCATAAGTATACCGTGTTCATTTGCATTGGCTCAACACTGTCAATCCAGTCTTCTTAGCAGTTTTCCAGTGCTGCAAATGGTGCTTCAATGATGAAAAAGCAGGCATTTTTGTCTTGATGGTACGATGTGGTGAGTCGAGCTTGAAGGTACAGGATCAGTGACAAGGGGTATCCATTTCACCGGGCAACTAGATTCTCTAGGCATCTCGATATGGTGAAGCATAGCTTGGAGCACAAGTGATGGGGAAGATTATTAACATTAGCAGTTCGGGAGCAGTCTGATGTCAGCTTAGTTGGCTCAAACTTTCTCAAATCAGGAAATGCTGGGTTCTGCAACCACCATTGCCAAAGACGACCTTTAGGCTTGCAGTGCTGTGGAGCCTTTCACCTGGAACCTTAAAGAAAAATGATGCTTGCCCTGCTTTTGCCAGTCCAGGGAAATACTTCAGAGTGGATTGCAGTACCAGCCACAGCCCCAGGCATGCTCCCCTGTACCAAATATGTTTAGTGATTGACTAGTTTTCTTCCCAGCAGGCATCTTGATTGTCCCCAGAGGTGAGTAGAGAGGGAGCAGCCAGCCACCTGAAAAATCTTGTCTTCACCGTATGCTACGGAGTTCCATCTTGACCTTTTTTCTTTAAAGATGATTTTAAAAGATGGTTCACCAAATAAGGGGTTTTACCTCACTGCTTAGTCAAATCCCAAGAGAGGATTGGTTCTGTTAAAGTCAATCCTGCAGCAATATGTTGTACAGATCTTCCCTTCCCTGCTGTGAGAGACCCAGAGTCCTTGATTTTTAAGAAGTTGGATGGCAGAAGGATTGAGAAGGAAATTATGTACTGTAAGTTTACAGTAAAAGCCAAAATGGTCAAAGTCCTTATTCTTTATGGTTTATGGTCGCTTGCATTCCCATGACCACCCCTCTCCCTGTCTGAACTATATCAAACCTTCTATATGCTAATTGTCACCTTGCAAGCACTGCCCTTTTCCCCATAGCTTCCCTGTAAGTGTTTGCTTCCAGCCCTACCCCTGCGGAAGAAACTCTCACTGTCTGGGAGAGGTGTCAGTGATCTTACCAGGAGAGCAATAGATGTGTTGGCTGTAACTGGGCTCATCTGTTGAGGGAGAATCTTTGAAGCAGAATCCTGCAGCTGATGCCCCTTTCATCAGCAGGAGAAATGGAAACCCAGAGTGAGTATGAGGTTTTTGGCAGCAAATTAGGTGTTGGCTGTTTAATGCAATCTGTTCATGAATCACTATATACATCCAGGGATGTAATTTCACCAAAATGGCAGGGGTAGCAGAAGGGACATCAAAAGACCCTTGACCTCTGATGACATCACAGGAAGTGATGTCATTTGACCCCACCCAGAGTGATATAGAGGGAAGCGATGGAACACAACCTTTCACCCCCTTTACAAGACAGGAAGAGGTATCACATAGCATTGTTCCTATGTACACTACAAAAAATGTATTTACGATATCACTATGATGTGATGTACATTTCAACCAACAATGGATCACCATATGTATCATTAAGATCAGTGTGTATAGGCCCATATTACCAAATTACTGTGAATGCAAACAGACTTCCATGGCCAAATGATAATGATGTGTTATCATATAGCACTTACGCTTATGCACTCTCTATAGAAATAATATACCTACAATATCATCCAACCTGTATTGGTACTCATTTATCGACCTCAGATGGATGAAAGGCTGAATTGAGGTGTTTAAGAGCAAACTAAATCAGTGACTCACCCCCTGAAATGTGCCTGAAATAAACCTTCAATGAGTCTAGCAATTATTGTACAGAATTCCAGAGAGACACATTATTTGGTATTCCTATTCTTTCTCATTTAGTGTCACTGCTGAAAGTGTTAAACTTGTAGAATCCATGTTCTTTTTATTTTATTTTTATTTTTTAAGAGGCCTGAACATGAAAGCCAGCCACTCCAGAAGCAAAGAGCCACATGGCGTTGGCCACAGCCCAGGAACTTGAATAAACATTGTTGTTGTTTTTTTTTTTTTTTTAAAGACAGGTATTTAAAAAAATGTAGTGTAGCAATGGAGACCACAGGGTAGGAAGGGATACCTCAGAGTTGCGACCCCTAAATGAACCCCCTGTATATATTGTTTAATAATATGCATCTTTACTTATGCACTGTCTTTAAGTTTCAAAAGGGTCAATTGCCCTGCCACCATATTCATGAACAGAAACAACTGCTATTTTTCCCCTCAAATAGATTACCCATTGTATTACAAAAAAGGCCAGTGTACAATTTAGCATAATTTAATTTCTAGACATTCTGGCATTTCACCCTTTGTGGGGCACATGCCTGATACAGTATGGAATGTCTCCTGAAATGTGTGTACTGCTACCACCTTCGTAGCACGTTTGGCAACTTGCAAGTAAGCCAATCAGGTGAAGACATTTTTTAAAGTGTCACCACAGTACTAAAGATTAATTTAACTAAACTGTCGGTTTGAAATCCCATGGTATGCTTTCTCATTAGCTTGTACTATTTGATTATGAAGGTATGGTGAATCAATAGGCAGCTGAGTTATATGAAAGTCTTTCCTGTGTACCAATGCATCTTTTTTTTCTAAAGGAATCTGACTTAAGAGGCTGCTTCTCCGCCCCTGCACTTGCACATTGAAGTATTTGAAGCAGTTCAAACTAAGGTGGCCAATTCACAACCCAGCCGAATGGGTATTAGGGACCTGTGCACAACAGAGATATATGTGTGCCACGATTTGACTGATGGTAATCATGTTACACACTCACAAGGCTCAATACCAGCACAGCCATTACCATGGACAGTAACATTTTAATAACAGAGCATATGTGGAAAGCAGCACCACTTTCGTGCAGAGGGTCCACTTTCACTTTGCTGGCATCAAATCAAAAAGGCTCAGGATCACACTCTCCCAGACGACATGCTGTCTCAGTGGAATTATGTGAAATGGCACCATACATACGTATGCGCTGTATTAGGCATGCTTTTCCAGTTTGCTGCTTCTCGTCTTTACTTTGTGAGACCCTGAATGTCATTGCTAGCTGCATTTCAATCTACCTTCTCTTTTGAGTGAGTAAGGTTCTTTTTAAGCCTCACTTTTCACTGTACACATGTTTGTCATGGTAAGCACTGGTAGTCCTTATGGATACCAGCCCTTGAAAATCATGTGCCTTTCTCAGAGTGAGCCCCTTGGTGTGTTTAGCACAGGTTGGTGGCAGTGTTTCAATCCGTAACAGACAGAAGGGCTGCATTGTTGTTCTTATGCTGTGCAGCCCATGCCATTGGGTTTCTTTGTCTTCTTCCTCCTGTTTGTTGCTAGGAAATCCAATTCACAGTCATTGTTTTACGTGGACTCTGCAAAGAAGTCACACAGACAGTTGAATACATGGGAGCCAATGTAGGCCACATCAGGCATCTTAATTATCATCCCTGGCTGTCTGATCCCCAATAGGGGAAGTTTAATGAGCAAGGGACCACTTTTTTATTTAGGGGCTTGTGGGATGTGGTCAAAACATGATAAGAAAAAACAATTTCCCAAGAACAAGCTACCTATTGGTGTCACACATATGGGCTTGAGGTCTAGACAAAGATTTGGCACATTTTGACAATAATCTTGTGTTTGAAGCAAATATCACAAGATATAACACATAGGCTAGTATTTTATCACAAATATATTAACTTTTATTAATCTTCATAAAATATTGAGCCCGGTGGGTTCAATTATTAAAAGAACACAAAGAACAATAGAGATAAATCACAATCCTGTAAAATAGCATGAAACAATCATATGGAGATAACACAGTGTGAGTCAACTTATTTCATCCTGATCCTATATCAAAACACTATTGTTTCTCAAGGTGATGTTAGTCATTCTAAGGGTGACTTGTCAACATGAATATTTTTATAGTGAAGCTATTACAAAGAGTCCCCAGTTGGTACAGTCTGTGGGCATAAGCCCATCTATACAAAGTGTCGACAGGATAGCTCTGTTTCCAGCCTTATAGGTACAAAAAACAAAAACGTTTTTTTCATTTGTAGCTGACTGTTGTCCATTCAGCCAGTGTAGGACCAAAATAAGGCTTTCATCAGGACACGTTAGAGAGGTGTTTTTGACCCAAAACTCAGCGTCTTCACAGTGGGTTTCGAATATTAACTGAAATATCTCTAGAGACAAACAAACCAAAAAATTAAAAACTAGCTGTGTTTGAGATATCATTCATAAACATGCCTCATCACCATTTCTATGACCCCCAATAGGAATTTTGCCAGCCAATCTGGATTGGGTGGACATGAATTCTTTGAATGTAGCACGGGCAGAGAAGGGGGGCTGGGATAATCCTGGGTCATGCAGGTAAATGTGTTTGGGATTTTGAGACATTTTTGAGTCAAACACACAATCTGATCCTGTGGAGGTTAAGTGGACCATAGGGGTGCTGAGGACTCTTTCTGAAGGTGTGCCTCAGAAGACCCGCCCATCAGGATGTTTTGTGCTACATCTCATTGACCAGGGAGAGCCTGCGGAAGGTGTTTCTCTTCCTTGAATCAGGCGGCACAGTCCATTCAATATCCTCAACCACACCGTGGGGTTCCCCTGAGTATCCCTGAATTCAGTTCTGCTCATCCTGAGAGTGGAATCCTGCTGCGCCTGTGTTTCGGCTGGCATTCTGTACTGCTCGCTGTTTATGGTGACTCGGTTGAGAGACATTCTGCCTCTGCTACTGCTATTGCTTCTGTTAGTTGTTCGTCTGAGCTGACTGGCTGTGTTGAGGTCTCTGTTCCCTCCTGCATTGTGTGGTTGGCCTTGAGACTGCTATGCTGTTTCTGTATTTGGTGGACCATATTCGTTGTGGTTTGCTGGCTTCAGATCATTTTGTAGCAAAGCTCCTGAATTGGGGTGTCTTCCCTATCTTCTCCTAGTATTTTGATTTAATAATTAGAGACAGGCACTGATGCGTCGCTCGATCCAATACCGAAATAGAAACACAGCCTTTTCACCTCCGACCACTGCACCTTCACCACAGCTTTACATGGTGTTAGTGGTCTCCCCTGGGTCTTTGGCCCCCTTTCCAGTCACCAGAAATCTATAGCTGTGCTTCTGGATCCCGTCTGCACGCCCCATTTTGACCGCAAAGTTCCCTTACAGAGCGTGAGGCCTTATTCTGCAGTCACCCATTCTACCCACTGTTGGTGCTGGAATCTGAGCATTGAAGTCTTCTGTCTTGTCATTTTAAAACCCTAGCTAGATTGCTGCCGGTGTTTCTGTTCTGAAGACCTCTTAGTAAAACTTAACAGTTGTGTAACTATAGCCAAGTCTTAAATATGTTTTTTTCTTCAGATTGTTTCTCATGGAAGAGAGTTTCTGTCTCCTCAAAGGTGCTCTAACTAAAGACATTAGATACCCAAGAGCTCTGACTGAATACTTGCCCAGGTACCTGACATGAAAATGTACAGAGCTGTACTGATATCCATTGCTGACCTTTTAAGCACTTGTGCTCTGTGTTGTTACATTCCTGCAACTGCATTATCATCATGTTAAAGTCCTCATGGTATCCATTGCAGGTACCTTTTCATCCAAATATGCGATTTTAATTTTTTAGTACTTCAACACTTGTAGAGTTGACTTTGTAGGATCAAACCATTTATAAAATATTGAGTGTGTATGTTTTATTATACACTGCATGGACACTCTTTGGAACCCCAGAGAGAACATTGGACTAGTCACTGAAGATGCCCACTTATCGTAGTGATGAAGAAACCATGAAGAAAAGAATCTTACTACTTTAGAACATTTTGAGGGTAAAGTGCGGCCACAAAACTCTGAACTCTAACAACGGAAGACTCTTCAAATCTCAAGAAAGCAGTACAAGAGAAATGCAGATTGCAATCTTATCCTTTTAACTGCTGTTAACCCATGTTGAACCTGATTTAATTAAGACATGCTTTTGTTCAACTATTTAATGTTCCTAAATAAATGACTTACCTGTTCTTATAAATACGTATCTTTACTAACATACACCATAGATCAAGTATTGTATTTTTGGAAAGCCAGTTAGAACATTTATGTATAAAATTCATAAAGTGATATATGTGTTGTTAAGCCTAACATACCCTCCTAAGGGGCTGATTCACAGAAGCAGTTTGTAATGGTGCAATCCCATAGGAAAACGATCTGTGACATGTTTTGTCTTGGATGCCTAAACACCCTCGGTAAGTGGATGACAGGGCTGTACAAAGTGAACCACGCTTTCATTCCCTAGACCACCATCAAGAAAATCTACAGGACATTTTAAACAACACCTCATCAAAAACGAATTCCAATGAACACATATAACAACAGACAGACCTCAACAGTTTATTTGTACGCATGTATTTATTTCTGAATTTATACAGCACTCAAAGTCCGCATGTTACAGAAGGAAGGGGAAGGGGGAGAGAGCCATCAGGGAGCATAAGGAGGAGTGCTGAATCAGTACTGCGTACTGTTAAAAGATGACAGTCCCAATGCTGGCTACCTACACTATGCACAGCACTTCACTGCTCTCGAGCTGGGTCTGTGCTTTAAACAATAAAAACAAAACAAATCTAAAAGTTACCCATTTCAAGGGAGAATTGCCCAAGGCACGTATTCCATCATGGGACATATGCATTCTATGAGTGCATATACTATATACCAAGCAACTAATCAAATTCCTTCTCTGTACATACCATGCTGAAAATGCCCACCCATGCATTATTTAACACTGAAGAGGACATGTGCCCCTTTAGTAAAACCAAAGTTTTTTATTTATTTATTTATTTTTTGTAATTGTGCTACAGTTTGTTACAACTTTTCAAAAAGCATCTTTAAAAAATTGAAAAAACAGTACAAGTCCTGTTCACGTAAAACATCATGGGCTTCATTACACGGACGGTGGTAACCATGGCGCTGTTAGCGCCATGGTTGCCGCCGGTATTTTACCGAGTCCGCCATGGTGAATGGCGGAATTACCACCCTATTCCAAGGTGTGTGGGGGCGGTAATTCCCCATTCACCATGGCACTTCCCCATTCCCATTTTTGCCCACATAGGGCTCAATGGGAATGGGGAAGGCGGTAATTATGGTACCGCAAATTGCGGTACCGTAATTACCTCCAAGGTCCCTTTGCGGGTCCCGTCCTTAATGGCTGGTAAAAACAACCGTTAAGGTAGGGTCCCACAAAGGGACCTCGTAGTAAGGCGGTAAAGGTTTACTGGTACTGGTACACTTACCGGTACCGGTAAACCCTTACCGCCATCCGTGTAATGAGGCCCCATGTGTTCAAAAACACTAATACACTAAGACCCCAGTGTCTAATCCAAAGTAAGAGCAGGACGAACACATTTTACCAAACACTTTTTACCGGTTAACAAACCGGGAGACCGGCACTAAGTTAGGAAATTTAAAATGGGGTATATCCTCGTCCAAAGTAAAGTAAAATAGAAGATGCACGCTTCATGCTGCCCACTCATGCATAGAGCCCATATACCATCTGCAGTGAGTCTCCCTTCTGGACCCGCTGCCAGGACGCCTGGTGCCTCATGGTCTGCAATGATTCGCATTCCACCAGTAGACGTTTTGTGGATTTAAGCATACCATCACCACACACACGACACTTCCTTTCAGAAAACCAAAGGTGTTCCAGATCACAAAATTGGCAGTAAAAGACTGCTATGATCTGTGCTAAATTGTATGGAAATCTGCATACCCATTCTTTAATAGGATCCAGAATCTGTAGGTTACCCTGATGGTATAGTTAATGTGACATCTGGGCTGGCGAGCTCATCTGATAGTGTTTTGCTGCATAATATATAGTTATGATCAGTTCCTTTGAATATATAGTTTGGGTAACAATTACCTTACTTGTAAAATGTGTCAATTTTGTATCATATACTTCACTGAATGTGACCTTCACCTTATATGTTGCTCTGCAAAATGAATTGTTATGACAAAAGATGTATTTCCAACAATTAGTTACGTCTTAGCTATAGTCTTCATATGTCTTCTCTATTTCTTAATATTGTTAACGAATGCACCGATTCAGTTAATGTTTGTTGCATTTGAATTACAAGAAACATCTGCCAAGGTAACTCACAAAATATACGATAAACAGCAAATATGGACAGATAAATTAAAATAAGTTACTCCAAGGCAAAACCTCAAGGACATTCATTTACTCAAAGTAATCCAGTGTCATAGAGTTTTCTTCTGTCTCTCGTGGCCTCGTTAGAGTTTTACCCTGACTTCTCGACCACAGCCACCTTAGATGAGAAGAAGGCACGTGAAGGAGAACAATGACTAATAGACTGGTGTGGGACCTCCCTCAGCACCAAACAGTCTCCGGAGAGAATCCCAGAGGAAGACATGCCAACACCTCCTGCCAATCCCTGGGAAAATCATTATCCAGAGCACTATCAAGAACTTGTAGTAAGTACTCTTCCCAAGAGCGTAGGTGGCGTCATTTCATGTTCAACCTGAAGGTACCTGTCACATATGCCATATAATACATGTATGTTGTGCTTTCTCGTAATTTACACTACACCCAGCGTGCTGTCAACCATGTTCGAAATGCTGTTTCAAATCCCTAATAACGATTCTGATCAGCATTTTTTTCATTATATCTTCCGTGACCTTTCTTTTAAGTGCACTCTCGACCAGGGAAAAGCATTTTTATCTAAATGTATTCTTTGCGCACATGCGGTTAAGTGTGCACTTTAACAATCGGCGCCACCTACTTGTGGCACTTAGAAACCAAGATCTATGAAGCCGCTCTTTCAGCATGTCAATTACAGTGACAGTTTCCTTCTCCCTCGCTACTCAAAGACGAGATTAAAAATCCCACGGATAGTAATAAACATTGCAAAAGGGAAGGCAGTCTGCTAAATGTCATCTGCCACGTTCAGCAGCAGCTCTGCCAAAGGATATCAAGCAGAACCCCCACCCCTGATAATGATAGGTGTAATGTTTGTAGAGCATGCAGAGTTACTATAATTGGTCACGTGCAGCAGGCCTTTGTTGAAAACAATGAGCAATAGAAAATATTTTAAAAAAATAATAAATCTTGAGATTTGTAATAAAGATACCATGTCACGTTCTTGGCAAGGAGCAAAAACATGAATTAATATCAAGCACCATAACTCAGGGAAGCATGAAGTAGATCATTTTGAAATGTTAATGTTTTAACTTCTCATTGGTTGAATCATGACAGAAGGCATTGGATCTTATTACCGCAATGCACTGTCCTACCCTCGTTATGGAAAGTGCTATAATTTAAAGTCGTCTTATATAGCAGGCTTCGGCCATGTTTTTTGGCCTCGCTGCAAGTAGCAACGCACACTCTGCAATGTTCAACAGTTGTGAACATTGTCAGCTTTTGCATACTTATGTTGTACTGCACAGCAATGCAGCAACAGCTGTGATTACTGCAGTTGGAGGTGCATAGTCTCCTCCCAGAAAGACAAAATGGAGGATTTTGAGTTTGTTTCCCATTATGCCCGAATTGCAAGTCAAGACGATTCATTTTATTAGAAATGAGTGTGTGGCGGGAGTTTTGTATCACTTTATGGCCAATACAACCCACTGTATTGCAGGAGATCGGTCTCTATATGTGAAAGGGTAGAATTAATAATGATTAAAAAAATGTAGGAAGGTTATGTATTATTTTTAACCTAAATCTACTTTTTATGACTGCTGAAATGTAGGGCCTAATTCATGGAACTTTTAGCGTGCTGCAAAGTGACTTTGTACTGCCAACAAACACCCTGATACACAGAGCGGTACAAACTGCCAACACACACGCTAATTCACAGAGCTGTGCAAAATGTATTGTTGCTGTGTTTTTTTTGCATCGTGATTTAGGCCCATTTAGTGCAGTGCAAACAGAACTTTTGCAGGGCAAAGTGACTTTGCTCTGCAAAAATACACTTTGCACCACTCTGTGAATTGAGCCGTCTGTTGGCAGTGCAAAGTCACTTTTCCCTGCGGTAAATGTTCCACGCATTAGGCCCTTAGGCCCTAAAATGTCAGAACAGCCCCCATGCAATGGTGGGGTTAAACTATCAGACTTTACGTGGTGCAACAAAAATCATTGCACTTGACCAATAAGTAGTTGACAAAGATTGCTCCATGCAATAAAATATTCCCTCTCAAAAGTGGCAAATTGATTTTGTGCAATGTTTGCTGCTCACATAATCAGAAATGGAGCCAAGTGGTTGTAAAGCACACCGTGGTTTACATTTGGGAAGCTGGGTAAAACATATTCACTCAATTAATGTACATGGAAAAAGCAAACATTGGGTAAAATTACATTACCCCTTTTTTGTCAAAATGCAAAATGTTATGCAATTAGGTATGTGTGAGCAGGGCCATCTTAAGCACTTTTGGGGCCCTGGGCACGGACATCTTTGGGGCCCCCCTCCACCAAAGCAAACGAATTAAGGGATCAAGAATAATGGTCGCACCCACACCCATTGCGCTCACAACCTATAGGTTGATATGCTGTCTCGCAGCATAACAAGCACGTTTACTCCCTTTAAGTCTCCTTACCTTCTTCATTCTTGCTCTAACAAGAATGATAAACAAGTAGCATTTGTAGACCAATATTAGCAGTCTACGAATAGGTTACTGCTCTAGTGCATACTGGATAATTGTTATCAATAACATCCAGGAAGGTGTGCAGCCTGTAGTATTAATGCAGGACCTTATGTAAAAAGTACATGTCACCCATAATAGACAGAGAACTCACATTAGCTGCCTCGCAGAATGCAAAAGTGCTCATGCATGAACAGAGGAGACCAATTGGAAGGAAGGAAAACGCTACACATACCGTAGCATGGATAGTGGATGCAGATTAGAAGCTCCAAGAAAGGTGTCTTTATCCAGACAGATTGAGATTAGAAGTGGGATATGGTTTTCAAATAGTGTTGCCATTAGATATCAAAGGAACAAATGCCTGTGGTGTGCGATATAAATATGCTCACTATTAAAGTGGAAGCAACCCTATAGCCAGTGAAACCATGAATACGTCTTTTATGAAGATCATACCATGAGAAGGAAATCACTTGTAAGGGCTGACAAGTTTGAAAGGTTTAGGGATTGGCAATATAAGATTGAATGAGATGCCCAGGATCACACATTGGTTAAGGGCTGAAGGGATGAAGCTGGGATTTGTGCCAACACTGCAATTTCTGCATTTGAACACTTTCTTTTCCAGTTCTTACCATTAACTAAAACAATCTCATTTTATAAAAACAGACTTGGAATGTACACAAATCACATTACCAAACCAGCATACCAATAGATGTAATTTAACAAATATAATCTGGGTTTGTTTTTTTGTATTTGAAAGCTTTAAATACTTCCAAAACAATGGCTTGTGACATTTTAATTTATAAATGTGCATAAAAACCTTTGACCTTTACCAAAAAGCTAACCGTTTTTTGTGTCAAACAAGCACACCTTGAAATATGCTTGCCTAAGGCCTGCATCATCTGGTCAGCTCTCTTCTACCACCCCTTCCACTCAAATGGTCTGCTTAAGCAGAAAGATCACGTAATGGGCATGCAAGAAGGCAAACCGCACAGAAGACAGCAAAGTAATGTAAGATATACTGGATGATTTGACCAGGATCACTGTATCGTCTGCTGGCAAAGCCAGGATACAAGCATGAATGCTGTTGTTCCATAGTCTTGAATTTGGATACTTATTCACCTCTTGGGCTAACAGTTTATGCCATCATTGGAGGCGATTGTCTAGGTTTTACAACTCATCTGAACAAACCAATTTCTA
This sequence comes from Ambystoma mexicanum, assembly GCF_040938575.1. Lineage (NCBI taxonomy): Eukaryota > Metazoa > Chordata > Amphibia > Caudata > Ambystomatidae > Ambystoma > Ambystoma mexicanum. Next base: position 1,246,158,169 of record NC_090930.1, on the reverse strand, counting down.
GACCTTCACCATACGGATGACATGTTAGTTTTTATAGCATTCCCTATCTGGTACAGGTGCATTCCTGAAACCAGCAGATATTGTTCTACAAAACCAAGTACATATGCAGGCAGTTTTATAAACTTCAGACATAGGAAAAGCTCAGCCAGCCTTGCGCGAATATGATATTCTAATTTTGCATATGAGAACATATCTCTGCAATGGGTGCTTCACACACTGAGCTAACTTCTGAACCATTGTCACACTCAATTTATCAATATGCATTTCACTGTTGCATATTGCATATGATCAACATAATTCCCACAGGAAGGAAAGAATGCTACAGAGTCGTGCCGTAAGGAACACACAAACTATGTATACCAGAGTGAACACAGAAAGCAATATATGATTAATTGCTCAAGGCAGAATGTACTTGTCAAAACAGAAAGGCAATGGGTTTAAGGACTCAGCAGCACCCCATAAAATATCCTGATGTGTGCTATTTAAGACTGGTTAACAATGTAATCTTACTTCTTCAGATCAGGCAGTCTTTTTGGGGGCCCCCTCCAAGGTGGGGGCCATGGGCAAGTGCCCCTTTTTCCCTCCCATAAAGACGTTTCTGTGTGTGAGCCTTTACTGCACAAGAATTAATAATGTTGTAAAGCTACTTGTTCTATTCTTGCCCTGGCACAACTTGACTCTGTGCCATTACATATTAACACAAAGTGGAACACTGTTACAAGCTGGAATTGTAAAGTTGTTTAATAGGAGCTAAAACAATCACATTTTCGAGTGGGCCGGGGGTATTTGGGAACTGATTTACAAAAGCGTTTTTCCAATGTTGCAAACCCGTTGAAAAATATGTTGTAAATCAGGGTCGAAGCCAATACATTTTGATGGGTCAGTGAAGCAGATGTCAGGTCAGGTCATAATAGCATGTATTTCAATGCATGCTGCAATTCAACTACTGAGAACAGTATTGATTAAAATACTAGTACTACTGCAAGTACTAATGATAATAATCATATAATGAAAAGTGTGGCTTACTTTTTTATGTTGACTATTTGCTGTGCTTTCTTATTCAAAGTTACATGGGAGGGCATTTCGTAGTCACCAGATGAATGCAAAAAGGGCAATGGGTAATATTCTAACGCTCTGACGGCAAGCCCTGTATGCCAGCCTTTCGCTGGTGTCTCTCCTTAGTACGGAACCGAGCGTGGACGTGCCAAGCACGCATTCCTTGTGGAAAGTGGCAGAAAAAGACAAGGCCCTTAACGGCCACAGCGCGTGTTTTTTTCCTAACCTCGGTGTCCTTGGAACCACACACTGAATTTCCAAGTCCGCTGCCCGCCTGCGTAATTCTCAGTGGATTATTACTCATATGTAACACAGTTCGCAGTATAGGAACCGCAAGACATCTCAGTGCACGCACAACGTACGTAATGGAGAACGACTTGCTCGGACGCAGAGGTCGCGCGCCCAAGAGACACGTGTGAGAATGGAAGGCGACCCCGCCCCCCACGCCGTTCAGACAGCATACGCCTGTACTTTTTAGATATTCAAGCTGCGCCGAGTTGCGGCCCTTTTTCACGGCAGCAACTCTAAAGAGACTCTGTCAGACGCTCCCTCAGACCCTTGTTACAGGGATAAAAGGTTGTCAGATCTCCGTCTGGCGCATGAGAAGAACACAGCATCCCGTGTAGAGCGCGCGCTTTGGCGACCTTTCTGTCTTGTTTGGAATTACTCTGGGCACGCAGCTTCAAAGCGTGTCAGTCATACCTCGGCGAAGACGCACAGCTGGGTGCTGTTTTTCCCACTCTCTCTTCTCTTCAGCGACTGGGTAGGTACATGCTCCCACGACTAGGCTGTATCCACGCTAGACATACACTACTTGTGCAGGCTGGAGACGCATGCACTAAATATATAAGACCCATACAGCGGCAATCCATCTTATCTGATTGGATAACCCCAGCAATATTTCTTCCCATGCAGTGTGTCTGTTAGGGGACCTCTTTAGGCTGCGTTCGCATCCAAGCCTACATGCATTTCTTAAACCAACACAGTTATCGAGCTGAGGCCTGTCGGAGCAGGGGTGGAATAGCTCTGCTGCGGGAGGTGTGATCCCAATTAATGGATGGAAGCGTCTCTCTGCGAGAGGGTTGCTCGGTGTTGCTGATTCTGAGAAACATGATCTCATCGGGAAGGCCCCTGATATATTCCTTGCACGCAGGAGACTGAAAGGTCTGCTGATCATAGATGAGGTGGCTCACCGCGCCGCCGCCACCGAGGGAGAAATAACCTCACTCCCAGATACATTCGCTTCCATTTCATTGCCATGTGCAGAGTTGGCGCCAATCACTGCATTTACGGTAAGGGCCGGGGGCACATGCATATAAGCTAAGCCATATTTGACACATGTAGAGCTGACTGACTGCCTGCCAGTATTTTGAGAATTACGTGGGTTAAAACTGCAATGGATCACATACGAAAATGCATACATTGCACTGAAGTTGTAGTGCTTATCACCTTACCCAAATGCTGCCAGTAACACATTATGTTTCAATGCGACTTTGCCATGTTAGAACATTTTTTGTAAATCAGCCACGGTGTCTGCTTTATGTCCCCAATTGTCTTACTTTCTCCCGCCATGCAAAGCAATCCTCCCTCCTTATTCTTGATCTCTCTGCCACTGTAGATAAGGGGGACCAGTCGATTGTTGTTCTCTTTCTTCTCTTGTATCTGACCCTGATCTCTCTTGGTTCTCATCTTATCTCTCTGGCCACACATATGTAGTATTTTGGAGAGGGAACACATCTTTGTCCCTTCCTCTTCTATTTAGCAGTCCACAAGGTTCCACCCTGGGTCCCATACTTTTCCCTCTATGTATCATCCTCCTCTCTACTATTATACATTCTTTTGTTTTTTCTGGTCATATACATGTGCATTAGACCCTCATCCTTTCCCATTTCTTTCTTATCAAATCAAATTGATTAGCTTGTTTCAGATTGGGTATCTGCTAGTAAGCATCAGATGCTGTCGCGTTCTCTTCATTTCAATCCCCCTTAAACTGAGGTTCGATTTTTTTCAGCTCTTTGAACTTATGACTGCTGCTCTGCTTCTTCATCCTGAACTTGTACACAAACTCTCTTTCTTTGTCGACTTCTGCGTGCAATCTAGGTGTTCATTTTGATGCTTCCCACCCTTTCCTCAGCATGTTTCTATTCTTGCTCACTCCTGCAGTCACCGGCTTTATAATTGAAATCAACTTTTTCTTATTCTCTGTGAAGCTAAACCTTTTACCAGGGATTTTGCTTACCTTGACTATTGCTCTTCCCTTCTCGTGGGTCTTCCTGTCTATGTTCTCACTCCACGTCAGTCTATTTTTATTTCTGCTATCTGCTTGCTTTGTCCTCTTCCGCCTAATTCTTCTATTGCGCTATCTGTTGTTTTAATTCATAGACGTCCTTGACCTCCTCACATTAAGTTTTGATTGCTTTGTTCTGTATTCAAGGGTATTCATGGTTTCGCCCACCACCCCTTTATCGTGCTTCCTTGGTGTTTGTCTTTGTTCAATCTCAGACATTTAATTCTTCCTCTGAACTTTCTCTGACATTACCTCGTCTTTCTTGAGCTCAATCTCCCTTTCGTTCATTTACCCTCTTGGCTCTTGCCATTTGGAATGGCCTTACATTCTCTTTTTGTTCTTCTTCTGCATTGGCTACGGTCTTTTCTCAAAAACTCTCTTCATACGTGTTGTATTTAATGTTTCTTTCTGTTTGATCAATGTTGTAAATTATCTGAATTATTTCACTGTTTATTTAACTTATGTACATTGTTTTAGAAAAAGTGTTTCATTATTATAAATAAATATATAAATATATGCATACAAATAAATTCCTGCTGTCTTACTATGGTAGACGTAATTATTTAGTAAAAGCTGTCATTTTCAAGATTGACTCCTTACTCCATGCTATCACTCTGCTACAATGCAGAAGAAGTAGCCATGAGAGTGTTTGGCCACATCAGCAGGGCCCGGCAATGCTTCCAACGGGTTGGGACAATGCTAGAAGACTGTGGTCTCCAACTACACTCCCATATAGGCATAGCCACACCATGGTTTCAAAAAAACCAAATCAAATAAACGCGTCTTCAGTGAATCAAAATCTGTTATTGTACATCTAAGGCACAATGTACAATAACACATCTCAGAAAGACACTGATTCAACATTTAGTAGTTAGGAATTGCATAGTCATGAAAAGATGGCACTAAGCAGAAATGCTCTTACTGCTAGTAATACCTGGTTTATATTTTACCTGCAGTATTCTCTTACTATCGGTTTCTTGAAATTGTGGCTCAGAGGCTATCTAAAATGACACACAAACATCCACTCAGTTTTGAAAGTAGATTTACTGCTTTACCAATACGCAATTCCCAATATCCATGTTGTTATATATTGGAAAAAGTAGGTGAAAGACTTCGAAGTGTTGAAGATGCGCAATTATATAATACTGTGTCTATAGGAGCCTGAATCAGTCAATGGCACAAGACATGCACCAGTTATGGTTAGAAGCAGTATATTAGATGGTTTCTCCACTGTATCCTTTATATATTGGGAATATCAATTGCACTCTCTTGGGGCATACAGGGTTCACCCTGGTCTTTTATTGGGGGCTGGAGAGCAACCCTGCGTGAGAACAGAGAACATTTTTGAAAGTTCATTTGTTTAGCCCATAGACCTCCCCTCGATAGTCAGGATGGTGCAGGAAAAGTCATAGCAGAATGGGACTCACTGCCTTCAGGAGGGGGACATTACCAGACCAAAGGGTGCAGTCTGTGAGTGTTCTCTATAGAGAGTAGCAGCGGGTGAGCCAGGCAGGCTGACATTTTTGTCACAAAAGTGCCCTAGAAGAAGGCGAAAAATTAGCCTTTTTAGTGCTTAGTGTACAATAAAAAAAACAACTTCCATGAACCATCAGCAATGTAGGTATACAATTGATGGACAGAACTGTAGATGTGGCCATAACATATATGTGTGGTAAGCTAGAGGCTCTTAAAAGAGCCATTGGAGTTTATAATCGGTGGCGCTACCACCCCTAAAGCACTCTACCTATATTTGCCACACTTTCACCTACATTTAATAATACAGAAAGTCTCTCCCTAAATCATCACTTTAGATACAATTTTCAGGAAAGGATAATTTCGCTTGTGCTTCCTTTGATTCCAACATTCTTTCACGTAACACTGTATAAACTGCTCATACTTAATCTAATTATTCATACAGAATCCCCAACACCGTAGAACATTGAAACAAAACATCATGTTTCACAATGCACAACTCACAATACCATTACAAGGCGTTTACAGACAGTGCAAGTATAAACTGTCCCACATTTTCCAAAATTGGCAAAACACACATTTCCTAGCAAGTACAAAATACAATATACAATCAGTGACACAAAAGAGCAAGTTCTTTCCCCCACCCACTTCATGGAAACATTTGTTATGACCTGCTGCTTGAAAAGTCTGCCTGACCCTGTCACATTGTTACTCAGGATTCTGCCCACTGGAAGTGACACCCCTGCAAGTGTTCTCTGGCAACATATCTAGCTAGGAAAGGCAGAAGAAGCAAGCAGGTGTCCTATTAGACCCTGGAAAGTGTCCCACAGCAATCCAGAATCAAAAGGAGCAGACTTGGGCACTGTTTCTCATTTAGAACCACTTTCGATTCGACTTGACTGCTCTCCACTCATTTTCGAGCCACTACTATATCCAAATGAGATGCCTTTGACATTCTAAACGTTTGTACCTCTGCCTGCCTGTTCTACTGTGTCTTTGATTAGATCACTGCTCCCGAACCACAATGCAACGTTGGACAAAGTCAAAGCAGCTCACTGCTGCAGTTGAATCAACACGTCAAGACATCCTTGAGCTATCGAAGTTTGGGGATATACACCTCACCTGTTTTCCAAGTTTCCTTCGAGTTAAGTAATGATTGACACTTGTTGAAGTGCACCGTGTTTGTCTCCCATATAACCGACTTGACTGTCTCTAAACCGTCTCTACCTCGTGGAAAGTGGCCAGAAAACTGGCTCAACTCTGTCAAAAACCAAGTATTGGTGTTTTTGGTGCTTCCTCGCTGACTCCCACTCCCTTATAGCCTGCCCTTGGCCCATGCTACCTTCAAGATCTGAAGGAGGGGTACCATTCGTGCTGAGCCTGTTTCAGCTTTAGGGTTGAGATCCTGATGTCTTAGTAGTAGTGTGGATTTGAGTAGGAATTTAGGAACCATTACTCCTCAACCACTACTTTACTCCTGCAGAGCAGTAGGTATTTTGTCAAAGAGGGGTACAATAGACTCTTTTGTGTTTAACATTTATGATTGAAATATATCTGTGCCAAATTGAAGTACATGTTTGGTTATAGTACCTGGAAGCAGTTGCCACCCTGATCCATCTTTTGGCCAGAAATGGATTTCGTCACAGGGCTGAAAGGTGATTTGATTCACCCCACATTTGTCCACTTTATGTGCATGTGCATATTAACCTAATATGATTGTTTTTTTTTCATGCAAGAATGTTTGAGAACTTTTTTCACCTGCCCTTATTTGATCCAATAAAATTAAGAGTTATTTCTGGTTTGGTTGCTTGTTAAAATTATTTGTTTTTATTTTACAGTCAAATATTTTCAATTTCAAATCAGAAGGGGTGATTGAACAAAAAAAACACCTTGCTCCATATTACATGCTGCTCTGTTGTAAATTCACAAAGAACACATCAGTGTTTTAAACTGATATCGAAACACACACTTCTTCAAATATTTGAAAAACTTGTATAGGATCACTGCATTCAGCCTGTCTGTAAAATACATGATTTTTGTCCTCTATTGCACAATGTAAGCTTGCAAGAGCTTGAGTGAAATTGAGAACTTAATAGCAAACATTAAAAGGTTAACTGAACTGGCTTAGGGTACGGCAGAGAGAGCCAGTAATATAACACACATTATCTAGCCTACGTCTAATTTTCGATATGCTAGTGTGAGGGAATTAGCATCAAACCACAATGTTCCTACATAGCCATGGTACAAACCGGTGGAGTCATTTACATCAAACATATGGATTATTTGTAATTGGTGTGCTCCATGCAAATTATTTGTATCCACAGCCACAGCTTCACATAAATAGAGCTGTTCTCATTGGTTCCTTTCTTCTTGTAAATGCTGAAGCATATAGCTGTTGTATTAGTCAGTGTAATACTTTTCAATGTATCAACTTTTATGGAATGAAGGACCAAGATGACACTGCCAGGTGAGTGCACATCCCATCCCCTTAAAGGTGTGCACAATATGCTATATGGATTTTTGTATAGGTCTTGACTTACAAAGAACCAAAGTTATGAACATATGGAAAATTGAACAATTATATGAACAATCGAGAAATTACACGATCTAAGCAAGAGTAGCACAGTGATAGAAGATGGTATTTTAAATTTGAATGGCAAAAAAATAAGAGGTCAGAGATCCAATGGCTTCAAGAGTTTATTCCATTGTTTGGGTGCTAAAATATCAAAACCAGGAACAGGCGCAATGTGAGCAGAGGAAAACCAAGAGAACCTCGGACTGGGATCTCAGAGTACAGGAGGACAGTACAAGGAGTTCAGGGAGAAAAGATAAGGAAGAGCTAGATCATGAAGACAATTGAAGACAACACATATGAAATGAAAGTTCAAGCATGATTCAAAAGTCAACCAACAAAGAGAGATTGATGCAGTATATCCACAGTCACAAGGAGACAAAGAAAATCATTGGAATTGAAGAATTAGAGATGGAATAAATGTTGTGTCTGATAGTGACAAAAACCTTTCTATAAACCAGCTCTTGTACCACCACATAATTTGGAGTCGATCATACTGGTCATATTTTTCATAATGTACACATTAATATTGAAAATCTGTGTTTCTAAATGTATCTTGTGGGAATAGCACTCAGTAGTAGCAATCTGGTTACAAACCAGTAGTAGGAATCATTATTCATAAAACAAACTCTTCAAAATTCTTATTGTATATGAGGATGACATCCTCCCCTTCTCTAAGATAAAATAAATCAAGGGACAGTGCTTTGCCCTATTTTTCATAGAAACAAAGCATCCTTCTTACAAGGGACCCCACAATTTCCCAAAACAGTTTGAATATGCCTTTTCTAAAATAAAAGGAGAACTTATACCCAGATGGCCCATAAAGAAATGCTATCAATTACCAACCTTACATTTCTGTGAAACGTTGTTGACAAAAATGTCAATATACAGTTGCCTGAATAAGTAGACCCTCAATGCCTATACAATAATGCTAGTCCATGTCACACATAAGTGAGGTACTGAGAGACAATGATACCGTTTTTCAACAGATCCCTGCAGATTATGAGCAAAGGGAACTCTGGCTCCTTGTTTGGACTGTCAGCACTACTCTCCAAATAACGCTGTTCTTTTTTTGTCAATTGTGGTATGAGCTTTACAAATTGTGTAATTTCCTGGTTCATCTCCTACCTGTCAAAAACGCAACAGCTAGTTGGGAGACAACAGATGATTGTGCCACCTAGACACCGGTGTGGCTCCCAAATGTCCACCCAAGAAGTCATCTTCTAACTTTATATGGAGCATCTAAGAACTCTCATTGATTACCCTGTCATCTCCTTGCCTCAAATGTTGGTGATTTGCAGTTGTGCGCAAAGGTCAGCTCTGTTGATGATAACCCACATGTAAAATGTGGGGTTATGCCTATTCAGTTCTGGGTGAAAAATGTGTATCTTAAGGTCAACCTCAGTAAAATGAAGGTAATGTTCCTTGCTAGTCAAAGCCAAGGACTAACCCAATCATGGCTAGCAAGCATGAACCTCAAAGGGGTCATGTGCCAACGTTAGCCCCAAGCACAAAGGCACTATGCATCACAATCGATTGCAAACTCTATTTGAAATATCACACCTCAAAAAGGCCTACAAGTCCTGTGCCAATTAACATCTCAATGAAAAGTTAAACCTTTCTTGCCACCCTCTGATCTCAGGACTGCAGTACAGTCCCTCCTTCAAACTCTGCTACCTATTCGGCCACAGATAGTGATATGAATATCCATGTCGGGGCAAACAATCAACAAACTCCAGACAAACCTAGGTGGTCTGAGTCCATGATGATGAAGATTTTGTTTAGGATAAAGGCTTTGTAACATACCAAATTATCTACAGGTAGGAGACAAAGTCCTGTTTGGCATCCCCACCAGAATGCCTGACCATCTCACAGCAGAGCACCTGGCACAGAGAGACAAATGTGAGTTAAAGTATTGCTTGCTAGCTTAGCTTGTGTTATATAAATGCATTAAAAGTAGACATTCATAAATAGATATTGTTTGAGCATATCCACATAATTCAAGGCAAGCTACAAATAATTGCATGTTGTGCTATGCAGTAGTTGCCTTCCTCACGCCTTGCACCATTTGCCGGCCTGTTCCATGGCAAAACTAACACATTCCTGGAAAGTGCTTGCTGTAGGCCCTTGGTCTGTAACCTTTGACTATCCAGATAGTTTGAACATCAAATTCCACCATTCCTATCCAGCATACTCAGCGGAGAGGGATCATGAGAGTCATTGCCCAAAAAATCTAGAGAGACGCAAGTTGAAGATCCCTGGTGTAGGCTATCTTGTGAAGAATAGCAGGTTAAGTATGGTGGTGATCTTGTTCCTTTCTTGCCAAGAGTGTTAGAAACACCGCTCTCCAGTCGACTTGCTGCCTGCCTGTGTGATACTGCTTGAGCCAATCGCTTCCCCGCTTCCCTAAACCTGGTGCCTGGGCCCAAGATAATGCCTTCGGAGATGGTGCCATGTTCGAGGAAGCTTTGCCGCAACCCGGAAGTAGAGTCACTATTTCCGTCTGTCGGAGTTAAGACGTGCTCGGAAAACAGAGTCCATGTTTGATCAACAGACACGCACAAATCACATATCCAGCCAGCTTTTGGCAGCTATCCCCCCCATGTCACGCTATCTGAGTCCCAAACTTTAATTTTGAAATACCTTTTTGTGAGTGGTTTACCCTTGTCTCCTTATCTTGCAGAGAGCTCATATTAAGCCACATAGGACCCATTGTCCCCATTCTTTGCATCTGGACCCTATGTCATTTCAACACATTCTCTTATCGTCAATGTCCGGTCATAACTAATTTATGTGAGTATTACACCTATCAGGGGTAAAGGAAAGCCATACAGTGTGCAGATAAGTTACATTCTCTTTTCTACTTTCAGCTCAGAGAGACAATCCGTGTGGGATATTGATATTCAGATATATGCGTGGTGCACTTTTTCCAGTTGGGGACGGGGGAGAGTCATCATACATGATAGCATCTCCTATTCGGGGCTCAGGTGCGTGGTCTTCATCTTGGTTCATTACATTGGCACCTTGCAGTTAACATAAAGAGGTATCCTGCCAAGGTGCATTCCTTAGCAGCTACTGACAAAGAGTGATCAAAGAATCAAAACCTGTAGGGCCCTTCCCTATAATTCACACCTCATTGTGGTGTCTGTCCTCTTAGGTATAGTAGGAATAAGGTGGGGTACAATGATATTATGTTTTCAGGGAGTTCTAAGAGATAGCATTGGGTAAGAGGGAGGAGATAACAAGATGGTGGCTAATCCAGTGCACCGCCCTGAGACCCCATATCCATGACACTTTTCTTCGCAATGTCATCATGAAGAATGTCATGTTATGTGTGTTGTAAAAAAAAGGCTCGGAAAGAAGAAAGTGTCAGAATGGAAGGATAAACACATGTATTGGAGAATTCAAGGGGAAAATTATTCTGGGAGTCACATACTGCCTCCTTTAGCCTCCTGCACCTGCTCGCAGATGGGGAGCAGGTGCAAGTAGATCTAGGTCACCTGGCCTAAGCCCTGCCCACCTGGTGCCTTCCTGCCTGCTGCTCTTTTTCCCCACTTAGCAAGCCCCGCCCAACTGGTGCCTTCCTGCTTGCCGCTCTTTATCACCACTTAGCAAGCCCCGCCCACCTGGTTCATTCCTGCTTCCCGCTCTTTTTCACCACTTAGCAAGCCACGCCCAACTTGTGCCTTCCTGCTTGCCACTCTGTTTCCCTACTTAAGGAGCCCTCCGGCTTCTTTTCCTCTGCAGATGGGGAGCAGGTGCAAGTTGATCTAGGTCACTTGGCCTAAGCCCCGCCCACCTGGTGCCTTCCTGCCTGCTGCTCTTTTTCACCACTTAGCAAGCCTCGCCCACCTGGTGCCTTCTGCTTGCCGCTCTTTTTCACCACTTAGCAAGCCCCGCCCACCTGGTGCCTTGCTGCTTGCCGCTCTGTTGCCCTACCTAAGGAGCCCTCCAGCCTCTTTTCCTTTGCAGGTGCTCTTTTTCACTACTTAGCAAGCCCCGCCCACCTGGTGCCTTCCTTCACCATCACTGTCTTGTGGCCAATGCTGGATTTGACTTTTATGGACTTCATTCATTCACGGTGCGTCACTCTTTCTCAACTCTCATGCTGGACTTCCTTTGCATCTTGTACTCATGGTGGCCCTGAATCATGCTGTTCCCATCTTCATCTTGTACCCTGGCTTGCAACATTATTTGTTACTACTGACTTCTGCAATTGTATTCGCTCTCCACTCTTGCTTCTCCACTCTTTTTTACTGCTTACTCTCTTTTCTCTCCTCCTTTCCCTTCTCCCTTTTCCTATCTCCTCCCCTTACTTTCTTCTATGCACTTACTCTATCAGAATTGTCCCTTGACCTAATATGATAGCAACCTCGTCTGTTTCCTCCACCCTCCCATTACTGTTTTTTTCCTCCCCACCACCCCTCCAGCACTATCTGAAATGTCGTCAGACCTAGTATGATAGTCGCTTATTTTGTTCCTCCCCTCCCTTTCTGCACCCATCTCCCTCACCTTTTGTTTTTCTCCGGCTCTACCAGAAATGTCATCAGGCCTAGTACGGTAGTCGCCTGTCTGTTTCCATTTCCTTCCCACTCTCCTCCACCCTTCCTTATCTATGTCTTAGCTCTTGCACTATCTGAAATGTCGTCAGGCCGAGTACGATAGTTAATTTCACATCCTTACTGTTCATGGCCTGTAAGAATGTGGTTGTATTTTCCCTTGTTCCCTCCCTTGCCTTGAAGCGCTTTGAAACACATTGTTTATAGGCGCTATATAAATAAACAATCATATCATATCATATATCATATCATAATCTTGCATTGGGGTTGCTTGTATGAAACATATATTCAGGTACAAACCGTTTTCATGAATGCAAAGATTTAACTGATCTCTTGTGTTCTGTGTGTGCTTTGTGACGAAATGTGAGCTTGCCCACAGAAACACACATACAAACGTGCGCGCACAAACACATGCACCCAGACATTCTCCTTCATATTCCAAGAAAAATCGACATACTTAAATGAAGAGATGAGGCATGACTCGAATTTAATAGATACAAAACTTTTAACCCCTGACTGCTACAATTTTCATCACAGCAAAACAAATCATTTTCACAGTAAGACTGAAAGCCACGCTGAAGTCAGGGAACTCAAAAGGCAAAAAGAAACATTTTGTATTCAGGCAGGTTTGTTATTGACAGACATAATCTCCACCTGTGGTTTGGAAAAAGCTAATATACTGCACGAATCACTTGCCAATGTATTGTGCTGGCTCTTTAGAAGACGAATAAGAATTAGGGGATCTTTGTACATATAATCATGTCTTACCTGTGAGTTGTGACCCAAATTTCACGGATTCGGCGCTCAGTCAAAAGATATGATTCATTTGAAAACGCTGTTCTTAGTGAATTAACAATGCAGCATCGCCACTGGCAGCCTGGTCTCAAATTGATGAGACGGGCTGCCATCAGCTTGGTCCTCGTTGAAACACCAGCACCCCACTGTGGTGTGCACAGGGCCTCCCCCATCCTCCCGCCTTTGAAGTCTGAAGGAGAATGAGGGGATATTAAGCCTTGATAGAAAAAACAAGTGGAAGGGAGAAGTTGCCGATCTCCGATCGACATATACGTATCTCTCCCTGATCTCTCGTTCATGGTCCCTTTTCCTTCCCTTTCTTCAAAAATCTGGAGTGGGAAGGAGTGAGAAAAGAAAACATGACTGTCAGGTCGAAGGCCGAAACTCCACTAAGAGAGATTTAACTGTTCACAGGATGTGACAAGGTAGGACTAATCTAATTTTCTTCTTTGGAGGATGGCTTTGGCGCTAAGCAACAGTACATGGGGAAAAGGGACCACATGCATCGCTCAAGAAAGGCACTGGACACATGCCTGAGGTTTTCAACAGGTAAGAGAATTACAATAATCCAGCTGGAACAAAAACAGAGCATTATCACAAGGCAAGAGGAGGATGAAACACATCAAACAAATGAACATGGTCCTGGAGATACCTTCAAAATGGACACGGAAATATATACAATTAGCACCTATGACAGGACATACACTAAGCAACATTGTCAAATGGTATTATAAACAGTTTTTACTAATTAGAAACCAAAATAAATCAGTCCCGTTCGCTGTATTTCAGGGGGGAACAGGAATGTGGGCAAGGTTTGCTTAAAGTCATGATTCTTCTGTGAATGGAACCTACGCCCTTATTGGGCTTCAATAGTTTTAATGAATGTAATGCTGAATGTGAGAAGATATACATGAGAAAACAAGAGCACTTTACACTGTCCAATGAACATGTACTTCCTGTAAGGCAAACACTACACTTCCTTATCATGTCCATAAGTATCCTAGGTGCATCCTGTGGACAGTACTGCACATGGACATTGAACACCACCAACGACCACAAACCAAAACCCTCAGAGCTCTGCACCTCCTGTACATTTAAGCCCAAACTAATGCACCACCGTACTTTGGGCACACAGCTCTCCTTTCATGATCCAGGTAACTCATGTCCCATTGACACACATCATCTAAAAACATACCCATATGTAGTTCCCGGCTTCTTCTGTCCTTGACACAACAACAAAACAGCAAAGCCCACTTTCATATTTCTTCTGTCAGGAGCAGCCTGATTTAACCCGGCTCTCTGGCATATCCTGAAGCGGCAAATGACCATTCAAAGGGCAACACAGTGTGGCATAAGACCCATTTCAATGACAAGCAGACTCTACTGTAAACTGAATGCATGTAAGCGTGCATTTGAGGCTGTGCTTTCTCCCAGTACACAAAGATGGTGGAAAGGATTTCCAAGGATAAGACAAAGATATCACATCACTTTCAGAAATTCAGTGGACATTGATATATTTAGACTCTCTTTTGATAGGTAATGTTAAATTCAATAGCTTGGAGAACCGGCACACAGCAATAGTGCATGGCGTAAATGCCAGTAACCTATGTTTACATGGAATGAATAACAACATTGATCAGGGGTTCTGCGTTTTCATATATGGCCCAGGACAAACAAAAACATTACTTGACACTGACGCGATGGAATTATTTAGATAGCCCTATGGGGAGGGGGAGGCAAGTTTTTATTTAAATTGATAGAATGTGTGCCACAATATTGATGAGGCGAACAAGAGGATGTATGCCAGATTGAGAGAGACTCACGCGAACGGAACTGAGCAAAGGGCAGAACAGACTTGCAAAATCCAATCAAATCAAACCAATCAAAACCAGTGTGAGGTGCTGAAGAAGCACCACGTGATAGCACCCTGTGGTGACTTCTCCTTAAAAGAATAGTGTGGCACTGCAACTGTCCTTGCACAATATAGGTAATAGTCAGGCATTATCACAGTGAGTTCTATTATATTGTATTGTAATAGTCATTTATATAGTGCCATTTCCCCATTTGTATGGCCTCAATGTGCTTTGTGGTTGGAACGCCCTCTCGGACCGAATTTCAGGTATGAGAGCATTCTAAGGGTTTAGTTTAGAAATGCATGAGTGCATTCTGCCAGGATTAGGATGTAGGAGGGCTGGCTAGGATGCAGTAAGCGAGCCAGAAGTCAGGCACATGGGTGGGTGCTGTCGGTGCTTAAGGCAGATTGCTAGTGCAGGAGACTCGATGTGTGCCCAGCTAGACTGAAATTTGTCATAGGTTGCTGCTGCATACTAATGGCAATGGTGTTGAGGCACGTCAGGGGTTTCAGTCCGGATGACTAGGCGAGCAGTTAGACCGGATTTGCTATAGCCATAGCTGTATCCTAGAGTGCATGGAAGGGGAGCCATGTCTGCAGCATGATTCCACAGATATGGTTCAATTTACACATACCTCAAACATGTACAGAGTTTATCTTCAATGTCGCTTTACTATGTCTCTCAAGGCGATTGGCTGGTCATGCACACTGCGAGTCACCTAGATTTAAGATTTTGTCCCGGGAGGATAGCTCAGCAGCAACGTGTTTGCCTTGGAAGCAAAACGACACGAAGCAACACAGGTTCGATCCCCGTGTTCCCGCTTAGAAACCTCTGGGTTTTTAAGCACGTTATAAATACGCAACTAAGAAAAGAAAAAAAAGACAATTACACAACTAAATAACAAACGATTCCTGTAACAGCA
Source organism: Ambystoma mexicanum (assembly GCF_040938575.1). Lineage (NCBI taxonomy): Eukaryota > Metazoa > Chordata > Amphibia > Caudata > Ambystomatidae > Ambystoma > Ambystoma mexicanum. Next base: position 1,246,142,652 of record NC_090930.1, on the reverse strand, counting down.
CCTCAATGCCCACGGGCTGTGTGAGCGCTTTGAAAATGCAAAATAATAAAATAAAATAACTTGTGCTGTGGGAAAAATGCCTTTGTTTGAGTGACAGCAGCAAATGGATAAACAACCAAGTCCAGGACAAAGCAGTCAATGGAAAGTGCCCACATCTGGGACAAGCCGAAAATGGGAGAGCCCCCAAATTTGAGAACACTGCAGCCAATAGCTTCAAAATCTGCAAGGAGCTGGGCAATCCTGCTGCAGTTCCACCTGTCCTGTTCCCTCCCAGGCACTCTGCACAGCACTAGCTTCTCACTTCAACACTAAAACTCAAGACATCCTGTCCTCCCTCTCTTTGGCCCTCTCCGGCCACCTCTCCCTCTCCTCCTCCTTTCTCCTCTTTCCCTGGGTTCACTCTTGATAATGTTTCTAGACAAGTCCGATCTATGAAAATATCATCCACGCCGGTGCTCCCCTGCTCCTCCAGAACCATTAGGGACCACATCAACACCCTCGTTCCAGCGTTGGCCCATTTCTGCAATCACTCTTTTGCCACTGGAAATTCCACCCCCCCCTCTAAAGAACTCCCTTGGGCACGCCCTCCTTAAAAACCTGTCTGCTGATCCTTCCTCTCTGGGAAAACACTGCCCTATCTCTATCACTCCTTTCCTGGGAAAACTCCTGGAAAAGCTGGCTATCTCCCAGCTTACTCTCAATACTGAATCTGTTGGTTGTCTCCTTCACTAGAAGTCTGGCACAAGAGCAGCCAAAAGCATGGAAACTGCTCTCCTGAACACCTGTCAGGACCTGCTCTCTAATCTCAACTCTAACCTTCCTTTGTCCTCATTCTCCTTGATCTTTCCTCTGCTTTCAGCACCGTCAACCACGCCATCCATATCAATCATCTCTGTGAAAACCTGGGCATCACGGATCAGTCCCTAGCCTGGTTGAACTCCTTCCTCCTAGATCGGACCTCCCAGGTCCAACTTGCTTCCTTTCTCTCCAGCACTTCTCTCTCCACATGTGGTGTTCCCCAGGGCTCTATCCACTCACCCTGGCTCTTCAATGTCTACTTGGCCCCTTTGGCCCACCTCATCTCTACCTTCGCTTCTAACTTTCAGTGTTATGCCGATGACACTCAGCTCTCCTTCAGACTCCTCTCAGCCTCCTCTCCTGCCTCGCTCATTCGTGAATGTCTATCCACGATTCAGGATTGGTGCTCCTCCAATGATCTCTGCCTAAATGCCAGTAAGTCTGAGAACCTTGTCATTGGGACCCTGCTCCTGTTTTCCCTCTTTCATTCTGGCCACCCGCCTTGGACCCTCTCCATGCGCGTTCCTGTGAGGAAAAGAAACCTTGGTGTCATCTTCAACTCCACTCTCTCCTTCTCTCCTGACATCACAGACCTATATAAGAAGTCCATTTACCAGCTGCACCTCCTGGGAGGTATCCTTCCTTTTCTCACTTTCCCCCATGTGCTCACTGTCTCCAGAGCCCTGGTTCTCTCTAGGCTGGACAACCGCAACATCCTTTTTCTAAATCGACCCGCCTCTACTCTTTGCCCTCTGCAAGTAATCCAGAAAAGAACTGCGAGACTTGTCCCTGGCCTCAAGCCCTGAAATCTATCCACTGGCTCCCGGTGGCTGCAAGGATCAAGTTTAAGACCCTCTGCATTGTCCACAAGCCTTTTTGTGGCCGGTGACCACACTATATCCAACTCTCTCTTCCTAATCACTTCCCTTCTGGAGCCCTTTCATATCCACCTCCAACTCTCTGAGGGACAGATGCTTCTCCGGGCAGACAGTGGGAGGTATATCTCTCTCCTCGGCTGGTGCCTCCCTCTGGAACAGCCTCCCTGCCTTTCTCAAACTTGAGCAGGACCACTGAAGGTTCTGGAAGCAACTCAAGACTGTGCGTTTTGCTTCTGCTTTCTCTCTCTCGCATGCTGATTTATTTGCCTGCTGTGCCAACTGGTTACCTGGCCACCTTCTGAATCTTAATGGGTACCAGGCTCCCTCACGACCAGTAACCCCATCCACTGCCTCTGGGCTTACCATGCACTTAGGGACTGTGTCTGCAACCCCTCAGTCCCCTGCCTCCTGGCACTTACTCAGAGCCAACCTCCCCAGTGGCACTTACTTGAGCTCTGCCCTACTGCACTTTCCCCCGTCCGTCCCCCCTGGCACTCCTCCGCTCCCCTCCCCTTCCACTTGCATGATCTGATTGACACAAGGCCTAGTAAGGTCGTTAATTTTGTCCTCCCTTTGTCTCCCCTTCCTTGTCTTGGCATGTCAAGAAACACTTGTGTACAGGTGTGTTATATCATATTGTACAGCGAGAGGGGAACCACCACATTTAGAACACTTTAGCAATGGGAGTGTTAAGTGCCAACACCAGGGAACTGTATGTAAATGCCAGGCTACAGGGCCAGTAGAATTACAAACTTCATGCTATGTAATAAAAGCAATAATCATGAAAGTGCCAAAAGACTTGCGGTTTCATAGATCTAACAATCCTATGGAATTGTGTATACATATAGCGCTACATGCAATATTCCTCTCAATTTTACAGAAATGTGATAATGTGTGTTATAACCAGCAAAAGTGATGGTACTAAATGTACAAACCTGAGAAAGAAAGATGGTTGCATCGGACCTGCCTTGTTTGAAACACGCGATTCCATTTAGCACAGCGATCTGCGAAGCAAGCTATTGACATGCTGAGATATCTTACTGGCAAATATTATACCTGCCTCAAAGTCGTCTTACTCCCATGCACTGTTCTCAAGGAGCAGAAGCACACTAGATCTGCCTAGCGTAAAAGTCATATTTAATTCACGTCAAAGAAAATAAAGAGTTTGTGAATGTAAAGTATTAATGAAAGCTGCCATACCTCTCTCGGTTCAGATCATCTTACCAAAGTGTCCCTATTGCTGGGCAACTGACACCTATAGCAATAAAGAATCGATCAAGTTCTAAGCAAACTGCCTTTTAATGGATGCTGCGTTCACTCGGAAGGAAATGCAGGTGGCACAAGAGCCTGGGAAGGGAGGGGTCGAGGAAGACGGGCAAGAAATAACCTAGCTGTCTGTACGAGATACCACAGGTTCAAACTATCACACAGGCCTAAGCGTCATCCACTATGTGCATGCTTTATCTGTAGTCAAGATGTGGCATTACAAGGTCAGTCTGCCATCACCATTTTACATACAGCGATAAAGTAACAGACTTGAAGGCACGTGGGTTAAGGCTAGGTGTAACCCCTTATATCAATGCATCCCAACCCTTGTCTACAAATATCTGAAGGTTAACATGTTTCCCTTCACTTCCCGCGCCCCATTATGGAGGCAGGGCGAAGCAGTGAGGTCCCAATGCCAGCAAGAAAATAAAGCATCGAAGGGCGCAAGTTTAAAATGATGAAGTCTAAAGCCACAAGATGTTTACGTGCTGCACACTGCCCACTACGGAATGCTGAGTGGAGGCTTACTGTGCCTCAATCTCAACATATATACTGCATTGCTGATGATGCAATGTTGCCACATCTGCATCGATTTCTGGACTCGTTCATTGAAAAGAAACACATGAAATGTATCTAGTGGGAGCTGAGCATTTCTACCTCCTATATCTTTTTTTTTGTGCAAACTGTGCAGTGGGTATTAAAAACAAGTGTGCATAAAAGAGTGGGTGAGGGGGGAGCCAGGACAGAGTCGTGCCTCGGGGTAAGTGACACTTCTATAGGGACGGGCTTTCCCTATATTTCAACTTTGTTCATTTGAAGTGATGGTCGCCAGAGCAGGCTTTCTCCACTTTCTCCTCTGTAATAGTGTCACTGGTAATTAACCAGCATTGAGAATGAAGACGGACAACCATCTTGTTACTAGCAACGTTTCCAGACTATCCTAAAGGGCACAGGCAACAAGAGAGAAGGGCAAATAACAGGCAATAGTACCCAGCGAGGCACAATCAAATTGATACAATCTGATTGGCTCTTGCTGGGTCGTTACCGAGACAACGCAGACTTATCTGACTTCGAGAGACGTGCACCACGTCCCTCAAAGTTTTTACCCATTCTCTGTCTTGCCACCATGGAAAGGGAGAAGGAGCTACGTGCAGTCCTTTCACTCCGATCATGGTGGCCATTTATCTTGTTTATTTTTTGCTTTTTAGTTTAATGGCTGCCATTGAAAGGGAGAAGGGACTATGTGTCCCTTCTTTCATTTCCATGGTGGCCATTTTTTTGTTTACTTTTTTCCTTCTCTATTCGATGGCCAACATGGAAAGAGATTCGTTCATTGCCCTGCGTGTAGTCCCTGCTCGCTGATACTTGGTGTATATTTTTTTTCTCGAGTTGAAAAACAGTTGCAGCACTGTGTCTCAACTCAAGAAAAATTACTATTAGTACCCTGGTACAACGTGCCAGGGTACTAATAGCAATGGAACCCTCACAGGGTGGGGGCCATTACCAGTCACGCCGGGGGTCATTGCCCAGGGCAGGTCAGCCTACAAAACCATTATAATATTGGTGAAAAAAGTGTGAGAAAATAATGAGGTGTTAAAAAGCAAGGCAATACAAGTGTGGCTCACCCACATGCAGGGACATATAGGCATTGGCCTAGGGGGCCAGAGCCCAGAGCCGGCTCTGATTTACGTGCTTAAGATCGGGTGGAGAACATGGAAATAGGAGATGGTATCCTTGTAGTAGTAATGACGCGGATGAGGTGTCCAAACAGAGAGCGGCACGTGTCGGGCCCGTTAACCCGCAGCCACAGCTAGCATGCCAAGGAAAGGAGTGGGGCATAACCAATATGAAGAGTGGGCACTCATCTGACAGGCAGTGGAAACAATGGGCGCATGTCCCAGAGGTGAAGTTGGAACGTTGGCTGGGAGGCAGGAGTCGGTTTTGTACGAGTGGTTAAAGCCCAGTCTGATTGTCCGCAAGGGAACAGCCAATGGGTCAATGTAATCATTTTAAGGTATCTGTGGCCTGAAATATTCGAATTTAATGTAAGCTAAAAACATGGGGTTCAATGGGGACACAGGGTCTGATTTGCGAAGCGTTTTTCAATGGCATTGCTCCATTTAGAACGCGTTTGTAAATCAGGCCCACAGTCTTCGGATGCAACCGGAAGAATGTGAACGTTTGCATAGCGCGTGACAGGTCTGTATTTTCCACACCTCCATCCCCTGCATCAGATGCTCACATCTCCCCCACTGGAACTCCTGCTGACTGTGCCTTGTGGCACTTCATCTGGAAGGCGCAATTCGTCATCCGAATACCTGAAAAGGTGCCTCCATTTTAGCACCTCCGAGTGCAATGGTTTTGAAATACGAAAATAAATTGCTTGCCAGATGATGTTGCTCTGTGTTTATTTAAGCGTGTAACCAATATGCAACTACTTAAAGATGTATACACGGGTTTAGACACTAATGCGCAATAGTAGCAGTAATGTGTAAATAGAAGGGCGGGAAGAGAGATCAGACACATACAAAAGAGACAGCCTCGAAAACAGGCAAATGGAAGGTAGGGATTCGAAATCCATCTTATCAGTTCAGAGAAGAGAGAGCTAAAGAAGCGACATCTTTCCATATACATTACACGCTTGGTATAATGCCGTCAAATACAATAGAACATAAAGCGACTTGGGCTATAATGCCGAGATCACTGTTCCATGGGATCATACAGTGAATAATTGACGTGAGCTTTTTTCTTCAAAGGTAACCTTCCTGCCTCATTATAATTTAGACCAGACTCCTAAGACATCATTATTTCCGCATTAATCATTTCCACCTGACTTCTTCTCCCCATGATATTCAAGTTAACATTGACAATTCGATTCATAGCAAATTGATAATGGCATTTGGTATTCGTACAAAATAAAGAGTGCAGCTTGCTTATCTACAGGATAGAAACATATATGGTGTCCAATTGGATAACACAGTATTGTTTATTTTGTTTTGTCTTTGTTTAGAAAAATGGCCTAGTTGTATAATTGGCATTGATTTCCCTTTGCACATATAAGGGGAACTTGTGCAAAAATGTGACATTCAGAATCGCATTGTTTGCTAATCGATGTTTACATATTGCTGTATTTGTTCCTATTTCCCTTTTTATTGAAATAACTAAGAAGGCTTCAATCTGCAAAAGCCGCCAACCACAATAAAGAGTGATATGCATGTAAAATAATATGCAACGAATTAACCTCCTTCCATCACCCATCAAGCATTGCAGCCTTGCTGGGAGTCCTGAAGACATATGCTTACAGCTTGACAAGTTCTCTCAATACATTTTCCATCATTATAGTAAAACAGATTAACACCCAGGGTGGGAGAGCCAACAAATCAGCTTGCTCGGATCGCGTGCTAATCCCACAATCTCAGCCCGTGTTAGGAGCAGCCTGATGGCTGCTTCCCCGTCATCTTCCCCCACCCTCGCCTTCCCTCGGGTCACTGTTTCTTCCACTCTCTGGGGAATTTTGTATGCAGAAACAGTATAATCTGTTACTTTATTTCAATGCTCTCATGGCAGTAATCAAGCAGGGGCACCCTACTGCGGGTTTGAGCTTGTTGGTGCTGGAGAGCAGAGAATTAAAACGCACTTTCACAGGACAGGCAGTCCTATGAATGCCAATCCTAATATAGCAATCAAACACTTTTCAGAAAAGTCTGAAAAGTGTCTGTTTGCTGTATCAGGATGGCATTCATAGGACTGTCTGTCCTATTAACATGTGAATGAGGTTAACCTGTTCTCCTTATTTAACAAAGAGTATTTGCCTTGCTCTTCGATACAGACTTTTGTGGTCCCTTGGTGAAGGGATAGACCTGTCAACACATAACCTGGGTATGAGTCCGAGTCCCAGCCCATCTTTTTTTTTGGATGCCTCAAATATAAAACAAAATAAAAACAGGCATAGACTCTAGCCCTTCATCACTGGACCACAGGCGTCACTGGTAATTGCAGTGGTCTTTGCCGTATTGTTGTACAGATCAGCAAATAGCACTATGAAAGCAGGTAAGGAAATAGACCACCCAAGTCCCTTTAAAAGGGGGTCATGTGGTTTAATTCTTTAGCTGTGAAATGGCAATAGCCTTGCTCTTTGTTGTGTTGTTGTACAGCACAGCAAAGAGCACTGTGAAAGCAGCCAAGGAACTAGTCCTGTGAATTCTGTGATTACCAGGGACTCCTGTGGTCCACGGATGAAGTGCTAGCCCCTTTAGCCATGTTTTTTTCTGCTGCTTCAAATGTCATTTTTTTAAATGAAATTTGGGGTATCCAGAAAAAAAGACGGACTTAGGATCAAATCCAGAACTTGCAGTTAAACGGGCTAACCCTTAACCACTGGACCACAGGAGTCAGTTTCCATGTGCAATGCAAGCACAGCCTGTTAAATATACAGAATGTGTTTGCCTCATACACACATTCATTTGACATGCAGTCCTATGAATGCCATCCTAATATAAACAAATACATGATTCCTGTCATCTAGTGGTGAACGGTTAGTCATTTTAACCACAAGTTCAGGTTTTGATTCGCAGCCCATCTTTTTTTCTGGATACTTCAAATTCAGTTTTTAAAAACAACATTTGAAGCACCAGAAAAAACCAGGCAGGGACTCCATCCCAGGCTGCATTGCTGAAGGGGCTAGCCCTTCACCCCTGGACCACAAGAGTCCCTGGTAATCACAGAGCTCACAGGACTAGTGAACGTGTGTTTTAATACTCTGCTCTCCTGCAGTAACACGCCCAATCTCGCAGTAGGGGGCTCCTGCTTGATTACTGCCACAAGAGAATTGAATTAACAAAACAGATTAAGAATCTCAATATACATTTTTAATTAGGCCAACATTTGTAAATATTAACATTTTTGAGAGAACTTCTCCTTTAAGATATGCACGTATTATAATAATATTATTGAGTACGTTTTGCTTGGCTGCATATTGGAAATGTAATTTGTGCTTGGTAACACCTTACTAATTACTGTATCTGTTGTTTCCCTCGTTGGTGGTACTCATTTTATGACTTTTGAATGAAGAATGCATGAATCAGCCCTGAGGAGTGTCAATCACTCCGCTGAAACAGGAATATACTCACAATATGCAGTGCTATTGAATCCCCCTTGTGTTTCCCATTGATTAAAATTATAGACGTTGCACATCAATTTTCTGTCTGTATTGTGCACTAACACAACATGAACTGCTTTCCCCTTAGGTCATTAGCCAAAATGCATCTACATGGTATCCATGGGGTTTCTTAAAATCTCCCTTTAGGTGTGCCCTGTGTACAAGCCAGTTTCCATATTTATAAGAAGAATGGCATTCTGGAGGTCAATGTGATGCAACATATATAGAATTGCAGATGGGTAGTTGGTAAGAATGTGCATCTGATAAGGGTGCAGGAGCCCTCTTTGATGTGTATTTAACAATACAATGTTGTGGCCAATTCCATTTCAGAAAGCATAGTCTGCTAATCCGACCCCATTTCAGAAAGTGTCATGCTAAACAAATGGTGTACACCTGTGAGCTGCTATATAAGTCTCCCTGTTCTGCAGTTCCTGCTCTTCATTGCAACTGAACAGATTCAGAGGTCACAGGTGACAGCTGCTGTGAGAGAAAAGTCACTACAGTCTGTGGTTGCATTTTAATCATCAACTCTTATCAAACCCATACCATTATGATAAACTATCACCTTTTGGCAGGGTAATCTGGAAATATAGGCCATACCTAGGTTTTTGTATGGTAGTTGGTAAGTCACATAATTCTGAATTGGCTGATTTTTGCACTTGGGGGATCTCAATGTCACTTAGATTAGTAAGATTGTTGACTCTGTCCTCCCAATGTTCCCCCTTCCTTGCCTCGTCACGCCTTGAAACACTTGTGTATAGGCTCATTGCAAATGTCATATCATATCATACACATGTAAACACTGTGAGCACAAACCAGCCAGGGAAGGGTTGTGTGTGTTCTAGTCTGGCTGCCTGACTCTGCTCATCCAGCAGAACAATGGTCAGGAAGATTGTGCATCTCATTGATCCTTTGTGCAATCGAGTAACAGCTCTCTCCAGCAGGACAGCTCCCAGCAGGAGCCCACCTAGGAAACAAGCTTCAAAGAGCACACCATAAACAAAAGGGCCAGCCTCACTTTCAGGAGTTACAAATAAATGGGCCTTTGAAGATCATACTTATGAAGGGGGAAAGATTAGACAATCACGCAAAGCAGAACTCATGGGAGGATGGATTCCTACATATTGTTTTTCTGTGTGCTTCTCTTTAAGTCCTATCACCTATTCTTCCTGCAAAGAAAATCACGTTGGGTATGTTGCCCGAAGGCAAATGTCACATGTTAACCTAACAGGGATTGGACCCATTAAAGCAGGCTTGCTCTCGCCCAATCATCGGTGGCATTTTGCCTTTAAAGGGAAGTGCCCTCCCAGCACTGCACCTTCCTTGATTCATGTTTGGTCCTTCAAGGACATCAGGAAAAATTCATCTACACCCTGTTGGAAGGACATTTCGCTACAAAGACTTTTGCCAGTGGTCAAAGACACGTGTTTCAAAGAAGAGGCAAGCTCTGCTCCCTGCCCATCCCAGCGTACATTGGGGTGAACTAGATGTGCCTCTCACTGCCAGCTGCACTGGTACCCAGGCACCTGAATGAAGGTGAAGGACTCCTGTGTGTGCTTGCAAGCCTGGCCAGGGGTGGGAGTGAAGAGTGCAAGGACTCATCATGTTCCTGAGCATCTGCATTGGGACTTACACCAACAGAAGGATCAAAACATAGCTACTTGTCTCCTGCATTCTACAGCTACAAGCTGCCATTGAACTGTGATTCAAGCATTTTCACATAACTTCACACTGTCAGGGCTTGTCGTGTTGATTTTGTCACTTTGTCGAACCACAAAACATCGAACCAGCTCGACCACTGCACCGTAGCGGCACAGTGTGTCACCTGTTCAGCTCGAACACTAGATGACTGCTGCAGACAACTTCAAACCACTGCTTCTTCTGACCTTGTCACTCAGTGACCCAACCCAGCAGTTACCAATGGAACTGTCTCAGTCTTCAAGCTGACCCTGGTGACTCATCTAAACTGCATCATCGAATGCCACTTTAGAACTGCACAGAGCTCCACTTCTAACTGACTTAAATTACGTCTCACCCGCATGACACGCCACATTCAAATGTGGTATAGCACCAATCTGCAGCATTCAGAATCCTGGTTCAATGCCATTGAACAACCAAGAACTGAACCAGGTTCTGCTGAGAGGCACACGTCTCCATGGTGCACTTTTGGGAGTTAGAGGCTTCTAAGCCACCCATTTGAATCTTTTTCAACAAATCATATCCTTTTTAGTGACATTGTTTATGATAAATTTTTCTTTCATGCTGGCTACATAACCAGACGGCTTTCAGTATCTACATTCTGCATATTCTGTGTTGTTTCCACCGGGGCACATGTTGTTATTGTTTCTATAGTAGAGTTATTGCATATGGTGTGTTTAATTAAAGTACATATTTTTTATAGAACCTTGATTGGATATTCCCTTATATTGGAATGGTGTACTTTTGCTGATTGGGTTGCTACTGTGATCACATGCACACCCCTCTTAAGAGTAAAGCCTGCCTTCAACACGTTACCACAAAAGGAAAAGGAGGTATATCCCTTGGCTGTCTCTGTTACACTGTTATGATTGTGATCAATGTTGGTTTGTAGAGGTGTGAGGGCTGGGTAAGTGGTTACCCACTACTCATCCTTGTACTCCTGCAGAACAGTAGTCATTTTGTCAGAGTAGCTGTGAACAGTGAGTATATACTCCACCCAATGGGTTCAAGTGACAAATAATAGAGAAGGACAGTGAATCAATTAATAATAACATGATGAGCACATTTCAAGTAAGTTGAACAAGGTGTAAAATGTTTAGTCAATTATTCTGCAGTATTGTGCAACAATGATCAGATGAAAGCGTTACCTGAGTCTTCTGAGTACATTGAACAACTACCCAGTGACCCACATTCAAGGTGGCTTCATCAGTTTAGGTTTTTCCATTTTATGAGACTAGCATTCCCCTTGACATATGATAAGGGCCATGTCACGAATGTTGAGTCAGATCGTCGGATTATGCTGTCTGGGAAGATAGTCCTACTGCTTCACCCAGCTTCAGATGTCTTCTAAAGACCATTGATGTTTAGTGCCTTTCTGAACTGTCTGTGATGATCAGTGTTTCATTGGGGCAGTGCTAACAGTATATAGTGTTGGTCTCAGGCTAGAAAAGGCCTAACATACTTTGCCATTCTTGCAGAAACGGCAATCCAGTAGTAGAAACAGACACATTTCAGATGTTATGGGGGCAATTAATTGTACCCAATGTTACTGGTTGCTGGTGAAGAGCATTCAGGGAGTGAGTCATGTTATTGAACGGAGATGCGCTGCAACATCCTTACTGCAGAACTGGCTGAGCTGACAGCGCAAAGGGAAAAGCAGCGCGTCTTGAAGTATTCAACATAGCTTGATAGCAGTGCATTTATGTACAAAGTTCCTTCACTTGAGATATTATTTGACGTGGTGGAGACTGTTTACAATAGGCATGGTGAGGACCTGATTAAGCATAGATCTAAATTACAGTACAAAGTTAGCTGGGGAGGTTTGAGAATTGCTCAACACATGCCTGCTCGATAAGACCTGTATCCACTATTTTGATGGACCTAGGTAAAACCAAGTACATTTTGTTTCCTTTGCTCAAATACTTTAATGCATGGCTGCAATGGATTTGTACAGTAGCTTAGAAAGGTTATCTGTATTGTACTAATATTGTCTGATGGCTTAATGATGGCAAGGGGCAAAAGTAAGAATGAAACAAACATTGAAGGATGGGACACACCACAAGTACCATTAGCAGTTGCTGACAGATTGATGGGAGACGATCTGGGTTCTGTGTGTTTGGGAGACACCCATACAGTCCATTGCAGATTCCTGGAAGACCTCCAAATCCTTACGTGTATCACATAAGGTGGAACGATGGTGTCAAATCAGCACAACTATGCAGTGTGGTTAGGGATTTTGCATGGTACATGCCTCAATATATATATAGGGAGGGGCCTGGGATAGTTTCCATACCTCTAATAGGAAGAAGGCTGACTGGAACATGTCTGAGATGTGAGTACGTGCAAATTGGCCACTAATCCATTCTGCCATTGTGTGGTCTAATGTTTTGGATGCAAAAACCAGTAACGTATTGTTCTGTGGTTATTGGCATCAGTGACACATAGAACATCTTGTACTCACGCTGCAAGCTAGGCCAGGTTTCTGAGTATCATGAACAAAGGCACAGATGAAGACACTTATAACTCTTAATACATGTGAGGGGGATGCAGAGGCAATGGTCGTTATAAAGCTTGCATCTTTGTGCCTGGGGAATTGGTTTTCAATTTGACACCAGGAAATATGTTTTTTTTGAGAGAGAGGTCCTTCTTAGCTTTGATTTTAAAGGCAAAGATAAAAAAAAAAGAATAGGCCAAGAAGAAGACATCTCAGTGCAACATATGTACATGGTGTTTTCATGACTCATTACTAAAGTAGCGGGTGCTTGTAGGAACAACTGAACAAAGGGTCCACAAGTTTAAAAAATGGACAAGCAGGGGTGGACTGGCCCATATGGAACTCTGGAGATTTCGTGGTAGGCCTCTGCACCCTGTGCCACTTTTGTGTGGTAACCTATTTTATTTCCAAATGTTCTCATAGGAAAAGGGCTGGGCTTGTTGAACATGTGTAATATGGGGCCATTTTGAAAAATGTTTTCATTGCCTCTTTTGGTTCCCCATCCGCCCCTTTGGACAAGGAGAGCTGTGTTCAGGGGCATTTCTACGGGGGGGCTGAAGGGGCTATAGGCCCGGGTCTTTTGGTTGTAGCCCCGGATAGAAGCTCAGGAGCTACAACCAAATGGCTAGCTAGCCTGAGTCTCGACAGTCCTGATATTAGTGTAGCCCCGGATCTTTTCCAGACCTAGCAACACCCCTGGCTGTATTCAATTATGTATGTGTAGAATACAGGTGGGCTTAGTCCCGAAAACTCCAGGGAGCAGGGAATTAAATGAAGCCAGCAACTGAAGCATGCAAGAGGCCGAAGTCCTTACTATTGTGGAGGGCTTCCTAACGTCATTGATAACTCTGTCAAGGCAATATGGCGAGAGACCTGGTACCACGCTATTGAGCTAGATGCCATGAGCATACTCTTAAATGGTCATCCTTTTCTGCACTGGGTTACTGTTCTATGCACTTTCCTATTCGCCTATAGATGATAACTCCCGAAATATTTCCTCCCCCTGGGGGCTTCTTCTTCTTGCTAGTTTCTTGTTCCATTCACATTTGGAAACTCTTTATTTTCCAGTACCTCAACCGGTCAAAAATGCTGCCCACTGTTCTAGAGCCCAATCGTTCATACACTGGGCTGAAGTTTCCAGGTTCAAAGGATGTAGAAGGTTTTTGAAATCAATATCAGTAGCTGGTAGTAATTGGAGAGCTATAGTGTAAGACAAAACACCAGTTTTGAAGACACAACTGCACTTTAGATGTCTCTCACAATGCAGGCTGCATGGACTGATGACCCCTCATGTTTAAAGTTATGAAAACCATACTAGCCTTTCTGTTATAAGAACAAGTAATCTTTATTTTTTGGTCTAATTGAATTAATTAATTAATTAATTAATTAATTCATGTGGGTCGAGTTAAATAATCCTTGCACCACAGTTGTAAAAGGGAAATCCATTGCACTGTGTGTCTTATACCCAGGCCACATACATGTGTGTTTTCCCCACATCATCAACAGATCCACAGGTGGAACTGCTTTCAAAATATCCCAATGTTTTCTGAGCACAACAAATACGGTAAGACATGCAAAACAAAACGATGGTGTGGGAAGAGGCCCAGCCCTCGCACGAAGTCCAGGGGGACCTCCTATCCATCTTCCCCAAAATATATGCCGCCCCCCCACAGATTCCGGTGTCTCATTCGGCCTTGACTGGTAAACTAGGTCTGCTGGGGAATATTTGGACAGTACGCACTTCTGCCACACCATTATGGTCACCATTTGCGTCAGTATTTTCTAATGTGAGTACATATGTGGGTGTACCATGGAATATGCACTTCTGTAAATGTAATGTGGACACGTTTTCCACAGTAGTTAAAGTAGTCTTTCCTGGGATTAGATGAAGTCACAAGGAAGCACTGTTGTTGCTATCATAATCCTTCCCCTAGATAGCCTTGGACTCAACAGGCCATCTTCCAGCACTCCCAACAAAAAAATACAACCTGTGGGCTCTTTTTAAACTGTGGAAATAAGACACTGATGTTTCAAAAATAGTTCAACTAGCCATTAGAGATACTATGAATATATATGTGTATAAAACACTGTAGCCTCTGGACAGCCATTTGGACAGAAGCAGGATCCCCGTGCATTAGGCATGCAAGTGACTATCCCTGTCCCAGCCCTCCGAGTCATTTATAAACATTGCAACACTGATTGTTAATAGCTCTGAAACATTGACATTTACGTGTGTATGATACAAGAGAACAAGTTGGTGAAAGCTATGGTGCATCTTGTCTTAACATAAGACAATGTAATGTCAATCATTCATACCAAATGCAAACTGACTGTTCTGTGTTAATGTGTACATGGCTGCGAATAAAAACGTGCCTTCATATAAACATATAGCTTGCAATCACAGTTTGTGTTCTTTCATGGTGCAGTATATAAAAACTATTTACCAATTTAGGGCCGGATTCATGGAAATGTGTGCAAAAATCCCGCAGGAGCCGCATGCCGAGGAGGACATTGCGCAAGCCTGCATGCAGATTAGAAAATGTGATCCCTGCATATTCATGGAATTTACTGTGCAAAGTAACCGTATTCACAAGTCGCACCCGGAACGCCCCCAACACGCCCCCACTTAAAGCAAAAACAGCCAGGAGAGCTACCTGTGCATGCTCCCCCGTGAGCGAATACCTGCACCCATAGAAAACAGTGCATGGGGCCCCTGCAAGCAGGTGTGCAGATCAGGGACCAAATGCAGGCTCCCCCGTAACTGTATCGGCCACACATTTTTAGCAAGTTCTTCCCCATTTTTGAAATTCCGTTCCCTTACCTGCCCTCTATGCAAGCCACTACCACGCTCTGTGTGGAGTCTCGCACAAGGCCCTAAATGGCTCACAGAGACGTGCTGAACCTGCACAAACTCCACGCAAGTCCAGGAAAAGTACTTTGCATTCAATTCCATGAATCGACAAAGGTAGATTTGCACGCAGTTTGGCGCGCAAGTACCCTAATTTCCACGCAAATAATTCCATCAATCATGCCAATAATGGTGCTTGATTTATCAAACTCAGAAGGAGGAAGGAGACACTGTCTGTGATCTGGGTTATGAGCATATAACTTAGCAGCAATTGTTAAATGTACTGTGACATCTAACTGGTTGATTATCTCGGTGGGTTGATGTGCCTGGTGAAGAATTCTGTGTCGGACCTGAAAGTCAAACCTGCTTATTCTTCCTAGATCAATGCAAAAATGTATTTTGTTCTGGTACCCAAACCAATGCAAGAGATTGCCATGGGACGTATGAACAGGTTTTCAACATGTTACCATTTATTGCTAGGAAATTCCTGTGTACACACCCTGCTGCAGCAATTGGCATGAAATGTCCAAGTACTCCATTGTCAGGCATTGCCATCACATTCTCTGGCACTCATCCCATTGGCAGAGACTGCCATTGACTTTTTCGAGGTTTTCAAATTCCTAGGTGCACACCCATTGCTGGAAATTGCCATCAAAAGCCTAGGTTCTGCTTCCATTAGCAAAGACAACCAACAAATGTCAAGTAATTAGATAATTGACAGAGGTTTTCCTTAAAATGGCCAGATCTTAACAATTGCCTGGAATTGCCATGACATGCACATGGTCACAACACTGTTTCCAGGTATTGAAATCAAGTGCCCAGGTTGTCACTCCATTGCTAGGGATTGCCCTCCAATGTCCGTTTCCTTGCCCATTGAGAGGGACTTACATCAATTGCCCATGTCTTTACCACTTTGACAGGACTTGGCTTCAGATTCTCTAGTCTGTCAATTTCCCAGCATTTCCATCAAATGTCCAGATATTCAATCAATCAAGCAATCAATCAAACAATCAATCGATTCACTTTATTGTGGCAGGATGTCATACAGGTGCCCATATGACAGAAGAAATATTGAGAGATTATTGTTGAAGTCGTACATCACAGCATTTATAGATATTAAAAACATATATCCTTTCACCTTGGCTCATTAACACCTATCTCGCCCCTCTTGCTCACCTTATCTCCACTTCCTCCCCGCACTTCCAGTGTTCTGCAGATGACACCCTATTCTTCTTCATGCTACCGTCTGCATCTCTTATGACTTCCTCTGTCATTCCTGATTGCATTTCCGCCATCCAGTCTCGGTGTACCTCCAATGATCTCTGTCTCAATGCCTGCAAGACTGAGCTTCTTTGTATCAGGGCGCCTGTTCCCTCTTTTTCCCCCTTCACTCTGGCCACCCTCTGTGGGCTCTCCCCCCTCTCCTGCCGCTGAAACCAGAAAACTGGGAGTTAGCTTCGATTCCTCTCTCTCTTTCATTCCTCACATCTTGGACCTTGCCAAGAAACCCCATTTCCAACTCTACGTCCTCAGGGGCATGCTCCCTTTCCTCACTTTTCCCCAGAAGCATTATGTCTCCAGAGCCCTGGAACTCTCCAGGATGGATTACCGTAAGAGCCTCTTCCTTAATCTACCTTCTTCTTCTCTTTGCCACCTCCAGCTAATCCAGAAAAGTGCTGCAAGAATTATCCTTGCCCTCAAGTCCAGGGACCGTATCTCTCCAGCCCTAAAATCTATCCACTGGCACCCGGTCGCTGCAAGGATCAAATTTAAATCCTTCTGCATCATCCATAAGGCTGTCTGGGGCCTGGAACCACACTATCTGCAACTTGCTCTCGCCAAATACTCTTCTTCCAGATCCCTCTGATCCTCCGGCTCCAACTCTTTTCTCTAAGCACAGAATAGGTAGTTCTCTTTCGTCCGCTGACTCTCTCTTCCTGAGACGGATCTCCTCAAGTTCTGCAAGCACCTCAAGACTATCCTCTTCCCCTCCTCCTTCCCTCTCTCCCTCCTGTGTTAAACCCCTCTGTCACTGTGATTTGTGGCCTGGGCACTTATGTGTTCTCCTGGGTCCTGGACTTATTTCCAATCGCCCACAGCATCCTTCCTCCCCTGGCACTTGCCTTCAGGCACCCCTGGCCTGTGTTGTCTCGCAGGCCCTGCACTAATTGTATTGGCTGGTGACCCCTTTTCTGTCCAATGGTCACTGCCTGGCACTTACCTGTTACCTTTGCAAGAGACTCTCTGACACTCCCCTCCCTCTGTGTAACCTCTAGCACTTACCACCGTCCCCTTTCCCTTCTCTCTTTCTCCACTTCTACGCTCCGAATGTTCACATGGCCTAGGAGGACCGCTTTTTTATTTTATTCATCACTACTCCATTGTTTTAGCGTTGCCTTGTTTCCCCTCCATTTGCCCTGTGGACGCTTTGAAACACAATTTCTTAATGTATAAGCACCTTACAAATGCAAAATAATATAAATAAATAGAATACACTGTACATAATAAAATTGAGTTATTCTGAAATAACACAATAACAAAAAGTCCAAATATGGTCATATGATATGAAAAGCAATTCATTTTACATGTTCACATCACCCTGCTCAACAGTGCAATGACATTATAGTCTACTGTGCCACTAACCTACTTGTCAAGGACGGTGCTTTAAATAAAAACTGTTAAAGAGCACAAGTGCAATACAGAGGAGTCACTGTCAGGAAAAATTAAAATGCTTCAAAGCTAGCTGTCTTAGTAAAGGCTTCACAGTTCTCCGTCTCATATGGCTGTATTTAGAGAAACAAGAAAAACAGTGCATTGCAGTTTCTTGGGAGGCAAGACAAAATAAGTAACTGCCATTCACCATCTGATTGTCAGCAAGTACATTTGGGGAACATATAGCCATTGCTGAATACAATGGGACATAATTGAAATGTAATTTAGTAATAAATGATCACTGCCTCAAGTAAGGGAACCGTGTGAGATAGAGCTTTTGTCCAACAGTTTAACTAATAATTATATGGCACCTTCTTATGTTTTTACTGCACGTGTGTGTCCCAAACACTTTCAAATGTAGCTCAAATACGTTTCTTAAAATAAAAATATAAATGACTTGCCTAGCTCCGGCAAATGGCGGGAGAGGTGGCGTATAATAGGACCATGGACTCACCAAACTCACACTACAGGCAGTTTCTTCTTAATGCTGGTGGGCAGGGCTGTAATGCTGAGAAACAGAACTATTCTGCATGCACGGACTTCGATATTACAGAAAGGTAGTTGCTGCTCTCTCCTGGCCTTCATCTCTGCTGTTATGGGTCCAGGCAAGAAGCTTTCAGGGAGCGTTCTGAACGTGCAACACGGCTCCCTTATGCAAATTCTCCCATTCCTGCTTCATGACCTTGAAAAGCAGTACTGGGATAGTCTGGCAGGGAAGTAGAAGCAGTAGTAGGCAAGCCTGGTGCACCTAGGCTCCTGCCCAACAATCCACTCTGGCAGCAAATCTAGGGAGGTTGGACGGGCAGAGAAATCAATGAGCATCTTTGATGTTATAGGGGCCTCCTAGATTTTGGTCTTACAGGGGGAGAGGCCTCGGGGATTCCAGCTGTACACCCCACTCTCCTGTGGGCTTGCTGCTCTGTGAGGGGATTCTGTCCAAGGCTGCCTACCATTAGTTGTGACGCAGACAGTGCATGGAGACAGATGGCGGCTATTTGAAGAAGGTAGTGAGACACCCAAAGAGCACCTGCCGATTTTGCTATGTACGCACTGTCTCCCATCACTTTTCTGACTTATTTTGTTGTAGTTTTGCCTCGCTAATGAGCTCAAATATTTTTCCTCACCAATTATCCAAAACGTGCCATACATTGTCGGTATGTTTACAGCAGTCGGTGTTTGGATGGACCAAAACTGGCTTAAGCTCAATGGCGACATAACGGAGGTGATGTTGGTGGGTTGCTCTCCTAGCCCAGCACTATGGACCCCCGCTTTCTGGCCTACCTCTCTGGGCCCCCTGCCCTGTCCGGTGGACAAAGTTAAGAACCTAGGGGTCATTCTCTCCACCTCCCTGTCCATGTCAAACCAGGTTTCAGCGGTCTGCCAATCCGCCCACCACCAGATTAGGGTACTTAAGAAGGTCCTCCCTATGATCCCAGAAGCTATGCGCCCTCCTGTGGTGGCCGCACTAGTCCTGTCACGATTGGACTATTGTAACTCCCTGTATCTTGCTCAGCCAGTGGGCCTTCTCCAGCGCCTCCAACGCATGCAAAACCTGGCAGCTAGACTGGCCACAGGCTCTCTTTATGGAGCACATATTTCACCAGGGCTTCGCCAACTTCACTGGCTCCCAGTGGCTCAGCGAGTTAAATTCAAATCACTGTGTATTGTCCACCGGGCAATCCAGGGCCTAGGAGCAGAGTTTCTTCAAACCAAATTTGTCCGATATATCCCGGAACGCAATCTTCGCTCCTCGACCACCAACCTTTTGGTGGTTCCTAGGTACAACCAGGAAAGACTCGGTGGCAGAGCTTTTTCCATCGCTGCGGCCAGGTTGTGGAACACCCTCCCACCGCCACTCAAGTCTACCTCTAACCACCTGGCTTTCAGGAAAGCCCTGAAAACAACTCTTTTTTAGCTCCCTGCCTACTATTGTTCTTCCTGCTCGGTAGCTTCCTCATCAGCGCCATGATGCCTTTGGGCGACTGTGCGCTTTATAAGTGAAGGTAACATAACATAACATTGTCTTTGTTCTAAGTCATGCATTTCCCTTGACGTGTTAGTGAGTATTAGAATCAAAGGGAAGGGGTGATCTAATTTGGTTTGTCTGACACACATTCAACGAGGATGGGCGTTATAGAGAGCAGAATGTTCTGGGCATTCACTGGGCACCTTGCTTTATTAATTAACTAAATTACTCGGTGTTCTCTCATTGGCTTACAAAGCGCATTTGCTGTCAGCCTATCCCATTCATGAATTATTCAATGGTCATTTTGCCCCGTGCACTGTCCAGCCTTCCCTACACGATGCTCATCTTGCCCTAATCACTGTTCAGCCTGACCTCAGATCAGCAATCCCAATTCCATTCTCACCTCCTTATTTATTGCTCAGCCCTTCCCATTCCATTCTAACCTCTGTATTTATTGCTCAGACAGCCACATTGCATTCTCACCTCCTTATTTATTGCCCAGCCCTCCCCATTCCATTCTCACCTCCTTATTTATTGCTCCGCCCTCCCCATTCCATTCTAACCTGTGTATGTATTGCTCAGACAGCCTCATTCCATTCTCACCTCCTTATTTATTCCTCCGCCATTCCCATTCCATTCTAACCTCTGTATTCATTGCATTCTCACCTCCTTATTTATTGCCCAGCCCTCCCCATTCCATTCTCACCTCCTTATTTATTGCTCAGTCAGCCTCATTCCATTCTCACCACCTTATGTATTGCTCAGCCCACCCTCACCTCCGTAATTATTGCTCAGCCAACCTCATTCCATTCTCACAACCCTATTAATTGCTCAGTCAGCCTCATTCCATTCTCATCTCTTTATTTATTGCTCAGCCCTCCCCATTCCATTGTCACCTCCTTATGTACTCCTCAGCCCGCCTGATTCAATTGTCACCTCCTTATGTACTACTCAGCCCACCTCATTCCATTGTCACCTCCTTATGTACTGCTCAGCCCGCCTAATTCCATTGTCACCTGCTTATGTACTGCTCAGCCCGCCTCATTCCATTGTCTCCTCCTTACGTACTGCTCAGCCTGCTTCATTCCATTGTCACCTCCTTATGTACTGCTCAGCCTGCCTCATTCCATTGTCACCTCCTTATGTATTGCTCAGCCCGCCTCATTCCAATGTCACCTCCTTATGTACTGCTCAGCCTGCCTCATTCCATTGTCACCTCCTTATGTATTGCTCAGCCCGCCTCATTCCATTGTCACCTTCTTATGTACTGCTCAGCCCGCATCATTCCATTGTCACCTCCTTATTTATTGCCAAGCCCGCCTCATTCCATTTTCACCTCCTTATGTATTGCTCAGCCAGCCTCATTCCATTCTCAACTCTTTATTGCTCAGCTCTCCCCATTCCATTGTCACCTCCTTATGTACTGCTCAGCCTGCCTCATTCCATTGTTACCTCCTTATGTATTGCTCAGCCCGCCTCATTCCATTCGCACTTCCACACGCAATGCTCTTCCTGCCTTCTTTGCTTTCGGACTGCATCATTCATTGGTCACTCCACCTCATGTCCCGCTCACAGCCTGCACACCATTTCTCCTTTACCGTATTTCACTGATTACTTTGTGCACTCACTGGCCACCAGTCCTGCCTCGCTGATTAAGTTCTATATAATAATATCACTGGAATAACTGCAATTTTTGAAAAAATATGTATTTCCTGATGCCAAAAAGTACTTTCCACATATTCCATGACTTAATTTACTTACCTAATTCCAGTCCTAGAATATCTGGCGAAAGTTCTGGATGGTGGTCAGGGATCAAAGAAGAATATTGCTTAAAACATGATATTATGACTCGATTACCAGATCAGTCTGGCACACTCACTAGCAACTTTATGTAATTGGCTGGTCACCCCCATTCACTCACTGCCCCCACCCGCCTCCTGCATCAGATAACCAGTGGTGAAATGGCCTCTAGAGAACTCTGGAGATTTCCCTCTGACCTCTGCACCCTGTGCCCTTTTTGTGGTAAACTATTTTATTTTCAAATGTTCTCATAGGAAAAGGGTAGGGTTTGCTGAAAATGTGTAATATGGGCCACTTGGAATAGTATTTCCAGGGCCTCTTTTGGTACCCAGTCCACACCTCCAGCTAACTATGTTTTGTTACTCAACACCTCATCATCTGTTCCATATCTCCCTGGATCATTGGACACATACTCTGAAGAAGTGCCACCCAGAAATGTTGCAAACATCCAGCAATAATAATAAGTTACCTGAACTGGGTGGTATTGCTCTGTGGCCCTTTTACGAGGGCACCAGGCCATTACCACCCTGTACGACCGAGGTAACTCATGCAGGGGTGCCTTTATTTCTTTGAAAGAATGGGTCTTATGGAGAGCGCATCCTGTTCTTTCAAATAAATGGTAATCCAACATGACTACCATGGAATTGGAAGTGAGGCTCCCTTTGGAGCCCCTCTTACGTTTCTGTGGCTGCCATTGTAGATGAGAAGAGTGGCACTGTGGGGCCGCTCTTCTCATGTTCAACCTATTCATGTAAGTGGGAGTGGAGGGGGAGAGAAGTGGCGATGGCAGGGGGAGGGAAAATGTCAGGGTGAGCACTGGCAGCTCCGAAGTTGCTTGGAACACAGGCTTATTCCTTTAGGGTCAGCCTGCGTTCCAAGCAACCTGATTGGCTGAGGCACCCACCCAGAGTGCCAATATCTAATACATAAGATGTTGTTGAAAGTGGGATCAGTGGACACATTTAGTGCAACTGTTGTAATAATATCTTTCCTGTGCATAAGATGTGGTTGTGGTTGAAAGTGGGATTAGTGGACGCATATAGTGAAGATGTGCCAATGTGAAATGTTGCAATGATATCCTATGCATAAGATGTGGTTAAACATTTAATGCATTGTATGGTAATTTCTGTACATGTACACAAGTGACCCCTAAATGTCATTATTCATCCAATGTGCCACTTCACACATTAGAGTCACAATTATGGTCATTGATGCCTCCAAATGTATGTGTTGCCTTCTGTTGCATGTATTGCTATGAAATAATGTAATTTCTAGCTATAGTATATCATTAGAGGTCACCCTCTGATTTCTATTCAATAGTTCTCTATTAAATTGCACGTTGTGTAGCATATGCTGTTATCGTCAGCAAGCTATTGTATTTTTTTTTTTTATCTTGTTTTCACTCAGTTATGTTGTATTGATATAAATATTCCCCTGCACCTTTAACTAGACACCGTGCCACATCAACTGGTGCAAAAGTGTATCACTCGTCTTCCGTTAATATCCCCTAGTTATTCACCCTCTTTTTTTCTCAGCATGCCTTGCTCGCCGGTTACATTGCTTCGCTCACTTGACACACTACTGTTCTGTCTGTCGCTCTGCCTTTCTTATTGGTCACTTAGTGTCATGCACCATTTCCTCTGGGTAACTCACTGGCCACTCAGTCTCATTCTCTCAGGCCATGCTGCTACTACTAACTGGATACCCATCTTCCAAGGTTTCTGCATTGGTGGTTGGTCTGCTTCGCGGCGTGCTGTGTTCTGCTCGCCATGGTGCCTAATAATGGTGCCCAGGTCCACATGGTTAGCAAATGGACTCTACGATAGACCTGCCCCAAGACAGTCTGAATGCTAGGAATGCGGACTATGGCCTCTGGTATAGTCTTTGTTCATAACCCTCTGTCGTGTGTATAAGCCAGTAATATACAACAAATGGACCTCGTGGTGAGGTTGGAAAGGTACCACTAACAAATTATTACAATACAAAAATAAATGTATTACAGAATACAACAAAATGCTAAAACAATTTAATTAAGAACATAAATCGCATATTTGACATCCATTTCATTAGACCATTCATGCACATACTAACAATCACACAACCAATGTCAACTTAAACAATACTATGTGTCAACCCTTACGTAGAACCCTTATTATACAACCACAAGGTATTTCAATTTTCCACACCCAAATCAACTAACAGTCTCTACACACACTGTTAGTTGATATGGGTGTAGAACATTGAAAATACAGGCGTGGGAAAATTGAAATACCTTGTAGTGTTATAATAAGGGTTCTACTTAAGGGTTGACCCATAGTATTGTTTAAGCTGACATTGGTTGTGTGATTGTTAGTATGTGCATGAATGGTGCAATGAAATTGATGTCAAATGTGTGATTTATCTTCATAATTGAATTGTTTTAGCATTCTGTAGTGTTCTGTAATACATTTATTTTTGTATTGAAAGAATCTGTTAGTGGTACCTTTCCAACCTCACCCCCAGGTCCATTTTTTGTATATTACTGTATCACTTTCCTGGAAGACCTTCGGGATTACAGGTACCCCTATACCCTATACGTGTGTACAAGCCAGAAAAATAGCATAGAAAACATTGTGTTCAGCTATTTTAAAGCCGTGACAGGCATATGCAGCTTAATTTGCCAAACTGACAACCAACCACCAAATCCAAAATCCCTAAGGTTTATTGTTATAATGTCATGTTCATTAAGTTGCAAGTTATGTGTGTGTGCTCATTCCCCCCCCCCCCACAATAAACATATACATTTTTAGTTTTCGTCTTGGGAGGATAGCTCAGGGGCAGCGTACTCGCCTTGGAAGCAAGAGGACACGGAGCAGCAGAAGTTCGATCACCGGTCCGCGCTTAAAAACCTCTGGGTATTAAGCGTGTTGTATAAATAACCTACCATATCATACACATCACCGCGTGCTAATCATAGACCTCGGGAGAGGTTATCATTGCATGTGATAACCGGTTTAAGCTTGGACTCGAAAAACACCTTACAGGCAGGACATTAATTTCATGTTTGATCACCACCTTATTTACTAGTCGGTATAAGGAGATGCTGTGAAACATATAAATATAGATAACGTGAAGTTCATTTTTATTTAAACTTGCAATGGTATAATGTGTGTCTCAGGCATATATGGCAGACAAACTTCATGCAAACATGGCACTTGCACCTCCTTAGAGGTGGCCAGATAGTTTCCGGTGATCGAAAACTGTAGAGGTGCAAAGAGGCTTTTGACTGCAATGCAAACTCCTCCTGCGTGGCAGGAGCCGGATCCACTCTGGGCGCTGGGTATGAAAGTCAGACTGTGAGGACGGCTGGTGGCTGCTGCGCGTTCATTCTATGTGCGTGCACGCTTCTCAGTGAAAACCGCAAACGAACACAGAAGGAGGTAATTACCGTGTCTAATTAATTCCGCTAGTAAACCCTTATCTGTTTACTCGTCGGTTTCGTGAAGGGAGGCGGGGCGAGAGTGGCGTTTGTGAACTAGTGACTTTTATGGAATAAAATAAAATAATGCAAATGCACTAAAATCTAAATGAAATCCAGTTGCACTACTGTTTACTCGATGGTGGGGCTAACAGTGTGGAGGACATTTGCCGAATTCATACATTTGTTGGAGAACTGTTGAATGGAAAAGTACAGGCGACAGCGAGAACAGAAAGTCAAATTCAGATGCCACAAGATGGCGCCAAAGAACCAAGGAAACCCCATAGGTTTTTCATTGCGTTACTTTTGCCGACTACAAACTTCACAAAGGACGTGTAAAGCGTGAAGACCACACCATTCATTCACGTGCAGGTTTCATTTATCAGCTCTGCTCCAATGGCGAAGTTTCATTGTAGACGTGTGCAATGACGTATGCAATGATTCCATATACTTCGTGGTGGAAATGTAACACATTGCCACATCTAAAGTGTTGTTCGTGTGAAATTAAAACTATTTAAGGCCCCGAGCGAGCCTCCCCTTTCCTCCCCCTCCCTTCTGCTGCAGGCAGATCTTCATAGAAACGCTCGCTGAACAGACGACAAGCAGAGAAAATTGTAGGTCTGCGCCAAAGGTTTCCAATGTGCAGGGGACCACAACACCCAGAACAAAATCGTCGTGGAGCTGAATAAATAAATGATAAGGCGGCCGACTCGCCCAAATGCCCGTATCCACTGCGTAGGCACAGCAGCCAAATTATCAATTTCCCAGGAGAGTCCCCAGAGGCAGCACAGGTGACAGCCTGGCCTGCAGAGATCCAACATGGCTGACCGCCCTCCCGGTTGCGTCAATGTTCTAAATTGTGTAAGGATTCGGATGTAACTCGTCGGTGAATTATGTTTTGAACTGCTCCATTGAATCCGAGTTTAAGAACCTAATCCAAAGAGAGGATGTGGGTGCCCAATAGCAGGAGCCGCCGGCACGTGCGCCACGTCTGCCTTGTAATTTGCTGGATTGATACAAGTAAAAATTCAACACAGGCTGTGTGCTCTAAGAGTGAAATAAATAGTGTCCATTTTCTGGAGCAGGTAGCAATCACGCCAAGTTACACCTGCCATGATTCCTCTGTCGGAAATTATACGTGCTGTGGCAGTGAAGCGTGCACATTTTGACCCGCGAGCTCGCTCATCGCCCCTATGAAATGTACTAACTAGGCCACACATCCAGTCTGTGCTTCTGGTCACCCATTGAATGCAAATACCTCAATGACTAGGTCTTACAGTTTCCAGTCCATGGAAGATCTCTTCTGACAGGGAAGTCGGGGGAATTTGGGGCAGACGCATTTTCTTTGGGTGGCAGACTCTGCCTTGCCTCACGTGCACATAGGGGCAAACGTCGAAGGGACATGTGGGTGGACAGAACATGCCCATTTTTTCCAGAGGGCAGGTCCAGTCCCCTCTGGGTTTTTTCAAGGAATTAATAAAATGATACTTGTCTGCAGCCGCTGGAAGTTAACAGCCCCCAGCTGCGACGTGACGCCAAGTCACGCAGCTGTGAGGCCAGGGATTTAGCCAGAAGGCCATATGAGCTGATGATCAGGAGGCTATAGAATGCCTCATGCTGTCACTATTCTATACAGGGCATGTTTTGTCACAGATGCTTGTGTATGTATGGCGTGCACCTTTTATACGTCGCCAGGAATATTATAACAACATTCTATTCTCTTGCCAATTGCGTATCTGTCCCATGCACTTTCTTCAATTAGGACAGACACATTGAATGAAAAGTGCATCGTTCACTTCAGGATATGTTCACTTCCTGTGACGTCACTTCCCATTGTGTATGCCACTTCCGCACTTTTTTTTTTCTTCAGGAAGCGACCCATGTGCAGATCATTAATGACAGCAGTGTCCATTTTATGATGTTGCAATCAGAAACATACATTTACTACCAGACCTTTCTATCCTGTTAATAAACTGAAAGTGAGTGGTAGTGATTTTGAGTCACACTGACCGAAATCAATGTTCACCTTTCCCAGTACTTTCAAGACAGTTACATCGTATTTTATCATCACATCATCAACAGCGGTGTATAATGTGTATGCCTGCAGCTTGAGTAAGCACGAGGCTAATATCAACTGACCGGTATAAATAACACTGTCAAGTTATGTCTGGCAAGGGCGCCGAATATAGCAGGGTAAAGGGGGCACCTGCCCTCTTTCTTCTACAGCACGGGGGCAGGAACCCCACTTTGCACCTGCCTACTGTACTTCTCAAATGAGATCACACGGGCCAATGATACGTCTGGAGATTTGAGCAGTGCATGTGAACTTCGCTGTTGCTAATGCAGTGACTTGGAGCAGTTTCAGGAATCCACCCCCAGTGGTGAATTCTTTAAAGCTGAGTGACAGTCCCCAAAGCAGAAAGTGGCGAGGTAACATGGAGGGTCCGTTGACTGTTGCTGTCGATCACTCTATAAATCCTGTAGCTTTTTTCAAATTTCTTGTGTAAAATATTCTTTAGAATACACGGTTTCCACCTGAGAAGGGGTCGAGATTGGTTGCTTGCTCATATTCACAGTGTGGGGAGGGACCTTTTCCCCGTAGTAAAATCCAAATGTAGACACCCATGTTGGCTGGGATCAATACGAACAGCATCTTGTGCGATTTAGCAAGCTTAGTGAGGCAAAAAATTGCTAATATCTGTGTTCAAGCTGCAGACGAAATAGTTGAATCGTGCCAGGCTCACCCAGCCTTCTCTTCTTCAGAGGGTGATGAACAGGGTAGCATTAAAGTGAAGAACGCGATCATCCCCTTTTAACACGGCTATGACACGGCAAATATTCTAGTGTCAAGCGATGGATGAAAACTGCTACCACGATTGCTTCGGCGTAGCAGCAGCCCTCATAGAGAGTCAGCCATGGCTAATGGACCTTCTCCGTTGGCAACAGAGGCGGGCCCCACCTTGCTTCATCAAGAAGAGTTCTTCATTGGACCCCCAAATCTGAGCCACTGAAACAGAGCTCATGATCCACTCCTCTTGCCGTTCAGTTTTACAACATAAGTAAATTGCTCTTCATCGTTCGCTGATTCATTCACGTGGTCACACAATACCACAAAGGACACCATTACAAAAAACCCTTCTTTCAAAACACGCATCCTGGCTTCTTAAATGCATGAGCCCTCCATGCGCTTGAAAGGAACCTTGAAGGTAATTCCTCGTCTGTCAATCATTGGTGCATAGCAAAAACCAAATCTGTAAGACACATTCTAATGTGCTATACCACCTTCGCTATATATTATAATACTCCAGAATGGTGTATGACCTGCATTATCTGTGAATGTGACCGCTTGTTGGCGCGCTCCTCTCATCTTCAGGAAAGTTCAGCAAGCGTTCCTATGATGATATATCAATGTATTAAAACCAATGCCCTTTCAGAGTTCATTTCAGACCGAATAAAACACGGGAACCTAGACTATAGTACTGAAGAGTCCCAAGAAACGAGTTGCGATTTCCTTATATAAGGAGGCACGGCTAACACCTTTTGGCTCATTCCCGCACATGCCATTTCACGGTGAGGGATCATTCATTTATAACATGGGCACACACCAATGCGCCGGCTCCAGTACGTGTCCCATGAGAGACAAGCAATCACGAGCAACACTCTTTTTTTAACCCAATAATCCATCTAATGCCCTCTTTTACAACATATTGTTTTTTGCACGTTGCTGCATCTTTACTCAATGTCTAAAAACTCCTTTGTACTTAAAAACTATTCCTCTGAAGGTATACACAAGTAAGGCTCTTGATGTTTCCATGTTTCAGAGCTAGATTTTTTGCAATTAGCTATAAAGAATAGTATGAAATACATGGTTATCTGAATGTTTACATCTCACCATGTTTTTTTTAAAAGGGCCAGGAGGCTACCTGTATAGTTTCAAAGCAGCACCCCTCCCCTCAGGGCAAAACCGGAAATCAATGCATTCATACACGTTGTGTAGAATGAATCAGGGTGACATTGCACAACGCATGCAGGAGGGCACACACAGCCACACATTCATTTGTGAGACTAGTTCTGTGCAACTAACACACGTTGGAACTATAGAACAGGTTCCATGGGCCCTTCTCTAATACTGAAGGTGCCATTTGACTGTTATAGTTATGTATGGGCAGTGCTTTAAGTAGGATGAGAAATCAAGGAGGGTTATAAGAATGGGTCTTTGCCTACGCGCTGGGCGTTGCTAAAGAGTACTGGGCATGGCCTACAGGGTGGTAGGTTGCTTAGACAAGGGCCACCTTCCCCAATCCATACATCATAATACCCTGCAAATATATATTTGGGGAGACTGAGCATGATCTCAGGTGGTTCTATTTACATCAGTTATGCACGTTGAAAACATATCTATATCTCGTTCTGTATCACCCCGTCTTACTCAGTATTTAAGCTAATCGACGCATTCTGTAAATGGCCTATATGAAAGGGGAGGGAGACAAACAGCACCAATGTGGGCAGGACCGAACTAAGGATTCGAAGGGCCCTAACTGGCAAAACATCAGTGGCCCTAATATGCAAATTTGAGCAAATAACTGATATCACAGAAAAAGGCACACAGAATGCTACAAAGCCACAGAATCAGTCGGGTACTTAAGGGGGTCATGGAAAGCTAATGTAAAAGAAGTGGCCAGGAGTAAAACAGAAGACAAACACTTTGTGGTGTACAATGTATGAATGATCACTGGTATTATTCTATATAATGCAATATCATGAGTGAGGCTTTTTTGGGAGCGATGGCTTGTGTGAGCCAAATCACTTCTTGGTACTTCTAATTTTGGCAAATGAGGCACAGTCAAATGAAATGATTTCCCCTGAATTGTGCACTTTGGTTAAGTGACGAAGCCTGACTTCAGGCCAGTCTGCAACTCAGGCACTGGAACACATATCTTCCAAGCATTAGTACTTAGAAATATTGTGTGCCAGGGATATTTTTTACAGAATTGGTTTGAAAACTTCTACTGTTTTATTGTATCCTTGTTGCTGTTATAATGTAAAGTGCTTTGGAGTAAAGTGCTGTATAAACCCAATAAACATAAACATAAATAAATATAAACTTTGAAATATAGTGCAAAACGAATCTGTAGTAGTTTTGGTGTATATGTTTAGTCATAATATAGCTTCACGCACGGTCGGTGGGGCAGGCATGGGCTTTAACGGCCCACCAGCCTGAGTTTTGTTAGGCCCGAGTGAAGCGAGGGCTTCAGCTCGAGTGTGAAAGCTACTCACACACTGGGATTTACCGGGATGTGGATAGTTTTCATTTTCTTTTCCTTCTGACGGGAGAAGAGCTCAGCGCAAGTACATCTCCCATCAGAGAAAAAAAATTCTAAAAAATGTCTGCCACCATTAAAATAGAAAAGGGACTAGGTCCCTTTCGGATGGCGGCAGCCATGGAAAACAAGTTCCAAAATGACCATCGTCATCCATAAAGGGAACTGGTGCCTTGTCTATTTTTATGGCGCAGGCCATTTATTATGACATTTCTTGATCTATAGAGGTGCGGCCGGTGAATGCAGAATCGTGCCAGGGAAAGGCGGCTTGTGATTGCTCAATATGCCTTTCCTGGGTGTGGATGTCCAAAATAGCAACATGCTCCTAATTCAGAAGCTACAGATGAGGATTATTTTGACTGTCAATTGAAACTCCAAGCAAAGCTTGTATTACTTAAAAAACATAAACCAATCTACACGCCTAACAATTTTCTCTTGAGATGACCACAGGATGAGAGGACATTAGCAAAGGGGTTGTGCCTGGGGCAGACAGGACAAAGTGACATAAGTGCAGAACTGCTTATAGTGTGAATGAAATGATCCTATTTACCCGTTAGGACTTGAGTCAGTGAGAGTAAGCAATTCCACAGGTCTTCTTCAAATGTTGTTAAAATCATTAGAACAACAGAGAAAAAAAGCACACAAGGCCAGCAACCTCCCTTCCAACTTCCCTGTTGACTCATCATGACTCATTTGCCCTCTTGCCCACTCTAACTATTGATATGCATGGGGCCTCTTTGAGAGCAGGACCCTGGGTGACCCAAGTTGTCTTTCCTAAATCCAGCACTGTATTTGGGAGGCTGGCTATTTTGCATGAAATCAAAATGCATTAATGAACGTACATTTACCAGATAATTTGACAGATACGATTGTGTTAGCAAATAAAGATTGCATCACCTGTGAGGACATAATGTACCCTGGGCTTGGTGCTCATTTCCTTTGGCAGAGCACTCACCGTAACCGTGATATGTCTACAAACCCAAAGCCATATTTACTCATTTGGACCGCCTCAACATTCAGGCACAGTGTATCCTGTGTCAGCCAATGATGACTTCCCAGTTCCCTAAAGACCCACAGCTCGTAAATAGGTTCCACACCTTGAGTCTACTGAAGCCCTAATACAAATGTCAAACTGCACACAGGAGAGGCTGCACTCAAGTGCCTATTAGTGTAGCACTAAGGAATCCTCAGCCTCCATGCCATTTGGTGACTGATGGATCACTGCCACTTCAAGCCCTATGCATGGTGTCATCAAGTGCAAACCTAGCTGGAAAGCAACGGAACACTGATGCATAAAGAGCGCGCCTTAGATTGAGTGTTCTTTCTCTGTGGATTGTCTCATTTGCATGGGCACATTCCATAAGCAAATGCAGGATGGCTTTCTGCCACTAATGCGTATCCCATCATAATACATATATTATTTGATGCTTTCTCTCTGAGGGAGTGACTTTAGGCCTACCTTTGGGTAGTCTGCAAAGTGGAAATGCTAGTGGACGCATTTTGCAGATACTAGATTGTTCCCATGGACATTCTGGTGCCAGCAACCAGGAACACTGTTCTTTGTCAGTGCACTGAAATGCCTAGTCCTTTTAGAGGGACAGGGGGAGCCACAGAAATCATTGATACTTGAACAGCTTTTCAAGTAACCACACATCCAGTGTGTCTCCCTGTGCAAAAGAAACACAGGGATGAAGTAGCAAATTTGTATAGAGTGCAGTTGTAGTCTGAAGGGTGTCACACCAATCCTGGAGCAGCTTTGAATACTTGTGAATGGTCCCACTTATGTAATGAGACTCTCACACATTAAACACACAATGTATGCACTGCACCTGGGGAATTATTGTGTATGTTAGCTCATAGACAATTGAAAACAAGTAAGAAGCAATAAAGCAATGGAAAACCCAGACGCCAAACTCACATTTGGAACTCTGGGAAATATTTTACTAAAGAAATGCCCATTTACTTTTTCTGGGTTCAATTCCGTACTGAGTCTTGGTACAGTCTGCTGATCTCCATTCTTTCCGATGATCTAGACTCAAATAAGGACATTACCATGTCTAAATACATGTGAAAGCTAGAAGATGTGTTGTGAAACATGTCTAGTGTCTGCTATTCTAAAGCAGCTCATCTCATGGCAACAATAATAGTCCAGGAATGGGAGGACAGAGGAACGTCTTAAGATGGGATGCTGTAGCCTAATTCAGTGACAGATAGCTATCTACAATACATTCATAAATTCATCCAAATTAAGATCTGGAATACAGCATTAGATTAATATTCTTATATATGGCATCTGAGTTTCAGAATGGGTTTATGATGAATACACCTGCCAAGTGATGCCCATGTTTGTACATGTTTGTAGTATTATGTATTGTGTAGAACGAGAATGTTGAAGGGAGGATTCGACGAGGGAATGCGGCGGAGAGTAGAAGGACGGTTGGAAGAGGCGAGAAGCAGAAGCAGTATTCATATCCCCTTATATATGTATTTAATAAATACTGCATTTACGTCCCTCCGTGTCCGTGTGCTCCTCTAACGGTATCCGCTATACTACAAGTGGCGATGAGGATTCCCTGCAGTGAGCCATGGTCGGACCGGTGCAACAGAAGAATGGTGGCATCCAGACCACACAGGTGAGGGGTCCCAAGCAGTAATAAACCCCTGCAGAATATAAGCAAAACTGTGCACGCCACACTGTGTATTGATGTAATGAGCAGCGCGTCAATTAACAGGAAACGTACTGCCGCTCTGACAGTTGAAAACATTAGCGGAAAGGACGTTACAACATGAGAATCCTCACGCAACGTGCTGCCATTTTAACAGAGTGATGGAAGGAGGATGTGTAGTATCGTGTATCGTGTAGAATGACAATGTTGAAGAGAGGATTTGATGAGGGAATGTGGCGGAGAGTAGAAGGATGGTTGGAAGATGAGAGAAGCGGAGGCAGCATTCATATCCCCTTATATATGTGCCAGTTTAACCTACCTTTAATAAATACTGCATTTACATCCCTACGTGTCTGTGTGCTCCTCTAACGGTATCTGCTATACTACTATGTTCTTCGAGGCAACCTTTGTAGAAGGTAGATATTCATAGAGATGTGCAGAATTGGCCTTGGCAGAACTTTCAAAACGTAGTTTGCCAACTCCTGCAGATCTCCAAGTGAGTGGCAAGTGTCAGCAAACATTCTAACACTATCAGAGGCATACATCTCCAGAGGAGGTCCATTGGTTGCGTGGGGTACAGCACAGTTGTGGTGAATTGGCAGTAAACTAATTTTGAAAGGATAACGTCAAATGGTGGAAACAGAGCCAGAATGGATAAGCTGGTGGGAAATTTGAAGGGTGGTTGGTGGGTTTTGAAAGGTGGGACAGGAAAAGGAAATGCTGTTTATCTGTGACTGTTACCAAGATAAGACAGTGCAAGTAACTGTACAGTACATTTTCGCAAGTGGTTTGTGCACCAGTCCAACAGTTATGCACCTGTCCAATTCTTGGACAGAGTCAATCACATCCAGGGCATGCCTGGACTTGTTTTCTTGAGGGAGATTAGTAGCATTATTCCCATTGAGGCATATATGTAACACTTGATGTGGTTTACTCCACCATCCAGGCCTCGATGGCGGATATCAAAATATGTCTAAATGGAGACAAAACTGAAATTCTTCTAGTGGGTCCCACGGACACTCTAAACAAACTCAACTCGCAATACACCTCCTTCACTGTCAACAACACTGAAATTCCAGGTCCGAAAGCCGTCAAGACACTTGGCGTCTACCTGGACACCACACTCTCCATGTCACGGCAAGTAAACGCTATTGCATCCTCTACAGTGTTCTACACTAAGCTGATCAATGTGGTGAAACCATTACTTTCGACACAAAACTGTCTTGACATTGTAAGAGCCACGATAGGTTCTAAATTAGAGTACTGTAATGTCCTCTTAGCGGGCACTTCATCAACTAATGTCAACAGACTGGAAATTATTCAAAATAATGCTCTCTGTGCTGACCTCAATATACCAAAGAGGGAACACATTTCAGCTGCTAGAGGCTCTGCACACTGGCTCCCAGTAAGAGAACGCATCTTGTTCAAGACTCTTGCCATCATGCACAATGCCTCACACACAGAGCCCCAGTATACCTTTCAGAGAAGATACTCAGAGCAGTCTCAACCAAGACTCTCAGGACTCACTACGCCAACATGCTCTACACCCCTATGGTTAAGCATGCCAAGGCGGGTGGTTCCAGTTTCCCCTTCGAAGCCTCCAAACAATGGAATGCCCTGCCACCCTCAATCAGGAATGAACCCTCTCACTATTCCTTCCGCAAAGCTTTGAAAACTTGGTTATTCATCTAAGACACACTCTCACTCCGCAACTCCATTGTGTCAGTCCGATAACCCTGTTGCTCAACTCATGTAAGTGTAACTAGTTGTTACGAGGTTCGCTTGTAACTGTATGAACCTTGGATTTCTCTAACCCATATTCTCACGTCTAGGTTTTGTATGCACTTCTGTAACTAAGTAAGTTTGTCTGTAACGGCGCCACGATGCCCAGGGGCAGCTTGTGCGCTTTGTTCATGTAAAAAATTAAAATAAAATAAAATATGCAGACATGCACCTCAGAATGGCCTTTGCTGACACAGAGTTAGTTATTATGTGTGTCTCTTCTGAGAATTCTTAATGAGTGCCATCATAAATTGTAACATTGAAAACATAAGCACTGAGTGTACTGCTGGTCGGCCAGTACGACAGGGGCAACGTAAGTGACAAACTAATCACGCAAAATGCTGGAATCGATGCTTTTGATGGAACCTACATAGGTTCGACTGATATTATTGATCTTACAATTGGTGGAATGTGCAGCAGTCCTTTACCTCTACCCATACATGTCAAGCTGGGACAGAGCTAGGCATGCAACCATGCTTATTACAGACATTCATCCCTATAGCATTAATTAAATGTGTACCATGTATACAGGACATGCTGCAAAGTTAAGAGATCATAGCAGCTCTGCTCCTAAGCAATAATTGTAAAACAAATACCTCTGCAGTGAGTGTTTTTCGTTGGAATATTTGTTGCCGCTGAAACACTTAAATGTATGCTATCTATAAGACAACCATTGCTACACCTGCTGCAGACGAATAGCCCTGCAAGTTGACGCTTTGACTATCCGTTAGATGCTGGACTCAAGTCATTAGAGAAAATGTCCCTAGCCTTAAACTGTTGTGAACTGAGACTAATATCTCAGCTTCATATAGGTTTTATGAAAGTCCAAATACCTTAAAAAATCAGGTGGTTCAAAGTACAGGTGACTACATTTAGCCAGAGCCAGTGCAGACCAATGCTGGAGGCTTGGGACACTAAAGCACACAAAAGGCCTCATTCACAGAACGGTTAGCACTGAGCAAAGTGACTTTAAACTGCAAAAATACACTTTGCACCGGGCCTAATTCACAGAGCAGGGCAAAGTGACTGTGCACTGCAAAAGTACTCTTTGCACTGCGCTAAATGGGCCTTATTCACAAAAAAGCGCTAAGCCGATGCTCCCAATGAATACCCAATGTGCTTTTATAACATACTATTTTGTTAAAGGCGCCAAAGCAATCAAGGATCCTGCATAGCTGTCATAAGGGGCCTCTCCCATGGCAATATCACAACAGCATCTGTTGCACCCACGACGGAAACCAGCACATGCTGCTACGAAACATTTCCACACTGTGCAGAAATATTACAGTTTCCACTGGCATGCTGTGTCAATACACGGATCCAGACGAACATTGCTATGCTTTCAACATTGCTTTTTTTGTAAAACAGATGTCTCTCGGGGTTTGTTTCCTTTTTTGGTGAGTGTTGCATGCCAAACCAACTGCTGTGCAATTAACCTGCTTCGGACATGGACACAATTGCCGCAGGATAACGAAGAGTGGCCATGTATATACACTGCATGCAGCGGACAGTGTTTGCAGCCACTGTTATATTTTGGTCATGATACTTTTTTGTCATTTTGTTTTCTTCTCACTTTGACTCTGCCTCTGGCATCTCACCGGTTGGTTGTTTTCATTTTTACTATATATTTGTTTGGTTGTCGCCTGTTGTAGGCTGGTCTCCAGTAGTGGTACGAGTCGGCATAAAAATCACAAGGATTACTTTTTTAAAGATGTTTCAATCAATGCATGAAGCCTACTCCATTCTTAGAAGATATCAGACAATGCATACTTTCTGCCTCACCCAGTAAATCTTTGTATATATTCAACGATCAACTCAGACTTATTGTACCTCTTCACGCTACATCCTCCCGTCGGCCTCTCGTTACACCCCGTTCTTCCCACTAGTGTTAAGAAATGACTCAATGTCACCAGGGACAAGCCATGGCAGCCCTGGTATTTGTTTTAGGCTTATTTTTACTTAAGTAAATTGCATTTAGCTATTTCAGCTAAGAATTGAAAGCACTACAACTCCTAGAATGCAATTGATGGAGAATTGAAAGCCAAGGACTGGGACATGTGGCCTTCGTGACAAAGAGCCATTTCGTAAAAAATTGTTCTCACCCATGCATCATCCCCCCACCCTCTAGCCCTTTATGCTCGTAAGGGATACCCCGTCAATCATTAAAGACATACAGCTATATGTAATTAAAACAAACACCAGTGAAATGTCTGACGTGTAATACCGGCACTCGTGTGTGTAAATGCAGCATAAACCTATGAAAACGCGTGTTTTTCTTGAAAACTCGACATGCAGGTACTTGCACGCATCAAATGCTTTGTTGGCTATAGGGAGCGATGCAATTAGGTCATTCGAGTAGAAATCCATCATGTCAAAATGGCGGCGAAACGGGTGCTGAGCAGAACAGCACTATCTCTTTCATCTTCCCCGGCATGGGCTGCTGAATTATTCTATCGGTGTACCTGCAGCCACAATTGGAATTCTGCATCTCCCTGACAGTTCCTTCCCATATATTTAGCGCAGACAGATGCTCTCTTTCGGCACGGTTTCCACATTGCTCTAGGTGAGCTGATGCAGAGTTGATATTCGTTTTCTGGGAAAGGCAGAGTCACGGACTCTCTGGGAGCTGAGCAATGCAATATCCACGTTCAAGAGCTTCAGCCCTGCACCGTGAGCTTTCAACAGGGGCTGGGGCACTGCTGGTGTTCGCATTGAAGACTGATGGGAACATCTGTGGATGTTTTTTAAACAAAGGTCTATTTACCATGTGTTTCTTCTCTCACAGACCCACATATCATGGTGTATTCGCACTCAATGATAAGTGCCTGTGGAATTGGGCATGATTTACAAAAATGTTTTCAATGGGACTTTCCACAGACCAGGCGTGCATACCGCCACCCGTGAGCAGACCAGGATGCTAACAACGGACCTGTCATTAACGGGTCCGTTGTTAGCATCCTCCCCATTCCCATTGAGCCCTATGGGGGCCTATAACGGGAATGGGGATGTACCGGGTCCAGGTCCCGAAGAAAGGGAATTACCAGGCACGCAAAAGACGGAATGGCCTGGTAATTCCCTTTTTTCAGGACACGGACCTGGACACAAGTTTGGAGGCAGCCATGCCGCTAAGAACGGCATGGCTACCTCCAAACTCGTAATGAAGGCCATTGTTTATAATGCTGCATGTCTTGCAGACAGTTTGGAGCAGGAGATAATTATTAGCACATGGACACTGTTATTGACCTTCTCTCAGCCAATCAGAATGTTAAGAGTGCAGTCAATAACTACTGCTATTGACTTCATTGTGAACACTCTGTTTGAACAAGCACACAGGGAAACAACAATGCAATTTCCAGGCACATTTTTGTTTCAACAGGAAACTTCCTCTATGGAAGGAACTTTTTTTGCTGAAACATGCTAATTAGCAGACAAAAGAGAAAGATAAAAACATTGGCAGATGCTTTCACTTTCTTATGGAGAAACCATCTACTTTTTTACATGACACCTCATGCATGTTCATATTAAACGTGTCCCAATTCAGACAAGTTGCAATGGAGACAACTATGTAATTTAAATACTACAAAATAAATCCACATTTAATGTACTAGCTTAATTTGTCCATTTACTTTATCCAGTAGTAAAGCAACATTCTTAACTTCAGCACATTTCCAAAATATGTATTGGTATTATCAGAATGTACTAATAGCCGTATAGACCTTCAGAGGGGTAATTATCACTTTGGATAGTGACCCTTTCCCAGATTTGCAATGGGCCAAAACATGGTCGTGGTCGCAGGTCATTAACCCACAGTAATAACCACTCCGTCAGTCTATAAGGCTATACAAAGAATTTTAATCTGTAAAAAAAAAATGCACTGCCATATTTTCAAAGTAATTCAAGTAAAAGTTCAGTGAATGCATTTATTCTGTTTGCATTACTTTGAAAAATATGCAGGTCATCTTATTCAAAAGTGTGCCATGCACATTGCCATGCGGCTGTCCTGATTCACTGATGCATGCACTGGCCACCCACCTTGCAAAGATTCGTTTTGGGAACATGAACTGTGCTCCCTGCACGTATATGTCTCTTGTAGACATTGCTGGTATGAAGATCATAACAATGCAGTCCTACCTAATTAAATGCTACCCTTTTTAAGGAAGGTGTCTACACCATAAATACTGACTCTGCCTTAACACTACTGACCTTTTTGAGGACATTGACCTGCAGCCAGGTCCCTCTTTGATAATAAACAAAATACCTCAGTAGTCCTCAAGGAAGCACACGCAACAGGACGAAACTTCATGCACCCCTAATATATGACTTACTCTTCCTAGATAGGTTAATGTCTGTTTTAAATGACCTGCATTCTGATGTTATAAACTTCAATAATACACAATGGGGTCATTCCGAGTTTGGAGGTAGCCATGGTAATAGCACCATGGCTGACTCGAAACTCAGGTCTGGGTCTGGGTACTCGGAATGGGGATTTACCCAGACATTCCGACCTATGAGGACCCGGTAAGTCCCCATTCCGAAAACCATTCCCCATTCCCATTTGAGCCCCCATAGGTCTCAATGGGAATGGGGAAGGAGCTAATAATGGACCCGCAAATTGCGGGCCCGTTATTATCTCCATGGTCCCTTAACGGGTCCCGCTAAGGGCGGCTGGTCGGGCCAGCCATTCCTGGTGGGACACGCTAAGGGACCTCGGAATGTGGCAGTAGGAGGTTAACGGCACCGGCATTCTTACCGGTGCTGTTAACCCCCTACCGCCATACTCGGAATGACCCCCAATGTGTTGACCTCTGAATAGTGAAAAGCAAACCCAAGGCATGCCTGACATTTGACTGACTCTGCAGGTCTGATAGGCAAACTTATAATTTCCCTTTTTCATTTTACTAATTTGATCACCTTCAGAAGTATCAAAGATTGAATTCTTTTTACCAATATTCAAACCTAGGACCTACAATGTTACACATAGATCTCTGCAGTGGGTGCATTAATGCATTGCAGAGTTTAATGTGCCATCCCGCTTGCCTACTGGGATAACATTCACAAATGCACAGGACTCCATTTCCTCTTGCTAACCCCTCATCAAACCTCACCCAATCCCTCCAATTCTTCTGACCTTTCTCTTCCTTGATGAAGATGTTTAAGTTATGTTTTTGCATGAATCAGCCCAACCGTGCCCAGATTTCCCCTGAACTTCCCTGAAGATTGTAGAACTTTAAGCAGATTTGGACATATTCGGGCTGGAAGACAAGTCTGTGGGCACTTTTCAGTAGTTTTGCCCTAGCTTAGCAGTAATGGTAGGATGGGGATATTTCAAACTGCTGCCTGTTTTAATGTTGTGCATAAATATGGATTATATCACCCATATTCAAAAAATGCCTGCTCGTAGATGTGATATCAACTCTATACAATCGGGGAATAAAAGCAATCAGATATTGTCTGATGAAATGTCATTATCGCATGATTCAATATAAGGGTATTAGCTTATCTAATACTGCCAAACTAGTATGGATGCAGGAATGCTGCATCAGAAATGCTCCTATCTGGAGCACTGGATTAAAAGTGAAAACATGATTGTGCTAGAGGAGAAATAGTGCCTTTCAGATAGATATGACCTTCCTGGTACCTGCAGGATGGGGCCGGTGCACACAAGTTCTCATATCTGTGCTATAAATCATTGGTGGAGGCCCGGTTTGATGCACGAGTGAGAGACAGGCTCTTTGAGAGACAGGCTCGTTGTGAGGCACAATGAAATGAAATTAAATGAAATTATATTTTATTTATATCACGCTCGTACACAAGTGTTTCAGAGCGCGACCAGGCAAAGTGTTAGAACTGATATAATATTGTTTTGTCCTCATTGTATATGTTGGCCTATGCCCAGTCACTTTGCGAGGAAATCCGTATTACAAGTTCGGACCTCAAGTGAATCGAGCCTCCATTTTAGGTTAGAACCGCCATTTTAGTTTATTGTACAAAGTCACTCTGTAGTCTAAAATGGCCGTCCCGTGTGCTCTTGTTCTTGCCTTAACCTCTTCAACCTCTGTAGGAGGGTTAATGTCCAAAATGCCTTCAGGCTACATTATAGGGTCATGTAGACCTTGTCCTTTGTTGACCTCGGGATCAGGGGATTACTTGAATTAGCAATGTTAACCTACAAGTATACAAGAAAAGTAATGCTTTCCAAATACGACATGCGAAACATCTGTTTGATCTGTATTAAAGCAATATGTAAACAGTGTAATGTTAAATTAGAGAATAATAATGTCTGTTAGTAAAT
Source organism: Ambystoma mexicanum (assembly GCF_040938575.1). Classification (NCBI taxonomy): domain Eukaryota; kingdom Metazoa; phylum Chordata; class Amphibia; order Caudata; family Ambystomatidae; genus Ambystoma; species Ambystoma mexicanum. The sequence goes on along the minus strand of NC_090930.1, from coordinate 1,246,101,516 downwards.
GTATTTAAAAATAAACCGCATGCACGAGATATGTAAATTAGGAAATGAACCTGGCGCGACTCTAGCTCAGTGTGTAATTAACTTGTAAGAGGCTGGACATCATTATAACAAACTGTATAAATACGCTGATGTCCAGCTAGGAAATTCTGCTCACTGCTCACATTGAATCCTGCTGGTGGTCTCTGTGATGTATTGACAGCCAAATAGATATTTGTGTACTTTATTCTATACTGTCAGTTTTGTAATAAAGATTCTGGGAATCTTTACAAGCCTGTGTCGGTGTATTTTCCTTTGCTCGGTGTAACAGCCTTAATATTGTATTTTTCTGATTCCACAAAAGGGCGGGGAACAAGTTAGAACAAACACAACGATCTTACTAGGCCCAGTGACATTGAGAACACGCAAGTGCATGGGATGGGAAAAGGGTGAAAGTGCGTGGAAGTGGGGAGAAGTGGAAAGTGTGAAAAAGAGAAGAGACAGGATAAATAAAAATAAGGGAAATTAATAAATAAGGGCGATAAACGCTATCGGTACACGATAAACGGTGGTAGTGTAATAACATATCACCAATGTGCCGATGTCAGGTGGAAGTGACATTATTTTAGACGGCTTGTGGTGGGCGATCTCCCATTGCACTCCTAAACCAGCTCTGATACTGCTAACACTGACTTTACTGACTAGAAAAGTAACCCAGCGGACACAAATAAGAATTGTGAGTGAGGGTTAACGGGAGAGGTGAATATTACTGACTTATCTTATACACTTTATTTTTTGTGACATTAAAATTCTTGTTTCACTTTTTCATTGTTTTTCACAAGGTGAAAGTTAGATTACTATTTTGGGGAAAAATAACTCTGCTGCACTGCCTCAATTTAGCTTTAGTTTCACTGTGTCCCTTAGCTTGCAAGTAGCCAGTGTGTGTGGTGTAGCGATGCTAATAAAACATGTGGATAGTTCAATATCATTCTCTAAACATCTCTTTCACACTGAGAATATCCAACATTTGCAATGCTTCAACCTGCCCGAGAACACTTCCCCACCAGAGAAGTGGCCTTATGGCAATTTTATAATATAGAAAGAGTGATTTGCTTTTTTCTAGATCATACCACACTGCACTATTTACTCCATCGGGAATCACTCTTCCTTTGATAGTGTTAATTGTAACCTGGCAGGGTGCGGGGCAGCGGGGTGCTGGAATTACAGTTCCTAGTGCTCAAAGGGGGCAACCAGGGATGAAAAGGCAACCATGTTTATTAGGTCACTCCTCTAGTCTTGAAATTACTCTAGTAACATATTCTCAGCGGTTTTAGAGTACCAAAAACGAATAGTATTAACACCAGGGCAGACATTGCTTTGGTGGGGAAAACACATTGAAAGAATGTGATGGTTGGCTATAGAGCAGTGTTGTGAGATCATTTGATAGCATGAGGAAATATAAACTTGTACATTTTTACTTGATAAAAGAATGTCACCTGTCAACGACATTTCACTTCACAGGCAAAGTGGACTATCCTCATATCCACAGTGATCAAGTTCCTGCTTTTATTGACAGATGGAGTAAAAGTTTTTTTTTTTTTATGTCATGAGCATTGCTATGGAAAAGTGGCCCTTGCGTGAAAATCCAGTACACAGAAATAATGTCACATGTGTATACAATATTCACTGTTGTTGTATTACTTTTTTCAAGGTTTTTTGCACTTTTATTAATTTCTATCAGGAGAGGGAGAGGACGAGTTTGTTAGTTTGCATTCATTGACAGCGTTTGCCAGACATTTATTTGCAACATATGTATCCATGGCATTAATTACCATGTTTGAATGTCTATTGCAATCAACATCAGGTGGCCGTGTACAACAAGCAACAGTTCAACTCGAACCTTTCAACACTCAACATACTCTAGTACCGAGAACAAAATAAAACATTGCTAAGCATTTTACCACACGCTGAACATTGTCTTATTAAAGATAAATGATTTAGTCAAGTCATGAACTCACATAAAATGATAAAGAATAGTAACTAATAGACCGCAGCAACTGGAAAGAACAATGAGTACCTAGGCGAGTAGCTGGGTGATTGATAAAGAAAATAGTAGTACTTCTCTTGTAAGAAAAAAATGAAATTATCTAAACAAATTCTTAGTCATAAAACTACAGCTCAGTAACAAGAGAGAAAATGGAGTGTACTAAATATTTCATTTTCAACACAGGGAGGCACATTGGAAAAGAAAACACAAACTGGGCAGGGGGAAGTTGCCATATCAAAGAGTCGTTGCAATTAGGGATTCAGGTGAACACATAAATTCGATTTCAAGTCTAGTCATCACTTGAAGATGTCCTATGACTCACGGCTTTATTATTTTTTCCAATGACCACTTCAGAATAGCACTACAATTCCATTCTCTTATAAGAAAATAATGAGATGTGCACATGTACAGACTAAAAGTAAAAGCAGAGAGTGATTGTTGGGAGTACCCATGATAGGAACCAGCTCCGCATGTCGGAAGCAAGGTGAACGTTCACCCTTCTGCATTGCCTTCTACGCCACATCAGGCTGAGACCAGCGAAGAACATTGTGGCTGCTTTCCTTGAAAGCACCACAGCAGTAAACAGAAATATGACCAGGCTCTGCATTTCATGTTGCAAGTGCCACGGAGTCATCATGTGTAAACTGGGCCATGCCACGTGCTTGGGGTGTGATGGATTGAACTGTGGTTGTTTTTTATGGTGTCATCCATCTGTATAGTGGAGCAGATTAATGTGGTGGATGACGCGATCCCGCAGATTTACATTCATGAGATGTACAAATGGCATAACCCATGCAGGAGGAGTGAGTGTATCGTAAACACGCCTGTGCACAGTGTGTGAGATATTTCAGTCAAGGAGTTCTGCAGTAATCATAAAAAGGCAAGAGCATCCTTACAGCTGGTTTATGACTGTCTGCTAGTCTGTGTCGATTCCCCGCAACTTTATGTCGTGCCATAGCCGGGAGGCCACTTGGTAAGGCTTGTCAACACAGGCCACTTCAAAGGAGCATTCCTCTGTGTCGGCAATATCCCTCAGATCAGCATCATTTAGAACTAAATGATACACCCTCAGAAAACGAACCTATAAGTACGAACAATCATTCCCATGGCATTTAGATTTTACAGACACAGCGAATCGAAAACATTTAGAATTAGAGCCCCAGAGTGCGGGAGTAACACAATTGCTCTCAATCTAAAATAAAAATCCCAAGGAAGAGTAGTCAATGAAGATCCTGGTCAATTAATTCTCATCGGTGGCCGCAATCAAGGTCTATAAAGCTATAAGCACCATGCTTTAGAGTTGGATGACATGTTTTCCTACAGATGGTTATGTTGACACATTGAAACCTGAGCATTTGGCATGCAAGCACGAAAATCAACGGCAGCGCTTGCAACCAAGTCCATTAGAAGATGGCAGTCATGTGAAGAAAACATGTACAGTGGTACGGAAAAACAATAAGCCGGCACAGAGCAGAGGTTCCTACCACAAGGTGAAGCAGGCACAAGGCATCCTGCAGAGTAACCACACAGAGGAGCAGCATGGAGGAAACATGCGGAGACATAGGTTGTATGCCTGGAACATTTTATTGACCTTGTGTGGCGAGATCAGTGCAGTATCCAAAGAAAGTGTGTAGGATCGCAAAAGGGGCGGGCACGGCATGGATATGACACCCTGTTTGGGTGTGAGTACTAACAGCCTTGAAGAAATCTTGCCAAACTAACAGCAGTTAGTACCCACAACTAATTCAAGCTGATTAATGGGCTGCACCCAATGGTTAATTGTGAATGCTAATTGACATTAGTATACGTGTGTCTGCAAAAAGGCTCCTATGTGTGTACATCCATAGATAGGCAGGTGGAGGGATCCCAATGTGTGCTCGTTCACATTTGCACCTCTGGGTGGTTGCCTTGTCACTGAAAGGGAATGACAAACTCACAGGGGATGTTTGCATATGCGTCAAATCACAGTTGACGTTTCACCTACGCCAGGTAAGAGCAGTTGCAGGGAAATCTCAAGGTGGGGAATGGGGGTTTATTTCTGGCATTTGTCAAGTCTTCCTTTTCAGAGAGGTGCTGCTGCAAGCTTGGTTCCCTGAAAGTAATGAAACAATACTGTGCAATTAGAATATGTGTCGCTGTGTTTCTGAAGGCATGGCGCAGAACATTGCCGTTAGTAAATACTGTGCAATTAGAATATGTGTCGCTGTGTTTCTGAAGGCATGGCGCAGAACATTGCCGTTAGTAAATACTGTGCAATTAGAATATGTGTCGCTGTGTTTCTGAAGGCATTGCGCAGAACATTGCCGTTAGTAAATACTGTGCAATTAGAATATGTGTCGCTGTGTTTCTGAAGGCATGGCGCAGAACATTGCCGTTAGTAAATACTGTGCAATTAGAATATGTGTCGCTGTGTTTCTGAAGGCATGGCACAGAACATTGCCGTTAGTAAATACTGTGCAATTAGAATATGTGTCGCTGTGTTTCTGAAGGCATGGCGCAGAACATTGCCGTTAGTAAATACTGTGCAATTAGAATATGTGTCGCTGTGTTTCTGAAGGCATGGCGCAGAACATTGCCGTTAGTAAATACTGTGCAATTAGAATATGTGTCGCTGTGTTTCTGAAGGCATGGCGCAGAACATTGCCGTTAGTAAATACTGTGCAATTAGAATATGTGTCGCTGTGTTTCTGAAGGCATGGCGCAGAACATTGCCGTTAGTAAATACTGTGCAATTAGAATATGTGTCGCTGTGTTTCTGAAGGCATGGCGCAGAACATTGCCGTTAGTAAATTGAAAATCATTATCAAGGGACAAAAAAAAAGATTGTATTGCGTGCTACAATTTGGAAATCTAGGTTTTAATGTTGAATAGAATCTCTGTTCCTCTGAACTCTTTTTCCACAGGAAATGCTTATGCTTTCGCTAAGCAGGCAGGCTGCAGTTTACAGCGTCTTAGATGTGTGCCCTGCTGCAGTACATTGCAGCTCATCCAGACAAGGCAGGCCATTTAGCACTAGGCTGTGAGATTGGCCGTCTAGCTCTAGGGAAGGGCCAAGCTAAAGTTAGAAAAGGCAGGCTACACTTGTGCATACATATACATTTCTACTAAAGCTTTTCATAGAAAACCTGTATTATATGCTAATTCCATATCACAGAGTATCCAATCTAGATAAAACACTATCTCAAGTCTGCTTTACGTCCAGAGCATAACTCTCCGTGACAACAATTGGTCACAATTTTGTATCACCCCGTGGTCTACTCAGGCTTTTATGCTTAAAGGTCCAATGAAAGAAGGAGGCAGTTGTCTTGTGTAATAAAACACCTTTTTTTCGTGCAATGTAGGCCTGATTCAAAAGGCGTTTTTGATGCTGATGTTCTCATTGGAAATTACTTTGTGAATCAGGCTGTTCTTGATACAAATGGTAACGACTGGTTAAGATAGTTTATCCTAATATGCTCTCGTATACATATTTAGAAGTGCTAGAAAAACATGTCTCACTTCTCATATTCCACCAAGATTTTTTTTTATTTTTTATTTTTTATGGTGGAGACCCTTAACCCTTAATGCTGGAAATGGAAAACAGGCATTGGGGAAACTGTCACCTCTTTGCGCCCGGCCAGGTTGTGCAACACAGTATCCCTTCATAGAACCCAATCCTAGCGATTTGCATGAAAGCAAAGAGCATTAAGGGAACATCATAATGTCAACAATTTGAAATGTTAAACATACCTTATGGTGATTCAGTAAGAAGCCCTTTCATAAAACTCCATATTTTAGTCATGGAATTAAATGATATTCAGCTGATTGCAGATAGAGCAACTGGAGCATGTTAAATGTTAAATAATTCAGCGTGTAGGACATTTTTGAGTCAATTCACTGAACTCTCGGTTGTACTTGTGCAAAGCTGACTGCAACAAGTGTGTAACGGTTTGTATCACACTAAGAAAAATTGAGAATGCACAAACGCGTATATCCAGTTTTCAGTTCACTGCTGTTACACACATTTGTGGGAGTGTGGGCTCAGTCTATGTCGATTCCACGAAGGTCTACATTTTGGGATATGTTTAGGTATCCAAAATACACTTTTTCCTGAGCCCTGTCAAAGTTGTCAGCACCACATGTGGGCTATGCTCGTGTCAAAAAAGAGTGTTGGCCAAGAATACCAAGGTCATCCTCTTGAAGGAGAGAACGCAGATACATGAATGTAAGTGCAATTCTAAGCCATGATACTTTATATAGATAGCCTCTGTGCTAAGTGGCCGCTATAGCCCAGAAATATGCCGGCAAATGGCATACAACTAGTGCCTGAATATCCTCTTTTTATTCTTAAGTATTTCATTGGTTAATTGATACTGGCCAAATGGTTTTCCAGTATCTGGTCTGTTAAAGTGCAAGAGCCGTAACTCCCATCTCTTAACTCTTTGAGGAAAGCATTCAATATAGGGTTGTAATTCCAAGTACATGGGATATGTTACCACATAGTGCTTTAATAAATCCCTCATTGCCCCAATATGAAAGATCCACAGACCATTTAATTCTCATTATTGTTTCTTGACTTCTTTTAAAACGAGGTCTGCAGGCAATGTTTGAGGACCTTGACCGTGAAATTATATCTTCTTGAAACAATGCAAGTTCACAAATAGCACTCTTTACAAGATAACCAAAAGGTAGAGCTGGTTAATTTAAGCTATAATTAGGCTCAACAGGAGTTTAAGGGGATGCAATTCAAAATTGATTTATAGAAATTCAGACAATGCTCTGTTGCAGTGGTCTTGAAACTGTAGGGCAGCCACCCACCGCCCCTCCCCCAGTGGAGCCTGAAGGATGTCCAGTGAGGGCATGGGGCTCTTCCAAAAGGGAGTACAGTGGCAGATGTTAACAGAAAGTTTAGGCTGATATGGCATCCGGGGGGCCCAGAAACAGTGTCTTTACTCAATGGGTGGTTTAACAACAACATGTTTACTCTGGCTGGGTGGCTGGGCGTCAACATGTTAGAATACCACTGCTCTTTTCTAATCTGTTATACCGGTATGCATCCATGTTGATCCAAGATTAGTTGCCATGTTAGCCTCTGCAAATGCATGTAGGGCAAGTAAAAGGACAGCCCTCCATACCATATAAAAAAAGATGGATCTACCTTTTGAATATAGGCTTCAGGAAATGGAATGGAAGTAAAGCCCCTGTGACCATAGTGAGACTTCCTGAACTGTGTTTTATGATGGTAGCTTGTGTGACAGTCAAGCTGTCCTTCATTTTTATTTTGGTGGTGAATTGGATACCTAGATAACAAAACGTGTCAATGGTCTCTACTTATTGGAGTCCAATTTGCCAAACCATGAAGTCACTTCTATTGCCCTCAGATAGACACATTTCTTTGTATTTGCTAACATTTATTTCTAAATTTAAGGAGCAGGAAAAGTCCCAAATCACATGAGCTTCTCTGGAGTCCTATCCCGGTGATGTCACATAGGACTGATCAATCACTATACCCAAAATAGGGCCTGGGATTAGAACCCAATTTGAGAGGAAAGCTTCAGAACTTGCTTAGTGCCTTGTCCATATCTGATACACATACATCAAATAACAATGCAGCCTTTACACAGCCCTGCTTCAGTCAGAAGTTGGTATTGACTGCATTGGGCATGATTCCTTGTGCATCCAAACTGACTCTGAATCTTGTTTTTGTATGTAGAAAGATTATCAAATTAGAGAGGCCAGCATCAATGCCCCTTGAGCCCAGTATTTTCCATAACACATGTCGACACACTATATTGAATGCAGCTGTATAATCCAGGAACACCACACACAAAGATAGACTGTGGCATACATTGGATCTTTTCATCAGCACATTAAGGCACATTCCATTGCAGAGTTTGAGACATCCAGCTAAAACCTTGTTTGGTATTGGGGCAATATATTGAGAAGATCAATTTGTTGAATAGAAACAAAGCAAACACTTTAGCGGCTGTGACCAGAATGGTAAACCATCTATAGTTCCTGGGATGTTCACAGGGTCCTTTGTTATATATTGCAACCAAGATTTCCTCAAGCCGTGTATCTGGTGCGTCCAGTCAGCATGTCTATTATGTTATTGTAAAAGGGTGTGTGCACCAGCATTTTGGAATCGTTCTCAATTACCAAACTGGGCAAAACATCAGGGCCCAAAGTAAGAGATGTGTGCATTTTCTGTAAATTCTAGTAAGCCTATGGTTAGGTTTGTGTTGTCTGATAATAAACCTTCATCAAGGATGGCCTTAAAATCTCAAAATGTTTACCAGTAAACATGGAAGTTATGAGGTCGAGCCCTGTTTTTTGATGTCTGTGAATGAGTTGATCTAACAGAGATTTTAGTTCTTATTTATTGAATCAGGAGAAACATGTATTAAGACCGTTATGCCTAATTGTTTCTACCATTCCACGCCATGTTCATTGGTGGCATTGGATACATCTCTTTATCCATGTTTCAATTTGCGGCCTAATTTTCTTGACTTTAAAATGAAAACCTTCTGACTCATCTCTATAGCGTGAAAACGTGTGTTTAATTTCCTTCCTCGCTTCCCATTCCTATTAGTGTATGTGCCCATGACATTGCCTCGGTAATGGTTTGATTTGGGATGTTGCTCGAAGTATGGGGAAAAATATCCAATTTTGTGTCAGATGTTTGACTTTAAAACACAAATCTGTTTGGAAATATTATAATTTATATACTTTCACGTCTTTTCCTAATTGATATGTGCATATTCTTCTGCAATCTTTTAAGACATTGCGCCTCATTACGAGTTTGCCGGTCTGGATACAACATTATCGTTAAGCTTGCTGGTACCGTTGTATCTGGACCGTAAAACTCTGAGTTGTGCTCGCGGGGGCCTTTCATTCCACCAGGTCTGACCTGGCAGAATGAAAGGCACCCGCGAGCACAGCATTTCAGAGGCACAGGCACCATTGATAACGGTGTCTGCGCATCCGGCTTCCCCATTCCCATTGGGCTCAATGGGAATGGGGAATAATTTTTTCCAGCACCCAGGAATGGGCAAATACCGGATCCGGCAAGGCCGCAATGACCTGGAAATTGTCAATTTCTGGGCGCCGGAAAAAATGCAACTACGGCAGTTTTACAGGCACTGCTACTGCCAGGGTTGTAATGAGGCCGATTATCCCTTCCCATTGGTATTGTCCTATGCCACTTCTGAGCATGACAGACAATACATTACAATTGCTGTGCTCATTTTTCACTTTAGGCAGACTGCACCCTGTTAGAGCTCCAAAGAAATCCTTCTTCTGTTGATGTCCACAGATGATTAAATTAAAGGAGGGTCTCACACATTTTTATCTTTATTTAGTCGATCTGGTAGATCAGACCTGCACAGATCTGCTGTACCGGATTGACTAAATAAAGATATAAATGTTTGAGACCCTCCTTTAATTTAATCATCTGTGGACATCCAAAGAAGAAGGATTTCTTTGGAGCTCTAACAGGGTATAATCTGCCTAAAGTCTCCTGCAATAAGGACAAAGAGAAGTCCCAAGCAAGGGATAAGAAACCATTTGGGATGAGCTCCTATATGGGCAATGCCGACATTCTGCCTGAAGCTTGAAACCAGAAACGTCTTCACGGCTGTGACAGGCCTTATAGGTTCTCTCTGGCAACCTTCCTTACCAGGAAGGACAGAACAAGTACTCCCTGTATACCTGAACACCACAGAAGCGTCTGCCTGAAAACCAGGAGTCAACAAGCAGTGCCTCGCTCTATTTCCTGTCTCTGTCTGCATTGGAGCTGTTTCAACCACTTTTGAGTGGTTTTCAAGTTCTTGCTGTTCATTTTATTCAGCAGCGAGATGCTCAATTGACCATCTCCTACCCATGCTCCATCAGTTTCCAAGGCAATCAACATTGAAGAGCAACATTGCTCCATCTACCTCATCAAACCAACTCAACCACTTCAAGCTGCACACTAAGTCATCACCTGCCTGTTGTTCACCTGATTCAAGCCAATCACTGCTACAGGATGGTATTACATTGGTGGACCTTCTAAAGCTAACTCAACAGTCTCAACACACTTATTTTATTGGGAGAAACTGTCATGACCATCTTAATGCCAGCTCAACCCATTGTAATGTTCTTGGAAGCCTGTCTCACTGCTGTTGAAACCTTATAGCATGCCTTAAAATCTATCTGTAGTGGTTTTGTCCCTCTGGCTTGCCTTAAAAGACTGTAGTGAGATTTAAGACCCCCCACTCCTTTATTAAGATCTATTTATTAGACGTGAACATTGCTCTAGAAAATAATGCCGGTCTCTCCCTGCCAACAGACCAAGAGTATATTGTTCATTTTAAACTCTGCATATTATGCTTCTTCCCTTAAAGGAATGAGTTGTAGTATTTTTGATTAGTGTGTTTGTATCTTCAGTTTAATTAAAGTTTTTTGTATAGAAAATTCATTGGAAATTATTTGATTTGGTATCCCACTGCTATTGATGTTAGTAGGCATCTTTGCTAGCTCACATCCGGCCTGAAGAGTATAGCCTGCCCTCAGCCACATAACCACAGGACATGACAGAGGTTTACTTTTGGGCTTTGCCTGTTTCAACTTTATGATTGGGGTTACTGTTGGTTTAGAAGAAGAATGGGGCTGAGCAAGAGCTATTATAACTATTAATTCCTGTACTCCTGTAAATGAGTAGCTATTTGTATCATACAAACACTGGTTTCTCACTTTAATGCCCTTTATCAAGGTTCTAATATAAAATAAAGAGGATTGTGAGTATGCAGTAGACTTTTTTTATTTCAAACCCGAATATTTCTATTATCACATGACATTATTTAGCAGAATATTCAATGTAACTCACAAAATTAAAATGATTATTGATAATCAATTTTCTTTTAACATACATCTATTATAAAGTGTTAATAGTGGAAAAATATTCATGAACATCTAAGAACACGCCTTTTTTGGTAATTGAGCATTATAATTGAGCGGTATTAGTGCCGGCTTTAATAGCCCTACCGCCAAACCCCCCAGCGCTAATAGCGCGGGATCACGGGTTTGGCGGAACGGGTATTGCACATTCCCCACTGAGCCCATTCGGGAATTCCCCATTCCCCATTGGGCTCAATGGGGAATTTTCACGCTCTTACCGCCGGCGGATTTCCAGCCGGTGGTAATAGCGCGAAATTTCGGCGGATTTCCCCACAGCTCAGAGCTGGGGGGAAATCTGCCAAACTGGTGATTTGGCGGAACCTTAAATGTGGCGGTAATAGCGCTACTGCCGCATTTAAGGGTTACCACTAAACTCGTGATGAGGCCCTTAGTGCCAGTCAGGTTGGAACTATTTACTGGAGAGGCAAATGTAAGTCCTCCATTCCTATACTTGCATCCCTTGCTGCTCTTTCTAATGTTATGCAGCAAATTTTTCTAACCCCAAATTCAATCACGTAGGAAGACTCAATTGACTTGAATGTTTAAACAGTGCTTACAAAATGCAGAAGAAAGAAGGGATCGAGCCTTTTTATGCAAGACATATACTTTGGATGTAATTAATCTCTTTCTTGGTTGAATTCTGTGGTTTGTTAAATTTAAGATTGTTTATCACTGACACTAGAACATGTTTCTATTGATGTCTCCATGGGCCAAAACAGTACCAGTAATCTAATTACTAGACAATGTTAAACCTACATGGGCTGCCTATGCCTATCATTGTTTGCCAGCGATAACATGTGCACTGATAAGTAATAATACCATCTAATCCGCTCAGCAGCGGATATTATCATAAGCCCTGCCCAACATGTTAAACCTCTGTCAACTACAATGTCAACCAATCACCCCCAGGGCCCAATTGAAGGCTGTACGCTGGTCTTATTTCCGAAACCTTGCCCGCTAAGTTCCAACCAGCCAGCCAGGATTAGAACTTTGTCGAAGTTCGTCCCCCCACCCATTCCCAAGTTCCAATGTCAGGGTCTGGGAGCCCACAGGTTTCCGACCAGGCCTTCCTCCTATATAACACAGCATTCTGAAAACTCTATGAAGCCAAAAACTCCCAGTGCTTCTGGTGCATCCTGAAGGAAATAACTTCAGTGGTGAGTATCCACATTCATTGTGCCTTGGCTTTTGTTATCCTTTTCCCTCTTCCAGGAATAGGGTCTATGCATTGTGTCTTAATGTCTACATACTGGTCTCTGAAGAGATCATTAGGCTGGAAGGGCACACTACATATGTATACTAGACACATACGTATCCTACATGTGTATCTTCCCGAGACATAGTGTCTCAAGAGGCTAGCTCAGCGGCAACGTGCTCGCCTTGGAAGCAAGACGACACGGAGCAACACAGGTTTGATCCCCGGGTCTGACCTTAGAAATCTCTGGGTATTAGGTGCATTATAAATAACCTATCATATCATTAAAACATCAATACATAAAGTATGGCAAAATGTACATTACTAACTGAGCTCTGAGTTGTCTATTTAGCTGTTTCATAGAATGTACATATGGACACCTTTATTTTCCGAAACACACCCTCTCCGGACATGTGTTGGGATGGAAATGAGTACACCCCCCACCCCCACCCCTAAGTGCTTTCAGGTGAGGCGAATCCCCTACGAGATAGTGTAGTGTATAACAGGGGAGAGTACCGCATTATGAAATTTGGGGCAAAAGCAATTGTGTGCGAACAGTAGATGCATGGCATTATGAGACACATAGAAAGAAATGCCATGTTGTAGTTATGGCAAAAACACAGGCTTGTGTGACTGCACTGCACCAGCCGAGCCCCATTGAAAGGTTTCATTAGGCCTAACAACCTCACGGCAGATCAAATGCACACCACCAGTTCCCATGGAAGTCCACTTCCACCATGTTGCTTAACGGTTGCAATTGTTTAGTATTGTTGAGAGGAATGCACCCTGCAAGAGCGTGAGACAACACCAGGCTCTGTGTAGCATCCATTCATCACCACTAAGTTGCCAGCAGGCCTCTAACCCCCACACAGTCAGTCCAGAGTCACCCCACACCACCGACTCGAACACCACACCTATACATTCCTTGATAAGCAAGTGACCCTCCTGTCCTAACACAAATGAAGGACCCATAAACGATCTAAGCATGCGCAACTGTTTTTCTTCCAGCATAAAATACATCCTCTGTAACACGAGGTACAGAAAAGGATACATTAAAGATCAAACCTAGGGAGGAGACCTTAAGTGTGGGAGGTGCGGTATCAACAAAGCCCAGAATGTTTGGGTAAGCATGACTGTATTTTCCCCTCCCTTCGCCCTGGCACCAACTCCCCAAGCTGGCCAGGTGCATGCCACAGTGATATAGTAAGTAGGATTAGCATGTTTAGTTTAGAAGCAACATTGTACTTTATGAGTGCCTCGACCTTCACCACAAACATGAGCCCTGCTGACCCATATGGATCCAGATCGACGGAAAAGAACCAAATAATTGTAGCCTGGCATCCCCTATGGAGCAGGCCTGTGTGTAGGGTCCCACCAATCAGTGGCACCAGTTTGTACTGAATGTGATGACGCTGTTTAGCCTTTTAGGCTTCTGCTTGTACTGGAAGAACCAGAGCGCTCTCGAGCAGCAGAGTAATTTGCTGATATTTTGTATTCTGTACAATTAAAGCCTTGTTATCCATGCAAGCTACCTCTTGGCCTCTTTCCCTAGAGGGTTGTATTCACTCTGTAGTGCGCATTAAGAGGCGACTTGCCTTCATTTTGCTGCCTTTGAAATGCTGGTACCGATAAACTTGCTCTATTTGAGAAAACTGTTTGGTTCCATTATTCATACATATAGCATGTGCACACTATTTCTAAATGTTTCCAAAAAAACACTGATTATTGATGTGCATGAATTATGGTTTGGCAGGAAATATAGTAAACAATTGGATTTCTCTTAATATGTGACTTTTTTCATAGGCATTACTGGCACAAACTACAGCCCAAAATGGCTACCTTGTACATTTCGGAAAAGCTTTAGACAGCATTGGCCTTTGTTTACATGCATTTCTCAGGGGAGTTTCAACCAATTTCACGTCAAGTCTCTTAAATTAGACTCTATCTGGCAGAGAACGAAAGCAGGGGCAATGTAGACTCAATGAATGTTCTTGTGAGGCGGCTTGCCCCTTCATAGCTCCTCACAGCCTGTGCACCATGAACTAACCTATCTGTTGAGACATTTATGAAGTAGTTGACAATGACAAGTGCCAACAACCAATCCAGACCCCTACTCTGTAAACAATGTTCAATGTAGTCCCCCTTCTCCCCACCACAATCCAAACAATGCCACCGTTGTTCTTGTCTGCTCCGTGCAGCACTATATTGCTTTCCAAAGTTCGCTTTGTAGCTCACTGATAACAGAAAAAAACAAATAAATAAATACATGCAATATGCATAATTATACAAATGTTTCAGGATAAATAAGAGCTCTTGATGTACCCGTTGAAAGTGGAAGTTACTGTTTTAGATTTCTCTACATTGTCTGGATATATTTACATGCTCATGGAGCTGCTGACCTTTTAATGAAGGTTATCTTCAATATAGTGTCATCTTGCACAGTGAAAAAGGAAGCCACTTAAACAATACCTTTACGTTTGTAGAACACTAGCAGTAATACATGGACATTAATTGGGAGTTACCCATGTCAACCAACTTGCTACGACTGCTGCGCCCTCGCAACCGCTCGATTAGAGGTCAAATGAGCAGCGTTGAGGGGTGTGGAGTGAAACATTTCTTTTGGTTTCACCAAAAATCAAAAAGACTGATTTGGAAAGTCTGCTCTTAGACCGCTCAGACATGTCTATTAAAATCAAAATGTCATGCACCCGCTGCACACAGGGTCACGCAGGAGCCCAAAGGCACTGCGGTAAAAGAAAATGGAAGCTAGAAGTGTTTTAGGTAACTGCGTATGTGTGTGTGCGTCTCTGGGGGGGTTGGCATAGGAATGTCTATGGCGGTTTAAAGGATGAGGGTGGGCGGGAGATTGGTTTCCAGGGAGATCACGGGGTAAACTCCCACACCCTGGAGTGTGAGATTTTGGAATATTTTAGGCCGCACCAAATTGGCTGAAATAAATTGCTCTTTTTTTGCGTGCAGCCTTTAATATTTGAAAATATTGCATAGAACCGCTGAAAGTGGCCAACAAGCATGTCAATTTAAGAGCCATGCCCAACTTCTTCAGTTGCCACCCCTGTGTTCCTCTCCTAAGCCAAACACAGCCTCCTATTGACTGCTGAATTTGTTAGAGAAGGGCATGCGCGGGAGAAATTCTCTTACTGCGTCAACAGAAAGTTGACATCATGGTTTGAACAGGAACAGGACTCAGAGAACTACAAGCAGAGGAGCAGCAACAGTAAAACTTGTAAACTAAAGGCCAAACATTGCCAGATCATGCACTCCACGATGAATCTTATGCTCAACCACCTATGCCTCCACCTGCTAATATGTTGAGGACATAGTACAAAGAGGAGGATATGAGCTCTCTCTCTCTCCCTATCTCCCTCTTTACTTCTTTTCCTCGCTCTGTTGCTCTCTCACTTTCTGTCTGGCTGAGTTAGCATGCGACTTGTAGCCTGCCCGCAAAGGTTCTCTGCTAACCTGCCATCCCCCCAGCTCTCAATATACAGAACTAAGGTGAGTTCTTGAGAGACCAGTGCTTGCGGTTTGCAGGGCAGCACTTGATGGAGCAGCATAGAGCCACTGGTAGCCAGTAACGGCACTTGCTATGCTGTCTAATTGAATATAGCATTACAAAAGTGAATACAACATACAATGAACCTGGACCTTACACTGGATGACTATACCTGAATATTTAAAGCGGCACTGGTATTAGATGAAATCATATGGACATGTGTGGACGTACCTATTCCTGGGAGTTTGCTCATAGATTATGATTAGTCTAACTTGCTTGTGAGGGCATAACTTGCGTACAATGTCATTTACTAGCCATATGAGGCTGTACTGGCATGCAGGGAAGTTGCTCCTGGCCTCTGCTGGCTCTGTTAGGTGTTATCTGAACAGCCAGATGGTGCCCTTGTATTTCCAAGCAGGCCCACAGTTAAAAAAATGTTGCCAACCAAATTATATGTATTCAGTGAAAATCCTTTAGTTATGAGAGGGCTACAGTGATCACATTTATTGGAACAAACACCTTAATACTCAGCTGGTCTAGTAAGTGAAAGCCATCTTAACTCAGTGCCCTCCTCTCTTGTTAATAAACCCATTATGTAATTTAATGTTCCATGGTATATCCCTTCTTTGATATCATGCCTGTGTTCGTGGTCCTTGCAACAGAGCTGTTGGGTTTCAATCTGATCACCTAAACTCTCTCTTTTCTAAAGTGTATTCACTGAATTTAAAGGCTTTTGTTATACTGCAGTTTATCTGGGGGCCACTACCTGTGTCCTTCAACATGGCAAGCGTACATGTTGCACCAATGATTTTAAAAGAGGGAAGGCCTTGGAAAGGACTTTTGGCCCAGGCCTACCGGTTGAGGCCTGTGACCCTCAAGTGACCTCATAAACCACAGCCCTTCGGCCATTTACAGTGGCCCACCAGCCATGGCCTCGGGGTCCACTGGCCACAGCTGTGCCCATTTTATTCCACTGCCCATGGATGTTTCAATTGTACATTTTTCACCTAATATTGCCAAAGACCAATTTTGCCCTGCCTAATAAGTGTAATCAGTGCAGCTTTAAAAGACTGACCTATGAATTGTTTGTAACCCCTCTTTCTATTCCTATGATAATTTCCCAATAATCATTCCAGAGTATTCCAATTCCCACAATAATGTAACGACTGCCGATTCCGTTGTTAACGGGAAACTGCTTGAAAATTCTAAAGTCTTCCACATTCTCATTGACCCACACCGTGTATCCATCTCCTCTTTCTTTGGTCCTCCCTCTCTCCTCCATTGTGTTTAGCTCCCTGACCCTCACCCATTACTTAACGTATTAATTTATTAGTTGTATAGCGCCAAACAAGCAAGCTCGGGGGTGCTGATGGGTCCTCCTCTTCCACTCTTTTGGTTTGTGTGACACATCTTTTCTGAGTGCATTGTGCAACATACCCACGGTAATCTCCTGAGTTTCCCATTGGATTCCCCTGATAAGACGAAAATGCTCCACCCCAAACAAGCTCCCCAGCTCCCCCCCACTTTACATGTTGTCTTCTCCCCCCCCACACCTCTATGCTGATATGAATACACCCTTTTTCCTGTTCCAAATCGCATTTGAACAATTATCCTTTACGGCTTTTCTCAGTATTGCCTCGTGAAATACTCACATCTAGACAAAAAATATATGAATACTTTTAATTTCTGAAAATCCTCTCAGCTGCTCTGCTGCAATGCCACATGGGAGATATATACATGTTTTTGGGAAGCAGGGGGCACCACTTTCTCCTTTGAATATTTTTAAAAATGCTGGACAATTTACCACAAACCAGCAGATCGCGCATGCGGGGCTTTGTGCTCAAGTTGTTCCATACTTGGTCCAGATCGTTCCAGAAGTGTTCACGCTGTGAATGTTCAATTGATGCACTTTTTCTACATGTGAAAATGAAAAGGAGTAGGTTGACCATTGTGTGTGTTTTTAAATAACTTGTTTCACCTTTAAACTAATTTTTCCCAAATTGTTCAGTTTTGGGGCCTCCCAGGCAAAAGTATTATGAGGAAAATGCCATCCAAGCTCATTTAGCCAGTCAAACGTTGTTAGCAATAGAATTTTGAGGTATCTAAATATATATATATATATATATATATATATATATATATATATATATATATATATATATATATATATATTTAGTGTCAAGTCATTTGATGTCAATAGGGTGAAAACGTGCTTGATGTCACTTGTGATGTTATTGGGCATGTGATGTCACTTCCTCCACCTGTGGCATTTCACAGATCTGACATCTCTGCATAAACTTTAAATATTGACAGCGAACTTGTTGACTAAGGACCAACGCCTTTTTGCCCCCATAAATGGACTTAGAAGCAAAGCAGTTTCAAGATTAACATTGATGTGGAGTCCTGGCCACATCAGATTTCTCTTGTTGTCGCGCTGCTGCCACCGGCAACTGCATCATGTCAAAGACTGCCACAGCACGTTGACCTACACAGTTATCATGCGCTGCTTCTACACGTCTTGTGTCCTTATATCCTGCAGAGGGTGTTCTATAACAGAATGTATGGTATTGTTGTGTTCATCACCACTGCAGACCAGGGCTCCCATTCTAAGCTATGGATGAGGGTGGCATTCTGCTATGTGTCAATCATAAAATCGAGTTGCTAAAGAATGTGAAATTGATTTAACCGTAGGCATTAAATCAGCCATATTTAGGTCTCTTCGCGTTCTTTGGAGAATTGATATTGGCCAAAATGGGTTCACCTCTGGAGCATGTTTCGTCATTCGGTTGCAGGCCCACTGCCTTTGCTGTGCCGTGGGCATACCAAGGAGAGCTGTTCGGCTCCCACAGTCATTAATCGCACTGTCTGGAGCGAATGTGTTGATGGATGCGCATTGCAAAAGTCCAGACTAGCAGTGCACACACGGATGCACGCTTCCGCTGAGGCAATGCACTGAAGTGCGCCGGAAACACTATGGCATTGCTGGACCATTGCATAGGGTGCACACCGAGGAGGGGTTAAAATTGGCACCATGAGCAGTATGGCGCAGATATATCGGGGGTGAATTGGGCTTGTCTAAGGGTGGGTCCGCTAGCCCACTGCAGCATAAGGCCGCAGGAGTAACGGAGAACTCGGGGATTGTGGCGGTCAATGTTAAGTTGGTGCGCTGAATAGGGCGGCCAACCCCAACATGCTGAGTTATGAGCGCTCAAGCCAGCAACCAAATTAGCCCACAAGGGAAGAGGGGATCTTACGGTAACCGAAGGGTTATGCGGGGAATTGAGAGCACGGGCAGCGTGCGAGTTTTTGAAGCAGGACGGCGCAGAGCAACGAGGGGTGTTGGGTCCAGCAGCAACCTTGGATTCAGGGTGGTTAAAGGGGTTACTGACGGTACACATTTGTTCATGCGCAGGGGGTTTGTTCCAGAACGCATAGAGGGGGGCATTGCTATGAATGGCTGCAAAAGGTAAAGGGTTGGCGCACAGACCAAACACTGCGTCGCACTATAGAGAAGGGGCTCAGATGGCACCCAAGGGCCGACATGCAAGGGCTCTACTCGTATGCCTAGGTTTGGGCAGCGGTTCCCAACAGGAGGATACCGGCAGGCCATTGACCAGGGGTTGGAGCGCAGAGGTAGAGTGCAAGAATCCATAATCTCGTTGGCTGGGTTGGTGATTGGATTCTTATAGGAATACGAGGGGATGCGCATTCAGAGTAAGTAGGATACAGGATGGCATGTGGTTCTATTGGGTCATTTTTCTCATGCAGCGCAAACGTGCGGAAAGGGTGGTACAGGGCGTCCATCGGGCAGGGCGAGGCCAGAAGGGTGGAGCTGAAAACAGTAGGGTGCAACACCCCTCTCAGCACGTCCGGTTGGGAAAGGAGGTGAAGGAGGTTCTCAGGAGGGGGGCAATCTGGAGGGAGGACTGGGCGAGCAGGCAGGGGCTCGAACTGCTCCCTAGCCCTCGGTGTCCCGGGGTTTTGACGCAATCCTGAGAGACCGGTGGTGTGGCAAAGCATGGCCACTGGAATGGCACACGGATGGATCACAAAGGGCATTACCCTGTCGGAGAGGACAAGGCAGATGATGGGGGTCGGGAACAGCACCCCATCAGCCTGGGTCAGCTGTGGGCGGGCAGGCCGCTGGGTCCATGACGGGAGAGCTTTGGCCGGCGGAAGGAAGGGAAAGGTCCCATCTGCAGAGGAGTAAGAGGGGGAAATGGGCCGAACATGTCAAGGGAAGGGGAAACCTCCCATTTCCAAGTATCGGTTGACTATATCAAGAACAAAGCTCGGGCAACCCGTTAAGGGGTAGGGGCCAGGAGAATGGGGCCAACACGATAAGGAATATGGAAAGGTAGAGCCCTCCATTAAGGAAAGGAAGGGATAAGAGTAAGAGAAGGGGCAATGAAGGCAGGGTGGTTTTGGAAATCAAGCAAAAGGAAATCAGCTCAACCTCACCCGCCAGGAATGGCCCTCTCCTAAACAGGGGAACTCCTGCAAGGGCAGGCTGAGCCAGGTTAAATTGATTAGGAAGCTTTTGCTGGATAAAAAGTGGGGAGGAGCCTTTTTGCGGGTGCAGTAGGAGGAGCAAGGGGAAAAGATGGCAGGGGTAGGAGTGTCCCGGAACAGGCCCACCCTTGGTTAAAGCAGAGCAAGACGGAAAGGTGGCAGGGGCAGGGAAGTGTCCCGGAGCAGGCCAGCCACGGCTAAGGCGGAGAGGGGTGGCAGGGGCAGAAGTGTCCCAGAGCAGGCCCTGCCTGGTTAAAGCAGAGCGGGATGGTAAGGAGACGGGCGGCAGGGGCTGGAGTGTCCCGGAACAGGCCCACCCTGGTTAAGGTGGAGCAAGACGGAAAGATGGTAGGGGCGGAAGTGTCCCGGAGCAGGCTCGCCCTGGTTAAGGCGGAGCAAGTTGGAAAGGTGGCAGGGGCAGAGGTGTCCCAGAGTTGGCCCACCCTGGGTAAGGTGGAGCAAGAAGGAAAGGTGGCAAGGACAGAAATGTCCCGGAGCAGGCACGCCCTGGTTAAGGCGGAGCGAGTTGGAAAGGTGGCGGGGGCAGAGGTGTCCCAGAGCTGGCCCACCTTGGTAAGGTGGAGCAGGAGCAGGCCCGCCCTGGTTAAGGCGGAGCAGGTTGGAAAGGTGGCAGGGGCAGAGGTGTCCCAGAGCTGGCCCACCCTGGTTAAGGTGGAGCAAGATGGAAAGGTGGTAGGGGCAGAAGGGTCCCCGAGCAGGCATGGCCGGAAGACAGCAAAAGTTGGGGAGATGGTCTTCAGGTTGTTGCAAACGATATATCAGACACACAAAATATAAGTTAACCATGCCGTTCCCTCCTGTTGTCACTTCACAGCAGCACAAGGAAGGAGGAAACGTACCGTGTAGGTAGTGGGGCGCGCATGCATCTCAAAGGCTAAGGCGAGCTGGACTCGGCGGCGGGAGGCGCCGATGGCCGGCGAGGCAAGAGGGAGTGGCACGGGGTGCCAGGGATGCAGTTGGCGCAGCTAGAGGGGCAGCTATGGAAATTGCTGAGTAGGCGGCAGAAACCGGAGGGTTGGTAATACTCCTGGGAGGGAACGACCTGACCAGCCTGGGGAGGGGTGTCCGGCTGAGGGACATTACGAGATCATTGCAGGAAATAGCAGCACAGTTGGGCGAAACTGTAGGGTCGGAAGGGATTCCCCCGGCGCAAGGGAAGGGGGCAGAGAGCCAGGCAGTAGTTGAGAAGGGAAGAAGGAGGCTGAGGGGGGGTGTTGCAAAATTACAAGGGCAGGGGTCCCCGATCAGAATAGGCATGGCTTGAGTGATGGGGAAACACCCGAGTACTTCCTATCGGACGGTGGAAAACTTGTCCACGAACGAAACGGAGCTCTTTTTTCGGGGACATCTTTAGCAAATTACGGGAAGGGGAGTAGGAGACAGGAGGAAGGGGAGCCACAGTGGGCGAGAACCCACTCAGTGGCGTGGCGGTGTTTGGGCAACCAAGCACAAATGATAGACTCCGGACGAGCCAGAAGGAAACGGAATGGGTCTTCGCTCTTCCGGACCAGCGCCTCTTGGGGGCCTAAACGGCGGGGGCGTCTGGTAGGGACAAATAAGGCTCAGCTTCCCCCAAAAAACAAACGGCGCTCTCCCCACCCACGGACACCTGCGCGGGCAGGATTGGAACAGGTACATTGGGTCGGGGGAGTTGGGGGCCTACGGTAACAAAGAGAGGGGGAAGCAAAGGAAGTCCGGCAAGCAAACGCCACACGGGCAGAATGAAGTTCACAAATGTGTACAAATAATTCTGTTGTCATGGAAATAAAACTGCGGCCAAGGTTGCCATTTGAAATTCTGTGTCATGCCAATTTGTGGGGATAAGGAGTAGTGCATGGGGGTGCATGCGCAAAGAATAATTGGCAGTAAAGGCAAATGGACGGCTGCAGGGGTTATGGAGCTGACGACGGAAAAATCAGCTAAAAATGGAGGAGGCAGCAGGTTAACCCCTGCGGTGTCATGCCGCCAGGACCTGGAACCATCCCCTGGGGGTCAAAAGGCGAGGGGCGGAAAGGCGCCAAAGGCCTAATGGGCCAAAAGCCCGCGAAGGGCAGAACAAAAGAAATGGGCGGGGACATCAGGATTTAAGCAGGCGGGACCGGGGTGCCAGGCATCTCGCTCCTGCACTGGGACCCGGTCGCCGCCTCGCTGATGGAAGAAATTTCGTTTTCCACCCACCCACCCACGAAATACAAGCAAAAGAGCAGGAGACCTGGGGTGTTGCTGTCGCAGGACACCCAGGCCAGGATGTGACAAGTTGGCGGTGTTTGGGCAACCAAGCACAAATGATAGACTCCGGACGAGCCAGAAGGAAACGGAATGGGTCTTCGCTCTTCCGGACCAGCGCCTCTTGGGGGCCTAAACGGCGGGGGCGTCTGGTAGGGACAAATAAGGCTCAGCTTCCCCCAAAAAACAAACGGCGCTCTCCCCACCCACGGACACCTGCGCGGGCAGGATTGGAACAGGTACATTGGGTCGGGGGAGTTGGGGGCCTACGGTAACAAAGAGAGGGGGAAGCAAAGGAAGTCCGGCAAGCAAACGCCACACGGGCAGAATGAAGTTCACAAATGTGTACAAATAATTCTGTTGTCATGGAAATAAAACTGCGGCCAAGGTTGCCATTTGAAATTCTGTGTCATGCCAATTTGTGGGGATAAGGAGTAGTGCATGGGGGTGCATGCGCAAAGAATAATTGGCAGTAAAGGCAAATGGACGGCTGCAGGGGTTATGGCTGCGTGCTGCGCCTCTGCAGTCGCCATTCATCTCAAGTGGTCTGTCAAGGCGTCAGAAATGGTCCAGCCTGGACCTGCTCCTACCCACCGCCATGCCAACCGTACTGCTTCATATCTGTGTTAGTGCGGGAGCAAGAAAGGACTCCCCATTCCAGAAAGCATTCATTTTAAACTGTTATGGTCCGGCTGAGACGTAGGGAATCTATATATTTTAATATTTTTGTTGTTAAACCGAGCATGAAAATCGCGTTCAAGTGAACCTCGCCTTTGTGTTTTGCATGGTGTTGGCTAGCAAGGTGAATGGGGCAATGACAATAGGTGTGGCCCGACCTGTGCAGGCCCCTGGGCCCCTGGCAATGCGGGCTGAAATGCACCAATTACACTGATAGTGGCAACACGGCCAACGACCAACTGCCACTGCGCGTGAAGTGCGACTGAGACTCAATGGCACCCAGAACACAACGGCGTTGCCTTCTCAATAATCACTATGCTTGAAAAGACATGCCATTCGTCAACTAGGAGGGAAAGAACACACACACACATTAACAAGAACATACATGACGAAACGAAAGGGAGGTCGCCGCAACAATGTCACATATAACCCCTGACTGACATAATGCAGGATTTGAGGCGACTTCTAAGAGCAATTCTTCTCTCGCAGCCAGCCAGGCACTATTTTGGGCCGTAGCGTTAACATGCGTGTGATTGGGTGCGGGTCGCGCACCCACTCCACTCCTTAGGCCTCGTCGCCCTTCGCTCGGCCCCCTACCCACTGTGCCCTAATTAAAACCGCCTCTCCACCCAGTTGGCGTGCGTGACGTCGCGCGCACGCGGTCACCGCAGGAGCTCACTCTGCTATCTGGGCCACTTCACAACCGCTGCCATAATCAGAGGCACACCTGTGCACGTGATTTGCACTTCCGAGGGCGCCCCGCGAATTCTTGTGAGCAGTCTTCATTAAAGCAGCGGCCACCCTGAACTGCGATGAATGCAATGGAAGAAGTCCCTGCTTGGGACAGACTCCCATCTTTTCTTTTTGCAATGACACTGCCCCTCTCCCTACCAGATATGCACTATGAAAACCTTTACATCGTGGAATACTCTACAAGAGTTGGAGATAAACGATGTCCAATGCGTGGAGAAACGATGGACTTATCAGAGGGTTTAAGTGGAGGGGGTCGGAAACGGGGCCTGCACCTGGAACAATTTCCAGAGCATCAACTCGTCTGGAACACCGCCCCTAGCTTGAAACCAGCCTGGCTGCTGTGGGCGTTCGCTTGGCCGAGTGTTGTGGGACCGCACAGCGCGTGCTGTGCTATTATGGCATCACGCCACAGTAGCAGACAACGGTGGCTGCACACACCAATCAACCCCCCGCCGCGACTCAACAACCCCGCCCCCCCCCCTCCACATCGGCAGGAAATAAATCAATGGCGGAGGAGCTCTGCACACAGCAGGTGATTGGACGGTCACCGACTGGCAATTCCATTTCCAGAGGCCCGCAATCGCATTACCCAAACACGGCCGACAGCACCCCCTGGATTCCCAGACGCCGCTCGCAAACCCGGGCCGCGGCCGAGAAAAGTTTGCGCCGCCGTCCATTCCCTACCGAGAAAATTGCAGCTCAGGCAGCAAACGAGCCTTTGATTCGATTGTGTGTGGAGAGTTGTGTGTAAGCGTGTGTGCGCGTTGGTGGGGAGGGGGGGGGGGGT
The DNA here is from genome assembly GCF_040938575.1 of Ambystoma mexicanum. Classification (NCBI taxonomy): domain Eukaryota; kingdom Metazoa; phylum Chordata; class Amphibia; order Caudata; family Ambystomatidae; genus Ambystoma; species Ambystoma mexicanum. The sequence goes on along the minus strand of NC_090930.1, from coordinate 1,246,076,891 downwards.
GGCAGTTGCTCCGAAGGAACACTGGAGGCATACACTCCAATATAACTTTAATGCTACCCACTATGTGATGAGCCCGGCTGATTCAATCGGATCTGTGGATGCTTCGAGTAAATGTGGTTACTGCAAACGGGCCGATTTAAAGAAATCGCACGGAAACCGAGGTCCCTAATTCGCAGAAGCGCTTTATAATGGCAAACCCCATTGGAAAAACGCTCTACGAACAATTTCTATATATATAAAGTCAAAAGTTAAGTAGATTTGAGAATCTTGGACCCGGCATGGAAATAATACTGTGCACGGGTTTTTGAAGCTGTGGCGAGAGGGGCCTTTGGAGGTGACACAGGAACAGACCCGCGCATCCTTTTAGCAGCCCGAAGAGGGACAGGCTGCTATTTATATGCCGTTGACAAAAGGCGAGTACAAAATAATGCATCTCTAAGCAACTTGGAAGTAATAGATGTGAATTTTTGATAATGGAGAGGCTTTCACGGGGATGAACGGCGACTATTAGAGGAAACTGCTCCATTTGTGCGGCGCCGGCGGCACAGATAATGGGTCAGTTTTTACCCGCAGGCAGCGGCTGCGTGTCACCGGCCGCACCTGCAGGTTGGCTCCCGGGGCTGCAGCGCGGGCACCACGACCAGCCTCGGGGTGCCGCTCCTGCTCCCAGCTCCTCCGGCAGCGCCCCCGCCCCCTCAGAACTTGCTGGAGGGGGACACGCGTCTGCACTTACAGCCTGCTGCATTAACAGTACATCAAATATAGATTTTATTGCAGCGGTGGCAAAACATGGACTCATAAACGCAGACTGCACCTCGACCTTCTAACTTGCTCTAGAAAATGAATGTCTACGCCTAGCAAGCCTGTGCCCGTGTGTCTGAGTCCTTCCTTCCACTCATCCATCCATGCATTTCAGACCCTTTAAGAGCCCCTCACTCTTTATGCCCTGCCTTCTTATCCCCCTATCATTCAATCTCGCCACATGCCACCCCCAACCTCTGCATAACGGCCTCTCTCCCACCTGTGCTACCTTATTCCAGACACCCATCTATGCACCCATCACCCATCCATCCCTCATCCTTCCGTCCAAAGCAGCACCCTGCACGCCTCCATGCACCTCTACACCTTTCCTCACCCATCTATCAATCTATCATTCAACCATCCATGCAGACATACACGCATTCCTACATACACACATGCCCCCATCCCTACCGTCACCCACCCCTAGCACACACGCCTCCCACCATCCAACACCCTCCCTCCATCCAGCCACCCATCCATCCGTCCGTCCATCCATCCATCTATCCATCCACCTGTTCATCCGCTCAGCTGTTCCTACATCCGCGCATATATTACTCCCCGACCTGTCTCCTGCGCTCTGCCTACTTACTCGCACCCCTCTAAGATACAACGTGCAACGCATCCTCGATCGCTTTCTGGTGGGATCGCGCCAGCTAAACCTTCCTACCCACACCCCTGTCTATGTGCCGGCTTTAAACCACACTGCCCGTCCCTGTGGGTGGCACTGACACCATGCAGGTGAGTGCGGGCACCCTGGCTCTCACTGGAGCCTTTACAGAAGCGAATCTTAGAGAAAGCACTCGTTATTTCCGCAATCTCTCGGTGTGATGCACGCACGCACATGTCACTGTAGACACCCACACTGGATGTGTACTTACATGTGTGAAAAGCTGTATGTTCGGCCAACGTGTTCCAAACAAACGCACACGCTCAACATGCCAACGAAAGTTCGAACACATGCCATGTTCATCCAATTGCAGGAAACGCAACTGACACGCAATTTTGCAAAAGAGGGCACACCCGCGTGCTGCTTAAAAACACAGCATTTCCAGATGACAGCGGGAAAGTACACGACAAACACGCATGACACCGACTTCTCATCGTGCATGCAGCATGCACTATGAACATATACTGCAGGTGTTGTTCAAAATCACGTTTGATGTCTCCCCACTCGCTTTTTTTAACGCTAGAAAAGTTGTCCCCTGGATAGGAAGATGCATCCGTATTTGATGGGAGTGTGTCCTTTCCAGTAGCAAATGTAGCCCAAAAACACAGACACAGCGGCGCTTACCTGGTTCCTGCATCCAGGCGCGGACGTTGCGGCACCGGTGCCAGGCGAGGCTGCACCGCCGATATCCGCCACTCTTCCCCGATTTCGCCGTTTGTTTTCGCCTCTTTTTTTTCCCCGAATGCTGATTCTACTTGAGTCTAACACAGTCTTCCTCTCCCTGCATCACTTTTAACACTGGGAGGCAGAGAACCGAAGCTAGGGGGAGAGCTCGCTCTCTGATTGGCTTTCATTCTGAGCTCCTGATTAATAATAATAAAAAAAAAAAGAGCCCTCCCTCGCACGGAGCCGCTGCCGCCGGAGCCGCAGCACTTTTCCCGGGAAGGTTAGAGACGAAGGGGAAAGGCAGCGGCTTTTCCAGGCAGACGGCGATTTGCAAGTGAATGCGGTGGGAGGGTCAAGGGGGGGGGGGGGGGCTTTGTGAGCGACCCGGCAATGCAATCACTGCATCTGTGATTCAAAAGTAATCACGCTCGTCTGATAGGAGGTCTCTGTTCGGGCAGAGACTGCCCACCGCCACGCGCTCGACGTGGGATGCGCCCTCCCAATGCAGGGATCAATAGCGCGGAAGCTGCGCGCATGCATTATGGATTAACAAGGTGGCAAGTTAAAGGAAATGTCAGGCTCCGGGCGAGGAATGTCAGAATGTCCAGGTCGTAGCGCTCGGAAGCATGTCGGGGCGTGCTTCCCTGGAAGTGGAGCAGGATCAAATGCCCGTGACTTCCCTTTAGCAGAGTGGGCAGGTGCGATCTTTTGCAGAATGTGACTCCACGGAAATACCATACGTACTCTTGTATGTCCTCTGCGAAAAAAGCACGGATTGAGCTCGCCTGAAACTCAGATCTTATGAGAAAACATGCATCATGCATAGTGACCAGCATGCAGGATATTTAACGCAGCACTTTTATAGCAAGGACGATGGGAAGCTAAAATCCGGGCTGGATTCACGACAAGGCTTGAAACCATGGAGATCACCGGGCAGGCTATGACTACAAAAAGAAAATGTGGGCTATCCAAATGCAGCATCACCAAGCGGGGAAAGTCATCGCCTTCCACCAAACTAAAACAAGCAGGGGACACACACATACTCAAGACACTATGTTACAGTCCAAAGGTCGCTACTGCAGGGTAAGGCCCAAAAATCAGTATTATAAAAATAATCCACCGAGCCAATAAAAGTGCACGAGAGCAGGAACAAGCAATTACATGCAACCACAGCTGTGAATAATTCACTAATTAAGCAACATTACGTCATTAAATGGTGGCTTACATAATGAGAAGTGGAGTGGAGTCTTAATGTTTTGCGGTGCATGTACATTTGCATTCGCTGATTGGACAGTCTTGGTTTCTCTATAGGTGATTCTAGACAATACCCGGCTTCTTTGCCCTATCCAATCCCTCGTGACCATTCCAATGTCTACCTCTTGACAATGATCTCATGATGGGGTCATCTTGTTTCTCACAGTTTTGATTCGACAGCAGACAGGTTAAAATGTTTCACATACAACTTGATTGCTGATTGGCTATGTCCCATCGGGTCTCCTGTGGACGGTTGCGTCCATCATAATTTGCCAATACAATTGTGAGTTGTTTCAATGTGTGGCAACAAAAAAGAATACTTCACATCCTTTCTCATGGGGCCAAAAAGGTTGGCACCAAGTTACGGTTCTCAGCCTTGTTGCTGTTCAACTGACAATTAAGGGGGTGGTCCACTCAGAAATGCTATGCTTTAGAAATGATTGCCCATGTTAAAATATATATTTAAAGATTATTTTTACAAAAGTTCAAATGGAAAATATTCAGGAAATGAGCTTCAAAGTCGTGATTTTCAATGACTAAGGGGCATCCATTTTCTAAACTGAAGCAGTTTTGGGTGTTGACGTTAAACGCCCCTGAGCCCACACAATGCACACTAGTATGCTGCATCAGCCAGACTCCCCCTAACAGCTTCGCCCTCGCCAATAACCCAACCAAAACTCCCATGCCCCAGAGGCCCCCGAGAAAAAGCCTGTCCTCTACATCACAACAGTGTTGACTGCCTCCAACCATGTGCCCAAACTCCAAAGGAGTGATCCCGCTCTCCGACCCTGCTGAATCGACCCTCCAATCCACTCCACTCCTAGCCTCGAGCACTCCTAGCTTCACATCTCTTAACTCTAACTCTCCAGCTTGTGGGGGGAAATATAGCCCCCGAATGCCAGAAATAAAGAGACCAGAGAGATTTGTAAATGCCCATAGAAGTATAAGACCAGCACAGAAATGGTGATATCAGACATGAGGCATATTGAACCAAAGACAGGCCTAAAATCTAAAGGAAAGAAAGTGGGTTTGAATTAAAAGTGTTAAGATATGTGCAATGCATTTCAGCACGGAAAAGAAAGACGTGGCTGATAATGCCATTTTACTCAGTCCACGGAGAGCTGCACTTTTACTTGAAGAGACAGCAGTGCGTACATTATCTTCAGATGTAATAACAGACAGTGCTCTAGTAATCAAATTTGAAATCAAGCTCATTGCATTTACAAGAAATAAAAGAATTTCATTTTTGTTTTTACCTCATCCAAATGACAGTATGCTAAGCATAGTGCTCACGAGACTTTCAAAGTTTGAACATTGTTTTCTCATATAACTGCCCTATACATATGGACAATCCAGAAGTGACATTGTCTGATATCTGCAAAGCAGATCAGTAACTTTCGTGTTTTTTTGTTTTACTAAATTTCATAACACACAGTTCAATAGACAATTAAATAGGTGGAGCAGTCACAATGAATAACAAGCTCACAAAATTTATATAGACAACAAACATGATATTTATTGTACAATATCTCTGGGCCCAACGCGTTTCGAGTATAAACTCTTCTTCAGGGGCAAAACATATTTCACAATTCATAATTCAATTTCTAGAAACAAGTAGAGAAGGGTACAAATTAGTATTTTGCATATAATTCAATTATCCATGCAAACTTTCAAAACATTAAATCATAGATGTAGGTTGAAACATTGTCAAGAGATGTCTGGGATAGTACCTAGTAGCTCGGTTTAGTATAAGTCCAGTCAGATAAGTAGTATCTCTAACCAACACGAAAAGGATATATAATTTGTGGGAAAATGACAAGCTACTCTATTTTCAAAAAAACAAAAAAACAAAAAATAAAAAAATATATACAATTATGGCATAATCCATGCATATAGGTAGTGTGCCACTTACCAACTATGGATTAGGCATAGTTGCAAAAACATATACGATGTCCATGGATAGCGGGTGCTTTAGAGAGGTAGCGTGTGTATCCACACTAAGTGAGAAATGTGAAAAGTCAATAGTATACTTAAGATGCAAGTACAGGTAAAAGTAACGGTAACAGAGTTTCATCAACACTTACATTAGTTTCCCAAAAGGATTCTGGCTAGCGGTACGTGGACTGAGTCAAAAGGTACAAGCAGTTCGCGCTAGTACATAGATCTGTGTAGAAGTAAAGGAAAAAGTAGGAGGAGGTAAATAATAGTAAAAAAGTTCCAGGTCTCGAGAGTGTCAGTGGATACATAGATCACTTACTAGATACAGTGTGAATCCTTCAGCGAGTAAATCATGGCGAACTTCCTCCCGAACAAAGAGGATGTTGTTCGTTCATGATTCTGCTCTTATGTACTGAAAGAACTGCTGACGTATGAATGAGCATGCATGGTAGCAGAGCGATCGCTACGCATGCGTTTGCAACAAGTTGCAGGTAATTGGTGCACGTCATGTGTCTGACGACAGGTAGAACCCCACTTCAGAACAACATGAAAACAAAGAAAAGCGCGCATGCGCGAGGCTAGTGAGCGGCTAAAACTGCCTGAAAGTGGCTGTCTATTTTGTAGTCGGCAAGTAAGTGGCCATGAGCCATGAGGAGTAATGAAAATTTAGAAAAGAAGAACGCGGACCAGACAAAGTACCTCATTCAGTACATTGATATAGTTCAACACGAATGTAATGAACCGTATCATTCGTGTTGAACTATATCAATGTACTGAATGAGGTACTGACTAACAGAGGACGGTCTGACTTATCCATCTTATCTTTCAAAAACCACTTCGTCTGGTCCGCGTTCTACTTTTCTAAATTTTTATTACTCCTCATGGCCACTTACTTGCCCACTACAAAATAGACAGCCACTTTCAGGCAGTTTTTGTCATGATCTCTGCTTCCAAAAGATCAGGACTTGCCCGACTCCCTTGGAAGCAGACCCATAGCCCCGGTTCCGAGTGCCAGCCAGTCCCAATTGGGACCTTTTGGACCCTGTCCTGGCGCCAGTGGCACCAGGCTCATAAAGATGCCCAGTCCCAGCGCTGGAAGCGCCGGGCTCATAATGCTTGGGTGGACTTACCTGCAGCAGACCATGCTGCTTACTTACCTGCCAGTTGAACCCCTGATCCTCTTCTGTTTGGGACTACTTTTCCTGTTGGGTGGGGCAGGAGCCACTCCCTAGGTTCAGAAAACTGGAACTCTTCTGGAAAGCAGGAACTCTTTTCTTACCTAGGCGTGGCTGTGGAAGGAGACACCTAAGCACTACAGGAGGCTATTTAAACCACACCCGATAGATGAATCTTGCTTTGCGTTATTCTGTATTCTCTGCAGCAGAACGCTCATCGTGTCTTCTGCTTCTGATCCTGGGCCTAAGGGAACAAAGGCTTACCATCCTGGAATCCAGTCTTCAGCAGCACCTGTAAAGACAAAGAAAGAACAGGTTAGCACTACGGTCTTCAGTGGCAGCGCATCTCTTACCTGGTCCATCGGCTGTCAACAACGCCTCGCGCTGCATTCCGGCATCTGAAAGACAAAGGCTTACCTATTCTTCGCATGCTCCGGAGGTCTTCGCACTGCATTCCGGCATCTGAAAGACAAAAGCTTACCAGCTCTTCGCACGCTCCGGAGGCCTTCGGCGCTGCATCCCGCATCTGAAAGACAAAAGAAGGTGCGTTTAAAGACATTGGGCAACTTTATTACTCACGTGCCATTACTCCTTCCCACGCCGAATCCAGTGGGTATTCCAGCACCCTTCAGCTTCTCTAAAGCTCCTAACTTGTACCTGCAAGATAAAAGGGACAGTTAGTGCGCATCGTGAAGCAGGCTACAAGCGCTTACTTACGTGCTTCCAGGCGCTTCTATTCCTCACGCGGGTTCGATCCTCAACTCTCATCAGCCCGCCATCCGCCATCGCCGGAACCCTGCAAAACAAGAGATATCATTACAAAAGACTTTTAAGACATTTGAAGTGCCCAGAACTTACCGTTCGTGCAGTTAACGACGGACAGCAGTCCTCTGAGGTCAAGAGGTCTGCACCCTTATCCAGTGAAGAAACTGGTTACGGCACCCTGCCCCGAGGCAGATGGAGAGCTCGGCGTTCACTTACCTAAGGTGAGGGCGTTAACCTTTGGGGTTCTACAGGAGAAGAGAAAGGGAAGAGGAGAGAGGCACCCAATAAACCCAGTTCATTAATCCCATATTTTCTATCTGCCGACATCTTACTCTTCGAGTCAGACATACAGTGCACAGAGGTCCAGCCCAAAGAGCCAACCGTGTGTTACACATCACCTTTGAAGATACAGCATTCACCCAGTCAAGACCGGCGCCTCTGCGGGAATCAGGTGAGCGTTACAGTTTTAGCCGCTCACTAGTCTCGCGCATGCGCGCTTTTCTTTGTTTTCTTGTTGTTCTGACGCCGGGTTCTCCGTGTCGTCAGACACATGATGCGCACCAATTACCTGCAACTTGTTGCAAACGCATGCGTAGCGATCGCTCTTCTACCACGCATTCTCATTCATACGTCAGCAGTACTTTCAGTACATAAGAGCAGAATCATGAACGAACAACATCCTCTTTGCTCGGGATGAGGTTTGCCATGATTCGCTCGCTGAAGGATTCACACTGCATCTAGTAAGTGATCTATGGATCCACTGACACTCTTGAGACCTGGAACTTTTTAACTATTATTTACCTCCTCCTACTTTTCCTTTACTTCTATAAAGATCTATTTACTAGCGCAAACTGCTTGTCCCTTTTGACTCAGTCCACATACCGCTAGCTGGAATCCTTTTGGGAAACTAATGTAAGTGTTGATGAAACTCTGTTACTGTTACTTTTACCTATACTTGCATCTTAAGTATACTATTGACTTTTCACATTTCTCACTTAGTGTGGATACACACGCTACCTCTCTAAAGCACCCGCTATCCATGTACATCGTATATGTTTTTGCAACAATGCCTACTCCATAGTTGGTAAGTGGCACAATACCTATATGCATGGATTATGCCATAATTGTATATAATTTTTAAAATTTTGAAATGTTTTGTTTTTTTGAAAATAGAGTAGCTTGTCATTTTCCCACAAATTATATATCCTTTTCGTGTTGGTTAGAGATACTACTTATCTGACTGGACTTATACTAAACCGAGCTACTAGGTACTATCCCAGACATCTCTTGACAATGGTTCAAACTACATCTATGATTTAATGTTTTGAAAGTTTATATGAATAATTGAATTATATGCAAAATACTCATTTGTACCCTTCTCCACTTGTTTCTAGAAATTGAATTATGAATTGTGAAATATGTTTTTGCCCCTGAAGAAGAGTTTATACTCGAAACGCGTCGGGCCCAGAGATATTGTACAATAAATATCATGTTTGTTGTCTATATACATTTTGTGAGCTTGTTATTCATTGTGACTGCTCCACCTATTTAATTGTCTATTGAACTGTGTTATGAAATTTAGTAAAACAAAAAAACACAAAAGTTATTGATCTGCTTTGCAGATCTCAGACAGTGTGCAGGGGACGGGAGTTCCTAAATTCTTTAGGAACAACCACTTTTTGTCCTCCATTTTCCCAACCTAGTTGCCAAGGTTGAGTCCTTTCTCCCCCGCACCTCAAATTATCTCTAATTCTATAAAGGTTACTCTAAAATACCCTAATACTCTTTTGTTAAATCATAGGTGTGCCCCGTGTTTTGTTCATCTTCAATCCAGAAGTGATACTTATGTATTTTGAAACTGTGAAATTAAAGAAACTTAGTGCATATGGATAAGCTGTCATGTAAATTGTATTGTGTGTGAGTTTAAAAGGCCATTGCTTGCAGGGTACATGAGCCGGTCATTTCTCCAAAGAGGAAACTTAATCTCCAAGAACTTTCCTCTGCTGCCCTGAAGAGAGGGGCCTAGTTTTCAACCATCAATCAGGGCCATTGCATAAACATTTAGAAACATATACACTCCTTAGATGTAACCCACAGTGGGGACTGACAAGGCCTTGCTAGTTCTGCAGCAGAAGTGAATCTGAGGTCACAATTCCCATAAAATGTCCATTATAGTTGCTACCAGGGCCTCACAGGCCTTGAAGTAGGTGGCGGACATAAACATGAGACAGCCTCTGCCTGGTCATGTGCCTAAGGGTAAATGCAACTTAAGTGAACGATCTCTCTCTCCTCCAACAATCTCTGCTTCACTGCAAGCAAGACCGAGATCCATCCCATTGGGACTCCTGCTCTCTCTTTCTTCCCCTCACTCTGGCCACCCTCTCTGGGCTTTCCCCCTTTTTCTTCATCTGAAGCCAAAAACCTTGGAGTCATATTTGATGCCTCTCTTTCCTTCCTCCCTCACAGCCAGGACCTTGCCAAGAGGCCCACTTTCAACTCCACCTCCTCAAAGTAATCCTTCATTCCTCTCTTTCCCCCAGAAGCTCAATGTCTGTAGAGCTCTGGTACTCTCTATGCTACACTAATACAATAGCCTCTACCTTAATCTACCAACTTCCTCTCTATGACCCCTCCAGCTAATCTAAAATAGGGCTGCAGGACTTATCCTTGGTCTCAAACCCAGGCACAGCATCTCTCCAGCCCTAAAACCTCTTCACTGGTGCCCGGTTGCTGCAAGGATCAAATTGAAATCCCTTTGCATCATCCATAAAGCTGTCTGGGGTCGGGTCTGCGCTATCTACAACTTGCTATCATTAAATTCTCTCCTTCCAGATCTTTACGTTCCTCCAGCACCAACTCTCTGCATGTCAAGTACTTCGCTAAAAAACAAGCTGGTGGCCAATCTCTTTCCTCATATGTAACAGCCTCCCCTTCCTCTTTATTTTGAGCCAGATCTTCTCAAATTTCAGAAGCTCCTCAAGACTTTTCTTTCCACCTCCTCCCTCCCTCCCTCCCTCCCTACCTCCCTCTTGTGCTAAATCCCACAGTCACTGGGATTGGTGACCAGGTCCCTTATGTGTCCACCTGGGTCCTGGCCTCCAACCCCCAATCACCACCAACCTCCGCCCACACCCAGCACTTGCCTTGGCACCCACTGGCCTGTGCTATCACAGGCCTGCACTTATTTATTAGCAGTTGACCACTCTTACCAAGTGCTCTCTGTCAGTTCCTTAACAGCTGCTTGCAACGTACTCCCTAGCACTTCCCTCTGTGGTACTCCTACCACGTACCCCCCTACCCTCTCATTGATACTCTCTATCTCTGCACTTGCACATTTTGAATGTTTAGAAGGCCTAATGGGACCACCTCTCTCTTCTCTTTCATTGTCATATTTGCATTTCATTCCCATGTTCCCTCCCCTTTGCCATGCGGGCACTTTGAAACATAACTTACATGCTGTATAAGCACCTTTCAAATGCACAATACATAAATAAAATAAAATAAGCCAAAAGCACTTCACCAGAATACAGCTCTGGAGAAATGGCACATAGGGAAGGACACAAAGCCAGCAGGTGTTGCCTGACAACCCACCCATCCACTGACTGCCCATGGCCCTTCACTCCCACCCCTGACTCTTCCTGCCCAAATCACATCCACCTTGGAACCCCCTAAACCTCTCCCAGCAAGCTCCACCACCAAATCCTGCACTGGAAGTGCCAGCCAGCGCCTCCTCCAAAGCAGTTCTCTGCAAGTCAATATCCCAAACGGGGCTGTAAACACCTCACTGGTGCAACAAAACATTCTCAAATTGTGCAAATGGAAAAATCCCACAACTCTGCATAGTCCAAGCTCCTTGCCACACAAATCCTTAAACGTTCACCCATCAACAGACAGGCAGACTTTGCCCATCTTCTGTGAATCCCTTAAACCTTTTCTCATGTGCCATTCCCAAAGCTATAAAACTTCATTAAGTGACTGCTACTCACCTGGAGCTTTGGAATGAGCTTCGCCTCTTTGCTCTGATCAATCGCAGTGTGAATTTACACCCTGCTGACCATGTCTGTGTGTCTCTCTAATATGAGCTGAAACTGGATGCATTTTACTGTGTGGAATCATGAATGTATTTCTGAGGCCTAGTAAATCTAAATGGCCTATTAAACTACTTTTATTTTTTGGCCTACTCTATGTGTTACACACCTAAAAGATTTTTACATGTGTATATTGTGTTTTATATGTACTACCTTTAAGTGTTTCTAATGAAGGCTTGTATGACTACTCAAAGCACTCCTTGTGGCTGTGTCCTGCTTACTTGTATGTATGCATGGCTGGTTAAGAATACTGTTTTCCTTCACATTAGTTATTGTTGCCATCATCCTACATATACTAAATTCTAAATATATGTATGTGTGTCTTGCTGGCTACTGTCTATCTCACATCCTGGAGAGGTCTCAGATATAGGTCTGTTCTCTTGTTGATTCATCTGTGGCCTGTGTGTCGTACACAGTGTTTGGGTTTTGGCATTCTCTGTGGTTCCAGTCTTGTGTTTTAGGGGGTTTCTAGGTTTATATTTTCTCTTGTGTTTGGGATATTGGATGTTCATCCCATTTCTCCATGTATTTCTTATCCCTTATGTCCTGATCCCTTGCCCAATCGTATTTATCTTTTAGGACCTACACTTCACAAAAAAAATTTCATTTCTTCCCCCCTTTGCGTAATCCCAAGGACTGCATCAGAAGAAATTGCACTCTTCATCTGCTGTGGGATCTTTGTAGCACTTTAAGTAATTTTCTGGATCTGTGGGTGGAGACCAAAGTACCCCTGATGGGCCTATTGGGTGCACTATTTCTACCAACCTGATTTTTGGCTTTGTTTCTACCTCATCTGTTTGGGTGTTCTCATATTTTCAAGGAGAAGTGGAACCTCCTACTTTAACTGCATGTAAGTTTACACTGTTTCCATGGGACACACAACATACCATTATTGCTTGGTACAGGCTCCAAGTTAAGATAGGAGCATTCTGCATACACTGATTAACCAGTTTGGCATTCTCTGCTTGTTCTTTCTTGATTCCCCCTTCCCCTTACCAACCTATCTTTAAATGATTTAAAGGCTTTATTGCTAAAGTTAAGGGCCCATAATCATGATCATTCGGAGGCACAAATGTGCTTCCGATCTTAGTGCAGACTACACCTTCAATGCCTGTGATGAGGTCATGTAGCATACGGTTCTGCAATGTCATTATCCTGAGCGCTCACATCTCTTCTTGCACAGCATCAAAGCCATGCTCTGTGACATTAGCGAGCTGGACCAAGTCCCAACAGACGATTTGGAGCTATTTGTGGATGGATGTTGTCCAGAGGCTAAATAGGATGCAAAGAATAGTTCTGTCTTTGCGAAGAAGTGGTACTGTCTCAGTATCTTCTTCAGGGATTAATTTGCTTCTGTGCTGAAATAATTTCATGTTTTCATGCGTGATAGTGTCTGTAAATTGTTCTTTTTCTGCACTGTTAGGGCACTGCAGTGCACTTGGGTTTACCTTTTGGGATCAAAAGGTGTTCTTCTGGTATCAAATGCACTGTGCCATGAATGAACTGTGTATGTTACGTAAGCTGAATATGTATAGATGGTAATATCATTGTCCAATTATGCTTCAAGCACTTCTATGAGTGCAATGGGTTCTGCTGCTTGTGCTGAGAAATGTGAAAGTAGTCTTTTTTTGCATAACTGTCTGGTATTCTTCCTCATGTCCATTCACATATTTTACCACTGCTGCTCTTGTGTGCCTTTTACTATCTTCCTGATTTATGGTTGATGACACATCAATTTAAAATACGTCTTCTGTTTGAAGTGCACCCTCACTCACCCTACTGTCCCCTTTGGGATCTCTTTCATACACTGCACAGTCATGTACTGATCTTGTGATTTGACAGGCTTGGCTAAAAATTATGCAGGGTTTACAATGTGACACTGGACTATGGACAATATAATTTCATAACCAGATGATCTCTGTGTGATGAGGGTAGATTTTCTTCTCTCTAATATGGTGAAAACTGCAGTTTCAACAAATAATTTTATTGGGAATCCCATCATGATGGAGGGAGATTTCTGAATTGCAAATGCAGCGGCTGCTAGAGCCTTTTTGCATGGGAAATGGCCTTGCATAACTGGACCCAAGAGCCCACTGTAATAGGCTAGGGGCTTTGTGTTTTTGAGAAGATCACTGTGTAAGAACTGCTGTCATTACTTGTAAATGTGCGTGAAAGAACACATACAACTGCTTATTGGGGCATTGCTTATTGATAATTTTAGATCTTCATAAGATTCTGTCATCTCATCTGCCCATTGAAAAGATCCTTTCCTTTTCTGGGCATCTGTAAGTGCTTGTAGCAGATGCCTGACATGTTAAATAATCAAAGATCCAGGTCTTGCAGTAATTACACAACCCTAGCAACTGCTGCATCCCTTTTACTGTATTGGGCTGTGGTGTGTTTCTGACTACTGTGGCTCTGTCTGGTGTTATACTTCTCCCTGTGGAGGACAATATATGCCCAAAGTGCACTACTTCCTTTTGGAAATTCTGTAATTTCGATTGGTCCACTTTGTATCCTTTTTCTGCGAGAAGTTGTAGAAGTTTGTATATGTCTTCCCTGCACTGCTCTTCTGTAGTGCTACGTGCTAACAGTTCATGTACATACTGTGGCACTGTGCTTGGCATCTGTATGTTTCCTAGGGCAATTTGGAGGACCTTATTAAAGACACCAGTGGACTCACAGTACCGCTGTGTTAAACAAGTGTGTTGGTACCTTTGTCCGTGGTGCAAAAAACGTGGCAACATACTGGGTGCAATGGTGCAGAGAAAAATATATTTTTTAGGTCAATCATTGTAAGGTATGCTGCATCTGCAGGGATGGTGCAGAGGGTTAAAGCTGGGTTGGGCACTAATGGGTACTCTGCTTCTACTAAATTATTCAGAGGCCTGATATCACAATGAGCCTTTTCACTGTTTACATAGCTATGTTTCATGGTTATGTGGATGGTACCATGATGCCTTGCTGTAATGGTGCCATATATTCCTTCATGTGTTTCTCTAAAGAGTGGATATTGGTTCAATCTAGGGAGTATTGCTCCTGGTTTGAGTTTGATTCTCACTGCTCCTATGCTGCTCAATAACCATACATCATGGGGGTTGTCTGTCCACGGTTGACTGGGCACTCTTGCCAAGTCCTCATATAGTTGTGATGGTTCGGCTGTTGCAAGTAGCATTGTCTGTGGTACCTCTCTGTGTTGTACTACCATCTGACAGGGTATACAGATTTCAAACAGTATTTCCCCCTCTGACTCTGTGTTTGCAAATAATTGTTTGTCAGTTAATTCTCTTAATGGCTGTGTGGGGTCTATGCATAATAATGTGCTCCATTCTATTCCCTGTTCATCTGTACTTGTTAAAATTATGGAATCTCTTCTGGTGATCACTGCATCTATGTGTAAGGTAAACATTGTTCCTGGTGCCTTCTCTTGTGGAACTGCTGGTCTAAATAGGAATTATGCCGACAAGCAAAATATCATGTTTTGCACTCCTGGGAGTCATCTAACCAGGACTGTCACTGTGTGCACAAACATCTTTTCATGCACTGATAGTACTTAAATTGCATTAGTGCTGTATAGTGCTTGTACTACTGTGGCTACTCTGGCGAAAGGCATGCCTGGCGTTGAGCACACTATTCATTTGCCTGTGAATAAAATTGCCTTATTTAGTTTACTCAATAGGTCTCCAACTAGTAGGTTCACTGGTATCTCTTTGCTGTATAATAATGGTGCTAACATTCCCTGTGTCCCTATGGTAATGGGTACATCTTCTGTAAATGGAGCCCTAGAAATAGCCTCAGAGAATCCCTGCATGCCCAAGCATCTGTTGGTCAAACAAAACCTTCCTTCCTTTATACAGAACATGGTGGCTCCTGTAGCCACCTTGAAGGTGAACATCCTGTCTCCTATCTTCATTCCCACCTTAGGTTCCTTTTCTGGGTGTGGGGTGACTGATAGGACTGGACATGCCAGGGCTCGCTGAGGGCTGTCCTATTGTGATTATATGTTTTCCCACACTTGCTCCCACATTATGTATTACTGTCCCTTGTGGCAGTGTAGTCTGCTCCCATAGCAGTGTCGTAGCTTGGAAAGGTGTCTGCTGTGTGACATTGTGTGTGCTATTCAATGTTGGGTACTGTATGCGCTGTCCCTGTGTGGGTGCTGCTATCTGCATTAGGCCTGAATTCTGTGATTCTGCAGACCCCGGGGCATATCACCCATATGCTGGTGCCCTTTAAGATGAATCAAAGACAGGATAATGGTTTGGGCATACACATGGATGATATTGCATGGATGGCTTGCTTTGACAATCTCGCGCTAGAAATCCCTATTTTCCACATATCCCACGTGCCCCTCCAAATTGTGGTCTCAATCCACCAAATCCCTCTCCTCACCTTTGAGAATAACCTCTTGCCACTTGTACCTCTCCCATGTTTCTTCTCTCATTCCCTCCATTATCTGTCCATCTTCTTGGTGGCTCCTGTTCTTGTTGCCCATCCGTGGCATTTGTAACCACAGCACCTTCCATACTTTTCTTTGCTAGCTTCTTCTGCTCTAACTTTGCTTCTGCTCACTGCGCTTGCTTTTTCCTTTCTCTTTCTTTCTCACGTTTTCACTTGCAATAATGTACTATGTGCGCTTGTATCTCACTTCATTATTTTACGTCAATCCCCACTATTTTATTCATCTCTGGTTTTACCTGTGTCAGGAGACCTCTGCGTAACACATGATAGAATATTGGTATGGTTTCATACCATGCTTCACCTGTTTCCTCTCTCCTTATTTCCTGAATTAAATGAATGTATAATGCTGGGTCTTCATCAGCTCACATTGTGTGCGCCCTAACCTGCTAGTAAAGCAAACAATCTGGGGGTCCTTTTCGACTCCACTCTCTCCTTCTCTTCTCACTTCTCGGACATCTCTAAAAAGTCCTAATGCCAGCTACACCTCCTCAGAGGCATTCTACATTTTTTCACCTTCCCACAAAGGCTCACCATCTCCAGAGCCCTAGTTTTCTCTACGCTGAACTACTAATCAGCCTCTTTCTCAATCTGCCTACTTCCACTATCCATCTTCTACAACTCATCCAGAACAGACCTGCAAGAATTATCCTTCACCTCAAGACCTGGGACTGTATCTATGCAGTGCTGAAATCCCTCCAATGGCTCCCCATGGCTGCTGGGATCAAGTTCAAGATCCTCTGGATAGTCCACAAGCCCTTCTGGGGCAGGGGCCCGCACTATCTACAACACTCTCTTCTTAAATGCTCTCCTTCTAGAGCCCTCCCCTCAGCCTCCTCCAACTCTTTGCGGGTGAGCCACTTTTCCAAGCAGAGATTGGGGGGTAGATCTTTATCCTCTGCAGGTACCTCCCTCTGGAGCAGCCTTCCTGACTCTCTCTGCCTGGAGCCGGAGCCCCTTATGTTCCGGAAACTCCTCAAGACCTTTCTCCTCTCTTCTACTTTCTCTCTTCCTCTCCCTTGCTAACCTCATTTCTCTTTCTCTCCATCCTCAATCCTCCATCTCTCCCCTAACTCTGTTCAGCTTTTGGTCGCCTAGCTCACCTCCAGAGCTTCACAGGCCCCAGGCTCCCTCACCAGTCTTTGCACTTGCCTCTGGGCATTTGCACTGTACTCAGCACCACTGCACTTTCAGCATACATTCCACGAGAGGGATAACCTCTCTGCACTTAATCGAGTGCCCTTGACCCACCCCTTGCACTTCCATCTGTACACTTGCATGAACTCAATTTACTAGACATAGTAAGTTCTGTCTTGTCCCCCTTTGTCTCCCCTGAATCTCTTGACAGAATAATGTTTAGCCTGCAAGGATGGCTTGTTTGCCATGCCAATCTTGATTTTTGTAATTTGCCGATATGTTTGGATATATTCTATGTATCAGTTTTGCACGTGATGGCACCATTTCGCAAAAATCCTCTGGAAAAGTAATTTCACCTGATGCTGACTGAGTGGGAAAGTACACCTTCGTCTCTCAAGTCCATTCTCCTCACATATGCCTTTGCATTCGCCATTCACCTCTCACATGCCTTTGCCTCCCATACGCCAACACTTTGCCAAGTCACAAACCCACAAAAATGTTAGAATTTTATATATAGAGATTTTTGCCCTTTTCTTCCCTCTTGCTACTGCTATTGCTAAGGGGCCTGCTCTAAGCCTTTCTCCCCAGCGAGCTCTCTCCCTCTGTTCTCCCTCTGTTTCCCAGTCTTCCTTGTCTTCCTCCTGATTATCATCACTATATGTTTCATCTGACTCATAGTCAAAGTTTTGTTTATTCTGTCCCCTACGTGACATGATTTCCTCATGTCTCCCTTCCATCTACATGTCTTCTTATTTGTTTTCCCCAACCCTAATCACTGTTCTATTCATTTTAAACAATACTTCCCCGGCTGTGCATGTATCAGCATTTATTATGGGGCATGGTCTTTCTCATTCTCTTCTCTTTGTTACCCTTCACAACTCGTTCTTAGTTTTCTGCATAGCTGCTTCTAAATACCTATGTACTTAGTTTACTAGTTTCATTATGATTGGGTCTCAACCCTTTATTGTTGTCTGAAGCACCCCATGAAGCTGTTTGTTCCGAGTCTGCTATGGGTTTGTGCCGGGAATTTGTGTATCCCACTCTTGGTTTTACAGGATATGTTTCAATTGTGGGCAGATCTGTCAGCTGCACAGGTGCTGAAACTTGTGCCGAATTGGTGCCTTCTCTGAATGGGGGCAGGACTGACGACTGCACAGGCGTTACAACCTGTGTTGTGCTCTCACTGGATAATGGTGGGGCAGAGGCTACAATGGGTGTTTTCCCTCCGGCTTTATCCCTTCCTTCTGACTCCCCTTCTACATCATCGTATACTTCCATAATTCCAATATGCTCATCCTCCTTTTCAGCTTTATATCTATATAGGTTGATAACAGGTGTGCACATATGTCTCCTGCTGGCCATGCAGTAAACATTTTCCCCTCGGTCCCTGATGCCCACTCATCATTATATTTAATTATCTTCTCTCTATACATCGGGAGCTCCTTGCACAAATGTTCTGCAGGTGTACACATTTTGAACCATGACAATGTCACAGTGATGTACCGGCCAACAACTAACTACCACAATAAAACAAAATACCAACGTTATCAGAAAACATCTCCTGATATCACCCCCTATGTCATCCCCTGAGTTGCCACACAAAACACAGAAACAAAAGTTCAACTCTCTGTGCCTCTCTGCACAATAACAACCCAACAAAATGTCCTTTTCCCAATACCTTCTTCTATGCCCACTCTCCACATTCACACCAAACTACTCTCGCATCTGATCACGTCACATTTTCTATCTACATTCTATACAACATAATCAAAAGAAAATCAACATTTACATATACAATGGTTTATTTTTCCTCCTCTCGTTATCTTACCTTTGGAACATAGGGATACAGTCCTCTCACGTGCAGGACTTCCCACTCTTATTTAAGCAGCACTGCCCTCCCTTCTCTCGCTAGGGACGTCATACTCCAATATCCACTACCACTACTTTGATGTCACAACTCCTCCCTGCGGGAACCCTCTTCGATTTCTACTAAATAAAAAACTTAAAAATAAAAGTTTATCCCATGTGGTTTACTCCTCACACACACAAACTCTCATTCCGATGCACACTCTCCCTTCTGTTGTTCTTGTGTCAGGTGCACTTCGCTTTCGATGTTCTTCCAGGGTCCTCCAAAATGTCTCTCTTACTGAAGAATGCCTGTACACCTGGGGGCGGCGCCACAGCCTTCAGTGAAGAGGCAAGCCTCTGGACAATCCCGGTGCTTGCTGGCTTCCTTGTATCTATGCAGTTTCTTCTCCTGAAGGCAGGCGCGATTACCCAGGAAAATGCGGCAGAGAAGATCCGGGCCTCCAGAAAATCCAAGAATCACATCAGCTTCACCAAATATAGGGTAAGGCCCAAAATCTGCATTGCAAAAAAATAATCCAATGAGCCAATAAAGGGCACGGAAGCAAGAAAAAAAATGCATGCAACCACAGCTGGGAACAAGTCACAAATCATTCAACATTACATAATTAAATGGCAGTTTATAAAATGAGAAGAGGAGTGGATTCTTACACAATGCTTCAAGATGCACGTACATTCACATTCACTGATTGGACAGGCTTGATTGTGCTATAGGTGATTCTATGTAATACCTAGCTCTATTGGTCTATTCTATCCCATGTGAACATTCTAATGACTACCTCATGGTAATGATCTCATAGTAGGTCATCTAGTTTCACACAGTTTTGATTAGACAGATGACAGGTTAAAATGTTGCACATACAACTTGGTTGCCCATTGGCTATAAATTAATGTATTCATTTATTTATTACATTTGTAAAGCGTCTCAGCCCATGGGCATTAGGGCGCTGTTGTGACACCAGTTACATGTAATCATCAACAAAGCAAGCAAATGACGGCATATTCCAAGTGCCGAGGATCTTCGCCATACCTACTGGCGGTTGTGCATAGCTGGTTAGAGGTCAGTCTTGGCCATGGTACTGATAGATCGAGATCGGGGGATTGTTAGGCGAATAGCCAAGTTTTTAGTGTTTTGTGGAATGACCAGTAAGAATATTCTGCTCTTAGAGCAGGTGGGAGGGCGTTCCAGTTGG
This sequence comes from Ambystoma mexicanum, assembly GCF_040938575.1. Classification (NCBI taxonomy): domain Eukaryota; kingdom Metazoa; phylum Chordata; class Amphibia; order Caudata; family Ambystomatidae; genus Ambystoma; species Ambystoma mexicanum. Next base: position 1,246,056,883 of record NC_090930.1, on the reverse strand, counting down.
GTGTTGCTTCAGTCGGGAAGTTGGAGCCCCCTCCTTTGGTTCTTTTTACTCTTAATAGGTCCAAGCGGTGAGTGTGGGCAGTTCTGGTTGGTCTGTTTGTTTTGGATATCACAATTCTTTGGGACAGGTACTGGGGCGCTGTGTTAGATAGGCAGTTGTGTGTGATAGATAGGATTTTAAATAAGATCCTTTCAGTGATTGGGAGCCAGTGCACTTTTTTCTTTTTTTCCTATGTCCCTTCGTATTATCTGGGGTGGGTCACTTCCATCATAATTTGCCTATCGTATTGTGCGGTGTACACAGTGTGACAACAAAAAAGAATATTTCACATCCTTTCTCATGGGACTCAAAGCTTGGCACGACTTACAATTCTCACTGTTGTGGCTGCTCAAGTGACAGCTAGATTGGTAACTTCTTGTTGGAAACATGTTTCCCTTCTTCCTTTCTCATGATGTGCATGCAGGACTTCATGGGGCATGTTTCTTGGTTTCTTGCTCTGGGACCATGTGCACATCTGAATCGTGTATTTGTAGATGCTTGAATATGAATGGACCTATTACTCATGGAAACCAATAATTCAGGGGTTGCCCGAAATCAATATGTAATCTTTAATATATTCTCTATTATGTACAAGGACCCCTTGACTTATTGAGGTACTCAAATTTTCTGTATCTGTACTTCCTTTCTTAGGTCAATGTTTTTCTACAGGGGCAGTATGTGTCTTCGCCCTGATTAACTTGTCTCATACACCCCTCTGATCCCCTTTGTATTCTCTTCACCTGTGACCTTTGTCTTGCGGGTTTCTAAAGCACTGAATAGACATATTACTTGTTACATGTTTCATTTACTCCAGGCCTGGTAACCTTCTGCCCTTCTGCTCCTAGCCCATCCCCAGTGAATCTCTTACACCCTTCTTAATATGTGCTTCACAATGTTGTAACACCAGATTAATTTGCTGCTATTCGTCCAGAGCCTGGGAATGAGTATTGCCGCTTTGTCCAACCACAGTGCGACTTTACACCCTGTCCATGGCTACTGCCCCTGAATGTGTGTCTCTCTAGTGTGAGCTGTAACCAAATGCTTTTTACTGTGTGGAATAATTCATGTACTCTGAGGCCTACTAAACATAAATGGCCTACAAAACGACCTTTATTTTGTTGCATACTCTATGTGTTACACACCTAAATGATGCTAAATATGTTTATGTTGTGTGTTAGGTTTGCTACTTCTTAGTGTTTATAATGGGTGCTTCTATTACTGCTTGCTCACTTGTGTGTGTGCGTGTGTGTGTGTGTGTCTGGTTAGACCTAATGTTTGCTCACACGTTATTTGTCTTTGCCATCATCCTACATTAACTCAATTCTAACTGTATGTGTGTGTGTATTGCTGTCTACTGTCTATTTTATGTGAAGGAGGGGTCTCGAAAATGAGGCTATTCCCTTGTGGACTTCACCTAAGGCTTGTGCATTATATATGTTGCCTGGGCCTCTGGCCTTCAGTGTGGTTTCAGTGCCGTGTTTTATGGGCATCCTTAATTTGTGTTTTCTCTCACTTTTAGGATGTTGGACGTTCATCCCAAGATCCCTTTTGTCGTCTGGGATGTGGGCAAACACTCAATTTTTATATCTCTCCTGCCTTGCAGGGATGTGTGCACAAACTCCGTTTTTATGTCTCTCTTGTCTCATAGGGGTGAGAGCATAGACTCAATTTTTACATCTCTCCTCTTTTGCAGGAGTTGGCGCACACCATTCATTTTTATACACAGACACCGCTCGCGCCAGCCAAATCGCGTGAAACACTCAATTGTGTACCGCGGAATACACGTACTCCTCTCGCGCCAGTCAAATCACGTGAAAAGCGCACTTGTGTACACCGGAATACACATACCCCGCTTGCGCCAGCGAAATTGCATGAAAAGTGAACCCGCATGGTGAGGAGACGTGTGCACTCCCTGCAGGCAGCCCACACCACAGGGGACCACCCAACACCCATGGCCATCCCGCGCAGGCAGCCCATCATCCTGACCATGACCCGCAGGCAGCCCATCACCCCTGGCCATGCCCCGCAGGTAGCCCATCACCCCTGGCCATGCCCCCCAGGCAGCCCATCACCACAGGGGACCACCCAACACCCCTGACCATGACCCGCAGCCAGCCCACACCACAGGGGCACTTTTTCCATGCAATTTGCCTGGCGCGAGAGGGGTATGTGTATTCCAAAGGGTGCGCGGGGAGTTTTCCATACGATTGGGTTGGCGTGAACGGAGTACGCGTATTCCAAGGGGTGCGCGGGGAGTTTTACACATGATTGGGCTGGCCGAGCTGGGTACGCGTATTTCAGGGGATGTGCAGGGATTTTTACATGTGATTGGGCTGGCGCGAGCGATTTTTACACGTGATAGGGCTAGCGCGAGTGGGGTATGCGTATTTCAAGGGGTGCGCGGGGAGTTTTACATGCGTTTGGGCTGGCGCGAGTGGGGTACACATATTCCGAGGGGTGCGCAGGGAGTTTTACACACGGTTGGGCTGGCACGAGCGGGGTACGTGTATTCCAAAGGGTGCGCAGGGAGTTTTACACACGATTGGGCTGGCGCGAGCGGGGTACGCATATTCTGAGGGGTGAACAGGGAGTTTTACACGTGATAGGGCTGGCAGAGCGGGCTATGCGTACTCCGAGGGGTGCGCGGGGAGTTTTACACGCGATTGGGTTGTCGCGTGAGGGCTGAGTGGCGTTTTTAGCACAATTTTGTTGTTGGGGGACTGTATGCTGGTCCACTGGCCTTTGCACTATGTAGGGGATTTGTGTGGATGTTTTTTGCGCAAGTGGCGGGGCTGGTGGCGTAACTGGCACTGCTGCAGGGTCGCTGTGCCACGCTGCACCACGGCTCGTTATGGATGTTTAAATCCATGAATACGCAGTGCATCAAAATGGGTTATGGCGCATGCGGCTGGTGCAACCTGGTGCACGTTCCCTCTGTGCGCCAGCCGCGTGTGCCACTTCTGCGCTTGATTCCATGAATGACCCCTTTAATGTTTAAGTCTCTCTTATGTCTCACAGGAGTGTGACACAGATTACATTTTTAACACTCTCCAGTCTAGCAGAGGAGAGGGCACACATTCCATTTTGTATGTCTCACCTGACTTGCAGGGGTGATCATGCACACCCAATGTTTACATCCTGCAGGAGTAGGGGCATCATTCATATTTATACACATCGCCTCTCTCACACGTATAGGGCAGACTCTGAATGTTTACAGCTCTCCTGTCCTTTAGGGATGAGGGCACACACTCCATTTTTATGTCTTCCCTGTCTCTGAGGGTGAGGAAGCACCATCAGTTATTATGTCTCACCGGGGCTGCAGGGGTGATGGCATACTCAATTTGTGTGTCTCCTCTCTCTCACAGGAATGGTATGCACTAATAGAATTTTAAAGTTCTCCTGTCTTGCAAGGATAAGGCCACACACTAAATTACTACACCTCTCTTTTGTCACAAGGGCGAGGGCACACGCTGAATTCTTATGTCTAATCTGTTTGACAAGTGTGACAGCACCAACATCATTTTTATGTCCCTTCTGTTTTGCAGGAGTGAGAGCACATCACTCCACCCTTTCAAGAGTGGGGGCAATCCTGTGTATGAGGTGTGAGGGAACATTTTAAATTCATACATCTCTCCTCTCTCACAGTAGTGGAGACACAGATTGCATTTTTACGTCTCTAGCATCTTGCTGGGATAAGGACACAAACTAAATCACTAAATATGTTTGTGCCTGCTTTCACATTGGAGTGGGGGGCCAAGCCCGAAACTGAACTTCTCACCTATCTCACAGGGATGAGGTCACAAACTCAATTTTCACATCTCTCCTCTCTTACAGGAGTGCAGGCACAGTTTCAGTGTTTCTTCTCCTTTCGGATGTGAGATCACAGACTCCATTTTCTATGTCTCTCCTCTCTCGCAGGGTTTAGTGGTACAAACATAATTATTACATCTCCCAGTTCTTTCCGGGGGTGAGGGCAGACACTGATACTTTACATCTCTACTGTCTTACAGGAATGAGGGTACACACTCAATGTATAAGTCTCTCGTGTCATGCAGGGGTGGGAGTGCAGACTGATTCTTTTTTGCATATATTTCTATTGTTATTATTAATCGGTTGGAGAATACAATAACAGTATCTGGCAAGACAGAGTAACCATTACATACGAATCACAATAGTCCAAAAGAGTCTCATTGCTCTCATTCTATTGATGGGAAACACCCAGAGAATACTGTTTACTCCTCAATCCCCAACCTGTTTGTCAGGTTTCTTTCTTGCAGGCCTGCCGCCATCACCTGTTTTCGCCCGAACATAGATAAAGTCATGACAGGCGGGGTTTGAAGGTTAAAGCTGGATATTTAAGACCATAACCCAGTAGTGGCATCCAGATTGCTTGAAATTGGTGACTTCCCTTCCCTTTGCGCTGTCACCTTCTCTGCCACAAGCACATCCCAGACCTTGATTCACCATAAAACCATATCCGGGCCTTCTTCTGACTTCCAGCACCGAGTGATGGTAAAGTGCGCCGCCAGCAGCTAGTGCGTCAGTAGATTCGCGTGTGTCCCGGATTTCGGGTATACTTCCGTGATTGGGGCCCCCAGTAGATAGATTTTGGAACAGATCGGGAGTTTGCTGCCCGTGATAGATTCTATGGTTTCCGCAATGGCTTCACAGAAGGATCGGGGGACAGTATCTGTGGAAGTAGGAGCCTTGGGTCCCACAGTTTCACTAACAGGCAGGGGAAACTGAGGCCTGGAAGGGATGTATCTGTGCCGGGGGAAAATACAAATGGAACAGTCATTTTAAGGCACACTCATTGTTGGTCACGCATTTGATGAGGCGTGGCTCCTAGCCCACATTTCCAGCCATTCTACGTCTTCCAGTTGGTGGCCCCGATCTGTTTCCCATCGGGTCATATAGTCCGGGTGGCGGCAGGTCAGAGGATTTTCCTTCAAAGGTTTGTACAGTTTTGAGATCCCGCCTTTGCCTAAGCACTGCCAGGTGGTCAGTTCAAGCGGGCTCAGAGTTCGAGTAGCCTTCTGTGTATGAGAACCTATCTGATTCTGATAGGTGGAATTCCCTTTTCTTTTACAGTCCTCGAATGAGCATGGTTGGCCCTCGTTGAATAGCTGTGCTAGAGTGAGTATGCCCCCCCTTTCTCCAATTCCCAAAATACCCAGGGTGCATGCTCAGTGTAAAGGGGGGGTTGCCTAAGACTGGGGAAAGTGGGCCCACAAAGCTAGTAACCTTATTCCCCTTTAGCACCTCATCCCATGCCTTTAGTTTGGCCTTTGTTGATGAGAGCAGATGCAGCCATTGCTTTCGAATCGTGTGGGGGATAAAGGGTAAGGAGTGGAGGGGGAGAAAACATTTGGATCGTTCGATCTCCATTCATTTTGGTGCGGGAACCTCGACTGTTCATGTAAACAAGTGTGAAAGTTGGGCCGCCTATGCATATTTCCATAGGTTGGGCACACCCGAGCCGGGATCCACCCATCATCAGCTTCTTAGGGATCATAGATTTCTTACCCTGACATATAAATCCTAATAGTTTGCGTTGGAGGCTGTCCAAAATTATTGTCGGAATTGCCACCGGGAGCGATGAGCAAAAGTAGAGTAGGCGAGGGAGCAAGTTCATTTTCACTACTGTGATTCGACCCATCAAAGAGATCCCTGTGCCTGGCCATCCTTCTATGTCCTTTTCTAATGATTTAATAAGGGGTGGGGTTGGTCACATAGCGATCCATTGGAGAAGGTGTACGCCCGACTCTCAGGTACTCAAGAGATGTGGTGTCCCAGTGAATTAGGCATAGTGATTGAAGGAAGGTGACCTCCTGAGGTGACAGCCCCACCTCTAAAGCCACTGATGTTCCAAAAATGTATTTCAAACCCAGCTACCTTGCAGAAAGCTTAACATTCTTGTAAGGCTGCTTGTAGGGAAGGTCGAATGTTAGTGATAGAGAGAAGTATATCATCAGCATACAGAGATATCTTGTGGGAAGAGTCGTGGGCCCCAACCCCATGGATTGTGATATTCCTACATATGTGCTGCGCCATTGGTTCCATAATAAGGGCAAACAGAAGGGGGAAAGAGGGCATCCCTGTCGTGAGCCACATGTGAAGGGAATCGGGGATGAACATTCCCTGTTAACCTGGAGTAAGGTATTAAGGGAAAAATAGTTGGTGGCTATCATATTCCTGAAATGGGGTCCAAAATCGAAGGCCTCCAAGGTTAAGTGTATAAAGGACCAATCTACCTTATCAAATGCCTTGGTTGCATCTAGGGTTAGGAGGGCCAACATCGCTTTACTTGTAGTAGCAGATTAGGTTTAATGGCCACCTGATGTTATACCCCGTCTTTCTCCTCTGAATAAAGCCTGTTTGATCAGCTTCAATTTGAGTAGGGAGGAGAGGGCCTAAGCGATTTACTAACACCTTCCAGTAGATATTCGCATCAATATTTAGGAGAGAGATCAGCCTATAGGAGGCACACTCTCTAGGATCTTTGCCAGGTTTCAAGAACAGTATCGTAGAAGAGGCTTGCAATTAGGGGTCACACTGCCCACCTCTCCAAAGGAGTTAAAAAGTGCCATTAGGGAAGAGAGCAGCTGATTACTAAAGAGATTATCAAATTTTGGTAAGAATCCATCAGGGCCCTGGGCCCTGTGCTTCAGAGACTTTATTACCACCTCCACTTCCTCCTGTTGTATAGGGGCTTCTAGTGCCTCCATCTATTCCCGGGCCAAACGAGTCAGGACCGCTTCCGCAATGTATTTCATCTGGGCTGAGACCGATCTACCTGGGTTGAATGGGCCTGTGCTAGATGCAGTTTATCCCGCTGCCCATATTGGGTTACCCCAAGCTGGTCTTTGAGACCTATGATAAAATTACATGTTCTGGCCCGCGCCGGTTTCCTTGCTAGAAGTTGGTTGACCTTGTTGCTCTTTGCATCATAACCCTGTTTGACAGTCATCAGGGTTTGCACTGTTACCTCGGCGTATAGGGCCTCTAATTTATTCCAGGCTATGCCAAGGGCTGAGTAGACTTTAGGGGACCACCCCTTCTTATATTTGACTTCAACCTCTGAGACTTCCTGTTCCAGGAGGGCCCTGGTTTGTTTGTTCTGCTTGTAATATGCTGTTGTGTGAACAATTAAAATACCCCTGATTACTGCCTTCATGGCATCCCATGTTGTGGCCGGGGAGTTCAGTTCCGTGGGGTTCTCCTGAAAATAGTCCCTGATTGCTTTCACTACCCCATCCCTTAGGGCCATATCATTCAAGATTGGGTCCTATAGACGCCATTGTGGTCTGGTCAATGGGACTGGATTCCAGGAACTAATTTCTAGCAGCACTGGGGCATGGTCCGAGAGATACATTCAGGGTGATGTCTACTTTATTTGTTAATGACATAAGCCGAGGTGAGGCCAAAATCAAGTCAATACGAGAAGAGGAGCGGCAAACCTGTAAAAAGAAGGTAAAGTCCCTTTCATCTGGATGAAGTACTATCCAGACATCAACCACACCCAGCAATCTGAACAAGTGGACGATTTGTCTGGGTAAGGGATGCCATTAAAACCCCCCCAAATGATGATCTGGCCTTCCAAAAAGGGAAGGAGAGATGCTTCCAGACCCTCAAGGAAGAGTTCTTGGCCCTCATTTGGGGCGTAGATCAAAATCAATGAGTATAGGTAACCTAAGAGCATACCCTTTACTCCGATGAACCGACCTTCAGGGTCTGTAATAGTGTCCAACTCTTCAAATTGGATGCCTCTTGCCAGTACAGTCACTGGCCCCCCTCTTTTCAGCTCCCCCTGAGGCCAGCAATTGCTTATGAAAGTCTCTGCTTTGAAGGCAGGGTAATGTTTCGGGAGAAGATGAGTCTCCTGAAGGAAAGTCACTGTACCCTCTAGATCCTTCAGACGCTTTAGAATCGATTTTCAGTTTACGGGAGAGTTTAGACCTTTGACGTTCAGAGAGGTGAAATTCAGAGTCTGATGAGCTATCTCTGGGTTCTCCTCTTTCATCAGAGGAGGGAGGGGGTGGGGGAAGACTGCATTTGTATGTCTCTTGTGTCTCACCATATTGAGGATTACATGTCTAATAGGGGCAAAGGCATAAACCCAAATTGTATAACTCTCCATGCTCTGAGCATTGTGGGTACATATGGAATTTTTACAGCTCCCCTGTGAGAGGACATGCACACACAATTTGTAAATCTCTCCTGTCTCACAGTACTGGCAGCACATACTGAATCTTTACTTCTCTCATGTCTTGCAGCATTAAGGGGACACACTGAATTTGTGAAGCCCTCTTGGGAGACATGAGCAAAAATAGAGAGGAGATGCTCAATAAACCACTCTCAATTCTCGGCCGAGTACCTTCATGCAGTGGAGTCTTGCAGCAATACGCCATTACCAAATCTCAACTGGACATAGTGCACTATTATCACAGTGTAGACTCTCAATCATCCTTACTTATTACTGTTTGTTATGTTAGGGACGGTAACTGTCACTAGTTACAGGCTCTTTCCCAACACGAGTGAATGGTGCACTGTCTAAAATAGCAAAATGAAAGAGAGACTATACGCAGTCTCAGTCAGTGGCGTATGTTTCCATTCCTGTTGCAACGAATCCTGTCATGAAGCCTGAGGTAGGACACCTGCATTTCAAATTGGAATCCTCAACCGAATGTTTCTTCTTGAACACCCAACACATTACTCTAACTAAAATGAACAAAGTTTAGCATGTCATCATTTGGGGTATTTATTTTGGATTTTTAAAATGAGTGCCTACTCCCAAAATAAGAAAAAAACATAAGGTTTTACAGCTAAAAAACAAAACATTTTCAAATCATAAATAACCCCCACAGCCCCCAAAGTAAAAATAAATCTTGCCTACACACTACTCAAAATGTCTCTGTTCCTCAAACTACTTGTGTGATCCCATCTCATTTTTTTTTTGGGCACCCAGGAATGGGCAATTACCGGGTCATTACGGCCTTGCTGGACACGGTATTTGCTCATACCTGAGCGCCGGAAAATATTCTTCCCCATTCCCATTTGAGCCCCATAGGGGCCGCAATGGTACCCATGAGCAGAACTCATAGTTTGCCGGTCCGGGAAATACGGTACCGGCATGCTTACCGGCACTGTAGTTCCCGGACCGGCAACCTTATAATGAGGCCCTATATATTAATCTACCTAGCATTCATCCTGAAGATCTGAGTTTATTGACTTTAAGATGTGAGGATATTACAGTGAGAGTTCACAAAGAAGTACTCCCATTAAAACTCTTGTCATTTCAGATCCCCTTGACAAATTAACACAAAAGATTCAAGAAAGGTATATGATGGCATTCATTAATCCTGAAACTATTTGTCCAGTTTTTCTTAGAAGGGACACGTTAGAGCGGAACCCAAATCTTATTTATTTTTGAATCTTAGGAGTTTAACGTTGACAAAATGTTGCACTGGGTCTGGAGTTACAGGTTCTGATCCAAAGTTCCAGATGAACACTGAGCTGCTATTTGCAAAATGGCTAATGTAGGCAGATAAATGGCCATTGTCCAATGCTGGCCAATGATTATAGGCAATAATCTGTGCAGAGAATACTGTTAAAATGCCATGGGGATACGCTGTGCCGTGATTTGGCTCTAAGGGAATGATTGCAGACCATGTTACCCAGAAGCCATAGGTAAAAATCCATGTTCTGTGTTTCCGTGGGAAGGAAACTTTCGTTCTTGACCTGAGTGTGTGCTGCAAGGTTGACATGGAAAGTCAATCATGCAATCAATTCAAACTTTACTTTAGTAATGATTCATCAATGTGCAGTTGAAATAATAAAGTATTTATTAACTGCACAAACTCTAAAGTACAAGTGACGTCACAACGACAGCGAATGTCTACATTTTATTTTCCATTCTCTGTTGAATTCTACACTTCTCCCCAATTGCAAGTCCCCTCAAATTTCGTGTATAGTGGTGTCCGATGCCTTTTGCTTCAAGGACATGTAGTGTTGCAAGCCTGGTCACAGTGTATGGCTATCATTGCCTTTATTGTTCCTAATTAATGACGCAGTGTTAGATTTGTCACTCTTCAATCACAGTGTAGGGGACTGGTGCTTTCACCGGCCAGCGCTGGCTCTCTGCTCTGGTGCAAAGAAGTGAATGATTTCATTCCAGTGTAAATGCTCCCTTTTTCCCACCTCTCATCCCCTCTTCATTCAGTGGGGGGAACAACTCCCTCACCACCATAACCCATGTCATTCTGTTTAGCACATCTGTTGTTATGAAGCTTCATTTTAAGAGAAGCGCCCCTGTTATGATGGTTTTAAAATGGCTTGAACAAAAATAAAAACGTTTCGCCTGTGTGAGAAACCAGAAGGAGTCTCACCCGCTAATCCCTCCGATCTGTCATGCAGGTGGCCAGGACACGGCCATCGCTTTTGGATCCAGTTCCTAGGGGTGGACCAGTACGGGTGGATCACCTGGATGAGGGTTCTTTGGGGAGTGGGACACCGAATGGTGAGATGTGGTATCCCTTTTCCTCTAACACCTTTTCCCCATCCTGCCAGGCAGAGTATACTTAGGAACTGTTGGGTATTTTGTGGAGATTTGGGGCCTGACGGTATTTTATTACCGCCGAAAAATAACTTAGCAATAATCACTCCTTGTATTCAGATTGGGCCATGTGCAACAATAATACAGTGGACATGCATTATTTCAGCACCCAGACATGCATATTTGGTATGCGTGGTTGGTATGCGTGGTTGGTGGTATTTTGTTGAGCATAATTCCCTTGTTTTATTTGTGGCCCCAATGTCCAGAATCCCTTATCTTTGCTTATATTTTTCGTGTAATCACTAGAGAGACCTCAGACCTACATTTTAGGAATACCACATTTTCAGTGTTAGTGTTAGTGTGCCACCATGGGCGATCTCACTGACTTATTTACGACAGAGAGCTATATGTGGTAATTTTGTGGTAATTTCCACTACCTTATATACGGTAGGGAACTATGTTCAGAGAGTCCCTCTTCCCGTTGGCTCATGTACCTCCAACGAGCTATGCTACAAACAATCACTCTCAACTGTCCATACTGAATATGATCATGCACACATCTGTCTTAAAATGACAATTGCATTGTTTAAAAATCTCCCCTCATCATCAGCACTGTATTGGTAAATATAAGACACACCACCCGTCTGCTTTCAAATATTTTTCTGTATTATAAAAGTTGCATTTAAACACGATCTCACTCTTTACAGAAATAAATAAAATAGCACAGTAACAGCATTGTCTGTGATACACTGAAATGAGAGTGGCGGAGAAAAGAACACGATTTGCAACATTAACATGTGATTAAGGCACCGGAATCTCCTTTCCTACTCTGACTGAATATTCTCGTACACACTCAGCTCCCACACTTATGTAATTACCTTATCTGTTCAGCCCGAGTTTTCTTCAGCTGTTCTCTTTCTGAATGTGGCTCCCTTGAAGATTAACCCCAGTGAAAAGGAGCGCCTTTCATTCTCAAACCGGGGTCATTGCCTGGAACTCTCAGCTTTTTCAGCAGAAATGCTCCAACCAGGAAAAACAGATCCTTCTCCCAGCTCTCCAAATCTCCACTGTATCTCTCCCTCAAACTCCCCCAGCAAAACCCTAATCACTGCCTCTAGCATGATACTTGCTATGACGCTGCTCCAATCAGAATCAATCATGCCATCTCCTCCCTCTCTACACAATGGCTCATTTTTATAGTAATACTTTGTAACCAACTGATTTCCTGTTCTTTCGAGCCCTTTTGCTTCCTGTAGTTATGTGGACAGAGCAGCAGAGAAAACGAAAAAAAAAATGAATGTGCGTTTAAAAGTTCACTTTCAGAGTAGGCCTATTTCTGCAGTGGAGACACATTTTTATTAGTGGATTATGTTAACTTCAGTTTCATTAGTCAGGTTAGTTATGAGTAATGTTAGTTATTAATTTTCAAATGTGTCTCTTGCACCATAGGCATTTCAGGTGAAAAATAGTGTGCATTTTTGAATGTGCACGTGTGCTTTTAACTGTAAAAATAGATTTGCATCTTATATGTTAAAATTGTTTTTGACTGAATAGCCTGTCTTTCCTTGTTAATCTGGTAACACATATAGCAATGCACCGCACCCTTGTGGTGGTGCTGCATAAAACTAAATTGCTACCTGTGCAGTAGTGCTGTACTCTGTGCTCTAACACGCCAAATATCCTTACATACCCTCCTTTTGTTTTTAGAATTTGGCTACGATCCAAGCCAATTCCTAAAAACAACTTGTTCTTTTTCTTCTTTTCACAATATAGCAATCCAACAAAATGAATATTCATGTGCATCAATGAAAAAGTTGCAATCAACACAGTATTCATCTGAGTTCATTAGTTTACAAAATGTTCTACATTTGCCTTCTCAGTGGAAGTGGCATTACTCTAAGTTTAGATTTTACAAGTCAATTAAAAACAATGAAATAAAACAACTAACCAAAACAAATAATTAAAATAACAAATTAAAATAAATAATTAAAATAGTAAATACGTGGAACTCCATATGTCAGTACTCTTGTCTGCCTCTGATATGTCCCGACCAGCGATGTTATTTGGTTCATTCGAGTACACTTTCATCTTGGCAATCTTAGATCCATAGGAGTCATCTTTTGTAGCATTCTGGTTATCTTGTCTTCACCTCCACCTGGAGGCAGGCATCTTTTGGTCTTCATCCAGGGGACTCCAGGACTCCATCGTCTCCCGTGGCCTCTGATCCCGGAACCTCCGACCAAATAATGTTAATTTTCTAAATCAAATAGAAAATAAACAAATTAAGTACATAGCACAATACTAACTTCACCCTTTTGCCAAAAATAAAACATGCTTGGTAAAAATATTTCGTTTTTTTTTTTCTGAAAGTAAACACATGTTAAAAGAAAACAAGCACATATAAACAGCATTCAATATTTAATACATTTTCTCTCTGCACACCAACCATGAGCTTCCATTATATATTTATTTATTTATTTATTTATTTTATATTATATATTTTTACATATATTACAGTGTTTATGTGCCATTATAACAATCAACTTTTTAACTTCTTTGTCACTGCCTCCTGATTGCACCCATTTATTTTCTCTTTTTGTGTTCAAGGGACTTTATCTGTTTCTACATGCTCAAGCTGCCTGATCTCATGTCTGGGATGGCATGGTTTGATTTGATTTACATGGACAAACTGCTCTATTGCTGTTTCACCTTCATTTTTCAAAATTTTATAAACTACAGGAGAGACCTTATCTATAATTCGAAATGGCCCCTGCCAGGCTGCTAGAAATTTAGAATTTTTCTGTTTACTTTTTCCAAAATGAAACTTGTACACCTGATCCCCTACACTGTATTCCTTTACTGATGTCTTTTTGTCATAATAAGATTTTGCACTGTCAGCAGCTCTTTCCAGATTTCTCTGCACAAAAGCAAATGCATGTTGCAAATGCCTCCTCAGTTCATCAATATATTCATGAACTGTGGAAGCACTCACAAGTGTCTGCTCCTGTGTTCTATATAGTAGGTGTTGTGGTAACACCATTTTCCTACCTGTTAAGACCTCATGGGGGCTAACACCTGTTGCTTTGGCAGGAGTTGACCTGATTGCCATCAAAACCAACGGTAAACGTAAATCCCAGCTGGAACCTGCTTCTGCCACAAATTTCTTTAAAATATCCACAACAGACCTATTGCTTCTTGCAACTGTACCTGAAGACGCCGCCCGATATGCAATATGTAGTTTCCTTTTCACACCTAGTATTTGCCATACCTTACTCATTAGAGTACTTGTGAAATGACTTCCTCTGTCTGACTCAATTCTTTGTGGCAACCCAAACCTTGAGAACACATGGTTCACCAGCAATGTGGCTGCTGTTTGCGCACTACAATCTGGTGCAGGAATGCATTCAATCCACTTCGACATTAAACATACCACACTCAAAATATAACAGTGTCCCCTGCTCGACCTTTTTAAAGGACCTACATAGTCTATTTGCAAATCTGACCATGGGAGAGTTAGGCCTCTTTTCATCAATGGTGCTCTATGCATTGGTGAAGCAGGTTTAAATTGGGCGCATACTAGACATCCTCTAGTATATAATTCCACATCTTGGGACATATGTGGCCAGTAAGCATAATCTTTTAGTATTTCTAATGTTTTTTGTGAACCTCTATGGCCTGCAGTTATGGCATCATGTGCATGGTGTAGCATTAGTCCTCTGAATGAAAGGGTTACTACCCACTGTAATTGTCCTGTTATGGACTCTCTAATCATGAGTCCATCCTGTACTGCATCAATTTGTATTTCACCCATTAAATAATCAATAGGTAGCAATTCTCCCATCACAGCCCCAATCTCAGCCAGGTGGTCTGCCTTATCATTTCCCTCCTTATCCTCTCCTGGTGTTTTTAAATGCCCACGAATTTTTCTCCAGTATATTGTTAACTTATTCTCTGACACCAATTTGTCTATGGCTTGTATCATTTTTCCATGCTTAAGTGGCTTTTTGTTGTATGTAACCATGCCTCTTGCTTTCCAACCAGGCAAATACTCCACAAAGCTATTCCGTGCATAGTCAGAATCAGTCACCAGGACAATTTCACTGAACTTTTTATCAACTGCAGTAGCAATTGCTTTATAAATGGCTGCCAATTCCGCCACCTGACTGCTCCTATCTCCAATCCTCATCCCTATACTGGGGACACCTTCACATTTCAACCAGACATTTCCTATTCCTGCCACTAACTGTTTATTACTGTCATTTTCAATGTGAAAAGCACAACCATCCACATATACAGTTGGCAAATCCTTGCATGTTTTTTCATCAAAAGCTTTGTGTGGTGATTGTTCAAATTCCTGCAAACTAGTTTCTACTTCCATTTCATTTGGTATTTGTTCAGCTGCACAGTCATGTAAGTCAGCTAACCCTTGAGCAATTGGGTTCTTTTTATTTTGTCCATATCTCACTTCTACGGAAAAACCTTCTAATGCCAGCGTCCATGAAGTGATTCTGGATTGCGCTAGATTACCTGATCTAATTCTTTTACTCTCTAAAAATTGCAAAGGTTGATGATTTGTTTCAATAATTACCTTTTCTCCCTGAACAATGGGTCGGAAATGTTGTAGCGCCCACACAGTGGTTAATAGGGCCTTTTCACATTCATTAAATTTCATTTCAACTTGGGAAAATGCCTTACTTGCATATGCAATGGTTTTGTGATTCAAATCGTGTTTTTGTGATAACACTGCTGACATACAATGTTCAGAAAAACCTATTTCTATAAAGAAATCCCTGTCCTTTATGGGATATGCTAAACATGGTGCCTTTACAAGACATTCCTTTAATCTAGCCACTGTATCAGACTGCCCTTTTTCCCATTTCCAGGGAGTATTCAGTTTAAGCAGTTTAGTCAATGGTTGAGTGATTTCTGCATAATTTTCAATGAACTTTCTGTTATAGCCTGTCATCCCTAATAAACTTTTTACTCCTTTCACATTTTTAGGATCTTTTAATCTTTGTATGGCCTCTATTTTCTTCTTTTGTGGATTTAGCCCATGTTCAGTCACTTCATGCCCTAGAAAGTTCACTTTTTTCTTGCACCATTGTGCTTTTTGCAAAGATACTTTGGCGCCTGCTTTCTGCAATTGGCCAAGTACATGTCTTATTTCATCAAAATGGCTTTTCAGGCTTTCATTTTTTATCAGGACATCGTCCACATAAACTATTGTTCCTCTTTCCGCTGCATCCGGCACCCCCCACCCCCTTTCCTGACACAAAAACTTTCTCACGGACAGCTCACTGTGAGAGAAAAGAGACTAGCACTGACCATATACCTAACATGTCCCAACACAAGTATCAGGCAGAGTCAGGCAATTACTGATAATTACACACACCTGACTTCCATCACACTTCCCCACATGGATAAAAGGCGGAGCACGAAAGCACTCTCGGAGCAAGGCAAAACACACAAGGAAGAAGCAATACAAGAAGCAATACCGCAATGGCAGTTTAATACGAGGAGAAAGAGAGCCAGGAGGGAACTACCCTTGACATTTTTGGAGAAAAACTGCGACTTTCAAGAGCCCTCAAGGAAAAGAAACATAAGGGAATTAAAGCTGAAGAATTGTGCACTGAAGAGTGCAGTCTAATGGGAGTAATTTCTAAACCAAGCCAAGTTTCCCTCCTCTTTGACGGATGTGATATCATCTTGGATAATTCCACTTTGAACAATTGTGACTTTCAGAAACATGTTCTTCATATGTGATCATATTACTAATTAATTTGTCAGATTGCTCTCACTCAGGTGAATCCAATATTACTAGTCTGATATTGGCATTCCATGTGATGTGTGTGTGTGTGTGTGTGTGTGTGACAGATTTTTGCTGTTTTCTCTCCTTTACAAAAAACTGCTATTCCCAACTCAGAATAACGGTCTGGCCAGCACGAACACTAGGATATATGAACCACTAATGTGCAATGTGTCTTTGCAAAAATATCCACATTTATACTATATGCATAATTAACGTATATATAAACATAATGTAGTTTTAAAGCCAGCTGACAGAGTTTTTACCATGAACAATTTAAATAAAGGTATATTTCTATGATGTTTCTATCAAAAGATTTAAACAAAAATAGGATTCCATGTGTAGACTTAAAAATTGTACATTTATTTTACATGTAATCAGATGAATCACAAAATGAAATTGCCTTCCATCGCCTGGCATTTCAGCAGAACATTTGCTGTCATATTATGCTGGTTCCTTTGAAGCTCAAAGCTGGGTCTTGTATGACACCTGAGAGAGTGTCTGCAATGGGACCAGAGCCAGAAGGCTAATTGAAGTTCACTATCTAAGGGAAACATGTTGTTATAGCTCTGCCCCTTGAGTTATTCCACCATCTTTTTTTTAATTTATTTGTATTTATTTATTGTGTTTTAGTTGTTTATGAACGTTACACAGAATTTCAAAAACAAACAATCAAACAAATGCACAGTAAAAAAAATATAAAACAATCAATCAATATACTGTCAATAAAACTGTACAAATATACAGGGATACATAGTCCATTCCTGATAAGAATGGAAACATTCCATAATATAAGTCCAAAGACAATAAAGTGCTATGTAAATTGAGGTAGATTCAGTATTTAGGCAATAGTTGAAAAAATATTCTGTTTTGATTGAGTTGTAATCGTGGACCAAATTACCTTAAATGTTCATGTACTCAGTGCTTAATTTAGTACACTCAGTAAGCACATGTCTTGTGGTCTTGCTCTTTTCAGGGAGCCTACATATTCAGCAGAATTCTGCCTCCAGGGGCATTGCCATCTGGTGCCACAAATTGCTAGCAAGTGTAGTTGGTTAGTGCAAAGCATAAGGCATAGTTTACGCACCCTGGGTGGGGGCACTGTAATAAATAGCACTGCCATTTCCTGTAAGCAAAGGGGACTGAAACTGTGGCCACATAACCACGTAATTTAGATAAGTGGCCATAATTATTGCCAGAGGCCCATCTGTTGAATCTGCTTGAAAAAGCCCCCTTCAGGAACTTCAGACACCTACCTCATGCAAAGTCCAGAATCCAGTCTGTAAAGACTGGATGGAGGGTATCTGTACCTCCGCCCCCCATATGGTAAAGACACAGAACACCCCCAGCAAGGCTCTCAATTTGGTAATGATGGATGAACAGCCAGGCTTAATCTTTCAGGAGGTGATGCTGGCTTGTTCTCAATTACAGTGGTTCCCCAAAGCCCTCAAAAAGGAATGTCCACAGACTATGTTAAATGATAACACAGCTCCTTTATATAAAATAAGGTTTCTACCTCTACCACATATATATATACAAATAAACAATAACACTTTATACTCATTCAAAGAATGGCAGACATATACATTTTATGTGGTACCACACAATTCTTAAAATCAGTAAGAAATGCACTAACTGCAGGTAGTTTTAAAAGGCATGTGAATGTTTAAGTGAGGTGTATCAGCATAGACTAGAGACTAAAGACATGTTACTTGTGAGCATTGGCAGAATGCTTTCTTCAGACTAGATATACAAATCTGTGTGGAGATCTGCCAACTTGGGCCACATGTAAGGGAAAAGCTATGGAGTAACATAACTTGTCTTTTACAGCTCAGTTCAACATTGTTTAATAACCTACCTCTTTCTTTTAAAAGGTTATACCACCCCCAGAGTACCTGAGAGGCCACAGAAGAAAATGATCCAAGATTGATCTGGGACCCCTGGATGACTCCTGAGGTTAGAAGATGCTCTTCCACATCACAGCATCATAGTACCTTTTGTGCCCTTGCAGGTGAAGTGGCAACATTTCTTGGCTTGACTCAACAATTCCCTCCAAGGAGGACCCGCTTTGGAACAAGGAGACACGGGGATCCGAGTCCATGAGAAAAATGGAACCAAAGTCTTTCTGAAGTGCAGCAGTTTTACTCTTCGCAGTGCTCTATTTGGTCAATGATTTATCTGAGTGAAGAAGCCCTGTGAAGACGAAACTTGATGTGGGCTCCTTAATGGATTGGCAGATGAAAGTAAGCCCTCTGCAATCTTTCGATGACTTCTGATGGTGACTTGTGCATAGGTCACTTTTGGTGTTGGGTTTCGGATTTTCAAGTTTTTCCAACTTTCGGGTTCTTCGGGGCTGCAGCTGCAGCACAGACATCTGGATGGCTTCTGGCAACCTGGACTTGACCACTGGAGTGGACGATGGACCCTCACCAAGTCTGGAATCTCAGGATAACTTTGTTAACTTCTGGTAGAGGGAAACCCACTGACTGACCTTCCTCTGAATTCAGCGACGCTGGACTCTCTCCATTGGGAAAAAGTGGTCAGTGATGATGGTGAAGATGTCCTTTGAAATTTTCTTAGGCACTTTGTAAATTTTGCAGCTCTTGGTGTTCAGCAGCCCTATGCAGGGTACCCCCTTTTCTGGGTGGTAGAAATCAACGGCTTCCAGCAGTCATGAGATGCACCTCCGGACCCTGTGTGACACCAATGGACGTCTCCCACTCTAGATGCCAAGCATTCCTCTTTTTTGTACAAATGAAGCATTCACATGAAGATCTGAGGTGGGTCATTTTGAAGAAGGTATTTGGCAAAAACAAGTTAGAAACAGATCGTAAATTGATACTATTTGAACAGAAAATGATTTTCAAATGTCAAAGTCATGTCATTGGTCTAAATGAGGAAATAGATTGGCAGCATACACATAGTTAGAATAGGAAATTTGATGTCAAATGCAGGAAGTTACTGATTGAATTTGTAGTGCAAGAAAAATTGTATGATTATCTGACATTTTTTAAAAATGTATTTATTTGATATTTGGTTATGCAATTGACAACCGTTTATCAAGTATACTACATAAAAAAGAAATAAAAAACAGTTCTATTGACATAAGTTTCAATTAACGTCCAGAATCAAGGTCACAGATCTTCAAGTGTTGATAGCTGCTTCTGGATGGCAATAGAGAGTTTGACTATGGCCAAGGATATTGATGTTTTTTCCCCAGATTGTAACATTTTCCACCATAGCTCCCTTGATTTGTATCCGTACTTTGTGATGATCGGGATCATGAGGGTGTTCCTTTGCAATGATAAAGTTGGACAGACCATCATCAAATGATACAGATTTTCTATTGACTCTGGATCTTGACATAATCTACAATTCAGGGGCCCAGCATGATTTCGTGTCCATGTAGTTTCTCTTGTTTTGATCAGGTTAAGTCGAAATCGGAGAAATTGACCTCTGAAATACCAATGGGGAAACAAATTCAGGTAGTTAGGTAGGGAATCTGGTTTTTTACTGTCTTCCCATGGTTTCCCATACGTTTTGTAGGTTAGCCATTAATTCTCAGTCCTGAACCAGTCACAGGAATATAGCTTTTTTTTTTACTCTGTCCGGGTTACTGATGAGAATGTCCACTTGCTCTCCTGTGATGTTAAGAAGAGTCTGACATTCAGCTTTCCATGAAGTCAGAAGTGGGTCATGGTCTTCCAAAAGGGCTTTTTTTAGACATTTTAAACCCCCTTTGGTGTTTTCCTCAATGCATTTTCTGTAAAAGGACAATGTTTTCCACTCTACAATGGCTAGCAAAGAGGTTAAACCCAGTTCTCTACGGATTGCCTGTATTGGCGTGCCTTTCAGAAGGTGCAGGGTGTTTTTTCCAAAAATGACCTTCGAGAATTGCCCAGTTTTTAACTTTGAAATTGAAAGAAGTTTCAGCACCGTAGGTGAGAATCGGAATCACCTTCGCTTTATAAAATGTAATCAATGGAATTAGACTAAAGCCACAATAGCGCTTCAAAATGATTTTTCCTAAGCCTGTGAGGTTCATCACTTTCTTTCTTAGTGTTTCCAGTCGTGGAGCGTCAATCTTACTTCTGTTGATACAAACTCCTAGATATGGAAAGGATTGTACTACGGTAATTTCTGTTCCCAGTAGCGACCAACGCATCGTTTTTGTTCGCAGATGGCTCTTTTGAACCCCAAAGGGTAAGATGGCAGATTTGTGCGGATTGATTATAAGTCCATTGGTTTCGACGTAAAGCTTTCAATTGTCTTTGAAGACCAATTGGGGTCTGGTCTATAAGAACCACGTCATCTGCATAGACTAAGTGGCTAACTTGGATGTTTGCTATAGATGGTGGAAAGCATCTTATGTTATTAGCTGCAGAGTCGATGTCGGAGATGAAGATGTTAAATATTTCAGAGGCCATCGGGCAGCCTTATTGATGCCTTTATTGGTTGGAATTGGCTCAGTTAGTAAGCCTGTTTTATTCAGCCTGACTTCTACGGTGGTATGATGGTGAAATTCTTTAATGGGATATGTGATGGAAGCAGGTCAGCCCCATTGTTCTATTTTAGTCCATAACTTAGGGCGTGAGATGCTGTCAAACGCCTGAGTTAAATCAATAAAAGCTATGTATATTTTTGAACCTTTACTGATCTCCGTGCGGCTTTTCAACAGGTTTAAGATGAATATATTGAGCGCTGTCCCAATACCTTGAACAGAGCCTGATTGCCATGGGTCAAAATGGCCAGATGATGTTGCCCAATTTCGTAATGCTTGAAGAACCAAGTTGCCAAATACTTTGCCCATGGAATCTAACAATGTTATAGGGCGATAGTTAGCTGGAATTTGACGATTTCCCTTTTTGTGAATAGGTATAATTATCGATTCTTTCCATGAAGTTGGTATCTTTTGGGTCGATGTGATGTAATTGAATAGAATTGATAAAAGTTTGGCCCATTCCTGTGGATTTTCTTTGAAAACAGCATTGTTTATCCCATCTGGGCCATATGCATTTGATTTGGACAGTTTCTTGATGACATTCTCGATGGTGTCTGTTGAAGTATCTATTAGGTGCCATTTCTTATTTTTTTGCGACATTGGTATGTCATCCTGTTCTTGATAGAAGATTGCCTTGAAATGAGAGATCCAGGCTCCTGGAAGAATTGGTGTTGACGTCAGGGAATTTTGATCTACCTGTAATTGGTTTATCAATCTCCACATGTCTGCAGTATTAGATGATCTGATGGTATTTAACATTTTCTCCGCATCATTGCGGTCTAGTGTCTTTTTATAAAGCCGCAACCAATTCCGATATTGCTGTCGTAATTGTTTCTTTTTATTTGAGGCTAACACTGATTTATTACCATTTAGCTTGTTTAAGCCTTTCCTCAGTGCTTTTTTTCGAAGGATCACTTGATGGTCAAAGGCGTGCCGGTGTGTAATGGAACTCAAATGGGAAGATTTTGATTTTTTCTCATATATTCTGAACAGTCCAAGGTAGTTCAGAGGTTCTTTGGCACCGGTTGAGATCAGGTGGTTTACAAGAATGGAGGAATCTTCAGTCAATAGAGGGAGCTGAGTGGACGGGACTTTAATTTGATTTTTTCCCATGTTGACTTCTACCAACTTCATGTTTGTGAAAGTTATGTTATTCTGAGTTGGTAATAATTTGGCTGATAGTAAATTGTGATCACTGTTATCCATTCGTATGACCACCATTTTGTTTTCTGCGGCGATCAGTTCGGCTGAGATGTAAATGTAATCGATGACATGCCCACCGGTTCCTTGTTTTCTGGTGATATTAGCTGGAATGTCTCCGGTAGTATTGCCATTAAGTAGGTTCAATTTGTTTGCATTCATGACTATGTTCCACTGATAGCCTCTCTTCTCTGGTGGTGTTAATGAAAAGCTATTGAGTATTATGAGACCTCTAGATTCATCCCAGCATTTCGAGTTCAAATCACCACAAATAATGAACCATGGATCTATCCATTTTCGTTTACAATGCACTAGCCATTTTTCAATCTGGTCTGGAAAATGCATGCTTGCAACAGAGGCAGGATTACAATACACATTCAGGATTATGAGTGTTTTCCTCATTTGTTGTGCCGCAGTTTGAATGGATCCAACTATGATTTGAATTAAGGAGGATGGCATGATTTCTGTGATTACTGTAAAGTCAAGCTGATTGTTAATGAGAATAAGTAAACCTGACGTTGGTCTGCCAGAAGCCCCTTTAATTGCTGGATTAAGGTGGCTTGAATAGCCTTTGACTATCGGTGGAATGCGCATCCATGTTTCTTGGAAGCAAAAAATGTCATGATTTTCAATTCGATCCGATCCTTCCTGAAACAAATGACTGAAACCCCTTGTATTCCATGATGCTATAGTTAGGGGTGCCAGTTTTGGTGGGAGTTCATCCTATGGCATCTTGATTTTATCAGCCACCAGCCCCATGAGCCATTTCCAGTTCTCTTCTGTGCCAACCACTGGGAGCCTTGTTTCGTGTTTATTAGAAGCTCTTTCTTGGCTGTAGCCAGGCCTCGGATGTAGCGATGGTGATCTTCTACGTTTCTAGGAGTTTCTCCGCTGGTGTGTGTTAGATCTGTCCAACTTATAATGGTCTGCATGATGAGATGAATTTCGATGCCGATCGTTGTTGTAGTATCGTCAGTCTTAAGTGTCACTTGTGGTATCCCTCCTTCCATGATTTCTGGCTGGCCATTTGTTTGAACAGCCATAAGCGTTTTTTTGTTCAGAATTTGGATTCAGTTCTGTAGAGGAATGGATGTTTTTCAGTGGACCACGTGCTATTTTTGACTTAGTTAGGTCAAAGCCTAGTGATCTTAGTTGGGATATTTCCTGTTTTAAGGTTTGTGTAATTAGAGGAGTCATTGGTTTTCTTCCGGAAATTCAACTCTCGCTATGTCATTATATGTTAATGGCCGAAGGGATGGGATATGGTGCAATAGTCTAATGACATTGGCTCGATTCACGATCAGCCCATCTTCTTCTGTGTTCATCCTTTCAAGTAGAAGTCCATCTTCGAGGTAGTTGGAGTTTATTCCAAGACTTTGTGATATGTGTACCACTTGCTTTGTTGAGCGGGATGATAATTTTAGAGGCGAGATTTGGTAGCAATCCTCGGTAAGATCAGCCTCAGAGTCATTGTGCATATTGTTATGTTTGCTGGGAGCAGGATTCAAAACTGCTTCGTTTGGTGCAGAATTTATTTGCCCCTTTCTGAGACTTTGTCTTTTTGTATATTAGGAACCGGTTTACTTATTTTCAAAGCCTTTTGAATTGAAGTATTTAACTCTTCACATAGGTCACGTGCCTCGATAGGTGTGGGGTTTGACAAGGATTGTTCCATGTGTAATCAAAATGGTCCTTTTGGAGCTCTTGTTTGATCAGAATTGTTTTGTGGGTTCAATTGACAATCATCTATATTTGATGTTTTGTAGGGGCGTTCACATTGCCTTCCTCTTCGTCTTCAAGATCATCACTCGACGATGTACAATCTTCTGCAGAATAAGTTGACAAGTTCATCATGTCAGATGTTGAATCATCAGATTCATTGACAGTTTCTTCCAGCACACTTATGTTTTCCATATCAACGAATTGGCGAGGCATGTCTTGTGAACTCAGTTGTTTTCCATTTGTGCCCTTAGATGATTGTATGTCATCACTGATTTCCTCTATTTCACAACGCTTTTGGATGTTGATTGGTTGTGTCTGCATTTCAAATCGGTTTTGTTTGATACAGTTATCATGCTTGTTGTGTGAGGATCTGACATAAGTTACTTTCGGTGCTGTTATTTTCTTTGGAATTGACTGCATCATTTTTCCAGAAAACTCATGGGTGTCACTCTTTTGTTTATTTTGCTTTTGCAAGTGTATTAAATTAGTCTGTGGCAGAGTGATACTTGATGCTTGTGCCTTTGGATTTTAATGGTAAGCACTTTCTTTGCATCTGGGGCTTTTATTTTAACATTTGCCCTGCTTCTGGCTTTTTTGGTTGTCGGTTTTAAATTAAATTGATTGACTTTGCTCCTTTAACAAAAATGGGACATATTTGTGTAGACAAATTGTCACTCGAAGTTTGTGCCAGACCTATGCCAGGTGCTGCAACTGATCCCTTTATAACTTCCTGGCTATGCAACGTGTCGATTTCAGGCGTGTCATTAATTTCAGAAGGAGGTGGCATGACATTAATCGCGGGATCCTTGGGTTTGTGGTGTGACATAGTCCCTGTTGGAATTTGCTCTGAAATTTCAAATGGATCCGTTAGCTGTTGACTAGTTTTATGAATGCTTGAATCAGCATCAATTGATTCAAAATGTCTTGCTAACCGGCGGATTTCTTTTTCTTTGATGATGGGATCATGGATAGTATAAAGCAGAGTTGCCACTTTCGCTTGGCTCATGTCAAGGTCCTTTTGTATGGCTGTAATGAAGGCTTCAACGAATATGATTTTTGAGGTAATCTTGGCTACCACCGTCGTCTGATCTTTCAATTGATCTGCCAATTGTTCGTATAACTTCATAAATGGCGCCATGACAGCAGACATAGTTGCTATTATAGCAAAGTTGTTTTCCGTAGATACTTTTGAAGGGGAGTTATCATGAGTATCATTTCCCAATGCACATGCAGTTTGTGTAGCATTGTCTTGTAAATTTCTTTTGAGTTCTGATACCTCAATTGAGGCCTGACTCGAGACATCCCTTAGTAAGGTGATTGGTTTCCCCAGAAAGCTCTCTTGCGAGGTTACTGTTGCGTAAGCAGGTGCCTTATGTGGTTTTGAATTGAGGCCAAAGATGCTTGAACTCTGTGGATGCATTGAAGATGTAGCGCCCACTGGTTTATTTTTCAAACGGCTTTCTAAGGCCTCCAATTTTGAAGCCGAGTCTAGCAGTTGTTGGTCCGAGACTTCTGGGTCACCTAATGGTGAGGCGTGCAAACAAGTAGTGTAGAAGTGTTTGTTACTTTGTGGTGGCCTCTCCTGGTACGGCGGGTGCCCTTGTTCACGTCATCCTTTATGCCACATACATTTTTCAGGAAGATGGTAAGGCATGGACAGCTGTTTCCTGGGCATGAGAACTCGATGTTTTGACATTCCACCTCATAGCAATGGATCATTAAGTCATCTTTGGGATTGACCTTCTAATTGCTGCGGCATTATATCAAAGTCAAACAATCGATGATTTTCATCAGAAACAGCAAAGAGAGCGGGTGTGGCAGTATTGAGGTCAGCCACTCTTTCAAACGTTGAAGATAAACACATTCTCTGCCCCTTGGCTGGGTGAGCAAGAGGCAGATTTGTTTCAGTTTTAGAAGCATTATGTTAAACTCTGATGTGTTCTGCAATAGTCGGCAACGCATCATTTTGTGTCGTAACTGAGTTTTGATTGTGTGCTGACATACTTTCAGTTGCCTTACATAAGTCATTAAGCTGCAGTGCAATAGCCGGAAAGTCTAAGGGCACTATTAACGGTGTATTTGTTTGTGGCCCCTGTTGCCAAGATATATGTTTGCTGTTTTCGCTGTCATTGCCATCTGTACCGTCAATGTTTTCAGCCATCTTTTTTGATTGCATATGCACTGAGGTCACTGAAACTCGCGCAGCAGAGGGAACAGTTGGTGTGATTTGCACAGCGCTCTTGTTTCTTGAATTAATTTCATTATTGCTGGGGCGTGAAGCCGGATTAGTTAGTGGATATGTAAGTGTTTCATTTGTACAATTGGGGGACCTGCAAGGTTGGGAAGGCACTGTCGGTAGCGCGGTCATGTGTGTTGAGGTAGTTTGAGCCGCAATAATAATATGCAAATTGTTCAGCAGACATACGGACAGTTTGGAGTTTGTATTGCATATATCGCTCACCTTAAATGCCTCACTCGTAGCGTCCATATCACTGGCTATAGAAGAAGCCTCCGAAGTTGGTTCCGTTGGTTCCGTCGGGGGGGAATCCGACATAATTTCCATGTTTTCTGTATCACAGTGTGCATAACTCTGCTGGGGGTTCCACAAGCTCCACTTGAGCCGAACACTCGGCCAAACACTCCGCCACGCTCGCTAGTGGCGAGTGTTTTGTTCAGATGGCTCCTCCTCCAGGAAAAAAAGAAAAAAAAAAAAGAAAAAAAATCCCAAGGTAAACAGACTCCTTGCAGGGTAAACGGACTCCTTGCAGACTCCTTGCAGCAACGTGCGTTTCGTGGCCACACTCGGCCAAACACTCCCAAATATATCTTGCAGATACTGTACCTCCAACATACAATCCACAATCTGGTTCTGCCTGTGCCTTTTCAAAAAAAAACTTTTAAAAATATTATAAGCCCCTTCCTCTTTTTTCCCCCCTGTCTGGAGCCTTGTTACTTGCATTGGTGTTATTTACATCGGGTATTTAGTCCTTTTTCTATGTTTACTTGAAATTCACGTTGTATATATTTCTCTACATTTTGCGAAATATATTCCCACTTCGGGTTGTGTTGTTCTTTTTAATCAAAATGTGGCTGTGTGGTTTATATAAATGTGAGTTGGCAATATGTTTTACTCGCATGGTCACGAGCATAGAAACCGGGTGCAAGTCCCCTTTCTATATCCATGCTAGCAAGTCTGTCTTTGATTGTGATAGGCATAACAAGTTGTTAAACGTGAGGTTGTGAAGAGGTGGAACAGTGCGGCTCGCATTCACGTGGAGTACTAGCTGTGTGGGTGTCCCCGATCGTGCAGAGACTAGAAACCCCCCAGAAAAAGGTACGTCATAATAATAGGACTGTATACGGCATACACATGAGGTCGTAGTCGAAACGAACGCGTTTCAATCGAAGATAGATTGTAAACGCCCGACACGATTCAATCGAAGATAGTTTGTAAACGCCTGATGTTTTTTCTGCATTCCTGTTTTTATAAAGGGTACCTGATTGTGGAGGTGCGGCCTTATTTGCAAATTGTATTTGGCACAGAATGACTCTGGTAGAAGTCCGGGGGACAGCGATCTATTGAAATAGGAGGTACGAGTTTTCGGGCATCTATGTCCGCGGTGATGGTGTTTTTAATAAGTAATTTTTAATGATGGTGGATGGAGGCACACACGGTGTAGGGGATCCATGGTTTTATAAATGGAAGGAAATAAACAGTTAGTGGTGAAGAGATGTGTCTATGTGGAAATCCTAATAGGGGATGGTGTTGTTGTATTTTTTGCAGTACTGTACGGGACCTACAGCTATCTAGAAGCTATAACTAAAGCGATATAGACTTGAATTTTGGAGTCTGCAGCTATTCTATGGTGTATTGAGACACCAGCACTATTAATACCATATGTAGAAGTATGTAGTTTGTTTTACAAAATGTGAGGCCAGGTTGACAGTAATCTGTGTTACTCATCCGGTACATTGCGATTAAAAAGCATATGGTATCTGGGTATTGAACTATGGTTCATAGTCTATATTGACTTGTGTAGATGTATGATGACAATGTTCAGTAACAGCTCCCCCTCCTCTATGTATCCTGTTTTTAGGAACAATTTTGGAATTTTCAATTGTTGCCCTGGATTGCATGGTGGAGACTAATGAAACGTAAATTCTTCCCCTGAAGAAAGTTTGTGCAATTAATCCAAGAAAGACCTGAAACATGTCAGGATTATGTTTTTGTCTGAGTTAGTGTACTCAGCTTTTTGGAAATGTGTTAAAGCCATTTATGTGTTTCTGTACTGTTTTTTACTATTTTATGTGTTTATATGTATGTGAATTTTGTGATGTGTATTGCTTTTATATCTGGCTGTGTTATGTTGGGTCATACTCATACAGAACATTTGTATGAGTTTTTTTATCATTGTGTTTTGATACTGTGTATAAACAACACATACTTGGTCTATTTTTTCAAGACTAGAGGTACTGGGAGGTTTTGTTGTTCATCAGACAATTTGCAAAAGATCAGCAAATTCTATTATTTGTATAACTGGCTCCTTGATATATAAACATTTGTGGTCACCCCCTGACCATGTGAGAGAGGGGTTTCTCCAAAAGGGGTACTTTGGCCTTGTATAAATTTGATTGGGGTAAGTACCCAACATTTTAGCACATTATGCTGATTTCATGTCAGTTTTAGTCAGGGTTGTCTCATTCATTGTGTCACACACACAGAAACCAGGCCCCCTTGACCAAATGTGAGTTTACCTAAGACTCCATTTATTCAGGTAAATACCCCTAGGGTGTACCCACACCACACAGCCCCTGAAAAGGCTCCAGTCAGTCTGACAGGAGGCAGCCGCAGAGCCATAGATGGCATTACCACCCAACAGCCAGTCAGGAGGAAAGGGAACAGAGACATATATGGTGTTTCCACCCAACAGCCGATCAGGGGGAAGGGACCTGGTCAGGGCTTCCCAGGGCTTTGGGAAACAAGGTAAAAGGCAATAGAAACCAAGAGGCCACAGTGGCCATCTTGCCTTGGTTTAGGAAGCCATTGATTCCTATTGCAGGGCCACAGTCTCCCAAAATGGAGGATACTCAGAGCCACTGCCAAGTCAGTATGTAGCTGCCACTAGACCATACCCTGCTCTGTGGGTCACACACAGGTACAGTGCAGACGCGGTAGACGTGGTCACTCATTTGACTACAGACGTGCTTGTCTGAGTTATCAGTCAGACCGTGAGAGCTTTTCTTTTCCTTCTTTAACGTATGCAAACGGCCCTGCATTGAAGTCTAATCCTGCGGGGAGGATACACGTACACAATAACATTGTTGATAGAAAGAATAAGGATGAACACTAAAATATGGAACACTTTATCTCAAATGCCCAGAACATGAACTAAAAGTTTGAAACGCGTCGGCCAGTGTGGTTGGAACCCAACCACGATTTGAGTTTAGGTGGACACTGTCTATTCATTATTGGAGTTGTTTGGCTACCTATTATAATATTTTGTTAAAACAGTTTGGATGTACATTGGAACAACAAGCCTTACTATTGTTAAACACTTGTCAGGTTGATAGATGTGAAATGTCAACAGATTACTGCAGTTTTTTTTTTAAATATATTTTTTGGTTGAACTATTCTGCATATTGCTGAACTGTGCAGTCTCTTACGTGTGTGTGAAAATGTAACAATTGGGACAAACTTGCATGCCCCGTGCTGATTATATTAATGTTAGCTTTAACTTGGTTGAAGTCTACATTGTCAATTACTCTGTTTTCTTATTTGAATCATTTGAATTGCCGAGTGGTGACATAATCTTTGATTGCTTTGAAAGAATGTGTTGAATTATAAAACTATATTTACCAAAACTATTCACAGGGCGTAGCCCCCAAAGGAGTGCAGGAAGGTTTACCTGTTGGTAACAATGGGCCTTTTTTGGCCACACACAGGTGCCCACAAAGACACATACGAGGTACAAGGGTGTACCCCCAACCATGGGTGTTATTAGTGTACCCCATGGGTGTTGTTCACCAAGAGATAAACGTGAAGAGCTGCACTTCCAGAGGTCCAGCTGGACCTCAGTGGCAGAAAACATAAGAGAAATATGCACAGAGAAGTAGTAGGGCAAGGGATAGGAGGCCCTGTCACTCCATAAGGCATTTCCAGCATCAAATGTGCCCCCTCCAGACTGAGGTTAGGGCAACTGATGTCCCACAAGATTATTACCCTCATCTAGAGAGTCAACATACCTTCTGGAAAGGTCATCTGCATTGTCATGACTCTTCCCCGGCCTATGCCCAATGCTGAAGTCTAGACCTTGCAGGCTAATGGACCACCTGAAAAGTTTGGGGTTTTCACCCTTCATCTGCATAAGCCATAGTAAGTGCTTATGGTCAGTTTGGACATTAAAGGAAGATTATGCTAAAACACTAATTTTCAACAGTGGCCCACTTAAATTCCCTACCCGTGAGTTGCCTACTGATGAAAATGATGGGGTGTTCTCTCCCTTTGTTGTCTGACTGATACAAGACGGCTTCAATTCTAGGGTCACAGGAGTCAGTTTGTACAATAGTTTGCCGTAATCTTATCAGGTGCACACAAAACAGGTGCCATCCATAGACTTCCCTTCAAGCAATCAATGTATGTGATGTAACCCATTCAAAGTCGAAATTTGCTGAGCTTTTGTACACCAATTCTACTTTAAATGCACTCCTAATCTAATATCCTCCAACCAAGCCCATGCTGTATCTCAGCGCTTTTGGGCCATGCTATCCACAACTAGCTGACCTTGTAACCCACTGACCTCATGAAAGAACCATGAAGCATAGTACGAGCTCTGACTCCACTCCAGCTATAAAGTCCTTCGCAGATATGTCCCTTGAGCATAATGGACACTGCACCAGTCGCTCTCACTGGAGTTGGTTGGGGAAACATAAAAAAGGAAAAGAAAATATGCCACTGGATGTTGGAAGCACACACATTGGTGCCCTGATTTCAGAGATGTTCTTTTCTCATCAAAATCTAAGCTCTTGGCAATAGATTTTTTTTTTTTACAATTACATGCCTTCCTTTATTTATGCCAATCAGTGAGGAGAATCATTGTCTGACTGGACTGAACCCTAGTGCTGTGCTAAAAGGTATGTGCATCACATCTCTTTACTCCCTCCCATACAAGTGTGATACACCAAACACAATCTTAAACGTCCTCACAAAGTCGCAAGTTGTAATGAATGGAATACATTAGGAACCTGGCGGTATAATACATAATGTGATGATTCATGTAGGGTAGCGTTAAGACTGTCCACCAGCAGAGGGTAAGCAGAACATAAAGATAGTTGCACTTCTTTGTTTGGGAAACTGTTGTTGGTACATTGCATACATAGTCTGTGTGAAGTTCCTAATTGGGACATGGCACTAGGTCAAGAAAGAGCTATGTTAATAAGATAGCTATTTTAGATTGAGCGTAAAACCAGGTTCACCCTTTGTAAAATGAGCACATTGCCAGGTATACAATCCATGTTTAACATCTAGTTGCATGATGTGTGCCTGGTTAATAGAATTAGGACCAGTCATGAGCCACCATCAAAAGTTAAACCTCACAATGCTCACCTAAAGATCTGTACAGCTCGTGGTTATGCAGATATAATTTGAAATGTTACCCAGGTTGGTCAAACAGTCCAATACATTGGAAACAAGGAGCATTCATGTGGATGAAATGCAAATAAACATACAAGTTACATATATTTAAAAATAATCTGCCTTGTGCATTTACCTACAGGACTGGCTAAGAGGAGCAAATGAAAAGAGGAGCTTTGATGGGGTGGAGGGGGTTAGTGTTGACTGGAGGGATCTGTGATTGGCAACACGTTTTTTAAAGTGCAGTGACTTCAGGTCATTCCTTACATATAAAGGGGAAGTCTCCATATGTATTGATAACTTTGTTCCAGAGATAGGGTGAGTAGCAACAAATAGGTGTGTTTCCTGATTTATGTTTCCCTTTTGAAGATCTTTGTTTTCACTCTAGCGGTCCTGTAGCTTCTGGTGGTGCACAGTGTCTGTGTGCTGGTGAACCCAACCAAGCAGACGACCAAACTGTCACATTGTCATTGAATGAGGAACTCTTCTTTGAACATAGAGTACTGTTTGCCTTTCTTTTCAAATCAAATTATTAGGCATCCAGTGAAGGGTTCATCCAAGGCAGGAAATGCAATAGACATGTGTAGAAAATTGATTGGTATTGGTGGATCGCGCTCTGCCTCCTGAAAGTTAGTTGCACATAGTCATTAACCTTTCATGCACTAAGACATTTCAGAGACTATATTGAAGGAATCATTCCATGCAACTATAACGCCCAGCACTGGTTAATACCCCAATCTTTGAAAACGAAGACCTTGAGGACGACTTAGGTTGAAACACGTGTGGTCTGACTTTTTTTGGGAATAACATCACTTACAGATGGAAATTCGACAAACCTGACTTATCTTCTTAATGACTATGTGGAACTAACTTTCAGGAGACAGCGCGTGACCCACCAATACCATTCCATTTTCTACATTATGCTCTAAAAGTCTTTATGGGCAGACTTTGTTGAATTGGTGATGCAGCTTGCAGCAGCAAAAATTGTCAGTGGTCAAAGCTCACTCTAAAGGGTTTGGATCCATACACAATTTTACCTTGCAATAGAGATGTGTACTGCAATTATCACTAAATGGGAAGACGCCCCCTGCAGCCAAACCAATACAGAACAATTGGAATGTACGTAGCGTCCGTTGTTTCTCTCACAAAGACAGGGGCGCAAGTTAAAGGGCACACCTAGAGTATTTATTTTTATTTTTATTTCTTTAGTGTATTTCTTAGTCGTGAACCCTGTTGAGCACTGCACATGGGTAGAGGCTACAATCATATGGTTCATAGTTACAATGAGGAAAAACCTTATTAATATATTTCTGTGTTTATTTATTTATTTATTTTAGCATGTTTAAAGCGCTCACACTGCCTGCAGGCATCGAGGCACTGTTGCAGGAATTGTTTTTGTATTACAGTTCATAATACAGTTTGTGTATTACATTTGTATAGCACCTAGACCCGGAGGTACCATGGAACTTGTACAGCAGTTGTGTGAGTTAGGAGTTAGCAGACAAAAACTGTAGATAGAAGTGAATCCATACATACAGTAAGTTCAAAAGCATGATTCACAAGGTGTAAGACTATGCAAACGCTCACAACCATAGGGGTGCAGCTAGAGAACACACTCTGGTGAAGTACCACCTCATGGTATGGGGGCTACTTCAGGTATGTAAGCAGACATGAGTGTCAAAATAGGTGTGAGTGCACATTCTGACAAAGCCTTGCCTCAAGGTGTAGGGGGGCTACTTCAGGTATGTAAGCAAACATGAATGAGAAAATAGGTCTGAGTGCACTTAGTGGCAACGCCTTTGCTTATGGTGTGGTTGGCTACTTTCGGTATTTAAGCAAACACGAGTGACAAAATAGGTGTTAGTACATATTCTGGCAGTCTTGCCTCATGGTATGGTGCTACTTCCGGTATGTAAGCAACATCAGTGACACAGTAGGTGTGAGCGAACATTCTGGAAAGGCCTTGCCTCATGGTGTGGGGGCTACCTCAGGTATTTAAGCAAACATTAGTGACAAAATGGCCGTGAGGACACATTCTGGCAAAACCTCACCTAATGGTATGGGGCTACTTCAGGTATGTTAGCAAACATGAGTGACACAATAGGTGTGAGCAGACATTCTGGCAAAGCCTCAAATGATGGTGCAGGGAGCTACTTCAGGTATGTAAGCAAACATGAGTGACAAAAAAGGTGTGAGTGTGCATTCTGGCAAAGCCTTGCCTCACTGTAAGGGGGCTACTTCAGGTATGTAAGCAAAAAGAATGACAAGCATTAGGCTAAAAGACAAAGGAAATGTGTGTTACAGACAACTTACAATAATGGTAATAGGCTGGTGAAATTACAAAATTCCAATTGTTACCAGTGCACAATTTGAGTAGCAGCACATCATTAACATTCACAACTATTGGGGAACATGTAAAAGTGCTGGAATGTTCAGTGTCATGTAGAGCAGGAGGCCTTGCTGTAGAGGGAGGTTGTCAAAAAGGAAACCAACCCTGGCGGCTTTGTAGCATGCTCCTGTATGGAGATTATACTCCATAAACAGAAGGTCTTGGTTTCTCAATAAACAGTGATTAAATGGCCAAAAGTGTGAAAAGCAAGCTAGATATTGCCTAATATTACCAGCAAGTACATTACTGTAGCTACTTTCGAGGTGGGTAATGCACCAAGAATATGGCTGCAGACTTTGTACCTGAGGGTAGTACTCAAAAGCAACACTCTTGTTTTGTCCTTTGGGTATCTTTATCAGAGTAATGCATTTTGGGTGGAAAATACATACATAGTATGACTTTGCTTTCCCTTACATAGCACTCACTGTGCAAAGCAAAAAAAAATAAAAAAAATTAGGGCTTTGACAAAATGCATAGACGAGAATCATTTGCTCAGTGGAAAATGAAAGCGCATACAAGAAAAGGTTTTAGATGTTCAGCAAATTGCAAATCTTCATCCAACAGTTACTGTGCAGAATTGCACATTCAAATATGGTGTCTATTAAGAAACATGGTACTGAAAAAAATATGATGGAAAGAAACATTTACATTTACTCCGATAAACAATATGTGCATGTCACAAATCTATGCTCAAAATGATGTGTTCAGAGTGAGCATGATAATTGAAAAATAGGAACAAATAAAGTAATTTGTGCATATGCATATTATGCTGCATGTGCACAATTTATTATCGGTATACTCAATGGTTCTGATTAAAATGGTTTGAGAGTAGGCAGAGTGTCAAGTACAGCTTTGCATGAATATTATCATCATGTTCATTTCATATAGTCATATTGTGATAACAAGCCTTGTGCAACATCTTGTGGTAGGCATGATACAAAAAATCTGCATTATTTCATGGAGGGCTGTTTCCTGTTGTGCTCTCCATTTACTAATAGTGATCAAACTCAAACAAAGCCACACTCAATATTTGTGGAACTCCAATCCAAAGGATTGGTGGGATGCCCAATTCTGTGGGTCACTTTTGGGAGTGAACCAGTCCTCTGTTACTCCATACTTCTCCTTTGGTCTCTCCACACACCCCTGTTGCCCTTCAGCAACCAAACAATATTTTACATATTTTTCTTTTTTCAGTGCACACCTGCTTAAAACAGTAAGGAAGTTTAAAATGCGAAATGTCAGACATGAGTATGGCAGTTGGCATATTATAGGGCCATGTGTGCGTGACTGGCAGCAGCCTTCACTACGTCACAATATAAACAATTATCTGATTGAATGTAATACCTTTCATTAAACAATCCACATTTTGTATAGCTTTGTTTCAAAAAGTCATGCAAACTAATGTTAAACCGGAAGACAAGTGGTTTATGAAAAAAGAAAATTTGCTAATGCAACAAAAGTGATATATGTTGTATGAAGAATGTCATTACCAGTAAAAAAGACACAAATTAAACATTTTCCTTTTACATGTGACCTCGAAATTGTCAGGTTTGTTTGAACTCCAAAAAGGTAGTTTATGCAGAGGTCAGATTTATGAAAAATAGACCCCATTAACTCACATTCTCCTTTCCTTTTGCGATCCTTCGAGAGATTTAAAATCCATCTTTCACACCGTCCTTTCTAGATCTATTCATGTGATGAATGCCCACTCTTTGAAGAGTTTTGGAAATAAGAGGGATAAATATCTCTTTCTGCAAGTGGGTGAAACGATACTTTACTTTACACACTTGAGGGGACCTGCTGTGCTCAGTCATAGGTGTGAGGCATCATGCTGAGAGCAGACCATATTGAATATGGTATCTCTCTTAAGGATTGTGAGAGTGACACTTTTTTGAAACGTATCAGCTTTAATTGACCTGGGTTTGACAGGTGATTTTATTTGTTTGGGGATGAATGTTCATGTTATTTTATGTTATGTTATGTTGTGATATGATGCTATTATATTTGCTTTTATATAGCAAATTGTCAACTCTTGTCCCTTTTGTTGGGAACTGCTAAACATGCATTGGATTTGGTCAGTAGGAGTAGAAGGAGCACCTTAAGAGAAATGTTCTGTTTGGTTGACGTGGACAGATTTGAAGGACTCATGCTGTTCATGCTGGTGGGGAAGTTGACTTGCCCTACTGGGATCAATGAGGTCATGTGCTGTTATGGGATATATCTCATGGGAAGCACTAGTAGTTTAAGGATAGTAAAACCAAAGATGTTCACCTATGGGTGCTAGGTGCACCCCATGAGCTTGGAGTCTCTGCTTTATTTTTGGAAGTGCCAAATTTGTGGTGACCCAAACGATGTCTTTGTTTAGTTTTCAATACATTGGTCATTCTAATGGTAATACCATTTTTCAGACAAGTTGTATTCCTCTGAATGCAGTCATTATAACTCTTAAAATCTCTCTGACAAATGTATGGTATTGAATGCAAATCAACTTGAAGCTGAATAGTCTGTGCTCCTCTAATGCTATAACAGTAAGGAACATAAACAATCAGATGGCCAGACAGCTTTCCACTCTCAGATTTAAGTTATGTCCCGTCTGTTACTTTATACCTTCACTTTCTGCACTGAGTACTAACTTTATTGACTGCAACTAAGTGCCTGCCCTTTAATTTTTCAGCTCATGCTAATCGCAATGACATTCTTTGTGGATCCCTGCAATATCAGTATAATCCTCAGTAATATACACAAACTCCTGAGCTCATCTCATAGTAGTAGCACAGCATACTCAGTCCATCCTACGGACAGTAGAAGTGTTGTGTTGGTTATGTCTAATCAATTTCATCATGTTTTATATGTCGACAAATATCCAAACCATAGGCTGAAGTATTGGCAATATATTTGAACATTACGTACCTAGTTAGAACCTACAATTTACCTCAATATTTTCTCATAATATCTGCAAGTTCAGAAAGCCTAAGTTCAGTGGTTAATCCAATGAGGTACAAGGTTCTAAAATGTGGAATTCTTTCACATGGATTATCATCTTAGCCCCTTCCCCCTTCACTTTCAAATGTAAAATGGAAAGATAGGATAGAGGAAATTGGCAAGGGAAATACTTGTGTACGAGCGCAATAGAAATAAAATATCAATCAATCAAAAAATGTGCGTGCAATTACAGAGGTAATTTACACTCATTGAAAACATGCAGTCAAAATGGAATACTTTATACAAACACCTTGAATGTGCAAGATAAGAAGGCAAATACAGAAATATTAAAAAGGCTGTGGGATAAGCACCCAGAGTACCTTATGAAAACTCTGAACCCAATAATCGTCTCACTTATAATGACTGTTTGCTGAGAATGTATTTGTTTGTTAGATATACACTTGCCATTTACCTCCACTTATTGAAATGGGAATAACAGGGTATATAAGTCAGATAGCAGTGAAGGTATAAAAGGTAGTTTAGAGACAATACTTAGAACCATAGGACATATCAATTTGGACTGCAGAATCATTGTGATCACACAGGAAATGAAAGCCATAATATAAACAATGATAATGCCAATCACTGTACAAATAGGAGAAGTGTGTGCAGGATGGAAGGGGACTATAGGCATTCATACAGCTGAACACAAGCAAATAAATCACCTCAACATGCCCAATAACCAACAATTAATCAATGAAGCATGGATACAAAATTAAAAAGACACCACAACAACCCAGAAAAGAAGACAGGGTGAAGAGTACAAGAAATGAAAATAGGAACACTCTCAATGGAGAAACAGCTCAGCAATAGTATTTCACTGCAAATCAGTCATAGGTTAGACATGCAGGGTACACATGCAAACTGTGCTGGTTCAGAACAAGAGTGCACTGCACACTGTTAGGCAGAATTATATGCAGTACACTTTGGGAACACCACATACAATCAAGACTGTACGTGACAGTACAAATTCACCTTTGGTACACGCCTGTACTGCACAGTAAAAGTGGTAGCGATGGCTGAGTAGCCAGACATATCTAAAGAGCAAGTGAGCAGTATCAATAGTTACACAAAGGACAGCAATTACTATGATTCAAACACACACTGACTCAAGGTTTCTCAGTAAAAGAATATACATTTATTTACACATCAGTTGTATAACATTTCACTAAAGTAAAGCAGTTTAAAAATCACACACTTAATACACCACACCACTCCCAATAGGTTCCAGACAAGTTAAGCTCACAAATGAAGTGGGAGCAAAATGGCACTCCAAAAATTTAAAAGGGAGGGAAAGACAAAGTAAGGCAGAAATTAAACAGCACCAACAGGTAAGTAAGCAGGGCAATCTAGAAAGAGGAACTACAGTGATGGAATCAATTCAAAAAGGCTTAGGGCCAAAGTCAATAGGACAAAAGTCTTTTGCTCAAGATCACACAGCTCAGGGTAGTTTGCAGTTAAGTCTTTGACAAGAGTTCCAGACAAAGTTGGTCGGCAGAAAAGTTAGTTTAAAGAGTAGAGAAGGACAAGCCCTCAGGTTGGAGAAAGATTTCAAACACTTTCCCCACGGCTGAACAGAAGGAACGACCGGATTTGCACAGTACCTTTAAATGGAGAAGAAGCTGTAGCTAGACGGACGTCCCTGGTAGTTCCTGCAGGCTCATGGTTCCTGAAGCGACTGTCGGACTGACACAAAGTAGGAAGACTGGAGGGTCCTGCACTACCCAGGGAAGAAACCAGCAGCAGAGCAAAGCAACAAATAAAAGGTGCGCTCCTTAAAACCCAAGCAGGGTCCGACCTTCCTGGCTATCCAGCCCACTGTAGCTC
This sequence comes from Ambystoma mexicanum, assembly GCF_040938575.1. Classification (NCBI taxonomy): domain Eukaryota; kingdom Metazoa; phylum Chordata; class Amphibia; order Caudata; family Ambystomatidae; genus Ambystoma; species Ambystoma mexicanum. The sequence continues at coordinate 1,246,018,232 of NC_090930.1, read as the reverse complement.
TATAAAGTGAATTCGACCAGAGGAGGGAATCCTGGCTTGCAGTTTTGGTGAACTGGTTGGTCCCACCAGCTCAGGGGAAGAAGATTCCTGGAGGACCTTCTCTGTCATTGGAGTTCGAGGATTTGGACCTGCAGCAGGGCTTCACCGGGCAGTTCAGTCATGGTAGGGGTCCTCTTCCGTCAGCTCCTCATCGGTTCTTTCATTCCAGTGGCGACTCTGCCTTTCCAGACCCAGAGAGCTGCTTTTTATTCAGTTTTCCCCCATTCACACAGCCTGGCTGTCAATCACACAGCAGGGTGGCTGTCCCGCCGGGACAGTCACCACAGCCAATCAGTTCAGAGTGTGACATGGTCTCCAAGGAGATCCTATGCAGGGAGTCCTAAACCCTTCGGTCACATCCTGTCCCCCCAGACATACAGGCGCCTAAGGAGGGCTTCTGCGTAGAAGCCCGCAAAAAGACGGTGAACAAAGGAACCAAACCTGGTTTGGAGCGCAGAGTAAAACACGAGAAAGACATTTTCAACAAGAAATAGGGAAAAAACCCAGCCAGAGCCAGAATAAAACATATATGGTCTAGCAGGTTTAAGTTTCAGGCTACCAAGATAGCCTAAAACAATACCAAGGTTATTTAAGATAACCACGGTAGGAAAAATAGGGTAGTTACCACTGCCACCAGCCAAATCTTTATAAAAAGGGAGCGAAACAATGCTCCAAGAGAAACAGACAAAAAGGGATAAGTATTAACCCTTTGCAGTACTCTATGGAAGATAGGGTGTACTGGGTCTGCGGTTTTACAGAGGCTAATAAAGTTAATGGTAACTTTATATTTTCTGGGAGGCAGTAGTCAGTCCCAGAAAATGGAGTCTGAGTTGGGAAGTCTAAAAGACAACCCTGTGTCACTGCACTGAAGGTGCTGTGTAAAACACAGTAAAAAGATGATGCCTGTTGAGTAGGTGAGGCCCCACCATCTCTGAACACAACAATGTTAAACACACACAGCAAAACACATGTAAGAGTGGGAAAAAAATGTTTACACTCTTACCAGATGAAAACAATAAACCCTAGAAATCCAGCAAACCTGTAGGTAAGGGAAATTAGCCATTCTGGAGAATTCTCCCTAACAAACGCTGGGAAGTAAGTCCTAAATAGTGTACACCCAAGAAACAAGACAACACTGCAGAAGATAGGAAACAGGAACATCAGGAATTCATTAATATCAGAAAACAGTTACTTGAAAAAAGGTGTTAGGAGCAAAGCTTGGTGAGAGGTTAACAGGTGCGTCAGTCTTACTACAATCAATTCATCAAGAACCGATACTAGGCAGAAGCAAAGTGAGATTTTCAAGGCTTACGTATAAATTGCTCCTTTAAGTCTGATTGATGTTAACACCTGCCAGTCAGAGGTGTTCTTCAGGATACGCTTGTTCGGAAGAGATTCTCAATAATGCAGTCTTTAAAAAAAAGAAGAAAACATAGTGTCTTCTAAAATCCCACCATTCAGATGTGGAGGGCAAACCTTCAATTACATTAAAGAGATATCAGATCACTGCACTATAAGGATTAAGACGTGGACGCAAAGTCCAAAAGTGGAACTGCACTGAGACATGCTTCCTAGTCATAGCACCAGAGCAAAGGTGGACATTCTCAACACCACAGACAGATTGAGAGTTGGCAATTTTCTTAATAATCATTGATATTGTGGATTTAATCATTGTTTGAATTTTAGAGTGTGTCACTTACAAAACACTTCATTGCCAAGTGAACCCTTAACAAAATGATAACACAAGATAACCTCTCACAGTATATATTGAACTACTTGTGCTGTGATTCCATAAGTATCACAACTTCCTCAAGGAAACCACTTTGGTTCCATGTATATTAGTTGAGGCATCTGATTAGTACAATACAGTTTAAAATGACACTCTCCACACTCAAATGCAGTACTATGATTTATATCTCTTAATGCTTAAGGAATGCAGGGATCTTGAACAGTGCTGGGGTCGGCAGGGTGGTTTGTCTGATTTCTCATCTGGGCATATCTGTCTCATAGCCTGTGTATGGGCCAGACACAGTTTGAGATCTTGCAACCTTTGTCATAGTATCTTCTTTCAAGCAAAATCGTATGTAAATGCCTACAGTCCATTCAATATTGCAGTTTTGTCATCACAATGCCTGCCATTAAACATGTGACACAGAATCACAAATTGGTAATTTGCTGCTGGAGAGATACCCAGCTGGAAAAAAATAAAATGTGAACATACCGTTTGTGTACATGATTATTAAATCACAAAACAATGTAAGGTGCACGTTCAGAACTTTCCAGACCCCAAATTGACTCAAAATGCTACTGGGTGCATGAAGGTTGGGTAAGGATGAGGATGGCACTGCTAATCTATGAATAGAAGTGGGTACGCAAAAAAGGGCAATCCAACTCAATATAAAAGGAGCAGCACACATAAATGAAGAGATTATACAACAAAAATGGCATCACACTGCACATGTGGAAACATTACTCGTGCGCCCACAACTATGTTAAAGTCAGAGCCCATATTAATTATGGGCGACCTTAAGGTTATCACAGACTTTAACATAACCTTAGCCTGCATACGCTTAGATCCTCACTGGCTTTGCTAATCTCAACCACAGATCACTAATAAGAGACTGCAAAAAGCAGGCCCACACAGCACAGCATAATCCACCTGGCTTGCTACATTATTTTCCAACTCGTTCAAATGATCCTGCTTATCACCCCTCTTTTTCAATGTAGACATGCCCAATTATGAGACTTATAACAAGCACAGACTCAACTGCTACAACCATGCAGATTCCACACAAATCAATTTAGACATGATCAGCTAACATGACATTACCACTGCCCTCAGCAACTGCCTGAAAAAAGTGACCACATATTTGAGAACTAACAACTTAAATCTAAACCATGACACTACAGATGTCATCATTGGGTCACAAAATGGCGTATCAGAACTATAATCACGATGTCTTATGTAATTGCTACCTTCCAAAACATTTTTTAAAGCGATCAAGGACCCCCAGATCCCAATGGACAATGGAATTAACCTGGAACCACAAATCAGCACTCTAGTAAAGAAATGTTTAAACCATTTCCTTTGACCCACAGAGAAAATGTGTTCCTCACCTGCAAGTAGAGGGCCTTCTGTGACATTTTACTTTCATCATCAAGAATTGACTATGATAAAATCATATACCTTGATATGTCAGATAACCTCAGTAAGAAACCTCAGCACATCACAAACTCAGCTGGAAGAATGCTACTCAGACCTGACAGGAGAAACATAATGGGCCTCCTTACAAGTGTGTCGGTCCCATAATAATGGTGCCGGTAAGCCCACGGGCACCATTGTTACCAGACTTGCACACTATGGGTCTGCTTACCGGAGTTGCTGTGCTCGGCAGCTGGGACCCTGCCGTGCACAGCGGCCACAGTAAGCGGACCTACACGGAAGCACTGGCCCCGTTATTAATGGTGCAAGTGCTTCTGTGTTCCCCTTTCTCATTGAGTCCTATGGGACTCAAATGGGAAAGGGGATTAACATTTACCGGCGCGTGACTTCCCGGAACGCGGGGTCGTAATCCCCCGGTAAGCCAGGTGCCGGTAAATAATGGAAATCCGGCAGCAGCCTTCCGGTTTTACCAGCACAGCTACCACCAGACTTGTAATGAGGCCAAATGTCTTCTCTAAGTACTCATTACAGACCACTGTTAAACATACAATCCACTTCAAAACACTCTGCCTCACAAATAGAACCGTTCAGTGCCATGAAGCCAATTTCCTTCGAGGAAACCTAATTAAATACCACCCAAGAAGAACACTAGATACCATGTGCGGAACAATACACAAACACACTATATTGTCCTTCTTCAAGATGGTGTCAAAGCTCTGGAACCCTCTGACAAATGAAGGTCACCCAATCCAGGATCATCTTAGTTTCAGGAAATCCTAAATACCTTACTTTTAAATTTTACATTGACTAAGTTACCTTCTAGCAAACAGAAGCCACTCAGCATTTTAAATCAACAAGCAGCCTGGACCACAAGCTTTGGCATATCCTCAGAGTAGGATTCTCTGTTAAACAACCAAGGAATGCCATTCTGACTCTCCTTCACCATGGCACAATGCATACTACAATGTGAGTTTTGCTACTAGATGTCCCACAGAATACCTGAGCTTGCAGTTGTGCGGCAATGTGTCCCCACCCTGTTTCTGGCCTTATTCACATAGAGGCCTCACACCATATACCACAGTAAGTTCTGACTGGCAGAGAGGCACGTATACGATATGGGCAATTCAAATATTTGCACTCTGAAATGTCTCATGTCAGTTTTTGATCACTATACCTGATAAATACTCAATTGCTGCACAAGCACAATATATGCATACGAACCAAGCCAATCACACACAGCTTTTTCGTACCCCACCTAACAAATGGCAATCAATAGAATACTACACCGCTGCAACCAAATTGATATATACCAACCAATGTATCCTAGCACCATGGGCACTTGCGGTCTCCTTTCTGGTCACATATGCCCTGGTGCAGGCCTTAATGTACCTCTATCTGCACACATCAACAGAAGAACAAAGGGATCTTGCACGTTTTCTCTCCCTCCCATTATCCAAATCCTTCCACTTTCTTCCAAATCCTCCAGAGTGCAACAAGAGCCTGCCCATTGTGGTGGTGCACTATATATATCCTAGCAACATATGATAATGTATATGCCAATTGCACCATTTCAATATATATTCAGGTAATAAAATGAAAATAAAAAGAATACTACTTAAATGTATCTACAAAAAAAAATGCCCAATGCACTTATTACAAGGATAACTTGTTTATTTCCACGCAACAATGGAGGCATCAACAAAGAGCTCTGCTGCCACAGAACGTTCTGCTAGAATCTGCATGAGCAGCACATTATGAAGGTAAATAGCGTCATCAGTGACCTGCTCCACAGGGGATGCCAGGCCATTGGTCCCAGCCTGCCCATCCTTCTTCTTCTACGTGGGTGATGCTGCAGTCATTGGTCAGAAGGCGGCAAAGTGGCAAACTAAAAAACACATCTCTATCTATGTAGCAGTGCAAAAAGTGCCATGGTGAGTGCAATTAAGGATGTCGTTGAACCCAAATCCAAAGGGGAGTTATGTTCTTTTTTAGGTATGTTAGAGTTGTATCAAAAATGTGTCAAGAACTAATGGTTGTGGAGATGAGGAAGTTACTTAGAAAAAGAGAAGAGATTATTTGGAATGAAAAGTGTATTCGGAAATGTAAGAATATTGAAGAAGAAATGGATCTAGCTGTACCGTTAAAGGAGTTTGTTACACGGAGAAGGAATATCATCACGGTTGATGCCAGTGAAATAGGGATAAGAGCTGTTTTGTCTCAAGTAAATCATGAAGGAGACGAGGAGATCAAAGCACATACATCCAATGGACTCAGAGGCACTGAATTAAGGTATTCTGTGCTGGAAAAGAAGGCTTTGGGTTGTCTCTGGGCTGTTGAGAAATGAAAGGATTGTATGTGTGGAACAGATTTTGTAATAAAAGTGGACCACAGACCTTAGAAAGCTTTTTCGAATGCAAGGGTTTGGCTAATGTTTCAAGGAGAGTTGCATTAAGGGTTAAGCAATTACAATGCCATAGGTTCTAGATGTGTGTGGTGGCAGGTAAAGGTAATGTTTTAGCTGACTCTTAATCCAGACTAGGTATAAGGGTAGAGAAAAGCCAGCAAAATTATACCATGAAGTTCGTTTTTTTGTAACGTGTGACAGAATAATAACTAAGGAAGAATGGGCAAGGGCCGTGGATAGTGATGATGTGTTATAATAAAGTTGTATATTGAAGCGGGATGGGCCAAGAAATGTGATCTTTCTCAAAGAGAGAGAGCATTCTGGGAGGTTCCAATTAACTAAGTTTGGTGAATTGAGTTGTGTTTCGTTGGGGATGAGCACTTGTGTCCGAAACTTATCAGGTCACGCATTATTGATATTGCCCACAAAGGACATGTGGGTATTAGTAAAACCAGGGCCATTTTGAGGAGTGATTACTGGTGGCCAGGTTTTGACAGGGAGATAGAAAGAAGGTTAGGGGAGTGTGCAGAATGTAAAAAGAGTTTTAAAGGTATCATGGCAAAGGAACAACCCATGGTTTTGAATAAAGTTCTGCGGAAAGTCTGGAATGAAGTGGCAGTGCATATCCTTGGTCCAGTCGAGATGGGTTGTGGTCAAGGTAGATATTTGGTAGTTTTGGTGGGATTTCCCAGCAGCATATTAATGACAATGCCCTACAGTTTATGGGTGGTTGTTTTAAGGAATATAGGCAAAGTTGTGGTATAAGTCATAAGCGATCAGCATTATACACCAAAGGGAACGGGTTAGTGGAGAGAATGAACAGGTGCATTATAGAAGGGATTTGGATAGCTGGAGTGTGTGGTGTGGACAGGAAGACAGCGGTTCAGGAAAGGTTGTGTGTGTTGAGGATGGCCCTGCATTCTGTCACCGTTTGAACCCATGAGAGGTCGAAAAGCCTATTCAGAAGTGAGTCCACCCTGGTTGGGGAGAGGAAGTGAATTGGACTGTATGGTTGAGGACGTAAGGAAGAATTTAAAAGAAAAGAAAGAAGAGTATGTCAAGAGGGAGAATAAGAGAAGAGGCAAGAAGGAACTCAGAGTGGAATATGGTGATTGGGTGAGGATCAGGAAAACAGTGATAACGAGGAAGGGTGATTTGATATTTTCTGATCCTGCACGTGTTGTTGCTGTAATGAAAGGTGCCGTCAGAGTAAGTGGAGGACAAGTGTGGAATAAAAATAGGATTGCCATTGTGAGTAGAAGTTGTGTGTGACAAGTGAGGGAGATGTGTTATAGTGATGCTTATGTAAATAGTTATCTGTGTAGGTCATCTATGATGTATCTGATTTTCTAAGTGGAATGTCAGTACAGCTGATGTGATGTAGTGTAGAGTGTTTATGTTACAGTGTCAAACGTATACGTTTGAATTTAGTTCTGCACCAGTTGGTACTGCCCTAGCTTGGAGGAAGGAAGTGCTGGGCGTATGTGTGCATCTAACTGCAAATAAAGACAATTTATTCCATATCACATGGTGTAGATCCGTTCTTACACTCCCCATGGTGTGGGACATAATGGACAACTTTCCCCTTTTGACCCTTGGCAGAAACATCTGGTCCTGAACGCTAAAACTCCTCCATGTCCATCACCCTTATTCATCCAACACTTGTATTGTGGCAGATGCATGCAAAACTAGGGAGTATTTGTCAACCATTCGGCACTGAGAGGTATGGGGGAGTCCCCATATGGGGTGACTTGTATGAGGACGGGACATTCAGAGATCTAGATAACCTAACCCAACAGAAAGGGCTGCCTAAAGGACAATTCCTGGGATACATGAAAGTTAAAAGAGTGTCAGATGGCAGGGGTGGCCGGTCGAGCCAGAGGAGACAGAACATCTGGCCTTAATATACATGCTTGAAGATGGCTGGAGGCCTGTATCTATACTGTATAGTTGCCTGCTGAATTGGGTCAAACTTTCAAAACCCAAACCTGAAGGCACTATGGGAATCTGATATAGATGCCACGATTAATAACCACGAGTGGGCACTTGTACTACATTTCCCTAAGAAAGTCTCCCGGAATGCCAGATTTAGGTTGCTCCAGATCAATGTGCTCCATCACACATACATGACCCCCAAAATAGAAGCTACATTTAACAAAGATAAGTGTTTGTCCTGTCTGTGGTGTAAACTTGACAATGCAGACCTAATCCACATGTTCTTGAAATGCTCCAAAATATAAGCCTTCTGGTCCTGCGTTGAACATGCCTCCAGGGCAGCCAGTATCACTAGATATAACTGGAGTCCACTGAAGTGCCTGCTTGGGGCATATCGCAGAAGAAGGGAAATCAAACATATCACCAGGTTCATGGACTTAGACTGCATCCTTACTAAACATTGCATCGCCATGTACTGGAGACAAACAAAGGGCCCACAACACAAATTGCGGTATCTTGAACTTGAGACTTAATGCGACGCTGAGACAAAAGCACGGGCTGGGTCATTACACGACATGGACGAGCTCCAAGCGGGAACTTATGAATCTTGGAAAGCACGTGTCTTTTCTATGTTTCACCTCTAAGAAAACAAACCCCCATGAACCCCCACCAAATGTTATGTCACACTTTACCGATAGTATTGGAAATACCTCCTCCCTTTCTTAAACCCCTATCTACATTATTAATGCTGACTCCTCGATTACTCATTCCTGTGTGCCCATGTCATGCCTATGTTCCCACATTAGCGTTCTTCTCATTTCACCTTGCATGAGAACCCAGTTGTTAAGCACAGAAAGTTTGATTTATGTTTGGTTTTGTTCCCTTTTCTCCTAATCCCCTTGGCTCAATATGCACCAACTGGTTATCCAGCAATGTTTGCTTTATATGTACATCGATCCTGTCATCTGCTGAAGTGACCTACTGATGATTTTTTATTTATACCAAATGCCAATAAACAAAGTTTAAAATAAATACAGTACCTGTGGTAGCCTTTGCCTTATTCCGAAGCACTTGGAGTGCGGGAAGATCGTGTCCCCTTCCCAACACAACTACAGCATTAGAGCACTCCAATGTGTTCTACTCATGCACACATTTTACAGAATTGTATATTATGTAATAGCAGGCATGAAGTTATTTGTACATGTTCCTGCACCAGTCCTATACATACATTGTACCTTAGAACAGTGCAAACATGATGCATGCATTAAGCAATTAACAGCAAATTCTACTTATATTTTATTTATTGTAATTGATATAGCATAAACCTTGCCAACAATGGCATACCGAGCGTTGTGTAACAATATAAGTAAATATATGCATCTCCAATAATCAAAAGTGGCGGCGAGTGGCAGTCCTGCAGTGAACTCTCTACGTCCAGTCTTTCTCCTAGTTTTACTGCTGGGGGTGTGTTTCCTGTTACACCTCTCACCATAAAACACCATTTACCCCGCGGAGCGGCGCGGAGTGGCGGCGAGTGGCAGTCCTGCAGTGAACTCTCTACGTCCAGTCTTTCTCCTAGTTTTACTGCTGGGGGTGTGTTTCCTGTTACACCTCTCACCATAAAACACCATTTACCCCGCGGAGCGGCGCGGAGTGGCGGCGAGTGGCAGTCCTGCATTGAACTCTCTACGTCCAGTCTTTCTCCTAGTTTTACTGCTGGGGGTGTGTTTCCTGTTACACCTCTCACCATAAAACACCATTTACCCCGCGGAGCGGAGTGGCGGCGAGTGGCAGTCCTGCAGTGAACTCTCTACGTCCAGTCTTTCTCCTAGTTTTACTGCTGGGGGTGTGTTTCCTGTTACACCTCTCACCATAAAACACCATTTACCCCGCGGAGCGGCGCGGAGTGGCGGCGAGTGGCAGTCCTGCAGTCATGTCAGGCAGGTCGGGCTCGACCGCTACCTTACCATCTAAACCACAGTTACTTGACGTTGAAGACACGACAAGTCGATTTCTAAGGAGTAATGCCAAACAGACTTCTAAAAACACTTTCGCAATTAACCCAGCCAACTGCAATCATTCCCCTGTGATTCAGGGAGAAATATCAGAGGACCATCCACCATCCCAGAGCCCCGGCCCTAAAACATTAGCGCATCTGGGTAAAAGACGCATGACCTTGGGGCAAGGCAATGGCAATAAACCTACTAATCCGCCCTTTGATGCCCGCAACCCTAAACAACTCCAAAACTTTAACGAAGCGGACTCACCGGATGAAAACGCTATGTCATCGGATCTACACGACGCTGAACTTCCACCGTCCCTGATGCCTGGGGTCTCCACTCCACCGCCGCGGGCTGGCTCGGTACCGACGGGAACTCCGCGACAGCCCGGAGGGGCGGCCGCGTCGACTTCCCAGGCTCCGTTGCTGGACCTGCCGCGGGTGGTCGTGCTGGACAGCCGTCAGCCGCCAGGGGACGGGACCGCTCCGGATCATGGACCCCCACCATCGAAGAGCCTGCCGACGCCTGATGGGCCGACCCCGACTGCGGTCGCGGCTCCACGGCCTCCCGGAGGGGAGCCGGTGCAGAGCGGACCAGCATCGGAGAGCACATCGAGCCTGGAGAAGAAATCGGCTGACCCGGACGACGCCTCGCCGGAAGGAGATTCCTATCCCCCCCCTTTGGGGAAGACGAGGGCAGCGGCACCCGTCCTGTCGGGGGGGTGCCGACTTGAGGACCAAAAGCCGTCGGGCCAGAGGAGACCAGGAGCGGAAGGTGTGCTTCCGACGCCGGCAAGCAGGAGTGAATCCACAACAGCGCCTCCTCTGGCGGGAGCCCAGTCAGTCACATCAATCCACGACGATGAAGCCCCAAATTCCACACTAGCCCAGGCTAACGCTGACAAAACTGAGAGGATCGTCTTAGACCCCCTACCACCCAGTAAAACGAGGGTTACACCCTCTGATAACACAATAAAAAAGAGACCTCGGTTGATTGACGACCTTAACAAAAAAACCGAGCCCTTATCAAAACAAGTGAGCTCCACCAAAACATCACGGATGACTCCCAAAATACCAAGAAAGGGCCTCAAAAAACCTCAACGCCCCTTGAAGCTCCTATCAGACTTCTTTCACAAGCATTCTAAAGCCATTCAACAAAAATGTAAAGAACTGACAGATGCTGAAATCCTCGAGGCAGCAGACGCAATTACTCCCCCTCGAAAACATCGCAGGCTGATACAAGCAAACCGAAAATTACCCTACCTTCCTTCAACCAAAGACAATAGAGCTGCACCCGCTAGGGACCCGATAAAAAGTCACTTTTCTGGACAAGTAACACCAACAATTCCACAAATAACCTCTGAAAACGAGAACGAGACGAACGCGCAAACTTCATCCCCACCACCAATTCCCATATCTATACTAGTTGCTCCTCCAGTTAGCAACACAACGGCCTTAACGTCAGCTTTTACTCAGCCTCTCCTACATAGCCATACTAACACAGTCCAAGAAACCCACACTCTACCGCACCCTCCAAATCAAGAGATACGGGAAGAGGAGAGGTCCACACCCCTTCGACATAGTTTGACGCCATTGGATCCATCAGACCTCACTTCGACGAGCATCACGCCACCAGTACCACAAGTCTTGATACTTGAAAAGGCCCTAAGTCCTCGGAAAAGCGACAACAACGCCCAAAATGAACAACCTACAGAGCCTGTGCCGCCACCCCTAGGAGAGGCGTCCAAGCCCACAAACCAACCCCAGGAAAGAGTCCCTGAAAGAAATCATCTTGTTAGATGAAAAAATAGTCTCCAGTTTGAGAAAACTTTAGACTCTTTCTACTCAAACTTGGACAATTACAACAACCAAAGAAGACACTCTTTTGACCTTCCATCCAGAAGATCAACAACTGCCATGACACCTGGCATACGACTCCCATCACCCTCCAAAAGCAGATCGTCTCCACAAAGTCACATACCCTTAAACGACTCTCAGCCCAAAAAACTGGACACTTGCACTCTGATGTCAGCTCTATCAATAGCGCTAAATCCATTTGTCAAATTGTATGAAACAATCGGAGACACGATGAAAGACCACACATCGATTCAAACGACAATGCTAAATAAATTAACTTTCTTGGAAGGCTACATCTTGGCCTTAGAAGCAAAGATCCAGTCGTCAGAGAAAAAACAAATTCAAGAACCTTCCATACTCTCACTCCAAAAACAGCCTCAAATCAAGTGCCCCTCCTCACAAGAAATGACACAAAAAACTTCCAAAGGCACGCAAACCTATTCATTCATAGATTTAACTGTACCTTCAATCACCACGAAAGAGAACTCCACGTCACCAAAAGGAGGGAAAGAAGTAAACCCTAAAAGAAACGGAACCATGGCACTCGAACCAATCTTCCAACAACAGGTCCCTGCTAATTTAGCAGTGTTAGCTACCCATATACGTGCAACAACCCAGTCAAAAGAGAAAGGAACAGCCAAACTACACCGTGAAGTAAACAAGATCAACCACGAAAAAGAAGTTGAAACTTCTCTGAATGACGAAGACCTCCTGAACATCACTCAACATTTTACAGACCAATCCATAACCCAATCCCAAGAGGTGCAAGGAACAACAGCCCTACAAACAACAAGTACAACCCCGGATGAAAACCTCGACACAAAACGAGCGACCATGGAACGACCTTTTTTCACCGACAAAGAACGTAAACAGCGGTCGACCATGACTAATCGCATCTCAAAAGACCGCTTACTGGGAAAGACGAGGGCCGAACGGAACTCCAAACCCTACAATCCAGAAAGCGATAAACGCGAAGCACAACCTTGTCGGCAACCAATAAGGTTTACCCGAAGATCGAGCAGTAGCCCCCCTTCTTGCAGACCCAAAGCTCAGTCGCAGAAATCACAAACCAGAAACCATGTAAAGGAACCCACGAGGACAACCTACAAATCAAAAACTGATAAATATCATTCAAAAACTCAAACAAGATGGATATGGAAACTTGAGCAGATACCGGGCAACACTGACAAAGTGATACTAAACAGAAGAGGAGTGATGGACCTGTTTAGTTATATCCCGACACTCATTTCAGTCAAATCAGCCGACCTCCAGATTGTCGACCCTAGCCACAAGGGTCCCAAAGCTATTTCTCATTTATACATAACGTCACAAACAATAAACAACGCTTTCAAGTCTGCCCTTGAAGAACTCTTAATTATGGGATATGACCTTACGAGATCATCAAGAGAAATTAATCCACGTGATTGTCGAGAAAACAAATACGCTCAAGAGCCCAAAAGAAAAACTGAATACTATCAATCGTCATACCAAACCCGGCCTCCGTCCAGAAAAAAACCAGCAAACACCCCTGTGCGGGTCCAAAAACCAGCTATGAGCAAAGCGAACCAAAAGCAAAATCACACTAGACCCGCTAAAAGCTTGGAAAACTCGACTCCAGCGCTCAAGAAAATTGAAAAACCTACGACAACTGCAATAACCAAATACTTAAAAGAACTTCCAAAGCTCCAAAGGACAGTCCAAAATGAGACATACCAGGGGGCTGTAAGCACATCTCAACCCTCACCTCCCCATTCATTTTGGTCCTGGCTGCCGAAAGCCCTCAAACAAAACTTACAAAAATAGCCACCCAAGAGAAGATCTCTCAGCAACACCTTCACCCATCAGATCCCCAAAGCCCAAGACCAAATAAAAATGTGTTCGTGGAACACCCGAGGTTTTCTTCACCTAACAACCCCAGGATCCACGAACTTAACAGTCTACGACATTATCTGTCTTCAGGAGACATGGCTTCTTCTACCCCCAATTCTCGACGGCTACGAGACCCACACAGTGGTGGCCAAGAAGGGCCTCTTAGGCCGCCCTACAGCGGGGCTGCTCATCGCAATCCGCGGTGGTCGAGGCCTAACGGACTCATATAAAATAAAAGAAAATCACTTCATGATGATGGTCAAACTAAACTGGAAAATAACAGATGAAAAATCAAATAAACTAACAACGAAGAAAATCATAATTGTCACCATCTATTGGAACCCGGCAACTGTCGAGTGTGGGAAATTTATCAAAACAATAGAACAAGAACTGGACTGGGCGCAAGTCACACACCACCCAGACTACGTAGTCCTATGCGGAGATCTAAACATCCATAGCCAGCAGAGCGAAAAGTCAAAGGCATCCAAATGTAAAAAACGTCCAACTGATCAGAGATCCATCAAATGGCAAAACCTTATGAAATCGAGATCTTTCGACAACCTGGATCAAGTCTTTGCTGACCCAAACAGACTCCCTACATGGGAAGGAGCGAATTCAAACTCCACAATCGACTACATTCTGGTATCACGTCCTCTATTACTACACATTAATTCCTTCAAAGTGATTAAAACAAGGGAAAGTGATCACAATCTGCTGGAGACTACCTGGTTAACTAATCCGCCGAAAAACCACACAATGTGTGCAGAACTCGATCTTAACGCTCAAGGGACAAGACTCAGGATCACGGAAAAGGCAATAACAACCATTTCAAAGCTCTATAACGACCGAGCCAAACATCTACACACGTTGGCGGTTGACTACACACCTTTGTTGACCGTCTGTAGAGTCCCCCTCAAGACCAAAAAGCCAATGGCAGTTGACCAAAAACATATGTATGACAAATTGGTCGCCGAACGAAAAAGAGAGCTAAGGAAGACAAAAAGACTAGCACGAAAACTTGCCCCCCCACAGGCCACGACCATCATGAAAGAAGCAGCTACAAAATACAAAACTTGGTTAAAGGGCCACCGGTACAAGCTCTACCAACAAGATGCAGAAGACATCCTGAAAGCTATAACAGGAAACCACGCAAGAGACTTCTGGTCCCTCTTACATTCAACAACGCCAGGTGCGCGCCCAAGTCAGTTGAACGGTATTGGCCAGTTGGCCTGGGAAAAGTACTTCAGCACCCTGTTTAAGCGTACCTCGACAGTAACCTCTAGGACGACAAATAACGACACCCCTTGGAGGTGCTTAGATAACATCGAAGACATCATAACGTTAATCAAAAAACTGAAACCATCTCGTGCTCCCGGCCCTGACGGCATCGCAAACTTTGATTTAAAAGCACACCCGGAAACCTGGGCGCCCTTGTTGAGTCAAATCTTCAGACGATGTTCCGCCACAAAAACCATTCCACCAACGTGGAAATGTGCTAACGTGGTACCTATCTTTAAGAAGGGCAATAGGTCAGACCCTACTAGCTATCGTCCGATCGCTCTCCTTGACCCAATAGGAAAGTTGTTTGGGTCACTTTTGCTAAACCATTTCACTGCCTGGGCCAATGAAGCTCCCTGCCACGATAAACTACAAACTGGCTTCAAAAAAAATCTGGGGACAAATGCAAACATATTAATACTGAGTGCCCTGAAAAGCAAAATCATGGAGGGCCGTCCACGCCTATTCATCGCCTTTGTCGACTTGACACAGGCTTTCGACAAGGTGGACCGAGAAAGACTATGGAAGAAACTGGCTCTATGGAAATGTCCCCCAGACATACTTAACCCCATCAAAGCCCTATATACCAACACTTCTATGCGGGTACGCCTGAACCAACAAGGACTGTTAACCGAAGAGATAACAACAGCCAGAGGAGTCAAACAGGGCTGCCCCCTGGCCCCCGCCCTGTTTTGGTCCTATCTAGGCGATTTCCAAGATACAGAAAAAGAGATTCGAGCGTTCCCCCCCAAACTCGGAGAAGATCAGATCAGTCGGCTCTTATACGCAGACGACTTAATCCTTCTGGACAACACTCCGATAGGACTACAACGGCAACTAACAAACCTACAACAATACATGACGACAAACAATCTGGAAATTAACCAATCAAAAACGAAAATGATGGTCATTGAGAAATCCGCAAAAAAGAAATCCACCCTACCGCTAAGACTAGGCGAAACAACTATCGAGAAAGTCTATAGTTTTAAATACCTCGGAGTCATTCTAGACAGCACTCAAAGAGACAACGCGATGAAAGAGGCACTCCGTGGAAAAACCACAAAACTAGTGACACAAGGAAAAGCCATTGATATTAAATTCGGCCGATTTTCAATCATACCAGTACGAGATTTCTACAAAAAAAAAAGTCATACCATCCTTGACATATGGTGTGGACGCAATGCCGACCATCCCCCAAGTCCTGTGGCAGAACTTGGAAGCATCCTTCTGGAGAACAGTCTTAGGTCTCCCTAAATCCACGCCAATAACACTGATTAGACGTGAACTCACGCTTTCATCATTGAAAGCAACCATCGACTGTAATAGCGTCCTGCTCTATCGGAAGTGCATCCAGAACGACGCCCCATACGCCTACAAGTTGATAAGTGAAGAACTTCGTCTTGGAACTTGTCGAATGCTCTCTCACTGGGAAACAAAAATCTTATCCATCCTAGACTCAGTGGCTTGTAGCACGGAGGACCTTATCAACAATCCAGTCAGAGTCACCGAAAAAATCAAAGAACTGGATTGGATTCTCACCACCGATACGGCTATGCGATACAAACTCACCAACCATCTACCAGTCTTTTGCAAGAAACTTGATAGTGTCCAACCATACTTGAAACTATTTCCGAACAGATTGGCGCGAAACTACTACCTAAGAATAAGACTAAATCTTTTGGAAACTAACGAAATTCTATCGATCAGACGCCTATCTACTACCAGCAGTTGCCGGCTTTGCAAATCAACTTCGGCAAAGGAATCCATACGTCATCTTCTTCTGACCTGTCCGTCAACGACAGACATTCGACGCACCTATTTGAAAGACATTTTCACAAACTTTACCTTACAAGACGAAGAATCGTGCTGGAACAAACTGATAGACGGCGACAAACAGTCATGGCAGCTCGCAACAATAAACATCATGACCCACATCTTCAACGTGCTGCTCCCACGACAGGCTTCAGGAAACGCTCCACCAATCTGACCGCCAAATTTGACGGGTAGTTCTTGCTGCCGTTTGTTAAAAAATCTTTTAGATTAAAAAAAAAAAAAAAAAAATAATCAAAAGATAGACACTTTTTTTATTTCCTTAAAATTGTGATATGGTTCTAAAATATAAACGTTTCACAAGTCAGCAATGTAGTTAAAAGAAAATGATCCAATGTAAGCTTGGCAAAGAAGTAAATAAAAGAAGAATAGTAATAAAGAAAGAAAAAGAAGGAGAAGAAGGAAAGAATAAATGCACTAAAACATTCAGAAGATGATAAAAAGAACAGCAGTACCATACTTAAGTGAAACAGTTACAACCACCCGTCAGTAAACATAATACTTCAGCAAGAAATCTGCACAAAGCCAAGATCAGTGATACATTTTCGCCCCACATTAAGCAGGCCCAAAATAGCTCAGTTTAACAGAAGAGGCCTTTTTGAAGTAAAAAGCTATGTTGTTAATAAGATGATATCAGTTCAGTACTAAGTGTTTTATGGTTTCTCTGACCATTTCTTGTTTGCAGAGTCTACAGTGTAGAATTTGATCTGCGTTTTCTGGGTGACCAAACAGTCGTTAAAGAGTTGGCAGTTGGTTCAGACGAAAGCACATGTTGAGAGTACAAAGTTTGTTACATGGGAACAAATAAATATATTGTAGCAGTCTGCCTCTTCTAACACAGTTTGCATACTCCCTGTAAGTTTTCTAACTATTGAGTCTTTCAGCGGCCTCTACCTAGTTCATGTTAAATAGTTTATGTTTGGTCTTTCATGGATTATTGATTAGTTCCTCTTTCGAAGATTGGATAAGAGACTTCAGCTTGGCCTTGAAGATCGTAAGTGACTGTAGTGAGTTGCATTCGATGATCTTGCTCAAGTCAATGTACAAAGAATTTAGAGGGGGTTTAGAATTTTTGAGTAGCTGGTTAGCGGGCTTCAAGACACTCTAGACTGAAGGGAGATCAGCCCCATCTTCTGTCTGACAATCGAATTAGGAATTGAATTTGATAGACCAAGAGTCTCCTGCCATATAAGGCCTTGACAGGTGTTTAGATACTGGCCCAGGTCAAACTGTGTGATGTCTAAGCCATACAATAGCGAAGGTTCCACTCAGGCCAGGTAGAATTTTATTAGCGGAAGCAATGGGTACTTACACAGTTCGCTGTGCAGTCTCTTCAGCTGTTAGATTAAGGGATGTGATTTCTCTCTCAGGGTAATCCTCAATTCGGTTTTAGCGTTACAGTTTGTCAATGTGTACCCCAGGTATCTAATGGAGGATACCTTTTCTAGTCTGCTGTCGCCCACCCTCCAGTACATTGTTTTGGGTTTTCTTTTGCTAGTAAAGATGATGATTTATGATTTCTATTTCTCTCTGTTCATCAAGAGGTTCTTGTGGATGGTATATTCAAAGAATTGCTCCAACTTCCTCTGTAAACCCAATGGAGTTTGCTCGAAGAATATAAGGCCATCGGCAAAAGCCAACCAATTGAGTCTTAAATGGCTTAGTTTAACCGTATAGTAGCTGTTGAGAGACCAACGTTTATCTAGGTCAGAAATGTAGACATTAAAGAGGGCAGGGGCCAATAGACAACCTTGTTTATGGCCAACAATACTGTGCCCTCTTTAATCAGTCTTACTTTAAGCGTGGCTTTGCTATGAAGGGCTGCTAGCAGTTGCACTAGCTTTAATGGTTCTTGCCAGTCTAACATTTTGTTTAAGAGCAGATATCTGCAGACTCTATCGAAAGCACTGCTCATGTCTACTGATTCTATGTAGATAGTACCTGTTGTGCTACTAACAGGTGATACATGATAGTGGCCATCAAAGCTGTACCTATGCTGGATATGAATCCCAATTGGAAGCTGTAAACAATGTCAGAGTGGGATAGCCAGCTGTTTATATAAGAGAAGGAATGCAAAAATGTTTGCTGGATCCACCCAGAAGTGCTGTAGGTCTGTAGTTTGTAGGTTTATTAGAGTCACCTTTTTTGTAAATTGGGACAAAGATGGATTCAAGCCATGTCGATGGAAGTTTATAGGTTGCAAAGACTGATTTGAATAGCATCATCAAAGGTCCTAGCCATGCCTCAGGGTCACTCCTGATGACAACAGAAGCAAGCCCATCAGGGCCTGGGGCTCTAGATGCCTTAGACTTTGCAATGACCCAAAGAATGTCCTTGTTTCCCTAAGCATATTCTGCAAATTCCAGAGTCCTAGTTAGTTTTGAAGCGACCTGAAAGGCTTCAGGGGTTTGGCGTACTTAGTTGAGTGGTAATACCTCCATGTTTGTTCTAAGATCGGACACATTATAGTCACAACTGGTCCACCCACTTTCTTGATGGTGAGGGTCCAAAATTCTGCAGTGTTGTTAAGAGCCAGTTTTTCCAGAATTTTCTGATTATCTCCGTTGAACAACTAGACTTTTTGAGACAATAAAGTTTTTGTGGCACTGGAGTATGTACTTCTTATGTTGCTCACGCATGTCAAGATCTAGTTGTCAATTGTCCAGTTTTCTTAGCCTTTTCGTCTTGTCCCTTTTTCTCTTTGGCAATAGTTTTGTTGTAAACATGTCAGTGGTTCCTAAAACCATTTAGTTTCCCCTATGCACAAATGTCTTTAGACATTGTCGTATTGTTTGGTGAAAGTTAACGCAGTGAAAAGCTCCGATGTTTTGGTACTCGTCATGCTGCTTGGGGCAATGATATCCCTAAGAGTTTTCATGCAGCCCAACAGGAATAGATGTTCCATTTTACTGAGAGTGTATAGAACATAAGGTAGGTTCAATCCATTTAGAACCTGGGACACCAGAGCTAGTAATCCTAATCAATAGACAAGTGTGTCTCAGGTTCCCAAAACAAAGGCTTCTTACGTGTGCAATATAATAGAAATAATGTAGATCACAAACAATCAAGCTACATTTTTAAATTGCAGAAGTACTTCCCTTATTCCCACACAGGGAAGTCACAACACAATTACATACATTAACATACAATACAATCCAAAATGGGGTTCTCATGTGGTCCAGAGATAGAATGGTGAACAACCAACTTGATAATTTATACAGTTGGTCCAACAATGTTGATGCATAGAAAAGAGGTTTTACATTCTAGCATTTTGGAAATAACAGTCTACTAGGTAAGACTAATAAAATGATTGTCTTAAATAGTGAGCTCAGCAGGAGTCCATATCTCTAATGGACCATGCACTAATTTCAACCAGGGTCCAAGATGGGGGCTGATTTTCATCAGGACTGAATGTGTGGTTAACGGATTAGAATTCTTGTTCTCAAACAGACTTCCAATGGCCTCATCCAAGGCTGTGCGATCGTGACTTGAAGGAATATGGAGATACAATGAAGGAGGAGCAACAGGGTCTGCTGCTGTGCCTGTGGTCATGGCTGGTAAATTGATCTGTCCTAGGGTATCTTTATTTAAGGGCATTACTCTTGGTGATCCACAGTAGTTGCTGGTTAACAGTCTGTGAGGGGGAGCGGTATGTTGAATGGTGCCTCGCCGCGTCTGTGTTCAGATCCTCTGTGCCCTGGTGAGCATGATCATAGCCATGTTAGGATCACAGCTAAATGCCTCAATTGTCAAGGTTGTTTTGGTGTCAGTATTGAATGGTCGCTTAAAGTTGTGGTAGTCACAGTTAGAGGATTGCAAGCTGGTTTTAAACTATGGGAGACAAATACATGGTCGGTCCATGATGAAGCTGCTCCTCAGTTCCAAATAGATATTTGCTTTCCCTGGAGTGGGATACTATCCACACCAATGGGCTTTAGAATATAAAAAAGATCACAGAGGTGAACATGCACTTTTGGGTATACCCAGGAGTATGCCATTGCCCATACCAATGTGTGAGAGCACAAAATAATGGACAACTGGTCAAAAGATGGCCTCTGGGAAAGAAGTTAAATCTACAATAAATAGCTAATTTTTGACAATCTGGTCATTTTAGGTAATATGTTTTTAAATTAGAACAACAAATACAAAATAAAACACACAGAGATTTTACATAATCAACAACCTGTGTAAAGACACCATCCTTACCAACCTAGAAAAGCCAGGATTTAACAGTGGTGGTAGATAAGACAGATTTTAGTGGGGGGAAATAAGATATTCCTTCTTAGATGGATTAAATGTAAGACTTGCTATTAACATCCAGACCACTGTAGTTAAGAGGACAATCACAGGCATGGGATGCCATCCTGTAATGACACCCTGAGGTACAGATGTGTGCCATCAGAGTACTGATGGATAGAGACGCTAAAGCCAGAAACCAGGTATCCCAGGATATCCGTGTATAGATTTACTAATGTGGGTGACGACATGGATCTCGGAGGAACCTTTCTGCCTAAAGTATGGCGAAGACACAGAGGTCACATTTAAATGCATTGAGAGTATCCAGACAGAAAAGACAAAATCTAATCCAGGACAAGGGCACCAACTTACATGCAGGTAGCCAGGATGAAAAGCAGGGCCCCATTATCCAAAGCATCAAAAGCAGCTAAAAGATCCAGTAGCACCAGAAAACAGGGTTCCCCTCATGATAGCACACATGATAGCACACATGAGCCAACTACTACCTGAAAAGTGGCTGTCTAGGTACAAGGCACGATAGAAAATCAGACTGGTGTTGAATAAGAACCTTGCATTGATCAATGTCCAATTGCTGAGCCACTGTCCTCTCAATAACTTTTCCAAACAAAAGGGAGACCAATGATTGTTAGAAAATAGCCAAGAACAAAACTATTGTGAGCAGTTTATTATTATTTTTTTAAAATAACAGACTCAACCAAACTTAAGGAATAAAAGAAAGTCTTCTTGAGACAAGATATAATCAATCTTTGGAATAAGGGAATAAAAGGGAATAAGACATCATAAAATGAATTCCTGGAAAATGTTAACAGGAATCGATCTACCCCAGTATGAAATGGGCTTCAAACATGTACGCCCTGCATAAAAAGATTATTATCAGTAAATGGTCTAAAACTGCTCCTGACTGGACAGGACATGGGAGCAAACAGAGGAGCCTGATTTAGAGAAAAACAGAGACTGATGTTGTTATGAATCTCAAACTATTGAGCAACAGGTGGACCAGACAGAGTTTATGTAAATTTGTGCACGCCATGGAACAGATCCTTAGATTTAGTTTGGTCTTGTTAAACAATTTTATGTAGCATTTATATTGGCCTTCTTTGATGTGATGTCAACATACATCCCAACCAAATGTTGTGCCATTTTTGTTAGCTTACAGTCCTCTGTGTTGTAGCAATGTAGGGCCTGTGAATACCAGGTATTAAGTGTACCAAAATAGCCTCGTTGTAGCTGTAGGTTATATATGGATCCTCATTACATTATCCTTGCACTGCAGCAAGTGCAATTATTCCCAGCTTTAACACAATGGCAAACATGGTTCTACAGCTAATCCACATTTTTCACCAGGGCAGCGTTTGCCCGATTACTAATGCCATTCAATTTCCTAGTGGAAACATTCACTACAATTATATATGTTTTGCACTAGTGCTATTGCAGAGAAACTGCAATTACACAATTGCAAGGTTCCTGTAATGTATTCTATGAAGTTGATAAGATGCTGAGATGAATCATACTGTATAAAAGAAAGTAAATTGACATGTAGGTCAACTTTGAGTGCAGTTGACTTATTTAGAATACTATTTTAAACAGGGGAAACCATAATGCTTTCAAAAGTAGGTAATCGAATCTTAGCAATGTTGGCCTGATCATAAAAAAGACATTGATTTAGATAAAAGGGGAAAAGGAACACAAAAGTGACCATTCCAATCAATCAAGAGCAACATGCTCAAGTGAGAAGACAATCAGCAGGAGCAGACATATACAATAATGTTACTCTTTTGTGCAGAAAGCGCAAAGTGGAACAATTTAAAAACAGCACAACAATCAAACATTGAAGTAGATATAGCTGGTAAAGCAACCCAATAAGGAATATAAAATGACCAAGAATAAATGTATGGGATTTTGATGTAATAGCATTAAATATAAAACTTTTAAACGCTTCAAAAATTGTACTCTACAGTCTATGGGCAAACATCTGATAAAGATTATATTATAAAGTAGTAGAACACTCCAAATAAAAAGACACATATTTAACAGAAGTGCTCTGAACAGTAATTAATGTAGAGTATTTAAGAGAGACCATCACCACTTATTCTACACAATTCGGAAAGGATACAATATTGCTAATAATCCTATGATATTGATAGGCATGCATGAACTGGGAACAATGTTGAGCCAAATGAATGATCAACTAGAGGTATCGGTGCTGTTACACACATTTTGCTGTTTTGAAAATGTATTTGAAATTTACCTTCCAAGTACCAGGCAGAGTCCTGAGCCTTCTGTCTCAAACTGGCTCAAATGAATGGCATGGAAAACCTTAGGCCACTGACAAAAAACAAGGTCTGATAGCCTACGATAGAGTAGCACCATGTAGCAAGGGAGCAGGTTGTGTCTTCCAGGGTTTGATCATGTGACCTTCATTGGAGCAACCACTGAACCAAGCTTCAGTGTGAAAGTCACAAACCTCCCAATTGGGGCTTGCGAGCAGAATAATGATCAGGGGATTATTTGCTCCAATCCCCAGACAACTGCAATCAGATCTGTCTCAGTTTGAGGATGAGCTGTGAGTGCTGATAATGTAAGTACCCTTTCGTGCTCAAGGGCTACTGGGGCCTGACCACAAGACTTGTGTCAGGGTGACTGCCTAAGCACTAAACCAAGCAACAGTATAGGAGGTCCAAATGCACCCTGTGGAGTGAAAAAAGAATGTAATAGCTGGGTGGTCCAAATACCAAGCAGCAGCAATCAGATCAGTCTTTTTCTGAGGGTGAGCTATGTGTGCTGATAAAGTGAATGCTGCCTCATGCTCAAGGCATACACATGTCTAAACACAAAGCTCTTGTCAAGGTGACCACTGGAACATGGAATCAAGCTTCAAAATAGAATGCCCAAATCTACATCTACAAAGATTTAACAGATTGGTGCAACAGATCAAAGGCAGCTGCAATCAGACCAGTACTAATTGTGAAGGTGAGGTACGAGTGTTGATTAAGAACATTCGCACTCACTGCTCAAAGCCTACAGGGGTCTGACCACAAGACTCATGTCAGTTTGACCCCTGGACAGAAGGCCAAATCTACACAGTAGATGGACAAATCTACCCTGGGGAGTGACCAAAAGATGTGATAGATCAGTGATCCATTCCCCAGGCAGATGCAACCAGATCAGTCGTAATGTGAGGGTAGAAGGAATTGACATCTGGTAAGGGAGTGGAAGCCCTCGATTTTTTATTGTTATTAAATAATAACATAAAGAGGATAATTTCACCCCAGAAAGGGTTGTCTCCTAACCAGAGCCCCTTTCTGAAGCTCTATGCCAAAAGTAAAGTAACACTTGTGGTCTGATGAATCAGTATCTTGATCTGTAGCTTCTGCTCTCTAGTGGCAAAGAGCAGGTTCAGAGTTTACAGGTGTTCTGTTTGACAGCTCGTGTGACTGCAAAGTGACTGCATTGTAGAGGTTACATTAAGTCTGTCCCTCTGTTCCAAAACAATAGTAATTATGCTAAGCTATCAGCCTGGTGCCAGGATGATATGGACTTATAGGCCACACCTAGGTTCTGGTATGGTAGCAGACCAGTGTAAACCTTCTGTGCTCACACCAACTATGGGAAGCAATGTGGATTTCAAGTATGTGGCTGTCTGCATTCCAGTGAGTGGGACAACAGGCAGGATGCCTCTCTTTCTAGGAGGAAGATAATATATCCCTGCCTGCCCTACTAGCTCTCAACAGGAGATCTCTTAGAGCCTGGCTTTAAAGAGGTAATTCCATATTAAAGACCTGCCTCACAATTTGCGGTTGCACACTATAGATCCTTTGAATCAGCATGCTAAAGATGTGGGCAGAGTTAGCGCAGTCAGAAGAGCACAATTGGTCTTGATGAAAGCATCCTTCATATTATCTTTCCATGGATTTCTTTCTCCTTCAAGCCCCTTCACATCCTGTAGCATTTTGCACTCAGGATATGATATTAGGAGTCAAGGGTCACTAATCTCAACAATGGACCCTTAAAGCAGGCTTGCTTTCACCCAATAACAAGTGGCCTTTTACCTATTAAAGATAGGTTCTCCCACCTCTTCTTTGCTCCATTTCTGGACTTCAAGAAGAATTCATTTGAGTGCTTCCACGAGGGAAACTGCAGCAGTAAGGAAGAGAGTGGTGTCTAGAACTGCACAATCACTGGCACATACTATTGTCAGTGATATGACTTGCTTGGAAACACCTCCCCAGTATGAGCTCATATATGTGGACATATCTCCTAGTATTCCCGAGGCCATCACTAAAAAGCCCCAGATTTCAGCACATAATGATTTGAGTAAGAAATTACACCACTTTATTTGGACTTGTGGCTGGGCAGGAAAACCAGCCGTGACAAAATTACAGTGAATTATACAACATCTATGGATATTTGTTGAGTAGTAATCAACGATACTCCAGAGAGAGGAAAAAGCATAGAGGATGCTTATATGGAGAAGACCAAACCAATAACAACAATCAATGGGCACCATAAAACATTGGCAAAATAATGGGGTACCAAATACGTACCCAGTAAAGTTAGGATATGGGAACCTGAAGCCACGATAAGCAGCCCATTTCTTAACAAATGTAATGTGCTGACATTATTACATTCTTTTGACAAACTGAGGCTCATTACCTCTAAGGATATTAATTTGATAGAGGTACCACATTCCTTTGCAGATGTGAACTGGGCAGTGGTTCATTTGGTTTGCCTAATAGTGGTAGAATTAATAATGCAACATACAAAAGAATTGGGGGATGTGGGTTATATAGTAGAAAGAAAACAGGAGTCTTCCACAAGAAAATTGAGTAAATCATGTAACACAGTGGAAAAAGTGCCCAAGATGCCTCAGGTGGATATTAATGTGCTGGGGGAAAATGTTTTGGAAGTTATTGGTACGGATTGCCAATTTAGCAAATAGAGTAATGAATTGGAATCAGTGGCAAGATTACTCCCGATTATGAAAACTTGCATTAAATGGCTAAGTTGGAATACCAGGGGATTTGGTTTATTTACTCAAAATATTGAGGGCCTTGATTGCATTTTATCCTCTGGCATTTTCCTTTTACAAGAAACATGGATGACTGAGAAGTATTTCTTAGATGGTTACCAGATTATCCAGAAAAAAGCTTGGCATAATGTGGTGGGGTGACCCACTGGGAGCCAAATAATCGGTATGAAGAACCACATCCCTCTCATAGAATATGATTGCCATGATAGCCACTCAAACATCCAGGCTACAGTTATCACAGTTAAAGATGATATGATGTGGCAGAGGATACTGATAATCAATGTATACAACCCCCAGACAACACTATGACCGAAGCTATCACCAAAATGTGTTGAGGAGGTTTTAGATCAATGGCTTTTTGAGAATATAAAAGGATGTTTTGTTCTAGTGGGGGATTTAAATTATCAATGATTTACAGAGTACGATCTTACTGAGGGTAATTGCCTGAGGATGGAGGAAAATTGGCAGGGAGTTATGACTTTGGGCCTCATTACGAGGCGGGCGGTAAGGGATTACCGGCACCGGTAAGGACACCGGTACGGTAATCCCTTACCTCCCTAATACGAGTTCCCTTTGCGGGTCCTCCCTTAACGCCTGGTTTTTCCAGGCGTTAAGGACGGGACCCGCAAAGGGACTCTGGAGCTAATAACGGTACCGCAATTTGCGGTACCGTTATTAGCGCCTTCCCCATTCCCATTGAGCCCTATGGGGGCTAAAATGGGAATGGGGAAGGGCCCTGGTGAATGGGGAATTACCGGTCCCGCCAACCTTGGAATGGACCGGTAATTGCTCCATTCACCAGGGCGGAGTCGGAATGAGTTTGGAGGCCCTTTGTTTTCATCTATGGAAGAACAAGTATATAACCTTGGAATGTAGTTGTCATTTATTCTGGCATACCATTTGGTCCAACTTGTTAAACGGCAGGATGGAGACGATACTTGCCATAACTGTGGTTTAATGTGTAGAAACATTCATGGATCGACTATGTGTTGGTCACTAGACATATGTATGACGACATTTGTAAATTTAGGCAAACTCAAACCTGCCTTTATCGATCATGGGATACTCCAAGGTGCTTATTTGGACAGTGTACCAAAGAACTATAATAAATTGGTTGGGAAACACCATATTAATTGTGCTGGAAATCGTGTAACCTGGACTAATGATACTATTCTTGCTTTTAATAAATGTATTTTAGTTAATTTATTAAGTGATGGTTTCTCCAATTTTAATGAATGTGAAACCATGGTTGAAAGTATCTTAAAATGTGTGTATATGAGGCAGAAACCATGTATGTATAAAATAAATAGGAACAACCACATAAATGATATGGAAATTATGGGGAAGAAGAAACAAATAAAGGCAGATATTAGAGAAATTCAATAGGGGAGTAACAAGGGTTTAAAGAAAGGATTGAATATTTCCCTACTCAAGACTCCATATAAGAATTGGCTGAGAATCTATAAAGGATCGACAACCACTGTTCAGTGGCACATGATGTTTAGAATTCGCAGAACTAACGGCTCTAAGAAATTCTGGTCTATGGTGAAGCAGGACTTCCAGGTAAATATAGATAAATATAGATAATAAAGAGATTAATCCTATTTTGAAGTTCTTTTGATAAAAGGACAGTATTATATTCTTGAAAGGGGGAGATCAGGAGATGCAGTTTAAATTAAATGCTTAAGAAATGACTGAGGATAATATAAAGGATGTAATCAAGAAAACTAAATCTTCAAGGGCCCCTGGTCTGGACTGTTTGGCTAATGTTCTTATTAAGAAGGACCCGACACTTTGGACTTGAGTTATATTAAACATCATTAAGATAGTTGAGTCCACTAGAAGGGTGCCTATTAGCTGGACTAGATCTATACTAATTCCCATATAAAAAAAGGACCAAGGGATAATCCAGGGAATTCACGTCTTTTAGTGATGATTGATTAAGTTGGGAAGATATTTTCAGTCTTTCATCTCCATAGGATTAATGACTGGATACATAAAACTAACACATAAGGTAACCATCATACTGGGTTTAGAAAGGGGGTGGGAACGACAATTAATTTATGGGTCCTAATTTATCTGATTAGGAAAACCCAGAGTACCTGGAGAAAAAGGTTATACATTGCTTTTGTATATTACGAGAGCATGTTAAATACAGTGG
Source organism: Ambystoma mexicanum (assembly GCF_040938575.1). Lineage (NCBI taxonomy): Eukaryota > Metazoa > Chordata > Amphibia > Caudata > Ambystomatidae > Ambystoma > Ambystoma mexicanum. The sequence goes on along the minus strand of NC_090930.1, from coordinate 1,245,990,411 downwards.
AGTGACAAATACTATAGGAAAACGTAAGAGCATGGAGACTAGATGCAATGTTTTTATATTTTAATAAAGCACTCTTTAATGATACTAAGAGCCAACTCAGGTTAAATCAAGAAGGGCTGCTCAGTACTATCATTACAACCAACCTTGAATTAAAACATGGTTGCCCTTTGTGTCCAACATTCTTCAACGTGTATGGTGCAGATTTTAAATATGATCGTATAAAGGGCAACAATTTTCCTCCCCGTGTTGGAGCCCATCCCATCGGCTGTCTGATAAATGCACACAACACTGTCCTGCTAGACTCAGTGGCGTAACACAAAATGTGGGCCCGCCCTGCGAGCCATGCTGAGTGCCCCCCCCCCAACTCGGCAACAAATCACTGGCCGCGCCACACTCTGGGCCGGCATAGATTATCATGCTTGCGCAATACGCACAAACGTGCTTCTGAAGGGATATGCTGCACACTGCACTAGGAGAACGATATAAATATGTGTTTTAATGCACACACCCTCGCACCCTCGCTCCAGTCTTGGCCGATTTCTATAATCACTCTTTCAGCACTGGAACATTCCTCTCTCCCCTTAAGCACTCCCTTATGCATCCACTCCTCAAGAAGCTGTCTGCCGATCATGCCTGCCCGGCAAACTATCGCCCAATCTCCATCACCCATTTCCTGGGCAAACTGTTGGAAAAGCTTGCCATCTCCCAGCTTACTCTCCACACGGAATCTGTTGGTTGTCTCCATGACCTTCCGTCTGGCTTCAGAGCTGCCAGAGTCACGGAAACTGCTCTCCTGAACACCTGTGAAGATCTACTCTCTAACTTTGATTCCAGCATTACTTCTGTCCTCATCCTCCTTGATTTGCCTCTGCTTTTGACAAAGTCAACCACGCCATCCTGATCAATCCTGATCAATCGACTCCGTGAGAACCTGGGCATCACGGATCACTCTTGGACAGCCCCTCCAAGGCCCAACTTGGTCCCTTTCTCTCCACTCCATCCTCTCACCCTGGTTTTTCAACCTCCACTTGACCCCTTTGGCCCACCTGATCTCTAACTTCTCCTCTAACTTTCAGTGTAATGCGAATGACACTGCTCTTTCCTTCAGGCTTCCTTCAGACTGCTCTCCTCTCTCGCTATTCCTGACAGTCTATCCACGATTCAGGATTGGTGTGCCTCCAACGATCTCTGCCTTAATGTTGGTAAGATGGAGATCTTTCTCTTTTGGACTCCTGCCCCTGCTTTCCCTCTCTCACTCTGACCACCCACCTTGGGCCCTCTTCCTTCGACATTCTGTGAGGCAAACAACCTTGTGTCATCTTTGACTCCACTCTCTCTTTCTCTCCTCACATCTCAGATGTCACCAAGAAGTCCCCTACCAGTTGCTCCTCCTCAAAGGGACTCTTCCCTTTCTCACTTTCCCCAAGAAGCTGACTGTCTCCAGAGCCCTGGTTCTCTCTAGGCTGAACTACTGCAACAGCCTCTTTCTCAATCTGCCTTCCTCTACTCTCCACCCCATGCCACTAATCCAGAACAGGACTGCAAGACTTATCCTTGGCCTCAAGCCCAGGGACCATATCTCTCTTGCCCTGAAATCTCTCCACTGGCTCCCAGTTGCTGCAAGGATCAAGTTCAAGACCCTTTGCATTGTTCACAAGGCTTTCTGGGCCTGGGGTCCACACTACATCCAATGCTCCCTTCCAAAATATCTTCCTTCTCGAGCCCTTCGCTCTGCTACCTACAACTCTCTAAGGGTTAGATTCTTTTCCAGGCAGAGAGTGGGGGATAGATCTCTCTCCTCTGCAGGTGCCTCCCTCTGGAATAGCCTCTCTGCCCCTCTCAAACTTGAGCCGGACCACCTGAAGTTCCAGAAGCAGCTCAAACCATTCCTCTTCTCCGCTGCTTACTCTCTCTCCCTCCACTGCTGGCCTACCTGTCTGATGTACCGACTGGTTGCATGGCTACCCTCATAGTATCACTGAGTCCAGACTCTTTCTTGATCAGTCACCCTTGCACTGCCTCTGGGCCTACCACACACTTAGGGGCTGTAACACAGTCCCTTGTTCTCTTTGCAATCCCCAGAGCCGCGCTGCTCTGGCTTCACTTACTCAGAGCACAGCTTCCCTGTTTTTCCCTCTCCTCTCCCTTGCACTCCCCCCTCTTTCCCCTTGCATTTCTCTTTCTCGCACTTGCACAATCTGAATGACACAAGGCCTAGTAAGATTGTTTGTCTTGTCCTCCCTTTATCTTCCCTCCCTTGTCTTGTCGCGCCTAGAAACACTTGTGTACAGGCGTGTTATAAATGACTTATGTCATATCATTTGATCAAAGATGCCCAGAAAAATATACAATGCCGCAGTAAGAAATGGCTAGACTGGCAGCACCTAAATGGCAGTCTAGCCAGGTAATTCATTTAGCAGGACTGCTTTATCAGAAATGCTCAGTTAAAAAAATATCATACCAAACTGAAGAATGACTACACTTGCTGCACCAAAATGCCTCTCTAGCCACTAATACCACATATGATGCTTGCTTAACCTGGACATGGACAGCCATTATGATTTGTTGCACAATCCTGCCCCCCCACACATCCCCTCTCCCTTCCAACCCTACCCAAACCTCCAAACTCAGCTCCTGGGCCCAGAATTACCTCCACGTCCCTCTTCCTTGTCTCAGAGCTTACGTATGAGGCTCTTTGCCTCATAGGTAAGTACTGGGTTGAGGAATAGTGGGACTAGGAGTAATGATTATTACAGGTAGCTAAGTCAAGCATTACCTCCATGTACCTCTACCTCATCCCAGTACATGTGTATGAGGCAGAGTGCCTTATACACAAGTACTGTCTCATACACACTGGGACGAGGAAGAATAAGGCTAGGAGTAATGAGTGATCAAGGCATTAAATGCAAGTATTGGTGCAACACCATTGCATTCACTGGGATTCAGCACCCCCCCCTGAAATTTTGGGCTATGTTGACTCGACCTGGTCGACCTTCAGAGCAGTTGCTAGACAGAACATGACATAGATGTTAAATGGCACCTGGGTTTCGCTGTTAACAAGAGCCCAGCAATTACTAGCACTGTTAGTACCCTCATTCAAATGCCACATTTTTTAGGCAATTGAAATCGTGATGTGGGTTTAATACTTGCACGCCAGGGGAGTGATTGTAAGAGTAGAGAGGGAACAGGAGACCACTCATTCTCACAGCAGCCCATAAGTGGGTGCTTTCAACCTTAAAGGAGAGAGTTAACTGCTTATAACATTGAAGATGCACTAGAATAGTCTCATTAAAATGTGTAAAGAAATTAGATGCTCCAAACAAAAAGTTTGCCCCTCCCCCACCGCCCATGAAGTTAGCGCCTCTACCAACATTTGATGGGTTTTCCCCCGAAATGTAGGTTTTGTTGCGCCCCTGAACACAAGCACACACACCATTCATCATATACACACACGCACACCCAGCCATTCATACTTTTAAGTGTGCATTCTTTCACCATACAGGGACACCCAAGCGGCCATCCATACATTTAAGTATGCCCTCTTTCACCATACCGGCACACACACAGAGGCACCCACCCATACATTTAAGTGTGCACCCTTTCACCATACAGTCATGCAGGCAGCCACCTATACATTTAAGTGCGCACCCTTTCATCATATAATCACACACGCACATGTCATGGGGTTGAGGGGAGCACTAAAACTTCAAAAAGAAATTGGGCCTCATTAAAACTATGCCGGTCTGGAAACAACAGCTCTGCGGGTGGTTCCATCCCACGCGGCTTGTCAGACCCGCTGGGCAGAACGGCACCCACCCGCAGACTTTTCACGGAAGCACCGTTATTAACAGTGCCGGTGCTTCCGTGGTCCCCATTCCCATAGAGTCCATTGGAAATTGGGACTTACCATTTGCCGGCGCCTGACTTCCCGGACCACCAGGGTTATAATCCCCCAGTGTTACTGGGAAGTCGGGCACTAGTAAATCATTACGGGTCCAACGGCAACCTGCCGGTAGTACCGGCATGTTTACCGACAAACCCATAATGAGGCCCATTGTTTCTTTTTGAAGTCACTCTGACTCCATAAAGAAATTATTTCTGTTAAGGACCGAACCATGATGGAAATGATTTCTTTGGGAAGGCAGAGTGACTTCAAAAATAAACTATTTTTTTTTGAAGTCATAGGGCTCCCTCCACCCCATGACATAGAGGGCTGCAGCCTAGGGTATTCCATGCCATGGGGAGGGCAGAGCCCTCGGACTTCAAAAAGAAAGTTTCTTTTTGTAGTCACTCTGCCTTCATAAAGACATTATTTCTGTTACAGAAATCATGTCTTTCTGAATACAGAGTAAATTGATAAAGAAAAAAAAATATTTTTTATAACAAAAATATTTCTTTTTTTTTCTCCACTGGGGCCCCCTCCCAGGACATGTGCAGGGGCTGCGGGGGCCCCTGTTATGCCAGTGGCTAGACTGTACCCAGATAGGGTTGCAAAGGAGTCTAACTGTATTACTAGACCAGGCTAGCAGGAATAACCTAAAAAACTAATTTATGATAATTAAGATGGGGAGTAAGAACAATAACAAATTCACTTGAAAAGCTTTGAAAGAACAAATTGAAGTTGTTCACAGATATTTGTATTTGGATGTGAACATCACAGATACTCTAGCAGTCAGCACTCTTGCCTCTGGTGTGAAGGCCAACCTTTGGAGTACATTTGGTGTGGTCAAAGGTTTTGTTGTGCACAACGGGTGACATTCTCCAAAAGGGACTGCTGAAATATATCAAACAAGTTTTGTTCCAAGCACTTTATATGGTCTGAAAATATATCCAGACAAAGAAACAACTTGGTTATCCAAGTTGGAAGGTACAATTTGCCGAACTACACCAGGGCTATCAAACTCTGCATCAATAGAGGATATTAAATGTGAACTAGGTTTGTTGGCCATGCATACCACAAAAAAAGATAGTGATGGGGATATTGTTATTAAAGATCTTAATAGAAAAAGGTAATGAAAGATCTGTGTATTCCTACCTTTCTGGCATGTTAAATCCCAGTTTGGTGTCAATAGCTATTCCACCTTGGTTGCAAGATATTACTTGTTTCTTTGATGAAATAGATTATAAAATCATCAATCCAATTAATTTAGGGATAGCTATCAGATAACTTAAATAAAAAAAACAAACATAGGATAGAAATAATAACCTGAGGATGCTAAGCAAGAGAAGTACTTATGTTAATTATGTTCATCAGGGATTTTCGATGAATGCTCCTTTAAAATATATTGTCAAAGAGTACAATGCATAGATCAAGAGATTCATCCTCATGCTAAGACTTGGACAACTCCTTACCTTTGAGCTCAGAGAAGCATGGGCCAATGTGCCATTGGAAAGCAAGTTATGTCGTATATGTAATGAAGAAAGAGAGACATCAAGACACCTGCTTACTGGTTGTGAGAAGTTTGTGGAATTGGATAAAAAGGGATACCAGAGCACCATGGATATCAGATTCATAGAGCATGATCAATCATGGTCATCTATTTATTAAGTGGAGAACCATGTTTCAAATTCTAATGTCCTTTATATATGGCAGGAATTATTTGAAAAGTTTAGGGAAAATAAACACATACTGAGTTTATAGAGGTTTGTGTGCTAAGTTAAGAAATGTAATCTGAAGTTATCTAGTGGTAGCCAGCTTGATATGCATGAAGTGATTTTTATGTTTAATGGTGTAAAGAAAATTAGGACATTTTTTATCATGGGTCACTAACAACAAATCATTTTTATCATGTTAATGTGATTTTATATGTGAGATGGTGTTTTGTAGTTTTCAAAAGGTTTATATGTAACCATGAACACTTTAATAAATATAATTTAATCATTTTTTTGTTTTAATTTTGAACTGTTTCGCGAGAGCAGACCTTTCCAAAGCCTTTTACCATTGTTGTGAACGAGTATTTAAAGGCAGAGGCAAGCACGTCTCCTTACCCACCCCTATGGAGCATTGTGGTGAACTACTGCTGGAGCAAGACCTAGCTCTCTGCAAGGTGGTCTGGTGCTCCAGGACATCACTGAAGGTGTTTGCCAGCATTCCCTAGCTTGGGAGAGTGAGAACATGTCTCAGCTTGTCTGTGAGCCCCTGGATTGACACTCACAGTGCTAGAAATAGAAAAGCAGCTGGGTTTCCTGTATTCTGCCTTATTCAACCTCCAATGAACCATTGTCAACCGTTTTTGAATACATTCAAACCAACTGTACCCATGGTGCTGCTTTTGGCACTTCATCAAAACTATTTCAACCACTGTGCTGTTTCTTGAAACAGTTCACCACTGCACAGTGGCAGTTGAGCGCATTGCTTTCGCTAGCTCGAACAAGATGCTCACCACTGTAGAATTCCTTGAACTACAGCATCTCCAAAAGCGATTGGAACCTTCTTCATTGGCTCAAACCATAACTGTCAAACCAACCCTGGTGGCCCATCAATCGAATCCTTCAAATGTGGCATCAAACCGCAGTGGTCTTCATCTCAAACCCAACTCAACACCTTGTGGTAGACAAGATCTTTTCCCTTCCCAGGGGCCCCCTCAGCATCAACATTCTCTTGCCGCAAATAAGAAGATTAAACAAAGACTAATGGTAAACCAAGCTTCTTGTGCAAATACACAGCATACAGAGTGGGCAGCTGATAAGCAGGAATATAAAGCAGGAAAAGTGTCCAGGCAGTCAGCACACAGAGCTTTGATGGGCCTTCCCTTAGAGCACAGGTAATATAGCATATCCTAAGCAAACACTAATATATTATAGCAGTTTCACAATGGAAGGTGTTACTTGGCATGACATTGTAGACATTTGGCAATAACTGTCAGCATCTTACTTGTGACCTTGTGACAAACCAGTGCTGGTACATTGTGTCAGAACATCGATAAGTGGCATTCGCAGAAACACTATTGCTATCTGCCATATGCGGTGCTCATGCTATAATTGTAGAGAGCAAAAGGAAGAGAAGGTCTGACGTGTCACAGGGATCTTGGTTTAATGAGCACCAGGTGGGTTTTGAGGCATGCCAGATGAGCTGAGTGTAGAAGGAGGCAGAGGGAGAGGCAAAATCTATGAGCGAGAGCCTAATGTGGCATAGCATAGCATAACATAGCATAGTAGCACATAGCATAGCCTAACATAGCATAGCATCACATCCAGTCACATCAACCCTCCGTTTGGTCATCCCTCAGAAAGGGCTTAACCCACAGGGAGCAGGATTGGGGCATGGTATCAATCAAAAGATGCCCAGGTACACGGGTGACCTAGGGGTAGGGTGGACAAGCACAGGGATTGTCACTGAAAGGATGTTTTCTTAGAGAAATAGATTGTCGTCCTCAAGGTTCTAATTCAGAAATTCATTCAATTTTGCGTCAGACATTTGTCCCAACACATCTATCATTTCCTGTTCATTGGAGGCACCTTTGGAGGCGTCCTCCTTAAGTAGCAGTGTTTCTATTTCAAGTAGCAGCAGCCGGGCCTCGGTGGGCAAGTGAGCCACCTGTTTAGCACAGCATGACTGAAGGTAGAGAATAAGAAAAATGATCAATTCAAAGGCAGCAATTATAACAATGATGGTTAAAATATCATGTGGAACGGAAGAGTCCAGTGAACCAAAAGTGTTTTGAATCCAAGTTAACAGGGAGCCGGCATAACCTTCATTTATTCTTTGGAATGTGGTACTGTAGGAGTAGGGCCTGTAGAATGATACATGACATTATAAAACTCCTATGTGGAGTAGCACGTGACATTACAATACTTTCAGTGGAAGCAGTGCAATGAATGCAAAGACGGCAAATGGCAATGTGCTGAGCACGTTTAAAATGTTCTATATTATAGTCAATCTGTCATCTGTATAGTTTGCATTGAATAAACTAACCCAGATTAATGAACTAGCTATTCCCTATTAAATAACATTTCCCCAGTAATTAATTAATATACCCTTTACCATTGCAGTGTAAATGTCTCAGATGGCAGATTTTGTTTGTTTTTCAGTGGAAATTTAAACGTGCGTGCAAAGTGACTGGGCTGTCTTTTCCATTCAGAAGGGCATTGTGTGCTGCAGGAAATAATATTGATACATGGAGCCCCTCCCTGGATGGTCTTATCTGCAAACGGAATGTTGCAAATGTCGCAGCTTTTGGCAGCACAGTGAAAAGCCAGAGACCAGCAGGCGATCACAGCATGAGGAAAAGGAGGGAGATGTAGAATGATACATGACATTACAAAACTCCTATGTGGAGTAGTACATTACATTACATCACTTTCAATGGAGGCAGTGAAATTAATTCAAAGACAGCAAATGGCAATGTGCTGAGCACGTGCAAAATGTTCTATATTATAGTGAATCTATCATCTGTATAGTTTGCATTGAATAAACTAACCCAGATTAATCAACAAACTATTCCCTATTAAATAACATTTCCCCAGTAATAAATTAATGTATGCTTTAACATTGCAGCGCAAATGTTTCAGATGGCAGTTGATGTTTGTTTTTCAGTGGAAATTTAAACGTGCGTGCAAAATGAATGGGCTTTCTTTTCCATTCAGAAGGACATTGTGTGCGGCAGGAAGCAATAATGATACATGTGGGACCTCGATGGGTGTTGGAAGAGAGAAATGCCATGATTCTAGAAGGGAGAGGAGATGTGATGACGTGAGACATCAGAAAAAAAGGCAGCATAAGTAAAGATTGACAGGACTATGGTATAAATCTAGCTAGAAGATGGGGTGGAGATTCGGTCATAATTTTGCAAATAGAAGAGATGAAGTGCAGCTGACAGCTCTGTTGTGAATGGAGCAAATAGCTAAGCTGTACAGAGAGAGAGAGAGAGAGCAAGATATCAGGCAGCAATCTGAAGAGTCGTAGTGAGGTTGTTGGCTTTTCACTGTACTGCCAAAAGCTGCGACATTTGCAACATTCCGTTTGCAGATAAGACGATCCAGAGAGGGGCTCCTTCAGCACAGACATTCTATACATTAGGAGTAAGTATGGTGAAACTTTGAGGAGCATGCAAATGAGAGCATTTGCATTTCCCATCAGTTAGGCAGTCACGTTAAATGGTTAGCCTTAACAAAGTTGTTGTTTGTTTTTCTTTCGCATTTATAATGGGGAATCTCTGAAGTGTAATGAAGGGAACAGTGTACATGTTTTGTGCTGGTGTATTATATGTTTTCTCTTAGATAAGTACACTCTGCAACTGCATCAATTTTCAAGGGCTTGGTAAGATAAATTAATGTTTTTCACTATGAACAAAGATGACATATATCTATTGTAACTGGTTTTAACATGTGCAGTGCAAAACGATTTTGACCTTATAACACATACATACAAATTCCAAAAACTGAATTAGTAGGACTGCTTTATTGTGTCTATGTAAATCATTTTTAAAGTGGATATAATAAGAAAGAGTCATAGTGCACAAAAAGGCGGTAAAATATTTACCTCATGTGGTAAAGTGGGAGGTAAAGGTTGGAGAATCAGCTAGCAAGCTAGAAAACATATGATCAATGTGTGTGTGTGCGTGTGTGTGTCAGCTGTGCATGCTGACAGCTGAGCAGATCCGTTAAAGATGGTAGGCTGGTTTTGTAAAAAGTCACCAGTAAAACAGCTGATGCTGCTCTGTTCCTATAAATGTAAGGTCCATTAGTTTACACTTACAGTCAACCCTAAACAGAATATAAATATAAGGGAGGGGAGACTTGTCTCATCATATAGGCATTATCATAAATATTCTCACCAGTATTGTACTACAAACCTAAAATACTGCCATTTTACCAAGAGTCTAAATACCACACAAATGATGTAATAGCCCTCAGACAAAACCCGAAACCCCTAACAAGCCTCTGAATTTTAACAGTTAGGTTCATCATTTCAGCATGCACTTGTTAGCATGGGTGTGAACTCCAACTGGGGCCCAGGGTGTGAAACAAATTACTGGATTCAAGAGTTTGAGTCTCAGGCAGAATTAAATAGATGTCAATACACAGAGCAAATTATTGAAATTGCACTTTGCTTCAGGATGAAATTTCAATGAACTGTTCTGCACTGAATATAATACTAACATAAAATGAACATACTAATTTAACCCAACCACTGTTAACATGTAACTGAATCCCTTTAAAAACATTTAGTGCAAATAAAATTATTCCATGATGAAACAAGCTGAATGCAGATTGGGAAAATGCATGATGCTCTGGAAATTGAAATTTAAACGTGTTGGCTGAATCTGCAATGGGTGATAAACAAAAATAATGTGACGATCTGTGCTACTGAAAACAGGGCAGTGTAGTAGATCATCAGGAAGCTCAAGAAAGATGTATCTTTTGCTCTCCAGCAATAAAATCACGTGCCATTTTAGTGGAATGATCTGGTTACAGAGGTGTTTTCCTTAAATGACAAAGGGCTTTGTTCACCCCTTGAGTACCAAGGACGAGAATGCTTGTCCTTTATGCATAGAATGGATATTGAGACAGAGTGGGAGGTCATTCATCTTTGGGCACTGGGAGACCAAGGTAGAGAGGTTGGCTAGGCAGATGTAATACAGTGCTGGCACACTGTCTGATGTTGAAGCAGTCCTTACCTGGGTTGACCCTGGGTGAGGCAGGCAGAATGATTGGGGAAGATTTCCATGCCAAACTGAATCAGAAATACTACCAACATATCTAGGTAAATATGAAGTTAAGTGAGGGGCTGCTTTTGTGAATGAGATCAGGTAGTTGAGGTTAAGAGTTCCCTTCATTTTAGGTAATGTTTAGTTTTAATGTGCATGTAATCCTGTGTTTATATTTTTTTCAAAATCTTACTGTGTTTTTTTTAAGTGTAATTGCCTTGCCAAGTTCAACAATGCCAAGGACAGTTGGCAAGCTTCTGCACAGATAAAGAGCTAAAAGCGATTGCACTGTGAAATACAATGTGATCATGAGTGTCATTCTGTGTAACTTGCATATTTCTATTTTACGATAAAAAAACAGATTACAAAGTAACTTTTAGTTTCATTACATTTATTCTGCATTCAGTTTCTTTTATTTGACATACTTAAGGAGACAGATGTGTGGTAAGAAATATAAGTGGCATGCATGTTTTACAATTGTTGAAATTCAGCCAAAAGGGCGTAGTGTGATATTGTACATAAGGTGCCACAGGAAGGCATGAGCCATCCATCTATAGTGGATGAAGTCCAGTATTTTGTTTGTTGTTAGTGACCCTGATAAAAAAACAATTATTAGGCAGTGTTCTGAAATTAGTCTCACCACTATCAAAATACCCCAACAGGTTGCCGCAATATATTGCCATGGGTTATAAAATACCACAAAATATCACCATAGAACATATACCAGAAAGTAATATATCCAACATATTTGGTGCGTTGGCTGGGAAAATATAAAACAGTTATTGGGCATGGGCTTGCATTCTAAAGCATAACAATATGGTGTGCTCACTTATTGAGTTAGTGCTGTGAGGTAATGCAGAACAGTGTGTTCATTTGACTAACACAATAGTTTCACCATATCCCAAATCCAGGCTGAATTTTCTGAATTGGCAAAATATCTTGAGGCAAAGCTATGCCCATGCAGTTTGGTCCTCAGAAAAAGCGACAATATGGAAAGACAGAATTACCACAGAGGTAGAACGGGAGGCATTTGAAAATATTGTTGATGAAGGAAACATTGTGTAGGTGTGCCTCCTTAGGCTATTCCAAGCACCAGAACGCAAAGGAGAAACAATGCATTATCAGTATATGCCCAAAATTGTGGTTCCTGCTACACAGGTCCATAAAGACGCAAGGGAATGACTGTGAAGGGTTTTGCAAATTACAATTCAGTTTGGACAATTAATATGATCAGGTGTAAGAGTTAAAAGCAGAATTAAAACAGAGGGAGCTAGACATTGAGGGGGTAATTCATAGAAATCGGCGCACAAGTGGCGCATGCGGCTGGAGCACAGAGTGCGCGTGCGGCAGTCTGCACCAGCCGCGTGCGCCAAAACCTTTTTAGGCGCACAGCGTATTCATGGATTAAAACATCCATAAGCAGCCATGGCGCAGAGTGGCGCAGCGACCCTGCAGCAGCGCCAGTTACGCCCTCAACCACGCCTGTGCACCAAAGAAATTGCACAAATCCAGTACCTGGCGCAAAGGCCAGTGGACCAGCATACAGCCCCCCAACCACGAAAACACATGTAAACTCCCCGCACATGCCCCAGAATACACGTACCCTGCTTGCGCCAGGCCCATCGCATGTAAGACTGCCTGCACACCCCTCAGAATACACGTACCCCTCTCGTGCTAGCGAAAATGCGTGTAAAACTCCCCACGCACCACTCAGAATACACATACCCCTCTCGCGCTCTAGCGAAAACGTGTGTAAAACTCCCCACGCACCCCTCAGAATACACGTACCCCGCTCGCGCCAGGTAAATTGCATTGAAAAAGTCCCCCCTGTGGTGTGGGCTGCCTGTGGGGCATTGTCAGGGTGGATGGGCTGCCCGTGGGGCATGGCCAGGGTGGATGGGCTGCCTGTGGGGGATGGGGAGAGTGGATGGGCAGCCTGCAGGAATTTTGGGGGTGCACAGGAAGTTTCACATGCGATAGGCCCTGTGCGAGCGGGGTACGTCTATTTTGGGGGGTAAGCGGTGAGTTTCACACGCGATAGGCCCTGTGCGAGCAGGGTTTGTGTATTTTGGTGGTATGCGGGAAGTTTCACATGCGATAGGCCCTGTGTGAGCGGGGTATGTGTATTTGGGGGGTACAAAGCGAGTTTCACATGCAATAGGCCCTGTGCGAGCGGGGTATGTGTACTTTGGGGGTGCGCGGGAAGTTTCACACGCAATAGGCCCTGTGCGAGCGGGGTACGTGTATTTGGGGGTACGCTGGGAGTTTCACATGCGATAGGCTTTGTGCGAGTGGGGTACATGTATTTCGGGGGTGCGTGGGAAGTTTCACACACGATAGGCCCTGTGCGAGTGGGGTACGTGTATTTGGGGGGTAGCGGGGAGTTTCACATGTGTTTTCCCTAGCGCGAGAGGTGTACGTGTATTCTGAGGGGTGCGCGGGCAATTTTACACGCATTTTCGCTAGCGCGAGAGGGGTACGTGTATTCTGAGGGGTACGTGGGCAGTTTTACATGCATTATCGCTAGCGTGAGAGGGGTACGTGTATTCTGAGGGGTGCGCTGGCAGTTTTACACACGTTTTCGCTAGCTCGAGAGGGGTACGTGTATTCTGAGGGGTGCATGGGGAGTTTTATATGCAATTTGGCAGTGTGGGTCCTCCCAGGTGTGCCCCCTCCCCCTCCCGAGGCCCTGCAGGCAGCCCGCACCACAGGGGTCTACCCTATACCCCTGTCCATGCCCTGCAGGCAGCTCATCCACCCTGGGCATGCCCCGCAGGCAGCCCATCCACCCTGGGCATGCCCAGCATGGCAGCCCACATGGCACCATGCACTTGTAAGCCCCAACACATGTCCCACCCACCATTGATGGCCACCTGCCAGCAGCCCCGACTCATGTGCCCCTGCACCCCCACCCACCCAGCAGTAACGGGCACCTGCCAGCAGGCCCTGACTCATGTCCCCCTGCACCCCCACCCAGCAGTGACGGGCACCTGCCAGCAGGCCCCGACTCATGTCCCAACAAACAACATGTCCTAACAAACAGACCCATGTCCCTAAAACCAAGCCTAATCCCCCTTGCCCCCCCAATCCAATCATGCAACCATCCACAGAACCCACTCCCAGATTACCCATGCCATGATAGTCTAAATGAACCACCATGCCCATGCAGGAATGCACAACGGAGCCACACAGTGGCAACACGTGACTGAGGAAATGTTCGATGAGACATGCACAAAACCAATGACAGAACACAACACCAATTCAGAAGTTATAAAAAATGTATTGAAAACATAAAGAACTGACTTGGAGGAATAGTAAAATGAAAATCAATGTACATGACAGATTTAGAAAAAAAATATTGTAAATCCAATGAAGTAAAAAAAAGAAAAATCATGTACAATAAAAAAGTGGTCCATTGCCAATGTCCATAATAAAAACATAATCCAAATAAAAAATAACCATTGATCCATGGGAACATAGAAAAAGAAAGTATGTACAAGTCTGCAACTATATACAATGGAAGTCCAAATGGTCCATGATCCACAAACAAAAGCAAACCTACAAAAAAGTCCTATGAAGGAAAAACTATATACACAAAGTGGAGCAATGTCCATTAACTCCAAAATAAAAGAAAAACAAAAGAAACCTAAGACTAATGAACTATATACAATGGCGGCAGGCAAGTCCTACGGCTCACTCTGTGATGTTCCGGGCCAGGGCATCATCGAACTCCACGTCGATGTCCCAGAAGCGGGCCTCTTCCCTGTCCTCGAGGTCTGGCAGTGATGCAGTCATGGCCTATTCCAACTCCCTGCAAGTTGCCTCGAGGCACTCAGCCCACCACAATGCCCTGTGCATGGAGTTCTCTGCCCTGATCATAGTGAGCCATGCCTCCTCCGCCCGCCACCGCTCCGCATCTATCCGCTGGCCCAACTGCTGCCACACGGAAGACACTCCCATTCCAGGGTCCTCCTACCGTCCGGCCGATGCCTGCCCCTCTGATGTTGATGGCCCCGAGCCATGATGCCTCCCATGTTGAGCCTGCCGCTGCATCCGATGCAACTGCCTCTGCCAGCACGACGGCATCCGGGCTGAAGGAATCCACCGGCGCCGTTGTGCACGTGCCCTGCCCGATGATGCCGGCACATCCTCCATCTGCTGGGGTCCAGTTGCTGGGGTGTCCACTCCTGCTGGACCTCTTACTCCCGACTGTGGCAGGGATGGGATCTCCACCGAGCTGGCTGCATTGTTTGGAGCAGGTCCACAGGGCGCCCTGGTGGCATCTGGGCCAGAAGACGTCATGGAGAACGACTGGCGCATAATCTTTACAGAGGTGGAGAGGACCGCCAGAGTGCCCGACACATGTAGGAAACCCCCAAACATGGCCTCTCCCAACTGGGCCACGTTGGCACGCAGCTCTTGGTGATGACGTGGGTGGTCCCTCCAGGAAGCACGCACGTCATCACGAATGTCACGCGTGCGCAACGCAACACCAATCAGGACGGTCTCCATACGGTCACAGGACCCTCGTCCGCAGGTAGAGGAGTGCCAGATGACGCGGACCTCCCCCCTACCTGCAGATGGGCCTGGGATGGGGCATCCCTGCTGGTGCAAGGTGGTGCAGTCACAGCATCAGGGACAGTGACATGCACAGGCCCCTCCACGGCGACCTGTGCTGCCTCCTGCCCCTGGACTGCACCACTTGCACCAGTGGTACCACCCCCACCAGGCCCCATGTGCAGCTCAGTAGCGGCCTCCTCCTCCTCTGTGCACACCACCAACCTGGATGGCTCCACACCGTCTTCTGCCGTCACATGCCCCTGTGGGGGCTCACCCGCCCCTTCCACTGCAGCCGTAGTGGCAGACGCGGCACCAGTCCCCTCACTCCCAGATGATGGTAATTTCTGGGAGGGTGACTGGACCTTGCGTCGCTGGCCGATGGAGGCATCTCCGCTGCTTTGCTCTACAGCACCGTCTCCGCCCTCTTCTTCACTCGCCGCTGTGTAGAGGGAGACATAGAATACAAGCATCAGGGTACTGTACAATAGTCCCCTAGACAGGAAGCAATAGCACATGAGTGGCACTGTCAAACGTCACTTCCATCATGTCCCTCCACAACACATGGGTCAGTGCAGGCAACACACTTGCGGAAACAGGCATTGCGCATGCAAAGAACATTTGCATCCATGTCCAAGGAACTCTTGGAACATACAATGGTGGTTTGGAACTCACATGCATCATGGGTCATTCTGATCACATGCACACACATCACCGTAGTTTCATGCATCTTCCCTCGTACACCCCAGACACAGTGGATACAAGGATGACTAGGCTGCATCATTGAATCAACACATCATCACAGACATGTGTAATGCTTACATGGCATTTACAAGTCACACACACGCTACTCAGACACACAGACATGTACACCATACATGTCCATGACAGCAGCACCCATCTCTCACACCCCAACCATGTCCAAGAACAGGCACAGGCATGCATGCATGTGTGCATTCCGCATGCTGCTTCGCATGTTGCATTGTAACACATACACCATCCATGTGGTTCACGCATGAATGGTCTCACATGCAGCACCTTCATGTCCCTGCACGCACACATCCATACATGGCCCATGTCACACATACAGGCAAGTAGCTAACTACCAGCACACTGCAACATGCCCTGTTTCACACAGCAATGCATGGCCACTTACCGCTCAACTCCAGACGGGCCTGCATCCTGAGGATCTGGTGGTGAAGCACTGTGCAAATGCGCTCCAGGACCCTCATCTGCTGGTTGGTAAGCTGGCCCCGGTGTCCCACTGCATCAGCTGCATCTATGAGGCACCAGGCCTTCTTGAGGGTCCTGGACTTGTAGTCCTCCCAGCACTTCTGGACGTTTTTGATGTCGCAGGGTGCCATCCCCTCCACTATGTCTGTCCAGATCCTCCTCCATCCTTCCTTGTCGGCGCGGAATGGTGTGAAGAGGGCATCATAATGCCCCATGACTTGCTCCACCAGGATGCCAATTTCAATGAAAGTGAAGCTGGCAGCCTTCTGCCTCTCAGCTTGGGGGTTGCCACTGGTGCCAGGTGGTGTTGTGTCAGACATGGCAACCCCCGAGGCAGGTGTGGGTGGGCAACTGCGTCCTGGGGCTGGGCTGTGGAGTGATGGAATACCAGTCGGGAGTCCTCTGCTCGAGCAGGGGTGGTCACAGCAACTGGACCCCTGGAGATGGCAGATGTGCAGGCACCAAATGGCAGGGCACAGTGGCAGCAGGCAGGCAGGCAGCAGCAGATGGCTCGTGGGAGGCTGCTCGGGGATCTGAGGGGTCAGTAATTTGGGCTTCTGGGCAGGAGCGTGGTATTCTGTGTGTTGTCGCGTGGCCAGCTTAACACGGAGTGATTTGGCACGTGAAAAAACAGCACGTCAGCGTGTAATTCGAGGAAAGGCCCTTGGCGCATAAGCACGTAGGTGACGTAACATGCGCGCGGGCATTTCCCTGGCACGGGTTGAAGGTCCCACGTGGGTTTCCCTTGCTCTTTACGTGCTTTTCATGGGAAGCAGTGCGTTTGTTTTCCAGACGTTGGGATTCACACGCAATTACTTCACAGCGGATACAGTGCGTACTTCTTCTTTTGGCGTGGTTGTTGGCTACGCATTCTTTTTCTACACACAAGGCAGATGGTGAGTTACACACACGCTATTTTTCATACTGAGGGTGTACCGGTTGGTCACGTACCCCTTTTTTCTGGGCATACTAGGCTGCGTGTTGATCACATATTATTTTTTTGTGTTCCTGGCTGCCACAGTGTACTACGTGTGTTTTTTTACACGCACGTGGGCTACAGGGGTCGCATATCTATTTTTCATGCTTTTTTGGGATGCCTGAGCGTTGCATGACACTTTATTTCTCCTCGGGGCCACAGAATGGGACATTCATCATGGCTGTATATACGTGTTTGTGGTTTGCGTGCACTTTTGTAATGCACAGGGACGCTACCGCCTGCCTTCGTGTGGCGGATGCGTTTAGACCTGTGCGTATCCCCAATTCGATTCCATGAATACGTGTAGTTCGCGTGCGTGTGGGCGTTCTGTGTATTTCCGTGCAGTACGCCTTCTTTTTGATGCGTTGTTCCCCATTCCATGTGTTCCACCCCGTGTTCCGCCCTCTTTTGGTGTGTGCACTGACTTTGTGTGCTTTCGCTGTGCGCATCGCGCCCAGCGTTCTGGATGTTGCAAAGACCTGTGTGCCCGTGTGCGCCACGCAAGGATTTGGCACACATCCCGGGGACAACACGCGCAGGGCTTGCACCACGATTTTCGGCGCACATTTGTTCTATGAATCGGCCCCTGAGTTGCAAGCTAAATGCAGCAATATGGCTACTCAATTGACTCAGGGAGAGAAACAATTTCATGAGAGTGAGCAGGAATTAACCCACTTAAAAGCAAGTGAAACCTTATGGTCCATTTAATTAAGTTAACACATTGTACGATGGACGGGATGCAGAATAACTCTTACACCAATAAGAAGACTGACTCAGGAAGTTGGGAAAATATCTCTGTTTTATTCTCAATTATCTAAAAGAGGGAGTACAACGGACATCAACAGACCTCACACAGCATAGTCTGAAAGCCTTAAATAAAAAACAGTACTCATATAAAAAAAAACTCATTATACTTGACATCATACTACGTGGCAAACTGAGAAAACCTATGCAGGATTGTGATAGGACTAAGGGGAGTGTCTAAATATACTTTCTATAAGGGATTGGATTGATATTGGGTTTCTATAGTCAGGTGGGCAATTTATGCCCTCCCTTAGTGCAAGTCATCTTCAACAGTTATTAGAAGCATGATACATAATTGGCTCTCAAACTATAAGGCCCTCCTTATATGGCCCTCTACAATTGTTTGACACGCTTCTACCCTTCTGGAACAGTCAATTCTCTAGCAGCATATAAGCTGGTACCCCAGGTTCTGGTGGGTGGTCTTGACCGTACCTTCCCACCCAATTAACCCAACATCTCTCATCGCTCATGTCTTCTGGCATTCAGATTATCTTTAAACTTGGCCTTGTGGTCCCCTTTCGTCTATGGGAATATAACGGAGTGTGAGAATTTTCTTATCAAGGTACAGGTCTACTTGGCCACTTCTATTTCCATCCTGGATTCATGTGACAGGAGACTGGGAAACGGCCCATTTTAAAGCATGTAATTGTCTCAAATGAAAAAACTTGTCACTTATGGTGTTCTCTCATTGCAACTTGACAAGGGATGCCTCAGCATCTCATATTCACTGTTCTTAACCAGTTTATGACTGCCTTATCCTTTGACACCAGGCCAAGCAGGCTTCCTTTCGTCCATCTTCGAGCCTCAGTTTATTTCTTTGCTGTGACACACACACAGCTATCAATCCTCCTTCTCCACCGGATGAGCTTACTAAAATTGTGACATTGAATGTCCAGATTCTCTATATATATATTGGTGGCAACATCTGCAGTCTACTCACTACGTATAGCCAGCCTTTATGATTATTTAGTCTACTTGCTTTACGACATCTGTACAGTTATACAATGGCTTGCATTTTCTGCAGTGCTTCTTCACACGTGCATTCTTCATTCCGTACATTAAAGTTTTCATGATTATTTACTTTGCCATCAGATTCTATAAGGTCTATGCTTTCTCTTCTTCGGTCATCCTTCTCAGTGCATTACACTAATTTCTTGTGACGTCACCAGCCTCTCCTTTTCACATCTTAACACTTCTTTGGGGATCCCCCTCAGGAAACCGTCATCTTTTTGGGGGTACAACATATAGGGTTTTCTCAGTGGAAACCTTGTCTCAAAGGCTTTTCGTGTAATTGGCACCATCAATGGCATTGCACAAAAAAGTGCTTCTTTGGAGTCCAGACCTTCACCACTCCCTTCAGGGATCCTGCTGATTTTAAATGTTAATCAATGCTCCAGGGCTGATTTTAAATGTTAATCAATGCTCCAGGTCATGCTGCTGCATTGTCCACTCAGATTACAGTAGATCCATCATCCCACAAACTTCCTGTGATTTCTTGGAAAATGAACTTTGTTCCCTCAGGTGCTAAAATGCTGTCCTCTGATTTCTTCATCTGTCAATTCCTTCGGTCCAAACCCTTGATTCGACATTGATCATGATTTTCATTCCTACTGCCTTCTTTGCTGTCTTCTTATACTGTGTCATTATCATCCTGATCACACAGAATTGAAACATCACCATCACCAGTATTGCTCCCAGGAGCTTGAAGATATTCGCCTTCCAATGTGGAACCCATGAGAAGATAGACTTGAACCAGCTGTCATCTGCAATATCTTCTGCCTTATCTTTCATTTTGTTGTGCAGCTTTGTCAGCAAAGTTATGGCCACTAGCAAGGTCGCATTCTCGTCATCATGAGAAGGTATGAACATGTAACATGATTCTCCAGTTTTGGAACAAACACCACCATCCATTGCTGTGATCATATCAAGGACATATATGTTCTGGAGGGTCATCAGCCTTATGGCCCTCAATTCTTCCTTGATTGCATTGAATCCCTTTATGATAGTGTAGATTGTCTTCAGAAATTCCCATCTGGTAGTCTGTAACCATTTGGCGTTGGCCAACGTCTCGATTGCTGCCATAAAGGTAATTGTGAAGATTAAGGCAGTCTTACTGAATAGCCTATGGTCATAAGGAATAGCATGAAAGGCTTCTATCGATTTAGCAGAGAAATAATTGTCCCTCCATGTTCGATTGAGGAATTCAAGTGATCTTCTCCTCTTCAAATGGGCATCTGATTTTGGAAACTCTACAATGTTCAGGTTGCTTTGAGGAATCACTAAAGCTGGAACATGAATAAGCACTATGGAAAACACCCCTCCCCAATCCTTGGGCCACTTCTTGTAAACTCTGGACCCACAGGCCCAGTAGTGATCCATTTGAACTACTGTCCCATCCTTCATGCCTGGTACATGAAAAATTCAACAACACTGATAATTTACTCCAACTTTCCTTGTGCCATTGTTTCTGAAACACAAATCGCCCTGGCCAAAGGTACTATCTGCTACGATCCTCCTTTATCGTCGACCCATGTCAACAACTTATCTCTGTATCTCTTCTTGATTCTTTTCCTGGCAATCTAACATCTTTTTTTAAATTGTCTTTATTATTTTTCATACAACAACAAATACGTAACACACAAACACACATGGCATTTTGGCACTTCTCATGGATTTTGTCATGCATTTACTGTCCCGGAACTATCCGGCGACTGTACTGTTCCTGTCTGACAAATTAGTTTGTGCTTACATTGTTTTACCCTAGGGCTTTGTGCACAGCCTTAATACCTTTGCTTATTGGTCCTCTGTTCTCATGGGGTCTTCACTGTCTTCCTCCTCCGCATGTCCGAACAGATCCTGCATCAGGGAATTCCATGCGGTTAGTTTTTATGCTGTTTCACTTTCCCCTCTCTTCACTGCTCTTATCCACACTGCAGTTTCTGCCGGTGCGCACTTCTGGAGATCTGACCACCATGATTCTATGTTCGGACCCTCCCTTGACTTCCATGTCATTGCTATTCTCCTTTTGGCCAATATACATATTAGGTCCTTAATTTTCGCTAGGTGTGACTCATGTCTGATTCCTCTCAGGAAGAGGCCCAGTAGGTACTTCTCAGGATGTTCTGCCTGAATTTGGAGTCCACTCTGTGCTATCTTGGTTCTGATCTTATCCCAAAAGGCCTGTATCACTGGGCAGGTCCAAAACATATGTACCATGTTGGCTTTGTCTGCTGAGCAGTGGGGGCCCCAATTTTGGTTTCACATCTGCATCCTGTTCATCCTTTTGGGTGTAAGGAATGCTCTGTGCGTCATTTGTAGCTGTGCCTGTCTGAACCATGCGTTCCTGGACACCTTCTTTGAATATCTTAGCACCCTGGTCCATTCTTGGTCGCGGAAGGGCCTCTGAAGTTCCTCCTCCCAGTGCTGTCTTGTGTGTGGCCCCTATGGATTGTCTGCTCTTAACAATTGTTTGTATAGCCTGGAGGTTGTGTGTGTTTCCTCTGATATATCGTACCATGCGTCTAGTGTTGTCATCTCATCATCCTGGCCTGTCCATTCTGGCCATCTTTTCTTAATGTTCAGTATTATGCTGTTGTATAAGATGGCCCCCATGTATATCATGATCTTCCACCATCTCTTGGAAGTCCGCCCACCTTTCCTCTCTCCCCAAGTCCCCAATTTGTGCTACCTTCAAAAAGAGAGAGGCCCCCACGCTAGTATAGGTTGTAGACACATCATTCATTGGATACTAATGGGATTCTCACACTTAAGAGGACAATGTAAATCTAAAAAATAGAAGTTCTAGGAAAATACAACCTGACTTCATCAATAATTCTGTTAAAAAAACGAATTTTAATCTAGACAATTGTTACATAAAAGCACATAAAAACTAACATACAAAAGTGACAAAAGTGATAAGTGCTTTACAGACAGTGCTAAGTGTTCATCATCAAAACAACTGGTTTTGTGCAAAATCCGCAATTAATCTGTATCTCTTCTCTGAGATACTTTGATAGCAGCAAGTGTACAGGTCAACATGTAAACAGTTGTAGATACTTGTAACATTGGTTCTTGACTGAACATTAAACCACACAATATATACATGCAGAGACCATCATTATGTAATGTCTCTGGTTGAGGTGCCTTGGTCAGCATATACCTAAAGTGCATCAAGGTTAATTAGTACTAGTTTAGATACTGCTCAGTTGTATCTTTATAAACCCAACATGTTTCGTTCCTTCCATAAATCAAACTGGTCATAGGAACTTCTTCAGGGGAATTGTTGAGCCAGGGCCAACGGGCATCCTCAGCCCAACTTTTGGTGGTATCAGAAAGACACTTGAGAAATTGAAGTTGGCATAGCAGTGTGAGTTCTTAGATGTTGTATCCCAGTGGGCACATAGTGAAGTATCAGTCCGACTGTGTACGTATTAGATACAGAGAAGTGGATCCAGTGTCAACCGTTTCTCAGTGTCGGTTAAACATCCTCAGGAAACTGCACTAGATTTCTAAGTCGCAGTTCAAAATAGGGAACCCGACTTACTGGACTCATGTCTCTAGTGTAAATCAGCAAATTGTGATTGTTGCAGCAATAGAGGTGGTTCACAAGGGACTTTGGTCTAGGTTTGAAGTCGGCCGGTAGGTAGTTCGATCTTTAAATGGTCAAACTCTTCAGCAGCTCGATAAATGAAATGGCTTGTTGTCCTCTCTCCGTAGTGGGATGGGGAGATCGTATTCTCAATTTGTGCTACGCCTTTGGTTTCCCAGTGCGCTCGATGTACTGCTAGTGTATTTGTGTCCCCTCCCAAAAGACCTGCTAAAGGGATTTGTGCCGGGCATGGATCTTTTGTCCCTTGGAGTCTCCACGCCCTGTTCCATAGCCCTACTGCGAGGTTGATCATGTTCGGTAGGGTCTTGAGTAGAGATTTGTCAAGCCATGGTATTTCTCTCAAGTACTATAGCTTCAGTGCTGGCTGAAAGATGATTGTGTCTATTGTTTCGTCCTCCCCCAACCACTTGACTACAAATTGCAACTGCCCGCTAAATAGTACTTTTCAAAGTCTGGTAGTCTGATACCTCCTTCTTCATAGTCTCTCTGCACGGTCTTTATCGCGATCCTGTTTCTCCCTCCCCCATAGGAAGTTCTGTGTGATCGTGTTTAGTTTGGTGAAAAGGGCCTTGGGAATGGTGTATGGAATGTTTGTGAAGTGGTATAGTAGGCGTGGTAATACCACCATTTTCAGGAGGGCTGCTCTCCCCATCATCCCCAGCAGAAGTGTTCCCCAGAAGGCCATTGGCTTCTGTGTTTTTTTTCCAGGGCAGCCTGTGTGTTGGTTTTATGGGTGTCAGCGGTGTTGTGGTGTATTTCTATACCCTAGTATTGAAGGAGCGTAGAGCCCATGTCAGATCTGGGAGGCTATCCGGGGGGACACGCTTTGAATCTTACAGGGGGAAGATCAGGGACTTCTCTTTCTTGATTGCTATGCAGCGAGAGTCTGGTATATGCCCCGATCGCCTCTAAGTGGCCGGGTAGGTTTGTGGCCTGGGTTATTTACAAAAAACAGCATGTCATCTGCGTATAACAACATTTGGTGGAGCTCTCCATCTATGTCTATCCCGGCGTCCCCATGGTCTGCTCTGAGAAAGACCACCAGCGGTTCCAGAGCCAAGATATACAACACTGGCGACAGTGGACATCCCTGTTTGGTTCCCCTGTGTATTCTCCAATCACTCGAGATGAAACTTCCTGTTTTCACCCTTGCTCTGTGGTCTTTGTATAACAGTCTAATCCATCCAAGGAACCCTTCCCCAATGCCAAAGTGAGCGAGTACACTCACCAGCCACTCCCAGCGTACACAGTCGAAGACTTTGACATCGTCCAGGGACACTATTGCGCTCTTGCCCTGTCTTTAATTTGTCTTATCTATCACGTGGTGTAATCTACGGAGATTCCATGATGTAGGCAATCTAGCATCTTGTTTTCTTCTCTTCTGATTCCTGCTCTGTTCATTCCAGGCTGTTCATATCTTATCACTAAGTTCAGTGTTTCTGGTCTCTCTCTTGTTTTCAAATCTTGCACATAGTTATCTTCTCTTTGGGATATCTTTTCAGTTATCCATAATAAGGATGCTGTTTGATCCTGGAGCTGTCCTTGTGTCTGGCAGAGTTCAAAATGCGTTAGGCAATTAGCTTTTTACACTGGTGCCTCTGGAGCTATGAATATCCTGGTGGTCTACATAGCATATGGTATGAGATCACACACATAGCAACTCTCCTTGGAAGTCCTCGCTCCCACCTTTTTCATGTGCTCATACCACATGTTATTACCCAAGTGTGCTGTGCTGTACTGTCTAAATATGTGTTAATCCCATTATCATCTTCCTCTTCACTTCTCCCTGTGCCTTCCCCTTAAAATGTTAGCTGTCCATGGAAACAACTCTAAAGCAGTTCTGCTCTGGGCAGAAAACACTCGAGACCTTGGCTCATCGGTAATGGGCAAATCTATAATCAGAGAGTGGGAAGAATCAAAGCAACTTCTGCTTTACTTGGACCAATAAAATAAAGATGAAATAGGAAGACAAAGATAAACACTGCGCATGCATGCATATATTACACACCAGAATATTAACCCACACCATTTATGGCATTCTGGAATTTCTTGGGCTTGCTCATTTCTCAAACCCGTATCATTTTCAAGATTCCTAATTTTTGAAATCCTCAAATAAGGAAGGAAAACACTACTACGGCAATTGTAGTATATTTGTTACTTGTAGTAGCTCCTCTGCGATTTTTATAAGCAGCCTTCTTATTACAGGGCCATTTTTAGGATCCTGTATAAACATGTGGATAGCCACATCTCTTCTAAAAAGGGCAGGATAAGTCTGAAGAATAAACCCAAAAATAGCAAGTACAATACGATGCACATTACTTTTGGGGAGAACAATAAACTCAGTCGAACAAGTATTCAGTCAGAAATGAATCGGGGCACTGCTCCCACTTCCAATTATCGAAACCAAACTCAAAATTAAGTTCAGGAATAGTTGTGATGTATCAACAACTTTCTAAAGTTCATTTTCAAAGAATTATGTGGCTCAAGAAACCAAATTGCACGTCTGCTATAATATCTATAAGGAGTGTACAGTGAGAGCCACAGTCCAAATGCAAACTTTCATTTATTGCTCAATCAATTGGTTTATCGTCTTTTTTATTTGTCATTGAATGAATCTGCACATCTTGAAATTCTTCTTCTTGTCTTGCTTCTGTACCGATAGCTGGGGGTGCTGCAGCCTCTTCAATGCAGATCTTGATGGTGGATTCAAGCTTGTCTGCTTGGCGCATGCCAATTCCTAGTGAGGTTTCTGATCAGTACAATGTCACCAGCAAACAGTCTTGGTGCTGATAGTAATTCAGAAGCTCCGGTTGCTAAATGGTTTTCATCTGTGTTCTGAGACCGACCCCCCTGACGCTTGAGTTGATCTGAAATGACAGAGATAGTAGCTGTCATACATATCAAATAATCATTTAATTAATTTCCTAACATGTTTGCTGTACTCTGGGCATCACTTCTTCTCCTTGATGGAGGAGTTAAAGGCATTTTCATTCATCGTCCTGTCACTAGTTTGTGTGGTGTGAGGTGGTGGTCAGACCCAGGCTGATTCCTTAGGGCATATAAAGCTAGGGGTAGTTAATATAGCCATCACTTTTTCGGTGTCAATTTAAGCTTGGCGACCCTTTCCTTAAGAAGGCAGTTGAGTCTCACAGATACCCAGTTTGCTTGCAGTGATAAGCAGTAAAAAACGTGTGTTTAATGTTCAGCAATATTCCTATTAGCTCAAATACTTCATTAACAAAATGTGACCCATTATCGGATCTTAGCACCTCACACACTCCCCATCTTGGAAAGACTTCACGTACTAAAAGCTATGCAGCGCAAGTGGCATTAGGGTTTGTACAAGGACCTGCTTTGATCCACCTGGAAAAGTCACACACCACCTCTATCAGATACCTGTATCCATTACATACTTGCAGCATATCAACATAATCAATATGTAAATGCTGAAAAGGACCATTTGGTCGAGGAATAACTCTTCTAATTGTTCACAGTGTATGCCCAGTGGAAAGCTTTTTACATATGATGCAGTTTAGTACATAAAATGCAATGTATTCTAACAGGTTCGGCATGAACCAGTCTTCTCCAATTGTTGCAGTAAGATTTTCCCTAGTTACATGCGCAGGGTAGTGTAGCTGCTCAAGCGATACCTTCAACAATGCTACTGGCATCACCGGCTTTCCAGTACTGTCCTGCTGCTATAATGCTTCTTTGGGGGATAAAGAACACCCCTTCGCTTCCATAATTCCTGCTCTTCCTGCGGTGCACTGTCTTGAATCTCCATTCCTTCATTCACTACCATAATCATAACTACCTTCTCCATGACATCTGGAGTATCAAAACTTAAAATATCTGAAGAATATGCAACCTTTTGGCTTCTGCTGCTTTGCCCCCGCAAGAGATTAAAATCTGTTTGCTTAGTATGCGCTGCACATTTAACTATTGCTATGCCTACTGGGAGTCGTAGTGCCTTAATAAGCCTGTCCAATAACAATGTGTGCTGCACTGGAGAGCCGTCCACTCAGAGGTAACCACTCCTTTTCCAACATGCTACTCCTGCGTGTACAGTTGATGTCACATAGGCGGAGTCACTGTACACTGTCACTTCCTGCCCTTCATGTTTTTCGAGTGTGAAAATAAGTGCTAAGAATTCTGCTGCTTGCGCTGAAAAGCTACAATCTCAAATTCACCATTTGCTCTATGCCTCACCACAGCTGCGCCAAAATGCCTTTCTCCACTTGTTTAATCAATGTTTGAAGAACCATCAATAAAGAAAATTTCCCCTTCTGAAAATCTGTTCATTTTTCCGCACGGTATATCATCATAAAACTCTACATGATTTGCGCAGTCATGCACATGCTCACCCTTTGCCACTGGCTCAGCTACAAAGGTGGCAGCGTTCACTATTTTGCATCTGACAATTTTAATCACTGGATTTGATATGATTACTTTGTACACGGAAGCTCTCTGAGAAGCCAATGTACCCTTGGGTTTCTCCAAAATGGCAAACAAAGCATGTTCCACAAAAAGCGTCATAGAACAACCCATTGCAATACTTGTAGATTTCTCAATTGTGAACGCGGCGGCTGCCAATGACTGTTCGCAAGGAAAATGCCCTTTCATAACCAGGTCTAAAATTCCACTGTAATATGCCAAAGGTTTGCACCCTAATGCAGTCCTCCGAGTAAGCACTGCTGTCATAACTATCCCATTGGTATGTGAAAACAAGAACAACTCCTCAGCATAATTGGCAATTCCGGAAAACAGGAGCTGTACAAATTCCTTTCTTCAATTCTTCAAACCCTCCCTCTATTTCCTCAGTCCATTCTATTTTCTCTTTATTCACCTGTGTTTTCTTTAAAGCCTGCAACAGGGGTATTGTGTATGAACTATAGTCAAACACTGATGCTCTAACATAATTACATAATCCCAAGAACGGTTGTATCTGTTTCACCGTGTGTGGTTTTGTAGTTTTCATGATCGGTTCAGCTCTTTCAGGTTTTACCCTCTTTCCCTCATGTGAGATCAACTGGCCTATGTACAGTACCTTTTCTTGACAGTACTGTAACTTCTCTTTGTCTACCTTGTATCCCTTGTCTGCTAGAATAGTAATTCACTGAATTGAGTCTTGTCTGCACTCATCTTCTGTTGTGCTACAAATCAAAATGTCATCTACATACTGTATCACAGTGCTTTTCAAATAAATATTTCCTAGGTACATCTGTAGGACTCTGTTAAAGATTGATGTGGACTCACAGTACCCTTGAGGAAAACAAGTGTGTTTCGGACAGATTTTATGGAACGTAAATTAAGTCAAGTTTTGTAAATACTTGTGCAACGGGATGAGAAACACACATTCTTTAAATCAATCACCAAAAAATATTGCGCTTCTACTGGTATCGTCACATCAACCCTTGGTTCTTCTTGGAGGTCTGTTGTCACAGATAGTACTGATCACATCAAGTTGCCCTGCGAGATGTCCTATTGTGGATACATGCATACCCCTGTACATGTGAAAGGATTCCCTAATACTACAGTGACACCCCCTATTCTAGGTGTCAATAATTGTACTGTATTTGCACTCTGCTGTATCTGCATGGGGGCATGCTGTGACTGTCCTTGTGGTAGATTTAATGGTGGTTGTTGTAGTTGCTGTGCCTGTTACATTTGTGGCGCGTGTGCCTGATACACTGTCTGATCTTGGGCTAATCCTTCCCTGGCTTGTGAGCTATATGCTAGAGGGTACACTGTCCCCCTCTTGAAAATTGCCCATTTTGTACATACACTTGGCTTCCTCATATGTGCGCATGGTGCCCTGTCATCCCACATGTCCAAAATATAGGAGGACCCCGTCTGACTAGTCCCCCTTGGTTGAACCCTCCTTGCACACTCTGATTCTCATTCTGCGCATTCTGAAACCCACTCTGAGTGTTTTGAAATTCACCTGATTCTCTGTAGCCCATTCCTTTACCTCGTGGTACCAACCCATTCCCTCCTTGGTCCATCGGACGCTGATTACTCTCCGGCGATGTACCTGCAGTTTCCTGTACTCCTAGTCCTTCTCCGCTTGTCAATACTGCCCCTTCTATGGCATACTTTGCCTATTTCTTCTGAACTAACTTGGCTTCCTCAATGTTTCTAACATCATCTTTCTTCTTATTTTTCTCCTGTATCAGCCGGCAATGATGCACTATAGTCAATTGTATTTTTGCTTCTTAAATTGCCTCTGTACCTGCTCAGGCAATCCCTGACATAACATGTGGTAAAATACTGCCACTGTTTTTCCCCACGGCTCACACATTTCAAGAGTCCGGTGTTCCTGAATGTCCTGAATGTAAGCAAGCAGATCCTTGTCTTCTTTCATCTTTGGAGTCATAATCACACCCATGTCTGATACATTGGGATACTGTACTCTGAGATCTCTCCAGACGTTTGCCCTACAATTATTAAATGGCACTCCATCATGCGCTGTATTTTGTGCTGTCACACTTGAATAGCCTGCTCTCTTCCAAATGTCATGAGCTCTTTCCCCAAGAATGGCTGCCAGGAGACCCTTAATATCTCCTTTTGCTAAGGTATTTCCTTTTGTCATTTCTTTGAAAATCATTAATCAATTTTCCCTCACCCACCATTAAACTGGGGACTTTGCACCTTAAATTATCCTTATCCAACTGTGGCTATGGAATATACTGTAGTCTTGTGCCCCCTTTTTCCAATAAGGGAAACTGCGTAAATCCTAATATGCAATCAGCTCCCATCATCTGCCTATCCATAGTGGGGACAATGGTTCCTGATTGCCTTCTTCCTGGCAATAACCTTAACCTGCTTACACATGGCGGTGAATCTCTCTTCTCGCTATACGCTCATCCTTTAGGGCACTCTGGATATGCTATAGTATCTGGTGACCTTTCCATAGGTTGCTTTCGATCAGACCATCTTTCTTCCTTGTCGGCAGCAGACCTCCCTCAGGGGCACATGCACCTCCTCCCTCTTCCCCAAGGAAGGACTCTCTCTCTTCGTCTGACATATTTAGTCCACAACTAGTATGCCTCTTATCCCCTTCATCCTTATCTATGGTCAGTCTGCTAAAGACAAGGCTGTATGCTCAAGACTGAATGGGTTATTCTCTACACTTCATGATTGCAAGATAAGGGCTTGATCTCTGTTCCCTCCGCTTCCCGATTTGCCACCTTGTCTTATATCCTGATAGGCTTTATCAATCCTATCTCTGATGCTTGCTATATCAAAGTCATCTTCTAGGGTTACTCTAGATGGTCCTGACGTTGCTCCCTGTGATTGGAGGAACTCTTCTATACTGCTCCATTGTATTGCTGGACTTGACTCCATTAATTCCTTTTGAATGGGGTCAATATCGCGCTCCTGCTGTCTCCTCTTTGTTCTAATTCTCTACTTCTCTTCTCTTTTTTGCTTCCCATCTAACTCTTTCCACTTCTTGTCTTATCTCGTCTCTCCTTACCCCCGATTTTCTTTCTTTCTCTGCTCTTCATCTCTGTATTCTTCTATCTCTTAATTTCTGCACTTCCTCCTCTTCTATCTTCCTTTATTGCTTATCCCTTTCTTCTATTGCTCTCTATCTGTTGTCATACTTCCTTTGCTCCTCTACCCTTTCTTTTTTCTTTTGTTGCTCCTCCTGATACATCTGTTCTTCCTTTTATGCTCATCTTCTTTTAATCTCTTTTCTCGTTCCCTGTCTTTCCTATCCTGTTTGTTTTGATCTTCCCTTTGCGTGACTTCCTCAATGCTCTTCCCACCTAGCTTGAGTAATATTTGTGCTCCGATCCATCTGTTCTGTATGAGCGTTACTTTGTCAGCTTTATCCTTCTCTCCTTTCCATCTTTTGATCTCTCGTTCTATATCTGTCAATACATTTGATTGCTTGCTTTTCTCTTGCCTGTTTTGTAAGACTCACTTGCCGGTAACACTGGGGTATTACAACCCCTGTGGTCCAGAAAGTCAGGCGCCGGTAAATAGTAAATCCCCATTACCATAGAGTTTGATAGGACTCTATGGGAATGGGGAATAAGGAAGCACTGGCACCATTATTTATGGTACCAGTGCTTCTGCAATGGTCTGTCTACCGTGGCTGCTGTTTCCGGCAGGGTCAGACCTGCTGGGCCTGAGGCTGTAGCAGGCAGACCTGTAGTATGCCGGTCTGGAAACAACAGTGCTGGTAAGCTTACCGGGACTGTTGTTTCTGGACTGGCATGCTTTTAATTAGGCCCTATGTCTCCTCAAACTTTTCTCAATTTTCCTTACACAATTGTCACTCTTCGACACCTTAATTTACCACAAATACACAATCAGACACACTTGAAGTGGGAGAATGGAAAAACAGGCTCCCGTCCTTCCCCTCTTGCACCTGGCCTAAAGGATCACGGCCCAGGCACCCGCCACGAGAAGAGTTTGCCCATCTACCAGACGACCAAATACCCTGGTACAGGAACATACGGATGTGTCCATCTGCCTGCCCAGCAGCCCGCCCTGCCCATGCCGACACCTGTGACCCGGATCAACTGGACTAAAAACCTACACGTCGTTAGAGATGCCATGACGACCTAGCCAACCGTCAAGCACACCTGTGCAAATATACACACTGGACACTCCCGCACCAATCTACACGAAGAATATACTCAGTGCTATGACGTAGGCGACCGACATACTCACGGACGTGCATCTTTATTATTTTCCACATAGGCTCTCAAAATGCAGAAACGCAAGACGCATCATGAACTCATCTAAAGAGCTTGCTTACGCTTCTTCTAAGAACAATGTACCATAATGAAGAATATAACGGAGACACGATACTGGTCATAAGACAATATGATACTATAACCTAAAGCGCCTGTGCACCAAACAGTTTCACCTATGCCCCAGGCCTAAGTGGGCCGCAAGCAAGAGCTCCCATGGACGTTAAAAGAACAAGAGTCAGGTTGCTGATCCTGCAGAATGAGCCTGGCGAAAGCAGACAGCCAAGGTCGTAATGTTGCAAACCTACATTCCGAAAGCAGACCATCAAGGGCACGATGTTGCAACTTCGCACGCCGCGCACCAACGTTAAAATCACACCTGCAAATCAAACCAGGCACACAATGGAAAAACAATATTAATTGTGCAGAATTCTGCCTCAAACACGGTCCCACCTCACGTGACCCAGCCGAACCTGACAGGATGCCAGGCCCAGGAGAAAGAAGGCGTCTAGATCCCTCGTTACAAGACACAGGCAGATACACTTAAAAGGTTCGATGGACATCTGCGACAGTGGGAGTAGTCGGCCTTCCAGCTCATGAATAAGTCCTCACGTTGTCTGCACGTACTCATAGTGAAACACTGTTGCAAATGACAGGTACACCGAGAGCTGGGAACAGCGGTGGTCCCAGGCTGGGAAGCTCGCGGACGCACCAATCAGAACATGGGGCTCTTATCACTGACGCCATTAACATTAACCAACCACCAGGAGTCTCCATGTAACAATTCGCATGTATCTAATTGTAGGGACAACCCAGATATATCACCTGACTCACCTTTGTCCACTAATATTGTTCTCTATACGTATGCTATACTAACCCTACCACTCGAGCAACCAATTAAGAGTGGCGATAGGTTTTTTGCTAACTTTCTAAGGTGACGCAAGTAGCGCGTCATACTAAGGTAAAAAGGGCCTGCGAGCCCCACGATTGTGTGTGTGTCAGGACGGACGCGTACGATCCTTGACCCATCCCTGCCGTTTTGTTTAATAAACAGCAGAGTCACCTTGCTTCTTGCGTGTGTCTCATACTCTATCTCTTCTGGGATATACGGGAGGAGTTGGGGCCTCCCTGCTCGGAGGTCTGCGGACGGCCCGGCCGACCCCGGCAGAATTTCCCCCCCGACAAGTTGGAGGCACTGCTGAGATCTGTTTAAGATCGACCTTTTTATTTTTACTTTTTCCAGGGACTCCCGTTGCGAGGAGGCCCGGCGGCGCGGCCCCCTCTGCCGTTGCCCCCTTCTGAGGACTACAGGACCATCGCGGAGCTGCGAGAAGACCGGACAGCGCAATCCGGATATTGGCCCTCGGGAGCCGGTTGAGAAGTATCCCGCCCGCGGTTGGCGAGTGTCCAAACGTGGTCCAGACGAGGGGAGGTGGCGAGCCGCTTGGAGGGGTGCACGCAGTCGAGCGGCCCCGCATCGAGAGAACTTGGTGAGCATGCCACGCACAACAAGCAATGTGAAAATTGTGAGGGAGGGGGGAGGAATTAAATAAGGGAGGAGGGAGGTGTTGCACAGGTGCGCGGCGAAGGTTTGACAATTCAGTGTTGGAAATAGAATGAATGGTAGCCAAACAAGTGAGAGAGCAGTCGGCTACGCTACGCGAAGGGGCGGGCGGAGCACGAAAACATCACGTGCGGCCGGTCGTAGAAACTGATTGGCCTAGGTCGCAACTACGTGCAAGGGTGGGTGTGTGTGGTTTCCTACGATTTGGCATTTATTGATCAATGAGTAGATGAGGATCCCTATTGTTCGAGCAAGAAACTCGATAGGTAGATGACGTTTCCCTGTAGGCGGTAGCTATTTAGTTGCCCAATACGGAAGATAATTGGCTGGTTAAGCCCTCCTGTCGAGGGGCGTATCACACGCGAGGCGACGCAGTGTGCGCAGTCCGATTATATTATTGGTTTGATTACCTTGTTCCAGGAGTGACAGGAAGACAGCTGTAAGGTTAACGGGGGTAGATTGCAAGTGTATTTTGAACTTAAAGAATATATGAAGAACTTACCAGTAGCTCGAAGAGATCGGTGACGTCACTAGTAGGGCTTTCATAGGATATCGCGAGCACAAGGCATACTCGTTTTGAGAGTGGTGGGGAAGAGAAGTGTGGTAAGGGAGTGGAAACGAAGATAAGCGGTAAACGAGTTGATCGGGGAAAGGCGAAACAGGGAACGTGGCTGTGCACGGAGAACGCCGGCCACGGCAAGTGTAGAAGGAGGAGCACATGAAAATAGGATGACTGTATAAGAACGTCATAAGGGGTACGCAGCCGCAGGGGGCTACGTGCGCCTCGGCCGCAGGGGGCCGTAAGGGTGTCGTATAAAGGAAGAAAGACAGAAGAAAATATACAAAATGTAAAAATACTGTATCTTTTATAATTTTTCTTAGCGGACTATCGTAAGTCCCCAAACTTACGGGGCCAGGTAACGATATAAGGTTGTATATTGTAAACTGCTACCAGATAGGGGAAGGGTAACAAGTGGAGCGCTACTATGTCATACGGGACAGGATCGGGAGGGTGGGGGAACACCCTCACAACCCCACTACAACACATATGCACAACACTGCCACCCCATAGGGAGAAACTGATTAAGTACAGCATAGAATGGACCCAGGGGACGGATAACAAAATGCTAACACCATGGCCGCCTAATGGTAGCTTTGATCCATATGTCCAACATTCACTATTAAACCATCTGCACAATACATATAAAGGGAAGAAGTTGGCAAACCACGTGGAGGTGTTTAACTTATGGAGGATGCTCCAAGGGTCCCGACCAGGACCAAATGGAATGTTCACTATGGGGGAAATACCGGAAGAAAAAGAAATTAAGAAGGAAGGAGAGGATGGGAAAAAGGGAAGTGAGGACCCAAGGAACACGGGGAACAGAGGAGAGGGAGGAGAAAAGAATAATACAACAGATGAAATAAAAAAGGAACCAAGCAACGATATACCCCTAACAAAGGGAGTGAAAACAGAGGAAAGGGGGTTGTACCCTTTAAGAGAATTAGGAGAAATAGAAAGAGGACAGTTAAGGGCGGCTGAGGGATACTCGAACCCGGCATACAGCCCCCCACCATATGTAGCTCATAAGAAGGTGCCAGCAGGGGAGGGGAGGACTGGAGAAGAGCAGAGTGTGGAGATAGGAAATGATGAGTGGGTAGCTGCACAGATATTATTAAAATTACGAGGTTCATTAACAGGAGAAGAGAAGGAGGTAGTAAATAAAACAGGCGATGATAATGCCAGGGAGAGTGAAATGAGGGGGGAGGAGCTGGTAAGAAAAAGGGAAGAGATTTTGGAGGAACGACTAGCAAAATTAAGGGATGAGAAGAATGAATTGATCAAGCAGCTTGAGAGGGAGGAGAGAGAGAGAGCGAGGAAAAGGAAAGAAGGTAAGATGGAATTGGAAAAAATAAGGGAACGAACTGAGGAGCAAAGGAGAGAAGCTGAAAGGGTAAAAGCAGCAGCAGAAAGGGTATCAAGAGTAGTGCTGCGAGAAAAGAAAAGGGAAGAAGAAGAAAAAGAAAAAGAAATGGCAATGTGGAAGAGGAGGCTACTATCAGAAACAACTAAGAAATACGAAGAAGGGAGGGTGATAGAGAGTATAGTAGAAAGAGAAAGGATGAAATGGGAAAGGAAGAAAGAGGATGAAAGAATATTGGAAGAGATGAGCAGTGAAGTGATGGAGGAATTAAAACGGAAAAGGGAGGAAAATAGTAGGGAGATGGAGGAGAGAAATGAAGGAGAAAGAGAAGATAGGAGAAGGGAGAGTGGAGCATGGGGGGATGTCTATAGAAACAAAGAAATAGCAACAACATCAGCACAAAGGGGAGCGGTTGATAAAGGAGAAAAAGGAGAACTGGACCTAATAGACTTACAAACAGTAACGATCAAGGGGAAAAAGAGCAAGTGGGAAGTGCCGTTTATGACTGACTTTTGTAGTGAGGAAGAAGAAGGAGTGGAGAAGGAAGGAAGAAACAGTGAAAGGGAAAGCTTAGATAAACTATACATCACCCGGACCAACACAGACTCACCATGGATCAGTAGGAGAAAGGATGAGCTGGAGAGAAGTGAGGAGGGAGAGCAAGGAATAGCGGAAAGACAGACACATGAGGCCGCACCATCCCCATCCCCATCACGCCCTCCCCCATCGCACCCTACATGCTCAACCACCTCACGCTCGTTACGCAAAATAAAACTCGCACCCTTCACAGACGAACTGACACCCTATGCATGTCGGCTTAGAGACCTCCCTAGTCGCAGGCAGGAAAGACGAATACACATGCCCACATTAAATACAGGAAATGATGAAAGAAGGGGAAAAGATGGAGAAGAAAGAGCTACGAGCAGGGGAAATACGGACGAAATTGAAGATGTAGAAGAAAGGGAAGAGGAGGAAGGGTGTGAGGGCTCGATATTATGGAACACAAAGGGTGAAATGAGAAATAACTTAATGCCACTTTTGGAGAGAGGAGGGGTTAGACGACAGTATGTCCCTTGGAAACATACCGATAAAGAAAATATAAAATGCAGGCTCCCATCATTAAGTGGAGGTGCGGGCAAGCGGATATATGAAATGGAAAAACACACCGCAGGACAGAAACTGGCAGTAGGAGATGTAAAGGGCCTTTTAATATCAATATTAGGGGATAGAGCGGATGACATTTGGAAGAGAGCGGGATTCCATGGGGTTACAATAACAAACACATCGCATGATGGGGCACCATTCGCAAACTGCAGACATGCACTATGGCAGGCACTGAGGGTACAGTACCCAGACACATCAGACATAGGAGCCATTACCTCCCGCAAGATGCGTGAGAACGAAGATCCTGTTGATTACATCGAGGAAATCCAAGAGAAGTGGCGCATGGAAACTAGAGAACAATGGGATAAAACGCCAGCAATATTTTACCATATATTAGTACAAGGGCTCCCAGAAGGAGTTCAGAAGCAACTAAAGAAAGTAGTGGGAATGGAAACAAAACCATGGCCAGAAATACAACTGACTATAGTACATTATTGTAGGACATGGCAAGGGAAAATGAAACAAAAGGAAGAGGACAGGAAAACGGAAGAGGCTAAACTAGTACAGAAAAAGCTTACTAAATACACAATGGAAGGGGCACTAATAACTACGCCTACAACAATGACCCAAAGCCCCACACAAGTAGTGGCTGCACAGGATTCCTCCCAAATGCCACCTTCACAGACTATAACACAACAGGCGCCGCAAATCCAACCATACACGGATAACATGGGAGGAGGACATCCAATGGCAGGAGCAGGGTATTATAATTATAACAGGGGGAGAGGAGGAATTATGAGAGGGAGAGGATACGGATATAACACTCAACAGCAGGTGGGAGGACTTAGAAATTCCTACCCCACAGGGCAACCAGTATACCAGGACAACACAGGGAACTTTCCATGGCAGAGTAGGGAACCACCGATGTGTTGGAGTTGTGGACTATTGGGGCACGCACGTGTAGAGTTAGACCAGGAACACCATCATGGAGTGTACAGGGACAACCAAGGCCCTCACAGGAACAGCAGGGCATACAACAACAGCAGACGCTGCAACAGGGAAATGAACAACAACAACAAATAACACAACAACAGCCACCAACATACTCACTGCCACAACAACAGGTAGCGATAACACAACAACCCCAAGCACAACAAACACAACTGGGTAGGGTGACGGTTTTGGGGCACAACCCTTACACCGGAAATGGCCAGTCGTTGTACCCTCAATAGGACAGCCCACAGACGGCCTTGGTGTGTCCCATCCTGTCAGTAACACCTAATAGTGCAGAGGAACCACGCATAGAGGTAACGATAGGTGACAAAAAATTGTCATTCCTTGTTGATACCGGGGCGACCCGGTCTTGCATAATGGAAGGTAAATTTAAGATGTCAGGCGAAGCCATGAACACCCAAGGATTCTCTGGGGCTAGAGGGTTGGTTCCCTTTACTGATAACATTCCCTTATCTAATGGAGATTATGATCTGTCAGTTCCACTTCTATATTATAGTGCCTCACCAGTAAATATACTGGGGAGAGACATAATGAACAGGTAGAATATGACGATCTCCTTTACTGAGGACGGCATAATTTGCTCTACTCCAGGGATTAACATGCTCACAGCACGACAGATTATGCAAGCATACTGCGGACAGACAGCGATTAGGGCGGAGCCAGTAGATGGCGAACTATTCCAGTATGGAACAGATATGGCAATTGCATGGATGCCAGGGATAGAAGGGAAAATATGGAGGAGGCCAGCTGCCTATTTGTTCAGACCAGAAACACCTGTTAATGAACCAGAAGGAAAGGTGGTTGTAATGGACATTGAGAGCATTATTGCAACAGCTGATTACATTGCTGTACATGCCCAAGACAGAGAAGGAAGAGCATGGAGGGCCGTGATAGCAGTAGCAGAAGGCTGTAGGCTCACCCAGGTGTCAGATGAGGAGCTGTTTTCAGATGAAAAGGAGGAAGGTGAAATGGTGTTTATGATGAGTGTGGAAATATGGCTAAGAGTGGCCCACAAACAAGTAGCACAGAAAATTGCAATGGCACTTGAGGTACCCGCATGCACCCCAGTCCCCTTCTTCAAGGAAGACATGTCAAAGGTACCCAAATCATTGTGGACTACTGGCCCCTATGACGTGGGGTGCATAAAAAGTATAGGGGGAGTAAGAATAAAATTGAAAAAAGGTGCAATACTCCCCAGAGTAAAACAGTACCCACTATCAAAAGAGGCGGATGAGGGCATATATGAAACCATAACGGCCCTTATAAATAATGGCATATTGGTCCCCTCAGAATCACCATGTAACACGGCTGTGTACCCAGTGCGCAAGGCTAAAGGGGGGTCTTGGCGCTTCATACAGGATCTCAGGCCATTGAACAACATAGTAGAAGCAGAATATCCCGTAGCAGCAAACCCGGCCACAATATTGTGTGGCATTCCAGCAGAAGCATCACGATTTACAGTGATCGACCTTAAAAATGCTTTTTTCTCAATACCATTACACCCAGACTCACAAGATCTGACGAGCTTCACTTACAGAAACACAAAGTGGAAGCACACCAAATTGCCACAAGGGTATTGCGAATCACCCTCAATTTTCAATAGGGTAATACAGATGGATTTGGGTAACATTGAAGTAGAAAGCACAGTGTTGCAGTATGTGGATGACATAATAATTTGCAGTACAAACGAAAGAACATGCAGAGAGGACGCCTTAAAGATGTTGACAATATTGGCTGAAAAAGGTTACAAGGTAGACATGGAAAAGATACAGTACTGTCAAGAACAGGTACTTTACATTGGTCAGCTTATATCCCAACATGGAAGAAAGATTGCACCACAAAGAGCACAGGCCATTTCAAACACTCCAATGCCACAAATTGTGAGGGAACTGCAGCAGTTCCTGGGGATGTGCAACTACTGTAGAGCATGGGTATTTGATTACAGTTCGTACATAGGACCCCTGCTTGAGGCGTTAAGGGAAGCTAATAAAGGGGAGAAAAAGCTGGGGTGGACGATGGAAATGAAAGAGGCTTTTGATGAATTGAAAGATGCGATATCAACTGCTCCGGTACTGGCATCCCCAGACTATGAGCGGCAATTTTTTATATTCTCACATTGCGACTCAGCAGTAATGAAAGCAGTGTTGGCTCAAAAAACAAGCATGGGCTACAAACCAGTAGCATTTTACAGTGGCCACTTAGATCCTGTGATGTTAGGTCACTTCCCTTGTGAACAAGGTCTCGCCGCAGCTGCTTTTGCGGTGGAAAAAGCATCAGCAATCACCATGGGGTGCCCAACTACATTGTTTGTGGAACATGCACTATTTGCAATATTGAATAAACCTAAATCCACCCTAACCACGCAAAGAGCGTCAGGTTATGAGATCATTTTATCCAGACCTGAACTATCAATTGTTAGATGTAGCACGGTCAACCCTGCAAGGTTCCTAGTAGAAGTAATTGAGAAGGGAGATTATGCCCATGACTGTACGCAAATAACTGAAATGTACTCATGTACTAGAAAGGTTGAAGAAAACGCACTAGAGGGAGGTGAGCTCTTGTTTATTGATGGGTCATCTACTATCGATCAAAGGGATGGCGTAAGGAGGACTGGGGCTGCAGTGGTAAAAATGATGGAGGTACCGGTGTGTGTGGCAATGAAATGTGTACAATTACCACAGCATTACTCCGCTCAAGCAGCAGAGTTAGTTGCACTGATCTTGGCGTTGAAGGAAAGCTTTGACAAACGGGTGACCATATACTCCGACAGCGCATATGTCACATCCACTGTCCACTCAGGGCTGTCGAAATAGAGAAGAAGAGGGTTTAGGAGAGCTGATGGCACTCCAGTGCAACATGCCCTCTTATTGGCTGAACTAATTGAAGTAATAAATGACCCCCAAGAATTAGCTTTAGTAAAATGCACCGCACACACCAATGGTGAGGACCACGTATCGAAAGGGAATGCAGCAGCAGACGCACATGCGAAGTATGCTGCATACTTTGGTGAGATATGGAACCCCCCAGAGTCACAGAGAGGGAGAGGGAGGGGAATGGCTAAGGAGATGTTGATAAGAGAAGGGTACACCCATCTCCCAGCCACACAGATTATGGAGCTACAAGCGGCTGCACCAATGGCCGAAAAAGAAATATGGGTAAAAAGAGGATGCACAATGTCACCAACCGACGCACTATTGCGCCAGGGTGGCACTGGAAAGGTTGTAATACCATTGGCACTTTTAAACACCGCCCTGAGCCAACTACATCATCCAGCCCACACAGGCAAGGAAGTAATTGCAGCACGAATTAGAGAAGACTGGTTCTGCCCCGAGTTAAATTCCCATGTGTCAAATTTTATCAGTAATTGTCTCACATGTCAACAGTTTACGGCCGGCCATACTCTAAAGGTGATAAGAGGTACTATACCCCGGCCAGAGGGACCTTTCCGGCATCTCCATATTGACTATGTTGATATGATCAACATATGTCAAGGAAACAGGTATATGATTGTAGTAGTATGCCCATTCTCTAGGTGGATTGAGGCAGGGCCCTGTTCACACCCAGATGCATTTAGAGCAGATAAATTCCTAGTGAGGGAGGTCTTCCCCAGGTGGGGAGTGTGCGAGGTGTTAAGGTCAGACAATGGCCCACATTTCGCAAACGAAATGTTCCAGCACATCACATCCTTGCTGAATATCAAGCATAAATTTGCATGTGCATACCACCCACAGGCCAACGGTATATGTGAACGCCTGAATGGCCTATTAAAGGAGGCAATTGCAAAGATACAGCAAACAACAAAGAAGAGTTGGTTATATTGCCTTCCATTAGCCCTATTTGAGCTAAGGAACAGACCAGGGTCCGACCACCACCTCACCCCTCACAAGGTGGTTACCGGACGTCAAATGCGCCTTCCCCTAACGCCAACGTCAAGAGCATTTACCGACCATGAAAGTACAGCAGGTGTTCTTGGTGATGAAATGTACCAATATGTGTCTTCTTTGATTACTAGTGTAGTGTTTGTGTCTCAACAGCTCGAGCGCACACGGGGCGGGTCTAACAGCAATCAACAAGAAGACGCGGATAAAGAACTGGAAAAAGAAAGACAGTGTAAAATTGCTAAAGGTGACCACGTACTACTTCGCAATTTCAACAGGAAATGGATCGATTTACGATTTACTGGCCCCCATCTGGTAGAGGAGGTATCAACAAGAGCAGTAAAGCTACAGGACAAGCGTGCTTGGAACCACCTACATGATGTAAAGATCTACAAACTCCAGACCCGCCCCAGCACCACCGACAGACCCAGTGGGAGAACAGCAACAACATCACCAACGGAGGAAGAAAGTTCTATCACCACCAACGGCCCAAGTGTTCCCATACCCTGTCACTCCCCAGAGACAATAACTGAAGAAGAAAGGAGTGATCCCCATACTGCCCACCCCATGGTCACACGCTCAAGGAGTAAAGATACTTCCACCAGTTGAGCCCAAACCCCCTGCCCACCACCCACTGACCCCTACCCCCACCGCAGTAATAAATGAACTGAAGGACATTGTCTTGCACACGTACACATGTAAACACGTGAATGCTCTCTTTTCTTTTCTCTCGCACATGCAGGAACTGCGTATTATTGTACTGCTAAGAAAATAGATAACTAACAAATTCACTGCCCAGGAGTAGATGGTACCCTCAGACGATAGCTACCCAGAAGAATTGTCACACCAATTTGTATATGAAATAAAAAGGCCAACGTACCTGAAAAGAAGAAGGGTACGTGTCTACTACACAGCATTCCTCTTGGCCATAGAATACTCAATGCCCCACCTCCACCCATACTTGCCGGCCCTAAGAGATAGATCGCTTAGATTAGCGTGGGAACAGCTCTTCGCCTGGGCACTGAATGACTATTTGATAGGGAGAGCTTAAAAAACAACAACTAACACTTAATAACCAGCATATTGAGAATTTTCAGGCGGGCAACTCTAACGTCGCAAGAATACGCTGCCGGACTGCAGCAAGGTAAGAGCAAAAATGCCGGTGAAATTAGAATGTGTAATAAAAATAATAGGGATTTTGATGATCACCGGGTTCGTGGCTGCCTCTGTATGGCAGTACAGCTATGCTATCAATATTATTGCTGTACCTAAACTTAATCCACCCCCATCCCCAGCTGCAACAGGTGTTACGTCAGGTGATACTAGTAAAATTGCGCACAAACAAAATAGAGTTAAACGCAGCACATACTTAGATAATAAAGGCATTGATAATTATATACAAGATTCAGCACACGTCTCAAACAACATATGGTACCAACACATGACCCGCATTGGTAAGCAGACAACAGAGGACAGCTGCTACGTTTGCTCATTAATACCATACGCCATGAGCGCTTCTCGAACATTTGTTGCCACAGAAATAGATGAAAAGACAGCACGATGCATAATATACTTGGCACTGTTCCAAACGAAAGGAAGATTTCAAGGGACAGTGGTGCATATGTGGTGGAAAACACGAGACTCATACCCATACGAAAACAACTTCCTCAAGACTTATTTGAGTTACCACAAGAGCAGTTTACATGCTGAAGCGTTCAGATACATGACAAGTGGTCCTGAAAAGGGAGAAACAAAGAAAGTAACACTGCAGTATTTACCATGTGATTGGTACGCCACTGAAGTTCCTGGTAAACCAGAATGCTGGGAGAGGCCACTGGTGACGATAACGGGGAAGGTGTACTAGGACAACAAATGGGAGATAGGAGTGGTTGGCAGCAACATGGTGACAAAAGAAACTATTTCAACTATCGATGCACACAACCACAGATGTTGGACGACTTGGATTAAGTACGTACCAATGCTCACCTGGATAGAGACGGATGAAGACCCAATAACAATACTGCCGCTGACTGCGCCTAAGGTATGCTACCAACATAAAGGAGAGGTGGACGTAGGATACAACACCAACTGTGCAAGCGTGATGGAGTTACCTGAGGGGGGAGCAGGAACAGCAGTGATAATGGACCATTACTGGGCCTGTGGAGAAAAGGCATACCACACACTGCCCCCTCTATGGAATGGTGTATGCACGATGGTGCACGTCAATGTACCATCACTAGTGGTACCCCAGAAACATGTGAATGTGGCAAACTTTCCCAAAATAAATGAAGGGGACAAGAGAAAGAAGAGATCTGCACCACCTCAGGAGGAGCCAGGAAACAGGACCAACAGCAATAATACTGTCCTAAATAGAAGGAACAGACAAGGAGAACCTCTGACAGGAAATTACCTATGGGGAAGTGCGGAAACAGCACTCACTTCAATTCCACCAGAACACAGACTTTTCAGCAGAGCAGCAATGTTCTTCTCCTCAATAATACATCCGGGACTGCAGGCTTACGCAAACGCAAAATGGCTCCAGATAACTAGATGGGAGCTAATGATGACCATCAATTCTACAGTAAATGGGTTCAACGCAATAAAAGAGGAGCTGCGAGCTATAAGGATGGTAGCACTTCAGAACAGATATGTATTGGACCTCCTCACAGCCATGGAAGGAGGAGTATGCGCAAAGATAGGACAATCATGTTGCACGTTCATTCCTGCCAACGATGCTGACAACGGTACACTGACAGAAGCAGTTTCACAATTGGCCCAGATGCACTCCAAAATGATGGATGAAAGTAAAGGTGTGAAAAAGGATGAGAGCTGGTTTTCGCTATTATGGTCATGGATGCCATCTTGGCTGTCAGATGGACTGAAAATTATAGTTGGTTGTACTATTTTGGCTGGAGCTACACTGATCATAATAAGATTTTGGAAGGCCCGGAAGGCACGCACCACTGACGAGTTGCTTGAAATGGTCGGTATGCACCCCTTGATGCCAGCAGATGACGGCCAACACACAGGCATTATCATACAAGAGAGGGAGAAATTGCGCAACCAGATCATCACCAACCACCTGGACCCACCATCGGTGAAGATCAAGAACCCAAGAAACCCCAGGAGTTACATAGGGAAATGGGTATACTGTACTCCTGGAGGAACCTGTGAATATATGTATTGGTCATTTGAAGATCATGTTAACCACTATGGACATTTAGGAGGAATAACTAAGATATGGAGAGTAAGAGGAGATAACGAAAAGGATATGTTTGTGGTCGACAAGTCGACCAGAGGGGGGACTGAAGTGGG
The DNA here is from genome assembly GCF_040938575.1 of Ambystoma mexicanum. Lineage (NCBI taxonomy): Eukaryota > Metazoa > Chordata > Amphibia > Caudata > Ambystomatidae > Ambystoma > Ambystoma mexicanum. Next base: position 1,245,946,078 of record NC_090930.1, on the reverse strand, counting down.
AGAATGGAAAAACAGGCTCCCGTCCTTCCCCTCTCGCGCCTGGCCTAAAGGATCACGGCCCAGGCACCCGCCACGAGAAGAGTTTGCCCATCTACCAGACGACCAAATACCCTGGTACAGGAACATACGGATGTCTCCATCTGCCTGCCCAGCAGCCCGCCCTGCCCATGCCGACACCTGTGACCCGGATCAACTGGAATAAAAACCTACACGTCGTTAGAGATGCCATGACGGCCTAGCCAACGGTCAAGCACACCTGTGCAAATATACACACTGGACACTCCCGCACCAATCTACACGAAGAATATACTCAGTGCTATGACGTAGGCGACAGACATACTCACGGACGTGCATCTTTATTATTTTCCACATAGGCTCTCAAAATGCAGAAACGCAAGACGCATCATGAACTCATCTAAAGAGCTTGCTTACGCTTCTTCTAAGAACCATGTACCATAATGAAGAATATAACGGAGACACGATACTGGTCATAAGACAATATGATACTATAACCTAAAGCGCCTGTGCACCAAACGGTTTCACCTATGCCCCAGGCCTAAGTAGGCCGCAAGCAAGAGCTCCCATGGACGTTAAAAGAACAAGAGTCAGGTTGCTGATCCTGCAAAATGAGCCTGGCAAAAGCAGACAGCCAAGGTCGTAATGTTGCAAACCTACATTCTGAAAGCAGACCATCAAGGGCACGATGTTGCAACCTCGCACGCCGCGCACCAACGTTAAAATCACACCTGCAAATCAAACCAGGCACACAATGGAAAAACAATATTAATTGTGCAGAATTCTGCCTCAAACACGGTCCCACCTCACGTGACCCAGCCGAACCTGACAGGATGCCAAGCCCAGGAGAAAGAAGGCGTCTAGATCCCTCGTTACAAGACACAGGCAGATACACTTAAAAGGTTCGATGGACATCTGCGACAGTGGGAGTAGTCGGCCTTCCAGCTCATGAATAAGTCCTCACGTGGTCTGCACGTACTCATAGTGAAACACTGTTGCAAATGACAGGTACACCGAGAGCTGGGAACAGCGGTGGTCCCAGGCTGGGAAGCTCGTGGGCGCACCAATCAGAACATGGGGCTCTTATCACTGACGCCATTAACATTAACCAACCACCAGGAGTCTCCATGTAACAATTCTCATGTATCTAATTGTAGGGACAACCCAAATATATCACCTGACTCACCTTTGTCCACTAATATTGTTCTCTATACGTATGCTTTACTAACCCTACCACTCGAGCAACCAATTAAGAGTGGCGATAGGTTTTTTGCTAACTTTCTAAGGTGACGCAAGTAGCGCGTCATACTAAGGTAAAAAGGGCCTGCGAGCCCCACGATTGTGTGTGTGTCAGGACGGACGCGTACGATCCTTGACCCATCCCTGCCGTTTTGTTTAATAAACAGCAGTCACCTTGCTTCTTGCGTGTGTCTCATACTCTATCTCTTCTGGGATATACGGGAGGAGTTGGGGCCTCCCTGCTCGGAGGTCTGCGGACGGCCCGGCCGACCCCGGCAGAATTCCCCCCCCGACACACTAGTCACAGGATTTAAATTGTTATCTTCTATGGACCTGTACTATATGTAGCCTATTTTACTTCAACTGAAGTGTTTAAAAATGTCTTTTGAATCGCCTTGGGTTAGGACTCATGGGCTTTCTCTCTTTGTCTTTCTCTCTCTCTCTCGTTACACAATAAATCTCTCATTACTTTTCCCTGTTACTTTTAAAACTACCACAATCCCATCCCCTGAGTTTGCCATTCCCCTTAGTCTACTTACCATTCATTGGTTCAGCTCAAGGCCTTTGGTATGGATTCCCCCCTCCAATTGACCACTTTCGCCCTCCGTTCGTGATATGCATGTGGAAACCAGGAGGGATTCTGTCAAAGAGGGACCCGTCCCACCATCTCGATTTTCTTGCAAGAATTCTATATCGGCCTCTCTCCACAGGAAACCTTGCAATATTCGAGCTAGATAGTGGAGGGTGCATGATTGTCCAAAGTACTTGAGTCTACTGGTCGATGGGTCTTACTTCCAAAACATCCTCTGCTACCAAGTGAACCCTTTTGGTACTTTTAATTTAGGTAACACATCGTACGATGGACGGGATGCAGAATAACTCTTACACCAATAAGAGGACTGACTCAGGAAGTTGGCAAAATGCCTATGTTTGATTCTCAATGATCTAAAACAGGGAGTACAATAGTCTTCAACAGACAAAGCATAATCTCAAAGCATTTCATAAAAAACCGTACTTATATAACAAAAACTCATCATACGTGACTTCATACTACGTGGCAAGCTAAGAAAACTTATGCGGGATTGTGATAGTACTAAAGGGAGTATCTAAGTGTACTTTCCATAAGGGATTGGATTGTGATTGGGTCTCTATAGTCAGGTGGGCAATTTATCCCCTTCCTTAGTACAACCCATCTTCAACAGTTATTAGAATAACGATTGGCTCTCAAACTATAAGGCCCTTCATTAAATGGGCCTCTACAATTGGTTGGCACTCTTGTATCCTTCTGAACATTTGATTCTCTAAAAGCATGTAAGCTGGTACCCCAGGTGCTGGTGGATGGACTTGACCATACCTCCCCAACCAATTAACCCAACATCTCTGTCGCTCATGCCTTCTGCCATTCAGATTGTCTTTGAACTTGGCTTTGTAGTCACTTTTTCATCTCTGAGAATATAATGGAGTGTGAGCATGTTCTTATCAAGGTTCAGGTATACATGCCCACTTCTATTTCCATCCTGGACTCCTGTGACAGTTGACCGTAAATTGAGCCATTTTATAGCATTTAATTGTCTTGAATAAAGAAACTAGTTGTTCATGGTGTTCTCTCTTTGCAACTTAACAAGGGATGCCTCAGCATCTCACATTCAATGTTCCTAAAGGACTGATAACCAGTTTTGGCTGCCGTTGCCTTTTACACCAGGCCAAGCAGCCTTCCTTTGGTCCATTTTCGAGCCTCAGCTCATTTGTTTGCTGCAACACACACACAGCCATCAATCCTCCTTTCTCCACGGGTTGAGTTTACTAAAATTGTTACATTGATGTCCAGATTCTACATATATATTTGTGGCACCGCCTGCAATCTAATCACTATGTATAGCCAGCCTTTATGATTACTTAGTCTACTTGCGTTACGGCATCTGTATAGTTATAAAATGGCTTGCATTTTCTGAAGTGCTTCTTCACACGTACAATCTTCATTCTGCACATGAACGTTTTCTCGATTCTTTACTTTGCCATCAGATTCTATAAGGTCTCTGTCTTCTCTTATTTGGTCATCCTTCTCAGTGCATCACACTCATTTCTTGTGAAGTCACCAGCCTCTACTTTTCACATCTTTACACTTCTTCAGGGATTTCCCTCAGGAGACCGTCATCTATTCAGGGATACATCATATAGTGTTTTCGCAGTGGATAGCTTGTCTCAAAAGGCTTTTCATGCAAATGGCACCATCACTGACATTGCACATGTCGCAATTTCTGGTTTCCAGCATATAGGCAGAATTGAGGCGGGACTTCCTGCAGAGGCATTCAGCTGCTCCTCAACACAATTTTAGATGAAATAAGACAACACAAAGATGTTGCTATATCGGAAATACAAACCCTTAGAGAAGATAACAGGGAGAAAGATTGAGAATTCCATGCTATGGAAAAGGAGATATTTAAATTACTGGAAGTAAATGACAAAAAGGATTAAGCGCTTAATCAGTATCAGAAACAAATCAATGAATTGCAAGCAATAATCAATACGGTCAGGGATGAGAATTCGGACATCTGTCATGAGGCAGAACAGCTTCACGGACAGTGCAAGAACTTAGAACAGCAAACATTTTGTCTCAAGTCTCAGGAAAGGTGACAAGGCACTACATTCAATAGAACTGAACTCAATCACAGCTCTGGCCAAGAAAACAATGTACCAACATCTGTTCCTGTGGCCAGATCTGGTTATCACCCAATGATGGGGTTTGAGTCACTGGCAAATATTCACAATCATTCCTGCACACAAGAGAACAGAAATGAGCAACATATTGACACAAACCAGAAGGCACTATGTAGTCCTATCAAAACTATGAAATCTATCAAGACTTTGATTAAACCATTAAAAAAGGCGATTGTTGCATGGAAAACCATTTAGAAACCATTCACGATATAGTTAAAGCCCTCAATATACTCAGGGAACAATATACACAGTACCTTCACCTAACACCTAACAATGAACAGGAAAATGTGTCATTGGCGGATTTTGAGAAAGAGGTTAGACATCAATTCTCACCTTATCAGTCTATACAGGATGCCAAATAATCAGCTTCTACTATGACAGCGAAGCCAGATATGACCCCTCCTCAATACCTTCAAAATTTGAAAAGAGCTTTTTCACGCTTTTATGTGGCCTTTAGCCCTAACTTAATTTAAGTCTGCATATTTTTATGGACTCCAAAAAGAAATTGCATCCTGGTTAATTCACGAATTTGACAGGGGAATAAACCATTGGAATGGATAATAGAACAGAGGTCCAAACTATATGAAGTGATATTTGGTCAGAGACAGGAAGGACCTAAGCATACAGAGACAAAATCAAAGTCTAAAGAACCCACGACTGGCGATTTTGGAGGTACAATCCGTAAAGATGCCACTTGAATCAGCCCAAACTCAGGCAAGAAACAACATGCCACCTAGTCAAAGGAGCAAGCCTCCACAGAGGACATCACCCCAAACTCCTATGCTCCAATCCATTGATCCCAGCAATTAGGGATTCTTACATTAGCCCTAGAAATGTGGCTAATTCTCCCAGAGTGGGATTTGTCAACAATATGCCAGGCCTAAATAACAATCAAAATCAAATGTGCAATGGCTCATACCAGACACTAGGGGCTCAGAGTAGATTTGAACCTAATGCAATGGGATATGGCCACCAAGAAAGACCAAGATATGTCGATAGATTCATTGAAAATGGAAACCAGAATAGGGGACAATTCCCACCAAATGAAAGACAAAATATGAATTAGGTCCCTCGCCAATATAACCAATCACCACCCGAGTCGACCATGGTAAAAGGATGATCACTCTGCGTTCGCCACCTCCTGTGTCACATGAATTCAGAGGTAACACAAATAGAAATAAATCTCCTGAGAGGTACCAGAATAGGCCTAATCAGGGTGAGTTTAACCATTACCGGTCCAGGCCACAAAGAGAGGAATTCAGAGACATGGACAGTTTTCAATGCTTAAAGGCCCAAGTCAAACTGCCTCATCACGAGTTTGGTGGTAACCCTTAAATGTGGTGGTAACACTATAACTGCTGCATTTAAGGGTCTGCCAAATCACTGGTGTGGCGGATTTACCCCCAGGTCTGAGCTGGGGCAAATGCACCACGATTTTGCTGATTTTCAGCACTATTAACGCTGGCGGTCATACCTCCAGCGTTAATAGCGCTGAATATTCCCCATTAGGCCCAATGGGGAATGGGAAATTCCTCAATGGGCCCAATGGGAAATAGAGACCTACCATTCTGCCAAACCCGTGATCTGGTGCTAATAGAGCCAGGAGGTTTGACGGTAGGGCTAATAGCCCTGGCGGTAATACCGCCGGGGTTAGCGTCTAACTTGTGATGAGGCCCAAAATGTTGTCTGAATAGATAGGAAAGTTATGTGCAGTTCAAAAGCAACAGCCAAGTGAATGTACAGTATGTCATAGGAGTGCTCTTGTGCGTTCTGACAATAAGTGACTAGTTAATAATCTCTGCACTGATGAAAACCCAAATGTCTATGCATAACGATTCTGAATTGCTTACTGATTTAAAAATAAGAAAACAAACAAATGAAAGCGAGACAGGGAATTCCAAGACACACAAAAAGGGAGTATGGTTCGATTTAGAGTTCAACCAGACTATTGAGGTGTGTGAAAATTACAAACAAAATCGGGAGAAGGAACAAGAAAAACCCAAAGAACAGAGAAAAAGATTTAACAAGAGCACACATTGTGAAAATAAAACACAAGGCGAAGAGTTGGGATCAACAGATAGATTATCCTCACTTGATAGTCAGAATACTGTTGAAACCCATACAGAGGAAACAGTAGTTCAAAAGAAGGGTGCAGGTCAGTCATCTGAGGAATATTTTGAACCAAGGATATCCCAAGGGGCAGAGATGACAGGCTCCATGCAAAACACAGATACGTGTCATGCACCAGAACTTGACAGGCTGCCACGTGGCACTTGTGAAAATACCCAATCAAAAGTTTGCAGTGTAGAAGTAACTGGCATGGACCCAAACAATCAGAACAGTACAATAAGAAATTGGGGTGTGAACACTAGTGGTCCCAAATTTGAGGTGCAGTCAGTGGCAACACTCCAAATGGGTTCTGAGTCCAAGAGAATAGACAAAGAAATTCAGAATGAAGTGGGCAAAAAGGAGGGTAAGATGTCATTTCATATGCCAATTTGCCTAGCAAAGAGTAAAAAAGAACTAAGGAAAGTAAGATCTGAAAAAAGCAAAAGTTCACACTTTCTATGCGTGCTAGAAGAAGTTGAAGATAGGTACTATGCTCCTATTACTATTGAAGACAAATCTAATGCATTTGCAATGATTGATAAAGGTGGCCAAGCAACAATAATGTCAAAAGAACTAGGGAAAAGTATCAATGAAGGGAGATCCCCACAAAATCATATAAAGGTGACACAAAACCAAAGTCCTGTGCACAATTTAAATGGGGAAGAAATACCTATTGAAGGTGTCACTGAGTTTGACATAAAGATAAGGTAGCATCAGAAGAGACAGGAAGTGTTGATCACATACATTAAAGAAATACTGTTTCTCATAGGGACACATTGACAGAAGAGGTTGTTTCCCCTCATTGATGGGGTAAATGGAGTATTGTGTTCATTAGCTAAAAAGCCATTAAAACCCAAGAAAATAATGACACAAAGCAACAGTGTTAAAGAATGCCACACTGTTGCTAAACCAGAAAGTGCAGTGGAAGTATATCTTCAGAATGGCTGTGTACCCAGCGTCACTGTTATTCTCATGTGTCAGGATGAAATGTAAGGAGAAAAAGAGTCATTAGAGATTTATTTGGACCCCAAGACAAAGTGGCAAACAGAAATTGATGAAAACACATTGTGTTTTTATCTGAATGAAGACAAATGCAAACCAAAAGTCACTCCAAAGATAAATAAAGACAGTGGGCCTCCTTACAAATTAGGCGGTCCGGAAATAACGGTGGCGGTAAACCCGCCGCCACTGTTGTTTCCGGACCGCCTGATCCCGACTCCTGCAGGCGGTGGGTGATGTTCCCACCAGGTTTGACCTGGCGGGTTTAACACCGCCCGCCTGCAGGCGGACGAGGAAACACTGGCAGCATCACGAGATGCTGCCGGTGTTTTCATGAACCTCAATGGGAATGGGGATTAACACCATTCCGCCTCTGTGATTCTGGGGAATCCGGGGTTGTAATGCCCCGGTAATTCTGGGAATCACGGAAGCGGAATGGTAATACGAGTCTGGCGGTAACCATGCATTTTTACCGCCTCGGTTACCGCCGGACTCGTAATGAGGCCCAATGACATTTCAAGCATCTCAGAAATACACATGGGAGATGGGCAGTCATAGATTCCTATCCATGTTAATGGGCATACTGAAATGATTGAAGCCACTTTGGTGCTTGAACATGAAAGGTGTTTAATTAATGACAAGATACTCCAGCAAATTATTGACAGGGAGGAGATCCCAAAGTTCAGAATAAAGAATCAACACATTTCTGGCCTAGACGACCCCGAGTCAGGACAAAGGATTGTAGGTAGATGCATGTTAAAGATTACAATTGGTCCTAAGAGTATTCATCACAATGCGTGGATCGTGAGTGGTACACAAAATACATTTTATGTGGGAAATGACATCATGCACAGGATGTGTATGGTATAAGACTTTCTAAATCAAAGGGTTTAGTCCAGGTTGGGTGGAGCCTCACCTGAATTTGAAGACAAAAGACAGGCTTACCATTCTGCCCAGCTGACACCACATGCAGTTGAACTGCAGACGAAAAGGGATGTTACCATACCTGCATTCACCAGATAAATTACTGTAGCATTAGAATACCGAAAGGGACAACAGATATAAGGTTCTGATGCATTTGTATTCCTAAATGCATCCATGAGGCAGCAAGGGTTACAATGCAAATACCACTGATAGAGATTGGGGATGAAACCATTAAAATCCTGGTGGACAATAAAGGGTGTCAAGACATTCATTTAGAAGAGTATTCAGCAATAGGAATGGCAATACAGAAGTCTTATTACACTGCCGATTTCAGTAACCCAGTGATTGGGAACATTCCTGAAAGCTAGGTGACTGCACTCGGTGAGTTACCAGAATCCTTGGATTCTAAGCGTAAGGAATATTTAAAGTTCAGTCTGTGTACCCTTATGAGCCAAGTGAATTAGTGTGCTGTCATAGAGATGATTGTATTCTATTAGAAATAAGTGCATCTAAAAGAGAAAAGCAGCATATTCAAATAGAGGTCAATATTCTAAAATATTTGAGTAAAGCAACCCTCCAAAGAGACACTGCCACATGATTAGAGGAAAGTACAGCGGTTCCTCCTTTGGAGGACTTCATAGAGTTTTCTAAAATGGTAGAGGAGCAAATTTAAGCTGCAGATGCTTGCACAAGTGAAGAAGAAAAAGACCACTTGAAAAACATATTTATGGAATTTAAACAGGTTTTTGCCAAAGATGCATATGATTGTGGGTTGACCGATTTGCATGTTGACACACTGCCAGAAGAACATGGTAAGGAGTATGTTTTTGTACAACAATATAGGTTACCCCGGGCATGTTTGGAATCACTATCTGAAATGATCAAACATTTAGAATCTAAAGGAATCATTAGACCTATTCATAGCACATCAAACACCACTATATTAGGTGTTTTAAAAGCTAATGACCAATGGCACTTTTGTGCAGATCTCTGAGAAGTAAACAAAAAGGTACCTGTTTTAAGGTGGTCTCTTCCATTTATTGATCAGGGTCTTGTACAGGTTCATGGGTCAAATGTGTTTACCACATTAGACCTTACAATTGGATATTGGTGTGTCCCACTAGCTGAAGATATTCACAATTTGTTTGCATTTTCTTTTGACAAATCACAATATGCATGGTCCCGGACACCTTTTGGGTATGTTAAAAGTGGGAGTGAGTTTGGGATATTTCTGTGCAAGGCACTCCCGGATACAGCTGAAAGGGGGACAAGAGTTTATGTGGATGATGTTCTAATCAAAAATGAAGATCTGAAAAGCCACTTCAATACGATTAGACATGTGCTTAGTCAGCTACAGAAGGCTTGGGCAAATGTATCTTTACAGGAAGCACAGTGGTGTAGGAAAAAGGTAAACCTCCAAGGTCATGAAGTGACAGAACATGGATTAAACCCACAAAAGAAAACGGTCGAGGCAATTCATAAAATAAAAGATCCCAATAATTTGAAAACTTTAAATAGTTTGTTAGGAATGATAAATTACAGCCTCAAATGTATTGAGAATTATGCAGAGATTACACAATCTTTAACAAGATTACTGAAACAGGGCATACTCTGGAAATGGGAAAAAGAACAAAATGAGGCAGTAGCCAGGCTAATAGATTATCTAATGAAAGCACCATGTCTGGCATATCCAATGAAAAACCAGGATTTCTTTGTAGAAATAGGATTTACAGGTCAATGCATGTCAGCAGAGTTAGATCAACAACATGACACGAATAACAAAACCCTTGCATATGCTAGCAAAGTATTGTCACAGGTAGAGACTAAATTTTGTGAATGTGAAAAAGCGCTTCTGACCACTGTCTGGGTGTTACAACATTTCCATTCCATAATTCAAGGGGAGCAGGTGATTATTGAAACAAATCACCAACCTCTGCAATTTTTGCAAAGTAACGGAATCCGATCAGGGAATCTGGCCCAGTCAAGAATTACTTCCTGGACATTAGCACTTCAGAGATTTACTGTAGAAGTGAAGTATGGACAACATAAACAGAGCCCAGTTGCTCAAGGACCAGCACAGTTGCATGATTGTGCCACTGTATGTGCATCTTATAACACAGAGCTAGAGGCAATTTTGAATGAATTTGAGCAATCCCTGCACAAAGCAATCAACGAAGAGACATGTAAGGATTTACCAACTGTATGTGTAGATGGATGTGCATACCATGTAGAAAATGATACCGAAAAAGAGCTCGTAGCAGTAATAGGAAACTTATGGTTTAGATGTGATAACATTCCAAGAGAAAGCATGAGAATAGGCCCCAAAAGTAGCCAAGTGGCAGAACTGGCAGCTATTTATAAGGCACTACCTACAGCGTTAGAACATAAACTCAAAGAAATAGTTCTAGTAACTGATTCTGATTATGTGCAAAATAGTTTTGTAGAGTTTTTTACCTGGCTGGAAAGTGAAAGGCATGCTCACCTATAACAAGTAACCTCTTAAACATGGCAAGATGATTCAATTCAGGCTATAGACAAGCTTGGATCAGAAAATGACCTGATAATCCATTGGAGGAAAATACGTGGTCATTTGAAAACACCAGGTGAGGCTAAAGCAGATTAATTAGCCATAATTAGAGCTGTGATGCAGGAGTTATTTCCTATTGGACACCTTCTTGGTGAAATACAGGTAGATGCGATAACACGCTCCAAAACTCCAAAAGCAGGGTAACAGCCTGTGGCACAGTGGAGTTTTGATACTCCAGATCAAGGACTTGATCAAAGTGCAAAAGGAAGACCTTATTCTAGGCCTAGTTGATAACCATTTGCTAGATGCAGAAGAAAAACTTTTGACTGAAGAGGACTGCAAACGGAAAGAGGAATTGAGAGTGCTATTAAAAAACAAAAAGAGAATAAGATTACAAGATGGACCAATGATTAGAGAATCTATGAGTGGCCAAATCCAATGGGTAGTGCCTTTGTCATTCCGGGGATTAATGTTACCTCATGCCCACCATGCCATAAATGCAGGACACAGAGGTTGACAAAAAACCTTGGAAAGGTCTAAAAGATTATGGCTATTGGCCACACATGTCCCAAGATGTTGAGCTCTACCTCAGAGGGTGTTTAGTGTGTCCACAGTTTCAACCTGCGTCAATGGCTCATAGAGCACCACTGATGAAAAGGGGCTTGACACACCAATGATCTGATTTACAAATCGACTTTGTCGGGCCTGTAAAAAGATCAGCAAGGGATAACAGGTACATGCTGACAGTAACTTGTCTAAGGGTGGAGTGCATTCCAGCTCCAGACTGCAGTGCACAAACGGCAGCCACTTTACCTGAAAATCATATTTTTTCAAGATTTGGTTTACCTCAAAGAATAGAGGCAGTCATTCCACAAGTGCATTAATGATGATAATATGGCTAAACTTGGGTGTGAAGAGGAAACTACACATTTTTTACCGGCCCTCTTCTTCAGGGGGAGTGGAAGGTGTAACAGATCAATAGATGATATGTTGAAAATGATTGTAGCTGAATCAGGATCTAGTTGGGATTTGCGCTTTCCATTGGTACTAATGGCTATCAGGCTGTCGCCCTCTAAATCAACAAATCTCAGCACCCATGAAATATTGACACGAAGGAAAATGGTTCTGCCACAACACTTACTTTACAGAACAAATGAACAGGTGCTTATAAATGTGTCCACAATTCATGAATATTTGGAGGAATTGAGAAATCACTTGCAATATGAGTTTGCATTTGTACAGCAAAATTTGGAAAAGGCCGCTGATGGTGCAAATACATATTATGATAGGAAGGCATCTGTGAGAGAATATGAAATAGGGGACTAGATTTACAAGTTTAATTCCGGCAAAGGGAAACATAAAAACACTACATTTCTTGCAGAATGGCAAGGGCCATATAGAATTGTAGATAAGGTTTCACCTGTGGTCTACAAAATTGCTAAAAAGGAGGAAGAATTAACAGTGGAACAGTATGTCCATGTTAATGAAATTAAGCCCTTTGACCCAAAATGTGAAGTGAAAAGGCTAGAGCGAGTTGAAACTAGCAAGGAGTAAAAAAAAGAAAAAATTGAATTGCCATAGCAGGTGGGTAGGTGTAAATAGTGTGAAGATGTCAAAAGGAGAATTAAAGAGGTAAATATATGTATTTATATATATATTCTTGCTATCACCAGACCCTGCATCAGTGTTGGAAAATCACACTCACAGCTTTTCAAATCTGTTGGTTCCAATGGTAGAAAATAGCAACAAGAATGTCACAGGCCAACTTGTTTCTTAATAAAAAAATATTTTAATTCCATCAATCCATTAAAACATTGTTCAGCCATGACCCAGCAATACATTTCATATGTATATATATAAACTTAATGAAGAAAAATACAAATAGACAAATAAGCTGTTATCTGAAAAAACACCATGTGATATTAGTGTGATTAAATCATGTTGTTTTTGAAAAATGTCTTGGCTGCATGGCATGTTATTTCTATAATTTGCATTTGTGTGCATAACTAAATTTGGTTTCAGATGCTCCAATGAGAAAGGGAAAAGTAAAAGGATTGATGTGCTTGATAGTTAAGTTGTCTTTTTCTTTTTACTCTAGAAAAAGAATTGTTTTCCCTGTCAGCGTCAGATCCTTGGAGCAAAGGAACCCTGGATGATACCACTGGATTGGAGTTTCCTGGAAATCCCTCTTGACCGAAGAAGGGGGTGAAGATGATGATCCCAAAAGATGTGAAGACGATGACCCCAAAAGATATGACGATGATGACCCTGAAAGAAGTCCCATTAAGTTCTGGAATGGAGGAATTCCGCCAAGAATGGTTTTATGTGTGATTTCTATTTTTATCACACACTATTTTATTACAGTCTATTATTTGCAAACAATATTTATCACAGACTATGTTTATCACAAATGGATTCTTATTATGAACTGATTTTTACATTTGACTGAAACCAATGACTCAGTTTTTGATTTATGTTTTTTGAAAATGATAATGCTTGCCTTTGATGTTTGATAAAAAAAGAAGATACAAAGGTAAAAAAATAATAAACAAAAAATTGATCACCAATAAGAAAAAAGATAAAGGTGATCAAGAGCTATGAAAAAATGATTTTTGCATTTTTAAAAAAATGTTTGTTTCTTTTTGCTCAAGACTCATTATTCTTTTGCTCAAGACTAGACATTTATACATGATGTTTCTAGTATGAATTTTGACATTTGTGTGTATTTATTTTCCACTGATGAGAGAAGATCCAACTGGGAGAAGCACATGTGTTTTAGAACATCTGTGTTTGTTTTTCCTGTAGTGATTTTTGGCTATATCCCAGCAGTAAAAAAAAACGTCGGGGCTCTGAATTTTAACCACTAGGTTAATCATTTCAGCATGCATATTTTAGCGTGGATTTGAACTGCAACTGGGGCCCATGGTGTGAAACTTATTACTGGATTCAAGAGTGTGAGTCTCAGGCAGAATTAAATAGATGCCAATGCACAGAGTGCATGACTGAAATTGCACATTGCTTCAAGGTGATATTTCAATAAACTGAGCTCCACTAAATATAATACTAACATAAAATGATCATACTAATTTAACCCAACCTCAGTTAACATGTAACTGAATCCCTTAATAACATTTTGTGCAAATTAGTCCATGATAAAACAAGCTGAATGCAAATTGGGAAAATGCACGATGCTCTGGAAATGGAAATCTAAATGTGCAGGCTGAATCTGTGCTGGGTGATAAACTAAAACTATGTGAAGATCATTCTGCTGAAAACAGGGTATTGTATTAGATCAGAAAGTGCAAGAAAGATGTATCTTTTGCTCTCCAGCAATAAAATCATGTGCCATTTCTGTGGAATGATCTGCTCAAGGGGAGGTATTTTCCTTGAGTGACAAAGTGGTTTTTTAAAAAGGGTTTTGAGACAGAGTGGGAGGTCACTCATCTTCAGGCACTGGGAGATGAAGTAACAGGCTGGCTAGGCAGACAGAATCCAGTGCTGGTAAACTGTCTAATGCTGAAGCAGTCCTTATCTGGCTTGACCCTGGGCAAGGCAGGCGGAAAGATTGGGGAAGATCTCCATGCCAAACTGAATCTGAAATACTGCCAATATCTAGGTAAATATAAGTGAGGGGCTGCTTTTGTGAATGAGATCAGGTAGTTGAGGTTAAGAGTTGACTTCATTTTAGGTGCTGTCTATTTTTACCATGCATGTAATCCTGCGCTTATATATTTTTTCAAAATCTTACTGTGTTTTATTAAAAAGTGCAATTCCCTCACCAAGGTCCACGATACCAAGAACAGTTGGCAAGCCTCTGCATAGATAAAGCGCTAAAAGCTATTGTACTCTGAAATACAATGTGAGCATAGGTGTCATTCTGTGTAGCTTGCATATTTCTATTTTACGATACAAAAACAGATTCCAAAGTCATGTTTAGTTTCATTACATTTATTCTGCATGCAGTTTCTTTTATTTGACATACTTAAAGAGACAGATGCACGGTAAGAAATATATCAAAGTAAAGTAGCTGCCATGAGCTGTTCATCTCGGAGATTGCATAGATGTGCAGTATTTCAAGTGCATGTTTTCCAATTGCTGAAATTCAGCCAAAAGGGCCTAGTGTGGTATTGTACATAAGGTACCACAGGAAGTCATGATCCATCCATCCAGAGTGTATCAAGTCCAGTATTTTGTTTGTTGTTAGTGACACTGGTAAAAATAATTACTAGGCAGTGTTCTGAAATTAGTCTCACCACTATAAAAAAAGACCCCAACAGGTTAACACAATATATTGCCATGGATTATAAAATACCACCAAATACCACCATAAAAAAAACACAAAGTAGATATAACCCCACAATTTATCCAACAATATCCAACAGTACCAACCCCTTGGAGGTGTCCTCAACCTGGGAGGAGTTATCCGGTACCCAGGTGCAGCATTGCTGTCCTATAACTTTACATGATCCCCCTTGGGCAGCTAGTAAGTAATGAAGCACCATTCTATTATTGAGGACCAGAGTTCCAAGTGCACCTTGTTCACTTTTAAGTATCTGTATTCCTTTGGCAGTTTTGTAGGCTGCTGTTTGTGGAGGATTCATAGGGCATGAAGATCGGCCCTGTTGTTGTAGGCCAATGCTCGAGATCAGGAACCCTATGAGGCCTTTGGACCATGTCCAGGAGTCACGTTTGGACCGTTGGGGACACATGGCGGATTGCTGGGCAAATGAACCCAATGGTGCACTGACCAGTCCAGTCAACTGGTAGACATTGGGAGGCGCCAGCTCCACAAAGGAAATATAACCCTCTTTGGGTGTAGTTTGCTTTGCCGGTGCTAATACTATGACATTTTCCTATCTTACTGACAGCTGTGGCGTTATAGGTTGTGGTAGTAGCACTTCTGTTAAGGACATAGGTTGCTGGTGTGATATTCATTGAAGGCAGTGTGCCTATCACAATGAAAAAGATCAGAGTGTGTTGAACAAATGTGGCTTGTATCTTGGGAGGTAAAGTATTGGCGTAGCTGGGGTATAAGAATTCCCGGGGAAAGGGATGGGTCATATTGGGACAAGACGAGTCATTGATCAGGAGGTCATAACACCATTCAGCAAGATTGAATGGGATGGGGATGTAGGGAATCCCCCCACTGGCGTACATAGGAGTGTGGGAGCATACATAGCAATCAGAGGCATTCATTAGGTCAGCATAAGCACAAGATAAGTTGAGGAAGGTATTGGTGTCTGGGTGTAGGATGGTGGATGTAGGGTGAGGCAGAGCAAATACCATGATAAGGAACAGCAACATGTTGTAAACAATTCAGATTCAACAATGCAATAGCAGTGTTATTCCTAGCTTTAGCAGTCTAACCCTATGGAGATCAGGGCTTTATGCCCAAAAGTTCCAAAGAGTGTCAGTCATTACAGGACTCTGCCAGGATGACAATGACAGATGCGTAGCGCTTGAAGAAATCAGTTGGGGTGCTGGGCACATTCAGCTGGTCTCCAAAACACCTGTGGGCTGGGGTACTTATGCACCTACACTCCAGGTGCACAGCATTATTGTAGCTGCTTGGTGACAAAAACATTTGAGCGCGATGGGCCACCCATAGGAGACAAGTGTAGCAAAAATCTTTGAGAGCGATTGGACACCCGTTGGAGACAAGTGTGGCGATAACTGCTGATATCAGGTGAGATTGTGGCCACACTCCACAAGTAGTACCGTGGGACAGGTAATGGAACTTCATTGTTGAGGAGAGCTGGATGCAGAGTCACCACGGTGTTAGCTGCTGGGCCCCCAGTGGACAGCTGAAGAGGGGTTTCTTTCTCCTGTTCCACTGCAGATTGCAGCTTTGCTGTGTCTTTGGTGCTTGCGGGCAGCGGGTTGTCTTTATCCTGGATCTTTTGCTGTTTTTTGTCATCGATTGGAGGTGCTGTTTTCACACAAAGGCTGGCTTGGACTCAGAAGTTATGGCATCTACAGCATACTGCATTGTGGGTTGTCAGCGGTATCTGGAAATGACCTTTCCAGCATGGATGCATAGATGATTTCTGCTGAGGCACTATCAGGACCACCGAGTCTCACATAGGAGGCTGTGGAACAGTGTTTCAGGCTGGCGTGGCAGAGTCTCTTGGATTTGCTGGAAGTGAGAACTGACAACGAGCATTCGTCTTTTGCAATATGACACAACAAGATTATCATTCAGTTGTAAGTCACAGAGTTCAGGGAAGGTGGTGGAGTAACTGGCTTTCTCATGAGTATATCATGGGGGAAATGATGTGTAACAGATTTACCGAGTTTCTAAGGTCCATGAGGACAAAAGGGAGGGCATCGGGCCACTTTAGGCTGGTTTCCTGGCAGACCTTGGCAAGGCAGAGCTTCACATCTAAATTTCTGCTGTGCGCTGCCCATGCCGATTGTGGATGAAAACTACAATGGAAGTGCTAAAGGATCCCCAAGGCACTGCAGATGTGTTGTACAATCTGCCCAGTGAAGTGGGTGCCTCTGTCAGAATTTACAGAAACTGGAAGGCCAAAGCGTGTGATGAACTCTTTGAGCAGTTTCTTGGCCACTTTAATGGACTCAGCATATTTACATTGGTAGGCCTGAACCATCCAGAACATTTGTCAATGATGACCAGGACATACTCAAAGAAGGTGCACTTCAGTATGCTAATGACGTCTATTTGGAGATTCACAAAGGGGCCATAGGGCACTTCTTGTGCCCCTGGATTGGTTTTCACAGGCTTTCCAGGGTTGAACGTGAGACATGTTGGACAGGGAGCACAGTATTTCTGAGCAATGGAGGGAAACATAGGTGGAAATGAATATCTCTGGACCTATGAGTTCATCTTTCCCTTGCTTTAATGGCACACACAGTGAGCAACACGTGCAAGATACAGTAATAGAGCTAGTGGGGCCACTAACTGGCTTGTGTTATTACGCCATAGGCGATTGGAGCAACAAACACATTTGTGATTTTCCCAGCCCTTATTTTCTGCTCGAGGGGCTGCATCTTGGAGGTCAGCCAGGAAGGAAAGAGATGCTAGTGGGTCCTCAAATGAGAAGAGACACAGCAGCATATAATCAAGAGCATGAGGGCCATCGAGGGTCAAATTTGTTTTCATGGCCACCAGGCAGCGTATTACGCTGTGAGATGCTGTCTGAAAGTCGAGTGTGGGATTTGCATTTCACAATGGCCAACTTAGTGGGTATCAGAATCGCATTAAGCAGGGCTTCCACATAGGGCGCATTGAAAATGGGAGTACCTTGTGCAGTGAGGTAACCTCCCTGTTTACAGTGGTTTCCGTAGTCATGTGAGATACCAAAAGTGTAAGGTGAATCAGTGTATATAGGTGCTGTGAGTTGTGCGGTTATCATGCAAGCCCGTGTGAGGGCAATGAGTTCAGCAAATTGTGCTGATCGTACTGATGGCAGCTGAAAAGCTTCTAATACTTCAAAGGAAGTGCAAACTGCCAAAACTGCCTGAATACTTCCAGTTGAATGTGTAAGACAAGACCCGTCAACAAAGAAAATGAGGTCTGTATTGGGAATGGGGATATCCTTGACGTTGGTTTTTAGTGATGATACAAAGTCAATCGCTGCAAGGCAGTTGTGCGGTTGGCCGTCATCAGGTGTGGGTAGAAGGGAGGCAGGGTTGAGTGGGGTGCATCGGATGAGAGTGATTTCGGTTGCAGAGAGGAGCAGGTTTTCATATTTGGTGAGATGTGCAGCAAATAGGTGTTAGGTTTTACCCCTGAGGAGGGGTGCTAATGCAGAGTGTGTTACTGCTACCTTTATGTGGTGTGCTAGGGTGATATTGTCAGATTTTGTAAGGAGAAGGGCAGTGGCTGCTACCACTCGGAGACATTTGGGAAACACAGAAACAGCACAGGTCTAACTGTGAGCTAAAATAGGCTACAGAGCGTTCTAAGTCCCTATGCTTCTATGTGAGTGTGCGTAAGGAATACCTCTCTTCCTCCTCACAGAACCGAATGATTTAGAGTAGTCAGAAAGGGTGAGGGCGGGAGTAATAGAGAGGGCAGTTTTGATCTTGGCGAAATCTGTGGAAGCGTTAGGAGACCATGTGAGTTCGTCAGGTTGGGAGTCATGTAGCATCTTTTGCATAGGTGAAACCATGCAGACATAATTAAAGATTATGGGGTGACAAAAACTGATGATTCCTAAAAGGGAGTGCAGCTGTCTTTTGGTGCTGGGCATGGGACATTGTGAGATGCAGGACACTCAAGAGGGGGCCAGGCACCTAACCCTGTGGGAAATGTGGTGTCCTAGGTAACGGACAGTGGGTAGGCAGAGCTGTAATTTTGCTTTGTTCACTTTGTGACCCCTATCTGCTAGGTCCATGAGTAGCACTTAGGACTCTGTGAGTGAGACCTGAAATGAAGGTGATGCTAACAGTTGGTCATCCCTGTATTGGATCATAGTGGAGCACCCGGGTAATATGAAATCCTGGAGGTGTTCCTGCTGAATCTTGGAGCAGAGAGATGGGGAGTCAATAAAGCCCAAGTCACCTGTAGGTGAGCTGACGTCCCTTGTAAGTAAATGCAAAGAGATACTCAGAGTCATGGTGGATGGGGACAGTGAAGAAGGCAGAGACAAGATCAATGCAAGTAAAGAATTGTGTGTTGGGCGGGATACAGGTGAGAATGGTCAAGGGATCCGGCACTGCCAGATGTGAGGGTATTACTGTTTAATGAACGGCGTGCAAATCGTAAGCAAAACAGAATTTGCCTTTGCCCTTATTCTGTACTGGGCACATGCGGGGGGGTGGAGGGGGACTTCCGGATTGAGAGTGATGCAAACAGGTTTAGTGGAGAAAGTGTCCTACCTCATTGGCATGTGTTGCCCAGAGGGCCACTGGCACTGAGTCAATAAGGTGTTGTACCTGTCTAGCTTGCGCTGGTGTGAGGAGTGAAGGGTGCTCTGTAGGGATATAACTGAGAATGCATGACCTTGCAGCCATTCCTGCTGATTCCTCTGTATTTTAAGGAGTAACTGCGAGGCGGAGTGCAGCTGTGTGGCTGGACAGTAACATAACATTTTATTCCAGCCAATGAAGGCGATGTAGAAGGGTTGTAGAAGGGGTCAGACTCAGCGCCATAAGAGCCAGTCTTGCTGCTGAGTTCTGGAGCACCTCTATATGCTGAATCTGATATTTGGGTTGTCCCAGATATATCCTGGTTCAGTAGTCCTGTGATCCCATTATAGTAGATTGAATGTAAATGGAGACAGGGTGTTCTGTGTCCAACTGCGTTGGGAGAAAATTGTCAGAGGACAGGCCAGCCATGTGGCTAGTGGTCTGTAATGAACCCTAAACAATAGAATGTATACACTGCATAAGTCTCACTAGCACTTCGCAATCAGCCTCAGTTAGGCAAGCAATATTGAATCTAACATAGTTTCAAAATTGTATATAGATTTGCAGTTGCAAGGTAGAACTTGAGAGAAATGTTTCAGATTCTTAGTATTTTTAATTTGTGAGTTTATGCACTCGTAGGTCAACTTGTAGGAAGGCAGCCAACACATGTTTTGACTAATGGTCTTTTTCAAGGCTGCATATGCATTATTTACAGTCATTTTGCATCAGTAGATGAATGTTTTTTGGTCACATTCATTTTTGTACAAATTCCCCAAAACGGGTGAAATTAAAAATTAAATGTGATGGATATTCATTGATAGATACACAAGGGCGGGATTCAGGGAGAAGGTTGGATAGACAAATAGACGTGTTGCTTTGTACGTTATCACAGTATTTAACCATAATTCTCAAATTGTAGTTGTGATGCCTTGCATGCCGTTCAGTGCCCAAAACCAACTGATATACAGTTCACGTGCTGTTGTTGTTGTATAATCTCATTTAATACAGTGTGTTACTCTTAACAGTATTGCAAATGCCACACTGGTGCAGAAACCGGGGTGGGTTGTGTAATCAAATTACAGGGTTGCTGAATTAATGATAGTTGATTAATATATATGAACGGTGGACCTGATTCCCTAGGTGTGGGTAGTGTTCTATCCTAATATAGAATGTGTGCTTTTAATTATCACTGTGTCAATGTAATCAACAGCAATCCTCACCTATTATGTTAATTAGGAATGACCTACAAATGATCAGAAAATATATAGGCTGTTATTAAAAACAGAGTGACTTGCAAATGATATAATAGGTTACATGCTTAAAGTAAGTCTTGCCTATTAATGGCAGTTAGCAACATGTTCACAAAATATATACATAAGTAGCACATACCAATTTAGGTGGGCTCTTGATTGTTCATTTGACTCCGCTTGCTTTGATCACTGGTATCATCATCAAAATGTATTTCTAAACTTACATAGGTCAGTTTTCCTGTAATTATATATTGCCCATTAGTAAGGGTATTGTGTACGTGGTCCCTACGAGTGCTAAATACCTCTTTAGCGGCCAGTAAATATGAGTAGCCAACTTACTGTATTTTGTGCGGTGTCCTGTTCGGAAAGACCTCAGAATTGGGACGTGTAGATACGGGTGCGGCCGTCATTTCATTTGAGTGTAAGAGTAATGAAGGATGTCTACATGAAAGCTCAAAGACATCAGGGGAGACCCACACGCATGGTCTGCCGGTATTTGTGGTCTTGGTTACTTGATCCATTCCATGATAATATATTGTGTGCATTGCAAACGCAGTGCGTGTTTAAGTAATAATGCTTGACCTGACAACTAATTATCTTTCAGTTACTTATTAAGTAGGAATTGTAAGGTAGTGCGCAGGAAGGGCCTGAAAAAATGTCTTATGGTACCTGTAATGTAGCAAGGATAAGGTCAGTGTACTGGCAATGCCAGAAAATGATTTGCCTTACTACTTACATAATGTGTGCAACGGGTAATACAGATATGTTTTGTCAATCTAGGAGCCTATTCTTTTCTAGTTCAGCTAAAGTAATCAGTGTTGCAGCTTGCCCCATAAATGGAAATTCAGTGCGCAGAAGTGGGCAGTAGGTGAAGGTGAGGTGATTGGTGTTGCTGCTTTCCTAATAAGTAATGTGGATAGTGTGAGTGCTCCAGCCAGCCCGGTACCCTGCATCAGAGGGCGGGGTTCCTAGTGATAGCCTCGACATCCAAACCATCGAATGCAAAAGCATCGAAAAAAATGCATCAAAAAAATTCATTTTTTTCTTTTTTTCTCAATTTTTTTCTAATGTGGGGTCCCTCCATTTGAATTCCATTTGTAGCAAATTTTTGTGTGAGGTCACCTCCCCGTTTGGTGCATTTAGCTTTCATTAACCCAATGAATCTCAAGTCTTTTTTGTTTGACAATTGATGGCATTCTTGCCAATGCAAAGCCAAAGCTAATTTTGTGTCTTGACTGCCTAGATTGGCAATGTGTTCCCTGGTAGGTATACAAGGCAGCCTGATGCTGCTTCCTATATACAGTTATTTGCATATACATGCCATAGAATATTCCACAAATGTGGTTTTGCAATTTATGAAGTCCCCAATACAGATGTTTACCTCGGTGGCCTGTCTAAATGCAATGCCACACAATTTCCGGGCAGCAGCTGGCATAAGTTATGGTGAGAATTTGCAGAAAACCAGGTCTCTGTTAGTGTATCTATCAGCGTAGTATTAAGATTGTAACAAGGAGCTCATAGTGATATTGCATTGATCAGTAAGCACTTAAGAATGTACATAGGGTCTCGTGAACTCCGTCCCATCCTTATATTTCCTCTGGGAGTGTGAGACACTTGCGTGCCCCTTGCCTGGCCATAACAATGAGCTCTCTCATAGAGCCTTGTCCCCCCTGGTGCCAGAACGATTAGGTACATGTGTACCTAATTTCATGAGTTACTGGCATAATGACGAGGCCAAGAGCCCATCCAACCCCAGACGCGCCCAGACGCGCTTGCCTTTCATGGACCTTCGGTGCACCCTCAGCATGTCCCAAGGGTACACCTACTCCTCGTCCGCTTCAGGCTGAATTATATATACGACCTAGGAAGCTGGAACGTACTGTGGGATTGAAATAAAAAGAAGACTCCCTGTCCCAACTCCAACTTGGATAAAGGTGGCAGTACAGTGAGCCTGTTGTCCCCCAACATACCTCTAAAAACTAGAAATGATTTAAAAGCAATCTAGAAATGAAATTAATCAATTTAATTCATTTTTTCAAATTCAATGTCATTGCCACATAAATCAATAAAAAAATAGGAATATTCGCATCAGCTAATCAGGCAAATTCAATGTAGTGGCAGTCAAACTCACAGATCGCCTCTAGTTAATTCTTGCAATGCTGTGTAGAGTGGCAAGCCTGAGTCTACTGCCACAAAATATTTTTGTAAGTAGTCAGTGGTCCACCTGTATTCCAAAATGTTACGCCGTTTATTTTGGGCGGGAGCAATGAGGGTGGAGGAAGCTAGAGGTTTGGCTCTGGTGCTAGAATGTAGAGTTTGCGGTAGCGTTTGGGGTGCAGGAGGTGGTGCGGGAGCTATGCGAGGGTTTTGGCAGTGGGTGAGGGTGGTTGGAGTTGCATGGCAGCTTGCTGTGGTGTGGGGAGTGGTGGGTCCATTTAATGCAGAGTATGTGATGTGTGGGACCTCGGGAGAGGCGAGTATGGTGCTACTTTGTCTAACAGGTCCACAGGTTGCGCTGTAGGTGCTTCTGAAAGGGAGTCTTTAATAATATCTGCAGAAATGCTTGGGTAGAGGCCTGTTTTGCGAGTGTGTATACTGTTTGGCCGGCCAGCCTTGGAGGGATGCTTGTACTGCTCTTATTCTTCCTCAAGCTTAGCCTCAGAGTTCCTCCGTGATCTAGTTTGACTGTCCTGAAATCTGTCTGTAGATACTTTGAAACAGGTGAAACAGGCCGGCCGATGGCAATCAGGCACCTTACACTTTCTATGTTCCAAAGCCTTACACAAGACAAAAAGGTGATCCTCATGAAATGAGCCCTGTAAGGATATTTGGCGTGTTACAGCACAGAGTACAGCACTACTGCACAGGTAGCAAACAGCACAGAGTACAGCATTACTGCACAGGTAGCAATTTTTTTTTTTGCAGCACCACCACAAGGGTGCGGTGCATTGCTATATGTGTTACCAGATTAACAAGGAAAGACAGGCCATTCAGTCAAAAACGATTTTAACATATAAGATGCAAATCTATTTTTACAGTTAAAAGCACACGTGCACATTCAAAAATGCACACTATTTTTCACCTGAAATGCCTATGGTGCGAGAGACACATTTGAAAATAATAACTAACATTACTTATAACTAACCTGACTAATGAAACTAAAGTTAACATAATCCACTAATAAAAATGTGTCTCCACTGCAGAATTAGGCCTATTCTGAAAGTGAACTTTTAAACGCACATCCATTTTTTTTTCTCTGCTGCCCTGTCCACATAATTACAGGAAGCAAAAGAGCTCGAAAGAACAGGAAATCAGTTGGTTACAAAGTATTACTATAAAAATGAGCCATTGTGTAGAGAAGGAGGAGATGGCATTATTGATTATGATTGGAGCAGCGTCATAGCAAGTATCATGCTAGAGGGAGTGATCAGAGTTTTGCTGGGGGGAGTTTGAGGAGAGAGAAGGGCAGTCAAGATTTGGCAGAGCTGGGAGAAGGACCTTTTTCCTGGTTGGAGCATTCCTATCTGCAAAAGCTGAGAATTCCAGGCAATGACCCCGGTTTGAGAAGGAAAGGCGCTCCTTTTCACTGGGGTTAATCTTCAAGGGAGCCACATTCAGAAAGAGAACAGCTGAAGAAAACTCTGAACAGGTAAGGTAATTACATAAGTGTGGGAGCTGAGTGTGTACGAGAATGTTCAGTCAGAGTAGGAAAGGAGATTCCGGTGCCTTAATCACACGTTAATGTTGCAAATTGTGTTCTGTTCTCCGCCACTCTTTTTTCAATGTATCATAGACAATGCTGGTACTGTGCTATTTTATTTATTTCTGTAAAGAGTGAGATCGTGTTTAAATGCAACTTTTATAATACAGAAAAATATTTGAAAGCAGACGGGTGGTGTGTCTTCTATTTACCTATACAGTGCTGATGATATGGGGAGATTTTTAAACAATGCAATTGTCATTTTAAGACAGATGTGTGCATGATCATATTCAGTATGGACAGTTGAGAGTGATTGTTTGTAGCATAGCTAGTTGGAGGTACATGAGCCAACGGGAAGAGGGACTCTCTGAACATAGTTCCCTACCTTATATAAGGTAGTGGAAATTACCACAAAATTACCACATATAGCTCTCTGTCGTAAATAAGTCAGTGAGATCGCCCATGGTGGCACACTCACACTAACACTGAAAATGTGGTATTCCTAAAATGTAGGTCTGAGGTCTCTCTAGTGATTACACGAAAAATCTAAGCAAAGATAAGGGATTCTGGACATTGGGGCCACAAATAAAACAAGGGAATTATGCTCACCAAAATACCACCAACCACGCATACCAACCACGCATACCAAATATGCATGTCTGGGTGCTGAAATAATGCATGTCCACTGTATTATTGTTGCACATGGCCAAATCTGAATACAAGGAGTGATTATTGCTAAGTTATTTTTTGGCGGTAATAAAATACTGTCAGGCCCCAAAACTCCACAAAATACCCTACATATTTATGGTGCGTTGCAGGCCGGGAAAGTGATCATAGAGTACCTACTGGGCGTGGCAAGCGTGTCTCACACTGCCATTTGCACATTAAAGGGAACCCATTTTATAATAACAGTGTGCCACTAAAAACGAATTTCAGAATGTCACAAAGGGAAACCACATTCTCAGATCTAGTGCAATATTTAGAGGCAAAGTTGTTTGCACATGGGAATTGGTCGTCAAATAGCACGTTAGAATGGAGTAACCGCATTCAGGGTGAGGTGCAGAAAGAAAAACTAGACAATATTTTTGCAGAAGGCAGCATAATTCAGGTCTGCCTTACAAGATTATTGAATGCAGCCGATAAAAGTGCAGAGAAAGACTGTTTAATACGGCTATGCGGCAACATATGGTTTATTTTAAACAAGTCCCTGCGAATGCAAGAGAATGATACTCAGCTAATTAACAGGTTAAAGACTGAATTAGATGGGGCAAGTAAAAATCAGGAAATGTTGAGAGCAGAATTGGATGTATGCCAAAAAGACATGCAATTAAAATGCAGAGACTTTGATACTCAGTTATCCAAAAGCAAGAAACAATTTGAAGATAGTGAGCAAGAATTGGCACACTTAAAAGCCTTAGTGGATCACATTAGGCAGGATAAAGATGAGGTTTTTTCAGAAATGCAGATTTTACAAAAAGAACATTGTGAAAAAGAAGGTGATCTCCAGAGTGCAGAACAAGAAATGATTAAAATGATTCAAGAAAGAGACAAGAGAAATAAAGAGTTCAATGAATGCCAAATGCAAATGTGCGACATGCAGGAGGTGATTAATAAAATGAATGGTGAAAACAACTATTTGCAAGATGAAGCCAACAGACTCCTTAAAAAGTGTAAGGACTTAGAACAGCAAATGTGCATTCCCAGGTCCCAGGAGAGGCGGCAGGGTACCACATTCAATGGAGTGGAGGTGAATTCTAGCTCTGCCCAAAGAGCTAGTGCTCCAGTGACTGGGCCGGTGACTGAACTTGGTTGCAGCGCCCTTGGGGGATTTGATACTCCCATTGGGGGCAGCCACCAATCTCATACACCTGAAAACAGGATTGAATCACAAAATAATGCAATTCCATGCATTGCAACAAGTAGCCCCATAAAAATAATGAAATCCATTAAAGCCCTGATCAAACCATTTAAAAAGGGAGGTGAATGCTGCATTGAGGATCACTTAGAAGCGGTGCATGACATTTTTAAAGCACTCCAGATACCTAAGAAACAGTACAGACAATATTTTCATTTAACTTTAGATGCCCCGACGGCCAGCATCATAAGGGGATTAAATGAACAGCAGAATATGACATGGCTGGAGTTTGAAAAAGAAATTAGGCGTCATTTTTCTCCTTTTCAGTCATTGCAGGAGGCAAAGAAAGTCGCGTACACAATTACTGCTGGACCTAATATATCCCCTCGCCAATTTTTACAAGACTTAAAAAGAGCATTTTCTCGCTTTGATGTATCTTTTGACTCAAATTCCAATGAGTTTAAAACTGCATACTTCTATGGGCTACAGAAAGACATCATATCCCAATTGGTCCGTGAATTTGACCGTGACAAGTCCCTTGAATGGATTGTACATCAAAGCACAAAACTATATGAGGTACTCTATTGTCAGGGTAGAGAAAGTGATAAAATGAAAGATACTAGACCTAAATCTAAAGAACCCTCAGCCACAGTAATGGAAATCAGGTCAGCCAAAATGTCCCTTGAGTCTGCTCAAAGCCAAGGTAAAAATAATGTGACACCTGAACGAAGGGGTAATCAACAAAGATCGCCATTTCCTGTACCAATGTTCCAATCACATGATCTTAGTAATAGAGGGAGCTACATCAGCCCTAGGTATTTAGGGGACAGACCCCGGGTAGGATACCGGCCTGATATGGCAGGTATGAACAATAACCAGAGACAAAATCAAGATCAAAGAAATGATGGTCCCTACCAGTCATTGGGGACACAGAGCAGATTTGATCCCAGCACCATAATATATGGTAATCAGGATAGGCCCCGATATGTGGATCGATTTACTGATAATGGAAATCAACATAGGGGCCAGTACCCACAATCTGAGAGACAGGACATGAGGCAAAACGTGAACTACAGTCCACGCCAGTACAATGATTCCCCACCAGGGGACTATAATCAAAGGATGGGTGCAACCCGCTCCTCTCCACAAATGAATCAAGAGTTCAGAAACCATCCCAACCGACATCAATCACCTGAGAGGTATCAGAATAGATCCAATCAGGGGGAAAACAACCAATATCGACCTAGGCCACAGAAAGAGGATCCTAGAGAGATGGAAAGGTTCCAGTGCCTTGAGGCCCAAGTGAAAATGTTAGCTGAGCAAATAGGAAAGCTCTATACAGCGCAAAAACAACCTTCCAAAGAGGGGGCTGATGGCCATAGCAATGACCGGGGGGCTTCCGAAAAGTGACTAAGTACTCATGATAACTGCAGTGCCAAAATGACAGATTGCTCTGATATAATTTTGCATAACGACTCTGAGATGCCTAATGGATTAAAAATGAAAGTACCAGTAAATGAAATTGTGACAGAAAGTGCAAATACTTCTAAAAAAGAGGTACGGTTTAACTTAGAGCTAAATAAAACAGTAAAGATTTGCACAAATGAAAAAGAAACATTAGGAATTCCAAAAGAACAAAGAAACAGATTTAAGAAAAATGACTCATGCATGGGGAATACCAGTGAACACGGAGTAAGTGGGGATGCTATAGCTCCTTCCCTGGGCAAGCAAAACAATGACCAAACACAGACAGAAAAAGGAAATACTCACAAGGAGGGTACAAGTCAATCACCTGAAGAATTCTTTGAGCCACATATTTTTGAAGAGGCTGAAAGGGCTGGTATCACACTAAATGATCACAAATGCACAGAATTAAAAAATGACAAATTGCTGAATGATGTTGTTACACATGTTCAGTTGGAGGATTGTAATGTGGTCTCTGATGTTACCCAGATGGATGGGCGAACAGTGGCCACACTCCAAAAAACCTCTGATCATGGAGAAATGAATAAAAAATCTCGTGCAGAAATGGGTAAAAAGGAGGTAAAAATGTCTTTCCATTTACCAATGTGCTTAGCCAAAAGTGAAAAAGACCTGAGAAAGGTGAGCCCTGAAATCAGTAAGAATTCACATTTCTTATGTGTATTAGAGGAAGTTGAGGACAGATATTATGCACCCATCACTGTAGAAGAAAAATGCACACCTTTGCTATGATTGACACTGGCGCACAGGCCACAATTATGTCCAAGGAGCTGGTAAAGAGTATCAATGAAGGGAGGCCTCCACAGAGTCAGATCACAGTGAAGGAAAATCAAGGCCCAGTGCATAACTTTAATGGGGAGGAGGTGCCCATCATAGGTGTAACTGAGGTTGACATAAAAATAGGAAAGCACAGAATGAAACAAGAGGTATTGATCACATCTATTTGTGAAATTCCATTTCTGATGGGGACAGATTGCCTGAAAAGATTGTCTACTCTTATAGATGGGGTGAATGGAGTGCTGTGGTCCTTAACCAAAAAACCATTGAGGTCTAAGAAACTAAAATCACAAAAAAGCAATATAAATGAATGTCACACCGTTGCCAAAACAAATGATGCTGTGGAGGTATATCTCCAGAATAGCTGCATACCTAGTGTCACTGTCATATTAATGTGTCAAGATAAAATGCAGAGCGACAATGAAAAACTACCTGTACAAATATACTTGGACCCAAGGAAAAATTGGCAGACTGCCATAGATGAGCACACATTATGTTTTTATCTAAAAGAGAAAACGTGCAAACAGAATATTGCTCCTAAAACAGATTCAGAAAAACACATTACCACTCTGGCAGAAATACACATGGAAGATGAGCAACCATGGGTTCATGTTGGTATAAATGACTATTTTAAAACAATAAAAGCCACTTTAGCGCTTGAACATGAAAGGAGTTTCATTAATGAGAAATTGTTGCAAAAAATAATGGAAAGGGAAGAAATCCCGAGATTTAGGATTAAAAACCAATATGTTTCTGGCTTGGACAGTCCAGACTTTGAAAACCGAATTGCAGGCAGATGCATGCTTAAAATTAGCATTGGGCAGAAAACAATTTACCATAATGTATGGATAGTGAGTGGAGCACAAAATGAATTTTACATGGGAAATCACATCATGCACAGAATGTGTATGGTGTTAGATTTCCTTAATCAAAAAATATGGTCACGCCTAGGTGGTCCGGCACCTGAATTTGAAGACAAAAGAAGGGCTTATCATTGTGCACAACTGGTTCCTTATGCATTCGAATTACAAATGAGGAAAAATACTATTATTATTTCTGCATTTACAAAACAGTTTGCAATAACACTGAAATGCAAAAATGGACAGCAGATGAAAGGCTCTGATGCATTTGTATGCCTGAATGAATCCATAAAACAGCAAGGCCTGGATTATGAATACATTCCATTGGTAGACATTGGTGAGGGATCTGTAAAAATCATGGTAAATAATAAAGGTTGTCAGGATATTCATTTAGAGGAAAACTCCCCATTAGGAATGGCCATACAAAAATCGCATTATACGGCAGATTTAAATAACATGGTGATTGGGAATATTCCTGAAAAATATGTAGATGCCAAGGGCGAGTTGCCAGAACACCTGGACTCTCAGCCCAAAGGAATATTTAAAATTCATTCTGTGTATCCTTATGATTCAAATGAGACAGTGTGCTGCCATCAAGAGGATTGCATAATATTTAATTTAAATGAAAATGAAACAGAAAATCAGCCCATTGAAGTGGAAACTGATATGCCAAAATATTTAAAAGTGGCAGCTTTACAAAAAGACACAGCCACACAGTTAGAAGAAAGCTCCGAGATTCCCTTACCTGAAGATTTTCCAGAATTTTCCAAAATGGTAGAAGAGCAGATCTCCTTAGCGGATGCATGTGAAAGCAATGAAGAGAGGGACAATCTGAGGGAGATATTTATGGAGTTTAAGGATGTATTTGCAAAAGATGCTTATGATTGTGGTTTAACTGATTTACATGTGGCCACACTACCAGAAGGGTGTAGCAGAAATCCAGTGTTTGTGCGCCAGTATAGACTACCGCTGGCATGTTTAGAATCATTGGCAGAGATTATTAAAAATTTGGAATCGCGGGGAATCATCAGGCCCATTAATAGCACATCCAATACACCTATTTTAGGTGTATTGAAGCCAAATGGTCAATGGCGGCTGTGTGTTGACTTGAGAGAGTTAAATAAAAGAGTACCAATATCTAGATGGCCACTGACATTCATTGATCAGGGCCTAGCTCAGGTACATGGTTCAAATGTATTTACCACATTAGATCTCACCTCTGGATATTGGTGCGTGCCATTGGCAGAGGAGATACAACATTTATTTTCCTTTACATTTGACAGGACTCAATATGCCTGGCTTAGAGCTCCGTTCGGGTACATCAATAGTGGGAGTGAATTTGGCATATTTTTGAGAAAGGCCATGCCGGATGCAGCGGAAAGAGGAACAATAGTTTATGTGGACGATGTCCTGATAAAAAATGAAAGCCTGAAAAGCCATTTTGATGAAATAAGACATGTACTTGGCCAATTGCAGAAAGCAGGCGCCAAAGTATCTTTGAGGAAAGCACAATGGTGCAAGAAAAAAGTGAACTTTCTAGGGCATGAAGTGACTGAACATGGGCTAAATCCACAAAAGAAGAAAATAGAGGCCATACAAAGATTAAAAGATCCTAAAAATGTGAAAGGAGTAAAAAGTTTATTAGGGATGACAGACTATAACAGAAAGTTCATTGAAAATTATGCAGAAATCACTCAACCATTGACTAAACTGCTTAAACTGAATACTCCCTGGAAATGGGAAAAAGGGCAGTCTGATGCAGTGGCTAAATTAAAGGAATGTCTTGTAAAGGCACCATGTTTAGCATACCCCATAAAGGACAGGGATTTCTTTATAGAAATAGGTTTTTCTGAACATTGTATGTCAGCAGTGTTATCACAAAAACACGATTTGAATCACAAAACCATTGCATATGCAAGTAAGGCATTTTCCCAAGTTGAAATGAAATTTAATGAATGTGAAAAGGCCCTATTAACCACTGTGTGGGCGCTACAACATTTCCGCCCCATTGTTCAGGGAGAAAAGGTAATTATTGAAACAAATCATCAACCTTTGCAATTTTTAGAGAGTAAAAGAATTAGATCAGGTAATCTAGCGCAATCCAGAATCACTTCATGGACGCTAGCATTACAAGGTTTTCCCGTAGAAGTGAGATATGGACAAAATAAAAAGAACCCAATTGCTCAAGGGTTAGCTGACTTACATGACTGTGCAGCTGAACAAATACCAAATGAAATGGAAGTAGAAACTAGTTTACAGGAATTTGAACAATCACCACACAAAGCTTTTGATGAAAAAACATGCAAGGATTTGCCAACTATATATGTGGATGGTTGTGCTTTTCACATTGAAAATGACAGTAATAAACAGTTAGTGGCAAGAATAGGAAATGTCTGGTTGAAATGTGAAGGTGTCCCCAGTATAGGGATGAGGATTGGAGATAGGAGCAGTCAGGTGGCGGAATTGGCAGCCATTTATAAAGCAATTGCTACTGCAGTTGATAAAAAGTTCAGTGAAATTGTCCTGGTGACTGATTCTGACTATGCACGGAATAGCTTTGTGGAGTATTTGCCTGGTTGGAAAGCAAGAGGCATGGTTACATATAACAAAAAGCCACTTAAGCATGGAAAAATGATACAAGCCATAGACAAATTGGTGTCAGAGAATAAGTTAACAATATACTGGAGAAAAATTTGTGGGCATTTAAAAACACCAGGAGAGGATAAGGAGGGAAATGATAAGGCAGACCACCTGGCTAAGATTGGGGCTGTGATGGGAGAATTGCTACCTATTGATTATTTAATGGGTGAAATACAAATTGATGCAGTCACACGTTCTAAAGCACCAAAGGAGGTAGATCAACCGGTGGTGCAGTGGAGTCATGACACGCCAGACCAAGATTTGATTGAGGCACAAAAGAATGATCAAATTTTGGGAATCTATTATAATCATTTGATAGATCCCGAACAAAATCCTTTAACAGAAAATGACTATATGGGAAAAGAAGAGTTGAGGGTGCTATTAAAGAACAAAACACGAATTAGATTACAGGATGGACTCATGATTAGAGAGTCCATAACAGGACAAATACAGTGGGTAGTACCCCTTTCATTCAGAGGACTAATGCTACACCATGCACATGATGCCATAACCGCAGGCCATAGAGGTTCACAAAAAACATTAGAAATACTAAAAGATTATGCTTACTGGCCACATATGTCCCAAGATGTGGAATTATATACTAGAGGATGTCTAGTATGCGCCCAATTTAAACCTGCTTCACCAATGCATAGAGCACCATTGATGAAAAGAGGCCTAACTCTCCCATGGTCAGATTTGCAAATAGACTATGTAGGTCCTTTAAAAAGGTCAAGCAGGGGACACCGTTATATTTTGAGTGTGGTATGTTTGATGTCGAAGTGGATTGAATGCATTCCTGCACCAGATTGTAGTGCACAAACAGCAGCCACATTGCTGGTGAACCATGTTTTCTCAAGGTTTGGGTTGCCACAAAAAATTGAGTCAGACAGAGGAAGTCATTTCACAAGTACTCTAATGAGTAAGGTATGGCAAATACCAGGTGTGAAAAGGAAACTACATATCGCATATCGGGCGGCGTCTTCAGGTACAGTTGAAAGAAGCAATAGGTCTGTTGTGGATATTTTAAAGAAATTTGTGGCAGAAGCAGGTTCCAGCTGGGATTACGTTTACCGTTGGTTTTGATGGCAATCAGGTCGACTCCTGCCAAAGCAACAGGTGTTAGCCCCCATGAGGTCTTAACAGGTAGGAAAATGGTGTTACCACAACACCTACTATACAGAACACATGAGCAAACCCTTGTGAGTGCATCCACAGTTCATGAATATATTGATGAACTGAGGAGGCATTTGCAACATGCATTTGCTTTTGTGCAGAGAAATCTGGAAAGAGCTGCTGACAGTGCAAAATCGTATTATGATAAAAAGACATCAGTAAAGGAATACAGTGTAGGGGATCAGGTATACAAGTTTCATTTTGGAAAAATTAAACAGAAAAATTCTAAATTTCTAGCAGCCTGGCAGGGGCCATTTCGAATTATAGATAACGTCTCTCCTGTAGTGTATAAAATTTTGAAAAATGAAGGTGAAACAGCAATAGAGCAGTTTATCCATGTAAATCAAATCAAACCATGCAATCCCAGATATGAGATCAGGCAGCTTGAGCATGTAGAAACAGATAAAGTCCCTTGAAGACAAAAAGAGAAAATAAATGGGTACAATCAGGAGGCAGTGACAAAGGAGTTAAAAAGTTGATTGTTATGATGGCACATAAACACTGTAGTATATGTAAAAATATATAATATAAAATAAATAAATAAATAAATAAATAAATAAATGCACATATAACGGAAGCTCATGGTTGGTGTGCAGAGAGAAAATGTATTAAATATTGAATGCTGTTTATGTGTGCTTGTTTTCTTTTAACTTGTGTTTAATTTAAAAAAAAAAAAAACGAAATATTTTTACCAAGCATGTTTTATTTTTGGCAAAAGGGTGAAGTTAGTATTGTGCTATGTACTTAATTTGTTTATTTTCTATTTGATTTAGAAAATTAACATTATTTGGTCGGAGGTTCCGGGATCAGAGGCCACAGGAGACGATGGAGTCCTGGAGTCCCCTGGATGAAGACCAAAAGATGCCTGCCTCCAGGTGGAGGTGAAGACAAGATAACCAGAATGCTAAAAAAGATGACTCCTATGGATCTAAGATTGCCAAGATGAAAGTGTACTCGAATGAACCAAATAACATCGCTGGTCGGGACAGATCAGAGGCAGACAAGAGTGCTGACATATGGAATTCCACGTATTTATTATTTTAATTATTTATTTTAATTTGTTATATTAATTATTTGTTTTGGTTAGTTGTTTTATTTCATTGTTTTTAATTGACTTGAAAAATCTAAACTTAGAGTAATGCCACTTCCACTGAGAAGGCAAATGTAGAACATTTTGTAAACTAATGAACTCAGATGAATACTGTATTGATTGCAACTTTTTCATTGATGAACATGAATATTCATTTTATTGGATTGATATATTGTGAAAAGAAGAAAAAGAACAAATTGTTTTTAGGAATTGGCTTGGATCGTAGCCAGATTCTAAAAAACAAAAGGAGGGTATGTAAGGATATTTGGCGTGTTACAGCACAGAGTACAGCACTACTGCACAGGTAGCAAACAGCACAGAGTACAGCACTACTGCACAGGTAGCAATTTTTTTTTTGCAGCACCACCACAAGGGTGCGGTGCATTGCTATATGTGTTACCAGATTAACAAGGAAAGACAGGCCATTCAGTCAAAAACGATTTTAACATATAAGATGCAAATCTATTTTTACAGTTAAAAGCACACGTGCACATTCAAAAATGCACACTATTTTTCACCTGAAATGCCTATGGTGCGAGAGACACATTTGAAAATAATAACTAACATTACTTATAACTAACCTGACTAATGAAACTAAAGTTAACATAATCCACTAATAAAAATGTGTCTCCACTGCAGAATTAGGCCTATTCTGAAAGTGAACTTTTAAACGCACATCCATTTTTTTTTTCTCTGCTGCCCTGTCCACATAATTACAGGAAGCAAAAGAGCTCGAAAGAACAGGAAATCAGTTGGTTACAAAGTATTACTATAAAAATGAGCCATTGTGTAGAGAAGGAGGAGATGGCATGATTGATTCTGATTGGAGCAGCGTCATAGCAAGTATCATGCTAGAGGGAGTGATCAGAGTTTTGCTGGGGGGAATTTGAGGAGAGAGAAGGGCAGTCAAGATTTGGCAGAGCTGGGAGAAGGACCTTTTTCCTGGTTGGAGCATTCCTATCTGCAAAAGCTGAGAATTCCAGGCAATGACCCCGGTTTGAGAAGGAAAGGCGCTCCTTTTCACTGGGGTTAATCTTCAAGGGAGCCACATTCAGAAAGAGAACAGCTGAAGAAAACTCTGAACAGGTAAGGTAATTACATAAGTGTGGGAGCTGAGTGTGTACGAGAATGTTCAGTCAGAGTAGGAAAGGAGATTCCGGTGCCTTAATCACACGTTAATGTTGCAAATTGTGTTCTGTTCTCCGCCACTCTTTTTTCAATGTATCATAGACAATGCTGGTACTGTGCTATTTTATTTATTTCTGTAAAGAGTGAGATCGTGTTTAAATGCAACTTTTATAATACAGAAAAATATTTGAAAGCAGACGGGTGGTGTGTCTTCTATTTACCAATACAGTGCTGATGATGAGGGGAGATTTTTAAACAATGCAATTGTCATTTTAAGACAGATGTGTGCATGATCATATTCAGTATGGACAGTTGAGAGTGATTGTTTGTAGCATAGCTAGTTGGAGGTACATGAGCCAACGGGAAGAGGGACTCTCTGAACATAGTTCCCTACCGTATATAAGGTAGTGGAAATTACCACAAAATTACCACATATATCTCTCTGTCGTAAATAAGTCAGTGAGATCGCCCATGGTGGCACACTAACACTAACACTGAAAATGTGGTATTCCTAAAATGTAGGTCTGAGGTCTCTCTAGTGATTACACGAAAAATCTAAGCAAATGTAAGGGATTCTGGACATTGGGGCCACAAATAAAACAAGGGAATTATGCTCACCAAAATACCACCAACCACGCATACCAACCACGCATACCAAATATGCATGTCTGGGTGCTGAAATAATGCATGTCCACTGTATTATTGTTGCACATGGCCAAATCTGAATACAAGGAGTGATTATTGCTAAGTTATTTTTCGGCGGTAATAAAATACCGTCAGGCCCCAAAACTCCACAAAATACCCTACAGCCCTCTAGTAGCCACTGATATTCCTTTTGAAATTCACTTTTTCAAATATTTACAGGTGAATGCCCCATATCTTGAGAACATGACAAAGGCATTAGTCCCTACTACAGGTGTAAGTGTTGGTGTGGATAGCCCAAAGCCCATGGCTAAGTCTACAAATCAAAAGAGCGAGGAGACACAAAGGCAGGTAGGTCTGCAGGAACTACATATCAAGAGAGGTGGTGCAAACAACCTCCCGGCAATTGGTATTTACCAGTGGTGACAGCATAAAGACAAACCAGATAGGTGGTACACAGGGAGAGACAGTAGCAAGCACAAATTCATAGAGGCTGCTGAATATAAAGATAAAGTAAAATGCAAGATGGACAAGAGGAACCATGTCAGGTGTAGCACACCAATAACAATTGGTACTTAACCCCCAAATGTCCAAGATCCATCAGCATCGCCTCTTTAGTCAGAACAAGAACAAAGCTATAGTCTATAAGGCTCAGCGGGCCTCATCACAAGCTGGTCGGTATCCTGGCGGTATTCCCACCAGGGCTAAAGGCATTACCGTCAAACTCCCTGGTGCTATTAGCGCTGTATCATAGGTTTGGCAGAACAGTAATTGGGGGTACATGCGCTGGGAATTTGATGATTTTCTGTGCAATTACCGTGCGGTAATACGCCGATGATAATCACGCTGAAAAATTCCCCATTGGGTCCAATGGGGAATGGGGAATTCCCCAATGGGCCCAAAGGGGAATTTTTCAGTGTGATTACCATCGGTGGTATTACCGCACAGTAATTACACAGAAAATCAGCAAATTCCCAGCGCATTTACCCCCCAGTTCAGAGATAGGGGTAAATGCTGCCAAACCTGTGATTTGGCGGACCCTTAAATGCAGCGGTAATAGCATTACTGCCGCATTTAAGGGTTAACACCGGACTCGTGATGAGTCCGAGAGTGTTTTGTCATAGGTAAAGTAATGAAGGGCAGCCAAACACGAAAATGTAGTTATGTTCAAATGTGTTCTTGCCAATCAAGCCTCCCCACAAGCATGGAAGCAAAGCATGTGGGTATGTCTATACACTAAATTGTCTGTAGCGTGGACAGGGCGCTGGTGAATAGTAGCAAAAAAAACTTGACAACGCCCACAATAAATCAAGACATTAAAACACAAAGTCAATTCATCAACCAAAAATCACAATGAAAAGTAACCCAAGGGAATAAGAAAATTCCCTAAACACAGCAGGCCTGCGGGCAGCAATTTAAAGACGTCTGGCATTGGCCAAGGATATGTGTGGTAATCGTGTACCACGACTACCATCTGATTGAGTTGCAAAGTCTAAATAACATGACAGTGGAGGCCAAACAAAAGGCGACAAATCAGCTGCGAAAATAGAATGGCAGTCTGAGGAATGTACATTAATCTTACAGCGCTGTCATGCTGAGAAAGAAATCCAAATAGACAAAAAAGGGGCAAATGCAACATAACCTGTGAGCAATCCCAGGGACCATGCAACAACACACATATGCCCACCCCCAATCTATAAACCCACTAAGGTCACAAATTGTGGTTATGTGGCTGCACACATTAACCACAGGCGTAGCGGCTCTGAAACTCACTCAATCTGGAGGAAGTTGCATGTCTCACTGGTTTGCAAACCAGAAATAGACTGTGACATCCCTCAAGGGCCATAGGCCTGAATCACAAGAAAACACAATGAGGATCAAAACCTCTTCTTCAACCAAAATAAGACAAAATAAGAATCACAACATTGAATGCAACAATGCGATACACAACTTAACAGTAGTAGAAACAGAAGCAGTTTTAATCAGAACATGACAAACAGACATTAATGACATGTACACAATAGACCATGTTGTTTGCAAGAATGGCCCTTTAAAATAGAACTGCACAAGGACTGCATTCTGTATTTCAGAGCTTGCATTTATCATTGTTTCATGTTTGGTGAGAACATAGCAAAAACATTGGCTTCAATGTGAACTCTGGCAGCCTGTCAGCGCTTTTCTGCATCTGGCAGAAAGCTGATCTGATACAGGGAAGAGCGGGGAGTCGTGGATACCCATGTGGCACTCTGTCAGTGCTTCTGGGACCTGGTCTGATAAAATTTGGGAAAACAAAGTTGTTTTTTTCTTTTCTGCCAAGAACGCTCAACACAGACTTGCTACCCTAATGGTCTCTGAGCGACAGCATCAAAAAAAAACTACGCACAGGATAGCCTGTGACACTAATCCAGTGGGCACTCAATTTGAGCAATTTGGGTTATACACATCTCGCTAATGGAACCAGCCAACAGTGCCTATGCAGAAGCAAGACATACATAATAAACGTGATGAATGGGACAGACAAAAATAAATCTCTGCAGCATAAGTATCAACTTAGAAACAGACAAATGCAAAACATACCAGGTGGTGCAGGGAGAGAGACAGCAAATACATGACATGGCAAATCACCATTTAGTCAAAATATAGTGCAGTGTAGAGGAAAAACAAAGTGAGAGAACATAAGTGCAAGATTGTATTTACCGATCAGCCCAAGGGGAATATGTTAAGAGTGGTGGGCTGCGATGGAGATACTCTGCGGACCTCTTGAAACACACCGCAGATTTGGCAACTTCACCATCAAGAGGTGTGCCATGCTTATAAAAACAACTTCCGTTAGTGAGTACCTTGTATGATTTGACCATGCGATTGTGGTCGAGGGCAGCCCACAGCAAATCTCCCATGCAGTTAGGCCAGAGATCACAGCACCATTCTATGGTAGCCAAGATAAGGAACCTTCCCAAGGGCCCCCTCGGCATCAACTTCAGCTTGCAGCAAATAAGGATATTAGACACAGACATATGGTAAACCAAGCTTCTTGTATTAGATTGCAAATGCACAGCATACAGAGTGGGCGGCTGATAAGCAGGAAGATGCTGCAGGACAAGTGTCCAGGCAGTCAGCACATGGCACTATGAGGGGCCTTCCCTTAGAGAACAGGTTATAGAGCATATCCTAAGCAATCAATAATATATTATAACAGTTTCATAATGGGGGTGTTACTTGGCATGACATTGCAGACATTTGGCAATAACTCTCAGCATCTTACTTGTGACCTTGTGATGAAGCTGTGCGGGTACATTGTACTGGAACACGAATAAGCTGAGTTGCAGAAATACTATTGTTATCTGCCATATAGGGTGGTCATGCTATACTTGTAGAGAGCAAAGGGAAAAGAAGGTCTGACATGCCACAGGGTCTTGGTCTAATCAGCACCAGGTTTTTTTTGGGCATGCCGGAAGAGCTGAGTGCAGAGAGAGGCAGAGGGAGAGGCAAAATGTACAAGAGAGAGCCTAATGCAGCATTCCATAGCATAGCATTGCATAACATCACACAGCATAGCCTAACATAGCATAATATCAGATCCTGCCACATCAATCTGTACCACCTATGGATCACTGTGAGTCCCAACATCCATCCCTGATTCAACCCACAGGCACAACATTAAGAAGCCTGGTTCAAAGCTGCTGAACCACCAATAACTGATTATGGTACTGTTGGACAGCCCAAGTCCCCCTGTTCTACTTTTGAAAACCTAAGGTCTTCCAGGCCAACCTTTCAACCAAAAATATATCCTTTTTTACAATATTACATTGATTGTTTGCCTTTTCCTCCCTAATAAGTACCCAGAGTCTTTGCATGATTATGTTTGTCTCTGTTTTCCTTTACAGGGGCTGAATCTTGGTAGTTTTTTCTAGTAAGCAAATAAATTCAATTACATATTTGTGTATTTTATTAAAGTATATATATTTGTATAAAAACCTGATTGGACATAGCTTTATTTTGGACTGTTGTACTATTGCTGTTTGGGATGCTACCCCAGTAATAATGTTGTCACATAGGTTGATCTGGGAGTGCTGGCAAAGTAAATACGCACTGACTACTCAACGCTTACTGGGGTCTGATCAGTAGACCAAAGTCAAGGTGACCACTGCAGCACTGAACCAATCTTCAATGTAGCAGACCCAAACTCATCCAGGGGAGCAACAAAATCTATAACAACTTGCCGCTCCAATTCCTATGCAACTGTAATTTGGCCAGTATTGGTCAATGCGTGAAAAGGTTCGCTTTGAGAGGGTACACGAGAAGAGCGAGCAAGGAAATGGAAGTGAGAGCACACACAAGCCAGTACAGAAAATAAGTTGAATTTGTGGTTTTTCTGTTAGTCTCCATGGCTTCCACCATCTAACCTGAAATCTACCCAGCTAAGAAAACCAAAGGGCTACCAGACTGATGCGAAGCTCCATAGGTCACCCAAGCACAAATTGCTGCGTGCAGAGTAATATTGGAGCATGTAGTGGTGTCCAGGCATGAACCGTGTTGCTGCTAGAGAGCTGGAGTGGCCCACTTACAAGAACATGCAAGCATGTGATCACACCACACTGTGATAAATTCGTTGGCTCCCCACGTGTGGGAGGCTAAGGCCTGCTCCTGTAAACAGCCCTGTAGCGCTGAGGATGCGATTCAACGTGACCGGCTTTGAGGTGTGCTTCATGCAAAATTACATTAAGCATACACTTAGATTGGCTGTGCCTGACCCAAGCTAATTCTATGCACCCTCTTAATTGTGTTTTTATATTCACCTATTACAAACAGCAACTGTGGCAAGCCAGGGAGTGATTCTCACATGTGTGAATGTGCGATGTTTCCACAAACACGTGGCCATTCCCTCTCCCCCCATGACCACATCCGCACTCTTTTGTGAGTTTCCACACATGCACAGCCAGCCTGTGCCTAACTGAAATGTGCAAAAGCAGGTGTTTTGTGTGTGAATTCGGCGCACATTTGCACATTTCTCCATGCTTGTGTGCACGATCGTTGTTTTCTTTTTGATACAGGCAAAGGTTAAGAATTGTGAATAATAAAGGATATATAACCTGGGATGGAGGCCGATAATAATCACTTTCTGTGCCAAGTGCGTGCTGGTGTAAACAGCTCTCAGAAAGCCTCTATTGGTTCCGACGAGAATAAATCAGCGGGACACCAATGCTTTGCTTGTTTAAATGAGTTGGAAGGCATTACTGTCTCCGGTCTGTTGATATCCTGTATGAGAAGTGCTGGCGACCTCAGTGCAGCTTCCGAATTGAGTGACATCAATCACCCACACATAAAACAGAAGAAAAAAAAAAACAGTCTTTGCCTGATACCCTGCCTAGCAGACTCAGCAGAACGTACAAGTGAGAGGAAATAGGCAGTGGGGCTGCGAGCAACGCCATAGCTCAGCCTTTCCGGGTCCCAGAAAGCACTGGGCTGCAGATAAACACGAGTCACCCTAACGGATTCCATCGTTGAAAGCAGCGCGCGGCCTCATTTTACTTCGCCGTCTGTTTTATTAGACTATTCTTGCCTTCCCGCAGAAATACAATTACGTTTATAGTAAATGCTTCACGCTCTTCGAGGACACATCAAACGTGAACACCTACACGCACATACATCTGCAGTCTTTGAGGGCTTCCGAACGTCCTTTGAATTTAGTCCTGCGCGCACACACACACACGTAAAGGAACCTGTCAGTTGAATGTAATGCAGTGTAAAAAAGTGGAGCTTTATATTGTAATAAGTATGGCACAAAAACTTAATTCCAAGCATGTCCATGGATAATGGCTGGTCTGCCACTGCGGAGATCATAGTACAACATTAAAGCACATTTTTGCTCTTTAGGCTATCCATGTTGTACGCTATGTTTTTCATGTACAAGTTCTTATTGTAAATGTAAAAAATAAATAAATAAACAACAATACATGCATGCCATGAATAAACACATCAATTGCTGTTATTGGTACTTATTGAGTGAACCATTCGGTGGCAAGTCATCGACTATTCACCATTACCACTTTTTTGGGGTCTTATGGCATTGATAGTCAGTCAGTGTGTATTTATTAATTTATTTATTTATTGGATATTTGTAAGGAGCCTAAACAGCAAATGGTGTTTGAAGACGCCACAAGAAAAAAAAAAGTGGGGCGGGGAACCAGGTAGAAAGATACAATAACGGCAGGGGAGTGCCGGTCTGCGCAGAACGCAGTGCTAACATGAGAAGGGAAAAGGATGAAGAGTCAAATTGAAGTGCTAATGGGAGGCGAGAGGGCAATTGAAAGGGAGTGCAGGTAAGTGCAGAGAGAGGGGATGGATTGGGAGGGGGGCTGGAGCCCTGTAGTAGTAGAGGGATACAGGCAGCCAGTCACTGAGGCAGAAGACAGCGTTAGCCGGGGAGGGGGAGAGTGAAGGAGGAGGAGCAAAGGTGGGTCTTAAGGAGCTTCCAGAACTTAAGGACATCCGACTCAAGCCTGAGAGATGCATGGAGACCATTTAAGAGGGAGACTCCTGTGGAGGAGAGAGGTCTAACCCTCACTTTTTGCTTAAATATGTGTCTGATTTGCAGATAGTTGGAGCTAGCAGACCAAAGGTCTGTAGCAGGGAGGTATTTAGGAAGAGAGAGTTGGGCATAGCAGGGACCCAGGCACCAGAAAGCCTTGTGGATTATTCAGAGGGTCTTGAGTTTCATCCTAGCAGCAACCTGGAGCCAGCAGAGTGACATTAGGGCTGAAAAGATGCGGTCCCTGGGCTTAGGGCCAAGGATAAGTCTTGCAGTCCTATTCTGGTTTAGTTGGAGGGGGCAAAGGGAGGATGAAGGAAGACTGAGGAAGAGGCTGTTAAAGTAGTAAAGTCTAGGCAGGGCTCTGGAGACAGTGAGTTTCTGGGGGAAGGTGAGGAAAGAAGAATACCTCTGAGGAGGTGCAGCTGTTTGTAGGCCTTCTTGGCAAGATCTACAATGTGAGGAGAGAAGGAGAACAAAGAATCAAAGATGACACCAAGGTGTTTTGCCTCACAAGAGGGTGAGGGCAGGGGGGCCATAGAGGGGATTTAGAGGGAGGGAGGAAGGAGGGATCTGGGGGTCCCAATGAAAAGGATCTCATTCGTACTGGCATTAAGGAAGAGATCATTGGCAGCACACCATGACTGGATAGGAGTCAGACAGTCAGGGATGAAAGAAGAGGAAGAGGAGGGAAGCTTGAAGGAGAGACGCATGTTGTGTGCATAAAACTGGAAGTAAGGAGAAAAGGAAGAGATCAAGTGGACGAAAGGGACAAGGTAGAGGCTGAAAAGCCACAGCGAGAGGATAGAGCCTTGAGGGATGCCGCAGGTGGAGCGTGTGATAGGGGAGAAAAAAGGGCCAAGTTGAACGTGGGATGGGCAGTTGGAGAGGAAAGAGATGAACCCATACAATGCTAGTCCTGTGATGCCAAAGGTGTTCCGGAGCAGATTTGTCAGGGTGGAATGTTTGACCATGTCGAAGGCAAAGGAAAGATCCAGGAGGATAAGAATGGATGGAGAGTTAGAGACAAGATCAGAGAGCAAGTAATCATGGGTGTTGAGTATAGCAGTTTCCATGCCTCTGGCTGCTCTGAAGCCAGACTGGTGGTCGTGGAGACAGTTGACAGATTCGGTGTGTTGGGTCAGCTGGGAGATGGCCAACTTCTCCAGGAGTTTTCCTAGGAAGGGGGTAATGGAGTGTTAGGCAGAATTATATGCAGTACCCTTTGGGAACACCACACACAATTAAGACTGCAAGTGACAGTACAATTTCACCTTTGGTACAAGGCTGTACTACACGGTAAAAGTGGTATCAGTAGCAGAGCAGCCAGACTTATCTCAAGAGTAAGTGAGAAGTATCAAATAGTTACACAAAGGACAGCTATTACTGTGATTCAGGCAAACACTGACTCAAGGTTTTCAAGTAAAAGAATATACATTTATTTCACTCTTCAGTTGTATAACATTACACTATTATAAGC
This sequence comes from Ambystoma mexicanum, assembly GCF_040938575.1. Classification (NCBI taxonomy): domain Eukaryota; kingdom Metazoa; phylum Chordata; class Amphibia; order Caudata; family Ambystomatidae; genus Ambystoma; species Ambystoma mexicanum. Next base: position 1,245,902,067 of record NC_090930.1, on the reverse strand, counting down.
AGTCTAAACATCACTTTCTTAATACACCACATCACTTCCCTTAAATTCCAGTTAAGCTCACAAAATGAAGTGGGAGCAAAATGGCACTCCAGCAATTTAAAATGGAGGGAAAGACAAAAGTTAACAGAAATGGATCCACACCAACAGTGTACTCAGGGCAAGCGAACACGAGAGACTACCATTATAAAATCAGATCTAAATGGCTTAGGGCCAAAGTCAATGGTTCAAAAGTATTTTGCTCAAGATAATACAGTTCAGTGTAGGTCGCGGTAAAGTTTGTGGCACGGTTTCCGGACGAGGTTGGTTGGTAGAAAAGTTAGTTCAAAGAAAAGAGAAGGACAAGCCCTCGGATTGGAGAAAGATTTCAAACACTTTCAACGCGGCTGAACGAAATGCACAATCGGATTTGCACAGTACCTTAAAACGGTGAGGGGGCTGTAGTTGAGGCAGACGTTTCTGGTAGTTCCTGCAGGCTCACAGTTCCTGAAGCGACTGTCAGACTAATCAGAAGTAGGAAGACTCGAGGGTCCTGCGCTAGCTACCCAGGGAAGAAACCAGCAGCAGCGCCAAACAACAAATAAAAGGTGCTCTCCATAAAACCCAAGCAGGGTCCGACCCTCCTGACTATCTGGGCCACAGTAGCTCTGTACAGCAAATTCGACCAGAGGAGGGGTCCTGGCTTGCAGTTTGGGCGAACTGGTTGGTCCCACCAGCTCAAGGGAAGACGTTTCCTGGAGGGTCTTCTCTGTCGTCGGATTCTGGAGATTCGGACCTGCAGCAGGGCTTCACCGGGTGGTTCAGTCGTTGTAGGGGTCCTCTTCTTCCAGTTCCTCATTGGTTCTTTCGTTCCAGTGGCGACTCTGCTCTTCCAGTCCCAGAGACCTGCTTTTAATGCAGTTTTCCCCATTCATACAGCCTGGCTGTCAATCACACAGCTGGGTGGCTGGCCTGGCAAGGCCAGTCCCCTTAGCCAATCAGATAAGAGTGTGACTTGGATTACCATGGGAACCCATGGCAGGGGTCCCAAAACTCCTGCCTCACATCCTGCCTACCCAGACTCTCAGGTGCCTAAAGGAGGGCTCCTGTATGGAAGCCCGCGAAAAGTCGATGAACAAAGGGACCAAACCTGGTTTGGCGCGCAGAGTAAAACACGAGAAAGACATTTACAAAAAGAAATGGCGAATAACCCAGCCGGAACCGTAATAAAATATATATGGTCAAGCAGGTTTATGTTTGAGGCTAATATAATATCCTAAAACAATACCATGGTTATTTAAGATAACTGTGGTATAAAAAATAGGGTAGATACCACTGCCACCAGCCAAGTCTTAGGGCCTCATTACACGGAAGGCGGTGATCCAGGGTGCTATTAGCACCCTGGACCATGCCGGTAAATTACCGGCACTGTCTTGGCGGTAAGGGGATTTACCGCCACATTCCAAGGTCGGTGGGGCGGTAAATCCCCCTTCCGCCATTGCCCTTCCCCATTCCCATTTCTGCCCCATAGGGCTCTATGGGAATGGGGAAGGCGCTAATTACGGCACCGCAATTTTGCGGTGCCGTAATTAGCTCCGAGGTCCCTTAGCGGGTTGGTTTTTAACGCCTGCAAAAAGCAGGCGTTAGAGCACCGACCCGCTAAAGGACCTCGTAGTACGGCGGTAAGGGTTAACGGTCACCGTTGCCATTAACGGTGACCGTTAACCCTTACCGCCGTCCGTGTAATGAGGCCCTTAGTGTAAAGGGAGCAAAACAATGCTCCAAGAGAAACAGACAAAAAGGGATAAGAATTAACCCTTTCCAATAATCCATGGAAGATGGGGTGTACTGGGTCTGTGGTAAAAGTGAATAAATAAAGTCAATGGCAACTTTACCTTTTCTGGGGGACAGTAGTCAGCACCAGAAAATGGAGTCAGTGGGAAGTCTAAAAGACAACCCTGTGTCACTGCACTGAAGGTGCTCTGTAACACTCATGGAAGAATATGGTGCCATGCAGTAGGTGAGGCTCCAGTGCCCAAGATCACACAAAAAGTAGAAATACACTCAGCAAAACACATGTTAGAGTGGGAAAAAGGTTCACACTCTTAGGTGAAAAAAATAAATTCTAGAAATCCAGCAAAGCTGCTGAGGGACTCAGTAGGTAAGGGAAATTAGCCATCTGGAGAATTCTCCCTAACATGGAGATAGGGTGATAGTTAGCAGGGCGGGAGTGGTCAGCAGAGGGCTTCCTAAGGATGGGATTCACAAGGGAGTGCTTGAGTGTAAAGGGAAGGGGCCAGTGGCAAAGGAGTGGTTACAGAAATCAGCAAGGGAAGGCGCATGGAGGCAATGTTTTACTTGATAGTTCTGGAGGAGCAGGGGAGAACCTGTTTGGAGGAGACTTTCAAAGGCAGACTAGTCTATGACCTCATCCGGTGCTGTAGGCGAGAAGGAGGAGAGAAGTAGGAAAGGGGAGAGGGCAGCCAAGGGAGGCATGAGAGCAGGGGAGGTAGGAGGCAGCTGGTATAGGAGAGTGAGGATAGAATGTCCTGAGTTTTGGTAAGGAAGTGAGAGGCCATACATGTACAGAGGGTATGGGATGGCAGGGGAGATGTGGAGACTGCAGAAGGATTGGCAAGTTCCTTGCATATTTTAAACAGTTTGCCAGAGTTGTTAGAGGCCTCAGAGATGCAAGCTTGGATGTGAGCCCTCTTCTTTCAGTGAATGGAGAGTCTGTTTTACTTTTGGAGCAGGCAACAGGCCAGTTTGTGAGAGGATGTGTCGGATGCCCGCCACTTCTGCTCAGCCACTCTGCACTCGTGTTTTACCGAGAGGCTAGGTCCGAGTCATACCAGATGTTGCGCTTGGAGGCAGGATTCATTTGAATCCTCATTACAGGGGCAAGGATACCCAGGTTATAGTGATAGAAAGGTGAAGATTAGCAAGGGAAGTGTCAGTGTGGGAGTCCATGGCAGGAGTGGGTTTGGAAATTAAAGTGGCAGCAAAGGCAGCAACTGACATTCGCTTTATTGGTCAAATGATGGAGAAGGAGACAAGCAGTGCAGGCAGAGGCTTAGCAGGGGTACCTAGGAGATCCAGATGAGAGGACTGGAGGGCATGGTCAGACCAGGAGAGAGGTGTAGTGAGAGGGTTGGAGATAGGGATGTCAAAGGAGAAGAGAGCATACAAGATGTGTCAGGCAGTGTGCATCAGACTGGAGGGATTAATGGTGAGGGAAAGGGCATTGTAGTGGCTGCGGAAGAGTCCAGTGGCCACTTTGGGAGAGTCTAGGTGGATACTGAAGTCATTGAGGAGGAGGAGTTTGTAGGTAGAGGCAAGAAGGGAAGAGGTGATGTTAGATCACTCTGAGAGGAAGTGGGCAACTGGACCATGGGTCCTGTAGATGGTAGCGACAGTCAGCAAAAGGGTTGGAGAGATGCCAAGACTTCAGACAAGGCATTCAAAGGAGGAGTAAGACTGAGTGGGTATAACAGTAGCAGGGATCCAATCAGGGAAGATCAAGGCCACTCAGCCTCCAGACCAGTTATGCCTGGGCTTGGAGAGGATCTTGTAAACCTAACATAGGAGCATATCAAAAACAGTTCCAGAGCTGGTTCAGTGAACCACGTCTCTGTGAGGGTGAGAAAGTTGAGGTCATAGTCTTCGAGAAGGAGACAGATATCAGAAGCGTGTTTGATGGCACAGCAAGAGTTGAGGGTAGCTAATTGGACTTGGTTACCATCTTTGAAGATCTTCCAAAGAGGGGTACAGGGACATGATATGCCCCATCGGAGGTGGAGAAGGGGTAAAGGGTGGCCACTGGAGGAATGGAGGGAGAAGGGAGAAAGCTTATGAGAGACAGAAGACACCTATAAAGAAGGAGAAGGTTGGGCTGGGAGCCCTGGGCCGTGACAGTGACATTGCAATTGCCATTAATAATACACCTAGAGGATGGATCTCCACCACGAGTACTACCTATATGGTTGGGGCGCTGTTGCGCACGCGAGAAAATGGCGGCTCTCGTGTGAGCTCCGGCGGAACTCAGGGCCGCGAGCCAAAAAAAGGCAACTTGCCCGATCCGGTTTCACGCGATTCTGGAGAAGAGAGGACAACAATACAACCCGACCACCCACACGAAATTTGGGTTTGATCGAAGTGGCGGTTCCAGAGATAAAAGCCCGGCAGTCCCACGAAGCGGCCTGAGACTTGCCGGCCGACGAGAGAGGGGAGGAGCCCCGCCCTGCGGCAGCAGGCGTGGCAGCAGCGGACCGCTCGCTTCACCAGCTATCCGGCAGACAAGATTGCAGGCGCCCACTGACCCCACTGGCCTTCATCGCGCCGGCAACATGAGCAAGTTACAGCCCGTGCCTGGGTCGTGCCGCGGCTGAAGAGGTAAGCTCACCCCGCTTCCTCTGAATATCATTGCCCGTTGCGCACCCTGTGGACAACGCTACGACCCCCCCAGTGGATAAGGGGACTCCTGTACAGTCTCTGCGGCGAGGGAGGGCGGTCCCGGGGCCGAGTAGCTCACCTTCCCTCCACTGAGTTACCCATATCTGGACCACGGACGATAAGAGCTCAGAGGCGCAAGCTCAGAGGCGCAAGTCATTAATCCGGCAGCAAGACGGATCAGCCCCCAATATTGTCAAGTAAGATCATACCAGGAAAGGAAACCACAATCACATTATAACTGGGGGGAAGAGGTCTAAACCACACTCGTCTGAGAGAGCCCCCAGACCAGAGACGATGCCCAAAAATTTCGGACCAAAGAAAAGCAGAGGGACCATCGATAAATACACAACCACGATGCAGAGAGAAACCGAAACCGACGGAGACGAGGTAACGCCTGTGCGTGAGAGTCAGAACCCCCCGGCCACCATGATGGACACACAGGCAGTTTTTCAGGTGATGCAGCAAGGATTTGCGGCTCTCACGGACAAGCTGGATGGCATCACGGCAACAGTAGCCAATATAAAAACACAACTAGACAAGACAACCACTCGCATGACCGAGGCGGAATCCAGGATATCTGGCACTGAGGACGCTCTGAAGGCCTTGAAGAACACGGTATCCACAATGGCCATCGAACTAGGCACGGTGAAAAGCAAGTGTGAAGATTTGGAGGCGAGGTCCAGGAGAAACAATATCCGCATAATTGGTGTTCCTCAAGGGGCAATAAAGGGTCCAATGGAGAAAGCGATAGAGGACCTTTTGCGCACACTATTGGGAGATCCGGGATGGTTGCCGACGTTCATAGTGGAAAACCCGGAGCATATTCCAGGCCCATTATAGCACGCATGATGAACTACAGAGACAGGGATCTGGTTCTAAAAACCGCTAGAGAGAACCAGGAGCTAAAATGGGAGGCAAATGTCATCCGCATCTTTCCAGACTTCACCCTGGCGGTCCAACATGAAAGGAAACACTTTACAGGAGTTAAAAAAATGTTGCGTGAAAGACAGGTACAATATGCAATGCTCTACCCCGCCAGGCTCAAAATTCAACATCAGAATAAGCCATATTTTTTCACGTTTCCCGAAGAGGCGGCGAAATTTATTGAAACGCATATTCCCCCTAATAATGGACAGACCTAAAGTGTGGACGATGTGGACAATCTGAAATCTGTGCACAGTTATCATGATCTCGAAATGCGAAGGAACAACATTGACAGAAGCTTCCCTCTGGGAAGTTCATGTTTGGGATGCTAGAAATGAAAAGAAACATACATGTTTCAAACAACAACGGAATTAGCATCCCAAAAGCTCTGAGATGTGTGAGAGTAACAGGAGTGAACCGGACAAAATACTTATCATTACAGTTGGCTCGGGCACGGGAGACGCCGCAGCCCCCCCTGTAGCAGGTGCTCGAAATGTTGTGGGGAGGGGAGGGATGGAAAAGGACTGACACAGTTGAAGTTAAGGGAACTGTGAGGGAGGGGGGAGGGTCTAACTTGGGAATGTTGGGGAGTTGTTCTCAGAAGTTTCGTTTTAAAAACAAGGTTGCAAAGCAAAAAAGCACACAGGTTCTAAGCACTGAATCTATTGAGCAAAAAACGCAGACATACCGAGACACACGACATAACATATACCTCATAGACAATGGATAGGCCTAATGCTGAAACCATTAATGTACTGAGTTGGAATGTTAGGGGTTTGGGCTCCAAGATCAAGATGAGGAAGATAATGGCCTACCTCAACAGACAAAAAGCCAACGTAATTTTCTTACAGGAGACACACATATGCCCACGGCACGGGGAAATATTGATAGCAAATTGGGGCACTCATCAATACTTCACGACTTACTCCACTAGGGCAAGGGGGGCGGAGATATTGATACACAAAACACTACCATTTGTATGTGAGGGGACCGAATGTGACCCTGATGGGAGATATGTTCTAGTACATGGCAGGCTATATGAAAGAGAAATAGTTTTTTTTAATATATATGGCCCGAAAACTGACCAGCCAGGGTTCTACTCCACAGTGTTTGAAAAACTAGCGAGATACCCTACAGCCCGGGTGCTATGCGGTGGGGATTTCAACACGATACTGGATGTACAGCTAGACCGTACATCGACACAGGCCCGAACATTAAACAAAGCAGCACAGACAATACTCACACAAATGACAGATTTACAATTAACGGATGTCTGGAGAACATTGAACCCGGGTAGCAGAGAATACACATACTATTCCACAGTCCACGATATGCACTCTAGAATTGACTTATGGCTAATAGACAATGATAGCATGGCCTGGGTAATGAAAGCCCACATATTTCCCAGAACCTACTCCGATCACTCCCCGATACAACTAACACTGCAAATCCCAGACAAAACCAGCCCAAGGCCGCCATGGAGATTTAAGCCAGCAGCCCTAAGTGACATTGTATATAAAAATTCAATGGCGCAATATGTTCAAGAATACTTCGAGATCAATGAACATTCGGTCTCAACCCAGGCTACACTTTGGCAAGCATTCAAAGTCTGCGGAAGAGGCCACTCGATATCCATTGAAGGGGGAATCCTTAAAGATATTAGGGCTAGACTGGAAAGAATCGAGGCACAATTGTCATCACTACAGACCCAGTATACCATTGCCCTTACCCCACAATTGGGCACTGAAATTAAGACCAAACTAGAGGAGTACCGAGAAGCAGCAGACCAAGAGATAAGATATTTCGACAGGCCCATAGCAGCACGTAGATACGGTGAAGGGGAGCGCTCTGGGAGACTACTAGCCAGAGCGGTGCGGGGAGAAAGGGGCCCCACTAATATACCCTGTATACAAAGAGACAATGGTACAGTATCAACAGACCAGAATGAGGTAAAAGACACATTTTACAAGTTCTATAAAGAACTATATTCCCCCCAGGGCACAGTCACAGATTGCGAGACAGAACAATACCTATCCAAAATACCAACAACACTCATTGCAGAATCGACAAGGGAACTACTAGAGGCACCCATCACTGAGGCCGAAATAAATATGGCAATAAAAGCTCTTCCCAACGGAAAGGCACCGGGTGCAGATGGGCTGGGAGCTGAATTCTATAAAGAGTTTAGCCCAATCCTGACTCCCAGAGTACATGCTGTCTGGGAGGAAGCTCTGAAAATGGGAGTACTCCCCGAAACCACCAGGGAAGCAATAATCAGACTCTTACTTAAACCGGGCAAGCCCCCGGAAGAATGTGGATCATATCGACCATTATCACTAATAAATACAGATGCCAAGATCCTGGCCAAAGTGCTAGCGGCAAGACTTACACCATACATGCCATATATGATACACGAAGACCAGGCAGGTTTTATTACGGGTAGATCTACGGCCACTAACGTCAGACGGTGCCATCAGATAATTTTGTCTATACCGGCCACCACTCAGGGGGTCGCGGTATCCCTAGATATGGAGAAAGCATTCGACAATGTCTCATGGCCCTTCCTCTTTGGAGTGCTGCGCAATTATGGATTTGGCCCAAACTTCATAAAGTGGATTCAGGTGCTATACACACGACCATATGCAAGGATCAGAGTGAATGGAACCCTCACAGACTTATTGGAACTGTTGGGAGGTACCAGACAAGGATGCCCGCTCTCTCCCCTGCTTTTTGCCCTGGAGATAGAACCACTAGCAGACATCCTTAGATCATGATACAGCTCGTTTGGGTTATACCTCGAAGGAAAACTACAAATCATAACGCTGTATGCAGATGACATACTTTTATATTTAAAAAACCCAGACAGGTAGCTAGGCAAGATCCTAGCAGAGGTCAGGAAGTTCGGCGAATACTCAGGACTGCACCTCATCCCCCGCAAGTCAGAAATATTTCCGCTCACAGACGGCACAACACAGCCCCGCAACCTTCACGGACTCATATGGAGTCCGACACACATAATATATCTAGGGGCCCACATAGCCAGAACAGCCCAACTATCCCGAGCATTGAACTACACGACACTAGGCCAAACACTATGTGCAAAAATGAAACGATGGACCGTGCTCCCAATATCAATGGCAGGACGGATAGCCTTAATCAAAATGGTGATATTACCGAAACTTCTCTACCTCTTTACCACGATCCCAGTGTGGCCAGGCCGTGCTTTGCTCACCAAAATAAATAGCGCCTGTATAGCATTTGTCTGGGGCGGACACCCCAGATTGAGCTGGAGAGTCTTGACAGACACATACCCAACGGGAGGACTGATGGCGCCAGACATGGAACTCTATTATTAGCTGCACAGGCACAACAGGCAGCCAAATGGGCCACATGTTTTCTTAACTGTACTGACATAACTGGGTCGCCGCAGGAGAGGGAGGCGGTAGAGGCGCTGCAGAAGATGACTAGACCCACCCCGAAGCATTACAATACAATCAACCCCTCTAGAGTCACAATCACAGCATGGTCCAGAATTGCTGACATATTCGGTGTTAATAAACTATATCATCCGAGTATGCCTATATGGGGAGATCCACAAACGCCACTCAATAATGAAAATGAAATAGCTAGACATTGGAGCAGCAAAGGTATCACACAATGGGGGCAGCTGTATGAGGATCAACACTTTAAATCATGGGAGGATATTAAAGATACGCTGGGCAATACGTACACACATAAACAGCAATACCACAAAGTCGCAACCTTCGCACAGCAAATCCACCCGACATTTCCAGAAGAGCCAGAAATAAACATGCCATTAGGCTATATATTCACAGGAGGAACCCAAAAGGTAACTGCATCTACGCTATACAAAACTATGATACAAACACGCCCAGCAGTAGCCCACACAGCTAAAGGGAGATGGGAAAAAGATCTGGGCCAACGGATAGAAGAACGAGAATGGGCCCAGATTTGCGGACTGACTAAAGGGATATCATGCAACTCAAGGTTTAAACTGATACATTATAAAATAGTGCACAGAACACACTACACTCCATTAAAGCTTAAGCAAATATATCCTACCTCAAAAGGTGCCTGTCCAAGATGTAAATCTGAAGATGCGAATATATATCATATGCTATGGGCCTGCACCAAATTGAGACACTAATGGGAAGAGGTATGCGAAGCACTTAAAAAAATGGCAGATCAACCAGTGATATTGACACCTCGTACTTGCATGTTGGGGGCAGAAGGGAAAATGAACCCGACGTGGCGGAAATTACTGAACCTGGGTTTACTCATAGCCAAGAGGGTCATACTAATGAGATGGAAGAGTGCACAACCCCCCACAATAGACGACTGGTACAGGGACATTTTCTGGATTAATGACACTAAAGAACTGTATATTGACTCGGTCACCCCACGAAGCAGACTGAGAAACATATGGGCACGATACAAGCAATATTTGTCTGAACTACATGAACCAGAACAGCTAGACACGGAAAGCAACTGAATTATATATGTAAAATGTCTGTACAGTCGTAAATTGCTAATGTATGTGCATAACCAGTGGGCAAATATAAATAAAGTTGTAAAAAAAAAAAAGAGTACTACCTATATGGTGCCTCCATTAATGGGAGATAAGGAGAAAGGAGAGAGGGCAGAAACCATACGAGGAGTCCTTAGGCTCGGGGAAGGTGCGACAATGAGGATGTTAGTGACAGTCTGCCTGGAAGAATCATTGACGCAGGTGTCAGCAATGGGCAGGTTTGAATTGGAGACCAGGAGATCCTTTTTTGAACTCTTTCCTTCCAGGCTTCGAGAGGGAAGTAGGACAGGTGATAGAGTAGCAATTGGTGTAAATAGGTGAGATGGAGAGCACCATGGATGGAAGGAGACAGCAGAGAGTTGGACAGAAAGAGCAGAGAGAGTTGGAGAGCTGCACAAAGCATGCCAAACTCACCAAGCGGCATTGCATCCAAGCACATCAATTATTACAATGCAATCATTGCCCTCTTGTGGAATGCAAACATAGACATATAATAAATTGCATATAATTCCACTGCAGTTGCAAGATATGTCACAGCCTATCTCACCAAAGCTGAGACAACAGCGCTGAAAGAGCACTGGGATGACATGTCATCTGACAAATCACTGTCACTAAAATTGTACAGCTCCGGTATAAAAATGCTCTCCCATAGAGAAAGCGGGTGCTATGAAGCTGCAGACAGTACAACAGGTTCAGCCTTATATGGCAAATCTGAACACAATGGGCCTCATTTTCCGGTCCAGAAACAACAGTGCCGGTAAATTTATTGGTACCATTGTTTCCGGATCGGCAAACTACGAGTCTGCTTGTAGGTGCCGTTCCACCCACCAGGTCTGACCCTGGCGGGTGGAACGGCACCCGCCAGCAGACTTTCACAGAAGCACCGGCACAGTTATTCATGGGGCCAATGCTTCCGTGGTCCCCATTCCCATGGAATGGGGATCAACATTTTACCGGTGCCTGACTTACCGGACTGCCGGGGCTGTAATGCCCTGGTTATTCTGGCAAGTCAGGCACTGGTAAATCATTATGGTCTGGCGGCTACCTGCTGTTTTTTCCAGCACGGTTACTACCGGACTCGTAATGAGGGCCAATGTCTGACTAAACCTTGGTCCAGCTTCACCCCGAAAGAAAAAGGAGTATTCAAATCCTAACAAGAGATAGAAACAATAGCCACAATTGATCCCAACAGCCAGGACATTTAAACACAACAATGTAATTGAGCCAAACAGTAGTACTGCTTTGGAAAACATGTCCTTGTATGACATAGCGCCAAACTACACCTATAAAAACAACGTCACACCAGATTTGACAACTGGCAAATATTCTGTCACAACCTGTGAAGGAAGCCTAGTAAAACATTCAAAACCAAGCCTAATGAATCATATAAAGTTATCATTTGAATCTACACAGCATAGAGAACTGTATTAAAAGACCCTACTGCAACTTTTTAAACCTTGGAGAAAAGAAGAATCATTATTCTGTGACTATGACGCATTTGAAGCTGCAGTCAAAGCAAATGAAAGCAGTATAACAAATGTCAATTTCGAACAATACAAACAAATGTTGGACAATGAACGCCAACAAGAGGAAGACATTGATGCTCAACTAGATAAAGACACTCCTGAGGGCAGTCAACCTTCCCTTACAGGAAGCTAAGAACCACTTGCAAACCACTCATTCTAAATGAAGCAGAAATAGCCATGACAGAGGTCGAAAATACCATGGGGGTAATTCATAGAATTTAGCGCACAAGTGGCGCACGCGGCTGGCGTACAGTGTGTGCGAGCGAATCTCTGCGCCAGCCGCGTGCGCTAAAATCCATTTCCGCGCACAGCGTATTCATGGATTTCAGCTACCAAAACCAGCCATGGCGCACAGTGGCGCAGCGACCCTGCAGCTGCACCAGTTACGCCCCCAAGAACGCCCCTCGCGCACGGAAAAGCCATCAAAATCCCCAATCCAGCGCAAAGGGGTGCACTAACCCTGTACCAGCACGGCAAGCGGGATACGTGTATTACAGGGGTGCGCGGGATGTATCACACGCGATTTCAGCAGGGTACGTGTATTTCAGGGGTGCGCGGGAAGTTTCACACGCGATTCCAGCAGGGTACGTGTATTACTGGGGTTCGCGGGAAGTTTCACACGCGATTGGCCCTGTGCGAGCGGGGTACGTGTATTTCAGGGGTTCGCGGGAAGTTTCACACGCGATTTCAGCAGGGTACGTGTATTTCGTGGGTGCCGGAGAGTCCTACACGTGATTTGGCAGTGTGGGTCCTCCCAGGTGTTCCCTGTACACCCTCCATGGCCCCTGCAGGCAGCCCACACCCCAGGGGACTACCCTGCACCCCTGGTCATGTCCCGCAGGCAGCCCACCCAACATGGGCATGTCCCCCAGCAAAGGCACATGTCTGCTTGCACTACTGATTACCAACTCATGTCCCCTTGCACCCCCACCCCCCAGCAGTGCAGGGCACCTGCCAGCAGGCCCCCACTCATGTCCCATTCATGTCCCCTTACACCCCCACCCCCCAGCAGTGCAGGGCACCTGCCTGCAGGCCCCCACTCATGTCCCACTCATGTCCCCTTGCACCCCCACCCCTCAGCAGTGCGGGGCACCTGCCAGCAGGCTCCCACTCATGTCCCACTCATGTCCCCTTGCACCCCCACCCCCAGCAGTGTGGGCTATCTGCCAGCAGGCCCCCACTCATGTCCCCTTGCACACCCACCCCCCAGCAGTGCAGGGCACCTGCCAGCAGGCCCCCACTCATGTCCCACTCATGTCCCCTTGCACCCCCACCCCTCAGCAGTGCGGGGCACCTGCCAGCAGGCCCCCACACATGTCCCACTCATGTCCCCTTGCACCACCACCCCCCAGCAGTGCGGGGTACCTGCCAGCAGGCCCCCACTCATGTCCCACTAATGTCCCCTTGCACCCCCACCCCCCAGCAGTGCGGGGTACCTCCCAGCAGGCCCCCACTCATGTCCCCTTGCACACCCACCCCACAGCAGTGCAGGGCACCTGCTAGCAGGCCCCCACTCATGTCCCCTTGCACACCCACCCCCCAGCAGTGCAGGGCACCTGCCAGCAGGCCCTGACACATGTCCCCAAGCCAACACGTCATCACAATCTAGATCCCTGGCCCTTATGGGCAGCCTCCACATGCCAAACACCCATCCAAGTATTGCATCCACCCACTTAGAAATGCCAATTACATGATACAACCCCAATGGCAAGTACACACGATGGGTGCAAGTGAATGTCAAAACCCATATCATGACATGCATGAAACCAATGAGATGATACCACACATCGAAGTTTGATGAAAAAAATGTAGTAAAAGCAACATGAATGGAATTAAAATCAAACAAACGACAATGGAAATTAAAAAAGAAAAGCTGCATGTTTGTAAAATAATGAAAAACAACAAATAATAATCCAAACGAAAGGTGTCCAAAGTCACAGTTCCAAAAATGAAATCCAAGGGCAAAACAAAAGTGAAAACCATTGCTCCATGGGGAAATCCAAAGAAAAAAGTAGAATCCAACAGTGAACTATATACAGATGAACAATCCAGGGTCCATGATCCCAACTGAAGAAATGAAACCTATCAAAAACTCCTACCTAATAAAAAAACTATATAAAAAATGTGGTCCGTTGTCCTAAAGGTCCAAAATAAAGAAAAAAACAAAGGAAACCTAACACTATCTAACTATTTACAAGGGCAGCGGGCTAGTCTGATGGCTCACTTTTGGATGTCCCGGGCCAGGGCATCATCGAACTCCTGCTCAATGTCCCGGAGGCGGTCCTCTTCCATGGCCCCGAGGGTTCGCAGGGACGATGACATCTGGAACTCCAGGTCCCTGCAAATGGCCTCGAGGCACTCGGCCCGCCTCAGGGCCCTACGCATGGAGTTCTCCGCCCTGACCATCGTGAGCCGTGCCTCTTCCACCCGCTGCCGCTCTGCATCTATCGCATGGCCCAACCGCTGCCACACGGAAGACACTTCCCGTCCAGGGTCCTCCTGCCCTCTGGCCGATGCCTGCCCCTCCGATGATGAAGGCCCCGAGCCATCATGGCTCCCACCTTGTTGTTGCTGCTGCTGCTGTGTTGCTGCCTGTGCCCTGGCTCCTGCTGCCTGCACATCCTCCTCCAGCTGGGGTGCAGTTTTGGAGGTGGCCACCCTTGCTGGACGTCCGACTCCCGACTGTGGCAGGGATCTGTTGTCCACCAGCCTGGCCGCAGGGTCAGAGGCAGCTCCACAGGGAACCCAGGTGATACATGGGTGGGAAGATGGCATGGAGGACGACTGGGGCATAGGGGGTTCAGTTGAGGAGGGGGTCGGAACAAGGTCCAGGAAACGGAGGAATCCGGCCCTGGTGAGCTGTCCCAGTGGGTCACTGCAGTCAACGAGCCATGCGAGAAGACGTGCAGTCTCCTCATGAAAAGACTGCAGGTCACCTTGCATGGCATGTTGACGCAACACCACCCCACCCAGGACAGGCTCAACCTGGTGCCGGATAGCCACATCCGCAGGGAGAGGAAGGCCAGTTGGTGTAAGCCAATACCCTCCCTGAGAACGGGTCTGGACGTAGGCATCCCTGCTGGTGCAAGATGATGCAGTGACAGGATTAGGGACAGGATTGCACACAGGCACCTCCGCGGCGGCCTGTGCTTCCTCCTGTCCCTGGTCCTGCACTGCACCACTAGCACCAGTGGAATCCCCACCTCCAGACCCCGTCTCTGTCCCTTGCATGGCCTCCTCCTCCACCAAACCCCCCACCAACCTGGATGACTCCATGCCATCTTCCTCCGTTGGGTCCTGTGGGGTCTCAGCTGCCCCTTCTGCTGCCGAGGAGTCCAACTCCGACCTCCGCCTCTTTGACCTCCCCTCCGCAGCTGCGGCCTGGGATGCGGCACGGACTCCTCACTCCCCGACGAGATGAAAACCTGGGAGGCGAGCCGGGCCTTGCGTCTCCGGCTGGCGGTGCGATCCCTGCCGCTCCACAGCACCTTCTCCGCCCTCTTCATCAGTTGACGCTGCAGACAGGGAGAAATAAAACACAGGCATCAGGGCACTGTACAATGGACTCATACACACATGACAGTTCCACATGAGTGGCATTGTCAAACTTCAGACATGGCATCACAATCCCCAACACACATGTCATTTTGACTCACACACATGAGCTATTCCACAGCCATATTGCAACAGCCAGCACCATCCATACACATACAACAGCATGAGCAGCCAATGGTGAGCCAGACATCACATGAAACACAGGGAGTGCACTACACATGCACACACGCCACCACACTTACATGCATGTGTACACCTCCGCCAACTGTCGCAGTGTTGAGATCGGCATCCATGTCACATCTGCAAATCAGTTTTCCACATATCAGCGTCACATGCATCCATGTTGCATCACTGTTGCACTCTTGTCAAATAGACACACATGCAAATGTACACGGTGCACATACATGCAGCTGGAACCAACATCCATGTGTGACACCACAACCAAGCCAACTGCCATACACAGTAATCCAAACATGTGTGCTCACACATCTGCATTTGACTTGCATGCTTACCCACACATACACCATCCATGTGTCTCACACATGAAAGGACTTGCATGTGTCTGCCTCACAGCCCTGTACATACACATCCATACATGGCCCTAGAAATACACATGTACAACCTGCACATTACTGGCACACCACCACACGCACAGCTTCCAATCAGTATGCATGTACACTTACCGCTCGACTCCAGACGGGTCTGCCTATCAAGGACCTGGACGTGGAGCGCTGGGCATATGCGTTCCAGGACCCTCATCTGATGTTCCGACAGGTGGCCCCGGCGCCCCTTAGCATCCGCTGCCTTCAAGAGGCGCCGGGCCTTGTTGAGAGTCCTGGACCTGAAGTCCTCCCAGCGCTTCTTGACATGTTGGAAGTCACGGACTGCCACCCCCTCCGCGTTGATGGCAGTCACGATGTCCGTCCAGATCCGAGTCCGTCCTTCCTTGTCGGCGCGGGAACTTCCGAAGAGGGCATCATACTGCCCCAGGACTTGCTCCACCAGGACACCAACTTCGGTGGCAGTGAAGCTGGTGCCCTTCTGCCTCTCTGGCTGGGGGTTGCCAGTGGTGCCAGATGGTGTAGTGCCCGACATGGCAACCCCAGAGGCAGGAGTGGGTGGGCAACTGGGTCCTGGGGCTGGGCTGTGGAGCGATGGTATCCCAGTCGGGAGTCTTCTGTTCCAGCAGGGGTCGTCACAGCAACTGCACCCCTGGCTGATGTGCAGGCAGCAAATAGCAGGGCACGTGGGCAGCAGGCAGTCAGGCAGCAGCAGATGGCAGGTGGGAGCGTGCTCGGGGCTCTGGGGGGCAGTGATTTGGCCTTTTGGGCAGGAGCGCGGTCTTCCGTGTGTTTTCGCGTGGCCAGCTTGATACGGAATGATTTGGCACGTGAAAAAATTGCACGTCAGCGTGTAATTCGAGGAAAGGCCCTTAGCGTGTAAGCGCATCAGCACGCATACGCGATTTCATTGGACCAAAGGCCCGTAGCGCGTAAGCGCGTCTGTGACATATCAGGGCTTGAAGATCCCACGTGGATTTCCACTGCTCTGTACGTGCTTTCCGTGGGGTGCGGTGCGTGTGTTCTCCAGGCGTTGGGGTTCACACGCTATTACTTCACAGCGGGTGGGTGTTGGCTACGCATTCTTCTACATGCAGATGGTGAGTGGTACCCAGCTCGCCCAAGGCCTATCGCGTGTGAAACTTCCCGTGCACCCCCGAAATACACATAGCCCGCTCAATCACGTGTGAAACTTCCCGCGCATCCCCGAAATACACGTACCCCGCTCAATCGTGTGTGAAACTTCCCATGCACCCCCGAAATACACGTACTCCGCTCAACCGCGTGTGAAACTTCCCGCGCACCCCCGAAATACACGTACCCCGCTCAATCGCGTGTGAAACTTCCCGTGCACCCCCGAAATACACGTACTCCGCTCAATCGCGTGTGAAACTTCCCGCGCACCTCCGAAATACACGTACCCTGTTCAATCGCGTGTGAAACTTCCCGCGCACCCCCGAAATACTCGTACCCCGCTCAATCGCGTGTGAAACTTCCCGCGCACCCCCGAAATAAATGTGCCCCGCTCGCACAAGCCCAATCGCAGTATGGGACATTCATCATTGCTGTATATTGCCACTTTTGTAATGCGCAGGGATGCTACCGCCTGCCTTCGTGTGGCGGATGTGTTTCGGCTTGTGCGTGTCTTTGGCTGTGCGCAGCTTTGCCCTATTCGATTCCATGAATACGTGTGGTTCGATTGCATGTGGGCATTCCGTCTGCTTCCCTGCAGTACATCCCCAGTTATGCCCTTATTTTCGCGTGTTGTTCCCCATTCCGCACGTTACGCCCCGTGTTCCGCCCACTTTCTGGTGTATGCGCCGAGGTTGTGCGCTTTCACTGTGCGCGTCGTGCACGCCGTTCGGGATGTTGCAGTGACGTGTGCGCCATGCACAGGTTTGGCGCACATCCGGAGGAAAACACGCACAGGGACTTCCATGAATCGCACTCGTGTGCCTGTTTTTTCGCGCTTGCGCCTACTTGCGCCAAGATTTTCAGCACACGTTTGTTCCATGAATCGGCCCCCATGTGTCAATATAAACAATCTGGAGACTTGTTAGTGCTCAAATCACATCTAAATGATTAACAACTCACCCTTTATCTAGGAGTAACTGAAGAAATTGAACATGGTTTTAAACATGAAACTAAAAAATGCAGCTGTGAAAATTGTAAACCTCTGCTCCTGTATGTAAGTGGTGAAGAGGGTTCTGGTAAAACAGTCTTAATCAGAACATTTCCACAAAATGTTTTAAAACCAACAACCTTTCGGCTGTTGTAAATGCCCCCACAGGTTTAGCTGGCTAAAGCATAGTAGGTGTCACTTTATACTGACTACTGCTCCTTCCAGTAGAACACCAAAACAAATTAAAATACAAAAAAATTATCAGCAGAGGTTGCAGCAGAAGTACACAGAATTCTGAAACTAATGAATATGCTCCTAATAGATGAAATATAATCATAGTTTCCATCCTCATGGTGGCTTTAATTCACCTCAGAATGCAAGAAGTCCTAAAAACCGAATACGAAAAACTGTTTGATGAAAAACATGTTATTGTTTTCGGAGACCTCTTAGAGTTAACACCAGTAAAAGGTCAACCTATTTTCAAAATTTCAAAAAATTGGAACACAAACAATGCTGCAACACACGGAGCAGCTTCGGAAATGTAAATCTCTGGCAACTTTTTCAGGACAGAGAACTAACTCAAAACAAGCGTCGGTTTGCAGACCTCACCTATGCTAACATTTTTAAAAGCATTAGAGCTGGTCTGCTTACTAAAGATGCAAACTCCATCTTAAATAAATGAGCTATATGGTGAAACACATCTGCTCCTGATGTAATGGAACAACTAACTCAACAAAATCAAAGATGCATGTCCTTTATGCCAACCCATGCAAGCTGTAGTCAATTCAATGAGACAATGTTAAAAAAAGAAATGCAACCCATAATGCATATCAGCTCCACAGACAAACTAGAAGTGCAGAACATGACAGTCCCTATTTGTCAACAAGCAACAGCACAACTAAATAGCTTGGAAAAATCTTCAACAAAGCTAGATTAGAAAAAAAATTTACTTTGTGCCTAAAATGTAGAGTAATTTCGAAACGTAACCCTGATGTTGAACAAGGTTTAGTGAATGGAACAATTGGTACAGTTGTTGGCTTCCAAACATATCCACATGACAACATTCAGTTTGTCCACATCCACTTTGACAAATTTGCAGAAGTTAAAGAAAATGGCCCACGATAGCATGGTTCCTTCTTTCCAAAGACATGTACAAAAGCAGAGAATAATTTTCTAATTCTCGTTCTTATGCAGTCACTATTCACAAATCACAACCTTTGATCAAGCATTGATTGACATTGGCAGCACAATCTTTAAGGAAGATATGAGTTACGTAGCACTTTCAGGTCTGCGTACACTCAATGGTCTAATCCTAGTTAACTTTTTTTTAAAAATACATTTCTTTATTGAAGTTTTTCACATAGAAATTAAACCGTAAGAAAAACGCGTACAACAAATCCCTTCCCTCCCAGATTCTTTGACTTCCTCCCTCCCCCTTTTCCCCATAACTTTCCTCTCTTCTTCCCTCCTCTCCTACCTGTCCCCCAGGTGGCACCAGTCCTTGACTCCACTTCGCTCAATGCCAGTAAGTTGTTGCAGTCAGTTGTGCATTGGCTCTTGCGATTCGCTCCCCCCGGTCACTGTTTATTGAGACTGCATAAAAGTTTCTTCACAGGGGTCTCAAATCTTGCATGGAGGCCAGTTCATAGAGCAATTGCCCCCAGTCCAGAACAAGTGTGTTTTCCCCTTCCAGATCTCTGTGCTTGCTTAGGTAAGCCACTTCTGTGAAACCCCAACTATGTGCATCTTGAAGTCATTGTCCCAGCAATAGGCCCTCAGGTTTTTCCCAAGCGATCGTTATTTGCCATTTGGCTAGTCCCAAAAGTAATCTCGCAAAATAGTTCTGTGTTCTATATCTCTTCACCCCAGGTAGTAGACCCCACAGACACACCCCGTATGTACATTCATGCCTACTCCCTAGTAGAGCGTTCAACCATTCCAGCATCTGAAAGAACACCTTTGTGATGACATATGGGATGTTTGTAAAATAATATAAAAGTCTTGGGAGGACTACCATTTTGCAAATTGCAACTCTCCCCATCAGCGAGAGGGGTAGCTACTTCCAGAATTGTACTGTGTCTCCAATGCGAGAGAAGGCCCTCTCTGTGTTGTACGTGAATGTCTCCTCCATAGCATGGAAAACCTGGATCCCCAAGTACTTTAAGGATTCACCCTCCCTGGAGACCCCAATCTGGGAGTGTGTCTCTCCCCTGGGTTCTCAGTGCTGCTAGAGGGAATAGTAGCGACTTTTCTCTGTTAATCTGATAACCTGATAATTTGCAGAAGTTGTCTAGTACCTCCAATATAATAAGCATATTGCTAAGAGGATTATCCACGTACAACAGAATGTCATCTGCGTAAGGGAGAAATTATGCGGCGTCCCTCCAGCCCATATGTCCACTTCCGGTATGTATGATGGGAAATATCTTGTCAGTGGTTCTAAATCTAAGGTGAAAAGGATACGAGAGACAAGGTACCCCTGCCATGTCTCTCTCCCTAATGACCACCCCCCTGACACCCAGTTTCCTGTTTTCACCCTACCTGTGGGGTTATGATACAGCAGGCCTAACCACTTCAAGAACCCATCTCCAAAGCTGTAGGCCTCCAACACCCTGAATAGCCACGGCCATTAGAGTGAGTCGAATGCCTTCACTGCGCCCGGGGCTGCCAGTGCCATTTCCCTCTGTGCATCCTTGACGAGTTCCATTTCATGGTGTGACTGTGATGCTGGAAATGCATTGGAGGGACAGGGCCTCCATATCCTTATCCTTTATTGCTTAATCATATATGTTCTGTCTTGTTTTCCGCACAGGAGTTCATGTGGGACTCCTGGTGGTGCAGCTCTTCCACTTTTTGGTTTGGTGAACAGACCCTTGGGATACCCTTATGTCACCCATGGGAGGGTGTATGACCCTGTACTCCTAGTGTATGTTTTTGGGCACCTGTGTGTGGCCCACAGAGCAGGGTACGGGATGGTGGTAGCTCTGTGCTGAATTGATAGGTGCCCTGCGGCTCCTCTATTTTGGGATGCCCAGGCCCTGTCATTGGAATCAGTGGATTCCTGACAGGAAACAAGATGGCCCCTGTGGCCTCTTGCTTTCTATAGCCTGTTACCTTACTTTTCCCAAAGTCCCGGGAAGCCCTGACTCTGGCCCTTCCCCTGACTGGCTGTTGGGTGGGAGTTACATATATGGTAGTGTGGGGAAGTCCAGGCCAAACTGGCTGGAGCCTTCCAATGACTGTATGTTGTGGGTATGCCCGTGGGGTGAGACCTGGGTGAATGGACAGTGTGACGAATACGCATTTCATGTTATGGGTGTCTAGTATCTGGTGGATGACACAATGATTGAGACAGCCTGCCCGAAATTGGTATGAATGCATTGTGGAGTGCTGAATGGCAGAGGGCTTGTCTGAATCCACATTCTGTGTTGTGAGTGTCTGGATGGAGAAGAATGGCCTGAATGCACTGTGAGTCTTATTGGCTGCCTGACTCCCTGAATGCACCTCTGAATGATTGGTTGCATTAGTGTGACCCAGCAGAGTGAATGGGAGATCAACAATATATCTGGGGGCCTCTCACTGATGGAAATCGTTCAGAAGCGGAATTTGATACCTGATGCTTATTCAGTGATGTCATCAATGACATTTGTGATGTCATCTTTGATGTCCTGGGTGTTAGTGTTAGCAGTGCACGGTGGCGCGAGTTATGGTTGCTTATCTTACTATAACTGCCGAATTTCAGGGGTTTTTCAGTTTTACTTTGAACCATAACGTCCCTTTAACAAAGTTTTTTTACTGAATTTGATAGGTTTTCAGTAGCGCAACTTAACCATAACGTCCCTTTTAACAAAGTTTTTTCACTGAATTTCATACGTTTTTAGTAGCGCAACTTAACCATAACGTCCCTTTAACAAAGATTTTTTTACTGAATTTCATAGGTTTTTAGTAGCACAACTTAACCATAACATCCCTTTAATAAAGTTTTTTTACTGAATTTCATAGTTTTTTAGTAGCACAACTTAACAATAATAACTTTGACTTTATGTACATGCAATATGGAACATACTGAACCCTTTCTACTGAATTTGACGGTCCGCGGACATGTTCGGACAACAGTACCAGCACCTAAAAAATCTGGGGGGGGGGGTATGGTGTAA
Source organism: Ambystoma mexicanum (assembly GCF_040938575.1). NCBI lineage: Eukaryota > Metazoa > Chordata > Amphibia > Caudata > Ambystomatidae > Ambystoma > Ambystoma mexicanum. The sequence goes on along the minus strand of NC_090930.1, from coordinate 1,245,880,246 downwards.
TTGTTATATCATAACATAGGAACATTTAACAAATTCACAAAGTAGCACACATAAAAAGTATATGTAGTAATACTTAAGAAATGTAACCCATATATGTAACACACTAACCATTCATTTAAATACAATATGTTCTAAAATTTAATATACCAAAAGAAGATAAAGTAGCTTCCAACATAATTACCTCACAGACACTCCACAACTAACAGCAAGACCAGAGGTATAGACAACTGATTACATATCTTACCAGAAATAGTAAGTGCACTTCATTTTACTCATATATCTATAAACTTTCTATATTAGAAAACAAAAACATATTACTTCTTTGTTTTCTCACAGAAATGTGTAGTACTCTGGACTGGCTAGAGGACCAGTTCCCACGAGACAAAATGTTAGAAGATAGTCCACCTAATGGTACACACTTTACTATATAAACCAATTAATAAATATTATTTTGTATACATTCAACATATACATTTTTTTTTTACAGACCCTACAAAAATGCAACTTCCAAAGAAAAAGAAGCGGTGGATAACACTCTTGAACACATTACTCACAAAATGGACCAACTTATGGCAAATTTTATGGATTTAAAGAACTTTATGGAAGATCACCTAAAACCACCAACAACATACCATTGTCCCACCTGTACTTGTCCCCCCTCACCATATCCCATTCATTTAACCCCAAACTCTCTCCATGGACCACAACGTTTTGATGAGATTTCCATCCCTTCTTCACCTGATCCCACTTATATTGAAAACTCTAATTCTCCTGTTTTTATTTCCGTTTCTGCCCCACCTTCTCAATCATAAATTGTTTATATATGTTAAATAAAGTTACTTTTTTATATTGTGTTGTAATTACTTTCAGTTCTTTGTGGTAAAACCAATTTAGGTGTCCACGGACAGCGCGGTTGTTTGGAAATGTTCGTAAATAAACGAAAATATAAGTGTCCTGAGGACACTATATCTGTCCGTAATGTTCTCATGCAAGTTGAAAATGTTCTAAGAACACTCGTAGCGTCCTGAAATGTTCGTAAATAAATGAAAATGGAGGTGTCCTTAAGAACACTATGCCTGTTCGTAGTGTTCGCTAGCAAGTTGAAACTGTTCTAAGAACACTCGTGGTGTCCTGAATTGTTCGTAAATAAACGAAAATGGAGGTGTGCTTGAGACGCTATATCTGTCCGTACTGTGCACAAGTAAATTAAACTGTGCTAAGAACAAACGGCTGTCCTTAATTGTTCGTTTTACGTGTGACGCACTTTTAATTAGTTCAGGACCCAGACACTGTCCGTAGAACATCAACATGCATGCGCAAAACAATGTCCGTACATTGGGTGTCCTGCGGATGGCTGCTATCTTAGCGAACATGCTCATGAAACAATCATGTAACCACACCCACGCTGATCACATGTTCTGAATGCGGACACTGTTCGTGTCCCCGAACACTTTAAAAGTACATTTCCAAGTAATCCACAATATTTCTCATAAAAAACTCAACATACCACAAATCCCACACACTAATCCTAAGTTTCCACATAGTTTTTGTGACTTTTTGAACCTTTTTTGGTGTTCGATCTGTCTTGCGGACGGCGCGCATGTCCGCAAACCGCGCACAAGCACCCCTATAACCGACCATGCCCTAGAGCTCATTCTCATTGTGTTTCTGGCTATTCTACAGAGCGCAGAGATTTTTGCTGCAACCTGCAGATTTCCATCTTCAACCTGATGGCTTCTGTTGCTCCACTGTTGCCACCTGGTGCTGTATCTGCCTCAGCACCACCCCCACCACCTCCACCACAACCACCTTCCCAAGGGCCTGAAGAGGGGAACAGGAGTGAGGATACAGAGGAGGAAGAAGAGGATGCCGAGAATGAGGTAGAGGAAAACCCTACTACCCGCCCTCGGCGTGATTCTTGGGTGTGGCGGTTGTTTACCGTTCATGGGAATGGTCATAAGGCTCGTGCGAACCATGTCACCTGCAATGAGTGCAAAATGGTACTCAGTCGCGGGAGGCATGGTACGTATAGCTTTGGGACTACGACCATGAAGCGACACCTGAACTCATTCCACACTGGGGCCATTCGCAAGGTTGTACCTTGCGAAGAGCGTAGTAGGTTGATTGCCTCTACTTCATCCTCCGTTTCTGATCCTGTCACCACAAGGAACACCTCTCTGGGACAGCGTCTTCCTCAAGCTGCCTCACAGGCCATACAGAATTCTGATGACCCTTACCTTTCGAGGGTCACAGTTGTATATATGTACTGTGACACAGTACTCTGCAGGGGGGAGCGACTTTGCAGTACTTTTGAGACTATCGTCTCAGAGCACGAGAAGACCTGCTCACTACCCAAATAAAACCCACTCTACATCTTCCTCTCTCAGCTCGCCCTTTCTTATCCCTGTGGTTGGTGTCCCCCCTTTCCCTCCTTTCCCCTCCTCTCCTAGTGTGTCGTGTGTAAAAAACCAAAAAAAATACAAAATAAAAATCCAAAAGAAAATAAGGCTCTTTTCAGAGCCGCCTTTCACAGTTAAAAAACAGAAGTAAAGATAAATAACGCAGGGCCCTTTCTATTTCTTAAAAGTCTGTGGACAGTTTGCAATTGGGATGCTACCCTACTGTAACCATTGCATTGTTCTCTGGGAGGAAGTGGTGGCTCTGAAAAGAGCCTTTGGGAGGTGTTTGTATGTCAAAAATTATAAATACTTAACACCTACTTCGAAATGCATGCTGCATTTCTAAAAAAGGTTGCCATGCATTTTGTACATTTCTCAGAAAAATCTGATTGTCAGCATAGGTAAGATGGATACCATCTCTGCGAAAAATGTATGTACTACGAAACATAATATTTTCATTGTGAAAAGAGGACATGCCGAAATCTCTTAGGAAGGCACAAACAGCCTTATTGACATTATGCCTTGCTTTCTCCATTTGTGGACCTCATGAGAAAGAACGAAGCCACATTTGTCTCTGTGCAATCCGTGAAAAAATTACTTTGGAGTTTGGAAACATGTCCATGATCTTCTGATGTCATTCTTTCATTGCAAATTGCAAAGAAAATCCAGACACATGTCCTAAACTGTTCCCTCCACAATGAATTACAATTATGTCTGGATGTTCCTCTATCTTCAAAGTTGCACAGAGAGGTAGCAAGTCCAGCCACTTCATTCCACGGACTCCATGCCAGTGCACTTCCACATGTGGTAATCCAAGATCTATAGATACTCCACAGCTTTCTGCATGCACCTTCAACCAATGTATCCACAAGTCTCCCAAAATCCACACAATCTGTTTTTTAAAACACTCAGCCATAGCTATCTGTTGTTCTCTCAGCAAAAGGAATATCTGAGAAAACCTCTCCTAGCACAACACCCTCACTAAACTTTACTGACCAATCCCTTGCTAGATTCAATCTCATTTGCATGCCTCCCCACCCCAAATTCCCCGGATGTAATACGCGGTGTCCTAGAACTACCGCCATGTCCGCGAACATATCGTAACATGGACAGCCCTTCTACCATTTCCACTTCACTCTCTGTGCCATTGCCTCATTGGATGTAGCTAAGAAATCACATGACCATCCACCAATCAAATCCAAGACCTCTACATGTAACTGCATCATCATAGATCAGCACTGCAAATGTACAGTGAATCTCTCGGACTACAAGTCTCATACCATTGGCAAGCACGATCTACGAGAAATACTAGACAAGTCTCCAAGATTTCTACTTGCAGCTTCGTCCATATCCATCTGCATGAACACAAACTACAGGTATGCATATTTTCTATACAGTACATGAACACATTTTCTAACCGACTTTTACCTTGTATAATCTGTAAAATGAATCTATGATCATTTTTTCATTCTCCTAAAATAAACTGTGAGTTACAAACCTTTATACCGTTTAATTTCTTCGTACACACACACACACGCAAATAATGTTAAACTAACATTTTTGAAATAAAATATATAGACTACATATGATCAAACGAAATTACATGCACACTCTATCATCAAATCTCAAAGAATAATATTTGTACAAACACATACGTGGTTTTAATTTTTTTAGTTTATATAATTACTTACATTTATATAGGACAAGCAGGTTATGACATTGACTCCCTCTTACGTGGAAAAGCAGGCTATCACATGGAGTCACTATTACGTGGAAAAGCTTAGTTACAGGAACAGTGGTATACAGTGGTACATTATGATTTTGACAAGCCATAGTAAAGATATTTTCTTTCCTACAGTTAGTCATAAGATAGTTTTAATGGTTTTGAGGAAGGCGCTGAGCATTTCAATTTAGAAAATCTATGTCTAAATTAAAAACTGTGCTATATACAAACCAAATTACTAATTTCTTTCTTTTACAATTGCAGTGAAGACCATTCTCCTGAAAATAAGCAGTCAAATTTCAATTACAAAGAACAACTAAGAAGCAAACTGCTCATTTTAGAAAAAAAGTAAGTAGATTGTTACCATAATATTTGAATTATTACTCAAACACACTCTAATGTTAATTCATGCTACTTCTGTGCCTAGAAATAGAGATTCTGCACCATTCTGACCAAAAATCCTCCCGTCTTAAACAGTGATTTACTGGCAGAATGGCCCACAAATTCCTATTTTTCGCCACACAAATTACCCAACTCAGCCACTAGAATTTAGATGTTGTAGAAGAAATAACTGTTTTAATTGTATAGCTTTAACTATACTATTTATACTTCTCCACACCACTGGCTTACTTTTTTCTGTCATCTGAACCCCAGTTTATTAACACATTAATTCAAGAATACCCATCCCTAGTATTTGTACTTCCCAATGCACAATCACACACCATTACATACATCTTTATCATCTCACTCAAACACTCATGCACACAACACACATGCATTGCAGAACACCCCAACCCATACCTTCTGTATTTTTTTCAACAGACCCTAAAGCATGCCTACCAAAAAGCAACTCTGTAGAAAGGAACACAGAAGTAGAGCAAATGAAAAGAAAAGTCTCCAACATAAACATCCATCTACAGCAGAATTTGTAAACAAAAAGTAGAAACACAACAGCTAATACAGTCATGTAGTGAAACAGAAGAAGTTTCTAGTACAAAACCTTGCCTCCTCTATCAAAAAGTAAAACAACCCAAAAAACAATTAACAGAAAATCAACTATCACTACAAATAAAACATCCTCTATAAATCTTGATATAGTACAAAGTAAGCATACCAAGAAAAGTATTTTAGCCAAAATGTTCCGTCACAAAGTCCTTCAAAATCCTATAAAAACAGGAGAAAAACCAGGTTCAACACTACAAACCTATCGTAGGAAAGTAATCTTAGAAGCGTTGATAGACAGTGCCCTTCTTCTCAAAAGAAAGTTATTTATTTTAGTGTTAAACAGAATGAAACCACTAACAAAACTAATAACTAAATTACAAAAAAGACTTCTCAATAAACAAAATGTCAACAGAAATAACTTCTTTAATATCTGTGGAGGTGAATGGAGTCACACTACTAGCACAGAACCATACTTTAATGAAGAAGCCTACAAACAAAGCAAACAAATACAATTGACATACATAGCAGTGGTCGAAGTTATGAAAAAGTTAATAATACCATAATGGAACAAGAAGTACTCCTTACAAAAATATGCCCTGAAAACGTAGATTTACCTCTCCATCCAACTGAATCAGAACATCTAGTGTACAAATGGCCATGCACGTCAATGTGTAACATTCCCCAAAAAATGTTCAAATCTTTATGCCAATTCCTCAATCAATATGTGAAAAGCAAAGACAAAATCAAAATTAAACTACTGCAAAATATGGATGCTTGTCCAGTACGCAAGTACACAGGACTACAAGGACATTCATTGGCCTGCATTACAGGACCTACTTGCAAAACACCCTTCCATGATATCAAAATGATATCAACACATCATGCAAGTATAAGAAATCTAGTTTATAAACTGTACTATGCTAAAAGTCCTGCTTTAGCACTAGCCAATTTAAATAACATTCTTCTACATGGTACAGCAAAAGACCTACTAGAAGAAATCGACTATATCCAGACAAAATATTTTAGAAGTGAAACCCACTTACAAGATGAATTAGCTGTAAACCAACTTTGAAACAAATCTGCACATGGCAACCTTTCACTACACACATACAAAAAAGAAATATTAAAATTTGAAAGTACTTCAGCTGAAGTACCAAACCACGTGTGTGTATGATGCCGCAGAACTTTTTATAAAAGTAACACAAAAACTGTAGACCTATCATACAAAATAGAAGACAATGAAAATTCTAAATGGTTTGAATTAGCTCTCTACCTTATAGCAGAAAACAAATACGAAATAACTGACCCCATAATAGTTTGCAGTTACTGCACTACAAAACTTGACAACAACCAAACTCCTTCACGTGCTATCACAAATAACTTGGAATTATATCCACTACCAAAACCCCTTCAACAACTTAATTTATATGAGAGCATCATAATTCAAACAGTGCACCCATTTCAAGCAATAATACGCCTTCAAACAAAAACTGCAAATTTACCTCCCTCTGAATTAGTGAAAGGTATTCGTGGAAAAGTAGTGTATTTACCATTAGATCTAAAAGAAAATGTGCACACTCTAGGAGTGCAACGTCCAATGCAGCAATCTTTAATTATCTTGGTAAATGGAGTACCTAAAAAAGACAAAAAAAGTTGGCAACAACTGGTAGATTTACATAAAGTTAGAGAAGCCCTGCAATATCTTAAAGAGGATAATGAATATTACAAAGAAATTAATATTGAAGAAAACTTGAAAGATACAACTGAAATAATTCAAGAGACACAAGAAGCTGTTCAATTTGAGCTACTAGATCCTGCAACAATATCAAACACTTTAGACCATTATACAATTCATCCATTGCACTCTTATGACACCATAGAAGATGCACTGGAAACGTACCAAATGCGTCAAACAAAAGGATCACCAATCAGCATATGGGAAAAAGTATAGAAGCACGTGCTTTTCCTCTACTCTTTCCTACTGGCAAAGGATATGATGATAGACCTATTCAAATAGCAGCATCAGAATATCGCTCATTACGAATGTATTCTGAAGATCCCAGATTTCGACAAAATGTGGATTATATATTCCACCTACTCTTTGAAAGTGAACTAGCATCTTTATGTTACGGAGTTGCACACATATTAAAATCAGGATCACACTTTCAAAATATGACAGCTACACAATTATTACAAAAAGTTCAACAAAAAGATGAGGTTTTACAAGCAAATCTTACAAATCTATTAGCAAATATGCGTGGTACTAAAGAGTACTGGTTTCGACATCATGGAGATGTACGTTGTATGATCAGAAACCTTGGCCCACCCACTTGGTTTGTTACATTAAGTTGTGCAGAATATGCATGGGAAGATTTACATGCTTTCCTACGCATATCAAACGAAAACAAAACAAACATAGATATACTAACACCTGGAGAACTTTGTTCACAGGATCCTGTTAATCTTTCAAGATATTTTTACCATCGCTTCATTGCTATGCTACATTTTAATTGTAACAAAACTGTTCCTCCCCTTGGAGAAGTGCAACACTTCTTTTGGAGAAAAGAATACCAAGCCAGAGGAGCACCACATGTCCACATACTTTTATGGATTAAAGATGCTCCTAAATTTGGTCAAGACAGTGATGCCACTGTTTTACAGTTTATTGAAAAATATGTCACTTGTGAAATCCCATCAGAATCCGCAAATAGTGATCTTCATGCAAAAATTTTACAATTCCAAAGACACAAATGTGGCAAATATTGTCGTCGCAAATACAAAAACAAAGGGAAATACTACACCAAATGCCGATTTGGTTTCCCTAGACCAGTTACAAATACAGGTCAAGTGAACAACCTCATGTCTTCAGTTAGACATAGTGTTAAAGGTAAGTCACCTAAAAATACATATTGCATAAAAAGAAAAGAAGAAAAATATATCAATGATTACAGTGCAATCATTGCCCACTTATAGAATGCAAACATAGACGTGCAGTACATTGCAGACAATTCTACTGCAGTTGCACGATATGTCACAGCATACTTAACCAAATCAGAAAGGACAGAGCTCCAAGACCAAGGAATGACCTGTCATCAGATAAAACAGTGTCTCTGAAATTATACAGTTTGGGCATAAAAATGCTGTCCCATAGAGAATGTGGATCCTATCAAGCAGCTGATCGATTAACTGGTACTGCATTGTATGGTAAATCTGCAAATATAGTATGGCTAAGGCTTGGTCCAGCTAAATCTAGAAAAAGAGTTCTAAAATTATACGAAGATATAGAAACAATAGCCAAACAAGATCCCAACAGCCAAGACATTTTAAAAAACAATTTATTGGACACATACTACCCAAACAGTAGTACCACTTTGGAAACCATGAGCCTATACCACATAGCCCAAAGCTACACATACAAAAATAATATAAAACATGATAAACAAAACCGTAAATACAAAGTGACAAACTGTGAAGGCAGCTTAGTAAAACTCACCAAACCAAATTTAATTAATCATATCAAATTGTCATTAAAGACTCCTCAACATAAAGAAGTACATTACATGTCCCTGCTAGAACTCTTTAAACCATGGCGAAAAGAAGAAGAAATACTAGATAACTATGACTCATATGAAGACGCTTTCAAAGCAAATGAAAGCAGTGTAACTGATGTAAACTTTGCACAGTACAAAACAATGTTGCACAATGAACAGCAACACGAAGAATAACTCCAGGCCCAACTAGATAAGGACACTCCTGACAGTAGTCAACCTTCTATCACAGGAAGTCAAGAACCACTGGGAGACCCACTAATAACAAATGAGGCAGAAATAGCTATGATAGAAGTAGAAAACACCATGTGTCAGTATGAAGAAAAAGAAGACTTAACTATACTACAATCAAAGCTAAACAATGAGCAGCGTAGCATTTTTCAAGAAGTAACAAAAGATATTGCACATGGTGTACAACATGAAAACAAAGAATGCACCTGTCAAAATTACAAACCTATACTATTGTATGTCAGTGGTGAAGCTGGTTCTGGCAAAACATTCCTAATCAAAATCATCAGTAAGTTCCTTCAACAATTGACAAACAACAAACTGTCAGCTGTTGTCACTGCCCCCACAGGTTTAGCTTCCTACAACATAGGTGGTGTCACTTTACACCGATTACTACTCCTGCCAGTAGAACACCAAAACAAATTAGATTATTACAAACTTTCTGCAGAAGCTGCAATGGAACTACGCAGAGTATTGAAACAAATGAAAATGCTACTAATAGATGAAGTGAGCATGGTGTCCAACCTAATGTTGGCTTTGATTCACCTCAGATTACAAGAAGTATTCAAAACAAACTATGAAGAGCTCATTGCAGGAAAACACATTATTGTTTTTGGAGATCTTCCTCAATTGACACCAGTAAAAGTTGAGCCTATTTTTAAAACATTAGGACACAAACTCTGCCATAAAACTGTTGGCAGCATTGGAAATGTCAACCTTTGGCAACATTTCCAATACAGAGAATTAACAGAAAACATGCGCCAATCTGCAGATCTCACTTATGCCAACATCTTAAAAAATATCAGAGTTGGTATACTTTCTAAAGAAGCAGAAGCAATATTGAAAACCCAGCACATTCATGCACTTTATGGTGATAATGCATGTGCTACAGATGTTATGGAACAATTAGCCCAAAAATGTCAATTGTATGGCCTTAATGCTAACTCTTGCAAGCTGTTTCAAATTCAACGAAATAATGTTAAGTAAAGAAATGCAACCAATAATGGAAATTAGTGCCACAGACAAACTAGATGTACATGGAATGACACTACCCATGTGTGACCAAGTCACAACAAGACTAAATAGTTTAGAAAAATCAATCTCAAACACAGCAGGCTTGGAAAAGATATTAAAATTATCCTTAAATTGCAGAGTAATGCTGAAACGTAACCTTGACATGGACAAAGGGCTAGTTAATGGAGCACTGGGTACAGTTGTTGGCTTTCAAACATACCCACATGACAACAAAATTTAGTTTGTCAATATTCTCTTTGACAAACTTTCAGAAGTACAAAGAATAGGACGCTCAACAGCTCGATTCCTTCTCTTCAAAGACATGTATGTACGCAGAGAACAATTTTCTCTAACTCTTGCATACGCAGTCACCATTCATAAATCACAAGGCCTTAACCTAGACAAAGCAATGATAGACATTGGTAACACAGTCTTTAAAGAAGGCATGAGCTATGTAGCACTATCACGCTTACGTACACTTGAGGGTCTATTTCTAATCCACTTTGATGCAAGTAAAATAAACGCTGATATTCCCTGCATTTTAGAATACAATAGACATTGTTCACTATACACTCCCCATCTAAACACATATTCTGTTCCACAAAAAGTAAAACATTATAAAAGAAAAATAAATCAAACAGAAAAGCAACAGGATGTCACTGCAAATCCTCCAAAGAAAGTAAAAGAAAGTAATACTTCATCAAGTGCCACAAGCAAAAAAGAATCAATTAGGGAAAGTAAACCAGGTACTTCTTCAAAGAAGGAAGACACACTCCAAAAAAAGCCGTCAGATACAGAACTCCCTGGTCCATTTAAACTCTCAAATATATTTGCTGTAAGTTGCTACACAAATGTAGCAATGAATATTCTATTTCAATTACCACCAATTGTTGAGAACATTTACTGACATAGTACAGACCCATTTTGTTTGCAAATGTTAGTACTTCACAGAAATACAGCAAACAATCCTGACAACACGTATAGTGTTTATGGAATAAGACAACAATTGGACTACTGTGCTGGAATGGTGAAATTCACTATAAACTCACAGGAAGATCTACAAGAATTTCTAATGTACTTACTATTCGTACTGGAAAACAAAAACATACCTATAAATGAAATCTTCCAGATGTCATACATGTGAAAACATACATGCACTCTCTGCAACAATGTGACACAAGAACAAATCCCCAATGAGCACTTTTTGTATATATCAATACCTAATTGTGAATCCGTTCCATTTCAGCAACTTGTACAAAATGCAAACCACAGTAGATTTTGTTCAAGCTGCAATTCAGATAATCGCTCCACGTTAGTAATACAAACACACAGTAAATACGTAATACTAATGCTTCTACGTTACAATGCAGATGGTACCAAAAAGAACTGCAAGCTGACTGGATTCACACATGGTCAAATATCACTTGGTAGGAAAACCTTCACAACAATAGGTATAATCTACCACGCAGGAGCCACAACCAACTCAGGGCACTTCACTGCATATATAAAAAAGAAATGTGGATGGTTTGAATGTAATGATAGTACCGTTACTCTAAAGCAGAGATTACCAGCAAACCTTACAAACGCTTATTTAATGTTCTTAAAACCAAAATTTGATAACTAAACTGTACTTAAACCTTAATTACACTTGTAGCAAAAGAATATAAACTGTCACAATATTCCAAAAGCTATCTAACTGCCCAAAGATGCTACAACAACTAATCAGATAAATTAATACCACTCAAATAGAGCAAAAAATAGACAGAATACGCCAATTGGTATCTAACTGTCCCAAACTTTAGAAATATCCAAATAAGAGCAAACAATAGACAGTTAGAATACACCAATTGGTATCTGACTGTCCCAAAATTTAGAAATATCCAAATAGATAAAGCAATACCACGAAATTATATCAAAAAATTAACAGTTAGAATACGCCTACTGGTATCTAACTGCTCCAAAATTTTACAATATCCAGACAAATACCTAATATGTTACTGCTCCCAAAAACTGGAACAATCCAATGTATAAAGCATTAGCCAGAAACAACAAGTAAACACTGAAAACAAACAAACAAATAAAATGTAGCATAACAGAAAAAGGTTTTTTTTTAATCCAACATGGATTTTTTTCTCCCACAGACCCAATGATTTTAGCAACAAACACAGAAACTGAGCAAATTGCACAGTACTCTGGTTTGTCATCTACTAAATATGAGGGTCAAAAAAAAGAAAAAATTGTGATTGTACAATGTGATAAGTCTTTATAAAATACTAATACTAACATGCTATTTTCTTTTATCACAGACATGAACAAGAAAAACATGGACTCCCGTTACTAAACCAAATAGTAAGTATAACATGATAAATACAACCATCGCAGCATATCACACCCATACTGGCTTATAACATTGTTCCTTATAAATTTATTTTTGACCCAAAGTTATAAGCCACTATGAGTGTGATATGCTGCAGTGCTTGTGGCCAGGGCATAGACTCTTGGGTGCATGGCATATGAGTGTGATATGCTGCGGTGGTTGTGGCCAGGGCATAGAGTCCTGGGTGCATGGCCACATGGCCATGCACCCAACATTCTATACCCTTGCCACAACCACCGCAGCATATCACACCCATAGAATCAAGCATTTGAACCATTTTAATGTCAGTGGACACAAGGAAGTTCCTAGAACACATTCAACTTGCCAGAGGACAATACGGACAGTGTCATCAGGACACCCCCATTTTCTTTATGTACCAACATTTCAGGACACCGCAAGTGTTCTTAGAACACTTTCAGCTTGACAACGAACAATACAGACAACGTCTTCAGGACACCCCCTGCGAACATTCCAGGACCCCATGCGTCTTCTTAGAACACTTTCAACTTGACACTGATTCCATTCTGTTTATTTACGAACATTTCAGAACAGCCGTGTTGTCCGCAGACAAATCGAACACAACAAAAGCATCTAGCTCATAAAAAAACACAACATTGCACCTATCTCATACTCCCCCACCCTCCCCAAACACTCTTACACACAACACACTCCACTAAATACAATTTTTAAACCAAGTTTCACCTCGCTGTCCGCAGTCATCCGCGAATGCAAGATGGCGGGCGCCACCAAAAATCTGACGCCTGCCCTTCCAATTGACCCATAATGGCAATTGTCCTCTCTTGGTGTTTCCCACTGTCCATTCCACTTGATTGGGGATCCCAGGTGCTACCCATATAAGTACTCCCCATGCATATGTCGAGTACGATTAGCCAAAGATCTGCCCTCCCCACCTGAACTACAGTGCCTTTAAGTCTGCTCCCTGCATGTGGGTTTCCTGTAGCATTGCCAAATGTATGGAGTGCCTCTTCAAGAATTGTCCCACCTTCGTTCTCTTTCTCCTATTGCCTAGTTCCCACACATGCCATGTGCCTATCTTAAGGGGGTTTGTGCCTATGCTTTTGAGTACAATATGTCCACCCAAGATCATTCTTTTCCTTCTGATGTTTGTTGTGGCACCATTTCCCCTGCCCCTGCCCTTTATTCAAAACAATCAACCTCCCCAACATCAAACAACCCATTCCCAACTCCCTCCCCTCTCAGCCCCCCTTCCAACTCCCACCCACAACCCGTGCCAGCAGAGATTCGCCTCCATTCCACACCAGGTCTCAGTGTAATCAAGGGTATCTCAATATCCGGGTGTGGGCTAGAGTGTGCTCACTCCAGCCACATTGCATTATGCCCAAGCACTAATATTCTCTGTATAACCTCTCTCCTCTCCATTCTCGATCCATACTTTCAACCCACATATTTTCTGGTTATTTCTCTCTAATTCTCCACCCTTCTGCCATCATTGTCCTCTGGCTGTCGGTCCCCACGGCTTCCTGGTGCTCTTGTCGGCACTTTCCTGTCCAGCCAGTCCCATGCTTCCTGTTGGGAGGTAAATAGGAAGAATTTGCCTTCCTGCATCACTCGTAACTTCACTGGGAAAATGGTCATATACCGCAAATTGAATTCCAGAAGTCTTCTGCGCACTGAATCAAAGGACCTCCTTGGTCTCTGGACTTCATGTGTGAAGTCTGGAAGGATCAGGATTTTGGCGTTCTCCGCTTCTATGCACCCAGCTTTCCATGCCACTTGCAATACTGTGGCTCTGTCTCTGTAATTTAACAGCTTGGCTATGATCGCTCTGGGTTGTCACCCCGTAGAGTCGGTTCTGCCAGGTACTCTGTGCACACGTTCCACTGTGAAAAGCTTTGACAGACCTTTGGGTCGCAATGATTCCAAGATCAGTTGCTCCACTTACAGCTCATTTTTTTTGCCCTTCCTGTCCTTCCGGGACCCCCACCAGGCGAATTTTATTTGGACAAGATCGCCCTTTCAAAATCTTCTGTCTTAGCCTCCATACCTCACCTCACTCCCACTAGGCCCCGGACTTGGTTCTTGAGGGAGGCCAGATCGTCCTCCACTGTGCTCACGCATTGCTCCACCTCCGTCACCCACTCAATGACTTTGCGCAGGTCAGCTCTTACCAGCGATACATCTGCGCCTACTTCCAGGAGCTTGCCCTCCAGAGATGATCTAGCATATTGTATGGCCACCATCAGTCCTTCCATAGAGACTCCCCTCACTTCTCCTCCACTTTGGATGCTGCAGTCTCTCTGCCTCCTGGCTTAGTGGATTTATGTTTGGTGGCAGTGTAGGGATCCATGTTCTGCTGTCCTTTCCCATAATTCCCATTCGAGGAGCCTCATCGGGTTGTGGTTCCCCCTGGACCTTCGATCCCATGCTCTCACAGCTGTTGATTCACACTGGGTACTCCCCCGGCTCTTATCCGGCACTGTCTCCTTATGATGTTGTGGGGGAGGAGGTTATTGGTATCCTTTTTTTGTTTTCTCCTTTTGTCTGTTAGTGCTTGCCAATTGTGCCCCCTTGCTGTTGGCCCTCAACCTGCACGTTGGACCTGTGTTAAGGTGTCGTATTCCTGTTGGGAGTTGTTGCAGCCATTAATTCCCCAGTGTTATTAAGCAGGAATCCTGTTATTTCCGTTTCTCATCCTAGTTCAGGTGCTAGTGTGTGCCGTTGCTACTTGTTCAATTAGTGAGTGGGTATTTCTTGATCCAGGTTGGGGTGTAAGACTTCTTGGTGGGTCCTAGGTTCCTCTGGAGTCCTGCATTGGCACCCCCAGATACTCCCAACGTAACTTCAGGTGGCAGGGTGAGTTCCTCCTTTTTGCATTTGCCTGCCTAGCCAGGACTGGTCACAGCTTCTGCCTCTCGCCTGGCTACTAATGTCAGTTGTAGGATGGCTAGTGCCCTATCCCTGCCAGGGGCCCTTCTTCAGATTTCCAGAGGTGGGAGTTTGTTGTTGAGCACCCAGAAGGGAGTCACAGGTTCCTCTTCCACTGCAGTCCCCGTTGGCCTGGACTCCTCTGAGACTCTTTCCCCTAAGCAGTTTTTCCAGCACCCCTCTCCTGGAGTCTCTAGCCACCTTCAATTCTTTTTAGATTCTTCACTCTGGGGACTCTGGCTTCTGTATGGGTCACACTGTCACCTCCTCCTGGGTGGGGAGTCCCTTCATGTTCACAGCAATGCGCAATGATAAATTGGTCACTCGCCAGTGTTGGTTCCTCTCCTGCCACTGCTTCGTCGTCGTCCTGGTTTACTGAAATACCTCCTCTCTCCCCTTGGGATTGTGCCTCTGTGCTTCTCTGGCTTTATTTACAGCTGTCAGCATTGGTGCCGTGCCTTCCCCCTTCCTGTGCCGTGAGAGCTGCCTTCAGCTGGTTGACAGTGCTCCGCTGACAGTTCATTGGCCATGTCCCTCAAACCCTTAGGGCACACGATTCCTGATAGTGCTCCGGAGTTGCCTGGGGCGCAGTGTTCGCCTGTCAGTGCTGTTGCGAGGTCAGATGAGTGTCCAGTATGCACCAGAGTCCCTCAGACCAAATTTTAGGTGCTTAGCGCAATCTTGTTTCTTTAGAGTCTGTGCCGCTCTGCTCTCCAATTTTTCGGTCTAGGGCTGGAACCAGCCCCTCTTATTTATCACTGTAGTACTACCCAGGTTCTCTGGATGTTCCGATTCACGCAGGGGTGCTCTGATGGTATTTTAGTGCTTTCCTAAAGGATATAGGCAGGATGGTATGCAATCTGTAGAGGGAGCTCTGAAGTTTCACAGCCGCATCGGTCGCTCGCTGGCCACGCCCCCATTCCTAGTTAACTTTGCTGCAAACAAAGTCAACGCTGACATTCCTTGCATCCTAGAACAGGCTACGTACGCTGTATACGCCCCATCTAGATATGTACTGTGTACCTAAAATAATTAAACGTTTGAAAAGAACACTAATGCAACCATAATGTATAACAGATCTCCCAACAATTCTGCTGAGAAAACAACAACCAATGCCGTCACCATCAAATAATACAACCACAAATATGTCTAATACAGACACAACTGCATGTCCATCAGAAAGCAAAGTGAAAAATGTCTCTTCTCAAAACAAATCTGCAGGCCCATCAAACGATGCACAGACAGAACTCTCTGGTCCATTTACAATCAGCAACACAACTGGAGTAAATTGCTTTGCAAATGTAACAATCAATCTTCTCTTCTAATTGCCACCAATCGTTCACAATATTTACTTAAACGTCTCGGACCAGTTGTGTTTGCAAATCCTCATTCTTCAGAGAAATGTCACAAACAATCCTAGACAACAATTACAGTGTCTCAGGTATAAGACAAGAATTGGATTACTGTGCAGGAATGGTGAAATTTACCATAAACACTCAGCAAGGTCCACAAGAATTCCAAATGTACATACAACAAGTACTGGAAAACACCCCTATAAATGAAATCTTCCTAATTTCATACACGTGGAAACATACATGCACTCCTAGCAACCATGTTTCACAAGAGCACATCCCTAATGATCGATTTGTATATGTATCCATACCAAATTGTGAATCAATTCCATTTCACCAGCCTCTACATGCCATTTTTGCAATTCGGACAATTGTTCCAAAATGCAAATGAACTCACATAGCCAATATGTAATACTAATGCAGATGGTACCAAAAATAACTGAAAACTTACTGGCTTCACAAATGGCCAATTATCGTTTGGGAAGAAAACCTTCACAACAGTAGGCATAATATACCACACTGGTTCCACAACCACTTCAACGAACTATACTGCATATGTCAGAAAAAGAAGTAATTGGTTTGAATGTAATGACAAATCTGTTACAAATCTGTTACTCCAAAATATAGGTTACCAGCAGATCAAAGAAATGCCTACTTAATATACCTTCAATTCAAATTTCCTCACTGAACTGTAGCACAATTAACAGTTAGAATATGCCAACTGGTATCTAACTACTTAAAAAATATCCTTCACTGCAATACACTTGAAATATGCCATCACAATTCTTGTTACTACTAAACCTCTTCTAAAGTCTAATTTAGTTAGAATACTCCAACAGGTATCTAACTACATTCACTTAATAACAACACACTTCAAACAAACATACTATCACACTTGCACTGACAATAGCTTTTTTTTATCCTCTATGGATTATTTTTCTCAGTGACCAAATGATTATTCAAGTCACTACAACAACAGTGTAGCACACGCTAATGTTGTACCAAACATAGCACATCGAATGTAATGTTTATGAGGGTCAGAAAAAGTAAATGTATATGTAAAATTGTATGCAATTAAAACTTTTCAACTATCCTGCTTAACAAATTATACTGTTTTTTTTTCCTTCACAGAAAATGAGCCAGAGATTCCAGCTTTACAACTGTATACAACTAAGTAACCGTACCAATAGTAAACAAATACATAATCCATAAGCACTATCCTCAATTGTACTACAATCATAAAAACCACATACTTTCTACTCCTCCTTAGTACCTATAATAACTATACACATATTGCTATAATGGTTATGGCCAGTGGTCAGATTTTAGGGGCCCCCAAGAATCTGGCCACTGGCTACAACCACTACAATATAATTAAACCATATAACAAGTACATACAGTACCCTTGCATATAACAAAACACATCCCCCTAAACCCCCTGCCATTGAATTGGTGTCTACGGACTCCTGAATTGACCGTGGACTCGGCGGCACCTGTAAACCCTTTTTTCACATATAAAAACTGCTCCATATCATCTTTATTCCACTCCCCTACCGTTTCCATACCCTCTTTCAACCGATCCGATAGCACAGCGAGTAGACCGCTTGCTTTGACGTCCGTGCAGAGCCTGCTGATGCAGGTTTGAATCCCAGCAGGGCCAAACTCAGCCTTTCATCCTTCTGAGGTTGATAAATGAGCACCACACATCATGGGTAATTATAAGCAGCGCTCAGATACCTGAGGGTTTGTAGCACTATATAAATGCTAAATTATTATTAACAATGAAATAACCCCAAATGTGTTTTACTAACTGTCCGCTCACAGCTGTGTTCGCAAACTCAGCAGCACCTGGACAATCTTTTTCCACATATAAAAACAGCTCCATATCATCTTTATTCCACTCCCCAATCCTTTCCAGGCCCCCTTTTGGCCATCATATAACCTAAAATGTGTTTTCCAGACTTTTTTCCATGCGCGCTATCCACGGACACTGGAGGCTGACAGCGGATCCTAGACGGCGACCGCTTAAGAAATATGACGCACCTCACACTTTTCACCATCCAATTAGTGAGTGCTTCCATTGTCCCAGACATCATGCTGGACCCCGATTGGTCCATGGGGGTGTCCACGGACCGAATGGGGAAGTGAGTCCACAAACCGGATTAGATATCACAATTTCTTTTTTATCTACTTTTTGGCCATTTTTGAAAATAACTACTGGACACATGTCCATCAAATTTACAAAAGCAAGCTTTCAGGACCAAGCCATCGCTCCTACCACAAATATGGTGAAAATCCATCCAGCGGTTTGGGCTGTATACGTGAGCATGTTTCTTTTTCCATTACTTCAATGAGGGAAACCACACATTTGGGACTGCCCCTATAACTTTTCTCCCCTGGACGAAACCTCTCCAAACGTCACAGAATCAGTCGAGGGGGCCATATACTTTTTTTCCAAAGTGTGTTGAGTGTTTTTCTGGAGGGGGTCAAAGTTATAATCCACAAAAAAACACTATTTTATGAGTTGAGCAATTTAACCATAACTATAAGGCCACCTCCACAGGTGCAACAAGTGAGATACCATTTCATGTTAGAATTCCCCTCACAATAGTTAACTAGCATTGATTTGACAAGGCAGAGTAGAATGTAGTGCCTTGAAGCTAAGAGGGTGATTCATGCTTATAAGGGCTGTCTAGACTGCCATAATAGAAAAGCAACATATTGCTACACACCAGCAAAAGTATGTTCACAACACTTTATGTTCCTAGAAGCATGTATTAGCCTTGTATTGAAAAGTAGCTACTTAGCAAGAGAGTTTTAACAGTGTTGCAAACACATAGTGAGAAGTGTTTCTGTATATTCATTCATTTAATCGCGTAACAATTTATGATAGCAACACGCTTAACAGCTTAACAGTTTGATAATATCCTACATGCATGCAAACATTCTTCCATATGTAGTTGTGAGCAGGGCAGTACATGAACCCCATTTGCATACAAAAAACCAAATGGAGAACCAAACCTTATCCCGCTAGTGGCTAGAGGTTTCTTGTGACTGGTGTCGCAGAGGAACCTACAAATGGATTGCTCCCCTCCCGACCCAATACCTAAAAAAGGCACAAGTCAAATACTAGGTTTCACATTGCACTCAACCTTTGTACTTCACTTTGTTAAACATTCAGACCAACCACAATCTGTGAGCTTTTAATTTTTATAATGTATTATTGACTATTTGAGCCAACATGTGTTTCAGGTCATAGCTCTGCTTCTGGGCTTCATATGAAAATAACTTGATAATTTCCATTCATATAATTCCAATAGGTCTGTAATTACGAAGTGCTCACTGCAACCTGATTTTTTGGTCAGCAGTGTAATGAAACCTTTTCAATGCTTAGATATAATCTTTCATTTACTCCATGTGTCATTGATGCCTTTACGCAGGAGTATATTTCAAACACCAACGTTAACACTTCTGAAACGCACTTGAACGCTTAGCCATCTCAGGTTTCTCCTACAATCTGGCAACACAATCAATGCTTTGATGCAGACTTGGAAACTCTAATCATTGTTTATCAAAAGTTGGTGAGGGTCTAGTGTCTCCAAATTCTAGGAGGGGCCGAGTCTGCTGAGTGTTATCATACGCTTGGGATTGTAAAGGATGATTACAGTATTATTTTGTGTTTTGCCTTTAGAAATGTGATGCAATTGTATACAATGTTGTTCCAGACTATATTGCAATAGTAGACTGAACACTATTAGTTTGACTTTATAAGTGTGGGGCCTTTTACTTAGCAGACAGGATAAGACTGGACAGGGCATTTGGCTAGGGAAATATGAATTGAGCCCCATGTTGGACTGGACATGGCTTTATTTGTTAGAATTGTGATTGAAGCCCCATTATTAGATAATTGATGGATATTGATTTAATTACAGAGAAGTGACTTGTCACCTACCAAACAAATGTGTTTGATTTCTATGTCGAATTAGAAGGACAGATGGAGGCTCAGTTATTTGTAGATGAAAACAAGTTGGAACAATGTGTTGAGTTAGCGAGAAGGAAATGAGGGTTTATAAACGTAAATAAAATACTTTGTTTTTTACAACTTTGGCCATTCTTTACTCTGAGATACGGCGGCACAGTAAATGCTAACGGTTATGTGATGCATTTTGCCTCTTTCCTCAAAGCCTTTCTGTTTTGTCTCTCTCTATCAAAAGATCAAATTGTGAGCCCTACACAAATGTGCATTAGGGAACAACGAGAGAAGTAACATGGAACGGTTACGGAACCCATGAGTCAGCTCTCAGATTTGAGGCTTGTACATTTAACTTGCTGTGACAGTGAGTTGGGAATGGAAATACACTTTGAATCCAACGTACTCTAACTCTAAAACACTGCAGCAAGAGAAACACATTGGCAAAATAGTAGGCTGGTGGAGACGTCCTCTATGGTCAGGTCCAGTGGCTCCTAGCTTTCCCCGTCCCATTAGACGAATGCTAGACCTTTTCTCTGGGCTGTGCCAGGGGACAGGACAGAGCTCTTACTGGGCGGATGTGATCTAGGGTTGCCAGCTTTTGTTAAGGCAAAAACCGGACTTGAAGCCCCACCCACTTTGACAAAGCCCCACCCACTTGGCACAACACTTTTATAGATTGTAAGACAGTGGTTCAATAGTAAAAGAAGAGAAACAATCATTCTTGTAGCTATTTATTAGTGTAACTATATATATATATATATATATATATGTTTATAATTATATATATTTTATACAGCAATTTGCATTATTAAAATAAAGAATTATGCAAGGTTGAAATGACATTTGACTCAATTATATGCCATACATTTTTTGACCTTGAAAAGAAGAAAAGCTAAGCTGGCTCTGACAAAATTGGATTCACCGACCGGCAAGCTGTTACGATGTTAACAATATGTGCATTAGCCCACATGACCATTTTGCCAGATCATTTCATTTGTGAAAATGTTATTAATTTTAAAAGCAGCTGTAAAAAAAAACATTCATAGGAGGATTGTTTAAAGTTTTGCAAGCAAATGAATCCTTGGAATAGCTTAGTGGCTAAGAACCTGCTGCAGGGCTTCAGCTGCAGGTTTCACATAAATCACTGCAGAAAGGGCATTTACCCACCAAGCCAACGAATCTCCCCAGGAGAAAATGTGAAAGTTCTTCTTAACCATTTTATAAAGCGCACAACAATTACAGAATGCTCTGTTCCACTGTTTAAGAAACGTTGCCTTTATTGTCAAACCCAATTAATGTGATAGGAGTATGAACGTTTAAAACCTAGCAAGTGAACATTACGCATTAGGATGCCGCTTACCAATCCCTAATACCCTTTTGATTCTCAAGTGGACACGGGACAATGCCGCACCCCATTTCCAATGGGAAGGCATTCTAGATAACTTGTTTTTAATATAAAAAGAATCAGGTCAAATTATTGAATCATGCTTTCCATACCTTTGCAGTCAACATTTTGAGTCTCAAATGCAATGTTGTTTTTACAGAAGAAGGAAACCTGCGCACATGGGTGTCATTAGGGGGTCACCCTTGGTTGCAACTGAGACCCCTGTGGTCTCCCTTGCTATCCCTGTGGTCTCTCTTGCTACCCCTAAAAAATATTTTATTTATTTATTATTATAGTTGTATTTTAGTTCATAGAACTTTAACAACTGTATCAACAAATAACTTATTAACACAACGACAAAATACATAATAATCATACCTTCATCATAAAAATTCCTATATAAGAGATACGTTAATATAGATTTAACCAACTTTGTTAGATTCCTATGTGCACATTTCATAAAACATAAATAATATAGTTAAAAGCGAAAACATCACGATCTTCATTCCTATCTTAAAATTCATCATTTCAATTATAGTAGCACCCTCTGGTCATGTTTAAAAAATAGTTATCCTACACATAATCCTATGTGTAGACAGTCAAAATCTGATTTTTACTATATGATGTTCCACTTCAATTCAGCCACAGACCAAATCTTGTAAAGTGCAATGTGCAGAGAGTTCATTGGAGAGTTTAAACAAAATTGCCAAAAGTGAATAGAGGCTATATTGGAGTGACAATACACATGTTGATCGTACCGGTTGTTGTACCAGTTGTCAAACTTAGGGCAATCTATGAGGATATGTCTCATGGTTTCAAGAGATTCCAGGTTGTTACACAGCCTGCAAAATCTCAGATTAGTGTCAAGTTTCCACTGAGAACCGTATGTAGCTCTCACAGGTAATTGATTGGTTCACATTAAGAGTCTAAACTGATGAACTGCAGGGCTAGGCCATCTGATTAAGTATATTTGGGGGTTTAAATATGAATATACAATGCCCTCAAGATATTGAATATTATGTAGGCTGCTCATATATTCAAAATTACTACTCCAGTCAATTTTATGTAGTCTCTTTTGGAAGGCACACTTAGTAGCTTGAAAACTCCCACCTCTAGACATGCCAATGGTCCAGTTCAAGTCATTGAAGAGATCTCTACATTCAGAATCATAGAGATTACACTTTTTCTTATCCTGAATATTCATGACATCAGTTGCAATAATGCGCTGAATCATGCTCTCAGGGTAGTATAAAGTTTTCAAGACGAAAAGACCACGTTGTTGTAGGATAATACTCTTCATGGAAGTCAGGCCCATCTCTGTGTGGTTGTACTGTATAGGGCATGAGCGAGGGAGACGTAGTACAGTACGCCAAAAGTAGCCTTTGATTCGGTTAAGTCGTTCAAGATTTTTAATTGTCAGTGCTTCAAGACCATAGGCAACTACCGGAATAAGCCATTGAGAATAAAGAATTAAGATGCCCTGCAAGGAATACCCGGCATAATTAAAGACAAAGCTCTGAATCAGCATAGTAAGTTGGGTCGCCTGGCGAATCTTGTTGGTTATTAAGCTAACATAACCTCTACCACAATCTATTTCTACAGCCAAATATTTATACAGAGAGACCTATTCGACAATGCCCCAACTGAGGGACATTTTGGGGTGATTCACTCTTTTGCTAGAGAATAGCATCATTTTGGTTTTATTGATATTTATGTTCATGTCCAGATCATCAGAGAAACATCCCAGTTCCTCTAACAATAGCTTCATGCCTGCAAATGTATGGTCAATAATAACCAGATCATCTGCATATAGAAGAGCAGTGATCTTAGTTTGTCTAAAGCTCACGCGGCATCTAGCACAGCTTTGCAAGCGTCTTATCATTTGAGCAATATAAAGATTAAACAAAAGTGCTGCAAGCATACAGCCCTGTTTGACACCCTTGTTAATCTTTATAGGGTCAGATAGACGGCCCTCATTAGCCAATCTCATACGAGCTACGTTGTTAGAAAGTAGTTTTATGATGATATCGAGTAGCCATTTGGGGCATTTCAAGTCAGCTAAGAACCTCCAAAGTCGCATACGATTGACTTTGTCGAAAGCAGAGCTGAAATCTACGATGGTAACATAGACAGAGGGATTAAGTGTAGTTTTTCCTCGTGATAATAGCATCAAGGATGCGGATATTGTGCGTGGTACTATAACCTTTACGAAATCCAGATTTAAATGGGTGTAATAGGTTGTTAGTATTCACCCACCTCTGCAAATGGTCAAGTACAATGGCAGTAAAGATGTTACTAGTGGTGTCCAAAATGGAGAGCATTCTGTAATTACCAGGAATTAGTCGAGAGCCAGATTTAAAAATTGGTATCAAAATTGATGTCAGCCAAGATGAGGGAATAGTTCTTTCCTGGCAGACCTTTTTACACAGAATATACAGAATATCAACATTTTAATGGATCACTCTTTATGACCATGGAAGCTAAACCATTTGGTCCTGGGGCCCTGGAGTGTTTTAGTTTATTAATCATTTTTGTGATGTCATTTTTAGTAAATCCCAGGGTCCATTCACTTACACCAAGGTACTCTCATAGATGTGATTTGTAATACGAGTATGCCATATATCTTCAGCAATAGCATTAAGGGGCTGAGGACCAGAAGACATATGTGCTTTATTTAGCACACTCCATATTAAACAAGTATCACTATCTTTTAATATACCTATCATGTCTTACCATTTTTATTGATTTTGTCAAGTTTATGCCGTTTGCACCAGTTTCTATATTTATTATTCAAAATTTTCCTCAATGGCAAATAATTGTGATCAGTAGAGGAAGATTGTCTTAATTTCCGTAACTCTCTACAGTGTATTTGTTTAGCAGGCAAGAAAGCCTAGTCAAAATTAGTAGTTCCCCTTTTTGCGCTAGCAATGCATGGAGAGCCCCTTACACTAGCCACTTCGTCAGAAGTTGTTTTTAGGAGATTTTCTATTTCATCACTACTCATTAAGGCAATGGCATCAGTAGAGAATTGAGTTTAAGGATCATCCTCTTATATTTAGAAATATTCCATTTGATTTTTCTACTGCAATTTGACACTGTAATATTGGTAGGACCTCTGTCCTCTAGAGGTCATACCATTAAATTCATAGTCACGAAGATAAGAAGGTGATCACTAGAGGGGGTTGTATAACTTCAAAATCATTAATGATCTCTAAAGCTGACATATTTCCACTTATGTAATCGAGCCTGGCCATATTAGGACCACTCTGCCAAGTGCAATTTCCCCTGGATGTTACTGCTAGGGCGGCCATTTAGTGGCCATATCTCCCAATCTTTCATGAAAATCGGACCACACCTTCCCCTTAATATTTTGTTGTGGTTTAACCATGGAGTTGGTATCCTTAATTTTCTCAAAAATGGCTTTCATCGTTGTTATTCCACATTGTACATTAAAATCTCCACAGAGCAAAACCACATTGTTATCATCATTAAGTAACCATTTGGCAAGTACTGAGTCAATAGCATCATGTATTTGCCAAATCCTTTCCTGCAGGGTCATATATGTTAATAATTAACATATTAGGTGAGAAAGTTAGATTTTTGATTCGCACTTGAACAATCAGCATATTATGATCAACTTCTGAATTAGAAGGGATAATACTAGCCAGGAAATCATGAGAAACCCCTACCACCAAAAGGTCTACCAAAATTGCCATTTTGCGCATGGCTTTGAAAAATCTGATGAGTATCAATATAATAATCATTAAAAGCCATGTCTCCTGCAACAGAAAGATAGGAAAAGACATGATAAGGTCAAGTAAGGGACCAGGTCCGAGGAAGTGAGAGTGGCCTCGAGTATTCCATGAGGCAACCCTAATCTCTCATGGATTCGCTTTTTCAAGCTGGCCAAGCATATTCTTTAACCACTTCCATCCAGCCTGGTTTTCACTCACTGATTCACTTTGTTTCAAGGGTTTACAGCTTTCTACTTTTGAGGTGTGATTGCATTGGTCACAAGGCTGTATATTCACGGGGTCAGGAATCGGTAAATCGAGATCATACCCGAGAAACTAAAGTGAATCAGCTTGTGTTCTTATCAAAGACGCAGTGGTAGGTAGTACACAATGAATACGGGTAATAGCTCCAAACGGGCGTTTCATTGGCTCTTAAAATCAAAATCATTAGATCTAAGAATGCGAAGTGCCGGGATTTTGGTAAACAGGTCTATTATACATGGCCTATTGATTATTTTCTTAGATTTTTTATCGACTCGTTTGCTTATTATCACAATCTTAGAGTCAATAATAGGAGAAGGAATATTAACTGCTTTGTGAGCATCTTGCATAGGCACTTTTTTCTTTTTAGCCAGAGCTTTCGGTTGAATCGATTCATCAAGTACTTCGTGAGAGGATTGATCAATCTCAACCTCTGGTTCTTTGTTGGATTGAGATTAATTTTGTCCATTATCGTTTATAAGACAGCTAGTAAGTGTTCCAGTGTTTTGTTGTTGTTTCCTTTTCTTGCGATTTACACGTTTCCGATTATGTTTAGTGTTACATTGCCGATTATCCATTGAAGTAGCAGTGGAATTAAGGGGAGGGCAATTAGCACCGGAGATTTCAATGGTGTTTGTCAGGATCACATTTTTCAAAGCTCCCTTTCTTTGTTTTTTTTTTTTTCATTAGTCTTCGTTGCTTCTGTGTAGGATAGGAAAGAGGAGACTCGATGATATTATAAGAAGCATTCAAACTGACTTGAATAGGGGCAGGATCCTGTGTTTTCCCTAGATCACCAGTATCCGCAGCTGGTTCGTTTGCATCACTGACAACATTGTGTTCATTATGGTAAGACATAAGAGTATTTAGCAGCTCGCCATTTTGTTGGGTTTGGAAATAGGTTTGGACACACAGTTTTATTAGAAGTTTCATGGCAAAGTGCATCATTCCTAGTGAGGGTAAGGTAATAAACTATTTTCAGCATTATTCACTTCTTTGGATGGTACATTGATAGGTTTCTCTTGATATACAGATGTTCATTAGAGTTAGCTTCGTGCAAAGTGAAGTCGCAAAGGTCTTGTGAAATTGAGACAAACTAGGTGGGTGTACTAGAAAGGCGCTGGGAATTCGTCTCATGATGGTCAGAGACTTCTTGTGGTTCATGGGTAGTAGCAGCGGAAGACGTATTTAGTACCGCTTCTGCTTCAGCAGCTTCAGCTGCTGCTCGATTAGAACCGCACAAGCCATAGCACAAGTCCAATAATGAATTGTCATCAATCGCACCTGCTGAAAAAGATAAAGGAGTATTACAGCTCGTGTTGGGAGGAGCTTGATGTATCATGGCAACCGTCTTACGTTGCAGTCCTTCAGAGATCACTTCCCAGGTAACTGATTTCTCAGCTCTGAGTATAAAAAAGCACAGATTTGCCCTGGCAGCGGCACAGGTAGATTGTTAGTACCTTTTGAGGCAATGTGGATAGACAATTTCTTAGTTTTATTACGTACTTCGATATCTGAAGTGTCACGGTCTTCTCTGCGGTAGCCAGAACTTTTACCGTAGAGTTTCCTTCTCTGCAAATTGTAATGCTTTGATTTAGTTACAGTTTTGCCAGGCATGATTACAGTTCTTTCGTGAGTAAAAAAAGTCACTTACCCTGAGGGTGTGCAATAAAAGATTTTAAAAATGGTCAATAAACAAAGGTCTGGACGCTAAATAACAAAAAAAGTTAAAAGTAATTTATGCAGAAGGGTGGGTCACTTATGCTCCACTTACCGAACACAAGCGAACACACTCTGCCTCACGCTCCGTGTGGCGGCTATGAGGTTATATAGAGTACTTGTCCACAGCAACAGCGTCGCAATGGCGAACAGGGAAGAAGGACTCCAAAAGTAGCAAAGACCTCACAGTCTCACGGGCGAACACACTCTGCCCCACACTCCGCACAAATTTTTTTTTTTTTTTTTTTTTTTATTGCGGCTCATGGGCTGTGGACAGCAGCATGTGGCTCTTTGTTTCTGGAGTGGCTGGTTTTCTGCTAGGTATAGCTGGTAAGATAGCTTAGTGGGTTGAGCGCTGGCTGCTGCAATATGTGTGTGATCTGCAGGTTTCAGGTTCGACTCCCAGCAAGGTCAACTCAGCCTTTCATCCTGCTGAGGTTCACAAATGAGTACCAACACAGGTTGGGTGATAATGTATGTATATTTGTTCTATATGAAGCACTTAAACGTAAGTGCTATATAATAGCACATCATTATCGTTTGGCCATGGACGCCTGCTTGCATTCACAGTAATTTGGTAATATGGGACTTTACACACTGATATTAAAGATACATATGGTGATCCATTCTTGGATGAAATGTATATCACTTCACAGTGATATCATAACCATATTTTTCGTAGTGTACTCGGAAACAATGCTATGGATTGCCACTTTCTGTTTTGTCAATGGGTGAAAGGTAGTGTTCCAACGCTTCCTGTGATGCCACTTCTAGGTGGGGACAAATGACAACACTTACTCTGATGTCATCCGAGGTCAAGGGTCACGTGATGTCACTTCCGCTACCCCTGGCATTTTGGTGCAATGACGTCCCTGCCCGCACATGTATTCCCAGTCTCTCTGTCACTGAAAGGAACTGATTGCGCTTCAGCGTTTCCTGTGATTAAGGGTTAAACCTCGTGCCTTTTTCATTGGACAAAAAGTTCATAATCATAGGGGAGATTATTGCGATAATATTTTATTTGAGTCTCCAAACTAATTTTGTAAAATATTGTAACTGGCATAAATTTGCAAAACATAGCTAGCTTCAGGCACGTAATCCAGAGGAAAAAATGCGTGTGTTCTAAGAATATTACCCAATAACTATGATTGGAAAATCATGGTTCAGTTGAATGGCGCCTTCAGTTCAGCAAACGGTACTTCTACTACGGTTAGCATTTTCTGCTAACAAGCAGCCTGAGTTAATTGCTCCTTGCTATGTGATATGCCATTGCAAATCATATCCCGTAGGTCATCATTACCGGGCCACGTGATCCTGGGGGTAGCATATTTATAACGTGTCTTCATTCGGATCTGGAGCCAAGCTTCTGGAAGCCGAGAATCGTGGATTATAAATGTGGTCACCGGAGACCCGGCAAGGCCCTACATTGCAGTCCGGTTTGTAGATAATGCAAATTAACAATTTATTTTGCGACCCATGTGTTTAATACATTTTTAAATTCGCGTCTGCAGATAGATTCTGCAAGCATTCGGGAAGCCGAGATGAAAGAAATGGTTGCTGTCTTTACTCCGTGACAATTGTGAAGGAAGGGGATTACGTGACCCAGAGAAGCGCAGGGGACAAGCGAGTCAATCAGCGGTAGGAAGACTGTAATATTATTGGCAGCTCTTCATCAGCGCCTTTCTGGTCCTGAATAAACCACCAGTGGAGAGTTCTTGGCGGGAAAGCGGCTTTTCGTGCCTCACTGGCACAGTATACCTGCCAACAGCATGATGCGTGATTAGGGACAGGTTACGCGTCTGGCGGCAACGTTCCTTTATTTTCTGTTCGTTACTGTTGGACGGCATCGGACTTTTTCAGAATGCGATGAAAAGAAGGCTTCAGTGTGCCATTTAAGATCGATTCAATTTCTGTCGCTTTCATCTGGCGAATCGTTGTATTGCACCTATGCATTCCCAAACATGCTCCCAAATGCAAATAATCAGTTAATAAACTGGAGGGGAAAGACTTGGGCCACCTCACGAGTTTGGCGGTAACCCTTAAATCCAGCGGTCGCGCTATTACCGCCGGATTTAAGGGTCCGCCAAATCAGGGCTTCGGTGGAATTCTCCCCAGCTCTGAGCTGGGGGAAATCTGCAGAAAATGTGCGCTATTACCGCCGGCGGGAAATCCGCCGGCGGTAAGAGCACGAAAATGCCCCATTGAGCCCAATGGGGAATGGGGCATTCCCGAATGGCTCAGTGGGGAATTCCATTACCGCCAAACCCGCGATCCGGTGCTAATAGGGCAGGGGGGTTTGGCAGTAGGGCTAATACCGCCGGCGGTAATACTGCCGGCGTTATCGCCCGACTCTTGATGAGGCCCCTTTGTGTCTTATGTTTCTTTTAGTATACTTAAGGGTTTTGCTATTATCAAACGCTTCTGTGAATCAGAGCCATAGAGTATTATTTTCCAAATTGCAATTTGGGTACATTCATTGAAAATGTTACCTTTTCTGAAAATATGCTACTCTTTCTTTGCTGCTAAAAGAAGGCGAGAACTTGAACGCTGTTAAAACAGCTTCAAACAAACACCTCTAGTATATAACTTTGAGGAATTCGACCATCCACATGGTGAGTGTGCACTTGCCGGGGCTGTTTTGATATTTTTTTCAAAGAAATTGAATGTTGTTAGATAAACCCCAGGAAAATGTGTGGGGCGAATCCGCACACATTTCCCAATGCTCACCGCACAACAAACACATAGGGCCTCATCACGAGTTGGGCGGTAACGCTGGCGCTATTAGCGCTGGCGTTAATAGCCGTAACGCCAAACCCTCCGGCGCTAATAGCGCAGGGTCACGGGTTTGCCAGAACGGGTATTGCCCATTTCCCACTGAGCCCACTCAGGAATTCCCCATGCCCCATTGGGCTCAATGGGGAATTTTTGTGCTCTTACCGCTGGCGGATTTCGCACCGGTGGTAATAGCACGAAATTTTAGCGGATTTCTCCTCAGAGCTGGGGGGAAATCTGCCAAACCCGTGATTTGGTGGACCCTTAAATCCAGCGGTAATAGCGCTACCGCCGGATTTAAGGGTTAGAGCCAAACTCGTGATGAGGCCCATAGTGAAGTGTACTCTAGCGGACACGGCCTACCAGCACAGTCCTCCTGTCATGTTCGGCTGGAATGTGACAGCCACGGGTACATCAAGCATCTCAAGAGGGGGGAAGGCAACACCTTCCTGCAGCCATGGCCAGTCTAATTAAAATATAAAGGCTCCATATATCCGCTCTGCCTATTGTTACATTCTGTGTGGTAGCAACGCATACTGATGAGAGTTAATTAAAGTAGGCCTGCTAAGAGGCCTGTTCACAGAACTAAAAAAGGGCAGGGGTCATGCCCGACCCCCTATGCGGCAACGAGAACGTATGGGCACCTCTTATATCAGCTGGCAAATCCCCTGGTGTCTTGGTCAACGCCGAAAGTGCAGCGGTCCTGTTCGGACTACAACTTCCAGCATTACGTGTTAGTAGTTGAATCAGACACTATAGTCACGTGAGGAGCATGGAACGTCTTCCCGCGTCCAAACGCTAGTAGTCTCTTTATTGTTACCACAAACGTGGCTCGGGTGCTCCTTAACTGTGTAATTGTTGCCAGTTTCGTAGTGCTTTGTATCCAGATACTTACGTCTTGATTCCTGTTTTCAAATTCTTGGCCTGTTATCACAGACTATTCTATTGGATTGCCCTTTGGTTCTTGGTGCCCGGCTCCCTTGGATTGATTCCCCGGTTTCCCCGACGCCGCATTGCTTACCTGGATTGCCCTCTTGCTTTGTGTTTGGTTACGTCGATACTTGGATTCCTGTACCTTGGTGTTGCAACTCCTGAAACCTTGTAAAGTACTTCCCGATTTCCAATTGGGCCATTTTGGTCTACCTGTGTTTCCCCTTCTTCAGTTTTTGTCTCTTTATCTTCTCTTCTTATGTTTGCTTTCTCTTTCTACCCCTTGCAAAGACTCACTTACCTTTAAATATTCATTATATTTTTGGGACACTTTGCTGAATTTTCGAGGATCCTTTTTTCTGGACATAAGGGTGACCACTCTGGACACTCTCCTGATTACTTCGCTGGTCACTCCTCCATCTAACTCTGGGACGCTGTGCAGAAAGCTAAAGGACTGCTGTGGAAATATTTGTGGTTCACGCCCACTTTCAGTGCTTCATTCTCTCCTTTTCTATTGGGATCTCGGGACTTCCTCTGAGGATTTGTTACCTTGTTTTCACCTTGCTTTATCCTGTGGGGCCAAGTAGGTTTTGGGTCTTTTCCTTCAGGGAGCAGGTAAGAGTGGGAAGCAGGGGGTGGTGGCTGGCAAGGTTGGTATCCTTGATCATTTTACTGAACTGCTGTTGTTGTATTTTCCTCTAGCTCTGTTGTGCTGCTCCTGCCTTTTCCTTCAAGCCCCTGGTCTGTCAGGTAGACTATGTTCCTGCTGACTGCGCTCTTGTGAGGAAAGTCTTGTTGCAATTTAGCTCCAGAATAAGAGGGGATTGTATGTTAGAACTGTCAAGGTTTTGACAGATTAAGGAGTCTAATTACATGCCTGTGAACATGGATCTGGGGGCGGATCCAGTGCAGGCACACATGCAAGCTTTATCAGCCTTGCGCACTGATATGGCATCCGCCCATGCGACTTTACCTCAACGTATGGATATGTCACAGAGCTTTATACAACCACTACCTCCTGATGAGGAGTTCAGTCAGGCTGCAGCAGTTGTAAACCCTCCAGTACCCCAAGCTTCACCTCCTGCTCCGACTCCAGTTGTATTGTCTGGGCCTTCTCCTCTGGCCCAGCCAGAACGCTTTACGGGAGATCCTAAAGCCTATTGCACTTTTGTGAACCAGTGCTGTTTTCATTTTCTCTGTCAACTTCTTGCATTTCCACATGGCACAACTAAGGCTGCTTTTGTTCTGTCTCATTTGGGCAGGACGGCAGCTGCCTGGGCCAACCCTCTCTTGGAGGCAGATGACCCGGTTTTGTATGATTTTGAGGCCCTGATCCAAGCGATGAACGTGGTGTTTGACATGAGACATAAGGTGCAGGCCTCTGATCTTGAGTTTCTTGCCATCGCTCAGGGGAGGACAGACCTCGTAGCCTATCTTGCCTGCTTTAACAAATTAGCGGTCGAAACCATGTGGCCAGAACAAAAGAAAGCTGCCGTTTTCTAAAAGGGTCTCTCAGATGAACTTAAGGATGCTTTGTCAGTAGTACCAGCAGTACCATCTGTTTTTTCAGGACTGGTGGACCTAGTCTTACAGGTTGATGCCAGACATCGGTAGAGACGTGGAGAAGGCCAGGTTCTGGATCTCCGCATCTCAGTTAAGTCAGACACAGGTACTTCTAGTGACTCCGGGGAAGCGGAACCCATGCAAATATGGGCTACCACAGGACCCTTATCCAAGGCAGAACGGGAAAGATGCATGGTCAACAACCTCTGTTTCTATTGTGGCCAGGCAGGTCATTACATTCGCGTCTGCCCCAAAAGACTAGCTAAATTGGCAGGAAACACCAAGACTCGAGCTTGCAGGATGAGTCAGCAGATGGAAGGCTCAGGATACAACTATTTTGCCACTCATATGTTCCTTTCTATGTGCTTTTCTGCTCCTGGTTCTGTGTCCTTTTCCAGCCCTGTCATGATTGATTCTGATGCTAGCAGAAATTATATGGATGTACAATTGGCTAGTCACCATGGGTTGCCTATTTCCATCAAAGAGATTCCTGAGGAAGTACATGCAGTCGATGGTTCCCTTCTGGTTTCAGGTCAGGTAACAGAACAGACTGGGCCTCTTCGGATATCAACTCCAGAAGGTCATTCCGAGTACATTACGTTTGATCTCATCTCAGCCCCTCAGTTCGGGATTATACTCGGCTTCTCTTGGTTGCATACTCATAATAATGTCATTGATTGGACCCAGCAAACTGTGCACTTTTCTTCTGTGTTTTGCAGTCGGCGATGTTTTGATTCTACGATTGCTTCGGAGCTCTCGCCTTGCTTAGCGATGGTTGCTAATGTTTCCTTGGTCAGTGCCATATTTCAAAAGCCCACCTCAGAACTACCTGTGGTATACAAAAAGTATATCAATGTTTTTGACAAGAAACTATCTGAAAGCCTTCCTACACACCAGAGTTATGAATGCCCCATTGATTTGGTTTCTGAGGCAGTCTTAACACAAAAAGGGGAGGACCATCTGCAAGAGTACGTAGACAAAGCACTATGGATGGGGCATATCCGGCCATCTCGGTCCCCTGCAGCATCTCCAATCTTCTTTGTACCTAAGAAAGAGGGGAACTTACGCCCTTGTGTGGACTACAGGGCTCTAAATAAAATGACTGTTAAAAACCAGTATCCGTTGCCGCTGATATCTGAACTGCTTGACAAGTTGACCTCATCCACCATCTTTACCAAGCTAGATTTAAGAGGGGCATACAATCTGGTCAGGATGTGAAGCGGGGACGAGTGTAAGACCGCATTTAAAACCAAATTTGGTCTATATGAATACTGTGTAACGCCCTTTGGGCTTTGTAACGCCCCGGCCAATTTCCAACACTTTATCAACAATATCTTCAGAGAAATGTTGGATTGTTATGTGGTGATATATCTGGACGATATCCTGATTTTTTCTGACACTTTGCACCAACACATCCAGCATGTCTGCTCTGTCTTTCAACGTCTCCGGGAACACTCCGTATATGCAAAGCTGGAGAAATGTATTTTTCATGCATCATCAGTCGAATTCTTGAGATTCCAAATATCGGCGAAAGGGGTGCATATGTGTGCTTCCAAAGTTCAGGCAGTGATTAATTGGCCTGTCCCAACTTCTGTGAAAGCCCTGCAATCCTTCCTGGGTTTTGCAAACTTTTATCGCAGGTTTATTGTCTCGTTTTCGGAAATTGTGCCCCCCCCTTACATGCCTTACCAGGCCTAATATTACATTTTTGTGGAATTCTGATGCACAATTGGCTTTTCAAACCTTGAAGGAGGCTTTTAGAACTGCTCCTGTTTTGTAACATCCAAACCTGTCTCTCCCATTTATTGTAGAGGCTGACGCCTCCGCCATTGCAGTAAGGGATATCCTCTCACAAATCTGCCACTCTACGCAGCAAATGCACCCAGTGGCGTTCTACTCTCGTAAATTATCATCTGCTGAATGCAATTATACAATAATGGACAGAGAGTTCTTGGCTATACTGGCTGTGTTTAAAGAATGGAGATGCCACCTTTTGGGGGCCCGACAACCGGATACGGTGTACACCGATCAGAGGAACCTACAAGCCATATCTCAAGCAAAATGTACTAATGCCCGGCAAATACGTTGGCACCTCGTCTTCACAATGTTTGACTTCATGGTAACTTATCGCACTGGTCCGCTAGACGGAAAAGCAGATGCGTTGCCCCGGATTGGTATTGATTGCACCACTGAGAAACCGGTAACACCGATTTTACCATCTGGGTCAGTGGTCTGTGTATGTTCGGCCTCCTCATCTCTTTTGGACCTGGTGCAACAGTGGGACAAGGATCATGTTTCCTCTCTCGAGGGATTGGGGGCTACACTTGTGTCAGGTCTTCCTTATTTTCATGGTCTGTTGTTTCTTCTGGACAATAAAATGAGAAGAATGGCTCTCGAATGGTCCCATGATTCTAAATTGGTGGCACACCCAGGTCGGACTAAAACCTATGAACTATTGCGTCGATGGTGTTGGTGGCCCCAGATGAAGAAGGAGCCCGATCTGTCTCCCTGTGTGCCATCTGTACTCAGTGCAAACGTCAACTAGGGAAAACAGTAGGACGTTTGATGAATATGCCCTTGCCTCCGCACCCGTGGTACATGGTTACCCTTGATTTTGTGGTGGACCTTCCTATTGTCCAGGGTATGTTGGCCATACTGGTGGTATTGGACAAATTTACCAGGATGGCCCGGTTTATACCATGTCCAGGTGTTCCGACCACTTCCATTTTGGCCTCTGTATTCTTTGACAATGTTGTCCGATTTTTTGGACTTCCCACAGTGATGATATCTGATCAGGGGTCACAGTTTACATCATGCTTTTGGCGTGCGTTAACCAATGCACTGGGCATCAATGCTCGTCTTTCCTCTGCTTATCACCCTCAAACAAACGGTCAGACAGAACCTACTAATGCCATCATGGAACAGTACCTCCGCTGTTTATGCCTACAACAACAGTCAAATTGTTTGTCTGTTTTAGGGGTTGCCGAGTTCGCATACAACAATTCTCGACATTCGTCGGTGGGTTGTTCCCCATTTTATGCTCTCTATGGCCTACACCCAAGAATTCTTCCAGCTATTCTTCCCTCTTTGGACCAAGTTCCTGCTGCTAAAAATCAGAGGCATTCTTTACTTGCTATCCGTACCTCTGTTCTTTGTCACCTTCAAGCCGCTCAACGACAAACTAAAGAACAGGCGGACAAGCATTGCTCCCCGGCCCCCGTTTACACTCAGGGAGATCTAGTATGGTTGTTGACTAAACACCTTGCCATTTGGGGAAAGAAGAAGCTCTTGCTGTGTTATGTGGGTCCCTATGAGGTTTTGCAGTGCATCAATCCTTCTGTTGTTCGTTTACGTAGCCCTTCTCATTGGCGTGTTCACCCTGTATTTCATGTTTCCTTGCTCCGCCCTTTTGTTTCTGGTACCCGGCTCCCGATTACTCTGACTTCACTGGTGGCGCAGGGGGAGGAAGAATATGAGGTGCACACTATCCTGGACACCGAGTGCGGAATGGGATATGTTCCTATTTGATCGATTGGAAAGGATACGGTCCTGAGGTCAGGACCTGGGAACCGGCCTCCAATCTGCATGCTCCGCTGCTTTTATGCACCTTCTGGCGTGAGCGCCTGTGGGGTTCCGGGTGGCGGTGCCCTTTGCAGGGGGGTTCTGTCATCCCCCTTCTCCCTATGCGGCAACGACGGCGTATGGGCACCCCTTATATCACCTGGAAAATCCCCTGGCATTTTGCTCAACGCTGAAAGTGCGGCGGTCCTGTTCGGACTCCTACTTCCAGCATTCCGTGTTAGTAGTTGAATCAGACACTATGGTCACATGAGGAGCACGGAAGGTCTTCCCGCTACGTACGCGAGCAGTCTATTGTTGCCTCAAATGCGGCTCGGGTGCTCCTTAGCTGTGTAATTGTTGCCAGTTTCGTAGTGCTTTGCATCCTGATACTAACATCTTGATTCCTGTTTTCAAATTCTTGGCCTGTTATCACGGACTATTCTATTGGATTGCCCTTTGGTTCTTGGTGCCCGGCTCCCTCAGATTAATTCCCCAGTTTCCCCAACGCTGCATTGCTTATCTGGATTGCACTCTTGCTTCGTGTTTGGTTACGTCGATACTTGGATTCCTGTACCTTGGTGTTGCAACTCCTGAAACCTTGTCAAGTACTTCCCGATTTCCGATTGGGCGTTTTTGGTCTACCTGGGTTTCCCCTTCTTCAGTTTTTGTTCTCTTTACCTTCCCTTCTTACATTTGCTTTCTCTTTCTACCCCTTGCAAAGACTCACTTACCTTTAAATCTTCATTATTTATTTGGGATGCACTCTGGACGCTCTCCTGATTACTTTGTTGGTCACTCCTCCATCTAACTCCGGTGCGCGGTACAGAAAGCTAAAGGACTGCCAGGGAAATATTTGTGGTTCACGCCCTCTTTCAGTGCTTCAACCTCTCCTCTTCTATTGGGATCTCGGGACTTCATCTGGGGATTTGTTACCTTGTTTTCACCTTGCTGTATCCATTGGGGTCAAGAAGGTTTTGGGTCTTTTCCTTCACGGAGCAGGTAAGAGTGGGAAGCAGGGGGTGGTGGCTGGCAAGGTTGATATCCTTGATCATTGTACTGAACTGCTGTTGTCTTTTCCTCTAGCTCTGTTGCTGCTGCTCCTGCCTTTTCCCTCGAGCCCCTGGTCTGTCAGGTAGACTATATTACTGCAGACTGTGCTCTTGTGAGGAAAGTCTGGTTGCAATTTAGCTCCAGACTAAGAGGGGATTGTATGTTAGAACTGTCTAGATTTTGACAGCAGCTAACCCCAAAATCTCTTTGCTATGCAATTTGTCAACTTGAAGCTAGCTCCCACCCCTCTATATGAAGGACAGTTAATGTCATGTCTGGGACAACTGTTTATAGTAGGCAACCCCTGCAGGGAAACCCTTTTTAGAGGGAAAAAGTATGTAATTTGATGGAGACAGAAAGTCTGTTCTCATCACAAACTTCAAGAGAGACTTGTGCTTTGATCGGGTGTCATAGAGAGCTCAATTAACCAGAGAAACACTTTGACCCACAACAGACAGGAAGATGGGTGGGACTTAGTAGTACATGTTGTCTCACCATACCTTTCCTGTTGCATTAAGGTAGGCTTAGGCTGCACCAATCACTGGGGTCCATTGACAATTAAAAGAGGGTTCAGCCCCTCTTTTGGCAGATCATCCGACAACTTTGAAAGGAGTAAGAAGAAGGACAAATTTGGGCCCTGGATGAAAGTACGGTCTGCCTTAAAGCTTCCCCCAGTGAAGGAAGGCCAGGATTTCCAAGAGTGAAGCAAGATCCTTCACCTCGAACCGCGACCAGATGCACCACTGACTTTTGTCACGCTGGATTCACTAAAGCCCTGCGAGACACCTCGACCAGCATTCCAGATCGGCCAACCATCACAGAGACAACAATTCTTTACCCAAGCTGCCGTGTAGGCCAACCTGCAGCTGTCCATCCCGTTTCGCTTGCCGAACTGCCTGCTGCCTGATTCCCGCAGCTGTCTCCCTCTTAAACTCTGTTGCAGGAGCTGCAAAAAATCCTGGAACTGACTTGACACTATTACCTCCTGTCAGTCTGCAGAGTGCATCCCTTTCCTTCATGAAACTTTCTGTCCTTTGTGTTCCTTTACAGGGTGGGTTGCATTTTGTAGTGTGCTAGTACTGTCTGTTGTAATAATAATAAAGTAGATATTTTTTATAAAACCTTGACTGGACAATCCCTTTTATCATTGGGTAATAATTGTATTTTTGCTGTGTTGCAACTAATCAATGATCCACGACCTTGCAGAGATAAGTCCACGTTAGCAAAATTGGACAACAAGGTTTATAATTTACTTGTATATCCAATCTGTTCGGATCCCTTCTGGTGTACTACAGGTGTGGGGCTGATTGATGGTTTAGAAACCGATATTCATCCCTGGACCACTGGTGCCCCCGCAAGTTGATTTGTCACAATAACATATGGCATGAAATTCCATTTCATGATACAGATTCTGTAACCTTTGACTCACCCTATGTTTTCGATTTATACTCCCATCAGCTATTGATGGATCATGTGAGTCTTAGTCCAAAATGGCCTGCAACCTTTGTCTTGTCAGATGTTTCTTGTAACTACTCCCATCGCCACTAGCCATCATAATCAATGAGGAAGAATCATGGGAGTCGTCTTCCAAAACATGGAGATTCCCATTGGTTGCAGGCCCCTCACAGATCTGCAGTACCAAAATCCTGCGTCTGGTACTTACATGCCTTCAATGGGTCAGATTTCCAAATGTGGAATGGGCTTACACATCTGGGAAAATGAACAAGCACATCCCTTGCTTGCCCTAACAAAAAGATGCACATGCCCATGTCTAGAGGTTCCCTTTCTAACCAATGAGCAATCAATCACCTTCTGGCTTAAAGTCTCAACTCTCCATTCAGTCATGTGATCTACCCGAGCAAACACAGGAATGCTCAACGCACGACCATTTTGTGAATACGCTGCACGTTGGACATTCCAATGCTGTCATGTATGCATTTAAGCCTTTTGTAGGGGGATGGAAACGTGTATTGTTAGACAATTTCAACGTAGTCTTTCCGGAATTACAGTCTATCATGCTGAATTGTGTTTTCAGCACCCCCATACATCAGGGACCAAGAGCTTCTGTTAGTGTGGGGCTCACAGGCACAAATGTATTTATCAGAGACATTTCCATACAGCGAGGTGCTCTATTGCTGCAGATCCAACCATCTCTATTGTTGCCTATTTTTATTCTAATCCTTCTCTGAGGCTTTGTAAACTGCAGTGGTGCTGTCCGTGCAAGTCTCGCTGTTTCTACACAGCATTGTTAGTCTGTTTGGTCCATATTACTTTTGTAACCCATTCTTACATCGTTGCCGTTTTTTTCTGGGAGGTACATGACCCCCATTATATCTGTCCTGCGCCCTGATTCTTAGCTTACAAATACGCTTTGCACCACTCTGTGAATCAGGGTGTTCGTTGACAGTGCAAAGTCACAGTGAACGAGCATGCAAACAATTCCTTGCGTCAGGCCCTTAGTGCTTTTTTGTGTGACTTTGCAGTGCCAAAAAACACGTTCCAAAGAGCGTAATTCACAAAAGTGGTGTAAAAGGTATTTTTGCAGAGCAAAGTCTCTTTGCACTGCAAAAGTACTCTTTGCACTGTGCTAAATGCGGCTAGTGCTTAATGTGAGCAAAATAATCAAGGGCAAACTAACAAAATATTTATAAGTAATTGCAAATTGCTTAACTCGTACGGAGGACATGTTGGTGACAAACAGTGTGAGCCAAGCACCCAAAAAGTCGTCAGATCAGTATATCATGTTCTCAGAATCGAAAGTGAGACAAACTGTCCAGTTGTGTGCAACAGAGTTAGGCCATTTCAGATACTGTTGTTACTCAGAAATCACTTAAGAATCTCTCTCTGGTCAACGTGATTTTGTACTGACTTTGCACTGCAAAAACACATTTTGCACTGCTCCGTGAAACAGGGTGTGTCCTGGCAGTGCAAAGTGACTTCACACTAGTGCAACGTCACTTTGAACCATGCTAAAAATTCTATGAATCAGGCCCTAAATGGGAAGTCATTGAAGGATGTTTTACTATATAATTATGGAAAAATATCAATGTATGTGCTTATGCATTATCGTAACTGGAGCACCTATCTGCAGCAGAACACGTGGAACATTGATTTAATATGAACACTTTGCGACGTTTTGTTGTTCAGCTGATTATTATTGAAGGCCGTATCTCAGCAAGGTATCAGTAGTGGCTGTTCAGCATTCTCGCTGCATCCACAGCTGCACATTTTCTTGAGCATTGGCGCACTCTTTCCACATGAAATATTCTCAACTCTACGGCAATGTCAGATTACCCATTAACCTACTCTCTGCAGTGTGCGGCATGTGGTTATTCAGAGGTGTTTGCACGTTTACATCCATCATGTGTATGCTTTAAGGGAGGGCTCATCAATCATTTTTCATGCATATTTGTCAACGCAAAGATGCACGTCTAAAAATAAATATTGTAGACAAATCATTTGGCCATCTACTTTATGTTGATGTATGTTTCTGCCAAAAGAGTCTTCATAAAATATTATAACATGTGCACTGCAAATTCGAGAAGTGTGTGATTTTGGCAGAAATGCCACGTTCTGGCTTGTTGAAGTTGCAAATGACATAAAGAAACAAAATTCAACCCATGAACCCTTGCCCCCAAGACTTTGCACATATTCGGCCTGATTCATGGAAACGTGCGCATTGACCCGCCAAAGCCTGCGTGCTGAGAATGACACTGCGAGGCTCAACGCGCAGTGGAAGATTTCCAATGTGCGCTTCATGTATTCATGGATTCAAATGCGCATTTCAACCTGACCCGTAAAGAAAACCGAGCTGTGTGAGGAACGGCCACGACACCCCCCATGCAAAACAAAAACATATCCATAGACAAACCATTCCACAAACCTGCACCTCCACCACTGACTCAACACCCAGCACCCCTGCAAACCTGCACGAGGCCTCTGTATGTTATGACTGCTCCCCTGCAAACCTGCACAAGCTCCCCGTAAGTAACAGCTGCAAGTAACAGCTGCACCCAGTGGAGTCATTTTTCTGAAAATGTTGGGGGGGACATGACATCTTGAATAAAAGGTGCCCGAGCCAATTGAATGGGGACAAAATGGTTTGCCATGAAAGTTGGGGGGGACAAACACCCCTGTCCCCCCCCTAAAATTACGCCAATGGCTGCACCCCTGTGAATCTGTGTGAGGTCCCATGTAAGTAACGCCTGCACCCCTGCAAAGCTGTGCAAGCTCCCCCTAAGTAACGGCTGCACCCCAGCCAATCGGCATGAGATCCCACTCTAGTAATGACTGCACCCATGCTATCCTGATAACCCTCCACCCCAATCCCAAGGCACCGAAAATGCTGCCAAATACCTCTACTGTACATCAGCACCCTCAAGCTCATACACCACCCACAAGACCCTCTAACCTCCGATGACACCCCCAGGCAGCCCTACAGGTCCACACACCACCCACCTGTCCCCCTTAGCTCTGAACCACCCCCAGGCAGCCCCACAAGTCAAGTCCTCACACCACCCACCAGCCCCCCTCGACTCTGATGACACCCCAAGGTAGCCCCACAGATCCTCACACCACCCAGCCAAGCCCCACTCACCTCTAACACCAACCCCAGGCAGCCCCACTGGTCCTCACAGCACCCAGCAGCCACACTCACCTTCGATACCACCCCAGGCAGCCCCACAGGTCCTCACACCAGCCGCCCTCATTTCTGACACCACCCTAGGCATTTCCACATGTCCTCACACCACCCACCCAGGGAAGGGGGAAATGTCCTA
The DNA here is from genome assembly GCF_040938575.1 of Ambystoma mexicanum. Classification (NCBI taxonomy): domain Eukaryota; kingdom Metazoa; phylum Chordata; class Amphibia; order Caudata; family Ambystomatidae; genus Ambystoma; species Ambystoma mexicanum. Next base: position 1,245,838,028 of record NC_090930.1, on the reverse strand, counting down.
GGGAAAAATGAACATAAGTCACAAAATAAAAACCACACAACAAACTATATACATAGGCAGCAAGCTCAATAGTCTCTAATGAAGTTCTCCAGGGCAGAGTCACATTCCTCGTCCTCCACTTGGAGGTGGGCTACCGTTCGGTCCTGAATGGCCTGCAGGCTTTCCCTCATCCTCCTGTCCTCCTGCTCTGCATCCCTGCAAGCCTCCTCCAGTATGACAACCTGACTCAGTGTCCTTCCCTCCATCACTTCTTCCCTGATCCTAGCAACCTGTGCCATCCTAGACTGCTACCTCTCCGCCATCGGCTGCATCCTAAAGTCCTTGCATGCTGGAAGCACGCAAATTGCCTAAAGCACTCCTCCTGTCAGGTGACCGAACATTGCTGCCGCTCTTGCTTCCCTGATGTTGTAGGGCCTTGCGACTATTGCCTGTGGCTTTTCCTACACTATTGCTGACTTGCCAAGCATACCCTGCGCATGCACCTCCACCATCTAAATTTTGCATGACGGAGGGTACAGTACCAGCATTGTCCTGATGTGCAAGGTGACACACTGATGCCTGTTCCTTTGTAGGTGCCTGGGCAGGCACAGCGATCACCTCTTCTGTACTTTCCAGCACTTCCACCTGAGGTAGGGATGTGCTGACCACCAGACTTGGCGGTGTGGCTGGGATTGGAGTAGAGGGGGCCGTGATGTAAACTGGCAAGGAAGGCCCCCCAGATGAGGACTGGGAGACAAAGGAGGCAGTGGAGGAGGGGGCAACTGAATGTGCCAGCGCACAGAGACCACCCAAGAGTAGCACACATGCCAGCTGATCGAGATAGAGGGTCATTGATTTGTGATGCTGTGAGAGCACTTCAATAATCTCTCTCACATCATCATGAATCGATCCCGTCCACATTGCAATCCCAGCTAGCAGGGCATGCTTCAACTGAGGGGGGATCTCCCTGACCCCAAGGGGGCATGGTTTGGGTGGAGTATAGCTGCCTCAGATGGAGCAGGGACAGGAGGTTTGTTTCAACCATGAACTAACACACACAAAATGCACACATACATGTACATGCTGTTAGGAAAGATTCTCTTTACTGCACCTTTCCTTCCATCTTTATGGAACCCCCAAACCTTTTGCTTTTATTTGTCAATCTGACCTGTACTTTTTGCAGTGCAGTGAAGCCTTAAGCTCACCTTTGCTGTACCTTTGCTCACATGTTATGGGGAAACTGATATGTCCTTAAGGCTATCAGTACTGGGAAACAGTGTTTCCCTTAGTCTTGTTACTATGTTGCTACTTGTGGTTACTTTTGTATCGCATGTGGTAACTTTTTATTATTGCACACACGTACTGATACGTACTGATACCACAAGGTTTTTCGTCCATTCTTTTTGCAACTTGTTGTTCTTGTCTTCTTCCTGGCCTCAGAGGTAAGGAATTGCAGTGCCCGGGAAAGCAGGAGCTTTTGGCAGGCTACTGGAGGGCTTTATGTGTTTGCAGGCAGGATGTGGGCTGGGTCAGTCTGACCCCAATACACTTACTGGTTTCTGTGTGCCTGAGTGGTATGCATGAGTGCTCCCGCCAGTGATCCTGATTGGACCACTGTGGTGTGTGTGTGTGGGCTAGTTCTGCCATTGGCTAGTGGGAGTTTCGACTCCTACCTGCCATTTAGGATAAGAAGAGGGCTCCTGCATGCAATTCTCAGAGATCCTGGAAGAACCTGAAGGAGCCAAGAATCCGTCCAGCTGAGAAGACACGCAAAGAAACCTGTACCCTGTCTGAAGGAGGCCTGGCAACCAACCTCTGCTGCAGTCCTGGTGGAGCCCTGTCTGTCTCTTGATCTTCAGTAGGCCTGCGAAGGTGCTACACCCCTGGATTGGAGGGAACATCCATTCCCGAAGCCTACTTGGTACCCAACACAGAAACCACCTTTGTAAGTGCCTGGGAATCGTCCTGTGGCTGACCAGCTTCGTTTTAGGGCTACCGAGTTATCTTCATTGCGGTTCAGAGTTTCTGCCTGAAACTTGGCAAAACCTTGGCTGCTACTGAAACGACATCCTCTGCAAAATGTTGGCATCCTAGCACCAAGGGGACCCGAGAAATAGTAGAAAGTCTGACTGTGGCTTCTGAGTCCTGCTGCATCGCTGTGCGTGGCGTACACCGTCCAAAACCTGCTTTTCTGGCCCGCCTTCAGTCCCGAGAAGGGTGCTGAATTGTTTGTTTCTGCATTTCTTCATCAAGAGTCCTTGCACCAGCAAAAAGATCCTAACCGGAGAATCACTCAAACCTGCAACCCGTGAAAATCGTGGACTGCGGAATTTGGCGGGAAAAGCAAGCCAGGACACCCTTCGTTTGTTCTGGAAAGACTTGGGAAGATTTGGAGTGAGGGGGCTAAGTTATTGAGCTTTTAACATACCCCTACACTCCCATTGTAAGTCAATGGACTTATAATATTCTTTATCTTAAACCTATTGGCTTTGCCAATAATTGCCTTGGCAAGACTTCTAACTTTTGGGGGGAATTTTGGACACTGTCTACCTTGAACCCTTGCTCTAAGAATCCATCACTGGACCCCAGATACCCTACCTACATTTGCTCCTGCCTCCTGAGTGCTATATCTTTGTATCCTGAACAATATGGCACAAGGCCCCAGACAACTTAGGGTTGGACAATATTAGTTAGGGGTTAATTCTCTGTGGACCTTTTCGTGTGTAATACTTGCTATTCATTCCCTTGCAGTAGTATTCTGATTTGCATTATGCCCTTGAACCTGTGACTGAATATATGTATTTTAGTTTGATGGTATTGGTTGATAAGTCTACATGCTTGTGTTCATTTTTCTTATAGCTTATTTGGCCATAATTAAATAACTGTATTTTTATACATCCTGCCTAAGGGTAATTTGTGACTCCCATTGTGTGACCTCGTTGTGGACCCTTTACAATCTCACGCCTCTGAAGATCTTAGCCCGGACCGCCTGTCACTGCTACCTTAAACTGGTTTGGCTACAGCTTCCCAGAGGTGCCCCTGTTACAATATAGGTTGGACTTCTATACATCTCTCCAATAGGCCAGAGTATAGGAAATCAGTCTTAACACATGCCCAGGCAAACTGCATCACAAATGCTGCATGAATGTAGTGTGAAGGTTGAATCACAGTCATGACACATGCACATGTCAACAAAACACACTGTACAGTGGCCAACAACACACCACCAAAAAACAGGCAACATCACCATACCAATGACAAACCAACACAAGAATAACATGCAGCCATGGGCATGGGAACAGCACCAGGGCACCTGCCCACACACACACAGTCACCTACGTCCACATTTGACAGCATGACCTTCAAGCAAGCAACATGAACTGGCACACATCTGGGAACACATTGCACATCTCAGGTGGCCAAGCATACAAATATTGTATGTACACACATGCACTTGTGTTACTAATGCAGTGGGATGCAAGGTTGCATCCATGTCCCGGAGACATCAATGCATTAACTTGATATACAAGGCCTAAATGCACCTGTTTCACTCTTGGGAGATGTGTCTGCATGGATTCACTGTTAGGTTTGCCACACATGGATATGTCCATCATGCATGTCACTCACAGGCCCACAACATAGCATGTATTTATCTGTCATGTTCCAGTACTTGGTCCATGATCACACACAACACATGTCCTAGTACAACAAGTCATTGAAGCACAATCTGCCAATACTCAATAAAATGCCAGCACTCAATGTTTGATGCCACAAACAGGATGTGGCATCTGCAAACATGCATGACACAAATACGCTCTGTTAATTGGTGCATGTGGTGTAGCAATTACTAAAAACACACCTTTGAAGAGAATTCCCAGTGAAGGTACATCCATTCATGTGATGTGAGAATTGACCCCCGGTACACAGTGTTGAAGCAGTCTACAACAATTTTTACAGAAGTTTCCCCTGAAGAATGTTCACCCTTTTGAACCATGTCGGGAATCATTTTTACAACACAGGTAGAATGTTAAATGTTTTAGTGGAGTGTCTTTTGTGTTTGTCAAATCATGTTTGTATGTTTTAGACAAAATGTTAGGTATTGGTTTATTCGTTCCACTGTGTTCTATGTTTTGGATCAATTGATGGTTTTACTTGTATTCATTTTGTTTTGAATACATTTATACCATGGTTTTTTGATAAATCCAAGCACACAGTCTATTTTTTACGGATTTAGTGTGCTGGGTAATCAGGGTCTTCAGTTGTGTGGTTGAGACATTTGACATTTAGTTTAGATCTATCTCCTTTATAGAATCACACATACACTCTGGACCATTGGCCTGAATGGGTATTCACCAGCAGCTTCTAGATGGCTTCTCCAGGCCAATAACTGGGAGTGGGGAGGTCTGGATAGAACCTCTCAAGACCTCTCAAGTACCCATAGCTCTACCTGGGTGAACCTGTTGTAGCCAGCAGGGGAAACCTCAATGGTGGGTTCCCTGTTGAGGGCTGCCATCACCAGGGAATGGATACGGGTCTTGAGGTTGTTCCAATGTTTTTGGACTGTTTTCTTGGTGCAGACTGCCACCCCTTCCACATTGATGGCAGCCATGATCTCAACCCAGATTCTCAGGCTTGCGTCATTGCCCAGCTGCCTAGCTGGGTTGAAGAGGGCATCATAGGTGCCCAGGACCCAATCCACCAGGATGTCAACTTCGGCGAAGGTGAAGTTGGCAGCCCTCGGCCTTCACGTGGGGTTGCTGCACTTCTCAGACGATGTAGATGGGGCAGACATGGCACCCCTGAGACAGCTATTGCTTTCCTGTGTCCTGGGTTGGTGCTGAGGAGCTGTGGTGGTGTTGGCAGCGGTGGAAGTCCCAAGGGCAATAGAGGTGGTTGCACGCCCATAACAGTTGTCCAGGCAAAAGTGGGACAGCTGGCACAACAAGACAGTTCTGGTTGCAGGCAGGAACTCACTCTTGATCATGCAGCAGCATTATAGAAGCGAGTGAGGCTAATCAGGGCCAGAGGAGGCAAACACAGCAGTTTGAATGAAGGAGGAACTGTGGCATGTGTCTTGCATCCACAGCAGCTGATAGCAGAAAAAAGGCCATTAATGTTTGAGTTACGTTATGCTTGCAGTGTGGTAGCACACCTATGCAGCATGCCTATGCAGCTCACAGCAATGACGGTGTGATATAAGGCACGCAACATGCATCACTGGTTGTGTGCGTGAAGGTATGATCCAAACGAGTTTAACAGATGCATTTGAGGGTGCTACACAATCAGTTTTCTTTTGGTAACGTGTACCACATTTTTGTTTTTGGGGGTTTACCTCTGTGCACTAGTATTTTTGTTTTAATTGAGGCCTATAGTGTGTCACGTTTGCAATTTGTGAGTGTCTGTGTGCCTCTGGGAATTGCATGCCACTTTTTCTCTTTTTAGAAACTTTCCAGGTAACATGTGTGCAATATCTGAGTCTCTGAGTGACTCTGCATATCACGTACCACTTTTTTTTATTTTTCAGAGGTTTTTGTGTATCGCCTATACAATTTCTTTGTCTCTGAATGCCACTGCATATCGGGTACTGTGTTTTTGCTTTTGGGGCGTGGGATTTATTAACCCACTTATGCTCTGCCCTGCGGCATCACTGTGATCTGGTGGTGCCAGAATTATCAAAATGACCGCAAAACCCCTGTGCACGCCAAAACCTATGGAAATCGTGCTTTGCAACACAAAAAGACGGCTGCCCATTCTTCCATGCATGTTGTCAGTGGTGGAACAGAGAGCACACTCCTGAAACATGTCACTGGGCTGCCCAACAAGTAAAAATTGAGCCTGCATGAAAAGCAGTGCTTTGCTGAAAGAAATCCAGAATCTTGTTTGTAAATCTGTTTCTTGGTTGTTGAAACTGCAGAAGGCCAGCACAAAACACCTGCAAACATCCAATATTCATTCTGGGTGCTACAAGTCACTTAGTTCAAGAAATCATTATGAATAGACAATGGCCCTCATTAGGACCCTGGCGGAGTGGGTTTCCGCCAGCGGTATTCGCGGCGGACCCGTCCGCCCCACTACGAGTTCCCGTAGCGCCATGGCGCCGTTTTCCGCCTGGTTTTACCAGGCGGAGAAAACCATGGCGCTACGGGACCTCGTTGTTAATTACGCCACCGTATTTTACGGTGGCGTAATTAACTCCTTCCCCACTCCCATTATACCCTATGGGGCAAGAATGGGAATGGGGAAGGGCAGAATGGGGATTGGGGATTTACCGCTCCGCCAAGGTCGGCATGGGGTGGTAAATCCGCCAACCCCCATGGCGCTATCGACGGCTTTCCGCCGTGCTTCGCGGTGCATTTAGCACCGCGAAATCCGCCAGGGTCGTAATGAGGGCCAATGTCCTGAAAAGCTGAATTTGTCATCAAAACATTCACAGCTAAAATTTGCCTGCCAGTGAAATCTGTCAAAATTTGGGCGCAATACCCGTGGCCGCCTGCATGACAGCTGTCAATAGATTGCTTCATAAGGATTTACACTTGTACAACTGAAATATAATGCCTGAAAACTAAGTGACCTGTTATTGAGAGTGACCTAGGTTGTAACTATTCAAATCCTGTGGTTTAGAATCTGGAATAAGTGTCCTAGCTGCTTGTTTTGAAATTACAAGTTTGTTTTAAACCAAGAAAAAATGTAACAGAATAACATTGAATTTAAGCCTGCCCAAAGCTATTTAACCAGTCCAACAGCTTCCCCCACGGAAGCCAGGCATCTCCCGTATGCTCCCTCCACCAGGAAATCACACCTCTGTGATGATTAGATTCGGGGAAGAAGAACTTGGTCTGCCAGGGAAAGAAGACAATGGACTTCCTCCAGTCAAAGGAAGGCTAAGTGTGAAGAGCCGTAAAATGACCTGGGCCTCTGGAGGAAATGGGAGGAGACTGCTTCTAATTGCAGAGAGACAGAAGGAGGCAGAGACAAAGAGCCATTTGGGGCTGGACATTCACAAAGAAACATTGTGTTAAAGACATATAACTCACCACTTAAAATTATTTAAATTATAAAAATCACATATTTGTGTTTTTAAATTTTGGCTGTACATTTTAAGAGGCAGCAAAACCATGTGACATGTTCTAGAAGGAAACGGTGGAAAAGGTGGTTTTGCACCAAAGCTATTTGTGCCAGAAGTATGAAACCTTATACCCTTATGCCCATGTTCAATGCACATATGTGTGCACATTTTCGGAGAAACTGGACATTGTGTTCTGGTCAAAAAGGGCGAAATTCTGTCAAAAGCAGACACAAGATCCCACAGTGATGAGACTTGGAGGAGTATCTGCTGCACAACATATGTGATTTATATATGTTATTGTTCTAAAGATTGCACACATGTAAATATGTATTGTACCAAAAGTTGATTTAATGTTCAAGGGACAAGGGGGGGATTTTCTGACTCATGAACTCACACCATCATGGTGACACCCTGTTTTCTCCTCCAATCAAGGGAGAGAAGAGATGCTAGCCAATCGCCTGCCTAAGAGGGGTACTTCGGATAAACCAGCACACACCCCCTTTATCATAAGCATAAAAAGAGACATCTGAGCACTTAGAAAGACACACAGATTTACCCACTAACCGTTTTCTGGCGGAGCACCCTGCGAGAGGACCATCCATCTTCCTTGCTCCTGACTCCAGAAACTTGGCCAGCAGAAAGGCACATTCCATTAGTTGAACCATTTTCAACTAGGATTGGGATTTCCAGAACCAGAAAGAATCCCACAAAGCTAAGGGGAACAAAAGAAACAGCCTGGCTGTGCTGTAACTGCTTGCCTGCTAAATGATTATCTTCAAAACCAAGAAGGGCAAATTAAACCCAATCCTGTGCCGTGCTGTGCCAATCCTGTCCAGTCCTGTTGTGCGGTGACCAGAGCACCTTGCTGATTGCAGACCCAGACCCAGTCTAGTCCGATGTGCCCATCAGTGCCCAGCAGTCTGTCCAAGAACCAGAATCCCTGACCAGAATCCCTGACGGTTCCGTTTGAAACCCATATAGTGAGTATCCATAAATATGACTGTGTCACTAGCATATGTACTGTCCATAGTCCAATCCCTATCTAAACGCATCCTCTCTTGTATATAGTTCCCGATATTGTTAGGAGTAGATTGAATTGTCAGAGCATTTCTTGCGCTAAGTTTCTCTCCTTTGTTTTCAAAAATCATAAATCAATAGTGTTGTGAATAAATACATTGAATCCCAGAAAGAAATTGATTATCCACTACATGAAGGGACCCGCGCTAGGATTGATGGAGATTCATGTATGGCATTCTCTTTTCTATAGTCATAACCTAGTGTAAACAAAATCCCATTTGTCATTTTAAAAGTACATCCCTGTTTTCCCATTCTTGCGCCTATCTCAGAAAAACGACGTCCACTAAAATGTCCATAACTTTCTCAAATGTTTATGCTAGAAACACAATTCTGCTTGTAGCTAACATCCTCAGAACCTAAAACCGCATTCCAAATTCATACAGTTCTCCCGCGATCACGATTACCATGCACAGAAAAGTTTGCCGCAAATTTTGTTTTAGGAAGATTATTACATGTGTAAAACAGCTTTTTATTGCACCCGACCTCAATTTTAAGATTTCACATTGCTTATTAGTATTGAATCATTGCTAGTGTTTGTCAACAACTATCTAAAGTGGCTCCCATTAGAATTTACACAATTTCAGCAATTTAAGCCATATTTAGTGTTTTACCCAATCCATTCTCAGATAACTTTAAAACCATTTTGATAGTTTGCCAATCAATTCTGTTTCTCTCTTGTGTTTGCTGGGGGGAAATTGGCATTGACATTGGAGGTAGCCACGCCGCTATTTTCAGCATGGCTGCCTCCAAAATCATTCCGATTCCGGCCTGGTGAATGGAGTAATTACCGGTCCATTCCGAGATCGGAGGGACCGGTAATTCCCCATTCACCAGGGCGATTCCCCATTCCATTTGAGCCCCCATAGGGCTCAATGGGAAGAGGGAAGGTGGCAATATTATTGACCCCGGTGTCCCTTTGCGGGTCCCGTCCTTAACGCCTGCTAAAGGCGGGCATTAAGGAAGGACCTGCAAAGGGAACTCGTAGTAGGGCGCAAAGGGATTATCGGCACCGGTGTCATTACCGGTGCCCGGTGTCCCTTTGCGCCCTACTTGTAATGAGGCCAATTGTGTTTGAATTCTGCATTCCTGAATACCTGCTCTCTCTCCTCCTATCTCTTTGCATTGCCTATTGGGGGGGTTACGGGGTGTGCAGGAGGAAATAGTAATCACATTGCTATTTGATTTGAACACATACACAAAAGTAGTATTTCTGTGCTGAATTGTTTTGCTCACTATTACTCCTTGTGATTTAAGAGATTGCTTAGTGTTACATCACCCCATTGGTGATCATGGTATACCCATTAAACATAGTGTGATTAAAACTGTGAAAACATAAATAAATATTTTAGCTTTGCAAACCAGCCTGATTCCTGGTTCAGTGTGACCGGGGGGGTTCCAAGACAGGGGCGTGATATGAGTGGTACATCGTTCAGAATAAAATAACTTTTTGACACAAAATAAATAAGGATTTCAGTTGTGCATTACACGCTAGGAGTTGACTTAGGTGAAGTGCCGGATTGAAATCACTTACAAGGGTACATTGGACCCTTGCTGGACCACACATCTACATCACACATCAAGTAGACTGTTCCCTTCTTCATATTGCCCAGGACAATAACTTGGTGTAGCTTCATTTTCTCCTTTACACCTGTGACATGAGTGGAAAGGCCCCAAGATGGGGTCAGGGTTGTGGAAATGGTGGGGACCCATCTGCCCCAGCCCCAGGGGGTCAGGGACGTGGTATTGAAGGGGCCCCTGAGGGACCCTCGAATTTGGAAACAAGGCACAGTCACTACACACAAATAGATATGCCAAACACGAGGTTCTGTTCCCAAAATCTAGGGTTTATTGCAATACAAATAGTTCCAATTGGCTAAGTGGTCCCACGCCCTGCGACGTGTGTCTAACAGACCTCGGGGGACGCGAGCGAAAAAGGATCGTACATCAGTTACATATATACAAAAGGAACCCCTTACATTCAGCAATGACACAATTGATGCCACCCCCAATTCATTTCCCTTTGAATTAGAGGCGATGATTGACCATCATGACAAATATGACACTTCAGACCACCATACTTAGTAACAGGTTGCAATCTCCATTTTTACAGACACCATTCTTCGTTTGCGAGAATACAGTGTTTCTGTTTTTTATAGGCAAGCTGTGCGTAGGAGACTGGCACATACCAGGCCTCCCTATCTCTAAGTTTCGAGTCTCACTCTAGAAGTCAGCCCACTCTCCGGGGCTTCACTGGGATCAGGAAGGGGGCCGTAAAGAAGAACATAATTCAACTCTTTAAATGCTAGTTTCGTACATTGCTATTCTTTCAAGAGACTCGCTGGCATTCATGTACTGATTAAATACCTCGCTCCCTGTCCTCAAGGATATATGAGGGAGGGAATCGGGCATTCTGTCTGGCTCTCCAGCGTGATGTTTCAACATGTTTTCGTAGCCTTGGACCATTGAAGCGAAATAATATCTACAGCAAAGCAGTTTTACATGAGGCAAAGTGGCAACGTTAGAGAGAGCAGAGAGAGAAAACAACATGGCGATTCTGGTCATCTTAAAAAGGCTTCACTCTAGTTAAACTAATAGCTATGTAATAACTAATGAATAATGAATATATATTCTTACACTGTAAATGAGGCGGTTGGTCTTCGGCCAACCAATTATCATTCATTTCCGGACCCTGAAGGGGTGCTTAGTTTTTGTGGACTGACAGTATGGAGACATCTACCCCAGCCCCAGGGGGTCGGGGACGTGGTGTGGAGACATCTGCTCCAGCCCCAGGATGACATGGATGCCAATGTGGTCTCAGTCAGACAGGTGCAGCCCCAACACTAAGAGTCAATCAGGCCAAGAATGAACACCCTGCACAGCAGGAGGAGGCTCCACCCCACGACATGGCAGAGGACACTGTCCCGCAGAGGAAGAGGTGCTTCACTGATGAGGAGATCCAGATCCTCATCAACTACCTGACCGATCACTATCCTGAGATGTGCCAGTATTCAGGGAGCACCCATACACTTGCACCATTGATGGTGCATTTGCAACGGGTCACAGACCAGATCAACACCTTGAGTGTGGAGATGCACACTGCAGGTTATGAAGCGGTGGAATGATCTCACATGTAGGACAAAGCACAAGCTTAGTGTCAACCTGGCCTCTGCACTGACCACTGGAGGGATGCACCAGAGGAGGCTGACACCGCATGAAGAGGCCATGAGCCTATTCATCACCCTTGAGTGGTGTGGGAGGTCTGGAGGACTATGAGGACACATCCAGTGAGTGGCTTTCATTGTGCATTCTATGTATCACCAATCATGCATGATACACCATATATGTGTTATGGTACATCTGGCTGCAGTTCTATAACATTCCTGGGCAATGCATGTTTGCCAACGTTTAGACTGATGTAACATGGCCTTCATTTTGAGAGTATCCTGTATGGTGGACATGTGTGGCACATGTCCGTGTGACAGTACACATTACCCACAGGGTACTCCCCTGTTTCATGGCCAAGAAATGACACACCTCCATGTACTGTTGTCTGCTACATTCTTGTGGTGTGTTACGTTGAACTGCTCGACAGGTACCTCTGATAGATGTTGAACAATCAAATCATTTCATGCTGAGTTGCATGTTCAATTAGTCACTTGCTCCTATGAGATGCCTTGTCATGATGCATTGCGCCTTGAAAAACTTGGGTATAGGCACATTATAAATGCCATATCATTTCATATCGTATCATATCATATGTTATCTGTCTGTCATCATGCTCTGTGATGTGCTCAGAGTGAAGGTGCATCAGCGCCCAGAGACCACAGCCCAGAGTTGCAGGCATGATTTGGGTGCTTTAACATTTGTATGTTGTAATGGGTTACACCATTCACTACAATGTGAACAGTAGCTGATGGTGGGTTGTCATGCAGAAGTTGCCATCCGTGCAATCAGAAAATGACATGCCCATAGACAGACTGTATAAAAGGTAATGGGCATCATGAATGGTAACGAATGTGCCTGCCTGCATACAATGCAATGCATGTTCATGGTAGTTGTTCAAACATTTCAACCAACATCGAATTGGAACACCTGTCTGATGTTAAATGCCTGTATGTGTCCGTCATTTGATACTTGACAGGCACATGCCTTGTCACTACCACCATTGTACTGTAAATATGCACAGACATTGGTCTGTATGTGAACTGGATAGATGCATATTTCTCCATACTCGTGTCATCTGTCTGATAAGGTAAGACATACAGGCTACATAGCCCTATCAGATGTGGCATGATGGCTCTGTTGCTCCTTGTGTAATGGGATAGGTATTTGTGGCAGTGCTGGTTCACAGTCTGAACATGCATGGTCATGAACTTTTGACCCATCATTGTGGAATGATGTTCATAGACAGGGATTGCTTCGCAAACAAGACCACCTATACTGGGGTCATTGCTGTAGGGATTGATTTTTGGACATACATGCTACTCATGGACCTTGTATGACCTTTATCTCTATGTCCAACAACTGTGTCTCAGGATATGTTGTATGGACTCCACATTTGCACATACACAGCCTCCCCACCAACATGGGTGTAAAGGGAGCCAAAGGATGACACACAGCTCTCAACCAAGCCTCACTCCTCTGCCTCCCCCTCATCCTCTCCCATTCATGAATGCCCCTCTGCTATACCAACTTTCTCTCTTCACACCGACCTTGCCTAGACGGCCCACTTTCAGCTGCTCCTCCTCAGAGGCTTTTTCTTTTTCCTCACCTTCCCTCAGAACCTCAATGTCTCCAGTGCTTTGGTGCTTTCTATGCTGGACTACTGCAACAGCCTCTTCCTGAATCTGCCATATTCCCCTCTTGCCCCATTCGGCTAATCCAGAACTGAACTGAGATACCTTTCCTGGGTCTCAAGCACAGGGACTGCATCTCTCCAGCACTAAAAACTCTCCACTGGCTCCAGGTTGCTGCGAGCATCCCGTTCAAGACCCTCTGCATCATCTGCAGTGCTTTCTCGGGCTTGGGACTATGCTACATTCAACTCATTCTCCCTAAATACCTTCCTGCTATATCCCTTCTGTCATCTAGCAGTGACTCTCTGCAGATCAGATGCTTTGCTAATCAGAACGTGGGGGTAGATATCTCTCCTTTCCATCTCCCTCCCTCTTGAACAGCCTCCCTGCACCTCTCAGACTTCTGCCAGATCTCATTAAGTTCCGGAAGATTGCCAGGACCTTACTATCTCTTCTTACTTTCATCTTCCTCTCCTCTGCTAATGTCCTTGTCTGCATGTTGACTGGCTGCCTGGTTCTTTCAGAGTCTTACAGGGCACAAATTCCCCTTACTCCAGTCTACCCTTAAACTTTGTCTCCCCTGCCCCCCGTCTAGCTTGCACTTGCCCTTCTGGGCCCTTGCTTCCGAATTGGCTTGGCTGGGTCTGCACACTTATAACCCTTACATCCACCTACCCTGCTCTTGGCTCATGGAACTTCCTGCACTCTCTGCTTTCCCTCGCTCTGTCCACCTGGCCTCCCCGGGAACTCACTTTTTCTCATTGGCCGTTGTGGCTCAGAACACATTGTGTTCAGGCACATTGTGAATACTCAATGACAATGATGGAATTAATGATTCTGCTGACAGTGCTGGCATCTGCGTGTCCTGCATATTTGTTGCAGTGGATTACTGCTTTTGAGGAGGAATCCATGATTGATGTATGCAATAGATAGTGCGTCCAGCATGCCGCACTCATGGGAAATGCAAATGTGAAAGTTCCCAGTCCACTCCTCGTATCACTATTGGCATAGTGCTGATGCAAGGGGATAAGAATATGTGGGGCCACACACGGTATGAACATAAGCGATGCACAACATACACCCATGATGTGCAGTAGCAGTTGGCATTGTTTGAGATGGCAGTGACTGTTGCATGACAGTCTTTCCTAATGACAGTCAATTAAAATTGTGCACTCAGTCACGGCCAATCAGCGACTGACACATCATATGACTATGTTATGTATATGCATCTGCCATCACACAAAATGTCAATTTACAATGCATATTCCTGACTTCTGCTAGGCATTCAGCAGGGTACTCACGCCCATGTGGAGACCCACACAAAGTGCAGGGAGACTGTGTCGTCATTGATGTGACATAGCAGACGGTAACAATCATGTGTGTGGTCAATTGAATGACAGACACAGGCATACCAACACTGTGAGGGTGTTATCCAGACAGTGCACATGTCTTTGTTGCACATGTTTCACTATGTTCAGTGCGCACAGAGTACGCTCAGCACAACGGCACAGTCCTGGTCATGGTGCATGATTGCATTAAGGTGACATGTGGCAGTGTATTTCATGTTGGGTGGATGGAGTGGATATCAATGTTGATGGAAGGCATGTATGCCATGTACCAATGCATCCACAGTAGCACTTATCCAAGGATGTCACTGTTTGCCATCTCAGGCATGCAGCATCATCAGTGATGATGGTAAATGGTAGAAGAGTCTACATCTGTGCATTCACTGGATATGGTTTTCCAGTTCTCTGGTCCAATTATGAATTGTGTGCCATTTGCTGACTGTGGTAATGTCTGTTGATATGTGTGGCTCACTGATGCCATGTGATGTCCTTCAGCATTACAATCGGCATTACAATGACACATGTGCAGTACTTTTCCCTGGTATGTGTGCTGACATGACGGTTGCATGGCCCATCAGTGAATGTGTATTTTGTATGTCAATGTGTCCACTGATGGAATGGACAGGATCGACAGAGAGGGGCCCTTATCAGCAAATGCCATACATCCGTGCCTCACAGCTCACAGTGTGGTAATGCACAATGTCTGATGCTTGTGTGTCCTGCCATTTAGTGTTTGAGTGCACTTTTATGCACATGTGCATTTGTGTCTCGGGGCACATGACTCACAATGTGTTTCTATCTCCATGTGCATGTGAGGATGCACCAGATTAAGAGGTGGAGGAGGAGGAGGAAGACGAGTTTGTGGTACATCAGACGTGGTGTTGTATGCCATGAGAACACACTGGTGTTCCAGACCATCATCAGTCATGCCGCAGACTCTTTGGGCTATTTGGACCCAGCTGATTTGGATGCTGAACCTCATGTGTATTCCTCAAAGAGGGCAAAGGTGAGTGCCCCAATGGGCAGATCAGATTGGGCCACTGAGTCTGCAACAGTGATGCTGGCATTACAAGGCCAGTCAGTCATGGGCCCCCCATCTGCTGTAGTTATGACTGCAAGTCCATCCTTCCATGAATTGGTGTCAGATTCTGGGGTTGATGTCCAAGGGAGGGTTTCTGACCTGCAGCCAATGGTAGGGGCACCACAGCAACAGGCATGGACCCTTGCATCAGGCCACCGTGGGCCATGCAGATGTGGTGGATGTGTGCAGGCTGGAGAGACTATGGGAGCAGCAGATGTTGCGTGCCGCCATCCAACATGGCAATGTGTTGGACAATATTTCAGAGGGCATGGATAAGATAGCCAAGACCATAACCCCACAAGCGGCTTGCATAGAGCAACAGCTGTAGGTCATGTGGTCCTCATGCCGCTCGCACAGACTGCAAATGGAAGCTAACACCAAGGGCCGATGGGCTGATATGAGGTGTCTGCAGGAGTCCCTGTATGCAGATGCTCAGGCACCCAGAGAGGCCCTGAGGAGTGAGATTCAGGCCTTGAGGACTGTAATGCATGAAGAACTCTCAGCCACAAGGACAGTGCTCCACAAGGATTTGGATGTCTTCAGGCAGACACTCTCAGAGCAACTCAAAGCATCACGAGTGAGTGTGCAAACAGACTCTGTGACCATTTGTGAGGAAGTCCATGGAGACCTCACAGCCACTTACTGTGCTGGTGCATTCAACTGTGTCACGACTGGCACCGCCCAATGAAGACCAGGCCTTGGCACTTTGTGGTATTCGTCCACAACCACCTGCAGATAAACCACAGGAAGGGGGGCCCAGCACAGCCCAGCCTCCAGGATGGACTTTTTTTTAACATGACCAGTGTGGTTGGATTTGTATTTATTTAACCCCTTCATATGGCATGGACAGGTTTGTTTTGTTGTTCAATATCCGTGTCCAGAATGGAGGCTGTGTTGTTTTTTAGCCCATTGTGAGATGGATCTTTTTCTTTTATTTCTTTTTTCATTGAGATGTATTGTTACCCTCTAAAAGGCACGATGAGTGCAGTAGTGAACATGCAGCCATGCACAGTGGTGTCAACTGCCATGGTTGCCTCGAGGTCGACGGGATGGCATGTGCAGGTAACAATGGGTTGAGGGAATCTTGACACACTTGTGCTGTATGCATGATTATCGACTAAGGCTGGTGAAATGAAATGTCCCATGTTGTTGCAGTGATCCTGATTCATCCGGTGACTCCACTCCATGGACAGTTCACCCTGCAACCTTTCACGTCCCTAGTCCCCTTGCCCTGGCCCTATTTTCACAAATTTGGATGTACAGTTTCCATATTGTTAGTTAGTGTAGCAGACAGTAGAAAATAAACTCAAAGAGATAGTTTTAGTCACTGATTCTGATTATGCGTGAAATAGTTTTGTGGAGTATTTACCTGGCTAGAAGATGAAAGGCATGCTCACATATAACAAGAAGCCACTTAAACATGGCAAGATGATTCAAGCTATAGACAAACTTGTGTCAGAAAATAACCTGTCAATCCATTGGAGGAAAATATGTCATCATTTGAAAACACCTGTTGAGGATATGGAAGGAAATGATAAGGCAGATCAATTAGCCAGAATTGGAGCTGTAATGGGGGGAGTTATTTTCTATTGAACACTTACTTGGTGAAATAAAGGTGAATGTGATAACACGGTCAAAAACTCTGAAAATGATTGAACAGCCAGGGGCACAATGAAGCTTTTATACTCCAGATCAAGACCTGATTAAAGCACAAAAGGAAGATGGTATTTTAGTCCCATTATACAGTCATTTGCTAGATGTGAAACAAAATCCCCTGACTGAGGAGGACTGCAATGGGAAAGAGGATTTGAGAGTACTATTAAAAAACAAAAAGAGAATTAGGTTACAAGATGAACTGATGATTAGCGAATCTGTGACAGGCCAAATACAATGGGTTGAGCCTTTGTCATTTCAGGGATTGATATTACATCATGCCCACAATGCCATAACTGCAGGACACAGAGGTTCACAGAAAATGTTTGCAATTGTAAAAGATTATGCCTACTGGCCACATATCTCAAGATGTTGAGCTCTACACAAGAGGAAGTTTAGTGTATGCACAGTTTCAGCCTACATCACCAGCTCCTAGAGCACCATTAATGAAAAGAGGTTTGACACTCCCATGGACTGATTTACATGTTGATTATATAGGGCCCACAAGGAGATCAGCAAGGGGAAACAGGTACATGGTGACGGTCGTTTGTCTAATGTCTAAATGGGTGGAGTGCATTCCAGCCCCAGACTGCAGTGTACAAACGGCAGCCACTTTACTTGTAAATCATATTTTTTCAAGATTTGGTTTACCTCAAAGAATAGAATCAGACTGTGGAAGTAATTTCACTAGTGCATTAATGACAAAAATGTGGAAAATATGAAGATGACACTACACATGTCTTACCGGCCTTCCCATTCAGGAGGAGTGGAACGGTGTAAGAGATCAATAGATATGTTGAAAAAAATTGTAGCTTAAGCAGTATCTAGTTGGTATTTACGGCTTCCATTGGTACTTATGGCTCTCAGGTCGATGCCCTCAAAATCAAAAAAATCTCAGTCCCCATGAAATCTTGACAGAAAGAAAAATGGTTTTGCCACAACACTTACTTTACAGAACAAATGAAATGGTTCTTGTAAATGCGGCCACCCTTCATGAATATGTGGAAGTACTGAGAAACAACTTGCAATATGTGTTTGCATTTGCACAGCGAAATTTGGAAAAGGCTGTTGACAGTGCAAAGACATAGTACAATAGGAAGACATCTATGAGAGAATATATATATAGGACACCATGTCTATAAATTAAATTTTCGAAAAAATAAGCGTAAAAACTCTATATTTCTTGCAACATGGCAAGGGCCATATAGAATTTTTAGATAAGGCTTCGTCTTTGGTCTACAGAATTGCTAATAAAGGAGGGAGAAAGAAGAGTGGAACAGTTTGTCCATGTTAATCAAATTAAGCCCTTTCATCCGAAACATGAAGCAAAAAGGCTAAAGTGAATTGAGGGTAGCAGGGAGTAAAAAATAAAAATAATGGAGCGTTTACCTATTAGATAGAGTTATCATAGCAGGAGAATAGGTGTAATTAGTGTGAAGATTGAAAAGATAAAAAAAGGCAAAAATATAGCAAAATAGCGAGCAAGAATATAAATAGGTAACTAAGGGAAGGGAGTGTTTTGTTTGAGACCGTTGCCTGACAAATACCATGTGGCATTAGTGTGCATAATTTATACTATTTTCAGAAGGTCCTAAAAAGATATCTTGGCTGCATGGTATGTTATTTGGTACAATGTACATTTGTATGTATAATATACATTGATTTCAGATATCCAGGTGAGTAAGGAAAAGTAAAGGGTTTGATGTGTGTGATTCTTAAATCGTCTTTTCTTTTTACTCTTGAAAAATAATTGTTTTCCCCGTCAGTGTTCCCGATCCCTGCAAGTCCCAAATTACTGGAAGATGCCACTGGAATTGAACCCCTGCAAGCCCCCTGGACTGAAGAAGGGAGTGAAGAATATGACTCTGTAAGATCTGAAGATGATGATGATGACCCCGAAAGAAGTCTAGAGAGAATGGAGGTTCATTTCACCAAGAAGGGTTTCCAGAATGATTTCTGGATTAACTGTTAAAGACAATTTTTTATTATTTTTACAAACTCATTTGTATTACAAACTGATTTTTACTGATTCTTACATCAAACTGAGGCCAATGGCATAGTCCTATAGACTTAAGTTTTTTTTTTTGATAAAGTGACAATGTTTTCCTTTAATACTTTATTAAGAAAGAAAGAAGCAAATATTTCAAAGCAACTAAAAAATAATAAAACAAAGAAGAGATCATCAATTTAAAGAAGATAAAAGATAAAGGTAATCAAAAGATGGAAAGATAAGATAAAAACATCTAAAAAAATAGATTTCTTTCTTTAAAAAGAGAATATTTGTTTCTTTTGCTCAAGAGTAGAGATATATACATAACGTTTTTCATGTGTGAATATTACCAATTGCATGTTACTTATTTCTTGACTATTAAGATCAAGGTAAAATGTGATGAAGCTGGAATGATTGCATGTTTGTTTTTTCCTGCAGTGATTTTGAGTTATCTCCCAGCAGAAATAAAAGGAGGGGGTGTAGGATTGTAGGCTCTGCATTTCAACATCCAGGCTCTGCATTTCAACATGCACATTTTAGCGAAAGTTTGAATTTTAACTAGTACCAAGGGTTTGAGACTCATATCTGTCACTTAATGATATGAGACTCAGGCTGAATCTAAATAGATGCCAAAGCACAGCACACATGTTAGACAAGAAAATCTTTGCTCCACAATGCTATTTTAATGGACTGAGTTGCACACAAAAAATTAAACTAACATGAAACTAATATACTAATTAACCCAACCCCATTCAACATGTAATGGACTCCCATAATAACATGTAGTGCACATCAGTCCATTAGTTATGCTGGATGCAGATTGATTAAAATGCATGATGCTATGGAAATGGAAAGGAAAAAATAACTTTAAACCTGCAGCCTCATAAACTGTGCTGTGTTGTAAGATGTGGAATGTGAGATCTGTTCTACTAAAGACATGGCATTGTCCCGGGGCAGGAAGCTCCAGAGAGATGTAACATTTTATCTTCAGCAATGCAGTTTGCACAATGAGAAAGGCGTAGAGGAGATCACATGCTATTTTAATGAGACGAGTTGTCATGGGGAGGTGCTTTTTGAGTGACAGAGGGGTTTGTGAAAAAGGTTTGAGACAGAAAGGTCTGAGTCATTCAACTACTTACTGGCAAAAGGAGCACAAGTCTGTTTCCTGAGAGACTGGGTCTTCAGTGCTGCAGGCTGTCTGTCTATCTCCCAAGTTGGCATTCATTAGAATAGCTGCAGTCTCAAGCAACCTTATCTGTGATTGACCCTGGGTGCGGCTAGCAGAAAGGCTGGGAAAGGACTTTATGGGTTTACTGCCAAGCTGAGTCAGGGAATTTCGCCAAACAGATTTAGGTAATTATAACAGTAATTGAGGAACTTGTAGTTTATGTGAGAAATGTTTACAGGTTTTGTGATAGAAATAGGTTTGTTTTTAAAGTAATTCATGATCTAAATTTTACGTGGATTCCCACTTATAAATGAAAGCTTTTGTTAAAATAGCAGACTCCTAACTGCAGAGGATTGGGAGAGAAATATTCAAGGTTTCCTTATCAGACTGTGCGCTGGCCAGCAAGCAACAAATGTGTAACTGAAGCCTATTATTAGAAACGCTATTTATTATGTGTGAGCTCCCTAATAAAATGCATTTTATCCATGTTCAAGTATAAACTATTGTAAAGGAGTACAACAGAATGCAACTATTTGTTGATTTTCTGAATTTTAACATTTCATATAGTCACAAAAGAGAAAAACAAATTGGACTAGCATTCTTATTATTTGTCATAATAGTTGTTAACACACAGACTGAGATCTAACAGGGAGTAATCCTATTTTACCACAGGTGGTAAATCACAATGCCAGAGGTGGTAAAACATAAAATAAATTGTTTTCCTTGTAAATCGAGTTTTCAGAAGTGCTTGGCATGCATGTGAATGCAGCTATTTGACTATTTGGTTGTGAAATGATCTTAATCAATGTATTTTGAAACACATCTAAAAGGGCATGAGTGATATTGTAGATACAATATCACATGAGAACATCAAATAATTATTCAGAGTGTACTGAGTCCAGTATTTGTTTACAGTTAGTGACCATGGTGAAATAATTATTAGGCAGTGTTCTGAAATTAGTCACACCACTATAAAAATACCCCATTAAGTTTACCACAATATATTACCAAGATCTAAGAAAATACCAACATACTGAAAATACCACAACATACCATGAGATACTAAATATAACCCAAAATATCTCTTACAGTACACCATGAACCCTCTAACATCCCTTGTCCCAATGCCCTCTACCAGGCACTGGCCCTTCTTTCACAAATTTCAAGGTACAGTTTTCGGTGGAGGTGATGAGGGAATAACATATTTCCAGCTCTGTCAGCAAGTAAGCATGTGCACTGTCTCTCGCTTCTTGTCTGTATTATTGGTCACCATGGTCTTTGCATGCATGCCACTTTAGCCGGGGGTGTAATCCTTGAGTCACAGTAAATGTCTGTGCAGATGTGTGTCCCTCCACATGCATGTGTGTGTATGCGCAGTTGCACTTCTATGTGGATGCATTGTTTTGGTGGATGCACTTTCACAATTGATGCAATCAATTGAAGTGATTGAGCAGCACATGTCATTCTTTAGCCAATGGCACTATTTTCAACATTCTGGATGTTCATACTAATTGACGGCATGAATTCTGTGTGTATCTGCACTCTGTGTGTTTTGGTTCTTCAACACTTGCCTCACTGACCATGATGATATCTCCTTACTGCCACCATTCTACTCCCAGTGTCCGATGTTTCCTACAGGTCCCTGCAGGTGTTCTCCCTGTCCACACTACTCTTTGACCTGTGCCACGGCCCACTCCACTCCCTTATTCACTCAAATGGCCTGGCCTGCCCTGCCACTATTCCACATATGAAACACATGTGCATTGTCAGGTCTACCCTTCCTCAGTTGCACCACTTCATGACAAAGTCTCTGGTGACACAGTTCTGGGAATTTGTGTCCATTGACTTCAAAGAACAGGTTTGTCACACTTGCTGCATGTAGGGTTGTACAGATATGCACATGTGCACCCCTCATGGACTGCCCTAGTGTTAACAAATCATGGCACTTGTTGAACATTACTTGTTTCTTTTTTTTTCTACACTAGGGTGTATTGCATGGTTTTCTGTTTGCATTACTTGCTCCTCTCATCCATCACTGTGAGTGACTGCATAGAGTGTGTGCATTTTGTGGGCCCATGCATGTTTGTCACCTCCCCACAGCTTGCCTTCATCTGTTGTCCCTCTGGGAGTTGCCAGTGCCCCCTTGGATCTATGTGCACTTACTTGGATGGTCTCACGTGGGTTGTGTAGTTTGTTGGAGGGGGGGTGAACAGCTGCATGTTGTCCTGTGGCCCATTTATAGTAGTGTCCAACAGGGGGGTTGTTGGTTGCTGCATGGTATGGGTGTGTGGCTTTAAGCACTTATTTGCAGGGAAGGTGCATTAATGTGTCTCTTTCTGCTTTACATGCCATGGTGGGTGGTGCATGTTTGTTTGATTTAGAGCTGCTGATTGAACCTTCACAGGTGGCCATTCGTTGGCAGTCTGCCCTTCTCCATCGCCCACCTTTGTCCTTCATTGCCCACTACTTGCGTTACTTTTGTCTATGTGCCTTCCAGGCTCTCTGACCAGTCTGCTTCTTACATGAGTGTTTGTGTCTCTGTCTTCCCCTCTTTGCCAACTTCTCTCTGCCCTCACCCAGTGTGATATCAGACTTATCCTTCGTCATCTCCCCTCCAGCCAGTCTCCTCTTTGCACCACTTTTCACATATCCCTCTCTCTCTTTCTCTTTATCTCTCTCTATCTCTCTCTCTCTCTCTCTCTCTCTCTCTCTCTCTCTCCACTCCACTGCTCGGCAATCGTCACTCTGTGTCATGTCTCCCTCTTGCCCTCTTTTATCCCTCCACACTGGGTAGTCCATACCTATTTCATTGTTCCACACTGGAGATGTCATGGTTGTCCAGTATCTGTATGTTGATGCAATGCATGTCGTCGTGAGTTCCAAATGTTTTTTTTCATGGGGGAAGCAATGGATGTGAGCCAAGTGGGTACCCTGCCCAGGTAAGTGAAGGGTAATCATGGTGGTAGTTGTGTTTTCCTTGGTGGCAGGCAGTTGGGAACTGTGTGGAATTGTTTTTCTTTTACTTGTCCAGCATCATGCATGCATGTGTTACATGGTTATGGTAGGCTGGTGTGTCTATGCATGCTGTTTTCTCATGACAATCAGGGTGGCACTGATGGTGGGTAATAGTTGTGAAAGTGCCTGCCACTGTAGGGTCTTTTCTGGTGAGTTGTCATGTGAGTGGCAGGTCTGTCTGTATGTGTGCTGGGACACATGGTGATGGGAGTGATGGAGAGTGTTTTCTTGCAGCTTTCACATGTGTCTTGCCTGCCGTGTGGCATCCTGTTCTATGGGTTTCACTATTCATTTCCACACACGCGGGAAGTACAATCTTAGTCCTTCTTCCCCTTCTGGGGCTGCTGTCCTGAGGCAATTCCACACACAGCACAGCATTGCTGGCCATTTGGGGGATGCCATGTTCACCACAGATACCAGGCAGACACCATTGGCCAGTGTTGTTGTTTGCCATGGTGAACATGTTCTATTCACGGTATTCCAGCAGATTATTTGCAGCATATTTAGAGCTGCTCAGTGCATCTCAACGCTCCCTTCAGTTCCAGGCACATTGGCACCGACTGAATCCAGTCCCTGTGAAGTCTGCCTTCCCTTCCACTTTCCTGTTGATGCTCCCATTTGTGTGGCAGAGTCCTTGGCCTCTGTTTCACATTCCTTTCTCATGTCTGCTTGTCTCTTTCATGCCAGTTGCATCAGTGCCCTACCTTCCAGTATGAATGCTGCCTCTGTGAACAGCTGCCTTTTGCCGGATAATATGTTTTATGCAATTAGTGATATTTTTGCATCACATCATATTAGAAATTGCATCATCAGCTGCCCTGCCAGTGTTTACTGCCCTGTCCCACTGTTTTTTGTGCCTTTCTCTGCATTGGTTAAGTTGGACTAGCAGACATTATATTCTTATATGGTGGTTTGCGTTAATTGGTTAATTGCTTTTTTGGGTTTACAAGTTTTGGATCAAACGGTTTCAGTTGTTTGATGTGTTTCTCTTGTGCTGTTCCGGTTGTTTCCAGCTGTGTGTGCTGTTTAGCTCAGTGATTTAAAGAGCCCTATTTTTAGCAGTTACCTGAATATTAGGTCATCTTCTGTTTTTGTATTTGCATCGTGAGTGTATTCCATACTTTTGCCAACACACATGAAAATGCTGATCCACCAAATTTCTGCTTTGAATATTTTTTTGGTTCAAGGCAAATGCTTTGCTGGACCTTAGTCTTCGGTTTGGTTTGTAGATGGTAATTTTTCATCCTTGAGTTCTGTTCCTTGGTGGATTGCTCTATGGGTGTACCGGATTGTTTTGCAAAAGATAATTGTTTTGTCTGGCAGCCAATGCAGGGTTCTCAGCACTGTTGTGATGTGATCTCTCTTAGTCTGCCCGAGGAGTTAACTTGTTGCCATATTCTGTATTCACTGTGGTTTTTTGGTGAGGAATTGAGGCATTCTGGGATAGATGCTGTTTGTGTAGTTTATTCTTGACATAACGAGGGTGATAACAGAAGTGTTTTATGTGAGAAAGTAAAGAAAGTTAGGACTCACTATATTGTGTGTCGGTGGACGAAGCACTTCTTAATTACTGTGTTGACTTGTGGTTCAAGTGTTTCTGTGAGGCAGTTCATAATAAATGGGTTTTGTTTCCCAATATTGTTGTTTTTGCACATGATTTGTGTGTGACATGCTTAGTTGTAGCAGGTGATTCCATGTCTTTTGTTGAGGTCCATGAGAGGGGTCATGTGGATGTTGAAGAGGAGTGGTGAGAATGATTAGCCTTGTGGAACTTTGCAGGTTGTTTCTGTGGTGCTGATTTAAAGAGAGTTAACCATGTTGTTTCTGTTCTTTCAGATATGAAGGATCTTAACCATCATAACGCTGTGCTGCTGATTCCTATCTCTTCAACTCTTTTGATGAGCATTTCATGGTCGACAGTGTCTAACAATGCTGAATGATCTAGTGGTATTAGTGCCAAAGTGGTATTGGAGCCTGCATTGGTTTTTAGGTTGTCCCATATAGATAGTAGTACTGTTTAGGTCCCTCTCACAGTTCCGAAGATGACTTGTGACTGTTCTAGGTTCTGGTTGTTTACTACATGTTCCAGGATTTGTTCATAAATGTAACTTCTAGGATGTTTGCCAGGTATGGGCAATTTGAAATGTGTCGGTAGTTGGTTAGGTCTTCTGTGTTTCCTTGAGGATCTTCAAGGAGCGGTTTATTGTGTACTGATCTGAAGGCTTGTGGCATGTTTCCTGTTGCTAGTGAATGGTTAAAGAGGTTGCAGAAGTATTCTGCAAGTTTTTTTTTTGGAGAGAATAGTCTTGTACATGTTTGGGGGGGGGCAACGGCCTGCAGGTAAGCCGGCTATAATACTTTTGTTCACTAGTCTGTTGAATTCTTCTGTTGATATTGTTGAGAAATCCATTAGTCTTGCGGTTAGTCCTGGTGTTTTTGGGAATACTCTTGATGACTCATTGGATGTTTGTGATTTTGTTTTTTAAGTGGTTTGAAATGCCATTGCACAGTTTTCTGTGAGGGAGTGGGCAGGTTGTTGAAGGCTGTCAGGTTTCTTACATCATTATATACTGAACATCTCTTTATGGGTTTTGCTTTAGTTTGTGATGTGTTTGTTGAAGTAGATTTTTTTGTTTTGCTTTGTGTATTTCAGCTTTGTACAGTTATATCTTATTTATTTTATATGCATATCCCAGTTAGCCCAGCAATGCTCATGCCCCATGTCTTCTGCCATGAAATTGTTTTTGTACTTGGTCTTGCAGATTGTTCTCATCTTGGCAATGCACAGGAGTGAGGGCACTTGCTATTTTGTATGGAACTCCAAGTTCGAGCTCTATTTACATCCTTTTTTTGCATGACAAGCGACCACAATCTGGTCTATTTTGCAGCTTTTAAATGCCTTAAAATGAAATAAAACTTGGCATCCTTTATGTTCTTATTTGCAGCTTAACGTGAGATGACTCATCCTCTGCAGACTCGTTCTTCTTCAGATTAGATAGCTGAACTTGTTTTCTAAGATCGTAACTTCAGGACAGACAGCCTCACCATGCAGCTTCACAAGCATGCTATTCGGCTGCAACACAGCTTTCCATTCGCCCTTCACGGTTTCTGGCTTATTTATTTCATGATACCAATGTCCAGCTGTACAATGCGGCTTCACCTACATTCTAGTCACTACTCATAGCTAAGCCTATGCAATGACTTGATCTACCTTGCGTTTCAGCGTCTGTACATTTATTGAACTTCTGTTTTCTGAAGCGCTTCGTTAAAGTGTAATTTCTCTTCTTTTCCAAGTTAATAGTTCACTTGATTCTTTACTTCATCATTTGTCCTCTACAATCCATACATTGTTTTCACTCAGTATCTCAGGATGTTGTGCACACTTTCATATGATATTATCTGTTCATTTTTTTTAGCTCTTTCTCATATTCCTTGAGGGAGTTCCTCCTGTAGGTTGTCATCACTTTGAGGATACATTTGATAGGGTAGTCTCAATGGATATCTCCTTCCAAATACTTGCTGCAGTATTGGCATTATAGCTGGTGTCAGGCAAAGCACAACCTCATGTGTCCAATACAGGGCTTGTTGGGGGATCTCTTGCAAATGTATACATCTGCTCCTCTACATTCCCCCCTCTGGTCGAGTCATCAACCACTTCCTCAAGTTTTTCTGATTCTTTTTATCTTCTCTTGAAGAAGTGTTTCTTGGGTGTCCATATCTGCGTCACCCCCCTCAGGGTGCCTGCTGTTTTAATGTGTTCATCTACACTCCAGGTAATGTAATTGCATATAAAACATTTGTGGTACAGAAGACCCAACATCCCAGGTAATTCTTATGATCCTTTGGATACCAGAATTTTGTTCTTCAGGTGCCACAATACTTGCTTTTATGCAGTGTCTGATGGCATCATCAGTCAGCACTTTGTCCTCTGGTTCATCCTTTGCATCAGTCATAATCTTCATTCCTACTGCTTTCTTACATTGTCCAATTATTATCCTTATCATACAGAATCCACATATTATTATCACCAATTTTGTTCCAAGGAACTTGAATAGGTTTGCCATCCAAAAAAGAATCCAGGAAAACAGGAGTGTGAACCAACTGTCATCTTCTATGGGCTCTGTCTCATCTACCATTTTCACGTGTAGATCTGTCAACATCGATATGACCTCTGTCAAAGTCCTTTCAATCTTAAGGTCACTTTGTGGAATCACCAATGCTGGAACATGGTTAAGTACAAAGGAACACACTCCACCCCGATTCCTGGGCAGTTTTATATATGCTCTAGATCCACATGTCCAATATCAATACATTACGACAGCCTCCCATCTCCTCATTCCTGGAACATCAATTGTGTTCTTGCACCCTTTATTATGTCCAATGTGATTTTTTCCCTTGCTCCCAAAGCATAGTGTCGCATTAACCAGCGGGACTACAGCTCCTGTCCTGCTTCATCGTTCACCCACATCTGCAGTTTAGAATACTTGGCCCATGACTTTAGGCCCTCATCATTCACCTTCTGTACCTCTTACACTACTTCCTTCCTCAACAGATGAGGTGCACAGGACATCACTCCATCGTCCCATCCTTTGGTTGTACTCGCTTGTCCATAGATGAGCAGTTGTGACCGTTCCCAGCATCCAGGCATTCCAGTCTTTTCCATCACGTCAGAACAGTTAATCCTCTTCATTTTTTCAACAATCACCTTGTCTTGTCCTGCAGCGGGATACACAAGCATCCTGCCTGTCCTTATAGGTTTTTTATCCATTTGTGTTGTTTTGATATAATCATACTGGCATGGACATGGCTATCTTGATCTCCATCGCAAGGTTGCCCAGTTCCCATGGAACAGTCCTGTAGTAGTACATCCTGCTAGATCACTGATGCAATTCTCATCTTCCGCCGATATCTCTTTTGAAACAGAGGTCCTTACTGTTGTCATGGCATAGGGAATGAGAGAGCAGACATAGGAGTTCTCATCAGATGATCGCGCCCCACCATTTTCATGTGTTTTTACCACATATTATTCCCCAGGTGAGATGAATTATCAAGATAGTTATTTATCCCCTGGTTATCTTCCTCTGCATTCCACTTATGTCACCTGATATGCCCAGAGAGATTAAAGGAAGTATCATAATATGTACTCATACTAGGAAAAATCATAGGAGTAGTTTTTTCAATGGGACCATTAGGAAAATAAAGACTTTGAAATGTAAGGTACAGAAAGATGAAGAAAATGCACAAGCATATGGATATCATGCATATAAGTCTGTAGAAACATTTGGTGTGTCATCCCAATACTTGTGGATCTTGTACTATATCTCTAATCACATTATCCTCTTCACAAATCATTTCAATATAGGTATTTAATATACATTCGTAGTCGCACAATCTGCTGAATTATCGCAATCAGAGGTCTTCTTATGACAGGACAATTTTTTGGGTCATGACAAAAAAGGTGTGAATCTTAACAACTCTCCTAACAAGGGCACGGTATGACTGAAGTATAAATGCAAAGATAGCAACTACAAGCTGATGTGTGTCACTGTCGAAGGGGATCATACATTTATCTTTGAAACAGATATTCTCCTAAAAATGAATCTGGGTATTGATATCTTCCAATTTCTAATCAGAAACTGACGTTCCGGCATAGTACTGATGCAATATTTATTCCTTCAAAGAGAATTTCTAGAAAGTATGTTTTAGCCCCTGGAATCCTCTGCAAGTGCTGCTAAAATGTTAAAGGAGTGTTAACTGAATTCCAGTCCAAAGGAACGTCTGTGCTAACCACGCACTGGTTTATCATCCTTCTACTTTGTTATTGATTGAGTCTGCACATGCAGACATTCTTCTTCTTGTCTTGCTTCTAGTTCAACAAGTGCTGGAGGGAGGGTCTCACCTTTGTAGATTTTTATATCTCCTAAATATAACGAAGCTCTTCTTCCCGATACCTTAACTGCATTACAGAAGACCACCTCAACACAACAGGGACCATTAAACCCAGGATTGTGGCATATATGGGTGAAATTCTAATAACGATCTGGTCGCCAACATAAAACTTTGATGGTGGCAATAATTCACTCCGGTTGGTTACTTAGTTGTCATCTTCTGTGTTCCTTGAGCCCTCCCTTCGATGCTTGACTTGACCTGCAATGAAAGAAACATTGGTAGTCATACACGTCAGGTTGGATACTTGGTTGTCATCTTCCATGTTCCTTGACCCCTCCTTTCCATGTTTGACTTGATCTGCAATGAAAGAAACACTGGTAGTCATACATGTTAAATAATCATGCCTTTCATTACCTACAGTCTGCGCTACACTCTGGGCATCACTCCTGACTCTAGATGGGGTTTAAAATGGTGATCTCAACCAGGCTGATTCCAAATGGTATGTAAGGCTAGGGCTAGGCAATGTAGCCATCCCTTCTTCATTTACTTGTGGATGATAAGCAGAAGCAGAAGAAAACCTATGTTTTACACTGTATGGAAGCCCTACTTGTTCAAATAGCTCATTGATAAAATGTGGGCCATTATTGGACCTTAGTACTTCATACACACCACATCTTGGAAATACTTAGTGCACTAGACACTTCACTGTGCAAGTAGCATCAGTGTGTGTAATTGATCCACCTAGAGAAGGGACACACCACCACTAATATATACCTGTATCCATTACATGTCTGCAGCATATCAGCGTAATTGATATGCAAATGTTGAAACAGACCATTCAGTCGAGGTATTATTCCTCTAATTGTTCTCATTGTATGCCCAGCAGTAAACCTCGGACACACAATGCAATTCAAAATAAACTGTGCAATGTGTTCCAATAGATTGGGAATGAACCAGTCTTCTGCAGTGCTGGCATCAAGACTTTCTCTGGTTACAAGCATGGGGTAATCCAATTGCTTGAGGGAGACTTTCAACAATGCCGCTGGCATCACTGGGTTTGCAGTGCTTTCCTGACTTCCTTGGTGTGTTGCTGGGGGATAAGGAACACCCCCTTCATTTCCATAGCTCTAGATCCTCTTGTGGGGCTCCCAAGGCATACATTAGTTTAGAAAAAATTGATTAGCAGAGTTTGCTAATTAATTTTGATTGATTAGCAAACAAACCCATTTGATTAGCAATTGTGTACTAATGGTTTTAATGCCACCATAAGATACTTGTACCCAATGTAAAAAATGAGGAAACAATTCAGCAGTTGTGTATACTGCTGAAGTAAGACATTAATGAGATAAGTCAGGCCTTGCAAATTCTTTCTGTAAAATGGCACATGTCACCACAAACCCACTTTAGTTTGGCACACTGCTGCCACCCAGAGGCCAGGCATGCACAGTGAAACATTTATTTGACATATACTGCAAACAAAGTAAAGTTTAGATTAAAGTTTCCAACATCCCCTGCAAATGGTACTGGCCCTTCTTAAAATCTACTCGACTATGCGAGTGGCCGAAAATACTTTGCAAGCCGTGGATGAGTGTCTGTAAAAAGGTTAGCTGCAAGAATGGACACAAATAAATAGATATGATAAAAAGGCTCTTAAAACAGTTTGGCCAGCTCTCCCTACTGCAGGTGCAAATATATAATGCAATCATAATCATGGAGCAAAGAGTGCTCTAAAGGCTAACTACAGTGTACAGTTTTGCAGTAGGTCTGTAGCTGTACCGACTGGATGAAACTATTGATAGCTACTTTTAAGTAAATCTCAAGTTAGCTTTGTGTATTCATTATGTAAAAGACTAGGAAGAGTGGATGGCATAGCAGGCAGAGATCTGGACAAACTAGGCAGAATATTGTAGTTTGCAGCCATCTCACTTCCAGGGTAGCGGGTATAAACCAACATGGAAAAATAGAATGTCAAGAAGTATGGGATCAGCTCATGGGTTGAGCACCAGCAGGCACAGGACTAGGTTTGCCATCAAAGCACTTGGGCCACGTGGTCATGTACATTTTCAAAAGTGTCCACTCGTCAATATGATACATCTTCCCCAATAAAATGAGATCTAGTGGACCCAGAGCTTTAGATATACTTCACTGTAAAGCATGGAGACAATGCAATGTTTTACAGTAGCAAAACTGTAATTATGCATTATGTAACCTATTACATTTTTAGAAAAGGAATTGAAAGACTTTTCTTAAAAAAATAACTAGCCTATTGTCTTTGGCAGACAGATACCATTGGCTTAATAACAGTATCATCCCGATTATTTCTGGGTTGCAATTATTTGAAAAATAAAATGTCCGTAGCACTCTGTCTCTCTCTCTCTCCATTAGCCCCTATGAACTTGCAGTGAACAGAGAAAAGAGGGTGGAGTGAGCTCTGAAGGCAAGAGAGGAATGCAGGGTGAGCTGTGCTTTCATTGAACAGGGTAACTTAAATAGCTAGCTTTGCTACACAAGTGCCAATTTAATTAGCAAACCTACAGAATTGCATAGCAAATTGCTCCGCAACACTGCTTATTTTATGCCTTGGGCTCCACACTAAATTTCTATTGGTTGCATAATTTACAGCATATCAAACCCCTCTCGAACTAGAATGCTGCTATTCAATACTTTTTTAGTATCTTCAGTATCAAAACTCAACATTTCTGAAGAATATGCAACTCTTTTGGCTTCTAAATCTGCAGCTTAATTTCCATGAGGGATAAAATCTGTTTAGTATGCAGTGCGCATATTATAACCGCTATGGCTACTGGGGGTTGTAGTGCCTTAATGAGCCTGTCCAATAAAGACGCATGTTGCACTGGAGAGCCATCTGCCCGTAGATAACCCCTCCTTTTCCAATGTAACAGCCCTGCTTGTACGGTTCACGACACATAGGCGTAGTCACTGTACACCATCTCATCCACATTTGTGTTTATTAAGCACAACAATAAGCACTACCAATTGTGCCGCTTGTGCTGAAAAATGAGATGGTAGTCTTGAACTCACCACTACCTCAAATTCACCATTTAATCGGTGTCTTAACACTGCTGAGCCTCAATGCCTCTGCCCACTAATTTGGTCAATTTTTGAAGAACCATCTATAAAGAGAATCTCCCCTCCCGCTCGAGCATTTTCTTTCACACAGGGTATATCATCATAGAATTCGACATAATATGAACAGTCATGCACATGCTACAAACGTGGCTGAGTTCACTATTTTACACCATACTACCTTAATTACTGGATTAGACATCCTCACCTCTAAAACTGAAGCTCTTTGTGACCTCAATGTACGTTTGGGTTTCTCTAAAATAGAAAATAAGGCGTGTTCCATGTAAATAGTCATGGAACAGCACATGGTAATACTTGTGGACTTCTCAATTGCAAATGTGGCAGCAGCCAAAGATTGTTTGTATGGAAAATGTCCTCTCATAACTGGATCTAAAATCCCACCCTAGTATGCTAAAGGATTAGACCCTAGAGTTTTCTTTGTGTGAGTACTGTTGTCATTACTGACCCATTGGCGTGTGAAAACAAATACAATTCCTTGTTATAACTGGGAATCTCTAAAACTGGAGCTGTACAGATTGGTCTTTCTAATTAATCAAATCCTTCCTCCATTTCTTCAGTCCAGTATATCTTTTCCTTACCAACTTATGCTTTCTTAAGTGTTTGCAAAAGTGGTTTGGTATATGTGCTGTAATCACACACCCAGGCTCTACAATAATTGTATAAACCCACAAACCACTGCATCTGCCTCACTGTATTTGCCTCACTGTATTTGGCTTTGGTGTCTTCATGATTGCCTTAGTTCTTTCTGGTGTCACTTTATTTCCTTCATGTGAAATTAACTGTCATATGTACAACACCTCTTCCTGACACTACTGTAATTTCTCCTTGTCTACCTTGTCTGCCAATATAGCAATTAACTGAACAGAGTATTGTCTACATTCATCCACTGTTTCACTGCAGATTAATATGTTATCTACGTACTGAATTACTGCACTCTTGAGTTCAATGGTACCTAGATCCATCTGTAGGACCCCGTTAAAGATTGATGGGGACTCACAATACCCTTGAGGTAAAAGAGTATGTTTTTGTCTCTTTTGTCTGAACATGAAGAAAGGAAGGTCTTATGAGTCGGAGCGCAATGGGATTGAGAAAAACGCATTTTTCAAATTGATCACCGTGAAATACTTAGCTTCAACTGTGATACTACAAAATATTGCTGCAGGATTAGTAACTAATGGAAACTCTGCTTCTACAATCTGATAAAGAGGGCACAAGTTCTGAATAAATCTCCACGGCCCCCTTTAGATTTTTTAATCAGATACACTGCAGTATTCCAAGAGGATTTCGATGGCACTAGGATTCCCTGATTCATCAGCGCTGAAATAGTCTTAAATATGCCTTCATCAGTTTCTCGAGACATAAGGTACTGTTTTGCTCCGGGTAAAATTGCTCCTAGCTTGATTTTTATTTTAACCTCTCCTATTCCATTCAACAGGCCTGAATCATATGTATGGGCCCATAGTCCTAAGGACACTTGCCACCTTTTCTAGGTCATCCTGAAAGAACAATGGTTTTTGTAGCATCAGTGGCAATCATTGTGGGACTTCACTTTCCTCAATCTTGATCCAATATGTAATGCTTATAAAAAACACTACCTCTTCATCAATACGTTAATCTCTGAACATATCTTCATCTGTAATGTCAGTCAATCTGTATCCCACCTCAAGAGCTATCACTCTCCTCTGCCTTAGTCATCTACTCCTTCAAACATTGCTATTTCTCCTCGTACTACAGCTGCTTCAAATTCTATAGGCATAGCCCATCATTCTTCCTCATCCATTGGCACTTGTGGTCTGAAGAAGACCTCATCAGGTATCCTCACAATCGTCCCTACTAATCCAAGTAGCCATGTTAATAAAATGCTCAACCCATTCATAAGACTTATCGATCTCCCATGACTCCTCGTAGAGCTAATTGCTCTGTAAATGATAGTATAAACTCCCCTAAATTTAAATAGTGTTTTCCTGGAGTGGAACACATTATTCCTTTATCAGTGAATGAAATCGCCATGTTAAGTTTTGTCATTAAGTTTCTTCCAAAGATGTTAACTGGTGTCTGTCATGAATATAGCAAGAGGACAGCCATGTCACATTCCCCTAGACACAGGTAATTTATCAGTAAAATGAACTACATTTGTAGCTCCAGAGAACCTTTGAGAATTCATGGCATTATCTGACATTGGATATTTCCCTCTCTTATACAAGTGCGAGTCGCCCCAGTGTCTACAAAAAGAAGAAACGGGTTTGACTCCTATCGTCACCTCGACCCTTGTTTCCTATTGGGGGTCTGGTGTTACTGATAGTACTGAACACATCAAGTCACCCTGTGAGCAGTCCTATTGTGGGTATACATTCATCCCCGTTCCCTATAAAATCATTTCTTCCTACCACAGTGACACCCCCTATCCGAGGTGTTAATATTTGCCCTATATTTACATTCAGTTGTGTTTGCATTGATGCCTGTTGTGACTGCCCTTGCACTGGGTGCTTGTGCACTGACAGCCGCTGTTGTGCCTGCTGTGCTTGCTGAACCTGTGTCTGACAGGATGTGTGATCCTCGTGAAAGCTATCTCGTGTTTGTGTACTGTAATAATCCAAGAGGGAAGGCAAAGAATTGAGGAAGTTATGAAAAAAACTTGCACGGCTATGCAAAGGGAAGATAGCGAAGAACGGCACAGAACAACACACTGGGAAGGAAGGGAAGGGTAACCACAAGGAAGCCAAAGGATTAGGGAAAGTGGACATCCATTTGAGCAAATTTAAGCCAGTAAAAGAAGAGATGGAAGATCTGTGGTTTCGGATATTGAGTGGAAGCTCGACACATCTTACCTGTTCAGTGATAAACTTTCTAGACAGAGTCCTAATCTGAAAACACATGAACTAAATTGTCAATGGAAAGCGTCACTAACGATCTTAGGATAAGTTGTAATAAAAGTTTTTGTAAAAACTAGATGTTACAAATAAAAAATAAAAAAAAAAAAAAAGTGGACAATGGATGGAATCAGAGTTGCAACTTGCCGGTATGAACAGCACGGACAAGCGTAGCGTTGAGATGTGCAGAGCCACTAGGGCATGTCTGTTTTCAAGAAAGCAACAGGCATTACTGGGAGACTAGACCGTGTGTCTCCCCGCAGCATCGGACATGTTGGGTGTACAATGGATGCCATACTATGGTGTTTGAGGGGCCATGTTGTCCAGAAGGGGCAGAATCAGTGATTCATGACAGCATGCCCCCTTCTAAACTCCAATCCTCCAGGTTTGCCAAGATGAGTCAGATGGAATCTTCACATCCGGTGGGGGGCGTTCATGTTGAACACAGGTTCCCATGTCCATTCACTGGGTGGATAACCCTTCCACTCCACCAGGTATTGTAGACAACCTCTCCTATATCTTGAGTCACATATCCTGGAGACCTCAAATTCAATCTGATCGTTGACGAGTAGAGGGGGAGTTTGAAGAACTGTCCTGGTTGACTGGTGGTATGGTTTAAGTAAGGAAATATGGAAAACAGGATGACTTATTTTCCAGGATTCTGGCAATTGGAGTCGAAAGGCCACAGGGTTAAGGATTTCCTTCACTGTGAATGGTCCGTAGAAGCGAGGGGCTAATTTGTTGGGTCTTATTAATCTTTATTGTTTTATTGTTTTGGGTCCTCCTCCACCAGCACAATGCATCCTGTCAAGTCTGACCCCCTCTCAAGCGTCTGCCCCAAAACAATCCGTATTATGTCATGTACCTTGCCCTTCAATCCATGTGGACTCTCACCCTCCGATTCCACCACGCCAAACATGCAAAGGTTGTTTCTTCTTTCCCGGTTCTCCATGTCGGTCCACCTTGAAACATAGTTCCTCCTCATGTTGTTGTACCTCCATGAATCTTGCCTCCATCTGGGTTTCCAAGAGCGTTGTCGACAGCTGATTGTTCTCTACCCCTTCCATGCGGTCTTCCTACGTAGATACCTTCAACATGAGATCTGCTAATTTCGCCCCCATGTCTGTCCTTATCCCCCTGATCTCCTTCAGGATCATCTGAATGTTGATCTGCATGGCACCCAAGTCCAGGCTTGTACAGGAGGGGTGCCGGATGCCATTTCAACACTACCGGCCTGAAAATGGTATTTAGATAGGGCTTCCTTCCAGCTCATGGAGGTCGTGTTGCAGCACAACTATAATAGGTAGTTACAGGAAAGGAGCCAGGCTGTGCGTGCGGGCATAGCTGAAGCACAGGTAGGGGTATGATTGCCGCCTGAGCCATGCGCCGGCAGTCACCGCAAACAAGATTCAACAGCTGGAGAGTGTCACTCCAGGGACGTAAGCCGGCTCAAGGGGTTTTTCAGCATCCGCCCTACATGCCCAACTCCAGATCACTGGAGATCGCTCCAAGCACCTATTTGCCCCGGTGCAAGGTATATCCTGGTTGTGCAAGTGAGTGGGGTTGGTTTCAGATTGAAGGGGAGCAGTATCCTCTCAGGACTATGGTACGAAACCTCTTCACACCTCAGCGGAGCACCGCGAGCCCTTCAACCCCAAAAGCACCTTGAACAGACTGTCACACTCACCTGGGTCTCTGCGGGAGCGAAGAAGCCTTCTAGGACCCCTTTCTTGCTTTCTCAGGACCACTAGCGTTGGACTGCAGGCCACCTGCCAAATAGAGAGGTAAGATGCTTAGCCTACCAGGATTTGGACCCAGAGCCCTCTTCCTCCCTCCCTTGTAGTGTGCTGTGATGGTGTGATGATAGGAGTTTGGCTCACCTTAGGGATTAATTAGACAAACTCTCCATCCTGAACAAGGCAGGGGTGCTGTGTCTCCGGAACCCACGGATCAGTTGCTCCACTTGACCCTGGGTCTGGTTTCACTGTTCTGCCGCTCACTGCGTTTCTTCACCCAGCAGATTTTGAGTTTGTTTTTGCAGGTAAGTTCAGGTTTCCAGTTGCTTCACTGGATCTGGTGATGTTCCCTGCTCGTGGATGGGTGAGTATCTGAAGGTAAGATTTCAGGCTACTCTGAGCGGTTGCTGCGTATTCTTAGATAACGGCGAGTTCTGTATGCATGTGCGCGTGAGAAAAAAAAGTTGCTGATGCAAATCTAACCCTTATTCTCTCTCCACAGGTTTCTTCTGAAGAGTTCGTTTGCAAGAACTGAGAATGCTGCTCGGGAATCCCCAAGAAGTGCAGGCAAGTTGTGCTGAAGATTGCGTGCGTGCTAGCAAGAACGAGACAGGGGTATACGGTCAAGCATATCATTTAATGTCTTTTTGTGTTTCCTTTTCTCTTAGGTGCAAAGTCCAGGAACGTGCATGCGGAGATTCCGGAGCGGAAAGCAGATTGAGGTAGCTGAAATTCGAGGAGTCCAACTCGAGGGCCGGAGTGAGCTGGATTGCGGTGAGCGTGCTGCTTGAAGCATGTTGCTTGAAGCTACAGATGCTACACGAAGCACGGGTCTGCCTTTGGACGTGGCTTATATAGCCAACCACGCCCAGAGGCTAGAGCATGCTGCAGATGCACTGAAAGGCTGCCAGGGCCATCTTGGATATACAGGAAGTGTGGCTGAACCAATCAGATTCCTCCAAGGGGGCCAGGGCCAATTGTAATGTGTGCCTAATTGTGAGAGAGTGGAAAGGGAGTGATGGATGCCTGCAAGGCTTGTCTAGTTTGCCAGGCCCTAACCCATCTTGCCTCTGCCTGCTCTCCAGTATATATGACAGTCTTCCTCCTCAAGGCCCCTCCTAACAGTATACTTCCTGCCCCAGGTTCGGTAGGGTTATCTTGGTAGAATCTGCATAGTAATCTAGGGGCATGGATGTTTTTACTGGGTTCCCATTACCTATCTTGGGGTCCATACCCTTTCCAGTCTATCAAATAGTACAGAGTTTTCTTTACGATTTTAGAGTCCAGGATACATTTTACTTTGTATTTGGGTTCTTCTCCTTCTACCACAATTGGTGCCTGAGGAACTTGCACCTGAGTGCCAGGGTGTACAGGTTTTAACAACGAGATGTGAAATACTGGGTGTAGTCGCATGTTGGATGGTAGTGCGAGTTTCATGGCTCCAGGGTTGATTACTTTTTCGATGGTAAACGGCCCAATGTATTTAGGCTGAAATATTCTTGGTCCTTTCAGGGCTATATATTTAGACGCCAACCACACAGAATCACCTACTTGGTAATCTGGGCTGTTCTCTGATGCTGGTCTGCATACCTCTTTTGTGTAGCCTTGGCTGTCTGCAAATGTATGGTTGCTTGTTGTGCTGCTTGAGTTATCTGCTCATGTAACATTTTAACTGCAGGCATTTCAATAGCTTCCAGTGGGTCGAACACTGAGGTACGTGGATTTTGGCCATACAGAGTATAAAAGGGGGTCAGCTGTGTAGAAGCATGGGTTGAGTTATTATAGGCATATTCTGCCATCCATAAGATTTCTGTCCAAGCTTGATCGGTATGATGTAATAGACAGCGAAGGTACTGTTCGAGGGTCTGGTTATTGCATTCTGTCTGGCCATCGGTTTGGGGATGATGGCTGGTTGACAATCGAGTTTCGGTCCTTTCCAGAGCGCAACATTTCTTCCAGAAGTAAGACACAAATTGATTTCCCCTGTCCGAAATGATCAGAGAGGAGAATCCATGTATTATTACTATGCGTTCTAGGAAGATCTGTGCTAATATTGATGCCAAAGGAATTCCTTTTAATACTATAAAATGGGCCATTTTAGAGAAGAGGTCAATGACCACTAGTATGGTATTGTACCCAGAACTTGGAGGTAGATCTGTGATGAAGTCCATTGAGCTGGTATTCCAAGATGCATGTGGGATCGCCATGGGTTGTAATAGACGAGCTGGTTTCTGTCTGGATGTTTTGTATTGAGCACAGACCCCACAAGAGTTCATGAATTCAACAACATCTTCTCACCATGTCGGCCACATGTAATGTTTCCTGACTTTCTTAAGGGTTTTAGTTATTCCCGGATGGGCTTCCAAAGGAGAGTTATGGTAACTGGCTATAATTTCCTCTTGGAGAGCACGAGTTGGGAGGTACAACGATCTTGGTGGTAAGGCAGACAATTTTGCACAGTAAACTGTTTTCTTTTTTTGCCCCAGGCCTGCTTTTCATCCTTTGATAGACTGTGTTTGACTGTTTGTTGGAGTGCATCCAGTGACGTGGAAGACCCCCCACAAATCCCCAGAATCTCGTGGCCAGGAATGATATCTACCGGGTCAGGGGTGATGTGAGTGTCATCGCCCTTGCCAATGCGAGGGAGGACGTCAGCCTTGCCATTCTTGATCCTGTGCCGGTATGTGATCACAAAGTCGTATTCTGACAGGAACAGGGCCCAACAGAGTTGCCAGGATGACTGCGCTTTTGCAGAGTGTATATATTGTAGATTACGGTGATCAGTTATAATGGTAATAGTTTGTTTGGCTACGAGTAAGTAGTGTCTCCATTCCGACAAGGCGTCATTGATCGCGAGCAGTTCTTTTTCAGTAACTGCGTAATTGAGTTCTGCTGAAGAAAACTTCCTGCACCAAAAGGCCACTGGGTGTAAACACCCCATCTTTGGACTTTGCTGAGATAGGACAGCCCCCAAGACAACGCTGGAGGCATCTTTTTCCATGATGTATGGGAGATCTGGTTGTGGGTGTTGTAGCACCGGTGCTGAGGTGAAATTGTCTTTTAAGGCTCGAAGCGCCTCTTCTGCTGCTGGTGTCAACTCCAATTTTCGTTTTTGCGTAACAAAGAAGTGATCGGATATACTAGATGTGAAAACCCAGATATAAACCATCGATAAAAATGTGCAAAACCCAGAAAGCTTTGCACTCCCTTTACTGATGTCGGTGACAGCCACGTGATGATTGCCTCCACTTTTCTGTTGTCCATCTTAATTCCACACAGTGATAATAGAAAACCCAGAAACTCCACTTCGGTGATATGAAACAAGCACTTCTCGAGTTTGGCATATAGGTGGTTCTCCCGTAGTTTCTGAATCACTGTTTGTACATGCAACACTTGTTCTTGCATATTAGCTGAATAAATAAGGATGTTGTCGATGCATACGACTTCACAGACTTCCAGCAGTTGCCTGAGTACATCATTCATGAAGTGTTGAAATGCTGCTGGAGTGTTGCAAAGCCCGAAGGGCATCACCTGGTATTCAAACAGATTGTACCTGGTGCGGAATGGATCTTCCATTCATCACCCTCTTTGACACATACTAAATGGTAGGCG
Source organism: Ambystoma mexicanum (assembly GCF_040938575.1). Lineage (NCBI taxonomy): Eukaryota > Metazoa > Chordata > Amphibia > Caudata > Ambystomatidae > Ambystoma > Ambystoma mexicanum. Next base: position 1,245,797,642 of record NC_090930.1, on the reverse strand, counting down.
CCGCAGAGATCCAGTTCTGTGAAGATCTGGTCAAGTGGTACTGGAATTAATGGTAACGGGTACCAGTTCTTTATCGTTAATTAGTTCAAGGCCTGGTAGTCGATGTGTGTTCATAGGTCACATTCTTTCTTGGGTACAAAGTAAAGCGGTGAGGCTGCGGGGGATTTAGAGGGACTGACAAAACCATTTGATTTCCCTATGGCTGTCTTGACAGATTAATGTGATCTTGGTGGTGCATTGGGTTACTGGTCCTGAAAGCAACTGAGTTCCATCCACTACTGTTACATTCTCAATGTTCTTTTTCATGCAGTTTGGCAACCCTATCCTGCCTGCGGTCTCTAGTCCATGTAATTCCGACAGCACCGCTGTCCACAAATGCCTCAAGTGCATGCATCTTGGTTGGTTGTTGCTGGTATACTAAGACCACCGGGATTGCAAAATGGGTGGTCAATTGAATCTTTCTTGCGCTCGACAAACCGACACCTAAGCCTGCCGGGCATCAGCATTTCCCATCTCATCTTCTCCTCTGGTGCAATCCATGGCTTCTACTGCCTTTCGTGGAAGCTTTGCGGGGCAATTTTGAAGAAAGTGACCTGATTGGCTGCAATACAAACATAGTTGTTCCTGGCATCTTCGTTCACGTTCTGCTTTTGTGAGAGGGCCATGGAGCACTCCCAATTGCATGGGTTCTGGATGCGATTCCGCGTGTTGCCGGGTTGAGTTCTACTTAGGTCGCACATAAATTGTCCAACCTTCCGTACTTGCCCAGTAGGCCTTGTGGTTCTCTAGGCGATGGTCTAATTGCATAGCTAAATCTATATACTCTGCACAGTCGTCCGGAGGATTAACTACATGGGCAAGGACATCCTTTAATTCACCCCGTAAATCCTGGTAAAACAACGTGATGTGTTTTTCTTCTGGCCAGTTTGATTCAGCAATCTGGCGGTTGAAGGTGGCTACATAAGCTATATGATCTTGGTTATCCTGCCAAAGGGACAGTAGTTCCTCATCAAGTGCTTGACCCTGTGTGTGGCGGGCAAACTGCTTCCCTAACTCGCGTTGGAAACCAGCATACTTTTGTACTAAGGGATTGTCTCTACTGACCAACAGAACCAACCAATCTGATGCATGACCCCCTAAATACGAGAGCACAAAAGCTACTCTCGACTGGTCTGTAGGGAACAGTCCGTGCTTACACAAAAAGTGTAAGCGACACTGATTCATGAAGGTTCCAAACCTTCTTGGATCTCCTGTGAACCGCTCTGGGGAGGCCAAGGGTACATTCCCTGGGATGACTACTTGTACGGGTGTTGCCGATGAAGGTGTTGGGCTCTGCCCTTGGGGAACCCCACCCGGAAGAGGGGACATACCTGCCTGAGTCTGCAGTCTCATCTCTGTTTAACACTAGTTCCCGCCTCAATGAGTTGGTCTCTGAGCGGGCAGCATGTACTTCAGCCCGCAACTCCTCTAACAACAGTGCTAACTGGTCAACCTCAGAAGTCTCCATCGCTCAGGCAGAGGGTTCAAAATGGCTTCATGTTCTGTCACCCTCACCTAGGTCTCTGCGGGAGTGATGAAGCCTTCTAGAGCCCTTCCTTGCTTTCTCAGGACCACTAGCATGGACTGCAGGCCACCTGCCAAATAGAGAGGTAAGATGCTTAGCCTACCAGGATTTTGACCCAGAGCCCTCTTTCTCCCTCCCCTTGTAGTGTGCTGTGATGGTGTGATGAAAGGAGTTTGGCTCACCTTAGGGATTAATTAGACAAACTCTCCATCCTAAACAACAAGGCAGGGGCACAGTATCTCTGGAACCCACGGATCTGTTGCTCCGCTTGACCCTGGGTCTGGTTTCACTGTTCCGCCACTCACTGAGTTTCTTCACCCAGCAGATTCCGAGTATGTTTTTTCAGCTAAGTTCGGGTTTCCAGTTGCTTCACTGGATCTGGTGCTGTTCCCACCTTGTGGATGGGTGAGTATCTGAATGTAACCTTTCAGGCTACTCTGAGCAGTCGATGCATATTCTTAGATCACAGCGAGTTCTGCATGCCAGTGCACGTGAGAAAAAAGTTTGCAAGAGCTCAGAATGCTGCTCGGGAGTCCCCAAGAAGTTCAGACAAGTTGTGCTGAAGCTTGCGTGCGCACTTGCAAGAAGGAGCCAGGAGTTGGGTATACGCGGAAGCACTTACAGGTAATTTAAGTCATGTAAGTTACATCCTCAAGTAATGAACCTAACAACAAAAATGTTATACTAAAAATACGTAAGTAATGAAATAATACTACAATATCGATTACAAAATGTATGAGTATTTTGGATAGGTGATTATGTTAATCTACATATAGGATATATAAGTGTTAGCTATATCATTGGTTAAAACATATCTGATGGCTCCTTCTGAGCCCAACCCATCATAGATAATAGTTTCACTACATCATTACATTGGCCACTAATTGGCTGGCATTATTCATCATGGGCGGTGTGGCAAATCAGGATTTCTATTGGTTGGCCATTCACCAATCTTGGGCACTTTGACAAGACGTCAAGATATGAGAGAAACATAGGGTAGGGGGAGAGGGAAGTCCATGGTCTGCACTAATTCTAATTAATAATACTTCCCATCATTCCCAGGCCATGTGGCCTATCTGTTTGTATTTGGTCTTGTGAATCATCTTGTGTCTGTGTGCGTGCTAAGGAGTTCAGCAGGTGTCTTATCTGATAATGAATAGCTAGTAGTATTCTTGTCTTCATCACGTGGTAGGGGACTGTGTTGTGAAATGAATTCCTTTCAATTTACTGAGGTTTTAGATAATTCTAACATGCATGTTGTACTTTTGTGACCACTTGAGGCAGCCTTCATTTATTTTTTTAATATATGTACTGGGAGGCCACCAGGGGGTGCGGGCAAGATGGCTGCTGAGCCCGTAGCTCTGTCCAATGCCCCGGTAACTTTGAGGAGTACATGTGGAGTTGGGGACCCAATCCACATATCAACAACAGGAACATGTGGCTAACCTCAATGCCCACTTGGAGGTGTTGGCCTGGTGAGTGAGGGTTGTCCCCACGTCGAGATATTGGACCAGCAACGCGGGGCAGCCCCACCCCCCTGCCGCGCCTGATATGGTGCCTGTGAAACGAATGGAAAGTGAACCCGGAGTGTGAGGCCACGACAGATCCGAGAAGTGGGAGGCAGCGGGTCTCCTTTCCACTGTGGAGACCTGACGGTCATGGCTGTGCCACAAGCTTGCCCTGTGGGTCGGCTCATCGTGGGACATCCAGGACGACGTCTCTGAGATCCAGGACGCCTGCACCAGAGACCGTGGAGAGCTGCTGTGGGGAGGCAGAGCTGGCCTTGCGCCTCCACGTAATGCCAACGATCATTCAAGGTCGGCGAGGAGCTTGAAGAGATGCACGCGGCAACGGCATCCGGGAGACCACATACCGGTGCGGACTCGACTGCCGGTCCTCTTTCTCTCCCCCCCACCCGCACGTGACTGCAATGACCACAAAGGGCATACACGGGCCTGAACTGACATACCCACAGTGTCATCCCCGGAGGACGCCAAAAGAGAACACGACCCACCGAGCCTCAGAGCATTCAGTGCCTCGGGGAAAGTGAGGGCAGGCCTGGATGTGGTGCTTCAGCCCCCTCGCTCCCCAGGCCTAGGCGAGGCCCACATTCAGGAACAGAGGATACATGGTGCTGAGACGCAGGTGAGGAGCACAGGAGAGAGGCCATCCCTCCTCCCCCCACCTGTGGGAGCTGGTGGGGACAGTTTTGCACGGGCCATCCTGAGGAGGTTCAGAGCTGCCCAGTTAAAGGAATCTCACCAGTGGGGGACACTTTCCTCAGGGATCGCCTTCGTGGGACTGAGTTCAAGACTTGCTGCTAATATCCTTATTGATTCACCTGGAGAACCCTGATACACACCTGAGAATCCCTGCTGTTACTGGTCTTAATGCTGAACGCCTGCATCGCCTTTGCATTCCACGCTCCAAGGCTGGGCCCACGAGCCATCCGCACCACTGTCTGACCCTTGATTCTCATACCTGGGCTTGTCCTCTGCCCGCCACTCGAGGTGCTGATGCAGATATTGCAGGAGGATGTCTGTGTCATATATACGGGAGAGCAGGAAGGCAAGATGGGTTAGGACCTGGCCAACTAGACATGCCATGCAGACATCCATCACTCCTTTCCACTCTCTCACAATAAGGCACACATTGCAATGGGCCCCGGCCCCCTTGGAGGAATCTGATTTGTTCAGCCACACTTCCTGTACATCCAAGATGGCCCGCGGCAGCCTTTCAGTGAATCTGAAACACAATCTAGCCTCTGTACTTGAAGAAAATAAATATGGGATCAAATTCAAAAGATTCGCAGGGTGTCTGCTGTTGCAAACAAACCCCCTTTTTTATACCTCATTGGAAGGTGCAGCTACCAAGGTGAGATCACGATAAATCATTGCCTTTCACAGCATGTTTAATTTCATAACAAAAGGTAAATCAATTGTAAGTTGCACCCAGCAGCAAATGCAAAACGTAAATACCCATCTAGAAAGAACATAACAGAAAACCTCGTTTTGCCTCATTTGAAACACATATATAATTATTGTTAATGTTTAATTATTGGCAGAACATTTTCAATTATTTGTAAAGTAGCAGTCATCATTTTTACGGAGTGACGCGTTCAGCCTGTAAACATTTTGCAATTTAAGTTATCTAACAAAAAATGTAGTCGCCTGGGATGTTTTGAAACTTCGAAGAACCGACGTTTTTTTTTTTAAATGTGGAAAATAATGTTTGTTAAAAAGGGTTATTATACGCACACCACTTAGTTCAAGGTTTAAGTCGCTGAGTGTATTTCGAATGTACATGTATATAAGCATAAACAACAAACAAAATCCACTGGACTTTTATACAAGCATAAAAACCAAACAAAAGCCACGGAACTTCTATATGTAAGCCACTCACCCTATTTAAAAAGCCAGACCTTGACTGTACCTCCTCTCCTATAAACCACACAGTGTACTTTGAGATCTGAATGCACTCCCCATGTCTTACTCTGTGAGAGTGGCAGCATATGTTACGTGCTCGCCTTCAATGAGTAAAGTGACATTTTACGGCAGACTCCTTTGAACCTGCTGCGATTGTTCGGCATGTTCTTCTTCCGGAGGCGGGCACCTGCGCACTGAGCTTCACACGAGCATCAGCAGCAGGGCTCCGTTCTGATGCGTCCCTCTCTCTGGAGACTAATGATCAAGAACAGGCCGGCCCCAGGAGAAAATGAGCAGCCTGGGAAATGCAGGCACACAACTTCAAGCGTGTGGGTTCCAGCGAACAAAATAGGAGGTGAGAAGATACAGCAGAAATCTCAAACACTGAATTTAGAGATGTGGTGAGCAAAGTCAGGAAAACTTCTTGCGAAGTTTTAATACACATACAAAGTACACTTCAGGAACTCTTACAGGCCTTGGATATGTGTATTACACATCATGTGGCACGCTAGACTCTTCCGGGTGCATTAAGGAGTATGAAGTATTCTATTTTTGGAAAACATTACAAGTACATTTTGCATAGATGTATATTGATTTTGCGTACAAACAGGCTACCAGTGCTGACAGGTGTAGGACGTGAAAAGGGTATTCCGAATTTAGAAAGAACATGCCGTATTTGTAAATTAGTGACTATTGTGGAAACTGCAAAGACATGTTGACAGAGTGTTGAGGAAATGGTCCGTTGTATATGTCTGTACTAGGAGGGTTTGTCAGCCATTACGATATTATAAGAGTCGACAGTTTCTGGCAGTACTGTTTGATCTCCGAAAATAAGGGACTTTATATTGCTCTGTGGAAGAAGATTGAAGCGTTGATGATGAATTAATTAGAGATTTTAATGAGTTTAACGTTTTAACGTTTATCGTATGTTGAGTGAAATCCAAACTGCTAGGATGATCATATCCATAGATGGAAATGTGTTATGATCACGAATATCTCTATATATACATGTCACAATGTGTTTGTTTGTTTTGTGGTTGGATTTGTGGCTAAGCGTTGTTCCTTATACAATTTCACACTGTTTCACCAATATGCACCACATTTTGCATAGTTACCTGTTAGGACCCTCAGGACATTACTGGCTACATGACATCTGGCCACCCCACCCCTTTCCCCAGATTTCAGCAAAAGACATTTGTTTGTGGTTGGACAAAGCATTGTCCCTTATACAATTCCACACCCTTTCACCAAGCTGCACCAAAATGTGCACTGATACTTGTTAGGACCCTCCAGACATTACTGGCTACATGACATTTGGACACTGTGCCCCGTTCCCTGGATTTCAGCCCCTTCACACATGAGATGGCTGCCTGAAATCGATGAAACATCATTCTGGTTGTCGAAGAACTGTTACTGACGCAAGGAACAAAACTCGAGGTCCAAGCCCTAGGAAGCACGGTTTCCAAGATATTTGTGCCGCATTGCACCATAATGAACTGCACCACGCCGGGGTGAGGCGACAGGTGGGGAGAGAGCACAGAAGGTCCCAGTATACAGCAGCACAACAACTCTCACCTCGGGAGGATAGCTCAGTGACAAGATGCTCGCCTTGGAAGCTAGACGACACGTAGCACCACAGGTTCGATTGCCAGGTCCGCGCTTAGAAACCTGCGGGTATTAAGCACGTTATAAATAACCGATCATATCATATCCTCCCAAGGTCTCCTCCAGGGTATGTCAACCAGCCACACATGCCCATTCTCAGTGCAGTTTACTTCAGGGTCCAAAGCACATCAAGAAATAGGTGAATCCGAACCGTGACCTACCAGGTCAGTGTTATCATGTCTGTCTACAGAACCCGTTCAGAAATGGGTACTTCTGCTAGTGAGATATATATTTGAATGAATGGACTATATTGATTTATATGGATCTGAATAAAGGAGTGTTTTTAGTAGCATGATTAATTGTATTTATATATGTTATGAATTTTATATTTGGAAGTTAAATACAAACTAATCACATTAATAATAAATAAAATAAAAGTACATTTTAGTCAGTGTCTCTGAGGTTCACTTAAATGGGCCAAGCATTGGCCAAACCAATCTGCTTTTTGAAAAAAATGAATAAATAATGTCCAATATTTTCCAACATCTTTAAATAAATAAGGTAATAAGAGCGAAATATCAACATGCATGTGTAAGAGTTTTTGCATTGTATTGTATTGTAGTTGTAACTTATATAGCGCCTTTTACCATTCTTATAGTTTCAATGCGCTGGTGGTGGGAACGCCCTCAGGAACTGAATTTTGGGGCCTTGTGGTCAGGAGTAGTGTTACAATGCGTGTGTGCATCTGGCCGAATAAGGCTTGGCAGCGCTGGCCAGGCTGTGGTAAAAACCACCCATGAGGTCAGGCATGTGGATGGGTAGAGACTTGATTTGTGTCCAGCCTGCCCAAATTTGTCATAGGTCGTTGCTGCACACGGATATCGGAGGTGTTGAGGAATAGTCTGGTGTGAGTAGGCGGAACAATTATGTGACCAGCGACAACAAATTTGTTGCAGTCGTTGCTGTATTCTGGCCAAACTCAATCTGTGACATGAGTGGGTAGGGTTTTGTTCAGCAGGCCAATCAGTGCCATAGACTCTCCCAGATTGATGTAATATGCTCTCAGAGGTTCGGGGGCCTTATGGAAGGATCAGATCACTTTAACTTTATCTTTTTATTTTATTATTTATTTTATTTTATTTGAATTTTTGTTTAGCTCTGGCCCTACCCAGATGGTCTTGAAGTACATTACATGGTTCAAAGTTTGAAAAAGGATAGGAAGATTAGGATAAGCAAGTGATTGCTGTGGAAAAGGCAGAGTAGTGTGGGCAAACAGGTATTTTTGACACGATTTTTGAAATGTATTGTTGGGCTGTAATGTCAAGAGTGTACATGACAAGCAGGTAACTAATGCTTTATATGAGTTTCTGAAGATTTTGGAGAAGTTCATTGATATGTGATATCAGAGTATGAGCTTTTGGTGTTTTTCAATCCAAACCTGATCACTTTTGTCATGCGTGTGTTTATCTTGACCACTCTTTTGCCATAGTTTCTTTGTAAAGTTTACTTTCCCTCAAATATGTATTTTGAAAACACGGACAAAAGGGTTTCCATTTACTTACCCATATTTATTTTCCCTTTTTCTCACCATATGAAGTTTAACAAGCAAACGAAAAGCCCCCATCCTTTGGTATTTCTAGTCCAATTGGCATTGTGTTTTCCTAGTACGTCTTGGCTGACGTCTACCATTTGTTTCCCTTAAGCTTGCTTTAAACCTCAGAAAAAAAAAACCTAATCAAAAACGGATATATGTGATCACTGCGTGGCCCAAAGTGTCGATGGTAAAAATGTCAAATACGAAAATTGCGCTGCGCAGTGATCACAAAATTCACCTTTTCCCACATCCCCATAACCGCCATCCCTTTAGCCCCCTACTTAGCTTTCAGTGTGCCGCCGACTCCCCTCTCTCGCTGCCACATCAGTTCCCTTTCACTAACGCGTGTCAGAACGGTATCCAGTGATTTTAATCAAAACTATTTCAGAGAGGGATTTTTAATGAAAAAAAATAGAGTGAAAAAATCACTGATTTAAAACATATATATATATGGGGGTGGGGTAAGGAAGTAAACGGGTGGTGAGGGGTTTAGGGTGGGGTCAAAATCATACGGAAACAGGAGGTTTGGGGGGACCCCCAAATAGAAAAGAAATAAAATTCTGTGATTTTTTCTGTGTTTTTGTCAGTAAAACCACATAGAACCTGTTGAAACTGTCACTGCAGTTTCCTTTTTTTAAACAAAATGTCTACTTTATTGTTCCCTGATATCCATGGAATGGAAGCGGGGGACACCCCCGCATCCTCCCCTTTTTCTGTATTATGGGTTTAAGTATGTTGATTACCACAGAATGCGCAGTAAACGTGCATTTGGCTTTTAATATCACACTGATGTAGCAAAAACACTGCTCCTTTTGCATTTCTTCTTGTATGTGAAACCTAACAACATTTTAATTTGTTTGTGAAATATATACATTTTATTCCTGTGTGTAATCACTGTATTGTGTATGTCTGAGCACACTTTGGCAATCTGTTTATATTCCATAGAAAAGTCATTTGGTTTGTTGTTTATGAATGGTCCTTAAGAAAGGGATTAACCTCCTGCGGTGGGACAGGGATATCTATTTGCAGAGGGAGAGGGGGAGGACTAAACAGATGTTCACTCCTGGGGTAAGATCAAATTAAGTCCATAGTCTTGGAGGAGAATAATGCGCTGCTTTTTATTGTGGCTTCTCCAGGTGCCATGAGCCCACATAAAGTTACCTTCGGTGGTTCAGTTACTGGAGGGTAACACAGAAAGAGGCGAGAAGGCTTAGCTGACAATGGATGGTTTGCCACTGCCACTGGGCAGGTATATGGTGGAAGCATGGCTCACAATAAAGGATTTGCCACAGGCAGATGATGGGGCAGATCCAGCAATCAGTGTGGAGGGATTGCCACCGCAACCGAAGGATGAGATGGCAGGAAGTGAGTTTGAGGAGGTAGTGCTTTTGGAGGAGCCACGCAGAAAGAACTTTCGCCAAAGGTGGGAGGTATTGTCCAGATGTCTGTTGTAAACTGTGTGGCCTTAGCTAACTTAATACAGCAGCTGCAGACATGCTAGAGAGATTTTGCTAGGCAGTACTTAAAATCTGCTTTGCAGTTGTAGAGGGAAGTCTGTGGTGATAGTGTGGAGCAGAGCTGTATGGCTGTGTGGAGATGGACATGGAAAGGGTTCAACTGGTGATGCTATTGGTGCTGGCGGGCAACAGGTGGAGGAGACACAGGTTGTCATCCAGCAGATAGTTCAGGAGGAGGTGATTGGAGCCTGTGTACCTGTAACTTCTCGTGCAGAGTGGGGGGCCAGGTAGTCATTGATTTTTAAGTTTCAGGTGTGACAGAGGCATACCAAATTAGGACCCAGACAGTGAAGTGCCCACCCTTGACACAGGTCCGGGTCTACTTTATCTTGCCAGAGTGGAAAACTGTAAGGGACCACGAAGGACCTGTGTTGTGAAACACATTCAGGGTCCTAGTTATGTGGGACTAGGAAATGGTTGCTCATTGAAAAACACAGCAATACAAAAATGCATAACATGAGGGCATGGTCTGACTATTTCAAATGCAGGAACACTTTTTAAATAGTGCTCACTGGTAGTATGGATTTCAATTAGGGAGTGTCCTGCAAAGAGGAAACAACTGCTTGTTGCTGGGCAAGGACAAACCAGCAAAAGTGACCTTCAGCCCACAGCCTGCCAACGTTCTTCTGTCAATTGTGCAAACTGCATCAGTGGCACCATCTAGAAAACAGGCTTCTATGCCCCACCACCAGGGTAGCTTTTTGTTTGTGATGGTAGCCCTGTGTGTTTGATGTTATTAGGACAGACACTGACAAACCAAGCGACGTATCATGCTGGCAGACATGTGCTGCCTGTCTTGCCTGAAGAGCATCAGTTTGTTGACCTGAAATTCATGGTAGTAGAGACCACCACAACGAGGCACATGCTCCAGCACCACCCTACCTCCTGTATCTGACGCACAGGAACTGGGTAAGTGGATGTAAACAAAGGGAAAATAGAGTGACTTTCCTCAGACTGACAGCTCAAGAGTTTCCCTCAAAATATTGTGGCAGTTGCCAGCCAAATGCATAACAACGGCACAGTGAGGTGTGTGGGCTGCTTTGTTGCACCACAATTTACATAGTTGTAAAAGGTAGTAAAACAAATGCAGAAATGTGTTAAGGAGTGAGTTGACAGGCATCACATTATTGGACCTAACTTTGGCCCACAATGGCACCTAGTTGAACTATGTTACATTGTAACACTGCCATACCACTCTCTAAAGATATAAACTAAATACATTCTATTCCATATGTTCTGAAAGTTCATCCATAGCATGCACAACACTACCAGCTAAGCTAACCTAAATGGCATGTTAGTTTAATTGTTATGACATAGTCAATGGAAAAGGAAATCCTATCACTTCAGGGAGTTCAATAAGAAAAGAGTCATATACCATCATTGTTATAGTTCATCCTCTGAAAATTGATAATTTAAGTGAAAACATTGATATTGCCTGTGGTTTACCTCAATTGTATTCTGCACAAACAGAACCTTAATGTTTCTGTTCATTCAAAATTTCCTTGTGATTCAAATCAATCCAAAGAAGGAATTATTTTGGGCCCTTCTCATAAAATCACGTAAAACGTGACATACATAATATCAAATTATTTCATACGCTAGTGATGAAGAGCATGAATATAATTAAGAAATTAAGACATCTACTCAACACACAATTTGATAGCAACCCTATAAACAATATATAGGACAATTACTAAAAAAGATCAGAAAGATTTAATTGCAGACATATGGGGTCATTAGAGGTTTGCTGGAATCCTGCCAGTAATTCCAGTGGGATATCGGCAAACAGACCTACCATTATTGGTGCCTGAACCAGCATGACTGTAACCCTTGAAAAATGTGTTTCACGTAGTTTCTTTCCTTCCTACTGTGTTCCCCACCAGAGTCACAGTTCCACTACTTTTCCTGGTACACTGCTATCACTGCTATCACTGCTAGGATCTTACAATGGACACACACTTCTGAGATTATTTGGGGTCACTGAGATGTGAAAGCAGCAATAGGAAAGGTAAACTGAATGTGATAATCAGATGTTTCATGAAAACTGTTTCTTTCACATCCAGGTAGTGCTTACAGACTTTAAAGAGTTTTATAATGAGGTATTCCTTCGCCAATCTGAAACCTCTCACTTCGCATAACTTGATTTTCAGCACCCAATCCTGGTGTGCTTGCTTAACCTCCTCATTCATTTGCTTTGCTATGTGGTCAGGATGGTGTCCCCTGTGTGTGAAGATAATGTTTGAAATTTGAAAACTGCATGGAAAGCAGGTCTCTGGGTATGGAAAGGCAGATTCGCCACTAGAACGAAAGAACAGAGGAGGAGCTGATGGAAGAGGACCCCTACCACGAATGAACCGCCCGGTGAAGCCCCGCTGCAGGTCCGAAGCCTCGAACTCCAATGACAGAGAAGATCCTCCGGAATCTTCTTCCCCTGAGCTGGTGGGATCAACCAGTTCACCCAAACTACAAGCCAGGACTCCCTCCTCTGGTCGATTTCGCTGTACAGAGCTACAGTGGGCCAGATAGCCAGGAAGGTCTGACCCTGCTTGGGTTTTAAGGAGCGCACCTTTTATTTTGTTGCTTTGCTCTGCTGCTGGTTTCTTCCCTGGGCAGTGCAGGACCCTCCAATCTTCCTATTTCATGTCAGTCCGACAGTCGCTTCAGGAACCGTGAGCCTGCAGGAACTGCCAGGAACGTCCACCTCAGCTACAGCTTCTTCTCCATTTAAAGGTACTGTGAAAATCCGGTTGTTCGTTTCATTCAGCCGCGGTGAAAGTGTGATCTTGAGCAAAATACTCTTGTCCTGTTGACTTTGGCCCTAAGCCTATTTGATTTGGTTCCATCACTGTAGTTCATCTTTCTAGATTGCCTTGCTTACTTACCTGTTGGTCCTGCTCAATTTCTGCCTAACTTTGTCTTTCCCTCCCTTTTTAAATTAGTAGAGTGTCATTTTGCTCACACTTCATTTTGTGAGCTTAACTTGTCTCAAAACTATTGGGAGTGGTGTGGTGTATTAAGAGTGTGATTTTTGAACTGCTTTACTTTAGTGCAATGTTATACAACTGATTTATAAATAAATGCATATTCTTTTACTCAGAAACCTTGAGTCAGTGTTTGTTTGAATCATAGTAATTGCTGTCCTTTGTGTAACTATTGATACTGCTCACTTGCTCTTGAGATAAGTCTGGCTGCTCAGCCATCACTACCACTTTTACTGTGTAGTACAGGCGTGTTCCAAAGGTGAATTTGTACTGTGATTTGTAGTGTTAATTGTGTGTGATGTTCCCAAAGGGTACTGCATATAATTCTGCCTAACACATGCCATGTTCTTTCTAGAGAGGTGTGCCTGCTCCTTTTTTGTATTTTTTCAAAATCTTGGGTTTGGTCACCCTAAGTTACCTGGGGAAACCCATATGTGGACCCCTTGCTCACTTTGCTCAGAGAGGCAAAGCTCCACCTCACTGATGAGGACCAACAAGGCTGAAACATGTGTCAGGGGGTGTTATTGGTACTCCTGTTCAAAGGAGGTTTGCCTGGCATTTCGGCACTGGCCTGCTCTTGTGGGCGTGACAAAGACTGATATGCAAATGGGATTCCTCCTTTGTGAAAAGTACAGGGAGCAAAAAGCAATGGCTGTAGACTCTCAAAGTGGGTAAAGAAACACTGAACAGGTTATCATGCCATATTCTTTCTAGAGAGGTGTGCCTGCTACCTTCTTTGTATTTTTTCATGGAACTTGGGGTTGGATAGAATTGTAATTCGATAGTAAAAATTAGATGGAATGACCATACACCCGGTAAATGCAGTACTAACAAATCAATGATGTGCATTCTCTTATCAGAAAAACATGTGGGTTTCGATGGTGTGTCTCCTGGAGGTAAGCATCTAGTGTCTGTGTCATTAAGGAGCAAACCCATTTAGCTAGGAGTTTTTTTAAAGGGTCCAATGATTTGGATTCCAAACTCACTCTTTACACCGGGCAGCTTAACCAGATTGCCGAAGAGCTTCAAATGAATGTTAAATCACTGATCACAAACATTACATATTACAAACCTTGTTTCTCCAAGTGCTCCAATAATTTCACTGTCATCTTCAGATCATTAGGTGTCAGAGGAGCTGTTTTACACCACAGGGATATGTTATAGAAATTGACAACACAAACAACCTCAGGCCCTTTCAAGCAAAAGCTAAATGTCTGTATATCCTGAGACCCAAAAACAATGTCTTTGACTTTTGGAAGTTATTCCACTGTCATCCAGATATGAATCCACCACAAATCCCCCTGTCCCCAACTGGGAAAATCACATGGCCCTTTATTACATGAACTCTGTAGATCATATATCACTGTTTCTGGACTTTCTACAGGGTCCATGTTTGCTGGAGGCAGATTATTTGATAGTCGTTCATAAGTGTATGGCAATCCGGGTCATATAGCTTTGACAGTAATCCTGTGCTATTTCAAGTTAATATTTGAATCATTAACCTGGAGATTAGTTGAGAAGTTTATATGTCAGCATGGTGTTGCGTGGTTGTTGTACTGGGGGATTAAGGCTGTCATCCTGATGGTCAGCCTGAGTGGCCTGTGAATAACCCAGCACCGCCACGTGTACCAAAAGGGGATTCACCCTTAGTGAGTTGATTACTGTCCACAACAAAGAAGCTTGTTCACTGTGCTGAATGGAAGATCCTGAGGTGGTAATGATCTCAATGTAATGGCAAGTACCCTATTACTCAACACATTATGAGCCATAGCATTTTTCACTGCATCAATTGTGTACCCAGGATATGTCAAATGCTTGATCTCTACAATATCTGAGCATGGGATAGAACAACACTCATACTAACATGGTTACAGTGTGTGCACTTATTGAAAAGTGCATCCACTACCTCCCTTGCACCCCTTTCCAGTTTTAGGATTCAAACTATAAAAAATACATTTGTACCAATTGAATCGTTTTCCTTCACGAAGTGGGCCATATTAGAACCATGCAGAGCTCTGTGCCTGTTCACTATTCTCCTAAGGTCTACTGCTCTAGCATGACTGATAGATGATAATGCACAGTACTGTGAGATCTGTGCCACAGTATGTGCATCAATTGGAATTAGTCATTGGTCAGGTGTTGTTGAAAGAGACATGTATTGAGAGATTTGCAAAATTAAAGAATTGTGGGGCACTCCAAGCCGACATCGGGATCCAGAGGGTGGGTGCATTATGCAAGAAGGATTGTTTGTGGGTCCTCCCTTTGTGGACGAGTTGTGTTACAAGCTGGCTGGTCGATTTGCTGCTCAAGGAGTGTGTGCTACCAGATATTTGGAGATTAGACACTAGGCACGCTGGCGTGCTACTCGTGACTGATTTGTAGATGATACATTCAGTCATGAACAGTATCCTTGCTCGGAGTGGAAGTCAATGTAGTTCACGTAGGATGGATTAATTCGGTAAAATGTCTGTGCTCCCATAATAATAAGTGCTGCAGTGTGGTGGACTGCTTTTGGGGGGCCAAGTGAGAAGCTGAGAGCCGCCTCATTAGAGCATTTCCCCCATTGATGTGCAAGACCATAAGTGCCTGCACTATGGCCCTGAAGTCCTGCGGCGAAATAAAGGGTCTGATTTTTCGAAGAGTAAAGATTCTGAACCCGGATATTGGGTCTTCTTGACTATGTGTTTTTGGAAGGTCAGATTGCTGTCAATGCTGAAGCCCAAGGATTTTGCTGAGTCTGAGAGTTGTGGATCAAATCCTTCTAGGCATATATGATTGAGCCATTGTTGGACAAGTTTTATTTTTTAGCAGCAGACAGATGAGGACAAATTCAGTCTTGGGTTTGTTTAGTTTGAGATAAGCTGGGCTGGATGATGGCTAGGTAATCACAGAGACAATTGATGCTCAGCATGCTATTTACTCTCATGTACAACTAAATATCATCTGCGTATTGGTAGATGGCTATATTGTGATCTTTGTGGAGATAGCATTTCCCTGGGGATCTTTGGCCCCATTGATTGCTTAGTTTTTCACACCAGGCTGTGCTGTATTTAAAGTACCCAATGAATATTCTACATTTTTGACATTGTGGGGGGGGGGATTGTTTTTTGTGGGGCAAAGCTGTTTGAGGAGCACTACTTCATCTTCAAACATCCTAGATAAGATGCTTAGATGTGTTAGCTGAGCACTGACGTTGTCCAGCTCCAGTCATAATACATACAATGGGGATATAAATATTAGTTTGTATAGTATTCACTCTTGTTGCAGTACATAAGCCGGTCAAGTGGCACAGCGAGTAGAGCGCTTGCTTTGACATCCGTGCAGAGCCTGCTAACGCAGGTTCGAATCCCAGCAGGGCCAAACTCATCCTTCCGAGGTCAACACCGTGGGTAATAATAAGCAGTTCTCAGATACCTGAGGGTTCGTAGCGCTATATAAATGCCAAAAAAATGCCAAATTATTACATTCAGTATCATCACCTGTTGGTTGTGTATCGTCTTAAAGTTAGTGCATCCTTGTGTTTTCCCCTATAAACCTATATCTGATTAAGTCAATGCATTTCTGCTAAGCGTGACCAGAATTAAGGAGACCATGTTTTCTGTTGTTCACCATTGATACACTGTGCTGCCAGCGAGTGGAATTCACAGTGCACTGGGGGTATAGCAAAAGATATTAAGAGATGTCATGGAATAACTTCAACATCTAAGAATGTTGAGCACAAAACCCCATGGCACGATATGTCATTTTTCTTGTCCTTGCTAGTAACAAAGCTCTGAAAGCTACAGTTAGTGCACCAAATAGATTTCAACATTCTTATCATTAGGATCAGGCAATGCAGACTTCACATCTCTACTAATATACAATCTAAAAAACATTGAAGCCAAGGAAAAGGCCCCGGTTGCCCGTGATCCAAACGTCCAGCGTGTGTATTTGTTCATCTGCTGGCTGTCAATTCATATCCCCCAGCTACAACAATAAACAATCACAGAATCTCAAGGTCCAAAATGCCTATCTTAGAAAATGAGGCACAGATATAGACACAATATGAGAAGGAAACACGCTTAAGCTAGTCGGTGGCACTCAACTGCATATGCCCATCAGTCCAAATCCAAGAAAACATGTGGTATAATGCAATATGAATGCCCCAGACCCTCAGTAAACAGCAGATATCATCTGTCTCTGTGGGAGTGGATGTGGTCTGATACTAGCATTGTTCTTAATACAATGAGGGAAAGGGGAACCTAATAAAAGTCTGCTAAAAAAGAAACAAGGTGAATAAGGGTGACATGATATCATTGGGGCAGTGCCGAGGTTGCAGCAGTTTATTTATTTTCTTTATTATTTTGACATTCATAGCAGTGCACTAAGCCCTTAGCCATCAAGGGGCTAGTTACAGACATTGGCATGGTTTAGACAGTAAGATTAGGATTATAAATACAACTTGGTGGTGGATTGGTGCTCCCAACATCTGATAGACTGGAGGAAGCAGAGCTCAGTTTTTCTTGCTTTCGTCAACGGATGGGGTATTTTTTCTTTTACATTTTTCTTTACATTCAGACTCAACAGATATCTTCCCAGATGTTGCAGCTGTATGCCAGATCCTTTCACGTATGTGATGGACACCTTCTCGCAGAGTTGGGGTCCATCAACCCATTATGCCTTCAGATCATTCACAATGATTGTAAGGACCGTGTATGTTATATAAAAAAAACAGGTGTAAGATGTGGTTCTCGTATCACTGCTTTATTGTGGCTCAGGATGTCACCCAGGATTTTCCAATTCTATTGATTACATTCAGAGATCTGTTTCTAGATGATCAAAGCCAACTGCATCCACCGATTCCCTCCAGGTGGCATGGTGCCTCTCAGGGGAAGAAGGGCCCTGTAAAGTGCACCATATTTTTTGGATTTTTGGATACCTCAGACATGGAGACTACATTAAGTTATATAACTGACTAACATAATTAACCTTGCTAAAATCCCTAACATTATAATGCAGTCTCATATGCAAAATGAGGTGAAAATCCATGTTTTAGTGGCACTGCTGTAATTCATTTTTAAATGCACATTGGCATTTTTTTTTCTGTATTAGCTTGTGGAGAGCAGAGGGAAAGTAGCAGCAGGAAACAGAATGAAACATTTATTCTGGGAGGCATAAAGCCCTCATTGTTCTAAACATGAGGGTTGATACAGAATGCATTCTTGTTAATCTGATTGGGGGAAATCATAGGCAGACAAGAAACGTCAAAAGGGGAAGGACAGAAGGTTTCTTGGGACAAGAAATGTGGAGAAAAGTTAGTTCAGACTGGGCTGGGAAGACAGATGGAGCTCCAAGGGGTTAGAGCGCTGGCTGTGAGAGATATCTCGCTGGTGCTCCCCACACAAGATACAGCAACATTTTGTGATGACACTGGGCCTGCATTTGCGAAAAATAGCAAGGTTGTGCTGGGGACTTCAAAGAAATAATAATATTGGTAAGATATGTACATGCCAAGTGAGGACCATGGGAAATGCTGCATGAGTGGCTGAGGTTTATCACAGGGCAGGGAAGTCAGGAAGTCATTGCATGTTTATTTTTGTCATTTCCAGAATGTGGGAACATTAATCTATGTTTCAAATAGACCTGCTTGTTCTGTTTTGCTTTCTTTTGTATTCCAGAGGATGCTGTAAATAACCAAGGTAAGACTTGATGACATGTGAATGTAATTCAATATAATAAGTACCTATGAAAACAAATGGGATTTTGTGTCATTCATGCATCTGTGAATTATTTTACATAGGTGATGTCTAAGGGGAGGCTCATGTTAGTGCAGTAGTGCATTTGCCTATTTACCAACGCAAGTAAAGTAACAGATAAGAGAAGGTTTGTGTGCGGTATGATGAATGCCCTTTCCTTGCATGCTGATGGGAAAGGATCTGATTCATAGATTACTGGATGTACATAAGCCAGTGATACCAGCCACAAACTATAGTTGGCGCTCTAAATAAAATCATTGGGTTCTTATCAAATGCATAGGTCTGGAGCTCTCTAGAGACAACTAGGAGGTATTCTAATAGAAAGGAAAGTTTTGTTTTATGATGGGGTTATAGTATAAAAAGAAAAACATACTCACCACTATACCACAGGTATAAATACCACAAAACAAGATACCACTAAAATTACCCCCAATATAATCTAACCCGGTGTGGTCATTAAAATAATATGAGGCCAAACCTAATCTAAATGCAAGACTAATTTACCACCAAATTACCGGCAATATTTTTACGGTAAGAAAATACCACCAAATCCCAAATTTACCCCAATAAGACAAAAATCTATTACATTTCCCTCATTAGCTAGCATCCCCTTCACACTTTAAGCAGTTCATTCAAAGTTCATCAGCTTTGTTTTAAAAGTTGCCACTTGGAGATTCCCACTCAGCACAGCCCAGTTCTTATCGATTCGCCCCTCGACTCACTGACTGTGATGAACTGCTTGCTGTTGCCTTTTTGGAGTCAAGGCCAGTACCACGGGCACAGGAGCTTCCCTCGCTCCTGCATATCGGCATAGGTTTTCCCCATATACCGTTCACATCTGCTGTAGGATACTTGTGCTATTGTTCGCTCTCCTCTATGAAGGCTCTGCACGTCTGGGACAAAAAAGGGTAAGGTTACTTCTCTCCACACCACCCTCTAGATTCCTGCTGCCTTTCTACTTCTCTTGAACTGCCACTTGTTAGCCGTCTCCTCGTGCTGTCTGCCGTGGTCGCCTTTCTCCAACTGTGCTCTGTGGCTCCACCTTTTATCCCTCTGGGGAAGGGAATAGTCCATCAGGTGTGTGTGATTCTGATCAGTTGCCTGACTTTGCCTGACCCTTGTATTGGGACATGTCAGGTAAACAGATCTGGTGTTAGTCCATTGTCCATTGTGTTGTGTGAAAGTGTTCGTGTTGGAAAGGGTGGGGGGGGGCGGCAATGGTTTGAACGTCCTACGAAAAAGGATTGGGAAACAGTGTTAAACAAAGGTCGATACTGCGTCCCACCCGTCAGTGTTCCACTCCCTGAGGACCCCTTAAGCAGGTGATCCTCCCTCACTGGAACAACCCCAGGTACTGGATACAAAATGAATGGCCGTGTCCTGGCCACCTGGATGACAGATTCCCTGGGTCTAGCTAGGACGACACCTTCAGGTTTCTAACCATGGGGATACAAGCAAAGTTGTTTCTTTGCCTCCTGTTATGCAACCTCTATATAACTGATGTGTTTAATGCCCCAGAATAAATCATAACCTTCCCCTTAAACTGGAACCAATGCCGATTCAATGTACTGATTATGAGGATGCTGGTTATGCTACATAATGCACCAATTGTGCTGCAAAGAACATTACAGATTGTAGACATTTACACTAATGAGATGGATTTAGAAACAGCATTCCAGAAACAAAAAACATCTGCAATTCGAAAAAAATGTAGACCATCTTTATAAGTCATTTCAGGATGTTAAGCAGACTGAGACCCTGAAGGGTTCTACATAGCTAGATGTCATTATTAATGATAGATATTTCTGGGCTGAGAATCACACTTCTGATATGGACAAAACCATTCTGTTCAAGCTGGCTTTGAGTAAAGGGAGGTATTTTCATTTTATCTCTGCTGCTTGCACCTTTCAATCTAAGAATAGCAACCACAGTAGTGCAGGTGTCAGATGTATTATTATTATTACTATTGTTATTATTATATTTATTTAGTGCGAACCTAGCTTCGAGAAGCAACAGAGCTCTTTACAGTGGATTACACCAATACAGATACATAATGGAACACTTTACAGAGGTTTACAACATTACAGATGCATAACGGAACACTTTTCAAAGGTAACAACAGAAAAGATATACAGCGGGGGGTAGGATACAGGGGCACAGAGGAGCGGTACAGCTTTACCAGGTGGCAGTGAGTAGAGGGGAGGGCGGTGTCTAACGAGTCAGGTGGTGCGAGGCGTGACATGATGACCTAAGTGTTGAGCAGGAGAGACTCCTTGAAGAGGTGGGTCTTTAATTCTTTTCTGAGTTGTAGGAGTGTGTGAGCAAGTCTGATGCTGACAAGGAGGAGCTTCCACAGTCTTGGAGCATAGGCAGAGATGGGTGATTAATTACATTAAAGGGGCTGGTGACAAAAAATGCAAAATGTGATATGTTATGGCATCATTTTCTACATACCATTGGCACCTAAATGTGGTGTTTGAGTAAGTGGAAGACCTGTGTACCTTCAAATGCATAATAAAACAGAAACAAATGATAATAGAGAATGTTCAAAATGTTACCTCTTTAATGAACAAGATGAGGGCAGTGGCTAAATCACTTTTTGCATCCAATGGTGGGGGTGCCACCTCAATATATCAGATAATTTCCCTTCTCAAGACGCAGAAGGACATGCACGTGCATGCGATTTAACTAATTGCATACAAAAGAGGTTACTGGTGCATGGGTGGAGCCACTGTTAAAGGGCAAGTTTCTGTCAAATATTTAGAAATCTAAATCCGATTAAGGTTTTGAAACATCTCATTTTAGACTCAGAGTGTGAGACATGAACCAACCGTATCTTTTGCCTGAAGTGGAAGCTGCCTTGACTCCAGACATTCTCTGGCAAAGGTTAATGAGGTGATATGATCTAAAATGCATTTGGCAGTCCTCCGCTTGTGAGACGTGATTGAAAATGGGATATATGAATTGTAATACTATTGATTTTTATTAAGGTCATATGTATTGTAATGCATTGTTGTCACGTAAACTATATTAGCTGTTATATAAGCTATGATATACTGCTAAATAAAAAGTAACTAATGGTGACTTCATTTTGGATGAAATCATCTCAAGCCGTTGTCTGTGCGACCAAACTTTGTGCACTCGCTAGTTTTGATTGCCTACAGTATTCCTCCCAGCTATTGCGCCGCCTGCCTTGTGCAGAAATTGTGGCCTATCTGCCTCTCTGTTGTCCTTTTCTGCACAGGAAAAGCAACATTGGAAGCATGATAACATATATCAGCCATGCTATGACCATAGCAATCAGGTGGGTACTTGAATTAATTATGCAGTCACAAGCATCCACTTGTGTGAGCACCTAAAAGCTAAAGCACAGATTTTGTGCAGAGCATTGGAAGCCCAGATGAACTACTGATTGGGCCCATTGAATGTCATTGTTATGCAGAGTGCACAGTTTGCAGATGTTAGTCAAATCTGGTCTACAAGTGTTCTTTTCCATCACGCGTCTCATGGGGATACTGTCAGACAATAACAATACTTGGCACTGCTTACCAGCTGAATGTAGATGCATTTTCTAAGCGGGTACAGTAGAATAACTTAGATGAGAACTTTATTTTATGGTATACTGACCTGAAGTCATATTTTTTGTAAACATATGCAGTGGCCATGCTTTGTTTTTTAATCTTTATGTGCATCAACCTTCACAAAGTCATTAATGAATATCTGGTTTACATCATCCTTCTATATTCTCCCTGCCTGAATTGTGTGTGTGGTCAAATTGGCCATAGACGCAATTGTTTGAGCCCCTGTACAAAAGACAAGTTCAAAAGCAAGGCCCGGTCCCAGCGGGGCGGGGGGGCAGGTGGGCCAGACTCCCCACCCCCAGGCCACACCTGACCCTGACCACTGGGACCCAAAAGAATGGGGGCGTGGGGGTGGATTTCATTCTAATCATGCAGCAGCAACCTCAGAGACTTCATTCTGAGAGGCTGAATTGCAGGAGGCCTGGGCAGGATTTGTTTGCTTGCCCTAAACAATGATTTATGCCCCACAGCTATGAAAACAGAAATGACAAGGGAGATGGGGGGCCATTCACACCTTTAAGTGAGGTAGCAAACTCAAGCAGGCTGTCTACAGCCATGTTCTCACACACACAATCTCAATTTTGGTTTCTGTAATTTAAAGTATGTTTAATTTTGTGGAAATATAGTGGCTTATCACATAATGCTTAATGGTAATATCAAACAATACATGACAGGGGATGTTTCTTGAACACAGATTTCTGCAGAAGGCACATCAACGGACTGGGGGCCCTTATCAATTATATTAAAAAGTATATATTGTTCTGAATGAACTAGTTGAGTATAAATCAAAAGATAAGGTTAGTAGTAACAAAAATGTAATTCTACAGGGAAAAGTGTAGTACAATCAAAAAGGAATAGATGCAAGGTTTTGGCTTTGCTCTGCACAACCTTTCATGCCATAATGCTATGGTATGTCTGTGCCATTACAGAAGGGGACAAGCCATTAGCAAATGACTCTTGGTGCTGTCACCATAGGTTCAGTTCAGTCTCAATTGCTAGGATATTTCCCCTTTGCACTTGAACACAAGCAACCGCATGCAGTTTTAGGCCTTGTGGTCTAGCAGTTTGGGGAGGGCTTCTCAATCAGTGGCAGGGCCAATGCTGATTGGCAAACTATGGTATGGAAGGCTGGTCAGAGCAATTCCAGTGGTAATTGATTCAGAGATTTTTGCCTATTAGGTGAAAGCCACATATCATGCAGTTAACACAGATATGATGGATGTACAATGTGAGGCGAAACACACATCATATAGGTGTGTTTGGCCATTTACCAACCCAATTACTAGCCATGGCTCTGTTAATGTATATGGCATTACCACAAACTACCTGTCCCTTCCCACCAAAAGGTAACCATTCTGGAATTCTTTGAGCAAGCTCTATCACAGAGTAACCCCAAACATGTTGCTGTAAGGAGCCTGCCAGTGTTATATCTAAGCATTCTTTTGATTGTTTAATTACTTAATTGCCTCTGTTAATGAGCTCATGGTGTCATAAAAATCTCTTAATGTGTGTTTTCAGCCAGCTGATTTTTCAAGCAATATCTTTGTCAATGCCTCTGTTGCTTGCACTGAATGAAGTCCCGTTTTAAACAAGCAAATGCAAAACCAACAGTTGTGGCTTGCAAATAGGTATTAGACAGACGTTTGTCAGGCAGTGCCATCATATGCTCAGGTACTCACACTGTTTTCCAGCTGTCACCATTTTATGGCCAGGTGGTACCCTTATGGCAGTGCCTGCCCAGTTGCAGATCTGGCCTGAGCAGATCAAACTTAACAAGGGTCCCCTACCAAATCGGATTGGTTTTCCACCAGCATGTATCTTTATGTTAGCAGAAAAAACAATTGATTCCGATGGGATCCACCTATGTTTAACACCTGGTAAAAGCAGGCAGATTCCAAATTAATCCATTGTGGATGGATCCCACAGTCATTAATTTTGGGTGTGATTTACACTTTTCCCGAAACGTAGTGGAAAAGCGAAGAGCAAAGGTGATTTTTGCCTTTGTTTTACTCTTTACTTTCCCAGTACTTGGTGGAAACAATTACAATTAATGAATGGTCCCTTTTGCGAAAACGTTCAAACAGGAGTGCAATTTAGGATTCAACACAAAATGCTGCCTTTACTCTTTTCATCAACACCTTTCTAAAATGATGAATACATTGTCATGTCGGTTTATCATGGGAGTTGTGCATTTCTAAAGAAATCTGTATAAAATTGAGTATTATTTTAGGTATTCAAAACCAAACTTGAACACATATTTGTACCAACTTCGGCTTGTAAAATGCATGTTTATGCCTTGTCTGCTAAACATAGGCGCCCCTGGAAGTGATTCCGTTTGCATTATACATTTTTCCAAAAAGCCTCTTTAATAGATGGGCAGCACAGCATTAAGACTCACCCAGAACCCACACACACACACAAACACACACATCTTTCTTTGAACATTTCAGGCCACATTTATTGAACAAAATTGTGTCATTCAATAGCAAATCAAAGTAAAATGTGACCTCACCGGGAGACTCTCCCCCTTTGGGGAAGAGGATGCCCATTCCAGTGAGGAACTCCCTAAACCCAAATTCATCACACCCTCTTTTTCAAGATCATGTGAAGGAAGACATGAAGAACCAGTCCAAGTTTGTTATTGTCAACCAAGTACTCCTTTAAGATTTATAAGAGAAACTGGGATGAAAAAGATTATTCGAGCCATAATGATTGAACAAGTGAAAGAAAAAAAATGGACTTATGCAAATGCTGTGGGACGCCTGAGCAGGACATCATAAAACTGGGAGGCGGGGGCCTGTCGGCGAGAGAGAAGGACCACAACGTTCAAATGGCTTGTGCTGCACAGCTGATGAGGTCCGTCAGAAGAGGCGAGAACCTGGAGAGAAGCCCAAAGTGCTGCTCTGGGGAAGGGAGGTCATACTTCAGACCAAAGTAGGACCCAACCATGCAGAGAAACTGAGATAACTGACGCAGGTTAGCCACACACTTTGTTGGGAACGGAGAGAAAACGAGAATGCTAAAGAAGGGCACACTGATAGTCGTCCTGGTCCCGAGAGAGAGTGTGGTGGTGTGACAACAGGAGAGACATGGTGGACCATTCGGTTCATGAATTGTGCCAATACCACAGAAGTGAAGCAGACCAAGAACGAAGTGAAGGAGGATGCGAGCTGGTCGCATACCAGCAAAAGAGGTCATCCCAATATGCATATAAAGAATCCCCAGTCCTTGTAGGACCCCAGTGACAGTACCCCGATAAACCAGAGTTGAGGAAAAATAATGAGCGCTACTGGGACATGCATACTCATCTCAGTACACCAGAAGCTTTAAAGAAGCTGTATGATTTTGAATTACATGAGGAAAACTTCAGTTTGTCTGGAAGGTGTGAATCCAGATCTTGCAACCGTCCTCAATATAGTGGAGCACCAATTTCTTTTGGCTAATAATGTATGTAAATATGCGCAACGTAAAGTGCATTCGATCAAAGCACTATATATACATATTACATTATTAAATTATTATATAGAACCATTTTTTTTCAAATGCAGACATCAACACAGTATGAAGCGCCAGAGTGCTGCATGACCCAGAGGTGCACATTTAAAGACTGACATACATTGTAATACAGACCCATGGTGCTCAGAGGTATGAACTGTGTATATATTGGTGCAAAGTATGCGAAGTTGAGAAATGCCTCGTGAAAAGTGTTTTTTTTTCCTTTTTTTCTGGGGTTTGAATAAAGAACTCTTGTTTTGTTTTATACCTGGCAGCTAATACGCATGTGTTGCCATCTTGAGAATGGCATGCAGCATGCATACTGAACACGATAATGCCACTTGTTGTGAATCTCTACACATTGCCACATGGGCAGTGCAATTAGCATCCACGACCTTACCAGCGGGAATCAGAATCATGCAGTTCATTTACTGATCATCGTATGTGTGGCTCGAAAAATGAAAGCAACAAAACACATCGTCTTTCCATGATTCAGAATTTAGTGTAGTGCAAAA
Source organism: Ambystoma mexicanum (assembly GCF_040938575.1). Lineage (NCBI taxonomy): Eukaryota > Metazoa > Chordata > Amphibia > Caudata > Ambystomatidae > Ambystoma > Ambystoma mexicanum. The sequence goes on along the minus strand of NC_090930.1, from coordinate 1,245,771,630 downwards.
AAGCTCCTCATGTGTAGACAGAGTTCCCTAATGTCCATGGACGATACTGGAGGTCTATTGTTTTAATGTTGTATGCAAGCAGTGAATCACATATATGGCCTGCATGCCATGTGTGTGTCAGGGCCTTCACAAGCAAGCCATATCTGGTGGCTGCCGTGTGCTCTAAAAAGCCATATGCCCGTGTATTGTCAAGAATATGCCACATGGATTCAAACACTTAGAAAGAGGATTTGGTCAGCAATTTTTAGCAGAAATTTGTATGTCCTGGGAGGATGGCTCAGCAGCAACATGCTTGCCTTGGAAGCAAGATGACGCGGAAGAACACGGGTTTGATCCCTGTGTCTGCCTTAGTAACCTCTAGGTATTAAGCTTGTTATAAAATATCAGCATCATAGAAATAATGCCATGTCTAGGCACACCTTGAGGAATTAGTTTTCATAGACTGATGTTCTGTACAGCACTTTTGTCATAAAGAATGTATTAGGTTCATTCTTCACGTAATGGATGCATATATGGTGGCGACTGAGTGGTCTTCCGCGTCCACATCTTCAGTGACAGTACATCAATCTAAAAATGTGTGCATATCAAATAAAAAATAATTAGATGGAATAATTTGTGCAATTCGAGAGTCCACGAGGATTTAATCAGATCCAAACATAGAATTATAATGACAAACCCCCCTGAAGCAGCCATAATGCCTTATTATGATTAATGACAAATAAGTTGGTTCGATTATTCTTGTAGAGCTGAAACATGAAAATGTTTATGGTTATTGAAATCACCAATGAGTTTGAGAACAGAAATTGTGACTGCTCGGAAACAGTATGAAAATGTAATTACGGGAAGCTCAAAATTGCTTTGGATGATTAAGCATGAGAAGACTTGTTTGTGGCAGCTGAATCCCCGAATTCAGGGCTATTGTGGGAGCTGGTTAATTACGGTCCCAAACAAATTGTCTAATCAAAATTCAAGGTGTACCTTTTGTGCCTTGTGTTTCCACATTGCATAAGGCTAAAACATCAGCTCCCATGGATAATACAGCTATGTGAATTGACTTAACCATGGAAAAATCGGAGTCCTATCTAACTGTTACTGAAGTAGTGTTAGCTTTGCATAAAGAGGCAATGGGTACAAGTCCTAGACCCAACAGGATATTTGCAGACTTATTTAGAAACCTAGATGACTTTTGGAAACCTTTACCAAAAATATGTTTTAATATCTTCACTGTGTATAAGACTTTCCCTAAATCTTGGCACAGTGCATTGATCTTCCCCATTTAGCAGAAGGGTCCAAATAATCTACCGGGTTCATAGAGACCTAATTCCCTCCTGGAAAACAATATAAAATCTTTGGTAGGATATTAGCGAGATTCCAAACCTAGGCGAACAACAGTAATATACTGTCTGATTTCCAGCTGTGGTCTGAAAGGGTTTAGGCACTAATGAGCAAGCCCTAAACCTATATTTAATTATCACAAATTCTTTATGGATAAAGAAGCCAAGGCTCTATCTTGCTTTTGTGGATTTGAGCACTGCTTTTGGTATGTTGAACAAGAACAAATTGCGGCAGTATCGCAGGGACCTGAATTGTCCAGAGGTTCTACTAAATATATTAATTGCCATCCATATAGTTCCAAGGGGAGGTGTTCATTCTGGAAGAGATGGTCATTTTACATCATGGTTTCCTTTTAAAACTGGTTTGAGTCAGGGTTGGTTACATCCCTGTTACTTTTTTCTTTATATATAAAGGAGCTCACAGATATATTAACCAAATCAGAGGCTGATTTCCGGCACTTTGGGGAACTTACAAACACCAGTGTTGGCATATGCCAATGAGAGAATCCTATTAGCTAGAACCACTTGTGCTTTTCAATTGCTTATGGATACACTACATTCATATAAACAACTTGGATCTAGATAATAATGTATTGAAATCTGTCGTGATGTGAATTATCGGTTCCAGGAGATAGCAAGATAGATCTTTAACCTTCTTTGTGAAGGGTGAACATCTGAGTATGACTTTTTCATATTCTTGCTTTAGGGTTCATCAGTGTACTAAGCAACCAAACAACATGTTGCAGGTGATCAAAGGGATATTCCAATCCACCAGATCACAGAAGTTTTACCCAAAACATATGCCTCTGAGTTTGTATACCTCTAAAGCAAAAGCAATGACATTATATAATGCATTAATATCGGGGTATGTAAATGAACTGAGCTGCAAGCGCAAGATAACATTTTTTTTTTAAAAAAATGACTGGACCTCCCTGTGGCACGTGAACTGTGCTTTATCTGAATTCAAGCCTGCCCTTTTTGAAAGATAAACTAATTATGGAACCAATGTTTCTTTGACTCATAGTTTGGCACAACGAGAAAGCAAATTAAACATGCTTTAATTTGACCAATCTGATGTCGTCAGAAGGGATTGTCTCCTCAGATCCTTGGCTGCTTCACATACAATGCTTATTCAGTCAGACAAATGCCAGCAATTTGTTTAAAGATCATTTATGTACTGACAACCGATCTGCTTCTGTACTTATGAGATGTTTGCGAGAGGTCATCGTCTATAACAGAGAAAGCAGAGATATTTTTCCCATTTAATTCTAGCAACCAGCTTGCTTCACTACTACCTATTATGAACGGTACTTAATCAGAAGAGCTCTGTTTGATGCTCTTCTCGTTAAAGCAATAACAACATGTGGTCTACTTCATTAATCTGTGATCCAAATTGTGCTTTATGCAATGCACTACCTGAAGATTTACTACATTTCCTTTGTTTTTGTACAACTTCTGTTAATGTCAGTGAACATGTGTTGGCTCCACTGCTGAAGAAAGTTAATTGTACACAGTGTACACTAGCAATGTAATAGATATTAAAGGTGGACACACCCTTAGTGGCATGGACTTTTCAATATTATTGTAGGGCAGCTCAGAAAATTAGAAATGTTTGGTTGAAAGTAGTGTACATATATTGTTGTACTATTCATGTACTTTTACCAGTCAGTTTTTGTACCACTTGATGTATGTTTTATGCATATGAAATCCAAAATAAATGTTCTTTTATAATGATATACATGCACATACAAGTGCTCCTCCACACATCAACCTGTTTCTTTATTTATTAACATTATGAAAATACCCAATAAGAGTAGATCATCGAGGATCCTCATGTAACCATCTGAAAACCATGTTTCTGTTTGGCCTATAAATTGGCACCAAGTTTACAAAATATAATCAAGAATGTTGAGGATGTGTATGTTGTATGAATTGGTTTTATTTAGAAAGATCTTTATGATTGATACATGAAAAAGACCAACGCGTGTCGAGTCACACTAATAAATCTATGTATGTATCTGCAGGCTCCTTTACTCCATGCCCTGAGGGAGGCAGCAATGCACTGATGAACGTGACCGGAACGTGAATATTGTTGGGTTCTGCACCTTGGTTTATACACCCTCATCCCAGCAAATTTTGGTTATACTGCTGTCTTATGTCACGTTGGCAGACCCAATGATTCTCCATCTATGAAAGTCCTTCCAAAACAGAAGGGACATGTCGACTGAACCCCAAGAAGACAGGAGATATGAACTTTCACCTCCTTACATCAAACCAGTGTTGAACTACTTAAGATTTGTCTCCGTAGTTTCTTTACTTGAAGAACTCATTTTTTCCTACAGGTGTTATGTTCTAAAATAATCAGTAATTGACATCATCATTTATGAAATGCCTTTAAATATTTGATGATCAAATGTATGTGCTAACCAGACCTTCAGGAGCTGGTTGTTGTTTATGGCATTCAGCCTGTTCTTTGGTTTTCTATATTTTCTCTATTTTTTTTCACTGGGTCTCACCTCTTCTCTTAATTTCATCACAATTTCTATTTTCTTGTTTCTTATTTTTCCTTTATTTATTTAATTTTTGCATGAAAGCAACCCTCACCCCCTTTAAACAATTATAACAAAAACTCTTTAATATTTCATACACAGTGTATTTCAGTGCTCATGTGACACAGTGCTGGTCTAAATATTTGGGATCTATGTGTCCAAATAACTGGTACAGTTTGGTCAAATTAATGATCAATTGCATATTACCCATCCTGGCAGCATTTATTTTCTTTATTTTTCGTCTAGTTTTCCCTACCTGCCACCGACTATACAGAGCATCCCAATTTTGTGTTCATTCAGACAGATCTATTCATATGACTGGTTTGTTCTTTGCCGGTCAGGTTGTTTGCTATTGTCACTTCCCACAAAATTGGCTTCCAGATAATTGAGCATGGTTCTGGGAGTCTATGGTATTAAGTTATTGTGCAGTGGTCATTGTGCGTTAAAGATACTCTGAGGTTTTTCAGAATAGTTCAGTCTGGGAAACTAATCAGCCTTCTTATAACTTTTATGCTTTTATAATTGTAGTGCCACATAGCTAATAATGTGTCTGTGGTGTTATTTGATAGTGTGAATAACCTTTGGAGATGTGAGGTAGTTCTGTAATCATTTGGATGAAATTGGACTTTTTTATTCTCCTTCCATCTTCTACTGCAAGTAACCCCTTTGTTCTTATTTGCCGTAATAATGTTCTATGTTGATGTTAGCAATAGCTCATTTTGCAGAGTAGTCCTTTCTCATTAACTCCAGACACATTGTTGTTATACTGTTCTCCTGTATGCCACTCTGTTGTATTTTGCCTGGATAGGCTAGTGATTTAAAGAAAATGGTGAGTTCCATGGTGCCACTAGACACGTGTTTGGACTAAAAGTATCAAAACCACATGTCCCTAAACCTCCTTATTTGGGTTAATTCCCGCTTTTATATTTATTTGCTTTGTAAAATGTGTTGCTTCAAATTAACAGGGCAATTCATGGAATAAATGTGCGCCGAAAAGGGGAGTGCAAGTGTGAAAAATGCAGCACACGCGTGCCAAATGCCGCGCACGCAGACGTTCATCGATTCATGGAATGTGCTGCGCGTGTAAACTCTGGGATGTGCGCCGAATCCGTGGGTGGCGCACGCGGGCGCACACGTCACCAAACGCTGTGCGCGAAGCACACAGGGAAAGTGCATAACATGTAGCGCACACAAGAAAAGTGGGCGTAACACGGGGCATAACACGCGGAATGGGGAACAACGCGTGAAAATGTGGGCTTAACGGGGGAAGTACAGGGGTAAATGCTCGCATGCGCGCCAACAACACGTATTCATGGAATCGAACAGGGGAAATCTGTGTGCCAAAAAATATGCGCACAGGCCTAAACACGTCCGCCACAAGAAGGCAGGCGGTAGCGTCCTGGTGCATAAAAAAAGTGTGTGCAAACAACAAACACGTACATACAGCTACGATGAATGTCCCATTCTGTGGCCCCCTAGGAGAAATGACGTGTCACGCAACGCACAGGCATCCCATAAAAAACACACGCAGTACGCTGTGGCAGCCAGGAACCCCAAAAATAGTTGTGTGATCAACGCGCAGGCTAGTATGAGCGGAAAAAAAGGGGTACGCGACAAACAGGGACACCCGCAGTGGGAAAAATAGCATGTGCGACTCACCGTCTGCCTTGCGTGTAGATGAAGAACATGTAGCCAACATACACCCGCTGTGAAGTAATCGTGTGTGAACCCCAACACCTGGAAAAACACACGCACCGCTTTCCATGAAAAGCACGTACAGAGTGATGGAAACCCACGTGGGACCATCAACCCGTTGCAGGGAAACGCCCGTGCGTGTTACGTCACTTACGCGCTAAGGGCCTTTCCTCGAACTACATGCTGACGTGCAGTTTTTTCACGTGCCAAATCACTCCCTATCAAGCTGGCCATGCGACAACACACGGAAGACCACACTCCTGCCCAGAAAGCCGATTTACTGCCCCCCAGAGCCCCGAGCAGCCTCCCATGAGCCAACTGCTCCTGCCTGCCTGCTGCCACCATGCCCTGCCATTTGGTGCCTGCACATCTGCCATCTGGCCAATTGCTGTGACCACCCCTGCTGGAACAGAAGACTCCCGACTGGTGTTCCATCACTCCACAGCCCAGCCCCAGGACCCAGTTGCCTGCCCACACCTGCCTCTGGGGTCGCCATGTCAGAGCAAACACCATCAGAGACCACAGGCAACCTCCAGCCAGAGAGGCAGAGGGCTACCAGCTTCAGTGACAAGGAAGTTGGTATCCTGGTGGAGCAAGTTCTGGGGCATTATGATGCCCTCTTCACACCTTCGCGCCGACAAGGAAGGACAGGAGAGGATCTGGGAGGACATAGTGGGTGCCATCAACGCGGAGTGGGTGGCACCCCGCAACATCAAACATGGGAGGACTACAAATCCAGGACCCTCAAGAAGGCCCGGTGTCTCTTGGAGGCAGTGGATGCAGTGGGGCACTGGGCCCATCTTACCACCCAGCAGATGAGGGACCTGGAGCGCATCCGCCCAGTGCTTCACCACCAGATCCTCAGGATGCAGGCCCGTCTGTGAAGTCGAGCGGTAAGTGGCCATGCATTCACGTTTGAAACAGTGCATGTTGAAGCATGGTGGTAGTTAGCTACTCGGCTGCATGTGTAACATGGGTCATGTATGGATGTGTGTGTGCAGGGAAATGATGATGACGCATGTGAGTCTAGTCAGGTGTGACCCACATGGATGGTGTATATTTTACAATGCATCATGCTGAGCAGCATGCGGAATACACACATGTATGCATGCCTGTGTCTGTACCTTGACATGTTTGTGGTGTGATAGATGTGTGCTGCTGTCATGGACATGCATGATGTACATGTCCGTGTGTCAGAGTAGTATGTGCGCCATGGATGCATGATACATGTCTGTGACAATGAGTTAAATCACTGATACAGCCTACTCATCCTTGTATCCACTGTGTCTGTGGGCATACGGGGCCAGATGCATGACCCTCCGGCGATGCATGCACATATGATCAGTATGTCCCATGATGCATGTGAGTTGCAGCCCACCATTGGATGTATGTACGGTGCGGTGGACATGGATGCAAGTTTTTGTTGCATGTGCCATGCCGGTTCCTGCATGTGTGTTGCCTGCACTGACCCATGTGTTGTTGGGAGACATGATGGAAGTGACGTTTGCCATTGCCACTCATGTGCTATTGCATACTGTCTAGGGGACTATTGTACAGTACCCTGATGCTTGTGTTCTATGTCTCCCTCTACACAGCTGCGAGTGAAGAAGAGGGCGGAGATGGCACTGTGGAGCAAAGCAGCGGGGATGCCTCCACCGGCCGGCGACGCAAGGCCCAGTCACCCTCCCAGGAATTACCATAATCCGGGAGCGAGGGTACTGGTGCCACGTCTGCCACTACGGCTGCAGTGGAAGGGGCGGGTGAGCCCCCACAGGGGCTTGCGATGGCAGAAGACGGTGTGGAGGCATCCAGGTTGGTAGTGTGCATAGAGGAGGAGGCCGCTACTGAGCCACACATGGGGCCTGGTGGGGGTGGTACCACTGGTGCAAGTGGTGCAGTCCAGGGGCAGGAGGCAGCACAGATCACAGTGGAGGGGCCCATGCATGTCACTGTCCCTAACATTGTGACTGCACCACCATGCACCAGCAGGGATGCCCCATCCCAGGCCTGTCTACAGGTAGGGGGGGAGGTACACATCACCTTGCGCTCCTCTACCTGCGGACTAGGGGACCCTTGACTATATGGAGTCTGTCCTGATTGGTGTTGTATTGCGCACGCGTGACATTCGTGATGACGTGCGTGCCTCCTGGGGGGACCACGCACGTCATCACAAAGAGCTGCTTGCCAACGTGGCCCAGTTGGGAGGGGCCATGGTCGGGGGTTTCCTACATGTGTCAGGCACTCTGGCGGCCCTCTCCTCCTCTGTGGAGACTATGCGCCAGTCGTTCTCCATGCCGTCTTCTGGCCCAGATGCCACCAGGGTCCCCTGTGGACCTGCCCTGACCAACGCAGTCAGCTCGGTGGAGATCCCATCCCTGCCACAGTCGGGAGTCGGAGGTCCAGCAGGGGTGGACACCCCAGCAACTGGACCGCAGCAGATGGAGGATGTGCCGGCATCATCCCGCAGGGCACGTGCGTGACGGCGCCAGTGGATTCCATCAGCCCAGATGCCGTTGTGCTGGAAGAGGCAGCAGCAGGCTCAGCGTGGGAGGCATCATGGCTCGGGGCCATCAACATCACAGGGGCAGGCATCGGCCAGAGGGCAGGAGGACCCTGAAATGGGAGTGTCTTCCGTGTGGCAGTGGTTGGGCCAGTGGATAAATACGGAGTAGAGGCGGGCAGAGGAGGCATGGCTCACTATGGTCAGGGCGGAGAACTCCATGCGCAGGGAGTTGGAACAGGCCATGACTGCATCCCTGCGAGACCTCAAGGACAGGCAAGAGGCCCGCTTCTGGGACATCAACGTGGAGTTCGATGATGCCTTGGCCCGGAACATCACTGAGTGAGCTGTTGGACTTGCCCGCCGCATTGTATATAGTTCATTAGTCTTAGGTTTCCTTTGTTTTTCTTTTATTTTGGAGTTAATGGACATTGCTCCACTTCGTGTATATAGTTTGTTCTTCATAGGACTTTTTTTGTAGGTTTCCTTTTGTTTGTGGATCATTGACCATTTGGACTTCCATTGTATATAGTTGCAGACTTGCACATACTTTCTTTTTCTATATTCCCATGGATCATTTTTTTTAAAAAATTTGGATTATGATTTTATTATGGACATTGGCAATGAACCATTTTTATTATTGTACATGAGTATGTGCGCCATGGATGCATGATACATGTCTGTGACAATGTGTTGAATCACACATTTATTTTACTTGGTGGATTTACATTTTTTTTTCTAAATCTGTGTTTGTACATTGATTTTCATTTTACAATTCCTCCAAGTCAGTTCATTATGTTTTTAATACATTTTTTCTAACTTCTAAATTGGTGTTATGTTCTGTCATTGGTTTTGTGCATGTCTCATTGAACATTCCCTCAGTCATGTGTTGCCACTGTGTGGCTCAGTTTTGCATTCCTGCATGGGCATGGTGGTTCATTTAGACTATCATGGCATGGGTGATTTGGGAGTGGGTTCTGTGGATGGTTGCATGCTTGGACTGGGGGGGTAAGGGGGATTAGGGTTGGCTTTAGGGACATGGCTGTGTTTTGTTAAGACATGTTGTTTGTTGGGACATGAGTCGCTGCTAGGTGGGTCGGGGTGCAGGGGGACATGAGTCGCGCCCTACTGGTTGGTGGCCATCAATGGTGGGTGGGCCATGTGTTGGGGCTCACAAGTGCATGGTGCCATGTGGGCTGCCTGCGGGGCATGCCCAGGGTGGATGGGCTGCCTGCGGGGCATGCCCGGGGTGGATGGGCTGCCTGCAGGGCATGGCCAGGGGTGTAGGGTAGTCCCCTGTGGTGTGGGCTGCCTGCAGGGCCTGGGGAGGGCGAGGGGGCACACCCAGGAGGACCCACACTGCCAAATCCCATGTAATACTCCAAGCGCACACCCTCAGAATACACGTTCCCCTCTCGTGCTAGCGAAATCGTGTGTAAAACTCCCCGTGCCCCCCTCAGAATACACATACCCCTCTCGCGCTAGCGAAATCACTTGTAAAACTCCCCGCGTACCCCTCAGAATACACTTACCCCTCTCGCGCTATTGAAATCGCGTGTAAAACTCCCCGCACACCCCTCAGAATCCACGTACCCCTCTCGCGCTACCGAAATCGCGTGTTAAACTCCATGCTCACCCCTCAGAATACACGTATCCCTCTCGCGCTAGCGAAATCGCATGTAAAACTCCCCTTGCCCACCTCAGAATACACATACCCCTCTCGCGCTAGCAAAATCTCCCCACGTACCCCTGAAATACAAGTACCCCGCTCTCGCCCAAGGCCTATCGCCTGTGAAACTCCCTGCGCACCCCTGAAATACACACAGGTGCCCCATGCACCCTGACCATGCCCCACAGGCAGCCCACTCACCCTCCCCATGCCACGCAAGCAGCCCATCCACCCTGGGCATGCCCCGCACGCCACAGGGGGGTGCTTTTTCTATGCAATTTACCTGGCGCAATTGGGGTACGCGTAATTCCGAGGGGTGCGCCAGTACATTTTCACGCTTTTGGGTGCTGTGAGCGGGGTGCGCGTAGTATTTTTGCGCGATTACAGTGTACCAGCCCTGTAAGATGGTGCAGGGTTAGCGCAGCCCTTTGCACTGTATTGGGGATTTCAATGCCTTTTTCTTGCACAAGGGGCGTTCTTGGGAGCGTAACTGGCGCTGCGGGATGTTCTCTGCGCCAGCGCTCAAAATGGCTTGGGAATTCCATGAATACGCGGTGCCCCAGAATGCTGTTTAGCGCACAGGCTGGTGCAAACTGGCGCACGCTGCCTCTCTGCGCTGCTCACGTGCGCTGCCTCTGTGCTGAAATCTATGAATTACCCCCCATATGTCAGATTGACTTACAGCAATCAAACTCGCAAGAGACCCAGAACACTATATTGTTATAACATTAAATTCCAACTCTTTGATTAGCATTAGATGAATAGATTACTGCAGGTTCTGATGCTCATAGATATTCCTTGAGAATTCAAGTACATATTGTGACATCATTTTCAGTACTTCAAAAAAATAATAACTTGTTTTCTTTCATTTTTATCATGTCCTTCCATATATATCCTAAATACATTTTTTTTGAGCTGGTATCTTGAGTCATATAAAAACCATGTAAACTCTTGCCATACCCTGTCACAGTCAAATTACAGACCCACTATGTAGATGCATTCACGTGTCACTCCCTCTGACCCGCAAAATCTTCTTCATGACGTGATTTGAGTTGAACTATTGGATATGTGCACTGCTTTCTGCCTATTGCTGGACTGCTGGAGGACATTGTGTGTCATCTGCCTAAGAAATAAACCGCATTAAACTTAAATAATAATCTTTGAAGTAATATCTGTGAACATACATATTTATATGTTGTCCTTATCTTGTCAACAGTTTTACTTCTACATTGAAACTACCTTTACTAAATGTGCTATTGCCTCTCCTTATCTGAACAGATGAGGATTAAGGGGTTACTATTAAGTATTATTACATAGGCTAGTTCTGGTCACATTTTGGTCTCTTCATTCCGAACAGAAATTGAACTCTGTATTCTGATGTATGGGCTACAGACAGATTCCTTTAGAATGCCATGGGAAATTGTCTTGCCAAGCTTTTCTTGTCAGTCTTCACATCAAAAGGTTTCCACATTGTAGTGCAAACCTTGTTTTTGTCTTTGGTTTCTGCCTTCTGGATCCTTTCAGAGCAGAGACCAGTGAGTCTGGGTACAGTCTTTCTTGTATCTATGGTATTTTGTGTAGATATTTTTGTCAGGGTGGGTAGACTTTTCCTATAGTTACCAACATGATCCATTGTAATCTGTAGGCGCTTTTATAGTTCTCTTTTTTTTTGTTGCATTCTGGGACTTGAAGTGGGTTATTATAATAGGTGAGGTGGGTTTTAGGCCCTAGGAGTGGAACCTGCCAGTGCTAAGCTCCAAATATGTTGTGATTGCAATTTTGGGCAAGATCACAGGAGCGGTTTTGGGGTTTAGCCTAAGCCCCAGTTTGGTAAATTTGAAAGGAAAGATTTGTTGCTCCCGGCTATCTTGCTTGTAGTTTGTGAAATAATTATTTCTGACACTTTGGTTAGTATGAATTAATTCGTTTATTGTTCGTTGTTTTTTCTGGGTGATTTTTTCCTTAAATACATGTGTTTATGAGAAACACTATTTGGAACTTGACGAGCAAGTTAGGTCAGCCGACACGTGTTTCGACCTTACGGTCGTTCTCAAGGCTGAACAATATTCAATTAGTGACAAGGTAGTGACATATTACATTACGTTTTCTGTTGACTCACGTCAGTCTCGGGCCGCGCATGCGCAAAGTATAGTGTCTTAGCGCTAATCTCGGCGCATGCGTGTCGTGGTACGCGACTTGCGCATGCGCCGTGGATCAGTGAAAGACACTCACCGGTTGAATGCTTGTGACTTGGAACGGGGGTGGGTGGTCCTAGCCAATGGCTGCGAGGCAGAAGGGATCTAAGGGGAACCTGAGTTAATGATGTAGTTATGTGTTATGTAGTCCGCAGGGGTCAAGGGAGTACGAAGGTTGAGTCCAATTATGGGTTAATTTATGGGGTGATGTGAGTCAGTGAGACATGGGTGCGTGTATGTGGCATCACCTGCATTGTGCCCATAATAGGGTCAATTAAATTAAATAGTGTGTGTGGTTATTATAATAGGACGTCCCAGAAGAAAACAGGAATGGGTAAGCACCCAGAGCTCATTCACGAGTGCATTCTAAACTTCACAGATTGCAGACTATAAACGCTGGTCTCCATGTTTTTGCTGCGTTGTAGGACATACTTGGTGAAAACCTCTGGTATCCATTGGATTTCCTTGTCCATGAGGATTGGTGAGCGCCTGCATCTGCCTGGATTATTTTAAAACTGCCTTTCACGTGTTAAGCACACTTGTTCACAGTCCACAGACTGCAAACTATAAACACTGCTTTCCATGTATTTGCTGTGTTGCAGGATATACTTGAGGAAAACCTCTGGTATACATTGGATTTTTTTGTCCCCAAGGATTGGTGAGCGGTTGCATCTACCTGAATTATTTAAACACTGCTTTTTGTGCATTCAGCCGTAAGAACAAAACATAGAGAGGGAAAGGAAGCACTGCATCACAGGCCCCAATGCAATGGGTGAGAAACAGAATGTTTCGTCACTACACACTGTCCACCAATACAAAGCAGGAAGCACAATGCCCCACCACACAGCTACAACTGAACAGTCCCAAGGATGTTCACCCCACGGAAATCGAAGAATCAGTCAGTACAGAAGGATATGAACGTCTGAATATACACGCTCACCTAGACGGATCCACTAGGACATCACATCAACACGACCCCGCCCTGAATCATTCAAAGCCTTAACCGACCAGCGTCACACTAGATTACCTGAGAATAGATATCACCCAACTAGTCCCACACCTGAAGATTAGGTTCAGATGCACCCACCAATCCAAATTATACTTAATAGGATACAGTTGGATCAGCACAACACCACCAAATCGAGTCAGCCCACGAGGAACCAGCAACATCCGAACACACAGGTATACAACTCTAATGGAATTATAAGTACCTGAACCAGGATACAGACCCCACTAACCCAACCCTCAATCTTCTGCATACTTAAACCCACACAAAACAACACAACCATCTCTCTTCCAGCAATCCGCACGCACTTTTCCACACTGCATCAACAACACATAAACTTCACCCACAGCACTCGAGGCCTTCATCCGATCCGATACTAGCACCAAAGCCCAGCACTCGGTGTATACCAAGCTGAAGCTGCCAACAGCACACCACCTCTCCGACTGTCCTTCTCCCCTCCTCCCGACTAACCCTACCCCCCACCCTTCCTGTTTACAGATCCGCCAAAGTGTCTGGGGACCAATTCTGTTGGTGACGGTGCGCTATACATAACATAACATGTTCACAAGTGCATTCTGAAGTGCACAGACTGCCGACTGCAGTTCTGCGGTATTAGTGTCTTGTTAATGTTTGTGAATTAGAATATGGTATTCACATATATTGACTGGTGTTAGGTGGAAGACCTATTGAGCATGGTTTATGGGCTAAGGAGTCTAATGGCGAACCTACCATCAACGAGTTGGCAAAATCAATTAACATGTGCCCTTATAACTTTGCCATTTTCTCCTGTAGCTATGAGTAGGGCTGAAGGGGGGCATATTTGCTGGTTGCCTTGTCTTCAGCATCTCCTAGTCTTCCGACCAGTGCTACTAATGTGACCATGAACACTACTGTCAGAGGGGGGATACATTCAGGCTCATGTACCTCAAACACATTGACATCTCAGACCTTTAGAACTGCCCACATATTGATTTATTTTCGGGCATTCCAATCATGGCTCCGGCTATTTCTCAAGAACTTTATGTACGTTAAGAATGTATGAAGAATGTATGAACGTTAAGTAAGTTGAAATGTACTATTTCAATGCCTCCTCACTGTGTGTAACTGGTCCCACAACAGTGCTTGATGTCTACGGGCTTAGGCATTTTACAAATGTAAAACTAAACAAATAAAATACAAAATAAACTGTCTGAAAGCATCCACTTATTGCTGGACTTGAGATCTGATAATTTACCATTTGTGGACACCAGGGAAGCCGGTTGCCTTTTCTATGGATTCCCCGCCAGCCTTGATAGGAAGGGCCACTGGTGCACACGTTTTAACCTGAAGGGACTATCAGAGGATGTAGCCTGTTCACCCATTGCACCCCTCTGTTTTGGGGTGGGCATTGGCTCCTCCCCTCTGTATAGTACAGATAATGGTGTAGTGATGGATCATATTATGGATGATTTCTCATTTCCCGTTCTGTCACGTACATTAGGTATGATGGATAGATGGCAAGAGTCCTTCACTTTTGATATCTAGGATATAAGGGGCATTGTAAAAGGTGTGAGTTCTAAGTTGGCTTGCTTAGAGGAATATATATCTGTAGTTGGCAATATGGAGGCAAAGCCAGAGGTCGAAGTGGGCGGGAGCGGTAGGTAGCGGTGCTCCTCTACTAGTCTTAATTAAGTATTACTGTTCCTATACTTTTATTTTAAAAAGAAATCGTTCCGGAATGGTTTTGTTTTAAAATAAAAGTGTAGGAAGAAGTTAAAACTTTCAATTTCAGTGCACTGCACTGATCATTCCCCTAACCAGCAGGAGCCTGTGTTTTGGGGTTTGTATTGTGCATGGAGGGTGCATGGCGAGGAGGATTTTGGGGAGCAGTGCAGGCCAGTAGGGAATATAGGTCCACTACTTCTTTTCATACACTTCGACCACTGGGCAAAGCACAATTCAAATATGAGGGCGGGTTTGGTGGAAAATTCTATTGTCTGTGGAGTAGATATGAGTACACCAGCTATCGTGGATTTGGTAGCGGCACGGATGGATGGGGCAGCCCCAAAATTCCAAAGTAGTCAGTCTGTTCAAATGGAAGATACTGAGGTTATGTATGAAGAAGTTAATTTAAGAGCGGCATATGAAAGAGCTGCCCAAATGGAAAGCTTGTTGGAGTCACAGGTGGTATGCATTAATAGGGAATCTATGCTGGGAAACAAGGCTTCTTTTGATCAAGAAAACAATGTGGTGGAGGTTGGGGATGTGCTACTGGACAAGGATAGTGGTCCTCAAGTAAAAGTACTTATACAGCCTAAGAAGAAATCAAAGAATGTTAAAAATCTGGAAATAGAATTGAGTGCTCTAATCTTGCTTCTGTGAGAAATAATAATGTATGGAATTCCACTGGTGTAAATAAGGTAACTTCCAATCTCCAGTGCATAGTGACTGTTTGAAAAAGCCCTTAAAAGCTAAATGTAAAAAGAAGCACTTATCTCCAAATGTAGGGAAAGGTACAATTATTCATTTTTTTAAGACCTGTAAATGAGGTCGAAGAATCACCAAAGTTGAGTACCTTGTCTGTTTATTCAAACATGGTGTCTGAACACGAGAACGTAGTGAATGATTTTTACTTTGGTTTTGATTGATCCAAATTTACAGTATTTTGTATATTCAGATGATATTGCACTGTTTGATTTAACCCCTATAGGTTTGCAGCATTCACGTTCCGCCTTAAAAACGTATTTAATTGACTTAGGTTGGACATTGAATGCTGGTAAATCTAAAATATTAGTCACAAATCCCGGAAAAATAAAAAAAGGCTTCAGTTGGAATACTGACAAGATTAAGTTTGCCATTTATGCAAGTCCTGTAAAAAAATAAAATAACTATGATTAGTAATATTAGAGCAACAATCATGAACAACTGTGCCAAATGAACAAAAGATATGGACACTTTTCGATAATTCCAATATGGCTGGCTTATCATCAGAAAATTGTCCCAAAGTTGCTATATGGATATAAAACATTAATTGGTTCAGAGGAGTGGGTTAAGTGGGAAGCCCTACTATGGAGACGAGTATTGGCTTTACCACAGGCGGGTTCCTATGGCTGCTATTCACCAGGAGTTAGGTTTAATATCTTTGCAAGCACGTTGTGACTGGAGAGTGCTTTAGCTGGACATTAAGATCTTATCGCCTCCCCCTAACAGATTATTTATTAAACTTCAGGCTGAATTACACTCTAAAAAGTGTTGTATTTTGACACAATGGAAACATTAATGCGTGGCTTTATTGCTAAGAATTGGTTCCTCTGAGGATGAACTATCTTTGCTTCATAGTAACACCAAAAAGAGGTTTTGTGTTCTAGACTGGGTTAGGATTCAAAAGCACTTTGCAACCTATTGCATTTATGATCATTTCGAAAGGAATATTAAAAGTTTTGATACAATTTCACCATATTTATGTAAGCACCACTCATGGACTTTTAGAAATTCGATTTTGTGTTTTAAAATGAATTTGTTTGCAGCTTGAGATGTAATTAGTGTCATAGAGGGCATACCAATAACTGAGGAACTGTGCTGATACTGTAATGCTGCTGAGAAGGATTTAAAACATCACTTTATTGTGGGAGGTAAGAAGATGAATTTACAGATTTGATGTTGGTGTAATTTATAGAACATTTGAAATGTTAAAAGGCCCATGAAAATGTCTGTGCAAGTGTAAAAAGTTTGTAAAAACTATGACACACATGAATACATAATAATAATAAGCACCCACAGATTTGAATTGTTGATGTTGTCAATTATGTAGGCTATAAAAGTGGGCAAAGCATTAATTGCTGAGATGTGCTTTCAATCTCCATGTTTTAAGCCCCAATCCTATCTGAGTTGACCGAGCCTCCATATTCCTCCAATGAAAATACACTGAATGTTGTCAAATTAGGTAGCAGTCAGACCTACAGGATGTTATGGACTCAATGCAACGTGGGTTTGCGGCAATAAATGATAATCTGCATGGAGTTACTGCAAATGTCACGTCAATCTGTAATCAACTTGAAAAAGTGACTCAACACATAACGGAAGGCGAAAATCACATCAGCAGTGGCGAGGACACTGTAACATCACTACAGCTAATGTACGATCATAGCCAAGGATATGAGTATTGTGGAAGTTAGGTGTGAGGACCTTGAAGTAAGATCACGCCGGAAAAACGTATGGATTGTTGGGGTACCTGAGGACGCACTCACAGGCACCATGGAGACCGATGTGGTAGGTTTTCTGAAAGAAATGCTTGGTGATCCTGGGTGGTCCCCACTCTTTGTGGTAGAGCGTGCACATCATTTTGCGGTTGTTTGACCGAGGTAGAAATGTTTGAAGGAGAAACGACCAAAGATTATTTGTTCAAAATAGCTTCTCCCCCCTCTTGTTTAATTTTTACATGCGTTGTCTATGCACACTGCTGACCCAACTCGGTATATTTTTTACTAACTTTGCCGATGACACCCAACTAGTGTTTGAACTAAGTGGGAACTACGAACAGGACAATGAAAAACTCTCGAGAATTTACGACACCATCGAAAGCTGGATGAAGGACAATTGGATGTGCCTTAATGCCATCAAAACAGAATTTATGACCTTCGGATCACCCATTGCCAGGAAAAAGTTAAGCCCACAATACACCACATTTAACATCAAAGGAACTCAAATTAAAATAGCAGAAAAAGTCAAAACACTAGACATATATTTACAGGCATCTTTGGGTGAAGAAGCCCACACAGCCTATCTTAAAAGGAATTGCCAATATCACCAGAAACTATTGAAAAAAATCAGACCCTTGCTGAGTCTTCAAAACAGCACAATTATAGCTAGAGCCACAATCCTCTCCCAGTTAGACTATGGAAATACCCTATTATTGGGCGCCAGCAATAAATGCCTAAAACAATGCCAGGTGATCCAGAACAATGCCGTAAAAACTATCACTGGCAAACCTAAAAGAGAGCATGTCACAAACGATAGAAGGGACTTACACTGGCTTGCGATCGAGGAACTCATCACATTTAAAACCATCCCCCTGGGATATCGATGGTTATTTGGTAAAGCACCAATTTACCTAAAAAAACAGTTCAAGTGGCATGAATCAGGTCGCAACCTAAGATCAAACAACACTGGCCTTCTCCAAGTCGTACCCGCAAAAAAAGCCACGGGATTAGGCAGAGCTTTTGCAACCAAAGCCGTCCTAAAATGGAACAAACTTTCTCCTACACTGAGACTAGAAACCAATCACTTATGCTTCAGTAAACAACTCAAGACACTTCTGTTCAAATAAGATTCCAATATCCAGATAATCCAGTACCCCCTATGCTCTATTATTAATATGTTTGTTTTTTATGGCTCTGCCAGTGCCCTGTCTATCTGAACTCTCATGTCTGTCTTTTCGTAATGCGCTCTGATGCCCGCGGGCTGCAGCGCTATATAAATATATAAATAAAAATAACTGTTGGTCTTTTCTCCCTGAACATTCCTCAAGTGGTCAAACCCCTACCCCACCCACACCCCTACCCACACCACCACCCACACCCCAACACACCCCCATCAGCCCCACATCCCACACCCCCATAATTACCTTCAATTCCGTCTCGCCGTGTCCCTGCCTTACTTATATAATGTCACAAAATACAGGGAAGACATCAATATTGCTACCATATAAAATTGCACGAGCAGAAAAAGTAACATGGTCAATTGATGTCAGGGGCAAGTGGGAAAGAGATTTTGGCATCTCTATCAAAGATACACACTGGGCACAGATATGTATATTCACAAAACAAGTTCACTGAATTCCAGGTACAGAGGAATTTTCTTAACAGAACATACTATACACCTGCGAGACTTAAGAAACTGTTTATTACATTGGACCGCAGATGCCCTAGATGTAACAACCTGGGCACAGATATGATACATATGTTGTGGAGTTGTCCAGCATTAGCTGAATACTGGGAAGCAAACTGTCATACACATGATGATATGATAGGTCAACATCTAATATGGACACCAATAGACTGTGTGCTGGGCTATACCATAAGGTTTAACCCCTTGCATCGTAAATTTCTTAATCTAGGACTTGTACTTGCTAAAAGAGCTATCCTTATACGATGGATGTGGAAAGAGGCCCCTACACTGAAGAACTGGATTGCAGACATGATATGGGCTAACGATATGGAAGAGATATACATAAATCTCCAGACCCCTGATGTTGCCCTAGGGATATCTCGGGGGGGGGGGGGACTTTCGGTCTTACCTTGTACGCAAATGCAGTGAGGACATCTGTTAGACAAGATCGTATGCAGTACCCTTTGGGTGCACTACAACAACCCTGACGATAGGAACCCAACCTTTGCTGTAAGTCTGTAATGCACAGGTTGGGTTCCTATTGCCAGGAGGTCAGGGTTGTTGTAGTGTACTCAAAGGGTACTGCATAAAATCTTGCCTAACACTGGTGGCAGGCAGTGAGGATATATTGTAGAGTTGTTACACTAAGAATTTACTTTGCTTTTGTTCAACTAAATACCTTCACAAGGCTAAGCTCCACTAGAAAAGCAATTGTAACATGCCAAATATGGATAACTTCAGTCAGGAAGCCCTGATCATTTTAACAGTAAAGCAACTGAAAGAAATGTTTAAAGTCAAGAATCTCCCTATTAACGGAAGGAAAAATTAAATAATTGCAAGATTGTACAAATCCAAGCTGAAACCAAACATCAGGACATCAAACTCAGGGAACTAGAAATGCAACATGCTCTTTAATGAAGACATTTTCTCTTGAAAATGTTTCTATCCCAGAGTCCTCTGGGTCTTCCAGTCCAAAGAGACCTTGCATGCCTCAAGAAGCAATGAGTATGTATGATGTGAAACTTTATATTTTGGATTGATTGGGTGCTTTTGAATATAAATATGGGATTCAGGGTCTCACAGGGAATCAGTTGATTCCTTGGCTTTTCTCAAGGCTCCCCCAGGTTGCAACCAATGCTGTAATGGAGGTGGGGGAACTTGAAAGATTGGAGTATGAATATGTGAAGTTTCTTAGATAGCTAGATTTGGGAAAATTCCTTCCCAGTACCTTAAGATGTTTAGGATCCTCAAAAAGGCTGATGGTACCCCTTGGGCTACCTGGGTGTGTGAATGTTTGAAAAACCTAGATGGTGGGGTTAAGGGTTACAGAATAAACTCCTTTGAAGGAATGAGAAATCTTTTTTAGTTGGAATCTATTTTTGATGCCTGCGCACCTGAGCTGAGACAGCACTTTGCTGACTCAAAAGAGATCCATCCCAAGAAGCTAGCAAAAGCTGATGATTTGTGGGTTGCCAACAGGGTGACTCACAAGGATTCTGGGACCACTCACAAAAAGAATGAGGGGGAGCAGCACAAGAAAGATGAAAAAGAAAATTTGAAATCCTCCCATCCAAAAGAGGGCCACACACATATAAGAAGGGTAACCCCTTTGGGAAACTAAGTCAGTCTAGTAAAACCTCTGGTGCCACACCAGAGGGAGGTCAGCAGAAGCCCCCATTTGTCAAAACATTTGGTAAATGTTATGCTTGTGGGTCAACTGACCATGTGAATGGGGATCCCAGATGCAAGGGTAAACATTCAGCGGTCCACACTGCCTCCTTAGCCTTCATCCCTGAGGGAGAAGTTCATATGGCAAGTGGAATCTTTCATATACTGGCTGACGACCCTATTGGAGTCTCAGCCAGTGTTTATTTAGTGTCCCTGGGTCTGTGGAAACAGCAGAATTTAGATGTGTATAACTCTATACCAGATAACACATAAGAATATTACAAGGACAATGTACTTGTGAATGGTCAGGAGACCCTGCTATTAGAGACACTGGGGCCAGCATTACAGTGGTGGATGAATCCTTTTTCAAACCTGAGGATGTTGCTAAGACACCCAAAGGCCCCACTAAGCTTGCTGGAGTCCCTATCCAGATGGTTCCAATACTACCAGCTCTCATCCAGTGCAACAATATGATTGTAAGAATACCTGTCAGTGTACAAAGTGAGGTGCCTGGGAGAGTTTTGTTGGGGAATGACTTAAAAATGCTTGGAGTTGTATCAAGCACCCCAAGACCTCCCAGTAAGAGGAAGCAGGAGCAGACTAGGAAGGCCAGAGAGGTCACTTTGGATGACTCTCAGTTGGTTATTACAGAACAACCTATAACACCCAGTCCACAGGAAGAGCACATTTCTACTTCCAGGAGGAAAGAGACAAAAGGGAAACCCAAGGTCTGAGGAAACAAGAAAAGTAGCACTCCTGTGCACAAAACTGGGACAACCCCGAGAGGACAGTCTCAGGTCACACAATTGACCCCTCCACCAGCAGAGGCTGAGTTGGAGAAACACCGAGAGGATGGTGAATCAGCTACTGATGACACAGAGCTGGAAGAATACCTTCCCCCTGTTGGAGATCTGAATCCTAAAGACCATCCAGAGCTGCAGACTTTACTTGCAGAAGGTCGCCCCTGTAGGGCAGACTTCAGCAGAGGTCAAAGAGAGTGTCCTACTCTTGAAAGACTTTGCCAACATGCAGCTTCCCAGCTGGAAGGGAAATAGCCGGGGAAGCACAGGCTGTACTGGGAGAATGGCCTGCTCTACAGTGAGCCAATTGCGTCTACCCCAGGGGACTACAGAAGACATGTAGTGCCTCAGGAGGTGGACCTCAGTTTCTACAGTTAGCCCATGAGATTCCTTTATCTGGTCACTTAAGTTTTATGAAGACCAAGGAAAGGATTTCTCTTTATTTCTACTGGACCAAGATGGGGTCTGATGTAGATAAATTCTGTAGTTGCTGTAACACTTGTCAGACTTCTGGCAAGAGTGGAACCAAGAACATGGCACCTTTGTTACCTCTCCAAGTGGTAGGAGTCCCTTTTGGTAGGAATTGACATTGTTGGTCCCTTATACCCTCCCACATCTTCAGGCAAGCAATTTATATTGGTTGTGGTAGACCATGCTACCAGGTATCGTGAAGCCATACCTTTGAGGACTGTTACTGCTCAGGCTGTGGTTAAGGCCCTCCTTGGTATTTCTACCAGGGTAGGTTTTCCTAAGGAGGTTATCTCAGACAGGGTGTGATTTTATGTCCCACTACATGCAAGCCATGTCTAAAAACTGTCGAGTGGCCTACAAGTTCTCAACAGACTATCGCCGCCAAAACAATGGGTTGGTGGAGAGGTTTAATAGAACTATGAAGAACATCATAGGTGCTTTAGTAGAACCCCTTAGAAGAAAGTGGGTCCTTCTACTGCCATGCCTTCTCTTTGCCTGTAGAGTGGTCCCTCAAGAAGGGGTTGGCTTCAGTCCCTTTGAGCTTCTCTATGGTCATCCCATTAGAGGTCCATTGGCCCTAATCAAGGAAGGGTTGGAGAGTGTTCCTTCCCACAAGCCAGTGTGATGTGTTAGGTCTCTGAAGGAGAATGACACACATGATGACAGAAGCCTCTGATAACTTGAAAGCAGACAGGCTCTGGTTAAACATTGGCATGACCAGAAGGCCAACATGGTTGAGTTTACTCAAGACCAGCTAGTTCTAGTTATGGTACCTACAAGACAGAGGGAATTGCAGGAGAAATGGATTGGACCCTTCAAGGTCGTGGGAAGACTTGGAGAGGTCAATTATTTGGTGGACCTAGGCAATCCTAAGGAGGCCCCCAGGGTCTTTCACACCAACCGCCTCAAGGCCTATATCTCTAGACCAGAACTGGGAGCTTTGCTTCTTGCCTCTGCTCAAGAGGAGGAGGAGAGTGAGCCCCTACCTGATCTCGTCAGGGGACAACCTTTAGATGGAAAGATAGAAGGAGTTAATCTCTCTTCTGATCTGACACTGGAACAACAGGAGGAGTGCAAAATGATGTTAAATCCGTTAGCCCCTTTACTTTCAATATCACCAGGCTTGACCCCTTGTGGCCAGCATGAGAGTCCTACTGGTGACTGTCTACCTGTCAAAAGCAGTGGATCAGAATGTCAGACCATGTAAGAACCCACATAAAGGAGTAGGTCAAGAAGTTGCTTTATCTTGGGGTAATAGAGCCCTCTATATGTCCATGGGATAGTCCAATTGTACTAGTGCCAAAGGCAGTATCCAAGGAGTTGAAATTCTGTGTGGACTTGTAGTGGAACAGAAGGTGCAATTTTGCAGGTGCAGTAGCCTGCTGAGCTAACCATATTACATATGAGGTCCTTAAATGGCTGCATTAACAGTTAAGACTAATAGTTTATTCAAAGTATGTGCTAAATGCTGAAACTGATCTCTATAGATGCATTAGTAATGTCTTGTGTTAGTGGCACCTACATTAGTAGCATAAGGAGCTACATTGAATGTGCAGGCCTCAAAGTGGTAGAAGGTTACATTGTGCATAGTAAGGCAGGGCAAGGGCCCAAGTTTAGTAGCTAACAGAGGCATGTATTTGAGTGCTTGAAGCATTATAACACCTATATAGCGCTTGTCTTGTAGCATTATGACCCTAGCTAGCAAAGCACATGGCCGGTAAAGCTTGCCCACTAGGGGTTAATGGCAAGCTTCTCCTGGAATATTCTTTCTTTGCAACCGTCACACTGCCAGCCTTGGTAAACAGGCCCTCTTTTGCATGAGAAGGTCTGGTATGCCCTTGTACGCACTGATGACACACATTCTTGAATTTGCAGATGGGCTTTGGGGGACGGTGCGCCTTGGAGGGAAAGCAAGTTGGGTTTTTCGATCGGTAAACATGATTGTGCTGAGCAAGGTCTAGAATGTTGCGTCACACTGACTGACGGCACGAAGGTACAAGAATGTATGCACACATGACCCGGGGGGATTCTTCCGTGGACTGCCGTGGAGCAAGTGCCCGGAGCGTGGTGTCGGTGTGATCTCCCGGGGGTTGGCAGGGACGTCCGTGGACCTCTGGGGGTAGGGAGGCCCCAACTCCTCCCGCAGTCCCCAAGGAGTATGAGACACACGCAAGAGCAAGGCGTCACTGCTGTTTATTAGGTAAAACGGCAGGCTTAGGTTCTGGGATCGCAAGTCATCTGGGAACACCTCTGAGCAAGAGTGGGCTCGCAGGCCCTTTTTCGACATGCGTGACGCCTCATCATGCGCACCTGGGAAAACTTCCCCCAAAACCTAACGCCACCTCAGGTTGGCTCCCCAAGTAATAGGGTTAGTATAGACACATATAGATGAGTTAGTGGTTGGTAGAGAAGAGGTCAGGTGGTACGCTTGGGTCATCCCTAAAAAATGTTAGACTAAAAAGGCTACATGGAGAAGGTTGGTGATTGGCTAGGTTGTGGTGCCATCAGTGGTTAGCCCCAGTGCCCTGATTGGTTCATCTGCGAGCACCCAAGCCTGGGACCATCGTCGTTCCCAGCTCGCAGTGTACCTGATGTTAGAAACAATGTGTGACTAAGTGTCAGCGGTGGACAATGGACAGGTCTGCCATTTGCTGCAGGAGCACTTCTTTCTCACCGCCGTCAGTGTCCAATTCGTCACTTCATTGTTGCAGTCTGTGTCCCAAACGTGAAACCCCAGAGTTTCCCTAGTCCTTGGTACTTGGCACCGCATCAGGTCGGCCTGGTCACGTGTGGTGAGACCGAAGCTGGAGCAGAATTACGAGCATTTGATTTGTATTTCAGCTCTGAGGGGCGGTTAGCCGCGGCAGGTGTAACCTTAGCTCGGGGAACACGGCGTGTAAATTGCAACTTTGTGGCCTAGGCTGTGAGGCCCTCGTCAGGGTTTGTTCTGCATGATCAGCACCTTGCAGCTCTGTCTGAGCTGCTCTGGGCCTTTGGCTTCTGAGTTTGCGGCCTACTCTGATGTTAAGGCCTACTCTGGCCTGGTCCATGGGTGGCGGCATATGGTTCACAACACAGGGGTCACGGTGGGCGACAGGGGTCCTTATACATAAGTACATCATGTTGCCGTGGTTTTAGTAGCGATGAAGCATTTGCAAGCATATACACAAGCTCTTCTTGCGTCTTGGGTTTCTGCAGAACTGTAGCTTAGCCTATGTGAAAAATAACAACGATGCATCAGTGCGTGTAAACTGTCCGTTACGTCATGGTATTGAGTATGTTCTTTGTGTGAGACTGTTGTGGGTATGACCAGTGTGCATGGTGGCACGTGTGTTACCGTCCGTCGGGTATGTCGTCATGGCATCTCTAATGATGGAGACTTTCATTGTTGTTGTGTCAGTCGAGTTGATCCATATGGTCTATGCCAGCTTCGCCAGAGGTTCCTGCATGTGGCTTGATTGACGGGCAGTTTCCCTGACCGTGTGGGGCGTGGCCACGGTAGATGTTGACGTCTGGGGCATCTGTGAGGGGGTCAAATTCCTCTCGTGGTGGGTGCTTAGGCTGTGACGATCTACGCCATGGTCTGGCTGAGAACCGGGGGAAGGGAACATCCCATTTTCCCTCTTCAGTGGCGATGCCCCATGCGGCTCCCTGTAGCGCTGTCATCCATAGAGCTGGCTGAGGAATAACACCTGGCAATGAGCAGCAGTTTGTTTTAGATGGGCAGGGTCCCCCAGCGCTAATAATAACATACAAGTAACGTAAGACTGTACTTTCTAATGGTGTGTGCTTTCTCTAACTTGAATTCCATTATTTCCGAATTGCTGCTATATTTACTGTTCTGTTATATTATACTTTATGTCTAATAAATGCTAAATTTATGCTGAAGGTGTTATTTTTCCAACATTGTGTTCATGGCCATTGCATGGAGAACCTGTAAATGAGTGTGATAGGGTAATTTATTGCAAAAAGGGATGGTCCCAGGGGGTGCAGATACCCTTTTCAATACAGGACTATAGAGCTCTTAATGCAGTCACTACGACTGATGCCCATCCTTTACCAAGGACAGATGAGCTGGTGGACAAACTTGGTTCAGCCAAGTACCTCAGTACATTTGACCTAACCTCGGGCTATTGGCAAATAGCCCTGACAGACCATGCCAAGAAAGAAACTGCATTTTCAACCCCAGGAGGCCTTTACCACTTTAAGGTTATGCCTTTTGGACTAAATAATGCACCTGCTACATTCAAAAGAATGGTGAATCATGTTCTGAATGGGATGGGGGACTACTGCATGGCATACTTGGATGACACTGCAGTGTTCAACCCTACATGGAAGGAACATATTGGCCAATTAGGATATGTATTGCAGGCTCCTGAGCACACCAATCGACCTTAAAGGCCAAATTGGTCAGAGTTAAGTTGTCTACCTTGGGCATGAGGTAGTAGGAGTTGAAATAAGGCCATTGCCTAGCAAAGTATAAGCCGTACAAGATTGGGCCACCCCTACTACTCAAACCCAAGTGAGAGCCTGTCTAGGTCTCACAGGTTATTATAGGAACTTCATTGAGAACTATGGGACCACAGCTTCTCCCTTGAATGTGATCTCCTCACCCAAATTCCTCAAGAAGGTCAGGTGGAATGAGGAGTGCACTAAGGCATTTAGAGGACTTAATAAAGCCCTTTGTCAAGCTCCAGTCTTGAGAGCTTCTGACTACAACCAATCCTTTATTGTACAAACTGATGCTTGCAATACAGGTATAGGCCTGCAAGTTGCAAAAGTTTCAAGCACTTTCACGGCAAGAGGTAAGAACTCTGTCTCATTTCACAGTATCTTACAATGAAGAAAAAGATGCAGCTGAAGACTTCTGTTCCTGGCAGTTTCTGCAGATCTCGATGTTCCTGGGCCTCATTTGTGGGCACAAGAGGGAGGACTTTGGGGCACTCTTGCACTGGGACAGTCAAAGGCTGGCACTTGGAAAACTTCAATTTCGGTTCTTGTGAATAAAGCACACAAACAGGTGTCCCTCTCCCTGGTTATACGGTTTTCTGCAGCACTCTGAGGAAATTCAACCAGCTCTGAGATAAGGTGTCCAGGTGGCTTACTGTAGAGTTGATTGGTCCCACCAACTCAAAGGGAGAAGTCGTCCTTGAAGGGGCTTCTCTGTCGAGGTGAACTTGGCGATTTGGAACTGCAGCAGGGCTTCACTGGGCAAAGCAACGGTCCAGGAGTTGCAGCAGCCGTGCTCTTCAAGCTCGTCTTTGGTTCTTTCTTTCCAGTGGTTGACCCTACCTTCCAAGCCAAGAGACTCGTCTTTTATTCAGTCCTCTCCCATTCATTCCATCCTAGCTGTCACTCACCCAGCAGGGTGGCTGTCCTTGCCGGACAGTCAGCCAGCCAATCACCACAGAGTGCATTTGGGTCTCCTAGGAGACTAAGCACGGGGAGTTTCGGGCACCTCCCTCACTTCCTGCCCATCCCAGACACTCAGGCGCCAGAGGTGGTCTTCACTCCTGAAGCCCGCCAAAGGCAATTGAACAAAGGAACCAAACCTGGTTTGGCACACAGAACAAAACTCTAGAAGGACCTTTCCACAAAGAAATGGTGAAAAAAAAGACCAGGACCTGTTTTTACAGAGGGGGCTCAGACGTCATCTTGAAAAACATGGCTCCCGCAATTTAACGCTACCGGTAATCGCGGTCGGGCAAAATCATGGTAGTTTGTTGTAAAACCACTGCCACCAGCCATTTCGAGAGGAATGGGTAGCATGTGAGTATCTAGACACAGGGGATACTAAGTAACCCCTCCAGCACTCTATTGTAAGATAAATAAACTAGTAAAGGCAATGCCACTCTACTTACTCTGGAAAACAGTTGTTTTTCCCAGAGAAGGTATTTAAACCTTGGGAAAACCTGAAAAAGTGTCCCTGTGCCACTGCACTGAGGCTGCTGTGTGACACAAATGAAAAGATGATGCCTATGGAGTTGGTTAAACTCCATACCCAAAGACAACACAAGAGTAAAGCACATTTCAAATCACACGAGAGAGTGGGATAAAGGGTCACACTCTCTACAGGTAAAAAAAAATAAAGTCCTAAAAATCCAGCACAGTTGCTGGGTGTCTCTAAGGTGAAGGAAATTAGCAAATTTTTGCGAATTCTCCCTAACAATATTGACCACTTAGGATATGTATTGCAGGCTCTTGCGCAGGGCAATCTGACCATAAAAGCAAGTAAATGCCAAATTGGTCAGAGTAAAGTGGTCTACCTTGGACATGAGGTAGGAGGAGGCGAAATAAAGCCATTGCCTAGCAAAGTACAAGCTCCACAAGATTGGGCCACCACTAATATTCAAACCCAAGTGAGAGCCTTTCTAGGTCTCAAAGGTTACTATAGGAACTTCAAACTATGGGACCATAGCTTCTCCCTTGAATGTGATCTCCTCTCCCAAATACCCCAAGAAGGTTGGGTGGAATGAGGAGTGCACTAAGGCATTTGAAGGATTTAAGAAGCCCTTTGTCAATATCCAGTCTTGAGAGCTCCTGACTACAACCAATCCTTTATTGTACAAACTGATGCATCCAATACAGGTACAGGTGCAGTTCTGAGTCAGCTTGATGAGAAAGGCCAGGACCACCCAATCTGCTTCATCAGTAGAAAACTGAAGGACCCTGAAACCAGGTGGGCAACCATAGAACGTGAATGTTTTGCCATTGTGTGGTATTTGAAAAAGTTTAAACAATACTTGTATGGATCTACGTTTGTCATTCAAACAGACCACCAACCCTTGAGATGGTTAATGCAGATGAATGGGAAAAATCCTAAATTGTTAAGATGGTCAATCAGCCTACAGGGGTTGCATTTTACCATAGAACACAGGTCTGGTGTAATCACCAAAATGCTGATGGTCTCTCCAGAAAGTATGAGCGACTGGAGTATGGAGATTCATCCAGGGGTGGATTAAATCCTCCTGTCCCTTAGTCTGGTGGGACGAGTCTTAGGGAGAATTCTCAGAAATGTGCTAATTCCTCTCTACTTTAGAGACCCTCAGCTCTTTTGCTGGACTCTAGGACTTTATTTGAATACTTGCCACTGTGAATCTCTGTGTAACTCCCCTACAGCTCACATTGACCGCTCTTGAGATAGGTCTGGCTGCTCAACACGCTACCAACCTGTGTAGTACAGGTTTGCTGTAGTGCACCCAATGGGTACTGCATACAATCTTGCCTAACAACATCACTATGTGAACATTACAGTATTCAACATGATATATATAAAATGTATCAAGCCATGCAGATGTATGCTTATTCTTATGGTCATTTAACAATGTCAAAATATACTTTCACCATGTGCAACAAATAAAAGGTTAACAAAAGACAATTAGGTAGCAGTCACACGTCTCATCTACAGTGACATGCCACATTACAATCTGATAATGTTCATATACTAATTGATATGATGGAGATTGTTGGGACATGATTTTGTCAAAAGGACACTATAATCGCGCAAAAGGCTGAGTTGGCCAGTCTGGTCCGGTATGTTTTGAGAAGGAGCTGGAAGGGATAAACAAAGAGAGGACATGGAGGGAACCTAACAGTAGTTTATGTGGAAACAAAACGAAATTGGAATCTTTAAAGTATGGAAGGAGCGGTCACCAACTGAAAGGTTGGTCTAAACTGTCAATGTGTCAGCAAAGTTTAAACAAATAAAAGTATTCGTTTCTCAGACCAGTATGACATTGGAGGAGTACAAGAATGAGACACAGGATTTCAAAGTGGCTCCGTTTTACCAGATGCACCAGGAAATGTGTACCCTCCTTATCATTGTTTTTCAACTGGAATTGCATTGATTAAATTAATTAGTTGAGTGTAGATTGTGCTGAGATATGCTCACAAATGAACTCAACAATGCAACCGTTACATGCAAGTCCTCCATACAGGCACATTTAATGTTGTGTTCGGTTCCTGCCTGAAGCCATATGATATAAGTGAATGTAGTATAGTGTTTTTATCCCGTCTCACAATATATGAAAATAACCTGTTGCTACAGTTAAGGGAATACACTTGTCGTCCCCCTAATGTGATGCATCTTTAGTGTTGAGGTCATGAGCTTGGTTGGAACTATGTCTGAACTCTTAGCAACAGATAACACTTCCAGCTTCCGCTTTTGGCAGGAGTCATTTCCAAGCGGGCAGGAGAAAGCACACGGACGGGACCACTTTACTAACCTTGGCCACGGCTACATGAACCATGTCCACTGCACCGGGATCATTTCTATATTGTGTGCACTGTTTGCTGCCTCGAAAGTAATAGACTTGGGAACACCTGGAGGTAATGATTCTTCACAGAATAGAAGTGAAAGAAACATTGGGTGTGTGACAAAAGTCTCAGTTAGGGTCTTGCCAGTAGGCAATGGTCGTGTTTGGCAGTACTGATATACTATTCCAAATTATTTTCCGAAAGGGTCACATTCTTGATTTTTGTGACATCATTGATGTAAGGTGTATTTATTTTTAACAGCTAAATGAATATAATAATCATGGAGTGTTCTGAAAAAATGCAGAAAAACATGTAACATATTCAAATGAATCATGCTAGCTGTGTACCTCATTTCAACGATTCCTGAGTGCTCGTTTGTTGGCCGGCACACACATCATCTAGCACAAAGGTTGTGAAGACCGACTACCTCTTGCTTAATACCTGGGTGTGTCTGATGAATATGTGATCTTTGTGGGGTTCACTGTCAAATGATTGGGTAGAGACCCATGCAAATTAAACCTCACCTTGAGGGTATGCAGCAATACATACTATCCATGGGCAGTAGCGTATGCCCCTCTGCGTTCTCACATTGTAGACAGTCAAATTGTGCTATTGGAAGTGCAATAAGTGGCTTAACAGTGGACACACCTTGTTAAGTGGACACTGAACGCAGACCAGTTCAAACAGGTGCGCTAGGATCCTGCACAGTATGTCTACCCACATTGCAGGCATGAGTACCTCACCTTCGAGTACATAGCCATATTTGTATCAACAGCAAGGCTGGGGGCAGAGGCCACGCATCCGGCATCTAAGGGGCAGGCTCAGCACAGTGGAATCTCCCCAAAGGGTAATCATTTTTTCAGATTACCCACCCAGACCGCCATTGTCCTGTACGACCAACATGTGCCCAGCAAGTACATTCTAGACATGACGCCCATTAAAGCCATCATTCGCCTATTCAGAGCAACCTGGATTCAGATAGTACAATGCACATTGCCAATCACCAAATGATAATCTTTTGTGATGGTTTTGCACTTCCTCAGCCACAAGTTTGCAGATGTGTGCTGGTTCCTTTCTCTGGGGGCATACACACATGGGCCCTCCTTACGACCCTGGCGGAAAGCAACTGACCTGACCGCCATAGCCTAAATAGCGTTTCCGCCATGGCACGACAGAGTAAAGTGCGGCTAATTCTGACCCATCGGGCACGAGCACTACGCCTTGGCGGAAGTGCAAAGTTCGCGATGGCGGAAATGTCCCCAAAACGCCCCTCACCGCCGTCGTACGGCGACCTAGGTGCAATTCCGCCACCGTACATAGCGGTCACCGTAAAGAGCGGCAATCGGAAAATACGGTGACCGTAAATATACGGAAACGGAAGCAAAAACATGGTCCCGGAACGGGAAACAGCACGCCGTACACCTATAAAATCAGAACATTCACACAACCATTAAAAACACTACCCTGAGAGACATCCCAACCCGTCATCCACCCTAGTGAAACCAAAACAATGGGAAAAGTAGCGAAAAAAGCGTGCGACCGCAAGCGGCAGGTCCACTTCTCACGTGAGGAACTCACGGTGCTCACAGAGACCCTCCAGGAGAATGCTGCCGTCGTCTTCTCGATGCAAATGACCAGGACGGCACTTGCGAACAAGAAGGCCATATGGGCCCTGGTGGCACAGCGGGTAAGTGTGGTGGGGACCGCACCACGCAACCCACAGCAATGCAGAAAGCGATGGGACGACTTGCGGATACGCGTACGGAGCATACTATCCGCCAACCGTAACATTGCCACAGCTAGCGGGGGAGGATCGGAATCACCCATCAAGCTGACCCCCTGGGAAGAAATCTGTGCCTCCACCATTGGAATGGAGACCATAGAGGGAGTCGGAGGGATGGAGAAAGGAGTGCAGACATCCGAAGAATCAGGTAGGTGGCCCAAATAAAACCATGCGAAAACCACAATGTCCAATCATGTGAAGTACCATGTGTCCACATAGTGCAACAGAAACACATGTCCAGGAGAACGTCCACTTACATTGGCCTGATAGCGGACATTAAAAGTCACATTAAATAAATAAATAATTAAAATTCCTAAAAACACCCTCTACACGTGCAGCAGGCACCCCCTAACTGCAGGCTGCAATACAACTGCACCCTCAATCCACACATAAATGAAACCACCTCCAAGGCCCTGACCCAAATCACCCACAGGTACCACCCCAATGCATGTGATACATTGCCATTCCAATTTCCACACACCCATTAATAACGCTCGCCCTCCTTTACTCCACCACAGGGTCCGATTCTAACGACGAGCTCCAGGACACCCCTACCAGCACACCTGCAAAGAGGGCCAAGACCAACGGCCAAAGACCCTCCACCTCAGCTGCACGCATCAAGACACGGCAGCAGCACAAATCAAGTGCCAGCACACAGGAGGGGACTTCAACAGGCACCCCAGCAGCCAGCATGGCCACAACACCACCACCACCACAGGCCCCCCCAATGGATGCCACAGAAGGCACTGCTTCTGGTGACAGCAGCACCATAGGTGACACTGCATTAATGGCAGCATGCTCCGACACAGAAAACGGTGATGTCGATGTACGATCTATCCATGACCTGTCTCAATCCCCCTGTTTGTTTCATCCCGTACAACATGAGGATACCACGCAGGGGCACTCACAAGACGACGACTGGCCATCCCCCACAAGCCCTGTGTCAAGGCACCATGAGGTGATCAGCCCCTCTGTGACACCACCGCAAATGGCCATGGCCCAGCAGAGGCAAAAGTCCCTCGACCAGGTGATCGTGCAACAGCAGCAACTGGCCACGCTCCTCAAGGACCATGCTGATGAATGTGGGGGTACCAAGGCAGCCAGAGAAACATGTACAGAGACACTAAGGGCAGAAATGGAGAGAAGCACCGAGAGCCTGAGAGTACAAATGGAGAGAAGCACCGAGAGCCTGAGAGTACAAATGGAGAGAAGCACCGAGAGCCTGAGGGGGGAACTGCATGCGATGTCCAAAGACGTATGTGCTGAACTTGCCGCTGTGCGCCGTGTGCTCACTGAGCTCTCACAAACTCTTAGGGACATGCATGGACGTGAGCAGGCAGAGACATCATCCGTTGCAAGTTCCGTCCAGGGCAGCCCCCAACGTAGATCTGGGAGGAACCTGCACTCCACAGGCAGGGGTGCCCCTGATACCCGGAGAGGGGGCTTGCAATAGCGTCTGCCCACTGACAATGAGCATCCTTGGACACTGGTGTTCGGGGGGGAGGTAGGAGGGTGGAGGGGGTGTGTTGGGCTTACTTGGGTGGCGGGTCGATGGGGTGTGTAACACAATTTCACATTTGCTATAAACATTTCACAATCATCCAATGAGATGTGTGGACATTGATCTTTGTGTACGAGGCCATCATAGGCGTACAGTTCATATTGTGCATGTTCCAGACACACACAGTGCCACAACTCCCGTGTCCATGTATCAACCACCAGGCGTGAGTGCTAGAAGCATGAATCTATGATATTCTGACGAATTTCACAGCCCTCCTGTGCCTCGCGGACTCCTTGAGGTTCTGCCACATTCCCACCCACATCATGAACATATTCAGGTGCTTGCAGTTCTGCGTCAGGGGGCATGGGCACATTTCTACGTATGCACATGTTGTGTAGCATGACACATGCCATGACCATCTTAGCAACCTTCTCATGGCGGTACAGGAGTGCCCCGCCAGACCTGCTGAGGCAGCGGAAACGACCCTTCAGTAGGCCGAATGCCTGTTCTATGACTACACGGGTACGTGAGTGGGCATGGTTGTAGTCCTCCTCATGCTGGTCCTGTGGGTTCCGGAGTGGTGTGAGGAGCCATCTCTTCAGTGGATACCCGGCATCACCTGTATGTGGACAATAAAGGATGTTTGAGGAATGACATTGCTACGTAAGCACCCCCCCCCCTTCCTGGCAGGTCATTGCCGCATCACATACCCCACATTATCATGCATGAAATGAGAAATGAGTAGCCAGGATCTGTTCCCTGCATGTCGCTCCATGTAGCGTGGTATTGTTGAGTTCCGTAAGACCATGGAATCATGGGTTGATCCAGGAAATCGGGCACAACAATGTGTAATGATCCTGTTTGAGTCACACACCATTTGTACATTAAGAGAATGATATTGTTTTCGGTTGCGGTACTGGGCCTCCATGGCATGTGGGACAACCAATTCCACATGGGTGCAGTCGATGGCACCAATGCAACCCGGTATGCCGGCAAGTGCTTGGAATCCCACTTTTGTGTTCGTAATTTCCTGCTCCGAGCGTGGTAGAGAGATGTAGTCGTCTGTGTGCTTCAGGAGGGCATCGAGCACTTGCAATAGTGTCCGTGACAACAGTGGCTGTGAAATGCCATGCAACTGTCCGACTGTGTGCTGGTAGGTGCCTGTGGCCAGGAAGTGGAGTACAGACACCACCTTCAGTAGGGGTGGGATGGCGGTTGGGCTATCTATCATGCTGACAAGGTCAGCGTGTGTCATGTCCACAATGGCGGTTATGGTGTCCCGGTCCAAACGGTAGAGGGTGTGGATCTGCTCATCAGTGAGGTTGAACGGATGTGCTCGGAGGCGTGGGATTGCGGGCTGCCTGCGTGGTGGTAGTGGCTGTGCTGGTGGGCCTTGCTGGCCCTGCCTTGCCCTCCTCCTCCTCCTGCGTCTCCTCTGTGCGGCCGGTTGTTGTAGTAGTTGGTGTTCGTCTTCTTCTTGAAGTTGGAGTACTTGCAGTGCTATCAGGTCCCCCAGGGCCAACATCGCAAGTCCTGCCGGTAGCATTTTGGAGTGGGTGTGGTTGTGGGAGGGGGTTGGGTGTGCAATTTATGTGTATCCAAGCTGTATAGCCTCCACCTGTGGTGATTCATTCCACCTGTGCAAGCTGCAATCCCCTTTGGGCGAGCACGTCCCGCACACAACGCTGCAAATCGACGCATGGCATCTTGCTATTACAATCATGTATTTCATCCCGATGGCAGTGAGATTTTGCTTCATATGTTCATTCTGCTATGCTCCCATTAATTCACATACTATCTTTGCAGTCGGGAACATACTTGTGAAGGGTCCGTGGAATGTAGTACTCGATTAACGGTGGACCCTCATGCAGCGCTGTACCGCGGTTCACCGACGGGCGGGGCGTCCCATTTGTGAGTGTAGCCAGTTGCCATTTTCACACACTGCCGCACTAAATGGATGGATTTGTGATTTCAAGCGGTCACAGATGCCTTTTGGACGTGATGTTGCAAATGAGGAATTCGAAGGACAGCGCTTTGGTTTCCAGCTAGCGGCGAGGAGACGCCCACAGGTCTGACTGCAGATAGAAAGTTCTATTGTTTAATGTCGTTGGGACAGGGCCCATGCCGTGAATGCAATGATTGATATGAATAGTATGGGATGCGCAATAGCGTAGTGGAGGATAAGGCAGGACGTTCCCAAATACATGTTACTTTTCAACACTAGAATTCCGGCCTGGAGCACAGTGGATTTAGCAGACTGCATTAAGCACAGATTCAATGGAAATTTCTAATGTTATGTGAGTAAATAATTAGGCGTTTTTATACCGGGATGAGGGAATGATGTATGGATGCAAGGACAGATGATTTAATGGAGAGTCTGCCATGTACATGGCTTTTTGGAATCTA
The DNA here is from genome assembly GCF_040938575.1 of Ambystoma mexicanum. Taxonomy (NCBI): domain Eukaryota; kingdom Metazoa; phylum Chordata; class Amphibia; order Caudata; family Ambystomatidae; genus Ambystoma; species Ambystoma mexicanum. The sequence continues at coordinate 1,245,735,932 of NC_090930.1, read as the reverse complement.
TCTACTTCCTCTGCGCTATGTGATGCAGGGCTGCCATAGTGGGGCCATCGTCTTTCTGCCCTTGTTGAACCCTCCCTGTCTCGACGCGCCTTCAAACACTTGTGTCTATGCACGGAACTAATCCCATCTAATGGATTCTGTTTTAACAGACGCATGCACACAAACACTCGTTTGTAATAGTGTTTTCAACTCGATTTATATGGTTATGATTCGCAAGTGATTTTTGGGTGCGAATAATCCTTTTGAGTGGGCTAGCATGCATATGGCTGTGGATTTAGTGTGATCTTTGAAGTGAGTAATGCAAATGGAGTTCAGATGCCCATACTATTCTTTTTCGTTTCATTTGGGTGACAGGTATCTCCTCCCCTTTTGCCGCTGCCATCTGTATGCCACTCCTGCAGATGGCTTTTACTCCCGACACCTGCTGCTTCGTGTTAATCAGTGGAGCACCATTACGATCTTATGGGACGATCGCCAATGGCCCACATGCCCTTACGCAGTACTAGTGGCTAGGAGCAACATTTCGAGCTTTCAGCTGGACTAGTGCCTACCTAATGGGACGGCCCTGCGGTTCTAGGCGCTTCCATGTTGCCTTTTTGAACGTGGATGTAGCCCCTGTGTACCATGGAGGAACAGGGCGTCACACAAGAAGAAGCTGGTCATTTATTGCGGATGCAGCCCACAATTATGAGATGTGATTTGGAGTTCATGACCTAATAGCTGTATGGCCCGGGTGATTTTGTTGTGCATTAAATTTTGATTATGATATTGACCTTGTAGCATTATTCTTTGCAAGTAATGTAGCATATTCCTATTTGTGGAGCGATGTATTGTGAGGAGATCTGCTTTGGGTTCGGCCTTCTGAGCATAGTTGCGTGGTACTGTACTGGGCGCGTTTGCCTACGAAGGCCAGTAAGGTCAGGGATAGGGGCTGCCATTATGACTGTTTTAATGATGTCATGGGAGGGGGATTGGCTTTTGTGTAACAGATGCCGGTCAGCCAGGTGGATTGGTGGAATGATGTGATTTTCAGAATATGGCTGGTCACAGGTGCCTGTGTTTGCGTGCGTTTCTTGGAGGGAGACTGAGGTCATGTCCATTGGAATGGCTTCTGTATTCGTGCCATCTGTGCCCTGCTGCTCCCATTGGCCCCTCTTGAGATGTGCCTGGCTGCTCAGTCACTCTGCCAACTTGTGTGGTCCATGCTTATGCTGCTTGGTTTGTTTATTGGCAGGAGTACAGGGCTGGTGCAGTCTCACTCAGGATACTGCTTTGTATGTTGCCTTGCACTGGTGTCAAGCGATGGGGGGCCTGTTTTTGTTTGTCTCAGTTTTCAGTTCATGTTGCTGTACTTGGAGCTTCACATGCCTGTGCTACATCAGTACGGCAATGGTGCCATGGCTAATATGGATGGCCACTCACAAGGCACTTGGAGCCCCTACATTCATTTGTTCGTTGGCATGCATGGGTGACTTGTACATTTCACTGGTTGCATTGTTTGGCTTCATTGCACCTACGAGGAGTTGTGCAATGTGGCCAGGGAGTGGTGTACAGGCACTCAGTCAGGCCTTTTACGGTTGGTTTGCGATGCCGTACTTATCACCATGGCGGGATGGTACTTTCCGCCATTCTTGATGGCGTTAGGTACATGTCCGCTAGGGTCAGAATTCCCGTACCGTTGCGCCATGGTGGTAATTACGGTTTCGCAGTGCGCGCGTGCGCGTACTTGGTGCAGTTAGCGTTGGCGTTTACTACGGTGTCGCTAATGGCATCGTACTTTACGGTGACGGGTCATAATCGCAACGGGCGGTATTCGATGGCGGTATTGCATTTCCGCCATCGTTTTTCGATTTCCGCCAGGGTCGTAATGAGGGCCATGGAGTGTATTCTTTGCTGGATTAAAGGGCGGTAGCTTACATTATATTGTGCAAAAAAAAATGACGTGCCTATATATATATATATATATATATATATATATATATATATATATATATATATAATACGATGTCATTAACATACATGTAAAAAGAACTACTTCTTTTAGCATTGCCTTTCTGATACGTTGTGTTTTTAAAGGAAGTTGGCTTTTTTCAGTGAGGAGAACAGGAAGGCATTGGTAATTGCTATTAGTAGCAGCACACCTACACATACATTACCCGACTATTTTAAGGCATTAATAGACATGCTTTCCATGAAATTGATCTCATTATTTGGAGATGGAGCTGTAATCCCTGCAGTGTGACACTAATGGAGTGAGGTGTTCTTTACAAGCTCATAAATACTGGACCGTGATGGTAATGCACTGTAGAGTGACATGTGTGTTTCCCTTTGCCACCTGCGAGTTAAGGACTTACGTGCAATCTTTGTCAAATGTATGAACACTGACTCTGTAAGATCCTTTATTATCTGTGTTCCATTGCATGACAGCAGAATGTAGGTGTCTCTCAATGAAGACATGTGCAAGATGGTGTACGGGCATTATGAACTTTAAGGGATGCAGAAAGGATAGATTCACACGTTTCCCTGTATTATCAGATCGCATTCCCTTTCAGGACAACATTCAAAAAGGGATTGAGAATGTTAGCATCGCGGTTGAGTAAATTGTTAGCTCATTTGTGAACACAAACGCACATTTGTTGAAGTCCATAGTCAAATGGTATGCTTCCTCAAAGTGAGAACTGCATGAGTACTTCATTCACCACAGTTCTCATTATCCAGGTTTTAGGTGTGATCAGCCATCACATGTAATTTTGTATGGATGCCACCCCGAAGCCATCTCCTGATTTTCAGTGGAAATGTGGTCGTGTGCGGGCAAATGAGACGTGTCACCTCTTTCACGATTCAATCCACCATTTCTGATAGATACTCAAAAGAGATCTTGTATGTTCTTTCTTTACTTGAGATTCGCAATGTGCTGGGGAAGTGGGAGTGGCAGCAAAGTAGTCTAGGAGTCACCTTCAGGTGTTTTGGGTAGCCGGGTTGTAGAGAAAGCCCGCAGCTATCGTTATGAGTGGCACTTGCCAAAGAACAACCCAGGCAAGGACAGACCAGAGTTGCAAGCAGCATAGAAAGTTGAAGGCAGTTGAAATTGGTACTCGGCTATAAGAGCAATAGGGCACAAAGGACTATGCAATTGGATCACACTTGGACACAATGTTTTGTGTGGCAGTAAGTTACATTGGGCCTCGTCATGAGTTGGGTGATATGCCGGCTGTAATACCGTCCAACTGTAATAGCGTTAGCACCCACCGGTCTGGCGGTATTACCGCTGGATAACGTGTTGGGCATTAACGGTTAATCCCAATTTCCCATTTTGACCATTGGATCCAATGGGTCATTTTTGGCGCTAATACTGCACGCTAATACAGCCAGCAGTAATACAGCCCATTTAGCACCCAACTCGTGATAGGGCCAGCCCTTAAATCCAGCAGTAATACCGTTACCGACACATTTAAGGGCTACAGCCCAACTTTTGATGATGCCCTTAGTGTCGAAAAAGTGCACTTAACGACACACCCAAAAGAATTACTGATCACAAATTTGACTTTGCGCTGGTCCCTCCCACTTTGCGCCCTGTGCAAGTGATGAGCGTGGTCTTGAAATCAGCGTGAGCAAAGGGCCAGTGCAAGAAGGAGAATGGGGCGGAACATGCAAAAGTCCTCATTAAAAGAGAAAAGGAGCAATAACATGGGTGTGGGGAGGGAGGCTCTGTGCAACCTCCAAACATGCCTAATCAAGTACCAAGTCAACTGTAATCACAGAATCACTAGCACTTTCACTCATCAGCCCAACAGAGCACAAATGAACAATGAAATCCCACGTATAAAATAGGCAATGCAATTCCACCAAAAAAGTAATTGCCACAAGGCCATATCCCGCATTGCTTGCACCAATATTACTAGGAGTAGGAGGATAAGGTGGAGGAAGCGGAGGATGGCCAGAATCTTCCATACACGGACAACAACATTTGGTATGCAAGATGATGAGGTGTATGGAACATGCCACCCCCCCCATGTCATCCTAGACCTGGTCAGAGAGTGGGAGAATTAACTATCATCACCCACCATGTGCTCACAGTCTTTGACACCTCTGATCAAAGTGCTATTGACCTGGCCTTGCCCACTGGCTTGTTTCCAGCATACCACAACCATTGCTGGGTATATATCACAACCCACACAATCAAGGTGCCTCCACTTGGTCTTGCACTGTATCCGAGCACATGTGCAAAGGCACATTGACATGCCAAGCAACCTGCAGGCAAGGAAAAGAGTTGCCTGTGAATTTTACGCAGTTGCCAATTTTCCTAGTTCTTGGGAGCTATAGACTGCACCAATGTAGCTCTGCAACCCCCCTGAGAAACAGAGCACATATATCATAATAATGAAAAATTGGCATTCCATAAATATGCAGGTGATCTGTGATGCCATGGAACACTTCTTGCATGTAAATGCTAATTACCCAGGATGCAATCATGATAGCTACATCTTTCCTAATTTCCATATAAATCGACAAGGCGCTAGCATGGAACACTCTCCCCTAGACTGACTTGCTATCTCACAACCTCCAGGGAACGTCCAGTGATGGGATATGGTTATTGATATCTCCCAGGAAGCCTCTGAATAGTGTTGCCCCGCTTATCTCTATGCTGGGACCCATCTGCCTTCTGAGGATCTGGTCTTCTAAGGATCTGTATGGTAGAATAGAGAACGCTGTATAAACCAGGTGTTCTTGCTTTCTCCCCTCCCACTCCCCACCTATGAACCCCTACTCCTAGGGCGCTGTGTACCTGCTCCTCTAAGTTTTCTCCAATCCTCTCAGTTGGGAATCCTCTGGAAAGTCCCCCAACCTGGTCCAGCAAATGCCTGGAGTCAGTTTCAGTTTCCAGGTGGGTCTTGAGGCGTGGGAGCCTGTGCAATTCGGGGGTTGATGGCAGTCAGATCCATGAATGCACATCAATGTTTTAAGTGGGCTCCTTAGTTGCCTGACCCTTGCATGACCTCCATTGTTGGAATAAGACTGCCCAGATCCCTTTTCCTGGCCCCAAGCATTTAGTGCTCACTCTGTTCCCTGCTGGTCACAGGGAGGCCATGTCAGGGATAGTACTGTGAGAAACCAGAAGGTGTCTTACCCGCTAGTCCCCGGGGATCTGTCATCCAGGTGGCCAGGACACTGCCATCACCTTGGATCCAGTTCCCGTTAGTGGACCAGTAAAACCTTTACCCCACCTCTGCCTTATCGAAAGTCCTCAAATTTTGATACAAAGAGGTCTGAGCCCGAACAAGGGAGACCAATTGAGAACATTGCATTTAAGGTGTCTGAGCCCGAACGAGGGAGACCAATTGTGAACATTGTGTTTAAGGGGTCTGAGCCCGTACGAGGGAGATCAAATGTGAACATTATGTTTAAGGGGAACAAGCCCGAACGAGGGAGACCAATTGAGAAAATTATGTTTAAGGGGTCTGAGCCCGAACAAGGGAGACCAATTGTGAACATTATGCTAAAAGGGGTCCAAACCTGATGGTGGGAGATTCAAGGTGAACAGTGGACCAGAGAACTTGTTGATGTGAAAATCCCTATGAGAAGGGAACTTGGGTGCTTGTTTTGTTACATCAGGCACTCTACAATAAGAGACTTATACTTGGAAAGAGACTTTGGCACAGCAAGCCCTGATACCTATGCTTTGTACTATATCCTTGTGTCAGAGAAGCCAGAGTGTGTGCAAACCTCGAGCATGCCATCTTTTCCCGTGCTGAAAACGTGGGGAAGGGAAGCCAACTGCTTAACTTTCCTGACATACAATTTCTTGTACACCTTTCTTTTTGCATACATTTTTGTCCAACACCATTTGTATTTAGAAGTAAGGATTGACAATAGCTTTATTAGTTTAGACCCTTTTATTTTGGCAACGACTCTAATAGGAATGTGTTATTATTATTTGATGGTCATAGCTTGCTCCCATCCTTAGATTTAGGTATGTGTTCAGCCAACCCATTGAAGTTCAATAAACACCCTTCAACATTGATCACTGGTGTCTGTCTTCACTGTTTGATACCATGTCTTCCTTACAGTACCTACCTGCAGTCATCCTTCTAGTTGACACCAATAAGGAATCCAGCCACCCCAGGTGAAGTTCACTACAACGCAGCACACCTAGCCATTAGGGGCATAATGGAGCACACATTTGGATTGTTTAAGTAATGCTTAGACTCCCTTGGCCACTCAGTTGGCGTATGCACCAACTGTAATATGCAACAGGGGTTGTGCCCTCATCCACAGGCGCCACCCATTTCCTAAGCAGGCCAAAGGGTACAGGGACTGGACATATGCAACCAGGTAGTACATACCTACTTCACATGAATTACATCCTGTGTGGAAAACACTCTAAAGTCACATCCTCGATGGCCTTCAATGATCTAATCTGGACACTTTAGCTTGCCCATAATAACATCCTTAGAGTTTGTGTCTTTGATTGGCATACGGCTACCCCAATGACATCCTTGCCATACAGTGTACAAATAAGGTTGCCGGTAAGCTCACCAGCACCCTTGTTTCCAGACTGCCACAATACGAGTATGCCTGCAGTGGCGCGGTACATCTGGCACTTACGGGCACTTCGGCTCTGGTAGGCAGAATCATCACAAAAGCACCAGGACTGTTTGGTACTCCACGGGAATGGGGAGTTACCAAATCTGCCCCCTGACTTCTCCTCCACCAGGACTTGTAATGTCGGGATGGCACTGGGAAGTCAAGCAGTGGTTTCGGTGTTTCTGGGGTGGCATCAACCCACCGGTGGCACCAGCGGATTACAGCCGACCTGGGAAGTAGGCCCTATGTCTCCATTCCATATGTTCATCTCAGTCGCATCCAACAAGTGCAACCACAAAGTCTCACTGAGGGCCATGTAGGTCAACAACTTACACTGAACAAGTTCCTGGTCACTGCTTGCACACTGTCCATTTTAACCTTCCCTCTAATTCACCCTCGATGCACCACCTTTGGCCTGACCCTCCATGTTTTTCCCTGTCGTTCACCCTTCCCCCTCCTGTCATGCAAAATCCTCCCTTTCTCTCATCTCCCACCTGCAGTTCCACATCCACCTCCTTACCAACAAAGGACACTTCTGACGCACCCCTCTCCTCACACAACCATGGTGGCCATCAACCTCCTTCACACATCCTTGGTACACCCATCTCCACCCCATCTGCCCATGCCATTGACTACTCAGTTTCACGCTCACCTGAGTAGGACCTTGATGCATGGTCCCTCTGCACCATTGCTGCTGGTCCTGCTCAACTCCACTCACCTCTGCCTTGTGCGTGCTACTGCAACAGGCACATAACATCATCTGTCCAGCCACTATACCTGTATAGCTTCCTTTTCCTCTCCCCTGTTCCCCAATTCCATTCCTACCTCTGCCACTTACACTTACTTACCTCATCTCCACTGTGTATCCCTCTTCAATACTCGATTCCTCCCCTAAGTCATCATCATGAACTTCCTGCAAATAGATCAATGCCTCCTCACGACTCCTGTAGCACCCTGTATCACTTCACATCCCTCATGCCCCTAGTGACTGCCTCCTCTACACCTTACTGGTGGGAGCACTGCCACATATCTCTTCTCCTACCTTGGTGGGTCTGGCCTGCCGACTATCTTGGTGATCTTGGCGGGTATGGTGGTAACACCTGATACCCCCATCTCTGTCTCCTACAATGGTGAAGCCCCACTCCTCCTGTGCCGCTCTGACAGCACACCTGGCAGGGTTGGACCAGTTTGCCTGACATCTGTGGCCACATTGGTTGATGAAGCCCTACCCATCCACCTACTCTCCCTAATGCTCCCCAGTGCACACACTTTTCCCCTGTCCATGGACAGTTGTGGCACATGTGCCTACAAACCCTTTCCATGGCCCTCGTAAACCCCCATGCCTGCAGTTGCTCTGCCAAACTCAACCCCTACTGCTTCCTGTGTGTCGTTCTGACCCCATTCTCCATCACCACAGGAGCCACACCCTTTGTCTGCACCCAAGCCCCCTGTCAAGGTAATCACCAGCACAAATATCCATGTCATATCTGTAAGGAAGGCATGCCATCAAAGTAAGACAGACACAAGTGCTCACAGTTCATGAGGGTTTATTAAACTGTAAAATGGGTGAGATAAATGTCTAATCTAAACCTAAATCTAAGATGGGAGCAAGCTACGATCATCAAATAATAATAATAAAGTCCTAGTGGAGTCTTGTCAAATAAAAAGGGCATGTACCAAAAAAAACCTATTGCCAATCCTTACCACTATGCTACAAAAGAGTGTGCGATAATGTTCACAAGAAAAGAAAGAAGTGTTCACAAAATGATATGTCAGGATGTTATGGCCAGTGTTTCCCTTCCCATTGTTTTTAGCGTGGGGCAATGCGGGACTCTCAAGCAGCGCATACTCCTGGGTTTATCCGGCACAAGCTTACAGTTCCTTTTCTTAGTATGAGGGCCTTCTGCGCCAAGGTCTCTCCTCAAGCAAAGTCTCTTGCTTCAGAAGGCCTGATAAACCAAAACAACAAGACAAATGTTCCTTCTGTTAACCTTTACATTGGGTGATTGATTACCTTTCACCTTTGGATCTCCTCAGCCAGACTCCGATCCTTCTCTCAGTCGTTAGCCTGAGCTCATACCGACCAGAGCAATTGTGAATTTAAACAGACACTTCCGAAAGGGGGGTGGGGGGCTTGTCTTGCTGGGTCACTCTAGTAGCCTATGACAAGCGCAGGCTTCATACCATCACAGTTTGCACAGCGTTCCCCTCAGCTGGGCGCAAACGGCTGTTTCCAAATATCAAAACTTCTGTAATGTGTCAAGGACATTTGATTGTACAAGGGATTTGGCTTGACCCTTGTATGACCACCTTAACACCTGATACCAGCCTTCCCTATGAGCTCCTGGTTCTTGTAGTTTCTTTCCTCAGAATGTTCAACACAGTGGGCCTCATTAGGAGTATGGCGGAAGGCAACAATGGTGCTGCTATCACTGCTTGCACCGTTGTTACCATACCGCCATACTACAAGTTCTGCTGGAGGGTGCCCTTGCAGCCACCTGGTCTGACCAGGTGGCCGTAACAGCACCCACGAGCAGAACCCGTGATTGCACCGGCACTGTTATCAACGGCGCCGGTGCAACCATGCTCTCCACCCACATGGGGATCAGGAGCCCGGCAATACCAGCACCTGCGAATGGGCAATTACCGGCCCATTGGACTCGTAATGAGCCAGTAATTGCCCAATCGCGGGTGTCTGTAGCGAGTTTGGCGGTAGCCGTGCCCTCAATGGGATGGCTACCGCCAAGCTCATAATGAGGCCGAGTCTCTTTGTTCAGGAGAGGGTTACCAGCCAGAGACCTTCAACTGGGTGCCCACGTGGTGCTGGACCACTCTATCTCTGATACCAAGTTTGTTCGAAAAAGACCTCTTGTCTATTTATCTTCTTAATGTTGCCACTGCAACCTTGAGCCTAACACAGTCCGGTCGACTATCGGGGTTTTTGGACTCACCAGCTGTGCTGAACTCATTAGCTGTTCCTTTGCCGCCGGAGTCAAGGACGGTACAATGATGGCAACCACGTCTCCCCACCCTGGCTATCAGTGCATGAGGGTGCCATGTACCGCTGACATCCGTCACATCATTTTCTAGCTGCGCTTCCCGGCCTTATGATTTGTTCATCAGAGGCTTTGCAGGCCTGGGTTGAAAAGGTCAAGGGCAACTCCCTCCTTGACATCCTTTCAGGTCTCGCCGCCGTTCTCCTCCATTTGAACTGGCATCCTGGAATGGCTGCTTTCCTTGTGCATTCGGCCTTGCTTGGAGTGTGCATTTGTGCTCCGCCTTTTATCCCTATGGGGAAGGGAAAGGGTAGTCCGGTGTGTGTAGTTGTCGGCAATTGCCTGACTCTGCCTGACCCTTGTGTTGGGACATGTTAGGTAAACATCTTGGGTATTAGTCCATTGTCGTTCACACGCAGTGAGAAAGTGTTTGTGTTGGAAAAGGGGGTAGCGTGTCTAAATATCCTACTGGGCAGGATGGGGAACTCCCTGAAGACCCCCATCCAGCTGATCCTGATGCACTCGTCCACCCCCAAGAATTGGATCCAATAGCGATGGCCATGTCCTGGCCACCTGTATGAAAGATTCCTGGTGACTAGCGGGTGAGACACATTCAGATTTCTCACATATTCCACCTAGTAACCTCCCACCCTTTAGCTGCCCCTCTCTCCATGTCTGTGTACCTTCATATTTTGAGATGACATGCTTCCACTTTGGAACTCCCTATTTCAGTGTACCCACCACTGAGGCATCCCCCTCCGCCTCCACCTCACCTGTCATGGCTGCCACCAACTCAGCCAGCTGCCCCGTACATGCCCTAATGTTAAGATGGATTTATAGAATCCACCCAGTTCATTCCTTGCTCTTAAGATGGATTGTTAGATTATGGCCTGGTGGACAGATTTTAGGAGGCCAGCCTAGATATACTGAACAGTGAACTCAGAGAGGTTAGCCAAAACCCAATGAAGGTACATGGGTGAGTAGTCAAGGCTTATACTCAGGATGGCATGAGTGGGGTCAGGGGCCCCAATGAGTCCACGCAGTATGGCACACACTTATTCAATTTAGGCAGTAAGCATACAACACAGTTATTTATTATAGGCCTTTGGACGCACTGAAAATGAATCAGGTAGTATAATCACACAATACTCTATGATACAAATATATGCATTCACCATAGGTTCAAAAATGCATTAAAAGGTACTTACTCAACAACCAGGTAAGTAGTTTAAATGCAGTAAATGATAAAACTAAGTCAGACATTAATTTACTAACTTAAGCAGTTCTAATCCTAAGAATCGTGCCTTGTGCCCAAAACTCACAGGAGCCACAATGTTTCACTGCTGAATTAAGTCTCTGTAGGTAAGTTGCAATTTGCTTGTTTTGGTGATAGTTCAACAACTTTATTCAACAATTTTACTGAGGTAAGTCCATGTTTTCTGGTTACTCTACCCAGGATCAATGACCAAAAGGAGAGTGGCATGGAATGCAGGAGACAAAGGACTTGTTCCCAATGTTCTCCTATGGAAGACATGAGGGAACAGTTAGCTTACTTATCCCCCTGAAACTTGATTTTCCAAGAAGTCTTGATGAATTGTCTGGGGGTCATGAGTTATGCCAGGGAGTTGCGAGTTTGAGTATGCTTCTGGTTGGGTGCAAATGCGAGATGAAACCTCTGGTGAAGAAAAAAGTGCAAGAAACACAGATGAAGATCTCCTCAGGACCCTTTCTTTACAGGTTGGAAAAAGGCAAGTCCCAGCGACGGTCTTTGCACACAGGCAATGACAGGCATCTTCCCAGTTATGGTCACAGAAGCTGCTCCAGGATAGGATCCCTTGATCCTGGAATGCTGGAATTCAGGGAGAAGGTGACTAGTGACATGAGCTGGTGTCCATTGAAGGCCCAGGCTAGAACACACAGAACCGCAAAGCTTCTGGTGAGGTAATCCATGAAAGAACTAGTCAGTCCATGTGGCAGACCACATACACTTCGGAAGGCTCAGATGGGCAGGCTCCTCAAGAAGGCATTGAGTTTAGTTGGTCCCATTAGTCCACGGGCTGAAGCACCACTCATGGTCTTCAGAGTACAGGTAGTCACATATGGCTTTTCCAGGGTGGGTACAAGAAGGTATGCTTAACCACTCCAAGAGCCATCTTCAGATCTTCAGCAGGCTGTGCGTATTGAAGGGATTCTTGGCTCCAACAATGTTCTAACGAAATGGCTGCAGACATCATTTTCTTATACAAAATCTGTGTTGTAAGCAAGTCCAAGCCCACCAATGGTAAGGACTTCACCATTCAAACAGCCATTAGTTGTCCAATCAGGGATAACTACTGGTTTCACATTTGCCGCACATTTAGAATCTCTGACACCACAAATGTGGAGTGGGCCTAGACAGTCCCTCCCCCTTCCTGTGTCACACACACAAAGGCATCACTATACTGTAAAAATAGAAGATTTCCTGACCCTGGAAGGCAGGAAGAAGGCCAACATAGCCAACGAAGCACGTGAAAATCTAATTTCACTGTCATTTTAGAGAAGTTGCCATTTTTAGTAACCATATGCTTGTAAACGCAAATGTTCACACAACGAATAATGCAAAATTGTCAAATGTTTCTGCTGTCACCAGCTTGTCTTTAGGCACATATAAAAGTAACCAAAAATCCAAGTGTTAAGAGCTAGGGTGATTAAAAAGTGACCCCATTGCACTGTACTGTAAGGTGATGTGTGCAATGCTAAAAATTCAAAGGCGCTACTTCCTTTCAAAAAGTCAGATTGAGTTAAACAAAAAGAGCAAAAAGAAAGGGGGTCCATAGGAACAACTGAGGTAAATCTGTAAAACCTTCCAAGCACTTGCCCCCCAAGACTAGGGACAGGGGGATATAATCCACCTCTGAATGGATTTTCTGTTCCATGCGGTTATACTTTAGGGACAGCCCATCTGCATTGCTATGTTGTGCATCTGGCCTATGCTCAATGGTTGCTGGATCTTGCCTTTCTTGGAGGCCTATGGACCACCTAACTAATACAGGATTCTCTTACTTCCTGATCATTAGCCACTTTAAGGGATTATGGTCAGTATGCTCTGTGAAGAGAGTCCCAAAGTGGTAAGGTCTCAGCATTGTAAGTGGCAACACAATGGAGAAGCATTCCTTCTCCACAGTTGCCCAACTGAGCTCTTTGTCCATAAGCTGGCAACTAATAAAACATATAGGATGTTCCCTGCCTGTGTCATCTAACTGTGAAAGGATATCACATATCCCAGTGTCAGAGTCATCTGTTTGCACAATTATCTGTCGCTTTCCTTCTTTTGAGTTTTCTTTCTCTTTTAGACTTAGGTTTCCCTTTTGGCTGAGACTGGGCCTTAGCTTGGCTAATGCTGCCTTTGTCTGATGCATAGTGCTGGAATATTCTGGAACATTCTGCAGTGTCCCCCACAAGACCTACATCTTTGAGGTTGTTACCTAATAGAACATTTCCTGTAACTTGCCTATTGCCTTTTACACTAACAGGGAACCGGACCATCCCACCATTTTCAGCTAAAGTTACAGGCTCACTGGGAAGTTGAGAGGGGAACCATCATCCAACCTTGTGGTCATGAGAGGAGCTCTGTGGAGAGCCTCTGAGTTGCCCAACGTGTAATCCAGTACAGAACAACTGGCCCCAGTGTCCTGAATGGCAGATGTGTCTACACCACCTAACAGCACAATCTCCTAAAAGTAATGTTTGATATTGTCAGGGATGGAACCATACACTTCAGCAACTCTAGGTTCACATGTTCCCCGGGAAACTTAAACTATTTCAGTTCTCATACCACTGGGCAAGGAAACCTTAAAGAAGGATACCCCTGTGCATATCTCTTCATCTTCATGAGAAAGTGGCAGGTTTACAGAGTGGACCCCCATGGCCTTACCCTTACATCTGAGTTCCCCCTTCACATGGTCATTTGCTCCACAGGTTACACAAGATCCACTGGACCTTTGTATGTAGAGAGGCGTATAGTGTCCACCTTCTTGCTTGGGATGGTGAGTCTCACTACCCTTTCTATAATCTTATGGATTACCTCACTTATGGCCCTTATGGGAGGAAGCGTTATCAGTATGCCCACCCTCTTTCTGTTTCTGCTTTTTCCCCATCTCATGTTTACCAGAAACATGTTTGTCCTTATATTACACTCTATTAGAAACCCACAAATCAGCAGCAATGGCCAATTTCTTAGGAGCTAACTCCTTTGACTAAGCCAAATGCTGTTTCAGCTGAGGGGAACAGGAAGCAAAAATATGTTCAAGCACGACCAAATTGATCATGCCATCACAAGTGGTTAACTTATGACCTTCAACCCAGACAAACAAGTTCTTCAAAGAGTCAGCTTCAAATGACACCCAGGTATTACTCTCTTTCTTCTTGTATTCTCTAAATATCTTAATATCTTTAGGTATCGGGCAGGAGTCTTCCAAACCCTCAAGAGAAGAGCCTGCTTCAATGTGAAAATGTCTTTTCTGTCTCTATAGACATTCCCATAATGGCACTGCAGCCAGAATGGGGTAGTCTGGCGAGCAACCAAACACTCTTATCAGGTTTCTTTACTTTTTGCACCTCACAGGTATATTCACAAGCAGTCAACCAACAATATTGTTTTTCTCATCATAAATACTCAACAGTTCATGAGGAAATTGTGGATGAGAAGACGATCCAGGGTCACTCCCAGAACCTCTGGAGGAGCCATGCGACCCCGGCAGTTTGGCCAACTCCAGCTGCATTTCTCTGTACTTCTGTTTTTCATTTCTGTCCTTCTCCCTAAGCCTAGGTTTTTCCTTCTTCAAATCATACAAAGCTTTAGCTTCTGAAGGAAACATTGAAGCATGAGAAGATCTCTCCTCTTCCTAATCTGTGTTCTCAATAGTAGCAGTTACTATAAGACCATTGCTTTTGCTAGACCCTACCCCAGCATCAACTGCATCACTACCCACAAGTAAAGGCACAATCCTAGATTCCTGGTGATCCATCAATCTCTGTATTAGGTCAGCTTTTACACCAAAGTATGGCACTCCTTGTCTAAACAAAACTTTTCAAACAATCTACCTTGAGAGAAACAAGAGTAATCATAGTGAAAGCTTTCATTTTATATCAAGAGTGGGCAACTGTTATACAGCCTATTATCGAAACAAACATTGCATTCTGTGTAAACATAATTATTGTGCGTTGAGATGGACTTCTAGAATATGGCCTGGTGAACAGATTTTCAGAGATAACCCTAGTGATAGTGAATTGGGTAACTCTGAGAGGTTAGCCAAAACCCAATCAAGGTACACAAATGAGTAGTCAAGGATTATTCTCAGGAGTGTGTGAGTAGGGTTGTATGCCCTCTATGAGTCCACACAGTATGGCACACAATAATTCAAATAAGACATTAAGTATGAAACATATTATTAAAACAGTTATTTATTATATGCCTTTGGACACACTGATAAATGAAATATTATCTCACAATAATGTATAATACAAATATAAACATTAACCGCAGATTCATAAATGCATTAAAACTCAAAAAGTAGGTAAGTAGTTTAAATGTTGTAAATAACTGAGCTAAGTCACAAGTTAGTTTCCTAACTTAAGCATTCGAAACTGTTAGAAGATAGGTGTCTTGTGTCTGTTAGGCAGAATCACCTGCAGTACCCTTTGGGAACACTACAGGCAATTCGGACTACAAGTGTAAGCACAGTTTCACCTTTGGTACAAGCATGTACTACACAGTAAAGTGGTAGCGACAGCTGAGCAGCCAGACTTATCTCAAGAGTTTAAGTGAGCAGTAGAACAAGTTACACAAAGGACCCACAATTACAGTGATTCAAATATACATTTACTCAAGGTTTCTTGGTAAAAGAATATACATTTATGTATTCAGTCAGTTAGAAAACATTACACTAGCATAAGCAGCTCAATATCACACACTAATATACCACAAGGTTTAGCTCCAAAATGAAGTGGGAGCAAAATGGCACTTCAGATACTTAATAAAGAAGGAAAAAGACAAGGTTATAGGAATAGACAGCCCAAATACATTCAAAGGCAGGGTAAAGGGTTTCATTTAAATATAACCTGCATTCTTCTCAATAGGCCTGGGCCAAAGTCAATGGTTCAGAGTCTTTTGTATAGGATAGCACTGTTCTGGTATATAACAATTACGTCTTTGACACAGATTTTTAAAGGATTTGGCTAGGCGAGAAGTTTGACGAATGTTTAGGGAATTACAAGCCTTTTTAGTTGAGGAAAGTTTCACGCACTTTCTCGATGGCCGAAAAGATTTCCAGACCGCATTTGCACAGTACCTTGTCAATGAAGAAGAGTTGTATCTGAGGCAGGTGTTCTTGGCAGTTCCTGCAGACCTCGCTGTTCCTGAGCTTCAGTTGTGGGGACAAGAAGGAGGACGTCGGTAGATTCCTGCACCTCCCAGGAAAGAGGACAAAAGCTGTAGTAAGACGTCGGTTTAAGGTGTGAGTGCCTTAAAGTCCACAAGTTGGTTTCCTTCTCTCTGACTATCCGGTTTTCAACAGCACTCTGATAAAAATTCGACCAGATGGGGACAGTGTCCAGGTGGCTTGCGAGTTGGTTGTTCCCACCAAACTCAAGGGAAGAAGTTAACCTTGAAGGGCTTCTCTATTGTCGGTGTTTTAGGCAATTCGGACCTGCAGCAGGGCTTCACCGGTCATCCAGGAGCTGCAGCAGTCCTCGTCCTTCCTCTCCTCTTCGGTTCTTTTGTTCCAGTGGTCGACTCTGATTTCCAAGTCCCAGAGACCTGCTTTTAAACAATTTTTCCCCATTCATTCAACCTGCTGTCACTCACACAGCAGGGTGGCTGTCCTTGCCGAACAGCCAGCTGGCCAAACATGCCAGAGTGCATTAAGGTTTCCTAGGAGACTAAGCACAGGGAGTTTCGGGCACCTCCCTCACATCCTGTCCACCCTAGACACGGAGGTGCCAGAGGAGGGCTTTAGCACTGAAGCCCGCTAAAGGCCAACGAACAAAGGGACCAAACAGGGGTGGATGAAGTTTGGCTGCCGCCAAACTTGCGATTTTTTCCGGCACCCGCAAATGGGCAATTACCGGGTCATTACGGCCCTGCCGGACCCAGCAATTGCCCATTTGCGGGCTCAAGAAAAAAAACTCCCGATTCCCATTTGAGCACCCTAGAGCTCAATGGGAATAGGGAGGTTGGATGCACCGGCACCATTCAGAATGGTGATGGTGCATCCGACATGCTCTGCTCGCTAGTGCCGGTACGCCTGCCAGGTCAGTCGTGGCGGGCAGGAAGGCACCCGCAAGCAGAACTCGTTGTTTGCTGGACCAGTAACAAAGGTTCCGGCAAACTTACCGGTACCGTTGTTTCCAGACCGGCAAAATTAATGAGGCCCATTGGGTGTACTACACAGATACACATTCCATCTACTGGGTTTGAGCTTAGATTACATTACCCCCTTACCTCTCTTCCTCTTCTCAGTACATAACAAATGGGAAATTACAGAGGTAACGCCACCTCTCACACAGGTATTATATCATGTACACCAGAAGATGATACTGTAGGGGAATGTTGACTTAACTCACACAATGTTTGGATGGCCCGTCTGCCTACAGCAATGTTTGGATTAGAAATAGCTGAGTCACAACACTTGACTAGTGTTTGTGCATGTCTCTGGCACTACAGGTATAATATATAGGAGGTGCCTGGCCTACTGCGTCTCAGGGTGCATCTTAGCCTCACTGTCAGATGCTGTGTAAGACGGTCCATTTGCTTGTACTACATTGTTCACCTTCAATGCGTAGCACCAAGTCACCATGAATGGCCCAAAAGTAGTGGCACGGTGCAGGTAATTCTTAATTTGGCAAAGACTTGTGGTAGGCAGGTTGCAATTTCCTTGTGTTCCTCCTGTCATTGACATATATCACACAGTTGTGCACTACTTTGACTAACGTGTCTGGTGACATATCAATTACACTCTCTCACCAGGCACTGCATGCTACACCCTCAGATGTTTGTGAACGGGATGAGAAAGAGGGAAGAGTGGGTGAAGTGGCAATAACTTACATGGAACTCCAATGTCAAAGAGTCATACCATTTCTCTGCCCAGTCAAGTTTCCCAGGCTGCGTTCACACCTGGGTGTGTGCTACAATCCTTTGTAATTTCTTTGGTTTACTACTCTCCTAACCCTGAGATGTGTCCTGCATGCCAATGTGATAACCATCAATGGACTCTGCAAATTGGGCGACATGAATGTTACACTCATGGCCCTGCTCTAGCACCCATTGCAAGCCTTTATCATCATCAATTCCTGCTGCATCTTATACAAGGCTGTCAGCCTGCAGACAGTAAGGGTTCTCAACTACAAACTCAGCATCTCTATAGGCCAATAACAAACCAGAGGAGAGGACAACAGTAGAGTGCTGCTGGTACTGTAATGTAAGATCCAGCAGTCAGGCCTGCTCAGCCTATGTCTGAATACACTTATACCTCATATGCTCAACATTAGACTCTACACTCTGAGGCACAGTTCTTGAAACAGCATGTGAGCCCCCACAGCAAGGTAAATGCCACCCATGACACCTGGCTCTACACATCTTCCACTCACCACACTACCCCACTACTACAGTGTTATCTGCTTCCCCCTATTATATCCCCTGGTTGGTAGTGCATCCCTTGGTGGGAATACACTGGCCACCTCATGCCCTGCCACCTCCCTTCTCATGCATGTCTTGGATACTGTTAACATGTGCCTTGCACTATCATCAAGATGTTCTCCATAGATTCCTCAAACCACATGCATAAATTATCAAAGACAGATGTCCACACTTAATGATGTAGGACAATTATCATATTTGGTGACAGTGACCATCACCCATATGTCGCCAGATTGACATATTCATGTTCAATCATACGTGTGCCACATCAGGCCACAATTGGAATGCATTGATCAATAGCTATGCTAATGCATGACAGTGAACAACCTTACCAGGTAGCATTGCTGGTATTCTGTGAATCCCTCACAACCTCCTCCTAACACTGTGCCTATACATTTCTGCGAGGATGGTCAGTGTTCAATAAAGTGAATAGGAACTTGGGTTGAAAGGGAAAGGGCTGGGGAGACAGGTCTGGTGGAGTCTTTACAAGTTTGGTGTTACCGCCACTTGGTCAGGAACTTGGTCCGGCAAATTTATTGCCGGATTGCAAATGGTGGTAGGTGTGAGAAACCAGAAGGTGTCTCAGCCACTCATCCCCAGAGATCTGTCATCCAAGTGACCAGGGCACGGCCATCGCTTTTGGATCAAGTTCCTGGGGATGGACCAGTGCTGGAGGCTCACCTGGATGGGGGGCATTCGGAGTGGGAGTGGGACACCGGATGGAGAGACGTGGTATCCCCTTCCCTGTAACACCTTTACCCCATCCTACCAGATAGGATATTTAGGAACTCTCCCCCTCCCCTTTTACAACTCAAACACTCTCTCCCCGGCAGCCTGCTATGAGAAAAGACAGACTAAAACCCTAGCAGTATATGATGTGTCCCAATACAATGGTCAGGCGAGGTCAGGCAATTGCTGACTACACACACACCTGACTTCCATTAAACTTCCCCACATGGATAAAAGGGAGAGAATGGGAGTACACTCTGAGTGAGGTAACGCGCACAAGGAAACAGCAATTTGGAGACAGCAGCTGAACAAGAGAGGTAAGACGGCAAAACAGAAGGGAATCACAAGGAGGGAAGTCTCCTTGACCTTTTAGACAAGCAACTGTTACTTTCCAGAGATCTCAAGAACAGAAAACATAAGACCTGGTAACCAGGCTGAAGAATCCTGCATTGTGTGTTGGAGATATCCGGGGCCCTCCCGCATCAATAATCAAGGTGGGGAGAAGCACCATCCACTGTGGTACCATCCTTAGCTCCAATAACAAAGCAGTGTCAGTGAATCAACACAGCTGGTGAGTTGGGGAGACCGATACAAGACCAGTCTGTGTTAAATCCAAGGTTGCAAGCAGCAACATTATATGGCAAGCGCTGGAACAAACATTGTTAAAATGTGTGTGATAAGAGATGCAAGTAAAGTTGGATTGCTGATGAGTGACTGAACTTTAGAAAAAAAGATACAGTACCTTTGACAGAGTAGTTTGGCACTGCATGGCTGTTCAATCGTAGGAATCCAGCTGAGAAGTGGCAAAAGTGAAAGTGAGGAAAAAGGTTATATCAAGAAGAGAATGAGTAATTGTGAATCAAAGTGATCCTGCGACGAGTCAAGTTAAATCCTGCACACAGTCGTAAGTCTTCGATTTTGTTGAAGTAGAGAAATGTGTTCCGAGCCCCGCGGTTAGAGACCAATTGAAGGTTTTGTATCAAAGTGGGTCTGAGCCCAGCGGAGGGGGACCAGGTGTGAACAGTAAATCAGCAGAGAAATTGTATGTGAAATCCTAAGAAGAAAGGAACTTTTATGTTTGTCGTGTTGCTTCAGGCCCTCTGAAATAAGAGACTTTGAGAGGCAAAGAGACTTTAGCACAGAAAGCCCTGATGTCGAGGTTTAGAACTGCATCATTGTGCTAGAGAAGCTAGAGAGTGTGCTAAGCTCGAGTGTGCTGCCTTGTCCCGCGCTGAAAATGTGGGGAAGGGAAGCCAACGGCTTGAATATCTTGACATATCATTTCTTGAACACTTTTCTTTTGCATAACATTGTGTGCCACACTATTTATATTTAGAAGTAAGGATTAGCAATAGATTTATTATTATAGCCCCTTTTGTTTTGACAGAATCCACTAGGACTGCGTTATT
Organism: Ambystoma mexicanum; assembly: GCF_040938575.1. Classification (NCBI taxonomy): domain Eukaryota; kingdom Metazoa; phylum Chordata; class Amphibia; order Caudata; family Ambystomatidae; genus Ambystoma; species Ambystoma mexicanum. The sequence continues at coordinate 1,245,715,539 of NC_090930.1, read as the reverse complement.
ATTAATTGATTGTCGTAGCTTGCTCCCATCTTTAAATTAAGGATTAGATAGGTGTTTTTCAAACACAATTGAAGTTCAATAAACACTCTAGAACTTTGATCACATGTATCTGTCTTACTTCTTGATGCCATGCCTTCCTTACATAGGTGGTGCAAGTCCCCATTGTTTGAGGTCCATAAGACTCCAAGGATATTTTGCCAGAATTACTACTGGCAGTAATTTCGCCAGCAGTAATTCTGCTGATTATGCAATTTATTTTTGCTCTAAGGCGCCAAATTCTCCTTCAGCCTTTTGCTGGAGAAAACTCCTCCACATTACCACCAAACCTGTAGTATAGCAGTGAGGTCAAATGGCAATAACGAAATTGCCACCAGTTTACTGCCATTTTTTAACACACCACCATACTTATAATGCGTCCCAGGGTGTTTTCTCATGGAGTGTGGGTGCTGGATATGCTAAGAGATCTGAAATTACCTTGGACATTTGTTAGGAATATCTAAAGGAAGTGTAATGGTTTTGTTCCTTTGCAAGTCTTTGTGATTCCTAGTTCAGCTGTCCTCACAGGTTCCCAGCTTAAGTAATGATTGTGAGGTACACACTTGTTGGTGTTTGTACATACAGTATTTGCACTTAATCTAATCTGTTTTACAAGCATCTCATAAACATAGGTTACTTCACCGAATGCTTGTTTGAATTGTTTCACATTCATAATTAAGACACAAGTTACTTCACTTAGTGTATGTCCTTCAGTTATTTGGTGTGACTTATCTTGATGGAAGATGTATCATTCTTAAAAAAAGCATTTGTGCCAACATTTCTTTGCACCTGCTATTGTTTCGCCCTTCCTTGGGCTTCATCAAGGCACTTTATTTACTTTGTTCCGTGTGACAATTTGTGTAACATTTCACATTTAGTGTATACATTTCATGGTTGTGACACACACATGTTTTTTTGCTTATACAAAAATAAAGATTATTTTTCTTTGTTGTTGTTCACCATTGAGTAAACTTCTGTGATTCTGCCACTGTTTCGTGAGGGGAGAGATGATGGTTCTTACAGGGCTGAGTACACAAAATAAAAAGGGTCAAAGGCAAGCAATGGGCCCAATTCTTTTCAAGAGTAGGGCACAATTTAGACAGCTTAGCTTTCAACAGGCCATTCATTCTCTCAACAATGCAGTTGGCCTGGGGTGGTAAATCAAACACCTCTTTTGTTTAATCCCTAAAAGAGCCGCAATTTTTTTGAACAGCTCAGTAAAGAAGTGGGTGCATTATCACTCTAAGATTCTTGCACACTCCCTATCGCAAAAATGTGTCGCTGATTTGGCATCAGGATGTGCACATGGACAATGGGAGAAGGGGCACACCACTAGGATGAGATAGCAAAAGGTGTTGCTCTGTTCTCCAATGTACCTAAATTCGATGTTGAGATCACAAAATGGCCCTCTTGGATGACAGACAGTAAAGCTTGAAGTGAACACATATAATAACTTGTGTATTTTCGGCACATACCAATTCTCCTGCATATCAGCAGCAATATGCTGCTTAGACACATGTGAGGTGTAGTGCAGTTGGTCAAATGTGACCAGGCCCACTACTTTCCCTGTACTGACCTGCTGCCACAACAACTTCTCACACTCTGGTGCTTGACCCTGCAATTCGATTACTTCTGTTATGGGTAATGCAGTATACAGGACTTCTATTTGCAACTGCATACTGGCTAGTGCTGGGTATTCAGGAATGTCTGGCACTGGCAAATATGTTGCTAATTTTGCTGCCCTGTCTGCCACTTCGTTACCCAGTGAAACAAGGTCCTTTCCATTTGTATGGGAGACACACTTGACGATTGCGACAAGTGTTGGCTACGAGAGAGCATGAATCAGTCTGTCTAAGAGGGTTGCATGCTGTACTGGGGACCCATCTGTCCTCGGAAACCCTCTTCTCTTCCATCTTGACAATCCTGAATGCACAGCTGTTATGATGTATGCTGAGTCTGAGTAAATCGTCACTCTATATCAATGTGCTGCCTCTAATGCCTTAATAGGAGCAATGAGTTTGGCCACCTGGGCAGAATAATGCACATGCTGTCTTTTTTGGATAAACACCTTATACTCTCCATCAACCAACGGGACCACTGCTACCCCAGTATGTTGCTGACCTGTCTCCAGGTCAATGGTCACTGACCAGTCAACAAAGAACACCTCTCCATCAGGGCGGCTTAGATGAAAGTCCCTCCAATTCACTCACTAACCGAAACCAAGAACACCGTCTTGAAAGAGAACAGTCTCAAAGGACAAGAGTGCAAAGGTTCAAATGGAGCACCCATTAGGCATTTCAAGACCAAATTCGATCCCAAACCGGCACCTGAAATGGAGACGGCAGGAACACATTAGTGAGCCCTTTAAGAAATTGGGCAATCAAAGGAATCTTAAAATAAGAACATGCTTCAGACGAGCGCTTGAAGATAGACAGTGCCGTCAGGTAACCTTTAATGGTACCGACAAGCGCAATCTCTGGCTTTAGGTATGTCATCACCCAGCCCCTCGTATGTGGTACAGTCATGGACATCGTCAGAGTCAGTGATGGGCTCTTTCAAAAAGGTAGCAGGGTTTACTATCTCATAGCGAACAATATGAAAGGATGGACTAGAAATAATAACCAATGTTCTAAGTACAAAGTCACTGAGCACCCCATGCTAACCATTCCTGACTTCTCAATGGCAAAAATAGCTGCAGCTAATGCTTGGACATGGAAACTGTCCTTGCATTAATAAATCTAACATGCCACTATAATTCGGTAGAGGTTTATGGCCCATGGTACTACATTGTGTCAAAACTGCCGTAATCTCCTGACTGTCAGAGTGTGGGAAAAGGTAGAACTATTTAGTGTAATTGGGGGTTTCTAGAACCGGGGCAGTGGAGATAAAATCTTTCAACTCTTGAAAACCAGTGAGCATTTCATCGTTCCAAGTGATGATATTTTTAGTCTGTTGGTCCACTTTAAGGGCCTGTAGTAGTGGCCGGATGTATGATGAATAGTCAAAGATCCATGCCCTACAAAAAGTACACAATCCCAGAAATGTCTTCATGTCCATAACAGTTACTGGCTGCGGGGTGCCACACACTGATGCTGCCCATTCTGGAGTCACTCTCTAACCATTTACTGAGACAAATTGGCCTAGCTGCAACACTTCCTGGGTTGCAGTGGAAAACAACCATGGGACCTGTATCATTCTTTCTCCTATCTTAATGGGTAATTCTTTTGTAAACATAACCAATTGTACTGCTCCTGAAAAGCCATGCATGTCCATTACCTCACCTGACAAAGGGATTCGTCCCTCACTGATACATTACTTTGTTGCACCTGTATCAACCATGAAAAAGAATGGTTTGTTGCCTAAGTCCATGCCCAACAAGGGTTCCTTTTCTGGGTTGGCAGTGACCGATAGAACTGGGAACACTAAGGCTCTCTGTTGGTTGTCCTAGTCTGGGTACGTATTTATTCCTGGGATAACGTATGGGCTCCCTCCAACAACAGTGGCCCGTTGATAGTGTATTACTGTGCCATTTCAAACTGCATTACTATTCTGCACTTGGGGGCTGTGAGAAACCTGAAGGTGTCTCCATATCTAGTCCCTGGAGATCTGTCATCCAGGTGGCCAGGACACGGCCATCCCTTTTGGATCTAGTTACTGTGGGTGGACCAGTGCTGGAGGATCACATGGATGGGGGTCTTTAGGGGGTGGGAGTGGGACACCGATGGGTGAGATGCAGTATCCCCCCTCTTTGAACACCCTTTCCCCATCCTACCACTTAGGATATTCCAAAACACTGCCCCCCTTCTAATATGAATACTTTCGCACAACACGAAAGATAACAAGCTAACACCAAAGCGGTTTACCTGACAAATCCCAATACAAGGGTCAGGCAAAGTTAGGCAATTGACCCGAATCACAGACACCTGACAGCCCTTTCCCTTCCCCACATGGAAAGAAGGTGGAGCATATAAGCACAGAACGAGCAAGGCGGAACGCACAACACGAGAGCTAACTCAATCCAGCAGTTCAAAAGGAGAAGGACGCATGGCCCAATGGTACCGGCCTTGACTCTACAGAGAAGAAAGCAAAATAGTTCATCACAGCTGGTGAGTCCAGGGGAGAGCCGATAAAGAAACCAAACTGTGTTGAATGAAAGTAGCAATCGGCTAATTGAACTTTGATTAAAGAACTATTGGTATCAGAAAAGGGCTGAAAGCCAGCCTAGCAGAAGCAAACACCACATGCGTATTCACTTGAGAAACACTAGGCGAGTACCTTATTGTTGAACAGCAGTTAACAGAAGGCCTTGGGAGAAAGGCAAGAAGACGGGTCAAAGTGGTCATACAGGGTCTTATAAAATCCTCTGTACAGTCGAAAGTCTTTGACCGATAGATGATTGGGAAGCGAAGGGAAACAAATCCTGCATGTTTGAAAAGCCATTACGACTCGTGATTGCAAGAGTCTAAAGTTTGATGAATGGTGTGTTGATGGGAGTGAACCCGGTGGAGGAATGTCAACAGTGAAATGAATGGAAAGACATTGTGATCCGTGAATGCAAGAAAAGCCATTGTGAACATGAAGGACGGAGCCGGACGATTGAAAAGGTGTCCGAGCCTGAAAGTGGGAGATCTGGGGTGGAAAGTCACCACCCAAAGTTTGTTGAAGAAAAGCCATTTTGAACCCGAAGTAGGGAGGCTGATGATTGAAAAGGGGTCCGACTCCAAAGGAAGGAGATACGGGGGTGGAGCCGTCACCCAAAGACATATGTGAAACAGAACTTTGTGTTTGTTTAAATTATCAGGCCCTCAAAAGGCAAGAGACTTTTTTTGCAAAGAGACTTAACCATCAAAGAACCTGATAGCAGGAACAGAACTGTCTGCTTGTGCTTGGGAAAGCACGAGTGTGTGATGTGTTATGGAGATCCATCTTGTCCCGTCCTTAAAACATGGGGAAGGGAGACCCCACATCCTGACTTATTATTTGTGAACACTTCTTTCTTTATTGAAACCCCTATCCCACACTCTTTCTATAATTAGTTTTAAGGATTTTGCAATATGTTGTTTTAGTATAGGCCTTTTACTTTGACCGGATACCAAAAGAACTGCCTTATTTTTCATTTGATGGTCGAAGCTTGCTTCCATCTTAGATTTAGGTTAGGCATTTTTCCACCCTGCATTCACAGTTTAATAAACACCCTTGAACTGTGATCACTTGTGTCTGTCTTTTCTTTACTGTTGCCACCATGAGTTCATTACAAGGCCCTGCTGCTGTCCCGGGTGTGCTGGGTACTTTAAGGAAGGCATGGTATCAAAGTAAGATAGACACAAGTTCAAGGGTGTTTATTGAACCTTATCAATTGTGTGATGAATGCCTATCTAAACCTAAATCTAATATGGGAGCTAGCTACAACCATCAAATAATAATAACGCAATCCTAGTGGAATATCATCAAAAGAAAAAGGGCCTATACTAAAAAAACATATTGTCAATCCTTACTGCTAATTTACAAATAGTGTGGGTCAATGTTAATGAAAAAGAAAGCAGCTTTCACAAAATGATAAGTCATGATGTTCAGGCTTAGCCCACCTTCCCCACGTTTTCAGCACGGGACAAGGCAGTTCACTTGAGCATAGCACACTCTTGGGCTTCTTCGGCACAAGGACTCAGTTCCATTGCCAACATCAAGGTCTTCTGTGCCCAGATCTCTTGTGTCATCAAAGTCTCTTGATCCAGAGGGCCTGATGTACCAAAAAGTTCCTTTAAAAAATACGGAAGTCAGGTGACTCACTCCTTACCCTGGACCCCCCTCTTCAAAGCTCAGATACCCTTTTATACAAACTCCCTCAGCTGGTCTTGTGTTGGCATCCCTCAGATGGGTTCAGATTAGCCACAGCAATATCTTTTCTCAGGTGACTCATGGTTTGTGATGCTGGAAATGCATCAGAGGGACAGGGCCTCCGTATCCTTGTCCTTTACTGCTTTTTATTGTGTGTTCTGCCGTGTTTTCCACACAGGAGTTCAGGTGAGACTCCTGGCGGTGCAGCTCTCTCTCTTTTGGTTTGGTGAACGGACCCTTGGGATGCCCTTATGGCACCCATGGGTGGGGGTACAACCCTGTGCCCCTAGTGTATGTTTTTGGGCATCTGTGGGTGGCCCATAGAGCAGGGTATGGGCTGGTGGCAGCTCCATGCTGAAGTTTACAGGTGTGTGGAGTATCCTCCATTTTGGGATACCCCGGCCCTGCCATTGGGATCAGTTGATTCCTGATGGAAAACAAGATGGCCCCTGTGGCCTCTTGCTTTCTATTACCCATTAACGTGTTTTCCCAAAGTCCTGGGAACCCCTGACTCTGTCCCTTCCCCCTGACTGGCTGTTGGGTGGAAATGGCATATATGGTGTTGTTGTGAAAGCCCAGCCAGACTAGCTGGAGCCTTCCCGGTGATGTATGTTGTGGGTACCTCCTGTGGGTGGGACCTGGGTGAATAGAGTGTGTGACGAATATGCATTCTGTGTTGTGGATGTCTAGTATCTGGTGGTTGACACAATGACTGAGACAGCCCTGCCCGAAACCGGTATGAATGCAGCTTGGATTGTGGAATGACTCAGTACTTGTCCCAATACACATAACTTGTTGTGAGTGTCTGGAGAGAAGTGAATGACCTGAATACCTTGTGTGCCTGATTGGCTGCCTGCCTGCATGAATGCCCTTAGTCATGATAGGATGCTTGAGTGTGACCCAGCGGAATGAATGGGAGATCAACAGTATATCTGGGGACCTCTCACTGCTAGGAATCATGTTCAGAAGCTGAAGTCCACTACGACGAGTAACTGGAGTAACTGACGCTTGACCTTGAAGCCCCGCTGGACGAGAAGGAGTGCTCTTCCCGAGCTACGAGGGACCATCGTGCACAGCTGATCTTTGCCAAAGCTCCCTGGTAGACAGACCTTCGACAGGCTACCGACCCAAGATGGGGACTGCCGCAGAATCTCAAAGAGAAGCACTCGGACTGTTGTCCGCCACTGTCGACGACCGCCGTCCCCGACCGGAGCTGCCGTGCTCCCGTTTGCCTAAGAACTTCCATTGATCATCGGACGCTCTCGTCTGCATCGTCACCCGCTTATCTCCCGCTGGAGAAGGCCCGACCGTTGACGCGTCGAGGGGCATCCACCAGTGGGTTTCCCGCCACCTAAAGACCACAGAGACGCCGATGACTCGACGCCCTTGCTGGGCCACAGTTCCTCATCATCTCTTTGCGGTCCAGAACTATCGTCACCAATGTGCCACGCACGCCTCTTCCTTGCAGGACGCCAACGCTCTGTCGTCGATGATCACCGCTAGGAACGAAGCTGTCACTTCCCTGCCATAGTTCACCCTGTTCCCTGTCGGACGTTCGACGACCCGTGACTCCTGCCTTAAAGGGAGGGCACTCAAGAAGGATCGGTTGACACATCGTCGGAAAACTCTACTCCACCAGGTACATTGGGGGGGTAAAACCTTAATAGGAGGAAGTAAGACTACTGAACATTACATGGACTGGGCTTGTGCTATATATCTTTTATATACAGGTTGCCCAGGTGGGGGGATCTCCACACAGAACTGTGCCTATTGGTAGGGGTCAGCATTCTGCCTATTATTTCAACCATCTTACATTCCTGGCTATCTGTATTGCTGGTTTCCTCGTTATTAATCTGTGTGACATTTTAACCATACAGTTGATGCACTTTAATGAGATTTGATAACATGGACGGTACCACTCTAGAATTGTATATATTTATCATTATTGACTTCCGAGTACAAAGTGCGTTATTGTGATCGTGTACATACCCTTGAATATTAATTATATAAAGACTGTGTTTTCAGTAATACAGTGTGTGGACATTCCTTTGTGGAGGTTCGGGGACTAAACTGTACTTAAGAACCAGCCTGCATCACCTCCTGAGAAGCTAGGACTTGATTGCTCGACCACGTACCAATAATAGAGAATCTTGGCTGGGGTCCTCTGTGCCTCTCCTCTACCATATAGAGAGCGGAAGTACAGACACCCCCTACCAGTCTTTACACTGGTGGCAGCGGTGTGACGCTTATGGTTTTAAGACTCAGTGTATAACCGTGCCACTTACAAAATATCTGCACTTCATTAGATTAAGGTTTGGGTGTGTACAAAATAACTGCATTACAAGCAATGGAGTCTATAGCGAATGGTAAATTGACTCGGATGAGCTTAGAGGCTCTCCAGAGTGCTTGTGAAGCCAGGGAGTTAGACTTTGTGGATAAGTCTAGGGCTGAGCTGATAGCTGCCCTGGTGGACTACCAGACCGGTGGTGAAACTCTTGATGAGGGGGGAATGCAACCAATGAGGACTCTGCCCCTGGGGTTTCTACTGAATCTGTTTCTGGGAATGCCGCCATTCCTGCTGCCTCTGTTCCGAACCCCAGCAATTCCTTGGAGCTTGAGTTATTAAGGATGAAATTGGCCTTTGAATATTGCAAGTTGGAAATAGATGCTGAGCTTAAGAAGGAAGAGTTGGCTCAACAAGTGGAGCTCAAGAATTGGGATCTTGTACTCAAGAATAGGGATCTTGAACTCAAAGACAAGGACACTGAATGTCAGAGAATCCAGCTAGAGAAAGCTCGAGTGGAGACTTCAGCGAAACCCAGTGAGAGTGTCCGGTCCCCAGCAACTAAATTTATGAAGGATTCGGTTGGTGTGTTTTCGGAGCGTTCTGATATCCTCCAATGGATTGAAGAGTTTGAAATGGCTTGTGCAATTCATGATGTTGATAAAAGAGATTGGGCTAAGTGTTTGCTAAGCAGAGTGCCTCAAACTGGATATGACTGTATTCTGAAGCTGAGTGTGGAAGAAAGGGGTCAGTATGAGTGTATGAAATCTGCTTTGATTGCCAAGTTTGGCAAGACGCCTACCCAATACCTTAAAAGGTTCAGGGATTTTAAGAAAAGAGAGAATGTGTCTAGGGTTGACTGGGTGAGTGCTGCGCACATGAATATGATGGGGTGGATTGATGGTTACAAGGTGAAAACTTTTGTTGAATTATCCCACCTGTTGTTTTTTGAGCATTTTTCCGAAGCCTGTTCACCAGAGCTGCGTCGGTATGTTGCTGACCAGAACATTTTGTATCCCTTTAAGCTGGCTAGGTTGGCTGACAAGTGGGTCTCCCACTGTGTGTCACCTAAGGATTCCAGTGGGAAGGACAAGAACAAAGAAAAGGGGGCCTCTCGGAAAGCTGAGGAGTCCCAAAAGCAGTCACAGTCGAATGAACCTAAACCCTCCTCTCCTAAGACCCAAAAATCTAGTGGGGATAAGTCATCTATGGGTGGGAATAAGAGTAGTGGTCCACCAGCTGCAAAGCAGGCTCCCTGTGGTTCCAGTACCGTACCCTGTACTCCCGGCACTTGTTGGGACTGTGGGGCTCTGGATCACAAAAGGGGTGACTCCAAGTGTAAAGGTAAGGCACTCGGAGTACAGGCTGTCAGCCTGACCTACCCTTACCCCATGTCTGAGATGGAGGCCACTGTCCTCCCCTCCTCTACAGGGATCACATTTGGTGCTCCCGTAGAGATTTCCTTAGTGTCCTTTGTCGCCTGGGACCAGTACGCGGAAGTACTGGCGACTATCCCACAGAACACCCGTAGATTTTTGAGAAGTGTCCTCCTGAATGGCCAGCCTTCTACTGGTTTGAGAGACACTGGGGCAAGCATGACAGTGGTGGATAGGACCCTGCTCAAGCCAGAGGACTATGTAGACGCTCCTCTGAGAACCACCAGGTTAGCTGGTGGGCCTCCCAAATTATCGCCTGTAACCCGAGTCACACTCGTAATTGGAGACAAGACAGCAAAGCTTCTGGTCCTGGTTCAGGACAATGTCCCTGCTAAGATTCTGTTAGGTAACGATCTAGTAGAGTTGGGATTGATCACGGATGGTCTTCCCATGACTGCTGCTGCGGTCACTAGGTCACAGGTGACACCGGGTCTGGCTGTGAGTCCTGCTGCTCCTACAGCACCCATTGGGATCCATGCTCCGGACGGGTCCGGTCCAGTGGTAAACCCCATCTCAACTCCTGTGGGAGAAGAGCCAGAAGACTCTCCTGTGGGAGAGGTTCTCAACCCGGAAGATCATCCCGATCTTCAATGTTTGTTAGCTGAAGGGGGACCCTCCCGGGCAGACTTCTGTAAAGGACAGAGAGAGTGTCGCTCTCTCGAGGGTCTGAGAAACCAGGCCCTGTCCCAGGCACGAGGAGAAGTGCCTAGAACATTCCGGATTTATTGGGAGGGTGAGCTCCTTGTTAGTAAGCCCACTAAGCCTGAACCTGGTGCCCTCAAGAGGTTGGTGGTACCCCAGGTTTACAGGCCCTTCCTACTGCAGTTGGCGCATGAGGTGCCCTTGGCTGGTCATCTTGGTACCAAGAAGACTAAGCAGAGGCTCTCTGCCCATTTCTACTGGCCTCGGATGGGAGTGGAAGTGGAGTCCCACTGCAGGACCTGCCCTACTTGTCAGTTGTCTAGCAAAACTGGAGGCAGTGTCATCGGCCCACTGCAGCCATTGCCAGTGGTTGGCACACCGTTTGAGAGGGTGGGCATCAACATTGTCGGTCCCCTTGACCCTCCCACATCAGGTGGACATTGGTTCATCCTGGTTTTGGTAGATCATGCCACCAGGTACCCTGAGACTATACCCCTTTGGACTGTTACTGCCAAGGTGGTTGCCCGGGCTCTCCTGGGCATTTTTACCCATGTTGGATTCCCCAAAGAGGTTGTCTCTGACAGAGGATCCAACTTCATGTCTAGTTACATGAAGACCATGTGGAAAGAGTGCGGGGTAACCTACAAGTTCTCCACTTCTTACCACCCCCAGACCAATGGTCTGGTTGAGAGATTTAATAAAACTCTCAAGGGCATGCTAGGTGCTTTGGAAGAGCCCCTAAGGAGGAAATGGGATCTCCTCCTGCCATGCCTGCTGTTTGCTTACAGAGAGGTACCTGAAGAGGGCGTTGGTTTCAGCCCCTTTGAGTTACTCTTTGGACATCCAATGAGGGGGCCCCTCGCCTTGATCAGAGAAGGTTTGGAAGCCACCCATCCCGGTCCCGCCAAGCAAGTGAGGGACTATGTGTTAGGCCTCAGACAGAGGATTACACAGATGATGGGTCAAGAAACAGCAAATCTCAAGGCCAGCCAGGAATTGAACAAATACTGGCATGACCTTAAAGCATCGCAAGTGGATTGGACTCCGGGACAGGAGGTCCTCGTGATGGAGCCTACCAAGCCTCGGGCATTGGCAGTTAAATGGACTGGACCCTTCCGGATCATTTCCAAGATGGGCGAGGTCAACTATCTGGTTGACATGGGAGTCCCAGGGGTAGCCCCTCAGGTATTCCATGTCAATAGGCTCAAGCCTTTCCACGGGCGAGCAGAAGTCTCATGTCTCTTGCTAGCTTCCGAGCAAGAAGAGGATGAGAGTGAGCCCCTTCCTGATTTGCTGCATAGCAACCCCCAGGATGGCTCAGTGGAGGGAGTGCAGCTCTCTCCAGATTTGACAACCGAGCAGCAGAAGGCCTGCAGGACTTTGCTCCAGCAGTATGCCTCTCTGTTTACGCTGACGCCAGGTCGTACACCGTGGTAGAAGCACAAGATTGACACTGGTGACAGCGTTCCTGTCAAGAGTAGGAGCTACTGAATGTCAGATACGGTTAAGAACCACATCCAGGCTGAGGTCGCCAAGATGTTGGATCTGGGTGTTATTGAACCCTCAACCAGTCCCTGGTCCAGTCCCGTGGTCCTTGTCCCCAAGGCAAGTTCCCAGGCAGGTGTCTGTTAGGGAGAATTCTCTGTTTAGGCTGAATTTCCTAACCTAGTGAGTCCCCCAGCAGCTTTGCTGGATTTTTGGGGTTTATTTTTTTCTCCTGCCAAGAATGAGACTCTTTTACCCTCACTCTTGGACATGATTTGAGTGTGTTTCTTTGAATCTAGAAGTGTTTAATGGGCTATGGGGTCTTTTACTCCATAGGGCTTCATGTGTTTTTGTGATGTGTGTTACACAGCACCCTCAGTGCAGTGACACAGGGGTGTCATAGTGACCCCCCCAGTATAGACTCCATACCCTGGGACTGACTACTGTCTCCCAGGGCATGTAAAGTCACCATTGACTTTACTAATCTTAAATTCTGAACAGAACCAGTACAAACCATCATATTGTGGACGTACTGGCTGGGGCAATTCGATTGCCCCGGGGTCTGTTAGTCGAGGGGGCACGTCTCCGTCCCCCCTGATCGAGTTTTGGCTGGTGGCAGTGGATACTACTTTTTATATTCAACCGCAAATATTTTTCCTATGGGATTTCCCATTGTTTTAGGCTACTACCTTTATTTAATTATTTGCGGTAGCCTCGAACATACCGCCGGTTTATTTAATTAATATTAATTCTCCAGTTGGTATTTTTTGCCAAAACTTGATTCTAAAATGGCGTTTGTGTTCTCTTCTGTGACTCCAACCCAAGTCGAGCCCTTTGTTCCACTTTTTGGCGGGCTTCTCCACAGAAGCCCTTCCAAAGTGGTGCCACTCTGTCTGGGGTACTTAGGAGGGGTGGAGGGAAATTTAGGCACCCTGGACTGAGTTGCCTAGGCAACTCAAGTCGCACTCCATCCTGATTGGCCCAAGTGGTGAGCCGGCCGGCCGGCTCACCACTTAGCATGTTTGAGTGACAGCTAGGCTGAGTGAATGGGGGTTTGCTGCATAAAAGCAGGGCTTTGGATACTGGAACTTCAGAAGTCGCCACAGGTCCTAAGAATCCGATGAGGGAGAAGCTGAGCCGACCTGCCACGACACCACCACTGGTGGATCCCTGCTGGACCGTCTCACCACTTTTCGCAACGACAGAGGAGATCTCCCGCCGGAGAGTCTTCTTCTTTTGACTGGTGGGAATAACCAGTTTCACCGTCTTTTCACTTTCCCGACGTACCTCGTGGCCGCCTTGCCAGTGCCAAGCACCCCGGCAACCGGGATACCATGTTTTACCACGACCGCGAAACAAAGGTACCACCTTTAACCGGAAAACTCCGCGGCTGGTTTCTGCCCTGGTAGTGCAACGACCTTCATCTTTCATCCAAGTCGAGTTCTTCTCTTCCCCTGGACAATGACGCAACTTGCACCCACTACCAGGAACAACTGCCATCGCTGGAGGATCCTTCCCACTTAAGGTACCGTGTCCCGCCTGGCTTCCCTTGCTACCGACTGTACGGGGTAGATTTAGCCCCGGCTTTCGAACCTGGGTTAGTCTGGGACACCCTGGCTAAAACTTTCTTAAGCCTCCCTAGACTCTTTTTAAACCCTCTGTAAGACTTTCTAAGCCTAGTGTAACTGTGTGATCTTGGGCACATTTGTGCTCTGCCCTCTCTAAGAGTGGGCCCAGACTTTGGACTTTGGCTCACCAGTGACTTTTCTGCCTTGCTTGTAGTGTTCCTGAACCTTAGAGTGGTGTACCTTTCCATATTCTGTCTTTCTCCCCCCCTTTTTCTCAAACTTATTGGAGTGCAATCTAGTTAAGCGCTCACCTCTGTATGAAAATAAGTGGTGTTTTACTGTGACTTATCCGATAAGGGAAAAGGGGTGTATACATTACAATAGTAACTGTGTTTAGAATATTTTACAATAAGAGTGCTGGAGTGTTTCAAACTGTGTGTTTTTAAATAAATAATTATATACTTTAATACCAAAGCTCTGGTCAGTGTTTGCTTGTATTGTTGTATCTGAGTGCCTATTGTGTATACTTTGCATACTACCTAACTCTTCTTGAGGGAAGTCTGACTGCTCAGCAACAGCTACCAGGTAAATCTGGGTGGTACAGACTGCTACCAAGTGGGTTTATTGCCAACACCTGTAGTCTTAAATCTTTTGCAGTGGTCACTAAGGGAACTGCACAGGTTTCTGCCTAACAGTGCCAAGGATTGTTGGTTCTGTGTGGTCTACCGAGGAGTCAATGCCGTCACCAAAATTGACGCGCACCCATTGCCCGGGGCTGATGAGCTCGTGGACACCATAGATGCTGCCAAATTTGTGAGCACCTTTGACCTCACCTCAGGCTATTGGCAAATAGCTCTGACGGACAATGCCAAGGAAAAGACGGCGTTCTCAACACCAGAGGGACTCTACCAGTTTAGGGTCATGCCTTTTGGGTTGAAGAATGCCCCTGCCACCTTCCATAGATTGGTCAATCATGCTCTCAGTGGGCTGGAAGCCTTTTGTGCGGCTTATTTAGATGACATTGCTGTCTACAGTTCCACTTGGGAAGAGCACTTGACACATCTGGGTAGAGTGTTGCAGGCTTTAAAAAGGACTAAACTCACTATCAAGGCCACCAAGTGCCAGATAGCTCAGGCGAAAGTCACGTATCTTGGTCATGAGGTAGGAGGGGGTCAAATCCAACCTCTCCCCAGTAAGGTACAGGATGTACAGGACTGGGAGACTCCTACTACTCAAACCCAGGTGAGAGCCTTTTGGGCCTCACCGGGTATTATCGCAATTTCATGGCGGACTGTGGAACCATAGCTGCACCACTGACAGCTCTGACCTCACCCAAGCAGCCTAGGAAGGTTAATTGGACTGAAGACTGTCAGAGGACCTTTGATGGCTTGAAAGAAAGTCTGTGTCGGGCACCCGTGTTGTGTGCGCCTGACTACAGCCGACCCTTTATCGTCCAGACGGATGCCTGCGACACCGGAATTGAGCTGTCTTGTCCCAGTTAGATGACAAAGGGAGAGAACATCCTATCATATTCATCAGTAGACAACTCAAGGGAAGAGAGCTTAGGTGGGCTACTGTTGAAAAGGAATGTTTTAGTATAGTTTGGAACCTTAGGCGTTTTAGGCCCTACCTTACGGGGTCTACCTTCAAGGTCCACACAGATCATAAGCCCCTGAAGTGGCTTATGCAGATGAAGGGTGAAAACCCGAAACTGCTCAGGTGGTCCATTAGCCTGCAAGGGCTAGACTTTGCCATAGAGCACAGACCAGGGAAGAGTCACGATAATGCGGATGGCCTTTCCAGAAGGTATGTTGACCATCTGGATGAGGGTGTCTATTCCGTGGGAGATTAGGCACCCTCCATCTCAGTCTGGGGGGCGGCGACTGTGATGCTGGAAATGCATTGGAGGATCAGGGCCTGCGTATCATTGTCCTTTACTGCTTTTTATTGTGTGTTCTGTCGTGTTTTCCGCACAGGAGTTCAGGTGAGACTCCTGGAGGTGCAGCTCTCTCTTTTGGTTTGGTGAACGGACCCGTGGGATACCCTTATGGCACCCATGGTTGGGGGTACAACCCTGTGCCCCTAGTGTATGTTTTTGGGCACCTGTGGGTGACCCACAGAGCAGGGTATGGGCTGGTGGCAGCTCCATGCTGAAGTTGACAGGTGCGCGGAGTAGCCTCCATTTTATGATACCCCGGCCCTGCCATTGGGATCAGTTGATTCCTGATGGAAAACAAGATGACCCCTGTGGCCTCTTGCTTTCTATTACCCATTACCTTGTTTTCCCAAAGTCCTGGGAAGCCCTTACTCTGTCCCTTCCCCCTGACTGGCTGTTGGGTGGAAATGCCATATATGGTGTTGTTGTGAAGGCCCGGCCAGACTAGCTGGAGCCTTCCCAGTGATGTATGTTGTGGGTACCTCCTGTGGGTTGGACCTGGGTGAATAGAGTGTGTGACAAATATGCATTCTGTGTTGTGGATGTCTAGTATCTGGTGGTTGACACAATGACTGAGACAGCCCTGCCCGAAACCGGTATGAATGCAGCTTGGAGTGTTGAATGGCTCGGTACTTGTCCCAATAAACATAACTTGTTGTGAGTGTCTGGAGAGAAGTGAATGGCCTGAATACCTTGTGTGCCTGATTGGCTGCCTGCCTGCATGAATGCCCTTAGTCGTGATTGGATGCTTGATTGTGACCCAGCGGAATGAATGGGAGGTCAGCAGTATATCTGGGGACCTCTCACTACTAGGAATTGTGTTCAGAAGCTGAGGTCCACCATGACGAGTAACTGGAGTAACTGACGCTTGACCTTGAAGCCCCGCTGGACGAGAAGGAGTGCTGTTGCTCTCCTTCGCAATCTAAAAGCTGCTGTGTTTCCAAGGACTGACCCAGAGAGGACCTGCTAAGGCACCCCCTTCCCGAGCTACGAGGGACCATCGTGCACAGCTGATCTTTGCCAAAGCTCCCTGGTAGGCAGACCTTCGACAGGCTGCCGACCCGAGACGGGGACTGCCGCGGAATTTCAAAGAGAAGCACTCGGACTGTTGTCCGCCACTGTCGACGATCGCCGTCGCAGACCAGAGCCGCCATGCTCCCGTTTGCCTAAGAACTTCCATTGATCATCGGACGCTCTCGTCTGCATCGTCACCCGCTTGTCTCCCGCTGGAGAAGGCCTGACCGTCGACGCGCCGAGGAACATCCACCGGTGGGTTTCCTGCCACCTAAAGACCACAGAGACGCTGATGACTCAACGCTCTTGCTGGGCCAGAATTCCTCATCATATCTTTGGGTCCAAAATTATCGTCACCGAGGTGCCCCGCATGTCCCTTACTTGCAGGACGCCAAAGCTCTGTCGTCGACGAGCACCGCTAGGAACAAAGCTGTCACTTCCCTGCCGTAGTTCACCCTGTTCCCCGTCAGACGTTCGACGACCCGTGACTCCTGCCTTAAAGGGAGGGCACTCAAGAAGGGCCATCGATTCCCCGACACCGAACGCCGAGGTCCTCGACACCTCTCGACGATCCGTGGCTCCCGCCTGAATGGGAGTCACTCAAGAAGGATCGGTCGACACATCATCAGAGAACTCTACTCAACCAAGTACATTGGGGGAGTAAAACCTTAATAGGAGGAAGTAAGACTACTGAACATTACCTGGACCGGGCTTGTGCTATATATCTTTTATTTACAGGTTGCCCAGGTGGGTGGATCTCCACACAGAACTGTGCCTATTGGTAGTGGTCAGCATTCTGCCTATTGTTTCAACCATCTTACGTTCCTGCCTATCTCTATTGCTGGTTTCCTCGTTATTAATCTGTGTGACATTTTAACCGTACAGTTGATGCACTTTAATGAGATTTGATAACATTGGTGGTACCACTCTAGAATTGTATATATTTATCATTATTGACTTCCGAGTACAAAATGCGTTATTGTGATTGTGTACATACCCTTGAATATTAATTATATAAAGACTGTGTTTTCAGTAATACAGTGTGTGGACATCCCTTTGTGGGGGTTCAGGGACTACACTTAAGAACCAGCCTGAATCACCTCCCGAGAAGCTAGGCCTTGATTGCTCGACCACGTACCAATAATAGAGAATCTTGGCTGGGGTTCTCTGTGCCTCTTCTCTACCATATAGAGAGCGGAAGTACAGACAGCCCCTACCAGTCTTTACACGGTTCACCCTGGGTCCCCCACAGCTGGATTCACATCCCCTTTTCACAATTACCATTTGTATTACCTAGAAAAGACTTTTGAATGTGCACAGGGTTTGGCTTGACCCGCTGCAGGACCACTTCGATGAACCCACTTCACAATTTTTCATTCTCAGTTGGATACCTAAAAGAGACCTTTTGAAGGAGCACCCATGTAGTGCCAGACCACTCTGTATATGGTATCCACTTTAGTTCCAAAAATGCAGTCACTCGTTCGATATTCAATTATGCCTTGGCCCTCTATGCGGGTAAGCCCTGGTATCTTCAACACACAAGCACCTTTCTTCATCTTTAATTCCCGGTCTTATGTTTCTTATCCTTGAGGGCTTGTGAAAGTATCGATTTTCTTCCTCTGAAAAGGCCAAAGGCAATTCCCTCCCTGCAACCCCTTCTGGATTCACTGTCTTACTCCTCATATTAAACCGCCATTTCGGAACTGCTGCTTCCTCGTGTGTTTTGCCTTACTTTGAGTGTGCTTTCATTCTCCACCTTTTATCAGTATGTGGAAAGGCAATGGAAGTCAGGTGTGTGCAATTATCTGTAATTTCCTGACTCTTCCTGACTCTTGTTTAGGGACATGACAGGTATACAGCTCTCATGGTAGTGTGTTGTCACTCACAGTGAACAGTCCATGAAAAAGTGTTTGTGTGGGAAAAGGGGGGTTGAGCTTCTTGGTATCCTACCTGGTAGGATAGAAAAAAGGTGTTACAAGGAATGGGGATCCTGTGTCTCACCCTTCAGTGTCCCACTTCCACTTCCCGAAGAACCCTCATTCAGGCAATCCTCCCGCACTGGGCCACCCCAAGGAACTGATTCAAATAGTGATGGCTTTGTCCTGGCCACCTGGATGACAGATCCCCGGGGACTAGCGGGTGAGACACCTTCAGGTTTCTCACATACCCTTCCCCTATGCGATGTAACTACATCTGTTTCACAGTGGAACCGGGAAAGGAAATCTACATTCCTTTGGTCTTTAAATTTTCGGTGCTCCACAGTGAAACAGTAGGGTTGCAGGTCTAAAAACCATTGCATGACTCGGGGCTGGTGTCCTTTCGCTGGCTAATCATAACCAGTGGAGAATTGTCCGTAACAAGTGTGAACTTTCTTCCTAGGAGGTAGTATCTAAGGTGGATAGTGGCCCGCTTGATGGCAAGGGCCTCTAATTCAAGCATGGAGTAATTTTTTCATGCGGGAAATGTTTGCTACTCGTAATCAAAATGGGATGTTCTAGTCTGTTGCAGACTTGTTATAAGACTGCTCCAAACCCTGTAAGGGAGACATCTGATTGTAATACAAATTATTTTGAGAAAGCTACTACCTTTAGGACTTGGGTCTGGCACAGCTTTTGTTTTAGGTTGTAGCATATATCATACTCGTCAGTCCAATGAATTTTCTGGGGTTTGGTGTATTTTAGTTTGTCTGTTAGCCTAGCTGTCCTGTCCGAGATGTTTGGGATAAACCTATGGTAACAACGGATTAGCCGTAGAAAATACTCTGAGATCTCTTTTAGTTGTAGGTTTAGGAGTATCTAAGATGGCTTTCACTTTCTCGTTTTGAGGTTGTACGCTACCATTCCCTACAGAAATTCTGAGATATTTAATGGCTGATTGGACCAGGCTGCATTTGGACGGATTGGCAGTTAGGCCGGCCTCTCTAAGGGCTCTCATAATAGTAAAATGTTTGAAAGGCGGTCCTCCCAAGTTTTACTATAAATGACAATATTGTCAATATAAGCTCCACAGAAATCGGACTAGGGCTGGAATATATTGTCCATCAGTCATTGGAAAGAGACTGGAGCGCTGTGTAACCCAAAAGGGAGGACATTGAATTGAAATAGTCCTAGGGGCATTGAGAATGCTGTCTTTTTCTTATCTGCCCCATATACTGAGACCTGCCAGTACCCTTTCATTAAATGTAGGGTGGATAGAAAAGTGACGTTTTTGAGTTTATCAATTAGGTCATTGAATATGCATTGAAGTTGGAAATAGCATTAACTTGGCTAAAGTACGATAGGGGAGGACCCTGGGCTTGAAGAGGGCTTGATAATTTGTGCTCTTAACATCCTATTCACTTCCTCAACCACTATCTGTTTACAGGCTTCCGAGAATCTATATGGTTTCTGATGAACCACGTTTCCCTTAAGTGTTCTAATGTAGTGTTAGGTGCCTTTTGCTCTTCCTAGTTTCTCTGAGAATACATCGGGAAACAATGTGACTAAATCTTTTAAATCTTCTTGTTGTTGAATAGATAGCTCTGGAGGAATTAATTCCTAGTTTCCTATCTCTTCTGGCACCAAACAGGATAGTATTGTGGCATGGGTGGACAACAGGTTTTCCTTCCACTCTTTTAAGAGATGTACATGATAGATGGACCTTCTGCTTACTGTCAGGTTGGGCTACCTTATAAGTACAGGTTCAATTAATTCCAGTATTTCATATGTCCCATGCCACTTATAGGCAAGCGTGTTTTCCTAGATTGGTAAGAGGACTAGTAGTTTGTGTCCTATGGAAAACTATCTTAAGCTCACCTTTTTGTCGTAAGTGGATTTTTGTTGGATTTGGGCTTTTCCCATATGAGAACAGACTAGATCTGAAACAAGTCTCATATGCTCTTGCAATTTGGTAATGGTTTTTGAGAGGGGAATGGGTGCCCCTTCTCGTTCTTCCCAGGTCTCCCGGAGCATGTCCAAGACATCTCAGGATTCTCTACCATAGAGTATTTCAAAAGGAGAGAAACCAGTCGATGCCTGAGAAGTTTTTCTTACTGCAAATAGTGCCCAGGGGATCATTGCCTTAGGGTATCTGGTTGCATAGTCAACAATCACGAGGACATATTTGTTGCCCAGTCCATGTGTTTCTAGAGGTCCAATGATGTCCATCCCGATTCTTGAAAAAGGGACTTGCATGGCTGGTAAAGGATTCAGAGGGGCAGCAATGGGATGTGAGTGCTGTTTTGTTTTTACATATTGTGCACTTCTGAATAAAGGTTTTTATATCAGCATGGATACCTGGCCAGCAAAACTTCCCACTGATATGTGCCTGGGTTTTGGATTGTCCTAAGTGCCCCCCGGTCAGATGGGAATGCGCAATCTCTAGTACTATGTTTAAGTGGGTTTTGAGGGTTACTAATTGTGTTTTTCCAAAGCCTTCTATATATATTTATTTTCTATATAGCAACTCCTGCTTTAAGAAGAAAAAAAGGGGTCCCATTTTCTATACCTTCTCCTACTAGAATAGCTTGTAAAAAAGCTTCAGCGAGGGCTGGATCATTTCACTGAGCGAAGGCTAGATCTGGATAGATGGTAGGCTCATCTCCCTTTCTTCCTTCCGATGTTAGAAGGTTTATCAGCTTCCCCAATGCCTAAGGTACCTCTTTCTGTTTTGTTTGGTTCACTTTCTTTAATATGGGGAAATAGAGCAATTTCCAGAATTCCTTGGTCAATTTGGTCCCCAAGATGTACTTCAAATGGGATTTCACCATTATTCTGTAAGGGAACCTTTATGTCTCTCCGTAAGCGGGATCAATGACCCCTGCTAGAACAGCTATATCAAACTTCCAAGCCAGGTCAGATTTTGGGCCAATCTTATGTAACTCCCAGGAGGGGGTATTAAAACCAAGTCTGTGGGAATCATTCCTCTTTTCCCAGGAGTTATAGTAGCCTCTCTACTGCTACATATATTAAAGCTTATTGATTCTTTTGTGGCAACAGCGGGATTGGACGCTCTATGACTAAGCTTCTAAAATTTTAGGGTTCCGCAATTTGTTTCAATTGAGTCACATCCCACTCTGACACCATATGTAAGGAAGGCATGGTATCAAAGTAAGACAGACACAATCGACCACAAGTGTTTATTGAACCTTATCAAGGGTGTGATAAATGCCTATCTAAACCTAAATCTAAAATGGGAGCAAGCTACGTCCATCAAATAATAATAATGCAACCCTAACCGAGTCTTGTCAAAATAAAAAGGGCGTATATCATAAAACCTATAGCCAATCCTTACTAGGGATGTAACGGTATAACGGTATACCGTTAAAGATACCGTGAACCACTTAATTGAACAATAATAACCGTCACATTGTTTATACCGTTCATACCGTTCATACCGTTAAGTGTGCTTTTCAATCTGATTTGGAAAGGCTGCAGTAAGCAATTGCTGCGCAGTCTTGGTTTTGCACTGTTGGATGTGCCGTCTGCCAAGTAGTTTCAGTTGGAGCAGTTTTTAATGCCATTCCATAAACCACACGTGCCTTACACAAAATCAATATGTTAGCAATAGGAAGAATAGATACAGTGCCAAGAAGGAAAAGGGTTTACTTTGGGGTGGCGGCTTTGGGGTTTATATATTTATAATGGATAATGTTCTCTAAACATGTGGCAATGGGGGACGTCCCTGGTTCTATCATTGAATTTACATATAATAAGTCACACTGCGAAATTCACTCATCTCTGTGGGTATTCCCTGCTGCCATACCAAAGGGTAACATGTCAGTGATTACTGAACACCTTTTGGCCCGCAAGTAAACTAAAGGCTGTAACGTAAAGAGAAAGTGTGTGTGTGTGTGTGTGTGTGTGTGTGTGTATACAAGCGTATACTACCATCAGCCTCCAATGATCTGTGGCATGCAGGTTATCAAGATGGCAACATGATCATCTTCACCAGTAGCCAGTGGGGAAGCAAAAAGCCTAAATGACCACTTAAGAAAAGCTATTCAGTTTGCTTTGCCTGTTGCAGCAGGCCTCCACCCCATCCCCTCCTCTCCACACGTGTGTTTGTGTTTGGTGGAAGCAAGGCATTTCAGTGGAAAGTATGTTGAAAAGCCCAATTCTGGCCCTGGGTGCCTGGTTTTGTTTGTGATGATACATCTGTCAATTTATGACCTTTTAGAAAATATTTGTTAAGATCAGTTAACTCCACCTGCTATACCGCGATAACCATGATATACCGTCATTTGGCAAGAAGGTTATCGTACCATCATAAAACGAATACCGTGACACCCCTAATCCTTACTGCTAATTTACAAATAGTGTGGGGAAATGTTCATGAAAAAGAAAGCAGTGTTCACAAAATGATAAATCAGGATGTTCAGGCCTTTGGCCTACCTTCCCCACATTTTCAGCACGGGACAAGGCGGTTCACTCAAGCATAGCACACTCTTGGGCTTCGTCGGCACAAGGACACATTTCCATTACCAACATCAGTCCCTTCTATACCCAGATCTCTTGTGTCATCAAAGTCTCTTGATTCAGAGGGCCTGATGTATCAGAACCAAAAAGTTCCTTTAAAAACTACGCAAGTCAGGTGAGTCAATCCTCACCCTCGATCCCCCTCTTCTGGGCTTAGATCCCCTTTTATACAATTAGTTTCCCTCAGCCGGGCTCAGACCAGTCTAAGTTTAATTTGGTGGGATCCCTCAGTCTGGTTCATGTTAGCCACAGCAATACCTTTTCTCAGGTGACTTGCGGTTGACCCCGGAACCCCCTCAGCTGAGTTCAGATCTCCTTTTCACAGTTACAGTTCATATTGGCTATCAAAGACTTTCGAATGTGCACAGGGTTTGGCTTGACTCATTGCAGGACCACTTTGATTTCCCAGTTCACAATTTTACACTCTCCGTTGGTTACCTAGCGGAGACCGTTCGAATGAGCACCCACATGGCGCAGGACCACTCTGCATAAAGTATCCATTTTAGTTCCAAAAGTTCAGCCACTCCTTGGATATTAAATTATCTTTGAGTCACTCATCACTTATTCCTTACACTTTGCTCTTTGCAGATTTCTTCCATGCATCGTTGCTGCTTGCAACCTTGGTTTTAACACAGCCTGGTCTGCTTTAAGTTTCCCCGACTCACTGGCTGTGTTGGCCTTATCAGAGTGGCTTTGTTGTCTGAGCCAAGGACAGTATCATGGCTCAATCACTCCTCCCCACCTCGGCCGTTGTTGTAGGAAAGCCCCGGATACCTTCGGTAAACACTATGCAACTTTCCTCAGCTTTAATTCCCAGTCATATGTTTCTTATCCTCAAGGGCTTGTGAAAGTAACAGTTTTCTTCCTCTGAAAAGGCCAAGGGAAATTCCCTCTTCACAACCCCTTCTGATTTGCTGTCTTTCTCATCGTATTAAACCGCCAACTCGGAACTGCTGTTTCCTTGTGTGTTTTACCTTGCTCTGAGTGTGCTTTCGTGCGCTGCCTTTTATCTGTGTGGGGAAGGGTAATGGAAGTCAGGTGTGTGTAATTATCAGTAATTGCCTGACTCTGCACGATCCTTGTATTGGGACATGTCAGGTATACAGCTCTGGTGTTAGTCCTTTGTCGCTCACCCTGAACTGTCTATGAGAACGTGTTTGTTTCTGAAATGGGAGGGATGAGATTCTAGGTATCCTACCTGGTAGGATGGGAAAAAGGTGTTACTGGGGCTGGCAGCTGTGGAAACGACAATGGGAGTGCAGGTTCTGTGGGCAAGGGCACACCATGTGGAACTGCTGTGGGTGCTTGTGAATATGGCTGAGGGTATGGGCTGGCCCTCCCTGAATGTATGGGTGCATCTGCTGCTGTGGGTATGCGATCGATTGTCCCCTTCTACATTCTCTCGAAAAAAGTGGCCCACCCGTCCATACATCCAACACTGTTCTGCTCCTCCACGTGACTCCATTCCTCCAAAACCCCCCACCCTCCCTGTCCCCCTGAGATCCCACCCTCTTCCTCACTGATACCACCGGGAAACCATCTGTGGTATTTGTGCACTCTGAGCTATTTCATTCTCTTTATTTTAACTGTTTGCAATGGTGTACAAAAATAGATGTTATTTCTGCCCATCCCTTAACTTTGATCCCCACTATCTTATGCAGAGTCTTCTGTACTTCTTTTGGAAGTCCTCTTTTAATCACAAAATAAAAGAACGGAATTGCCCGGTCCCACAAATCAGCTGTTTCTTCCACCCACCTCTCATAAATTTGTAAAATATACTGAGCTGGGTCTTCATCATCCTGAATTGTCTGCTGCATTATTGATTGAAGATCTGATGTGTCTGTATCTGTACACCGTAGCACTGCCCACACTTGAGGCCTAATGTCATTGAAATGTGCTACATCATGACTATCGTCTCCTAACTTCACTCCTGGGTATCCCGCTTTGACCCAAATATTATCGGCCTGATCTCCAATATTGCAACAAACAACCTCTTCAAGTCTCCCACTGCCAATGTTGTACCAGCTGTCTGTTTCTCAAAGGCATATATCCACTTACCCGCTCCAGTTGTGAGAGATGGGAGTGCCTTTAATACATTATTTTTGTAGAAGTGGACCGATGGTATATACTGGGCCCTGCCCGGACCATTATGTAATAATGGAAACTGTGCCCTCATTGTCTGGCTCACTTTCTCTTTCCCTGCCAGCAATCTTTTTGCCACTGCCATACGCCCATACTTATTTCAAAACCTAGGTCCCCAAAAACTCTTAACACATGGTGAAATTGCTGGCGGCTCTTCTTCATCTTCCAAATCGTCCACCGTAACCCACTTCTCGTCCTCTGGGCATGTCCGTTCATAATCATCATCGAACCATAACATCCCATA
Source organism: Ambystoma mexicanum (assembly GCF_040938575.1). NCBI lineage: Eukaryota > Metazoa > Chordata > Amphibia > Caudata > Ambystomatidae > Ambystoma > Ambystoma mexicanum. The sequence continues at coordinate 1,245,690,462 of NC_090930.1, read as the reverse complement.
ATCCAAACTATTAGCCCTCCTTCTCCTTCTCTCCTCCCTCTCTTTCTCAACGTGCACAAGCCTAATTGTATAGCGATCAATTCTAAACAAAATGTCTAACACCCTCCATTCGTCAGTTCCAACAGGTGCCCGCTGTCCATCTCTCTTTTCCAACTTCAGCCTTGCTAACTCTGGCTCTACCTTTGATGTGTCTATTAGCTCCCTCTGTGGCTTGCTATCAGAAGCTGCAGATGCTATAGGATGTGGACGCTTTTGAGACTGGCCCAGTGTGGGTGGCTGGGAGCAGTCACGGGCAAAGAGGCATAAGTAGGATTTGTGTATTCTGATACAGTATGTGTGGGGTAGCACCCTAGTGGTGGAGACTGGCCTTCTTCTGCAGGGGACACTGTGTCAGGAGCTACTGGTGCGCTCGTGGTAATGGACATGGTGGTGGTCGGGACACAAATAGTGGGAGCCCTGTTTGTCATTGTAGGGGAATCAATAGGAACATCTTCCAAATCTTCCACCATTTTCCACAACTCTAGGACTTCCTTTCTGTTCTTTAACTTTTTTCCTCTAGATCTAACTGCTAAAAATGCTCAAAATTGCTTTATTATTTGTTCCCTGTTCCGGCTATGACCTCTGCATTCCCCTTTGGTCTCTGCTAACCATCGTTTATGATATTTGATCCTTTCTCGGTACAAAGGGAGAGCTTTACACATATACTCCAATGGGGTTTGAAGTCTCCATTGCAGCCGCCCCGCTAACCTTATACAATATTTCAACTGACCACACGCCAAACCAGTGGGGTTGTACTCACCCGTTACTTCTCTTGTACTCCCGCTTCGAACACCCCACCCTTCCCCACACTCACGCCCCCCTCTCCACACTGTCCTCAAACAAGTCCTCACACCACCCACTAACCTCCTCTCATAGAACAAAATCAGGCCCTCCCCTGGCATTTCGCCATCACAATAACACAAACAACAATAACATCACAATAACAAAAAATATGTTGCCATTTCAACACCTCCGATATATCAGGTGGGGAGATCCAAGGTCCACAAAAGGCCTCTAACACAACTATTCTTACTCTCACGCCCTCCTTACTGGGTGGAGACATCCCAGGCCCACTATGTACGCAGACCGTCTATCCATATCTTTTCCTTTGTTTAACAGTGCTGTCTTCTTCCATAGTGATAGGAAGGGTGCTGTTACACAGCAGTATCTATATAATAACAAAACCAACTTATAAAAAATGCCACATGGCCTTTCACATTTTTCAGCCATTCTTTGTACTCTGCACTCTCACCACTCATCACTCCCTCAAACACTTGCCCTCGCCTTCCTTGCCCGCTTATTTTTCTCTGCAAAAAGGTGCACTTATATCTAAATGCTCTCCCGAAATCCTCTGCTGGTCCCATCAATGGCCTGCACAATCAGAGAACAGTTCCCTGCTCCAAAGAACAGACAGGAATTCTCATAATATTGCTCCTGCAAACCTCTAGAAGGTGCATGCAAGGGGAATGGTCACTGCTAGTCGGTGCAGCCCCTCCAGATGTACGTCCAGGAATCTTCTGTCCTCACAGGGGAGTCTGGGATCACGTCATGGTCACCAATTGTGTAGGGTAAACCTCCAACAGGCTCAGTGCACCCTTTTGCTTCATCAAAGCAAGCAGCATATTATAACTGCAAAGATCATCATCTATGACACACAAGATATACAGTGTTCATCTCCCAGCCTCATTGGCTACCAACAATATACATACTACTCATTACATTTGAACCCACAGTTCATTGGCCACATTCTCTTCAACTCCAACTTCTCCACACATGGGTTTTGGTCTCTTCGCCATAGATTGCTCACTTACTCACTCACTCAATGAATGAAAAAGGAAATAAAAAGTGTTGCAGTGTCCAAAGTAAGATGGGCATCCACTGCATATGCCTAAATTGCATCACATCTGTGCACATTAGGACAATGCCATGCAGGTGTGATGCATGCATGCACCGACTATTTGTAGCATTACATTGTGGATTTGTACATGAACAGCACATGCTGCTTGTGGTGCAGAACACGTCAATAGTGTCATTCCTCTGATTTGCTCACTCTGCTGCCTGGTGGAGGTACTGGAGACACATATGCCTCGATTTTCCTCCTGTCCTCTGCCATTTTGTGCCTCCTCCTGCTATATTATGCCTTCTCTGATCAACATCTTCTGCCTCCACTGGTTGCCTGTGAGTGCCTGATTTTCGTTCATTGTCTGTTCTTCTGTGGATCCCCTGTCACACTCTGTGACCACTAGATCTGCCTTATTAGGACCCAGGTTCAACCCACCAACCTCACGTGTGCCATGTCAGCAACATCTTCCATCACCCTCAAGCTGGTGAGGCTGAGGGCTGTCATTTTCTCTGCTGATGAAGTTGACATGCTGGGTGAACAGCTCCACACCCATTATGAGTCCCTCTTCAATCTGCAGGCCTGTATCCAAGCTACCGGTATGTTTCCACAGGTTGAATAGTAGCACTGAATTACAATGTCCTGGATGAGTAAGCATGAAGTGAACAATGAAGTGCTGTTCATGGCATTTGTGTGGCAAAAGTTGTGAACAGCATGAAGCTTCATTCCAACACTGGAAATATGTTATGGCATACATGGGTTAGGTGGACAAATGGAGACGTCAAGTCAGGCCCCTTTGGCTGACAAAGAAGCCATGTGCTTGCAATGTAAAATGCTGATGGCAAGCCCACAACCAAGTAGACAACACTGACTCTGAGTTTGAGGACATGTAGTGTACATTCATTGAACACTAATTCCAATGTTATGATATAAATGACATCAGACAAAATCAGCATCACAAATGTCTTGTAAATTCCATCTGACAAACACATGTGGGCCATTTGTGACATGGATCTGGTCAACTGTACAATTTCTGTCACGGGTGAGTGATGAGAAAACCAGGTCCATGGACATAATTCTGCTTGTGTTATTCAAGACTATATGTGTATACCCATTGAGCACTATTTGGTTACCCACACCCCTGAACTATTCACAACAATATGCCACACATATTGCAAAAGTAGCATGCAAAGGTGCTTACCAGAAACAACATGTGTACGTCACCAGTAGAATTTCTGTGTGATGTGCCAATCCGGATGGTTGTATGTCAGAGCAGGCACTATGAGACACTTCCACAACTCCATTGTCATTGGGCATGCAATGCATCCCATCCACACACAGGTGATGGTGCCAATGCTGACAACCAATGTTAAGGACTTTAAATCTTACCCTTATCCTTTCACAACAGGGCCAGGGATCCAGCTGATGTGGACATAAGGACTAGTCCATGTTCACATTAACACAATACTACTGTCTTCAATTTCTCGACCAGCATGTGAAGCTTAATGTTGTTTAGTTGAGTGTTATATCCCCCTGCCCCTGTTTGCAACTCACAGCACTGTGTAAATGCACTTTTCACATCCCCTCTAAGTGATGTTCATTTAGGGATTGCACATTTGCATCACATGATCTCAGCAGTAGGGACTGGCACATGTGTAGGATTTTCTTGACATGCACATTTTCTAATATTGACTCTCTGGTTCACCATCCAGGCCAGTCATGCCAATCAATGAGGAGGCATACATGGTGTGTCATTCAAAATGTTTTTTGTGTGGGAACCTGCAGCTTTGCTGCTTGATCATCAGAAACGGGGGTTCCTCTATGAGCTCTTTGTGCGCGGACACTGCTTCTTCACCTGTTCAAACTAATGTCACACATGTATCCAGAGTTGCCTACATTCAAAGATGTCATGTGTATCCCTCTATGTACACATGTTTACAGTCCAAATATCTAGCACCATGTAGTATTTGCACAACTTATGCAGACAAATAGAAATGAGACATGTAGGTGTTGCGTATTTTTTATGAAGTATAGTCAGGGATGCATAAAGCAAGATGTGGTTCAATGAAGATGCTACCTTGATGCCAACGGCACATGGGACCATGTGCCCTTTTCATGAGCCTACCTGCAGGAAACATCTAGGTCACTGCTTCATTGATATGATATTATGATATAATATTTTATTAATATCACGCTCATACACACATGTTTCCTTTGCTATTGGAATGTAAAATGAGTAGTTTTGATGGATATGTTATGTTATGTTAATTTGCACTAATTTAGCGCCTTATGTACCATTGGTATGGTCTCAAGGTGCTGGTAGGTTGAACAGCCTCGGGACCGAAGTTCAGGTCAGTAGAGAGAATTTAGAGAGTCAAAAGGTGCGTGTGAGTTCCGGATATGTGTGCAGCTGGTGTGGCATCGTGTGATAGCTAGCTGCTTCTTAGTTGTAGGTGAGGAGGCTGAGAGATCAGGAGTATGTGTTCGTTCTGGCAGGTTATTATCCAGACCGGTTTGGCTGCGTTAGGCCTGAGGAGAAACGCCTAGGCTGGCGGGTGTGTAACCAGCAGTGTTTAGTTAGGGTGATGGGGAGAATGAGGCAAATTATGGTATGAGAACAGCTATACCGAATGGTGTCATAGTTTTGCTGTGTTCTATTTGAGTGGTGATGTAAAGGAGAGAGTAAGCGTGGAGATGTAGATATGGTGGTTTACCTTAGCTGCTTGAGACCAAGCCCACTTCAATAGTTCCATGTACTCCATCTGTTCCATGTACTCCATCCGTTGCATGTACTCTGACTGTCCATGCATTACAACCGTGCCAAGCACTCAAAGCTGTTAGTTTCAATGTCCTTTCAAACCATTCCATGTAAGTCATGTTATTCTATGCGTTCCAATCCGTTCCGTGCACTCCGATCCGTTTCATGCACTCCAATCCGTTCCATGCTTTCCAGTCCATTCCATGCACTCGCGACTGTTCTGTGTCCTCGCATCCATTCCATGCACTCCACTTCTTTCCAAGCACTCTAGTCAGTTCCAAGCGCTCCAGTCTGTTCCACAGACTTCAACCATTTTATGCACTCCAACCATTTATGCACTGCTGATTTTATTTGTTCTATCTTGTATTATCCTTTGGTCCATGCATCATCGATCCACATATGTCCTCTTCACTCGTTCTGTCCACTTAACTGATTATACCCATTTCACATGTTCTATCCACTTCACCCGTTTCACCCACTTTACAGGTTCCATCCACCTACTTCATCCGATTTACCATTCTACCCGTTCCACTCATTTCACCTATTCTACATCAGTTCACCCGTTCCATCCACATACTTCGCTCGTTCTATCCACATATTTCAACTGTTTCATCCACATGCTTCACCCGTTCCAACCACATGCTTCATCCATTTCATACACATACTTTACGCATTCCATCCACACACTTCATCCATTTCATCCACAAACTTCATGCGTTCCATCCATATGCTTCACCTGTTCCCACCGCATGCGTTATCAGTTCCATCCACATACTTCATGCGTTCCATCCCCATAATTCATGCATTCCTTCCACATACTTCACCTTTTCCATCGATATACTTTGTCCGTTCCACCCAGTTCATCCGTTCCAACCAGTTCGTCCATTCCACCCAGTTCACCTGTTCCACCCAGTCCAACCGTTCCACCCAGTCCAACCGTTCTACCCAGTTCATCCGTTCTACCCAGTTCATCCGTTCTACCCAGTTCATCCGTTCTACCAGGTTCATCTGTTCCACCCATTTCATCCATTCCACTCAGTTCATCCGTTCCACCCAGTTCATCCGTTCCACCCAGTCTATCCGTTCTACCCAATACATCCATTTGACTCAGTTCCTCTGTTCGACCCAGATTCATCCGTTCCATCCAGTCCATCCGTTCCACTCACATACTTCACCTGTTTGAATTTCATACTTCCTCCGTTCTGACCATATTTTTCATTTTATCTATCCACGTCACCCGTTTCATCCACATACTTCAGTCGTTGTATTCGATATATTTGACCTATTTTGTCCACATACTTCACCCGTCCCTTCCTCGTACTTTACCAATATCGTAAAAAAAATCATCTGTTCTTCCAGCTACTTCCTCCTTTCCTACCACCCACTTCCATCCACATACATTATCCGTTTGAACCGCACTCAATACCCAACATCCGCTCTGCACTCTACACCCGCTCCGCACTCTACACCCAGTCTACGCCTGCTCCCCGCTCCGCATTTTACGCCCGCTATTCGCGCCGAATACTACACCCGATCCGCACTCTATACTCGCTCCGCATTCTACACCCGCTCCGTAGCTGCACCATACCATATGTCCGCTCAATGCTTCACATCGGCTCAACACCACTGTACTTTACATCTGCTCAATACCCTAGGTCCGCTCAACACTCTACATCTGCTCAGCACCATCAGGCTCTACATCCGCTCCACACCATAGATCTGCTCAACATCATACATTGCTCCACTCAGTTATCCACTTACACCCTATGTCCGCACCAATAATCTATATCTGCACCACCAACTATGCATTCATCCGCACTACGCACTCATTCGCTTTATGCATCCATCCTCTCTGCACACTTATCCACTCTGCACACTCATCCACTCTGCACGCTCATCCACTCTGCACGCTCATCCACTCTGCACGCTCATCCGCTCTGTGCGCTCATCCGCTCTGCATGCTCATCCAATCTACACGCTCATCCGCTCAAGCCACTCATTCGCTCTATGCACTCATCTGCTCTACGCACTCATCTGCTCTACGCGCTTCATCTGTTCATCCGCTCTGCACCCTCATCCGCTCTGCACCCTCATCCGCTCTGAGCACTCATCTGCTCTGTGTACTCATCTGCTCTGAGCCCTCATCCGCTCTGCGCCCTCATCCGCTCTGCGCCCTCATCCGCTCTGAGCACTCATCCGCTCTGCGCACTCATCCGCTCTGCGCACTCATCTGCTCTGCACACTTACCTGCTCTGTGAACTCATCCGCTCAGTGCATTCATCCACTCAACCTACTCATCTGGCCTACGCAATACATCCGCTCTATGCAATTCAACCGCTCTACGTGATTCATCCGCTCTGCGCACTCATCCGCTCAACGCACTCATCCGCTCACGCACTCATCCGCTCAACGCACTCATCTGCTCTGCGCACTCATCTGCTCTGCGCACTCATCCACTCTGCGCACTCATCCACTCTGCGCGCTCATCCACTCTGCACGCTCATCCACTCTGTGCGCTCATCCACTCTGCGTGCTCATCCACTCTGCGCACTCATCCACTCTGCATGCTCATCCAATCTGCACGCTCATCCGCTCAAGCCACTCATCCGCTCTACGCACTCATCTGCTCTACGTGCTTAATCCGTTCATCCGCTCTGCACCCTCATCCGCTCTGAGCACTCATCCGCTCTGCGTACTCATCCGCTCTGTGCCCTCATCCGCTCTGTGTACTCATCCGCTCTGCGCACTCATCCGCTCTGAGCACTCATCCGCTCTGAACACTCATCCGCTCTGCGTACTCATCCGCTCTGTGCCCTCATCCGCTCTGTGCCCTCATCCGCTTTGTGCCCTCATCCGCTCTGCGCACTCATCCGCTCTGCGCACCCATCCGCTCTGTGCACTCATCCGCTCAGCGCATTCATCCACTCAACCTACTCATCCGGTCTACGCAATTCATCCGCTCCACGCAATTCATCTGCTCCTCGCGATTCATCCACTCTGCGCACTCATCCGGTCAACGCACTCATTGGCTCTACACACTTCATCCGTTCATCCACTCTGCGCACTCATCCGCTCAACACACTCATCCGCTCTGCGCACTCATCCGCTCTGCGCACTCATGCGCTCTACGCACTCATCTGCTCTATGCGATTCATCCGCTCTACGCGATTCATCCGCTCAACGCACTCATCCGCACTATGCGTTTCATCTGCTCTATGCATTTCATCCTCTCTGTGCACTCATCCGCTCTGCGCACTCGTCAGCTCAACGTACTCATCCGCTCTACGCGCTTCATCCACTTCACCGACTTCATCAGCTCCACTTCGTTTGTTCACCCTTATTACTCGTTTCATCTGCTCTACACGTTTCATCTGCTCTACGCGATTCATCCGCTCTGCGCACTCGTCCGCTGTGCGGACTCATCCGCTCAACAGACTCATCCGCTCTGTGCACTCATCCGCTCTACGCACTCATCCGCGCAGCACGTACATCCACCCTACCCACTTATCCGCCCTACCCACTTATCCGCCCTACGCACTCATCCGCCCTACGCACTCATCCGCCCTACGCACTCATCCGCCCTACGCACTCATCCGCCCTACGCACTCATCTGCTATATGCACTCATCCGCTCTACGCGCTTCATCCGTTCATCTGCTCTACGCACTCATCGGCTCTACGCACTTCATCTGTTTATTCACTCTGCGTACTCATCTGCTCAACGTACTCATCTGCTCTATGCATTCATCCGCTATGAGCGCTCATCCGCTCAATGCACTCATCCGCTCTACACACTCATTCGCTCTGCGCACTCATCCGCTCTACGCGTTTCCTCTACTCTATGCGTTTCATCCATTCTACGAGACTCATTTGCTCTGCGCACTCAACCGCTCTGCACACTCATCCGCTCTGCGCACTCATCAGCTCAACGTACTCATCCGCTCTACGTGCTTCATCCACTTCACCAACATCAACAGCTCCACTTCGTTCGTTCACCCTTATTATGCGTTTCATCCGCTCTGCACGATTTGTCTGTTCTGCGCAGTCATCTGCTCTGCGCACTCATCCGCTCTGCGCACTCATTCGCTCTATGCGCATCATCCACTTCACCGGCTCCACTTCTTTCGTTTTCCCTTATTATGCGTTTCAACCGCTCTACGCGATTCATCTGCTCTACGCGATTCATCCGGTCTGCGCGCTCATCCGCTCTACGCACTCATCGGCTATACGCGCTTCATACGTTCATCCGCTTTGTGCAATCATCCGCACAATGCACTCATCCGCTCTGCGCATTCATTCGCTCTGCGCACTAATCCGCTCTACGTGTTTCCTCCGCTCTACGTGTTTCATCCGTTCTACGAGACTCATCTGCTCTGCGCACTCAACCGCTCTGCGCACTCATCAGCTCAACGTATTCATCCACTCTATGCGCTTCATCCACTTCACCGACATCATCAGCTCCACTTTGTTCGTTCAACCTTATTACAGGTTTCATCCGCTCTATGCGATTTGCCCTCTCTGCGCACTCATCTGCTCTGCGCACTCATCTGCTCTGCGCACTAATCCGCTCTATGCGCTTCATCCACTTCACCGGCTCCACTTCTTTCGTTCACCCTTATTACGCGTTTCATCCACTCTACGCTATTCATCCGCTCTGCGCACTCATCTGCTCTGCGCACTCATCCGCTCTACGCACTCATCTGCTCTACGCACTTCAACCCGCTCCACTTCCTTCGTTCACCCTTATTATTATTTTTTTTAATTAATTTTAATTTGTTAGTCCTTTTTAGTCAACCAATAGAGATTATTAGTTTTCGATCTCTCGCTCGGATCATGACGCTACATTTCTATTTATGATTTAGCATTATCCAGTTTGAGTTAGTTAGAGTTCGGGGTCGGTTTTAGGGGAAGAGCCACGTTTTCAGTAGTTTGCGGAAAGACATGAGGTCTTCAGTGAGTTGGATGTGGGGTGGGAGTGTGTTCCACAGTTTGGGGGCCAAGGCTGAGAAGGACGATCCGCCTAACCTGACTGAATTTGTTTTGGTGTGACTAGGGGGCCAGCTAAGCTTAATCTTAGAGTATGTGCTGGCTGGTAGGGTTTTAGTTTGTCTTGTAGATATTGAGGTCCGGTTTTATGCAGTGCTTGGTGAGAAATGCATAGAGTTTTGAAGATCACCCTTCGGGCAACCGGAAGCCAGTGCAGAGTTTTAAGGGCTGGGGAGATGTGGACTCTCGGGCCAAGCGCTAGTAGCAGTTTGGCTGCAGTGTTTTGTGCACTTTGGAGTTTAGTCAGTTGGTATGCATGGATTCCGAGGTAGAGGGGGTTAGCGTAGTCAGTCTTGATATAACAATTGATTGGACTGCAGTTAGTCTGTTGGCAAAGGAGAGGTATGGAAAAATGCACCTAAGAGTTTTAAGGTGGTAGTGGCAGGACTTTGAGACGTTATTGACTTGGCGCGAGAGTGTTAGGTCGGAGTCTAGGGTGCATCCAAGATTGTTTACTGAATTAGAGGGGGTCGGTGAATTGCCCATGGCAGATGGCCAGGGTAGTGGGTGTGGAAGAAGTTCGGTGTTGCCACATACCATGATTTTGGTTTTGGAGGGGTTAAGCAAGAGGTGGTTTGTGGTCATCTAGAGCTCTATGTCGAGGAGGCAGGAGGCAAGGTCAGGTCGACAGTTGGATTTTGAGTTCAAGAGTTTTATAATTAGTTGTGTGTCATCAGCGTAGTTGTAGCACAGGATGTTGTGCAAATGAATTATTCATGGGAGGGTGGCCATGTAGAGATTGAACAGGAAGGCTGATAGGCAAGCTCCTTGTGGAACTCCTGTGTCGACTGGACGGGCTTGGGAGGAATAGGTGGATAGTAGGGTTATTTGGTTCCTATTTTTGAGGAAGGATGCTATCCATTTGAAAGTGGTTCCACGGATTCCTAGGGAGTGGAGGCGGTCAAGGAGGATTGAGTGGTTGATTGTGTCGAAGGCAGCGGATGGGTCAAGAAGGATTAACGCGGCGCATCCGGCAGAGTCTGCCGTGTTTTTAAGGTCATCCCAGATTGAGGTTAGGGTGGTTTTGGTTCCGTGTTGGGCTCTGAAACCTGATTGAGCGGGGTCTAGGAGATTGTTGGCTTCGACAAAGGCATTTAGTTGGGAGTAAGCAGTTCGGTCGCTGGGTTTGGCAAGGAATCTTGTGTTTGAGATGGGGTGGTAGTTTTTAGGCTCGAGAGGGTCGAGGGAAGGTTTTTTTATACGTGGTTTGATGTGAACCATTTTGAAGGCATCTGTAAAGATTCCTGAGGCAAGGGCGCCATTTATGATGGTTCTTGCGTGTTCTCCTGTGCAGGTAGATGCAAAAATGTCTTTGAGGGTTGTGGCCGGGCACGAGACCAGCGGAGAGCCAGATGGTTTGCCGGCAGAGAGAAGTTTGAGAAATTGGTCAGCTGATATTGGACTAAAGGAGTAGAATGTTGGTTGGGTAGTGGTCGCAGGTGGTGGGTTGGCCGGTATGGAGGGTGGGTTGCCTGGTGGGTGCAGGAGAGCTAGTTTGTTGGTTAGAGCATTTGTTCTTTCGAGTGCTGTGGTGTAAAAGTGGAGAGAGTGTGAGTCTCACAGCAATTGTGAGGGGGTCGGGACAGTGGTGGTGCATGATGGTTTGGTGAATTCGGTGATGATTTTGTGAAGTTCTTTGTTTGGGTTTTTACAGTTTAGGATTCGGGAGTTGTAGTGGGCTTTTTTTGCTTTCCGGATTTCGGCCTTGTACTGATGAAGGTGCATGGCCAAGGTGGCTCTGCTCAGGGGAGTTTTGTCTTTCCGCAATTTGCGTTCTTTGTATTTATATAGTCGTTTACTGGTCTTCAATTCAGGTGTGAACCATCTAGGGAAAAGGCCACGGCGGGCTGATGGTTTGCAGGAGGGTGTGAGCCGCATTAGTGAGGTGTTGAGCAATGAGTCAAAGGCATCGGGGTTAGTTGATTATTGAGTAGGCAGGTAGGCGGGGAAGACTGGAGGAGTGCGTCAGCTAGGTCAGGAAGGATTATTAGTTTCTTCCAGCATTTGCGTAGATTCGGAGGTTCAGGTTTGGGTGAGTGCATGGCAAAAGAGACAATGAAGTGATCGGACCAGATGATCGGGGTAGGGGGGTTTAGATGTATCCGGTTGTGAGAGCTGAAGATGGCATCAAGAGTGTTTCCTCTATAGTGAGTTGGGCCGTTTATGTGGGGTTGGAGGTTAATTGCATCTAGGCCGTCAACCAGAGAGTGTGTCATAGATTGGTGGGAATGTTGAGCCATATGTTCAAATCTCCTAGAAGGGTGAGGTTGGGATGGTTTAATTGGAGGGCGGCAATAGAGTCGCAGAGGTTGTTTGAGAATTGTCTATCGTAGCCAGGGGGTCTGTAGATTATTAGGAAGCTGAGGGAGAATGAAGGGGAAAGGAATAGTTTGACAGGGAGTGATTTGCATGAAGGAATGGAAGGTTGGTTGTCGATCATTGAGACGTGGAAGTGAGACTTGAAGGCGAATGCTATTCCTCCTCCTCTAGAGGGGCGGTTTAGTGGGATGAGGGAGTAGCAGGGGGGAAGGCTTCATTGGCGATAGGGGCGAAGTCGTCAGAGAACCAGGTTTCGGTGATGAAGACCAGGTCTGGTTTGTCAGAGGCGAGGAGGTCAAAGATGCTGTGTCTGTTTTTTGCTACGGATCGGGCATTAAATAGTATGCAATTCACTTCATTAGAGGAGGTTGCTGTCGGAGCTGCAGAGATGGGGGTGGAGGGCAGAGGGTGGAAAATTGAGCGCGAGAGGGGTGGGGTGGATGATGGTCGATGGGAAGAGAGGGCGAGCAAAAAAGTTGGTGGGTTTTGGGAGGGAGTGGAAGGATGCGTGTGTTGGGATGATTGCGTTTGGCATGGGGAATTGAAGGTGGGGTGTGGGTAGTTAGGGGTTTCAGTTGAGGTCGGTGAGAAATCGAGGGAGAGGGGTTTCAGGCAGGGAGAGGCGTGGGGGGAAGGAGGTGAAGGGGGGTGCAGTGGTGGGTCGAGGCAGGGGGGCGATGAGCGCTGAGAGATTGAGTGGGACCAGGTACGTTTCCTTTTTAGTGTCTTTGTTGCGATTGGTGTGTGCGAGAGGGTAGGGGGGGCCAGAGGGGGAGAGGGATGAGGATTCCGTTATCGCTAGGGCTAAGCGTGCAGTTTTTAGGGAGGGGAAGGAGTGTGGTCGGGGGGATGTTGGTGGGGGTTGATGGGAAAAGCGCTAGGTGCATGATCACTGGACAGGGTGTGCCTGGGAGGCTAGTGAGGGGAGCAGTTATGATCTTAGTAGGCCGATTTGTGGAGGAGTTCGGAGGAGCAGTGGTCTTGGGGTGGTTGGCTCACCATCGTGCCACTCTGGCTTGGTGTTTGGAAAGGAGACGGGTAGGGGATGGGGTGGGGGTTGGGATGATTTGGGGAGGGGAGACAGGAGTTAGGGCTCGCAGGAGGGGGGGGGTGCATGGCGGTCGCTTCCGGTAGACCTTTGTGGATTGGGTGCCCTCATGGTTAGTGACTGTGATATCACTGGGTGAGATTATTCAAGGTTTCTGGTTCCAACTAAGCAGGGTGATATTATTCACGTATACTAAGTTTTAATGTTCTAATGGCAGACTAGGCTGCAGATATGCCTTTAGGCAGTTTTGAAATGTAGCTAGACCATAGAATATGTCATTAGTCTGACTATGTAGTTGCAACTACAGCCAAGTTATGCAGTTAGGTAGACTTTCTTCTAGCAGGTATGATATAGATATGCTATAGGGTAAACTTTCTAAGTTTAACTTTCAAATGCAATTATGACACAGATATGCTGTGGGCTGAGTTTTCGATTGCAATTATGACATAGATAAGCTAAAAGGCAGACTTTGTAAATGCAATTTTGACTCAGCTATGCTATAAGGTAAGTTTTCTAAATTCAACTTTCAGATGCAATTGTGACACAGATAATTGCTAAAGGGTAATCTTTCAAAATACGACTTTCAAATTCAATTATGACACAGATATGCTGTAGGGTAAATTTTCTAAATTCAATTTCTAAATGCAATTATGACAAGATATGCTGTAGGGCAGAGTTTCTGATTGCACTTATGACATAGATAAGCTAAGTTATAGGGACTTTGTATGTGTATTTATGCCACAGATATGCTATAGGGTAGACTTTCTAAATGCGTTTATGACACAGATAAGCTAATGGCACAAACTTTATAGACATTGGCACAGTGACGCTATTAGGGACACTGTCTAAATTCCGCTATGCCAAAGTGGTAATGTTATATACACTTCTAAATTCAACTTTTGATCCAGATGATATTGGGCAAACTTCTAAGTTCAAGCAAGGCACGCTATTTAGGTAAGCTTCTAAACGTAACTTTTCCCAGAGAGGATATTAGGCACACATTCTAAATTCCACCAACGCACGCTAGTAGGTACACTTCTAAAGTCAATTTTGCACAGAGAGGAAATATTAGGCACACATCTAAATTCAACCAAGGCAGGCTATTAGGCTCACTTTTAAATTCAACCATGGCAGGCTATTAGACAGACTTCTGATGAATTTGCACAGAGAGGATATTAGGCACACGTCTAAATTCAACTTTGCATAGAGAGGATATTAGGCAACCAAATTCAATTTTCCCAGAGAGGATATTAGGCACACTTCAAAGTCAACCAGGGGACTCTATTAGGCACACTTCTAAATTCAACTTTGCACAGAGGCACACTTCATAGTCAACAAGGGCACGCTATTAGGCACACTTCTAAATTCAACTATGCACAAAGAGGATATTAGGCACACTTCAAAGTCAACCAGGGCACGCTATTAGGCACACTTCGAAAATCAGTTTCACACAGAGGCACACTTCAAGGTCAGTCAGGGCACGCTATTATGTCTGCTTTTAAATTCAACTTTGCACCGAGAGGATATTAGGTAACCAAATTCGGATTTGCACAGAGAGGATACTAGGTATACCTCTAAATTCAACTCTGCATAGAGAGTATATTAGGCACACTTCTAAATTCAACTTTGCACAGAGGGGATATTAGGCACACTTCTATATTCGACCAGGGCACGCTGTTAGGTACACTTCTAAATTCAACTTTTCACAGAGAGACGATCTTAGGCACACTTCTAGATTCAACTTTGCACAGAGAGGATATTAAGCACACTTCTAAATTCAGCCAGGGCACGCTATTAGGCACACTTCTAAATCCAACTTTGCACAGAGACGATCTTAGGCACACTTCTAAATTCACTTCAGGACACGCTATTAGGCACACTTCTAAATTCAACCAGGACACTCTGTTAGGAACACTTCTAAATTCAACTTTGCACAGAGAGGGTATTAGGCACCCTTCTAAATTCAACTTTGCACAGAGAGGATATTAGGCACACTTCGAAATTCAGCCAGGGCATGCTATTAGGCACACTTCTAAATGTAACCTTGCACAGAGTGGATATTAGGCACACTTCTAACTTCAACCAGGGCACGCTATTAGGCATACTTCTAAATTCAACCAGAACACACTATTAGGCACACTTGTAGATGCAACCTTGCGCAGAGAGGATATTAAGCAGGCACACTTCTAGATTCTCTACCCCAACTTTCAGTGCTATGCGGACAATACCCAGCTCATTTTCAGGCTACCCGCGGCCTCCTCCTCTCCTTCCCTCATCTCCGACTGTCTGTCTGCTATCCAGGAATGGTGTGCCGCCAATGACCTCTGCCTTAATGCCAGTAAGACTGAGATTCTACTCATCGGCACACCCACTTCCTCCTTCCCTGCAGCGCTCCGGCCAGCCTCTCTTGGCCCGCTTCCTGCTCCTACTTGCAAGGCAAAAAACCTCGGGGTCATCTTCGGCTCCACACTCTCCTTCTCTCCTCATATAACTGACGTCTCTAAGAAGTCTCACTACCAGCTGCACCTCCTCAGAGGTATTCTTCCATTCCTCTCCTTCCCCCAGAAGTTCACGGTCTCCAGAGCCCTGGTTCTCTCGAAGCTGGACTACTGTAACAGACTCTATCTTAATCTGCCTGCCTCTACTCTCCGCCCTCTGCAACTCATCCAGAACAGGACTGCGAGACTTGTCCTTGGCCTCAAGCCCAGGGACCGTATCTCTCCAGGACTGAAATCTCTACACTGGCTCCCTGTGGCTGCGAGGATTACGTTCAAAACCCTCTGCATTGTCCACAAGGCCTTCTGGGGCCTGGGGCCTAAATACCTTCAACTCTCTCTTCCTAAATATCTTCCTTCCCGAGCCCTTCGCTCATCTGTCTCCAACTCCCTCAGGGTCAGTCGCTTCTCGAAGCAACGAGCTGGGGGTAGATCTCTCTCTGCGGCAGGGGCCTCCCTCTGGAACAGCCTTCCTGCCTCACTGAAACTTGAGGAGAACCATCTTTGGTTCCGGAAGCACCTCAAAACCTTCCTCTTTGCTTCTGCTTTCTCTCTCCCTCTCCCCTGCTAATTCTTCACTGAAACTGCACTGAACCTGCACCTGGGCCACTCTCACCGACCTCGGTCCTTGGCCCAGCCACTCTCCACTTGCACTGCCTCCCTGGCAACCCCTGCACTGCGGGACTGTCTCTGCATCCCTTACAGCGCCCCCTCCCAGCACTTGTCTGCACTTACCTTGCACTTGCCACCAGCTGGCCCCTATTTATTATATATATATTTTTTTATTCTACTTACCCGGTTCAGCACTTCCCCCTCTCCCCTTCCCCTTGCACTTTTTCCCTTCCGCCTACCACTGCACTTGCACGATCTGAATGACACCTGGCCTAGTAGGATCGTTGTCTGTCTTTCCCCCCTGTTCCCCCCTCCCTGCCTCGTCGCGCCTTGAAACACTTGTGTATAGGCGCGTTACAAATGCCATATCATATCATATCATATCATAACCAGGGCACACTATTAGGAACACTTTAAATTCAGCTTTGTACAGAGAGGATGTTAGGTACACTTCTAACTTCAACCAGTGCACGCTTTTGGGCACACTTCTAAGTTCAACTTTGCACATAGAGGATATTAGGCACACTTCTAACTTCAACCAGGGCACGCTATTGGGCACACTTCTAAATTCAACTTTGCATAGAGAGGATATCAGGCACACTTCTAAATTCCACTTTGCACAGATAGGATATTAGGCACACTTCTAACTTCAGCCAGAGCATGCTATTAGGCATCCTTCTAAAAGCATGCTATTAGGCACACTTCTAAATTCAACTTTGCACAGAGAGGATATTGGGCACACTTCTAAATTCAACTTTGCACAGAGAGGATATTAGGCACCCTTCTAAATTCAACTTTGCACAGAGAGGGTATTAGGCACACTTCTAAATTCAACCAGGGCACGCTATTAGGCACACTTCTAGAATCAGCCAGGGCACGCTATTAGGCACACTTCTAAATACAACTTTGGACATAGACGATCTTAGGCACACTTCTAAATTCACTTCAGGACACGCTATTAGGCACACTTCTAAATTCAACTTTGCACAGAGAGGATATTAGGCACACTTCTAAATTCAACCAGGACACGCTGTTAGGCACCCTTCTAAATTCAACTTTGCACAGAGAGGATATTAGGCACACTTCTAAATTCAACCAGGGCACAGAGAGGATATTAGGCAACCTTCTAAATTCAACCAGCGCACGCTATTAGGCACACTTCTAAATACAACTTTGCACAGAGACGATCTTAGGCACACTCCTAAATTCACTTCAGGACACGCTATTAGGCACACTTCTAAATTCAACTTTGCACAGAGAGGATATTAGGCACACTTCTAAATTCAACCAGGACACGCTGTTAGCCACCCTTCTAAATTCGACTTTGCATACAGAGGATATTAGGCACACTTCTAAATTCAACCAGGGCACGCTATTAGGCACACTTCTAGTATCAGCTATGGCACGCAATTAGGCACACTTCTAAATACAACTTTGCACAGAGAGGCACACTTCTAAAATCAATGGTGGATTCCTGCTTTCGAAATGCAACTATGCCACAGGCACGCTGTATAGGCGGCCTTCTGAATGCAATGCTAGCACAGTATGAAGATAGTTTAGCTTCTAGGGTTAAGTGGTAGGGTAGTATGGCATGAAGTAATTGCTTCTGACCCCGCCCTTGCCACACTTACTTATTGTTGGTTTCTTGCTTCTCATGCTGATACCTGCATATACAACCTGGAGCCGTCACTGAAGGAGCGGTGCTTTGCCTCAGGTCCTTAGCCGATGGGCTGCCGGGCAGAGGGCTGCCCTGGGAGGATTGGCAATGAATGGGAGTCCTCTTGTCAGGACCAATGGGAGGGGAGGGGGTGGTACTGGGGCGGGAGGAGAGGGACCAGGACGACGGGAGCGAGCAAGCTCTGCTGGGAGGGGAATCAGGGGCTGCAGGCGGCAGGGATCGCAGTTAGGGGAGCTGGGGCTCAAATTTTAGGGGCAAAATTAGTGAAATGCAAGGCTCAGTAGGGTCTGGGGGTATAGTCCACTCACCTCTCTAGATGGCGACAAAGAAGGGGAGCGGGAAATGGAGCGGGCGCTAGTCCTGCACGGCACACGAGCAGGGGCCAATCAGGGCATGGTGGGTGTGATGGGAGGAGGGGACAGGGGAAGGAACCAGGAAGAGGGTTCGGGAAGGAAAGGCGGCGCAGGGGAGCTGGGGCTCAAATTTTACAGGCAAAATTAGCGAAATGCAAGGCTCAGTAGGGTCTGGGGGCACAGTCCACTCACCTCTCTAGATGGCGACAAATAAAGGGAGTGGGGGATGGAGCGGGCACTGGGCCTGCACGACACACGAGCAGGAGGCCAATGAGGGCACGGTGGGTGGGACGGGAGGAGGGGACAGGGGAAGGAACCAGGAAGAGGGCTCAGGAAGGAAAGGCGGCACAGGGGAGCTGGAGCTCAAATTCTACTGGCAAAATTAGTGAAATGCAAGGCTCAGTAGGGTCTGGGGGCACAGTCCACTCACCTCTCTAGATGGTGACAAAGAAGGGGAGCGGGAGATGGAGGGGCCCTAGGCCAGCACGGCACACAAGCAGGAGGCCAATCAGGGCACGGTGGGTGGGACGGGAGGAGGGGACAGGGGAAGGCACCAGTAAGAGGGCTCGGGAAGGAAAGACGGCGCAGGGGAGCTGGGGCTCAAATTTTACAGGCAAAATTAGCAAAATGCAAGGCCCAGTAGGGTCTGGGGGCACAGTCCACTCACCTCTCTAGATGGCAACAAAGAAGGGGAGCAGGAGATGGAGCGGGCGCTATGCCTGCACGGCACACGAGCAGGGGGCGAATCAGGGCACGGTGGGTGGGACGGGAGGAGGGGACAGGGGAAGGAACCAGGAAGAGGGCTCAGGAAGGAAAGGCGACACAGGGGAGCTGGGGCTCAAATTTTACAGGCAAAATTAACGAAATGCAAGGCCCAGTAGGGTCTGGGGGCACAGTCCACTCACCTCTCTAGATGGCGACAAAGAAGGGGAGCGGGAGATGGAGCGGGTGCTATGCCTGCACGGCACACAAGCAGGGGGCCAATCAGGGCACGGTGGATGGGACGGGAGGAGGGGACAGGGAAGGAACCAGGAAGAGGGCTCGGGAAGGAAAGGCGGTGCATGGGAGCTGGGGCTCAAATTTTACTGGTAAAATTAGCTAAATGCAAGGCCCAGTAGGGTCTGGGGGCACAGTCCACTCACCTCTCTAGATGGCGACAAAGAAGGGGAGCGGGAGATGGAACGGGCGCTAGGCCTGCACGGCACAAGAGCAGGGGGCCAATCAGGGCACAGTGGGTTGTATGGGAGGAGGGGACAGGGGAAGGAACCAGGACTGCAATGCAGACGAGCAAGGGGCCAATCAGGGCACGATGGGTGGGACCGGAGGAGGGTACAGGGGAAGGAACCAGGAAGAGGGCTCGGGAAGGAAAGGCGGTGCAGGGGAGCTGAGGCTCAAATTCTACGGGCAAAATTAGTGAAATGCAAGGCCCAGTAGGGTCTGGGGGCACAGTCCACTCACCTCTCTAGATGGCGACATAATGTGGGCACAAGTCAAGGTGCCATGTTCACATGTGAATGTCCCATCATTTTAACGTGTACTTTTTCTTTCACTTGTGAGACTTGACTCATACAGATTATTTTCAATTGTGGTCCTGTGTGTGTGTGGCATTTGAATGTTGACTTATAATGACAGCATGCTATCTAGATGATTTAGGGAAGTACACATGTGTAGGCACTTAGGATTAATTCCTTTGTCCTATGTTGCCTTTTCCACAGTGAAAGCGGCTGAAGAGAAAGTGCGGTGGAGCTGCATGTCTGGGGAAAGGCCTCTTGATAACACCAGAGACCCCAGTCACACTCACTATCATCTAACCCCACGGAGATGCATATGCCTGGAGCAGCGTCAACATCCAATGCCACTGCTGCATGAGGATGAGGGTCTGGGTACGATTGTTGTGTAGGAGACCTCAGCAGCAGAGCTAGAGAAAACAAACTTGTGACGGCTGCAGATAGGGGCCCCACAGCATGGAGACCTCAGTTGAGGTGTCAGGATGGATGGAAAAGCAGGAGGTGCTATTGCAAGCACATCAACAGTGTCATGTGGGGGCACATTCGGGGATGTTCCGCCTGCACACCTGGCCCTGAGACAGGTGGCTTAGCAGTCCACATTGGAGGGGTCAGTGAATCTTCCAGTCCCATGGCCACATGCTGTGGTACTACCCTCCTTTGCTGATGCCTCCGTTCACAAAGAAAACACATTTTCATCTGATGATGCCATCCATGATGGAGTGCTGCCACTGTTAGCACATGGATTGAGGCTGCAGGCATCTCTCCTTTATTCTGTTCATGTGACTCGTAAACTGCTTCAAAAGCATCATGGTCAGGTGGTCCACCTCTTTGCACAACTGACAACAACAGTGCTTGGCGGTGGCTTCACTGGACAGGCCCCTGCAATGCTCCCCCCTCCTTATCTTTGCCCCAGCCAACCTCCACTGAAGCCTTCATGCTAGCCAACACCATGGCCTCCTCTGCCCCTGTCGCGCTATTGGAGAGTCTGGATTTACATGTGTCCCTGGTGGAGGTGCAAGTTGCTATACAGGCAGATGAACCTGCTCAGGAACCGACAGAAGTACAGGCTTTGGAGAAATGCCAGGCAAGTGCACTCAGTGCAGCACATAACAACTAGACTGCTGCTAAGGCCTTCCAAAGACACCATAGGGAGACTAGATGGCGTGCTTGAACCACACTGTGCAGGTACACATGACAGCATGCCCCCTTCCAAAATGGTCCATCCCAGGTTTGAACGGATGAAGCTGATGAAAACGACATACCAGCAATGGGGCATGGATATGATGAGCAGGTTCCCATGTTCAATCACACAAGTTATATCCTTTCCAATGTACCAAATACTGTAACACACCATGGCGAAACTGAGAATAACAGAACGCCTCCACCTCAGATTCTTGTTCTCCGTTTACATTGACTGGAGAAGTATAGCTGCCTGTAAATGGCGATCAGGTTTACTCACAGAAGGAGGGAGAAGAGAAACATGCAATACGGAATGAATCCTTTTCAAGTAGAGGGCAAGTTAAGCAGTTAAGACACTGAATAACGTAACATTGAGAAAGGACCAACGTAGCATGGAGCTAATTTAGAGGGGCCCAAATGTCCAGGTAGAGTTTTAAATGCCAACCAGACCAAATCACCAACAGCATAAACAGGAGATTCTTGATGACGATTATCTGCATATCTTTTCATTGCCACCTAAGCGGACTCCAGATGACGTTTAATAAGGCTTTGTTGGCCTTTTAGTTTGGATATCTATTGGTCGACAGTGATAAATTGTATTTCAAGAAATGGAAGTTCAGGTAGGCATCTGGGATAGTTCCCATAAATTACAAGAAACAGAGATGTCTTAATAGAAGTGTGCTATGCGTAGTTATACGCAAACTTTGCTAGAGGTAGTATAGCCCACGTAGAATTTGATGTGGTGATATAGCAATGTAAATATTGCTCCAGAATTTGATGTGTTGTTTCTGTTTGTCCATTTGATTGAGGATGCGACCCTGATGTCAAATCCCTTTTTATGTCAAAAATAGAACACACATGTCCCTAGAATTTAGACACAAATCGAGGTCCGCTGTCAGACACCATTGATGAAGGTAAACCTAAATATGTCATGTAGAAACACTTTCTCCATGCCGAAGGCTGCTGGTTCTCAGGGTATGACCGTAAAAATTTGACATTTTGGAGAAGCAGTCAACAGTACCCATGATGTTTGTCATGCAATCAAAAGAGGGTAGTTCCACAATAGAATCAGTGGCAATCGCTTCCCAAGGTCTAATAGGAATTGGCAAATGGAGCAACATGACTATAGGTTTGTGTGGAATATACTTATTTGGTGCACATAACTCACATGAACTGAGATGATTCACCACGTCTTGTTGCCATCCAAGCCACCAGAAATAATGAGCAACATCCTTCTTTGTGCCTAATTGTCCCCGTGAGCAGCAATAGGATGATTGTGATCCATGTGAAGAACACGTGCTTGGTGAGAAAATGAAGGGACATTCAGCTGCTGATTCGTAAATGGATATCCATGTCATTTTTCGAGTTTCAAATCAGAGACTGCAGTTCCAGGACAGACAAGAGAATCATCCAAAATGAAATAAAACAAATAAAATCAATAAGAAAACCGAACAATTTAGCAGGTAGGATCTTTTCTGGAATCATAACAGGTTCTCAGAGACCTGCTGTTTTACGCAACAAGGCATCAGCAATGGTTTTAGATTTGCCTGGAATTAATGTGATCTGATAATCGAATTGAGAAAAGTAATAAGCCCACTTCTCTTGTCTAATGTTCCTACATTCCAGATTCTGTAGAGCTTGAAGATTACTGTAATCAATGCAAAACTCTACTTGGTGCATTTCTCCCATTAATAAGAGCCTCCACTCAGCGCATGCATGTTTAAAGGCCAACAATTATTTTTCAATAACAGAATAGGGGGCTTCACTAGCAGACGATGTTTGGGATAGATGTGCAATAAGATTTTCGACTCCATCAGTCTGTTCTTGCAAGAGTACTGCTCTGATCGACCGCTCAGAGGTGTTTGCTTCCACTATAAAAGGCTTTGTAGTGTCTGGTTGACATAGAATCAGAGCTTTGGTGAAGGCCAATTTCTTGTCCTTGAAGGTACCCTCTTGTTCTTTTCCCCAGCAAAAGCGTTGACTCTTACGAATTAGTCCTGTAAGGGGTTGGACACAGAATGAAAAGTGAGTAATAAACTTGTGGTAAAAGTTGATAAGTCCTAAGAACTGCTGTGTCTGTTTGTCCGAAGTAGGATCTTCCCAGTTTAAAGTGGCCTTCACCTTCCTAGAGTCCATGAAAATCCCATCCATCGATAGGGTGAAAACAAGGTAAGGAATAGATGAAACATGAAATGTAAATGTTTCCAATTTTGCCTTCAAACTATGTAGGCGTAGTCTTTCCAGTACTTCCTGAACATGTTCAAAATGAGCAACATTTGACTTAGAAAATATCATTATATCGTCCAAGTAAATATTACACTGACATACAAGAGATCACTGAATATCCTGTCAATGAAACACTGAAACACAGCCGGTGCTTTAGCGAGGCCAGAGGGCATCACCCTGCACTCGTACAGGCCAAAGGGGGTTTGGAAGACAGTCTTCCATTTTCCAGATTTGTGTCTATTTACTCTCTTACAGCAGTCATTTCTGATTCAGGCAAAACAAACATCCTCCTGAAGGAAATCGAGGATCCAAGCAATAAATCTAGAGACCTTGCTATGCGGAGGTAGTCAGGCTTCAGCATCCTCATGAAAAACATCAACATCTTCATGATATTGCTCAGGCAAAGTGTTCAAATTATATACGGTAACTGGTTCTGATGATATCGCCCCTTGAGACTCTGATTCCTGTAGACAATGTTGGACACATGCTTCCAAATCCAAGGAATAAATACCAGCCCTCCTATTGATATAAGGATTGTGTCTCCTTAACTAAGGAATACCCAAAATAATTGGGTAATGTACCATCCTAATTAAGTCAAAGGAGAGTGCCTCCAAATGGAGCCCAATGAAGAAGTGCAGGTTCTTGGTCCGATAGAGAATTGGGCCGGAACTTAAGGGCATTCCATCCACCCCGTCAATGAGAAGTGTTTGGTCTCTTTCTTCATGGGGTACAAAATATTCACTGGCCCATGATAAGTCCATAAAACACCAGCAGCACCACTGTTAAGTAAGGCTGGCAATACCAAGTTTTTATGTTCATCAATATGTAAGGAAACCTTGAGAGCAATTAGCCTTGCATCTAAGCATGGTGATTCCTCACTGAATAGCACTGTGGGGTTCTGTGTCTTGTCCCATCCTTTAACTACAACTAAGAGCGGGAGGTGGCGTTTCCTTGGTGATGGGAAAGAACAAGTGATCATCCTTTTACCATATGACATTTGTTCCCACAATACATACAAAGGCCCTGTGTTTTTCTTCTATGTCTCTCTGTTTCAGATAATGGGCCTCAAATGGTTCTAATATGCATAGGTTCTGTCTCTGAGTTGTTGACAGACGATGACATTGGAAGTTCTGGAAGAGGATGACTTGAACAGTGTTTTCTCTCTTTGCTCTTGCGTTCTTGAAGGCAGTAATCTAATTGTAGTGTCATTTTTACCAACTCAGCAAAAGTGCTTGGGCGAGCCACTCTAGCCAATTCGTCTTTCAGTTCTTCGGAATGACCTTTCTGGAAAAATGTAGCTAATGCCCTGATAGGGAGAATTCTCTGTAAGGCTAATTTCCCAAACCTAGTGAGTCCTCCAGCAGCTTTGCTGGATTTTTGGAGTTTATTTTTTTCTCTCCTGCTAAGAGTGAGATTCTTTTGCTCCCACTCTTAGACATGATTTGAGGTGTTCCTTTAACTTTCCATGTGTTTTATGGGCTATGGGGTCTTTTACTCCATAGGGTCTCATGTGTTTTTTTGATGTGGGTTACACAGCACCCTCAGTGCCGTAACCCAGGGGTGTCGTAGCGACCCCCCAACATAGACTCCATACCCTGGGACTGACTACTGTCTCCCAGGGCATGTAAAGACACCATTGGCTTTGCTAGTCCCAAATTATGAACAGAAACCAGTACAAACCATCATATTGTGGACGTACTGGTCGGGGCAATTCGATTGCCCCGGGGTCTGTTGTTCGAGGGGGCACGTCTCCGTCCCCCCTGATCGAGTTTTGGCTGGTGGCAGTGGATACTACTTTTTATATTCGACCGCGAATATATCTCTATGGGATTTTCCCATTGTTCGAGGCTACCAACTTTAATTATTTAATTCTTATAGCCTCGAACATACCGCCGGTTTATTTATTTAATATTAATTCGCCGGTTGGTATTTTTTGCAAGAACTCGATTCTAAAATGGCGTTTGTGTTCTCTTCTGTGACTCCAACCGAAGTCAAGCCCTTTGTTCCACTTTTTGGCGGGCTTCTCCACAGAAGCCTCCAAAAGTGGTGCCACTCTGTCTGGGTACAACAGGGGGTGTAGGAGGGGGTTTAGGCACCCTGGACTGAGTTACCTTGGTAACTCAAGTCGCACTGTTGTGTGATTGTCCAAGTGGTGAGCCGGTCGGCTCACCACTTAGCATGTTTGATTGACAGCTAGGCTGAGTGAATGGGGGTGTGCTGCATAAAAGCAGGGCTTTGGGGACTGGAACTTCAGAAGTCACCACAGGACCTAAGAATCCGAGGAGGGAGAAGCTGAGCCGGCCTGCAATGACGACACCACCGGTGGAGCCCTGCTGAACCGTCTCACCACTTTTCCCAACGACAGAGGAGATCTCCAGCCCGGAGAGTCTTCTTCCTTAGACTGGTGGGGATAACCAGTCTACCTTCTTTTCGCCTTCCTGGAGCATCTCGTGGCCACCTTGCCTGTGTCAAGCACCCCGGCAACCGGGATACCACGTTTTCACCACTACCGCGAACCGAAAGGGTAGTACCTTTGTACCGGAGAACTCTGCGGCTGGTTTCTTCCCTGGCAGTGCAACGACCTTCATCCTTCCTCCACGACGAGATCTCCTCCTCCTCTGGACGATGCTGCGACTTGCACCCGCTGCCTGGAACAACTGCCCCCGCTGGAGGATCCTCTCCATTTAAGGTACCGTGTTCCGCCTGGCTTCCCTTGCAACCGTTTGAACGGGGTGTATTAAATCCTCGTTTCTCGAACCTGGGTTAGCCTGGGACACCTTAGCTAACTTTTCTGCACTGAACTAAACCTTTTTTCGAACTACCTCCACAAACTTCGAAGACTCTGTTTAACTGTCTGATCTTGGGCATCTTCCGCCTGGCTCCCTTGAAAGTGGGCCTGGCACCCAAACCTCCTTGCTCACCAGTAGACTGTGCCTTCCTAAACTTGGTCTGGGTCTTTAAAAAGTGTTTAGTGTGTATGCTTCCATAATTCTGCTTTTTCCTCCCTTTTTATCTAACTTGTTGGAGTGCCATCGAACGTTAAGCGCTCACCTCTGTCTGGAAATAAGTGGTGTTAACTAAGACTTGTCCAACAAGTAATCAGGGATGTACATATGATAATAGTGATTGTGTTTTGAACTTATCTTACCAATTTAGTGCTAGTGTGTTTTATAAGTGTGTGTTAAATAAATAAGTATATACTTTTACACCCAAGCTCCGGTCAGTGTTTGCTTGTGCTACTGTATTTCTGTACCTATTTTGTATGCTCTGTATACTGCCTAACTCTTCTTGAGAGAAGTCTGACTGCTCAGCCACAGCTACCAAGTGAATCTGTGTGGTACAGACTGCTACCAAGTGGGTTTACTGCCAAACACCTGTAGTCTTAAATCTTTTGCAGTGGTCCCTAAGGGAACTGCACAGGTGTCTGCCTAACACTGGTGTACAGCAGTGGGATTTGTAATCAGTATACATTTTAGTGTGCTTAGAGATACCTTAATGCAACTAACCACAAAGCTTAGCACTGAAAGAAGTATTTTCTAAAAACCTGTCAACTATCGAAAGTTGCAGTCAAGAGTCCCTTGCTACAAAAACTGCTGATTGTTTAAGGGTTCTCTGTAAGCATAAGAATCTCCTGACTAAAGGCAAGAAAATGGAGCTAATGGAAAGGATGTTAGCAAACCAAAGTCTGGATGGTGGTTCAGAGGAACCTACCACTCCAGCAACTGTAGATAACAGCAATGATATTGATATGAATGTTACTATTGATTACTTGGAGTCAGAAGCAGAAGAGGAGGTGGACGATGTTAGAGTTGTCTCCCCTGGACCTCTACCTGCCCTGCCAGCTGTGCCTACTGGACCCTTACCAGGTCCCACACTTAATCCTCAATATATGGAACTAGAAAAAATGAAGCTTGAATTAGAATTCAAAAGAATTAATGCTCAAACAGAACAACGACACCAAGAACTAAGGCTCAGAAAAATGGAGCTCAACCATGAGCTAGAAATGAGAAAAATGTCTGTGGAAAGTGCTTCTCTCTCTGAATCCTCTAGGAGTTCCAGTCCCAAAAGACCCCGGATGCCTAAGGAGTTGTTGGGTATGTATGAACCTAAGTTGGATGTGTTGGACTCGTTGAGTGTGTTTGAATATAATCATGGGCTCCAGAACATTACAGGAAATTAGTTACTTTCCTGGTTGTTCTCTAGGCTCCCCCTGTTGCAACTGATGTGGTAATGGAGTTGGGGGAGGAGGATAAGAAGGATTATGAATGTGTGAAACTAGCTTTGATAGCTAGATTTGGGAAGCCCCCTTCCCAGTACCTTAAGAGGTTTATGACCCTCAAAAAGCATGATGGTACCCCTTGGGCCACCTGAGTGAGTGAAAGTTTGAAGAACTTAGAGGGATGGATTAAGGGTTACAAGGTGAACACTTATGAGGGAATGAAGAATCTTGTGATGTTGGAGTCAATTTATGATGCCTGCTCTCCTGAGCTCAGACAGCACTTGGCTGATTCAAAGGAATTCGATTCCAGGAAACTAGCTAAGGCTGCTGACTTGTGGGTTGCCAACAGGGCTACTCACAAGGACTCTGGGGTAACTCAGAAAAAGGATGAGGGAAAGCAGCCAAAAAAGGACTCCAAAGAGAATTCTAATAATTCCAATCCCAAAGAGGGCCCCAAACAGAACAATAAGGGTAAACCACAAGGGAAACCAAATCAGAGTAGTGTACCCTCTGGTGGTAAACCCGAAGGAGGTCAGAGCAAGCCACCATTCCAGAAAGCATTTGGTAAATGCTTTGTTTGTGGCTCGCCTGACCATGTGAAAGGAGATCCCAGATGTAAGGGTAAACCTTCAGGGGTCCAGCTTGTCTCCTTAGCCTTCGCTCCAGAGGAGGAAGTACAAATGGCAAGTGGAAACTTTCTACTGCTGGCTGATGAACCATTGGAGTCTCAGCCAGTGTTTCTTTAGTGTCTCTGGATCTGTGGGAACAACAGAATTTAGATTTCTATAACTCTATCCCCGATAATACTAAAGAGTATTATAAGAACAGTGTCCAGGTGAATGGTCAGGAGACTCCTGCCATTAGGGACACTGGGGCCAGCATAACTGTGGTGCGTAAATCTTTTTTTCAGGCTGAGGATGTTGCTAAGGCACCCAAACGCCTCACCAAGTTAGCTGGAGGGCCTGTGCAGATGCTTCCCCAATTACCAGTTCTCATCCAGTGTAATGACATGACTGTGAAGATACCTGTCAGCATACAAAGTGAGGTGCCAGGAAGGGTTCTGTTGGGTAATGACCTGAAAACTCTTGGAGTAGTGTCACATACCCCAAGACCTCCTAGTAAAGGGTTACAGGAGCTCACCAGACCTGCAAGGGAGAGAACCATGAGAGGTACTCCCCAGGAGATGATGAAGAAAGTTATCACTCCTACACCACTGGACTTGCAACTTGCTATCACTGAACAAAAAGAAGCAAAGGGGAAACCCAAGACTTCCAAGAAACAGCCAACAGCAAGCACTCCAGTGCTTCCAACAAGGACTTCCGCGAGGCTGTCCAAAGTTACACCTGTAACTCCACCTCCAGCTGAGGCTGAGAGGGAGGTACAACCCTGTATGGAGGAACTAGACTCTGAAGAAGAGCTAGTGGAAGGCCAGGAACTCATTGGAGATCTGGATCCTGTTGACCATCCTGAGCT
Organism: Ambystoma mexicanum; assembly: GCF_040938575.1. Classification (NCBI taxonomy): domain Eukaryota; kingdom Metazoa; phylum Chordata; class Amphibia; order Caudata; family Ambystomatidae; genus Ambystoma; species Ambystoma mexicanum. The sequence continues at coordinate 1,245,661,670 of NC_090930.1, read as the reverse complement.
GCAGTCTTTACTGGCAGAAGGTGGACCCAACAGGGCAGACTTCAGTAAGGGACAGAGAGAATGTCCAACTCTGGAAGGTCTTCGCCAACAGGCAGCTTCTCAGGCTGATGGGCAAGAGCCTGGGAAGTATAGGTTGCACTGGGAAGATGGCCTCTTCTACAGTGAACCAACTGAGTCTGAACCTGGAGACTACAAGCGGCTTGTAGTACCTCAAGAAAACAGACAACGGTTATTGCAACTGGCCCATGAGATTCCTTTGGCTGGTCACTTGAGTTTCAAGAAGACCAAGGAAAGGCTCTCACTCTACCTTTATTGGCCAACAATGGGGGCTGAGGTAGATAAGTTTTGCAAGAGCTGCCATACCTTCCATACTTCTGTTAAGGTTGGGTCCAAGAATGTGCCACCTTTAGTGACTCTCCCAGTAGTGGGAGTCCCATTTGCGAGGGTAGGGATTGACATTGTTGGTCCCCTTGATCCTTCAACCTCCTCAGGCAACAGGTTTATCCTTGTTGTAGTAGACCATGCTACTAGGTATCCTGAGGCAATTCCTATGAGGACTGTTACAGCTCAGGCTGTGGCTAAGGCCCTCCTTGGTATTTTTACCAGGGTTGGGTTTCCTAAGGAAGTAATCTCTGACAGGGGGTCAAATTGTATGCCCCACTACATGAAAGCTATGTAGAAAACCTGTGGAGTTACTTACAAGTTCTCTACCGCCTACCACCCTCAGGCAAATGGGTTGGTAGAAAGGTTCAACAGAACCATGAAGAGCATGATATATGCTTTAGAGGATCCCCTTAAGAGAAAGTGGGACCTTCTATTGCCATGCCTTTGCTTTGCTTATAGAGAAGTCCCTCAGGAGGGAGTAGGTTATTCTCCCTTTGAACTTCTCTATGGCCATCCAGTCAGAGGTCCATTGGCCCTGATTAAGGAGGGGTTGGAGAGTGCTCCTTTCCCCAAGCCAGTCAGAGTGACTGACTATGTGATAGGTCTCCGAAGGAGAATGTCACAAATGATGGCAGAAGCTAGTGATAACCTGAAAGCTGGACAAGCCCTGGTCAAGCATTGGCACGACCAGAAGGCTAACATGGTTGAGTTCACTCAAGACCAGCTAGTTCTAGTTATGATCCCAACAAGGCAGAGGGCCTTGCAAGATAAATGGATGGGACCCTTCAAGGTTGTGGGTAAACTTGGAGAGGTGAACTATCTGGTGGATTTGGGCAATCCCAAGGAGGCTCCTAGAGTCTTCCATACCAACCGACTAAAGGCGTATGTCTCCAGACCTGAAGTAGGAGCCTTGCTTCTAGCTTCAACAGAAGAGGAAGAAGAGAGCGAAGCTCTACCTGATCTCCTCAGAGGCTTACCCTTAGATGAAAAGATTGAAGGAGTAAATTTCTCTTCAAATCTTACACCTGAGCAGCAAGAAGAGTGCAAAGCCATGTTAAATAAGTTTGCCTCTCTGTTCTCACTTTCACCAGGCTTGACCCCTTGTGGACAGCATGATATACTCACTGGTGACTGTCTGCCAGTCAAAAGCAGAGGATATAGAATGTCAGAAAATGTAAGGACCCACATTAAAGGGGAGGTTAAGAAGATGCTTGATCTCGGGGTAATAGAGCCCTCTACTAGCCCATGGTCTAGCCCAGTTGTGTTAGTACCAAAGGCAGGATCCAAATAATTGAGATTCTGCGTGGACTATAGAGCTCTTAATGCAGTCACCAAGACTGATGCCTACCCTTTGCCAAGGACAGATGAGTTGGTGGATAGACTTGGTTCAGCCAAGTTCCTCAGCACATTTGACCTTACGTCAGGCTATTGGCAAATAGCCCTGAAAGACCATGCCAAGGAAAAGACTGCATTTTCTACCCCAGTTGGCTTATACAAATTTAAGGTTATGCCTTTTGGATTGAAGAATGCACCTGCTACATTCCAAAGGATGGTGAATCAGGTTCTGAATGGGATGGAGGACTTTGCATGGCATACTTGGATGACATTGCAGTATTCAGCCAAACCTGGGAAGAACATGTGAACCACTTAGGATATGTTTTGCAGGCTCTTGGATAGGCCAATCTGACCATAAAGGCAAGTAAATTCCAAATAGGTCAGACTAAGGTGGTCTACCTTGGGCATGAGGTAGGAGGTGGAGAAATAAGGCCTTTGCTCAGCAAGATTGAAGATGTGCAAAATTGGACAACACCTACTACTCAAACCCAGGTAAGAGCTTTCCTAGGCCTCACTGGGTATTACAGGAATTTCATTGAGAACTATGGGACCATAGCTTCTCCACTGAATGTGATCTCCTCTCCAAAATTCCCTAAGAAGGTCAAATGGAATGAGGAATGATATCAGGCCTTTGAAAACCTGAAGAAGGCTCTTTGCCAAGCAACAGTACTGAGAGCTCCTGACTATCACCAAACTTTCATTGTGCAGACAGATGCTTCAAATGTAGGTATAGGTGCAGTCCTTAGCCAACTGGATGAGAAGGGTAAGGAGCACCTCATTTGCTTCATCAGTAGAAAACTGAAGGATCCTGAGACAAGGTGGGAAACAATCGAAAGAGAATGCTTTGCTATTATGTGGGCACTGAAGAAGTTTAGGCCATACTTGTAAGGTTCTACTTTTGTTATTCAGACTGACCACCAACCCTTGAGATGGTTACTGCAAATGAAGGGAGAAAATCCAAAACTATTGAGATGGTCAATCTGCCTACAAGGGTTTGATTTCACCTATGAGCACAGGTCAGGGTGTCACCATCAAAATGCTGATGGACTCTCTACGGTGTATATAATCGACTAGAGGTATGAGGTTCATCCAGGAGTGGATTAAATCCTCCTGTCCCTTAGTCTGGGGGTGGGTGAGTGTTAGGGAGAATTCTCTGTAAGGCTAATTTCCCAAACCTAGTGAGTCCCCCAGCAGCTTTGCTGGATTTTTGGGGTTTATTTTTTTCTCTCCTGCTAAGAGTGAGATTCTTTTGCTCCCACTCTTAGACATGATTTGAGGTGTTCCTTTAACTTTCCATGTGTTTTATGGGCTATGGGGTCTTTTACTCCATAGAGTCTCATGTGTTTTTTTGATGTGGGTTACACAGCACCCTCCGTGCCGTAACCCAGAGGTGTCGTAGCGACCCCCCAACATAGACTCCATTATCTGGGACTGACTACTGTCTCCCAGGGCATGTGAAGTCACCATTGGCTTTTCTAGTCCCAAATTATGAACAGAAACCAGTACAAACCATCATATTGTGGACGTAGTGGTCGGGGCAATTCGATTGCCCCGGGGTCTGTTGTTCGAGGGGGCACGTCTCCGTCCCCCTGATCGAGTTTTGGCTGGTGGCAGTGGATACTACTTTTTATATTCGACCACGAATATATCTCTATGGGATTTTCCCATTGTTCGAGGCTACCAACTTTAATTATTTAATTCTTATAGCCTCGAACATACAGCCGGTTTATTTATTTAATATTAATTCGCCGGTTGGTATTTTTTGCAAGAACTCGATTCTAAAATGGCGTTTGTGTTCTCTTCTGTGACTCCAACCCAAGTCGAGCCCTTTGTTTCACTTTTTGGCGTGCTGCTCCGCAGAAGCCTCCAAAAGTGGTGCCACTCTGTCTGGGTACCACAGGGGGTGTGGGAGGGGGTTTAGGCACCCTGGACTGAGTTACCTTGGTAACTCAAGTCGCACTCTTGTGTGATTGGCCCAAGTGGTGAGCCGGCTGGCTCACCACTTAGCATGTTTGATTGACAGCTAGGCTGAGTGAATGGGGGTGTGCTGCATAAAAGCAGGGCTTTGGGGACTGGAACTTCAGAAGTTGCCACAGGACCTAAGAATCTGAGGAGGGAGAAGCTGAGCCGGCCTGCAACGACTACACCACCGGTGGAGCCCTGCTGAACCATCTCACCACTTTTCCCAACGACAGAGGAGAGCTCCAGCCCGGAGAGTCTTCTTCCTTCGACTGGTGGGGATAACCAGTCTACCTTCTTTTCGCTTTCCTGGAGCATCTCGTGGCCGCCTTGCCTGTGCCAAGCACCCTGGCAACCGGGATACCACGTTTTCACCACTACCGTGAACCGAAAGGGTAGTACCTTTGTACCGGAGAACTCTGCGGCTGGTTTCTTCCATGGCAGTGCAACAACCTTCATCCTTCCTCCACGACGAGATCTTCTCTTCCTCTGGACGACGCTGTGACTTGCACCCGCTGCCAGGAACTGCCCCCGCTGGAGGATCCTCTCCATTTAAGGTACCGTGTTCCGCCTGGCTTCCCTTGCAACCGTTTGAACAGGGTGTATCAAATCCTCGTCTCTCGAACCTGGGTTAGGCTGGGACACCTTAGCTAACTTTTCTGCACTGAACTAAACCTTTTTCGAACTACCTCCACAAACTTCGAAGACTCTGTGTAACTGTCTGATCTTGGGCATCTTCCGCCTGGCTCCCTTGAAAGTGGGCCTGGCACCCAAACTTCCTTGCTCACCAGTAGACTGTGCCTTCCTAAACTTGCTGTGGGTCTTTAAAAAGTGTTTAGTGTGTATGCTTCCATAATTCTGCTTTTCCCTCCCTTTTTATCTAACTTGTTGGAGTGCCATCGAACGTTAAGCGCTCACCTCTGTCTTGAAATAAGTGGTGTTAACTAAGACTTGTCCAATAAGTAATCAGGGATGTACACATGATAATAGTGATTGTGTTTTGAACTTATCTTACCTATTTAGTGCTAGTGTGTTTTATAAGTGTGTGTTAAATAAATAAGTATATAATTTTACACCCAAGCTCTGGTCAGTGTTTGCTTGTGCTACTGTATTTCTGTACCTATTTTTTATGCTCTCTATACTGCCTAACTCTTCTTGAGGGAAGTCTGACTGCACAGCCACAGCTACCAAGTGAATCTGTGTGGTACAGACTGCTACCAAGTGGGTTTACTGCCAAACACCTGTAGTCTTAAATCTTTTGCAGTGGTCCCTAAGGGAACTGCACAGGTTTCTGCCTAACATGCCCCTTCCAGCCAACCAGGTTCATCTGCTAACTGTTTAATCTTAGTTATGTAAGACATAACATCTGAAGAACCCTGGACATAATCCAATTGATTCACCTGGACTGTATACATAGTTTCTGGTCTTTCAAACATGCCTTTTAACATTTGTAAAACATGTCAAAGTTGTCCATGGCTGGGTTTCTATATGTATCCAGTGGGGTAACCCAAGCCAATGCACTCCCCGCCATGTTGGTGACCAGATAGCCAACTCTTGCAAAATCCGACAAAAACAGGTGTGGGCGAAATGTAAACTGTATAAAACTCCTTCACTTTCCTGGGGAATTCCATCAAATTTCAAAGAACTAGCTCCCTCAGAGGGATGTTTCACAGAGGTATTCTCTCTAAGTACCAAAGTCTGTTTCAGAGCCTGTGTCTCTTGATGTAAGGCTTGTACTTCAGCTGTTAAGCCTTGTAAATCATCCATTAAATCGAGCTGGGACATTTCTGCAGGATAAGGTGGGCGTTGCAAACTGTCAGAATCAGTTTTGTTTGAGTGCTGCTGCCTTACCTGAGACTTCCACTAACTCCGGGTATCAAAGAGAAAAGGTCTGTCTTGAGAAGTAGCCAGGCTGCCACCCCCAGATGTAGACAGGATTTCCAGCAAGGCCGCCTCTGATCACAGACCACAGAACACGGAGGGGAGACCCTTCGGGTAATAAAACCCATTTGTGATGTAAGACAGAGGCCAAAAAACGTTTTAGCAGCAGGAGATGAGCAGAATAATCGCCAGTAGTGAGGAAGGCCAGCACAAACAAATTATGAGGATGAGGAAGGCAGAAAACAAGTGGAAAGAGAAGGCACTGGAGCTAGCAAATATCAATTCACAGGAGCAGGATACAGGATATAGACAACAGAAGGCTGGAAGTGGCAAGGAAGATGCAGAAGAAAGGGACAAGACTCTAGAATGTCAGAGAGGAAAGCAATTTGAGAAACAAGTGCCATAGCAACTTCCAAGCACAGTAGTGATGCTGCGATCCTCTTCCGGGTTCCAAAGAAAAACAAGCCTGCACGTCATTCCGCAGGCATGTTGAGGAGCAGCACATAACAACTAGACTGCTGCTAATGCCTTCCAAAGATGCCATAGCAGGACCAGATGACGTGTCTGACGTGGCTGAGCAGGTACTCAGGACAGTGATGGGAAATGTACATGACAGTGAAGAGCCAGTGCTGTTTTAGGTGATCTGACTCATGGTTGCAACAAGTGCCCCACTGACAATAAGTACTCCAAACCTGAGATATCCAGATGAGCCTCACTAAAAAGAACCTGCAATAAATCCTACACTACCTGTAATGACAAAATAAAGCATCACCAAATGATTATCAGACCCAACCAATGTCCATACAGTTCACTTTTGGGTTGGAGCTCTTTGGATTCACTAAAGAGGTCTCAGCTAAAAGGCAGGTCCTGGTAGCAGAAGCCACTCTGGAAGTATGCAGTGACCTTCATCACATTGAGCGAAGGCAGATCCTTCTACAGATTGGAAAACAAGCTGGGAACACTGCAGCAGACAACTGAATAGCAGCAGCTGTGACGGATTGCTATTTGGCAAGGGTGTAGGAGCTGTGGCTTTTTTGCATTGTTATTAAATCAATACAATTATGAGGGTCATTACATCTCTGAAAGGGTAATCTGCTGATCAGATTCCCATTTCATAACTCCATGGCAAAAGCTGCAGTGAGAAGCATGTCACTGCAGCACAGGTGCTTCATTTGTAATATGCCCCCTGTACCAAAACTATAATGATCATATGTGGCCCATGATGGTGGTTAAACTCTAAAATAAAGCTATGCCTGAGCTAAGACATGACACAAAGACGGGAGATCCCATTTTCCCAATGTTGGCTGTGGTAAGAAATGACAGCATACATATGTAAGTCCATCACTGAGCAGGATTAATTTAAAGAGAAGAAAGATAGGTTGTGATTAGGCGGTTATCAATAATATCCTACTAGTGATCCCAAAGTGACACTGAGTTCCATAACAAGTGTATGCAAGGAGAAAGTGCCAAGAAATGGCATACACTGAATCAACATCTGTTATTCCAATGAGAATTTATTTCGCCACTGTATGAATACAGAAGTCAACATTCAGAGACAATCTTAAAGGAGAACAACAGATTAAGATGGCTTAGTCAACAAAAACAGAACATTTTATTTTTATAAAAATCTATTTTTAATTAAATAAAAATAAAAAAAAATCATAATAGCTTGCTACATCTAAAACCAAATGAAACTAATGAATGATCAAACAGTAGAATTCAGGGGACAGAATGACTAAAATAATGTAAAGATGAAAAGGAAAATGAGCCCAGTGAGAGGGCTAAGGCTTAAAAAGAAAAACAGCAGAAATCCATGTATGCATCAACAGAAAGAAAAAAGGAATATAGAGAAAGGGATATGAACTAGGAAATCACTTATAATTACAAACGTTACAATGAAGAGCAGAGTTATTTACCATCTGTTATTACTTCTTAATATGTGTGATAGCACCACTCTTCAAAACCAAATTATATCATCATTTGGTTATTTGTATTCATTATGTAAAATCTATTTCATACATAGTTTGCTTAAACAACTTGATCTGTTCACAATAATCCAATTGAGTGTACAGTATTTAAAATAAATCTAGCTGAAAAAGTCTGCTGGGAATAGGTTAGTATACTGCTAAGCACAACTCAAGTCATTTCCACACTGGGGTCTGCCTATGTGTGTGAACTATAATCGGTTGATGGAGGGACCCATTTCAGTACCACCTTAACTCTGTCTTAACAAATGGCTTTTTACTGAATTTCAAGGGTCTTGCTAAACCTTAGTTTCCTCAGCGCCCACTAACCATGGCTTTCTGCCATGGCCACTGTGCATGTTGTACCACTAGTTTTCTTTTAGACCAACTAGCCATGGCCTGCAGCCATAGCCAGTAACTACGACTGAAGATGTTACATAGTTTCTTGAGGTCTTTTTTAACTCCTTATTCCCGGGATAATTTCACAGTAATCATTTCCAAGAACAGAAATTCTTGTAGTAGAGTGGTGGTTTGCTGTTTCCCGAAATAATTGGAAAAATTGCTCAGAATTAAAAAGTCTTCCATGTCCTCATATGCACTCAGCATGTGTCCCCCTTATTTTTTCAAGGTCCCCTCACTCCATTGAATTGCTTTTTCCATCCCTAACCCTCTTCCATTACCCCCTACCACTCATAGTTTCATGTGATGAACATTTCTCTTGCAGCGTTGCCACTGTAATCTCGTCAGATTCACGCGGTCTTCCCCTGATAAACTGAAACGTGTCCACCCGTAACTGGCTCCCCAACCCATCCCCAACTTAAAATGGTGTCTTCTTTCCCACTTCCGACCTCTAGCCTGGTGTGATTGATATTGCTATTGCTTTCGGTAATGTTATAGACCACCTAGCGCTGTCGTTTAAAACAATCTATGTTCCCTTAAAAGTGACTATAGAAACAGAAGAATTTTGAGTCTCTTCCTGAACGAGAGAAAATTATTGGACTCCAATGTTTGGTCAAAATTTGCTCAGTGGTGTTTGCACTATGACTGTTCAAAAACTGCAGTTTTTTCTCGGATCGGGAGTAGATTGAAAGCTGTGCTTTTATGTTTTTTTAAGTACTTTTTAATTTTTTCATGAATTGTCCCCCCAAATTTCCAGTTTGAGGGCCGTTGACAAACTTTCTGTTTAAAAAATGTCATCCAAATCCATCCAGCAAGTCAAAAGTTATTAGCCCCACTCAGCCTCTCTGCTGCAAAGCACTAAGGCTTACATAAAGGTTTTAATGAGCAGGGGGTACGTCCTTGTCTGTCAAATATTTAAAAAACTACTGAATAGATTTACCCAAAACAGTCAAGGAAAGTACATCAACGCTGTGTGCTCAAGTTGTTTCTTTTTTGGTCAAAATCTACCCAGCGGTTTTCATGCTATAACTATAACTATAACAAAAAACTGTACTTTATCTCCATAGGAAAATGCATGGGCTGAAAACTGTGGTGTTTTGAATTCTTTAAACTTTTCTTTATTTTTTTACGTATTTTTCCAATGTTAAAAATGTCAGGCTAATCCCCTCAGCAAGTCAAAAGTTATTAGCAATAGAATTTTGGTAATACATGGCTGCTTTTTCATTTCTGAAAAGCATCTCAATCACTCTGCTGCAAAGCACCATGAGAGATATAGTACATTCTTTTGGCAAAGGGGGCACCCCATTCCCCTTCAAATATTTTAAAAATGACTGGACGGAATAACCCCAGACACCTCATGGAAATCGAGTCAACACTTGCCCAATTTGTTTCTTATTTGGTCCAATTTGGTCACGCAGTTATTGCACTGTGAAGGCATTTGGAATTTTCTCTATGGGAAAATGTATGGGAGTAGGCAAAAAAAGTGTTTGTTTGCTCTCTTAATAACATTTTAATTTCTTAACAAATCCTTCCCAAATTGTCCAGTCTGCTGGAACCCAGGAAAGACTTTTTGCTTTTAAAAATATCAGCCTAATCCGTCCTGCAAGTCAAAGGTTATTGGCAATAACATTTTTGGTTTCCTATTTAATTAGGTACACACATTAACTGTAGTGTGGTGACTGCTGCACTATAATATGTATATTTTACAGGTGTGCCGTAATGACTTTGCAGTTATGGTGAAGTTTTTCAACACATAGGTAGAGCAGTTTTTGGGTGGCTCATATTTTTGGCCCCGTTCAATGAATCCCCACAAAACCTCCTAAAAAAGTGTACAGCCACCTTAGAATTGTTTTGCTAAGTTTCTTGCATTTCGTCAAGGGGCATAAAAGTTATGGGGGGGGGGGTCCCAAAAATGTTTAAATGCAGATCAACATGAATGGAAAACAATTTTGCTTGGGTGTAGGAATCTGAAGATGCCTTGTCTCTCCTGAAAAAACCAAAAAAGCCGCAAAAAGTCCAAAATCACAAAACACCAAATAAACAATTCCTTTAGGAGCCACCTTTCACAGTTAAAAAATAGAACTGACAAACAAATCACAGGCCCCTTTGCAGTCACATAGTCTGCGGATAGCACAGTAATGAGCAGACATCTGGGAAATTCCAGGAATGGGGTGGGGGAATGAAAATCATTTAAATTGTTTTTGCACAAAAATTGTAGCACTTAAAATAACCTTTTTTTCTATTTTCCACTTTCAGACATTTTTGTATTATTTTATTTTATGTAATAGACTAACAAATATACTACAGAACTTAATTTTGTTTTGTAACTTTCACAGAAAGTACATCTATATTTTTTTTCTCTTTTTCCTTTTTGTTTAATGCAATTTCTAAAGAACACTTGAATCCATATTTTATGTGTTTACAGAAACTGCTTTAATACATTTTGAACGTTTTCAAAAAGAATCTGATTTCCCACATCAGCTAGATGCACTCCATCTCTTCTAAAAATGTTGACAATATCAAATTTCATTTTGGAAAGATGTCATGCCAACATCCCACAAAACGGCACATACAACATTGTTCACATTGCGCCTTGTTTTCTGAATTTGTGGAAAAATAAATTTGAATGCATCCACATTTGTCTCTGAGCTATCGGAGAAAAAATAATTTTAAAATGTGGAAAAGGTTCCATCAACTTTCCAAATGTATCCCTCATTGCAAACTATAATGATCTTCCGGTAACGTAGCCTAAACTGTTGCCTCCACAGTGAACTATAAATTAATTGAATCCAAGATTCTAAGACAATCCACAGTGCTCAGAAAACACCTTCAGCCAATGGATGCAAGAGTCTCCCATAATCCATACACCACTTCCTCAAAGACATAGCCATAGCAATCTTCAGTGCACTCAACAAACAAAACTCCTGCTACCCTTTCTTTCTGTACACCACACTGAGGAAACCGAATTGAATGATCCCCCAATGTTTGTGGACATCCAGGACTGTCTGCCATCTCCACAGTCCCATTTCCATGCCAGGCATTCGTCAAATACCCAGATGGCACGTGTGGTGTCCACGAATTACCATGGTGATTGCAGACACCGTAGCACAGGACAGCCCTTTTGCCCTTTCTATTTTCTTTTTTATAATACTCCCTCATTGACTGCTTTCAAACAGTCGCACATCCATCCACCAATCACATCCAAAAACTGCACATGTAACCCTGTCATCTCAGTTCAACACTTCAGACTCATGTCCCATGTTACTCACAGCCACCTGCATGAAACACTACTGTAAACTCTCCAAGATTTCCATTTGCAGATTTAACATCTGCATCTAAGAAGACATAGTACAGGTATGCTTATATTTGTTAAAGTATTTTTTCAACTCTTTTACAAATGTACATATACAGGGTCCTGCCACTTACTTTGTAATACGCTTCTCAATAAACATACACTCTATTTTAACCACCGCAAATGCCATGTATTGATGCATTCAGCACCTGCTCACATCACATGGTAGTTACTTACAAAGCATATGTGCATTCTAGCTGCATGTAACTTGTGTTTACAAAAGAAAGGAACAGCATAAAGAAAAGATGTGTTGACCATGTTTAAGTAACACTTGGCGTGTGCCAGTTTAATAGTTTAATATGTTGGCAGTACATGCATACTTGCCAACATGACCCATTCCGAATGATAGCTGTTTATCAAGTCTTGGGTTCTTTCTTTGAATTATGTGACTTTTAATTTCACTTCCCCTATTACACAACTCAGACTACCTGTCCCAGAATGCAAACACAAAATAACCAGGCCTGCCCTGCAAGAATGAAAAGTGTCATATTTATATTAAATGAAAAATGGTAATGCTGCTTTTTAGAAGCATTTTCATTAAAGAGTTAAGAAATGCATATATACATTTACAGCAGCACTCTGTGTAACTTCTTTGTAAAACAAAGAAAAAGCAGAGGCAGAACATTTCTCCAACATTTTTAAGTGACACTTAGTGTGAAGAAGTTTAATATCTTGAGAGTACATGGATACTTGTTAACATGACCCATTCCAGTCTGTAGGTGCGTATCCAGTCCTAGTTTTGTCTATGCATTCTGGGACTTGTAGTTTAATTTTCTATGGAAAAGTGCAACTACAACTCCGGCAATGCAAAGAAAATGTCCAAGACTTCATATACACCTACATATTGCAATGGATCATGTTGCTAAGAATGCATGTACTGCCAACATATTGAACTTCCACACACCAACTGCCAATTAGAAATGTGTTACAAATCCTTTCCATCTGCTTTTCTATTCTTTTACAAAAAAGTTACACACATTGCTGCTATGAATGCACATCTGCATTTTTTACTTTCATGAAAACAATCCTCAAAAGAACATTTTTAAACAGTCAGCATGTTCCATTTTTCATTCCATATAAATGGCACACTTTCCAACATCACTCATTACATCCCTTACACTGCCAACATACTCCACATGCTCACACATATGTGTATACCTTCAAAGTATCTATATACAAGACCTCCCCTTACATATAAAGTACTCTTGTTTCCAAACCTCTACTATAAGACACTAAAAACTACTGTCCACCATTGAATTACCACTAGGCCACACTTTAATATCCTTTAAAAACACTGCAACATATTACAAATACATTAAATCACAAACACAGCAATTCTTCTATTAAAATCAGCAGTACACAAATTATCTAGATATACACCTTTTTCTCAGTCTCATTTTTGATCTGTTTCTTCTAATGGGCCAAACTGTCCCACCCATACTATAATTGTTTTAAGAACATAGTTAACACTTTTATACACCACCCATGAAACAATGGTATTAACTCTTTTTTCCAGGAACTCCTCCTACCTTCATAAATAACAACCTTGCTTATTAAAAGTATTTCACCTTTACCACATATACTGCCTAAGTTTCTTTTACAATTACAGGAAAGAAATAGATGCCACGGCAGCTACCGAAAAAAGAACATTCTACACATCCTACAAAGTAAATACATCAATATAGCATGGATATTGTTCTAATTATAACAACGTACTTCACTATATATTAGCCTAGAATATTATTTTTTTAATCAAAAAAATGTATTTCACTCTTACTCATTACATTCACACCCTTTCAAAAGCATACCTACAATTGAACCTAAAACTATATCTACCAATGTTAATGTAGCCACAGTAAAGCATTCCAGAAAATACTTTTACAAAAAATATTTAACCGTAGAATGCTTCAGCATCTTATAAAGACAGCTGACCCTTAAACACTACTGCATAAGATTAATCCTCAAAGTTCTCATTGACAGCACATTTCTACTAAAGATAAAGTTGTTTATATTGATTTTAAACCGAATGAAACCACTAACTAGTTAATTAATACATTACAAAACGTAGTTCTAAACATGTACAATGTCAATATAGATACCTTTTCAAACTACTATCAAGGTGAATGGATTCACACAGGCAGCTGAGACCATATTTCAATAAAGAGGCCTATAAACAAAAACAAAACAATCGATTTGCCATAGAAAATAATGGCTGATGGTATGAAATGGTAGCAGACATCATTGTGGCAAAAGAAACCCTTATATATAAAAAACGTACCAACACACTTTCTGCCAAATATTCCTTTTGCCCAAACAAACCATCCAGTGTATAAATGGAAATGCAGCTCAAAGTGTAATGTACAATAACAATCCTTCCAACACATCAAAATGTTAGCAACACACCATTCTGCTATACAGAATTTTGTACATAGACTATACTATGCAAAAGGTCCTGCTCTAGAAATGCTAAATTTAAATAACATTTTCCTACATGGAACAGCCAAAGAACTCATTTGAGAAATAGAGCACATCCAAAGTAAATACTTTGGAGCAGAAGTTGACTTAGAAAGTTCAGTAACTTCAGAAAACATTAACAAAAACCCCACAAACCCCAACCTCCTAACAAACACATACAAAAAAGAAATAGTTAAGTTTCAAAACACATCTTCTGAAATACCAGACCAAGTATGCGTCTATTGTTGCTGAATCTTTTACAAAAATAGCAGAACAATAGCAGATGGTGCCTATAAAATGGAGGACAATGAGGAATCCCAATGGTTCCAATTAGCTTTATATCTAAAAGCAGAAAATAAAAAAACCATGCCAGAACGTGATATCACTAATAACTTAGAAATATTCCAACTTCCAAAGGCTCTCCTTAACTTGTATGAGAGCATTATGATCCAAACAATACACTGATTTCAAGCTATAATACACCTTCGACCGGAAGCAGCCGAATTACCTTCATCTGAGTCATTGAAAGGCATCCGGGGCAAAGTAGTATATTTGCCATTAGACCTTAAAGAAAATTTAGAAACTCTAAGAATGCAACAGACAATACATCAATCTTTCATTATACTAGTTAATTGTATACCAACAAAAGACACAAATATTTGGCAACAACTAGTCGACTTAAACAAAGTTATACAAGCCCCAAAATATCTGAAAAAGATGATGAATACTACAAAGATAAGAGAAACCGCAAAAAGCTTCAAAATTTACCAGTAACTGGTAAATTTGAATTTGAAGATCCTGTTACTGCAGCCGACATTTTAGACCAGGATACTATTCACCCACTATACTCCAAAGACACCATTGAATATGTATTAGAAAGATATCAAATGCTTTAAGCTAAAGGATCCCCAATGAGTACATGGGAAAAAGTGCAGACACACATTATTTTCCCCTACTCCTTCCTACAGGAAAAGGAGGAAGATAAGATGAAAGACCCACACAAATAAGTGCATCACAATATCACTCTTTATGTATGTATTCTGAAGACTCCCGATTCAGGCAAAATATAACATATATTTTCCACCTCCTTTTTGAAAGCGAACTAGCAACTCTATGTTATGGAGTTGCACACATATTAACAAACAGGTTCTTATTTTTTAAACATGTATGCTATCCAACTGCTTCAAAAGATAAAAGACAAAGATGACTTTTTGCAGTCAAGTATCACAAATATCTTGGCAAACATGCGTGGTCCAAATGAGTATTGGTTCCAGCGTCACTCTGATGTACGTTGTATGCTACGGAACATAGTCCCACCCACATGGCTTGTTACTTTAAGTTGTGCAGAGTACCCAAGGGATGACCTGCATGACTTCTTATGCACTGCAAACCAAAATAAAAATGGAATAGATATAAAATCACCAGGCGAATTCTGTTCTCTTGAACCTCTCAATGTATCAAGATACTTTCACCATTGCTTCATTGCCATGCTGCGTTTCATCTGCAATAAACCAACCCCTCTGCTCAGAGAAGTGCAACACTTCTTTTGGAGAAAAGAATATCAATCCGGAGGAACACCACACATGCACATGTTTTTGAGGATAAAAGATGCTTCCAAATTTGGCCATGACAGTGAGGGTACTGTTTTACAGTTTATTGAAAAATACATTACCTGTGAAATCCCTTCAGAAACCACACATAGTGACCTAAGTGAACATATTGTATGCTTCCCGAAAAATAAGTGTGGCATATACTGGCAACGTATATATAAAACAAATGTAAATACTATACCAAATGTCGCTTTGGCTTCCATGGACCAGTTTGCAAAAAAGGACATGCAAATAGCATGATGTATTCTGTTAGACACAGTGTAAAAGGCAAATCCCCTAAAAACACATACAGCATTAAAAGGGACAAAGCATCCAAGTACATCAATGATTTCAATGCAGTAATTCCCTATTGTAGAATGCAAATATAGAAATACAATACATTGCAGATAATTCCACTCTAGTTTCAAGATATGTCACAGCCTATTTCACTAAAGCTGAGAAAATGGAGCTACAACACTTCTGGGATGGCACATTATCTCACAAAACACAATAACAAACATTGTACAGCTTAGATATAAAAATGTTCTCTGATACAGAATGTGGGTGCTAGAAAGCTGCAGACCTTTTAACAGGTACAGCCTTATATCGCAAATCTGAACACACTGTCTGGCTAAACCTTGATCCAGCTTCTTCCCGAAAAAGAGTAGTAAAATCCGACCAACAGATCGAAGCAGTAACTACAAATTATCCCTACAGTCAGGACATTACAAAAGAATGTAATTGACATATTTTACATCAAACAGAAGTACTGCTTTGGAAAACATAGCCCAAAACTACTCCTACAAAAACAATGTCACACCAAATGAGAAAACTGGCAAAAATTCAGTCTAGTGAAATTTACCAAATTTAGCCTAGTTAATCATTTAAAGGTATCATTTAAATCTCTGCAACATAGAGAAATGTATTGCATGACCTGACTGCAACTTTTTAAAAATTGGAGAATATATAAAAAATTATCAGGTGACTATTACTCATTTGAACCTGCATTCAAAGTAAATGAAAGCAATATATCAAATGTCAATTTCAAGCAATACAAAGACATGTTGGATAATGAACACCAACAAAAGTAAGAAATTGAAGCTCAACTAAATAGCGACACTCCTGAGGGCAGTCAGCCCTCCCTTCCTGGAAGCCAAGAACCACTTGGAGAACCACTCATTCTAAATGAAGAATAAATAGCCATGATTAAGGTAGAAAATATCATCAGTTATTCTAAACAATCTGAACAAGACTTGTCAGTGCTGGAATCAAAGCTAAACGACGAACAACTCACTATTTAACTGGATGTCAGTGAAGAAACTGAACATGGTTTTAAACATGAAATTAAAATGTGTAGCTGTGAACATTCTAAACCTCTGCTTCTGTATGTAAGTGGTGAAGCTGGTTCTAGTACATCATTCTTCATTAAAATAATCAGTACATTTCTACAAAACATAACAAACAACAACCTTTCAGCTGTTGTAACAGCCCCCACAGGTGTAGCTGCCTACAACATAGGTGGTGTAACTTTACACTGACTACTTCTCTTACCAGTAGAACGCCAAAACAAATTAAAATACTTCAAATTATCAGCAGAAGCTGCTACTGAAGTACACACAATTCTGAAACAAATGAAAGTGCTCCTGATAGATGAAGTATGCATGTTGGCTTTAATTCACATCAGAATGCAAGAAGTTCTAAAAACCGACTACAAAACTCTATTTGTATGAAAACACGCTTTTGTTTTTTAAGAGACCTCCTACAGTTAACAGCAGTAAAAGGTCAAAATATGTTCAAAACATTAGGACACAAACAATGCCGTTACACACTCGGCATCCTTGGAAATGTAAATCTCTGGCAACATTTTCATTACAGAGAACTAACTCAAAACACGCTCAGTCTACAGACCTCACCAAAGTTAACATTTTATAAAGCATTAGAACTAGTCTGCTTACTAAAAATGCAAAATCCATCTCAAATAGTAGACTAATCCATGAGCTATTTGGGTGAAACAAATCTGCTCCTGATGTAATGCAACAATTAACTCAACAAAATATAAAATGCATGTCCTTGCAAGCTGTAGTCAATTCAGCGAGTCAATGTTAAAAAAAAAGAAATGCAACTCATACTGCATATCAGCTTCACAGACAAACTAGAAGTGCACAGCATGACACTCCCTTTGTGTCAGCAAGCAACAGCACAATTAAATAGTTTAGATAAAAAACAACTGGATTCGGAAAAAGTATTAACTCTGTCTCTAAACAGTAGAGTAATTCTAAAATGTAACCTTGACGTAGAACATAGTTAAGTCAAAGGAGCAATTGGTAGAGTTGTTTGCTTCCAAACATATCCACATGACAACAACATTCAGTTTGTCAACATCCATTTTGACAAAACTGCAGAAGTTAAAAGAATTGGCTGAACAATAGTATGCTTCCTTCTTTTCAAAATCATGTACATACGCAGAGAACAATCCTCTCCATCCCTTGCATATGCTGTGACTATTCTCAAATTGCAAGGTCTAACCATAGATCATGCATTGATTGACATTTGCAGCACATTCTTTAAAGAAGGTATGAGTTACATACATAGCACTTTCATGTCTGTGTACACTCAATGGTCTTTTCCTAGTCAACCTATATGCAAACAAATTCAATGCTGACATTCCTTGTATCCTAGAATACAGCAGGCTATGTGCAATGTACATCCCATCTAGTTATGTACCCTGTACGTTAAAAAAGAAAACCTTTAAAAAGAAAAGTACAAACAGAACCTCTAACAGATCTCCCAACAATACTGCTAAAGAAACAACAACCAACTGCTTCTCATCAAATAATACAACCACACAATTGTCTAGTACAAACTCAACTGAACGTCCATCAGAAGACAAAAAGACACATATCTCTTCTCAAAAACAACTGCAGTCCCATCAAAGGATGCAGAGGCACAACTCTCTGGTCCATATAAATTCAGCAATACTACTGGAGTAAATTGCTATGCAAATGTAACAATCAATGTTCTCTTCTAATTGCCACCAACCGTTCACAACATATACTTAAAAGTCTTGGACCAGTTGTGTTTGCAAATGCTTGTCCTTCATAGAAATGCCACAAATAATCCTGACTGCACGTGCAGTGTCTCAGGTATAAGATAAAAATGGACTACTGTGCAGGAATGGTAGCATTTAACATAAACACACAGGAAGGTCCACAAGAATTCATAATGTACTTACTACAAGTACTGGAAACCAAAAACATCCCTATAAATGAAATTGTCCAGATTTCATAAACATGGAAACAAATGCACTCTCAGCAACCATGCATCAAGAGCACATCCCTAATGAACAATTTGTATATGTATCTATCAGGTTTGTCAGTAATGTTATCAAGTGGGTCGGTAATATCTTCTTCTTCACTCAGAAAATGGAGTTCACCTTCTCCCCCTTCCTCCTCACCTCAGGTAGTAGAAGAATAATCCAATTTCTTCCTTCGAGGTCGCCGGGCTTCTGACTTCTTTTTTTTTGTGCAGATAAGGTCTGTCTCGGAAGGAAGCCACCGTGATTCCAATCCTGGGAATCTCCGGAGACCTTTCTCTGCAACAGCTGGAGCGTTAAAGGGGAAAAAGCCTTAGGCAAAAAAAAAACAGATCCTCTCTAATCCAATGGCCCAACAAGCCGGCAAAGGTGGTGTATGTATCGGATGGATGGCAAAGCTATGCAATAAAAGGTAACCAAAAATAGAAGGCCGTGAGAAATTCCGGGATGAATGATAAGATGACTAAATGGCAGAAAAAGAAGGAACAAGAAAAAACGGAACCCCAACTTAAACACAGATGGGGAGCAGCAAAAAGGAATCACTGATGGGGGGTTGCGAGAAACTAACTGAAATAATGACAGAACAGGAGAAACAGAAACAAAAGAAAGTAGGCATGAAAGGCAAGAGAAAAACGCAGGCAACTAGTGCAGAGCGGAGCGCCTGCGAGGGGAGCAGAGAGAGATTGAAACGGTAAGCAATAGAGTGGGTGGACCGCCGCCAAGGGAAATTACGAGGAGCTCTGGCAACAAGGAGAGTCCAGAAGTTGCAATGCGCCTATCCGCCGAGTACTGGACAGGAAATAGAACTTGGCGGCTGCCATGTTGAGAAAGACTAGATCGCAGTGGCACGTTTGAGAAGCAGTGTGACGGCACAGTCTAATGGCGGCCCTATTTCCATTTATTCCATAAACGCCAATTCCCCAAGTTCGTGACAGTATCCATAACAAATTGTGAATCCATTCCATTTTACCAGCTTCTGCACAATGCAAACCATGGCATACTATGCTCTTTTTGCAATTTATTCAATCTTTCAAGCATTAAAATAAACTCATGTAGCCAATATATCATACTAATACTTCTAAGGTACATTGCAGATGGTACCAAAAATAACTCTACACTCATTACCTTCATACAAAACCAAGTATTGCTTGCCAAGAAAACCTTCACCACAGTAGGGACAATGTGTCACACTGGTGCCACCACTTCAGGTCACTATACTGCATATGTGAAAAAAAAAGAAGTAGGTTGGTTCGAATTTAATGCTACCTCCATTACTCCAAAACATAGAATACCAGCAAATCTAACAAATGCCTATTAATATTCCTTCAACACCAATTTAATCACTAAATGGTAGCACAATAAACAAAATATGCCAACAGGTATCAAACTACATCCATAATACTTCAATAGTACTTTTAAAAGTCAAGATAGTTAGAATACGCCAACAGGTATCTAACTACTCCAAAAATACCCTTCATTGCAATACACTTCAAATATGCCATCACAGTTCTTGTTACTACACAACTTCTTGTAAAGTCTAATATAGTTAGAATACTCCAACAGGTATCTAACTACTTTAAACATTCCCTTAACTACAACACACTTCAAACAAACATACTATCACACTCACATAATCACAACAGTTTCTTTTTTTTTAATCCTCTATGGATTTTTTGTTCCCTATGATCCAATAATGATTTCATGTCAGTACAACAACAATGTAGCCCACACTAATGTTGTACCAAACATATTGTATAGAATGTACTGTTTATGAAGGTCAGAAAAAGTAAACGTACATGTAAAATTGTATGAAATTAAAGCTTTCAAACTATCCTGCTTATCAAGTTATACTGATTTTTTTCACAGAAAAATAACCAGACATTCCAGCTTTATTGTTGTATGCAACTAAGAAACTATACCAGCTATAAACAAATTCATATTCCATAAGCAGTATGTTCAAATGTACTACACTCATACATACCATACACACATCAATTATATTTTTCCACCATAATACAAATACTGTATACTCCCCCTACAGCCCCTATAATTACTATACACATATTACTATAGTGTGTGTGGCCAGATTCTTAGCGGCATGGCCGTAGGCCACAACCACCACAATATAATTAAACCATGTAATAAGTATGTACAATACACCTTCAAATAACAAAACTCACTCAGAACCCCCTGCCATCCAAATGATGTCCGCGGACACCAAAATTGACTGACTCACTGACATCTGCAAACACTTTTATCACATAGAAAAACAGCTCCATATCATCTTTATTCCACTCCCCCACCTTTTCCAGGCCCACGTTCAGCCACCGGTGGCTGTTCATGGATCCAACATGGCAGACATCACACTCTCCCTGATTGGCCCAGACATGTCTACAGCCCCCGAATCGGGAAGTGAGCCCACGGACCGGACTCTGATATCACAATTTTTTTGGCCATCTTTTAAAAAGTATTGGATGGATTTACACCAAATTTACAAAAGCACCCATTCGAGACCAACCCGCCGCTCCTGGTGCATAGTTTGTGAAAATTCATCCAGCGGTTTGGGCTGTAGGTTGAGCAAAGTTTTTTTGCCATTGCGTCTATGAAGATTTCCACACATTTTGGGACCTTCCCTATAACTTTGATTACCCCCCTAGACAAAACTGCACCAACCTTTGCAGAATCATTCTGTGGGGGACACATGATTTCTTCGCAAAGTTTGGTGAGGATTCGTCCAGGGGGGACAAAGATATAAGCATGCCAAAAAGTGTTCTTTCTATGAGTTGAGCAACTTAACCATAACTACAGGGCTGCAACCCTATAACTTTAGGAAAATAAAACTAAAAGTGAATATGTTCAGTGGAACAGAATTCTTGAAATTCAGTGAAGATGCTTCAGATGAAGTTTTGTCAAGGTACCCATTTAATGTAACATAACACCTCACATTTTGCAGGTGTTGGCATCTACACCATTTTAACTATGAGGCCCCCTTAGCACAACCCCTAAGCACACTGATGACATAAATGATATCAGATGGGACATCACATAGGATATGTCAGATTCCATCAGTGATGACATCATATGAGAATTCAGTTAGGATACTTCCTATTACCTCCTCAATGATATTACTGGTAATTAATAGCCCTGTGGAAACATATTTGACTTATGTAAAGATATAGTGTGCATTCTAGCTCAGATGCAATATGAAGTGAGGTGGGGTCACGCAGGACTTTGATAAGGAAGAATGAGGAGTAATGAAGGAATGTTATGAGGAAGAGTATAATGGGGTAGTAGAGGATTGTGACTAGGAATGGGGATGTAGAGGTAATGACAAGGATTACAATTGGATACTGGGATGAGGACGGACAAGGAAGTGGGATGTAGGGGTAATGACATGGATTACATTTGGGTACTGGGATGAGGAAGAGGGATTTTGAGGTAATCACATGGGTTACTGTTGAATTACTGGGATAGGAAAGAGGGATGTGGTGGCAATGATATGGATTAATGTTTGGTACTGGGATGAGGAAGAGGGATGTGGGGGTAATGACATGGATTACTATTGGGGTCCTGGAACGGGGAAGAGGAAAGTGGGGGTAAAGGTTACATTTCCATTGGGCTACTTGGATGAGGAAGATGGATGTGGTGGTAAAGATAGGATTACTATTGTTGTAGTGGGATGAGGAAGAGGGCGGAGGGAGTAAAGGTAGGATTACTGTGACATGCAGAGTACATCGAAATATTCACTGTTAAATCTCAATGCAAGCTTGTCCCATCAAAACAAAAGTTATTATACACATATATTGGCACCACTCAAGCTTCTGTTGTGCAGTTTTTTTAAATCAAAGTGATTAATCAAATTAAAGATTTTAAATGTAATCTGAGACTCCCAAATATTCATATCTCCATAACAATCCACTACACACATTGTAGACTAATTCAGGAGGCAATCCCTGTAATAAATTATTTATAATAAAATCAGGGATGACTTCCTAAATTAACTTAAAATACTCCTCTTCCCCCAACTAGAAATTACTGTGATTGCCTCATCTCAATATATTATATCTGCAAAGCATGTACTCTTTTCTGTTACAGCTGGAAACTACTTGACATTCAGATTGTGCTATCGGCAAAAAGCTAAAAAAACAAAAACAAACCTACACTATCCCCAAATCCTTAAAACTTCACAAATAATTCCTTTTTACCCTGCCCACATGCTCCTCAGACTCCCCACCTTTAAAATATAACACTCAATTTCCAAAAATGAATCTCAATCTGAATCTTAATCTCCATAATGGCAATTATCGGAAAAGAAAAGCCTTGGGTTCAGCAATGCATCATGGATGATATACCTAACTTTTTGGGTAAGGTGCACCCCACTCTATGCAAAATTTTAAAAAGAATGGCTGTACAGATGAATGCCAAACTAACAACAGATTTCCTTTGAGCGCCCTGTGCCCAACTTAATTCTTACTTGACAAAACTCTATCCAGCATTTTAGGCTGTGCACGTGAGAAGTATACTAGACAGTTTCCCCATTGTAAAACCAATGCACAAAGTGAAAAACACACCCATTTTTGCAAAATTAATATCCTTTGAAGATTAAAACCTATTTGCACCAATGTATTGCTTTGTTTTGGGATGATAAGGCCAGGCATCTTGTTTGGAAATATTGTGCTGATCTGTCCTATGGCTGAACATATACTAGATATACAATGTTTGCATTTCTTATAGATGATAGGTTTCACTTTAACTATCAGACTATGACGAATATTTTGTAGCATGATTTCTTAGGCGCTCTTTCCAAAACAACGGAAGGGGTTTTAATTTGCTAATTGTTCAGCTGTATCAATACAAGTTACAATTGATAACAAGTTATCTATAGATGTTATACCCCAAAATGTGTTTCCCTGCTTTCTGTGGCTCCTTCAGGGGGATTCTAGATCAAATAGTGTGTAACAACATGTTTCAAACAGAAACAAGGATATAAAACAAAAGATAACTTATTTCATGGAAATTCATATCTTGAGAAGATATAAAGCATGTCTACATATATGTATGCACATTGTAAGGGTGTAGATGAAGGAGGCTAACACAAAGGTGGCATCTTTGGGGCTAAAGAATTTTTTTAAAGAAGAAAGTAAGATACAATCTATCACTATTCCTAATAAGTAGTGAGGGGGTTATTTCCTTCCTCAACTAAAGATAAGGTTTCTGTCAGGATGCCTTGTCAACTTAAAAGTGTACTCCCTCCTGAAAAACGTACTTCTGTTCCTTATACGAGAAATTAAATTATAAGGCAGTTCTATTCTTGAACCAGGAGAATGACTTCCTGCTCCACTCCATGGACCTTGTTTGGGGGTCACTAGGCATTGCAGTTGCGTCCCTTGAGTGTCAAAGGTGAAACCACTGTGGTCTCCTTATGACCCGTGTATAAGAAATAAATAAATAAAAAACATGTTTTACTTTGTATTTTATAACTTCATGCTTCTAGACCGCAGTTAAGGCAATTGCATATATGATAAGTTATTTATAATGCAGCTGTACACAAGTGTTTGTTGGCGCGACAAGACAACGGAAGGAAGACAGAGGGAGGACAAGAAAAACAATCGTAATGATCCTTGTGTCATTCAGAGTGCGCAAGTGTGAGAACGAGAAGTGAAAGGGGAAAGGGAGGGGGGAGTGCAAGAGAGATGGGCGGGGAAAACATGGCAGCAATGCTCTGAGTAAGTGCACCCAGGGCAGCATGTCTCTGGGTAGTGCAATGAGAACAAAGAGTTGTAGGATTACAGTTACAGCCCCTAGGTGCGTGGTAGGTACAGAGACAGTGCAAGGGTGACTGATCAAGAAAGAGCCTTGTACCCAGCAAGACTCTGAGGATAGCCAAGCAATCAGTTGTTACAGCAGACAGGTAGGTCAGGTAGGTCAGCAGGGGAGGGACAGAGAGAAAGCAGAGAAGATGAAAGTTTTGAGCTGCTTCCTGAACTTCAGATGGTTCGGCTCAGGTTTGAGAGGGGCTAGGAGGCCATTCCACAGGGAGGCACCTGCAGAGGAAAGATATTTACCCCCCACTTTCAGCCTGGAGAAACGTCTAAACTGTAGAACGTTGGAGGTAGCTGAATGAAAGCCTCAAAAAGGAAGGTATTTTGGAAGAGAGCGTTGGATGTAGCACAGGCCACGACCTCAGAAAGACTTGTGGCCATTGCACAGCATCTTGAATTTAATCCTTGCAGCCACCAGGAGCCAGTGGAGAGATTTCAGGGCTGGAGAGATACGATCCCTGGACGTCAGGCCAAGGATAATTCTTGCAGTCCTGTTCTGGATTAGTTGCACATGGGAGAGTAGAGGATATGTAGGGTATTTTGTGGAGATTTGGGGCCTGACGGTATTTTATTACCGCCGAAAAATAACTTAGCAATAATCACTCTTTGTATTCAGATTTGGCCATGTGCAACAATAATACAATGGACATGCATTATTTCAGCACCCAGACCTGCATATTTGGTATACGTGGTTGGTGGTATTTTGGTGAGCATAATTCCCTTGTTTTATTTGTGGCCCCAATGTCCAGAATCCCTTATCTTTGCTTAGATTTTTCGTGTGATCACTAGAGAGACCTCAGACCTGCATTCTAGGAATACCACATTTTCCAGTGATAGTGTTGGTGTGCCACCATGGGCGAACTCACTGACTTATTTACGACAGAGAGCTATATATGGTAGTCTTGTGGTAATTTCCACTACCTTATATACGGTAGGGAGCTATGTTCAGAGAGTCTCCCTTCCCGTTGGCTCATGTACCTCCAACGAGCTATGCTACAGTCACTCACAATTATTCATACTGATTCTGACATGCACACATCTGTCTTAAAATGAACATTGCACTGTTTAAAAATCTCCCCACATCATCAGCATTGTAATGGTAAACAATAAACATCACCCGTCTGTTTTCAAATATTTTTCTGTATTATAAAAGTTGCATTTAAACACGATCTCACTCTTTACAGAAATAAATAAAATGGTACAGTAAAAGCATTGTCTATGACACACTGCAAAAAGCGTGGCGGAGAACAGAACTCAAATTGCAACAATAGCATTTGATTAAGGCATGCACAGGAATCCTACACTGACTGCATATTACCGTACACACTCAGCTCCCACACTTCTCATTACCTTATCTTTTTAGCTGTTCTCTTTGGCTGTTCTCTTTGTGAATGTGGCTCCCTTGGATTAACTCCAGCAAAAAGGAACGCTTGCCTTCTCAAACCGGGTTCATTGCCTGGAATTCTCAGCTTTTTCAGATAGGAACGCCTCAGCCAGTGGAAAGGTTTTTCTTTCAGCTCTCCCCAATCTCGACTGCCAAATCTTGACTGTAGCAGGACGCAGGGATCTGCATTCAGTCAGGAGTCCCACAGCCAGGTCTTCTCCCCAGTAGTGTAGAAAAATGTCTGCCTTTCTTTTTCCCCGTTACTGCCCACTAAAACTTTCCTCTCAGCCCTCTGTATGACGTGTCCCAATGAAATCCATCATCTCTCATCCTCCTACTCTTCAACAATAGCTTCGCTTATACATTTGCAATTGTTGCAAATCTGACTTCCTTCTTCCTGCAGTTACTGTGCACAAAAACACGGAGAAAAAAACAATCTGCACACACATTTAAATGGCTTTCAGAGTATGCCTAATTCTGCAGTGGAGAACACATTTTGTTAGTGGGTTATGTTAAATAAGGTTTTATTAGTCATGTTAATGGTTAATAGGTTAGCTGTTAATTTTCAAATGTGTCTCTCGCACCATAGGCATTTCAGGTGAAAAATAGTGTGCATTTTTAAATGAGCACGTGTGCTTTTAACTGTAAAAATAGATTTGCATCTTATATGTTAAAATCGTTTTTGACTGAATAGCCTGTCTTTCCTTGTTAATCTGGTAACCCATATAGCAATGCACCGCACCCTTGTGGTGGTGCTGCAAAAAAAAATGTGCTACTTGTGCAGTAGTGCTGTACTCTGTGCTGTAACATGCCAAATATCCTTACATATACCCTCCTTTTGTTTTTAGAACTTGGCTATAATCCAAGCCAATTCCTAAAAACAACTTGTTCTCTCTTTTTTTTTTTTTACAATATAGCAATCCAACAAAATGAATATTCATGTGCATCAATGAAAATTTGCAATCAATATTTCATCTGAGTCCATCAGTCCATAAAATGTTCCACATTTGCCTTCTCAGTGGAAGTGGCATTACTTTAAGTTTAAATTTTCCAAGTCAATTAAAAACAACGAAATAAAACAACTAACTAAAACAAATAATTAATATAACAAATTAAAATAAATAATTAAAATAATAAATACGTGGAACTTCATATGCCGGAACTTCTGTTTTGTCTCTTTTGGTAAATCCCGACCAGCGATGTTATTCGGTTCATTCGAGTACTCTTTCATCTTGGCAATCTTGAATCCACAGTAGTCATCTCTTTTGGCATTCCGGTTATTTTGTCTTCACCTCCACCTGGAGGCAGGCATCTTTTGGTCTTCATCCAGGGGACTCCAGGACTCCATCGTCTCCCGTGGCCTCTGATCCCGGAACCTCCGACCAAATAATGTTAATTGTCTAAATCAAAATAGAAAATAAACAGATTAAGTACATAGCACAATACTAACTTCATCCTTTTGCCAAAAATAAAACATGCTTGGTAAAAATATTTCATTTTTTTTTTTTCTGAAATTAAACACAAGTCAAAAGAAAACAAGCAGATATTCAATATTTAACACACTTTCTCTCTGCACACCAACCATGAGCTTCCATTATATGTGCATTTATTTATTTATTTATTTATTTATATTTATTTTATATTATATATTTTTACATATATTACAGTGTTTATGTGCCATCATAACAATCAACTTTTTTTTAACTTCTTTGTCACTGCCTTCTGATTACACCCATTTATTTTCTTAAGGGACTCTATCTGTTTCTACATGCTCAAGCTGCCTGATCTCATGCCTGGGATGGCATGGTTTGATTTGATTTACATGGACAAACTGCTCTATTGCTGTTTCACCTTCATTTTTCAAAATTTTATACACTACAGGAGAGACCTTATCTATAATTCGAAATGGCCCCTGCCAGGCCGCTAGAAATTTAGAATTTTTCTGTTTACTTTTTCCAAAATGAAACTTGTACACCTGATCCCCTACACTGTATTCCTTTGCTGATGTCTTTTTATCATAATATGACTTTGCACTGTCAGCAGCTCTTTCCAGATTTCTCTGCACAAAAGCAAATGCATGTTGCAAATGCCTCCTCAGTTCATCAATATATTCATGAACTGTGGATGCACTCACAAGAGTTTGCTCATGTGTTCTGTATAGTAGGTGTTGTGGTAACACCATTTTCCTACCTGTTAAGACCTCATGGGGGCTAACACCTGTTGCTTTGGCAGGAGTCGATCTGATTGCCATCAGAACCAACGGTAAACGTAAATCCCAGCTGGAACCTGCTTCTGCCACAAATTTCTTTAAAATATCCACAACAGATCTATTGCTTCTTTCAACTGTACCTGAAGACGCCGCCCCATATGCGATATGTAGTTTCCTTTTCACACCTAGTATTTGCCATACTTTACTCATTAGAGTACTTGTGAAATGACTTCCTCTGTCTGACTCAATTCTTTGTGGCAACCCAAACCTTGAGAACACATGGTTCACCAGCAATGTGGCTGCTGTTTGCGCACTACAATCTGGTGCAGGAATGCATTCAATCCACTTTGACATCAAACATACCACACTCAAAATATAACGGTGTCCCCTGCTCGACCTTTTTAAAGGACCTACATAGTCTATTTGCAAATCTGACCATGGGAGAGTTAGGCCTCTTTTCATCAATGGTGCTCTATGCATTGGTGAAGCAGGTTTAAATTGGGCGCACACTAGACATCCTCTAGTATATAATTCCACATCTTGGGACATATGTGGCCAGTAAGCATAATCTTTTAGTATTTCTAATGTTTTTTGTGAACCTCTATGGCCTGCAGTTATGGCATCATGTGCATGGTGTAGCATCAGTCCTCTGAATGAAAGGGGTACTACCCACTGTATTTGCCCTGTTATGGACTCTCTAATCATGAGTCCATCTTGTAATCTGATTCGTGTTTTGTTCTTTAATAACACCCTCAACTCTTCTTTTCCCATACAATCATTTTCTGTTAAAGGATTTTGTTCAGGATCTATCAAATGATTATAATAGATTCCCAAAATTTGATCATTCTTTTGTGCCTCAATCAAATCTTGGTCTGGCGTGTCATGACTCCACTGCACCACCGGTTGATCTACCTCCTTTGGTGCTTTAGAACGTGTGACTGCATCAATTTGTATTTCACCCATTAAATAATCAATATGTAGCAACTCTCCCATCACAGCCCCAATCTTAGCCAGATGGTCTGCCTTATCATTTCCCTCCTTATCCTCTCCTGGTGTTTTTAAATGCCCACGAATTTTTCTCCAGTATATTGTTAAATTATTTTCTGACACCAATTTGTCTATGGCTTGTATCATTTTTCCATGTTTAAGTGGCTTTTTGTTGTATGTAACCATGCCTCTTGCTTTCCAACCAGGCAAATACTCCACAAAGCTATTCCGTGCATAGTCAGAATCAGTCACCAGGACAATTTCACTGAACTTTTTATCAACTGCAGTAGCAATTGCTTTATAGATGGCTGCCAATTCCGCCATCTGACTGCTCCTATCCCCAATCCTCATCCCTATACTGGGGACGCCTTCACATTTCAACCAGACATTTCCTATTCCTGCCACTAACTGTTTATTACTGTCATTTTCAATGTGAAAAGCACAACCATCCACATATACAGTTGGCAAATCCTTGCATGTTTTTTCATCAAAAGCTTTGTGTGATGATTGTTCAAATTCCTGCAAACTAGTTTCCACTTCCATTTCATTTGGTATTTGTTCAGCTGCACAATCATGTAAGTCAGCTAACCCTTGAGCAATTGGGCTCTTTTTATTTTGTCCATATCTCACTTCTACGGGAAAACCTTGTAATGCCAGCGTCCATGAAGTGATTCTGGATTGTGCTAGATTGCCTGATCTAATTCTTTTACTCTCTAAAAATTGCAAAGGTTGATGATTTATTTCAATAATCACCTTTTCTCCCTGAACAATGGGGCGGAAATGTTGTAGCGCCCACACAGTGGTTAATAGGGCCTTTTCACATTCATTAAATTTCATTTCAACTTGGGAAAATGCCTTACTTGCATATGCAATGGTTTTGTGATTCAAATCGTGTTTTTGTGATAATACTGCTGACATACAATGTTCAGAAAAACCTATTTCTATAAAGAAATCCCTGTCCTTTATGGGGTATGCTAAACATGGTGCCTTTACAAGACATTCCTTCAATCTAGCCACTTCATCAGACTGCTCTCTTTCCCATCTCCAGGGAGTATTTAGTTTAAGCAGTTTAGTCAATGGTTGAGTGATTTCTGCATAATTTTCAATGAACTTTCTGTTATAGCCTGTCATCCCTAATAAACTTTTTACTCCTTTCACATCTTTAGGATCTTTTAATCTTTGTATGGCCTCTATTTTCTTCCTTTGTGGATTTAGCCCATGTTCAGTCACTTCATGCCCTAGAAAGTTCACTTTTTTCTTGCACCATTGTGCTTTTTGCAAAGATACTTTGGCGCCTGCTTTCTGCAATTGGCCAAGTACGTGTCTTATTTCATCAAAATGGCTTTTCAGGCTTTCATTTTTTATCAGGACATCATCCACATAAACTATTGTTCCTCTTTCCGCTGCATCCGGCATGGCCTTTCTCAAAAATATGCCAAATTCACTCCCACTATTGATGTACCCGAACGGAGCTCTAAGCCAGGCATATTGAGTCCTGTCAAATGTAAAGGAAAATAAGTGTTGTATCTCCTCTGCCAATGGCACACATCAATATCCAGATGTGAGATCTAATGTGGTAAATACATTTGAACCATGTATCTGAGCTAGGCCCTGATCAATGAATGGTAGTGGCCATCTAGATACTGGTACTCTTTTATTTAACTCTCTTAAGTCTGCACACAGCCGCCATTGACCATTTGGCTTTAACACACCTAAAATAGGCGTATTGGATGTGCTATGAATGGGCCTGATTATTCCCCGTGATTCCAAATTTTTAATAATCTCTGCCAATGATTCTAAACATGCCAGCGGTAGTCTATACTGGCGTACAAACACTGGATTTCTGCTACAACCTTCTGGTAGTGTTGCCACATGTAAATCAGTTAAACCACAATCATAAGCATCTTTTGCAAATACATCCTTAAACTCCATAAATATTTCCCTCAGATTGTTTCGATCCTCATCGCTGTCACATGCATCCGCTAAGGAGATCTGCTCTTCTACCATTCTGGAAAATTCTGGAAACTCTTCTGGTAAAGGAATCTCAGCGCTTTCCTCTAACTGTGTGGCTGTGTCTTTTTGTAGAGCTGCCACTTTTAAATATTTTGGCATATCAGCTTCCACTTCAATGGGCTGATTTCCTGTTTCATTTTCATTTAAATTAAATATTATGCAATCCTCTTGATGGCAGCACACTGTCTCATTTGAATCATAAGGATACACAGAATGAATTTTAAATATTCCTTTGGGCTGAGAGTCCAGGTGTTCTGGCAACTCGCCCTTGGCATCTACATATTTTTCAGGAATATTCCCAATCACCATGTTATTTAAATCTGCCGTATAATGTGACTTTTGTATGGCCATTCCTAATGGGGAGTTTTCCTCTAAATGAATATCCTGATAACCTTTATTATTTACCATGATTTTTACAGATCCCTCACCAATGTCTACCAATGGAATGTATTCATAATCCAGGCCTTGCTGTTTTATGGATTCATTCAGGCATACAAATGCATCAGAGCCTTTCATCTGCTGCCCATTTTTGCATTTCAGTGTTATTGCAAACTGTTTTGTAAATGCAGGAATAATAGTATCTTTCCTTATTTGTAATTCGATGGCATAAGGAACCAGTTGTGCACAATGATAAGCCCTTCTTTTGTCTTCAAATTCAGGTGCCGGCCCACCTAGGCGTGACCATATTTTTTGATTAAGGAAATCTAACACCATACACATTCTGTGCATGATGTCATTGCCCATGTAAAATTCATTTTGTGCTCCATTCACTATCCATACATTATGGTAAATTGTTTTCTGCCCAATGCTAATTTTAAGCATGCATCTGCCTGCAATTTGGTTTTCAAAGTCTGGATTGTCCAACCCAGAAACATATTGGTTTTTAATCCTAAATTTCGGGATTTCTTCCCTCTCCATAATTTTTTGCAACAATTTCTCATTAATGAAACTCCTTTCATGTCCAAGCGCTAAAGTGGCTTTTATTGTTTTAAGATAATCATTTATACCAACATGAACCCATGGTTGCTCATCTTCCATGTGTATTTCTGCCAGAGTGGTAATGTGTTTTTCTGAATCTGTTTTAGGAACAGTATTCTGTTTGCATGTTTTCTCTTTTAAATAGAAACGTAATGTGTGCTCATCTATGGCAGTCTGCCAATCTTTCCTTGGGTCCAAGTATATTTGTACAGGTAGTTTTTCATTGTCGCTCTGATCTTTGTCTTGACACATTAATATAACAGTGACACTAGGTATGCAGCTATTCTGGAGATATACCTCCACAGCATCATTTGTTTTGGCAACGGTGTGACATTCTTTTATATTGCTGTTTTGTGATTTTAGTTTCTTAGGCCTCAATGGTTTTTTGGTTAAGGACCACAGCACTCCATTCACCCCATCTATGAGAGGAGACAATCTTTTCAGGCAATCTGTCCCCATCAGAAATGGAATTTCACAAATAGATGTGATCAATACCTCTTGTTTCATTCTGTGCTTTCCTATTTTTATGTCAACCTCAGTTACACCTATGATGGGCACCTCCTCCCCATTAAAGTTATGCACTGGGCCTTGATTTTCCTTCACTGTGATCTGACTCTGTGGAGGCCTCCCTTCATTAATACTCTTTACCAGCTCCTTGGACATAATTGTGGCCTGTGCGCCAGTGTCAATCATAGCGAAGGTGTGGCATTTTTCTTCTACAGTGATGGGTACATAATATCTGTCCTCAACTTCCTCTAATACACATAAGAAATGTGAATTCTTACTGATTTCAGGGCTCACCTTTCTCAGATCTTTTTCACTTTTGGCTAAGCACATTGGTAAATGAAAAGACATTTTTCCCTCCTTTTTACCCATTTCTGTGCGAGATATTTTATTCATTTCTCCATGTTCAGAGGTTTTTTGGAGTGTGGCCACTGTTCGCCCATCCATCTGGGTAACATCAGAGACCACATTACAACCTTCCAACTGAACATGTGTAACAACATCATTCAGCAATTTGTCATTTTTTAATTCTGTGCATTTGTGATCATTTAGTGTAATACCAGCCCTTGCAGCCTCGTCAAGAATATGTGGCTCAAAGAATTCTTCAGGTGATTGACTTGTACCCTCCTTGTGAGTATTTCCTTTTTCTGTCTGTGTTTGGTCATTGTTTTGCTTGCCCAGGGAAGGAGCTATGGCATCCCCACTTACTCCCTGTTCACTGGTATTCCCCATGCATGAGTCATTTTTCTTAAATCTGTTCCTTTGTTCTTTTGGAATTCCTAATGTTTCTTTTTCATTTGTGCAAATCTTTACTGTTTTATTTAGCTCTAAGTTAAACCGTACCTCTTTTTTAGAAGTATTTGCACTTTCTATCACAATTTCATTTACTGGTACTTTCATTTTTAATCCATTAGGCATCTCAGAGTCGTTATGCAAAATTATATCAGAGCAATCTGTCATTTTGGCACTCCAGTTATCATGAGTACTTAGTCACTTTTCGGAAGCCCCCCGGTCATTGCTATGGCCATCAGCCCCCTCTTTGGAAGGTTGTTTTTGCGCTGTATAGAGCTTTCCTATTTGCTCAGCTAACATTTTCACTTGGGCCTCAAGGCACTGGAACCTTTCCATCTCTCTAGGATCCTCTTTCTGTGGCCTAGGTCGATATTGGTTGTTTTCCCCCTGATTGGATCTATTCTGATACCTCTCAGGTGATTGATACCGGTTGGGATGGTTTCTGAACTCTTGATTCATTTGTGGAGGGGAGCGGGTTGCACCCATCCTTTGATTATAGTCCCCTGGTGGGGAATCATTGTACTGGCGTGGACTGTAGTTCACGTTTTGCCTCATGTCCTGTCTCTCAGATTGTGGGTACTGGCCCCTATGTTGATTTCCATTATCAGTAAATCGATCCACATATCGGGGCCTATCCTGATTACCATATATCATGGTGCTGGGATCAAATCTGCTCTGTGTCCCCAATGACTGGTAGGGACCATCATTTCTTTGATCTTGATTTTGTCTCTGGTTATTGTTCATACCTGCCATATCAGGCCGATATCCTACCCGGGGTCCATCCCCTAAATATCTAGGGCTGATGTAGCTCTCTCTATTACTAGGATCATGTGTTTGGAACATTGGTACAGGAAATGGCGATCTTTGTTGATTACCCCTTTGTTCAGGTGTCACATTATTTTTACCTTGGCTTTGAGCAGACTCAAGGGACATTTTGGCTGACCTGATTTCCATTACTGTGGCTGAGGGTTCTTTAGATTTAGGCCTGGTATCTTTCATTTTATCACTTTCTCTACCCTGACAATAGAGTACCTCATATAGCTTTGTGCTTTGATGTACAATCCATTCAAGGGACTTGTCACGGTCAAATTCACGGACCAATTGGTATATGATGTCTTTCTGTAGCCCATAGAAGTATGCAGTTTTAAACTCATTGGAATTTGAGTCAAAAGATACATCAAAGCGAGAGAATGCTCTTTTTAAGTCTTGTAAAAATTGGCGAGGGGATGTATTAGGTCCAGCAGTAATTGTGTACGCGACTTTCTTTGCCTCCTGCAATGACTGAAAAGGAGAAAAATGACGCCTAATTTCTTTTTCAAACTCCAGCCATGTCATATTCTGCTGTTCATTTAATCCCCTTATGATGCTGGCCGTCGGGGCATCTAAAGTTAAATGAAAATATTGTCTGTACTGTTCACTAGGTATCTGGAGTGCTTTAAAAATGTCATGCACCGCTTCTAAGTGATCCTCAATGCAGCATTCACCTCCCTTTTTAAATGGTTTGATCAGGGCTTTAATGGATTTCATTATTTTTATGGGGCTACTTGTTGCAATGCATGGAATTGCACTATTTTGTGATTCAATCCTGTTTTCAGGTGTATGAGATTGGTGGCTGCCCCCAATGGGAGTATCAAATCCCCCAAGGGCGCTGCAACCAAGTTCAGTCACCGGCCCAGTCTCTGGGGCACTAGCTCTTTGGGCAGAGCTAGACTTCACCTCCACTCCATTGAATGTGGTACCCTGCCGCCTCTCCTGGGACCTGGGAATGCACATTTGCTGTTCTAAGTCCTTACACTTTTTAAGGAGTCTATTGGCTTCATCATGCAAATAATTATTTTCATCACTTATTTTATTAATCACCTCCTGCATATCGCACATTTGCATTTGGCATTCATTGAACTCTTTATTTCTCTTGTCTCTTTCTTGAATCATTTTAATCATTTCTTGTTCTGCACTCTGGAGATCACCTTCTTTTTCACAGAGTTCTTTTTGTAAAATCTGCATTTCTGAAACAACCTCATCTTTATCCTGCCTAATGTGATCCACTAAGGCTTTTAAGTGTGCCAATTCTTGCTCACTATCTTCAAATTGTTTCTTGCTTTTGGATAACTGAGTATCAAAGTCTCTGCATTTTAATTGCATGTCTTTTTGGCATACATCTAATTCTGCTCTCAACATTTCCTGATTTTTACTTGCCCCCTCTAATTCAGTCTTTAACCTGTTAATTAGCTGAGTATCATTCTCTTGCATTCGCAGGGACTTGTTTAAAATAAACCATATTTTGCCGCATAGCCGTATTAAACAGTCTTTCTCTGCACTTTTATCGGCTGCATTCAATAATCTTGTAAGGCAGACCTGAATTATGCTGCCTTCTGCAAAAATATTGTCTAGTTTTTCTTTCTGCACCTCACCCTGAATGCGGTTACTCCATTCTAATGTGCTATTCGAAGACCAATTCCCATGTGCAAATAACTTTGCCTCTAAATATTGCACTAGATCTGAGAATGTGGTTTCCCTTTGTGACATTCTGAAATTCGTTTTTAGTGGCACACTGCTATTATAAAATGGGTTCCCTTTAATGTGCAAATGGCAGTGTGAGACACGCTTGCCACGCCCAGTAGGTACTCTAGGATCACTTTCCCGGCCTGCAACGCACCATAAATATGTAGGGTATTTTGTGGAGATTTGGGGCCTGACGGTATTTTATTACCGCCGAAAAATAACTTAGCAATAATCACTCTTTGTATTCAGATTTGGCCATGTGCAACAATAATACAATGGACATGCATTATTTCAGCACCCAGACCTGCATATTTGGTATACGTGGTTGGTGGTATTTTGGTGAGCATAATTCCCTTGTTTTATTTGTGGCCCCAATGTCCAGAATCCCTTATCTTTGCTTAGATTTTTCGTGTGATCACTAGAGAGACCTCAGACCTGCATTCTAGGAATACCACATTTTCCAGTGATAGTGTTGGTGTGCCACCATGGGCGAACTCACTGACTTATTTACGACAGAGAGCTATATATGGTAGTCTTGTGGTAATTTCCACTACCTTATATACGGTAGGGAGCTATGTTCAGAGAGTCTCCCTTCCCGTTGGCTCATGTACCTCCAACGAGCTATGCTACAGTCACTCACAATTATTCATACTGATTCTGACATGCACACATCTGTCTTAAAATGAACATTGCACTGTTTAAAAATCTCCCCACATCATCAGCATTGTAATGGTAAACAATAAACATCACCCGTCTGTTTTCAAATATTTTTCTGTATTATAAAAGTTGCATTTAAACACGATCTCACTCTTTACAGAAATAAATAAAATGGTACAGTAAAAGCATTGTCTATGACACACTGCAAAAAGCGTGGCGGAGAACAGAACTCAAATTGCAACAATAGCATTTGATTAAGGCATGCACAGGAATCCTACACTGACTGCATATTACCGTACACACTCAGCTCCCACACTTCTCATTACCTTATCTTTTTAGCTGTTCTCTTTGGCTGTTCTCTTTGTGAATGTGGCTCCCTTGGATTAACTCCAGCAAAAAGGAACGCTTGCCTTCTCAAACCGGGTTCATTGCCTGGAATTCTCAGCTTTTTCAGATAGGAACGCCTCAGCCAGTGGAAAGGTTTTTCTTTCAGCTCTCCCCAATCTCGACTGCCAAATCTTGACTGTAGCAGGACGCAGGGATCTGCATTCAGTCAGGAGTCCCACAGCCAGGTCTTCTCCCCAGTAGTGTAGAAAAATGTCTGCCTTTCTTTTTCCCCGTTACTGCCCACTAAAACTTTCCTCTCAGCCCTCTGTATGACGTGTCCCAATGAAATCCATCATCTCTCATCCTCCTACTCTTCAACAATAGCTTCGCTTATACATTTGCAATTGTTGCAAATCTGACTTCCTTCTTCCTGCAGTTACTGTGCACAAAAACACGGAGAAAAAAAAAATCTGCACACACATTTAAATGGCTTTCAGAGTATGCCTAATTCTGCAGTGGAGAACACATTTTGTTAGTGGGTTATGTTAAATAAGGTTTTATTAGTCATGTTAATGGTTAATAGGTTAGCTGTTAATTTTCAAATGGCTCTCTCGCACCATAGGCATTTCAGGTGAAAAATAGTGTGCATTTTTAAATGAGCACGTGTGCTTTTAACTGTAAAAATAGATTTGCATCTTATATGTTAAAATCGTTTTTGACTGAATAGCCTGTCTTTCCTTGTTAATCTGGTAACCCATATAGCAATGCACCGCACCCTTGTGGTGGTGCTGCAAAAAAAAATGTGCTACTTGTGCAGTAGTGCTGTACTCTGTGCTGTAACATGCCAAATATCCTTACAGAAAGCATATTGAGAAAGAGGCTGTTGCAGTAGTCCAGCCTATAGAGAACCAGGCCTCTGGAGAATGTGAGCTTCTGTGAGAAAGTGAATAAGGGCAGAATCCTCTTGAGGAGGTGCAGCTGGTAGTGGGACTTCTTGGTGGCGTCCGAGATGTGAGCAGAGAAAGAAAGTGTGGAGTTGAAGATGACGACCAAGGTTTTTTGCCTGGCAAGAAGGCGAAGGATGAGGGCCCAAGGCATGCAGCCAGAGTGAGAGAGGGAAAGCAGGGGAAGGTTTCCCTATGAGAAGGATCTCCGTTTTACCGACATTAAAGCAGAGATCATTGGAGGCGCACCAATCCTGAATTGCAGATAGACAGTCAGGAATGAGTGAGAGCGGACAGGAGGCTGAGGGGAGCCTGAAAGAAAGCTGAATGTCATCTACATAACACTGAAAGTTAAAGGATAATTTGGAGATCAGGTGGGCCAAGGGGCCAATTAGAGGTTGAAAAACAAGGAAGAGAGGATAGAGCCCAGGGAAACGCCTCAGGTAGGGAGAGAGTTGGTGGAGAGAAAGGGACCAACTTGGACCTGAGAGGGGCGGTCCAAAAGGAAGGATGTTAGCCTCTCCAGGGCCTGATCCACGATGTCCAGGTTCTCACTGAGTCGATTGATCAGGATGGCGTGATTGACCGTGTTGAAAGAAGGGGAAAGATCAAAGAGAATGATGACAGAAGGAATGCTGGAATTGTGGTTAGAGAGCAGATTTTCACAGGTGTTCAGGAGAGCAGTTTCCATGCATCTGGCATGCTCTGAAGCAAGACTGATGGCCATGGAGACAATCAACAGAATCAGTGTGGAGAGTAAGCTGGGAGATGGCCAGCTTTTCCAAGACTTTGCCCAGGAAAGGGGTGATGGAGATTGGGCAATAGTTTCCTGGGCAGTTAGGATCTGCAGACTGCTTCTTGAGGAGGGGGTGTACAAGGGCATGCTTAAGGGGAGAGGGGAAAGTTCCAATGGCGAAGGACTGATTACATAAATCGGTCAAGGCTGAACCAAGGGTGTCAATATGGTCCTTAATGGTTCTGCAGGAGCTGGGGAGCACCTGTTTGGAAAACACTTTCATAGACCAGACTTGTCTAGAAAACTCGCCAGGTATTGTCAGAGAGAAAGAGGAGAAAGGAGGTGGAGGGGGAGAGATGACCAAAGGGGGGTCTGAGAGAGGAAGAGGTTGAGGAAGAGGAGATAGGGGACAGGATGTCCTGTGTTATATCGGAGAAGTGAGAGGCCAGAGATGTACAGAGATCCTGAGAGGGAACACGAGAGGTAGATACTGCAATAGGATCGGGCAGTTCCTTGCCGATTTTAAAGTGTGACCGTGTTGTTCGAGGCTGCAGAGACACAAGCTTGAATGTGTGCTCTCTTCTAGGACAGGACAGAGAGTCTGTATTGCCTTTGGAGCAGACGGCAGGCCAGTCTGCCAGAGGATGCCTCCGAAGCCCACCACTTCCTCTCAGCCACCCAGCACTTGCATTTCAGGATGGCAAGGTCAGAATCAAACCAAGACTTGCACTTCCAAGACTTGCACTTGGAGATGGGCTTCAGCTGGATTCTCATGACAGGGGCAAGGATGTCAAGGGTATAGGAGGAGCAGAGAAAGTAGAGGCAGAGGCATCCACTGACACACGCTGCATGGGCTGAATAACCGAGAAGGTAGGTGTCAGTGCTGGGGCAAGGGGGGCTTTGCCTGAAGGATAGAGAGTTTCAGATGAGAGGAGAGTCGGAAGTGGTCAGACCAAGAAAGAGCAGCAGTGAGAGGGTTAGAGAGGGGGATGTCTGAGGTGACGAGAACATCCAAAGTATGTCCAGCAGATTGTGTCTGGCCAGAGGGCAGAATAGAAATAGAGAGAGTGTCATAGTGGTTGTGTAAAAGTGCAGAGGCAGTATTAGAAGCATCCAGGTGGATGTTGAGATCTCTCAAGAGGATAAGTCGAGAAGTAGAGGCAATGAGAGAAGAGGAGAAGTCGGCCCATTCAGAGAGGAAGAGGGGGACCTGACCAGGTGTCCTGTAGATGGTGGGCACTTTTCGAGAGAGGCCAGGAGAGATAGAGAGCTTGTAGACCAGGCATTCAAAGGAGGAGAAGGCCATCTTAGGGATGATAGAGGCCAGGACCCACTCTGGAAAGATCAGGGCTACTCCACCTGCAGGTTGATTGGTTCTGGGTTTGGAGAAGATCTTGTAGCACACAGGGAGGAGAGTTTCAAAACTTGTGACGGAACTGGACATAAACCATGTCTAGGTAAGAGCAAGCACATCTAGGTCGAGTTAATTGAGGAGGTGACAGATGTCAGAGGAGTGTTTGATAGCAGAACAAGAGTTGAGAGTAGCAACGTGGAGCAGCTTATCACATTTGAAAGTCTTCTGTGGAGGGGTACAGGTTTGAGGTACACCCTACGGAGGTGTTATCGGGGCCCAAGGGTGGGCTGAGGAATAAGATGAGGATGCCAAAGAGGTGGCAGAAGGAGTAGCAGGAGAAGGGAGGAAGTTGGTAAAACTTGGAAAATGCCTATCAAAAAGGAGGAGATTGGGCTGAGGGGCCTGAACCAAGACATTGCCGTTCAGATAGACATTAATGATGGTCTTGTAGGAGTGGAAGGGGGCCAAGAGGACCTCCCACCTAGTTCCACCATTAATGGTAGAGGAGGATAAAGGAGAGAGAACAGAGACCATATGAAGGGTCCATAGGTCTGGAGAGGGGACGACAAAGAGGATGTGAATGATAGTCCGTCTGGAGGAAGCACAGGTGAAGGTATCAGCAACATGGATGTCCCTCTTGAACTTCTTCCTTCCAGGCTTAGTGAGAGGGATAGGGTAAGAGATAGAATAGCAGTTAGAGAAGATGGGAGAGACAGAGAGCACCATAGACGGCGAGAAGGAGGTAGGTGGAGGAGAAGGGGGTGAGAGAAGAGAGAAGAGAGAGAGAAGCACAGCCATGTGGCACACAACTCAGAATGCACAGAGGGAGGAAGAGGAGGAGGGCCGGCCACAACAAAGGAAGACACAGTGGGGAACACTGGGGGAAAAAGTATCTGACGACAATGCCCCCGCCAGCATCAGCAACAGTACCAGCAGAGTAAGGCCGTGAGGGTCAGGCAAGGGTGTCTCCTGCCTGCCAATCACATTGCTGCATGCTTACGCGCCATAAGTGTATTGTAAATTGCTAGATTAAATTCCACCCCGCTAAAAACTAGAAACTATTAACCCTGAACGTTAGCTAATTATCAAGAAAGGGATACTTTACCACTCCAGGAAAGTGATCTACAAAGCACGCTAAATAAGGCTGCTCGTTTAAGTTGTCGGTCCTGTTCTCGCCCCGCTTAGAAGTCCATTACTGTAGCTCGATCAATGACACAACTCCCTCTGCATCATTAATGTATTAGCAGTGATTGGTCCCTTCCACAGGTTTCTGTGTTATGAATTTACATTTCACAGCAGACAACGTGTCATGGTGGCTGCCTGCCTCTAGGAAAAAGACATTTAAATG
Source organism: Ambystoma mexicanum (assembly GCF_040938575.1). Taxonomy (NCBI): domain Eukaryota; kingdom Metazoa; phylum Chordata; class Amphibia; order Caudata; family Ambystomatidae; genus Ambystoma; species Ambystoma mexicanum. Next base: position 1,245,620,483 of record NC_090930.1, on the reverse strand, counting down.
CCCCACAGGGATTTCTGTTTTACTAGCAGCGCGGCCGTCGATTGCTTATGTTTCTCAAGAAAAAACACATCAGCTATGTTTAGGTTACTTTGTAGCAATGACTGGGTACAATGAAGGCTGACACAATGTTCATGTATACACACACATGATGAACACATCCGGCTGTAGAAGATGAGCTCCATTCTCTCTAAGGTATTTGGAAATTTGCCTGCTAAGTCCCAGGACGCGGGAAATGGGAGTAAACATGTGTAGGTCTAGGTCAAGTGTTTCCCTGTGCACTTTAAACATAAATGCAAGCCTAATATTTCAATGCAGGATAAGTATATCTAGAACAGAACATATTAGGGTTTGATTTGTCTTGAGTATTGATGAAAGGTGTGATATAATGAGACATCTGCTTTCTATAGTATTTAAGATTAAGGCTATTTAAATAATCCTTACGTGTATGTACTCTTTTGAAGTCAGCACATGATTAAAATTATATAAATAACTCAATGCAAAATCATGCACGACCTCAGGGTTCTCTAGTAAGCACAGTGTGCATATTAGAAAATGAAAAACTATGAGAGCAGAATGGCGAAGGACTTGGATTGCTTCCCAAGCTCTCCAAATGATGGATGTTCCTGCAAAAAAGTGCACAAGCACAAAGTAAAGTTTTGATCCACGAATGCAAGTCGCGCCATGCAATGCATTTTTCATAAATCAAAATTGATTTAATCAGGGCCGAAAAACAATATGCATTGTGGGCTTGCGTGAACGCCCAGTTCTTTGCACAACACAAAATGATCACACTGAAGGGAAAGTGCCAGTAGACAGTGTTGTGTCAGACAAACACACTTTGCCCTATGCCACTTGCCCCAGTGTGGCAGCCAAGACCAACAACCTATGCAAAATGTGTCCTGAGTGGTACAATTAATGGTTCATTGAGAATTGTTCATACAATTTTTTCTATCACTGAAGGGTTTTAAAGTGTGATTTTAATTGTTTTTTAAGAATAATGTATTTTATTTTAGTTTTGGTCTCTAGCAACGATCTCAATATTATGCGCACAATAGACACAGACAATTTAAAACACGTTTTCTGTCTCTAGAAAAGAGCCATGTAGCACATATTCATAGATGTATAGATACATATATCATATTCATAGTATATGTTTGGATATTCGGATATCCAAACATATACGTAATATATAATGTATGGATTAGACTTTCACAAAAAAAAACGATAAAAAATTATGTTTTAAAACAAATCACCTTGTAAAAAAGAGAAGCAATTCATTATTTCCAGAGTTAAATCTGCTGCAAAATACTCCTCAATTAGCTCTGTGTACAGCAATAAACACAACCATGGTTAAACACCACTCAGTGCCACAGGCAAATGCAGGTCTTGCACAACTAGATGTGAAGAAGTTCATAAGATGCTGCAGACTACATCGTGAGCCTTGACCAGTGCAGACAATAGGAATGGGCAACTGATAGGGCTGCTTTGTAATCACCAGTTTCCACCTGCAAGGAAACACTCGCCTACGCATGGCCCCTTTTGTAGGCCTGCACACAACAGTGGCCTTACATGCGCTGACGTACATATTTATAATGTTGCCTGGGACATCCATATGGTTGCACTCGAGGAGAACAACGTGCATCATCGACAAGGAGGATGATGTCAAGGATGGAGCATAGCCATGTTGCCCAACACCTACAGTACAGACACAGCTGATGTACTCAGATAGACAAGTAGCATTTAAGCTTTTAGCCCAGCAAACCCCTACTGTCAGGGATATCATTTGGGCATTGCCACTGGTAGCCGCTGCCACCCTTGGCTCCCGCTCTGCTACCCCTAGACCTGTCCTTGCTACCGCAGGGCCCCTGGACAAAGAGGCAGTTCCAAAAGCAAATATCTGTGTCGCACCTGAAAAAGATGATTGTAAATGCAGCTAAATGTGCCACAGATTTTTTCAGCCGGAATCTAGATTTCGGTAGCTGGAGAAATAACAGGGATGCAGGAAAAACAATGAAGCTGCCATCACTAACAGGTTGGCAGTCCATTAGTGAAGAATGCCTGAATGGCTGGGTTAAGAGGCAGCGCTGTCTGTGCAGTTCATACCCAGTAATGTAGCAACGGGAAGGGTATGGGGGCTAGCTCTAGATAGCTGAGAATGGGTAAGAGCAGCCTGCAGTACTCAGTGACGTCACAGCATGAATGCAAATCTCATCAGTGTTTCTCGTTGTCTACTTTTCACATCTAGTGAGTCACTGTGCCTGTGATGATAGGGTTCTGCCCCGTGCTGTCTTCCTACAAATCCTGCCTGGGCACTGCGTGACCTGAACCAGATCTGCTTTGAAGTAAACCATCTGTTGCTCCCTCAAGCAATGAAATATATATATTTGGAGCAGAAGCTCAGGGGCAACACACTGGCTTTGGGAACAAGAGTGTGCAGTCCAACATGGATTCAGTTCCTGATCCAGTGCCTACAAGCTGGAAGAAACTGGCATTAAACAAAAAGACAAAACAAATAATACAATGGGCCCTTTCTATGGTGATGTCATGGAGATTCTGCTGTTGCTGTTTACATTTTAAAATAAAAAATAAAAAAAAACCTGCAATTGCAACACATCTTTCTTCTTTATCACCCATCTAACAAAAATAAACTGTGGGTTACTTACCAAATTAGCAAAACAGAAAGATGATGGCTAGAAGGTTTCAAATCATTCATAACCACTGGCACAGCTCTCAATAACCCTCCAGACCATTGTTTCTTAGCCACTACAGGAGGGGAAAGACATATGCAAATCAGGCTTGGTCCCACCCGTAAAGGGGCAGCCCAGCCTGAACTGCTAGGTCACATCCCTTCTGCACAAGACCACAAGCATCCCCAGACATGTTTCAGCCTCATTGGGTGTCATCCGTGAGAAGTAGCCTCGGACTGTAGTCCCAGTAGGGTTTTTGAGGGGTAGTGTTGTGGAGCTGCTGCTTCTGTTTACATTTTAAAATGAAAAACCTCTGCAATTACTGTGAAATACAACACATCCTTCCCATCTATCTCCCATCTAACAAACAAATTGTGGGTTACTAACCAAACAAGCAAAAAAAAAAGGTGATGGCTGGAAGGTTTCAAATAATTTCTAACCACTGGCACAGCTTTTGGCAACCCTCCAGACTATGATTTGTCTGGTTGGAGTTGTGTTGGTCAGTTGCTGTGGCAGGCACTGGATGTCTGCACTTTGGGGGTTTCGGTCTCTTCGAGATGCTCTCTCTGTGTACAGGTTAGCCAGCGTGATGTACAATAGTCCAGGTTGTTGTGTTGTATGTCAGCTTAAATTCACAGTTATTTGGTAATATGAGCCTATACACACTGATATTAATGCTACATGTGGTGATCCATTCTTGTATGAAAGGTATATCATTTCACAGTGTTATCATAACCATATTGGTTTTAGTGTACTGGGGAACAATGCTATGTGATGCCACTTTTTGTTTTGTCAAGGGGGGAAAGGGTGTGTGCCATCACTTCCCGTTATAACAACTTGGCGGTGGGGCCAAATGACAATTCATGTGATGTCATCAGAGGTCAAGGGTCATGTGATGTCACTTCCGCTACCCTTGACTTTTTGATGAAATTACATCCCTGCCTTTCTCCTGGCTGATTCCTGGTTTGTTGAAACAGTTTCCAAATCTTAGAACAGTCTTGTGTCTCACATGTTGTCAGGGGGAATGGCTCCCTTACCCTAACAGTAAAGTTCTACACAATACGTTCTTTGTGGGCCAGGAGAATGTCTCCCTTCTCCAAGTATTTTATAATCAGTTCCTTACAACCAGGGGGAATGACTGCCTTCCCTTGGCCTTCTTTCATTAGGCTTCACACCTACAAGACCTGCTCACTCTGAGTGTTAGGAGGGTTTGGGACCCTGGCTTCTCTTCTTCTTTGATCTGGCCCACTTAATTCACTTCCCTGCCAAATACTGCCACAAGGAAGATGAGTCATATCACTTTCTTGCTTTGGGTCCCAGACCCTGGTTTCCCGTCTTTTTTGTACTGGCCCTCTTGGTTAGCTTCCCTGCAAAGTACTGCCGCAAGGAAGATGACTCATATCACTTTCTTGCTTTGGGTCCCAGACCCTGGTTTCCCTTCTTTTTTGTACTGGCCCACTTGGTTCGCTTCCCTACCAAATACTGCCACAAGGAAGATGACTCATATCACTTTCTTGCTTTGTGTCCCAGACCCTGGTTTCCCTTCTTTTTTGTACTGGCCCACTTGGTTCACTTCCCTGCCAAATACTGCACAAGGAAGATGACTTATATCAATTTCTGGCTTTGGGTCCCAGCCCCTGGTTTCCCTTTTTTTTGTACTGGCCCACTTGGTTCACTTCCCTGCAAAGTACTGCCACAAGGAAGATGACTCATATCACTTTCTCGCTTTGTGTCCTATACCCTGGTTTCTCTTTTTCTTTGAACTTGCCCACTTGGTTCACTCCCCTGCCAACTACTTCCACGAGGAAGATGATAGGTATCTCATATAGTGGGTTAACCCTGGCACTGTAGTGAGGGGCTTTCCCTCTCAAGTTTTCTTCATGGTACTCTGAGTCCTCAACCCTTCCCTGTTGATCAATGGGCTTTGCTGCACCACTGCAATGAGGAAGAGAAGGTTTGTAGGCGTTCTGCGCCAGCCATACTACCCAAGCATTGTGGTTGCAAAGGGCCTAGGGACAATTGCATGTGCCCTCTTGGTAAACTGCCCCATGTCCCTTCTGGTTCTGATGTGCCATCTTTTATGTTGCTGAGGGTTTCGGCACTCGCCGGTGCTTCCTGGGATGATGGGCATTCCGTTTGGCTTCTCAAGCATCTAGCTATCCCCTGCGGCTGTGCAATGGCATTCCCAGATGCCTTCTCCATTCCTTCCTTTTCTCAATACTGCTGTGCATTGGTCTGCTCCTGCAGACCCCCCAATCATCAGATGCATTGAACTGCCAGAATCCTTGGAGCTCTCTCCCCCCATATCAGGTCTGAATCTCCCACGTTCGGTGCACAGCACGCCTGCTGTCTTCCGCAGCTGCACGAGACAAAGCGTTAATCCATTGTCGATTTTTATATAGTGTTGCCAGCAGTGTCTGGGCCCATTGTATAAGTCCTTTGTCTCTTTCACATGTTTCATCTTCATTGCTTTGCAGGGCCAACTCGTCTGAGTACTTGGATTTCTTGGGTTCCTGTTGCTCTTCTTCGTCTCAGTCCTTTCCAGAACCTTAAAGTACTCTGCCTTACAACTGTACAAAAGTCTACTGTTTACAAATAGGTTAGTAGTGGAAGGAGAGGCTAGAATATGTGGGGTGTGATATTCTCATAAGGTATGTATCCTAGATGGTCGTCCTTTTCCCTAGAGGGGGAGTCTCTCATCACAAGATCCTCCTGCATTATACCACCACCAGGGGGACTATAGGTTAGCAGCTGCACCACCATGGCCTCATGGAAAGGGGCTCCCTCCTGGGCAGAAGTGACCCCAACTGAAGGATTGTCACAAAATACATATGTTTGCCCTTGATTTTTGCCCAATAACATTACTTTTTAAAACCAAATGTTTACATAGATGATGTCTCATTTAAATAGAATATTTGAAATCAGCATGTGTTTAATTTGCTGAGAATGTTTTAAGTTTGTTTTGTCACATATAGGAGTTAACAATAAACTATGAAAAAAGGTTATTTTTAAGAAAAAGGTTTTTAAAACGTTTCTTTACACTTTTTACTCATTATTCAAGGTATTTATCAAGAATGATTTGGCCAACAAGAAGGTATTACTTTTAGATAGCACTGGGTCATATATTCCCAAGTGGGAACGTATTTTCAGTCCTGTTCTGCTCTTTCTCAAAAGATTTGACTGTAGTGTGTACAAATGTGTCATTTTGAGTATATGTGGTGATATGGTGCTATTTATGTAGGAGCTTCATCATCCACAAAATGTGTGCAACCTAAAGTAGTTTTTACTAATTGGTCTAAATTGATTGCTTTGTTTGAATGGTTGTATTTGTATATTGTATACAATGTTTTTAGCTATGAACCATGTTTAAATGTCTCTCTTGTTCATTCTAATCATTATTAATGATCTAATGTTAGTTGAATTGGTGGTGTATTTCATAGGGTTTCTTGATACTTAAACATATCATTTATTTATATAACATTTTGATATAGCACATACAAGGTGCACACGCATCTGAGCGCTTCACAATGAAAACATGTATGGGCAACATAGTACATAAAACTCCAAAGTAAAACATAGAAATATTAAAAATCAAACTCAATAAAAACTGAAAGTGCAGATAATAATAGATCATCAAATCAACACACAATACAATCAAGAAGTTTTTCCATTTTATATGTCCATAGCCATGCTTTCAGGATTTTCCTAAATCTCAAGTGATCCGGGTTTTACATAAATAAATTGGTTAAATCTTCCAAGAGTACATAGCAGCACCTAAAAAGGATCTTTTAGCAAATGATGTACGTTCGAACTTGGAACTTCAAGAAGTAAAGAGTCTCAACTACAGAGACCTCGCAAATACTCCCTAGATTTTTAATTTGACTGCTAGGTACATATGGGACTTAAAATGTATAGCTTTATAGGTTGTACATAATAATTTAAACATAATCATTGCTACCACAGGAAACCACTATATGTAGTTAAGTTTAAAATAAAAACAGATTTATAGCCACGGCTAAGTGCAGCAAAGCTGTGGGCTCCACCTGTGGATCACACATGCAATAACTACAGCTTTTATTAAATACATAAGGGTATGTCATTTTTTTAAAACACACCGTATTGAAAGGATCAATGAAACTTCTTTGATCCATATGTACACTATATGTTTTTATTGTCTATTTTTATAACTGAAAATATGGCCCTGAAAAGGACAGTTTTGGGGAATAATGAAAACAGAGGTAGGAACTTGGAAGGGAAACACACTAGGATTCAGACATATAACACATATTAGGGTTAAGGAAATTGACACTGATTGGTGCACCTTTCGTTGCTTTCATTTGACACAAGTTATAAACTGTCACCCTTTACTCCACATGAGTGTAGTGGATGAATAGTGTAATTTTCATACAAACGATTCCCTTCTGCAACAGATAGATGCTGAAACTGAACTTCACTGCTTTTGTTTGTTGACTCAACATCCAGCATAGGCAAGTCTGGTGCAGACAGACTCTCTTTGTATAAATCATTATGCTCCAATAGAAACACCAATGCGTTTTTCACCTATCCAATATTGATAAGCTGTTGCCAAATGCTCTTATCTTTAGTGGCAACGCCATTTACTAAAACAAACAAAAAATCTACAATGTCATGCTTCACTCCTAGTGTGTTCACATTTTCTTTGCCTCTCACATATTGCCCTAATGATTTTTTAGGCAGATTTGACCTCTTCTTTTTGCAATTTAACAATAACTTGGAAAGGAAGAACAGTTTGCAATGCAATCACTTCAAATATGTTCAATTTTGTAAGCACACCATGGAACTCAGGCACTACCATGTTGCTCAAGACACTTCTAGGTGGAATTCTTCTTTAACTATAAAACCCAACACAGTGTCTACAGACATAAATGTGTCATATCGTTGTTCTACAGAAAAATACAGGTAATGTTTGTTCCAACATCTTCTACACTATGGTTAATTTTCTGTACACTGTTACACTTGAGACTTATAAAAAGTGCATTGACAAGATATGCAAACAATGTCAGGTCTTTCAGTAGAAGACAACTCAAATATCGCAATACTTCTTTCGTACTGTTGAAAATGTAGATCCTTTGAAAACATAGGATCATCATTTCCATTTCCAGTAAGTGTTTCATCTATGTACACATATTCTTTTAAATGCATGACATTTATCATTTCAACTGTAGAAACTAAACGTTCTATAGTTCCAGTTAGAAGTGTTTGATTTAAAAGTGCAAGAGACATACTTAGGGCTTGATTCACAGAACGTTTTCCTATGGCATTGTGCCATTATAAAAACTTCCATGAATCAGGCCTTTGGTGTTTTGCACTCGGACAGTTTAACTAGAAGATATTTAATTTTAGTATGATATACTGCCATATAAAATGCAACTGGCTCTTACATCTACCTTTATCAAGACAAAGTCTACCTCTAGAGTGACCCAGGAGGCCTGTTTTTTCACAAACTTCAGTCATCTATTCTCTGTAGCATCTTAATCTGTCTTTGAACATTATGATTTTTGTGCAAAATTTGCAAAAATCTCTTTAAGACTTTACAAGAAAAAATATTAATACTGCACCAAAAAAAAATCCACTTCCATACCTCATAATGATATTTAGTCTTTATTCTAGACTGACCTACACTTTCAATTTCTGTATTATCAGACTTTAGGATTTCTTCATTTTTTTTTTTAGAAATCATACTATTTCTGACTTCATAGCTATGTCCACTCTCATCAGTAACTAGGGTAACATTATTTCCTTAAATGTAACTCTCCTCATTAAAAAATCTTTCTGTTTGAGAAGTGTGCTTCCACTGTCCACCAAACATGTCACAAAAGTTGTCTCATGTATTACATGAACTCTTTCTATATTTGTATAGAATGGTGCAGTCACCTTAAGTAATTTCTTAAGTTTATTCAATACGAAATGAACAATTTTCTTTTCATGTGAAAATCTTTTTTTAATTATTACTTCTACTTTTTTCTTTTGCGACAATGCTTTACCACAGATCTAGATTTTGGTTTCACACTTCTCCAAATATTTGTAAAAACTTGAAAGTGGTACGTTTTCCTATATACATATCTTTATTGCTCTGTTTCAAATTGATAGCACATTTGCTATATTTTCTTCTAAAATCTTAGTTTTTTTACTAGCTATTAACAGATCTGATACATTTTCTCTTTTCTTACATTTTAAAAACATTCTGGGTTCCATCAATGTGTTCAGTTGGCACATATTCTATTTGAAATTGCATATTTGAAAAACCATGCAATGAGTGGCTACCGGATAGCTGTGGATTATTACAACAGTACCATCAACCAATTACAAACTCCAAAACACACACATCATACATACCCTGCTCATACAGAATACTAGACATTCAAACTAGGAATCATTTTCCTGGAATCAGATAAAGACTTTAGATATCATGGCTGGTTTCAACACTGTGGGTTATCGGAGACAGCTGGCTGTTTTGGTTGCTTTCTGTGAGAAAACAAATATGAACATAGACATAGGTTTGAGAAGTTTTACAATTAAATCGTTTGGATTGCATACTATTTCATTTGTGAGGTAATGATTTGGGGAATATATTAGGTGTGTCCCTTACTTTAAAGAAGAAACAAGACAAGGGAAAACTAATTGAACTATTTCCTCACACCATCTTTATCTTTTCCAATTTGAATTAGAGGCAAAAATGGAGGTGCACCACCAGATGTAAAATTAAAATTGAGAAATCATGGAGAAATGTTAATAAAGTTGTTTTAGCATTCATGAGAGACCAGAACAAATTATGGATTTAAAACAACAACAGTTCTACATGGCCAATTTCTACAGACATGATAGATTATACTTAACCAATAAAGGAAATGAGGTGTTCCTTCATAACATCAAAACAGTACTCCAAATGTGCTAAAATACTACACTTAGTGTACCCCGAAACAGTCCTTTTAAGGAAATCTTATCACATTTAAATACACAAATACAACACAATAATAACCAAAAACATGTTTATTATACCCACGGCTACAGTTCATTGACTTTTATTATAAACATGGTTATGAATTTTTAGTTAAAGGGGGGCTCACTTTGGGTTTTATAGTACAATAGTACTTGATAGAGCAATACAGTACAGCACTGCTCATGAAGTTATGTAAGGTAGCTGACCAGAAAGAAAGCAGACAATAATACATGACAGTTAACTTCAGGTAGAGAAACATTTAATAGGTAGGCACGCAATATAATAGCATGAGTGACAATACACAGACTAAAATACAGTGAAGGGGGCATCTAAAACTAGAGTACCATGGTTTTATTTTGTATTACTTTTTATAACTATTTTCTTCTGTTTTTCTCTACAATCTCACATGTTTGAAAATCTGAAAACACACGGTCAAAAAACATAAGACTCCCAAATACCTACTGTGTCACTGACCATTACCAGTGATTTTCACCCTGACTTCACTATACCTTTACAAATAACTTTTAAAAAGAGATTAAACACTGACATTGCATAGTGTATAGCCGCTGGCATGAAACTACTCTTATCCACGGTCATCAGTAGTACTTTCTAACCCTGAATATAACTGTGAATTTTGGCAAAACGGCCAGAACAGGCTCTCACCTATGCCTCCCCTCATCTGTGCCAGCCCCCACTCCTCAGATGTCCTCATCACCTTTCCTGTCCTCTCCCTCCCCCCACCACATACACTGTTTCTTTCACGCAGTTTGCTTTCAGATGTCGGCTATTCGAAGCTATAGCCGAGGCTAAAGAAATCTTTGTGTTGTAAACTCCCTAGACCCCCTCCAACTCCCAATATGCACTATAGACAACCCCCCACCTCTAGCCTGATGGCATTTGCATGTTTTATGACCTGCAAATGGCTTTTTTCCTGCGTTCCATTTTCCCATTTTCTCAGCTATAGTTGTGGATCTCTCTTGAATCGAGAGAACAACAAGATGGCTGTTGTTTCATTTCTAAAAACCATGCACCATGGGAGATATAACTATACATTTTTGAGAAGGTGGCACCCCTTCTCTGTAAAATATTGAAATAACTACTGGACAGAATAACCCCACACCATGATTGGATGACAAGTCAATGCTTTGTCTCCAAGTTGTTTCAGACCTGGTCCAAATACATCCAGGGGTTTGTGCTGTGCACTTTGGCATAAATTGACTTTGTTTATGGGAAAATGAATGGGAAGTAGGCCCCACTTTTGGAAATCATTTTTATTCAATAACAAATCTTTATGAAACTTTGCACTCTAGGGCGGCCAGCGAGTCCTTAATCACTTTTGCATTTTTGGTCAAATACGTCACTTGAATCAAAAGTTATTAACAACGGAATATTGAGGGGTTCCTATAGGAGTCAGACTCACTTTAACTGACCTTATCTATAGGGCTGCTATCCACGCCCTATAATTCAGTGAAAAAACTTTGTTAAAGGGAACTTATGGTTACAAGTAAAATCGAAACACCCACGAAATTTGCCAGTTATGGTATGCTATGCAAACATACCTCAGGTCACTGCCATGCACTGCTAACATTAACACCCAGGACATCAAATATGAAATCACAAATGATGTGCAACTTAACCATAAGGTCCCTTCTGCAAAGTTTTTTCACTGAATTTAATAGGTTGTTATTAGTTCAACTTAACCACAAGTCCCTTTAAAAAAGTTGTTTCACTGAATTTCATAGGATTTTATGAGTGCAACTTAACCATAAGGTCGCTTTAACAAAGACTTTGTTCAGTGAATTTCATAGGTTTGTATTAATGAAAATGTTTCATGATGTTACATCACTGTTTATAAGTCATTAATAATTCCTCTTTTCAAATATATGAAAGAACTATAAACCTCCTTAAACATATTTTTTGCAACGCATACTGATGTGTATCGTTATCAGAAGTGCATGCTGGGGGTGCAAGTTATGGTTGAATTGCCTAGGGCATGAGGCTCGACCATGACCCCAGCCCCACCAAACCACCCATGTTATCCACTACACCTACACAGCATCCTAGTTCAGTGTCCACTATACCTTCATAATGGGACAATGCAAAGTGCTCATAGCTTGCAGCCATGGCCAGTCTGCACAATCCATGGGCTTTGGAAATGCTGCATGACCCAATTAGCAAATCAGAGTAGACATTTTTCCTTGCCGAGGGCCAGGCCCAATGTCCAGGCACCAAAGATATATCACTATTTTCTGTACTTACATTATGACACTTTGGAAAAAATAAAATACAGGACTGATTTGCAAAAGCATACTTTCAGGACCTTGCTGATGCTCCTCGTTTAAGTTTGCTGCAATCCTTTCCAGCACTACAGGATGTAGTCACCAGCAGAATTTATTTTCCCATAAAACCTAGGGCTTCAGCCATGACGCATGGCCCAATAAGTAAATCAGAGTAGACATTTTTCCCTGCTTAGGGCCTGGCCTACTGCCCAGACACCACATTTCTATCACTAGTTGTTCTACTTACATTTTGACACTTTGGAAAAAATAAACACAAGCAAGATTTGCAGAACCATGCTTTCAGATCCTTGCTGATGCTCCTGGCACAGGTTTTCTCCGATACTGTCCAGCACTTCGGACTGTAGTCATGAGCAAAAAATGTTTTTCCCCATTCAATCTTATCCCAATAAAATACAAAAAAATCACTTCATAGCTGGTCTCTGGTGGCCATGCCCATTTTAAGCCCATCACCTGTCCCTTGTGGCCATGGCCAGTGGCCAGATTGTCTGGGTCATATCCTTTGGACAATCTGCCTACTGCCATGGCCACAGTCTATACCTCAGTCACCAAAGGTATTTCATTATGACACTTCAAAAATCAAACATGGACACATTTGCGAAACCATGCTTTTGGATCCTTAGCAATGCTCTTTGTACAAGTTTGCCGCAAATCCGTCCATGTTTTATTTTTTGAAAAGTGTAAAAATGTACGTACAAGAATAATCACATAACTTAGCCCTCAGTTAAAAAAATCCATTCAAACTTTGCACAAACATTCAAGGTAGGATATATAATCGTTTTACAAACTTGTATGCAGATTCGTCAAACAGCACCACATTTATAAGCCGGTGAAACATTTTGGGGATCCCCCCTTTAATTTTGCTCCCTCTTAGCGAAACAACAACAAACTTTGCAGAAGCATTCAAAGTTGGCTCTAAAATGATATTGCACAATCTCATGTGGTTTCAATGGTGCCAAATTTATAAGCCATACAAAAACTGCTTTTCACTGACCCTATAATGCAGAAATATGCATGTATGTCCTCAAACTTTTGCCAAGTTCACGAAAATCCCAGCAATGACCCTGAGCATCTCAGTTGTTTGCAGACTTTGGAGAAGAAAAAGCACCCAATTTTTGGCTTTTTATGCCCATTTCCTATCCAATCCTCATCACCCCTCACCTCCATGAGATTGTTTCATTAACCTGACAAGTGTCATGTCGTGTTTTTTTCTAATATGTTCACGGACTACGGACTACGGGCACAATTTATGAATCCAACATAGTGTGCGTTTCAAATGTTCTGATGCACCTCAGATTTTTAATTAACCAATTAGTGGGCACGTATGATGTCCGCAAATGTTACACAATGTCATGATTAGCCCAGGCGCGTCCATGGACACCGAATCAGGAAGTGAGTCTGCGGACCAGATGCAGATATCACTAATTCTTTTGTACCTACTATTTGTCCATTTAAAAAATACCTCCTGGACAGATTTAGACCAAAATTGCAAAAGTACACATTCAGGACCAATCTGTCACTACTCGCGCAAGTTGGGAGCACATCCATCCAGCGGTTTTGCTGTAGGCAAGACCAACATTTTTCCATTATGTCTATGAGGATTTCAAATATTTTGGGACACCCCTATAACTTCACACCCGCTTGATAAAACAGCAACAATCTTCGCAAAATCATTCAGAGTTGACCATATACTTTTCTTGCAACGTTTGGTGAGGATCCATCAAACGGAACCAATGTTATAAGTCACCCAGAAACTGCTCTTCCTATGGGTTGAGCAACTTAACCATAACTAAAGGGCTGCTACAACAGCCCAGTTATTTATACAACCTTGATTGGACATTCCATTTATTTTGGACTGTTAAGGTTTGCTGTTTGCAACTGAATGACATTCATACCTCTCTTGAGAGTATATCCTTCCCTCGGCCCACGTTACCTCAAAAAGCAAATAAGATATATCATTTATCTGTGCCTGTTTTTACAATATTATTAGAGTCACTCTTGTTTTGTAGAAGTGTGAGTGCTGAGTAAGAGTTTTTGCCACTACCCATCCTGGTAATCTTGAAGGGCAAACATTATTTAATCACAGAACCCTTGGGCGGAATTGCACCAACCACATGCAAGAAGCAACAGCTTGATCCAGAAACCCTGGTTTTGAAAATGTGATGTTAATCTTCTAGCCCTTTTTAAAAAAAGAAAATCCCCCAAATTAGGTCGGAAAGATTTGTGATATTTCAGTGCAGTCTGTGGACTCTCTTCCTGATTTGGTGCCTGTGTTCCCCTCTAAACCAACCAGGGAGCTGTGCAAAGTTCGCAGACATGGGAAAGGGGATCTGATTGGCCAACTAACAAACATGAATGTGTTTGAAATGAACTTGTGTTGCTCATGAAAGAATCCATGAGGGTGCACAGATTATATGCTGTATAGAGCAGAAAACAGGCATTATTTGTTCTACTTTGTTTGTGGCCAGGGTGTCTTGTTCACGGATTCCAGCTATGTGTTTCTTCCATGCACAACACTGCAGCATGATGCACCATGTGTGGAGATTTCATTACTGTACATTGATTATTTATTGTATGTGTATTGAAGTATTACCTTGCATAACATGTCTAGCATATGAGGAGACGTGACAACGTAAGATATTAAGTACATGCGTCGAACTTCACAGTCAGCCTAGTGTAGTAAAGATAGAAACTTGCATGCATACTTTTTTTCAGAGACCACAAAAACGTGCAGCCCAGAGGTTAGGGAACTGCACATTCAGCCCTGGGATGTAAAGTTGGAAACATGCATACATGTTCTTATTTTGAGAGATCACAAAAGATGTTCGGCTCAGAGCACCTGTATTTTATTTCAGGCTGTGAACTACACATTCAGCCAACTAAGTAAAGGTGGAAACATGTATGTACATTTATTTCTTCTGAGAGACCACAAAATCCTAGTACACCTGATTTCTTTTCAGGGAAGAAACGACACATTGAACCCACAAAGTAAAGGAGAACATGCACATACATGTTTACTTAAATATTATTGAACTGTAGGCAAAATGAACAAACAGAATTAAATTGCTAAAATGCTGGTGACATAAATTAAAGTGGGATATCAAAACTTGTCCTGAACACCAAATCACTTAAACCATGAAAAAATCCACCTACTAAAAGCCCTCATACAGTCTTAAAAATGCCCTGACTTCCAACTTGTAATATCAGATACTTCACAAAGAAAAAATCTGCTTTATGAGAGAGCAGCAACATGCTGTGAAGAGTGGCTGTGACATGTCCATGCACTCATTTCTTTTTTCAGTTGCTCGTTATCAAATAAAAACAAAATAAAACTCTTTTGTTTAAATGAAAACGATTCAAGTACACATATACAGAACACTTTTAAAAGTCGTGTTGTAATGGAATAAATCATGGACATGGGTTTTGCAAAATCTGTGGGCACAAAGGGCTTGCTGTGCTCTATAAGCAAGAAATCTAGGCCAGTATTGCAGGCCCTATGACAAAATGTCCTTAGGCTCCAACATCCCAGAATTCGGTATTAATGCCATAGATTTTGGAAAGTCATTCAAGTCAGCTTCAACCCGATTTTAACCTCTATTATTTCTGCAGGTTATAAGTAAGCTTGAATCAGCTCAACCACCTATGTTTGTGTCTTAAACTAGTAGCCTCCAATTAAAGACTGCTTTTATGACCTTTTCAGTCTCAGGATTGCATGATGTTGATGCCCTCTAAAAGGCCCAGATCACTTTCTGGTCCATTTTGGGCTTTGTTAATCTGTGAGAGGCGTGACAGAGCTGGTTCACAAATGGGAGGTGTTTGGATTTGGTGCATTCTGCCGTTTGGTTTAACATTAGGCCTTTTTAAAGCCTGATAAACTTTCCTGTCCACTTTCTTTTCTCAAAGAAAATATAAATAAAATCACAAATGTTTTCCTACCCCATACCTGCATATGTTGTTATGTGTGTCTTTCATTTCTTCTCAGGGTGTACCTCAATATTTTACTTCACCATCTATTATTATTCCTCAGTTTTAAACGTGTAACTTCATCCGACCACAAGTGGCATGGGAGCATGTGTACAGTAGCAGAAGGTGTGCTGAGAGATGCTCTACTCTTCGCACCCAAGTGTCACCCAAAGACAACTAAGCAGTTCCCTCAGTTCAAGAGATACTATGTTGTACCCTAGCTCCTCTAATGTGCACCAGAGTGTCACCCAAGGGGACATGCACAGTTCACTCAATTCAAGAGATGGAAAATCATAGTTTTCTCTTTCCTTCCTGAACGTCTGTATCTTTCTCCCACCACAAGCATCCCATTAGGGCAATAGCACAAGCTGTGCTAAGGGATTCTCGGTTCCTTCTAGCACCTGTTACCCTAGTGCATAGGCGCCTTGCATTCACTCTCTTCTAGACTCTATATATCTCACCTCACAGTCTTGGGAGGATTTCTCAGGGGCAATGTACTGGCCTTGGAGGCAAGACCACACGGAGCAACACAGGTTCGATCCCCGGGTCTGCGCTTAGAAACCTCTGGGTATTAAGCTCGTTACAAATAACATATCATATCATATCACCTGACTGAAAGCCTGTCACTTTAACATCCCAAGCATCACTGCTACTTTCTCCAGAAGCCAATAATTATCACACAAAATCAAAAGTCTTTTTTGTGCATTCCACGAACTACACACACAAACTGATGTCACTATTAGGGATTGCATTCCCTGACAGTGGTGCCACTTGTCCAGTTAACTGGTAAATAACTGAATGGGTCACATCGCACAATCACACATTATAAAAAATATCATTATAACCTTTTTTGAAATCTTGATTTTCAGTCCCTCACACCATCACCGCCTCTCCAGAATGTTCCTCCCACCCAACTACTCTAACTGTACTATCACTTTTGTAAATGTCAAAGTCCTGTTTATGTACTGTGACAGAATCCTGTTTTGATGAGTGCATTCCTACAATCCTTAAGAGCTTAAGTGTTCATTTTTCAGCCAACTAGGTGGGCACATGGATATACAAACAGGTCATTTTCTACAGACCTACATATGCAAATACGCACACAAATCTGCAAAGCCGCTTTTTCCTTTTTTTTTTTTTTTTGACGTTGACGAAGCACTCAATCCCACAAAGGCAA
Organism: Ambystoma mexicanum; assembly: GCF_040938575.1. NCBI lineage: Eukaryota > Metazoa > Chordata > Amphibia > Caudata > Ambystomatidae > Ambystoma > Ambystoma mexicanum. The sequence goes on along the minus strand of NC_090930.1, from coordinate 1,245,603,380 downwards.
AGATGAATAGGTCTGCAGAGACCCTAAGACCACATGTGCATTTGCAAACATGTGACAGTGTGCATGTCCACACTGCCATACATTTACTGCACACAAACGAACCCACTTGCAAATGCACACACCAGCTTGCTCCATTCTCCGAGTCATGGAAGAAGATGACTTGCTCACTAGGAAAGTACATACAAGTGGTTACAGCATCCTGCACAATAGTTAAATTGTGAATAGGATATGACCATTTATATTCAAATCTGGAAATCTCCATTAAACCAGTGACTCAATTATAATTCATTGTGCGGTACAATTAGAGAGTTGAAATTAGAAATATAATTTTGAGTAAAAGAAAAAAGAAAATAGCAATTGAGTTAGCCTTTCAGGACCTTTAAGGGATTACACTGATTTCAAATGAAGTGTTCATTTCGGGTATGTTATCACTGCAGAAAGGAGTTAATAATATAATACGTGCACTTGATGATGAGCATGTAGGCATTGCACCAGGTTGGGGGTGTCTTCATTGACACATAAAAAGGAAGATGCTCAATGAATGAAATAAATATGCGGAATAGTCAGCAGAATGTAGCAATCACGCAAAAGAAACATTTGTGATTATGCCCGAGCAGACTGAATTGTGGGTGCGCTTCTTCACATCTAACACTGCTTTAATTCACATAAAACCTTTTCAGATTAGACCAAAGTACACAGAACTTTCACGGCATTGCCTGAGTTCTTTACTTTAGTATCAATCCAGTGGCCAATATATTCAAAGAATTTTAATTCTAAGTGTTGTTACCACCTAGAGTTTGAAAAATATTCAAATTACAGTTTACTTCGTGAACATATTTAGAATTTGAAAACGCATTTAAGTTTTAATTAATTGATTGTTGACATTCTGATCTTCTAACAATCCAATCATCGTTGACAAACTGCAGAAGGTTTATTTGCTCTTCAGGAGTGCCAAATCCCCCACACCTTACACGGCTTCACTTCAGCTACACACCAGGTGAAGACATGTTCCCTCGTCCAGTAGTCCAGGGTGTGTCAACCACTTAGATCATTGCTGTTCATGTTAACTATTTTGTGAACATTGGTCTCCCTTTCTTGTATAGTGCCAAGCGGCACAATCCATGTTTTGGTCACTATTGCTGCGGTCCATCGTCCAGTGGTATTCATGTTATCCAGTAGAGTGGCAGCACTTTTTTGTAGAAATGGATATCTGCACAACTGTGATTCATATGTAAGTATCTGGTAATTGTAAGAATCAAATGATCTTGAGAAAATTAGATTTGTCTCTTGTTATATTGTTCAATTGAGGTGTTGTAATTGAAGGATGTTTTATAGCGGGGTCACAATGATAAAAATCAATAGATGAATGAGGTTCCTCCAAATTAGGAAATGATGTTCAGAGATGTGTGTCTGCACTCCTGTAACATTGAGTGAAGGACAGAGAAGCTTATGGTTGTCCCCAAAATCTATTTTAGGTTCAACAACCAAATAATCCAAATGTATTGTTAAAATGTACCTTCAGGTGCTACCACGACAAAAACTACTTTGGAACCTTATATCAATGATAATAAATTAATGGAGAAAACCAGAATCCCGGTATCCTATAGCCAAAAGGTGGCAGAGTTGGAAGGAAGTCACACAGTGTGCTTTCTGTTGCATTGGCATGCCTCTGCTGGGGGAATCTCAGAGTCCTAGGGCTCCAGAGTACAAACAGGACAGTACTGGTGTAAGGTCACTCAAGATGCTAGCAATAACACATGGTGAGTGAGAGGAGACCAAGACAGACATAATGTCACATTATTTTAATACATTATTATTTATTTAATGTGTTATAGTTTACAAGTAAACTTTTCACATTCAATAAGTACATAGATTTCAACTCAATCATTTCTATATCATTCATTATTATCACATAAATACAATATTTAATTTAATTTCAATCACAATAAAAAAAAGTAAAAAATACATAATTCCATACTGGTTTCAATTGACCAATTTCAAAATATACAATATACAAATTCAATATACAGATTCCAAAATTACATCTATTTCCATCCTAGCTTGGGCTTCAGAACAGTAAGGGCAAGGATAAATCAACTCTCTGTTATATACTTATTTCCAAGAGTTTTGCTGCCTTTTGCCAGACATTATACATTGCGATATAAACCTTCCTATTATTTGTATTGATACATTGTGCCCAAAATATTTTTTATGGTGTTAAAATGTGTAATACATATATACTACATAACACACACTGGTTTATTTACAAAGGTAAAAAACAAACATAAGTCAGAAATCCAAATTGTATAAAATACATACAATTTGACAAATAGGATAAACATTAAGGGCCTGATTCATGGAACATTTTCCTATGGGATTGTGCCATTATAAAACACTAAAGTCTATGTAGACGATCAGCCCCATCTCCCTTCCTTGGCTGCACTGCTGTTTCTCACTCCTTCACCATCTCCTTTTGGAGGAATAACCAGAGTAAAAGGGCCAACTATTTCATAGTAAATGATGATCTGGAAAATGTATTGTTTTTGTGTGTCGTTCAGTACCCATGACAAACTTTCTTGCTATTGCTTGCATTTCTACCATATCCATGTTATTTTTTATATATATTGCACATGGCAACACAATTCAGTCTTTTCTGAGACAAAGGTGAAGGTAGCAAGGGTTTCAGTCATTGCAAAGCACTGAAGCTTCTCTCAACCTCAAAGGAAGACGTTGAAACAGTTAAGAGGAGTGGCTTCTCCTGTGCAAAGAAAGCTCCTTCAGTGGAAAGGATCTTTCCGAAAAATATCTACCAATTCTGAGACTGAACAATATTTGTGACACTTAATAAGGTTGCTAATTGTGCAGATATGGAAATATTTGATTTCTGGGCATTTAGTAATCATGTCAGAGTTTCTCCCTGGCTGGTGGAAGAGTTGAATGGAAGAGATCACCAGATCCAATAACTCATTTGTCTATTAGCATGCCTGCTATCACACTTTAGACTCCATTTAAATCAATCACTGATGAAGCAACATTTTTCGCTCATCTATACGCACTTTATAGGCATTGTCATTATAGCTCATTATAATTAATAGGTATTAATGATAATTACCAGCTAGTTCCATCAGTAGCCCTGTGAGTACCACAATTTCAGCAGGTATTGCTATGACCTCCTCTGGTACTCACAACAAAATATACCATCTTCTGCTACCTTATACCAGGTAATGACATCAAAAGCCCTGGTATTTACCATTTCAAGGTTTTATTATCAAAATCCAAGGTATCCATACCATTAAAGCTATTGCAGTCAATTCACCAGGATCTTTCAATGCCCAGGTACTCACTCCATTGTCAAGGCTATGCACAATTAGTATGGCATTGCCAGTCTCCAAGTGCCGGATGCCATGATGTCTAATTAGCAATGCAGTACAAGGTTTCATTACGTCCAATATGCACATCAATGGCAGGTTCCATTCTGACTGAAAGGCCAGATAGCAATTTGCTAAGTCATCATATGCAATGGTGGATTCAATTATGCAGTGATAGTAAAATAAGGCCACATTCCATTAGTTGTAGTTAACACAGTAAAGCCAGATACCATTATTATCACCAGCAGAGTAAGACCAGACATCAATATGCCCAGTTAGCATTGCACAGACATTAGACATTCTCTAGGTGTGGGTGTGTGAGTGTATGCAGGGCTCAGGCGATGTCTGTGCATGCAGGTTAGTGCTGAGGTTAGTGCTGAGGCCATGCTGAAGCAGTGCTGGAGTGTTGTGTGTGCAATGCTCGGTCAGTTTGTGTTTACAATGATGGGGCAGTATATGTGTGCAGTACTTTGGCAGTATGTGTGTTGTGACAAATCCAGGCAATTCATCACTTCTCCACAAGGGGGTATCCGGCCCCTTTGGGACTAAGGAGGTGAGCTCTCTAAACTTAAAACTCCCAAGAAGACAGGGCAAGCGGAATACCACAGGCGATGACCCCCCTCTCTTCTTAGAGGATAGGACGTACCTAAAAAGGGACAGCAGTTACCAACCCTAGCCCCAAGATTCCAATACTACTTTGGTTGGCTACATTCGATTTGAAGTATCTTATGATTGAAAAATAGATATGGTCGCTGTGGTTTCTGACCCTCTGTGTGTTCCAAGTGAGCCGAGATGGAGCAAGCCAGGGAACACCAAACCCCTGATAGAGGGATAAAGAGCCTGCCAAGTACGATAGAGGCAGAGGATGTGCCAGGCCAAAACGAGGCCACGTCCAGGGAACCCCAAAATGCCTATGGTCCAAGAAGCCTGGAACACTCAGACAGGAGCAGTGTGGGACTTGAGCAGAGAGACCCCAGGCAAACCGACAAACAGGGATTTCTGAAACCCAAGAAACCTGAGAGCAGTCTCCACCCATGATAGTATGCACCCAGGATGCAGAGGAGCTGGCGACCCCTACACCAACAATCCCTATGTATTCCGAGGAGGCATGCAAGGAAGTTAAAGTTATGCAGTGGCTCTAGAGCATGAGAGAGGCAAAGACCAAATATGCACCATGGTGGGGTATGACCAAGTCAACCCCAAGGTGGTGCGAAGAAATCCAGAGCCCAAGACGGGCCATACAAAAACCTACCCCAAGGCGGGGTGCACAAAACCGTGTGGGGGAGGATCAGAAGCCATCCACCATTCCAGGACAAGGACCAGGGATCTACTTGTATCTTATATTGAGTTATTTCTTTTATTTGTAATAGTCGTAGGAACAGTGTGTAGCTTAGGAAAGATTTTGGCAGAGAACTTTCTTTGTTTTGTATTTTAAGCAACTTTTCCTGTCTTTAGTGAGTATCATAGACATAGAGATAGTTCAAGTTCCTTTGGTGATAAATGTAAAGAAATTACTCACAATCCCTTCTACTCCTTCTCCTAATTCCGATCTACCACAGCGTGCAGTTCTGGAGCAGTTTGTTCACAGTGCTTGGATTAGTGTGTCTGGGTGAAATGTAATACCGTGCTGGGGACATTTGTGTGGGGGCATTGTGAGCAGGTGTGCAGTGGTTGGGATGCATGTCCAGCGTTCTAGCAGGGCAAGAAGGTATAGCCTGTGAAAAACCTATTAGCACGAACCATCGCAGGAACAGATTAAGGTTTGCACAGAAGGAGCACATATATTTTTTATAGTTAGGTTTGACACATATTAGATATTCACATATAGCAACACAGAAAGAGAAACACATGTACTACTGTTGCGGTTGCCGAGGTTATAGATAGGGCAGTAGTATAGGCCCTGTGTCTAGTTGCTGTAGGTAATGGTATGGGCTGATGTATTGTGTGTGAGAAGAGTCTTGGTAGGTGGAAATTGGAGTCAGAAAGGTGCTGTGGTAACAGCAAGGTCAGTGTGTTAGCAGGGCAGGAGTAACGTCATGGAAGGTAAGGCCTAAGAATATTATTAATAGAATAGAACGCAGGCTCTGATGTGGAGTCGTGGCTCCTTTTAGCTAGCTTGAAAAACACAACCCTTTTTCAGTTCCCCAAGAAAGAAGCCGAGGTCAGAGGCACCGAGGTGCATAGATGAACACTAATTGTATCCAGTTGCAGGGCCTGAACATGGTGGGAATGGAATGTGACTGGGTAGGGATGAGCCCTGAGAAGGACGAATTTATGAGAAAAGTGCATACGATTTTTGTCATGTCAAGAGGCTTAGCAAAGATTTAAGAGCACTACTGCCCGTCCCAAGAGTGGTCATCTCACGAATTACACCAAGATACACAACCAAAGCAAATACATCCCTGAAATTCAGATTCAAAAGTGTTGCTCCAGTCACGTCATTACACGGCAGCAAGGACTGAAATTACGGTTTAATTAGCAAGACCTAAAAGCAGCTCTTGGGTTTACGGCATCACCCATAAAGCAGGAACTTCCTCTGGAAAACAGGAGCTAGTATATCGGTCCCGCAAATTTAACTCCCACATGCAATGCCAACTATAACCTTTTGTCAATTAAACATCACCCATTAGGCTTTAAACATCTTCTGTGTGTGTTCTAGTGCTCATTTATGCACATTCCAAAATGCACAGAATCATTTGTCGTATGGATATATTTGCATGGCACCAGTTAGCCTCTGAAGCCAAAGGTAGCTCCTGGCAGCTGTTGGTTTCAAGCCAAGCAGGCTCCCCTAGCCTATTACCAGGAGCTAAATTTTAAGCCCTGTGGGCACCTGGGGTCTAGAATGCGCTGTGATTTTGGGATCAGAGGAGCAGCAGTGATTCCAGTAAATTAAGTAAGGTCGGGGAGGCAACTTGTGTGCGCCATTGCAAACTGGTATAATGAAAAGGCCTATTGTCTTATCAAAGCAGAATTTTCCTCACCAGCTTACTTTGGTCACGTCTGGAAAAGAGGCGATGCAAATCATGTGGAAGTCTCAATGTATCAATATGCCATTACGATTGAGAAAACAATCCAAAACCTGGATCCGACAGTGACGATGTAAAGGGACCGCATGTTAGTGGAGTGGGTTTAAGTAGTGTGTCACCAATCAGTCCAAGGACTATAGGGGGGCATTAGCATGTTCTATAGGCGGTAGACAATGAGGCTGGTGTGGTAACATTGTAACCTAAATAACCAAACTCGGTGGTATGTGATGAGCTCCTTGTTAGATCAGTTCTACGGGACGGAGATCTTTTGCATGTAATACAGTGAGCACCAGGCTTTGTCTTTAGGAAAGCTGGTGATAGGTGACGCTGGAGATTCAGGTTCCTTATCGATTTTGAAGAGTTCATTGGTGTTGGAGCTGGCTTAGCTGATTCTGGAGCTGTACATTTTGGATTTTTTAGTAATGAAAGCAGCTTTGTATGTTTTAGCTGTGGACTCATTGCGTGCTTGGGAGGGGTGTTTTCTCCAAAGGTGTTCCTGCGCTCTTTTCTGTCTCCTGAGGATGATAAAGTCCTTTGTGAACTAGTTTTGGTTGTTGAATATTTTCTGTGAAGTGGTTTTCAGAAGAGATGGTGGTCCAGTGTTTGCAGGAGTGGCATTGATGGCCGTGAGAATGATTTTGGGGTCATTTAATGTTGGATGCTAGTGCAAGGGAGACGCGATTGGTAGGTTTGAGCAGCTCTTTGATGAGTTTCTGGGCGTGCCTGGCAGTAATGGGGAAGTGGTTGGTGCCTTTGATGGTAGTCATAGATTTCAATGTAAGGGAGAAAGGGATCAGGAGTGGTCTGTCCATGGTACGGGGTCAATAGTTGTGACTGTGATTGGAGTATTGAGAGTTAGGATCCAATCGACGATCCAGCCTTTGGTGTAGTAATGACTTGGGTAAGATTAATTTCTTGTAGTGTGGTAATGAGAGCAGTGGCCTTAAGGTCGGTGGTGTCATTGAATCCTATATTAAAGTCAATGAGTAGCATGAGCTTGGTATTGGGTTTGACGCGTGGATTAAGGAGAATAGGGATCTCAATGTCTGGAGAGGAGGGGTAGTTGGGTTGGCGGTAGAGCACCGCGAGGTCAAAGGTGGTCTGGAGGCATGGCTCGACTTTTGTGAGCAGGAGCTCATAGCCTTGTAGAGAGGGTAGGGGAGAGTTTCTGATAGGTAGAGAGGATTTGGTTTTGATGGCAACTCCACCGCCTGGTTTGGAGGGTGTTTCACAAATCTGAGAATAGAGTAACCAGAGGGGATGGCAAAAGATAGGGCTGGTCCTGCAGCATCATGCAGTTAGGTTTCAGTAAAGGCTGGTAGGTCAAGGTAATTTTCCAGTTTATGGTCATGTATGTCTGTGGCATGGGCACATATGGAGCATGCATTGATAAGGGTGCAGGCAAAGTGGTTAAGATGTTGTGCAGGCGGTTGGGTCTGGATGGATGTGGGTGTGTGCACCTGACAAGGTGTGGGTATCTTGGAGGGGGAGGCAGCAATACTGCAGTAGTCAAGGCTGTGCAGGTGCAAAGGCGTTCAAATATATGATCACCAAAACTGGCCACCGGGGGCGCACAGATGAGCTCTACTGCCGTGTGAACTCCCAGTCCTATGATCCCAAAGGTGGTCTGACCCCCCACCTCACCCAACAGTCACGCCAAGTGAAAATAAAGAGGATCTCATACATCTGAGAAAAAATCTGGAGAGAATTGGTCCTGGGAATCCAGAGATACCATCGCTTTTTGGGCTGCCTGTGTGAAGATCGACAGAACAAAGCCTGTGCCCTGAAACCTAAAGTCACCTCCAACCGAGTGCGTAGCTGGAGCCTGTGGAGAAGAAACCCATGACAAAAGCAACTTAAGGGAAAGACCTTGAGCGGACATATCCCTTCCTTCACAAGGGCAGCCCACCCGTGGTTGGCAAGAAGAACGCCCCCCCACACCCGGCGTGCATATAGGAGAAGGTGTTGCGGTGGCACTTGGCGCCCAAACAGTCTCCCAAATGGAAGTGGAGGTGAGCGGGCTGACACCCCAACCCCCCTTTTCAGTCTTGTGTTCCAGTGGGACCCCCCCATCCCTCTTGGGATTCCCAGGGCTCTTTGAGTGTGGAGAGCGAGGAGAGGTGCCTCTGTCGTGTCGTGGCTGCTCCACACTATGGCGCGGGACAGCCGGGTGATGCATCACGCGACCGCACTACGAGCGGGGTCTGTTCCGGATGACCGCAATGCAGGAGAGGATCCTGCGCCAGGGCAAAGCAGATCTTCTACTGTAGGAAATGTGCGGATTGCATGCCTTCACCAGCCCTGCAGGAACCATACTGTGAAGTACTCCCAACAGATGTTAACATCCTGGCTCCATCTCCTCTCACCTTTTACAATAATGGGGGAAGGATCATCCATTGAGCCCCGAAGAGCGTATTTATACTCTTCATAAGCGGAAGCCTTCATTTACGGCTTCTGGATGTTCCGAGGCCCTGCTGCCAACAGATACAATCCTCCATAGCCTCGCAGACACAGCGTGGACACCGCTCCATATATTGTACTGTGCCTGGTCCAGGTATATTGAGGTGACAAAGGTCCTGATCCAGACTATTGATAAGATCCCAGAGGGGACAGTGACTTAAGGTGAAGCCGACCCGTGAGAAGAGACCAATGTATCAGGTTAGGCACTGCTGGATTCACTCTGAGGACATTCAGATGCAAGGTTAATGGAGCTGAGTTGTTTTTGCCGTTCTATGCAATATAGTGATCAATGAGGAAGCGCCATAGGGGTGCCCAGAGACTCAAGATCTGGTGGAGAAGGCACTCGCAGCCGGTCTTGTTTTTGGGAGGAAAACCCTGCTGATATTTCCAGGAACACACTCTGCCTTTCAAAGAGGGTCGGAGCAGGAGAAGGCTACAGGATGCACAATAGTAGTCGAACCCACATACTCCACATAAGAATTCAGCCTACTCAAGTATCAGCAGACACTACCTGGACTCGCAACATAAAACCTGCCTTGAGGGTTGGGTCACCGACACTGGGGCGTGTGCCCTCCTCTAGGTACCAGTGGTACACACACCGGGGGTGACGACCCTCCGCCCTGTCATAACGGGCCTATAGATCTGTGCCCAAGGAATCAAAACAACGAATATCAGTCAAACTACTACGAAAATAAATTGGAGTGCCCCTTCTCCTCTGCAGGACATCCCTGACCCTGGTGCTAATGGCGCTGAGTCTCATGCACGACTGAGAGGGTTGGGCCCCCTCCTTAGGGGCGTGTGCCCTCCTCTACAGTTAGCACATCCCAGAACTGAGGCTCCACCGCAGGACATAACCAGAACAAGAGAATTGAGCTGGACAAAGCTTTGCCCAGGCGGGGGATGAGCTTCGGTTAGAAAAACACACACAAAAGCATATTCTACACAACATGCCGCACCCTACCAACGAGAGACCGGTTGAGGGGCCTATGGACATAAAACAGAAACTTGCAACATGTCAATTTGTCCCACAGTGCATCGGGCCCAACCACCCTACGGACTCCAGAATGACAACGACGGGAACAGAGGCGGCTGCAACGAAGAGTGAAGTGGCGGCCTGCTGAGTGAAATCAAGAGAATGAGGGCTGACATTGGGGGACAGGTGGACAGTATAACTCAAAGAATTGACAAGATGGAAGAAATACTGGTATCGGGTGAGCACAACCAAACCTCCCTGGGCACACCCGAGTCCCAAATAGACCTAAGGATCTCAGAGATAGAAGCCAGGGATGAAGAATTCCATCTAAAGATGGACAATTTAGAGAATCAAGAAAGACGGAACAACCTACACATCTTCAATGTCCCGGTCAAAGAGGGAGAGACGGAGCGAGACTTGAAGATGACCCTTCACATGATTATGAGAATCTTGTTTGTGGATGAGTCCATTGATGAGCCCGAAATTGACCTCATACACAGGGCCGGAATGACGACAAGGGGCCCAAAGACAGTATTAGCACAATTCCACAACTATGCAGAAAAAGTTAGGGTCCTCGAGAAAGCCGTCCGCACCCCACAGATTCTTCTTGGCACAACAAGGGTGTTGGTCTTCCAAGACCTGTTGTCCCTGACCCTCGCCATGAGGAGGATGTGTATCCCACTTACCAAATGGCTGAAAGAGAAGGGTGTACGGTATCGCTGGGGCTACCCATTCTCACTCACGTTTGAGTGGGAGGAAACCACGATAAGGCTGCGAACGAAGAAGGACATCCAGACCTGCATAACTTATCTTCTGGGAAGTCGAAAGGATGAGGCAAATGAATGCGAGAGGTGAAACAATGACAGACAGTGGTGTATTCAAGGCCCGAGGCGTGGGCATATACGCGGATCCAGGAAAGTTAGGAGGATGAATAATTCACCTCGGGCGGACCATTGAAGAAGCTGGTTGATCATCATGGGAATACTTAGATCAACTATGCACCTGAACAGACACAATGTGGTTGTCGATGAGCACCCACAGGATGACACGCTGGTGATCGCATAAGCAGGACGGAGAGGACTATGGGTGCCCAGTTTACGGCTTGAGGACAAGAGGTACTTGCATAGGGACCTAAGTAAAGCTTAACTATTGAATAACCCTGACGATTTGGGGGATCTGGGAAGAAGGAGTGGGGGGCAACAAAGAGGGGCTCAATGTTTGGTTGATTGTTCTGCAATGAGACCTGGACAACTCTGGTTCTCACTGGTGATCCGACTCCGGCTGGGAGAGGTTGACCAAGCTTGTTCGGATGCCGTAGAGAAATAGGGGACGGTTGAGGGGTAAGGAGAGGGGGGAGGGCAGGTACAAAGTGTTACATAGATATGCAATTTGTGGAACATTGAGTCATATGAGAAAACCACATTTGTCAAGGTCAATCACGCGCACACAACAGAACCCAGAGAAGTAATGGCAGAAACACTTAATACAGCAAAAGGTGCGCTCTTTAAAATCTGCACACTTAATGTCAAGGGGCTTAATTCCCCTACTAAAAGATCTTTAGTTAGCAGGGAAATTCGGAGGTCTGGGATAGATGTGCTGTTCCTGAAGGAAACTAAGTATGCTCAGGGAGAGGAGCGAAGGATTCTTCCACCTAGGATGGGTGTGGAATAATGGGGATCTGGCCCTCTTAAAAAAGCGGGTGTAGGGATATTGGTTAGAAAGGGGTTGAAATTAAAGGTCTCGAAGGTGTGGAGGGATGCATACGGGAGGGCTCCGATGGTGGTGAGCACTATGAACGGTCTAATGATTACGCTAGCAACAATCTACGCACCTAATGTGAGACAAGCTGGGTTCTTACTCTGCACGATACCCAAAATAATGCTAGAAGCCGCAGTCCATGTGGTAATGGGAAGGGACTTCAACCTATGGGCGGACAATAAATGGGACAGACATACAACGGCCCCGGAGCGGATTGATCCACCTGATGCTGGCCGAACGGCGGTAGTTGGAATGATGTAAACCAGGGGTGTTGCTAGATCTGGAAAAGACCTGGGGCTACACTGATGTCGGAACTGTTGGGACTGGGGGCTAGCTAGCCTTTTGGTTGTAGCTCCTGAGATTATATCCGGGGCTTTAACCAAAAGACCAGGGGCTATAGCCCCCTTAGCCCCCCCCTAGCGACGCCTCTGATGTAAACGTACAGACTGCGAAATATATGGCGGGAACTACATTGAACACCATGGGTTATATCTTTTACTCTGCACCACATGGTGCATATCCTAGAATTGACTATATGTCCATCGCAAAGAAGTTGGCGGAGGTGACGGCCCACTCTGAGATTGAACCGATCACCTGATCAGACCATGATATGGTCTCTGTGGAATTGGATCTGGGAGCTGTGCCGCGTAAAGGAAACAAGCGGCGATGCAATGAGACTCTGTGGAAAGACCCTGTCTTCCGTACGGAGATAGTAACCAAGATAGAAGAGTACCTCAAGACCAATAATACAGGTGTGGGATGCAGGGAAAGCGACTTGGCGAGGGATATTGATTAGAGAAGGCGCCAACAAGAAATGGAAGAGGGCTCTGATAGAAAACAGATTGAGGAAGGAAATATCACATCTAGACTGGGTTGCATGGATGGCCACTGAAAATAGGGCAGAGAAGACCGCTCTGGCTAGACAAAAGCGGGATGAGCTCCACCTCCTTGAGGAGACACAGATCATTCGGAAACTCCAATTCCTCAAACAGAAGCATTATGAGAAAGGTGACAAGGCAGATGCTCTATTGGCAGCCAGGCTGCGAGGGCAAAGGGAGGACAGGTGGATAACAGCCATAGATGAAGCAGAGGGGAACACTCAAGACCCACAAGGTAGAAATATACCGGAAGCATTTTCGCGATTCTACAAACATCTATACGCATCTGAAGTGACCCAGGGCAGAGATGAAATAGATAGATACCTGGATGGTGTAGATATGCCAGGTCTCACAAATGAGGAGGTGAACGCAGCCGATGCCCCGATCACGGCTGAGGAGGTGGAAAGTGCATCGAAGAGGTTGCCACTGGGAAAGGCCCCTGGGAACGATGGCTATTCGGCAGGGTTTTACAAAACCTTCCTGCCCCCCTTCTACTCTTCTTGGTCGAACTGTTTAACAGCATATTTGATCCAGGCATAGCCCCAGAGTCTTTCTCCGAGGCATTGATCTCTGTTATACCGAAAGAAGGGAGAGACCCCAAACATTGTGGATTTTACCACCAAATATCTCTACTAAACATCGATGCAAAGATATATACGAGAAGTCTAGCAGCTCGGATAGAGTCATATATGCCCCGAATCATACATCCAGACCAGGTGGGATTTATTTTGGGGAGGCAGAGGACAGACACGATGCGCAAAATGTTGTACCTGATACACAAATTGAAGACTATGGCGGGTGAGACCGCTCTCATGTCTGTCGACGCAGCAAAGGCGTTTTACAGAGTGGAATGGGGATTCCTGGAGGCGGTGTTGAAGAACGTATGACTCAGTGAGAGGTTTTGGAGAAGGGTGAAAGTGGTCTACACATCCCCCAGGGCCTCGGTGGCAGTCAACACTGATTATTCGCGTTGGTTCACACTTGCAAGGGGTACTAGGCAGGGCTGCCCTCTGACTGCAATACTATTCGCCTTTTTACTTGAGCCTCACGCACAAGAACTTAGATCTGAAGTCCTGGTGGAAGGGATGCGGGTCCAAGGGAAAGAATAAATATATATATATATATATATATATATATATATATATATATATATATATATATGTATATATATATATATATATATTACATGGCCACGGTAGTGGCCATGTAGTTATGGTTAAGTTGCTGTTTCCATAGGAAGAGCACTTTTTGGGCGGCTTATAACTTCGCTCTCCCTGGACGGATCATCACCAAACTTTGCAAAAAAAGTAGTTGGGTCACTCTGAATTTGTTTGCGAAGTTTGGTGAGGATTCGTCCAGGGGGGGGAAAGTTATAGGGGGGGTCCCAAAACTTTTTTTTCCCCATAGACTGAATGGGAAAAAACTTTGCGCATGGCTACAGCCCGAACCGCTGGACGGATTTACACCAAATTTGTGGCAGGAGCGGCGGCCTCGTCCCAAAAGCGTGCTTTTGTAAATTTGGTGTAAATCCGTCCAGTAGTTTTTTAAAAAATGACCAAAATGTAAGGCAAAACAATTAGTGATATTTGCGTTCGCTTCGCGGACGGACTTCCCTGTTCGCTCCGCGGACAGCACCCCGATTGGCCCATGGCCTTGCGTCATGTCCGCGGACATGCGACGTGTTCGCTGATTGGACGGCGAGGGGCGTGGAGCGCGTTAGATTTTCTGTGGCGCCCGCCATCTTGTATTCGCAGTCGACCGCGTACAGCGCAGTGAAACGTGGATAAAAAATTGTATTTAGTGCCGTGTGTTGGTGTGTAAGAGTGTTTGGGGAGGGTGGGGGAGCACGAGATAGGTTCAATGTTTTGTTTTTTTATGTGCTAGACCTTTTTGTTGCGTTCGATTTGTCAGCGGAGAACACGGCTGTTCTGACATTTTGTAAATAAACTAAATGGTGGGGTGTTTAGAGGACAGAGTATGTGTAATTTTTGTTCGCAAGGAAGGTAAAAATGAGCTATGAACACTCGCGGTGTACTTAATTGTTCGTAAATACACAAACTGGGGGTGTCCTCAGGACGCTGTCCGTATTGTAATATGTCTAGTTGAATGTGTTCTAAGAACACTCGCAGTGTCCTGAAATGGTTGCAATTACACAAAATGGGGGTGTTCTGAGAACGTTGTTTGTTTTGTTCGTCGTCAGGGTGAAAGTGTTTTAAGAGCACTCCTTTTGTCCGCTAATAGTACAATTTCCTAGGGGCGTAAACCGACTTTTTGTCCACTAAAGAAACGATAAATCCGCTGGTGTGCACAGACATTATGTGATAATCCTATGACTGGCGCTATTGACCTGGCTGACTTGCTTTTGCAACACTAAATCATATCTCCCGCCCCTAAGCCTGATATTATCAAAGCATTCATATTCCCCGCCTCTCTCCGTGACGTTACAGGGTGCGTAATGAAACGCGCCCAGTCGTCTCCAGTACTACGCGACTTTACACAGAACCCGGAAGACAACACACATTATGTCACAACACAGCACGCCACAATTCGGAATATGAAACTGTGATTTAAAAGCAAAGAGCAAGATTGTAAATGTTGTTAAGTACATTTATTTGACATCAAATGTTTAGAGAATATTCAGCAATTTGCATTTGTCTTTGTTGTCGATCCGCAAAAGTTCATGTTGAGACACGTGATGTTCCTTTGCGGTACAGAGAGTGTTAGATCAGCTTACAACTCAGCGCACCACAATTCGGAATATGAAACTGTGGTTTAAAAGTAAACAGCAGGATTGTACATTTGGTAAAGTACATTTATTTCACATGAAACGTTTAGTGAATATTCATCGATTTGCTATTGTCGCTGCTGTCGATCAGCAAAAGTTTATTTGGAGCCACGCGTTGTTCCTTTGCGGTAGATAGGGTGTTGGTTTATGATAAAAGCAGTAAATGATGGTCGCTCTGATAATCGGAAGGTTGCTCCAACAATGAGCCATTAGACCACCCTATTGGTTGGTATGTTGTTTGTAGCCGCTAGTACTGCGTAAGGGCATATTGGTCCTTGGCGATTGTCCCATAAAATGGTGAGGGTCATGAAGTTGCATATTTGGACCTGCACCTGGCAGTTGAAGACCCCATCCGCTGGAGTCTGTAAATCGTGACATAGGCAAAATGGGGCCACGTACCTGTTTTAAAAAACATAAATTAGTCTCACCAGCCGATCTTCATTAAAAATCATCATTTTATTTATTAGGGCGTGAAAATATTTCCTATTGAAGATAGTGCAACAGAGTATGTTAATAATAAAATAATAATATTTTCCCATTCATATAGCGCTAAGAACCGTGAGGTATGTAAGCGGTGCTTATTATTAACCACGGTGTGTGGTGCTCATTTATCGACCAAGGAAGGATGAAAGGCTGAGTTTGGCCTTGCCGGGAATCAAACTTGCGTTAGCAAGCTGTGCACGGATGTCAAAGCGAGCACTGTACTCGCTGTGCCACTTGACAGGCTACAGTGAAGTGGCACAGTGAGTAGAGCGCTTGACCGCCTATAGACCGGTTAAATTATTTCTATTAACCCACCCTGTATCGTCTGCCTTTTTCAGAGCTTTCTAAACGCCAGGGGATCAATTCGGCGGTGATAGTGCACGGTAGAAAACATTATGCCACTTTCAACGAACAAGTTCAACTTGAGCGGTCTTTAATGCTACGCTATTGTAATTATATTTGGTATAAAGTAATCTAAAGGGTTACCTACAGTACAATTGCAATTTCTATTGTCTACGAGTGGTGCAGTCCCAAAATACGACTCCGCGTGTGCCAACGATCTTTCGCATAGTGATATAATATATAAAAGTGGTTTCGTTTCAGAAATGTCATCTTTATCTTCTCTTACGTTTTAGCAACACTCCTTCAAGAGAAGTCGTTCATCACAATCTCTGTCTGTCAAGGTCAAAACACAATACAACCTTATAGTCCGCTTCGTGAGCCTCTCCGGGGCCCGAGAAAAAAATGGAAGCAGCTGACCTTCACTGTGAACGAGCATACATTCTTACTTTGCAACATTCTGTGTAAAGCCATCTGTAGAAGTTGTGGAAGCAGCTGACCTTCACTGTGAACGAGCATAAATTCTTACTTTGCAACATTCTGTGTAAAGCCATCTGTAGAAGTTGGATTTTGCACGCCATGTTTGTATATTGTTTGCGTGATATTAAAAAAAGTTTGTTTAAAGGACGTTATGGTTCTAAGTACAGCCGAAAGACCCCTGAAAATCGCAAGTTATGGTAAGCTTTGAAAAATAACTGGCGCCACCACCGTGCACTGCTAAGACTAACACCCAGGACTTCAAAGATGACATCGCAAATGTCATTGATGAAATCACTGATGACATCACGTGTGTATGTACTTTTCATGGAATTTGTGTACTAGGGATTTTTATTATAATGTTGCGAAAAAAGTGTCAAGGATATTGCAATAAATATCATACCGTTATTAGTGCTTTGAACAATGCATTGATATAAATAGCATTGTATTATGGGATTCTATCTAGTATACTGAGCTACTAATGGAGAAACATAGCATTTTGTGCAGAGTACAAGATGAAAGTATAATATGTGTAATGTTAATATGTTGAATAATGAAATAATAATTGTCCTGAAATGTTCGAAAAATCACAAAATGGGGTTGTTCTGAGGACGTTATTCGTATTGTGTGATTGCTTAGCTGTATGCAATGAGGGAATGGCACAGAGAGTAAAGTGGACGCCGTCCGCGGACACCGCGGCTGTTCGTGGACAGGGCGTGCTACATCCGGGTTTTTCCAGGAAATCAAACATGGAAAGAAGACTGTACGGATCAGCCAATCAGATGTCGAGGTTGTGGATTTGTGTTGAAAGAGACTGTGTGTGGTGAAGATGGCAGAAGTGGAGAAAGTCAGGATGTTGGTGCTCGGAGATATGTTTGTGCATGGTTTACAGCAGTACGCTGAATGCAGGCATGTTGCAAAGAACTTTGATGTGAAAGGAGTGGAGGTGGTGTGGAGCAGTGTGCCTGATTGCAATGTACAGGGAATTGTACAAGTTTGTGAGGATATGGCCACGATGAACAGTCCGCATGTGGTAGTTTTGCACTATGGTGCTTTCCATTTGGGCAACGTCAGTGCCCCTACTTTGTTGGCTGATTTGGAACGCTTGGTTCAAGCAGTAATGAAGATCCTTCCAAATGCAAAAGTAATTTTTTCTGGATTACTACCTAGGGCAATATGGGACAATAGTTCAGTTTTTTGTCCTCAGCAAAATATTGCTAGGTGTGTCATCAACCGAGGCATGTGTGCCTTCATGCTTAGAGCTGGTATGTTCTTCTGTAACAATGAGAATATTGATGTCAGTAATGCTGTTAACTTTAAAGAAGATGGCATTTCTTTATCTTTTACGGGAAATGCCTTTCTATTTTGGAATGTAAGGGTTGTTTTGGAGAAGGTTATGTGAAGATTTTAGGAGTAAAGTAAGAAAAACAAACAAGAAAAAAAATACAAAATAACAGGTGTCTGTCAAGCATCTGTAAAAAAAAAAAAACGTCTCTTTTCAGAGCCAACTTCAAAGGGGAAATGGGGCACACTATTTAAATTTACATTCACCACGCTCAGACTTTCGATGTGTCCGCGGACATGGCAGTAGTCCGCGGACATGAAAATCACTATGAGGGGGTTAGTATGTTCTATGTTACATGTGTATGAAGTCAGGGATATAATGGTTAAGTTGTGCACTAAAAACCTATGAAATTCAGTGAAAAAACTTTGTTAAAGGGAAGTTATGGCTCAAAGTAAAACCGAAAAACCCCTGAAATTCGGCAGTTATGGTAACATAAGCAACCATAACTCGCGCCACCGTGCACTGCTAACACTAACACTCAGGACATCAAAGATGACATCACAAATGTCATTGATGACATCACTGATGACATCACATGGCTGGCTCTCCCTTTTTATCCTTTACTGACATATCGAAGCCACATAGTTTTCTTCAGTAACAGTCAGGAAGTAAAAATTGAAAAGGTACTATATTTGTAGACTTAGGGTCCAGTCACATCAAATGAAACATATACATAGCGGAAGCTACAGGCTTGAAAGAGAGCAATCCTTTCTGTGCATGAAGATAATCATTATGGTTATCAGCACTTTGTCATAGTTTTATTTGTATTTCTCTACCTTCCCTCTATATGCTGATATTTGTATACATTATACTCATTCTCCATAGAGTGAATGGGAAAAAATTTTTGCTCGCGCCTACAGCCCAAACCGCTGGACGGATTTCCACCAAACTTGGACCAGGAGCAGCGGATTGGTCCCGAAAGCGTGCTTTTGCAAATTTGGTGAAAATCCGTCCAGTAGTTTTTTTTAAAATGAACAAAAAGTAGGTCAAAAAAAATTAGTGATATCTGTGTTCGGTTTGCGGACACACTTCCCTGTTCGCTCCGCGGAAAGTGTCTTGCGTGATGTTCGCGGACATGCAAAGTGTTCACTGATTGGACGGCGTGGAGCGTGAAGCACGTCAGATTTTTCGGTAGCGCCCGCCATCTTGGATTCGCGGACGTCCCTGGACAGCGCGGTGAAACTTTGTTCAAAATTTGTATTTTGTAGAGTGTGTTGGTGTGCAGGAGTGTTTGGGGAGGGTGGGAGTGTATGAGATAGGATGAAAGTTGTGTTTTTCATGTGTTAGACGTTCTTTTTGTGTTCGATTTGTTTGCGGCCATCACGGGTGTTCTAAAATGTCCTAAATAAACTGACTAGGGGGTGTTCTAAGGAGTCAATATGTGTCCGTTTTGTTCGCAAGCAAAGTGAAACTGTTCTAAGAACACTCGCGGTGTCCGGGGAGTGTTCGTAGGGGGTGTCCTGAGGATGCTGTCCGTATTGTTCTCTGTCAATTTGAATGTGTTCTAAGAACACGCGCTGTGTCCTGAAATGTTTGCAAATAAACAAAATGGGGGGGTTCTGAAGATGTTTTTGAGAACACTCCCGGTGTCCTGAAATGTTGTAGGGGGTGTTCTGAGGACGCTGTCCGTATTGTTCTCTGTCAAGTTGAATGTGTTCTAAGAACACTCGCGGTGTCCTGAAATGTTCGCAAATAAACAAAATGGGGGTGTTCTGAAGACGCTTCTAAGAACACTCGCGGTGTCCGGGGAGTGTTCGTAGGGGGTGTCCTGAGGACGCTGTCCGTATTGTTCTCTGTCAAGTTGAATGTGTCCTAAGAACACTCGCGGTGTCCTGAAATGTTCGCAAATAAACAAAATGGGGGTATTCTGAAGACGCTTCTAAGAACACTCGCGGTGTCCGGGGAGTGTTCGTAGGGGGTGTCCTGAGGACGCTGTCCGTATTGTTCTCTGTCAAGTTGAATGTGTCCTAAGAACACTCGCGGTGTCCTGAAATGTTCGCAAATAAACAAAATGGGGGTATTCTGAAGACGCTTCTAAGAACACTCGCGGTGTCCGGGGAGTGTTCGTAGGGGGTGTCCTGAGGACGCTGTCCGTATTGTTCTCTGTCAAGTTGAATGTGTCCTAAGAACACTCGCGGTGTACTGAAATGTTCGCAAATAACCAAGATGGTGGTGTTCTGAAGACGCTTCTAAGAACACTTGCGGTGTCCGGGGAGTGTTCGTAGTGGGTGTCCTGAGGACGCTGTCCGTATTGTTCTCTGTCAAGTTGAATGTGTCCTAAGAACACTCGCGGTGTCCTGAAATGTTCGCAAATAAACAAAATGGGGGTCTTCTGAAGACGCTTCTAAGAACACTCCCGGTGTCCTGGAATGTTCGTAGGGGGTGTCCTTAGGACGCTGTCCGTATTGTTCGATGTTAAGTTGAAAGTGTTCTAAGAACTATCGCATTGTTCTGAAATGTTTGTAGGGGGTGTCCGGAAAACGGTGTCCGTATTGTTCGCTGGCAAGTTCAAAGTGTTCTAAGAACACTCACATTGTTCGTGGACATTAAAAGTTTCCCATAGATCATAGTTGAAATGTTTCACTCTATGGATGTGATATGCTGCAGTGGTTGTTGCCAGGGAATAGAGTCTTGGGTGCATGGCCATTTGGCCATGCACCCAAGACTCTATGCCCTGGCAACAACCACCACAGCATATCACATTCATGTTTGCTTATAACTTTGGGTGAAAAACAAATGTATAAGGAACAAAGGTATTAGATACTATGGATGTGATATGCTGCTATGGTTGTCCTTATTATTGTATACTTACTGTTTGGTCTAGTAATGGGAGTCCATGTTTTTCTTCTTCATTTCTGTGTTAAAAGAAAATAGCATGTTAGTATTAATATTTTGTAATGACTTATTACATTGTATAAGCAATATACTTTTATTTTTTTTCGACCCTCATATTTAGTAGAGTACAAATCAGAGTACTGTGCAATTTGCTCAGTTTCTGTATTTGTTGCTAAAATCATTGGGTCTGTGGGAGAAAAAAAAATCCATGTTGGATTAAAAAAAAAACCTTTTTCTGTTATGCTACAGTTTATTTGTTTGTTTGTTTTCAGTGTTCACTTGTTGTTTCTGGCTAATGCTTTATACTTTGCTTTGTTGTATTTTTTTTGGAGCAGTAACAGATTCTTCATTTGTTTAGATATTATAAAATTTTGGAGCAGTTAGATACCAATTGGCATATTCTAACTGTGTATTTTTTGGCCTAATTTAGTGGTATTCATTTATCTGATTAGTTGTTGTAGAATCTTTGAGCTGTTAGATAGCTTTTGGAGTATTCTAACAGTTTATATTATTTTAACACAAATTTATAATTTTGGGACAGTTAGATACCAATTGGCGTATTCTAACTGTGTATTTTTGGTCTAATTTAGTGGTATTCATTTATCTGATTAGTTGTTGTAGAATCTTTGAGCAGTTAGATAGCTTTTGGAGTATTCTAACAGTTTATATTTTTGTAACACAAATTTACTTAAAGGTTTAAATACAGTATATTTATCAATTTTTGGTTTTAAGAACATCAAATAAGCGCTTGTAAGATTTGCTGGTAATCTCTGCTTTAGAGTAATGGTACTATCATTACATTCAAACCATCCACATTTCTTTTTTATATATGCAGTGTAGTGCCCTGAATTGGTTGTGGCTCCTGCGTGGTAGATTACACCTATTGTTGTGAAGGTTTTCTTACCAAGTGATATTTGACCATGTGTGAATCCAGTCCGCTTGCAGTTGTTTTTGGTACCATCTGCATTGTAACGTAGAAGCATTAGTATTATGTATTTACTATGTGTTTGTATTACTAACGTGGAGCGATTATCTGAATTGCAGGTAGAGCATAATCTACCATGGTTTACATTTTGTACAAGTTGCTGAAATGGAATGGATTCACAATTTGGTATTGATATATATATGAAGCGTTCATCGGGGATTTCTTCTTGTGTCACATTGTCGCAGAGAGTGCATGTATGTTTCCACATGTATGAAATCTGAAAGATTTCATTTATAGGTATGTTTTTGTTTTCCAGTACTTGTAGTAAGTACATTAGAAATTCTTGTGGATCTTCCTGTGAGTTTATAGTGAATTTCACCATTACAGCACAGTAGTCCAATTGTCGTCTTATTCCAAAAACACTATCAGGCCGATTCATGGAATAATTAGCGCGGCGCAAGTGGGCAAAAACGTGCGAATCGCAGTGGAATAGCGAAAATCGCAGTGCAATTGCGAAAATCGCACGAAAAGCAGCGCACGTCGATTCATGGAAGGCCGTGCGCGAGAAAACCAGCGGATGTGCGATAAAAAAGTGCGCGGCGCACGTTGGCGCACAGGCCATCTAACAGCGTGCGCCAGGTCACAGCGAAAATCGCACAGGCCACAGCGAAATTCGCACATAGCGCGGCGCACGCAACAAAAGTAGGCGGAACACGGGCGTAACACTCGGAATGGGGAACAACTTGCCAAAACGTGGGCGTCACGGGGGAAGTACAGGGCACAAGTGCGCGGAACGCCCACACGCTCGCCTACAACACGTATTCATGGAATAGAATAGGGCAAAAAAGCGCACGCTCAAACCAGCGCACAGGCACAAACACGACCGCCACAAGAAAGCAGGCGGTAGCGTCTCTGCGGCTGTAAGAAATGTGCGCCAAAAGGTGCGCCAACAAATAGCACCTATATACTGCCATGATGAATGTCCCATACTGTGGCCCTCCAGGAAAAATGACGTGCAAAGGGGTACCCACAAACACGGACACCCGCTGACAAAAAATACGTGTGCGTGTATACCGGGGTGCGCGGGAAGTCTAACACGCGATTTCAGCAGGGTACGTGCATCACAGGGGTTCGCGTAAGTTATTCACGCGATCGGGCCTGGGGGAGCGGGCTACGTGTATTTCAGGGGTTCGCGTGAAGTCTCACACGCGATCGGGTCTGGGGGAGCGGGCTACGTGTATTACAGGGGTTCGCATGAAGTTCCTCACGCGATCGGGCCTGGGGGAGCGTGCTACGTGTATATCAGGGGTTTGCGTGAAGTTTCACACGCGATCGGGCCTGGGGGAGCGGGCTACGTGTATTACAGGGGTTCGCGTGAAGTTCCTCACGCGATCGGGCCTGGGGTAGCGGGCTACGTGTATTACAGGGGTTCGCGTGAAGTTCCTCACGCGATCGGGCCTGGGGGAGCGGGCTACGTGTATTCCAGGGGGGGTGCGCGGGAAGTTCCACACGCGAATAGCCTGGGGGCGCGTGTATTCCAGGGGTGCGCGTGAAGTTCCACACGCGAATAGCCTGGGCGCGTGTATTTCAGGGGTGCGCGGGAAGTTCCACACGCGAATAGCCTGGGCGCTTGTATTTCAGGGGTGCGCGGGAAGTTCCACACGCGAATAGCCTGGGGGCGCGTGTATTCCAGGGGTGCGCGTGAAGTTCCACACGCGAATAGCCTGGGCGCGTGTATTTCAGGGGTGCGCGGGAAGTTCCACACGCGAATAGCCTGGGCGCGTGTATTTCAGGGGTGCGCGGGAAGTTCCACACGCGAATAGCCTGGGCGCGTGTATTTCAGGGGTGCGCGGGAAGTTCCACACGCGAATAGCCTGGGCGCGCGTATTTCAGGGGTGCGCGGGAAGTTCCACACGCGAATAGCCTGGGCGCGTGTATTTCAGGGGTGCGCGGGAAGTTCCACACGCGAATAGCCTGGGGGCGCGTGTATTCCAGGGGTGCGCGTGAAGTTCCACACGCGAATAGCCTGGGCGCGTGTATTTCAGGGGTGCGCGTGAAGTTCCACACGCGAATAGCCTGGGCGCGTGTATTTCAGGGGTGCGCGGGAAGTTCCACACGCGAATAGCCTGGGCGCGTGTATTTCAGGGGTGCGCGGGAAGTTCCACACGCGAATAGCCTGGGCGCGTGTATTTCAGGGGTGCGCGGGAAGTTCCACACGCGAATAGCCTGGGCGCGTGTATTTCAGGGGTGCGCGGGAAGTTCCACACGCGAATAGGCTGGGCGCGTGTATTTCAGGGGTGCGCGGGAAGTTCCACACGCGAATAGCCTGGGGGCGCGTGTATTTCAGGGGTGCGCGGGAAGTAACACACGCGAATAGCCTGGGCGCGTGTATTTCAGGGGTGCGCGGGAAGTTCCACACGCGAATAGCCTGGGGGCGCGTGTATTTCAGGGGTGCGCGGGAAGTTCCACACGCAAATAGCCTGGGCGCGTGTATATCAGGGGAGCGCGGGAAGTTCCACATGTGATTTGACAGTGTGGGTCCTCCCAGGTGTACCCTGTACACCCTCCACGGCCCCTGCAGGCAGCCCACACCACAGAGGACTACCCTGCATCCCTGGTCATGTCCCGCAGGCAGCCCACCCACCATGGGCATGCCCCCCAGCAAAGGCACATGTCTCCTTGAACTAATGAACACCAACTCATGTCCCCTTGCACCCCCACCCCCCAGCACTGTGGGGCACCTGCCAGCAGGCCCCCACCCATGTCCAATTCATGTCCCCCACCACCCCCACCCCCCAGCACTGTGGGGCACCTGCCAGCAGGCCCCCACCCATGTCCAACTCATGTCTCCCACCACCCCCACCCCCCAGCCACCAGGGTCACCCTCCACCAGGCCCCCACTCATGTCTCCCACCACCCCCACCCCCCAGCCACCAGGGGCACCCTCCACCAGGCCCCCACTCATGTCTCCCATCACCCCCACACCCCAGCAGTGCAGGGTCACCCTCCACCAGGCCCCCACTCATGTCTCCCACCACCCCCACCCCCCAGCCACCAGGGGCACCCTCCACCAGGCCCCCCCTCATGTCACCCACCACCCCCACGCCCCAGCAGTGCAGGGTCACCCTCCACCAGGCCCCCACTCATGTCACCCACCACCCCCACCCCCCAGATACCAGGGGCACCCTCCACCAGGCCCCCACTCATGTCACCCACCACCCCCACACCCCAGCAGTGCAGGGTCACCCTCAACCAGGCCCCCACTCATGTCACCCACCACCCCCACCCCCCAGCCACCAGGGGCACCCTCCACCAGGCCCCCACTCATGTCACCCACCACCCCCACACCCCAGCAGTGCATGGTCACCCTCCATTAGGCCCCCACTCATGTCACCCACCACCCCCACCCCCCAGCCTCCAGGGGCACCCTCCACCAGGCCCACACTCATGTCTCCCACCACCTCCACCCCCCCAGCACTGTGGGGCACCTGCCAGCAGGCCCCCACCCATGTCCAATCCATGCCCCCTGCACCTGGGTCCCAACATTCCCCAATCATGTCCGTAATGCCCATCCTCCCCTGCCAAAAGGCCCAACCAACTATCACACCCACCCACATATTAAAGGCAATTACATTTTACACCGCCAATTTAAATAATGCAATTGAACACATGTCTGTCACACACAATGGCTGCAAGTGAATGACAAAACACCCAACATGACATGCCTGAAAGCAATGAGATGATACGACACATTGAAGATTAAAAAAATAATATGTATTGAACAGCAAGTAGAATGGAAATGAAATAAGAAAAAACACAAAGCAAATCAAACAAAACAAGATGAATGTCCAAGAAAATAATCTGAAAAATTAAAATAAGCCAATGAAGAACCATGAAGAAGATCATCCTGGGTCCATGAGCCCAACCAAATTAAACCTAACTATGACTACTAACTAAAAACTGAACTATATACAAAAAAGTGGTGCATTGTCCAATCGCAAACAAAAAAAATTCAAAAAAACAAAGGAAACCTAACCCTAACTATACAACTATATACAAAGGCAGCGGGCTATTCGGACGGCTCACTGGTTGTTGTCATGGGCCAGGGCATCATCGAACTCCTGGTCAATGGCTTGGAGGCGGGCATGTTCCCTGGCCCCGAGGTCCCGCAGGGATAACGCAGTGTCAAGCTCAAACTCCCTGCGAAGACCCTCGAGGCACTCAGCCCGCCTCAGCGCCCTCCGCATGGAGTCCTCCGCCCTGACCATCGTGAGCCGTTCCTCCTCTGCCCGCTGCCGCTCCGCACCTATCCGCTGGCACAACCGCTCCCACACGGAAGCCACTCCCATTCCAGGGTTCTCCTGCCCTCCGGCCGATGCCTGCACCCCTGATGTTGATGGCCCCGAGCCATGATGCCTCCCACGTTGAGCCTGCTGCTGCCTCCGACGCAACTGCCTGTGCCAGCACGACGGCATCCAGGCTGATGGAAACCACCGATGCCGTCGTGCACGTGCCCTGCCCGATGATGCCGTCACATCCTCCATCTGCTGGGGTCCAGTTGCTCTGGTGTCCACCCCTGCTGGATCTCTGACTCCCGACTGTGGCAGGGATGGGATCCCCACCGAGCTGGCTGCATTGGTCGGGGCAGGTCCATAGGGGGCCCTGGTGGCATCTGGGCTGGAAGACGGCAAGGAGAACGACTGGTGGATAGCCTGCACAGAGGAGGAGAGGGCCGCCACTTTGGCCAACACATGCAGGAAACCCCCGAACATGGCCGATCCCAATTGGGCCACGTCGGCACGGTGCACTTCGTGATGACGTGCGTGCTCCTCCCGGGAAGCACGCACGGCATCACAAATCACAGCTGTGCGCATCGCGACCCCAATCAGGACCTTCTCTGCACGGCCAGGGGTTCCCACGTCCGCAGGTGGAGGGGAGTCAGGTGACATGGACATCCCCTCTACCTGCGGACAGGCCTGGGACGGGGCATCCCTGCTGGTGCATGGTGGTGCACTCACAGGGTCAGGGACAGCGACATGCACAGGCCCCTCCACGGTGACCTGTGCTGCCTCCTGCCCCTGGCCCTGGACTGCACCACTTGCACCAGCAGGGATGCCCCCACCAGGCCCCATGTGTGCCCCAGTGGCGGCCTCCTCCTCCTCTGTGCAAACCACCAACCTGGATGGCTCCTCACCGTCTCCCACCGTAGCAGGCCCCTGTGGGGGCTCACCCACCCCTTCCGCTGCAGCCGTGGGTGCATCCCCGCCGCCTTGCTCCACAGCGCCGTCTCCGCCCTCTTCTTCACTAGCCGCTGCGTAGAGGGAGACAAAGAACACAAGCATCAGGGCACTGTACAATGGTCCCCTAGACAGGAAGCAATAGCAGATGAGCACCACTGTCAAAGTACACTTCCATCATGTCCCTCCACAACACATGGGTCAGTCCAGGCAAAACACACACAGTAACAGGCATGGTGCATGCCATGGACATTTCCATGCATGTCCAATGGACTCTTGAAACATTCAATGATATGTAACTCACATGCATCATGGCTCATGCCCATCACATGCACACACTTCACCTCAGTCACATCCATCTGGCCCCAAACACACCAAACACAGCGGATACAAGGGTAATTTGGCTGCTTTACTGAATATGTGCATTGTCACACACATGTGTCATGCATCCATGGCATGCACAAGTCACAGACACGCAGGTCAGGCACACAGACATGGCTACCATATATGTACCTGGCATCAGCACCCATCCCTCACCCCCACCCATGTCCAGGTACAGAGACTGGCATGCTCTCATGTTCAAAATCTGCATAGGGCTCCCCATGCGGCATTTCAACACATGCAACAACCATGTGCATCACACATCACTGGTCGCACATGCATTACCATGATGTCCCTGCACACATACATGCATACATGGCCTATGGCACACATACAGGCAAGTATCATAGAACCAGCACACCGCAACATGCCCTGTCTCACACAGTAATGCATGGACACTTACCGCTCAACTCCAGACGGGCCTCCCTCTCAAGGATCTGGGCGTGGAGCGCTGGGCGTACGCGTTCCAGGACCCTCATCTGGATGGAACTCATGCGGCCCCGGCCCCCCTCCACGAGGCGCCGGGCCTTCACAAGGGTCCTGGACCTCAAGTCCTCCCAGCGCTTCTTGATCTTCAGGACGTCGCGGGTTGCTACCCCCTCCGCGTTGATGGCAACCACACAGTCGGCCCAGATTCTCTGCCGTCCTTCCTTGCTGGCGCGGGACGATCCAAAGAGGGCATCATACTGCCCCAGGACATGCTCCACCAGGACACCAACTTCGGTGACAGTGAAGCTGGTGCCCCTCTGCCCCTCTGGCCTGGGGTTGCCACTGGTGCCAGATGTGGAAGTGCCCGACATGGCAACCCCAGAGGCAGGTGTGGGTGGGCAACTGGGTCCTGGGGCTGGGCTGTGGAGCGATGTAATCCCAGTCGGGAGTCTTCAGTTCCAGCAGGGGTGGACACAGCAACTGGACCCCTGCAGATGGCTGATGTGCAGGCACCAAATGGCAGGGCACGGTGGCAGCAGGCAGGCAGGCAGGCAGCAGCAGATGGCACGTGGGAGGCTGCTCGGGGCACTGGGGGGCAGTAACTCGGCCTTCTGGGCAGGAGCGTGGTCTTCCGTGTGTTTTCGCGTGGCCAGCTTGATACGGAGTGATTTGGCACGTGAAAATCCTGCACGTCAGCGTGAAATCCGAGGAAAGGCCCTTAGCGCATAAGCGCGTCAGCACGCATACGCAATTCTATTGGACCAGAGTCCCTCAGCGCGTAAGCGCGTCTGTGACGTGACCCACACGGGTGTTCCCCACTCAGCACGTGATGACGGGTCACACGTGGAGATACTGCACGTCAGAGTGTCATCGCGTGTAATTGGACAAAAGTGCGCGTACACGCGATTGGCCTATGTACGTGTATTTAATGGGTGCGCGGCCACTTACACACGCAAGTACGTCAGCGAACCTGTATCCCGTGGTGCGTGTGAATTTCCACACGCTATTGGACTGGGAACTGGATTCCAGGGGTGCGCGGGTCACACGCTGTATCCCGTGGTGCGTGTGAATTTCCACACGCTATTGGACTGGGAACTGGATTCCGGGGGTGCGTGGGTCACACGCTGTATCCCGTGGTGCGTGTGAATTTCCACACGCTATTGGACTGGGAACTGGATTCCAGGGGTGCGCGGGTCACACGCTGTATCCCGTGGTGCGTGTGAATTTCCACACGCTATTGGACTGGGAACTGGATTCCAGGGGTGCGCGGGTCACACGCTGTATCCCGTGGTGCGTGTGAATTTCCACACGCTATTGGACTGGGAACTGGATTCCAGGGGTGCGCGGGTCACACGCTGTATCCCGTGGTGCGTGTGAATTTCCACACGCTATTGGACTGGGAACTGGATTCCAGGGGTGCGCGGGTCACACGCTGTATCCCGTGGTGCGTGTGAATTTCCACACGCTATTGGACTGGGAACTGGATTCCAGGGGTGCGCGGGTCACACGCTGTATCCCGTGGTGCGTGTGAATTTCCACACGCTACTGGACTGGGAACTGGATTCCAGGGGTGCGCGGGTCACACGCTGTATCCCGTGGTGCGTGTGAATTTCCACACGCTATTGGACTGGGAACTGGATTCCAGGGGTGCGCGGGTCACACTCTGTATCCCGTGGTGCATGTGAATTTCCACACGCTATTGGACTGGGAACTGGATTCCAGGGGTGCGCGGGTCACACGCTGTATCCCGTGGTGCGTGTGAATTTCCACACGCTATTGGACTGGGAACTGGATTCCAGGGGTGCGCGGGTCACACGCTGTATCCCGTGGTGCGTGTGAATTTCCACATGCTATTGGACTGGGAACTGGATTCCAGGGGTGCGCGGGTCACACGCTCGCCTAGAACACGCGCAAAGCATAAATTTGCGGACTTTAACAATAACAAGCTCAGACGGCAGGATGAACATACCGTTCCTAGCAGCAGTGGCAGTGGGCTACCAAAGGAGGAGGAGGAGGATAGTCAGGGCCAGAATATTCACACCCAGAACCAGCCTTTTCGGGATGCCTGATGACCAGGTGTATGGGAGGTACAGGTTTCCACCACACATCATACTGGACCTGGTGAGTGAGTGGGAGGATGACCTCACATCACCCACCCTGTGCTCCCAAGCACTCAGCCCCCTGGAGAAGGTCCTCAATGTACTGCACTTCTTAGCCACTGGATCATTTCAGCGGACAAGTGCCATAGTGGGTGGGGTGTCACAGGCCACCCAGTCACGCTGCCTACACCAGGTCTTGAACATCATCACTGCACGCCCATCAGTCCGCAGGCACATATACCTGCCCAGAACACCTGCAGAAAGGCATGCTGCCGCCCTGGATTTTTACGCTGTGGCACGATTCCCCAAAGTGCTAGGTGCCATCGACTGCACCCATGTGGCTCTACGTCCCCCCAGGGCATCTGAGCACATCTATAGGAACCGCAAGCACAGGCATTCCATCAACGTGCAGGTAGCATGTAATGCCAAGGGAATCATCACCTCAGTATATGCCAACTATCCCGGCTCCACCCACGACAGCTTCATTTACCGAATGTCCACTCTAAGCCGGGACCTAGAAGCTGGGCGGCATGGCCATACATGGCTGCTTGGTGAGTATGTATGCCACTGCACATGCATGCATGTTGGATACTGAGCAAGGTCACAACCCCACCAATGATACCAATCACCACCTCCACAGGGGACAGTGCCTACCCTCTCAGCCCCCACATGATGACGCCAATTCGGAACCCCACCACGCCACCCCAGGTAAGATATAACACAGCCCACATTACAACCAGGGGCATAGTGGAGCGCACATTCGGAGTGCTAAAGTCACGCTTTCGCTCCCTTGACCGTTCTGGCGGGCAGCTGTTATACGCTCCCCCAGTAGTGTGCAGGATCATAGTGGCAGCATGTGTCCTGCACAACGTTGCAACACGCCGGGGCCTGGCCGTGGACATGGTGGTGGCCCCACATCCCCAACCACATGCACAGCCGCTGCGCGTGGGAGGGGAAAGGGCACGGGGGGAGGCAGCCCGTACACAGCTAGTGGCTAATTACTTCACATAGAAATCACACCCCTGTGGAGTGCACACTGCCCTGGCACATTCCATCTGACAATCAATGATGACTCAACCTGACACTGATCCTGAATGTCTGGAGAATGAACCGGGAATACCATGTCAGCCTGAGATTGTTCACCTGGAAGTGTCACAATGTGTGCATCCCTACCCACACAGACACCACCAATGCAGTTTTGTGAAGTTACACATTGAAGCAGCTAAAATGAATACCCACTTGCAAAATGCAACAAGAGGACAGTGCCATGTCAGCCAACCCAACCCCAGCACCGCCACACGACACACCGTGCCATGTCATGCTAATTGCAGGTAAACAAAGTAATCCCCACAACATGACATCAGTCTCACTATGTACAGTGGCACTATTAGAAACCTGCAACACCTGAAATGCTCACAGCAATGCCGGACCAACAACATACTTGAGCACGTAGTACCATTAACATGACATCACAAATGTCACATATTAGTAGTCTCACCACCTGGAAATGCCTGCACTCCCACCACTACCAACTGTGCAGTGTTGTCGCCATGTAGAGTTGTAGGTGCACTGCTGCCAACATGGTCCCCATCTCCAGACTAGAGGTCCTTGTGTGGACATGAGGAAGGGACCTGCAAATTGGGAGGTAGACACAGAAGAAGAGTTACACATCAATGCAACATGCAGTGTACAACACAACAGCAATATGCACTAGGAATGTATTGACTACAGACTGGCCACACAGCTCATGGGAGTCCAACGTCACTGTGTAATTCACTGTCACTTGGGCACACCCTTTGCAAGCCCATGGAAACGGGAAGCAGGAGGGGTGTGTGTGACTCAAACCCAAGCATCTGAACCAAATACATTACAAGCCTGCATGTGCCCAGCCACAATGCAGCGTATGCCCACAGGAACCACGGAAGCCAACAGATCGTCCCAAAAAAATTGGGAATAAAAGAAATCAAAATAAAAATAAAAATAAGAAACAATCAAAAATGGCCATTGATGGGCCCGGGGGGGGTTGGGGAGGCCACCCAGGAGGTCCGAGGATAGGATGCACACCAGAACCCACCTGCGTGGATCCTGGGAAGATAAAACACCTCCATGGGCTCATGGCCCACACGGCTACCCTATTGTGGGAGTATCACTGCTGTCGCTATTATCACCCTGTGCAGCTGCATCCGGAGGTGGTTGCACTATGGGAGGCAGCCCACGCAAGGCCCTAGTCTGCTCCTCCATGGCTGCAAGCATGCGGGTGTGGTAGGTCTGGTTCTGGAGGATGAGTGTGCGGAGGTCCCCATGCAACAACTCATTTTGTTGCCTGCATCTCAGCTGAGAGCGTACGGGTGAGACGCTCCAGCTGCTGTTCTGTCCTTTGGTGTGTTGAAGCCTCAAGCTCAACAAGAGTCGTCCTGAGGTGAAGGAGCTCCTGCCTCAGGGCTTCCCTGTGGCCCTGGGACTCAATGGAGATGGCCTCCTGCAGAGTCGCCAGTGCCGCCCGCCTGTCCCTGTTGGACCCCAACATGTCCTCCCTGTGTGACTGGCAGATGGAGTTGGTTGCCTGCTCTAGTCGCTCCATCAGCCTTTCTGGGGGGACAATGGAAGTGGCCACCCTATCCATGGCCTGAGCCATCATCTCGGATGATGCAGCCTGTTGGGTTGCCATACCGTAAATGGATTGCTCCCATGCGGTATTGCCAGGTGGCGTACGGCCACCACGTCGGCGGGCACCACACCTGTCTGGGGCAAGGCGAACTGCGCCTTGCTGTGCCTGCACTGCCTGAGGCTGCAGGACTGCATTCCCCCTCTGATCTGCTGGCCCAGGAACAGGATCAGATGTCGCCGAGTGTGACCCTGCATCCGTAACCACCGAAGGCGTAGCTGCCAACACTGACATCCCCATGGAGGGTCCTGACCCTGGTGCAGGTGGGTGATACAGAACAGAATCCCTCCCTGGAACACTCACCTGCGACGGCACGTAGGTCTCATCCGAATCAACACCTGAGTACAGCTCGGGGGAGGTGCAGCCAGAGACACCCCTTGAGAGCACGACCTGCAGCACTTGTGGGTTCTCCCCCACCACCACACCACGTCCCTAACTGGTGGTTGGTCGGCCCTCGGACCCCTCCTGGGTCTGCACCATCTCCACAACCCCAGCAGTATCAGGTGCGTCTTCCCCTGCAAAGACATGAAAACAAAGAAATGGAAACAGGCATTAGCACCATGGCACACAATGAGGGCTGAGAAGCAAGAGAACCAGTACTTGATTGACACATGTCCCACATGACTAAAACCCTCCCATGCATGCACCCTCACTGCGTATGAAGTGCAGGCAAATGGCACACACTGATGACACCAAGATGGAAGATGAACACATTTTCTGCATGCTGCCTGGCAGTGGCATCACACATTGGCCTGTGATTGCCAGGTGAAACACACATGCCATCACACAGATGGCATGTACCATTGCTATTGAGTGAAGATGGAGAGGAGGGCAGCACCTATTCTTTCAGTCCAGTTCCCGCATGTAATTGCTTTTCTAATTCTAACAGGTCAGATTTTTCACCTGGAGCTGCCAGTCAGAAATGGTCCAATTGCACAGGGACATGTGTGTACAAATGATATCCAGGTAACAAAGTCACTCCACTTTACCATACCCATGTCAGACATGTGACTAGTGGACAGCGACATGCCTAGTGAAAGTGGTGGAATGCAAACAAACTGACTGAATGAACAGTGAAAAATAAGCAAATATGTTGTGGCAAGGTGACACTTCAAGGGCAACTGGCGTGCAGTTGGGCTAGATGTCTACTGTTGGCAGAAGGGATACTGCTATGGCCAAATGCAGCTGCACAGGAAGGATTGCATGAAGCACATGGCTGACCCATACGACTCAGGCGCACACACTCTCACCTGGCACACAAACAGAAGCCCTCACACACACACCATGCACATGGATGACACACACATGCATGTGCACTCACCGGACAATGCCTCGTAATCAGCCAGATCTCCCACGCCTTGGATCTGTTCCTCCGTGACGTAGGTCCCAGCGACTGACTCATGTGGAGTGAGTTCCATGTCTACTACTGGAGACCCACCTCCAGTCACTAGAGTTGTGGCATGACTTGAGGCCAGCTTACTCTTTGCCCTGCGCTTTAGGTCATTCCAGCGCTTATAGCAATCATTGGCTGTGCGCCTCACAATTCCAAGGGCACTTACGATGTACGCAACGGTCTGCCAGTGTGCGTGGCGTTGTGCAGGTGTGGTCTTGGATCCTGCAACAATGACCATCTCGTTGTCATGTCCGGACACATACTCGACAAGTGCATTCAGTTCGTCATCCGTGAAGCTGGGCTTCCTGGACGGGCCGGACTGTGTAGCCGTGTCTGGGGCATCAGCCTGTGCCGGACGAGCACTCTTCCTCTTCCGCTTGGAAGGTGGTGGTGATCCTGAGTGTCCTACGCCGCTCTGGACACTAGGGGCAGGAGCCCTGGTGGACTCTGTATCAGGAGTGTGGGATTGCACACTCAGCATGGGAGTTGGTGCAGGCATTGGCTCTAGTGTGATGGTGTCAGGGGGAATGTCAGCAGCATGGACTAGGACCGACACTGTCCTGGCTGGGTGTGTGAGGGCTGGGGTGGATGGAGCCGCAGCTGCCCCTGCAGCCTCTCCGCCCTGCCTCCTTGGTGCAGCAGATGACCTTGCTGCCCCAGATCCACGTGGCATGATGGCATCAACGTGCACCAGCGCACGTGTCGTAGCCCTGCTGACCTGGAAGTCAGCCATGGAGTCAGCCAGGTCTGGTGCCACAATGGGCTGGTCCAACAAGGGCTGAGCATGGATGGTGTCAGCCACATCAGCCTCAATGGGAGGGGGGGGGGATTATGGGTGCCCGTGACTGGTCCTCCACACATGGGGGGACAGGCTCACCCTGCAAGTTACGACCACGTCCCCTACCGGATCCACCACTGCCACCACTTGTGGCTCTTCCACCTTTGCCACCCTTACGGAATCCTCGCCTCCCAGCCATGGCACTGATGTTAATGTGCGTATGGGAGTGGATGTAGACTATTGTCCTGGGCAATTGGGGGTCAAAGGGGTTGGGTACCAGATGGTAATTGTACCCTAGTGCTCTAGCAAGGCTGAATGTAACCCCTGGGGAAAGATGACGGGTCACGCAACGCACAGGAGGCCCAAAAAAGGGAGATGACGTGCACGCAACCCCTCCTAGACCACGTGTGCAGAAAGAAAAACCTGCACTACGCTGTGGCACCCAGAAACACAAGAATGAACGTATGCGTGTCACACGCAGCCTAGAATGACCTCTGAAGGGGTAGGCTACACACGGGGCAAGCACAGATGTTAGATACGTGCGTGACTCACCGTCTGCCTGGTAAACGAGCGTGTAAAAGGAGCACGTTTGGTTGGCAACACCCCCGCCAAAAGAAGATTTGTACGCTGTCTGAGGAGACAGGACAACAGTAGAAGGGAACACTGTTTGAGGGAACAGGCCCAGGTAAACCAGTAAAAGCGAAAGAAGAGAAAAAGCTGTCAGCGGTAACAGGGAATACGAACTTGAAACGCCGTGAAGTAAATCGCGTGTGAAATGACAAGAAGTACAGAATTCACCCACTCGCTCTCCACGAAAAGCACGTACAAGGAAGTGGTGTTCTACGCGTACCTTTTATACAGGCCCACACGTCCACCGTCACTTACGCGGCGTGTACGCGCTAGGGCCATTTCCACCAATTACACGCTTTGTCACTTCTGCGTGTAGGGACATTTCCTCCAATTACACGCTTTGTCACTTCTGCGTGTAGGGACATTTCCTCCAATTACACGCTTTGTCACTTCTGCGTGTAGGGACATTTCCTCCAATTACACGCTTTGTCACTTCTGCATGTAGGGCCATTTCCACCAATCACACGCGATGAGACTCTGACGTGCAGTCTTTCCACGTGTGCTCTGTCATCACGTGCTGTGTGGGAAACACCCGTGCGGGTCACGTCACAGACGCGCTTACGCGCTGAGGGCCTTTGGTCCAATAGAATCGCGTATGCGTGCTGACGCGCTTACGCGCTAAGGGCCTTTCCTCGATTTTCACGCTGACGTGCAGGATTTTCACGTGCCAAATCACTCCGTACCAAGCTGGCCACGCGTAAGCACACGGAAGACCACGCTCCTGCCCAGAAGGCTGAACTACTGCCCCCCAGAGCCCCGAGCACGCTCCCACCTACCATCTGCTGCTGCCTGACTGCCTGCTGCCCACGTGCACTGCCATTTGCTGCCTGCACATCAGCCAAGGGTGCTGTTGCTGTGACCACCCCTGCTGGTACCGAAGACTCCCGACTGGAATTCCATCGCTCCACAGCCCAGCCCCAGGACCCAGTTGCCCACCCACTCCTGCCTCTGGGGTTGTCATGTCGGGGCAAACACCATCTGTGACCACTGACAACCCCCGGCCAGAGAGGCAGAGGGGCACCAGCTTCAGTGCCACCGAAGTTGGTGTCCTGGTGGAGCAAGTCCTGGGGCAGTATGATGCCCTCTTCGGAAGTTCCCGCGCCGACAAGGAAGGACGGACTCGGATCTGGACTGACATCGTGACTGCCATCAACGCGGAGGGGGTGGCAGTCCGGGACTTACAACATGTCAGGAAGCGCTGGGAGGACTTCAGGTCCAGGACCCTGAACAAGGCCCGGCGCCTCTTGAAGGCAGCGGATGCCAAGGGGCGCCGGGGCCACTTGTCGGAAGAACAGATGGGGGTCCTGGAACGCATATCCCCAGCGCTCCACGTCCAGGTCCTGGAGAAGCAGACCCGTCTGGAGTCGAGCGGTGAGTGTACATGCATCCTGATTGTGAGCAGTGCGTGTGGTGATTATTCGGTATTGTGCAGGTTGCACATCTGTTTGTATGGGGTCGAGTATGGGTGGGGGTGTACATGGCCGTGGGGCTGACACATGCGAGGGCTGTAATGTGTGAGACATGGATGGTGCTTGTGTGTGTAGGCTTGCATGGCAAATGCAGTCGTGCGTGCACACATGTTTGTATGTATGTGTATGTAAGTAGACATGTCCGTGATGTCACGCATGTATGTTGTATTGGGCTGCATGTATGAGCACTGTGTACATGTTCATGTGTGTGTATTTGACAAGGGTGCAACAGTGATGCAACATGGATGCATGTGACTGCGGTATGTGTAAGCCTGATTGGCAGATGTGACATGGATGCCCGTCTGAACAGTGCGACACTTGGCCAAGGTGTACACATGCATGCAAGTGTGGTGGTGTGTGTACATGTGTGGTGGACTTCCTGTGTTGCATGTGATGTCTGGGTCACCTTTGGCTGCTCATGCTGTTGTATGTGTATGGATGGTGGTGGCAGTTGCGATATGGCTGTGGTATGGCTCATGTGTGCGAGTTGCAATGACATGTGTGTTGGGGATTGTGATGACATGTCTGAGGTTTGCCAATGCCACTCATGTGCAACTGTCATGTGTGTATGTGTCCATTGTACAGTGCCCTGATGCCTGTGTTTTGTTTCTCCCTGTCTGCAGCGTCAACTGATGAAGAGGGCGGAGAAGGTGCTGTGGAGCACAGCGGCGGGTATCCGACCGCCAGCCGGAGACGCAAGGCCCGGCTCCCCTCCCGTGTTGTCATCTCGTCGGGGAGTGAGGAGTCCAGTGCCGCGTCCCAGGCCGCAGCTGCCGGGGGGAGGTCCAAGAGGCGGAGGTTGGAGTTGGACTCCTCGGCAGCAGAAGGGGCAGCTGGGACCCCACAGGGCCCAACAGGGGAAGATGGCACGGAGTCATCCAGGTTGGTGGGGGGTCTGGTGGAGGAGGAGGCCGTGCAAGCACCAGAGACGGGGTCTGGAGGTGGGGATCCCACTGGTGCTAGTGGTGCAGTCCAGGACCAGGGACAGGAGGCAGCACAGGCCGCCACGGAGGTGCCTGTGTGCAATCCTGTCCCCGATCCTGTCCCTGCATCATCTTGCACCAGCATGGATGCCTACGTCCAGACCCGTTTCCAGGCAGGGGATGAGCTGACGTCAACTGGCCTTCCTCTGCCTGCGGACGTGGCTATCCAGGTCCGGGTTGAGCCTGTCCTGGCTGGTGTGGCGTTGCGTCAACGGGCCATGCGAGGTGACCTGCAGTCTTTTCATGGAGAGACTGCACGTCATCTCGAATGGCTCGTTGACCACGTGAGTCTGCTGGGACAGGTCACCCAGACCGGATTCCTCCGTCTGATGGGGCTTGTTCCGACCCCCTCCTCAACTGGACCCCCTACGTGCCAGTCGTCCTCTGTGCCATCTTCCCACCCATCAGTCACCTGGGTGCCCTGTGGAGCTGCCTCTGACAGTGCGGC
Organism: Ambystoma mexicanum; assembly: GCF_040938575.1. NCBI lineage: Eukaryota > Metazoa > Chordata > Amphibia > Caudata > Ambystomatidae > Ambystoma > Ambystoma mexicanum. Next base: position 1,245,565,216 of record NC_090930.1, on the reverse strand, counting down.
CAGGCTGGTGGAGGAGGCATCCCTGCCACAGTCGGGAGTCGGACGTCCAGCAGGGGTGGCCACATCAACAACTGCACCCCAGCCGGCGGAGGATGTGCAGGCAGCAGGAGGCAGTGCACGGGCAGAGGCAGAGCAGCAGCAGCAACATGGTGGGAGCCATGAAGGCTCGGGGCCTTCGACATCGGAGGGGCAGGCATCGGCCGGAGGGCAGGAGGACCCAGGACAGAAAGTGTCTTCCGTGTGGCAGCGGTTGGGCCACGCCATAGGTGCGGAGCGGCGGCGGGCGGAAGAGGCGCGGCTCACAATGGTCAGGGCGGAGAACTCCATGCGGAGGGCCCTGAGGCGGGCCGAGTGCCTCGAGGCAATCCGCAGGGGGTTGGAGGAGGACACGGCGTCGTCCCTGCGGACCCTCGGGGCCATGGAACTGGACCGCCTCCGGGACATCGAACAGGAGTTCGATGATGCCCTGGCCCGGAACACCACGGAGTGAGCCGCTGGACTTGCCCGCCGCCTTTGTATATAGTTCTTTAGTTTTAGGTTTCCTTTGTTTTTTCTTATGATTTGGAGTCGACGGACACTGCTCCACTTTTTGTATATAGTTGATATTTAGGTAGGTTTTTTAGGAGGTTTCCTTAGTTCAGTTGTGATGATGGACCCTTGTTATTTTTGTACATAGTTCTTTGTTGCATGGAGAGTTTTTACATTTCACTTTGGACAATATTTTATGGATTTGATTTTCTACTTTTGTGTTTTTATGCGGACATGCAGCTTATTTTTTCACATTTACATTGTAGTTATTTTTCTTTCATTACCATTTGTATTTTTGTCCAATACATTTCTTTTTCCATTGTTCACTGTGTGGTTTCATCTCATTGGTTTCATGCATGTCATGTTGTGTGTTTTCCCATTCAATTTGAAAATCTGTGTGTGACGGACATGGGTTCATTTGCTTCATGAACATTGGGGGTGTAACATGTGTTTTCATTTCCATTTGGGTGAATGGGTTACTTGGTAGGGCTTTTTGGCTGTGGAGGCTGACCATTACGCACATGATTGGGGATTGTGAGGACCTGGTGGGGGCTGCACATGGTGGCAGGGGGGTGGGGGTGGTGGGAGACATGAGTGGGGGCCTGGTGGAGGGTGCCCCTGCACTGCTGGGGGGTGGGGGTGGTGGAAGACATGAGTGGGGGCCTGGTGGAGGGTGACCCTGCACTGCTGGGGGTGGGGTGGTGGGAGACATGAGTGGGGGCCTGGTGGAGGGTGACCATGCACTGCTGGGGGGTGGGGGTGGTGGGAGACATGAGTGGGGGCCTGGTGGGGGCTGCCCATGGTGGCAGTGGGGTGGGGGGAGACATGAGTGGGGGCCTGGTGGAGGGTGCCCCTGCACTGCTGGGGGGTGGGGGTGGTGGGAGACATGAGTGGCGGCCTGGTGGAGGGTGACCCTGCACTGCTGGGGGGTGGGGTGGTGGGAGACATGAGTGGGGGCCTGGTGGAGGGTGACCCTGCACTGCTGGGGGGTGGGGGTGGTGGGAGACATGAGTGGGGGCCTGGTGGGGGCTGCCCATGGTGGCAGGGGGTGGGGGTGCAGGGGGACATGAGTGGGGGCCTGGTGGAGGGTGACCCTGCACTGCTGGGGGGTGGGGGTGGTGGGAGACATGAGTGGGGGCCTGGTGGAGGGTGACCCTGCACTGCTGGGGGGTGGGGGTGGTGGGAGACATGAGTGGGGGCCTGGTGGGGGCTGCCCATGGTGGCAGGGGGTGGGGGTGCAGGGGGACATGAGTGGGGGCCTGGTGGAGGGTGACCCTGCACTGCTGGGGGGTGGGGGTGCAGGGGGACATGAGTGGGGGCCTGGTGGAGGGTGACCCTGCACTGCTGGGGGGTGGGGGTGGTGGGAGACATGAGTGGGGGCCTGGTGGGGGCTGCCCATGGTGGCAGGGGGGTGGGGGTGCAGGGCGACATGAGTGGGGACCGGGTGGAGGGTGACCCTGCACTGCTGGGGGGTGGGGGTGCAGGGGGACATGAGTGGGGGCCTGGTGGGGGCTGCCCATGGTGGCAGGGGGGTGGGGGTGCAGGGGGACATGAGTGGGGTCCTGGTGGAGGGTGACCCTGCACTGCTGGGGGGTGGGGGTGCAGGGGGACATGAGTGGGGGCCTGGTGGAGGTTGACCCTGCACTGCTGGGGGGTGGGGGTGGTGGGAGACATGAGTGGGGGCCTGGTGGAGGGTGACCCTGCACTGCTGGGGGGTGGGGGTGGTGGGAAACATGAGTGGGGGCCTGGTGGGGGCTGCCCATGGTGGCAGGGGGGTGGGGGTGCAGGGGGACATGAGTGGGGGCCTGGTGGAGGGTGCCCCTGCACTGCTGGGGGGTGGGGGTGGTGGGAGACATGAGTGGGGGCCTGGTGGAGGGTGACCCTGCACTGCTGGGGGGTGGGGGTGGTGGGAAACATGATGGGGGCCTGGTGGGGGCTGCCCATGGTGGCAGGGGGGTGGGGGTGCAGGGGGACATGAGTGGGGGCCTGGTGGAGGGTGCCCCTGCACTGCTGGGGGGTGGGGGTGGTGGGAGACATGAGTGGGGGCCTGGTGGAGGGTGACCCTGCACTGCTGGGGGGTGGGGGTGGTGGGAGACATGAGTGGGGGCCTGGTGGGGGCTGCCCATGGTGGCAGGGGGTGGGGGTGCAGGGGGACATGAGTGGGGGCCTGGTGGAGGGTGCCCCTGCACTGCTGGGGGGTGGGGGTGGTGGGAGACATGAGTGGGGGCCTGGTGGAGGGTGACCCTGCACTGCTGGGGGGTGGGGGTGGTGGGAGACATGAGTGGGGGCCTGGTGGAGGCTGCCCATGGTGGCAGGGGGGTGGGGGTGCAGGGGGACATGAGTGGGGGCCTGGTGGAGGGTGCCCCTGCACTGCTGGGGGGTGGGGGTGGTGGGAGACATGAGTGGGGGCCTGGTGGAGGGTGACCCTGCACTGCTGGGGGGTGGGGGTGGTGGGAGACATGAGTGGGGGCCTGGTGGAGGGTGACCCTGCACTGCTGGGGGGTGGTGGTGGTGGGAGACATTAGTGGGGGCCTGGTGGGGGCTGCCCATGGTGGCAGGGGGGTGGGGGTGCAGGGGGACATGAGTGGGGGCCTGGTGGAGGGTGCCCCTGCACTGCTGGGGGGTGGGGGTGGTGGGAGACATGAGTGGGGGCCTGGTGGAGGGTGACCCTGCACTGCTGGGGGGTGGGGGTGGTGGGAGACATGAGTGGGGGCCTGGTGGGGGATGCCCATGGTGGCAGGGGGTGGGGGTGCAGGGGGACATGAGTGGGGGCCTGGTGGAGGGTGACCCTGCACTGCTGGGGGGTGGGGGTGCAGGGGGACATGAGTGGGGGCCTGGTGGAGGGTGACCCTGCACTGCTGGGGGGTGGGGGTGGTGGGAGACATGAGTGGGGGCCTGGTGGGGGCTGCCCATGGTGGCAGGGGGGTGGGGGTGCAGGGCAACATGAGTGGGGGCCTGGTGGAGGGTGACCCTGCACTGCTGGGGGGTGGGGGTGCAGGGGGACATGAGTGGGGGCCTGGTGGGGGCTGCCCATGGTGGCAGGGGGGTGGGGGTGCAGGGGGACATGAGTGGGGGCCTGGTGGAGGGTGACCCTGCACTGCTGGGGGGTGGGGGTGCAGGGGGACATGAGTGGGGGCCTGGTGGAGGTTGACCCTGCACTGCTGGGGGGTGGGGGTGGTGGGAGACATGAGTGGGGGCCTGGTGGAGGGTGACCCTGCACTGCTGGGGGGTGGGGGTGGTGGGAGACATGAGTGGGGGCCTGGTGGAGGGTGACCCTGCACTGCTGGGGGGTGGGGGTGGTGGGAGACATGAGTGGGGGCCTGGTGGGCGCTGCCCATGGTGGCAGGGGGGTGGGGGTGCAGGGGGGCATGAGTGGGGGCCTGGTGGAGGGTGCCCCTGCACTGCTGGGGGGTGGGGGTGGTGGGAGACATGAGTGGGGGCCTGGTGGAGGGTGACCCTGCACTGCTGGGGGGTGGGGTGGTGGGAGAAATGAGTGGGGGCCTGGTGGGGGCTGCCCATGGTGGCAGGGGGGTGGGGGTGGTGGGAGACATGAGTGGGGGCCTGGTGGAGGGTGCCCCTGCACTGCTGGGGGGTGGGGGTGGTGGGAGACATGAGTGGGGGCCTGGTGGGGGCTGCCCATGGTGGCAGGGGGGTGGGGGTGGTGGGAGACATGAGTGGGGGCCTGGTGGAGGGTGCCCCTGCACTACTGGGGGGTGGGGGTGGTGGGAGACATGAGTGGGGGCCTGGTGGAGGGTGACCCTGCAATGCTGGGGGGTGGGGTGGTGGGAGACATGAGTGGGGGCCTGGTGGAGGGTGACCCTGCACTGCTGGGGGGTGGGGGTGGTGGGAGACATGAGTGGGGGCCTGGTGGGGGCTGCCCATGGTGGCAGGGGGGTGGGGGTGGTGGGAGACATGAGTGGGGGTCTGGTGGGGGCTGCCCATGGTGGCAGGGGGGTGGGGGTGGTGGGAGACATGAGTGGGGGCCTGGTGGGGGCTGCCCATGGTGGCAGGGGGGTGGGGGTGGTGGGAGACATGAGTGGGGGCCTGGTGGAGGGTGCCCCTGCACTGCTGGGGGGTGGGGGTGGTGGGAGACATGAGTGGGGGCCTGGTGGGGGCTGCCCATGGTGGCAGGGGGGTGGGGGCGGTGGGAGACATGTGTGGGGGCCTGGTGGGGGCTGCCCATGGTGGCAGGGGGGTGGGGGTGGTGGGAGACATGAGTGGGGGTTTGGTGGAGGTTGACCCTGCACTGCTGGGGGGTGGGGGTGGTGGGAGACATGAGTGGGGGCCTGGTGGAGGGTGACCCTGCACTGCTGGGGGGTGGGGGTGGTGGGAAACATGAGTGGGGGCCTGGTGGGGGCTGCCCATGGTGGCAGGGGGGTGGGGGTGCAGGGGGACATGAGTGGGGGCCTGGTGGAGGGTGCCCCTGCACTGCTGGGGGGTGGGGGTGGTGGGAGACATGAGTGGGGGCCTGGTGGAGGGTGACCCTGCACTGCTGGGGGGTGGGGGTGGTGGGAAACATGAGTGGGGGCCTGGTGGGGGCTGCCCATGGTGGCAGGGGGGTGGGGGTGCAGGGGGACATGAGTGGGGGCCTGGTGGAGGGTGCCCCTGCACTGCTGGGGGGTGGGGGTGGTGGGAGACATGAGTGGGGGCCTGGTGGAGGGTGACCCTGCACTGCTGGGGGGTGGGGGTGGTGGGAGACATGAGTGGGGGCCTGGTGGGGGCTGCCCATGGTGGCAGGGGGTGGGGGTGCAGGGGGACATGAGTGGGGGCCTGGTGGAGGGTGCCCCTGCACTGCTGGGGGGTGGGGGTGGTGGGAGACATGAGTGGGGGCCTGGTGGAGGGTGACCCTGCACTGCTGGGGGGTGGGGGTGGTGGGAGACATGAGTGGGGGCCTGGTGGAGGCTGCCCATGGTGGCAGGGGGGTGGGGGTGCAGGGGGACATGAGTGGGGGCCTGGTGGAGGGTGCCCCTGCACTGCTGGGGGGTGGGGGTGGTGGGAGACATGAGTGGGGGCCTGGTGGAGGGTGACCCTGCACTGCTGGGGGGTGGGGGTGGTGGGAGACATGAGTGGGGGCCTGGTGGAGGGTGACCCTGCACTGCTGGGGGGTGGTGGTGGTGGGAGACATTAGTGGGGGCCTGGTGGGGGCTGCCCATGGTGGCAGGGGGGTGGGGGTGCAGGGGGACATGAGTGGGGGCCTGGTGGAGGGTGACCCTGCACTGCTGGGGGGTGGGGGTGGTGGGAGACATGAGTGGGGGCCTGGTGGGGGCTGCCCATGGTGGCAGGGGGGTGGGGGTGCAGGGCAACATGAGTGGGGGCCTGGTGGAGGGTGACCCTGCACTGCTGGGGGGTGGGGGTGCAGGGGGACATGAGTGGGGGCCTGGTGGGGGCTGCCCATGGTGGCAGGGGGGTGGGGGTGCAGGGGGACATGAGTGGGGGCCTGGTGGAGGGTGACCCTGCACTGCTGGGGGGTGGGGGTGCAGGGGGACATGAGTGGGGGCCTGGTGGAGGTTGACCCTGCACTGCTGGGGGGTGGGGGTGGTGGGAGACATGAGTGGGGGCCTGGTGGAGGGTGACCCTGCACTGCTGGGGGGTGGGGTGGTGGGAGAAATGAGTGGGGGCCTGGTGGGGGCTGCCCATGGTGGCAGGGGGGTGGGGGTGGTGGGAGACATGAGTGGGGGCCTGGTGGAGGGTGCCCCTGCACTGCTGGGGGGTGGGGGTGGTGGGAGACATGAGTGGGGGCCTGGTGGGGGCTGCCCATGGTGGCAGGGGGGTGGGGGTGGTGGGAGACATGAGTGGGGGCCTGGTGGAGGGTGCCCCTGCACTACTGGGGGGTGGGGGTGGTGGGAGACATGAGTGGGGGCCTGGTGGAGGGTGACCCTGCAATGCTGGGGGGTGGGGTGGTGGGAGACATGAGTGGGGGCCTGGTGGAGGGTGACCCTGCACTGCTGGGGGTGGGGGTGGTGGGAGACATGAGTGGGGGCCTGGTGGGGGCTGCCCATGGTGGCAGGGGGGTGGGGGTGGTGGGAGACATGAGTGGGGGTCTGGTGGGGGCTGCCCATGGTGGCAGGGGGGTGGGGGTGGTGGGAGACATGAGTGGGGGCCTGGTGGGGGCTGCCCATGGTGGCAGGGGGGTGGGGGTGGTGGGAGACATGAGTGGGGGCCTGGTGGAGGGTGCCCCTGCACTGCTGGGGGGTGGGGGTGGTGGGAGACATGAGTGGGGGCCTGGTGGGGGCTGCCCATGGTGGCAGGGGGGTGGGGGCGGTGGGAGACATGTGTGGGGGCCTGGTGGGGGCTGCCCATGGTGGCAGGGGGGTGGGGGTGGTGGGAGACATGAGTGGGGGTTTGGTGGAGGTTGACCCTGCACTGCTGGGGGGTGGGGGTGGTGGGAGACATGAGTGGGGGCCTGGTGGGGGCTGCCCATGGTGGCAGGGGGGTGGGGGTGGTGGGAGACATGAGTGGGGGCCTGGTGGAGGGTGCCCCTGTACTGCAGGGGGGTGGGGGTGGTGGGAGACATGAGTGGGGGCCTGGTGGGGGCTGCCCATGGTGGCAGGGGGGTGGGGGTGGTGGAAGACATGAGTGGGGGCCTGGTGGAGGGTGCCCCTGCACTGCTGGGGGGTGGGGGTGGTGGGAGACATGAGTGGGGGCCTGGTGGAGGGTGACCCTGCACTGCTGGGGGGTGTGGGTGCAGGGGGACATGAGTGGGGGCCTGGTGGAGGTTGACCCTGCACTGCTGGGGGGTGGGGGTGGTGGGAGACATGAGTGGGGGCCTGGTGGAGGGTGACCCTGCACTGCTGGGGGGTGGGGGTGGTTGGAGACATGAGTGGGGGCCTGGTGGAGGGTGACCCTGCACTGCTGGGGGGTGGGGGTGGTGGGAGACATGAGTGGGGGCCTGGTGGGGGCTGCCCATGGTGGCAGGGGGGTGGGGGTGCAGGGCGACATGAGTGGGGGCCTGGTGGAGGGTGACCCTGCACTGCTGGGGGGTGGGGGTGCAGGGGGACATGAGTGGGGGCCTGGTGGGAGCTGCCCATGGTGGCAGGGGGGTGGAGGTGCAGGGGGACATGAGTGGGGGCCTGGTGGAGGGTGACCCTGCACTGCTGGGGGGTGGGGGTGCAGGGGGACATGAGTGGGGGCCTGGTGGAGGTTGACCCTGCACTGCTGGGGGGTGGGGGTGGTGGGAGACATGAGTGGGGGCCTGGTGGAGGGTGACCCTGCACTGCTGGGGGGTGGGGGTGGTGGGAGACATGAGTGGGGGCCTGGTGGAGGGTGACCCTGCACTGCTGGGGGGTGGGGGTGGTGGGAGACATGAGTGGGGGCCTGGTGGGGGCTGCCCATGGTGGCAGGGGGGTGGGGGTGCAGGGGGACATGAGTGGGGGCCTGGTGGAGGGTGCCCCTGCACTGCTGGGGGGTGGGGGTGGTGGGAGACATGAGTGGGGGCCTGGTGGAGGGTGACCCTGCACTGCTGGGGGGTGGGGGTGGTGGGAGAAATGAGTGGGGGCCTGGTGGGGGCTGCCCATGGTGGCAGGAGGGTGGGGGTGTTGGGAGACATGAGTGGGGGCCTGGTGGAGGGTGCCCGTGCACTGCTGGGGGGTGGGGGTGGTGGGAGACATGAGTGGGGGCCTGGTGGGGGCTGCCCATGGTGGCAGGGGGTGGGGGTGGGGGTGGTGGGAGACATGAGTGGGGGCCTGGTGGAGGGTGCCCCTGCACTGCTGTGGGGTTGGGGTGGTGGGAGACATGAGTGGGGGCCTGGTGGAGGGTGACCCTGCACTGCTGGGGGGTGGGGTGGTGGGAGACATGAGTGGGGGCCTGGTGGAGGGTGACCCTGCACTGCTGGGGGGTGGGGGTGGTGGGAGACATGAGTGGGGGCCTGGTGGGGGCTGCCCATGGTGGCAGGGGGGTGGGGTGGTGGGAGACATGAGTGGGGGCCTGGTGGGGGCTGCCCATGGTGGCAGGGGGGTGGGGGTGGTGGGAGACATGAGTGGGGGCCTGGTGAGGGCTGCCCATGGTGGCAGGGGGGTGGGGGTGGTGGGAGACATGAGTGGGGGCCTGGTGGAGGGTGCCCCTGCACTGCTGGGGGGTGGGGGTGGTGGGAGACATGAGTGGGGGCCTGGTGGGGGCTGCCCATGGTGGCAGGGGGGTGGGGGTGGTGGGAGACATGTGTGGGGGCCTGGTGGGGGCTGCCCATGGTGGCAGGGGGGTGGGGGTGGTGGGAGACATGAGTGGGGGCCTGGTGGAGGTTGACCCTGCACTGCTGGGGGGTGGGGGTGGTGGGAGACATGAGTGGGGGCCTGGTGGGGGCTGCCCATGGTGGCAGGAGGGTGGGGGTGGTGGGAGACATGAGTGGGGGCCTGGTGGAGGGTGCCCCTGCACTGCTGGGGGGTGGGGGTGGTGGGAGACATGAGTGGGGGCCTGGTGGGGGTCTGCCCATGGTGGCAGGGGGGTGGGGGTGGTGGGAGACATGAGTGGGGGCCTGGTGGAGGGTGCCCCTGCACTGCTGGGGGGTGGGGGTGGTGGGAGACATGAGTGGGGGCCTGGTGGAGGGTGAGCCTGCACTGCTGGGGGGTGGGGTGGTGGGAGACATGAGTGGGGGCCTGGTGGAGGGTGACCCTGCACTGCTGGGGGGTGGGGGTGGTGGGAGACATGAGTGGGGGCCTGGTGGGGGCTGCCCATGGTGGCAGGGGGGTGGGGGTGGTGGGAGACATGAGTGGGGGCCTGGTGGGGGCTGCCCATGGTGGCAGGGGGGTGGTGGGAGACATGAGTGGGGGCCTGGTGGAGGGTGCCCCTGCACTGCTGGGGGGTGGGGGTGGTGGGAGACATGAGTGGGGGCCCGGTGGGGGCTGCCCTTGGTGGCAGGGGGGTGGGGGCGGTGGGAGACATGTGTGGGGGCCTGGTGGGGGCTGCCCATGGTGGCAGGGGGGTGGGGGTGGTGGGAGACATGAGTGGGGGCCTGGTGGAGGTTGACCCTGCACTGCTGGGGGGTGGGGGTGGTGGGAGACATGAGTGGGGGCCTGGTGGGGGCTGCCCATGGTGGCAGGGGGGTGGGGGTGGTGGGAGACATGAGTGGGGGCCTGGTGGAGGGTGCCCCTGCACTGCTGGGGGGTGGGGGTGGTGGGAGACATGAGTGGGGGCCTGGTGGGGGCTGCCCATGGTGGCAGGGGGGTGGGGGTGGTGGGAGACATGAGTGGGGGCCTGGTGGAGGGTGCCCCTGCACTGCTGGGGGGTGGGGGTGGTGGGAGACATGAGTGGGGGCCTGGTGGAGAGTGACCCTGCACTGCTGGGGGGTGTGGGTGCAGGGGGACATGAGTGGGGGCCTGGTGGAGGTTGACCCTGCACTGCTGGGGGGTGGGGGTGGTGGGAGACATGAGTGGGGGCCTGGTGGAGGGTGACCCTGCACTGCTGGGGGGTGGGGGTGGTGGGAGACATGAGTGGGGGCCTGGTGGGGGCTGCCCATGGTGGCAGGGGGGTGGGGGTGCAGGGGGACATGAGTGGGGGCCTGGTGGAGGGTGCCCCTGCACTGCTGGGGGGTGGGGGTGGTGGGAGACATGAGTGGGGGCCTGGTGGAGGGTGACCCTGCACTGCTGGGGGGTGGGGGTGGTGGGAGACATGAGTGGGGGCCTGGTGGGGGCTGCCCATGGTGGCAGGGGGGTGGGGGTGCAGGGGGACATGAGTGGGGGCCTGGTGGGGGCTACCCATGGTGGCAGGGGGGTGGGGGTGCAGGGCGACATGAGTGGGGGCCTGGTGGAGGGTGACCCTGCACTGCTGGGGGGTGGGGGTGCAGGGGGACATGAGTGGGGGCCTGGTGGGGGCTGCCCATGGTGGCAGGGGGGTGGGGGTGCAGGGGGACATGAGTGGGGGCCTGGTGGAGGGTGACCCTGCACTGCTGGGGGGTGGGGGTGCAGGGGGACATGATTGGGGGCCTGGTGGAGGTTGACCCTGCACTGCTGGGGGGTGGGGGTGGTGGGAGACATGAGTGGGGGCCTGGTGGAGGGTGCCCCTGCACTGCTGGGGGGTGGGGGTGGTGGGAGACATGAGTGGGGGCCTGGTGGGGGCTGCCCATGGTGGCAGGGGGGTGGGGGTGGTGGGAGACATGTGTGGGGGCCTGGTGGGGGCTGCTGGGGGGTGGGGGTGGTGGGAGACATGAGTGGGGGCCTGGTGGAGAGTGACCCTGCACTGCTGGGGGGTGTGGGTGCAGGGGGACATGAGTGGGGGCCTGGTGGAGGTTGACCCTGCACTGCTGGGGGGTGGGGGTGGTGGGAGACATGAGTGGGGGCCTGGTGGAGGGTGACCCTGCACTGCTGGGGGGTGGGGGTGGTGGGAGACATGAGTGGGGGCCTGGTGGGGGCTGCCCATGGTGGCAGGGGGGTGGGGGTGCAGGGGGACATGAGTGGGGGCCTGGTGGAGGGTGCCCCTGCACTGCTGGGGGGTGGGGGTGGTGGGAGACATGAGTGGGGGCCTGGTGGAGGGTGACCCTGCACTGCTGGGGGGTGGGGGTGGTGGGAGACATGAGTGGGGGCCTGGTGGGGGCTGCCCATGGTGGCAGGGGGGTGGGGGTGCAGGGGGACATGAGTGGGGGCCTGGTGGGGGCTACCCATGGTGGCAGGGGGGTGGGGGTGCAGGGCGACATGAGTGGGGGCCTGGTGGAGGGTGACCCTGCACTGCTGGGGGGTGGGGGTGCAGGGGGACATGAGTGGGGGCCTGGTGGGGGCTGCCCATGGTGGCAGGGGGGTGGGGGTGCAGGGGGACATGAGTGGGGGCCTGGTGGAGGGTGACCCTGCACTGCTGGGGGGTGGGGGTGCAGGGGGACATGATTGGGGGCCTGGTGGAGGTTGAATGGTGGGAGGGTGGGGGTGGGGGTGGTGGGAGACATGAGTGGGGGCCTGGTGGAGGGTGCCCCTGCACTGCTGGGGGGTGGGGGTGGTGGGAGACATGAGTGGGGGCCTGGTGGGGGCTGCCCATGGTGGCAGGGGGGTGGGGGTGGTGGGAGACATGAGTGGGGGCCTGGTGGAGGGTGCCCCTTCACTGCTGGGGGGTGGGGGTGGTGGGAGACATGAGTGGGGGCCTGGTGGAGGGTGACCCTGCACTGCTGGGGGGTGTGGGTGCAGGGGGACATGAGTGGGGGCCTGGTGGAGGTTGACCCTGCACTGCTGGGGGGTGGGGGTGGTGGGAGACATGAGTGGGGGCCTGGTGGAGGGTGACCCTGCACTGCTGGGGGGTGGGGGTGGTGGGAGACATGAGTGGGGGCCTGGTGGAGGGTGACCCTGCACTGCTGGGGGGTGGGGGTGGTGGGAGAAATGAGTGGGGGCCTGGTGGGGGCTGCCCATGGTGGCAGGGGGGTGGGGGTGGTGGGAGACATGAGTGGGGGCCTGGTGGAGGGTGCCCCTGCACTGCTGGGGGGTGGGGGTGGTGGGAGACATGAGTGGGGGCCTGGTGGGGGCTGCCCATGGTGGCAGGGGGTGGGGGTGCAGGGGGACATGAGTGGGGGCCTGGTGGAGGGTGCCCCTGCACTGCTGGGGGGTGGGGGTGGTGGGAGACATGAGTGGGGGCCTGGTGGAGGGTGACCCTGCACTGCTGGGGGGTGGGGTGGTGGGAGACATGAGTGGGGGCCTGGTGGAGGGTGACCCTGCACTGCTGGGGGGTGGGGGTGGTGGGAGACATGAGTGGGGGCCTGGTGGGGGCTGCCCATGGTGGCAGGGGGGTGGGGGTGGTGGGAGACATGAGTGGGGGCCTGGTGGGGGCTGCCCATGGTGGCAGGGGGGTGGGGGTGGTGGGAGACATGAGTGGGGGCCTGGTGGGGGCTGCCCATGGTGGCAGGGGGGTGGGGGTGGTGGGAGACATGAGTGGGGGCCTGGTGGAGGGTGCCCCTGCACTGCTGGGGGGTGGGGGTGGTGGGAGACATGAGTGGGGGCCTGGTGGGGGCTGCCCATGGTGGCAGGGGGGTGGGGGTGGTGGGAGACATGTGTGGGGGCCTGGTGGGGGCTGCCCATGGTGGCAGGGGGGTGGGGGTGGTGGGAGACATGAGTGGGGGCCTGGTGGAGGTTGACCCTGCACTGCTGGGGGGTGGGGGTGGTGGGAGACATGAGTGGGGGCCTGGTGGGGGCTGCCCATGGTGGCAGGGGGGTGGGGGTGGTGGGAGACATGAGTGGGGGCCTGGTGGAGGGTGCCCCTGCACTGCTGGGGGGTGGGGGTGGTGGGAGACATGAGTGGGGTCCTGGTGGGGGCTGCCCATGGTGGCAGGGGGGTGGGGGTGGTGGGAGACATGAGTGGGGGCCTGGTGGAGGGTGCCCCTGCACTGCTGGGGGGTGGGGGTGGTGGGAGACATGAGTGGGGGCCTGGTGGAGGGTGACCCTGCACTGCTGGGGGGTGTGGGTGCAGGGGGACATGAGTGGGGGCCTGGTGGAGGTTGACCCTGCACTGCTGGGGGGTGGGGGTGGTGGGAGACATGAGTGGGGGCCTGGTGGAGGGTGACCCTGCACTGCTGGGGGTGGGGGTGGTGGGAGACATGAGTGGGGGCCTGGTGGAGGGTGACCCTGCACTGCTGGGGGGTGAGGGTGGTGGGAGAAATGAGTGGGGGCCTGGTGGGGGCTGCCCATGGTGGCAGGGGGGTGGGGGTGGTGGGAGACATGAGTGGGGGCCTGGTGGAGGGTGCCCCTGCACTGCTGGGGGGTGGGGGTGGTGGGAGACATGAGTGGGGGCCTGGTGGGGGCTGCCCATGGTGGCAGGGGGTGGGGGTGCAGGGGGACATGAGTGGGGGCCTGGTGGAGGGTGCCCCTGCACTGCTGGGGGGTGGGGGTGGTGGGAGACATGAGTGGGGGCCTGGTGGAGGGTGACCCTGCACTGCTGGGGGGTGGGGGTGGTGGGAGACATGAGTGGGGGCCTGGTGGGGGCTGCCCATGGTGGCAGGGGGGTGGGGGTGCAGGGGGACATGAGTGGGGGCCTGGTGGAGGGTGACCCTGCACTGCTGGGGGTGTGGGTGCAGGGAGACATGAGTGGGGGCCTGGTGGAGGTTGACCCTGCACTGCTGGGGGGTGGGGGTGGTGGGAGACATGAGTGGGGGCCTGGTGGAGGGTGACCCTGCACTGCTGGGGGGTGGGGGTGGTGGGAGACATGAGTGGGGGCCTGGTGGAGGGTGACCCTGCACTGCTGGGGGGTGGGGGTGGTGGGAGACATGAGTGGGGGCCTGGTGGGGGCTGCCCATGGTGGCAGGGGGGTGGGGGTGCAGGGGGACATGAGTGGGGGCCTGGTGGAGGGTGCCCCTGCACTGCTGGGGGGTGGGGGTGGTGGGAGACATGAGTGGGGGCCTGGTGGAGGGTGACCCTGCACTGCTGGGGGGTGGGGGTGGTGGGAGACATGAGTGGGGGCCTGGTGGGGGCTGCCCATGGTGGCAGGGGGGTGGGGGTGCAGGGGGACATGAGTGGGGGCCTGGTGGAGGGTGACCCTGCACTGCTGGGGGGTGGGGGTGCAGGGGGACATGAGTGGGGGCCTGGTGGAGGGTGACCCTGCACTGCTGGGGGGTGGGGGTGGTGGGAGACATGAGTGGGGGCCTGGTGGGGGCTGCCCATGGTGGCAGGGGGGTGGGGGTGCAGGGCGACATGAGTGGGGGCCTGGTGGAGGGTGACCCTGCACTGCTGGGGGGTGGGGGTGCAGGGGGACATGAGTGGGGGCCTGGTGGGGGCTGCCCATGGTGGCAGGGGGGTGGGGGTGCAGGGGGACATGAGTGGGGGCCTGGTGGAGGGTGACCCTGCACTGCTGGGGGGTGGGGGTGCAGGGGGACATGAGTGGGGGCCTGGTGGAGGTTGACCCTGCACTGCTGGGGGGTGGGGGTGGTGGGAGACATGAGTGGGGGCCTGGTGGAGGGTGACCCTGCACTGCTGGGGGGTGGGGGTGGTGGGAGACATGAGTGGGGGCCTGGTGGAGGGTGACCCTGCACTGCTGGGGGGTGGGGGTGGTGGGAGACATGAGTGGGGGCCTGGTGGGGGCTGCCCATGGTGGCAGGGGGGTGGGGGTGCAGGGGGACATGAGTGGGGGCCTGGTGGAGGGTGACCCTGCACTGCTGGGGGGTGGGGGTGCAGGGGGACATGAGTGGGGGCCTGGTGGAGGGTGACCCTGCACTGCTGGGGGGTGGGGGTGGTGGGAGACATGAGTGGGGGCCTGGTGGGGGCTGCCCATGGTGGCGGGGGGGTGGGGGTGCAGGGGGACATGAGTGGGGGCCTGGTGGAGGGTGCCCCTGCACTGCTGGGGGGTGGGGGTGGTGGGAGACATGAGTGGGGGCCTGGTGGAGGGTGACCCTGCACTGCTGGGGGGTGGGGGTGGTGGGAGACATGAGTGGGGGCCTGGTGGGGGCTGCCCATGGTGGCAGGGGGGTGGGGGTGCAGGGGGACATGAGTGGGGGCCTGGTGGGGGCTACCCATGGTGGCAGGGGGGTGGGGGTGCAGGGCGACATGAGTGGGGGCCTGGTGGAGGGTGACCCTGCACTGCTGGGGGGTGGGGGTGCAGGGGGACATGAGTGGGGGCCTGCTGGGGGCTGCCCATGGTGGCAGGGGGGTGGGGGTGCAGGGGGACATGAGTGGGGGCCTGGTGGAGGGTGACCCTGCACTGCTGGGGGGTGGGGGTGCAGGGGGACATGATTGGGGGCCTGGTGGAGGTTGACCCTGCACTGCTGGGGGGTGGGGGCGGTGGGAGACATGAGTGGGGGCCTGGTGGAGGGTGCCCCTGCACTGCTGGGGGGTGGGGGTGATGGGAGACATGAGTGGGGGCCTGGTGGGGGCTGCCCATGGTGGCAGGGGGGTGGGGGTGGTGGGAGACATGTGTGGGGGCCTGGTGGGGGCTGCCCATGGTGGCAGGGGGGTGGGGGTGGTGGGAGACATGAGTGGGGGCCTGGTGGAGGTTGACCCTGCACTGCTGGGGGGTGGGGGTGGTGGGAGACATGAGTGGGGGCCTGGTGGGGGCTGCCCATGGTGGCAGGGGGGTGGGGGTGGTGGGAGACATGAGTGGGGGCCTGGTGGAGGGTGCCCCTGCACTGCTGGGGGGTGGGGGTGGTGGGAGACATGAGTGGGGGCCTGGTGGGGGCTGCCCATGGTGGCAGGGGGGTGGGGGTGGTGGGAGACATGAGTGGGGGCCTGGTGGAGGGTGCCCCTGCACTGCTGGGGGGTGGGGGTGGTGGGAGACATGAGTGGGGGCCTGGTGGAGGGTGACCCTGCACTGCTGGGGGGTGTGGGTGCAGGGGGACATGAGTGGGGGCCTGGTGGAGGTTGACCCTGCACTGCTGGGGGGTGGGGGTGGTGGGAGACATGAGTGGGGGCCTGGTGGAGGGTGACCCTGCACTGCTGGGGGGTGGGGGTGGTGGGAGACATGAGTGGGGGCCTGGTGGAGGGTGACCCTGCACTGCTGGGGGGTGGGGGTGGTGGGAGAAATGAGTGGGGGCCTGGTGGGGGCTGCCCATGGTGGCAGGGGGGTGGGGGTGGTGGGAGACATGAGTGGGGGCCTGGTGGAGGGTGCCCCTGCACTGCTGGGGGGTGGGGGTGGTGGGAGACATGAGTGGGGGCCTGGTGGGGGCTGCCCATGGTGGCAGGGGGTGGGGGTGCAGGGGGACATGAGTGGGGGCCTGGTGGAGGGTGCCCCTGCACTGCTGAGGGTGGGGGTGGTGGGAGACATGAGTGGGGGCCTGGTGGAGGGTGACCCTGCACTGCTGGGGGGTGGGGTGGTGGGAGACATGAGTGGGGGCCTGGTGGAGGGTGACCCTGCACTGCTGGGGGGTGGGGGTGGTGGGAGACATGAGTGGGGGCCTGGTGGGGGCTGCCCATGGTGGCAGGGGGGTGGGGGTGGTGGGAGACATGAGTGGGGGCCTGGTGGGGGCTGCCCATGGTGGCAGGGGGGTGGGGGTGGTGGGAGACATGAGTGGGGGCCTGGTGGGGGCTGCCCATGGTGGCAGGGGGGTGGGGGTGGTGGGAGACATGAGTGGGGGCCTGGTGGAGGGTGCCCCTGCACTGCTGGGGGGTGGGGGTGGTGGGAGACATGAGTGGGGGCCTGGTGGGGGCTGCCCATGGTGGCAGGGGGGTGGGGGTGGTGGGAGACATGTGTGGGGGCCTGGTGGGGGCTGCCCATGGTGGCAGGGGGGTGGGGGTGGTGGGAGACATGAGTGGGGGCCTGGTGGAGGTTGACCCTGCACTGCTGGGGGGTGGGGGTGGTGGGAGACATGAGTGGGGGCCTGGTGGGGGCTGTCCATGGTGGCAGGGGGGTGGGGGTGGTGGGAGACATGAGTGGGGGCCTGGTGGAGGGTGCCCCTGCACTGCTGGGGGGTGGGGGTGGTGGGAGACATGAGTGGGGGCCTGGTGGGGGCTGCCCATGGTGGCAGGGGGGTGGGGGTGGTGGGAGACATGAGTGGGGGCCTGGTGGAGGGTGCCCCTGCACTGCTGGGGGGTGGGGGTGGTGGGAGACATGAGTGGGGGCCTGGTGGAGGGTGACCCTGCACTGCTGGGGGGTGTGGGTGCAGGGGGACATGAGTGGGGGCCTGGTGGAGGTTGACCCTGCACTGCTGGGGGGTGGGGGTGGTGGGAGACATGAGTGGGGGCCTGGTGGAGGGTGACCCTGCACTGCTGGGGGTGGGGGTGGTGGGAGACATGAGTGGGGGCCTGGTGGAGGGTGACCCTGCACTGCTGGGGGGTGAGGGTGGTGGGAGAAATGAGTGGGGGCCTGGTGGGGGCTGCCCATGGTGGCAGGGGGGTGGGGGTGGTGGGAGACATGAGTGGGGGCCTGGTGGAGGGTGCCCCTGCACTGCTGGGGGGTGGGGGTGGTGGGAGACATGAGTGGGGGCCTGGTGGGGGCTGCCCATGGTGGCAGGGGGGTGGGGGTGCAGGGGGACATGAGTGGGGGCCTGGTGGAGGGTGACCCTGCACTGCTGGGGGGTGGGGGTGCAGGGGGACATGAGTGGGGGCCTGGTGGAGGTTGACCCTGCACTGCTGGGGGGTGGGGGTGGTGGGAGACATGAGTGGGGGCCTGGTGGAGGGTGACCCTGCACTGCTGGGGGGTGGGGGTGCAGGGGGACATGAGTGGGGGCCTGGTGGAGGGTGACCCTGCACTGCTGGGGGGTGGGGGTGGTGGGAGACATGAGTGGGGGCCTGGTGGGGGCTGCCCATGGTGGCAGGGGGGTGGGGGTGCAGGGCGACATGAGTGGGGGCCTGGTGGAGGGTGACCCTGCACTGCTGGGGGGTGGGGGTGCAGGGGGACATGAGTGGGGGCCTGGTGGGGGCTGCCCATGGTGGCAGGGGGGTGGGGGTGCAGGGGGACATGAGTGGGGGCCTGGTGGAGGGTGACCCTGCACTGCTGGGGGGTGGGGGTGCAGGGGGACATGAGTGGGGGCCTGGTGGAGGTTGACCCTGCACTGCTGGGGGGTGGGGGTGGTGGGAGACATGAGTGGGGGCCTGGTGGAGGGTGACCCTGCACTGCTGGGGGTGGGGGTGGTGGGAGACATGAGTGGGGGCCTGGTGGAGGGTGACCCTGCACTGCTGGGGGGTGGGGGTGGTGGGAGACATGAGTGGGGGCCTGGTGGGGGCTGCCCATGGTGGCAGGGGGGTGGGGGTGCAGGGGGACATGAGTGGGGGCCTGGTGGAGGGTGACCCTGCACTGCTGGGGGGTGGGGGTGCAGGGGGACATGAGTGGGGGCCTGGTGGAGGGTGACCCTGCACTGCTGGGGGGTGGGGGTGGTGGGAGACATGAGTGGGGGCCTGGTGGGGGCTGCCCATGGTGGCGGGGGGGTGGGGGTGCAGGGGGACATGAGTGGGGGCCTGGTGGAGGGTGCCCCTGCACTGCTGGGGGGTGGGGGTGGTGGGAGACATGAGTGGGGGCCTGGTGGAGGGTGACCCTGCACTGCTGGGGGGTGGGGGTGGTGGGAGACATGAGTGGGGGCCTGGTGGGGGCTGCCCATGGTGGCAGGGGGGTGGGGGTGCAGGGGGACATGAGTGGGGGCCTGGTGGGGGCTACCCATGGTGGCAGGGGGGTGGGGGTGCAGGGCGACATGAGTGGGGGCCTGGTGGAGGGTGACCCTGCACTGCTGGGGGGTGGGGGTGCAGGGGGACATGAGTGGGGGCCTGCTGGGGGCTGCCCATGGTGGCAGGGGGGTGGGGGTGCAGGGGGACATGAGTGGGGGCCTGGTGGAGGGTGACCCTGCACTGCTGGGGGGTGGGGGTGCAGGGGGACATGATTGGGGGCCTGGTGGAGGTTGACCCTGCACTGCTGGGGGGTGGGGGCGGTGGGAGACATGAGTGGGGGCCTGGTGGAGGGTGCCCCTGCACTGCTGGGGGGTGGGGGTGATGGGAGACATGAGTGGGGGCCTGGTGGGGGCTGCCCATGGTGGCAGGGGGGTGGGGGTGGTGGGAGACATGTGTGGGGGCCTGGTGGGGGCTGCCCATGGTGGCAGGGGGGTGGGGGTGGTGGGAGACATGAGTGGGGGCCTGGTGGAGGTTGACCCTGCACTGCTGGGGGGTGGGGGTGGTGGGAGACATGAGTGGGGGCCTGGTGGGGGCTGCCCATGGTGGCAGGGGGGTGGGGGTGGTGGGAGACATGAGTGGGGGCCTGGTGGAGGGTGCCCCTGCACTGCTGGGGGGTGGGGGTGGTGGGAGACATGAGTGGGGGCCTGGTGGGGGCTGCCCATGGTGGCAGGGGGGTGGGGGTGGTGGGAGACATGAGTGGGGGCCTGGTGGAGGGTGCCCCTGCACTGCTGGGGGGTGGGGGTGGTGGGAGACATGAGTGGGGGCCTGGTGGAGGGTGACCCTGCACTGCTGGGGGGTGTGGGTGCAGGGGGACATGAGTGGGGGCCTGGTGGAGGTTGACCCTGCACTGCTGGGGGGTGGGGGTGGTGGGAGACATGAGTGGGGGCCTGGTGGAGGGTGACCCTGCACTGCTGGGGGGTGGGGGTGGTGGGAGACATGAGTGGGGGCCTGGTGGAGGGTGACCCTGCACTGCTGGGGGGTGGGGGTGGTGGGAGAAATGAGTGGGGGCCTGGTGGGGGCTGCCCATGGTGGCAGGGGGGTGGGGGTGGTGGGAGACATGAGTGGGGGCCTGGTGGAGGGTGCCCCTGCACTGCTGGGGGGTGGGGGTGGTGGGAGACATGAGTGGGGGCCTGGTGGGGGCTGCCCATGGTGGCAGGGGGTGGGGGTGCAGGGGGACATGAGTGGGGGCCTGGTGGAGGGTGCCCCTGCACTGCTGAGGGTGGGGGTGGTGGGAGACATGAGTGGGGGCCTGGTGGAGGGTGACCCTGCACTGCTGGGGGGTGGGGTGGTGGGAGACATGAGTGGGGGCCTGGTGGAGGGTGACCCTGCACTGCTGGGGGGTGGGGGTGGTGGGAGACATGAGTGGGGGCCTGGTGGGGGCTGCCCATGGTGGCAGGGGGGTGGGGGTGGTGGGAGACATGAGTGGGGGCCTGGTGGGGGCTGCCCATGGTGGCAGGGGGGTGGGGGTGGTGGGAGACATGAGTGGGGGCCTGGTGGGGGCTGCCCATGGTGGCAGGGGGGTGGGGGTGGTGGGAGACATGAGTGGGGGCCTGGTGGAGGGTGCCCCTGCACTGCTGGGGGGTGGGGGTGGTGGGAGACATGAGTGGGGGCCTGGTGGGGGCTGCCCATGGTGGCAGGGGGGTGGGGGTGGTGGGAGACATGTGTGGGGGCCTGGTGGGGGCTGCCCATGGTGGCAGGGGGGTGGGGGTGGTGGGAGACATGAGTGGGGGCCTGGTGGAGGTTGACCCTGCACTGCTGGGGGGTGGGGGTGGTGGGAGACATGAGTGGGGGCCTGGTGGGGGCTGTCCATGGTGGCAGGGGGGTGGGGGTGGTGGGAGACATGAGTGGGGGCCTGGTGGAGGGTGCCCCTGCACTGCTGGGGGGTGGGGGTGGTGGGAGACATGAGTGGGGGCCTGGTGGGGGCTGCCCATGGTGGCAGGGGGGTGGGGGTGGTGGGAGACATGAGTGGGGGCCTGGTGGAGGGTGCCCCTGCACTGCTGGGGGGTGGGGGTGGTGGGAGACATGAGTGGGGGCCTGGTGGAGGGTGACCCTGCACTGCTGGGGGGTGTGGGTGCAGGGGGACATGAGTGGGGGCCTGGTGGAGGTTGACCCTGCACTGCTGGGGGGTGGGGGTGGTGGGAGACATGAGTGGGGGCCTGGTGGAGGGTGACCCTGCACTGCTGGGGGTGGGGGTGGTGGGAGACATGAGTGGGGGCCTGGTGGAGGGTGACCCTGCACTGCTGGGGGGTGAGGGTGGTGGGAGAAATGAGTGGGGGCCTGGTGGGGGCTGCCCATGGTGGCAGGGGGGTGGGGGTGGTGGGAGACATGAGTGGGGGCCTGGTGGAGGGTGCCCCTGCACTGCTGGGGGGTGGGGGTGGTGGGAGACATGAGTGGGGGCCTGGTGGGGGCTGCCCATGGTGGCAGGGGGTGGGGGTGCAGGGGGACATGAGTGGGGGCCTGGTGGAGGGTGCCCCTGCACTGCTGGGGGGTGGGGGTGGTGGGAGACATGAGTGGGGGCCTGGTGGAGGGTGACCCTGCACTGCTGGGGGGTGGGGGTGGTGGGAGACATGAGTGGGGGCCTGGTGGAGGCTGCCCATGGTGGCAGGGGGGTGGGGGTGCAGGGGGACATGAGTGGGGGCCTGGTGGAGGGTGACCCTGCACTGCTGGGGGGTGTGGGTGCAGGGAGACATGAGTGGGGGCCTGGTGGAGGTTGACCCTGCACTGCTGGGGGGTGGGGGTGGTGGGAGACATGAGTGGGGGCCTGGTGGAGGGTGACCCTGCACTGCTGGGGGGTGGGGGTGGTGGGAGACATGAGTGGGGGCCTGGTGGAGGGTGACCCTGCACTGCTGGGGGGTGGGGGTGGTGGGAGACATGAGTGGGGGCCTGGTGGGGGCTGCCCATGGTGGCAGGGGGGTGGGGGTGCAGGGGGACATGAGTGGGGGCCTGGTGGAGGGTGCCCCTGCACTGCTGGGGGGTGGGGGTGGTGGGAGACATGAGTGGGGGCCTGGTGGAGGGTGACCCTGCACTGCTGGGGGGTGGGGGTGGTGGGAGACATGAGTGGGGGCCTGGTGGGGGCTGCCCATGGTGGCAGGGGGGTGGGGGTGCAGGGGGACATGAGTGGGGGCCTGGTGGAGGGTGACCCTGCACTGCTGGGGGGTGGGGGTGCAGGGGGACATGAGTGGGGGCCTGGTGGAGGGTGACCCTGCACTGCTGGGGGGTGGGGGTGGTGGGAGACATGAGTGGGGGCCTGGTGGGGGCTGCCCATGGTGGCAGGGGGGTGGGGGTGCAGGGCGACATGAGTGGGGGCCTGGTGGAGGGTGACCCTGCACTGCTGGGGGGTGGGGGTGCAGGGGGACATGAGTGGGGGCCTGGTGGGGGCTGCCCATGGTGGAAGGGGGGTGGGGGTGCAGGGGGACATGAGTGGGGGCCTGGTGGAGGGTGACCCTGCACTGCTGGGGGGTGGGGGTGCAGGGGGACATGAGTGGGGGCCTGGTGGAGGTTGACCCTGCACTGCTGGGGGGTGGGGGTGGTGGGAGACATGAGTGGGGGCCTGGTGGAGGGTGACCCTGCACTGCTGG
Organism: Ambystoma mexicanum; assembly: GCF_040938575.1. Classification (NCBI taxonomy): domain Eukaryota; kingdom Metazoa; phylum Chordata; class Amphibia; order Caudata; family Ambystomatidae; genus Ambystoma; species Ambystoma mexicanum. The sequence goes on along the minus strand of NC_090930.1, from coordinate 1,245,543,129 downwards.
GGGGTGGGGGTGGTGGGAGACATGAGTGGGGGCCTGGTGGAGGGTGACCCTGCACTGCTGGGGGGTGGGGGTGGTGGGAGACATGAGTGGGGGCCTGGTGGGGGCTGCCCATGGTGGCAGGGGGGTGGGGGTGCAGGGGGACATGAGTGGGGGCCTGGTGGAGGGTGCCCCTGCACTGCTGGGGGGTGGGGGTGGTGGGAGACATGAGTGGGGGCCTGGTGGAGGGTGACCCTGCACTGCTGGGGGCTGGGGGTGCAGGGGGACATGAGCAGGTGTGCAGGGTAGTCCCCTGTTTTGTGGGCTGCCTGCTGGGGCCGTGGAGGGTGTACAGGGAACACCTGTGAGGACCCACCCAGCCTAATTGCGTGTGATAATTCCCGCACACCCCTGTAATACACGTACCTGGCCAAATCGCATGTGAGAATTCCTGCGCCCCCCTGTAATACACGTACCCAGCCGAATCGCGTGTAGAACTTCCCGTGTACCCCTGTAATACACGTACCCAGCAAAATCGCGTGTGATAATTCCCACGTACCCCTGTAATACACGTACCCTGGCCAATCGCGTGTAGAACTTCCCACGCACCCCTGTAATACACGTACCAAGCCAAATCGCGTCTGATCATTACCACGCACCCCTGTAATACACGTACCAGGCCAAATCGCGTGTGATCATTCCCGCGCACCCCTGTAATACACGTACCCAGCCGATTCGCGTGTAGAACTTCCCGTGTACCCCTGTAATACACGTACCCAGCCAAATTGCGTGTGTTATAATTCCCACGTACCCCTGTAATACACGTAACCTGGCTAATCGCGTGTATAACTTCACGCGTACCCCTGTATTACACGTGCCCTGGCTAATCGCATGTAAGACTTCCCGCGTACCCCTGTAATACACGTTCCCTGGACAATCGCGTGTTGAACTTCCCGCGTACCCTTTAATACACGTTCCCTGGACAATCGCGTGTTGAACTTCCCGCGTACCCCTGTAATACACGTTCCCTGGACTATCGCGTGTTGAACTTCCCGCGCACCCCTGAAATACACGTACCCTGGCAGCCTGGCTAATCGCGTGTATAACTTCACGCGTACCCCTGATATGCACGTTACCCGCTTTGCGTTCCTTGTTTGGCAGCCCTGTAAACTGGTCCAGGGTTAGCGCAGCCCTTTGCGATGATTTAGCGATTTTGATGGCTTTTCCTTGCGCGAGGGCGTTCTTAGGGGCGTTACTGGCGCTGCTGCAGGGTCGCTGCGATACTCTGCGCCACGGCTGGTTTGGGAGCCTAAAATCCATGAATACGCTGTGCGCGGAAATCGGTTTTAGCGCACGTGCCTGGCGCAGACAATCGCACGCTGACACTCTGCGCCAGCCGCTTGCGACACTTTTCTGCGAAATTCTATGAATTACCCTCTATATGTGTTGTCAGGATTGTTTGCTGCATTTCTATGAAGTACTAACATTTGCAAACACAATGGGTTTGTACTGTGTGAGTAAATGTTGTCAACAATTGGTGGTAATTGAAATAGAATATTCATTGCTACATTTGCATAGCAACTTACACCAACTATATTTGAGAATTTAAATGGTCCAGGTAGTTCTGTATCTAACTGCTTTTTTTGGAGTTTGTCTTTCTTCTTTAAAGAAGTACCTGGTTTACTTTCTCTAATTGATTCTTTTTTGTTTGTGGTATTTGATGAAGTATTAGTTTCTTTTACTCTCTTTGGAGGATTTGCAGTTACGTCCTGTTGCATTTCTGTTTGATTTAGTTTTCTTTTACAACGTTTTAGTTTTTGTGGAACAGAATATGTGTTTAGATGGGGAGTGTATAGTGAGCGAAGTCTATTATATTCTAAAATGCAAGGAATATCAGCGTTTACTTTACTTGCATCAAAGTTGATTAGAAATAGACCATCAAGTGTACGTAAGCGTGATAGTGCTACGTAGCTCATGCCTTCTTTAAAGACTGTGTTACCAATATATATCATTGCTTTGTCTAGGGTAAGACTTTGTGATTTATGAATCGTGACTGCGTATGCAAGAGTTAGAGAAAATTGTTCTCTGCGTACATACATATCTTTGAAGAGAAGGAATCTAGCTGTTGAGCGTCCTATCCGTTTTACTTCTGAAAGTTTGTCAAAGAGTATATTGACAAACTGAATTTTGTTGTCAAGTGGGTATGTTTGAAAGCCAACAACTGTACCCAGTGCTCCATTAACTAGTCCTTGGTCCACGTCAAGGTTACGTTTAAGCATTACTCTGCAATTTAAGGATAATTTTAACATCTTTTCTAAGCCTGCTGTGTTTGAGATTGATTTTTCTAAATTATTTAGTCTTGTTGTGGCTTGGTCACACATGGGTAGTGTCATACCATGTACATCTAGTTTGTCTGTGGCGCTAATTTCCATTATTGGTTGCATTTCTTTACTTAGCATGATTTCATTGAATTTGAAACAGCTTGCAAGAGTTGGCATTAAGGCCATACAATTGCCATTTTTGTGGGCTAATTGTTCCATAACATCTGTAGCACATGCATTATCGATATAAAGTGCATTAATGTGCCGGGTTTTCAATGTTGCTTCTGTTTCTTTAGAAAGTATACCAACTCTCAAACTTTTTAAAATGTTGGCATAAGTTAGATCTGCAGATTGGCGCATGTTTTCTGTTAATTCTCTGTATTGGAAATGTTGCCAAAGGTTGACATTTCCAATGCTGCCAACAGTTTTACGGCAGAGTTTGTGCCATAATGTTTTAAAAATAGGTTCACCTTTTACTGGTGTTAATTGAAGCAGATCTCCAAAAACAATAATGTGTTTTCCTGCAAAGAGCTCTTCATAGTCTGTTTTGAATACTTCTTGTCATCTGAGGTGAATCAAAGCTAACATCAGGTTGGAGACCATGCTCACTTCATCTATTAGTAGCATTTTCATTTGTTTCAATACTCTGTGTAATTCCATTGCAGCTTCTGCAGAAAGTTTGTAATAGTCTAATTTGTTCTGGTGTTCTACTGGTAATAGTAGTAATTGGTGTAATGTAACATCACCTATGTTGTAGGCAGCTAAACCTGTGGGGGCAGTGACAACAGCTGACAGTTTGTTGTTTGTCAATTGTTGAAGGAACTTACTAATGATTTTGATTAGGAATGTTTTGCCAGAACCAGCTTCACCACTGACGTACAGTAGTATAGGTTCATAATTATGGCAGGAACATTCTTTATTTTCATGTTTTACACCATGTGCAATTTGTTTTGTTACTTCTTGAAAAATGCTACTTTGCTCATTGTTTAGTTTTGATTGTAATATAGTTAAGTCTTCCTTATCTTCATACTGACACATGGTGTTTTCTACTTCTATCATAGCTAATTCTGCCTCATTTGTTATTAGTGGTTCTCCCAGTGGTTCTTGGCTTCCTGTTACAGAAGGTTGACTACTGTCAGGAGTATCCTTATCTAGTTGGGCTTGAAGTTCTTCGTCATGTTGCTGTTCATTGTGCAACATTGTTTTGTACTGTGTAAAGTTTACATCAGTTATAGTGCTTTCATTTACTTTGAAAGCATCCTCATATGAGTCATAGTTATCTAGTAATTGTTCTTCTTTTCTCCATGGTTTGAAGAGTTGTAGCAGGGATATGTAATATACTTCTTTATGCCGAGGAGTCTTCAATGACAATTTGATATGATTAATTTAATTTGGTTTAGTGAGTTTAACTAAGCTGCCTTCACAGTCTGTCACTCTATATTTACCTTTTTTTTCATCAGGATTCATATTATTTTTGTATGTGTAGTTTTGGGCTATTTAGTATAGACACATGTTTTCCAAAGTATTACTTCTGTTTGGGTAGTATGTGTCCAATAAATTGTTTTTTAAAATGTCTTGGCTGTTGGGATCATGTTTGGCTATTGTTTCTATATCTTCATATGATTTTAGAACTCTTTTTCTAGATTTAGCTGGACCAAGACTTAGCCATACTATATTTTCAGATTTACCATACAATGAAGTACCAGTTAAACAATCAGCTGCTTCATAAGATCCACATTCTCTATGGGTGAGCATTTTTATGCCCAAGCTGTATAATTTCTGAGATACTGTTTTATCTGATGACAGGTCATTCCAGAGGTCTTGGAGCTCTGTCTTTTCTGCTTTAGTTAAGTATGCTGTGACATATCGTGCAACTGCAGTAGAATTGTCTGCAATCTACTGCACATCTATGTTCGCATTCCATAAGTGGGCAATGATTGCATTATAATCATTGATATATTTTTCTTCTTCTTTTCTTTTTATGTAATATGTATTTTTAGGTGACTTACCTTTAACACTATGTCTAACTGAAGACATGAGGTTGTTTACTTGACCTGTATTTGTAACTGGTCTAGGGAAACCAAATTGGCATTTGGTGTAGTATTTGCCTTTGTTTTTGTTTTTGTGACGACAATATTTTCCACATTTGTGTCTTTGAAATTGTAAAATTTGTGCACGAAGATCACTATTTGTGGCTTCTGATGGAATTTCACAAGTGACATATTTTTCAATAAACTGTAAAACAGTGGCATCACTGTCTTGACCAAATTTAGGAGCATCTTTAATCCATAAAAGCATGTGGATATGTGGTGCTCCTCTGGCTTGGTATTCTTTTCTCGAAAAGAAGTGTTGCACTTCTCCAAGGGGAGGAACAGTTTTATTACAAATAAAATGTAGCATAGCAATGAAGCGATGGTGAAAATATCTTGAAACATTAACAGGATCCAAAGAACAAAGTTCTCCAGGTGTTAGAATATCTATGTTTGTTTTGTTTTTATTTCATATGCGTAGGAAATCATGTAAATCTTCCCATGCATATTCTGCACAACTTAATGTAACAAACCAAGTGGGTGGGCCAAGGTTTCTGATCATACAACGTACATCTCCATGACGTTGAAACCAATACTCTTTAGTACCACGCATATTTGCTAATAGATTTTTAATATTTGATTGTAAAATCTCATCCTTTTGTTGCACTTTCTCTAATAATTGTGTAGCTGTCATATCTTGAAAGTGTGATCCTGATTTTAATATGTGTGCAACTCCGTAACATAAAGTTGCTAGTTCACTTTCAAAGAGTAGGTGGAATATGTATTCCACATTTTGTCTAAATCTGGGATCTTCAGAATACATCCGTAATGAGCGGTATTCTGAAGCTGATATTTGAATAGGTCTATCATCATACCTTCCTCCTTTGCCAGTAGGAAAGAGTAGAGGGAAAGCACGTGCTTCTATACTTTTTTCCCATATACTGATTGGCAATCCTTTTGTTTGACGCATTTGGTAAGTTTCCAGTACATCTTGTATGGTGTCATTACAGTGCAAAGGATGAATTGTATAATGGTCTAAAGTATTTGATATTGTAGCAAGATCTAGTAGCTCAAATTGACCAGTTTCTTGTGTTTCTTGAATTATTTCAGTTGTATCTTTCAAGTTTTATTCAATATTAATTTCTTTGTAATATTCATTATTCTCTTTAAGATATTGGAAGGCTTGTCTAACTTTATATAAATCTACCAGCTGTTGCCATATTTTTTTGTCTTTTGTAGGTACTCCGTTTACTAATATAATTAAAGATTGCTGCATTGGACGTTGCACTCCTAGAGTATGCACATTTTCTTTTAGATTTAATGGTAAATAAACTACTTTTCCACGAATGCCTTTTACCAATTCAGAGGGCGGTAATTTTGCTGTTTTTGGTTGAAGGCGTATTATTGCTTGAAATGGGTGTACTGTTTGAGTTATGATGCTCTCATATAAATTAAGTGGTTGTAGAGGTTTTGGTACTGGGTATAATTCCAAATTATTTGTGATAGAATGTGAAGGAGTTTGGTTGTTGTCAAGTTTTGTAGTGCAATAACTGCAAAGTATTAAGGGCTCAGTTATTTCATATTTGTTTTCTGCTAGAAGGTAGAGAGCTAATTCAAACCATTTAGAATCTTCATTTTCTTCTATTTTGTTTGATAGGTCCACAGTTTTTGTGTTACTTTTATAAAAAATTCTACGGCAACATACACATACATGGTTTGGTACCTCAGCTGATGTACTTTTAAATTTTAGTAATTCTTTTTTGTATGTGTTTAGCAAAAGGTTGCCATGTGTAGAATTGTTGCTTAATTGGTTTAAAGCTATTTCATTCTGTAAATGGCTTTCACTTCCAAAATATTTTTTCTGGATAAAGTGAATTTCTTCAAGTAAGTCTTTTGCTGTACCATGTAGAAGGATGTTATTTAACTTTGCTAGTGCTAAAGCAGGACTTTTAGCATAGTACAGTTTATAGACTAGATTTCTTATAGTTGAATGATGTGTTGATATCCTTTTGATATCATGGAAACTGGTTTTACAAGTAGGTCCTGTAATGCAGGCCAATGAATGTCCTTGTAGTCCTGTGTACTTGTGCACTGGACAGGTATCCATATTTTGCAGTAATTTAATTTTGATTTTGTCTTTGCTTTTTACATATTTATTGAGGAATTGGCGTAAAGATTTGAAACATTGTTTGGGAATGTTACACATTGACGTGCATGGCCATTTGTACACTAGACGTTCTGATTCAGTTGAATGGAGGGGTAATTCTAAGTTTTCAGGGCATATTTTTGTAAGGAGTACTTCTTGTTCCATTATGGTATTATTCACTTTTTCATAACCTCGACCACTGCTATTTATGGCAATTGTATTCATTTGCTTTTGTTTGTACTCTTCTTCATTAAAATATGGTTCTGTGCTCGTAGTGTGATTCCATTCACCTCCGCAGATACTTAAGAAGTTCTTTCTGTTGACATTTCGCTTATTGAGAAGTCTTTTTTGTAATTTAGTTATTAGTTTTGTTAGTGGTTTCATTTTGTTTAACAGTAAAATAAATACATTTCTTTTGAGAAGAATTGCACTGTCCATCAATGCTTCTAAGATTAATTTCCTACGATAGGTTTTAAGCTTTGAACCTGATTTCTCTCCTGTTTTTATTAGATTTTGAAGGGCTTTGTGATGGTAGTTTTATCTGTACTGATAGCTGATTTTCTGTTAATTGTTTTTTGGTTTGTTTTACATTTTGATAGAGGAAGCGAAGTTGTTGTACTTGAAACTTCTTGTGTTTCACTAAATGATTGTATTAGCTGTTTTGTTTCAACTTTTTTTACAAATTCTGCTAGAGATGGATGCTTATGCTGGACACCTTTATTTTCATTTGCTCTACTTTTGCGTTGCTTTCTATGGACTTGACTTTTGGTAGGCATTCTTTAGGGTCTGTTGAAAAAAATAAAGAAGATATGGGTTGGGGTGTTCTGGAATGTATGTGTGCTGTGTGCATGAGTATTTGAGTAAGATGATAAAGATGTATGTAATGGTGTGTGATTGAGCATTGGGAACTAAAACTAGTAGGGATAGGTATTCTTGAATTTATGTGTTACTAAACTGGGGTTCAGATGACAAAAAAAGTAAGCTAGTGGTGTGGAAAAGTACAAATAGTAAATCTAATGTATACAATTAAAACAGTTGTTTGTTCTATAATATGAAAATTGTAGTGATTCAGTTGGGTAATTTGTGTGTCCAAAAATAGATTTTTTTTTTAAATTAACAGGTAACTTCTTAGTTTTTCTTTCTTCTTCGAATTCGGCTGCTTCTTTTCAGGAAACTGGTCTTCACTGCAATTGTAAAAGCTTCAAATTAGTAACTTTGTTTGTATATAGAACTGTTTTTAATTTAGATATTGATTTTTTTAATTGAAATCCTCAGTGCCTTCTGTAAAACCATTAAACTAATTTATTTACATAAGATACATTGCATCAGTTCAGTACATATGATATGTTCTTAATGAACAAATTGTATTGAATGACTAACTGTACCAAAAAAAAATATCTTTACTATGTCTTGTGAAATTTATAATATATTAGTGAATACCACTATTTCTGTAAGTAAACTGTTCTAGGTAATAGCTCCTCAATGTCATGTCTAATTTAAAGTAATTAAGTAAATAAATAAATAAAAACAAAAAATATGAAATTGTATAAGTATTTTTATAAAGGTTTAAACATAGATTGTGTTTGCATGCAATTTTGTTTGAATATATGTAGTCTATATATTTCATTTAAATTTTTTTAGTTTAACATGATTTGAGTGTGTGTGTATAAAGAAAGTAAATAGTATAAAGGTTTATAAGTGATAGTTGATTTTAGGAAATTGAAAAAAGTACAGTAAATTCATTTTACAGATTTTACAAGGTAAAAGTCTGTTTGAAAATGTGTTCATCTACCATAGCTCTCAAGTCACACGCTTTTGGCGGGTGTCACACGCCTTGTAAAGGGCAGACTCACCCATCAAGCATCCTGCACGCCCGTTCATTCCAATTGGCGTCTCACCCGCCAAAAACAAAATCGGGTGATTTCACCCGCCTGTAAAACAAAAATGGGTGAGAGCTACGTCATCTACTATACAGAAAATATGCATACCTGAAGTTTGTGTTCATGCATATGGATATGCATGGAGCTGCAAGTAGAAAACTTGAAGACTTGCACAGTATTTCTGGTAGATGCTGCTTGCCACTGATATGACACTTGTACTCAGAGAGATTCAGAGTACATTTGCAGTGCTGATCTATGATGATGCAGTTAGATGTAGAGGTCTTGAATGTGATTGGTGCATGGTCATGTGATTTTTGAGGTACATTGAATGAGGGAATGGCAGAGAGAGTGTAGTGGAAATGGTAGAAGGGCTGTTCATGTTACGATATGTCCGCGGACATGGCGGTAGTTCGCGGACATCGGGAGTTACATCCGGGGATTTTTGGGTTCAGAAGTCATGCAAATGAGAATAAGTACTGAAAGGGATTGGTCAGGAAAGTTTGGTGGGTGTGTTGTGCCAGGAGAGATTTTCTCAGATACTCTTTTTGCTGAGCAAACAAAAGATAGCTATGGCTGTGTGTTTCAGAAAACAGATGGTTTGGATTTTAGGAGATTTGTGGATACATTGGTTGAAGGTGCATGCAGAAAGCTGTGGAGTAGCTGTAGATCTTGGATTCCCACATGTGGAAGTACACTGGCATGGAGTACGTGGAATGAAGTGGTTGGACTTGCTACCTCTCTGTGCTACTTTGGAGACAGAGCAACATCCAGACATAATTGTAATTCATTGTGGAGGGAACAGTTTAGGACATGTGACTGGAATTTTTTTGCAATTTGCTATGAAAGAAGGACTGAGGAAGGTTATGGACATGGTTCCTAATTCTCAAGTGATATTTTCACGGATTGCACAGAGACAAATGTGGCTTCGTTCTTCTTCATTTGGTCCACACATGGAAAAAGCAAGGCGCAATGTTAATAAGGCCGGTAGGCGGTAATGTTCCATGGCCCCGAGGGTCCGCAGCCCTCGCATGTGTCAGCCCCACGGCCCTGTACACCCCCACCCATACTGGACCCCATACAAACAGATGTGCAACCTGCACACTACCGAATAATCACCACACGCACTGCTCACAATCAGGATGCATGTACACTCACCGCTCGACTCCAGACGGGTCTGCTTCTCTAGGACCTGGACGTGGAGCGATGGGGATATGCGTTCCAGGACCCTCATCTGTTCTTCCGACAAGTGGCCCCGGCGCCCCTTGGCATCCGCTGCCTTCAAGAGGCGCCGGGCCTTGTTCAGGGTCCTGGACCTGAAGTCCTCCCAGCGCTTCCTGACATGTTGTAAGTCGCGGACCGCCACCCCCTCCGCGTTGATGGCAGTCATGATGTCAGTCCAGATCCGAGTCCGTCCTTCCTTGTCGGCGTGGGAACTTCCGAAGAGGGCATCATACTGCCCCAGGACTTGCTCCACCAGGACACCAACTTCGGTGGCACTGAAGCTGGTGCCCCTCTGCCTCTCTGGCCGGGGGTTGTCAGTGGTCACAGATGGTGTTTGCCCCGACATGACAACCCCAGAGGCAGGAGTGGGTGGGCAACTGGGTCCTGGGGCTGGGCTGTGGAGCGATGGAATCCCAGTCGGGAGTCTTCGGTTCCAGCAAGGGTGGTCACAGCAACAGCACCCCTGGCTGATGTGCAGGCAGCAAATGGCAGTGCACGTGGGCAGCAGGCAGTCAGACAGCAGCAGATGGCAGGTGGGAGCGTGCTCGGGGCTCTGGGGGGCAGTAGTTCGGCCTTCTGGGCAGGAGCGTGGTCTTCCGTGTGCATACGCGTGGCCAGCTTGATACGGAGTGATTTGGCACGTGAAAAATCTGCACGTCAGCGTGTAATTCGAGGAAAGGCCCTTAGCGCGTAAGCGCGTCTGTACGCATACGCATTTTCATTGGACAGAAGGCCCCTCAAGCGCAAGCGCCCCTGTGACGTGACGCGTACAGACGTGCATGCGCATTTCAGCGCGCGTGAAAAACTGCACGTCCGCGTGTAATACGAGGAAAGGGCCATGCGCGTATGCACGGCAGCACGCATATGCGATGTCATTGGACCAAAGGCCCTTAGCGCGTAAACGTGTCGCCAGCGTATGCGCGTCTATTTGGTGGAAATGGCCCTACACGCAGAAGTGACAAAGCGTGTAATTGGTGGAAATGGCCCTAGCGCATACACGCCGCGTAAGTGACGCTGGACGTGTGGGCCTGTATAAAAGGTACGTGTAGAACACCATTTCCTTGTACGTGCTTTTCGTGGAGAGCGAGTGGGTGAATTGTGTACTTCTTGTCGTTTCACACGCGATTTACATCACAGCGTTTCAAGTTCGTATTCCCTGTTACCTCTGACAGCTTTTTCTCTTTTTTCTCTTTTACTGGTTTACCTGGGCCTGTTCCCTCAAACAGTGTTCCCTTCTACTGTTGTCCTGTCTCCTCAGACAGCGTACAAATCTTCTTTTGGCGGGGGTGTTGCCAACCAAACGCGCTCTTTTTTCACGCTCTTTTACCTGGCAGACGGTGAGTCACGCACGTATCTAACATCTGTGCTTGCCCCGTGTGTAGCCTACCCCTTCAGAGGTCATTCTAGGCTGCGTGTGACACGCATACGTTCATTCTTGTGTTACTGGGTTGCACAGCGTAGTGCAGGTTTTTCTTTCTGCACACGTGGTCTAGGAGGGGTTGCGTGCACGTCATCTGCCTTTTTTGGGGCTCCTGTGCGTAGCGTGACCCGTCATCTTTCCCCAGGGGTTACATTCAGCCTTGCTAGAGCACTAGGGTACAATTACCATCTGGTACCCAACCCCTTTGACCCCCAATTGCCCAGGACAATAGTTTACAGCCACTCCCATACACACATTAACATCAGTGCCATGGCTGGGAGGCGAGGATTCCGTAAGTGTGGCAAAGGTGGAAGAGCCACAAGTGGTGGCCGTGGTGGATCAGGTAGGGGACGTGGTCGTTACTTGCAGGGTGAGCCTGTCCCCCCATGTGTGGAGGACCAGTCAAGGGCACCCATAATCCCCCCCTCCCGTTGAGGCTGATGTGGCTGACACCATCCATGCTCAGCCCTTGTTGGACCAGCCCATTGTGGCACCAGACCTGGCTGACTCCATGGCTGACATCCAGGTCAGCAGGCCTATGACACGTACGCTGGTGCACGTTGATGTCATCATGCCACGTGCATCTGGGGCAGCAAGGTCATCTGCTGCCCCAAGTAGGCAGGGCGGAGAGGCTGAAGGGGCAGCTGCGGCTCCATCCACCCCAGCTCTCACACACCCAGCCAGGACAGTGTCAGTCCTAGTCCATCCTGCTGACATTCCCCCTGACACCATTACACTTGAGCCCATGCCTGCACCAACTCCCATGCTGAGTGTGCAATCCCACACTCCTGATACAGAGACCACCAGGGCTCCTGCCCCTAGTGTCCAGAGCGGCGCAGGACACTCAGGATCACCACCACCTTCCAAGCGGAAGAGGAATGGTGCTCGTCCGGCACAGGCTGATGCCCCAGACACGGCTACACAGTCCGGCCCGTCGAGGAAGCCCAGCTTCACGGATGACGAACTGAATGCACTTGTCGAGTATGTGTCCGCACATGATAACGAGATGGTCATTGTTGCAGGATCCAAGACCACACCTGCACAACGCCAGGCACACTGGCAGACCGTTGCGGACATCGTAAGTGCCCTTGGAATCGTGAGGCGCACAGCCAATGATTGCTATAAGCGCTGGAATGACCTAAAGCGCAGGGCAAAGAGTAAGCTGGCCTCAAGTCATGCCGCAACTCTAGTGACTGGAGGTGGGTCTCCAGTAGTAGACATGGAACTCACTCCACATGAGTCAGTCGCTGGGACCTACGTCACGGAGGAACAGATCCAAGGCGTGGGCGATCTGCCTGATTACGAGGCATTGTCCGGTGCGTGCACATGCATGTGTGTGTCATCCATGTGCATGGTGTGTGTGTTTGATGGCTTCTGTTTGTGTGCCAGGTGAGAGTGTGTGCGCCTGAGTCGTATGGGTCAGCCATGTGCTCCATGCAATACATCCTGCGCAGCTGCATTTGGCCATAGCAGTATCCCTTCTGCACACCGTAGACATCTAGCCCAACTGCACGCCAGTTGCCCTTGAAGTGTCACCTTGCCACAACATTGTTGCTTATTTTTCACTGTTCATTCAGTCAGATTGTTTGCATTCCACCACTTTTACTAGGCATTTCGCAGTCCTCTAGTCACATGTCTGACATGGCTATGGTAAAGTGGAGTGACTTTGTTACCTGGATATCATTTGTTCACACATGTCCCTGTGCAATTGGACCATTTTGGACTGGCAGCTCCAGGTGAAAAATCTGACCTGTTTGAATAAGAAAAGCTATTACATGCGGGAACTGGACTGAATGAATAGGTGCTGCCCTCCTCTCCATCTTCACTCAATAGCAATGGTACATGCCATCTGTGTGATGGCATGTGTGTTTCACCTGGCAATCACAGGCCAATGTGTGATGCCACTGCCAGGCAGCATGCAGAAAATGTGTTCATCTTCCATCTTGGTGTCATCAATGTGTGCCATTTGCCTCCCCTTCATACGCAGTGAGGGTGCATGTATGGGAGGGTTTTAGTCATGTGGGACATGTGTCAATCAAGTACTGGTTCTCTTGCTTCTCAGCCCTCATTGTGTGCCATGGTGCTAATGCCTGTTTCCATTTCTTTGTTTTTATATCTTTGCAGGGGAAGACGCACCTGATACTGCTGGGGTTGTGGAGATGGTGCAGACCCAGGAGGGGTCCGAGGGCCGATCAACCACCAGTGAGGGACGTGGTGTGGTGGTGGGTGAGAACCCACAAGTGCTGCAGGTCGTGCTCTCAAGGGGTGTCTCTGGCTGCACTTCCCCCGAGCTGTACTCAGGTGTTGATTCGGATGATGAGACCTACGTGCCGTCGCAGCTGAGTGTTCCAGGGAGGGATTGTGTTCTGTCCCACCCACCTGCACCAGGGTCAGAACCCTCAATGGGGATGTCAGTGTTGGCAGCTACACCTTTGGTGGTTACGGATGCAGGGTCACACTCCGCAACATCTGATCCTGTTCCTGGGCCAGCAGATCAGAGGGGGAATGCAGTCCTGCAGCCTCAGGCGGTGCCGGCACAGCAAGGCGCAGTTCGCCTTGCCCCAGACAGGTGTGGTGCCCGCCGACGTGGTGGCCGTACGCCACCTGGCAATACCGCATGGGAGCAATCCATTTACAGTATTGCAACCCAACAGGCAGCATCATCCGAGATGATGGCTCAGGCCATGGATAGGGTGACCACTTCCATTGTCCCCTCTGAAAGGCTGATGGAGCGACTACAGCAGGCAACCGACTCCATCTGCCAGTCACACAGGGAGGACATGTTGGCGTCCAACAGGGACAGGCGGGCGGCACTGGCGACTCTGCAGGAGGCCATCTCCATAGAGTCCCAGGGCCACAGAGAAGCCCTGAGGCAGGAGCTCCTTCACCTCAGGACGACTCTTGTTGAGCTTGAGGCTTCAACACACCAAAGGACAGAACAGCAGCTGGAGCGTCTCACCCGTACGCTCTCAGCTGAGATGCAGGCAACGAGGGCGGAGGTCCGGGCATCCCGTGAGTTGTTGCATGGGGACCTCCGCACAATCATCCTCCAGAACGAGACCTACCACACCCGCATGCTTGCAGCCATGGAGGAGCAGACTAGGGCCTTGCGTGGGCTGCTTCCCATAGTGCAACCACCTCCGGATGCAGCTGCACAGGGTGATAATAGCGACAGCAGTGATACTCCCACAATAGGGTAGCCGTGTGGGCCATGAGCCCATGGAGGTGTTTTTTTTTTCCCAGGATCCACACAGGTGGGTTTTGGTGTGCACCCTGTCCTTGGACCTCCTGGGTGGCCTCCCCAACCCCCCCGGGCCCATCAATGGCCATTTTTCATTTTTTTTTATTTTTATTTTTATTTTTATTTTTAATTATTTTTTTCCCAATTTTTTTGGGACAATTTGTTGCCTTCCGTGGTTCCTGTGGGCATACGCTGCATTGTGGCTGGGCACATGCAGGCTTGTCATGTATTTGGTTCAGATGCTTGGGTTTGAGTCACACACACCCCTCCTGCTTCCCGTTTCCATGGGCTTGCAAAGGGTGTGCCCAAGTGACATTGACGTACATGGTGACATTGGACTCCCACTACATGTGTGGGTAGTCTAGTCAATACTGTGTATACATTCCTAGTGCATATTGCTGTTGTGTTGTACACTGCATGTTGCATTGATGTGTAACTCATCATCTGTGTCTACCTCCCAATTTGCAGGTCCCTTCCTCATGTCTACACAAGGCCCTCTAGTTTGGAGATGGGGTCCATGTTGGCAGCAGTGCACCTACAACTCTACATGGCGCCAACACTGCACAGTTGGTAGTGGTGGGAGTGCAGGCATTTCCAGGTGGTGAGACTACTAATTTATTACATTTGTGATGTCATGTTAATGGTAGTACCTGCTCAAGTTTGTTGTTGGTCCTGCATTACTGTGAGCATTTCAGGTGTTGCAAGTTTCAATTAGGGACACTGTACATTGTGACACTAGTGTCATGTTGTGGGGATTAGTTTGTTTACCTGCAAATAGCATGACATGGCACGGTGTGTCGTGTGGCGGTGCTGGGGATGGGTTGGCTGACATGGCACTGTCCTCTTGTTGCATTTTGCAAGTGGGTATTCATTTTAGCTGCTTGAATGTGTTTCTTCACAAAACTGCATTGGTGGTGTCAGTGTGGGTAGGGATGCACATATTGTAACACTTCCAGGTGAACAATCTCAGGCTGATATGGTTTTCACGGTTGATTCTCCAGACATTCAGTATCAGTGTCAGGTTGAGTCATCGTTGATTGTCAGATGGAATGTGCCAGGGCAGTGTGCACTCCACAGGGGTGTGATTTCTATGTGAAGTAATTAGCCACTAGCTGTGTACGGGCTGCCTCCCCCGTGCCCTTTCCCCTCCCATGCGCAGCGGCTGTGCATGTGGTTGGGGATGTGGGGCCACCACCATGTCCACGGCCAGGCCCCGGCGTGTTGCAACGTTGTGCAGGACACATGCTGCCACTATGATCCTGCACACTACTGGGGGAGCGTACAACAGCTGCCCGCCAGAACGGTCAAGGGAGCGAAAGCGTGACTTTAGCACTCCGAATGTGCGCTCCACTATGCCCCGGGTTGTAATGTGGGCTGTGTTGTATCTTACCTGGTGTGGCGTGGTGGGGTTCCAAATTGGCGTCATCATGTGGGGGCTGAGAGGGTAGGCACTGTCCCCTGTGGTGGTGGTGATTGGTATCATTGATGGGGTTGTGACCTTGCTCAGTATCTGACATGCATGCATGTGCAGTGGCATTCATACTCACCAAGCAGCCATGTATCGCCATGCCGCCCAGCTTCTAGGTCCCGGCTTAGGGTGGACATTCGGTAAATGAAGCTGTCGTGGGTGGACCCGGGATAGTTGGCACATACTGAGGTGATGATTCCCTTGGCATTACATACTACCTGCACGTTGATGGAATGCCAGTGCTTGCGCTTCCTATAGATGTGCTCTGATGCCCCGGGACGTAGAGCCACATGGGTGCAGTCGATGGCACCTAGCATTTTGGGGAATCGTGCCACACCGTAAAAATCCAGGGCGGCAGCATGCCTTTCTGCAGGTGTTCTGGGCAGGTGTATGTGCCTGCGGACTGATGGGCGTGCAGTGATGATGTTCAAGACCTGGTGTAGGCCTCGTGACTGGGTGGCCTGTGATACCCCACCCACTATGGCACTTGTCCGCTGAAATGATCCAGTGGCTAAGAAGTGCAGTACATTGAGGACCTTCTCCAGGGGGCTGAGTGCTTGGGAGCACAGGGTGGGTGATGTGAGGTCATCCTCCCACTCACTCACCAGGTCCAGTATTATGTGTGGTGGAAACCTGTACCTCCCATACACCTGGTCATCAGGCATCCCGAAAAGGCTGGTTCTGGGTGTGAATATTCTGGCCCTGACTATCCTCCTTCTTTGGTAGCCCACACCCACTGCTGCTAGGAACGGTATGTTCATCCTGGGTCTGAGCTTGTTATTTTGTTAGCGCGCAAATTTATGCGTTGCGCGTGTTGTAGGCGAGCGTGTGACCCGCGCACCCCTGAAATCCAGTACCCAGTCCAATAGCGTGTGGAAATTCCCGCGCACCCCGGGATACAGGTGCGCTGACGTACTTGCGTGTGTAAGTGCCCGCGCACCCCTGATATACACGTACATAGGCCAATCGCGTGTATGCGCACTTTTGTCCAATTACACGCGATGACACTCTGACGTGCTGTCCAATTACACGCGATGACACTCTGACGTGCAGTCTTTCCACGTGTGCTTTGTCATCACGTGCTGTGTGGGAAACACCCGTGCGGGTCACGTCACAGACACGCTTACGCGCTGAGGGCCTTTGGTCCAATAGAATCGCGTATGCGTGCTGACGCGCTTACGCGCTAAGGGCCTTTCCTCGAATTTCACGCTGAAGTGCAGGATTTTCACGTGCCAAATCACTCCGTATCAAGCTGGCCACGCGGAAACACACGGAAGACCACGCTCCTGCCCAGAAGGCCGAATTACTGCCCCCCAGTGCCCCGAGCAGCCTCCCACGTGCCACCTGCTGCTGCCTGCCTGCCTGCTGCCACCGTGCCCTGCTATTTGGTGCCTGCATATCAGCCATCTGCAGGGGTCCAGTTGCTGTGTCCACCCCTGCTGGAACTGAAGACTCCCGACTGGGATTACATCGCTCCACAGCCCAGCCCCAGGACCCAGTTGCCCACCCACACCTGCCTCTGGGGTTGCCATGTCGGGCACTTCCACATCTGGCACCAGTGGCAACCCCAGGCCAGAGGGGCAGGGGGGCACCAGCTTCACTGCCACCCAAGTTGGTGTCCTGGTGGAGCATGTCCTGGGGCAGTATGATGCCCTCTTTGGATCGTCCCGCGCCAGCAAGGATGGACGGGAGAGGATCTGGGCCGACTGTGTGGTTGCCATCAACGCGGAGGGGGTGGCAACCCATGACGTCCAGAAGATCAAGAAGCGCTGGGAGGACTTGAGGTCCAGGACCCTCGTGAAGGCCCGGCGCCTCGTGGAGGGGGGCCGGGCCCCATGAGTTCCATCCAGATGAGGGTCCTGGAACGCGTACGCCCAGCGCTCCACGCCCAGATCCTTGAGAGGGAGACCCGTCTGGAGTTGAGCGGTAAGTGTCCAAGCATTGCTGTGTGAGACAGGGCATGTTGCGGTGTGCTGGTTCTCTGATACTTGCCTGTATGTGTGACATAGGCCATGTATGCATGTATGTGTGCAGGGACATCATGGTAATGCATGTGCGACCAGTGATGTGTGAACCACATGGTTGTTGCATGTGTTTAAATGCCACATGGGGAGCCCTATGCAGATTTTAGACATGAGAGCATGCCAGTCTCTGTTCCTGGACATGGGTGGGGGTGAGGGATGGGTGCTGATGGCAGGTAGATATATGGTAGCCATGTCTGTGTGCCTGACCTGCGTGTCTGTGACTTGTGCATGCCATGGATGCATGACACATGTGTGTGACAATGCACAGATTCACTGATGCAGCCTAGTTACCCTTGTATCCACTGTGTTTGGGGTGTATGGGGCCAGATGGATGTGACTGAGGTGAAGTGTGTGCATGTGATAGGCATGTCCCATGATGCATGTGAGTTCCATATCATTGTATGTTTCAAGAGTCCATTGGACATGTATGGAAATGTCCATGGCATGCACCATGCCTGTTACTGTGTGTGTTTTGCCTGGACTGACCCATGTGTTGTGGAGGGACATGATGGAAGTGTACATTGACAGTGGTACTCATCTGCTATTGCTTCCTGTCTAGGGGACCATTGTACAGTACCCTGATGCTTGTGTTCTTTGTCTCCCTCTACGCAGCGGCTAGTGAAGAAGAGGGCGGAGACGGCGCTGTGGAGCAAGGCGGCGGGGATGCCCCCTCAGCTGCAGCGGAAGGGGTGGGTGAGCCCCCACAGGGGCCTGCTATGGTGGAAGACGGTGAGGAGCCATCCAGGTTGGTGGTTTCCACAGAGGAGGAGGAGGCCGCCACAGGGGCACACATGGGGCCTGGTGGGGGCAACCCTGCTGGTGCAAGTGGTGCAGTCCAGGGCCAGGGGCAGGAGGCAGCACAGGTCACCGTGGAGGGGCCTGTGCATGTTGCTGTCCCTGACCCTGTGAGTGCACCACCATGCACCAGCAGGGTTGCCCCGTCCCAGGCCCGTCCGCAGGTAGAGGGGATGTCCATGTCACCTGACTCCCCTCCACCTGCGGACGAGGGGACCCGTGTCCGTATGGAGAAGGTCCTGATTGGGGTCGCGATGCGCGCGGGTGCAATTCGTGATGACGTGTGTGCTTCCCGGGAGGAGCACGCACATCATCACGAAGAGCACCGTGCCGACGTGGCCCAATTGGGATCTTCCATGTTCGGGGGTTTCCTGCATGTGTCGGCCAATCTGGCGGCCCTCTCCTCGTCTGTGGAGGCTATACGCCAGTCGTTCTCCTTGCCGTCTTCCGGCCCAGATGCCACCAGGGCCCCCTGTGGACCTGCCCTGACCTATGCAGCAAGCTCGGTGGGGATCCCATCCCTGCCACAGTCAGGAGTCGGAGGTCAAGCAGTGGTGGACACCACAGCAACTGTACCCCAGCAGATGGAGGATGTGCCGGTATCATCAGGCAGGGCACGTGCACGACGGCGTCGGTGGATTCCATCAGCCTGGATGCCGTCGTGCTGGCAGAGGCAGTTGCCTCGGAGGCAGCAGCAGAGTCAACGTGGGAGGCATCATGGCTCGGGGCCATCAACATCGGAGGGGCAGGCATCGGCCGGAGGGCAGGAGGACCCAGGACAGGAAGTGTCTTCCGTGTGGCTGCGGTTGGGCCAGCAGATAGGTGCGGCGCGGCGGCGGGCGGAAGAGGAGCGGCTCACGATGGTCAGGGCAGAGAACTCCATGCGGAGGGCCCTGAGGCGGGCCGAGTGCCTCGAGGCAATCTGCTGGGGGTTGGAGGAGCAGATGGCGTCGTCCCTACGAACCATCAGGTCCATGGAACAGGACCGCCTCCGGGACATAGACGAGGAGTTTGATGATGCCCTGGCCCGGAAAACTACGGAGTGAGCCGCTGGACTTGCCCGCCACCTTTGTATATAGTTCTTTAGTTTTAGGTTTCATTTGTTTATTCTTATGATTTGGAGTCGACGGACACAGCTCCACTTTTTGTATATAGTTGCATTTTTGTTAGGGTTTTTTGTAGGTTTCCTTTGTTCAGTTGGGCTCATGGACCCTTGGATATTTTGTACATAGTTCTTCATTGGATTGTTTTATTTTTTAATTTTATTTTTTCTTCTCCATGGAGCAATGGTGTTTGGATTTTATTTTTTTTCTGTCGGATTGATTTCTTTTTTAATGTGACTTTGAAGTACATTTTTTTTGGATTTGGTGTTTTTCATTTTTTGGGACGGACATGCACCTTTTCTTTTTTTCATTGGCATTGTAGTTTGTTTCATTTCATTTGCATTCATATTTTTGTAATACATTTTTGTTTTCATACTTCACTGTGTGGTATCATCTCATTGGTTTCATGCATGTCATGTTGGGTGTTTTCAAATTCATTTGCAACCATTGTGTGTGACAGACATGGGTTCATTTGCTTTATGTACGTTGGGGGTGTAACATGTAATTTTCATTTCCGTGTGGGTGAATGGGTTACTTGGTAGGGCCTTTTGGCTGTGGAGGCTGACCATTACGCACATGGTTGGTGATTGTGAGGACCTGGGTGCAGGGGGACATGGGTGGGGGCCTGGTGGAGGCTGCCCCTGGTGGCTGGGGGGTGGGGGTGGTGGGAGACATGAGTGGGGGCCTGGTGGAGGCTGCCCCTGCACTGCTGGGGGGTGGGGGTGGTGGGAGACATGAGTGGGGGCCTGGTGGAGGCTGCCCCTGGTGGCGGGGGGTGGGGGTGATAGGGGCCATGAGTGGGGGCCTGGTGGAGGGTGCCCCTGGATGCTGGGGGGTGGGGGTGATAGGGGCCATGAGTGGGGGCCTGGTGGGGGCTGCCCCTGGTGGCTGGGGGGTGGGGGTGGTGGTATACATGAGTGGGGGCCTGGTGGAGGGTGCCCCTGCACTGCTGGGGGGTGGGGGTGGTGGGAGACATGAGTGGGGGCCTGGTGCAGGGTGCCCCTGGTGGCTGGGGGGTGGGGGTGGTGGTAGACATGAGTGGGGGCCTGGTGGAGGGTGCCCTTTGTGGCTGGGGGGTGGGGGTGATAGGGGACATGAGTGGGGGCTGCCCATGGTGGCTGGCGGGTGGGGGTGGGTGGGAGACATGAGTGGGGGCCTGGTGGGGGCTGCCCCTGGTGGCTGGGGGTGGTGGTAGACATGAGTGGGGGCCTGGTGGAGGCTGCCCCTGCACTGCTGGGGGGTGGGGGTGGTGGGAGACATGCGTGGGGGCCTGGTGGAGGGTGCCCCTGGTGGCTGGGGGGTGGGGTGGTGGTAGACATGAGTGGGGGCCTGGTGGAGGCTGCCCCTGCACTGCTGGGGGGTGGGGGTGGTGGGAGACATGAGTGGGGGCCTGGTGGAGGGTGCCCCTGCACTGCTGGGGGTGGGGGTGGTGGGAGACATGAGTGGGGGCCTGGTGGAGGCTGCCCCTGGTGGCGGGGGGGTGGGGGTGATAGGGGCCATGAGTGGGGGCCTGGTGGAGGATGCCCCTGGATGTTGGGGGGTGGGGGTGCAGAGGGACATGTGTGGGGGGCTGGTGGAGGGTGCCCCTGCACTGCTGGGGGTGGGGGTGATAGCGGACATGAGTGGGGGCCTGGTGGGGGCTGCCCATGGTGGCTGGGGGGTGGGGGTGGGTGGGAGACATGAGTGGGGGCCTGGTGGGGGCTGCCCATGGTGGCTGGGCGGTGGGGGTGGTGGGAGACATGGGTGGGGGCCTGGTGGAGGCTGCCCCTGGTGGCGGGGGGGTGGGGGTGATAGGGGCCATGAGTGGGGGCCTGGTGGAGGGTGCCCCTGCACTGCTGGGGGGTGGGGGTGATAGGGGACATGAGTGGGGGCCTGTTGGAGGCTGCCCCTGCACTGCTGGGGGGTGGGGGTGGTGGGAGACATGAGTTTGGGCCTGGTGGAGGGTGCCCCTGGTGGCTGGGGGGTGGGGGTGGTGGGAGACATGAGTGGGGGCCTGGTGGGCCTGCCCATGGTGGCTGGGGGGGTGGTGGTGGTGGGAGACATGGGTGGGGGCCTGGTGGAGGCTGCCCCTGGTGGCAGGGGGCTGGGGGTGATAGGGGCCATGAGTGGGGGCCTGGTGGAGGGTGCCCCTGCACTGCTGGGGGGTGGGGGTGATAGGGGACATGAGTGGGGGCCTGGTGGAGGCTGCCCCTGCACTGCTGGGGTGGGGGTGGTGGGAGACATGAGTGGGAGCCTGGTGGAGGGTGCCCCTTGTGGCTGGGGGGTGGGGGTGGTGGGAGACATGAGTGGGGGCCTGGTGGGGGCTGCCCATGGTGGCTGGGGGGTGGGGGTGGTGGGAGACATGGGTGGGGGCCTGGTGGAGGCTGCCCCTGGTGGCGGGGGGTGGGGGTGATAGGGGCCATGAGTGGGGGCCTGGTGGAGGGTGCCCCTGCACTGCTGGGGGAGGGGGTGATAGGGAACATGAGTGGGGGCCTGGTGGAGGCTGCCCCTGCACTGCTGGGGGGTGGGGGTGGTGGGAGACATGAGTGGGGGCCTGGTGGAGGGTGCCCCTGGTGGCTGGGGGGTGGGGGTCTTGGGAGACATGAGTGGGGGCCTGGTGGAGGGTGCCCCTGGTGGCTGGGGGGTGGGGGTGGTGGGAGACATGAGTGGGGGCCTGGTGGAGGCTGCCCCTGCACTGCTGGGGTGTGGGGGTGGTGGGAGACATGAGTGGGGGCCTGGTGGAGGCTGCCCCTGGTGGCAGGGGGGTGGGGGTGATAGGGGCCATGAGTGGGGGCCTGGTGGAGGGTGCCCCTGGATGCTGGGGGGTGGGGGTGATAAGGGCCATGAGTGGGGGCCTGGTGGGGACTGCCCCTGGTGGCTGGGGGGTGGGGGTGGTGGTAGACATGAGTGGGGGCCTGGTGGAGGGTGCCCCTGCACTGCTGGGGGGTGGGGGTGGTGGGAGACATGAGTGGGGGCCTGGTGGGGGCTGCCCATGGTGGCTGGGGGGTGGGGGTGGTGGGAGACATGGGTGGGGGCCTGGTGGAGGCTGCCCCTGGTGGCGGGGAGGTGGGGGTGATAGGGGCCATGAGTGGGGGCCTGGTGGAGGGTGCCCCTGCACTGCTGGGGGTGGGGGTGATAGGGGACATGAGTGAGGGCCTGGTGGAGGCTGCCCCTGCACTGCTGGGGGTGGGGTGGTGGGAGACATGAGTGGGGGCCTGGTGGAGGGTGCCCCTGCACTGCTGGGGGGTGGGGGTGGTGGGAGACATGAGTGGGGGCCTGGTGGAGGGTGCCCCTGGTGGCTGGGGGGTGGGGGTGATAGGGGACATGAGTGGGGGCCTGGTGGGGGCTGCCCATGGTGGCTGGGGGGTGGGGGTGGGTGGGAGACATGAGTGGGGGCCTGGTGGGGGCTGCCCATGGTGGCTGGGGGGTGGGGGTGGGTGGGAGACATGAGTGGGGGCCTGGTGGGGGCTGCCCCGGTGGCTGGGGGGTGGGGGTGGTGGTAGACATGAGTGGGGGCCTGGTGGAGGGTGCTCCTGGTGGCTGGGGGATGGGGGTGATAGGGGACATGAGTGGGGGCCTGGTGGGGGCTGCCCATGGTGGCTGGGGGGTGGGGGTGGGTGGGAGACATGAGTGGGGGCCTGGTGGGGGCTGCCCCTGGTGGCTGGGGGGTGGGGGTGGTGGTAGACATGAGTGGGGGCCTGGTGGAGGCTGCCCCTGCACTGCTGGGGGGTGGGGGTGGTGGGAGACATGAGTGGGGGCCTGGTGGAGGCTGCCCCTGCACTGCTGGGGGGTGGGGGTGCAGGGGGACATGAGTGGGGGCCTGGTGGAGGGTGCCCCTGCACTGCTGGGGGTTGGGGTTGATAGGGGACATGAGTGGGGGCCTGGTGGGGGCTTCCCATGGTGGCTGGGGGGTGGGGGTGGGTGGGAGACATGAGTGGGGGCCTGGTGGGGGCTGCCCATGGTGGCTGGGGGGTGGGGGTGGTGGGAGACATGGGTGGGGGCCTGGTGGAGGCTGCCCCTGGTGGCGGGGGGGTGGGGGTGATAGGGGCCATTAGTGGGGGCCTGGTGGAGGGTGCCCCTGGATGCTGGGGGGTGGGGGTGCAGGGGGACATGAGTGGGGGCCTGGTGGAGGGTGCCCCTGCACTGCTGGGGGGTGGGGGTGCATGGGGGGATTAAGTGGGGGCCTGGTGGAGGGTGCCCCTGCACTGCTGGGGGGTGGGGGTGATAGGGGACATGAGTGGGGGCCTGGTGGGGGCTGCCCATGGTGGCTGGGGGGTGGGGGTGGGTGTGAGACATGAGTGGGGGCCTGGTGGGGGCTGCCCATGGTGGCTGGGGGGTGGGGGTGGGTGGTAGACATGAGTGGGGGCCTGGTGGGGGCTGCCCATGGTGGCTGGGGGGTGGGGGTGGTGGGAGACATGAGTGGGGGCCTGGTGGAGGGTGCCCCTGGATGCTGGGGGGTGGGGGTGCTGGGTGACATGAGCAGGTATGCATGGTAGTCCCCTGTGGTGTGTGCTGCCTGCAGGGGCCGTGGAGGGTGTACAGGGAATACCTGGGAGCACACAGCCAAATCGCGTGTAGAATTTCCCGCGCACAACTGAAATCCACGTACCCCGACAAATCGCGTGTGGAACTTCCCGCGCACCCCTGAAATCCACGTACCCGGCCAAATCGCGTGTGGGACTTCCCGCGCACCCCTGAAATCCACGTACACAGCCAAATCGCGTGTGGAACTTCCCGCGCACCCCTGTAATCCACGTACCCTGACAAATCGCGTGTGGAACTTCCCGCAAACCCCTGGAATTCACATGCCCTGCCAATTCACGTGTGAGACTTCCCGCGCACCCCGGTATACACGCACACGTATTTTTTGTCAGCGGGTGTCCGTGTTTGTGGGTACCCCTTTGCATGTCATTTGTCCTGGAGGGCCACAGTATGGGACATTCATCATGGCAGTATATAGGTGCTATTTTTTGCCGCACCTTTTGGCGCACATTTCTTACAGGCGCAGAGACGCTACCGCCTGCTTTCTTGTGGCGGTCGTGTTTGTGCCTGTGCGCTGGTTTGAGCGTGTGCTTTTATGCCCTATTCTATTCCATGAATACGTGTTGTAGGTGAGCGTGTGGGCGTTCCGCGCACTTGTACCCTGTACTTCCCCCGTGACGCCCACATTTTGGCAAGTTGTTCCCCATTCCGAGTGTTACGCCCCGTGTTCCGCCTACTTTTGTTGCGTGCGCCGCGCTATGTACGATTTTCGCTGTGGCCTGTGCGATTTTCGCTGTGACCTGGCGCATGCAGTTAGATGGCCTGTGCGCTAACGTGCTCCGCGCACTTTATTATCGCACATCCGATGGTTTTCTAGCGCACGGCCTTCCATGAATCGATGTGCGCTGCTTTTCGTGCGATTTTCGCACTTGCACTGCGATTTCCGCTATTCCACTGCGATTCGCACGTTTTTGGCCACTTGCGCCGCGCTAATTATTCCATGAATCGGCCTGTCTATTGGGTAGCGAACACTACGCACAGGTATAGTGTTCTTTAGAACACTTTAATTTTTGTTTCTTTACGAACATTTCAGGACACCACGTGTGTTCTTAGAACAGTTTCAACTTGCTAGCAAACAGTACGAACAGGTGTGTTGTTGTTCAGGACACCTCCATTTTCATTTATGTACGAACATTTCAGAACACTCGCACTGTCCGCGGACACTTTTATTGTTTTTTTAAAAAAAAAACGGAAACTATTGACAATACAATATAAAAATTAAACTTTATTTAACGTATATTAATAATTTATAACGGAGAAGGTGTGGCAGAAACAGAAACAAAAACAGGAGAATTTGGGGTTTCAACATGATTGGTATTAGGTGAAGAAGGGATGGAAATCTCATCAAAACGTTTTGGATTATGGAGAGGGTTTGGGGATGATTGACTGGGATATGGTGAGGAGGGACAAGTACATGTGGGGCAATGGTATGACGTTTTTGTTTTAAAATGATCTTCAACAAAAGTTTTCAAATTATTAAAATTGGTCAACAGTAAATCAATTTTTTCTTTTATGTTGTCAAGCGTGTTTTCCATAACAGCTTCTTCAGAGGTAGTTTCTATTTTGTTATGCTCTGTACAAAAAAAAATATATATGTTAAATGTATACAAAATGATATTATTTAAATGGTTTATATTATAAAGTGTTTACCATTAGTTTCACTATCGTGTGACATTTCTTCATGTGGGAAATTGTCCTCTAGCCATTCCAGAGTACTAGACATTTCTGTGAGAAAAAAAAAAAGATAATATATTTTTTAATCTAATACAGAAAGTTTATAAATATATGAGTAAAATGAAGTACACTTACTATTTCTGGTAAGATAAGTCCTATGTATTCAGTGGGTCGGGTCTTGTTCTCAGTTCTGTTGTGTCTGTGAGGTAATTATGTTGGAAGCCAATGTATGTTCTTGTGGTATATTCCATTTCAGAACATATTGTATTTACATGAATGGTTAGTGTGTTACATATATGGGTTACATTTCTTATGTATTACTATATATAATGTGTTTGTGTGCTGGTTTTTGAATTTGTTAAATGTTCCTATATTATGATATAACAATCAAACATACCCCACCACACCCCCCCCTCACAGTTTTTAGGTAGTGGTACTGTTCTGCGAACATGTCCGCGAACATTAAATAAGTTCGCGGACATCACGTTCATAAGAAGAGATCTAGTCAGTTCCATATGACATGTATATAAAGTCAAAGTCATTATTGTTAAGTTGTGCTACTAAAAAACTATGAAATTCAGTGAAAAAACTTTGTTAAAGGGACGTTATGGTTAAGTTGCGCTACTAAAAACCTATGAAATTCAGTGAAAAAAACGTTGTTAAAGGGACGTTATGGTTAAGTTGCGCTACTAAAAACCTATGAAATTCAGTGAAAAAACTTTGTTAAAGGGACGTTATGGTTCCAAGTAAAACCGAAAAACCCTTGAAATTTGCCAGTTATGGTAAGCTAAGCAACCATAACTCGCGCCACCACCGTGCACTGCTAAGACTAACACCCAGGACATCAAAGATGACATCACAAATATCATTGATGACATCACATGCGTATGTACTTCTCATGAAATATGTGTAGAAGGGAGTCTTATTATGTTGCGAAAAGATTGTCAAGAATCATTGCAAGAAATATACCCTAATAAGTGCATTGAACGATGCATTGATATAAATAGCATCCTATTATGGGGTTCTATCTAGTATACTAAGCTACTCATACAGAAACATAACATTGTGTGCAGCGTACAAGATGAAGGTATGATATTCGTAATGTTAATATGTTGAATAATGAAATGATAATTGTTTTCTTAATAGATTTTTGTGTACTGTGAAATATGTAATAAGTAGCTAATTAAACCCATGTATTACATAATTGCATTAATATAGACAAAACACAAAGACACAAGAACAAATACCAATATGGGTATATACAGGGAAAGTGAAGTTAGGAAAAAAGCACAAGTAGTAGCAGAAACAATTCATAACTTAACTGATTAGTTTCATGCAAATAAATGATTGCTCTGTTTCAAAGCTGCTATTTACCCTATGTATATGTATCACTTGATATGATTGGACCCTGAGGAAAGTAGTGTGAGTACAATGTATACAAATATGACCATATACAGGGAAGGTACAGCCATAAAAAAACAACAGAACTATCAGAAAGTGCTCATAAGTCTAGTGATTATCTTTATGCACAAAAAGGATTGCTGTCTTTCAAGCTTGTGTTTTCCCATATGTATATGTTTCATATGATGTGACTGTACTCTAAGGGAACTACTATAAGAACCTACTAGAAGGATACGTCTACAAATAAAATAAAATTCTTAGTTTCCGACTGTTACTGAAGAAAACCATGTGGCCTAGATATGTCAGCAAAAGAAAAAATAGTGAGCCAGACATGTGATGTCATCAGTGATGTCATCAATGACATTAGTGATGTCATCTTTGATGTCCTGGGTGTTAGTCTTAGCAGTGCACGGTGGTGGCGCGAGTTAAGGTTGCTTAGCTTACCATAACTGGCGAATTTCAAGTGTTTTCGGTTTTACTTGGAACCATAACGTCCCTTTAACAAAGTTTTTTCACTGAATTTCATAGGTTTTTAGTAGCGCAACTTAACCATAACGTCCCTTTAACAAAGTTGTTGTTCACTGAATTTCATAGGTTTTTAGTAGCGCAACTTAACCATAACGTCCCTTTAACAAAGTTTTTTCACTGAATATATATATATATATATATATATATATATATATATATATATATATATATATATATATATATATATGCAGATTTCGTATTATTACATGTCACAAACCCGCTGACATCCATACCCAGGGCTGTACAACTGATTGAGCGCTACAGACGCTCTCCGGATTCAAAATGAACAAGAATAAATCTATTATATTCCCCATTAACTATCCCACTCAGCAAGATATAGAGAGGTATGTGACTCTAGTCCTTGCTATTGGGGGGACCACGCTGCGATACCTAGGCATAAATCTGGTAAAACACCTAGAAACCCTGTACGAAGCCAAATCCCCCTCCCCTACTTGACAAATTTCAAGCTGATCTAACTAAGTGGCAGAAACTCACGATTTCCTGGATGGGGAGGTTAAACGCAAATAAGATGGTGTGCCTCCCAAGGTTTTTATACCCATTCCAGATGCTCCCAATTACAATGCCAAAATCATTCTTTGGGTAGGGGAAGGCCATGTTGAGATTTATATGGCAGGGTAAAAAACTAAGGATCGCATATGAAGTATTGACACTGCCCAAAGAAAAAGGGGCTGTGTGCTTGCCAGATCTTGAAAAGTATTACATAGCGATGCAACTGAGGCTCCTAATACCACATTTGAGGAACCAATTGCATCTGCAATGGGTAAACCTTGACAATCTTTGTTTTGCCACCCCAGCCACCCTATCGGAATGGCTCTGGTTACCAAGGGACAAATTGACCCGTAGGATCCACCAGCATCCCATCCTGGGCACTATCTGGGAAATCTGGAGGGAGAGCTCAGACATGCGGGGCATTACAACATGGCCATCCCCATTGAGCCACATCTGGGCACCAGGAATTCGGGAAAAGATTCCGGACTATGGCAGGTTCCAATTGTGGTTTGAAGCGGGGCTTGAGAGGGTAGGCCAACTTTGGAAGGGGGGCACTTTCATCACGATTACAGACCTCTAGAGCGCATTGGGCATAGGAACACTATCGGTTTTCCACTTCTTTCAACTTAAGGGCACATTAATGAGGGAACCATGGAAGGAGAAGATACAGAGAGACCTCACTCCCTTTGAATCACTCCTCAATACTCTTACTGAAACTAAAGGGCTGATCTCAATCATGTACAGAACTTTAACAGACGCTATAAAAGGATCCACGACCAAACTCAAGAACAGATGGGAAGCAGATATGAACCGAGAAATAGATTCTGAATTATGGTCTAAGATGTGTTAGGGACCCTCTGTGGTGTCAATTGCCTCACAGTATAAGCTACATGCAATTAAACTTCTTCACAGGTGGCAGTACGACCCACATAGGTTGTCCAAGATGTTTCAAACCGTGAGTCCTCTATGCTGGCGACAATGTGGTAAAAGTGCAGACTACTGGCACATGTGGTGGGGGTGCTCCTGGATAACAGTATACTGGAATGAAGTCCTAGGTTGGATCAGGGATATAGAGGGGGATACAACGTAAGTGCACACCTCTTCTAGTGTTATTTGGGTTGGAAAGAAACAAAGAGGAATTTGTGAGGGCAACGGGCTTGACTGGCCCACTACTACTGGTGGCACAAGCATGTATAGTGATCCAATGGAAAGCAATCACAGCCCCAAGCACAAAAGAGTGGGTAAATGTCACTTCCAGCATCTGTCTAATGGAGATGATTACTGCTACTGTGCATGGGAGGTCCACGCAATATGAAACATTATGGAAAGACTTCATTGGCCATTATGTAACTCGCCCCTAAACCATTATGGAAAGCAGAACCCTAACACAAATACGTTGCAACACTTGCCTTTTGGGGAAAGGCGGTAATGCATGCCGCGATGTGGGGCACACTGGACACATATGAGAAAATGCCCCGGAGAGCATCTTTGGTTGCCATTCACTAACCTTTACTTGGACAAGTGATCCAAATCTGGTTATGAGTGTAAATTTACAGATAAACACCTAGCGGTGGACGCATTAACACTGTTCCTCAGAGGGTGGCGGGAGGGTGAGGGGGAAATTGGTTGTAAGAAGGGGAAATAATGTGTGGAGGAGGGAGGGTACGATGGTTCTTCTCGCTTGGCTTTGATAACTATGTAGAAGAAAGTACCCGTATGTTGTTTAATTTGTTATGTTGAAAACGAAATAAAACCCAATTAAAAAAAATATATGATCACCGGTGCTGGGGGTTGGGTGCGGGTGGTAAAACGCTGTAGTCTGAGTTGGCCGGCACACTCTGTTGAGGTTTTGATCTTGCGGGTGCTGGGAGTGTCTGAGCAGAGTAGTGCCACATCAGGCGAGGGCTGTGTGGGTGGGGCATCGGTAGGCATAGCACTGGTGGCAGGCAAGTATTTCTTGGTTTCAGCAGGTGGCAGCATGAGAGAAGTATTGCCGAAGGGCAGAGCGCTAGGTAGTGGGACACAACGCTAGGGCTGGATGGGTGCTGCATAGGTTTGAATGGCATTTGTAATAGGCAGCCAGTTCCTTGATTCAGCAGGTGCCAGCATGAAGAATGTGTTACCAAAGGGCAGAGGGGTATGTAGTGGGTACACGAGGCTGGGGCTGGACGTGTGATGCCAGGTTTGCATAGCATTTGTAATAGGCAGCCAGTAACTTGTTTCCGCGGGTGGCAGCCTGAGAGAAGCATTGCCGAAGGGCAGAGCGCTAGGTAGTTGTACACGAGGCTGGGGCTTGGCAGGCGGTGCATATATTGGCATGACATATCCTTCAGACGTACATTTCTTCATATTTTCATCAAATGTGCATATTGTAACATTAATCATAACCAGAAAAGTTGCTTATTGTTGTAGTAGGCAGAGTGAGGGTGGTGGCCCTGGAGGGTTGAACATGCCGAGGATGTAATAAAGCTGGGTCTAGGCGGGTGTCGCACAGCGGACCGATTCGTAATTTTCACACAGATACCAACTTACTGCAATGGATAACAGCATGTCTGCATGAGCGCCGGAGGGCAGAAGACATTGATAAAGAGGACGGTTTTCAAACTGGAGCTGGGCAGGGGCGCACATGTTGCAGATACATTTTTTGAGAGCACAGGGCAATTTACTGCAGTGGATGGCATCGTGTCAACATCAGAACCAGAGGGCAGAACACATTGAAAAAGGGGAAACCTTTCAAATTGGACCGAGGCAGGTGGCGCAAATATTGTAGATATATTGTTTGAGAGCACAGGGCAATTTACTGCAGTGGATGGCAGCGTGTCGGCATCAATGCCGGGCAAATGCAGAGCGGGCTAAAAGGAGCGTTAGTAAGCAGTGCAGCAAGAGTCATTGTTTTGAGAGATCTGAAGTAACGAGAGGGTGGACTGCTAGTGGTGGGGGTTGGGGGCTGCATCTTAACTGTGTGTGCGTGGTATGGCAGATTTCCACAGGATAGCCAATTCATGACATATTCAATGGTGTGCTCGTAGGTAGGGTAGTACACCCTGCTTTCCATGCCTAGACAGACAGGAGTCAGGTTTGTTTGTGGGCCTTGCTGCAGAGGGCACTGGCGACTCTGGATGCCTGCAGCGGATAAGCTAACCAAAGGCCAATCGGAATGTGGATGAGGTGCGATAGTTGCCAAGGCTGTGGGGAGAGTCATGTCATGGCAATAGGCGGCGGCCATCTTAGAGATTGTTGCGGCCTCGTTTTCCTGGATGTACTTATGGATGCTGCAGGCTTCTTTCTCGTTCATGGAGCTCACAATGCTGCTGGCTTCATTCATGTTGATGTGGTTGCAATGCAACTGACTTGGATATGATATGGCATTTATAACGTGCCTATACACATTGTTGGCTTCATGGGGAGGAATGATGTAGTGTCTATAGTTTGGGAGGGCATATCTGGGGTGGTGGGGCATACAGGTTCACAGACAGGAGTCAGCCTTGTTTGTGGGCCTTGCTGCAGAGGGCCTGCCGGCAGGGCCAAAGCATTGCCAAAGGACACTTGGGAAAATGTTATGTCTGATTCATGATTTATGACAAAAGGCGGTCAGTAATGGTGAACACATCTCAGAACACATTATTTTCAATGAATCTAATAAATGAAAAATAAATGCTTTTTTCACCCTTTTTAAAAGTACGCTTTGCCAACTTTCAGATTAAATTAAAAATAAACATATGTACTTCCAAAAAATGTCATTACTTTCAGCGATTCCTGCCACAACCCTGCAGCTTCTTAAGACCCATTCCATGGCACACATTTGACCACTTTTAATGGGATGAAAGTCTGATTTTGCTCTGATGAGATGCGCACTGAGCTGTTTTACCACCTGCAGTATGTAAATGTAATTAATGTCCAGCAAAGGTTTTACAAGCATGTACATATTAGCGAATGTGTTTACATTAGTTGATGAGCAGATCAGTAAAGGTCTGTTCTGTTGAATTTGGGTCAGTCTGGCAGGTGGCTTTGGGGCAGGGCCAGCTGGAGGTGTGTCATGGCTGGGGGGATTTTCAACATGATGTTTGGGAGCGCCCCATGCCTTACAGCTTTGAAAAATAGCCAGAGGCGCTGATGAGATGTTTCAATTATAATGAAGTCAAAAGAATGCAGTGAGTTGGTTAATAGCCGCACATTTTCATGTCAGCCAGCAGGGGGATGATACACCAAATATCCCCTGAAAAATCCATTCATTTCTCTTTCACATCAGTGTGCTAATTTTGAGGAAACCTGACTAAAAAGGTAACGAGGTGCGAATAATGTTGCCAGAGACTGCCACAAGGAGTAACAGCCTGCAGTGTTGCACTGCACACATTTAATGCCCCAATTGAAGGAATTTGCTTCACACCACCAGAGAGCCGGCAGGACCATGTTCAAAGGATGGAAACCAAACTTCTTCAGCAATGAACTCAAGATCTTGATGCTTGGTGTAGCGAAGGAGGCACGATATGCCATTGGAGAGTATTACACCATGACCCCCTACCAGCCAGCAGAACAATCTATGGCTGTAACAAACTTCAACTTCGAGTAAGTACTCTGATGATTTCAAACAGAAAAAAAGTTCTTTATCTTCCACCGAATAATTTCTTATTTGGCGCATGGGGAATACTGTGTCTTCTCATTTAGATTCAATGTAGCAACTAAGAGATGCAAATTTATGGAGAAGGTTGCAAAAAGGAATGGAATTAAACATTTTCTGAGAGCATTCCTTATTAATTATTATTATTATTTTTATTTCTATTATTATTTCTCATATACAATGCCACATGTGCCTGGGCCTCAGGGCGCACATAAAAGAACACTAACAAACAAACAGAACATTCTGAGGGAGTGAGTTCTTTATTTGCAGTCAGAGGGAGGAAGCGAGAGCAGGAACCATCTGTTCTGCTTAACCAGGATTTAGGTTGAAAAGTATCACTGTAATGGCTGTCTTGAATTCAGACAGAGGACAACGTGCACAAGGACAACGGAAGGGAATTTCATTCCCTGGGAGCTTGCACATCCAAACTTGCCCACACCAAACCAAATCTGGTCAGCTTGAATCGTGGTTCCAGCAATTTGTGGGAATCGCTAGAGCGTAAGGTTCTCATGGACTGAGCCGCTTTTAAGAGATTCATTAGAAAGGGAGGGGCAATGGCCGACTGGCATGCATAGGTTAGTGCAAGTAACTTGTGGGTTATCCGGTGCTCAACTGGGAGCCTGTCGAGGGCCCATCATCTGGTAATAACATGATCATGTTTAGATAAGTACTGAACGGCTCTGGCGACGGCTCCATTTTGGGAAACCAGAGGAGAGTGTAGATGACCTCAAAGTGTTACTATAAGGGGCATGTTACAGTAGTCTAGTCTTGTACTAACAAGAGCAAATGCCAGGAGAGAACAAGTTACAATGGAAAGGAAGGGTCTTATGTGATACAGCAGTTAAGTCACATAGTGGAAAGAAGAATAAAAGTGGGAAACTTGAGATTTCATAGAGAGATCAGCATCCAGATAAACTCCTAATGTTTTTACCTGTTTGGCAACAGGTATCACACAGCCCTTGATCGTAACTTTATTATATAGAGGGTCACATTTTTTCAGCTGGGGACAAGATGCAATAATAAGGAGCTCTGCCTTTTCCTCATAGGGGGCCAAGGAGTTAAGGGGCATTCAAGATTGAATTGCTGCAAAGACTCTATTAACAGTTTCAGAATCCTGGAGGGAATTACCCGATAGTTCTAAGAGCATCTGGGTATCGTGAGCATAGTTAGTGAATTGTACCTCTATACTCCATACTTGGGTTGGAGAGGAGTGGTGAGTGAGAAGTGAGCATGGTTTGTTACTATGGGAAATACCTATCGGGAAAATTGAAGAATTCACAACAAATAGGGGAGGACATTTGGGCTCAGGTAATCTGTTATATCGGGCACAGCGACATGTCCCCTGCCAAAGAGGCCCTTCAGAGAAACTTCATGCTGAGAAAACTCTATAGTTCCCCTGTGAGCAAGTTTGCTACAGGACATGTGAGAGATAGGTGCGTTTGTATGGATGGGACATATGGCCTCATTAAGAGTATGGCAGTGCAACATAATTTGGCAGTGAAGTACATGTAATTCCATTACTGCCACTTTACTGCTGCATTACCGCACCACCATACTAAGAGTTTTGGTGGTAAGGTGGAAGATGTACCTCCAGCAAAGATCTTGAGGTAAATCATCCACTTTACTGCCACATTTCTTCATAATTACCACAGTGGATTTGCTGCTCATGTTATTTGTGAACAATTCTCCAGGGAGTTACACAGACTCCAACAAATGGCACATTACACCACCATGCCACCACTCGTAATCCGTTGTTAAATCCACAGGACTGAGAGGTGGTAAAGGAAATTCATTTGGCAGTATAGTAGAATGAAGCCCATAGTCAGAGTGGGCTGTGTTGGTGACATTGGTATGAGGGGATGAACTTTGGAAATCAGATGGCTTTCCAACAGGCTGGCTACCACCTATAGGTCAATAGGGCTGGGAAGCAGTCAACTACATGTCAGGCTTATGGCTATTAGGATTATTTTCCTTTTTGGTAGAATCTATTAGAATAGGCAGATCCAAGACTAGGCATCTGAAATAAAATATGCATTCCATAAAAGCTCATGCACCAGATACTTTAAACCTGGGCATTTATTTAAAGACATAGATTCTCACAGATTCGTATAGGCGCTAAATCTAAATCACGTGTGCATTTGATTTATGCATGTTCTTTTCAAATTTTTTGCTGTGTTTTTGTAATTTGTTTTTAGAAAACATTTATGCCTAAATTTTAAGAATTCAAGGGCGTTCATTCCGAGTTGGGCGGTAAGAGTTAACGGGCACCAGTAAGGATGCCGGTGCCGGTAAACCCTTACCGCCCAATTCCGAGGTCCCTTAGCGTGAACCGCAAAGGACGTGTGGTCATACCACACGTCTTTAGCGCGTCCCGTTAAGGGACCGTGGAGCTAATAACGGTACCGCAATTTGCGGTACCGTTATTAGCGCCTTGCCCATTCCCATTGAGCCCTAAGGGGGCTCAAATGGGAATGGGGAATGGTTTACTGAATGGGGACTTACTAGGTCCTCCAGGGTCGGAATGGCCCGGTAAGTCCCCATTCGGCCAGACCGGACCCGGACCCCGGTATTGGAGGCAGCCATGGTGCTAAAAGCACCATGGCTACCTCCAATCTTGGAATCACCCCCAAGGATCACAACACAGTTTACACTGTTTCACTTGTGACTCCAATATATGTTTTGTCTACAATTTGGAATTTTATATATGTAAGTGTTCACAAGAGAACTTTGTTTTGTCTCAATACAAATAATTTATACTTATAGCCCCTGATGTGTGTGTGTGTCTTTTCTTCCTGGACAGGTTCATGGGCTACCAACTTTGGGATACATTTCATTAGCAAAACTGGCAAAGGTTCCCCGACATAACCTAAATGTTTTGTTTCATTCATTGACAAAAATTGGGTTGCGCTTTTCAGAGTAGCAGCACTACCTCCTTTGTGTTTTTCTATTCTTTGCCCGAGTCTGCTACCATTCACCATGGGCATACCGAACCTTTAGGTGTGTATTTTAGGCAGTGCAAAATGTGTCTGACATGACCCAACCTATCCGGGCCACTTGGAAGTTTTTGTTTATTGGGAAATCTCTCAAATAACATTATGGGTCAAATATAGGTATTATGGGGTGCACATCCCCATAATATAGAAATCAAGATGAATTGACTTTAACTCCATTGAGAATCATCCTAAACTGATTAAGCATCATATTATCCAGAATGATGAATTTCCGAATGACACAGCACATATTCATGCAACAATGCACTGTAAAAAGTATTAGCCCACCAATTGAAGGTAAGGATCAAGAATATTCTATGCCTTGAAAAAGTCCCAGTGTCGAAACATGTGTTGGCAGATAATTTGTAATGAATCATTAGGCAATTCAATTCCAATACATGATCGACTGATAAAGAAAGGCAGACACATTAATTGTAACAGATAATTGGTTGAAAGGTCACAGTTGTCGACTCATGATATTGCCGATCAAATTAGATATGTAAACATACAGACAATAAGATTACATGGTATTTTTCATTGTGATTACTCCCAGTGGAATACATTTATCTATCTTTCCTATTTCAAGTGGGTAGAGTATTCAGTGTACCTTGGCAGCAATCACAAACTATACAGAAGTAATAGTTCAGCAAGCAAGTCTCTCCCAAACCTATAATAACCTGAAACATTATAGGTCACTCTGCCTCAACTTGAGAGGTGTAAACGACGAGAACACGTTCTGCTTGCACAGAGAGAGATAGAGAGCACTGTATCGGTATGGTGTTATTGGGTGGAGGGTTGAGACTGAGACATTGGAAAAATCCATAGAGCCTGGCATCCTCAGGCTTGGTAGGAAGGAGGTGGGCAAACTGGATGTGGATTGAATTTGGGTAGTATTGAGCTAGCTCACAACAGGCAAGTGTCTTCACCAAGCTTTAAGGTTTTGGAAGATGGGGCCACTTATCCGGCTTTTCTACATTTGATTACTCCTTCTTCAGCCCTGCCCGTCTTTCTGGAAAGGTCCTCTCCCTTTTTTGCCTATGGGGGAGGGTGTGCCTCTTTACAAAACAGGAGGAAAATGCAGTCCACTCACCTCACATATACCCTATACCTGTGCTCCGCATGGGTGTGTTGAAACAGGTCTATGTGAGTTGCAAGGACATTTGAAACTCAGGTTTCACCTATATTACTTTGCAACTCTCTAGGGAAATTGTAAATTGTTGTATCCATGTTGTTCATTGCATCCTAAGCACTTTATATTTTTGAAGCATGCCACATTAAGTAGCACTGGTTTTGCATTTACAACATCCTTCCATAAAGTTGGTCCTTTTTTATTAAGCTATTCTTTTCTGGCTGGCAGGCTTTAAACAAGGATATTTTGATTAAAATAATGAGAAATAATCGAAATGTGAATACATTTAAAATATTGCTTTCATTTTATGTTTTTTGAAAAACTGTGTTTTCAAGTTTGGAATATGATTTAATCATGAAATAACTATTCGGCTCAATATTCGGCTTAGGACGAATATTTGACAAACTATTTGGTATTCAGCAAAATACTAAATATGTTGATACAATGGTACAACAAACTCTGGAAGGCAATCCGACCATGATGGTCATTAACCTGATTAGTATAGAGTGAGTAGGAGAAGTTAAAACTGGAGTGGAGGTTGAATACACCAAATTCATGCAGGATGATTAACAATGATGCAAGTTATCATGTGTTTAAGTGTGGAAGACCAATTTTCTGTGCTATCACTTTGTCCTACCAAAGTCGAATTTGGCTGTGCCATCTGCAGCCTCTACCTCCTTCCCCTTGTTCCTCCTCCTCCCGTTCCAACCCTACCTACCCTCTCAGCTTGCATTCTTTTCTTCCTCTATCCTCCTTCTATGTTGATGTATTGTCCCCCCTTCTGCTTCAACCCCCCTTCATCCTCCTCTTCCCCCCACCCTAATTGGCCATTTCCTTATACCTTAAAACTGCTTAAATATTCAGAGCGTAGTTTTGCCCAGCTGTCTACCTTTCCTACACCCCTCTTCCCCTCCCCTCCCATCCAACTACCCCCCTCCACTTTATTTATATCACACCGCTATATAACTGTTTGTTCCACTTAACCTTAGCATTGTATAGCAGCCTGTCTGTTCTAACCTGCCCCCGCCCAGACCCACTTTTACCCTATCTTTTACCCTACCTGTGTAAAGCACTGTCGTCAGACATGAAGGAGTTATCTTCACTTTGATATGTATTATTTGCACATACTCATGCAATTACCCTGCCCTGTGCAGGCCTGTATCATTCAGAAAGTCAAGGGATCTGAATGACTGTTGTTTTTCTCCCATTGTTCCCCTCATTGAGTGCTTTGAAACACTTGTCTGTGTATAGGCGCTATACAAATAAACAATCAATAAAATAAAATAAACATTTAAATGTGTGCACGGTCTGTATGCATCACCTGAGAAAATTGCGCAAACAGTGAGTGAAATGTAAGATCACCACTCTCCACGCACATAGGCTGTCACCCTGCACATGCTGGGAGATATGCAGTACAACTTCCCCTGTGCATATGGCGAAATGGTGAGTCAATGCTTTTAAAGAATGCCAATGGGGACACCACACTCTCCTGCACCAGGGCGGTGAACTATCGTGCTTGTAGTGCTGACTGATAAAATCACAGCAAAGGGAGTAACACTGAAGGCAACTAATCAATTGGCACTCACCTCTGTTCACCAGGTTATGCTACTTTATGAGCTGATAATAAAGTAGTATTTTCTCTTATTCTTTGAGTCTGTCTAGTTATTTGGGCCTGAGATTGTTAATTGGTGATTTCATCTGGCACTTGGAACGCTCCAGGTGCTACTGTGCATACTTGAACCACAGTTTTAGTGCTGTAGTCTAGGTGAACTGGCAAAAGTACATGGCTATAGTATGGATCGTTCATTAACATATCATAGAGTAAAAGTGAAATCTTACATAATGTTATAAGTATAATATTCTATCCTCATCCATAAAAGGCTGTTTGAATAATCTAATAGTTGTATCGCATATTTGTAATGCAGAACATATGGAAAACGAGACTTACAGGACTAACATTCCATGAGGAGGGTAGGAGGGGGGTAATATTGTACAAGAATAGAAACTAATAAGGCTTAATCATATACTTTAATCTTAACTGGGTATTTAATTGTCTAAGAATTTTAGGAAAGATTGCCATTTTGACACGTATTTTTGGAATAAGAGTGGGGGAGCGGCATTGCACTTTTCCATTTTATGACTATTACAAACTGAATTTCACCACATTTTAAAATGTACATTTTTAAGATTTTTCCAATTTGATGTAATGGTCTGAATGGCTATAGCAAGAAATAAATCAAACAAATAACCTTCATATTTAACAATAGAGGGTTGAATTATTTCACTACCTTGGAATAGAACATCAAAGGAACTCGTTATTTGTATTTGGAAAATACTATTAAGTATTTCCTCAATCTTTTCCCAATATGCTTTAAGATAGGAACACTCAAAAATCATATGCTTAAAAGATCCTTTGATGGTTTAAGCAGCTCCAAGATTTGTCATTTTGAGATTTTCCAATTTTAAAAAAGTGCGAGTGGGGTAATGATAGCCCCCAGGTGGAAAAAATCCAATGGGCCTCATTAGGACCCTGGCGCTAAGTGTTTAACGGCGCCGTAAAAGGCTGCGGCGCTGTTAAACACTTAGCGCCTTACTACGAGGTCCCTTTGCGGGACCCGACCTGAACGGCTGGTCTAGGGACCTGCAAAGGGACCTTGGTGCTAAGTACGGTACTGCAATTTGCGGTACCGTACTTAGCGCCTT
The DNA here is from genome assembly GCF_040938575.1 of Ambystoma mexicanum. Classification (NCBI taxonomy): domain Eukaryota; kingdom Metazoa; phylum Chordata; class Amphibia; order Caudata; family Ambystomatidae; genus Ambystoma; species Ambystoma mexicanum. Next base: position 1,245,503,430 of record NC_090930.1, on the reverse strand, counting down.
CCCCATTCCCATAGAGCCCTATAGGCAGAAAATGGGAATGGGGAAGGGCCATGACTCAATGGGGAATTACCACCCCGCGAACCTTGGAATGGAGTGGTAATTCCCCATTGAATCATGGCAGACCCGTTACAACACCGGCACCAACCATGGTGCTAATACCGCCATGGTTTAGCGCCGGTGTTGTAATGAGGGCAGCGACAATTATTTTAGAGATATTGGTCCATATACGTGGCCATCTGAGTTGTGTGAAGTTGGGGGAGCAATCTCGATTCCAATCTTCTTGGCATTTGAGCAGAACTTCATCTGTTGATGTATCGAAGCAAATATAAAACATAGATGCTGTTACAATAGGAATGAATAAATGAAGCAGCCTTTGAGTATGATAGCTGTTAAAGTTTAAAACTAACACTTCATAGTTCTCCATAATAGCATTAATTAGGCTAATGTATTTCTGAAAGAAACACCTCAGAGCTGGAAATCTGACTGAACATTCTTCAAAAGTCAGTGGAGTATCTTGTAGAAACAACTGTCCTATATATTTAATGACAAGAGATAGCCATGGTCTCCAACAAATCGTTCTCCTATTAATTTTTATTAGGGTGTTCATCCACATATAATTAGAGATAAACTTGGAGCTACTTGTATGGAGTGGGAATAGGTATGAGTGTAAAATTGTAATGGCAATATTAATGCTTTTGCTAACAAAGCATTTATTCTTATTGTTGATATGTGGACAATCAAGAAGAACATGAGGGGAGACCATCCCTCTCTCTCTATAAGCAGCCATTTCGGTAAATCAGTGCCATCAGGAAAGAACCAAAATTGCGTTTGTTTTAGAATAAATGCAGCATGATATTTTTTATAATCTGGGAATCCCACTCCACCCTCAGATCTGGGTTTCTTAAGTTTATACAGTGATATCCTTCTTTTCTTTTCCCCCATAGAAATGTTAGGCTACAGGAGTCTAAAGACTTGAAGAACAGTGCTGGGAGATGAATGGGGAGCATATAAAGAAAATATAATACAATAGGTGAGATCATCATCCTAACAGTCTCCAATCTCCCCACCAAGACAGATAAAGGGGTGACCATGTGTTTGTTAGTTCTTCCACTTTAGCAATATTGTTAGCCATATTTAATTTAACAATGTTCTTAATTGAAGATGAGATTTGTATTCCTAAATACTTAATCTCTTTGTAACCATTGATATGAATGAATCAGGTATCCCATGCCAGGTGAGAGTTTGAAACATATAATCCCATTCTACCCTATCAAACGCTTTTTCAGCGTATAGTGCTATGGCTGCATAGGGGCTAGGAGAGTCATGAATGATACTAACAATATCTGTGAGTAATCTAATGTTCGCTGAGGATGTTCTGCCTTTAACATACCCTACCTGATCATTCTGAAATAGATTTGGAAGAAGGAGAATAAGGCTATTGGCTAAGATTTTGGCAAATATCTTGCAATCTGTATTAATTAAAGAAATAGGTCTACAGTTTTGGGTGAATTTGGGGTCTTTATTAGGTTTGGGAAATACAATCAGCATTGCTTCTGAAAAGGAACCAGTGGCTTTTTTCATTATCAATAAAAGAGATGTATAATTCTTTAAGCTTGGGAACGAATATGTCTTTAAAATGGGCGAAACAATCAATAGAAAAACCATCTGGGTTGGGGGCATTGCCTTTTGTATGATTTTTGATGGCTTTAGAGATTTCACTTGAAGATAAGGGGTCATTTAGAGATTGGAAGTCGGGGTTAGTATACGAATTACGATATATATTTTTAAGAAAGTCTGATGCATGCATGCTATTAATTGGGGTTTCAGAAGAATATCATTTTTGATGACAATTTGAGAATACTTGTAGTATGTCTTTCTTAGTGAGCACTCTATTGCCATTCTGGTCTTTTATGACCGTAATCCTTGCCTTATCTTTCTTACATTTTAGGTAGGATGCCAATGCTTTGCCAGATTTGTTAGAGTGCTGGTATATCTTTGACCTATATTTTAAAAGATTTGCACATGAGTATTCAGTAGTTAAATTGTTGTATTGGATTTTGAGTTGGCTACGTTTTTATTGAATAGGGGTAGAGTTAGTTTGCAAATATTGTGTTTGTAGTAGATGGATTTGTTTGAGAATATCTTCTGTTTCTTTTTTAAGTATTTTCTTTTTAGCTGCTGTATAAGCTATAATGTGGCCTCTAAGTACTGTTTGTAGCAGTCCCAATTGTTATATACTGATGTATCTAAAGGAGACTTTTCTGCGAAGAAATATGAATGCTGTTGGTATATAAAGTTAACAGGCTCCTTATCCTTCAAGAGGACTGAATTGAATCTCCATCTATTTTATTTGTATGTGTTTTTTTTATTAGACAATGCAGTATAGACAGGGGCATGGTCGGATAGAACAGTAGGTTCTATTTTAGCATCTAATAGGCCATTAGACAGAGGTTTAGATATAAAGATATAATCTATCCTTGACAAGGAGTTATGGGGGGAGAGAAGAAGGTATACTCTAGATCTGAGGGGTGGGTAATACGCCATGTATCAACAAGCCCTAGCACAGACACAAATTTGACAAACTGTATGTGGGACTTGATTTTATATGTTACATGTGTTTTTTTTTTAATCAAGGATGGGATCAATGATTTTGTTAAAATCTATGCATACTATTCGATTATTGGGACATAACTTGGATATGTGATTTCTTAAATGAGTTAAAAATCATGGGTCTGCATTAGTGGGGCCATATACATTTTGAATGGAATACTCAATGGAGCCAATCAACAGTTTCACCAAAACCCATCTACCAAAATCATCTGTTTCTGTAGATATTACTTTACATTGTAGATGTTTGCTAATGAGGATGATAACCCTGTTCTTTTTCCCGTCAGCTGCGCTCGAGAAAACTTGACCCACCCACAATTGGTTGCCTCATTCTGTGAGAGGTGGGATTCTTGTAGGCATGCAATAGATGGTTTAGATCTATTGAGGTGTGACAATATGTTTTGTCTCATAACAGGATTATGTAATCCTTTAAGATTTCATGTTATGATGTTAAGTGCCATGAGTAAAAAAGCAATATATCAAGAATCTTGTATTTGTGATAATGAACATATGATGTAATTTACATAGGAGAATGGAACAAAAGGGGTAAGGGAGGGACAAACATGAAGAACACAGAGTTTTGCAATTTGCATAGTATCATACAAATATATGTAATAGTTTTGGCTAACTGGATACAGCCACTCCAAACCGTGTTCATATGTAGTCTATTAAATATGTGGGGGGTGGAGAGCCAGGTGTGGATGGGCCACTGCATGCCACATCCTGGAAGAATAAACATATTATAGAACAAAACATGTGTTACTTCCATTTCAAGTATGTGGACTGGTAGTATCCATCTCTTCTCTTATATGGCCTTGAATAAAGTTGCATAAATCATAATGGGTCTTGAAAGATATACAAATGGCAGTTAAGTGTAACTTTTAGGGATGAAGGGTGTATCATCCCGTATCTAGTGTTAAGCCTCTGTAGTGCTGGTCTGAACGTCAATAGTTCTTTCTGTCTCGCTGCTGTGGTATTGGAGATATCCTGGGTTATGAAAATGTTATTACTTTCTCATATCAGAGATTTCTTCTGTTTGGCTTTCTCCAAAATTAGCATGGCATGGGTATAATCATATACAGCAAAGATCATAGTTCTTGTAGTGTTTCAAGATGAATTTCTTGGACCAATGCATTGCGCTCTCTGGATATTGAACTGCGGAGGTGTGGGAAGATCCAGAAGTGTAGGAAGCATATGGTGAAGGAACTGGGTCAGTTTCTGATATTTTCTGGGATACCCACTATACGTACATTGCTCCTTCTATTCCTATTTTCTAGGTTCTCTGCTTGCTTATGCAGGATTAGAACTGTGTTATCCAGGGACTGCACCTTCCTGCAACATCTTCGGCGTCACTCACCCTTCTTTCCACATCGTTGATCCTGTTTCAAATGTAGACCACTTATCGTTAAGTATTTGTAATTTGGCCGTAGTCGCTTCAATGTAGGGTTTAAGGGATTTAATTTCCATTAGAATAGCCTGCATAACAGGATCCTGCAAGTCTTCCTTTGGTCTTGGAGAATCACTCTTCTGTCTTTCAGGGGCATTGCAATTGGACAATGATGCATTTTCCTTAAGTTGCCCCTTTTCTGAGGTCATCTTGAGCCCCCACAAGCATTACTTGAACCACCAGCTTCTTCTGTGGATTGTTGAACAAGTTATTTATCTATGATTTGACTAGTAGCCAGAAGAGTTCTTTATTGCCCCAGATGTAGTCTTCCTTCATCAAGATTTTGATAAGATTATCTTTAATACGTAGCTTCAATCTACAGTATTCACGATGTGAGTGGGACTCAGATATATAGCAGTTACGTTAGCCTCTCACCATGTATACATCAGCAAGGTAGTCATGACTAGTTCTCTACATTAATTCTAATTCTAAGTATGTAGTTTATTACACATCTCCCGATAATCCCTGATACTTTTTTGCCAACATTACATTCACAACCCCTTGTATGAAAAGTAAATGCACATGTGATGTCATCAGTGATGTCATCAATGATATTTGTGATGTCATCTTTGATATCCTGGGTGTTAGTCTTAGCAGTGCACGGTGGTGGCGCGAGTTATGGTTGCTTAGGTGACATAAAAGAAAGGGGCTAAAGAAGTGATGGCGTCAGTGATGGCATCAATGACATGAGTGGAGGCATCTTTTATGTCCGGGGTGGTAGTGGTAGCATTGGAGAGTGCTGATGGGAAAAATTAGTGATTAGCCTACCATAACTCCCGAATGTCAGGTTTTTTAGATTTTACTTGTAATCATAACGTCCTTTTTACAAAGTGTTTGTACAGAATGGCATAGGTTTTTAATAGGGCAACTTAACCATAACGTCCCTTTAACAAAGTTTTTTTGTAGTGAATTTTGGACGTTTTTAGTAGGGCAATGTAACCATAATGTCCCTTTGAGAAACGTTTTTTGAATTATTTGCATACGTTGGCAGTACTCTAAGTGAATCATAACATAAATTGACCACATTTTTTATTGAGAATTTAGAAGGATTCCAATAGTAACACATAAGAATACTGCAAAGCAACATTTAACTGCACTGCCCATCTTTCTACGAATTGCACAGTAGCATATGCTGTAGCACAGCATGGCCACATGGTACAAAACTCAGACACACTTCACAATAATATGGGTGAGTCGTTGATAGTGCGGAAGGACATTGTATATTGTTGTATGAACTTGTAACTGAAACAATTTCTGTTCACAACTCAACAGGGCAAGTTTGCAGCACAATAGAAGCAAGAGTGCATACAGAGGTCTTTGAAGCAGTAAACCCCATTGCACCCTAAAAGATTGGGGGCTGAATGCCATTAGCTATACAGATTTTACGGCACTACCCCATTGCACCAAAAAAGGATTTTTTATCTTCAACCGGAATGCCTCCAGCGTTCCCGCTTGAAGATAACAAATCCTTTTCCAAGATGGCCACCATGGAAAGGGAAGACGGCCGTTGCATAGAACGTCTTTTTCCGCTTTCCATTACAGCTGCAGGAAAGTAAAAAAGCAAAACGTGTGACTGTCCTGGGCAAAGAAGATTTATATTTGTTCTAAAATGTGTGGTTATCAGCAACACCTTTAACAGAAAGCCAGTGCCTGGTGGACACGGCGTCTGCAATGGAATGTTTTGTCCCAACCAGTAAATGGCAGTATTTACCGTCCCGACATTGTGGTCAGTAAGCATACCTTCAGCGTACCCTTCAGAGACGAAAGGCGTACCATTGTTTTCTTATGTACATGACAACACTTGTGAAGTGTGAAAACACTACAACATGTAAAACAGAAAGGTGTTTGTTCATGCGCAATGACCTTTCCATAAATGTGTGGAAAATACAGGGAATAAGTTTGGCAAAAATGTGCGTACAGAAGGCAAAGAATTAGTCTTCTACTGTGTGGACAAAATCACAACAAACCCTGTGAAGTGAAGTGCACTAATGGCAGAAATATTGCAAGCAGCACCATTACCACCGACCTGTGCACACATTTTTGTGTAAGTGTCACAAGGTGAAATGGGTGAAGAAATGTGTAGTGAGAAGGTATAAGGAAGTATAGCTTTTGAAACGTTTTTGTACAGCAAATACGTTCACTGCACCTGATCTCATTTTTCCACTTTTAGAAAGATAGCAAATATGACAACATAGCGTCTTCATGCAGAACTGCTCTTGGTAATTGACGCATCTGGGTAACAGAAAATACCCTAACGGCACAAAAGCATAATAGATGGCATTGAGTCTTATGTTGTCAAAGCAAGTGGTATGCAATAGCGTTCTGGATAATGTACCATGGCAGCAAAAACAAATGATTCCATAAAGACTTACGTACCGTGATATGGCACCTATTAAAGAACATACTACAACCTGCAACGTAGCATGGTACATTGTGAAGGGAAACATGAAATGGATAAAAAAAAAACACTAACATGTAAAAAGTAGTAAGGTACTTTTATTTCACAATTCACAGCGCTAAATCATCGCCCTTTTCTCAGTTGCAAAGAAATTGGAAGTTTGTGTCTCTGCTGCACAGTGAAAAGGTTAATTTTGACGGTCACGTTGATGTTTTCCCACACAATCACCATGCATTGGCGCCACAGTTTTTATTACACACACAGTATGCAGTGGCGAGACAGTAGTCAGTTTCCTCTCACATTCATTGACAAGACAGCGGCAATCGCTGTGATGTAGTCCATCAGAAAGTATGGTATGTTACTTATAATGTTAGGGGCAATGGTGACGTTGTTGTTTAACCACACTGAAATTATGCGACGTTGACACAGTAGGCGTATTGCTGTCACAGTGATGTACAAGGCGACGTGAATGGCTGCGAACTATGACACCAGAAAGGATGGTATGTTGCCTCTTACTGCTACAACTGCGTAAGGACATAGAGGTCCGATGCGGTCATCCCATTCAATGATGACGCACATACAACCGGTGACGAATAGCTGCACTTGACGATTAAAAAAACCATCACTCGGACGCTGCAATCCATGACATTCGCAATATGGAAGGAAGTAACTGAGGGGAAAATTACAAAAAAGATCGATCAATACGAAGCCTTTGCAGAAATGTAATACAATCTGCATAATAGGTAAAAAAATTGCAATACCACATAAATTTCGTAGGTAATAGTGGAAATTGTAGTGACATCGTACAGACGGTAGTAATGTGCAATCTGAAATTTCAATGGCACACAAACCTCCAAATGCATTACTACTAATATATATTTTTTTTTTGCAGACTAAGTAAAGAATGTTACTTTCTTTACTAAGTAAAGAAAGTTTGGTGCACAGGCCTGGAAAATAAGCTTACATGACATGCACTACCTCCATTTTGGCCTCCGCAGTCACACAGTAGTTGTTTGCAAGAACACGTCCTTGGGAACTGATATTTCATGTGCTTCACAAACCTTTTTGAAGCATAACTTATCAAAGGGAATATTTCACAAACTGTGACTCCCTACATTCTTTCTGTCTCCGTTCCCTGTACGTCAAGGTCAAAAAACAATTGACCCTTATGAGGTCTGGTACATGTGCGACCACACTGAGCGCCTACTGGAAAAATGAAATAAAATGAACTGACCTTCACTCCGAACGCAAATACATTCTCATTTTGCAACAACAAAGCAGCAGTCAATTATGAGAACCGTTACTCCCGACCACGTGCAGGCGCGTTGTGTTTCCAAAACCACTAAGGTGGCTGCCTCAGATTCCAAAATATAGGTCGCCAGTGTAACCGCAGTACTTTTGGTGGTGACTTCTTGCATAGACGCAGTAAGGACTTGTCGTACATTGCCTACCAAGTTTCACTGCACGGCATGATAGTGGTAACAAGAACAAAGCACTGTTTCACTTTCTACTGCAACATATAAGTAATGCTTACCTTTCCACACAGTGTTCCATAAGGGTTTGTTTGCGGGGACTTCGGCATACAACACAAAAACTAAATGACCTTGGCGGCCGTATCAAAAGAACGCTACGCACTTGACGCTCCGGCAGAACCAATCGGTCAAAGCGCAACATCTTGCTGTACAGCATGCCATCGATTAGCCAATAGAAATATGCTCCACTGAGCGAACAGGGAAGTGGGGTCGCGGAGTGGACATAGATATAACTAATTCTTAGAGTGCTACTTTTTGATCGTTTTAAAGGAAACTACAGTATGATTTCTCACAAAATTTACAAAAGCATGCCTTGGGGAACAAGCCCCTGCCCCTGCCACGAAAATGATGACAATCGGTCCAGTGGTTTGGCCTGAAGCCGTGCGCAAATTTTTTCCCCCATTTAGTCTATGGGAAAAAAAGATGTTTTGGGTCCCCCACTATAACTTTGGCCCCCCTGGACGAATCCTTACCAAACTTTGGAAAAAAATTCAGAGTGGCCCATATACTTTTTGCAAACTTTCGTAAGGATTCGTCCAGGGGGAGCCGAGTTATAAGCCAGCCAAAAAGTGCTCTTCCTATGGAAACAGCAACTTAACCATAACTACATGGCCACTTCCGTGGCCATGTATTAAGTGTGGTTTAAAGAAACGTAACTGCAGCTACCCAATTGTACATTATGCATCTTGTTTTGTTTAATGTTGTTTTGTATTTGTTTGCTCTCTCAACGCTGCTTGAAATGTTGTTTTTCAGCATAAAACTTAACTTACACTAAACAAATGATGACTCACATGTTCACTTTCAAGAACTAGGTCTGTTTGAGATATGAATATTGCAGTGTGTGTTGAACTCAATTCGAGAGCAAATGACATTCCTCCCCTACCCATTTTATTGAAAAAAACATGTTTTTATAAAACATCAAGATTAAAGAATTTCATACATAGTTTAACAATTGCTTTCCAATTGCTTTGCATATACTCAATATAATCAAATAGAAAAATGAATGGCATCATCTTAGCTAACACCTGTGTGTGTTTTCCTAGAATAGTCATACCCCCATAGTCGACTTATAGAAAGTTCTCACGCTGGACTGCAAGTGAACTGGAAAGTGGTCCTGTGGGTCTTCCTACAGTTGCTGTGCTGCTGCTTTGCTGCTGGGTGGAGCGTCTACCCCAGAAATAGGTACTGCCTTTAAAACCATCAGTCCAGCGTGGACTGCAAGTGGACTGGAAAGAAAGCACTCACATTGTCCAAATATGACAACACCCTAGTAAATGTACAAATACCATTTACTAAACCTTAATTACTTCCATACTGAAACGAATTCACAAAATCATAAAACCACAACTACATTGGTGCAATGATGCCTGACATGCCATGTTTCTGCTCATTATCATATTAATGCAGAACATTCATCGGGGGCAAAAAAGAAACATTAATGGACTGCTATCTGTACATTATTTTTCATGGTTTCCACAATATGTTGCTGTTAGGGAATCTGATCCTTTCTGCATTCAAGGCGCCCAATCTGCAAGAGACTACAAAATAGCTATTTTTGCTTTGGCACCTAAAAACGAAATGTTTTACACTGTAGTGAACATCAGCAAAACAGATTACCTTCCAAAGTTAATCCATTTGTTTTTTCCACCTGCATCAACGATGCAAACACGTAGGGCAAGTCCTACATCTAAAAACACACACATAAATGTGTGGTCAGACTCTGCTACATTCAGGGATACCAATAAAAGTCAATGTTAAAGTCCAAGCCGGCAACCTGACATAGGCCTTATTGCCAGATACACACTTTTGCATGCCATTACTCACCCAAAGCACCCCTTGACACGTTTGCATGGCTCACATTGATAGCTGCAACTCACTCTGCATCACTGTAGTGTATGTGCTTATTCTTCAAACCAGGAACCATGGGCCCCAAAAGAAAAAGGAGTGAATCTGCCTCGACACCAGGTTTCCCAGGACTACTCAGCAATGTAGCCTGTACCTGTCTGGGGCATTACGGTTCGTTTAGCCTGTGGCCCCACTTCTGCTGCAACTCCACACTAAGTGTAGCGAAGGAGCAATTGGTGGCGCGCATTTATGATTTGCAAACACGACGTGATTGTGCATTTCTATAACTCAATGCCTCCCTTCATACCTTCCCCTTATTGTCCACGCTGGGCATGCGATACCAAGGTGGCCATTTTGCAATGGCCTCACCTTGTCAGGCGGATAGCCTCCTCTACTAACACAAAAGGGCGTAGGGGGAGTGTGGGGAAAACCCCAAACTTACTTAAAGGATGTGAAAGACTACCTTTTTTTTAGAACATTTAAATTATTATAAGAAATTCAACAAATAATGTACAGAATTACTCAATATAATACAAAAGATTATATTACTGTAAGATGTAAACATTCCTGACAGTAAACACCCTTTGTCGTTAAACAGTAATTCATAATCCTATGCCATTACACGTCATCATTGAGACCTTGGCAGTGACTCGTGGTGAGAAAGAACTATTCTTGTTTGCTCCTGAAGAGTCCAACAAAAATCTTCACAGCCATGATGTTTCTCCCAGAAGTGTTAGATTGGAAAATGCACCCCTTGTCAATGTTTCAGGCAGCTTTTGTGATTTTCCTGCTAGATTTACCAATATATTTAAAGCCACTAGGGCATGTGATCATGGGTTGCATACGAATTGTCTGAATGACAATTGACCTTCTGCACAATTGACCAAATTTAAACGGTCAATTAGGATATATATGCGGGGGAAACCCCTCGCAGCCCCCCACCGAATCTAACCCCCACCCCAAACCCCCAACCAATCTCCTTATATTAGTATTACCCTAACCCAACACATTATATATATTAAATTGATCATACGGTCAATTGTGCAGAAGGTCCATTTGGACCCCTGTAATTCGGTCAATTGTATCATTCGGTCAATTGTACTCGAACAATTTGGGTAATACCATGATCATGTACACTACAAGCTCCGTATTACCATTGGTAAAGTCTCTTTGCATCCAAGTTCTGTCCAGACGTATGTCAATCTCCATAGCATTCTTAGTCAATTTGCATACTCCACAGGCACCACATGGGTTGTGCTCTGTGACAGGGGTTAAACAACATTAACAAATGAGAGAGGCAGTGGAGGGATAATCTTACTTGACCACTTTTCTACCTACAACATTTCTGATTGAGCTGCTCTTCTTAAATGTGAAAATGGGTCTAGTTACCCTTTGACCTTCCTTGTGAATCACTTTCCAATACTTATACATAATGTTCATTTTGAGACTCAAATCAGTGTATGTTGTCACACAAAATGATTGTTGATTCCTCTGGTCTTTTCATTGATCTTCTAGAAGGCCTTACCAATAACTGTTAAACACCCTGTTTGCTGATCTTCTAATCAATCATTTTGGATAACCTCTCCCACACAATTTTTCTGAGAGAAAAATGCTTTTGATTCAAAAGACTCTTTGGTACTGCTATTTCTTTTTAGTCTAAAAAATTGTCCAGACGGCAAATTGTCCCTGAGATGTTTCAGATGGTGGCTCTGATAATGTAACAAAGAGTTCTTGGGTGTGATTTTGTGTACAGGTTTGATTAATAACCTGCCCTCATGATGGTAAATTGTTATATACCAAAAATATAGCTGGCTGGCACTGACTGACATGTTCAGCAATGCTGTCGAACTAACTACACTACAGTGTACAGTGCTTTTGGTAAGCCACTGAAACCATCATTCATTGGTGTCAATTATCACCATCAAGGCCATGACCTTGCTCATCAGTCCATGTGTCAGTTTCTTTCTGCTAGTGCATATCAAAGATGGGTTAGTATTGAACAGCAGCCTCAGTAAAGGTTGTTGCTAATCTTGCTATTCTTGAGGGTCTCTTATCTTGCCCCCAGCCCAATGGCATTGGACAGCTTTGTACTCAGCCATCATTTGCACTGAAATACCAATTGCTGTCCTGCAACTACATCCACTTGGCAGGAGCTTCCTACTTTAGCACTTGTGTCATGATCAATGAAGTTCATTTGCATTTCTCATGTATGTCTGAGCACCAGGGAACTTAATGATATATGGATTAAATACTTTTCTATTAGCAGTCCATACTGTGAAGGCATCATGAAGCAAGACACAGACAAAGGATTCAAAGTTCAAAACAAAATGGTTTATTAAATCAAATGTCAGGAAGCAAATGAAAGCAATATAACAAAAGACAATTTAAAACAATACAACCAAATGTTGGACAATGAACGCCAACAAGAGGAAGAAATTGAAGCTCAACATATAGTAAGGTGGGATGTTCCTACCTGAACAAAACTAAGGAACGTTTGAGTCTAATAGTTCAACTTAAAAGTCTGTCTGTGCCCAAAACCTATGCTTACCCTCACAACTAAAGCTAAACAATGTTTAGGGATGTCAATAATCAAAGAAATGGTGATTAGCACAATGTTCTGAGCTTCTTCCAGCTCATAGCTTCCTTCTCAGCTCCCCTTCCCCAAGTTCAAGAACATTCCACAAAAGTCTCCAAATGACCTTTCTCAAGTTCAAAGCAGTTCCACACAGTCTTGGTTTACCTTCCCAAATTTCAAGGCAACACAGTTAAAAAGAAAAAGAGTATTGAGGCTTTGTTCTCAAGACAACCTTGCCAGTTCCTCAAATCTTGGGGTTCCCTTCCCCAAGACTTCATCTTAGCTAATTGTACTAGTCTTAGTCTTTTCAAACGTTCAACACAACTTTAGTCTAACCTCACCCTCCTTCTAAATTGCAACACCAGCTCACTTACAGTGCTTCTCCTTGGCTTTGTTCACAGTGTCTTTTGGTTTTCATAATTTAAGGCTTACTGGTCTAGGCACAGTTATCAGACCACACAGTCCACCCATCACAGGTCGTGAAACGAGGATCCATATGCTCTTCAGCTCACACAGGTTCTTCTGTACTTGCCCCTGTGTACAAAGTCACACTCACTTGGCTCTTCTTTGGCAGCCTTTTGGCTTTTCCATAATATGTCAAACACCTCCTGCCTTCCTTGGCTTTGCTGCACTGCATCCATTCATTAAATTCATGTTGTGGTAGTGTTACACATGTCCATCTTTCTATGGCTCTCTTGTAGGTTTGTCACAATTCACCTTTTGCATTTTAACCTATTCTCTTGGTTTGTTCATTCGTGTTTAGTCAACACAATTCTTTATACTCTTCTCACCATGGCAATGTATGCTCAAACCATTTGTTCATATGTTAAACAGTTCATGAGTACAACAGCTTCCATTAATATTATTTGCTTTCCCCCTTTACTTTGGCAGTACCTGTTCCTTTTTAAGCCTTTCCTTAATTGTTTTCTATTGGCTTTGGCAATGGTGGTGTAGCCTCTCAGTCACCCTTCCAGGCTGTTCACTTTCTTTTAGCTTCCGCTACAAATAAACTCACACTCTCCCATAGGGAAAACAACATTTTTAGCATGCCTTTCGCTTGACAAATATGGTAATTGGTTCAATAAAAGATAGATACTGTGTACTCTATCACATTAGTTTGCTTCATTGAAGGATTGGCTCAACCATGAAAAGGACTTCATTTGGGTAAAATCTCACTCACTACAAAGATATTCTAAACTTGCTACTGCGTATGCAGCGGCCCCAGGGATTTCCTGCTTACAAAAACTCACTGGTTCTTCTGCTCGCATCGGTTCCCAACGCGGTCTCCTCTGTTCATACATCAGGTGAGTGCCCAGCTTCCTGCTACACCAACTGCTCCGAAAGGGGATCTATCTACCCTTATGACACTCTGGTGTTCGAGGAACACCCATAGCCGAGGAGCAATTATAAGAGTATTTACTTGCCTGGAAATGGCTTGACCCGGCACTGCTTCATGCTGCGTGACCTCTGCAGCCCTCACTCTTAGACCAATCTCGAAATCCAACTCCACTTGCACAGGGGTCGTGGTTTCGGCATCCTCTGCCTCAGCTAACGGTGGGCCACAGCTTCCATTCCCACCATGACTTCTTCTGCGCTGCTTCAAATGTACTCTTTTCCTATACACTGGTAACCCATTGATAGGTTGCAGGAGTGTGTTCTGAATTGAACTTGCCTGACTGTATTTAGAGGGACCTGCCTGACCTTCACAGCACTCTGCAGGCATCGTCCTTGTCTCACTACCAGAGTGGTGAAATGAGTGACTAGTGTTCACTACTCCTAGTTCTCTCTTCCTCGTCCCAGGACTATCATAGGTAAATTGCGGGAAAATAAAGGGAGAGGCTTTGCAGAAGCCGATAAAGGTCAGAGGAGGGTTAGGTTGGTCATCAACAGGGAAAGGGGATACCATGTCTCGCCTGTGGGCATCCTCCTCTCTCTCACTCGCCTCTGTGTCTCCAAGATTTATGATTCTTCCTGATGTTACCCTGACCAGAGGAAATGGGGTAAAAACATCCCACAAATGCTTCTGGGATTATGGGTTCATTATTAAATTGGAAGGGGGAGTACTGCGTCTCCCTCAGGGATGTCCTCTCCCCAATACCCAAGGACCCTCCACTCAGGTGATCCTCCCTCTCTTCTATACCCCCAGGGTCAGAATCAAAAAGTGATGGCCTTCCCCGGGCCACCTGAGAAGGGGATCCAAGGGGAGTAGATGTGAGGACACCCTCAGGTTTCTCACAATACACACCTTCCAAAGTAGCCACAGCATTGCAGCAGTCTGTGCTTTCAATTCTCCACTAAATGCATAGGTAGTCTTGGTTTACTTTAATTGATTACAATATGCACTTTTAAACTAAAGGAAAGGCTCATGATTGTTATGAAGTCTTCTGGTAATATTACTACAATTAATGAACACTTTCATGTATCCATGATCAGTGTTCTTTTTCTTCAATTCTCACAGATCAGCATATTTGATTGAAGATATTACTGCACATTTCAATCAAACAGAGTATTTCTATTGTTCACTGATGTGTGGGTGTGGATGCTGAAGCCGAATTTTTAAGGTAGGTAATTCCACAAAACTGCCTGACCAATTGTTACTCTTGGAATTTCCACATTAGTCTATTCAACATTTGAAAATGCATTTTTTATTTTCTTTAATTCATATCTTTATTATATTTAGTTTTGGCCCAAAACCTGCTTTGCATAGACAACTAGTAGTAGTATTAGTAGTTTTAGCTTGTACACATGCTGCTCCCTTTCCCATTTCTTTTCCTCTATTTCACGCAGTGTTCAAATTCCGGTTCCCCCAAATCAGACTTCTGGTCATCTACCACTTCCATCATTTGAAAGGCACAACAATCTACAGCACAATGAATTTTCAGGTACATTCCAAGTAGACTGGAATGGCTTCCCTGCTCAGTGTTTATGTTTCCATCCAAAGTGAACTTGCATACTGTTTTGTGTCATCCACAAAGCACCCATCTGGGAGCATTCCATCATTGCAAAAATAAAACAATTTGTATGATAGATCATTGGCCAATGTGACATTGGTTATTTTATATCATGGATTTTAAAGTGCCATTATCACTGCATATTCAAGCCTGAACACAGTATTAGACAAGACCTCATCTGATCATGTCACTGCAATCTAAATGGAGGTAGAGTTGATCTAAAATAAAAAATAAGAACATCAGGCCACACACACAGATTATGGCCCTAATTATAAGTGTTGCGGTGTAGGAAAAATGACGTTAAAAGTGGTGGTAATTCCAGGATCGCCACAATTTCCCACACCGCAAAACTACAAGTTTGCCAGTGGGGATTATCTGATTTACCTCCAGCCAAAAGCTGGTGGCTGGAGGTAAATCAGGCCCCCACCATGAACAAAAACAGTCAGTATTTCCAGCACAGGTATTACCAGTGCTGCAAATGCCGGAAATCCCCCCAACCCCCGGCCCCCTGGAGTCCTATGTGACTCCATGGAATGGGGGAATGACTGCCATACTCGGGGGCTGCTGTAGTCGATCCAGTTTATCATAACCACTTTCATTGGCTAGTCAGTACAGAGTGCTGTGCCTCCCACATTAGCCATTCTAGTTTCATTTACTTCAGGATATTACTAAACATGCTTCATGCGTAAAGTTTTCCGTCATAGTTCATGTTCCTTCATTACTATAACCCAACTTCAAAAAGTGGTTTTCTCTTTCAGAGATGGGGTATGGGAAAGGCACAAGGGACATACACACGAGAAGCAATAAAAGCCTATCCAATGTCACTTATAGATAGAGTTGAAAGTAAAAGGTTTTAACAAACACATCCTCTATCGTATTGCAACGTGTCTATGAATGAACATTTAAGGTTTGGGCCGAAAAGGGTTAACATCGAAAACAATACATCTTTCACCCAATATTTTTTCATCTCTTTCGTTCCAGTCTCAATCACACATAACTCTCTCATCTCCCTACTGCGATCGTCATTATAATCATTGTCTAAGTGTTGTGCACGGTTGCAAATGCTTGCGAATCTCTGTAACATTTAATTCCATTTATTTTGGATACGGGGGACAGCCATTCTTTCCTGATATTTAGCCAGCCTGATTGAAAAACAGAAACAGGATACCTTTCCTACTATTTCCTCATTACCTGAACATTAGCAGAGGTAGGCAATTAAACACAACATTTAAACACAACAATACATAGCAACCAATTAAATACACTTTCAAAATCTAAACTTATCAGGTCTTTTCTTAGCTGGTCCACGACTTCCAGCAATCCCTTTAATTTAGGCAATAGCCTTCTTTTACCTTTGGTCCTTGGGATCATTGAGATTTGCACCAAGGAACCTCGAGGGTTCGCAACAGCGAGGTAAGGGCCAACATCTAGGCACCAAATTGAAAGTGAAATCTTCTTCTTCAAATAATCCAGGCAGAATATTTGGTAAACATCGTTAATACAAACAGCAGGCACAGCAAAATAGACCTCAGGGACCAGTATTCCAGGACAGATCCACAATGTATGACCCCCTCTCCTCAAACATCGATTCTTCTTGCTTTCTTTCCCATTTGCTTCAGCATTTAGCCTAATTGTTTAAGGCAGCATTTTTTTTCATTTAGCATAGTTGTGTTGAGTAGCCATATTCTGCTTTTGTCCTAGTTGTGTAAGGTAGCCATATTCTGTATTGGTCCTAGCTGTGCGTGGGTGGCCATATGCTGCATTTGTCCTAGTTGTGTGGTGTAGCCTAATTTTGTATTTTACCCTAATCGTGTAAGGTAGCCACATTCTGCTTTTAGCCTAATTGTGTAAGGTAGCCATGTTCTGCATTTAGCCTAGTTGTGTGGGGCAGCCATTTTCTGCTTTTGGTTTCCATATTCTGTATTGGGCCTAGCTGTGTGAGGGTGCTCATATTCTAATTTTGGCCTAGTTATGTGGTGTATTCTTATTCTGCATTATGGCCTAAGGAAGCCACTTTCTGCTTTTAGCTTAATTGTGTAAGGTAGCTATTTCCTGCATTTAGCCTAATTGTGTAAGGCAGCCGCATTCTGCATTTAGCCTAATCGTGTATTGTAGCCACATTCTGTTTTAGCCTAATTGTGTAAGGTAGCCTTTTTCTGCATTTAGCCTAGTTGTAAAAGCTAGCCACATTCTGTACTTAGGCCAATTGTGTAAGGTAGCCATATTCTGAATTTAGCCTAATTGTGTAAGGTAGCCATATTATGTGTTTAGCCTCGCTGTGTCTGGTGGCCATATTCTGCATTTGGCCTATTTGTGTGGTGTAGCCTTATTCTGCGTTTTGGCCTAATTGTGTAAGTTAGCCATATATTGCATGCAGGGTTTTCTAAAATGAATCACTCTTTGTCTGTGCATGCATTTTAGGCCCTGCTCCCCTTTTAAATCTAGGTGTTTTCTGAATCATGTTCTCATTTAGTCTTCCTATGCATTTTAGGCCCTGCTCTGCCTTTCAATCTAGGCGACACGTAGTACTGCTCTTTATACATAGACAGAACCCAGAATGTAAACATTGTTGTTTGTACAGCTAACCCATTTCTCCCCTCGCACACGGCACCTTTGCAATTTAGCGGAAGGCACAGGCTCATACCACACACCCTGCACTCACATATAACACAAACACTAGTGCACAACACCTCTGTCACACGAATGAAGCTACCTTTAAAGATAAATATTTGAACTGCAGCTTTCCATATAATTTTCTATCTCCTTAAATACAATCCACCCTGTTTAGTTCATAGTTTACCTCCACTGTGTCCCTCCACATGCCATTCAGACATGGGTGACACACAGGGTCATGGCCAATCTCACATAAATGTAATGGCTGAAATGCAGATGCATAATCTCACCTCCCAATGCTCCCACATTTGGACTCTGGTCGCTCCGAGTGCGATCAGCCAACAAGAACGCTGGGAGCATAATCATGGTGAAATGTGCTATACAAATCACAAAATGAATGAATGAATGCACAAACGAATGAATCAATGAGCATCTATTGAGAGTGTGGGTATCACTAATCACATTTGGGGAGGCGTTTTAATGATTTTCTGTCAGGTTGGTCAAACTTAAATGAGGCATTTATAAAATTGTCAATCTCCAACTCCTGGCCGAGGGGATTCACAGCATCTCATGTTTTGTAAAAAGCAGTAATTTGAGCATGTTAATTTTATCTATTTCAGACTACATTTGCAAAATCGCCAAGTTGTAAACACACAGATATAACATTATAAGTTCAAACAGTTTGACTTGGAACAGGGTGAATAATATGAAAAAATACATTGTGCTTACTAAAGACAAATGGAAATAGGTATGAAGCAAGGTTAGGTGCAGAATACATGGTAATGTTTTCTCTGGACAGGCATGTCTGCTATTACACCAACTAGGCCTATTCTACTCATAGCAGCAATGTATTAGTTTGCAGTTACTTTGTCTTACTTTAGATCATATTAATACTAATTATACTTCGAAGTATATATCTTTCTACTCATGTTAGTCTACATTATACTATCATATTATTTTCTATAACACAAGCACTCATTTAATGGGGGACAGATGTCCATATTCTCTGCAGCCCTTCACATTGTAAGAATCTCCTCTTCTTAGTTAAACAGTGTTTAAAGAGACTCAGGCTATGTCCTAATTATGCCCCAATATGTAATTTGCTGAATACTTCCACTGGCTTGCCCAACAGTCAGACTCTTATATTGGTTGAATATACCGTTCAGTCTACATTGGATGGTTTTAAATGTAATAGGCCTCATTACGAAGTAGGTGGTAAAAAAACAGTCATTAACGGCATGCCGGTATGAAAGTGCCAGTGCTCTATCCACGTCGCAAACAACGTACGATTACGAGTCTGCGTGCATGTGCATCCCTGCATGCCGGTAACAGATGCACGCATCGGCTTGCCGGTAAAGTCCCCCCAACCCTCCGATAGCGGCATCAAGGAATCCATTGAAACCTCCCCCGGCGCAGTTGGTACCCTAAATAATGGTTCCGGCCGCCATCTTTAAAAACACAATACATTGCAATCCTCCGCAGACAGGACCTGAACAGCCAACTTCCCAATCCCTACTGGCGGAAAACGTCGAAGGTCACCAAGAAAGGTGCAGTACGTTTTCGAAAACCGTGTTTCAGCAATAATGAGCTGAATATGCTTGCTGATACGCTAGGGAGTAGGGGGATGTAGTATTCAGTAAAGACCTGCACCGTCCAGCACAGCTACAAAAGAAAAGAATATGGGAGGAGACTTCCAGAAAGGTGAGTGCGGTTGGAACCACTGCACGGTCAGTAAAGGACAACAGGTAGCAGTGGGACGATCTCCGCCTGCAAATACGAAACATCCTATCGGCCAACCGCGGCAAGGGGCAGGCAACGGTCGGCAGTCCAAACTCCCCATAAAGCTTTTGAGGTGGGAAGAGAGCTGTAGCTCCACCATCGACATGGAGGCCATTAAAGGAGTTGGTGGAGCGGACTATGGAGTCCCTTGATCGGCTGATGAAGGTGAATGACCCTTTGCGCACCACACAAGTCCCCACAAACACCTGACATCCGAAGTAAAACGTAGGCCAACACATGTGAACCTGATGAGAGCAAATACATGGCCCATCATACACACATACACACATCCCTGTCAAGAAGCTGGACCCACCACTGTCACATCGAAATGCATTCTGCATGCGGGTCCTATACCCAATACATAAACAGAAATCAAATTTCACACAGCACACAACCCACAACACACCTGTTGGCCTCACAGCAGACACCATGGAAAACATGACTACACCTGAGGGATGCCGATACTACCCGCCCCAATCCTGCAAGCACCCTGTCCACCACACCAACAAACATGCAACAAACCACAAGGCCCAAACTGCACAAACACCAATGCATGCATGATGCAAGTACTCCCATCACTGATGCCCTGACTCTCTGTCCCCCACAGGCACCGATGCAGACAGCGATGAGGATCATGTAGCGCCACAGCCCAGGAAACCTGCCAAGAGGTCCAAGGGTCAAGACGATGGCACCAGGCCATCCACATCCAGGGCCACAAGGATGAGCCACGGGGCTCACAAGGCACACATCAGTTCCCAACCGGCTGCACAGCCCCCAACACCGGTCCAACAAACACCTGCCTGTGCCCCCCTGGAGACACACATCTCACAGGATGATCCCACATCCGTGGCAAGCAACCATGATGGCACACAGTCGGCAGCCACAAGTTCAGTGGGGGAGGTTGCTGCATCTGCACATCATAGTGCCGATGAGGACGAGGGGCATGAGGAGGTCACCCATGAGGAAGGCAGCATGTTGGGGGATGGTGGACAAACGCCCAGCCCGCAGGACACACCACAGGTCACCCCTCAGCATGAGCCTGAAGGCCAGGGCAGCCAGGAGGGGTGGTCTCCACCAGAGAACAGCCCGGTCCTGCGCACGTCCACACCAGCCATGGAGACATCTATTTTCCCCACAATACGGGACCTCGAGGGACTTTTGTCGAGGATGGAGGGCCGTCAAGAGTCCATGCATGTCCTTGTAAAGCAATATGTTGCCGATGGGGAGTCAATACACCGGGCGATGCGAGAGAACACTGAAGCCATCATCAAGGCTGTAAATGAAAATTCAGAGCGGGTCCATGAGGACTTTGCAACTGTAGCCAGATACTGGAGAGAATGGCAAACACCATGGAGCAGCAGCGTCCTGTGGCAACCAAGCCACATCCCTCCACTTCCTCCACTACCACGCCTGCCAGCTCTACACAGACAAGCCCTGTGTGCAGGTCCCTGCGCAGCATGCAGCACACAGACATGCAACCCCCTCCATCGGGAAGTGGGTGGCAGTAGCAGGGGCACCCTGCACGTGCTGACTGTCAGTGCATCTGGACACATGTTGTACTCTTTTTGTGTGTGGGTGTTGGGGGAGGGGGGAGGGTATGTGTGGGTTGTTGGGGGTGGGAGTACGGGGGAGGGGGTGTGTGGGGGTGTAGCGGGTGGGGGAGGGTATGTGGGGGGGAGGGAGTGTGTGCGGGTGTTGGGAAGTGGGGAGAGGGGTTATTGGGGGGAGGGGGTGTGTGGAGGTGTTGGGGGGTGGAGGGTTCATTCATGTTAAAAATTACATATGTTCAATAAGCCCGTTGTGAAAGAAATTCACATGACTGGACATTGCTTCTTCAGCGTGTGTCAATTTATTGCATGGCAGTGTACAGTGCAAATTCTTCCCCAAACCCAGTGCCCATATTCCCCCAATCACAGTGCCCAGGCTCCAACATCCATAGCACCCTCTACATCCCAGTGCGTCAGAAACTGTGGTCTATCACTGATTGGCGCACAGCACGTCCCTCATGTGCATCGCGGCCTGGCCGATGTGCAACATCTTCTAATTCCCCATCTTCTTCTTCACCTGGTGGTGGCTGGTCCATGTCAGGTGGCAGAGGAATGGTCCGCTGATGCATATTTGTGCAGCATGGCACATACCATGATGATCTTTCCCACCTTCTCAGGACCGTAAATGAGTGCGCCACCCGACCTGCTGAGGCCGCGAAACCGTACCTTCAACAGGCCAAAGGTCTGCTCTATGACCACACAAGTGCATGTATGGGCACGATTGAAGTCCTCTTCGTGCCTGTTCTGCAGATTCCTGACAGGGGTGAGGAGCCACGGCTTCAGGAGATAGCCAGCATCACCTGCATGGGAGCACAATAAGGTATGTGTAAGGGTATTTATTCAATTCCATTTGTGCTCAGCCTGTACATCGTTCATGCTCATATGCAGTATATCGTGAATGGCAGCTATTGACTTCACATCTGCACAACAATCTGCCCTGTACACAACTTGGCAATCCATGGTGCTGGTCTTGGGTGACATACACGACTTAAGGGCCTTGACATTGGAATAACCAACCACCCAGATGGTGTGACAAGGTCCATGATGTACTCACATATGAGGGTTGTGTGGCAGGGGATGAGACCAAATGCATGTTGGGCAACGTTTGATGCATTATGCTGAGTCCTAAAGTGATACAGCTTGTTTAGTCTATCATGCTTTTGAATAAATGTTGACGCCATGCACGTGTCCCTCGACGTGTTCACACCAGTCACAATGTCACAATGCGATTGTTGGTAGGGTCCCCCAGTGTAGGGATGTTTTCCTTGGATGATGCAGGGTGTTCACTTGCATGCTGGTACTCATGTGCTGTGGGTGATTCTCGCAGCAATTGCACCCACGTAGGTGTTGTTCAATACTGCATGGGTCCAATTTGAGGCATCCTTGTCACATGTGTTTTCACATTTGTATTCATCTCCACATGTTGCCATGGTGTTATGCAGTGTTATTATCAGGGAGCGGCAGTGACAGGGGATTTCCATGAGTAGGAATTCATACTGCGCACTCATGGATACATGACCTGCGAGGTGCTTTGATGTATTCAGCTTTGTGACTGCATGATGGTGCATTGTGGTGCTGTGGGTACGGTCGGGTGATGTCCAGTGGACAAGCTCAGGGGTGTGCGCTGATTGTGAGTCTGACATTTACACATTGGTGTGCGGCCAGAGTATGTCGACCTCCATTTTCTGTGTCATGCATCTTATTTGAATGATTATGGGCACAGTGTTTGCCAGTATGGACAGTGTCCAGACACCCCATTGAGGACATTCCCATGGCCTAGAGGGCAGACAGGTTCCATATGAATGTAACCCCCCCTAAATAAAAAACACTCCCATGGCCCAGAGGACAGACAGGTTGCATATGCATGTATCTCCCCAACCCCCAAAAACCACTCCCATGGCCCAGAGGGAAGACAGGTTGCATATGCATGTACCCCCCAAAAAAACACACCCTTGACCCAGAGGGAAGACAGGTTGCATATGATTGTACCCCCCACCCCCCAAAAATACACTCCCATGGCCCAGAGGGCAGACTCACCCAGCAGCCAGGCAGGTCGTGCAGCATCTCATTCCATATAGCGGGGTATCAAGGAGTTCCACAGCACCATTGCATAATGCGTGGATCCTGGGAATCTGGCACAGCAATGTGTTATCATCTTGCTGGCATCACACACCATCTGCACATTGATGGAGTGGTATAGCTTCCGATTGCGATACACCACCGCCACGGCATGTGGGACTACCAACTCCATGTGGGTGCAGTCGAGGGCACCAATGACATTGGGCATGTCTGCCAGTGCATGAAATGCTATTTTGGTGTCATTCACCTCCTGTTCTGTCCGTGGTAGGGATATGTGGGACCTTGCGTGCTTTAGGAGTGGATCCAGCACTTGGTTTAGCACACCAGAGAAACATGGTTGCGAGATGCCATGCAGCTGCCCCACTATGTGCTGGTAGGTGCCTGTGGCCAGGAAGTGGAGCACAGATGCCACCTTCAGCAGAGGGGGGATAGTGGTGTGGATGTTGATCAGGCTGACCAAGTCTTCATGTACTAGATCCATATGGTGGTGATGGTGTCCCTGTCCAGGTGGTACAGGGTGTGGATCTGTGCTGGGGTTAGGTTGAATGGACTGGCCCTTATGCGAGGGATTGGTGGCTGCCTGCGCGGTACCACTGCCTGCACTGGTGGAATTTGCGGGGTAAATCTCACCCTCCTTCTCCTCCTGCGTCTCCTCTGTAATCCCTTTGTAATCATTTTGGTCTTGGAAGGGGTGTGGTGTGTGGGTGTGCTCCTTTCGTGCTGGGCCAGGCTCCATCACCTCCACCTGTGTTGATTGTGTGCACCTGTGGCAGTTGAAACAGAGCAGTTTACTATGAACGGGTTATCCACGATGCCAGTATTGTGGCCATCATGGTGGCCCTTCTTACCGGCGTCTGGATACCGGTATGTGCATTTCCGTGCAACTCGTAATGTCCTCTTCCTAGCAGCATGCTGCTGTTACTGGCACGGCAGCCGCGCACCCGCACGCATGCCGGTATGGTGGTGCACGGCCACAGCAGGTCCCTGTAGATGTCGGTAGGGCCGGCATTGCAGTCATGATGGGCGGTCCGGTAAACGATGCCAGTAATGCCTTACCTGTATCGTTATTACCAGACCGCCAACCTTGTAATGAGGCCCAATGTGTGTGTTGAGAAAAGTTGGTAAGGACATCAAACCACTCCAAATACTTTTGACATTGATTTTGTTTTGCTTACATAATTCAGGACAACAATATTCTAAATCAATAAAACCAGGAGCATCACGATTCATGCATCAAGATGCATGGTTCAACAAATGGCACAATTATGAATTTATTAATGTTCATATGTTTTATTAAAAATAATTGTGGAAAATGCAAGCTTAGTGTCATAATAAAGAGAACTATTCATATACAAAACACAGTTGGTTTAATTTGCCTAAGTTTTATTATTCAAAAGTTATGACTATTGCTGATTCTTTAACTCAAATTGAAAAATGTATTGGACTGACATGCTCTGTATGTCCATTGGTGGGCTTGAGTGCTCCCGCACAGTTAAAGCAGCTTTTATGAGTGGTTTCTACATTGATGGATACAACATTTCAAAAAGTCTTCATGAGTTTGTTATGCCCATACTCTAACCATCGTGCATGGTAAGCTGAGGTTGAGAGGTTACCATGGATTAATTGATTTCTCATTAACCTGAACATCTGTTCAGTTCATATAATAATCTCTTCCCCATAGCAAGAAACCTATACTTTAGTGCACTTTATAATTTGTTTTCCAAAGATTTCTTTGAGAACATTTCCCAAAGGGCTTTCCCCTGAGTTGAATTGAAGGACACTTGAGTGAGCACAATAGGGCTATTGAATAGACAGATGTTTTTCAATCTTAAAACAGAATACAATATTTAGCTATCTACATGATAAGGGATTTGTATTTTGAAATAAATCCATGTAGCAAGAAGTTATGCTGCATTTAAAGTAATAGTTTAGTTGTGAAAATCACAAGTGAATACTTAGTTTCAATTTCATTCTTAATATACCATTTGAAAATATGACAACATGGTAGGAAATCCTAGGATAATTAACTTATATTTCATATCTTTGTTTTTATGGCAAGGCTGAGTTATTTTTCTGGTAATTATATTTTTCATATACTTGGGCCTTTAAACTCACTGGATGTGCAGTTTTACTGCACAGGCAGAGTTCTCCAGTTTTCAGTGCTGTCTTTCAATGAAGCAACTTATGTATGATAATGTGTTATTTCAGCAACTCTAACCCAACATTTGAGTCAGTCTCCATGTCATGGGTTAGGGGTGGTTTTCCATTACATTTAAATCAGATGTGTCACCACACTTCAAGAAACAACAACTTTTCAGCACTTCTCACTGTATTCTCTGGCATTCTTCCTTTGCCTTTTATTCTTCACACAATACTGTGATAAAGGAGATGGATTATGGGGGTTGAAGGACTGTAATAAACAAGCAGACTGAGGTGAAATAGAAGGACTGTGACAAATAGATTCTGATGAATAATACTGATGTGATGGTGACTAACGAAAAGGACTGTGTCAAAGGAAATGGGTTGTGATGAAGGACTGACAAGAAGGGCCGGAACCAAAAAGGACGATGCCAAAGGACCTATGAAGGAGAAGAGCTATGATGGAAAAGCAGTTCCTTGATAACGGACAATGGTTGTCCAGCCAGCATGGTTCTCGTGTGCCGCCATGAGGCTTGCACTCCCTCTCTGCCAAATCCCACACAGAAGGTAAGCCTTTTGGGGCTTTATGGGGCCATATGCTCCCCTTCAGCGCAAGCGGCGCATGAAGGATCTTTGCAGCTGTATTTGACTTTTAAAAAAAACCCATAAAAGTAAGATAGAAAAGGAAAACAACATTTTGAACTCCTACAATGCTTGTACCGCATTTTTCTGGTGCTGTGTGTTCAGAATCCATTGAGAGGCTGTTTTCGTCCTCCTTTCCATCATGGCTGCCCCTTTTCTGCAGGCACTGGAGTTCCTGGACTTCTTGAAGGAATCTTTCTGATTGGGCCCTCTTCCTGCCAAAGGGCCAATCATCAGAGACCGGCTGGTGAATGCCGGCCCACCTCCCAAGGCCCCACTCCTAAGGCTCCTGTCTCTGCTTGTCTGGGCCTGGATGGGGCCCCACCTTGTTGCAGGCCCTCTAACAATGCAGAAACCTCCTGGGCACATCTTTCTCTTGACCTTGGACCATGGCCTCTGTCTCTCTGCTAAAACGTGAGTGATGGCTGAACTCTCTGATTGCCTCCTCCAGCTATCCCTTGTACTGTATCTGTGCCACTCCTGACTGCCTCTCCTTGAACCATGCCTTTACAACACTGTTCCTTTTGTGCCATATGGTAAATACTTCTCTCTGTGTGTTCCCAGCAGCACCCACTTGTGATGCATTGCATTGTAATGAATCTAGGTGGGTGCTCTCACATCTTGCATCCACATGTGCTGCTTTGCACTGTAATACTGCTTTAAAAAAAAAATCAAATCTAGGTGGTAGCTTTCACATATTGCACTGTATTGTATTCCTTTTCAAGAAACACTGATTCCTGCACCCCAACTACTGCTCTACATTGTATTTTGCCCTCGTTAACTTCTAGGCCGCCATTGAGTTAGGGCTAGGACTGTGTATTACAGCCCCCGCGTCCCTTTTTTCTATCTTTCTCTTCCCTCCTCACATCTATCCTCTGCCACTGAGATGGCACTTTCCATCTCTCCAATGTTCTCAAACTGCTACACTATCACCTACCCTATCTATCACAAAATCTGGACAACAAAAGCGCAAAAAAGACACCCTTGGTGCAAATCCTGGCCTCCCCATCGCAGACACCTATGCCAGTGCATCCTCCAGAGAAATCTTCTCTGTCCCCTCTCCAGACCTATGGACTTCTCATCTCATCTCTCCCCTTTCTCGTCCTCTGCCATTAAAGGCGGCATCAGAGGGAAGTCCTCTAGGAGGGCTTCTTCTCATCGCGCTGCTGCATTAATGTCTACCACACTGGCACCAACCTGGTTCAGGGTTCTCAGGCCAACCTCCTTCTCTTTGACCAGATATGGCCCTCGATCATTAACTTCCTTCCTTCTTCTGTCTCTCCCCCACCACTCTTTCTGTCCCTTCACCTCTGACTGTAGTACCATGCCTCTGTACTCGACCTCTGAAAACCTTCGAAGGCAGAGATCGTCTTCACCTGGCGACCATCAACTCCCACTCAGCCAACAAACACTCTGCTGACATCTGCCTCCTTCTTGAATACACTGACCTTGACATTCTCGCACTTACTGAGACTTGATTCAATGCCAGCTCAGTCACCGCCTTTGACTCCCTCCTGCCTGATGGTTTTAAGTTCCTTTCCAAGCCTTGACCTCACAGTGCTGGCGGTGTGGTTGCCTCAATCTTCCCTGAATGTGTTCCTTCTTCCATTTTACCCACTCAGCCCTACTCATCCTCTGAGAGCCTGGTATGCAAATTGGTTATCTCTCCCTCCTCCACCCTGGCCATTGCTACCATTTACCGGCCTACAGCCGCTACCTCCCTGTTCCTCTCTGAATGGGCTGTTTTTTGTTCCTCCTTACTCTCACCCACCTCCAACCTGTTGTTCGGTGGTGACTTTAACATCCAATTAGACTCTCCTGGAACAGCATCCACTCTCTTCATTGACCTCTGCACCTCCCTATCCATCTCCACTCTCCCCTCTGGTCCAACCCACTCTTCAGGACACACTTTGGAAGCCTTCATCCACTCTAACCTCCCTCTTTCATCTCCCCTGGTCACCCCTATCTATTGGACTGACCACTCTCTTCTCTCCTCCCACCTGGGTCCCTATGGCCTTGAGACCACTCCTGCAAAAGCCCTTCCAACCTTGTTCACAAACATCCGTCCGATGAAAAAAGTGTCAGCTGCTGGCTTCATCACCACCTTTATCCCCCCTTGCCCTCCCAACTCAGTAGCTACCACTGAATCTGCTCTCAGCAACTTCCATATATCCATCACCAAGTACCTGGAAGTACCGCTTGGCCGCGATACTCTGCTGACCGTGCTTTCGTTGTGTTCTTTTTTCTGCACCCAGTACTTTGGACTACTGCATCCACAAGGCTTTGCTTTAACCCTCTGAGGGTGGGACTATAAAGCCCAGGACCTGCGCGCACCAAAGCGAGTACCTGAAAGTACCACTTGGCCACGATACTCTGCTGACCGTGCTTTCATTGTGTTCTTTTTCCTGCACCCAGTACTTTGGACTACTGCATCCACAAGGTGACAATTACTACCAGGGACATATATTGCTTATTACAATATATATTCCCGTACCTAAAGCCTTTATTCTTTACAGGCTTTGCTTTAACCCTCTGAGGGCGGGACTATAAAGCCCAGGACCCGCGCATACCGTGCGCGTGCACCGAAGCAAGTACCTGGAAGTACCGCTTGGCCGCTTTGCCGCGCTTGTTGCGTTGTTACTTTAGCGTTCCGGGATGGTGCTTCCCGGTACTTGCCTGGTAAAACATCTTTCCTCTCCTTTTTCCTGCCCCTCTCCCCCTCTACGGAGGTCTTGACTCCCTTTCATTAAAATGAAACGAACAATTTCTTCGTTGAAAACAGGAATGCCTTCACAAACTGAAATTCAAAGGAACAACATAAATGGGGCAGCTTTTGTTTCTCCATAGCGGCCCTTGAAACGTGTTCGCTCATCATCCACCCCGTTGGTTGGTAACGTGCAATCAAAAGGTGCCCGCAGGAGGAATGATCCAAAGTCCGCGGATATTCGCTCCTTTTGCCAAGAAAATACTGTGCATGAAAGAGCACAAGTGAAAAATGTATTTTGTTTACCAACAACAGAATCCATTGTTCCTTCTCTGACTGACTCAGCAAAATTCCCATCTTGTTTGGAGAGAAAACATCAAAAGGGTACAGCTCAAGATGGTACTGGAGATAATTTAAATGTACATTTTCCTGTAAATGCCTCCACCTCTGTTGTCTTTGCTAAAGAAAATGTCTCTTTGTCTGATAGTGCCCTTCTTCGTAGTGTATTGACTGGAGCTGGAGTTATTCCCATCTGCAAACCAGGTGTGTGTATGTCTGATGATCCAGCTATTATTGATCTAGATCCTAATGCCACTGAATTTTCATCTCATACCTTGCCAGAACGTCTATCTGGATCACCTGACTTTTTTTATAAATTCGAGCATTTCGCAGTCTGTGAAGGAATGATCCTTTGCTGCTTCCATTCCACGCATAATGAAACCCTCTGCTCCTCCTCTTCCCTCCTTAGACAAATCGTCTGTCTCTTCAATTATTGAAGAGGTAAAACTACACTCTTTGAATGGCCTCACAGAAATAGCCTTAACAGCGATAAATCTTGCAATACAATCTCTAGTGAAACTTTTTGAAACACTTGATACAAGGCGTGCCTCCCAAGCCGAACAACTTGAAAACATTTTGAACTGGCAACACTCGCACTCACTCTCCCAAACACAAGCTCAAAATAATCCTAAGTCATCTGCACAAATAATACCACTAAACAATGTGACATCTCTGTTGCCACAAGAAACTCTAGACCCAAATCATATAGGATCAGAATTTCATGCTGTACCTTTGATACCTGCTACAATTGTAGAGCAAACAGAAGATGTCCCTAAACCAAAACCACAAAACTTGGAATATGATTTAACTAAGATCTGAACGAACACGAAAGAAAATGCAAATGCAAATTATGCAGTGTTCTTAGGCCCTTGTGAAAAAACAAAAGATATGACAAACAAGTCAAACAAAAAAGATTCTTTATCAAAATTAAAAAAGCAATCTGAGAATGTTAAAAACATCAAAAAAATGTCATCTTCTCAAGCTAAACGTTTTATAAAGAATGTGTCTCAACCTAAATCTGCAGCATCGACTGCTTGCAAAGTTATTACAGAAAAATACAAGCTACAAGCTTCTTTAAAGAAGTATCTACATCGAACTGGGTCTAAAAGATTGACCCAGTACTACCAACCATTAGATGATGTAGTTGCTTCTTTACCAGTAACATCGGAATTGAATCAAACATCCTCTCCTGATCTCAATTCCTCAATGGCGGAAACTGACAATTGCATGTCTCGCCAAAGCGAAATTCGTCAAGCAGTCGATGCTTATATGAGCAATCACCCTGTGCAAAAAGAACTAATTTTCACCCCACATGACAAGGATTGTCGCATTTCAAATAAAGTAGCCGATTCCCAAAGAGTCAAAGAACTTTTATTTCTTCCTAAAACCAACTCAAACTTGCGACCTGACGCACAGAACACAGCAGTGCTTTCCCAGCGCATGAGCAATTAACCAATAATGAACTTACTAAATTAAACTCTGAACCTCCAAAAAGCAAAGTGATAGTAGAATCAGACTTAAAATTGCTCATTAAAACAACCGTCTCACAGCTGATGGAGGAAATGAGTATCCCAAAAAACCAATTAAAGTTGCCTTTGGTAGTGAATATAGATCATCAAAATAAACCAAAACAAACCACCAAAAGACCAGCTATTCACTCTCTTGTCCTAAAATGTTGTCCAGCTCCATGTACCCAATACAGTTTGAATAGAGCTTCTGTCTTACAAATCTTCAGTGAACTACCGGCACTGGACGATATTAGTACTGTCAACTTGGAGCTGGTCGAATTTATAAATCCATTAAATAGAACAGCTGTCATTTTATGGATAAACTCTAAAGTTGTCCTCAATACCTTATGGATGGTCAAATCCCAACTTTTGGAATTGGGTTTTGAAATATCATCATCCCTTTCTTCCTCTGCAATCCAAACACCTAAAGACCCTTCTCAATTGTCTTCTGCAATAAATGATAAATTCAAATCCCAATCTACATTAACCACTCACTGCAACTGCAGTACATCCAAGAACCAAAATTAGCTACATGATGCCGATTTACTAAGTTGGTCCCCAAGTTACTTGGAACTCTAGGGGGTTCAAACATCTGATTAATAACCGGGACTCTACGTTGATAAATTACGATATCATCTTACTGCAAGAAACCTGGTTACTTTCCTCTCCTATCTGGAACAATTACAACATCTTATCTGTTCCAGCGAAAAAAGCTAAACTAGGTCGACCCACTTCAGGGCTCCTAATAGCTATTAAACAGAGCACTCGAATTGCCTTGACAAACTGGTTCTCTCCCAATTCCTTCATTCAAATGGTTAAACTATCGAGAAATCAAACAACCTATGCTGTTATAAATGTGTATTGGAATCCGGAAGGAATAGACGACAACAGGTTCCTAGAATCCATAACCGAAACTCTGGATTTGATTGCTCAAGAAACACATTACTGTCATACAATATTAGCTGGTGACCTGAATCTACATTCTCTAGATCCAAACCGCTTCTTAGAACACCCTAGACTATTAAAATGGAACAATCTAACCAAATCCAGAAACTTGTTTATGCTCAACGGTGCCTGGTCGTCAGATATTCCTCCCGTTGCCACCTGGCATAGAGGAACCAGTTTGGCTGTTATTGATTTTGTATATGTGGATGTGATATTATTCTCCCAATTAACCTCCTTTAATGTAATACACTCTGACTTAAGCGACCACAACAAGTTAAGCTTGTCGGCGATCCACAGGAACATGGAGAAGACATCCCCTTGTGGAATTCATCCAGGGCAAATAGTGGTTAACACTGCCAGGAACAGACTTAGATGGTCAGAACCATCATTGAATGCGTTCAAGATATGTTATGCTTCTGAAGTTGTGCGAGTGAGAAAAGAAGAACACACATCTAGCTTGATTTATCCAGAACTAATGCAACAGTTTCAATCTAAATCCATCCAGATGTAAACTAAACAAACACCTCATTTGTATGTTCATAATCATGAAGTTCAACGTATGAAAACATACGTGAGATACCTTAAACGCAAAGCCATGAGTTTATCCATAGTGGAGCGAGTCAAAGTCCTAACAAGGATTAATACAAACTATACAAATTGGATAAAAGGTACAAAATCCAAGTTATACCAAGAGGATGGGAACCAAATGCTTAGGAATTTATCTAGTAAAAATGCATCTCAAAGTTGGGCGCTGATAAATCAAGCAACTTCTGGAACACAGGTGGCAGTTCATGCGAATATAATCAAAGAACAAGACTGGATTGACTATTATAAAAAAATATACAGTCTTCCAGTCTCTGTCACATTTCAGAGAACTCAAACAGAGGAGAGACCCTTCGAGCTCAATTATGATCGTGATGACATTTTATATTACATAAATAAAAGCAGCCATTCCAGGGCCCATGGCCCTGATGGTTTACCTAATGCAACTTTGAAACAATATCCAGATATTTGGGCCAACATTCATAAAATCATGTTTGATAATATACTACTCACTCAACTCATCCCAAATTCCTGGACTGGTTCAATCACCATACCAATTTATAAGAAGGGTGATCGTGCAAACCCAGCCTGCTACCTACCAATATCACTTCTTGATGCTCCTAGTAAAATCTTTGGACGCATCATATTAAAGGAATTAAATAAATGGTCATTACATGAAGGGAAGAGAGATCCTCTACAATCAGGGTTTGTGAGTGGGCTTGGCACGGTGCCCAACATGATTGCTCTAAGCATGATACAAGACCAAAGTGCCACAAGAAAACAGCCGCTATATTTGGCTTTCATCGACTTCCGAATGGCTTTCGATTCTGTTGATAGAAAGCTATTATATACCAAACTAGAAGCTTATGGATGCCCATCGTTTTTATTAACCTTGATCAGACTACTACACATGAATACCACTATGAGAATTAGGCGTACATATGAAGGCCTATTGTCAGCGGCTTTTAGCACTTTACGTGGCCTAAAACAAGGATTCATCTTGGCTTCAATACTGTTTAATCTTTTCATCCTTGACATGGGCTTATTCTTTCTTCAAATCACATCAGACTCTGCTAAACTAGGGTCCCAGCGTATCCCGTGGATGCTATACGCTGATGACCTAATATTAATGTCTCACACTCCAATTGGCTTGCAGAATCTATTAAATGCACTAACCGACTTTGTTGAATCAAATAATTTGAGCATCAATTTGGAAAAAACACAGGTTCTTGCTTGAAGAATTCTAAAAGACGTAGACAGTCTAATCATGTATGTTATCTGCATTATGTTCCGCTCAAGGTTGTTAATGAGTATAAATATTTAGGAGCTATTGTTTATAAAAACCCTTCACACATGCTGTACCATGATACCCTTAACATCAAGATGAATAATCTAATATCTCAAGCCAAGATTCTGAATTATAAATATGGTAAGTTCACCTGTAAACATGTGGTATTATTTTACGAGCTGAAAATCATCCCTATAATGCTATATGGAGCAGAATCAAAATTAAACAGTCATACAAAAGTATGGAATACTCTTGAAGGCCGTTTCTGGAAAACAATCTTGCATTTACCCAATTCCACTCCATTGCCGATAATTTGCTATGAATTGGGTTTAGTGTCAATGGCAGCTTGCTTAAGCTGGCGTATGTGTAATTTCTTTCGTAAATGTCTAATGGGCCGTGAGGATAATAACATTCTAGGCACAACAGCCCATTACCTTATAACTTCTAAGAATAATTTCCCAAAGAAATGGCGTGAAAATGTCTTAGAAATCATGGCTAAAGCTGACATAACTTTGACTCTATTACTAGAGAATCCTTCTCGCGCTAAAGTGAAATTGCATCAGTGGGACTGGATTCAAAATGAATCCATCTGCATGATTTACAAAGATTTTGACACTAACTGGTTTGGTCACAAAAAGTTGCGGACTATGACTTCGTACCTGCTAAAATGCCCTTCTAAAACCCTGAGGTAAATGTTTCTAAGGTTTAGGCTAAATCTGTGGCCTAAACGAGAAATCCTAACACGTCGAAAGAAAATTCCATCAAACCTGAACTACTGTTGTTTTTGTCAAATAACTACGGTTAAAGAAACGTTGCAACATCTAATAATAAGATGTCCAAAATTACTTCCACAAAGAATGATACACTTTAAGAACCTGGTTTGCATGTACAGTGATAAAAGTGATGATGAAATTTGGCAGGTTTTATTTTCAACAGCTAGACTAGCACTTATGAAAGCTATAACACAGTTTTTAGATTGTATCTTAACAGTGGAAATCAAACTTTAGTGAAAGAATAATGAAGTTATAATTTTTTTCTTCTTATTTGCCTTATAATGCTAGTTTTGTTTCATTTCATCACAATTATTTTTCTTTCTCTTTTTTTATCCCTACATTTTTCCTCTTGTTAGAAAATATTAACTGTTTTAATTATGTCTGAACTAAATGTCTGTATATTGTTTTGTATTTGAAAAGTTGTTTAATTTCAACTAAATCAAATTAAAAAAAAAAAAAAATATCCATCACCAACACTCTTGACATTCTTGTCATGAGGATCCACTTGAAAACCACCACTTGGTATGACTCTGAACTCGCAGACCTGAAACGAAAATGCAAACCTAAAGCTCACCCTCTGACAAACTGGCCTGCTGCCTGCTCCAAAGGATTTACAGACTCTCTCTCTGTGCCAGGAAAAGGGCCCACATTCAGGCAGGGGTATCTGTAGCAGCCAACAACACAGCTGAACTTTTCAAAATCTGCAGTGAACTTGCCAACGCTTCCACAGTATCCTTCTCCCCTAGTCCTTCTCAGGCCCTCTGCAATGCACCCGCCACTCACTTCACCACCAAAACTCAGGACATCCTGAACCGCCTATTCACTCACTCACTATCCCAACCCATCCCTCAGTGGGCGCTACAAAGTGGCTGTTTGGCTGCCTGGTCCCTGATCCTCCTTGATTGCTTATGCTGGAACTCGCCGTCGACAAGAAGAATCCTTCGTACTGCCGCAACGCGGCTTTGTTGGGACTTGCACTGCACTCTGTGCACAACACCTCTACCTCGCCCCCGGCGCAGCCCCCAACCCACCTCCACTGACGCCACCATTCTTTATTTACTAGGTGCGCGCGCATTCGTGCGCGCACATCCAAGTGGGCACTACAAAGTGGCTGTTTTGCTGCCTGGTCCCTGATCCTCCTGGATTGCTTATACTGGAGCTCGCCGTCGACAAGAAGAATCCTTCGTGCTGCCGTAACAGACTCTGTGCACAAGTAATAGTGCTGCTAAAGCTTTTCTTTTTTTTACTTTCTTGTTACTTCTGTTTGCCGCGGCTTTGCCGCGGGTCCTCTGCCTTGTTTCACTCTGTAATGCCCACAATTGCTAAATCCCCTTTTCTCTGTCTCTTACTGCAGCACCTCTACCCCGCCCCCTGCGCATCCCCCAGCCTGCCTCCACTGACGCCACCATTCTTTATTAACTAGGTGCGCGTGCATCGAAGTGGGCACTACAAAGTGGCTGTTTGGCTGTTCGGCGGAGTGGTGTGAGGGGTGAGTTGCACTTTACACTAGACAGTGAAGCATCATAACTTCCATTTGGGTACTAAGTCTGTTGATTGTTGCGCGTCCATTTTGAAGCACGTATTTCTAACCTTAGTTCGTAAAAACATTGTTTTTACAAATAGCACTTCCCCCTCATGGAATCCACTTTGAGAAACGGCAAACACATTTGTGACTCTTCTAAAACAATGCCATCTAAAACAATGTCCATACCGAAAATGGAATCTAAGCAAACCTTGGACAAGGATCAAAAATCCTTCCTTTCCATTTCTATTCAGGGTGAGGTACCTCCAAGCCCTGCAATGAAACTGCCTTCCTTACTTCCTGCATACCCTCTTGACCTGAAGCCCTCAGAAGGAATTATGCCAGCACACTCAAATCTACCCTTCGCCTTAAAGGCAGCTAATGATTCTGCCATTAACTTCAATGAAAATGCTGCAGGGGTTTCTAACATTCTCCAATTTCAAGAAGCAGGCACCGCTGATAATGCCTATGTGCATCCCTCTGATACCTCTATGTTAGCCCCAGGCATAATGGCAGCATTAGAAAGGTGCATAAGCCTCTCACTTGGTCCATCCACCCCAGCTGCATCCTCAAGTGGTTTTCGTGAATAGGTACATTTCCATCCCATCCCACTCCACTACCCCTACCATCTCTGCCCATAAAACATCCTACCTGCTCCAAAGCCACCAACTCCTTCTTCGCCCCGAGCAAAGCAGGGAGCTCTCCAACAATGGAATTCTTCCCCCAAAAGAAATTACACCTGGAAGATCCCTCTCTGCAGGAGTTTCCATCAAAACAAATGTCTCATGAGTCCATGGTTGCGCAGATTTCTCCTCACTCCTCGGTATCATCAATACCTCATGAGGGGAATTCTTTGCATGTATTGGAACAAGAGCTACATACTTTTCCCGTGCTCACAAAAATTTGAAATCTTTTGGATAAAGGGCACGAATATACTCATCTTCTCCTGAAAGACATGAAGGAATTAATTGCACTTAATTCCACAAAACTATCTAAAATAGAGGGATATATACTAGCACAAGAAGCGTGCCATACATTTCATGTAACTTGCCCAGAACGTTCTGCGGTGATTGTAAGGAGGAGCTTGCCCTTGATGTTGCCTCTGAATGCCCTGTCATCTCAAAGTACCCAAACTACGGAGTCTATGTTATTGTTAAACGGAACTCCCACCTCATTTGCTAACGTAGTGGCTAAAACTCTTGGCCCTGATGTTGTAATTCCATCTCCACCCATAATAGATCTAGTTGAAGTTGCGAGATTACAACATGAGCATCTTCTACAGGTCAAACAAATCTTGTTTAAGGCAAAATTAGTCCCTCCTGAATTTTTTCAGAATGACACGGCGGCATATACTGCGCCTATGGAACATATTTCACCTGATAGTCCATCAGCCATCAGTAATATCTTAGATGAGGCTGAAGCAGCCTCTGCTTCTAACTGTGAGATTCCAGAACCTGTAGATGTTATCTCCAATGCCTACCATCCTTCTCGCAGAATCAAAAAAGCTTTTCAGAGAGCGGTGAAAAGAAGAAACAAAGCAAAACTCAACAAAAATGCTTTGATTAAAACAACGGATTCAAGCTCCTCCTCGCATAGCTCAAATAATGTGCAACCTTCTAGCGTAGATGCCCAGAAAGCTTGTACAATTGCGAATGAAGATCAGCTCCTTAAGCCAGTTAAATGAAGAAAGTAAATTGGCACTTCAAATTAAATCCAAACAAAATGTGAAAAATGTTGTGAATATCAGTGCAACTGTATTGAAACTTAAACCAATTGCAGAGACCACAGTGTAGTAGAATTGTGTATCTTCAGCACCATCATCCAATAATGGTCAAGTATTACCCTCCTTTTTGGTCAAAGCAAACATGAACACTTATTTCACACTCTAGAAAATAAAAATAAATTATCTTTCAGGGGAGAGAGCCCCTCCTAGTAATACCACCTTAGAGCCCTCATCTTCTGTTCCCATGGTGGTTCATGCGATGATTCATCATCCTCCTTCTGGCTCGCTCGTCGAAGAACCTAATTTACCGCGACCACAGAACATCATCCATCATGTACTTGCAGCCTGTAGCGACTTGCCCTCTAATGCCAACTCCCTCACTTGTGCTCTCCCAAAGGATTAGCACTCTTCACTGCCTCTAGAAGAACATATTGTTAAATCATTGAAGTTGTTGTCCACAATTCTGCCATCATTTCCATTGGTTGTGAGCAATGAAACACTTAAATCGTTTCACGATATTCCGGAGGCAACACAAACCATAATTGGGTGGACTAGCAATCCCCAAATTAATGGAATGACACCTATCAACCATACATTTCTGATGAATGCACTCTACAAACGTAACTTGATCTCTCAAGATGTGGAATGGATTAAGTTACCACTCATTAAGAACAACCATATGCTTTGAAAAGGTGATGGCCTTCTTGGAATTTAAACCTTCAGTGATGTTAAAAAACTTAAATGGAAACATCCATTCTGCTACAAATCAATCTGATAACTCGCACATTTTAGTACAACTAGCTTCTCTTATATCTGTGCTGAATAGCCTCTTGGGGATCTTACCCAATGCAAAAACCCCACTCCAAAACAGTGTTGAAAATCCACCACCTACCTCGAACTCATAATGCAATAATTTGCTTATCCACTCGTGGAATTGTTGTGGATTAAAAAATCTTTCAACAAAATCTTTCAACATGGTTTGCTAGCACTGACATTTGGAACTTGCCCTCAATCTTCTTTATTCAAGAAACAATGTGCTGTAACGATTTCCAATTTGATGGCTTCACAGCCTTCCATAATCCGGCTACTCAGAAGACTTTGGGTCGTCCAGCTGGGGGCATTACTATATTGCTCAATAATAATCTTCGTTTCTCTGTAAATCATATTCATTCTACTCAACTGTTTCTTCTAGTTGACTTGTACATTTATGTGCCTTATCCCAAAAACGTTGTTCTCATATCTATTTATTGGCGTCCTTCTTCCTTACATATTGAGGATGCAATTAACATCCTAAATAATACCTTAATAGACATAATTAAAAAACATCCTCCAGTGGAAATCATTTTAGGTGGCGACTTTAATGCCTTTCTCTACGCGATAGCTCAAGCAGCATTCCCAACGGCACAACTATGTAC
Organism: Ambystoma mexicanum; assembly: GCF_040938575.1. Lineage (NCBI taxonomy): Eukaryota > Metazoa > Chordata > Amphibia > Caudata > Ambystomatidae > Ambystoma > Ambystoma mexicanum. The sequence goes on along the minus strand of NC_090930.1, from coordinate 1,245,464,516 downwards.
TTTAAGCACTCTTTATCGAATGGTTTGAGATGGCTTAATTTCCTTCTGTGTTGGGACCTGTACGTTATCAAATCAAAATATCAAAATCGATTTTTAACATGGAAGAGAGGAAGTGGAAGTTCTACAATTGAATTCATAGTTTCCTCTAAGAACTTAACTGGCAGACTTTCTCCTATTACTACCTTTTGTCCACCTTATGGTGATCATTCATTTCTTTCAAGCACTATGATGTTGGTAGTAGAACCTTTTTCTGTGCTGCCTCCTTTGGCTTTAGTTCAAATTGATAGAGCTATGCTCTCAATTCATTGGAATATTTCCACTTGTCGTCAACTAACATTTTTAGTTGATCGTGACTTATGGCCCGACCCGAACATAGATGAAAAGTCATCACAGGCGATTCTTAATTGGAACCTTCAAATGATTCAGTCACATCTTTCAGTCTTAGCTGAATCGGCGAAGAAGACCCATGCGGCCGCAAGAACTCGTCCTGTTCAATCGAGCACTTTTGTACTTTTGAAATCAAAAAAAAAATTGGATTTGAGAAATCTAAAAAAATGGTTCTTTTCTCCTGATACCCCAGCATATAGTGCTGCCAAAAAAACTCTGTTAGGAATACATCAAAATAGATTAAAAGCAGCTTGTTTTTCTTCTCATCTAGTAGAAAATCAAAACATGGTACGACACATATGTAACCATAACATCAGAGATATCTGGAAGATCCTTCATTCGGCAAACAAAGCCTCTCATGCCTTTCTGGAATCAGCTATTGATGGCACAACCTTGTTCGCTTTTTTTGAGCAAAAATATTTACTTCCCTTAAGATTTGTACACTTTGACATCAGTAATATAACCTCACAAATTCCACCTTTATGCCCTTGGTCAATCGAAGATATCTTATTTGCGATCACGAAACTTAAGACATCTAAATGTGCCGGACCTGACGGCTTTCCACCATGTGTCATTAAAGACAGCCCTCTTTTCTGGGCAACTGTGTTTATAAAGATCTATTAATCTATTTTCAAAAACAAATGCCTGTCACAATCACGGGTTACATCGATTATAATCCCCCTACACAAAAAAGGCCATTTGAATGATCCATTTAATTTCCGTCCAATTGCCCTCATAGATGTTGCAGCTAAAATCTTTGCGCTTCTATTATTAAAAGAGGTGGAAATTTATATCTCTAAAAATAGTATACTCAACAAAGCTCAGACAGGTTCCAGGAAATCAATGGGGACTCAATTGAACGCAACCATCCTTGCACATCTAACTGCTGCCTCACATTCTTCAGCTCATGGGCCCATTTACATTGCCTCTTTAGATCTCTCTTCTGCCTTTGATTGCGTAATCCGTGGCAGACTCTGGCAAAAAATGTTAGATTACAAATTTCCGTCTTTCCTAGTTGCACTCATTGCATTACTTCACCATAACACAAAGTACGCATTTCTAATGCGGGACATTTGACTGAATCTATTCCCACTTCTATCGGTGTCAAACAAGGGTGCAATCTTGCTGCTGTACTCTTTAATTTGTATCTATCAGACATCAATAGAATTTGGGATAATACCAAATCATTTGCAGTACGCCTTGGTAAGCTACATCTGTCATGGCTTGCTTATGCGGATGATGTCCTTCTTTTTGATAGCCCTCACTCAGGACTTCAGAGCGAATTGGAATGCTTCTCCTACTATTGTAAAGTAAATAACCTTTCGGTGAACTCAGTGAAATCCAACATCATTGTTCTCTCATCGCGTAAGAAATTACGCAAATTTCGCTGGCACATCGATTCACATGATATTCAGTTGTTCAAGCAGATAACCTACTTAGGTTATAACTTGGCAAATAATTCCTCCTTGCTATTTTGGCAAAAAGCTTTAGCAGAGAAAACATTTCCTCTATATGGGCAAATGAAAATTATTTACCATAACTACTGTACGTTGTCTTTATTGCCTCTCTTTGAGTTCTATTTAAAGAAGGTAGAAGCGATCATCCTTTGTGGATTAGATCTCCGCTTATCTGATCTTGGTTCTTTTCTTAATAAACTACAAGCAAAGCTCTGGAAATCTACCTTGTGCTTCCCCAATTACCTACCCAATTCAGTACTTCGTCACGAGTTGGGTTTAAACACACTAGCTTCCCGCTATAATTGGCGTATTCTCAATGTATACATAAAGATGCGTTTTCCTCAACCAAACTCACTGTACGAGGACTTCCTAAATATGCTGAATGAGTCTCAACTGTTGTCTATAGTTAGGTTCAAGAAGCGAATACTTGCCATGTTGTCCGAGATTAATATTCTTCCGGAAGAATTACAAGTCAAATGGCACATAAACGCTTTTTTCTAAACGATTGAGCTACAACTTCTGATCAAATCATTTCTTACTCATCTTTCTCTGAATATGCTGTGTTTAAGCACAAGCAAGTTCCTCGTTTGCAGTATTTAATATTATGTCCTTGCGCTGAATCTCGTGCACTGTACATGAGATTCCGTCTGGACTTATTCCACACTAAATCGAGAATCACTCATTGGTCCACTTATAGCAATACGGTTCCAAATTTTTTCTGCAGATTCTGTAACAACATAGAGTGCATAGAAACGTTAAAACATCTTTTTCTTGTTTGTCCTTACTTTGAAGTACAGAGGCTAAAAATCCTGAAGTCCTTTTGCTCCACGTACACCGAGTTAGGACGTGAACTCATATGGGCAAGATGCATGTGGGGTACTACCAACTCTATAATACTTGCAACAGTACGTCTGTTGCGGATCATTGACTCTGCTCTCACTTCCCAAAATGTTCTTTTAAGGTAATATAACAAAATTGTGTTTTTCTGTTTGTGAAACCCATCCATTGATCTTGGTCGGCCAGGGTTACACGTGTATTTGATTTGATTCTTTTTTATATGTTCTACTTTTTCAAATGTGTTTAATAATGTTTTAATGTGTTTTTCTATGTAACCAATGTGTTAATTCTATATGTTTTAAATTGTAAAAAATAATGTTTGTAAAATGCTGCTACGATGGTATTAAGTTTTGCTACATTTTTTGTAAAGATACGTAAGCATAAAAAAAAAAACAAAAACAAAAAAACACCCCTCTCCCCTTTGCCTCAGTTGGCCACTAACCCTCCTCCTTCCTCTTCGCCCCTGTCTCCCCAGAATAATTCACCAAAGTTGTCCGCTCCATGAAGGTCTCTCCCAAATAGTTTTCCCTTGCTCATCCAGAACCATCAAGAACAACATTTGCTCGCTGGCCCCTGCACTCACTGATCTCTGTAACCAATCCTTTGCTATGGGTTCTTTTCCATCCTCCCTCAAGCACTTACTTGTGTGCCCCTCCTTAAAAAACATCAGCAAACCCTTCTTGTCCAGCCAACTAACGCCCCATCTCCATAACCCCATTCCTGGGGAAACTGCTGGAGAGGTTGGCCCTGTCCCAACTCAACTATCAAACTGAACTTGTTGGCGGTCTCCACAACAAACAATCTGGAGTCTGAGCATCCAGAGGCATGGAATCTGCTCATCTGAACACCTGTGAAGAACTAACTGCTTACATCCCTGGATTCCAACTCCACTAGTGTCCTCATCCTTCTAGATCTCTCCTCTGCATTTGACATGGTCAACCACGCCATCCTCATACAAAGGCTCCACAAAACCCTTGATATCTCTGAGCGGGCACTGGACTGGCTGCCCTCCGTTCCTAACTGACCTCCAAAGTCATCCTGGGCACCTTCTCCATTCCAACTTCCTTCTCCACCTGTGGCGTCCCCAGGGCTCTATTCTCTCACCTTGGCTCTTTAACATCTACCTTACACAGCTGGCACGTCACATCTCCTCATTCTCCCCCAACTTCTAGCATTATGCTGCTGAAACACAACTCTTCTTCAAACTTCCTGCTGACGCCCTTGCACCTTCCATCATCCCTGACTGCCTTACTGCCATCCAGGCCGGGTGCACTTTAATGATCTGTGTCTCAATGTCAGCAAAACAGAGATCCTTCCTATTGGGAACCCTGCTCCTGCCCTTTACTCTGGCCTTCCTCCACGGGCTCTCCCCCGTCTCTCTCTTTAGACGCCAGAAGTCTCTGAGTCATCTTGGACTCCTCTCTCTCCTTCCTCCCTCAAACTCAGGCCATTGCCAAGAAGTCCCAATTTGAGCTCTTCCTTCTCAAAGGAATTTTACATTGTCTCACCTTCCCGCAGAGGCTCAATGTTATCTGGGCCCTGGTTCTCTCTAGGGGTGACTATTGCAATAGTCTCCTCCTGAATCTACCTTCTCCCACTCTGTGACCCCTTCAGCTAATCAAAAATAGGGCAGCAGGACGTATCCTTGGCCTCAAGCCCATGGACCACATCTCTCCTGCCCTACAAAGTCTTCACTGGCTCCCGGTTGCTTCGTGGATTCAATTCAAATCCCTCTGTATCATCTACAAGGCTGTCTGGGGCCAGCGACTGCACTATCTGCAGCTCTTTCTTACTAAATATTCCCCCTCTAGACCTTTGTGCTCCACTGGCACCAACTCCTTGTGAGTAAAGCGTTTTGCTAAACAGAGGGCAGGTGGTTGATTGCTTTCCTCAGCTGTGTCCCTTCTTTTCAACTTCAGCAGGACTTTCTTAAATTCTGGAAGATCTTCAAGACCTTCCTCTTTACCTCTTCCTTCCCGCCCTCTCTCCTCTGCTAATCTCACAGTCACATGATTGCTGTTCACGGCCCTTATGCATCCTCGGTGCCCTGACCTCCCACACCGAATCACTGCAGCTTCTGTCTATCCTCAGCACTTGCCTCGGCTCACTCTCCATCCAGGGAGGCTTGCGCTTACCTTACATTGCACTTCACCTGTTGCTCACCCATCAGCACCACAGCAACTATCCCATTGCCTGTCCCTCTGCACTTGCACGTTCTGAACACTCACAAGGCATAATAGGTTTATCTTCCCCTCCCCTCTGTATTTGATATTTATTTTCTGTATTGTAATTGTTTCTCATTCCTTGCCCCCTCCCTGTTGCCCTGTGGACACTTTGAAACAGTATTTACTTACTTTATAAGTAGTGCCTAAAAAGTGAACAATAAATAAATAAAATACAAAATAAATACATGCTAAGGACTATAATGAAAGATTGTCATGAAAACAAAGCAGTGGAAGGAAGGATAAGGACTGTGATTTGTATTTGTGCAAGTGCATATCCAAAATAGGAACTCAACAGGAGAACCTGTATCTAGGCACAGATGAAACTGATTAGGAATAAAGAAGATTCCTAATAAGGGTAAAAGAAGCTTGAGAACCAAATCTATACTGGATTTTCTGAAAAGGGTGTGTTCGTTTTCAAAATGTCTGAAAAGAATGCTCTAAACAAATTTCCAACCGTAGTAGTTTCCAAAGTCTAAGACCTGCCACTGAAAAGCATCTGTCCCTCTGTTGTCACACCGAGAATGATGCTGTCAGATCTAAAGGCATCTTCTGAGCCTTTACTATGTCAGAAAAGAACAAAGATAGGGTGGGGCCAACTCGTGTTTACACCTATACACCAGACATAACACCTTAAAGGTGACTCATTGGCATACAGTAAGCCAATGAAGTTCCCAAGAGTATGTCAGAAAATAATCAGTTTTAGGTAACCCAAAGATAAGATGTACTGCCACGTTTTGCACAGCTTGAAGTTTGTGCACCAGCATATCAGGTATGTCCGATGTAAAATTCAATAGAAATACCCAAGCAGGAGTTCATAATAGGGGCCACCATTGGGGCAAAATCTTCTTTTGGAATACATTCTAAAGCCTGCTTGAGCAATCAAATGTGAAGAATGGCACTTTGTTAGCCTGACTGGATAAATATAGGGCTGAATCCCAAATTACGCTCACAATACTTACTTTGGTCATGAAGGAAGTGGGAAGGCTAACAAACAAGGGGGCTAGGCATCCACCGTAGCTATTGAGAATATGTCTGGGATCTAACAATAACACTAATCCATTTAAGCAGGATTGAGCTGAAAACCATTACCCAACATATAGTTATGATCCCTATCCAGACCTTTCACTAAAGAGGAAAAGGTGTCTGAAGAAGCAGACACTAACACAAACTTGCGTATCATCCTCATAATAATACAACTTAAACTGAAGGCCCATTAGTGGTTGAAGATAGATGTTAAAAAGGATGTGAGACAACAGTGATTCCTGTGAGACTCTGAAAACTACCTCAATAGGATTGGACACAAACCTGCCCATTTTCACCATTTGGAGGCCATCAGTCAGGAAGCTCTTCAACCGGAATAGTGTATGCTCTGACATCCCAGTAAGGAATTGTAGGTGGGGAAACAAAATGAAGTAGTCTAAACTTTCAAAAGTTGCTGTGAGATCCAACATGAATAGCAGCAAAAGATGCCCCTTAATCTGCGAATGAAAGACTATCATCCAACACATCTATCAATGCAGATTCAGTACAATGCTTTGGGCGGAAACAGGATTGTCACAGATTGTCTGCTTTAGGAAATGTTGAAGTTTCATGGTAACAATTTGATCCATTTTTATTTATAATTGTTCTTTTATAACATGCTTCCAAAACAAACACGCTGCTCCTGAGCTATCCTTCCTCCCCATTACATTAGCAATCCAAGAACACTGGAAAATAGCACAGAAATTATTCATGAGGCTTGAATCTAATGTATTAATTTTCAGGAGAGGGGAGACAAACTCAGATTTTAACTGGATTGAAATCACTCCCTGAGCAAAAGAGAGATCATTACCACATTCACCAAATGCTCTGAAAAATGATGGATTGGTATAGCTGAGAGAACATCTAATTTAAATTGTATAGGTTTGAGCCTCTACAATAGAGGAAGTACAGTCTTGTCAATCTGAACTTTAAATGGTCCAAATGGCCATCTCACCTAAAACATGATAGGCTTGTTGCTTTTTGAGTTTCTCTTGATTATCCATAATTTTAGAATGGAAAAATGTGTTAAGCTAAGAGGCTAATTTCATGAAGGGCTTTGCGATCTGTAGAACACGTATGTGGGAGTATACTATGTCTGATAATGTGACTGAATCCCTTGTAGAGTCAGTTACATGTCAAATATTTAAATCATCTAAAATTAAAAAAATGAGTAAACCTAAGTTAGTGATGGACAGGAATTCATTAAAAACAAAGAAAATAAGGAGAGCAAGCACACCCTTTCTTATATATGTTCTGCATACAAGTTCAATATATTCCTTAATTCACAACTCCACTGACTCTTATACTAATCAGTTTTTCCCGGGTGCCGGGGAGGAAAAAAACTGACTCTGGTATCAATAGGTCAACAAAGATATAGAAGAAACGAAGTTCCTATCGGTAATAAGAACTCCCGTCCCCTGCAAACCATTCAATAGTGGAAAATGACTTTCCAAACAAAACACTATTTCAATGTGTTTGTTCTATCCGGTTATCGAAAAAAAAAAATTGATGCAGTCAGAATTCACAAAAACCAATTGCAGGCATTCAGTCAACATATTTAAATTGTTTTACTAGTGGTGATTTTCAATGTTTCACAAAATAATTTGAATAAACTTATTTTCAATGTTTACATGAGTTCTTTTCACTCAGTAAGTGAGTTCAGTATACCAGTTCAACGTAACACTCTTAGAAACTTCAAAAACAAAAAACAAAAATGTTTACTAATTAGCTCGATGCGTTTCGAGAGATTTCCCTCTCTTCTTCAAGAGCAACAAATAATTTCTAATTGGTACAACACCAAATATTTTCAATAATTCTTCATTCCTACATTACAAAATTAAACATTTCTTTTGACAATTATGTTCCAGAATGTTCCTTATTGTTTTGTTCCAACTATTCCGTTGTGAAATCATGGAAACGTCATCTATTCTGTTGTCACCAGTTCATTAATGGCAGTCTGTGGATAATGTGAAATATGTGTTAATGATTTACTGGATCATTGCGCTTATGTAATGTTTCTACCTCCCATAAGTTCAAAACTGTACCTGTGTATTCATGTAATCAACAGTCTGTACGATAAGGCTGTTCCAGATTTCAAAAAGAGCTTCCAGTGTATGTAATCTTGGAAGTGGATAGCCTGAAAGGTAAGTGTGCACACTCTAATTATCTGTATTTGCGCAATATGTTACACTCTTTTCAGTTTACAATAAGTGTAAGTTAGCTTACTGCTTTTACCTGAATTCTGGCCGTGTCCGCCGCCTATATTACTCCCTTGTTCCATTCTTTCTCTTGTGGCATGGGATTTCAATCAGCGCATACAGTGCACAGAGATTTATTCCTGGTTTCTACCTATTCCAATAATACCATGTGTTAGCGTGGCACTTAACGTTACTACTGTTGATACTATTGTAAATAAGAAATATCTTTCACTTTACCTCTATTTTAAGGTCCACTGTCCATGAACGTGTGTCTCCTTCTTCCATCTTTCTCCTGGTGAAAAACTCGTTTTTTGGCGATTTTGCTATATATTGTCATGTGTTTAATATCAGAGTCTTTCTCTTTATCCAAGGGCACGAGACAAAGGTGCCCTTTATCGCCTTTTTTGTTTGATTTAGCACTTGAGCCATTGGCGGCTTATATTAGGCAATGTGGAGAAATTAAAGGTTTGTGTGTTGGAGGTGTGGAAGTTAAAGTATTGTCTTATGCAGATGATATGCTGGTCCTGTTGTCTAATACTGAACAATGTGGATTGGTTCTGAAACGGATGTTTGAAGAAGTGGGTGAGATTTCGGGCCATAAAATAAACTGGAATAAGACTAAGATATTCCCGTTGTCTAATGAGTGTAGTAAAGATATTTTGAAAGTATGGAAATGCAAATGGTCCCCTGAGTATGTTAAATATCTTGGTGTGTATATCATTGGTGATTTGAGGAAAATTATGCAATATAATATTGATAAACTAGTGGATAAAATGATATATCCAATAAGACTATGGGAAAGACTTAATTTATCATTATGGGCAAAGATAAATGCGATAAAGATGATTTTATTACCAAAAGTGTTATATATAATCCAGTCGATTCTGTTATTGATTTCCAAAAAACAGATTATGCAAATTGAAAAGATTTTTCAATGTTTCTTGTGGGGGTTGGGAAAGAAGCAGCGGATCCCTAGATTTATGCTGATGCAAAGTGTGGATGAAGGAGGTTTTGGATATCCTGACTTAAATAAATACTGTACGGCGTTCCTGCTCAAGAAGGGTACTTATTATTATACGAATGATGACTTCACACGCATGGAGAGAGGGGTTTGCAATCCGTATCGTTTAAATAGCCTTTATACCATGGGCAATATGTCGGTTAATAGATTAAAGTTGAAGTCTATAGTGGCAACCAGGCAAACCTTGCAGGGATGGTTTGGAGAGAATAACCAGTCATATGGTTTTAGTGAAGATGCTTCCCTTTGGCACAATGAGGTTTTACAATTAAATAATAGATGTTTCATTTGGCAAAATTGGGTTTGGAAGGGGGTTTTGACAATAGGTGATATATTGGATGGTGATGATCTTTTGGCATTTGGGGACATACAGAGGAAATATGGGTTGCATGAAAGAGAAAGACAAAAATATGAAGACCTGAGCTCCCTGATCTATCTTAGGAAAAGGATGATTGGCAATTAATTGGGAATCACACCCGCACTGTGACAATTGCTTACAGGACAGGAATATTCTGTGCATACATATATGTCCTTTATGCAATTGGAAGATAAACATGTTGCGGCGTGGGATAAATTGAGAATGGTGTGGTCGGATGATCTAAATATGTATTTTACGAACAGGGAATGGAAGGATATTCTTAGGGTAAGTGCCAAAATGGGTACGGATTTGAACTTGCGTCTGATTAGACAGAAGGTGGTGGGTAAGATGTACTGGACACCAGTTAAAATGTATAAACTGCGGTTACAAACTGATAATCTATGTTGGGGATGTGGAAATGATCTTGGCACCCTTTGTTACGCTCACCTGGCTCCCACAGAGGCGTCAATCTGGACTGGACTGCTGCAGTCTCCACCAATGTGACGCGTAGGGCCGAGATGACGGACTGGACTGGCCCACCTAGCTTCATTTGCTTGGCCCGTAGGAATATTCTTCTGCAAGTGGAGAAAGGGAATTAACCACCCGTGGAGTTGAGCGTAAATCCCCCCACCCCGTTGTTCTCCCCACTGGTCACCTTGGATGTCCCCTCTTATAGTCTCACCTGATGATTTGAAAAGATGAGCTCTCCATCCTGCATTGAGCGCAGGGGCGCGTAGATAACCAGTTGCTTCACTGGCTCGAAGGAATTGGTGAGTTCCAGGACAATATTGACTCCGATATTTCCCGGCAAGACGCCGTAAGTATGTAGTTCGTAAGAGTTCAAATGCCTGACTTTCACTCTTGTCCGATTCCTTGCAGGTTGCAGCTTGACCCTACTGAAGAGTTCCTCGTGGCAACCGGTAATATTCTGGTAAGGATTTGTATTATCCAACACAGTTCGATAAAATAATGTCAATATGTAACCTGTTGCTTTCTCCCTTATTCAGGCGCTGAGAGAAAGTATGAAGTCTCGGGGAATAATGCCTCCGGCGGTAAAATCAGGTAAGTCTTCTGTGGTGAGGAGGGTTCCCCTTGTTAGTCCCTTTGTTTCACCTTGCTGTCCTTTTGTTTCCCCTTAGGGGCCAGGGTTCAGCTAGGATGCAGTGGAAGCTGCGCCGACCCGTGAAGAGGAATAGTACCCCCGGTGGTAAAATCAGCTAAGTCTATGGGGGGGTATTCCTCTGTGTATTCCCTTGGCTCACCCTGCTGTTCTTGTCTTCTCCTTAGATGCCGGAGTGCGGCGGGAACATGCAGGAGGATGCGGTGAAATGTGAAGATGCTGTGAAGGCTGGTGAGTTCAGCGCGGCGCTGCAGCAGGCGAGGCGACGCGCATAAAATAACTTCTTTCTTCCAGCTCGAAGGCGCGATGGATCGGGAATTCAGGTAAGGATCAAAGGTATTGCTCTTGTTCTAACCTTTTCTCTTTCTTTCTCCCTTTTGCTAGGAGCTCCAAATTCGAGGCGGGCATGGCAGAAGACTGGATGCAGACTTGCAGGCACGGTGAGCGTTACGCTGCTGGATGCAGAATAACGCGAAGCGTGTGCTGCTCTTCGGGCGTGGTTTAAATAGCCTTCCAAAGTAGTTCCAGGTAAGTATTCCTCCCAGCCCCACCCGAGTAAAAAATAGTCCCTAGGTAAAATAGTCCCTTCCAAGCCTCTTTTGGTTTGGAGCTCTTGCAGCATTGTCTGCATCAGGTAAGTTTGCAGCATGGTCTGCATCAGGTAAGTTTTAATCTATGAGCCTGGCACCTATGGCGCCAGGACTGACTCTCCATATGAGCCTGGCGCCTAGCCCCTAGCAGGGGTTGTTGGGCTTGCTTGGGGTAACTTGATGCCTGCTTCTGGGGTTGCTGGACTTGGTCTGGGTCCCCGGGGGTAGGCATCATGACACCCTTATGCATCTTCTATGGGATTGATCTAGAGTTCGGACTTTCTGGACTGATGTGATTGATAGAATTGATTTAATTTTGGATGTAGCTTTACAGAGATCGGGTGGGAAGATTATCTTATTTCTACATCGAGGTAGGTGTAGGCGTTCTTTGAAATATAGTGGTTGGATAAATAAGGCTTTATTGGTGGCCATAATTCTGATCCTTCGAGTTTGGAAAACCAGGAAGAAGCCTACAGTTAAAGATTGGTTAGTTGATTTGCGCACCTTATCGAATTTTGAAAAGTTCTCATTTAGAGTGAAAGACAAGTAAGAGGTGTACAATCTGTTTTGGGATCCATTCAATGCCTTGTATGATTGACTATATAGGCTGCAGATTAGTATGAGGAGTGGGTAGAAATGGTGTAGTGGGAAAAGGAAGAGGAAAGGCAAAGAGATAAGCAGTTGTAAAACGATCAATTGGTATACAACCTTTGAACACACTTCTAAGTTCTAGACCACACTTTTGAGACGTCTGGACCATACTTGCTGACTGCATGGAAACATTCCAACAGGGTTACCAAGCCCATATCCATATTGCTTTCCCCTTGCAAACTCGAATAGCAGTGAGCATTGATGAAAGTTAAACATGCGTTCGAACATCAATAAAATAAAAGGGGGTGCATGGGGCAATCGGTGTAACGGACAGATGATCTGGATGTTGGTATGCGCACTTTAAAGAAGCCAAAAGAATTTACATTTAATCAAAAACATTTTATATGTCCTGCAAAACAGTCAACGCCAATAGAGAGTACCGTTAAACGTGTGGCTGGACTGCACGTCTGTGCTGAAGGGGTGCAGTACGCACACTTCTGCATGTGGTCACATGGTAGAGAGACCGGATGTTGCAATTTCACCTTTCTCCACCACCTCCAGCACCCCTCTCACAAGCAAGTGCTTGCGTTTGCCAGTACCTGAAATAGTCCAACTTGCAGATGCTGTCCTTGTCCTTGATGTAGCAGTTCGTGTGTCTGCCCAGTGAGGTTCTGCACACGCTGCATGAGAGGTAGCGCACGTGCAGGCACAGACCATTCACCTGCACGAGAGGGGGGAGAGGGAAGGGGGTGAAGAAGAGGATTCGTTATGAGGGGAAATCACACGCTGTTTCACAATTGACCGAATTGTGAAGGTCAATTGTACCATATATGTGGGGGGAAACCCCCCACAATCCCCCACCCAACGCCAAACCCCCCAAAACCCATATATATATATATATATATATATATATATATATATATATATTCAGTCAATTGTGAAAATGTCAATTGTGACCCTTTAAATTCGGTCAATTGTTCATTCGAACAATTGTAAACGACCAATTTGGGTAATACCTGTTCAAATGCACTCTTTTGCCTCTGGGGGTGCCAGAATGTCAGAACCACTACACCTACCATAACAATTGTTTTCCAACTTTAAAGCATTATACTTCCTCAACCCATGTGTGCCCTTCCCCATCCATCCCACTACTAGCCTGTGCCAGCAGTTTCTGCAACGCCAAACAATTGACATGGAGCAGCAGCAGTGTGATGGGGCACTGGTGGGCCAATCTAGGCCTAGCATTGAACTGGCCCGGGCCGCCCGCCTGCACTGGCACTTATTTTTTTTACAAATTAAGCACTGCCTCCACAATACTTCAACTCCCACCTCCACATGACAACCCCCTCCTTCCCACTACAACTCTCTCCACTACTTTACCCATGTTCCTACTCAAAAAAACCCTTCACTCACACAAACACTTCACATACACTCACTGCCCCTTTCCTCTTAACTTGTTAGCCTCTCATGCAAACACAGTACCACTTATTCTCACTAACCAATACCTTTGATATTGATATTGAAAGGTTATTTATAATGTGCCTATACACAAGTGTTTCAAGGCGCAACCAGGCAAGGGAGGGGGAACAACGGAGTACAAGACAAATGGTTTTACTAGGCCTAGCATCATTTAGATGATGCAAGTGCTCATACAGCAAGTGCAGGGAAGAGGGTACGGGAAGGAGTGCACCCAGAGCAGCAGGATGAGTTCAGTGCAAGGAAGGCTGGGACCCCAAGGGGAATCACACCCCTGTAGTGCAAGGGAGGCCAGGCGGCAGTGCAGGAAGGCTAGCAGGCAAGTGCAGAGAGACTGGGAGGGTGTGGGGGGATGGTGTCATGTAAGACTCAGGGGAACACCAAGCTGCCAGTCAGCAGAACAGTGCAGGAGGAATGGAAGGTTAGCAGGGGAGAGGAAGCGAGAAAGAAGAGGAGAAAAGGAAGGTCTTGAGGAGCTTTCGGAATTTAAGGAGATCCGGCTGAAGGCAGAGAGAGGCAGGGAGGCCGTTGCAGAGCGAGACACCTGCAGACGAGAGAGATCTACCCCCAATCTCTACTTGGAGAAGCGACTCACCCACAGAGAATTATAAGTAGAAGAGCAGAGGGCTCTAGTAGGAAGGTACTTAGGAAGAAATATTTGGAGATAGCGAGGGCCCCGGAGGCAGAATGCCTTGTTGACAATGCAGAGAGTATTGAACTTTATCCTTGTAGCCACTGGGAGCCAGTGCTGGGCTTTCAGAGCCCGAGAGACGTGGTCCCTGGGCCAAGGATAAGTCTCGCTGTCCTGGTCTGTATGAGTTGTAGAGGAAGAAGAGTAGAGTTAGGCAGATTGAGAAAGAGGCTGCTGCAGTAGTCCAGCCTAGAGAGAACCAGGGCTCTGGAGATAGTGACATCTGGGGGTAGGTGAGAAAAGGGAGGATACCTCTAAGGAGGTGCAGCTGGAAATGGGCCTTTTTTAGCAGGTCTGCAATGTGTGGAGAGAAAAAGAGAGAGTGGAGTCAAAGATGACCCCAAGGTATGAGGGTGAGTGCAGAGGGCCCAGGGAGGTCAGCAAGAGTGAGAGGGAAAAGCGGGAGAAGGATATCAGTCTTAGTGGCATTAAGGCCTGAATAGCAGGTAGACAGTCAGGGATGAACGAGGAGGAGGATGGCAAGGGTAGCCTGAAAGAGAGCTGCATGTCATCCACTTAACACTGAAAATTAGAGGAAAGGGTCGCGATCAGGAGGCTCAGAGGGGCCAGGTAGACATTAAAAAGCCAGGGGGAGAGGATAGAGACCTGGGGAACACCACATGTGGGGAGAGAGGTGGTGGAGAATAGGGACCCAAAGTGAACCTGGGAAGGTCAGTCCAAGAGGAAAGAGGACAGTCATGCCAGAGCCTGATCCATGATGCCCAAGGTATCATGGAGATGAGTGATCATGATGTTGTGGCTCACTGTGCCATTACCAGAGGATAGGGTGAGCAGAATGAAGACAGAGGGAGAGCTACAGTCAAGGTTAGAGAGCAGATCTTCACAGGTGTTCAGGAGAGTAGTTCCCGTTCCTCTGGTTGATCTGATGCCAGACTGATGGTCATGGAGACAATAAACAGCTTCAGTGTAGAGGGTTAGCTGGGAGATAGCCAACTTTTCCAGGAGTTTGCCCAGGAAAGGAGTGATAGAGATCGGGCGAAAAATTGCCAGAGTGTAGGGCTCGGAAAATGGCTTTTTTAGTAGGGGGTGCACAAGGGAGTGCTTGAGAGGAGAGGGGAAAACTCCAGTGGCGAAAGAGTGATTGCAGAAATCAGCCAAGGCTGGAGCAAAAGAACCAATGCTGTCCTTTATGGTTCTGGACGGGCAGTGGGTCACCTATTTGGATGAAACTTTCATTGACCAGACGTGTCGGAAACATCATCAGGTGTGACAGGAGAGAGGGATTCAGAAATCAACTCCTTACTCCACTTATCCTTCCTTCCTCCTGCTGGTCCGTTGGTCAGCCACCTTCTCCTCCTCAGACCTCAACCAAACAACCCATACCTTCCAGCTTCCTGTTGCCTGATGTATGCATCGTTACCTCCTGCCATTTGATCACTTACTGTGGCCAATCTGGCCCTATCTTCCCCATCTGCAAGGAGTTACAAGCAGCAAATATGTTACATGGTTGGTTATACCCCGCCCATTTTCTCTGTGTGGGCCCACCACGAAATAGTGATGATGGCCCAGGGAGTAGAACATCCAGGTTGATGTTAGGGGCCCTTGCTCTGGGCCCCCCCAAGGGTAAGTGCAGACTTGGTGGGGTCTGTGCCCTATTGTTACATCCCTGGTGATATAGTTAGTAGGCCAATGTTTTTTTTTTTTGCTGGTGATGCTTGAAATCTTTGCACAACTTCTACCACAGCTGCATAGGCATTGCAATGGTTTGTCCTTCTATCTCTGCTGCTTTTATCTTTGGCTGTAGAACACAGGTAGCGAGGGACACTAGAGGGCTCCTCTCACTTGATACAGTACAGGTGTCTGATATTGTGATCAGGACAGTTTGTTGCACCAGAGGGCTTTCTTTTTCTCTCTACCACTGCTTGCCTTGGCTCAGATCATGTGTGTTTATTAAAGAAACATTAGAAAGAATCAGGTAAGAATCTTATTTCTTAGGGATCATGTGAAACAAAGGGATGCCACATTAAACATGCTGGGACAAAGCGGGGTAGAAATGGGGGCCATCCCAACTGCCACTGTCCCCATCTGGAGAAGGACTGGCAATAGATGTCTGCCTGGTTCGCTTTCACCCACGGCTGAGAGTGGTTCCCTTTGCATACCTTCTGGATAAGGCCACGTTACTGGCCTTGTTTCAGTATATACAGGGTAGATATTCATTGTTTGACAATCAATTGATTCCAATCTATACTAATGTTCAAATCTTTTTCCACTCTATTTAAAAGTTTCATCTGTTTCTGTTCTGTTTGAATGAGCATTTTATCCACATTGCTTCCTCTTGGATTTTATCTAACTTGTTGCAAAATTAATCCTGGTAACTGTATTTCATAGCTTGCACAAAATGGTCAACAAGCCGTTTATACACCTCATGATTGCGTATACAAGACCATTGCTTGCATATCTTCTTTTTGATTTGTTGTTATACAGTGATTTAAATGAATCCAAAATATCAAATTAATTCATAACGAATCCAAAACAACGAAAAATAAAACATTATTTGGTAACAATATATAGGGTGGCGGTTAAGCGGTTAAAATGGGTTTGGGTGGTTTTAGTGGGCTCTCAAACATAGGGAAATGGTGGGGTTAGAGGGAACCCCCAAAATTTGAAAGAACATCAATATTTGTCATTGTTTATTAATTCATTCTCTGTTATTTGATTTGTTTAAATCACATTGAACCGATTTGTCTAGTTGTTTTGCCTATGTGTAACAAGTCACAGGGAAACATCCTGTGATCTTTGATGTCCTGGGTATTAGTCTGAGCAGTATGTAAAGACAGTCCCAAAAAGTCCCAAACATACCCAGAGGAACTGGAGTCAATCGAATTCAGACACAAATGAAGGAGTTGACGAAGTGCATGGCAAGACACAGCTTTATTATCATCCAAATAAAACAGGGACAGCATACAAGCATTCACATATTGTAACTATTGCCATAACATAATCTCAGTTCACAAATCCTACGGGGAACAGGGATAGGCTAGTGGATTAGAATACATATTGATGCCATACAGGTTAAACATTTTTATTGGATTACACATATCTGATGGCTCCACCTAGAACCACCACCATATTGATAAAAGTTACATCACTACATCATCTTCACGACAAGGTGTTGATGGACAGCATGTCTCTAAAGATTTTAATAGGACCATTGCTTACCAACCATGGGCACTTGGCAGTTCATCAGTATATGAGCCACACATAGAGTAGTGGGAGAGAGGTCCATGGAACATGATTCCTCCAATTAAAAGTTAACATCCCTCATTTTCTGGCCATGACACCGACCAATCCATATGTGAGAGTACGGCAGGTGTCCTATCTGTGTTTGCTTCTAATGAATGGTCATTGTTTTCCAATTATGGGTCACATGTGCTGAGAATGTGTTTGGAATAGATTTGCCTTCTATTTATTTAGATTTCAGCCAATGTTAATGTGTGAGTTGTGTTCTCTATTACTCTTCATGGGGTCTTTTGGCTTACTATCTTGTTGCACCTGACTAACAAAGGTTGGTTGTGCTCTTATAAAACTTTAATTAATCTGGGAGCATACTGCTCGCTTCATTTGGAATTATATCGTGTGCCTTCGTTCAGCCATACTGACCCTCCTGTAAATACCAAAATAATGTAATTACCATGTTTTCTTTGCCTCAGCAAGACTTAAAACATTGTCCATGTTATAGCATTATGTCCATGATAACCCAACTGCTTTTGTGTCCGTACACGAGGCCCAGGGTTTTCGCCTCAAGCACAGATTACTCATAGGTTCAGGAATGTCCCCGGCTCTCCTTTCCCGTGAAGCTACATAAACAGCGTCTGTTAGCACTTTTACACTTCCCTCCCACAGTGTGCAGCTTTGCAGGTCAGCATGTGTTCGCCGACCCTAGGGTCTCATTTATAAATAATGATTGTCCAACATCCGCGCTCTTTCCTGGGAACATAAGCACAAACCCATCTGTACTGACTTTGTTATTCTCTGGAATGTGTGTGAAAGGGATTGTTCCAGGCACTCGTGTGTCACTCTGTAAAGATATGTCCTGCTTTTGTTCAACAGCCCATAAATGGACATCATTATCACTACAGCAACAGGATATGTATAGCTTGCAAAATTCCCCCTGTGTCAAGTGTGATGAATTAGCTCGTTGTACGACCATACATGTCAAAGGTTATATCTGCATCCTGAAGCGTATTATGACTTGCTTAGATAAGTTATATGAGTGATGACCATTTGCGATGCCTGGCCTTTGTAAAATCTCACCGCAATGTCTGGGAATACAGCCAAAAGTGTTCCGACAGGAATTTGTATGTTTGGAAATGTCTGGTTCTGAGCCAGGCATAAGACTCAATGTAATCGTTTCCCTATAAAAAGCATGCTCACTGTAACACTGGCAGCACACACTAGCAGCATCCCTCTGATGATGCTATGTGTCGGCCCTTCCGCGGAAGCTTTGTTTTATTGCAATAAATGATTGTTAAACTCACTTACGAGTGCGTTTATTTTTGACAGAGACCTCCGCCTGGTGAATTTTAGCATTGACTAATTGGCGTCCCTGGCTGGTGGCCTTGCAGATGCAGCCAATTGCTTTGATGCATGCCTTCCATTGAGCTACCGTCTCCGGCGGACAACTTATTGGGCCCAAATTCTATCGCACCTTTTCTGCAAAAGCGCAAGTCCTCATCTGGAGACGGAGATCAGGAAGAAGGAGAGACGACTGCTCTGCCAAGGACCAGACGAACCAGACAGAGGGGAGGTCTCCTTGGTGCGGTGAGTGAATTGTATCTGCAGAATTTGTATTGGTTGTCGATAAGCCACAATTGGTATCAGTTTTATGGTACGTATTATTTGGGTTTGGTAAGGTATTTTATTAATAATTGTCACTTGTGTGACCGAAATAAAAATGAGGAACCTATGCATGCACCTGCTGAAGGCACTCTGTGTTATACTATGCTAACTAACTATGGGCTGGGGGCGGTACAGTTTTGCAAAAATTGGGAGGACTACACAAAGAAGTCTGTTCAATTTAGATGGCCTCCTAAAGTCGGGACTTTTGATGTTAAGACAATCGAGCATTTGGAATTAGTATTATTGAGAAAGAAGGTCCGCCCCGCCCAGCATGATGCTATTCGCCAGTGGCGAACAGAAGCGATAAAGCAGAAAATGTCCCAAGATAAAAAGGACAGAAAGAAACAAAAACGAACCTTGCAGGAGAAGGCCTGTGAGTTGGATAATAAAGAATTTGAGCACCAGCTAGATGTAGAGTATCGGGCTGCCCTAATAAAATATAGTAAAGGTATGTACCCACTTCTCCCTAAAACAGAAAAGGAAATCGCCAGTTTTAACATCGAAGCTGATCAGGATGCAGTCAGATTAACGGAAAATCTTTTACGACTAACAGTACCTGTCATATCCCCATCTAATATTGCACCTCAAGTGCCTTCTGCACCTCTGCCTTCTGCACCTCCTCCTCCATCCCCACCCCCATATGGTACCCAGATCAGCACCATGGATCCAAATAGTACCGAGGAAGAGGAAACAGGGCATTTGCCTAGAAAGCCGCCCTTCTTCCCTCCGGTTGAATTTGCCAGGTTAGAATACATAGCAAACGATGTGTTTGATAACCCGGCTGGAGGTGTAAAACAGAAATTGAACACCTGCCAGAAGAAGGAATTTCGCCAGGTAATGAGAATACATTGCGACCTTGTTAATAAGTGGTTGAGAGATGATGCCGAGCGCCCGTGGCCCGCGGGTTTGCATAACATTTCTAAGGACCTTGACACTGAAAAAGATCGGGAAGCTCTATGGGATAAATACAACCAGATAATTGACCGGGTAACTAAGGAAATGAAAGATTACCACGACCAACTGATGTGGGAAGAAGAGGAAAATTGTAGAAGAACGCAGTCCTTGAGTGATGCCAAACCAACGGCTAACGCTTTGATTAGAAGGATACTTAAAGTAGAGGAGCCAGGGAAGTTAGAATATTGGACGGACATATTTGCCACCCATAGCGAGGCAACTCGACTGGTATGTCTGGAAGGACTTTTAAACAAATTGGGATCGGAATGTGAAACAGGTGGGCGGGAGGAAGTTTGTAAAAAGGTGAGAGAGTGCGAGTTAAAAACATATAAACCTAATTGGGAAGTAGAGGATCTCAGGATGCGCAGATTGTTCAAATAATTATTAGAAGTATTTCTCCCAAAAACCCCAATGATGCCACCCCTTTGGGAATGCGCGCCTATTGTTACAGCAAATGTAGACCCAGCCAAAGACCCCACTGTAACCAAGACATATGTCTATGTACCCCTCACTAGAGCAGAATTGTTTAGTATAATAAAAAGCACCCCGGACCCTAGGACTAACGCCGCGGGATTCTATAGGGAGCTAAGAGCGCTATTCAAAATGTGTACCTTGACTTTGAGGGACATTGATCATGTGATGTCTGCCGTGACACCGGCTGATGTATGGGAACCCTTTAGATCTCAGGACCCTCCTGGCCATGTCATCAATTGGACAGCATTAGAAAAAGAGGATACAGACCGGAAACCAATTGACCCCATTGCAAATGGCCTGAAAACACTAGGGACGAGAATATTAAAAGCATTAAGTGACGTGTTGCCAGAGGTAGATGTGAATGTTGAGAACATGGATGCTGTTATACAGGGCCCTGTAGAAACAGTTGGGGACTATTTCCTGAAATTTGAAAGTGCATTTAAGGCACACAGTGGCCAGTCTGTTAGCAACCCTACGGGTCAGAGGTATTTCGCAATGGGGTTTGTGAAGGGTTTGCGTAAAGGAATTAAGAAACCACTCAAATTGGGCGAGAGCACTTGGCAGGCAAGCACTCCGTCCCAGATTCTAGAGATGGCTAAATATTACGAACGGCAGGAGGAGGAAAAAATGGAAGGTAAGAAACAGGCAGACAGGAACTTAAAAAATAAGGTGCTAATGCAACAGCTGGTACAACCATCTTATAGTAAACAAAAGGGTCAGAAACCCCAGGTAAGAAACCCAGCAGGTAATGCCCCACAATGGACAACCCCACAAATTGATCAGTGTTCATTTTGCAAACAGACGGGGCATTGGAAAAACAAGTGTCCTATATTGATGGCACGAGGTGGTCAACCGGCGGGTGGGAGAGGAAGAGGCCGAGGTGGACCTCATACGGGACCACCCCAAGGACAGGGAAGGTTTGTAAACCCTGAAAATAATGTATTCTCAACTGGCACGGCGCAGCGACAAATGGTTGAAGTGAATGGCAATGGGTTTGGGGAAGATGAACTGAGTGGAATGATGTTCTTTGATAACACAGCAGCAATGAGTTGAAACGCCTCTAGTGAACCTGGGGAGGCGGTGTCTGTTCCTATAGAACAGAAAGGACCATATGTTAAATTGCAAATAGGACAGCACCCCACCTTTAAATGCTTGGTTGACACCGGGGCAGGTAACAGCTCGGTTGACGCCAAGGCCGTCCCCTCAGTTCCACTATCGGGTGAAAATAAGGTTTCTGTAGGGTTCGGTGGGGAACCCATATGTACTCCAGTGTCTCAGAAAGTTGAAACATCTATATGTGGAGTGAAATTGACTAACAAATGGTTACTTACTAACAGGTGTCCCGAGAATCTCCTTGGATTAGATCTTTTGAAAGCTCTGAATGCAACCATTTATTGTTCTCCGACAGGTGTGCGAATGACCATATGTAAATCCAAAGTGGGTGGTTGTTATCTGACTGAACCTTTACCGCCAGAATTACAGGCATTGCCCTCAGAGCTTTGAGATACTAGTAGTAATGATGTGGGGGTTTTGAACATTTCCCCTGTTGTGATCAAGGTAAAACATGGTGTCCCTCTACCCCGAGCCCCACAGTATAGAATATCTCCAGAAGGGGAAGCAGCATTGATTAGGATTGTACAGGACCTGATGCAGCTTGGGGTTGTTGAAGAATGTGATGACAGTCCCTGTAACTCCCCGGTTCTTCCAGTCCATAAGAAAGGAGATGAAGTGACCCCATACAGATTTATTATTGATCTCAGGAGAATTAATAAGGTTGTGGACCCCAGGTATCCAGTTGTCCCCAGTGTGACTAGTATTCTTACTATGGCCCCCCCCCCCCGGGTACTTATTTTGGCATCGTGGATTTGAAAAATGCCTTTTTCTCCATACCCATAGCTGAAGAATCCAGATACCTTTTCTCCTTTGTGTTAGCACAACGGCAATATAGGTTTTGTCGAGCGCCCAAAGGCTACACAGAGAGCCCAGCTATTTTTAGCCAAGCACTAAAACAACAATTGGATGACATTTTGTTACCCCCTGGTGTGATGCTCATCCAGTATGTGGATGATATTCTTATTTGTGGAGACACTGAATTGAGTTGTAAAGAAGGTACCTTGATCGTGTTACAACATTTGGCATATCATAGTCACAAAGTGTCGCTTAAGAAAAAGCAATATGAAATGCCTAAGGTTGATTATTTGGGATATGTCCTCACTGCAGTGGGTCGATCACTGTCACCTGAAAGGGTACGATTAATCCGAGAAATGGCCTATCCCAGTACCTTTAAAGAATTGAGACGACTGTTGGGTATCACCTCATATTGCCACCATTGGGTCCCTGAGTTCTCCCTGCTAGCAAAACCCCTGTTACAATGTCTGAAGACAGAGAAGGATCAGATACCCTTCACCTGCACGCAAGAAATGAGAGAGGCCTGCGACGCTTTGAAAAGCGCCTTGTGTAGTGCCCCCGGGCTTGGGACACCCAATTATGACAAGCCATTTACTCTTTTCGTACATTAACAAAAAGGTTGTGCCCTAGCTGTATTGACTCGGGAACAAAATGGAAAGCAAAGGCCTTGTGCTTATTTCTCTGGCACATTGGACAGTGTGGCTGCAGCACTTCCCCCTTGCATGCGTTCAGTTGCCGCAGCAGCGGTAACTCTCAAACAGAGTGCTGGTTTAGTGTTGGGAACTGTTATAATTGTGAGAGTTCCCCATGCCGTAGATGTGTTGCTCAATAGAACTCAAACCCAGCATCTTACAGCAGCCCGCTTGACACAATATGAATTGACATTGTTTGCACCAAATGTAACTATCATGAGATGTAATACTTTAAACCCAGCTTCCCTTTTGCCCTTGGCGAGTGGTGAGGGAGATCAAGACATGCATAATTGCCTTATACGCACTGATGAGCAGACCCGAGGTAGGGTCGATCTGAGTGATCTTCCCCTAGAGGGAGGTGATGGGGTTCTATTTTGTGATGCCTCGTGTTACAAGCTGGAAAGTGGGGAGACAGTGGCTGGGTACGCGATTACAACTGAAAATGAAATTGTCCATATGGAACGCATACCCGAGTTATCAGCGCAAGCTGCAGAATTAAGGGCATTGACAAAGGCTCTAGAATTAAGCAAAGGTTTAGCTGTAACCATCTATACGGATTCAGCCTATGCACATGGTGTGGCCTTTAATTTTGGCCTGCTATGGAAAGAAAGAGGGTTTCTCACCTCACATGGTACCAAAATAAAACATGGTAATTTGATGAACAAATTATTGACGGCATTGGCTGAACCCGCTCAGGTGGCTATAGTGAAATGCTCCGCCCATAAAAAGGTGGTAGATTTTGTGGGGCAGGGAAACGATTTTGCAGACCAGGTGGCTAAATATGCCGTGGAACACTGTAAACTGCCCCTTCCAGAGTGTAACATGCTGCAAAGGGATGTGGATGGGAAGAGGGATGAGGGTGAATTGGGAAAGGACCCTGAGGAGATAGTAAAGGACATTCAAAGGGAAGCGGCAGATTGCAAAATTAAAGCATGGACTAAAGACAGTAACAATGAACAAACTTCTAAAGGGGTGTGGCTGGACAAAACCAAAATGAGGTGGTTGCTCCCTGACAGTTATTTACCCATGGTAGTCGATATGGCACACGGGAATGCCTGTGTTAATGCAGGTGCAATGGAGGATATTCTAAGCAAGGTGTGGAAGAACCGGAAAATTGGATCGTATTGCAGGAGGTGGGCAGCACAGTGTGCCATCTGCCTCCAGCACAATGTGGGCAAATCTGTGATGGTACCAGCAGGTCATAGCAGACTCCCTACGCAGCCATTTGAAGTAGTATACATGGACTTTATACAAATGGAACACGTTGCTAAACTAAAATATTGTCTTGTAATGAGGTGTGGGTTCTCTGGTTGGACGGATGCTTACCCCCTAAGAGACAAGACTGCTATTTCCACAGCTAAATGTATCCTGAAATACTGGGTGCCCCAGTACACAGTGCCCAGCCTTCTGTATTCCGACAACGGAGTACACTTTACTGGTCAAGTTGTGAAGTATGTATGTACTGCCTTAGGTATCGATCAGCGATTCCATTCCATTTATCATCCCAAGAGTGCCAGGATTATTGAACGATCGAATTCCGTAGTTAAAAACAAACTGGCAAAAATCTGTGCCTCCACAAACCTGAAGTAGCCAGATGCCATTCCTTTGGCATTGTTAAGTATGCAGACCACTCCACAGGGGACGCACAAATTGTCCCCCTTTGAGATCGTGATGGGCCGCCCCCCAAGTGCCTGGTCTGTCCCTAAACCAAGGGTTATTGGTAACATTGAACAGCCATTGTTGAGGGATTACTGTGCTGAACTCACACATAAACTATCTATTATCCATCAACAGGTGAAAGAAGCAGCTCTGACGGCCCTAGAAGGAGAGGGTCACGCCATCAAACCAGGGGTCTATGTCCTGGTAAAGAGCTTTGATCGCACAAATTGCCTGCAAGCCCGCTGGAAGGCACCATTCTTGGTCCTCTTAGCAACACAAACCGCTGTCAAGGTAGCGGATCACAAGACGTGGATACACGCCAATCATCTCAAGAAGGCACCACCTCAGATAGTCCACCCCCCCGACCAAGGACACAGATCATTTTGCCGCCGAACTAACGGAGGACACTCCAAGGTATAACTTGCGCCCCAGGAAGCAACATTGATTGCCTATGTTTGAACTCTGACATCTGGCTGAGAAAGGGCTTGGTATAGGGTGAGAACAAGCAAGGACAATTGAAAATACAGATGAAGTGGCCTCAGCAACCCCTCCTGGGTATGAAGTAGCCCCACCGAGACACAGATGAAATGGCCTCAGCACCCCCCAAGGGTAGGAAGTAGCCTCAACGAGACGAGTCAAGGTAGGAGCCAGAAGTGGTGACAGCAGGACGGTTTATACTGTGCAACCCTTGCGATCACCTGGGATCAGCCCTGTGCAAGGGAACAAAATAGGTTGTTAAAATGGATAATGAGGATGCGGGACAGAGACGTCCCCGAGTAAATAGATATGCATGCACCCCAAAGGAAACGCTCATCTTATCCCTTGTCTGTATTTTTATAACAATAGGGTTCGCCATATTCCTCTGGTACCTTGAGCATCATGATATTTATGCTGCCCGTAACCTGCTACCCACCACATCCCAGCCCCCTACACTAGAACCAGTGACTATTCCCCATGTAGATCAGGAGTATCGGAAGAAACACCCCAGGAATAGCATCCTGACATGGATGAATGATACGAATCAGATTCTAAATAAAACCAATTGTTACATCTGTACGTATGTCCCCATAGCCATGAAAGCGGACCTGAATGGTACGCGACTCCCGCCACAAATGATACTTGCGTGCCCCTGCAGAATTTTCTCTTGAGTGCCTCCAGGAACGATACCTCCACTTATACTATAACAGATGACCATTTCGGTGAAAATGCAAAAAGGAAATTAGCAGAAATGGACCGTAAATATGACGCACATAAAGAACTACTCCGCTCGGTAACTGATGAGAATAGAGAACAAATACTCGACATGCTCAACTCGACAACTTACGATAGTGGGAAAAGAGAGGACCGGAGGTCGTTCACAGTTAAAGTTTCATCGCCCCACATTCCCCTGACGTCAAACGCAACCCGGTATCTAAATAGATCCGCTCCCTGTCCGCCAGATAAAAGGTTCTTAGATCTGGTCCTTCTTTATACAGGAGATGGGAGGGAAGAAAAACTACCCTCCCCGTTACCCGTGCAAAATATAATTCGACAAGCACCCTTTTGTTACCAACGAACCCAACCACCTCATAAGGGTGTCTTTATGGGCCAACACACCTGCCTGATTACAGTAGATTTAAACAGTTTGTCAGCACCCCTCCTTCCTCCAGAAGGGGCCATGTTTATTTGTGGGGAAAACACATACCTCTGGTTGCCTAGCTATTGAAAAGGCAGATGTACTGTTGGCTATATAATGTTGGGACTACATTACAAACCATTAGAAGCAGCTAACTTAAGGAAAGAAACTAGGAGAACAAGATTGAGTATGGGGAATTATGGGCGAAGGAAAAGTGGTGTTATCACTAAGGAAGACACTACTTGGGATGAATTCTTTGACTTTCTAAAAGGCATAGTGATGCCAATGGGAATAGTTATGAATTCCAGGAGCATTAGGCAACTGGCTAGGTTAGTGGAGAAGGAATTAAATGTGACCGGCGACATACTGGCTAACCTTACTAAAGAAGTACAGGCAGTCCGGATGGTCGCATTACAAAATCGTCTGGTATTAGACACAATGCTGGCAGAGGTAGGAGGGGCTTGTAAAATAATTGGCACTTCCTGCTGCACTTTTACACCTGATTATAGCACCAATATCTTTAAAGGGATCGATGAAATGCATAAAATGGCAGCTCAAATCCATTCTGAATTTGGGACCGGGGATGGGACATCCTGGTTCTGGGATTTATTACGAAGCTGGGGATGGAAGCTTCTCACCCCTCTTCTCGTCATGGGAGGATTAATAGCTGCTTGCTGCTGTTGCATCCAGTGCTTTCCCTTGTGCATATCCGTCATAGGAGACTGCTGCAGGAAAATGATGGGAACACTCACACCCAAGCCCACAAATGGCATGGTCACTAATGAGATGATAAAATTGGAAGAGGCGATCGAGGGGTTACACAAGATTAACGTATCAGATAATGAAAATGAAAGAATAATTAAATACAAACCAAACCAGGTGTATTATTGATAAAGTCTTGCTGACGCAAAAGGGTTGTTTCTAAATACCAAAATAATGTAATTACCATGTTTTCTTTGCCTCAGCAAGACTTAAAACATTGTCCATGTTATAGCATTATGTCCATGTTAACCCAACTGCTTTTGTGTCCGTACACGAGGCCCAGGGTCTTCGCCTCAAGCACAGATTACTCATAGGTTCAGGAATGTCCCCGGCTCTCCTTTCCCGTGAAGCTGCATAAACAGCGTCTGTTAGCACTTTTACACTTCCCTCCCACAGTGTGCAGCTTTGCAGGTCAGCATGTGTTCGCCGACCCTAGGGTCTCTTTTATAAATAATGATTGTCCAACATCCGCGCTCTTTCCTGGGAACATAAGCACGAACCCATCTGTACTGACTTTGTTATTCTCTGGAATGTGTGTGAAAGGGATTGTTCCTGGCGCTCGTGCGTCACTCTGTAAAGATATGTCCTGCTTTTGTTCAACAGCCCATAAATGGACATCATTATCACTACAGCAACAGGATATGTATAGCTTGCAAAATTCCCCCTGTGTCAAGTGTGATGAATTAGCTCGTTGTAGGACTATACATCTCAAAGGTTATATCTGCATCCTGAAGCGTATTATGACTTGCTTAGATAAGTTATATGAGTGATGACCATTTGCGATGCCTGGCCTTTGTAAAATCTCACCGCAATGTCTGGGAATACAGCCAAAAGTGTTCCGACAGGAATTTGTATGTTTGGAAATGTCTGGTTCTGAGCCAGGCATAAGACTCAATGTAATCGTTTCCCTATAAAAAGCATGCTCACCGTAACACTGGCAGCACACACTAGCAGCATCCCTCTGATGATGCGACGTGTCGGCCCTTCCGCGGAAGCTTTGTTTTATTGCAATAAATGATTGTTAAACTCACTTACGAGTGTGTTTATTTTTGACGGAGACCTCCGCCTGGTGAATTTTAGGATTGACTCTCCCTAATTTCACTCTAACCCTGGCACTAGTATGCAGCTACTGTCAGAGTTCTGCATGGGTAAGTATTTCTGTGGTTTCAGCTTTTTGAGGTTTCTCTAGGCTTTGAGACCTGTGCTCATTCAGAGATATGCTTTGGGTTCCATTTTTAAGATGGTGGCTGCTTTACTACACTCTTATTTCTATGTTAGCTAGCTATATTTTAACAAATATGAAAGAACTATAACTCTCCTTTAACAAGCATATGTTTTGCTGTGCATACTGACATATGTCACTTTGAGCAGCACATATTGGGAATGGAAGTCATGGGTAAATTGCCTAGGGCATGAGGTTCAACCATGATCCAGCCCCACCAAGCCACCCACAATAGCCACTGCACCTAGTCTCCAGCAAGGTACAATTACCACTATACCATAATGGGACCATGGGCCACTGTCCATTGCTTGTGGCCATGGCCCATGGCTACAAACCCGAGGGCATGGGTGTTAGAGATGTTACCTGCCCTGAGAAGAAACCCACAGTCAAGACTGGGTGTGACCTGCAGCCTGGCCCAGTGGCCCTTTAGTCTAATTTCGAGACTGTAGCCTCTGTCCATGTGTTGCAGCTATGGCCACAGACCATACTCTATGAGCCATGAGATTCAGGCATGTTACATGCCCTATGAATCAACCCACAGTTAACATTGTCCATTGCCTGTAGCCTAGCCCAGAGGCCTCTGTTCATATATAATGGGACCATGTCCAGTGTTCATGTCTTGCAGAGATGGCCAATGGCCACAATCCCTGTGGCATGGGTGTTAGCCATGTAGCAGACCCTGCTAGCCATCTCAGAGTAGACACTTTGCACTGCTAGAGGCCAGGCCCAATGCTTACTTTAACCACAAAAGCAGTCTCCTGGTGGCCATGGCCAGTGGCCTGATTGTCCAGTGCATGGCCGATAATCTGACCACAAAACATGAATCGAACATGGCATCCATTTCACAAGTTTTAACGCACCTGTGGGATGTATTGACTCACTCCACTATGCTATGCGGCTTCACCCTGCCAGTTATGGGGAAAGAAAAAGCAACAATGGTGGCAAAACCCTTGTGCGCGCCAAAAACCTACAATAACTGTGTGCATCAGCACACAAAAAGAGGGATGCACAACCTGCCATCCATGGTGCATGTGCGGTGGAATAGAGCACACTCTGCAGAAATGTGCAAGTGGGCTTCATGACCAGCAAACAGAGAGAGAAGCAGCACTTTGTAAGTGAAACCCCAAAATGTGCCTGCAAATGACATCTACTTTGTTGCTGAAAACTCCTAAATGCCTATACACAACACTTCTCAAAATTCACAATCTTGCCTGGTGCTAAAATTCATGTATCTAATGAAACATTGTGAACATACAAAGTCCTAATGTGAAGAGAAAAACATTCTTCAGACAAACTGGATTGTCTGAAAACTGTCACTCCACGCCAAAATCTGGGTGCAGTACCCGGGGCTACCTGAATGACAGCTGTCAGACGAGTTACTGATGAAACTTTAAAGGGACCTAAAACTAAACGTCTGCTGGATAACAAAACATAAAAAGGATTGTTGCCAAAAAGGAATACAGATTTAAGTTGTGTTTTTTTATCACACAGATTTTAAGGTTAAGAAAGTAATGTATTTATGTTTGATGTAACAAATTTGGTTTTGCTGGATTTAAAAAAGTTAATTAGCCTGCCTGAGCTACAAGCACTGGAAAAGCAGGATTCTCCCAGATGGAGGTCCTTCCTCTCAGCAGAAACTCACCGGGAGTTGCTAATTGCGGGTTAGAACAGAATCTTTGTCTACAGAAAGAGAAGGAACAATGACTGAGCTTCAGCCCAGGAAACTGGAGGTGTGAAGGTGGTCATAAATGACTCCTGTAAGGAACAATCAAGGAGGGGGATTACCCGGACAGCAGGGAGACAAAAAGGGGCAGACCATCTGTTGCTAAACATGAACAAAGAACAATTCTTAAAAGACTCATAATTTGTCATCCAAAAGGGTGTACAATATAAAAAGGACATAGTTGTTAATTTTTGGCTGCACGTGTGAAGAGGCGGTAGAACTGTGTGACATGTTCTGGACAGGAATGGCAATATATGTGGTTTTATGCGAAATGTATGAATGTTAGAATTGTGAAAATTTACACACACATCCAAATGTTAAAAACACACATTTGTGGAAATTTGCATAACATTTGGAAATTGTGTTCATAGCAGAAAGGGCAAAATTTGCTAAAAAGTTGAGACAAGATCCCACCCCTGCAGGGTTTTGAGGAATAGCTGCTACATAAAATATGGCATATTTGTGTGTTATTTGTAAAAAGGTGACCAATGTAGAAATGTACATTCAGTATCAAATCTGATTTTGAGACCTGTTGCTAAAGGGAGGTTTCTGAGGAATGTAAAGCAAACCATAAAATGTGACATCATCCGGCCTTGATCCAATCACTCAAATTGCAAGGTGGTGATGAAGTGTGGTCCAATCCTAGCTCACAGGGGCAAGCTTAGCTAAGCCGGCCCATACACCCCCTTTGTGATGTCATTTTAAAGGATAAATAGAGACAGCTGAAAACACATAGCGACTCACAGATCCACTCAATTTCCTGATTCCGGCCAAGCACACTGATCCAGCATTCTACATCCAGCTGTAATATTCTTCCAGATCCAGAGGCCAAGATTCTTGCCAGAAATAGATAACTATTGATTTCCAGCAAGGCCAAAATCCTCAAATTTATTCTCTACACCCAGTACAGTGCTGTGTGGTGTGAGAAGGCCTTTTGAACCAGTATCCTGAAATTCTCTGGCTTGCCACCACTAGGCTTGCCTGAGGAATTCGCTATCCAGCTTATTAAAATACCCATAGATTAGGAGGGCAGATCCTGCACAAATCCGGCAACCGGCTTAGCTGATCAAGTGCCGTGCCTGATGTGCTGTCATTCCTAGACCAGACCAATCCAATGACCAGAGCTGACGGTCCCATTAAAAAACCTATCCTGTGAGTATTAATAGGAAGAACTGTGGCCCATAGTATATTTACTTTGCCTTATCCCTATCTCAAACCCATCCTATCTTTCATTCAGAACCAGTATTGTTAGAACCATCTTTGCGCTGACTCTTTTCTCATCTGAAGAAGTTTAGTTTCCTCAGAAGGCGGGTTACACTGATGACGTAACTGTAAGATTCCTCTGTGGTATTCCCTTTTTCATAGTCATCCTCTAGTGTAAGCAACCCTATTTGTCATTTTCAAAAGTGCATTTCTGTTTTCCATTCTCATGCCTATTTTACAAAAATGACCTTTACTAAAACCTTTATAACTCCCTCACTTTTGTGATACAAACGGAATTTCAACTCCTACTTGCACCTAACACCCGTAGCTATCCATAGAACCCAAAACCGCATTGCAATACAGTGTGATTCTCCCCTTAGAGCAAAAATTGCAGAAGGAAAAGTTTGCCGCGATTTTAAAAATCTGAAAGGTTTACACGTGTAAAATATATTTAAACTGCTTCCAACTTGGATTTTAAGATTTCAAATGTTTTCTTTGAACTGAATCATTGCATGTGATTGTGTGCAACTGTTCAAAGTGGCTCCCATAGGAATTTATAACAATTTCAGTATTTTTGACCATAAATGGTGTTTTTGCCCAGTCAATTCTGAAAGACAATTTTAAAGCCAATCTGACAGCTGAAAAGTCAATTCCGTTTTTCTCTTGTGTTTGAAGGGGGAAGTGGGACCTATATTCTGTTTGATTTGTGCTATTCCTGAATACCTGCTCTCTCCTCCCATCTCTTTGCATCGCCTATTGGGGGTTGAGGGGTGTTGCAGGGGGAACCTCTAAACATAGTGCTATCTGATCTGAACCAACACAAAAGTATTAGTTTCTGTGCTGCATCTGTTTTGCTCCTTACTTATTCCTAGTGTATTAAAGATATTATTCAGTGTTCTGTCACCCTATTGGTGATTGTTGTTTACCTATTAAAATATATTGTGTTTAAATTTTAAATACATAAATAAATATTTACCTTTGCAAACTAACCTGATTCCTGGTTCAGTGTGACCGGGAGGGGGTCTCAGGAGAAGGATGTGATATGAGTGATATATCGTTCAGAAAACTGAATTTATAGACTCACATATATAAGGGTTTCAGTTGTGCACTGCATGCTGGGCTTTGACTTGGGTATGAGCCAGATTGAAATCACTTACACACCTCACATTTCTCAATTGACCAATCAGCACATTTACATGATGTCTGTGATCATTCCCGATTTCCTGATTGGCATGATTTAAATTATTTGAATTGATGAATTAGTTACATTCATTATTTTCATAAAAAAACAAATGTATAACTACCATTAAGATTGGTGCAAAGAGAAGATACAACTGTTACTTGGTAAATACGTGATGTGATAATGATCTGTAACATGCAAAATACATGAGGTAAGTACGTTGTGAAATTATGGAATAACAATCTGCGGCAAACAATTACCATATGTGATAAAACACATTGGGCCTCATTACACGGATGGCGGAGAACCATGGCGCTATTAGCGCCATGGTTCATGCCGGTAAAATACCGGCACCGCCTTGGTGGAAAGGGGAATTACCGCCCCATTCCAAGGTTGGCGGGGCAGTAATTCCCCCTTCCACCATTGCCCTTCCCCAATCCCATTTTTGCCCCATAGGGCATAATGGGAATGGGGAAGGCGCTAATTACGGTACCGCAAATTGCGGTACCGTAATTAGCTCCCTGGGTCCCTTTGCGGGTTGGTTTTTAACGCCTGCAAAAAGCAGGCGTTAAATCCCCCAACCCGCAAAGGGACCTCGTAGTAAGGCGGTAAGGATTTACTGGTACCGGTATTTTACCGGTACCGGTAAATCCTTACCGCCATCCGTGTAATGAGGCCCATTGAATCACAAGTACTCGATTATTATTTATTGAATAGGGAAATTGGGCACTACATTTCCAAACATCCTTTAGTAGCCTTCAACATCACGTGAACGAGATCACATGATAATTTAAGGCAGAATTTCTAAGCAACTGCCTTGCTTTTGAGAATACAGGAAGAGAAAGGATACCGACTGGCTCGTTTTCGCGCACACGACTAAGTGAGTACGTTTGCTAAACTTGTTCTTATATTACAGAATATTTAATCACGTAAATACTGACACAATTTTCACTTATTTGTAGAGATACAAACTAACGAACCGCAACCGGCAACATATTGCTAAATAAAGAAAGACTCGCGGTTAACGGGCATTTACTTTCAGACCACATCTTCGTACTACACCCTTGTACCACATGAAATAGAACTGAATGGTGAGTCTTTGAGCAAACGTGAATATGAAAATGCAATGTATAGTGCCTAGAGAAATAGAACATAGGGGATATTTACACATACTATACTTACCTTTGTAGGGATCTACAGACTTGAATTTCCAAGTTTTTGTGAAGCCAGTGTATTCTGGGAACATTACATGTCAGTGAACAGGTAGGAACTTGGTCAATACCAGAATTGTATAAAAAAATCGCCTTAATTAAATAAAACCTCACTAATACACATATTAATATTGTTCACAGAGCATCAATACAAGAACAAACATGCCATAGGATGACGTTTCCATAATTCCACAACAGAAAGCTTGATACAAGACACAAAGAACGATTATTTGAAAATTATTGTTGTTTTTGTAAACTCTTGTTCAAAATTATTGTTGTCTATGAAATAGTGTTTTGAGAAAAAATATTGAGAAAAAATATTGTTTTGAATTGTATATTCACAAATTATTGCTCCTGAAGAAGAGAGTTTAACTCTCGAAATGCGTAGAGCTCTTAGATATTGGTTGAACTTGATTAATTTATTTGATTTTTTGATGAAGCATTACTATTAAGTATTTGTTGAATAAGGAGTGAATAAAACTCCTATGTGTTAAAAAAATTCTTCTTTAGTTTCCAAATTCCTAATACATATAAACATTTTGAAAATGAAAAATCCTTCTTGACTGAATTGTTCTTCTATAATTAAAATTATAATTTCCTCCATTCTTGGTTGGGATCCTGAAAAAGTAGAGGGCATAGACACTCAAACTTAGAACTTTGTCAGAAAATTCAATTAACAGATAAAAATTTGTTTGGATATTTCCCAATACCTAAAGGTGTGCAGCGGACGGGAGTTCCTATTATCAATAGGAACACCATTTCTTTCGTGTCTTAATACATTCCATATGTACGCCTCTCCGGTGAGTTGCTGAGCGTCTGTTTGTCTCTGCCACTTGCTGGATCCTTGTTCTTCTGCTCCATGCCTCCTTGCTCTTCTGCTTGTTGTCCCTCTTCCTGCTCCTTTCTTCTCCTTGTTCTGCCTTGTTCCCACCTGCTCCTTCCCTGCTGGTTCCTTCATTCTCCTGCTCCTTCCATTCTCTTCTGTTTCTCCTCCTGCCTGCTTGTGGGGCTGCATAATCATCTTCAGCTGTCCCGACCAGTGCTCTACGCTGGAAGGACCAAGAAAGAAACAGCATGACAACACACCCAGGCCCGCCGGGACCAGGTACTTGACACTACTTCACAATTGTAATCTCCATTCACAAACACCCTCACAAGCTTTCATCTATCCTGAAAGAATTGCTCACACCTTGCATGTAAATAGCCATATTGTCCCTCTCTGGTAATGGTTTTGCTCACACCTTTGTTTATCACATATTTAAACTTTTTGATGATCTCATTGCCATCCTCTCTCGAGCTCCCCATTCTCAACCTATCCACAATCTCTCCCAAACCCCTTCTACGCATAACTACTTCTTCCCATCTCTCCAACTGATGTAGCACTCATCATGTGCAGCACCATTCTATCATCTTACACTCCTATCAATCAGTTTGCTTCTCAAACTGTCAGACAAACGAAGTCTCAACAACTTGCTCTTCTCTCTGTGTGCTTTCCAACCTCTATCTCACTTCTGCACTTTTCCTGGACTCCTTCAAATCTGCAACTGTCATTCAACCTCTGTCGAAACCCAGTTGCTGCTGTTACCCATTATTCAAAGGTCCACTTCTGCATGTCTCCAACTTTCTTTCCGATGCTCAAACTCCAAACTCTTCTTTATATTAGTCTTTTTGTCCTTTCTGCAGCTTTTGACTTTGCCATCCACTCCTCACTCTCCAGGACCTTGTGCTTCACAAATGTGCTCTTATCTGGATTCCCTCCTTTCTCCTTGCAAATCTCCAGGAACTCACAAACCACTAACCCCACCTTTTACCCTGGAGGCATCCCCAAAGGGTCGGCACTTGGACAGCTGTTATTCACTGTCTATTACTGTGTCCTAGAAAAACCTATGCTGCCCTTTGGCTTTTACCTATTTGAATATGGAAATCAAATATCTATCCCCTTTTCCTTCTTCACGCCTGGCAACTCAGAGAGGATTACTAACTGCCTCACTGCAATCCATCACTGGATAGATTTCTATTGCATCATGATTAGCTCTTCAAAAACGTAAGGTAGCTTTCTCCCAACTTCCAAATCAATCCCTCCCCTCCACTATCCTATCTCATTCCACCTGACCCTATCTCCCGCCAAAGATCCCAACCTTGGGATATCTTTGATGGTAATCTTCAATTATAGCAATGTATCACAACTACAGCCTCTGCTGCTCATATTAACCTTCCCAACATTCAGAACATGCACTTTTTTTCTCACCATTCTACAAAAACTCCAATCTGCACATTTGTGCTTATCAACTTTGACTACTGTTCATGCCTACTCCATGGCCTTCATCTTTACTCCTTCATCCCTTGAGAGAAAATCCTCAATTTAGCTTGCTGTTCTCTTTACATCCTAGCCAGATTCCCCACTTTTAACAAGCTACATCATCATGTGTTGCTCTCTTACACAACTGTTCCCTTTTCAAGTTCCTTCTCATAATCTACACAACTATCAATGGTCTTGCTCCTCAGTTTCTGTTGGATAATGTCTTTGTCTACTTATCATATTGTTACTTCCGCTCCTCCACTGCAATCAAACTCAACTGTCCGATGCCCTCTGTGTACCTGCTCTTGTGTGTGCTCTTTCTTCCTACTCACTCTACTCCATTAGAACACACTGTCCATCACAATCAAAGCCAGCCCAACTGTGGTTTACTTCAAAGCTTGTTTTAAACTGCACTTGCCAAAGAGGGATCTCCCACTGTCGTCTACCCAACCCAACCTGACCCCACCACTCCTTCCAGTGCTGTGTAATAATGTAATACTGTAACTTTGTACAATACTCTGCTTTAAGGATTTTCCTCTCTATGTTAATGTTTCCTTTGTAAGTATCCTGTGGAATAAATCAGTCTCATTCATTTATTATGGAGACGGCAAACAGAGGGGATGTATTTATTGGCTTGCAAATCAAGTAACACAGTTTAGCAACCCAACCAAACCCAGCCAGATTAGTGAAGCTGCCTGCTAAGCCCGCTATAGCCACAACATCAACTGATCCTGGAAGATTTAAGAATACCTCCTCATATGCCTTTCGGAACATTCCTCCCGACTCCCAAAGAACAATAGAGAAGTTCATAACACATTATGCGCATTGTTACTGCCTGTGAACAAAAGAAACACAATAATGGGGCAGTCAGTTTTTATTATGTTATTTTGGCCAAATTCCCCAAAAATATATAGAATATGACATTTAGATAATACAATATATAAATTCAATCACATCAATATAACATAATACAAAGTTAAAACTGTGGATACATTAAAAGCCAAAGCCAACGTTATATACTTTTTGGGCCGCTTATTGTAAACCTCAAGCAAGCCTTCTTAAGTATCCTTGACAGCGCCTCTATGCCCGTGGGCTGCAGCGCGCTCTACAAATGCAAAATAAATAAATAAAATATAAAAGATGTTATACATTCCACATTATCCAAAGTGTACTTATACAAGACAGATGCACTTCAGAATAACAATTTGTAATCATAACAGGATCTCTTTAAAAAACGGTAAAGACACCAACAAACAGAAATGTGTTTTTCTTTCAGGGGAAAGTGCTGCATTGCATTGAGTCAACCCATACAGTCTCAACACTGGTGGCCTTGGGTTGTGAGAAGTAGGCTGAAGTGCAGAATATTTTCCTCCTGGAGATAGTCACAATGACAACTTCTCCTCCCATCCATTGACCATTTTGCTGTGTAAACTGCCAAGGGTAATGGATTCAATCGAACGTAACGCCTAAAATCTGTGTTAGATATACATGTTTTGTAGTTTGATAAATCATCCTTGCCAGATGAGTGCAGCAGCATGCTTTTGTTGGCATGAATATCAGTACAGCATGCTTCAGATCTGTGAAATCTCTTTTTAACAGATCTTTAAACTGCATAGTAATAGAAGACAGTTCAAAGAAATAATCAACAGTTGAACAGAGGTTCTTAAAAGTATTCTGACATTTATTTGCCCTGCAATTATCAAGTGTCAAAATATCAAAAAGGATATATTTAAAAAAAAATGCTTTGTCATTCATCCAAATCAAGCAACAGAACAATTCTAGTATCAATATGAGGTTATACAAAATTGGTGTTATTTGGGTTTCTATGTATAATAGCTAGTTGGCTGTTGATGGCCAAACCAATACATGTTTTTGCATAAATTGCCATTTAACTACGTCAAGTTGTTGTAGCAAAGCCAGGACCTACACACTGCTTGCCTATCGTGCAAGACCACAGCATTTTGCATTGTATACATTTGTACACCTTTAACATCGGGTCTATTGCACATTCACCATGGTGTCTAGTAAAGTGGAGCACTCCACCTGCTGCCTTTTTACATGTTTGTGGCTGTGTTCAAAACGTGACCATTCTAATTATTCGCTCATGTGAATATTTCCCCTAAGTAGTCAAAATGCTCTACTTGTTCCAATTTCATATCTTCAATATAAAAGTGAACTGCTTTTGTCGCCCTATTTGTGTAGCCCATAACTGATATGATGTGGTCATAGTAATTGTCAATTTCTGCATGGACATACAATCGTTATAACCATTCAAGAGAGCCAATGTGTGACCTATCAATATTGCATCAGTTGCATATGAGAGACATGGGATGTATCTTCCAGTTGCACAAGTACATCTAAGGTATACGTAAGTAGATTATGTTCTAAGCCACTCAGATAAATATTAAACGATAGAGGTGCAAGAACACATTCTTGTTTGAAACCTTGATTGATAAAAACAACATTTGTTTGAGGACCGCCTATAGCAAAGGTAAAATACATCTTTCTATTTATGAAGTAGAACATCTGTTAGTTTGTTCCTTGTGCAATTCTACACCATATCCCCCAATCTAAACAACATTTTGGAGTTACCTGTTAGGACCCTTCTGACATGAATGGCTACATGACATTTGGGCTCCCCACCTCTTTCCCTGAATTTTAGCCCCTTCACACATGGGACGGTAACCTGAAGTTGGCAAAATATCAATGTAGTTGTAGAAGGAACAGACACACTCATTGCAAGTGTCTTGACACGAGGAAGAAAACTCTGAGGTCGTTTGAAAACTACGTTTCAGTGCCCTAGAATGCACAATTTCTGAGATATTTTCACTGCAATGCACTACACGAAGTGGGGTGAGGATACAGGTGGGGAGAGGGTGCACAGAAGGTCCCAGTATGCTGCAGTATGCTGCAGCACTCCAACTCCTGCCTCCCCTTAGTGTCTGCTTTTGGGTATGTCAACCAGCCACACAAGCACCCATTTTCAGTGCAGTTTGCTTCTGAGTACAAAGCAAATCAAGCGATAAACCACTGGGAACAGCGACCTACAGGATCATTGATTTTCCACAATTGATGAGATTGTTATGTGATTGAATCTAGCGATGTCACCACTATTTGACCTGGGAAAGTATTTCCCCATATGGCAAGGGAAGGGGGTGGCTTCTCAAGGAGGACCATGTGGGTGGAAACATTCTTAATGGGAGTAAAGAGGACTCGCTAGATAGGACTCTGTATTACTGCCAGTCAAAGGGCCTTAAACCACGATCCTACAATTCTAAGAACAATCCCTCCCCTAATAGACTCATACATTGTACCCCTCTTACCATTCCCCCCAAAAAGTAATGGGACGAGGAAGAATAAGAGTCATCTCAAAGAAGATCACTTTCTCATTACTATAAAGAGGAAGTGTAATGATGATCGCTTCTAATGGGAACCACTGTCAGCAGTCTTGTCTCTTTCAAACAACTGAGACGAGAAAGTGGTGAGCAGCAACGATGATCACTCCCAATGAAAACCACTAACATCTGTCTAGTTTTTCCCCAAATCCTATTGGCCATTATAAAAGCAAGGAAAGATTCTGTAAGTGTGAGAGAAGCCCTGCCTGGGCAAACCATGTGGAAGGAGTGAAGCCAGTGCAGAGAAACCAGAAGAGGGAAGACCAGGGTGCTTACTTGGAGGCAGTAGAATCCCTGACAGAGTCAAGGAGGAGAGACTGGCACAGCAGAAGAAGAAGGAGCATCCTAGCTGACTAGGACAGCTGGGGTTCACAGTCTGCTGAACCTGAATAGACCCCAGGAGAGACTGCTCCAGCAGAGGGAGAGATAGCCAGCCAGCTTTGGAGGAAAGTTGTGGCTCCCAGTATACTGAGTTCACCAGACTGGCAGGAGAGTTTGTTTCCTTACTCTAAAGGGGCAAGGCCCATTAGAGTCTACGGATAGAAGAAGAGGGAGCAGCAGCAAGAAATGGGATGTCATTTGAGGGTTGCCAGGGGTCGCAACTGTGATCTGTGTCGTCTCCCTTTCTACCCCAGTGGTCTCACTTGCTACCACTTTAAATGGAATCTCTTGGACTGTGACCAGAGCTATGTGGCTCTTTGTTTCTGGGGTGGCTGGTTTTCTTGTTCAGGCCTCTTTAAAAAAACAGGGGGTTCCACAAGTGTAACACTTTGAGCAGTATACCCTAAATAAGAAAGAATAGAAATTACAAATAGTATTTCTTGAATTCTATACAATAATTGCTAGACTCATTAAAGGTTTGTTTTAGGAACACTTCAGGGGGTGAGTCACTGATTTATTCTGATTTGGTCTGTTCTTAAACACCTCAAATTCACAATGCAGACAAAAACTATATGTGTTTTGCTTTTCACAAGTTGCAGTTATAGCATGTTTTTTTTCTGCAGTTGTGTCTGTTAAGATCATCGCAAGACATTCCATCTCGGTGTCCTTGGTCACTTGACAAAATCCTTGTGCCTAAAATATTGTGGACACTGTAAAAATATTTGACCATAGCACATCAAGTGGCCCTTGATTCATTGTGCCACAATTAACTCTTTGTTTTAATGTGTCTATCTTTCCTATCTCCTTGGTATGCTGTTCAGGATGTCTATTTTCAGCGGTTTACCACAAGCAAGGGAACAGCTCCGGGAATTGTGCACTGAGGATGTGCACTGAGGAGAGAGACACGGTAGCAAGACAGCATTTAGCCGGGCAGCCAATGAGCCAATTCTTTGAAGCAGATGAAGAAGAGGCGATGTCAACGGAAACTGGTAAGCCATGGGAAGGGAATGGGTACGCGGTTGGCCGGCGCACCAATGCCATTTCTCAAAATAGAACTAAAGGAATAAATACACAGGAGGGGAAACTCGTGCCTGGTGAGAAGAGCAAAATACATAAAGGGGAAGACAAAGGGCCTCATTGAGTTTGGAGGCAGCCATGCCCTTAAAAAGGGCATGGCTGCCTCCAAACTCGGGTCTGGGTTCCCTGAATGGGGAATTACTGGGCCATTCCGACCTAGGAGGGCTCGGTATTTCCCCATTCAGGGAACCCAGAGCCGGACCATCCCCATTCCCATTCGAGCCCCATAGGGCTCAATGGGAATGGGGATGATGCTAACAACGGGCCCGTTAGTAACAGGCCCGTTGTTAGCATGCTGGTCCCCTCACGGGACGTGCAAAGGACGTCTGGTCTGACCAGATGTCCACAGTGAGTCCAACGAGGGAACCTCGTAATGAGGCGGAATGGGTTTAAAGGCGCCGGACCCTTTGCCAGCGCTGTTAAACCCATTCCGCCAGGGTCGTAATGAGGCCCAAAGGCTGTGAGAGGCCAAGAGAAGACAATATCTTGTTTGGCCTTGTGAACTTTTGTCAAAATAAGTGTGTTGGGCAGGTTAGTGACCCAGCCTGTCAAACATCAGGGGAAGGGAGTCAATTCCCCTTGATACTACACATTGTTGAATGTTTTAGATGTAAAGGTCCTGACAGGATACCAGTTGAAAACAAAGGTGTCTGTTGTATAAACTGTGAACAGGAAAAGCAATAAATGAACTATGATGATGTGGCTCAAGGAAAAAACATGTCTTGGTACCCTTGAGCTATGGTTGTGACGTATTAACAGAAGATGTTAAAGGAAAACAATAGCATTGTGAACTATAAACAAAAGTGTATAAAGATAATGAACGACCACTGGGGAGAAAAGTGCCTTCGAAAATAGAAGTAAAGAGAAACCTTGTGGAATTGACCAAGATCCTTAAGCTATGTGGACACCCTAAGGGGAGAGAGGAAGTCCTGCTGGAAACTTGGTGATTCTTTTGAAATTGGAGGTTAAATGCAAATAATCTAGGGAAGGAGGTTCTCCCTACAACTGTGAACTTTTGTCCATGAGGAAAAACCTTTTTGTTGAACTTTGATCTTTTTTGAACACTTGAAGAAGATAAAGAATATTACCCATTGCACCTTAGAGTTTATTAAGTGTGAGGGCAGAATATAACTATGAACACAGGACAGTTTTGTTTTGGACATTCAGACTTTGGCAGACCCTTATTTTTGCTTGTTGATAGGGAATCACCTCTAGAGCAGGGACAATGAGAGACATTTACCCAACTGTCCCTTTTCTTTAATAAAAGTCTTTAGCCAAAACATCAACCTCTTATGTCCGAGTCTCATTCCTGGATGTTCACAGTTATCATGTCTGTCTACAGGACCTGTGTGGAGTATAATACTTTTTGCTAGTATTACTATAAAGTTGCATCAAAAGACTTTGAAATTCTTTATGAATACCTAGTTTAAGGAGGATAATGTTAAGATGGATTTCTGAACTCTGTCCTGGAGGGGCAGAGGTTCAGAAGGCCAGCCTAGTTTCTTGGAACAGGGTAACCTCTGGACAAGCCAGACCAATCAGGGTAGCGATGGTGGATGTCAAGACTAGGTCTCAAGAGGGGTGAGGGTGACTGAAAGCCCGCAATGAGCACACAAAGCAAGGACACTTACAAATGACTCCAGACAGGTGTTATATTAAAAATATAGACACATTTATTACAAGGCCTTTGTAACATCGACCATAGTAAAGAAGCACAGTAAAACTCCACTAAACCAACACATCACAATCAATACAATATATATACAAGACTGAGGGGTCTAAAGAGTTAGAAGCACGAAATATGCAGACCACCTAGATGGGGAGAAAACAGGCAGTGCAAGTAATCACTAGACCCAGTTCGACATCAGAGGCCATCTAACTAGAAGGAAGTCTGAGCCCTACGAAGAGTGGAGCCTTGTGCTCAAAAGTACCTGCACACGCGGGTGCCAACGGGCAAAGGAGAGTCTCTTCAGGGAAATCAGGCAGTTCAGAAAGGTGGACGAAAAGATGGTGAACAAATCCCTGTGACTCAGGCAAGGCCTCTACTTGGGGGCAGAAGCAGGGCGTGAGTGCTTGAAAGGGTTTGCTGTTTACAACAGCGGTGGAAAGCCACAGGCTCCTGCGGGAGGGAGACCGGTTAGGGTATTGACTACTCACTGGTCCCTGATGCAGGCAGACCAAGGCTTCTTCCGGTTCAGTTTCGGTACTGGCAGGTCCAGATGCGATCATAGGGACGTCTCGACGCCGTGTAGATTCCATGACAGCAGGAGTCAGGGTCGAGGGTGTCCCCGATGCAGCAAACACACACAGGGTTGTTACCACAGCAGGGCAACTCGGCAACCGTGTGTATTCTGGTCCCAAAGTACACGTCTCACTTCAGACCTGGGAACGCCAAGTGTACGAATCGTGTGAGAGTGCTGAGGACACAGGATTAGCAGTAAGCTAGACGGTGGTGACAGCGCAAGGTTCCTCTGTAGGCTGGTCAGTCCACTGGATGGCACATGGACGCTTCCGAAGGCTTAAGTACAGGATTTGGTGAAGATGGCGAGAATAGTTGTTCCCACTATTCTAAAGGGTCGAAGCGCCTTTGCAGACCTTCTCGTACGATCAGAGGCCAAGTGGTCTCACAGGACGACAGCAGTGCAGGGTGCCAAACCTTCAGCGGGTCACTAGCGATTCCTCGACTCAGTTTCTTAGTTGCAGGATACTTGGCTCCTTACCCTTTGTTCGTGAGAACTCAGGAGATCGACCTGGT
This sequence comes from Ambystoma mexicanum, assembly GCF_040938575.1. NCBI lineage: Eukaryota > Metazoa > Chordata > Amphibia > Caudata > Ambystomatidae > Ambystoma > Ambystoma mexicanum. The sequence continues at coordinate 1,245,421,178 of NC_090930.1, read as the reverse complement.
AGTGGTGTTTTCAGCCTCCTCTTATCCAAAGTTCCCTTCGTGCCAAAACGGAGAGGGCCCAATGGTAGATCCGCTCACAAACACTCACACCATACGTGGCCTATCACGGACCACGGTGGTCCCAGGCATTCAGGACCCTCTAGACTCTCTGGCACCCAGGATGTGTATTGGGAACAGACATCCCAGCCCACATCCTGGAGGCACACACAAGGCATGCACTAGCCCGCAAAAGCGTTGTGTTTCGCGGGAAAGTTCATGACCAAATAAGGACTACCCCGGGTCGGCTCGATCTGGGTGAAGGGGCAAGACGGCCAGTGGACAGGACAAAGAACCTCGTGGCATGGCCATTTTGGAGGCCAGGCCACCCATTTGGGCCAAATGCGGGAAGTGCGGTTAACATGGCAAAAAGGGGTTCAAAACACAAAGAAATGATAGCTGCCACCAGTCCCATCCGTGACACACTTGCACATTTCATAATAAGTCCAGCGAGAGTTTCTAGGGCCTTTGGAATGACTAGAGCCCCAAGAGCACGGTAATGTAAGTTACGGTGCACTCTTGTTTCATGTTGCTCAAAAGCTGCAACATGAGGAAAGGACTAAGGGAAACAAAGTCTCCCGGTACTGACTGTCTTAAGGGCATGTCAGTTTCCCCGTAAGAATTTAGCGAAAGCCCAGAGTAGTGCGGCATAAGGCTGCGCTTCTCTGGCAAAGTCTAGATCAGGGTGTAAAACAACAGCAAAAAGTTTGGGGGTTGCCACATGGAAGGAAAATTACCTACAATTATGAAATCTTTCCTAACAGATACCCCATAGAATTAACCTATTGCTACTATCAAATGCTGTGGAAAAGTCCATAAAGGACAAATAACGTTGTTCTGATTTGTTAGTCTGGTACTTGTCCATGACTGAGGCCAGATTTAGATATTTTTCAATTGCAGCTAAAAAGCTATGAAAACCCAGCTGAAAGTCAGAGATTATGTATTTGTCATCAACCCATATTAGCTGTTATTCAAGTAGGAAATTCCACAAAAATTTGATTGCCATGTCAATCAAGGTCATTTAGGTGATTCTCAATTTCCTTTTTTGGAAATAGGAATTATATTGGAGAAAAGCCAAGATGGTGGCAATTTCCTTGAAATGAGTACAGCATGAAAATCATTACATAGTAACACCACCCAGATAAAGACAGTTATACTAAATGGACACAGGAAAAATGTGGCAAAATCAACACATTTTTTATTGAAAAATCTGAGAGACCATTGAATTAACCTCTCAAGGCATTAGCATCCATGGCACCACGGCTCACACACTGCCCCTCTAGCCCGGATTCTCTCCTCTCTCTCTGCCAGAACGCCTAAAAATAATTGCCTCCCTCAAACCTACTTCTTACTCTGATGATATAATTCCAGCCTTCATCATTGAAGAATTGACGGGTTGAGCGCTCAGTGCCCTCCTCAGCATCATCAATGCCTCAATCGCAGAAGTATTATTCCCAGACGCCCTCAAGACTGGTCTCATACATACACTTTTGAAAAAAATCCCTAGATCAAGATTACCTACACAACTACTCACCAGAATCGAACAACTCCATCTCATAAATGTCTATTAGTCAAGGTTCCGTCCAAAATGTAGCATTGGACAGCCACCATCCAGGTGATGAATGATGCACTTAAAATCATGGATAAGGGTGACTCATGCATCCTCGTACTCCTTGACCCCTCGGCTGCATTTGAAACCATCAATGTCCACATCCTTCTCTACCTCCTTGCTGATATGATGGGATTCTCTGGCATTTTACTTTATTTGTTTACCTCCTACCTCTCAGGCAGACACCAGGCTGTTTAGATGAACATGTTTTGTTGTAACAAACTTTAGGTCTCCTGCTGAGTCCCCCAATGCTCCATCCTCTTGCCAATCCCTTTTAACCTTTACAGGGAACCTCTGGGAACTCTCCTCAAAAGATCCCTATATAGCCATCCACCAATACGCAGATGATACTCAGTTGTACATGAGAGTTGGACATGAGAGTTAATAGCTCAGTACATCATTTGTCTCTGCGATTAGCCATCTACCTGTCCTGTATGTTGACAGCCTACCTCAAACCAAACCCATCCAAGACTGAATTTTTCTTCATCGGTCCGCCCGCTAAAAATCAACTTGTCCAACAATGGCTCAATGATATGAGCCTAAAAGGATTTGATCCACTTCTCTCAGACTCAGCAAAATACGTAGGCTTCACCATTGCCTGCAATCTCTCCTCCCAAAAACACAAAGCCAAGAAGTCCAAAATAGCCTGGCTCATAATTTCTACCCTTCGCAAAATAAAAACATTCATCCTACTTCAGGACTTCTGGACCATAGTGCAGGTCCTTATGGTCTTGCACATCGATGACGGAAATGCTCTACTGACAAGGCTCCCAGCTGCTCTCCTGGCTCCTCTAAAAGCAGTCCACCACGCTGCAGCACATCTTATTCCTAGAGCACAGAACATTGACAGAATTACCCTCACCCTACCCAAACTGCATTTGCTTCCACTCCAAGCCAGTATGCTGTTCAAGGCTGCATGTATCTACAAAGCAGTCATGAGTAGCACACCAGTGTACCTGGTGTCTGAGCTCCACATATCTGGTGGCTCACGTCCTTGTGCAGCAAATCGACCAACCATCTTGATTCACAACTCATCCGCAAAGAGAGGACTCACAAACAAGCCTTCTCTTGTCATGTACCTAACCTCCTGAACTCGATCCCGGTTTCGGCTTGGAATACCCTAAATAAATTCTCCAATTTTGCAAATCTCTCAAAATACGTCTCTTTCAACAACACCTGACCAAAGACTAATTCCAATGGATGCACACACTGCATGCACAGGCCTCACAGTACTGTGCTACTGTTAAAATATGCCAGCCCAAAAGCTGGCTGCCCACACTCTGCACAGCGCTCCACTGCTCTCGAGCTAGGTCCACACTTTATACAATAAAATAAAAAAATAAAAAATATGGATCAAGTAGAATGGCATAAGGTCCTGGTGATTTGAGGGATGCTCAAATGTGAGCATGGAAGTCATCTCACCAGTGCAGTGATGACAAAAATGTGGCAAATGTTGGGCGTGAAAAGAAAGTTGCACATTTACTATCAGCCCTCCTCTTCAGGGGGTGTAGAACGGTGTAATAGATCAATAGTTGACATATTAAAAAGGTTTATAGGTGAAGCAGGATCTAGCTGTGATCTGCGACTTCTTTTGTTGTTAATGCCTATCAGGTCAACACCATCAAGATCGACAAATGTGAGTCCATACGAGATTTTAAAGTAGGAAAATTGTTTTGTCACACCTACTTTACCAAAGAAATGAAAAGGTTCTCGTAAATGCATCCACCATCCATGAATAAGTGGAAGAACTGATAAATTACTTGCTTTTGCATTTACGCATCGAATAATGGAAAAAGCTGCTGACATTGTAAAGTCATACTATGATAGGAAAACATCTTTGAGAGAATATGAGGTAGGAGACAAGGTATACAAGTTTAATTTTGGAAAAGGTAAACATCAAAACTTCAAATTCCTTGCATTACGGTGCGGCCGATTTGAGATTGTTGCTAAGGTTTCACCTGTTGTGGACAGAATTGCCAAACAGGAGGGAGAGTTAACAGTGGAAAAATGTGTCCATATTAAGCCCTTCCACCCGAAACATGAAGTAAAAAGGCTAGAACAAATTGCCGAAACCAGGAAGTGAGAAATGCAGTTATGTTCTTAAAATTAAGGTCTAGCATATCAAATTTTATCACTATAGCAGATAAGCAGGTGTAAATATTTTGAAAAAAATATCATCTTGTAGTGTAAAGGGGTCCAAAGGAGATATACATCAGGTGAGTATGCATATATCTTTATAATGACATGTGAGAAAAGGAAGGATGAAACAGGTAAGTAAATGAATGGAAATATGAGCATAAGGTGTTCAGGAAGTAAAGTTGATAACTAAGAGAAAGGGGTATTGTAAATAAGTTAAACATTTCAAAATATAAGAAAATAATATAAGAATATGAATAAGGTGGAAAGTAGTGTCAGAGGGTGATGTATGAAAACTGAATTTTGTTACCATCTTAAATTGATTGATGTTTTTTCATCTTATATTCTGTGTTAAGATTGGTTGTGTTTGAAATGTATGCCTGTAAAAGTGCCATGTTATATTTTTATACATAATTGATGTTGTTTTCAGATGATCCTGAAGAGGTGTCCTCAATGTATTGTATTTTGGTACATAATCTGCATTTATATGCAAAATTTGATTTCAGAGGTTAAAGGAAAAGGGACACATGAATGAATTGATGTACTTGATTCTTAATGTGTTCTTTTTTCTTTGCTCTAGACACTAACTGTTTCTCCTGCCAGCGCTCCAGGAGTTGGAGTTAGCTTGATCCTTGGAGTGGAGACCACGGGACCAAAACCTGCTGGACTGAAAAAGGCAAAGATAGTGCTAACCCTGAAGGAGACCCCTCTTGCAAAAGAAAGATGAAGTGGCTGTGTCCCACATATGGCTGAAGGAAACAGCACATTATCTGGTATTTTTTGGTGCTGATTGTTACGATGAACAATCCATGCATCACGTTAGTGGAAGGACAAGTTCTGATAGAAACAGGACCATTTTCAGAAATTGCAGTGGAAGAAGCACCGGGGTTTATACAATGGAACAAAAGAATTTTGCCTCAGAACATTTATACTAGCCTAAACCCAAATTTCGTGATTGAAAGGTTTCTTAATTGATTAGAAATAAAATCAGTGCAAGTGGAGGAATCGGTGCAATGCTGTAGAGAGGAAGCTCAAAAATCAGTTAAAGAGTTGTTGCTGCAATTAGAGACAACTTTTATGAGCTCATCTAGTATCAAGAAAAGAAGGGGGAGAACAGTGGCCAGGCTTTTGGTTGCACCAATTGTAAGGACCATAGTTGGTGCTGTGGTGGGCACAACAATATCAACAGCTAACGTGGTATCTGAAAACACATTAGGTAGTAAAGCACATGAATTGGGACATGATTTCAGAATATTGCAAAAAATCTTAAATGGATTTACGGGTGAACGTAGTGAAGTGATTTATTATGTGAAGCAAACAATGTTGACGCTCAATGAGCAGACCACAATATTAGAACATAGCACCAATATTGTTGTAAAACATGATAAACTGATGCATATTTAGAATGTGGTACATCCATTAGAAAATATTCGGACAAAATGAATATGTGAAATTCAAAATGCAGTGTCTCAACTGATTGCAGACAATATACCTCTGTACCTTTTGTCATCTGAAATCAGTTGTCAGATTATGGCATGAATTACACAAAGAGAGGTGGAAATAATTCAGGTGAAGATTGCATTTGAAATGGGGAGTGCAATCCCATTGTACATTGATATGGAGAAAATGGAATTGGGTTGTCTGCTGTGCATTTCAATTGTTACTACAGAATTGATGTAGATTTCTGGTAAGAAGATAAATATCCCAAAATTAGATAGTTGTGTGAGGTTCACGGAGCAGAATTATGTATGTCTAGGGAAGCCATTTATGCCTGATGCAGCGGGTGGGTTTAGGAGAGACCACAGGGTCTCAGAAGGATGTGAAGTGTTGATAAGTAACCCAAGTATGAGGAGTTGAACCAAGCTAGATTGATTAAGCACATGTGGTTTTTTTATTGTCAATGTCATGGTCACGGGACCAAAGTCACAAAAACAACATAGGGGGCCCGGATGGATAAGTCCTGGTGCCTTTGGCACCAGAATCATGAACAGCAATGAACAAGAACACTTTATTTTGGCACAAGAGTGCTTTTATTATTGGAACTTACCAAGTACTTTACTTAGGAGCAGCCCCACGTGTACAATATTGGGTGTGGCCTTGCACGTGCTGACTCAGGGAGTGGCAGGGTGTGGCAGGCAAGCCAGGCCTAGTGGGCGTGTCCCACGAGCTCAGCTATATAAGCTGCTCCAATCCTAGAGGCCGGCACTTCGTGTTATTCTGCATTTGCAAGCAGCGTGACACTCACCGCCACCTGGGTGCAGACTTACCTCTTCGAATTCAGATTCCTGCCTTCATGCTTACCTTTGGGGACCTGCTCTTACCTGCACGCATCTTCTGCTGAACCCGGCACCATTATTCCATCTTCATACCTTCCGGAATGCAGAATCTTGACCTTGACACCGCAGCACGACGCACTCCTCGTCTATGAAGACAACTCCAGCAAAGAACACAAAAGACAAGGTTAGAAATTTAAAAAACACTCCGTTTAAGGTTGCGCTACCATCGGACCATGTGCTCATCCTTAAACCACCACTTACCTATTGTCAGATCACTGCAGATTCATTCCTCTTCCATCCGGCTTCTTATCGGGCTCCGAAGCTGCCGCTTAACCGCAATTTTTCCTAATCGGAAGAAAGCAGAAGAAAGACATTATTTAAGGAGCTGATGACAGTTTTGAAAGTCAGATTGGAACGAACAATACAAACACTCTAAGAAACAACAGGCAAGAATCGACAAGATAAAGAACAAAGATACTTACCAACACAAAGTGGCATAGTCGCAGCTGGACTGGACTACCAGGTGCTAAGGGCCAGTGAAGGAACTTGGTCCCGCAGTACAAGCGCCCCTGCCAGAAGAAGCAGGATGGAGAGCTCACCATCAATACTTACCAGGTGAGCTTCTATGGGTCGGCGCATGCACACAGAAACCACGCCTTGGGAAGAAGGGTTCGAGAGGGGAAGCAGTCCGAGCTTGGCAAACTCACCTCCTCTCATATTTCCGCAGGAACAGAGCTTCCACTTACCGCAGCCCACAGAATACTTGCAGGGGGAGAAGCCGGACAGGGGTGATCACTTTCCAGGGAGGGCTGCAACTGTGCCCCAACATCCCCGCAGAGACCAGGTGAGTCTAACAGTCAAACAGTTACAGCATAACTTGTGCTACATATCTGTCCCCAAAGATACAGTGGTGCCTGTTGGTGGGTTGAACTCTTTTTCATACAGATGGTGACTTATGGTAGGGGAAAGTAGAGAACATTGATTTTGAATCTGTAGGCCCTTTAAGACGAGGTAAAAGTATCTGAGATGAATGGGATGCCGATCTTACTCATACATCAAGAATCAGACTGACTCAAGAAGTTGGAAAAAACACATAATTGTTTTAATTGCAGTTTGTTAAAACAGGGAGTACAACGGACATCAACGGATGCCGCAGAAGTATTCTCTTTCGCAAGAGTCTCAAAGCATCACATCAAAAACACAACTTTATGCTAAACATTCATCATGAGTGACATCATACTACGTGGCAAAATAAGAAAACCTACGGGGGTTTGTGATAGGCTTAAGGAGAGCATCTAGGTATACTTTATATGGGATATAGGATCATGATTGGATCGCTAATTTCAGGTGGACAGTTATGCCCACCCCTAGTGCAAGTCATCTTCTGTGTCAGACTAATACACAATGTTCTATTGGCTTCTCAAACTATAGGGTTCTTTGCTACGTGGCCCTCTATAATTGGTTGGCACACTTGTACCCTTCTGGAATATTCCACTTGCTAGCAGCATGAAAGCTAGTACCCCAGGTGCTGGGGGTTTGGCTTGGTCATGCCTCTCCACCCAATTAGCCCAACATCCATCATCACTCCTGCGGTCTGCCATTCAATTAATGGCTTTGAACTCGGCCTTGCAAAAACACAATGTGCCTGAGAATAAAAGAGTGTGAGAGCATGGCCTTATCTTCTGGTCTCGGTGTTGCCCGCCCCAAGGTCTATTTTCATCTGACCATGTGACTGGAGACCACATTTTGAGCTCCTTCATTGCATTTAATACTTGGCTTAGCTCCCTTCTCACATTTATTGTATCTTCTTGAGTGGAGAACCAGGTTCTTGGTGGCTTCAACTCTTGATACTGGGCCAGGCAAGCTTCCTTGAATCTTCCTTCACCGTTAGCTGTTTTATTCTACTGCGCCACACTTCCAGCCCTTCCATTCATGGGGTCCAAGTTCGCTAAAATGCATCGTGGAAAATCCAGATTCTATACACACTTATATATATATTGGTGGCACAACCTGCAGTCTGTTCACAACGTATAGTCAGCCTTTTGATTACTTTGTCTACTTGCGTTACGGCATCTGTACTTTTATGAAACGGCTTTGCATTTTCTTCCATGCTTCTCTGCAAGTGCAATCTCCATTCTGCTCTCAAAATGTTGCTTGATTCTCTACTTTGCCATCAGATTATATAGGGTTTATATAATTTCTTCTTCAGCATCTCTTTTGGGTGCATAATTTCTGCTTCATGTGATGTCACCAGTCTTCTCTTTCACTTATCTTCATACTTCTTCTGGAACCTCCTTTAGGAGACTGTCATTAGTCTGCGGATACATTCTGTAGGGTTTCCTCAATGGCTAATTTGTTTCAAGGACATTTCGCAGTATAGGTACCATTTTTGACTTTGCGCATGCCACGATTTCCGGCTGCCAAGAAATAGGCAAAATGGGGGCAGCACTTCCGGTAGAGGTACTTGGCTCATCCTCTACACTTTCTTTCAGAAAAATAAGATTCCCATTGATCCCGACATTGAATATTTAAGACATAAAAATATACACACAATTAGGATGTATTTAAATACAAATTATATTAATATGAGCAACTTAGGCATGACAATTTAGGCATGACAGAAATATACGTATTTGTTTGGGGGAACTTGATGGAAAGAGGTTTAGTGAATCTGGTGATTTCAATGGTGATCATTTTGGTTTGGTTGATCACAATTACAGTTAAAATGCACATGAAGATGTTTGCATTTGTGACGCTAGTGACGCTAGGGAAAGGGAAAATGCAATTTGGCAAAGCACGCGTATTTTACATTTCTTTTGTTTTTCTGCAATGAACCTTTGGTTAGGTCCCAGCATAAAAAAAGGAGGGAGTGTAGAGAGAGATGACTCCGAATTTCAATGGTGACTCCACATTTTAGCTAGGGCTCCACATTTCAAAATGGATACCAAATTGATCCCATTAGTGAGCAAGGGTGTGAGACTCAGGCTGAATCTAGTAGGTGTCAGTACTGGGAATGCCGAGAACACATGCCAGAAAAAATACGGTTTTGAATATGGCCTTGCATAACATGATGTTATCACTTTGCACCACAAAACCACAGATATGGGCTGAGTTGCACTGACAAAAACATGAGATTAACATACGCTAACCACTAATAATTCCCTGCTAATATTCAGAGCAAGTCAGTTCATGACTTTTATATAAACTTGGTGCTGATTGATAAACAGAATGTCCAGGCATTTGTGCTGTGCGGAGCTGAATTAAAATGCAATCAAATAACTGTGGAAGAAATGTTTTGGCATATGATCTGAAAACCTCTTCCATTGTTCATATTGTAGAACATTTAAGAACAGAGTAGGGAAAAGTAACTTTTAAATCCGCTGCTGCTGCTCTAAGCAGGCAGGTTAGTCACATGCTAAGAAGTTTCCAGAGGGTTGGTTGATTGACAAAGGGAGGTGGTTCTGATGGAATGGTGTCCCTGGAAGAGGCAGGCATTACTATATTTTATTGTAAAGCAAGATCTACATTATGGGCCGTCTAAGTTCAAAGGGTTTAAGTAGCACAGTGCAGGAGGGGTGTCTCTCTTGGATTCCTGGTCTGGCAGTTGTCTCAGAAGAGTTTTCCATCTCAGGCACTCTTAAATCTTTGACAGACCATGGGTGAAGCATGTGGCAGTGACAGACAAAGAACTTTGTGGGCTCTTTCCAAGCACAGAGGGATTCAACAAGATAAATATTTCTTCTCTCCGACAACTAGACTGGGGTCATGGGCAGTTTGGGACACACGCACAATCAAATACTATTCTTGGTGAATTCAGTGAATTGAGGTGCGATGGAATGAATTATATGTTCTCAGGCAGTGTAGGGTGGCGAATATTGTTACAATCTGTCAAACACAGGTAATTCCTTTTTTATGGTGCCACACATACCTTTTAAAAATAGACAGCTATGTTAATGTTTCTCCATTCATGCAACACATCTAAGATGTAACTGGAGTTTATATTCTGCTAAGTTTAGTTGCGAGTGCCAAGGTCAAATTTAACAGGACTTTGGGCACTTATCAAAAAAAAGGAGGCTTTATAGCTGGTTATGAGATAAACCAGCTACCGTGAGGCAAGCTTTCATTGAGAAATTCAAAGCGCATATCGAGGGGAAAGTAACTGCAGATGAGTTGCATTTCTATATGTTTCAGTTTTGTTTGGGTCACAGATGTAATATACTCTCAGAGAACAATATGTTTTGTTTATTTAGTTTGAATGTTCTGCATAGATCTAATCTTCTATTAAAAAAAAAAGAAATTAGCCTCAGTGTACTTATTATGTGTTTTGGCCTGTGGGGGTAACATAGGGCACTGTATATAGCAAATGGTGGATTTTTCTTACTGCCTACAGTAAATAATTTTGCCAGGCATGGTAAAATAAAATCTAAACTGATAGTTGTGACCCGGGGTTTCAGAGGGACTTTGTGTGTGAATGAGAATATTCTGTTTACATGATAAATGTATGCGGAAATACTGACAAAAAGGCCTCATTCAGTATTGTCAATAAAATATTGCCAGGGCATAAAATCCCCATTTAGAGTGTACTAAGTATAGTCTTCGCTTACCATTAGTGACCCCGGTATAGAAATAATCACCAGGCTGTTCCCTATATTCTAGGCTCACCACTATGCCACGGAATACCAAATATACCACCAACTAAAAATGCCACCAACCACAAAAACACCAATAAATAATTCTTACAGATGCTAGTTGTCTTATATAGGTTGCTAATTTATCTATAGTTAATTCCTTGTCAAGGTAACCTAATAAGGGCATTATATCAGCATTTGGAAAAACATTTGAAGTTTGTTGACCATATACTTCAACAAAGTGATAATAATATATGTCACCAGGAATATTGTCATATCGGGCATCAAAGATACTATTTATATCAGATCCAGAGTTAACCACATTTCTGCCTCTGATTTATCTTCAACTAGTATAGTTCTATAATCGGATCTAGCCTCAGTATCATCTGGTTTATTCACAGGGTCAATCCCCTAGACATCATACGATTGGCTGATTGGCAATCCGTATTAAACCAAGCTTTTCAAGGTACATTAAGGTGATTGGACTTTACAGAACAATAAATGAAAGATGTTATAGCCCCATTTGTGTTCAAGCACTTTGAAGCATCTCTTGTGCTAAATGTGATTACCAATAAGGATCTCAGACCAAATAACTGGACAGACTAAAAGAATATGGCAAGCTACTACTTTTGTCTCAATTTAATAAAGCAAGGCAAACTTTGTTCCCGCATGTGCGAGGGTGCTTTTCTTTATATTCTCACAGATATATTCATAATTTTGCTTCTGCCCACCAGTTTAAGCATCTATATCAATCATTATCTTCATCTCAATAGCGTTGTTGCCTGTATTCTGGCACTGTTCCAAGATGACCCTTATGAACCACTAGTATTGCTCCAAGTATGTTGAAAGCATTTGCTAGCCAGGTTGAAAATCCATGACAATAGAAATGAAAACCTGTCATCTTCTGCTGTCTCATCAGCTTCATCTTCCATCTTTGGCGCTTACTGCAGTCTTAAGGCCTGGCATGAATATAGATTTCATTATCACTGCCATCTTGCTGAACAGTTTATGCTCATCTGGAATATCATTATAGGCCTTTACTGATTTTAATGAGAAATAATTCTCCCTTTTCAGCCTGCAGAGGTTGAGCGACCTCTTCTCCCTCTGACGTTCATTCATTTTTGGAAATCCATCAATGCTAAGATCATTTTGAGGAATCACTAAAGCTGGACAATGTATTACTACAATAGAACATATTCCTCTCCAATTCATAGGCAACTGCATGTAAGCTCTGGATCCACAGGCCCAATATTGGTCCATCAGTATGGCAGTAACTCCATTAATTTCTGGGACCTAGATTATCTGTCCACATTGTTTATTTTCTCCAACCAGAACCAAGCCTTCATTCTTGAAGCATGCAGTTGCATTCTTTACAGGTATTATAGATACTTGTCCTGTTTTGTTGTCAACCCATGTTAGTAACTTAGAGTACTTAGCCTATGCTTCTAGGCATCTGTGATTCCCTATTTGCACTATACTTACTGGTTCTTTCGTCAGTAAGCGTGATGGGCAAGATAATAGTCCTTCTTCCCATCTGGTGTTGGTGGCAACACGTCCATACACCAAGAGCTGAGGTGTCTCCCAGTGTCCTGATTCTCCTGATCTCTCAGTAACATCTGAGCAGTCCATCCTCTTCATCTCAACAATTTTCATTCATTCTCCAATCTGGGATGGATACATACATTTTTTGCTTGTCAATCCCATTACACTTTCCATCCTCCTTGTTTCATATAGTTATCTTCATATGGAAATGTTCCTCTTGATCGCCATCGTAAAGTTGCCCATTTTTCTTCCAACTGCCCTCTGGTTGTCCACACTGCTATATGACTGAGACATATGTGCAGGTATTTTTTTGGCAATACATGTCCTTTCTGTGTTCATGGCATACAGTATGAACACAGTTGTTTTAACACATCTTCTGCTTCAATAGATTGATTGGTCTTTGTCACTTCTCTTTGACCCCTCCCTTCAGTCCTTGACCTGTTAAGACACGAAAGAAACACTTGCAGTCATTGTTGTTACTTAATCATGTATCTCATCACCTAGTGTCTTTGCTTCACTATGTGCATTCATATTTTATCTTGCTGGTGGAGCAAGGGGGTTTCTCATATGCAGTCCAGTCACTGATTCATGAGGAGTAACATGGTGATCTGAGCTAGGCTGATTTCTTAGGGCATATACGGCATGGGGCAGGCAATGTAGCCATACCTTCTTTAAAGTCATCTTTATTTGTATCAGGTATTAATATCGCCACATATATGGTCGCCGTAAATAATATCGCCGGGAAAATGTCGTGGTGATTAAAAAAAAAAAAAAATTGGGGGTTGCGTGTTCCATGCAATAATGTTGCCACAAAAAATGACCATTTTTCAGCGATATTTTTGTATGGCGATATTTTTGGGGTGACATTATTACATGGAACCCTTTATTTTTGCAATCCTCTCCTTTAGTAATTCATTTAATCTCTCACAGATGCCATTCACCTTTGGGTGGTAGCAGAGGAATACTTATGATTAATGCCTAATAGAACTATTTGTTCGAACAGTTCATTCACATAATGCGGTCCATTGTCAGACCGCAAAACCTTGCATACACCCCATCTTGGAAACACCTCACGCACAAGGAACTTGGCAGCACATGTGGCATCAGGGTGTGTTCATGTGCCTGCCACTATCCATCTAGAAAGAGCACCTACCACGACCAACAGATATCTGTAGCCATTGCATATCTGCAGCATATCTACCTAATCTATATGTAGGTGCTGAAATGGGCCATTGGGTCTAGAAATGTCTCCTCTCACTGATCACAAAGTTTGCCCTGCAGTATATTTCTGACACATGATGAAATTTACAATAAACCATGCCACATGCTCTAATAGATTTGTCGAGAACCACTGTTCTGCAATTGTAGCAGCTAGACTCTTTCTCGAGTCACATGTGTGGGGTAGTGGAGCTGCTCCAACGCTATCCTCAATAATGCTAGAGGCATAACTGTCTTTCCAGTGCTATTATATCTCCAAATTGCCTCAGTGGGGCATAAAGAACTCCACCGCTTTTTTTTCCGTAAATCCTTCTCTTCTTGTGGTGCTCGACCTTATATTTCAATTAACTGGACAATAGACAGCATGTTAAAGCCCTCATTTACCAACATGCACCATCTTGTCATCTGTTTAGTACTTTCTATTTCAAAATTAGAAACGGTTGTGAAATAAGCTTCCTTTTTGGCTTGTAAATCTGCAGCTTCGTTTCCGCAGGAAATTGTGCCTTCCCTCTTAGTATGTGCTGCACATTTTATGACTGCTTGGGTCAATAGGAGTGCTAGTGCTTCAATAAGTTTATCCAATAGGGCTTTGTGTGGCACTGGAGTGCTGTCTGTGTGGAGGAAGCCCCTCCTTTTTGAGCGTGACAAACCTGTGTGTACAGCTGATGTCACATAGGAGGAGTCAGAGTAGACCATCACTTTATCATCTTCAAATCCCTGGAGCGTGGTTATAAGTGCCACTAATTCTGAGCTGCGTAATGCGAAGGCAATCTCGTGCTTGTCACTGTCTCAAATTCACCTCCTTGGTTCAGCTTTATTACTGCTGATCCAGCATGCATTTCACCAGTGGTTTATCAATTTCTGAAGAACCATCAATAAGAGAACTTCCCCTCCTGATAGCATTTTCTCTGACTTGGGGAATATCATCATAGTGTTCAGTATATGTTGTGCAATCATGTACATAATCATCCTCCCCTACTGGTACTGCAATGAATGTTGCTGGATTCACTGTCTTGCATCTAACTATTTTAATTGAGGATTCAATATAATTATCTTGTATCTTGATGCTCTTTGTGTGGTCAATGTACTTTTATGTTTCTCTAAAATCGTAAATAATGCCTGCTCTACAAATAATGTTACTGAACACCACATTGTAATACTTGAATCTTTTTCAATCACGAATGCATCAGCAGCTAAAGACTGCTCACAGCGATAATAGCCTTTCATAACTGGATCTAAAATCCCACTATAGTAAGCTAATGGTTTATGGCCATGTCCTACTGTTGTTTTCTGTGTAAGGACTGCTGTTATGACTTCCCCATTTGAATGTGAAAATAAGCAAAATTCTTCATGATAATCTGGAATTTCTAACACAGGATCTGTACTGATAGGCTTTTTTAATTCTTGAAATCCTTCAGTCATCTCATCTGTCCATATTATTTTGCTCTTGCCCACCTGTGCTTCTTTGAGTCCTTTTAAAAGTGGTCAAATACATGTACTGTAATCAAAAACCTAGGCCCTGCAATAGTTCCATAGCCCTACAAATTGTTGCATTTCCCTCACTGTTTTAGGTTCTGAGGTCTTCATAATTGCGTCTGCTCTCTCAGGTGTCAATTTCCTCTCCTAGTGATCATCAACTGTCCTATATACAAGACCTCTTTCTGACAATATTGTAGCTTTTCTTTGTCCACTTTATGTAATTTCTCTGAGAGTATGGTCATGAGCTTAACTGAATCTTCTATGCATCTTTCTTTTGTCTCACTGCACACCAAAAACGTTATCCACTTATTGTACTATTGCACGTTCATGCTGAACATTGTCTAGGTCCATCTGAAGGACACTTTTAAAATCTGAAAGGGACTCACAGTTCCGCTGGGTCAAACAAGTATGTCTCAGGCAGATATTTCCATACCGAAAGGAAGCAAAATCCCATGAGTCTTCATGGAGGGGAATTGAAAAGAATGCATTTTTAAAATATATAACTGTGAAATATTTGGCCTTAGATGGGATGTTGCACAATATTGTTGTGGGATTTGGAACTAAAGGAAACTCAGATTCGACTATATTGCTTAGGGGCAAAGGTCCAGTATGAATCTCCACAACCCCAAGTTGATTTTCTCACTGGGCACACAGCCATGTTACATGGAGAATCAGATGGTACCAATATTCCTTGCTTCATTAAAGCAGAAATGGTCTAAAATATAGTTTTCTCTGCCTCCCTGGACATGGGGTATTGCTTTGCACGCTGCAAAATGGCTCCTGGTTTAAGCCTACTTTTAACTGTTCCTACTCCTTTCAATAGACCCACATCAAATGGACTTGTGGTCTATAAAATATTTGGTACTTTCAATAAATCTTCCAGAAAAATTATTGTTTCTTTTTTACCAATGGCACGTTCTGCTTTATTTCTCTTTTCTCTACTTTAATCCAACAAGTGAGACTTATGAAAAATACTAATTCATCATCTTGGGTGTCAAATCTGTCAGCCTGTATCCTTCACTGAGGACTATCTCTGTTCTCCATCCTCTTCCCTCATCATCTGTCCCATGAAGAATCACCCTTTCCCCTCTGACCACTGCTGCTTCTAACTCCAAGGAATTAACCTGCCCTTCTTAATCATCCATAGGGATTTCTGGTCTGAACATAAACTCATCAGGTATTCTTAATAGTTTACCTATCAATCCGTGTAAGCACGATAATAAAACAATGACTCCATACAGGAATGCATCTGTATCTATAGGAACTTCCTGTAATGCTTTATGTCCTGTAAAGGCCAAAACAAACTCTCTGTTGCATCCCAGTTTCGCCAGACTGTGTGGCATAGCCGGCGCCAGATGCATTTTATCATCTACACCTCCTTGTTCAACATGGCACCTCTGACACGAAGTACCGGCCCAGCTGCAACAGTGACAGCGTGCCTCATCATGACCGCTCCCCCGTTGGCATTGGTATGGAATGTGGAATGGCTACAAGTGAGCCATTGCCATGGACAATGGCACATTGATACTTTCTTGGCAAGACACTCATAAGTTTGATATATCTTGGCTGCCACTTGTCTCTCTCAATCCTGAGTTCTTATGTATGTATTTCCTCATTGTTTTTCCTTTACATTGCTCTGTGTTTTCCTTCAAGACCTTGTCCCTGCGTCTCTAAGAACAACAAAACACTTACCGTTTCCTGATCCCAAGCTTGAGCTTCTGACTTACCGACCGTGTCTGACGTGGGAAGTCTTGTTTTTTATTCTCACCACATACTTCGCAGGCCCCTTCTGATCTCCCGAGGTCTCACTCTCAGAGTTATCCCACTTTCATTCCATTCACCATCTCATTGCTACAGTGTTTTCTGCATGAAGTCTCAGATGCTTCCAGTTACTGAGGCTGCTAACGAGATCCCAGCTGACAAATGAACAGAGAAAAACATCACATCTGAGTCGGCTAGCTACCACTGTCAATCTTCCGGAACAACAGGGATTTCTTCCCCAGAGGATTTGCCTCAGATCCTTGTCACCCTGCTTCTCGCATTTGGGGAGATATGGACCTCAGGGCAATTCCTCACATTCTGCTCACTGTTGCTGCCTCTGACAGGTCAGTCATTTAAGTTGCATGCCTTGTCATAACACTTGCTCACATTCATATAATGTATCCCTGGGTTGGAACACACCATTTCTTCATCAGTAAAATATATTGTCATGTTCAGGTTTGTTATAAGTAATATGTTAACCAGCGTCTGCCTAGAATATAATAATGGCATTGACATATAATGTTCTCCTATAGAGATTGGTCTGTAAAAGGAACTACATTCATTGCCCCAGAGAATCCCTGCGCATTCATGGCAGTACCTGACATTGGATATTTCCCCTCATGGACACAGGAACGAGTTGCTCTAGTGTCAACAAAAAATGACAATGTCTTGCCTCCTATCGTTACCTAGACCCTTGGTCCCTCTTGCGGTTCTGGTTTCATAGCTAGTACTGAGCAAATCAGGTCGCTCTGTGTGCTGTCCTATTGTGGATATAAATTCATCCCTGCACCTGTGAAGGGTAGTCCTCCTACCACGTTCACTCTCCCTAATTTGGATGTGGGTGTTGGCTGGACATCTGTAGTCATATTCCATTGTGGTAACCTGGCCTGTTATGTCTGTGCTTGCCAAGTTTGTACCTGTTGTGTTTTCATGGGTACTTGCTGTGATTGCCCCTGTGGTGATTGCATTTGTAATGGCACTTGCTCTATTTGCTGTGATTGCAGCACATACGTCTGAGCCTGTGTGTGATCTTTGGCATAATACTCCTGCGGTTCTGTATTATATTGTGGAACACAGCCCATCTCCCCTCTTGGAACGTATATATTTTTTTCATGTATTGTTTGCATGTTAGGCGCTTACACAGGAAGTAAATACTGTTTCAAAGCGCTCACAGGGCAACAGAGTGGGGACACAGGGATGAGAAACAGTTTAAATACACAAAAAATATTAAGTAAGTGAGGTGGGACAAACCTACTATGCCTTGTGAGTGTTCAGAACATGCAAGTGCAGAAGCAGGGCGATAATGTGATAGGTGAGGGGGTGTTCATAGGTGAGCAACAGGTGAAGTGAAATGTACGAAAGTGCAAGCTTGCAGGGTGGAGGGGGAACCGAGACAAGTGCTAAAGATAGACATAAGCTGGGGGCGATTCAGTGTGGTAGGTTAGGGCTCTGAGGAAGCATAAGGGCACTGAACACCAAAGAAGCAACTGTGAGAACAGCAGAGAAGAGAGGGAGGGAAGGAAGTGGTAAAGAGGAAAATCTTGAGGAGTTTCCAGAATTTAAGAAAGTCATGCTCAAGGTGAAGAGGGAGGGTGAGGTTGTTCCAAAGAAGTGAACCAGCTGAGGAAAGCGACCAACCTCCTGTTTTGCCTGTTTAGCGAAACATTTTAAACACAAAGAGCTGGTGCCAGAGTAGCGCAGATGTCTAGAGGGGGAATATATAGTAAGGGACAGTTGCAGAAAGTGTGAAGGCAGGCCCCAGACAGCCTTGTGCATGATACAGAGGGATTTGAAATTAATATGTGAAGCACCCGGGAGACGGACAATTTTTTATGGCTGGAGAGATGCGGTCCCTGGGCTTGAGGCCAAGGATACATGTAGCTGCCCTATTCTTGATTAGCTGGAGGGGTCACAGAGTGGAAAAAGGTAGATTCAGGAGGAGAATATTACAATAGTCAAGACTAGAGAGAACCAGGGCTCCACTAACATCGAGCTTCTGGGGGAAGGTGAGAAAAGGTAGAATTCCTTTGAGAAGGAAGAGCTGAAAGTGGGACTTCTTGACAATGTCCTGAGAGTGAGGGAGGAAGGAGAGAGAAGAGTCACAAGATGACTCCAAGGTTTCTGGCTTCAGAAGAGAGAGCAGGGGAGAGCCCATGGATTAAGGCCAGAGTGAAGGAAAGAAGTCGAGAGCATGGGTCCCAATGGGAAGGATCTCTGTTTTGCTGGCATTGAGGCAGAGATCACTGGAAGTGCACCAGGCCTGGATGGCAGAAAGGCAGCCAGGGATTATGGAAGGTGAAAGAGGGTCAGCAGGAAATTTGAAGAAGAGTTGTGTGTCATCAGCATAACACTGGAAGTTGGGGGAGAAGGAGGACATGAGGAATGCATCTGAGTAAGGTAGATATTAAAGAGCCAAGGTGAGAGAATAGAGCCCTGGGGGGCAGCACAGACGGAGAAGGAAGTAGGAGATGAGAAGGTGCTGAGGATAACTATGGAGGAGCAGTCAGTTAAGAAGGTCATCCAGTCCAGTACCCGCTCCGCAATACCAAGGGTGTCATGGAGTCTTTGTATGAGGATGCAGTGGTTGACTGTGTAAAATGCAGAGGAGAGATCGAGAAGGATGAGGCCAGCAGGGGAGTTGTAATCCAGGGATACAAGCAGTTCTTCACAGGTGTTCAGAAGAGCAGTTTCCGTGCCTCTGGATGCTCTGAATGTAGATTGATGGTCAGTTTCCCCAGGAAGGGGGTGATTGCGATAGGGTGGTAGTTGACTGGATAGGTAGGGTCTGCTGATTTTTTTTTAAGGAGGGGAGTGCAATAGGGAGTGCTTGAGGGAGGAGGGGAAAGAACCAGTAGCAAAGGATTGGTTACAGAGATCAGCGAGTGCAGGTACAAGAGAGCCCAAGTTGTCCTTGACGGTTCTGGATGAGCAAGGGGAAACCTGTTTGGAACAGACCTTCATTGAGTGGACAACTCAGGTGACTTCTTCCGGTGAGACAAGGGCAAAGGAGGAGAAGGTGTAAGGAGGAGGGAAAGTGGCCACGGGAGGAAAGGGGGTGAAGGATGGGTTGGGAGAGTGAGTGCGAAGGCTGTTCAGGATGTCCTGAGTTTTGGTGTTGAAGTAAGTGGTGAGTGCATTGCAGAGGGCTTCATAAGGACTAGGGGAGGAGGACACTGCGGAAGTATTGGCTAGTTCCCTACAGATTTTGAATAGTTCAACCATGTTGTTGGATGCACCAGATACTGTGCCTAAATGTGGGCACCTTTCTTGGCATGGATAAAGAGTCTGTATTGTCCTGGGAGAAGGTGGCAGACCAGTTTGTCAGAGGGTGAGCCTGAGGTTTGTCACTTCCGTTCCGCAGTGCTACACTTTCGTTCTAGGTGTTGCACTTAGAGGCGGGTTTCAGGTGTATCCTCATGGGGCAAGATTGCCAAGGGTGTTGGTGTTGGACAGGTGGAAGTTGCTGAGAGCAGGTTTGGAGATAGAGTCTGAGTTAGGGGGTAAGGAGGGATAAAGGTGGTAATGAAGGCAGCAGCTGACACTCATTTCATCAGGTGGTGATGTTGGTGAGCAAGGTTGTTAGGGCTTTTGGAGGAGTGGTCACAAGGCCATAGGGACCCAGGTGGGAAGAGAGAAGAGAGTGGTCTGACCAAGACAGAGGGGTGGCCAGGGGAGATGAGAGATGGCGGTTGGAGTGCATGAGGGCATCCAGAGTGTGTCCAGCAGAGTGGCTTGGACCAAAAGGGAGAATGGAGATGGATAAAGAGGTGCATAGATCAATGAAAAGAGTGGATGCTGTGCCAGGGGAGTCCCATTGGATGTTAAATTCACACACGAGGAGGGGGTTGGAGGAGGTTGAAAGTAAGGAGGAACAGAAATGAGCCCATTCAGAGAGGAACAGGGAGGTAGCACCTGAGACCGGTAACGGTAGCAATGGTCAGAATGGAGCCCACTCAGGGAAGATTAAGGCAACCTCACCGCACTGGCGGTGAGGCCGAGGCTTGGAAATTATCTTAAATCCATCAGGTAGGAGGGAGTCAAAAGCAGTGACTGAGCTGGCATTGAACCATGTCTCGGTAAAAGCGAGAATGTCAAGGTCAGTGTCTTCAAGAAGGAGGCAAATGTCAGCAGAGTATTAGTTGGCTGAGCTGGAAGTTATGAATCACCAGGAAGAGATGGTCTCTGCCTTTGAAGATTTTCTGAGGTGGAGTACAAAAGTGTTATACTTCAGTTAGAGGGGGGACAGAGGGGGAAGTAGGGGGAGAGGCAGGAAAAGGAAGAAAGTTAATGAGGGATGCAAGGATCCGGTCAAAGAGAAGGAGTTTGGCCAGCGGACCCTGAACCAGGATAGTGCCAGTGTGGTAGACATTAATGATGCAGCTTGATGAGAATAAGCCCGCCAAGAGGATGTGAAAGTGGAGAAAGTAAAGATGATAAAAGATGTCCATAGGTCTGCAGAGGGGACAGAGAAGAGGATATCAGTGAAGATCTCTCCGGAGGATGCACTGACATAGGTGTCTGCGATGGGATGGCCAGGATATGCACCCAGAATGTCTTTTTTGTGCTTTTTTCTTCCAGATTTCATGAGAGAGAGAGGATTGGTGATTGTGTAGCGGTTAGAAAAGATTGGACAGATGTTGAGTGCCATCTCAGTGGCAGAGGAAAGAGAAGAGAAGGAAAAAGAAAAGTGGCGGGGCTGCAATGCAGTCCTAGCCCTTACTCACAGGTGGCCTAGTAGTTAAGGAGGGCACAAATTCAAATGTAGAGCAATATGTGGGGTGCAGGATTTGATTTTTCCAAAAAGCAATACAATGCAGTGCACACAGGAATGAAGATGTAAATGCACACCCACCTAGATTCAAGTTCTTTTTTAAACAAATACAATGCAGTGCACAAAGGGGTGAAGATGTAAAATCACACCCACCTAAATTCGAGTTTTAAAAAAAAGGAATACAATGCAGTGCACACAGCGTTGAAGATGTTAAGCACACCCACCTAGATTCAAATTGTAAAAAAAGAATACAATGCAGTGCACACAGGGATGAAGATGTGAAAGCACACCCACCTAGATTTGAGTTTAAAAAAAAAAAGAAAAATTAATACAATGTGGTGCACACAGGGATGAAAATGTAAAAGCACACCCACCTAGATTGAAGTTGTAAAAAAAGGAATACAATGCAATGCACACAGGGATGAAGAAGTAAAAGCACACCCACTTAGATTTGAGTTGTAAAAAAAAGGAATACAATGTAGCACGAGAGGAGAGGAGAAACACAACGTGAAATGAATTTACCAATTGTTGAACACAGAGTGCAGTGATGCAAAGAGAAGGTCAAGGGAGAAGGCATAATAGGAATGGCACCTTTACGGTTCAAGGGGATAGCTGGAGGAGGCAATAGGACAGTTCAGCCATCATTCACATTTGTGCAGAAAGGGGGGCCTGGGGTGCTGTGGTCCATGTGCATGCAGGAGCAAGACATGCACAGGAGGCTACAGCATTGTTTGTGGAGCGGCTAATCTGAGCCCATTCAGGCCCAAACAGGCACAGACAGAGCATTTAATGTGGGACTTTGGAGAGGGGCCGGGTAAAGACTGCCTGCTCCCCATATAGGCCAAAATAGGGCTCTCCTGCCCAATCGCAGTGCAGGAGGCGGGAGCTGGCAGCCACCAAAGTGTCTTCCTATTGTGTGCTGCAGATAGCGGCCACTTGGAAGTGCCATGAGGAGCCCCAGGGACCAGTGAAAATACTGCACTGTTATGATCTATGACGGTTAGCCTGCTCAATGCAGTGCTATTGCCCCCAGGAGTGTGGCTAGGCAGTTGATGGGCCACCCACAAGCAGATTTTACTATTTGATTTTATTTCTGATAAATATTATTTTATTTAATCTTTTCAATATATTGTCCATACCACTTTTGTGTGGTCGTGGATGCCCCAAAAAAAGTGATGCAGTGCTTGTACTGTGGTTATTTTGGCCTCTGAGTGTCCTGCAAGGGACGGAGTCCACATCCCTCCTTCCTTCTCGGGATGTGTGTCACCCCACCTTCATTACTTGTCAATACTGCTCCCTCTATTGCTATTTTTGACTACTTTTTCTGGACTAACGTCGCCTCCTCCTGCTTCCTACTCTTGGCTTTCTTCTTGTTTTTGTTTTTCTGACCATGGCTTTGCTTCAATTCCCACCGGTTTCTTCATCTGCCTTTGCAATGGCTTGTCAGTTCCTGACACAAAATGTGGGAAAATAATGCCACTGTTTTATCCCATGGTTCACACGTCTTAAGGCGCTATCTATCTTGAATATCCTTAATATGGGCGACAGGGTCTTCATCCTCCCCATTTTCCTAGTCATAATGGCACCCATATCTGATGTATTAGGATATTTTACTCTGAGTGCCCGCCATACATCTATTCTGCAATTATTAAATGGCGCTCCATCGCGTGTCGTGTTTTGTGCAGTCACACCTATGTATCCTGCTTGCTTCCAAATGTCATCAGCTCTCTCTCTCCTATAATGGCTGCTAAATTGTCTTCATCCATCTGTGGCCACGGTATAAATTTTGGTCGTCCTCCCCCTTTCTCTAATAATGGGAATTGTGAAAATCCTGGTCCATAATCATACCTGCCTACACTTCTTGTTCTCCAGGTGGGTCTAGTGTCGCCCGTTTGTCTTCATCCTTGTAATGCTGTTAACCTATTTACATAAGTCGGGGATACATCCCCTGTACTGTGCGATTGTGCTTGCGCTCTTTCTTATTCTTCATCAAACCTTATTATGCCCCAGGTTGTATGACTGTTATCCTTTTCTGCATCATCTAGATCTACTTAAAGACTGCGTTCTGTGCTAATCTGTTATGATGTCATCTAGCCTTCCTCCAGTTTCCCTCGATAGAGATCCTTCTATGTTCTCTTCGGTTTTATATCCTTTTTTATGCATCATTTGCCAATATAATTATCCTCTTCTTTGCCCTATGTCTCATGTATCTCGCTCATCCGCCTATGTTGGTATTCTTGGTATTCCCTGCAGTGCTGGTGTGAACCTCTCTCTTTCTCAAATTGTTCCTGTGCTTCGATCCGCACTATGCTTCTATGACATAGATAATCTTGTCATCTTTTTTTCTGCTACTTCTGTTCATTTCTTACTCTCTCTTCCTCATCTCCCTCTATTCATCTTCCTTCTCAAATTATTTCCAAAATACGTACTTTCATTCTTTGCGCTTCTACTTCCTCTTGCTTCTTCGCTTCTATTCTCTCCTTTTCTTTCCTCACCTCATACCATCTTTGATCTTCCCTTCGCTTGCATTCTCTTTCTTTCTCTTCTTTGTATGCTCTCTCTTCTTCCTTTTGCTTCTTTTCCCACTCTTCTCTTTCTCGAAACCCATCAATGCCTGTATCGTCCAATTTAAGTAATATTTATCCTCCCAATCATTAATTCTGTACTATTATTATTCCCTTAACTTTGTCTTTTATTTCTTGTGTCTTCCTGGCTTCTTCCTCTATCTCCATCTGTCTATCTTGCCTATCCTTTCTCTCATCAAGCTGTTTACTTTCATTGCATGTCGAGATATATTTGCGTTCTCTACTTTTGCTTTCGTCCATGTTATCCTCACTTTTATAAGCGGGGGCTCATATGTCGGATTAACATACCAGGCCCCTGCTTTCTAGTCCTTTAAAGGATAAAATCTCTTCTCCTCTGTTTCTATGCTCTTGTTTTCAGGAGAGAAAAGGGGAGCCAAAGGCTGTATATCCTCCCTTTTAAGCTGATTAAGCATCCACTCCTTTTTGGATGGATCTAAAACAGCCAACCTTTTCTGTAATTTCTTTTCCCTTATATCTAACATGCATATATATTGTCATATGTCATATGTCGCAATATTGTTTTTAACAACAAACGCTCTTAAGAGCATGGTATGAGTGTCTTATTAGATATGCCTGAAACCCACTCTGAATGATATGTCCGTATTTTAGCTGTGTATTGTAGGTGCCTTTCCCCGTCTTACTACGTGTGAGAGAAAAAATAAAATAGCAGACAAAACCCCTTTGTCGGGGAAAGAGGCACTGAGACCCGGCTGCAAGTGTTCAAAGGATGGTTTATTTCTCCAGCTAGGAAATAACCCAAAAAAAACTCTACTTCATTACATCAGTGCCAACATTTATATTAGTTAAAGTAGCTCTAACAAAAAATACTAAATGAACCCGATTGGCCAGACATTGTGGTGCTGTAGGTGTGGGTAGCATCTCTTCCTCCTGGTTGGCTGAGTAGCTGACGGACGTCAAACATCTTGCGCTCCATGCAGGTCAGGGTCCGGTCACTGTGGTCACTACCTAAGCTAGTATTGTTTCATACTAAATGACAAATTATTTAAAACATTTTATGCTACTTGTCATATTTCTACATGAGTTAAACACAATGATTATTGTCAGTACTATTGTGTCATTCGTGGCTTTAAGTGAAGGCCTTGACCTTTTTTGTGCACATAAAAGAAGCAGGCTATGTTTCGCATCTCTTTCTAGGTTTCAAATTCATTAGTGCAAGTAAAAGCATATATAATAATAAAAATGCTAAAGGTTAGTAGTCGGTGTGTTGGGTGGGTTTCGCAGCACAGGCGAGGGTCTGGCACTTGAAAGAAATACCTTACAGGGGGTGCAGGGTCAGGATGGCAATAAATTGTTCTAATGGAGGTGGGTGGCTTGCACGTTTAGGAGGACGAATCGAGCAGAAAGTGCTTAGCTCATCTTGGTTCACATGCCGGTTCTCAGGCGAACAGTGATCTCAGAGGAAGAAAACTGTAGTATATTGATTGTTGCAACTTTCTCCGGCTTCAGCGTGAGAATGGAAGCGCAGAGCTTTCCTTCGCAGGGGAGTGCAAGGATGGGGGCCAGCCAGCTGCCTACGCGCCTTGTGTGTGTGTCTCTGTCCTTGGCTGCTGCGGTGGAAAGGGGAGCTGAGCATTGCTGTACTATCGCAGTGAGGCCTGTCTATTCAAGATGGAGTCGAAAGGGGGCACTAAAGATGGATGCCCCGTGTCCTGCTCAGTAGTCCCATCTGTGCAGCAGTCAATCGTAGTTAACTTTACATAAGGGCAATTACACTACCGGAGGCACGTGGTCCAAGCCTTGTACTGAGGAGCGTACGACGCGAGGGGGCCTGAAGACCCCTCGCTCCCATACAGTATCTTGGCAAAGTCCTACGTAAGTGTAGAAGAGGAGTGTCCTCCATAATGACAAGACAATCTCGACTGTCTACACTTAAACAACCTTATATTCTTTTATTTTATCAAATATACCACACTGATCAATTTGAGCAGACACCATCAATCGCTGCTTAATATCTGGAAAATCAACTATATATATGTATATTTTTTAACCACTTTTAAAATCTAAATCTATGCAACAATGTTATTTTTGTTCGATCGTTTACACTTTCTATGAACTTTTAGTGTCTTATTGCTTAATCATTGACATTTTAAGAGTATCTCATTCATTAGTTTCCTTTGATTTTTACCTTCCTGATTGACGTCAATCTTTTGATAAAAAAATCTGATAATCACCTTAACGTTTTACTATTATTACATATCTATTAGTTTAAACACAACAAAAGGTTTATATTGACATATTTCTAACCCCAATATGTGCACCTTTTACATTTTTCTGCATGCGCCTTCCTTTACTATCTTTAGAAAATGTATCTCATCTTGTTTTTACACCATCATGGAGTCTGATATGCACTCTTCTTTTTGGTTTTGCCCCAGGAATCCTTAACACCCCTAATTCTCCCATTATATATATATAATATACAACACAGTCCCCCTACTTTTGCCACTTTATATGTTCAACTCACGTCTGTGGCTCAGCTTGAGTCCATCGGCATCGACTCTCCCTCAACTGACCACGTCGCATTACATCCACGGGCCGCCTGCGGAAACCGCACAGGAATTTCATCAAAGCCAGATCTGTCAACCCTATCTTCTTACACATGTTTTTGCACGCCATTCTCCACTGGAAGCTCTGCAGTCTTCTGTCTAATGGCGGGAGCAGTTGAGCATCTGGAGATCTGGATCTGGGCAGAGGGTGATTAGACCTGAACCATCACACTGCTACCAAAATGTGTACTAGCACCTTTAAGCATCTCTTGTGCTATATGGAATTACAAATAAAGTCTCAGATCAAATAACCGGACAGACTCAAAGAATGTGGCAAAATACTACTTTATTCTCAATTTAATAAAGCAGGGCAAACTGGCAGACATTGGACTGATGCTTGCACACTCACACACAAACTTGATTGCATAGAGGTTTTGTACCCCCAATATGCATCATCTATGATGTAATTCTACATGGCAAACTGTAAAACCTATTGATGGGGGATTGGTTAGTAGAATATATCTACTTATAGAATACATTGGGGTTAGTACACCATTGCCTGTATCTTATCTGTAAGACAAGCCTTGAACTACCTCTAAACACGTAATATACTGATTATAGTGGACAAAATGGCAGCAGACTAGTCTATGCAGCATTGTATAGCACATTACCCCATAGAGCCACTGATTCATTGGCATCCCCACCCAACCTTGGGCTACTGGTTCGGCTAGCAGCATGTACGCCAAATTAAACCCAGATGATTGAGTCACATCAGATTGCTCCCCACTTTCCCAATTAGTCCATCATCTTTCTTCAATCCGACCATGAGCCAAAGCTTCCCATCGGTAGTTGACCTTATTGCCTTCTCTCTAATCTGGGACATTCAAGCAAGTGTAAGCAAATCACTATCTTAATCCACAGCTTAATGAAGAGCCCTTGATTTTGACTTCTGAATCATGTATAAAGAGACCACAAATGTGTCAATTTCGACCTCTTATTTACTGCTATTTGATTCAATTATGCTGGGTGTCATTGCTCCTCTTGGCATAAAGGGCAAATACAAACGTATGATCAAAACTAGCTTAGTTGTTAAATCTGGCTAGCTGAAACAATATAAATAAATCAACAGGAGGAGATTTGAAGGCATAAGAAATCCAATCACATTTCTATCATTAACTCCATAATATTTTGACAAATTAAGAATTAATAATAGAGGGTGGCTCAAAGGCAAAGCTTACAGTCAGTCACCTATCAGTAAGGAAAATGATTTCTTCCTATAGGGGATAGTGACTGGTATGGTATGAGAAAAATTACAGCCAAAAGCTCTTAATAGTCAATAGCCTTGTCAGGTCATTAAAACAACATTTTATGGGTGGCATAGTAGGTCAAACCAGACCTAAAACTTTGTTTGAAACTGAAGAGTTTCCAATAATTAGCAATTCTCTTGAGGACTAAATAGCCCGGTCCTAACTCCTAAAGGCTTCCAGACAGGATTAGATTTTTATTTCATCTAACAAATCAAATCAAGTCCCATTTGGAAATCGATTACATGAAGGCTTGCTTAAGTTCCAATTAGCAAGTCACAATTCAGCTCAAACTGATTGAGGCCGGAGGACATCTAAAGATAAAACAATGGCCAGAAGTCTCACTGATACTGCCTTGACCTGAATAGCTCCAGGGCATTTAAAAGATAATCTGTGGTCACTACTTCAGGAAATCTAAAAGGTCTAAAATACCACAAAATGTGTCAATCCAAATGTATCTCCAGGCACCGTAATCAGACACCCAGGTTTTGAACCAGTTTGGTACCAGTACAGGCTCAAGTTTGCATCATCATACCATAGGCCCAGAAGAAGGACCACACTTTGCAAGGTAAATCTGTTTCTGACTGGAATGTGATTCAAACTGGGGTAAGAGCAAGGGCCACAGTTGAAGAATGAAATATTGAGCGCAGATGAAAATGCAACCCCCCAGGGCATTTCAATTGTGTGGTATAGTTCAAAAGCTCAGAATAGCATATTCAATAAGATTGTGCTGAATGCGGCAAAAACTTCAGTGGGAGGTGAAAGAGTGAGAAGAAAATCCAGCGCTGAAAAATTAGCAAACAGCTGGAAACAGCCTGCCCCACATGCGCTCTGCTCCGTTTGCTGGAGTCAGGAGTTTTTTTAAGCAATGAAATGGGCAATGAAATGGACGCTGGCTCGTCTTTCTCTTGCAACACCGGACCAGTAGGAAACAGCCAGTTCCATGTTTGCTCCGCTCCTTTTGCTGCACCTTATTCTGCCAACTCATACATAACAGTGGAATAGCTGGTCTGCTGTGATTTGCAGCAGTGCGACAAGATGACTGTCTAGGAATGAGCAGCCACACTATGCTAAACAGTTCTTGTTAGATGAAGCCTACAAGGGGGAGGAGGTTATTTCTCTGACTGTCCTTCCAGTCCTATCAAATCATAAAATGGGCATCCATCCATTGCCCACATGAAAGCTTATGTTCAGGCTGACATGATTCTTTGGGGATGAGCCCATGGCCTTACTCCAGTAAACCCAGAAATGATGGAGTGTAGCATTAACTTGCTGCTGTGCATTAATTTACTGTGCATTACTGCCATCATCCAAGAGGAAAAATTGGCGTTTCATGAAATTTCTGCTACAGACAAAAAACTAGGGGAATTAGCCCCATTGCATCATAGGGATGGGGTGTTGAAGTTCAAATGGTAAGTTCTCGAGAAAAAATCCCACCCTTATTGTCACCCTTGGTAGATATGTTCATGTGTTTATTTATTTACTACCTTATTTATTGTTAAGAAAAGGACCCTCCTCTCCCAGTTCCCCTATATGCACCATCACTGAAACCATTGCCACTCAAACATCAGTTAATTTATTAGATCAAAATTATTTATGGGGTCCAGGACAATGCAAACAGTCTTTTCTGTCCCCTGGAAGGAAGGCATGGTATCAACAGTAAGACAGACAAAAGTAACCACAGTTCAAAGGTGTTTATTGAACTTTAATTGGTTTTGAAAAATGCCTACGTAATCCTAAATCTAAAGATGGGAGCAAGCTACAACCATCAAATATTAAAGCAGTCCAAGTGGTGTCTTGTCAAAACAAAAGGGCCTATACTAATACACCTATTGCCAATCCTTACCTCTGAATACAAATAGTGTGGGAAACAATGTTATGCAAAAGAAAAAGTGTTCAAGAAATGATATGTCAGGATATTCAAGCTGTTGGTTTCCCTTCCCCACGTTTTTAGCACAGTACAAGGTGGCACACTCAAGCTTAGCACAGTCTCTGGCTTCTCTATCACGAGGGTGCAGTTCAAAACTTCAACGCCATGGCCTTCTGTGCCAAAGTCTCTTTGCCATTCAAAGTCTCTTCTTGCAGTGGGCCGGATGAAACAAACAAACAATAAAGTTCCTTTCTTTTTGTATGGTAGGTTCATGGTGTTCTGTCTCCTTCCAATACCATATTGGAGATGTTTGGGAGTAACAGTTACAGTACTAGTATTCCTGAGGTATAAATACCCTATGGGGAGTTGGGGATTCCTGCAAAAGAGTGGAGAATGCAGGGAAATCCCTTCCCACAATGACTTCTTCAGTGAGCCGAGGAATGATGGCAGATGATTTCAGACATGACTCCGCAGTCTTAATATACATGGGTATGTTAGGGTATATTTCGTTATCCCCGTGTACACATGTAACTCTAACTAGGGTGGCATTCTCGAGATCCACTGTTGTGAACAAGTCGGCCCTTATGGCGGTGTGTTTGATCCCCGAGTCAATTAATGCTTTTGCTTGTTTCCCATTTACCCAGTCCTTTTCATATGTGAAGTTAGCCGAGGACTGACACAAACATATGCTAAAGGTTCCCAGATCTTCTTCGGGTTCGTCCCACTCTTCCCCTTTTAGACAGCCTATTTCCATGGGTGCTTCCTTTAAATTTTTTGTACAGTGTCTGGCCAAATGGCCAGTTTCTCTACATGAAAATTAGATAGGAGGAGATGGTTTGCTTCCGTTAGGTTCTTCTCTTTTACTTTCCTCTCTACTTCTAGGGACAGGTCTTTTACCTTCCATTCTTTCTTTCAGTATCCATTCCTTGGTTTTATAGGATCTTCCTCCCCCATCTAACACCTGGGTTTGGGGCCCAGTGATAAGATTTATGATCTTTCTGCTTCTTACTTCGGTTTACAAAATGGAAGTGTTTGGCTGCATCTGAGTGGTTTTGCGTGGTCTCAATAGCCATGGGTAGGGTAGTTCGATTTAGTTGCAATACTGGCTTTTGCAAAAAAGGGGGAAAGAATTGATGAATTTTTCTAAAGTAATCATTTCTACTAATCCTTCCTTTGTTTTGGTGTTAATCAAAAGGTGATTTTGTTTTTAAGTAATTCTTCCATTTCATGGGGAGTTTACCTGGGGTTTAGTCTAATGGCCGATAGAAGTTACAGTTTTGGCCTACTCTTTTTAAATGCCCCTATTTTATGTATATATAGCTAGCTCCCTGGGCAAGATTACGTAGCTGCTAGGCGGTATGTAGATAACCTTTCAGCAGATGTCACAGAATTCTTTTTTTTAGATTTTCTTCCCATCCCAATTGCTCAGCTAATCGCACAAAATTCAGACAGAAATTCCCTAGGTCTTCGCCCTCTAGGTATGGCTGAAGTATTCTTTGAGGTAGCAGGGGTCTTGCCTGTAACTCAACCAATGTTGTCAAATTCTCTTGCAGCCTAGCTTCAGCCTTAATTTGATGGATAGATAGCTGGGCCATGATAGCTGCCAGGTCGGCCATTTCTTCGGGGCTGGGTGAGTGTTCCTTCTGGAGTTTTTTCTGAATCAGAAAAGACACAGGTCTCGACTCCCCGTGAAAGGGTTTGGAAGTTGTCTGACTCCTCCAAGTCTGATTACATTGAAGGGAAAGAACTAGATAGAGTGATAGACGAGGGACCGAAGGGAAATGGGGATTTAGAGCACTAGATCCAATGAAGGTGTGGGTGGCCGCCGTGTTTTTAATATTATTAGGTCCCACTGCTGGATTTTATAGTGTGACAGTGGAAGGGTATCTAATAACAAATGGGGTTTAAAAAACAAATCTTGTTGACCAGTTGGGACATGTAGCTGGGAGAGCAAAACCTCTTTAAGAATGGATACACGGTCAGAGTCAAGGAGTTAAATGATTCTATTTTCTTCTTCTGGTGGTACAATGATTATAAATATGGATTATCAATTTTTATCAATTGAATCATATCCCACCTCTAACACGTCATGTAAGAAACACAAGGTATCAACAGTAAGAGAGACACAAGTGGCCACAGTTCAAGGGTGTTTATTGAAATTCAACTGGGTTTGAAAATGCCTATCTAATCCTAGATCTAAAGATGAGAGCAAGCTAAAACCATCAAAAAATAATAACACAGTTCTAGTGGTGTTTTGTCAAAATAAAAAGGTCTATACTAATAAACCTATTGCCAATCCTTAACTCTGAATACAAATAGTGTGGGAACCAATGTTATTCAAAAGAAAAGTGTTCAAGAAATGATATATCAGGATATTCAAGCCGTTGGCTTCCTTTCCCCAAATTTTCATTGCGGGACAAGGTGGCACACTCGAGTTTAGCACAGTCCCTTGCTTCTCTATCACAAGGGTGCAGTTCAAAACTTCAACATCATGACCTTCTGTGCGAAAGTCTCTTTGCCTTTCAAAGTCTCTTCTTGCACAGGTAAGTAAACACATAAAAAGGGTCAGTGTTGCCTAATTGAGCATCCCAAGGAAATTATTGACATAGCATTGTAGACATACCTTTTTTCAATAAATGTTGTAACCCCTCTTCTCTATAACAGTAGGTGTTCACCCATCCAATGTTAATATTTACCAATAATGTGAGTCAAGTTTCTTGAATATGTTATTCTGTACAGCAACGTGCATTTAGTTCATGTCCAGCCTGAAATTATATGTTCTGTGTATTGTGTGTGCCATTAGATCAATAGGTCTCTTCCTTTTGAATATAAAACATTTATTGACAAAAGGTGTGTCTACAATGCTATGCCAATGATTCCCTTGGGATGCTCAATTAGGCAAGACTGACCCTTTTCATATGTTTACTTATCTTAGAGCCCTCCTGGTCAGAACAGGGTCTCAAAGAGAAACCCTTATATACTTAATCTTCTTGCAGGCGGCTTGATGGAATAAACAAACAATACATTTCTATTCATTTTGGTATTTCACAAGTTAACAGTTATCTTAAGTGATTTACTATTCACCTCCAATCCCCCTCTGCCGGGGTCAAGTCCACTTTAGCACAATGTTAAGTCTCCCCAACTCACCGGCTGTGTTGATTTCACTGATGCTGCTTTGATGTTGGAGCCCAGGACAGTACCACAGCAGCTGGCGATTCTCCCCAGCTTGATTATCGACGCGGGAGGGCCCCAGGTACCTCGGACACACAATGCAGGATTGCTCAGCCTGGTTTCCTGGTGTTAAGCTTTCTATTCTCAAGGCTTCGTGAAAGTAACAGTTCCTTGTCGAATAGGTAAAGTGAACTTCTCATCTTGCGAACCCCTTCTGTTTTGCCATCTTTCTCCTCTTGCTAAACTGCCATCTTGGAACTGCTGTTTCCTCACATGCTTTGCCTCACTCAGTGTGTGCTCTTGTGCTCCGCCTTTTATCAATGCGGGGAGGTGTAATGGAAGTCCGGTGTGTGTGATGGTCAATAATTGTCTGACCTTGCCTGATCCTTGTATTGGGACACATCAGGTATACAGCTCGGGTGTTACTCCATTTTCTGTCATGGTGGGCTGTCTGTGAGAAAGTGTTTGTGTTGTAAAAGGGGGCATGAGTTCCTAAATATTCTACCTGGTAGGATGGGGTAAAGGTGTTACAGGGAAGGTGTCCTAGTCCTACTCCCCAAACACCCCTCATCCAGGTGAACCTCCCACACTGGTCCACACCCAGGAACTGGATCCAAAAGCGATAGCCGTGTTCTGGCCATTTGGATGACAGATCCCTGGGACTAGTGGTTGAAACACCTACTGGTTTCTCACACCCCCAGACAACATGCTAAAGCAACAGAAATGTGTTTGCTTTGTGTAAGCCATTATAAATATTATTTCAGTTTGTAAATGCATCAACACTCCCCCAACCTCTGCATAGTGAGTAATGGGTACATCAGCTCTGTCTTCAAGTTTGACCGAAATCTGAATGTGATATTGTCCCCCCTCTTTCTCAAAGGCAACATCTGTGACAGAAAAAGATTATCCCTAGTAGCAATACAACGAGAAGTGTCAGAGGTGTGGAATCTATGTCTAAGGTGTTATCCTGGGGCAGAAGTTAAATACCGGGTGGACTTCCAGGAGGTTGAACTTTCCACACATTTCTGTGTGCGACACAGACCCAGATGCAGCCTGCCCTCAGACAAGGAATGATCTTACTAGTCAATACCCACAGTCATTTCAAGGGCCCCTTTGCTTTAAATGTTTATGATTGTCTTTCTCGAGCCACCCACTATACCCCCCCAGTCTCTTCATGGCCAAAGGTATTCAGAAATTCTAGAGTCATTGGGCCTCATGACCGGTCCGGCAGTAACCATGCCGGGGATACTGCCCGGTTGCTACTGGACCCGTAACTATTTACTGGTGACTGACTTCCTGGTAGTACCGGGGGATTACAACCGTGGTGGCCGGTAAGTCATCCGCCAGTAAAATGTTGTTCCCCATTCCCATGGAGTCCCATGTAACTCTATGGGAGTGGGGACCACGGAAACACTGACACTGGTTATAATGGTGCCGTTGCTTCTGTGAAACTCTGCGGGTGGGTGCCGGTCCACCCGGTAGAGTTGTAGTGTGCCTGTCCAGAAACAACGGTGCCGGTAAGATTACCGGCACTGTTGTTACCAGACAGGCATGCTTGTAATGAGGCCCATTATCGACAATTCTTGGCCAGCTGTTATTCAACACATGGGGCCTCATTACGAGTCAGGCGTTAAGGGGTTAACGGCGCCGTAAATGGCGCCGACCCTTAACGCCTGATTCCGAGGTCCCTTTGCGCCATGGTGAGTTTAACGCCTGCTTTTTGCAGGCGTTAAAATCCATGGCGCTATGGGACTATGGTGCTAATTACGCCACCGTAATTTACGGTGGCGTAATTAGCGCCTTCCCCACTCCCATTATGCCCTATGGGGCAAAAATGGGAATGGGGAAGGGTAAAATGGGAAATGGGGATTTACCGCCCCACTCACCTTGGAATGGGGCGGTAAATCCGCCATCCACCATGGTGTAAACATAGTTTACACCATGGTGGTAAGGGTACGACCCAGGCGGTAACTTACCGCCTGGGTCGTAATGAGGCTCTGTAGAAGACTGTTCAGGTAATCTTGCACCTCTTCGCAGACAATGCCCGACTCCATCTTCCCTCCTGTGGCTACAGTTCTTCTTATCAGTTGGACAAGCAAGTCTCTATTGATTTTACTCAGTGCCATGTTCATGTGGTAAAAATGCAAGTTCAGTGCAGTAAAAAGGTGTAGACTTACCAGCTGCGGGAGTAGCGCTTTGAACTGGGTGGGACCCTCCTTTATAACCACTCAGTAACTTGGATTTAGGCTGGAGAGAGATCTAAATAATAGTGTCTCATGTTAAAGAAACATAGGTAATAAATATGGATCACAGGTAAGTATATACAATCTAGCATTAGTATATGAAATTTAGCATTAGGCTAAAAAACATGCTTTTGCTGAAACGTTTGCTTTTTTCATTAATTTGCTTAGAAGCTGCAGCGACTTGTAGCAATTTGCAAGTCCCATGTTCCTAGAATCACACGGTAAGAAGAAAACAACCTTTGTTACTTTTGAGGTCAGATAAACCAGAGCTTATGGGTCCCACTGAAAGGTAATGAATGCACAACCCTTTTATAATTCAACTTATTTAATGTACAAATCCTGATCTACTGGCGGTTTCAGAAAGCCCATGGCAGTTTCAAATTTCACCTGACTACATTTCTGTCTGGGCAGAAGGTCGAAAAGTTCTTAATGTGCTACATTTACACTTTAACTTGTTCATGGTTCAAGTCTCTGATAGTATCATGCTAGAAGACTTTCTCATGAGAACAGAGATTAAATGACCAGAACAAATTAATAAAGTTACGCTAGTCCTCTCAAATGTTTCAATGAATTGGCATTATGATGTGGGAATCAGGGGTTGTATTCTGACATCATATGGGATTGCCAGGGGTGGTGTGGTAAAGTCTGTGGGACTCAAACATAGAAAGTAATGTATGCTCTTCTATAAGTGTTTGCTATGCCATTACCAATCATCTATTCGTGGGGAGAATTATTATGTTGCGAAGTGACTGATGTTAATAAGTTTAGATGATTATAAAAGCTTCTGATTTAGGGGTGTTTCTTTGACAGCGCCTTTTCATGCAGTCCTGTTCCACATTCTCTTTGAATATTGCTGTCCCCGCTGCATCTGGGGCCCTGAATAAAACTGTGTTCCTTCTTGCCTGGTGTACACTCCTTTTTGTCTACTTTTGTAATTCTTTACTGGTGAATTCCAAGGCGACCGCCTGACCAATCACATGACGTTCACTAATCTTAGTATCAGTATTAGTCAACTGTGCCCCAGTAATATGTCCTGCCACATGTTCTGATAGACCCAAACAGTCATTCAACTTTTGACTCTTGATATATTTCACAGGCTGCCACTGCTTTGTTTGCACCATCCCACAAGCAATTCAATTCTTCCCTCCTAACCCTCTTAACAAACATGTCTTCAAACTGCTGCTTCAACCTGATTTGCACTCCTTGTCAGGATCTGGTCTGTCTCTATTAACCACAGCCCAATTGAGTGACCAGGGTCTCCTTTCACAGGGAGACTTTCCTTCCGAGGGCACAGCCTGCAGAGAGCAAATAATGAAACTGACAGACTAGGGGCTCAGGTGAAAAGGCAGGATCAATAGCAGAGCTAAAAGGAGGGAAAAGACTCATACATTACATTAAAGTACCTATTCAGTAGCCCTATGCTTTCCAAAAAAACCTCCCTCAGACAGTGCCCCAACTCCTACCTGTTTTGGTGTAGATGAAGAAGATGAACCTACTTTATGAGCTTCTGCCAAGGAAGTCAGGAGTGTACGGGTATCCCAAAATATAAGGCGCCAGGAAGAACTTCAACAAAGTCAATGTACCTCAAGGATACCTGTCCTGAACGGCACAAGGGTGCAATCTACAGATCAAGATGGTAGTCCAAAATCCACAGGAGAAGCACCAAAAAGAAAAGAGTCTCAAAGTCAAGGACGATGAAAGGCCAACAAAGAAAATGAAAACCAAGAACATCCAGGTCCAGTGAAAGCTAGTTCAGACACAATATTCCAGAAACCCAATTCAGTCCAGGTCGAGGGAGTATTTGCAGTTTCTTGGGGAAGAAGAGTGGAGAATTTGAGGCGAGTGACAAAAAAGCAGGCAGAGGAAATCAGGAAGAGAGAAGGCAGTCGAGGTAGACAGCCGAGTTCAAGGGAAGCCGGTAGATCAGTCCAAGGGAAATAAGCGACAGAGACAGACAAGGGGAATGCAAGGCAAATTCCAGGGAGATGAGCCGAGATCAAGGGAAGCTGTGTGATCAGATCAAGAGATTGAAGCACCAAAACCAATCAATGGCAAAACCAAGGCAGGTCCTGGGAAGCGGAGGTCAAGAACGTCTGGAATCCAGGAAGACAACAAGTGCCAAGCAACAACCACAGAAAGCTGCTTGCTGCGCGGACACAATGGTTAAGGATCACTGCTTGGCAGGGTTCCACTGCTAAAGTACTGTCAGCTTCCGGGTTGCATCAGTGGCCAGAAAACATGATGCATCACAGGAACCGAGTACCAGGACTTCTGTTAGCTGAAGTTCAGGGCATCCAGTGTGCCGTGCGCTGCCCCAATTGCCACGGCAACCGCCACTGTCGAGGCAGTGTAGACGGGGGAACATGAGTTAGTGGGGAGTGAGTGGCCCATGACACTCCTTCTACATAGTTGAAAAACTGCATTACGACCTGAAAAATTATTTACATGTTTTTAACCATCATTAAATGTTGCGCACAGGGCTCGAATATTGCTAGCTTAATCAGTTAAGAGAGCTACTTTAGCATCCAAAGCAGTGGATACAAAGGTTATTAAA
Source organism: Ambystoma mexicanum (assembly GCF_040938575.1). Classification (NCBI taxonomy): domain Eukaryota; kingdom Metazoa; phylum Chordata; class Amphibia; order Caudata; family Ambystomatidae; genus Ambystoma; species Ambystoma mexicanum. The sequence goes on along the minus strand of NC_090930.1, from coordinate 1,245,383,491 downwards.
CCGTGGAAGTTTTGACCTCTAGATGCTGCAACAGCCAGTATGAAAAAGTGTTGTATCCATTTATAGGAACTGGTTTGGTTAACCAGGTCTACTGCAGTAAGACAATACTATAGTTTGAGCCAAATTTATACCAGTCACGGTCCATCCATTTGTTTTTGAGGCTAGCTATATTCCAGGAAACAATGTCAAGATGTTTAATGTACAAGGGTTTTAATAAAGCTGGGATGAGAGTATCATTAATCAAGTCAACAGGATCCCCGACTCTACTATTTCTTCTTAGCATGGGATTTATAGAGTTACATTAATTTGTAGTTGTAAAAAATGCTGTCATAGATATCTCATTGGGAAGGGGATCTGAAAGGTTTCAATCTAAGATGATCAGGTCTTCGTTAGAATTGCTATTTGAAGAAATACACAATGGTAGAGAAAATATCATAGTGACTAATGTTGCCTTGATAATGACATAACAACCTAGAGCTCTCTATCTTACTAACAGTATTGTACCACAATGTCTGAGAGCTAACTCTGGCATTATTAAACAACTCAGTTACCTTCATACCGTGCAAACATAATTACTGAAGCCTGGTCCATGACTCATTACCTTTTCCTGTGTCATTTTGACATTTTATATGGCACTCATTTGCAAGTATCCTCATTGCCATAATGCAGTTCCAAAAACTCAGTCATTATCAAGAAATAAAACACTCCAACATTGTTATTAAAATCCTTCTGCAAATTACTTTGCTGCTCCTCCAATCTGCATCTGCCTAGCAATGTGACCTGTGGAAATCCTGCTGGGTATATTAATCACCTCACTGTAGTTGTCATTGTTCATTCTTTGGGCCAAAAAGCTCATCTCTGCTCTCGTTACTGAACAGTTGCTATTCCAATAGACTCTTCATTGCATCCTCTGGTCACATTTTCTTAAATGTAAGATGGAGAAGCAATATTTTGTTAGGTTGGAAATGTTCGTCATTTCAGGCAGTGCAACCGGTTCTTTTTCAAGGTTAGTAGCATTTTGCATAAATGGTGAGGCAGTGAAAGAGGTTTTTTCAGCAGCTAGGGCTCAAGCACATCTCTCAATAGAGAGCCAGTTGGGCAGTGCTTCATATGCCTGCTGAACCTGACTAGGCTGACATTCGGCTGGCTTTGGTAGGATTTCTGAAAAGAGATTGTGGCCACAGTCCCAACTCCCTCCAGGAGTAAAAGATCCACCCTGCCGTGTCACAATATTTCTCAGACGGCACCAGGGCCACAACTCAATGATAGTAGTTGCTACTATCTGAGACAAGTTAAATATCTTCTCTTATCCATGTTGTATCTGTACAGGCTGCAGGTCCATTGTGAAGAGGAAACAACTTAATAAGCTAATAAAATAGTAGACAGTCACTACGAGTAAACGTTGCATGGTCATGACACTCATGTGTGATGTTACTGCCCATTTGCTCAAATTAATCCAGCTAGGGACCTAATAGGTTTTGATTGCATTGTCAGTGGTGAGAATTACCGGGATAGGTCCTCTGCACCTTTGAGCAAAAGCATATCTGGGTATATATAGCTGACAGAACATAGCAGGCCTTTAAAGGGAAAGTGCGCTCAAAAATTGTATTGTCCCAATCGTTCAGGCACGTGATTTGATCGTGATTTGATCGTAAAAAACTTTCCTATGCATTTTACCTTAATTTTCCTCACTTTTACATATGCGAAAACAACGGGTTGGGCACGGCCATCTTGTGCTAATCTTATCTTTTGATGCATCATCCTAAATTCGAGTGCCCTCGCGGCACTCAATCATATCACCCGCACCTGAAGCTGACATTACTAATCCAAATAATATGTTCCACCTATTTTCATGAAATGCGTGGGCAGCATAGCCAAACGCGTCGAGTCATCACCCACATGACAATGTCAGTTAACGTGGAAACTGGAAGATCAACACACACATCCTTTCACAGCACGTCCCAAATCAGATTTGAAAACAATTCTTTTAAAGAAAACATCAGTAATCTGCAATTTTGCAAGTGCTTTTATTTATCAAAGAACGCTCCAAAAACCACATTATCATGATCCAGTGACTGCAATGAACCACCAATAGTTGTATGTCCTTAGGCTCGACGCACATGGTGTTCCTTTCGGGAGAAGATGTATTTGATGCAGCAGCTTCTTGCTACACCGTAAACGATGACAGGTTGCTCTTTGTTGTTGGTACAGCCAGAGGGCAAATCAGTCCCGGTCTATGGTCCCACATGATGGTAATGCAAATCAAGGCATTTAGATGTATTTGCCATTGCTAAATGAAGAAGCCATCCCATGGCAGCTGAAAACTATGGCATTCGCAGAACGGTACAGTATATCTGTGTAGATAACAGAATAGAAATATGTTTTAGTATCCTTTCTTTATTCAAATTCATCCTCTAATTCTGCAATGGATGAAACCGAATAATGAACACAAACAACACACAATGAACACACACAGATAATGTGGGGGAATATTTTAGACTATGTTGTTCATGAAAGGTTAGCGCTGTGAAATTGGTATAGCTCCCAACGGTATGGAGCAACTGACGCAGAAATGGAACAGACAGATGGCATTGTAATGGAACTGGGAATATTATCTATCGAAAAGTGAACCAAGTACACGTGGAAAATGTTCTGCCCCCTTCACATCGAATAATGCAACGTTGATAGCACACCCTGATATTCCATGGGATGAAGTAGTTTAGATATTACTAGCCTGCATACAGGTTGTGGTTTTGGGCCGTCAATAAATAATCGTCACAATATCCTCCAACTAATAGCCCATAACAATGTCAGTAACCAATACCGGCCAAAAATCCAAACCTTTACTCATTCCTACTTAAACTAAACACAAATAACTATTATTAGTAGACTTATAAAGAAACCGCAAGTTACGCACTTGTTTTTTTTAAATATGGCACAGTATACGGAAGAACGGATTCTGTCCAATATTTACATCAAATTGTATTTTCACACATCACTGAATTCTCCCATATGCAAACAGAACAATTTCCTCTTTTTTAATTGCAAAAACATTATGTATAGTTCAAATTACATTACGTTCGGTTGTTCCATTTTCTTGGTGTAACGTGCAGTGTCCGCTCTGAACAAAGGTTTGCATAAATTGAAACTAAATGTTCCAATGTCCACTTTCAACATAGTAAATGTTATCATTTTTTTGTATTCCACAGCTTCTTTCCTTCTAGCCTGGCGATATCTCCCTTTTGTCCAAGGTCACATAACAATTGAAGCTTGTTTTCAGCGTGTATGCATGGTAGTTTCATTTTTGTGAAAGAATGCCACAATATTAAAACATACCGGACAAAATGAGGAATTGTGAACTGATTAATTTCTTCTATCCCCTACAAGCATCATCCCACGAAATGACCTTCACTCCATGCAGCGATGAGCACAGCTGAACCACAGGGCATTCGAAAAACCTATGAAAAATAAACAAATTGTTGGCTGGCATCCACCAATGCTCCACAATCTTGAATACTGTCTTACCCATCACTAGTGCGGGTTATGAACCTATATGTGTTGTTATTCACGACGCTGTGGCCTTTCCATGGGCAAAATCATTAATTCTGGAGTCTCAAGTTTCAAGAAGAGCAGCCACCTTTGATGATTATTTTTTAATTTTGGAATAAAGTTAACCTTGTTAAACCCTGCAAGCTATCTATTTGCTTATTTTCCAAGAAGTTTGTATTCAAATCAGGTCACGTCAAACTAGTCACTTGACACAACTTTGACAGTCTATTTTTTATTACACTGCTCTGTCTTTCTACTGCCCCTGCAGAGTGAAGATAGTGTGGACAATGAAGGTTTTGATACACATTAGGAGCGTTAAGGAGGTCTTTAATAATAGTGTTCACAGAATAGGTGCCCTGATCACTGTTTAAGGTGACTGTAATTATATGATATGATTTGAGAGTTTATTAATATAGCGCCTACACAAAATGTGTTTCAAAGTGCTTCAAGGCAAGGGAACAAGGGAAAATACAATGACATTCTTACAGGCCATGAAGAGTAATGATGTGAAATTTACTGTCATACTCGGCCTGGCGACATTTCAGATAGTGCAAGAGCTAAGACATAGTTAAGGAAGGGAGGGGGAGAGTGGAAAGGAAATGGAAACAGACAGGCGACTACCATGCTAGGCCTGACAACATTACTAGTAGAGCCAGAGAAAAACAAAAGGTGAGGGAGAGGGGTGCAGAACAGGAGGCAAGGAACAAAAAAGCGGCTATCGTACTAGGCCTGACGACATTTCTGATAGTGCTCGAGGGGGGAGAGGAAAAAAACAAGTAACGTGAGGGGGGAGGAGACAGACGAGGTTGCTATCATACTTGGTCCAGGGACAATTCTGATAGAATAAGTGCATAGAAGATGTAAGGGGAGGACGGGAGGAGATAGGAAAAGGGAGAAAGGTAGAGGAGGAGAGAACAGAGAGTATGCAGTCAAAAAGAGTGGAGAAGCAAGAGGAGAGAGCGAATACAATTGCAGAAGTCAGTAGTAACTCATAATGTTGCAAGCCAGGATACAAGATGAAGATGGGAACAGCATGATTCAGGGCCATCATGAGTACAAGATGCAAAGGAAGTCCAGCATGAGAGTTGAGAAAGAGTGATGCACTGTGAATCAATGAAGTCCATAAAAGTCAAATCCAGCATTGGCCACAAGACAGTGAGGGTGAAACCAGAATGTATCAGGAAAGACTCCTGCAGAAGTAGGCTGGAGGGGGCAGGGGAGCAGGGTAGAAGAATCAAGCAAAACAGGAAACACCTGTGTGGGAGAAGGGTGGGGGGCAAAAGGGAACATCAAGGGATGGCCAGAGGGGGTGGTGATGGCATGTGGGGACAGAAGGAGTAAACACATGTTGGTGCATGCAAAATCTTGATATGAAATAATGTATGATGATCTTTGCGACTGTTATTGCATTTGCTCTCCTGCATGTGTATGCCCCTAACCAATCAGAAAAGATATCAAGAACAACTAGGATGTACTGGAAGTTATTGCAGTGGGGGAGTTGGAGAAAATCAATTTGAATGTTCACAAACAGTACATAAGGGGAGAATATGCTGCTTGGGTGGTCTGGACAGTTTCTTCAAGATTGTTTTGGAGACAAATGACATACAGTCTCCAAAGGTATTTGCTAGAGTTTGAAAAGTTGGGAGAAAACCAGTACTTTATTAGGGTGGAAATCAAACCACTGTTTCCCATATGAACCTTTCCATGGAATATTCTGACTAGGTGAGACAACAGTATATTTGGGGCTACTAATCAACCGTGCCCATCTCTCCAAATAGAGCCCTCATGGATTTTGCACCCTGTGTGGACCCAACTGTCCTTTTCACCACAAAGGATGTTGTTTTTCTGTATTAGGGCCATTTTCTCCAGAGGTTGAAATCGGGTTGTTCCCAGACTTTTCTCTTGGGCAGTATACATTCATCTTGAGCATATGGTATTGCCACTAGCTTTGCTATTATGTCCTGCACTTGTTCTGATGTAACATGTGGTAGTTTCCCACTTTCCACATTTTCTCCTCTGCGGCCTGCATATCCCACCACCAAAATACCTCTTTGATCTAGATAGAATGACCGATCCGAAAAACAAATCAACTCTGTTTTCTGTAAGGGAGTGTCACTCAAATGATCTCAAGACATGGTAGACTGTATTGTCAACATGATCATGGAGGTCTGTTTCATGTGGTCTTCCATCCTGGGTAATGGGAAACGGGGAGGCAGGATTCAACATGGGGCATCTGGTCAGAGTGACATTATAATTGTTCAAGAATAGGACCTTATATTTGTTTGCGTGGAAAATGGGCATGTGTTTTGCTTTTATTTTCAACAGCAAGGATACCACAGAGTGTTCAACTGATAACTCCAGTGGAGAGCCCAATACAATGTTCTCACACTGCTGCATTGCTATTGCTGCTGCTGCCACTGACTATGAGGGATGTGGCATACTGCATACTGGAGCCACGGGATCTAGATCCTTGCTATAATGTGCAATAGGCTTTTAATGAAAACTTTGTTTTTGTGTCAGCAATACATGCCTCCCTTTACATGGCAATACCAAGTGAGATTTTTCCTGTAATCAAGTGAATCCAGCAGAAATGTTTCAACTAGTTTCTTTTTCCTCTTAGAGAATGCCTCTATTGAATATTTTAAGTGTTCAGTTGTGTTGGCTCTCGTATTGATTTCAACAGTTCAGCTTTCCCTAAAATCTATTCTCCAGAACACCCAAACATACCAAGGAATTCTCTCATTTGAGTAAACGTTGGCAGCTTTGAGATTTTGTATAGAGCCTCTTTTCTAAAGGAGGCCATAACCCATTACAATATTACAACCCACATAATACAATTATTCTCTACACAATTGCACATTTTCATTGGATGCCTTTTGCCTTTATCAGCCACGGAAGTCAGCAATACTGTGGTGTCCCCCATGCAAACCACCTATGAAAGGTGAGAATCACAGAAGAGCATCCAAATATTGTACTAAAACACTCTTTCCGGGAAACATGATGTTATCCAAAACTTTCTTCAGCTTTTGGGAGAACAAGGTAGGGGATTGAGTGTAATCCTGAGACAAATTAGTACATGTGTACGGAATTCCTGAATGTGAGAAAATTAATAGTTACTGGTTATTCACATGTATGGAACCAGAGAAAAAGGAATATACTTGAGTAAAATGAGAGGCAGTCGGGGTATACAAGCTACGATCTTGCTGGGTTGGCAGCATGGGAAAGGAATGGACAACAACCAAACGTACTAGTCCCAGGTGTTGCACAAACCTGTATGTATTTTCCAAGGCTTCTTAGCCAGCAATAGATAAGCATTATAAATGTATCTAACAGTATTATCATGCATGGACCATAGAGACTTCTGTACTGTGTTCATGAGATCATTCAAAGCAGTTGACCTGTCCACTTCCCCGTGCTCTGCAGTCTGTACTGCATCTGTTGAAGCACTGCTAAAACTGCTTTGAACTTAATAATACACTTTCCAGTGTGCAATCAATTGTGCTTCTCAGCTTGCACAGCAAATCCCTAACCAGCAGGTTGACCCGAGTAGTGGGACTAAGGAAACATGCATGCGTTTCAGCAATAAGAACAGTTTGTTTGATGAGATACTCTGTTATTCGATGTATCATGAAGATGTTAAAGAGTCTTTCTGATTTCACAGTTTCAGAGAATAACAGCACCTCATAAAAACACCCAGAGCATAGTGCAGACCTACCAGCACCAGTGTCAACTAGGGTTATCTGGGGGAGTGGGGAACATGCAAGACATATTTGCGGTTATGTTGATGTAGGCAGACTGGAATTACCATAATCTCTAAATGGGAGCATATTTCTAGGTTTTCTGTGTCAAGAGCATAGAGGACTTAGTGTCTGAAGGGAAGGCTTGTGGGCCCATGATGCTAGGATGTTTTGGCTTTGGGTGAAGTATGTAGGTTGGTTGTAGAGTTGTATTATTCTGAGAATTGATGGCTGCATTGCAGGGTATTAAACCCTCTGTGTTGGTGGATTAATTGGTATGCATACTTTGTTTTGCAATATTCAACCCAACTGGTTACTGATGGAAGAAGTTAGAGACTGTGATGGGCAGACGATCCTGAAACCACATATTGAAAATCGCAACATGGCATAAACAAGCATGCAAAGGCAGACGTATGACATCAAAATGAATTAGAAGTTATAGAAACTTCTGAAAAAGCTCCTATAGCATCTTGCAGAAAGATCCCATTTACATTTCTCACAGTGCTACTGCCAGACCTTGGGTCTCATTATATGTGTGGTGGTCAGGAATCAAGTGTGCGAGTAGCATCGTACTGGCACCCTTTCCGGACCACCACACTACAACTCTGCCTTCCTGGGCTGTAGCGCCCGTCAGGTCTGACCTGCTGGGTGCAACGGCCCCAGTAAGCAGAGCTGTTACTGATGCACCGACACCTTTAGCAACAGCGTCGGTGCTTCCGTGTCCCCCGTCCCATGGAGTCCTATGGAGACTTGAAATGTCTCGGTAGCACCGGGAAGTCAGGTGCCGGAAAAGTGTTACGAGTCTGGCAGCAACCCGCTGGTAACACTGTCGGGTTACCGCCGGGCTCATAATGAGGCCCCATGTCTCTATCTATGTCTGTTTGTCAAACTCTCTGTCTCTCTGTCTCTTTCTCTCTCAAATAGATACATTGTAGTTAATGTGCCCGAAGGATCTGGTAATTGGCAGATGCAGGAAGAGAGCAGCTTGGCTACTCCATGTATTTTCCCTTAAACTAGCTGATTTAGGTTCTGGGAGGCATGATCTTTTGTTTCAGAGAAACAGCTGTTTGTGTTATGAAGTCCCCAGGAATTCCTTTCAACTTCCTTAGCACATAGGTGGCAGGCTGAATACTGTCAAAAAGCTCACTTTAACTTTCTAGATACCTTGCTCAGCAGCCTGCCGTGACTTCTGTCTATCAGCCAAAGTCCGCTCGCGCATAGGACAGTGTGTGTCAGGTGTTTTGTCAGGCAATGAGGGCAGGTGAAGAATCCCTGGTTGTTTCTCTCTACAGTCTACCCAATGTCTCCCACTAGCCTTAATCCCCTCTCACACAGTGCACACAGTCCCAGGCCACAATGGGACCCCTCCCACTTTACACCCTTCACTTGGTTTTGCAGCCTTTCCATGACTACAGTTTTTAGAATGATGCTGAAAACCTGACGGCATTTCTTCACAGTGAAATGACAAGCAGGAGAGTCAAACAGAATATTACAGAATCCTCAAAGTGACCATGAAGTTGGGTTTTCTATCCCTTAGTTCCATGGGGTGAAATAACGTTAAAGACACACATGCTGCCAGTGAAAGAACAGGGCTTGGGGACAGGGAGATAGGATGGGTGGATTATAAACTCTGACATTTCTAATTTGCTGCATCTCCTGCCCTTTACTAGGTAGAAGTTGGTTCAAAGAAGTTACTAAATTACATATATGTTTATTCATGTGTGAGCCTTTTGTTTGCCTGGTCAATATCTTCTTTCTTATTACACATGGGTCCTCCCTACATCCCAGCTTGCCCAAAAGGATAAGTAATCAGAAGAAACACGATAAGAGGATTCTCCGGAAAAGCTGATTTCACTAGCATTTTCATATGGTTTTAGGTAGTGTTCTCTTGATTGGTTCTGGACCTCTACAGCTATACACACAAAGAATTTCAAAAAAATGTAGCAGTCTCTCCTCTCCAAAAAGAACATGGCAATATAACCTGTTCTGTGGTTTTTTCCCACTTTGAGATAAGAGTTTGCTGCCATCGCTTTTTTCTCACTCTAGCTTGCTCTCCTCTCCAGAAAGAACATGGCATGATAACCTGTTCTGTGGTTTTTGCCCACTTTGAGATGAGAGTTTGCTGCCATCGCTTTTTTCTCACTCTAGCTTTCGTAGATAGGAAATATCAATTTGCATATTAGTCTTTAACCCACCCACATGGGCAGTCCAGGACCATAATGCTAGGGCAATTTCCTTCTGAACAAGAGTACCAACAGCAACCACATACACGTTCTTCAGTCTTTTTGGGCCTCATCAGTGAGGTGGAGCTGTGCCTCTCTGAGCACATTGAGCAGGGAGTCCACGTCGGGTTTTACCCAGGTAACACACACAACTAGGCCAGCCCCCCAATGGACATCTGTGCAAATGTCAACGTCTTGGCAGTCATGCAATTCGAATTGGCCCTTCAAATGGAACTTTGTCATGCACACACTCACTCGGATGGTGACTGCGAAGTATGCAATTCCATCATTAAACCTAAACCAGATTCTTTTCACTAAAATATACCTTAGTGAGATATACTTAGCTCTAACATATTTCAGAATGTAATCATAAAAAGAAGAGCCACAAATAAAATGCTCTGGATAAGACATGTTTCTCCTCTTCACAGAATGAGTGACTAGCAATGCAATAAAAAGGCTACAAAAATTGCATCCAAAAGTAAATAACGTTAAATGCTACAACCTTTGATCTTACACAGTTTCTGCATGTGTTGGTATGTAATGGGGATGTGGTGCTGCTTCTAATGGGGGCATATCAACATTCAGGTGAAATTTACAGAGAGACTTCAATAGAAGTCTCTCTCTCTGTCAGCAAACAAAACAAGGATGTCAGGATGACAAAACGAAAGCAATATATTTGGGGAGCGTCCATAGACAGCAGAAAAAAATGACTTTCCGAACTGACAATGCTATATGAGTATGGCATGTAATAGCACCAAGCATGCAGACTTCCAAGCACTAAGCCAATGCAGTCTGGACCTTGGATCAGACTTACTCTGTTTGCTTATGCAATGCTCCAAAACAAGTAAAGTATATGAATGTATAAGAACCAGAGGCCGTGCACTGGTAGAGATGAGGTCAATTAAAATCAGTTGGCAGGCAATAACAACTGGCAGAGATAGTCCTGTCAATGGTAGAACCCTTAAAAGGGTGCTGAAACTGGGGTTCTTGATGCCCTTAATCTTCCTCACATTTCCCCCTTTGGCAAACAGCAGGGGCCTTATAATATATGGCTAATAGAGAGGACATGAGCACCCAACATAGCCCAGAGAACATCAGAATATCTACCTGATCTATATTACACTTCTAAGAGTAAGAGCAGAGCTCAAGTCGAGCCAAGGTCAATTGAAATAAGCTGGAGATCAGGCATTACTGGAAAATACTTATCCTGTCAAAGTTAGTTGTGTCGATGAATTCTGCTACTGGGGCTCTGCCACACAGCTTCCTCACCTTTCTCTTCTCTTAAAACAGCAGGGACCCTGTTGCCTAAGGCCAGTAAAGCGCAAGAACTGAATAATCTCCTCCTAGTTGTATTGAATATGTCAGCCATGTCATGTGCTTAGGCAAAATTCAGGATTATTTCTGGTTTCGTCATTCCCCGAAGACTATGTTATTTTAGTGTTTTTTCTTTTCTTTTTTCTCTTCTCTTAATGCTGCTCCTAATCTCCCCTGGTAGTGCCATGATGCCCTCTGCCAGTGTAAGTTGTGCTTTATACGTAATTCAATAAATCATGTCCTGCACACATTTTTGCTTAAATCTATGACACCTAATATCAGAGCGAACTACATTCTGATATCTAACTGTCCCATTCTGATGTTTGTAAAGACTGGAGGGGGTCTGTACTTCTGCTCTCTATATGGCAGAGTAGAAGCACAGAGGACCCCAGCCAAGATTCTCTATTATTGGAACGTGGTCGAGCAATCAAGGCCTAGCTTCTCAGGAGGTGATGCAGGCTGGTTCTTAAGTACAGTGTAGTTCCCAAGCCCCCACAAAGGAATGTCCACACACTGTATTACTGAAAACACAGTCTTTATATAATTAATATTCAAGGTTATGTACACTATCACAATAACTCACTTTGTGCTCAGAAAATCTACAATGGCAAATATATACAGTTCTAAGTGGTACCACAATTGTTATCAGATCAATGTCACACAAATCAATTAATAAAGTTAACCAACAATAGACATAGGAGGAAAGCAGTTGGTTAGAACCATTGGCAGAATACTGCCCCCTACCACTAGACACAGTTCTGTGTGTAGATCCCCCCACCTGGGCAACCTGTAAAATAAAGATATAACACAATCCCAGTCCATATATTGTTCTATAAGTCTTATATCCTTCTATAATGTTTCTACCCCTCCAATGTATCTGGTGGAGTAGAGTTCTTCGAAGGGGCATCGATGTTTCCTTCTTGAGTGACTCCCTTTAAAGCAGGAGCCACAGATCGCCGAGAGGGGTCAAAGAAGGTGAACTTGGTGTCAACAGCATCGATGAAGAGTTGGAGGGTGCCGAGACCACGGTGTCGATCCAGGCGGTGCTCGTCGGCGACGTCCTGCGATGATGAGGTGTGCAGGGCACCTCGGCATTGGATAGTTCCAGACCACAAAGAGTTTCTGAAGAACTGTTGCTCAACAAGGGCATCGAATCGTCAAAGTATTTGTGGTCTTTGGATGGCGGGAATCTGTAACGCTCACCTGATTCCCGTAGAGGCGCCGGTCTTGACTGGGCATATACCGTATCTTCAAAGGTGATGTGTAACACACGGCTGGCTCTTTGGGCTGGACCTCTATGCACTGTATGTCTGACTCGAAGGGTAAGATGTCTGCAGATAGAAAATATGGGATTAATGAACTGGGTTATTGAATGTCTCTCTCTTCTTCCCTTTCTCTTGTCCTGTAGAACCCCAAAGGTTAACGCTCTCACCTTAGGTAAGTGAACACTGTGCTCTCCATCTGCCTCGGGGCAGGGTGCTGTAACCAGTTTCTTCACTGGATAAGGGGAGCAGGCCTCTTGACTTCAGAGGACTGCTGTCCGTCGTTTACTGCACGAACGGTAAGTTTCGAGTAATTCTAATGTCTTTAAAAGTCTTTAGTAATGATGTCTCTTGTTTTGCAGGGTTCCGGCGATGGCGGATGACGGGCTGAAGTCAGTTGAAAATGGAGCCCGTGTGATGAATAGAAGCGCCTGGAAGCACGTAAGTAAGCGCTTGTTGCCTGCTTCACGATGCGCTCTAACTGTCTTTTTATTTTGCAGGTACAAGTTCAGAGCGGCTGCAGGGTGCCGGAATACCCACTGGGTTAGATGTGGAAAGGAGTAATGGCATGTGAGTATTAAAGTTCCCCAATGTCTTTAAACGCACCTTGTTTTGTCTTTCAGATGCGGGATGCAGCGCCGAAGGCCTCCGGAGCGTGCGAAGAGTTGGTAAGCTTTTGTCTTTCAGATGCCGGAATGCAGTGCGAAGACCTCCGGAGCGCACGAAGAGTAGGTAAGCCTTTGGCTTTCAGAGGCCGGAATGCAGCACGAGGCGTTGGTGACAGCCGATGGACCAGGTAAGTGAAGCGCTGTCACTGAAGACCGTAATGCTAACCTGTTCTTTCTTGTCTTTATAGGTGTTGCTGAAGACTGGATTCAGGATGGTAAGCCTTTTTCCTTAGGCCCAGGATCAGATGCAGAAGACACGATGAGCGTTCTGCTGCAGAGGATGCAGAATAACGCAAAGCAAGATTCATCCATCGGGTGTGGTTTAAATAGCCTCCTGTAGTGCTTAGGTATCTCCTTCCACAGCCACGCCTAGGTAAGAAAAGAGTTCCTGCTTTCCAGAAGAGTTCCAGTGTTCTGAACCTAGGGAGTGGCTCCTGCCCCACCCAACAGGAAAAGTAGTTCCAAACAGAAGAGGATCAGAGGCTCAACCGGCAGGCAAGTAAGCAGCATGGTCTGCTGCAGGTAAGTCCACCCAAGCATTATGAGCCCGGCGCTTCCAGCGCTGGGACTGGGCATATTTATGAGCCTGGTGCCACTGGCGCCAAGACTGGGTCCAAAAGGTCCCAATTGGGACTGGTTGGCACTCGGAACCTGGGTTATGGATCTGCTTCCAAGGGAGTTGGGAAAACCCTGACCTTTTGGAAGCAGAGATCATGACAGAATCCCACCGGCGGGTTCTCCTCAGCGTGTCAGTGTCCTCGACTTTCTACGGCAGGATAAAGCGGTCGTCGGTACGGACAAGGGAGTCTTTTGATTCTTCAGTTTTAGGCAAAGCAGCAGGCGGCTCCAGTCATCAGCGGCATGGCGTCAATCGGTCCCCTCTTCTGGGCAACACGGCTTCGACAGGCCTCCAGCAGTTACAGCGATACTCCGAACCCTGGTCGACAGCAATGGACTTCAACGGCATCAATGGACCAGGTAAGTGAAGCGCTGTCACTGTAAGTGAAGCGCTGTCACTTTGTTCTCCTCAGCGATCCCCGTCTCCGGTCGGCAGCCTTTCTAGGTTCTGACTTCCAGGGAGCTTCGGAGAAAGTTAGCGGTGCTCAATGGTCCCTCAGATCACGGGAACAGGGCACCTAGCCAGGTCCTCTCTCGGATCAGTCCTCGATGAACTCGGCAGCTTTCGGATCGGGTCGAAGCGAATGCAGCAGCAATTCTTCTTCTTCCAGCTGAGTGTCGAGGATCAGCAGTTCCAGTTACTCTTTAATTGTAGACACAGCTTCTGAACAATTTCCCGAAGGTGAGAGGTCCCCCGATATACTATTCTGCCTCTCATCCACCCTGCTGGGTCTGTTGGGTATTTTGTGGATATTTGGGGCTTTGCGGTATTTTCTTACCGCCAAAATACCTTTAGCAATAATCACTCTCTGTATTCATATTGGGTCACACATGACAATAATACATTGATTATTTCAGAATACAGACCTATTTAGATGGTTTGCGCGGTAGTTTGCGTGGTTGGTTGGTATAGTGGTTGGTTTATTTGTGGCCCCAATATCCAACATCCCTTGTTTTTTATCTAGATTGTTCTTGATCACTAGAGAGACCTCAGGCCTACATTTTAGGGATACCACATTTTCAGTGTTAGTGTTGTGTGCCACCATGGGCAATTGTGGTATTTTTGTGGTAATTTCCACTACCTCATATACGGTAGGGAACTATGTCCAGAGAGTCTCTTTTCCCGTTGACTCATGTACCTCCAACAGGCTATGCTACAAACAGTCACTCACAACTGTCCATACTGAATAGAATCATGCACACATCTGCTTTAAAATGACAATTGCACTGTTTAAAAATCTACCCACGTTTAAACCTTTCCCCATGCAAAATGAAAGAGAAAAATAATACAAACTAGCTATCTGTTTTCAAATATTTTTGTATTATAGAAATTTCATTTAAACACAGTGTAATCTTTTTTTACAGAAATAAATAAAATGGTACAACATTATTTGTGATAAAATGAACAGAGAGCTGCGAGAATATATTCAATTGGTAACATTAAATATGCTGATAAGAGACTGAGACTCCCTCTAATACACTGACTGAACAGCTTTGCACACTTTCGCACAGCTCCCACTCGCTTCTGTAATTACCTTATCTGTTCAGCATGAGTTTTCTCCGGCTATTCTCTTTCTGAATTTGGCTCCCTTGAAGATCAACCCCAGTGAGAACAAGCGTCTGACGTTCTCAAACCGGGGTTATTGCCTGGAGCTCTCAGCTTTTGCAGCAGGAATGCCCCAGCCAGGAAAGAGATCCTTCTCCCAGCTCTGCCAGATGTCGACTGTTCCCCCTCCTCTCAAGTTTCCCCAGCAAAGTTCTAATCACAGCCTCTAGCATGATACTTGCTATGACGCTGCTCCTATCAGAATCAATCATGTCATCTCCTCCCTCACTACACAATGGCTCACTTCTACAGTGGCAATTGTAACAAACTGATTTCCTGCTCCTTCGAGCTCTTTGCTTCCTGTAGTTATGTGGACAGAGCAGCAGAGAAAAAAATTAATGTGCGTTTAAAAGTTCACTTTCAGAGTAGGCCTAATTCTGCAGTGGAGACACATTTTTATTAGTGGGTTATGTTAAATGAAGTTTTATTAGTCAGATTAGTTGTTAATAAGGTTAGTTATTAATTTTCAAATGTGTCTCTTGCAACATAGGCATTTCAGGTGAAAAATAGTGTGCATTTTGAATGTGCAGATGTGTGCTTTTAACTGTAAAAATGGATTTGCATCTTATATGTAAAAATCGTTTTTTGACTGAATAGCCTGTCTTTACTTATATGTTCATGCTACTCTGGCAACACATATAGCAATGCACCACACCCATGTAGTGGTGCTGCAAAAAAAAAAAAATGCTACCTGTGCAGTAGTGCTGTACTCTGTGCTGTAACACGCCAAATATCCTTACAGGTCCCACTCAGCTGCCAATCATACAGAAGGGCATTCATGCAGTCAGTCAGCCAATCAGGCCTACAGTGCATTCAGGCCATACTCCTCCCTCTAAGACACTAACAACACAGAATGTGGATTGGGACAAGTACCCAGCCATTCAACAATACACACTGCATTCATACCAATTTTGGGTAGGGCTGTCTCAGTCTTTGTCTCTCATACCAGAAACCAGACAGCCACAACAAGAAGTGCATATTGGTCACATACTACATTCACCCAGGTCCCACCCACAGGGTGTACCCACAACATACAGTCACTGGGAAGGCTCCGGCCAATCTGGCCTGGACTTCACAACAACACCATTTATGGAACTTCCACCAACAGCCAGTCAGGGGGAAGGGACAGAGTTAGGGCTTCACAGGACTTTGGGAAAACAAGGTAACATGCAATAGAAAGCAAGAGAAGCTAGAGACCAAGTAGGAATACCAGGTCACACAGCCGCTCCCAATGGGGCTCTGACAATGTCTGGGTCCCATTGAGAGCAGCTGTGTGACCTGGTATTCCTACTTGGTCTCTAGCTTTTGTTGCAATTTTAAGTAAGGTTGTCTCCAGACTTGTCACAGCCAGCTCCTTCTGAACTACAGTTTGCATACTTTTACCTTCACATTGACTTTAAGATTTGAAAGACTTCCAACCAGTGGTGCCCACTCTCTTCTCTGTTTTTTCAATAGAAAGCAAGAGGCCACAGGGGCCATCTTGTTTCCTATCAGGAATCAACTGATTCCAATGGCAGGGCCTGGGTATGCCAAAATAGAGGATACTCAGAGCACCTGTCAAATTCAGCATGGAGCTGCCACGAGCCCATACCCTGCTCTGTGGGCGACACACATGTGCTCAAGAACATACACTAGGGGCACAGGGTTGCACCCCCATCCATGGGTGCCATAAGGGTATCCCATGGGTCTGAACACCAAACCAAAAACAGGGAGAGCTGCACTGCCAGGATTCCCACATGGACTCCTGGGCATAAAACAATACAGAACATAAGTGAAAAAGGACTACAGGACAAGGACAGGGAGGCCATGTCCCTCCAAATCATTTCCAGCATCACAGTGCCTACAGCCTCCCCATGACCGGGCGACTCCCTCAATCGCTTTACCCACTAAGTGTGTCTCCTTGAGCAGAACTACCTTTGTGCTGTGCTGTTCACAAAATTGGATTACTTTGTGGGCCCTTCCGCGGGTTGTTGAACCCCCGCACATTCCAACAAAGTATTTTGGCCATCATTGCGACCTAATGCAACATATGTGTGCAGCCACTGTGCCCCCGACCTGAGGTCAGCAGAACCTCAGCAACTATCTAAATTTATGAAATGTGAATAATTGTTTCCAACTATCCACCCAATGTTTCCCCCAACTTCCTCCAAGAACCCTCCACCCTTGACACCCCATCCCCTGACCGCTCCCTCCCATCCACACTGGCCACCCCCAACTTTCAGTGACTTGCCCCCCACCCTGTTACCCGCAACAACTGGTTTACCATGGGATGCTGCCCGGAGGTGCCAGACAACACCTCTCAAGGGACCGCTTAGCTCCCCTTACCTCGGGGGGAGATCGCTTTAGCTCATCAACTTAACGCTGCAGGATTGATTCATTACATTCCCAACTAACCACATTTTTCAATCACCATTGGGGATACTTCTTGACCCCAGCATCTTTAACCCCATTGCTGCCTAGAGCAGCCCAAACTGATAAGTAACTAAAACTTCAGGCCTAACAATCACCTCAGGGTTCTTCAGGAGCGAATTTATGAATTCAGTCAGTGAAGAAGAAGTGGGCCCGGCCTCCATGTTTAACACACAACTTAGACGGGTACTGCATTGCATACTGCATTCCCCGGTCACAGAGTGCTCTCTTTGCAGCCAGAAAGGAAAGGCAGGCCCTCTGGACTGTAAAGGTGAAGTCTGGATAAAAGGTGATCCTGGCATTTTTTTACATGAGGTCTCCTAGATCCCTAGCCCTTCGGAGTATCTCATCTCGGTCCCTGTAGTTCAGTAAGCGTGCAATGATTGGGAGATGGCTTTGTCCAGGCCTGGGGGACATTTACAACACCCGGTACGCCCTCTCTACCAGAAATTGTGTTGACAGTGACGGTTCCTGCAGGACCTCCTTAATGAATCTCTCCATGAATTCCTACATGTTGCGTTGCAGGACCGATTGAGGCACACCGACCACCTGAAAGATACTTCTCTGAGATCTTGCTTCAAGGTCCTCGTTCTTTTTCTTGATCAGTTTGATGTCCCTCCGCAGCTCTTGAATGGCCTGCACTGTCTCACCTCACCGTTTGTATCTTCCAGCACCCCCACTCGGTGTTCAGCCTCTGATATCCTACCGCTTTCTTTCTCTATCCGCTCCTGCATCATGTCGACCTTATAGGCCATCCCACCTAGTTTAGTGTTGATAGATGCCAAGCCCGATTGCATTCCTGCCAATACTTGGCTCAGTTCCGACTGCTGGGCTCCATCACTCATGTTTGCGGGTGGTTCCTCTCCTCCCAGGGGGGACGCCTTGGCTACTTTGTCTTGTGGCGCTGCCATCCTTTTGCTTCCTTTATTGAGACCTTCTTTCTGGGAGAAGTCCGGTCGAGACTCGCTCTCTCCCTTTCTTCCAGGAACTTTCACCACAATTATCACCTTCCCGAATGGGTCCTGTCATGTCCCTGCTAGCAGGTGTCATCTCTGTGGTACTCCGTGGTAGCCCAGACCTCACGCTGTCTGCAAGCTTTTTGCATCACTGAAGAGGAAGAAGTCTGTTTTCTCAGGGGCTGCCCCCTTCCCTATTGTGGCTCAGTATATATGTTAGCAAGTCAAGCAAATGGGGCAGCCCTCACCCCACCAGTTCTGTGGCCACAGAATGGCTCCAACCGCTCTGTCAGCCACACCTCGGAGCACTACAGGTCAGCTGCGCTAGCCGCTGTTCGGCCTACAACACGTGTATGCTCCCCGCTGCTCTCTTTGTGCTTGTAAGATGGGGGAGCCGCCTCCCTCCTGAACAGTCCAATAGGTTGCCCCAGTTCCCGGCTTGGCGAGCATGGAAGCCCCCAGCTGGTGTTGCGTGGACAGCGCCGTGGCCCAGCTCAAGAGTGTCCAGATTAGCCATGGTAGGCCGCCCACCCTCCTCGGCGCATGTCCCTTCCCGCAACCTCTGCTTTTATCTCCTGACCAGTGGGGGCGAGGGGGCTGCTGCGCTTCACAAGCCCTCTCACTTCTCCAGCTTCCTTACTGGGCTGGATGGCCTCTTGTGTATTCATATAAGGCTGCCTTCTGCACCTTCTGGGGAGCGCCACACCAGTACCACAGATCTTGCTAGTTCCCACAATGCCAGGTTTGCCCGCTCCACATGCCTGTGCCCGCAGTTGTGCTGTATTTAGCAGCTCCATACACGCCACCGTGTCCGCTTCAGCGGTGCTGTACTCTTGTCATCCAATGTTTCGTTCTGGGTGTAGAGGCAGGAGCAACCGGCTTTACCCTGATGGGGCTGCGCACCTTATCTTTTCTGCCCCTGCCCACCTCTTCCTCCAGCGCCCGACTCGTAGTGCGGTACAGCACCTGATGGCCCCTTCTTTTTGGCGGCTGTCAGTCCTTCGCCAGGCTCTGCCGTGGTTGCGCACCAGTGGCTCGGGCTGCACCCAGGGCTTCACCCAAGCTCCCCTCGCTAGAACACCACCAGGAAGAGCAGAGCGAGGCCACTCCACTCTCTGGGAGGGGGAACGAGAATAATGCTCCCTCCGGCCCCTCCACTGTATGCAGCTCACTATTTCTCCACTCTCTCAGTGAGGGGAGGCTTGCAATTCCCTCAGCAGGGAGCGTTTTCTGCACTCTGTGCATCGCCTCCAGCTCCTGAGGCATGCTTTCCTCCTCACGGTCGCTGGGTTGCCTCCCGTCGCTCTCAGGGTGGCCCTGGTGTTGGGGATCAAGCCTTTCGATCACCGGTATCTTCAGTTTGGTCTTGGGTCGAACAAAAAGTAGTTTTGTGCCCAATGGGTTTGTCAGCGATCTCCCCACATGGACAGTACTGCGAGGAGACTATGAAAGTACAGCCATCTTGGTCACAGGCACTCTAGAGCCCCCAGGGATTCATTGTTATGGCCACCACCATGTATGTACGTACGGTGTGTTGTGTGGGGGTCTAGTGTTTGTTGACGTGAGCGCCGTGACTGTGTCATGACGGTCACATGCTTGTCTAATAAAAGGGGTTCTGCTGGCACTGCGAGGGCAGAGCAGCAGAGCCCCAGGAAGCGGCAACTCGTGTCTGTGTGTGTGTGATTGGAAGCGGGTTGTGGGCCTGCCACGTGGTCGTGGCCTTGTGTGCGGCGTGGCCCGAGTGCCCTCGGAGCCGCGACCGCTGGAGTCTGGGGGTGGCACCCCCGCACCGTGTAGCCTGCGCCTGGAGAGACCGGATGTCGTAGGGTGCTTCCCTACAAGAGACACAAACTTGCCAGATTTCCATGTCTTAGCATGACACCCAGAGGCAAATGAGCCAAATCCCCCTAGCGCAGGCAGGAGGCATGAACACGGTGCGTAGATTGTTGCTGGGGTGGATACCAAGGTTCATTAAAAATGAACATGCTTATCATGTATTTGACAGTAGACTTTGCCCACCTTCATTGTTTGTATGTAGATACTGTGGTTGCACTGTAAGTCATTGGCACTAATTGAAGTTCGTTTGTGGGCTAAGCAATGTATATAGTGCCTTTCCCTTATTAAGCTTAGTATGGCGTTTTACAGAATATACTGTAATTTAGTTGTTTTACTGTAAACTATCTCTGCATCGTGTGGTCCCCAACTATCAGTAACTACTCCATATCTATGCCAATGAATGTAATACGTGGTTTATTTTGTATCAATCACTGGTTTAGCATGTTTGCTATTGTTGGCGACAACAACAGTATTATTGTTCCTAACCAAGGACAGGCCACACGCCATGTGTTTCCTCTTACATGGCGCCGCCTACTGCTGTGAAGGTCGAGAGTTCAGCGAAGAAGGGAACACATTACTTTTTTTGCCAACCCACTCCAAGCGAGGCATTTACTGAAAGTGTTCCAAGAAAGCAATTTGAAAGCTTTTGTAGAGATAACAGGTTTTAAAAGAAAATGTTTATTGATTTCAGTTGCAATAAAATGCTCTTATAATTTTCTGGAAAATGTGTAAATGCCTGAAGTCGGTTTCAAAGGTGCTGCTTTTTTTTTTTAAACATATTGTTGCTAGATGCAACAATATGTCTTAGCATGCAATATGGCTAATTATTTACTCTAATACAGTATTTGTATTGCCTCTATTGTTAATCTTATTTTCTTTCCCTGTGGCGACATACGGAAACTGCAATGAAACATAATTGTGAACTGCTATGCAGACTTTATTAATTAATGCAGGATGTGCCTGTGTGTTCTGGCATGTAGGCATTTTTCTTTTGCAAGCACACTCCTACCGCAATGCATTTGAAAAGGTTACTTTAACTAAGCATTATAAGGAAATTTAAAGCAACAATGTGCTGATGACTGAATAGAGTTTGTAAGGCGCCACTGTATGTTGCATGGTTTCCAGGCACTCTGGCCTGTCTGTATGAGGATGAATGGGTTGAGCTAGCCAGGAGAAGAGGGGAAAAGGCAATATTACAAGGCTTTGTGTTGCTGCATGTGGACGGAAAGTTCTCTAAAGTCTGCGTGCACGTGAACTTAGAAGAGCTTAGAGGCCCTGTCATCACGAGTAACGTTTCACTCAGCAAGAGTTGGGGAGGGGAAAGAAAAGGACGGTATTCCAGTTACTCTTTCCCCTCGAGATAAAACTAAATCAGCCATGAAAACCTGCAAGGCAAAGATTACAACTTATTTTCCCTAAAAGCCTATTAACTAATTCTCCATCGGCTCAAAACCTTGCTGTGTGTCATTCGGGTTTTGTTTCAGGTGTTCAAAGTAAAGCTGAAGTGGCATTGCCTGCAAACATTGATTTTTTGATACCCCACCAGCTCTGGACAGACGCTATATTCTGGATTTTGATTCCTCTTCTTCCTCCTTAAACTCCTGACTCCATTTTGTTCCTTTTGGATGTTTCCTGCATATGTACCACACGAGGAGGGTCAATTTGGGAAAGTCACCAATCAGACTTTAGAGGAAATTAACCAAGTTGTATGTATTTTGGTTTCATTGCATGAAGGACTCAGCATGGACTTGAAAAGTAACGTTGTCATGTTGGAGTCATTGTTCAAATTTAAACCTATTAACCTGCAAAATAACTATTATTCAATCATAACATTTTGAAAGGTGGTGCTACTATGTCTACTGAGCTGCCATTAACAAGAAACAACAATGTTACTGCATTGAATAACTCCTCTTGTGTTGCTAAATCCCAGCATGAGAGGGCACAAGTGGATATTCATTCATGAGAGAGCACAAGTAGATATTCATTCTAGGAGGGCTCCTGCTGGAGATGTCCCTTCAGTTATGAGCTCTGATGACAGTTGTGCCCTCTAAGGCTCCTTTGGGGACCCTTGATTGTTCCATATTGGCGGTGGTCCCGATTAAATTCTTAGCACCATTTAGGTCTCTTCAATTAGTGGCTTGTTATTCCAGTTGAGGGAAAGGGTGCTTATAAGGTTCCCACCAATGCCTGCCCCTCACGGCCTGCCACTGGTTTGCATGTTGCGGTCCCGTATACAGATAGACCTAAGAGGGTGACACTGGGTATAAAATCAAAACATTTCATAGATACGAAAAAATCTATCCAGGCATCATGCCACTTCCTTCGTAACTTGCTGTCCCAGCCCTCAGTTTGGGCTCTCTTGACTAATACTTCAATTCAAACCAAGATGGTTGATCCAGTTAGACCTCGGGATGAACACGCTACTATTTTGGTACCTGGCCAAGCCATACCAATGAGTGGCTCATCATTCAATTGTGCTCTTTCCTTTTCTCAATCATCCCTCCCGGTACTGCCCTCTCTTTTAGTAGAAGGTAGTATCGGTGCAAATGCGCAAGCCTTAGTTACCCCAAATGGAGGGACTGCCTATCTAGCCACCACTTTTTTTCAATCAGCCCCCATTAGGGCCCAGTACAAGATGATGGAGGTACTTTTTTTGCTCCATCTTTGGGCTACCTCTGCTGGGTGGGGGATCTGAGCGTTTTACTTTGGAGCTGTCTGTTTTTTTCAAAGGGTACAAATGCAGGCCAGAAATATGGGAATGCCAACAAATGCAGGGGAAATTAGCTGGATCTGAAGATCATACTGTGGGTCATTCACATGTGCAGTTGTTTGAGGGTGTTGGACCTGAAATAAGTCTTTATGTTTGAATTGGTAAATCATTCTACATGTACTCTCAGAGATCCCAAGTTTGAGGGGGATTTCCTCTTGGATATTGTGAGGGTCGATTTTGTGGATCACCATCGTATTGACCGATCAATTGTATATTTTAACTCTAAACTAGTTTTCTACTTGGTGTTGCAAGAACGAGAACGCCCACAATCTTTTGGTTTTGATCTCGGGCACTATGAAGCAAATTCAAAGTCATGTAATTCTCAGCGATCTGTAAAGCGATCAATCTGTTGCTTTTAAGACGCATATCCTAAAACAGAAAATGAAATCTTCTGAAGAGTCAAAGGATTGGTCTTGGTATATAGATGCGATGCATCATACGTAGTGATCAAACCTTATTCTCACACCCTCCTGCTCCTCGAAATTCATTGTGCGCTGTTTTATCTTGGAATACCTCAGGTTATTTCCATCTTTTTTTAAATTTTGAAGTGGTAGCTAAATTTAGGATGTATGGGATAATTTCCCTCCAGGAGACGTGGTTAAAAATCCCACAGTCAATTGACGGGTATGGTTTTGTTGTCAGGCTGCAAGGCAGGGAGTTTTTGGTCATCCCTTTGGTGGTTTACTGACTTTAGTGAAATCTGCTCCATAAACCACTGTTATTGGAACCCTGAATGCCTGTGTTGGAGTTCCTGCAACACATGTGATGCTTCATTTGATGTACTGGTTATTAATGTGTACTGGCATTCTGGGATGAATGATTTGGTCAGTACACCTGAATGCCTGTCTCAGTTGGTGAATGATGGTCTGGAAAGTGTTGACGGAGGCCATATCTTGTTTATGGGAGATTTGAATTTGGATTGTCGCACTATGGATCTTGAGATTTTTACAGATACAGTGGGAGTAGGGAGTAATTTCAAGTGTGCAAAAGGTCAATATTGATTGAAGGTGTTGAGGGGTCTTGGTTTGGCTTTCCTAAATGATATTTCAATGGTTGATGATATTGTTGTCCTGAAACGGCCCAACAGTAATATCCATTCAACCATTGATTATATATTTACGGAGAGCTGACTTTATTCAAAGTGCACTCCATTTACCATTTCACCCACAGCCTTGAGTGATCATTCAATGTTAGAAGCCTGGTTTTCTGTAGATCTTGAGCAAGAGGCCATAGGTAACCAAGCCCTCCCGTGTGTAGGGGAACATTTATTGTGAACTCATATTTCCTGGAATCCTCAACAGACACACCAGTGAAAGATCTGGTTGCCAACCTTTTGTTACATTTTTCTGAAGGATGGAAATTTAACACCCTCTCGTCGATCATTCCGAGCCATTTGTGGCAAAAGTCCTTAGTTCTAGAAAAGTGATCAAAAGATTCTATCAATCTATCACATTCATAAAAATAAGCATGCTTACAGTGAGGTATTGAAAATTAATAGGTGGGAAATTAGAAGGAAACTTCGACTTCTCAGTGAAAGGTTTGATATTTCCCTTGAGAAAAAGAGTGGCATGAGTAAAAAGATGTGCCAGTCTTATCGTAATTGGCTCCATCAGACACGCATGAAAAGATCGCAAGAGGATGCCGAGCTGATGTTGTCCGTTCTCAGTAATAAAAATGCTGTTGACTTTTGGCGTGTGATCATTGGGATGGACTCCACTCAAGAAGAACAGCAGGTTAACGCAGTTATGGAGTCAGAAGAGGTGGCTCATTTTCATGATCTTTTTTCATTACCCATTGGAGCAGTTTTTTCCCTACCCCCTGTATTTCACATTATGAGCGTGAGTGACTATATTGATTTTTGCTATGGACTGCTTGATGTGATTCTTCGGCTCAGTTCTTCACATGCCCTGGCCCTAATGGGCTGTATACATTTTTGTTTAAATCAAACCTAGAAATATGGGCTATTACATTATCCTGTTTGTTCCAGAATATTGACAAACTAAATGTTTTTTTTCTGGATACCTGGTCTATGGCTTATATCATCCCTATCAATAAAAGGGGTCTCAGATTTGACCCTCTTAATTATAGACCAATAGCGGTCCTGGATGCGGATAGCCAGGTGTTTGCCTCTATCTTGCTGTTGCATCTTGAACTGTGGACTGTGGAAGTTGGAAGGCTGGAGAAATGGCAAATATTATTTCGAAGAAATATGGAAACATCATTAAATGACCTTTTATTCAATTGTATTCAAAATATGGTCCTCAGTGGTAAGCACACATCAGTGTATACTGTGTCAGTTGATCTCACAGCAGCTTTTGGTGCTGTTGATTGCAGCATGTTGTGGGCTAAGATTTATGTCTGGGGTACTCCACCAACTCTATTACGATTGATTATTGGCTTATATCGCAATTCTGAGATTTTTCACAACCATGCTGGTCATCTATTACGGTCTGTGGCGTATTTGCATGGTGTCAGGCATGGATGTGTATTGGCTCCATGCCTGTTTAACCTATATATGGCTCACATAGGCAAATGCATAACATGAGCTGCCTTTATTACTCCTACATTACATCATTTACGTCCAGGGTGGTTGGCGTACGCAGACAACTTCTTTCTTTTCGGTTCCACAACAGTAGGACTGCAAAGTCTACTCAATGCTTTCTCCAACTTTGCTACAGTACATTCTCTTACAGTTAATCCCAGCAAACCTAAAATTATCCAGTGTACAAAGTCTCGGAAAAGGACTAGGTATACATGGCGTTTAGGTTCTGAAACAGTGGGTAAGCTTGCGTCTATGATTTATTTGGGCTTTTTAATCTCCTCTAAGCCTTGCGTTTTGAAGATCTGTTTCTGGATTAAGAACCCAGCTGTTCCCTTGGCTATCCAGCTCCAGAGGATTGACTCAAAATACAGCAACTTTACCCTGAAGTCTGCCATTAAGTACTATGAAGGGAAGGTCATCCCCAAATTACTGTATGGGATAGATACTTATTCCATGGCAGTCCTTGAATATCTGTCTGTGGTTGAAGATATGGTCTGGAGAACCATGTTGGTGTTGTAGCTCGGTGTTGTATCGCTAAAAGCTAGAGCCTGTTGGAAAATGCTTTTTTTTCTTCGGGAAATCATGTGTCCACCAGAAAATACCTTGTATGTGGATCTTAAAATGATGCTAGAAAGGAGATGCAACACTTGGTTGTGTGAAATATATCATCTTTGCCGCAGTCTCCTGGAGAAGATGGGTAATTGGATCCAAGTTCTCATTTTATCCAGCATGGATTAATTTTAAACTGTATGAATTAGACTGGATTGTTACCACTGAGAGTATGTGCCAAATTATGACAATGGTGGTAGCCATGCCAGTAAATACCGGCACAGCTGCCGCCAGAGTCATTTTTTTTCTGGCACCTGGGAATGGGCATTACAGCCCCGGCGGACCCGGCAATTGCCCATTCCCGGGCGCCGGAAAATATCAGTCCCCATTCCTATTTGAGTCCCATTGGACTCAATGGGAATGGGCAAGCCAGATGCACCAGCACCATTTACGAATGGTGCCGGTTCATCTAATATGGTCTGCTCGCAGGTCAGACCTGGAGGGCGAAAAAAGGCACCCGCGAGTACAACTCGTAGTTTGCTGGTCCGGTAACAACGATATCGGCAAGCTTACCGGTACCATTGTTACCGGACCGGCAACCTTATAATGAGGCCCTATGCATGCATACTCATCTTTAAATCATCTTTGTGAGGTTCATAAGAAATTGGGATCTGTGGCCCCATACCTGACCCTTTTCTTCAGACAGATCCACTAGATCATCGTTCCTTCATTTTCGGTAGAATCTGTTTTTGACAAAGCAAACTTTGGTGAGGTATGGCTTGATATCCGTTGATCATGTTCACATTGTTTTTGTAATCAAGAAAACACGAGTGAACCTGTGAAGCATTTATTGATAACCTGTGAACCTCTTCACGGCCTGAGATGGAATTATTTAAAGAAATCCAGCAATTGTTTTTGTCATTTTGGTCAGCCTGTTTAGCTGGACATACCACTTCTATGGTTGTCACAATTATGTTTTATTTTAAAGCTTTGAAGCTGGAGGTTTATCCTTCCTGAATTTATGGCGATTTATTGGTATAATGTCTTTTTTTATGAAGGGGGAGGGCACACGGAAATGTTCAATTTTACTTTGGGCAGTCAAGTTGTACATTTAACATACTGTATGAAGGATGATGATGGGGAGGGCCAGGTTGGAATACCTTCAGCTTAGGCACGGTGTACTACACTGCAGTATTAGAAAGGGGTCACAATGTATGTTACACATTTCTTTTCTCCGGGACCCACGTTACAAAAGATGTGCCCAGTGCAGGTGCAAAGGGTATTAACACTAGGGCAAAGTTTACCCAATTTCTAAAAACACTCAATTATATTAGAAAGTCATTGTATCATGACAAGTGTAGTTGGGCATTGTATAAGCACCAGGTCAAAAATTGCCCAAGTTCACAAAATGTACAAATGTACATTTGACTGCATTTTTGCACCAGGGCAAAATAGTAACCCCAGCTTTTCTGGCACCTGCAGTTTTTGAGCCTTATGCACATGTGTGAGTCAATAGTCAGAACAAGGAATTTACATGCCCAACATAGGGTGTTGTGGCCTAATAAGCTAACAACAATATTGTAATTGTAATTGGTTATTTATAACGTGGTTAATACCTAGAGGTTTCTAAGCGCGGACCCGGGGATCAAACCTGTGTTTCTCCGTGTCGTCTTGCTTCCAAGGCAAGTACGTTGCTCCTGAGCTATCCTCCCGAGACCATTTTTACTAAGGGATATAGGATGACATAAAGTCACAGGTGCCAGGCAAATTCATCCAGTTCATACTTTTACGAGGCCCCCTGCAAGAGAAAACGCCAGACTTTCATACTCCCTTCATTTATTTATTTATGTATTTATATATTTATTTATTTAAACGATCTGCTCTCACACTGTCCATTTAAGTTCAATATAATATTTCTTCAAGAGATCTCTGCACTTTCCCCAACCCTGCTTTGGGCATTATTATTCCACGGCAAAAAAAAGTAACACTGGGAGAAATAAAGTGGGTTTGGTCATGTATATGACTGATAGATTGTTTTATATTACTCATCTGGAATTTTCTGCTGATACACTCTATATATAAATGTGAAAACATGCGGTTGTCTTATTTTAGTGAATCTTTATAACACATATCATGGTTATGGACTGGGCCGCATATTGCATGTCTTGTAAGCATGCTCACCAGCATTTTTGATTGCTGGTTGAAAGTTATTAATACATTTGCCAATTCTGGATGGAAATCCTGATTTTAGCGTTCCCTCTCCTGTAACGAAAGATCTGTTCATATATAAATCAAATCACTTTCACCTAATCCAATTGAACCACACATTTGGTGTACTAGTCGAGGTTTGCCTCGGATGTTCCAGGACAGTATACATTCCGGAATAGCTGATATAGCTCAGTGCCTGATTACTTTTTGGTACAAGTGAATGACTGTCATTCCCTGTAGGATTTTTTCATTGATCATAAGGGCTGAAAGTGATCATGACCTGCTAATTTGGACTACTCTGCTTCCATCAGGACTAGCACCAGGATACCAAATTAATGGTGTTGTGATAGAATACCCTACTTTGATGCCCCTGAACTAGGCCTGGGTCGGTAGGACTAGGTCGGTAGGAAATTGATCTCAAATTGGATTATGTGAAGGCATCATGACGCAAGGCAGTCAATAGACTCAAATGTGTACTCAAAGTAGATTTTATTTAACTTAAAAGGCAGGGTGAAGTAAGGCCTAACTTGTCCCATGCTAAGGTTGGATTTCCCTGTTTCCGCCAAAAACGTTAAATCAAACAAATCTGAATGCGCATTTGGTGCACATTCGCCATTGTAAAACAGACCGAAGCCCATAATACCAAGCAGGGATTGTTGGGGTGACCCTGCTCTCCTTGTTCAGTATTATGGGCTGTGGGGTTTGCGGGGGTGTCCCCTGCATATATTAAATGCACAGTGGGGGGCAAACAGCCAACATGCCAAAAGCGCGAGTTACAAAATGCAAACACGTGGAATTCGCAATTTTGTAACTCAAACTTTTGGGATTCGGTTTTTCAAAGTAGATCCAGATTTGCCTTCCTAAAGAATACTAAGGATAGTATGTGTCAAGATGTCCAACTTAAGCCTCTGTGTCCAAAACCTATTCTTGCCCTCACAACTAACTGTATACAAAGTGTATGGATGCCGGTCTCAAAAGAATAGTGTTCAAAAGAAAGTTCTGAGCTTCTTCGAGCTCTTGACTTGGGATCAGCTTCCACTTACCCAAATTCAAAATAGTTCTCAAAGTCCTGGTATTCCCTTCCCCAAGAGTGCACACCTTCTTGCTTCCAAAATAACACAGTTCTTTGGGACACCACCAAAGTATGCTTTCATTGGCTTTTCAAAATCAACACAGTTTGGTGTCTTACTTTCAGTTTCTCAAACCAAGATGTACTAACACATGATCTTGAGTTCAAATAGACTTTGATTGGCTTTTTCCATATAGGGCATTCGGTCTGGGTGCAGTTCTCAGACGACACAGTCCACAATTATAGGTCATGCAACCAATAAACTGTCTTTCTGCTTCCACCAAAAATGAGCCATCTGTTCCTTCTTTCAGTGATACTTAGATGATTCCTCAGTGTCACCTTCTTCAGACACTGTCCCGTGACTGCTTTGGCCACCATGCACTTTATTATCATGGGTTGTATTCTCTGGCTCTTGCCAACAGACCTCTGGCTCTTGTCAACACAAAACTCTCTCAGTCTGAATATTCTCTTGACTTTGCCTTTACTTGTTTCAGTTGTTTCACTCACTGTACTCCTTGACCCTTGTTTCATGCACTACTTTGCTTTTTCTTCATGCATGAATTTTCCTTTCTTTGTTTCACACACTGTACTCCTTGTCACTTGTTTCAAGCACTACTTTGATTTTTCTTCAGCCATGAGCATTCAATTGGCTTTGCGTGGCATTCACAAGTGCTTTCATCGCCTTTTTCCTCTGTGCTGTATTCACGATTACTTTCAATACTTTTTCAGTCTGTAGGCTGTTCAAAAATGCTTTCAATTCATCTTTACTCTATTTGGTATTCACAAGTGCCTTCAATTAGTTGTACTCCATCACTCTGCATACTGCAGTGCCGATCACCCACTCTGCAGCCAAGGGGGACCAGCTGATTGGTGCCAAGTGGAGGCATTCGCACAATTTCACATTGTACTCTCTGTTGTGTCATCCTGGCCTTCTGACTGTTGGATGCAGCCAGCGCCATGTGAGAGAAGGCTATTCCATCCTGCGCTATCTTCCAACCTGCAGTCCTTGTACATTGACTCTGGCAGCCTGTTGTTGCACTTGGATTTGACTAAACTACGGTGACTTTCAAAAACGCCATACTTTTTTGCTGCATGCGTTCCTATCTGGCTCTGTGCAGCATTTTGGATGACTACCAGCACTGCTTGCACCTTGTCTTCTCATATACTGCATAATTTTCTCAGGTGAATCTGTTTTCATGCCTGGTGTATCCCTCCACTGCATGAGTCGTGGCTTGCCACTATGACTCTACAACCCACCTGTATTTTGTGCCCTTTCACTTCTATTAACGCTACTGTGCACTCACTCTAACCAGCACCCTGGTGGCTAAGGACTTGGAGTGTAGATTTAATGTAACAAACCAACTGTTCCTACAGCCTTGCACTGTTCACATATTCCTTACTTGCGTTTAACTTACCTGACTTTATCTATAGCATCTTGCTAGAAATATTAACTCTACACACCTGTATAATAGGGCAGGCTCCACAGTCGAAGTCTACTGACCTTAGCGCACTCCACCTTGTTTCCATCCCTTATCTGTGGATTCACCCGTTATGCATATTGTCTGATTCTGTCTGGCAGCACTAACCTGTTCAAATGTACTTTCTTTAGCTGCAACCCACCTAATTGTGCTGTAACTTACCGGACATGGCTTGGCAGACTCACGCTGCACCACCTCCCGATTATATCAAACTCTAACCGTAATGTAAACTTAAACTGAGAGAGTAACATTTATGTAACCATAACCTAAGCATTAAGGGTAATATGCATGAAAGAGTAACCGTATCCATTTGCGATGAGAGTGACATGTATCTGTAATCTAATATTAAGTAATGTGAGTAACATGAAGGTAACCGTAACCAAGCACAGAGAGTAACATGTATTTAACCGTAACCTTATGCCATAAGAGTAACATGTATGTAATAGCGCCCTGATGCCTAAGGGCTTGGTGCTCTCTATTCACGTAAAAATAAATAAATAAATAGGATTTAATTTGAACTAAATGAAAACGTTTGTTATAATACACAGCAGTGACAGAGCATTTTGACCTAATATGTCTCACATTTACAGTGATTCTGAATGCAAATATCAATTTATGGAATTAATAGGATTGTGTCAGATACATTGATGTAATGCATAAACAAATTGTGCACATGTAGGCACGGTTTTATATGTTTTGTTATATATTCTGTGACTACCTCTTATGAATGCATATAGTTGAGCCCTACACTTTATTTTGAAACAATTGCATTTAGGAAAAAACCTCTATGAAAATAAATATATATTTCTGAGAGATCACTTAGCTTGAGGAAAGTTTTTTGACAATGGGCCTCATTATAAGTTTGCCAGTCCAGGAACTACGGTACCGGTAAGCTTGCCGGTACCGTAGTTCCCGGACCAGCAAACTACGAGTTGTGTTCACGGGTGCCTTTCTGCCTGCCAGGTCGGACCTGGCAGGCAGAGCAGCACCCGCGAGCACAGCATGTCGGCTGCACCGGAACCGTTATAAACGGTGCATCCAACCTCCCCATTCCCATTCGGCCCCATGGGACCGAATGGGAATGGGGAGTATCTTTTTTTCTGGCGCCCGCAAATGGGCAATTACTGGCTCCGGCAGGGCCGTAATGACCCAGTAAATGCCCATTTGCGGCACCAGAAAAAAATGATACCGACTGCCAATGTCATAATGAGGGCCAATGTTTGTGCATCTACAACATAGAGACAAAGCTTCTTTTCAAGTGTTCATATTTTATTAAAAACAAGTTTCAAATGTTCTACTACACATCAAGAATACGCATCTGCATGTCTCTATCATACAATTACTACAGCGAGTTGGCCTTGTAACACAGTTTTTTCTCATTGAGTTCCCTATAAGTATCTATAACAAATATAGCGACAAGCCATTTTGGAAAACTGAGTATCATTTTAATTGCACATGGCTGTGTAGCAAGCACTGATAGGAAATGCTTTCAAGTGAAGAAACTACAGAAATTGCAGAAATTGCTGACTGAGCTCAATTTTTTTCTGGGTCATCACTTGACCAAAGAGTTTCATATTGGGCAACTAATGAAGGGCTTGATTCATAGAAAAGTGTGCATTGATCCCACAAAGTCCCCATGCCAAAAATGATTTTCCTATGCACGCTCTGCGTATTCATGGAATACAAAGTGCAAAGTAACCCGACCCACAAAGAAAACTGAGCTGCACGAGGAATGCCCACAACACGCCCCCACACAGACAAACCAATACAAAGACAAACATTCATGCAAGCCTTCGCGTCCACCTCTGATACACCATCCAGCACCCCTAGGAAATGGCACGTGTTCTCCCGTAACGCGTGCACTCCAGCAAAACTGTGTGAGGTACCCTGTAAGTAACGGCTGCACCCCAGTAAAACTGGACAAGGTCCCCAATAAGTAACAGCTGCAACTCAGCAAAACTGTGCAAGGTCCCCAATAAGTAATAGCTGCACGCTAGCAGTACTGTGAAGTGTCCCCACTAATCCTAAGGCACCCTAAATGCTGCCAGATCCCCCTAAGTCATAGCAGCCCCCTCTTGCCCCAACACCACCCAGACAGACCTAACACCACCAACCTGGCCCCCTCAATTCCAACACTACCCCAGGCAGCCCTAACACAACCCACCAGCCCCCCCTCACCTCTGACACTTGCACCAGGCAGCCCTGACAACACCCACCAACTCCCCCAACTCCAACACTACAAGTAGGCAGCCCTGACACCACCCACTAGGTCCCCCACACACCTGACACTACCCCAGGCAGACCTAACATCACCCACAAGGCCCCCTCACCTTCGACACTACCCTGAGGCAGCCCTGACACCACCCACCAGGGGTGCTGCCCCCACCAGACCCCATGTGTTGGACTTCACTTGCCTCCTGCTCCACCACCACCTCCATCTCCCTGGATGACTCCCGAGAGTCTTCCTCCCTCGATGGCCCCTCTGTCCTACACACTGGCCCACAGATGTTGAGGAGTCCTGCACCACAACCACCTCCTGGGTCTTACCCAAAGCAGCTCTTCCTGATGGAACTTGCGCTCCCCCCGCCAACTCTCCCTCAGACAAGCTGGTGTTAATGGTGGCTGGCTGGGGTGTGTGCTTGGTGTAACGCTTACCTTAGACTCTGCGGGAACACCACTCCTGAGAACAACTACTACTCTTCTTGGGGTGCGTTGCTATCTCGCTCTAAGTCTCTTCTTCTATGCCACCTGGAATCTGAGGAATATACAAGGAGCCTATGAGAAGGAATTCTATTATGATGTATGAGAATAAAACTTATATTCCTGTATGACCTTCTCCCTTTATTAGTGTCACCTTCTTTACCTTAGCTTATGTTATGATGGGCTCTCCATCCTGCTTCTGCGCAGGGGCGCATGTTCTGTAGAAGAGAAAACTGCTACCATGGACCAAAAGGGATAAACCTTCTGTGACTAGTGACCAAATGAAAGTAGCAAATAAAAGGCAATGGGAATTGTCAAACCCCAAACAATGGGCCACTTGTGCTAAATGTGTAAAAATATAATGCTATTTAATTCCCTAAGATGCGTGAGGGTGTTTCAGATAGCTCTCTCAACTGACTGGAGCAAGTGCAACCTGTAAAACTGCAACAGTAATGCCCCCCAAAAAAAGCCACCTGGTGAGAATATACGGATTTCAAGAACTGCCTACCAACGCTCTACCATTAACCATGGAGGTTCACAATTATATTTCCCAACTCTCTAACAATGTGTCGAAACTGGAACTGGAAAGAAAAACAATGTTTACACCGTGCCGAAGGATTTTCACACCGCGCATTTACATGCCTCCATTAACGTGACTGAAACGAGACAGAATAATGTTCCTCCCCAATTTCCTCAGAGTCTGGGATTGTATCACACCACACGGATTCTTAAAACTAAAGCACTCTGACCGAGCGCACTCAAAAACAAAAGCGCTCGTGAAGAATTTTCATTCAGCAACACACACAACCTTAAAATGCAACAACGGTGGAAGGAACTTGGATTAAAAAGGCAATACTTGCAGTGTGCCGATAGCGTAAGAGAGATTCAAACCTGACGAACTCTCTCTCACAGAACAACGCCAGAATTCCTCACTGACGAAGTAACAGGAGTGACAGGAATAAGGGCACAATAAATAAACTATAATTCTATGGAGCTACAGAGGAAAAAACTAGGAAGGGAACAGGGCTGTTAACTTGAGAATTCTGTGACAAGGATGCTGTGATATTCTTGTGATGAAGCCGAACCGCGGTAAGCGTCCACTGCATACAGCAGAGACAACGCGAAGCGCAGAGGAACAAATGGGAGGGGCTTAAGTACTCTGAATGCAATCACCACTAGACCACACAGCCTCTTTCCAGGAAGACAATCCGGCGGCCATGTTGGGCAATGCGGAAGTGCCTGAATCTTAATTAACCCCGAATGTTCTCCCTGTTCCTTGACCAGGAATGATAGGCAACAAACCAAGACATCTTGGGCGCAATTCTAAGGGGAAACCCAGTGGTCATGACACTTGGGTCTGGTGGCCTGTCCATGCCCTTCTGGTCCACAGCAAGATCTCCAACCTCTTCATGAGCTGCAACAACTGTGGTAAATGGGACAAAAGACATTGACATCAGTTATCGCTGTGAATGCATGTGTGGCATTCACAACATTAACATCACCAATCATGCAGAATGTTGCAACCATTAACTGATACACACACAATGCACACACACAACTGCATGTCTACTGATTCATGAGAGTTGTGTAAACGTTGAATCAAAGTCATGACACAGGCACATGTCAACACACTACATTGTCATGTGGCCGCAAACACATTGCCAAAAATATGCCACCATACCAATGCACAACCAAAACAAGTATGACATGCAGCCAAGGGCATGAGGACTGCACTGGGGGCACCTTCCCACACAATCACAGTCACCAAAATCCATCTGTGACAGCCTGACTTGTAAGCAAGCATGTGTACCAGCACACATATCTGGAAATCAATTGCTCATGTTGTGCGACACAGCATACATATATTGCAAGTACACACATACACTTGTGTTACAAATGCAGTTGGATGGCATGTCATATTCCTGTTCCTGAGATGTTAATGCATCAACTTGACATTCACAGCCATTCATGCACATGTGTCACTCTCAGCCGATGCGTCTGCATGGGCGCACTTGCAGGGGTTCCACACCTGGAGGTGTACATCATGCACGTCCCTCATATGGCTACATACGCCCGGCATTGGCTTGAGGCAGCATGCTGCTGCATCTCACACCTACACACATGCTGCATACAGGATGGCTCATCTGGATTCACGCATGCCACAAATACACTAGAGCATTGCTCCACATGGGTATTCACCAGCAGCTTCAAAATTACTTCTCCAGGCACAGATCTGGGTGTGAAGGTCTGTGCAAAACCTCTCAAAGTCCTGCAGCTCTATCCGGGAGAACCTGTGGCAGTCCACATGGTACACCTCCGTGGTTGGCTCCTTGTCGAGGGCTGCTACCACCTGTGAATGGCAACATGCCTTGAGGTTGTAGGGGAGCCAATGGCTCTAACGGAAGTCCCGCCCCTATTTTGCCTATATGATGAAAGCCAGAAGTTGCAACATGCACAACGCCAATAATGGTACCTATCCCGTGAAGAATTCTAGAAACAAGGTATCCATTGAGAAAGACCCAGTATGATGTACCCGCAGAAAAATGACAGTCTCTTAAAGGAGGTTCCTAAAGAAGTGTGAGGCAGTAAAGGCAAGAGACAGGTGATGTCGCATGAAGCAGAGGTGATGTGCCAGAAAGAGATGCCAAGGAAGAAAGTATATAAACCTTATAGAATCGGATGACAAAGTAAAGAAGTGAGTAGCATTTCATGTGCGGAATGAAAATTGCAAGAGCAAAGAAGCAATGCAGAAAATGCAAGCCATTTTATAATTGTACAGGTGCTGAAATGCAAGTAGACTAAGTAACCATACCATGAAGGCTGGCTATACATAGTGAATAGACTGCAGGTAGTGCTGCCAATATATATGTGTATAGAATGTGGATGTTCCACGTCACATTTTAGCAAACTAGGACCTCAGTTGCAAAAATGCTGAAAGTGTGGCGCAGTAGAGAAAGACAGCTGATGATGAAGGACACCTTTAGATGATTGTCTGGCCCAGTGTCAAGGGTTGGGGCAACCAAGAAGCTGGTTATATTTTTGAGAAGATACAATGAACATGAGAAGTGAGGCAATCTCCTGTTGAGGTGCAATGGAAAAACACTATGAGTGCCAAGTTTTATTCATTTAATAGTATTAAAGGCGAACAAGGAGCAAAAAACACGGTCTCCTGTCACATGGGGTAGATGGAAATAGACATTGGGCAAGCTACATCGAGACTGAAGAGAAGACCATGCTAACACTCCCTTCTATTCTCAGACGAAGTGATACTTTGCAAGGCTAAGTTCAAAGACAGTTAGAATGGCAGACAGCAGGGGTGATGATGGATGATGGGCTAACTGGGGAGGAGGCATGGTCTAGTCCACGTACACACACTTGGGGTACCAGCTTGCGTGCTGCTAGTAAGTGCAATATTCCAGAAGGGTACAAGCATGCCAACCAATTGAAGAGGGCCATTGTTATGCTCAACTGGTATCCACAGGGGCGCCACACAATACTGGATGGAGGTCTAAGCGCTATCCCGGACCCCTCTCTGCTTGGTTATGTACCAGACACTGGGTAGTGCCTATAACAGGAGAATGGAAGGTTAAGATACTGGTTCTGTGATGGATGGACTCCCACCTCCCTCTGGTCCAAATCCCCACCCTTGGGTTTATTGCTCACTTTAGGTTTTTGTGTGCTGAACTCTCCGTCCTGCGTCTCTGTGCAGGGGCGCATGGTTGATGTGGGAGTTCCGTGGACCTAGTTGCTTCACTGGTCCGTGTACCCTTATGTCGGGTCCAGACCGGCTGTGACTCCAACTCTGCTTGCTGTCTTCCAGGTGAGTAATAATGTTTTTTCCGTCTTTATTCTGTCTCTTTCTTTCCCTCCGTTTTCCCTGTCTTCTCAGGGTCTTGCTCCACTATGCTGTTCCCTAGCAATGTCTCTTTTTGTTTTCACAGGGATGGTTGCGATCTCAGAATG
Source organism: Ambystoma mexicanum (assembly GCF_040938575.1). NCBI lineage: Eukaryota > Metazoa > Chordata > Amphibia > Caudata > Ambystomatidae > Ambystoma > Ambystoma mexicanum. The sequence goes on along the minus strand of NC_090930.1, from coordinate 1,245,346,035 downwards.
CCGCGCCGATGACGAAGACCACGGTGAGTTATTGATGCACGGAGTACTGCACTGTTTATTGGTGTTAATTGCTAACCTGTGTTCTCTTCCCTTCTTTGTACAGGTTGCGTGATGTTCCGGAGTGATGAGCGATCAAAGCGCTGCTTGCCCAGGTAAGTGCTTTGTTAATGCTGACCTTGTTCCTTCTCCGTTGCAGGTTGCGGTGAAACCCGGAGATGGGCGAGGTAAGAGAAGTGCAGGGTGCTGCCAGAACTCGCTGCTTGCCCAGGTAAGTATTGTTATTAATGCTGTCCTTGTTTCTTTACCGTTGCAGGTTGCGGCGAACTCCGGAGATGGGCGAGGTAAGCGAAGCGCGGGATGGATTCAAGACTGGTTAATTCACAGGTAAATGTTCTTGCTCGCTAATGCTGTTCTTGTTCCTCCAGGTTATTAATGGAATCCGGAACTAGGGCTTCAGGATCGGGCTGCCGGAGAAACAGGAGCTGGACATGGTGAGAGTTAGGCTGCAGGAGTGCAGAATAACATGAAGCGTGTTCTGCTGTTTGGGTGTGGTTTAAATAGCCAAGGTAAAGTAGTTCCAGGCCAAGTAGTTCCAGGCCCAGCCACACTCAAAACACTTGACCACACGGCTTTGTTCTAAAGAACTGAGCTGTGTAATAGGCCTCCATGTTGGATTAAGTTCCAAAACTGGTATTGCTTTATTCCTGATAATGAGCCTGGCGCCAAAGGCACCACGACTGACTCCATGTATGTTTCTGATGGAGTTTTAAGGCCCTAGGGGCCAGTGTGAAGGGCTTTAGCCCCACTGCTGCCAAGGGGCTGTTATACCTGAGGGGGTGAGGGGCATGGATCGTGACAGCACTCCCCCCTAGGTCCCCTCTCAAGGTATTTCCTCCATCTGGCCCTGGTTTGGTCGGATGGTTCCGATGAAATTGTCTTACGAGGCGTGGCACATGGTCGTGCTCGCTAGGATCCCAAGTCCTGTCCTGAGGGCCGTATGCCTTCCAGTCCACTAAGTGATATAACTTGGATCTGGTGAGTTTAGAATCTAGGATGTTCTTGACTTCAAATTCGGGTTCTCTGTTAACCAGTACCGGATTTGGTGGTGTTTTGACCCGAGTTCCAGGCTGAACAGGTTTTAAGAGTGACACGTGGACTACGGGATGGATCTGCATATTTGGTGGTAAAGCTAGTTCTACTGCCACAGGATTTATAATAGCCTTGATGGTATAGGGTAGTAGATATCTGGGACAAAATGTTCGAGTTCCTTTTATGGGCACGTGCCGAGAAGCCAACCAGACTTCATCTCCGACTTGATAGTCTGGGACTTTTCTTCGGTGTTGATCAGAGAATCTTTTCTGTCTTTCTTTGGCTTGGATCAAGTGTTCTGCTGCCTTTTTGAAGGCTTTAGTGATGGTTTTATGCAAAGTCTTCACCACGGGCATTTCCAAGGCCATGGGGGTATCTAACTCAGAAGTACATGGGTGCCTTTCATATACGGTATAGAATGGACTCTGTCCGGTACTCGTGTGTAGCGAGTTGTTGTTGGCATATTCGGCTATCCAAAGCACATCCTTCCAGCTTTCTTCCATTTGATGTAACATGCACCGTAGGTATTGCTCTGGTGTCTGATTCATCCACTCCGTTCGGCCATCAGTTTGTGAATGGTGACTAGTGGACAGACGAATATCGATTTGGGCAATTGCACAACTCTTCCTCCAGAAGTTAGACACAAACTGACTCCCACGATCAGAAATCAGGACGGGGGGAAACCATGTAATCGTACAATTAGCTCTAAAACCACCTTTGCCAGTACGATAGTGTTGAACCCTTGACAGCGAGTCAGATCTGTGATGAAATCGAGGGAGAGTGTGTGCCAAGGTGCAGGTGGAATTTCCAGGCATTGAAGAAGGCCTGCAGGTCTTTGTTTCTGGGATTTATTCTGTGCACAAATGCCACATGATAGGATAAACTGCGTAATGTCATTTCGCCAGGTCGGCCACCAATCATTTCCTTTCACCTTGGCTAGGGTCTTGGCAATTCCTGGATGTCCTTCTATCAGGGCGTCATGATAACCAGAAATGACTTGTTCTTGTAGTGCCTTATTCGGTAGATATAAAAGCCCTCTGAAATACGGGAGTTGGTTCTTTGTTGTGTAATGTTCACCTTGAGTGGTCCAGTCTTGTAAAGCCTCGTTGTTCATTTGCAGCCGAATTTCCTTTTAGAGTTCGTCCAGAGATAACGTTGTTGTACGTCCTAGTAGTTTGTCACCTGGAATAATGGTCACCGGGTCTGGGGTTGAATATGCATTCTCATCAATACCCATGTGGGATAGGGTGTCCGCTTTTCTGCTCTGGGATCCAGGTCTGTACGTGATTATATAATCATATTCTGTGAAGAATAAAGCCCATTGGAGTTGACAGGATGATTGAGCCTTTGCCATCTTGAGGTATTGTAGGTTGCGATGGTCGATGATTACTGTGATGGTATGTCTGGGGCCTAGTAGGTAATGCTGCAAACCTTAAATGCTGCCTTGATCGCTAGCAGTTCCTTGTCTTTTATTGCATAGTTAAGTTCAGGTGTAGTACATTATTGCGACCAAAAGGCCACGGGATGTAATTGGTCTGTTTCGGGATCCCTTTGGGAAAGAACAGCCCCCATTGCCATGCTGGAGGCATCTTTTTCCACTACACATGGGAGATCTGGGTGGGGTGTTGTAGCACCAGGGCTGAGGTAAATCTTTTCGTGAGTTTCTGGAAGGCCTTTTCTGCCTCTTCTGTCCATTGGAACAGTTTGTGCACCCTATCACTTTTTTATTACAAAAACAACAATCTGGGAGAAGCCTGGGATGAATCGGCAATAAAAGTTCACAAAGCTGAGCATACTTTGGACAACTTTGACTGAAGACGGTGATGGGCATCTAAGGATGGCGTCTACTTTGTGCATATCCATCCGGACACCTCTGGGAGAGAGGACAAAACCAAGGAACTCGACTTTGGTGACATGGAAGGAGCATTTTTCAAGTTTGGCATATAGCTGGTGCTGTCAGAGTTTTGCAAGGACTGAGCGAACATGCCTGACGTGGTCCTGTTTAGAAGAGGAGTACACCAAGATGTCGTCGATGTAAACTAGGGCACATACGTCGATCAATTCCCGTAGTAGATGATTCATGAAGTACTGTAACGTGGCAGGAGTGTTGCAAAGCCCAAAGGCCATCACCTGATATTTGTACAGCCCATACTTAGTACGAAAGGCGGTCTTCCATTTGTCTCCTTTCTTTACACGCATGAGATGGTATGCCCCCCTGAGGTCCAATTTGGTGTAAATTTGGGCATCCTTTACTTGGTCCAGTATTTCTGCGATAAGGGGTAGAGGATAACGGTTTTTAACTGTTACTTGGTTTAGTGCACGTTAGTCAATGCACGTTCTCAAGTCCCCCTCCTTCATGGGTATGAAGAATAGGGGCGAGGCTGCCAGGGATTTGGTGGGGCAGATAAAACAATTTGCCAGGTATTGGTCCAGATATGATTTCAAGTGGAGATTTTCAGGTTCGGTCATTGCATAAATTCGACTAGGATTTGTGCACCAGGTCGATCTGACAGTCATATGGCCTGTGATAGGCTAAGGTATTAACCTGTTCTTTCTGAAAAACGTCTTGTAAATCGTGATATTCGTTTGGTAGTGTACTTGTTACACCTAGTACCAATGCCTCTTTATCTTGGACAGGTGTCTCTGGGTCAGACGATGGCATTTCCACTTGGTACCACACCTGAGCACACTCATTGGAGAAGGCTAATTTTTTGGCTCGCCAGACGATGTTAGGATTGTGAGCCACCAACCAAGGCATCCTTAGAATCACCCGGAACAGAGGGGCATTGATAAGGTCAAAGGCAATGACTTCCCAATGTCTGTCTTGGAACAGAAAGGTCAATTCTGCTGTGCATTGAGTTAAAGGACCAGAAGCTATCCCTGTGCCATCGACAGCGGTGACCTTCTCAGTTGTCATTTTCTCGCAGAGGGGAAGCCCCATCCTTGTTGCCAGGTCTTAGTCAATGTAGTTACCAACGGCTCCGCTGTCTATGTATGCCTCCACAGCATGCATCCGAGGCAATTGTTGGTGAATGATCAATATCACAGGCAGGGCAAGGTGTGAGGTCTGTGGCTCTTTTCCTTTGCTCGACAAATGGACCTCTATGCTTGCCGGGCCTGAAAGTTTTCCGACTCTTGTTCTCCTCCTTCTTTCTCTGTAGCTCCATCTGTTCTCCTAGGGGTTTTATGGGACATTCTTTGAGGAAGTGAGCTGATTTACTGCAGTACAGGCATAATTGCTGTTGTCTCCTTTTGTCTCTTTTGGCCTTGATTAATGGGCTCTGTACCCCCCCAATTTGCATGGGTTCCAAAGTGTTTTTCTGATGAACGCCGAATGTTCTCCTTTGAGCATGCATACACAGTCTGATTCTCTGTTCTGGCTCGATCTGTCCTTCTATCTTGCAGCCTGTGGTCCAGCTGCACCACTAGGTTTACCACCTGAGCTAGGACGTCTTTCAATTCCCCCCGTATTCCTCAATGGAATAACGTTGTTCGTTTCTCCTTGGGCCACCCAGTTTCAATGACAAGTCTGTTAAAAGTGGCAATATATGTTATCAAATGTTGGCTGCCTTGGCGGAGGGACAGAAGTTTGTTATCCAGAGATTGGCCCTGGGTATGTTGGGCGAACAGCTTCTCCATCTCCTGTTGAAACCCCCTGAAATCCCGCAGGAGTGGGTCATCCTGGCCTACTAACGGTATGGGTCAAGAGGAAGGGAGGGAGAAATGTTGCCCTCCCAACATCTTTATTTGGGAAACAAGGGATGCAAGTTATAGAACTGCACCTATCCAATAAAGATCCCCCGTCCCCATCTGTTGCATTAAGTTACACCCGGGATTTCCCCATAGATAACGGTAAAGGGTGGTATAACATCAATATGTAAGGGGAAAGGTATAAATGACCTGCGTTCACCTAAAAACATGGAAGGCGGGGAGGTACAAATGATGGTCCTAGCAGAAAATCGATATGGTGTCTTGGGCCAAGGAACAAATCCTAAAGAAATGGCCATGGAGCTGTATGCTCACGCTAGACCTGTGAAGGCGGCAAAAAGAACACACCAGACGACTGGCCGCAAAAGCTGTAAAATAGGTATTCAGAAAGGGACCCAAACAAATAGCATCCCAACCCCGTTGTTATTGTCAGGGGGTGGGGGAATGCAGATGATCGGGACCCGGCTCGGGCACCTCTGGGACCCATGATTATGATGTATGAGAAATTAGAATCCATCATGAGTGAACATTTTGCCACTATCATGGCGGACATAGACTTGTTAAAAAAACAAATGTATGAACTACCAGCCATGGTACCAGAAACTACCAGAAACTACAGATTTCTCAAACTGATGTAGCACCAACTAGTCTCCCAGCAAAGCCTAACCAGGTGGTGTCAGAGTTGCTCAGCCACCCACATCCCAAAAGAGTGATTGGAGCTTGTAGTGGGGGAGAAGAGAGTGGCCTATTGGCAATGCATCCCGCAACCACACTGGAAACCTGCAAGACATGAGTAAAGGGGCAAGTGTACAACAAGGAGTTACAATGGTCAATAATAACAAATTGGCTCGACACTACCCAGACCATATTCTCCAATAGTCAACAAGTTCAAACAAACTATCGCCCCCTTGGTTATCAACTCCAAATGCTACTCCTGTGGGGCCTCTGTCTGGGAGAATATTGGATTTATCAGTGCAAATGAATTTGTAAGTAACAATGGCCCGTCCATTACCCTGAACAATGTGGAGAGACTAACTCTAGGATCTCACAAATCAAAAGAGTCCCTCACAAATAAAGTAGTCCACTACCTCAAATCCACAAGGGGATGTAAATTCATCATAAGAAGTGACATAGTGAGCTGTGTGAGGCATGTTTCTTATACTAACAAGGAGGATACAATAGTGGTTTATTTAAAACGTGAGTGGCTGATGATTGGGCTATTGGCTCCAGACAATCTATAAGGTCTTCACCCCCCATCTGCCCCAAACCTAACTGGACACACAAAACGCCACCCCCATTTGGAGCTAATATACAAAGTTGGGGGAGGTCATATATCGAATGCGAGGGGAGTGATTGTATGGACCTCAAAGCTATAGATCGACATAAAGACACACAATCTGAGGTCAAAGCACAGAGAGAGAGAGAGAAAGGGAGATTAGTCTAATTTCCTCTAACATAGCGGGCCTCAAGGAATATATGGTAGATCCAGACTGGTGCAACTGGTATGTCCTGATATGTTTCCAGGTAACTTGGGAAATTGACATAATTTGTTTAGAGGGTTATGAGGACCATTGGGAACTAGCCCTAAAGGGGGTGACAATTTGGGGGACTGCCAATTTGGATCAGCAAAGCCCTGGACATTCAAACCTTAAAGGTTGACTGTGATGCACCTGACACCCTGTAACTGGTCTTGAGCTCTCATGGATCCAACCCCATATCCCTGTGCAATGTGTATAACCACGTAGGCGAGATGAATGGTAACAATGTGATGGAAGAGATTGGCCTTACAATAGAGACCACCTTGAGTCAAGTTAAAGCAAACAACCATGTAATATGTCTGGGTGATTTAAACCTGCAAATAGAACCTTTGATTGATCTAGAGGGGGATTGGAATGATTTTGATAAAGTGTGGGACATCCCAGCAGTAGTACCACCTAAAATGGGGAGAACCCAGCGATGGCCCTTTTTTGCACTGTCAGGTTATTGAATCTGGGGCTAAGGGCATGCACTTCTGTCACATGGCCTGCGGTCAGTGATTTTCCTGTGTGGTTCACATATGTGGCACATGTTTGCTTGACTGTTCACATCACTGTCTGCTAGCCCACACAACCATTCCAGTACTTGCATGCAGAGTTTCAATGTTTGAAACATGTGAAAATTGCAATTCTGCTTTATGTGCACCCCTGATAGGCACACATCACCTACAGGGCACCCATCTGGGTCACACCAAAGAATGCCACATTCACATGTTTTGTTCACTTTCACATTTTTGGGGCCTGTCTCATTGCCTTGTATATCTAGTACATGCAATATATGTCGACCACACACATCATTTGCTGCTGAAGGCATGTTTGTATTGTCACCTGCTCTTACGGGATGCCTTGTCAGGATGCGGTAAGGAAGGCATGGTATCAACAGTAAGACAGACACAAATGAGCACAGTTCAAGGGTGTTTATTGAAATTCAACAAGGGTAAGATCATTTCCTATCTAATCCTAAATCTACAGATGGGAACACGTTACAACCATCAAATAATAATGATGCACTCCTAGTGGTGTCTTGTCAAAATAAAAGGGCCTGTACTAAAAATATATTGCCAATCCTTACCTATTAAAACAAAGAGTGTGGAGGTAGTGTTTATGAAAAAGAAAGAAGTGTTCACAAAAATGATATGTACGGATGTTCAGGCCATTGGCCTCCCTTCCCCACATTTTCAGCACGGGATAAGGCAGTTCACTCGAGTTTAGCACAATCTCTGGCTTCTTTAGCACAAGGACAGAGTTCGATCATTAGCATCAGGGCCTTCTGTGACCAGGTCTCTTTGCTTATCAACGTTTCTTCATGCAGAGGGCCTGATAGGACAAAACAAACTAAAAGTTATTTTCCTCTTACAAGTACTCCATTCAGGTGATTCACTATTCAACCTAAATGCCCCTCAGCTGGGTTCAGATCCCTTTAATACAACAATCATCACTTTGTATCCGCTTCAGCCAGGCTCAGATCCTCTTTCACAATATTCATAGGGTACTCTATCTCAGATGACTCACGGCTTCCCCCGGATCAAATCCCCTTCTTAATGATATTAGTCTCCCTTAGTTGGGTTTGGATCAATTTCAGTAAGTATCAACTATCCCATTGCAGGACCACTTCGATTTCACATTTCCTTTTTACATTTTCCCCCTTTCAGTTGGATACCTAACAGAGACCTTCAAATGAACACCCACGTGGCACCAGACAACACTGTGTACTTTATCTGCTTTGACTTCAAAAGTTCAGTCACTCATCTGATATTTGCGTCGCTTGTCACATACGTTTCATACACTGTTTTCTTCAGTTTTCTCTATACAATGTTGCCACTTGCAAACTTGGCTTTAACACAGACCCATCTGGTATCAGTCTCCCCAACTCACTGGCTCTGCTTACATTACTGGCGCTGCTTTATTGTAGGAGCCAAGAACAGTACCACAGCAGCAAACAATCCTTCTCACCTAGGCTATCGATGCAGGAGAGCCCCGGGTATGTCTGACACACATGCAGGTTTCATCGGCTTCGATTCTGGGTCTTATGCTTCTTATTCTCAAAGGCTCATGAAAGTAACAGTCTTTCTCTGAAAAGGTCAAGGTCTCCTTGCATCCCTATTCCGTCTTGCTGTCTTTCTCCTAGTGGTAAAATGCCATCTTGAAACTGCTGCTTCCTTGTGTGCTTTGCCTTGCTCAGAGTGTGCTTTTGTGGTCTGCCTTTTATCTGTGTGGGGATGTTTGATGGAAGTAAGGTGTGTGTAATGATCAGTAATTGCCTGTCACTGCCTGACCATTATATTGGGACATGTCAGGTATAAGGCTCAGATGTTAGTCTGTTTTCTCTCACAGTGAGCTATTTGTTTGCAAGTGTTTGCATTGAAAAAAGGGGATGGGATTGAGTTGAGATCCTAGGTATCCTACTTGGTAGGATGGAGAAAAAGTGTTGCAGGGAAGGGGATACAGCGTCTCGCCGTCCGGTGTCCCACTTCCACTCCTGGAAGACCCCTCATCCAGGTGATCCTCCCTCACTGGTCCACCCACAGGAAATTGATCCAAAAGTTATGGCCGTGTCCTAGCCAACTGCATGATAGATCCCCGAGGATTAGCGGGTGAGACACCTTCAGGTTCCTCAAAATGCATAGCCACGATTCCTGCCATGACACACTGTAGTGTGAGCAGCCTCCTGGGGAATCAGTGCCCAAATAAAACTGCCTTGTGTAGCAAGGGGCAACACTAGACAAAATCTGGTGAATAATAGCTGATGCTGGGTCATCATGCCACGATGGGCACTCTGGTATTCTCAAATTGAAATGTCTGTAGACAGCCCATGAAAAAGGTTAGGGCCATGAATAATGCCAATGAGCGTCCCTCTCTGCGTTGCATGTCATGTAGGTGCATGGTGGATTTACAAATGTTTTAATACAGTTCAAAATAGTACCACCTGTCTGACATGATAGCCCTGCACGTGTCCATCAGTCGATGCATGATAGACACATGTCTTCTCATTTGCATCATTGTGTCTGCCACTTTTGTATGTCTATGTGTCCACTAATAGCATGGACAGGTCCAGTGGTAGAGTGGTTCTGCATGTCAGCAAATACTATATAACCATGGTTTATAGCTCATAATTGGGCCAAGTCATGATGTCCAGTGCATAGGTGTCTTGCCATTTTGTGTTGGTCTGCCCTTTGATGCACATGTGCATGTTTTTAGGACACATATGACTCAAATTGTCAACCTCTGTCCATGTGCAGGTGGTGATGCTGCAGATACTGAGGAGGAGGAAGAAGAAGAAGAGGTGCTGGTGCATCAGTCCACAATTGCAGGCTGTGGTGTACTTTGGCCATGAAAATCCACAGTTGCTACAGTCCATTATCAGTCATGCTCTGGCCGCTTCTGACCCTGCTGATTTTGATGCAGAACCAGAATTGGAGGGCTTGCTGAGGGAGAAGGTGAGTGCCACAAGACCAGTCAGTGGCAACCCCCACATCTGTGATGGTTACAGCTGCAAGGCCACCCTCCCATGAGTTGGTGTCAAGTTTTGGGGCTTATGCCCAATGGAGGGTTGCAGATCTGCAACCAATGACAGGGGCACTGCAGCAATGGTCCTGGTCCCTTGCATCATGCCACTGTGAATCCTGCATGCATGGTCGATGTGTGCAGGTTGGAGAGACAGTGTGGGAGCAGCATAGGTTGCATTTTCACCATCCAGCATGGCAATGTGTTGGATCAAATTTCAGAGAGCATGGATTGCCTGGCCGAGAATATGTCCACACTGGCCTGAGATGCACAACTTCTGCAGAACATGGGGTCCTTAAGCCTCTCCACAGATTGGGCATGGAGGCCGACATCAAGGGCAGACGGGTTGATCTGAGATGTCTTCAGGAGTCACTGCATGCAGATGCTAGGTTACATAGAGAGGCCCTGAGGCATGATATCTTGGCATTTCATAGATACAATTGCCATGTGATGGAGTGCAGTGCTTCAGGACTGCACTGCATGATGAACGCTCAGCAACAAGGACATAGCTCCACAGGAGATGGATGCCTTGAGGCAGACACTATCCCACCAACTTGATGTGTCATGAGTGAGCACACATACAGACTCTGTGGCCATTGGTGATGAAGTGCATCATGGCCTTATCACCTTTGGGATGCTGGTGCATGCATCCATGTCACGGCTATCCCTGGCAATGAAGACGAGGCTTTTGCACTGCGTGGATTGGAGCCAATGCTACCATCACAACCACCTGCAGATCAACCACAGTATGGGAGACCAAGCGCACACACGCCTCCTCAACCACCATTGCTGTGATGTCCATGAGCCCATGGAGGGATTTTTGTTTGAAGTCCACTCATGTGAGTATTGACACGCACCCTGCCCCTCCAGGGTGGATTTATGTTTACCCCAATACATGATGGACTTTCTTTAATTTCATACCTGACGGGTGTGGTCTGTTTTTTTTTCACTTTGATCAGGATGGACCCAGGGGAGGAAGGATAGCTCAGGGGCAACATTCTTGTCTTGGAAGCAAGACAACATGGCGCAACAAAGGTTTGAATCCCAGTCCTGTGCTTAGATACCCCTTGCTGGTATTAAGCACGTTATAAATGACCAATAAAATAAATACATTCTCATATTTATGTTTTCATACCCCTGTCCAGGATGAAGGCATGCATTTATTTCCCATTTCCCAGTTGGACTCTTTTTATTTTTCAAATGTTTTCCTTGAGAGATGTGCTGGACATGTGCAGATAACAAAAGGTTGAAACCCTTTTTGCGCATATGTGCTGTATTCATGATTTGCCACTATGGCTGGTGACATACAATGTCCTATGTTGTTGCAGTAATCCTGATTCATCCGGTGACTGCACTCCATGGGTGGTCTGCCCTGCACCCTTTCTCCTCCCTAGTCCCCATGCCCTCTGTCAGACACTGGCTGTCCTTGATGAGGAAATCACATCAGGGCAGTTCTGTCATCAGGTAAGGATGAATACTTTCTCTCGAGTTATATCTGTATTAGTGGTCACCACGATCTTTGCATGCATTCTCACACATTTGCTTTCTGGGGGTGTAAACATTGAGTCGTAAATGTCAGTGGTGATGTGTGTCTGTCCACATGCATATGTGTGTATATGGCCTTTCGCTTAAATGCTTGTGCATTGTTCCGGTTCCATGTAATAATGTCACCACAAAAATCTCGCCATGCAAAAATATCGCCGAAAAATGGCCGTTTTTTGTGGCGACATTGTTGCATGGAAGATGCGGGGGACACGCCCGCAACCCCCAAACTTTTTTTTTTTTTTAAATGTTTTTTTTTTTGCTCCTGTCCCCATATATATGGTCACCCAAATAATATCACCACAACTTTTTCCCGGCGATATCATTTACGCCGACCATATATATGGCAATATTATTACCTGATACCATTGTTTCTGAGGTTGCAGTGCCACAATTGTCTTAAATAAAATGGGAATGTGCAGCACTATCACACTTGAGCCATTGGCAGTATTTCTAGATAACTGGCTAAATGAAATTATATGGATGTAAATCTGTACAATAATTATATACTTTACATAGGCAAATATACATCTGTATTGTTCTTCTTGATGATTCAAGAAGCAGTATGCAATTAATGCAATAATGTAAGTGATGCTCAACACGTTTCGGTGAATAATTCCCCTTCATCAGGAGCTACATTTAATACAAAGAGAGAGATTTTACTTAACCATTTAATTCATCATCAAAACCTACATAGACCACCACCACAGTATGTGACTGAATAAAGCTAAAATGTAATCTACCTTCACCAGAGTCACTGCCAAATTCTCAAACCATGGTATAACTCTTTGATGATCCCCACTCAAATGAGCACGTAGCCCAATGGTGACTTGCAGTGATCATGGCTACACCTGAAGCCATAGCCACAATATTGTATAGATAAACAAGAGTAATTAGATCATACATATTTATAATTCCAAATTCATTTGGGTGGATTGGGTGGATACAAATGATAGTGTCCCTCTGCTCACAGAGCTGCATCAAGCCCAGGCTTCCCCTTTAATGACACCGTAAGACACATAGAATAATGTATATGTATATGACTCCCCACTACGGTGTGTCATGCCAATGTCTCATCTATACCTACCTTCAACTATCTCTCCGTGGACTAATCATCAGGGAACTACTGGTATATGAAACTTTTCTTAAGTTCTGGGAACCTCAGTGCAATGAATCTGAAATTAAGTAGATAGAGGAGCTGTAAGTGGATGTTCCTATGAAAATAGCGACACTCACTTACGAAATAGTCATGGACCAAAATACATTAATTGCTCCTACATTGTATGGTAGTCTTAGTCATTACAGCTGTTGGGAAATTGGAAAAGTTCAAACTTTGTGCGCCATACCACTAACTGGGGGGTGGACACGTCATTGTCATTTCTGTCACTTTCGCAAATTTCTAAAAATATCACAATGTTTATGGTCAATGGGATAAGTGTTACATTTAGGTTACTTTGTGTTATTTTGTGTAGAGGCAATACATTTGTAGATTTACATAACAATGAAATATTGTCACACAGAAGGCCCCTGCCTGCTCAGGTGAAGCAGGCGATAAATATGTGCACGTGGAGTTTAGCTGCATGAATGGCCGCTATGAGAGGAGATCATAATAGGTATATGAATGCACACATCATGGTTTACATGTATGGGAAGTATTTTTCGAATTTAGTAAAAGATGTGAACTATATGAGGTGTGATTGCTTTGTGTATCATGGGACTTCATATTGTGGATTAATTAGAAGGGTGTTTTCGTGATCGTGGCAAAGGCTTGCAAAGGCCCCATCAGCAGTCAGGGAACAGGTTTTGTAGATTGTTCAACGGAGTGGCTGCGGTCAGTTTGCAGATGGCTCAAGTTCTGGAGGCAAAGGGAAGATATGATCTCTGGTAAACAGGAGAGCTCATTGTTGTGAGTTATAGCCATTTTGTGAGCTTGTAGGGGTGTTTGGAACAGGTGTCTTCTCCCACAGCACTTGCAGAGATAAGCAGTAACACATTTTAGGACAGCGCGTGTGTTGTCAGAGAGTGGGTGGAACGCATGTGAATACGAAATGCCAGTCATGTAGAAGTTATAAAAATCAGACACCGGACAGATTTGGGCAATGCGATTAGCCTTCAATTTCTCTCGTCTTCATGTGCTTAGGTATTTTTGGGATATATATCTGTGTGCGTCATTAATAGGAATTCTCTCATTGTGTAACTAAGAGGTAAGGCTGAAGAGTATGAGATTATGTGAGTGGGCACTGCCAGTTCTTCAAAAATATGTGTTTTTCTTCTCAACATTTAAAGTAGGTCTGTGGTCCTGTTGCCAACAAATCCTCACATGTGCAGTGAGGTACAGTAATACTAGTGGACATATGGATCCTAGGTCTGATGTCCTAGAAAGTTGGAAGGTCCTTGTGTGTAATTTTACCACATAATATTTCTATTAATTCTATTCATATATTGGGGGAATACATTTCAATGAATCAAACGTTTCTTATATTGAGTCTTCTTGACAACTGTGGTACAACTCAAAAGAATGTCTTTATTTTCAGAGACAGATATTGGTCATAGCTTGTCCAATGCGTTTCATTCTTTCGACCACCTTCAGGGACTCAATTCTACAAAAATAAACAAATAAATCCATCTTTGAAACAATGTATTTTGAAAAAATAATGTCATATCTAAATTGTAATTTAATTTCTGCATTTCCTAAATTCTCGAGGTTTCAACGTTTTTACCTGACCGCTGAGTAAATCTAAAAAAGGGGATCTGTCTTTGTCCTCTCGACTACTAGTGAGCTTGTGGCTTACTTGATGAGGATCCTTAATACTGATCCTGCAATGGTAGTGAGAATATATTTTTCTTTCGAAACATTATTATACAAACCAAGCAAAATATGTGGAACCATGGTGGAAGTTGCCCTACCTGCTTTTGACTTAATGAGCGTTCTCACTCACATGTGATAGTTTTGACCTGTAATGATGTCATTTTGTTAATATGGTTTTGAAAATGCCATCAGAAGGTTGCCATATCCGGTACCATTTTCAAAAATAAAAAAGCCATACCGACACAGAGGATCAGCTTGCCCGAGCAATCCCTCCGATGTCAGATGGCTGCACAAAGATAAGGCGGTAAGTGAAAAGGAAACAGACTGCAAAAAATAGTCTTTACAAACTCACCAAATGAGCCCTCTTTTATTTTATTAACAAAAGGACTTCATTGCAGGTCAAAACTATCACATGCGAGTGAAACTCTAGATACGTGATCAAAAGAAATATTATACATTATGGGATAGATAGGTAGCATATCACCATGTGATGAACCTGATAGTGATACTTTACAACACCAGTTATATGTCTCATCTAATACATCCTATGTTTGAAAGAGACCACCCTTTGCATGTCCCAGTGTTCCATATTCCACAGTTCCCACAGAGATTCACATCTGAAATCTGCCCACAAGGCATGTTAGTTATCAAGCAAATCATGATTTTAGACACCAATTTTTCACTCCACAGCACACTCCATGTGATCAAATATCATCTGTTTAGAGAGGCTGCCACTGTAGGGTGTATATTGTTTGTCATGAGGGTGGCTGGTCCAGCTACATGGGTGTTGGGACACATGGTAATTGGATTCTAGTGAGTAATTGCGTGCATTGTTTGGATGTATGCATCCTGTTCAATCTCAGCTGTTCATGTCATGTCTAACCACGCTGGTACATCTGGCATTTCTGGGGGTGCTCTCCTGAGACAAAGCCACACCATTTGGGGGATGCCATGTTCACCACAGGCACACACCATTGGCTTGGTGTTGTTGTTTGCCATGGGGACATGTTCCATGCATGGTACACAGGCAGATATTTTGAAGCCTGCTGACTGCTGCTCAGTGCATCTAAATGCACCCTTAAGTTGAAGCACATTGGTCCCCATTCAGTCCAGTCCCTGTGAACTCTGCCTTCCCTTCCTCTTGCCTGTTCCCTGCTCCCTTTTTGGTGGCAGTCTCCTTGGCCTCTATTTCTCATTCTTTGTTCTTGTCTGCGTGTCTCTTTTATGACAGTTCCCTCTGTGCCCTCCCTTCCTGTATGACTGCTGCCTCTTTGACCAGCTGCGAGCTGCCTTCTGCCGAATCCTGTCTTCACTGCAATTAATGAGATG
Organism: Ambystoma mexicanum; assembly: GCF_040938575.1. NCBI lineage: Eukaryota > Metazoa > Chordata > Amphibia > Caudata > Ambystomatidae > Ambystoma > Ambystoma mexicanum. Next base: position 1,245,330,519 of record NC_090930.1, on the reverse strand, counting down.
TTTGCATCCATTTGTCTTGGACCTTACATCATTGGCTCCCCTGCCAGTTTTTAATGCACTGTCCTGATGACACACTAATCAGGGGATGCCATTTCGTGTTCAACTTCTCAGTGATCTCTATTTGGGAGTCTTCTCAGTGTTATTCTGACTCAAGCCAGATCAGAATGTTCACAAAGTCCACTCACCAGAACCAGGGGTAAGTGGTACCTGGTCCTGCACTGCATGGCACTCTGGGGGGGGGGGCAGGCAGTGGAGGGGTTGTGGTTGTGGTAGGTGTCACTGTGTGGGGTATTTTAATTGCATTTTCCTGAGGTGGGTGAACTTGATGCATGGCTCCCAGTGGGGCACATGTTGCAGTGTAAATGGGTGCATGGATGTGTTACCAGCCCTCACCTAGTCTAGTTTGTCTCTACTGAGCCATTCTGCAAGGGAAGTTGGTTGCTGCAATAGAGGTGGACATTTCTGTTGGATGCATGCATGCAACACAACAGCAGAGTTGGGTGGTTTGCAGACCTACAGAGGGGAACATTGATGCATTCCATGGTACAGCTGGTGCAGACCCACAATGGGATTGATGTGAGGTGAGATGTATATCGTTCTTGCAGTGCACTTGCATTCCTCAAACAGACCACACCCGTCATTAACAGGCCCATGTTAGCATGCTCCCCATTCCCATTGAGCCCTATAGGAGCTCGAAAGGGAATGAAGATGGGTTCCTGGAATGGGACTAGCTATGCTGCAAATAGTGGCATGACTACCTCTAAGCTCGTAATGACCTCCATTGACTTGCATGATCACTCCATTTGTGTCACAGACAACCTGCACATTGATGGAATTCCAGTGCTTGTGATTGCGGTATATGTGCTCCATCAATCGGGGCGGGGGGAAGCATAGCACAACATGTGTACAGTCGATGGCTCCAAGTGCATGTGGAAAGAGTACAACTACATAGAAGTGCTGGCACACTCTCTGCCTTTCCTCCAGTGTTCTCGGCATATATATGTGCCTACGCACACACGTACGTGATGTTATGCAGGCCAAGACCTGGTGCAGACAGCAGGATTGTGTGGCCTTAGATATCCCACCAACACTGGAAGTGGTGCACTGAAAGGAGCCTGCAGCAATGAAATGTATGGCTGTCAGTACCTTTTCAAAGGGGGTAAGGGCTTGGGAGCATATAGTGGGTATTGCTAGGTATTGCTAGGTCTCAGTCCCACTCCTTGCCAAGGTTTAGAATGATATGGGGTGGAAACCGGTACCTAGCATACATGTGGTCACCAGACATTCCAAACAGCATGGTACTTGGTGTGAAAATCCAAGGCTTGGGCATCCTCTATCTTCTTTTGTGTCCATGTACGATGGCTCCCACTATTGCAACGTTCATTGTGGCTGTGCAACGTCTATATGGTATGCATTGCATGCTTTATATGCATTGTATCCTTTGCACATTGAACTTTACGCCTGCTATCATGTGGCTGTTAAATTATGGGTTTGCGTGTGAATTTTCCCAACATGAGGTTGCACTTTGCAATCCATGTCCCGTCCCTCAATACCCCTGCATTATTCCTCATTCTGCGTGGAAAATGGGGTATATGCATGTTTCGCACCCTATTTTAATCTCTGTGCAGGCCCCAGCCACACTGTGCAAGGAGTCTCGCGCAAGGCGTTCGACTGCTCGCAGAGCCATGCCGGACCTGCGCAGAGTCCCCACAAGGTCGGGAGTCCTGCAAAGTTAATTCCATGAATCAATGGAGGGGGGTTTGCGTGCAGAATGGGCTGAAAAGTCCCTATTTTTCATGCAAAGAAATCCATGAATTGTTCAGCGCCTAACTTGTCAAAATGTAGAGTTTCTAAACATTTCAAAAATGTTGGTCTCTACGATTGGTTTAGTTCTAAGAATACACTCATCAAAAAAGCCTCACAGGTTTAACTAGTTATACTGTGGCTTCATCTATCTCAACAGTGACCATTCACATATTGCACAACGCAATAAAAGGTACCATTTAAAACAAGTGAAAATCGCCTTCACTCTTGACATTTACACTCCATTTTGCAAAAAAGTAAACCGTGCCAACAAATTAAGTTTGCAGGTAGCGTTTACTTACAGATTCCCATGTGCTCTGCCTGCTCACTAGCAGGTGCTTATTTGAGGTGGATTATATTGTAATCCTTTCATTTAACGCCTACACAGAAATCTCATGCAGGCGTAAAATGAAATGCTTCCAGAAGACAGAGGAGGAAACCACAGGTGGGAAGATAAATCTGCTGCGTGGCCCTCATCCGCCTTGTGTCACCCCAAAAATGAGGCACAGGCGATAATGTAGGCATAAGAGCAGTATGCCTTTCCTTGCTTTTTTGCCTCCATTTCCTACCGCCTGGATCAAATGTGCTCCAATGTCAGTTGTATCTTACCTCACTCATAGCAACACAAATTGACAAAAATGTCCTCCTGCTAAGCGTATTATATGTTCCGATGTGTGCACCTTTTTTGGTAATTTCTGAAGGGTATCTAGATGTATGCAATGGTTCATGTATACCTTTCTTCTTGCATTGGAGCTGTCTCCTGCATCCATGCTTGAGCCCGTGCACTTTCTGTGAAGCTGCTAATCAGATGTGTGTATCTATGCTTTGGTATGATAAACGGTCTCCCAAAACTGGGCTGCAACACAATTAGCCTCTTAGTGGACTGCTCATGTTGCTCTTTCAATGCAGATAATGGAGATTATTGCTACTATAAAGACATATGAATCTAGGGTTGCGGAAAGCATGAAGGGAGTGAGGGCACTAACAGGCATTATTGAATTCCTTAATATATTTGGTTTGGGGGTCAACATGTGTATGTATCCCAAAATCCCGCATTGGCAGTTCTCCCTGATCATGATGGAAGAGGTAAATATCCTCTTTCAATGCAACTCTAAATGCATGTCAATATGATATCAATTCAAAGAGTGACTGAGCATATGCAATGCACTTTGGCAACAAACATTCGGAAGAAAACAAGTTTCTTTTAGAGTTATGGTCCCTTAATATAAAGTATCTCTTAAAATGATTTAAAAGACAGCATTGCCTTCTTCATTAGGAACATTATAAAAGCAGTTTGGTGCGAGAAATATAATTAAGCCATGAGGCTTGTCTGCCAGCGAAAGCATGAAATACTTCAGAGATAAAAGAAAGGCAATGAAAAGATTAATTTATAATTACGGCTTGTACTATATACAAGACACTGCCAAGGACGTCAAACATAACAATGAGAACCTCGTTTGTTTTCAATCTAAGTAAAAGTCATTTTTTTCCCTCGCAGCATCATTATGCAATAAGACCTGACATTGAGCAATTATCTAGTGAATTTTAATGGGAGCAGGGTATGGGTGCATTTAGAAGCTGAACAAATACAGGCAAGAGTATACACATTAGAATAAAGCTGTAAAAAGTCGGGCTGTACTTTCACAGTTACAAGTGAAAAGTCTCAACTCCTGAACGAGAGGAGATGGACCTGTGGCCTGAGCAGGAGCGGGAGCGACGTGATCATAATTTCACTCATATAGTCTCATTGCATAAGGCAATCTCCATTCAGAAACAAGACATAGTTTCATCAACCAATGTCAAGGCTGTGAGAAAAAAAAAAAAGCTTTTTGGCCGACATAAAGCATTACGTGTAATTCAGAAAGAAAGTGGAAAAGCCTGCACACAGTGTTAAAGGTGGTCTGTGTCAAGAATCTACACGTTTAGAATGATCATGTACTGACACAGTCATTATCGCTGGATAATTACCCCTAGAGGGTTATGGTCCTCAGCTTGAGGTGAGTGGCAGATGTTTGGCAGAGCAAACATGAAATGATAGCAGCTGGCCCATCTGGTCAATAACACTTTTAGCGTATTGGGTCAGAGAAATACCATACACAATATAAGAACCTGGAGTGGTATGTTGTGGGTGATTTGTTTGCAAGTGGTGCAGGGGGCATGTTCAGTTACACAACTGAGTCAGGTGCAGAGTATATGGTGCATCCCCAGCCACTGAGGAAATGCAGTTGATATGCCAATCAGCAGGTTGTGTCGAAGAGTCTCTGTTGGCAATACAATGCTAAAATTAGCACATGGACTCTGCACTGAAGAAAGCTGAGACATGCAGCAATTATTGCTAAAGTAATGACAAGCCATCCACTTCCCCTGGGGCAGGATTCGGAGGAATTGGATGGGATCAGTGGAGACTAATGAGGGGAAACCGGACAGAATTATCCAAATCCTAGTGAAGCTGTCCATTGGTTATGTCACTATATACAATAAGATAGACACTGAAGACTGTTCACTAAATTCAGAAGTATTTTGAGTTATTAAAAAATAAAATAGAATAACGGCCCTGGAGGACCAACTGGCTTCTTAGCTAAATCCCAACAGCCTACTAAAGACTCTGCTGGCAAAAGATGAACAGAATATCTACCCCAGTAAACCAAACTAAGAACACAATTGGTTGTTTTTCAGGTTCCAGTAAAATTTTTAAAAGGGCAATACTGTGATTTTTCTCCGTTATGTGCTGCCCTACATGCTGCCATTACTCCCAAGCTATATACAGCTACAGGTAGGGCCATCCTAACAGTTTCTGGGACCCCGGGCACAGAGAGCCCTGGGGCCCCTGTCAGAAACCCATGTCCCACTACCACCCCCGTTGAAAACCATATAGCACCCATGCTCCATTCACAATATGAAAAATGAAGGGATTACATACCTCGAGTCAAATTCGAGTCAAATTCAACAGATACTCATCTAAGCTTAAAATGGATGATATAGTTGTTAATAAAATATAAACATCTCTGTGATATGTTGCGCATGCTTCAGAGGCTGAGCACTACAGGGCACAATGAGGCATGTGTGAGGGATTCATCTGCATGACACAGTGGCATGTATGACAGGCTTAGAAGCGAAGGGAACACAGAATGTGTGAGGGTCTGCCCATTGCTGGACACATATGGGCATGCATGATGGACTGTACACTGATAGATACACAGGAAACATTAGTGATGGGCTGAGCACTACAGGATATCCTAGGTATGTCTGAGGGTCTGTACACTGCAGACACGCTTGGCAATGTGTGGGAGGTTGCACACTGCAAGATGCCCAGGGTGCATGTGTGACTAGAGATGGAGGACTGGAGGGCACAGAGGCAGTATTCCTGGGGAAAGAACACTGCAAGATGCAGAGGTGATGTGTGTGGGACTGAGCTCAGTGGAGTATGCCAAGCTATTCTTGTGGGGCGGCACAGGGATGGACACTACAGAATCAGCGCACAGAAGATTCAAGTGTAGCACCTACACACTGTTTCAAACATGGGACTCTTATTAATAAATGCCCTGGCAAAAAGCTACATGCAAATCGAACACAGAGTAAATGATTTGCAACATGTATTTCAATGTGATTGCACCATTGAAAAACGCTTTTGTAAATTAGGCCCCGAGGCTACAAATGTAGCGCCTAGAAACATAATGAAGTATGACACGCCCACAAATAAGGACCTTGGTGATGACATGCACATAAACAGAGCCCTAAAAAAATAGCAAGTGCAGCACCTGAACACGGAGTGCAACCGTATAAACAAGTCACCTTGCACTAGTGCACGCTTTGGAGAGGTAAAGGGTAGAAGTGGCATGGCCTGCAAACCAAAGTGAGCTACTGAAATACACTCCTCGCACAAATGCAAACGACTGGAGGGGAAACCAGCACACACCACGGAGCATCCAGCACAAAAACATAACACATAGAAACTTAACATCAACGCAAATATGATCTCACACCATGACATCAACTATAGGGCAAAAGCGTGGGCACTGGGTATGAACAGTGTTCAGAACAGAAGGGTAACTGTGTGCATGCCCATTTGACACTAAAACGTGTACACATTGCAGTATCGGTTTAATGCCATTGCAACAGTGGAAACCACATCTTGGACTAAATCAGTGCCAGAGGTGGAAATAAGTGCAAATGTGCATTAGGCCGTGCATGAATAGCACCTAGAAAACAGGGCAGGTTTGCAGCAGTGGGCAGCCCCTCCCAAGCTAGGGCAGGTCATGGTGAGGAAATGCAGCAGACACAATAATGTGCATTAGGCCGTGCATGAATAGCACCTAGAAAACAGGGCAGGTTTGCAGCAGTGGGCAGCCCCTCCCAAGCTAGGGCAGGTCATGGTGAGGAAATGCAGCAGACACAATAATGTGCATTAGGCCGTGCATGAATAGCACCTAGAAAACAAGGCAGGTTTGCAGCAGTGGGCAGCCCCTCCCAAGCTAGGGCAGGTCATGGTGAGGAAATGCAGCAGACACAATAATGTGCATTAGGCCGTGCATGAATAGCACCTAGAAAACAGGGCAGGTTTGCAGCAGTGGGCAGCCCCTCCCAAGCTAGGGCAGGTCATGGTGAGGAAATGCAGCAGACACAATAATGTGCATTAGGCCGTGCATGAATAGCACCTAGAAAACAGGGCAGGTTTGCAGCAGTGGGCAGCCCCTCCCAAGCTAGGGCAGGTCATGGTGAGGAAATGCAGCAGACACAATAATGTGCATTAGGCCGTGCATGAATAGCACCTAGAAAACAGGGCAGGTTTGCAGCAGTGGGCAGCCCCTCCCAAGCTAGGGCAGGTCATGGTGAGGAAATGCAGCAGACACAATAATGTGCATTAGGCCGTGCATGAATAGCACCTAGAAAACAGGGCAGGTTTGCAGCAGTGGGCAGCCCCTCCCAAGCTAGGGCAGGTCATGGTGAGGACATGCAGCAGACACAATAATGTGCATTAGGCCGTGCATGAATAGCACCTAGAAAACAGGGCAGGTTTGCAGCAGTGGGCAGCCCCTCCCAAGCTAGGGCAGGTCATGGTGAGGAAATGCAGCAGACACAATAATGTGCATTAGGCCGTGCATGAATAGCACCTAGAAAACAGGGCAGGTTTGCAGCAGTGGGCAGCCCCTCCCAAGCTAGGGCAGGTCATGGTGAGGAAATGCAGCAGACACAATAATGTGCATTAGGCCGTGCATGAATAGCACCTAGAAAACAGGGCAGGTTTGCAGCAGTGGGCAGCCCCTCCCAAGCTAGGGCAGGTCATGGTGAGGAAATGCAGCAGACACAATAATGTGCATTAGGCCGTGCATGAATAGCACCTAGAAAACAGGGCAGGTTTGCAGCAGTGGGCAGCCCCTCCCAAGCTAGGGCAGGTCATGGTGAGGAAATGCAGCAGACACAATAATGTGCATTAGGCCGTGCATGAATAGCACCTAGAAAACAGGGCAGGTTTGCAGCAGTGGGCAGCCCCTCCCAAGCTAGGGCAGGTCATGGTGAGGAAATGCAGCAGACACAATAATGTGCATTAGGCCGTGCATGAATAGCACCTAGAAAACAGGGCAGGTTTGCAGCAGTGGGCAGCCCCTCCCAAGCTAGGGCAGGTCATGGTGAGGAAATGCAGCAGACACAATAATGTGCATTAGGCCGTGCATGAATAGCACCTAGAAAACAGGGCAGGTTTGCAGCAGTGGGCAGCCCCTCCCAAGCTAGGGCAGGTCATGGTGAGGAAATGCAGCAGACACAATAATGTGCATTAGGCCGTGCATGAATAGCACCTAGAAAACAGGGCAGGTTTGCAGCAGTGGGCAGCCCCTCCCAAGCTAGGGCAGGTCATGGTGAGGAAATGCAGCAGACACAATAATGTGCATTAGGCCGTGCATGAATAGCACCTAGAAAACAGGGCAGGTTTGCAGCAGTGGGCAGCCCCTCCCAAGCTAGGGCAGGTCATGGTGAGGAAATGCAGCAGACACAATAATGTGCATTAGGCCGTGCATGAATAGCACCTAGAAAACAGGGCAGGTTTGCAGCAGTGGGCAGCCCCTCCCAAGCTAGGGCAGGTCATGGTGAGGAAATGCAGCAGACACAATAATGTGCATTAGGCCGTGCATGAATAGCACCTAGAAAACAGGGCAGGTTTGCAGCAGTGGGCAGCCCCTCCCAAGCTAGGGCAGGTCATGGTGAGGAAATGCAGCAGACACAATAATGTGCATTAGGCCGTGCATGAATAGCACCTAGAAAACAGGGCAGGTTTGCAGCAGTGGGCAGCCCCTCCCAAGCTAGGGCAGGTCATGGTGAGGAAATGCAGCAGACACAATAATGTGCATTAGGCCGTGCATGAATAGCACCTAGAAAACAGGGCAGGTTTGCAGCAGTGGGCAGCCCCTCCCAAGCTAGGGCAGGTCATGGTGAGGAAATGCAGCAGACACAATAATGTGCATTAGGCCGTGCATGAATAGCACCTAGAAAACAGGGCAGGTTTGCAGCAGTGGGCAGCCCCTCCCAAGCTAGGGCAGGTCATGGTGAGGAAATGCAGCAGACACAATAATGTGCATTAGGCCGTGCATGAATAGCACCTAGAAAACAGGGCAGGTTTGCAGCAGTGGGCAGCCCCACCCAAGCTAGGGCAGGTCATGGTGAGGAAATGCAGCAGACACAATAATGTGCATTAGGCCGTGCATGAATAGCACCTAGAAAACAGGGCAGGTTTGCAGCAGTGGGCAGCCCCTCCCAAGCTAGGGCAGGTCATGGTGAGGAAATGCAGCAGACACAATAATGTGCATTAGGCCGTGCATGAATAGCACCTAGAAAACAGGGCAGGTTTGCAGCATTGGGCATCCCCTCCCAAGCTAGGGCAGGTCATGGTGAGGAAATGCAGCAGACACAATAATGTGCATTAGGCCGTGCATGAATAGCACCTAGAAAACAGGGCAGGTTTGCAGCAGTGGGCAGCCCCTCCCAAGCTAGGGCAGGTCATGGTGAGGAAATGCAGCAGACACAATAATGTGCATTAGGCCGTGCATGAATAGCACCTAGAAAACAGGGCAGGTTTGCAGCAGTGGGCAGCCCCTCCCAAGCTAGGGCAGGTCATGGTGAGGAAATGCAGCAGACACAATAATGTGCATTAGGCCGTGCATGAATAGCACCTAAAAAACAGGGCAGGTTTGCAGCAGTGGGCAGCCCCTCCCAAGCTAGGGCAGGTCATGGTGAGGAAATGCAGCAGACACAATAATGTGCATTAGGCCGTGCATGAATAGCACCTAGAAAACAGGGCAGGTTTGCAGCAGTGGGCAGCCCCTCCCAAGCTAGGGCAGGTCATGGTGAGGAAATGCAGCAGACACAATAATGTGCATTAGGCCGTGCATGAATAGCACCTAGAAAACAGGGCAGGTTTGCAGCAGTGGGCAGCCCCTCCCAAGCTAGGGCAGGTCATGGTGAGGAAATACAGCAGACACAATAATGTGCATTAGGCCGTGCATGAATAGCACCTAGAAAACAGGGCAGGTTTGCAGCAGTGGGCAGCCCCTCCCAAGCTAGGGCAGGTCATGGTGAGGAAATGCAGCAGACACAATAATGTGCATTAGGCCGTGCATGAATAGCACCTAGAAAACAGGGCAGGTTTGCAGCAGTGGGCAGCCCCTCCCAAGCTAGGGCAGGTCATGGTGAGGAAATACAGCAGACACAATAATGTGCATTAGGCCGTGCATGAATAGCACCTAGAAAACAGGGCAGGTTTGCAGCAGTGGGCAGCCCCTCCCAAGCTAGGGCAGGTCATGGTGAGGAAATACAGCAGACACAATAATGTGCATTAGGCCGTGCATGAATAGCACCTAGAAAACAGGGCAGGTTTGCAGCAGTGGGCAGCCCCTCCCAAGCTAGGGCAGGTCATGGTGAGGAAATGCAGCAGACACAATAATGTGCATTAGGCCGTGCATGAATAGCACCTAGAAAACAGGGCAGGTTTGCAGCAGTGGGCAGCCCCTCCCAAGCTAGGGCAGGTCATGGTGAGGAAATGCAGCAGACACAATAATGTGCATTAGGCCGTGCATGAATAGCACCTAGAAAACAGGGCAGGTTTGCAGCAGTGGGCAGCCCCTCCCAAGCTAGGGCAGGTCATGGTGAGGAAATGCAGCAGACACAATAATGTGCATTAGGCCGTGCATGAATAGCACCTAGAAAACAGGGCAGGTTTGCAGCAGTGGGCAGCCCCTCCCAAGCTAGGGCAGGTCATGGTGAGGAAATGCAGCAGACACAATAATGTGCATTAGGCCGTGCATGAATAGCACCTAGAAAACAGGGCAGGTTTGCAGCAGTGGGCAGCCCCTCCCAAGCTAGGGCAGGTCATGGTGAGGAAATGCAGCAGACACAATAATGTGCATTAGGCCGTGCATGAATAGCACCTAGAAAACAGGGCAGGTTTGCAGCAGTGGGCAGCCCCTCCCAAGCTAGGGCAGGTCATGGTGAGGAAATGCAGCAGACACAATAATGTGCATTAGGCCGTGCATGAATAGCACCTAGAAAACAGGGCAGGTTTGCAGCAGTGGGCAGCCCCTCCCAAGCTAGGGCAGGTCATGGTGAGGAAATGCAGCAGACACAATAATGTGCATTAGGCCGTGCATGAATAGCACCTAGAAAACAGGGCAGGTTTGCAGCAGTGGGCAGCCCCTCCCAAGCTAGGGCAGGTCATGGTGAGGAAATGCAGCAGACACAATAATGTGCATTAGGCCGTGCATGAATAGCACCTAGAAAACAGGGCAGGTTTGCAGCAGTGGGCAGCCCCTCCCAAGCTAGGGCAGGTCATGGTGAGGAAATGCAGCAGACACAATAATGTGCATTAGGCCGTGCATGAATAGCACCTAGAAAACAGGGCAGGTTTGCAGCAGTGGGCAGCCCCTCCCAAGCTAGGGCAGGTCATGGTGAGGAAATGCAGCAGACACAATAATGTGCATTAGGCCGTGCATGAATAGCACCTAGAAAACAGGGCAGGTTTGCAGCAGTGGGCAGCCCCTCCCAAGCTAGGGCAGGTCATGGTGAGGAAATGCAGCAGACACAATAATGTGCATTAGGCCGTGCATGAATAGCGCCTAGAAAACAGGGCAGGTTTGCAGCAGTGGGCAGCCCCTCCCAAGCTAGGGCAGGTCATGGTGAGGAAATGCAGCAGACACAATAATGTGCATTAGGCCGTGCATGAATAGCACCTAGAAAACAGGGCAGGTTTGCAGCAGTGGGCAGCCCCTCCCAAGCTAGGGCAGGTCATGGTGAGGAAATGCAGCAGACACAATAATGTGCATTAGGCCGTGCATGAATAGCACCTAGAAAACAGGGCAGGTTTGCAGCAGTGGGCAGCCCCTCCCAAGCTAGGGCAGGTCATGGTGAGGAAATGCAGCAGACACAATAATGTGCATTAGGCCGTGCATGAATAGCACCTAGAAAACAGGGCAGGTTTGCAGCAGTGGGCAGCCCCTCCCAAGCTAGGGCAGGTCATGGTGAGGAAATGCAGCAGACACAATAATGTGCATTAGGCCGTGCATGAATAGCACCTAGAAAACAGGGCAGGTTTGCAGCAGTGGGCAGCCCCTCCCAAGCTAGGGCAGGTCATGGTGAGGAAATGCAGCAGACACAATAATGTGCATTAGGCCGTGCATGAATAGCACCTAGAAAACAGGGCAGGTTTGCAGCAGTGGGCAGCCCCTCCCAAGCTAGGGCAGGTCATGGTGAGGAAATGCAGCAGACACAATAATGTGCATTAGGCCGTGCATGAATAGCACCTAGAAAACAGGGCAGGTTTGCAGCAGTGGGCAGCCCCTCCCAAGCTAGGGCAGGTCATGGTGAGGAAATGCAGCAGACACAATATTAGATTAGATTCTTAATTAGATTCAGATTTCTCCATTAACAACAAAACAGTTACATTTAAATACATGCCTATATAGATCTTCTTATTTCAATTTGGCATAGTTTATACAACATTTAAAATGAATGCCCTTCTATCAAGTGCTCTTAAAAATAATTATAGAAGTTATAGAAACATTTCTCATTATTATACTCCATAATTAAACACATTGCATGACGGTAACAATCTACGATTATGTGCTTTCCAGTAGTGAGTTAAAAACCAGTTTGTGCAAATCTAAGTGCCATGGACATAAAAGTAAAAATTGACCCAAGTCCTCGTATCTATCCTGATTACATAGGCAGATCCTAGACATTTCTTTATGGTCCCACCTCTTTACTTTACTTTGAAAATATATACTGTGCACCCGAGGCTTATGGGCGCAAATTACATATATGAACATATAACATGGAGAATGACTAATGGGGGGGTATGATTAGGAACATAACCTGAATGGAGTTGTACATTTATTTACAGAGAAGGGTTTTCAATTTCGTCTTGAAGTTTCGATCAGGCTAGTCTGTCTGAGCTCTTCAGGAAGGGAGTTCCAAGACGTGGGAGCTGCTGCGTACAAAGCACCTTGTTTGACTTGAGTGAGCAAACATCTTGGCTCTTTTAATTGTAATGTATTATTTGATCTGTGCATTCTCATATTGGTCTTTAAAGACAAAGCCCCAGCCAAATAAGAGGGCCAGGTGCGCATGAGGCTTTTGTGCACCATAACCAGGAGACAGAACTTAATCCTTTCTTCAATGGGTAACCAATGCAAATCTCTTCTTCTTTTGGTTATGTGATCACTCTTTCCGAGCCCCGCAATTGCTCTAATTGCGCTGTTTTGTATGACCTGGAGTCTAGCATACTCTGACTTGTTAATGCCTACAAGAAGACAACTACAGTAATCTATCTTGGACCCGATAATAGCTCCTGAAATTATTTCTCAATTTGGTTTTGAAATAAAAGGGCAGATTTGTGTAAGCAATTTTATAAAGTATGCTGATGATGGCACCAGCCTATTCATTTGCACCTTCATCGTAAATGTTGGTACAAGAACATTGCTAAGGATTTAACCTTAGTTTTGGTTTCCAAATACTAACCAGCCACTCTAAAAATCTTATACTTGTCTCCTAGCTAGCTTTTTGATTTGATTTGGTGTTCCCACTACCATGAGTTCAGTTTTTTCCTTGTTTAGCGAAACACCATTCTCCACCATCCATGCGTGAATGGTATCATAAACCTTGTTCAATCTTGATGTGTCCTGCTCATAGTTACCTGATAATGGGATGACACATTGTGTGCCATCCCCATAGTTGGTGAACTCAATTCCTTCTCTGCTTAATAACTCAAAAAGAGGGACAGTGAAAATATTATACATGGAGGGCAATAGGCAAGCACCCTGTGGAACTCTGAAATGCATGGTACTTGGTGGCGCTTCCACTAAATTACTACACATTCTGAGCATTCTATTTCCCAGGAAGGATTGGATCAGTGCTGAGGTGGCTTCAGAGAAAGTTGCCACCTCCTTCAGCCTGGTAATCAACATGGCAGGATCCACCTGGCTGAAAGCGGCCAACAAGTCCAATAGCATTGAGATTGCCGTCCTGCCCTTATCCATGCTACACAATAAATTGGATTTAAGGTCTAGCAATGCTGTCCCCATGCCATGAACTTGCATGAAGCCAGATTGTCTCTCATTTAAAACTTTATGGTTATTAAAAAATACTAAAATCTGAATATAAGCAATACAATCTAAAATCTTAAGTAAAAAATGAGTATTGGTGATGGACCTTTAATTTAATGTTTCAAAGGGGCAAATACCAACCTTATTACACATAGGGGTGATCAGACAGTATTTAAATGATGACCTTAAAAAAAACAGGTATTAAAAAATTGAGTGAGAGCCTCAATCATGATATAGGAACATGCTTTAAATGTTCTGCTGGGCAAGAGTCCTCCTTGCAGTTGGTCAGTTTCAACGTATCAATGGATTCAGACAGTTCTGTCTGTTTTACTGGGCAGACATTATAAAAAGATTCTCCTTTTTTAAAAGGGGTTTCCCCAATCTGTGTTTAACATATCTGCTGCTGTTTTCTTTATCTCAAAATTTTGTTTAATCTTGTCTAGTTTATTCAACATAGCCTCTTGGTATATGAGCACCATTCATCATTTTTTATAGGACCTTCATGCGACAGTGGGCATGGGGTTTCTAGTTCCTTTAGGATTTAAAACAGTTCTTTGGATTCATGCTGTGCTGCATGAATCATATGATCAATATTATTTATTTTAGCTTCTATAACAGCCTTTTTAAAAGCTTTGGACGTTTTCTTATAGTCTTCTGAGTCAGTCTCCAATTTCGAGTGTCTGCAGTTGAAGACATGTCATTTTTTTTATTTAATGTTTTGTAACTCTGGTGTAAACCAACTATTGAATTTCCTAATAGGGACCAATCCAGTTTTTAAGGGTGCAAGGAAATGGACTGCTTTTTGTAAGGTCCCTTGACATTCTTTGCTCATTGAGTCTGCGTTACCTAGGATCTCACCCTTTGAGGCTAGTGGCAGCAGCCATTTCTTTATGGCTTCTGGTATGAGTTTCTTGATGTGTCTCATAGATTTGTACTGCTGTATTGATTTAGTATTCTTTATTTGAACTTCACATAGAACATTAATATGAATGAAGAAGTGATCTGACCAAGGGCACAGACTTACAATTAGTGCGTACGTTGTGCGTGGCAATCCAGTCAAAAACATTTCTCTTGACATGTGTGGGTTCTCTAACAAGCTGTATGAAACCTACATTTCTTACGTTTTTTTTCCAGGCTTTGGGCTTTGGGCAGCTAGATCTTTTTTGCAGCCCACCCACAAGTTCATATCTCCCAATACCAGTACTCTGGTATTAGGTTTAAGGATTAGAGCAATAGGCTACTCAATTGTTGAGGGAAGTCCTTCATAACATTGGGAGGTCTGTAAAACAGTATCATGTTTATAGTGGTTCCAGGATTCATCCTTATTTTAAAATGAAGCGATTCACATCCATTGATGCAAGCCAAATCGACTTCCCAAATATCTGGTCTTAAAAATGGCGTCCACCCCTTTATCTTCTGATCTATCCTGCCTGATAATGTTATACCCACTTGAGATTGCCAAAACTTGCGTAGTTCCAGCTGCCTTAAATACCCAGGTCTCTGTAATAGCACAGATATCTATATCATGTTCGATTATGTAAGACGTACTATCTGTTGTGTGCTTTACCAATGATCTTGTTTTAAGTAACATAACTTTGAGCGACGTATCTCTAGCTGGGCCATCGTTCTGTGTGGGGCAGGAAGAAATCCCATTACTAGGAGTGCTAGCCTCATTCAGATCAGCCTTCTCTAAATCATTTACTCTCATGGGGATTAAAATCCCCCCTTCCATACTAGGTGATTCCTGCTGCACCATCTCACAAAGCTCCCCTGCCATGCTCGCGAGCACAGGGGGAGCACAATGTTGGTGGTCTCCTTTCAACCAAGTCTTTGTCTTCAGTTACTATGTCTTCCTTATCTAGTAATTTGGACATTGGTTTGAGTACAGTACCTATGCAGTTAGGCTCGTGTTAATATCGGGCTACTATCTCAGCCGGTCTTTTCTTGGCCCTCAGAACAATCTCCTGGAAATCGGGTATCTAAGGAGCAGGTAATGAGCTAAATGTATCCATAATGCTTATCCTATTAAAGACAGCTCCCTACCTTTGTATCCCAGAGGCGAGAGCACCGACTCGCCTGGACCCAAAACAGACCGGAAAAAAACGGGATTGACACCACGCGCCGGTGCTCATGTGCAGGTTAGCAAATTAGTAGCACCCCGGGAACTACAATACTGTTGGGTATTGTAGTCACGTGGGGGCTTGCTACAGTTAACACTGGAGCACGATGCATTTTCAACAATGATAAAATCATCAAATTTAGGCAGCGAGTAAAATAAAATTACACAGTAAAATGCAACAAGGGTTGCAATGGGATTATGTAAAATCCTAAAATCCTAAAGAACACTGTTTTTAAATGATACATTTCACTGAGTTAAAAGCTAAAAGCTAGAAGGCTACACATGCACACATTGAGAGGGGGCACACCAGTGCTTCCTTAAGTAGTAGAACAGAACAGGCTTGATGCCACGTGCGGCACTCACGCACCAGTTAGCAAATTAGTGGCGTCCCAGGAACTACAATACTGCTGGTTATTGTAGTTCACGTGGGAGCCTGCTAAAGTTAACACTGGAGCACGATGCAAATTCAACAATGATAAAAATGTCGAATATAGGCGCAGAGTAAAATAAAATTACAAGGTACGATGCAACAAGGGTTCCAAAAACTCCTAAAACACACAATTTTTAAAATGATACATTTGATTGAGTTAAAAGCTAAAAGCTAGAAGGGTACACATGCACACACCTCCTTCTATCCTTCAAGGGTAAGAGATTCAACCACGTCATTATTATAATCCTTCTGTAGGATCTATCTGTGCAAATGTCTCTGCCCCCATGGGTAAAATGTCTTAAGGCTATAAAAAAAGCAGGTGAGGGCAGTAAATGCACCGCCCTGACATTTCTTTCCAAATCCTACCTCCTTGCTTCCTGCTTTACCATATCCACAATGTTAGATAGTGTATAACAGGAAGGACAGTCCTTGAAAGGGATTTGCCACCTAGACAGCAACTTAATTCCCTCATTATACCATTTGTATTTAATAATTGACGGGGATCCCTTAATTTCCCCTGCCGCTCTCTTTAAATGTGGGTTGATTGATTGGCCCACACAGCTTTTCGGAAATAACGATCCAATCTTATTTGTGCCAATACCTCAAATGATGGAATCCCCAGTTCCAACCGCAGAGCACTATGTGAAATACCTTATGTGAGGCCCACCAATTTTTCCATTATTCTGTTTGGAAGTTTCTTCAAAATGTTACAATTAACAAAGCCCCCGATCTCACTCCCATAGGTAATCAGGGTGCGGACCTTGGCTTTGTTCACCTCCAGACACTTATCAAGCATATGTCTGCCATACATGTGATAAAATCTAAGAAGGCTGCCCAACCTGGCAGAGGCCTTTTCCACAATGGCTTCAACATGCTCTGTCCATTTCCCTTTCTTGGTGGAAAACATACAGAGAAACCAATATGATTTTACTTCCTTGATCGGTTCTCCACAAAGATGTCATGTGAAGCACACTCTTCCCTTACCATAGACCAACATTTTTGTCTTAGATGTGTTTAATTTCAAACCATGTGAAGAGATGTGTGCCTCAGAATACAACATGCTCCGCTTGAGCCTGCCTGGAGTTAAATCGATCAGGACGGTATCATCCGCGTACATTAAAAACACAAAATTAAAACCATTCAGACTAGGGACGTTCACCCCTTTTCCCAAACTTGCTAAGTTAAAATCAGACAGATATACAATAAATAGTATGGGGGCCAAAGGGCATCCCCGCTTCACGCCTTTATTAGTTGGGAATGTTTCCGACAGCAAACCATCCGAGGAGACAAGCACACATGCGAGTAGGTTCCTATAACAGAGTTGCAGCAGATTTAAGAGACCTGCATGCATATTCAAAGCAGCCAATTTCTTCCCAAAGCTGACACCTGTGGATAGAATTAAAATCTTTTTCAAGGTCAAGAAATGCCACATAATGCTTCCCACCTCTGACCTTGCAATATCTGTTTATCAGGGTGGAGAGCACCAAGCAATGATCTATTGTAGAGTAGCCTTTTCTAAATCCTGCCTGCAGTGGCTCAAAAAATTCATGGAATCTGCCCACTCCTCCACTCTAATAAGTATGCACTTTGCAAATGCCTTTGCTGGGATGTCAATTAGAAAGATAGTCTTATAACAGTTATGGTCTGTGTGGTCCCCCTTCTTAAATACTGGGACCACAATGCTCTATGGCCAAGTACGAGGGAGTTCCCTGAATAAAGAAACTGCATTACAAATGTTAAAAAGAACTGGGGCCACCAATCTCAAAGCTCCTTTATAATGTCAGAGTCATGTTCCATCCAAGCCAGCTGCTTTCCCTCAGGGCAAAATTGTCTCATCAGTCTCCTTAATACTGAAATAAATTCCATCCTTAGGCAGGACAAACCCCATTTATCAGCTGGGACATATTAATATTATCGTCCTGAAACAGCTTCTGGAAATGGGACCTCCATTTTTCAGCTGAGATGGGCCCTGCCTGCCTCATGTGCAAAACTTCAAAAACTTTGCCCACCATTTTCCCAAATAGTTTTCTTTTGTTAGGCTGTGCTGCCTGTTCTAATAGGTCCCACTGTTTCACAGTGTATGCTGTTTTTTTCTGTCTCAACATTGTCTTGTAATCCCTTTTGAGCTTATTCAGCATATCCCAGTGCTTCAATGTCTTCCACTTCAGCATATACAGCCTTGTCTTCGATGCCCTAGACTCAAAGTCATACCATGCAGCGTCCCTTGAATTACCATTTTTCAGGATAATGTGCAGCCTATCAGTAGTGTTCATACAGCAAACTGAATCAATATATTGCCTTGCTCTGTCACCTCCTCATTGTCTCAATGATATTTTCTTAAGTCTGATGAATCAGAGCACTGACTTCTTGTCCAACTGATGTTTGGAAACTCAGACAGATGGAGTCAAGGACTATGGCCCTGATTCACAGAGCATTTTCCAATGGGGTTTTGCCATTATACAACGCCTATGTGAATTAGACCCTATATGTCAATGAAGAACTATCAGCTTTGGCCTTAATACAGACCATGAGATGGGGCATTTTTTGTGAGAATTGAACATCTGCTGAACTTTCTAACATCATTGGTGCTATTTCCAAATCTCCTTTAGGTGCTGTTTGATTGCATTTTCAGTATTGCGGACAGTGGGGCATATATCACTGTGCAAGCCAGGATACTGGCAGGGCCTGCATTACATCCAGATTTGAGTAAGTTGCCAATGTTTCCCTATCTGAACCAGATGTGACATTTACCCAGAATAATCATTCTGGTGCAAAGTATTACTCACTTACCATATGTTTTTTTTTTCAACCTTAGTTAGATGTGACCCTTGCCTAGCACAAGCAATCAAGTGTATTGTATTGATTCCCTACCATATGGAGTCCATGTTGCTGGTTTACGATACATGTTACTTGCCTCTCAAAATGTTGCAATGCAACACTAAAAACATGGTGCAGGGGAACACATTAGAAGGAACATGCTATGGCAAACATCACCATTTTTGTATCTTGCTTACGATTTCATTAACTTCTTTGAGATCCCTCCGTTTCATATTTAAATATATATGTTTACCATTTATAAATCTTTTATTTCTACTCTTATCAAAACACACCTTTACGCACTTGAGACCAAACTCCGAATTTGGCCGTCTATAATTCTGGCCGCTGAACTTACCCACCACACATATGAGAACATTTACCCATTAGTTTAAACTGATATTAAACTGATCACCCCTGCATCAATATGGCCGCCTCGTTGGTCGCACCTTTGTATAATATGCGACATGCATGCACAAGACTTCAGTTCCACATCAACTACATTTGGGACCATTCTGATGGCAGACGCAGGCCTTTAACAGCACCGCTACCATGGCAACGGCTTTACACAGCGTTGCGATTGACCGACTCGGTGTCGGCCGCAGCTCTGCAAGCAGCACAGACATGACAGGTATGCATTACGCAGCTCTCTCCACTTTTGAGAATCCAGCACCCAGCCTTGGTATGCTTTATTAATTCAGACAGCATATCTACCCACAGAACGTTAGACGCGTTCCTGCCCTGTGTTGATCTGGCGTTCTCCCAAACGCACTTTGTGTCTACACGTACAGCATTAGCACTGATTCTTTACCTACGGGCTTGACACTCTTCAGGTAAATGGCATTCTTATTTGATTTGACACTGACCAACAGGCAAACTGTCCTTGATTTTAACTTGTGTGTATTTCTCTTCTGTTTTCTTGTCCTCCGGAATTCCAAACTTCACCTTAATCTACCTACGTTTGGTATGTTACCATGTTTATTTTTATTTCATTACATTGATTGTTTTTACTGACGTACACTTTATATGTTTGTAATAACATAGACTTGCCCTGACGAAGGAGAACACTCTCCAAAATTCATTGGCACAATAAGTCTGTTTAAACAAGAGATGTGCTAGCTGCTTCCTCACTAAGAATCAATTAGTGACTTTGCCTTGAAAGAATTGTTCTTGATAAAATATTATCCTTTGAAATACAATAAGGACTCTGACAATTTTTGAAATTTGACATGTTCCATTTACATATCAGGTTCTAATAATTTTGAACATTTCTATAATTATTTCATAACCCAATTTGGGTACAATGGAGAGCGGCTGTGTGACTGGGTTTGCAATCTAGTCTCCGTCCTTACATGTTTTTTGAGTCAGGGTGTCTCCAGACTCATCACAGCCAGCTCCTGGGTAATGTTTTGATTAATTACGAAGCAGAGATTTCTTATATATGAATTACACAATTTGAAGTGAATATACCAGGTGGTGCCCGCTTATTCTTTGTTTGTTAAGATTAATTCTAAACCTTCCAGCCATCACCTCTTTGTTTTTCCTTTGTCACCCCGAGTGGGACGGGTATAACCAGACATGGGTCCCATGCCTGCTGGTCCTAGAGACCCAAGCTACTACTCACAGAAGAGGCCTAACAAGGCCGAAATATTTTTGGGAATGCTTGTGGTCTCATGCAGAAAGGATGTGACCTAGCAGTTCGGGCTGGACTGCCCCTTTTGAGGTGGGACCAAGCCTGGTTTGCATATGGTCTTTCCCCTTCTGTAATGGCTTGGCAGGTGAAAAACGATGGTGTGGAAGGTTGCCGAAAGCAATGTCAGAGGTTAAGATTCATTCTAAACCTAGCAAGCCATCACCTCGTTGTTTTTGATGTGCCCAGCCCAACCAACATATTAGCATGTGGGGGCCACCTCCATGGATCCCAGGATGGGGGTTAAGAGCACGTGCCCAGTTTGCCCTCCAATAAAGTCTCTGGATATAGATATTGATAATTGATTAGCTGCACTGTGAAGAACAACATCCTAAAAAGTGCAAAATGGGAAAAAGACATTTTTGTCCGGGGAACAGAAATCACTGATCTGAATGTATGTTGAATCCAGTACGTGTGAAGCAGAAACATGTAGAAAATACTCTGAGCCCAAAACAATTGACTTCCAAAACAGACATTATTAATAGTGTAAGGTTCGCTATCCCACTTTCCATGCCTGGATTTCAATTAAACAGTGGCTGTTTCACTTCCCCTCGTTGTTAATGAAGGATACCCTTAAATCAGGGTCAGACAAAACTATGGGCTCCCTTTGGAACTATCTCCACTTTTTTTATTTGATCTACAACTTTGCTCAAACGGTGGCTCTTATTGCAAGTCCCAATGATTATTAAAGAAGCTGTTAATAGAGGTGTAAATAGGTTATGGCTGTCTTACACCATCTTTGCCATGGGAATTTTATTTTGCTTGCGGTATGGTCTGGGCACTGAAAGGACAAACTGTGGACATCGTTTTTCAGATGAAGAGGATCAGAAAACGGGTCCGAAAACAATCTTTCTATTTGCATTTGTCCAGTAAAGTTGTGGTGTGGGTGGGCCTATCATGCCTGCCTCCATTTCCTGCTCTGCCAGACAAAAGCAGCCGCCTTGCTGCCAACATGGATTTTCCTGCTGTTGGTAATGCAGTGGATACCTTGTGGAATCCATCTGAAATGATCACCTGGTAAAATCAGATGGATTACAAAGTAAACCATTGTACATAAATGTACATTTTGGTGCAAACTTAGAGGAATAGTGAGGCGCAAATGCAATCTTAACTATGTTTTACTCTTATTTTTCCACTATGTGATTTAAAAGTTAGGAATTGCACAGAGGGGACCATTTGCACTTAAGTGCGAAAGGATGCTTTTCCTCTGTTCAATTTACTCTTGCATAGAATGTGATCCCCATGTCTTTGATGCTTTCCTGCTCGGCCTCAAACCGACACACCGTTTAAGACCAGCATAGATATGCATGCTGCAGGAGGATTCCATAAGGATCCATTCTGAAGGCATCATCCAATCTTTGTTTTGCAAGAGGCATTTACACTGTTTCACAAACATAGGGGAAAAGTAAATTGCAAACTCGATTGAGGCGATTCCAGTTTACTGGGGCTGTTTGAGAAGCGTCACGTTGGGACTTTTTTTAGTCTAGTTGCCAACTTCGATAAGAAGGACTCTTGATGGTGTGGATCCAAATACAAGCACCACGAGGGATGTATACAGGAAGCTTGATTCGGGTCACGATTTGACTGATTTGGCAGGACATGATCTGGCTCTCTAAATGCCAGTTGAGTGAGTATATATTTATTTTTCTGAAGCATTCTAAAAGGTATATGTGACCCACTAGTCTTCAAAATTAGAAAACGTGCAATCAATGTGGCGGCTCTCTGCATTCAATAATTCCAGAGTTTCATTGCACAGGATTGCATTTTAGCTGGAACTTGAATGACAGGTGTATATAGGAGGCGGTGTAAGACTAGTTAACTGCATGGCCACGTAATTGACTGTGGCAAGTACAGTCAGTTTAAGGTAATTGGTTGATTGCAGGGCTCACCCAGATTTTGCCTGTGTGGTATATTTTCAGATCTTCATTCTCTAGTAATCTTTGATATGACATTTCTGTATTTCCTATTTATGGGACCACTGTGCTACGTTCTATGTGACTGAAAACGATAAAATTGAAATTGTGCGAAGCCAGGATTCACGAGTTGCCCACACTTTTGCCTTTTATGTTCTCTGCTAGCACTCGCCTTTGACCCCTGTGATAAATGGAACATGTGCCAGAGTCTCTCTGGTCACTGCAGAGGCTAATTTCTCAAACGTTTAGATCCAGTCCCTTTTCTAATGTATTTGGTCAACAGTTCATTTGCGCAAAATCTGTACCCTTGGGCTTTTGGGAGTTTGCAGCCTTTCATCTCATGCCCACTTTGCGTAATTGTAATTCAAGTTTACATCCTCTTGAGGCGTATTCTCCATGACATGAGAACTTGGACTTCGCTTATAAATATCAGAGGTCCATGTAAAGTAAGCATGTCATTGTCCTGGGCATAACAGAGGTCCCAAAGCCAAGTGCTAAAGGGTCGGCCCTGATCCCTCCCTCTCCCTCCCTTCCTCCCTATCTCCCTCCCTCCCTCCCTCCCTCTTCCTTCTTCCCTTCCTTCCTTCCTTCCTTCCTTCCTTCCTTCCTTCCTTCCTTCCTTCCTTCCTTCCTTCCTTCCTTCCTTCCTTCCTTCCTTCCTTCCTTCCTTCCTTCCTTCCTTCCTTCCTTCCTTCCTTCCTTCCTTCCTTCCTTCCTTCCTTCCTTCCTTCCTTCCTTCCTTCCTTCCTTCCTTCTCCCCCCCCCCGTGATTTATCTGTTTGTTCTTCCTGGCGCTAATGCACTTCTAGTGAAGTAACGCTACCACTGCAATCCTTTTTGATGTGCTGTTCTATGATAGAGCATATCGCTCTTAGGACATGGTTTCTTTTTAAGTATTCAATTTTAGACCCAGGGAGAGTCTTATCACACTATGCATGTGTTGTGCAGTAGGCTACTGGCAGCTGTAATTTAGGTTTAGATTCACAAGGGGTGCAGTCAGTTTTGCCACATTAGTAGCCCGATGCACTAGTACTGTAGCCATTGCGGTACTAATGCATTTTTATTGGTCGTACTGCCAGCCATTTTGTTTCATGAAATGCCTTTGCCTGTGTGGACCACAGGGATTCCTAAAATAGCTGTTGTGCAAACATGTGCTCATGCCATGCGAATTCCAACACCCTCTAGATGTTAGACTGGTCATCCTGCCCCAGTAGACATCCAGTGTATGTCTACCAGAGGGTTTGGAGGTTTTTGGGGCCAGCCGATTGCCTGGCTAGAAAACCTTTGTATCTCGGCTTGGTGGGATTGGAAGGTTGTCATAAAGAATCCCACAAGATAATGTGCAGGTCTTAGGGAAACTCTGTGAATGCCTAAAATCTGTGGATTATTACCTGAATTGCTGCAGGATTGGCCACACATTTTTGTGGCAACCAGGTTTAGCAATACTCAGTCTGGGCCCTGTGTCCTATCTTAGCCCCGATTCCTACTATTGACTGCTGAATGTCTTTCCTGGGTTGTTGATCCCCTTCATCCTTACTATTTGTATTAGCTCTCCTTTGTCGTGGACCCATTCCTGTGTAGCTGCAGTGCAGATTTCTTTCGAAATGCTCTTATACTAAGCAACTCAGGGTGGGAAGCCTTTTTCCCAGAAGAGTTCAGGAGTCACTCTCAACTGTTGCTCCCATCGAGGGACCGTTCCTGGCTGTCTCTTCTGGGGAGATAGATTATTCACCTCTTCCTCAAACTGGTTTGTCTCTTGTCTGGTGTTTGAGTGCATGGCTACCGGATTCTTTCCTGGACCCTGCAACAGAAATTCTTACATACTGAGTTCTTCCACAGTCTCTGAACAGAAACTTCAGCGACTGGAACTGTACTTCTCCTGGGGTCCTGGTATATTCTTAGAATTTTCCTACAGGAGTCTCCAGGATCCTATACTAGCAAGGCTTTTGCACTGAAACTCTTCAATGGGCCTCTTCTGGTGTCCATTGGATTAGTTTCTTCTGTGTCTAACCCTGAGGGGTCGAAATGGCATTGCACGCCTGTCTATATATATAAAAGTGAAACTGTGTGGTTTTGTGGCTTTGTGTATGTATACAATTCCACACCGTTTCAACAATCTGCACCACATTTTGCACAGTCACCTGTTAGGATCCTGTGGACATTACTTGCTATATGACATTTAGATAAGCCACCCCTTTCCCTGGATTTCAGCAAAAGAGAATATTTGGGTTTGTGGCTTTGCGTATGTTCCCTACACAATTCCACACCGTTTCAGCAATCAGCACCACATTTTGCACAGTCACCTGTTTGGACATTACTGGCAACATGGCATTTGGACACCCCACTCCTTTCCCCGGATTTCAGCAAAGGTAGACATGTGTAGGTGGGGTTGTGGCTTTGCATATGTTCATTATGCAATTCCACACCATTTAACCAATCTGCACCAGATTTTGCAGAGTCAGCGGGTAGGACCCTCCAGATATTACTGGCTACATGACATTTGTACACCCCAACCATTTCCCTGGATTTCAGAAAAGTCAAAATTTGGTTTGGGGTTTGTGGCTTGGCAAAGCATTGTTCTTTATAACATTCCACACTGTTTCAACAATCTGGATCACATTTTCCACAGTTACCTGTACCTATAAAAGAATGAAAGCCCAAGCAATACTGCGTATATTAGCTAGTATACTATAATTGCGGCTCTGCTATTGACTATGTCCAATTATTTCCTATGGGGAAATGTTCTACAACTTCTTTTTATATTTATTTATTTTTATTTTGTATTGTGTCAATTGTACAAGTTGTCATTTACACAATCTTTTATTACTGTTCATAAACAGAAAATCAACACTTCACTCATCAATACAAATGTTTAAAAACAAGACAAAAGAAATAAAAAAGAAGAAAAAGAAAGTCAAAACCTTGCAGAAAACACAATCACAATTCTGGTCCTCCTTAGTTCAATCCATCGAGTTTGCATTAACACACATTATTTAAACCCAAGATGCCTTGGTCAGTGACTTTGGGGTTCTCAGTGAAGATAACAATTAACATTTTTACAAACGCAATTAATAATGAGAGTTCTGAAGTTGTCATTAACCTGTGCCATAGATCACTAGTCAAAACTGTAGATGTTGAGTGAACAAATCTTTCAAAGTAGTATATTCTCTGGTCATTGAATTTGGGACATAACATCACCAGGTGGAACAAAGACTCAGTCATATTCAGAATACACACTCTGCATAGTCTCAGCTCACGCGGTACTTCCAACTTGGGACCTGCAGCCTCCAGTGTTGGAAGGTAATTTAGTTGAAATTTTAAATACCAATCACAGTACTTTGTGCTCGGAAAATTTGCTAAGTAGGATCTTAGCTTAGTAGAAGGCAAGTACAGTAAATATTTTCCTTCATAAAGATTGTCAAGTGACTCCAATCAAGCAATCCCACTAAGTCAGTGCCTTGTCTGGGATTGCTCAAGGGAAGCCCTTATTTATATATTTTTATAGCAAGTTATACCCTGGATGATAAACCCTTGTATAACACCCCTCTCTTTGAATCCCCCTAACCTCACTGAGTCAAGAAGTATGTGTGTTTTGCAATTTAAAAGATTTATTGGAAACATTAAACAAGATATATATATATATATATATATATATATATATATATACATATATCACACTTTTATGAATAAATTAATAATTGATATCACAATTAGGCATATGAATATAATGTTGATAGACAAATCGGCAATAGATAATCTGACACTAGCACACTTCTTTACAATCAATGAGGAGTTAGTATAGGAAGGATAAGGTAGCAGAAAATACTTTTATGGTTTCAAGGAAAGCAATGAGGGAAAAATGCAGCACAGAAATAAACTTGATATGATTTCAACAAAAGATAATATGATCACTTTTTCTTTGACAATTCCCTCCCCGCCTATGCAAGATAAGGAGATGGAAGAAGAGCACACAATTCTCAGGAATACAAAATGCAATAATATTTTCCAGTTCCCCCCAGCGAGCTTAGAGGAAAACAGGTATGATTTTAAAGCAGGCAAGATCCTTTTAAATGTGGTGGCAATGAAGTGAAAAATATGCTGACATGCTTTTAATTCCCTCTAGAGGTTCAGGGTGAGTGAGAGATACTTTAAATCAGGTCAGGTCAGCCCTACCAATGATTCAGGGATGGTTATCAGGTTGAAAACGGGATACATTAATGAAAGAAAAAGACAGATATTTTTACACGTGGTTGAAATGAAGCAAACTGTCAATTCGCGGCACTTTTTTCCGAGTGCATCGATCGGGATTGCGGAGGAATTATAAGGAGTAGCAAGTCTGTTGGATGGCTTAGCATGTAAGCTTTAAAATAAAAGTTAAAACTCGCTTCTAGCACAAACGGTTCAAGAGATACGGACGATTTTATGAAGGTAGTTTTTCAGAAATGAAATAATGATTCAAA
Organism: Ambystoma mexicanum; assembly: GCF_040938575.1. Lineage (NCBI taxonomy): Eukaryota > Metazoa > Chordata > Amphibia > Caudata > Ambystomatidae > Ambystoma > Ambystoma mexicanum. The sequence continues at coordinate 1,245,303,705 of NC_090930.1, read as the reverse complement.
ATGGCAAAATTACACTTTTACAGGTTTAAAATCGGAGAAGGGACACACGATTCTATGATGCAGTTCTGATAGGTTAGACTAGTTTGAATTAGATTATCTTAAACTAAGAGATTGGTTTTGCACAGTTCTGGCTGAGTACTCACACTATGAAATTGAAATAGGCCATCTGGGTACGGTCAGCAGGTTTGGATTGGGCTCCGGGCGGTTTCTGGTACTGGTTCTCTGGTTCTGGTCTGGTCTGTGGTTCTGCTGTCAGCACTTCACAGCGGTCTGGTCTGTGGTTCTGCTGGTCTGGATAAAGTGGATTCTGGATACAGCACTGCTTTCTGGGTCTGCTACCGGTTCTGGCAAAAGTTATTGGCAAAGAATCCAACAGCTCGCCCGGCTGTAGAATAGTCTGGTTGGATTCCTGGATTCTGAAGGCCTGCTGAGAAGAGTTCTAAGCTTGTGGGTTAGGCCTTTGCTTTAAATTCTGTAGTCTATCTGGAGTCTAAGTTCTGGATGTTCCTTCTAGATGCTCTGTGGTCCAGCAAAATGCTCCGCAAGAAAATGGAAAGTGAATCTCTTGCCTGTCCAAGCAGTCTCTTTTTATGTGTTTTGAAAGTGGGTAGGTCGGCTCATTCTGCATGCCCAACCCTCTCATGATTTGATAGGTCAAGGATTCTCTGTGACCTGATTTGAGAAGGGATAGTGTGTCAGAGTGAGTCAGAGTCTTACAGTCTATTGAAGAAACGGCCCTTTGCTTTTACTTAGAAAATTAATTTTTCATAACTAACAGGTTTCCCAGATACACACGTCGTTGAAATTACATACGCATTTCACAGATTAATTTAAGATACACTCTCGCCCAACTCTGATCCCCCTCAGATCCTGGGTTCACAAATGGCAACATTTTGTGCTTTTTAGTGACTTTCGCCATATTGGTTTTTCCTCAAAATTTACACAGACCGGCACCCCTTCCCTGAGCATATTACTGGAAATTACTATGTCTCTATCCTAAACACAGTGTCTGCAATAGTAATAAATAGCGGGGTTCGGTCCCAGAACACCGTACAAAGTGGAATTTTGGCTCAAATCGTGAGGGCATTTTTCATTTTCATGATCCCCAAATTGTACATTTCTGTGAGCTTAATACAAGATTTTAGAAGCATTTAACTTAAACATATATTTGCTGCAATATGAATCCACAGTCCTGTCTGGCCCGCCCCTAGGAACTGGGGGAGTCAGGGATCACATGTCTCTCCTTTCAGGCAGAGCTCTTTTTACAGTCCACACCCAAAATCAGCATACTCCATTCAATTGAAATGGTCTATTGTGTTGGGTCCAGCAGGCTGCAGGGAAGTCTCCTCCCTCTCAATCAACAGGGCCATGTGATATCCTGCCTCCTGGTGTGGGTCTCTGGGGTGTTAAGAGTTCTCAGGAAAGGCATTTTTTGAACTTTTAATTACATAAGACCCCCTTCTGTTCACTGCACAGTTCTGCAAGACAGCTCTCCTGTCAGGATTTATAGAGCGCCAGCGCCGGTCATTGTCCAATGCCGGTACTGCACCTATTTTTGACAGCTGTCTGGATTTAATACATTTCAAAAGGAAAGGATTTTACTTGATAGTATATGATCCTTGCTTGACATGGCATTTATGTGGATCTGTAGTAGAGTAAAGTAAAACACTCAACCATAGTTGGATTTTTGTTTGTTGGTTTCGGGCCCATGATCTTAGCAATTTTTGACATTAATAAAAACGGGTTTTGAACAGAACAATCTTTCTTTGCGCTGGTGGGTGGCATGTCAGGGCAACATTTTGGTGTGCGCAAAACTGCACGGTTCTCCTGGATTCTGGCGCAAATGTGGGCTTTTCCGCCACCTTGGATTTCCTAAGCCCACAGCACCAAATGTTGCAGCATAATAGTCCAAACGTGGGTCAGGACACCCAACAAGATGTAGGCGGCACAGATCCGATAGATCATTATGTTTGTCCCACTGTTTAACTTTGTTCTTACATTATCTTTCGGATTCAGAGCCATCTAGACCCAGCATGTGTGGGAACTTGTCGCCTCTCATTTTTAGTTTTTTCATGAACGGATTTGTATTTTTCAAAAACAGACTATTTAGGTTGTACCCCAATAAGTTCTCTCCTGATATATCCAAACAATAGATCAGAGACACAGTCTTACTAACATGCTGTGGCACCAGGACTTTAGACCCAGCTCAAGTCTGATGACACTTATGGGGACCGAGATGGGGCGCCCCAACACCTTTTTCAGGATTTTTCCTTCCAAGACATCAAAGAATTTCCTATTGTTGATTTGCGTTATTTTGCATCCATAAAGAACAATAGCAACACTTTGACTCTGTAAAATTCTATTATCGGATACAGAGAGTATGCACACAATTTACTTTTAATCCTTTTCATCAAGGAAAGACAAGAGGACATTTGTTCATCTATTTTGGCAGTTCCTTCTCCATTTATTTCTTCAACCCAATCTCGTAGCCTAGATATCAAATTGAATTGACATGTTTTATGGTATCATTATTCAATTTCCACACATATTCCCTACAATTTTTCTTGGTGGAACTGACCATTAGATATGATTTAGTTGTGTATATTTGTAGAGCATTCTCAGTCGATTACTGATTGATCCCATCAAGTTGACGCTGGAGGCCGGCAGGTGTGTAGTCCATTAACAGGATATCATACGCGATGCAGTTTAATTTGAAACCTGACCATGTTGGCATAAATCCTCCCCACTCTTTACTTGCCTTCTAAATACTAATTGAAAAGATTGGGGGTGACTACGCACCCCTACCGTACTCCTTTGGTGAACAACATTTTTCATGATAGATCTCCCCAAGTATTGAGTATCACCCTAGTCGAATTGTTGGAGTAGAATAATTGAATCATTGCCAATATTTCCGGATCAGAACTATGTTTCAACATCTTAGACGACAGTCTATTGATGTCAATATTATCAAATGTGGAGGTAAAATCGATTGCAGCTACATATAATGTTCTCCCTGAGTAGGATCCTACATCGGAGATGCAGGCTTTAAGGGCTAGGCCACTCATGATAGTTCCAACCCCCTTACTATATCCTGTTTGTAGTGGCTAAAGTAGATTATATTTTTTCCGCCCACTGTTGTAAATCCTTTAGCACCAAATTAGCAAAAATATTTGAAAATGAATCGAGAAATGAAATCGGCCAGTTGCAAGAGGGATCAGCATGATTCCCTTATTCAAAGATTGGTAGTAACATTGAATCCGACCACGACATGCGAGAGATATAATCACTTGTGATGTAGGTAAACAGGTGGAACAGGATGTCTGCCCAAAGTGCAGGATCGTTCTTAAAGATTCTGTTAGTTATTCCATCGGGTCCACTTCCATGTGAGTTCTTTAGTTTGCCAATGATTATCTCAATATCAAACCAATCAAAGGTGAGTGGCTGATTTTTAGCAGCAGGTTGGTGTACTTCTCATAATCTATTTGTGTTCATTCCTGCTCTGTATTTATCTAAAATAAATCCACCCAATCTCTCTCCCTTACACTCGTTGATTGAACCACGTCTTGCACCCTTTCTTTAATGTTCAGTGTCCACCATATTGTTTGTGTGTCTTTTTCAATTATGTTGTTCATGAACACTTGGTTGATCCCGACATATTTTTTAATTCTATGTGATTTACACCAGAGCCTATATTGGTGTTTAATTTTTTTCCTCTGTTTCTCTGTCTCTATGGGCACAAAATCAGTAAGTTTTCGCAAAGGTCTTATTTCTTTGCGCATTGCACATCTGTGATTCTGGTTTTCAATATCATGTTTTTCCCTATTAAAAAGGAAGGGTGCATTGATTGATTTATGCATCATTTTCTACTTTGGTTTCTCAAGTCGCACTAATATATTAGAGAAGTTACCTGGCACAGTTTGTGCACTTTTCTCATTGACACTTAGTCCAAGTCACCACTTATTCAACTCTGAGTTTATTCTACTAGAATGTATACTGTATTTGGCAACTTTGTTGCCTGAGTTGGATACAACTTATGATTTTGCTAACATTTGTTTTCTTTCTTAAAACATTCAATAGTACGTGTAATCTTTTGGATAGAATGATCACTTTTTTCAGTTTTGACGATATCTAAGGGCCCAATCAAATTATCATCAAGGTTCTTCACAAGGATATAGAGGGTCATTCCGAGTTGGGTGGTAGCCATGGTGCTATTAGCATCATGGCTGCCTCCCAAACCGGGTCCGGTCTAGTTCAATGGGGACTATGGAGGACCCGGTAAGTCCCCATTCAACCAACCATTCCCCATTCCCATTTGAGCCCCCATAGAGCTCAATGGGAATGGGGAAGGCGCTGATAACGGGCCCGCATATAGCAGGCCCGTTATTAGCGCCCTGGTCCCTTAGCGGGACCCGTAAAGGACGTGTGGTCAGACCACACGTTCTCTGCGGCTCCCGCTAAGGGACCTCGGAGTTGGGTGGTAAGGGTTTAACGGCACCATTCTCCTTACCGGTGACAGTTAACCCTTACCGCCCAACTTGGAATGAGGCCCATGATCTATGATTGAAGCTGCAAAGGAATTTGACCTGGTGGAGACATCCTTAATGGCTTCATCATTTAAAAGACTGGTCTGAATAAAGGCCCATCTTGTAAGAAAGTTTGACCATGTCTTCCCATTGTTGGATTTACCTGTTGTGTGTGAAATGGAGGCTACACCCGTCTTGGTGTCCAACTCACCACAGCCAAAATCCCTAACCAAGCATTGGGAATTAAAGTCACCCGCAATTAATACACCTGCATGCGGGCAGTCAGTTGACCAGGTTACCAGGGCATCCTCAATTTCATCGAGCGTCCGTGCAAGGGAGGCACCCGTGGCATTGAAGTACACATTCATTACTAAGGCGAGGGGCAAACTAGTTTTTTTCTTGTATCAATTAATATAGTATCAGAATGGCATTGGAGCTAGTTGGAATTTCTATTTCACTTAGCCCTTGAGTGACCTTGAATGCGGTCAACAGTCCTCCTTCTGGGCCACCCCTTAAACCTTTCTTTGCAAACTTGTTGTTAATAATGAAACCATCCCACACTGGGGTTGCCTCAACCATGTTTCTTGCAAAAGTATGAGATCAGGTTGCCCGCACAGTGCACCGCCTCCCCATTTAAAAATGAATTATAGCCCAAGAGTTCCAACTTAGTATATGCCATGTACTAATTAAACCCTGGATGGCCTCAAGCTGATATTGGGAGAGCTGAAGAGAGCCAACCCCAGCTTGGCGTGTCATGGTTTAAGGGGAGTTCCTGAAGCCTGTCTAAGTCGAAATCATGTGTTATTGTCATCCTTGGTCTGACAGGTGCATGCTCACTGTAATTAGCATGGCGGGCACAGTAACATACGAAGCCCAATAAGGGGATGACTTCCTGCTGTTCTATTACTATTTATTTACCATTTTTGAATGGAAGGAAACTGCGCATTTCCCCAATTGTTCATAATCAAACAAACGAACAAACTTTAGGTCATCAGATGTAATTGAACAACATTGATCAATACAAAGATTGCTAATAGTCTGGATCGATTCAGGGGTATATTGTGATCTGTTGTCCTTATTGATTTGAAGATCAAAAAGTGGTCTGAATCTCTTCTAAATAGACTGACTGAGTGCTGATCTGCTAGAGCTTTATCACCATATGAATCAACATTAGAAATGCCAGACACAAAGTCCTGAGTACAAAGATTCAAACCTGGGCACCTGTTCATCAGTATGTTTTTCTTTTTGGTATGGTCTATCTCAGGGGTTCGACATCTAAGTTACTGTGTCTTTGGTTTGGCCGTCTGCTGTATTAGTGTATTTGCTGTCTCTCTGTGGGGTGGCCAATTCCTTTTGTTTGACCTTTCTTCTGGTTCTTGTAGAACTTCTTGTACTTTACTTGCTTGTTCATAGTCAACATTTGGTTCAAAGGTGAAAATGGTGTTCTTGTCGCTCTCTGTTTCAGGTTATTACCTGTCTTGTTCTCTACACCCTGGATTTCATCTTCAATGTAAATGATGGACCCGGCCCATGTATCCTGGTTTTCACTGGAATCTGCATTGATTTGTGGGAGCCTGATCTTACGTAAAAATTGCTGCGATCATTTGTTGGAGAACATAGACCGTCCTTTTATATTTTTGGATTTTTTAGTTTGTGTCATGTCTTTTACTACTGCTTGCTGACATCGAGTTGCTCACCATTTTGATTTGCTGGAGGGTCGTGTTGGCTGGTAGATTTTGACAGACTTTCTTGCCATACATGTATTAGGTGCAAATTCCTTCGCGGAGTGCTGTGTGATTTTCTGCTCCCCCTCAATGGGCTTCTCAAGGTCGATCATTGATTCATGAGTCATAGTATGGCCTATATATGGTAATTTAGCCAGGAGAGTCTCGATAGTGTCTAGGGCTGCCGTGTTCTGACAAGCTTCATAAACAACATACAAACGAATAAATGATTGTAGCACCATATTCAAAGCCGCCACCAAAGTTGAGTCATTGCAAGTTGAATCATTGCCTTGAAAAGGAAGTGAAGTGCAGTCTAAACATGTCACTGACACCATTATCCCAATTCTTCCAGGTATCAAGGATCATCTCATTCGAGGTGTCCTGTGTACAGAAGAGCCCTGGAGACACACTTAATCATTCATGCAGGCTTTCCTGCATGTTCTCAATTGCTTGAATTTCATTTTCAAGGCTAACGCAGGTGGCTAAAATAGAGGTATTAGCCTGATGTTCTCCATTGACTAGGACTTGGCCCGAGATTTCGAGGTCCACATTGCAAGGGACATCGGGGTTCACTTGTGTATTAGTATTAGTTATTAACGCGTTGTCCGATACCATACACCACTCTTTTGTAACTTGACTAAAGAGTTTAGGTATTTGATGGGGAAAGAACTCCAATATCTTTTCTCAATACATTTCTCTGCTCCACTGCACAGCGGATCATGTTTCGATTTTCCCCTCATCGTGAAAGCAAGTGTGTCAGGGATCAAAGTGTCTTGCCCCACAGTCTCCCCGCACTCTATGCCCTCTCAACAATGGAGGGTCTATAAGTTGTAATGGTCAGACGATTTGTGAAATAGAAGGGTGGAGGTTTTATTAGCCATTTCCTGCACAGAGTTGTTAAGTCCACTTATTGCAGTGTTCCCTCTCGTCACTTTGCTTCACAAAATTATTTTCATTTTGCTTCACTTTCACCTCTGCCAAACTCAACTAAGAGCTCTCACCCGCCCCCCTCAGTAAGCTTATGCTTTCAGAAACAAACGCTGTCTCTAAAGATAATGATAATGATAAGCCGGGTAGTGTTGGAGGTTGCAAGATGGAAAAGACCAGGACAGAATTGTTGGCTAAAACAGACCTTCCCGGCTGAAGAAAGAGCCATCAAGCAGCCTTCTGCTATGAGGGAAGTACCTGTTTGAGGTGTATTTGCCACTAAATCACCTACTTAACTTACCCTTGGGTCCGGATCTGGAAGGCTCTCCAGAACACGTGCACCAATGCGAATGGCAATGGAGGTGGGGATGGGGATAGGGGAATGGAGGTCAATGATGGAGGGGCCAATGGTGGGTGGTCAATGAGCCCGCAACACTCTGTTCCACGTCCCTGCTGCCGGCCTGCAACAACATGTTTGTGCCGTTCATGCTCTAGGTTCGAGGAAAGGACCTACAATCTGTCACGTTTCTGGCCGTCAAGCCGCACTGTATCTCCCAAACACAACTCAGCAGCCACTTCTGATAACCTCAGTAAAGCAATCACTGGATGCAAGGTGTGCTCAGGTTCAATAAAGTGAATTTGAAAGGTACCTTACTGAACACTACTGTTTTCCTGCCTCGTCCTGGGTCTCTGGAGTTTGAATATTTGCTTACCCCTGATTTTCTAAAGTTTTTTAAATCATTGAATTTCAATGCTTCCTAATGAAATGTGCTAGAATGCAATGTATAATTGTTGGTTATTTTGTGAATAGTTGGTACTATAAGTATGAGACCATTAGGTAATCTGTAGCATTCTGCATAACAATCACTTGGTATAAGACGTTTAGGACCTGTGTGGTTCCTTTTTGGAGTGATATATCTATGATTTTACTGTGATTTCCAATCTGCTTTTTGATCTGTACTGCTCCTAGAGTTTATTGTCTTTGTGGTCAATCCTCTGTTTCTGACATTTTTCCTCCACCACCCACTCTCCATTTCTTAAGCACTGCTTCTAGGGCAGCCACTGCCCAGCAGCTAGGTGTAGGGCAGAAGATAAGGTTGATTTCCTTACCAGTTTGTTTGCCTGGCACCCTAGACATGCCAGATGCAATGCTCTGACCAACAGCTACATCCAGGTAAGGGACGGCTTACTGTGAATCTCGCCACTGTTACATTATGCCTCACTTGCATTTTACTTTCCAGAGTTTTCCTAATGTAGGCTTGATACCTTGGTCTCAACACCATTGTTTTTTGGAACACTTGCAGTTCACTTCCCAGAGTGTTCCTAATGTAGACTTGTTACCTTGGTCTCACAACTGTTTTATTTTGACACCCTTGCACTTCACTTCCCAGATTGTTCCTAATGTAGGTTTGCTACCTTGGTCTCACCACTGTTGTATTTTGATGCACTTGCATTTCACTTCCCAGACCGTTCCTTTTCTAGGTTTGCTACCTTGGTCTCACCACTGCTGTATTTTGTCACACTTGCTTTCTGCCTTTCAAGTGTTCCCAGTTTAAATTTGCTACTTTGATTCCACCACAGTTCTATTTTGCCACACTTATTTGGGTTTGTTACTTTAAATCTCACCACGGTTGCATTTTGCCACACCTTCAATTTGCCCCTGAGTGTTCCCATTGTGGGTTCGCTACTTTGAATCACATCACTGTGACACTGTCACACTTCCATTTTGCCTCCTGGAATCTTACTGATGTATGGCTACCACATTTGATCTCTCCTCTGTGATATTTTGCAACACTCTCATGTTGCCTTTTGGAGACACTGCAGGGTCCAGGTTCCTGCGGTAACCCGTCCAGAACCAGGTAAAGCTGAATAAGTTCTTTCGGACCTCCCACTAAGTTAGTACCTCCAGACTCGCAACCTCTCACTATGGCTAACAGCTCCAAAATTAGAGGTTTCAATTGGCGCTCCAGAAAGGCCTCTATTTACCCGGTCAGACACCGTCCTTACATGTTTCTGTGCCCCTCACAAACTTGCACTCATGAGAAGCAATGACTCACCGCCCTCCCACCGAGAGAACCCGCCCCTCAGCACCCAACAATCATCCACCTTCCCTCACATATCTTGTCTTTCCAGCTCACTCACTCCCACCAGGCTAACCCTACTTTTGACCACTCCACCTCCACTCGCACTAGCTCGACCTGCCCATTAGCACGGCAACCACCCCATTAATATCCCCACTTTGCATCTCTAAGCACATTGTGTGGAATCCTTGCATCCACCCCCACTCAGCCAACCCTCCAACCCTTACTCAGAGGCCCCCAGCTCCCTCAAAATACCTAATGAATAGACAACTAACCTCATGTGCCATTCCTATTGAGCAAAACTCCCCCTACCTACTGACCAGACATAAAAATAACTCTCACACCTACACCCTCACCTCCTCCCCTACATCCTCAAACCCAGTAAAACCAGTCCATATCCTTTTAAATAGCACCCAAAGCCCACATGCCAAGCATTCTTACCTGAACACCTCTAAAGGGCTGCCAGCGGACTCCCCCTCCCGCCTAGCAATGCAATCCCATATCAGAGAGCTTCCATCCCCCTCTCCCATTCCAACACTACAGAATCCACCTCCACTAACCTATGTGGCCCCAGCAACTGGAACACTAATACACACCCTCCTTACATACAATCCCATCCCTTGTAGCCACATTACCATCTGACATGCAGAACTCTTCCACAATCCCAGCCCTCACCAGACATCCACCCATAACATGCAGGAACTCTGTCTCCTCCTCTGGAAACCAACTGCCTCCCCCTACAGACAGCCATCTCCCACACACATCTCAGACCCAGCACCGATTCCAAACTCCCCCTACAAGACCACAAGCCAACCACCCGATGGCACCTTCCAGCTCTCCCTCCCCATTACAACCTCCATCACTGCATTTGCCATCACCTTCTCCCACTTACGCATCTAGCCTACCCCATTCCTCTGTGGTCACGCATACCCATCCCCCAGCACCCACCCAGACTCTAAACCCTCACTTCCACCAGCTAACAGTTGTTTAAATTGCATTCTCATTAATGACTGATCCATTGCAAAAAAAAATCACAATATATATATGATCTAATCTCATCAGAATGTCCCAAAATGATCTACGTCACCAACACCTGGTTCTCCCAAGACTTCCAGCTGACTGCACACAAAGCCTTCCCCCGGGTTACAAACAAATTGTGCAAAATAGGGCCATACGGCAGGAGACATTGCAATCCTTCACAAACCTCCCTACCGAGCTAGAGCTTTGAAACTGAATTAATTTGCTGTATAAGTGCCTAACAAGTAAACAATAAATAAATAAATAAATCAATAAATAAATAAATAAATAAATTGGGTTGATAGTTCATTTGTAAGTGTTTAGGTGAGTTGGTGTTTTCTTCTTCAAAAAAGATGTTGAAGTGTTCTAGTATGATCAGGTTGTCATATTCTATGTAGATGCTGGTGATGGCATCCACATGTGAGTCTGTGAAAGAGGGCTGTATGTCGGCAGTCTGAAGACCAATAGGAGTGACAGGTTGGTTTGGAGATCTGAGAGTGATTCACTGTTTGGGATGTTTATTGGTGGTGTTGTCATCTTAGACAGACATGTTCTTTTTGTTCAATGCATTCCAGACTTACAAAATCCTTCATCAGGGACCTTTACACATTAATCATCAATAATTGTTCAACGTGACACATATTTGTATTTGAATTATTTGTATTTTGTAGTTTATTTATTTATATAGCGCACCAGGCCCAAAGGCATCCGGGCGCTTCACTTAGGTTACAACACAGTATAAGCAGTATTGAAGTCAAGATCATGTGTTGTGATAAGATCAGCCATATCTAATGCATGAGCCGTGAGGGATCTGGCATTAATTAATGCCCCCTTGATTATGTTTTTGGAAGCAGGTGGGGTGCTCTCATCGAGGTTCTTGACCGTGGTAGGTGTAAGTGGAGTGGTGGTGTCAGCCGTTGCAATTGGCGGTAAGTGGTTATTGTGTCGAATAGAATTCGAGTGGTGGTGGGAGGCTTGAGTGAGTCTAGAGCCCAGTCTGGAATTCCTCACTGAAACCATGCATGGTTGGTTAGGTGTAGGTCTGGTAGCGAAGTAGCGAAGTGTTGGATCCAGAGGGAAGGGGAGTTAAGGTATGAGTTGGTAGAATGTGTAAGGGTGGCCAAAACTGAGGTAGTGTGATAATGTGGGTTGGTCAGTGGAGCAGTGCCAAGGTTGTGAGCATGTGAGGTATCTCAGTAAATACAAATAACTTGAAGAGGAGTGGCAGAGCGAAGTGATTGGCCACTGCGGAAGGGCTTAGCTTGTGCATAGTGACTATGCCCTCAGATGAGTCTGCAGGTGGTTGTGATGAAATACAGAGTGCTCAGGTCTAAATGAAGCACTATTAACAATAGTTAGCCAAGATTATTAATGTGCCTGGGGAGCTTCATGGTAAGCATATCAAAGATTGCAGGGTAAAGGCAAATTAGCTGCCACATCTGTGACACCTAGAGTGGCACATCAAGGAAGTGTGACATTCAGGTAGGCAGTAATACTCTTATTGAGTAAGTTGATAAGATGCAATTCTAAGCTAGATAGCAGTGGTCAGATAAAATGCAATTTAAACCAGGTAGCACTGGTCAGATCAAATGCAATTTTAACTAGGTAGCACTGGTCAGATAACATGCAATTTTGAACTAGGTAGCACTGGTCAGATAAAATGCAATTTTAAACTAGGTAGCACCGGTCAGATAAAATGCAAAAGCTAGACAGGTAGTGTATACAGGCAGCTGGAAATGTGTCAGTACATTCGGAATGCAGTGTTGAACAGGGTGGGGCTATCTGTCAGGCTGTACTCGAGGGCTTAGTATTGCAGAGATGTTTACCAAGAGGGGAAAGGGACATCAGGCCGTTGCAGGGGTAACTTGTGCAGGTTGGTACTAATGATCAGTCAATTAAGAGATTAGGCATGTATGAAACAAATATTTAGACAATGGATTCATGAGCAAGTTAGTGCGTAACGTCGACAATTTGCAATAATGACATACATGTGAGGCAATAGGGAGTGCGCAAGAGATGACTTGATAAAGTCTCGTGTCATTAGGTGATGTACACAGTACAGTGGTACAAGGCGGAAATGTTGTTGCGTGGGTGCATCAAAGTCTCACTGTGTATGCCTTGGAGGGCCAGGTGTCTGGGCTGACAGATTTGCAGGCTGGAAAGAATAGACATGGAAGAACAAGAAAGTAGAGCTTAGGGACCTGGAGCAGCACGCAGCAGGGCACACTCGGTCAGCTCAGTCAGAAGCCTTTTTCCTAGGCCTTCTTCCGTTGGCCAGCGCTAGCCTACCGGCGAGTAGTGATTGGCTATAAAGGTGCAGCCAATCCAGATGGACCAATGCTTGTTGGCTCAGGGTGGGGGAGGTCGCATACAGCAGGGTGGCCATCTTGAAGAGGGGTGTACCATGTGTGGTGAAATAGTGAATGCGCTCAGATAGCGCAAATGGGCACAAAACTTCAATAATCAGTGGAAGTAGATGATCCTGATGCTTGTCTGCAGTAGAACATAATAAAAGGTAAATAGGCGGTGGGATGCCACGCGATCATGAAAGGCCCTGGGGGCTGCTGGAGAATATGCCCAGAGGCTTACCTTACCACCCATAAACCCATAATGTAACCAAAAACAAATAAAACATACAGGCAAGCAAGACATAATGATATTTATACCATATCAGTACTGGGATATCTTCTAAGAAATCTCCTAGTGTGTGTACCTTAAATGCCTTGTTGTCTCTTAAAAGGTAATAACATAGTTGGAAGACAAAGCTTCTATTCCTAGAATAAATACAAATCTAATTACAGTTCGTATGTAGTCTTATATCTGCAATATGAGCAATGCAAAGTGGCCAAACTGTGTAATGCGTGCATGTCATGCAGCCCACAAAAGTCCTCCTATCGTGTTTCTTAGCCAATAACCGCTTGCATACCAAATGAAAGTGTTGAAGAAGCCGTTTCATATTCATAGTCACATAGTCACATATTTTCACTGTCACCAAATGTAGTTAGTTTCTTCATCAGAATCTAGTAATATATTGCTAGCGCCTACACATCAATCTCTACATAAAAAAGTGTACCTGCTTGCATACTCTGTTAAAAAGACCAGGTCATTCATCATTCTCACCAACCCCTATATAGGGAACATAACCATCTTAACCAAAATTCATAAAGAATTACCTGAGGTAAAGGCATATATGTATGGGAGTACTTACAAGACTAAACGGACCAGCATCTCATGCAAGTTGAATCGCCAGTAACGATCTAACCCTTACTTCTGAGCCTTCTCAATATAAACACTGCAATTACATTCCTGGGTCTTCATGGCTTCCAAACGTGTCAGTGTGACGTTGTCACTCAGTGACAGACCAACTTAACAAATACCAAAACAAAGTTTTTACAGGATGGTTTCTATTACACTATGTGTTGTGCACATACTAATAAGAACAACTGATGTATGAAAAACAAAATGTCAGCATGATGAAGTCATGGATGGGACGTACCAGCATAATTATGTTAACTTGAATGTGATGAGTAAATCTCAGAATAAAAGGTGAAAATGATTGTAATTGTGAAACCTATTAAATGCCTTGTATTCATTATATTATATTGCTGTGGTTATCCTTTAAATAACAAAAATGCACATCATGCTGTGTTGATACACTGACATATGATTGTGGTTGTATGTAACTGCAACCGTATTGCATAATATTCATTAATGTTGCATACTGCTGTGAGTCATAATGTTAAAGCTCATTTAGACAAGACTTTCTTGATCATACTCCATCCTTTAAAAATGGTCTATTCTAATAGCTAGCCACCGCTGTTAATACCAGCCCCCTTTTCGCCTTCAGCCCAGTTTCACAAGAATTAGTCTGCGATACCATCTCCAAACTCAAAGCATCAAATTGCAAAGTAGATTCCCACCCAGCACAAATAGTTAAATCATGCGCCCACACACTTACACACATCATTACCAATTTCTTGAATGCCTCCTTCAAAGCCAATCTGGTCCCAGCTCATATTATAGAAGCATGGGTCACCCCACTGCTAAAAAAAACTACTTTAGACCCAACTGTACCTACTTATTACCATCCAATAACGACAGTTCCTTTCTTACTTAAAATCCTTGATAAAATAGCTTACAATCAAGTCCAATCTCAGCTAGAAAATTACCAACTTCTTGGCTCAAGACAATCGGGTTCAGGCCAAACCATAGAAACGGCTCTATTTGACTTTAAAATCCAGATGGATACCATTAGAGATTCCGGCAAACTATGTATCCTCCTATTATTAGACCTTTTTGCAGCGTTCTACCTAGTGTTCCATGATAAATTCTGTAATACGCTAGCAAAACACTGTAAATTTTCCATGGATGCTACTATGTGGATTAAATCCTTCCTAGCTGATCGAACCTCTAGAGTCACTATAGGTAAGGAAGCTGCTGACCCCATCCCCGTCCCCATTGGAGTGTCCAAGGATCCTGCCTCTCACCCACACTTTACAATGCATACACGAAGCTCCTCTTCACAGAGTTAGATGATATGGGTGTCATCTACACTAACTTTGCAGATGACACCCAGATCCTCATCCCACTCTCAGGAAACTACACCGAAGATACCTTACTCATTAACAAAATTGATGGGATCATCCAAAACTGGATGGCCTTAAATAGCCTCTGTCTCAACGATGAGAAGACTGAAAGTCTCATCCTGGGTTCGCAGCCTAAAATGAGCACCCTTCACCCTGACTATGTCTCGATCAACATCGATGGCACCATGATACCTGTCCTGAAACAAGTAAAAACTTTAGGAGTTTACCTGGATGCTAATCTGTCCATGAATAAACACATTAGAAGCCTCTTGTCTACCACTTCCTATACTGCAAAACTAATTACATTAAGTAGACAATTTTTCACCCACGCAAACTGCGTCACTTTGGTCAGAGCACTAATACTGTCACAACTTCACTATTCTAATGTATTACTATTAGGCACCTCTAAATCCAATCTAAAAAAAATTACAACTCATTCAAAATAAAGCTCTTAGAACAGCCCACGGTATCAGAAAATCAGATCACATCTCTAAGATCAGAAGAGCTCACCATTGGCTATCAGTTGCAGATAGGATCATCTTTAAAACCCTGTGCATATCCTACAAATGCCAACAGCGCACAGCTCCTAAATATCTCCAAAAAAATGTACTGCAAAAAAAACCTTCATAAGAACACTTAGTTTCTATAACCATCAACTACTTCAGATTCCTCGCTACAAGAATACCAAAGCGGGGGGTATCAGTTTCAAATATTTAGCCCCAAACATTGGAACTCCCTTCCTAATAGCATCAAAGGAGAGGGCTCCTTTTCAGGCTTCAAAAAATCCCTCAAAACATGGCTTTTCAATTAATATGAAGGGCAACAGCCCTGAGAGACTGTAAATATAATTGTAATCTTTTTCCCTATGTATCAATTGCAACTATGTTACACTTGCCATATTGCTAGATTGACCGCCCATAACTGCGCCGTTAATCCTACTGTGTAACAATGTGAATATTTCTGTGTAATTATGAACAATTTTTCTGCAATCTCGCTGTGATACCTGAGGGTCCGGGCGTGTAACAAATGTAATAAATAAATAAAATAAATAATAAATAAATAAAAATGTGTTGTCCGACACATTTTCAGCTGCATGTTCTTTCAGTTGGCACAGGGCATGTTCTGCATTGCTTTTGAGCCTAGTTCGACAAATGAATAACCAAAACTGAACATAGTGTTTCTAGTGAGCATTCACTGCTTTGTTTTGGTACAGATATGTATTGTCCTCTACAACAGGAGTACTTGTGCTAGGTACTTTGGCAGATTTTGAAACCTTGGCTTGGTTTCTGAAACCTCTTAGATCCTCCTGTAAAACCTTTCTTAGTGAATATATTTGGAACTGGTGCTGTTAGGGGCATCTTGTATACTCATTTGTAAATAACTGCAGTGGTTGCCTCCTTTGGCTTAGTTGCCAGAAGAATCCTTGGGCAGCCCGAGAGTTCGAACAGCCAATAAAGACACAAAGTATCAGTTGCAAAACGAAATAAACACAATAGAGCAGTGGCTGCTGGTGACTTTGAAAGGTGGTGGGGAGCACATTTGTGAAAATGGCACAGGTTAGTGGAATCACGAAGAGGCAAACTGCATGCTTTCTTCATCGATGCAATCTCTGAGAGTCGAGTAGACTGTCTGAGTGGCACTTTTTGAGGTTTACTATGTTGAGTGTGTCACGAAGCGCTGCTCGTATGAATATAATCCTCTCTTCAGGTTGTTCTGCAACCACCTAATGGTCCCAAAGCATCTTCTAACATAGCACTGCACTCCTTTGGGAATACCATACCATTCTACTCAGTCATAAGTAAACTAATTTCTCTGCTTTAGCAAAAGAGAGCAATACTGGAAAAGAAAGTATATTAGAATGCTTCAATTTCCTTGTGCTGTTCAAATGTGAGCACCTTCCACTAGCAGCCAAATTCAGACATGGTAGGACATGAACATCTTGTAGGAGTTCCTGCCTCAAAACTGGGGGACATTCTCCACCTGGATCCCTGGAAAAATGACAGCTTGTGTCGCTCTTGCAAGAGAACACATGACATAGTACCTTTCATAGTCTTCATGTTGTTGTTGTGAAGATGGAGAATTGGATAAATGATTGTGACGCAGGTCTGTGTTTGTGTTTTCTGAAAATGCCTGGTCCCATGAATTCGCCCGAGACTGAATCAAACCAAGAGATTAGTAACACCCTAGTATGCAGAGGCATGGCCAAACAACACTGATTGTGAACACCAGGCCTGCTGGGGACCAAGGTTCATAAACGGAACAGCGCCTATAAAAATAACCCTTTTTAATTCTGCCACAGGAAGTATACCAGGCAGCAGAAGTCACTTCACGCGTCTATTAAGAACACAAACAGATGCCTTTTTGATATAACTAGCTGTATCTTTAAAATGTATATTACGCTTTACAGACATTTGATTTCTCGTCAGATTGTGTGGCAGGTTGAAGGTGGGGCTGGGTCACAAAATGGCGAGAGATTTGCAAAGTTCTCCACAAGTGTAAATTGTAAGGGAAAATGTCTTTCTGTTTGCACCGGAAAATCAAGGACTCTGGGTTGATGGGAACTAGTAAATGGCAACAACTTTTCCTTCCAATAAGTCCTGCACTCCTTAAGTGTTTATTTTGCACATACCTTTCCCACCCGATTCACTTATGATCTAAACATTTCTGAACTTTTAAGGCAAGATCTGTCTCTCTGTCATAGAAAGGGAAAGTTATGTTTGACCTGTACGAGCTGAAATGTGTGGATATACAATCTAACATTACAACTTTTAAAGGTGGGTGTGTGTGAAAAATGCTGGCTAACCCACTCAAGCTGGACGTGCATTTTTGTTCACATTGAAAGCATTTGAGTTGTAGGGGGCAGGGGTGCTCTATATTCTTTAGACAATGAGCAGTGTATGTGGTGATGAAGCATTGCAGTTCTCAAGAGAGATGTGTGGTCTCAGGCCTTCTACCCAAGAGAGCGTACCCAAAATACACGCACTATTGGGGTCTCGGAGGAGCTCAAGGGTGATTTTTAAACAAGCATGGGGTGGGGCACAGAGATGAGAGTTGAGAAAACGTAAACAAGGTGCATTTTTTGGCCAGTCCCTCACCGTGGCCCCTACAAATGGTAATGGCAAAGTCCACTCCAATGAAATGCCTCCATAATGGAAATCGGATGGTAGACTGGACAAGACAGAACATGGTAATGAAGCACACAAGCTTTCCTCACCATTTCCGTACAATGCGTATTGGGTCATGATGGCACTGCGGACAGGACAGTCCTTGTTAATTTTGTGCTTCCTATTATAGTGGGCGATGAGCAGAACTCAAGACATTTTTCCTGAAAATGAATCATTATTTGCAATGCTCATTTATATTGGTATATAACCTGCCTCCTATTAGCTGTGATATACAGTAAATGTTGAGGCAATACAATCGAAAACAGTTTTACTGAGTATTTTGTTTTAAACAGGGAAATACACACAGCAGCGTATGGCCATGTTCAAGCGCCTCGGTTTTTCAACCCTAACATTGCTGTCATTGAGACACCTGTCTCCTTGAAAGCCTGCAGTCCAAAACACGAGACAGCCTAATTAAAAGGTACCTGCTGTTGCGGTGGTCCCCGTGCTCTATTTTTTGGGAGGTGGTTTTAACAACAAGATGCAAAAGACCTCTGCACGAGTTGAAGCCTTCCAAAGATGTGCTCCTAACTACATACATAGCTTTTCATATCATTGCTCTCCTAAGGAGGGAAGGTCTACCACGCACCATGTACCCTAACATGCGTGACTTAAGCCCACTTCTGTATAGGGCCCGATGGCAAGTATGAGAGGGTATCTTACTTTATCTTTAGCGAACATCAATGCAGCCGGCAGCCTATCTTTGGCCAAAGAGGGCAGTTAACTTTCCTCAACCAATTTATTCAGTATGCATAATCTGTATTCCCATCAGAAACCTTCCCCCAATGTGCATTGAACATTGTTTGCAACTGTTTTTTCAGTTGATTTTATTTGCTGTGCGTGTTGTTCTAGTGAGACATTCGATAATAACTACCAGCATTGCATTTTCGATTTCGCTGACATAATACAGTATTACATCCAAACGCAGACTGTTTTACAAAATGTTCAAAAACATCCTACTGGTGTTGAGTTTGTCAGTTACTCTCAATATAAACCATAACCCTATTTGCTTTATAACGTATTTGTTTTCCGTTGATCCATAGGCCCAGCATTGCTGCCAACTCTTGATACAGCCGTTCAGCAGAGGTTGCGGCCTTAGAACAGACTTATCAGAACGTAAAAACGCTGGGAACTCACCCTCCAACAGTAAAGCAAGCGGTTGAAATGGAGTAAAGAAGGAACAAAAAAACCGGAATCCTGCATTTCAAGTACCTCAGTGAACAGGAGCAGATTTAAACACAGAGTACAGTGCCAGAAACCGAATCTCTGATATACTGCTCAGTGTCACCTTAATGTTTTAGTCCTGGCCTACATCAATCACTAACACCCACCCAACCATAGTAGTTGCACTGTGGCAGCCTGATCATCCACCCAGACAAAAAACACACAGTTCTTAATGTGTTAAGTGAGAAGGTGGTGCTGTGCTCATCACCCACCACACTCGTGACTATAATGAATTTCATTGGCTGCTAACCAGCCAATGAACACGGTATATTTTGTGTTACTATGCACTATGGGTGGACAGTGACACTCTGATCACTGTGCTGTTTGCGCACAAAAATAAAGTTATATTGGCCATCGGTCTTGTGCCCCGCCAGGCTCCTGCATTAAATGCTATTAGTCTGCTGCCGTAAAGTGCGTAGAGCTACGCTCCATGCAACATATAAACAAAAGAAAACAATGTTAATAGGGATGTGCCCCTGTGTTCATGCCCAGTCAGTCAGATTGCATCGTCTATGAGACAATAGAGATTATTTATTTATTTGTTTACACGTTGCTGCCACGCCGCTGCTGCATTTGAATAAATACAAGTTCACAAGATTATACAATAATACATCTTTTCTCTCTGCCCTCCGGTGGGGGGGTGGCAGCCCCCGACCCTAAATAAGGAGCCGCCACTGTAATAGTATATATGTGTGCTGAACATTACATCTACCCTAAGAAGTTCTGAGAAGGTAGATACGAATATCCTTGCTAATAGTATACTAAAAGAGGGTAGCTGTGTTCTTATAAAGCTACATGATTCATAGACATTCAGCTAGAAGTACACACAACTAATACAGGTCCTCGTGCTTGTGAGAACAATAGCATCAGACCTAAAGCGTTTCCCTCCAGGACAGGAAGCCACCAAGTTTTTGTTGACTACTGAAACCAGATATAGATGGTTACTCTCTTGTACCAAAGGGAGAGCATTTCTCCTCCAGCAGGCAGGAGAAGACATTATATTAATGGTGCATGGAATACAGGAAACATCATCTAATTGTTGCTTTTTGTACAACGAGGAATACACTTTTCCTGAACTAGACAAAGGGACAAAGCTGTAAACGTACAATGAGAAGCACATTCTAGAATAGAATATGGAAACCAGTTTTTGGACTGTTGCTCTGCTTTACTTTTTCCTGCTGATGAGTCACATCATGTATACATATGTGTTAACCACTGGCACTCTTTTAACTCCAGAAGCAACAATTCCTCATAGTTGTCTAGTAAATTGCCAAAATTACCCATCCCACATACACTACATAGGAGTAATGTTCAGCACAGAGTCCCTGAAACTGTAAGTATTCATACAATTCCATAGTTCTACTTTTGGCTAAGCCATTACAGAACACATAATCGCTCTACTATGCACCTTCTGGTGTACACAAACCTTACTATTGATAGATGGGTCAATAATTGCTTCCCATAATGTCTCTGTACATAAGGACATATTAAGGGCTAGACTTGAGACCGTTTCCCAAGAGACTTTGGTAAATCCTATCGATGACATAGCGCATTACAGGACATGACTTATCAGGTCTGTTTTGTTACATATGTTGACATATTTCTCTTTTAAATATAGATCCCAGTTACAGAGGATTAACAATCCCAATGTGAATGTTATGCAGTTTGTTTTTCAAACTCCCCTTCGAATTTTAGCACAATTTCTTGTAACATTGGTACATGACCAAAGTGGATTATACAACTATAAAAACAGAATTATTTCCCTGCACCACTAGAGGATGATCGCTTATATTGGTCCACAAATACTGAAATGTTTGGTAGAATGTTTCATGCTAACATGATAGAATATTTATGGCAAGAATCAGCACCTTTAAACACAGCATTGTAGGGTGATTCTAGGCAATCACATGGACATGACACCTTAGACATGCCATGCAGATTGTCCCATCTCATTTATTTATTAAATATGCATTTTCAAGAATCCCCACACAATAATAACACATCCTTTAATCCAGACTGGAAAGCCAAATAAGGCAGTTTCTGGTATGAAAAGAAAGTATTTTAATATATGATAGTGGTATAAATTACATCACATATTCTTCACATATGCTAGCATCATTGGCTATACCGGAAGTTTTGTTGGAATCAGTAAAAGTCATTTTGGTACACAAGTGTCACACAACACACCACACATATTTTTAATCTCTGTTAGGAAGCTATGCCAGTCAAAAGCTAAGCACACACTGTTGATCTTTATCATACGCAACATAGACATGAGGGGCACATGGGGCTTGTTCATTAATTGAATGGCAATCACATAGTCATCTACACCTCTAGAGAGGCTTTTGTCCCAGATATCCTGGAAAAAAGAGAACATTATTATATCCTGTAAAGAAACTGTCCAAGCAGCGTAGCATAACGAAGATCATAACCTAGGGAGATGCCGCAATGCCGTAGATGCCAACTTCAATGTTCTACATCAAGGCATCTATTTTATCCTATAGATCATTGTGGATATAAATGGCACCATTCAACAGGATCTATGCCTAATAAGATATTACCTATAGGCTGCTGTAAATCTTCTACAAGTGACTGCTTTGCTAGACACCATGTGACGATGTGTTTCAAACTGGAAGTCGCTGACCGATGACATTCAAAACTGAATGTGTCTGCACAAGTAAGAAGGCTCACCCTTTTAAGAAGCGACATGACAACTGTTGAGTGCACTGAGCTATTGCTTTTACTCAACCTTCGCCTGGGATACAAACGTCACACCTTGTATCAACACTGGGGTCTTTAACATTCCAGTACCTATCATCATGCCTGTAAACTATAATGACACTATTGCACTGATGTCAGATGCATGTCAGATGCCATAGTTGAACCCAGAGATTCCTATTGTCACACTAGTACACCAATGTCAGACACAATTGGGCAACGGAAAGACTTCCATTGTGCTACATTAAAAAAGATATGCCTTTGTCTTAGCCATCGGACTGGCAAAATGTGCCCTCTCAATGGGAGAACACATTTTCACACAAGACTCAATACTCTCAAGATTTCACCCAATCTCATGTCATCACAACTGAGACATTACAAGAAGCATTAGAAATCCCAAGGTACCTAACCAAAATGAACTTATAAAGCACTCCAACCTGATCTCTACCTGGTTAGGAATCACTTCAGTTCTAAAATAACAACTGACTGGGAAATACATGCTGTAAATCAGGAAAAGGCATCCTCACCTTCCAGTAAATGTCAGCACCAACAGTTCACATTAACTTTACATTGGAGCATGAGTAATCTAAGTTCTCCAAATCTTTCTGGTCAGATGCTGAAAGAAACTAAACACATGACTGCTGTGATGCTTATTGGTGAACAGACGGAAAACAACAATTCCGCTAACAGTTGGCTACACTTCAGATTCCTTGGAAGATCAATGTCTGCTATACTCCCAAGAGAAAAATGCAATGAGAACAGACAGAACATTGTTCAACTCAATTCAGTTTGGCAAAAGCCTCCGACCTGTTCTTCAAGTACAAAGACTTCAGTAGCTCCAGCAATAGATATTATTTGCTTCTATGTCGATTCCACAATTCCTCTTTTGATCCTCTGCCAGGCCTCCGCACCAAACGTGTATGTTTCTGATCACTGATCATATTACTAAACTCATTTAAAGAAGACACTGAATGGTCACCCGTCCTTCATCATACTCACACAAGGTAATAAAGAAAGGATGAACTATCACAGCTGACCTCATAAGTTGTTTGCTACCAAATAGGATTCCTATTGTAGCTATCTTTATACAAAGCAGAATGTGCATGCATATGCACCTGACATTTTGTATAGTAAGACTTCACTGTTTGGAACAAGGACTCCTGGATATTATCATTGTTCTAGATACTCGTGACCAGAACATGAAATGGATTATCTAGACAATAGACGGATGTGATGACCCCAACATGACTTCTTTTTATCACCAACTTAAAAACGAGTACTTTGTTCATCTCTCTGTTTAAGCACTGTGAACTAGATACATTCCTGCATAGACTCTGATCTATAGACACTCCTGCATATTATTCTCTGAAGCTGAGGTAAGATCTCCATGCTGAATGAATACACCACTTTTTAATTTTCCCTTTTCTCTGTACACTCAATTACACTAATTCAGAAAACAAAAACATACATTTGCTTAACATGTTTTACTGTTCATTTGTTAGAGTCAAATAACTCAAGAATTCGAGAATGCAAAGACTTACAAGCTGGCAGTTATGCATGCCAGTTTTTAAGCTTACATGCACACATGACTTTTTTTGATACACCAATCGCTTTTGAAGCCTGCTGCGGAAAAGGTTGCTGCGCTCTTTGGCTGTCACCTCCTCCCCCTCTTCTGGAAAGGTGCTGGCTGGAATGTGACCTCACCCCCCCTGTATGTGAGCAGGAAAAGGAAGGGGAGGTATAAAACACCAGGCTACTAATCCTCGTGGCGAAGCCCGTTGTGGGAAAGAGCGCTGTTGTCTTTGGCTGTTTGTGGTCAACTGGAGCTGCTGAGTCAGGCATGAAGGTGATACTGCAGTGAGAAGCGGCTGCTCTGTGCTCGCAGTCTTTCCTGAAGAGATGTCGAACGGGTGGAGTTTGGAGCCCTCCCTGACATTTTCCATTTTTCCTTTTTGAGCTACTGGGAGTGGAGCAAATTTCAAAGAAGGTACTGTGTATTGTGCAAATACTGTGTGGTCCTGAAACTGGTTCTCTACTTTTTTGTTTGCATGGGGGAAATGCTAATTGCATTAATCAACACGATGAAGCAGTGGAAGGGTGTGTTGTTGTTTTAATCGACCCATAACTGCTTTCATCCTTTCTGGAAATCGTCTGGTATATTGACTCTGCTAAAAATACAAAAGGCCTATAGTTGCCCTCATTCTTCTCAGGGAGATGCCCAGAGCATTATCTGCATTGCCTTTCTGTTTCTTCTTTGTTCTCATTTTCGCCATGAAGTTGCTCTCTTTTTTCTACCGGTGAGGGAGTCCAGGTCATTTTAAATTGATTTGATTGAACAGTGGCAATTAGGGAGGCAAGGGTAAATTGGCTGAGGGGGAGTCAGACTAAGGAAGCTCTTCAAGCTATTTGGGAGTGCCTCAAGCCTTCCCTGAGGCATCCCAATAGCACACATTTCACCAACTTGGGTTATTAACAACGAAATTGGATTACATAAAGTTATATTTTAGTAACTAAGTAAACATTTCCGACTGCTAGCAGCTCTCCCATGTTCATGTGTACGATTAAGTGATTATTTTGTTTTCTTGCTTTAATCATACACTCTGGTTATTGAATTGCTTAAGGCATAGCCTTTTGTTTTTATTGTGTTTTTGAACCATTTTAATTTATTTTGCTGTGACTGTTCCAACCTTGTTCTTTTGTGGCCATTATGGTCAAGCGTAGGACTAAAGATGTACACTCAGGTGATCACCTAGCCAAAAAGTAAAACAAATACTGTTAAAGGGAAAAAGGCTAGTAGTTCTCAATCGATTGTGGATTCCTATCTAGAACAGATTGCTTGAAAACATCGAGGAGCATATCCTGCATCACTTAGAAGGGCCAATGAGGCTTGTCTTGCCACAGGATTTTCTCCTGCTCTTTGTATCCCAGATTTATATTTTGAAACCCAGGAAACAGTGAGAATTTGGGCAATATAGATGTCCATGTGGCAAAGCCAGCAGACCCCACAGAGTTATTAAAGCCACTCAGGTAAGATAAAATGCCTGCTTCCCATAGTTTACTGTTTCCAGAAAGCCTCACTTCTGGTAGCAGTTAGACCAGATTTTTTAGAGCAAATATTAGACAAACTAATTGGCCCCATTGTAGAATCAATATCCTCTTTTAAGCAAACATTACGTAATTCAATAACTATTATGGGCGATACTGTGAGGGAAATTCAGAAAGAGCTGTCAGAGTTTAAATTGCACTTACAGGGACCCCTTAATGCCATGGTGACAACTATGGGTCAATTTCAGGGGGCAGAAAGAAGAATCCCTTACAGGCTGTCAAGCAATTTATCAATGTTATAGCTGACACACAACCTCATAGTATGGTAGATTTCATGGGAAGGTGTGAGTCTTCTGTAAACAACTTCACTTCCGGATCGACGGGAGAGAAAGTAGTAATTGATCTTCCTTCAGCTGCAGCCCCATTAGTGGGGGACATTATTGATCTTTCAGCTCTAAGGCTGGAGCAAAGGCAAACATTGCTTCATTGATAAATCAAGGAAGTCACTGGATGAACTTGCAGTTGTATGGCCCAACAATTAACCCCTGTACAGTTTTGGTGGCCAGAAGAGTGGGTTTGGTGGGCCAGACTAATAAAACCATACAGGGAGATTGTGTGGTGGTTTCATTTGCCGCTACAGCAGTTCTAAGCTATTTATCTAATTCTAATCTAGTAAGAGGCTCTTCCTGTAACAGTCAGATATACAATACCAGGCATCTGTCCCCCACCCCTCTGAATCAGAGTGCCAGCAGGGCCAAACCTCAGGCTGTATACAACTATGAGAGGAATGAACCATGTAATGATTCAAGCGCAAAGTATAAGATCAACTATACTGAGTAGTCTATTGTCCCCAGAAATTCGTTCTAGACTGACAAGCAACAGGTAATCACAAACAGACAACGGGAGGGTGCACTATTGTCTCCAACCAATTGGAGGTTCTGTCAACAATTGAGGAGATAGATTGACTGTAGTCTTCTCTTCCACAGGACTCATTTCTGAACCTAAGTAGTATAGAGCATAGATTAGAGGCACAGGTGGATTTATTGAGAAATGCAACCATAATTACTGTCCATTCTTGGAACATCGCACTGGCCAAACTAAATGTATGGAGAGTAATACATTGGATTTTCTTAAGCAACATGATTTATTTGATTGCAAGAAACCTAGGAAACAGTTGATCTTTATTTAGATGGGTTTGAGTCCTATTGTATACATGCTTGTAAAAATGAAAGCGGACAGGGTTTTGGGGGTTTAGCGATACTGATCAAAACATCTTTAGAATATAGGACCTGTTTGATTGACCCCAACACAAATTACCTCCAACAAATCAAATTGGCCCTGGAAAGTGGTGACAATTTGGTTGTTCTTAACTTTTATAAAAGCCCTCCTAACTCAGACTAAAAAAGACTTTTTAAATACTTTGTGGAGGAGAAAGCGCTCCACAAGCTTGAATTAAATATGATGTTCTTGACAGGGGGTGATGTCAATCTTAGGCTGGGCAGTGGGGAGTCAACAATTTTATTAAATTAAGTTAGTCACTATAGAACAGCTTTCAGTGTGATTATGCACAGAATAGGCCACAGGATAGGAGCTTGTTTAATGAGGAGTGCAGAGGAACATTTTGGGACTTTGTCGAAATACACAGGGACTTATGTGGATGCCAAGGCCAGGGTGGACGATTTTTCCAATCTTTATCTTTGGGGTTCCAATAAGTTCCTGGCTAAGACTGTCTCTTCTGCCTGCTTGGAAGTTTCTCTGAAGGAGGTAGAGGATGCCATACTAATTCTGGAACTTAATCGAGCACCGAGCCCTGATGCTGTGTCTGCAAACCTTTACCAAGTAACACTGGACTTATGGGTCCCATTATTAACAGCCACTTTTAATGTCATTCTAGAACCTGGAGAATTAGCTATTATTTAATCTACTTTTAGAAAGGGTGACCGGCCAAACCCAAACACATATAGACTGATATCTTTATTGGACACATCCTTCAAGTTCTTCGGAAGAGTACTATTATTTTACCTAGTGGATCACCACTAATTCCCGTTTGTCTGATATTTAGCATGGCTTTAGACCAGGGGCGGCCACTGGGGATCAGGCGTTGAATCTTGATCTAATAGAGGCACATTCAGTGTTCAGTAGGTGTGAACCTATTTATCTTGCATTCATGGACACGAGCACTGTCTTTGATAAGGTAAACAGGACCAAGCTCTGGAAGATGCTTGGGTCGTCTGATGGAGATTTTGATGGTACTTAGGTTAGCACACATGGGCACTCAGGCATGTATGCACTTGGGGGAGCAGGGCCAATGTACACACTCCTTTCATGTTAACTTAGGTGTTTGCCAGGGATGTGTATTGGCTCCTGTTCTCTTCATCCTTTATATCAATGGCCCATACAAAGCCCTTGTCGACTCAAATATTGATTACCCAAGAGTGGTATTAAGGCTTTTCCTCTATTAACATATGCCGATAACACAGTGCTCATCGCTCGGACTCCCAACGCATTACAGAGGCTGACTGATGTGTGTTCTGAATTAATGACTGATTTAGACCTACTAATCAATACTGTAATATCCGCTCTTATGGCATGTGTAATGGGGTGAAGGAACGTTAAAATGAATCAGATGATGTGTAATGGAATGGTTAATCCAAGGGTCAATGTATTTGACTATTTTGGAGTTTGCTTCTCTACAGTTATGTCGGGGCATGCCCATATAAATGAACAAAACATCAAAATAAGCCAATCATTGGGGGCAGGGGTATCCCAAGTTATGGCATTTTGTCATGGACAACTCTTCCCGATGATAATGAAAGTGTATGATGCACAGACTTGGGCTGCCACCAACTACGGAGCTGCCTTTTGGGGCCATGAGAATGTTTTAGTACATCAGACTCAAGAAAACAAATTTCCAAAACATTATTGGTTACCACAAGACCGCTGCTTAGTTTTGCTTTCCATGTAGAGCTGGAGGCTAAGTTTATAGATGTGGGATGTATTGACCCACTCCGCTATCTTATGCGGCATCACTCTGATAGTATGATGCAAGAAACAGCAACAATGGTGGTAAAACTCTTGTGTGCGCCAAAACCTCCAAAACCGCGTGTTTAAATGCACAAAAAGATGGATGCACACCCTGCCACCCATGGTGCATGCGTGGTGGGATAGAGCACACACTGCCGAAAATGTGCCAGTGGGCTCCATGACCAGCAAACAGAGTGCAGAGAGAGAAGGAGCGCTTTGCAAATGAAACTCCAAAATGTGCCTATAAATGACATTTTCTTTGTTGCTAAAACCTCCAAAATGCCTGTACACAAAACTTCTCAACATTCAAAATTTAGCTTGGTGCTAAAATTCATGTAATCTAATGAAGCACAGCAAATATACAAAGTCCTAATGTGTAAAGAGCAAAACATTTCCTCAGACAAACTGGATTGTCTGTAAACTGACAGCTCCAGTCAAAATCTGTGTGCAGTAAACTGGGTTACCTGTGGATGACAGCTGTCAGATGCTCCTGATGAAACTTCAAAGTATCTAGACAAAAAATCTGCTGGGTTAGCAAACATAAAAGGATTGTTGCCAACAGCAATACAGATCTCAGTTGTGTTTTTGATCTCAAAGATTTAAGGCCAAGAAAGTAATGTATTTATGTTTGATGCAACAAGTTTGGTTTCAGCTGAACTTTATGAGCTGCAAGAGTGGAAAAACATGTTTCTCCTAAGGGGAGGGAAATTCTCTCAGCAGAAACTCACTGATAGATGATATTTGTCAAACTCTTGTCTACAGAAAGAGAACGAACAATGGCAGATCCTTCAGTCCATGAATTGGACGTGTGAAACGGTTGTAAACTGCTCCTGGAAGGAAATCCCAAAGGAGGGGGCTGTTCCTGGACTCCAGAGAGAGACAAAAGACTGACCATTTGCTGTTAAGAATGAAAAATGAACAATTTTTAGAGACTCATAACTTTTGATTCAAAGTGGTGAAAATATACAAAGGACAGATTTGTTAGTCTAATTTTTGGCTGCACGTTTTAAGAGGCAGTAGAACTGTCTAACATATTCTGGACAGGCATGGCAATATATGTGGTCTTATGGGAACTGTGTTAATGCTAGAATTGCACAACTTTACACACACATCCCTATGGTAAACACACAATTGTGGAAAGTTGCAGAACATTTGGAAAATGTGTTCATGGCGAAAAGGACAACATTCTGTGGAAAGGTGAAACAAGATCCCACAGCTGAGGGATTTTGATGAACAGATGCTACATAAAATATGGAATCTGTGTGTGTGATTTGTGTAGAGATTACCAATGTAGAAATATATATTTAGGATAAAATCCGATTTTTTGGTACTAGTGGCTAAGGGGATGTTTCTAAGGACTGTAAAGCTAAACCATAAATGTGACATCACCCGGCCTTGATCCAATCACTCAAATGCAAGGCGGAGATGAGGTCTTGAGCCAATCCCAGCTCAAAGGGGCAAGCTTAGTTAAGCTGGCCCATACACCCATTTTGTGATGTCATTTGAAAGGATAAATAGAGACAGCTGACAACACATAGGGACTCACAGATTCACTCACTTTCCTAATTCTGGCGAAGCACTCTGATACAGCATTCTACATCCAGCCTTTAACATCCTTCCAGATCCAGATGCCAAGACTCTTGCCAAGCAGGAGACAACTATTGACTTTCATCAAGGCTAAATTCTCAAACTTATTCTCACAACCCAGTGTAGCGCTGTGGTGCGGGAAGGCCTTCTGAGCTAGTATCCTGAAACGATCTGGCTTCCTACCACAAAGCTTGTCTGAGGAATTCGCTATCCAGCTGATTTGAAAAACCCACAAACAAGCAGATATTGTGCAAATCGGGTGACCAGCCTAGCTGACCCAGTCACGTGCCTGATGTGCTGTCCTTCCTTGACAGACCCAATCCAGGAGCAGAACTGACGGTCCAATTTAATAACTTATTCTGTAAGTATTAATAGGAAGAACTGTGACCCATAATATATCTGCATTGCATGATCCCAATCTCAAACCCATCCCATCTTTTATTCAGAACCATAGTATTGCTAGAACTATCTTTGCGCTGACTTTTCTCTCATTTGTGTTACTAAACCCTAACTTCTAATTGATCTGATTAAGAAAAGTAATTCCCAAACCAAACGGAAAATAGAGTATCACACATGAATTGTTATGAGTGGCCATGAATGACTGATTCCTGTGTGGCATTCTCTTTTCTGTAGTCCTTGAAAGAGTATAAGAAAACCTATCTGTCATTTCTAAATCCGAATTTCTGTTTTCCATTCTTGCGCCTATTTTGCAAAAAACGCCCTCAGTTTTTATGATAGAAGCGAAATTTCAACTCCTACTTGTACCTAAAATCCTTAGCTATGCATAGAACCCTAAACCACAGTGCGAAACAGTGTGATTAACCAGTTATAGTGAAAATCGCATAAGGAAAAGTTTGCCATGATTTGACATTCTGAAAAATTTTACACATGTGAAGTAGCTTTAAATTATTTCCCACTTGGACTTTGAGGTTTCAAATATTTTCTTCTGACTAACTCATTGCTTGTGATTGTTTGCATCTGCTCAAAGCGGCTCCAATAGGAATTTATAACAATTTAAGTATTGTTGACCACATTTGGTGTTTTTGCTCAGCCAATTAAAGACAATTTAAAAGCCAACCTGACAGTTGAAAAGTCAAATCCGATTTTCTCTTGTGTTTGAAGGGGGAAGATGGGAGTGGCCTTCTGTTTGATTTGTGTTATTCCTGAATACCTGCTCTCTCCTCACATCTATTTAATTTGCCTATTGGGGGGTTGAGGGGTGCTGCAGGGGGAACCTCTAACCACAGTGCCATCTGTTCTAAACCAATCCAAAAGTATTCTTTTCTGTGCTGCATTTGTTTTGTTTTGTTCAGTACTTGGTTCATAGTGCATTAAAGACATTATTCAGTGTTCTGTCACCCTATGGGTAATTGTTGTTTACCTATTAAAATGTATTGTGATTAAAATTCTAAATACCTAAATAAATATTTACCTTTGCAAACTAGCCTGATTCCTGGTTCAGTGTGACCTGGGGGGGGGGAGGGGTCTCAGGAGAAGGGTGTGATATGAGTGGTATATCATTCAGAATATTGAACTTATAGATAAAATAAATAAGGGTTTCATTTGCGCACTGCATGCTGGGTGTGACTTGGGTGTGTGCCAGATTGAAATCATTTACATAGAAGATGAGAGGCGAATGGCTCCACTTTTCCATTGGCTATGTATTTGGTAGAATCCTATAGAATTGGTGATTCAACAAATCATCAAGACCCTTATCGGCAGAGATGATTGGAAGAGGATCCCTTGGTTGCACTAAATTAAATGTTGTTTAACTCAGATGAATGTCTAAACACTATTTCCACCTGAAAAATGTAATTAGTCATGCATATAAGAATGTTTAAAAGCAAACCTCTCAACTATTTCCAACAGAATTTAAGCAATGTGGTGTCCATGCAAAGGTATTTAACATTTACAAACAAAAAATCTGATTGCTGTTTAATAACCGGAGCACACTTTGATAACCTCACTTGGCATGGCTTTTCTGGTGACTCAAATTGCCCTTGCTGTAGTGTAGTTCTGGAGGACTTACTTAATTCTGTATGTTATTGCCTATATTATTCACACATAAGAAAACAAACAATCATCCTGGTACTTTGGCATGGGACTTTAGTTCAATGCCGCCCAGCTCTATATCATCTCTTCTGGGCAGACACAAATTGTGTGGCCTGGGCACTAGAAACTATGTAAAGAAGGCATTGAATGCAAGGAAGGATCATTTGGCTTGCTCAATTATGATTCATATGAATTAATGAGGTTTATGTTTTAGCTGGTCATCTAAATATTTTGAATTTATGTAGGAATTATTAAATCCACTTATAAGTATAATTGATGATTTAACTGTGTTCAATTCTCAATCTGATGTTTAATGGATTTGTTATATGAATACACTTTTGAATGAATGGATACACTAATCTTGGTGTGGTTTAGCATGTTGCAAATACACATAAACACACACACACACACACACACACACACACACACACACACACACACACACACACACACACACACACACACACACACACACACACACACACACACACACACACACACACACACACACACAACTGTTGGCAAAACAAATTGTTTTGTTTTAATGCTATGGGCCTCTTTAAAGGTTTGGCATTAGCAGGAAAAACATACAGTTTTTTTTAATACTGGATGTATGACCCCACACCAAGTTAAGAGTATTAAATATGAAACTCAACGTGCATACTTGCATTTGTGTGGCAGTAATTACTGTCATACAAAAGAATTGCCACTTATTGCAATTCCCACAAGCAGTTATTACCAGATGCAGTTATACAAAATCCCCATGGAGTCCTATGGGACTCCAAAGTGGGGAATATCTTTTCGATCTGTATGACTGAATCATGCAGACCTGAACAGTTTCTGCATGCTTACTGTATGCTTTAAGTGTATTACACGTTATCGACATGTACAGTGGAAATACCACAAAACCCGTAATCAGGCCAACAATGTTTGACAGACATAATTCAGTTATGGCCTAATGGCATTCAGTGATAATACATTGCTAATGCCATTGTGTGTATTTCATAAACAGAAGATGTCTCTAAATAATGAACCTAGTGAAAAATCAATTGAAGTTCTCAATTATAAACATACATCTGTAGAATAATTTGACTTTTCAGCTATTCTGGCAAGTCATTTGCATATGGAGAACAAAGACTAGACCAAACCTTGATGCATGGTTTTGGAAGGGACACATATCGCTGTGCAATAAAAGACACCAAAGATCTTGTGTAAAATACAATTATATCACCCACGTGGAAAAAAGAGAAGGTTGCTGGCTAACTGGCTCAATTTTATTATGGGAGGATACATAAATTGCATGTGATAGCATCATCATGTTATTCATATAAACAGCAGTTTAAATGAACAAGCAATATTCAACTACAGACAAAGTGTGACTGGGTGAAAATATCCGAAAAAAGCATTAGATGGAGATGAATTAGACCATGATAGTCTGTCAAGAAATAGGTGGAGTTCAGAAAAATGTAAAGTGATATAAAATGATTGATGACCAGTTAGCCTGCATCCACGTTTAGCATACAATTTTTTGTGTATAAATCTTGTTTAAGCATTTTTAAGCAGATTACCATAAGCAGGGATACATCAATTAATGTAGGTTTAGAATATCAATATATATTAGGAGGATAAGACGTTAGTTACTCGATTAGCAATCTGGATAGGTCTTAGGGTGTACTTCCATGTTTGGGTAAACCAACAAAGTTTGCTAATCAGGTGGGAACAGACATTCTGTGAGAAGGTGCGAGGGCAGGTACCTGGAAGACTAAGATGCATTGTTTGACAAGCAGAAAAAGAGGTGTTGTTAATTACAGAAAAAAAGTATAAAATTGATTTTTGCCTGAATGGGTGAAGGCAAGTTAGGAACATATAAAGGGGAGAGAAATTAAGACATGTTACTAAGGGGAAACAAGGCATTACTTTTTCAATATTGTGAAATATTGTGAACGGGTATTCAAATTAACTTCTTTACTCACAGGCCAGAATGTTAAAGGCAAATTACATATCAACCTAGTTGTATGGCTCACATACATATTGTGACATGTGCGATTCTGCCACATACCCGCCTTCTACCATCCCTACCTATCCCCATATGCCCTTACCAAACTTAAGGTCAACATTAAACTACTCTCTAATCTCACTCCCTCTAACAATGCTGCAGAGCATGTCGTGAAAAGGTCCTACATTCAATTTAACTGAGTTCCTGGTAGCTCAGCCAACTCTAAATTGCCATGGGTTTCACTTAATTATCCTGCACTGGGTTTGCATTCACTCGGCCAACTGATAATGTATGGGGGGGTCCATCTGGTTTACCAGTAGTGTGCTCAGGTGATGGATTCCAGCAAAGTAATGGCAAGATTTGGACAACAGAGAGATGGGCGATGGGAGGTAGGAGTAGATAGATGGAGGTAGACTGAGCTAGGTGACATGCAATTGCTGATGGAGAGAAAATGTAGAGAGTAGGTAAGTCTAAGGAATGTGTTGTGTGAAGTGGAGTTCGATGAGAGGTGTTCTTCTATTTTTGTGCTTTGGTGCGCTTTTCTGTTATTTCTTCCTTTCTTCGTGGCACTGCCATACCTGTGTGAGTGTGCGACCTCTCCTCTGCCCCTTCCTCCATTTCCTTCTTTCTTCTTTCTGCCCCTACCCGCCTCCCCTGGCCGTGATTGGATGGCCTCTACGCGGAAACCAAACACCTTGCATGCGACTAGGATGCTCTTTCCATCCAGCGTCCTAGTGTTTGTGAGGACAGAGACCCCTTTCTTGCCCCTCTTGGCCACCTCCCTCACATCATAGGCTTCCTGCCCTTTCTTCCATGTTTGTGCTTTTGTGCGCTTTTCTGTTATTTCTTCCTTTCTGCCTGGCCTCTGCCATACCTGCGTGAGTGTGCAACCTCTTCCCTGTCCCTTTTTTCCATTTTGTGCTTTTGTGCATTTTTCTTTTATGTCTTCATTTCTGCTTGGCCTCTGACATACCTGCGTGAGTGTGCAACCTCTCCCCTGCCCCTTCCTCCATTTCCTTCTTTCCTCTTCCCGCGCCCTACCCACCTCCTGTGGCCGTGATTGGATGGCTTGGACGAGGAAACCAAACACCTTGCGTGGGACTAAGATGCTCTTTCCATTCAGCATCATAGTGTTATTGAACCCACTCCCTCCCGTGTTTGGGTCAATAGATGGTCTTAACTGGCCAAGTGTGTCTGCAGGTGTCAGCAGGGGAGACCAGCGGCCAGCCATCAACCAGCAGCAACCATCAAGGTATGTGATGCCTGGGTGGGGAGTAGAGCAATCACTCTACTCCAGAAGCCCTGCCACTCAACCTGCCCTCAGACCATAGCAGACCAGGATAATAACACTTACCTGCTTAACAACTACATACAATTGTGAACACTAGCCTTTGTCGCATCTAGATAGAACTGTGGATATTAGAAAATGCCACACTTAGATAGAACTGGGAATGTTAGCAGTGCCACACTATGATAGAATTGTGAACATTAGCCTGTGTCGCATCTAAATAGGATTTTGAAGGTTAGCAAGTTCCACACTTCGATATAATTTTGAATGTTAGCAAGTGCCACACTTAGCTAGAATTGTGAATGTTAGCAAGTGGCACACTTCGATAGAATTGGGAACATTAGCCTGCGTCACATCTAGATAAGATTTTGAAGGTTAGCAAATGCCATACATCGATAGAATTGTGAATGTTAGCAAGTGCCACACTTCAATAGAATAGTGAATGTTAGCAAGTGCCACACTATGATAGAATTGTGAACATTAGCCTGTGTCGCATCTAGATAGGATTTCGAAGGTTAGCAAGTTCCACACTTCGATATAATTTTGAATGTTAGCAAGTGCGACACTTAGCTAGAATTGTGAATATTAGCAAGTGGCACACTTCGATAGAATTGTGAACATTAGCCTGTGTCACATCTAGATAAGATTTTGAAGGTTAGCAAATGCCATACTTTGATAGAATTGTGAATGTTAGCAAGTGCCACACTTCAATAGAATTGTAAATGTTGGCAAGTGCCACACTTGGATGGAAGTGTGAATGTTAGCAAATGCCACACTTAGATAGAATTGTGAGTGTTAGCAGGTGCCACACTTGCATAGAATTGTGAACATTAGCCTGCTTCACATCTAGACAGTATTGTGAATGTCAGCCAGTGTCACATTTAGATAGAATAGCGAACATTAGCCATTGCCACATCTAGACTGCATTTGGAATATTACCAATGCTGCATCTATGTAGAATTTTGAATGGTAACTTGCTTCGCATCTAGACAGGATTTTGAAGGTGGGCGGGCACCACATTTGGATATAATTGTGAATATTGGCATGCGTCATATATAGACAGGATTGTGAATATTACCCAGTGCCGGATCTAGATAGAAATGCAGAGATATTCACATGCCACATCTAGAAAGAACATGGAAATTTAGTACATATCACTTCTAGATAGCAAAGCCAATAACCAACCCACTAACAATTTCACCCCTCTACGTACCCCTCTCAAACTCTAACCAAACACCACCACAACCCTGAAGCACAACAAACAGCACAAACTTCACTACACTGCAACAACAAAACAAACCACACATAGTTTTGCACGACAGCACACAAAGGCTACCGACCGTAAAGCACCCAGAAGCTCAGCGAACAGTGTTAACCAAACTGAAGCTGCCAACAGCATATCACTGCTCTCTTGCACTTATCACGCTTGTTCACACTAACTCACCCCACACCCCCTTTCCTTTTCAGATCCGCCAGAGGCCCAGGGGACCACTCCGGTGGTGATAGTGTGCAGTACACATATCCTTTAACATTAACATTAACATTGAAAAGAAACCACGCCGTTAGAGAGAAGTTTTGTTCACATTGACCAGCTAAACAGTCTTAATTTAACTATTGCGTCCTTCCTCCTGTTTAAGGTCATTATAAATGCAGACATTGCACTGTGTGTCCTTTTACTGATGCAATCAAAGAGATAACTGAGACAACACACTCATTGTCTGAGACAAAAGTTGTCTATGCATTAAGATGCCTCTACACATTTCTCTGAATAAAATAAAAAAAGAGAGACCAGGCAGTGGGCCTCATTGTGACTCCGGCGGTAGCCGTGCTTGTAAAACTGGCATGGCTGCTCCTGGAGGCATTTCTTTCTGGCACCCGGGAATGGGCAATTACTGGGGCATTACAGCCCCAGCAGACCCGGTAATTTACCATTACCGGGCGCCGGATAATATTACTCCCCATTCCCATTTGAGTCGCATTGGACTCAACAGTAATGGGGAGGTCGGATGCACCGGTACCATTCGTGAATGATGCCGGTACATACAACATGGTCTGCTCGCGGGTGCCGGTTCGCAAAGGCACTCACGAGCAGACCTTGTAGTTTGCCTCACCGGTAACAACAGTACCGGCAAACTTACCGGTACCGTGGTTACTGGACCGGCAAACTTATAATGAGGCCCAGTGTATTTCAGAACATTGATCAAACACACACTATACAGTAACAGAATAACCCTTTAGTAGGTCATTATCCGTACAGTGTGCAAAAATAATATCTGATTGCTAAGAACCATATTAAAACCATGCACTGGAGTTTATGTTTACTTTTACTACCCAGTCTCCTTTTTGGTTATTCTTGTGAGTGAAAAACATTTTTCTTTACTTTCTATTGAAAGTCATGGTTGCCAAAAATGAATGCAGCACAATTGATCCATGAACGTGGAGCAAAAAGAAGTAAACCTTGAACATATATTTTCATTACAAAGACAAGATTATAAGTATGAACAATCAAAGATCTATAGAGGCACACTGCAGGCAATAAAAGGTTATGCTTAGGTGATTTCATGATTCATCTCCCGTCCATAGACGACACCTACTGAAATGGTTTACATCTTGATACGTTTCACAATGCCTGCATGTATGGGCCATCTAAGATACTTCAAAGAATACTATGAGTTATTACACTGATTTGATTGAAAAAAGAGACAAGTGGACTTTAATAAAACTATTCTGTCGTGTTTACACCACTGGCTACACCAAATAAGAATATACAAGTACATTTTGAGAAAACATTGTGGTACATTTGCTCTGCTTTCCCTGGCCCTCATTACGACCCTGGCGGAATCCGCGGTGCTAAATGCACCGCGGAGCATGGCGGAAAGCCGCCGATAGCGCCATGGGGGTTGGCGGATTTACCACCCCATGCCGACCTTGGCGGAGCGGTAAATCCCCAATCCCCATTTTACCCTTCCCCATTCCCATTCTTGCCCCATAGGGTATAATGGGAGTGGGGAAGGAGTTAATTACGCCGCCGTAAAGTACGGCGGCGTAATTAACAACGAGGTCCCTTAGCGCCATGGTTTTCTCCGCCCGGTAAAACCAGGCGGAGAAAACCTCCATGGCGCTAGGGGAACTCGTAGTACGGCGGACGGGTCCGCCGCGATTACCGCTGGCAGAAACCCACTCCGCCAGGGTCCTAATGAGGGCCCCTGTCTTTTTTCTCTTTCAGTTGAACAAAGTACTTGAGGAGAAGAACTAAAACACTTAATCAAGTAAGCATGAATATTGAACTGGTTAAAACAAGTAATGTTTTAATATTACAATTATGAAGTATACAATCCTCGGTATGTATATCTACTGTGTTTGTTAAATCCTGGATATGATGACAACTATCAAAAGAAAAACTACAATAATACGCATTCAAACTGCATCAAATGAATCCCGCTCAAGTATCAGTTCGGATGAAGCTTCCTGTATCTTGTCTCATGAATTGGTTGCTGAGGGCCGAAACTCTATTTCTGTCTACATGTAGTTTTAAGCTGATTTGGCTGTGGCCTTAACTGTAAGTGTGTATTCCTTCTCAGCAAATACAACGACGTGAAGTGCCACCATATGTTAGAAGATGGAATTCAAAATTGGTTACCCCTGTCTTCAAAATAACACATAAACAAGAAAGGTTAAGGGTCACTAATTGTCAGTATTTCATATGAGGATTGATTTTGTTCTCCGTATTTCACACTGCCTGTGCTCATACATCCTTGTAGGCCAATATCCTGAAAAGAAAATGAATACTTCGTTAAAAATAATAAAAAGAAAAATGTTGTTTCTCTACATGAAAGAAGGGATTAGGTGGAAAGTCCTATGAAATAAAGTTGTTGTTCAGGGACATATGTAGTCAATTCTAATTCACTCTTACATCACGTAATAGGTGAAGATTATGTCCCCTGGAAAGTAAGAACATCTGTCTGGATTAATTGTTTGTTCATGCAATTTTGACTGGGTATGTCAGGAATTGTACAGTGACACCTTTTTTTTTTATAAGTGCCACGAAGCAAGTCACTGATCTGGTCACTCACATTATGAGACAGTCTAGATACACAATACCTATCTCGATGTAAAAACATTACTCAAAGAAATACCAGCACTTTATTTTTAATTCCTTTAAAAATAAATCTACAATTGGATGTTCACCAGAACTCAAAACAATGTATATTTGGTTTGCACACGATTTTTCTGTCAAATTGAGTTCCAAAGAAATATCATGGTATATGGCTTCTTTAAATGCCCACTGGTCTTCAATGTAATTTACTGTGTAATGTATATATCTTGGAGACAGCACGTTTAGGAATACATACAGGGGAGGAATGACACTTGTTGACATTTTAGCAGAGCAAACAGAAAACGTTTTTGGGAGACATGGTCAAAATCATATCAAGTGCCAAATGTGTTAAATGGAGTGCAAACACCTTTAGGGAACATGTGCCAAATGTGTTAACTGGAGTGTAAAAACCTTTAGGGATCTTCATGTAATCATTGAATGTATGGCAATATTTTTGATAAATGGGGTAATAATGTGGACTTTAGTGGGTGAGTTTAGTAAGGGCACATGTGCAGCATGTCTTATCATGCATCATTAAAGTCTATCATAATGGCACTGTCATGGCCCAGGGGCCTTAACCCAATCCTTCTCTCTTTGCCCAGAACCTGCCAGCCCTCTTCAACTTCCTACCTTCTCCTGCTACTCCCCTTTCCTCTCTCTCTGCACTTCCTTCACCATCTCCGATGGATGTACCACACCTCTGTACCCCTCCTCGGAAAACCTTCCAAGGTGGTGACTGACTACACTCTGAATGCTTGATCTGCTGTCAAACATTCTTCTGACATCTGCCTCCTTCTTGAAGACTTTGATCTTGATGTCTTCGCGCTTACTGAGATGTGGTTCAATGCCAGCTCAGTTACTGCTTTTGACTCCCTTCTCCCTGATGGCTACAAGATCCTCCCCAAACCTCAGCCCAACCGCTCTGGCGGTGGAGTAGCACTGATCTTCCCTGAGTGGGTCCCTTCCTCTCTCATATCCACCACACAATGATCCTCCGTTGAAATCCTTGTCTCTCACCCTTGCCACTATCTGTCTGTCTTCCTCTCAGAATGGGTCACCTTCACATATTTCTCCTGACCTCTACTTCTAAACTCCTGGTCCTTGTAGATTTCAACATCCACCTGGGCACCACTTTTCTTGCCTCTTCACTCTTCTGTGATCCCTTTACCTCTCTCTCCCTCACTATTCTCCCCTCTGACCCTACCCACTCTGCCGATCACACTCTTGATGCCTTCATCCCTGCAGATCTTCCACTCTTCATCTTTTTCCATTGTTCTTATTACCCCTCTCTCCTGGCCTGACCACTCTCTTGTCATCTGGGACCTCTCGGTCCCCTGACCACACTGCCACCAGCACTGCCAGTCTCCTTCGTGGTCATCTGTCGATCAAACGGGTGCCAGCTGCTGCATTTGCCTCCACCTTTATCCCCCCTCCTTCCCCTCCGCCTGACTCTCCCACCGACTCTGTCCTTTCCAATCTTTATCTTGCTATCACTAATGCTCTTGACATTCTTTCCCCTTTCATGAGGATCCGTCTGAAACCTGCCTCCAAGCGTAACAGCTAGTTTGACTTCAATCCCCTGACAAACTAGCCAGTCGCCTACTCCAAAGTCAATACCAACTCTCGATCGTTTCCAGGAAGATTGCTCACATACAGGCCTGTATCTCTGGTGCCTCTAACAACACAGCTCAACTCCTAACAATCTTCAAGGATCTAGCCAATCCATCTGCAGTCTCCACCTTGCCTCTTCCTTCTCAGGACCCCTGTACTTCACTGGCCACCAATTTCTCCACTAAAATTCAGGACACTCTGACATCTCTCTCTTCTTCCCTTCCTCTATCCCTCCCCCTGTTCCCATGACTCCTTTGTCCTCTTTTCCACCCACACCCACTCTTTCCTCCTTCTCACCTATCACAATGGATGAGATCTCTAGAGTAGTCCTCTCTATGAAGGTCTCATCCAAACCAGTGTTCCATTGTTCTTCTAGAACCATTAAGGATGATATCTCGCCCCTTGTCCCTGCAACCATTCCCTAGAATCTGGCTCTTACCCTTCTTCTCTCAAACACTCCATTGTGCACACCCTCCTAAGAAAGCCTTCTTCTGACCCCTCATGTCCATCCAACTACTGCCCTATCTCTACTGCACCCTTCCGTGGGAATCTCCTAGAGAGGTTGGTCATTCCCCAACTGACCCAACATATTGAGTTTGTTGGTGGTTTACATGACCCTCAATCTGGATTCCGAGCATCCATAGGCATGGAAACTGCTGGCAAGACCACCCGTGAAGAATTGCTTGCAGATCTTGAATCTAAGTCTCCTGTTCTCATTCTCTTTGACCTCTCTTCCGCCTTTAACACGGTCAACCATTCTATCCTCATGAAGCAGCTCCAAGATACACTTGGTATCTCAGACCGCCCACTGGATTGGTTGAACTCCTTCCTTATTGACCACCGTTCCCAGGTGCTCCTGGGCTCCTTCTCCACCACTCTCTCTACTTGTGGTGTTCATTCATGACTGCCTACCAGCTATTCAGTCTTGGTGCACCTCCAATGATCTCTATCTAAATGCCATTAAGACCGAGAGCCTGCCTATCGGGGCACCTGCTACCATTTTCCCTCCTGCACTCTGGCCACCCTCTATGGGCTCACCTCCCTCTCCTTTCACTGAGGCCAGAAACATCAGGGTCAACTTCGACCCCTCTCTCTCTTTTACTCTTCAAATCTTAGACCTTGCCAAGAAGGCCCACTTTCAACTTCACCTCCTTAGAGGTATTCTTCCTTTCCTCACCTTCCCCAGAAGCTCAATTTCTCTAGAGCTCTGGTCCACTGCAGGCTAGATTATCATGACAGACTCTTCCTCAACATGCCCCTAATTTAGCTCTGTCCTCTTCAACTAATCCAGAATAGGACTGTGAGACTTATCCTTGGCCTTAAGCCCTGGGACGATATTTCTCCAGCTCTAAAATCTATCCAGTGGTTCCCGGTTGTTACAAGTATCAAATTAAAGACCATCTGCATCATCCACAAGACTAGGTCCACACTGCCTGCAACTCTCTCTTACTAAATACTCTCCTTCCAGATCCCTTTGTTCTTTTGGCTCCAACTCTCGGCTGATCAAATGCGTCCCCAATCAGAGAGCTGGGAGCAGATCTCTCTCCTCAGCTGCCTCCCTCCTATGGAATGTTCTCCATCTTTTTCTCCATTTTGAAAGAGACCACCTCCAGTTCTGCAAACAACTCAAGACCTTTCTCTTCTCCTCCTCCTTCCCACTCCTGTGATAACCATCCCGCACTGTCGCTGCGATTGGCGGCCTGGTCCCTCAAGAGTCAAACAGGGTCTTGGCCTTCTGCCCAATTGCAACCACACCACCCTTCACTGTCCACGGGGCCCACGCTTGCCTGTCAGATGGTGTTCGCCTGTGCCCACACTTACCTGTTGGGCGGTAGACATCCCTCTTACCCTTGGTTGTCCCCACCCATGCACCTACCTGTTGCCTCCCCAACAGTTGCCTATTGCACTTCCTCAATCTAGGGGACCTTAATAGCACTTACCCTCATCTCACTCCCTATCTTTTTTTTTCACTGCACTTCCACACTCTGAATATCACAAGGCCTAGTTGGATCACTGTCTCTTTCTATTTATTCTATGTATTCATTGTTATTTCCATTGTTTATTTTTCTCCTTTGTTCCCTTCCTGTGTGCTTTGTGGCACTTTTAAACAATGTCTTGTCGTCTAAGCGCCTTATACATGCTCAATAAATAAATACAATGCATATCTTTGTGATGCATTTGGGAAACATGAAACCGGGGTCTGTGAAGATGTCATCATGGTGATGTTATTTGTAGGGGGGACTAAGGTTGTTAATATTGTTCACTTTATCGGTTTTTACTGTTGTTCACTATATGGGTTTTTACTTTTGTTCACTATATCGGCCATAACAAAAAATGAATTTCTTATCTGTAGATTGAAAAATGTGACAGGGAATCTAAGGAACATCAACATGGCTTTGTGCATTCAACTTTAAAAAGTAACTTAAAGAAACACTTGACACCAATTTAGCGTAATGCTACTGTGTGGAGGACAAGAATGAGAAGTGGCTAAACGGCTGGCTCAGCACTCACACTGCTACTATTAAACACTGATCCCAATCATAAAGGTAAAACAATCACAGCCAAGAAGTTTACCTCCCTTGCATTTTGTGGTAACAGGAGTTAAGGGAAAGTTAAACTCTTAGAAGGTGTTTGAATGTTAGACAGAATCAAACCAAACAGCTATACTACAACAGTTGCAAAATAAAAGGATGTCCAATCAATGTCAGTATATATATATATATTTACTTTAATTAATCAACTAAATTACACAACTATTTAAAACAAGACTCTAAATGGGGAACAAAAAGGTGCAGGCACTCTGCCAACTTTAGCAGAGAGGAAAAAGGCAAGCATTACAGAAATGTCACTCACAGGGTTATGTTCTTTCAGAAATAAAATGCAAAAGATGCCTTAACCAGTCTCTAGGGCCCAAGAACAATATCAAGAGTACATTGTTCATTTCTTAGATGGCTCAAACGGGTCAAAATAGGCTTCAAGATGCATTGCTGGTGAATTCAAACTTGTTCAAAGGGAGCAAGTTGCATTGATCAGAGACAGCGGGTCATTGTTGAGTCAGATTCGAGCGGTGATCCATGCAGTTTGAAGGTGGTATTGCGAAAGGAAGGTCAAGGGATTACTAGGATCACTTCAAAGATTAAGCATGGTTCAAAATAATGAGCACTGCTGATTTGGGTTGATGAAGGAGTTTCTGTCAAGCTGTAATGCAAAGTCCTGGTGATACCACAGAGGATTGAAGTCATCTGCACGGTACACTGTTGCTCAAGTGGGGCAGATGACTAGGCTCTGCTGGGACGATGAGGAGTAAAACTGGTTTGATAGATGCAAGCAGGAGTTTGAACAGGAGTGCCAAAGTTAGCACCGCAGGTACTAGTAGTTCAAAAGTGGCAGAGTTCAAATGCAATAGAAAGTGGTCTGAGCAATGAAAACAGGAGATCTGTCTGCTTTGGGCTATTGTATTCTGTGTGCCCCATTGCATGTGGCTCTGGCAAAAGGACAGCCTTTTTAAGTCTCTGATCTGAAAGCTTAGGGAGCTTTGCAAGGAAAGTGCTAGGACTTGGTCATCAGAAAGTCACCCAAAATTAGAGTTGGGGATGGGTTTAGAAAGAACTCTTTTCCCAACAGAGTCCAAACGAATTGTTCCTGAAGTCCCTGAGGAAGAAAACATGAATCCAACAAGGAGTGGGAGAGCCCTCTTTTACATGTAAAAGGCCAGAGAGGATAGGATGGAAGTGTTACTGCATTAAGTGGTCCAATCTCTGTCCTTGAGTCCTCAAGCCCACTTATGCTCGTTGGCTGCCCTACCTCTGCTCCTTTCCGAGTATGCAGCTTCAAAGGCTCTCTGTGGTGCCACTCACTAGAGTGAGGCAGGAATTGGATGTGGAAGTCAGGCAC
Organism: Ambystoma mexicanum; assembly: GCF_040938575.1. Taxonomy (NCBI): domain Eukaryota; kingdom Metazoa; phylum Chordata; class Amphibia; order Caudata; family Ambystomatidae; genus Ambystoma; species Ambystoma mexicanum. The sequence continues at coordinate 1,245,259,148 of NC_090930.1, read as the reverse complement.
TCAATCGTCTCCTAGCAACAGCTAGTGGGTCTGACAGGGAGCAGTTAAAAATCCTCCCAGAGCTTCAACAGAGTCAGGCACTCTGTCTTTTGTCTCGTTCACTGGAATGCAGATAGTCAAGCTACATGGGATCCACATAGTCTCTCATAGATGGTCTGAGCTCACAGATATGTGAACTATCCTCCACCATACCAAAACCTACATATGACTTATATGTCAGAATTGCCCTGCCACCAGGTCATAGTTTAGCATAATTAATATTGTTTTGGAGCAAAGGTGCACACTTAAATGCATCCTCCCTACTGCAGTGACTTTGCTGTCACAAAGGTTATCAAAAAATGACCTGATACAGCAAGGCACAGGTATCCCAAAATGTTTGGCATGGAGCTTTCTGAAAGGGTAGAAGGCAAGGCTGGCATGGAGTTTTCTGAAAGAGTGGAACGCAGTGTTTGCATATAGCTTTCTGAATGGGTGGAAAGCAGGGTTGGCATTGAGCTTTCTGAAAAAGGTGGAAAGCAGGACCGCAGAGAAGGAGACTGATGAAGCAAGGAACTGGTGTCACTAAGCTTTTGAATTGGACCTTTCTGAAAGGGTGTTTCAATTAGCAGACCCATCTTTCTGAAATGGAATTACCTGCATCATGCATTATTATTTATTGTTACACCCAGCTGGGTAATCCTGAAACATACCTTCAATGTCCTGGTTTCTTTTCTGCATTTCTTCAATTGCCCAAACCACTCGACTATCCCTTTGAGTTTATTCTATGTTAAGTTGAATGCCATCAGCTTGTGGTTGGACGGGACTAATGATGTTTGCAGTGATGCCTTATTTGACAATGGTGGTGGTGATTCAGCAGCCTGCCTTGCCACACAACTCACAGGATCACGTGGGATGTTCTCTTTTAGGAGCCAGACCATTGCAAGGCTTGAGTATGAACTAGCAGGCAAAAATAAACGTGTTAAACAGTCCTTCCCTTGCTACACACCAGCCTGCTGACACACTGCCCTGATCACAATTGGGTCTGCTCAAATGCTACTGCAGTTCAGGAAGGAACTCAAGACCCTGCTCCTCAGGGACTACCTATGTGCAATACCAGCTACTCCTAGGTACATACCGCCACTGCTCTGTGGGATTGCCAATCTACTATACCTATAACCTCCCCTTCCACAAACCTCATTTAACCCAACCTTCCTTTTATATTTAAACGTGTTTATTTTAAACAGGCAGGTTATGGCAATACAAAGCTTAATCACTTGCGACATGTAGCATACAGTAATCCCATTTGACTTAACCCTACCTTCTTACACAGTGCTCTTTGGCACCCTAGCTAGGTTTGCACTACATAAACCCAAGTACAAAATTCAAATGGCATAATTGTTGTCATGCACATGGTTATTTATGTTGCTGTGTGCAATGTCATAAATAACACATTGGTGTGAATACAGATTGCACATCTAACATGGGATGATCGATTAGGTCATGAGGTAGCCCGCTAATTTCCATTCCACTGTCCAGGTGTCATGACATTTGCAAGCGGCGCTTAGCATGTTTCCGTCGCAGCTATTTGAAACTTTGTCATTTTCACTGTTGGGTTTTCGCTGCAACCATTTTCACTGCATTTTTGTTTAAAATATATAAATGTGTTTTGTGTTTGGGCTAGTGGATTAAGGGTGGTGGGTGTCAGGGTTAGTTGGTGGGGATGGGTTACAAGTGGGCGGTGGAAAACATGTGGTGCAAACAGCCGCAATGAAAACACCGCCGTGACAATACCAATGATTAAAATAGCCGGGATGAAAACATGGGAAACCATAAGGGATTAAAGAAACACATGTAGTTAGTACAGAACTTAAATACATTTTCAATCACATTTCTGTCAGTGGATGGCATGGGTTTTGTTCTAATATATATAAGTTAAAACCTCCCTTTATTTTTCTAGAACATTTTTACTGGATTTGTATTATTCATTTCGCTCACTGTTGCTAAAATTCATTCCACTTTCACATATCCGAAAGGCAACACTTAACAATCTTTACATGCAACTTTTCCTGCCTCTGCCAAAAGTGCACACAATGGCAATAATGCATTGCCACATTCATGGATATGCAATGCACAGTGACATAGATCAGGTTTTGTGTTGTAGAAATCATAGTTTTAATGTGTGTTACGGCTCTCCCATTGTACAGGTATATTATTTAGTCTATGAGCTTCATTGCCATATTTCGGCAGAATTAACACTGCACTACTGCCAAAATTGATTACCGTTACTGCTACGTGGTCCCCTCGGGTTCACCACAGGATTTCAAGTGGTGGCATGGCGGTGCAAATCCCCATTTTCAGAGTCCATAGGACTCCATCAGGTGCTTGGCAGAACTACTGCTGGCGGTACTTCTGCCATGGCAATTCCACCAGAAATTGGTAATAAGGAGTAAGATTGACATCTAGCTTTTTGCTGGAGTGTTAGATGACAGCGGTGTAGGCTGTCAATAAAGAGCTCCTTCTGGTTGCCTGAAGCTTGTGCCAATATTTTTATGACAATATGAAATCCTGCCGGAAAAAGGATCCCACGTTGCTCATGTGTGCTCAATGTATTTTTTTGCCTGCATGGATTGTCTTCTGCTCTTTCTCCTTGACTTTCCACTCCTGAAAGCTTTGGATTCGGTTAACACTACAATTTGGGCTGTGACATGAGTTCTAACACAGGAAAGCCGAATATTGGCTCTCTCACCAGTGGCATAAAGAAAGGAAAATTCTGGAGGCCTGTGGTGAGAAGACTAGCCTCTCCCTACAGCTGCTCATGCCTGTGGGCCCTGGATCTTTAGAAATCTCTGTTGCTTCGCCTACTGCCTCCATTTGTGCAATCTGCTCCCTGAGGCACAGCCGGAAAAATAGGAGCATATTCCAGAACACAGAGGTTTAGAAGCAATGTATGAGTGAATCTGTGCGTACTCATTTTGTTTCCTAAATCACACTGGGTACTCTCCACCTTACCTAATGTTGCTACTGATAAAGAAAAATAGTCAGCCCTCCACTGCAGCTGTGGGTTTTGTATAACTGTTCTGAATGGGCCCCAGTTCTGTTGGTTGGAAAAGGGGACAAAACACGGCTAAATACTGCACTAGGAGCAGGAAATAATGAATGTTCTAACTCTTCCTTCTGCATCTGCCCCAACCCTCATGCTAATGCAGTAAAGTGCAGTACAGTACAGTGCAGTGCAGTACAGTGAGCTTAAGTGTGGTGGCGGACTCTTGAGTGGGTACTTTCCAATAGAACAGGTCATTTAGCTGTGTTTGTTCTCAAAGAGGGGCGCCTATGGATAATTTTTTCATTGTTTTCAGGGACTTAGGTTTAGTCACTCTAAGTGTCCTAGGGTCATCCAGACATGGACCTCTTGCTCACTGTGCTCAGAGAGGCACAGCTCCACCTCACTAATGAGGCCCAACAAGGGTGAAACAAGTGTATGGGGTTGCTGTTGGTACTCTTGTTCAGAAGAGAATTGCCATAGCATTTTGGTGCTGGACTGCCCATGTGGGTGGGACAAAGACTGATATGCAAATGGCTATTTCCCTTCTGTGAAAGGTACAGTGAGCTCAAGTGTGGCTGAGGACTCTTGAGTGGGTACCTTCCCATAGAACATGTCATTTAGCTGTTTTCCTTCTCAAAGAGGGGCGTCTATGGACTATTTTTTAATTGTTTAAGGGACTTAGATTTAGTCACCCTATGTTTCCTAGGGTTTTCCAACGTTGACCCCTTGCTCACTGTGCTCAGTGAGGCACAACTCCACCTCCCTGATGGGGCCCAGCAAGACTGAAACACGTGTATGGGGTTGTTGTTGGTACTCTTGTTCAGAACAGAATTTCCATAGAATTTTGGTGCTGGACTGCCCATGTGGGTGGGACAAAGACTGATATGCAAATGGGTATGTCCCTTCTGTGTAAGGTACAGTGAGCTAAAGTGTGGCTGAGGACTCTTGAGTGGGTACCTTCCCATAGAACAGGTCATTTAGCCATGTTCATTCTCGAAGAGGGGTGCCTATGGACTATTTTTTAATTGTTTTAGGGACATAGGTTAAGTCACGCTAAGTTTACTAGGGTCATCCAGATGTGGACCCCTTGCTCACTGTGCTCAGAGAGGCACAGCTCCACCTCACTGATGAGGCCCAATAAGGCCGAAACATGTGTATGGGGTTGATGTTTGTACTCTTGTTCAGAACAGAATTGCCATAGCATTTCGGTGCTGGACTGCCCATATGGGTGGGACAAAGACTGATATGCAAATGGTTATTTCCCTTCTGTGAAAGGTACAGTGAGCTAAAGTGTGGCTGAGGACTCTTGAGTGGGTACCTTCCCATAGAACAGGTCAGTTAGCCATGTTCATTCTCAAAGAGGGACGCCTATGGACAATTTTTTAATAATTTTAATATCAATTATCTAAAACAGGGAGTACAACAGACATCATCCGACGTCGCAAAGCAAATCTCTCTCAATGCATTACAAAAAAAATAAGTAATCTTATATAGCAAAAAATCATCACAGGTGACGTTTAATCAAAGTATTACTCACGTCATCCTTCGTGGCAAACTACAAAAACTATTGAGGAAAGTGATTGGGTCTAAGGAACTATCTAAATATACACACTATAGTAGTATGGGACAATGAGTGAAAGTGATAGGTTTCTTAAAATCAGGTGGTGCAACTAATCCCTCCCTTCAAAATGGCTACTATGAACTTCACTAAATACACAATGTTCCATTGTCTCTGCAACTATAGGACCCCTAATTACATGGTCCCCTACAATAGGCTTGTACTCTAACCTTCGTCATTACTTTTCCACCTGCGTCTAGCTGCACGCAGATTGGACTTCCAGGTGCTGGTGAGCTTGTCTAAAACAGAGCTTCCCACCAATTAGCATATTCATCTATCATCACCTCAGTGGTCTGCTGACAATTAAGACTTTGAGCTTGTCCTTGAGAGCGTTCTGAGCTCTGTAGAATTTGGGGGAGTGAAGGCACGCTCTGCCCTCATGCGTAGCTGTGACCATCTTGTCCGTCCAACTTCATCTGTCCATGTGACTGTAGACCATGATTTTGAGCTTCTTGTGTATTAACATACTATTTTCTAATAGACCTCTGAAGTATTCCTTGTTTTATTCATGCCTTTAGAACAGATGCTTTTTGTTTCACATGATTTTGTATCCAATACCTGCTCATTCCCGCCTGATAAGACCTTCTTGGCTTGGCTTCATGATTCATCCAACCTCGCTTTTCTGAGATTCACTTTTAATTCATTTGTTTGCTTACTGTGACATACCGACAAAGGAGGCCTTCCTTTTTTCAGACCAATTCTGCTATAACACATAGTGGAAACATCCATCCTTTATTCTTTATGCATGTATGTATAATTTGACGCATGCCGCAATTTATTCACTACATAGCTTGCCTTAAGAATACCTTGTCTACTTGTGTTTCTCTGCATCTGTACATGTGTAAAACAACTTGATATCTTCATCAATTTTTGTGGCATAAGCTTCTTCACCTTCATCCCAAGATGTCACTTATTCTTGATTCTTTCTTGATGCATGAAGTCACCATTCATCTTGTCCATTCATTTGCTATGCTTCTTCCGGGATTTCATTCAAATGGCCATCATATTGTCTCGTACGCAGGTATGGTTTTCTCAATGGGAACCTTGCTTCCAGGATTCTCTTTGATATTGGCATTCTTAATGGTTCCGCGCTTGTCTCAAACTCTGGCTCCCAACATATAGGCAATATAGGTGAAGTGTTTGAGGTGGGGGGGCTTAGCTGCTCCTCTACACAATGTTCTTGCCCACATTCAATTGGGGCAATTTGTTTTCTGGACTGGGGGAAACCAAACCAGTCATCAGGACAGCCTGCGGGGAAGGCAGGGGTGCAGCCGGTAGTGGGGTCCAGTATCCAGCAGTTACCCGGGGGAACTCAGGGGCAATTTCCCACATTTTGCTAGTGACACCCCGTCATTGTCAGTACCAGCTCCGGGTGGAGGGCAGGGGTTGCTCCCACCCAGGTATGGTCTGGAAAAATGGGGGAGCAAAGATAGTGTCCCAGTGCCAGACAGGGTGCAAGGAATCAGTGTCGTCGTTGGCTAGGAGCATTGCTCCCCTATTGTCAGCAGGGGTTTGTTTATACTGGCATCTAATGAGGTGAAATAGAAAATATGAAAAGGGCAATATGTGGATGTGTTTGTTCTGATTCATAGGGGAGATAACTCTTAGAAAAGACAGGAGGGGAATGATACAGCCTTCAAGACTAAGAGTATATGGGTAAATACTAGTATTTCCAATTGGAGCACAGGCCTTTCCATCTATGCTAGTGTCTTGATAGAAAAGAAGCCAGAACTGGGCGGAGGGCTATTCTGTTGTCTTAACACTATTGTGTTTACACAACATAAGTATGACCAGGCGGCTTGGCCCAAGTATGATGCGCAGCTCCGACAGAAAATAGCAAATCAGCCCGGGATGAGGTGGGACAAGAGGGATGTGAATAGTTGGCTGGATGAGATCACCCCAGCTGGTGGACAAAGTAAAGCCCCCCATTCCTTTTGTTTGGCAGAACCCAGTGCCTTTCACCCCCCAAGTAGGGCAGCTGACCCTAAATCTGCATGCTGACAGTTCAACAAAAAGCTGTGTGCAAAAGGGGCCACGTGTAGATTTAAGCACATTTGCTCTTTCTGTAGAGGATCCTCCCACACCGAAAGCAAGTGCTTCAAAAAGCAAAAAGAGAAGTGAAAATCGGGATATGTGGGAACGGGGGGCTGCAAATTCTGCTCAATTTGCCATTGCCTAATCCATGGTCATCTTTCAGACATTAGCATTACGGTTGAGTAATTACACCCGGGCGGCAAATTCTCAGTTCACAGCTTTCAGGAGGGTTTTAGGATCCCTTCTTCCGCCACCAGTAGTGTCTTAATCCCTAAAAACCAGGAGTCCTTGCGGCTAGATCCAGGGAAAGCGAGGAAGAATATTGTGAAAGATCTTAGTCTCGGTAGGGTAGCAGAGCCATTTAAATGCCCCCGCCCCCCGTTCAAAGATTTTATCTGCAGTTTAGTGCCCAAAAAGGAGGAAGGGGATTTTAGGCTAATGCAGACATTGTCATATCCAAGGGGTGAGTCATTTAATGATGAATTGTTCAAGGCTTATATGTGGTGCTTTATGCATCACTCGACTTGGCAATCAGCAAGCTGTGGTCCTGGGAAAAGGGGCTTTGATGGCTAAGGCCAACATCGAATCCGTTATTACCTGTACACCCAGCTGATTTTCGGCTCCTAGGGTTTCAGTTTGAGGGCAGACTGTATTTCGATAAATGTATGCCAATGGGTGCTCAGTCTCATGCGTTTATTTTGAGAGGTTTAGCAGGTTCCTTGAATGGTCTTTTGTGGATAGCACAGCACCAGAAGAAGTGATATATCATTTAGATGATATCTTGTTTTTGGCGGGACCTGGCAAGGCGTCTTGTGGGAAGGCTCTGGAGGCATTTATTGAGATGGCTGCTTTGCTAAGGGTGCCATTGGCAGCAGAAAAGACAGCAGGCCCTTCCACTTGCTTGAAGCTTCTGGGTATAGAATTTGATTGGGTAACCAGGGAATCGAGGCTTCCCAAGGACAAGTCGCAGAGTTCAGGGGTTCTTTGGAGAGGTGCGTGACAGTAAAAAAAAGGACTCTTAAGGAATTGCAGGTGCAGGTGGGCCAGCTACATTTTGCATTGAGGGTGATTCCAATGGCCAGGCCTTTCTCTCACATCATCACGAGGGCTATGTCTGGTTGACAGGATCAACAGCACCATACGAGGTTGACTAATAGGGTAAAGGAAGACATAAGGTTGTGGTTGACCATTTAGGAGGATTTAAATGGGAAAGTGTTGTGGTCCTCGCCGCCGGCCATGAGCAGCGAGCTGGCTTTGTTCACGGATGCTGCCGGCTCTGTGGGGTTTGGGGTAGTGTTTGGTACATGGTGGTGCATGCAATGGTGGCCTGCGGAATGATCAGAGTCTGGGTTAACTAGGAATGTCACGTTTTTGGAGCTTTTCCCGATACTAGTGGTGGTCCATGTTTGGGGAACAAACTGGCAGGGAAACGCATTGTTTTCTGGTCTGACAGATTGTCTGTGGCTGTGGTGATTAACAGACAAACAGCAAAATGTGGAATAGTTCTCTGCATACTGAAGAGGTTGATATTGTACCGTTTGCAAAATGGGATTGTGTTTAGGGCATGCCATGTCTCAGGGGTCCATAATAATTCAGCAGATGCTTTGTCTTGTTTTAAGAGGGTGGAGTTTCAGAGGTGGTGTCCCATGGCAGACAAGCAAAGTTCCCTGTGGACTTTTGGATCATTGCAGCCATTGCTCAGCATGTTGATAGCCTCTGCAGTCCAGCTGAAGACTAAAAAAGCCTATGAAGCAGCAGTGGGGGTTATTTGGGGTTTTGCAGTGACAACGAGTTGAGTGAGATTGGTAATTGGTATAATGTAGCATCTTACTTACTTAATTACAGGTGTTGAGGGACCAGCGTCGGTCGCTGACTTTCGCAAGGACACAGGTTACGGCCATTCGCTTTTTCTCAAAGTTGCTGGGAGGGGTTGGGGGTGGGGAGGTGTGGATTTTGCCATCTATTTTGCAATTAAAAAGGTATTCCAATGTTGGGGTGAGCAGTCCTGGCCCCGCGATGCACGCAGGCCAATAACATTGGCTATTCTACACAGTATGTTAGGGGTTCTCCCAGTATTTTATGAGTCTTTTTATGAGGGATTACTGTTTGCTGCGGCATATAGTTTGGCATGTTTGGGGGCAGTTAGTGTGAGAGCTGGTCGCAACTTCCAGAGTGGACCAGTTGGGAGGAATGAAGTGGGTCCATACGCATCTCTTACCCGACCACGTGAGGTTATATCTGCCAAGATCTAAGACAGACCAGTTGGGTAAGGGGGCCTGGGTCACATTGTTTGCAGCCTCCTGTCAGGAGTGGTGTCCTAGGATCCTCCTGGAATGTTACATGACAGTGAGACCGGTGGGTGGTCATCATAATTTATCCATCCACGCGGGGGGATGTTCCTTTGATGCAATTCCAGTTTACAAAGGTCATGCAGAAGGCATGCAGGCAGTGGGTTTGGCTACAGCGAATTTCACCTCCCATTCCTTTTGCATAGGTGCAGAGACTGAAGTGGTAGGGGTTGGTCTGCCCTTGCAAACTCTACTGTGTGTCGGGAGATGGAGGTTTGACTGTTTTCAACGCTTTGTGTGACCGTCTCTTAGGCCAGTGGTACAGCATTAAGTGAGCCCTGCCCTAAATCTGCACATTTTTCTTGCAGGAGTGAGGCCCACGCCGGGGGTTGCTTGGGAATGTGGCCATTCTCTTGTATCGAGAGCATCAGCGAGGCTGAGAGAGCCGGTGTGGAGTGACAAACAAGTGCATGAGGGATTTGCATGTTACTAGTTGGGAGCAGGGGGTTTGTGCCTTAGACTGCTCCGGGACATTTTTGTTGGAAACATTGGAGCATGGACGTGTACCACATCCAGATGTGTTGGTACTTCATGTAGGTGAGAATGACTGGGCCAGGTGGGGTAGGCGGCAGGTGAGGGAATTTATAGTCAATGAGTTGGCATTCCTAGTGCACCATTTCAAGGATACAGTCATTGTATGGACAGAAATTATTCCGAGGCGGGATTGGGGGAATGGGGTTAGCCCTGCAGCCACAAAGTTATTGGTAAGGAAGTTAATCATGGAACTGGCAAAGTTGACACGCATGCCCCTAGTGTGCAGTTTTAAGAAAGGTGTGTTAAGACTTTCTTCCCCTGAATTCTTTCATACGGATGGTGTCCATCTCTCCCAGGAAGGGGTGGATGTTTTCATTCACAATATACTAGGGGATATTGAGCGGTTTATGTCCCCGGGCATGGGGGAGGGCTGCTGGATAGTAGCCCAATCAGCTCTGTGACGCTATGGATGGGGACCTATTCAATGGAGTGTATTAATGTTCGAACCATGACCAAAATGTTGCATTAGCAAGAGCCATGAATATGCGACTCGGGTTGTGGGTTGAGGGGTTCACTCACATCCAATAGGCCAAGCAGGCAAAGATGGTGGGGGTGACCCCTCGGGTTGTCCATTGGGTGGATTTTAGCCCAGGCTTGGGCCTTTAGACTGTCCGGCTGGATATTGGACTTCCTACAAGTAACCCTGGGCCAGTTTAGAGAGCCAGTAGGCCAATCAGGCATCTGGCGGGTCGGCTGAGCAGTTAGGATTCAAGGTCATGGTAACTGATGTTACACGATGTAAAAGAACTATTGGGTCCCCGTCATAAGTGCTGTAAAATGTAATAATATGCAGCCTGTTTACTTCCAAAAATGATGTGGTTTGTTCTTCTCTGTGACAAAGGTACTGTGCATGTGCTGGGGTTTAGAAGCCAGGGGCATACTACGAGTGCACCCCCCATAGAAAGAGACTCTTAAAGTGTGTGTTTTTGTATTTGCTATAATTTGCAGCAATATGGCGGAGTGGAATTTAAGAACAGTATCCATGTTGTACATCTTCGGGTTTAAATATCTGAGCAGCCTGCACACACATCTGGTACAATACAGGGAAGTTGCCAAAGAAAGGTCATTTTGCAAAACAATACTTGTACAATTGTATCGCTTCATCATTAGGTGTGTGGGATGTTCGGGAGTCTTTAAGTGCTGCTATTATCAAAGACAGGAATCGTTGTAAAGTCCAACCAAGTAGAATATATTCTTCAAAATGGTGTTGAGGATCCCACTAATAACATCCACGTGTGTAGGAGTAGCAGCTCCATTTTGCGCAATCACTGGCTAAAAGGGACATCAGCAGCTGAGCACTCACTTGAGGCTTTGACTTCATTCATCTACAGAAAATGTGAAGAATACTGATGAACACTTGGAATATATGTGTGCCATATGTTATGATTATTTTTCTGATCAACATTCAAAAGGTGATAAATAAAATAAAATGGCAGCACGAAAAATCCCTTTTCAGGATCACCTCGTAGTGAACGTATGCGATAACATTGCTGTTTCACTCTGTGCTCATTTACCCCTTTTCCCAGACTACCACATTTCCAACAATCACTGACACCACACAGCGGTTCAGACCACAAAAGACGCAGTTTTATGTACATAAAATTGGAGTCAACTAACAGGTGATCCACATATCATTTGCTCTTATTATGACTAAGCAACTATCGCTTTCAGGCTCCCACCTCCTTAAATCTAAAGTGCCAGATGTGTCTGTTGCCCATTTTACACAAAGCTCCCTCTGAGCTGGCTACCATTTTGATTCACCCAATTTTGGAGGCAGCCTTTCCTTTTCGCTCTTGGCTACCATACAACCTCACTCTGCTGTCACGAAGAAAACACTGTTAGGGCTCCCTACAGATTCTGGGTGTGGGTGCGTTATAGGGTGTATTGCTACCCGAGATATATTGAGTTCAAAAAGGGCCCTCCTGCTGTGATATCCTGTCCCGGCTCTGCAGCGGCCGGAGACAGGGTGGTGGAGGCCGGTGGTGGGCATCAGTGGTGCAGCTCCAGCAGGAGCTAAGAAACACACAGACACACATAGCTGGGTTCTCTGCCCCGGAACTGCCTCTGCTGAGCAGGGGCTTGGCTTTTATTAGACGCCTTGCGTCACCGCGTAGCGGGACGCAAGGCGGATACAACATTCCTCCTTTATTTTAACTTAAATCAAACAAAACCATATGGGATACATTTGCAATTCTTAACTTATGCAGGGTGCCCCCCTTACTAGAGTCATTATGGGGCTATCTGCCACACATAGTCTTTGAGCCGGGATGGTGGCTTGGTGGCGGATCTCAACTCGTATTCCCCACCCCTGGAACTGGGCCCCACTGTCTCTTTGGGTATCTCACCTTCAGTGTCCGGTTCACCCATTTCTGGTTCACTCCACAGCTCCAAGGTTCTGTCATTCGCACTGTCTCTGCCATGCGGGCACTCAGATTCTGCATCATTCGGCAGGAGGTCGTCTTCTTCTTGGGGACATTTCCTGTTGGTCCACAGGTCCCTTTGCACGGCCTTGAACCACGACGCATTTCGTGTTACTTGTTTGTGTCCTCTTTGTACTGTTATCATGGTTCCTTGTCTTCTGCTGATGGTCCATGAGACGGCCTCATAGCGAGAGTCCAACTTGGATTTCGATGGATTTCACAACATGACCACCTGGTCACCCACTCGGTGGTTGGATTGTTTCGCCCTTCTCTTGGCACTCATGTGTGCGTTGACCTCCTTTCTCTTTGCTTCTGTTCGCTCATTGTCAATCCTGTCAGGGCTTCTGCTGGGGTGATGTGGTATGGAGGAATTTATGACTGTGCCAAACATCAGGTCTGCCGGCGGGACATTTGTCGTACTGTGAGGTGTGATCCTATAGTTTCGCAGAAACCAATAGAGATCTACTTGCCAGGGGCTAGCATTGACCCTCAACAGTCGCAGTACCTTATTGAGTGTCCTCATAAATCATTCCACATCCCATTTGCTTGAGGCCCTCTGTTGAGGAAGTGCTGTTGAGAAAGGGCTGTCTACGGCTGGAGACGCTGTGACTTGCTGCCTTCATTTACTGTGGATGCGAACTGAACTGAATATTACTGGTACGATCCCAGCCTTCTACAAAGGATTCTGTGAAGACTGTTTGGTTTTCTTTTCTGTGCTAACGCTTACAGTGTTCCACTGTGTTTCCTCCGTAGGAAAGAAAACGAACATTTGAACTGCCTGTTTTTTTTTTTTTTTCTTCAAGTTCTGTGGTTTCCGCCCCTTTCCCCCACAATCCATATAGCCTCACGAACTCGCGCTTTTGCGCGTGCGCTTTTGAGGAAGTGCTGTTGAGGAAGTGCTGTTGAGAAAGGGCTGTCTACGGCTGTCCACGGGTGCCGAGGGTGGAGGGTTGCCCCCTTTTTTTGGTAATTGAAGCTCGGATTCAGTAAGCTTGTGCTAAGTTTACTTCTGAAGATTGCTGTTACTGCTGTTAGAGCGGATTGAGAGGGAGGTTTGGGTGAGTGTTATTCAGCTTATAACTTCTTGCTAAATTGCGTGTTGCATGAAGGGGATTACTTATACGCTGACATTGGGGATGCCAGCGAATATAGTGGTTACTAGAGCTTCAGTTAATCTCAAGCCTGCGACCCCTAAATCTTCCCCGATTATTGCTCTTAAAAAAAAATTAGGAGGGCTGCCTAGCGTGACTCCGGAGAGAAAGAGCTCTACCCGTGACATACAAGGGTTTTATATAACAAGGTGTGAGTCGGAGGTACTTACATCCACGTGTGCTGGAAATTACGCTGTGAGCGCTAACAATATGGAAGTGAGTGAACCGGCGCCACAAGTTACATGTGCGAATTCTAATGTCTCAATTTCGGATACCATCATCGCTAATGAGATATGTATCTCACAACGGCCGATTGATGGGACTGTGGTGGGCCCTCTCATTGACTTAACAACGCAAATCCCTGCCCAAATAAGCCCCCCAGATATTGAGCGGCTTATAATTAAAGAGGGCGATGGAGTAGGAATTAATGATAAGGGAGTGTCTCCATTGAAGGTGATTGATCTAAACACAACCAATTTAGTCGACACCAGCATTAACGCTATTGATACTAGTTTAGTGCTGACTGAATCCCCATTACAAATGATAGAACTAAGGGTAATGAGGGTAGTTTGTATGGCTCTCCGAGCCTCTTTGATCATCAAACACAGGTTCCAAAAGATTTAACATCCTCATTTGCCTATCCTACCCCGCGGGCTCCATATAAAAAGTCAGTCATGAGCTTGGGAAATGTGGATGGTAACAATTGTGCTCAAAACATGAAGGGCGCCTTAGTAGAAATTACGTTGAATGCAATAAACATTTCTATCATGTCCCTTTTTAAATTGTTTGTGACCCTAGATACAAAGATAACCCGCCAAGCAGAGCAGTTGGAGTTGATTACCCTGAATCTAAACAAAATGACTAGATATATAGAGTTGGGTGAAAATGAGATAACCAAAACAATAAGAGACGCTAAAAACAGAGACTGCCTGCAAGTAGCGTTAGATTCAAAAGAGAAAGGGGAGGTGGGAAGTGTAATACCTGTTTTACCTGTCTTTGATGCGATCATTCGCCCTGTTGTATGTATAGATGAAGTTGTGCCTAGCATTGCCACTAACACCGAGACAGTGCTAGTAGGAGACTATACGCCTCCAAAAACGAATGAAGATAAAACTGATGGTAGTAACCAAGACAGCGAGATTGTGGTGTATAATATGTTTGATTTAAGAACTGGTACGAAACAGAAGCCAGCTACAACGAATAATAAAAAGAAAACAAAGAACCAAAAGCAGGCCCCTCGGATAACGAAGTCCGCGACCTCCCAATTTGTAAAGCGCCTGCAATTCGCTACTAAACGTAGAACCTTAGTGGGAGGAGCCCTGAATGCTAACAACACCGTTAGATGATTTGTTTTCTTTACTTGCTAAAAAAGGGATTGAGGAACAAACACTGTCCCAACGAACTATTGAGAATGTTACAACTCAAATAATACCCACAACCTTGCTGTCAGGCACTGCCCTCCCAAACTGCCCAAAGAGTGCTTCTATTACAAATACTGTAAACTCAAGTACCCTTTTAGCCAGCGATTCTCCTTTGGATATACTTAAAGACATCAAAGTGACAATACAAAAATCCGTTGATGAATACCTAAGATGGAAACAGGAGCAAGATCTCCCGTTAAACACAACAGGAGAGAAGAGAAAAGTGACATTCAATTGTAATGCTTCCACACATCAAGCTGAATTAATAGCAAGGTCTGACACGAGACTAGAACCAAACTCTTGGTTAGATAAAAAATGGTCGACTGGTGGCGTAGCAAAGAAATTAAAACACGCTTTAGATCCGAAACATTTCCATAGATTCATTCTGAAATGCCGCTCCTCGCCACACATAGCCTATGACCTAAATAGGACAAGTGTGTTGATGATATTCGAAGATATAGAACAGTTAAGAGATATTTCATCAACAGATATCCAACAAGTAGAATTTTTGAATGAGGGGAAGTTGGACGTTGTTCGGTTGTGGATTTCTTCCAATTTAGTAAGAAATACCATATGGCAAGCTAGGATGGAACTATTTGACATGGGTTTTCTATTAGCGTTTGATCCCACTATTCTATCTACCACTAAGAATATTGAACAAACACAAGACCCAAATGATGGTGTGAGTATCAGAGCTTCAAACATTTACCATACACAAAATACAGGTGAGCAAAATAGGATGATGAGAGGCCCAGGGAATAATGAATACAGACCCGATGGCTTAAGATCATAACAGAAGGAGTTACAGTGTGATACACTGACGCTAGCGAGTTGGAATACTTGCGGTTATGTACACCTTTCTGTTGAGGGCAGCAATGTCCTAAATGATTATGACGTTGTCGCCCTTCAGGAGACGTGGCTGGTTGATTGCCCGGTATGGAACAACCATGAAATCGCCTTCCACTCAGCCAAAGCGAATAAGAAAGGTCGCCCTTCATCTGGGTTGATGATTGCTATTAAAATCGGTAGAGGATTGTCAATTACACCTTGGGCGGCCCCAAATATATCCATTCATTAGCTATTATTAATCTATACCGCAATCCAGTGTCTATCCCAGATAAGATATTTATCAGAGAATTGGAGAATTTCTTCAATATGATCTTAATGACTCCTGAAATAACGAATATTATTCTGATGGGAGATCTAAACCTTCATTGTCTGAAAACCCACAAATTGAAAAAGAGTTCTATAGATGTAACGTGGGCGAATGTGATGGCCAATCGTAGCATGATGATGCTTAATGGTGCTATACTGGGTGACATACCATCCAATGAGACTTGGCGTAGAGGAAATTGTAGCTCTACGATAGACTATATATATACTGATAAAGTTACTTTCCAAAACACCGTCTCATTTAAGGTGATGCCTCAGAGTGCAAGTGATCACCGTATGCTAACCATGCAATGGAATTATAACAGAGAGCCCGTAAAATCAGGGAATGGGCTGTACACTGGCATCTTGACAACTAATAATTCAAGGATACAGTTTTGGTGGACTGAATCTAAGCTTAATGAATTGAATAAAGAGTTGCTAGGAAAACAGGCAGAAATATTATGGGCTGAAGAACCTTACAATGTTACCCTCCAAATGTTTAAAATGCACTCTGCAACAAGAACTCATGCGTACTTTACACTGAGACATAGTGCTGATGAGCAGGTACAAAAACGTAAAACTATGCTGAGACGCGAAAAGAGATTAGCGCTATTATTGCCTGCGAAAAATTAGGTTTGAGGTGATTCGTACTCTCCAGCGTGCCTACACGACGTGGGTGCGAACACGCAGATGCATTTTATATCAGACAGATGGAGAAGAAATGTTTAGAGTGATAATGACAAAAAATATAGCCCAAATATGGGGTCTTCTTAACGCTGGTAATCACTCAAAACAAGGTCCTGTCAAAATTAATGGTGTAACTGAGTCTTTGTGGGTATCCTACTATATGGAATTATATGCCGATCCTGGGATAGATCAAAAGGAACCTGTATAGAGAAATAACAACACTGAATTACTGCAAATAACTAGAGAAGACATACTAGGATATATATATAGATCATCCAACTCCAGAGCCCCAGGTCCTGATGGACTGACTAACTGTATGATGAAACAGTTCCCGGAACTGTGGGCCCTGATCGTTTACAATATCTTTGCTCATGTTCTACAAACAAATAGTATGCCTAAGTCTTGGAAATCATCTGTGGTGGTGCCCATCTTTAAAAAAGGCAATAGGTCGAACCCTGCCAACTATAGACCGATAGCGCTGCTAGATATACCTGGGAATATCTTTTGTAGGTTTATCTTACGAGACTTTAACATCTGGGCAAGAACATATGATAAACAAGATCCACATCAAACAGGGTTTATACCTGGCATGGGGACGTCTATAAACCTGCTAGCATTAACAGCTATAATACAGCATCACAGCCACCTAAAGCAACCCCTTTACTTTGTGTTCGTTGACTTTAAAGCGGCGTTTCATTCAGTAGTTAGATCTATACTATTCGATAAATTAGTACGCGAAAAGTGCCCTACATATCTAATTAATTTGATAAGAATGTTACACTCTGAGACCAAAATAAGAGTGAGACTAAATTTACAAGGCTTGCTAACTACTGACATTATGACTCATAGAGGCCTAAGACAGGGATGCATATTAGCGGCAACCTTGTTTAATTTTTTTATTTCAGACATATGCAGAGCCTTTAAAGAAGTTATAAGTGATGCTCCGAAATTAGCAGGTAAAGCCCTTGCAGCCCTGCTATATGCAGATGACTTGGTGTTAATATCGAAGACTCCCCGTGGCCTCCAAAACCTGCTTGATGCGCTTGCTAGATATGTAACTAAGAACATGCTAATTGTGAACATGAAGAAAACAAAGGTAATGATCTGTAATCCAAACCCAAGGGGTGTCTTAAGCAAAAAACAAAAAACATTAAGGTGGTGCTTACAAGAACATACCTTGGAAATAGTTCCACTATATACATATTTGGGAGTTGTTATTGATGGCCCGGATAACAAGATATATTTGCAGAGCCTCAGCAGGAAATTGAATATGATGATTTCACAGGCTTTGATTATCCAGGCCAAGTATGGGAAGTTTACCATCATACCTGCCCTATCATATTTCAAGCAGAAAGTGGTACCGGTATTACTGTACGGTTCTGAAACAAAACCATAAATAGTGGGAAACATTTGGTTGCGTTTCGAAAGTAAATTTTGGAAACGCATTTTAGGATTACCTAAATGCATACCTATGGGCTGGATTAGGACTGAATTAGGGCTTATATCACTATATGCTCGTTACACCTGGCAAATGACATCACTGTTTAGAAAGTGTATTTTAGCCTCTGGTAAGAACAAATTGATAAATACGTTGGCTGATTATGTGTTTACAACTAATGACAAGTTCATGGTGAAATGGCGATACACTGTAATTGAGGTATTGGCGGAAGCAGACATCTCCCTTGATGATCTACTTACGAATCCAGGTAGAGCAAAAACCAAGATATTTCTGCATGACTGCTCATGTACAAGAGAGAAGTGTTTGAACTATCATGATTTCCCCAAAAACCCATATTTGCATAAAAGGTGCAGTGTTGTAGAACCATATTTGCTTAAGTCCCCATTACATGATCATAGAAGACAATTTCGGAGAATACGATTTAATCTATGTGAGACGAGGGATCTAAAAGCAACACGTAAATTGATAATGAAGGAAGACAATTTATGTCGCTTTTGTAAGATCATAAATCAACCTGAAACCCTACGCCATCTACTTACAGAATGCCTAGCACTCAAACATAAACAAGAACAATTTCTCAAACCCTTGCTATATGAATATACCTTAATAACATCAGAGTCTCTACGGTGGTTGATTTATTGTGGTCGCACTACTGCTCTAAGACTTGCTACAATTGCCTTTGTGAATACTTTGGATTTAGAAAATGAACAAATGATGACAGAGACAAAACAAAAAAAATGATGGAAGTAATCAGTGAGTGATAAATGATGAAATACCATGATGGAGTGGATTTTTTTTTTTTTTGTAATGTACGGCTGGATATTATTTCAAACTACCTATGTAAAGAGGTGCAGTTAGGTGGATAATGAATAATGCCTAGCTTGTAACTATATAGTTGTGGTGTATATACATATGTACAGATGTCAGAGCTAGAAAGAATCTGATTGGAGTTGAGCGGAATTCTGCGCAGGAAATAGAAGGAATTTGGGCTGACCTCAATTACATGAATATTTATAAGCTGCTTTAACGACACAAGAAATGAATTGATGCTTGGGAAGGGATAAGAATTTTTTTTTTCTTTGAATTGGATTGTTGTAACTATATGTTGCTATGAAATGTATTATTGTTTTTTGATCCGGTCCCCCATCCCCCCCCCAATTTTAATAATTTTAATAATTTTATTTTTTGTAATTTTAAATTTTAAATTTTAAATTTAATTTTTTCCCCAAATTCTAAAAATCTGTTGCAACTTAGTTAAAACTATTTTCCTTCGCTGATCTCACCTGCTCTGATCTGTATGACCTGTATGAACTGTATGTGTATATTGATGTAAACATGAAGTAAACATGAAGATTAATGAAGAGAATGAAATTATTGTAAAGCTGATTCAGTTCAGTTATAACAATAAAATAAAAAAAAATAAAAAAAGGCCATCTTGGAATGATGTGGTGGTAGCGAATGTTGAACTCTTGCAGGTATTGCTTGAACTCCTCCCCTTGAAATGGTGGGCCATTGTCGCTCCTGATACTTTTGGGCAGTCCGAGAGTCGCAAAAAAATGTTTCGATCACGGGAATGACCACCTCTGCTGCTGTGGAGTTTACAATCTCGACCTCTGGGTAGCGTGAATGGTCATCTATGGCCACTAGGAGGTGGATGCCTTCTTGTAATTTGCAAAAATCGATGCTTATTGCGTCCCATCTGCCACATCCTCGAGCAGCTGACTGGATCGGTTCTAGGTCAGGTGGAGCTCCCGTTATCTGGTATGGTAACCATGGGTTTATCAGTCTTTCGACCTTATCATCTATCTGGGGGAGCCACACTCGATGCCTGATGCAAGCTTTGGTCCGTACCATTCCTTGATGGCCCTCATGTGCTAGTGCCACTATTCTGTCTTGGAGGCTTGGGGGATGATGATTCGGTTTCCCCTGAGTAGTAGCCCCTGTTTTGTGAAGGAAAGGTCCTGTCGAATGGTGAACATCCCGGTGAGGAATTTCTTAGCTTCTACTGTCTTGTTGTGGGTGTTCCTCAGAATGACCTCCATTCCCCTGATATAATAGTGTCTTTTATCAGGTTGCAGCACGGGTCTTTGTGCGTTTCTTCCATGATGCCGTTCAGGCTGATGGCCCTAGGTCTCATTGTTTGCACTACCTGGCAAATATGCTCCTCCGTCTCTTCTGCCACATGGATTTCCTGCGGTGTCGCCGCTCGGGGATGCCTCGAAAAAAAACATGCTGGGTTTCCACTTCCCAGCTGATATGCCAGTTCAAAATTGTATTGTTGGAAGTGTAATAGCCATTTGGCAATTCTAGCTGGTGGGTGGGAGGATGTGCCAGTGAAGATGGGCAGCAGTGGTTTGTGAACCGTATATGTTGTGAATTTTCTGCCATACAGGTAAAGATGGAAATGGCGACACCCCCATAGCACCGCTATCGCCTCTTTTTCAATGTGAGAATATCGTTGCTCTGTTGGCGTTAGTGATCTGGACGCATATGCAATTGGCCTTTGCTCACCTGCATTCAACACCTGTGTGAGGATGGCCCCTAGGCCCACAGGGCTAGCGTCTACATACAGTTCCGTTGGGAGCATAGTGTCATAGTAAGCCATTATGGTGTCTGCTGACAGTGACACTTTGATATGTTCAAAGGCTTCTTGGCAGGCCTGCCCCCATTCCCACTTTGTGTTGGCCTTGGTAAGTTCTCAAAGGGGTTCCGACAGTGTGGCCAGATTTGGGATAAATCTCCCACAATACATAGCCATCCCCAAATAACTGCGCACTTCGGTTGGTGTGGTGGGTGGATCGGCGGCCGGGATGTCTGCGACCTTCTGGGGGTCCGGTGAGATGCCTGTACTGTTGAAGATGTAGCCAAAAAAGGATATTTAGTTTTTTAGGAATTCACATTTTTCTTTGTGAATGGTTAGTCCTGCACCTTCCCGTCTGCTGCGGAGCATGTGGAGCCTTTTCATGTGTTCTTCTCTGTTGCTGGCATGAATCAGGATGTCATCACTGACATTTAGGACAACTGGTATTCCGTGGATTACTTCTGGTATTGTTTGTTGAAACACCTCGGCGGCTGAGGAGATCCCAAAACTTAGGCACTTGTACCTTCGCAGACCAATGTGTGTCGAAAATGTTGTTATATATCGGGAGTCCCTGTGTAGCTTTAACTGATGATAGCCTGCATTGAGGTCCACCTTTGAAAAGACCTTGGACCCTGTGAGGTCAGCCACTATTTCGTCCAGTGTCGGAGTTATGTGGTGCTCCCGCTTGATGGCGGCGTTTGATAAACGCATGTCTATGCAGATCCGGACTTTGCCTGGTTGCTTAGGCTTTTTGGTGACCACCATGGGGGAGACCCAAGGCATGGGACCAGTTACCTCTTCTATTATGCCAGCCTTCTCTAGCACTCTGAGCTCCTTT
This sequence comes from Ambystoma mexicanum, assembly GCF_040938575.1. Classification (NCBI taxonomy): domain Eukaryota; kingdom Metazoa; phylum Chordata; class Amphibia; order Caudata; family Ambystomatidae; genus Ambystoma; species Ambystoma mexicanum. Next base: position 1,245,237,883 of record NC_090930.1, on the reverse strand, counting down.
TCTACTTGTTCGCGCATGTGAAATGGGGTTCTCCTGTGTCGTACAGCTCTTGGTTGGACCGATTCATCGATGTGGAGTCTAATCGACTTCCCTCTTAGGCATCCTATCCCTTTTAACAGGTTGGGGTATTTCTCTAGGACCCTCTCGACCTCTTGTGAGTCTTTCACTTCGCATATAAAACACACCAGCCCCTAATCCTCTGCAGTATCTCCACTCAGGAGGCATTCGATGCCTGCGTTTACCACGTAGATTTTGGACGAAAGCACGGTTTCACCATGACTGAGGGTAGTGCGCAACCTGCCAACCACAGGTAGTGGTTTCTTGCACCCATATGCGAATAACAGTGTGTCCGTCTCCTTCAGGCCAGGTTGTAGCTGAAGTGTTTGAAAGGTAGTTATTGGCATGACATTCACAGATGCCCCAGTGTCTATGATCATCAATACTTGCTGATTTTGGATTGCTACTTGGCATCTGCGTCTCCTGAGTTTTTTTTCTTGGCGTGGCATGTCCGTGGTTGAAGGCTGAGACAAGATAGACTTTCCTCCCTTTTTTCCATTGATCATTGACAGATTGCTGTTGGGCCCCGGTTGCGTCATCACCTTCCTCCTCAGTTGAGGAATTTGTAGTTTCCACTCGTCGGGCACTAGCCTATTTCTTTTTCTTACCCCCACTCTTTTCTTGGGCAGTTTGCAGCGTCTGTTGTTGGGCACCTGACGAACGGCACATCTTGGCATAATGGTCCTTCCTGCCACATGCACCGCATTTGGTCCCCTATGCCGGGCAGTTCCGCCGTCCATGCCGCGGTCCTCCACACCATCCACACTCCATGGGCCCCGGGATTCGAGGCTGCCATCTGGCATGCGTGTAGTTTCCGCCAGTTTCATCCCTTGTTGATTGTCGATTGGTGATCTGGACTACCGTGGCTGTCGTGAGGGCTGGCTGTAGTTTTTGAAGTGTAGTGCCCATGTGAGCTGCTCTGGTGTCTGCCAGTTCCATCTGACAAGCCAATTCAAGAATTCGGGTTAACGAGATGCATTTTTCACTCAGTACCATCCTTCTCAGTTTCTCTGATTGGATGCCGTTGATAAGCTGTCTCTGAATTTCTTTCTCAATGTCAGTGAATTTGCACGATATTGCCAGTTTTCTGAGCCGAGTGTGGTAAGCATCTAAAGTCTCCTCTTCCACTTGGATGGTAGTACAGAATATAAATGTCTCGTGATCTGTGTTGAGTTGCGGGAGAAAGCGGGCCGTTAGGGCATCCTTTGCTTGCTGGTACATGTCCTGGCCATCATCAATTGTTAAAGAGTTGAAGATACAAAGCACTTCATCCCCCACATTCAACAAAAGGTGCAGTCTCAATTTTCTCGCAGTGGTAATGTCTTTACATTCCATCGCCATTTAAGAAATTTTAATCCATAGTTGCCATCTGGGGCCAACCGACGAAGGATCAGTGTATGGGTCGAAAGGATGTATCATTATTGAAGAGCCACCTTGTTGGCGGGCTTGCGGTGTGGACACCGATAGGTTTGCGGCAAGTCTAGATGACATGCTGGGCCTGGGAGTAGATGTGCCGGTGGCCATAACTGGGCCTCACTTTGTCACTAGCAGGGCCTTATGCCTCACCTTGGTGTGTTCCTGCAGGGGTCTGTGGTCTCCCTTGCGTGTGTGTTCATGTGCCAGGCGTAGACATGTTTGTCTCCCCCTTCCCAGGGGCTTGATGCGCCGGGTTGATGGGTCCTGTTGTAATTGCCGCGTGATGGGGCCTTTCCAGCGTCGTGCAGCGTGTCTTTTCTGATCCTGAGTTGTCAGGGGATCAGATGGAAGTTCATGTGGCCACGCATTGGAGAGAGCGCCTTCTCTCCCAAAAATGAGATTTTTTTTTTTTTTTGTGGGTGGGCGGGGTTTTTGTGTGTCCCCCCCACCCGGTTTCCAAAAATTGAGCTGTCAATCAGCTGATGTTGATTAGTACGCGTACCGTGGTTCGCACGTCCCTCGTCGCCAGTGTGATATCCTGTCCTGGCTCTGCAGCAGCCAGAGACAGGGTGGTGGAGGCCGCGGAGGTGGGCCTCCGTGGCGCAGCTCCAGCGGCAGCTAAGAAACACGCAGACACACGTAGCTGGGTTCTCTGCCCCGGAACTGCCTCCACTGAGCGGGGGTGGGGCTTTTATTAGACGCCTTGTGTCACCGCGTAGCGGGACGCAAGACGGATACAACACCTGCTATCAGCTTCCTCTTATGTACTCCCTCAAACCTCATCCCTGTTGACTCAGCCAAGAGTAAGCCTCGGATTCCATCCCAATGTCCTGACACGGGATGGAGGGTTCCTCTCCTTTTACTCCCCACTTTGCTCCCTATCTCACTGTGCTGGAACGGCCTGGTGAAGTCAGCTATATGATTCCTGCCCCCTAATGTCTGGTTCTGGGGATGGTGGCACATTTTGTAGTAGTTCATACAATTTTCCACAAGAACGTTCTTGTGTACTTTATGTCTTTGTAGAACGCTCAATGCTGAAACATGAAATAGCATATTATTATATGTTTACTATTGAAAGTAGTTGACAGATAAAGGCTGTAGGTGGCCATTTTGCTTACAGCAGACATAAACACTGTGCACGTCCACAATTCATGTGCTCGTCTTCAACAGATGGCATTACTAAAAATAAGTCATGTATATAAATATGATACTGTAAACAAGATGTGTATCAAAAGAAAAATAGGTGTCGTTCAAATATAAGAGTGGAGCACACAGGCCCTTGACGTATCTAACAGTCAAACATTAGGGCACAATCTAGAAAGCCCCACAATGTGCGCTTACTGAATCGTGTAACACGTTTTAAAATCTAAGTGTCTAGAAAGAGGTTGTTGGACTTCCCTCAGGCCGGATCACACACTTTCAGTAACACTGCTGGAGCTGATACATATTTCAACTTCTCTGTATTACTCCTCCTTACAACTGCCTTTCCTCCTCTCCTGCCCCTCCATTTCCTCTTTCATCCCGCTCCCTCCGGCCTGCTTCTCCAGGCTGGTCTCCGCTTCAGGGCGGGTCAGGGGGCTCCTCCCCGAGGGTGCGCTTGTCCCTCCTGCTGCGCACCGTGGGCTCTCATCGGCCTCGTCACCAGTTGTTGGCCGTCCTTCAGGCTGGATCACACACTTTCAGTAACACTGCTGGAGCCGATACTTGTTTCACCTTCTCTTTATTACTCCTCCTTACAACTGCCTTTCCTCCTATCCTGCCCCTCCCCTTCCCCTTTCTTTCCGCTCCCTCCCACTGTTCTGTGCCCTCTCCTTAAAGGGGCTCTACCCTTCATTCACTCGCAACAGAGGTCTCTCCCTAAACAACTACAACATTGAGGAATGCAGAAATAAGTATGCTATTAGCCAGTGCACAAATACGCTAATTGGCTATATGTTCCTCACCCCCAAAACAGAAAACAGTGGATATCGCTTCAGACGCAATGCAGACTAAAGACCCCAAAGTTAATTACTAAGAGAACATTACCAAATGAATATCTACTTAAACAAACATCCAACTCGTGAAGAAAGAGAAAATGAGCCAACTCAATTAACACAACACACCAGAAATAAATAATACGAACATCATTATTACAAAAGGCAATATATACCCTCACCAACGTTAATTAAAAACTGTATTGGCAAAGGGGATATTCGAACACATCTCTCTAAAACGGGTTCTCTTTAGGAGTCTCTCTTAGGAGTCCCATTTCCTAACCTCTTACCAATCCAATGCCACATATTGGAAGCACACAGAAGTGCTCTACTATTCCAAAACCTTGTGCATGCGCAGAGTGGTCACTTAACAAGACAACCTGTATCTTTAACAAGAAAACGGGAGATTATGCATTGGACAATTTTACTAATCTCAATGACAAGTACTCTACACAGGATTTCCCTTTGCCAATTGAAAACAAAGAGAGGTTGACCTATATGATTGTGTTATCAGCAAATTCAGTAATGTAATCAGGATGTAGGTGATTTGACCGAATCTATGTTTTCTAAAAAGTGAAGTGACCAATTTTGTGTTATTGTGGGGGAGATCCTCCGCAGCCCATCTCCTTCCCCCCACCTTTATTAATATCTCTTACCCACATATATATTATTTAAAAGTTTGTTTTCTATAAAAAAAATAAAACTAACAATTCGGTCACTTCTACGGTATCGATTTAATCGTACATGATTATCAAACACAGTTCCAATTGCTTCCCTTCCTGGTGACTTTCTCAGTATCCTGAGTGTACAGAAGGGTGGCAAATGTACATGCAGTTTCCATTCAGAGGAACTCCCCTCCAAAAAAAACGAGGCTGCAGGCTTTTTCTTCAAAGGGGGTAGTCTTACCATAGGTTTGTACTCAGAAACAAATTAACCTTGCTCAATGGAAGGACTGGAGTTCCCCTTGTATATCCTCTCCATTTCTAAATGCTGCAATATGAACATTATAAGAGGAGTGCTAAATCGGTGAAAGGAAAATGAGGTATTTTCATTGTTCGCAAAGTCAGGTTGAGTTCAGTTAAACAAATATATACCATGCTAACAAAATTTGATTTAACATTCTGACAAATGACATGCTATCACCTAAAATAAACACATCTCACACAATGGTGGCAGCAGTATACAATGCATACATGCCTGTAATAATAGAACGTCTGTGAAGTTTAAAAGGATGAGTGTTTTCTATGCAACACAACTGTTAAGCACATACAGCACATACAATTTAATCAATGAAGAAATCAATAGGTTCATGGGTAGGTTATACACTCAATTTCAATTGTGAACAGTGTCGGACGAAGCTGTTTTTTTCAGTGGTCTCAGGAAGTTACAGTGTGCCTTGACGCTCGAAGCTGATAGGTCCTTTCCTCAAGCTTTGCTGGAGGCTCTCGCTGCTCTTGGAGAATGCAGAGAACTCTGTGGAGTGCACTGCAGTGAACGCAGTGGTGGAGGGGAGGTGGCAAGCTGCAGGTCTTGGCAAGTTTTAGCAGGTGTTGGATGCGCTCTTCAGGCAAGCAATCATTCCTTGGTAGAGAGCGGCAAGCAGTAAGGAAAATGTATTAACCTGACAAACTTGGTTTGCGCCTCCTTTTGTACTGGCACCTGCCTTCTGCAAGTACTTTTAAGTACTCCCTAAACAGCCTGATGTTTTTGAGACGATCAATCTGTGTATGGGGGAGATTGACAAGTGGATGATGCTCAATCATCTGCAGTTGAACACAACAAAAACAGACATTGCTCTATTTGGCCCAAAGAACAAAATGCTGGTGGAGAGACAGTCCTCCTCCCCTGAACATAGGAGAACAACTCTACTACTCCAAAAAAATTAAGAACCTAGGATGCTTCTGGCATGAGAACCTGGGTAGTGAAACTCAGGTGGGGCCGAAGGTAAAGACAATTTCCACTCATTATGTCTTTTAAGGAATGTGCTTCCCTTTATCCCAATAGAGGACAAGGCAGTGGTGGTGGGGGCAATGACTAACCCTCACCTAGATTACTGCAACAGTCTCCATGCAGGTATTCCAGCGAAACAAATTGCCAGACTGCAAAAAGCACAGAATGCTGCAGTTAGAATGGTTGGCTACCTTAAGAAACGGGACCATGTCTCCACAATGCAGAGATCCCTCTACTTGCTTATGGTGGAGGACAGAATTGAGTTTAAGGTAGCCTGCTTTGTTTATAAATGCCTGAAGTGGCTTGCCCTGGACTACCTCGTAGAGAAAATCAAGCATTACCATCCAACCAGAAAGCACAGCTCGGAGGACACATTTCTAATCTGCGTCCCACAGTCTAATTGTGTCTCCAGAGGAGGTAGAAGATTTGAACTTTTTGGACCTAGAATCTGAAACCAACTTCCACCGGAGATTAGAACTAGTAAGAACTTGGCCATGTTTAGAAAAAGACTGAACACCTTTTTATTCAGATACACCCAGAAGCCAACAGGGTCAAGTTCTGTCTGTCTCATGACCAGTCTCTGTTAGTCATCATCTGCGCCTGAATATCTGGTGCGCGTACAAAATTCTTCAAAATCAAATCAAAATCTAAGCTTTGCCCCTGCTTGGTTAGTTGGGATTAATATACATCACTTCTAGATTTCTGTTAAGTCTAGAAAGAGTCAGACGCGACACCAGACTTGAGAGCCTAACAGGCTTAGCGCTCAAGGCTGTGGTGCGGCTTGACATGAATGGACACAATTGACAGATTATCCCCAGATACCCTGACATCTGATAACAGTCAAAATGGCCCCCATTCATAATAACATCACAAATTCAACTGGCAGCAGTGACAATCGGGAACTTGAGTCTGTTGTCCAAGGTAAACATAATAATGACAATCCGTTGACTGGTTGTGCATGTCTGAGGAGCTAGGGGAACTGTAAATTCCCTCCGAAAATGAACAGCAGCGGCCTGTCTGGTGGCCTAGTTGCTTCTAGACAGGCTGGTCTGTCCCATTCCGGCAACTGTGTGTCCTTTCAAGAAGATGCAATAGTGGTGGACTTGAAATTTAATTTAGCAGGGGGAGCCCAACATCAACAACAGAAAGGGAGGAATGCAACTAAAAAGAAAGATGACCCAACATCTAAAGACAATGGGTTTCCCCCATTTGCCATCATCACTTAGGGGGCAACTTAGGTTCCCTGATAAAGGGGCAACTGGTTAGCAACTAGTGTGATACAGCAATCTTTTAATGCTTCAGTTTTTTGGCTCTCCGACTGATTTGGTAAACGTATTGGATAAGTATACTGAAGGTTAGAACTCGTCAGACTTAAAAATCAACAATTTAACCACTGGAGGATCAGGGCTACAGCATACATTAGTGGAAGCTGATGAGCGAATACAGCTCACTTCATCAAACCATCTCAGCCTTAAACATGGTGCTAAACACATTTGTGGCACTCTGCAAAAATGTGTCCGAGGAAGTAAAAGCTCATTCAAGTTATTTGGATGCCATAGCTCGAAAACTGGATATCATGGATCAAATGATGTGCCCAGTCCCAACAGACGAGCCTCTGTTGCTTTAGAAACCTCGACAAAATTTATCTGACCCTATTATTATAGAGTCTTCTTATGAAGAAGCCATAAAAAGCTGAGGGAAAATGCTGCATTTGATTGCGTGACTCCGGAGAGAAAGAGCTCTACCAGTGACATACGAGGGTTTTATATAACAAGGTGTGAGTCGGAGGTACTTACATCCACGTGTGCTGGAAATTACGCTGTGAGCGCTAACAATATGGAAGTGAGTGAACCGGCGCCACAAGTTACATGTGCAAATTCTAATGTCTCAATTTCGGATACCATCATCGCTAATGAGATATGTATCTCACAACGGCCGATTGATGGGACTGTGGTGGGCCCTCTCATTGACTTAACAACGCAAATCCCTGCCCAAATAAGCCCCCCAGATATTGAGCGGCTTATAATTAAAGAGGGCGATGGAGTAGGAATTAATGATAAGGGAGTGTCTCCATTGAAGGTGATTGATCTAAACACAACCAATTTAGTCGACACCAGCATTAACGCTATTGATACTAGTTTAGTGCTGACTGAATCCCCCATTACAAATGATAGAACTAAGGGTAATGAGGGTAGTTTGTATGGCTCTCCGAGCCTCTTTGATCATCAAACACAGGTTCCAAAAGATTTAACATCCTCATTTGCCTATCCTACCCCGCGGGCTCCATATAAAAAGTCAGTCATGAGCTTGGGAAATGTGGATGGTAACAATTGTGCTCAAAACATGAAGGGCGCCTTAGTAGAAATTACGTTGAATGCAATAAACATTTCTATCATGTCCCTTTTTAAATTGTTTGCGACCCTAGATACAAAGATAACCCGCCAAGCAGAGCAGTTGGAGTTGATTACCCTGAATCTAAACAAAATGACTAGATATATAGAGTTGGGTGAAAATGAGATAACCAAAACAATAAGAGACGCTAAAAACAGAGACTGCCTGCAAGTAGCGTTAGATTCAAAAGAGAAAGGGGAGGTGGGAAGTGTAATACCTGTTTTACCTGTCTTTGATGCGATCATTCGCCCTGTTGTATGTATAGATGAAGTTGTGCCTAGCATTGCCACTAACACCGAGACAGTGCTAGTAGGAGACCATACGCCTCCAAAAACGAATGAAGATAAAACTGATGGTAGTAACCAAGACAGCGAGATTGTGGTGTATAAGATGTTTGATTTAAGAACTAGTACGAAACAGAAGCCAGCTACAACGAATAATAAAAAGAAAACAAAGAACCAAAAGCAGGCCCCTCGGATAACGAAGTCCGCGACCTCCCAATTTGTAAAGCGCCTGCAAATCGCTACTAAAAGTAGAACCTTAGTGGGAGGAGCCCTGAATGCTAACAACACCGTTAGATGATTTGGTTTCTTTACTTGCTAAAAAAGGGATTGAGGAACAAACACTGTCCCAACGAACTATTGAGAATGTTACAACTCAAATAATACCCACAACCTTGCTGTCAGGCACTGCCCTCCCAAACTGCCCAAAGAGTGCTTCTATTACAAATACTGTAAACTCAAGTACCCTTTTAGCCAGCGATTCTCCTTTGGATATACTTAAAGACATCAAAGTGACAATACAAAAATCCGTTGATGAATACCTAAGATGGAAACAGGAGCAAGATCTCCCGTTAAACACAACAGGAGAGAAGAGAAAAGTGACATTCAATTGTAATGCTTCCACATATCAAGCTGAATTAATAGCAAGGTCTGACACGAGACTAGAACCAAACTCTTGGTTAGATAAAAAATGGTCGACTGGTGGCGTAGCAAAGAAATGAAAACACGCTTTAGATCCAAAACTTTTCCATAGATTCATTCTGAAATGCCGCTCCTCGCCACACATAGCCTATGACCTAAATAGGACAAGTGTGTTGATGATATTCGAAGATATAGAACAGTTAAGAGATATTTCATCAACAGATATCCAACAAGTAGAATTTTTGAATGAGGGGAAGTTGGACGTTGTTCGGTTGTGGATTTCTTCCAATTTAGTAAGAAATACCATATGGCAAGCTAGGATGGAACTATTTGACATGGGTTTTCTATTAGCGGTTGATCCCACTATTCTATCTACCACTAAGAATATTGAACAAACACAAGACCCAAATGATGGTGTGAGTATCAGAGCTTCAAACATTTACCATACACAAAATACAGGTGAGCAAAATAGGATTATGAGAGGCCCAGGGAATAATGAATACAGACCCGATGGCTTAAGATCATAACAGAAGGAGTTACAGTGTGATACACTGACGCTAGCGAGTTGGAATACTTGCGGTTATGTACACCTTTCCGTTGAGGGCAGCAATGTCCTAAATGATTATGACGTTGTCGCCCTTCAGGAGACGTGGCTGGTTGATTGCCCGGTATGGAACAACCATGAAATCGCCTTCCACTCAGCCAAAGCGAATAAGAAAGGTCGCCCTTCATCTGGGTTGATGATTGCTATTAAAATGGGTAGAGGACTGTCAATTACACCTTGGGCGGCCCCAAATATATCCATGCAATTGGCCAAAATTTTCTATGCCGGTGGTTGTTTAGCTATTATTAATCTATACCGCAATCCAGTGTCTATCCCAGATAAGATATTTATCAGAGAATTGGAGAATTTCTTCAATATGATCTTAATGACTCCTGAAATAACGAATATTATTCTGATGGGAGATCTAAACCTTCATTGTCTGAAACCCCACAAATTGAAAAAGAGTTCTATAGATGTAACGTGGGCGAATGTGATGGCCAATCGTAGCATGATGATGCTTAATGGTGCTATACTGGGTGACATACCATCCAATGAGACTTGGCGTAGAGGAAATTGTAGCTCTACGATAGACTATATATATACTGATAAAGTTACTTTCCAAAACACCGTCTCATTTAAGGTGATGCCTCAGAGTGCAAGTGATCACCGTATGCTAACCATGCAATGGAATTATAACAGAGAGCCCATAAAATCAGGGAATGGGCTGTACACTGGCCTCTTGACAACTAATAATTCAAGGATACGGTTTTGGTGGACTGAATCTAAGCTTAATGAATTGAATAAAGAGTTGCTAGGAAAACAGGCAGAAATATTATGGGCTGAAGAACCTTACAATGTTACCCTCCAAATGTTTAAAATGCATTCTGCAACAAGAACTCATGCGTACTTTACACTGAGACATAGTGCTGATGAGCAGGTACAAAAACGTAAAACTATGCTGAGACGCGAAAAGAGATTAGTGCTATTATTGCCTGCGAATATTAGGTTTGAGGTGATTCGTACTCTCCAGCGTGCCTACACGACGTGGGTGCGAACACGCAGATGCATTTTATATCAGACAGATGGAGAAGAAATGTTTAGAGTGATAATGACAAAAAATATAGCCCAAATATGGGGTCTTCTTAACGCTGCTAATCACTCAAAACAAGGTCCTGTCCAAATTAATGGTGTAACTGAGTCTTTGTGGGTATCCTACTATATGGAATTATATGCCGATCCTGGGATAGATCAAAAGGAACCTGTACAGAGAAATAACAACACTGAATTACTGCAAATAACTAGAGAAGACATACTAGGATATATATATAGATCATCCAACTCCAGAGCCCCAGGTCCTGATGGACTGACTAACTGTATGATGAAACAGTTCCCGGAACTGTGGGCCCTGATCCTTTACAATATCTTTGCTCATGTTCTACAAACAAATAGTATGCCCAAGTCTTGGAAATCATCTGTGGTGGTGCCCATCTTTAAAAAAGGCGATAGGTCGAACCCTGCCAACTATAGACCGATAGCGCTGCTAGATATACCTGGGAAGATCTTTTGTAGGTTTATCTTACGAGACTTTAACATCTGGGCAAGAACATATGATAAACATGATCCACATCAAACAGGGTTTATACCTGGCATGGGGACGTCTATAAACCTGCTAGCATTAACAGCTATAATACAGCATCACAGCCACCTAAAGCAACCCCTTTACTTTGTGTTCGTTGACTTTAAAGCGGCGTTTGATTCAGTAGTTAGATCTATACTATTCGATAAATTAGTACGCGAAAAGTGCCCTACATATCTCATTAATTTGTTAAGAATGTTACACTCTGAGACCAAAATAAGAGTGAGACTAAATTTACAAGGCTTGCTAACTACTGACATTATGACTCATAGAGGCCTAAGACAGGGATGCATATTAGCGGCAACCTTGTTTAATTTTTTTATTTCAGACATATGCAGAGCCTTTAAAGAAGTTATAAGTGATGCTCTGAAATTAGCAGGTAAAGCCCTTGCGGCCCTGCTATATGCAGATGACTTGGTGTTAATATCGAAGACTCCCCGTGGCCTCCAAAACCTGCTTGATGCGCTTGCTAGATATGTAACTAAGAACATGCTAATTGTGAACATGAAGAAAACAAAGGTAATGATCTGTAATCCAAACCCAAGGGGTGTCTTAAGCAAAAAACATTAAGGTGGTGCTTACAAGAACATACCTTGGAAATAGTTCCACTATATACATATTTGGGAGTTGTTATTGATGGCCCGTATAACAAGATATATTTGCAGAGCCTCAGCAGGAAATTGAATATGATGATTTCACAGGCTTTGATTATCCAGGCCAAGTATGGGCAATTTACCATCATACCTGCCCTATCATATTTCAAGCAGAAAGTGGTACCGGTATTACTGTACGGTTCTGAAACAAAACCATATATAGTGGGAAACATTTGGTTGCGTTTCGAAAGTAAATTTTGGAAACGCATTTTAGGATTACCTAAATGCATACCTATTGGCTGGATTAGGACTGAATTAGGGCTTATATCACTATATGCTCGTTACACCTGGCAAATGACATCACTGTTTAGAAAGTGTATTTTAGCCTCTGGTAAGAACAAATTGATAAATACGTTGGCTGATTATGTGTTTACAACTAATGACAAGTTCATGGTGAAATGGCGATACACTGTAATTGAGGTATTGGCGGAAGCAGACATCTCTCTTGATGATCTACTTACGAATCCAGGTAGAGCAAAAACCAAGATATTTCTGCATGACTGGTCATGTACAAGAGAGAAGTGTTTGAACTATCATGATTTCCCCAAAAACCCATATTTGCATAAAAGGTGCAGTGTTGTAGAACCATATTTGCTTAAGTCCCCATTACATGATCATAGAAGACAATTTCTGAGAATACGATTTAATCTATGTGAGACGAGGGATCTAAAAGCAACACGTAAATTGATAATGAAGGAAGACAATTTATGTCGCTTTTGTAAGATCATAAATCAACCTGAAACCCTACGCCATCTACTTACAGAATGCCTAGCACTCAAACATAAACAAGAACAATATCTCAAACCCTTGCTATATGAATATACCTTAATAACATCAGAGTCTCTACGGTGGTTGATTTATTGTGGTCGCACTACTGCTCTAAGACTTGCTACAATTGCCTTTGTGAATACTTTGGATTTAGAAAATGAACAAATGATGACAGAGACAAAACAAAAAAAATTATGGAAGTAATCAGTGAGTGGTAAATGATGAAATACCATGATGGAGTGGATTTTATTTTTTTTGTAATGTACGGCTGGATATTATTTCAAACTACCTATGTAAAGAGGTGCAGTTAGGTGGATAATGAATAATGCCTAGCTTGTAACTATATAGTTGTGATGTATATACATATGTACAGATGTCAGAGCTAGAAAGAATCTGATTGGAGTTGAGCGGAATTCTGCGCAGGAAATAGAAGGAATTTGGGCTGACCTCAATTACATGAATATTTATAAGCTGTTTCAACGACACAAGAAATGAATTGATGCTTGGGAAGGGATAAGAATTTTTTTTTTTTCTTTGAATTGGATTGTTGTAACTATATGTTGCTATGAAATGTATTATTGTTTTTTGATCCGCTCCCCCATCCCCCCCCAATTTTAATAATTTTAATAATTTTATTTTTTGTAATTTTAAATTTTAAATTTTAAATTTAATTTTTTCCCCAAATTCTAAAAATCTGTTGCAACTTAGTTAAAACTATTTTCCTTCGCTGATCTCACCTGCTCTGATCTGTATGACCTGTATGAACTGTATGTGTATATAGATGTAAACATGAAGTAAACATGAAGATTAATGAAGAGAATGAAATTATTGTAAAGCTGATTCAGTTCAGTTATAACAATAAAATAAAAAAAAAAAAAAAAAAGGCCATCTTGGAATGATGTGGTGGTAGCGTATGTTGAACTCTTGCAGGTATTGCTTGAACTCCTCCCCTTCAAATGGTGGGCCATTGTCGCTCCTGATACTTTTGGGCAGTCCGAGCGTCGCAAAAAAATGTTTCGATCACGGGAATGACCACCTCTGCTGCTGTGGAGTTTACAATCTCGACCTCTGGGTAGCGTGAATGGTCATCTATGGCCACTAGGAGGTGGATGCCTTCTTGTAATTTGCAAAAATCAATGCTTATTGCGTCCCATCTGCCACATCCTCGAGCAGCTGACTGGATCGGTTCTAGGTCAGGTGGAGCTCCCGTTATCTGGTATGGTAACCATGGGTTTATCAGTCTTTCGACCTTATCATCTATCTGGGGGAGCCACACTCGATGCCTGATGCAAGCTTTGGTCCGTACCATTCCTTGATGGCCCTCATGTGCTAGTGCCACTATTCTGTCTTGGAGGCTTGGGGGATGATGATTCGGTTTCCCCTGAGTAGTAGCCCCTGTTTTGTGAAGGAAAGGTCCTGTCGAATGGTGAACATCCCAGTGAGGAATTTCTTAGCTTCTACTGTCTTGTTGTGGGTGTTCCTCAGAATGACCTCCATTCCCCTGATATAATAGTGTCTTTTATCAGGTTGCAGCACGGGTCTTTGTGCGTTTCTTCCATGATGCCGTTCAGGCTGATGGCCCTAGGTCTCATTGTTTGCAATACCTGGCAAATATGCTCCTCCGTCTCTTCTGCCACATGGATTTCCTGCGGTGTCGCCGCTCGGGGATGCCTCGAAAAAAAACATGCTGGGTTTCCACTTCCCAGCTGAAATGCCAGTTCAAAATTGGATTGTTGGAAGTGTAATAGCCATTTGGCAATTCTAGCTGGTGGGTGGGAGGATGTGCCAGTGAAGATGGGCAGCAGTGGTTTGTGAACCGTATATGTTGTGAATTTTCTGCCATACAGGTAAAGATGGAAATGTCGACACCCCCATAGCACCGCTATCGCCTCTTTTTCAATGTGAGAATATCGTTGCTCTGTTGGCGTTAGTGATCTGGACGCATATGCAATTGGCCTTTGCTCACCTGCATTCAACACCTGTGTGAGGATGGCCCCTAGGCCCACAGGGCTAGCGTCTACATACAGTTCCGTTGGGAGCATAGTGTCATAGTAAGCCATTATGGTGTCTGCTGACAGTGACACTTTGATATGTTCAAAGGCTTCTTGGCAGGCCTGCCCCCATTCCCACTTTGTGTTGGCCTTGGTAAGTTCTCAAAGGGGTTCCGACAGTGTGGCCACATTTGGGATCAATCTCCCACAATACATAGCCATCCCCAAATAACTCCGCACTTCGGTTGGTGTGGTGGGTGGATCGGCGGCCGGGATGTCTGCGACCTTCTGGGGGTCCGGTGAGATGCCTGTACTGTTGAAGATGTAGCCAAAAAAGGATATTTTGTTTTTTAGGAATTCACATTTTTCTTTGTGAATGGTTAGTCCTGCACCTTCCCGTCTGCTGCGGAGCATGTGGAGCCTTTTCATGTGTTCTTCTCTGTTGCTGGCATGAATCAGGATGTCATCACTGACATTTAGGACAACTGGTATTCCGTGGATTACTTCTGGTATTGTTTGTTGAAGCACCTCGGCGGCTGAGGAGATCCCAAAACTTAGGCACTTGTACCTTCGCAGACCAATGTGTGTCGAAAATGTCGTTATATATCAGGAGTCCCTGTGTAGCTTTAACTGATGATAGCCTGCATTGAGGTCCACCTTTGAAAAGACCTTGGACCCTGTGAGGTCAGCCACTATTTCGTCCAGTGTCGGAGTTATGTGGTGCTCCCGCTTGATGGCAGCGTTTGATAAACGCATGTCTATGCAGATCCGGACTTTGCCTGGTTGCTTAGGCTTTTTGGTGACCACCATGGGGGAGACCCAAGGCATGGGACCAGTTACCTCTTCTATTATGCCAGCCTTCTCTAGCACTCTGAGCTCCTTTTCTACTTGTTCGCTCATGTGAAATGGGGTTCTCCTGTGTCGTACAGCTCTTGGTTGGACCGATTCGTCGATGTGGAGTCTAATCGACTTCCCTCTTAGGCATCCTATCCCTTTTAACAGGTTGGGGTATTTCTCTAGGACCCTCTCGACCTCTTGTGAGTCTTTCACTTCGCATATAAAACACACCAGCCCCAAATCCTCTGCAGTATCTCCACTCAGGAGGCATTCGATGCCTGCGTTTACCACGTAGATTTTGGACGAAAGCACGGTTTCACCATGACTGAGGGTAGTGCGCAACCTGCCAACCACAGGTAGTGGTTTCATGCACCCATATGCGAATAACAGTGTGTCCGTCTCCTTCAGGCCAGGTTGTAGCTGAAGTGTTTGAAAGGTAGTTATTGGCATGACATTCACAGATGTCCCAGTGTCTATGATCATCAATACTTGCTGGTTTTGGATTGCTACTTGGCATCTGCGTCTCCTGAGTTTTTTTTCTTGGCGTGGCATGTCCGTGGTTGAAGGCTGAGACAAGGTAGACTTTTCTCCCTTTTTTCCATTGATCATTGACAGATTGCTGTTGGGCCCCGGTTGCGTCATCACCTTCCTCCTCAGTTGAGGAATTTGTAGTTTCCACTCGTCGGGCACTAGCCTATTTCTTTTTCTTACCCCCACTCTTTTCTTGGGCAGTTTGCAGTGTCTGTTGTTGGGCACCTGACGAACGGCACATCTTGGCATAATGGTCCTTCCTGCCACATGCACCGCATTTGGTCCCCTGTGCCGGGCAGCTCCGCCGTCCATGTCGCGGTCCTCCACACCATCCACACTCCATGGGCCCAGGGATTCGAGGCTGCCATCTGGCATGCATGTAGTTTCCGCCAGTTTCATCCCTTGTTGATTGTCGATTGGTGATCTGGACTACCGTGGCTGTCGTGAGGGCTGGCTGTAGTTTTTGAAGTGTAGTGCCCATGTGAGCTGCTCTGTGTCTGCCAGTTCCATCTGACAAGCCAATTCAAGAATTCGGGTTAACGAGATGCATTTTTCACTCAGTACCATCCTTCTCAGTTTCTCTGATTGGATGCCGTTGATAAGCTGTCTCTGAATTTCTTTCTCAATGTCAGTGAATTTGCACGATATTGCCAGTTTTCTGAGCCGAGTGTGGTAGCATCTAAAGTCTCCTCTTCCACTTGGATGGTAGTACAGAATATAAATGTCTCGTGATCTGGGTTGAGTTGCGGGAGAAAGCGGGCCGTTAGGGCATCCTTTGCTTGCTGGTACATGTCCTGGCCATCATCAATTGTTAAAGAGTTGAAGATACAAAGCACTTCATCCCCCACATTCAACAAAAGGTGCAGTCTCAATTTTCTCGCAGTGGTAATGTCTTTACATTCCATCGCCATTTAAGAAATTTTAATCCATACTTGCCATCTGGGGCCAACCGACGAAGGATCAGTGTATGGGTCGAAAGGATGTATCATTATTGAAGAGCCACCTTGTTGGCGGGCTTGCAGTGTGGACACCGATAGGTTTGAGGCAAGTCTAGATGACATGCTGGGCCTGGGAGTAGATGTGCCGGTGGCCATAACTGGGCCTCACTTTGTCACTAGCAGGGCCTTATGCCTCACCTTGGTGTGTTCCTGCGGGGGTCTGTGGTCTCCCTTGCGTGTGTGTTCATGTGCCAGGCATAGACAGGTTTGTCTCCCCCTTCCCAGGGGCTTGATGCGCCGGGTTGATGGGTCCTGTTGTAATTGCCGCGTGATGGGGCCTTTCCAGCGTCGTGCAGCGTGTCTTTTCTGATCCTGAGTTGTCAGGGGATCAGATGGAAGTTCATGTGGCCACGCATTGGAGAGAGCGCCTTCTCTCCCAAAAATGAGATTTTTTTTTTTTTTGTGGATGGGCGGGGTTTTTGTGTGTCCCCCCCACCCGGTTTCCAAAAATTGAGCTGTCAATCAGCTGATGTTGATTAGTACGCGTACCGTGGTTCGCACGTCCCTCGTGGCCAGTGTGATATCCTGTCCTGGCTCTGCAGCGGCCAGAGACAGGGTGGTGGAGGCCGCGGAGGTGGGCCTCAGTGGCGCAGCTCCAGCGGGAGCTAAGAAACACGCAGACACACGTAGCTGGGTTCTCGGCCCTGGAACTGCCTCCACTGAGCGGGGGTGGGGCTTTTATTAGACGCCTTGTGTCACCGCGTAGCGGGACGCAAGACGGATACAACACCTGCTATCAGCTTCCTCTTATGTACTCCCTCAAACCTCATCCCTGTTGACTCAGCCAAGAGTAAGCCTTGGATGCCATCCCAATGTCCTGACACGGGATGGAGGGTTCCTCTCCTTTTACTCCCCACTTTGCTCCCTATCTCACTGTGCTGGAAAGGCCTGGTGAAGTCAGCTATATGATTCCTGCCCCCTAATGTCTGCTTCTGGTGATGGTGGCACATTTTGTAGTAGTTCATACAATTTTCCACAAGAACGTTCTTGTGTACTTTATGTCTTTGTAGAACGCTCAATGCTGAAACATGAAATAGCATATTATTATATGTTTAATATTGAAAGTAGTTGACAGATAAAGGCTGTAGGTGGCCATTTTGCTTACAGCAGACATAAACACTGTGCACGTCCACAATTCGTGTGCTCGTCTTCAACAGATGGCATTACTCAGGCCGGATCACACACTTTCAGTAACACTGCTGGAGCTGATACATATTTCAACTTCTCTGTATTACTCCTCCTTACAACTGCCTTTCCTCCTCTCCTGCCCCTCCATTTCCTCTTTCATCCCGCTCCCTCCGGCCTGCTTCTCCAGGCTGGTCTCCGCTTCAGGGCGGGTCAGGGTGCTCCTCCCCGAGGGTGCGCTTGTCCCTCCTGCTGCGCACCGTGGCCTCTCATCGGCCTCGTCACCAGTTGTTGGCCGTCCTTCAGGCTGGATCACACACTTTCAGTAACACTGCTGGAGCCGATACATGTTTCACCTTCTCTTTATTACTCCTCCTTACAACTGCCTTTCCTCCTCTCCTGCCCCTCCCCTTCCCCTTTCTTTCCGCTCCCTCCCACTGTTCTGTGCCCTCTCCTTAAAGGGGCTCTACCCTTCATTCACTCGCAACAGAGGTCTCTCCCTAAACAACTACAACATTGAGGAATGCAGAAATAAGTATGCTATTAGCCAGTGCACAAATACGCTAATTGGCTATATGTTCCTCACCCCCAAAACAGAAAACAGTGGATATCGCTTCAGACGCAATGCAGACTAAAGACCCCAAAGTTAATTACTAAGAGAACATTACCAAATAAATATCTACTTAAACAAACATCCAACTCGTGAAGAAAGAGAAAATGAGCCAACTCAATAACCACAACACACCAGAAATAAATAATACGAACATCATTATTACAAAAGGCAATATATACCCTCACCAACGTTAATTAAAAACTGTATTGGCAAAGGGGATATTCGAACACATCTCTCTAAAATGGGTTCTCTTTAGGCGTCTCTCTTAGGAGTCCCATTTCCTAACCTCTTACCAATCCAATGCCACATATTGGAAGCACACAGAAGTGCTCTACTATTCCAAAACCTTGTGCATGCGCAGAGTGGTCACTTAACAAGACAACATGTATCTTTAACAAGAAAACGGGAGATTATGCATTGGACAATTTTACTAATCTCAATGACAAGTACTCTACACAGGATTTCCCTTTGCCAATTGAAAACAAAGAGAGGTTGACCTATATGATTGTGTTATCAGCAAATTCAGTAATGTAATCAGGATGTAGGTGATTTGACCGAATCTATGTTTTCTAAAAAGTGAAGTGACCAATTTTGTGTTATTGTGGGGGAGATCCTCCGCAGCCCATCTCCTTCCCCCCACCTTTATTAATATCTCTTACCCACATGTATATTATTTAAAAGTTTGTTTTCTGTAAAAAAAATAAAACTAACAATTCGGTCACTTCTACGGTATCGATTTAATCGTACATGATTATCAAACACAGTTCCAATTGCTTCCCTTCCTGGTGACTTTCTCAGTATCCTGAGTGTACAGAAGGGTGGCAAATGTACATGCAGTTTCCATTCAGAGGAACTCCCCTCCAAAAAAAACGAGGCTGCAGGCTTTTTCTTCAAAGGGGGTAGTCTTACCATAGGTTTGTACTCAGAAACAAATTAACCTTGCTCAATGGAAGGACTGAAGTTCCCCTTGTATATCCTCTCCATTTCTAAATGCTGCAATATGAACATTATAAGAAGAGTGCTAAATCGGTGAAAGGAAAATGAGGTATTTTCATTGTTCGCAAAGTCAGGTTGAGTTCAGTTAAACAAATATATACCATGCTAACAAAAGTTGATTTAACATTCTGACAAATGACATGCTATCACCTAAAATAAACACATCTCACACAATGGTGGCAGCAGTATACAATGCATGCATGCCTGTAATAATAGAACGTCTGTGAAGCTTAAAAGGATGAGTGTTTTCTATGCAACACAACTGTTAAGCACATACAGCACATACAATTTAATCAATGAAGAAATCAATAGGTTCATGGGTAGGTTATACACTCAATTTCAATTGTGAACAGAGTGTCGGAAGAAGCTGTTTTTTTCAGTGGTCTCAGAAAGTTACAGTGTGCCTTGACGCTCGAAGCTGATAGGTCCTTTCCTCAAGCTTTGCTGGAGGCTCTCGCTGCTCTTGGAGAATGCAGAGAACGCTGTGGAGTGCACTGCAGTGAACGCAGTGGTGGAGGGGAGGTGGCAAGCTGCAGGTCTTGGCAAGTTTTGGCAGGTGTTGGATGCGCTCTTCAGGCAAGCAATCATTCCTTGGTAGAGAGCGGCAAGCAGTAAGGAAAATGTATTAACCTGACAAACTTGGTTTGCGCCTCCTTTTGTACTGGCACCTGCCTTCTGCAAGTACTTTTAAGTACTCACTAAACAGCCTGATGTTTTTGAGACGATCAATCTGTGTATGGGGGAGATTGACAAGTGGATGATGCTCAATCATCTGCAGTTGAACACAACAAAAACAGAGATTGCTCTATTTGGCCCAAAGAACAAAATGCTGGTGGAGAGACAGTCCTCCTCCCCTGAACATAGGAGAACAACTCTACTACTCCAAAACAATTAAGAACCTAGGATGCTTCTGGCATGAGAACCTGGGTAGTGAAACTCAGGTGGGGCCGAAGGTAAAGACAATTTCCACTCATTATGTCTTTTAAGGAATGTGCTTCCCTTTATCCCAATAGAGGACAAGGCAGTGGTGGTGGGGGCAATGACTAACCCTCACCGAGAATACTGCAACAGTCTCCATGCAGGTATTCCAGCGAAATAAATTGCCAGACTGCAAAAAGCACAGAATGCTGCAGTTAGAATGGTTGGCTACCTTAAGAAACGGGACCATGTCTCCACAATGCAGAGATCCCTCTACTTGCTTATGGTGGAGGACAGAATTGAGTTTAAGGTAGCCTGCTTTGTTTATAAATGCCTGAAGTGGCTTGCCCTGGACTACCTCGTAGAGAAAATCAAGCATTACCATCCAACCAGAAAGCTCAGCTCGGAGGACACATTTCTAATCTGTGTCCCACAGTCTAATTGTGTCTCCAGAGGAGGTAGAAGATTTGAAGTTTTTGGACCTAGAATCTGAAACCAACTTCCACCGGAGATTAGAACTAGTAAGAACTTGGACATGTTTAGAAAAAGACTGAAAACCTTTTTATTCAGATACACCCAGAAGCCAACAGGGTCAAGTTCTGTCTGTCTCATGACCAGTCTCTGTTAGTCATCATCTGCGCCTGAATATAGTTTAATCCATCTGGTGCGCGTACAAAATTCTTCAAAATCAAATCAAAATCTAAGCTTTGCCCCTGCTTGGTTAGTTGGGATTAATATACATCACTTCTAGATTTCTGTTAAGTCTAGAAAGAGTCAGACGCGACACCAGACTTGAGAGCCTAACAGGCTTAGCGCTCAAGGCTGGGGTGCGGCTTGACATGAATGGACACAATTGACAGATTATCCCCAGATACCCTGACATCTGATAACAGTCAAAATGGCCCCCATTCATAATAACATCACAAATTCAACTGGCAGCAGTGACAATCGGGAACTTGAGTCTGTTGTCCAAGGTAAACATAATAATGACAATCCGTTGACTGGTTGTGCATGTCTGAGGAGCTAGGGGAACTGTAAATTCCCTCCGAAAATTAACAGCAGCGGCCTGTCTGGTGGCCTGGTTGCTTCTAGACAGGCTGGTCTGTCCCATTCCGGCAACTGTGTGTCCTTTCAAGAAGATGCAATAGTGGTGGACTTGACAAATTTATTTAGCAGGGGGAGCCCAACATCAACAACAGAAAGGGAGGAATGCAACTAAAAAGAAAGATGACCCAACATCTAAAGACAATGGGTTTCCCCCATTTGCCATCATCACTTAGGGGGCAACTTAGGTTCCCTGATAAAGGGGCAACTGGTTAGCAACTAGTGTGATACAGCAATCTTTTAATGCCTCAGTTTTCGGCTATCCGACCGATTTTGTAACCGTATTGGATAAGTATACTGAAGGTTAGAACTCGTCAGACTTAAAAATCAACAATTTAACCACTGGAGGATCAGGGCTACAGCATACGTTAGTGGAAGCTGATGAGCGAATACAGCTCACTTCATCAAACCATCTCAGCCTTAAACATGGTGCTAAACTCATTTGTGGCACTCTGCAAAAATGTGTCAGAGGAAGTAAAAGCTCATTCAAGTTATTTGGATGCCATAGCTCGAAAACTGGATATCATGGATCAAATGATATGCCCAGTCCCAACAGACGAGCCTCTGTTGCTTTAGAAACCTCGACAAAATTTATCTGACCCTATTATTATAGAGTCTTCTTATGAAGAAGCCGGGCCAACGCCTGAAGTCATAAAAAGCTGAGGGAAAATGCTGCATTTGATTGCTCCAAATCGACAGGAAGTAACTGCACCAGAAGCTGAGTTGGCACCCTGTGCTGTGATCCTGCATAGGAAGGACCACAGGTGCCTCGCAATTAAGAACAAAATGTAAAGACCCAAAAGCAACCGAAAAGGAACACAGCCTATTCAAGGAAATATCTATGGAATTTGCCCATTGAATGACTTGCTGTTCGGACATCCGTCTCAGAGAAATCAAAATGCTCTGGACCAGGCAAGTAAAGAGATGGAGGTAGAGGTGCATCCCGCGGGAGTGCCCTACACAGAGAGACTAGAACCCTAGAAAAAGGCAGAAATACAAAACGTACCAAGAGGGATGTGGGAGTTAACATACCTGTTTCATTAAGCACTCAAACTGATGCGATTATAAACCATCAACAAAAGGAAAAGGAGCATTGCACACAAGTGCGCACACCAGTGGAGGACAAGATACATTGTAAGGAGGGCATGGAAACTAGGGCTGGAAACAAGGGCATTGAAGCCACCTCCAGGATGAATTTAGAAACATGTCCAGGAGCTCCAACGGCTTTAACACGAATTCAAGTGGCAATCCCTTTGGGAAGTACTGATATTGGACATTGGGGAAAACAGAGAAGCAATACCCAAATGACAGAAGGAAGGGAAACAGCCTCTTTGAACTTCAATAATAGCAATGCAAATATTGACTTGGATCGATTGGTTGGGAAACTGTACTGGCTGGTGACACAAAGACGGGCCCAGGGCAAAAGTTGGACACTGGATGGACACAGAATGAAGAAGAGTAAAACAGATGTCTACCAGGATTCCAGTAGGACCTCAGTGAGTTACGTCTGACCAACAAGTGGGCCACATTGAGCCCCATGCTCCTGCCGGTTTGTTAGGTGGAATCGGATGTGTGGTAGGTAATAACACGCATCAAGCCCCTACATACCGGTGGGAGTTCCGCCCGGCAGGCAGATATTATGGGTATTTTGCTTGGAACTCGAACTTGGACAAAATCAAAGTACTCATGTCATGCATTCTGAATTGTGGGGTGGCTGTTTGCTTGAATAGATCTAATGTTCTAACCATCTTTTCTGAAATCCAGACACTAAGATCAATTTCATCTCTGGATATAGAAAGGATACATTTTCCTACAAGGTCTGACTCGAATTAATGTGTCATTTATTTCCACTCTCGTTTGGTTATGGGGCTGGTACTAGCAGAAGTTGGGAGGTTCAACACTCTGGGGCTCAAACTTGAAAGCTTGTGGAGGCTGACTGCTTGTAAGAATGTAAGAGAAGCTCCCTCCACCCAAAATGATTTGCTAAATGTTGGACTAAATGAGTAAAGGGAAGGGAGGTCGAGTCTGGTGCAAAGAGAGTGCCCCCGATCTGAATTTGGATGGGTAACACATGCTCAGTGGTACGGGGGCAGTAAATGATCAGAGTTATCGGGAGGGATTATTGGAAATTGGACTGAAATTGGTTTCTTGGAATGCCCAGGTTTTCTTTGCTTTTGCAGGGAAACAACAAAGCTTGGTCTATATTAACAGCGAACGGCTGTATATTCTTACAGGAAACTTGTTTAATCACCTGTAAACTGTTGGATGGTTATGATGTTTGCTTCCAGGCTACTAGGGCAGGGGCAGTGGGTAGACCTTCAGGAGGATTAGTAATAGAAATCCACACAGGCCACAACTTGTTAAAAAAGGCCATTCAGAATTTGCCATTCGGGATCCTGGCTGTAAAATTGATAAACAAAGAGGTGTCGGTGCAGCTTCTATTTATTAATATTTATTGGCACCAGGGCTTGGCTGACCATGACAATCTCTTGGGGCATATTCAAGAACGTATAATGACCTGGAGGGACCTAAATGTGGGGGGCATGGTTCTGGTGGCGGGGGACCTTAACGCAGACTGCCCAGATGTGTTTCCAGGGGAAGATATACCTGAAACAGTCCGGGACCTCATTCTTTAGACTTTTAATGCCCTGGTGGGGTTAAAATGGATGGCTATTAGGCCATCTCTCGACTTAAATAAGATCGACTGAGCAGAAGGAAATTTGGGCAAACCAATTTATATGTAGCAAATGAGAAACAGTAGGTCAGTGCCTGACTACGTCTTCCCAGACTACACATCTGGGCCTGCTCAGACATAGAAGTGGTCGAAAATAACTGGAGTGATCACAGCATGCTCTGCATGACCTCTAACATATGCTACCCAAGGGTCTGGTGTAGTGCCTTACAGGATTTAATACTAGTCAACAGGTGAAATAGGCTGAAATGTACACCAAGGAATTTGTCCAAGTTAAATCAAAGCATACTTCAAACAACAATATATGAAAGAAAAATCTTCCATTTTGTGCTAGAAAGCTATTTGGATACTTTGGCAGTGTGCATATAAAAATGATCGATCTGGGGAAGGGAAAAGAAGGAAGGAGTACCCCTCCATGCACATACATACAATGAGAATTTGGTTCTCAGAGGTAGAGTGCTGAGAAGGGCACTCGGGTTAATAAAGAGCATCTCAGTTGACTCAGTAGAGGAAAGGTGCAAATCTCTAGCCATAAAACAAAAATATAAGAACTACTGTAAAAATGATAAGCCATCATTTTGCAGGGTGATGCAGAGCATCGACGCTAGGACTTTTTGTGTCACAGTGAATTCTCCAAATAATTTGCCGGCACTGAGCCAACTGAACGCAGTCTCAGAGATTTTATGAGTGAAACATTTTAGGGAATTGTACTCTCTGAAACCTCCTCAGTCACAAGATGAGCACATTCATAATATGAAAGTTGATCCATTTAGGTATGTCGTCAAACTGGATCCAGGCACAATCAGCCTACTGATTAAAAGGGTAAAGCCATCTCAGGCTCCGGGACCTAGTGGGATTACAAATGATGTCTTAAAGAACAAAGTGAATTCCTGGTCGATTTTCCACTCTCTCTTGTTCACATATATAATGGTCAGCAGTAATTTCCCCGAGACATGGAAATCAGCTTATGTTGTCCCAGTATTTAAGAGGGAAGAAAATTGGGACCTGAAGAACTATAGGCCAATCTCTATGTCGGACGTAGAAAGCAACATGTTTGCAGGAATATTACTGTGTCATCTGGAGGCTTGGCAAGTTCTACAGAGAGGTTGGACCAGTTCCAAACAGGCTTCCTTTGGGGGCGCTCAACTAACATCAGTGGTGCCATAGTAAGGGACCTCCAGGAGAGAACAAGGGGGATGCAAAATCTGACTATTTATGTGGTCTTGATAGACCTATCTGCCGTGTTTGATCGGGTTGACCGCTGCAGATAATGGTCTAAATTATAACAAGAGGGAGTGCCTGTTAGGGAGAATTCTCTGTTTAGGCTGAATTTCCTAACCTAGTGAGTCCCCCAGCAGCTTTGCTGGATTTATGGAGTTTGTTTTTTTCATCCTGCCAAGAGTGAGACTCTTTTCCTCCCACTCTTGGACATGAATGTGGTTGATTTCTTTGAATGTCAATGTGTTCTATGGGCTATGGGGTCTTTTACTCCATAGGGCCTCATGTGTTTTGCTATGTGTGTTACACCGCACCCTCCGTGCCGTAACACTGGGGTGTCCTAGGGAATCCCCACCATAGACTCCATACCCTGGGACTCACTACTGTCTCCCAGGGCATGTAAAGTCACCCTTGGCTTTACTAGACCTAAATTTACTAACAGAACTAGTACAAACCATCCTATTGTGGACGTACTGGTAGGGGTAATTTGATTATCCCTGGGTCTGTTATTCGAGGGGGCACTGTCCCATCCCCCTCATCGAGTTTTGGCTGGTGGCAGTGGATACTACTTTATATTCGACCACAAATATATTCCTATGGGATTCTTCCCATTGTTGGAGGCTAATACTTTTTCACACTAGTCTCTAACATACCGCCGGTTTATTTGTCTTAAATAAATCCACCGGTTGGTATTTTCTGCCAGAACTCGGTTTTTAAAATGGCATATGTGTTCGCCTCTGTAACTCTGAACCAAAGGTTGAGCCCTTTGTTCCACTTTTGGCAGGCTTCTGCACAGAAGCCCTCCAGAGTGGTGCCTTTCTATCTGGGTACCACAGGGGGTGTGGGAGGGGGTTTAGGCACCCTGGACTGAGTTGCCTTGCCAACTCCGGTCGCACTCTGGTGTGATTGGCCCGAGTGGTGAGCCGCCCCGCTCACCACTTTGCATGTTTGATTGACAGCTAGGCTGAATGAATGGGGGTTTTCTGCATAAAAGCAGGGCTTTTGGGACTGGAACTTCAGAAGTCGCCACAGGACCTAAGAATCCGACGAGGGTAAAGCTGAGCCGACCTGCAACGACGACACCTCCGGTGTAGCCCTGCTGAACCGACTCACCACTTCCCAAAGACAGAGGAGATCTCCCTGCTGGAGAGTCTTCTTCCCCTGACTGGTGGGAACAACCAGTCCCTTGCTTTTTCTTTGCTTCCAGGATGTCTAGTGGTCGAATTGCCCGTGCTGAGCACCCCGGCAACCGGATAGCCACTAACCACTGTACCGCGACCAAAAGGTGGTGCCTTGTGACTGAGCACACCGCGGCTGGTCTCTTCCCTGGTGGTGCAGCGATCTTCAACTTTCCTCGACGACGAGATCATCTCATCTTCTGGCAAAGCCCCGACTTGCATCCACCACCAGGAACAACTGCCCCCGCCGGAGCTGTCTCTTCACTTTCAAGGTACTGTGTCCACCTGGCTTCCCTTGAAACGGTTAGCGTGAGGTGTCTTAAATCCTTACCTTTCCACTGGGTCGCCTCCAGACCTTCTTAACTTTTTGTTCTAAAGCTGGTCCAACCTTTCTGTAACATTTTACTACAAAGACTTGAAGTGCATTTCCACTGTGATACTTTTGGCACATACAGCCCTGCATCTCTCTGAGTGGGCCTGGCCTCTGAACTTTGTGATTTACAGTAGCCCCTGCCTTGCTCGCCTTCCATTTGTTTCGTAAAAGTGTTGGTACTGAGTTGGTTTCATACCCTGCCTTTTTCTCTCCCTTTCTAACGAATACTAGAGTGCCATCTAGGTTAAAGCATTCACCTCTGTCTGCAAATAAGTGGTGCCGTTGAACCTAGACTTGTCGAAATATTGTTATGGGATTGATATATACTTATAGTAACTGTGATTGAAGTTGTTTGCCATATTAGTGCCAGTGTGTTTTCCATAGATGTGTTTTTAAATAAATAATTATATATCTTTATACCCAAGCTCTGATCCGTGTCTGTTTGTTCTACTGTGTAAATTGCCCTATCTTGTATACTCCAAATACGGCCTAACTCGTCTTCAGAGAAGTCTGACTGCTCAGCCACAGCTACCAGGTACATCTGGGTGGTACAGATTGCTACCAATTGGGTTTACTGCTAACTCCTGTAGACTTAAACTTTTTGCTGTGGTCCCAGAGGGAACTGCACAGGTTTCTGCCTAACATTGCCTCCAAGCCTTTTGAAGCTGATAGAAGCTTTGCATGAAATCTCAGGTATTTATGTGTGATTAACTCAAGACGGGGACCTCTCACTGAGAATAAATATTGACATAAGATTGAGGCATGGATGTGCTTTGGCTCCCTGTCTCTTTAACCTAAATTTGTCAGAGGTGGGAGAGACCCTAAAACCAGCTGCTTTGATACCATCTCAGTTAGGATCTGCAAAAGTCTCTTATATGTCATGAGTGGACAACTTCCTGCTTTTCGATTGCTCGAGGATTGGAACAAGGAGGTTTCTGGATGATTTTTCCAAATATGCAGAGGAGAATGGCCTCTCAATGAATCCTTCAAAGACAAAAATCCTTGAGCTTTCTAGAGGCAGGAAACGGGGTCCAAAAAGGTGGAAGTGTGCAGAAAATCTGGTGGAAGGAATGGAGAGCCTTACCTTCTTGGGTTTTCACTTCTCAACAAATCCCTTCCTTAGGGACAAACAGGTACTGCTCAGCCTGAAGGCACATAACTTAACAAACCAGGTGGAAAAGCAGTATAGAAGATTTTTTGATACGAGCTGCCATCCGATTATATATATGAATGGAAGGTGGTGCCAAAATTGTCATACGGCCTAGAACTTTGTCCAGACAAAACCTATGCCTGGCTGGATACAATAGAGGGAAAGATGTGGCGACGGGTACTGGGGGTCCATAATGGACTCCCAGTTGCAGCTATGAGATAAGATTTTTGCGTCTCCTGTCTTTAAGAGTAATGGTTCAATGGCAGTGCCTGTCCTTAAATCAGAAAATAAAACATCTAAATCGCCCAACTAGTATGAGGTAGCAAACTTGGCACTGAAAGGGAGAAGGAACCTGTCTCTCAACTTGGATACATATCTGGGAAAGTTGCAAGCCAACTATGATCCTTTATTAAATTAACTGGAATTGGAATCAGAAATTCAGCTAACCAATCCTGAAAAAGTAAAGAAATCTATGTATAAGCAGGATTGGGTAATCACAAAAGACTTACTGCATGGCTAGTCTTCCTTGAAACCATCTTTCGCATGAGCACAAACTAAGGGGTACAATAGCATCATACTTGTCACTTTTTCCCCAAAAAGTTTGTATCAAAATCTAATAATGCGATTGAGGTGGAACTTGTTGCCGACGAGGGAGGTACAGATTAGCATGGGCTTGTGGATTCATCTGATCCAGGCTGTAGGCTTTGTAGGGGTGAGCAGTCCATATAGTCAATCAGGCACTTGTTTTTGGAATTCTCAGCCCTGCAATTGGAATGAAAGATATATCTAAAAAGCAGAAAGGGTAACAACAGTACCGCAGACCTGAAGGAAGTCTGGAAAAGAATACTGAATCCTCTGACAACATTGAAGGGTATGGCAGCAGTGGCTATTCTAAAATCTTGGCCATTTGCTACTGGTTCTGACATAAACTAGAAATGGCTTGCAGGGTTATCAGCCATGAAAATGAACAAACCATAGAGTCAACAAACATACAATGAAATCCCTTTAACATTGGCAGTTTGAATACACAGTGTTGCTCGCACCTTTTTCTCAGTAAAGATCTATTAAGAACGAAACACAAAATGATTTGTTTACAAGAGACATGGTTGAGAGACCTGCCAATTATAGAGAGATACACTGTTCACCTGAACCTAGCACTTAAAGGAGTCAGAGGTAGACCTATGTCTGGTCTCCTAATTGCAATTAAGAACACCATACACTTTGAGATCCTAGAAAGAAATAACCCCAACCACTATGTTCAATCAGTGGTTGGTAGGATTTCTGTAAGGCCCGTCACAGAACCAAAGATTCCAGTAATTACAAACAATTATTGGAATCCTGAAATCAAGGTAATGGATGATTTGCCAGACCAGGTCATTGATTGGGTGGACAGTAAGAGGGAAAAATGGAAAGATACCCACTTCATCCTTTGTAGTGATTTGAACGCTCATTGTTGGAACAATGATGGGTGTGACACGATGGGTATGACACGAAGGGTAAGACCCTGTCAAAACAAAAGCTTCCAGGAAAAGTGGTAAGCAATGAAGAAGAGCTGTGACATTGAGGAATATACACATTTTGACAGGTGACATCAGGGGTGACATGCCCTGAACTATAACATGGTGTGGGAAAAAGGTGGGGCCAGATCCTGGATTACATCTGTGTATCCCAGAACATAACGAGGGAACCCCTCATAATGATCGTGGAAGAGAAGCGCCAAAGCAATCATAATCTTCTAAGTATGAGTTGGACTTGCCGAACGCAGCAATTAGAACAGAAATACATTGCAGACCCTAGGTGATCCTAGGTCGAAACAGATTGACGATCAGCCCGGATCAATTATTAGACCTCACAGGAAAGCTTAAAGATGCAATAAGGCTAAAAACTCAACAAAGAGTAACTGGAACTGTAGATTACACAGTCCTCCTAAATGCCTTTTAAATTAAGAATGGATGTAGAAATAAACCGAGATTCGCCCACAGACACAGTTTCGATCTGACCACGTGGGAACAAAACAAAAGAATGGGAGAACAGATACGGTCTTTAAAGAGTCGCCGCACAGATCAAATAAAATTAACAATTCAAAACGATATTATCAAAATTGGAGAAAACACAGAAAAAAGACAATCCTCCAACAAGACGTGGAAATCATGCTACATAACATAAGGTCCAAAAACACCTCAGACATTTGGTCCATCATTAACAACCTGGATGCACCTCAGGAGTCACTTGTGTCCAACCCCATTACAGCAAAATGCATGGAATCAAACTAAACATCAACAAAGGGTCAGTCAAGAAAACAAATGCAATGTAAAACCTGGCCCAATGGTCTACGATCTTAATGTCCTTATATGTTCACATCATGAACCAACAAGCGATAGCAACTTCCTGGAAGACTGCAGTGATCATCCCGATCTTCAACATTTTTTAGATCAAATCCAAGCAATTACCGGCCCATAGCATTGTTGGATGTTGTGGACAAGGTGTTTGCTTCATTTGTTTTGAATAAACTGGGAAAGTGGAATAGTGAAACTAACCATTAGGACGTTTGGCAAAACAGGTTTATCAAAGGAGTCAGAACTTCCCTAAACCTCTTCCTGATCAACATTTTCAGGGCCTATGTGGAGTGAATCAAAGGGAAGAAAAACTATATGGCCTTTATCGATCTCACCGAAGCCTTCAACACAGTAAACCGGTCTCGGCTGTGGGAAAAAAATGCAGCATTGGGGTTGCCCAACCACCATACTGGAAGTCATCCAAGATCTGGACTCAGGCACCTCAATACGGATAAGAATGGATAGATCAGGTCTGCTGGCCAAGGAAATAAAAACAAACAAATGGTTGAACAAAAATAAGACGTTTGCTCTATGCTGACAACGTGGTCCTGTTGGATCAGACCCAAGTAGGGCTGTAGCGCCAACTAGAGGCCCTACAGAATTACATAGAGATAAATGGTTAAAATATCAACCCGACTAAATCAAGGATCATGGCCTTTGGAGAACACACAGGGGAAACCTTCAAAAAACCCAACATCTGGCAATTAAAAGGCAAGAAAATTCCACAAGTCTCGTCATTCACATATTTAGGGGTATACCTAAACACGAGCAGAATTAACCAAGACTAGACCTTTTGAAAGTGAAAGCAAGAAATCTAGCTAGCCAGGGAGAACTGCTCATGAAAAGATATTGTGGATTTTCATTGCAACACCTCATTTCGTTCTACCGAATGAAAGTACTTTCAATATTAACGTACGGGGTGGAAACTGTATTCTCGTTCCGTGCAGAAAACTGGCCCCCGATTGAGGAGATATTTTGGAAAAGAGCACTGCGGTTCCCGAAAAGTACTCCCATCCAGGCAATCCAAATGGAGTTGGCTCTGACAGCCATGAAGACAATAGTAACTTGGAAATCGCTAGCCTTATATAGAAAATGTCTGGATGCATCAGAGAGAGGAGGCTTTGCAGTATTAAAAAAAGCTCTAACTCAAAACAGTGAAGTGACCCTGTCTGAATGGAAACTGATATGTGAAGCCATCATAGCAGATCTAAGAGAATTAGTTCAAACTTAAAGGAGAACCCTGAAAAGATCAAACGGAAACTGTACATAAAAGACTGGATTTCGATGCAAGGAGAGAGACAGGGTCTGAAATTGTGTGGGAAACCGTTTGCTGAAGCAAGGAAATTAAACTTGCTGCCAAAGCGTCTTGACCTATTTCCAAACTGGTTTTACAGGGTGGTGAGATACTTAGTGTTAGGAAACAAATAAAAACAATATCATCTGTAGACTATGCCAGAGAGAGTCCTCCATCGAGTCATCAAAGCGCTTGGTATTATTCTGCCCGGTAATGAGGAAAAAGAAAACACAACTCATGGCAGAATTTACCGAAAATTACGACAGGAGGACAACAGAGGACTGTTGGCTAGAACTGCTCAGGGGGA
Source organism: Ambystoma mexicanum (assembly GCF_040938575.1). Lineage (NCBI taxonomy): Eukaryota > Metazoa > Chordata > Amphibia > Caudata > Ambystomatidae > Ambystoma > Ambystoma mexicanum. The sequence continues at coordinate 1,245,205,911 of NC_090930.1, read as the reverse complement.
ATCAAATTCCACTTACTCCGTCATTGGTGAAATTACTGTAATAATAATAATAATAATACTAATAATAATAATAATAATAATAGTAATAATACATTGTAAAATCTTGGCCATTTCTGAACACAGAAGTCGAGGGGGTATAGTTTTGTAATACGACTTATCTGTATTATCTAATTTATTATGATTTTGTATATTCCTGAAAAAGTGTAAGAAGCAATGTATATCTGGATTATGTTTCATTTTTCTTTTATTTGTTCTTTTCTTTTTGTTTGTTTTTTAACGTGTTGAAATGTTTTGATACTGTATGATTTTACTGTGGATTCAAACCAAACACACATCTATTGTATATAGTGAATTAATATGGAATGTTATTGTTCCAGAGAGTGTTGGCAGTCGGCAACAACAAAACTGTGTCACCACATTTTCTGTACACTACTTATTATAAGTGTTGTTTAGCCCATTATTTAAAGCGTAATGGCAATAATATGTTTGTTCGTTTCAATGTGTGCATTTTATAACATACGAGCATACAGTGGGTTTATACATTTTTGAAGGCATGCGCCTATATTTCATCAGTGTTCTCATTAAACAGAACATAACGTGCTTTTAATACTTAGAACCATAACTAAAATAATTTTGATGTTCTCTTCCTCTCTAAATCCTTAGAATTTGTGTGAAGAGACCCACAGTAGGGTAAGTGATAGAGTGGTGGTAAGTGATGATGGATTACATCTCCCATGTCCAATGAAGAGTTTAGATGGCATCTAGAAGCATAGTCTGTATATCCCACCATAGAATAGCCTCAGAGAAATGTGTGGAATATTGTGCCCATGAAGACGTCAATCCACCAAAAAGTCAGTGGTATTGGAAGTGATATTAAATGCTTGTTAGCAAAACAAAAGAGGTGATGCCTGGAAGGTTTAATATTAATCTGGCATTTCTCTGGGCAACCCTCCAGACTGTCATTAGTAACCTGCTAAGCCATTGCAAAAGGGGAACAACCGTATATATATCAGACTTGTTCCCACCACAAAAGGGGCATTCCAGCCCACACTGATTGGTCACATCCCTTCTGCATGAGATCGCACACATCACCAGTCATATTGTGGCCTCATTGGGCATCATAAGTGAGGAATAGCTTGGGTCTCTAGGCCCAGCAGGCACAGGACCCTCGCCTGGGCATACCCGTCACACTCAGGGTGACTATAGCAAAACAAAAGTGGTGATGGCTGGAAGGTTTATAATTAATCTTAACCTCTAGCATTGCTCTGGGCAACCCTCCAGGCAATTGGTCTTTGCCTGCTAAGCCATTAAAAAAAAGGAAAGATAATATAAAAATTAGGGTCAATCTGGTCATAACCGTCCCAAGAGTGGGATGGGTTTGTCCAGACAAGGGTACCATGCCTGCTGGACCTGGAAAACCAAACTACGCCTCACTGATGAAGCCCAATGTAACCAAAGCATGTCTGGGGATGCTTGTTGTCTTGTGCAGAAGAGATGTAGCCTATCAGTTCAGGCTGGACTGTCCCTTTTGGGATGGGATGAAAAATTATTTGAATATTTTGCATGGTCTTTCCCATTTTTTAATGGCTTGGCAGGTGAAGAACGATGGTGTGGAGGGTTGCCTGCTGGGCATAGATACCCAGGCTACTCCTCACTGATGACGCTAAATGACGCATAGGCAAAACGAAAGGTGATGGCTGGAAGGTTTTGAATCAATTGTAACCACTGGCTCTGCTCTGGGTAACCTTCCAGACCGTTATTTTTCAACCTGCCAAGCCACTACAAAAGAGGAAAGACCATGTGCGAATCAGGCTTGTTCTCACCACAAAAAGAGCAGTCCAGTCTGAACTGCTAGGTCACATTCCTTCTGCAAGAGGCCACCAGCCTCTCCAAACATGAGTGGGATTGGTATGCCCAAATGAGGGCCTGCTGAAGATGATCATCTTTTTGCACAAGAAAATGAATGCTAGGATGTGCCTGGATGAACTTGGAGCAATGACTAGCTGGATAAGCACTCACTCGGGATTAAGCAAGGGTGCATCCGTGCACCCATGCCTTTAAACTTATGTCTGCCAGACTTGAGTGATGATATTGCAAACTCCAACTCCATCCATCCCAAACTAGGTGACACCAGCTTACAGTGGTTGGCTTATGCTGATGATCTAGCATTGCTAGATCTCACTTCAGGTGTTAGCCAACATTCTTTAAATCATGTGCATGCCTATTTGAACCTGAACTCCCTCACATGTAATATTGTGAAGACCAAAATAATGGCATTCTCTTCAAAATACAAGAAGACAAAGCTATGAAAATGCGAGCTGAAGTCTTAACGTATTGAAGTAGTGACCTCATATAAATATCTGTGGATTACTTTAGATGCCAAAGCAAATGGTGAAGAACAACTTAAGTGGGTGCAATTAAAAGTAGCTCAAGTAGAGGATGCTATTAATTATTTTTCTTTTAATGGAGTTGAGTACGCTCTAGGTGTATTTATTTAGCAGTACCTGATAAAGATTCAAACTCTGCTCCTGTATGGAGTTGAGATTTGGGCCCTCGGGAGAATCCCAGTGTGATGATGTCAATGCAATGGAGGGACAGGGCCTCCCTGCCCTGGCCTGTACTCCCTTTTCATGTGTGTTCTGTGTTATTTTCTGCACAGGAGTCCAGTTGGGACCGCTGGCAGTGTAGGTCTTCCTCTTTTTGGGTGTGATGAACAGAGATTCTTGAAATAACCTTTTGGCACCTATGGATGGGGGTACAATGCCCTACCCCTAGTCAATGTTTTTGGGCACCTTTGTGTTTCCCACAGAGCAGGGAATGGGCTGGTAGCAGCTTTATGCTGATGTGACTGGAGCTCTGATCTTCCTCCATTTTGGGATACCCATACCCTGCCATAGGAATCAGTGGATTGCTGATAGAAAGGCAAGATGGGCCCTGGGGCCTCTTGGCTTCTATTGCCTTTTACTTTGTTTCCCTGTCTCTGTCTCGTCCACTGACTGGCTGTTGGGTGGAAGAACAATATATGGTCTTGTGTGGAAGTCCAGGCCAGACTGGCTGAAGCCTTCACAGTGACTGTATGTTGTGGGTACACCCTTGTGGTTGGACCTGTGTGAATGGAGTATGTGACCAATATGCATTCCATGTTATGGGTGTTTGAATTCTGTGTGTGTGAAACAATGATTGAGACAGCCCTGCCTGAAACTGACATGAATGCAGTGCAGTGTGATGAAAGGCTGGGTGCTTGCCCCAATCCACATTCCTTGTTATGGCTGTCTGGGTGGAGTTAAAGGCCTGAATGCCTGTGAGCCTGATTGGCTGCCTGCCTGCATGAATGCCCTTCTGTGTGATTGGCTGACTGAGCCTGGCTCAGCCAGAGTGATTAAGGGACATATGTGTATATTTCTCACTTACCAATTTGTTCAGAAGCTGAAGTCAAAACGTGAAGCTGATACTTGAAGCCACCTGGAGGAGAAGATTGCTGCTGCATTTCCTTCGATGTAATCCAAAAGCTGTTGAGTCTGTTGAGGACTGATCCAAGAGAGAACCTGGCTAGGAGATCTCTCCTCAAGGACAACGGGACATCATGCAAAAACTGCTGGTATTCATCAAAGCACCCTGGAAGCCAGTTCTGTGAGTCTGACATCCAGAGAAGCGGTCCACCGAGAATCCTGAAGATTAGCATCGAACGGGGTCAGAAGATTTCTGTGTCCGCTTGAAGCCATGTCCATTGTGTCACCCAGAAGCGGGGACACCTTGGCACTGTGCTGCTCGACAGCCAGAAACGAGAAAGCTCCACCTTGGCAAAGAACATTTGAAAAGGGCTCCCTTGCCATCACCGTCGACCACTTTGTCCCGCCAGAGAAAGTCGAGGTTGCCAGCTACTGAGGAAAGTCTGCCGATGGGTTTCCCGCAAGCAGAAGCCGACAAAGAAGTCCCAAGGATGCCGAGGTAGTGAAAATCTGAGGTCCAGTCCCGATCACCAATGCTATCCCAAGGTACGTGCTGCGGCTGCAGCACCGACAGGCAGAGTATCACCGACCGCAACTCCCAACATCCGGAGCCTGCTGCCGGTCCCGAATCCATTACTGATGAAGGCCTTTCAAGTCACAGAGTCTTATTTGCAGCACTGAACATTTTGCATTTAGGCCTACAGCATGCCTCATCTTCCCAGGACTTCCACATAAAGGAAACAATTGATCGTCGAAGAGCACCGCAAAGGTCTAAGCTGCTGTATCACTGCAAGTGTTCTACTTTTCCTTGAGGATCTCGTTGCCAAGTGTCTCCTTCTTCAAAGGTGGTCGATCTTTGAAGGATACCATCGTAGGACCACTGAAGAAACTCTCCCACTTCAGGTTCATTGGGGTGCTTGAACTTTTTCACTAAGACGCAAGGCTTATTAAGCATTTATGGACTGGGCTTGTTAACTCTTTCATTACAGATGTCCCAGGTGGGGGGATCCTCATTCAGAATTGTCTATCTCTCTCCAAAGAAAGCATTCTGCCATTGCTTAATGTCAACCTGCATGTCTTCCCTATTTCTATGCTGGTACACCGTACTGAATGATGTGTATGCTTTGTTATAACTGTCAGCAGTTGATGCATTTTAAAGGAATCTAAAGTCTAGGTGTGGTACCACATAGAATCGTACCAATTTGTCATAGTATTACCAGAGTACAAAGTGTGTTATTGAAATGTGTATACATATCTTAAACATTTTTATATAAAGAGCTGTGTTAGCACATAATATAGTGTGTGGACATTCCTTTGTGTGGGTTTGGGGGCTGACTGTTGTTAAGAAGCAGCCCACATCACCTCCTGAGAGCTTAAGCCTTTGTTGCTAATCTGTTGCTACCATATAGAGAACCTTAGCTGGGGTGCTCTGTGCCTCTACCCTGCCATATAGAGGGCAGAAGTACAGATACCCCCTCCAGTCTTTACACCCAGGCTTGCTATGGTTGGAACACAACAAGTTGAGGAAGCTCTTGAGATTGGCTCATTATTCCTCCATTGAAGCTGTTTATTTGGAGTTCAGACTTCAGCACATCCACAGTAAGATCAATTTGAGCTGCCTTACTACCTATTGAAACTGGTTAATGCTGCAGTTGGTACCTTGACCAGACTACTTTACGATAACGATAACATAATGCTCAAGGAAGCCTCTGGCTATTGCTGAATCTTGGATCTTGTACCATACCGGAAATCCCCTGTATCTCCCGCTTTATAACTTTAGAATGATCATGAAAGCTCTCCTTTATTCTCAGGTTATGGAACAACTGATGGTAGATATTTCTTCTAAATCGTCTACTGAATTATTTGTTGCATAATATCATGAACTTGTAGTAATTCTGTCTGTACCTTAGAAGTAATTGGTTCATGGCACAGGATTCCCAGAAATAAGTGATTGTGCCTGGTTGTGTGGATATGAATGCATTGAGACTGTGAAACATCTTTTGGTAGAATGCTCTTCCCTACAAAGGTTAAGACATACAGCATTGGTAGGAAAACATACATTAGAGGGCCTATGGTTTGACTCCATGAGTGGGAATAATGATGCTTTATTTTTTTTTTATGTCATCAAGCAAGCAACAACAACGTGCCAGAAGGAAGAATCGTATGCAGGGAAGTAAACATTCACAATATCATAAATTTTAAAGTAGTGTTCTCAAATCTGTACGTAAACATTCTGTAGATAATATAACAAAACCTGTTTCAATAATACTTTTGAAAATGTGCAATTTGAATAGGAGCTGTGCCAACTGAACACATTCATGGAACCCAGAATGCTTTTAATGAACGTAATAAAAGAAGAAATGTATCTAATCCGTTAGTAGCATGTAAAAGAAATAATGTTCAGAAAAAAGATAGCAAATCTGCTATCAATTTGAAACAGAGGAATACAGATATATATATAGGAACATGTACCAAGCTTTGGAGACGTGTGAGACCAAAATCTAGATGTCTTCCATATGAAAAGAATATAGTTCATTTTTGAATTGAATAAACTTAAGAAATTACTTAATGTGACTACACCATTCCATAGAGATTTACAAACAGTGACAACGTTTGTGACTTGTTTGGCGGATAGTGGAAGCACACTTCTCATACAGAAAGATTTCATTCAAGGAAAGAATGTGCCTCTTGCTATTGATGTGAGTGGGCGTAGCTATGAAGTTGAAAACGGTGTGCTTTCTAAAAAAGAAGAAATGCTAAGGTATGATAATACAGAAATTGAAAGTATAATTCAGTCTAGAATAAAACCTAAAAAGCAAAGTGAGGTACAGATGTGCAGTTTTTTGTGCAATAGTGACACATTTTCTTGTAAAGTCTTAAAAAGATTTTTGCAAGTTTTGCACAAAAATAATAATGTTCAAGGACAGATCAAGATGCTACAGAGAATAGATGACGGTGAAGTTTGGGAAAAAAACAGGGCTTCTGGGTCACTCCCTAGCTTGTCTTAATAAAACTAGATGTTTCAGTCAGTGCAAAACAACAAGTATGTCCCTTGTACTTTTAAATCAAACACTTTTGACTGGAACTGTAGAAGTTTAGTTTCTAGACTGTGAATGATAAATATCATACATTTAAAATGCGTATGTAGATGAAGCACTCACACAAAATGTAAATGATGATCTTATGCTTTCCAAGGATCTGATTTTTAAACAGTATAAACAAGTATTGCAGTGTTTCAGTTGTCTTCTACTGAAAGACCTGACATTGTTTGCGTATCTTGTCGACACACTTTTATAAGTTTCAAGTTCAACTAGTGTACATTGAGGAGACAATTAAACAGAGTGTAGACGATGTTTGGAAATAACTTTATCTGTATTTGTTTGTAGAAGACCAATTTGACACAAGTGAGGCACTTCATGTTTGTAGACACTGTGTTGGGTTTTATAATCAAACAAGTATTCCTGCGAGAAGAGTCTTGAACAGCATGGTAGTGCTTGATATCCCTGCTTTGCTTAAAAAATGTAACATGTTTGAAGTGATTGTATTGCAAACTGTTCATCATTTTCAAGTTGTTAAATTGCAAACACACATTTCAAAATATCATAATTGCAAGTTGTGAGAGGCCACATTGTGTATTTACCTGCCATTTTGGAAGAAAACTCTAGGAGTTAAGCGTGAAATTGCAGAATCTTTGCTTGTTTTAGTAAATCGTGTTGCTACAAAAGATAACATTTGGCAACAGCTTATAGATATTGGAAAGGTGAAAAATGCATTGGCTTTTCTATTGGATCACACAACAATTTATACAAAGAAAGTCTGACTATAGCAGACTTGTCTATGCTTGATGCTGAGTTAAAAAACAAAAGCAGTGAAAGTCAGTTACAATGTGTATCTGTTGCAGAAGTGAATAGTTTGGATGAATAGTTCACTATTCACCCTCTACACTCATGTGAAGTCATGGGCTACACTTTAGAATTTTATCAAATGCAAGCAGCAAAAGGTGCACCAATCAGTGTCTGGGAAAAGACATTAGAAGCTTGTTGTTTCTCTATGCTTTTTCCTACTGGTACAGGAGGCAGATTGGTTGATCAGAAGATTCCAATTTCATCTTCAGAATATCGTAGTGCAAGAATGTAGTCTGAAGATTCCTGATTCCGCTCCAATTTTGAATATGTTTTTCAATTATTATATGAAAGTGAGTTTTCAACCTTATTTTATGCTGTTGCTCATACATTTCAGACCGGAACTGGATTTCAAAATCTTTCTGCATATGAGATGATGCAACAGATGAAAGAAATAAAATGAAATTTTGGAGGATAAACTTACAAATACTCTTGCTAAAATGAGAAGAATCAAGGAATATTGGTATAGGAGATTCTTCGAGGTTAGATGCATGATCATAAATTTGGGCCCTCAAACTCGGTTTGTGACTTTAAGGTGCGGTGAATATGGTTGGAATGATCCTGCAGAGGGGATTCCTGAAAGTAATCTATAGAAAGAAAACATAGAACTCATGACACAAGGAGAATTTTATTCCATGGACCCTGTAAGTGTATCATGGTTCTTTCATCACATATTTTTAGCCATGTAACACTAGGCACTGTGGAACATTACTTTATGAGGAAAGAGTACCAGGCACGTGGGGGCTGCACATATACATATGATGTTGTGGATTAAATATGCACCTCATTTTGTGAAAGAAAGTGATGGCTGTGTGATGGAGTTCATTGACAAATATGTTACTTGTTCCATTGCTGCTCAGCCTGTGAATGCTGATCTATGGAACAAGGTGGAAAGATTTCAAAGGCACCCATGTGAAAAGTACTGTCACAGAAAATACAAAAGTAGGGGGCGCTGTTGCGCACATCCAAGATGGCCGCCTAGCGCAGGAGCTCCAGCTCGGAAGAAATCCTTATTACGAATTAATCCAGTCAGCAGCGTCCCAGACTTGAAATTAAGCCACTTCCTAGCAGCAGAAGCTTTACTGCACATGCTGGTGTAACACTGTGCGAAATTGAAGCCGGGGTGCTGAGATATTCCGTCTTGAAGATTTGGCGGTTGACAGAGGCCTGCGACACCAGACACCAGATAGAAGGCTGCGGTGGGGGAGGAGCGACGCACGACCCACAACATCCTGCCAGGAGGGAGAGAGTGATTGAGGTGGTGGCCGCCCGGAGACGACGGAACCAGTTCCCTGCCTGGGCACAACCTCCAAGACCCGCTCGGGGTGACTGGACCGCACGAGAAAGGGTCGGGGGAACTCGGAACTGCTGCGCAGCTGCGGAACTGAGACGGCCGCTGGCCTGACTCCCGCCCTTGGACTCGCCGCGGAGCTGCCTGCGGCGCCGCTTGGGCGACCTTCTACCGATCGGCGGTCTATGGCTGTGGTGCGGCCAGGCCCCCGACTCGTGGCCCTCACAGAGGCGCCCGGGGCAGATTGTGACCCTCGTCAGAGGACGCGGGTTGAGCCAAGGCCTGCCCCCCCTCCCACCGCGGGTACCAAGTAAGTGGCCGGGGGAAGGAGAGGAGGACTGTTTTGACTGCAATGCGGGGAGGCCCTACACGGGGAACAGAGGGCCACAGCCTAGGCCTACTGCGCCCTACCCCCAACTGGCACAGAGGACAATAATCCTATAACGCCCTGGGCTGCCCCAGATCGACGCCCCGCACCACCCTGGGAACAAAGAGACCCACCCAGCAACATCCAAGGGGAGAGACATACATCCCTCAGTGGGGAAAAATTGACTGTGACCACAAATCCGCGGCGGAGCTGCCACCCAACGCTCGAACACAGCGGGGCTCCCAGGCGACCCTTGCGACACGGGACTCAGAGTATAAACCACAGAGGCCTCCATTAACGAGACGTCGTACACCTAAATCCTACACATTGGCTGTTGGTTAGGCACTTGGAGCAAATATAAGAAAAGACACACTTTATCCACAACTGTGTCGCACAGCGGGGCACGGAGCAGAAGATACGTGGGAGACCACAGTCCATCCCTTCCTGGAGGCTGCAACACATGGGCCGCACCAAGAAGAGGGGGGCAGGTGGGAAAAAGATTGGCCCGATGGACACTTTCACTAGCTCGCAGCCGCAGGGGGCGGCTAGCGGGGAGGTACACCCACCAGATGGACATGAGGCTGAACCGCTGGAGCGCCTGGCAACGCTGGTGCAGAATGGATTCATGACCATGAACGTCAAATTAGATGAAATAGTGGCGACAATCGAATCCTTGAAGGCACGTGTTCAAAAGGAAAGTACTCGTGTCACGGAGGCGGAAAATAGGATAAGTGCAAATGAGGACACGATACTGCAACACAGCCGGGATATAGCCCACCTCCAAAATGCTGTATTATAAGAAAGCCACTGTCAATGTCCTCCCTCGAATCACCACTCTCCTCACCTGAATGTTCAGAGTCTGTCTCCTTGATTCCTTGTCTTTGAGCCAGATAGTCCTTCTTCGGATTTGATGCCTGGATCCTGTCCCGAGAAGTAGCCATGGTGGATCCCAAACTGGACCACTCCACGACTGCAGTCCCGGAAGCAGGAAATGTATGGGGGAAAAAGCCAATGACGGAAAAACCCCAGTGAATATCCCTCATTGCTGGCCAACAGGTACAGTGAAGTCCGAACTCCAAGGCTGCACCGAATGTAGAAACCCCGCTGAAATGGAACCGGAGGCAGGCAGCAGTAAGAGGAAGAGAGCAAACCACAACAATGTGCAGAACAGTGCCCGACACGAAAGTTCCACTACAAGAGCGGAAAGAAAAATCCAAGCTGGGGCAAGCCAAGGAGGTGGCAGAAAAGGAACAGAAAAGGTAAACAAGCAGCAGGTACGAGGCAGAGGAGGTAAGAGCGGAAAACTTGCAAGCGAGCGAGCCGAACGGAAGGGAAAAGAAGGGCAGAAAGAACAGGTACGGAAAACAATAGAGAAAGGCAGGCTTCCGTTTGAAGTGAATAGAGGAGAATACTATTGTGTGACCGTAGGAGCAAAGCTAAGATGGTTGCAACGTGCAGACCGCAAGGAAAGCTGGGATGAAATACTTCCGGCTGAGGAGAGCAGGAAAACAACTAGAACGTTACAGCAGCAACGTGAGAAGCGTGATGGCACCGATCAATGGTTGCAAAGCCGTAACCGTGGTAACCACCGCCATCCGAACAGGTTCATGACAGTATGTCCCCTCTTAATACTACCTCCACCAGGTTTCCAGGGATGTAATCAGTGGAAACGAGACACCAGTCTGGGAGCTTTAAGGAAGTGCACTGGTTCCCATGAGTCTTCCGACCTGGGATATCCTTTCCAAGATACTAGGTATTGGAGTTGCCCTTTCAAAACACGGGAGTCACGGATCTTGGAAACTTCATACTCGTCTTGGGTTTCACTCTGTGGCAAGATTTGTGACCGACCAGGTCTACGTCGCGTCTCAGGATGAAATTCTTTGAGAAGAGAGGAATGACAAACTGGATGAATGCGTCTGAGATGATGCAGTAGTGTGATCTTGTAGGCAATGGGGTTAATCCTTTCCAGGACAGGAAACGGACCCAAATATCTGGGGGACAACTTAGAGGGTCGGATCCATCTAGGTAGGAATTTGGTAGAAAGCCACACCTTTGTTCCTTTTTCTCATTTCGGGGTTTCGCGCCGATGAGCATCAGCCTGTCTTTTATAGACGCTCAGGCTCCTTTCCAAACTGCTCTTGGCTGTTTTATGGGCTTCAGAAATGTCAGATATGATAGACTCCACTGTAGGGGAATTGCTTGGTAACGAAGAGATGGGAAAAATTGCTCTGGGGTGGACACCATAGTTGCAAAAGAAAGGGGTCATAGCTGTAGCTGAGTGCTTAGAGTTGTTGTATGCAAACCTGGCAGTGGGAAGGAGCTGAACCCAGTTGTCTTGCAGGTGGTTGGTGTAACATCTGAGATATGGTTCGAGGGTGGCGTTAAGTCTCTCTGTCTGCCCATTAGTCTGTGGATGGAAACCAGAGGACAGGGCTCGGTTAATGCCCAACCATCTGCACAGCGCTTTCCAAAACTTAGAGACGTACTGACTCCCTCTGTCCGAAGTAATCTTATCCGGGAGCCCATATAGATGAAAGATGTCTCTGGCAAAGACTTCAGCCATTCTAGTAGCAGTGGGTAATCCCTCCAAAGGAGAAAAATGGCCCATCTTTGTAAGGGAATCCACTGTCACCATTATACAGGTACAAGATTCGGAGAGGGGAAGATCCACTATAAAATCTGTGGATAGATGCCCCCAGGGTCGTTGAGGAATATATGGCTGAGTGAGTAGGCCAAATGGTTTGCCTGTGGGATTCTTGGACATGGCACATATTGGACATGACGATGTGTAGGATCGGATTTCCTTCTTGAGGTTTTGTCCAATAGAAAGATCGTCCAATGAGTTTGGTACTGTTCGCTGGACCCCTATGGCCTGCGGCCAAGCTGTCGTGACTCCAATTTATGAACTGCTTGCGAAGATGACCCAATGGGATATATAAGTGATTCTTGTAGAACCAGAAACCATCTTTGAGTTGATCTTCCTGTGAAGGCGTTTGGTTAAGGTTCAAAGGCTCCAATTCCCTGGCCTCCTTGACCTCATGTAAGAAGGTGTTGATTTGAGCTACAATCTGATTTAGTGGAAACATGGGTTCTGGAGGAAGCAGATCAGATTCCGCATAAAGCTCTTTGCGAGATAAAGCATCCGCCAAAACATTCTGTGAACGCGGAAGGTAGGTTATTTTGAAGTTGTATTGTGAAAAAAAATACGCCCATCGGGCCTGGCGAGAGTTCGAACATTCCAAAGATTGCAGAACCTTGAGGTTTTTATGGTCGGTTCGAATGACGAATGGAAGGTTGGCACCGAGTAAGAGAGGACGCCATTCTTCACATGCCTGCTTCATGGCCAACAATTCTTTTTCCAAAACCGAATAGTTCCTTTGGCTGGAAGTGAGAGTATGAGAGAGATAGGCCACAGGATGTTCGACTCCTTCTTTTTCTTGGAGTAGGGCTGCACCAATGGCTGCTGAAGAGGCATCTGTCTCAAGAATGAACTGTTTCGACTGATCCGGTTGTAGCAGAATGGGAGCAGAGCGGAAAAGCGTCTTGAGATGCTTAAAGCTGTCTTCGGCTGATGTCGTCCACACAAAAGGTCCGGATGATTTCTTGAGGAGAGAAGTTATGGGTAGCACCGTTTTGGAAAACCTGGGAATAAATCTTCTATAGAAATTAGAGAGACCCAGAAACATCTGAACCTCCTTGATAGAAGAAGGAGAGGGCCAATCTAAGATGGCTGAAACCTTGTGGGGGTCCATAGAAATACTGTGTTCTGACAATATGAATCCCAAATACGGAATGGTAGACACTCCGAAATAACATTTTTCGGGTTTGGCAAGAAGACGGTTTTCCTTGAGACGGTTCAGTACCCTCTGAACCTGTTCTTTGTGTTCTTCCTTGTTGATGGAGTATACCAATATATCATCCAGGGAAATGATTACCGAAACATACAATAGGTCGGAGAACATGCGGTCCATAAATCTTTGAAAGATTGCTGGGGCGTTAACCAATCCGAATGGCATCACTCAACAACCCGAAAGGAGTACGAAAGCAGTCTTCCATTCATCCCCCTCAGCTATGCGTAACAAATGGTAAGCACTGCGCAGATCCAACTTGGTGAATACCTGTGCCCCTTGTACTGCCTCTATGATATCCACTATGAGGGGCATGGGGTAACGATCTCTGATCGTTACCTTGTTGAGACCCTGGTAATCTATACATGGCCGCAAATCTTTTGAGTCTCTTTTAAGTACAAAAAACAATGGAGCTCCAGCAGGGGATTTAGAGGGTTGAATGAGGCCGTTGTGTAGATTAGCATCCAGATAGGTGCGTAAAGCACTCCTTTCAGTTTGGGATAATGAGAACATCCGGCCAAATGGAACCAAAGCGTTGGTCCCCAGGTCTATTGAGCAGTCCTCCAGCTGGTTGCATGGTAATGCAGCAGGTCTTACCTCTGTGAACACCTCTTGGAAATCAACACAGTAATGTGGCAATGCGTGTATGCTTGAGGTTTCTTGACATAAAGCCGGAGCGGGTTGTAGCTTGGTGAAAGACTGGTGTGGAAGACATTGGGCCTCATTACGACCCTGGCGGAAATCGAAAAACGATGGCGGAAATGCAATACCGCCATCGAATAGCGCTCGGTGCGATCATGACCCGTCACCGCAAAGTACGATGCCATTAGCGACACCGTAGTGAACGCCAACGCTAACTGCACCAAGTACGCGCGCGCGCGCCATGCCAAACCGTAATTACCACCATGGCGCAACGGTACGCGAATTCTGACTCTAGCGGACATGCACCTAACGCCATCAAGCACGGCGGAAAGTACCATTCCGCCAGGGTGAGAAGTACGGCATCGCGAACCAACCGTAAACGGCCCTACTGAGTGCCTGTACACCGCTCCCTGGCCACATTGTACAACTCCCCGTAGGTGCAATGAAGTCACACAATGCAACCAGTGAAATGTACTAGTCATCCATGCCTGCCAACGAACAAATGAATCTCAAGAGGGGCCACCAAGAAACGCACGCAAACACAGGCACCTGTGACCAGCCATATTCCGATAATCACATCATTCCACCAATCCAACTGGCTGACCGGCATCTGTCACACAAAAGCTAATCCCCCGCCCCTGAGCATGACATCATCAAAACAGTCATATTGGCAGCCCTTATCCCTGACCTCACTGGGCTTCGTAGGCAAACGCGCCCAGCACAGTACCACGCAACTATACTCCGAAGCTGGAACCCAATGCAGATCTCCTCACAATACATCGCTCCCCAAATAGGAATATGCCACATCACTTGCAAAGAAGAACGCTACACGGTTCATATCAGAATAGAAATTTAATGCACAACAAATTCACCAAGCCCATACAGCCATTAGGCCATGAACTCCAAAATACATTTCACCATTGTGGGCTGCATCCGCAATAAATGACCAGCTACTTCTTGTGTGACGCCCTGTTCCTTCTTGGTACACAGGGGCTACATTCTCGTACGAAAAGGCAACATGGAAGCGCCTAGAACCGCAGGGCCGTCCCAATAGGGAGGCACTAGTCCAGCTGAAAGGCCGAAATGTTGCTCCTAGCCACTAGTACTGCGTAAGGGCATGTGGCCCATTGGCGATCGTCCCATAAGATCGTAATGCTGCTCCACTGATTAACACGAAGCAGATGGTGTCGGGAGTAAAATCCATCTGCAGGAGTGGCATACAGATGGCAGTGGCAAAAGGGGAGGAGATACCTGTCACCCAAATGAAATGAAAAAGAATAGTATGGCCATCAGAACTACATTTGAATTACTCAGTTCAATGATCACACCAAATCCACAGCCATATGCATGCTGGCCCACTCCAAAGGATCATCACCACCCAAAAACCACTTGCGAATCATAACTATCTATATCGAGGTGAAAACACTATCACAAACGAGTGTACCTGTGCATGCGTCTGTTAAAACAGAATCCATCAGATGGGATTGGTAACGTGCATCCACTTCCTGGCCACAGGCACCTACCAGCACACAGTCGGACAGTTGCATGGCATTTCACAGCCACTGTTCTCACGGACACTATTGCAAGTGCTCGATGCCCTCCTGCAGCACGCAGACGACAACATCTCTCTACCACGCTCGGAGCAGGAAATTACCAACACAAAAGTGGGATTCCATGCACTTGCCGGCATACCGGGTTGCATTGGTGCCATCGACTGCACCCATGTGGAATTGGTCGTCCCACATGCCATGGAGGCCCAGTACCGCAACCGAAAACAATTTCATTCTCTGAATGTACAAATGGTGTGTGACTCCAACAGGATCATTACACATTGTTGTGCCCGATTCCCTGGATCAACCCATGATTCTATGGTCTTGAGGAACTCTACAATACCACGCTACATGGAGCGACACGCAGGGAACAGATCCTGGCTACTCGGTGAGTCTCATTTCATGCATGATGATGTGGGGTATGTGATGCGGCAATGACCTGGCAGGAAGGGGGGGGGTGCGTACGTAGCAATGGCATTCCTCAAAATTCCTTTATTGTCCACATACAGGTGATGCCGGGTATCCACTGAAGAGATGGCTCCTCACACCAGTCCGGAACCCACGGGACCAGCATGAGGAGGACTACAACCATGCCCACTCACGTACCCGTGTAGTCATAGAACAGGCATTCGGCCTACTGAAGACTCATTTCCGCTGCCTCAGCAGGTCTGGCGGGGCACTCCTGTACCGCCATGTGAAGGTTGCAAAGATGGTCATGGCATGTGTCATGCTCCACAACATGTGCGTACGTAGAAATGTGCCCATGCCCCCTGACGCAGAACTGCAAGCACCTGAAGATGGTCATGATGAGGGTGGGGATGTGGCAGCACCTCAAGGAGTCCGCGAGGCACAGGAGGGCCGTGACATTCGTCAGCATCTCATAGATGCATGCTTCTAGCACTCACGCCTGGTGGCTGATACATGGACACGGGACTCGTGGCACTGTGTGTGTCTGGAACATGCACAATATGGACTGTACGCCTATAATGGCCTCGTACACAAAGATCAATGTCCACACATCTCATTGGATGATCGTGCATTGTTTATGGCATATGTGATATCATGTTAAACACCCTATCGACCTGCCACCCAAGTGAGCCCAACACACCCCCTCCACCCTCCTACCTCCCCCCCGAACACCAGTGTCCAAAGATGCTCATTGTCAGTGGGCAGTCGCTATTGCAAGCCCCCTCTCCGGGTATCAGGGGCACCCCTGCCTGTGGAGCGCAGGTTCCTCCCAGATCTACGTTGGGGGCTGCCCTGGACGGAACTTGCAACGGATGATGTCTCTGCCTGCTCACGTCCATGCATGTCCCTAAGGGTTTGTGAGAGCTCAGTGAGCACACGGCGCACTGCGGCAAGTTCGGCACATACGTCTTTGGACGTCGCATGCAGTTCCCCCCTCAGGCTCTCGGTGCTTCTCTCCATTTGTACTCTCAGGCTCTCGGTGCTACTCTCCATTTGTACTCTCAGGCTCTCGGTGCTACTCTCCATTTGTGCCCTTAGTGTCTCTGTACTTCTCCCCATTTCTGCCCTAAGTGTCTCAGTTGATGTTTCTATGTCTGCCTTAGTGCCCCCACATTCATCGGCATGGTCCTTGAGGAGCGTGGCCAGTTGCTGCTGTTGCACGATTACCTGGTCGAGGGACTGTTGCCTCTGCTGGGCCATGGCCATTTGCGGTGGTGTCACAGAGTGGCTGATCACCTCATGTTGCCTTGCCACAGGGCTTGTGGGGGATGGCCAGTCGTCGTCTTGTGGGTGCCCCTGCGTGGTATCCTCATGGTGTACGGGATGGAACAGACAGGGGGATTGAGACAGGTCATGGATGGATCTAACTTCGACATCCCCGTTTTCTGTGTCGGAGCATGCTGCCATTAATGCAGTGTCACCTATGGTGCTGCTGCCACCAGAAGCAGTGCCTACTGTGGCATCCATTGGGGGGACCTGTGGTGGTGCTGTTGTGGGCATGCTGGCTGCTGGGGTGCCTGTTGGAGTTCCCTCCTCTGTGCTGCCAATTGATTTGTGCTGCTTCCGTGTCTTGATGCGTGCAGCTGAGGTGGAGGGTCTTTGGCCGTTGGTCTTAGCCCTCTTTGCAGGTGTGCTGGTAGGGGTGTCCTGGAGCTCGTCGTTTGGATCGGACCCTGTGGTGGAGTAAAGGAGGGCGAGCGTTATTAATGGGTCTGTGGGAATTGGAATGGCAATGTATCACATGCATTGGGGTGGTACCTGAGGGTGATTTGGGTCGGGGCCTTGGAGGTGGTTTCATTTGTGTGTGGAGTGAGGGTGCAGTTGTTTTGCAGCCTGCAGTTAGGGTGTGCCTGCTGCACGTGTAGAGGGTGTTTTTAGGATTTTTAATTATTTATGTATTTGATGTGAGTTTTAAAGTGTGCTATCAGGCCTATGTATGTGGACGTTCTCCTGGACATGTGTTACTGTTGCACTATGTGGACACGTGGTACTTCACATGATTGGACATTGTGGTTTTGGCATTGTTTTATTTGGGACACCTACCTGATTCTTCGGATGTCTGCACTCCTTTCTCCATCCCTCCGACTCCCTCTATGCTCTCCATTCCAATGGTGGAGGCACAGATTTCTTCCCAGGGGGTCAACTTGATGGGTGATTCCGATCCTCCCCCGGTAGCTGTGGCAATGTTGCGGTTGGCAGAAAGTATGCTACGGACGCGTATCCGCAGGTCGTCCCATCGCTTTCTGCATTGCTGTGGGTTGCGGGGTGCGGTCCCCACCGCACTTACCCGCTGTGCCACCAGGGCCCATATGGCCTTCTTGTTCGCAAGTGCCGTCCTGGTCATTTGCGTGGAGAAGACGGCGGCAGCATTCTCCTGGAGGGTCTCTGTGAGCACGGTGAGTTCCTCATGGGAAAAGTGGACCTGCCGCTTGCGGTCGCACGCTTTCTTCGCTACTTTTCCCATTTTTCTTGGTTTCACTAGGGTGGATGACGGGTTGGGATGTGTCTCAGGGTAGTATTTTTAATGGTTGTGTGGAATTTGTGGTTTTATAGGTGTACGGCGTGATGTTTCCCGTTCCGGGACCATGCTTTTACTTCCGTTTCCGTATATTTCCGGTCACCGTACTTTCCGGTTGGCGCTCACTGCGGTGTCCGCTAAGATGGGTGGCGGTATTGCACCTAGGGCGCCGTACGGCGGCGGTGTGGGCCGTTTTGGGGTCATTTCCGCCATCGCGGACTTTGCACTTCCGCCATGGCGTGGTGCTCGTGCCCGATGGCTCGGAATGAGCCGCACTTTGCTCCGTCGTGCAATGGCGGAAACGCTATTTACGCTATGGCGGTCCGGTCGGTTGATTTCCGCCAGGGTCGTAATGAGGGCCATTGTCTCTTACAGTACTCTGATTCGAAGCTTAGTTGGTTAGAGACCCAGTCAATGTGAGGATTGTGTCTCCTTAGCCAGGTTATTCCTAGAATAACCGGAAAATGGGCCGCCCTTATGATGTCAAATCTTATTCTTTTGGTATGCTGAAAGATTTTAATTTCAAGGATCTCAGTAGTCTGTGTGATGAGTCCTGAGGAAAGCGGGGCACCATCCACTCCTTCCACCTTCTGATCTTCCAAGCGGGGCAGCCTCTTAAGACCCACTTCGTCGGCCCATAGCGTATCTATGAAGTTTCCTGCAGCTCCGCAGTCCAGGAGGGCTAAGGTATCCACCAGTTTTTTCTTCAACCTGGATGTTGACACTGACCACCATCAACCTGGAATCTTCTTGGTTCTCTTTAGTAGAAAGAGACAAAGACACATAGGGACTGGATGCATCTGAAAACCTCCGGACACTGGTCCCTTTTAGCTCCGGGGTTGTTTATTTCCCGATCGTCGTTGAGGCAGTTCAGGACATTCCTTGAGAAGGTGCTTGTCTGAACCACAGTAAGCACATAACCCTCTTTCTCTTCGCCGTCTTCTTTCTTCAGAGGAGAGTGGAGACGAAGTGTTTCCTATCTGCATGGGTTCATCCCGAGAAGCAGACATAGGTGAGAAAGAACTTGATGGAGGCTCATTGCTTGCTACACTTCCTCGGTAGCGTCTTCTTTCATGACGTTGTTCCTGTAGACGATGTTCTATCTGTAGTGATGCATATAACAGATCCGAGAATGTTTTAGGATGAGGAAACCGGGCTAATTCGTCCTTTATGTCCTCCTGAAGACCTCTACGAAAAATGGCATATTGAGCCTGTTCTGTCTATCCGGCACCTGCAGCCAAGTTCTTAAAGGTAGTGATGTATGAAAGAACATCAGAGGACCCTTGTCTGACATCTAAGAGGTCCTCTGTAGCAGTGTAAGTGAGTTCTGGTCTCTCAAATGATTCTTTAAGAAGGGTCTGAAACCCACCATAGTCCTGCAAAACTGGGTCACCTCCTGTCACTAAAGGAGTAGCCCAGACAAGAGCATTGCCAATCATATTAGAGATGAGAAATCCCACCTTTGCCTGATCAGTAGAAAACATTCGGGGTCTGAATGTAAAGTAAACTGTAGCCGCCTCCAGGAATTCCTTGACCTTCTTCGGAGAACCATCAAATTTGCCTGATGTCATGATGCCTACCTCCAAAGTGCCAGACAAGACCCAGCTACCCCAGAGGCAGACATCATGTCTTCAAGGGAAGTCACAACAGCCTCAAGCAGGGGCTCTTTGGACTCAGTCCTGGCGCCTTTGGCGCCAGGCTCATATCGGGCCACAGTCCTGGCGCCATAGGCGCCAGGCTCATAAAAGGGGCTTTGTGTTAAAGGTGCTTAGTGTTAACTTACCTGATGCAGACCATGCTGCAACATCCAGGCCTTCTGAGGCCTGACTGGGACTACTTTATCTTTGGAACTACTTAACCACACGGGTGTGGTCAGGGGAGGAATACATACCTGAGAGGAAGGATACATACCTGGAACTACTTTGAAGGCTATTTAAGCCACGCCCAAGAAGCAACTCATGCTTCGCGTTGTTCTGCATCTAGCAGCTGGACGCTCACCGTGTTTGCTCCTGCATTCTGTCTTCTGCCACTCCTGCCAGCATCCTGTAACACCTGCAAAGAGAGAAGAGAAGAGAAAAGGGTAAAGAAGAGTCCTTACCTGCTAAATCCGCATTCCGGAGACATCTCGTCGACGGCCCTGAAAAGGAAGACATCCATTTAAAAGCACATCGCATCGATCGCTGCAGCGCCGCATCTCACTCACCTGTACAAGGTACCACCACGTTTTACGGCGACATCTGGACTCGCAGCCACATCACCGCGCCTAGGGAGAAAAAGACAAGAATAAAGGTGAGAGGGGAACGAAAACAAAGAAACATTAATTTCCATTACAAAGCTTACCTGTTGGGTTATTCCAACTTCATTTCGGGTCGGTGCCGCATCCTGGCATTTCCGGACCCCGGCCCCTAAGGGGAAAAAGAGACATCAGCGTTAGTGGGCGCATGAAAAGACGTTACCCAACGCCCATTAAAGACTTTCCTGATTTCTTCTGGATTGAGCTTCGTTTCGGGTCGGTGCCGCATCCAGGCATTTCCGGACCCCGGCCCCTATGGGGAAAAAAGACATCAGCGTTAGTGAGCGCATTGATACAAGGACACTGAGAGAACTCTCATCAAGCTCACCAGAGTCTCATTCTTCGGTTCCACAGCTCTTCTCGGAATAGTTTCCGCACCTGAAAAAGAGACAACAAACAATTATTATTGCGGAATCATATTCATTAACAGAATCCTTACGGTACTATACCGGGAAAACAAAACTTGAACCCTCTACAATCAAAATCCCAGTGAAGTAACTGGATACAACGCGCCCCTGCATGAGAAGCAGGATGGAGAGCTCAACCTTTCAAACCCTAAGGTGAGACTTCACGTGGGGGTCGCAGGAGGGTTTCGTAGAGGGGTGAGAAGTGAGCGGGAGGCTTATACTTTCTCCCGCAGATTGTCAATGCTCCGTTTTCACATACAGAAAGATATTCCTGAGAGCCAGACAAGCCAGATTCGAAGGTCCGGTCCAGTCCATCTTCCGGGTCCTGCGCTTCACCATAGAAGAAGCAACAACACTCCAAACCAGACCTGCGCCTCCGTGGGAGTCAGGTGAGCGTAACACCTGACGATAGAGCAATTGGTGGTAGCTCAGGAGGTGCCTGTTCTCGGTTAGAGATCAGTTGTTTTAGAACCATATTTTCAGCCTTAACTGTCTGTAGTTCTTGGGAAAGGCTTTGTACTGCCTTCCATAATTCTTGCATCTGTTCCTGAACCTGTTCTGGGGTGCCCATCGTAGGTTTTTGGTGTTGCAATCTGTCAATGTCCTCCCTCAATCACCACTCTCCTCACCTGAAGGTTCGGAGTCTGTCTCCTTGATTCCTTGTCGGTGAGCCAGATAGTCCTTCTTCTGTTTTGATGCCTGGATCCTGTCACGAGAAGTAGCCGTTGTGGATCCCAAACTGGACCACTCCACGACTGCAGTCCCGGAAGCAGGAAATGTATGGGGTAAAAAGCCAAAGGTGGGAAAAACTCCTGTGAATATCTCTTGTTGCTGGCCAACAGGTACAGTGAAGTCCGAAGTCCAAGGCTGCACCGAATGTAGAAACCCCGCTGAAATGGAACCAGAGGCAGGCAGCGGTAAGAAGAAGAGAGCAAACCACAACAATGTGCGGAACAGTGTCCGACACGAAGGTTCCACTACAAGAGCAGAAAGAAAAATCCAAGCTGGGGCAAGCGAAGCACGTGGCAGAAAAGGAACAGAAAAGGTAAACAAGCAGCAGGTACGAGGCAGAGGAGGTAAGAGCGGAAAACCCGCAAGCGAGCGAGCCGAATGGAAGGGAAAAGAAGGTCTGAAAGAACAGGTACAGAAAACAATAGAGAAAGGCAGGCTTTGTGTGAAGCGAACAGAGGAGAAAACTAGCGTGTGACCGTAGGAGGAAAGCAAAGACGGTTGCAACGCGCAGACTGCAAGGAAAGCTGGGATGAAATACTTCCGGCTGAGGAGAGCAGGAAAACAACTAGAACGTTACAGCAGCAACGTGAGAAGCGTGATGGCACCGATCAATGGCGGCGAAGCCATAACCGTGGTAACCACCGCCATCCGAACGGGTTCATGACAGCCACCTAGGGTATTGAGCCAGTTTTTACTATAATCAAAATGTTATATTAACACATTGCTTTCTTGATCCCGAGTATATAACCCAACCTGACACTACCTCACATTTTGTTATATGTTCACCTTCCTCATGAATTGCAAGCATATGACTGACTAACACTATGTAATGTATGTACCAATGAAAAACCTCCATTGTTATGAACCTAATAATGTGAGCACATGGAAACAGCAGAAAATGTGTAATTCACCTGATGACCCCAGCCCTAGTATCTGTCCTCTCTAATAGTACTTGTGCAGCCCAGTGAATAGAGACCCACACAAAGTTGCAAGGCCATCTCCCCCTCCACCCGCCAAGGCCCGCCGGGGCTCGCTGGTGTTCGAGCAGCACAGGCTCACCTCCCCACATTCCTGCTGGACCTGCTTCAAGTATTTACCTCCCCATGTCAGAGGCCACCATACAACCACTGTCTACTGCCATGGCCAGGCCAAATGAATTATGAGCCACCCGTTCCTAAATCCCGCCGCCTTTGAGGTGCCAGCTATGTGTCCTCTCTGACCTAATGGTATTCCAGTTCACCCCGAATCCAACAGACCACAAAGACAGTTATCCGTCCTAGTGCAAACATCCCACAGAGTCATCATTTACTACATCTAACGGGGCTAAATGATGAAGGTGCTTGACCCGTGCCCCTGATAAGACACCTGAACCCATGAGACTGGACCCTTTGTTAATGAAAACTTTACGATAATGTATGGAGGAAGCCTCGTATCGCATACTGTTTTCCTCTGTCCCCACCCAGGTATTAGATTGATGTGTTAGAAGTTTTACATAAAAACTTGGCATAGACGAGTTTGATGAATGAGTATGAATAGCCACAAGGGCACGTTTCTCGAACCAAAGTGGTGAATATCCGTGGACAGCCAATGCCCTGAAGCCCCACCCCGATGAGCCCAGCTGACCCAAGCACATTGTGATGCCACCACGTGGATCCCCGACAATCATGGAGCACCGAGCCTATGGACTACATAGTAGCTAGACGTTGCCATCCAATCCCAAAGACTATGTGGCCCCTGTAGCTTAGCTCATGCATGACGTGTATTTGTAATATAACTAGCTGTCTTTGCTATTGTCAGACAGACCACTCTCAGAGTTTGCAGAGTCCTTTGCATGCACTATATTGACTTAGATAAAAAGCCTTTTAACTTTACCAGCACTTGGGCATGGTCTCATTCCCTCCAGGGGTGTGTCCTTTATTGTCTCTCATTGTGGAGGGCTTACTGCCTTATTTGGGGGACGCTTAATTTCAGTGGTGACCCCGAAGACGTGATTCGTCTTTATTGTCCCCTTTTGGCACGAGACGTCCCCGGCCGCAGTGGAGACGCATGTTGTGCCCGCTCAAGAGAGCTGCCATCTACAGCAACTGGTAGGCTTAGATGTGCGCACGCAATAGGGCGAAAGGGTACGGATCTCGCTCCAAAAAACACTTAGTACCGCTCGCCGGAGCAGGGGGCGGCCATTGAGTGTGAGGCAGCGCCACCTGGACGGACCATGTCCGGAGAGTCTTGGATCAAGACGGGAACGTGAGTATTAAGTGTGAGTGACAATAAAAGGAAGGGGATAGACATCAGAGTGAACAAGGTCAAGTGAGGGAAAGAAGGTATTTTTCTTAGGGGTAAATCAACTGGTACTCTAATGCATTAATACTATTCTCGTTCTCTGCATATGGCCATTAGGATAATAAGGTGAAAAAAGGAAGACGGGAACTTAGCTCTGCAAGGGGGTAGAAGGCGGCGCCGCATAGTGCTATCTTGACTAGTACTGGGAATAAGTGAAATAGTGGAAAATAGAAATAAAGGTGTCTGATAGAAAAGGAGGCACAGTGAAAAGATTAGAATATGGTTTTCTCTTTCTCTTCATTCTGGGTGAATTAATAGCAGGGAGTATCCAATAAAGGTCAGAGGTCAAAGGGAAGAACTGGGTGAAGGACAAAGTGTCTTTTTTCCAAAGAAAATTACAGGGGAAAAAAGAGGAGGGTCTTTGTTACGTGTTGTACGTTAAATGTTTGTTGGATGTCTATTTTGTTTTGAATGTGCTGTTATTCACGTCTAAGAAAAATTGCACTGCAAAGTAATAATGTTGAATTAATAGTACCAGAGAATTCTGTGTTATGGTCATTGTAAGTGTGACCCTTTAAGGTTAGAGACAGAGGTATTGTGTAAAGGCATTTTAGCATTTGAGAATTGTTAGTGACACACACACACACACACACACACACACACACACACACACACACACACACACACACACACACACACACACACACACACACACACACACACACACACACACACACACACACACACACACACACACACACACACACACACACACACACACACACACACACACACACACACACACACACACACACACACACACACACACACACACACACACACACACACACACACACACACACACACACACACACACACACACACACACACACACACACACACACACACACACACACACACGTTTTACCTACCTTGTGGGGACTATGTGTGGAAACCAGCCTTGTGGGGACTAACCTTTCCCAATGTTCTGGAAATGTGTTAATAGCAGAAATATATTCAGAAAAAATTCATAATACAGGATCCAACTTCAAATTTGCAAAAATACTTATTTTTAGTCGCGTGTTTGGTACCATCTTTGCGGGGACTTGAACGTGTGTTACCATCCTTATGGGGACTTACCACATTATTCTTATTTGGGATGGAATGTATAATGAGCAAATGAAAAAATGCTTACTTTATAGTACTTAGTATACAATATATTTTATATACAAGTACATTCCTGATATCTAGGCACCACAACAGATGGATTAGGATGTTTTTGAATTTGCAAGATGTTTAATTTGCATGTGAAACTTAAAGGCAGTTTGTTCTGGCAGTAAACACTATTATAAACACTAAAAAAACTTCCAGGAAAGAGAACTGTGGCACAGGAGATACCATGATTGACCCAGGATTACACTTTGTGATAAAAAAGGAAGCAGGATTTCAAATTCAAGTTTCATTCTTCCACAGGCACCATCTTCCCTATTTACACATCTCCTCTTTAGGAATGATGAGGTGTTGTTATCTACTTTTGGATCATGTTTAATATTAGTGAAGTTACCTTTCCAATAGAGATCATGTTTGATTATGGTCAATTTAAATTCTCCAAAGCAATTCTAAGTGATAATCATGATAAGGTCCCCACAGAGATGGTGTTCAATTATGACAATGGTATGGTCCCCACAGAGATGGTGTGTGATTATGATAACACCAAAGTCCCCACAGAGATGGTGTGTGATTACAATGATGTTAATGTCCCCACAAAGATGGTGTGTGATAAGAAAGAATGTTATTAAAGACACACAGAGGCCATGCAGAGGTCAACAAAAGATGGGAACTCAATCATTTCTGTCCAGTGTTAAACTTCCCGTTTGTCCTCATTTCTCATCTCCTATTGCCCACCTAAATGACTTACCTATCCTTTGCCTACTGCTTTACACTACACAAATATATCCATCTCACACATGACAGCCTTATGCATATTAATACCACATGAACCAGATAGAGGCATGCCAAAGTTCTAACCTCTATCCATTTTACCATCCCCTAATCCAGTGGCTAATTCGGCATACTAGCACACTCATTTAATAGACCTTGGGCCCTCATCTCCATATAAATGAGAAATCCAAGTGCCACTTTCACAAACCATACTGAACCATACCAGCATTGGGCACTGAAGTAGGTACGGCCTCCACTTGTCAACACTGCAGGCTTTTCAGACGACTCCCCATCTAACCCACTAAGACCCCAACAACAGTTTCCTCTAGTAGAACCATGTGCAATAAAACCCCCAAAATGTCGAAGCTTCTCTATTAAAGACATTTCATTTTATTGGTTGTGTGTGATAATGATGTTGAAGTCCTCAAAGAGATGGTGTTTGAATATAATGATTTCAATGGCCCCACAAAGATGGTGTATGCATATTCAGATTTTTAAGTCCCCACAAAGACGGTGTACGATGATAATAACATTAACATCCTTTACAGAGATGGTATATGATAACAGTGATGATTATGTCCCCATGGAAATGGCATGTTGCTATAATGATTTTAAGTTTGTTACAGAGATGTGTGATAACGGTGATGATTAAGTCTCCACAGAGATAGTGTGTGCCATAAAGGAGGGTGAAGACCCCACAGAGATGGTGTGTGATAATGGTAATGATTAAATCTCCACAAAGATGGTGTGCGATTAAAAATAGGTTGAAGTCCCCACAGAGATGATGTGTGATTATTGTGATGTTAGAGTTAAAGTTCCCATGGAGATGGTGCGTGATAATGGTAATGATTAAGTCCCCATAGAGATGGTGTGTTTTTTTAAAATTTATTTATAATGTGTGCCAGACCCGAAGGTATCAGGGCACAGAAGAAGCAAGAAGACTTTCAGCTTAGGTTACATAGTGGCATATAAAATACAGGTCAGAATATACAGATGCATAATGTACACGATATAGCAGAAGCATAGATACATACGATACAAGAATAACACTATACAAACGGGACATAAATATATAGAGCACTCTGGTGTGTTATTATAACGATGTTAAAGTCCCCACAGAGATGGTGTATGATTACAATGAGGATGAAGACCCCACAGAGATGGTGTTTGAAGATAATGATGTTAAAGTCCCCACAGAGATGGTGTGTGATAACGATGATGATTATGTCCCCATAGAGATGGTGTGTGATTATAATGATGGAAAAGTCCCCACAATGATGTTGTGTGATAAAAATGAGGCTGAAGACCCCCACAGAGATGGTGTTTGAATATAATGATGTTAAAATCCTCACAGAGATGGTGTTTGATTTTGATGATTAGAATGGCTCCACACAGATGGTGTATGTATATTCAGATTTTTAAGTCCCCACAAAGATGGTGTACGATGATAAAAACATTAATGTCCTTTATAGAGATGGCATATGATAATAGTGATGATTATGTCCCCATGGAGATGGCATGTGGGTATAATGATTTTAAGTTTGTTACAGAGATGTGTGATAACGGTGATGATTAAGTCCCCAGAGAGATAGTGTGTGTCATAAAGGAGGGTGAAGACCCCACAGAGATGGTGTGTAATAATGGTAATGATTAAGTCCCCACAAAGATAGTGTGCGATTAAAAAATAGGTTGAAGTCCCCACAGAGATGGTGTTTGAATATACTGATGTTAAAGTCCCCACAGACGTGTGTGATTATTTTGATGTTAAAGTCCCCATGGATATGGTGTGTTATTATAATGATGTTAAAGTCCAGACAGAGATGGTGTATGATTAAAATGAGGCTGAATACCCACAGAGATGGTGTTTGAAGATAACAATGTTAAAGTCCCCACAGAGCTGGTGTGTGATAACAATGATTATGTCCCCATAGAGATGGTGTGTGGTTATAATGATGTAAAAGTCCCCACAGAGATGCTGTGTGATAAAAATGAAGCTGAAGACCCCACAGAGATGGTGTTTGAATATAATGATGTTAATGTCCCCACAGAGATGGTGCATGATGGATGAGTATGTCCCCACAGAGCTGGTGTGTGATAACGATTATGTCTCCATAGAGATGGTGTGTGATTATAATGATGTAAAAGTCCCTACAGAGATGCTGTGTGATAAAAATGAAGCTGAAGACCCCACAGAGATGGTGTTTGAATATAATGATGTTAATGTCCCCACAGAGATGGTGCATGATGGATGAGTATGTCCCCACAGAGCTGGTGTGTGATAACGATTATGTCTCCATAGAGATGGTGTGTGATTATAATGATGTAAAAGTCCCTACAGAGATGCTGTGTGATAAAAATGAAGCTGAAGACCCCACAGAGATGGTGTTTGAATATAATGATGTTAATGTCCCCACAGAGATGGTGCATGATGGATGAGTATGTCCCCATAGAGATGGTTTGTGATTATAATGATGTAAAGGTCCCCACAGAGATACTCTGCCATAAAAATAAGGCTGAAGGCCCTACACAGATTGTGTTTGATAGGGGTGGTGTTAAAGTCTCAGAGATAGTGTCATAATGATGATGCTACCTTCCACACAGAGATGTGTGACAATTGTGATGTTAAAGTCAGTGATGATATGCACCAGCATAAATATATATATAATTGAAAATTGTATAACCTGGCTTATGCTATTTTCGTGGCTTCTTGGCATTATGCTCTGCAATAGAAGAAGGTGGGGGTTGGTGGCAGCAGAGTAAAAGGTGAGCTGCAGATTCTTAAGTGTGATTAGTACAGATTTGGATACATCGGTTTACTGTGAGGTTGTGAAGTGAGGTTGTGAAATGGATACATGGGTCTTGCGTAGACATATGCGCCCAGGTGTGTTGTATTATATACTACTAGCAGGTGTACCCGTGCTTCGCACAGTAAATCCTACTTAAGTCCTAGTTTGAAGTTTATTTAATAAACTAAACCAATGCTTCTTTGAAGACAAAATTGCTAGTGTTTCCTGTAGGAGCTAGTGTGAACAATTTGTCTTTGTTTCCAACTCTGGACCAAGCCACATAAAGCTGACCATTAAAACAGCATGAGTCACATAAATCGATTCCAGCTACTTTGAGTTGGAGCATTGAGATTGCACAGCAACATTATTGGTGTCCTGATCTACAGCCGAGGCAGCAGCGACCTCAACATAAGTGCTGTCCCCGTTTAGGGCTGAAGTGTGTAAGATTGAAGTGCTGTACCTGTACGTGTACGACTGAAACATGTACGCTTTGTACTGTTGAGATGGCATACATTCATCAGCTTCCATGCGAAATGAAGTTCCTGTAATTATCATGATAGATTTGCCATGATGTGACTGACAATGTCATTGGGGACACTATAGAAGAGTCATGCACCATTTCCTGTCACCTGCATTACTACAAAAGCACTGTTTTGTGTCAACCGCATGACTTCAAAAGTGAGTGCCGCTAATGTCAGCTAGAATGCTGATAGTGTGGAAAGTTTGGAACAATGAACTGCTGAAGTTTTCATGAACTGCTGAACTTTAGCAACAATGAACGTAGAACTACAGCGGAACTATGGTGCAGAGAGCTATATGATGGGGGGAAAGCATTGCACATTGCTTAAAAAAATCTGAAAAAGGTCTATTTTATATGTGTTACATTGTCTACACCATGGAACCCTTCCCACATGCCAAATTTCAGGTTGGTAGCATGTTGGGAAGTATGCTGAACATTTCAAACAGACACACATACATATCCACAAACTTCCATTTTATATATATGGGAATATGGGATACATTACTCACCGTAATCGTATTTCTGGTGCTTGTATCTGCTTAGATTCACATGCTCTGCATAGTCCAACATCTAGTGGAAGTTGCAGAGTATCACAAGATTTGTTTTCAAAACTCAAAAATGTACGTTGACAGGCTGTGTTAATAATACTATCCCTAGTGTGACCTGTACTGTACACATGGTCCTTCACGCGTCGATGTCCCTCAGATTGTTTATTTCTGACATGAGGTTGCATGAAGTGTAGCGTGAGTACAGATGTAATGAAGCAGAAACAGTGATAGCCCAGAAAACATCTGTGTGTCTTCTACTCCAGAAGGGGAGGAAGGGTGGGCACGTTCATCTAAGCAGATAAAAGCACAGAAATACAATTACAGTGATTAATGTATCCCTTCTGGAGCTTGTGGATCTGCTTAGATCACATGTTCTGCATAGATTACCGAGCAGTATCTGGAGAAAGAGGTGGGAAGTGAGAAGGTACAGCAGCAAAGAGATGTTTTCGGACACCTTATCCCACCTGTAAATCTGCTTTAGAGTGTGTGTTAATGCAATAATGCTGTGGGAACGTATGGATGGAACTCAATGTAGCAGCTTTGCAAATGGCGTCTAGAGGGATGTTTGCAATGAAAGCTAGGGTAGCTACTATACCTCTGGTAGATTGAGCCCTTGGTGTGAAAGGTAAGACTTTCCTGGATAGGGAATAGCAGAGCTGTATGCACTTGACAATCCATCTGGAGATGGCGTTCTTTGACATGTGATCACCTTCTCTTCCAGGTGCTATGGAAACAAAGAGTTGGTCTGTTTTCCTTAAAGGTTTAGTTTTGTTCACATAGTACAAGACCACCCTCCGTACATCAAGTGTACGGAGGCTTCTTTCTGCTCAGTTAGATGGATGTGTTCTGAGGACAACCTTGTCCTTGTGTATTATGAAGAAATGGTCTTGTGCGGAAAAATCCTGTAGCTCGCTGACTCATTTTATAGAGATGATGTCTACCAGGAATGCAATCTTGTAAGTCAGATGTTTTAGGCTGGCATTGCGCATAGGCTCAAAGGGTGGACCCATGAGCTTGGAGAGCATAGCACTGAGATCCCAACCCTGAGGAGGGTTGGAAATTGAGGTTACAGCCCCTTTATCCCTTCAATGAATGCCTTAATGACTGGAACTTTCCACCAGGACACCTTGTTCTGTAAAGTGGTGTAAGCTGACAGAGCTGCCAGATGCACTTTGATGGAATTAAATACTAGGCCATAATGTAGAATGTTAGCTGGGGAACAATGTTGGGTTTAGTGTTTGTGACATGCACCATATCACAAATCTCTTCCACTTATTGAAATAGCAGTGTCTGGTGTTGAGTTTTTGTGCCTCCTTTAGGATATCCATACACCTTTCTGGAAGATTCAAGTGGCCAAATTCTATGACTTCAGGAGCCAAGCTGCCAAGTTCATAGATTTAGGGTGCGGGTGGAGGGATGCTCCCTTGTATGTGTTAGCTTGTTGTATGGGCACGGGAGCTTGATTGGGTCGCACATCCCCAGTTTGAGCAGATGTGGAATCTAAGGTTGTCTGGCAAACATGGGAGCAACCACAATTAGAGTTACCTGTTCCTGGTGCATCTTGTGCACTATTTTGCTCAGGAGCGGTGTCAGGGGATGGGGGGGGGTGTTGCCCAAGCACATTTCCCTGACCAGTTTATCCACAGGGCGTTCCCCTTGGACCCTGGTTGGGGAAACCTGGATGCGAAGTCTGGGCATTGTGCGTTTAGGCTTGTGGCAAACAAGTCTAATGGGGGGTGACCCCATTGTGAGAATATTCTGTCTCGAAAGGATATCTCTGTCGAGTTGGCACTCGTGTTCTTCTGGTAGAGGGTATCTGCTTAGAATGTCTGCCAGAGAATTGAGTTCCCCTGGAACATGCTCAGATGTTAGGAAAATATTCTGCTTGAGTGCCCACTTCTGTATTCTTGAGGCTAGCTTGGACAGACTTTGTCTCTTTGCTTGTTTAGGTAGAACATGGCAGTTGTGCTGTCTGTGAGGACCTGCACTGTTTGACCTGCCAGATGTTGCTGAAAGGCTTGAAGAGCCTTGAGGACTGACAATAGTTACAGGAAGTAGATATGTTTCTGTGCTGTAGTGCATGTCCATTGGCCATGGGATGTGTGGTGGAAGAAGTGAGCCCCCCCCCATCCGGCGAGTGATCCATTTGTAGTGAGGATCGCTTGTGGTGGTGGAACGCGAAAGGGTCTTCCTTCGAGTAGGTTGTCCCTGGACCACCAACAAAGAGCCTGTACCAAGGTTAGCGAAACAACCACTAGATCATCCCCTGACTGCTTGCCTGAGTCCATTGTTTTGCTAACCATTCCTGCATTGGACACATGCGCAAGTGAATGCATGAGGCCCTCATCCCGAGCAAGTACATTGCTTTGCGTACAGTTATTTGGCGACCGACTTTGTAGTGAGGTACTCGCAGCAGCATGTTTTGTACTCTCTCGTTTTAGGGGAAATTCAGTTCCTCTTTTGTCTTTAGAATAGCCCATAGAAATTGTTTTATTTGTCTAGGGACTTAGCTTGATATCTTTTTGTTGATGGAAAAGCCCAGATTGAAAAGAAGGTCTATTGTCTTTTGAGTATTTTGTTGGCAAATTTGAGGAGATTCCCTGTTAATTAGTCATCCACATAAGGGTATACTGGGATGGACTTTCTGCGCAGGTGTGCTTCCACCACCACCAGTACCTTGGTGAATACTCTTGGTGCTGAGGCAATGCCGAAGGGGAGTACCTTGAACTGGTAGTGAACTCGCACTATCTTGAAGCACAGATATTTTCTGTGACCTTTGGGGTTTGACATATTTGTTCACAGGCCACAGATCTAGTACTGGGCGCATGGAAAGGTCATTCTTTGGCACAGTACGTTGAATAAATACCCTTGTTTACCTGATTTGCTGGAACGATCTATATGCGTCCTTTTCCAGCAGTGCCTTTACTTCTTCCAACAGTATTTGTTTTTCTTCTGTTGTCATTTTCCTTTGTCTCGGCGGGTGGTAGGGTGGTTTTTGTAACAGCTCAATTCCCACCTGTCACGGTGGACAACACCCACTTATCTGACGTTATCCCCTCCCATGCGTGGGAGAAGTGTGAAATTCTGCCTCCTACTGGAGTGGCATGGGAGGGGACCTGAAGCGGGGCATCATTATTTGGGAGAGGTGGAGCCTCTCCCAGGTAAGGTTCTTCCCTTCTATTTCCTCATTTAAAATTGGGAGCAGAACCTTGACCTTGCGATTGGCCCCAAGACAAGGACTGTTCACCTTGAGTGTAGCCCATGGAATGTTGAGCACCCTGAACCCAAAACCTTCTAGAGTTTGAGGAACCCCGTTGAACATAGGGCTTGTTTGTCAATTGGCCAAGGGATTTGAGCGTCGTATTCGTCCTTAGCACTCTTAAGGGCGTCTTCAACGACCTTCCTTTGCACAACACTATTATACTGGCAAGAAAGTGAGGATAACTAGTTGTCTCAGCTCATTACTGTTGCAACAACATGAAGAACCAGACGTTATTATCCAAGCCTTCATGCTCTGTACACTTATCATGCCTCTCCCCAGTAACTACTGCTATTCCATAGGTCTGTGCCATGTCTATGTTAATGTGCCCCCTTCCATTTACTGCCTCCCACTTAAACATGCTCATCAATCGGCCTCGGCTTTCTTTCAACCTCTTTAATGGTTCAGACACAAGAATTAAGATTGCTCAAAAGCCTTTAAAAATGTTACATTATGACAGTTTCATAATTGGATACCTTACTTTTATTGTTTCAAAATATTAAGCTATAAGTCAACCAGGACAGCATAGTCAAATACCTGCAAGAGAATAGTCACACCTTTTCTCCAGAGTCACTCCTATTATGAGAGTAAAATATAGGATGTAAGCATAGGAGGGGTCGACCAGTTGAACACTGCCATATGCTGTTCGCTTGGGGAATTTCAATTCTATCACAGAGCTTCACTGTGAAGTAGTAGATGTGATTACACACTGAGCCACAATACGAGTTAGGCAGTAATTCTGCGATAAATTAGTGGAAAATGAATTAGTGTTACCGCCACTTGATCAGGAAGAATTTCAGCCTGATTACAAGTGGTGGTGGTGTAATTCCCCATTCATTGGATGTAATGGGGCTTTCTTTGTGGAATTACCGTGTCAGAGATCTGCCAAATCTGCTGATTTTTTGGCGTTGAGTGGGAAGATTTTGCTCCAGGGTTTTGCTGGAGATAAAACCTCCATTGAAAGCTGAAAGTCATAATTTGGCATAGTAGTAAAATTGGGGATAACTCAGTTACTGACAATTTTATCACTTACCACCCAAATCGTAATGAGGCCCGCTGTCCTGTGATGGACTTAAAACTCCCCAACGATTTACACTGCAGAGACATCATTGTTACACTCGCTATCTCTGTGAGAACGTTCACACACCATTCCTCTGGGGACTTCAGTGTAATCACACATTATTCCTGTGGGGCGGGGACTTCAATTTGATGACATACCATTGCTGTGCGGACCTCAATTTGATGACACACCACTACTGTGGGGACTTCAAAATCATCACACACTATCCCTCCGGGTACTTCATACCATCCCACACCATGCCGGTGGCAGCTTGAGTATAAACTAGCATTAGCCTTCTGTTGAATTTAGTATCATCCCACACAAGCAAGATAAGACATTTCAATATATTCTCAATTTATTTTTCAATGTTGCGAGGATACCTTCAGTATAATCATACACCTTCTGTATCATCACAATCTATTCCTCATCAGACTTTAACATCGTGAACGCTACAAAACATTTTGAAATGTCAACAGCACACCTCCTCACATACACTGAATAAAGAAGCAGCCCAATTCACAAAGGGCATCGGAATTAACGCATCTTAAATGTGCTCATTCAGATGCTCTTTTTGTACCCCTTTCTGAATTCACATGCTTTTAAATACCCTGAAACAAAGGCGTTCCCACTGTGCCATCTGAAACAGGTGCAGGTGGAGGCAATAATCATGTAGGGTAATTTCGTACCCTGTCATAATTTTTCTTTAGAAGTGTGACAATCGCGGGTTAAACCGCTGCATTCACACTAGCATTTCAGCCCCTGAAACTGGGATGAACTGCTTTTCTGTGTCTTTTCATTGTGAGAAACCAAAGGGTGTCTCACTTTCTAAACCCTGCGGGTCTCTTGCTCAGGTGGCCAGATCACAGACATCACCTTTGGGTCCAGACCCTGGGGGTGCAGGAGGATCACCTGGGTGAGGGGTCCTCAGGGAGTGGGGGTGAGACATCTGACGGGGATAAGCGGTATCCCACTTTTTCCTTTACCACTACCCAATCCTATGTCATAGGATATGCCCACCTCCCATGTGATAAACCTGATGGTGTCTCACCCTCTAGTCCCCAGAGATCTGTCACCCAGGTGACCAGGACATTGCCATGGCTATTGAATCCAGTGCCTGGGGGTGGACCATTGGGGGAGGATCACCTCGATGAGGGATGTTCAGAGAGTGGAAGTGGGACATGTTAAGTATGAACATCCGGACAACCGCAAGTTAAAGGAACTGCTTATTTTAAGTTATATTTATAATGAAAGGGCCTCCAGCTGCATAACACTACAACCAGGCACACAGGAAAGCAGCAACAGATTCACTTGGAATGCCAACAAAAGTAAACAGCAGCATCATAGCCAAATGGAATGTTCTCTTACAGTATGACATACCTCCATTCCAGGCTACATTGAATAGACAGGGCTGTATTCTTTCCATGGCAATACTTGCTTTCCATTGTTATTGAACACAACATTTATCTTGCTTATATTTCTATATCTTGAACCTACATCTTAATTGACATATATATATGCCTATTAAAAGCTACACCATAACACATCTCCCTCCTTTATTTTATTCCAAAAACATCATCCACCCCTTTTCACAAAAGCAACACGATTCAAGTTCCACACTTGTCCTCCCACTACCCGAATCGCTCCACGCAGCACAGCAATTCCCTTTACAGGATCGGAATATAGTGCTTCTCCTTTCTTCTTCAACACCCCTTTCTTTATCCTCACCATGTCTCCACATTCAATTCTCAGTTTTCTTCCCTCTCCTTGCATACTCACGCGCTCTCCATTCCTTCTTTTTCTTTTTCAAATCTTTGCTCACACCATCTACCACATAATCACTTTCTCTTCTTCTTCCCAACCATGGAGGACTGACCACCGTGTTTGGTTTACGTCCTCTCATTAACTTGAAAGGGGTTATTCCCGTAAATGAATGAGGTGACATGCGCAGACCAAAAATCCTGTCCTGGATTGCAACTTTTTTATCACATCCTGTTTCAGTTGCCATCCTAATTCTTTCCATGATACATCTATTCATTCTTTCTACACACCCATTCGTCTCCGGGTGATATAACGCAGTCCTCTTGTGTTTGATTCCAGCCTCTTTGACATATTTTGCAAAACATCCACCAACAAATTGAGGACCATTGTCAGTCAGAATGCTTTCAGGGACACCTTCCCTAGCAAATATCTGTTGTAACTCCTTTACTAAGGCCTCTCCGGTGGTCTCCCTTACTATACTAAACTCACACCAGTGCGAAAATAGATCAACTAGAACAAAGATAAATTTTCCTCTTCCATACCCTAAATCAACTGGGCCCAGGATATCCACTGCCACATCTCTCCAAACTCCACCTGGTACTTCTACCTCTACCAGGGGTTGTTGTCTAGCCACTTCTCCTTTTCCAATCTTAGTACATATAGAAAGAGGACTGGCTGAGTGTCCTATGTCCCTATCAAATCCAGGCCACCAATACTTGTTACATAAAACACTTTTTGTTCTGCTAATGCCAATGTGTCCTACATGAGCTAAATCAGTAATTCTGTTTCGTAACATTCTGGGAACCACAGCACGCTCCCATCTGAATAAAATACCACCTACCACACTTAGTTCATTCCTGACCTCCCAAAATGGGACGGTATCTTCTTTCAATTCTGTTTTCTTGGGCCAATCACCCAAATCCACATATGTAATAACCAACTTTAAACACTCGTCCTTGTCCATTTCCTCCAACCATTCTTCCTTGAACACTATGCCCTCAGTATTAATGAAAACCATTTCCATTTCCACATTCTCACCATATGAATCATTTTCATTCTCTTGTTTCCTTAACCTTGACAAACTATCTGCTAGTATGTTTTCTTTACCCGGAATTACTTTAACCACAAAACTGTGACATTGCATACGGGTAATCCATCCGGCAACCCTCCTGGACACCTTATCTAGGCCTTTATTCTCTAAAATTTCTTTAAGTGGTTTATGATCAGTGCACAACATAAAACATGTTCCCCATATAAAATTTCTGAATTTCTCCATGGCCCAATAACAGGCTGAAGCCTCTTTTTCAAGGACAGAATACATAAATTCAGCTCCTCTTAATCCTCGAGATGCATGTGCTATAATCTCTTCCTTTCCCTTATCATCCACTTGAGACAACACTGCACCAATCCACATTTCGGATGCATCAACAGTGACTTTACTCTGGCGGTACGTATCAAACTGTCCTAATGGTTGTGCTAAATCTATTTCCTTCTTCAATCTGACAAATTCACTCTCACATTTGGACGACCAGACAAACTCACTTCCTTTCTTCAGCAGTTTTCTCAATTCAGTCACCTTACTAGCATAGTTGTGTACAAACTTCTGATAAAATTCAGTCATCCCTAGGAATGATCTCAATTGTGCTTTGTCCTCTGGGCTTCTGATATCTTTTATGGCACTTACCAAACTCTCTTTTGGCTTTAAACCATCTGCCGATATTTCATGGCCTAAATATTCAACTTTAGAAACACCAAATTTACATTTTCCTTCCCTTAACACTATGCCATTCTTTTCAAATATCTCCAAAACTCTATGGAGTGTGTTATTGTGTTCCTCTTCACTCTTCCCACAAATCAACACATCATCCTGAAAACAATATACACCTCTGATTTTTCCAACCAATCTGTCCATGACCTTTTGAAAAACTGCAGCAGCAGATACAAGTCCAAAAGGCATGCGTTTGAACTGGAAAACTCCCTCATGAGTGACAAATGCTGTGAGCTTTCTGCATCGTTCTTCCAATTCTACTTGATGGTAAGCGGAAGCCATGTCTAATTTTGAGAATACCTTTCCTTGCCCAATTCTCGAAAGCATCTCTGACAGATTAGGTAGAGGATGGCGATCTACCAACACACACTTATTGAGTTGACGTACGTCCACACAGAAGCGGAGCTCACCTGAGCTCTTCTTAACTACCACTAGTGGAGAAGTCCAGTCTACCCCTCCTGTTCTTTCAATAACATATAGTATCAACAATTTCGCCAGCTCCTCTTTAACTCCTTCTCTAATTGCCAAAGGTACTGGCCTCAATTTTGCAACCACAGGGATACTCCCTTTCCTTAACAAGATTTGATGCTGTATACCTTTAATCTTTCCAATGCCCTCTTTAAATACTTTGGGGTGTTTACTGATGATTGATTCATTCACTTGCAACACTTGTTCAGGACTATTGGGATCTAACTTGATCTTCAATTTCTTTTGTTCCCTCCACCACAGTAGAGTAAGACCTCTTTTGGTTACATACATGTTCCCTTCACATTCCCTGTCTTTAAATTGAAAGTGATTCTTACTATACCCCAAGAGATCAATGGGGTCCTGATTGTAGCCACCAGGCCTAATATCAGGTTTAAAAAGTCCTCGTACATCCCCTTTCACTACTCTTTCAAACACTTCCTTGGACAAGAGTGTTATTTTTGATCCTGAATCTGCCATCATCCATACTTCTTTACCATCCACTTTAACATTTGCATAAGGGCGCTCACATTCATCATCTTCATTATCCACATCATCAACTGCATTAATGGTATCAGCGATGGTGTTAACAATAACATTTTCCACTGGAAGTTCATTCTCATCATCAGAAGACTTCTGTCCCTCATCCTCAGTAACATAGAGGACTTTTTCTTGAGTGTGTTGATCCAAAATGGAATGTTCTCTTACAGTATGACATACCTCCATTCCAGGCTACATTGAATAGATAGGGCTGTATTCTTTCCATGGTAATACTTGCTTTCCATTGTTATTGAACATAACATTTAACTTGCATATATTTCTATATCTTGAACCTACATCTTAATTGATATATATATATATATATATATATATATATATATATATATATATATATATATATATATATATATATATATATATATATATATATATATATGCCTCATAAAAGCTACACCATAACAGGGTGAGACATGGTATGCCTTCCTTATACCTTTTCCCCATCCTACTACGTAGGATACTTAGAAGCTCTACCCCCCTTTACAACACAAACACTTTCTTACACTGTGACAAACAACAGACTAAAACCAGACCCGTTTAACTGACATGTCCCAACACAATGGTCAGGCAAAGTCAGGCCATTGCCACTAATCACACACACCTGACTGCCCCTTCCCTTCCCCACAGGGATAAAAGACAGAGCACAAGAACATACTTTGGAGCAAGGCAGAACGCACAAGGACGCAGCTATTCCCGACTGGCAGTTCAAACGGAGAAGAAAGGCGGCGAGACCTGAAAGGAGGACGAGGAAGGACTTGCCCATGTCCTTTTCAACTTAGCCATGCAAAACCTCTGAAAGGAC
The DNA here is from genome assembly GCF_040938575.1 of Ambystoma mexicanum. Lineage (NCBI taxonomy): Eukaryota > Metazoa > Chordata > Amphibia > Caudata > Ambystomatidae > Ambystoma > Ambystoma mexicanum. The sequence continues at coordinate 1,245,166,699 of NC_090930.1, read as the reverse complement.
AATCATAAGACTGGGAAGTCCAGCTGAAGTGTGGTGACAGGTGTCAATGGCACACAAGACCCTCCCGCGTTGATAGCGAAAGCGGGGAGCAGCGCAGGCTACCGTGGTGCTGTCCTTGACTCCCGAAATCAGAAACTGAAGCAAATTCAGAGAAGCCGGTGAGTCAAACAAAAGTAATAATAAACCAAACTGTGCGGGGCCCAAGCAGCAACACTGTGTGAACAAAGAACTTGTGTTTATGAACTTTAGAGAAAACCCAGTAAAGGTCCAGATACAGAGTGGTCCGGCGCTATGTGGGCGCCCATTCGAAGGACTCTGGCTGGGACCTTTTTGTGTTGAAACTACAAATACCAAGAGGCATTGGGAAAGGCTGGCGTGAGGTGTCAAGCTGGTCATACAAGGGTTAAGCAAAACCCCTTGTACACTCGAATGTCATTGACACGTGGAGAAGGCAAGTGAATTGTGTTAATAGAATTGTGTTCGAATGGGTATGTGAACCCGACGGAGGAGGGATTCCAGGAGAAAACTGAGGGAAGTAAATCCTGCATTGTGATAAAGCAAAGTGAACTGTGATATTGGCAAACGTGAACCCGGCTGAAGGATGCCTGCGAATTGGGGTAAACAGTGCTACCCCGTGAACATTGTGTTGACAAGAGTGAACTTGTCCACAGTGAATGACTGTTTAAAAATACATTGAGATTCTTGAATGTTATGTTTGAATGAAAGGCCGTAGTGAACTCGAAGGAGAGAGGCTAACACAAAGAGGGATCGAAGCATGGTTGAGGGAGATCCAAAGGCGAAGAGTAATCACCCAACGTGAAGATTTACTAAAATAGCTTTTGTTTTTGTTGTTTATGGCTCATCGGGTCCTCTGAGGCAAGAGACTGTGTGAAAGAGACTTGCCCACAGAAGGCTCTAATAATTTGGAAACAAACGTTAAGCTCATGCTGGAGAAGCCCAGCAGTGTGCTGTGCTGAAGAGTCCCGCCTTGTCCAGTGCTAAAAAAGTGGGGAAGGGAGACTCCGGCTATACCATCCTGACTTATCATTTTGAGAACAATTTCTTTTCTTGTGAACACTGTCCCACACTCTTTTGTAGCAGAGCGGTAAGGATTGGAAATAGTTTTTATTTTTTAGCATAGGCCCTTTTTCTTTGATTAAGACACCACTAGGACAGTATTATTATTATTTGATGGTCGTAGCTTGCTCCCATCTTAGATTTAGGTTTAGATTAGGTGTTTATCTCACCCATTTGTACAGTTTAATAAACACCCTTGAACTGTGATCACTTGTGTCTGTCTTATCTTGATACCATGCCTTCCCCCTACACCCAACCCACCCCCCCCCATTTCCTACATGAACACTGAGCCGAGGTAGAGGAGAGCTAAGAGCAAATATGCCTATACATTGCATTGGACATGTCGCACTAATACTGTCAGGCCATGTCAGCCACTTGACCGTGATTGCCTGCACCTGAGGCCTATTAACACTCCCCACACGGTTAAAAAATAGATCTGTAATGGCAAGAATCCCACATTTGCAAATTAGGAAATGCCTCATCATTTGATGAGTACCTTTCTGAGTGGAAGATGGTTAAACAAAAAGCTATATGTTGTGGCTGAACTTTTGAGCAAAGGAGCATAAAGATAACAAAGCTAGCAATAGCTGGCAAATGACGTGAAAACGTATGCATTAGATACCAATACCTGGCCAATGCTGTAAGCTTATCGATTCTCTTTACGTTATAGCACATCCTCAAATATACTGTGAGTTCTGAGTAATGTCATGGAAATACCATGCATATGTGATGGCTCATCATAAAGCATTGGAATGGAAACAAACCCTTTTTTTTAAAACTCTATTATATTGATCATCAGTAGTCAACTGCCATGTGAGAGTTGTTTCTAGTCCATTACCGAGTATGAAACAGTTGTCTTCTTTCACACACAGTTCTTCTGTGAATGTTGTGGGTTGATTTCTTCAGTTCACACACTTTGGCTTGTGGCTCGGTTCACACATTCAACTTTACATTGTTTTGTGGACACATTGTTACATGTACTATGGTTCTCAGAATTCAGTGTCATGCCTCTCTTTCTCTCACAATGTCTACCTCTACAGTCCGCTGTTTCGCACAGTCTCTTCTCTAGGTGGACGCAAACACCTGCACAGGCCTTATTGGTACTGATGCCGGTGTGTATGAATGATGGCAAGAAAACATTGCTCAACATTTCTGGGAACCATATCTACAGACCATTAATATTGCCACTAATAGAGAAAAGAATCAGTCTCTAAGTCAATCTGCCAAGCTCATTTTACCACAGTTGGCCACTGAGCACAAACATATTCTGTGCATTCTGTTGGATTGTTCAAAGAGACGTTTTCTGCATGATAGAATAGCTGTTGTACTGACAATAAATGTATTGGTTATTAAGAGATCGTGTTGCACTTTGCATGCCCACTTTTAAAGCATTCTCAGTAAATTAGCACTCTCTAGAAAATGGGTGGCAAATCAGGTAGCACAGTTGAAACCACTGATCCATGCCCTTGTTCCACACTTCCGTCCTGTGCTGCGTCTCGGGTACTTTGCCTTCCTGCCATCCCTGACTCTGCTCTGCCTCTCAGATCACCTCTCCGGTCCTGCCCACTGCACCTGTGGGCTGTGCAGCCCACTGCTTCCCCACCAACTAGCTAGTTGTCTGATTGGCTCACAACTCGCCCCCACCTGAAGTACACTGCCAATGAAAAATAGAAATGGAAGATTGGCTTTTTACTTTAAAGTACTGTAGTTGTTCTTTACCCACACATCAAGAGTGCTTCACTTTTTATTTTTAATCACTGTTAGCACCTGAGGGCTTATCCCTGGAATGCTAATAGTAATAATACACACCTTGGCAAGCTGCATCAGCAATTATTGGCACCGACTTCTCTCAGGCCTATAACTTGGACCCCAAGTTGTTACTGGTCAATCCATCCTGTCCCCGTGGGTAGCATTACTTAAATGTACATTTACTTTTGTTCAGAAGATGGAACTAGGTATTTAGTGCACAGAACCTTTGATTTTGCGAGAACTGGGGTGGGTCTTTTCCAGAAACTGGTACAGAGGCAAGATGTAAGACGTGCAGCAGAACAAGAACCAGATCCTGATGGATGCCATACCACCTGCAGTCCATCGTGGATGAAGAAAACTGGCTATGGGTAAGCACTACTGCCTATGAGTGCTAATGTTAATTGGGAGCGCCTGCTCCATTCCAAGATGGCAACCTGATTTAACTCAGCCTTGCCTGTGTTGCCTTGAACACCCGACCTCCCTCTGCATGCCCTGGGTTGGCTCCCGTCGATACAAAATGCCCCTATTACTGGGCGCCGGCAGGCGACGCCAGCCCCCATGCAAGGGCCACTTTTAAGGCCATCAATCTCTGTCTGGCTCTGTCTGGCTCTGTCCGGCATTGGATGGTGTCCAATTAATATTATAACATACTCATGAAACGTTACCCCTATAACTACCCAATCATCATCAACAGTCCTCTACATAAAACAGAAGCCCCATCATTCTCCACCAGTAACTGCACTCGCCAAGTAAGTCTCTGCTCACCCTGCTAAATATTGTCTTTACTAAATGGCACCAGGATTCCAAAGACTCCCACCCTCTGCCTGACGAGGTGTGGCTCTTTCTTTCAGACCGCTTATAGCCGCTCTACACTCAGACCTACTTCAACTGCTGTATTTCGCATCTCGCAGACACCCCGATCTGCATATGGTCCTAACAAGCTTCTTGTTGTCATTCACAATGATTTTGTGCTGCTCATCTTCCCTGTTTCATCGGGTGCTAATCCCGCTCCAGTAGTCAGTGCATATCCAATTATGCCTCCTCAACCATTGCGGTCATCCATATCTGCCCCGCAATTGACTTAGTGACCTTTGCTTCTAGCCCTTTGTCCCGCTCTCGGAGCGTTGCTCATTACTTGCTATTATTGACCTACTCGGTCTTGTCCCTGCTTATTTGACGAAGCCCACCGCACCATGAGGAACGACTTTTGCAATGCGATGAACCCACCTGACTTTCCTTGCTTACTTGATGAAGCCCTCCGCAACATGAGTCACGGCTTCCTGCAATGTAACGGACCTTGTCTGATTTGTCCCTGTCTAGTTGATGAAGCCCCTTGTACCATGAGGCGCAGCTTTTGCAATGTGATGAACCCACTTGACTTTCCCTGTTGTATTTGTTGAAGCCCCCTGTAACATGAGGCGCAGTGTCTTGCAATATAATGAACCCTGTTTACTTGATAAAGTCCCCGCAACATGTGGCGCAGCTTCTGGCAATGTGATGGACCTTACCTAATTTGTCCCTCTCTAGTTGATGAAGCCCCCCGTACCATGAGGAGCAACTTTTACAATGCTTCAACCTAATACCTGCCACTTAACTTGGTTGTCCACTGCAATATCAGGATGTATCCCATGTAACTAACTTCTCAATCTCTTGTCAACCTGCCAGTAACCATGTTGTACCTAACTGACTACCCAAATAACACAGTCAGGTACTGTCTGTAACCCAGTACCTGTGCAAACAACCATTGTAACCAATCCACTTAAGCAAAAGCGCCCTAGATGTCTCTGGGTTATGTGCGCTATATAAATGACAAAATAAATAAATAAGCATTACCAGCCTAAGTCAAGAGTCATAGTGAAAGCATACATACTATATTAGCATTTGCAGGAACAACAGCAGCAGTGCCCTAAATCAGTTCAGAGAAACAACAGCACTGCACATATACAGGAATGATGAGAGGAGCAGAGGGTCAAGCTAGCAAGGATGGCGTAGTACTACAAAAAAGTAAACAGAGGCGAGATGCTGTCTTGCAAATGGTCACGTAAAAAGGTAATGGTAACTACATAAGGATTTTGTCCATCATGCTCAGGCATTGTAAGGAACACAGTACTTAAAAACGGGACAGTCCTGCTAAATATGGGACGGCCCACCACCCTAGGCAGAGTCCCAGACACAGATGGATGAGAAACGTTACGTGCCACTCTGGCTGTTTCATCTTCTGTGAGATGGCTCTTAAGAGTCAGAGAATGCCCAGCATGGTGCGCAGCTTACACTGTGCCAAGTAAACCAAAAAGGATGATTGAACATACCTCTCTCAACTCGCCCTCATTTGGAATATTCCCCTATTGGGCTCATTTTCACCCTCATCGCAAGCCCCTAGTCATAGAGTTCAGTGTCTACGAACTCCCAGCAAACATTCCCCATCCTTCAAAAAACAGTTTACCCCTTTGATTTCAATGGGTTCACTCTCCAAAAACAACTGCGATCACCCGTCAACAACATCAGGACAAGAGGCCTCATGATCAGCTGCTTCTCAAACGGAAAGCAATATCATGCTTAATAATAAGAAAAACTGCAGGTGCGTTTGTCCTTTTTTTCGCAACATTTTTAGATGTACTGCTTGATTACCCTGTAAATGTTGCTATAATACAACTATTTGTTTAAGATGTCATAAACAGCAATCCTTTTTGGACAGGCACCCTGCTCTAAATTAAACAGTTTTTTTGATTTAGCATATGGGAGAGGGGACATAAATTCACCACTGTGTACGACTTTTAAATAATGTACTGTTTGTTTGGGGATTCATACAGTAAACACCAATTGTTTGTTTCTAGATTCACATTTACCCACTTACTGTGCTTGACTGCTTAATAGTGAGGAGTTGTGGGCTGGGTGATGTGGCTGAGATTCATGCAAAGCAGTCACTTGTGCAAAGCCTTTGTTATGTAGAACTTGACGGCTAAGATTAACACCTCTCTGCCTGGTATCCATGGCGATGGGAGTTCCTCTGCAAAGAAGAAGGTGTGACTGGCACACAGGTCAAGGACAGGAAGGGGGAAGGGGCACACCGAGTGTAATTCTCAGCTCTCAGGTTAGGCACTTTGCTACTTCAGAAAATATATGTTAAAGTCTGTTAATTTACAAGGCCACGTTTTTGGGGCAATGGTCTATTTTTTAAACCTACACCTAAGCCCGAGTACATTTCTGAATGATTTTTAAGCAGGGACCCTAAAAAGCACATGCTTCAGGGAAACGGCTTTAGGATACTAGGTTGAAGCAGTGTACATAGAAGGGCCCTTAAAAGCCATTTGATTCTTGCTTGTCAGAACAAAAATGCAAAAACAAAATACTCAAAGCATTTTTCTATGCATTGTGTCATTAGGAAGGATAATGTTTCAGCGAAAAGTAGCGATACATTGGTAGTGCAATGTTCATGTGTACTCTTAGCGCTGGAATGTAGTGCTGCTGTAAGTATGGAATAGCAGCAGTCGCATAGTGATCTGTACGGCTGAACATAAGAAAAAAACAGGATGCACATCACCAGGACTGACATGGTTTATGGAGTTCAAGCAATGGAATAAACAAGGGTGCTGTGGTCCAGACAAGGCTGTGTTTACAACATGGAACAAGGTTATGCTCAATCAGTCAAGTGCTCGTTTTAGGCAATAGTGTACAACCTGAAATCACAGATACGATTCCTGCATGGGTGACACAGACTTTTATCCATTTGCTGTGAATACATGAATTATCTTTAGATCGGGTTACAATAACAGCTCATATTACGTAGTATAGAAATACAACACAACAGAATGAAATGCTATATCAAAATCTGATATTATTAATAGCACAGTACAGAAGTAACGGTGAAGGATGCACATGAGAAATGTTCTTAGGCAGAGCTGCGGGCACCAAGGAATAAAGTAAACGGTTTGGACAGACTTTAGAACTGCGGTACACTAGCTGAACTGTCTGTGAATCCCACAACTCAGTGTTTAGAATCAAACAAATGTATGCTGGACTTTTGAGGGGTGGGATTAGGGAGGTATGCGGTGAGGCAGGAGACTAGTACCAGGGATGTCATGGTGACAGGTAGATGTTAGTCAACCTTGGTGAAATGCATTTCAGGCAGTCATCATATCACAACCACATTAGTTCTGTTTTAAGTTTTTTTTAGCTTTCATGGGACAACACTTTTCAGAAGGCCTGATATTTTCTTTTTGTCATAGTACCTGCATTTCTAATAGGGGTTTATAATAAAGTGTTGTATTGTTGATAGCACTTCTCCATAGCCATGCCATACTTTAAAGGAACAGCACAAGGACTTATCATCAGATCCTCTGTACTTTTAGGCGGCTCTACCAGCATTTTTCAGAAGGGCTGAATTACATTTGAATGGCCAGTACTAGGTATGATGCTGGAAATGCATCAGAGGGACAGGGCCTCTGAATCCTTGTCCTTTACTGCTTTTTATCGTGTGTTCTGTCATGTTTTCTGCCCAGGAGTCCATGTGGGACTCCTGGCAGTGCAGCTCTCTCTTTTGGTTTGGTGAACAGACCCCTGGGATACCCTTATGGCACCCATGGGTAGGGGTACAACCCTGTACCCCTAGTGTATGTTTTTGGGCACCTGTGGGTGGCCCACAGAGCAGGGTATGGGCTGGTGGCAGCTCCATGCTGAATTTGACAGGTGTTCTGGGTGTCCTCCATTTTGGGATACCCAGGCCCTGCCATTGGGATCAGTTGATTCCTGATAGGAAACAAGATGGCCCCTGTGGCCTCTTGCTCTCTATTGCCTGTTACCTTGTTTTCCCAAAGTCCTGGGAAGCCCTGTCCCTTCCCCCTGACTGGCTGTTGGGTGGAAGTTCCATATATGGTGTTGTTGTGAAGGCCCAGCTAGACTGACTGGAGCCTTCCCAGTGACTGTATGTTGTGGGTACCTCCTGTGGGTGGGACCTGGGTGAATGGAGTGTGTGACCAATATACACTCCTTGTTGTGGTTGTCTGGTTTCTGGCATGAGAGACAAAGACTGAGACAGCCCTGCCCGAAACTGGCCTGAATGCAGTGTGTAGTGTTGAATGGCTGGGTACTTGTCCCAATCCACATTCCTTGTTGTGAGTGTCTGAAAGGGAGGAGTGTGGCCTGAATGCACTGTGTGCCTGATTGGCTGACTGACTGCATGAATGCCCTTCTGTATGATTGGCTGCTGAGTGTGTGCCAGCAGTGTGGATGAGAGACGGAATAGTATATCTGGGGACCTCTCACCACTGGTAGGAGGTTCAGGGAACGTTCAGAAGCATTCAGAAGCGTTCTGGAGCTGAGTCTCCACTCTAAGAGTAACTGGAACTGCTGATCCTCGACGTCCAGCTGGAAGAAGAAGACTTGCTGTGGCATTTGCTTCGACCGATCCGAAGGCTGCCGAAATGGTCAAAGACTGACCCGAGAGAGGATCTGGTAAGGCGCCCTCTTCCCGTGCTCCGAGGGACCATCGAGCACCGCTCCATCTTCGCCGAAGCGCCCTGGAAGACAGACCCTCGAAAGGCTGCCGACCCAAGACGGGACCGCCGAGGAGATCGAAGTGAAGCACCCTGACATCGCCGCCGTCGAAGTCCATTGCCGTCGACCAGGGTTCGCAGGTCTGTGTAACCGCTGGAGGCCCGTCGAAGTTCTGTTGCCCAGCCGTGGGAACCACTTGACGCCGTGCCGCCGACGACCGGAGCCGTCCGCTCCTTTGCCTAAGAACATTCGAATCGAAGGACTCCCTCGTCCGCACCGTCGACCGCTTTATCCTGCCGGAGAAAGTCGAGGACGACCAACGTGCCGAGGAGAAACCTGCCGGTGGGTTTCCCGCCACCCGAAGACCACAAAGACTCGAACGACTCGACACCCTTGCTGGGCCTCCGTCTCCACAATCTTTGCGGTCCAGAACTATTGTCACCGAGGTGCCCCGCACGCCTCTGCCTTGCAGGACGCCGACGCTCCGACGCTGACGAGCACCGCTCGGACGAAGCTGCCGCCTCATCGACGCCGGTCTACCCTGTTTGTCGACGGACGTTCGACGCCCCGTGTCTCCCGCTTGAAAGGGAAGGCATTCAAGAAGGGCTGTCGATTCCCCGTCGCCGAACACCGAGTTCCTCGACGCTTCTCGGCGCCTCTCGACGATCCGTGACTCCCGCTTGAAAGGGGGTCGCTCAAGAAGGATCTGTCGACGCCTCTTCGAAGAACTCGACTCCACCAGGTACATTGGGGGAGTAAAAGCATTATAGGAGGGAATAAGACTTGCAGAACAATATATGGACTGGGCTTGTGCTATATCTTTATTTTACAGGTTGCCCAGGTGGGGGGATCTCCACACAGAACTGTGTCTAGTGGTAGGGGCCAGTATTCGGCCTATTGCTCAACCATCTTATTTTCTCTCCTCTCTCTATTGCTGGTTTCACTCTATTGATCTGTGTGACATTGTTACAGTATTGTTGATGCACTTTAATGAGATCTAATACAAAGGGTGGTACCACTTTAGAATTGTATATATTTGCCATTGTTGATTTTCCTAAGTACAAAGTGAGTTATTATGAGAAGTGTACATAACCTTGAATATTGATTATATAAAGACTGTGTTCTAAACAATACAGTGTGTGGACATTCCTTTGTGGGGGCTTGGGGACTACACTGTACTTAAGAACCAGCCTGCATCACCTCCTGAGAAGCTAGGCCTTGATTGCTCGTCCATTGCTACCGTACTAGAGAATCTTGGCTGGGGTCCTCTGTGCCTCTCTTCTACCATATAGAGAGCAGAAGTACAGACACCCCCCACCGGTCTTCTTCACACTAGGAAACTGTGGTAAAAGGGTTGGTGAGTGCGTCAGTGACAGAGCTGTGTGAATGCCAGCAGTGGAGTAAAGGTTGCAACACAAAAAAAGAGATCCTATTTATTTATTTATTTATTGTGCATTTATTAGGTGCTTATTCAACAAGCAAATTGTGTTTTGAAGCGCTCCGATGGCATGGGAGGGAACATGGGATTGAAACAATATATACAATGGAGGAAAAAGACGAACCTTCTGGGCCTTGTGAGTATTCAGAGCATGCAAGTACAGAGAGAGAAGAGGGGGGGGAGCGCGTTGGTAGGTGCGGGGTGGTAGGTGTTGGAATGTCGTGCTCGTGGTTGAGCAGCAGATGTAAGTGCCAGGTACAGTAAGTGCTAGGAAGCATTCAGCTGCTGGAAGTGGGTAAGTGCCGGCCTATATTGGTGTAGGCCAGTGAATACTGAGGCAAGTGCTGTGTGTAGTCAGAAGATGAGGCGATTGGGTGTGGGAGGCAAGGGCCCCGAGGACTCATAAGGGCCCTGGACACCAATTGTAGCAACTGTGAAGTTAGAGAGAAGAGAGGAAGGGGAAGAGGAAGAGAAAAGGAAAGTCTTGAGGAGCATCCGGAATTTGAGGAGGTCCGGCTCAAGACAAAGAGGAAGGCTGTTCCACAGGCGGGAGTGTGCTGAAGCAAGAGATCGGCCTCCGGCCCACTGTTTAGCGAACTGCTTCACACACAGAGAGTTGGTACCAGGGGAGCGTAGCAGTCTAGATGGAGAATATTTCGTAATAGCAAGATGCAGATACCGTGGTCCCGGGCCCCAGACATCCTTGTGGATGATGCAGATGGATTTGAATTTAGTTTGTGCAGCAACCGGGAGCCAATCAAAGATTTTCAGGGCAGAAGAGATGCAATCCCTGGGCTTGAGGCCAAGGATAAGTCTTGCTGCCCTATTCTGGTTTAGCTGCAGGGGTCGTAGAGAGGAAGAAAATAGATTCAAGAGTAGGCTGTTGCAGTAGTCAAGCCTAGAGGGAACCAGAGCTCTTGTAAAATTGAGCTTCTGAGGGAAAGTGAGAAAAGGGAGAATTCCTTTGAGGTGGAAGAGTTGAAAGTTCGACTGGTTGTCAATGGATTTGAGGCAGGAAGGAGAGAGGGGTGATGAAGATGACGCCAAGGTTTTTGGCTTCGGATGAAGGAGGGGGGGGGAGAGCCCATACAGGATGCCCAGAGTGAGAGGAAGAAAGAGCGAGCAGGGGTCCTAAGAGGAAGGATCTCAGTCTTGCTGGCATTGAGGCAGAGATGCTTGGAAGAGCATCAGGACTGGATGGCAGATGGCAGTCTGAGATGATGGAAGGAGCAAGAGTGTCAGCATGAAGTTTGAAAAAGAGTTGAGTGAACAAATTGGCAGAGTGAAAAAAGCATCAGTGGCTATTTCATCAATCAATCAATATTATTGTGAAACAAATTCAAACATTCTTATTAAATATGTATGGTTACTAAAAAGTGGAGAAAAGGTTGCACTTGAGGTGCACATCAGAATGGAAGTATTGCAAATATATGTGTATGTGCTCACAATATCTCTGAATATTTGCATCAGATGCCCAGGTACTTGTGCCTTTTGCTAGGTATTGATATTGTTTGTCCTATTACTCATGCCAGGTGTTGTAGTATATATATTTATTTTAATTTTTATATCGCGCCGCAGGCCTCAGAGCACACACAAAACAGGGGCAAGACACACAACATGCAAAGTCAAGCCAGGAGAGAGATGGGCAGACAGAGACTTATATAAAATTACTCCCGTCATTTGACAGATGTTTTCATGATATAACCAGGTAGCGACATCTGTTTTCTGGTTTTTGCTATAAAATCATATTGAATAATCGATTCCTATGATGTCCGAGAGAGGTATAGAGGAGGAGGAGGCCACTACAGAGCCGCAAATGGGGCCTGGTGGGGTTGGTACCACTGGTGCAAGTGGTGCAGTCCAGGGGCAGGGGCAGGAGGCAGCACAGGTTGCCGCGGAGGTGCCTGTGCAGGTCTCTATCCCTGACACTGTGTCTGCATCACCATGCACCAGCAGGGATGCCCCATCCCAGGCCCGTCCGCAGGTAGGGGGGAAGTCCACATCCTCTACCTGCGGACGAGGGGACCCCTGACTGAATGGAGACCGTCCTGATTGGTGTCGCATTGCGCACACGTGTCATTCGTGATGACGTGCGTGCTTCCTGTGGGGACCACACACATCATCACGAAGAGGTGTGTCCCAACGTGACCCAGTTGGGAGGGGCCATGGTCGGGGGTTTCCTCCATGTGTCGGCCAGTCTTGCGGCCCTCTCCTCCTCTGTGCACACTATATGCCAGTCATTCTCCCTGCCGTCTTCCTGCCCAGATACCACCAGGGCCCCCTGTGCATCTGCCCCAACCAACGCAGCCAGCCAGGTGGAGATCCCATCCCTGCCGCAGTCAGTAGTCTGAGGACCAGCAGTGGTGGCCACCCCACCAACTTGACCCCAGCGGATGGAGAATGTGCCGGCATCATCGGGCAGCGCATGTGCACGACGGCACCGGGGGATTCCATCAGCCCGGATGCCGTCGTGGTGGCGGAGGCAGTTGCGTCAGAGGCAGCAGCAGGCTCATCGTGGGAGGCATCATGGCTCTGGGCCATCAACACCCCGGGGGCAGGCATCGGCCTAGGGGCAGGAGGACCCCTGACTGGGAGTGTCTTCCGTGTGGCAGCGGCTGGCACGGCAAATAGATGCGGAGTGACAGCGGGCAGAGAGGGCACGGCTCAGGATGGTCAGGGCGGAGAACTCCATGCACCGGGCTTTGAGGCGGGCGGAGGGCCTCGTGGAAACTCGCAGGGAGTTGAGGGATTCCATGGCTGCATCCCTGCGAGACCTCGAGTCCAGGGAACAGGCCCACCTCCGGAACATCGACATGGAGTTCAATGATGCTCTGGCCCGGAACATCAAACAGTGAGCCGTGGGACTAGCCCGCCGCCTTTGTAAATAGTTATGTAGTTGTAGTTGTTTATTTTTTTTTCCTTTGGGGCGCATGGACTATGCCCCGCCTTTTTGTTAATAGTTATTCATTAGGTAGGTTTTTTGTTAGGTTTCCTTTGGATTGTTAGGCACATGGACCCTTGATTTTTACATTGTATATAGTTATGGACCTGATTTTACATATTTTTGTTTACCATGGAGGAATGGTTTTGTCTTTATATTGACTTTGGATTTAGTGTTATGGACGGACACTTTGGAGGCATTTTTGTTTGCATTTTATTCATTTCACCATTAATAATTTTTCCTTGATTTCGGACATCCTTTTATTTATCATTTTATTCTTGTGTAATTTTGTTTCATTCATTTATTTTTGTATATAATACATTTAAATGGTTTACTTCATTTGTGTGGTCTTCTCTCATTGGTTTCGTGCATGTCACAATGTGGGTTTTCTCAGTCATGTGTCGCCATTGTGTGGGTCTGATGGACTTGTACTCATGCGCATACTGGTTATTTGGGATCTATCGTGACATGGGAATTTAAATTTGGAGTGGATGGAATGCTTGGTTGGGTGTTTGGACTGGGGTGGCATGGGGTGGGATTTAGGTGGCCATAAGGGCCATGGATCTGGATAGTGATGACATGTTGGGTGGGGGACATAAGTCCGGGCCAGCTGGCAGGTGCCCGTCACTGGGGGTGGGTGGGGGACATGAGTCGGGGCCTGCTGGCAGGTGCCCATCAATGGTGGGTGTGTGGGAAGCTTGGGGACATGAGTCGGGGCCTGCTGGCAGGTGCCCGTCACTGGAGTTGGGGGACATGAGTCGGGGCCTGCTGGCAGGTGCCCGTCAATGGTGGGTGGGTGAGTGGGTGGGGGACATGAGTCGGGGCTCACAAGTGCGCTCACAAGTGCATGGTGCCATGTGGGCTGCCTGCAGGGCATGGTGAGGGTTGTAGGGTAGTCCCCTGTGGTGTGGGCTGCCTGCAGGGCATGGTGAGGGTTGTAGGGTAGTCCCCTGTGGTGTGGGCTGCCTGCAGGGCATGGGGAGGGGGTAAGGCCACACCTGGGAGGGGCCAAAATGCAGAATCGCGTGTAAAACTTCCCACGTACCCCCGAAATACACGTACCCCGCTAACACAAGACCTATCACGTGTGAAACTCCCTGTGCACCCCTGAAATACACGTACACCGCTCGCACAAGGCCTATCGCATGTGAAACTTCCCGCGCACCCCCGAAATACACATACCCCACTCGCACAAGGCCTATCGCCTGTGAAACTTCGCGCGCACCCCCTCAATACATGTACCCCGCTCATACAAGGCCTATCGCATGTGAAACTCCCCGCGCACCCCCGAAATACATGTACCCCGCTCGCACAAGGCCTGTCGCGTGTGAAACTTCCTGCGCACCCCCGAAATACACGCAGGCACCCCAGCCACCCTGGGCATGTCCCACAGGCAGCCCACTCACCCTCCCCATGCCCCGCAGGCAGGCCATCCACCCTGGGCATGCCCCACAGGCAGCCCACACCACAGGGGGTGTTTTTCCTATGCAACTTACGTGGCGCGAGCTGGGTACGTGTATTCGGAGGGTTGCGCAAGTACATTTTCACGCATTTTGTCTGCCGTGAGCGGGGTACGCGTAGTATTTTCACGCGATTACAGTGTAGCGGCCCTGTAAGCTCGTGCACGGCCCTTTGCGCTGCATTGGGGATTTCAATGGCTTTTCATTGCGCAATGGGCGTTCTTGGGGGCGTAACTAGCGCTGCGGGATGTTCGCTGCGCCAGCGCTGAAAATGGCTTGGAAATTCCATGAATATGCGGTGTGCCAGAATGCTGTTTAGCGCACACGGCTGGCGCACGCTCCTTATCTGCGCTGCTCGCGTGCGCTGCCTCTGCACTGAAATCTATGAATTACCCCCTTAGTATGTATAGGAATGTATCCCAACCCCCATCTTGACAACACTAATGTTTTTTGAAATACATACTTTGTTCTCACAGGTTTCGCAAGTCCGCCAAAATTGCCATGTAAAAGGAACTATGAAGTTCCTCCTTTACATAACACTTCCAATACATTGCACCATGTCACATGTGGCACTGGCCCTAGTACTCCCCTTTCTCTGTCAGAGTATACTCGGCAAATGTTGCTCATGCACACATTCGGATAGCCCACCGCAAATCATCATCCCATGTGTAGCATAAACAGGTGGGCTGCTCTACTGTGCAGCTGCTACCCTGCAATGTCTTTCCATAATACACAAGTGCACAAACACAATTGCAAACTATGCATCCACACTTAACGGTAATCTGGCCTTGTGTGACGAAAGGTAAATGTATTTTTTGCATGCAGAAAGGAGTTTGCACATGTGCAATTGCATTTGTATTAGTACAAATGACTTTTTACTGCATTTGCACAAGCAAAAATGCAGTTGTGCATGCACAGTCATACTGGTCTAGAAACTTGGCTGTGCATGCGCCTGAATGGACGCAGATGGAAGCACTGACGTCATACCTGCCCCAGACTAGGACACATGAACTGTAAAACCCTATCTGCAGGGAAGAGGCGGAGCCACAGACAGATTGTGTATGCTCTTGGGAATCCTGCATCGGAGACTCGTCACCTCCTATAATCTCAGGGAACCGAGCAAGTAGGACCTTTGCAGACGTGGACTGTCCAGAGTAGTGACACGCACATATCTGCAGTTTTGCCACGTGTAGATTCCAAACTACAGGCAGCGTCAGCTTGAATCCAGAACCCCACAACCCTAACAGCCACAGCACAGGCAGCATTGCAAGATGGTCACTTGTCTTCTTTGTGGAGGGTGTGTCATTTCCAAACGGCGACCACTCTGTCGGTGGCAAAGAGGTGGGAGCATCAGAGGTGCTGCAGCACCCGAGGTAACAGGTCCTGGGGGGACCTGTGCGGTCTGATGAAAATAATGCTGCCACAACACATTACACAGGGGGCAGACAGACTGGTGGCAGCTGTAGCACATACACATTCCTTTTTGAGTTGTCTGGATCTGTAACAGAACAGATGTATGCGGCAGCTGAGCTCACCTGGTCGTCGCAGAAGCACTGGCAGGGGCGGCCTGTGCTTCATCTGTACCTGCAAACCCACTAACCCGCACGGGCAGCATCATGAAGGCAGCGAACCACCCAGGCTGGCTCATGGATGGATGATCATGATGTTCCTTGTTCCCGTTTAAGGTATGTTTCCATCACCAGTTCCCCCAAAAAAGAGGCCCTATGCTCCCCTGAGGTCTACCGGGGAACCAGGGAAAGTCCTGGTGTCCCGGTGGGCCAATCCAGGCCTGTATCTGCCTTAGAGGATAAGCATCGACTAAAGGTCCCTCTTTTATGTATAAACCCAATGTCAGTCAGCAGCTATAACACAGTCAGAAAGGTTAGGTCTTGTGGTTTGTCTAAGTTAAGATCCAGCCTGAAATTAGCAGAGCGCCAACGCTTTACCATATGCACTATTAATCATTTTATTGATAGATGAAGTATAACAATCTCAACGGGTCTACTCATGACATTCAATCATGTAGATGCAGCTCTTCGCAGTAGGCACATTAACCCACTGAGCACCTGCACTTGTACATGATAGTGAAAAGTATGTGGACACATTATGTGCACTGGAAAATCATCAAACCTATATTCTAAGAGAGGATAGTGACATCCTAAATGTTCTGATGTTCGGATAACAGGCTGCACATGCACATGGGCTGTGTACATGTAACAATGCACATGTTCTCTGCACAGAACCACATGCACATTTTATCAGTTCTCTTAATAAAGTCTCATTCTTTATCCCTTATGCACTCTCAGGTCCTCTCTAGACATGCAATACATTGGTAACAAAGTTTCCAGTGCTGGAGACCTGGTGCAGTCCACAGCAACCTTAAATCCTCAAAATACTAGGCTTGGAGGAATTCATATCACATGCCAGATGACATCACAAGAAAGAGCATCACAAAACCTTTTCACACTAAAAATGTCATAGGATGCGATATTGCTTTTATTTTGGCCCCCTTGATGACATCACATTAAGTGCCAGCAGTTATATAAACTAAAACTATAATTTGTGTAATATTCATAAACTGAGAAAATATGTTATTTTTTTTTACTAACATATAATAATGTGGGTGACGATTTGATAAATTAGTGGCACACCCAGCAGAGCCATCAGGCAGAAATTGCATGCATCAAGCGAAACAATCTGGAAATGTTCTGGGCTCCTTAAAAGAGTAATACTCGGGAGCGCTGCTATCAGTCATGGCAGCACAGTTTTAGATTACATCAAAACTTAGGCGCACCTCAAAAGTGCTTTCTTTCCTGAAATTTGGCAGAACGCTGGCAGGCTTGCAAATGATTGAACTAGGGCTCTGACTGCAGTAAGCTTTCCCCTCCTCCACACCAGTAAAGAATCAATGAAAAGGGTGTGGTAATTAGGTGCTAAATTCCTCTGAGCCCAGAAGCATCTCAATGACAATAGCTCTTCCCAGGCTGGCAGTGACCGCTCCCTAGAAAACACGACATGAATAGCAGGGCAGAGAGTGCATGCAACATGAACTTGGAAATCCAGCACGTTTACAAATGTGAAATACAGAAAGAGTTTGTGTTTAATTTAACAAATGAACATTATTAAAAAGCTGCACTGCATTTTTTAAAGTTAATTCACACTTTTAAAAGAATGGGGGACAGCAGCCGGTTGCTGTATTACCTTTTGCTGTTCGCTCAGGAGTACCAAAGTGTCCAAAGGCGCATATGGTAAAACCTGCTTCTGCAATTGATCTCTAAATGTACATAGTCTTCTGCAGATGAGATTTACGATATTTATTAGCAATGGCAATGCCAGGCCAGCTGCCGTTATTGTCAAAGCTAATTTTTGTGTGAATTGCTGTGTTCCTATGATTTTATTCCCAGGGCACACTTTCATATTTTTAGTCTTTTTCTGCAACTGAGTGGCTTTTGTTCTCAAATATATGCCCCGTGTCTCTCTCCTGTTGCCCCGACCCCCCGGTCATGCCCCGTGTCTCCCACCTGTTGCCCCCCACCCCCCGCTCATGCCCCGTGTCTCTCTCCTGTTACCCCCCACCCCCCTCTCATGCCCCATGTCTCTCTCCTGTTACCCCTCACCCCCCTCTCATGCCCCGTGTCTCCCTTATGTTGCCCCCCACACCCCAGTCATGCCCTGTGTCTCCCTGCTGTTGCCCCCCCACCCCCCGCTCATGCCCTGTGTCTCTCTCCTGTTACCCCCCACCACCCTCTCATGCTCCGTGTCTCCCTCGTGTTCCCCCCACCCCTGCTCATGCCCCGTGTCTCCCTGCTGTTGCCCCCCACCCCCCGCTCATGCCCTGTGTCTCTCTCATGTTGCCCCCCACCCCCGCTCATGCCCCGTGTCTCTCTCCTGTTGCCCCCCACCCCCCGCTCATGCCCCGTGTCTCTCTCCTGATACCCCCCACCCCCCTCTCATGCCCCATGTCTCTCTCCTGTTACCCCTCACCCCCCTCTCATGCCCCGTGTCGCCCTTATGTTGCCCACCACACCCCAGTCATGCCCTGTGTCTCCCTGCTGTTGCCCCCCCACCCCCCGCTCATGCCCTGTGTCTCTCTCCTGTTAACCCCCACCACCTCTCATGCTCCGTGTCTCCCTCGTGTTCCCCCCACCCCTGCTCATGCCCCGTGTCTCCCTGCTGTTGCCCCCCACCCCCCGCTCATGCCCTGTGTCTCTCTCATGTTGCCCCCCACCCCCGCTCATGCCCCGTGTCTCTCTCCTGTTGCCCCCCCCCGCTCATGCCCCGTGTCTCTCTCCTGTTACCCCCCACCCCCCTCTCATGCCCCGTGTCTCTCTCCTGTTACCCCTCACCCCCTCTCATGCCCCGTGTCTCCCTTATGTTGCCCCCCACACCCCAGTCATGCCCTGTGTCTCCCTGCTGTTGCCCCCCACCCCCCGCTCATGCCCTGTGTCTCTCTCCTGTTACCACCCACCACCCTCTCATGCTCCGTGTCTCCCTCGTGTTCCCCCCACCCCTGCTCATGCCCCGTGTCTCCCTGCTGTTGCCCCCCACCCCCGCTCATGCCCTGTGTCTCTCTCATGTTGCCCCCCACCCCCGCTCATGCCCCGTGTCTCTCTCCTGTTACCCCCCACCCCTCTCTCATGCCCCGTGTCTCTCTCCTGTCGCCGCCACCCCCGGTCATGCCCCGTGTCTCCCTCCTGTTGCCCCCACCCCCCGCTCATGCCCCGTGTCTCTCTCCTGTTACCCCTTCCCTCTGCTCATGCCCCGTGTCTCTCTCCTGTTACTCCCCACCACCCTCTCATGCCCCGTGTCTCCCTGCTGTTGCCCCCCACCCACCGCTCATGCCCTGTGCCTCTCTCATGTTGCCCCCTCCCCCTGCACATGCCCTGTGTCTCTCTCCTGTTGCCCCCCACCCTCCGGTCATGCCCCGTGTCTCCCTGCTGTTGCCCGCAACCCTCTGCTCATGCCCCGTGTCTCTCTCCTGTTACTCCCCACCCCCCTCTCATGCCCCGTGTCTCTCTCCTGTTGCCTCCACCCCCGGTCATGCCCCGTGTCTTCCTGCTGTTGCCCCCCAACCCCCGCTCATGCCCCGTGTCTCTCTCCTGTTGCCCCCCACCCCCCGCTCACGCCCCGTGTCTCTCTCCTGTTAACCCCCACCCCCGCTCATGCCCCGTGTCTCCCTCTTGTTCCCCCCACCCCCGCTCATGCCCCGTGTCTCTCTGCTGTTGCCCCCCACCCTCCGCTCATGCCCCATGTCTCCCTGCTGTTGCCCCCCATCCCCGCTCATGCCCCGTGTCTCTCTCCTGTTACCCCCCCACACCCCTCTCATGCCCCGTGTCTCTCTCCTGTTACCCCCCACCCCCTCGCTCATGCCCCAGGTCTCTCTCCTGTTACCCCCACCCCCCTCTCTTGCCCCGTGTCTCTCTCCTGTTGCCCCCCACCCCCCGGTCAAGCCCTGTGTCTCTCTCCTGTTGCCCCCATCCCCCAGTCATGCCCCGTGTCTCCCTCTTGTTGCCCCCCATCCCCCAGTCATGCCCCGTGTCTCCCTGCTGTTGCCCCCCACCCCCGCTCATGCCTTGTGTCTCTCTCATGTTGCCCCCCACCCGCTCATGCCGTGTCTCTCTCCTGTTGCCCCCCACCCCCCAGTCATGCCCCGTGTCTCCCTGCAGTTGCCCCCCACCCCCCACTCAGGCCCGTGTCTCTCTCCTGTTAACCCCCACCCCCTGCTCATGCCCCGTGTCTCCCTGCTGTTGTCCCCCACCCCCCGGTCATGCCCCGTGTCTCCCTGCTGTTGCCCCCCACCCCCCGCTCATGCCCCGTTTCTCTCTCCTGTTACCCCTCCACCCCCTCTCATGCCCTGAGTCTCTCTCCTGTTACCCCCCACCCCCTCTCATGCCCCGTGTCTCTCTCCTGTGGCCCCCCACCCCCGGGTCATGCCCCGTGTCTCCCTGCTGTTGCCCCCCACACCCTGCTCATGCCCCGTGTCTCTACTGTGCCCCCCACGCCCCGCTCATGCCTCGTGTCAATCCTGTTACCCCCCACCCCCGCTCATGCCCCGTGTCTCCCTGCTGTTGCCCCTCACAACCCGCTCATGCCCCGTGTCTCGCTCATGTTCCCCCACCCCCCGCTCATGTCCCGTGTCTCCCTGCTGTTGCCCCAGACCCCCGCTCATGCCACGTGTCTCTCTCCTCTTACCCCCACCCCCCTCTCATGCCCCGTGTCTCTCTCCTGTTGCCCCCCACCCCCAGGTCAAGCCCTGTGTCTCTCTCCTGTTGCCCCCGACCCCCCAGCCATGCCCCGTGTCTCTCTGTTGCCCCCCACCCCCCGGTCATGCCCCGTGTCTCCCTGCTTTTGCCCCCCACCCCCCGCTCATGTCCCGTGTCTCTCTTCTGTTACCCCCCACCCCCCTCTCATGCCTTGTGTCTCCCTCGTTTTCCCCCCGCTCATAACCCGTGTCTCCCTGCTGTTGCCTCCCACCCCCCGCTCATGCCCTGTGTCTGTCTCCTTTTACCCCCCCACCCCCCTCTCATGCCCCGTGTCTCTCTCCTGTTGCCCCGACCCCCCGGTCATGCCCCATGTCTCCCACCTGTTGCCCCCCACCCCCCGCTCATGCCCCGTGTCTCTCTCCTGTTAACCCCCACCCCCTGCTCATGCCCCGTGTCTCCCTGCTGTTGCCCCCCACCCCCCGCTCATGCCCCGTGTCTCCCTGCTGTTGCCCCTCCACCCCCCTCTCATGCCCTGTGTCTCTCTCCTGTTACCCCCCACCCCCCTCTCATGCCCCGTTTCTCTCTCCTGTTACCCCCTGAGGCAGAGGAGTGGCCTTCCACCCCATGCCCTGTCCACACTCCACAGGAGGGGACCAGCCCCTTCATCACTCCACCTGCACTGGCCATGGGCCAGCACGGCCAGCCGTCCCTCGAGGACA
This sequence comes from Ambystoma mexicanum, assembly GCF_040938575.1. Classification (NCBI taxonomy): domain Eukaryota; kingdom Metazoa; phylum Chordata; class Amphibia; order Caudata; family Ambystomatidae; genus Ambystoma; species Ambystoma mexicanum. The sequence goes on along the minus strand of NC_090930.1, from coordinate 1,245,145,619 downwards.
TCACTCAGCGGCAGCATCAACTGTCCGCAATGCTGGATGAGCATGCCGCGGAATGTGTGGGGGCTAGGTTCAGCATTGAACAGGCCACGGAGACACTAAGGGCGGAAGTGGCGCAGAGCACTGCCACCCTGAGGGATGCCATGCAGGCCATGTCCAGGGACATCTGTGCCGAACTTGCGGGCTTGCGTCGTGCGGTCACTGACCTCACCCACACACGACAGGAGCTGCATGCACAGGGGCAGCCAGGGACATCCTCCACTGCCAGTTCTGCGCAGAGCAGCCCCGTGCGCCGTTCTGGACGCAACCTGCGCTCCACAGCCAGGGGTGCCCCGGGGGCCGGGAGAGGGGGCTTGTGACGGCCTGTGGACACGGTCACAGGCATCTGTTGACAGCTACATGGGGTGTGTTGGGGTGTGCAGGGGGGAGGTGGGAGGTGGGAGGGGGTGTGTTGGGGTGTGCAGGGGGGAGGTGGGAGGTGGGAGGGGGTGTGTTGGGGTGTGCAGGGGGGAGGTGGGAGGTGGGAGGGGGTGTGTTGGGGTGTGCAGGGGGGAGGTGGGAGGTGGGAGGGGGTGTGTTGGGGTGTGCAGGGGGGAGGTGGGAGGGGGTGTGACACGACAGTTCATAGTTCCAATACACTTTTTTCTTTCAAAAAAAGAAATGTGTGGACATTTTCATTGCGTATGTGTGCTTTATTGGTGTACAGTCCACAGTGTGCATGTCCCAGAGACACACAGTGCCCCAAGTGCAGTCTCCATGCGATAAACACCAGCCGTGTGTGCTAGAAGCAGTGGTCGATGATACTTTGGCGCATGGCACGCCCCTCCTGTGCATCGCCTCCTCCATGTGGTGGAGCCCCATCTGCACCCTCCTCATCCTCATCGTCAGGTGGTTGCAGTTCTGTGTCAGGGGGCAGGGGCACATTCCGTCTGACGCACATATTGTGCAGCATGACACATGCCATGACGATCTTTGCCACCTTCTCATGGCCATACAGGAGTGCCCCACCAGACCTGCTGAGGCTTCGGAACCGTGCCTTCAGGAGGCCGAATGTCTGCTCTATGACCACACGAGTACGTGTATGTGCACGGTTGAAGTCCTCCTCGTGCTGGTTCTGCGGGTTCCGGACTGGCGTGAGGAGCCACCTCTTCAGGGGATAGGCTGCATCACCTGTATGTAGGCGAGAATGTATGTGTCAGTCATGTTGTCTGATCAGGAACATGATGTTCCACCATGGCTGGCATGGAACTGTTACCTTGGCTCACTTCTACATGCACTAATTGATTCACACTATGCAACCAGTATATGCTCATTGCTGCCATGGCCTGTTTTGCATGCCATCACCCTATGTATGCAGAGGGGTTTTGTGCATTGTGAGTGCCCTTCCTCTGTATCCGTTCTCTGTGTTACTCACAGCCAGGTGGAGTATGCATCTTCCCCCCCCCCCCTTTCTGCCAGGTGGAGTATGCATCTTCCCCCCCCCCTTTCTGCCAGGTGGAGTATGCACTGGTACGTCATTCCCATGCCCACTTCCATGACATTGCACTCACCGAGTAGCCAGGATCTTGGGCCTGCATGTCGCTCCATGTAGCGTGGTATTGTGGAGTTCCTCAGGACCATTGAATCATGGGTTGATCCGGGGAATCGGGCACAACAATGTGTGATGATCTTGTTGGAGTCACAGACCATTTGCACGTTGATAGAGTGGAACTGTTTCCGGTTGCGGTACGGTACCTCCATGGCACGTGGAACCACCAATTCCACATGGGTGCAGTCGATGGCACCAATGCAACCGGGTATGCTGGCTAGTGCATGGAAACCCACTTTGGTGTTTGCAATCTCCTGGGCAGTCCGTGGTAATGAGATGTGGTCGTCTGTGTGCTTGAGGAGGGCATCGAGCACTTGGATGAGTGTTCGTGAGAATAATGGTTGTGAAATGCCATGCAGGTGCCCCACTGTGTGCTGGTAGGTGCCTGTGGCCAGGAAGTGGAGTACAGCCACTACCTTCAGTAGGGGGGGGGATGGCGGTTGGACTTTCTATCATGCTGACGATGTCGTCGTGTGTCATGTCTACGATGGCGGTGATGGTGTCCCGGTCCAAACGGTACAGGGTGTGGATCTGCTCAGCAGTGAGGTTGTTTGGATTGGCTCTGATGCGTGGGATTGGGGGCTGCCTGCGTGGTGGCACTGGCTGTGCTGGTGGGGCTTGCTGGGCCTGCCTTGCCCTCCTTCTCCTCCTGCGTCTCCTCTGTGCTGCCTGTTGTTGTTGTTGTTGTTGCTGTTGTAGTAGCACATGCATTGCTATCAGGTCCTCCAGCCCCAACATTGCTAGTCGTATTGCCATCATTGTGGAGTGTGACTGGGTGTGGGTAGGGGTGGGGTGTGCTCTTTTTGTACTCCCCTGAGTCTGTATTGCCTTCACCTGTGCTGTTTCTGTGCACCTGTGGCAGCTGCATTCACTTGAATTGGCCCTTTACGGTTGGTTCGCGATGGCGTTATTTGCACCATGGCGGTAAGGTACTTAGCGGCCTCGGTGATGGCGTTAGGTGCATGTCCGCTTGGGTCGGCATTTGCGTACCTTTCCGCCATGGCGCTAAGTACGGTGTGGGCGGTCGCGTGCGCGCACCCTTAGCGCAGTTAGCGGCAGCGTTAACTACGATGCCGCTATTGGCATCGTAGTTTACGGTCAGGAGTCATGATCGGACCTGGCGGAAAACGATGGCGGTAACCATTTACCGCCATAGTTTTTCACTTACCGCCAGGGTCGTAATGAGGCCCTAAGTGTTTAACGGCGCCGTAAAAGGCTGCGGCGGCGTTAAACACTTAGCGCCTAATTACGAGGTCCCTTTGCGGGACCCGACCTTAATGGCTGGTTTTACCAGCCGTTAAAGTAGGGTGCCGCAAAGGGACCTTAGTGCTAAGTATGGTGCCGCAATTTGCGGCACCGTACTTAGCGCCTTCCCCATTCCCATTGAGCCCTATGGGGCAAAAATGGGAATGGGGAAGGGCCCATGGTGAATGGGGAATTACCGCCCAGCCAACCTTGGAATGAGGCGGTAATTCCGCCATTCACCATGGCGGACCCCGGCATGGACCATGGTGCTAATAGCACCATGGTTTAGCGCAGGGGTCGTAATGAGGCCCTATGTGTCCAATCGTCACAAGGCAAAGTAACCAAAGCAGTCAACAAATGCACACACCAATGTAACAATGTAGCTCTGTTCTGACAGGCAGCACTCATGTATTCCATTGCTTGGACCACACACATCTCTTTCAATGCACCTCAACCTTGAAAAGCTTTGCCATCTAATTCTCTGAAAACATATCTTTTCTACTTGTCCTGTTTGTTACCTACAGCATCTGTACATTTTGACACTGAGAGCACACACAAACACAGCTCTAACAACGCACGCTGCTCGTCATACAGTGTTCCCCTTCCTGATATCCCACGCATGCTGAAAGGAGTCTATGCCAGATACATTTGTATAATGTTTTCAAATAGACAAACAAAAATGACAACTAAAGAGTTGTGTGTGATTACTGCCTGCAACTAAAAGCGTGTCATTACGAATCAGCGCTTTTCCTTTGAAGCAGGTCAGATTTCAGAAATGCTCTTCTGAAACTTCGGAAAACCTAATGAAAACATTGGCCGTTTTCAAACAAAAGCAAGATGCCTCACGTCTAGTAAAATCTGCAAGTACTGAAACTGGCAGGCCACTTCAGAGTGACCCTTCCTGCCCTTGATTGATCTGCTGGGTGTGCCTCCGTGGCAGCAGACAAACTCAAATTGTCATGGTTACCAGGCAGAGAGGTGCGAATGGTAGCTGGTCAAGTTCTACATGACAAAGGCTTTGAGCTTTGCGCATATCACGGCCCCATCACCCACCCTCAGCTTCTCCTGATTCTGCAAGCCAGAAAGCGCCATGAATGAACTTCATGAAAAGGATGTAAAACTATTGCAATGTACGGCATGAGTTTAAAAACAATGATTTAATTAAAAGTCAAGTACAGTATTTAAAGTATTCAAAACAAAACCACATTTCACATAACATACATTATGGTACGCAAAAGAAATTGATCTTTTTGCATCTTTTCAGAGATAATCATCTCCCAGCAGCAGCATTAAAGTTCTAATCCAATCCAGTGGTGAAATGATAAATAAATAAATAAATAACTAGGCATAAACATCATGAGTTGGGGGTAGCCCTTAAATGCTGCGGTAATGCTATTACCGCTGCATTTAAGGGTCCGCCCAAACATGAGTCTGGCAGCTTTTACCCCCAGCAATAAGCTGGGGGTAAATGCGCCCAATAAATTCCTATTTCAGGCACATTTAGCGCTGCGCTATTTGCGCGGAAAATTGGGAATTACAGTTACACCCCTGCTCATGCCCCATGTCTCCCTCATGTTCCCCCACCCCGCGCTCATGCCCCGTGTCTCCCTGCTGTTGCCCCAGACCCCTGCTCATGCCACGTGTCTCTCTCCTGTTACCCCCCACCCCCCTCTCATGCACCGTGTCTCTCTCCTGTTGCCCCCCACCCCCAGGTCAAGCCCTGTGTCTCTCTCCTGTTGCCCCCGACCCCCCAGCCATGCCCTGTGTCTCTCTGTTGCCCCCCACCCCCCGGTCATGCCCCGTGTCTCCCTGCTTTTGCCCCCCACCCCCCGCTCATGTCCCGTGTCTCTCTTCTGTTACCCCCACCCCCCTCTCATGCCCCGTGTCTCCCTCGTTTTCCCCCCACTCATACCCCGTGTCTCCCTGCTGTTGCCTCCCACCCCCCTCTCATGCCCCGTGTCTCTCTCCTGTTGCCCTGACCCCCCGGTCATGCCCCGTGTCTCCCACCTGTTGCCCCCCACCCCCCGCTCATGCCCCGTGTCTCTCTCCTGTTACCCCCCACCCCCCTCTCATGCCCCGTGTCTCTCTCCTGTTACCCCTCACCCCCCCTCATGCCCTGTGTCTCTCTCCTGTTGCCCCCACCCCCGGTCATGCCCCGTGTCTCCCTTATGTTGCCCCCCACGCCCCAGTCATGCCCTGTGTCTCCCTGCTGTTGCCCCCCACCCCCGCTCATGCCCTGTGTCTCTCTCCTGTTACCCCCACCACCCTCTCATGCCCCATGTCTCCCTCGTGTTCCCCCCACCCCTGCTCATGCCCTGTGTCTCCCTGCTGTTGCCCCCCACCCCCCGCTCATGCCCTGTGTCTCTCTCATGTTGCCCTCCACCCCCGCTCAAGCCCCGTGTCTCTCTCCTGTTACCCCCCACCCCTCTCTCATGCCCCGTGTCTCTCTCCTGTCGCCCCCACCCCCGGTCATGCCCCGTGTCTCCCTCCTGTTGCCCCCCACCCCCCGCTCATGCCCCGTGTCTCTCTCCTGTTACCCCCACCCCCTCTCATGCCCCGTGTCTCTCGCCTGTTTCCCCTATCCTCTGCTCATGCCCCGTGTCTCTCTCATGTTGCCCCCCAACCCCCCGGTCATGCCCCGTGTCTCCCTGCTGTTGCCCCCCACCCTCTGCTCATGCCCCGTGTCTCTCTCCTGTTACTCCCCACCCCCCTTTCATGCCCCGTGTCTCTCTCCTGTTGCCCCACCCCCCGGTCATGCCCCGTGTCTTCCTGCTGTTGCCCCCCAACCCCCGCTCATGCCCCGTGTCTCTCTCCTGTTGCCCCCCACCCCCTGCTCACGCCCCGTGTCTCTCTCCTGTTAACCCCCACCCCCGCTCATGCCCCGTGTCTCCCTCTTGTTCCCCCCACCCCCCGCTCATGCCTCGTGTCTCCCTGCTGTTGCCCCCCACCCTCCGCTCATGCCACATGTCTCCCTGCTGTTGCCCCCCACCCCCTCTCATGCCCCGTGTCTCCCTCGTGTTCCCCCCACCCCCGCTCATGCCCCGTGTCTCCCTGCTGTTGCCCCCCACCCGCCGCTCATGCCCCGTGTCTCTCTCATGTTGCCCCCCACCCCCGGCTCATGCCCCGTGTCTCTCTCCTGTTACCCTGACCCTACTCTCATGCCCAGTGTCTCTCTCATGTTGCCCCCCACCCCCGGTCATGCCCCGTCTCTCCCTGCTGTTGCCCCCCACCCCCTGCTCATGCCCGAGTCTCTCTCCTGTTACCCTCAACCCCGCTCATGCCCCGTGTCTCTCTCCTGTTAACCCCCCACCCCCCTTTCATTCCCCGTGTCTCTCTCCTGTTACCCCCCACGCCCCGCTCATGCCCCGTGTCTCTCTCCTGTTGCCCCCCACCCCCGCTCATGCCCCATGTCTTCCTGCTGTTGCCCCCTACCCCCGCTCATGCCCCATGTCTCTCTCCTGTTAACCCCCACCCCCTGCTCATGCCCCGTGTCTCCCTGCTGTTGCCTCCCACCCCCCACTCATGCCCGTGTCTCCCTGCTATTGCCCCCCCACCCCCCACTCATGCCCCGTGTCTCTCTCTTGTTACCCCCCACCCCCCTCTCATGCCCTGTGTCTCTTTCCTTTTACCCCCCACCCCCCAGTCATGCCCCGTGTCTCCCTGCTGTTGCCCCCCACCCCCCGTTCATGCCTCGTGTCTCTCCTGTTACCCCCCACCCCCACTCATGCCCCGTGTCTCCCTGCTGTTGCCCCTCACAACCCGCTCATGCCCCGTGTCTCTCTCCTGTTACCCCCACACCCCTGCTCATGCCCCGTGTCTCCCTTGTGTTCCCCCCACCCCCCGCTCATGTCCCGTGTCTCCCTGCTGTTGCCCCCGACCCCCGCTCATGCCCCCTGTCTCTCTCCTGTTACCCCCCACCCCCCTCTCATGCCCCGTGTCTCTCTCCTATTGCCCCCCACCCCAAGGTCAAGCCCTGAGTCCCTCTCCTGTTGCCCCGACCCCCCAGCCATGCCCTGTGTCTCCCTGTTGCCCCCCAACCCCCGGTCATGCCCTGTGTCTCCCTCCTGTTGCCCCCCACCCCCGCTGAGGCCCCGTGTCTCTCTCCTGTTAACCCCCACCCCCTGCTCTTGCCCCGTGTCTCCCTGCTGTTGCCTCCCACCCCCCACTCATGCCCGCGTCTCCCTGCTGTTGCCCCCCCACCCCCCACTCATGCCCCGTGTCTCTCTCTTGTTACCCCCCTGCCCCCCTCTCATGCCCTGTGTCTCTTTCCTTTTACCCCCCACCCCCCAGTCATGCCCCGTGTCTCCCTGCTGTTGCCCCCCACCCCCCGTTCATGCCTCGTGTCTCTCCTGTTACCCCCCACCCCACTCATGCCCCGTGTCTCCCTGCTGTTGCCCCTCACAACCCGCTCATGCCCCGTGTCTCTCTCCTGTTACCCCCACACCCCTGCTCATGCCCCGTGTCTCCCTTGTGTTCCCCACCCCCCGCTCATGCCCCGTGTCTCCCTGCTGTTGCCCCCGTCCCCCGCTCATGCCCCCTGTCTCTCTCCTGTTACCCCCCGCCCCCCTCTCATGCCCCGTGTCTCCCTCCTGTTGCCCCCCACCCCAAGGTCAAGGCCTGAGTCCCTCTCCTGTTGCCCCGACCCCCCAGCCATGCCCTGTGTCTCCCTGTTGTCCCCCACCCCCCGGTCATGCCCTGTGTCGCCCTCCTTTTGCCCCCCACCCCCGCTCATGTCCCGTGTCTCTCTTCTGTTACCCCCCACCCCCCGCTCATGCCCCGTGTCTCCCTCGTTTTCCCCCCACTCATGCCCCGTGTCTCCCTGCTGTTGCCTCCCACCCCCGCTCATGCCCCGTGTCTGTCTCCTGTTACCCCCCACCCCTCACTCATGCCCCGTGTCTCTCTTGTGTCGCCCCCACCCCCCGGTCATGCCCCGTGTCTCCCTCCTGTTGCCCCCAACCCCTGCTCATGCCCCGTGTCTCTCTGCTGTTACCCCCACCCCCCTCTCGTGCCCTGTGTCTCTCTCCTGTTACCCCTCACCCCCCTCTCATGCCCCGTGTCTCTCTCATGTTACCTCCTACCCCCCGGTCATGCCCCGTGTCTCCCTTCTGTTGCCCCCCACCCCCAGTCATGCCCCATGTCTCCCTGCTATTGCTCCCAACCCCCCGCTCATGCCCCGTGTCTGTCTCCTGTTACCTCCCACCCCCCTCTCATGCCCCGTGTCTCCCTCGTGTTCCCCCCACCCCCGCTCATGCCCCGTGTCTCCCTGCTGTTGCCCCCCACACCCGCTCTTGCCCTGTGTCTCTCTCATGTTGCCCCCCACCCTCGCTCATGCCCCGTGTCTCTCTCCTGTTACCCCCACCCCCCTCTCATGCCCCGTGTCTCTCTCCTGTTGACCCCCACCCCCGGTCATGCTCCGTGTCTCCCTGCTGTTGCCCCCCACCCCCCGCTCATGCCCCGAGTCTCTCTCCTGTTACCCATACCCCCGCTCATGCCCCGTGTCTCTCTCCTGTTACCCCCCACCCCCCCTCATGCCCCGTGTCTCTCTCCTGTTGCCCCCACCCCCTGGTCATGCCCCGTGTCTCCCTGCTGTTGCCCCCCACTGCCCGCTCATGCCCCGTGTCTCTCTCCTGTTGCCCCCTACCCCCCGCTCATGCCCCATGTCTCTCTCCTGATAACTCCGACCCCCCGCTCATGCCCCGTGTCTCCCTCGTGTTCCCCCCACCCCCCTCATGCCCCGTGTCTCCCTGCTGTTGCCCCCCACACCCTGCTCATGCCCCGTGTCTCTCTCATGTTGCCCCCCACCCCCGGCTCATGCCCCGTGTCTCTCTCCTGTTACCCTCACCCCCCTCTCATGCCCAGTGTCTCTCTCATGTTGCCCCCCCACCCCCGGTCATGCCCCGTCTCTCCCTGCTGTTGCCCCCCACCCCCTGCTCATGCCCGAGTCTCTCTCCTGTTACCCTCAACCCCACTCATGCCCCGTGTCTCTCTCCTGTTAACCCCCCACCCCCCTTTCATTCCCCGTGTCTCTCTCCTGTTACCCCCCACCCCCCGCTCATGCCCCGTGTCTCTCTCCTGTTCCCCCCCACCCCCCGCTCATGCCCCGTGTCTTCCTGCTGTTGCCCCCCAACCCCGCTCATGCCCCGTGTCTCTCTCCTGTTGCCCCCCACCCCCCGCTCATGCCCCGTGTCTTCCTGCTGTTGCCCCCCAACCCCGCTCATGCCCCGTGTCTCTCTCCTGTTAACCCCCACCCCCTGATCATGCCCCGTGTCTCCCTGCTGTTGCCTCCCACCCTCCACTCATGCCCGTGTCTCCCTGCTGTTGCCCCCCACCCCTCACTCATGCCCCGTGTCTCTCTCTTGTTACCCCCCCACCCCCCTCTCATGCCCTGTGTCTCTTTCCTTTTACCCCCCACCCCCCAGTCATGCCCCGTGTCTCCCTGTTGTTGCCCCCCACCCCCCGTTCATGCCTCGTGTCTCTCCTGTTACCCCCCACCCCCACTCATGCCCCGTGTCTCCCTGCTGTTGCCCCTCACAACCCGTTCATGCCCCGTGTCTCTCTCCTGTTACCCCCACACCCCTGCTCATGCCCCGTGTCTCCCTTGTGTTCCCCCCACCCCCCGCTCATGCCCCGTGTCTCCCTGCTGTTGCCCCCGACCCCCGCTCATGCCCCCTGTCTCTCTCCTGTTACCCCCCACCCCCCTTTCATGCCCCGTGTCTCTCTCCTATTGCCCCCCACCCCAAGGTCAAGCCCTGAGTCCCTCTCCTGTTGCCCCGACCGCCCCAACCATGCCCTGTGTCTCCCTGTTGCCCCCCACCCCCCGGTCATGCCCTGTGTCTCCCTCCTGTTGCTCCCCACCCCCGCTCAGGCCCCGTGTGTCTCTCCTGTTAACCCCCACCCCCTGCTCATTCCCCTTGTCTCCCTGCTGTTGCCTCCCACCCCCCACTCATGCCCTGTGTCTCTCTCTTGTTACCCCCCCGCCCCCCTCTCATGCCCTGTGTCTCTTTCCTTTTACCCCCCACCCCCAGTCATGCCCCGTGTCTCCCTGCTGTTGCCCCCCACCCCCCGTTCATGCCTCGTGTCTCTCCTGTCACCCCCCACCTCCACTCATGCCCCGTGTCTCCCTGCTGTTGCCCCTCACAACCCCGTGTCTCTCTCCTGTTACCCCCACACCCCTGCTCAGTCCCCGTGTCTCCCTTGTGTTCCCCCTCCCCCCGCTCATGCCCCGTGTCTCCCTGCTGTTGCCCCCGACCCCCGCTCATGCCCCCTGTCTCTCTCCTGTTACCCCCCACCCCTCTCATGCCCCGTGTTGCCCCCCACCCCAAGGTCAAGCCCTGAGTCCCTCTCCTGTTGCCCCGACCCCCCAGCCATGCCCTGTGTCTCCCTGTTGCCCCCCACCTCCCGGTCATGCCCTGTGTCTCCCTCCTTTTGCCCCCCGCTCATGTCCCGTGTCTCTCTTCTGTTACCCCCCACCCCCCGCTCATGCCCCGTGCCTCCCTCGTTTTCCCCCCACTCATGCCCCGTGTCTCCCTGCTGTTGCCTCCCACCCCCGCTCATGCCCCGTGTCTGTCTCCTGTTACCCCCCACCCCTCACTCATGTCCCGTGTCTCTCTCGTGTCGCCCCCACCCCCCGGTCATGCCCCGTGTCTCCCTCCTGTTGCCCCCCAACTCCCGCTCATGCCCCGTGTCTCTCTGCTGTTACCCCCACCCCCCTCTCGTGCCCCGTGTCTCTCTCCTGTTACCCCTCATCCCCCTCTCATGCCCCGTGTCTCTCTCATGTTACCTCCCACCCCCCGGTCATGCCCCGTGTCTCCCTTCTGTTGCCCCCCACCCCCAGTCATGCCCGTTGTCTCTCTGCTGTTGCTCCCAACCCCCCGCTCATGCCCCGTGTCTGTCTCCTGTTACCTCCCACCCCCCTCTCATGCCCCGTGTCTCCCTCGTGTTCCCCCCGCTCATGCCCCGTGTCTCCCTGCTGTTGCCCCCCACCCCCGCTCATGCCCTGTGTCTCTCTCATGTTGCCCCCCACCATCGCTCATGCCCCGTGTCTCTCTCCTGTTACCCCCACCCCCCTCTCATGCCCCGTGTCTCTCTCCTGTTGACCCCCACCCCCGGTCATGCTCCGTGTCTCCCTGCTGTTGCCCCCCACCCCCTGCTCATGCCCCGAGTCTCTCTCCTGTTACCCATACCCCCGCTCATGCCCCGTGTCTCTCTCCTGTTACCCCCCACACCCCCTCATGCCCCGTGTCTCTCTCCTGTTGCCCCCCACCCCCTGGTCATGCCCCGTGTCTCCCTGCTGTTGCCCCCCACTGCCCGCTCATGCCCCGTGTCTCTATCCTGTTGCCCCCTACCGCCCGCTCATGCCCCATGTCTCTCTCCTGTTAACTCCGACCCCCCGCTCATGCCCCGTGTCTCCCTCGTGTTCCCCCACCGCCCGCTCATGCCCCGTATCTCCCTGCTGTTGCCCCCACCCTCCGCTCATGCCCCGTGTCTCCCTGCTGTTGCCCCCACCCCCGCTCATGCCCCGTGTCTCTCTCCTGTTACCCCCCACCCCCTCTCATGCCCCATGTCTCTCTCCTGTTGCCCCCCACCACCCCGGTCATGCCCCGTGTCTCCCTGCTGTTGCCCCAACACCCCGCTCATGCCCCGTGTCTCTCTCCTGTTCCCCCACCCCTCGCTTATGCCTCATGTCTCTCCTGTTACTCCCCACCCCCCGCTCATACCCCGTGTCTCTCTCCTGTTGCCCCCCACCCCCAGTCATGCCCCGTGTCTCCCTGCTGTTGCCCCCAACCCCCCGCTCATGCCCCGTGTCTCTCTCCTGTTACCTCCCACCCCCTCTCATGCCCCGTGTCTCCCTCGTGTTCCCCCCACCCCCGCTCGTGCCCCGTGTCTCCCTGCTGTTGCCCCCCACCCCCGCTCATGCTTTGTGTCTCTCTCATGTTGCCCCCCACCCTCGCTCATGCCCCTTTTCTCTCTCCTGTTACCCCCACCCCCCTCTCATGCCCCGTGTCTCTCTCCTGTTGACCCCCACCCCCGGTCATGCCCCGTGTCTCCCTGCTGTTGCCCCCCACCCCCCGCTCATGCCCCCTGTCTCTCTCCTGTTACCCCCACCCCTCTCATGCCCCGTGTCTCTCTCCTGTTGCCCCCCACCCCAAGGTCAAGCCCTGAGTCCCTCTCCTGTTGCCCCGACCCCCCAGCCATGCCCTGTGTCTCCCTGTTGCCCCCCACCCCCCGGTCATGCCCTGTGTCTCCCTCCTTTTGCCCTCCGCTCATGTCCCGTGTCTCTCTTCTGTTACCCCCATCCCCCGCTCATGCCCCGTGTCTCCCTCGTTTTCCCCCCACTCATGCCCCGTGTCTCCCTGCTGTTGCCTCCCACCCCCGCTCATGCCCCGTGTCTGTCTCCTGTTACCCCCCACCCCTCACTCATGTCCCGTGTCTCTCTCGTGTCGCCCCCACCCCCCGGTCATGCCCCGTGTCTCCCTCCTGTTGACCCCCACCCCCGGTCATGCTCCGTGTCTCCCTGCTGTTGCCCCCCACCCCCGCTCATGCCCCGAGTCTCTCTCCTGTTACCCATACCCCCGCTCATGCCCCGTGTCTCTCTCCTGTTACCCCCCACACCCCCTCATGCCCCGTGTCTCTCTCCTGTTGCCCCCCACCCCCTGGTCATGCCCTGTGTCTCCCTGCTGTTGCCCCCCACTGCCCGCTCATGCCCCGTGTCTCTCTCCTGTTGCCCCCTACCCCCAGCTCATGCCCCATGTCTCTCTCCTGTTAACTCCGACCCCCCGCTCATGCCCCGTGTCTCCCTCGTGTTCCCCCACCCTCCGCTCATGCCCCGTGTCTCCCTGCTGTTGCCCCCCACCCCCGCTCATGCCCCGTGTCTCTCTCCTGTTACCCCCCACCCCCCTCTCATGCCCCGTGTCTCTCTCCTGTTGCCCCCCACCACCCCGGTCATGCCCCGTGTCTCCCTGCTGTTGCCCCAACACCCCGCTCATGCCCCGTGTCTCTCTCCTGTTCCCCCACCCCTTGCTTATGCCCCCTGTCTCTCTCCTGTTACCCCCACCCCTCTCATGCCCCGTGTCTCTCTCCTGTTGCCCCCCACCCCAAGGTCAAGCCCTGAGTCCCTCTCCTGTTGCCCCGACCCCCCAGCCATGCCCTGTGTCTCCCTGTTGCCCCCCACCCCCCGGTCATGCCCTGTGTCTCCCTCCTTTTGCCCTCCGCTCATGTCCCGTGTCTCTCTTCTGTTACCTCCCACCCCCCGCTCATGCCCCGTGTCTCCCTCGTTTTCCCCCCACTCATGCCCCGTGTCTCCCTGCTGTTGCCTCCCACCCCCGCTCATGCCCCGTGTCTGTCTCCTGTTACCCCCCACCCCTCACTCATGTCCCGTGTCTCTCTCGTGTCGCCCCCACCCCCCGGTCATGCCCCGTGTCTCCCTCCTGTTGACCCCCACCCCCGGTCATGCTCCGTGTCTCCCTGCTGTTGCCCCCCACCCCCGCTCATGCCCGAGTCTCTCTCCTGTTACCCATACCCCTGCTCATGCCCCGTGTCTCTCTCCTGTTACCCCCCACACCCCCTCATGCCCCGTGTCTCTCTCATGTTGCCCCCTACCCCCTGGTCATGCCCCGTGTCTCCCTGCTGTTGCCCCCCACTGCCCGCTCATGCCCCGTGTCTCTCTCCTGTTGCCCCCTACCCCCCGCTCATGCCCCATGTCTCTCTCCTGTTAACTCCGACCCCCCGCTCATGCCCCGTGTCTCCCTCGTGTTCCCCCACCCCCCGCTCATGCCCCGTATCTCCCTGCTGTTGCCCCCCACCCTCCGCTCATGCCCCGTGTCTCTCTCCTGTTGCCCCCCACCCCCGCTCATGCCCGAGTCTCTCTCCTGTTACCCATACCCCCGCTCATGCCCCGTGTCTCTCTCCTGTTACCCCCCACACCCCCTCATGCCCCGTGTCTCTCTCATGTTGCCCCCTACCCCCTGGTCATGCCCCGTGTCTCCCTGCTGTTGCCCCCCACTGCCCGCTCATGCCCCGTGTCTCTCTCCTGTTGCCCCCTACCCCCCGCTCATGCCCCATGTCTCTCTCCTGTTAACTCCGACCCCCCGCTCATGCCCCGTGTCTCCCTCGTGTTCCCCCACCCCCCGCTCATGCCCCGTATCTCCCTGCTGTTGCCCCCCACCCCCGCTCATGCCCCGTGTCTCTCTCCTGTTACCCCCCACCCCCCTCTCATGCCCCGTGTCTCTCTCCTGTTGCCCCCCACCACCCCGGTCATGCCCCGTGTCTCCCTGCTGTTGCCCCAACACCCCACTCATGCCCCGTGTCTCTCTCCTGTTCCCCCACCCCTCGCTTATGCCTCATGTCTCTCCTGTTACTCCCCACCCCCCGCTCATGCCCCGTGTCTCTCTCCTGTTGCCCCCCACCCCCCAGTCATGCCCCGTGTCTCCCTGCTGTTGCCCCCAACCCCCCGCTCATGCCCCGTGTCTCTCTCCTGTTACCTCCCACCCCCTCTCATGCCCCGTGTCTCCCTCGTGTTCCCCCCACCCCCGCTCGTGGCCCGTGTCTCCCTGCTGTTGCCCCCCACCCCCGCTCATGCCCTGTGTCTCTCTCATGTTGCCCCCCACCCTCGCTCATGCCCCTTTTCTCTCTCCTGTTACCCCCACCCCCCTCTCATGCACCGTGTCTCTCTCCTGTTGACCCCCACCCCCGGTCATGCCCCGTGTCTCCCTGCTGTTGCCCCCCACCCCCGCTCATGCCCCGAGTCTCTCTCCTCTTACCCCTACCCCCTGCTCATGCCCCGTGTCTCTCTCCTGTTACCCCCCACCCCCCTCTCATGCCCCATGTCTCTCTCCTGTTACCCCCCACCCCCCGGTCATGCCCCGTGTCTCTCTCCTGTTAACCCCGACCCCCCGCTCATGCCCCGTGTATCCCTCGTGTTCCCCCCACCCCCCGCTCATGCCCCGTGTCTCCCTGCTGTTGCCCCCCACCCTCTGCTCATGCCCCATGTCTCCCTGCTGTTGCCCCCCACCCCCGCTCATGCCCCGTGTCTCTCTCCTGTTACCCCACCACCCCCCTCTCATGCCCCGTGTCTCTCTCCTGTTACCCCCCAACCCCCTCTCATGCCCCGTGTCTCTCTCCTGTTGCCCCCCACCACCCTGGTCATGCCCCCTGTCTCCCTGCTGTTGCCCCCCACCCCCGTTCATGCCCCGTGTCTCTCTCCTGTTCCCCCACCCCTCGCTTATGCCTCATGTCTCTCCTGTTACCCCCCACCCCCCGCTCATGCCCCGTGTCTCTCTGCTCTTGCCCCCCACCCCGCTCCTGCCCCGTGTCTCTCTCATGTTGCCCCCCACTCCCGCTCATGCCCCGCGTCTCTCTCCTGTTTGCCCCCCACCCCCCTCTCTTGCCCCGTGTCTCTCTCCTGCTGCCCCCCACCCCCGTCAAGCCCTGCGTCTCCCTCCCGTTGCCCCCCACCCCCCACTCATGTCCCGTGTCTCTCTTCTGTTACCCCCACCCCCCTCTCATGCCCCGTGTCTCCCTCGTTTTCCCCCCGCTCATGCCCCGTGTCTCCCTGCTGTTGCCCCCACCCCCACTCATGCCCCGTGTCTGTCTCCTGTTACCCCCCACCCCCCGCTCATGCTCCGTGTCTCTCTCCTGTTACCCCCCACCCCCCGCTCATGCTCCGTGTCTCTCTCCTGTTACCCCCACCCCCTCTCATGCCCTGTGTCTCTCACCTGTTGCCCCTCACACCCCGGTCATGCCCCGTGTCTCCCTGCTGTTGCCCCCAACCCCCACTCATGCCCCATGTCTCTCCTGTTAACCCCCCACCCCCCTCTCATGCCCCGTGTCTCCCTCCTGTTGCCCCCCAACCCCCGCTCATGCCCCGTGTCTCTCTGCTGTTACCCCCCTCTCGTGCCCCGTGTCTCTCTCCTGTTACCCCTCATCCCCCTCTCATGCCCTGTGTCTCTCTCATGTTTCCTCCCACCCCCCGGTCATGCCCTGTGTCTCCCTTCTGTTGCCCCCCACCCCCAGTCATGCCCCATGTCTCTCTGCTGTTGCTCCCAACCCCCCGCTCATGCCCCGTGTCTGTCTCCTGTTACCTCCCACCCCCCTCTCATGCCCCGTGTCTCCCTCGTGTTCCCCCCACCCCCGCTCATGCCCCGTGTCTCCCTGCTGTTGCCCCCCACCCCTGGTCATGCCCCGTGTCTCCCTGATGTTACCCCCACTCCCCGCTCATGCCACGTGTCTCTCTCCTGTTACCCCCACCCCCCTCTCATGCCCCGTATCTCTGTCCTGTTGCCCCCCATCCCCGATCATGCCCCGTGTCTCCCTGATGTTACCCCCACCCCCCGCTCATGCCACGTGTCTCTCTCCTGTTACCCCCACCCCCCTCTCATGCCCCGTGTCTCTCTCCTGTTGCCCCCCACCCCCCGCTCATGCTCCGTGTCTCTCTCCTGTTACCCCTCACCCCCCTCTCATGCCCCGTGTCTCTCTCCTGTTACCCCCAACCCCCCACTCATGCCCCGTGTCTCTCTCCTGTTACCCCCCCACCCCCTGCTCATGCCCCGTGTCTCTCTCCTGTTGCCCCGCACCCCCGGTCATGCCCCGTGTCTCCCTGCTGTTGCCCCCCACCCCTCGCTCATGCCCCGTGTCTCTCTCCTGTTACCCCCAACCCCCTCTCATGCCCTGCGCCCTGCCAAAGTATCCCTGAACTCGCAGGCACCTGCACTAAAGAAGAAAGAATGGAAAACTTTGGATCAGGCAATGGGAAACTCACATTGGACCCCCGGTGAATCCTATGTTAGTTTCATGACAGTCGTGCTCTCCCTGGTTGCAGGATGAAGATCAGCCGGGGCCTCATCTAGGGTTTATTCCTGACCCAGCGATCAACCCTGTACCAAGTCAGGCTCCCTATATTCCAGTGGAGGAATGGGTAAGGGTAACCTGCCACATCCAATTTACCAGGAGCAATGGGATCAGGATTAGTCTCGAAAGAACACTCTCAGAGTCGGGTTCACGTCCTCTTCTCTCACTGCCAGTGTCAGCTCAAACTCATCCTGGACTTGGAGCAGATGGTTCCATTGCAAGGTCTTGATGTTTCTTGGCTGTCCTCATACCCATAGTCAGTAGACAGGCAGCACTACTAATTGATGCTCAATGTTGAATGGTTGAGACTCCCACTTGTTACTCAGCTTGTTCTGTCCACTCTTTTTCCAGGCTGTGGATCAAAACACAATCACCAGGTGGAAGACTTGCATCAATGTGCAAGATGCAAGGCAACTGAGGATCTGTGTAGCCCAGAATTGGTTTGAGTATTCGAGGAGCTCAAGTAGTGAGGATCTGCCTCAGCTCCTTGAATGCCTCCTGGCATTAGTCGGTCCACCTATCATCAAAGGGCTCATGTGGATGGTGTAAATGGTCTGCAGAGTAGTCCTGCCGCTCCTCTAGTTAGGCAGGTATCCTTTGATGAGGTCCACAAGCGGTTGCACGATGTTGGCATATCCCACAACAAATCTCCAGTAGCTGTTAAAGAAAGGAAACTCTGTAACTCCTTCAAGTTCTGAGGTCTTGACCAGGTGAGGAAGGCTTCCGTCTTTGCGGGATCTACAGGAATGATGTCTGCAGAGATGATGTTTCTGCTGTATTTGCTGCTTGTCCAGCAAAACTGGCACTTGTTCACACTGACCTTTAGCCCTTGCTCCCTTAGGCAGTAATTCTGCCAAAAATGCCCCATAGAGTCCAATGAAAAAAAGGGATCATACTCCGCCACCACCACGTGTAATCCACCTGTAAATCTGCCAAACTAAGTGGTGACAACGGTAAGTCCAGTGGATTTACAGACAGAATACTGCCCAACTCGTAATCACCCCCATTGTCAGGTGAGATTTCGTTCAATTTCTGATTTGGCCATGTACTAAGCAGAGCATGATGTAACATTACCATTACATGAGTTCATGTTAACATAAAACACACTCAGGCCTATAAATACTTTCTTAAATGATTTCAACATCTTCACAAAACCTCTCTTTTACTTCCTTGAAGCATTACATATCTGTAAGGCATTTAATGTCAAAGAGCCCACATACAAAATGTTTAATATCATAATACATCTTCATTAAGGAGACTTCAACATCATCACACACCATCCATGTGAGGACTTCAATATCATCACATATCAACCCTGTGGGGACCTCAACATCAGCACACACCACCCATTTGAGGACTTAAATATCATCACATATCAACCCTGTGGGGACCTCAACATCAGCACACACCACTGTGTGTACCCTGTGGGGACCTCACCATCAGCACACACCATCCATGTGAGGACTTCAATATCATCACATATCATACCTTTGGGGACCTCACCATCAGCGCACACCATCCATGTGAGGACTTCAATATCATCACATATCAACCCTGTGGGGAACTCAACATCAGCACACACTGTCCATTTGAGGACTTAAATATCATCACATATCATGCCTGTGGGGACCTCACCATCAGCACACACCATCTATGTGAGGACTCCAATATCATCACATATCATCCCTGTGGGGACCTCACCATCAGCACACACCATCCATGTGAGGACTTCAATATCATCACATATCATACCTTTGGGGACCTCACCATCAGCGCACACCATCCATGTGAGGACTTCAATATCATCACATATCAACCCTGTGGGGACCTCAACATCAGCACACACCATTCAGTTGGAGGATTCAATATCATTGCATTCCATTTCTATGGGACCTTGAGCATAAATACACACTATTCTTATATGGCCTTCTATACAATGACACACCATCCCTGTGAGGACCTCTATGTCATCAAACAACATCCCAACGGAGACCTCAACATGACCACACACCATCCTTTTGGTGGACTCAGTACCATCATATCAGCTCTATTGGGACTTCAGCATCATTACATACTATTCGTATTCACATACCCTTGTATGGCCAATTGGGTGCATCTGTGGCTTCATTTGCATCACCTGAATGCATTTTCCTTCACCATTTGGGTATTTTTGGTTGAATTGGCCACTATTTTTGGCAGTGTTTCGTTCGGTATTTTTACCTGAAGATAGGATGGAATTAGCATTTTTATTTCCAGCTCTAATTCCACTGGAGGATTTAGCCCCGGGGGAATTATCACTGGTTTTCATTACTTATTCCTCCAGCGCTCATTTCTTCTGGGTTAATTTCACCAGAGGAATTAGTGTCCATTTTCAATAACCCTTATATCAGCAGATTGATCAAAGTGGCGCTAATTCCATTACTGCCACCTTTTTCCCTTAGAGATCAACTTGTAAGGAAACCAAATGAGTATCAATTAAACATCAACTTTGTGAATATTTTTTGAATAATCAGACAAAATGTGATGCCAACATTCAATTAATTCACATATCAGACTATAGACAAGATGACATCCGTGCACATAATGTGTTGTCTTGACAGTGTAGAATTCAATTTCATCACACACCACCCCTATGGGGACTTCAACAAAATCACAGAAAAATAAGAAAGTAAAGTAAGTCATATTGTGATTCGTTTATTACAAAAGTAGTCAATGCTTGAAATGAATCTGGAAGTGTGTTGTGCAATCAATGAGGAAAGATTTACATTGCATATCAATTATAAACAATTCTGTAAACATACAAAATACACAAAAAACAGCTTAATTTCATTATTTTACATTTAAACGCAGAGTTCAGGCCATTTAAAACACAATTGTATTTGTGTATAAATGGTTCCCATGAATCTGCTGTCTGCTGCCTAAGCATGTAGGGCATCTGATTTATCAAGTGTGTTTAAATTCCTGTCCGTGTGTTGATGACTGCAATACCACACCCACCCTGCGGGGGCAGAGCTGAGTAAAAAATCAACACACCAAAATAAACACAGGTCCCCACAAAGCCATTTTTTAAAAAGTTCTAAAAATTGGCACAGATGTCTTTTAAGTTGTTTTAAGTCATTTGGAAGGCATTACCATGTGGGGACTTGGGTTTAGGTCCCCACAGTGAAATCAAGTCCCCACAGCGTGTGCATGTTTACACACCCAAGTCCCCACAAGGATAGTAACACAAACTCACACACACACACACACACACACACACACACACACACACACGCGTGAAAGTGATAGTCACAAATAACACAGGAGGTTGAACCACTAGAAAATAATATGGGGGCTGAAACACCCCATGCCCACATTTGTAAAAATCTACCAGGCTATGCAGAACGCATAACCAAGTACCATGGCCAGTGGGTCAAGGAATTGAAGGGAGAAGGGCTAGCACAGGTATGGCCCCAAGGAGGATCGTTTGATAAGAGTGTCCTGGACATGGTAGCCACATGCATATTTATAAAATACAAGGGAAAACAATTCCATAACAGAAGAGAGATACTAGATTTATGGAGACTATTTGAGCAACTGCCCCCACTCAAGAAGAAAGATATGATGCCGGAGCAGCCCACCACTACCACCACTCCCCTGGCAGTAAACGAGAGTGAAGGTGAGAGTAGGGGGAGAGAAGGGTCAATAGAGGTAACGCGGTTGTACCCCCTCCTAAATAAGCCAGTGCCTGCCGAGGGGTACAGTGATCCCGTGTATGTGTCCACACTTACACCCGCAGCTGCCCCACGACCCACTGCACCGCCACCATATGATTGCCCCAGGACTAACATACAGGTAAATACTCCAAAAATAGATATTGAGAAATTAACAGAAGACTTAGACTCCCAACTCTCAATGGCTCGAAGTGAGCTATCTAGAATATGAAACATATGTGAACAAGGTGGGACAAATATGTCAAGAGCAGAGCAAACGCCATGGACACAAGCTCATGACAGGTCCTCCGAGGAAGGGTGGAAGAAGGGGGAAATACTATTCCGAATACAGGAAGAACCAAGTAGAATAATAGAGTTGGAACCACATGATCTCGGAGAAAACACAGGGGAGGAAGGAATGGCCACTGGGGGAATGCAAGAGCTGTGGTGTGATATAGAGGACGAAGAGCAGGAAGCTGGAAGACTGAGGGTAGCAGCAGGGGAAAGATCAGAAGGGTTGGATGAGACACCTCTGGGGAGGGCCATGGAAGAAGAGTGGACAGGGAGACTAAGAAATAGGATGGGAAGAATGGCCACGTTGGGGAGAAAAGGGTCAAAGGTGAGTAGTGAAAAAGGAATTAAAAATAAACTACAGCTTCATTTGATACAGAGAGGAGGTGGGAGGCCAAATTACATATTATGGGCTCAGATGGATAAGGCAAACTTGTTAAAATCATTGTCCCCGCTGTTGGGAGGTGCAAGTAATTGGATATATGCATTTGAGAAGCTTACAGCAGGAGTGCCATTAGCAGTGGGTGATGTCAAAAGTTTGTTGGTATCGGCAGTGGGCGACCAGGCAGACAGGGTCAGGGCAAAGGCTGGTTTTCCGGGGATAACATTAGATTGTGACCGTCATGATGGGGCCTCCTTCAATACAGTACGCGCAAGAATATGGGATGCTTTGAGAGACACATTCCCAGACACCCCAGATTTACAGTCAGTAATGCAGTGCACCATGAATGATGGGGAAGATGCTATGGATTTCATTTTACGGTTGCAGGAACTGTGGAGAGTGGAGACGGGTACGGCTCGGGATCAATCAACGTCACTATTTTACTTTATAATAAAGAGAGGGCTCCCAAAAGAAGTTCAGAAAGCACTCGACAAAATAGCAGGAATTGAAGCGAAAGGCTGGACCGAAATTCAAAGTACAATATATATAATAGTACACCACTGCAAGAGAATCAAAGAACGGGAGAAAGAGATAGCACAGAAAAGGTTGGCAGACGAGGAAAAGTTAATACAGACGAAACTGGTGAAGGTCGTCTCAGCTGTAGCAGCACTCCCCACAGATAGGGATGCGGAGGAGGAGGAGGGATCAGTAGTGATACAAGGAAGGATGGCAGCAAATTGGGCTGGCAATGGGCAGTCACAGTGGAATGGACAGTAGCAGTACGGAGGACCGCAGTGGCAAGTGTGGAGCCCCCGGGGAGGAAGAGGTGGGTACAGAGGGCGGAGAGGAGGAGGTCCAGGGTATGGAGGAAATAGCGGGTATGGGGGGCAGAGACCTAGAGGAGGACAAGGAAATTGTTGGAACTGCGGGAGATGGGGACACTTCTCACGAGAATGCAGAAGCAGGCCAAACAACAATTACCAAGATGACCAGCATTATGGTCACCCGCACCCAGGGAGCCCATACGGGTTACCAATGGGAGGGGGGCAAGGACAGCAGGAACAGAGGCGCCCAGAACAACACAGAAAACAAACACATAATGCCCAACAGCACCCACAATGCCGTGAACACATGCCATACACACAGGGAAACCCCTTCGCCACAACAGTAAATGGTGCACCTGCACCATATGGGGGAGTGGTGGTGGTATCAGGAAATGTTTTTAGCCAAGGGGAGACCACGAGACACCCAGCATAGGACAGCCCACAGAGAGCACTTGCGTGTCCAGTACTATCGACGGCCCTCGATGCAGCAGAGGAACCATTGATAGGGGCCGAGATAGGGAACAAACTATTCATTTTTATGGTGGATTCAGGAGACAGAAAATCATGTTTACGTGAGGACAGGTTTCCGCTATCTAATCGTAAATTGGAGATGCAGGGGTTCTCTGGGGCGGTGGTAGAAGTTCTCTACACAGAAGAATTGGATGTAACAGTGGGGGGTAAAACAATGAGAGCACCCCTATTGTACTATGAACAATCCCCGATCAACTTATGGGGGAGGGACCTCCTCAGTAAGCTTAACATGACTATCTCCTTTCCAGAGATAGGAATAGTTTGCTCAACACCAGGTATTTGCCCTATGCGAGTAATGCTGGTAGTGCACGCACGAGCAACAGCGCCAGAAGTGCGCGGCATACCATTGGACCCAGACATGTTCATCTAGGGGTTAAAAACATTGGCACGGGTGGTCCCAGAATTAAAGCAACTAGAGTGGAGGGTGCCTGCAGAGTTTGTTTTCCATCCAATAGCATGCCTGGAGATAGTGCCCTGAACAGTGATGTCATTAGACATACATGCAGTTCAAGTCTCAGCCCAAAGAATAGCAGTCATTGCAATGGACAACACGGCTGCGAGTGGCGCACAGTGCTTTGCATCAATGCTGACATTGCACTGCGAGATTTATCAGTCGAAGACCTCTTCACAGATTCAGATAGTGATGGGGAAATAATAATGGAAATAGCAATCCTCTGTGATATTATGATACAGACGAGACAAGAGCCAGGGCAACTAATGGCAGTGGTAGGAGCACCACCTTCGTTCTTTGATGATGACATGCAGTCAGTACAGGGTGACCTGTGGACAACTGGCCCCCATGATGTGGGACTATTGCATGGAGTGACACCAGTTAAGATAAAACTCAAACAAGGAGCCATACTGCCTAGAGTAAAACAGCATCCCCTGTCCCAGGAAGCAGAAGAAGGGATAAAAGAAACAATCAGCGCATTATTAGCACAGTATCTACCCCATTAAAAAAGCGAAGGGAGGGGCATGGAGGATGATCCAACATCTACACCCACTCAATGACGTCATCCAAAAGGAGTTCCCTTTGGTCCCCAATCCCATATCTATCCTATGCAGTATCCCAAAAGATGCTTCTCACTTCACAGTGGTGGATTTTACAAATGCATTTTTCTCAGTACCCCTCGCGGAAGAGTGCAGATATCTGACAGCATTCACATTGGGAGGAAAAAGATACAAACACTGCAAACTACCTCAGGGGTACTGTGAAAGCCCAAGCATATTTAAACAAATTTTACGTGAAGATCTAGGAAATGTGACGACAGACAGCACAATTATTCAGTATGTGAATGATTTGCTGATCTGCGGAAAAAATGAGGCGTAGTGCAGGAAAGATTCTATCACTCTCTTGACATTGTTGGCCCACAAAGGTTACAAAGTAGATAAAGAAAAACTACAATATTGTCAGCGAGAAGTGTTGTACCTTGGACAACTAATTTCAAAAGACGGTAAGAGAATCATACCAGACAGGGTAGCTGCCATTACAGCAGTAGGCAGACCAAACACAGTGAAGGAAATGCAAACATTTCCCGGCATGTTTAATTACTGCCAAGCATGGATACTAGATTATGCAGCATATACTAGGCCATTACTGCAGGGACTCAAGGAAGCTCAAAGAGAAAACAAAGAAATACAATGGTCAGCAGAACTAGATGATGCCTTCACATCACTCAAAGAACTGATTTCAAGAGCACCAGTACTCGCGAATCCAGATTATGATCGCAAGTTCTTTCTGTTCTCATACTGTAAAGGGTCCCTCATGACAGCAGTACTGACAGAAAAGAAATCTCTGGGACACAAGCCCTTATCCTACTACAGTGGCACACTGGATGCAGTAATGCAAGGACACTTCGCTTGCGAGCAATCTCTCGCAGCCGCAGCGTTCACCATTGAAAAAAGTGCAATGATAGTGATGGGTTGTTCTGTGACACTGTTCGTGGAGCACTCTCTATTCGCAATCCTGGAAAGATCAAAAAGCACACTCACAACACAAAGAGTCGTAAGGTTAGAAGAAGGTGAGTATGAAATACTAATACAGCAGCGCCTACCCACCCATTAGTCAGCACAAGCTGCAGAACTAATAGCACTCATTGAAGCATTACATGCAGAAAAGGCGTGTGCAGTTACAATTTACACAGATTCAGCTTATATGACTACTGCTGGGCCCGGGGGATGGGATTGGCAAAATGGGGACGGAGAGGGTTCCACAGAGCAGATGGGTCACATGTACAGCATGCAGAGCTCCTAAAACGACTGATAAAGGCATTAAAAGACCCCACCGTGGTAGCTATAGTGAAGTGCCAGGCCCATACAAACAATACAGATGTAATCTCTTTGGGAAACGCGGCAGCGGACGATGCTGCCAAGGAAGCTTCTTACTTAATAAAAGAGAGAACAGGTGAGTACCTGATACAAAAACAAGTAGAAGAGGATCTCCCAGATGGTTATAATGCCATGCCCGTGTCACAAATATTGGAGCTACAAGACGGTGCATTGGAAGAGGGGAAAAGAATTGTGGGAAAAAAGGGTGTGCAGTCAGTCAGCAACAGACCTCCTAAGGCACCTCTTAACACAGGTAAGTTAGTGATGGCAATCAAACTATTAGAAATAGCTTTTCAACAACTACACTTTCCAGCGCACAATGCAAAACAACACATCTCAAAATTGTCAATGGAATGTACAACGTGCCAAATATATAATACAGGGATGACATTGAGAACATTACGAGGAACAATACCAAAACCAACAGGCCACTTTGCAGAACTGCATATTGATTATGCAGACATGGGAGAAAGGTGCAATGGGTCACGTTACATGATAGTAGTGGTTTGTCCCTTTTTGCGGTGGGTCGAGGCAGGAACATGTGCACATCCGGATGCTAAGTGTGCAGCAAAGTTCTTGGTGAGGGAGGTATTCCCGCGCTGGGGAATTTGCGACATAATTTGCTGCGACAATGGCACACATTTTGCCAATGACCTCTTTAAGGAAGTAACAGCTTTCTTAGGAATCAAACATAAACTATGCTCAATTTATCACCCGCAAAGTAATGGCATGGTTGAGAAGATAAACAGCCTCCTAAAAGGAAGGTTGTCAAAATTGTGTTTCTCCCTAAAGAAAAATTGGGTGCACTGTTTGCCCCTGGCCTTGTTCGAGCTGAGAAATCAGCCCAGCAAGGACCACCATCTGTCACCACACGAAATTGTAATGGGAAGGTGGATGAACACGGCACACTCCCCACTCCTCAGACATTCAGATGCCCATAGAAGCGCCACGGTACTAGGTGAAGAGAGTATCAAAAACCTGTATCAAATGCAGCACAAGAAGTAGGATGATTTCTTCGAAAATTAAATATCTTGATTGTAGATGAAGCACGTATGGTGTCTAACTTGATGCTATCTTTCATTCACTTACAAATGCAAGAGGTTTTGAAGACTGAGTACAACATTTTGTTTGGAGGTAAACATGTACTTGTTTTTGGAGACTTGGTACAATTAACTAGTGTGAAAGGTCAACCATTTTTCAGAATGCTGCAGTCTAAGGATACTCAAAAAAGTATTGGAAGTATTGGTCATTTTAACCTGTGGAATTGTATTGAATTCCAGGAATGTACAATTAATATGAGGCAATCTTAAGACTTAGAGTATGCATAAATGTTTAATAAGATTCAAATAGGTATTCTTGAGGAAAATGTGAACGCATTTGTAAAGTGTAGACTGATTTCTAAAATGTTTCATGCAGATTGCAGTACGTCTGATGTCATGTTGACCCTTAAGGAAATAAATATTTCTTGTGTTGCCTGGATGTGTACAATTGTAGAGGCTAGCAAATTTTACTCCACAATGCTACTGTCAAAGAAGCAAAATATTGTGGAGATAAAATCATGTGATATTTTACATGGTCATGCTATACCTCTAGAGTTGGATAAGAGAGAAAAAACTTGTTTAGGTCAACTAGAGCATTCTATTTCTAAAACAGCAGGTCTGGAAGGAGTTTTAAAACTGTGCATTCATGCACATGTAATGTTGAAGAGAAACTAGAATGTAGGAATTGTTCTAGTCAATGGAGCCATGGGAAGAGTGATTACATTTCACTATTTTCCGTACAGTACAAATATTGAACATGTTGAAGTTAATTCTGATTGTGTAGAAGGAACTCATTTGATTTCTCGGACCTCTGCATGTTTCTTGATTTTTAAGGATACCTTTGTGAAATGAGCACCGTTTCCTGTGTTACTTTAGAAGTAGCACATATTAACATTTGTCATATAGTGTTTAAAGAAAGAATGTCATATGTAGGTGGTTTATTTTTAATAAACGTTGATGAAAGAAAAGTGATAGCTGACATTTCCTGCATTGGAGAATATATTTGGTTGTGTGTACTGTATGCTCCTCACTTGAACTTTATAACTGTACCTGCAAACCCTCACCCAGGAAACATAAGGAGTAAATGAGAGCAAATTCAAATGAAATCAGTTCTTGTAAGACTAAAAAACAACATAATTTATCAGAGATGGAGAGTTGTTAAACTATAACATAATCTCATTGCAGATTTAGTATCGAAACAGGAGATGAATGCCATTGTAATGCAGCTTTGTATATGTTGTTTCAAATGACTCCATTGATGCAAGAAATTTCTTTCACAGCAGAGAAGCAGCTATGTGTGGAACTTTCATTTCTTAAAATATCTGTCGATGAAAACCCACACAGTCTACATTTGACAATGCCAATCCGAAATGTAGTAGCTGTTGGAAATGGAAATAACAATTTTCTCAAAGTACACAGGAGGATAGTCAAACATTTTTAATGACCGTCTTTGATTTATTAGTGAAGGAAACTGTTAGTGTAGATAGGTATGTACGAATTAGTTATGAGTGGAACCATATATGTCCACAATGTAAGAAAGGATAATCTATTCCAGATCTCAATGAAATATTTGTATATGTGCATATCCGGATCAGATAATTCTCTGGTCTTGTACCTAAAGCATTCCAAGACATGCAATGCAGTGACTGTGGCTGTAATTTACAATCCTCACTGCAAAATCTAGGTTTTTATAAGTATGTATTGATTGTGCTTCAAAGATACGGTGTAGATGGCAGGACAATTAACATGTCAATATTGAAACTTAAATGTGGTAAAGTTTCTATTAGTAAGAAAACATTTAAAATGTGTGCAATTATTTTTTTTGAAAGGGCATCCATTTTATGTGGACATTTAATGACATGGGTGCATAGAGAAGTAGATTGACTTGTTTGTAATGACTCCATAGTCACAAATCAAGCTAGATTGCCAAAGGGTTTAAAGAATGCTAACTTAATGTTGTTAGAACCAACGTTTTGAAAATTATGTGTAATATGTTTTGTGAATTTAAACATGCAAAATACAAGTTTGAAATGGAAGAATAGGGTAATGAGTGTTTATATAAAGTTGGAGACAGATTGTTACTAGAATCTACTTTAACAATATTATGAAATAAATGTAGATTTAATATTTGAAGAGTATATAAACTAGATGAGAAAACAGCATTCTGCAATCTTCTACTTCCGTTTTATTGTTTAAAACACTGTATATTCCCTATAAGTGCTAGGTTACATAAATGTTTCCATGTACATCATGTTGAGTGTGAGGGAGTGTAGAAAGGCATGACTGTTTAAATAAGAGACAAGTTATCAGTAGGTTGTAGATACAAAAACCATATAGTACAATGCTTGAAAAATAAATTACATGTAACTACTGATAAGAGCTTTATAGAACAATTTAGGTGTACTGTGTTTACTTTTTTTGTGTATAGGTGGTGAAAATAAATATGCACACAATGTTTTTTTTAAAGTATTCTAAATTAAATTAAAAAATTAAATACCACACTGAAGGGTTTAGTTTGTTGAATGTATAAATAACTTCTGATTGCAGTGTGAAGTTTTCAGAAAAGATGTTATATTTATCCAGTCATTAAAATGTGCATGTTTTTTCTATTTTGTATAGTAGGTTTAAATAAATTGTCTTTAGCTTCTTAGGTGTGCAGGTGGGCAAAATAGAACGCACACCAAATTATGAAAGATGTTATCAAATGGCAATGTAGATCTAATTATTATAATTTAAAATGCATGTTTACATATTTAAAACATTTTTAAGAAATGTAATATGATGAGTTCATTATAAAATGTCAATATCTACTTCTCATGTGTGTAGGTGGCCAAACAAAGGATGCCCCCAGATTTTATAAGAAGTATAGAAATTACAATTATTAGGGTATTAGTGTGTATTGTGCTAAGTGTTAGTATGTTTACACACAAACATTTTTATTGTCTACTTATTATGTGAAATATAGGTATGACCATAAAAAAGATTAATTGAAGTCATAGTTAGGTTGTATGTCTTGGTTTCCGGGTTAAGGTTGCATGAATTAATCTGTGAATTTGTCATCACTTAGTATTAAATAATGTTTGTACAGTATTTTAACATATCTTCGTTGTAGTGAAATGGCTTTTTCGGTGTATGAACTGTTGATTTTGTCGGCAAATCTTTTTAGAATTTGCTCATGCAAAACCCAGTTAGGAGTTACCTAAATGGTTAGTTTAGTTGAAGTGATAATAGTTTTTGAAAGTGTTATTTTTCTGAAGGGTGTTTTTTTTGTTACGTTTATTTTATAAAATGATTTACATTTTTATTGTACATGTTATTATATACATATACTTGTAGAAAGTGAGAAAGTGTAGAATGTGTATATGTATATATTATAATTGTTAAATAGTTAAAATAACTGGAGAGCTTGTTTTTCCCAATGTGAAGTGTTTTTCCTCTATAGTATGATTAATGAATACAAACTGGTAATGGTTGTGTACTGGGAATACAATCAGTAATCACTTGGGACGATTTTGAAAAAGAAAACATATATAGTTATTTTTATTTTGATATAAACTACATTTCATTTTGTTTCAGAGTTACTAATTTGAAAGAAAGAAGGAACATGAATAAAGGTATTTATTAAGTTATTTTATGAATATGATATAAAACTCTATGGTGCTGATATGTACACACTCACACAGAGTTGTACATTTTGTTTTAAAGCGAGCAACAGCTGGGTGCTTTTATTTGCTGCTAACCTGCTTCACCTGTTAGCGGTGTAACCCCGGCAGCAAACAAACAAACAATTGAGGGATTTTCATTATTGCAACTGCATAAAATAAATTACAACAGATATTGTAATATATTTTTGCAGTTGCTGTTCAATTCTATCTATTTTTGTAACACAAAGGGGCCTTTTTGGGGGATAAAAATACGTGGGGAGGAATAGGGGAGTAAAGCACATAAGGATGAAACATATAATAAAGGGAATTTAAATAAAAAGCAGTAAGAAATGGGGAATTATTGTCACTAAGTAATCTGATGTACAGCAATGAACTTCTTCCATTGCTTAATTGTGACATGTCCCTTGACTACCCATTTGAGGCATCAATTGCACATGACGTGCATTTTTGGAAAGATCGGAAGTTGGTTAAATAATAGTCTGTGCAGTTGACACTGCTGTTGAAGTTGAGGCGTCATTTCCAGTTGGTGATGTTGTTGCACTGGTGAGTGGCGGTTCTGTAGGTGGTGCTGTTTTTCACCTGCGCAAGGAATGGGACCCATGCATTTTTCTTTAATGATGTTTGTGTGCTTTTCGATACTCATCATCAAGCATCATCCCATGGGACTTGCACTAGATGGTTAATCATTATTGATGTTGCTAGGCTTGGAGATGAAACATTATAAGGTCCACGGCATAAAGTTTTGTTGCAGAATGTGCAAAGTACCTCCTCTACCTCTTTTCTAGAACAGTGTTGTTTGACTCGGAAGAAGTAGCAACTGTCAGGATTGGTTTTCATCGCAGTTGCCTTCTTCCTCACTGGCAATGGATTTGGAATCCAAACGATAACGTCATCACTACTGGTACTCTTGTGGTTGAAGATGTTGAAATGTCCAACCAGGCAGGAATATGTAAAACAATAGAAAACAATACCTCTGTATTGTGAACTATCTGTAGTGGTGTTCATTTTTTGAAAAAATAAAAAAGTAGTAGTGTTTCTACCTGTGCAATAGTTTCCTTTCCCTTGTTCTCCAAGTTGTATTATCCCACCCAAGTGTACTTAAACTTCCCTATCGTCTGTCCTGCAACTACTCAGTATAATATCCTTTGTTTACTCTCACCAAGTGTATATATCCTTGTGTGTTTGTTGCATTGGTTTTTTTCTCATACTTTTTTAAATTGTTGCATTGGTTTTTTTAATCCAAGTTAGATTATGTTTCTCCAATGAACCAATGATTAGTATGTGCAAAGAGAATGACAGTGTTGTGTACACAAATGTTGTATGTTATATAGTGCATGTAATGCACAGTATGCAAAATGTGAAGGACAAAAAACGTATGTATAAAATAATATTTATTAAAGTGTATGTTCTTGAACTGCTTATGTTTTCTTTTTTTCAGACTGTAGGATATTATGTTTTTTAAACATAAATCAATAACCACGTCTATTTTGTTAAGTAGGTACCCGAGGTGGAGAGACATGAATAAGAAAGTGTAGACCTACATCTATTATAGTGGGTTGATAATTGCTGGAGGATTGTGTGTGATATTGTTAGCTCTACTAGGAATGTATTGGGGGAGGAGATTATAGGGCTGGTCCTATGAATGGGGGAATGGGGGAAACAGGATTGTATATTATCCAAATGGAATGATAAATATACATTTTATTAAAACAAGTGGATTTACATATATTAGTAAATATATGTGAACACTAATAATAATAATGGAAATTAATTGAATGACTCTAAGATGCAGGTTATGTCAGTGGAGGAAGTAGAAACTAGGTTGTTTACAACAAGTAGGGGATTGGCTACCACTATGAAACAGTATAATGTTATCTCTGACAGTACTGCTAAAGCGGCGACCCACGAGAATGAATATAGAAAAATTAAAAGAGAAGTATGATAAAAGTATGACACATATCAAGGGTTTTGTTTTGATGAGGATATTCATCACCCCATTTCACTAAATCATGGTACTCTGATATGACTGGTGTGGGGAGCAATGATGTAAATGGGAGCTGTTATGTGTGTTCACTCATTCCACATATGTTGTCAGGCTTCCAAAGTGTTAGTACCAAAAGCAATCCCAATTCTAGAGGCACAATGCCTGGTTCAGCTTGCACTATGCAGAATAAAAGGAACATTCCGGTACACAGTGTGGAACTGCAAATGGTGGGCACAGATTTTGTAAAATGCACCAAAGACCTAAAAAACTTCAGGTGTGTGGAGTTACCCTATCTGATGGTGAAGGGACAGAAGTATGTCAATAATAACTGGCAGGATAGCACACTACCTTGCTTGGCAGAAGGACTGGTAACATATAGCAAGGAAAGGATAGCATTAGTCGTCAACTTTTGTGGCAAATCTGGACAGAACATATCAGAAACCTGGTGTGGATTGCAACAATGGAAAATCCAGAGCAAGTGCACAAAGAAGAAGAATATAGACTTTGTTTCTGCAGCAAATGTACAGTCTTTGTCTGCAAAAACCAACATCATAATAAAATTCTCTTGATCACAGATATGAAGAAAGGAACGACAGGGCTGATGGATTACTACTGGGTCTGTGGCTGACAAGCTTACTTGCAACCTCCCAGCATCATGGAGGGGCTGTTGTTCACTGACCATATTCCCAGAAGAACACCTGAATGGAGGAGTACCACCTAAAAAGGGGCCAATGAGTTTCCCCACAATGCAAACTAAATACAAGTGCCAAGTGCCCACGCAAGAGCCCAACATCTGGCTAGGAAAAGGACAGTTGCAAGAACTGCAGAGGATGAAAAGATTGAATTACATATCTAAAGACTCTTCGACAGTGCTTGCTAAAATACCAAAAGAATATAGGCTTTTCAGTTCAGCAGAAAATGTTTTTTCTTCTTTACTGTTGCCAGGAATGCAGGCTGCAGCCAATGCCAAATAGCTCAAAATTGTGAGGTGGGAACTGGTCCAGCTCGCGAACGATATGGAGAATGGGTTCAATGTGATGAAGGTCAAGTTGCGGGTGTTAAGACTTATGACATTGCAAAATTGCTACCTGCCGGACATGTTAACAGCAATGGAGGGCGGGTGTTCAAAAAATGTGATGATTCCTGTTGTACATTCGTACCTCCAGAAGATGTGGAAAATACATCAGTATTCCAAATAATTGCAGCTGTCCATGGCCTGGGTGTTCACATGAAGAGGGAGGGAGGAATTCAGGACAGTGATTGGCGGAATATGACATTTAACTGGGCCCCATTGTGGCAAGGAGCAATCATGAAAATGTTAATGCCCATCATTGTGTTCATCCTTCCTCCTCTGCACTTGTCAGCTGGTCCTTCGATTCTGTGCCACTGTGGCACCTAATAGCGCAAGAATGATGGTATCATTTGGAGGTTCAAAAGCACCTAGCAAAACAAAAAACATTGAAGTACAAACCAATGTCCCTTAGCATGGCCCGAAGTATGAAAGGTTCCCCATTCTGTATAGAGATGAAGTTGATCCACCATACCACACCATCATTTTGCCACCCCCAGAAAATTACACAGCGGTTTGGGTGGACCTGGAGGGGGAGGGGGATTGCATTTACATGACTTGTTCTACATGACTTGTTCACCTGAAGAGAATGCGCATGGGGGGAGAGTTAGTGATCAGTGTGCAGGGCGTGGGTGCCAGTAAAAAGGGATAGGCCATATGTGGATGTATGTGGATGTAGAAACTAAGGAGTTGGAGCACAGAACTATTCCAGAATTTGTTACTGTAGAAGTAACAAAAGAGTGGAATGTTGGGAGGGGCAGCCCCCCCACCCTAGGTACTTTAAACTAAGTCAAGATGCATTTGAGGCACTTTGATGAGCCAGGGAGGACAGTTAGAGGGGCACATTCCTGTCCAGTAGGATCCCATGCTATTTAACCAGTTATAGTGTAACCATACGGTGTGGCTTACGGAGTGGGCTGCATTGCTATTTTGCATAGATATTAGTATTCATAGGTAGAAGAGATTGCTTGCACGGTAAATGCAGCATTACATGCACTAGGCCCAAATTCACAAGGCCACAAAGATCTCCAGTCATGCCCAAGCTCCCATGAGGATAATTCATACACCCACCACACTGTGTATTCATTGTTCTTGAAAGTGGTGCAAAGGTGTGTCTTTCCCCCAAGAGTACTGTGACCTGCAAGACCATGATCAGAGGCCTGCACCTGGTGTGCATGTTATCTCACTTTGGCCAAAGCATGACCCGGCCCAGTGACCATTAGTCATAGCCCATATAACTGACTAAACCCTACGATCCCCGAATTCTATGAAACCAGGTGCCCTTTGACCACCAACTCCTGCAATGTTCAAAGAGGATGGACAGGGCGTATTGTTGAAGCGGCAAGCGTGTGATGTGTATTGCGAGGTGCTGGGAGGCATACATTATATTTCAAAACAAAGGCAGAGACCTTGTTTAGTTTACTTGTACCGCACCCTGTACCCTGCGGTAACTGGGCCCAAAAGCTTGAGTGAGAGTTACAGGCATATAGAGGTTTAACAGATTTACAAGAACAATAATAACAACAATAAGTGCAGTCAACCAAGGTTACATGGCGGTCAATGGTTGACAGAAAGTGTGATTGTATAAAACTGTTAGTCTTACAGTGAGTGAGGTATACAAAACGAGAGTAAGCAGGCATAATATTTTTAGTGGCAAGCGAGCCGATCACTAGCGCATCCTATCGAGGAACCAGCTCTTTACTTTGGCTCTAAAGGTCCAGAACGAGGGTTCCATTCTGAGGCTGAGAGGTAGGAGATTCCACTATTTGGCAGCTAACACAGAGAAGCTAACTCTGCCGTCTCTTTTTAGGTTCAATCTGGGGATGGTCTGGCTATGCAAATAAGCGGCTCCAGTCGGTCTGGCTGATTGGTGTTTGCTGAATTTATCTACCAGGTATTTGGGAGCCGAGTTTGTTAGGCATTTGTGGGTGATGACAAGTGTGTGGAGGGAGATTCTATCTCGTACTGGGGCCATAAGGCATCGTGGCTGTTGATGTGGGTGGATCTAGGGATGATCACAGCGGACCTTAATGTGTTGTTTTGAAGGACCTGGAGTTTGTTGAAGTTCAATTCCGAGCTGCTTAGGAAGAGGGTGTTGCAGTAGTCATTCTTGGAAAGAACTAGTGCCCTGGCTAGAGTAGAGCAGCTGCTAGGAGAGAGGAATGGTTTGCAAGCATTCATCAGCTTGTTGGTGTAGGCCATTGTAGAAGTGGTGGCATTCACTTGCCTTTTGAGTGATAGGCTGGAGTCTATGTAGACCCCCAAGGTTTTGATTTCTTTGGCCACTTTGATCAGGTTCCCTTCGATGTTGACAGAGGCATATCGTGGGTCTAATTTGTTTAGGTGTACTTGAGCTCGACGATCAATAGCTTGGTCTTCTCGTCATTGTGGCATAGGCTGTGGTCTGCCATCCAAGCCTGGCTCTCCAAGTATATGTCGTTGATCAATTTGGAATCATCTTCATAGCTCCCTGTGAGCGTGATGAAAACTTTGGCATCATCAGCGTAATTCGCGTATTTTATACCCAGGATGTCAAGACGGTCAAAGAGGAGCTTAGTGAAGATGTTGAATATTGTTGGCGAGACACACAAGCCTTGTGGTACACTGCAATAATTGGGTATTGAATCTGCTGAGGCCGAGGGTGCGAAAAACCTTGTGGTGCAATGGGACAGGAAAGATTGTATCCAGGTTGCAGCATCGTTGGAGAAGGCAGCTGCTGTGGACAGGTATCAGTGAGGATCTGGTGATCGACAAGTTTGAATGCTGCCTATAGGTCTAGCAGCAGGGGCATAGCCAGTTTACCCTTTTCCTTGGCCTCATCCATTTAGATTTTTAGGTCCAGGAGGGCTGTTTCCGTTCCATGTCTTGGCCTAAAGCCAGATTGTCTGAGGCTTAGTAAGTTATTGTCTTCCCGGTATTTCTGGATTTGAAGATAAGCCACTCTATCTAAGATCTTTAGGAGGTAAGGAACGGTAGTGATTGGCCTGTAGTTTGTGGGGATATTAGGGTCTAGGTTTTTTTTTTTTTTTTTAAGAGAGGCATAGCCCAGACCTCCTTGAGGTTATTGGGGACTGAGCTGGTCTTGAAGGAGGAGTTGATTATGGCAGTAATAAAAGGGGCCAGATCCTTGGCGCCTTCTTGATTGATTGTGGCTGGGCAGAGATCTCCTTGGCATCTTGAAGGTTTAAGGCCTTTAATGTTGCTTTCCACTTCTTTGGGGAAACCAGAGAGAAGGAGAATGGTGGGCATGCAAGGGATGGGAATACTGGGGTACTGTGGGTGGAGCGGGAGGTGGCAGCGGCATTCTTGGTCAAGCTGGTCTTTTTATGCTCAATTTTGTACTGTAGCAAGGTGATTTTGTCTGCGAGAGATTTTTGTATTTTAGCACACCAGTCTGCATCTTTCACACAGGCTTCTGAGGGTATGGCTGGTGCCTCAAGTTCCCTGAGAATACTGAAAAGCTCCTTAGTTCTGGATTTGCCATTAAAGATTCTATTGATATAGGTCTCTTTCTTAGCATTAAGGATGACTGATTTGTATGATGTGGCAGCCTAGTTGAAAAGCGCCTTGTTAGAAGTGTTGGGGGTGTTTTTTTCTCCATATAGCTTCTGCCGCTCTCTTGGCATTCCAGAGGGTTTTTAGTTCTGGGGTAACCATTTGTTGAGATGGACTAATGTTTAGCTTTAGTTAGTTTAATGGGAGCGATGGTATTTAGAGCTGCCTCCATTGTATTATTGTAGAGGTCAACCAGTTTGTTGGGCTCTAAGTCTTTGCAGTTGGCTGGGTCTAAGATGTTCTGAATCAAGGGGCGTAAGCTTTGGAGTGTTATGTTTCAGTTGTTTCTGGTGAGGAATTGCGGGGCGATGGGTGGATTAAGGTTGGTGGGTGCCTTCCCTTGGATGTTGAAGGAAATGTAATGGTGGTCGGACCAGGTGGTGGGCTTGTTTTGGAGGAAGGTGGTAGAGCAGTTAAGGTCTGCCAGGCAGTCCAAAGTTCTGCCTTTATTATGCATCAGCACCATGATGCAGTTGTTAAAGCCAAGCTGGGAGACTGAGTTGTCCACTGATATGTCATTGGGGTCGTTAGGATCAAGGAGGCCTAAGTTGAAATCTCCAAGCAGGACAATTTGTGATCCTGGTTTGGTGTTATTGGTCAATAGGTCAATGAGGCCAACCAATGAGATGCAATTGTTCCATTGAGGAGAGACTGGCAGATGGGGTGGCTCTAAGGCCTACAGTCGTTTTAGTAATGATTGCTACTCCACCACCTTTGCCAGTTTCTCTGCCTTTCCTTGGAGCTGGATGGCACGGAGGGAGTGAGTGAAATGTGTGGGTGAAGGTTAAAGTGCCCCAGAACCTCCCATTTGTCCATTTTAAGGCCTGCCACGTGCATAGTATGAGTGATAAACAAGCTGTATAGTAGGAGTATAATTCATTTGTTTTCTGACCTTCAATGTGAGAAGAAGATGAGCCCTGCATCACCCACATGATGGTAGATGGACGGACTGGGATGGGACGAATAACTGCCATAAAGCAGCACCTGTATAGGTTCAATCCAATCAGCCGCCCTGTTTTTTTTACTGTATGTTGTTGCATCACTATGACTCTGTACCTTTAAACGTTTCTGCTTGTACCTCTTTTTGGCATAACGTTCTTAGCAGCAGAGTTCTTTGCTGGTGCTCTAATCTTCATGTGAGATTAAGCTTTTTATCCTTACAAGATCAACTTGGGCCTTGATATGGTTGTATAATTGTTTTTTTATTTTACTTTGTACACATGATATATTGTTCTGATTAGCCAAATTGTTTGTATTATTAATGTATGGAATAACAAAACCATTGCAATTCAAGGAAAACCTAAGACAACAAAACCACTGAAATTCAGCTAAAGCCACCTTAACCTCCTTCCCTTTGCTGCGCAACCTATGACCACAATGATGGCATTACAGAACACATGTTTGCATGCGTGCATCATTAAAATAAAAAAGCATCTAATCAGCGTTCCAGATGATACCTATATAATACTGCGAAG
Source organism: Ambystoma mexicanum (assembly GCF_040938575.1). Taxonomy (NCBI): domain Eukaryota; kingdom Metazoa; phylum Chordata; class Amphibia; order Caudata; family Ambystomatidae; genus Ambystoma; species Ambystoma mexicanum. The sequence goes on along the minus strand of NC_090930.1, from coordinate 1,245,108,108 downwards.
GGGAGAAAGCCACTCATAACAGCAATGCCTGCCCATAATGTTTGATTCATGCACGACACATTGTAAACATATATATAAGAGACCAATCTGAACCATCATCAAAGTCCACAAGCGACTATGTACTTAAGATTCCCTCTTGATGCTAAAATAGTGTTGCTAAGTGATAGCAATACTCATTTATCTGAAGCCAAAAATAGACAGAAACTTGGCATATTGTTGAACCGATAATTGACATCATAACAATATAGTACTCAAAGTTCCAGTCCGTGAGTCATCATAATTCAATGCATAGTGCATTGAATTTCCCATTACTTTGCCCAACACCATGGACCCAATGTAAGTTATTCACTGAAAAATGTTGTTTGAGGACCAGGGCCTCCATTTTCTAAAACGCTATGGTCCAGTCGCACTTCTTTAATGACAAAGCATTCATTGAGGTATGGCAGTTGAAAGCAGCAATCGGAATAAAGATGCCTCAACCTCATTTGTAATTGGCTGGTACACTTAGTAACACATACTCAAAACAATCATAAAGCAAATAGTAGTGGCCATGTAGTTATGGTTAAGTTGGTGTTTCCATAGGAAGAACAATTTTTGGGCGGCTTATAACTTCGCTCTCCTTGGACGAATCCTCACCAAACTTTGCAAAAAAAGTATATGGCCCACTCTGAATTTTGTTTGGTGAGGATTCGTCCAGGGGGGACAAAGTTATAAGGGGGGTCCCTAAACTTTTTTTTTTCCCATAGACAGAATGGGAAATATTTTTTGCTCTCTGAGGACACAGTCTGTATTGTTCTGTGGCAAGATGAATGTGTTCTAAGAACACTCGCGGTGTCCTGAAATGTTCGCAAATAAACAAAATGGGGGGGTTCTGAGGTCGCTGTCCGTATTGTTCTTTGTCAAGTTGAAAGTGTTCTAAGAACTACTCTCGCGTTGTCCTGAAATGTTCGTAGGGGGTGTCCTGAAGACGCTGTCCGTATTGTTCGCTGGCAAGTTGAAAGTGTTCTAAGAACACTGGTAATGTCCGTGGACATTAAAAGTTTCCATAGGCCATAGTTGAAATGTTTGACTCTATGGGTGTGATATGCTGCAGTGATTGTGGCCAGGGCATAGAGTGTTGGGTGCATGACCATTTGATCATGCACCCAACACTCTATGCCCTGGCAACAACCACCGCAGCATATCACACTTATAGTTGCTTATAACTTTGGGTCAAAAACACATTTATAAGGAACAAAGTTATAAGATAATATGGGTGTGATATGCTGCAATGGTTGTGCCATGGCATAGAGTGTATAATATATTTACTGTTTGGTTTAGTAATTGGAGTACATGTATTTCTTGTTAATTTCTGTGATAAAAGAAAATAGCATGTTAGTATTAGTATTTTGTAATGACTTATTACATTGTATAATCAACATTTTTTTTTTGTTTGGACCCTCATATTTAGTAGATTACAAACCAGAGTACTGTGCAATTTGCTCAGTTCTGTGTTTGTTGCTAAAATCATTGGGTCTGTGGGAGAAAAAAAAATCCATGTTGGATTAAAAAAACAACTTTTTCTGTTATGCTACAGTTTATTTGTTTGTTTGTTTTCAGTGTTCACTTGTTGTTTCTGGCTAATGCTTTATACTTTGACTTGTTGCATTTTTTTGGAGCAGTAACATTATTTATTTGTTTGGATATTATAAAATTCTGGAGCAGTTAGATACCAATTGGCGTATTCTAACTGTCTATTTATTGATATATTTTAGTGGTATTGATTTATCTGTTTGGGTATTGTTAAATTTTTGGAGTTAGATACCAATTGGCGTATTCTAACTGTCTATTTTTTTATATATTTTAGTGGTATTGATTTATCTGTTTCAATATTGTTACATTTTGGGACAGTTAGATACCAATTGGCATATTCTAACTGTCTATTTTTTGCTCTAATTTAGTGGTATTCATTTATCTGATTAGTTGTTGTACAATCTTTGGGCAGTTAGATAGCTTTTGGAATATTTTAACAGTTTATATTTTTTTACTACAAGTTTACTTGAGGTTTAAGCACAGTTTAGTTATCACATTTTGGTTTTAAGAACATTAAATAAGCGTTTGTAAGATTTGCTGGTAATCTCTGCTTTAGAGTAATGATACTATCATTACATTGAAACCATCCACATTTCTTTTTTATATATGCAGTGTAGTGCCCTGAATTGGTTGTGGCTCCTGCGTGGTAGATTATAACTATTGTAGTGGAGGTTTTCTTACCAAGTGATATTTGACCATGTGTGAATCCAGTCAGCTTGCAGTTGTTTTTGGTACCATCTGCGTTGTAACGTAGAAGCATTAGTATTACATATTTACTATGTGTTTGTATTACTAACGTGGAACGATTATCTGAATTGCAGGTTGAACATAATCTACCATGGTTTGCATTTTGTACAAGTTGCTGAAATGGAATGGATTCACAATTAAGTATTGATATATATATATGAAGCGTTCATTGGGGATTTCTTCTTGTGTCACATTGTTGCAGAGAGTGCATGTATGTTTCCACATGTATGAAATCTGGAATATTTCATTTATAGGCATGTTTTTGTTTTACAGTACTTGTAGTAAGTACATTAGACATTCTTGTGGATCTTCCTGTTAGTTTATAGTGAATTTCACCAAACCAGCACAGTAGTCCAAATGTTGTCTTATTCCATAAACACTATACATGTTGTCAGGATTGTTTGCTGCATTTCTGTGAAGTACTAACATTTGCATACACAATGGGTCTGTACTGTGTAAGTAAATGTTGTCAACAATTTGTGGTAATTGAAATATAATATTCATCGCTACATTTGCGTAGCAACTTACACCAACTATATTTGAGAGTTTACATGGACCAGGTAGTTCTGTATCTGACTGCTTTTTTTGGAGTTTGTCTTCCTTCTTTGAAGAAGTACCTGGTTTACTTTCCCTAATTGATTCTTTTTTGCTTGTGGTACTTGATGAAGTATTACTTTCTTTTACTCTCTTTGGAGGATTTGCAGTGACATCCTGTTGCATTTCTGTTTGATTTATTTTTCTTTAATAATGTTTTACTTTTTGTGGAACAGAATATGTATTTAGATGGGGGGTGTATTGTGAGCGAAGTCTATTGTATTCTAAAATGCAAGGAATATCAGCGTTTATTTTACTTGCATCAAAGTTGATTAGAAATAGACGGTCAATTGTACGTAAGAGTGATAGTGCTACGTAGCTCATGCCTTCTTTAAAGACTGTGTTACCAATATCTATCATTGCTTTGTCTAGGGTAAGACTTTGTGATTTATGAATCGTGAATGGGTATGCAAGAGTTAGAGAAAATTGTTCTCTGCGTACATACATGCCTTTGAAGAGAAGGAATCGGGCTGTTGAGCGTCCTATCCTTTTTACTTCTGAAAGTTTGTCAAAGAGTATATTGACAAACTGAATTGTGTTGTCACATGGGTATGTTTGAAATCCAACAACTGTACCCAGTGCTCCATTAACTTGTCCTTGGTCCACGTCAAGGTTACGTTTAAGCATTACTCTGCAATTTAAGGATAATTCTAATATCATTTCTAAACCTGCTGTGTTTGAGATTGATTTTTCTAAACTATTTAGTCTTGTTGTGGCTTGGTCACACATGAGTAGTGTCATACCATGTACATCTAGTTTGTCTGTGGCGCTAATTTCCATTATTGGTTGCATTTCTTTACTTAACATTATTTCATTGAATTTGAAACAGCTTGCAAGAGTTGGCATTAAGGCCATACAATTGACATTTTTGTGGGCTAATTGTTCCATAACATCTGTAGCACATGCATTATCGCCATAAAGTGCATTAATTTGCCGGGTTTTCAATATTGCTTCTGCTTCTTTAGAAAGTATACCAACTCTGATACTTTTTAAGATGTTGGCATAAGTGAGATCTGCAGATTGCCGCATGTTTTCTGTTAATTCTCTGTATTGGAAATGTTGCCAAAGGTTGACATTTCCAATGCTGACAACAGTTTTACGGCAGAGTTTGTGTCCTAATGTTTTAAAAATAGGCTCCCCTTTTACTGGTGTCAATTGAAGAAGATCTCCGAAAACAATAATGTGTTTTCCTGCAAAGAGCTCTTAATAGTTTGTTTTGAGTACTTCTTGTAATCTAAGGTGAATCAAAGCCAACATTAGGTTGGAGACCATGCTCACTTCATCTATTAGTAGCATTTTTTTCATTTGTTTCAATACTCTGCGTAGTTCCATTGCAGCTTCTGCAGAAAGTTTGTAATAGTCTAATTTGTTCTGGTGTTGTACTGGCAATAGTAGTAATCGGTGTAAAGTGACACCACCTATGTTGTAGGCAGCTAAACCTGTGGGGGCAGCTGACAGTTTGTTGTTTGTCAATTGTTAAAGGAACTTACTGATGAATTTGATTAGGAATGTTTTCCCAGAATTAGCTTCACCACTGACGTAGAGTAGTATAGGTTTATAATTATAGCAGGAACATTCTTTATTTTCATGTTGTACACCCTGTGCAATTTGTTTTGTTACTTCTTGACAAATGCTACGTTGCTCATTGTTTAGTTTTGATTGTAGTATAGTTAAGTCTTCTTTATCTTCATACTGACACATGGTGTTTTCTACTTCTATCATAGCTAATTCTGCGACATTTATTATTAGTGGTTCTCCCAGTGGTTCTTGGTTTCCTGTTACAGAAGGTTGACTACTGTCAGGAGTGTCCTTATCTAGTTGGGCCTGGAGTTCTTCTTCGTGTTGCTGTTCATTGTGCAACATTGTTTTGTACTGTGTAAAGTTTACATCAGTTATAGTGCTTTCATTTGCTTTGAAAACATCTTCATATGAGTCATATGTATCTAGTATTTCTTCTTCTTTTCTCCATGGTTTAAAGAGATGTAGCAGGGACATGTAATATACTTCTTTATGTTGAGGAGTCTTTAATGACAATTTGATATGATTAATTAAATTTGGTTTAGTGAGTTTAACTAAGCTGCCTTAACAGTTTGTCACTCTGTATTTACCTTTTTTCTCATCAAGTTTTATATTATTTTTGTATGTGTAGTTTTGGGCTATGTGGCATAGACACATGGTTTCCAAAGTATTACTTCTGTTTGGGTAGTATGTGTCCAATGAATTGTTTTTTAAAATGTCATGGCTGTTGGGATCACGTTTGGCTATTGTTTCTATATTTTCATATGATTTTAGAACTCTTTTTCTAGATTTAGCTGGACCAAGACTTAGCCATACTATATTTTCAGATTTACCATACAATGCAGTACCAGTTAAACTATCAGCTGCTTCTTATGATCCACATTCTCTATGGGAGAGCCTTTTTATGCCCAAGCTTTATCATTTCTGAGGCACTGTTTTATCTGATGAGAGGTCATTCCAGAGGTCTTGGAGCTCTGTCTTTTCTGCTTTGGTTAAGTATGTTCTGACATATCATGCAACTGCAGTAGAATTGTCTGCAATGTACTGCACATCTATGTTTGCATTCCATAAGTGGGCAATGATTGCATTATAATCATTGATATATTTGTTCTTCTTCTTTTCTTTTTATGTAATATGTATTTTTAGTTGACTTACCTTTAACACTTTGTCTAACTGAAGACATGAGGTTGTTCACTTGACATGTCTTTGTAACTGGTCTAGGGAAACTAAATCGGCATTTAGTGTAGTATTTCCCTATGTTTTTGTATTTGCGACAACAATATTTTCCACATTTGCGTCTTTGAAATTGTAAAATGTGTACATGAAGATCACTATTTGAGGCTTCTGATGGAATTTCACAAGTGACATATTTTTCAATAAACTGTAAAACAGTGGCATCACTGTCTTGACCAAATTTAGGAGCATCTTTAATCCATAAAATCATGTGGATGTGTGGTGCTCCTCTGGCTTAGTATTCTTTTCTCCAAAAGAAGTGTTGTACTTCTCCAAGGGGAGGAACAGTTTTATTACAAATAAAATGTAGCATAGCAATGAAGCGATGGTGAAAATATCTTGAAACATTAACAGGATCCAAAGAACAAAGTTCTCAAGGTGTTAGTATATCTATGTTTGTTTTGTTTTTGTTTGATATGCGTAGGAAATCATGTAAATCTTCCCATGCATATTTTGCACAACTAAATGTAACAAACCAAGTGGGTGGGCCAAGGTTTCTGATCATACAACGTACATCTCCATGACGTTGAAACCAGTACTCTTTAGTACCACGCATATTTGCTAATAGATTTGTAATATTTGATTGTAAAACCTCATCCTTTTGTTGCAGTTTTTGTAATAATTGCGTAGCTGTCTTATTCTGAAATTGTGATCCTGATTTTAATATGTGTGCAACTCTGTAACATAAAGTTGCTAGTTCACTTTCAAAGAGTAGGTGGAATATGTATTCCGCATTTTGTCGAAATCTGGGATCTTCAGAATACATCTGTAATGAGCGGTATTCTGATGCTGATATTTGAATAGGTCTATCATTGTACCTTCCTCCTTTGCCAGTAGGAAAGAGTAGAGGAAAAGAACGTGCTTCTATACTTTTTTCCCATATGCTGATTGGTGATCCTTTTGTTTGACGCATTTGGTATGTTTCCAGTGCATCTTCTATGGAGTCATTAGTGTGCAAAGGATGAATTATATAATGGTCTAAAGTATTTGATATTGTAGCAGGATCTAGGAGCTCAAATTGACCAGTTTCTTGTGTTTCTTGAATTATTTCAGTTGTATCCTTCAAGATTTCTTCAATATTAATTTCTTTGTAATATTCATTATTCTCTTTAAGATATTGCAAGGCTTGTCTAACTTTATGTAAATCTACCAGCTGTTGCCATATTTTTTTGTCTTTTGTAGGTACTCCATTTACTAAGATAATTAAAGATTGCTGCATTGGACGTTGCACTCCTAGAGTGTGCACATTTTCTTTTAGATCTAATGGTAAATAATCTACTTTTTCACGAATGCCTTTTACCAATTCAGAGGAAGGTAATTTTGCTGTTTTTGGTTGAAGGCGTATTATTGCTTGAAATGGGTGCACTGTTTGAATTATGATGCTCTCATATAAATTAAGTTGTTTTAGGGGTTTTGGGTATAATTCCAAATTATTTGTGATAGCACGTGAAGGAGTTTGGTTGTTGTCAAGTTTTGTTGTGCAGTAACTGCAAAGTATTAAGGGGTCAGTTATTTCGTATTTGTTTTCTACTACAAGGTAGAGAGCTAATTCAAACCATTTAGAATCTTCATTGTCTTCGATTTTGTATGATAGGTCTACAGTTTTTGTGTTACTTTCATAAAATGTTCTGCGGCAACATACACACGCATGGTTTGGTACTTCAGCTGATGTACTTTTAAATTTTATTATTTATTTTTTGTATGTGTTTAGTAAAAGGTTGCCATGTGTAGAATGGTTGCTAATTTGGTTTAAAGCTATTTCATTCTGTAAGTGGCTTTCACTTCCAAAATATTTTTTCTGGATATAGTCAATTTCTTCAAGTAGGTCTTTTGCTGTACCATGTAGAATATTGTTATTTAAATTTGCTAAAGCTAAAGCAGGACTTTTAGCATAGTACAGTTTATAGACTAGATTTCTTATAGTTGAATGATGTGTTGATATGCTTTTGATATCATGGAAGCTGGTTTTACAAGTAGATCCTGTAATGCAGGCCAATGAATGTCCTTGTAGTCCTGTGTACTTGCGCACTGGACAGGTATCCATATTTTGCAGTAGTTTAATTTTGATTTTGTCTTTGCTTTTAACATATTGATTGAGGACTTGGCGTAAAGACTTGAAAAATTGTTTGGGAATGTTACACATTGACGTGCATGGCCATTTGTACACTAGATGTTCTGATTCAGTTAAATGGAGGGGTAATTCTAAGTTTTCAGGGAATATTTTTGTAAGGAGTACTTCTTGTTCCATTATGGTATTATTCACTTTTTCATAACCTCGACCACTGCTATGTATGGCAATTGTATTTGTTTGCTTTTGTTTGTACGCTTCTTCATTAATGTATAGTTCTTTGCTCATAGTGTGATTCCATTCACCTCCGCATATACTTCTTTCTGTTGACATTTTCGTTTATTGAGAAGTCTTTTTTGTAATTTAGTTATTAGTTTTGTTAGTGGTTTCATTTTGTTTAACACTAAAATAAATAACTTTCTTTCGAGAAGAATTGCACTATCAACACTTCTAAAATTAATTTCCTACGATAGTTTTTAAGCATTGAACCTGATTTCTCTCCTGTTTTTATAAGATTTTGAAGGACTATCTGTAGTGATAGCTGATTTTCTGTTAATAGTTTTTTGGTTTGTTTTACATTTTGATAGAGGAGGCAAAGGTTTTGTACTTGAAACTTCTTGTGTTTCACTAAATGACTGTATTAGCTGTTTTGTTTCAACTATTTTTTTACAAATTCTGCTAGAGATGGATGCTTATGTTGAACACTTTTATTTTCATTTGTTCTACTTCTGTGTTGCTTTCTACGGACTTGACTTTTGATAGGCATTCTTTAGGGTCTGTTGAAAAAAATAAAGATGGTATGGGTTGGGGTGTTCTGCAATGTATGTGTGCTGTGTGCATGAGTGTTTGAGTAAGATGATGTATGTAATGGTGTCTAATTGTGCATTGGGAACTACAACTAGTAGGGATGGGTATTCTTGTGCTACTAAACTGGGGTTCAGATGACAGAAAAAAGTAAGCTAGTGGCGTGGAGAAGTGCAAATAGTAAATCTGATGTATACAATTAAAACAGTTGTTTGTTCTATAATATTAAAATTCTAGCAGTTGAGTTGGGTAATTTGTGTGTCCAAAAATAGGAATTTGTGGGCCATTCTGGCTGTAAATCCCTATTTTAAACAAATGGGGATTTTTGGACAGAATGGTGCACAATCTCTATTTTTAGCATAGAAATAGCATGAATTAACTTTACAGTGTTTGAGTAATAATACAAATATTATGGTGATATTTTACTTACTTGTTTTCTAAAATGAACAGGGTATTTCTTAGTTCTTCTTTGTTCTTCAAATTTGGCTGCTTCTTTTGAGGAGAATGGTCTTCACTGCAATTGTAAAAGAAACAAATTAGTAATTGTGTTTGTATATAGCACTGTTTTTAATTTAGACATTGATTTTTTTATTGAAATCCTCAGCACATTCCTCAAAACCATTAAAACTATCTTATTTACATAAGGTACATCGCACCAGTTCAATACATATGATATTTTCTTAATGAACAAATTGTATTGCAATGACTAACTGTAGCAAACAAAATATCTTTACTAATTCATAATGTAGAACTGAATACCACTATTTCTGTAACTAAGCTGTTCTACGTAATATTGTCTCAATGTCATGCTTAAATTAAAGTAATTAAATAAATAAATAAATAAAAATATGTAATTGTATAAGTATTATTTTTTGAGATTTGAACATAGAGTGTGCATGCAAGCAATTTTGTTTGAATATATGTAGTCTATATATTTAATTTCAAAAAATGTTAGTTTAACATGATTTGAGTATGTGTGTTTAAAGAAAGTAAATAGTATAAAGGTTTATAAGTGATAGTTGATTTTAGGAAATTGGAAAAAAGACAGTAGATTCATTTTACAGATTACACAAGCTAAAAGTCAGTTTGAAAATGTGTTCATGTACTGTACAGAAAATATGCAAACTTGTAGTTTGTGTTCTTGCATATGGATATGCATGGAGCTGCAAGTAGAAATCTTGGAGACTTGTACAGTATTTCTTGTAGATGGTGCTTGCCAATGATATGACACTTGTACTCAGAGAGATTCACAGTACATTTGCAGTGCTGATCTATGATGATGCAGTTAGATATAGAGGTCTTGAATGTGATTGGTGCATGGTCATGTGATTTCTTAGCTACATCCATTGAGGGAATGGCACAGAGAGTGAAGTGGAAATGGTAGAAGGGCTGTTCATGTTACCATATGTTCGCGGACATGGCGGTAGTTCGTGGACATCAGGAGTTACATCCAGGGATTTTTTGGTTCAGAAGTCATGCAAATGAGAATGAGTACTGAAAGGGATTGGTCATGTAAGTTTAGTGGGTGTGTTGTGCCAGGAGAGAGTTTCTCAGATACTTTTTTGCTGAGAGAACAACAGATAGTTATGGCGGTGTGTTTCAGAAAACAGATTGTTTGGATTTTGGGAGATTTGTGGATACATTGGTTGAAGGTGCATACAGAAAGCTGTGGAGTAGCTGTAGATCTTGGATTTCCACATGTGGAAGTACACTGGCATGAAGTACGTGGAATTAAGTGGTTGGACTTGCTACCTCTCTGTGCTACTTTGGAGACAGAGCAACATCCAGACATAATTGTAATTCATTGTGGAGGGAACAGTTTTTTTGCAATTTGCTATGAAAGAAGGACTTGGGAAGGTCATGGACATGTTTCCTAATTCTCAGGTGATATTTTCACGGATTTCGCAGAGACAAATGTGGCTTCGTTCTTCTTCATTTGGTTCGCAAATGGAAAAAGCAAGGTGCAATGTTAATAAGGCTGTTTGTGCCTTTCTAAGAGATTTTGGCATGTCCTCTTTTCACAATGAAAACATTATGCTTCGTAGTACATACATTTTTCGCAGAGATGGAATCCATCTTACTTATGCTGGCAATCAGATTTTTCTGAGAAATGTTCAAAATGCATTGTGACCTTTTTTAGAATTACAGCATCCATTTTGCAGTAGGTGTTAAGTATTTATAATTTTTGACATACAAACACCTCCCAAAGGCTCTTTTCAGAGCCACCACTTCCTCCCAGAGAAAATTGCAATGGTTATAATAGGGTAGCACCCCAATTTTTTAGATGTTCGCGAACTGTCTGTGGACTTCTAAAAAATACAAAGGGCCCTGCTTCATTTATCTTCACTTCTATTTTTTAATTGTGAAAGGAGGCTCTGAAAAGAGCCTTATTTTTTTTTAATTTTTGTTATTTTGTATTTTTTTGGTTTTTTACACACAACACACTAGGAGAGGAGGGGAAAGGAGCGAAAAGGGGGGGACGCCAACCACAGGGATAAGAAAGGGCGAGCTGAAAGAGGAAGATGTAGAGTGGGTTTTATTTGGGTAATGAGCAGGTCTTCTCGTGCTCTGAGACAATAGTCTCAAAAGCACCCCGAAGTCGCTCCCCCCTGCAGAGTACTGTGTCACAGTACATACATACAACTGTGACCCTCGAAAGATAGGGGTCATCAGAATTCTGTATGGCCTGTGATGCAGCTTGAGAAAGGCACTGTCCCACAGAGGTGGTCCCTGTGGTGACAGGATCAGAAATGGAGGATGAAGTAGAGGAAATCAACTAATAGCCCCAGAGTGAAATGACCTCAGGTGTCGCTTCATGGTCGAGGTCCAAAAGGTGTACAAACCGTGCCTCCCGCGACTGAGTATCATTTTGCACTCATTGCAGGTGACACGGTTCGCACGAGCCTTAGGACCATTCCCATGAATGGTAAACAACCGCCGCACCCAAGACTCACGCCTAGTGCGGTTAGTAGGGATTTCCTCTACCTCATTCTCCTCATCCTCTTCTTCCTCCTCTGCATCCTCACTCCTGTTCCCCTCTCCAGGCCCCTGGGAAGGTGGGGGTGGTGGAGGTTGTGGGGGTGGTGCTGAGGCAGATACAGCACCGGCTGGCAGCAGTGGAGCTATAGTTGCCATCAGGTTGATGATGGATATCTGCAAGTGGCAGCAAAAATCACAGTGCTCAGAAAATAGTCAGAAACACAATGAGAATAAGCTCTAGGGTGTGGTCTTTTATAGGGGTGCTTGTCCATGGTCCGCGGACATGCGCGCTGTCCGCGGACAGATCGAACACAAAAAAGGGTTCAAAAAGTTTCAAAAGGTATGTAGAAACTCAGGATTACTGTGTGGGACTTGTTTCATGATGAATTTTTATTGAAAAATATTGTGGATTATTCGAAAATGTACTTTTAAATTGTTCAGGGACACAAACATTGTCCGCATTCAGAACACGCGATTAGCGTGGGCGCGGTCACATGATCTCTTCGCGAACATGTCTGCGAAGGAAGCGCCTGTCCGCAGGACACCAAATGCACGGACATTGGTTTGCGCATGCGCGTTGATGTTCTACGGACACTGTTCGGGTCCTGAAGTAATTAAAAGTGCGTCACATGTCAAACGAACATTTCAGGACACCGCTTGTGTTCTTAGAACAGTTTCAACTTGCTAGCGAACAGTACGGACAGGTATAGTGTTCTTTAGGACACCACCATTTTCGTTTAATTATGAACATTTCAGGACACCAATTTCGTTCTTAGAACAGTTTCATAGCGAACAGTACGGACAGGTATAGTGTTCTTCAGGACACCTCCATTTTCGTTTATTTACAAACATTTCAGGACAGAAATTGTGTTCTTAGAACAGTTTCAACTTGCTAGCGAACAGTATGGACAGGTATAGTGTTCTTTAGGGCACCTCCATTTTGTTTAATTACAAACATTTCAGGACACCAATTGTGTTCTTAGAACAGTTTCAACTTGCTAGCGAACACCACGGACAGGTATAGTGTTCTTCAGGACACCTCCATTTTCGTTTATTTACGAACATTTTAGAACACCCACGCTGTCCGCGGAATCCTACATTGTTTTTTTAAAACACTAAAAAACAATAAAAAAGAAACTAAGTACAACACAATATAAAAATGTAACTTTATTTAACATATATTAATAATTTATGACAGAGAAGGTGAGGCAGAAACGGAAACAAAAACAGGAGAATTTGGGGTGTCAACATGATTGGTATCAAGTGAAGAAGGGATGGAAGTCTCATCAAAACGTTTTGTGTTATGGAGAGGGTTTGGGGATAATTGACTGGGATATGGTGAGTGGGGACAAGTACATGTGGGGCAATGGTATGAGGTTTTTGTTTTAAAATGATCTTCAACAAAGTTTTCAAATTATTAAAATTGGTCAACAATAAATCCATTTTTTCTTTTATGCTGTCAATCGTGTTATCCATAACAGTTTCTTCAGAGGTATTTTCTATTTTGGTATGCTCTGTACAAAAATATATATATATATGTTAAATGTATATGAAATAATAATCATTAAATGGTTTATATTGTAAAGTGGTTAACATTAGTTTCACTATCTTGTGACATTTCCTCATGTGGGAAATGCTCCTCTAGCCATTCCAGCGTACTAGACATTTCTGTGAGAAAAAAAAAGATAATGGCCCTCATTACGACTCTGGCGTTGGACCATGGTGCTAATAGCACCATGGTCCATGTCGGTAACTTACCGACTCCGCCATGGCGGAATGGGGAATTACCGCCCCATTCCGAGGTTGGTGGGGCGGTAATTCCCCATGCCGCCATGGCCCTTCCCCATTCCCATTTTTGCCCCATAGGGCTCAATGGCAATGGGGAAGGCGCTAAGCACCAAGGTCCCTTTGCGGGTTGGTTTTTAACGCCTGCAAAAAGCAGGCGTTAAAGTCTCCAACCCGCAAAGGGACCTCGTAATCAGGCATTAAGGGTTTAACGGTGCCGCCACCTTTTACGGTGCCGTTAACCCCTTAACGCCTGGGTTGTAATGAGGGCCAATATCTTTTTTTTAATCTAATACAGAAAGTTTATAAATATATGAGTAAAATGAAGTACACTTACTATTTCAGTTAAGATATGTTCTAAGTACTCTGTAGGTCTGGTCTTGTTCTTAGTTCTGTAGTGTCTGTGAGGTAATTATGTTGGAAGCCAATTTATCTTCTTGTGGTATATTCCATTTTAGAACATATTGCATTTAAATGAATGGTTAATGTGTTACATATATGTGTTACATTTCTTATGTATTACTACATATAATGCGTATGTGTGCTGCTTTTTGAATTTGTTAAATGTTCCTATGTTATGATATAAGAATCAAACATACCCCCGCAGAGTTTTTAGGTAGTGGTACTGTTCTCCGAACATGTCCGCGGACATTAAAAGAGTTCGCGGACATCAAGTTCAGTAGAAAAGGTTCAGTATGTTCCATATTACATGTACATAAAGTTGAAATTATTATTATTAAGTTGCGCTACTAAAAACCTATGAAATTCAGTGAAAAAATGTTGTTACAGGGACATTGGGCCTCATTAGGACCCTGGCGGAGAGGGTTTTACGCCAGCGTAGTGCATGGCGTACCTCTCCGCCATACTACGAGTTCCCGTAGCGCCATGGCGGCCTTTTCCGCCTGGTTTTACCAGGCGGAGAAAACCATGGCGCTACGGGACCTCGTTGTTAATTACGCCGCCGTATTTTACGGTGGCGTAATTAACTCCTTCCCCACTCCCATTATACCCTATGGGGCAAAAATGGGAATGGGGAAGGGCAGAATGGGGATTGGGGATTTACCGCCCCGCCAAGGTCGGAATGGGGCGGTAAATCCGCCAACCCCCATGGCGCTATCGGCGGCTTTCCGCCATGCTTCGCGGTGCATTTAGCACCGCGAAATCCGCCTGGGTCCTAATGAGGCCCATTATGGTTAAGTTGCGCTACTAAAAACCTATGAAATTCTGTGACAAAACTTTGTTAAAGGGACGTTATGGTTACAAGTAAAACTGAAAAACCCTTGAAATTCGCCAGTTATGGTAAGGTAAGCAACCATAACTCATGCCACCACCGTGCAATGCTAAGCCTAACACCCAGGACATCAAAGATGACATCACAAATGTCATTGATGACATCACTGATAGCATCACATGTGTATTTACTTTTCATGAAATGTGTGTACAAGGGATTCTTATTATAATGTTGTTAAAAAAAAGTATATGGCCTACTCTCCCTCGTGTTCCCCCCACCCCCTGCTCATGCCCCGTGTCTCCCTGCTGTTGCACCCCACACCCCGCTCATGCCCTGTGTCTCTCTCCTGTTACCCCCCCAGCCCCCTCTCATGCCCCGTGTCTCTCTCCTGTTACCCCCTACCCCCCTCTCATGCCCTGTGTCCCTCTCCTGTTGCCCCCCACCCACCGGTCATGCCCTGTGTCTCCCTGCTGTTGCCCCCACCCCCTGCTCATGCCCCGTGTCTCTCTCCTGTTACCCCCCACCCCCCACTCATGCCCCGTGTCTCTCTCCTGTTACCCCCTCATCCCCCACTCATGCCCTGTGTCTCTCTCTTGTTGCCCCCCGCTCATGCCCCGTGTCTCCCTGCTGTTGCCCCTCAACCCCCACTCATGCCCCGTGTCTCCCTGCTGTTGCCCCCACGCCCTGCTCATGCCCCGTGTCTCTCTCCTGTTACCCTCCACCCCGCACATGCCACGTGTCTCCTCCTGTTACCCCCCCACCCCCCTCTCATGCCCCGTGTCTCTCTCCTGTTGCCCCCACCCCCTGCTCATGCCCCGTGTCTATCTCCTGTTACCCCCCACCCCCCTCTCATGCCCCGTGTCTCCCTGCTGTTACCCCCACCCTATGCTCATGCCCTGTGTCTCCCTGCTGTTGCCCCCCACCCCCTGCTCATGCCCCCCACCCCCTGCTCATGCCCCGTGTCTCTCTCCTTTTACCCCCCCACCCCCTCTCATGCCCCATGTCTCTCTCCTGTTACCCCCCACCCCCTCTCATGCTCCGTGTCTCTCTCCTGTTACCCCCACCCCCCTCTCATGCCCATGTCTCCCTGCTGTTGCCCTCCACCCCCTGCTCATGCCCCGTGTCTCTCCCCTGTTACCCCCCACCCCCGCTCATGCCCCGTGTCTCCCTGCTGTTGCCCCCCACCCCCCGGTCATGCCCCGTGTCACCCTGCTGTTGCCCCCCACCCCCCACCTCATGCCCCATGTCTCCCTACTGTTGCCCCCCACACCCCGCTCATGCCCCATGTCTTCCTTGCGTTCCCCCACCCCCCGCTCATGCCCCGTGTCTCCCTGCTGTTGCCCCCCACCCCCTCTCATGCCCCGTTTCTCTCCCCTGTTACCCCCCACCCCCGCTCATGCCCTGTGTCTCCTTGCTGTTGCCCCCCACCCTCCGGTCATGCCCCGTGTCACCCTGCTGTTGCCACCAACCCCCGCCTCATGCCCCGTGTCTCCCTGCTGTTGCCCCCCACACCCCGCTCATGCCCCGTGTCTCTCTCCTGTTGGCCCCACCACACTCTCATGCCCCATGTCTCCCTCGCGTTCCCCCCAGCCCCCGATCATGCCCCATGTCTCCCTCCTGTTGCCCCCACCCCCCAGTCATGCCCCGTGTCCCCCTGCTGTTGCCCCCCACCCCCTGCTCCTGCCCCGTGTCTCTCTCCTGTTACCCCCCACCCCCCTGGTCATGCCACAAGTCTCCCTACTGTTTCCCCCACCCCCTGTCATGCCCCGTGTCTCCCTGCTGTTGCCCCCCACCCACCCCCCGCTCATGCCTCGTGTCTCTCTCCTGTTACCCCCATCCCCCTGGTCATGCCCCGTGACTCCCTGCTGTTGCCCCCCACCCCCCACTCATGCCCCCTGTCTCTCTCCTGTTACCCCCACCCCCCTCTCATGTCCCGTGTTTCTCTCCTGTTGCACCCCACCCCACGATCATGCCCTGTGTCTCCCTGCAGTTGCCCCCCACCCTCCGCTCATGCTGCCGTGTCTTTCTCCTGTTACACCCCACCCCCGGTCATGCCCTGTGTCTCCCTGCTGTTGCCCCCCAATCATGCCCCGTGTCTCTCTCCTGTTACCCCCACCCCCGCTCATGCCTCGTGTCTCCCCTGTTCCACCCACCCCCTGCTCATGCCCCGTGTCTCCCTGCTGTTGCCCCCCACCCCCCGCTCATGCCCCGTGTCTCTCTCCTGTTACCCCCCACCCACCTCTCATGCCCCGTGTCTCCCTCCTGTTGTCCCCACCCCCGCTCATGCCCCGTGTCTCCCTGCTGTTGCCTCCCGCTCATGCCCCGTGTCTCCCTGCTGTTGCTCCCCACCCCCCGCTCATGCTCCGTGTCTCTCTCCTGTTGCCCCCCACCCCCTGTCATGCCCTGTGTCTCCCTGCTGTTGCCCCCCACCCCCCGCTCATGCCCTGTCTCTCTCCTGTTCCCCTCACCTCCCGCTTATGCCTCGTGTCTCTCCTGTTACTCCCATCCCCTCTCATGCCCCATGTCTTTCTCCTGTTGCCCCCCGCTCATGCCCTGTGTCGCCCTGCTGTTGCCCCTCACCCCCCGCTCATGCCCTGTGTCTCTCTCCTGTTACCCCCCAACCCGTTCTCATGCCCCGTGTCTCCCTCGTGTTCCCCCCACCCCCCGCTCATGCCCCGTGTCTCCATGCTGTTGCCCCCATCCCCGATCATGCCCCGTGTCTCCCTGCTGTTGCCACCTAGCCCCCGCTCATGCCCCGTGTCTCTTTCCTGTTACCCCCCACTCCTTCTCATGCCTCGTGTCTCTCCTGTTACCCCCCACCCCGCTCATGCCCAGTGTCTTTCTCCTGTTGCCCCCCGCTCATGCCCTGTGTCTCCATGCTGTTGCCCCTCAAACCCCCGCTCATGCCCCGTGTCTCTCTCCTGTTACCCCACCCCCCTCTCATGCCCCGTGTCTCCCTCGTGTTCCCCCACCCCCCGCTCAAGCCCCGTGTCTCCCTGCTGTTGCCCCCCACCCCCCACCTATGCCCCATGTCTCCCTACTGTTGCCTGCCCCCCACCCCTGCTCATGCCCTGTGTCTCTCTCCTGTTACCCCCCACCTTCTTCTCATGCCCCGTGTCTCTCTCCTGTTACCCCCACCCCCTGCTCATGCCCTGTGTCTCTCTCCTGTTGCCCCACCCCCTGATCATACCCCTTGTCTTCATGCTGTTTCCCCCACCCCCCGCTCATGCCCCGTGTCTCTCTCCTGTTACCCCCCACCCCCCTCTCATGGCCCGTGTCTCTCTCCTGTTACCCTCCACCCCCCTCTCATGCCCCGTGTCTCCCTTGTGTTTCCCCCACCCCCCACTCATGCCCCGTGTCTCCCTGCTGTTGCCCCCCACCCCCTGCTCATGCCCCGTGTCTCTCTCATGTTGCCCCCACCCCCACTCATGCCCTGTGTCTCTCTCCTGTTACCACCAGCCCCCCTAATGCCCTGTGTCTCCCTCCTGTTGCCCCCACCTCCGGTCATGCCCTGTGTTTCCCTCCTGTTGCCCCCCACCCCCTGCTCATACCCCGTGTCTCTCTTCTGTTACCCCCCACGCCCCTCTCATGCCCCGTGTCTCCCTCACGTTCCCCCCTGCCCCCGCTCATGCCCTGTGTCGCCCTGCTGTTGCCCCTCACCCCCCGCTCATGCCCTGTGTCTCTCTCCTGTTACCCCCCAACCCGTTCTCATGCCCCGTGTCTCCCTCGTGTTCCCCCCACCCCCCGCTCATGCCCCGTGTCTCCATGCTGTTGCCCCCATCCCCGATCATGCCCCGTGTCTCCCTGCTGTTGCCCCCCAGCCCCCGCTCATGCCCCGTGTCTCTTTCCTGTTACCCTGCACCCCTTCTCATGCCTCGTGTCTCTCCTGTTACCCCCCACCCCGCTCATGCCCAGTGTCTTTCTCCTGCTGCCCCCGCTCATGCCCTGTGTCTCCATGCTGTTGCCCCTCAAACCCCCGCTCATGCCCCGTGTCTCTCTCCTGTTACCCCACCCCCCTCTCATGCCCCGTGTCTCCCTCATGTTCCCCCCACCCCCCGCTCAAGCCCCGTGTCTCCCTGCTGTTGCCCCCCACCCCCCACTCATGCCCCATGTCTCCCTACTGTTGCCTGCCCCCCACCCCTGCTCATGCCCCGTGTCTCTCTCCTGTTGCCCCCCACCCCCTGTCATGCCCTGTGTCTCCCTGCTGTTGCCCCCCACCCCCCGCTCATGCCCTGTGTCTCTCTCCTGTTCCCCCCACCTCCCGCTTATGCCTCGTGTCTCTCCTGTTACTCCCATCCCCTCTCATGCCCCATGTCTTTCTCCTGTTGCCCCCCGCTCATGCCCTGTGTCGCCCTGCTGTTGCCCCTCACCCCCCGCTCATGCCCAGTGTCTCTCTCCTGTTACCCCCAAACCGTTCTCATGCCCCGTGTCTCCCTCGTGTTCCCCCCACCCCCCGCTCATGCCCCGTGTCTCCATGCTGTTGCCCCCATCCCCGATCATGCCCCGTGTCTCCCTGCTGTTGCCACCCAGCCCCCGCTCATGCCCCGTGTCTCTTTCCTGTTACCCCCACTCCTTCTCATGCCTCGTGTCTCTCCTGTTACCCCCCACCCCGCTCATGCCCAGTGTCTTTCTCCTGTTGCCCCCCGCTCATGCCCTGTGTCTCCATGCTGTTGCCCCTCAAACCCCCGCTCATGCCCCGTGTCTCTCTCCTGTTACCCCACCCCCCTCTCATGCCCCGTGTCTCCCTTGTGTTCCCCCACCCCCCGCTCAAGCCCCGTGTCTCCCTGCTGTTGCCCCCCACCCCCCACTCATGCCCCATGTCTCCCTACTGTTGCCTGCCCCCCACCCCTGCTCATGCCCTGTGTCTCTCTCCTGTTACCCCCCACCTTCTTCTCATGCCCCGTGTCTCTCTCCTGTTACCCCCACCCCCTGCTCATGCCCCGTGTCTCTCTCCTGTTGCCCCCACCCCCTGATCATGCCCCGTGTCTCCATGCTGTTGCCCCCATCCCCGATCATGCCCCGTGTCTCCCTGCTGTTGCCACCTAGCCCCCGCTCATGCCCCGTGTCTCTTTCCTGTTACCCCCCACTCCTTCTCATGCCTCGTGTCTCTCCTGTTACCCCCCACCCCGCTCATGCCCAGTGTCTTTCTCCTGTTGCCCCCCGCTCATGCCCTGTGTCTCCATGCTGTTGCCCCTCAAACCCCCGCTCATGCCCCGTGTCTCTCTCCTGTTACCCCACCCCCCTCTCATGCCCCGTGTCTCCCTCGTGTTCCCCCACCCCCCGCTCAAGCCCCGTGTCTCCCTGCTGTTGCCCCCCACCCCCCACTCATGCCCCATGTCTCCCTACTGTTGCCTGCCCCCCACCCCTGCTCATGCCCTGTGTCTCTCTCCTGTTACCCCCCACCTTCTTCTCATGCCCCGTGTCTCTCTCCTGTTACCCCCACCCCCTGCTCATGCCCTGTGTCTCTCTCCTGTTGCCCCCACCCCCTGATCATGCCCCTTGTCTTCATGCTGTTTCCCCCACCCCCCGCTCATGCCCCGTGTCTCTCTCCTGTTACCCCCCACCCCCCTCTCATGGCCCGTGTCCCTCTCCTGTTACCCCCCACACCCCTTCTCATGCCCCGTGTCTCTCTCCTGTTGCACCCACCCCCGGTCATGCCCTGTGTATCCCTTCTGTTGCCCCCCACCCCCGGTCATGCCCCGTGTCTCCCTGCTGTTGCCCCCCACCCCCCGCTCATGCCCTGTGTCTCTCTCCTGTTACCCTCCACCCCCCTCTCATGCCCCGTGTCTCCCTTGTGTTTCCCCCACCCCCCACTCATGCCCCGTGTCTCCCTGCTGTTGCCCCCCACCCCCTGCTCATGCCCCGTGTCTCTCTCATGTTGCCCCCACCCCCACTCATGCCCTGTGTCTCTCTCCTGTTACCACCAGCCCCCCTAATGCCCTGTGTCTCCCTCCTGTTGCCCCCACCTCCGGTCATGCCCTGTGTTTCCCTCCTGTTGCCCCCCACCCCCTGCTCATACCCCATGTCTCTCTTCTGTTACCCCCCACGCCCCTCTCATGCCCCGTGTCTCCCTCACGTTCCCCCCTGCCCCCGCTCATGCCCTGTGTCGCCCTGCTGTTGCCCCTCACCCCCCACTCATGCCCCATGTCTCCCTACTGTTGCCTGCCCCCCACCCCTGCTCATGCCCCGTGTCTCTCTCCTGTTGCCCCCCACCCCCTGTCATGCCCTGTGTCTCCCTGCTGTTGCCCCCCACCCCCAGCTCATGCCCTGTGTCTCTCTCCTGTTCCCCCCACCTCCCGCTTATGCCTCGTGTCTCTCCTGTTACTCCCATCCCCTCTCATGCCCCATGTCTTTCTCCTGTTGCCCCCCGCTCATGCCCTGTGTCGCCCTGCTGTTGCCCCTCACCCCCCGCTCATGCCCTGTGTCTCTCTCCTGTTACCCCCCAACCCGTTCTCATGCCCCGTGTCTCCCTCGTGTTCCCCCCACCCCCCGCTCATGCCCCGTGTCTCCATGCTGTTGCCCCCATCCCCGATCATGCCCCGTGTCTCCCTGCTGTTGCCCCCCAGCCCCCGCTCATGCCCCGTGTCTCTTTCCTGTTACCCCGCACCCCTTCTCATGCCTCGTGTCTCTCCTGTTACCCCCCACCCCGCTCATGCCCAGTGTCTTTCTCCTGTTGCCCCCGCTCATGCCCTGTGTCTCCATGCTGTTGCCCCTCAAACCCCCGCTCATGCCCCGTGTCTCTCTCCTGTTACCCCACCCCCCTCTCATGCCCCGTGTCTCCCTCATGTTTCCCCCACCCCCCGCTCAAGCCCCGTGTCTCCCTGCTGTTGCCCCCCACCCCCCACTCATGCCCCATGTCTCCCTACTGTTGCCTGCCCCCCACCCCTGCTCATGCCCCGTGTCTCTCTCCTGTTGCCCCCCACCCCCTGTCATGCCCTGTGTCTCCCTGCTGTTGCCCCCCATCCCCCGCTCATGCCCTGTGTCTCTCTCCTGTTCCCCCCACCTCCCGCTTATGCCTCGTGTCTCTCCTGTTACTCCCATCCCCTCTCATGCCCCATGTCTTTCTCCTGTTGCCCCCGCTCATGCCCTGTGTCGCCCTGCTGTTGCCCCTCACCCCCCGCTCATGCCCAGTGTCTCTCTCCTGTTACCCCCAACCCGTTCTCATGCCCCGTGTCTCCCTCGTGTTCCCCCCACCCCCCGCTCATGCCCCGTGTCTCCATGCTGTTGCCCCCATCCCCGATCATGCCCCGTGTCTCCCTGCTGTTGCCACCCAGCCCCCGCTCATGCCCCGTGTCTCTTTCCTGTTACCCCCACTCCTTCTCATGCCTCGTGTCTCTCCTGTTACCCCCCACCCCGCTCATGCCCAGTGTCTTTCTCCTGTTGCCCCCCGCTCATGCCCTGTGTCTCCATGCTGTTGCCCCTCAAACCCCCGCTCATGCCCCGTGTCTCTCTCCTGTTACCCCACCCCCCTCTCATGCCCCGTGTCTCCCTCGTGTTCCCCCACCCCCCGCTCAAGCCCCGTGTCTCCCTGCTGTTGCCCCCCACCCCCCACTCATGCCCCATATCTCCCTACTGTTGCCTGCCCCCCACCCCTGCTCATGCCCTGTGTCTCTCTCCTGTTACCCCCCACCTTCTTCTCATGCCCCGTGTCTCTCTCCTGTTACCCCCACCCCCTGCTCATGCCCTGTGTCTCTCTCCTGTTGCCCCCACCCCCTGATCATGCCCCGTGTCTTCATGCTGTTTCCCCCACCCCCCGCTCATGCCCCGTGTCTCTCTCCTGTTACCCCCCACCCCCCTCTCATGCCCCGTGTCCCTCTCCTGTTACCCCCACACCCCTTCTCATGCCCCGTGTCTCACTCCTGTTGCACCCACCCCCGGTCATGCCCCGTGTATCCCTTCTGTTGCCCCCCACCCCCGGTCATGCCCCGTGTCTCCCTGCTGTTGCCCCCCACCCCCCGCTCATGCCCTGTGTCTCTCTCCTGTTACCCTCCACCCCCCTCTCATGCCCCGTGTCTCCCTTGTGTTCCCCCCACCCCCCACTCATGCCCCGTGTCTCCCTGCTGTTGCCCCCCACCCCCTGCTCATGCCCCGTGTCTCTCTCATGTTGCCCCCACCCCCACTCATGCCCTGTGTCTCTCTCCTGTTACCACCAGCCCCCCTAATGCCCTGTGTCTCCCTCCTGTTGCCCCCACCTCCGGTCATGCCCTGTGTTTCCCTCCTGTTGCCCCCCCACCCCCTGCTCATACCCCGTGTCTCTCTTCTCTTACCCCCCACGCCCCTCTCATGCCCCGTGTCTCCCTCACGTTCCCCCCTGCCCCCGCTCATGCCCTGTGTCGCCCTGCTGTTGCCCCTCACCCCCCGCTCATGCCCTGTGTCTCTCTCCTGTTACCCCCCAACCCGTTCTCATGCCCCGTGTCTCCCTCGTGTTCCCCCCACCCCCCGCTCATGCCCCGTGTCTCCATGCTGTTGCCCCCATCCCCGATCATGCCCCGTGTCTCCCTGCTGTTGCCCCCCAGCCCCCGCTCATGCCCCGTGTCTCTTTCCTGTTACCCCGCACCCCTTCTCATGCCTCGTGTCTCTCCTGTTACCCCCCACCCCGCTCATGCCCAGTGTCTTTCTCCTGTTGCCCCCGCTCATGCCCTGTGTCTCCATGCTGTTGCCCCTCAAACCCCCGCTCATGCCCCGTGTCTCTCTCCTGTTACCCCACCCCCCTCTCATGCCCCGTGTAACCCTCATGTTCCCCCCACCCCCCGCTCAAGCCCCGTGTCTCCCTGCTGTTGCCCCCCACCCCCCACTCATGCCCCATGTCTCCCTACTGTTGCCTGCCCCCCACCCCTGCTCATGCCCCGTGTCTCTCTCCTGTTGCCCCCCACCCCCTGTCATGCCCTGTGTCTCCCTGCTGTTGCCCCCCACCCCCCGCTCATGCCCTGTGTCTCTCTCCTGTTCCCCCCACCTCCCGTTTATGCCTCGTGTCTCTCCTGTTACTCCCATCCCCTCTCATGCCCCATGTCTTTCTCCTGTTGCCCCCCGCTCATGCCCTGTGTCGCCCTGCTGTTGCCCCTCACCCCCCGCTCATGCCCTGTGTCTCTCTCCTGTTACCCCCAACCCGTTCTCATGCCCCGTGTCTCCCTCGTGTTCCCCCCACCCCCCGCTCATGCCCCGTGTCTCCATGCTGTTGCCCCCATCCCCGATCATGCCCCGTGTCTCCCTGCTGTTGCCACCCAGCCCCCGCTCATGCCCCGTGTCTCTTTCCTGTTACCCCCACTCCTTCTCATGCCTCGTGTCTCTCCTGTTACCCCCCACCCCGCTCATGCCCAGTGTCTTTCTCCTGTTGCCCCCCGCTCATGCCCTGTGTCTCCATGCTGTAGCCCCTCAAACCCCCGCTCATGCCCCGTGTCTCTCTCCTGTTACCCCACCCCCCTCTCATGCCCCGTGTCTCCCTCGTGTTCCCCCACCCCCCGCTCAAGCCCCGTGTCTCCCTGCTGTTGCCCCCCACCCCCCACTCATGCCCCATGTCTCCCTACTGTTGCCTGCCCCCCACCCCTGCTCATGCCCTGTGTCTCTCTCCTGTTACCCCCCACCTTCTTCTCATGCCCCGTGTCTCTCTCCTGTTACCCCCACCCCCTGCTCATGCCCTGTGTCTCTCTCCTGTTGCCCCCACCCCCTGATCATGCCCCGTGTCTTCATGCTGTTTCCCCCACCCCCCGCTCATGCCCCGTGTCTCTCTCCTGTTACCCCCCACCCCCCTCTCATGCCCCGTGTCCCTCTCCTGTTACCCCCACACCCCTTCTCATGCCCCGTGTCTCACTCCTGTTGCACCCACCCCCGGTCATGCCCCGTGTATCGCTTCTGTTGCCCCCCACCCCCGGTCATGCCCCGTGTCTCCCTGCTGTTGCCCCCCACCCCCCGCTCATGCCCTGTGTCTCTCTCCTGTTACCCTCCACCCCCCTCTCATGCCCCGTGTCTCCCTTGTGTTCCCCCCACCCCCCACTCATGCCCCGTGTCTCCCTGCTGTTGCCCCCCACCCCCTGCTCATGCCCCGTGTCTCTCTCATGTTGCCCCCACCCCCACTCATGCCCTGTGTCTCTCTCCTGTTACCCCCAGCCCCCCTAATGCCCTGTGTCTCCCTCCTGTTGCCCCCACCTTCGGTCATGCCCTGTGTTTCCCTCCTGTTGCCCCCCCCACCCCCTGCTCATACCCCGTGTCTCTCTTCTGTTACCCCCCACGCCCCTCTCATGCCCAGTGTCTCCCTCACGTTCCCCCCTGCCCCCGCTCATGCCCTGTGTCGCCCTGCTGTTGCCCCTCACCCCCCGCTCATGCCCTGTGTCTCTCTCCTGTTACCCCCAACCCGTTCTCATGCCCCGTGTCTCCCTCGTGTTCCCCCACCCCCCGCTCATGCCCCGTGTCTCCATGCTGTTGCCCCCATCCCCGATCATGCCCCGTGTCTCCCTGCTGTTGCCCCCCAGCCCCCGCTCATGCCCCGTGTCTCTTTCCTGTTACCCCGCACCCCTTCTCATGCCTCGTGTCTCTCCTGTTACCCTCCACCCCGCTCATGCCCAGTGTCTTTCTCCTGTTGCCCCCGCTCATGCCCTGTGTCTCCATGCTGTTGCCCCTCAAACCCCCGCTCATGCCCCATGTCTCCCTACTGTTGCCTGCCCCCCACCCCTGCTCATGCCCTGTGTCTCTCTCTGGTTACCCCCCACCTCTCTCTCATGCCCCGTGTCTCTCTCCTGTTACCCCCCACCCCCTGCTCATGCCCTGTGTCTCTCTCCTGTTGCCCCCACCCCCTGATCATGCCCCGTGTCTTCATGCTGTTTCCCCCACCCCCCGCTCATGCCCTGTGTCTCTCTCCTGTTACCCCCCACCCCACTCTCATGCCCCGTGTCCCTCTCCTGTTACCCCCCACACCCCTTCTCATGCCCCGTGTCTCTCTCCTGTTGCACCCACCCCCGGTCATGCCCCGTGTATCCCTTCTGTTGCCCCCCACCCCCGGTCATGCCCCGTGTCTCCCTGCTGTTGCCCTCCACCCCCCTCTCATGCCCCGTGTCTCCCTTGTGTTCCCCCCACCCCCCACTCATGCCCCGTGTCTCCCTGATGTTGCCCCCCACCCCCTGCTCATGCCCCGTGTCTCTCTCCTGTTACCCCACCCCCCTCTCATGCCCCGTGTCTCCCTCATGTTCCCCCCACCCCCCGCTCAAGCCCCGTGTCTCCCTGCTGTTGCCCCCCACCCCCCACTCATGCCCCATGTCTCCCTACTGTTGCCTGCCCCCCACCCCTGCTCATGCCCTGTGTCTCTCTCTGGTTACCCCCCACCTCTCTCTCATGCCCCGTGTCTCTCTCCTGTTACCCCCCACCCCCTGCTCATGCCCTGTGTCTCTCTCCTGTTGCCCCCACCCCCTGATCATGCCCCGTGTCTTCATGCTGTTTCCCCCACCCCCCGCTCATGCCCCGTGTCTCTCTCCTGTTACCCCCCACCCCACTCTCATGCCCCGTGTCCCTCTCCTGTTACCCCCCACACCCCTTCTCATGCCCCGTGTCTCTCTCCTGTTGCACCCACCCCCGGTCATGCCCCGTGTATCCCTTCTGTTGCCCCCCACCCCCGGTCATGCCCCGTGTCTCCCTGCTGTTGCCCTCCACCCCCCTCTCATGCCCCGTGTCTCCCTTGTGTTCCCCCCACCCCCCACTCATGCCCCGTGTTTCCCTGATGTTGCCCCCCACCCCCTGCTCATGCCCCGTGTCTCTCTCATGTTGCCCCCACCCCCACTCATGCCCTGTGTCTCTCTCCTGTTACCCCCAGCCCCCTAATGCCCTGTGTCTCCCTCCTGTTGCCCCCACCCCCGGTCATGCCCTGTGTTTCCCTCCTGTTGCCCCCCCACCCCCTGCTCATACCCCGTGTCTCTCTTCTGTTACCCCCCACGCTCCTCTCATGCCCCGTGTCTCCCTCGCGTTCCCCCCTGCCCCCGCTCATGCCCTGTGTCTCCCTGCTGTTGCCCCCAACTCCCCTCTCATGCCCCGTGTCTCTCTCCTGTTACCCCCACCCCCCTGGTCATGCCCCGTGTCTCCCTCCTTTTGCCCCCCACCCCCTAGTCATGCCCCGTGTCTCCCTGCTGTTGCCCCCAACCCCCACTCATGCCCCGTGTCTCTCTCCTGTTACCCCCCACCCCCCTGGTAAGGCCCGTGTCTCCCTGCTGTTGCCCCCCAACCCCCGCTCATGCCCCCGTCTCTCTCCTGTTACCCCCACCCCCCTCTCATGCCCTGTGTCTCCCTCCTGTTGCCCCCACCCCCGTTCATGCCCCGTGTCTCCCTGCTGTTGCCCCTCCACCCCCCGCTCATGCCCCGTGTCTCCCTGCTGTTGCCCCCCACCCCCCGCTCATGCTCCGTGTCTCTCTCATGTTGCCCCCACCCCCCGCTCATGTCCCGTGTGTCGCTCGCGTTCCCCCCTGCCCCTGCTCATGCCCTGTGTCTCCCTGCTGTTGCCCCCCACTCCCCTCTCATGCCCCGTGTCTCTCTCCTGTTACCCCCACCCCCCTGGTCATGCCCCGTGTCTCCCTCCTGTTGCCCCCCACCCCACAGTCATGGCCCGTGTCTCCCTGCTGTTGCTCCCAACCCCCGCTCAAGCCCCGTGTCTCTCTCCTGTTATCCCCCACCCCCCTGGTAAGGCCTGTGTCTCCCTGCTGTTGCCCCCCTCCCCCCGCTCATGCTCCGTGTCTCTCTCATGTTGCCCCCACCCCCAGCTCATGTCCCGTGTCTCCCTCGTGTTCCCCTCTGCCCCCGCTCATGCCCTGTGTCTCCCTGCTGTTGCCCCCCACTCCCCTCTCATGCCCCGTGTCTCTCTCCTGTTACCCCCACCCCCCTGGTCATGCCCCGTGTCTCCCTCCTGTTGCCCCCCACCCCCCAGTCATGCCCCGTGTCTCCCTGCTGTTGCCCCCAACCCCCGCTCATGCCCCCTGTCTCTCTCCTGTTACCCCACCCACCGCTCATGCCCCGTGTCTCCCTCCTGTCGCCCCCACCCCCCGTTCATGCCCCGTGTCACCCTGCTGTTGCCCCCCACCCCCCGCTCATGCCCCGTGTCTCCCTGCTGTTGCCCCCCACCCCCCGCTCATGCTCTGTGTCTCTCTCATGTTGCCCCCACCCCCCGCTCATGCCCCGTGTCTCCCTGCTGTTGGCCCCAACCCCCGCTCATGCCCCGTGTCTCTCTCCTGTTACCCCCCACCCCCCTCTCATGCCCCGTGTCTCCCTCCTGTTGCCCCCACCCCCCACTCATGCCCCGTGTCTCCCTGCTGTTGCCCCCCACCCCCCGCTCATGCCCCGTGTCTCCCTGCTGTTTCCCCCCACCCCCTGCTCATGCTCCGTGTCTCTCTCATGTTGCCCCCACCCCCCGGTCATGCCCCGTGTCTCCCTGCTGTTGCCCCAACCCCCCGCTCATGCCCTGTGTCTCTCTCCTGTTCCCCCACCTCCCGCTTATGCCTCGTGTCTCTCCTGTTACCCCCCACCCCCGCTCATGCCCCGTGTCTTTCTCCTGTTGCCCCCCGCTCATGCCCCATGTCTCCCTGCTGTTGCCCCTCACCAACCGCTCATGCCCCGTGTCTCTCTCCTGTTACCCCCCACCCCCCTCTCATGCCCTGTGTCTCCCTCGTGTTCCCCCCACCCCCCGCTCATGCCCTGTGTCTCCCTGCTGTTGACCCCACCCCCCGCTCATGCCCCGTGTCTCCCTGCTGTTGCCCTCCCACCCCTTGCTCATGCCCCGTGTCTCTGTCCTGTTACCCCCCACCTCCCTCTCATGCCCCGTGTCTCCCTCGTGTTCCCCCCACTCCCGCTCATGCCCCATTTCTCCCTGCTGTTGCCCCCCACCCCCCACTCATGCCCCGTGTCTCCCTGCTGTTGCCCCCCACCCCTCGCTCATGCCCCGTGTCTCTCTCCTGTTACCCCCCGCCCCCTCTCATGCCCTTTGTCTCTCTCCTGTTGCCGCCACCCCCCGATCATGCCCTGTGTCTTCCTGCTGTTTCCCCCACCCCCGCTCATGCCCCGTGTCTCTCTCCTGTTACCCCACACCCCCCTCTCATGCCCCATGTCGCTCTCCTGTTACACCCAACCCCCCCGCTCATGCCCTGTGTCTCTCTCCTGTTACCCCCCACCCCCCGGTCATGCCCCGTGTCTCTCTCCTGTTGCCCCTCACCCCCCGCTCATGCCCCATGTCTCCCTCGTGTTGCCCCCCACCCCCTGGTCATGCCCCGTGTCTGCCTCCTGTTGCCCCCCACCCCCCGCTCATGCCCCGTGTCTCTCTTCTGTTACCCCCACCCTCTCTCATGCCCCCTGTCTCCCTCGTGTTCCCCCACCCCCCGCTCATGCACCGTGTCTCCCTGCTGTTGCCCCCCACCCCCGCTCATGCCCCGTGTCTCCCTGCTGTTGCCCCCCACCCCCCGCTCATGCCCCGTGTCTCCCTCCTGTTACCCCCCACCCCCTGCTCATGCCCCGTGTGTCTCTCCTGTTACCCCCCACCCCCCTCTCATGCCCCGTGTCTCCCTCCTGGTCCCCCCTACCAATGCCATGTTGTGTTCTCTTTATACACCCCGCCTTCCCTTTCCATGTTGTCCATCTTGGTAAAAGATGTTCCTTCCTACACCGGGACGCCGCAGGCAATCTGGTTTGGGAAGAAAAATCTTTTTTTTACCACACCGGATTCCCACTTTGAGAACCTAGGATGCTAGTCGTCTTTATCCATTGAAAAGGACGTTAAAGTTACGTTGCACTAATAAAAAACTATGAAATTCAATAAAAAAAATGTGTTAAAGGGACGTTATGGTTAAGTTGCACTAATAAAAAACTATGAAATTCAATGAAAACACTTTGGTAAAGGGACGTTATGGTTAAGTTGCACTAATAGAAACCAATGAAATTCAGTGAAAAAACTTTGTTAAAGGGACGTCATGGTTAAGTTGCGCTACTAAAAACCTATGAAATTCAGTGAAAAAACTTTGTTAAAGGGACGTTATGGTTCCAAGTAAAACCGAAAAACCCTTGAAATTCGCCAGTTATGGTAAGCTAAGCAACCATAACTCGCGCCACCACCGTGCACTGCTAAGCCTAACACCCAGGACATCAAAGATGACATCACAAATATAATTGATGACATCACTGATGACATCACATGTGCATTTACTTCATGAAAAGTCTGTACAAGGGATTCTTAGTGTAATGTTAATAAAAAAAAGTGTCAAAGATTATTGGAATAAATGTCAAGGGCTAATCAGTGCATTATGCTATGCATTGATATCAATAGCATTCTATTATTAACTTCAATCCAGTATACTAAAGTACTCTTGTAGAAACATAGGCATTGTGTGCAGCACACATGATGGAGGTGCAATATTCATAAAATTGCCATGTTGAATAGTCAAATGATAACTGTTATCATATTAGAGTTTTGCGTACAGTGAAACTTGTGATAAGTAGGTAATAAAACCCACTTACTACATAATTGCATTATTATAGACAAATCACAAAGAGACAACACCACATACAAATATGAATATATACAAGGGAATTGAAGTAAGAAAAAAAACAGCAATAGTAGCAGAAAGTGTTCATAACCTAACTGATTACCTTTATGCAGAGAAATGATTGCTCTGTTTCAAAGCTGTTACTTACCCTATCTATATATATCACATGATGTGTCTGGACCCTAAGGAAAATAGTGTGAGTACAACATATAAAAATATGAGCATATACAGGGAAAGTACAGTAATAAAAAAACATCAAAACTATCAGAAAGTGCTGATAACTCTACTGATAATTTTAATGCACAAAAAGGATTGCTGTCTTTCAAGGTTGTGTCTTCCCCTATGCATATGTTTCATATGATATGACTGGACCATAAGGGAATTATTTTAAGAACATACTTGAAGGATAAGTCTACAAATATAGTACATTTACAATTTTTAGCTCCTGACTGTTACTGAAGAAAATCATGTGTCCTAGATATGTCAGGAAAGGAAAAAAGGGGGCGTCAGACATTTGATGTCATCAGTGATGTCATCAATGACATTTGTGATGTCATCGTTGATGTCCTGGGTGTTAGGCTTAATAAGGCTGGCAAAATTCTTTGCAGGAGTAGACATCAATGATACATCCTGTCACTTAGAATTAGAAATACCATCGGCCCTTACCATCAGAGACATACCAGCTTTGCACACTTTATCAGAATTACAAGCAGACAAAGATGAGACATACATGAGTACATCTGATTTGGCATGGTCCTCCAATGTACCGGAAAATCGCCTTACCAACATGCCAGCACCAAGCACTTTAAAGAAAAAATCGAGATTTATTCCCCCGACCAACAATATGGCACAAATAGACTTTTTTGAGGATCTAATCATAGACGACTTGAAGAAACTGGCCTCTGCCAAAAAGAAAATGTATCACAACATAACCTCAAAAGAATGTATAGCCATAAAGAATTTAAAACAAGATGGAACAATTGTTATACGGTCATCAGACAAGGGAGGAAATATTGTGATTTTGAAAACAGAAAATTATAAGCGAGAAGCATTACGTCAATTGAGACAACTGGATAATTATGAAAAGTTACCAGCAAATCCATACAAGGTTTACAAGATGGAATATGATCAAAAGCTTAAAACATGGCATGAGATGGGCCTCTTGAATACACGAGAAAAGGCTTTTTTAACAAAGGAGTTTCCAATATTACCAATAATACACTTTTTACCAAAAATTCACAAATGCAAAAGAACACCACCGGGAAGGCCAATTGTGGCATCTATTGATTCTCTATTGGAGAACACGTCAAAATACCTAGATCAATTTTTGTTCCCATTTGTCCAGACACTGCCATCATAGGTCAAGGATACATCTGATTTTCTCCAACAAGTCGATCTAATACCATGGAGACCGGGGTATTTACTAGTAACGTTGGATGTGATATCTCTATATACATGTATCAAACATCAAGAAGGAATGGAAGCCATCAAAAAATTTCTATCTAGCAAATCACTAAGTTTTAGAGATCATTCACAAATGTTATTGGACATGCTTTTCTTTTGTCTCACACATAATGCCTTTATGTTTGACGGCCAACATTACAAACAATTGTGTGGTACAGCAATGGGCACGACGGTAGCACCAACATATGCGAACCTATTTATGGGAGCCTGGGAAGCAAAACTATTCTCAGAGGAAACATTATCAATACACACCAACAAGGTGATCCTTTGGCGCCGTTATATTGATGACTTATTTATACTATGGGATGGCAGTGAACAAGAATGGATGGTTTTCTTTAACATCTTGAATACACATGATACCAATTTGAAATTTACCGAACAGCATGATCTTTTAGAGGTAATATTTTTGGATATTAAGATCTTAGTAAAGAATGAAGCACTGACGACTGAAACTTATAGGAAACCAACAAGCACCAATTCACTGCTTCATGCCAAGAGTGCACATCCGAAATGCCTAAAAAATAGTATACCCTACGGCGAATTCTTAAGAATGAAAAGCAACTGTAGTGAAAACAAAACTTTTGAAAAAAATGCCAAAATCACAGCAAAGAATTTTATGGCAAGAGGTTACAAGAAATCGACTATCAATAGTGCATTTAACCAATGCACGAAACAGACACGAGCTGAGATTTTCAGACGAAATAAGGAGAAAAATGAATTGAAGCTACTGGAAACAAAAACTGATAATATATGCTTCATCACAACTTACAATAATGGGGCTAAAGACATTCAAAAAAATTCTGGCCAAACGATGGGCGCTATTACAGAGAGATCCAGACATCGCAGGACACATTCAGAAGAATGCTAGTGTGACCTTCAGGAAAGCAAAATCGCTTCAATCAGAACTATCACCAAGCCTTTTCTCGACCCCGATACAGATATCAAATCAATGGCTATTAAGCAATCAGGTTTTTTTTTTACAAATGTACCAAATGCAAGGCCTGTAAATATGGGGTGTCTTTGAAGAACTATATACATCCTCGAACTAAGAAGGAAGTGACTATCAAGAAACATATTACCTGTGTAACAATTTATGTGGTTTATGTGATAACATGTGGATGTAATTTATGGTACATAGGCAGTACGAAATTAGAAGTAAAACTACGGATCCTGCAACATCTTCGTGCGATTAGAAACAAAGATCCAACCTACCCCCTAGCCAAGCATTTTGAGGAAAAACACAATGGAGATGTCTCCTCGTTTAGATATTATGGCATAGATAAAATCTTACCAAATCCAAGAGGGGGTAATCGGGAACTGAGATTGAGACAAACTGAATGTAAATATATTGTCGATTACCAAACAAAATACCCAGATGGCCACAACAAGGACGAGGAGCTCTACACATTTGTGGGAAACTAAAAGTGGTTCCTTGAATTTTCTGATGTTTTTCGATTTATCTGTCTTATGCCTGTACATAAGTATATGAATGCTTTATCCCAGACTATGAGGCCACTGCAGGTCTGCTTTTCCTTGACATATGCTTTCTTTTAACACACTGTTTTATACAATAGTCCTTACATTTCTTAACATGTAGGAGGCTTTTTTAAAATTATCACATATATATTTGTTGAAATACGGTTGTATTTTGTTACAGGCCCCCTTTTTTGACACTTGGTAAATGCATCATTTCTATTGTTTCTTCTCTCCCCTGTCCCCTAGGTGCCTCTTTCTTTCCTCCGGTTATGGAGTGACCATATATAATGAAAGCATTAAGTACCTTAATTTGGCCAAAGAAGCATTTTTTCTTAATCAGGGAAAATTTTGGCATGAACATTGTGTTTTATTATACATGGTAATTATAAACATCATAGTTAAGTTATATACTGAATATATTAAGCTTTCTATTCTGATGAGAAGACTCTTTTATAATCAGTGAAAACCTTGTCAAAATTGTAATGTTGCACTAAGCACTTTATCTGTAACCTTTGTCATTTATATGACAAAGAATATTTGCTGTGATTATAATGTATTCATAAACATCCTAGTTAAGTTATATACTGAATGCACTAAGCACTTTACCTAAATAGGAACACCATTTTTATAATCAGTGTAAACCTTGGCAAGATTGTTATGTGGCACCTAGCACTTTATTTGTACCATTAGTCATTTATATGATATAGAATATTTGCTGCTATCATGCATAATGCACTTTATCCAGCATTGAAGCAACAGTGGAGGGGATGAAATATTGATTATTATGATGCCTATTGTATTATATTCTTAAGGATGAAAAATAACTATTTTTTACCCCCTGTAATACTGAGAGACAATTTTGTTGCCAAAAGTATTTTAATCGATGCTATCATGCACTAAGCACTTTATTCAAGATATTAGAAACTTGACAAATTGGAAACATTGGCAGCTATAATGCACTTTGCACTTTGGTAATGGCATTTAAGATTTTATGCTGTGGTAGCTTAAATGGAAGTGACTTTCTCTCAAAAGAATGTTTGGTCATATTTTGGAGATCTTGGTAATACATGACCTATGACAGCACAAACGTTTTGAAAAGTGTGGAAACACAGAATGTCATATTGCACAATGCACTTTATGGATATGGGGATAATACATTAGCCCATGAATATCTGAGTGGCTACTTTTGTAGCATCTTTAAAAGTAACACATTGGATGTAAGATATATATGTATATACCTTTTACCATTCCAAGATGTCACTCAGAGAAACATGCATTGGGTCTGAGAGGGAAACTCAAGTGAAAGTAAAGAAGGACTTTCTCGCATGCACAAGTGTTTAAATGGAAAGCCTGTCATTTATGTTTACAACCAGACGAAGCCCTTTCGGGTGAAACGCGTAGTTGTTTTTGTTCTCTCCTGAGCAACTTGTCCACTATACTTTACAAATAAAGGACGTTTGATGGAGATCCTTTTTTGACGTGTCTGGATGATTTCTATGATTGAGGAAGAGTGCCGTCCAGGAAGCGATATTCCGCTTTCTTTTTCCTTCTTTTTTGTTTTTATATATATATATATATATTTATTATAGGGCGGCGGTCACCACCCTATAGTTACAGGGAGTTGGAGACACATAGGAACCCCTCAAAATTCCATTGTTAATAAATTTTGATTGCAGTAACGGTTATGGCCAAAATTCCAGAAGTGATTAAAGACCCGCCCCCGCACAATGAAACGTTCTGTAGAGATTTTAAAGAATAAAAAAGTTACTAAGTTTCAATAAAAAGAAAACAATCAAATGTGCGGCCTACTTCCCATTCATTTTTCCATAGACAAACAAGGTACATTCTTTCAAAAGTGCTCAGCCCAAACCGCTGGATGGATTTGAACCAGGCCTAAAACAACTTGGGCACAAAGCATTAGATCGCGATCCATGCATGGTTTGAGGTTATTCCGTACAGTCATTTTTTAAATTAAATATTTGATAGAGAAGGGGATGCCCCTTCCCAAAAATAGATAATGATATTTAGGGGATTTACCCAAAAACGAGAATCTTCAAAAATGAAATGACCGCCATCTTGTTTTTCTCTCGATGCTAGCTATAGCCGAGGATATGGGTAAATGGAATGCAGGAAAAAAGCTATTTGCAGATCAGGCTAGAGGTGGGGGAGGGAGACTATAGGTACTTTATGTATTATTCTCTGCTTGCTTTATTTTCAGCTACTTTATATAAGTACATGAGTAGTGTTGTACTGTTTTGACATTTTAAGTTGTATTATAGTATAAAGACTGAAGTGAGCTCCCTTTTTACAAAATGCTTGTAACCACAGTTATGATAAAAGTCAATGATATGTAACCACAGCTATAATAAAACGTTTATATTTTATTGTATTTGTATGTCGTAAGTAGTCCTTAATATGACTGTTTTGGGGTACACTCAGTGTAGTATTTTAACACATCTGAACAGCTGTTTTGATGCTTTGAAGGAACACATCATTTCCTTCATCAGTTAGGTGTACTCTTTCAGGCCTATAGAAATTGGTCATTTCATACTATATGTTGTTGATTGAAATCCATAATTGGTGGTGGTCTCTCATGAGTGTTGAAACTAAAATTAACATATCTCCGGGATTTCTCAATTTTAACATTCATTCTGTTGGTCCATCTCCCTGTTTGCCTATGAGTCAGATTGGAAAATATGATCCTGATGTGAGGAAATGGTTCCATTAGTTTTGCCATGTCTTGTTTGATTGTTGAATTAAGGGACACACCTCGTACATTCATCAAATCATTGCCTTCACAATGAATTAGTATGATGTCTGGGTGCCCGGTACTTTTCAGACGGAACAATTGTGGGAGAACTTGGAACCAACACATTCCCCGCAATCAAACCCATGTAGAATCTTTGAAACCTAGGTCAATATTAATATTTAGTTTCTCACAAAAAGCCAGTAACCAAAACAGCCAACTGTCTCCGATCAGCCACAGTTTTCAAATCAGCCATGATATCTGCCGTCTTTCTCTGTTTCCAGGAAAATGATTCCTAGTTTGAATTTCTAGTAGTCTGTATGAGAAGGGTGTGTATGAAATGCATGTTTTGTGGTTTCTAATTGGTTGATGGTGCTGGTGTAATTATTCATGGCTATGCAGGAGCCACTCGGCATGCAGCATTGCTATTTGCAGGTAGATAGCATCCCAACCATGTGTATCCGTGGCTATATGAGGAGAAATGGCACGTCATGTGTTTGTGGACATGTGGTAGCCATGGGTATTCGACATTTTGGGTGGAGTAGCAACTTATAAACATTTAGTGTTTTGGGGAGTTTCTTAGAGACTAGGGGAGTTGCTGATAAGCATGTTGGGGACACTTATTTGGAGTTTGATGGAGTGCAAATACAATTCTCTATGCATAGTTTTGTGAATAGTCGCGGCTATCAGCAAACAGCCATGGAGGGCTGTTGTATAATCGCATCTATAAATAGCACATGCGTAGGTGCAACGGTTTTCACCATTTAATTGGTTTTACCCATAGACGCGGTTATAAACATACATTCTTTGTGCAATAACATATTGTTAAGTAGACGCCCCAGACACGGGACCGAATCCGCCCTACTTGACTTGAAAAACCAAATGGACGATGCTAGAGACATGAGTAAACCAGCACTTCTCCTACTCCTTGACCTATCCGCGGCATTCGACCTCGTGGATCATGGCGTCCTATGCCACCACCTTTCCTCCACCGCCAAATTCTCCCCAGAGGCCACAGCATGGATCACCTCCTTCTTACAAGACAGAACCATGCAAGTATTCTCTGACCTAGCCGCCGCATCACCAACTAATATACTTTGTGGTGTACCCCAAGGTTCCTGTCTCTCCCCCACCCTGTACAACATCTTCACACGACCCCTCTTCCTCATCCTCGACGCTATGGGCATCTCATACACCAACTACGCCGACGACACCCAGATCCTCCTCACTCTCACAGGTAACTATGACACCGACTCCCTGACCCTCAACAACCTCTACAACACCATCCAAGCCTGGATGGCAGACAACGGACTATGCCTCAACTCTGACAAGACGGAACTCCTCCTGGTAAGTTCCCCCGACACGCTAAAAAATCTAGATGCCCAATTCAGCCACTTCACCATTGACTCCATTAAAATCCTGGTCTCTGGTTCTGTCAAAACTCTGGGAGTCTACCTGGACTCCAGCCTATCCATGGATAGACAAGTCAACGCAATAGCATCCGCAGCTGCATATCATGCCAAACTTATCAACGCAATCAGGCCCTTTCTATCCAAAGAGAACTGCACCAACATAGCCAGAGACATCACCGGCTCCAAGCTAGACTACTGCAATGTACTCTTTCTAGGAACCTCCAACAAAAACTTAGAGAGACTATAAGTAATACAGAACAATGCTCTCCGGGCAGCCCAAGGCATTGCTAAAAGAGAACACATCTCTGAAGCCAGAAAACTAGCCAACTGGCTCCCAATAATGGAAAGGATCGTATTCAAAGCCCTAACACTGACCACAAGTGCATTCACTTCACTGCTCCAGCATACCTCTCTCAAAGGATCCACCCTGTCTCCACTACCAGGCCAACCAGATCCCCGTACACCAACATGCTCTCTGTGCCACTAGTAAAAAGAGTAAAAGCGGGTGGATCCAGCTTCCCCTATCTCGCGCCCACTCACTGGAATGCCCTACCTCCCACTATCCGTGGTGAGGACTCCCTCACCACCTTCCGCAAAACACTGAAAACTACCCTCTTCACATAAGGACCGACACATCAGCACGAATACTTATCATTTATGTTGTAATATACAACCAAATGCAATATTTGTAACAACAGTATGATTTCTTGTGCTATTCATAACGTGTCAACAATCGCTATCATGTATACCATGTAACTAAGTTATTGCAAGTAACAGCGCCTCAATGCCCCTGGGCTGCTTGCGCGCTATATAAATATAAATAAATAAATAAATGATACAGTACTGAATTTTAATTGTGTTTGTTGTTTGATATGGTTAGGTGTTCTCTTCTCTTAGGCCCTGATTCATTAATTATTTGCATGTAAAACGGGTATTTGCGTGCCATTCTGCCCGCAAATCCTTGTTTGACAAATGGGTTTTGAGGGCAGAATCGCAAGCAAATCCTTGATTTACAAGCAAATAATTCCATGAATCAGGGCCTTCTTTTATTTGCAGTTTTGAAGGCTTGCTTAGTTTGATTTTGGGTTTGCAAAAAATGTATTTGTAGCCATGGATGCAAAGCAGGATCTGCAGTCGCATCTAATAGCAGCGACTAAGAAAGATGCTGGGTGGGGGAAAAACATATTTCTGTGAGTTTCATTGTTTGTTATTGGTTGTTGGTGCTCTTCTATTTGTGTAGCTGTCTGTGATATACTGTGGGGAAAATGTGTCTTCCATTTTAGTGGTTTTATTAGAATATAGTCCTCCTTGTTTTGGTATTCATTTTGGAAAGTATAAAAGCCACCATTTTCTGCAGTTTTATCAGTTTTATCAAGTGTTCCTACACATTTTACCTTTTTGAAGGAAGGTTAATTTGCAGTCTTGTGTGTGTTAGTTGTATTTGTCACTGCTATCAGTTGGTCATTATGATCTGTTTTCATCTACATTGATTGTGTGTCATGTACTTAATGCATTTTTCAAGTTTTAGAAATATAGATCTATAAAATTAGATTTGTAAATTGATGACATGTATGTGATGACATTTCATTTGTGTATTTATGTTAGTGAATTTTTGTAATTTTAATGCACTTTCAGATATGCAGTACTCTTAGGTCTTTAGAGGGTTTTGTGAGGTAGTTGAATGTATGGTGGTTTGTAACTTTATTTTAGTCATGGTCTTTGTGTATATTATTGTAGCTATATCGACCTCATCATCCCATTAGACTCTCACTAGTGGTACAGTTAACTCCTGTGAAAGGACAGAACATAGTGGTACTGTTGGAGATTGAGCAGCTGATAAAATTGGAAATGTGAAGTTTGCACTGCTGCAGAAGTTGAGGTTTCTTTCAGTGTTGGTGATGTTGTACTGGCGGATGCCGGTTCTGGATGTGGGGCTTATTTTTGTGCATGTAATGCATGAGCCTCATGCATTTTTATTCTGTGGTGCTCAAGTGATTTTCGATAGGCATCATCCACATTTTTGCAGTGGATTCACACTAGATGGTTTCTCATTATTGATGTTCCTAGTCTTTGTGATAGAACATTGGAAGGGGGGAAACAAAATTGCCACTTAAAACAAATAAGGATGACAGGTAATCTGGTGTTTGGCAATTAACCTCTCCTATTCCTTAAATGTGGCCGCTCCCTTGGCTACCCATTCGAGACATCGCCTACACATGAATTGCATCATGGATATATCAGGACTGGGTAAAATAGGAGGCTGGGCAGTTGGCAATGCTGTTGAAGTTTAGGCTTTATTTTACAGTTGGAGATGTTGTTGCACTGGTGGATGGAGTGCTGCAGGTGCTGCTGATCACTGTTTACGCAAGGAATGGGACCAATGGATTGGTCTTTTGTGATGTTTGTGCGATTATTCGTGATAGATGTCCCTAGACTTTGAGATGGAACAGTGGAAGGCCCACGGCATAGAGTTTTATTGCAGAATGTGCATAGTGCCTCCTCTGCCTCCTTTTTTTGAACAGTCTTCTTTGACCTTATAGACACGCCAACTGTCAGCAGTGGTTTCCATTCCAGTTGCTTTCTTCCTGGGTGTCAATGGATTCGGCTACCCAAACAATAACATCATCACTATTGGTACTCTCGTGTTTGAACATGTTGAAATGTCCAACCAGGGAGGAATATGTAAAACATAAAAAATGACAACACTAAAAAGACAATGTCTGTATATTGTGAACTATCTGTAGAGGTGTACATTTTTGTAAAAAAAATGAAAGTACTATTGTGTCTACCTGTATGATTGTTTCCTTTCCCTTGTTCTCCAAGTTGTATTATCCACCCTATGCTCTCTTGTTCTCCAAGTGAACTTAACCTTCCCTGTCCTGCAATCACCCAGTATAATGTCCTTTGTTTACTCTCACCCAGTTTATATATCCTTGTTTGTTTCTTGCTGTGGTATTTTCTTATACTTTTTTATATTGTTGCATTGCTTTTTTCAATCCAAGTTGGATTT
Organism: Ambystoma mexicanum; assembly: GCF_040938575.1. Taxonomy (NCBI): domain Eukaryota; kingdom Metazoa; phylum Chordata; class Amphibia; order Caudata; family Ambystomatidae; genus Ambystoma; species Ambystoma mexicanum. The sequence goes on along the minus strand of NC_090930.1, from coordinate 1,245,067,969 downwards.
TGTTCCCAATGACCCATTGAATAGTATGTGTAAATGGAAAAACAGTGTTGTATGCATAAATGTTATATTATATATAGTGCTTGTAATGCTCTGTATACAAAATATGAGTGTCAAAATAAGTATGTATTCAATTGTGTTTATTAAAGTGTGTGTTCTTGAACTGCTTATTTTCAGACAGTAGGATATATTTTTTTTAAACATAGATCAATAGCCATGGCCAGCGTCTTGTCTCATGGGCTGTTGTATTTTGGAGGTGTGGGTAACCGCAGCAATGACTGGGGAAATCCGAGCCACGGGTTCAATCAATTATACCCACGGCTAAAGATGTAATGTGTAAAATGTACCCTCCTATTATGTACTCTTTTCACTGTCTGTTTTGTTATTAATATTTTATACACGTTTTATGTAAAGAAACAGACACAATCCTATAGCCTAGGCTACAACACATGGGGAATCATTGGATTTTCTTCTAGGCGTAGCTATACTAAATTTGGGGCAAAACAATTAAATGTGAAATAATATTTAAGATGTATTGAGTCTAGTGTTTGTAAATAGTTATTGTAACATTTTAAATATTATGTGCCCATTAATAATAATACATATAAGTGTGCATATTTGAAAAGGCCCAATAAATATGCAAACACAGTTTGTTGAAAACAGATTTATTTGAGGGGGTGTGGCTGTGGGTTTTCTTTTAGTTGCAACACATGATATATCTTCTTCTTTAGCCCTATTATCTGGATTTGTACTGTCCATGATGTGTCATAAATGTACAATGTCCATTTTCATGGATTGTACTTCTTTTTCAATATTAATGAATGATTGTTTTAATTCTGTTAATTAATCCATGTTTAGCTTTGTTTGTGGTGATTCTTGCTTGATTCTTCTTGATACTTGAATTACTTCTTCACCTGTTTGAAAACATTTGAAATGTTTGTAAACAATTGAAGATATAATACACTTTAAACATAGTTGTGTTGGTTGTATTCACATTTGAATATATGAAGTATATCTGTTTGGTGACTGATATTTGTTCCTTAACAAGTTATTTTTAGTCTCTTTTAAAAAAATATATATATAAAGAATGGACTTACAAAATGCTGAATGTGGTGTATTTTCTTCTGGTTCATTTTCTTTGGCATCTTCTTATTTAACGTCTTCCTCTCTAGTACATTTGGCTGCCAGTCATTGCATGTAGTTTTCCCTTTTAGTGCGGTAGAAAAATATTCTGCTTGTCACTTCAGATAATGCAATTAGCAATGGAGGAAGAGTACATGAGGAGAGAATGTGGAATGCTAGTATGTCCTTTCTGATTGGTTGTTCATTGTCTGTGTGGTGGGTGACGGCCAATAGGACGTCAAGTACCCCAGATGCTGTTGAATTGCTCATCCTATCAGAGAATGTATTTTTTGAGTGATGTTTACATATGCCGATACAACTGTAAATTATATTGTATCATTGTATTAAGGGTTGTTTTACATAATACATTTGTATTGCTTGATTGTGAAGTGTAGTTGTAGGAGATTGTGGCATTGTCGAGGTATATTTATTGTTTGATTGGTAATTTGAAACAAGCAGTCAATTTTAGAAGGAGAGTATTTTCATTATTCAGAAGACTGTGGAGAGTTTCAGAAATGTGAGAAAGGGGTTCATAGTGATGCCGAGGGAACAAGTGATGTGTTATCACAACATTGGCATACACAGATCTTTTGGTTGATTAATATTATTTTAGATGGAGTGTTTGAAATCAGAGGTTTATGCAGCAATATGTTTGACAGGGAGTACATATTTTGTTCTCTTCTAGAAAATAAAATGAATTAATCATCTAAAGAAAGAGCACAGAGAGATGTTTCAAGATGTTTTTTTAATAGAGTATTTCTCTAATTGAAAATATCTTGGTTGGTCATAAATTGGTATACAAACACAAAAGCTATTTTAAGAGCCAGCCTGAGATCTTTTCAAGTATATGGGAAAAGGAAAATATCTTTGAAGCTTTAAAAAAAAAAATAGCTGAGGTTACGATAGCAGCCAATAAAACATTGTGCCCTATCAGACGGATTATAGCCCTGGGCGGTAGTAAGCCAATGAGACATTGGACCTCATTTCGAGTCTGGCAGTAGCCGTGCCGGAAAAACCGGCAGGCTACCGCCAGACCCAAAATACCATTCCGCCTCCGTGATTCCATAGGTGGAATTCCATAAATCCCCATTCCCATGGTGTCCCATAGTACTCCATGGGGATGGGGACAATGGAAACACTGGTTCCATCTATGACGGAAGCAGTGTTTCCATTTCCGCCTGTAGTTCCATATTCTTTCCCTCAGATGAGTTGGAGAGTTTGGCATTGCCATGCTGTATAGGAGGAGAATCCCAGCACGGTAAGTTAATGCGCGGTGCACGCTGCCTTCTTGCCTTTTCATTTTGCTAAACTGTGCCTGCGCCGCTTCCTTTACAGGTCGTTATGATGTTCGGGGCCGCTGTGATGTTCCGAGATCAAGGAGAGTCTGCACCTGGTAAGTGTTTTTTGTTGTCCTTGCATGGCAGTGAGCGAGCGATCACTAATAATGTCTCTCTTGTCTCTTTCAGGTTGCTGCAGAGTTCTGAAAATGGATGTGGCGTTGTGATGAAGAATCCCAGATCGCGTGTATTCAGGTGAGCAGCTGGTGATAGTTTGAAGATGGAAGATTCAAGACCAAAGCCAGGCTGCTACTTACAGGTAGCGCTGAATAATGGTGTTCTCCTTCTTCCAGATACAGGATTCCGCACGTGGCAGGATGCAAGAAACACTGGAGATCAGAAATGGACACAGTGAGCGTTATGCTGCTAACTGCAGAGTAATGTGAAGCATGTGCTGCTGTTTGGGTGTAGCTTACATAGCCCAAGTAAAGTCGTTTCGGGAAAAGTAGTCCCAGACCCGGCCATACCCAAAACACTAGACCGCATAGCTCAGTTCTGTGGAACTGAGATATGTGAGTGCCTCCATGTTAACTAAAGTCCCAATCCAAATGTTGTCCTTCACATAACAGAATGAGCCTGGCGCCAAAGGTGCCAGAACTGGCTCCAAGAGAGTCCGTAAAGGTGTTTTGTGGCTCTTGAGGCCACCCTGGAAGCCTGTAACCTGGCCCCAGCTGAACGGCTGGTTTGGCCATGATGACCAGGGGCATGAATCATGACAGCTGTTGACTTCATCGGTGGCTATGAATGCTCCAATTGTACATCGTACTTTGTGGTGGGCTTTGGTAGAAGCGGGTAATAACCTGTTGGTTGTACGTATGATTATACCTGCCTGTGTTTTGGTGCAGGGATCTTATTATATAATGGATGCATCAGGGCAGATGTGTACATATATTTCTCTTTGGATGTCCTTACTTGAAGGCTAGTGTGAATTGATTTTGAAACTGTTTTAATATGTGATGTTAGGCAACATTTGGAGCAGTAGCCTTTTGGTGCAGTACAAAATCCTTGACCTCCTGGCAATAGGAACCCAACCTTTGGTATAAGCCTGTTCTACACAGGTTGGTAGTGTGGCTGAGCAGCCAGGCTAATCTCAAGAGGGGTCAATGTGAGCCGTAGGGGAGTTACATAGAGATTCACAGTGACAAGTATCCAAATAAACACTTAATCTCAAGGTTTCTTGGTCAAACAATTATTAATTTGTTTAACAGTCAGTTTGAATAAGCCTTTTTCAGAAGGAGCAATATAATAGTAAGACACACATACACTCCAAAATACACACTCTTAGTTTCTCTAAATCAAGTACCCATTTGGGATGGCACATAGACACTTCCTACACCCTCAGGTGACTTAAATAGCTAGGATACTGTAGACATTAATATATCACTGGTACTTTAAGAGCAATACTGAGATGAGTGTTAAAGTAAAGTGATTTCACAATAAAACAAGAGATCATACAAATATTCTGAAGCAAGTAATTACTTTTGAACCCCCCAATGCAAAGTAAATTAACCTTTTCCTGGAGGGAAGGTAAGACACAAGCAGAGGAGAGAAGAGTCATTGAGGGAGCCAGGCCAGCCAATGTCAATTGGGCAAAAGTCTAGGTGAGCTGAAGCACTTCTTGCAGGTAAGTAAAAGATTTGCACAATGTTTTAGAAGTCGTTGTAGAAAAAGTAGTATCACTGTAGGGTCACAAGCTGGGAGGGTTGTGCGAGGTAGAAGTTGCAAGCAACTCTACAGAGGCAACCAAGACAAGTCTCAACTGAGATCAAATAAGGCTACAACAAGGAGAGGTAAGTCTTCTCAAACTTTACAGTACCTTTGGTTAGAAGAATGGGTTCCAGCTGGCTTCTGTTCCTGTGCAGCTCTGTGGATACTGTTGTTCCTGGGCCTCAGTTGTGGGGACAAGAGGGGGGACTTCTGGGACCCTTTCACTGCAATAGGACGGTCAGCGGCAGAAAAGAATAAGCTTCTATTCAGCAGCACTTTGTGGCTTCAGCTTCTCGCATCTCAGCAAATAGCACCACCGCAGACTCTCGGATACCACTCTGGACATTCCTCGCATCTGGGGTCCAGCACTCTATTGAGGAGGCTCATGCTTTGTTAGTCCTGCTTACTGGGAGTCCAGAGGATCTTCCACAACCTCGGGTCTGACTTAAAAGTGATGCACTCCGTTTGGTGTTCCTCTCCCTGGCACTTCTGGTTCAGCAGCAGCAGCAGAAGTACAGCCAGCCCCGAAAGGATGTCCAAACGAGTTCACTTTGGAGTTGATTGGTGCCACCAACTCAAGAGGAGAAGTCATCCTTGCAGGGCTTCTCTATTTGAGGCGAATTCGAGGCAAATTCAGAGCTTCAGCACAACAGCAGGGCTTCACTGAGCAAACCAACGGACCAGGAGTTGCAGCAAGTGTCTCTTCCAAGTTTTTCTTGAGACTCCTTTGTCCAGTTGTCGACTCTGCCTTCCAAGCCAAAAAGCCTCACCTTTTATGAAGGTTTCTCCCATTCATTCCAGCCTAGCTGTCAATCACACAGCAGGGAGCCTGTCCTTACCAGACCTTTGGGTGCATTCCTATAACCAAGGGGATTAAGCACAGGGAGGTCTGGCATCTCCCTCACTTCCTGCTCCTGCCAGACATACTGGAGCCAGAGGCGGGCTTCACTTGTGAATCCCGCCAAAGACAAAACAAACAAAGGGACAAAAACAATCTCAAGAAGGTCCTTTCCAGCAAAAAATGCCAAAAAAAGAAGACCTGGGCCATTTTGACAAAATGTGCACCCCTGGGTGCTTTACTGCAGCTGCAAACGCAGCCCGCCGTAAAAATACACAATGGTAGTAAAAAGTAAACCACTGCCACCAGCCATTAATTGTAGAAACTAGACAAAGGGGATACTAAGTAACCCCTCCAGTACCCTATGATAAGACAGTGTGTGCTATGTCGAGAATGTTACAAATTGTAAGTAAAGTCAATTTCACTTCACTGCTCTTGGAAGCAATAGTTTCAAGAGAAGGTAATTAAACCATTGGGAAATGTAAGAGACTTCCCTGTGCCACTGCACTGAAGGTGCTGTGTGTCACAATGCAAAGATGATGCCTATGGAGTATGTCAGACTCCAAAACCAAAAGAAACTCAGTGTTAAATCACAGAAAAATACATGAGATAGTGGGAAAAATGTTTCACTCTCTCCAGGTTAAAACTGAAAAAGTCCTAGAGTCCAGCAAAAGTGCTGGGGGTCTATAAGGTAGAGAGGAATTAGCACATTTCTGAGAATTCTGCCTAGCATTTTTCAGCATATTTTAAAAATGTATGTTTAACCATGTCTATAACTGGGTTTTCGTCATGTATCTGGGGTTATAGCCCCGGTATGTAGTTTGGCAAATTAGTGTGTACATATTGTATAGAGTATTTGTTGGAAAGACTGTTTTGGGGTTTATTGATTGATATGGGTTGTAATAAAAATGTGTTGGGCATTTTACTTGTTTGCTTTCTACAGTCCTCTGTTTGTGCTATTGATTTATGAAAGTTATGAACGTGACCTTTTGGTGAACTTTTCACATTCTGTTTCCAGAACTCAGAGTGTGCACATGTTCTGTGTTTGGCTCTTGTGAAGATCTATTCATTAATTGGAGCAGCTGAAGGTGAGTGATAGTGTGTGTTTTCTATATATTATCTGTACATTTTGAATTGTTGTATTTCTAAGATAAATGAAGTATTTGTAGGTTTCTGATTTTGTCAAGTTTATAAGTATTGTTTGGCAAGTAGTGTTTTCAATATTTTACTTCAGTGTTTTAGGAGAGTGATGAAGCCGTATGGCATGTTATGCAATGCTCATGTGGGACAACAATATATTTCATACTAAAGGTTGACATTGATATTGGATGATGTGATATGAAAATGGATGTATAAGAAACCCAGTGTGTAACAAGGAGTATAACTCTGCCCTTGACCAATAATGTGGCAGTGTGTGTCCTTTGTAGTTGGATATTAAACAGTTTTTCTGTGACCCTACATTGTTGATTGTGTACTGTCTTCGAATTGTGGAAGTATTTGAATGTGGCTTTAAAATTGAGAAGTTTTAGGAGTAAGCACATCTGGTGCATGCGTTCTTGCTAGTCTTTTAGAAATAATAATCAACAACTATATTTGCCACTTTCACAATTTGCTTGGAAATGGTGTGCTTTGGAAGGTCAGGATTCTATTTGGGTTTCATAATATGTAATGCAATATGTTGTTATGCAATGCACCGATATAGGGAGATGTCAAATGAATGGCGGTGCATAGTGGGATGGGAAAACAGTATTATTGATGAGGTTTGCTAAAATAGCTGTTTGGAGCTGGCCAGGGCATTTGTAAATTCCAACTCTAGTGGAGTGGGGATGGGCAGTGAAGAGAGGACATACTGCTGATAGATTTTGTTGCGTAGTAGTGATTGGTTTGTATGTGAAAGGTAGGGTAGTGGGTAAGGCTGTTGGACCTATGATGGTTGAATAGGTTGAAACAAGTGAGGTGCTTGACTTTACATGTTATCTGATGAGAATGACTAAGAAGAACTGATTAAGTCGATGTTGGGACAAGCAAGGGGGTGGCAAGGCCCAGTTATTTATTATATTTATATATTAAATGGGAGGTAGGAGGAGGATGGTCTTGATAGGGCACAGTTATGTGACTAGCAGTAGACTGAATGCTGTCTGTTTAGAATTGGTGTTCAGTTCTTAAGAAGGGGCTCATAAGTTGTAAAAACTGGAGCTGAGTGGCACAAGTAAGTGGCACTGTATTATCTTGCAGATCTTTTCTGTCATTCTTTTTCTCATGAAATGAGGACACACTAGCGATGCATGCAGGTTTGGTATATCAAAGCAAAGAAATTATCACGCAACACCTTTTTGAATGTGAATGAAGAAATAGTGCACAAGTATGTCATATTGTTTTAAGTGAACATGCTTTCTCTTTAGAAGTTGTTTGGGTATTGTAGTCTGAAGTTATGGTTAGAGTATGTGAGTTGTTACTGAAGACATGTATAGTGGTAATGGGAAATGGTATTATTGATGAGGTTTGCCAAGGTAGATTTGTGGGACTGCCCAGGGCACTTGCCCATGAAAACCCTAGCCAGAGTGGGGATGGGCAGTGGAGGGAGGATATACACACTTATATGCACTGTTGAGTAGCAGTGGTAGTAATTAGTTTGTAAATGAAAGGCAGACAGTGAGTCAGGCCATTGGCCTATGATGCTTAAATAGATGGAAACCAGTGAGATGGTTTATTTTGCATGTTTTTTGATGAGGATGGCTAAGGAGGACTAATTAAGTGGGTGTTGGGAGAAGCAAGGGTGTGGCAAGGTCCAGTTATGTGACCAGGAGTATACTTAATTGTGTGTGTCTGGAGTTGGCTTACAGTTGTTAAGTAGAGGCTTTCACACTGTGAAAACTGGAGCTCAGTGGAAGAACTAAGTGGCATTGCGTTATGTTGGAGCTATGTGGTCTTATCAAGTTACTTATGAATTTAGGACATACCAGAAATTAAGGAATAGTTGGTTGTTATATTAAAGTAAAGATGTGTTACATATTATTTTGCAACACCTTTATGAATGTGAATGAAGAAATGATGGTATTTTCTGTTTTAAATTGTACTCTGAAGTTATGTGCAGGGTATGTGAGGTATTATTTAAGAAGTGTATGGTGGCACGGGGGTAACAGTATTACTGATTAGGTTTGGTAAGTTAGCTTATTGGGCTGCTTAGTGGACTTGGCCATTCAAACTCTAGTGAGAGTGGAGATGTGTAGGTGGATATTCATGGTGATATGCTTTGTTGAGTAGCAGTAGTTTTGATTTATGTATAGGTGAAAGGCAGGATAGTTGGTCAGTGCATTGGATTATTATGTTGAAATATGTGTAAAAACGTGAGGTGGTTCATTTTGCATGTTTTTTATTATGATGGCTAAGGAAGACTGATTAAATGGGTGAGGGGAGAAGCTAGGGTGTTGCAGGGCCCAGTTATGACAAGCAGTATGCACATGGTGGGTACCTGGAGTTGGCCTAAAGTTGTTAGCTAGATGCTTCTATGGTGTAAAAACTGGAGCTGGGTGGTGCAACTGTGAGAGATGTGCTCCATCTGAGCACATCTCCTGTCAGGAATTAAAAACAGGAAAAGTATTCGAATCTCAGACAGATTCTGAGTTGCGAATAACTATTAGATCTGGGCTGATGGCCACAGGGTTTTACATCCTGTAGCCTTGACCTACAAAGGGCTGGCGGTCCATTAAACCCATCTTTGCCTGTCAGCCTGGGCATGAAACTTATATTATATATTGAAAATATAAAGAAACACAATGCTTGACCTTCAGCTTTTTTGTAAGATGCCACCAAGAAAGCCACAGTGATTCATCAGAAATTATCCTCTGCAGGGAAATACATTTCTACAGTGTAAGATTTCAAAAAGAAGTGTTGTTAAATCTGTAGATACAAATCCTGTAGATAACAATACCTACTATCGATAATATTTTTGAAAATTTGCAATTTCAAATAGGAGATGTGTCAACAGAATATAATCATGGAACCAAGAATGTCTTTCTTGAAATACTAACTAGAATACAAACTAGTAAACGTGTATCAAATGTGTTACTAGCTAGTAAAAAAAAGAAAGATTTCTAGAGGAAGAGGTACCAAATGTGCTATCAATTTGAAATAGAGAAATAAAGATATATGTATATAGGAAAATGTATCACTCTCTGGTTTTTACATATCTTTGGAGAAGTGTGAAACCAAAATCTAGATATGTGGTAAAGTGTTTTTGCAGAAGATAATAGTAGAAGTAATAATTAAGAAAGCTTTTGATATGAAAAGAAAATTGTTAATTTTCTTATTCAATACACTTAAGAAATTACTTAAGGTGACTACACCATTCTATACAAATGTAGAAACAGTTGATGTACTTACACGTGACAACTTTTTTGATGTGTTTGGTGGAGAGTAGAAACACACTTCTCATTAGGACATTTTTTTTATATGAGGAGAGTTACATTCAATGAATGAATGTTCCCCTAGCTATTGATGAGAGTGGATGTAGCTAGGAAGTCTGAAATGGTGTGATTTCTAAAAAAGAAGACATCTTACGGTGTGATAATGCAGAAATGGAAAGTGTAGGTCAGTCAAAAATAAAACCAAAGAAGGATTGTGAGGTATGGACATGCAATGTTTTGTGTAATATCAATACGTTTTCTTTAAAAGTGTTAAATAGATGTTTGCAAGTTTTGCACAAAAATGATAATTTTCAAAGACAGATCAAGATGCTATAAAAAATAGATCACTGAATGTCGTGAAAAAACATGACTTTTGGGTCATTCTCTAGCTCGACTTGATAAAAGTAGATGTAAGTAAGTATCATCATATACAGATGCTGACTGCACATCAAACTACAATTACATATACCTTGTAGTTAAACTGTATGAGCGCAAAACACTAGTATGTGTTTTACAGTTTTAAATCAAATATTTTGCATTGTTTGAGTTGTCTTCTACTGAAATACCTGATATTTTTTGTGTATCTCGTCGACACACTTTTTATAATTTGTTTAGATACTTCAACCTTTTTTTGGTTTATAGTCCTTTCAAGGACGATTCCAATGTGCCAATGATATTCTTTTGTGCTTGGATCTGCACTCCAAATGACTCCATTGTGGCTGAAACAATAATTACTAAATATTTTTCTTCATATGTTGTCACTTGTAATTTGTGCGACTCCTGCACCAGATATGATACGATAGACTCTTAGTCATTTAAATTTTAGTTGATTTTATTTTTCATGTATTATTTTCATACATTCCAGTCATCATCTAAGTTTACATGAAATACACTTTTATCCTCCCAACACGTGTTTCTCCACAGCTTTTAGCCGTGGTTCCTCAGGAGAGATTCTGTACACAGAAAACTAATAGTAATTAAGAATACGTTTAACAAAATTATTGAAAATTAAGCTCAACATAACATTGGTCAATGATCATTTCACCTTTAACACTTTATAAATGCACTCTCTTGAGCTTTTGTATCATCTCTGTATAGAAAACAAGACTAAAGAAGAGGAACACTATTGTATTGAGTTAAATATTCTGGTTAACTCACCCTTTCTTTTTTTCTTTTTCTTTCTTTTTCGAAATATAATTGTAGTTCATTTGATTTCAAGACTTGAAAAATGGGTTTCTTTTATACCAAAATTGATAGTCTCAAGTGCAACTATTGTACATTGAGGAGAAAATTAAACACACTGTATAAGATGTTTGGAAATACCTTTATCTGTATGTGTTTGCAGAAGAAAGAACAATTTGACACAAGAGAGGCATTTTATGTTTGTAGAGACTTAGTTTTTTTTATCAAAGAAGTAATCCTCAAAGAAGTGTTTTGAATGACATGATTTAGCATGATATCCCTTCTGTGCTTCAAAAATGTAACATGTTTGAAGTGATTGCATTGCAAACTGCTCAACCTCTCCAAGTTATTGTTAAATTGCAAAGAAAAATGTCCAATCTGCCTAAGAAATCATTAGTGGAACGTGTTAGAGGCAAAGTTGTGTGTTTACATCTCAATTTGGAAGAAAATGTGGACACTCTAGGAGTGAAGCGTGACATTGCAGATGCTTTGTTTGTTTTAGTATATGGTGTTGCCACTAAAGATAAGAACATTTGTCAACAGCTTATAGATATTGGAAAATTTAAAAACGCATTGGCATTTCTATTGGGACACAATGATTTATACAAAGGCACTCTGACAGTTCCAGACTTGTCTATGCTTGATGGTGAGTCAACAAACAAAAGCAGTGAAGGTCCGTTTCAGCATATATCTGTCGCAGAAGGGAATAGTTTGTATGATGTCCGTCGGCTGGGCAGGAGCCCTTTCTGCACCGTCTCCAACAGCTGATCCTCACCAGCTGATAAATCATTGCTGTGCCTGACAGAAGCAAGTCTCAAAGGGTATCCAGCCCCATAGATGCCTGGGTAAGCTGACTGCTGCTCCCCATTTCTAGAGGACCTCTACACCTCCAGCTACCTGATATCCGACATTCATTAATGGCATTTATCCCATTTTTCCACGTGCGAAACAACGTGGAGTCCCTCAAAATGTCCGCCGCCACCTTGTTTCTTCGGTTGCCTAGCAACCTGATCGCTGCTCACTGGAGGAACACCTGCATTTGCCCAGCCCAGCATAGCTGGAAGGCGCTAGCTGGCACTCTGGGTAAAGGCACTGGTTCAAGGCACCAGGCCTGTCTGTGCCTGTCTGCCGTACGGCCATCGGCCAGTTATACTGTCCACCCTCCTTCCCTATGGGCCATCAGGAGCAGCACAACCTCACTGGAAGCCGCGCCTGCATGGAGGTAAGCTCCTGGCATGATCACGCTGCCTTGAAGCTTTTCGCTCCATGCTGTAATCTCACGATCTGCCATGGATTATCCCGCAATCCGGTGCATCCACATCTAGAAGTGCAGCACTAGCCAACAGCTGATCGCTTCCACCGCCACATCCACCGTGATTCCCAAATAACCCCAATAACAAAACCTCCGCATAAGCTCCTCACCCTCCCTCAGGACTACACCATCCTTAGACAGGACTGCAATACCGCCAAAGGTGGGGGTGTCGCCCTCATCTATAAAAACATCCTGGCCATTAGACTGTGTAACCAACAATGGGACAACAACGCTGATCTTCTCTATGCTAAACTGGCTCTCTCCCCCAACTGCACCATTAACCTCATAGTCACATACAGACCAGCAGGCTCTTCCCCCGACTATCATAAGGCTCCACTAAAACCATCCTGCTTGGTGACCTAAACCTGGGCCTAGATGACCCCAAGGATAAGGCTGCCGCACTCTTAGCCAAGGATCTCTCCCACATGGGGTTCCAACACAAAGTCACTAGTTCAACCCATTGCAAAGGCCAATCCATCGACTGGATAGCAGATCATAACTGCTCATCGGCGATCTCCTCCATCTCAGCCCTCCCTTGGACAGATCACTATTTCATCCAATTCTCCATCCCAACCACACCCACCCGGAAAACTCTTACTTATGCCCCTCCCGCCAAAGTGAGAAGCTCTAAAAAACTCACGGCCAATAACCTCGCTCTGCTTCTTGATATCCCTGAACTGAAGCATTCTTTTAACCAAGTTCCCACCTCTCTCGCCAACCTCTACAACAAGGCCCTCACCCAAGCCATTGACTCCATTGCCCCGCTGGAAGAAAAAAAAGAGAAAAAATCCATGCACTCCAACTCCTGGTTCTCAGAAGAACTATCGGCATTACGCATCAAGAAACGCAAAGCCCTATCCAACTGGCAATCTACATCCAACAAATCCTCCCTCAACGAGTTCAAAGAAATCTCACGCACCTACAAAAAGGCCATATTCAAAGCCAAATCCGAATGATGTAATCAGAGAATTACCAAAGCTAGCTCCAAATCCAGAGAAATATTTTCTATACTATATTCAAAGAACTCAGCACTCCCGGGTCCAGCCCTGACGAGATCATCAAGGATGAAGCATGGTGCACAGGCATCCAGACAGCCCTCCTTAATAAAGTGAAAACGCTCCAAGACAAAATAGCATCTCAACGTAAAGCACTCAACAACCTCCCCATGTCCCCCTCACTCCCCTCTCACAACCCTCTCCCGCAAATACCACTCTTTACCTTGAGAGATTTTACTGAGCTAGAAGTCCCCGCCCTACTCAAAAGTATCAAACCTTCCACATGCAAAGGGGACATTTTCCCACCCACCATCATCAAAGAGTGCTCAGAAGCACTCACCCCGTTCACAACAGCTTTCATCAATGCTTCTTTCTCATCAGGAACCATAGCTCAATGCCTAAAAGAAGACTGGGTTTGCCCACTCTTAAAAAAACCCTCACTAGATCCTGCTGCCCCCAACAACTATCGCCCCATCACCACTGTCCCCTTCCTCCTCAAAATCCTAGACAAAGCCGCCCACAACCAAATACAGCAATACCTCGAAACCCATGCTATTCTAGGTAGAAGACAGTCGGGTTTCCGCAAAGGCCATGGAACCGAAACTGCCCTCCTAGATTTAAAGAATAAAATCACTAGTATAATGGACACAGACAAGCCTGCCCTCCTCCTACTACTCAACCTCTCCGCAGCGTTTGACTTAGTAGACCATGGCATCCTCACATCCCACCTTTTCAATTCTGCTCATTTCTCCCATGAAGCAACGACTTGGATCACCTCATTTCTAGAAGGTAGAGCCATGAAAGTGTACTCTGACCAGGCTGACGCTCCCCCAACCACCATAAACTGTGAAGTCCCGCAAGGGTCTTGCACCGCACCAAACCTCTAGAACCTCTTTACTAAACCCCTCTTTGACTTACTGGATTCTCTCGGCATAGCCTACACAAACTATGCTGATGACACACAAGTACTCCTTCCACTCACAGGAGACTATACACAGGACACAGAAGCACTCCTCAACATCTACAGCACGATAAAAACTTGTATGGCTATCAATGGTCTTTGCCTTAACGGCGACAAAACAGAGATCATCATCCTGGCCCCTGGCAAAATTCTATCCAAGCTCAGCCAAGACTACTCACACATGCCTATCGATAACATTAACATACCTGTCTCCACTGCCGTGAAGACCTTAGGAGTCTATCTTGATGCTACACTCTCTATGACAAGACAAGTCAGCGCCATCTCCTCTTCATCCGCTCTGACCACTAAACTCATCTATGCCATAAAACCCTATATTACCACTCCCAAATGCCTCTCCATCGCTAGAGCCACGAAAGGAGCTAGACTTGATTATTGCAACGCCCTCTTAGCCGGCACATCCTCGAAAAATCTAAATAAGCTCCAAATCGTGCAAAACAACGCGCTCTGTGCTGCCCTGCACATCCCTAAATCTGATCATGTATCGCAGGCCCGAAGAAATGCCCACTGGCTCCCAGTCAAGGAAAGAATCAACTTCAAAATACTCACCATCTCATATAAATGCATTAACCACACTGCTCCCTCCTACTTATCAGAAACCATAATCAGGAAATCCTCCTGCTGGCCCATAAGAAGCCACCTTGCTAACCAACTCCAAGTCCCAAACATAAGAAAAAATGTTGGAAAAGAAAAGCTGGAGGCATTGGCTTCCCACACATAGCACCCAAGCTCTGGAACGATCTCCCCATCGCTCTCAGAGCCGAACCCTCTCTGTACTCCTTTCGCAAATCCCTGATATGAACTGCTCCTTAATGCGCCATGCCTGCACTGCTAGCTCATGTATCTAAAATTGCTAGTGTAAAACAAAAATGACTTGTAATCATCATCGTACCTATTTCTGTAACTTCTGGTTGTATCAACCTGCCTTTTGTAACCTGCTTTTTTGTAACCAGCCAATATTCTACATGTAACAGTGCCGCGATGCTCATGGGCTGATTGTGTGCATTAAAGAAATGTGAATAAATAAATAAATAAATACATACATACATACATACATAAATATATATGAAAATTACACTTTTAATGCCATACACTTGTGTGACATCATGGGCAACAGTTTAGAATTGTATCAAATGAAAGCAATGAAAGGGGCGAAAATCAGTATCTGGGAAAAGACATTAGTAGCCCATTGTTTCCCAATGCTTTTTTCAACTGGTACAGAAGGGAGATTGGATGATCTGAAGGTGTGACTCTTTGCTTCAGAATATTGTTGTACAAGAATGTAATCTGAAGATTCACAATTCCACACAATGTTGAATATATTGTTCACTTATTGTATGAACGTACATTTTCAACATTATGTTATGCTGTTGCTCATCACTTCAGACTGGAACTAGATTTCAAATTCTTTCTGCATGTGAGGTGCTGCAACAGGTGAAAGAACAAAATGAAGTTTTAGAGTGTAATCTTACGAATATTCTTGCTACAATGAGAGGAACAAGAGAATATGGTAATGGTGCACTCCTATATTCAATCCTGGATACGGACGCCGACTCTCTTCAGTTTACTCCTACCTGTGCAGGACTGAACACTGCTGAAGGTAGGCTGCCCCGTCGGCTTGTTATAGGTTAGGGATCCTCAATAAATAGCACCCTGTGGAACTCTTTTCGAACTCCGCTATTTCACTTGCTTTACAACTGGCATACTAATCCATACTTACCTGACGCTGAGGCTTCTTTTCGAGGTGACTCCAGTGGCAGTTAGCATTTTGCCGACTCCGGCGCACATACATTGTGATCACTTTGGTAGGTGTTCTTCTTTCTTCAGTATCATTTGAATTTATTAAGGCGGCATTGGCATGACTCTATTCACTCTTTAGTTTACAGGTTCACGTACCTATTCACTCATTTTTTGGAGACATGTTTGGGTCTCTGTAGATTACTACTATTCACCCCAAAATGTAATGGACGTTTCCTGTGCTGCAATGGTTAGTGAGCCATTATGCCCATATCTCCTGTGTAGTCTTTACCCTTTCAAGCATTTCACCTCGGGCTTTGTGCCTCTGTACCTATTTACCTCTTAATAGACTGCACAGTAACTAGACATCTGTGCCATCTAATAAATCACCAATACAACTTTCTACTATTTTTGACATATACCAATATTTTTTTCTATCTGTGTAGTTATCCCATTGGACAGACAGCTTAGGCTCTTTATATTTTTTTGACTAATACAGCAAGATCCCATGTAATGAACAAAGATGTGAGGCACTCCCATATTAGTAGATCTCACATTACGTCTTTTTTTCAGATATTACAGAAAAGCAAATTATACTTACCCTGTATTTTGGAACCATCTGCACTGTATTTCAGCCTCTGTGTTCTACGTTGTTACAACAGGATCTGCACCATTTCGTTCTCATGGATTTTTCCCTCACCCTGTCATTGTTTTCAACAATCAGGTAACATATTGTTTTTTACTTGATTAGCGTTTGACGCTATAGGAATACATGGTGGTCCTCGACCCCTACTAGGCGTTTTCACTAAGGTGGAGGCACTGCCCACAACCAGTTGATACTCATTATATCTATGCTTAATGGATTTGATTGTTTCTTTAATGTATGTTGAAAGGAAATATAGGAGACATCTTAGGTTTTATCCTAACATTCATTGATTGAACTCAATAGATTTTGTTCGGTTTGAAAAATATACACAAGTAATGTATACAAGGACTGCCATATTCAATACATATTTTTCTAAAGCTATGTACCTATGTAATTGAGTAGAGTTGTAATATTACACTACAGAAAGTCTGCTTATAATCAACTTCAATTTTATTTCTCAGTCCGTTTAGGCCTTCGAAGAAGAGGGCGTTATCCCTCGAAATGCGTAGCCACTAAGAATGGACAACTGTAGACTATTACTCTACAAAAATCCTTTGTCTTCAAAACTGTTGTTTCTTCTCTTTTTCAAAACTGTTTTTCTTCCGTTATATTGTACTTTGTTGAAAAAATATATCTATACATTTTTGTTCTACAAGAATCGTGTGTGGAATTTATTATTGAACTCTTAATATTGTTTAACCTAAATAGACACATTTCAGAGATTGTAGTAGTAGGTTTAACCAACACAAGATAGTGTGCAGGGGACAGGAGGATTCAAAAGATCAATCTTCTCCTTGTTTTGTGTACAATGAGAGGAACTAAATTATATTGCTATAGGAGACATTCTGAGGTTAGATGCATGATCAGAAACTTGGGCAATGAGTATGGTTGGAATGTTTTTGCAGAATGGATTTGTGAAACTAATCCACAGAAAGAAATTATAGAACACATGAGACCAGGAGAATTTGTTGTATGGATCCTGTAAGTGGATCCGTTTTTTTTCATCACACATTTTTATCCATGTTACACTTTATATGTAATAAAGAAAATGGTTGATTAGGTACTGTGGTATACTGCTTTTGGAACAAAGAATACCAGGCACGTGGGGCTCTACATATACATATTATGTTGTGGATTGAAGATGCTCCTGAGCTTGGTAAGGAAAGTGATAGCTGTGTGATGGAGTTCATTGAAATATATGTTACTCGTTCCATTACAGCTCAGCACGTGAATGCTGATCTATGGAACAAGGTGGGAAGATTTCAAAAGCACTCATGGGAAAGTACTGGCAGAGAAAATACAAAAGTAGAGACAACTACTACCCTCAATGGATATTTGTCTTTGCAAGTCCTGTGACACTAGTTGGTGGAGTGAATAGTTTAATGTCATATGTTCGATACCATGTTATGGGTAAGTCACCAAGAAATACATATAATTTAAAAAGAAGTAAGGAATGCCAATTCCGTAATGATTACAATCCTGTCATTGTTCAGCTATAGAATGCAAATACTGATGTACAGTTTATTGCTGTTGCTCATCATGTTACAACATACATGACATAAACAGAAAAGAACAATGCAGCTGAAGTGTGGGCAGATTTATCCGCAGATAAATGTCTTAGAAACCGCTAAGCTTTGGTTTTAAAATGCTTTCACATAGATAGTGTGGTACCTACAAAGCTTCAGATCGGCTCACTAGTTTGCCTCTGTATGGATGTAGCATTAATGTAGTTTGGTTAAGTCTTGGACCAGCTAGTACTAGAAATCGGGTATTGAAGTTTTTGAGTGAAATTGAGCAGTTAGCTGAAGCAGTACCTGAGATTACAGACATTTGGAAAAACAACTTGATAGATAAATGTTATCCCAATTGATCTGAAATGTTGGAGGATCTTTGTTTATATGAAGTAGCACAATGCTACTCATATAGAAATGTTGAAGCAAACAGTGACATAGGTCAGTTTAAAGTACATGTTTGTAGTGGATGTCTAGTGAGACATGAGAAGGCAAGTCTCATTAACCACATGAAACTGTCTTTCCAAACTGCAGAGAAAAGGGAATTATTTTATTTTTGTATTTTGTAGTTGTTCTTCACATTGTGTGACGAGAGTGGTTTGCTTGGAAGTTTTGAAACTTTTGGCAAATTTGCTTAAAAAGCTTTATTAAATATTCAAAATGTGAGAAGTACTTGGAGTTACTAGAGAAAAAACTATTTCAAGAAGAACTTCTGGCAGCAGAATTGTCAAAAGACTCCTGAGGGAAGCCATGATTCTGCAGTAGGAAATCAAAATGTGCGTGGTGATCAAATTATTCAAACTGATGTTGAGCTTGCCATGGAGGAAGTAGAAAGTGCAATGCAACAAAGTAAAGTTGCAGATAAGAATTGTGATGAAATTGTTAGTAAACTTAATGTGCAGCAAAAGGAAGTTTATTATAAAAATTAAAGAAAGGTTCTTACATGGTTTACAGTATGACAAGCGTGAATGTTCTTGTGTGCAATTCAAACCTGTATTATTGTATGTTAGTGGACAAGCAGGAAAAGGTACATCGTCCTAATTCATGAAATAAGAGCTATGATCAAAATTAAACGGATTCTTCTTTGTCATGCATTGTAACTGCTCCAACAGGTTTCACAGCATTTAATGTAGGAGATGTTACTTTACATCGCCTGTTGGTGCTACCAGTAGAGCATGACAACAAACTACAGTATCAAAAACCTGTAGTGCAGCACAAGAAGTAGGAAAAGTTCTTAGAAAAAGAAATACCTTGATTGCAGATTAAGTGATCTTGGTGTCTAACTTGATGCCAGCTTTAATTTTTTGAAGACTGACTTCGTTTTGTTTTGAGGTTAACATGTACTTTTTTTTGGTACTTGTTTTTATCATTAATGATGCATCAATTAAATGAATAACTTTTAATGCATATCGTCATAATCAGAACTTACAGAATATATTTCATAGCAAGAAGAAGTATATTTACCATCAATTGGAGGAACCAAAAAGAATAATAAACACATAAGGGCATTCACTCCTCGAGCATTTGAATTATACCATACACCTCTCTCCACATTTTAGTGGAAAAAAACAATGAGTCCCTCATGGGAGCCAGGCATAAAAAGATCCCAAACGATAGCCGGGAGGAAGGAAAGTTCCAACCCTAATGCCCTAAGGGCCCTTCTACGCAGCTCAACCAGAGCATCACAAAGTGTGAGGAGGTGTTGTACTGCATCTGTACCGCCTAGGAGTTTTAGACCACTGGCCAACAATCTCAAGTGTGTTCACGGCATTAAATTTAAGACGAAGACAGTCTCACACAATAAGGATACCCAGAAACTTTCAAAAATACGAGGGGGCCCGCTGCCTTTCAAATATGTTGGGATAGAACCCATCAGCCATAGGCTTGGCAGCCAGGGTGACCATCATTTGCTCACGGTTGAGTGTCACCAGTTTCTCCTTCATCACAAGCTTGAATTGGTTTAAGAGAATAAGAACAATGTTTGCAGTGAACAATTTAAACAATGTTGCCACCGAGTAGCTTCCTCCCCGGCTCCCGAATGAACAAACAGCCCCCAGAATTCAAGCACAGCGCACCTTAAATCCACTCAGATGAGTCATGGGACTGGCTTCAAGAACAATGTCAAGATAAACATACTGGCTCACAACCTCAGTTTGAATACCCTTCATGTTCCAGCCCACACTGACTGCATGTTTGCGGGAAATATCAAAAACCATGATCTTAGTTTTGGCAGTATTTACCTTCAAAGAGTTCAGAACCGAGTAGGAGTTGAGGTTATCCAAAGAGTTTGGAAGCCGCCTGGTGTGGAGTCCAAGATGACAATGTCATCTGCGTACCCCATCCATAGTACCACCATGTCACCAAGCTTCGGTGGGAGACCGTTAGGATCAACCGGAGCAAGCCCCATTTCAAAGAGGCACAGGTTGAAGAGGATGAGGGTCAGGAGTCGACCCTGCTTCAGGCCGACATCCATTTGGATACAAGCCGAAGTTCCCTCATCACCTTCAACCTTATTTTAACACTGGCCTCAGTGTGCAGCATCATAATCATCTTTAATAAGCCAGGTGAAATCCCCCAACCATTTAACTTCCCCCACAGCCTAGCAGTTCAAATGTGTTGAAAGCAGCAGGTTAATCCTCAAATTCAGCATAAATAGGTTGCATGCAAATTATCAGTGCTTGTCAACAATGGTTGAGAGTGCCGGTATATTGACAGATGTTGAGCAGCCCTTTCTGAAACCAGTCTGGTTCCAGGGGATTTTATTGGTCTCTGCCCAAGTGGTCAGCTCGTCCAGCAGAAACCACACAAAGACCTTGGATGAAATGTCCAACATGGCCTAAATGCGATAATTGTGCTGATCTGTTTGAGCACCCTTCTTATACACCAGAACCAGGATGCTGCCATTCCAAGAGCAAGGGAGGACCTGGGTGATAGCAATACAGCTAAGTAGGTAATGGAGGACCCTTGCCCAAAGGGGAACGTTGGCCTTGATGATCAGATTGCAGAGGCCATTCGGCCCCAGAGCTCTGGAGGATCTGCTAGCACCAATGAAGCCAGCAACACCCTGTGTGTTTTTCCCACAAAAGCCAGTGCCCTATTTCCCTAGGGACAAAGGACTGTCTCAGTTGAGAATCGCCCAGGGTAGATGTAATGTAGGTGATCCATTCAGACTCAAGGACAGCATTAAGATTTAACGAAGGAGAGCCTTGGCCATTGACATCTGCCAGAATGTTTTTGTTTTGTTGTTAACTGTAGTCATCAACAGATCACACCACGTGCGCCATTATCTTGTATACTTGTGGTATCTAAGCCACTTAGAATAGGAGATATTTATCTCCCACCTTCCTACAGCATGCGCCTCTGGGTCTGCCACTTCCTGGGACAGTTTCCGTAGATCTACGTGGACCAATCTCTTTTTGTCGCAAATAGTTCTATCATAGCAGTGTCTATGTAACTGAGCAGTGCCAGCAGCCCTCAAATTATTCCCTGTGTTGACCATTGGGACACTCTCAAAGACCTGTGCAAAAAGGCCCTCAAATTGTGTTATTATCACAAGGCCCACTGCTACATCTTCCCCCAGGTAGAAACAGGCCCCATTGTTGGAAACTGAGACAAGACCCTGTGTTACTGTCACCACAGCTGGGACACACCATGTCTAGAGATAGGATGACAGAAAAATGGTCGCTCTCCAAACAATGGAGAATGCCCATATCAATTACGACAGATGGGTAATTGTCCACAAATGCTAGTCAATGATGCTGGAGCTAGAAGACTGGCACTGTGTGAACTGTGGTGGACAGTACGAGTGTCGGGCTCCGATCATCATAGCAAAGCCCTGGAGTACAGCTGAGTTGCCCAGCACTGACCCCTGGAACATCTACGGTCGAATCTAGACTCACGCCTCGGACCAGAATAATGTGCATCCATCAGCCCAGTCTCTGAATTTTGAATACTGGGAATCCTAGAGTTGAAATCCCCAACCAGGATAGTTGTCAGAGCATTAATCTCAGCATCACGCCACCCGACCATATCACTATGCTTGCACTATGGGGGAGAGCATATGGAGGGTCAAATATGTGAACAAGCAAAATGTCCTGTGCCCCAGATGAGTTAATCCTAGACAGTCAATCAATCAAGCTATTTGGTGAATCGCATTGGATCTCGGTCATAGGCAATGGTTTTTTGGCACCCAAGATTAAACCACCCTTTGGCCTACCCAGATTCCCTTTAATTGCAGGTTTATGGAGTATTACCCACCCTTCAAGCATCAGCAGGTCAACCATCCAGGTCTCCTGCTAAGCCAGGACACTAAAGCAATCCACATGCCAAAACAAGCCCTTGTCCTCTAACAGATGTGCATGCCCCCTGGAGTTCCAGCTGATAAAGAAAGAGGAGTGGTTAGGGAAGCCTCAGATTTCTCTGTCAGACCATCCCTGCAAGTCACTCCCAGTGGGTGTCTTCGTTGGCTGTACCAATGGATACCTCCCCCATAATCATATTGGGCATCCCAGAGCCCTGTAAAATTATAGTTGTGACAGTAGAGCTTTTCTGGGGCAGGTGGAGCTCCCACTTGAAAAAAGGCACAGCTTCAAATACATTCCTAGCCAAATATAAAGAACAATTGTGAGTGATCGATGACATAGTCAACCATGGAGTCCAGTGATAGATAAACAAAGGAACTGACGTATTCTGCACCCTCTCATTGGAGTATGGCACCTAGTGTCATTTCTACAGATAGAACAGAGCAGGATAATTGAATGGAACAACTCCAGTATTTGGGCCAGATTCAAAAAGTCTTATTCATCTCTGCATAAGAGGCTCCAAATTTGCACCACCCTTTTCGGTGGGTCCCATTGGGAAGCTCACATTATTATGCTCAGTTTCATACCTAATACATGTCACTGATGGTTCCATCACAGATGGAAGTGCAGGGACAACTGCTGCACCAGCAGAAGCATTGGAGAGAGGTGTAGTTATGGGGACAGCAAACAAGTGTTTTGCATTATATACATGAGTGAAGTCCTTTGCCAACTGACTTTTTTCCCCACCCCTTTTCTTAGTGGCAACAATAAGTAAGAGGGACAGAGATGCAGGTGGAGCATCCACCAAATGCTTATGGACTACCATACTAACAGCAACAGGCACTGCAGAAGGATCTCTCCATGGAGATTTCAGATCTGAGATACAAAAAGGGGTCTGAACAGCACAGTTATTCCTTCCCATGGGTTTGGCAGAGCATCGTCTAGGAGGCCGAATAAAGTCAACAGGTGGAGCCAATGGGTTAACCTGACCAGGTGAGTCGCCATTACAGGGCATTGCCCAAGAGAGAACAACTTGTATGCCCAGTGTGACATTAATGCGTACCTTGTCTGGAATCCAAGATCAATAAGGGCAACACCCGAGGTTGTCGAGGAAGTCTTTCTAGCCAACATGCTGATGGTGTGGCTAGAATTCTGGATTGGCCCAGGCTTTGACGTGATAGTTCTTTCATTTGCATTTGCTTTTGTTTGACATATAACTTTCCTTTTTTTCTGGGAAGGGTTGGTGTTAGCTTAGGTGACTTTCACAGCTTTTATAGGCTTCTGGGCGCCACTAGTTGGATGGATGCTGCAATGGCCCGAGTGGGTGACCTGAGTTTGACAGAGGGGGTTGAGATCGGGGTTACACAGTCAAACTGCTTATTGATATTTTATACTAGGCCCGGAAAGTGCCAGGGCTGCATGATCCAATGATTTAAGGGCAACAGCATGGGCAGTCATGGCAAAATCCTGAGACTTAAGATGAGACAAGGATGAATCCAATCGTATGAGAAGAGTAGGCAGCATATTTTCCAAGGCGGTAAACTTTGATGCTGAGTCGCACCTACTAGTGATGTTTCTACATAACCGTGAGAGGATTGATGAAGTATGAGGGTTAGAAGCTAGGTCATGTGAAGGAATATCCTCTTGTATACCAGATGGATCGGCAGGATCGGCGGTAGAATCTTCAGGTGGAAAAGGCAGGTTTAACTCTGACAATGCCGTGGAAGGGTGAACAACCTCATCACCACCTTACTGTAAATGCTAGCATCCAAAGTGGAAGTAGTTGTAATGGCAGAAATAGCAGGTCCACCAAATCCACTGGATGAAACAATAGGTTGAACTGCCTGCAAGTTTACGTCCTGCACCGTCAGAAGCAAGTTCTACTTCTACTTCTACTTCAACAACAATACCCCCACTGTGTGCCACCTGCCCAACACCCTATAATTTGCATCTCCCCAGACCTGGGAATCACACAGAAAATAGTTTCCCATGTTGTTTTCCTTGGTGTGGGTGGGGTTTGGAAGGATGAAGCAACAGCCTTATAAATGGACAGAGGACCTGGGTTTGTACTCGTTTTTGGTTGCTGGTGATGGTGTGCTGCCCGGGGGGGGCTCAGAATAGCTCAGGAGGCTCCTTGAACAGCTACCCTGTCTTCTCTTTTCCATTCTTCCCCTCTGTTTCCCCCAACCTGATCTGCATTTCCACCAGTAGGGCTCCTGATTTTCAACCCTGCTATCCCACCTCTCTCTCTGTGTCTCTCTGCTCTGTTACCCCCTGCATCTCTCTTTGACTCTGTATGTGCTCCTCCTGCCTCTCTCTCTTTGTCTGTGTCTCTAGCTCCCTCTCTTTCTCCCTTTGTCACTGTGCCTGACTCTCTCTCTCTAGCTATGCCTGCCTGTCTCTCTCTGTCACTCTCTCACTATGCCACACCCCCTGTGCCACTCTCTCTCACTGCCACTCCCTCTGTGCTGCTCTCTCTCACTGCCGCTCTCTCTGTGCTGCTCTCTCTCTCTCTCTCTCTCTCTCTCTCTCTCTCTCTCTCTCTCTCTCTCTCTCTCTCTCTCTCTCTCTCTCTCTCTCTCTCTTTCTCTGGGTTTGTCTACACAGTCTTTGGTGCCTTCTTTTGTGTTCCCAGTTTTCTTTGTAACCTGACTGTTATTTCCAGATGAGTGGCCTAGTCTGCATACACAATGCACCCTCTTTGTGGTCTGTTAGCCCTCTGGCCCAAAACTGTGACAATGCCTGGGTTTTCCCTCACGGTCTCCCCCATTTTGGCCTGCCTCCCACTTCCACTAACTATGCACCATGTGTTGAGGGGAAATGACTGAGCAACACAAACTATTGACACACCTAAAAATGCAAGATGCAAGTCCAGATTCAAAAATAAATTGCTCAGCTCTTGCTGCTGCAGAAATGTGGCCCTATCCCCATCTGGTATAACCTGGTAAAAGCCAGATTTAGGGCAAGGGCAAATCCAAAGGAAGAGATTTCAACTGTTTTAAAAAAATATCAACATACAGCAAACATTGTGATCTATAAAAGTTCAATAAAGTACATATAAAACAGGTTAGCAACCGGGGTGGGGGGGGAGGTGCAGCCAATCAGTTCCCGCGGATCGTAGGCAGAAACCTCTGATCTCAACCTGCATTCCATGGTACCCGCTGGTTGCCTCCCCTGCCCTGCAGCAACATCTCTCCCCCACGCTCCCATTTTATTTTTGTTTTAACTATTTCCCAACCTTCCTCCCCTGCACCACTTATCTGATTGTTGCAGCAGCAGTGTCCACTGCCTTCCACTTCACCACCTCTTGTTTTTCCAGTCCATCATGGTAATGGAAGAGGGGCTCTGTAAGGAGCTCCAGCGTCCATTACCATTGCAGTCATTTTAGCAAAGTATTTTCCTTCATTGAACGGTGTGTCCCGTTTAATGAATGAAAATCCTTTTTTTTTAACACCCTGGGTTACCACTTTGGAAAGCTGGGGGGCTAATGGCATAAGCACCCCGTTCCAAGGGCTGGAACCCACCATATTACATTCACAAGATGAACACAATCTCCACTCCTGCTACATTACACTTGAATTGTTCTCTAAAAGTCCAAGCACTCTGAAGAAAGTGCTGATTTTCAGGGGTATCCAGTGATATTTCTTAATAGAAATAACGAAAACGTTTTTCAACGAATATAAAAATACACAAAAAAAACTCTTTTTAAAAGAAAAAACATGTTTGGGGTGGGGTAAGGGTGTAAAACGGGTCGGGAGGGTGTTGGGGCGGGGTTATAGCCATAGGAAAATGGAGGGTTTGGGGGACCCCCAGTATAAAAAAAAAGAAAAGGGTATTTTTTGGGTATTTAAGTTTAGTTCAAAATGTTTACGAAAACATCACATACATCAATTTTCAGGTTTACTCGATTGCATGACATTTGATAATTTGGTAGATAAAAAAATTCATGACATTATTTTGAGGATGAAAGAATTAGAGCGATGGCAATACATGTTAAAGCTTTTGAGAAAACCTGTTTAATATTTCAAGGTATAACACATAACTAAAATACTTAAATGAATTAGGCCACAATAATATAACTATATGAAACTGAGAGTGCATTCTAAGAAAAATATCAAAAGTATTATATCCATTAACTGAACGCAAAACCAAAGCTCAAAATGTTATGTTTGTTCATCTACTTTAAGAGGATCTCTGAGAAGTAGGAGGTCATTTTAGCCACTGTACTTTGTCATCATCCGACCACCAACAGTACAGTATTTTGGTGATTTTGCATGCCCCCTATATTTAAATAAAAATGGTTAAAATACAAAAACTGTAAATTAACACAAGTAATTGAAAACTTGAGTTATGATGAAAGAGTTTGAGTAATCGAGCGAGTGGGGATATGATTACATTACGTGCATCAGTAATCGGGGACATTTGTATTTGGAAGTAAACCTGGCAATGTACAGCAAAGAGAATAATATCTTGTTACAAACTTTGCTTTAAGTCCATTACCACTGGCAAACACTGTTTTACTGTCACAAGGAAAGTACCTGCACTGGTTTGACAATGTCTATGTTGGATGATTTACAAAAAAGAAGAGAAAATCAATTTAGCTCTCCTTTTGCTGCTTGTAAAAAGGCAGTGGAGCAAATGGACTTTGCCCCAATCGATATTATCTTAAAATGTGTTATAGGGGCACACATTAATCAAATGTACTTTTTTAACAATCTATGTTACATAAAATAAACATAAATGCAACGAACACATTCTTCTTATGTTACACAGCAAACATACTAGAAAAAAACTATGAATACTTGTTTCCATTGTGAAAGCCTTTTTAGATAATAGGGATTGGGACCAGGCCTGTTTGCACCATGTTGTATTACCGCAGGAGAAAAAAAAAGTGCTGAATGCATTAGCTCAATTTTGAACAATAAACAATTATAATACCCTGCCAGGAAGCATTTACATCATCAGTTATGAATTCGAGCATCTCTTAGGATGAGGTAGTGGCAGGGACTCTTAATGTCACTCAGCTCTGTTTTTATGCCCTTACACTTCTAGGGCACACACACTGATTCCTGAAATATTTTAGGCCAGAAAGCACAGTTTTTCTTTTTTATAACCTGTCGGTTACAGGTATATTTGTTTTAAAAAAGCAAAACATCATTTTGAGTCTTTTAACAAATAAACAAACATATATACAGAACACATTAATATTCAAAAAAGAGCATCACAAGCATACAACTGGTTGGTTCATATTGTAAAAGAAAGGCCAGAAGCATAGATCAAGGGAAGCAAGATTAATTCTAAGTTAGTGCAAATATGTTATAACATCTAAACCCTTGCAATTTGACTAATCTATAGGCTGACCACTGCCAGGTCAACAAAAACCTAATCATGAGACAGTTGTTAATGTTTAGCACTGTTGGCAATGTTATATAATAGGAACAATGCTATTGGTGCGTACTAAATCTATGCCAGTAATGAACATATGTATTTCTTCGAACAAGACAGGCAATGGTTTCAATAATTTTGTTCTTACTGTCTCCTAAAGTATAGATCTCTACATGATTATGGCCCTATGGTAGTGAGTGGACGGATGTTGAGCAAAAGTGATTGCTTGCTAAATATCAGAAGCAAAGCCTGTATGTTACAACATCATTTCTGTGATACATCCTTCTGTCCCTGAATCTCTGTATAAGAAATCCAATCATATCCATGATAAAGAAACATTAACTCTGATATTTGACAATTTCACAGTATGCAAACTGAGGCATAACAAGCAGATGTGACCAAAGGAATGTGTAGTAAATCATTTGGTGGTGTTCAGATCTAACTAATTGAATGTCTTGCTAAAATCTGCATGAAGTGTAAAAGAATGTACGAAAGAAAAAGTGAAATGCCACGATTAAGAACGTACAGTTTACACAAGGAGAGGAATAAACATTTGTAAAACTTGTATCAACTTGAACACACTGAAAGGTGTGGTGCAAGGAGAAAGCATAAACATAATAATAATAAGCATAATACCAAAAAAGACGGGGATTTATAATTACCAATGTAGTTAAGATTGGGTTTTAGTGAATTATTTGAAATGTATAACTTTTATGGATGACACAATCCAGGTGTAAAACAAATTCCCATAATATGGCACTTTCCTCAAAAAAATTTATAACATTGTTCTGAATACAGGATATTTCCCATTATCATTCAAATCAAGATATTCTGATTTCAGAAGGGTCTCTACTCAAAACAACTGCATTATCACTGCCCATGTGACCGAACATTCCCACAACAAACCTAACAACTTAAATGTTGGGTGATTCATCAAAAAACAAACCTCAGATAAATGTATCTTAATTCACACAGTTTAAAGTGGGACAGATAAGAAGAATCCCCTATTCTGTTAAGTTCAGCTTTCAGATAGGCCAGAGGTGGATGATTGAGGTAAGTTTAGGATAGTAGGCAAGTGCATGTAGGTAGACGGGTTTGGAGAGGTAGTGAGTGACTGGAATCCAGTCCTGAGATTTGGGGAGGCGGGTAGCAGGCCACTCAGTGTCAGTCATTTGAGGTGAGTGGGCAAGGAATATTGCATTGGATGATACCTGGGAGAAGAAGCGATGATACCTGGGAGGAGAAGTTGGAGTGGGATAGTCACACTTGTCTGTGTAGTTGGA
The DNA here is from genome assembly GCF_040938575.1 of Ambystoma mexicanum. Taxonomy (NCBI): domain Eukaryota; kingdom Metazoa; phylum Chordata; class Amphibia; order Caudata; family Ambystomatidae; genus Ambystoma; species Ambystoma mexicanum. Next base: position 1,245,039,231 of record NC_090930.1, on the reverse strand, counting down.
GAAGCAGGGGATCACTGAGTCAGCTTGTGGGAGAGTCAAACTCACACCATTTTTCTGGAAGGGAGCAGCAGAGATTCAGGGATTCAGGTGACACACCAGTCAGTGTCTGTCTCTTGATGTAATCCGGTGAGCCTAAACAAAGCACTTAATAGAGGCATTATTACTTAGTTGTGCTTCCTATTCCCCGAACATCATTTACAGTGTTCTTTTTCAACAAACAATTCAATTTGGAGCAACCCAACCTCTAATGTACAAAAATAGATTGTATTTGCTTACATCAGGAACATAATTAAAATCAAAAATGTTTTCATATAATACCACAACAGTGCATCAAACATAGTCAAAACAATTCCCATCTGTTTATGAATTTTATGCAGATCAGAAGCTTGGTGATGGGATTAGTAAAGTGAGACAAACTCATATGCTTTGTTAATCCATTGCTCATTTGGCAAATTCACAATAACAAGACAATGCATAGGTCTAGCCTCAAGAAACAGCATGCCTCATGGGTGTCCATTTTACTATAACAATCACCGTAATAGTCTATATTAGCTAACCCTAGCTGGAAAACACAAAAAGGCAATTGAAACTGTGTGCTCAATGTGTTACACTTTATACCACGATAACTTGGTTATGCAATGCTTTTTTTAAACAAAAACCAAAATGGCTAAACCAGTGTGTTTCAGCCTATTTGTTCGAAGGTCTGCTCAATCCATTGAGCACCCCTGTAATTTTCTCTTGAGGCCTTCATCAGGACAGAAAGAAAGTGTTGCACCAACTTAGTTCTATATAAAATGCTTCAGTAACAGGTTGGGAAGAACCTTATTTTTCCATTTGCAGCTCCTACAAACAATCCATACAACAATCAGTCATCTACCCATTCTAACATTTCCTTCACCTCCAGATGTTTCATTTCACACTCAGGAATAGGAAAACAAGATCACTTTCTTTGGACAATCCAAGGTATTCCCTTTGCATTAAAGATAGTTTCCAATTTCTAAATACTCCTCAGTTTAACATTTTGCTGCACGATTAAATGTGTATGTCAAAAAGAGAAACACAGAAAAACACACAGCAACCGACACTTTCAATTAGTCCGGTTCCATTGACAATTTACCCTTGGCAATGTTTAGAACAGTTTTTCTCGCTGAAGCCGCACATTTTTGTCATGTGCTTCTCCCGCTTGGCAGAAATCTTAAGTCCTTAGCTTGTACATTATAGTGATGTTATTAAATTAAATGAAGAGAGACATAGGTAATGATATATACATCTCTTTCTCAATACTCTTCTGAGCACCCCTCATTTATCGCCGACCGCTTTAATCAGTGTTGTGCTACTAGACTCAAGATGGTCTGCTCGTACTAATGATGTGCACATTTTCTCACTTCCTAGATCTCCATATTAATGTCTGTTCAATTCTTGGAAATTATTTTATATAAGCCTGGACATGAGCCAGGCTGGCGGCTCTGACACCCCTCAGTGTCTCGTAACTTGATGCTTAAGGTTCGCAGCCCTGTTACCTCAACATCTTACTCATTGGGGATTCAAAGAAACTTTGCAGGGCTGATGCCAAACCAGCTTTGATGTTTCCTTATTTGCAATGATCTGATAGGTCATGTTTTGTGATGACATATCTAGGTTGAACCATTGCAGGTCGTCACACTGAATGCACAATTAAATATAATGCTACTGACTCTGCCATGCAATTAGATTGCAACGCTGCATTCCCTATCTCGCATCCACAACGGTTAACTGCTTTTTGTGCTTTATGGCCAGGCAACACCTTGTTTACTCCTTGAATAATTTCAGATTCGGACTTATGCTCACAACCCTACAAGGCAAGTTTTAAAACACTACTGAAAATGTTCCTGTGCATTCACTTACATATATTACATATATCAATGATTCCAGAGAGCCATAAGTCACCCCTGCCCCAAGACTTCTACAAAGAAATGCTCAACCACAAAACCATCACACTTCTGGCACATAATGAACCTGTCGCTAATCACAGGAACAGTATCAAACTCCTTCAAATCAGCATTCATCAAACCACTGATAAAGAGGGAAATGGAAAGTGCAATAGATCCAGGTAACTACCAAACTATTTACAACTTGCCCAACTCACCGAAGATCGTGGAAAACCATGTACACAAAATCCTACTTAAATATGTTGAAGCAAACAGAATACTGAAACACTGGCAATGAGAGGAATAGAATCAGCGCTCCTATCCATGTGGGACAACCTTGATATAAATGCAGACAATGGCACTCAATGAGCCCTCATACTACTGGACATCTCTGCGGCATTCGACACCATTAGCCATGCCACACTAATAAAAGTCTGTTGAAATGTGGCATAAAATATTCCACCCTAAGGTAGCTTACCACCTTCCTCACAAATTGAACTGAAATAACCTACCTACCACCTTTCACCTCAAACACCAAAAACACCTGCTGCAGTGTTCCACAAGGGTACAGCCTCTCCCCCTACTCTTAAACGTCTAAATGTCACCCTTCATGAAAATCATCTGAACCCACAGACTGACCACCTACAACTACGCAGGTGACACACAACTGATTGTGAAGATAACTACAACCCAACGAACAAAACGACAGCCTCAACAATTGTCTCACACAACACTACACATAGACACACCTTCTTCAATTAATTCTCACATTCAGCAAAACTTTCTTTCTCTCTGGACATAACCATAGACGGAATATACCAGTACACATAATCGGTGAATCCAACCACACCACTCACAAACTCACCCTAACACTACTCCATGAAACAACCACAACACTTCCCCCCTTATGGATACAACAAACCAGTGCACATGATTGTACTTTCTCCCTAACCGGATATGACCTACATAAACACTAGTATGCATCCGAGGCGCTGAGTCTTCCCCTCATGGTTAGAACAAGCCGGTCTGCACAACCAAACCACACGCAAGACAGCACACACCTAGGCCAGTTTCTCCTTGTTCTGAACCTATGCTATCTTCTTATCCTCACTAACACACTATGTCCTCCTTTTTTACAAAGGCACGTGAGTGCCTGGCGACTGCTCCTGGGTGGTAGCGGTGCACAGTATAAATCAATGTAATATAACATAACAACTTGGTAGAAGAGTGGGTCAAGTCCTGATTCCTTGGGGGCAATTTGTGGGACAGCCACACTTGCGTGATGATGCTCAGAGGGAGCAGTAGAAATTCAGTGATATGGGTGACACAGTTGACACATGTGGGTACCGTATTTGCTCTCAAACTAGCGTGAGACAGTGGAGACATGGTGCATGCATTATTTTCACTCCTGAATCATAACTTGAGGTGTTCACTCGGGCCAGAATTGCAAGTGGTTAATTGAGGAAATCATCCACCTTATGTTCAACTGCCCCATCCCAAGCCACTTAGGGATCCAACATCCAAAACTAGAAAATGCAAAAGTATGGCACCATGACAAAGAACCTCCAATGAGGCTGAGATGTGGGGATGCACTTACAGTTCCTCACAGCATTTCAGTGACACAAGGGGGAGGTGTGCACATCACATGTATGAAGTCTCAGGGAAGAATAACAGTTGGAGTACTTGAACGGTGGGAAGAGAATGAAAATGCCACGTCTCTATCTCCACCACCCATATATACAGGGTCAAACAATAATGATGATGAGATGGATTTAGGGAAAGATCACTCTCCTTTAGAGCCTTTGAGGGAAATGCGCTGTTGTTGGAAACACTGGTTTAAGTGGAGAATGACACCACCACCGATGCACAAGCTGTAGTACTAATTGAAGTTAGCCCCAACCTCTATACCACCTCTTTGAGCAACAGAACTCCCATTATAGATCAGAAAGCGCATCACATTAACAACCCCCTCCAACATCGGCATGCGCTCCGTTATGCATCTGTACTGTTGCATATCTATATAAAGTGCAGTGTGGTGTATCTGTATTGTTGTACACCTCTGTAAAGCACTTAATAATATTAATAATAATGATAATAATAATAATATTAATAATACAAATCTGGCCACATGCACACTATGCCAGAAAACAGTGTGCTAAGGGAAGGAAGGGTCAGAATTGGCTACTAAATCTATATGGTGATTTATATAGCAGTACCATGCACAGATATGGAAACATTTCAAAAGATCCCAGTCCCATATGATCAGTAGTCCGCAAGGGGTTGTTTTCAGGTGGGGATATTTATTTATGTGTCAAAATGATTACATATAAAATGCATGTTACAGGTTCAGAGAGTTTGTCTTGTCTGAACAAAACAACAGTTTCTGTCTACAGTTATTACAAGCCCAGCTTCTTACCTACGACATCACATTGAGGGCCAGTTTGTGGACAGACTGCTTCAAAGTAATGCAGTCCACAAAAGGGACCAAACAAAACAGTCCTTTAACTAAAACCGATAATGACATTGTACAACTGCAGCCTGCAAACTACACTCACAATCTACAAATGCAGTCTGCAACTACGATCCACAACTGCACAGCAAACACAAAGAGGAGAAGTGTAAGTTTGGGATGTATGCGTTGTTGGGGAAACAAATAGGTGTCGGAAACTATTGTTTTATATTTTGTAAAGTGACACAAAAGTGGAAAGATGCAACAGGGGATGGCACGTTGGTATTTCATTTTTTTTTATAAAGGAAAACTAACACAAGACATTAACACATTAAACAAACTCAGAGACATCGGCCTAGAGAAAAATAGGACCAGCAACAAGAGAATATATTCCTGCAAAAATCTCCAAATATTTCTCAAAAATCTTTAAAAATACCATAGGCCCTACTAGTGTGAGTCTGCCATATGCAACACCTTCCCTCAAAGCCTTGCAAACCCCACAAAGGGACAGGGTTCGTCCTTATATAGGTGATCACACATTCTTTAGGCGATTTATGACCCTAACTGGCAAGACAACCCGAATTATTACATTTGTTTTTCTTCTCAAGATCTGCTGTTCTCGATTGGCCAACACGTTACTGTCTGAGAACCCAGAAGCCCTCTAGTCGGGGATTCATCTGCATTCAAAAACATGTCATGTTTCTGCAATAGGGATAAACCTTTTCTGAATGATGGGTTCGCTAATATAAGTTAATTAAAAAAGAAGTTTGTACAAGACTACTAATCACACTTGCATTTTATAAACAGTCACTTTTTCCCTCGCCAGGTGCCTTGTATATTGTGCGAAAATACATGTTCAGCTTCACAATACAGCCCATAATCTGTGTCTAGTTTTGAATGAGACCATAGCCTTACCCACAGTACTGCTAGCTGCAACGCCATATGTGTGTTGGACTTTGTGGACTCCTGTACTACATTGCTGCTGAATTCCTCATTAGCTTTTGACCTGCTGGGTCATGCGTTCATTTATTCCTTCATGCTGTGCGCATGGTAGTTTGGATTGTCATTCTTCTTTTCTGATGAGTGTTTTCAAGTCAGGTCCAGTATAAACCACCAGGTCTTAGCTCATCCCCACCAGATGCTGATGCTGAGGTCCGAAATCAACAAAGTGGACTTGAGTCCACAGGCCAATCCGGATGATGAACTCCAGTTGAACCAGACATTAGGACACTATTAGAGGGATGGCATTTATCTAGTCCCAAGGGAAGGTTGGAGCCAATAGGGCTAACACATCTATGGTCTTCTGTAGGCGACTATTTGCATCAACCAATAAGATTGCAATTTTTTTTTTCATATATTTTATTTCTTATTTTGTATATGGTCACAAGGACCTTTTACAAAAACAGGAAAGGGTTGACAACAGACAAAACAAATATATAAAGCAGGAATCCTTTTCTACAAAATGCCATATCTCGCGCGGAGCGCGCGCGTGGAGAAGTGGGTGGTTAAGTGGTCCTCTGTGGTGCTCGTGAGTCTTTTTTTCCTGGAGACTGTTTACTGGAGGCGGAGCTTTACAGCAACAAGCAGGATTCCTTTTCTACAAAACGCCATTTCTCACACGCAGCTCGTGCGTGGAGAAGTGGGTGGTTAAGTGCTCCTCTGTGGTCACCTGTCGGCTGCGGTGGGCTGGGGACCCTATCCCCTCCAGGATCTACACAAGTGCATTTTGCCCAGGAGCAGTAAGGAGATTCACTTATAAACATATCGTTGTGACTATTCATTTCAGGACGGGAGACTGCGGAGGGTGTATTCCCTCTTTGATCCCATCCGGACGTCAATTGTACTTTTGTGAACTGTAAAGCGCACTGAGTGGGCATTCACATTCATATAGGCTGCGCTCATATACCAGCATTTATCCCACGCCATTGTCACGGTCCACTGTGTCTGCACGTGATTAGTTTATTGCGTGCTGACCAAAGCAAAATGACTAAAACAAAACCTATGAAATCCAAGTACAACTTGCGTAAAGGCAATTCGGACAAAACGGTAAAAGAACCCTCCAAAGCCACAAAGAACGATATGGCGAAAGGAACAGGAGGGGTACCGGATAAAGGAACTACCCTGGCTATGTTTGGGAAAAACACCCCTAAAGTGATCCCTATTGTGGATAGAACAGTATCTGAAGATGGGAACCTCTTTTCTGCACATAATAACAGCGGAGCTCTTGATTCCAATAAACTTTAATGACATCGATAATAATTCACTATTGGACTTATGTTTATCCATACAAAAATCGATGGCAAAATTAAATAGGCCCCCTAAACCAGCAAAAAAAAGCTTAATAATGGTAGAAGCGCAGGTTTTGAATGCCGACCATAATGATCATCAGAAGGCCAGAGAAACTCCAAGCCCAAACAAACGGGCAATTCGACCTCAAATCTGTCAGGTATAGACCTCATTCACCCCACCCATATTTCACTAGTGGTACCAACCCTGGGGCGACTATCGGCTTCTCCAAATCTTTATATCGATCCAGAAGAGTTGGAGCATACTGATAGGGGAGGGAGTGGGGTCATCGAAGCCTTAAACAGCATAGCTATAGTTGAATTGAAGGCATCTATGGCATCTGTACAATTTGCGCTAAAAATTCTACTAAAACTGTGCGGGAGGATATATACCAACTCTTTTATCCAGCTAGGGCTGCCTAACCCAAATGGGGATATGGAACAAGCTCCACGACCTCCCTATGCCCCAAAGGGGGACCTGGAACTTGAGGCCCCGCTGGAAAAGGGTCAGCCGGAGGAGCCTAATGAGGCCTGTGAGAAAGCACCACTGACTAAAAAACAGCGTCGGCAACAGAAACGGGAAGCTGCCAAAAATGCAGTGATCGAAATTGCCTCTCCCTTACCTGCCACAAATGCGCAGCTTCGATCTAAAAAAAGCAAAAAAAAGGGGCAGAAAAATAAGAAGCGTACGAAAAATGGGTCGGGCACCCTGACAAGCTTGATTATCCCTGACAAAATGCAGGACGCTACAAGTACGGTCCTGGAAGATGCGGAATCAGAGCTCTCGGCTAGCATAATTGGTGAATCTACAAAATGTTCAACACCGGGTAGGAATGGGAGAGCTGAGGAAGAGGAGCTTTGTGAACCTCTAGTGGCAACGAAATTAGACGACCCCAATGCAAGTAAAATCTGCCTAATTAAAAATCTAAATCAGAAGAAAAGGGACAAGTGGCTGTCAAGAACTGAGGTATTAACCAAATTACAACTGATTCCACAGCTGCGTGTCATACGCTCGGAACACTTCTCCTTCGTGGAACCTCTTAGGGTGTGTAACCCTAATGTCACAGCCCTACATTGTTGTGTCCTGGCCTCGGGCAAACTGATCCGGACTCATAAGAAATGTCTTATGCAGGTTGGTATTGAAGGTGATGCCAGTAAGGAGAAGGAAGATCCTTCCTCCCAGTGAGGATCATGTGGCATCCAACAATAAGGGCGGTAGACCCGCCCAATCATCGACAAAGAAGGTGCAGCTGGCGGATATTCAGAATACTCTGAAATGGCTGGCCGACTCGTTACATATGGTATTACAACAGCCATGAGATTATTCTTTATTGAGCTGCAATACTCATGGATACCAGCATCTTCTTACGGAAAAGGGCTCCCTCACACTTGTTAACAGTTATCCCATTGTTTTGCTACAAGAAACTTGGCTGTGAGGGTTTACTCATTGGGGTCACAAAAAAGATCTAAAGTAAAATGTTCCCGATGGGTAATAACAACTTTATTTGTGCGGTGGTATCCCCCCTCAAGATAAAAGCTTTATGGGAAGAAATGCTGCTAATAAACATATACAATCCCCCTGGTGCAAAACATAGAGACCACATTCAAGAAGCCCTCCATGAACTTCTGGGTAAATGGAAATTAAGTAATGAGAAATATTTTGTTATTGTGGCTGGGGATTTAAATTGTCAGATTAATTGTGGGGGTGGCGCAGGTAATAACCCGCAATTATGTAAAAATAGTCTCTGGAAACATGCATATAACAATAGTGAAGGGGATTGTTGGAGAGGCTTCTTTGAGTGTTGGCATCTTGAAATAACGGGTGAACTAGAAGTGACAGGCCTGGTAATCATACCTGGAGCAACGGGAGGAGCGGGAGTACCCTTGGTTATATCTTCACCAGTGCGGAGGTTGCATTCGTTGTCCTAGATATGGTGGTTAAGGAAAGTAAATGGAGTGATCATGATCCCCTGATTATGAGTTTGGGACACTCTGCCCAATTGGAGGATTAGGCAAACATGGGTGATTTGATAGTCAACCACTCATTAAACCGCATCTCCTGGTCGGAGAGAAATGTACTGAAGGCCTCTAAGGCTACTGGTGAATGGGGGTCAAAACAGACCAATCAGTTTAACCAAATGTCACCTGAGCAAATCTAGAAATGGATAAGTGACTTCTCTGGTCTACATGGTTCTTGTAAAGCACGGTTGATGGTGGGGAAGGCACCGAAAGAGCTAATCTATGACCGCGCAATTAGAGATAGGAAGCGTAAGCTCAGAGGTGATATTCGATCTGTCAGAAGGGGTTTCCATTCTAGGGACGTCATAGCCATCAAAACAAGGAAATTCAAATCTAGCTATCAACTATGGCTAAAAATTCACAAGAGGCATAGGAAACTGGAGAGATGGCCGCACACGGTCAGAACCCTATGCAGCAAAAACACCCGAAAAATCTGGTCTGTATTGGGGGAGGTTAAAGGGAAGAAGACTACTTATACAGTGAACCCTATAGGTAGTGCCGAATGGACTGCCTATTTGGAAAACCGGAATGGTGGAATAAGTAATACGTTCTATAGTCCCATCTTTACTAAACCTTTACTCCCCTCCCTTTGGAGTTTCCATCGAGGAGCTACAAGGCAGAATTGAAAAATTAAATACTTCACGTGCCCCAAGCCAAATGGCCTTTCTAATGTGGTGTTGAGAAATAACCCCCCCTTTCTGGGCCTCCCTCCTCAAAATAATGTTTGGGAAAATATTGGCTTAGGGTAGAATTCCTACATCTTGGCAGGCTGCCATCCTTATACCTGTTTTTAAAAAAGGCAACAGAACCTGAAAACTATCGGCTGTTGTCTATGTTAGATTGCACCGGCAAGATGTTTGCCGCTCTCATTCTTAAAGAACTGCAAAAATGGGCAGAGGATGCGGGTATATTAGACCAATTTCAAAGTGGCTTTAGAGCTGGATATTCTAAATCCCATAATTTGTTTGTTATGAATGCATTGAGAACTAAAGCCCTGGTACATGCCAATCCTCTGTTATACGCACCCTATGTAGATTTCAGGGCAGCCTTTGACTCGGTAAACCGTTCCCTTTTGTGGAATAAACTGAGGAAACTGGAGTGCCACGAATCTCTGCTATATTACCTAGAACTCTTACACACGAACGATACAAGTGCGGCTTGACAATCAAGGAGCTGTGACCAAACCCATCCCTCAGATGAGAGGGGTAAAGCAGGGGTGCGTGACTGCCCCCACCCTTTACAATTTGTTTGTATCTGATGCGCCTGAATGTTTGCAGGGTATTAATAACTGTTATCCCCCAAAGATAGGCACCTGCCACTGCTCTATTCTGGCGTACGTGGGTGACTTAGTGATCCTTGATCACACCTTTAGTGGGATCCTAAGATCTGCGGAGCAGCTATGGCGCTATGCTGAGGTCAATGACCTTGTCATCAACCACAGTAAAATAAACCTGCTATTATATTCTGCAGGAAGAGTGGCTAGGCCTCGCATGATGGTGGGACTGATTGAAAGTAAATATACTCTCTCGTACAAATATCTAGGTGTAGAATTTGACCACAAAGGAAACTATTGCATCCAGGCACGCAGAACTAAAGCCGCCCAACTCACAGCATTAATATATAAGTTCACGCGTGAACAGAGTGGTTTTTAAATTTGGGAGGCACGCCAACTGTATATTCAATCCCTGGTTCCTATGGTCACATACGGTCTAGACCCTCTTATTAATATGAATTTAGGTTGGCTGCAACTTGTGGAGGGAAAGTTTTGGAGGAAAATCCTCCGCCTGCCCCAATGTATCCCTATGGCCATGATCAGGCTGGAGCTTGGAATCATCTCTCTCAGGGATATAGTTCTGAGAAAGCGGGTGGAATTCTCCATCCGGTTTAACAACAATCCCACACACAGACTCCTCATGACCACAAAAGAGGATACTGAGCTGGCAGACAGAAAAAACTTGAAACACAGATGAATGCCTTACTCGAAGAAATTAGTTGGTCACTTGAATGGGGTAGGGAAAATGAGCGTTTGTTTACCAGCATGTGCAGAAGCCTAAATCTGTGGGACTGGGAGAATAACTTAACCCACCTAGAAACCCTGAAAAGCTAACATTTTATTACATATGTCCTTTACACCTTTATGAAGTCGCAGCCCTACTTAAATCTTTGCCCGTCGGACCAATTGAGGCGTTTCATTCTACTCCTACGCTTCAACCACCTGCCTGTTTTAGCGGCTAGAGGTCCGGAAATGGGTTTAGTTGTAGCAGAAAGATATTGTAGAATATGTGAATACTCTCCACTGAATCTGAAACTGCCCGCCATGTTCTAACACTATGTCCTAGGATGAGAGTAAAATGTATTAAACACCTAGGTGAATTTGTCCACAACCCAGAGTTCATAGAGCAGGCAGACTTTTGGAATCAGTGTGTTAACACCCTAAATCCTAAACTGCGTTTAGCACTTTTTCAGGTGTGGCGCGAAGCTTCTATTCATATGAAAATAAGTACGAGGGTGGTTCCTCGTGTTTAGAGGTTTTCTATTTTCTATTTTATATATTTATTTATTTTCTATTTTCTATTTTAGTAAGTGGATGTGAAAATCCATAGAATGTGAACATGTAAATCTGATTATGTTTATGGGTGTGTTCTTGGTTGGTATGTATTCCCATTTACTTGTCTTAACCAGGATGTGATTTGATGTGTATTTATGTATATAATGGTCTTTTTTATATTTTGGATATTTTTGTACTTGCACAATTTATTGTTGTAAATATGTGTAAAGTTGTGTATATTTGTACAAAACTGTATCACATTAATAAATATATAAATAAAATATATAAATTCCCTAACAATTTTACAGACTAATTTCCATGTTTTAAAGAAAGAAAAGAAAAAAAGAGAAAAAATGAGAGAAAATGTAAATAACAGCAAATCATAAAAAAGATCAAAGCTATATACAATAACACTCTCAATAAAACTCAATATAGCACATACAAATTTAAGATAAATTGGGAGCACAGAAGAGGATACAGACAAAGGAAGAAAAGAGGGTCAACTTGAAACACAGAATAAAGAGCAGATCATGTGGTGAACAGTCCCATAACTCAACATCACCATGAGTAGCTACCCAAGAATGAACGAGAATTGGATGCAATGAGGGCACTCAGATGTATCAATGTGCCCTTCCTTTCGTATGCTTAACCTCAATCTCGTAAAGGAGGCAACCCCTAGAATCAGATTATGATCTTACATTTTACTAAGACCTGTATCACTGCTGTTGTCAATCTTACTTCATATCCGGAGATCAATCTCTCCCAGTACACTTTAGTTAACAATCCATCCTCACTGGTCACAAATATCAAGAAGGGAGCAGCTCTACAGACCCAGGTGCCTTCACAATCTATCAAGAGATGCTTTATAGAGATTGCCTTCTTGGATGTTTACATAAGTCACATAACATAACAGATGCATCTCCTCGCCCCCTTTTAGCCAATACCTATCCAATTGGTGCCACATTTAGTCTGATTCTCAAGAATTCCTTTCTTATTTTCCATTCTGGAAACGTTACTTAATATCTTGGGAGACTACCCAATTTCTTCTCTACTTTCTGTGAAAAGTTTGTGGTGGCAAAGGATCGCACATTTTCAATTGTTAGGATCCAATCTGTCTCTTCCAGTGATTTCTTGACTTTAAGGGGATTACATATCAGTGTGTCAACATGAGTGGAAGCTTTACTAAGCAAATCCATGACTAAAGATTCCAGATTAGACACCATCCTTGATTTTGAATGGTGTAAATGTGCCTTATATCCTCATATAGTGTGTGTTCTTGTGCTGTAATCATTAAATGGAAAAAAGAGACTAAGCACCATTCTGCCAATACCTTCAAAGATCTAAGAACTAGCTCAAATCCGATACACAACATGGACAAGCTCATTGGAAGTCCAAGTACTCTTTTCCAAATTGAGACTTCCAATCTTTGACAGTTGGTATTCCACAGCAGGGGCTTAGCCTCCAGTCCATACAGAATAACTGGCACTATTTTTTCCATGTAGAATTTAATTAAGGGCGTAACAGATAATTTACAGTATCTGAACAAGACCTTCTTCATTTGGGGGACCAGCTGTAAAATGTTACTCTGGACATCCAACTCAACCTTACTCACAGAGGGTGATCTATAGATCAGGTAACCTAGATAGACAAACTCTTCAACTCTCTGAATCACCTGCCCATCAAGGGCCCATTGGGAATAGGTTACTCTCTTCCGTTGTTGCCTGAAGACCTCCACCTTTGATTTTGAGGGATTAATGGAAAGACCATTTTCCTTTGAGCATGCACCCAACCTATTTAGGAGGTGCTGCAATCCCACAGCTGTATTATCCAGCAGGACTATGTCATCGGCATAGGCTAGCCAGCAGATCTTAACCCTGTTTATTGCCGGATTGGCCAATGCTGATGATCATAAACATGCTCCCATGCCCGCTAGATATAAATTAAAGAAAAGGGGGGCTCCCAGGCAACCCTGCCTAACACCCACTTCAACTCTAATAGGAGCTGATAGGTTTCCCTCCTCATCCAACCTCACTCTCAGAGTGGTGTTTTTGTGGAGCTCCTTTAGAATCGCTGACATACCCTCGGGTACGCCCCCCTTCCTAAGCTTATTCCACAATCGTTCTCTGATAACCTGGTCAAAAACCTTCAAAAAGTCGCCCAAGGCACCATAAAGCTGAATATTACCCTTTCCTCTACTGCTCTCACTCATAATATTGAGTGCTCACTGCAGTGGAGTGTCCTTTTATAAAGCCTGTTTGAACCTTTGAGAGTATATATACACTTTCTACGCACCTTTCTAATTCATTGAGCAGCATTCTCATGAAGATCCTACTTTCAATATCAAGGAGGGCGATCTGGCGATAGTTTGCCGGGTTTAAACTATGCCCCCCCTTGAACAGCGGGATAATAGTGGAAGTCTTCCAACAGCTGGGGAATGTTTTCTGCCTCAAGATCTCCTTAAAGAGCCAAAACAGAAACTTAGCCCAAAGTGCTACATTATTCTTTAGGACCTGATATGTTAGGCCACAATGTTTTTTCATATGTCCAGGGGTCAAGTCCTAAAAATCAAAGTGGGGGGACTCATCAACAAACGTAACGGGATGTGACGTTGCAAGAAATTAGCATATCAAGGTGAAATATGCCCATTTCATTAAATTGGCCTTACATGACCACCCAAATTGCACAGGATGAATGGCATTTGCATTTCATAAAATCAACACACACCAAAATAAGAGAGGATATTTTCTTCTAATAGTGTGTTTGAAAACGTTAAAAGCTGTAAATGTTTTAAACTCCAAAAACCAATACAAATATTTTCCCTGGAACTTGCAGTACCAGAAATGGGACATTTTACCTTTAGTTGTTTGTTATTTTTCATCAGGTTATATAAGGCAGTGGTGAAGTGTCTGGCCTGCAAACCTGACGACTGCGTTCGACCCTGAGGTCGGCTTTAATTCATAAATTCAAGGAAGACTTTCAATGTTTCTCATTGTAGCTGGGGGGGGGGACTGAGTCCACCCTGAAAAAAGTGGGTGGACTCCGTCCACCTGAGTGTACCCTCGACTTTAGCCCTGCATATGTCCTGCAGTAATGTTGTCCCTTTCCTCATGTCATAATGATGATGCATTGAATGAAGCTTGTATTTTTTCCTGGCAGGGATTGCATGTAATACAATGTGTTTTTCTTACAGTCTGTGTGCGCATTTCTGCTCCTTGGATTGATCTAGCTCATTTTGGGTTTTGGGCTTAACTTACAAAGCAAGATATTCATTATAGCTATTGGAGCCAGCTGGAATCAGCGTGCAGGGCAGCCACTCCATGCATGGACATTATAGGACAGAACTGTAGGATTTGTTATCAGAGAAGTCTTTATTTGGAGGGCATAGGGGGCATGTGCCCCATCACCCCGCCCCCCCACCTCGGGAGAAGACTTCACATGGCTGTCTAATGCAAAGAAGTGTGTGCCCACTTTTTTATACAAAACATAGCTTGTCATGGTTTGTGCAGTGTGCTGCCCGGGCTCTAAACCTGCTTCCTGTCTGTTGTTGACAAGTAAATGTCTCGATGATTATTTGAACCTGCAATTAGTTCTGCGTTCGCTGGAGTACACACAGTCTGCTTGTTCATTATAGAACAGCTCCTGTAGCATGTTAACCTTTCTGTGGGGAATATATTGATCACAAAAGTTAAAATGCATATTGTTAAATGTGAGTTCCATGATGGGCAATGGGATAGCTCAGAGTGCTAAGCACTCGTTGCAGAGATCTGTGTTCGTGTGCAAGATCACAGTGCTCAAATCTGGTAAGGCATCCCAGCCTTTCGTATATCTGTAGTTGATCAAATTGAAATGATAGCTAATTTGCTGCCAAGCACACCTACTGTGCTACTAAACAACTTAACTAAAACCATTTAAATTCTCCCCATAAAAACGAATACACCATCAACATGGTGACAATCTAGAGTTTGGCCCCACAAACAGGGGATGAAAAAATGGGCAGCCACACGAACTAACTTCATCAACGTCTAGTCAGGGGAGGCGATCAGGTAGCCAAATTCAAGACTGTAGTACCAAAAAATGTTGAGGCACAAACCGAGTTTTCCACTGGAAGATACTGAGATCCTGGAAAAAAATCCTCTCATCTCAGTGTATAGTAAGACTGTACTGTGCTACCTTCTGTGAAAAGGTTTCCCTTCTAACATCATTGGGCAGTGCAGGTTCAACGAGAAGGCAGTGTTGGCAGCCACAGAGGGCACCATCAGCAGAGCGGTACCAGATTGGTCACCAGCAGGCAGGTACCGGTGTGTTTGGTCGCGCAATCTAATAAGAGGATGAGGCAAACTGAGACGTAAATGAGGTGGCCATAACCACTCCGAAGGCACTGGCCATGTATATTCTACCAGGTGTGTTTTTATGTGGCCTCGTCCTTTGATGCTGAACCTTTTACATCTAGTTGTATATACATCAGGTGTTATTACAGAAACATGGCACTGGTGGAAGGTAAAATAACATGGGGAAAAAATGGCCTAGTGCAAATAATATTCTAAAGGTCTGATTACAGAAACGTTGGACCAGTGCAACTATCACTACAGCAAGGTTCGCATCATTGCAAACACATTCTTTTCATGTGTTTTACATTTGTGCAATATTTACCCTAGTTCTAGTCCTTTGCATTGGTGCAAAAATGGATTGGAAAAATATTTTGTATCACCAGGCCAATGTTTACACGTGTGCTAATTGCACTGCTACCCAGAGGCGGTGCTAGGGTGGGCTAAGGGGGCTATAGCCCCTGGTCTTTTGGTTGTAGCCCCGGATAGAATCTCAGGAGCTACAGCCAAATGGCTAGCTAGCCCCCAGTCCCAACAGTTCTGACATCAGCGTAGCCCTGAGTCTTTTCCAGACCTAGCAACACCCCTGCTGCTACCAAGTTTCAGCAAGTTTCAGCAAAATGGCTCATAATGTTCTGCATGCAGCTGAAACTGTAGCCAGCCCTATACAGCTGCACCATTTTTAAGTGCAATAGCTCCAAACAGTGATTTACTATTACCCCTCTGAGAACTCAGGTTAAATCCAATGCAGTTCACATTCGTCTATTATACGTGATCACACAGAGCATTCATACAAGAATGCGTATTCAAGATGAACGTCTTTACAAGGAAGAGGGCAACAGGTATAGGGCACGATTTACAGAGCCGTTTCCACTGGGGTTGCGCCATTGTAACCGTTTATGCAAATCAGGCCCATGTTCTCCCTTTGCCTTTTTTCCGCATTTGCCCACAGAGGATTTGCTTGTATTGCTTTAATCTCCGATATTTCTTTCAGACTGTCTTCACTGTCTCAGTACTGTCTGAGCCGCCTGATGTTTAGCAGGTAACCTCATCCCTTCCATCACCTTTGTTTATTTCCCTCGGCTTCCTTTCTCCCACGTCAGCAAACAACAGGGCGCCTCTAATTTGATCTACCCCCTTTGATTTCTGGGACAAGAGGTTTCGTCCATGAGCAGAGCAATATTGGCTGCGCCATATGCTTCGAGCCGCGAGATATTCCATCACGTTTAGTGGATGGATGTTACATTCAAGAATAAACGCCAAGCTGGAGACTGCGGCATATTGCTCTTCACGGTAAAGTTAATCGAAATGCAAGGGGATATCAATCAGATGTGTCAGCATACTCATTTTTAATTCACTTAAATGCCCTTCTATGTTAGTAAATTAAACCAAGACAGTTCTGTGCTTGTGAAATACATAAGCTGATCAATGAAATAGCTGTAAAAGAAGGTGTTCAGTAATGTCGATAGAGGATGTATTTTTAAACATTGAATCATTTACCCCATTACGAGATATGGAATTAAAAAGGGAAAAAAAAGACATTGGGGCTCACAAGGTCGGCGGAGTAGGGGAAAATGTTAGTTAAGTTATGCAATATGGCCTTTGTTTAGCCCCTAATGCCATGTGTTATGTCAGTATGATATAATATGATAGGTTATTTATAACGTGCTAAATACCCAGAGGTTTCTAAGCGCAGACCCGGCAATCGAACCTGTGTTTCTCCGTGTTGTCTTGCTTCCAAGGCGAGCACCTTGCCGTTGAGCTATCCTCCGGAGGACAGTGGCCTTAAAGCGCTGTTAGTGAAAGCCCTCGAAGGACCGAAGTCCGAGGTATGAGAATTAAGAAATGGATTTTAGAATGTATGTTGCATTTTATCCCAAAAGAAGGTAGGTAGTGGTGGATAAGTCCCTGCTTGCGCGCCATGGCTAGTGGATGGGTGCTGTGATAGGCTGCCGGGAGAGTATACGAGTTAAGGAGACTGATAATGTCCCCTGCTGGACCAACTTTCTTTTGTGGGGCTGAGCTGAAGTGGCAGAGGTGATGTGTGTAATGAGGTCGAGTAGTGAGTGGGTGTCCGTGCCACGGGAGGGGTACAGCTACGTTCCATTGTGATGTAGTGCAGTAAGTACCAGTGTCATGGCTGATATCTGGTTGCAATGAGGGTATTACAATTGTATTCTGCAGGTCGACTGGAATACTTTTTGTGCGTGCTAGGTAGCATTATGTTGTCGCCTCATGTGACTCATCGGTACCCTCTCCTACCTGCCTGGGGGCGATGGTTCACCCAGGCGGTGGACCAGATCAGTCAAGGTGCAAGTGGTGGGAATGCCATTACTTCCACTTTACTGCACCACAAAACTGTGTTTGGAGGTAAATTGGTGGATTCAAAATGCTGGAGGTAATACCTCCAGTTCACCTCTATTTAAAGCAGCTGAATTAACATTCACAGTAAATCAGACGTAATCCCCATGGATTCCTATGCAATCTAAAAATTGTTATTAACAGTGAGGATTGAACCCACTCATAATCCCACAGTAAATTTGCAGAACAAAGTGGCAGATATGGTAACTGAGTTGGAATTACCGCCAAACTCGTAAATTGTCAGATTATCATTTCACTGCAAATGCCAGGGATCAGCTACAACAATCCAGTCTGTAGCCTCAGGGTCAAAATCGGCAGATGTTGCTATCCAAATGGTTTGGGCTGCAAGTCCCATCTGCCGTAGCCACCATAGTCAACAGTGATGAATAATGGGAGTAGTAGTGAAAAATATTTGTAAAGCCGGAGGTCACAGACCCATGGATTACACTCATGGTTGGATCTGTAAACAAAAAGTGCTCAAGTGAGTGGGTAAGTAGAAGAAAGCTGAAAGGTGGCTATCACAGAAATGACTACAACACAAGATATCAAGAGGAGAGTAGAAAATTTAGAAGAGTCCAAATGTTATGAAAATATGAGGTTGTGCAATGAAGATATGGAAACAGTGTGTAGCCCCAAAAGAAAATGCAGGTTTAAGGATCATCCAAATGAACTCTCATCCTGTGACCTCTGTTCACTGATCCACCTCTTCCCACCTCATAACAGGAATGTAAGCTTTGTCCACAATTTCAGTAAAAGAAGTCAGAGGCAAGAGATGTTCAGGCATGATTTGTTCACATTAGTGAGAGTGTAGACGTGGATTACATGGAAAACATAATGCGTTTCCTGCTTCCAGGTGTTTTATGGTCTTTTAGATAAGACAGCAATAGCGGACCCATTGCACACTGTTCCTTCACCCCATGACATTTAAAATGCTCCTATCTCTAATTTCAGGAATGATCTGTGCTGTGGCTTTTTGTTTTCTGATTATTTCACTCTGCATTTTGTTTTCCTATTGTATATACATTTATAGAAATCACAGGAAAGTAATGCATTTTTGGCCCAAAAACACATACACAATTTAACATTGATAACATAACAGAGGACATGGGTCCTTGACAATGGGGTGAGACAAAATGACTTGAAGACCAGATGCTGCAGGGGAATGTGGAAACATCAACCAGAGATAATGTCAGGAGGGGCCTGAGGGTAGAGGTGTGCCTACTAAGCTAAAGGGAGAAAGGCACACAAGAAGCTGGACTACAAAGAGTCCTGTAGACAAGAAAGAATAGGCAACAGAGGCTGTGAACAAAAAGGGTCAGGGAATACAAAAATACAAACACGCTGGGTTCCCTCTTGGGGTGTACGCAGAATGGGGAAAGAGTGTTCCACGGACCTTTGGAAACTCCAGCCTTCTGCACAGATTGCTGTTACAGGGGCCCACTCTGAATGCTCATGGCTGGGAGCAACAGCATTGGGTGTCTGTACCTGAACCCTAAGGCAAACAAGGTAACAGCACCTTGTAAGACTGAAGCCTGTACAGGTCCAGCAAGAACCAGATAATGACTGCTTCCTGAAACAGGAACCAGTACACTGTAAACAATGGCACGAAGTACAACACTGAAACACGACAAAAAAAGGGGCAGAGATTGCCTGTTGGAGTCCAACAGTCACACTCTGTACATAGAATTTACATAAAACACAAGTGAAGACAAGAGCAGAAATATCCAGGGAAAAGGATGTCAAAGAGAGCAAGGTTCAGAACAGAGAACTGGAAGAAAGGAAGGGCAGAAACATAGTATCTAAATGCAGGGAATGGCGACCGGAAACTGTACACGGGAATCAAGAACAGTAACTCAGGGCTGGAAAGACAAGATAAAGCTAGCAGAGGGAAATTAAGGAAACAGTATAACTGAAGTGGATAACCAAAGGGGAGGACTGAAGACTCAAGGAAGACAAGGACAGCAATCATGAACAGACGGCTGCAGACAAGGAAGAGAGCAAGGGAGCAGTAGCCAGGAATCAGAGGGCTTTAAATAAGAAAGGGAGCAAGGGGGCTGTAGCCAGGGAACAGAGGGATGCAAACAAGGAAGAGAGCAAGGGGCTGTAGCCAGGGAAGAGAGGGCTGCAAACAAGGAAGCAGGGCTGCAGTATGGAAGGCACAGAGGTGCAGGCAATAGGCAGGGGAGAGAGGGCTGAGAAGCAGGGCAGCAAGACAGGAAGCACAGGGCTCTGGAACATGAGCAGGAAATGGAAGCCACAGGACACAGCAAATATCCAAGGAACAGGGCAACAAAGGGCTGGTAGAAAGCTCAATGCAAGAGGCCTGTGCTCCTGCAGGCAGCTGCTTAAATATTGAGCTGCCCTGTGCTGAAGTAGGCTAATTAGCAGCCCTTAGAGAAGCACACCTGAATGTAATTGGCCTCCGCCCTCTCTAGTCCTGGCAAAGTGAAAGCTGCACTGTTCTCTGAGGCTTCTGGGGATTGTAGTGCTAGAACTGCTGCATAGGAATAGCCAGGAAATGGGAACTCCCAAAAGGTGCATTATGGGACATGTAGTTTGTAAAAGTAAATGCGAAAGTTCCAAAGCCTTGTAAACGGAAAGTAAAGACAATAATATGAATAGGTTTTGTCCAGTGAGTATTACGGAAACAATTGATTCCCAAATAGTCCACGATGGGTCCCAATTGGTGTGCCAGTGGCACAATCGTGACAGATAAGGGCAGG
This sequence comes from Ambystoma mexicanum, assembly GCF_040938575.1. Lineage (NCBI taxonomy): Eukaryota > Metazoa > Chordata > Amphibia > Caudata > Ambystomatidae > Ambystoma > Ambystoma mexicanum. The sequence continues at coordinate 1,245,018,614 of NC_090930.1, read as the reverse complement.
ACAGAATAAAATAGGAACGGGATGGTCGAAGACGTGCAACATTAAGGCTGGATGGGTCATGGAAAAGAGCTGAAAGGTTTTCATGAGGGTATGGAGAGAGGGAAGCAGGGTGATGGAGTAACATACAGTGCTAGGAAGCAAGTTCTTCAGAAAGGAGGAGGGCTTTAAGGTTGGTTTTAAATAGTGGTAGAGCTGCAGTAGTAGAGAGAGATAGGAAGAGAATTCCAGAGTAAGGGAGCGAGAAGAGGGAGATTGGAATTAAGATGGAATGCAGGGGGCTCCAGTAAAGGCAAGGAGGTGAGCCAAGAATGATCATAACAAGCAAGGGGGAAAGTTGGGAGTGAGATGAGCAGATAGGCAGGGTGGAGCAAGTCCAGAGATAATTTTGAAGATGATGAGAAGATGTTCATACTTAGCTCTTTGGTTCGTAGATAGTTAGTCAATATGGTGACAAGCAGAGGTAGCAGAGGTAAAGCAAATATGTTTGAAATGTCTGCAGAACTCAAAGCTGAGGACTTTGCCCAGAGGTGAAAAACATAGTTGGGAAGGCCATAGCAGAGAATGGCACAGTGGTCAGATCTAGATAGGAAATAGGAGGAGATTTGTTGTTTAGCAGGATTGAAAGGAAGAAGATGACATATTTTTCTGTCTGATATTGTGGAGGTTTAGTCAGTCTGCGTGGCAGATTTGGAGATGAAGCAGGAGAAATGTGAGATGGGTCGAATATGACACCAAGGTTATGAGCAGAAGCAGAGTAAGGAAGGTAGTCAGGAGAAAACAGAAGAAGTGTTAGAGAGGAAGGAAGAGATAGTCTGTTTGTCTAGGAAGTAGAGAGCTTCAGTCTTATTGGAGTTGAGCATGAGCTAGTTAGTTGCCATCCAATCTCTGATGGCAGCAAGATAGTTTGACATTTCTGATAACAGAAATCAGATAAGGAGGCAAAGTAGAAGAAGATCTGAGTGTCATCAGCAAAGAGTAGATAAGAGAAGTCGTAAGAGTAGATCAGGACAGCAAGAGCTGAAGTACAGAGAGAGAAGAGAAGTGAACCAAGCACAGACCGCTGGGGAACTCCAACAGTAATGGGGGTGAGTAGGGAGCTAGGGCTGTTCCAGAGAACCTGAAAGTGGCTAAGGGCAAGGTATGAAGCTAATTATTAGGAAGCTGCAGCGCACACCAGATGGTAAGTACCTATCTGTGGGCGTTTCGGGTCCCCTGGAAGCTAGAAGATTCCAAGATGCATCAGAGAGTTTTGCATTGATGTGCGTTACTCTCTGGTGGGCAAAGTCACCTTAAGAGTTCTGCTGCTTTCGGCTCCAAGACCTTGGTCATGTGATTTGAGACCAGTGCCCCCATATTGTGTTTATAATGGAGGCAGGTCCCTGGAACAATTGTGAGCAATGCTGGCTGGGAGCAGGAGTTTTTTCTGGAGGTGGAAAGACCTTTCAAAGATGACTGTGTTTGGGTCAGAGGTGACCTGCGTAGAACGATCCTGGATGCTTCTTGTAGGTCCCTAGACCTCTGTGGGTAGTCTCAGGCAGATTAATTGAGTGCCTCTGGTGGTGTAGTAATGAGCTTCGCGTTGCTCTCAGACCAGTTGAAGACCCTTTTGGAGGTGGAAATACATTTCAAAGGTGGTGGTTTTGAAGTCAGAGGTCACCTGAGCGGCCCCTAGATGGAGCTATGATGCTTTTTGTAGGACATTTGGCCTCTGGTGGCAGCTCAGGCAGCTGGAATGAGTGCCTCTGGTGCGGTTGTTATTAGCTTTATGCTGCTCTCAGCCCAGTTGAAGCCCCTTTTGTAGGTGGAAAGACTATTCCAAGATGAAAAACATCAGAAGAAAAACTCTGTGGGACTTTGAATTTAGAATGCCTTGTTTTATCTCGGCATAGTGTTTCAGTTAATACAATAAAAGGTATCAAAAACTGCATCTCGTGTGATTTTAAAAACTGAACTAACTGTGGTAAGGCAGAATCAGAAGAAAGACAAGGTAGCATTTCGATCCAAAAGCTTATTTATTTGAACACTTCAATACCTATGCTGTATCTACCTACATTTCTTGGCCTTATTTTTAAAGAAAAGGAAAGACTCTAAAGGAGTACTCATCACAATGTCCTACAAAGTAAATAAAGTCCTCTGTCCAGAGAACCTATTCTAACCTGATTACTATCTATACCACTATGAACGCAAAAGCCTAACTTTAAATACAGTAGAAAATGGGCCTTAACCTAAAAGCAAGGAATGCTGGCTGGTGTCTGACCCTAGCCTGATGTCTCTTTATCACAATAAAGGGGTGTCTTGCCTCGTTGCATGGTTAAAATTAGAAGAGCAAATGTGTCTTCAACCTTGCCATACTTTGGGTTGTGTGTCCGTCATAGATCAAAGAAAGGGGCTTCTTGCCCTGTACAACAGTTCCAAAAGAAAGATGCAAACGAATGAATGTCTTTTCAAGTTTTCCTTCCTTGGGTGTGCCCGTCAGTTTAGTGTACAATTGTATGTACAGCCGACATGGGCTTCTGGTGCACTCCTATGCCTCTGCCTTGCTTCCTTGTATCACACGAAGACTTTTAAGGATTTGAGGCCATTTGGTGCACTGTGCCTCCCTGCAGCCTTCTTTCTCTTCAAAATGGCGGCTGCCGTTCCTCGCAGCCATTATATCCTCTTTGTTCCTACTGGGTTGCCGCCTTGCAATGCCTGATTGGCCATGCATCTACTCTTCAGCCCCAACCAGGGCTCTGCCAGCTTAGGCAGCCCCCTTCTCAAGGCCTTGTCTTGAGGTCCATGGAATCCCAGTGTTGGCCCTGTCAGGAGCTGGAGGGGGCACTTCTCCTCCCTGCAGACCCAGAACCCATTGCCTCTTGGCAATGCACCCAAAGGACTCACACCGACTGGGACTGCTTCACGCTTTGACTCTTTCAAAGCATGTCTCTTCTTTTGCTGGTAAGCAACATGGATCACATTGGTCTGCTCTTCAAACCTCCCTTGGACTTCTGACTTTGGTCGCTCCACTGCTCCTTTCCTTACCTCCCTAACTTATAAACTCTAATCTCTGAACATTTTAAATATGCATCTGATTGTGCCTCTTACTGAATACTATCTGCTGTTTTCTTAATGCCCTGCTTCCAATTTTTTTTTAAAACCCAATAGTTATTCTCAGGTGTGCCTCCTACTGTGCATCACCCATTTTGTACTGATGTTTAGTGTTTTCTGGCAAATTCGAATATAGGTGGGCTTTTTCAACTGTGCATCACTCATTTTGTAATGCTTTTTAGTGCTTTCTTGCAAATTCGAATTTAGGTGTGCTTTACAACTTTTCAATTTATTTTGGAATCAGGCATTTTTAGGGCGCTCATTCCTTTGTGTCTGCTTGGCCGCCTGGTGAGATTGTATTGTGCATAGGGCTAACCCCTCCCCTGCTATCCTCCAACCCCCCCTTAACTCCTGTTTGGCTCTGTCTCCATGTTGCTCGCCCTCTACCCTGTCTATTTCAATTGCTTCTCCATCACCTAGCCTGCTTCTCTCACTAAGTCTGGAAGAAAGACATTTAAAAAGGCACTCCTGAGTTCCAACTCTGTACTTCCCATTGAAGACACCTACAGCAATGCTACCTCCAGACAGACTATCACTGACATTCTCTTTGCTGTTCCTTCCTCTGACTTATAGACACCCCGTATGGTCTCTGTTCTCTCCCCTTTTTCTTTTTCACCCATTACTGGCGGCACCAGATGGGAAGTGCTCTTGGCTCACTTTGCATCTTCCAAGTGCACCATTAATGTCTATCACAGTGGCATTATCATGGCCCAGGGATCGCAGTCCAACCTGCTCCTTCTTGACAGATGTCTTCCATCTCTCTTCAACCCTCCCCGCTCCTACCACTGCTCTATCCCTCATCCCTCATTTGACCATCCCTCAATGGTGGTACCCCATCCCTGCGCCCCCTTGAAACTCTTTCAACGGAGGCAACCAGCTTCACTTAGCTAAGCACAATTCTCGGTCTTCTAGCAAATAGTCCTCTGGCATATGTCTTCTCCTTGAAGACCTTGAGGTCCTTAATCTAACAGAGATGTGGTTCAAGGCCAGCTCTGTCACTGTGTTTGACACTCTTCTCTCTCAGGGTACAATCCCAGGCCCTCCCGGCCTGGTGGCAGAGTGGATCTGATCTTCCATGAATGGGTTCCTGCCTCCATCATCCCCACTCAAACCTACTCATCCTTTGAAAGCCTAGTCTGGCTATCTGTCTCACCTACCTTCTCTATTACTCTCGCTACCATCTACAGGTCCCCCTGGACCAACCTTCCTCTTCCTCTCAGAATGGAAGGACCATGTCCTCCTCTCTTCCTGTCTCCTCCCCCAAACTCATATTCCTTGCAGACTTTCCAATCCACCTCGACTCTCCACATATGGCTACTGTACTCTTTGAAAGGCCTCTTTGACTCGCTTTCCCTCACTATTCTTACCTCTTGCCCAAATCTGCCAGACACACCCTTGATGCTCTCATTTAAACGAACATCCTACTCTAAAACCCTTGTACTACCCCTTTCTCCTGGACTGACCATTCTCTCATTTCCTCCCACCTTGACCTCCACTGCCCCTTGATGATGCCTTTGCCTGCACTTCCAGCCTCCTTTTCTGTCATTTGACTGATGAAGCGTGTGTCAGACTCTCCTTCTGACTCTGTTCTAGCTAATCTCCATCTCTCTATCTCTAACACCCTGGACATCCTTGCCCCTGTCATGAGGAACCGCATGAAGCCAGCCTCCAAATGCAACTATTGGTATTACTCTGACTTGGCAGATTTGATGATATCACAAAGAATGAAATTGTTATAGTAATACATTAATTAATCATGCACAAAGGAGAGGAAGGTATGTCGAGCTCTATAATTTGGGAAATGTTTGAATATTACATGAGAGGTGGCGAACATGGAGACTCTTCTTAGTCAAATTGACTTGCCTAAAATGTAAGTAGGAGCTGATTGACTGGACGGAAGTGTGATGTGTGTCACATTTTCCCGAAACACCCACCAAGTTGTATTCGCGAATATCCGCGGATAGCGCAGCGGCGAACAGGGCTGGAAAACATGTTTTGGGGCATTTGATTTTGGGAAGAGAGGATGGAAAGGTTGGAGGAGTGAAAGATGGTTCATATGATGTATTTGTTTAGGTGGAAGAAGACTGTGTTGTGTCCGCTGCAGTCCGCGGACACCATGGCAGTTCGCGGGTAGGCCCTTAAGCAAGCAGCTTATGTGGTGACTGCAGGCAGGCTTCATTAGGGTAGGGGAGAGGAATGTAGATGATATGAGGATGTCTGTATAGGCTGTATTATGCTGTGGTGGTTGTGGCAAGCTCCTGGACTCTTGAGTGCATGGCCAGAGGCCATGCACCCAAGAGTCTGCCCACTGGTTGAAATACTGTAATAGTATGTGTAGAGATGTGCACAGGGCCTCAGGTGGCTGGCTTATTGCAACCAAGAGTCTGCCAACTGGTTGCAAGTACTGCCATAGTATGTGTACATAAATGGCAGGGCCTCATGCGGCTGGCTTATGTTTGTGGGTTTGTGGCCAGTGTGCACATTGTTAGGTTCATGGCTGTATTATGCTGTGGTGGTTGCGGCCAGCTACTAGAGTCTTGTCTGCCCACTAGCTGCAAGTAGTGTAATAGTATGTGTGCAGAAGTAGATAGGGTGTGTGGCGGGTGGCTTATTGGACTGCCCCAAGATTCTTGTGTGTATGAGAGTCTGAGCAGTGGGTGCAAGTAGTGTAATAATATGTGTACAGAAGTGCACATGGTGAGTGGCAGCTGGCTTATTGGACTGTCCCAAGGGTTGTGCCACTGGGCACATTCTTGGGTGCAGGGCTGTATTATGCTGTGGTAATTGTGGTCAGCTACTAGAGTCTTGTCTGCCCACTGGCTGCAAGTAGTTTAATAGTATGTGTGCAGAAGTGGATAGGGTGTGTGGCAGGTGGCTTATTGGACTGCCCCAAGATTATTGTGTGTATGAGAGTCTGTGCAGTGGGTGCAAGTAGTGTAATAGTATGTGAACAGGTAGGTCCTCAGGCAAACAGCTTATCTGGTGATTTCAGGCAGGCTTCATTAGGGTAGGGTAGTGGAATGTAGATGATATGAGGCTGTTTGTATAGGCTGTATTATGCTATGGTGGTTGTGACAAGCTCCTGGACTCTTGGGTGGGTGCCAGAGGACATGCACCAACAGTCTGCCCACTGGTTGAAATACTGTAATAGTATTGTAGAGAAATGCACAGGGCTTCAGGTGACTGGCTTATTGCACCCGAGAGTCTGCCGGCTGGTTGCAAGTGCTGCAATAGTATGTGTACCGAAGTGGACACAGTGTGTGGCAGCATTGCTGAGGGTATGTTTGTAGTACTTTGATTGCTGATTTTAGCAGTTTGACTGCTGGAAGTATCATTGTAGTACAGTGGGTGTAGTAAGATACCAGTTGGTGTATTCTACTTGTCTATACTTAATAAGTCTTGAAGGGTTTCCTCAGAAGAACTTTCATTTTTGCTGGTGAATTTTAAATTTTGTAGTAATGGGAAGTAATATTGCAGTATTATGGTTGCAGTTAGATAACAGTTGGCCTATTCTAACTGTTTACAGTTTCACAGTTTTGCAGGGTATGTATTCAAGCACCTTCATTCTTTTTGGCGGATTTCCATTTTCCACTATTGTGAAGTGCCTTTGAAGTATTATGGGTGTAGTTACATGCAGTTGTGTATTTATTGCAGTGGTATGGGCATTGTTAGACAGCTGTTGCCTTATTCTAACAGTTGGTCATTCCACAGGTCATTGAGGACAGCTTGTATACCCTCATACTCAGTACTTTTTTTAAGTACTATGGGTGAAACAAAACTAGTGTGTCCTTTCCACAGTTGTTGTTTCTGTGACTATAATCATTTGGTTATTGTGGAGAAAACTATATAGCAGCACAACTGATGTCCTCATGGGCCAGTTGGTGTATGCTAATTTGTTCCAGTTTCACAAGGCAGAAGGCTATTTTCATTTGCAGTTACATATCTGTTGGTCGGTATTGGGCAGTAGGCTCTGAAATGTTTGTAGATCAGTGAGTACATTTTGGTTTCAAGAATATTAAGTAGGCATTTGCATGATGTGCTCGAATTCAAAGCACCCACATTTCCTTTTAATGTATGCAGTATAGTGACATGTAGTGATTTTAGAACCCGTGTGGTAGATTATGCCTAGTGTTGTGAAGGTTTTCTTGCCAAGTGATACTTGCCTGTGTGTGAAGCTAGTAAGCTTGCAGTTGTTTTGGTACCATCTGCATTGTATCATAAACACATTAGTATTACGTATTGGCTATGTGACTTTATCTGTAAGGTGGAATGATTGTTTGAATTGGGAATAGTACATAATATGCCATGATTTGCATTTTGTACCAGCTGCTGAAATGGAATGGATTCACAGTTAGGTATAAATACATACACAAAGCGCTTGTTAGGGACTTGTGCCTGGGCCACATGGCTGCAAAGAGTGCATGTATGTTTCCACATGTATGAAATCTGGAAGATTTAATTTATAGGTATGTTTTTGCTTTCCAGTACTTGCAGTAAGTACGTTATACATTCTTGTGGATCTTCTTGTGTGTTTATTGTGAATCTCACCATTCCCACAAAGTAGTCCAATTCCTGCCTTATTTCTGAGATGCTGTATGTATTGTCAGGATTATTTGTTGCATTTCTAAGAAGGAGTAGCATTTGCAAACACAACTGGTCTGCGCCGTTCAAGTAAAGGTTTTCTACAATTGGTGGCAATTGGAATAGAACATTGATTGCTACATTTGCATAGCAATTTACACCAGTTGTGGTGGAAAATTTGAATGGACCAGACAGTTCTGTGTCTGAGTCATTTGATGGAAGTACACATGCTTTTATCGAAGATCTACTTCTCTGTTATGTGTGCAGTTGGGTATGCATTTGTCTTTTCAGTACATCCTTCTGTGGTTGTGGTAATTGATGGAGGAGCAGCTGCTTTCAATTTCTTTGGTGGTACTTTTGGAAGATCACCCATAAGTTGTGTTTGCACTAGTTTTCTTTTGAAAAGTTTGCCTTTTTGAGGAACAGGGTACATTTTGAGATAGGTGGTGTAGAGTGCACGTAGTCTGTTGTACTCTATGATGCAAGGAATGTCAGCCTTGACTTTGCTTGCATCAAGATTGACTAGAAATAGTCCTTCAAGTGTACCTAACTGTTACAGTGCTATGTAGCTCATGCCTTCTTTAAAGACTGTGCTGTCAATGTCAATCAATGCTTGATCTAGGGTTAGACTGTGTGATTTATGAATAGTGACTGCATATGCAAGAGACAGAGAAAACGGTTCCCTGCGTATATATATGTCTTTGAAAAGAAGGAATCGCGCTGTTGAGCATCCTATCCTTTTAACTTCTGAACGTTTGTCAAAGTGGATGTTGACAAACTGATTGCTGTTGTCACGTGGGTATGTCTGGAAGCCAACAAATGTACCAAGTGCTCCATTAACTAACCCTTGCTCACATCAAGGTTATGCTTTAGCATTACTCTACAGGTTAAATACAATGTTAACATTTTCTCCAAACCAGTTTGTTGGAGATAGAGTTTTCTAAGCTATTTAGTTGTGCTGTGGCTTGTTGACACATAGGTACTCTCATATCGTACACGCCCAGTTTGTCTGTGGAGAAAATGTGCACTATTGGTTGCATTTCTTTTTTCAACATTGTTTCATTGAATTGTGCACAGCTTGCTAGGGCTGGCATTAAGGACATACATTTTACATTTTTGTGTGCTAATTGTTCCATGACATCAATAGCAGATGTGTTATGCCCGTATAGCTCATGGATGTGTCTCTTATTTAAGATAGACTATGCTTCCTTAAAAAGCACACCAATCCGAATGTTTTTCAAAATGTTAGCATACGCGAGGTCTGCAGACTGAGGCATGTTTTCAGTTAATTCTCTGTATTGGAAATGTTGCCAGAGATTACATTTCCTATGCTGCTCAGTGTGTTATGACACAGTTTGTGTCCTAAGGTTTTAAAAATAGGTTCACCTTTCTTTCACTGGTGTTAATTGAAGAAGATCTCTGAAAACAATAATGTGTTTTCCTCCAATTAGTTCTTTGTAGTCTGTTTTAAGGACCTCTTGCAATCTGAGTTGAATCCAATCCAACATTAGGTTGGAGACCATGCTCACCTCATCGATTAGGAGCATTTTCATTGGTTTCAAAACTCTGCGTAGCTCCATAGCAGGTTCTGCTGAAAGTTTTTAGTAGTATTATTTGTTGTGGTTTTCTACTGGAAGGAGTAGCAATTAGTGTAAAGTAACACGACTTATGTTGTAAGCAGCTAAACCTGTGGGGGCAGCTACAACAGCTGAACGCTTGTTGTTTGTCAATTGTTGGAGGAACTTTCTAATGATTTCTAATAAGAATGTTTTGCCTGAACCAGCTTCACCACTTACATACAGGAGTACAGGTTTATAGTTTTGACATGTACAAGTTTTAGTTCCCTGCTGCACACCATGTTGAATTTCTTTAGTTACTTCTAGGAAAACGCTACACTGTTCATCATTCAGTTGTGATTTCAGTAGAGCAAAGTTTTCTTCAGATACCTCAAACTGACACATGGTGTTTTCTACTTCAGTCATGGCTAATTCTGCCTCAATTACTATGAGTGGCTCTCCAAGTGGTTCTTGGATTCCTGTTTGAGAAAGTTGACTGCTCTCAGGGGTGTCTACATTTAGTTGTGCTTCAAGTTCTTCCTCTTGTTGGCATTCATTGTCCAACATGTTTGTGTACTGTTTGAAGTTTATATCTGTTATATTGCTTTCACTCGCATTGAAAGCATATTCATGGGAGGCATGGCTGTCCAATAAATCTTCTTTTCTCCATGGTTTAAAAAGCTGCAATAGGGATGTGTAGTAAAGTTCTCTATGTTGAGAAGTTTTTAATGATAGCTTCATATGATTAATCAGGCTGCGATTGGTAAGTTTAACCAGGCTACCCTGACTTTTGACTATGTATTTACCTTTTTTCTCATCTGGTATCATAATATTTTTGTATGAGAAATGTTGGGTTATGTGGTATAAACACATGGTTTCCAAAGCATTAATCCTGTTTGGGTAGTATGTGTCCAATAAATTGTTTTTCAAAATGTCCTTGCTGTTAAGATCTTTTTTTGCTATTGTGTTTATGTCTTGGTATGATTTGTGAACTCTTTTTCTAAATGTACCAGAACCAAGGCTTAGCCAGACTATGCTTTCAGATTTCCCATACAAGGCTGTGCCGGTTAAATGCTCTGTGGCTTCGTACCAACCGCATTCTCTATGAGAGAGTATGTTTATGCCAAAGCTGTGGTGGATGCCATTATTCATGAAGCAACTCAGGAGCTCAGCAATGCAGCAATCAGCAATGGGGAGCAGTACTGCAGCAATCTATCAATGTGGAGCAGTGCGGCAGCAATCCAGTAATCTGGCAGAGCGCTCTGTTCAGGAAATCCAGAAACAAAATGAGGAGCAGCACTGGGGTGTGGCCTTTTATAGGGGTGCTGGGGAGTGCTTTGCAGACAGTTGCATGCTTCGTTAACACTTCGAATCCCAAGCTGGGCTCAAAAAGTTCCAAAAAGTCGCTAGATTTGCAAGGGCATGGTCTGGGACCACTGCAAGGTTGAAGTTTAAGAGTAAAACACCTTGGATTGGCCCAACAAGCACTTTCTTGGTGTTCAGGGGCCCGGACCCTGTTCGCGAATAAGGACTGACGCTCAGCATGGGTGCCATCACATGGAGACATTGTGAATGTTCTTAAATGGCACAGCTTGCATAGGATCCGTTGTGCACATGTGCCTAGGTGTCCTGTGGACAGGGTCGTGCTCCCGAACTAATTAAAAGTGCAACACACTTGCGGTGTACAGTTCCAAACAAGCGCAGTGTTAGTATGACCCAGGGGGTGTGATGCACATGTGCCCAGTTGTCCGCTGGACATGGGTGGGCTCTCCAAACTAATACAAGTACTTCACTGCTTTGCAGACATTCCAGACAGGCACGCTGTTCATAGGACCGACCTGGGGGATGAGATGCGCATGTGCCCAGTTGTCGGGCAGACATGGTGGGCTCCCCAAACTAATTAGAAGTACGCCACAACTTTGCAGACATGCCGGACAGGTGCGTTGTCTGTGGGAAACAGGGAATGTGATGCACGTGTGACCAGGTGTCCGCAGGACAGGCGTGGTGTCCATGATGTAAAAACATAACTAGTGCCACAAACTTGTCATTACGCATTTTTTAAAGTAACCAAAAATCAATTTGATGCAAGTCTAGAGTGATACAAAAGTATCCCCATTACACTGCATTGGAAGAAGGTGTGTGAAATATGAAGTTACCAAAACAGATAACATGTCAAAAGACAAAAATGGCACCAGTCAGAAGGACTAATCAGTTTCCCAATAACAAATGAGCAAAAGGCCATTTAGGTGTAGCCGAATGCTTAACTTGTTGGCAAAATGTCAGGTCACAGTGTCAAACAAAAGTAAAAAGATTGGGGGTCCATGGAATAAGTATGTCACACCTTTGCGGAATGCTGGACCAGTGCGGAGTCCTACGGACAATTCCATTTTGATTGCAGACAGCACAGACAGGTGCGGTGTCCATAGGACACCTCCTTTTTGATTTTGGGCAGGCCGGACAGTCATGCTGTCCGCAGACTCCTAACGGGGCTTTTAAAAAAGAAAACAAACAGACACAGCAACTGTATACACATAGAACTTTATTTACACACAATTAGGAAAGGGAAGGGGTAGCAGAAATGGAAACATATACAGGAGAATTGAAGTTTTGTAAAGGCTGGTCATCAGGAGAGAAAGAGATTGAGGTCTCATCAGAACGTCTTTGCTTACAGGGGATTTGTGGGGATGGTGGGCTGGGACAGGGGGAAGGGGTACAGGTGCAAGTGGGGCAGTGGTACTTTATATTTTCCATTATATACCTTTGAACAAGTAGCTTTGAATCTGCAAAACGGTCATTCAATTGGTCAATTTTTGCCCCCAGACTCACTAGTTCATTGGCTGCATTGTCAGTTTGGGTTTCTATGTGCTCATACATTTGTGTAATAGCTGGTGCGCCTGGGCCATTCCCTTAATGTCCCGTAAATATTGTTAAACAAAAAAACATGTTTCAGTTACATTTGAAGTGTGTATTAATTATCTTACTTTTCAAACTGCACTGTGTACCATTGAAGTTACTATCTTCATTCATTTTATCAAGAGGGAAATTCTCCTCAAGCCACTCCAGGGTCCTTGCCATTTCTATGTAAAACAAATAAAATATATACATTGTACTTCTCATGTACTCAGAACAAAGTGCACAGTTATAGGAACAAAATATTGTGCACTTACCACTATCTAGTACGGTTGTGCTGTCACTATTTTGCACTTCTCCCGCTGACAGTTGCTTCTCCGTTTATATGTAAAGCAGCACTGAGGTAATACTGTTGGAAGCACAGGTTATTTTTGTTCTTGGTGCACTCCATTATGTTGCACACCAATTATACTGCTAATTTTATAAGTACAGAGTTTGTAGACCTACTTCATTTCTCCTTGTAATTCATGTATGTGTTGCTCTTTAAACATGTTCAGTGTCTTTGTTGCATGCTACAACAATGTAAGACAACCCCTGAGCTTTTGGGGAGTGTGGATGCTACCTGTGGTCCGTGGACAGTTGCATCTTCTGCAGACCCTCTGGTTATCAGCATGGGGCCAGGAGGTTCAGTATGTTGTATGGTACATCTATACACATTAAGGGTATCCTGGTAAAAGCTATGAAATTCAGTGAAAAAAAACTTTGTTAAAGGGATGTTATAGTTACTTTGCAATAATAAAAACCTATCCATGTTATAGTTACAAGTAAAATCGAAAAACCCCAGAAATTCACCAGTTATGGTAAGCTAAGCAACCATAACTCATGCCACCACCTATGGAGTGGGATGGGTTTGGGAAAACTCTGGGTAAGCACCCCAGTCGTTGCTGTTACAAGGCATGATCCACTATACCCCAATGGCTTCCCTCTTCGTATAGCCAAGACCATAGTATATAAACATATATATATATACATCTTTTTAATTTAAAAAGGTCTAAGTATGGAATATAAATGATGAAAGATACATTACTAATACACTAGAAGTTAAAAGATCAATACAGTAAAACACTGCCTATGTAGGTATGTAAAGTAGATGAAGATAAAGAGAGCAGAGTATACATGACAGTAAACTAGGTGGGGATACATTAAAGAGTAAATGGGTACAATTACACAACATAAAATATCATGGGTGAGAATACACAGGGTAATATACAGTGTAAGGGGCATCTAAAACTAGAGTAGGGTGGCTCCTTTTTGCATTGATTTTTTTACACAATATTATTTTTTTCTCCACTCTCTCAAATCTAAGAAATTCAGAAAACACACAGTCAAGATAGATAAGACTCCCAAGACTCATTGACAAGGATTTTTCAACCCTGACATCACTATAGCTATACTAATATCTTTTTAAAAGAAATAAAACATAGACACCCCGAAATATATATCCGCAGGAATGGAACTACTCTTGCAGTCACGAATATAGCAGCAAAAATCAGAAATATGGCTAAAGGAAGACTGTCCTGACCACCAGACCCTCACCAAGAACCCCCCTCATCTTTGCCAGCTACCCCCACTCTCCAAATGGCCTCCTCACCTCCCCTGCCCTCTCCCTTTCCCCCACAACATGTATTATGCAGCTTGCTTTAAGATGTCAGCTATTCGAGCTATAGCCGAGGCTACAGAAACCTTTGTGTTCCAAACTCGGTCCCCCCTCCAACTGCCATATTTCACTTGGTGCCAGCTACAAACCCCCCCGCCTCTAGCCTGATGGCATTTTCATGTTTTTTTTATCTGCAACTAGATTTTTTCTGTGTTTTATTTCTCCATATCCTTGGCTATAGCCACAATTATCTCTTGCATCGAGAGAAAAACAAGATGGCAGCTTTTTTATTTCTGAAAACCATGATCCTGCAATGCACCAATCGAGATATAACTATCAATTTATATGAAGGGGGCACCCCTTCTCATCAAATATTTAAATAACTTCTGCACAGAATAACCCCACACTAAGAAATGATCGCAATTCAACGCTTCATGCCCAAAATGTTTCCAACCTGATCCAAACCCATCCAGCGGTTTGGGCTGTGTACTTCGGCAACAATTGACCGTGTTTGTCTATGGGAAAGTGCATGGGAAATAGGCAGCAACTTTGGCAGCAACTTTGAAAAAACATTTGTTTTGTCTTCTTAATAAAGTTTGTATTATTTAAAGATGAAATGACAAATGTCATTGAGTGAATTGAAGAGTCCCCCAAAATCCATAGTCTGCATTCTCAAACACATATCCATAGCCATTTTCAGTGCTCTCACAACTCCTGCAAACAAAACTCCTGCTACCCTCTCTTCCTGTACACCACACTCAGAAAACCTGATTGACTAATGCTCACAGTCCCCTTTCCATGTCAGGTATCCTCAAAAGACCCAGATGTGGTGTGTGCCGTTCTTGGACTACCGCACTGTCCACAGTCCCTGTAACACAGGGGTAGCCCTTCTACCCTTCTCACTTTCATGTTCTCAACACTCCTTTATTGGTTGCTTTTAAAGAGTCACACATCCATCCACCAATTACATCCAAAACCTCTACACCTAACCCTGTCTTCTGAGTTCAACACTCCTGTTAATGAAAGGCATATGCATCAAAAACTACTGTGCAACTGTCCACGATTTCTATTTCTAGATTCAACAAGATCTGTATCTAACAAATATTAGTATAGGTATGCTTATATCAACAACAACAACAAAATTGTTTTCTTCTACTCTTTCATAAATATATATATTCACTAACAAAAACATTCTTAAAGGGACGTTATGGTTAAGTTGCACTAGCAAAAACCTACGAAATTCAATGGAAAAACATTGTTACAGGGACGTTATGGTTACAGGTAAAACCGAAAAAAAACAACATTCACCAGTTATGGTAAGCTAAACAACCATAACTTGTGTCACCAGTGTTCACTGTAAGGACTAACACCCATGATATCAAAGATGTCACCACAAATCTCATTGATGTCATCACTGATGACATCACATGTGTAGCTTCCTCTTTTTTGTTCACTAACATAAGTAGGCCAGGTGCTTTTATTCACTACCAGTCAGGAAGTAACAAATCAACAGGGTCTAACTTTGTGTATGTCACCCTTCTCATATGTTCCTGCACAACTTTCCTCAGGGTTCACTCACAGCATATTATACATATACATATAGTTGAAGAAGAAAACGTAAAACACAGCAATCATTTTTGTGCATGAAGGTAATCAGTTATGTTATGAACGCTTTCTGGTAATACTGTTCCTTGTTTGCCTACTGCAATTTCCCTGTATATATAATTATGTAGTTATTAAGGCAATGGTACCTACCCCTTACAAGTTTCACAGTACCCAAAACTCTAAAACAAAAGAATTCATGATGTCACTATGTAACATGGGAAGATTTTCAAGATTACACTATTATGGGGGCATGGTGCAGACAATGGCTACGTCTCGACATGAGTTGGTTCATGTACTGCAAGGAAGTCTGTAATACAACGGGTTGTATAGCAATGCACTGCTGAATGAACTACTTATCTTTGATAGTTTTCTGCCACCATTACAATAACAATCCCTTGTGGAAACTTTGCATGAAAACAAAATGCACATGTGATATCATCAATGATGTCATCAATGAGATTTGTGATGGCATTGTTAGTCGTTGCAGTGCACACTGGTGGCATGAGTTATGGTTGCTTAGTTTAGCATAATTGGCAATTTTTTTTTTCGGTTTTACCTGTAACCATAATGTCCCTGTAACAATGTTTTTCCATTGAATTTCATAGGTTTTTGCTAGTGCAACTGAACCATAACGTACCTTTAACAACGTTTTTTTTGTGCTTTTCATAGGTTTTTAGTAGGGCACTGTAACCAGAACGTTGCTTTAGCATAGTGTTTCCTGTAATGAAGATAGCTGTTTGGTACTGCAACAGAACCATAATGTCCCGTTAACAATGGTTTGTTATTGATTCCTTGACTGCCCTCATGATAAATGTGTGTAAAGTCCAAATTGTGTGGTGTATGTATTTGTTTGCACTACCGCTTCCTTTTCCGAATAGTATTGGTGTATCTTAGCAATTACAGATGTACATGGTAAATGTTGGTGAGTGTTTCAGTAGTTTCTCTTTTGTATTAACATTGCATGGTGAATCTGTGCTTCACAGTACTGGCCGAGTTGACTACAGATGAGTAATATGCACCTGGTCGGCGTATGTGCAAGCACACTGCAAGTATAAGTGGGACTCCATTAGTGTCTGCATGTCCGCATCTTCTAATGCGCTTTTAAGTAGTTGTGTAAGCTCACGTGTATCTTTTCCACACCTATACCCATGCATAGATCATCCACTGTGTGCTGGTAACACTGCCCTGTGTTGCCAGCCCCACGGATTCATACAGTAGGCTACTACATTTCAAAGACTCCTGCCAACTACGTGGGTGGCTCTCCAAACCTACCAATGTGTGGCTAAAGCACACCTCACTGTATGACGCCCACTGGTAAACAAGGAACAGCAACCTGCAGTGTAACGTAGGCGTGGTAAATGTCGCATGAATTTGATTGATGTGCTGCTTGCCTTTCCATGTCCCGTGAAACAGACACATCGTGTCTGCACTGAGCAGTGTGACGGAAAGTGTCAAGAGGTCGCCTGCGGGTCGTATAGTTGAAGAAAACATGTAACTTCAGGTGGGACAGTTTGTAATCAGTCTGCAAAATGGCAAAGTTGGTGCAGCTTGCTCATGCACATACAAGTGCATGTAAATCAAGAAGGAAAACTGTGCAATATGCAGAGCACAAAAAAATGTTAGTGGTGCTTACAAAAGTACTGTACCTGCACAGGTCACACAGAATAAATGCCTTCCCCCTCCACGTAATGAAGCTGTGTTTCGTGTTGTTGTAAACATTCTTGTATTCCAGAATGTATGCATCTCCGTGAATGCTACCCCTAAGAGTAATGGCGTGGCATGAAGTGTTTTGTACTGCATGTGACAACAACTAAAATGAAAGCAAAAGGGACAAGTGGGTAGTGTACTGCCCTTCCAGCAATAATGTAGGATAAATGGATGTACAGCATTTGCCACATCTGCTGCGGGCAACAAAAGGGGCACTCCTGTAGGGCAGCAGAGCTCTAAAACATCCTTGCAGACCATTTGGCGCACTACAGACCCTTACTCGGTAAAGGGCATTGTGTTGTGCATGTACTGCAATGCGTACTCTATAGAGGGAAGGTACTTGGAAGTGTGTGGAAAGGGTCCTTCTGGGAGCATGACAATGACTGGCTCCTATGTAGGTGACGGACACCCAATAATTCCATCTCTGGGCATGTCCCCTATGGTATCCATGCAGGTCCTGCCCCTTCTGGACCGGGCCTTTCCTGCTGTTCCTTCTGTGGGGTGTGTCAGACGACCATAAGAAATGGAAATGAACTGGGAATGAAAAAAAGGGAAATAAGGAAAGCACCTTTTTGAGATGAACAATGAACGGATGCAGGACGGGAAGCATGGTACTGTTCAAAACACTGTAGTTTAATCAGTTGGAAAAGGGTTAGCTGTAGAACAAGGTTTCTTTAGGTGTTTCAGAGCATGTTGAACACTGACAGCACACAACACGTACTACAAAAATGTTTCACTACTTTCAAGAAGGGCACCAAGGCAATTTTGATGGGTTGTCCAGAAATTGGGATGGCATGGATAGTAAGATGAACGTTATAGCTGGGGAAAAGTGTTTGTGCTGTGATGTGTGAAGTACGCCATTTCCACATGTTGTACAAAGACACAAATACACTTCTTCGTAATGTACCGCACTTTCTCCATTTGCGAACCAAATAGATAATGACGCAGCCACATCGATTTCTGCATAATAGTATAGAAAGTTATGCAAGAGATCGGAAACTAATGCATGACCTGGGCAAGTGCCTCCTTTATCGCAAATGGCACTGGAATTCGTATAACATGCTGTGCAATTTTCCCTCCACAATCAACAACAATAATATCAGCATGATTGTGTGTCACCCAAGTGCCACACAGAAATACCAAAATCAGACACTGCATTGTAGGTACTTCATAGCACAACACATCCACATGATAGATTCCAAAATGAGCAGCCATTGCACAGTGTTTTCCATTCACTTTCTGTTACTGTATTTCGAAGTCCCCTAAAACCTGCACGCTGTGGCTCCTGAAACACACAGCCATAATCACACCCGCTGCATGTCTGTTGACAAATACACCATGTACCATGCATACACACCACACCCAGAAAACCTATTGACCAATCCCATAGGCTCAACAGACCCATTTCTATGGGCGTCAGCTGCAAAAGAGGCATATCTAACACGTGCCACCCTGCAAGTATCGTGATATTTGCAGACTTTTCAAGCTGGGTGCAAGCGAGAGTGGGGGAATAACTTTCAACCACGGTAGAGGACGTTGTTAGGACGTTGTTAGGTGTGGCGGCTCTTAAAAGAGCCTTATTTTAATTTATTTATGAAGGTGCCTCCATACAAACACCTTTTTTTTTATATATTTTATAAGTAAGCTTGTGTTTTCAACGTCAGCTCACATTTTTACAATAGGGTCTTCACAGCAGCCTGTAGATTTTGGAAGAAAATATCATTGCCACTGGTCGACAAATCGATGCCATTTCCTTTGAAAAGGTGTATATAGCAAGAACACATGTTGTCATTCTCACAGGAGAACATCCCAGCAGCACTCAAGAAGTCACACATGCTTCTGTTCATGAGACCCCTTCCGACCTCCGGCTGTGGACAGGAATCATTGGAATAGTTCCCCACTATTCTCGTGGGGTATACATGAGAAAAGCACCTTGGCAGTGGGAAAAATGTGCTGTACTGCTCTCATCAGTTTCTTTAGTTGATGGTACACACAGGAACAAGGCATGGAACCCAAAAAGAAGGCTCCAAAGTGCATGACCACAACATGTACAGGTCCAGAAGTGGCCATGCGTTGACATTCTACAAGCACTCCTCCGAAACAGCATGCTTCTACACTGTGCTACAAAGCTTCCACTCCCTCCAACTGAAATTGCCAAAAAAGCCTTTTTGGATGGCATACACGACCAGATCTTCCACGAAGGCATCACCTACGAGGAAAACTGTGCATCCTGCCATGTTTGCCAGCCGCACTACTCAAAGTAATGGAATAAATAATTGCTGCCCTTTCCTGTGATGTACACCCTGAGCACCTGATTGGCCAAAGGCCATATTCCCATTTAAATTGGCCACCACGGTGAGAAGCTCAAAATGTGCCACATGCCTTTCCCCAAAGATCGTGAGGGCCACGCCCCGGTGAAGCAGGAGGGCTCCTTCTCCCTATTGGTGCTCTTTCCTGTGACGTACACCCTGATTGGCCAAAGGTCATAGAGCCCACTTCCATTGGCCAGCATGGTGAGAAGAGCAGAATGTGGCACATGCTTTTCTCCAAATACCGCAAAGGGCCGCGCCACAGTAAAGCAGGAGGAGTCCTTCTTCCTATTGGCACGCTTTCCTGTGATGCACACCCTGAGCACCACCTGATGGGACAATAGCTACAGTCCCATTTCCATAGGCCACGTTCAGGTCTCCAAATACGTCGAGGTCCGGCCCCAAGTGAAGCCTTCTATTGCCGCACACACTAAGCATCTGATTGGCCAATCCCCACAGTTCTATTTCCGTGGCCGCCACCTGCAAAATCCCTGGATGTGGCTTTCATGCTACGTGTGGGCATGGGGGAATAACTTGCAACCAGGGTAGGGGGGTCCGTGGTAAGGGGCAGCTCTTAAAAGAGCCTGTTTGTTTAGTTTTTGTTTAGATGCTTCTACAGAAACATCTTTTTTCCATTTTTTATTAGCTTTTGTGTTTTTTTGTGCTCAGATTAGTACATTAAACTCTTCACCGCATCCTGTAGATGGGCAAACAAAACTGCATTGCCAATGGGTGACAACAAAATGGCAATTTCTTGGAAAAACTCTGCATTTCCACAACTAATGAGGTCATTGTTGCAGAAGAACATTCCACGATCAGACAAAAAAGTATACATTCTTCTGTTGATGAGACACCTTCCTGCATCTGGCTCAGAACAACATCCATGAGCAGTGGCCCATACTCTTCGTGGTATTAAGGATAAGAAAAGAACCTTGGTGGTGGGAAAAAGCGTCCTCACGACATCCAGAAATCTCCTCAGTCTACGGAACAAATCTAAGCAAGCCAGGTAACCAATATGCATGCCGCCGTAGTGGATGACGATAACATCTACTACTGCAAAAGTGGTGAGGTTTTTGCAAAATGCATGCATATCGGCGAAATTGCACTCATACACAGCGTTCCACAATGCATCCACTCCTTCCATACCAAAATTGCTGTCAAAGTGTCTTTTCAGGGCATAGTTGTGCAGATCTATGACAAATGGATCACCTACAGTCAACACAATGCGTTTCGCCATATCAGCCACCCTCAGTACGCAGAGTATAATGTACAACCGTTTCCCCTCCCCTTCCTGTTAACCACACCCACACTACCTGATTGGCTAATCCCCACACTGCCATGTCAATTGGCCAAGGTGGTGTAAAGGGCAGATTTTGGCACTTGTGCCTCCCAAAGTAGCGCGAGGCCCGCACCCCTGTAAAGCTGGAGAAGTCCTTCTTCCCTTTGCACTATCTTCTCTGCAGCTCTACCTCATTGGGTTAAGCATAAATAGGCACACACACATCCACCAATCTCATCGAAGCCGCCATCATCCAACACTGTCACTCCTGTACAACTCTTGAAATGTACCGTTACGCATTTACAGTACAAATGTTGTGTCATTCCAAAGCATGTACACTGCAAAGTTCAATGAAAGTATGCACAAGTTATCCATCCGCATACATCCACATAGCCACCCACAGTGGGGTGCGTGTAATCCTGAAAGTACCACGTAATCCACTACCTTTTCATGATAGTGAGGTGGGTGTGGGGGGGGTTGGTGGGGTAAACAATATTAAACTGGTTAGGGGATTCTGTCTTCCATCGTAGAAGAATAAAAATATTTTTTAATCTTTTTGGTTTTTTTTTACTTGCGTTCGAGCAACTTTTTAAAAAAAATCTACTCTTTATATGCATTTCTGTTTGCCTCTCCTCACATTTTTACCAAATTCTGGTAAATGCTTCTTGCACAGTGTAAAAGAAAATGTCATTGCCAATGGCACTCAAATAAATGCCATTTCTACGGACCCACTGCATGTTTTGTGATCTCATAGTGGGTGGAGAACATGCCAGCAGTCTGCATAAATTCACACATAATTCTGTTTATAGCACACTTCCGACCTCTGGTTGGGGACAAATTACACCATCATGGACCTCTGCTCCTCTTGGTGTTATGCATGAGAAAACAACCTTGGCAGTAGGAAAAACACACATCACTGAGGTCAGCAACCTCTTCAGGTGATGGATTAATCGTCCACACAACATGTAACCCAAATGGAGACTTCCATTGTGCACCAAGACAAAATCAACGTTCGTGATGGACGCCACATATCTGCAAAGGCAAACCATCCCGCCGAAACTGCAGTCACCCTGACAGGCCAAGAAAGCGTCCACTCCTTCCGACCCGAAATGACCATCAACGCCTCTTTGCACATAACACCTGTGCAGATGGTGCTCAAAGGTATCACCGATGATAAGCACTGTGTATCGCTCCATCTCGACCACCCTCACAACACAGTATTGGGATGAAATAGTACTGCCCCTTCCTTTGAACCACACCCTAAACTCCTAATTGCCTCTATCCCACAATTCCATTTCCCTTTCCACCCGGCTCATAATGGCAGGATGTGGCACGTGCGCTTTCCCATTTAAGCACACACAACACTGCTTCCCTTTGCACAGTCATTTTTGCAGCACTCCCCCATTGGGTGCTGTCAAATTTTCAAACACGCATGCAGCAATCACATACATTATCTCTACACTGCACACTGGGCCTCATTGCGACCCAGGCGGTAAGTTACCGCCTGGGCCGTGACTTTACCACCATGGCGTAAACTACGTTTACGCCATGGTGGTTGGCGGATTTACCGCCCCATTCCAACCTTGGCGTGGCGGTAAATCCCCATTTTCCCTTCCCCATTCCCATTTTGCCCCATAGGGCATAATGGGAGTGGGGAAGGCGTTAATTACGCCACCGTAAATTACGGTGGCGTAATTAACTCCATGGTCCCTTAGCGCCATGGATTTTAACACCTGCTAAAAGCAGGTGTTAAAACCTCCATGGCGCTAAGGGACCTCGGAATCAGGCGGTAAGGGTCGGCGCTGTTTACGCTGCCGTAAACCCCTTACCGCCTGGGTCGTAATGAGGCCCACTGTCATTTCTGTATACCAATCCATATTTGCGTTTAAACACTCTCAGTACATGTTTCGTTTGATTGCAAAGCCCCTCCACCAGAAACGTCTGCTAAAGAATGCACGATTGCACCATCCAAAAAGATCCTAAGACACACCCAGCACACCTGTGGGCATGCACATAACAGTGCAGCCCTTTCCACACCTATCACAACACTATACATCCAAGCAAGCGACCATGTGGGCACCTAAAATTATGCACAAACATAACATACATAGCAGCACTTCTACCCAACTCCCACACACCATAAACACCCATTCACAAAAATGTTTCACACTTAGCAGAATCCACAAACATACCACAGCCTGCACCACCCCTACACACTGCCATTCACAAACTATTGTGTCACTGGCAACCTATGCACAACAGCTTCACAACATTGGGCCCACTTCAATAAATCTGCACACAGCAGAGTAACCAACCACATATAAGCTGCACTTCAACCGTACCCTCTTTCATACTCACATTATGTATACATTGCACCCTGTAGCCACACTACACAACTTCTCACTGCACCATCTCCTGCCACACACCAAATACTGTAGCATGTTGCAACTATCGCCACAACCATGGAACACACAATACACACTTTGCAACTCACTTGTGGTATTGTAGCACATCAACAATGTGCTTCACACCCATTCTCCAAATGTCACGACCCTGTACCTGCATTGCTCCAGTGTGTGTGCTCCTAGCACACATTCCCTGCACCGTAATGTAACCATGCATGTCAGCATGTCACCAACTACCACTAAGCACACTAAGCACCACTGGCACCAGCACTCCTAACCAACCCCACACCGCAATGGACATGCACAGTGCTACATGCAACATTTACTAAAATGTATAAACATTACACTGTCTCCGGCACCCCTACGCCCTTTCATTATCATACTATTGTCTTACCCACTTTCACTCTGAAAGCATTGTGTTACTGCCAACTTAACCACACAATGATTACAACATTGCCCATACTGCAAGCATTGTGCACACAGCACATTATCCAAGCACATATAAGCTGCCCTTCAACCATACTGTCTACCATACTGAAAGTATGCAAACACTGCACCCAGTGCCCACACTGCGTGACTTACTGCAGCATCTCCAATCACAGTGCACCGCCATGGAGCTATGCAGCAATACATTTCAACAGTTACCATAATGTACAAACAAAACACTCTCTCCTGCACCCCTGTTCACTTTCAATCACATACTATGGGCTTACCCACTTCCATTCACAAAATATTGTGCCACTATCAACCTACCGACATTCTGTTTGCAACACTGGCCTATGATGTCTGAAATGTGCTCCACAACCATTCCTTACATGTCACCACCCTCTAACTGATGCAGAGTCAAACATGCATTACTGCCGTGGGTGTCCTCAAGTCCTACGCTCTTCAGTGCATGGCATTTGGCCATGCACCCAATAGTATAGGCCTTGAACAGACCCACAGCAATGTAATGCCACCATGCATGTCACCAAGTAAGACAATTCACATACACATCAATTGCATCAGCACTCCTACCTAACCTGCTCACCGCCAAGGAGCTATGCAGCAACAAAGTGCAATAGTTAACATAATGAACAAACAAAACACTCTCTCCTGCAACCCTGTGCACTTTCATTCACATACAAGGGTGGGTATGTTGAAGCCCTACGCTCTTGAGTGCATGTCCTACAGCCTACGGCCTACGGCCTTCGGCCATGCACCCAATAGTCTAATCCTTCCACAGACCCACTGCAACTTCATTCACCCATGTATGCCACCATGTGCCCAACTACTGCATTCCACCCGCCATGCACAGCCCCCCTGGCTCCCACCCAACCTATGTCATGTGCAAATCACTCCCATTCTGCAATTGACCTGCAACCACTCACCACAAAAAGAGGTCACCACAAACAGGTCGCGGCAGAAGCTATCGGGCCATTACGATAGCTGCCTCCAATCACCACACAAAGTACTCGCCAGTCTAGGTACCCGTGAATGGCGCAATACGCACAAATACTGCAGGCACTCCTCTGTCTTCTTTCACATATGTACATATGTCACATGAACCACTTCTCACTCCCCCACCCATTCCCTCGCTTATTGCCACCAACATATTGCGTATGGTACATTTTCCAGACCCTTCCGCCGCCGCAGTGTCCTCCGATACACCATGGCGTCTTTCCGAATCTTTTTGACGCACAGGACGCTTCCCTCCAGCCAAACACTGGCCGCATCCAAACTTCTCTGACAACATGCCATACCGCGAGCCAATGACACTTCTGTCTGCGGAGCAAACAGGAAAATGGGTCAGCAGAGCGGACCCAGGTATCACTAATTAATTGGGAGGTGCATTTCAGTTCTTTGCAACAAAAGTTTCAGAGCCGGCTATATACTTTTTTTGCAAAGTTTGGTGAGGATTCATCCATGGGGATCGAAGTTATAAGCCGCCGAAAAAGTGCTCTTGATATGAGTTTAGCAACTTAACCATAACTACACGCCCGCTACCGTGGGCCGTGTAATATAGAGGGTTCCTGCTACTTAATTTATTGAAAATAGATGTATACGTCCTAAAATAACCCATTTCATTCTTTGGCTCCTTACGCAGTCCTCATTTTTTCGCTACAATCTGTACTCCAACTTTTATAATGGAAAAAATGTAGCTACAAGCCCCAGAACGCAAACACAAAATCTAGGACTACAAAACTACGTACAGATTACAATGCATCATACTGGCAAGTATGCATATACTCCTAACATATTAAACTTCCACACACCAACTGCCGTTTAAAAGTGTACTACAAATCATTCCCATGAACTTTTCTTCTCTTTTAAAGAATGTTACTGAGCTTCTATAACCACACATATGCAATTTCTTAACTTTCATGAAAATGCTCTGAAAAGCAAACATTTGTAACCATCCACCAATTTTGTTACTATTTTTCCCGACCACTCCTTCTTCCTTCATAAACCTTGCTCACCATTACCACATATCCCCACTAACTTTCTTTTACAACAACAGGAAAGAAGAACATTACTGAATTCAAGAACAGAACAAAGAATAGCCTTCACATCCAACAAAGTAAGTACATTAATGTACCATGTATATGTATGTAATTACAGCAGCACAGTTCCACTATATATTACCTCAGACTTCTGTTTTCAAACCAACATTTCTTTCACTCTAATCCATTATAGTCCACCATTCACACTCTTCTGTTTCCCGTCTAAATACCACCATTGCAACACCCACGCTGTTCCTCAAAACAGCATAATTGTCATGGCCACTGGGCAGCAGCCCAGTGCTTCACTTCATGCAGGGTCCCAATGGACCCAGTCTTGGCGCCTATGGCACCAAGCTAATTTCAAAGTGTGCATGGCACACAGAACACCAAAGGCACGTGCAGCAAGGCCGGGCGGGGCCCTATTATCACAGGGAAGGCACGTGCAGAAGGCTGAAGGAGGAGCAAGGTGGGGCCACAAGGCAGAGCCTAAGGGGAGTGGCTGGGGTCAGGCTATATAAGCCAGCCCCACCCGCATACTGGCGCTTTGTGTTAGTTTGCTGAGTGCAGCGTAATTCTTACCGCCGTTCAGAAGACTCTTACCTGATTCAGCACGTGCACCTTTAGTATCCGGAACCCTCCAGCACCTACCTGGCTCAACACGTGCATCTCCAGTCTCTGGATACCTCGACCATCTTACCTAGATTCAGCCACACCATCACAGGAAACAGCGCCATCTGCTTCACACACTACAGTCACTGCACACGCCTTACCTGAAACCACACCATCGCCTGAAAAACTGCCATCAACTTCCATTCTACAGTCGTTGTGTACGCATTACCTGAGACCACACCATCACTGGAAGTGCTGTCACCTGCTCCCGACTCCGCCGCAGCTGCCTTTGTATTACCTGTCTTCGGTAATCCTCTGCAGGTACCGTCCAGCAACCTTACCTGACCAAATTCCACCAACACAGGGCCTTCATCTGGGTGCAGCCTCCACGCGGATCTTCATCTCCGGGAGCCAGTAGGAGTTGGACACCGCTCTCTGGGCATCGCCAACCTGCCGTGCCTGCAAAGGGAATAAGAGACACAAGGTGAGCAGTGGCATAGACTTTAACTCGCTAATTCGGCACTACTCACGAACTTGGTGCAGCTTCTGAAACTGCATACTTATCAGTGGTGGGGGAGATCCGGAGCAGACTCTTTTCTCCATCACACGCTCCTGGGTCATCTTCATCACTACAGGGGAGAGAGAACAATATACCATTACGAACAATATTCCTTGGGGCAGTATTGTTACAAGAATACGAACAATAATCATAATCATAAAAGACTTACCATCAAGACGGAATGGTCGCAGCCGGTCTGGACATCCGCAACTTGGATCAGTGACGCAACTAGGTCCATCCGCATTGCCCCTGCTGAAGGAAAGCAGGACGGAGAGCTCATCATTACATACAAACAGGTGAGCTTGCATGGGTAAACTTCTACATACTACATTTTGGCACAAAAGGGCAGAGTGGAACTGTGACTCCACCACGCTTTCCTCATTGCCTCTCATCTTATCACAGGAACAGGTCCAGCCTCCCGGACCCACAGAAAGACATCAGTTGGGGGAGAGAAGCGACCTGAGGGGGCCAACTCTGGGGAGGGCTCCAAGTGTGCCCCAACGCCCCTGCAGAGACCAGGTGAGCATAACAATAATGTCCCTACAGATTCCATCACACCACCACTCCCATACTCACTAACCCAACACATCACACCTCTGCAGGTCTTACTCTATCAACCATCCCAACCACACTAAACATACCACCTCACAATCAAAAAGCACTCTATTCAACTATACAATCACACCCACAAACCCATGCGCCATACATGCATATGCATTGCACAGCTTTCCAACCCAAACATTCTCTTTTCCCAACAGACACAACACAATACATACTAAAAAGCAACTCTATAAAAAAGAAAGCAAAAATAGAACAGATATGAATAAAACTACACCATAGAGTCATCCACCTCTAAATCAATGTATAGAGAACATATTGATAGCGCTGTTCTATTAAAGAGAACATTTTTATATTGATGTTAAGCAGAATGAAACCAATAACTCAATTAATCAACAAATTAAAAAAGTACTTCTAAACATGCGCAGTGTCAATATACAGACCTTTTCCCACTTCGGTGATGGTGAATGGATCCACACAAGCAGCACAGAACCATATTTCAATGAAGAAGCTTATAAACAAGAACAACAAAAAACAATTGCCTCAGACAATAATGGTTGACGGTATGAAATGGTGGAAGACAACATTATGGCAAAAGAAACCCTTATAGAAAAAAAGTCCCCAACACACTTTGAACCAAATGCTACTTTCTCCCAAACACATCGTCCAGTGTACAAATGTAACTTCAGCTCAATGTGTAATGTATGCCAAAAATCCTTTAAATCTTTATGACAATTCCTCAATCACTATGTGAAAATAAAAGATAAAAGTACAATGAAAACTTTACAAACCATGGACTCCTGTCCAGTGCGCAGCCACACTGGTCTGAAAGGACATTCATTAGCCTGCGTTTTAGGAACTGCTTACGAAAGCAACTTCCACCACATCAAAATGTTAGCAACACACCATTTTACTACATGGAAACTTGTGCATCGACAATACTATACAAAAAATCCCGCTCTAGAACTGCTAAATTTAAATAATATTCTTCTACATGGAACCGCCAAACAACTGTTTCAAGAAATAGAGAACATCCAATGTAAATACTTTGGAACTGAAGTTGACGTAGAACATTCAATACCTTCAGACAACATTACCGAAAACCTCACGTACACCAACGTCCTAATAAAGACATACAAAAAAAGAAATAGCTACATTTAAAAACACATCTGCTGAAATATCAGACAGAATATGTATCTGTTGTCGCAGAAAGTGTTATAAAAAGAGCATAAAAAGAGTAGATATAACCTACAAAATAGAAGACAATGAAGAATAACAATCCTAAAGTTGTATATCTGACAGCAGAAACCAAATACAAAATACCTGACCACTCAACAGTTTGCATGTACTGCAACACAATGCTTGACAATAACCAAAAAGCCATCACGTGCTATCACCAATAACTTTGAAATATTCTCACTTACAAAAGCTCTCCAACAACTTAACTTGTATGAGAGCATTATATTCCAAACAGTGCACCAATTTCAAGCTATAATACGCATTCAACCGAAACAAGCAACATTACCTCCATCTGAGTTACTAAAGGGCATCCGTGGCAAAGTAGTATATTTGCCATTTGACCTAAATGTAAATGTTGAAACTCTAGGAGTAAAACAACCAATAGATCAATCTTTGATTGCATTAGTTAATGGTGTGCCAACAAAAAAAAATGGCAAAAACTAGTTTACTTAAACAAAGTTAGAGAAGCCCTACAATATCTCAAATAAACCATTGAATACGACAACATAGATGAAAACCACCCACATTGTTCAAGACTCACTAGCAACTGGCCAATTTGAATGTGGAGATCCTGTTACAGCAGCAAACATGTTAGACCTGTATACAATTCACCCACTACACTCCAAAGGCACCATTGACAATGCATTAGAAACATATAAAATGCATAAAGTCAAAGTTTCCCATATGAGCATATGGGAAAAAAAGTGTAGAAGCAGGTTCTTTTCCTCTACTCTTTCCTACAGGAAAAGGAAGAAGATATGATGAAAGGTCCATGCAAATTAGTGCATCAGAATACCGCTCTTTAAGAATGTATTCTGAAGACCCCATATTCAGACAAATTGTTGAATACATTTTCCACCTCCTCTTTGAAAGTGAACTAGCAACTCTATGTTATGGAGTTGCACACACATTAAAAACAGCCTCTCATTTTTTAAACATATCTGCTACCCAACTGCTTCAAAAAATAAAATACAAAAATGAAGTTTTGCAGTCGAGTATCACAAATCGCTTGCCAAACATGCGTGGTACAAAGGAATACTGGTTCCGAGGTCATGCTGATGTACATTGTATGCTAAGGAGTTTAGGCCCACCAACATGGTTTGTTACTTAATTTGTGCAGAGTACACATGGGATGACTTGCACAACTTCTTACGCACTGCAAAACAAAATAAAGACGGAAAGGTATAAAAACCCAAGGAGAACTCTGTTCTCCTGACCCTGTCAATATATCAAGATACTTTCACCATTGCTTCATTGCCATGCTGCACTTTATCTGCTATAAAACTGCACCTCCAATGGGAGAAGTGCAACATTTCTTTTGCAGAAAAGAAAATCAATCCAGAGGAGCACCATGTATCCACAAGCTTTCATGGATAAAAGATGCTCCTAAATTTGGCCATGATAGTGAAACCACTGTTTCACAGTTTATTGAAAAATACATTACCTGTGACACACATTCACAAACCACAGATAGTGACCTACATATCCAAGTCTTACCCTTCCAAAAACATAAGTGTGGCAAATGCTGCTGACAAAGAAATGAAAAACAAAGGCACATACTGTAACAAATGTCGCTATGGCATACCTAGAGCAGTTTGCACAAAATGACGAGTAAATATGTATGTATTTATGTATTTCATTTGTATAGCATGCATACATCCCAGAGGCATTGAGGCGCTCGTACAGGTACAGATCTCATAATCATGCTTTCATCATGTTTGTTTGTTTGTTTTATTATTTGTAATGCGCCAGAAAACCCTGGGGTAACAAGGCGCAGCAGTTACATGAATTTGCGAGGCTTAGTTGCAGCAAAATGAAATATGACATATACAAGTACATATATACAATAATAATGTTAGCAGGATTCTATACATATTTACAAGTAACATGTGAGAGTGCAGTAGGTACCGTTGGCAGGAATGAGAACTTAAAGGCTAAATATGTTAGAGGCTTACGACTTCAACCATGAAACGATCTTAGAACGGAAGTTTTGGTAATATGAGTCCATTCTGAGACTGGGTGGTAGGGAGTTCCACAGTTTAGCCGCTTTCACTGGGAAGCTATTACCCGCTATAGTAGCACGTTTAAAGTTGGGGACAGATAGGCAATCTTTGTAGGCTGTTCTTGTGGGTCTCAGGGAAATCTGTCAATCAAATAAATGGGAGCAGCGTTATTGAGTGCCTTGTGAGTGCGTGACGCAGTTTTTAAGAGGATTTTGTCATTAATAGAGAGCCAATTGTTCTGTTGGCTGTGGACTGTGAAGTGATCTCTTCTAGAGATCCCCAGGGCCGCTCTGAGAGCATTATTTTGAAGAGTTTAAAGTTTGCTAGTAGTGGCTTTGGTGGACCCAAGGTAGAGCGCATTGCAGTAGTCCAGGCGGGACAGTATAAGGGTTCTAGCCAGGGTCAAACAACTACTGTCGGACAGAAAGGTTTGGCTGCCCGGATCAATCTGCACGTGTAGGCCGTGGATGAGGCTAGGGCGTTCACCTGTCTGTTGAGGGAGAAATTAGAGTCTAAGTAGAAGCCTAGCGTTTTTACCTCTAGTCCTACCTTGATACTATTGCCATCAATCGTAAAAGATGAATAGAAGGAGTCTAGCTTCTTTAAGCTGGCAGTCGTGCCCAGGATGATGAGTTCAGTTTTATCATCATTCAGGCATAGTCCATGGGTGGCCATCCATGCCTGGATGATGATGTACACTAGATTCACCAAGGCCAAATCCTTCCCATAATCTCCAGAAAGTGGAAAGAGGATCTGGGTATCATCTGCGTAGTTGGTGTAGGTGATACCGAGATGATCCAGATCATCAAAAAGGGTCTTAGTAAATATATTGTACAGTGTAGAGGAGACACAGGAGCCCTGTGGCACACCGCAAGTGATGGGAACAGGGTTAGCTGTGGCTGTAGGTGAAAAGACCCTCATGGTTCTGTTGTTGAGGAATGATCTAATCCATGTAATGGCCTCATCAGAGAAGTCGGCTGAAGAATGGAGGTGTGAGCATAGGACAGAGTGGTAGACCAGGTGGAATGCTCCAGAGAGGTCAAGGAGGAGGAGTAAGGCAGCTTGGCCATTGTCTCTGAGCATATCGATCTGTGTTCTAAGGTCGATAAGGGCCGTCTCAGTCCCATGTTGGGGACGGAAGGCTGACTGTCTGGTTCCTAGTATATGATGTTCTTCCGAGTATTTCTCAATTTGTACGTAGGCGACCTTATCCAGAATTGTTAGAAGGAATGGTACGGTCGTTATGGGTCTATAGTTAGTGGACGTGGCCGGGACGGGTGTGTTGTATTTTTAGTAGTCGTAATACCCATGATTGTTTTAGATTATTGGGGATAGATCCAGTGGAGAAGGATGCATTGATTAACTTCATGATGAAAGGGGAGAGGTCGCGGGCAGCGTCTTTAATGAGCTGTGCAGGGCACAGGTCTTGCTGACAATTGGAGGGTTTATGTGACAGGATGATTTTTTCTACTTCCAATGTGGTGACTTTAGAGAAATTGAAGCAGGTGGTTTCCCTTGGGGTCGGCTTCTCGGGAGGTTTGGACAAGTAGGGGTCGTTTAAGGAGGCTTTTCTGCAGGAGATTTTGTTTTGTAGGGTAGTGATCTTGTTGGCTAAAGCATTCTGAATTGCTGAGCACCAGTTTTTATCTTTGATACAAGTATCAGGTGGTGCTATGGGGGTTCCTACTTCTTTAAGGATGGAGAATAGTTCTTTCATGTTTGATTTGGCTTGTGATATACGGGAGTCAAAGGAGGTTCGTTTTGCTAAGTAGATTTCCTTTTTGTAGAGAGCCGCTAGTTTAGTAAGTTTGAGTTTGTTGGCTACTGACGGGACTTTTTTCCAGATGGCCTTGTAGTGTCTCTTTTGCTGCCTTAGGTTTTTAAGGAAAGGTGTATACCATTTGTTCAGGTGCAGTTTAGGCTTACTTGGACGGAGTTTGAGAGGGGCGTTTAGGTCCAACGAGGTGGACATGATTTTATTGTATTCTTCTACCAGAATCTCAGGATCAAGGTTGTCAGGGAGTGTGTTAAGTGTGGGGAGTAGGTTCGGGATGAGTCTTTCCGCAGTTATACTTTTCTTATTTCTCGTAAGTGTGGGTGGAGCTCTACTGGTCGGCAAGGGTGGGGGTTGGATGGTAGAAAGCATGAACGAAACCAGGTGGTGGTCAGTCCAGGCTAGAGGTGAAATGTTGGTAATATTGGCTAGGCAGTTGTAGTCAGCCACCCAATCGAGTATTCTGCCTTTGGCATGAGTGGGTTCCATACTTCTTTGGGTAAATCCTAGTTCAGAAAGAGTATTAAGGGTGGTACTGGCGAATTGGTCTTCCGGGTCATTGAAACCCATATTAAAGTCCCCAAGGATGAGTACTTGAGTGGAACTTTTAAGGTTGCTGGATAGGATGGTATTAATATCCTCATCGAATGTGCCTATTGGGCCTGCAGGGCGATAGATCACATGGATGTTGAGAGTTTGGGCATTAGTGAGGGGGACTTTAACTGAGAGTAATTCACAAGAGAGGGCGTTTATAGTAGTTGCTAATCTCATGGAGAGACTACATTTGTTGATGATAGCAACAGCCCCTCCTCTAGCGTTGGGTCGGTCTTGTCTCAGGATGGAATAATTGTCAGGGACAGCAAGCATAAGCATAGGGCCTGCTGCTGAGTGCAGCCATGTCTCCGTGATAGCGAGGAGGTCAAGGTCTTCTTTGAGGATCAGGTCTGCTATTTTAATAAACTAAACTAAACTAAACATTTCTGTTGCGTGAGCTGCTAATGATCTGGCGTTAATCAAGGCTCCCTTGATTTGGGATCTCGCGGTAGTTATGGTGGGAGGATGGATTTGTGTTGTTTCAGGATTGCGCTGTTTAGAGGGACTGTGTGGAGTTTTAGGGTGTGAGTCCTGGTATAGATAGGATTTTAGGGTATTTGGGCTGGCAGTCGTGGATTTTAATCTCTGTACAGTAGGCATTGAGCTGGCGAGAGGTTAATAGATTTTAGCTTGACTAGCTCTAAGTCTTAGATTCCTGTCTATGGTGGGGCAGGGGAAGCTAATGGGTAGCCCTGGATGTGGGTTTGTTATGACTAGGGGTGAGCTACTATATGGTTTAGTGTTAGGTGTAGTGGAGTACATAGTAATCTGTGGGTAGGATGACATGCTAGGCAGTGTTATATTGTTTATGAGGAGCAGGAGGCAGGCAGACAGGCTGATAATCAAGGGAAGCATATACACGCTGTGGTAGAGTTGTAAGGGGCAGACACAGTGCAGTATACAGTACACTATTGTTGAATAGCAGTGGCAGACATTGACTGAACAGTATAGGTGAGCATCTAGGCAAGCACAGTGCCGAACGCTATAGCTAGATATAAATAGGGGGAGTAAGCTAGACAGTATAGAGTATTGGTAGTAAGGGGGATAGGGTTGACATGAGGATAGTGGCAGTGCAGTAAGATCACAGTGTCTAGATTCGATTATCCAACAGATGCCAGCGAATGCTAGGAGATTGCAAAACACAGGTGAGAGGTAGTGCAGCAGTAAACACAGTGTCTAGATACAATTATCCACAATGGCAGGTCTGGGCTAGCAATCACGTAGTGCAGCAGTAAGCACAATGCCGAGATACAATTATCCACAATGGCAGGTATGGGCTAGCAATCACGTAGTGCAGCAATAAACAGAATGCCTAGGTACAATTATCCAAAAAGGCAGGTATAGGCTGGTAATTACAGTATCTAGATTCGATTAACCATCAGATGCCAGCAGATGTTAGGAGATGGCATAACACAGGTGAGTGGCAGTGCAGCAATGACTACAATGTACAGGAGGCAGCTGAGGAGCACTGTGAGGGCAGCGGTGGGCCACGTGTATAACTTTGCGACATTTGAATTCAAAAGGCATAACATGTTAAATAACAATGAGAATGCTGCAGTGGACAGTATACACGAAGCCTCATATGCAAGTAGACATGCAGGTTTGAAAAGCGTGGCAACTAAGGGGAAAGTCTCTGCTAGGTGTTATAAACCTAGTGCATGTTTGTTAGCAGGGCTGTATAGTGGGAGGTTAACGTTGGGGTATTCCTCAATTGACTTTCAGAGGGGGCGGAATACCATCATTGGGCGGTGGAGGCAGGCAACTCCGTAGTGGCCGTGAGTAAATGAGGTGCTCATTTAGTGTGCAATATACAATACAAATGTACGTGTTCTTGGGAACTTTAATGATAAGAGGCAGTGGAAGTCACATAGCAATATGACAGGCGTAGAATTCTTTCTGTGTGTTGCTTCATACCTGCTAACAAGGGTCCATCAAAGGGTCCGCGGCTGCCAGGCGGGGGGCAGAGTTTCGTGCCAGCGTGCCGGAAAGACACAGACAGGCTCAGGACAAGAAGGAGCCTTTGTGTTTCCTGCCTTCATTTTGGAGGCCGGCTCGCAATAGGTGCAGAAATGGCACCGGATAGCCAATCAGGAGTTGGCTGCAGATAATCAGGAAGGAGGTGCAGCTCGGATTTCTCGGTCGGCCATCTTCGATGTAGCTGGCCTCGTGTTGCTCAATGGTGAATGTAAGCAGGTTGGGCAAATGGGTATGGACCCAGCTAATATGGGACTTGGCACGCAATGAATGGGCCAGGGCAGTTGAGAATACTGCAATTGTGGCGCGTTTGCAGCGAATTACCAAATATTTTTGGGGTTGATGGAAATTCGGTATAATAAGCCAAGGGGCTTACCTTGCAACGGATTGTTGCATTAGGGATCGTTGGTGACCAGGGACACTGCTCCTGCTCCTACGATGGAGGCACGATTCTGAAGTTCAGGCTCAGGACAGGATGGAGCCTTTGTGTTTCCAGCCTTCGTGTTGGAGGCCGGCTTGGAGCCTGCCAGTTCGCAATAGGTGCAGAAAAGGCACCAGATAGCCAATCAGGAGTTGCTGCAGATAATCAGGACGGAGGTGCAGCTCGGATTTCTTGGTCGGCCATCTTCAATGTAGCTGGCCTCGTGTTGCCCAATGGTGAATGTAAGCAGGTTGGGCGAATGGGTATGGACCCAGCTAATATGGGACTTGGCAGCAATTAATGGTGTAATACATGCAATACTAAGGGTACCACAGGTGCATATTAACTAAGTGGCATTATCATACAGTAGAGTAGTGTAGCAGGGTTAGTTATTGGCAAGTAAGAGTAGGGAACAGGGGGAGCTAAGGGTTGGGAGAAGAGCTGAGTTTTGAACACTTTGAGGAAAACCCAGTAGGATTTTTCCAGGAGGCCGCTCCCAGTTATCAGCAAGGTAGGGGAAGCTTCAGCCACTGGCTTTGCATCTCTTTACTTTGGGCATGATTAGTCAATCAGTGTAGCGATTCCTGGTGGGTCTTGAGGAGTGAACTTTGATTATTTGGGAGAGGTACGGGGGCTGTACTTGAGAGGCACATGTGGGCAATGGACAGAGTTTTGAAGGTGATAAGTTCCTGGATGGGGAGCCAATGAGATTCTCTTCTTGCTCTAGAGATATGTTCTCTTTTTGGGACATTAAGGACTGCTCTTCGGGGGGTATTTTGGATGACTTTGGAGTTTGAGGATGTTTCCAGAGGAGGTACCTGTGAATAGGACATTGCAGTAGAAGATTCTGGAACCAATGATTGCACGGGCAATGGTTAGGCAGTTGTTTTTAGACAGGAAGGGTCTGGCTGCGTTTAGGACATTGGTGGCGTAGGCTTCTGAGGATGCAATGGCACTTACTTGTTTGGACATAGTTATTGAAGCATTTAGGTAAACCCCTAGAGTGGTTGAGACGGGAATTGAGCAATTGTCAATCTGGAAGGCAGTGTATTGATTGTTGAGAATCTTTAGGGCACTTGGTGGGGTGTCTGTTTTGTCGCTGTTGAGACATAGATGATTGGCTACCATCCAGGCCTGTGTTGTGGAGTAGATATTGTTGAGTGTGTCATAATCATCTGCGTAGTTGCCTGAGAGTGGGATCTGGATGTGGGTGTCGTCGGTATAATTTGTGTAGGTCGGGGTGAGACATGACATGATACAACATTAAAAGGGATGAAGAATCCAAGTACATCAATGATTGCAATGCAACCATTGCCCTCTTGTGGAATGCAAAAATAGACATACATACAATACATTGCAGACAATTCCCCTGCAGTTGCAAAATATGTCACAGGCTATCTCAACAAAGTGAGAACACAAAACTAAATGACCTCTGGGACGGCATATCATCTGACAAAACACTGTCACAAAAATTGTACAGCTTTGGTATAAAAATGCTCTCCCATAGAGAATGCAGGTGCTAAGAAGCTGCTTTGGAAAACATGTGTCTGCACGACATTGCCCAAAACTACAACCTACAAAAACAATGTCACACCAAATGAGACAACTGGCAAACATTCAGTCTCAACTTGTGAAGGAAACCTAGTTAAACTCACCAAACCCAGTCTACTTATTCATATAAAGCTATTATTTAAATCTCCACAACAAAGAGAACTGTATTGCACAGTCCTACTCCAACTTTTTAAACCTTGCAGAAAATAAAAAGAATTATAGGGTGACTATGAATCATTTGAAGCTGCATTCAAAGCAAATGAAAGCAGGATAACAAATGAAATTTTCAAACAATACAAACAAATGGTGGACAATGTACGCCAACAAGAAAGACTTTGAAGCTCAGCTAGACATAGATACTCCTGAGGGTAGTCAATCTTCCCTTACAGGTGCCAAGAACCACCTGGAGAACCACTCAAACTAAATGAAGCAGAAATAGCAATGAATTAGGTAGAAAATACTATCTATTAATGTAAACAATCTGAGGAAGACTGGTCATTGCTCAAATCACAGCTAAATGATGAACAACTCACCATTTATCTAGA
The DNA here is from genome assembly GCF_040938575.1 of Ambystoma mexicanum. Classification (NCBI taxonomy): domain Eukaryota; kingdom Metazoa; phylum Chordata; class Amphibia; order Caudata; family Ambystomatidae; genus Ambystoma; species Ambystoma mexicanum. The sequence continues at coordinate 1,244,981,268 of NC_090930.1, read as the reverse complement.
AGTCATTGAAGAAATTGAACATGGCTTTAAACATGAAACTTAAACCTGTAGTTGTAAACAATTATAAACCTCTGCTCCTGTATGTAAAATAATCAGCAAATTTCAATAAAACTTAACAAACAACATTTCGGCTGTAGTAACAGCCCCCACAGGTTTAGCTGCCTACAACACAGGAGGTGTAACTTTTCACCAACCACTTCTCCTCCCTGTAGAACACCAAAACAAATTAGAATACCACAAATTATCAGCAAAGGCTGCAACTAAAGTAAGCAGAATTCTGAAACAAATGAAAGTGCTCTTGATAGATGAAGTAAGCAAGGTTTCCAACTTCTTGTTGGCTTTAATTAATCTCAGAAGTCCTAACAACCAACTACAAAGAACTGTTTAGAGGAAAACATGTTATTGTTTTCGGAGACCTCCTACAGTTAACACCAGTGAAAGGTCAACCTATTTTCAAAACATTAAGATGCAAACAATGCTGCAATACCCTCGGCAGCATAGGAAATGTAAATCTCTGGCAACATTTTCACTAAAGAGAACTAACTCAAAACATGCGTCAGTCTGCAGACCTCATCTATGCTATCATTTTAAAAAGCATTAGAACTGCTCTGCTTACTAGAGATGCAAAATCCATCTAAAATAAAAGACTAATCCATGAGCTATATGGATGAAACAAATCTGCTCCTGATGTCATAGAATAATTACATCAACAAAATCTAAAATGCATGTCTTTAATGCCAACCTTTTCAAGCTGTAGTCAATTCAACGAGACAATGTTGAAAAAAGAAATGCAACCCATACTGCATATCAGCTAAACAGAGAAACTAGAAGTGCACATCATGACACCTCCTACGTGTCAACAAGCAACAGTACGACTAAACACAGCTGGATTGGAGAAAATACTGACATTGTGTCTCAACTGCAGAGTCATTCTAAAAGGTAACCTTGATGTAATACAAGGTTTAGTCAATGGAGCAATTGGTACAGTTGTTGGCTTACAAAGATATCCACCTGACAACAACATACACTTTGTCAACATCCTCTTTAACAACCTTGCAGATGTTAAAAAAATTGGCTGGAAAATAGCATGTTCCATCTTTTCAAAGACATGTATGTACACAGAGAGCACTTTTCTCTATCGCTTGCATATGTTGTCACTATTCACAAATCACATGGTCTAACCGTAGATCAAGCATTGATTGAAATTGGCAGCATAGTCTTTAAACAAGGTATGGGTTACGTTGCACTTTCACTTCTACATACACTCAGTGGTCTATTATTCGCTAACTTTCATGCCAACAAAGTCAACGCTGACATTTCTTGCATCCTGCAATGCAACAGGTTAAGGGCACTCTAAATCCCCCATCTAAATATGTACCCTGTACCTCAAAACAAGAATCCATTAAAAAGTGTTACACCATCCACTGGTCACCTTACGTATACGATCACCTGTGCAGTCACCAAGCCCTCCATCTCAGGTTCTGATCTGCCTTTCTCTTCTGACCTCATGTCCTCACTCCCTCAAGCAGCATGGCAGCGGCGCACACGAGGACATCTAACGCGCTATGGTCATATCCACCCATTGCAACGTTGGCAGTTGCCCTGGCGTCTTGGAGACAGTCGACAGAGACGCCAGCTTTTTTCTTTGCTTCGTCCCGCCTTCAGGAAGACCTGGCAGCGTTTTGAAAACTTGGGTCATGTGACAAGGAAACGTGCTACATCATCAGTCACGTGATGGGTCATGTGACCTTCATAGGCCCCTTTAAAACTGGAGAGGGAACGCTCATTCGGTGCTTCACATCTGACCCAATCAGGCACTGTTCGGCGTCTTCCTGTCTCCACATCTTGAACCTGGACTACGGACTGTTCTTCTTGGATTCCTCTGTTAAGCCCTTGGATCTTGTTTTGCTCTGCTGTTTCCGGACCTTTGAACTGTATTTTTGGACTCTTTTGGATTACCCCCTGGTTACGACAAACTTGGCCGGCTTTTGACCTTGGAACTCTTAACGGACTGTTTTCGGATTTCCTCTTCTGTTACCTGCTGGAGTACCCTTTCCATACAGGTCTTGCAGTGTCTTTTCTACAACTATCTACGCCTATCCACTGCTGCTTGCTACACTCTGCAGCCCCACGGAACACCTCAATTTTCATCTATGTTCTTCATGTCCCCAGACCCTTGGTAAGCCCCTTGATATTTGTAACCTCGTTATTCAGTATAATGTTTGCCATTGTACTGACCCATTGCTTGCTTTACAGTGGTCGAGGGGTCACCGGTGTTCCTGTTTCCTGGCGTTCTTCGGCACTCAAAAAACCTGTGGCCTCAAGGATTGCTCAGGAAGTTATTTGTATCTTTCTGAGCGGAACTTGTGGACAGAGGCCCCATAATCTTCACGACCATCAAGTCATAACAAAAGACAGCTAATACAAACAGAATCAGTACAACCACAAAACTGTCCAGTACAAAGTCAACTGCAAGTCCATCAGAAAACAAAGACACAAATGTCTCTTCTCCAGACAAATCTGCAGGCCCATCAAACGATCCACAAACAGAACTCTCTGATCCATTTATACCCAGCAACACAACAGTAGTAAATTGTTTTGCTAATGTAACAATGAATCCTCTCCTTCAATTGCCACCAATTGCCACCAATTGTTCACAACATTTACTTAAATGGCTGAGATCAGTTGAGTTTGCAAATCCTCGTCCCTCATAGAAATTGTGGTGCAGAATGGCGCCGTGAGAATGGTAACTGGCAATGTGCGTAGAAACCACATCACCAAAGCTTGCCGTAACCTTCACTGGCTGCCCGTCGAGTCCAGACTTGTTTATCACCTTGCCTTTATTGTTTTTAAATGCCGCCAGATCAGGATGCCGGATTATCTTCAAGCTCTGATCAGCGATAAGGTGCAAACTAGGTGTTTAAAATCCAATAACACCAACCTGCTACACATTCCAAATTCCAATTCCGCAAAACAGCTTAAATGCATGCTGCGCCTAGAATATGGAATGGTCTTCCACCAGATCTTAGAGAAGTGAATTCAAATGATGTTTTTAAAAGCAATCTTAAATAACTGTTTTTAATGGGTTTTTAACTGCACCTCAATTTTTTTTCCTTATACTTTTAATGTTCTATGTTGTACGATCTATTGGCACCCTCAAGCTTCCGGGCCCAAGCAGCATGATATCAATTACTAAATAAAAATAAATAAATGCCACAAATATCCTGACAACACTTACAGTGTCTCAGGTATAAGGCAAGAAGTGGAGTACTGTGCAGGAATCGTAAAAATGCATCATAAACATACAGGAAGATCCACAAGAATTCCTAATGTACTTACTACAAGTACTGGAAACCAAAAACCTCCTAATAAATGAAATCTTCAAAATTTCATACACGTGGAAACATGCATGCACTCTCTGCAACCATGTTTCACAAGAGCACATCCCTAATGAATGATTTGTATACGTATCCATACCAAATTCTTAATTTGTTGCATTTCGCCAGCTTCTGCAGAATGCAAATCACGGCATATTATGCCCTTTTTGCAATTCAGACAATTGTTCCACCATACAAATGAACTCGCATAGCCAATATGCCATACTAATGCTTCTATGGTTCAATGCAGATGGTAGCAAAAATAACTGTAAGCTTACAGGCTTCACACACAAGAGCACCAGGGGACCACTCCGGTAGTGATAGTGTGCAGTACAAATATCCTTTAAGATTAATATTAACACACAGCCAAGTATCTCTTAGAAAGAAAACTTTCACAACCGTAGGTATAGTATACCACACTGTGCCACAACCACTTCAGGGCACTGCACTGCACATGTCATAAAAAGAAGTGGTTGGTTTGAATGTAACAATACCTCTGTTACTCCAAAACATAGGTTACCAGCAAATTTAACACATGCCTACTTAATATTCCTTCTACCCAAATGTAGTCACTAAACTGTAGCACAATTATCAGTTAGAATATGCCAGCAGGTATCTAACTACATCCATAATGCTATAATAGTACTGTTGAAAGTCAATCTAGTGAGAATACGCCAACAGGTATCTAACTATTTGAAAAACACTGTCATTCCAAAGTATGTCAAATACGGCATCTCAATACTTATACAACAAAACATCTCCTAACCCCTAATGTAGTTAGAATACGCCAATGGGTATCTAACTACATCAAGCATTCCTGTAATCACAACATACTTCAAACAAACATACCATCACCCTGATACTCGCATAACTGTAATCAGGATTTTTTTAATCCAGTACAGATTTCGTTTCCCAACGGCTCAATGATTATTTAATGTCAAAACAATAGCATTGTTTCATACACTAATATTGTACCAAACATAGTACTTAGAATGATGTACTGTTTATGAGGGTCTAAAAAACATGTGTTGTAAAATTGTATACAACTATAGCTTTTAAACTATCCTGCTTAACAAATTGTACAGTTTTTTCTCCACAGAAAATGAATCAGAGATTCGAGCTTCATAACGCTATAAAACTAAGTAACCATAGCACTTATAATCAAAGACACATTTTATGAGCACTATCCTCAATTCAACTCCAAACATAAGTACTATATACAGTTCAATTACATAATTCCTCCTTATTACAAACACTTTTTACTCCCACAACATTACCTATAATTACTATACCCATATTACTACTATGGTAATTCTGCTACTAAGTAACCTATTATTACTATACACATATTACTACTGTGGTAGTTGTGGCCAGTTGACATATTCTTGGGGCCATGGCCTGCAGCCATGCTCGCCATAATCTGGCCACTGGCCTCAACCACCAAATTACGATTAACTATGTAAGAAATATGTATGATACACCATCAAGTAAAAAACTCAGCCTGACCCCATTCAATCAAAATGATGTCCATGGACTAGGCCATTCTCTACCTTCTAACATCATTTTTTTTCACTTCTATACACTTTTTGCAACTTTTGTCCACTGTTTTTGTGTTCCCCATCATTCGTGATCGTCTAACATCACTTTGCAAACAGGTCTGTGCTTTGCAAACAGGGCTACCGATATGGGAAGAAATATTAAGTGGTGCCCAAAGAATGAAACTTTCTTACCCAAATCAATTGTGGTAGACAGTTATGAGCACTCAATGGTGTGCTAATCAGATAGTATCAAGGATAAGGTCATTGTGGAAGTATTCAACTTATGAAATGTTATAATTTTACAAAGATTGTAACTTCTAAGCCTGGTTAAAAGGACAAGCCCCTGTTCAGAAGCAAGTACTCGAAGGCATGTAGAATTGCTGAGAGGGAATTAAAAGAGGCATTCAGAAACAGCATTTAGATAGAGCTCCACTATATGGGGCACAGGAGAGGTAGAAGAGAATTATGATTAAAGCTAAACTAAATGACAAAAATGTTTATGTTTGTTTATCTTTATTCATTTAAATTGCGCACCAGACCTGAGGGTATGAGGCCGCATGAACAGCAAGGTTATTCTCAGCTAGGTTACAATGCTGTACATTAATTTACAGTGTGTACATAGGTTAATACAGTTACGATGGATACAGCGAAATAACAGTTTCTGAGTATACATATTTACAAAATGTACAAAGGCGATGTCAGTTATTGGTCATTGTTCTTTAACCACTGAATGTAATTACCTCTGAAGTGTGGGTAGGTTTGCGGTGTCCTTAAGGAGGGTGGTAAGGAGTTCCAATGTTGGGCTGCTTTCACCTGTGAGCAGGATAGCATTGCTAGTTCTAGTGGGCCTGTTAGGGGTGTGTCTTATTATTCTGTCGGCTAGGTAGTGGGGGGGCTGCATTATTGAGGCATTTGTGTGTTAAGGAGGCTACTTTGAGCAGGATTTTATCGGTGGTTGTGAGCCAGTTATGGGTTCTCCTGATGTTAGAGATGTGTTCTCTCTTGGGGATGCTAAGCGCTGCTCTGAGAGCATTATTTTGTAAGGTCTGGATTTTATTGGTAACCTGTTTGTTGGCTCTTACATAAAGGGCGTTACAATAATCCAGTTTAGATAGTACAAAGGCTCTGGCTAGGGTAATGCAGTTCTGAGTGGATAGGAAGGGTTTGGCTGCTCTTATAAGAGTACATGTGCAGACTGTGGTGGAGGCCATGGAGCTAACCTGTTTATGGAAGGAGAGGGCGGAGTCAAGGTAGATTCCTAGGGTTTTCACTTCCTTGGCTACCTTAATGGGATTGCCGTCTATAGTGAAGTGGGTGTAGTTGGTGGGTGTAGTTGTGGTCCAGTTTGTTTAGATTTGGGGTGGATCCGAGGATGATGACTTCAGTGCTGTCATCATTCAGGCATAGACTGTGGGAGGCCATCCATGCCTGGATGATGAGGTACACCTTGTTCACCAAGGCCAAATCCTTATTGTAATCTCCCGTCAACGGGATGAGGATCTGGGTATCATCGGCGTAGTTAGTGTAGGTGATACCCAGACCGCCAAGATCATCAAACAGGGGATTCGTGAACACGTTGTACAGTGTGGGGGAGACGCATGAACCCTGAGGGACCCCACATGTGATGGGCATGGGGTCAGCGGAAGCCGAGGTGGAGAAGATGCGCATAGATCTGTTGCTCAGGAACGACTCAATCCAACTGATGGCTTCTTGGGAGAAGTGGGCAGCCGAGTCCAAGTGGTTACATAGAATTGTGTGGTCAACTAGATCGAATGCTGCAGAGAGGTCTAGGAGAAGCAATAAAGCAGTTTTCCCATTATCTCTCAGAGTGTCGATTTGGGCCTTAAGATCGATGAGAGCAGTTTTTGTCCCATGTTGGGGTCTTAAGCCTGATTGCCGGATTCCTAGGAGAGGGTTTTGTTCAAGGTATTTTTGTATTTGTTGATAGGCTGTCTTTTCTAATATTTTGAGCAGGAAGGGGACGGTGGTGATGGGCCTGTAGTTAGTGGGTATAGTTGGGTCTAGGGAGGGTTTTTTAAGTAGAGGGAGGACCCAGGATTCATTGAGGTTGTTGGGGATAGTACCTGATGAGAAGGAGGCGTTAATGTGTTTGGTGATGAGTGGTGAGAGGTCTCTTTTGCTGCATTTTTGATGATTTGTGAGGGGCAGGGGTCACCCTGGCGATTTGACGGTTTAAGGCTGAGGATGATTTTTTCCACTTCTAACATAGAGACTTTGGAGAAGCTGAAGCGGGTGAGTGGGTTGGGTATAGGGTTCTGATAAGTAGGGCATGGGGGAGTGTTAGTGGAGTTAGTGGAGTTGGTTAGTGAATCTTTCTTGTTGTTGATTTTGATTTGAAGGCCTGCAACTTTATTGGACAGGGAATTTTGGACACTGGTGCACCAATGTTAATCTTTCACACATGTGTCTGGGACTAAGACAGGTGTTTCCAGCTCTTTGATGATAGTGAACAGTTCTTTAGTGCTGGATTTGGCTTGTAATATTCTCTGGTTATAAGATTCTTGTTTAGCGATAATGATTTATTTTCTATAGGTAGAAGCTATTTTGTTGAGGATCAGTTTGTTGATGTCTGTAGTGCATTGTCTCCAGGCTTGTTCCTTTTTGCGTTTCTCTAGTCTGAGATCTTTTAGGTGGGCAGAGAACCAGGTGTTCAAGTGTTTTTTCGGCTTACATTTTCTCAGTTTTAGTGGTGCAATAGCGTGTAAGGCTGAGGGCATACTATTGTTGTTGTTTTCTACAAGGTAGTAGGGTTTGGAGGTAGCTGGGAGTTGGTTCAAGGTTGGGAGAATGAGGGGGATGAGTTTTTCCACTGTGATGTTTTTCTTGCTTCTCGTGGGGATAGATGTGGCTAATAAGTTATTGGTGATGGGGCTTGAGGCTTCAAGTGTGAAGGTGAGGAGGTGGTGGTCGGACCATGGTTGAGGGGTACTAGCGGTGATGGAGGCCACACAATTGTGGCCTGCTATCCAGTCAAGGGTTCTCCCTTTGTTGTGGGTAGGGGTGGACACTCTTTGGGTAAAGCCTAATTCTGACAGGGTATTGTTAATGAGGTTAGCCTGGGGGTCTTTGGGGTCTTTTAGGCCTAGGTTTAAATCTCCTAAGAGTAGGCTCTGGGAGGTATTTTAAAGTTGTTGGTGAGAATGGTAGTGAGGTCTTCCTCGAAGGAGCCAAAGGGTCCAGGAGGTCTGTAGAATAAGTGAGTGATTCACATGATGGGGTGTGGTTTGTGGTTTCAAGTCTGATGTTGAGGTGTGTTTTGGCAATTAAAGCGAGGCCTCCCCCTCTGGATTCTGTTCTATCTGCTCGGAGGATAGTGTAGTCATCAGGGATGGCTAGCAAGAGAGCTGGGCCAGCGGCTGCATGGAGCCAGGACTCAGTGATGGCTAGGAAATCTAGTTCTTCTGTTAGAATGAGGACTGCTATATCTGTGGCATGGGCTACTACAGATTGCGCATTAATTAAGGCGCTTCTTATGGGCGGGGTGATGGTTTTGGTGCCGGTAGGTGTGGTGGTTAATTTAAGAACCTTATACCTAGTCGTAATATTATTTAGGCTATGCTTTGGAATGTCTGTGGTGCGGTTGGTAGGAGTGACCGTGTGCATAGGTGGGGTCTAGTTGGTCAGTTTAGACTGGATGTGTCCCTGGCTCGAGGCTCATATAGTTTGGCTAGTCTGGCACGTAATTTGGCATTTCTGGCAGAGAGGCTGCATGGTGTGGAGAGGTGCATAATGAGTGGGGAAGTGGTGCCTATGGGGGCAGAGCTGGAGGTAGGGCTAAGATAGCTGGATGAGTGGATGTGGTGGAGAATGACTCTCAGCAGTGCTGAGAAGATGCTTGGTAGGTACATTCTGTAGGGTGTAGGTGAGGTGCAGCAGTCAGATGGCAGGGCAGGTAGCTACTAGGTGCATCTTAGGTGACCTGAGTGGTATTCAGAAGCAGGGCATCTAGGTGCAAAATGCAGTAATCAAATGCAGCAGTCAGATAGAAGGGCAAGTGGCTACTAGGCTGCTATACAAGATTCTATCAGTTGAAGAGAGTGGTATTCAGTGGCAGGGCAACAGTGTGCAAAGTGCAATAGTCAATTGCAGCAGTGAAATAGAACAGCATCAAAAGATGACAACATTGTGGTGATTTTAGCAATTTAATAACATATGGATGGAGTTACTAGGTTAATGCAACACCAATGACTCTAAAAAAATGTTAGCGTATGATCGCGCAGGGGTTTGATAATAATTCCTCAGATGCATCATGTAGGGGGAAAAAAATCTTATTGGATGATTGTCTCAGGCAACAATCTATGTAGTCTGGGCCAACTGAGAGTTTTACAGTACCCCATGTCATTTAAGCATTTAATCATTTGCAAAGCCCCAGGGACAGATGGGATGCCAGGCGATTTTTATGAATCGAATGTGATTATTAGGGCCCCTATTATCTGCAATGTGATTAGGTTTATTTTGGTGTCATATGAATAAGCAGACACCTGGAAGCAAAGCTACATTATTGTTTTCTTTAAGAGAGGATCTAAAGATGTACCTTGTTGTTTTCACTCTACATCCCTGAGCAATATTTCCCTGAAGATATTGGGTACGTAAATATACAATAAATTGCTTGATTGGGTTGATGAAGCCAATGTTCCAGAGCTTTGCTCTGGTTTGGGAATGGAGAAGCAATGCTTTAATTTGTTGCTTCCGATTGAAAAATATCACAGGGTAAAAAAGGGGAATTTATTTCTGGCATTCTTGTAACTTTCCATGGTGTTTGTCAGGGTGACAAATGCTATTATGGGTTCTCATGTTACATGTGTGTATTTATCCTGGCCTTCTTAGTATCTTGTGTCAATTATATTCACAAACAAAAGCCTTTGTTAGATATGGTTGTATGGGTGAATGTGCATCCAATCTCTTGATTAATCAGAGGATACAAAAAGGTTGTGTGATTTCTCCCTTAATTTTTTATTTCTACCTAAATGAGTTATACACAGCCCTGAAAGCGGACACTTTGGATGTGCCACATGTTAGTCAACAAATGAATCCCACCTAGCCTATGCAAACAATAGTGCCCCTTAGGAAGAACAGAAGTGGCACTGCAAACATTATCGCTGGAACATGTAGAGTTTTGGACGGCTAACTATAAGGGTAAATCAAAGGTTATGGTATATCAGAGGAAACACATGTAAACATTGCAGCCTTTTTTCGGGGAGTCCGAAACTCTGGAGAGAGGAACACATTTTGATTATCTAGGCAAAGGACCTGCTGACAGCAAAACCTGGTGCCCCCAAATTCATGTTGTGTAACTTAGGATAAAACAAAGTAATATGGTATCATATGCTTCTTCACAGCCTTTGGTGGCCAAGCAGGTCCAGTGATAAAAGTGTATGAAGCAAAATCACTGGGAATTGGTTGTTATGGTGCTGGAGTCTGGGGTATTAATACCATTAGCCCTCTCTCAGTAATAAAAAGAACATTTGTCTAAGGCCTGTAAGAGTTGCAAAATCCACTGCAGACAAGTTCATATATTGTGAAAATAATATGAGTCCTATTTTCGTTCTATTACAGTTTTATCCTACGTGTTTATGGGCAAAGATTTGGGCTAGTAATAGACTCCAGTGAACAAAGTGACATCTTGCAACGCAGAAAGCTATGATAATCCTGTGGATTGGTTATGTTAAGAAATCTTTAGATTCCTTAGGCTTAGGCCATTTTTATTCCAATCCAGCTCTAATAAATAGAGAAACTATTTAATTACTGAAGTAAGTTGTGAATATGTTACAGCATATTCTTTTTATCCTCTGGATCCTCTGAAGTCAGACAATCTTCCACATATGTGTTTAATCATCCAACAAAAGAAATTATCGATAATTTCTTTTTAGCAGTCCTGCTAGAAATTTTTCTTTTTTTTTTTTTATTTATTTAACATTTATAAAGCGCTCACACAGCCCGCAGGCATCGTTAATAACTAGATTGTGAGTTCATCAGATACCATAATCTCTGTATACCCAAACCTGGGATTTTGAACACTCATCCATATGTATTTGTGATAATGTGGCTACTGAATGCAACATGCATGTTATTATTGTTTTTCTTTTTTGGACTTTGTATATTGCACCTTGCACTTGGTTTTTAATTACTCTGTTAAAATCTTGCAATTTTAGAACATGACTGTGGAATTAAGGCATTAGGTTAATGCACCTCTGTCATCCTAACCAGAAGTCTACATTACAATTAACGAAATTTCATATATCATAAGCCATCCAATATACACAAATTCTAATATAATATTACTGTGATGCATTCCTGGAATGTACAAATTAAGATGGCCTGTAGAGGCTGGGTATTGTATAGTGCAACTGGAATATACTCTTTTTCTTCACTGACCTCCATGTTTCTGTTCTCGGGTTGTGATTATCCAATGGCCATGCAAGACATTTTTGTATGGCTTTGTAATAAACACTCTCTAATGTGTTGTGGTGAGACTGCAGAGAAGGACGGTATCTACAGTTCACTTACAATCATATATTTGAGTGTATTAATGTATATTATTCAAACTTATATTCAATATGAACAATCTTTACAGGTTCTGTTTTATAGAAATTGATTTCCACAGATGAACTGTGAGTCTGCAGTGTTTTCCATGGTACCAGAGCCTTATGTCTGCTTCTGGTCTCATGAGAAAACTAAAAAGTGAATTGTCCCTTGCAGAAATGTGCAATGTTGTTGTGATAGCCATGGGAAGAGAATGCGCAATTCAACCATAAAGCTTACTTTCATGTCAGAAAATATTGATTTAGAGCAAACTTGGTGAAAGTATCACTAATCTGAAGTACAGTTTTGCTGATGAACTCTGTATCACACTGGGAATAGTGTCGAATCACTGATTGTTACACACTAGGCCAAATAATGGCTTAGCCGTAAAAGTAGACTCCACAGAAGAACACATTTTCTTATGTTCTGATTTCCTACAATGCCTTCCAATCCCATAATGTTCACACTAAACTAGTGGGGCAGGGATATATGCTCCCTTGGAAGGCTGATCCAAAATACCACAGTGATCAGTGCCAGATTAAATGAATACATATATTTTGTTTTGGATAATAATACAGAAAAATTATATAAACGCCATTAGCACCCTGCCGGGGGGAGCCGGCTGATCAGGAGGATAGGAATGCAGACTTGAACTGCCGATGCAATCCCAAGTTCCATACCACCTGATGGCTAGCTACCTGCTGCCTTCTTTGCCCACCCTACGTTTGCCTATTTTTAATTCTTTTGCCCTTTTCCCATATCCACTTTCCTGTTTGTCGTGGCAGTGCCGGCCGCCATCACAGCTGATTCCCTGCTTCGCCGGCCACCATGGAAAGGGAAGAGGGGCTCGAACAGATGTTAACATCCTTTGACCCGCTTTAAAAGCCATCGATTTGCTCTTGATTTAACTCGGGACGCATGGCCATTAACACCCGTTGGAGCCCCTGGAACGGATGCTGAACGCCACAGTCGGCTCCTGTATGTAAGTATGCGTGGGATTTATAAAACACAAACATAGCTGGGAAGCAAGTGAGCACTGTACATAGGAGACATATACTAGGGGTTACAAGTAAAGGTGCTGGGGAAGCAGAAGATCCAGGTTGTAGGGGGAATAGGCAAGGGTGAGGGAGAATCAGGGTTGAGTGGAGCTACATAACTTTGATGTGTAGGGTTATCAGGTATTTCCTGAAGAATGGAAGGGCGGGCACATTCTTATCTGGATTGGTTAGTTGTTCCAGAAAAAGGGTGCATAGCATGAAGAGGCCTGTTTTCTGGCGTTTCCCCTCTTGCAGCTCCTTGTGTCCTACTGGCTCCTCCTTTCAAGGCCTTCACTTGATATTTACTCTTTCCATGAAAATCATCAAAGTCATGGTCTGGGCTTGGGAATAAGTACACAATAGACTTTGTCCTATTTCTGGAATTCGGCCGCCAACTATTCCTGCTGATACCAGGACAAGCTACTGCCTAGTAGCCCACAGAAGTTTGTGAAACACTACCAGATTTCTCCTCAGCTCAGGGAACTTAAGCTGAATGCTTGCCTGGGTGAGAGTGAGATCGTGCTGGCCTATCACTGTCCCTGGACTAGTAATAAACAATAGGCTGCTGCTTGAATATCAGCACTGCTAAAGCCTTTCGAGAGATTCACTCATACAGCTGCCCTGAAATATATAACTGATTTGAAAATACAACTTTTATTCAGATGTGAACAAACTCTTACCTCAGAAAAAGTTATCCAACACCTTTAATCTCAAACAAGTGGTATTAAACTTCCACCCATTCTGAATAAATACCTTGGGCATGGCTGTATCCTGTTGCCTGGGAATCATTTGAAAGAGAGTCTGTAGTGTCAGCTTTCTCCATTGTACTGATAGGTATTTGAGGCACCTATGTCTCTGAGGGTTCGTGGAAGGAACGGAGAGAGGGAGACAGTTAGAGCAGAAAGAGAGCTGGAGTGAAATGGAGAAGACAGGCTCTCTGTATTGAGAATAACTCAATAAATGCCTTATAGGTGTATCCCATCACCATGGGGTTATAGTACAAAGTCCAAACCAAAGAAGAACTGCACCTAAATGACATCATGAGTGGACGAATGGCCCTGGTTACCGATACCTAAAAGCTAGTGACAAATGGTAGGTAAATATTTGCAGACAGATGCATATTGTAATGCAAAAATATTTACACACTAACATGTTCACTCTTGCTTCCAAAAGGGGAAAGGGAAACAAATAAACTCATGCACTCATTTTGTTTTGAGATTAATATTTTGCTGATTACATATTGCTAAACCGAGAAGAAAAATACTGGTGAGCCTTTTTGCTTCTGAGAATATACCTGTACAGTGTTTTCAAGAATTGATGAGATATTTATGAAATCCATTATTTTGCTGAAGTTTTCTTGTGGCTGAGGCTTTCCCTTTTACCACTCAGGTAATATGTGACTAGGTGTTACCTTTGGTTTATGGATTTATGAGCCCTGAGGTGGAGTCTTGCGTATTTAGAGCTCCCTGAGTAGCTACACTATAGGCATAAAATAAACCCTAAATAACTGTTATTTAGATACAAAAAATCAATGAGTATTAAATTAAATCCACATGAAAGAAATCTAGATTGAAAATGAAACACTCATGAAAATAAATTATGTTATTACCAAAGTTATCTATGAAATGACATGTTCACCGTTTCCCAGATTTACCAAATACAAAGTAATGTGCTCCTAACATTTTTTGTTTCTTCCAATTTACAGACACTTGGCAATTGTATTTGGTGTGGACAGCCACTAAGTTTGTCAAATAAGTATTGATTTCATTTTTGGATAAAACTTTGTGTGAATGAATTTCTTTCTAGAGTGATCCAAAATGAATGATAAATGTATTGCTACCAATATTTGTACTGCTCAACATATGTTCTACTACATGGTGGCTAAGTCTATTGAGGCCGCATTCTGGGCTCTGAAATTCATATACTATTAGTCAATGCCAGGAAACATAAAGGGAAAAACAGCAATGCCACCGACATATCCTGGAACGACATATATAACCTTAAAAGTGATCCATTCCTATATAACAAATTTATGAAAATGTGAGGAAAGTCTCCTATTCCCCTTGAAGTGGGTAATCTTCTGCTTACCAATGTTCAAAAGAAAAAACAAAACAGAATGAAAATAAATTCTAAGTTAGTCCTCAAACAGCATGCAGATTTGTATGGCAAACATGTTTCCGTCAGTAAATGGACTTAAAGTAGGGCTTCACTGATTCAAGAAATGTAAATGTAACTATTTGTAAAGACCCACTGAAAATGTCCTAAGATGAGAACTTTTTTTATTTAGTGTAATACAGTTATTACACATGTACACATGTACACACATGTTATGATGATAAAAGCAATACAATATCATGTTATAATCAAATTAAACATTATAAAATCATGTCAGCATTATTTAATCATAACAACCCATAGATCATCTTAACCCCAAATACAAACATTCTTAATACAAATACATTGCTCACACTCTCAGTAATGATAATGACAACATCCTATGTATAGACTGCCAAACTCAGACTCTCGACACAACAAAATTACAAATACTCACATATGGCTGCCAGTCGGTATGTTAGTTCTCACCATAAAAATAATTAAGAGTGACTCTCATGGCCCAGGAGGGCCTCAAGTCAGCAGTACTAATCGGAGTTAGGCCAACTTTGCCTCCACCACAGACCATACTCTCGTAATAGGCAAAACCATGGCAACACTATGAACTGAAATGCACCTCAGCCAGAACATCTCACCCTAGATATCCTCCAAATCTCCAACATGATCTTCATAATAAAGAGCATAGGTATTTAATAAAACAGAGTACAAAGACACAATGTACCTGGCCTTTTCCAAATGAGTGACATCTCCGCACATTCGATGTGTATGTTTCTCCTTTTGTAGGCCTATCTAAGCACCGCTATTTGCCAGCATGTTCAATGTATTGAATCTGATTAATTTATACATCCTTCTAAGCTTAGGCGAAAGGAACAGGTAGATGTAGCATTGGGCCATATTATAGGGAAAGAACATTCTTGCAAATGAATTTAAAGATGTAAGCTTGCCAAAATGATCATGGTTATCAGGTCAGTCCCATTTTTCCTCACACTTGTTGAAGGAACTCATTAGAAACTCTGTACTATACCTGCACTCAGGGGACCAATCAATTAGCTCAAATAAACTTTCATTTGCCACCTTAAAGTCCCTCAAAGGTCAACATGAGTCAGTCAGCAGGGCTTTTTGAGTATAGCTAAAAAAGAATTGTCTTCCTCAGTCAAAATCATAATATAGAGATTACCTCTACTGATCTTAATAAGGACTGCCAATAATGTAAGACCCTACTCAATTCTTATTGATTCTAAATGGGTTGCATTTGACAAATCTAGATGTTTACACCATACAAAGCCATCTACCCCATTCAACCAAGAATCTAGGTTGGTATAAGACGTCCCTAGCGCATAAACCATGCCTGACACCAATTGTTGCATGCAGAACCTTATATTACCCACAAGCCTCTATACCCTGCAGACCGTTAAGCACATTTTTTAATCAAAAGCATAGTTGATATGGACTTTAACCTCCTTTTTTTCGTGCAAGTTCTCAATCATCCTTCTGTTCTTCTATGTCATATCCTATTTAAACATAACTATTAACCCTTTCAATCTGACCTTCTGCTGTATATATCAACCTCCTATCAAGTTTTGGCCTCTGGTTCATGTCCACTGTCAATGCATTATTCTTGCCACAATCAAGTCTGAGTGCCCCTACTAATGCCAATAAAGGTAGTATCCAGGATTAAAACATTGTCCGCCTAGGTTAGCCATCTGAATGTCCCAGCCTAGACTGAAAAGACCTGGCCAGAGACACTAACTCACCTAAATCTGACACAAAAAAGAGAAGGGCCAGCACATAACCCTGCCAGAACCCTGTTCTTATATTAATAGGCGCACACAATTTCCGCATGCCTTTAAGACTTATTCAAGCTTTATTTTCATAATGAACCAGTTTACACGGAAACAGCTAACCTCAAGAACACACAGGACCACTAAATGAACCCACATTTGTGCTCTAACGATCAAAACAAAGGCAGATGAAAGTCAACAAGTAGAGCATAAAGCGGAGAGGCTCCTTTATTTCTCGCCTATTGGATTAGCGTATTCAATTTCGAGATGTTATAGGTCATCGATAACCCCCTTCTGAACTCCGTCTGTAAAGGACACATCTGTCTCTCCTGCTCTCATGTATTAAGGCCTTGCAAGATAAAATTAGAAAAAAATTGACCATGCTGTCCAGTAAGGAGAGCAACTGATATTTCTTGGTATCCGCTCTCTTAATCTTCTTGTACACAGGCACATGGAGGGCCATTCACAATGAATTGGGAATAAATCCTGTCTGATGACCCTATCAAACAGGGAGTACATAATATATGCCGAGCTCATTGGGTTTGCCTTGACGACTGCATAGGAGACCCCGTCTTGGCCCGGGGCTCTCGATTGCTTGAGGCTGGTTTTTATTTAAACAATACCTTCATGATTGAAATCAACACTAATAGCCCCCACGTGGCACATGAGTGGGTTGTCAACCCTGAATTTCTCTGTTAGAAACGTGCACCAAGTAACTTCATTAATCACATTTAACAACATATCAATCACATCCTATTTTATACTCCTAAACGTTGCCCATCATTTCTTTGAATTTCCTGAGTTTAGAATGGAGTACATTTGTTGCCATGCCCCACTATTACTCGACACATTATAACTTTTAAACCAATTTATATACAGATGTTTCATTTTTCTGATACAGCATCTTTTCTCAATTGGGCGATAGCAGTTGTATCTATCCTTCGCTGATCTTGCCTTAGTTGTTTTTTCTTAGCCCCTATAAGCTTATCGAAAGGCTTGTTAATTCTCACGTCAAGTTTTTACAAATTTACCGCTACCAATCGGGAGGAAGCAAGATGTAATTGAAGCCACCCATTGAACAACTTCATTAGGCATGTCTAAAGTTGCATAATAGCCCACCCGTTTATTCATAACATTTGAAATGGCAGTCGAATTCTGATCCAACCAGCCAACTCTATTTTTACCAGCATTGATATGGACTTCTCCAACCGGTCAAAGATTCTTTCTGGCAGGGAATCTATTGTCCCTAGCACGGATAGGATTCTATGGTCACTATGACCGCTAAAAGTCACATCCAAAATAATCTGAGTGCTAAATAAATTACTGTTGGCATAAAAATAATCAAAAATGGAGAATGTCGGTTAGGCTGGAATTTCACTCGCAACGTGTCCATTCAGCCTATTCAGTTCCAAGTCACTAAAAAATGCTACCCAGTGCTGATTTTACATTCCTTTCACCCAAATGCCTAGCTGAGGATATTAACACAGCATCACATTTTACCATTTCATAAATAATAAATTTAGTATTTAGTTCACCACTCCACCCATCAGAAACAATCCTACTTTTTGAATAATCTGCTGTGCCAGAAGAATATCATGAATATGCATCGAGACAAATCTGTAAACCCTCCGGGATGGTAATAGATGTTGAAAAGCAGCATATTCCTTTGTTCACTAAGTACTATCACATCTGCCAACACATACTCAACCTCATAAATCACTTCATCAGATCTATAGTGATTAGCACATTAGGTGAGTAAGCCAGTTTAAGACTGGCTGAATTTCTCCTTTCTTGTTTTCTTTTTGGTAACACGTATACCCATCAAAGGAAGCATCCCCCATCAGCCACGTTTCTTGCAATACTATTATTTCTGCCAAAGTTAACAGACCTAATGAGCTGGTATTAGCAGCAAACAAGTATGTGTGGACCCTAGTATTTTGGGCCTTAATTGTCACAAATCAGGATTGCTTTTCTATAGAAGGTAGAAACTAAAGAAGCCAGTCCCAGTGAGCCCTACTAACTGAGCCCTCTATACATACTTTATGGAGAGCAACACTATTTGAGCGCACATGCGCTGAGATTCTTGATGCCACCACTTGCTGAGGGCAGTCCAATGACAATAGATTTGAAGGCACATTCAGAATAGTCCTCTAGTTGCTCTATGTACTGCAAATCAGAGCTCCTCAGTGCCCTCACTGCAGGAATATAGCTGAACAGCTATAACATCCACCCCCGATTCACAGGTGGATTCTCTGCACCAGATAAGCTTGTGATTGTGAATGATGTTGTAGGCTTAGGGTTATCCATTACAGATCTTGATTCTTCTTCGGAATCGGCCATCCCCCTTTATTCCCCCTGCTGGCTGTCAGGGGATGGCTCAGGAGTAGAGACCATTTCCACCACAGATTCATCAATTCCAGTAACATCTGTACAACTATTTAACAACCAAGATTTGTAGTGTTGACTGTAGGGTATTTTGTGGAGATTTGGGCCCGACGGTATTTTCTTACCGCTGAAAAATAACTTAGCAACAATCACTCCTTGTATTCAGATTGGGCCATGTACAACAATAATACAGTGGACATGCATTATTTCAGCACACAGACATGCGTGGTTGGTATGCGTGGTTGGTGGTATTTTGGTGAGCATAATTCCCTTGTTTTATTTGTGGCCCCAATATCCAGAACCCCTTATTTTTGTTTAGATTTTTTGTGTAATCACTAGAGAGACCTCAGGCTTGCATTTCAGGAACACCACATTTTCATTTTTAGTGTGCCACCATGGGCAATTTCTCTCTGTCTTATCTACGGCAGCGAGCTATCATGTGGTATTTTCACTATCTTATATACGGTAGTGAACTATGTCCCGGCCTCCCTTTTTGCCGACTCATAGACCTCCGACAAACTACAACACACACAGTTAGTTATAATTGCTCATACTGAATTACATTGTGCACACGGCTGCAGCCAAATTTGATGTTTAGTTACCTTGAAAATGACAATTGCACTGTCTAAACATCTCGCCACATCATCAGCACTGTATTGGTAAATATAAAACACACCACCCGTCTGCTTTCAAATATTTTTGTGTATTATAAAAGTTGCATTTAAACACGATCTCACTCTTTACAGAAATAAATAAAATAGCACAGTAACAGCATTGTCTGTGATACACTGAAAAGAGAGTGGCGGAGACAAGAACTCAATTTGCAACATTAAACATGTGAGTAAAGAACAGGAATCTCCTTTCCTACACTGACTGAATATTCTCGTACACACTCAGCCCCCACACTTCTGTAATTACCTTATCTGTTCAGCATGAGTTTTCTCCAACTGTTCTCTTTCTGAATTTGGCTCCCTTGAAGATTAACCCAAGTGAAAACAAGCGTCTTTCGTTCTCAAACCGGGGTTATTGCCTGGAATTCTCAGCTTTTGCAGCAGGAATGCTTCAGCCAGGAAACAGGTCCTTCTCCCAGCTCTGCCAAATCTCGATTGTCCTCCCCCTCTCCTCAAGCTCCCCCAGCAAAACTCTAATCACTGCCTCTAGCATGATACTTGCTATGACGCTGCTCCAATCAGAATCAATCATGCCATCTCCTCCCCCACTACACAATGGCTCATTTCTACAGTAACCATTTGTAACCAACTGATTTCCTGTTCCTTCGAGCCCTTTGCTTCCTGTAGTTATGTGGACAGAGCAGCAGAGAAAAAGAAAAAAAAATGAATGTGCGTTTAAAAGTTCACTTTCAGAGTAGGCCTAATTCTGCAGTGGAGACACATTTTTATTAGTGGGTTATGTTAAATGCAGTTTTATTAGTCAGGTTAGTTATTAATAAGGTTAGTTATTAATTTTCAAATGTGTCTCTTGCACCATAGGCATTTCAGGTGAAAAATAGTGTGCATTTTTGAATGTGCACGTGTGCTTTTAACTGTAAAAATAGATTCGCATCTTATATGTTAAAATCGTTTTTGACTGAATAGCCTGTCTTTACTTATATGTCCATGTTAATCTGGTAACACATATAGCAATGCACCACACCCATGTGGTGGTGCTGCATCCAGAAAATGTTTGCTACCTGTGCAGTAGTGCTTTACTCTGTGCTGTAACACGCCAAATATCCTTACATACCCTCGTTTTGTTTTTAGAATTTGGCTACAATCCAAGCCAATTCCTAAAAACAACTTGTTCTTTTTTTTTTTTTTAAATGCATGTGTATTGGGATATCTTTCTCTTCCTGACGTAGCTAGTAAAATCAGTAATATTTTCATTTTTACTGGTAGCACAATCAACCATCCACCCATGATTAGCACCAGGACAGCCAAACCCACTATTAAGTGTTCCCCCCAGGATCCCCAATTAAATCTTTCCACTTCTATTATCCCCAGATTACTAATTGTAATATTGTTTTTTCTCAAATTCATTTTTATAACATGTCTTTCTTTGTGATTCAATAAATATTCCACATCCGGATCTATTGGAAAAGTATCCCTTTGAAAAAAATCGATATTTTCCACTTGGCTTTCCCAAACATCATTTGTTACATGAAACAATGTTAACCCCCCAATTGACACAATTGTATCCTTTGGAACCTGTAAATAAAAAACATTATATTTCACCTGTTTAACCACGTATGTTCCATGGTTTAAATGTACCACCGTCATGTTCTTTAAACAGGTGCTGACCAACCATTTACCTCTGACCATCTTAGCCTGTGCCATTTCTTCACTCCCCATATTGCTAATAATCACTTCACATCCCTATGATATACTTGGGTCAGATTTCAAACCACAAATAGCATCTGTGGCATCAGGAACAAACGGTTTACCTGGACACATATAATTTTGTTCTTTAAATTTTACACATGTTTCCAGGTTTGGTATTAAATAAACTTCAGGTTCCCATGACTGAAATGCCACCACTTCTTGAGTCTTAATCTTAATAAATTTGTCCTCTTGCCAAAATCCCACGTTGTGTACCCACTTCGTTTGATAAATAAGTTCAGGGGCTACATATGGGATGCATAGCAAAAATCCGATCTCTAGTCTTTCCAAGTCCACATATAACGGCATTGCATTACCCATTTCGAATGCAATTTTTACCTGTATTATATCAATTTCCCTCCTGGTCAATCTTTCTATCATTTGACGAATAATATCCTGCAAAACAAAATACAAGGGGATATGTCCTTGAATCAATTGTGAAACTGCAGTTTGAACTTCTCTCATATAATTCGTTAATAGTCTATCAACAGGACTCATTATGTTCAATATTTCATTTAAAGTTCTGTCATGCTTAAGTATTGATTTAGTCGCCCGTTGCATTACATCCGCTTGTTCATTTAGAATGATTGCAGTTTCATTTATGAATCTTACTTGTTCATCCAGTCCCCCTCTAATTCCATCTAATGTTTTTTGTATTATTTCTAGGTCAATACTCAGTTGTTGCGCTTTAGTACTCAGTGTTCCTACCGAAATAGAATTGGCTGTTGATATTGTGGTACCTATTATGGCTCCAACTATAGACATTACCAATGATATCGCGAGCATCACCGCCCCTCTCTTTCCTCTCCTCTTCTTAATGTCTGCTGAATTCACGAATGTTTTTTCCAATTGCATTAATATATCTCTTATTGACTGCTTAGTGTCCTCTTTTCTTATTTCCAGCCACTCTTTAGTCTGTTCAATCCTAATTCCGGTATTGTTCAAGTGTTTTTCAATCAAAATCTCAGGATTCAATGGTATGTATATATTTTGGAAAATCATCCTTCTATCACTCATGATGAATCCTGGTGCCTCTTCCATATCATCATCATTAACCATATCATCGGTATCATCTTCAATGCTGATCGCTTTGCAGCCCTGGTCTTCACCCCTCTTTGGGGCTTTCCTGGAATCCGTCCACGTGGGCTCCAGGACTCCATCGTCTCCCGTGGGCTCTGATCCCGGAACCTCCGACCAAATAATGTTAATTTTCTAAATCAAATAGAAAATAAACAAATTAAGTATATAGCACAATACTAACTTCACCCTTTTGCCAAAAATAAAACATGCTTGGTAAAATATTTCTTTTTTTTTTTTTTTCTGAAATTAAACACAAGTTAAAAAGAAAACAAGCACATATAAAACAGCATTCAATATTTAATACATTTTCTCTCTGCACACCAACCATGAGCTTCCATTATATATATTTATTTATTTATTTATTTTATATGATATATTTTTACATATATTAGAGTGTTTATGTGCCATTATAACAATCAACTTTTTAACTTCTTTGTCACTGCCTCCTGATTGTACCCATTTATTTTCTCTTTTTGTGTTCAAGGGACTTTATCTGTTTCTACATGCTCAAGCTGCCTGATCTCATATCTGGGATGGCATGGTTTGATTTGATTTACATGGACAAACTGCTCTATTGCCGTTTCACCTTCATTATTCAAAATTTTATAAACTACAGGAGAGACCTTATCTATAATTCGAAATGGCGCCTTCCAGGCTGCTAGAAATTTAGAATTTTTCCGTTTACTTTTTCCAAAATAAAACTTGTACACCTGATCCCCTACACTGTATCCCTTTACTGATGTCTTTTTGTCATAATAAGACTTTGCACTGTCAGCAGCTCTTTCCAGATTTCTCTGCACAAAAGCAAATGCATGTTGCAAATGCCTCCTCAGTTCATCAATATATTCATGAACTGTGGATGCACTCACAAGTGTCTGCTCATGTGTTCTGTATAGTAGGTGTTGTGGTAACACCATTGTCCTACCTGGCAAGACCTCATGGGGGCTAACACCTGTTGCTTTGGCAGGAGTTGATCTGATTGCCATCAAAACCAACGGTAAACGTAAATCCCAGCTGGAACCTGCTTCTGCCACAAATGTCTTTAAAATATCCACAACAGACCTATTGCTTCTTTCAACTGTACCTGAAGACGCTGCCCGATATGCGATATGTAGTTTCCTTTTCACACCTAGTATTTGCCATACCTTACTCATTAGAGTACTTGTGAAATGACTTCCTCTGTCTGACTCAATTCTTTGTGGCAACCCAAACCTTGAGAACACATGGTTCACCAGCAATGTGGCTGCTGTTTGCGCACTACAATCTGGTGCAGGAATGCATTCAATCCACTTCGACATCAAACATACCACACTCAAAATATAACAGTGTCCCCTGCTCGACCTTTTTAAAGGACCTACATAGTCTATTTGCAAATCTGACCATGGGAGAGTTAGGCCTCTTTTCATCAATGGTGCTCTATGCATTGGTGAAGCAGGTTTAAATTGGGCGCATACTAGACATCCTCTAGTATATAATTCCACATCTTGGGACATATGTGGCCAGTAAGCATAATCTTTTAGTATTTCTAATGTTTTTTGTGAACCTCTATGGCCTGCAGTTATGGCATCATGTGCATGGTGTAGCATTAGCCCTCTGAATGAAAGGGGTACTACCCACTGTATTTGTCCTGTTATGGACTCTCTAATCATGAGTCCATCCTGTAATCTAATTCGTTTTTTGTTCTTTAATAGCACCCTCAACTCTTCTTTTCCCATACAATCATTTTCTGTTAAAGGATTTTGTTCGGGATCTATCAAATGATTATAATAGATTCCCAAAATTCAATCATTCTTTTGTGCCTCAATCAAATCTTGGTCTGGCGTGTCATGACTCCACTGCACCACCGGTTGATCTACCTCCTTTGGTGCTTTAGAACGTGTCACTGCATCAATTTGTATTTCACCCATTAAATAATCAATAGGTAGCAATTCTCCCATCACAGCCCCAATCTTAGCCAGGTGGTCTGCCTTATCATTTCCCTCCTTATCCTCTCCTGGTGTTTTTAAATGCCCACGAATTTTTCTCCAGTATATTGTTAAATTATTCTCTGACACCAATTTGTCTATGGCTTGTATCATTTTTCCATGTTTAAGTGGCTTTTTGTTGTATGTAACCATGCCTCTTGCTTTCCAACCAGGCAAATACTCCACAAAGCTATTCCGTGCATAGTCAGAATCAGTCACCAGGACAATTTCACTGAACTTTTTATCAACTGCGGTAGCAATTGCTTTATAAATGGCTGCCAATTCCGCCACTTGACTGCTCCTATCTCCAATCCTCATCCCTATACTGGGGACGCCTTCACATTTCAACCAGACATTTCCTATTCCTGCCACTAACTGTTTATTACTGTCATTTTCAATGTGAAAAGCACAACCATCCACATATACAGTTGGCAAATCCTTGCATGTTTTTTCATCAAAAGCTTTGTGTGGTGATTGTTCAAATTCCTGCAGACTAGTTTCCACTTCCATTTCATTTGGTATTTGTTCAGCTGCACAGTCATGTAAGTCAGCTAACCCTTGAGCAATTGGGTTCTTTTTATTTTGTCCATATCTCACTTCTACGGGAAAACCTTGTAATGCCAGCGTCCATGAAGTGATTCTGGATTGCGCTAGATTACCTGATCTAATTCTTTTACTCTCTAAAAATTGCAAAGGTTGATGATTTGTTTCAATAATCACCTTTTCTCCCTGAACAATGGGGCGGAAATGTTGTAGCGCCCACACAGTGGTTAATAGAGCCTTTTCACATTCATTAAATTTCATTTCAACTTGGGAAAATGCCTTACTTGCATATGCAATGGTTTTGTGATTCAAATCGTGTTTTTGCGATAACACTGCTGACATACAATGTTCAGAAAAACCTATTTCTATAAAGAAATCCCTGTCCTTTATGGGGTATGCTAAACATGGTGCCTTTACAAGACATTCCTTTAATTTAGCCACTGCATCAGACTGCTCTTTTTCCCATTTCCAGAGAGTATTCAGTTTAAGCAGTTTAGTCAATGGTTGAGTGATTTCTGCATAATTTTCAATGAACTTTCTGTTATAGCATGTCATCCCTAATAAACTTTTTACTCCTTTCACATTTTTAGGATCTTTTATTCTTTGTATGGCCTCTATTTTCTTCTTTTGTGGATTTAGCCCATGTTCAGTCACTTCATGCCCTAGAAAGTTCACTTTTTTCTTGCACCATTGTGCTTTTTGCAAAGATACTTTGGCGCCTGCTTTCTGCAATTGGCCAAGTACATGTCTTATTTCATCAAAATGGCTTTTCAGGCTTTCATTTTTTATCCGGACATCGTCCACATAAACTATTGTTCCTCTTTCCGCTGCATCCGGCATGGCCTTTCTCAAAAATATGCCAAATTCACTCCCACTATTGATGTACCCGAACGGAGCTCTAAGCCAGGCATATTGAGTCCTGTCAAATGTAAAGGAAAATAAATGTTGTATCTCCTCTGCCAATGGCACGCACCAATATCCAGAGGTGAGATCTAATGTGGTAAATACATTTGAACCATGTACCTGAGCTAGGCCCTGATCAATGAATGGCAGTGGCCATCTAGATACTTGTACTCTTTTATTTAACTCTCTCAAGTCTGCACATAGCCGCCATTGACCATTTGGCTTTAACACACCTAAAATAGGTGTATTGGATGTGCTATGAATGGGCCTGATGATTCCCCGCGATTCCAAATTTTTAATAATCTCTGCCATTGATTCTAAACATGCCAGCGGTAGTCTATACTGGCGTACAAACACTGGATTTCTGCTACACCCTTCTGGTAGTGTGGCCACATGTAAATCAGTTAAACCACAATCATAAGCATCTTTTGCAAATACATCCTTAAACTCCATAAATATCTCCCTCAGATTGTCCCTATCCTCATTGCTTTCACACGCATCCGCTAAGGAGATCTGCTCTTCTACCATTTTGGAAAATTCTGGAAAATCTTCTGGTAAGGGGATCTCGGCGCGTTCCTCTAACTGTGTGGCTGTGTCTTTTTGTAAAGCTGCCACTTTTAAATATTTTGGCATATCAGCTTCCACTTCAATGGGCTGATTTTCTGTTTCATTTTCATTTAAATTAAATATTATGCAATCCTCTTGATGGCAGCACACTGTCTCATTTGAATCATAAGGATACACAGAATGAATTTTAAATATTCCTTTGGGCTGAGAGTCCAGGTGTTCTGGCAACTCACCCTTGGCATCTACATACTTTTCAGGAATATTTCCAATCACCATGTTATTTAAATCTGCCGAATAATGTGATTTTTGTATGGCCATTCCTAATGGGGAGTTTTCCTCTAAATGAATATCTTGACAACCTTTATTATTTACCATAATTTTTACAGATCCTTCACCAATATCTACCAATGGAATGTATTCATAATCCAGGCCTTGCTGTTTTATGGATTCATTCAGGCATACAAATGCATCAGAGCCTTTTATCTGCTGTCCATTTTTGCATTTCAGTGTTATTGCAAACTGTTTTGTAAATGCAGGAATAATAGTATCTTTCCTCATTTGTAATTCGATTGCATAAGAAACCAGTTGTGCACAATGATAAGCCCTTCTTTTGTCTTCAAATTCAGGTGCCGGACCACCTAGGCGTGACCATATTTTTTGATTAAGGAAATCTAACACCATACACATTCTGTGCATGATGTCATTGCCCATGTAAAATTCATTTTGTGCTCCACTCACTATCCATACATTATGGTAAATTGTTTTCTGCCCAATGCTAATTTTAAGCTAATTTTAAGCATGCATCTGCCTGCAATTCGGTTTTCAAAGTCTGGACGGTCCAACCCAGAAACATATTGGTTTTCTTCCCTCTCCATTATTTTTTGCAACAATTTCTCATTAATGAAACTCCTTTCATGTCCAAGCGCTAAAGTGGATTTTATTGTTTTAAAATAGTCATTTATAC
Organism: Ambystoma mexicanum; assembly: GCF_040938575.1. NCBI lineage: Eukaryota > Metazoa > Chordata > Amphibia > Caudata > Ambystomatidae > Ambystoma > Ambystoma mexicanum. The sequence continues at coordinate 1,244,954,099 of NC_090930.1, read as the reverse complement.
CAACATGAACCCATGGTTGCTCATCTTCCATGTGTATTTCTGCCAGAGTGGTAATGTGTTTTTCTGAATCTGTTTTAGGAGCAATATTCTGTTTGCATGTTTTCTCTTTTAAATAAAAACGTAATGTGTGCTCATCTATGGCAGTCTGCCAATTTTTCCTTGGGTCCAAGTATATTTGTACAGGTAGTTTTTCATTGTCGCTCTGCATTTTGTCTTGACACATTAATATAACAGTGACACTAGGTATGCAGCTATTCTGGAGATATACCTCCACAGCATCATTTGTTTTGGCAACGGTGTGACATTCATTTATATTGCTGTTTTGTGATTTTAGTTTCTTAGGCCTCAATGGCTTTTTGGTTAAGGACCACAGCACTCCATTCACCCCATCTATGAGAGGAGACAATCTTTTCAGGCAATCTGTCCCCATCAGAAATGGAATTTCACAAATAGATGTGATCAATACCTCTTGTTTCATTCTGTGCTTTCCTATTTTTATGTCAACCTCAGTTACACCTATGATGGGCACCTCCTCCCCATTAAAGTTATGCACTGGGCCTTGATTTTCCTTCACTGTGATCTGACTCTGTGGGGGTCTCCCTTCATTGATACTCTTTACCAGCTCCTTGGACATAATTGTGGCCTGTGCGCCAGTGTCAATCATAGGAAAGGTGTGGCATTTTTCTTCTACAGTGATGGGTGCATAATATCTGTCCTCAACTTCCTCTAATACACATAAGAAGTGTGAATTCTTACTGATTTCAGGGCTCACCTTTCTCAGGTCTTTTTCACTTTTGGCTAAACACATTGGTAAATGGAAAGACATTTTTCCCTCCTTTTTACCCATTTCTGCGCGAGAGACTTTATTAATTTCTCCATGATCAGAGGTTTTTTGGAGTGTGGCCACTGTTCGCCCATCCATCTGGGTAACATCAAAGACCACATTACAACCTTCCAACTGAACATGTGTAACAACATCATTCAGCAATTTGTCATTTTTTAATTCTGTGCATTTGTGATCATTTAGTGTGATACCAGCCCTTTCAGCCTCTTCAAAAATATGTGGCTCAAAGAATTCATCAGGTGATTGACTTGTACCCTCCTTTTGAGTATTTCCTTTTTCTGTCTGTGTTTGGTCATTGTTTTGCTTGCCCAGGGAAGGAGCTATAGCATCCCCATTTACTCCCTGTTCACTGGTATTCCCCATGCATGAGTCATTTTTCTTAAATCTGTCCCTTTGTTCTTTTGGAATTCCTAATGTTTCTTTTTCATTTGTACAAATCTTTACTGTTTTATTTAGCTCTAGGTTAAATCGTACCTCTTTTTTAGAAGTATTTGCACTTTCTGTCACAAGTTCATTTACTGGCACTTTCACATTTAATCTATTAGGCATCTCAGAGTCGTTATGCAAAATTATATCAGAGCAATCTGTCATTTTGGCACTGCAGTTATCATGAGTACTTAGTCAGTTTTCGGAAGCCCCCCGGTCATTGCTATGGCCATCAGCCCCTTCTTTGGAAGGTTGTTTTTGCGCTGTACAGAGCTTTCCTATTTGCCCGGCTAACATTTTCACTTGGGCCTCAAGGCACTGGAACCTTTCCATCTCTCTAGGATCCTCTTTCTGTGGCCTAGGTCGATATTGGTTGTTTTCCCCCTGATTGTATCTATTCTGATACCTCTCAAGTGATTGATGTCGGTTGGGATGGTTTCTGAACTCTTGATTCATTTGTGGAGGGGAGCGGGTTGCACCCATCCTTTGATTATAGTCCCCTGGTGGGGAATCATTGTACTGGTGTGGATTGTAGTTCACGTTTTGCCTCATGTCCTGTCTCTCAGATTGTGGGTACTGGCCCCTAGGTTGATTTCCATTATCAGTAAATCGATCCACATATTGGGGCCTATCCTGATTACCATATATCATGGTGTTGGGATCAAATCTGCTCTGTGTCCCCAATGACTGGTAGGGACCATCATTTCTTTGATCTTGATTTTGTCTCTGGTTATTGTTCATACCTGCCATATCAGGCCGATATCCTACCCGGGGTTTGTCCCCTAAATACCTAGGGCTGATGTAGCTCTCTCTATTACTAGGATCATGTGATTGGAACATTGGTACAGGAAATGGCGATCTTTGTTGATTACCCCTTTGTTCAGGTGTCACATTATTTTTACCTTGGCTTTGAGCAGACTCAAGGGACATTTTGGCTGACCTGATTTCCATTACTGTGGCTGAGGGTTCTTTAGATTTAGGTCTAGTATCTTTCAATTTATCACTTTCTCTACCCTGACAATAGAGTACCTCATATAGTTTTGTGCTTTGATGTACAATCCATTCAAGGGACTTGTCACGGTCAAATTCACGGACCAATTGGGATATGATGTCTTTCTGTAGCCCATAGAAGTATGCAGTTTTAAACTTATTGGAATTTGAGTCAAAAGATACATCAAAGCGAGAAAATGCTCTTTTTAAGTCTTGTAAAAATTGGCGAGGGGATGTATTAGGTCCAGCAGTAATTGTGTAAGCGACTTTCTTTGCCTCCTGCAATGACTGAAAAGGAGAAAAATGACGCCTAATTTCTTTTTCAAACTCCAACCAGGTCATATTCTGCTGTTCATTTAATCCCCTTATGATGCTGGCCGTCGGGGCATCTAAAGTTAAATGAAAATATTGTCTGTACTGTTCCTTAGGTATCTGGAGTGCTTTAAAAATGTCATGCACCGCTTCTAAATGATCCTCAATGTAGCATTCACCTCCCTTTTTAAATGGTTTGATCAGGGCTTTAATGGATTTCATTATTTTTATGGGGCTACTTGTTGCAATGCATGGAATTGCACTATTTTGTGATTCAATCCTGTTTTCAGGTGTATGAGATTGGTGGCTGCCCCCAATGGGAGTATCAAATCCCCCAAGGGCGCTCTTGTCTCTTTCTTGAATCATTTTCATCATTTCTTGTTCTGCACTCTGGAGATCACATTCTTTTTCACAATGTTCTTTTTGTAAAATCTGCATTTCTGAAACAACCTCATCTTTATCCTGTCTAATGTGGTCCACTAAGGCTTTTAAGTGTACCAATTCTTGCTCACTATCCTCAAATTGTTTCTTGCTTTTGGATAACTGAGCATCAAAGTCTGTGCATTTTAATTGCATGTCTTTTTGGCATACATCCAATTCTGCTCTTAACATTTCCTGATTTTTACTTGCCCCATCTAATTCAGTCTTTAACCTGTTAATTAGCTGAGTATCATTCTCCTGCATTCGCAGGGACTTATTCAAAATAAACCATATTTTGCCGCATAGCCGTATTAAACAGTCTTTCTCTGCACTTTTATCGGCTGCATTCAATAATCTTGTAAGGCAGACCTGAATTATGCTGCCTTCTGCAAAAATATTGTCTAGTTTTTCTTTTTGCACCTCACCCTGAATGCGTTCACGCCATTCTAACGTGCTGTTCGACGACCAAGTCCCATGTGCAAACAACTTTGCCTCTAAATATTGCACTAGGTCTGAGAATGTGGTTTCCCTTTGTGACATTCTGAAATTCGTTTTTAGTGGCACACTGCTATTATAAAATGGGTTCCCTTTAATGTGTAAATGGCAGTGTGAGACACGCTTGCCACGCCCAGTAGGTACTCTATGATCACTTTCCCGGCCTGCAACGCACCATAAATATGTAGGGTATTTTGTGGAGATTTGGGCCCGACGGTATTTTCTTACCGCCGAAAAATAACTTAGCAACAATCACTCCTTGTATTCAGATTGGGCCATGTACAACAATAATACAGTGGACATGCATTATTTCAGCACACAGACATGCGTGGTTGGTATGCGTGGTTGGTATGCGTGGTTGGTGGTATTTTGGTGAGCATAATTCCCTTGTTTTATTTGTGGCCCCAATATCCAGAACCGTGTTTAAAGAGGAGACAGAGCTATAGTGTAGATGCCACACATATAAAGAGCTCCCATTGGGAGAGCCACAAAAGGACCAGTCGTAGTTAAAATGATAAACATCAGATTTAATAGAATTATGACCTAAAAAGTGATTAAATAGTGTGGTCCACAGTACATACAATTCATAAACATTTAAACATATATCAAACAGTCGTTACGTGATAAGCTAGAATTAGCTAATTGACAGTGTATCAAAAACAGGGATACACTCAACATCAAGAGGTACGCTTTACAGAAAGTGCAACGTACTCTACAGTAATTAGAATCAGTATGTCAAAAAACTTAATAACTCTGGTGCCAGTACAGAGTATTAGCTCGACATGTTTCAGTTCCTACAGTTATTATGGAACATTCATCAGGAGATATACAGGTGACCACGTAACCAAGACAACATTTAAAAACGAAATGATGACATTTGAAGTATTCGTAGCATCTGCAAAGTAAAGAACAAAAAAAGCGCAAAACATGAGCTTCAAATTAGCCATTATTGTTGCATGTTCAAAATACATGAACCAAGGCATCTAAATAGAGGGAAATAAATACCTCCACTGATGCCTGTGGGTGCTCTCTACTCGAAAGGTAGTAGGCGGTGTAGAACTGAGGGTCGTCTCTACCTAGGATATAGAAAAAACATCCAAAGAGCGCTGAGTAGTAGCTCACTAAAAAAGCAGGATATGTGCTTAGGCTTAGCAAATAGCGAAACTAGTATCGCATAAAAAATATGAAAAGGTGTCCGGGTGAGAGAAACCCAGTGCTGAGAGACAAAACGAATTATCCACAGTGTGCCCCATATAATTCCAGAAGTTGAGAAGAAGTCGGTGACTAGAACCTAAAGAGGTAGTTCAAGGTATAGTCTCTAATCTCGTGTGTTTATAGGAGACAGAAGGCGGCTAGTAACACTCAAAAGTAAACAACTATCCCACAGGCAATACCTTCAAGTTGGCAGTAAGAGTGTCAGTCGTGACCAAATCCGACAGCCCCAGGATATAATCCTGCCGCCAGCGCTAGTGCTGTGTGGATAGTACGGAGAGTGCCGTCTGTTATGCGGGCAGCAGTGCAGCAGGACTGGGCGACCGATGTGCGAGTGGTAGTCAGGGAAATACAGTAGTCCTTCAACTATGTTGGAAGAGAAAAGAGATGTAGAGCAATGTGGTTAGTCATGGCAGCCATCATGGAATGGCTCAGACCGGACAAGGAATTAGTACACTAGGTAGCACACAGTCTACAAAAAACGATGGTAAGGGATCAAGTGAGTGTAAACGATTATATGTTGTACCATTCAATAGATTCGTTAAGACCCCTGATGTCACTCTGCAGAGTATATATCATCTTTTGTTCCATATAAAGCAATTTTTTCTCCCGGGTGGCATAGTTAGATCCTTTAAGTGATAACAATATTGTCCATTTGAAATCCTCGTGATGATGCTTCATAAGATTGAAATGTTTCACCATGGGGGCATTTTCAGTTCTGTTCTTGAGACAGCTCCGGTGTTCCATGATACGAGTTTTGGCTTTGCGGGTTGTTTTCCCTACATAGTGCAGTCCACATTTACAAGTGATCAGGTACACCACAAATTCGGTGTTACAATTAGTCAAGTTTTTCTGTGTCCAGAGCTTTGACAGGCAAACATCTACATTTTTAGTTATAGAGGTCAATTTACAGACCCCGCACGAGCCACAAGGATAGTGACCGGTAGGTTCAGGTAGACCCCATAGGGTGGTTAATCTGGGTTCCTGGATAGGGATAGGTTTAAGTTTGCTGTTACTAACCCTGTTACCTATCGTCGTGCTCCTTTTATAAGCAAAGATCGGCACATTCATAGAGGGGGAGGTCGTTTGAAAGATTTTCCAATTCTTCTTAATGATGTTGGTGATCTCAAAGCTCCGGTTAGAAAAGGTATTCACACACACAATACGATCATCTTTAAGTTTAACAGTTTTTGGTTCCAATAGTGCTTCTCGGTTGTTATTAAAAGCCCTTTTGGCTGATTTTTTCACCAGTTTATTAGGGTACCGTCTCTGTCTCAGTTTTTTCACGAGAGTGTTCGCCTCCGCCTCGTATATTTCTTTCGTAGAACTATTCCTTTTATATCCTGGGGCTGTCGGATTTGGTCACGACTGACACTCTTACTGCCAACTTGAAGGTATTGCCTGTGGGATAGTTGTTTACTTTTGAGTGTTACTAGCCGCCTTCTGTCTCCTATAAACACACGAGATTAGAGACTATACCTTGAACTACCTCTTTAGGTTCTAGTCACCGACTTCTTCTCAACTTCTGGAATTATATGGGGCACACTGTGGATAATTCGTTTTGTCTCTCAGCACTGGGTTTCTCTCACCCGGACACCTTTTCATATTTTTTATGCGATACTAGTTTCGCTATTTGCTAAGCCTAAGCACATATCCTGCTTTTTTAGTGAGCTACTACTCAGTGCTCATTTGGATGTTTTTTCTATATCCTAGGTAGAGACGACCCTCAGTTCTACACCGCCTACTACCTTTCGAGTAGAGAGCACCCACAGGCATCAGTGGAGGTATTTATTTCCCTCTATTTAGATGCCTTGGTTCATGTATTTTGAACATGCAACAATAATGGCTAATTTGAAGCTCATGTTTTGCGCTTTTTTTGTTCTTTACTTTGCAGATGCTACGAATACTTCAAATGTCATCATTTCGTTTTTAAATGTTGTCTTGGTTACGTGGTCACATGTATATCTCCTGATGAATGTTCCATAATAACTGTAGGAACTGAAACATGTCGAGCTAATACTCTGTACTGGCACCAGAGTTATTAAGTTTTTTGACATACTGATTCTAATTACTGTAGAGTACGTTGCACTTTCTGTAAAGCGTACCTCTTGATGTTGAGTGTATCCCTGTTTTTGATACACTGTCAATTAGCTAATTCTAGCTTATCACGTAACGACTGTTTGATATATGTTTAAATGTTTATGAATTGTATGTACTGTGGACCACACTATTTAATCACTTTTTAGGTCATAATTCTATTAAATCTGATGTTTATCATTTTAACTACGACTGGTCCTTTTGTGGCTCTCCCAATGGGAGCTCTTTATATGTGTGGCATCTACACTATAGCTCTGTCTCCTCTTTAAACACAGATCTTTGTCCTCCCGGACTTAGACAGAGTATACGTTGCTAACCTATCTTAGTTAAACGTATACCGGGTTTCCTCCCCATTTAAGTTGTTTCCCAATATCCAGAACCCCTTATTTTTGTTTAGATTTTTCATGTAATCACTAGAGAGACCTCAGGCTTGCATTTCAGGAACACCACATTTTCATTTTTAGTGTGCCACCATGGGCAATTTCTCTCTGTCTTATCTACGGCAGCGAGTTATCATGTGGTATTTTCACTATCTTATATACGGTAGTGAACTATGTCCCGGGCCTCCCTTTTTGCCGACTCATAGACCTCCGACAAACTACAACACACACAGTTAGTTATAATTGCTCATACTGAATTACATTGTGCACACGGCTGCAGCCAAATTTGATGTTTAGTTACCTTGAAAATGACAATTGCACCTTCTAAACATCTCCCCACATCATCAGCACTGTATTGGTAAATATAAAACACACCACCCGTCTGCTTTCAAATATTTTTGTGTATTATAAAAGTTGCATTTAAACACAATCTCACTCTTTACAGAAATAAATAAAATAGCACAGTAACAGCATTGTCTGTGATACACTGAAAAGAGAGTGGCGGAGACAAGAACTCAATTTGCAACATTAAACATGTGAGTAAAGAACAGGAATCTCCTTTCCTACACTGACTGAATATTCTCGTACACACTCAGCCCCCACACTTCTGTAATTACCTTATCTGTTCAGCATGAGTTTTCTCCAACTGTTCTCTTTCTGAATTTGGCTCCCTTGAAGATTAACCCCAGTGAAAACAAGCGTCTTTCGTTCTCAAACCGGGGTTATTGCCTGGAATTCTCAGCTTTTGCAGCAGGAATGCTTCAGCCAGGAAACAGGTCCTTCTCCCAGTTCTGCCAAATCTCGATTGTCCTCCCCATCTCCTCAAGCTCCCCCAGCAAAACTCTAATCACTGCCTCTAGCATGATACTTGCTATGACGCTGCTCCAATCAGAATCGATCATGCCATCTCCTCCCTCACTACACAATGGCTCATTTCTACAGTAACCATTTGTAACCAACTGATTTCCTGTTCCTTCGAGCCCTTTGCTTCCTGTAGTTATGTGGACAGAGCAGCAGAGAAAAAGAAAAAAAAATGAATGTGCGTTTAAAAGTTCACTTTCAGAGTAGGCCTAATTCTGCAGTGGAGACACATTTTTATTAGTGGGTTATATTAAATGCAGTTTTATTAGTCAGGTTAGTTATTAATAAGGTTAGTTATTAATTTTCAAAAGTGTCTCTTGCACCATAGGCATTTCAGGTGAAAAATAGTGTGCATTTTTGAATGTGCACGTGTGCTTTTAACTGTAAAAATAGATTTGCATCTTATATGTTAAAATCGTTTTTGACTGAATAGCCTGTCTTTACTTATATGTCCATGTTAATCTGGTAACACATATAGCAATGCACCACACCCATGTGGTGGTGCTGCATCAAAAAAAATGTGCTACCTGTGCAGTAGTGCTGTACTCTGTGCTGTAACACGCCAAATATCCTTACATGACTCTCTTCCTATTAATCAGATCTCTTTGTGGGTTTCTCCACCTTTAACAACGAATTGGGGAAATTCTCTGTTTTATTTTTAGCCCTTTTCAAGTGTTGAGCATCATTTCTGTGTGATTTCCTTGATTTTTGAATCACATTTACTGGGTTCTCTAGATTAACATCAGAATTGGAATCCACCAACTGTGGTTGTTTGAGAGCATTTATACCAGCACTGGCCTGGATTTTCTTATGCTTATTCAGCTTCCTTCCTTCTTTTCTTGAAAAGAATGTATCATGTATTGGTTCATCTTGAATGACAAGGCCGTCAGACAGCCTAGGAGGTTCTTCTTGTGTTGACTCAAGCACATCCTCCATCGACACCGCCTCTCTTGGCCTTAAATTACTCCTCTCCAGAGCATCATCCTGATTGATGATTTTTTCCTGTAGCTGACTTGGACTTGGCTCTAAGGCCTCAGTCAAATGACCAGTTCTTTTTCAAGCACATCCAGAATAAAGGAATGTTTTAATAGTTCGCTATGTATCTGTTTACATAATTTGTAAAACATTTTCAAAGCAAATTTGATAACTTCATTATGTGCCGCGTTCTCACCAGAAACAGTATCCAGGCAACTTTCAATGGTGTTATCTCCTGGGATGAACCCCATCAACCTTGGAGAACTCGATAGTCTCAATTGCAGGAGGAAGGCATCGGTTGCCAAGTGAAATTTGCTCATCCGAGGGAGATTTCATCACGTTACTGGTTGTCGCTAACTGTTGCACCTCAATCAACAGTGAAGAACAAAGGTTGAGTAACAGATAATTGTCAATTACAACTGAAGTGCCAGGATTACCGTCCAAATTATTGGGATCAATAGATGAATCACATACTCAATCCATAGGGCCCTTGAAGTAGTTTATTATTTTACCCTTGCCTTGCCACATGGCATTGTGCTCTAACAAGGATTTCACTGCTGGTACAACCGACTCAGACGGTGCCTCCTTATCACCCAGGTGTGTGTTCTTCACCATAGGAGCCATCTTGTAACGGTGCAAATTATAATTATGCTTGCTAGTTTTACAGGGCATTTAAGCACTCTTAAACACCAGGCTTATCTGACAAGGACAAATGCACACTGCCCCTCTTGCGGCTTCCCAAACTAAATGAAGAGTAAACATGTCCCGTATGATAAGACTCCTCAGTTCAGTGCACCCAGAACCATTACATATGTTCCCCCAGGACACGCTTTCTTGTAGCACTTAGGTCGCTCCCATAGATACCATTGATGAGTCACTAGCAGGATCTTATACAGTTAATTTTTCAACTGCATGTTCTTAACTGTTTGAGCTAGTCCGTCAAGTCAGCTCTGGCAGAAAGCATAAAATGCCCAGAAAATGCCCAGAAAATCCACAGAGCGGTCGGCAGGCAGACGTTCAATTTTATGTATTCGGCTCTGGCTTACATTTAGCTCCCAATCCGACCACACCCACACCACAGGGCCAAGGACTGCCGACTGCTTCTCCACTTAACGACCACTTTGTACCCATTTCACGAGGGAGGCTGGTTATGAGTCCCAAGAGGAGGAGCTGTAGTTCATAGAACTCCATTTCAAAAATGGAAATGTCTCCAGGTAGATTCAGTGTTCTCTGCTTTCTTGGTGAAAAGAAAAGGATCGGCTGCAGACTGCTTCTCCACTTAACGACCACTTCAAACATGGACTATAAGGGAAGACATAAAGGAACAGATAGATTCCCCAGAACCCCCAAATAGCTAACCCGGTATACTGAAAGACAATTAACATAGCTCAATGTGGACAGACATATACAGACATATACTAAATGAGACACATTAAAATGTTGGCTGCAATATTGTTCCTGGGTCCTAATTACCAGTTTTTTTCTAACACAATGCACTTTGCTTTGACAGAACCCTTTTGCATGCATTTCTGTTAACCATAACTAACACCAACAGTCTGGAGTCATGGAAACAATATCTGAGTCTTTGATTGCAAGAATCCTGAAGACAAAGACCCCACTAGGGGCCAGATTATGAAAGCTTTGCACTAGTGCAAACAAGTGGAGCAAATTCATTTAGCACCGATTTTTCTGCTTAGCGAATTGGGAATGGAGCAAACCGGTTTAGCCCCAATTTGTAATGTCTAAAAATGTTTTCACAAGGGCAAAAAGTAAACAGACTGTTTTATTTACTATGTTTGATGAGTGACATGAAAAGAAAGGTAGCAGATTTCTTTACATGTTATCCAGCAAGCATAGTACAAAAAAACGGTATGATTTATTTTTGCCCAGTACAAATGTTTTTAGATAATATGAGTTTGCTCCATTCTATATTGTGAAAGCATTTGCTCACTTTTTAGAACTTGTGCAAATGTTTGATAATCTGGCCCCAGGTTGACCTAGATTTGTATGCTGCGGCCTACAGGTCAAATGTCCAATACAAGCTTTACACTGGAGTGCACATAATTTGTAATGCTACAAGATACATCACCACAGGCATAAGAGTCCCTGGCATGATCAATCATGTTTATATTCTGTGGCGGACGAACATTGTGAATATTATTGAATAATTTGGGATTGTTAAACAACTGTTGGTGGGTTCATGTATTGTATTTTAGTTGACCTGAAATGTGATTAATTCCTTGCAGAACAGTCGTCCCTGTCTACCTGGGATGCAAACGTAAGCACAGAGTGGTCTTAACATTGTGTTCAAAGGTAGTGAGTATCTTTCCTAAGTAGTAGAAGTAGTAGTATTTTGTCATTTATATAGCACCTTTATCGCATTAGTATGGCCTCAACGCGGATGGGGGTGAACACCCTTGGGGGACCGGAGTCCAATGTATGAATTTTTTCAGAAGAAATATTATATGTGTGCGCAATAGTTTGATATAGGGAGTAGGATGGACTGGCTGTGTTCCAGTAAGCTACTCAGGGTGGTCAGGCATGTGGATGGAAGCAGAGGGGGTGGTCAGGAGACTACAGGAGTGCAAGCGACTTGTTATGTGTCCAGCTAGACTGAATCTTTTGTCGTAGATCATAGCTTTATTCAAATGCAAGAGACTCGTTATGTGTCCAGCAAAACCAAATTATTGTCGTAAGTCGTCCCTGCATTATGATGGCAGAGATACTGTGCTTCATGTATTAGTCTGGTGTATGGAGGTGAATGTGTGTGAGTGAGTAGCCGTGCCTGTGGCTGGTGTCCACTGAAGTGGTACTTGCCTACGTACCTTGAGACTCCAATTGAGCATTGCATTTGGTGTGGCTGAGTGTTTTGATGTGTCCACTCTGCAACAAGTATTGCACTTTATCTTGCTCTATAGAGTAAACTTTCAAAACACTAACTGTGACCATGCCTAGGTGTCATGAGGTAAGTGAGAGAGAGGGACGTTCTTCAGGTTTCTGAATGAAATAACCAGGTTTGAGGGCCTTCCTGAAGGAGAGGTAGCCCTCACTGTGGCAGATGTTCAGTGGAATGGAGTTCCATAGGTTGGGAGCTTGGATGGAGAAATAGGATTGGCAATTCTGGTGGAATTGAAAAGGGGGATCAGATGCATGTAAGCTTGTCTTGGAGGAATTCTGGTCCAGTCTTGTGGAGGGCACAGTGTGTGATGCACATGGCCTTAAAAGTCGCCTGACAGCTGATTGGAAGTCAGTGTAGTACTCTAAGGGCCGGAGTGATGTGTTCTTTCGGCGAGAGGGCAAGGAGGAGTCCAGCTGCAGAGTTTTGGATTTGCTGGAGGTTTTCTGAGCTGATAGGCAGGAGCACCCAGATTGAGGGAGTTACTGTATGCGAAGCGGGAGAAGATGAAGCAAGGAATGCTGAGACTCTTTGAGCATAGGAGAGATAGGGGAAGATTTGCCTGAGGGTGTGTAGGTGGAAATTACAAGTTCTGGGAGAGTGAAGGGTCCGAGTCCAGGGCTCATTACAGGTTTTTTACACAGGCAGATTCTATGGGTGGGGCTCTCAGCAAAGGGTGTGTAGGGGGTGGGTTGGGAAGGAGAGATGGTTGAGGAGGAGTTGGTTAGCCACCATCCAGCGGTTGATTTCTGAGCGACAGGAGGCAAGGTCAGGACAGGGGGAGGCTGGCGACTTGGGGATCTTGAAAATGATCTTGGTGTCTTCCGAATAGTTGTAGCAGGTTAGGTTATGAGAGCAGATGATCAAAAGGGGACTAAGGACCACAAAATTAAAAGCAAAGTATATGATGCTCCTATTCAACACCTGTGTTGTCTTTGGGAAAAGAAATAGAAACAATAACACTGCAGAAGAGAAAGATCAAACTTGTGACGTCAATTCACTAAAATGCCAGGGCATTGGAAGTGACATCACATGACCTTTGACGATAGCAACTTTACAAAATGTTATGCTGTATAGCCTTTGACATACTTGGTGTCATGGAAAGTGACAGCGCAGATCTAATAGAAATCTTAAATATGATAAAGCTTAATACAATATGTCTAGAATACTAGAGAAAACACATTTTATTAACCACACATATGATTTCTTTTCACATCTGTTCTTTGTTTGTATTCTCTTAAAATGTAGTTTGTTCAGTTCTCAGCCAACAGCCAACAGTTCCTACAGGTCATCAATATGCACCATAGAAGTGGAACTGATGTGAAAAGCACTGCACAAATATGTATGGCTTGGATGGCTCCCTTCATTCTAGTGCACAGTGAACAAAACATCACATCACTTCTGTGTTAGCTGCTGTTCCACGTCCTGTCTCAGCACTATCCCCTAATTAGTGTCTCTTCTGTTTGCACTGACCCTGTACTGTACCTGCAACCGTGGGTGGCACAGGCAGTGTCATAGGTTTCAAATGGCAAGTCTTGGGTAGCAGCTGCTACCTCTCGCGACCCCCAACATCACCTCTTGTCAAAATGAAAAATGTACGTTGTACAGTGCACCAGAATAAAGCAAAGGACATTATTGATGTTTACAATATGCATCCTTATTTTAAAAGACAATGCGGGGATGCTCACCAATATAAGAGAGGGATATAGAGGAAAGCAACTTCTATCAGCATAAAGTTAAGGTTCCTGCTGACCCTCTTCCAAACACTGCAGTCACAGTTTAGAATATACTCTATGGGCCTCATTACGACCCAGGCGGTAAGGGGTTAACAGCGCCGTAAAAGGTGGTGGCGCCGTTAACCCCTTACCGCCTAATTACGACGTCCCTTTGCGGGTCCCTAACTTTTGGCTGGTTTTACCAGGCGTTAAGAAGGAACCCGCAAACGGACTTTCGAGGTAATTACGGTACTGCAATTTGCGGTACCGTAATTACCGCCTTCCCCACTCCGATTGAGCCCTATGGGGCAAAAATAGGAATGGGGAAGGGCCAATGGTGAATGGGGAATTACCGGCCCGCCAATCTTGGAATGGGGCGGTAATTCCGCTATCCACCATGGCGCAATCGGTAAAATACCGGCGTCAACACCTGGGTCGTAATGAGGCCCTATGTATGTATGGAGGCCACGAAAGGGATCAGAGGTGTTCACACCTTTCTGAATTTTAAAGGAAGGCGGGCTGTCATTGTTACAGCAACATATATGTAAAATTAAGAGGGTTGGTTATCCTTCTGCTGAATGGGTGGTGTAGGAGTAGCTGTAGGAGCTCTGAAATTTAGTGATGGGTCTCTACATTTCAGCTTCATCATTTTAGAATGCACATGTTAGTGTGGGTTTGAACTGCAATAAGGGGCTCAGGGGGTGAAACTAATCTCTGGGCATAAGGGTGGAAGTCTCAGGCAGAAGTAAATAAATGCCAATGCACAGAGCACATGCTTAAAATTGCATGTTACTTCAGGATGATATTTTAATTGACTGAGCTGCATTAAACCTAATACTAATTTAAATTAACATACTAACCTAACCCCAGTTAACATATAACCGAATCCCTTAATAACATCTAGTGCAAATTAGTCTATGTGGAAATAACCTGAAGGCAGATTTGGAAAATACATGATGCTCTTTAAAATGGGAAAGTAAACGTAAAAGCTGAATTGCGCTGAGTGATGAAAAGATGTGAGGTTCTGTTTCACTGAAAACAGGCTATTGTATGAAGCAGGAAGCAAGGAGCGATATATCTTTTGCTCTCCAACAATGAAATAACATGCCATTTTCAGTCATATGATCTGTTCTAGGGGAGGTATTTCCCTCGAGTGGCAGGGAGATCTAAAGAAAAGGGCTTTGAATGAGGGAGTAGGTCAGACATCTTCAGGCACTGTGAGACAGAGTAACAGTGAGCTGACTGGAGACAGAGTTCAGAGCTGGCAGGCCATCTGATGTTGAAGCAGTTTCTTATCTGAGTGACCTTGGGTGAGGCAGGTGGAAAGATTGCTGAAGATGTCCGTGCTAAACTGAATCAGAGACATCGGCAATATTCTAGGTGAATATAAGTCTAAGTGAGGAGCTGCTGTTTTGAATGGGGTCAGTTAGTCAGGGCTAAGTAGAACATTTCATTTTAAGTGCTGTCTATTTTAAAACATACATGTAATCTTGCATTTATGCTTTGAAAGTTAGTTTTTCTCTTTTTCTCAAAGTGTTTTTCTCTTGCCAAGATCCATGTTGCCAAGCACAGTCGGTAAGACTTGGCACAGATGTTTGTAAACTATTGCAATACATTCACACTGTGAAATATCATGTGGGCACAAGTGCCACTCTGTGTAAGTTGCATATTTCTACTTATATGATAAAAAACGATTTCAAATAACCTGTAGTTTTATTACATTTATGCTACGTTAACTCTAATTTATTTGAGATGCACAAAGAGAGCTGTTTAGCTAGAGAGCCTGAATGAATGTACAGTTTTTCAATTGCATGCTTTACAAATTTTGAAACTCAACCAAAAGGGCGTATTGTGGTATTGTACATAAGATTCCAAGAGGAAGCATGAACCATTCATCCAGAGTGTATACGGTCCAGTATTTTGTTTGTTGTTAGTGAACCTGCTAAAAACATTTATTGGGAAATATTCTAAAATTACCACAAAGTAATAGGTATAATCTCAAAATACACTTTGCACCACTCTGTGAATCAGGGTGTTTGTTGGCAGTGCAAATTCACTTTGCACCAGTGCAGTCACTTTGCACCGAGCTAGAAATTCCATAAATCAGGCAATTTGTGTTCATAGTAGCCATAGTTCACAACTGTGTTGCTCATCACTATTTCCAATGCTCAGCATAAAGCAAAACCTGTGCAAGACCAATCAGTCATCACTTGGTTACAACCCAGTTCCCGAGCTAGCCTAATAACGTTCCAAACATCATGGATTTGCTGAATATCCTGCATTTGCTGTCTGGGACACATGTAAGTGAGTATGAACATGAAAAACTTCAAATAAGTTCCTGAACTTTTGTGCCCTTGTATTTCATCCTATGGCTTACAGTGTTTTACTCTTGAATGGCTCAGAATGGGGGCCTTCGTTTGTACCCAATTGATGCTGCAATTCCCTGTGCATACCTATACAAGTATCTTTGAATAATATAAAGTGATTTAAATGTACCCTTGTCTGGGCAGGAAACATGTAACCCTGTATCATTCTGCTCCTGGGAGTTTCATCACAAACACTGCTACCAATCGGTGAGGCACTACAGCAGAAAGAGCTGTGCATATCTAATTAACAAACATGAGTGTGGAGGCATATATGACACCACTTAAGTGTACATTGTGATTTTAAATATTAAGCTTAGAAATTTACCTTTATAGAAGACAGCCTCATTATTGAGGGTTTTTCATTAAAAAACTGAACACTAATAACATGCAGAACATTCTGATAACAGTCTACAGTATCTCCATCTGTGAAAATAAGGAATGTACATGATACTTATTGATATGTGTGCATTCCTAAATGATTCTGTAATGGAATGGTTACTTGCTACCAAAACATCCAAAAATCGAGTTGTTAAAAGAACCACTTTAGCAGGAAAAGACCATAACAAGATACATGCAAAAGCACATAAGGGAACAATTATTGCATCACACGTCAATGACATTTTGCAAAATGCTTTTTGGTGAGCAATGTGTCTTTTTTCTGAAACATCTATATCTGCAATGCAGCAACTACATTTCAGCCATTCATCAAGCAGCACATTAATGCAAAGTAACCGTAACAAATCCTAAATAGGCTCTTAAAATTTAAGAAATATCACATATATTACTAGTGCCCAGCGTGTCCATTTAAAACATGCATGCTATTATTTTTGTGAGGGCTATTAATGTCTACAAAAGTAACATTCTATCCCAAAATAAATGCTCTTAAAACACACATTTTTTGATGTAGTGTAAGGCATAAAAATTTGGCATCTCAATAATGTATCGTGAAAATAACAGCACCATAAAAGTAAAGTGCCAACACGCAATTTTGACATCATGGTGTTGAAGGAACCTGAAGAATGCTGACTGAAGCAAAGAAAGCAGTAGTTTTTACAGTTATGTTGTCAACAATTATGACAACGGTAATAATATGCAAAAAGGCTAAGGGCCTAATTCAAAGAACGTTTAGCTCAGGGCAAAGTGACTTTGCACAGCAAAAATACACTTTGATCTGGGCCTAATTCACATAGTGGAGAAAAGTGAATTTTGCGTGAAAAAGTGCAGACTTTCCTCCGTACTAAACATTCAGTGAATTAGGGCCAACATCTCTATGTTTCACAGAAACAGAAAATATGATATCCTCATAGGCTGTGGGAGGGATCATTATCACAAGATAATGACCCTCCAGCCGAGGGCCATGAGTTGGGGAAGGGTTATTATCCGAAGTGATAATACCCCTTACAGGGTCTATAAGGCTATTAGCACATGGTGGTAGGAGCAGTACATGTTTTGGAGTTTTCGTGGAGAAGTAAACAATTGTGTTTGAAGAGTGAGCAAAGTAAATAAAATGTGGTTTCATTTTGTAGTATTTAAATAACATGGTTGTCTTCAAAAGTTAAACATTTAACGGGGTAATTCATGGTTTTGAGCCCAGAGGCAGCGCATTAGAGCAGCGCGGAGAGGGAGCATGCGCCTCCGTGCGCCACCCGTATGCGCTAAATAGCATTCTGGCGCACCGCGTATTCATGGAATTACTAAGCCATATTGAGCGCTGGCGCAGAGAAAATCCTGCAGCTTCAGTTACGCCCCCAAGAACGCCTCTTGCGCAAGGAAAAGCCATTGAAATCCCCAATGCAGCGCAAAGGGCTGTGCTAACCCTGGACCAGCTTACATGGCCGCTACACTGTATTCGTGTGAAAATACTATGCGTACCCCGTTCTGGGCAGCCAAAACGTGTGAAAATCTACTTGCGCACCCCTTAGAACACGCGTACCCCACTCACGCGAGGTAAATTGCGTAGAAAAAGTAGCCCCTGTGGTGTGGGCTGCCTGGGTGGATGGGCTGCCTGCGGGGCATGGGGAGGGTGAGTGGGCTGCCTGTGGGGCATGCCCAGGGTGGATGAGTTGGCTGCATATATTACTGGGGTACGCAGGAAGTTTCACACACGACACGCGTACCCCACTCACGCGAGGTAAATTGCGTAGAAAAAGTAGCCCCTGTGGTGTGGGCTGCCTGTGGGCCATGCCCAGGGTGGATGGGCTGCCTGCGGGGCATGGGGAGGGTGAGTGGGCTGCCTGTGGGGCATGCCCAGGGTGGATGAGTTGGCTGCATATATTACTGGGGTACGCAGGAAGTTTCACACACGATAGGCCTTGGCCGAGCAGGGTACATGTATTACTGGGGTACGCAGGGAGTTTCACATGCGATAGGCCTTGGGCGAGCGGGGTACATGTATGACTGGGGCACACGGGGAGTTTCACACGCTATAGGCCTTGTGCGAGAGGGGTACGTGTATAACTGGGGTTCGCGTGGAGTTTCACACACGATAGGCCTTGGGTGAGCGGGGTACATGTATTACAGAAGAACGCAGGGAGTCTCACACGCGATAGGCCTTGTGTGAGCAGGATACGTGTATTTTGGGGGTGTGCGGGAAGTTTCACACGCGATAGGCCTTGGCCGAGCGGGGTACGTGTATTTTGGGGTGTGCGGAAAGTTTCACACAGGATTTTGCATTGTGGGCCCTCCCGGGTGTGGCCTTCCCCCCTACACATGCCCTGCCGGCAGCCCATACCACAGGGGACTACCCTACAACCCTCACCATGCCCTGCAAGCAACCCACATGGCACCATGCACTTGTGAGCCCCGACTATGTCCCCCCACCCCACCCCCAGTGAGGGGCACCAGCCAGCAGGCCCCGACTCATGTCCCCCCACCCCACCCCCAGTGATGGGCACCAGCCAGCAGGCCCCGACTCATGTCCCCCCACCCCACCCTAGTGACGGGCACCTGCCGGCCGGCCCCAATTCATGTCCCCCCACCCAACACGTCATCACGATCCACACTCATGGCCCTTATGGCCACCCAAATCCCACCCCACGCCACCCCAGTCCAAACACCCAACCAAGCATTCCATCCTCTCCATATTGAAATCCCCATGTCATGATAGACCCCAAATCACAATTATGCACATCAATACATGTCTGTCAGACACACACAATGGGGGCACGTGAATGAGAAAACCCACATTGTGACATGCATGAAACCAATGAGAGAATACCACACAAATGAAGTATGAAATAAAAATGTATTATATACAAAATTGAAGGAATAAAAGAAAATCACACAATAAAATAAATAATGAGTAAAAGCCTGAAAATGTGAATGCTGCATCCAATGAAATCCAAATTAAAAAGTCTCCAAAGCGTTCGTCCATTAAACCAAATCTAAAGTTCAAAAAATAAGAAAACCATTGCTCCATGGTAAAAAAAAAAATCAATGCAGTCAAATCCAGTCCACAACTATTTACAATGTAAAAATCCAGGGTCCATGAGCCCAACAATGTAAAGGAAACCTACCAAAAAGCCTACCTAAAAAATAACAATATACAAAAGGTGGGGCATAGTCCATGCACCCCAAATGAAAGAAAAATAGAAAGGAAACCTAACACTAATGAACTATATACAATGGCAGCAGGCAAATCCTACGGCTCACTTGTTGATTTCCCGGGCCAGGGCATCATCAAACTCCTCTTTAACGTCCTAGAGGCGGGCCTGTTGCCTTGCCCCGAGGTCTCGCAGGGATAAAGCCATGTCCACCTCCAACTCCCTGTGAATTCCCTCGAGGCACTCAGCCCGCCTCAACGCCCTGCGCATGGAGTTCTCCGCCCTGACAATAGTGAGCCGTGCCTCTTCCGCCCACCGGCGCTCCGCATCTATTTGCTGGCACAACCGCTGCCTCACAGAAGACACTCCCAATCCAGGGTCCTCCTGCCCTCCGGCCGATGCCTGCCCCTCTGATGTTGATGGCCCTGAGTCATCATCGCTCCCACCTTGAGCCTGCTGCTGCCGTGCATGTGCCCTGCCGGTTGATGCCTGCACGTCCTCCTCCAGCTGGGGTCCAGTTGTTGGGGTGGCCCCTGCTGGATCTCCAACTCCCGACTGTGGCAGGGACCTCCAACTCCTGACTGTGGCAGGGATGTTTCCTCCACCAGCCTGGCCGCTGGGTCAGGGCCAGCTCCACATGGTGGCCAGATTATACATGGCCAGGAAGATGACACGGAGGACAACTGGCGCATAGGTGGTTCAGTTGAGGAGGGGGTCGGTACAAGGTCCAGCACATGGAGAAATCCAGCACTGGTGACCCATCCTAGTAGGTCGACGCGGTCAATGAGGCATCCGAAATAACGTGCAGCATCCTCACGAAAACCCTGCACATCATCCTGCATGCCCCGTTGACGCAACGCCACCCCAGCCAGGACAGGCTCAACACGGTCCCGGATTGCCACGTCCACAGGGAGAGGAAGGCCTGTTGTTGTGTGTGCATCCCCTCCCTGAAAACGGGTTTGGACGGAGGCATCCCTGCTGGTGCAGGATGATGCAGTCACAGGATCGGGGACAGGATTACACACAGGCACCTCCACGGCGGCCTGTGCTGCCTCCTGTCCCTGCCTCTGGACTGCACTACTAGCACCAGTGGAATCCCCCCTCTAGGCCCCGTGTGTGGGCCTTGCATGGCCTCCTCCTCAACCAAACCCTCCACCAACCTGGATGACTCCGTGCCATCTTCCTCCATAGTCCCCTCTGGGGGCTCAGCTGCCCCTTCTGCTGCCGAGGAGTCCACCTCCGACCTCCGCCTCTGGAACTTACCCTCGGCAGCTGCGGCCGTGGACGTGGCACCAGACTCCTCACTACTGGAAGAGATGACAACGTGGGAGGGGAGCTGGGCCTTGCTTTTCTGGCTGGCGTTGGGATCCCTGCCGCTATGCTCCACAGCACCGTCTCCGCCCTCTTCATCAGTTGACGCTACAGACAGGGAGAGACAGAACACAGGCATCAGGGCACTGTACAATAGTCCGATACACACTTGACATTTGCACATGAGTGGCAGTGTCAAACTTCACAGATGGCATCACACTCCGCAGCACACATATCATTTCAACCCACACACATGCACAAATTAACAGGAATGATGCAGCAGGCAGCATCATCCATACACATACAACAACATGAGCATCCAAAGGTCAGCCTGACGTCACATGCAACACCTGGAGTGCCAAACACATCGCCATCCATGTCACATCTGCCAATCAGCCTCCTACATGTCAGTGTCACATGCATCCATGGTGTATCACAGTGCCACACATGTCGAATACACACACACGCACATGTACACTGTGCATGTACATGAAGGTGGAACCAGCATCCATGTGTCACACCCCAACCATGCCATAGTACATACACAGAAATGGAAACATGTGTGCACCCACACATGCATTTGGCCATCATGCATTTGAACACATACACCATTGATGTGGCTCACACATGACTGGACTCAAATGCGGCAGGCTCATGTCCCTGTACAAACACATCCATACATGGCCCTTTCAAGACATATGCCCAACCTGCACACTCCTGCCACACCTCGACATGCACAACGTCCAATCAGTAGGCATGGTCACTTACCGCTCGACTCCAGACGGGTCTGCCTCTGAAGGATCTGGTGGTGGAGCGCTGGGTTTATGCGTTCCAGGACCCTCATCTGGATGTTGCTAAGTCGGACCCGGCACCCCTCTGCATGCTTTCCCTTTAAGAGGCGCCAGGCCTTGCTGAGGGTCCTGGACCTGAAGTCCTCCCAGCGCTTCCGGACGTGTTGCATGTCGCGGGCTGCCACCCCCTCCTCATTGATGGCAGCCACGATGTCCTTCCAGATCCCCTTCCGTCCTTCATTGTCGGCGCGTGAACTTCCAAAGAGGGCATCACAATGCCCCAGGACTTGCTCCACCAGGATGCCCACTTCATTGGCACTGAAGCTGGCAGTCCTCTGCCTCTCTGCTGGGGGGTTGCCACTGGTGTCAGATGGTGTTGTGTCAGACATGGAACCCCTGAGGCAGGTGTGGGTGAGCAACTGGGTCCTGGGGCTGGGCTGTGGAGCAATGGAATACCAGTCGGGAGTCTTCTGTTATAGCAGGGGTGGTCACAGCAACTGGACCCCTGCAGATGGCTGACGTGTAGGCACCAAATAGCAGGGCAAGTGGCCAACAGGCAGACAGGCTGCAGGAGATGGCAGGTGGGAGTGGGCTCAGGGCTCTGGGGGGCAGGAAAATGGCAGGAGCGTGGTCTTCCGTGTGTTGTGGCGTGGCCAGCTTGATATGGAGTGAATTGGCACATGAAAAAACTGCACGTCAGCGTGTAATTCGGGGAAAGACCTTTAGCGCGTAAGCGCGTCTGTGACATTACGCACACGGGCGTTTCCCTTGTAACGGGTGCATAGTGAATCAGCACATGAATAAACAGTCCGCGTGTTAATGCATGTAATTCGAGGAAAGGCCCTTAGCAGGTACACACGTAAGTGACGTTGCACGTGTGGGCTGGTTTAAAAGGTACATGTAGGACGTCATTTTCTTGTACGTGCTTTTTGAGGGAGTGAGCGGGTGATTCTTGTACTTCTTGTCGGTTCACACGCGATTACTTCACAACGGTTCCAGTTCATACTCCTTGTATACTCAGACAGCTTTCAATTCTTCTTTTGGGGGGGTGTTGCCAACGCGCACACGCACATAATTTTCACGTTCTTTTTCCAGGCAGACGGTGAGTCGCGCATGTTTTTTTCAACTGTGGTTGCCCCCGTGTGTCGTGTACCCATTCAGAGGTCATTGTAGCCAGCGTGTACCATGCGTATGCTTCTTTTTGTGTTTCTGGGTGCCACAGCGTAGTGCAGGTTCTTTATTCCACACACGTGGGCTACCAGGGGTCGCTTGCACGTTACATTTTGTTTTTGGGGTTCCTGAGCAATGCGTGAACTGTCATCTTCCCCCAGGGGTCACAGACAGCCTTGCTAGAGCACTAGGGTACGTATTCAATCTAGTACCCTACCCCTTTCACCCCAATTGCCCAAGACAATTGTTTACTGCAAATCCCATTCGTACAAGAACATCAGTGCCATGATTAGGAGGCGACCAAGAGGTAAGGGAGGCAAAGGTGGGTGGGGTAGGGGACGTGGCCAGGATGTGCAGGGTGGCCCAAGAGGCAAGTGTGTGGAGGACCAATCAGGGACACCTATGCCCCCCAAATGGGTCGGGGAGATGCAGCTGACATCATCCCAGCACAGGCCTTGTTAACCCGGCCCATATTGTCAACGGAACCGGCACAGGATGACTCCCAGGCTGACTTCCGTGTCACCAAGTCAAAGCCACGTGTGGCGGTGAAAGTTGCTGTCACCAGGCCCCGTGGATCTGGGGCAGCAATGTCATCTGCTGCCCCAAGTAGCCAGGGTGAGGAGGCTGCAGGGGCAGCTGCAGCTCAATCCACCCCAGCTCCGAGTCTCCCAGCCGGGACAGTGTTGGTCCAAGTCCATCACACAGAGGTTGGTCCTGCCAACATCACCCAGCAGCCAATGCCTGCAGTGAGACCTTTGGTCATCGTGCCTTTGGCTACTTCCAGTGCCCAGTCCACCTGCGCTTCAGCCCCTACCAACCAGAGTGGCGTAAGCCACTCAGGGTCCGCACCACATCCCAAGAGGAAGAAGGGTGCTCTTGCGGTACAGGCTGGGATCGCTGACCCGGCTCCCCCCTAAGGCACGTCAAGGAAGGGTAGTATTAATGATGTGGAACTAGACGCACTTGTGGGCTACGTGTCAGCCAATGGCCGCAAAATGCTGGTGACTGCAGGGTGCAAGACTATGACTGCTCAACATAGGGCCCACTGGCAGTGCATCGCGGACCAGATTAGTGCCCTTGGATTTGTCAGGTGCACAGCTGATGATTGCTCTAAGTGGTGGAATGACCTCAAACGCAGAGCAAAGAACAAGCTTGCTTCCAATCAGGCCTCTACTGGTGACTGGCATGGGTCTCCACCAGAGGAGGAAGTACTCACAGAACATGAGTCTATCACTGGAGGCTTCATCACGAAGGATCAGATCCAAGGCGTGGGAGACCTACCAGATCTTGAGGCAATGTCCGGTGAGTGGCCATGCATGTGTGTGCAAACCATGTGTATGTTGCTTGGGTGATGTGTTCTGATTGAGTGCCAGGTGAGGCTGTGTAGTTGTGACTGCTATGGGTCACCAATGTGGTGCCTCCAAACCATTGCCCGGCCTTGGGTTTGGGTTTTCAAGTATCCCTTCTGACCGCAGTTGACAATTTGCACCTGATTTGCACTTGGCCTTCAACTGCCATCTTGCCACACCAATGTTCATAGTGTTTTCCTGTTCATTCTGCCTGATTGATAAAATCCTTTGCATGTTTACCACACATTTTGGTGCCCTTCTGCCACAAATGTAACATACTTCAGACATAGATTACACCACACAATGGCCCATATATGTTTCCTTATTATGGGAATGATTTAATCAATCAGGCTGACTGAGTAATGTGCACCTACACATGGCCTGCACGCAATCACTTTGGGGCCCTGTTTGAATGTTGAACATGACAATTGTCTTGTGTCATGTCGAAGTGACCAACCATTGATGCATCCATGTGCCTGCCATCACTGCATTAGTGAACACTGGCTTTGTTACAGCGTGTGGCACATGTGTGTTTTGTCACACTTTTTGCATGTTCTATTTCATGAAGTCCATCTCACATGGATGGGTGACAGTACTGATTTCCTACCATCTGGGTGTCCTTGTGAAATCTGCCATGGCTATACTACGTGCCATTTGTGTGGTGGCATGTGTCATGTATGTTGATTGTCCATGCCACTCACAGCCTAATGTGTGATGCCAGTGCTATTCATCATGCAGCACATGTGTTGGTTTTCCATCTTGGAGTCCTCAGTGTCTGCTTTTTGCCTCCCCTTCCAACTCATTGCCAGTGCATGCATGCCAGAGTTATTGTCATGTGTGACATGTGTCATTTATGTACTGGATATCTGCTTCATCATGCCTATGTGTATGGGCTTTGGTGCTCATGCCTGTTTAAATTACTTTTCTTTTATGTTTTTGCAGGTGATGAGGCACTAGATGCTGTTGAGGAGGAGGAGATGGTGCTGAGGCAGGAGTACTCACAGCCACAACCAGGCACCAGTGGAGGATGTGTGGTGGTGGTGGGTGAAAACCCATTACTCCTACAAACCATACTGTCCACGGGTGTCTCTGGGTACACCTCCGGAGACCTCTATGAATCAGGTGCTGAATCTGACATTGAGACATATGTCCCGTCGCAGGTGAGTGTTTCTGGCAGGGATGCTGTTCTGTCCAACCCACCTGCAATGGGGGTAGACCCCTCTATGGGGCATTCAGTGTTGGAAAGTCCACCTGTGGTGGTTACCGATGCAGGGTCACACTCCACAATATTTGCTCCTGTTCCTGGGCAGCAGATCAAAGGAGGAATGCAGTCCTGCAGCCTCAGGCAGTGCCAGCACAACAGGGTGCATATCACCTTGCCCCAAACAGGTGTGGTGCCCACCAACGTGTTGGCCATGTGCCACCAGGCAATACTGTGTGGGAGAACTCCATGTACACTATAGCATAACAACAGGGGGCATTGTGTGAGATTATGGCTCAGGTCATGGATAGGGTGGCCACTTCCATTCTCCCCCCTGAAAAGCAGGTGGAGCTCCAGCAGCAGGCAACAGAGTCTATTTGCCACTTACACAGGGAGGACATGTTGGCGTCCAACAGGGACTGACGGGCTGGAATGGAGACTGCGCACAGCCATATCTGCAGAGTCACAGGCCCACAGGGATGCCCTGAGGTTACAAACAGGTCCCTCAGAGATACTCTGGGTGAACTTGAGATGTCCCAGAGTACAAGGTCAGAACAGCAGCTGGGGCAGCTAACACGCAAACTCTCAGCTGAGATCCAGGCAACCCGTGCGGAGATCCGGGCATCACGCGAGGCCTTGCAGGCAGAAATGCGTGCTACCCATGAGGTGCTGCATGGGGATCTCCGTACCATCACCCTGCAGAACCAAACCTTTCAGACCCGCATGCTTGCTGCCATGGAGGAGCATGCCAGGGCTTTGCGTGGTCTGCCTCCCA
Organism: Ambystoma mexicanum; assembly: GCF_040938575.1. Lineage (NCBI taxonomy): Eukaryota > Metazoa > Chordata > Amphibia > Caudata > Ambystomatidae > Ambystoma > Ambystoma mexicanum. The sequence goes on along the minus strand of NC_090930.1, from coordinate 1,244,927,971 downwards.
TATCACACCCACCTTCTGATGTACCACCAGAGGGTGATGACAGCGATGGCAGTTCTCCCACTGTAAGGTAGCCGTGCAGGCCATGAGCCCATGGAGGGTATTTTATTTCTCAACATCCACCCATGTGGGAGTTGGGGTGCACCCTCTACCTCGTCCCTCCTGGGTGGCCATTTACTTTCAGATTGTGAGTTAATGTTACAGTGTGTTGCTTGGTGTCTCCCGTAGACATCCACTGTGTATTCCAGCTGGGCATATGCAGGCTTGTCCTGTCTTTGGGTTCATGAACACACACCCCTCCTGGTTCCCCTTTCCATGGGCTCGCAAAGGGTGTGACCAAGTGACAATAACTTACACAGAGGCATTGGGCTCCCATAAATTGTGTGGGCAGTCTGTACTCCAAACTGTGTATACATCCCTAGTGGGGATTGTTGTTCATTTATCCACTGCATGGTGGATTTGTATATGGTTTAACATACAGGACTTTTTGCATATATACATGTAGCTTCTTCATGTCTTAACGAGCCCGTCTCCTTTGCAGATGCAGTTCATGTTGTATGCTGTACACTGCCACGTGTGCCTCCCAGCAAAACTCTGCAGTTGGAAGGGGTTGATGTGCTGCCTTAGTCAGGTTGTGACACTTGCACTACTTTAATTTTTTACTGTCCTATGTTGCCACTGTTGGATCCTGTACTGATGTTTTGTGTTGCTGGTATTTGTTAATGTGTGCTGGTTTTTTTTCATTGGTGAGAGGCAATTGTCGGTAGCATGTTTCCATTTGGGACGGTGCACTTTGTGACACTTGTGTCATGTGATGTGCATTCATTTGGTTGTTTTCACATCGCATGCCATGCCATGGTGTGTTGGGTAGCTGAGATGGGGTTAATGAGGGGTTGGGTGACATACCACTATTTGTTTGTAGTCTTTTGCAAAGGGGTAGTCCTCCTTTATGCTGCATGAATGTGTGCCTTTTACTGACACAGCATTGGGGTTGTTTAAGTAGCTAGGGATGCACACAATGTAGCACTTCCAGGTAAACAATCTCAGGGTGGTATGGTGTTGACAGTTGACTGTCCCTTTTGTCATCATCATAAATTGTCAGCTGGTATGTGCCAGGCATGTGTGCACTACGCAGGGGTGCGATTTTAGGTGAAGACATTTGCCACAAGCTGGGTAAGGGCTGCCTACTCACGTGCCCTTTCACCTCCTATGTGCAGCGGCCGTGCATTTGGTTGGGGATGTGGGGGCACCACCATGTTCACCGGCACGCCCCGCCGGGTTGCAACGTTGTGCAGGACACATGCTGCCACTATGATCCTGCATACTACTGGGGCGCATATAGCAGCTGCCCACCAGAGCGGTCAAGGGAGCGAAAATGTGACTTCAGCACTCCGAATGTGTGCTCCACTATGCCCGGATTGCAATATGGGCTGTGTTGTATCTTATCTCGGGTGGTGTGGTGGGGTTCCGTATTGGCGTCATTGTATAGCTGCTCAGAGGGTAGGCACTATCCCCTGCGGAGGTGATATGGTTGTCATTAGTGGGGTTTTCACCTTTCTCAGTGTCTGACATGCATGCATGTGCAGAGCCATTTATACTCACCAATTAGCCATGTATCGCCATGCCGCCCAACTTTCAGGTCCCGTTGTAAAAGTGACATTCGGAATATGAAACTATCATGGGTGGACCCTGGATAGTTGCCATACACTGAGGTGACGATTCCCTTGGCATCACATACAACCTGCACGTTGATGGAATGCCAGTGCTTGAGGTTTCGATAGATGTGCTCAGTGGCCATGGTAGGACTTAGAGCCACATGGGTGCAATCAATGGCACCTAGCACTTTGGGGAAGTGTGACACCCCGTAAAAGTCCTGGATGACAGCCTGCCTTTCCGCAGGTGTTCTGGGCATGTATATGGGCTTGCGGACTGAGGGGCGTGCAGTCATGATCGCCAACACCTGGTGTAGGAAGCATGACTGTGTGGCCTGTGAGACACCCCCAACTATGGCAGTTGTCCGCTGAAATGACCCAGTAGCCAAGAAGTACAGTACATTGAGCACCTTTTCCAAGGGGCTCAGTGCTTGGGAGCACAGGGTGGGTGATGTGAGTTCATCCTCCCACTCCCTGACCAGTTCAAGGATTATTAGTGGTGGAAACATGTACCTCCCATACACCTGGTCATGAGGCATCCCAAAAAGGCTGGTCCTGGGCAAAAAAATGCGGGTCCTGGCTTTCCTCCTCCTCCTGCGGTGTCCCACGGCCACTGCTGCGAGTAACGGTATATTAATCGTAGCGTATGAGCTTGTTTGTTGTTTGCGTGCACTTTTAAGCTGCACGGGGCCGCTTACGCCTGCTTCCTACTGGTGTACGTGTTTCCGGATTAGCGCGTCTTTTTTGGCGCACGGGTTTCCCCTGTTCGATTCCATGAATGATATGATATGATATGATATGATATGATATGGTATTTGTAACGCGCCTATACACAGGTGTTTCAAGGCGCGAATACGTGTTGTTAGCGCACGTGTGGGCAATGCGAGCATTTACCTCCTGTACTTCCTACGTAACGCCCACATTTTCACGCGTTGTTCCCACATACCGCGTGTTACGCTCCGTGTTCCACCCACTTTTTTGTGTGCGCTACACGATGTGCGCTTTCCCTGTGCACATCGCACACGCCATTTAGTGACGTGCGGGCCCGCATGCGCCACTCACGGATTTGGCGCACATCCCAGGTTTTACACGCGCAGCGTATTCCATGAATCGATAAATGGCTGCGTGTGTGGCTTTAGCACGCGTGCGCTGCGATTTTCACGCTTGCGCTCAACTTTTCGGCGCACATTTATTCCATGAATTACCCTGTAAATTGCAAATTGGTTGAATTGTGGCAGGTGTTACATAAGGATGCATGAGCTGACATACAACAGTAAACTGTTTCTTTATAAGAAAGTGAAAGTACGTGCCAATGTGTTTATCTTTCTATTTGATGTGTTAATTAGCATGTTGCAGCATAAACAAAGCTCCTTAAAGGGGAAGTGGCGTGTTGAAATACAATCTTGTCTGTAAATTGCATTGTTGTTTCCCTGTCTGCTTTTGAAGTCAGAATGTTGAAATGCAGTCAATACTAGTACTTATTGACTGTACTCAAACATTCTGATTGGCTGAGAGGAGGTGAATAACTATTTCCATGTATCAATTGTTTTTGATGGCTTTCTGGGTTTAGCATTGCAGGGCATTAACATTGCTTTAACAGTGCACTATTAGTCTAATGGATGAAAAGGTTGTGTGTGTTTTTGTTACATTACAACTACCCCAAATCTTTCTTTAAGATAGTTTGTGGTATCATGCAGCCTCACACATTTTCTATGGGGTGGATCAGCAAATGTACAGGTCAAATCAAGATGTAATCTCTTTTGCCTCCATTTCCCACTCTGGGAAATGTTTCATCAATGGCAAGGTGGAGGAGGAGCACAATGTGCAGTTAAGAGCTTTGCTGACCTTTTCCCTCTTGTCAGTGTACTTCGTTTTACCCCTGCATGGGATTTGCAGGTGCAAAATGAATGATACCCGTGGAATCCACCTTGGTTTTGTACTCGCTAAAGAGCAGATGTAATTTGCAGGAAGTATATATTTTCGAACAAGACAGAGAGTAGTAAAGGGAAAGAGTAAAGGGCAGGTTTCCAGGTTTTACTCTTTCCTTTTCCAATACAGATTAAAATATTTAAATTTCATGCAGGGAACCCAAAAGCACGTAAGTCTTACATCCTCTGCATGTAATTAACGTTTGTTAGAAAAATGACCACCTGAGAATTCACATGCTGTGCTGTCCTAAAATCAGCCTATCTAACTAAGTAGCACAAAAAAGCAATGCATCATGCTTTCACACCTTGCATTTACCTCTACATCCAACTTCCCAGCACTGACAGGGCACCGGGTGGAGATACGGTGGCCGTCATGCTGACTTCCTCCGACTTGTCAGTGCAATTCGTTTTACACCTGCATACCATTTTCATGCTGGCATAAATGAATGGATTCCCATGAAATCCACCTTGGTTTTTTAATCTTGATAAAGAACAGGTGGTTCCATAAGAATCCATATGCAAACGTAGGGCCTAATTCGTGTAACGTTTAGCACGGTGCAAAGTGGCTTTGCCCCGGGGCTAATTCACAGAGCGGAGCAAAGTTACTCTTTCCACTGTGCTAAATGGGCCTAATTCACGGTGCAAAGAGTACCTGTGTAGTCCAAAGTGACTTTGCATTGCAAAAAGACACTTTGCACCACTCCGTTAATTAGGCCTGGTTCAACGTGTTTGTTGGCAGTGCAGTGTGTATTTTTACAGTAAAAAGCCACTTTGCACCGTGCTAAACGTTCCATGAATGTGTGACCTTAGTCTCTAAAGTGTCATTTCCAGGTTGCATTTACTTTTTCACAGGCCAGAGGGGAGAGTGAAAGTGTGACATCACATTTACCTTGCTTTAGTCTTTTCTTTTCCCCTCTGCCTTGTGCATGTTTACATTGCCTGTAGGGAACCCAAAATCACCTAAGTGCTAATATTGGCAGTTACCCTGCATGCAACTTATATTTCACAAAAAATGACACACACTGACCAGATAGAGAGTGTCAGCGCAGCCTCCGTGCCCCTCTTCTGCCTTGTCTTCACTGAACAATCGTGTATAGAGGAAAATTAAGTTATAAAGCATTACAACTTGGTTTTACATCCTGATTTATTACTCTACCCCATATAATATGACAAATTGTCTAAAAAGTTTAGATTTCATGTAGGGGGCTACACTTGTACAGGATTGCACAAGTCGGTGCTGCACCTTGATACAAAGAACAAGAGACTGGGCCTCATTACAAGTGTGCCGGTCCGGAAACAACGGTGCCGGTAAGCTTTGCCTGCTGGAGCCGCTGGAGCCGATAGGGCTGACCCTGCTGGACACAGCCGCCATGGTAGGCAAGCCACCACGCAAGCACCGGCACTGTTTACGTGGTCCCCATCTGATGGGAATGGGGACTTACAAATTGCAGGCGCCTGATTTATCGGATCGTCAGGGTTTTAATCCCCCGGGGTTACCAGGAAGTCAGGTGGTGGTAATTCATTCTGAGTCCGGCAGCAACCCGCAGGGTTACCGCCGGACTCGGAATGAGCCCACTGTGTTGGTCCCAATTAACTCAATCAATCATGGGTCTTATAACCGTGGGTGGGTTATATCAACTTTTCACTGGTGCAAGTGCAATTAACGTTAGGATGAAAATTACCCTGGTGCAGAAATCATATTCTTTCAATACATGTTTACACCAAGGCAATGTTTATGCTAGATGTAATCATTTGCCACAGTGCAAACATTCATTGAAAGGCTGTTTTTTTATGTTTCTGTAATACTAGTCCCGCAGAGAATACACAGTAACTTCATATGCATACAGTATGTAAAGTTAAAACAACTGCATTCTAATATATAGAACTTGTCATTAAAGTTCTTATAGCATGGTGCACCCTTAGATCCGATACACTTCTTGTGTAGTCTACTCTGCATGATTTATTTCACTTTGCCTATCACCATTATGTCTACTACACAGAAAGGAACTGAACCTCTCCACTGTCTCCACAGTGTGGCACTAGATGGAAATCAGGCTGGCAATACACAGGCTTGGCCCGGGCTCAGTTCATGGTGACATATGTGGGCGTGTTATCGTTCATATACACTGCAGCTGAAATAAGTCCTTGATCGGTAATAGGAAAACAGCTAGTGTCTCCTGTGCAACAATACTGGACATGTTTGAAGCACCTTGGCATACAACACGCCTTATTTGTTTTTTCGTTCTTTTGACATTTTGGTGCACCCTTTCAATACAACTACTAGGAATCAAATGTTATTGGGTTTTAACAAAGAAATCACATTCAAGCGAGAAGAATGCCCAGAGCCCATCCGCAAGCAAGCCACAACGATAAATGCTTCTCAAGTACGCATTCGTGCACTCTACCTGCAACTGTCGTTTTAAAATCTGTTTCTATATTTTCTATATTTTAATTTAATTTCATCACTTGATGACTTCAAAGCAAAAACAACAAAATATCCTTCAATAAATACCAAAAGCTGGTGGCAGAGGTGGAGCTGTTAGAGATTGACAGTAAAAATGCACCATGTGTGACACATGGTTCACTGGCAGTCCAAGGATGCCTGCTTCCATATCACTGGGTTATAAGGGTCTTTGTGAAATTATGTTTTAAAAGTCTGCAGCCAAAACCTTTTGGATGTTATTGTTTTTAGCCTGGATTCCTGTGACTAATTAAACTGCAAGGGTAATATGTGTATCCAGGGATGGAATGGCAGCCAAAATAGTCCTTGGAAATAATATTCAAAGTGGCCATATATTAAACATTTTCAGCAAGCAAAACCCTTTTCCTATGAGAAAATATGGAAATAAAATAGGTTATCACAGAAAAGAGAGCCAGGGTGCAGAGGCCTACCGGGACATCTCCAGAGATTCCTATAGGCCAGTCCAACCCTATGTGTATCAGATGTCTGGGACTGAGTTTCACCCAAAACAAACCATTTGGGTCCAGCTGTGAAGTTCTCTGGAGAGGCCACACCAGGGTGGAAATAATTAGAGAATGTTTGTATACAGGACAGATAGAGAGAGGGAGGTGTTACGGTAGCCCAGGAGAGTAGTTGCAGCCAAGAGAGGGATTCAGGCATTGTGGAATTTCTTAGGGCACTCGCCTTTCATGTGCCTTCTCCTCACTTTCTCCAGACAAACAACCATGAACAGACAACATCAGGCAAATACTCTTATCACTGCATCCAGGACTGGACCCTTACAGACGGCTTGAATGGACCAATCCGCTATTGCACATTTTATATATAAGGGGGAGAAACTACCATTTTGTGAATTATCTTTGGACATCAGAAGAAGGTGTTGCTGTAATGGGGTACAGTATGACCAAAGTCCTCTGCCATAGAGGTTAATATAAAGACACCGAAGAACAAGAAATACCCTTATATCACCTATTCCAGAAGACCTATTGGGGTGACCTGCTGCTAAAACAAGGACTGCCTGCTGCCTTAACTCTGGTAATCAGGTCTGTGCCCAATGAATTTGGCAGCCCCTGCAAGTGCTCTCCATCACCATTCCTGGCTTAGGAGCATTCATCTTATTCTTTGAGACTCTGCACTGGGTCTCATAGCAACCCAAAGACAAAGTGCAAAGGAACATATTTGGTTCACACCTTGAACCACTTGTAAGCAATGCTGACCCACACACCTCCTGACTATCCCAAGCTTTGTAGCAATGCTGACCCACACACCTCCTGACTATGCCAAGCTTTGTTATGCCAAGCGCCAATGCCATTTTTGCACTGCGCTGCATGATGGACCCATTCAAAGTGCTCATAAACCAATGAAATATCACTAACACAGGGAGCTCCCGACCAATGGATGGATGCTGTACATCCCAAACAACTAGAGTAATGGATATCTTTGGTGGTTTCATCCCTCTGCTGCTTTTAAGGGCCCTGGCAATATTTATGACCACACGCTTTCTAAAGACATATACTTTGAACTTGAACAGTGTTTTAGAGACAATTGCCTGTCTACCCTTGTATTCAGATACAAAATGGTCCATTTTATTCCAAAGTCTTAAAATTCTATGTTTTTCTTTGCAGGGGTGTGTTATAACTGTCGAATTGGTGTATTTGTATTTTTAGTTTGATTACAGTTTCCTATCTATTTGTTATAAAACCTTGAGTTGACATTTCCTTTATTTTGGTATCAGAATACTATAGTGGTTTGGATGCTTCTTTGCAATCTCATGCCACTTTTGAAGAGCATAGCTTGCCCTCCGCCCACCTTACGACAAGAGGTAAAACAGGTATACCTGTCGGATTGTGCCTGTTCACCTTTATGATTGGGATCACTGCTGGTTTTAGTTGCAGTGTGGAGAAGAATAACAGTTTAGAAACCATTACTCATATACCCCTGAAAAGCAGTAGTCATTTTTTCAGAGTATCAGCACCATAAAAGGTACACTCAAAAACAGAACCTCGCAATGCAGTTGAAATTGATGGAAAAGGAAGCTGAGCACATGAAAAACAATGTCTACACAGCACACCCTTAATAAATAAGCACTGGATAGGAGATGATAGGACAACCATATACCCTGGAGAAACTGACCTTACATGCAATCTGTTGGATTTATTCAGCAATGGGACAGAGCCTGTGGACAAGGTCCCCAACACACATCTCAACACTCAAGAACTGGTAATACAACCCACCAACATCTCTAAAACATGCCAGAATTTAGACAACAAACCATTGTCACAAGAGAGCAAGATACATTGCAACATAGTCATTGTACACAACGCAGACATCAAATAGATCCTAACTGAAGGATAATAATAATACATAATTTTCAATACAATAAACAATAATTTTCCTTTTACAGAGACCTGTCAGATGACTTCAAAACGGTGGCACATAAAACATGCTAAGACAAAGTTATGCGTATACATGCAAATCCAGAGGGAAGGGGACTGGGAGGATTGCTGCGGCCTCGAAAAATCATCTCACTGTCTCATTCACACCATGTTCGGATGTACAAGATTATGAGTCACTTCAACCCCACATTCAGTGACAATGCCAACCAAATGTTCCAGAGCTTATACAGACCACCCACCTGCAATCGCAGTTTCACAGAAACCTAATTGTGGAACATTATTACATAATCACACCATATTATTTTAACATCTGGTTTGAGGGATAAAATGAAACATTGACCAATTCCCTGAGATCTCAACTGGCAGGCCTTCACCTCTAAAACATGTTAAAAAGAGCCACTCACTTATCCAGATAACACAAACGTCTGCAAGAAATAACTTAGCCCCACCTCTCCCGCAAGCTAGGCGATCTGGAGGGATCGCCTCATGATTTATTTTACAATCAATGCCCCAACACAAACACACCACAAAGGAACGTAGCAGCATTAGCCAAAAAGAACTGGAGAATCCTTCTAGATGAATAAGCTTGTCTAATGGAAAATACCAAACCAAATATCCACCTGCTTTAAAAAATATGCTTGATAACTTGCACATAAACTCCCTAACTGGATCATGAATAACCTTGATATATTGTCCCTACCTGAAACGGGTCACCCCATCAGAAAATTAAGCAGTAAAATGGTTCACGACACAACTCTGAGCTGTGACACAAAGCTGCACTAGAATGAACACATCAGAGCAAGGGCTATCCAACAGGAGGCTATTTCAAACTCAACAATGAGATGAGGAACTCTGCCTCATTCAACAACACCCCCACATCCTGCCAAAAGCTATGCAAATACAGCTCAGAATATTGTAGGAACAAAATCAACAACAGCCTGGAGGTCATGAACCAGCCATGTCAGAAACAACCAACATTCCCACCAGAAAAACTCACCCATTTCCGACCCATAATCCCAGACACGTTCTTAAAAGGGTTAACGAGAGCAACAAGGCAAACTCACCAAAAGACCCATGCCTGCTGGTTATTTTCAGAAGTCTATTCAGCAAAGAATCCCCAGCTGGCTATTTTGGAAAATTGATGAATTGATCGCTTGAAACCTGAAGAATTCTTCAAAGCACCTTCACTAAGACGGTACTCACAGAAACATATTATTATTATTATTATTATTATTATTATTATTATTATTATTATTAACATCAGGAAATTCACACAATGCAACCAACTATACACCTATATCGACATCTGCTATACAGTCAGACTCCTGTAAAGCTACACATACACAGACATCCCTGAAGGAATACGCACCACCAAAGCCCACCTAACCTTCAGAAAATCACCCAAGTCCTGCTCATTATTCAAATTCATATTTGCCTCTACTGAGAAAACTGTCATGTTTAAGGGCAGAGCTGCCATATATACACATTTACAATGCAAAACAAACATCTCTCAAGTCCTAGCGAATGGAGCATTGCTGCATCTTTACATTTCATCATGAATATGCTGTTGCCTTTGGACTATGGTCTGTAAACGACCCATAGAATACCCCCATTGGGAGAATGCCTCTGGGGTACAAATCACTATCCACCTCGAACAAATACCTGCACAGACACCGGTTGCTCCTCATTCCCAAGATCCAACAGTTATGCACAACTTCGTTTTTCTCAATTCTCCCCTCCCCAACACATCCCACGTCTTTCCTTTCAGATCCGCTTGGACACCTGGATCCCATACAAATAGCAGTTGTGCATGGCATGAATCATGATAAGCTTACATTACATAACGTGTCCTTCTCTGTGCAATGTGATATTAGAATGGGACATTTCAGCTAAAATGCCACCTAGTCGTCATTACTGGAAGTTCACCTCTAAATCAGTGCCAGACAGCCACAATGACAATGACCTCATTTGGGGTAAAAAGCAATTTTTTCAGCTACTTTGCATAAACATATTTTATTGTTGTGTCTCTGAAGTGAGGTGAACTTCCAGGGATGGCTGAGAAGGGGTAATGCAATGTGCATGTGTGGCTTATTAGCTGAAATTGCCTTTTCCACTTCCGCTCTGTAGGTAGATGTGTGTTCTTGCTATTTTCAAACCCACAAAAATATTGATGGTGAATGGTGACTGTGTCCTAATGCTCATTCCAAAGATGTCAATTCACACTCTTTTAATGATCACTAGAGTAGGTGAAACACATATATGAGTGGTTGCAGTGGTGATTTGCCAGAGTTGGGTTGATAAAGCTGTGTATGCACAATCACTTATCGATAGTACAATGATATGTTTTTCATGGGGGGCAAATAATGTGTTTTAAATCTGACTTGCATTTCATAGTGCATTGCTGCATGTCTTTGATCTGGAGGTAAGTTTGTACTTATGGTTAGTAAGTGGTTCTGTGCAAGTGTGGCTTTTTTGGCTGATGTGGACTGTTCTACTATCACCTGAAAGGATTAATGTTTGTTTGTTGCTTTTTTAAATACACGTTAAAATTGATGGGGATAGGTAAGCATGATTTGATGCTCTAGACCTAAGGATGTCAACTTACACTGCACTGATGATCACCAGTGAGGGTGAAACACACATGTGGTTGGTTGTTGAATCTTTTATAGCTCTCTCTCTTGGGTTGATTATTTTATTTATAAAATAGCACTTCCCTATAAGGGTTCCATGTAATAATGTCCCCTCAAAAATATCGCCATGCAAAAAAATCGCTGAACAATGCCCGTTTTTTGTGGGGACATTATTACATGGAAAATGCGGGGGACAACCCTGCAACCCACAAACCCTTTTTTATTTGTCATGGTGAGCGGGGGACACCCCTGCAATCCCCACTGTCCCTGTCACTATATATATATATGGTCACCTATATAATGTCGCCCCAACCTTTTCCCAGCGACATTATATACGGCGACCATATATATAGGGATATTATTACCTGATACTCCTATATGATGATGACAACTCTTTCATATTTAGCAAAACACATGAATTTGTATGAGCTTAGTGCAGTCTTATATGGTTATAGTGATAGTTAATAGGTAACTCGCTGCATGTATGGCTTTTTAGCTATACAAGCCTATTTTTCTCTCACATTGTATGTATGATGTGTTTTTATGGCTTCATTTAAACTCCATCATAATATTGATGGTGAATGGTAAGCATGCCCTAAACTCCAGTCTCAGAGATGTCGATATACACTGAACTGAGTATGTTGTAGGTTGCTGCATCTTTGAGAGGTGTCAGCCTTTGATTGATGAAGCTATGTATGACATAAAACTGCTCTATGCTAGTATGATCATTTTCTCATATGGGGAAACATGCTTCTCAGCTAATTTGCATATCCATAGTGCATTTATGGGGTTCTCTGATGGTCCAGTGATGGCTAGTAGGTGAACATTTTCATATCTGGCTTTTTAGCTGAATTGGCTTATTCTACTATCAGACAGTAGGTGCAAGGATTTTGTTCTTGCTTTTTTTAAACCGAACATAAAATTGATGGTGGATGGTAAACATGCCCTGATGCTCAATTCCAAGTATGCCACCCTCTACTGATGATCCCCAGTGAGGGAGAGCCATGATATTGGTTGGTTGCCAATGAGCGTAACAGGCACTGCCTCAGTGAGCTCTGCAGCCTGAGCCTGTGGCATGGGCCCTCAATCCCCTTATACGTGGCTGACTATATCCCACTGGAGGCGCGGTACGCCCTCTCTTCACTCCCCGAGCTGGGTCCGCAGCTATGGCATGATGGGTTAAGCATCAGAGATCAGGGCTGATGTGCGGAAGAGCAGGCCTGGGGTCCGTGAAGTTTACAACCCTTCCGTAAGCAAACCACGAGAGTTGGTGAGGCCGCCCGCATAAGGAGATTTCAGAGGGGAGAATGTTACGCAGGGCTCTGCGAGGAACACATCAGGGCCCGGTGAGCCTCGAATGATTCTGACAAAAGTTTGAAAAGGTGAAATCTGCAAATAAAGCAGCTCCACAAGATAGTGACCAACCCCACATCTGGAGACAATTAGAAGGACTAAGGAATGGAGGGCACAATTGTGGCTGCATGCTGCTGAGCCGTATTATATATTTTGCTGTTCTCCCCACCCACAGGCTGATATCGGATTGGGGGTGTAAGGTTGAGGCGAACCCCACTCCACGTGCAGCGGGGTGTGCGAAACACCATGCTTAAGGGCGTCTGCCTGGATGACCGCACAGCGAAAGAGGGAGCGGTTGCACCCGGACCATCTGCCTGAGCATACAGGCAGCTGGATACATGTTGAGGAGACTGCTGATGGTTGCTGCTTGACTCGAATTGCAAACTGCACAGCTGATACAGTGGCAGTGGACTGTCAATGGGATGAGCCCTAATTTCCCTTAATGGAGGTGGGTACTTCTGTGAGATAGTACCGCAAGTAGATGCTTGCTGGAGGAGCGAGATGCTGTTTGAGGATCTTTGGAATTGCGTTCCTGACTTGCTGCAGCTTCTTAATGGTTTGTAGATGAGAGCATGTTAATGATCGCCTTAGAGCCCGGCTGCCACATGGAGCAGCCGGTATAACATTTATGTCTGTGATCCTGGGAGACAACAAGGAGAGTGTGCTGAGCCTGGAACAACTGGTGAGAGCAACGAGATTGGAGACTTCTGGTTAGACTGCCCGGAGTCATTGCGCTCTACTATAAATTTCACATTGAACTAAATAAGGGATCTTGTGCTGTTCGAGAATAGTGTGCCAGATGCTGCATTTGTTAGAAAGTGACTGGTAACATTATAGTGGCTGAAAGATCATACTGGCTGAGGGAGCTGGCACAGGTGGAGTTATATATTGCCAGTAATTTGCAGTAGCTGGTCAGATTTGAAGATATCTTTAAATCCACTAGAAACTGGAAATATTGAGCACAGCAGCTTGGTAAAAGTCCTGGTGGTGGCCCATTGCCCAATATGTGAGAACAATCAGCCTGGGGTCAAGTTTGGCCTAACTGATAACACAGATCAAAGGTGGCAGTGGCTTGCTGTGAGAAGTGATGCCCCAGCCAGTGGCGCCCTTATTGGGATTGAGCCGGCGAGTGGAACCCACAGTATCAGACATCAGTAGAGAGTGCAGTGCCCTCATGTGCATCTAATGCTTGCCCGGGCTACTCCCGTTATCTCTGTTTGCCCAATTGGTTTTCTGTTCCCCGCTGTAAAGTCTTCCATGGGCTGGAGACCCGAGGAATCATCGGCACGTTAGCCGATCATTGTCACTGCTGGAGCTCAGAATTACAGCGTTGGCTGGGGCAGATGCTAACTGACAGCTTTAGGCTTTGAGGAGCTGTCTATATGCCGATATCATAGGAACTAAAAGAAGCAGCTGTGGTGACATTGGAGCTTGTGAACTGTGTGACATGCTTCTGATTCGTCTTCACCTGCCTTGCTGCTAGGCCACCTGGTGAGTTCCTCGTGCACTGTGCAGTCCCTCTGTCTGTTTCGTTCCCCCCACCTCCATAGTGTTCTCTGTGTCCCCTATATATTCTAACTGCTACTCTATCACCTATCCTACCTCTCTCTCGAAGTCTGGAAGGAAAAAGTTTAAGAAAGCACTCCTGGTCTACAACCCAGGCCTGTCTACCAAAAGACTGTTGTTGCCAACAGATAATTTTATTGCACTCTAGATTGGAGAAATTCCAATAAACTCGCTCTAACTGTGGTTAGGAAAATCAATTTTCTTCATTCAAAATATATTCCATGGCCTAAGAGGTCAAAAATACATATTTATTTTCTTTTGCCTCGCGACAAAATGGCTCCTTACTTCATCAATCAAAATAAAATTCTGTAAATTGTCAAAAATGACCTACGCAATGTTAGCAAACGAAATGTTGGTTATATTACAAACACCACGGTTTTTCATGTTTTTCAAAAGTAAGTACTATTAGACACTTGATTCACTGTGTTCACATGATGTGGTTCTATACATCAAACATTGAAAATATTGAATTATTTTATGTATAGTCTGTTGAAAGGTTGAAAATTTCAGCCGAATCAATTAAAAAATAAATACAAAAAAATATTGAAAATATGCTGATTGGGTTGATATTCTTTATTTTTGATGTTGCTGCCCACGCGTTTAGGGTATCTCTCTCTTCCCTTCTTCTTGGGCTACACTGATCTGGTTTCTTTGTTGTCTTAAACATTTGTATGTTCTACAAAACAAATATAACATAATCTGTCTCAATTTCATTCTAGACATCTCGCCTCTTACTCTTACAATTTTATATCTGATATATTGCCAAAGATATGTCAATCACCCATCTCGAAAACTCCTTGGTCTCTCTTCTCTAACCCAGTCCTGCCCATCGCTGACACCTATGTCAGTGCTTCCTTAGGCTGACTATCAATGACATCCTCTTTGGCATCCCCTCTCCTGACCTATGAACTCCCCATAGGGTCTCAATCCTGTCCCCTTTCTCTTCTTCGCCTATTAATGGTGGAACCAGATGGAAAGTACTCTTAGCACATTTCCCACCCTCTAATGTATCATTAATATCTAACAGAATGACAATGTCATGGCCCAGGTTTCTCAGCCCAACCTCCTCCTTCTTGATACGTGTGTTTTGGCTCTCATCAACTTCCTTCCTTCTCCTGCCATTCTTAATTCTGCGACCCCACTGGCCCCTTCTCTATGACTGACGGGCATGCCACATCCCTGTAGCCCTCCTCGGAAAACTTTCAAAGGTGGCAATAAGCTTCACTTAGCTACTCTCAATGTTCGTTCTGCCATTAAACAATCCTCTGACATCTGTTTCCTTCTTGAAGACTTTTACCTTGATGTTCTTGCCCTCACTGAGACATGGTTCAATGGCAGCCGTGTCACCGCTCTTGTTACTCTTCTTCCTGAGGGCTAGAAGAAACTCTACAAGCCAGGGTCAATGGTCTGGAGGTGGATTAGCCCTGATCTTCCCTGAATGGGTTCCTGCTAATATCATACCAACTCAATCCTATTCTTCCTTCAAATGGCTCATCTGCAGACTTGGTGTCGCTTCTACCCTCTCGTTTACTCGACCCACCATCTACAGGTCCCCTAGTCCAGTCTCCCTCTTCCTCTCTGAATCGGCGGACCTCACCTCCTCTTCTCCTGACCTTTACCGCCAAGCTTCTCCTCCTCGGAGATTTCAAAATTCATCATGACTCCTCTGATGTGGCCAGTGCACTCTTCTGCCACATCTGTGACTCTCTTTCCCTCACCATTCTTCTGACCCACTCAGCTGGACACACCTTGGATGCGCTCATCTCAGCAGACTTCCCTATCTCTAACTCTTTCATTACACCTCTCTCCTGGTCTAACCATGTTCTCCTCCCCTCTTACCTGTAGCTCTTAGGCTCCCTCGCTAAGTCTCTGCCCTCACTGCCAGTCTCCTTCTCTGTCATTTGACCGATGAAGCAAGTGTCAGTCACTGCTTTTTCCGCCACTTTCAACCTCCCTCCCACCCCTTCTATTGGCTCGCCCACCGATACACAGCCCTTGCCAACCTTTACCTCTCCAACTCCAACACCCTTGACATCCTTGTCTGGCCATGAGGATCTACATGTAGCCTGCTTCCAAGCACAACAGCTGGTATGATTCCGACCTAGCCTCTTTTAAACGCAAGTGCTGAATTGCTGAACGGAAATGACAGGCTCAAGTACATCCACTGACAAACTGGCCTGTCACCTGCTCCAAAGGCAATACCTTCTCTACATCCACTCCAAGAAGATGGCCCATATCCAAGCTTGCATCTCTGCAACCATCAACAATATGGCAGAACTGTTCCAAATCTGTAAGGAACTCACCAATCCTAAAGCAGTTTCCCCTTCTCCTCTTCCATCCCAGGCCCTGTGTACTGCACTGGCCTACCATTTCACAATCAAAACACAGAACATCCTGCCTTCACTCTCATCTATCCCCCTATCTAAACCCCCACCTGATCTCAGGCCTCCCTTGGCCCCTCTCTCTTCCTCCCCCATACTCTTCTCCTTCTCGCTCATAGCACAGGATGAGGTCTCTAAAGTTGTCTGCTCTATGAAAGTCTCCTCCAAACAAGAACACCCCAGCTCCTCAGATTTATCAAGGACAACATTTCCTCTGTCACTCCTGTATTGGCTGATTTCTGCAACCACTTCCTTGCCACTGGCTCCTTACCACTATTCCTAACGCACTCCCTTGTGCACCGTCTCCTAAAAGAGCCATCTGCCACCCTTCCTGTCCAGCTAAGTACTACCCGATCTCTGCCACCCCTTTCCTGGGCAAACCTTTGGAGAAGTTGGGCATCCCCCAACTGACCCGCCGAACTAAATATGTTGGCTGTCTCCATAACCACCAGTCTGGCTTCAGAGCATCCAGAGGCACAGAAAACTGCTCTCCTAAACACTCATAAAGACCTGCTCTCCAACCTTGAGTCCAACTCTGCTGTTCTCATCCACCTAGATTTGTCCTCTGCCTTTGACACAGTCAATCATGCCATCCTCATAAAGCAGCTCTGTGATTTCCTTGGTATCACGGACCTGGCACTGAATCGATTGACCTCCTTCTTATCTAATCAACCTTCCCAGATGCAACGGGGCCCTTTCCTCTCCTCCACCAAACTCTCTACCTTTCATAGCCCTCAGGGCTCTATCCTTTTGCCATAGCTCTTCAACATCTGCCCCTCTGGCCCATTGGTCTAGTCCTTCTCTCCTCATTTCCTGTGTTATGCCGATGACACAAAGCTCTCCTTCAAGCTTCCATCCACTATCTCCTCTTCCTCCTCTCTCATTCCTGACTGACTGACTGCTATTCAGGCATGGGGTACAGCTAATGATCTCTTTCTTAATGTCAGTAAGACCAAGATCCTTCTCATTGGGACCCCTGCTCCCTGCTTCCCTCCCACTCTCTGGCCACCCTCCTTGGGTCCCCTCCCCTCACCAGCTTGTGAGGTTAAAACCCTTGGTGTCATCTTTCACTTCTCTCTCTCCTTCTCCCCTCATATCACACACCTTGCCAAGACGGCCCACATTCAGCTCTAACTCCTCAGGGGCATTCTCCCATTCCTTACCTTCCCACAGAAACTCAATGTCTCCAGAGCTCTGGTGCTCTCTAAGCTGGATTAGTGAAACGGCTTCTTCCTCAATCTCCATCTTTCCTCTCTTTGACCCGTTCAGTTAATCCAGACTAGGACTGCAAGATTTATCCTTGCCCTCAAACCCAGGGACCAGATCTCTCCAGCTCTAACATGGTGTCCAGTCAAAGGATCTAAAACAAAAGGATCGAATGCCTTTTGTTCGATACCAAAAGGACCGAAAAAAAAGGGTTGAATGCTTTTTTATTTATTTATTTATATATATTTTTAGTTTGATATGCATAAAAAAAATGTTAAAAAGATAACAGGGCGTTGGGGGGGAACCCCCCATAAAAAATGTTTAAAAAATAAAAACTCGACCCTTTTTTTCGGTCCTTTTGGTTTCGAAAAAAAAGGGCATTCGGTCCTTTTTTTTCAATCCTTTCACCTTCAACCCTCTAACATCTATCCACTGGCTCCTTGTGGCTGCAAGGATAAAATTCAAGACCCTCTGCATCATCCGCAAGTCTGTCTGGGGCCTAGGAGCCTGCTACATCAAACTATCTCTCCCTAAATACCTCCCTGCTAGAGCCCTTGGAACCTCTAATGCCAACTTTCTGCAGATCATATGTTTTTCCAAGCAGAGTGGGGGGTAAATCCCTCTCTTCGGCAGGCGCTTCTCTCTGGAATGGCCTCCCTGCCCTCTCAGACTTAAGCTAGACCTCCTTATGTTTCCGAAAGTTTCTCAAGACCATGCTCTTCTCTACTTCTTTCACTATCACCCCCCCTTACTAATGGCCCCATCTGCAGCCAGCGACTGGTGGCCTGGTCCCCTATGGGTCTTACAGGGCACCAGGCCCTCCTTGATCAGTCATTACCAGCCCCCCATCCCAAATCCACACTGCCCTTTCGGGTACATTTCCAGACTATCCTGGTGGGTCAGGCATCCCTCCTGAGTCTGGTCAACCCCCCACTTGCGCTTAGCTGGATGAGGATGGATAGCTCAGAGATAGCACGTTTGTCTTGAAAGCAAGGCAATGCAGCGCAGCACAGATTTGAATCTCGATCCCGTGCTTAGAAACCACTCACTGGTATTAAGTGCATTATAAATTAACAATAAATATTTATTTATATTGCCAGTAGTCTGCCCCCAGCAACCTCTGGCACTTGCCCCCCAAGGCTTCCCCCAGCATTTGCATAGCCCCTGGGCCCAACCCGAATGTCACAAAGCTGAGTAGGTCCGTTATTGTTGTTTATCTCCCCTGTTCCCCCCACTTTTTGTCTTGTGGCACCTGGAAACACCTGTTTGCTGTATAGGTCACAACCGGCTGCCTACATCATATTCAATAAATATATATATTTTTTTGAATAGACCTTGATATCTGTCAGACTTGACTTGTTGAAGTTTTGTGCAAACAAAGGCTGCCCTTTATGAGAGCGATTGTTTCTTCACATTACTACCATTACCATTAAGTAAGCAGAGCATTAACCACTTCTCTCTTCATTATCACAGTACTTATTCTATGAAGCATACCAAAGATCCACAGATAGTACCAGCACATACTCAGAAGGAATTAGCCCCCACACAGCTGAAGTAATGCCCAACCAATGGAGAGACACAAAAAACCACCACAAGAATGAGGAATGTGGAGAACAACCCTTACAGAAACCAACTGGGGAGTACCAAACAGTCCCAGTTGCTACGGATAGACATTGAACCAGACAACTCAACAGGGCCACTTCGAGGAAGCCAGGGGCTCTTGGCCTCGACCATCGAACCCAGGGACTGCTAAAGAATCAGAGAAGTCCTATGCAAAAGACCCTGCCCCCCACAAAGGCATCAGAGAGAGAAGCATCCCCCCCGAAACAGGGGCATTCCAAAGACCCAAAACACTAGGCTTCCGAAATAACCAACAAGTCATCTGGCCTTCCAGGCTGCAGCCCAAGGAGCTGCATCCCAGGTGGGGTGAAGAAGCAGACTCCAAAAGTGGGAAGAACCTGTTTTCAAAACTGTACAGATTCAGGCTCCAGCAACATGTCCCCCAAGCAGATCCTGTTTGCTATCACAGAACCCAAAATATCTGAGGTGAGAGTCAAAGGAGGACACAAGTTAACTCAGAGAGCAGGCACCACCAAAACTAAAAAACAATGCAGTACACCAGCTTCCATCATGCCAATGTAAGATTGAACTCACTCTCAGAAATAACATACAACTGTCAGAGGACTGACAGGGAGAATCCTCTCAATCATGTTACAATTTTCTAAACATGTGACACTACAGCTTTGCAAGAATAGGCCACATGGCTTCAGCAGAGCTGAGGTAGGAACCCACAGAGGGCCAGAAATCCCCTCTTTCCTCACCTTAGAGAGAGGGGAAGAGGCACAGGAGTACCCGAAGTGTTCCACTCACCTATGAAAGTGCTTCAACCCAATCATAATATATAAAGTAGAGAGGTCACAACCGGCTGCCTGCACCATATGCCAAATATTTAACAAGTCTACTACAAACATCCAACCTGTAGCCACTTCATTAATCTTCTGAGGTGAACAAATAATCCATACAAACTCCCTTGGCCATAACTATATATGCCACAGACAACTAGACCCCCTCCTAGGAACCTGAAACACTGCATAAAGTATACCAAGACAAGGCAACTTCTATTGCTCAAGAGTAGAGCCAGTCATGACCCACAAATGTATGATGCTGCAGTGGTACAGGTGAAATGCTCTAACTCTCAGGTATTCCTGACTCTCTGGTATTAATGAAGGCCAACCCAAGAATGACCCTTGATGTAAGAAGACCAGGTCCAGGGGTTTGCCTTAAGAACAGTGACCTGCCAAATACCACAGCTAGGCAGGCTGAAGCAACATACTGGTAGTGATGATTCAAGAAGGCCACCAACTTCACAACCGACCATGGTGCTCCACATAGAATCACAAGACACCATATCCGATGGAGACAACTCTCATACCTGAAAACTGTCACCACCAAACCAGGGAGGGAGGAAACTGCCCTCGCCTTCCACCTATGTCTGTGGTCACAATCTGGCTGGAGGGCAGGAGATGAAACCCAAAGAGCATTCAGTTCCACCACAAATGTCTTGCTGCAACTACAAATAATGTAAAGGGACCCAACCTACTTGGGCCACCATGGCCAACAAGGAACGAGGTACAGCTGGTTCCTGACAACAATTCACCAGCACCAAAACATGCCGACAGCAAAAAAACATGGACGCAGATATCCATCACCTACGCCAGTCTGAGCAAGTCTCCTGCAAAATGCTCACACTACACACACTAGTTCTGGTGTGACAAGAGACAGCACAATATATGTATTTATTTATTGTGCATTTTTAAGGCGCTTATGCATCAAGAATTGTGCTTCAAAGCACCCACGGGGCAAAAGAGAAGGAAAAATGGGAACAAGAAAGAGGCAGTCCCACTAGGCCTTGTGAGCATTCGGAATGTGCAAGTGCAGAGAGAGAGATAGAGAGAGAGAGAGAGAGAGAGAGAGAGAGAGAGAGAGAGAGAGAGAGAGAGAAGGGAACAAGGAAAGGGGTTAAGTGCTAAGGGTTCCACAAAGGGAAGTGTCATGGAGTCTTTTGCATGCAACAGTTAAGTGCCTGGCATAGATCACCTTGTAAAGAGTGGTCAACTGCCAATACAGTAAGTGCAGACCTGTGAAACACAGGCCAGTGCGTGTCCACAGGCAAGTGCTGGAAAGGTCAGAAGGTTGAGGTCGATTGGGCAGAAGGGTGGGACCCAGAAAGACACATGAGGGCCCAGGCCACCAATCTCAGTGGCTGTAGGTTTTTAGCACAGGAGGGAGAGTGGGAAGGTTGAAGATCACTCCACGGTCTCTGGCTTCAGATGCAAGTGAAGGGAGGAAAGAGGAAGTAGGAGTCCCAATAGGAATGATCTCAGTTTTTCTGGAAGTGAGGCAGAGATCATTAAAGGCACACCAAGACTGGATAGCAAATAGGCAGTCAGGAATGGTAGAGGGGGTAGGAAGAGGACCAGAGGGAAGTTTGAAGAAGAGTTGTGTTTCATCTGCATAATACTTGAGGTTTAGGGAGAAAGTGGAAATGAGGTGAGAAAGTGGAATGATATGGATGTTAAATAGCCAGGGTGAGAGGTTGGAGCCCTGGGGAATGTCATGGGTGGAGATTGAGGTAGGAGAGGAGAAAGAGCCCAGGATGACCTGGGAGGGATGGCCAGTGTGGAAGGAGATAGCCAGTCCAAGGCCCGCTCTGAGATACCAAGGTTATCATGGGCCGTTTTATGAGCATGGAGTGTTTGACTGTATCAAATGCAGAGGAAAGATCAAGTAGAATGAGAAGAGTGGGAGAGTTGGTATCAAGGGATGCCAGCAGTTGTTCACGGTATTCAGAAGATTTATGGTTGTTTAGGCAGCCAAATATCTCAGTACGCTGGATCAGTTGAGGGAAGACCAGCTTCTCCAGGGGTTACCCAAGGAAGGGAGTGATAGAGATGTGTCGGTTGTTGGCTGGGCACAAGGGGCTGGGGAAAGCTTTTTCAGGAGGGAGCCCATAGGAGAGTGCTTGAGGGAAGAGGGGAAAGACCCAGTAGCAAGAGTGTGATTTCAGAAATCAGCAAGTGCAGGGGCAAGGGAGCCAATGTTGTCCTTAATGGTTCTGGAACCTGTTTGAGGAGACCTCCATAGAGCGGACAACCCTAGTGACCTCGTTCGATATCATAGGAGAGACAGAGGAGCAAAAGGCTGAGGGAGGATGGGAGGTCTGGGGTTGCAAGGGGGTGGGAGGATCAGTGGGAGAAGGGGAGTAAGAAAGAGCGCTCAGGATGCCCTGAATTTTTGTAGTGTATTGGGTGCCCAATGCATTGCAGAGGTATCCAGTTATATTTTCGAATGTAATATTTTCGAAAGTCAAAATGTCGAAAATATTAATTCGAAAATAATAATGTCGAAATACAAAAAAGTCGAATTTTTTTCGATTATTTTCGAATTTATGTGTAAATAAATAATTAATTAATTGATATTCTATTAAACATTTTTTTAAAAATAATTAAAGGTATATCCATGGGGGGTCGGGGGGATGGGGAGGATGGGGGGTTGGGATAGGGGTTTGGGATGGGGATTTTAATAAATAATTAATTAATTAATATTTTATTAAACGTTTTTATTTTAAATAATTAAAGGTATATCCATGGGGGGTGGGGGGATGGGGAGGAGGGGGGGTGGTTGGGGTAGGGGTTTGGGATGGGGGGGTTAGGGGGGGACCCCCCCATAATAAACGTTAGTATTTGTGACATTTTACATTTAAAGTTTAGCATTGGTTTTTCTATTTTTTTTCGACATTTTATTTTCGAAATAATGACCTTTTCTATTATATGTATGCAATTTCGACATTATTAAATTCGACATTATTTTTTCGACATTTTTGCTATTAGACATTATTTTTTCGAAAATATCACTATAAACCCATTGCAGAGAGCCAGAGATGGAGGAGGCGAGATGGTGACTGCAGAAAGATTGGCTAGTTTCTTGCAGAATGAAAGAGTTCTGCAGTGCTGTTGGATGCTGCAGAGATGTGTGTCCTCTTCTTGGAATGAATGGAGAGACAATATTGGCTTTAGAGTAGGCGACAGGCCAATTTGTCAAAAAATGAGCTTAAGGTCTGCCACTTCCATTCTGAAGCTCTGTATTTGCGCTTCACGGCTGCTACATCATAGTGTTACAGAATGGTTGGTCCCTAGGCTGAAACTATCATTGCGCTTCGCTCTATAATACACTGAGTTAGTTATGTAGCAGCATGGTCATGGGTGGGTGGAGGTGGTGCCCACACCTCCTTTTTGGGTAGAGTGAAATGAGTACAGTCCCGGATACCTTGCAATGATTTTGTCCCCACGTCAGGAGTGTAAGCACATTGTGATGCAGCAGCAACTCAAGAGCCTAACCAGACTGCCACCAGCCCAGACTCACAGAGAGCTGATATAACCATTGCTCTAGCCTAAACAGTACTGCACAACCAGCCCAGGAATCAAAGAGGGCATGATACAATAATTGCTTAGCCTTGAAGAAGACTCTAGAGTTCAAAACAAGTGTCAGTGTAACCATTAAGACTACATGTTTTCACTACAATAATAAAACCACATTGGGTTCAGAATCAAACTACTGTGAAGATATCTATGTTTTTTAATCAAAAAGAGCAAGGTATCCGGGACTGTACTAATTTCACCCCACCAAGTGTTACGCTTGGTGGCATGTTTCAGGCAGATCCGCATGACTGGGGCAAGAATGTCATGAGTGTTAGTGATGGCTAGGTGGTGGTTGCTGAGAGCAGAGTCAGAGTTAGAGTCTGTGGTGGGTGGAAGAGGTGGGATGAACGTGGATACAAAGGCATCAGCTGACACTTGTTTCATCGGGTGGATGTCCATGAATGAGGTTGGCAGATCTGCAGGAGGTGTAGTCAGAGGGCAGAGAGGACCCAGGTAAGTGGAGAGGAGGGATATGTCTGGACCAGGAGAGCAGGGTGGTGAGTGGGGCAGAGAGCAAAAGGTCTGTGTGGATAAAGGCATTAAGAGTATGTTCAGTCGAGTGGGTAGGACCAGAGGGGAGAATGGAGAGCGAGGTGCAGAGATCACCGAAGAGAGTGGACACTGTGTTTGAGGAGTCAAGCTGGATATTGAAGTCACCCAGTAGAAAGAGTTTAGAAGAACATGTCAGGAGAGAGGAGGAGAAATCAGCCCACTCTAGGAGGAACAGGGTGATAGAGCCAGGTGGCCTATAGATAGTGGCAATGGTCAGGGGGGAAGTAGGAGAGATGACCATCTTGCAGACCAGACTCTTGAAGAATGAGTATGGCAGGGTGGGTACGAGGGAAAAAAGGACCCACTCATGGAAGGTCAGGGCAATGCCACTGCCAGCACGGATAGGGTGAGGCTTAGAGATGATATTTTAGCCAACCGGGAGAAGGGAGACAAAAGCAGTGACTGGGCTGGCATTGAACCACATCTCGGTAAATGTGAGGATATTGAGGTTAAGGTCTTTGAGGAGGAGGCTATTGTTAGCAGAGTGTTTGATAGCAGAAAATGAATTAAGCGTGGTTAGATGAAGCAGCTATCTGTCTTTAACAGTTTTCTGAGGAGGGGTATAGGGGTGTGGTACACTACGCAGAGGAGGAGGAGGAGGAAGGACAGAGAGATAGGAAGAAGGAGTAATAGGTGCAGGAAGGAAGTTGACCGGCGCTTGCTGTCCCTCATCAAAGAGGAGGAGGTTGGGTTGAGGACCCTGAGCCATGAAAGTGCCATTACGAGAGACATTAATGATACACCTGGATGATGAGAAGCCCTCCAAGAGTAGCTCCCATCTAGTACCACCATTAATGGTTGTGGATACAAAAGGAGAGAGAGTAGAGATAAGATGAGAAGTCCAGAGATCTGGGGAGGGGACAGAAGAGATTATATCAGTGACAATCTGTCTGCAGATTGTGCTGACGTATGTGTATCCAATGGGTAGACCAAGGTTGGTGGTTAGGAAGTATTTTCTAAACTTTTTCTGTCCAGACTTTCTGAGAGAAGGAGGGTAGGTGATAGTAAAGCAGTTCGAATAGATAGGTGAGATGGTGAATGCAATAGGGGTGGCAGAGAGATAAGGATGGAGGATAGAAGAAGAGATTGCAAAGAACAAGCACAAACTCAACAGGCCGGTAGGAGAGCAAACAGATGCAGAAGAGACACTAGGGTACATAATTGGGGTGTGGAGTTGTTAAAAAACACACATACACACCTAGGTTTGAATTACCACAAATTACAAAAGTGCAATGCAAAATGGGGATATAGAGCTGTTAAAACACACCTAGTTTCAAAATTACCAGAAATCACACACATGAAATGCAAAATAGGGGTGTAGCACTGTTAAAAACAACCTCACTTTGAAATTAACAAAAAGCACACACATGCAATGCAAAATGGGGGTGTAGAGCTGTTAAAAAGACACCTAGGTTTGAAATTACCAAACAGCACACAAGTGCAGAAAAATAAAGGAGGTATAGTAAGGCATAGAAGAAACAGCAGGAATTGGCTTAAGGCACAGCTAGGTTCAACATTGGTGGGTTAGGCATCATGTAATCCAGAACATGACTCACAAGTACTCTGGGAACGGAGAGCAAAGCTCCAGGTGAGGCACACATTTGTGTAGTAGGTGGCTGCATGCTGGGGAACGGTTCCATGATGTGCAAGGTGGTGGACAGTGAAGTGTTGCGGGGAGGAGATGGGAGGCCCGCCGAGCCCTCCCAAAGCCTGCACAGGCTCAGTCAGGGGCCTTTGTGGTTGCCTTCGAGTCAGGGGCCGGCTTTCGTCCTGCGGCTCCTGATTGGCCATGATGTTGGAATGGATGGCCAATCAGATGGGAAGAAGGGCAGGCAGCCCAGCACGCCTGTGCTGTGGGAGGGCGGTGGCCATGATGGAGGGTTCAGGGGTTCAAAGTACCTCATGGGCGAATGCCGCAAAATATGTAAGTGCAGCCCTTAAAGCTTGGAAGGGAGCGCTACATTAATAAAGTCAAACCCAGCAGGGCAGATGAAAAACAGATGCAGATTTCTTCACCGCACTCAGGTTCAGAACAAACAAATGTGCCAGGCCCAAAGGAGCTTACCTTGTTTCTGGGCAGGTGGATTTCAGGCCCCCAGCTGCCTTGTGTAGGGAGCTAAGGTGATTCCACGAGTCGCAGGGAGGAAAGGAGGCCGAGGCTGAGTCACAATGAGTTATCAAGGCTCACCCAAAAAATCTTCACCCTGAGACTTCACTAAGCAAGTTCTAAAAACAAACCCCAACACCATGGGGGATTAGGGGACCCAGCACCACACTCCTGCCCACATAGCCCTGAACCATATTGCAAACCCTTTGACCCAGAGGAGCACAAAGATACATCACTAACGTAATATCCTCTAGAGCCCCTGAAATTCCAGACTAAATACTAAGCTATTAAGAGGTACTCTTAACCATGTAATAGTTCTACGTCTCACAGTCAAAGCACTGGTCAGTCAAGGTCTAAGTCTGGCATTTAGCAATTGTCTGATACAAGCAAAGAGGTCTGGGCAAAAAACAAAAAATGTAAACATTAGGACATTAGATACTTAAATGGAAGGTGCAATAGGGAAAATTAAAAAACAAGAGTTACATTATGAAAGTAGGATTCTTGCCAAATTAACCCTTCTTGAATGGTGTTTGAAGGGATATTCATTCAATTATCCGTGTAAACACAGCATGTTTTACGAAATATGCCACTGAGATGAGAGAAAAGCAAACAAAGAGAACAGTCCTTGACTAAATGAAAACTCTAGTTTGTACAGGTCAGACTGAAGAATGAAATAGCAATTATGGTGTAACATGAAGCACCTGGCCCAATTTCCCATGTATAGAACTAGAAGGAATTTCTTCTCTGTGAAAGGGACAGTGAGCTAAAGACTTGGTAGAGTCTCTCCCAGGGGTTATTCACCCAAGAAGAGGTCATTAGCCCGTGTTTGTGCTGGTAGAGCGATTCCCACACCCTCCTTTGTTTTGCATAGAATGAATAATACATGCTAGTTCCCAGAAAGATGAATCTCAGGAAACAAATAATAAAAGTGACAAAGGGCCCCTTCTGAGGAAGAGAAAAACACTGTCCATTACAGGTTAAGCAAAACATAGTTGTAGGATGGAAGGGCCCTCTACCTTTGGATCTTTCCCCATAGGTGAGCCCACTTACAGTAATTACAATAGATACACCATTGCTAAAGTTAGATGTATATGAAGGTATAAAAAGCTGTGTAGACATAGACATATTGAGCCACGGGCTAATGGCTAAAATAGCATCATGAATTGCAAGTACATCAAAACACTACAGATTAATATATCGTTATGACTTTTGTAGGGATGCTTATCCAGGTCCCTTAACCCCCCAAAGCAATTCAGGCTAGGAAAATGTATTAAGAATGTGTGATAAGATAGAAGGGTGGCTGTAGGGTGCAGGGGATTAGAGGACATTAAAGTTTGCTGTAAAAAAGGGTAGGTGAGCCATTTTAACGTTTCAAGAATGAGTACTGAACTAGCGCCATTTTGAGCTTGAGGCCTAGGATGGCCAGGCTCTAGCAGTAGCACATCATAATATTTCGGCATTAGCACACGTTCCCATCCCCAACCCCAGCCCAGGCGGCAGAAGAAAAGGTCTTCACACCAAATAGATACAACCATTCCATTGTCTCAGGTGGCAGGCTTTTGTAACAAGAAAAGAATGTGAATAGCTAAGCACAAACAGGGCTGCACCTGTGCCAAAGGATGATCTCTTGGGGACCAGGGCAGATGTCTTGTACTCCCAAAACAGCCCCATTCAGAGTTAGCGTCCTGGTGCCTCATGATACTGGTCACTTTACTTGAACTACCAGATGCCCACAATTAGAACTCTTAAATCCCTCACAAGCTTACTCATTAGCGTGGTCCGGGGAGAGCCCAGGTGAAGGTCCAATGAGGGGGCTGCTGCCAAGGGTGGAACACTTGTGTCTTGTGATTTATACTACGAGGTGCACGTGGTCAGGATAACACATCTAGGTAAGAGTTAGGGAAGCATGTTGGGGGAACCTGCATGTATGGGATCCAAACAAGCAGCTTGCATTTCATAGGGCTAATTTGACCTCGTGAGTATGCACTGAGCTCATGGACGATTACCAGGTGCACATCTCGTGAGCTGTTCGCAGCGAGGGAAGCACTCCCAACTGGAGATCCAATCACAAGTCTAGAACACAAAAGTAACCTGACTGGAGACCACGTTGATGGGGATTGACTGAAAAGCAATAATGACCAATCACTTGGCATCCCATATGGAGCAGTCAGTATGTACATACGGGGTGGTCCTTGAGTTTGGGGAATAGGTACCATATATTGTATGCATCACATGTGACAACATTGACTCTTATGATGTGTTGCTTTACCCTGAGCTAACAAGTGCACTCCATGGCATGGGATTGAATGCTGCTACAGACATGCCATTGTCTCTTTTTGTGAAATAAAAGCTTGTTATCCTTTTAAGAGGTGCACCAAGCCTTTTTCCTCAGAGGAGTGTCATTTTTGTTCTGGTTGCCGGTGGATCGCCCTACTGAATTTGGTGATCCTGACATGATCCCAGATTTTCTGCAGAGACAGGGGATTCCTGGCCACACATCCGGAGATGCCGTACCCACCTGCAGTGACCAGCCCCCTTGTACACAACCCAGAGAGGTTTACAGGAGCATTGTTTCCAAAAATCTTGCCTGTTCTCTGGAGCGAAAGGTGGACCAGTGGATCAGGATGACACAAGTCGTTCAACAATTACACATTTTAATCAATAATTCATTATATCAACATATAACTAATATGTACTCATTAAAACTGTTCTTTTTAGGCATGTCTTTCATATCTCAAGCATACACTCTCAATCCCACATTCTCTCATTCATACGTTCTCACATAAAACCATAAAACCATTACAGCATTATGGCATACTATACATTGTGTAGTCTTGTTCGAATTCTACACCAATGTTTACACAGATTTTGCAAATATTTATAACCCAGTCCTTAGTTGTAGGTGTCGTATCTCATCTGGTTCTAATTTCCAGACTTTTCATATAGTCGTTGACATGTGTTTCGGTCCAAATACAACAGACATTGCTGTCTCTCTTTTTTCAAGACCTTCTTCAGGATGTAGGGCAAAGTATAACATTCTCAAATCCCCATGTCTCAAGTCCAGGGATAGTGAATAGGTGTATTGGATTCAATCCTTCACTGGCATCTATAGCCTTTTTAAGAGCAGTGTCCAGTTGTCTCTGAGCCAATATTTATTTCAATTGCAGATATTTGCCGCAATCACTGACATGCTACCTCTGACTCCGGACCTCTCAAACGGAATGTGTCTGTGTGGACAGTCAGAGTGCTGGTTGATTTCCCCTCCAACTTCAGAAAATGGACACCCAATAGTTCATATTAAGGTTTTAGGACTACCCGTGTTCTCTTGCTCACTCCCTCGGATGCGTGGAGTCACAGCGCGTAATTGAATGTGTCCATCCATTTCACTTTAATATTATGTATCTTACCTGAAGGACCAGGGATTTGATTGCAGGTACACCCCTTTATTTACAATTTGTTCTCTGGAGCGGGTGTGGCTCCCAGATTGTGCAGGCCGTTGATGTGACCCCGTGACGGAGGAGCTCGGGAGAACATGCAGATGTAAGTGTACCTTTTGCAGGAGAGAACAATGTGATCAGGGGCAAGAGGGATAGACACGAGTGCTGGGGTGTGTGAAATGGTTTGCTGACATGGTAACTGAGGTGTGAGAGAAGTAGTGCAAAAACCACATGGTGATTGTTTGATTTTTTCCTTGTACATTTTTTATTATATGGAGTAAAAGAAGATGATGGAGTAATGGGAGTCTTCCCGAGTTGGGCAAGAAGACAGTGCTGTATCTTTAAGGAAGTAAAGGAAAAGAGTTAGAGGCTCCATATATTGAGTGGGCCTGGGATAGGCCACCCGATATGAAGGGGGTGGTGGAATGAAACCTAGTAATTTTTTAATGTGTTTTTTATATTTTATTAGTGTGGACCAAGGTGGGTCCAGGTTGGTGGTGTAGAATGTTGGTGTGGTTGTGTGAGGGGAAAGTGGTGGTGGTGAGTGGTGTGAGACATTGGGAGAGCATGTGTGGAGTGGTATGAGCTTTGAGTAGAGGAAGAACAGAAAAACAGGGTGGGAGAAGGGGTGTAATGTTATTGAGAGTTAGCGGGATGGGGAGATGGAGTGTTGTTGAGTGGGGACCATCAGGTGTGGGGCAACGGGAATCGGAATAGAGGTGCCGCTGGTTCGGACCTCAGGTAAAAGGAATATGTTTGCAGTTAAAGGAGTGATAACCGAAAGGAGGAGGGGTGCTCAAAATGGCGCCCGCTATCCCACTAGAATATATGTGTTTTGCCCTACCACTGTATACCGAGAAAGCATTAAAATAATAAAGTACCACAAGCCGGAGGTGGCCGAGACAAAGGGTGGGCTGTTTCAATACTAGCTCAAGCAGGGAACAAATAACAAGGATGTTTTAGGCTGCATGCATACATTTTTGGCATCTTAATACAAGGGGAAGAAGTGTTAGAGCTGTGTAAGATGGTAGAAGATTTGAGGGAAGTACCCACAGAGCAGACAAAGACATTAACAGGGGCCCAAACAGTATGCTTCCCAATAGCCCCACTCAGTGTGGACGCCCTTGGTTCAGTCACACCAGAGCCTATAGAGCAAATGACGTTGTGACCCATAAAAACACTGTTAGGATGTACTCTACTAGGGCAGCTACAGGTTACACAAACCCAACATACGTTCCTCTCCCACTACAACACCCCCTCAGTATTCTGCCTCTGGGTTTAGAGCAACTTAATACATGCTAATAAATCCGTAGCCACGAGAGAACCAGAAAAAGGGGGCAGGATCAGAGACCGCAGATAGAGCTAGGGGAGGCGTTGAAAAAGACTGAAGAAGAGTAGGCAAGGTTGAGAATGGGCAGAAGGGATGGACAGAAGGTCCCAGGGGACTGGATGAATGGAGATCAGGGGACATATTGTTCAGGATTGACAGTACCACCATCAGGGATAATGGGGCAGGAAGGTAGTGAGCAGGAAGTTTGGATGATGTGTCAGTGCATGCGCTCTGAGGATGATAGAGAAGGGGACATATGAGAGGAGGAACGGGATACAGTAGACAAAGTGGGAGAGGGAGAGGGTCTGCCTGTGATCTCATCTTGGTTTGAGAGTTCATGGGGACTTAGTTTGAGGAATAGGCTTGGGTGTGTTGCAGTGGCAAAGGGCAAGCTGGCAGAGAAGAGAAGGTTAAAGAAGGTGACAGGGACACAGTTGCCCCTATTGCATAATGGACCGGTAAATTCTCAGTATATTCCGTGGCTGCATATGGAGAAAAGTAACC
This sequence comes from Ambystoma mexicanum, assembly GCF_040938575.1. Lineage (NCBI taxonomy): Eukaryota > Metazoa > Chordata > Amphibia > Caudata > Ambystomatidae > Ambystoma > Ambystoma mexicanum. The sequence goes on along the minus strand of NC_090930.1, from coordinate 1,244,896,493 downwards.
CAATAGAAACAGAGCTATCTCTCACTGCTGGAGCAGGGAAATTGATCTATGCATTTGAAAAAAGAAAATGCAGTTGATACCTTGGCCGTGGGCAATTTGAAAAGTGTATGCCTTGCTATGTTGGGAGATCAGGCTGATAATATATGGGTGAAGGCATGGTATCTGGGTGAGTGATTGGGGACATGATATTCATGATGGGGCCCATTTTAATGATATCAGGGCAAGTGTGGTCAGATTTATGACGTGTGTCTGGGAGTGAGAGGTTGTTTGGGCCCCTCATACATTCAGCACGATGTAAACCACTTGGTCATACAATGATGGGACGCTTCCATTTGCTCATCTACACACTAGTAGTTCCAGTGGCAGTAGCAGACGCAAGGTTATTGTGCGGGACACTTGGCTTCCCTTTTGTGCACCCTCGACTCCATCTTTGGACTAGGCTTCGCTGCATAATATAAAAAGGATTCTCTTCCCTCTGCAGTGCAGCGCATGCCGCACTCATGGCCCCCACCTTTTTCTCCCTTTACTGAAAGCTTCACAGCTCCATTCTCACACTGAGCCGGAGATAATTGTAACGCATACCCAAATGTAACATTTCACTCTTCCTCTGAGATCACTGTCCTGTGTGTGAACCGGCACAAACCATACCCTGTAACTCATCCATCTCCACAAACCTGCCTGGGCTCTCACACCCCCTGCTGTTGGAAAATTACTGCCACTATAACCCTGTGTCCATGCAAAGTATTCTCTTGATGTACCAGCCATGTGACCCTGCTGTGAAGCCCACCCCAATGTGCCCCCAACTAACAATAGACCTCTGTCACAGTATATTGCACCCTATAACTAACACATGTCAGAATGTCTTATAGTTTCTTTTGATGCACCTGAACCAACTCCACAGCCAATGTTACCTCAGTGACCACAACCCTGAGTGGTACCCCCTGTAAGCCCCGACGAATAATGTTGTAGTTACATTGTTGTTCAATTTATAGATGCTCAATAATATTTTCAAAGGAGATGTAGTAATCATTATTTAGTACATGTTTGATGATAGTATTTCATGTTAGCTTAGTTAGGGCCCGACCTACATCAACACGACCTGACCCTCACCCCTCCTGGACTCTGGCAGCCGGACCATGTGATGTTCATCCTCCCGCCAACTGGGCAACCAATCCGGAAGAAGCAGCACCTACTTTGCTATATGTATCTATATTGCCACAAAATACAAAATGTATCTATATTGCCTAACCAATCCTGCACTGGTTTAGTACCCTATGTTAGTTGTGTCATCTATGACGCTGTTTTACTTTATATTGTCATTTAATTGTAATGTTTGACAGAGTGCTCTCGGGCAGCAGAGTTCTCTGGATGCCAATTTTATATAAATACCAACTAACTCTCGCTGCCTGTTCTCCTAGTCTCATTCCCCACTGGGGTGTGTCATATTTCCTTGTATTGCACGTGTTAGTCGGGGAGTGGGCCTATACATGTGTCTGCCCCGATATCACTGATCTCAAGTGAATCATGAAGTGCATGATGGGAGATAATGAAGACTCTGCCCAGTATATTTTTCAGACTCAAGAAATGTGAGGGCTGAGATGGATGAGTCCTAGGATTGATTGGCTTTGTTCTTCTATTTTGTGGTTATGAAGGAGCTTCTTAAAGAAGTACAGAAAACACTTGACAAGATTGTGGGGATAGAAGCAAAGGGGTGGGTGGAAATACAATCTATAATTATACACCACTGTAAATGGTTGAAAGGAAAAGAGAAGGGTAACAGCCCAACAAATTCAAGCAGAGGAAGAGAAATTGGAACAAAGAAGTTAGCAAAGATATCCGTAGAGGAAGTGGGAGTGGCAGCACTCCAAGACGCACAGACAGTGAATGATATGCAGCCATGCTATCAAACAGCATTCTTCCCCGCACATAATCTCTCCTAACCTTTTGACTATGGTCCCTAATACGACTTTCCCATCCTACATCTTTTCCCTTATCAGACTAAAGTCGGGATACTCCCTTGCAGGGGCACAATGCACCAATTTATGAACAAACCATTTTTTGAGACTACTACAGGTTCGATTTGGAGCAGTATAAGTACCTTATAATATAAAAAGACATTACTTGAAAATATCCTGGGTCCACTCAAGTCCCTGCTCCGTGGAGGGGCTGGCCCTACCCGGGGTGGCACAGCCAGGCTGGGCCTGTTCTTGTTGGTGCACTATTGCATTTTCTGTTTGATATAACTTCCTGAAATGTGTGTTTTGTGTAGGAGTTGAAACAAGCTGTGGAGAGACAAACCACACCACCACCTGTCAGCGTATTCTGCCAGTGTCACTTTTATGTTGTCAGAGTTGGTGGCATCAGCCACACATTTCAGTGTTGATTTGACCAATATCTAACTTCGATATTGATTTGGCAAACATTTGTAGACTATCACTTCACCATTAGGTGGTTTCATGACATTCAACTGGTGTGGGTACAGTGTGACATAGGTGTTCTTTTAAGCACATAGGCATTCAGACACTTGTCACAGTAGGCGCCTTCCACGTCTTTAGACGTGAAAAAGAATAAATGAGGCACTTCCTAGATGGGGAATAAGGCTACAAGGACAGGATGCGTGAGTTCAAAAAATAGTTTATCTGGTTGGCATCCAAAGAACTCTGCTGCCTGAGAGCGCTCTGACAAATATTGCAGTTACATCATATTATAAAGACACATTTTGTCATACATGACGCAATAAGTATAGGGTGCCAAAGTGGTACAGCATTGGATGGTTAGTATGGGTACATATTACGATGACGTTGTTTTCCCATCCAGATTGGTTGTTTGTCTGTCGGGAGGGTGGTCATCACGTGGCTCTATTGTCCGTGTCCAGAAGGGGTGAAGGTCAGGTTGCTGTGAGGCGGAGTGATCACTAACTAAGCTAACATAATACATCTCTATGACACATGCACTAAATGATTACTTTGAAATACATTTATTCAAACCACTGCAAATCACTAAAAGTCTTATACTTATTTACACAGTCAATTATCATGACTCATTTGGGTCATCCGGTTACAAAGGTTTTGACCATCATGATAACATCGATTGAAGTTTGGGTCTGGACTCAGAAAAAATCTAAGGCACGCTGGTATGTGTTAGTATTGGAAATGATATATGGTGACAGAGGTGCAATGTTAGTCAGAGGTCTGCGTGGTAGGCATTGTGGTGGGGTCACATATTTGGTACATCAATTGAATACCTTGCAAGGATACAGGTTTACTCTGGCAATAATTTTACAATGTCGAGGGTAAGAGGGCATGGACAGGGCATGGACAGGTTTGTGGAGATGGATGCTTGGCTCAAGCCGGTTTACACATCACACACTGGGCAGTGATCTCAGAGGAAGACTGGACTGTTACATTCGTTCTTTGTTGCAATTAGCTACGGCTTCAGCGTGAGAATGGAGCCGCAGAGTTTTACAGACACAGTGAGAGGAAATGTGGGGGTTATGTGTGCTGTGTGCTGCATGCGCGGAAATGCAAAAGGGGAGATAAGCCTTTTCATATTATTGCAGCAAGGCCTGGTTACCAAGATGGCAAAAAGGGGGCACAAAGATGGATGCCCTGTGTCCTGCGTGATGGTCCCATCTACGCTGATGCCAGCCAATGCTGAGATTGCATAAGGGCACGGGGGCATTCCCACCATTAGAGACATATGTCCACGTTTGTACTACAGAAGTGAGGGAGGGGGGGCCTGCTGGCCCCATACTCCCACACATTCCCCCCTTGTGTTACATCTAAAGTAATGAACTATTAGTTCTTTTGTCCTCAATTCATCCCATGCTGGGGTACCTTTTATGGGCATCCATGCTCTACATACATTTTTCAGACTGTGCCCTTTTCTAGCATACTCATCAGGGGTACATGTCATATATATTCCTTCATCCCCATCCAGGTCCACCCATACTTCATTGTGCCACTGTAGCTCTCTCGGTTCTTTTATAGTGTTGTGATAAAGGTTGTAAACCCTATTCCGAATTTTGACGGTATACTGCTGTCATGCGATATCTAGGTGTGTTAAGTTCCCCAGTTTGCATTTAGGCATCTATCATAGTTGTTACCGTTGCCTGTCGGTCCATTGTTACCATCATCATAGCTGAATTAGGCATAGATTTAGCACAACATTGGATACCTAATTGCCACACACAGAAAAATAGCATTATGGAGACGATGACAGGAACAAATATTTTCATCATGGTGTTGAACCAGGACGGTATCCAGTTGAACATGTTGTCAAACCAGGTAGTTGGTTCTACTCCTCCTTCTTTCGACATTCTTTCCCCAAACTATGTACTGCTGATATGACATGGGAAAGTGTTCCATTGTCTGCGTCTTCAGATGGCACAAATGTGCAACATGCGTTCCCGATTTTTCAGCAAACACTGCCATCCATCGCTGTTAGGAGATCTAAGAAGTACCGGTTCTGCATTGTCATTAGGTGCAAGGCATGGAGTTCCACCTTGATCACGTTGAATCCCTCTTCAGTGTCGTTGGCTAGTTGGATCAGCTCCCAGCGCACTATTTGTAACCACTTGCCGTTTGTTCGAGCCTGGAGACATGGTATTAGGAGTGAAGCAAACAATGTCTCTGCAGAGTTGAAGAGCTTGAATTTTGGTGGGATTGCGTCAAGAAGAGCAGGCGATTCAGAGGAGATGTAGTTGGATGATCTCCTTTTGCGAGAACGTTTTTCTTTTAAGTCTTTTTCTGACAATAGTTCATATGCTGGAGGCTCTGTTACTTCTGGGTGGGGCGCTGCTGATGTGTCAGCCAATTGCCCTGCTGCCGACATGCCAGCCGATTCTCCTTTCCAACTTTGTATGTGACTTTCTGGTATCACCATCAGAGCTGAATGTAGGGTTACCAGGGCACAAGTGCCCTTCCACGAGGCTGGGAGATGCAGGTATGCTTGTTTGCCGCAGATCCAATACATGTCCATGAGGGCTGCTGTTCCCTTTTTCATATCTGGAATCATGATTGTCCTATTGCAATGTCTATTTGCTCCCATAGGCACATTCCCCTCTCCGTGGAAGCACAGTTCATGTGGTATCTCTTTCTGTGTTTTGATCGGTTTTTCTAGTGTTGTAACCCATGTTAATTTGGCAATGTGCTGAGACCATACGGGTGTGGACGTTTCTTTTATCCATTTAAAGATCTCTTCAGACAGTCCTCGGAGTGCCTCAGCTTTGCACTCGATTGTTTCGTCATGCCATTTATTCTCTGTGAATCTTGTTCCTTTTATAACGCAGAATTGTTCTTTGATGCAGATTACTCCTTGGCACCTGCTGGTGCATGTTCTCTTGTTCTCCAACATTTGTTACTGTGTGTGCCTGAAAGGTGCTCCGAATCCTACACAATACAAGATTAATTAAACACTGGGTACCTGATAAGGGTACCTCTTGGGGCACCAGTATTTTGGGTGTTCCTGATGCATTTGGATGTTTGATTTGCTGTGGCGCTCATGTTTGAATACCATACATGTGACTGATCTGGGTGGCGGGGCTCTTCTATTTCATCTAATCCCAGGCCATGGTAAATGTCATACCTTTCCCTATCTGCCCCCCTTTTTTCCCCTCCCCTTGTAACTTTGTACTTTTTTATACTGTATTGGGAACACCCCTGACCATACTGTGTCATTAATGTTATTTACTGTGTCTTAGATCAGTGGGTCTGGTGATTCGTGTGTAGCAGCAACATAAAATGAGGGAGGGTCATTGGTTGCCTGTGCATTACTCTTCTGTTCAGTTAGGTTACTTGGCCAAAAATAATCACCATCATATTCGTTCCTCTTATTATTGTCATACTGTCCTATTGCGGCAACTGATGAGAGGGGGGTAGCGGACATATCATCAAAGTGCATCATAATCCGTCTTATATTATCGTCATTGTCATCAGCTGAATAGTTTTCTCTCCACATTGTTTTTACACCTTTCCAAATTAATGTTGAACCTTCCCGTATTAGCTGGGCCCCGCTCCCCCTTTTTGCATATCATGGACAAGGCACAAGTGCGTGTAATACCATGTCATAAAAACTAACATTACCGATAGAGTATTTCAGTACACATTCAACATTCTTATATTTGTTAGCTCTGTTAACAGTCCTATCGCTAACTAACAGTAAGTCATCCCCATGGAGTGAACTCCTTTCGGCCATTGTGTCACCTGGAGGGGCGATATAAAATTGTTAAGTGGTAAGCATATATAAACATATTTTTAAAATTTACATTAATGTCACTGTATCATTTCTGTCATTTTTACATTTACATCGGTATTCTTTCCGCGATCAAGGGCGCGTGATGTGTAAGCCAGAAACAGAGTGAAAAGACAGAATGATCGATAAAGTAGACAGAAAAAGGAGAGAGAGAGTCATGCAAGCATCCTGTAACACATTCCTCTTCTAAATCCTTCATTATTATTTTTCAGCAGTGTTCTCCATTTCGGTGTTACTCACTTGTTCACACTGGGCCTCATTACGACCCAGGCGGTAAGTTACCGCCTGGGTCGTACCTTTACCACCATGGCGTAAACTACGTTTACGCCATGGTGGTTGGCGGACTTACCGCCCCATTCCGAGGTTGGCGGGGCGGTAAGTCCCCAATCCCCATTTACCCTTCCCCATTCCCATTTTTGCCCCATAGGGCATAATGGGAGTGGGGAAGGCGTTAATTACGCCACTGTAAATTACGGTGGCGTAATTAACAACAAGGTCCCTTAGCGCCATGGATTTTAACACCTGCTAAAAGCAGGTGTTAAATCCTCCATGGCGCTAAGGGACCTCGGAATCAGGCGGTAAGGGTCGGTGCTGTTTACGCTGCCGTAAACCCCTTGCCGCCTGGGTCGTAATGAGGCCCACTGAAGGAGTGCTGTATCGCGTGCCCTTCTCACATCTGAGAGGTGCACCCAATACTTCAGTCCCCTTACTTTTACAGCAGTGGGCATACAATACGCCACCTCGTATGGTCCATGAAATCTTGGCGAGTTCCATCGCCGCACAAAACTCTGCACACACACGTTTGCGCCTGGCATTAGTGGGCCATTTGGGCTGTCTGGGGCTGAAGTTACTGTATCTGTCGCAGCATTTTCAGTAAATCGTGGGACCATCTGGCGTGCTATACTGCGTACTGTGCGCGTTAATTTTATAAGGTACTCCTTAAATTCTTCCCCCAACACTGTGGCAGCTCGATGCGCATCCAATTCTTTTCTTATTGGTGAGAGTGGCGTGTTACCATTTCATGAGGGCTTAAATGGTGATCTTTGCTCGGCTGCGTTCTGAGCTGGAACAGTGCTAGGGGCAGGCAATATACCCAGTTTTTCTTGAGTGTATTGCACAATTTGGACAGTTTACTCTTCAGCAGGCCGTTGATCCTCTCCACCCCCACCCCATTAGTGATGGGATGATAAATGGAACACAGTTTGTGCTTAACCCCCAGAGGTGATCTTACTTCCTTGAAGAGGTCATTCAAGAAGTGTGTGCCATTGTCTGATCTTATGACATCACAAATTCCCCATCTGGAGAACACTTCCCGCACCAAAAACTTAGCCGCGCATTTCGCATCTGGATGGGGGCAGCGTCCTGCTTCCACCCATCTTGAAAATGGGCATACCATCACAATCAAGAATCTTGCTCCATTACATTGTTCTCCCATGTCTGCATAGTCAATGTGGAGCTCACTAAAGGGCCCCAAAGAACACTGTAAAGTTCCTCGCAGTGTTCTCATAGTCATTCCTAAACTGTATGTCTGACATGTGGTACATTCAATGATAAATTTTGATAAATGTTCCTGCAGGTTGGGAATAAACCAGTGCTCTAGGATGTCTGCTGCGATATGTTGCTTCGTCACATGGGCTGGGAAATGTAGCTGCTGGAATGCTATCTCTAATAATTACACTGGCATCACTACTTTCCCACTCATTTCCTGCCTCCAGATCAGATCTGTAGGTGATTGTTTACACCTTTGTTTAGCCCATAGTTCTTGCTCTTCCACAGGTGCTCTCGTCTGTAGTTCTAATATCTGCATTACTGGTGTGTTGTTGTACCCCTCCTCTAAAGGTTGTGTGGTGGGGGTCTTAATGATGCATTCAATGGTTGATGGTACATTGAAATACGAGGCCTCTTTCGCTGCTGCGTCGGCTGTCGCTTTCCCCAATGAGATCTCATCTGTGTTGTTAGTTTGTGCCTGGCACTTCACCACTGCCACTGCTGACGGTTCTGCTAATGCTTCTATTAGTTCGTTCAGTAATGTAGCGTGTTCAACTGGTGACCCATCTGCCCTTTGGAACCCTCTCTGTCGCCAATGTGACAATCCTGAATGTACTGTTGTTGTGGCATAGGCTGAGTCTCAGTATATGGTTACTACACATCCTTTTGCTACATGCAATGCTTCAATTAATGCCATTAGTTCAGCTGCTTGTGTGGAGAAATGAGATGGGAGGCGTTTTTGCACTATCGTCTCATAGTTATCTTCTTCCATTCTTACCACTGCCATCCCTACATGTATTTTCCCCGTTTCAGTGTCTATGGATGCTGACCTATCTATGAAGTACATTTCTCCTTACGGTAATGCGTTCTCGCTGGCTTTGGGAATGTCGTCCTCTTCTCCCTCGCATGTTGCACAATCGTGCTCCTGCATGTCTTCTACAGTGCAGGGTTCTGTAATGAATGTGTCAGGGTTTACAGTTTTACATCTCACCACATGCACATTTGGGCTGGAGATTATTATTTCATAAACTGTTGCTCTCTGTGTTGTTAGTGTTGATTTTGACCGTTCTAGGATTGCAAAGAGTGAATGCTCTGCATACAGTGTTACTGAGCAGCCCATTACAATTGTGGCTCTCTTTTCAATCGCGAAGGCCGCTGCAGCGAGAGCTTGTTTGCACGTGAAATGACCTTGCATTACTGCGTCCAGCGTTCCGCTGTAGTAGGCCAATGGCTTGTGGCCTAGGGACGTTTTTTGCGTTAGTATTGCAGTCATCAGCATTCCATTGCAATGTGAAAATAGGCAAAATTCCCTGTCATAATCTGGGTTTGAGAGGACTGGCACGTTCACAATCATGTCCTGTACCCTAAAGTATTGTGTCATCATTTCATGTGTCAATTTTATGGGGCATTATTCTTTTGGGACTCCTTCAATGCCTGTAGCAATGGGCGGGTATAGGCTGCGTAATCAAGTATCCAAACACGGCAGTAATTACAGATGCCTAGAAATTTCTGCACATCTTTTACAGTTTTTGGCTCTATCATGTGGCGTATGGCTGCTGCCCTGTCGGGGAGTATTCTCTTGCCATCTTTTGATATTAGCTGTCCTAGGTAGAGCACCTCCGCTAGGTAGTACTGCAGTTTTTGTTTATCCACCTTAAATCTTTTTGTAGCGAGTAGATGCAGCAGCACTATGGAATCTTCTCTGCATTTCTCTATAGTTGTTCTGCAGATAAGCAAATCATTAATGTATTGTATTATCACACTCTCTACATCAATATTTCCAAGATCTTCATGTAAGATTCTATTGAAAATGTTGGGGTTTTCACAATATCCCTGTGTCAATCTACAGTGTTCATACCTGTTTACTCCTAGCGTGAATGCTGTGAGATAATGGGAGTTTTCGTCGAGTGGTATGGAAAAGAAAGCATTTTTCAAATCTACCACTGTGAAGCACATAGCTTCCTTGGGAATGCTGCACAGTATTGAGGCTGGGTTAGGGACTAATGGGAACTCCTTCTGAATGATGTCATTAAGTGGCCAGAGATCTTGTACCATTCTCCATGTCCCTCCTTTTGCCTTTTTGATTGGAAACATCGCCGTATTACACAGGGAGTTGGATGGCACTATTATCCCTTGTTTCAACAGGGCACCTATTGTTTCTTGTATTACTTCCTCTGCCTCTTTTGATAATGGGTGCTGTTTATCTCTTGGGAGTATTGCACCTGGTTTCAATGTTATCTTTATGGGAGTTATGTCATGCAATGACCCTACAACATGTGGACCAGTAGTCCAGACCTCTGGCAGTACTCTTTTCATATCTTTATCAAAAATTGTAGGTGGGATGCTTACGCTGGCCATAAGTGGATTGTGCACTTCTCTGTATTGAATCATAATGTCAGAGGATATACTTATTTCCATTATTATTTCACCATCACACTCATTGTCAGTAAACAGTTCTTCATCAGTTAAATCGCGCAACATTATGTTTGGATCTATGCATAGTACTGTTCTCCATTCGCAGCCATGTGTTTCCAGTCCTATCGATTGACAGGATGGTTCCTGGTACAACATCTGTATTCACAATCGGGTGGAAAATGAAATCCGCGGGCACCCTCCATTCCTTTCTAGTTATTTCTGGTACCACTCGAGCCACCACTCTGATTCCATAAATGAACATGTCCATGTCAATTGGCACCCCTCTTACCACCACTTCATTTGTTATTGTGCTAATCATTAGCATTGCTGGTACGGGGCACACTCCTGGAGTCAAACACACTATTCCCCGCTCAGTAAAGGAGATGATCATGTTTAACTTGCTTAACAAGTCCCTTCCCAGTAAATTGATTGGCGCGTCTTCGTGATATAGTAAGGGAGCATGCACTGTCTTTCCCCCCACCATTATGTCCAGGTCTTTTGTGTAGGAACTTTTAAAATAGCCCCAGAGAACCCCTGCGTTTCCACATTTTTTCCCGAGAGCGGAAACCGCCCTTCCATGAGACACGATTATTCTGCTCCTGAGTCTAACATAAAGATAAACTGCTTGTTTCCTATCTCTGCTCCCACTAGTGGTTCCTCTTCTGCACGTAGGGTAGTAGATAGGACTGGACACGCAAGTGCTCTCTGTGGGCTGTCCTAGTCTGTGTATGTTTCAGTTCCTGGCATAGAGAAAACAATATCTCCTACCACCGCAGTGCCGCGGAAAGGCGCAGGCGCACCATTAGCTGATGTTGCAAAAATGTTGCTCCCCTCTGCTGTGGCAGTGGCTGTTGAGGTTGTTGCCTTTGCTGCATTTGTGGCTCACTATAGTATTGATCACCCTGCCTGCCCCCTCCCATGGGTAACCCATAGGGGCTACCTGGATGTGGATGTCCGTGTTTTTGCTGGTTTCCCATTGGGGGCTGCCCTTGATAATACCCCATAGGTCACATTCTACAGTCTCTGGAATAGTGTCCCCATCTACCACAATTCCGACATGGTCCTTGTCGCCCTCCTCTCATTCCAGGCCCTCCAAATCCCCTGTTCCCCATTCCTCCGAATCTGCTTGTGGCCCTCTGTACCCACCTTGTCCTCTTGCAGGTCTTCCTTGCCATTTAGGTCCTCCATACTGTTCCTCTCCATCCCACTGTTCTTGTCCTCCTGTAACCCATGCTGCAGCCATCCTTACTGGCGCGTTTCCTGTTCCATCATCTCTTTCACTGCTCCTATCAATCGATGTGGTTGCGTTCAGCGCTGTGACCTTCACTAGCTTATACTGCACTAAGTTTGCTTCGTCTGCCAACCTTTTCAGGGCCATCTCCTTTTCTCTTTCTTTGATCCTCCTACAATGATGCACAATTATGCTTTGAATTTATGGCCAGCCCTTGGCTTCTATCCCAGCTATTTTATCCAAGGCTTTCTGTACCTCCTTCGGGAGCTCCTTTTTAATTCTGAAATAGAACAGGGCGGTGGATTGATTCCACGCCGTACCCGTTTCACGTCTCCCTAGGTCTTACACCCGAAGGATGAATTGTGTAAGCTCCTCCTCCTCTCCCATTGTGCACTGCATCACTAGGTGTAAATCTGGTATGTCTGGAAACGTGCGTCGCAATGCGTCCCATACTTGTGCTCGAACGTTGTTGAATGGTGATCCATCATAGCGGTCACAACTCATAGTTACTCCCGGGAACCCCGCTTTTTCCCACACTGCGTCTGCCTGATCTCCAACTGCTGACACCAACAAACGTTTCACATTCCCTATTGCTAATGGCACTCCTGCTGTGTTTTTTTTTTCAAATGCATGTATCCATTTTCCTGCCCCTCCTGAAAGTGGGGGAAGAAGCTTTAATAAGTTGTTTTTGTCCATTTGAGCCCACAGAATGTAGTGAGGTCTTCCCACTCCCTTGTGTATTAGTGGCATCTGTTGTTTGTGCTTTCTCCTTGTCTTACTTACCGTCTCTTTCTTTGCCTTATTTACCAGCATATTCCCTACTCGTTGTCTTAACCGCCTCTGCCATCTTGGCAGCAATCTCTCATTTATGTCGTCAAAATGAAATGGCAGCAGGGATCCCACTGCCGCTACTCCTTCTTCATATTCCTCGAGGTCACTCCATACTTCGTCTATTCCTTCTTCTTGCTCCCTCTCTTCTTCAGTCTTTCTCCACGCTGGCTATCTGGAGTCGTGGGGCGTATTATTCTTACTGGCTTACCATTCGTATGGAACAGGAACTCTCCTGATTGCCATTCTTGCTCTTGTCCTCTTGACACCTCTCCTGACTGTGATGGTGCTGACTGTGACGGTGTTGGAGTTGCCAGTGTTGATTCTCCTGCTACACTTGGTGGGGGTGTTAGATCATTTGCTGCTAATGTCAGCACTTCCCCTCCACCTGGTAACATCAGACCCTTATTGCACAATGCTCTTAATCGTGTTATTTCTATCTGCGCATGTGCAAGCTGTCTATCTAATTCCCCAGTTATTCGGGCTAAGTTTATGGGTGGGGCACTGGTTGGCCTATATAGCCCCCCTCTATCGTACGGTGGTGGTGCGGTGGCTGTTGTTTCTGCCGAGGTGGTCGGAGCAGGGCTTGCTGGAACATATAGGAGCTCGCTGTATCCTACTGCCGGCCTTGTCAGCAATGGGTAGATTTTAGTGGTGTCATTCTCAATTGTTGGTATTGTGCACTCTCCTCCCACTGACCCACCTGCCTCTTCTATCATTTTCTCCTTCTCAGTTTCTTTAGTTTTACTTACCTCACTTGTTGGCGTTATTTCCTCAAACATCTGCCACAAATCTACCACTTCCCTTCTGTTATGCAACTGTTTTCCCTTATATCTGGCCATTATATGTGTTGAAACTAGGTCTAATACCCTTTTATCAAAGGATCCTCCCTCTGGCCATATCGGAGTACACTATCTCCCTTTATGTCTGTCACCCACTGGTCGTGGTACTTTTGTATCTTCTCGCTATATAATGGGAGGTGTTGACAAATATGTGCTAAGGCTGTTACTCCCCCATGATAGCCCAGTTTCCTGCGTGTCAGCACTCGGGCACTTCGTTCACTCTCTCTTTGTTTCAATATAGTATGCAACACTTTTCCTTCCCTTTAGTACCACTATACGTTTCAACACTTCTTTGTCCTTCACCACTTACTGGGACCTCAAATTATTTCCACCATGAACATTCGTCATCAACTATTAGTCAATACATTTTCATATATATTGCATTTTTTCATTTTTTTCTTAATTTACCTTAATTTGATCTTCACTTATTGGCACATAAACAAGTATCAACAGATCAACATATAACTCTTTAACGTACGTAAAAAACACATAACATGAAGACGTATCACACATAACATGTACTCCCTGCACGCTTTTACCTCTTTTTTTTTGTTACTCCACTGTTCTGTCTTTTTCACATACCCCCCCTTACGCCCTCTCGCTACCTTACCAAGAATTCTGTTCACATGGAAAAAGAATATTCTAAGTCACTACTCCGAGCCTACTAGATATATGAGACTCCTACTATTTCCTCTTTATCTTCATTTATTTATCTGCACTGGACGGGACAATGCTACACGGCGCTGCCTTCGACCCCATTCGAGCTAGGATTCCTCACTCCTCTCTTACTTCTTTATCTCCAAAAACCTAATGGCCATATAAAGGATAGATCAGAAAAAACCTTAGTTATCATTCACACAGACCCTAACTTTCTTTTAATCACTTATTTCCAGTTCCCCTTTGTTCTTAACCCCTCCCTTACCTCTTGGGAACTTACGCGACCGGTACTCACGTGTTCAGTCGGGTGGTCCGAGAGTCACCATTCATGGGTCATCCACAATCTGGTCTGCACCCCAACCAAGCCGTGGCCCGCCTCGGCGAGCAGCTTTTAAAGTTGGGTATTCGTTAACCGGGAACCCTTGACCCCTTCTTGTTGTGTGCACAGGCTGGACAGCCGCGGAGGCGATGGTTTTGCTGGGGGGTGTCCCGGATCTCACCGCACTGCACGGGCCTCGAGGCACCTGTCCCAAATCACGTCGTGGGGGTCACCAAAATGTAGGCACCCTCCCCGTCTTTAGACGTGGAAAAGAATAAATGAGACACTCCCCAGACGGGGGATAAGACTACAAGGACAGGTTGCGTGAGTTCAAAAAATAGTTTATCTGGTTGGCTTCCAAAGAACTCTGCTGCCTGAGAGCGCTCTGACAAATATTGCAGTTACATCATATTATAAAGACACATTTCGTCATAATTGACGCAATTAGTATAGGGTGTCAAAGTGGTACAGGATTGGATTGTTAGTATGGGAACATATGGCGATGACATTGTTGTCCCATCTGGATTGGTTGCTTGTCTGGCGGGAGGGTGGTCACCATGTGGCTCTATTGTACGTGTCCAGAAGGGATGAAGGTTAGGTTGCTGTGAGGCGGAGTGATGACTAACTAAGCTAACATAATACATCTCTATGACGCATGCACTAAATGACTTTGAAATACATTTATTCAAACCACTGCAAATCACTAAAAGTCTTATACTTATTTACACAGTCAATTATTGTGACTCATATGGGTCATCCGGTTACAAAGGTTTTGACCATCATGATAACATCGATTGACGCTTGGGTCTGGACTCATAAAGAATCTAAGGCACGCTGGTATGTGTTAGTATTGGAAACAATATATGGTGACAGAGGTGCAATGTTAGTCAGGGGTCTGCCTCGTAGGCATCGTGGTGGGGTCACATATTTGGTACATCAAGTGAATACCTTGCAAGGACACAGGGTTACTCTGGCAGTAATTTTCCAATGGCGAGGGTAAAGGGGCATGGACAGGTTTGTGGAGATGGATGCTTGGCTCAAGCCGGTTAACACACGGGGCAGTGATCTCAGAGGAAGACTGGGCTGTTACATTTGTTCTTTGTTGCAATTATCTCCGGCTTCAGCGTGAGAATGGAGCCACTGAGTTTTCCAGACACGGTGAGAGGAAAGGTGGGGGCCATGTGTGCTGTGTGCTGCATGCGCTGCACTGCAAAAGGGGAGAGAAGCCTTTTCGTATTATCGCAGCGAGGTCTGGTTACCGAGATGGTGAAAAGGGGGCACAAAGATGGATGCCCTGTGTCCTGCGTGATGGTCCCATCTACGCTGATGCCAGCCAATGCTGACATTGCATAAGGGCACGGGGCATTCACCACCATTAGAGGCACATGGTCCACGTTTGTACTACAGAAGTGAGGGAGGGGGGGCCTGCTGGCCCCCTACTCCCACACATCACTCTCCATAGCGATGGTGGCCACAGGGTTGAAGACCTACCTAGAGTAACAGAGATAGACTAGCACCCAGGATCCAAACCTGGAGTGAGACATATTAACTAGGGTTATGCCTTATGAATGTGTTTATTGAAGTAATCCATCCAGCTATCAAATAGCACAGGTATGGAACTGTTTGAGAACCAACATCGTTTTTGTTTTATTTGAGTAAAATGATCATACACTCTATGGTATATCTTTATTGGGATATCTTTATTGAAAGGTATGGTTTGGGCTGCTTTTTTTATTTCCCACCTTTCAAGAAAACTTTAAAATGTTAGGTTGTTGTGGAAATAGTAACCTCAGATACGGAGTAATAAACTAAATGCTACCTATGTTTGCATGTTGCACCTTTTCACATGGCACCCAGTTACTGTCAGATGTCATCTGCTGAGGGAGAGGAGGAGAGTGAGTGGAGAGTAGCTTGAATGCTTAAATATATTTTTAAAAGATTGCCCTAACACTTACAAAGTTCACATAAACATTAACTCTTCTCATGCAAAACCCTGTGCCCGATCAGTGTGGGTTCCATTTAGCACCACAATGTGGAGAGAGTAAAGGACATGCAGTTACTTTGATTTTAGACACATTGGCAATAAAAACAAAAGAAAGATATAAATCAAGCAGAGGTGACCCAAAGAGAAAAGGGCAAAGGGCACATCACACGCCACATGATATTTCAGTTGACAGGGACAGGTACTGTCAGAATCAAATTCAGTGGAGCATATTAGCACTCACAACTGGACACAGTGAGACCGGTGCAAGTTCTTTTGGGAGCATAGTAGTGTATATATGTATTTGTGGGGGGTGGCTGATGGGTGCTTTGTTGGGGCAGAGAGGTGTGTGTGTTTGTCACAAAATGTTCCAAGTACTTTAATCATGTCATAGATAGCCATGTTATGCTTATATATCTCTTGTCCACTGTGCTCATTTCTCCCAACCACTTTAATATCTTGTTTGGGACATGCTACGTTCTCTGCAGATCCCATTTTCTGCGTTATATTAACATGTATTGGACATGCAGCAATAAGCCTTCTTTCTAGTGTCTGGCTGTGCTATGATACCAATGATATGCTCTGTCCTGCTTTCTAAAGCTATGATTTTTTAGGTCATTGTGGAAGGCCTCAATGGCTGTCTGACCCTGAGCTAATGACATGCTGAGATCACTAGAAAATGTCACTTAAAAGCCTGCCAGGCTGTCTCGACATAGACTAGGACACACATCTGCCACATCCCTCTCCAATTAACCTTTTTCTCAATTTAACTTTCACACCGTCCGATCTTGACATTACAATTCAATATGCTAGGGTTATTTGAATTGAGTCCAGGAGCCGATTAAACATTGTAAAATCCTGTAGCTTCTTATGCGAATCAGGCCTCTGATTTAATTTGGGGAATTTAAAACAATTCTAGAAGGACACGAACACAAAAGTTGCCAGGCTGTCAATAATGAACTTAGCCATCAGACCAGGTTAATCACTAATCACCATTTTCAATCAATTAACATGTACTGCTTTATAGTCCTTTCACAACTAGGCCATACTCAGAACTAAGCCTTTGCAGGCCCACAATGACTGTTCTGGAGTTTTCCCTGTGTTAAATTGTAAGTGATGATCATGGCAATCAGACTTCACAGGGTTGCCCAAGCACATGTTAAGCCCTCCTTTCATCGAAACATTCAATTGTGTACTAATATCTCATTCCCAAATGGGCCTAAAAAAACCTCCAATTGATCCGAAACGCTTTAGGACATATTACCTGTGCCCTCCGCTGGTTGCTTGTAGATCCCATGCTGCAAAATTGCCCATCCTCCATGATGTCTTGTATTGATCCCTTGGGACCTGCTTCCTTCACTGTGTACTTCCATCTAGGACTGTGTTGCTTCCAAAGCTAGGTTTACGCTCAATTATCTTAGCAATAGTAATAATCTTAATAATAATATTAATAATAAGAATTATTATTATTATAAATACCATTTTTATTGCACATGATAAAACTATACTCCAACTAACATGAATGACATGCAGCCATGCTATCAAACAGCATTCTTCCCTGTGCAGAATCTCTCCTACCCTCTTGTCTGGGGCATCTAAGTCCACTTTCCCATCCTCTTATCTTTGCCCTGCATCTTTTCCTTTATCAGACTAAGGCCGGGATACCCCTGGCAGAGGCACAATGCACCAGTTTATTAACACAGCTTGATTTTCTACGACTGCTACAGTAGCAATTTGGAGCAGTATAAAAACATTATAACATATAAATACACTACTTGAAAATATCCTTGGTCCACCCAAGTACCTGCTTCATGGAGAGTGTGGCCCTACCCAGCGTGGCGCAGAGACGCTAGGGCTGTTATTGTTGGTACACTATTCAATTTTCTGTTTGATGCAACTTCCAGAAATGTGTGTTTTATTTTGGATTTGAAGCAAGTAGTAGTGTGTCAATCCACAACACTACCTGTCAGCGAATTCTGACTGTCACTTTTCTGTCATCATAATTGGTGGCATCAGCCACGTATTTCGGTATTGATTTGACCAATATCTAACTTCGATATTTATTTGGCACACATTTTTAAGACTATTTATCACTTCACCACTAGGTGGTTTCATGACATTCAACTGGTGTGGGAGCAGTGTGACATAGGTATTAGTTTAAGCACATAGGTATTCAGACACTTGTAACTCTCCATAGCGATGGTGGCCACAGGGTTGAAGACCTACCTGGTGTCACAGTCATAGACAGCAACCAGGATCCAAACCTGGAGTGAGACATATCAACTATGCTTATGCCTTATGTATGTGTTTATTGAAGTTATCCACCCAGCTATCAAATAGCACAGGTTTAGAACTGTTTGAGAACCAACATAATTTTTGGTATTGGAGTAAAATAATAATACACTCTATGATATCTCTATATTGGGATATCTTGATTGAGAAGTATGGTTTGGGCTGCTTTTTTTATTTCCCACCTTTCCAAAAATCTTTCAAATGTTAGGTTGTTGTGGAAATAGTAACCTCAGATACAGAGTGCTAAATGCTACCTATGTTTGCATGTTGCACCTTTTCACATGGCACTCAGTTACTGTCAGATGTCATCTACTGAGGGAGAGGAGGAGAGTGAGGGGACAGTAGCTTGAGCGCTTAAAGGCATTTTAAAACTTTTGCCCTAACACTTACTAAGTGTACATCCACATTCACTCTTCTCAGTCAAAAACCCGTAACCACACAATGTGATTTTCATCTTGCACCATCATGCGGAGAGAGTAACAAAGTGCAGTTACTTTACTTTTAGACATATTGGCAATGGAAAAGAAAGATATAAATCAAGCAGGTGTGACCCAATGAGAAAAGGACAAATGGCGCATCACACGTCACATGATATTTCAGTTCACAGGGACAGGTATTGGCAAAATGAAATTCAATGCAGCATATTTGCACTCACAACTGGACATGGTGACACTGGAGCAAGTTTTTTTTAGAGAGGATACGTGTGTGTATATTTATTTGTGAGGTGGCTGATGGGTGCTTTGTTAGGGCAGAGGGGTGTGTGAGTTTGTCATAAAATGTTCCAAGTACTTTAATAATGTCATAGGTAATATTCTTATATATTCTGTTTGGGACATGCTACATTCTTTGCAGATCACATTTTCTGCGTTATATTAACATGTGTTGGGCATGCAGCAATAAGCCTTGTTTCTAGTGTCTGGCTGTGCTATGATACCAATGATACGCTCCGTCCTACTTTCAAAAGCTATGATTTTTTAGGTCATTGTGGAAGGCCACGAAGGCTGTCTGACCCTGTGCTAATGACCTGCTGAGATCAGTAGAAAATGTCTCTTAAAAGGCTGGCAGGCTGTCTCGACATAGACTAGGACACACATCTGCCGCATCCCTCTCCAATTAACCCTTTTCTCCATTTACCTTTCACATAGTCAGATCTTGACATTACAATTCAATATGCTGGGGTTATTTGAATTGCGTGCCCAAGCCGATTGAACATTGTAAAATCCTGTAGCTTCTTCTGCGATTCAGGCCTCTGATGTAATTTGGGGAATTTAAAACTATTCTAAAAGGACAAGAACACAAAATATATACAGAAAAATAACATCTCACTATCGAGTTTCCAGGCTGTCAATAATTAACTTAGCCATCAGACCAGGCACTACTCACCATTTTCAATCAATTAACATGTATTGCTGTACACAGTCCTTTCACAACTAGGCCACACTCCGTA
This sequence comes from Ambystoma mexicanum, assembly GCF_040938575.1. NCBI lineage: Eukaryota > Metazoa > Chordata > Amphibia > Caudata > Ambystomatidae > Ambystoma > Ambystoma mexicanum. The sequence continues at coordinate 1,244,876,741 of NC_090930.1, read as the reverse complement.
TTAAGCCTTTGCAGTCCCACACTTACTGTTCCTCCGGGCGTATTCTCAATCAGTTTCTCCCCTGGTTTATTTGAACTGCTCTCCCAGTTCTCTTAACCACCTCTCATTCCTGCTCTTTAAAGCAAAGATGTAAGATCCACGGTCACTAATGTATCATTGCTTATTGTTGACCAAACTCAAGAAAAACCAAAGACTAGTAGGTGAAGTCCGGTAGCTGGCGGAGACCCTGTCCTTCAAGGAAAACCCTGTGTCCCATTGAATGCTGGATATCAGTTATCCAATTTGCATTCCCACCCTTAAGCATCTCTCCCTGTACATTGCTTTCAAGCTCACTTCTCTCTACTTCTCAAGGAAACATAAAAACATGCATGCCCAGCATTAGAAAGAGAACAAAGTGACTTGATGTGTTCACTGCATAGGTGCTGTAGCAACATTAGTGTTCCGAGCTTCCAGTATCTATTATTAGCATTAATGTAGATAGCAAGGTCCCACCATTCCCTTACTGTATCCTACATGGCTACTTGCTTTTCATTTTTTTTTTAAACTTCCTTTTTATTATTTTCATCATAATAAACAAAGAAGAAAAATAGATCAAAATAGATCAAAACAGCATCAAACTAGCCCCCCCAACCCTTGCCACAGTGCCAATGGTCCTGCCCACCCAATTGTTTCCTTTCCAACCTTTTAACTATAAATGTCCAACAGCTTGAGTCTTTGAGGGCACCATTGTTCCCTGAATTCCCCCTTCAGATAGGCCACTGTATCTCCCCAATCCGCAGAGAAGTTCTCCAACTTATTGTTGGCTGCATAAGTTGCCCATTCCATCATAACTATATCCCACATTTTCCTTAACCAGTCTTGCTCTGTCGGAATCGTAGGACTCTTCCACCTCTGTGCAATAAGGGCCATCGCAGCCAAAGTGAAAATCAGTTTCGCCTTAGTACTCTTTGCCCCTCTGCCCTCTCTTCCCCAGAAGAATCTCCCGGGGATCCTGGCTGGCTCCCTCCCCCAGTGCCTGAGAAATGGCCTGTGTGATATCGCACCAAAAAGGCTAGATAATGGGGCAGCCCCACCATATATGAGTTGCTGTACCTTCTCCCCCACAGCCCCTCCAGCACTTCCCTGAGGTTGCTGGGTACTTCGCATGTAGGCGGGCTAGGGTGTAAAGCCAGCCGTACATATACTTATACCAAGCCTCCTGCAACTGGATCGCTTTTGCCACCTTTGGGACCCGCTTCCATAACCTCTCCCAAACCACTTTTTCCATTCTTTCCCCCAGTTGCTGTTCCCAACCCCTCAGGTATGCCCAGGTGATTTTCGGAGCGGCGTACGTTAACTGCCTATATAGGTCAGAGATTAACCCTCTGGACCCCTCATGCATTATTAGAAACCATTCAAATTGAGCTAGGTCACGATTCGCGGCCTTCCTTACCTCCACAGACATTACCCAGTGCCTAATCTGGATGTATCATTGCCTCTCCCGCTCTCCCACCCTGAACTCCTGCTTGCATTCCTCAAACATTTTCACCTTTTCACTGCAGAAAATGTCCCTCAGAGTTCTACATCCCCCACTCTCCCACTTCAGAAACACCCCCCTTTTCAACCCCAGTGTGAAGTCCCCGTTATTGAAGATGGGTGTAAATGGCGATAGGAAGGTCGTAATCCCCTGCTTCTCCACCGTGTAAGCGGTTTCAACCCAGCACTCCAACTAAGTCAATGCCTAGTATGGGATGCCCAAGGGAAACCCTCATTTATATATTTTTATGTCAAAAGTTCTTTTAATTCTGGATGATGTACCCTTATATAACGCCCCTCTCTTTGAATCCGCTCGGTCTCACTGAACCAAGAAGAAGGTTTGTTTTGCAAATTAAAATATTTATTTAAGGAATTGCACAATATATATATCAAACTTTCATGAATATGAAAAATATCTGAATATCACACATATGAATATTTATGCAATGATCAGCAATAGGTAATATGACAATATCAATAATCTCTTTAATCAATTAGGAGTAGGAATAGGAAGAATAATGTAGCAGAGAATAACTTTGTATGGGTTCAAGGAATGCAATGATAGGAAAGAATGCAACACAGAAATAAAACTTGATATGACTTCAATCAATAGACAATATGATCACTCTTTTCCCCTGTCAATACTCACTTCCCCCAATATGCAATATGAAGAGATGGAATGAGGGCACACAGGTTTCAGGGATAACAATCAACAATTGCAGTTTCAACCCTGATTCCCCCCATCGAGCTTAGAGAGAACAGTAATGATTTAAAACGGTCAATTGCTTTTAATTGTGGTTTGAATTGAATGGGAAAAATGCTAGAAATGATTTTAATTTGCTAAATAGGATTCAGAACTAGTGAGAGTTGCTTTGGATTGGTTCAGGTAAATACTAGCAATGATTGTTGAATTAGCAGATGGAAAACGAAATTCAGAAGTTAAAAACAAGAAATAGCGTTTTTTACATGTGGTGAAATTGAGCCAAATATATAATCACAGCAAACTTTTCAGCGCACGAAAAACGAGATTACAGCAAAACTATAAGGAGTTGGAATGCGCTTCTTCAAAAGTTACAGAGGTTTTAGTGAAGGTAGATTTTTCTCAAAAAGATCAAGATTTCAAAAGGAAAGATGCGCTGTTGAAGATTTGGAACAAAGATTTGTTAACACTAGCGAGTCTATGGAGCTGCAAACTACACAGACAGCACAGCCACCTATCCCGAGGCACCTCCAGATGGTTTCTATCTGCCTGAGATGATTGCCTTTCTCCAGAAAATATATATTAGCGCCAAGATGATTATCGCTACAATTATCACAGGATTATGTGGATGAGAGAAGAATTTAAGATAGACAAAAGAGATTCAATAATGCAGTTATGGATATGTTGGATCGAGTTGGATTGGGTTACTTAATACTAAGAGGTTGGTTATGGACAGTTCTACACTAAAATACTCACAACTATGGTTGGGAATGGGCCCATCAAAGATCTGGTCAAAGGTTTGGACTGGACTTCGCTCGCCACCGGACAGGATTCAGGGCACCTGGACTTTGCTCTCAGCAAGGCACTCTGGTCTGCACGGCCTCTTGGACTGGATCTGACGGGTTCTGGGTTACAGCTCTGCTGGACTGATCTGGATCTTGGATTCTAGCAAGTGTTCTTGGCCAGAGGTAGCCGACCCAGCTCAGCCAGGCTATTGAATGGTTTAGGCCCCATGGAAGTTTAGGGGTTAACTCAGGTTGCAAGATTTTTACAGGCCCACTGAGAAGGGTTCAGCTTTTTGGGTTGGGCCCCTGCTTCAGGGTTCTAGAGTCTGGTTCTGGAGTCTGGTTCTGGAGTCTGGATCTGGAGATGGGGTCTTCCTGCAGAGCGCTTCGCCGGTAGATCAGTGATGAGTGAATGTGTGTCTTTCTGGGTCCTCAACAGTCCCTATTTATCCATCTTCCAAAGGGGTGGGGAGGCTGATTATACAATACCCAACCCTCTAAGGATCTGATAGGTCAGGGAATTCCCCTCTCCTGATTTGAGAAAGGAAAAGTGTGTCATGATGTGTCATCATGTGTCAGAGTGACACTGTGTTAATGGTCCAAAGAAAAAAAAAACTCCTCTTTGTGTCTAAGCAGAACATCCATTTTTCATTAAAAAAACATATTTCAAATATCACAAACTTATTGATAATGCATATTTACATTACAGATTACTTAAGGTACGCTTCTGTCAAAGTCTCATATTCCTACGAGTTTTGGTTCACAAATGACAGTTTTTCGCGCTTTTGGGTGGTTACTCAGTGTCAGTTCTACACCAATTTTTACACATACATGCACATAGCATCTGGGCATATTCCTGTAATTTTTCATGTTCCTAACATAATCACCATAGCTAGAATATGAACTTTTTTGTGGTTCAGTCTCTGAATGTCGCACAGATTCCAGATTAGTTTTAAACTGTGAGCAAACTTTTCATTTTAATAACCTATAAATCCCATATGTTTGTCAGTTCGGTACAATATTTTATAAGTCTTTTCCAAAAACATACAGTTACTTCAGTTTCCAATCCACATTTTCAGTCTGGCCCGCCTCCAAGGCTTGGCTGAGTCAGAGAGTCACATGGGCTTGTCTTCCTGTGCAGTTGGTTTCAGTCACACCCGAATTAGCATTTTCATTCAGCTCAAGGGACTCCTTTGTCTACACTCAGAGCAACATGCCAGAGTGCTCCTCCCATTTCCTTTCACACTTGCCTGTCAGATACTCAGCAGAGCACAGGGGAAAAGATTCCTTTGTTTAGGGAGAAGGTGTGGAATGTGTTTGAAGTTCAGTGTGGGAAACCTCTTGGAGTTTAGCTGAATCAGGTTACCTTATGGTCAATTGTGACATTGTTTTTTTTGGAAGTTACACATTTTAAAATAAGCAAACATATCTTCAATTCAAGCCTTTTTCAACATGAAAATCAATGTGTGGCACCCCATATTGCATTTGATGGAAGTCCCTTCTTTGGCATATTTAGCTTTTGAGACACAAGTTTCACCTGTCAGATTTAGATATTGCCAGCGTCTGACACAGGCGAGTAACGGTATTGCACCCATTTTTGACATATTTCTTTCCAGCAAGCTTCTTAAAGGTGGATTTTGTTCTGATAAAATATAGTTCTGCTGACATTATATTTATGTGGATTCTTTAAGTAGAATGATGTTCAACACCCCACAAGGATGTTGGCTCTTTTGGGAGGTTTTTGAGCCATGATTTTTGCAAATTTGACAACCAAGAAAAACGGATTTCCACACAGCTCTGTGTTTCTTTTGCAGTAATTGTGCTCTGTGGGTAGCCAAATAATGGGTCCTGGCAGTGGTCTTCTGTGTTACCACTGACATGGGCAAAAGTGGATGGCGGCCTATTTTTTAGATTTTTCCTGCGCACTTCAGGGTGATATTTAGTGAGCAGAATGCTTTCCGGTGGCCATTTCTGATGCTTCTGATTCAAGCAATGCACAGAAATGTTGCAGGGCCTGGACTAGTGGGGGAAAACATCCCACAACCGCCCTGTCCCAGCTGTCCACCACTCCCTTTGTAATAGCACTTAAGTAAAGGTGGGGCGGTCTCAGCCTTCGTGGGAGCCACAGTACTTCCCCCAAGTGGTGTTGAGCTACAGCTCTAGCCATTTTCACCCAATGCTTAAGATATTCCTCCGAGAACCATTCTCTGATTACCCTAAGCTGTGCTTCTTCATGGTAGCGGCGTAAATCGGGGAAAGCCAGGCCCCCCTAGATGCCATTAGTAGTCGCCTAGACAAGCGCAGCCTCTTGCCCTCCCAGACAAATTCCTTGACCGCCCGATCTAATTTCTTAAAAAAGCTTTCCGGGACCGGCAAGGGAATGGCCTGAAATAGATATAGTACACGGGGGAGAACCACCATTTTGAGAACAGCCCCTCTTCCCAACCAGAATATACTTAGGGCGCCTGTCATGCCACTTTCGGGGAGACCGGGGTCCATTGCACCCGCTCCCTCTCCCACCTCCTGGCGGATCTACCCGCGCTTTCGCGCTTGGGCTTTCGCCTGGGGGAGAGGTGCTGGGGCCGGTGCTAGAGGGCTGCGGTGGATGCACGGGAAACCACTGTCTCGGTTCCGCACATGTGCCGTAGATTGGGTCTCCGCACTGGGAAGGGCTTGCCTTCCAAGCCTCGTTCTGGGTCCGCCGGCACTCGGAGACGGCTTGCGTTTCAGGCCTCGCGAGTGCCGGCGGCCCATAAGAGGAACCGCGAGCAGTAGCAATTCACGTCTCAACGCGCTTGCTATGGTTGTGTTGCTCGCTCCTGCTTCTTGTGGTTCCTGTTCCCTGTGCCTGGTCTTGCTTCAGCTCCAGCCTTCTGTTTGGTCTCCCTGCCTTGCTGGTCCCCAGCCTGCCTGGTTCCCATTCTCCTGTTACCTGCTTGGGTTCTCCTTGACTCCTGTCTGCTCCACGAGCCTTCCTGGGGTCCAGTTCCCAGTCCCCTTCTTTTCCCTGGGGACCCCTGCTCCTTGTCCTGGGTTCTCCCTGGGTCTTTCTGGGCTTAGCCTCTCCTCCAGCTTTCCTGGGGCCCTCGTTCACTGTCCTTGGATTTACCTTAGGGATCCCAACTCTTGGTGGTCTCCCCTCCCAATCTGGTTCCCTCTTCCTGTCTGGACCTGCCTGGTGCCTCATCCTTTGGACCTACTGTACCTCGAGCAGATCAGTCATCCCAGACCAGTTACGTGACGCTGCTTGAACTTGTCTCCCTGTGGACTGGGGGCCTTATCTTGTATTCATCTGAGAGGTTCCTGGACTATCTTGCTTCATCATCGGATCACATACCTTTGGTATAGACTCTTTTGGACTTCACCCGTATCCAGTAACTTTCCATCAGACTGTGGCCTCTCCTGCCTGTGCTTGCACAGTCCCTTCATCACGTTAATCAGGAGAGTGCTTTCCGTGATGCTGGGAGTTGGTCCATTCACCACCCTGTGTCATTAGGGTGGTGGAGAGGCTGGTTCCCCGAGTAACATGCTCGTCATTTCACTGGATGCAGCCTGGCGGTCCCAACTAGATCCACTGTCAAGAAAACAGGTACACAGTTCTCACGCACTTCTCTGCTTGACAGCGCCCCATTTCCTTAGGTCTTTTTTGATTGCCAATAACATGGGCTCATGGTTTGCCCCATACCAGCCCACCAGCGAGGGGATTATCCTGGCCCCCAAATATCGCAGCCCAGTCAGACTCCATTTAAACAGGGAGATTGCCCTCATCTCCCTTGCTTCATGCTCCCCTAAGGACAGGTTAATTAACTCTGATTTCTGGAAGTTAACCCCCAAACTCGAGAGTTCCCCAAATTTGGTTAGTAATTCTATGCTTGACTTGATGGACTCTTTTGGGTTCGTTAGTGTGAGCAACATGTCATCGGCAAAAGCTGCAACCTTATGCTGGCCGCCCCCGAATGGTATACCCTGCATATCTTCCGCCTCTTGTATTGCCAGGAGAAGCAACTCCAAGTATATTGCATAAAGCAATGGGGAGAGGGGGCACCCCTGCTTCGTCCCCCGCTGCAGTCCGAATGGCTGAGATATTTCCCCATTCACTAAAATATGTGATGTAGGATTCTTATAATTAGCATAGACCATATTTATAAACCCCATCCCCAGGCCCATTCTTTCCATCACCAGGAATAAGAACGACCACTCCACCTGATCAAATGCCTTTTCCGCGTCAAGTGCCAATAGGATAGCCAAAGTGGTCGTCTTACAAGACTTCTCCACCAATTGGGCCACTCTCCTGATATTATCAGCGGTTTGCCTTCCCGCACAAAACCTGCCTGGTCTTGGTGGATCAGTGAGGGTAGGTGCTTTTCCAGGCGCTTCGCAATATTTTGCTAAACATTTTTGCGTCTGTGTTTATAAGGGCAGTAGGGCGATAGGAAGTATATTCTTCCGGGTCCTTCCCCATTTTATGGATAAGGGTAATTTTGGCCTCCTCCATCGTAGGGGTAATTCCGCCCCCAGTGCCAAACGTGTTGAATAGTTGTGTAAAATGTGGGACCAATAGGCGGGAGTAGGTTTTATAGAAGGAGGCTAGGTAGCCATCGGGTTAAGGAGCTTTGTTATGGGGGAGTGACACTATGGTGGCTCTCACCTCATCCTCCGTGATAGGTCGGGCCAGATCTTTGCCTTCCTCCCGAGATAGTCGCGGGAGAGGCAAGTTCCCCAAGAACTCTCTCTGCGGTTTGTGGTGTTGGCACTTTGAGGAGTACAGCACTTCACAAAATTCAACTAGTCTCCCCTTTAACTCTTCAGCCCGGGTTAGTCTCTTACCCCCCTCATCCTTGATGGCCGTTATAACCTTCTGCTCCCTTTGTCCCCTCAGGAGTCGAACTAGGAGTGAGATTGCCTTATTGGCCTCTGAGTAGAATTTTTGCCACACCCTGAGCATAGCTTCTTCTGCCTTTTTGGTCCTCAAAATCCCCAGCTGGCCTTCCTTGTAGGGGTCGCCCGTACCCGCGCCCGGGCAGCCTCGACCTCCTTTTCCAGCTGAGTTTCTAGACCTCTCAGTAGCCTATTTCTTTCCGCCTCCATAGCAATGAGTTCCCCCCTCAAAGTTGCCTTGAAGGCGTCCCACCTTGTGCTCTGACTCGTACCCGAGCTATTGTTCCTCTCAAAGAAGTCCCGGATCTTGCCTCCTATCTCCTCCCATATCACCTGATCCCTTAGGAGTGCCCCAGGGAATTTAAAGCTCCTAACCCTCGGCTTTCGCCTCCCCAGCCGCATTTTCATCTGCACTACCTTGTGGTCGGCTATCCCCTGAAGGCCCACCTCAACAGCCTCCAGCTCCTCCATCAAGCTGGCAGATACCAGGATTTAATAGATTCGGGATTCGGTTCTGTGGACATCAAAAAGAAAGGTGAACCCCTCCTCTTCTCCCCGTAGTGCACTCCATACATATCATAGCCCGGCCTCCTCCCATCTCTCCCTCAACTGGGGAGAGGCCACCATACCACCCCCTCCTCCGTCATGCCGGGACCGGTCCTGCCTCCTATCCCAAGCAAGATTGAAATCTCCCATCAGTATCACTTGTCCCCTCACAAAGTTCTCTAAGATGCCCAGGGTTTCATGCAAGAACTGGTCTTGACCCACATTAGGGCCATACACTGATGCAATGGTATAGCACAAGCCCATTATCTCCCCCTCACCATAATGTATCTCCCATAGCTGTCTCTAAGGATATCTTGGAGTCTGAAGTTAAGCCCCCTCCTGAAGGCCAGGGCTTCCCCCCTCTCTTTGTAGGACCCGATGCAAACAATATCTGTGGGAGAACATTAGGCGCAACCGGTCAAGGTTCTGCTGTAGTAAATGAGTTGCTTGCAACGCCAGCACATCTGGTTTATGAGACCTGGTAAATTGCTCCAGTTTTGTTGGTTTGGGGGGGTTTAGCCCCCTCACATTATGTGTTAACCACCTAAAGGCTGCGCTAAAGCACGGTGCACCTTCCTTAGCCAACTCGCCAACCCTACCCCGGGCTTGCCCTTGATGTACCCCTCCTTCCTGAGCGGGGCGCAGATATCCTTCCCCTCCTTCTGCCCCTCCCATCTCCATCCTCCCATCCCCCTGAGTCCGTCCTACTCCATTGACAGCTATGGCTCCCCCAAGGCCCCCCACCCCACTTCCCCACCCTGAAACCCCAATTTAGGGTGAGACCGTCCCCTCACCTCCCTTGCCCATCCCCCGACCCCCTCGGACACTCCTGCCCTTTCTCGTTCCAGGATGTTTTCAACTCCATCCTCCCAGGCCCCCATAGAAAGCCCCTGTTCCCACCACCACCAACACAAGGCCTCCAACCAAGGGTCTGTGCCCCCGGTCTATCCCGTGCCATCTCCCCAATTACCCTCTTTGACTCCGCCAGAGTCCCCCACAGCTGGCCCTGTATTGCCACCTTTCTCCTTCCTCGAGACCCCTCCCCCATTGTGGACCATTCCCATGGACTGCCTCTCTCCCTTTATTTGCCCTGAACCGTAGGGACCCCCGTTGGCCCCCCTCCCCGTTTTCCATATCTAGTCAACTTATACCAGCTGCCTCCTGAAGGGTAGTAGCTCGCCCCTGGCTCCCCTCCCACTCAAACACCAACCCGAATGGGAAGGACCATTTGTACTTTATCCCCTTCTTGACCAACTCCCTCACAACCGGGCCCATTTTCCTTCTCTTCACCAGCGTACTGGCGGCCAGGTCCTGGAACAAAGAGATTTCTTGTCCTTTGTAAAGCACCGGTTCACTCTGCCTCGCCGCTCTCAATACTGCCTCCTTTTGGCTATATCGGGCAAAAGCCGCCAAAACATCCCGTGGCCTGGTGTTTAGTCCTCCCGGGGTCCGGCCCACCCTGTGGACCCTGTCTAATTCAATAGCCCCTGGGGATTCCTCCCCAGGAGCCCTGCAAAAACCCCCTGGACCTCTCCCATCAGTTGTTGATCGGTGATGGCCTCCGGCAGCATTTTGATCCTAATGTTGTCCCTTAGGAATCTGTTCTCCAAGTCTTCAATCGTTACCTCCAACTTCCTTGTTGCAATGTCCAACCGATCTATAGCCTCACCGTTTGCTGTTGTTTCCCTTTTGCACTCTTGGAGGCCCCTTTCCAATAGATCTGTCCTCTCCCCCACCTGAGCCGTCTCCTGTCGCAGTTCTCCCAAAGCCGCATTTAGGTCGCTCCTCATCAGTTGAAATTGTTCTTGAAAGGTTTTGGCCATGGATCCCTCAAGTTCTGCATTTCCCCTCTGAGGTCTTGTCTCGTCATCTGCATCGATGCATCAGGTCCTTCCTTATCCCAGGCCTCCCTGGGCTGTTTGCCCCCTTCTTTGCTACAACGTCTGCTCTCTATTGCTGGCCAGAGCGTAGACAAGGTTCCCTTGGGTTCACTCACAGGATGAACAGCTTTCCCTGCCTTCCCCTTGGACCTGGAAGGCATGTATGGTTGGTCGCAACTGTGATTTAGCGGCTATGTACACCGGCGGTCGAGCTCTCCGGTGTCTCCTCTATTGCTTGGAGCGCCTTTCTTCCATCCGCCACCGTGGGGACCAGGGTGGACCAACCCCACTGTAGCCCCTCCAGCCTGCGGCCTGCCCTGCCCCTACATTCCTGTGTGCTGTGCTGTCACCCCTCCCCTCGTTTTGGGGGGCCTCACTATCTTCCAGGTCCTTGGTCAGTCCGGCTGTGTGGGGGTCTTCTGCCCACCGAGGACTTCGCCCTTGCCAACACCCCTCTCTTCACCTCGATGGCGGCTGATGCCCACTCCTTCCCAGCCGCTCCTCTGGGCAGCCCCCACACCCCACACTCCTCCCCCATATAGGGGCCTGCTCTCTTCACTTGGTGGGTATACTCAGTCCTCCTCTCTCCCCCCTGCTTTCCCTTGGCCCCACTCCTCACCTCCGGTCTGGCGTGGGCCTGACGCAGGTAGGGGGCACCAGGAAGCCAAGAGTCTGTTCTATCGCCTTATCCCTGCCTGAGGCTCAGTCTGTTGGTAGACCATGTCCGCCCCTCATCTGGGGCCTACTTGCTGCCCGTCTCTTAATGGGGCCCCTGCGGGACCCAGCGGCTACTTGTATAGGTGCCTTTCCAGGGGGGAGGCGCCAGACGTCCCTGCGCTCGCTTTTCGGCCACCTAGTTCCTGCCAGCGGCTCCGTCTGCTATTGGGCTCCGTCCACCCCTCCTCTGGGGCCTCCCCTGGCCGCCTGCCTCTTAATGGGGTCCCCGGCGGGCTGCCGCAGCCACTTATATGGGAGCCTCTCGGGGGGGACCCCCAACCCCTCCAGTCCACGCACTTTCAGAGTCCAGAGGCCCACTGGTGCGCCGGCGTGCCTCCACTGCCTCCGCTGTCTTTGCTCAGTGTTTTTTGGACCGGGACTCCCCTAGCACCGCAGTCCTCCTGCTCACTCTCCGCAAGGAGGGGGGCAGGGATCACCCGCTCCCCCTCCACATGACTCTGATGCGATGCCAGGGCCCCGGCTCCTCATCGCAGGTCCGCACACTGGCCCGCAGCACCTGTCCTGCCTTCTGGGGGGAGGTGGGAGAGGGGAGGGAATCCGCCCCCGAGCTGCGTCTCTCCGAATGCACTTCGGGAGATCCCGAGCGCCGAGGGGGCTGCGCCACTGTGATCCCGGCGGCACCGCAGTCCTCCTGCTCACTCTCCGCAGGGTGGGGTCAGCGATCACCCACGCCCCCCTCTACACGACTCCGGTGCAATGCCGAGGCCCTGGGTCCTCCTCGCGAGTCGGCACACCAGCCTTCGTCGCTCATCCTGCCACCTGGGGGGAGGGGAACCCGCTCCTCCGAGCCGCATCTCCCTGATGGCGCTTCGGGAGCTCCGGAGCACCGCGGGGGCTGCACCACCATGATCCTGGTGCTTTCCGACCTCTGATTGCTGTGCCTCGGCGCGGGGGGGCTGCCTGAACCAGGCCTCAGGTTACGGAGCTGCTGTCGGCACGTCTACACAGTGCCGACGGCCATCTTGGAACGTTGCTTTTCAGTTTTTAATCAAATAGAGAAGCAGCAATAAGATAGTAGCTCATCTTAAACCCGCTTCACTGCTTAATGCAATTCTTTTGCATTTGTTAAAACAGGCACCTCAGGATGTTTTTGAGATTCTGGCTGAAGCGATTAATTCATCTTTAATTTGGGGTCAAATACCTAGGAAACTAAAAGAGGTGTTAGTAATTCTTCTATTAACATGTCGCTCCTTCCCTTCCTTATGAAGTTCTTTGAAGCTTTAGTCACTCCTCAATTGAGAGATTATCTGGAAGAACAAAAGATCCTAGACAGTTGCCAGATGGGATTCCGGCCTATTATGGGCCCAGAATTGGTTCTTGTATCTGTGCTTGACGATCGTACCATGATCAGAGATGAGGGTAGTACGGCAGGCCTTATTTTATTAGACACGTCTGCCAGCTTCAATACTATTGATCATGAGATTATGGTATCCAGAATGAAGGAAGTAGGGTTCTCTGGGGCGGTCTTAGACTGGTGTCAGGAGTTTTGCATTTCTCGATCTCAAATAGTTTCACTTTCACCTTACAGCTCGTCTTCAGGGGCAGTTAGCACAGTCTCCTTTGCTTTTTAACCTTTATATCCATCCTCCATTGGCTCTCATCTGCCTATTTGGCTTTAGGGTCTTCTCCTATGCAGATGACATCCACATTTTGTTTGGGCTGCAGCCTCACCAGCCAGAAATTGCAGAAAGTCTTTTTTTGTAAGCTATCCGGGGATGGATGGAGATAAACTGGCTTAAATTAAATTTTGGGAAAATCGAGATATTGGCCCTCATTAGGACTCCGGCGGAAAACCATGGTGCTATTAGCACCATGGTCGATGCCGGAGTCCGCCATGGCGGAATGGGGAATTATCACCCCATTCCAAGGTTGGCGGGCCGGTAATTCCCCATGCCACCATGGCCCTTCCCCATTCCCATTTTTGCCCCAAAGGGCATAATGGAAAAGGGGAAGGCGGTAAGTACGGTACCGCAAATTGCGGTACCGTGTTTACCTCGAGAGTCCATTTGCAGGCCCCTACTTTAACGGCTTTTCTAGACCAGCCGTTAAGGTCGGGTCCCGCAAAAGGACCTCGTAGTATGGCGTTAAGGGTTTAACAGCGCCAACACCTTTTTTGGCATCGTTAACCCCTTAATGCCAGGGTCCTAATGAGGGCCATTGATTATTGGCCCGCCAGAGGTAGCTAGTGACTGGACCTCAGCGTTCTGGCCGGATTCATTGGATCCACTCCCTGAGCCAGTAAAAACGGTGCAAAACTTAGGCATCAAACTATTGCAGTCCTTGTCTCTGGAGGCCCAAATGAATGCAGTTTTTTTAAAACATTTTTTTTATTTAACGTGTAAAAAATTTAGTTTACATGTAAACCTTTATCACACTTTCCTTTCCATTTCATGACCATCTTAAAACATCTTTAACCTTCATGTTTGTTTGTTTTTTCTCCAGTCTTTTTACGTGTTCTCCATGACTGATTCATTGTCCTTCTCTTTCAGGATTTTTTCCAAGAAGTTTATTCCCGCGCACGAGAGTCTTGGATTATGTCCTTGAATAAAGTAATCCCATCGTTCATCGTCGTTTCTTTGTGTCATGTTTGACATGTGCCTTGTTAGCATTTGCTTTCTCACATTTGATACCGCTCCACAGTCCTTAAGGAGATGTGCCGGTGTCTCTTGTTGGTAGATGTCTAGACAGAATCTACAGCGTCCTTCATTCGTACCTCTGCCTCCAGTTCTGTTTTTGTAGTCGTTGGTCGGGTAAACTCCTAGCCAAATTTTCATTAGTAGAGCTCTGTGTGTGTTGACGGAAATTTTACCAGATACTCAGGAAGTGTGTTTCTTTTCCTATAATCCACAGCCATGTTCTGTAGCTTCATTTTGGCCTCTCTTTTTGCTATCCAATCTTGTCTCAGGAGTTTTTCTTTTACTTTGTTAGGGTTTGTCACCAGTTCTTCTTCTGAAGAGTCTAAGTCTGATAGAATTTGACTCCATTCCATTTTCCAGTGGTTTAGGTAAGTTGAACTCTTGCCTTGCCCTTTCTTAGCCAATATTTTATAGCCCTCCACTGGACTGTCTTCACTGATTTTTCTCAATAGGCCTAGTGATTTCCATTTCATGGTGGCTTCGAGAGACTCTAACCCAAGTTCCGCTCTTATGGCTATCGGTGTGTTCCTTGGTAGTTTCAATAGAGGTTTCCAGAACCCACTCTCCAACTTGGGCCAGATTTTGTGGGAAAGGTTCACTCCAGCTTCACTCCCATATGTTAGTGACGGAAGTACTTTTTGTACATAGAACATTCTTACTGGCGCCAGGGAAAATGTTCCGTAGTTCCCATTGACGACTCTTCCTTCCGCACTTAGGTTCTTGACTTGAATGCAGTATGTGGCCAGGGTTTCGCCAAAGTCAAGCAATCAAAGAAAGTTCTTCCCCTTGTACCTGAGAAGTTTCATGCTCAGATTGTGACAGCAGGTATCAACGGTAGCATTAATTATTGCAATGCAATCTCTTTGGCTCAGCATCTTAGCTCCTCCATCGCTTGCAAGTGCTGCAAAACACAGCAGTGCGCCTGGCGAAACATGTCCCTTTTGGAAGCGGAGTAACCGGAGCGTGGCAATCATTACACTGTTTGCCTGTTGAAGCAAAGGTCAAGTTCATGTCATTGTGCATGATTCATCGTGCCCGAAATGGCAAAGGATGCCTAGCAAAAGAAACTTCATAGCTATAATCCTAGTCGAACTTTAAGCTCCACAAAAACCTCTCTTTTGTGTGTGCCTAGGTACAAAAGAGAACGGCCTTCTCCGCAGCTGGGCCCAGGCTATGGAATTCTCTGCCCGTACATTTAAGAAATAATGATGACTTTGCATCATTCAGGAAGGAACTCAACACCTTTCTTTTTACAAAGGGGGTTCCCTTCCTTCTGCTGCTCTGTTCTACTTGTTCCCTCGTTGTAAGCGCCATGATGCCTTTGGCGAAAGCGCGCTGTAGAAGAAACAAATTGATTGATAGATTATCGCGAGAATGTGCAGTTACAGTAGAGTGTGATTTAGTTCACGGCGTGAACATGTGCCTGCGCCTCTCAAACAAACATTTGCATTCAGGTACTTCTCTTGAAGTTGCCAACGCATTCAGCAGAATCTTTCTTTGCAGGCATCAATTGTCTGTCCGATGGAGGAAACAGCATTCGCATTCTGTAGATGTTTTTGCCTGATAGCTCTTTTTGTCTGGAGCAGAATGTTATGTGATCTGGCACCGAACAGCACAGGTTCATGCATCACTATCTCCTCAATTAAAACGTTCAGGGCATATTTCGTGAACTCTGGCTTTGCTTACCTCAGGAGGCCTCTACGCCAATGCTAAAACATTTTGACAGAAAAATTTCTTAGCAAAATTATAACTTTGCAGCATTCACAGAAAAATGCACAAGTCATGCAGAAGAGATGTGTCCCTCACACATGTGTGCAATTTTAGGTGGGGAGAAGGGTGTTTGTCCCCACGCAAACTTTCTTTGCACACCATTGTGTTCCCCTCATTTGGCATTGACACTAGTCCTTTAGATGTCCATCCCCCAACATTTTCAGCAAAGTTGCTCCACTGCAATCGCTAAATCCACTAAATCCACTAAATCCACTTAAATTGAAGAGAATATCGCTATGTGCTGTCTCTGTTTTCTCATACATGACCAGCATGCGTGTTAACCTCCATGGTGTTGCCAGATTTTTCATTAAATACTGCACTTCGATTCTATTAATTTTAACTAACAATGGTGCTAAGACTCTTCTACATTTGGAAAAAGCGTGGAAATGGAAAACCCACCAAGAAATTTCAGATGTCTCCTCACAAATGCAAAATTCTAACTTCAGATCTCTTTACTAGGGCATGAAAAAACGTCACGCATTGATGACCGGCATCAGTTTTTGATGCTTGGCTGCAAAATCTGATGCTCAGAAGAAAGTCTTACAGTGCACCTTTCACAAGACCATATGGTCTCTGCATCAAATTCCTGGGTTCCCCCTCCACCACTGACTTTGTGACGTATGTTATTGACTATTGTGATACTATTAGGGTACTAAGAAAAGGATCATGTTTGACTGGTCAGTTATTTTATACCCTCAGCTGAGGGGATGGTGCTAAATGCTTTGTTACATTACGAGTGCTAGTTGGCTTCAATGTCGAAGCAACAGTTTTGCATTTACAAACACAGAGTTTTAATCAAAATAAATTAATATTTCAGTTTCATCTAACTACACACTTCGCAAATTCTGAAATTCTTACTCCAGGACAACCTCACCACAACAGCATTTTCCAATATCAATATAATATTGAAACACTGAAAAGAGCAAATTGTAAGTACCTCTGCTGGAATCGTCTCAAATAATGATTGCAGTTTGTATTTATGGGAGTATTGGAGTGTATTTTCACATCTGTGAGCCAATGTTAAAACATTAACACATTCTACAGATCATCAGATGGTGCACAGGGTCCTCAGGCAAGCAGAATGTGGTCAAGACAAAAATAATATTGAAAACGTACATCCAGATGTTACATTTCCATCTGGGATCCATGCTTGCAGGCAGAGTCCTGGGTGTTGTAGGCTCAGGGAGCTTTGTTTTTCAGGCAGGTCCCTCAGATGGTGCACAGGCTCCTCTTGCAAAGCTAGATGTGGTCAAGAAATTAAAATATTGATAACAAACCTCTTGCAGTCACATGTCCCTCTTGAGCCACTCACAGTGTTCCAAATGGCTCCACACTTGCAGGCAGAGTAATGGGTGTTGTAGACTCAGGGTGCTTTGTATTGCAGGCATGACCCTCAGATGGTGCACAGGATCCTATGGCAAAGCAGGATGTGTCCAATTTAAAGAACTATACTTCTTGACAGTCTGTGAGCCAAACGCAGTGCTCCAAATAGCATCCACATGTGCAGGCAGAATCAAGGGTGTTGTAAGCCCAGAGAGCTTCATTATGAATGTAATAATGGGTAAAGAGAAGCCCAGATGTTGATGTATTAAAATGCACAGGTGTTAGAATATCTTTCAAGAACAGTGCTCTGCATGTTTTTCCCCAGCATCTCACTTCAAAATGTTGGGCACAAGAGCTGCTGTGGTTGGTAACCCTCCTGACACTGCTAGTTACATTTCCACATCACCGCAAAAACACACCAGGAGACAAATCATCAGTTCTGCAAAGTTTCCAATATGAAAGGAAAATATCAGCTTTCATACCTTGCTGTGAAGCACTTGCATCCATTTTGTACAAATGAACCAGCAGCATCAAGAATGGCTTTACATCCGTAGACCGACATAGCTGAACAGGGGGACCAACTTTGTGTCAATGGCTTAGCTCAGGTTCTCAAGAAATGGCATTTCCCACCCTTATACCAGACTTCCATCATGGATATCTGAACTGTAGGCAAATACTGGGCATGCCATTTATAAAAGCCGCTACTTGGCCCGAATCTGAAGTTGCAATGCAGATGCTCAAATGGACCTCTCTTTCAGGATCAGGCACCGGATAGTCTTGTCCTAGGGCCACTGCCTGGGTGGGAGTTGCACACTCTTATGTATCAGATCCTGAATCACGTCGGGGACTATTGAATGGTACTACATGTCACTGCCACTTTGGAATAAATAACAATGCCATTGTGTTAATCAGAATAATTTATGGCATTACATCCATTGTTTGAGGCAATAGGCCTCGATGAGAAGTGGGGTTCTCTGGTATGGTGTTGGTGGGTAAAACCTATGGGTCGCTGGCATCACAAAACAAGCAGCTATTATCGAACATTCACATGTTTTCTCCTAACTCTTATCTTTTCAGTAAGCCCATCTATGATGCACATCTTTTGAAAGACGTAACCTTATGCACAGAATTAAAATATGATATGCAGAACCATAAGCCCATTGTTGTCATGGCACATTCAGATACAACATAGAAACCTTTATGGTAGGTAAGCCAAACTGCGCCCTATCATATAAAATAATAAAAACCTTCATGGTATCTGCCACCAACCAAGTTGGTTTTTATACATCTCAAAGAAACAATCTTGTTTCCATCTCATCTTTGGCAGGCTTTGGCCGTCCCCCTCACCAAGGCCCACTGCCTTTCACTTGATTAATTCCTCGCATTACAATGAGAGCAAGGTCCTGCATCCCCCACCTTACCATCTGCATTTGAGAAGTTGTGTTTTGCCGGGCTGCTGCAGCCTCCTCCATGAGGTAGGTGCATTTGTCCATGACCACTGCACCTCCAGGGGAAAAACAAAGCAATTTGGCACAGAAATTGAAAATATCCAAAAAGTTTAATTTTTTGCTTGAAAATCACTATCATTACAGCGATTTCCCATCGCGCTATCAGGCAGTCTCTCTTCAACCACTTGCTTCCTGCTGCATGAAGTACCTCATGTTCCATGATTTTTGCCAGTTTATTATGAAACCATGCAGTGCTTTGAAGATGGCTCCCTTGATCTCTTCTTTATTTAAGGCTGTTTGACTAAGCTGCCTTCCTCTCTCCTGCATTTCCATTGGCTGCTAAGTGCCCTTTTGCAACCAACTGGCAGGCTTGGGCTGGCATCCCTCGTCTAACGGCCCACTCCGAAGGCCCCTGTCTGCTCCCTGTCTGCTACCAGAACGCTACTTAGGGTCCTTCTGCACCCTGGCACCAGACCTTTCAATAATTCTGCCACCACATTCTTCTAAGAAACCCAGACTGCCTTGACGTTCACACCTTCTTAACAATGGGTTAGTTCCCTCCTTTCTGGATTCACTCCTACCCTTTTTGACTTTCACTCTCTCTCTCTACTTGGTTCTCCCATTTTCACCTTCATGAATTGCATTGCTTTTTTACCCCTTGCTTGCATATGAACCCAATTGTAAACTCACTTCTTGCTGTTTTTTTGTTGTTTTTCTTTTTGTTTAAAAGTCAAATCTTGCTGTTTCTGCTTTTTGGTTTAAAAGACAAATCTTGCTGTTTTAGCTTTTTTGGTTTAAACGTCAAATCTTGAAGCACTCTAACTTCTAACTTGCTCTGCACGTTGCTTGTAATTGTTGCTTCTCTCTAACTTGCTGGCCCAGTGACTTCACTCATCTCTTGGTTCCACCCTTACATGCCCGCCCCTCCTTTCTCCCTCCTTTTCACACTACCACTCCCATGGCGCTTTCTGTTTCTTCTATCTTTTCCAACTGCTCCATTGACTATCCTTCCCTTCTCACTAAGTCTGGTAGGAAGAAGTTCAAAAAGGATATATTGGCCTCCAACCCTTTTCTCCCTATTACGGACACCTATTCCAGCGCTTCGGCCAGACTGACACCAACATTCTCTTTGTCTTTCCTTTGCCAGAACTATGAACTCTTCATATTAACTCTGTGCTATCTCCTGTCTCCTCCTCTCCCATTAATGGTGGCACCCGATGGGAATCTCTCATGGCTCCCATCGACTCCTCTGAAGTCATCATTAATGTCTACCTTAATGGCACTGTCATGGTCCAAGGCCCTAATGCCAATCTCCTCTTCTTTGGCAGGTGTTTCCCTTGCCTCATCAATTTCCTTTCATCTCCTGCTGTCCCCTCCTCTCCCCCTTGGGTACCTTGCCATCTCTTCCCTCCTCTTCTGCCCCACCTCTGGATCCTTCTTCACCTATGCAGGGGATACCTCTGATGCGTATCCCACCACGCAAGGTCATTAAGGCTGGCAACCTTCTTCATCTAGCCACTCTCAACTCTCTCTCTGCTGTCAAACACTCCTCTGGCATCTGTTACCTCCTGGAAGAATTTGATGTCCTCGGTCTTATTGAGACATGGTTCACAGCCAGCTCTGTCACAAGGTTTGACACTCTCCTCCCTGATCTCTACAAGATCCTCTCTGCACCCAGATCCACCCAGTACAGAGGGGGTATAGCCCTGATTTTTCCTGAGTGGATTCCGGCCTCTATCATACCCAAACAGACATACTCCTCTTTTGAATGCCTTGTCTGCAGGCTATCTTTCTCTCTCCTAGCCACTCTCTTACTGTAGCTACTATCTACCAGCCACCTGGTGAGAGAACCTCTTTTCTCTCTGAGTGGGTGGACCTCTCCTCCTCCCTACTGGCCTCAACCACTCAACTCCTCCTTCTTGGTGACCTCAATATCCATCTTGACACTCATTGTTCCTCCTCTGTACTCTCCAGTGACCTCTGTGATTCCCTCTCCCTTCCTATCCTCCCCTCTGGCCAGACTCACTCTGCAGGGCACACACTTGATGTCTTGATCTCCTCTTACCTCCCCTCTCCATCCCTCTGACCACTCCTCTCTCCTGGAGCGAAATCTCCCTCCTCTCCTCTCATCTCTCCCTCTCTGCCCCCCAGGCCAAGTCTACCCCAACACTGCCACCTACCTTCTTGGCCATACAGCCCATGAAGCATGTGTCATTGGAGGCTTTCGCCGCCACATTCTCTCGCCCTCCACCTCTGGCTTACTTACATCCTAACAAAGCCCTGTCTATACTCTACTCTTCTATTCCAATACTCTTGGTGCTCTTGCCCCTGTCCTGAGGATCCATTTGAAGCCCAAAGCCAAGTGAAATTCTTGGTATGACTCTGACCCAGCGACACTTAAAAAGGGTGGGTCAGAGGAAATGGGGGGTTTATTTGTTCATCCTCTGACAAACTGGCCTGTTGCCTGCTCCAAAGGCAATACCGACTCTCTGTTCACACCAAGAAGAGAGCCGACATCCAAGCCTGTGTCTCTGTGGCACCCAACAACTTGACCAAACACTTTAAAATCTGCAAGGAACTGGCCAATCCTGATGCAGTCTCTAATCCTCGTGTAGCTTCCCAAGCCCTTTGCATGCCCCTTGCCTCTCACTTCATCTCAAAAACCCAGCACATCCTGTCCAACCTCTCCTCACCTCTCCCTCCTCTCCTCCCTCCTTCTGTGAATTCATATCCTCCTTCAGCCACCCCCAGCCTCTTTCTCCTCCTTTCATCTTTTCTCCCCTGACAAGGTCGCTAGACAAGTCCAAACTATGAAAGTCTCGTCAAAACAGATTCATCCTTGTTCTTCTAAAACCATAAAGGACCACATTGACACCTTCGCTCCTGCGCTTGCCGATTATTGCAACCTCTCATTTGTCTCAGGAGTCTTCTCCTCCCCTCTGTAGCACTATCTTGTGCATCATCTTCTCAGGAAACCCACAGCTGATCCTTCTTGACCGGCTAACTGTCGCCCAATTTCCATTACTCCTTTTCTGGGCAAACTCATGGAAAAGCTGGCAATCTCTCAGCTTAACCTCCACTCTGATTTTGTTGGCTGTCTCCACGACCATCAGTCTGGCGTTAGAGCTGCCAGAAGCACGGAAACTGCTTACCTGAACAACCGTGAAGATTTGCTCTACAACCTTGACTCTAACATTCCCTCTGCCCTCATTCTAATTGATCTCTCTTCTTCCTTCAACACGGTCAACCATACTATCCTGCTCAACCATCTCCATGACAAACTGGGCAGCACTGATCAAGCCCTGGCCTGGCTGACCTCTTTCCTCTCTGATTGAACCTCCAAGGTCCAACTTGGGTCCTTCCTTTCCTCTAGCTCCCTCTCTACTTACGGTATTCCCCAGGGGTCCAACCTCTCACACTGGCTCTTTAACGAATACCTGGCAACTCTCAGCCATGTATTGCCTTTTTCTGCTCAAATTTCCAGTGCTATGCTGATGATACTCAACTCATCTTCAGGCTTCCCTCGGCCACCTCTTCTCCTCTCATCTCTGACTGCCTATCTGCCATTCAGGATCAGTGTGCTGCTAATGATCTCTACCTGAATGCCATCAAGACAGAGATCCTCCTCATAGGCACACCATCACCCTCCTTTCCTGTCACACTCTGGCCCGCATCCCTTGGCCCTCCTGCTACCCCCACCTGCGAGGTCAAGAACCTCAGGGTAATCTTTGACTCCACGCTTTCTGTCTCTGCACACATCTCTGATGTCTCAAAAAAGTAAAACTTCCGACTGCACCTCCTCAGAGGTATTCTGCCTTTCCTCTCCATCCCCCAGAAGCTCACTGGCTCCCGAGCCCTGGTTCTCTCAAAGTTGGACTATTGCAACAGCCTCTTTCTAAATCTATCTGCTTCTACTCTGCGCCCTTTGCAATTTATCCAGACAAGGACTGCAAGACTTGTCCTTGGCCTCAAGCCCTGGGATCGTATCTCTCCAGCCCTGAAATCACGTCACTGGCTCCCAGTGGCTGCAAGGATTAAATTCAAGATCCTTTGCATTGCCCACAAGTCTTTTTGGGGTCTGGGTCCAAAGTACCTTCAGCTGTCCCTTTGTAAATATCTTTCCTCCCAGGCCTTTTGCTCCTCCACCTCTAACTCCTTCAGGGTCAGTCGTTTTTCTAAGAAAGGAACTGGGGGTAGATCTCTGTCTTTGGCTGGGGCCTCCCTCTGGAACAGCCTCCATGCCACTCTGAAACTTGAGGAGAACCATCTCTGGTTCCGAAAGCACCTCAAGACCTTCCTCTTTGCTTCTGCCGTCTCTCCTCCTCTCTCCTGCTGATCTGTTCTGTCTTGACATCGTGCACCTGGTCTCCCTCTGTCTTTAGGGCCCAGGTACCTGCTAACCCTGTCATCCACCTGCACGGCCTCAGGGCACTGGGGTCTGTATCTGTAACCCTACAGCCCCCCCTTTCTCTTTCTGCACTTATTCAGACATCTCCTGTCTGTTGCCTTATTCCTAGCGCTTGCCATTTGATGGCTGCACTACCACTGTTTGTTGCTTTTCATTATTTATTTATTTATTATTTTTTTATTTACATATTTTTCTTTTTGCTCATCACTTTCCACCTCTCCCCCCTCCCTTGCACTTACCCCTCCCCCTCTCCCATGCACTTGCACGTTTTCAATGTCACTGGGCCTAGTAAGATTGTTGTTTTTGTTCCCCCTTGTTCCCCTCCCTTGCCTCAATGTGCTCTGAAACACTTGTGTACGAGCACAATACAAATAAAATATCTATATCAATATCAATAAAAGGCAGACAGTGTAGTTGCTGCCACCACACTATAACTGAAATATCTTCATAAAAAAGTAGCCACCACCCAACACATGATACATTCATTTTACCTAGAGAAAGAGGCATCCTTACTTGGCCCATACGCCTCCTCCTCCTCCCGGGAGTTTTAGTCAGGGCAATAATGCAAGACACACAGACTTGTTTCATCTAATGCGTTTTTTCCAAACTGTTGCATTTTTCAGGCACTGCCTAGTGGTATTAACTAGCCATTGATGGTAGCAAGTGAAAAATAGTGCTAGTACCTGCTCATCTAGTAGCAGTGCCTGGCAAACGCCTAATATTTATACACTAGCCAATGCCTGTCTTTAATGGGACTTCAGTGAAGGACACAGATAGTGCTTATAAATTGAGTGACTGATGGCAGATCAGGTTGGCCTTTTTATTACACCAGCAGTGGTTGTGATGACTCCAATGGAGGGACCATATGTTCCTCAGTGGTAACCTCCTCCCATGTGGCCAGTGGACAGCAGCCACGATCTGTTCCTGACCCTGGGGGGATGGCTATATGAGAGAGGATCACACGGGAGGAGACAACTACCAGGGGAAAAGCATGGCTCCATTGGATTACGCACTATATCCTCCCTTCAACCATGGAAAATATCCCCTTATATCCAGTACCCTAATGGCCTATTGCCATCAATCTGCATCCCCCTTAGGGAAAAAAGAGAAACCTATTCCCAGCACCTTTCAGACCAAGTAAACGTTCTCAAAAGACTTTGTCCAGAATTATCAAGAATACTTTTTCTAAAAGCTCCAAGAAAACCCTTTTCCACAAACTTTTTGCCAAGCTCCATGATTTAAGGGATAAAATCTCCAAGAGAATCTTGTTTTGTTCTAAGTTCCCTTCATGAAGAGCTGACTTGTCATGTGAAATCATTAAAAGAAACCTCCAAATACCGTACATCAAATAACATGTTTGGACTTCAATTTCCATAACCAGTACTGGGATGAGGAGGATGAGAGAATTGATGCAAACCACTGAGAGCCTCATACTTATTGAACATACTAATTTTTGGGGAAAAGCACAGGTACACATAACCTTTAAAAATGGCAAACACATTGCGAATAGCAGCACAGGGAAGACGTTGAATAGCCCGGTGAGGCAAGAGAATGCAGGAGACACAAGCGGGTATGGCAAGGCAGAGCGGCTTGACTGCTGTGAATGAAAGCCACGTGTGCTGAGCTGAAAGTGCTGTGGACATGCCAGGGTATTCCAGGGTGCTCGGCAGCTCACAGAGACAGAGTTGTCAATACTGGAGCCTGACCAGAAGCGAAGCCTCGCAGAATGTCATAGAGATGTCAGAGTTATCCGGAGTGTGCGGCACGCAGCAGAGGAATGCTGTGTAAGCACGAAAGGGACCAAAGATGCTGTGAAGAACCAGTTAGTTGTCCGAGACCAGGAGGGGGCCCCAGAGCATTTTGGTGACCGCGGCAATGGGAAACTGAGTATTGTAAAACTACAGAAACAGAAAGAAGCAGAACTGTGTTTGCAAGTGAAAAGGGCAGAAAGTCAAACAAGACCCCAATAACATATAAGCATATGGATTGCAGATGTGGGGCAGGAGCCTAAAACCGATACACCAAGTCAAAGAGGATATATGTAATTGTGAAAGTAAAGAGAAACTCTGAAGCACGAGAGGGAAGTCCTGGCAAGAGAAACATACCAGGAAGTTGAATGTGCATGGGTAAAGTCCTGCCAGTAAGCATACCAGTCACATGAAAGAGAAGTCCTGTCAAGAAGCATACCATTCACCTGGATGTATAAGTGAAGTCCTGGCAATAGAATACACCAGGCGTTTAGAAATATAATAAAATGTTCTGGCAGGAGATTACACCAGGCAGTTGGAAGAGACATTATTTTGAACCAAGAGGAAACGTGTCAAAGAATGACTGTGAAAGACATATAACTGTTTACCTAAAAATAGTATTGTGAGACAAGAGAAGTCACAAGGAACAGTTAGACGAAAAGATATTATTCAAGCATTGAAGAATCCAGGGGAAGGGAATCAACGCATGGAGCCAACATTTTTCCAACATGAAGAACATTTAAGTTGGAGCTATTCTATTTTTATCAATGAACACTTTTTTGCCAATATCAGGTTGAAGACATTTCCCTTGTCACTTTTGTCTGTAGTGTGAGGGTCAGGATAGAATGTTTAGACACAAGGACAGATTTTGATTTCTGACATCCTGACACACACAGTTCCTTAGTTTCTGTTTATTAAGTAGGGAATTCTTCTTAAAGCAGGTCTAGGTAGGCATTTTCGCAACCCATATAATTTAATAAAAGTCTTTTACCAATAACATGGTAACTTTGTGTCTGGCTTTCATTTCTGACTCCCCACAGTGTTTACAACTCCAGCTAAGTCATTAACTCTCAGAAGACTTAATTGAAAAACAATGTCAGGCATTTTGAGAGCAAAGTTTGAAGGTTATGCTTGATTCTAGGGAGCTGAAATATATTTTTTTATTTTTTATTAAAATGATATAGTTGTTACAAACTTTTCATTTATAAATATTTACAATTGAGGTTTCTTAAGCAAAAAAATGGAAACTTAGATGATAAAAACAAAAATATACCAATCAAGTAAAGCAAACAATCACGCAAAAATAAAAAGGAAAAGTTTCTTGATGTTAGTCTAAGTGCACACAAGATATCTAGTCATCAGGAGCTTCCCTTATGGTTTGTTAATGGTCTGTTGTCTAGTCCCAAGACATTCTGTAGCAATTGCACTATCGTAAAGATAAGTTTATTTTCTCAACCATTTATTATTAAAGACCATTGCATATTTGTGTCCATCTGTTGAGCCAATATGTTAAAATATTTGCCAAAGATCAGCCTTTTATGCATTTGTTCTGGGCATAGCATTAGTAAATGGTGGATTGTTTCTGGGACTTCTTTGTTTTTACAGAATCAGCAGTATCGGTCTTTTTGGAATTTGCCGTATCGTCGGCAGTTTTTCTCTTGTAGGTAGGTTGTTTAGTCGAATGTCCATGTAGATTGCGCGGACCTTATAGTCAGGGAATATTTCCATGTACTTTGGAATTTCATTTAATGCACGTATGTGTGATTGACATTGGAGAATTCTGGAATATAGGGTTTTGGCATTACAGGTTCTGATCCAATCATTGCTTGCCAGTTTGATTTCTGCATGCTGTGGTCTATTCATAAGCGTTTTGACTGATATTTCTTCATCCTTTAAGTGTCGAAGTAGTTGTTCTTTCCAGGTCCGCAGAACTGTATTGTTCATGGCGTTTGGGTTGTATTTCAGGATTTCTATAGCTGGTATGTTGTCTTTTATGAGAAGTTTTCGCAAGAGGTCTAGTTGTTTCCATGCAACTATTGATGATAGCGACTGTGTTGTGACTTCATAAGGAATTCTATCCATTGGGTATGAATCAGGCAGTCTTAGGTCTTTCCTCCAGACCATTGCCTCCAGTTTCATCCAGATTTTTGGTTGTGAATGGATCATTGCGTTGCTGCCATAAGTGATAACTGGAATTACTTTCTTACTATAGAAAGATATAATAGGCTTGAATGAAAAATTGCCATATTTCCGATGTAGGACACATCCTTGTCTGGCTAGCGATTGAGTTTTCCTTTCTAGAGTGTTAAACCAATGCTTTCTATTTTTGACTGGTTTAACGTAATGTCAAGGTATTTAAAGGTTGACACTTTTTCCAGACAGATCTCGTCAATAGTCAATTTCAATGGTCCTTGCTTCTTGAAGGGGCGTTTGACTAGAGCCACAACTTTGGCCTTTGTAGTATTGACACGCAGTTTGTTGGCCTTCGTGTAGTCCCCCATAAGGTCTAGACTCTGTTGTAAACCTGAAATAGTGTTGTCCAATAAAATAATATCGTCGGCATAGAACAATGCTTGCACTGAGACGGAGTTCAGTTTCGGAGGGTTTAGAGACAAGTTGTTTAGATGATCTTCGCAGTCTGCTGTGTATAGGTTGTACAAGGTGGCTGCCAAGGGGCATCCCTGTTTTAAACCTTTCAATGTATTTATCAAAGGGGTAGTTGTGCTATCCTTTGAGAGTCTCACTGCAATTGTGGTGTTAGAGTATAATATCTTTATTGGTTCTAAGATCTCAGTCGGGCAGTTCCGTGCTGATAATTTTTCCCATTTTTGTTCTCGATATGGGGTCAAATGCCATATGTAGATCTATAAATGCTGCGTAGATTGATGTTTTCTTTTCTACGGCTTAATTCTTGATCAGGTTCATTATGAGGAGGTTTACGTTTGTTCCAACATTAGGCGTAAAATCAGTTTGCCTCACTGAGAATCACTTTGTTTTCGTGGCCCACTCCTTTAGTTTTTTAAGGAGTAAATGCTGCAAAGACTTTACCTAATGGGTCCAGTAATGCGATTGGTCTGAAGTTCTGCGGACTGTCTCGTGAGCCCTGTTTGTATATTGGGACGATAGTTGCTGTTTGCCACAATGGAGGAATTTTTTTCAGTTTGTTTATGATCTCTAATAGTTGTGTCATAAAGACGATCCATAACTCAACATTTTGTTTTAGAATCGCGTTTGAAAGACCATCAGGTCCCGGGGGCTCGTGAGGTGTTCAGTTTGTGCAAAATCTGAGACAGTTCTTCTTTGTCGTAAAATATTTTGCACGTTTTAGTCAGGGTCTGTTCGACAGCGGATGTGGGAATAGGATGGTCATTATATATAGTTGTAATATGGTCTATCCAGTTTTGTTTGGAGACATTTGCTATCTGTAGCTGTTTGTTATTGTCGTTATTGTTTAAAAGATTCCACAGCACTCTTGAATTATGATTCTTATATGCCTTCATGATGGCTTCTGCATCATCTTGTAGTAAAGTTGCCCGGTAGGGTTTTCGCCAGTTCACATAGGCTTGTTTTAATTTTTTCTTCTGTAAACTGGTTGAGATTCCATTTGTGGGGTTTAGGGTGTGTATGGCCTTGCATATCTCTTTTTTTATCTGCGCAAGTTCAAGATTGTAGTGATGGTTATGTAGCTTCATTTTGTTCCTCTTGTTTGGTTTTAAAAAAGGAATCCGAAAAACTTCATAGTTAAGTTTGTCTGTGTCTGGCGTTGTTGGTAATTGGATGCGGTTTATAAGATCCCTTATTTGTTCATAGGTCAGGCGCAATCTACAATTTTTGCCAATGACTTCTATCTGTGTGCACGGGTCTGTCTTCCTAGCTTGGGCCAGACCGGAGCATTTGACTATTACTTGATGATGATCACTTCTTGTCGTAGGCTTACTAAAAGTTTCTGTGATAGATTCCATTAGTTCTGCTGATAGGTATATATAGTCTATTATAGCAGTTGCTTTACCACTGAACCACGTTGGTAGGGTCATGTTCATATGATCCTTAGCTTGTTCTTCTTGCTTTAGGTTTTGGATGAAGATTTATTTCTGCCACTTTTTTGCACGCATAGACAGCTCAGCATGCTCCATTCGTTGACCGAGCTATTTGTATAGGTGTATGTTTAAGTCACCACATATGAAGAATTTGGCATGCAGGAGTTCTGCGATTGTTTCATCTATGGTTAAAAATACTCCATCTAGGAATGTATTATCGTTTAGACTTGCAGGATTCCAGTATACATTCATAATGGATATAAGTCGATCACATTTGTTCTTGCCAGTGCATTGAATTTGGACTACGGTGTTTTGTGTCCATGGATTAAGGTTTTTACGGCTTACGATTGACCATTGCGGTGACATTTTTATTAGTGTTGGAGGATTTCAGCCGGTCTGCCATGTGTTCCTTTTATTACAGGGTTCAAAAAAGTCATGAAGCCATCACAGCTTGGTGGTTTCATCAGCCATGTTTCTTGTAGGCAGAGCATGTTTATTGTTTCTAGATCCTGGGCTGGCTGGTTGAATAGATGGCTATTACCCCTTGTATTACAAGTGCATAACAAATAATGTTTCACATGAGGAAGTGCTTTGGGTGGGGCAGGGCAGCAACTGGGTGGAAATGGCCATAGGGATTAGCATAGCCATGGGCAGTCAATTGGTGAGCAAATAACCAAACAACACCTTCAAGCTTTGTGTTGCTCCTTATATGCCATTTTCCCTATCTGTACTCTAATGCAATAGTTTTGGCTTATAGGTGGCCATACCTTCTTATAGCCTAAACTAATAAGATGACTCAATGCCCCTCCCGGACCACAGAGTCCACAATGCATGGCAACCAATCAGTTTGCTGATTGGACACATGCTGCTCACTGCTGGCTCCAGAGCTGGGATGACAGCTAGGAACTAGGACAACAGTATTGGCAATGCCAACAGTTTGGGTTTGTGTGTAGTCATAGGAAAGGCACTTGCCAGGCACTGCTGCAGTGGTATTAACTGCCTATTGATGGTAGCTGGTGCAAAATGGTGTATACCTGGGAGTCTAATAGCAGTGTTTTCTGTTTGTCTTGTCTGCACCTTCATGCCTACAGGTTTATGGATGCGCGTTACAAATAATTTAAAGTAAAGTTAAAGTAAAGTGCTGGCAAATGCCTAATACTTATTTGCAAGACAAATGTGTTGGCTTTGTGAATGCTTGTTTTTAACAGGAATTCAGTGAAGGACTTGCATAGTGCTTTTAAAAGTGGCTGTACGCAGGCCCTGTTAAGACAGTTTTATTACACTAGTAACCTAGGAACTCGGTGGGAATGGACATAGGTTTTTGCATAGCCATGAGCAGTCAACGGGTGGGCAAATAACCAAGCAACAACTACATGTTTTGTGACCCTCCACTTATGCCATTTCTCCCTATCTGTCATCTAATTTAATAATTTATATTATAGGTGGATTAAAGTGCCCCCGATCGCCCAAATAAAAAAAAAAACAGCAGTGATAATTGACATGGAGGTGTTCATGTTGTCTGATGGCTCCACCTCTCCTTGCAGTGAGCCAATTATTTGTCACTGTTCTCTCTGCCTTCCCTGACTGCTGAAGGTGGCTGTGGGTGTGAAAGCGAATGAGCGTGACTGGGTGAGCCTCAGAGCCAAGCAG
Source organism: Ambystoma mexicanum (assembly GCF_040938575.1). NCBI lineage: Eukaryota > Metazoa > Chordata > Amphibia > Caudata > Ambystomatidae > Ambystoma > Ambystoma mexicanum. The sequence goes on along the minus strand of NC_090930.1, from coordinate 1,244,846,679 downwards.
CAAAAGGGCCCATGCTTTGAAACGCAGCAGGCCCTGGCTTCTTTCCTGATTCCTGCCTGCTTTGGATCAGATGCTTCTCCTACTCCTCTGCAGGTGGCACACTGCAGCAGCTTGCCTGAGGCGGCTACTCTGCCTCTGCCCTCCCTTGGTTTGTGGTGTAGCAGGTCTCCACCATTGTTATTGTTTGCCTGTCCTCCATGATCAGCAGTTTCTTTTTGCTCCCCACAGTCTATCTAGCACAGAAGGAAAGCCAGCCAGGAGTCAGGGGACCTCTCCCTCGAATTGCTCTTCCTCAAGGCTTGAGGCGAAAGAGACAATTAGTCATCAAATTGGTGAAGGTACATACATACATTGATCATCAATGCAGAGTCGTCACAAAATAGGTGCCAGCCAGAGGGCCAAACTGCCCTCGGCCTCACAGGACACGGACACCTCGTGGGGTGGGGGTTCCTCATGTGATGTGTTGTAGGTTATTATTTGCATAGCACATCTGGCATCTGAGTCAAAGTCCCAGTGACTACAAATTGGAATGTGTGACCTACCGTCCACATTATTGAGTTTAGCATTCAGGTACCACCATTTAAATCCAAGCTTCAGTACATGATCAGCACTGCGTTATTCTGGACCAATGTTCGCATCTCCCCAAGTCTAAAAGTGCGATTATGTGGAATAGCATGTGAAACTGTAGCCGCCAGCTGCTGTGCTGCTGTGTGCTATATCTCCCCTCGCTTCTAGGATTCTCAAATATGTCCTCCAGAGCCCCCAGGCCAGATTCTTATGTGCATGGTAGAGCATGTTTAGGGGAGTCCTATCGCCATCTATCTCAAATATCAGCTTTTATCCAGCAGGATACGGGAGATGGGCAGTAACAGTTCACCTTTTACATTACGTTGTATTTGTAATAACCTCCTCAGAGTACAAAAAATATACAAAAAGTTAGAGGAAAAGGAAATGAGGCGCTGAGCTCTGCAACCTGCAGGGCACCAATTCTAAACCCCATCAGGGTCGACTCAGCCTTTTATCCTTTCAGAATCAGTACCGTTTAGCTGATCATTGAAACCCTTGATTACTTAAGTGCCAGATTAGATTAAAGTGCATGAAATAACACTCATACATAACTCATACATTTTTTTTTAAATGCTTGTCTGAGGAAGAAACGCAGTTGTCACATTGGGGGAGGGAGCATGAGAAGGGCATGGACAGGTCCTGGAACGTATTTCTGGCATGGCAGCCACCCCTGAGCCCTTGATTCTGCAAGGTACACTTCATCCATGTGGTCCATAAATAAGTGTATGGTTTCAGAAAGCATGGATCTATAGCCTGAGAGGGCAACAATACTGAGAGCAAGTGAGTATTGTTTTCGCACAACATGGTGTAAGAGCTGAATCATGTCTTTGGGCCTCATTAGAAGTTTGGGGTTAAGTAGATAAAGTGGCGGTAAAATAATTACCGTCACTTTTACCACTCTGTAGAATTATGCCTTACAGAAACTAGTCTCTAATTACATTGGCAGAATTACCACCAGCGGAATTACCCTCGTAATCCAGCGGAATTAGAGCTGGGCCTAATTCCGTCAGCTGAATTACTGGCCTTAACATAAATGGTATTTCCATGGTATTACAAGTGGAAATACAGCTGATTTGCCACCAACATTCAGCAATAATTCAGCAGAGAATACAGAGGTAAATGCACACTGGTGATGGAAATTAAATCCAAGGTGCTCCCAATCCACTCAGGAAAAGTATATAAGGTCCACACCTTCCCAAAACACACATCCAAGCAAAATTCAGCCACAACCAGACCTTGACTATGGGGCCAACGCCCTGCTACTATTCATCGAGCTACAGCAGCAAGCATGCCATAAGCAGGGAAGGAGACGGGCACCACAAATGCACAGGACAGGTGTGCTGCAGAGGCCCCCCATAAAAAGTGTCCACCCATCACTTTGGACAGTGGCAGACAACCAATTAATGACACTCTATTGGTTGTACTGGCACATCATCACAGACCTACTGGGCCTGATCTCCAGAGTGCAATCACTAACAGAACTGAAATCCCCCCCTCACTGGTAAATCTTCTGTGCCACAGGTGGATTTCAGCACACTATTGGGATGCTGAATGAAATTCCAACATGCTTAAACGTGCTGCAGCAAGTCTGGGATGTGCTCATGAGGCATGCCCATCAGCACATCATTATGCCCGTTACCTAGGTGCAGGTGCATGCATCCAAGGCACAGTTCTACGCCATTGTCCAGTTCCCCAACACCATAGCAGAGTGGATAGTCCACATGGGGCATAAGTAGCCTCCCAGGCAGCGGAGCATGCATACCAGAACAGGAAAATGGTGCATTCCATGAATATCTTTTTTTTTTATTATTTTATTTTTATTTGTTTATAGTTACATAGTAACTTTTACAAATGATTTCTTTGTGGTTTAAAACAGCATAATTAATACAAGTTTTACATAACAGCATAATTAATACAAGTTTTACATAACATATTTTCCTCTATACGAAATTCATATTTCCCACCTATAATTCAGTTTTTACAATGCTGTACAGTTAAAAGAAAAAAAGATAAAAATCGTTTACACAAATTCTGAATGTCCCTTATAACATATCCTGATACTTTCCATTCATAAAAATTGCACTAAATGCTTGATCGCATGCCCTGTAGAATAGGCCATTTACCCTTTAATTAAAGACAACAAGAGGTCTTTAAGAACCTGACTACGGCAATCTGTAGTTTGATTCTTTTACTGTGTAACATATCGAGCCACAAAAGATCTAAATCAACACATTCTGCATTTGGTACATACATGCTAAAGTGAGTAATACGTTCGTTCCTAAGTCCGTTACACCTGGTCAGTAGATGCTCCAAGGTCTCCAGATTTTCCTTTTGTTTACAGAATCTACAAAAGGAATATCCCTTACTCTGACCACTTCTAATAACTACTATTTGTCCCGTACTTAGCACATTGAAGCGAAATCTCATATACTCATGTCTCCAGGTTTTATCGGGAAATTTTAATAGATATGGTGCAAGCTCCCCCATTTGTTTATATTCCGAGACCATATGGTTATATAAATGAGTCATCTGAACCTCTTGGACTGTTGAATTCCAATCTGAATGAAGCAAGAGTTTTTTTTTATTTTCATTGGGTTCCTAATAAGTGTATCTCTATGGATCCCTAATTTGTCCAGAATTTCATTTGCTTCTTCCAACATGTCCCTGAGGTACTTTGATCTAGGAGCGCCACTCTTAATGCCTCTGCCCATTATATCATATATAGTAGTATCTTTGCTAATTAACAGCTTCCTAAATAGGGCCATTCTGCGCCATTCTATGGTGCTTCTAATCAAATGCAAGCCAAGCTCATATCTTAATGCTACCAAAGGCATGCATTTTGGCAAGCAATGTACCATCGTTTTTACGATTTTGGATTCAAATGCAGTTACTTCCATCCGGCACCATAACGGCGCAAGTTCTAATCCATGGCACAGTTGAGGCACTATTCTGTTTTTATACAGGCGAATACAGGTCAATGAAGAGAATTTACCATATTTTCCATCAACTTTACATAGTTGAGAAACCATAGGAGTGATTTTCGATTCCAATAAAGCCCTAAAGTTTGCCTTGTTCTTGTTTCCAAAAACTGGGTAGCCTAGATATCTTATTACATTCCTTGTCAGTAATTTTTCGTGATTTAGAAATAGTGTGTTCATTTTTTGTTTTTTCTTATTTGACAAACACACAATCGCTGCTTTTGAATAATTAATTTTTAGTGCATTTTTGATAATGTATTCTTTAAAAGCAGTTAAGAGTCGTTGGAGGCCTCCGGGGGTGTGTTCATAGAGAGTCCCGTCATCGGCATAGGAAGTCCACTTGATCTTGGTTCCCTCCACTTTAGGTGAATTTATACCCAATTTATTAAAACTCTCTCTTTTATCGGAGAAGTATAAATTGAATAAAGTTGGAGCATATATGCAGCCCTGCCTAAGTCCATTTTTAACCCTTATTTCTTGGGACAAATTTACTTCCATACTAAGTCGGATCTTAATTCTAGATTCCTGGTGCATGTTGTAAACAATTGACAATAGAGAATCAGGTATCCCAAGGTGTGTTTATTTTGTCCACAATATTGATCTATCGACTAAATTGAAAGCAGATGTTAAGTCAATTGATGCCAAGTAGATAGGGAGATTTCTGGGGGTCCATGCCGCTCTTTGCATAATATTTATTAAAAGACCTCCTGCATCAGTACCTACATTCCTTATAAAGCCAAACTGAAAGGGCGACAGAATATTACACAGATCCATCCAGTTCCGAATACGCTCTAAAACTAGGCTTGCAAATATTTTGGAATCAACATCCAAAAGGGCTATTGGCCTATAGCTAGTTGGTAAAGCCCTGTCCCCTTTCTTGTAAATTGGGACTACGTAAGACATTCTCCAGCTATTTGGAATTAGATGTTTCTTTATGATGTCTTTAAAAAAAAAATTGCATTTTGGCCCATAAGTAAGCTTTCTCTTTCATAACCCTGTTGCAGAGCAAGTTTAGCCCGGGGGCCCTGGATGGAGAGCTTTTCACAATAATATATTCAATATCTTTAACACAAAAGGGAATATTCCATGTGGCATTTTCAGTCTCTGGTAACGGGACCCATACCACAGTTGGTGGAGGATACAGGCTACTAAAGTGTCCTTCCCACTTCTCTGCATTAACACAAGTTGTCAGAACTTTTGTTTGGGCTTGCCCTCCATTGTTAACCAGTGCCAAGAATCGGCGGGTATTTACATCGTACAACGCTCTTAGCATAGCCTCTGCATCTCCCTGAAGGAGCTTTGCGCGCATACACCTTAACTTCGATTTCCATTTATTTTTTATTTTGTGAAGTTCCTGGACTTCCTCCATTGTAGGAGGGCTTGCACAATGCCTACGAAAACCAGAGACTTCACGATTTCTTCCCTGCTTAAGTGTTCTCATTTCGACAGAGTATGCGTGCTTGTGCCCTCCCGTACTTTTTACCATATATTTGATTCCCACTTTATCTCTGATTACGTATTCGATGTAATATCCAAAGGAGTCGTGACAGTACATTTTTTTTTTTTTGGGCATACACATTATTTTCAAAATCTGCCAGGAATAGTACATTTACTTTCTCGATGTTCGTTTTATGCCAGGAGATTCTGTTCAAATTGGTATTCGTTTCCACTCTTATGTTGTAGTATTTATCACCCCCATCATACGTGTCTACCCACAATGTCATTATTAACAATTTATGAGCACTCTCCTTTGTACCAGTCAAAGCAAAATCCTGGGCAAGATTAAAAATGTTGGTACTAACAAAGATATAATCTATAGTGGATGCCCATTTACCATTAGACCATGTTGTTTTGTCCATTGAGTCTTCCATTAAGTCATTTACTCCTTGCAGGCCCCAACCTCCCAGTAAGACGGTCCATATGCCCCCTGTTGACATTTCCGTGAGTCAATTCTTTCACCAATTTTACGACCAGACGTGTACTCATTTCTACCTTCGTCCAAGCATATTTCAGAATTATAATCCCCACACATGATTATGTGTAATTCCTCATTCATATCCTGACATTCTTGTATTACAGTGTCTATGGCATCGATAAATGCCTTTAGATCACCTTCAGGTTGCCAGTATATATTTAAATTAAGAGGAGTATGGGTTGCCTCCTGCAATGTATTTTAACACGGGTTGCTATACATCCTTTACTTATATTAAACATTTTTAAGGTTTTAAAGTGAATATTGTTCTTCAAAGCAATTAAGAGACCCCCTGAAGGTCTCCCCCTTAGCTTTTTCTGTGCTAGTTCCTGAAATACAGTAAAACCATCTAATACTATTGGGGTAACCACCCACGTTTCTTGTATACATAGGACAGAATAGGTAGAGAGCACCGAACATGTATCATAAGAGTATAGCAAGGCTCGCGATCCCCTAGGATTCCATGATAGGAAGCTGAGTTTTGCCATACTCTAGGTCGAATCTTTCATTCCTTGAATTTTGGAGATTGATTCTTGCAGAGTCAGTGCAAGCCGCCTTAACTCAGCCATCTCATTCAGTCTCTACTGTCGAGCTTCTTTCTTCTTCTCAATTTTTCCTCCCTTGCGTCTCACTGGGATATCCTCCCATCTCTCTTCCCTGTTTTTTCCCCGAGCCCTGACTGAAGTCTACTATGTCGTACCCAAATCATTGAAGTTCCACTCCTTCCGTAAGTGCCAGTTCATATGTGGCTCTTGAGTAGAACACAATCCTAAAACAATCGTTTTGTGTAGGGTGTATGTAATCAATGAGCTTAATATCACTTGATGTAATTAGGGAGAGCCGGGTATCTCATTGAACAGGGAGAGTATCCGTCCTGTGTGTAATGAGGAGGGACCTCCTATTGTGAGCATGAAATTTAATATGAGGCTAGGGTCATCCACGAATTTCGGCTCTCTCCATTCTCTTTGATTTTCTGGCCAAGCACTATATAGAGTTTTCTCTTGCCTCTCTATCCTTGAGTTTCTACTAGTTTCCCCCTCCCTATTCTTCCCTCTCTCGTTGTCCCTTTTCCCTTCCTTATTACAATTGTACTCCCTGCCTTGTTCATGGCCCTGCTTTATGTTCCACATTTCGGCTATCTCCCTAATCCGGTCTTCAAAATCCTTAGGCTCATTTCTAGATTTATTTACTATTGGCCCCCCGTCCTTACATTCTGCTCCCTGGTCCCTCCCACCTTCCTGTGTGTTTATCAGAACCGTCCCTTGTTTCTGTACGATCTCTCGTTTTTCTCTCCTGATTTTTATTTTCTTCCACAACTCCTTGCGAAACAAATCTCTGCTGTTGTCCCCCACAACCTTTATGAGCAAATGACGATGGTCCAGATGAAGGAGTAGATCCCAACGTAGAGGGGTTCTGCAGAATTTTGATAAGAGCCTCTTGTACCAACTTTTTAATATCTTCACTAGGTGTCATTTGCCGCTCACTACTATTTGTATCCTCACTACCATACTCTCCCGCTGATTTCGTCTCCTCAGACTGTTTAGAGCTAATAAGATCTTTTTGGCTATCTACTGCCTTACTGGGTATTTTGACTTCTTCTGCTTTTTCCACCTTATCGGGGACTCTGTCTGCTATAGACTTTTGCTTATTTTTTACACCAAAAAATTGCTGAATGCTCCTTTCCTCCTTAATAATTTTGACTTTACTTCCGTTCTGTTTCTTTTGTATTTTTTATTATCATTTTTTTTATTTGCCTTGGACCCTTTATTTTTGGAATTAGCTTTGCTCATTTTCCCTTTATGATTCATAGCTTCTGATAGTGTATTTGTGGTTTCTCCATATTCCTTACTGTTATTCTCCGATTGGGTACCCACAGTAGTGTCCATTTCATTCTTTCTGAAAGAATCTTGTTTATCCCATATTTCCTTCACCTCCAAAGCTATTTTGCTTTCTTCATTTAACTGGGTGAAGTCTAGTTGGCCTCCCTCTACTGATAGGCTACATATATCTTTAATGTTAGAGGAGGTATTTTTCATTTTAGGAGAAGGTTGATTTTTTGATTTTTTAGACTCCATTGCAGTACTCCCCTTCTCACTCTTGGCTCTTCTCTTCAGGGCCCTTGCTCTCATTTTCTTTTCTCTGTGTGAAACAACATACACATTCCTGCTCTGATCACCTCCATTTTCCTGATTTTGTACTTGCATTTGGGCATCCTCATCCTCCAACACCTTCAGTAGTGCTGATGGACTATCCAGCATTTTTCCTACTTTCTGCTCTTTGGTCATTGCTGCATTAATTTCTGTTTTCCCCCGCAGCCTCTCGCCTTGTTGCTCCACATTTTTAATTTTATCTTGGTTAATTAGTATCATTCTTTTCAATTCATTAGCATCTTCCCAAATTATTTTCCCATTACATTCATTCTCACAAGGTTCTTTTTCTGTTTGGGAGCCTTTATTAAGCATTATCTTATTACTCTTAGTGGGGGTCTGTAGACTTTTCTTTTTTACTCATATTTAAGGCATGTACAAATCCCTCCAGCCTACTCATTTTTTCTGTACACTCTTCCATCATGTATCTTAACTCCTGTATCTCGCCATGAGTCCTTTCGTGCCCCTTATCCAGGAGGTTGAGTATCCTGGTTAGGACCAGAAAAGACTCAATTTCTGACATGATTTCACCCCCTTCTAGTTCCTTGCTGGGCTGGGTATACATCAGTTCCTCAGTCTCATGACTCCTAGGGGGAACAGAGTTGGTCGGGCTAGAGCATTTGTTTGGATTTGACTTGCCATCGCCCATTTCCCCGCCTACAAAAATGGCCATTGTTTCACCCATTTTGTTCTCATAATGGTCATTTTTTTTAAGATCTCGTACTCGTCCATTATTCCAATAGTGGATTTGTGTAGACGTACATTTTCAAGTCCACCTCCCCTAGCCCTTGCAAGAGTGGAAGGGCCAGTAGACAGCTTGACCCTTCTGTCTAACTCCACACTTACTGCTGGGGCCAGGAGGGACCTGTCCAGCTGAAGTGTGGAGGGCAGGGAATCATCCATATTTAGTACCAACAGTTTTTCTGGTATTTTTTGCATGCTTAAGAAACTTTTCTGCGCTGTCTGTTCAAGCAGGTCTGTCTTCTTGAATGATTCCATTTGTGCCATTATCTGATCACTAACTACATTTGTTAGCGGCGGAAAATCTATACCACTTAGTTCGCATTTGTCCATCTCAACCACCCTCAGGGCACCCCTAGCATCTTCATCATTCATTTTAGTGGGGAGGGGACTTATCACTAAGGGATTTATTGTCTGTGTAAATACAAAAGACCCACTTGCAATGATTGTATTTTGCCTCGTCAATTTGCCTCTTGTGTTTTGCTTCTCCACTTTTTTATGGGCCCCACACTGTGTTGGTATTGTGCCACTCCTTAGGTTTCCCACCATACTCCCCGTACAGGAACACGCTCTCACCAGAGAGGACACAGGACTTTTTTTTTTTCTTTTACCGCCTGCTACTATGCAGCGAAGTGAACAAGCCCTTCGACAGAGCCCGAGATACAAATTGATATTTCAATCGCGATACCTCTCGTTCTACCTCTATGACGAGGACCAATTACAACCTCTCTCACCTCTCTCACTCGATGCTTGTAATTACATGAACAGCATTTCGTGGCCCCGAGCCCCGGACCCCCAGGACAAACAGGCGAAACAGGCACTTCTGGGCACTTCTCGGTGCGCGCACGCTGGTGCGCGCGGCAGTGCCTATTTGTCAACGTTTCCAGGTTTGTGGGCGGGGCTTGTCTCTAGAAGCGATATATATGAATATTTAGGGGACGTATTGTATACTTGAAAAGTATATATGCATATTCAGGTATTCAGGTACTAAATGCCTCACCCTAGCAACAGAAAAAAGCTTAAATCAGTCCATGAAAGTCCACTTGAAAATCCACAGAAACACGGTGATCACAAGCATGGCAGGCACAGCAGGCTCTCCCCAGGCGAAACAGGCACTTCCGGGCACTTCTCGGTGCGCGTGCGGCAGTGCCTATTTGTCAATGTTTCTGGGTTTGTGGGCGGGGCTTGTCTCCTGGCTGAGGTACTCGATATTTCACTGGATCATCTTTTCCCATTGGTCTTACTTCTCGAGCTGTTTTTGTCCGCCAGTGAGGACCACCTACTTCTTCATACAGCCTGATTCAAAACAAATCGAGCGAGAAACCGCCTCCAGCGCACGAGTCCTAACAGCCATCACAGCCACTTAAAAATGCCACTTGCAAAATGAGTATGCCATGAATATACAGATGACATATGAGTATGACCTCACCATCAGCCACTGCTGCACCTGATTCCATCCTGCCACACATGATACCATGATACTGAGGAACAGCACCCTACTATTGTACATGAACGCACACAGAGGACAGTGTACCTGGCTTGTGGGTAAGTAGTAGTAGTCAATCTGACAAAGACATAGCATAGTGACACACATGGAGAACGGAATGAGAACACATGTGAGCAAACTACAAGCCTCATAATGCATCACCAAGAAAACAATGAATAGCCCATGACCAATTTACCTCAGTCCAGATACTGACCTCAGGTGAGTTTAGGACATCCTGGCATGGAAGGTAGAAGACACACAATTAGTGACAACAAGCAATGCCCCTGTCAAAGCCTTTCCCTGCCAATGCATGGCCATAGCGCAGTACATGACCTTGCACCATTGCCATAGTGTCATCTTCATGGGTGATATCAGCGCATATACACACATCCATGATGAATGATACTGCAAACACTGTGAATGACTGCAAGTGCACTCTGTAGGCCAATACCTCCGCACCAATAGTGGTGCAAGTTTTGTCATCCACATGCACAGATGCATGCACGTAGGCCAATGGCACAATAGGTCTAAATACATGTACCTCGACAGACAAATGGCCATGTCTGACACTGTGCATCCTATCTCTTGTAGGTGACTTGGCTATCCGCAGTTATCCTGGCCTATGGCACCTGTGAGGAACCCTCTTACACCGCAAAAGATTGCCTATAATGAGGCCCATAGGAGGACCAGGAAATTCATTGAGCGTACCTTCATACTGCTGAAAGCTAGATTCAGGTGCATCCACCAGAAAGGTGGTGCACTCATGTACAGCCCTGAGAAATATGAGGAGTCAGTGATGCGAGGCAGATAACTGCTTGTAGTTTTCTCAAGGTATAACATTTTGTCAAAGTAAATGTTTCCAAATAAAGCATTGCTTGCCCTACTCTACCGAGGAATTCCCTACCTAGTCTAAAAGCTAAGGGATCAATCTCTAACATGGGTAAACTGGCCCTCACTCTAAACCACAAACATACATAGTAAATGATAAAACAAGACAAGATAATAAACACTATTAAACAATAGTTGGACGTCCTTCGCCTGCCATGGGTAAGATCCTTTCCCCAAGTTTTAGAGTCAACTTCAAAATGTTCAAAGGAAAAGAAAAGTCTTGATGCTTTCTTATCAGTTCCAGGTCAAAGCAAAAGTTCATCAAACTAAAATCCACTGGCCACAATTCTGTGCTATTGGTTCAAAAGATCCCCTTCCAATTCCGGCAAAGAAAATAGCACCAATGGTAGCCCTGGTTATGATGATAAATTGTCTTCTCTTCAATATTATTTCACAAAGGTCAAAAGAATATGTAATACATACTTTCAGGACTTCTCAAGCTACAACGTTACAATTGGTTAGGACTTCTTCAGTACATTTGGTATATTTGTCAGGATGCTTCGCTTTGCATTGCTATTTCCCTTTTAACAACCACCCTTCTGCTGTTGTTACTGTGAGAACCGTTACTCTTGTTCCACATTATGCCACTACTTCAAACCCCTCCAATGTGACATCTGTGGACAATTTTGTATACCACCACAGTTCAGGTACTTCTACCACAGTTTTGTACATCTGAATTGTCATGGCAAAATCTGACCAGACACTGAAACCTCTTCAGGTAGGCAAGGCACTTTTCCCTTCAATGACTATCTAAAAGAGGGCAGCCTTTTTGCCTCTTTCGTCTGTCTGACTGCCACAAGAATATAATTACAATTGTTCAGCACTTTAGAATTATTAGGCATGTATTGACAAGACACTTCCAATTATTCATGTAGGCAAGGCACGCACAAACCAACAGTCAAACCAAAAGATTGAATCAAACTCTGGAGCATTATTTACATTGTTTTTTGTTAGCACTTCAACACAATTGGAAGTATCTATTACCTTTGACTGAGTTTGCCTATAACAAGTCACACCACAGTTCCATCAACACTTCTCTCTTTTTGCACCTTTGGCTATGAACCTTCCGGCATACCCACAGTGACTCTCTCCAGCCCCCTTGGGCATTCTCAAGACACATTGATGGACTCAATCAAAAAAGGACACATTGAAGCCCTTTCTGCATTAACCCATTCCAGAGCTCTACAAAAGAAACATGCTGACAAAAAGAGAACCAAGGCTCCTACCTTCCAGACAGGGGACAAAGTATGGTTGGCCGCCATCTGGTACCCTCCAATCTATCCCCTCGATACTTTGGGCCTTATACCATTATGGCGACTATTGGACCAGTAGCTTATCAAATATGTCTTCCTCCATCATGGACCCGGATTCATCCTGTCTTTCATATGTCCCAGTTGAAACTCTACCTATCAGATTGGTTTGACAGGAAAACTCACCTTCCCCAATTGACACTCAATCCGGTCTAGAATACAAATTTGCTGTGATATGTGATTCCCGCTATTATCGGGGTCAACTTCAGTACTTAATCGACTGGATGGGATGTGCTCCATGTAATTGCACTTGGGAACCAGCTTCCCATGTACATGCCCCTACATGTATCAAATGATTCCACAGGTCACAACCCTGGAAACCTGGTCCCTATCCCAAACAAGGGGGGCATACTGTACACATAGGTATTCCTCGTGGAAAAAAGTGGAAATTCCACAAGTGAATTCCCATGTTTGCCATTTCCAACATGGCTGCCTTCTGATCCATTCTATCCATCTCCTTTCACCGGTCTAGTGTTTTTCAATATGGCTGCCATTCCCTTTAAACTTTCTCAGTGCTCGGCAGACGGCACATTACTTTAAAGCTGACTACTATCACTCTGCCGGTCGGAACTCTACCGGTCAGAATTTCAAGTAAGTGCCTTTCTTTCTTCCATTCTGCACTGCCCCTTCTTTCTTGAGCCTATTCCTCTCTCTCTTCTACTTTCCTGAGCCCTCTCCCGGCTACTTGTATCTTGCTTTCCTTTCGGGGACCCGATATTTCAAGTGAGATTCTAGGAGCTTGCAAACCTCCCCCCGACACTCGCATCATTCACAATTACACCCATTTGTGTTCTTCGTGTCACGTGTGGGGACTAACCAATTCAGTGCTCCACTAAGAAAGGAAAGCTTTCATGGTATCTCGCGTGCCACCTACAGCGTAGTCTTCTGCAAGGAGAAACCTTTTATGGCATGTTCTGTGCCGCGTTCCAGAGAGTTCATCATTAACACAGATAAACATTTCCGAAATCCTTATGTTGTGAGCCACTGCTTCAACTTTAAGTACTGCACTGCTGTTTCTCTGCCTTTCACAAGACTTGAGAACTCTTAAAACTTAAGCTTTATTATCAAGGACATCTACCTGTTATGCAGTTCCTCAGGATCTACATTACGCAACCAATGCGTCAGTTTCCAGTTAAAGCGTAACACATGCACCTTTCCTCCAGTTTAAGAGATTGAGATCCTTCTTACGGTAAGCACAAAGATCAATCACCTGGGAATCTTCCCACAATATCCATACCACCACTCTTATCCCTATATCCCAGTTCCAATCTAAAACCATTTTCATTTTATTTCCTTTTTTGGTTCCTTCTTGATAGAAGAACTCATGGTGTATGTGCACAGGCAAAGAAACCATCCCTTTCCAAATTCATTCTGAAATCAGCTCTAATAAACATCCTTCAATCTGCAAGGGTTTCTTCCCCAGGAGGGTTTCCCCTATTGGACCTGTGTTCCTGAATTATCATTTCACGTTCATAGGTGTAGTGGGGAAGGCTCCCCACAAACATCTCTCTGTACCTGTGTTCCATCGGGTAAGGGTTCTGTGAACCAAACATACATTCAATTGTATAGTCCTCGTTGTAACCTGCTAACAGTCATAACAATAATAGGCGCATACTGTCCGAATACAATAAAGGCGAGTCATGAAGCAATGTAACTTTGTAAAGAAATGAGGGGATGCAAATACATGGTACACTTGTCTGCTTACCTCTATTATCACAGAGTCTAGCGGGAGACCATAGCATGTAAGAATGATGCATGGCGGAATCACATTGCACGAGTGCAGCGTATAGAAAGTATTGTAAGTGTGGTAATGCATGAGTCACCCAGAGCACCGACCATTGGCAGACAAGTCCAGACAGGAAGTAATGGGCTTTCTCATTGGCCTTTGTCAGGAGCCGGCTCCTCTTTTGTACAACAAAGGCAAATATGGGCCATTCGGATTGCACATGGAAGGAGTGCTGCAGACAGGCTTCAAATGGACTAACATAGCAGCCATTTCAGAGCCCCTCGGCTTGCCTTCTGCTTCTGGCACTGGGCTCCTGCACACTCAGGGCTCTGCAATCACAGCAACTCGACTCAAATCGGGAAACTTTCACTTCCAGCACGTCTTCCTCTGCACAGACTCTGCAATACAGGTTTTGGGACCACAGGACCCTCTCAGAAGTTGCAGGTGAAATCTGCTGTCTCCACGTTCCGGCGTTCCTTCTGTGGTTCGAATTCCTTGTGACTTGCCAGCCTCATGCTTCTCCTCTACTACTACTGCCAGCCTTCCAACTCCTGATCCAGCTCCTTCTTTACCTCCTACGTTCCCGCTGGGGCCTTTCATGCCTGACAATAGACTTCAGGTGTGAGCCATTAGCTTCAATTGCCTGACTCCTGCAATGGCTACTAGACGTCATTGCCGGACTAGTATATCTACATGCCTCTTCAGCCCTCTTCCTTGTCGCAGTTCCTTTACGATTCTGGGACATGTAATTCTTTTCAACAAAGTTAGGTTTTCAACTTCTTGATTCTTTATAAGGGTAGATTTAATCCCCTTAACAGTTTTAACAGAGGGGTTGGGATTTTAAAAATTTTACAGAGGAAGATGGTTTAGATATGACAACATTTCCACAATCCTTTGTATTGAACCCTTGGGATTGAGGAGGGAATTTAGGATTAAATACCAAAAAGGGTATTTTCTTGGTATAGGGCCTCATCAGGAGTTGGGCAGTAGTAAGGCAATTAGCCCTACATTACCGCTGTGCCCAATCCTGAGTTTGGGAGCTCTAAGCTGGAGGTGAATGCACCTACTTTCTGCCCATTTTCAGCACAATTACTGTGACAATTACTGTAGCGCAATTATGCTGAAAATGGCCCATTGAGTCCAATGGACTGTGAAAAATGAGGAATTACCCTGCCACCGCATCTTGTGATCCAGCGCTAATAGCGCCGGACCAAGTTGCAGTAACGCTAAATGCATTGGGTGGTATCCTGGCATATTTACCACCAGGATACCACCCAACTCCTGATAAATCTAAGGTTGTGAACCCTAAGGTTGTAACATCAAAGTACATTATGGCTCTAATATGTGGTTGAGAGGCATTAAATTAACAATAAGCCATAACCTCTTTTGGCACAGTGTTAAGAATCTCCCAATGAGAGGAAAAATACTGTGTCTCATCCCACCGAATCTCCTCGCTACCCTGGGCCTTGTCTCAACCCAGGTGATCCCCCCACATCACACCACCCACATGGTTGGCATCAGGAAGCGTCTGCCTTCCCCTGGCCACATGGGAGGAGACTTTAGGCAGGGTTCTAGTGAGGGATCTGCAGGATTCTTCACAGAAACTTGGTAAAATGATCATATGCTTCACAACATTTGCATAAGACTGAACATTCACATGCCTCCTGATGAGGTCCCCCCAACTCTGTTGACGAGGACGTTGCAGGTGAAAACAGGGAACCTCATGACATCTATGGGGAGATAAGGGAAGGACGCATTGTCTGCAAGGACCTCATAGACAACTTTATTTGACTCTGCACATATGCACCTCACATGACACTGATGATTCAATGAATGCACATGTATCACCACCACTGAATACACACTGTAAACATTGTCTCGACTCAACAGTGATTTAATGTCAATTTAACAAACCCTCATCCCCAACCCCATCACCCAACCTGCACGCTCATCCCCACCTCTGTCAAGACCTTCATCGACCACCCCACACCCTCATCCTCAACTCCATCACCCACCCCACACCCTCACCCCCAACTCCATCAACCACCCCAGACCCTCATCCCCAAATCCATCACCCACCCCACACACCTATGTGAGAGACCACTAGTGCTTCCTCTTGTCCCATTTTTATGCAGGCAGGGGTGCACTGATCACTCAGTAGGGGTGGAGGAAAAATAACTGACTGTCTCACTGCTCTAGAGGTGTTGCATGGTCATATTAATGCCCCTGGCCATGGTCTCATGTGAGGCCAAGATGTGTTCTGCAAGCTCCATCACCCTCTGTCTGACAAGGATGTTGAAAGGAAAAGAAAAGTCTTGAATGTTTTCTTATCAGTTCAAAGTCAAAGCAAAAGTTCATCAAACAGAAATCCACTGCCAACAATTCTGTGGTATTGATTGAAACAATCCCCTTACAATTCCAGCAAAGAAGATAGCATGAATGGTAATCCTGGTTATGACAATAAATTGTCTTCTCTTCAATATTTCTCCACAAAGGTCAAATGAATATGTAATATTTGAGTGCACTGCATGCCAAAGTGGCTACCCGGCTGGAGGCTCCCTGAATTGCATCGCCTGAGAATGGGCTAATTGCTCATGGGTAATGGTAATTCTGCCTACAGTTGCTCTATCCTGTCAAAGGACTGTCACGTAATGTTGAGCCCTGCGCTGCCGCAGGAGATAATTGGGGGCTCATGCCTTCTTTGTTGGATGCTAGGCTTGCTTGCTCCCTGCGGTCATCTGTGTCCTCTGAGTGGTCAAAGCAGAGAGTACGGCGAGATGATAAGGGAGAGGGGAATGACAGTATTGGTGTAATGCTGCACCTGGGGGAGGACGCTGGTAAGAACTGCCTGCCAGAGGATGCTGCAGAACTGTAGTATGCGTAGGCAGACTCAGACTGCACGTGATAGCTGGTGCATTGGGCTGTGCCTGTTTCAGAATGTTGTTGGCACTTGGACAGGTATGTAGTTCCCCCGAGTCACCTTCAGTGGTGGGTGTGGCCTCTGGGTGGAGCAGCAGCCTCTGTTATGGCCAGGGTATGTGTAGCAATTGTCGTGTATTTGCTGTGCCCAATGAGGTGGCCAACACTGTGCCCATGGAGTGGTGTGTTTTTGGAACATTCCCCTTCCTGGATGTTGCATGGCCCATGGACTTTTTTGTGCTTGCTGTTACCTGTGTGCCTGTGGTACTGGAACATTCCAAGGGATCCTGGGTGTCTTGTGTGCCTTTTGGGAGGCATGAAAGAGTGTGTCAATACCCTGATGGAAATGGGTTATGTGTGTTGTCAAGTAGTGTTGTTTGCACCATGATATCACAGGTGCAAGGCCTCAAGGGGACCATACTTCTTGTGGCTGAGAGTATGTGGGATCACTACCTTGATTGATGTGCGTACATATGGTCATTGTGGGAGTTGTGCCTTGCTTGGATCATGGAGTCATGTCCGTGATTTACGTACAATCTTACGCTTGCACAGGCAGGGCAGGATGGATGTTGCTTGCGTATCATGTTGTACTGTCTGGTGAGAGGTTACCTGCTAGTTGTGGTAACGATTTTATGGGGGATACAGTCGCCATGGGGCCCTGAAGCTACTGGTCTGTTGCAGTTATTGTTCGTTTGACATGTCTAGTGGTGTTCACTGCTTGACATGTGCAATGTCTTTAGTACCAGTTGGCAGATGAGTCATGAACATTTGTGACAGTCATTGTTACTAGCAGTTTGATGGTAGTTGTGTCCTGCATCATCTCGTCATCATCCTACATGGTGGCAATTTGAGGGGGTTTATGGCATGCATGGCTCATGATGTAATGGCCTGTGGTGTAACATAGATGGGTCATGCATTGTTGGGGTTACTGTCTCCTGGATAAATGGCAGTGTGTATGTCAACATGCTAGTGGTGTTGTTGTGTAATGGGCCCATCATTTACTCATGTACTCACTGGGTTCTTGGGATATGGCCTATAGCCACCACCTTGTGCCTTATCTCCACCCAGATGGAATTGTCCTGCTGCAGAATGCTCTTACGATGTTGGGAACCATACAGCTCCACCGAATTGGCCTCCAACTGCTCCGCTAGCAGAGACAGCTCCTGGTCTGTGAATTTTGGTTTCCTTAGACACTGTTCCGGTACCTTCTCCTTACCTTCCCTTCCAGACATGTTTGGCCTTTCATCTGGGGATGGATGGTACTCCTACATGTAGATATAGAATGGATTGTGTTTTTAAAGGTGGCCGCTGCAGTGCTTACCATTCCGGTAATGATGCTGTTTCCACCAGTGGAAATTCCACCAATGGTAATTCCACCGGCAGAATTAGCACCAGATATATGTTGGTAATGGTAATTCTGCTGATTTTCAATGGAATTACCTTAGGAGTTGCGTTTTTACCATTACTGGTGAAGGATCGGGTGTGTCCCTGCCTACTCATGATTCAGCGGCCTTACTGCTGGACCTCACAGTGGTAACGCTAATTCCGCCTGGCGTAATTACTGCCAAAACTAGTAATTATGGAATTTGTCTTCTAATTGTTGAGATATCGCCCTGTACCACACATAGGTTGGGAAAACTCTATCTCAATCTCATACTGGGCCAAGTCTAATCCAAGGCCCATTAAACCGCAGTCGTTATTCGATTGGTTAACCTCCCTGAAGCCTGAGTCTCCAAGAGAAAGCAAAAGCAGGTGACATATAGAGCGTGTCCCAGATGTAACAGGAAATTAATGGTAATGGAAATTATATTGACCCAATGACCAATAACTATGTCTTGGTGTGTGAAGGCTTTCATTATGAATGTTTTCTCTGGCAAGTATGTGCGTGTCGAACACTCATCAACCCCTACAAGTGGCTAAAGCCAGACTCTGCTTAGCTCAACTGCGAAGTAATCCTGGGACCGGCCTCACCTAAATCATTGAAAACCCTCATTCTGCCACACAGAGTGACCGCATTCGTCCCCCTACTCGGCACCCACCAAGAACTGAATCCAAGCACTGTTGATCCTGAACTCCCCTCAGTCCACTTGGACCCTAGAGACTGGTTAGGTCATGAACGCACCTGTTTTTAACATCAACATATCCTTTTTGTGGCTGGAAATTCACCTACCATTCCTGCAACCATGCTCAGAGTTCTAGTTTCTCAAGTCTGAAGCATCCTCTCTGTTCATCCTTCGTGGTGGGTTTTTGGGCAGTACTTTCTATGTGTTCTATTGCAGGTGGTGTGTTTAATTAAAGTATATATATATTTATAGAACCTTGAGTGGACATTCCCTT
This sequence comes from Ambystoma mexicanum, assembly GCF_040938575.1. Taxonomy (NCBI): domain Eukaryota; kingdom Metazoa; phylum Chordata; class Amphibia; order Caudata; family Ambystomatidae; genus Ambystoma; species Ambystoma mexicanum. The sequence goes on along the minus strand of NC_090930.1, from coordinate 1,244,827,608 downwards.
TATTTTGGACTGTGATCCTGTGTTGTTTGTGGCACTACTGGTTCACCTTCACACACCCTTAACAGCAAACCCTTCCCTCTTCCCCCGTTACCACAAAAGAAGAAGGAGGTATATCTCTTAGCTGTCCTTTTTTACATTTATGATTGAAGCCAGATTTAATTATTTGACTCTGTTAAACATTGAGACTTGAATGGTTCAAGAGATAAATTAATTAAATCTAGAAGGAAACATGTAGTTTAATTATGACAGTGTTGCAGACACTTCAGCATTGGGCAGCAGGCAGCATATACTACTGGGTGCTTCTCATTTCATTCTTTCTTTGATTATTTGAATTTGTTTGTGTGCTGTGTGGTCATTAACTGGAATTCTACATCTATTTTCATGCCTGTGCCTTTTTATTTTCTCTGCTCGCTAGTCATGCAATGGTTTTCCAAGGGCATGTACTTTGGACCCATTCATCCATCTAGCAAGGGTGCAAAGCTGGTGCTTCCATGTCCCCATACCCATGAAGTTCTATGGGACTCCAGGGGAATAATGGCACAATCCCATAGGAAAACACTGTGTGAACCAGGCCCATAGAGAGCATTAGCAAACAATGCAATACACTGGCTCTCCTCAACATCGTCTAAGTGCAAGACATCGGCCATTCTCGTAGTTTGTTTGCTATCCCGCTAGGTCTATTGTGTGCTACGCCCAAGTTAACGTCACCATCTACTAAGTGCAGAGCATGGCTACCCTGAAAATGTTTCTGGGTTCAACCCAATGGCTAACCTACCAGACTCATCAGGAGCAGTAGAGCAATATGCACTGCAATGTATCTCAGCACAATGCCCAGGCTGACCTCCACAGTTCTTTTAAATGCAGTACATAGGCTCACCTGCACAATTCATCTAAGTGCAAGTTATAAGCTGAACTGCACAGTTCTTGTAGATGCAATAAGTAGGCTAACCTGCCTAATTCATCTAGGCGCTATGCAAGGGCTGACCTGCACAGTGAACAAGGCACTCGAACATGCACGTACATTGTGGGAGGCAACTACGAATGAATGCACTCTGAAGCAGACTTTTTTTCATGCATGATTACCGCCTTGCAATGCAAACTATCAACATAGCACGGAAGGAAGTGTATGCACAAAAGTGAAAACAGATGCGGTCCCCTCTATGCCATTAACGCGATAATCCAAAATGAACCCCATTGTAGAGTGTGATTCCTTGAACGGGGTGCACATATAGAAAGCGCAGTCGAGGAATCATGCATTCTTTCTAAATGAAGATCACATGGAGGTTTTTTTAATCTTCAATTAAGATGTATCCATTATCCAAAAACAAAAGCAAAACAGTGTATATTAATGTGTTGATTGTGTTGCAGCCTTCCAATGCCAATCCATGCATTCTATAAACAAGGGGGTCTTTCAATGGACCATTTAATAAGAGACTAAGGCTGCAGCTATAATATGCACCGTTTGATTTAAGAAAGCCATTTTCACAGTGGACAGAACCAGTCATGTAGGAACACAAACACACAGTGGGCGCAGGGGGAAAGGTTTCTTTGCTTAACGATGTGCGCCGAATTTCACATTTTCTTCAGAGAAATATGTTTCTTTGCAACCCGTTGTGGTCAAAGGTTAATAGGGAGCCGGGCACCACCTTTCCTCCCTCTGGATGCTTGGCTCGCTCTGAAATTGGAAATCCTTAGGGAAATATATTATCATTTTTTAATGTGAGGTGTTAAGGCACGACAAGATGATTTATCATAAGATTACAATGTTGCAGATGTGAGTGTTCAGCCTCCATGCTGTGAATACCCCCGTAATGTGTTTTCTCTTTTTTCATATATATGTATTCCCACACCAGTTTCTTATTACTTCTCCGTGAAGCCCCAGATACTTCAGCTTTGGGTAGCTCGCCTGTAGGTTTGGTAATTGGGGTGTTTGCAATATACTTCCAACTAGACCGTTTGCATTTCTATGTGATCCTCCCTCCGCATTTCAACTTAAAACCTTTGAGAGGTGCTCAGAAACATAACCAGTTTCGTTATTATTTGTTTCCCTTCGGAAGTGCAGTGAACTTTAATATGTGTTGTTTGTGTTCTTCAGACCCTTCAATCTGGAGCATGTATAGGCAAGAACCCGTGAACATCATGATAGGTGATGTGCTATTCAAAAGCTAAGCTAAATAATGCCGCACACCATATAATGATGTTCATAATAAGAACACTAATAGTATTACTAATACTAATAAAAATATTATTAATACTAAAACTGTATTTTTTATTAGTTCTACATAACATGACATGAAATTGGACAACTTCAATATCTTTCTTTCAACAATAGAATTAATTGTTTTTGACGATATGCCTGGATACATATGTCCATTATCGTTTGCCATGCAAAGGACAATCTTAACATGAATCATTTGTGAAGGCTGTCTTGTTGTGGTGCCTTTATGAAGCAGGCACCGTTATGGGAGGCGAGCAAGGATCAAAGTTCTGCTGGCTGTGTGTCAAAATAAGCATGACGTGGGTGTGGGATTTCTTTTTGAAGTCTGGAACCCTCTACTTGATTTGTCTTGTACACGTGCCTCACATGCTGGGTTCTGTGTTCATTCATTGAAATTCATTGAAGCTAACCCCCCAAAACCCTCTGCCCCATTAATTCTACACTGTTTCCAACACCCCGCCACTTATTTACCCTTACCCACAACAACCTATATGTTTTGATGAGTTATTTCAACAAAGCATTTGTCAAAAAACCTATTGAAAAATAAAAACTGACTATACCCCTGCACTTGCGCGATCTCAATGTCACTTGGCCTAGTAAGATCGTTGTCTCTGTCCTCCATCTGTTACCCCTTCCTTGCCTCTTTGCGACCTTGAAACAGTTGTGTATAGGCGCGTTACAAATGCCTTTTCATATCATATCATATGAATGAACGTCGTACCCACATGCTGAGGTGGAGACAGTGAGATTGAAATCCCTAAATTGGACCATTGGTGAGAGATCTCCAGAATGTTTTATTTTTTCCATAAGTGGTTTTTACCAACTTTTCCTACATTCGTCAGAATCTAAGACCTCACCCAAGACCCACTCAGTGGTTAGCCACTGACAGGCCATACGTCTTTCAGCGTCAGGGTGCTCCAAAGGCACCCTGTTTAGTGCCTGAGTTGCCTTAGACAGTAGCTCTGTGGGCAATGTTACATTATAAATAAGTCTTTAATTACAGTAAAGGGACAACGATTTAAAAACACTAGCAACAAACACATGCAATGAAACCCACAGATGATGCACACATTTGTAAAGAAAAATAAAAAAAAGAGGAGGAAAACAATAGGCCACTCTGAGTATGAAGATCAAGGGTATGCAGGAAAACAGACTTTGTAGCAAGTTCAAAAATATGTCTTTTAAGGTAAAGAGTTGACTACAAAAGGTCACTAGACCCAACAGAACAAGGCAAGGAGGACAGAACCACAATACATACCTTAATCTCTTTTTTCAGGAGCTTGCCTGCAATGAGTCAGCTTCTGGATACTTTCTGATCGGTCAAGTTGGGGTACAGTCTGCCAAGTTGGTTCGAGGAGATTCAGCACATACAGTGCAATTAAACAAGTGGTAATGGCTCCAGTCTTGAAGAAGTTGGTAGATGGTGTAATGTGTAGATCCATGTAGCTCGAATGCTCGACATGTCTCGATGCATGAATGCAACAATTCATCTTACGTGGCGAGCTGGATCAACAGTGCCCAATTATGCAACTCAGCATGGGCAATGGCTCAAAGCTCAGAGAAGCTAGGAAATAGGCAGGTGATGTTGATGCAGCCTAGCTCGAACGTGCTTGAAGTGGTCTCAAAAGCAGCTACCGTGGTCCTTCATCAGTCTGAAGTGTCTTCGAAGACTTCAAATGCCTCTCAATGGCTTGAAGATCCTGGGGAACTGTGTGCAGGGTCTCAGGGCAAAGGATACATGTTTCTTCTTCTGCCCTTCCAATCAAGTAAGGTTGCTTGGGGCAATTTCAGAGTTTGCACCTTCATCAGGCAGAGGCCTGGGTGCCAGTGACTAAGCAGGATATAGGCATTTTCCAACAGCAGGTTATTTCAGCCATTCTTACAATAATAATTTTGCATTTATATAGCACTACTAACCCTCATGCATCTGAGCGCTGCTTATTATTGCCCATGGTGTGTGGTGCTCATTTATCAACCTCGGAAGGATGAAAGGCTGAGTTTGGCCCTGCCAGGATTCAAACCTGTGTCGGTAGGCTCTGCACAGATGTCAAAGCAATCGCTCTACTCGCTGTGCTATCTCACCAACACTTATCTCCTACAGTGGAAATTCTTATCTTCATCCAATAGCTAGGGACAATTGGGCACTTTTTACCCCAAGACAGTTTCCTCTTCAAGATGGTCCTTATAAGATGATTCAAACATTATTCAATTGAGGTGTGGTTCTCACCCACATGAATATTACATTTTCTGCAGAGGATTGGTCCATTCCAAGACTTTCTGTAAATGTCCAATCCATGTGGCTGTAACAGGAGTTTGGCCTTCTGATGCCAGCTCCAAGATTTCCATCCCTGCAGGAAGTTGGGAAGGGTAACAGTCAGGATGTTTGTCCTAAACACTTTCAAAAGGTTAAGCTCAGATTGGCTTCTAAATAACAGAATACTCCCCTCCTATCTGCCTAAAATCAAAAAGATAGCAGCGATTATTTTTAGGGTGCGACTTCCAAGTTGCAATTGCAAAGTTCTCTTTGAAAAACCAGATCCCCCCATACCCCGGGGGATATGTCCTGTTCCTCTGGGAATGTGCTAAGCCTTCCCAGCAGTGAACAAAGGCATCTCTATGCATGGTCTAATTGGTAGTGGGTGAAAACCCAAGCCCCAGGCAGCAGCACACAAAAGGTATGACATTTGCAGGAGTCACAGGAACCCAGCTGATAATACAAATAGCATCAAATGTGTTTTGACTTTCATAACTGTACCTCCTCAAAGGCCATCATATCATACTAGGTATAGTTTTATATTTATATGTGACCAAAGTACTACCACCAGGCCTTGAGGATACACATTTATATATATTTTAAATCATGGATAACAGTATGAAAGAATGCTCATGGGTTTCAGAATGAATATAATTCCAACTTGCTATGTTCAGTAATGCACGTAACTACATGTTACCAAATCACATTGCAGCTACTGGTGCATCAGTAGACAGGTTTCAGTGAAAGTGCATGTGTGAAATATCTTCTTTTTTTTAATAGAACATTGGAAACTGAGGCCTGGTTAGTAGAGCTCACTTAATTGGAAGAAAAATACCTGCACAATTTCACAAAGCAACTATAAAAGTAAAAACTCAGGGTAGCATACCCTCAGAGACAACATTCCACCACAGCTACCCATTCATTGGGTTTGGCCACATTAAGAAACTTCTTGGCTGTCGGTATCCGATCCTGACCCTGGGAGTGGATATGTGAGAGAGGATCACCTGGGTGGAGGAGATTTGGTGAGTGGGGATGAGGCACTCTTGGGTGAGACAGGGAATCCCCCATTTCCCTTTTGTAGTGAACCTAACATCCCCCAGGCCTTTATAGGTTACTATCAATTCCTTCCTGATACCATCCATAAATCATCTCTGAGTAAATATCAGACAGGTACTGGAACGAGGAAGAGACAGAACAGAGACATTAATTCTCTCTTTGTAAATTCTGACTCACACAAACACCACTTTGGTACAGGGATGAGGAGGCCACCATTAACACAGAAGACAGACTGGAAGAAGAAATTGTTAGGGAGAATTCTCCCGAATGGCTAATTTCCCTTACCTACTGAGTCCTCAGCAGCTTTGCTGGATTTCTAGGATTTATTTTTTCACCTGATAAGAGTGTGAGCCTTTTTTCCCACTCTTACATGTGTTTTGCTGTGTGTTTTACATTTTTGTGTTCATAGACTGTGGAGCCTCACCTACTCTATAGGCATCATCTTGTTACTGCGTGTCCCACAGCACCTTTAGTGCAGTGACACAGGATTGTCTTTTTCTGGGACTGACTTCTGTCTCCCAGAACATGTAAAGTTTCCATTGACTTTATTAGTCTTTTTAAATTCACAGACCCAGTACAAACTTTCTTCCATAGAGTACTGGAAGGGTTACTAGATATCCTTTTGTGTCTGTTTCTCATGGAACATTATTTCGTTCCCCTTTCTTTAAGATTTGGCTGGTGGCAGTGGTATTTACAATTTTTTCCCTAACGCGGACTATGAAAATACTCATGGTACTGTTTTCGGCTAAGTTCGTAGCCTCAAACTTTAATCCGTTGAACCCCGTTTAATTTTATTTGGTTCCGGCTGGGTTTATTTGCCTTTTCTTTTTGTAAAGGTTTTTCTCGTGTTTTACTCTGTGCGCCAAACCAGGTTTGGTTCCTTTGTTCGCCGTTCTTTGGCGGGCTTCTGCACAGAAGCCCTCCTTAGGCACCTGAGAGTCTAGGTAGACAGGATGTGAGGGATGAGTTTTAGGCCCACTGCACAGGGTCTCCTTGGAGACCCAAGTCGCACTGTTGTTTGATTGGCTGGGTGACTGTCCTGCCAGGACAGCCACCCTGCTGTGTGATTGACAGCCAGGCTGTGTGAATGGGGCAAAACTGCATAAAAAGCAAGTCTCTGGGTCTTGGAAGGCAGAGTTGCCACTGGGTCGAGAGAACTGAAGAGAAGCTGAAGGAAAAGGACTACTGCAACTACTGAACATCCCAGTGAAGCCCTGCTGCGGGTCCGAATCTCCTACACTTCGACGACAGAGAAGATCTGCAAGGAATCTTCTTCCTGTGAGCTGGTGGGACCAACCAGTTTGCCAAACACCAAGGGAGGCCTCCCTCCCCTGGTCGAATTTGATGTGCATCGCTGCAGTGATCCGGATAACCAGGAGGACCAGACTCTGCTTGGGTTTCAAGGAGCACACCTTTTATTCATCGCTTTGCTCTGCTGCTGGTTTCTTCCCTGGGCAGAGCAGGACCCTCCACTCTTCCTCCTTCATGTCAGTCCAACAGTTGCTTCAGGAACTGTGAGCCTGCAGGATCTGCCAGGAACTTCTGCCTCAGCTACAGCATTCTTCTTCTACTAAGGTACTGTTCAAATCTGGTTGTTTGTTCCGTCCGACTGCGCTGAAAGTGTTTGAAACCTTTCGCTAATCTGAGAGTTTATCCTTCTCTATTCTTTTAAGTAACTGTTCTTCTGACCAACTTTGTTTCGAACTCTTGGCAAAGACTTAACCGCGAACTACTCTGAACTGTGTGATCCTCTGCAAAGACTCTGAACCATTAACATTGGCCCATGCCTATTGATTTGAATCCTAGTTGTAGTAAGCCTTTTCTAGATTGCCCTGCCTACTTACTTTTTGATGCTGCTTGATTTTGAATGACCTTGTCTTTCCCTCCCTTTTTAAATTGCTGGAGTGCCATTTTGCTCACACTTCATTTTGAGCTTAACTTGTCCAGAATTCATTGGACAGTGTAGTGTATTAAGATTGTGATTATCTGTTGCTTTACATTAGTGAACCATTTTACAAATGATTGTGTAGATAAATGTACATTCTTTTACTCAGAAACCTTGAGTCAGTGTTTGTTTGAACCATAGTAATTGCTGTCCTTTGTGTAACTTCTGATACTGCTCACTTTACTCTTGAGATAAGTCTGGCTGCTCAGCCATCGCTACAACTTTAGTGTGTAGTACAGGCTTGTACCAAAGGTGAATTTGTACTGTCACTTATAGTCTTAATTGTGTGTGGTGTTCTGAAAGGGTACTGCATATAGTTCTGCCTAAAAGAAACATGAGCAGTCTAGGTGTCATCCTTGTTGCTATGGAGCTGGAATTTTAAAAATAGCTCAGCTGAGAGGAAGGCAGAGAAGCCTGGGAAGAGTCACAGCGAGAAGCCCAAAGCAGCGCACAAAGGAGAGTTTTAGGGCAGATGTTATGCCGGTGAGAAGGCACCTTCCCAAGACACTGGAGGGTTTGGACAGCACGGTCCAGTGAGAATGCGAGAGGGGCACGCTGCCAGCCTGAGGCGGAGCTGAGGAAGCAGTGTGGCAAAGAGTGAAGGTATCAGGAGAGTTGGAAGAACACCTTAAGTCTCACAGGTGCAGGATCTCTGACTGCAGACTACCACAGCTCCAACAAAGGCAGCAAGGAAGCCATGGAAGCTGCCGTACACCCAAGGGAGCCAGCGCAAGCAGACTGGGAGCGCAGAAGAGTCTCTGGAAATCCACAGAAGGCACACTGTGACAAGACCAGTGAGTATGCCTGGGTGAAAAGGGGGCCACGATCACGGTGGATGGGCAGCATTATGGAAAAGACTTTGAATTTATAACTGAATTGAAGATAAGCGAAACCCATGCGAAATCGTAATGAGTACATTAAGAAACCATGAAAATAAGCATTGCTAAGAATCGGATAAGCACGCATTGCTAAAGTGTGGAATAACACACATTGTCAAATGTCAAAAGTTGAATAATCAAGCATTGCCAAGAGCCAAGAATAAGGAGAAAGCAAAGATACTACTAATGTAATGTATATGCGAAAGGAACCTGGCAGAAGGGCACCAGGTATCATAATTAAGAACTGGCACAGTGAATATGTTTTGTTGCAGGACAGTATACTGGGAAGATTATGAGGAATTGTGCAAAAGAACTGTGATATTTATTGGGTTTCCTGGCAGGAGAGTGTACTGGTAAGCCCACATCGGTTTAACAAGTAAAAGCTGCTGAACGAGTGAATGATGAACAAACAAGTAATAACTCAAGCTTCAAGGGCACTTGAAAGTTCATTAACTCAAGCCTTATGGTGAATCTGAAACTGTGGCAAGATATTTATGAAACAGATGTAAATAAACTGCGTTGGTTGTGTGACCTGTAATGTGTGGACTGTGGGTAGACAGAACACATCCACCTAACGAAAAGCCACTGTGTGATTGTTGTGACTGAATAACGATAAAGGAAGGACATCTGTGTGAATTGCAATTGAGGAACTGAAGATCCCAAGGAATGGTGTTCTTGTGAAATCTTGAAAGAATTGAATGGGGAAGGAAATCCCTCTTTTGGAACCTGAACAATTGGAATCTTAGGGAAGGGAGAACCCTTTTCCATTTAAGAGCTAGAAGAAGCTCTGCAGTCTTACTTTGAACACTTTTCATTTGATGCTGACACCCCTACACATTGTTATACAATTAGATGGGTGAGCAAGTATAGGTTGTTGGACACAGAGATATTTGCTTTGGACTTCCTGACATACACTATCCTTAGTTTCAGTTAGGTGGGGAAATTCCACCTTAGATTAGGGCAAGTCAGGCCTTCTTCCAACCTATGTTTTATTTGAATAAATGTTTGTAGCCCAAACTTCAGTCCGTTGTCTGTGTCTGCTTCTTGATGCCTTCACAAATGGTGTCAGGTGGTGGATGTGGTTCAACTGATACAAGATGGGGAATCCTAAGGTTTGAGAAGTTCATTCCCATAGCATCAGACCCCTCAGTAGCCACAGAAGGCTCTATTGGATTTGACATCTGCAGCATTAGGGAAAGAATCATTCCCCCGGGTGAAAGAAGAAGAATACCTACTCATCTAGTCTTAATTCCACCTCACATACATACACCAGGTTAGCTCCAAAGTTGGCTTGGCATAGCGATTTATAATTGATGTGTTAGCCGGGGTTATAAACCCTGATTTCAGGAGGGACATAAATGTGTAACTACAACACCATGGGAAAGATCCCTTTCAGATCTGGCGGCGAGATAAACTTATTCAGGGGGTGCTCGAAAGAGCAGTGTTTCCCAGAGTAAAGGAAGAGGCCAGGAAAGAGGTAACAGAAAAAAGTATCCAAGGCTTTGGGGAAGCAGACACCCCAAAAATACCTGAACCCAGACAGGTTATAGAAGAAGAATATGCGACTCTTCCCAAGCCAACCTTTGCCCAGAGGAATGATCCACTGCTAGCTGAAGCTTTCTTTCAAGTTCTACCCGAACGAGAAGGCCGGAGAAAGGAGGACACTTTTTCTTTTCTTTAAAAAAAAATCATGGGATGATGTACATGGGAGACAGCACTTCAGGGGGCATTGTTAGAACATAGTTGGTGGTACCAAAAAGTCACAAACAAATTGTCCTCGAAATATCTCACTTATATTTGACAGGCGTTTAGCTAGGGCAGACTAAAATCCAGGCACAGATCCTTAACAAATTGGACTTGCCCAGAATTCAAGCAGATATTAACACATGTATGCAATCTTGTGTAATCTGCCAAAAAACAGTGGCAATTTGCCACCACCAGTACCCTTACAGCCACTTCTAATTATTGAAGTTCCTTTTTCCCAAATTGGCAAGGATATTGTGGGTCCCCTAGAAATATCCAATTTAGGGCACATGTATAGTCTGGTCATCATTGATAATGCTCTGCAATAACTAGAAGCTTTTCCCCTTAGAGCTAATTACACCTATCAGATCCTGAAGTAACTACTCCCCTTCTTTTCAAGGGTAGGATTCCCCAAGGAAATGTTAACGGAACAAGGCTCTACATTCATGAGCAAACTCATGGGGGAAGTGAAACAGCTCTTACATATTACCACACTAATGACATCAGTATACTATACCCAAACAGATGCCCTTGTAAAAAGATTTAATAAGACCCTGAAAACCATTTTACGAGAGCTAGTGGAACAAGACAAAAGGAATTGGGATCAGATGGTACTTTTGGCTTTATATGCAATTAGAAAGACTCCCCGGGCGTCCACAGGATACTACACATTTGAATTACTTTATGGAAGGTAAGCCTAAGATATCCTGGACATGTTAAGAAGAGAGAACTGGGAAGAAAGAGAGGACGCCCCAATTCTACTTTCCCAAACCGCTCACCATTTTAAGCCAAGTCCCAGGAACAACAGAAAAACTCATAGAATTGAAAGGTTACATTAAGATCCTTCTGCATAGGACAGAAAGTACTGGTGTTATTACCAACCTCTAAGAATAAATTAATCTCTAAGTGGCATTGGCCTTACAATGTTTTAGAACACACAGGACCCAGCAACTATAAAATCTCCCAACCGACCGCCAACTGAAAACCCAGGTATATCTTATCAGTTTGTTAAAGGAGTGCAAAGAAACCCCTACAGAATCTACTGCTACCATTTTGTCTTGCTTATTATCAGATGATTCTGATAGGAAAGTACGTATCCCTCCTGAACTTATTAACAACCAGAAACAAGATATCTATGACCTACTCCTCCAATGCACTGATGTATTCAGAGAGGAGCCAGGGAGAGTGAGGGGATTTCATCATCATATCTGCACCCATGAAGGCAAAGTGATATACCTAAAACCATATAGACTACCAGAGGCAAGCAAGGCAACCATTATCCAGGAGGTCAGAAAGATGCTTGAGGCTAATATTATTTAGTTATTTTATTTAATATGCATATAACAATAGTTTTGCATATACAACATTAAAAACATTAGGAACATAACATTAGAACATTAAAATGAAACATCCAACTAATTAATTCCTGTGTTTTCTGGATTAATACGCACTTTCAGTTCATTCAATATAAAACTAGGCAAGTCATGTGTTAATTTCCAATATACTACAAACAAAGGGTTAGGTGGAGCACACCTGGATTGACTGAATTAGTGTTTTTCAATGAATGGTAAAAGATCAGGAATTTTCTAATGTTAGGTGACAAAATTTTAGATCTTTTACTGTATAACAGTTACTTCAGATTTCACGTGAAGTATTACCTGCAAACTACAGGAACATCTATGGGCTCATCTATGGCCCCAGTTTATGTTAACACAATGTGTATGTTTGAACATCGTTATGTATTGGACCACCCGGAATGGTCATGTAAGATACTAACATGGAAATGTTACATAGATGACATTTTCTGCATCTGGTGTGGGACCCGAGAGGAACTGGATTCCTTTTTTAACTATCTCAATTCAATACATAACCACATCAAATTCACTATGGAAGTAGGGACACCATCATTACCCTTCGGATGTTAACTTGGAGATCAAAGACAATTGGATCAAAACATCCCCATATCACAAACCAACGGATGTTAACTTATTAAATTTCACAAGCTTGCATCCTAAATCAATGCTCAAAAGTCTACCTTTTAGCCAAATTCTGAGACTTAAACGGATCATCTCTGGTCCTGCGGGACTTGATACAGAATGCTCTATGATAATGGAGAAATTCGAGACAAGGGGATACCCTGAAACAGTTCTACAAGAGGCTAAACAAAGATCGAACTTGATCAGCAAAGAACATCTACTGACTCTGAGGAAGAAAAAAGAACGAAACACCTCTATTGTATATCTCAAAATATTCCAGACAGAGCTTCCAGGTGGGCAAAGCCGTAAGAAAACATTGGAACATCCTACAAAATGACCCTTTGCTACATGAGCTATTTCCCAAACCACCTATGATGGCATTCAAACGTGGACAGAACTTCTGTGACAAACTTGTAATAGCTGAAAGACCCCCAAAAGACAAGCAAAGTGTTCTCAAAACAAGAAGGACCGGCACATTCCCGTGCCTGTGTTGCACACATTGCAACAACACATAACCAAGGGTGACATAATCTCTCATCCCCACACAGGGAAGAAAATCAAACTGAGAGATTACGCAATATGCATGACCACAGGTGTCTTATATGCCATCAAATGCCCCTGCAGGAAACTATATGCGGGTCAAACCACGAGAGCCATTAAAGACAGAGTGACCAAACACAAATCAACATTAGGTGTAAAAACAGCAAATCACCCCTCGCAAGACACTTGCAAGAAAATAGTCACACTGTGGCACAGTTTAAATTTCAAGTCCTAGAGGTGGTGAAAAAACCCTCTAGAGGTGGAAATTACCAAGCAATTTTGTCTCGCAGGGAAAAATTCTGGATCCATTACCTTGAGACCCTATTCCCCAGAGGGCTCAATGATGAATTTTCACTGAAATGTTTTGTGTAAACTGGGTATCTAAATGTTTGGTACATAGTAATGGTGAATTTATGACCTCCTTTTTATCTTTACTGATGTATGTTTCTCATTGGTTTATCACCCGAATAATGATTTTATACATGAACAAACATCTCAAATTGTGTATCTACAGCTACATCCGCCATTTGTAGACCATATTTACTAGTATGTCCTGGTACCCATGCAAAATATATGAATAAGGGACAACTCTATACGACTTTATTTTCGCAGAATTGACTGTACTGTATATCTTCGAATATCCGACAATATTGGACTTATGACTTTATTTTGTAAGGTATTTCCAATTTGGACCATATGCAGTTGTATCTGGCATTTTATAACATGTAAATCCGAAGTCACCGACCTACACGTCTTCATTATCTCAAGCCATTATACAATTGTTTCCCCGTTTTTACTTCCTATTTTTATTTTCACTGTATCCATCCCTAATGTGTTCCAATTTAGTTATTTGCTCTGCATAATTCAGTGTACCCGACTTTCAGTCGGATATGTTTACCGCTATTAGAGGTTTCTCCACTAACCATAAGTACTAGTCCACCATGGCTGCCGTTGTGGTATGCTTTTTTAGATGAGCCCAGATTACACTTTAGTCCTTCCTCAATGTCTAACCCTCTGAGAACCAGTTTACTATTCATACAGGGGCACGCACCAGGTAACTCGCGTCTGCTCCTTGGTAACAGTTGCCATTAGTTACCTTTCGCGAAGCCCACCACACAGAGGACATTCTTCTTGGATGACCGTCTGCGCATCTTTGGTTCTACTCACTGGCTCCAGTGATACAGCACGATTCAGTAAGCCATTCACACCGGGGATATGCACCGCCTTTTACTTTTAGTGCATTCATTTCCTTTCACAATTTTTAAAATGTGGTTTTATGTCTTTTCTACAGCCCTTTGCTGACATACTGCAATACATGTGCTAGACATCAATAGTGAATGGCGCCTCACTGTCCAACATTTGATACTGCATATCTACCGCACTCTGGTGAGTTATCAGTTACATTTCTCTACTTTTCTACTCCACGGATATTCTGTGTTTCCTTGATTTGTGCCCATCCATCTATTACATGACCAGCTTTTCACTGCACATCTCATGACCTATGGTCACTACTCCAAGGAACCTTTGAGTGTATGGACGCTCCGGTACAATCTTTCACTAAGCTCGTCGAGCTACACAACAAAGTCACCAGCTCATCCTTTGAGCTTTAGTGAGTGCCCTGCTCTATATCTAATCCACTTTTTTCTTCAACCCATTCGGGTAATAGATTTGACAATACCAGACCGTTTAATTGGAAAAGCTTGCACCTTTTAAATACCACTAACATGTCAGCTGTGATTAAGGCTGTTTCCTACTTTATTCCCATACTACCCAACTCAGAGATTATCTTAACACGTGGTGGTTAGTGACTTCGGATAATGGCCTAAGCATCAAAATCAGTGACATATGAACATGTGAATAATGTTATGCTTTGCACTTATGTAGCAGTTATCATCTATTTGCACATTTATTGGATTTAGCCTTATTGCCTCTCTCCTTTATTTCTAATTTACAGTTCAGAAAGTTCATCTGGCTCTGGAAGAAGAGAATGTTTTTCTCAAAACGTGTCAGCCATTTTTTAAGTTGAACTGTACGTTCTTTGACCTATATGTTTTCTGATTTAATCATTAAACACATTTCCGTACCACAGTTATTTTAATAGCTGTGTCTTTTTGAACTTACAGACTAAACAAGAATTTATTAGCAAATGTTCACTAACTAACGATTTAACCGTCTATTGGCGGGTTTGTAAGTTGTGCAGAGGATGGTAGGGTTCAATCTACGGATCCTCGTTAATTTCCAATACATCATGATTTCAACACACTTCCAATAGAATCTGACTAGGTCGAAGATTAGATTATTGTCACAACCTTTATAAAATTCTGTCCATATTTTGGGTAATTCATCGGAATTGATCATGTTTTTGTGCAAATTCAGATCATCTTCCCCAGGTTACCTAGGGCCTGGTAAGATTCAAGAGCACAAAAAGCTTCTACATAGGCACCAATCATAGTAACATTTGTATGTTTCATTAATTTGTCACAGAACAAAATAGTTTTCTTTGTTACATCATATGCAATGCCAGGTATGACAAACTCCAAATACAACAGTTCTTTTGATAAGGATGACAGAAGATGAAACCATTTCCACAGTCCACTTGCTTCGTAGCTTCCTAAGGCTGGTAGGAGATTTATAGTGCAAAAAAGGAAAGTAACTCCAGGACTCTGTGCCAATTAATCTCAGAGGTTAGTGCATTTATTCAGGTGCCCTGGTGATAACACGTGTTTCGGCTCGGCAGAGCCTTTTTCAAATCTGGGCTAATGCTCACATCTAATGGTTAACTAATTACATTGAAACTATAGTAATCTCAAACATTATGTTAAAAACAATTTGAATCATGTTATCATATATTGTTCAGCATAACAAACAAATTACTATTGAGATGACAGAGAATGAGGGTTGGCATTGGAGAGGATTGTTTAGGGATTGAGAAAATCATTTTTAAATCATCACGTGGAGGGGGAAAAATGGGGAGAACAAACAACATGGAAAAATAATAGAATAATAAAAGAAAAGCCGAATTAGAAATTGTTCCTACTTTCATATCTAGATTCAGATGTTAAAGAAGATGTTACAGCTAACACTGGAATCCAACATGTTCACCTTTAATAACTGTATATACCAACAAATGAACGGGGTAGCAATGGGGACTAAATATGCCCCTACCCTGGCAAACATCTTCATGGGCATGCTAGAAGAGCAAATAATATACCAAGATCCAGACTACGGCACCAGAATAAAATTATGGAAAAGATATATAGACGATATTTTGCTTATTTGGGAAGGAACAGAAGAACTTCTTCTGATTTGAAAAAGGTTCTGCTGAGCCGAAACATGTGTTATCGTCAAGGGCACCTGAATAAATGCACTAACTTCTGAGACTAATTGGCGCAGAGTCCTGGATTTTCTTTCCTTTTTTGCACTATTAAACAATGGGTTAGGCTTTATACCGTTACACTCCAGAGAACTGCGACATTTATTTGTTTATTTATTAAATTTATATAGCGCGCAGGCAGCCCAGGGGCATTGTGGCACTGTTACTTGCAAGGAAGACTTAGTTACAATGTGTGCAGGTTGTGCCTTGGGTTACAGTGAGGCAGTGACCTGTGATTAGAAATACCACATAATACATCATTAAATACAATTATGAGGGCTAGGCCATGTAATTGTTAGATGAACAGGGTCGTTTTCAGGGTTTTCCGAAAGGCGGTCAGTGAGGGTTCAGAGCGCAGGGGGCTAGGGAGGGTGTTCCAGTGTACGGCAGCGAGGTACGGGAAACTGGAGCCCCCTGCTCTGGTCCTTTTTACATCATATTATATGGTAAATAGAATTGGAATTTGGTGACCCTTTAAATACTTTTGTGACTAACGAGTTGCCCAGTAGACCAGCTGTACAAAAAGCCAAACCTTTTTTCTTTCTGGTAGATTTACTCCCCAAATTTCAAGACCATGAAATATAATGGAGCAGACTTTCGTATGATATAAAAGCAATACAGTCTCAAATGACATACCTTTCTGTCTTGACACAAATCTATTTAACACATTTACAGCTTTGTTGCATTTACCATTAGTCGCTTTCCAGTGAGAATCCCATTTCAAATTACTCTGAAGATGGATACCAAGGTATTTATAGGTATCAACATTCTTCAACTTAGATCCATTCAGAGTGCATGGGTTAATTCTTGTATTTTTTCCGGATGGGGAGAACACCATCGTTTTAGTTTTGTCCACATTCATGGCCAGCCCATTGGTTGGTGCATATTGACCTAGAGCATGGATCATATTATGACGACCAGATGGTGTATGGTCAACTAAAACCAAATCATCAGCCTATGCCAGCCAACTTGTAAAGTGGCGGCCTACTTTGACAGGGTATATAGTAGAAGGTTAACAAATTCCACTCCCAAGTCAGATAGGTATAAATTAAAGAGTGTGGTTGCTACCACACACACCTGTTTAACACCACAACGAGTCATAAAGGGGGCAGTTAAACTACCCACACCATTTATCCTAATCCTAACAGTGGTCTCTGAGTAAAGCAGCATTAACATTTTCAGAACTCCTGCCGGGATATTCCATGATACAAGCTTTTTCAACAGCAGCCCTCTGTGAACAGAGTTGAATGCTGCTAAGAAGTCTATCAATGCAGCATAGACTTTAGCATTCCTACACTCCCATGTATACTCAATAGATGAGACAAGTACTAATAGGTTAAAAGCTGTCTTAGATTGTCTGATGCATCCCAACTGATTTGGCGGAAGAATCTTGTTGGTGTCAATCCAGATGGTAAATTCATTCAAGAGAACCTTTCCAAAAGTCTTAGATGGCACATATAACATTGCTAGCATGTGATAATTCACAACAAATTTCCATGGACCTTTTTTGTGGACCGGCAGAATTTGACTTTATTTCCAACTAGCTGGGATTACTCCAGACACGCCGATATGCAAAAACAGTTTATGTAGGCCGCTGGCCCATAGTTCGGAGTCTAATTTAATCACGGAATTACAAACACTGTCTTGGCCAGCAGCCCTTGATTTATTTAGCTGTCTAATAATGATAGGAATGTCAGACAGGAAACAAATGACATATCAAGACTGCCTCTTTAGAAATATCAAAGCTTTTCTCAGCCTCAAGCCCGAGAGTGTTTGCAATGTGTTTTCCCAAATCACTCTCGTTAACGCCAATGGTCAGTAATCCCAGTGTTTGCATGCCACTATTATGTCCCAGAACTTTGTCCTGTATTTTTCTATTACAGCCAATGCAATCGACTTCCTGATTTCTTGTTGCTTTTGCTTTTATACTCAATCAGCCATTTATGCTGAGTCGACTTTGCAAGTTTGATATATTTGGTCACATCAATGAGGGGCACTGGGCTAAACTGACGCTTAAAAACAACACCAATACATTTTCTAATCTCACTTTTAGCGGCTGCCATGATTGGGTCGTAGTCAATACTCAAATGTGTTCTCTTAGTATTTCTTTCAACTACGCCTTTATATTTACGTGTTTCTATAGATGCTTGTTTCCCGCTGATGCTTGAGGCTAATATTATTGAATCATCTTGCAGTCCCTGGTCTTTCCCCATCGTTCTAGTAACCAAACTCGATGGGACATGGAGATTTTGTATTGGCTTTGATGCCTACATGATGCCCCATATTGATGATCTCATTGATCGCTTGGCAATGCTGTCTATTTATCTATCATCGACCTTAGAAAAGGGTATTGACAGTTTCCATTATATGGTCCTGAGAAAGAAAAAACTGCCTTTGATACACCATTAGATTTGTTCCACTATCAAGTTCTTCCCTTTGGACTCCATGGTGCCCCTGCTACATTCCAATGATTGATGGTGATGGATAAGATCTTACAGCCTTAGTCTGACTTCTGTGTGGATGACATAGATGACTTTGTGATTCACAGTAAAACATGGGAAGATCATATTTCCCACCACTGCACTGTCATGAGCGGTTTAAGGGTGGCAGAGTTAACAGCAAATCCTAAGAGGAGCAAATTAGCACAATCCACCATAAATTATCAAGAATTCTTTGTGGGGAATGGCACGGTTCATCCACAATAAGAACAAGTGAAGGCATTCCTAGACACCAAGAACGATCTGAGGGCTTTTCTAGGGCTAATTGGCAATTACCATTGGTTTATCCCCAATTTTTCAAGTAAACAGCTAGACTCACTGACAAATTTAAAAAAAGTGTAGAGTTCCAGAAGATCAGGTGGAATGAAGAAGATAAAAAGTGTTATAAAATAATGAAAGAGACCCTTTGTCATAGCGCAATTTTACCAAATTTTGAGTTAGATTTCACAACCTGCGACATACTACACAACAGTCAGTTACTTGAGTGCTAAAACAAATGTATCAAATTTATTTTGTATATATCGCCCTGATGAAGGACTGAGGTCCAAAATGCATTGGCAAACTTGGCTTCTGCACCACAGTTCCTGCAAATGAAGATTAAAAAAAAATAATTTTATAAAACATTTGTTTTGCAGAAAATCATTGCTTTTTGCTTAAAATCCTCTGAATCATAAATGCCATAAGATACCAAAAGTAGTGTTTTTTTATCCCCTTGCCGTCACCAGGTCTGGTGAATGTTTCACCAGACAACTTTTTTTGCTACCCATTGTTAGAGTCCCATTTTAAAAGTGGCTGATTTTTCAAAGGAATTCATCCTACAGACGGATACCTCTCTAGAAGGACTGGGAGCTGTCCTTTCCCAAGATCATGATGGCCTGGAACATCTTATATGTAAGTAGGATACTGTTCCAGAGAGAGGAAAACTACTCTGTTATTGAGCTTGAAGATCTGGCAATAAAATGGACCATTATCCATCTGAAGTACTATCTGTTGGCAAGGAAGTTTAGACTAGTCACTGATCATTCACCTATAGCATGGATTATCCAATGGAAGGAGTCTAATCCATGAGTTGCATGGTTGCTTTTGGATCTGCAGCCATACTGTTTCACAGTGGAACACAGTAAGGGTCGAGATCAAGGAAATGTTGACTTCTGTTCTCACTTTCTCTGTGAAACCCCCACATCCAACCAGCATAGGGCAAGGGTATGTGAGGAATCAGAGGGCATCCTCACTTCTTTCCCCATAATATCCTCCTCCCAGACCGCCAGGGAAAGGCCGTCACTATAGGACCCTCACCCTGGGAGTGGGTATGTGAGGGTGAATCACCTGGGTGGAGGAGACTCGGGGAGTGGGGATGAGGCACCCATGGGTGGGACACAGTGTCCCCCACTTCTCTTTTGCAGTGAAGCTAACATCCCCATGCCTTTCTAGGTTACTATCAATCCCTTCACTATACTATCCATAAATCGCCCAGTAAATATCAGGAAGGAACAGAGAAACACCACTTATGTACTACGACGAGGAGGCCACCATTAACACAGAAGACAGACTGGATGAAGAAACATGAGTGGTCTAATTGTCAGCCTCATTTATATGGAACCAGGAATTTTAAAAATGGCTCAGCTGAGAAGAAAGCAGAGAAGCCCGGGGAGAGGAACAGCAAGAAGCCCAAATCAGCGTTCCAAGACAGAAGTTGTGGTGGCAAGAAGGCACCTTCCATCGGTGTTAAAAGGATTGGAGAAAATGGTCTGGTGCATTGAGTAAGAGGGATTCGCTAGCAGTCAGAGGAAGAGCTGAGGAAGCAGTACAGCACAGAGCAAAGGTGTAGGGAGCATCGGAAGGACTTGTGAATGCTCAAAGGTGCAGGACAGCTGACTGCAGACCACCATAGCTCCAACACAGGCAGCTGGGAAGCAAGGGCCCGTGGAAGAAGCTGTACAACTGAGGGGACCAGCACGAACAGACCGGAAGCAGAGAAGAGTCTCTGGAAAGCTGCAGAAAGCAGACCGTGACGATACCAGTGAGTTCACCTGGGTGAAAAGGGGGCCATGGGCGCAGTGGATGGTGGCATTGTGGAAAAGACTTTGAATTTATATCTGAATTGAAGATATGCAAACTTCAATGTGAAATCCTACTGAGTACATTAGGTAACCATGACAACAAGGATTGCTAAGAATTGAATAAGCATGCATTAATAAAGTCTGGAATAAATATGCACTGTCAAAAGTAAAGAGTTGAATAATCAAGCATTGCCAAGGGCCAAGAATAAGGCGAAAGAAAAGATACTAGTAATTAAATGTATATGCAAAAGGAACCTGGGCAAAGGATGGCAGGTGTGATAATTAAGAACTGGCACAGTGAATATGTTTCGTTGCAGGAGAGTATACTGGGAAGCTTGTGAGTAATTGTGCAAATTAACTGTGACAATACTTGGGTTTCCTAGCAAGAGAGTACACTGGGAAGTCGATGTAGGTTTTACAAGTAACATCTGCTGAACAAGTGAATGATGAGCAAACAAGTAATAACTCAAGCTTTAAGGGCACTTGAAATGAGATTTAGTCAAGTCTTATGGTGAAGTTGAAACTGTGGCAAGATATATATGAAACAGATGCAAGTAAGATGTGTCGGTTGCTTGACCTGTAATGGGTGGACTATGTGCTCTGACAACTGCACCTAGAGCGAACACATCCACCTAAGGAATATCCACTTTGTGATTGTTGTGACTGAATAGCGAGAATGGAATAATATCTGTGTGAACTGCAATTGAGGAACTTTACTTGTAATGGCATTTCAAGATCAAGCATCTGATTGGGCTCCAAAAGCAGTCAAGTTGAGGCTGCCATTTATAAAGCACTATCTACATCAGTAGATAATAAATCAAAATAAATAATTTTAGTCACTGATTATGATTATGCCATAAATAGTTTTATGGAATATTTACCCAGGTGGAAATTGAGAGGAATGGTCAAATATAACAAGAAACAACTTAAACATGGTAAAATTATTCATGCCATAAATAAGCTTATTTCAGAAAATGACATCATCATTCACGGGAGGAAAATATGAGGCCCCCTGTAATGGGTGAATTGTTTCCTATTGAGCACCTACTTGGTGAAATATAGGTGGATGCAATAACTCAATCCCAAACTCAGAGACCAGTTGATCAGGCACAACATCCTCTGACTGAGGAAAACTGCAAAGGGAAAGAATAACGGAGGCTGTTGCTAAAGAACAAAAAAGACAAAAAAGATAATTTGATTACAGGATGGACTGATGATTTGGGAATCCATGCCAGGCCAAATTCAATGGTTGGTACCATTGTCATTTTGGGGAATGATGCTTCATTATGCTCATAATGCCGTAATTGCAGGTCACAGAGTGTCGAGAAAAACATAAGAAATCTTAAAAGAATATGCTTCCTGGCCACACATGTCCCAAGATGTAGAATTATATACAAGAGAGTGTTTGGTATGTGCACAGTTTCAACCAGATTTACAAATAGATTTTTGGGCGATGACTGCAGGCCTTAAGTGCCTTTGAGCCGACATGTCCTTAATTTTTAAACCGGTGACTGCGGGCTCGTATATGTCTTTGAGCCGGTTTTGGTAACCCACCATTGGATCAAATTTGAACAGCGGATCCATTCGATCTCTCCCTGAAGAGCAAAACACCCAAACATTGTCCTATTTTATTCTGTATTTGTTTTGGGCAGTGACTGTGGACAATAGGTGCCTTTTAACTGACCCTGATTATGTTCTTTCAATCGGTGACTTCGGGCAGTTAGTGCCTTTGAGCTGTTTAACCTAATATTGTGTGACTTTGATTTTTTTTTTTTTTTAATTGTTTATTTACAGATTATCCAAACAAAAATACATCAATAACGAATCATCATAGTACATGAGCAACAATGCAAACAATATATGAATACAGAAGAAGAGGAAAGAGAGAAAAAAAAAAACATTATTATTTACATTCCTCTTGCAAATACAGGACCATGAACATATATCTGGCTAATAAAGATCTAAGAATGCATCCCACACTTTAGCATGAGCCCGCAACTTCCCCAATCGCCTATACATCACCTTCTCAATATTCGC
The DNA here is from genome assembly GCF_040938575.1 of Ambystoma mexicanum. Lineage (NCBI taxonomy): Eukaryota > Metazoa > Chordata > Amphibia > Caudata > Ambystomatidae > Ambystoma > Ambystoma mexicanum. Next base: position 1,244,805,030 of record NC_090930.1, on the reverse strand, counting down.
CAATTAATTCATCTCCCTTCCCGTCCCTGTGCTGTTGGTGGAATCCGGTATTTCCAGCCCCTCAATATCAATTTCTTGGACACCGAAGCTCCCCTGAACAAAAACTTCTACTCTGACACAGAAAGCTCTTCAAGCAAAGCACCAGAGCCCAAAATCATTGTCTTAAAGTCCAAATCAATTTTGCAATTCAGGACTCGCAAGCACATATCACAAACCTCATGCCAAAAGCCCCGTACCCTGACACAATCCCAGAGCATATGTTCAAGTGTGCCAATATCCAAACCACAACACCAACATACATCTGAATCAGACATGGCCCTCTTCTTGAGTTTCTCCGGACACCAAAACACTCTATTGAGAACCTTAATTTGCCTGGATCGCTCACACAAATTGACCGAGCAAAGCTGTACATTACCACACATCTCATTCCACATATCAATGGTAATCTCACAACCTAATCGCCTACTTCATTCAGTCACCAGTTCAGAATTGTCTTTGTAACTCGCAACCATCCGGCGATACATTTTACTCGGCACTGATTGATTATCCATCGCCAAGTTCTCCAAAACTTCAAGTTCACAAACCTCAATCTCACCAATGCATCTTTTCAATTTTCTGTAATCCGCCATGGTTACATTCTCAATATCAAAATCAGTACATAACAGATCAAAATCAATCCACTTCCCACCTCTGAATATATCCTTAATCCAATGAACACCGCCAAGAAACCACTCCGGCCAAAAAATAGGTTTGCCAGCATCAGTAATGGATTTATTAAACCAAATTGATGCCGAAGGAGAAGTCTGAGCAGAACAGCCACACATTTCATGAGTGCCCCTCCATACAGTCTGCAAAAAAACAGTCAACGGAGGCATCCTACCACCTTTGTTAACTGCCGTAAGTATCGCTCGCGGGGCAAGAGGACCTAAAACACCAAGTACTCGGAGAAACATCCAAAAAATGAATCAGAAATTGACAAGAGAAGGCAAGATGGTACACCCTAAAATTAGGAACCCCCAGACCCCCTCTATCAGCAGGGAGTTGTAACTTCCACAGCTTAAGCACAGGAGGCTTCCCATCCCAAAGGAAGGCTTGTATATAAACATCAATCATTCTCCAATAGCCGGCGCCTATCTTCATAGGGAGCATACTCAAAATATAGTTTATTTTGGGGGCCGCCACCATTTCAGGGCGTTCACCTTGCCCCACAATGACAAACGTAAAGTCGACCATCTTAACGTGGATGACTTCAGCTCATGACAGGCCTCCCCTAGATTTGCTTCCACCATATCTTGCACCACCGGAGTCAGCCAAAGCCCCAAATATTTTATGTACGCACCATTGAAAACCAAACCCAGTCACCAAAGGTCTAACACAACTCATCGTAATAGGCAAAGCCTCAGATTTCGACCAATTGATCAAATAACCAGACGCACCATGGAACCTGGTCAAAACATTCATCAAAGCCGGCAAAGAGACCTCCAAATTCTTCAAAACCAATAAAAGATCGTCAGCATAAAACCAACATTTCTGCTCAATTCCATTAAAAGGTATGCCCTCCAGTGTTAAATCATTCCGCAAAGCAATTGCAAGTGGTTCGATAGCCAACACAAACAACAGGGGCGAAAGCGGACAACCTTGCCTAGTGCCTCTCCAAAGATTGTGCCAGACAACAAACAGTTCGTCATAACATTAGCCGTAGGTCAAGCATACAATAGCGAGACCCATGAAATAAATTCATCACCCAAATTCATCGCTCGCAGCACAGCAAACATATACTTCCAATTGACACAGTCAAAAGCTTTTTCGGCGTCCAAGGACAACACAGCCACATCATAATCCAGTTCTTGGGCCCTAGACATGGTCAACAAAAGATTTTGAATATTGCTAGAAGCCCTACGATTCTGAATGAAGCCAGAGTGATCTGGGTGAACAAGCTTCTGAATCAAGACCTCAATGCGCAAAGTGAGGACCTTAGCCAAAATGTTGTTATCGGTATTTATCAGGCTTATTGGCCTATAACTGGAAGGCAAAGCACAATCCTTACCCTTCTTAAGGAAAACAGAAATGGTGGCGTGATAAGAGATTCTGGAAGTACCCCCTCCACCCTGGATTCATCATACATGACTCTCAGAAGCTCCAACACTGATTTTGGAAGAATCTTATAAAACTTGGCCGGCAAACCATCAGGACCTGGTGTCTTTCCTGAGTTCAACTTTGCAATAGCAATCCTAATTTCATCGACATCAACCGGCCGACTCAAAGCAATCACATCAATATCCGTAATCCTAGTCAAACTATCCAAAAAGCCACCACCATAGCCATCAACACTGGCCTTGTTCTCGTACAGCTTAACGTAGAAATCTCTGAATATAGAATTAATCTTGCAGGGATCAAAAGTTACCGACCCATCTTCTCTCTTTATAGAATTAATGGCTCCCTCTGAAATCTGTTGCCTTAATCTGTAAACAAGCCACCTGTCGCACTTCTCGCCTTTCTCAAAATAAGCACTTCTGAGTCTATACAAATCTTTTTCAGCTCTAGCGCATAAGACATCATTCAGTTCTTTCTTCAATCTCTTCAATTCCCCTCTTATACCAATATCACCTGGGAATCGAATCAGGTCAGCCATCACTTCAACAATACGGGCTTCAGTTTCCGTCTGTACTTTAGACAACCTTCTCCTCCTCCCACAGGATAAACCCACAACAATACCCCTCATTGTACATTTGAAGGCCTCCCAAATAACCTTCTTACTAATAACATCAGAAGAATGTTCAATTACAAAACATTCAGCCTCAGTTCTAATCTTCTCAAGAATAGACTCATCCTGTAATATAGATGTATTCATCTTCCATTGAAAAGTTCTGCAGCGTGTAAAATTCAAAGATAGATCCAAAAAAATAGGTGCGTGGTCAGTAATTGCAATGCAGCCAATCCGACTAGCCATTAGATTAGTAATTGCATCACCAGCAATAAAAAAGATATCAATTCTTGAATAAGTTGCATGTGCTCCAGAGTAGAACGTAAATTCTTTGGTTTCCGGGTGTTGCATCCTCCAGCAATCCTTCAGATCAAAATCCTCAAGCAATGTCCGAAAAGAGCCAAAATGGCCATCCCTTCTCTGTATAAGAGAGTGTCCAGTGCTATCCAAGGATGGATTAACCACTAAATTAAAGTCCCCACCCAAAACAATATTAGCTGAATTCAAATCAAGCACCATTTGCGATACTTCCCCAAAAAAGAGCCATTGTCCACCGAAGGAGCATAAATATTACATAGGACATGTTGAATACCCTGTATCTCTACCAGAATAGCCACAGCCCGTCCTTCCCGATCACAAGAGGTCTTCAACACCTTGACAGGAGAATCTTTCCGTAAAAGAATAGCCACCCCCCTGGACTTATAGGAATAACAAGAAACAGCAACCTCACCCAGCCACCTTTTACGCAAAACCCCCACATCCTCCATTAAAAGATGGGTTTCCTGTAAAAAAAAAAACATCACACATCATATCCCTTAAACTGTTCATAATCTGCTGTTGCTTTAGAGGGTTATTCAACCCATTAACATTCCAAGAGGAAATCCTAAGCTGAGAATCCTCAGGACCAGACATGACAGAAAAAGCAAAAGGACTGTAACAATGAAGAGTCAAAAAAAAAAAAAACCAATAAAAAGAAGAAAAGAAACACCCCCAAACCCCCTGCAACAGAATAGGAACGCCAATGCCGAAGAAGCACAGGAGACCATCCCAATATCCCCGCCCCCCCACCAAATCCAAGGAAAACACAATCCACAGGTTTATATAGTGGATCACAGATCAAGCTGAACCTACATTACAAGGTTAGTAATTGAATTCATATAACAGAGCAAAATGACCAATCGCTATATCCCAAACCCCCAGAAATAAAATGAACACTGGACTCACAGTCCCCATAACAATAGACTAGAGTAAAGATGAAAAGGAAAAAAAAAACAACACATGAAAGACATGAAGCATCAACATAGAGCAGGCATAAGGCAACCAAAAAGACCCTAAGTATAAATGAAGAAGAAAAAATAAACCATCAACATTCCCATCCAAATTACTACTAGAACCAAAACAGAAGAACCATTGAACTATATAAAGGATGGCAGGTGCCACAGCCACATAGACCAGCCCTAACCAAGAAAAAGCAAAGACATCTTCACTTCAACCCTTGGCAATAGTATCCCAACCACCACCCCAACAACGCCCAAAAGTACAGTAAACAATACATAATGTGTGAACAGTATCAATAACAGCCTAAATAAACAGTAAAAACAAGAGATGTTAACCAAACAGGCCACATCCTCATCAACACCATGAGGTAAAATACGGGTGGTAGAATTTGTTCATAGGCACCGCATACATGAGCTTCCACACCAGAGCCTGTTTGGGATGGCGTCCAAAGAAGGGTGCAGACCCCCATGACAGAACAATGATCCCAGCTATATGACCATGCACAAAAATTGGTGCCGTTTACAGTTCTTGCCAGGAGTCATCCAAAAACACATCAAAAACCATGTGAGAAGTAAGAAACGTAACAGACCACCAGTAGGCCCGCACACATGGAGTTAATAGAGGCAAGAAATCACCAGACAATTGCGAACGGGTGCTGTTTTGCATTGCTGCTGCAAGGTGTGACAAAAAACATCTGTGCATGAAATTTAAAGCAAATTTAAAGGTGAAAAATTGTTCCTCACACGCGTTACAACAGATATAGCATCTTAGAAAGTGCAAGATTTCAAAACTCAGTGTATTAAACCCAGGAACACTGGCATAGATACGGCCACTCCCATCACCAATCCTGAACGACTGTAGCTGATGTTGCAGGGGAGGCTCAAGGATCGCTAATTGGAAAACAACATGTCCTAAGGCAACCAAACAGGAGCCCACTTTGGAATTAAATGGGGTATGCAACATGCATCAAAGTGTTCAAAACCCCACAATGCACAGGCCGGTTCCACAAATGGCACAGTTTATTTTTATATATCAGAGAGAAGCCATGAGAGCATGTGAATGTATGCTTATCACGCGGTTGATAGATTGTGATACTTTATTGAGCATAGAGGCTTGCCCACCATTCACAACAGGACACAACCTGCAACTGCTCTTTCAGTGCACCCTTTACTAAGACATCTGCATTCTACATTCTATATTCTACTACAGACCTTACCTTCATCATACAAGATTCCATACACTAATGTTCCATAGCTCATTGTATCTAGTGAATGTAACTATCACAGTGCAGCATGACACAGTGTAATTCTCAACTGAGATACTACACACCTCCCTTCTTTACAATTAAAACACAATGAAATACTACACCCCACCTTCTTTAACACTGTCTGAACTAAAAAACTGAAGAACACAACAAGAAATTGACTGAAACTATTTACATTGTGAGACATATTATAACATAGTGCTTACAAAGTAAAATGATAATAATGATTTGCAACTAATGCTGAAAGTGGCACTATTAAGTCTACACAGTCTCTAACTCACATAATCCTTAAGATATGACAGTCTTCTACATACTGGTTTGGTGTAAACCGTCCCCAGGGTTTGTCCTTTCCTGCAGTCAATTCCTCTTTTATTCCCCTCCATATCCCTAACCTTATTTCTAAACCCAGAAGACTGGGTAGAACACTTGCATACTCTGTTTGCATTCCACACTCTGCCATCCAAAACTTTCACAGCCCCATGAAATCATTCTATAACTTGAATAGAATCTGACCATTGAATAAGTTCTTTGACATTGCTAACGGGAAGTTTGATTCTCTTCCAATCTCCCACGTCCACAAAACATTTCTTGACAGCTTTCCTCACATCAAACACTTGTTTATTGAGTATTTGCCTTTGGTATACTTTCTTAGCTACTTCCTGAAAATCAACTTCACTTTTACACGCTCTACCCAACCAAGCAGGACACACTCACGTGTTTGGTTTCTGACCAGTCAGCATTTCAAAAGGGGACACTCCTGTGGTGGAGTGAGGAGTGAATCTGTGTGCCACCACAGTATCTTCTACCGCTTTCTTCCAATCACAATTGCTGGTCAAAGCACAACTATTACTATTTTTAATTATCTTGTTGAATCTCTCGACTATGCCATTGATATGGGGATGATAAATAGAACTTGTTCTATGTACATTCCCACTGCCATTGAGAAATGACTTCATATCATCTAACACCAATTGCACTACATTGTCTGTAATGATTGTAGTGGGATAACCTTTCTGTTTGAATATACTTTCCAGAATTGAAATAATATCCTTTGAACAAATGTTCTGTACCCACTCAACCTCCACCCACCTGGACAACATATCAATAAGCATAATGCAATATTTCAACGTACCTTGGCTTCTCACTGGACCCACAATATCTAAACCAACATGATCCCATGGTATGGTGGGTATGGATGTGATGGTCATGGGTTCTTGTCTTGCAACATATCCTTTGGCGAATCCTCAAAACTGCAGCATTCTCTAATCAACCTCTCAACTTCTAAATGTACAACAGGCCACCAAAAATCCTGCCTGATTAAATGTTTTGTCTTGGTCATGCCTAGATGTCCCCCATTTGCTATCTGCAGTATTTTCTTCCTAACTCCAACAGGTGTATATAATGTACCATTCCTCCAAATGAAACCTTTGTTTATATGCAGTTCATCAAAAACATGTTTTACAGCATAAGGGAGCTCACCTTCTTAAGGTTATTACCTCTCGCTCCATTTTCCAATCGCTCCTTCACCTTTTTAAGAGTTTCATAAAATCCCATAGCTTGCACCCAATCATCTTCCAATACTATTTCCTGATGCACATAAAATATCTGTTCTTCATCACCTCCCTCATCATCCACATTTTCAACAAAATTGGTGAATCTCGATAAACAATTAGCAGATTTATTCTTCACACCAGGAACAAATTCCACATCCCAATTGTACTCCTGTAGACTTACCACCCATTTCCTAATTCTTGACAAAACCTTGTCCAGACCTTTTGTTGTGAGAATCTCTTTGCGTGGCTTATGATCATACCTCACCACAAACCTGGTACCCCAGTTGAATGAACACATTTTTTCCAAACACCCATTTAATGGACAGTAATTATTTTCAATAGTTCAACCACAACACGTTAATGAGCATGCTATACCACCCACTCTTAGTCCAACAGTACACGATGTAGAGATAAGTGGTCCTCTTCAACCTATTGATATTCTGAGCTCCAGATTGGCTCAGGAGAAGAGCTTGGGATATGCCTTAAAAACAAGTTCTATGAAGATTTATTTTCCTGAGTAGGAAATGTCACAGCATGCGAGACGCAGAACAGCATATGCTGGAGGATTTAATCTGCCCGCTGGATTTCAGCAGTCCATCAAAATATATCTTTACTGGCTTCCCAAACTTGGCAGAGGCAGCAGTGACTAATTTAGCTGTTCCTCAAATAGCACTATCACTGGGCCTCTCATCGAGTCCAATATTGGGAAAACCCCAATAAGTGAGACTGTTCCAGAAATTAAGAGTCCTATTAGTCCTGCCAAGAGAAAGAGCCCTCTCAAACACCAGAAAGAGGCAAGTGAGGCCTCCTTAACAGCTTTGAATTTCGTACTGAACTCCTTAGTCAATGTTTTTGAATACTAAGGGGTGAAGTGCATTCCCACACAGGGCTTTTACTTAAACTCACGACGGAAGTCTGTGAGTGTGAAAGATCTATAGTGGCCCTGAACACAGCCTTAACCTATTCTCTGGGAGATCCCATAGCTGATTTAAAAAGGGAAATACAACTTCAGTTCATGGCTATTGAGGACCTGCAGGGAAAACGTACAGCTGCCCAACCCTCAGTATATCAAAACTGCTAAAAGCCAGTGTTCTATAGATTCCAAAGGCAATGAAGAGGCTGCAGCAATAGGCGAGGTGTGCACTCTGAAGATTAAAATATCAGAGTATTCCGGTCCAGCCTCCCATTCGTTTGCTATTTCCAAAGTGTGCTCTAAAAGAATAAATGGGAGGAACACATCTTACCCCTTGAACAGATATGGGATCCTGGCTGTCTTTCACAAGGTGGATAAGCTTGTTTTTTTTCTTATCAGAATACAGTGAATATGTCAGGTTCCCAGATTATAGATGTGTCCATATCATGGAAATGGGCTTGAAAACTAAGTTGGGGCTAACGCTATTTTGACTGCAGCCCTGACCCGACATAACCAAGGAATAGAGAGATCAGCGGAGCCCCTGTATGATCAATGCAGATCAACGGATTCCCCACAGGAACATCGGGAATGCTCTGATGACAAGTTCATTTAAGAACAAGATAATGAGTGATGCATTTTTTTTTAATAATCACAATGTAATATCTCTTCAAGAGACTTAATTGGTTCTGGGATTTAAGGTAGATGGATTCACAGTTATAGAACAATTGGCCTATGGCCACGGTAAAGGGAGACCAGAGGGGGGCCTTACTACTGGCATTTAGAAACTTTACCTCAGAAGACATGGTGAGTAATGTGATCCCGGGGATCTTAGCTGTAAAATCTAAACTAATGACCAAAAGTGTTCTCCTCACTGTGTACTGATAGAAATATACTGGAACACTTTCTAGCTCACTTCTTTCAGAATTCCTTGAGTAGCTGGCAGAGGTCCTCACACGATCTATGGGACAGGAAATGTAATGCTCACAGGGATTTAAACTCTCAATGTATTAGAACACTTGGGACCACTGGACAGTTTAAAGAATCAACACTGAATGGTCATCAGTGGTCCAGGTTTTTGAGAGACTGGAACATGTTTATGGGTAATGGTAACATTGCAGAGGTTTTCCCCCTGCTCTGACTTGGTCAAGGGGGATACAAGGATCAACAATTGATTGCTTATTTCTATCAAAGGATCTATTTGACATGTGTAGACATTTCCATGTAAGGAAGTTAGGATTGAGTGATCATGATATTTTAGCTTGGTCTTTATTGAATGAAGTGATGTATCCGGAGAGATCCTATGCTCCTGTTGTGTTAATAATGGAGGAAATAGACAGAAAAAGGTGTGTAGAGGGCAGTCATCAGTTAAATTAAGGTTTGTTGATGTTTGCCTCCACTTGTACGAACCACACATTTGAATCAGCATGCAATCCTATATCTTTTGGTTAACTTTGTGTTTGATATTCATCCCTTAGACCTAGAGAGAGGTTGAAGCACAATTATAGCCACTCTTGTGATGAAGAAACACATCAAAGAAAGAGGAAATAAGAAGGATAAAATATAAGTGTCTGAACCACGATGCTAGTATTGAAAAGATCAAACAACAGCTGCAGAAATATAAAAACTGCTCAAGGGCTCAGAATTTGCGTTGTTTTCAAAATGACGGCAAGAGATGCTTAAGGCAGTGGCAAAGGCTAATTCGAGGAATTTTTGGTCTATCATATTAGGAAAGATATGAAGCAGTCACGCTCTCAAAGCAATGTAATTCATGAGTTGGTGGCAGAATCATTTCTCCTCTCTTTATGGCCAGCCAGATGTGGCCAAGATAATTTTTCCTGATGAAGGTAAATGGTTCCTGAATTTTACACAGCATACCATACAGGACCTCATAGGGAAATATTCTGGATTCAGGGTGTTGGGATCTAATGGTCTAACAAATCAGATCCTAAAGACAGATATCCCCCTGTGGTCCTATATACTGTACCATCTATTCAGGGAGGTGATTAGTTTGAGAACCCTCCCTGATTCATGGCGGGGGGCTTAAGTGATACTTATCTACAAGAAGGGAGAACGGGTTGAACTGATAAACTAATGCCCGATCTCCCTTCTAGATGCTGACTGTAAATTATTTGCAGGTTTGGCATTGATGGATCTGGAACTCTGGATAAAGAAGGTGGCTATTCTCTCAAAGAACCAGATAGGATCCCAAAGGGGCCTGTCTGCTACCTTGACTGGTCTGATAATCAGTACGGTCTCAAGTGGGTCTTTTGTTAAGGGAGGTCCCTCGCTGTTCGGAGCCTGGGTCTATGTGTCCCAGAAGTTTGATACAATAAATAGAGATTGCTTATGGCAGAAGCTTAGAAGCTTAGCTTCCCTTCTGGCAATGATAGTTGAACTCCACAAGTGCTCTGACATGACGTTTAGGTGAGATAAACAGGGAGGTCTATCAGCTTGAATCCAAACTCAGAGAGGGGTAAAACAGGGGTGCATCATAATCCCCTGCCTTTTCAACCTTTACTTGGCTTACTTAGCCAAGAGTTTTAGGAGGTGTGGTCTGGCAAACTCAGAGTTGAGATCGGAGAGTCTGAACTGGGTGGCCTATGCAGACAACATTGTGCTGCTCGACCATACCCCAGTGGGACTTCAACTTTTGCTGGATGCCCTGGGGGCATACGCGTTGTCCAATGGTTTGAAGATCAATCCCCTAAAATCTAAAATAGTAGTATTTAAACAGATGCTGAAAAGGAACCAGCCTTCACTTAGAGGCTAGCAGTTGAGGTACTACCAGGTGGGCAAGAGCTATTATATTTGGGATTCAATCTCTGATCTTTCCCATCACAGGTATATGTTAAGGAAATCATGGATGGAAAATTAAATCAGCTGGGTTGCTTAATTAGGAAGATAAACTACAATCTATGTACGTTCTCTGTGGCTCGACTGATAAAATGTTATATTGGCAAGGTAATTCTTGTATTGATATATGATGTAGATGTTAACCGAGTGATAAGCTCAATAGACTGGGTACGGCTAGAGGGTAAACTGTGGAGGTGTGTTCTTTCCTTTCCCCAGTCTCTTCCGATATCCTCTGTAAATTATGAACTTGGCCTACAGTCCGTCCGCTACCATGTAGAATGACGGATATTATCTGTATATAAATTGATTCTGGTACCAGGGTCAAACTCGTTATATGAAGACATTGATATAGTCCTACAGGAGAACTTAAACCCATTTTGAGTAGCCTTGAGCAATATGCTCAGGAAATCCTAAGGCCATGTGAAAATACTATAAATGATCATATAGACAATCCAATACATGACAAAAAGTCATTAAAAAGAAAGGACTGGATTCAAACCATCACAGAAATGCATTTTAAAAAAAACGCATCAATCTCTGGCAATGCTGGATAAGCCACAAGGTTTTCTAATGGGTTATCTGAAGTGATGCCCCAAACCAACAACTAGAACAGATTTTGACTTAATATATTGCCAACCTGAGAAATCTTGTTTTCCAGTCATAAGGATTGATGTACTGATAACCTATGTAAACATTGTGGTAATTCATGTTTTGAGAATCTGAGACATATCTTGAAGGACTGACAAGGTACAAAGGATCTGAGATTGAAAAGGTTCTCAAGATTTGTGGATAAAGAATGGTGGTTGGGCACACAGTATTTTTGGGAGTGCATGAGTGTGGGCCATGAAACCCTGTTGATGTGGGAAGTAGTTGGTTTACTTAGAGAACTTAACCTGCTTAGGAAGCATAATTAATTGGATTTTAGAATGTAAAGTATAATGAATGTGTTTTTTTTCCCTTTTGTTTTGTTCTTATTGCTTTTATGTGAAATGCCAATTTGTTGGCTATTACAAAATACATAAATAAAGTAATATATTTTTTATAGGTCCTGGGCCAAGATCAGTATGAGGAAATAGATACACGCTGACGGTCATTTGTCTAATGTCGTAGTGGTTGGAATGTATTCCAGCACTGGACTGCAGTGCACAAACAGCAGCCACCTTGTTGGTGAATCGTATTTTCTCTAGTTTGGATTTGCCTTAAGGATAGAATCAGACTGTGAAAGTAATTTCACCAGTGCAGTGATGCCAGTGGTGTGGCACATTTTTGGCATGAAATAGAAACTGCACATTTCATATCAGCCCTCATGGAGTTGTGGAATGTTGAAACCGATCAATCATTGATATTTTGAAAAAGTTTGTACCTGAGGCAGGACCCAGCAGGGATTTGCGACTCTCTCTGGTGCTGATGGCTATTCGGTCCACACTATCCAAATCCACAAAACTCAGTCTGCACAAGATTTTACCAGGCAGGAAGATGCTTTTGCCACAACATTTTCTATAACGGACCAACAAAGGTCCTGCTAAATGCAGCCACCATCATAAATATGTGTATTAACTAAGAAAACACTTGCAGTATGCATTTGCGTTCGCACAGCAGAGTCTGGGAAAATCCGCTGTCAGTGCAAAATCATACTATGATAAGAAGACATCTGTGATGGAGTATGCAATTGGTGACCTGGTGTTTACATTTAATTTTGGGTAAGGTAAACAAAAAAATGCAAAATTTCTAGCACTTTTGAGCAGCCCATTCAAATGTCTGGAAAAAGTCTCACCTGTGGTCTACATATTAATGATAAAGGAGGGAGATCTGGTGCTGGAACAATGTGTCCATGTTAACAAAATCAAGCTATTTCACCCAAAGCACAGGTGGAAAGTTCAGTTAAGGGGTCTCCCCCTTTTTTTGTTGAAATAAACTGCCAGTTCATCCTGATATTTTGAGATTACTCATTAATTCAGAAGTCGAGTTTATCATAACGCAAAATGTAACACTTCTGATACGAGAGACAATTCACTAGGTTGGTATGTATAGCTTGCTGTATTCATTATTTTTCTAAATAAATCATGACAGTCACTCTGAAGATGTTTTGTGGATGATGCCATCATATTTACTAACAGTCCCAAAATGCAATGCGGTACATGTAGGATTTCTACGTGCTTAAATGCACAATGCTTCAAGGTGTGTTTTCACATGCCATTTGGGTAAATTCTCATGTTGTACTAAACAATTCACACTGATAAACATGATTAAATTGAGTTATCTGCATAGGATCCAGGTCCCACCTGAACTCTCCCTACTCTATCCAGCACTGTGAGGTGCAGCATTGAAGACGCATTCTCCTATCAGGGACAGAGAATCAGCAGTAGTACAATGTCTCCTCTTGTGGTGCTGCATACCCAGTGATCTTCTTCCATGAGAGACTGGTCTCACTGATTCAGGTTATCTTCCTCGTCTTTGTTTCATCAATACAAGGGTGTGTGGAAACTGCCATGACTCTTTTGTGGATTCTGCTCGACAGTGCTGCTCTTTTTTATGGGGCAGTTTTGGACTTATTCATTCTGAAAAGGTAGGCTACCTCATTTACCACTTCCTCTGTTTGCACACAGATATCTTGCACTGGAAATATTACTTTCCTCTGACAGTCATCGCCCGTTATAGACATTTGAAGACATCCTAGCTGGAATGCTTACGGAAGAGGCAGATTGTTAATGGATTGGATTTTTCAAAATGGCTGACACTATGTTTCCTGTTTTCTTTAACCTTTGGTAATGGTAATTTCTGTATACAATTTTTACCACACAAATGTACTTCTCCACAGTAGACTTTTGTTCCACACATGCATCGTTTTCTTTATCACACTGCCAGCATATGTCTTGTTAAAGAAGGATGCACCTGAGGTTACTGCATGTGACAATAGTAATGCATATATGGTTATTGGAAGTGGCTCCTTTGCACACCAGCCCATGACCCTTTTACTTGATGACCATTTCATATTTGTTTGGAAAAACATATTCCACAAAACATTTCACAAAAGACAGTTTACACGTGCAATTGTAATGTCAATTTACCAGGTAATCAAAACAGATGCACTCTAAAAAAAATACAGAATGAAGTGCCAAAATTTAAAAACAAGGATTTGGATGGTCAAAATATAAACAGTTAAAATGGTAAATAAAGTCATTGTGCACAACTACCTAAAGCACTGAAAGTTGATTGTGTCTAGGCCATACATGCTTTAAATTAATCAGAAACAAATCTGATGGATACAGAATGAAATATCAACATTCTTTAAAATAAGATTTCTGATAAATTTAATAACAATAGATGTAAATGGTATTCAGAGTGCATGTACAAACTTTGTTAAGGTGCTAAAAGTTGAATCTGTCTATGCCATGCTTGCTTCAAATATCTCAGACGCATCCAGCCTACCTTGGGAGAGTCTGCCCACAATATGTAAAGTAAGGCTGGGCGACATTGAGTAAACCCGGCTCCTTTTAGTAAGGGTTTCGAAGTGTGACTACTAATAGAGGTATAAGCTGGACATATTAATGAAAAGTGAGTTAAATGTTCTGCTGGAGTTGAACATAATTGGCAATTTGTGTCAACTGCGTTACTTGACCAAGCTAAATCTTCACATCAATGGAAGACTTTTAAATCTCACCCAAGTTATTAATATCTTTTGATTCAGATCTGCAGCCCAAGTCAGATATTTTTGATTGCCACCTAATGAAATTAATGAAGGGTTCTGATTAAAGGATTTTAATAATTCACCCGATTATCTCTTCTCCTCCACTTGAACACTGATCCTATTCTTTAGTACAGTGGCTGTTTTTTTTTTCCGTGATGGAAACGTCTTTGAAATAGGACTTTGCAGTTATAGCTGCTAGTTGTATATGAACATGATTAAGCCAAGAACTGTGAAGATAATTCATTTTAATAGCACCTTTATGATCGTCAGAATAAGGGAAGCTCTCTTATTACTCCAGACACATAGCCAGTGTATAGTTGGTTGAATAACTGGCTCATCTTCCAGGAAAGTGAGTCCCAGCTCTGAATGAGTACCATGGTTTGATGCTAATCGGGGAAGATCGAAAACTTTATAAGAATGTCATTTTCAGCGACTAGGAGACGTGAAGCCTTCACTAAACCCCATAGCGAAGATGTATATTTAGCTACTGCTCCCGCCTTAGTGGTGTGAACTTCCTTAATCAGATCAATGGGTTTCGATTGGGACAAATGCATAAACCTGTTAACTCCACCCACTGCTTGTTTAAATCTATATTTCGGTTTTGTTATGTAGGGAGCTCCCCAAAATGTGGATGCAAATCGAATTCCTAGCTGATCAAATTCATTTACCACAAGGATTAAAGAGTTGTTACTATGCATTGGAGAACATTTCAGTCTGCGGTTGCCCATCAGCAGACCATGGCAGCAGATTTCTCAGCATTCACTTTGAAATCTAGCTTGGGCATAAATGGAGTATAGGCTGTTATAACTTATTTAAGTGCACAGGGGGTGTGGGCGAGTAGCATCATGTCATCTGCATATGCAACACAGGGAACACAGTGCCACCTAGTTTGGGCATGTCCGCGCCTGTTTCTGGTAGCGCATCTTTTAAGCCATTAATATATAAACAAAATAGCAAGAGGCAATACACAGCCCTTGCAAGCTCCTGCATTTACATTGCCCCTCTTTCCCTCTCCTTACGCATGCTGCCGTCATGATGAATCATGCCAAATTCTTTCAGAATTCTGGTCTGACAATTTAATGATCTGAGGACGGCCCCAACCTCTGACATTTGACGTTGTCAAATGCCATTCACAGGTCCATAAAGATAAAGTGCATTTGTGATGATAAGATACAGATTTAGGGCCTGCTCACTTGTGCCCACACCTGGATGAAAACATTGGAAAGCATGCAGTCCTTAGTAATCCACTCCTCTAATTTTCCATGTAGGGCACGACTGAACATTTTAAAAAGGGAATGCAGTATGGCTATCGGCCTATATAATTTCGCATCTTGTTGATCACCTTTTTTGTAGATCGGCTGGATTATGGCAATTTTCCACAGCTTGGGAACCCTTTCAGACATAATAATGGCATTAAAAACAATGGTTAATAAAGGTGGCCACAGATCCATTTCCACCTGGAATAAATCTCCCAGAATTCCACCCGTGCCCGGACTGTGGTTTAACTTGTGTTTGCACACAGCCTCTGATATCTCTTGAGCGAAAGAAACAAGTTATAAGCACTCAACACATCACATGATTTAGGGACTCTGGGTGACATGATTGCCAAGTGGAGTGCTCCCTGTTCCTCCTGGCTGTTATTCACAATAGTACGAGCAGAGAAATTATTGATGCATTCCTTATCCTGTACCATTGTTTCCATACCTAGGTCATTTATTTTACAGACTGGGACGAGAGATACCAGCTCCCAGAATGTCTTTGAGTGATTTTCTCCTGCTTCCATAACTAATTCCTCCCAACTACTGCAATCTAAATCTGACTTCCTAACTTCAAAAATCTTCTTATAATTAGCTCTAGCTCTGGCAATCAATGGTTTCCAATGGTTTTGGTGTCAAAGTGTTTTTAATAGCAAACTTAACTTCTTATTTGCACTACTGAAGGCTTTGTTGAACCAACCAGTCCGGTGAACATTCCCCAGTTTCGTACAGGAAATGTGTTGAAATACCTGTGATCAAGGAATTATAAATACACATTATATTCTCAACATTATTCAAAGGTACTATAGGTGCCATGCTTAGGTGATGATTATTAGTGATAATCATATTTTGCAAAGTGATATTGATGAAACCTCTCCACCCAAGTCTACATTTCTTATGGCAAACGTCATTCATGTTTAGTTAATGGGTTGATAATACCTTTTGGTTTGCCTCGCCACTTGAGCTTTAAAACCAACGGGTGATTATCACCAAGTATGTTCTCCATGATAAAGACATCCTCAATTAGGTTTCAGTACACTACCGGGAAGCACAGGTAATCAAAAGAGGAATATATTTTCCAGGACTATCATAGGGGACTTGACCATTAGTTGTTCTAAGGCCCCACTGATGAAGTTACAAAAACAGCTCCAGGCCCCTCGTACACATTCAGGGGATCACATATATTGGGAACCTGGATATTTGAACCTGTCTTCCAAGTGATCAAATAAATTAGATGGGGGGGGGGCATTCCCTAGTTTTGCATTAGAATCCCTGCCAATGATGAGTATGACATTACATGATTGTAGATCAGGAAATATCCCGTCAAGAAAGGACTTAAAGACCACTAAGCAATGTCCTTGATGAGATTTATGTTGACTATTATAGAAATGTACTATTATTATTTAATTTCTACTATCTACATTGATTTTTAAACATTGTAAAAAAGGATAGGAATTGGCTGAAATTATGGGATGACATTCAAAGGTTGATTTTACCAGTATTGCCAGACCCCCACAATGACTGCCTCACGTGTTCGCTTGAACTGGGGTCTGTCTCAATTAACCATGTTTCCCGCAGTAATACCATATCAGGATCATTGAAAAAATCCATGATTTCTGAAATATGCAACTTGTTTCTAGCCTCAACTATATTCCATGAGAAAACAAAAATTATCCTAGCTGGGGAAAAATCAGAAGATAAGGTACTAATTATATTTTCAGTGATGTTTTTTTCTTCATTATTGGACATTTTCATTTGTAGAGGCGAGTTATCTGTGACAAGCATGTGCCTGGAATTCATTTTGGGTGATAGTGTATATCATGCAATGGGGCCAGCGATTCAAATGGGATTGTCACTGTTACTGATGGGGCATCGAGAAGTGATCTCTGAACAGACAGTTTGGAACTTTCAACAAGAATATGAAGAGTGGATGCATTCCTTTGTTCTGGGCTATATCCATAGTTCATCTTGTGACTTGGTCATGATGTGCAGTATTGTGGGTAACCATCGTTATCATGTTGTTAGAAATGTACACTGTGCAATGATCAGGTGGATACAAATAAGATAGCAGGAGAACTCTTTGCCCTGATGATCATAGATATTCTCACAGATTAGAATTTAAGACGTAATCTGTAATAGTGGGATTAGGAAGTCACAGCAATACAGCCACCTTGTAGGGATTCCATGGTGTTTCTCACCCATTGCATCCTTCTAGACATCATTATATTCTAAGGGTTAACAGGTGGAAACCTCATAATGGAATTCATGTTGTTTAGTAAGGAAGAAGTTTCATTCTGATCCTTTTTTAAAGGAGTAATTCTCACACTGACACCCAACAGTGGTAAAGCCTCTGGCAGGATGGACAAAGACGCCTGTAGATTCAATTCCTGAGTTGCTGTCAAAGTCATAGTTGTATCCCTTCTAGCAGAGCACGTGCTGGCCCTGGTAAATCCAACAGATTCTACATTGGTTTGTATTACTTGATTAGATCACTGTTGATAAATTGATGTCGTGGCAAATGTATTTGGTTGGCAATATGGTGTCAGCTGTGCCAACTCCCTTCTTGCTAGCAAGAGGGACACTTGTAGGTATTAGAGTAAGCTAGCCAGCTGCAACCTTTGAAGCCAAAGCATTAAGCAATTCATTTATAATAGTTATGATTAAGTCATCAATAATCATTAGAGTGTTAAAAACATTGCATTTCAAATTAACCATAAAATCCATAATCGATTGCACGTTCCCTATCAGTGTTAAAATAGAAACACAGATGTCATATCATATCATATCATATCATCCATGTGGTAGGTGTTCCTGAACAGTATTGTTGTGACCTGTACCAAGATGCACTCTCACAGGCAGTGTCATTGAATCTTGCGGTGTGGGTCCAGCTGCAGTAGACAAGATGATATCCTCTATGCCAGTGAATGGAAGTGATAAAGGAACCATCTATTTGGGAATGTCATATAGATTAGGCCCCACTGCCTGAGGCATAGAAAGTTCAGGCAGAGAAGGAGCAACATTTCCTTAAGGTCTAGCATGTGTGCAATTAGTGCTAATGTTGGATCAGGATAAGCCATACAGGTATGTTGGATTGTGGCTAAATTAGGTTCGTGAGAAAGCAGCACAACCTGAGGCTCATGTTAATTCTGTTTAGGGTCCAATGGCTCAGTCAAAGCCATAGACTTTTTATGGCAAAAAGGGCACGTTCTACTACCATAATCTGTTTGTCCAGCTTACCCACAACTTGGCATTTAGTCTTGTGGCTCACCATTTTGGTAAGGCCGTCCCCTTTTTGGCATTTTTCCCTAGAAGGGCCTCATGGTATGGATAGCCTTACATTTTGCCATTCTTGCTTTTAGTATAGATGCTCTGTTTCCAGAGATCCTTTGAACCAATAGGAGAATAGCATAAGTGTGTGCCTGCTTGTCTAGGGCTCATTAAGTGTATGATCATAATATTCTGTGTCCGGGAGTAAGCTTTGCAAAGTCCAAGTGCAGCAAAACCGATTTACAGGACGCTTTAATGCATTGGCCCACAGTCAACTACTATTTCACCAATTCCCAACTTTGCTGTTTCATAACCCGTACAGCTTCGACGTGATCAAATAGTGGTCAGCAGCCAGTGAGGATAGAGAATAGGCTCTGCCCCACAACAATTATCATGACACCATCCATTTCACCTGCTGGCCAGAGACTGTACCAGGGCTAATCTGGTGTAGGAGTGGAGGTGGGCTGGAAATGTAGAAGTGGGTTGCATGCACAATCAAAATAGAGATATTTCACTCACTTGTTAGACAGTGGTCATGGTATCAAGCCAAGTCCCAGACCGGGTCCAACAATCAAGAAGCCACTTTCAAGTTGTGGACAAAGGAATATGTGGGTCATTAGTGTAAAAGAAATTCCAAAGACTCTGCGTTCCAACCTGGACCCCCGGCTACAGACGGGAGTGCGAATCCACGCCTCGTCCTAGAAAGAGTGAAGCCTGTCGTCACGGTGTGATCTGAGCAGTCCCAGCCAAACTTCTAAGGACCCAAAACCACGCTGCCTTGCCACTGCTTGAGTCAAGCTGCAGCACCGCTTCCTTGCCCCGCTCGAACAGCAGGAACAGCCGCTTCTGACCCCGCTCTGCACAAGAGCCCAGGGCTTGAATTTGAATTGCCACTACTACGAGCTCCTAAGCAACCAACAAGGGAGGACACACCTGCACAACGTGAACACCTCGCGTCAGGCCCCTCTGCGCTTCACATTCAAAAGTATCCCCATTTTAATACTGAGCATTATCCAAAAATATATTGCAGTACACAGATTATTTTATTACTTTAAAAGCAGAAAACCAAAAAAATGCACAAAAACAGTACATATCAGTTATAACACGAGCAACTTCAGATTGGATTGTGAAGTATCTGCTTGTTATCCATTTGAATTAAAATATTTAGTGGCCCATCTGTAGTATTTAATGACTGGTCGACTTTCCGCTATTTTTGCTAATAGAAAAGTTTACATTACTCCGAAGAGTCATCTCATTTGCTAGTCATTGTGTCGCCAATACGGTCATCATGACGACCACAGCTTGTTAGCGAGTGCATGTGTTAAAGGAAGCATTGCAAGCAGGCGTTAGCAGCGATGCTGGTAATTTCAGCCTCTCTTTGGTTCTCTGCATCTCTCGTTCAGTTCAAGTTGTCATCTTCCGGCACTTCCTTGGTATTCATCTGATGAAATTGCAGCTCGTTTATCGCACTGCATGTCACACAAACATGTGTGTTGTGTTCAGCGGATCTGGCATCCTTCAGACATAGAAAGCAGATACCCAGGAAGGCGACAGCGGTTGTCTCATCATCACAATCTCCGAATCTGCACAATATGCCTGACTCTGCTGTATTTTAATGATGTGACTTCTAGAATGATAGCAACAACGCTATTTTAAGGCAATACCTCTATTGTTCCAACTCACTTCTTTTTGTTTAATAACTTTTATTTACAAAGGAGCAGGACAAGATAGACTAGTGAATAATTACAAAAAAGAGCACTCTATTCAAAAAGCACATGCTCGGGGCAAGGTTTTTAAACTGAGAAAAGAATATGTCGTGTAAATGTAGTTTTGCGTTAAAATGTTGTTTATAATCTTTGGTGAAACAAAAGAGGTGATGGCTAGAAGGTTTTGATTTAATCTGAACTTCTACCATGGCTCTGGGCAACCCTCCAGACCATCGTTCTTTGCCTGCAAAGTCATTGCAAAAGGGGAAAGACCATATGCTTGTTCCCACGCCAAAAGGTGCAGTCCAGTCCAAACTGCTTGGTTATATCCCTTCTGCACGAGACCAAAAGTATGCCAAACATATTTGGGCCTCAATGGGCCTCATCAGTGAGTAGTAGCTTGGCACAGCTGCATACGGTTTGATGGTGCTACTGACAAATTCGGATTCAGTTTTGATTCTCTACATGAGCGAATGCATTAGCCCCCTTATTTTACCGCCAGAGTGAACGCTGCAACACATTGCAAGATACGACAAAACAGGCTTATGTTTGTTAACATATGAAAAGATACATGTCTGTAAAATGCTAAGCATGTATCGACAAATCCATTCAACCAAAACCCAAATCATCCACATTTTCAGGAAGTTCATGGTAGTTGTAGGCTGATGAGGATTTTTGGGAACAGGTGGGGAAAGGTTCAGATGGCTCAAGCTATTCATATGAATCAAAGTACCCTGTGCAGGTCGTAGTGCTTTCCGCTGGTATGGGAGTCTGCCTCAGGGAAAAAGCCAGGCTCACATTGTGTTGTCACTTTACATACAATTCTGCATATAGGCTATGATGCACTTTCTTAACATCAGATCCTGTGAACGTGCAGTTCCACCAATTCACCAAGTAGAGATGTATTTAGAAGAAGGATTGCATTGTGAATGCAAGTTTGGGTTTGCTGCAGCCCCTTACATGTCTCAGGGTCGGATTCACAGAATTGTTTTATAAAGGCGCCCTTTGAATAAGGTCCTACGTGTCATGTGTGAGCACAACACTAAGATATTAATTGGCCATCTCTAGTTAATTGGTTTGGTGCTTGCTTACCAGATCCCTTGATATGTGTATATTCTAAGACTACACAGCACAATGATACTGTTACAAAACTTAGAAGGATAAAAACATATACAGGCATGGTTTTATTTATTTGTTATTTATTGGATATTTGTAAGGCGCCTATACAACAAATGGTGTTTCAAGGCGCCACAAGACAAAAAATGGGGTGGGGGGATAAGGGAGAAGGATAACAATAACATTCCTACTAAGCCGTGTGACATTTGGATTGTGCAGGTGCAGTAACACAAAGTGTGAGGGAGGGGTGTTCTGGTAGGACCAACTGCAAAGTGCTAGGGTGGTAAGGGGAGTGCAGGGTAAAGATGAGAGAGTGCAAGTGAAAGGGGGTGGAGGATTGGGGGGTGAGGGCCACAGGAACTAGGCGAGTGCTAAGGGGAGGTCAGGAGGGTAAGTGCCCGGGAATGCATAGGGTGCAGTGGGTAAGGGTCAACATGTTAAGTGGTAGGAGGGGGATGGACTGGGCCAGGGGGCTGGTGCCCTGTAGAACTCAGTGGGAACCAGGCAGCCAGTCACTGCGGCAGATGGAGGTGTTTGCAGGGGAGGGGAAGAGGGAAGGAAGAAGAGAAAAGGAGGGTCTTTAGGAGTTTCCGGAACTTAAGGCGATCCGGCTCAAGCCTGCAAGGGACAGTGAGACATTTCCAGAAGGAGGCTTATGCGGAGGAGAGAGATCTACCCCCAACTCTCTGCTTAGAGAAGCATCTTATATGCAGAGAATTGGAGCTAGAAGACCAAAGGGCTCTAGAAGGGAGGTATTTAGGAGAAGAGAGTTGGATTTAGCAGGGTCCCAGACACCAGAAAGGCTAGTAGATGAGGCAGAGGGTCTTGAGCTTGATCCTAGAACCACCCGGGAGCGAGTGGAGAGATTTCAGAGTTGGAGAGAT
Source organism: Ambystoma mexicanum (assembly GCF_040938575.1). Classification (NCBI taxonomy): domain Eukaryota; kingdom Metazoa; phylum Chordata; class Amphibia; order Caudata; family Ambystomatidae; genus Ambystoma; species Ambystoma mexicanum. The sequence goes on along the minus strand of NC_090930.1, from coordinate 1,244,782,548 downwards.
GCTTGGCTTGAGACCAAGGATAAGTGTTGCAGTCCTATTCTTGATTAGTTGAAGGAGGCGATGGGAGGATAAAGGATGATTGCAGAAGAAGCTGATGCAGTAGTCAATTTTAGAGATGACCAGAGTTCTGGAGACATTGAGTTTCTGGGGGAAGGTGAGGATATGAAGCATATCATTCACTATGCCTCATATTTAGAATGGTGCAGCCCTGACACAATATCCAAATGCATACTTCGTTGTAACTACTTCAGAGAGGCAGGTGGCGAAATGTTCACTACCCATATTAATATCACTAACCAGCATGCTATACTAAGTCCTTTTCAGAGAGCACACTACCCTGCTGTCGCTTGTTGCTGCATAGTTCAATATGATGTCTAATATTGTTGCTGAACTGATCATTGCAATGCAGACATAGGAGGATACATCTTCATTGGTGAGTACAGAAGTTGCAAGAACTCCACTGACCTCTGTTCACTTCTTAAACTTCCAACTCTCTCCACATTCCAATAAACATAATCACACTGTGGAGCACTCATTAAACAGTAGGTATGTAGTGGATAACAAGTATCTGCCCCTTACACACAGTTGAGAATGGAATGTGATATAAAGCAACAGGCAGGAAAGGAAAGTGGGAAAGGCAAAACATATCTAATACTTAAAATGTCTGGGTTTGTAACATGGATACACTACATAACCTCTCAAATGCTTAGGTTTGCCACAGTATCCCCTTGATAAGCAAAACCTCATGCTTAGACCCTTCCATGAGTTGGGAACTGTCCCAGATATGCTGCTTGTTGCAGAGTGGCTTAATTTTTTCATGTCCACTCTGTTGCAGAAGCCAGTGGGTTTTTGGAATCCCACTTCGTTGCTTAAGCATGTGGGTTCCAGAAAATACACCTTGCATGAATTAGATTTGCTACGGTTATATGTTCTTGTAATATTGTACACCTCCATCTTCTGCTCTAACAGCCCCATGCATTATGCCCATGGTTGTACATGGAAGTGGCCATATGTGTGCTGGCTCAATGCTGGAGGGAGCTTAATCCAAACCCACTATCCTATGTTGAAATTGCCTGAAACTACAGTTTTGCGTTTACCTTATAATACCTTAGTTATGGATTTCCTTGCCACCATCTTTTGTTGAGCCTAGCAACATCTGAACGTGAAAAGTTGGCCTTCATGAACATTAGAGGACACACACTAGTGTTAGGGTTTCTCAATTTAAGCAATTTTAAAGGGGCCTCATAAAGTGGTGAAATAGGGATGAACCTGTGAGCCCCATCACTATTCACCACTGCTTGTTCCCATTTTTTGTCCATCATAAGGACAACGTTATGCTCTCTATGATTACTTGGTGGAACATATCCACCATTCCATTGGTTTCAGGATGGTACATTGTGGTTGTGTGGTATTCTTTACCATTATCTTTGAAATAATGCTTCCATCAATTGGGCTTTAGATTGAATTCCATTATCAGTGAGAGGTTTGATGGATATGTCTCTCTCTTAAAAGTGGCATCTATACATTCGATGACAACTTTGGTGTATATATTGTGAGCAAAGCCAACCTCTATCCACATAGCGAGGAGAACTAAATAGTAAGACTGAGTAGTGGCATTGAATCTACATCCATACAGCACTGGGAATGGCACTGATAGTCATGGGGCTAGTGCAAGCAGAACAAACCTTTTGACGATCTTCACAAGTGGGGCATTCCCTGTTCATCCTCTAGATCATTCCCTAATTATCCTCAGAGTCTAAACCTTTAAATCACCTGTCAGCCATCAAATGTCATATATGACCCTTTGTTTGGTTTTGTTAATTCCCAGGTGTCCATCATGTGCCACACTGATAATGCAATCTCATACCTCAAAGTGGGGTAGGATTATATCATCCTCTCAAAGCAAAAAACCTCTCCAAAATATATAGTTTACGCCTGACCATCAGGAAAACCTGGTTCCATGTGTTAATATCCCCACAAAAATATTGCCATACAAGAATGAAGCCATATTGTTTCAGTGATTTGACCCATTAAACCTACAGGGGACACCCCTGCAACCCCCATATTATTTTAAAGGGAGAGGGGGATGACACGGCAGCCCCTGCTCCCATTTACCCCAAAAATTATCCCCACTAATAATATTGCCTATGGCCGTTCCCGACAACCATATACATGGTGATATTATTGGTGGGGATAATATAACCTGATACTGAAAACCTCATATCCTTGATCTGCAAATAGTTTGCTATCACACTCATCTGTTTCCAATGAAACCGTTATACTTGAGAGCTTGATCGGTTTGCATAGCAGCTTCAAACTCAACATTTGACACTACTTCCAGCTCAACCAATAGAACGTGGTCCTCCCATTTAGAATGACCCACTTCTTCTACATTTATAGGTGGTCTAGAGAGGCAGTCAACAGCTCTATTTTTGTCCCTGGTAGGTATACTTAATTAATACTAATTAATTATACTTAATTATACTTAATTAATATTAATAATAATTAATTAATTAAATTCTGCGTGATCTCATTGTTGTGTCTTTCCAAGGTAGCGGAGGGCAGAAAAACGGAGTTTGCATCTCTGCTTTGCATTCTACATCCATCTTGGAAAATCACCTGTTTTGACACCTGCATGAGATTTTCATTCAGGCATACAAGTAAAGTATTGCTATGGAAGCCACCTTGATTTCAGAATTAGTGTCCCTAACATTAGATCAATCCCACTATGTGGCTATTCACTTCTAGGGATTATATCCTCTAAGGGTGTAATCTTTAGTTGATTTTGTATTGCTCGTCCTATTTCCAGGATCTGCGCTAATGAAAAATGCAAAGATGTTTAAGACGTGGACTAATGAATGGTAAAACTGGAGACCTGTGATTGCCACATATATTACAATATATTTAAGAAAGCTTCTTAAAAAATTATTAAAACCATATGTTTTGCAAAGTTGTATACAAAAATTAATACTTGCTTAAAACCAAATATCTTGTTCAAGAAAGGATGTTGTGGATACATATAGACACTGAGTGGGAAGACATTTGTAAACACAGCTTATTCCTAGAATGTTCTATTCCCCCACAAAGGTATAGAGTTCTTCATCTTTGTTGTGACCTCCCGGGTTCTTGGTATGGTAGTCAACAATGTATTTGCATTCTGTTTGTCGCAATTTTCTCTCCCGGTTGCCCCCTCTCGGATGTGGGGATATTTTATCTATTCCAAAATATTTTAAAGAAGATATATCCCCATTGTGCTTTTCTTCAAAATGTTTAGCGAGAGGATAAGATGGATCTTTATTCTTGATGGCTCGAAGATGTTGCAACACACGTAGTTTTACTTCCAACTCAGTGCTTCCGATGCACCAGAGATTACAATCACATGTAATTGCATACACTACGTAAGATGTAGAACAGGTAATGTGTTTAGTTATTGTTATCTTTCTCTGTGTCCGAGGGTGTATGTAATGTTTGAGAGAAATCCCATATTTGCAAGCTTTGCACTTGGTGCATTTGTAGAACCCATTTTGGTTGCTTGCTAACCACTGTGTTGTAGATTGAACAGGGGTAACAAAGAGACTTGGCGACAATTCTGATTGTAATGATTTGGCTTTCCTGAATGTCACACTTGCATTTTGCTGGATGTGCTTTTTTATGTCCAAATCTCTCTTTAGTATTGACCAATGTTTACCCATAATTGTTTGGATTTCTCTGGCCCCGTTATTGTAAGTTGTGATAAATCTTATATTGTCAATTTTTTGTCCTGTGGTTTCAATTGGCTTTTATCTTTGTTTTTTCTTAAGATGGCCCCTCTAGTTTGTTTGGCACATTGGTTAAATGCGCTATTGATTGTTGACGTCTTATAGCCTCTTGCTACAAAGTTGGCCGCTGTCCTGATTGCATTTTCTTCAAATGATTCACTCTCGCTGCAATTCCTTTTCATACACAGAAATTCACCATATGGTATACTGTTTTTGAGGCATCTTGGATGTGCACTATCAGCATGGAGTAATGCGTTAATACTTGTTGGTTTTCGATATGTTTCCGTAGTAATCGCTCCATCTTTGATCTTAACTTTAATGTCCAGAAATACCACTTCTGTTGGATCATGATGTTGGGTGAATTTGAGACTGCTGTTCTGTGCATTCAGGGTATTGAAAAAACACATCCATTCTGTTTCCCTGTCTTCCCATATTATAAACAAATCGTCGATATAGCGACGCCATAGAGCTACCTTGTTGGTATGTAGATGCATTGTTTCATCAGCCAGCAGATTTGCCTCACTGTTGCTTATAAACAGATTTGCATATGTTGGTGCTACTGTAGTACCCATAGCAGTACCACACAGTTGCTTGTAATGTAGTCCATCAAACATAAAGGCATTATGAGTAAGACAATAAAGGAGCATGTCCAGTAACATCTGAGAGTGATCTCTAAAACTGAGAGATCTGGTGGATAGGTATCTTCTGGCAGCTTCCATGCCTTCTTGATGTTCAATACACGTGTACAATGAAACGTCTACGGTTATGAGCAAATATCCTGGTTTCCATGGTATTTGGTCAGTCTGCTGGAGGAAATCTGATGAATCTTTGATGTAGGAGGGCAGAGTTTGAACAAACGGAAAAAGAAAATAGTCCAAATATTTGGATGTATTTTCAAGCAGGGAGTCAATTGATGCGACTATCGGTCTACCCGGTGGTTTTCTCATGCATTTGTGGATTTTCGGAATGAAATGTATGATTGGTAAGATGGGAAAATCATACTCTGTTTTATACATTTTATATGGATTCACAGGTAACTTTTCATAGTTGTTGATTTGATTGAGTTGACGCATGGCCTCCCGTTTGTAATCACTTGAATTTAAGATTACAATATTTCCTCCCTTGTCTGATGAACGAATGACAATTGATTTGTCTTGTTTCAAGTTGTTTATTGCTGTCCGTTCATCTGAGGTCACATTGTGGTTCAGTTTTTCATTAGCGGAGGCCAATTTTTTTAAATCGTCTATGATTAGGTCCTCAAAAAGGTCTATATATGTCATGTTGTTGTTTGGAGGAATACATTTAGATTTTTTCCTTAAAAGACTAGGTGCCGGCATACTGGTGGATAGATCCTCCGGTACGTTGGTACTCCATTCAAGCTCATGCGATACTAGTCTTGCCGCAGATTCATTTTCTTCTTGTAATGATGTTAATGTACATAGAGTAGGTATATCTCTGATCGATAATTCAGATGGTACTTCAAATCCCATGGTACTCGATCTTTCAGTATGATTTGTGTTGGCAAAAAATTTGGCCATTCTGATTTTTCTGATGAACAGGTGCACGTCCACTCTACATTGGGCATATATATTACACGAGCCTCACTTGGCTTATAACTTTGCTCTCCATGGACGTATCCTCACCAAGCGTTGCAGAAAAAGTATATGTGCCGCTTGGAATCTTTTTGGGAAGTTTGGTGATGTTTCATCTAGGGGGGCCAAAGCTATAAGGGGGTCCCACAAATGTGTTTTTCAATAGACTGAATGGACAAAAAATTTGTGCACGTGTAAAGGTCAAACTGTTGGACAGACTTTCATGAAATTTGCAGCAGGAGCGGCGGCATGGTACTGAAAGTGTGTTTTTGTAAATTTAGTACGTTTCAAAAAATGTGTGATATCTGGCTACGCTCCACGGTCCCATTTCCCTGTTTGCTCCGCGGTCACAAGTCTGAGTGTGGAGTAATGTTGGCAGACATTGGACGTGACCGGTGGATGCTGGAGGGAAGCGTGATGTGCGCCATCATTTTGGGTAACGTTGCCATACTGTAGCTGAGGATAATGCGGTGCCATAAGGGGCTGGAAAACATGCGTTCTGGCATATGGTGGTGGGAAGAGGGGATGGAAAGGGAGGGGAGTGTATCCGTGCGTACTGTGCCAATTTGCAGGGACCTCCATAGGCGACTAGCTTGTATGGTGACTGCAGGCAACCTTCGTTAAGGCACGCTGCGGCCTGATTTGACCTGTTTGAGTGGTGAGTGCTGGCAGGCTCAATTGAATATAATGAGTGGATTGCACATGAAATGAGCATTTTGGTATAGGGTGTACTAGGCTTGTGTGTGGTAAGCCCCTAATACCTGTGATGTATGGCTGGACATGTCATCTTGCATTTCTAATATTGTGGCCATTGCACATATTACTGATTACTGTATTTTACTATGAGGTATTGGTTCTGTGTACCTAATAGACTGCTGAGAGAAGGGGCAATGTTCTGAAGATTTTGTGATTTGGTTGGCAGTAGCAAAATACTATGTGAGTGAAAGTGGGTAGAGGTGCTGGGTTGTGGTACCTGGCCACATGTTCACATGCATGGATGCATAATTTTGCCATGGGTGTGGCCATGGAGTAGGCGCTTGGGTGCATGGCCAAAGGCCGTAGACCGTTGGCATGCTGGTTGCTGTATAATGTTTGTGGTTGCTGGTACCTGGCCACATGTTGACATGCATTGCTGCTGGTGGTTCTGGTGGTTGTGGCCAAGGCCTAGTCTCTTGGGTGCATGGCCAAAGGCTGTAGGCCATAGTCCATGTACCAAATAGCCTAGGCCTTGGCCACACTCACTGCAATGTTATGCAGCCATGCATGACAAACCTCTGATACTGCTATATGGATTTTCTTTTCGAATTGCCTACAAGGTCTACACTTGGTGCAAATCTTGCGTTCCACTGCAGCCTATTTTACAATGAGCTCTACCTCTGTTGATAGAGAGGTATGGCAGGGTTGCATTTCCTGCCACCATGCGGCTACAAAATGTTACCATGTCATTGTGCATTTCCGATGCAAAGTATTCCAGTTACGTACACCTTCCTCGTGTACTAGTTGCAAGTAGGTTTCACAGTGTTGCCTCGTAGGTGTGGTGCGTCACCATTGTACATATTGTTGGTTGAATGGGTGTGGTGATTTTTGTTCCATCCTACAATTTTGCATCCATTGCTGGACATGATGGAGTCCACAGTCCTGCAGGGTGTCCACTGGGTGATGTGTTGGATTATTGTGTTTATAAAAGTGCATAGGGTTCCAGTGCATGTTTTATGTGGTTGGGTTGTGGCTATTGCGCAGATTACAGAGTACTACACGGTACTCTGCTGTATTGGGTGCGGGTACTTAATATACTGTTGTGTGCAGTGGCAATGGTCTGAAGATTTTGTGGTTTGGTTGGCAGTACAAAAATACTATGTGAGTGGAAGTGGGTAGAGGTGCCAGAGGCTGTGTTATGTTTGTGGCTTTTGCTACCAACTTCATGTTTGTATGAATGGCTGTATTATGGTGCAGGGGTTGGGTAGGAGTGCCGGTGGCTGCATTACGTTTGTGGGTTCTGGTACCTGGCCACATGTTCGCATGCATGGCTGCATAACGTTGCTGTGGGTGTGCCAAAGGCCTAGGTTCTTGGGTGCATGCGCAAAGGCTGTAGGCCATGGACTGAAGACGGTAGGCCTTTGCCACACCCACTGCAACGTTATGCAGCTATGCATGCCAACAATGTGATACTGGTGTATGGATTTTGTTTTTCAATTGTATAGAGCCTGTACATTTGGCACAATTCATACTTAGCATGGAAGCCTATTTTTCACTGAGCTTTTCCCCTGTTGATAGAGAGGTATACAGGTTTCCTATTCTGGCAACCATGCAGCTAAAAAGACAAAATTATGGTGGCAACGTGTTACCATTTGATTGTGCATTTCAAATTCTAAGTCCGCCACTTACTTAGAACTTCTCTTTATGCACATAGGCATGTTGGTGCATTTTACATGGTGAAGTGAATGTACAGCTGACACAATATATACATGTACATTTACGACCCCATAATGTGCAGTGAGTTACGTATCAACGGTGTATGTTGGCAGACTTTGTGTACAATGGGTGCGCATACGTGGGTGTCAGGGCCATTTTATAGACTTTAGTGCCTTTGGGGAAGGAGATTTGTGGGCCTGTGCTTCATGAAAGGCAACACATTCCTTTAGAACTGTTTCAAAGATTGTACATGCTTTACTAATGTATGAAGTGTAGTGAGTGACCTGACCTGGTTGTGTCGCCTGTGTCGTACATTACGGCTATTGGTGTGAATATTTTGTTGCCACATGACAAGTGTACGTGTTTAAAGGTAGTAAGGTTGCAGTTACTTTTTTTTCCCTTCCGCATTGTACGTTGACAGCATTCATGTTATGTGTTGCCTACGGTATTGTATATGTAAGGTGGAATGATTATCGGAATTGGAAGGCCTATACAATATGCAATGGTTTGCATTTTGTACCACCTGTTGGAATGGAATCACAGTTCCAGAATGACATGATTGTAGAGAGTGCATGTATGTTTCCACATGTATGAAATTGGAAAGATTTCATTTATTGTGTATGTTTTTGCTTTCCAATACCTGCAGTAAGTACATTACCACTTCCTGTGGATTTACTTGTCTATTTAACATGCATTTTCTATTGCAGCAGTGAGCACAGTAATCAAATTCCTGCCTTATTTCTGAGCCCCTGTTACTGTTTGCACGATTGTGTGCAGCATTTTTGTCCAGCCCTATTATTTGTAAACACAACTGGTGTGAGCTGTTTCAATACATGCTTTAAACACTTAGTACCATTGACAATGCACCATTGCTGGGTGCCAATGTGGATGAATCTGGATGCACAAATCTTTGATAGTTTCACAGAACTGTGTACTGGGATCGCCCAAGACTTGCACTCTGAATGTGTAACGCCATATATGGAGTGTTGTACAGAACTGATAGTGTTACATGGAGAGGTCTTCAATGTGATTGGTGGATGTGTGTGTGACTATTCAACAGTAACCAATGAGGGAGTGCTGCAAAGATGCTAGTGGAAAGGGAAGAAGTACTGCTCCTGCTTTACTGGGGCACGGCCCTTGCAGTACTTGGGGAAGCGCACTTGCCACATTCTGAACTTCTTAACATTCTTGCCAATGGGAATGGGTCTGTGGGGATTATCCAATGAGGTACTGAAGGTGGGGTTCACAAGAAGGGATGGTAATACTGTTTTTTATTGCTCTGCATAGTGAGGCAAGCTGACATGGATAGACGCACTGTGTTGATTTTGGGTGATGCCTTTGCGCTAGATCTGCACAGGTATGCCCAGGAAAGAGACTTTGATGGAGATTTTGGTTTGGAAGGAGTGGAGGCATTGTGGTGCACTTTCAATGTCTGCAGTTTCGGCGTTGTGCTTGCACTTTGCTGAGAAGTGGCCAGTTTTGCTACTGTTTCTGTTGTCATCGTGCAGTATGGCGGCATTCATTTGGCTTATGTGGCTTGTTCACGTTAGTTCCATCAACCAAAGAGGTTGATGAATGCAATGAAGAGGCTTTTTCAGACTGCCCAGGTGCTTTTCTCACCCATACCACCAAGAATGGTAAGGGACTATCCTAATGTACATTGTTCCCAGCCAGAGGTTGGAAAGTGTCTCATCAACAGAAACATGTGTAATTTTATGTCTGCTGGTTGGTTGTTCTTCTGTAACAATGACAACATTAATTCTCAAAATACAGAATTTTTCAATGCAAATGGAATGTCTTTGCCCATCTACAGGACGCATTGAATAGTTTACTGTAAGAACGTGAGGAGGAGAAGAAAACACAAAACCCTATAAAAAAGGAATAACAGTGTTTCTCTAGAAGCACCTAAAAAAAGGCTCTTTTCAGAGCCACCGCTAAAGACAAAATCCCCTACCCTGGTTGAAATATATCCCCCAATGCCCACACACAGAACGAAAGCCACTTCCTGCGCTTTTGAGGATGGGGTTAACATTTGTGGGTGTGGTGTCTACGCAGATGAGTGTTTTACGGAACTGAAAGTATTACACAGAGAGGTCTTTAATGTGATTGGTGGATGTGTGTGTGACTAGTTAACAGTACCCAATGAGGATGTGCTTGAAAGAAGATAGTGGAAAGAGAAGATGGACTGTTCCTGCTTTACTGTGGCGCGGTCCTCACATTACTTGGGAAAGCGCACATGCCACATACTACCGTTTTCAGCATGCTGGACATGGGAATGGGACTGTTTGGGATTATCAGTACTGAGGGTGTGGTTCACATGAAGGGGCGTTAATAATTTTTTTTCCATTACTGTGCATAGTGAGCCGGTCTGACATGGTAGCCATTAGTTGCAAAGGTAATGTAGCATAGCAGAATTGGTCCAAAATCAATTACAGCTCAAAGCAATGTGGCTCGCTACTCTGTTCTGAAAAGCTACAAACCGAATGTGGAGCAGCTCTGGGGTGTGGCCTTTTGTAGGGCTGTAGTACAGACCTTGCAACCGGAAAAGAGGCCTACATCGTACAAACAAATACATACATGTTCATTGGCACACTGTGGGGTATTATTTACTTTCACAATAACACTCTGTAGATTGCAGTACACTGTACTTTTCTGCGGTCTGACGGTCTGGATCATGTCCATGAAATAAGGGCACACGTGCAGCGTGGGTGCAGTCACATTGTGATGTTGCAAATATTCTTGATTGGGACGGCTGTCTGCAGGATGCGTTTTGGGCGGAATACTTGGTGCGCATGTGAATGGGTGTTCTATGCACACTGTTGGGATCTCTGGACTGTTTAATATTGCAACACACATGCGCCGATCATTTTGTGACAATCTGGGTGTTTGTAGGGTATAGCAGGTGGGATGTTTATGTGTACAGCTATCTGTAGAACATGGGTGTGCGGCTTGAACTACTTAAAGTTTGTCACAAGTTTCTTCACATATGCTGGACAAAGGGGGTGTTACCAGGAGACATAGGAAGAGATACGCATGTCCACTCCCACAACTAATTATAGGTGGTAATTATAGGTGGTTCACAAGATGCGGACATGCAGCTCGTACTGGTGTTGTACCGATGCCTCCATTGTGATTGCAGATAGGCTGGGCAGGTGCGTTGTCAGTAGGACTCCTCCCTTGTGCTTAATTGTGGTCATTCCCACCAGTACTGTGCGCCGCTGGGTCATAACAAGATTTTAAAATCAATGGAAAAGCCACATACACACTCAGCAACAATTTACATACCTTTATTTCCACACATTCATCGATACTATTAGGAAAGGGAAGGGGTAGCAGAAGTAGATAGATATAGTGGGGAATTGGGGATTTGTACAAGTTGGTCGCGAGGGGAGGAAGGCATTTAGGTATCATCGTAACGTCTCTAATCACATGAAATTTGAGGGAATGGAGGGCTGTGAAATGGGAAAGGGTACACATGCACATCGGGCAGTGCTATTTTATTTTCTCCATATTATGTCCTTGTATCTAACCTTTTAAGGTGGCAAAATTGTTCACCAATTCTTCCATTTTGGCTTCCAGGCTGTCTAGTTTGCTATTTACAGAGTTTCATTCCTTTCCTGTGCTTGTATGGGGTTGTGGAAGGGGTGCTGCTTGTGCTGCATTGCTTTCCTTTCCAATATGTTCTCTTAAAGAAAAACAGATCTGTTAGGTGCATATGAAGCAATAGATATTAAATATTTTACGTTTCAGTCTGCAGTACGTACCAATGGAGTTACTATCGAAAGTCATTTCGTCATGAGGGAAATTCTCTTTCAGCCACTCTAAGGTGCTTGCCATTGCTGCATAAAAAAATAAATGTTATGCTTATCTACTATTGTATACTGCAGCACATGAGCAGCAATTATCAGACACACTTTAGTGTGCTTACTACGTTTTAGTGACGTTCTGGTCTTAGTACTTTCCAGTCCTTACGCTGGCCCTTCGTTCTTTGCTCCAGAACAGTTAGATTGTTGAAGGCAGACCTCACTTCTCTTGTTGGTGTATTCCATTATGGTGTACTCCCTATGCCTTTGTTCTGTTTGTTTCATAATTACAAAGTTTGCAGACCTACTCTATGTTCCCTTGCAATTCACGTACATGGGTCTTTTCCTATATGTTCCTTTTGTTTGTTTAATGGTATCACTATGTAAGACAACTCCTGCCTTTCTGAGCAGGTTGGATGCCGCCCGATGTCTATAACCAGATGCATAGTCCGCGACTGCTGTGCGCATTAACATGGCACCAGGGGGCTCAGTATGTTTTAGGGTACATTTTTACAAACTAAGAGTATCCTGGTAAAAACCTTTGAAATTCAGTGAAAAAATGTTGTTAAAGGGACGTTATGGTTAAGTTGCGCTACTAAAGACCTATCAAATTCAGTGAAAAAACATTGTTAAAGGGACATTATGGGTTATTTGCCCTACTAAAAAGTTATCAAATTCAGTGCAAAATCTTTTCCAATCGGACAATATACTTACTTTGCACTAATAACAACCTATTCATATTATGGTTACTAGTAAAACCAAAAAACCCTGGAAATTTAACAATGTTTTTTCACTGAATTTTAGCCATAATGTCATCAACAGATTTGTGATGGCATCTTTGATGTCATGGGTGTTAGTCCTTGCCTTGGCTGCCCTCATGATAAACATGTGGAAAGGCCAAATTGTCTGGCCTATGTATCCACTTGTGCTACCCCTTACTTTTCTGAATAGTGTTGGTGTATATTAGCAATTACAGACGTACATGGTAAATGTTGGTGAGTGTTTGAGTAGTTTCTCTTACATTGCATGGTGAATCTGTGCTGCACAGTACTGGCCGAGATGACTACAGATGAGCAATATGTTAGTTTCCTAGGGAGACTGCACCTGGTCAGTGTATGTGCAATCAGACTGAAAGTATCCATAGGACTCCATTAGTGGTTACATGTTCACATCTTCTAATGCACTTTTGAATAGTTGTGGAAGCGCATGTGTATCCGTTCCACACCTAAACCCGGCATAGGTCATCCACTGTGTGCTGATAACACTGCCCCTGTCACCAGCCCTATGGATTCATATGGTAGGCTATGGCATTTCAAGTACTCCTGCCGACTACGTGGGTGGCTCTGCAAACCTACCAATGCGTGGTTAAAGCACACCTGAATATATGACGCCCACTAGTAAACAAGGAACATCAACCTGCAGTGTAACGTGGACGTGTTAAATGTCGCATTAATTTGATTGATGTGCTTCTTGCCTTTGCATGACCCGTGAAACAGACACATCGTGTCTGCACTGAGCAGTGCGACGGAAAGTGTCAAGAAGTCGCCTGCAGGTCGTACGGTTGAAGAAAACATGTAACTTTAAGTGGGACAGTTTGTAGTGAGTCTGCAAAATGGCAAAGCTGCTTCGCCTTGGACACACACATAGTAGTGCATGTAAAGGCAAGTAAGCAAACAGCAGAACATGCAGAGCGCAAACAATTTTAGTGATGGTTAGAAAAGTACTGTAGCTGCATGGGTCACACAGAATACATGGCTTCCTGCTCCACATAATGAAGCTTTGTTTCGCGTTGTTGTAAACATTCTTGTATTCCAGAATGTATGCATCTCTGTGAATGCCACTTCTAAGACTAATGGAGTAGCATGAAGTGTTTTTACTGCATGTGACGACTACTGAATTGAGAGCACAAGGGACCAGTGGCCAGTCTACCACCTTTCCAACAATTACATAGGGTAATTTCATGTACAGCATTTGCCGCAACTGCTGCAGGCAAGGGCACTCCTGTAGGGCAGAGGAGCTCTAAAACATCCTTGCAGACCATATGCCGCGCAACAGACCCTTACCCGACAAAGGGTATTGTATTGTGCATGTACTGCAATGGGCTACTCTAAGGAGGGAAAGTACTTGGAAGTGTGTCAGAAGGGTCCTTCCGAGAGCATGACAATGACTGGCTCTTATGTAGGTGACGGCCACCCAATAATTCTGTCTCTCGGCATATCCCCTATGGTATCCATGCAGGTGTTGCCCCTTCTGTACCAGGCCTTTCCTGCCGTTCCTTTTGTGGCGTGTGTCAGAAGACCATAATACATGGAAATGAACTGGGAAGGGAAAAAAGGGAAATAAAGAAAGCACCTTTTAGAGATGAACAATGGAATTGCTAATGAACGGATGCAGGGTGGGAGGTGTTCCACTGTGCAAAAAAATGGTAGTGTCAGTGCACAACACTTACTCCAAACATTTTTCTATACTTTCAAGAAGGGCAGCAAGGCAATTTGGATGGGTTGTGCAGAAATCGGGATGGCAGGCATAGTAAGATGAATGTTAAAGCTGGGGAAAACTGTTTGTACTGTGAAACATCATATTCCCATGTATGAAGTACGCCATTGGCACATGATATACAAAGGCACAAATACACTTCTTCGCAATGTACTGCGCTTTCTCCATTTGTGGACCAAAATAATAATGCAATAGAAAGTTATGCAAGAGATCGGAAACAAACGCATGACCTGGGTAAGTGCCTGCTTCATCGCAAACGGCACTGAAACTCATTAACAGGCTGCGCAATGTTCCCTCCACAATGAACAAGAATAATATTGGCATGATTGCGTGTCACCAAAGTGTCACACCGAAAAACCAAAATCATTCACTTCATTGTAGGTACTCCATAACACTACACATCCACATGATAGATTCCAAAAGGAGCAGCCACTGCACACTGTTTTCCATTCACTTTCAGTCAATGTATTTCAAACTCTCCTAAAACCTGCACGTTGTGGCTCGTGAAACACAGAGCCATAATCCCACCCTCTGCATTTCTGTTGACAAATACACTGTGTACCACAGTCTGTGCATAGACACCACACCCAGAACCCTTATTGACCAATCTTTAGCCTCTACAGGCCATTTCTATGGCCGTCATCTGCAAAAGTGGCGTATCTAACACGTGCCACCCTGCAACTATCGTGATATTCACAGACTTTTCGTGCTGTGTGCGCACCGGAGTGGGGCAATAACTTTCAACCTGGGTAGGGTACATCGTTAGTTGTGGATTTGTGGCAGCACTTAAAAAGCTTTTTTTCTTTTTTCTTTTTTAAAGGTGCTTCCATAGAAACATCTTTTTTAATGTTTTTTATAAATAATTTTGTATTTTCAACGTCAGCTCACATTCTCATGATAGGGTCTTCAGTGCAGCCTGTAGATTTTGAAACAAAATGTCATTGCCACTGGTCGACAAAGACATGCCAGGAGGGGTCCTTCTCCCTATTGGTGCTCTTGCCTGTGATGCACACCCTGAGCACCTGATTGGACAAAGGCCATACTCCCATTTCCATTGGCCAGCATGGTGAGAAACGCAGAATGTGGCACTAACACTTCCCCAAGTACCAGGAGAGCTGTACCCCAGTAAAGCAGGTGTAGTGAACGGTATGTAGGAGGCTGTGTGCATTGGCCATGTTCTACATTTGTGCTGCAGAGCATGTCCTTTCATGCTGCCATATCTTACAACACTTCCTAAAGCAAGGGTCTTCTAAGGGCCTAACCATAGCAAATGCAAATGGTGACATGTGGCTCCGTATTGTGCAACAGGGGCAATGATGTGTATCGTATCCTAATGTATGCATAGCAGCTCACTTCTGCTGCTCCACCAAGTCTACAATGTCCTCCACAACCATTGCATACAAGTCACCAACCTGACCTGCATGCAGACTGACAAGTGCATGACTGCATTACATTGTGGTGGCTGCCATGAAGGCCTACCCTGTTGGGTGCATGGCCTACGGCATTCGGCCATGCACCCAACAGTCTAGGCCTTGCCCACACCCACCACAACATAACAAAGCCATGCAAGCGAACATGTAGGCATGTTCCACAAATCAGAAAGGCAACATAGGTACCAGCATTTCTACGCAACCTCCGCACCCTAAAGCAGGAATGCATGCACACATGTTCCACTTACTGTAATGCACAAACATACCACAGGGTTCGGCACCGCTACCCACTTCCATTCAGAAACCATTGTTGCAACATTGGACCTGCTTTCCCCACTGTACTACATGCACTCAAGCAGTACTGCATAGTGCACTGCAAAGCTTATTAATTTGCGCTATGCACACTATGCAAGCACATGTAAGAACAAGTGGGTTTATAGTCAAAATACCGAAAACATAATCTCGAACTACCAAAATCTCGAAAAAAAATATCGAAAATTAAAATATCGAAAATATATACATCGCATTAAAAGGGTCAATATCTTGAATACTTATATGTCGAAAAAAAAACAAACATGCATAAATAGAAATAAAGAAAAAACAAAATTAGCATTTTATGATGGGGAACGGGAGGGGGTTCGGGGGGGTTTTCCCCCCCGAACCCCCCCCTGTCGACCACCCCCTTACCTGGCACCCCGCTACCCCCACACGCCCCCCCACCCTACTGTCAACATACGTATTAGAATCAAGAGTTTAGAAGGGGTTAAAATGATAGGTGAAAAGCAAGAGTAAAGAACCTTGTCCAGGAACCAAGATTGGAATAATGATATTGCCAAACCGTCATTACCTGACAGGACGACATTTGATGCTGTACTGCGGGAAATCGCTTGAGTTTACTTCGCAAAACACCAGGTAATATTGAAGTGGAATAACAGTAAAAAAACATATTACTTAGAGATATATGACAGGAAACGTTTCTTCCGTTTTTTTTAGAATACGAAATGGAATTTGTGACAAACCAAAAGGGAGGAAAACAGCTGACATTAAATGGATACGTTTACCATAAGGAATATGAGAAGAATGAGCGTGTATACTGGAAATGCGCCTAATATAAAAGAAATAAATGCACGGCTCGTGCTATAACTGAGGGAACAAATGTGCACAGTAAAAACGAACATAATCATCTACCGGACCAATCTAATATAATTATAAAAAAAACCCTCTCAGAGCTGAAAAGAAAGGCTGAAGAAAGTCTCGGGGAACCAAGTGGCTCGGTTGTGTCAAAAGTATGTGACCATTTACCAATACATATCGCTGCACAGTTACCAGGTGAGAGGTTAATGCAACGGACAATAAACAGAGCTAGAAAACAAAAAGAAAATATGCCACCTGTACCAAGGCTTTTTGAAGACATTACAATCCCTGATGTATTTAAAACAACAGAAAATGGAGACATTTTTCACCAGGCGACAATTGATTTAAACCGCGAAAAAATATTAATATTCGCCACTGCAAGTAATTTCCACCATCTGACTAACAGTGAAAAATGGCAGAGTGACGTAACTTTTAAAATATGCCCACAGCCATTCCTCCAGTTTTATACCATTCATGGCACAATAAACGGCAAGACAATTCCACTTGTGTATACATTAATGCCGAAAAAGACTGAAGAGGCGTACAAAATTGTTTTTGATAAAATAAAACAAACGATCCCTGAGGCAAACCCAACTACAATAATCATGGATTACGAGACAGCACAAATCAACGGTTTTAAATCAATTTTTGAAAATACACGAATTCAAGGATGTTTTTTCCATTTCACACAGAGTATATGGCGCAAAATGCAGAAATTAGGTCTAAACACAAAATACACGGAGGACAGTTGCTACCAGTTTAATATTAAAAAACCTTTTGCATTAGCTTTTGTACAAATAGATTATGTAACTGAATTTTATGAACATTTAATTGACAGTACTTTTTACAAAAATCATGAGGAAGAATTTAGTGATCTATTAGACTATTTTGAAAAATCATGGATTGGACAATTAACCAGAAGTGGGACAAGAAGAAGGCCAAAATACCCATTAAATTTTTGGAATTGTTATCAGGCAACCCTAGAAAAAACACCTAGAATGAATAACGCCCTGGAGGGATGGCACAGCAGGTTAAACAAACAATTTAACATCAATAACCCCACGTTATGGCATTTTTTACGCGACTTGCAAGATGAAGAACAACACCAACAGTTTAAATTGGCACAAACCGTTTCCTTAACTAACCAGGCACAAACGAGAAAAAAATACAGAGATTATGAAGGAAAACTGATACAATTAATATAAGCTTTTGACCCTCAAAATAAAGAAACCTTGTTAGACTCTATAGCGTTCAACTTGAAATGTTAAAAAATATTACTCACGTTTCAGATAAAGGTGCAGTCCATTGTGCCATGGCGGTATTGATTGCGAATAAAACATCCTGGTGATACAAAATACAGGAACTGGAACGGCAATCCATTGGAAATAAACCCCAAAAAAAATCAAATAAAGCAAAATACACAACCAGGAAAAAATAACCAAGAAAATCCGTGGGAAAAAACAAGAAAAGTCCTCATGCAAACATAAAAGCCGATGCTAATCCAGAAAAAAACCACGTTGTAGCCATAATCCATAATCCAGCGACTGCAAGTAAATCCACTGTAAATCCATAATTCAACAAATCCAGGAAATCCTGTAGAAATCCACAGTCCATGTACTCCGAGTAAATCCAATGGAAAAAAGGCAATCCAAGGAAAAATAAAAGAAAAATCCACGAAAATCCAGGAACAGCTTGCAGGAGACGCGAAGTCCATCGAATCCAGGAAATCCTGTAGAAATCCACAGTCCATGTAATCCGAGTAAATCCAGTAAAAAAAAGGCAATCCAAGTTAAAAAAAAAATAAAAATCCACAAAAATCCAGGAACAGCTTGCAGGAGACGCGACCGCAGCAGAAACCGATTGAATATGAACTTTAAAAATGGCGCTTACGTTTTACGTAGGACTACGTAACGTGGATTTAAATAAGTGAACAAACACAAAGTTACAATATGTACTACTGTTATTATTGATGCAATAGCACCATCAAGAGGAAAAAAGAAGTATTACATGTTAAAATTATTACTCAGTTTAACATAAACTATCTGTAAGCTTATATTAATAAATATATATAAAAATATATTAAATAATGTTATATTACAATACTTTTCATATAGTGTATATTAAAAAAGTTAAAGTTATTACAAAACTAAAAAAATAATAAGTATGCTTTTTACTTACCTTTGAAATTGAAATAAATTTGAGATTGCTTGAAAAATTTCGAGATTTTGACTTTCGAGATTTTTTATTTTCGGTAAAATAAATTCGAGATTATATTTTTCGATATTTAGAAATTCTAGATTTTGACTGACCACCAACAAGTGGCACCGTAACCTCATTCATATTTACACTATTCCATTAGTGCACCCATTGGACACAGTACACGTCTGGTCACTGCAGCAATTCCACCCATACACCAACAACTGTACAATGTTCTACCAATCACCACACCCATGCAACCAACAATGTGTGCAATGTAGGAAAACCACACAACATACCTTATGAACCAGTGAACATACTTTTCTGTGCAAGGGCTGCAGCCATGCATTAAAGGGGCTACAGGCTTACCATACACAGCACACCATAGTACACCATATCTGTAAATGTTAATGTCTTGTGGAATGCACTCCTCTTCTGCAAATGTGCCTGCCACCACTCATCACAGAAAGACATTGCAGCTACTGCTAGAATGCCATAACGAAGGCTGCCTGCAATGACCACACAAGATTGTGGCCTGTCGAGATAACCGCAAAATTGGCATAGTATACTGCTGGCACACCAACGTTTTCTTCTAATGAGATGTATCACTTAGAGCACTTCTCCCTCCCCCACCCTTTCCATCCCTTCTTCCCACCATCAGTTGCCATAAACTATGTTTTCCAGGCCCTTTCGCTGCTGCACTGCCCTCAGAAACAACATGCCGGCATTATCAAAAACTATTTACGCAAAACACATCACCGTACACTGCAGTGGAATCACATTTTTCACAGCGCGGCGAACAGGGAAAAGGGATGCCAGAGCGGAGGCAGATATGACTACTTTTAGTGGCTACACAGTTACATACAAGAGGCCCAGGCATGAACACAATGCATTAGGGGCTTGGCACACACACCACAACACTGTCCTCCGATACACCATGGCAGCTTTTCCCAAAACCTTTGACACACAGCACGCTTCCCTCTAGCCGACAACCAGCCACGTCCAATGTTCGCAGACAGCACAGCGTACTGCAGGCCAATGACACTTCAGTCCGCGGAGCGAACAGGGAATAGGTCTGCGTAGCGGACCCAGATATGACAAATCTTTTGGGACGTACATTTCAGTTCTTTGCAACAAAAGTACTGGTCCAATTTCTACTGAACACAAAAGTGTGCTTTCTGACCCAATCCCCCTCACCTGCCACAAATTTGGTGAAAATTGTGCCCATTCAGTCTATGGAAGAAAAACATTTTTTGTGGCCCCCTGTATAACTTTGCCCCCCTGCACAAAACCTCACCCGACTTGGCTTAAAAATTCAGAGACAGCTATTTACTTTTTTTTGCAAAGTTTGGTGAGGATTCCTCCAAGGGGAGCAAAGTTATAAGCCGCCGAAAA
Organism: Ambystoma mexicanum; assembly: GCF_040938575.1. NCBI lineage: Eukaryota > Metazoa > Chordata > Amphibia > Caudata > Ambystomatidae > Ambystoma > Ambystoma mexicanum. The sequence goes on along the minus strand of NC_090930.1, from coordinate 1,244,762,332 downwards.
AGTGCTCTTCCTATGACTTTAGCAACTTAACCACAACTACACGCCCGCTATCACCGGCTGTGTAATATATATATATATATATATATATATATATATTAAATTATAGAACATTTCCAGTTGTGGTAAGCTAAGCAACCATAACTCGCACAATCACTTGTGCCCTGCTAAGACTAACACCAAGGAAATCAAAGATGACATCACAAATGCAATTGATGACATCACATATGACATTTTGATGAGAAGTCCCTACAAGGGGTTGTGTTTACAATTTTGGTAAAAAAATGTCAGGAGTCATCTTTGGTGTCCTGGGTGTTACTCTTAAAATGGAACGGTGCCGCAAGTTATGGTTGCGTAGCTTACCATAACTGGTGAATTTCTGGGGGTTTTCAATTTTACTTTTAAACATAACGTCCCTTTAACATAGTTTTTTCAGTGAATTTCATGGGTTTTTTACCAGTGCATGCTAATTCCCTATAACTTACTTATATCATACTAACAGCAATATAGCAAACCTGTTTGTCCAATTTACAAAGTTTCACCTTAAAACTCAGCCATTTCCCACCTTCTAGCATCATTTCTAACACCTCTATACACTTTTTACAACATTTTCCACTGTTTTTGTGTGCTTCGACCTTTGCAAACATCTTACATCATGGCAGACTTTCTGGACAGTGTCATGTGATCTAATATTTTCAAAGACATCACAGGACTGCCCCAGACGGTTCGCGGACTTCGGATAAGAGTAATGCCTGTTTTTTGGCTTTTTAAGGCCATATCCCATCCCATCCTCATCACCCCTCACCTCCCCAGAGACTGTTTTATTAGTTTGATAAATGCAATGTTGTGCTCTTTAATATGTTTTACCGGGATGTTCACGGTCAACGGGCACTGTCCATGAATCCATCATGGCAGGCGTTTCCCAAAATTCTGACACATATCATGTTTTTTATTGACCAATCAGTGAGCGTGTCCTATGTCCGCAGACCTCACACCGGTCACTGGTCTAAATTGAGGCCTGTCCACAGACCATACAGGGAAGTGAGTCTGCAGACCATACCTAGATATCACCATTTTTTTAACTTAATTTTTGGTCATTTAAAAAAAAAAATACTGGACGGATTTACACCAAATTTACAAAAGCACACCTTTGGGACCAAGCCGGAGCTCCAGAAACACATTTGGTGCAAATACGTCCAACGGTTTGGGCGGTAGGCACAAGCAAATTCTTTTTTCCATTGCATCTATGGGAAAAACCTCAGATTTTGGGACCTCCCCTATAACTTTGGCCACACTAGACGAAACCTCACCAAACGTCAGTGAATAGGTCTGATGCAACCATATATTTTCTGTGCAAAGTTTCATGAGGATCTGTCTAGGGGATCGAAGTTATATGCCACCCGAAACGTGCTCTTCTATGGGTTGAGTAACTTAACCATAACTACAGGGCCACTACTGCAGGCCCTGTAATATAAATATATCAGTGTTATATCAACAGGGAACCAGTATCTTCCCTTATGTTCAAGTATCCCCTGGACTGCTCTCTCAGTAGGCTTACCTGCAATATGCAATCAGCTGTCTCGAAATTAATGGAAATAAGCATAATATCCAGGAGGCCTGCATGAAAAAACATATACACAATTACCAGCACTCCACAATACTAATAGACATACACATTAAAGGAATCTGCAATGGTAAGAAAGGTAAAAACAGGACTCACCAATAATTACTTGATGTACCTCACAAAAGCGTCCCGAAGAAGGTTGGAAAGAATCCTAGCCCTTTATAAATGTGGTCAATAATTTGCCAATTACAATGACTCTGACATGGTAAACAAGTGCATCCATAGCGTAAATTGCCCCACTATAGTTGCGTGAATAGTAAGCCCTATAGCGGAAAAACAAACCAAACTGTTCATGCATAACATGGAATGGCCACTAAACCATGTAAAATAAAAAGAAAGAAGGTGCGAGCAATATAGCGCTAATCTTACTGGCACAGAGAATGCTCAGTACATGTAGCGAGGGTTTAGGGCACCTTGTGCATAAACAGATCTCCCCACAACAGATCGATGTGTATCCATACGGGACACCCAAGGTGCAATCACAAGCAATACTTGTACAGTATAATTCTAACTGCGCAAACGACTGTGTACAGTATCATTATAAACGGCCCTGATATTCCTTGGTGTGGACAGACTACTGGTTCTCTAGGAAGGAGTAGCACGTTGCATCACAAACAAGATGGCACGTCACCATAGAAACTCAACACACCATCATTGAGTCAGCTTGTTTCATTTGTGCATACGTTCTATTCACCATATTCTATTCACCAACTAAATATAAAATATAATGTTCTTTGCGGCCCAACTCTGTGGGGAACTAACCTTAGTGGATTACAAAATCATCTCCTGGGAGCTGTCAGCCTGAAACAGAGTTCAATTCAGGATGGATCGGATAAATGCGCCCGGTTGCTAAGTAACCTCTGCTTAGCCCAGAAGATGCAAATAGAAGACTGACTATATTAGCGTCAAATCAGTCGCTGCTTCAAAATGTGGTGGCCATGATTAAAGGCACAATTCTGGTGGCCAAACCAATCCCAGCGTCAAATCAGTCTCTGCTTCAAAATGTGGTGGCCATGATTAAAGGCACAATTCTGGTGGCCAAAACAATCCCATGGCATACATATACTGAGTAAGGCCAACGCTGAGGAGATATAATCCTGCCATATATGTTCCTTTTTGAAAAAGGGGGCCATGGTGCAACTCTGTATGTATGATAAATCTAACCTGTGGAGTACTGATGATGCACACATCATTGGTCCCCTGATGTGGCCCTTAATTCTACCTAGAAACATTTCCCAGAAATCAGCAAATAAATATAATCATTCCACACCTACATATTTCATGTACATATGTTTCTTATACATTGTAATATTGTTCTTAGGCTACATAACAATGAAAGACTACCAAGATCAGATAATCATATGTTTGTTATGAATGTCTATCAATCACTTTACTGGAGAATAATGTTTACTCCAAATGGTTAACTTTCTAAGAAGTGTATGCCAACCGGGCTTATTCATAGCATGAGGTGTATGAAGGCAGAGTATAGTGGCATTTGTCTTTCAGACAGAACACTTTTGGGGTCAATGGTGAATCACCAATAATGCATCTATTGTAAAAACCCTATTTGTGAATCCCAGTAGATTGTTTGGGATAAAATGTCTAGATGTCATCCATTCATTTAAATATTACACTGGTAAATGTTGTTAAGAACAAAACCTGGAAGACGATTAACCGATAAGTCCTCAGATCCATGGGATCTTCTATTTCATAGATGACATTCTATATGTTACATTTTACATTTTCTGGTCTTTCACAAATATTGCATTCATTTCTAAAAGTAAATGGGTAAGATTTATTTCCCAAAACATTTCTCTTTCTGTAGCAAGTTTATCTACTTACTTTGCATTGCTACTGATTTCCATTATATTAATGTATTTCACTAAATGGGTTACATGTTCCTTTGTGTCTACCTTTTTATATAACTGGCTCAAAATTGAGAAGCCAATTATATTCTTGGATATGTGTGGATTGACCTTGTTAATTTACACACAATCCATATTCCACATTTGCAAACGTATTTAGGGATTTATTTTGCAAATAAACTGTTTCCATTGTTCTCCAAGTATGTGCTTTTTTCCTGCTTAATAAAATGTGAATATTCTTATTTCACTTCTTTAAAGTGTCCTTATCTGATTTCTCTCATTTTCTTTAAAAATCACCTTATTTATTTGTTCAACATTTTCCTAATCAACCCATTCTTCTTATCATATAAAACATGTATATTTGTAAAACCATGCTTCCTCCTTGCAGAAGTGTCGCTGATCATTTTTACTACATATTTTCTTTTCCTTGATTACAAACTCATAGTTCTTAAAATAGTTTTCTATCTCCAAACGGGGTAAGATCAGATGTCAAATGCTCTGTTTCCTTCCAATAATAAAATCAACAAATGTTCCAAACAAAATTAAGTTGATTTTAATCTGTCTAAAATAAAAAAAAAAAAGAGGACAGATTTAACTATATTCCAAGACATCCCAATGTATTTTACAACTGATTACATTAGGATCACTTTCTAAAATCATTCTGACTTCAGAGCTAAAAACACTAAAAATCTCTGTTTAGATTGAAACATTTCAAAGGATTGAATGTATTTAATTTTACATGAAGTACAGTTTACTAGCTGATCTTTTTTGAAACCAACTATTTACAAAACATAAATGAACCAAATTGATAGTTGTCCCAAAGTACAAATACTTGGGCATGTGGTTTAATGCGAAGATGTCGCGAGACAGCTATAAGACAGATTTGGACAACAAGTTGCGCACATTAACAGCACAGGTGCAAATCCTAGCCTATAAGTATGGCAAATTCTCCCTCCAACATGTTATTTCCTTTTATCATCAGAAAATAACCCCAATTCTGCTTTACGCTGCTGAAACACATGCTCCAAAAGATCATGCAAATTGGGACAGATTGGAGGCGTGTTTTTGGAAAAAGGTTTTGGGTCTGCCAAGGTCTATGCCTTTAACAATAATTTTCTTCGAATTGGGGCTAGTATCCCTGCAGTCCCAGGTTATTTGGTATATGTGTTTGTTGTGGAGGAAATGTTTGGTAGGAGTATCAGCAGGTAATGTAGTAAGCATAACGGCGCACTATTTGTTGAAATCAAATGATCCATTCCCATCACAATGGCGCATCTTTCTCCTAAAAGCTCTCGCAGAGGCGTTTGTTACCTTTGATATGGTTTTATATAATCCTGGTCGAGCAAAGATCAAAATCTACCAACATGATTGTTGTACAAATCAGATTAAATGCTCTCAGTACAAGGATTTTGACCCAGCATTGTTTGGTTCTAAGCGGTATCGCAAACCAGCCGATTACTTGGTGGCCTGTCCCTCTCCATATATCAGATTACAATATATGAGGTTCTGATTTAATCTTTGGCCGACCAGGGATATATTGGCGAGATGCAAAATGATTCTCCCTGCACAAAATTTTTGTCGGTTCTGTGAAAATATGGACACTAAAGAAACTTTAGAGCACTTGATTGTAGTTTGTCCAGCTTTGGTGGAAAGACGTAATTTGTTCTTCAAGGGTTTGCTGTTTTCTCTGTGTCCAGTTGAAAGATCACACATATTTCAAAAATTGTTTACCAACACGAAATTAGCTGTAAGGGTGGCCATAGTTAATTTCTTAGCTGCTACGCTGAAACAGGAGTAAGAATTTTGGGAGACCTTGACAATTTGGCTTTTTATTCTATCGACACTGTAACATCTTGGGAAATGAATCGCACTAATGTACCAAACCTAAGAAGTTGGCTTGGTGCGTGTTTAACATCAACATTGTTAGTGTTGATAGATACCATCGTATTGTTAGTAGCTAAATGAAATTAATTGTTCCTTTTATTCTCTTTTTAATTTTTGTTTGTGTTGTGTTTTATCCATAAAATCATATTGTAAAACTTTTAATTCAATTTCTTTTTGTTATGGTAATGAAATTCTTGTTATTCTGTATAATTTGAAAAGTTGATAGTCTCAACTAAATCATATAAAAAAATAAAAAAAATGAATTGTTTACATACATTAACAATGTGATATCCACTAACGCCACTCTGAGTCACAAGCCAAATCTGTCTGAGAATAAGCCAACAATCATCATCACACTACACATTTTGATCATCACGCTATCCCTAAATACCGTTTGCATTCAAATATACCATTAATATAATATAATCATTTGAACATGGCTTTGTAATTGACTTCTTCTATTTTGGAATATACACATTAACAATATTAGGTCCTATCTCATAACCAAATAAAGGGGTCAGTCTGACTATTTGGAGATGTGGAAATAAGTAACAATCTTTTAATCCAATGAAGTATAGTTAAATGTATGAATATCAACAATCAACCTTTGATCTAGAATATTCTAATTCAAGTAGAAGCGCTATTTCCAGGGCCAAATCTCTTTATAAGTTGGAGGTAAGGAGAAGAAGACAGGAAATCGAAGGAGTGGCTTGGGAAGGATTCTTGGATGCTGCTAATAGAAGGGACCAGAAGGCTTTCTGGGAATATGTGAAGGATGGTCCGGATGGGGGCTGCTCTAGTGTTGGTAGTGGGACTCATGTGGGGGAGGGGATCTGGTTGAAACATTTTGGGAGCCTGTTTGGGGCAGTGAATGCTGAGGGTTGTATAGAATTGGCCGTGTCCTGTTTCAAATTTGAAGTGGAGGAGGTTAAAAAGGCTATCAATCGTCAAGCCCAAAATCGGGCACCTGGCCCGGATATGATTCCGTCAGACCTGTTCCAGGATCCCGTGGACATGTGGGCCCCACTCTTAATGGTAGTGTTCAATGCTTGTAGGCAATCTGGAAAATACCCCCCCTCGTGGAAAAGGGCTATTATTTTCCCAATTTTTAAAAATGGGAATCTTGCTAGCCCTAGTGCCTACAGACCAATATCTTTGTTAGATTCATCCTTTAAAATCTTTGGAAGAATCTTGTTGGCACGGATTGAATCTTGGTTAGCTGAACAATCAGTCCTTACAGATATTCAGCTTGGGTTCTGCCCTGGAGTTGGCACGATTGAGCAGAGTCTCAATCTTTATCTGTTAGTGGCCAACTCTGTTTTTTGCAGGGGGAGGCAGTTTATTTTGCGTTCATGGACCTGAGCACGGCCTTTGACAAGGTGGACAGGGTAAAGTTGTGGGCTGTGCTCGGGTCTTTTGGCTGCCTGGGGGATATTTTAAGGGTGCGGGTGGACTTACACACGGATAATGAGGCATGCGTACGCAGTGGTCCTGGGAGACACTGTACGCCTTGCTTGAGGGTCGTGTGTGGTGTGCGGCAGGGCTGTGTGTTGGCTCCCATCTGTTTTTGTCTTTACATCAATGGCCTTTCAATGGATCTCATTAGTATTCTGGCAGATTTTCTGGTCTTGGGGGGTTGGGCTTTCCCAGTCCTAGCCTATGCGGATGATACAGTACTGTTAGCCCGCACCCCGAGAGACCTATAGTCCCTGATTAATGCATATACAACTTTTATGGGTTGACTGGGGCTAATAATCAACACCAAAAAAATCAGAAGTGATGCACTGCATAGGCAGAAAATGGCCAGCGGCAATGAGACCGATGCTTTGTGCCGGGGAAGTTATCCCCAGGGTTAAGACTTTTGACTACTTGGGTTTAACTTTCTCGGAAGCACTAACGGGCAAGGCTCATTTGGCCAAACAATCGGCCAAAATGAGCCAGCAAATTGGTGGCATTTTTCATTTTATGTCAAGGTGTAGGGGTCAGCCACTGGAAGTGATTTCCAAGATCTATGTTTCTCAAACTTTGGCAGTTACAATGTATTGTACCCCTCTGGGGTTTGTTATTAATACTCTTGCTTTTTTTTAAAATGACTTGCCACCTGTACATCAATGACTGTTGATCAAATGTGTGCCTGCATATTGTAAAATCAAATTCTTAATTTCGGCAGATGTAAAGTGATATGTCATTCCCTTTAAAATATATACTCTATGTTCATCTATGCATGACACTAATAATCAAAATGTTATTGTTAATAGCCTTAGTTTCAGAACCATATAATTAAATCTGATCGTATTATCAGTCTATGAAATCAATTGCAGTATCTACCCAAATAATTAATGGAAACATTAGCTATGCTACATTAGTTAATGTCTTTATTGCTTATGTTTTTTTGCTACTATTTTTCATTTCCTCCATTTGGAATAATTCTGTTCTATATGACTACAGGTAAGGTTCTTGGTTTGGTATTACTGGAAAAATGTTTTCTGCTTATTCACCATTGTAAACATGTATTGTATATTATTTTATTTTTACTTACCTTTTTAACAAGGTTTTCTTGATCATTTGTCCCTCCTATTGAAATAAAATGTTCACCATGGATGTTTGTCTATTGATCTTTTAGACTTGTTTTATAATTACTTCTAATTTTCTTTATATCCATTTTTATGGGTTCTAAAAATGGTGATATATTTGCTTTTAATTGATTTTTAATGTTCATTTATTTACACTATTTATCTATCAGGCACTTTATTTTTTTCCAGAAATGTACCTAATATGGAGAGTTTCATTTGTATTGTTTATTTATAGTACTTCTTGGAGAAAAGAATATATTGATATTTGATAATCATTGTCTAATTTCCTATTATCTTTTATATTTATCTATTTTCATTTTTTTATTTATTTATTAATGTGTTAACAGCTTAACATAAGTTTTTCACATATAAATCAATAAAACATTTTATAGAATGAAATTCTATTTAGATAAAACAAAGATAATATCATTAATTCGTATCTAATAATAATAATGTAACTTAGTAAAATAGGCATTCAAGCTATATTATAAGACTTGCATGTCAATAGCTTGTATAAACCTTAATTGATACGAACAGCCATAAGACTGGTTGTAGTCACAATAATAAAAATAGGTAAAATATCTCTATATAGCTATTTCTAATAATTTTTCAATTGTTAGCCATACATTATATACAGCAATATAGAGCTTCATTCCTGAGCCATTGAGCGCTCTAAGCCAAAAATCTTCACTGCAAATGTGGTCCAAATGGTGGACAAAGTCCCCATAACAAGTTGCATAGGTTTTTTGCATCGCCAAACATCTAGTTAATACATGTTTTCCTGTTCCAATCACCATATTATTCATGCAAAATCGACAGGATCGTTCTATATTGGTGAGATTACTCATAATTCCGCTGATGGCCAATACCAGCAGTTGGTCCGTCCGCAATAATATAATAAAACGTCTTAATCGCGGAGAGGGGCACAGAGAGAGATAGGGAACCGGTTTCTTAAATATGTAACTCATATGTTGGACAAATTTATATCGTTTCAATTCTTCCAAGTGTGCATAGTTTTCAATCCAATCGTATAATTCTGATTTTTTAGATAACGCACACAAGGTAGAAGTTCGAATGCTGTTATGCCTATTTGACCAGCCAATCTTTTCCAGATATTCCTCCATTTGTTTTTTCATGAGAGGGAATGAAGACAATTTATTTATTTCTTTATGCAATGTGTTCAGGAGAGGATTTTCTGTAACTAGTGACATCTTTAAATATAGTTCAGCTCTTTTTCTGAGAACTTGTGCTTTTAAAGATATCAGGCCCAGTTCAAGTCTTAGGATAGCCATTGGTATACAATTTGGGAGGCCAAGTAATTTCTTCCAGAATTTTCCTTCTAATATCCATGAGCTGCAGAGCTTCTAATCCATAAGTAATCATAGGAGTTAGTACCTGTAGATACAATTGTCGTGCAGCCCAGACTGTGTATCCACAGTGAGAAGTAGAACAACGATATATTAGAGCACTGATTTGTGCCGCTCTCGTGATTCTGACTTGCTTACACATCGCATATTGACCCTTTGGCTCTATTTCAATTCCCAAGTATCTATAAAAGGGAATATATTGAATTCCGGACCCTTGTATTTGTAGACACACTCTGGCGATTTTCTTATTGCTGATGACCATCATCTGGGTTTTGTCTAAATTGATAGTAAGGCCATTCCTATTGGCATAGCTCCATAATGCCGCTGCAGAATTTCAGAGACCTTTGATAGTACTGTCCATAATAACTATGTCATCCGCATATGCTAGAACTGCACAGTGACCTGGGCCAATCTTAGGTGGACAGTTATGGACTTCAGACAAGGCTTTTGGAATGTCATGAACAAAGAGATTATACAATGTTGGTGCTGTCACACAGCCTTGCTTGACGCCTCGCAATTGGTCGATCTTATTGGTCCTGTTACCCTTTGCATCTAATTTTAGAGAGACTGTGGTATCCCAATGTAGCTGTTTGAGGTAATATAATATTCCCTTCGGGCATCCTAGATTTTCTAATTTGGTCCACAGCAAGTCTCTCGGCACTAGATCAAAGGCAGCCTTAAAATCCTTTATATTTATCTTTTTAAAGTCGAAACATGGTACTTTATTAGATTTTTTCAGCAATGTTCTAGCCTATTATTCATAATATGAGATTTTAAAATATTTTCTTTGCCCCTAATGCATTAACCTCTATGAAAGAAGACACGTTCAGGATGCCCTGCCCAATATGTGCTGCTAGTCCCACCAGAGAACACAGTCATGTTGGTTTTGATCATATAGCTGCACAGCCAATGCAAGAAAACCGGTCCACTGGATGTGATAATATTATGCTACTATTCTACCTTATTGTACACCAAATCATATTGAGCTTGCCAATAATGTAGTGATGCCAGTGTAAGACAATATGTCTAGTTAGAACCGGTATAAACCAGTTTTCCCACCTAATGAAACCCTCATTTTGGCTTTGCTAATGAACCACTTTACCAATGTCTAAAAAACAGCATTATATAACACTATTCCCAAATAAGGGCACACACAGTCATATTGGTCTTTTGCATAATGTCATGACCCCTTACCGATGCTGTTCATGGTTGCGCCATCGGGGTATGCGCCTTGTATCTCATCTGTAGTTTCACTCTCCCAAGATGGCCACCCGTTCTGTACATTCCTCCAGGACATTGCTTGCACTAGTCTCTGGTAGTGCTTCACCCCGGCTGCATGCCGTTATCTTTGCCTTATGCTATCATTTCCATGGCAGCCTGCAAAAGGTGAAGACAGAACCCTATGACCACATTACCACAAGCAGATTTTCTTTCCCTCTTCCCTTTCCATGGCAGCCTGCAGAAGGTGAAGACAGAACGCTATGACCATATTACCGCAAGCACATTATTTTTTCCCTTTCAAACCTATCACACTTTTGAAATTCTCTTCCACATAGCAGGACCCAGGTGGGCATGGCCACTTTAACCACATTTTTCGCCCTTCATGGTCATGGCCAGTAGCCAGATTGTCTGGGTCATGACCTTATACGAAGGCCATATCCCATCCTTATCACTCCTAACCTCCCCAGAGATTGTTTGATAAGTTTGACAGGTGCAATGTTGTGTTTTTATATGTTTTTACTGCAATGTCCGCGGACAACGGTGGATGTCCACGAACCCAACCTGGCGGGCGTTTCCAAAAATCTGACGCACTTCATGCTTTTCACCATCCAATTAGTGGGCACATCCGATGTTCGCAGACATCACGTCGTCTTCTAGGCCAAGCGGATGCTGTCCACAGACCAAACAGGGAAATGGGTCAGCGGACCGAACACAGATAGCACCCATTTTTTAAATCTAATTTTTGGTAATTTTTTAATATAAATACTGGACAGATTTCCAAAAAATTTACAAAAGCATGCTTTCGGGACCACAGTGCCAGTCATGCCACACATTTGGTGGAAATCAGTTCAGCGGTTTGGGCTGTAGGCATGAGCACATTTTTTTTTCCATTCAGTCTATGGAAAAAATAATAATAATTGGGACCCTCAATAACTTTGCCCCCTCATGATGAAACCTTACCATACTAGTCAACAATATACTGAGCGGGCCATACACTTTTTTTGCAAACTTTGGTGAGGATTTCTCTAGGGACAACGAAATTATAAGCCGCCCAAAAAGTGTTCTTCCTATGAGTTGTGTTACGCTCACCTGGTATCCATGGGGGGCCACACAATACTGGATGGAGGTCTAAGCGCTATCCCGGACCCTCTCTGCTTGGTTTTGTGCAAGACATTGGGTAGAACCTATAACAGGAGAATGGAGGGTTAGGATACTGGTTCTGTGAGGGGTGGACTCCCACCTCCCTCTGGTCCAAATCCCCTCCCTTGTGGTTACTGCTCACCTTAGGTTTTTGTGCATGGAACTCTCCATCCTGTATCTCTGTGCAGTGGGGAGTGGTTGGTGCGGGCGTTCCGTGGAGCTAGTTGCTTCACTGGTCCATGTGCTCTTATGTCGGGTCCAGACCGGCTGTGACTCCGACTCTGCTTGCTGTCTTCTAGTTACAATGTCTTTTCCGTCTTTATTCTGTCTCTTTCTTTCCCTCTGTTTTCTCTGTCTTCTTGGCATCTTGCTCCACTAGGCTGTTCCCTAACAATGTCTCTTTTTGTTTCCACAGAGATGGTTGTGATCTCAGAGTTGCTGCGTCGAAGGCGAAGGCCACGGTGAGTTAGTGATGCGCAGAGCGCTACACTGTTTATTGGTGTTAATTGCTAACCTGTGTTCTCTTCTCTTCTTTGTACAGGTTGCGGTGATGTTCCGAAGTGATGAGCGATCGAAGCTCTGCTTGCTCAGGTAAGTGCATTGTTAATGCTGACCTTGTTCCTTCTCCCTTGCAGGTTGCGGTGAAACCCAGAGATGGGCGAGGTAAGAGAAGCGCAGGGTACTGCCAGGACTTGCTGCTTGTCCAGGTAAGAATTGTTATTAATGCTATCTTTGTTTCTTTACCTATGCAGATTGCGGCGAACTCTGGAGATGGGCGAGGTAAGCGTAGCAAAGGATGGATTCAAGACTGGTTACTTCACAGGTAAGTGTTCTTGCTTGCTAATACTATTCTTGTTCTTCCAGGTTATTAATGGAATCTGGATCTAGAGCTTCAGGATCGGGCCTCCGGAGAAGCAGATGCGCAGAAGCTGGCCACAGTGAGCGTTTTGCTGCTGGAGTGCAGAATAACGCAACGTGTTCTGCTGTTTGGGTGTGGTTTAAATAGCCCAGGTAAAGTAGTTCCAGGCCAAGTAGTTCCATGCCCAGCCACACCCGAAACACTAGACCGCATGGCTTGGTTCTAAAGAACTGAGCTGTGTAATAGGCCTCCATGTTGGATTAAGGTCCAAAACTGGTATTGCCTTATTCCTAATAATGAGCGTGGCGGCAAAGGCACCAAGACTGACTCCATGTATGTTTCTGATGGAGATCAATGCACAGCCACATCTAGTCTAACCACCCAGTTGCACTGAGAAAGGCTGATCCCTTCTCAGGGACAAGTGGGCTATCTTCCTCTGTGCCATCTTCCTCCACTGCTCCTGTCAGCAGACAGGCTACCCCTTTGGGACAGAGGGTCCTGTAGGCCATACAAGATTCTGTAGATCATTAACTTTTGAGGGTCACAGTGTTCTGCATGTACTGCAACACACAGCTCTGCAGGGGGGAGTAGTTTCAAAGTGCTTTTGAGGCAATTGTCATGGAGCATGAAAAACACTTCCCCCTAACTTAAATTTAAGGCATGCACAACATCTTCCCCTAGCCACATGCCCCTCCATCTCCGTGGTTGATTCCAGTTCACTTACCTTCCCTCTCTTGCAAAAAACCCTGAAAAAAGCCTAAATAAAATACAAAAACGAACAAACACAAAAAAATGGTTCCTTTAGGAGCCACCCTTCACAGTTAAAAAATAGAAGTGAGAAAAAAAAGCCACAGACCGCCATGCAGCATTCATAGGGCCTCATCACAAGTTGGCCGGTAACAATGGCACTATTAGCACTGGCGCTAATAGCCCTACCACCAAACCACCCGGCGCTATTAGCGCCGGATCACGGGTTTGGCGGAAGGGTTATTGCCCATTCCGCATTGGGCCCAATGGGGAAAATGTGCGCTATTACCGCCGGCGGATTTCCCGCTGGCGGTAATCGCGCCGAAAATCGGCAATTTTGCCGCAGATTTCCCCCAGCTTAGAGCTGGGGGGAAATCCACCAAAGCCATGATCTTGCACACCCTTAAATGCGGCGGTAATAGCGCTACCGCCGCATTTAAGGGTTACCGCCAGACTCATGATGAGGCCCATAGTCTACAGACAGTGCAGTAGTCCGCGGACATCTGAAAAAAATCCAGGCGTTCAGTGCGTGAATTAAAATATTTTTTATTGTTTTATGTTAAAAAATTGTGCTCTTAAAATACTTTTTTTGTGGTTTTGGCTTTTATATTTTTTTTAAATGTCTCATTTTATAAACTAAACTAAAGAACATTTTACTGAATTTTCACTGAAAGTGTGTTTTTTTTCTTCCCTTTTGTCCATTATCTTTTTTTCAATTACTAAATAATACTTAAATTGATACTTTATATGTTCACAAAAACTGCTTCAAAGCATTTTGAACAATTTCAAAATATCATTACCCACATCAGATAAATGGACTCCATGTTGATAATCTCAAATTTAATGCTCTCATTATGAAAAGATGTCATGTCAACATCTTGTAAAAGAGCTTTATTGACATTGTGGGCCTCATTACAACTATTGCAGAATGGGTTTAACAGCGCCGCTAATGATGCCGGCGCCGTTAAAACCATTCCGCAATATTACGTAATCGGCCCGTTGTTAGCTCCCGCACCCATTCCCATTGAGCCCTATGGGGGGCTCGAATGGGAATGTGGAAGGACCAAGCCCGGGTTCCCTGAAGGAGGAAATACCGGGCCCTACATACTCAGAATGGCCCGGTATTTCTCCATTCAGGGATCCCGGTGCTGGACATGGTTTTGGAGGCAGTCATGCCCTTGTTAAGGGCATGGCTGCCTCCAAAGTCGTAATGAGGCCTTGTGTCTTGCTTTTGCCATTTGCATCCACATTTGTCTTTGAGAAATACGCGAAAACATCATTTTCGAATTTGGTAACATTTGGTAACACCTCATTGGCTAATCCACAAAGTCCCCTTTCCATGCCAGGCATCCTTGAAAGACCTGGATGTGGCACATGCTGTCCGTTGACTACCGTAGTGTCTGCGGACCTCGTAGTACAGGGCCAGCCCTTCTACCCTTTCCGGTTCTCAACACTCCATCATTGGCTGCTTTCAAAGAGTCACACATCCATCCACCAATCACATTCAAAAACTCTACACCTAACCCTGTCATATCAGTTCTACACTTCAGGTGTACATTTGAACTCTCAGAGTACATATTTCCTAGTAATGAAGAAGTTCAATAAGCAATGTACTGATATGAACAACATTCCGTTGTAGAGTTCTTTCTAGTAAGGCAACCTACTCATACATAAACATAGGCATTGACTACAACATGCACCATAGAGGTGTAATATTTATAATGTTGCAATGTTGAATAGTAAAATTGTGAATGTTTCCATATCAGACTTTTGGATATTGTGCAACATGTAATAACTAGCTAATACTGTATCACTTACTATACACTTGTACTGCTACAAACAAAACATAAAGACACCACAATGCATACAAACGTGGACATATAGCAGGAATATAAAGTAACCCAAAGAGAAGCAGTATTATCAGAAACTGTTCATAACATAAATGGTTATCTTGATGTACAGAAATGATAGCTGTGTTTCAGGCCTGCTTCTTCCCCTATGTATATGCATCACAATATGCGATTGAACCCTAAGGAAAGTATTGTAAGAGCATATGAGAAGGGTAATGTCTGCAAACCTGGTCTGTACATTTATGGCACCACCTTCATGCAGCAACACCTGAAGTCGAGCCACAAGGCAGCAGTTTGGAGGGTCATCCCCATCGAAAAGGGTAGTAGGTTGACTTCCTCTGCAGCATCCTCGGCATCTGCTCCTGTCACCACAAGGGACACTCCCGTGGGGCAGTGTGTCCCTGAGCCAGCCGCACAGGCCATATGCATTGCAGTAGACCCTTACCTTTCAAAGATCACTGTATTGTGTATGTACTGTGATGCTGTAGTCTGTAGGGGTGAGCAGTTTCGTAGTGCTTTTGAGGCTGTGGTCCGGGAGCAAGACAGAAAGTGCCCCTTACCTCCATGAGCCTCACCCAACATTTCCGCTTGCCACCTGCCCCTTCATCCCTATGGTTGGTGCTCCTTCCCTACCCTTCCTTATGTGTCTCATTAATAAATATCCCAAAAATCTGCTGTTTTCAGAGCCACCTTTCACAGTTTAAAAATAAAAGTGCCAATTAAATGGTGCTGGCCCCTGCGCAGTCCACAAAGTCTGTGGACAGCATGGTCGTCCACGGACTTGCAAAGCATGCAGGTGGTGGCAGCATGTAAACCATTGCAATTCTTTTCCAGGAAAAAGTGGTGGATTTTTGTCTGTTCTTGGAAGTTTTGATGTGGCCACCACCTACTGCACAAATGCTTGCTACACTTGCAAGAACGGCTGCAAAGCATTTTGGATATTGCGCAAAAAACTGTGATTGCCAGCATCAGTAAGATGGACGCCATCTCTGCGGCAAATGTTGGTGCTATGAAATGTAATGTTTTCATTGTTGAAGGAAGACATTCCAACATCTCGCAAAAATGTGCAAACAGCTTGGATTTCTCCATTTGCGGACCAAATGAGAAAGAGCGCAGCCACATCTGTCTCTCGGCAATGCGCGAAAAAATTACTTAAGAGTTTGGAAACATGTCCATGACTTTCCAAACTGCCTCCTCCTTGGCAAACTGCAGAGAGATTCCAGTAACAGGGCCTACATTGTTCCCTCCACAATGAACAATAATAATGCCTGGATGATCCAGTATCACCAAAGTGGCACAGAGGGAAGCAAATCCAGCCACTTCATACTATGCACTCCATACCAGTACACACCCACATGAGGGAATCCAAGATGTGCAGCCACCCCACAGTGCTCTACATGCACCTGCAACCAATGTATTAAAGAGGCCCCCAAAATCCAGACACTCTGCCTCCTAAAACACCCAGCCATAGCCATATCCATCTGCACTCCTCTCAGCAAACAAAGCCTCTGCCATAGGCAGCACACCCAGGAAACATTATTGGCCAATCCCCTGGCCTCCACAGTCCCATTTCCATGCCAGCCATCCTGAAAAGTCCCGGATGTGGCACATCCGATTTGCGAACTACTGCAGTGTTCGCAGATACATCGGCCCAATCAAGGCGGGTGGGGAGAGAAATGTAACCCAGGGTGATTTACTCTATTGTGGTGGATCTGAAAAGCCTTTTTTAGGTGCTACTAACACCTTTTGTTTTCTATTTTTTGAGTGCAGAGGGTTTTCTTCTTTTCCTCCTTACTGCCTTACATCAACCTCTGTAAAGCATCCCTTAGATTGCGGGGAAAAAAACAGGCATTTCCATGAATGGACAATGAAACGCTGTCTGGGGTAAACTAGTGCACTCTAAGGGAGTCAATTTTGTCATTAGAGAAAACAGATATCTCAGCATGTCGCAAAACTATACCCATGTCTCTATTAACGAGGCACCTTCCAACATTCTGCTGGGGATTAAAAACATTGGGGTTGTTCCATTGTGCTTTAGGTGGTATTTCAGACAAAAACACTTTTGCAGTAGGGAAAAGCTTTATCAGTTCTTCCACCAACAACTTTAGAACAGGAACCAAACTTCGAGCACAGATGTTGCGGAAATGCTCTCCTTCACAATGCACCACCAAAACATCAGGACTACCAAAAGTACCCATGTCTCTGCAACGAGCAATCAGTGCCTGCAAATTGCGGCCAGGCACACTGTACCAAAAAGGCTGCAGGGCTGGAAACCTAAGATCACCAGAAACACCTCTTGTCTGGGTGAAGCTCTCCAGGCAATACACAAATGAATCTTCTACTTTCCATACAATACGTCTCGCCCTCTCTCCAACACCAGCTATCTTCAATCCACAACCAACAAAGCAATGAAAAAAATGATTACTCCTTCTTCCAGAAAAGCACCTGATTGGCTGATCCCCATGGTCCCATTTCCATGCCAGGCATGCTGAGATGTCCTGGCTATGACACGCCTTATCCACAAACTACCTCGGTGTCCGCGGACCCTGTAACACAGGGGCAGCCCTTCTTCCCTTTCCACTTCACTCTTTGCTGCACTCCCCAATTGGCTACTGTTAAGCAATCACACAACCATCCAATAATCACAGGAACAACCTATACATCAAACTATCTCATCACACTTCAACACTTAAGATGTACTGTTGAACACTCAGAGTACAGATCTCCTGTAATTGAAAAGCACCTCCATCAAAAACTACTGCAAAACTCTCCAAGATTTCTGCTTCTGTTAAACTGTATTCATATAATACCGACTCGTTATGAATAGTGGCCTAAGCCCATTCACGTTGCATGGAAAACCACATTCGTAATGTTCAGATTTCTGATTAACTTCGCTCCAATTTTAAGAATCATCTGCCATTTTGATTTTGACTCCTGCTTTGTGTTCTAAAATGGTGGACTGTGTTTTATACTTGCAACCGAGCCAAAACGACCTTTGAGTTTTGTCAATGTTTAGGCTGACCAAGAGCAGACTGTTTGTCAGATGCAAAGAAACCTTCTGACTCGAATGAACTGCAATCCAAGTGTTGTCTGCGCTCACAAGCCTCATCCTCATATAAACAATGAGACAATGCAAAACAAACTCAGAATGTGTGCTTTTGCTGAACTGCATTGTAGCGACTCTTGAAACAAGGCTTACTGTGGATCAGAGAACCAACGTCACCATTGTAGCTTCATGGACATACAAACTTGTTAAATCCGTTGTAAAATATTTTAATATTTGTCATATGAACTGGGCAAGAACCCTAGCATGTAAATTATAGTTTGCAGAGGGGCTGGACAATGTTTTGGAAATTGTATAAAAGCATCCGTGTTAAGATGTCCAGCACTCTCACCCCTCACTATGTCTGCTGGTACACATTGTGAGGTGTTGGGAGCCAGATAGCCATCTGTTTGCTTTGAATCTGTACAGAATAAAAGATACTTGTATCTTACTGACCAGTGATTGGCATATTTCATTTTGTGGTACTAAGCCTCAATATTTCGTTGGTCTTTCACATCCAGATTCATCAACCTCTGCATCCATCGGCACAAACTACAGGCATGCATATATTTTGTAGAGTACTCTGCCTAACACTTACCCTGCATAACCTACTGAATAATACACTCTCATTTGTCCCATCTCCTAACATTAAGTATCTGTTACTTACAAGCTGTGTGCTTTTAATGTTTTCTTTTAATGCCCACTTGAAGAACAGCTGCAAACCACATATTTCTTCCTTTGTTCTTGTTGCAAATTCAAGTGACAGATCCCATGTTAAATTGCCAGAATCCACCCAGAAAAGGGAAAATACATGTATGTTAACTAACCATGACATGTGCGTACATTACACAATTACTGCAATGCACCATTGCAAGGAGAGCAAAGATATGCATGTCTGCATTGCCAAAAGTGCTATCTGTAAATTTGAATAAATAAATGCAAGATCAGTAAATGATTTCTGCACTCATGTAGCAAGCATCAATGTGTGGAAAACTTAACAAAATTCCACACATGGTAACCTTCTCCCTTCCAATCTGTACATAGCTCTGCCCTTTTTCTCACCCTACTAGGACTTGCACTAATTGTTTTCCAAAGCAAGTAGTGCAATAACATCTCACACACTTCCAAAAGTGCAGCCCCATAGGGCACAGTTATCACTGCAGCACTGGCCCCATAGCAACAATTCTGTGCAGTGCTTTACAATTGGACACACACAGTAAGTCCTCCTGCAAACAAATCCTCCTACAATCTAAAATAATGTGTTCTTCTAGTACTATTACTGTGACATTTACACACATACCCACTAACTTCCTTCTTTTGCAATTGCAGTGAAGAACCACCTCTTAAAAGCCAGTGACATCTCTGATGGAAGATCAAACCCAGAAGAAACCTACTCTTCACATCCAACAAAGTAAGTGCAGTACTGTAGTAGTGTTCTGCCAGTTACTCCGACAGGGCAGTGTTGTTGTATTGTAGCCTAGACAATTCTATCCAACCCGACAGCACTTGCTTCACTCTTGCTCATTGCACCTTACCAGGTCCACTCTTTGTATTGTCATCAGAACACCAGTATGGTAACATCTACTAAATGTGTGAACACATTGTAATGTCTTTACCTCTTCAAGCACAGTAAACTATCATACACACTGAAGCAAACCTTTCACAAAGGAACACACACACATACCAGTACAACCTTCCCAACTAAAAGTAATAACGCTTTCCACAATCACGCACCCCTCTATGTATGCCTACCATCATATTCAGACACTCATGCACAGTGCACACACATACATTGCACAACTTCCAAAACTACACTTTCCTTTTTTCTCCAACAAACACAAGGGAATGCCTACCAGAAAGCAACTCTGTAGAAAACAATGCAGAAATAGACCATATAAAATGCAATGCATGCAAAAGACTCCACCTCTAGCAGACTTTGTACAAAAAGTTCAAACAAAACAGCTAACACAGTCACTGAGCAAAACGGAACAAGGTAGCAGCAAAAAAAGTGTGACCCCTCTTTGCAAATGTAAAACTAAAAGTAAATGTATCAAGAAGAATGCAACTACCAGTAGTGCTAACACTGCAGCCACCAACGTTAACTTAGGCACAGATAAGCATTACAAACAAATAAATGTTACATAACCTTATTAAAAAAACAGTGCAGAATTCACGCTAAGCCCTTAAAACTTACAGCAAAACACTGATCCTGGAAGCTCTCATATAAAATGCAATGCTCCTCAAAAGGAAATTGTTTATACACATTTTAAACAGAATGAAACCACTAACAAAATGAATGAGTAAACTACAGAGATTACTTTGCAACATACGCAATAGCAACATAGATACATTTGCAAACGTCTGTGCTGGTGAGGGGATTCACACAACCATCACAGCACCATATTTCACTGAAGAGGCATACAAACAACAGCAAACAAACCCAATTGCCATACATAGCAGTGGCTGAAGGTATGAACAAATAGACATTATCATTATGGCAGAAGAAATTCTGATTGAAAGAATATCCCCAACAAACTTATAATCAACTCTCCATTCCTTCCAACAAACCAATCAATCCCATCTACAAACGGACATGCACCTCAATGTGTGATGTACAAAAACAATCCTTCAAATCTTTACGGCAATTCCTCAATCAGTATGTGAAAGCCAAAGACAAATTAATAATTTAAATATTACAAACCACAGACTCCTGTCCAGTACGCAAATACAGAGGACTGAGAGGATATTCATTGGCCTGCATTTCCGGGCCTGCTTGCAAAAGCACCTTCCACCACATTAAAATGTTAGCAACACACCAGTCTGCTATATGAAATCTCGTTCAGAGACTGTACTGTGCAAAAAGTCCTGCTTTGGCATATGAGCATTTAAATCATCCTATGTGGCACAGCCAAACACTTCTGCAAGAAATAGACCACATCCAAAGCAAATATTCTGGTAGTGAAGAACACTTACAAAATCCAGTAACTTTAGAACACAGTACTGACAACCTTGCAGATGCCAACCTTCAATTACACACGTACAAAAAAGAAATAGGAAAGTTTAAAAGCACATCTGCTGAAGTACTAAACCAAGTATGTCTATGTTGTTGCAGAACATTTCATACAAAGAACACCAACACTGTAGATATTGCATACAAAATAGAAGACAATGAGGAATCCCAATGGTTTCAATTAGCTCTCTACCTTATAGCAGAAAACAAATACTAAATGACTAACCCCTCAAAACTTTGCACATAGTACACTGTAAATCTTGATAATAACCAAATGCCTCCACGGGCTGCTATCACTAATAACTTAGAAATATTCCCTCTTTCATAACCACTCCAACAGCTTGATTTATATGAGCACATTGTAATCCAAACAATACACCCATTTCAAGTGATAATACACCTTCAACTGAACTGAAAACAGCCAAGTTGCCTCCTTCTGAATTACTGACAGGCATTTGTAGCAAAGTAGTTTATTTGCCATTAGATCTTAAAGAAAATGTAGACACTCTGGGAGAGCAACGGCCAATAGATCAATCTTTGATTATCTTAATGAATGGTGTACCTACAACATACAAATAAATTGGGCAGCAACATGTAGACTTAAATAAAGTTAGAGAAGCCCTTTAACTCCTTATAGAGAACAATGAATACTTCAAAGAAATAAATATTGAAGAAAACCTGTGAGAAACCACCAGAATAATTCAGCATTCCACATCACGTGGCTAATTTTAACTTCTAGATCCAACTACAGCATCCAAAATTTTAGACCAGTATACAATTCACCCACTGCACTCCAAAGACTGCATAGACGAGGCACTCGAAACATATCAAATGTGGTAAGCCAAAGGATCTTCAATCATCATATGGGAAAAAAGTGTAGAAACACAAGCCTTTCGTCTACTCTTTCCTACTGGAAAAGGTGTAAGGTATGATGAAAGATGCACATAAATAACAGCATCAGAATATTGTTCTTTACAAATGCATTCTTAAGACCCCAACTCCAGACAAAACATTGAATACATATTCCACCTCCTGTTTAAAAGTCAACTAGCAACTCTATGTTACATAGTTGTACACATATTGAAAACAGGTTCCAATTTTTTAAATATGTCTTCTACGTAGCTACTTCAAAAGGTGCAAGAGAAAGATGAAGTTTTACAGTCAAGTATTACAAATCTCTTGGCAAACATGCGTGGTACGAACGAATACTGGTTCCGATGTCATGCAGATGTATGGTGTATGCTACACAACATTGGCCCACACACATGATGTCTCACTTTAAATTGTGCAGAGTATGCATGGGAAGACTTGCATGATTTCCTACGCATAGCAAACGAAAACAAAGCAGGGAGAACTAAATAAAAACATAAAAACACTGGGAGAACTCTGCTTTCTTGACCCGGTAAATGTGTCAATGTACTTCCATCACTGATTTACTGCCATGCTGCACTTCATCTATAATAAAACAATTCCTCCACTCTGAGAAGTGCAACACTTCTTTTGTAGAAAAGAATATTAATCCACAGGAACACCACATATCCACAAGCTTTTCTGGATTAAAGATGCTCCTAAATTTGGTCAGGACAGTGATGCCACTGTTTTGCAGTTCATTCACAATTAGGTCGCTTGCGAAATCCCTTCAGAAAGCGCACATAGTGAGATACATGCACAAATTTGGCGGTTTCAAAGACATGAATGTGGCAAGTATTGTCGATGCAGATATAAAAACAAAGGCAAATACTACATCAAATGCCGCTTTGGTTTCCATAGACCAGTTTCAGCAAAAGGACATGTTAACAGCTTCATGACTTCTGTTAGACACAGTGTGAAAGCCAAATTGTCTAAGAACACATACTGCATTAAAAGAAGCAAAGCATCAAAATACAATGCTTACAATGCAATCATTGCCCTCCTGTGGAATGCAAACATAGATGTGCAGTACATTGCAGACATATCAACTGTAGTTGCACAATATGTCACAGCCTAATTAACCAAAGCTGAGAAAACGGAGCTGAAGACCTCTGGGATGACATATCATCTGACAAAACACTGTCACGAAAATGATACATCCTTGGCATAAAAATGTTCTCCAATAGAGGATGTGGATGCTACAAAGCTGCATACCATTTAACCGGCACAACATTATATGGGAAATCTGAAAACATAGTCTGGCAGAGCCTTGGTCCTGCTGCATTCAGAAAAAGATTTCTCAAATCATGCGAACAACTAGAGACAAAAGCCAACAATGATCCCAACAGCCAGGACATTTTGAAAAACAATGTATTGGACACATACTACACAAACATGAGCACTGCTTTGGAAACCATGTGTTTATACCACATAGCCCAAACATTCTTATACAAAATTAAAATTAAACCAGATGAGAAAAAGGATAAATACATAGACAAACGTTGTGAGGGCAGCCTGGAAGAACTTCCAAACACAGCCTAATTAATCATATGAAGCAATAATTTAAAACTCTTGAACATAGAGAACTTTCCTATATGTCCCTAGTGCAACTTTTTAAACCATGGAGAAAAGAAGATGTATTGGACACCCATGCATCCTATGAAAATGCTTTCAATGCAATTGAAAACACTATAACAGATATACATTTCAAACAGTACAAAAATATGTTGTACAATGAACGCCAACAAGAGGAAGAACTTCACACAAAACTAAATGTAGACACTCCTGAGAGCAGTCAACCTTCTCTTACAGGAAACAAATAACTACTTGGAGAGCCACGCATAGTAAATGAGGCAGAATTAGCCATGACTGAAGTAGAAAACACCATGTGTCAGTATGAGGAAACGGAAGAAAACTTTGCTCTACTGAAATAACAGCTGCATGATGAACAGCATAGCATTTTCCTGGAAGTAACTAAAGAAATTGAACATGGTGAGCAGCACAAAACTAAAACTTGTACCTGTCAAAACTATAAACCTGTACTCCTGTATGTAAGTGTTGAAGCTGGTTCAGGCAAAACATTCTTAATAAAAAGTCATCAGCAAGTTCCTCTAACAATTGACAAAAAACACACCTTCAGCTGTTGTAACTGCTCCCACAGGTTTAGCTGCCCACAACATAGGTGGTGTTACTTTCATTTGTGTTGGTGTTCTACTGGGAGGAGTAGTAATCAGTGTAGACTACTACAAACTTTCAGCGGAAGCTGCTATGGAGCTATACAGAATTTTGAAACAAATGAAAATGCTCCTAATTGATGAGGTGAGCATGGTCTCCAACCTAATGTTGGCTTTGATTCACCTCAGATTACAAGAGGTCCTTAAAACGAACTACGAATAACTCTTTGGAGGATAAAACATTATTGTTTTTGGAGATCTTCTTCAATTAACACCAGTTAAAAGTAAACCTATTTTTTAAACCTTAGGACACAAACTGTGCCATAACACACTTGGCAGCATAGGAAATGTAAATCTATGGTGACATTTCCAATACAGAGAACTAATTGAAAACATGTGTTATTCTGCAGACCTCACCTATGCTAACATTTTGAAAAGCATTTGTATTGGTGTGCTTTCAATGGAAACACAGTCTATCTTAAATAGCAGACTCATCTGTGAGCTGTATGGGTATAACACATCTGCTACTGATGTAATGGAACAATTAACACACAAAAATAAATGTCAAATTAATGTCCTTAATGCTAACCTAGCAAGCTGTGCACAATTCAATGAAACAATGTTGAAAAAAGAAATGCAAGCAATAGTGCAAATTTACTCCAAAGACAAACTGGACATGTACGGTATGGCAGTGCCTATGTATCAACAAGCCACAGCACGAATAAATAGCTTAGAAATCTCTGACAAAGCTGGTTTGGAGAAAATGTTAACATTGTGTTTAAAATGTAGAGCTAGGCTAAAGTGTAACCTTGACGTTGAGCAAGGTTTAGTCAATTCATTACTTGGTACAGTTGTTGGCTTCCAGGCATACCCACGTGACAAAATTCAGTTTGTCAACATCCACTTTGACAAACTTTCAGAAGTTAAAAGGATAGTACGCTCAACAGCCTGATTGCTTCTTTTCAAAGACATGTATGTACGCAAAGAACAGTTTTCTCTGTCTCTTGCATATGCAAAAACTATTCATAATTTGCAAGGTCTAACCCTAAATGAAACTTTGACTGACATTGGCAGCAGAGACTTTAAAGAAGGTATGAGTTACCTAGCACTATCATGCCTAGGTACACTTGAAGGACTATTTCTAGTCAGTTTTGATCCAAGCAAAGTGAAGGCTGACATTCCTTCCTTCGTAGCGTACAACAGACTCTACACACCGCATCTCAAAATGTACCCTGTTCCTCAGAAAGAAAAACTTGGTAAAAGAAAACTCATGCAAACACAACTTACAATTAAATTGGTGGTACTGTTTGGAGATCGGCTGCTGCTCCATAAATTATCACAACCACAAAAAATGCAGTGAAAAGGCAAATGCATATCCAACAACACAAACAAAGAGAAATACCTCTTCGAAAAAAGCAAGTGAAGTTCCAGCAAAGGACTCAGACACAGAACTGTCTGGTCCATTCACATTTTCCAAAACAGCTGGTGTAAATTGCTAGGCAAATGTAGC
The DNA here is from genome assembly GCF_040938575.1 of Ambystoma mexicanum. Taxonomy (NCBI): domain Eukaryota; kingdom Metazoa; phylum Chordata; class Amphibia; order Caudata; family Ambystomatidae; genus Ambystoma; species Ambystoma mexicanum. Next base: position 1,244,736,559 of record NC_090930.1, on the reverse strand, counting down.
ATTCAATGTTGTATTCCAATTGCCTCCATTGTTAAAAACATTTATTCGAATGGCACACACCAGTTGTGTTTGCAAATGCTACTCCTTCAAAGGAATGTAATCCTGACAACACTTACATTGTCTCAGGAATAAGAAAGGAATTGGTCTACTGCATGGGAATGGTGGGATTCACTATAAACACACAAGAAGATCCACAAGAATGTCTAATGTACTTACTGCAAGTGCTGGAAAGCAAAAGCATACCTATACATGAAATCTTCCAGATTTCATACATGTGGAAACATACATGCACTCTCTGCAGCCATGTGGGTTAGGAACAAGTCCCTAACAAGCACTTTGTGTTTGTATCTATACCTAACTGTGAATCCATTCCATTTCAGCAGCTGGTACAAAATGCAAATCATGGCATATTATATACTACTTGCAATTCAGACAATCGTTGTACCTTGCAGATAAACATGCGTATATTATTTGTAATAGTAATGCATGTATGATACAACGCAGATGGTACCAAAAACAACTGTAAGCTTACTAGCTTCACAAACAGGCAAGTATCACTTGGCAAGAAAACCTTCACAACAGTAGCCATAATCTACCACACGGGTGCCACAACCACTGCAGGTCACTATAATGCATACATTAAAAAGAAATGTGGGTGGTTTGAATGCAATGATACTTCCATTTCTCTGAAGAAGAAATTACCAGCAAATCTTGCAAATGCCTACTTAATATTCCTGAAACCAAAATGTACTCACTGATCTGAAAACATAGCATAGCCTACTGCCCGATACCCACCAACAGTTATGTAACTGCAAATGAAAAATAACCTTCTGCCCTTTGAAACTGGAACAACTTAGCATACACCAACTGGCTCATGAGTACATCAGTTGCACTGCTATACAGTTTTTTTCCCCAATGATTACAGTCACAGAAGCAACAACTGTGGAAAACACACACCTTATTCATCCATAGCACTTAAAAAGAAAAGTACTGAGTATGAGGGTCTACAAACTGTCCTCAATGAATGTAAAAAGACCAACTGTTAGAATAAGGCATCAGCTGTCCAACTATGCCCATGCTATTGCAATAAGTACGCAACCGCATGTAACTGCACCCATACTACTGCAATGGCACTTGGCAATAGTAGAAAATGGAAATCCGCCAACAAGATTGAAGGTGCTTGATAACTCTGCAAAACTGTGAAACTATAACCATTTATAATACTCCAACTGGTATCTAACTGTAACCATAATACTGCAATATTACTTCCCATTACTAGACAATTTAAAATCTACCAGCAAAAATAAAAGTTCTTCTGAGGAAGCCCATCAAGACTTATTAAGTATCAACAACCAGAATACGCCAACTGGCATTTTAGTACACCCTCAGTACTACTTCCAGCAGGAAAACTGCTAAAATCGACCTTCATCAATGAAACTGCTACAAAACACATGATCAAGAACTGTCAAACTACCAACAGTTAGAATATGCCAGCAGGTATCTATCTGCCCCCACAATACTGCAATATTAGTGCTCAATAGTACAGTAAACACCATCAGCAATCAAACAGCATAAACTGATCCTGTTAAAAAGAGGAAACAAATAAACAGAATATGTCAACTATTATCTAACTGCAACCATAGCACCACCACTTCCAAAAAGCAAAACACATACACCATTTCAATTCCTCCTACTACAACAGTGCTTATAGCAGCAAGAACACATAGATGAGCACCTGAAACATTCCTGTAAGTACTGCACACGTCAATGAAACATAGTGTTCCACATAACATCAAATGAATGAAGAAGGTTTTATTTTTATCCTGCATTAATTTTTTTCCCCACAGACCCAGTGATTATGTAAACAAACACAGGAACTGAACACATTGCACAGTACACTTGTTTGAAGCATAGCACTTGTAATGTACTAATTATGAGGGTCCACAAAGTACATAAATGTCTGGAATTGAATACAATACAACATTATGAAGCACCTTCCCTAACATGTTATGTTTTTCTTTTTTTTATCACAATGAAACAAAGATTTCTTCAGCATTTCCCTATGCCAAAAAGAAAATATGTGCCCGCAGTGCCACAATATTAAAATGTGCTATGGCATTTCAATGGTATTCTGTCACTAAGTTCCAAAAAGGTAAACAGTGCCTCAACAATACGTACAGTGAGTATAAGCGTATTGATGTCCTGCTTCTTTGTAATGAGCAAATTGCATTTCTATACACATGTTTGTGCAATCCATATGCCAGTGTCACATTCTTGGGTTCATGGCCGCATTATGCTACAGTTGTTGTGGCCAGCCCCTAGACTATTGGGTGTATGGCCTATGGCCTACAGCCTCCGGCCACACACCCAAGAGTCTAGGGCCTGGCCACAACCAGCGTCGCATAATACGGCCATGCACCCAACAATCTGTCCAGAGCCCACAACGCATACTCATAATACAGATACCCAAGTCCCTATCCACTTCTATACTGATACAATTTTTCTTCTTGCAACCATTGGGCAGGCTGTCATGCACCTAAAAGTCTAGGACTAGTCCACAACTATTGCACCATAATGCACCCAAGAATCTTGCCACTGCCCACAACCCACACACACACACAATACACCTAAGACCCCGTCCACATCTGCACACATACTATTACAGTGCTAGCACCCAAGGTGCAGACTCCATAGCACCCAACATTCTAGGGACAGTCCACAACCGCCATAGCATAATACAGCCATACACCCAAGGATCTGGCCAGTGGCCACAACTCACACACATTATACAAGTGGCCAAGAGCCTGTCTGCTTCTGTGCACAAACTATTACAATTCTTGCACCTAGTGTGAAGTCTCACACCCAAGAATCTCAGGGCAGTCCAATAAAGCAGCTGCCACATGCCCTGGCCACTTCTGTACACATGTTATTGCAGTACGTACAACCAGTAGGCATGCACCCAAGACTCTAGGGACTGGCCACAAGCACCACAGCATAATACAGCCAAGCACCTAAGAATCTGCCTAGTGGCCACAACCCACACACATAAGTCTGTCCACTTCAGTTCACATACTATTACAGTATTTGCACCCAGTGCACAGATCTCATACACCCAAGAATCTCAGGGCATTACAATAAGCCAACTGCTACACACCACTATTACCATACAGTGTGCAGACTCTCATACACTGAAGAATCTTGGGGCAGTCCAATAAAGGAGCTGCCACATTCCCTGTCCACTTCTGTACACATACTATTACAGTACTTCCAGCCAGTGAGAAGACTCATGGGCCCAAGAGTCTAAAAGCTGGCCACAACCACCACAACATTATACAACCATGCACCCAAGAATCTGCCAAGTGGCCACAGCCCACACACATAAGCCAGCCGCCTGAGGCCCTGTTCACTTCTGTACACATACTATTACTATACTTGCATGAAGTGGACAGACTCTCTTTCACCCAAGAATCTCGGGACAGTCCAATAAAGCAGCTGCCACATTCCCTGTCCACTTCTGTACACATACTATTGCAGTAGTTGCAACCAGTAGGCAGACTCTTGGGTGCATATATACAAACAAAGGGGCCATTATTTAGTGGCAATGGTCTTCCCCTTGGGAAACGCAACAGTCTGGGGCAAAAATGTTATGTTTTTTACTATAAACTTGATAAAGTGCACGTAAACCCGAAGGCATCTTGGCGCTAGTAACTGAAGAGGAATACAAAGCAAAAACGGCCGACAGCACCATAAGAGAGAGATGGCCTAAAACAGAGTGGTTTTCAGCAACCAGCGGAAGGTAAGATGGTCTTCATTTGCACGGAGAGCAATAGGAAACTTGCTCTACGCTATGGCAGCCACTACCGAAAAGGCACGTCCTCCCATACGTGACAGACGATAGCAGGGGACAGTGAGAAGACACGCAGAGTGAGAGCGCAGCAAGCGGGCAGGAGTGTAATGAACAAACTTTGCTTGGAGATACTCAGCACCCACGCCATAAAAGGCACGACGCACTAGACACAGTGATTTGAACAAGCTCTGGCTGGCCACAGGAAGCCAGTGAAGTTTCTTGAGCAGAGAAGAGATGTGGGATCCAAAGGGAGGATGGAGTATAAAAATACCTAGTATCAAAGCAAGAAGGGTACTGATGCATCGTGGTTTGTCCCTAGTAGGTTTAAATTATTTAAATGCAATTACCTGGTCCAATCCTGTATAACCACAAAGGCTATTTTTACTACATTCAATCATACAGAACAAAGGACACCCTGTCAGCCCCAAGTCATTAATAAATCAAAGTGATATTATTGAAAATACAGTCATATCAGCAACAGAAAAATAAATAAATATCATATTACATGTTACAAATGCAGAAATAATAGAAAAAAATACATACAGTGAAGCCCAACATAAAGGGGCACATTGAAATAACATTAGCATCAACAAATATACATTCTTGAACATAAACATGAAGTACATGAAATCAAAAAAAAGGGGGGAGGACCAAACCGGACATAGAGAGGGGCATGTGTCAATTTCACGCTCAGTTTGTCCGTTCAGTCAAAAACAAGGCTTTTTTTTTTAAACCAAATTAATATTTCTGACTATGTTGCTACCTCAAAACAAAGAAGGAAAAAAAAGTAGAACATGTTATTTGAAATATGAGCGAAGAGTAAATCCTCATGGCAAGTTGTAAAGGACGCCCAGAATTGGAATTGTTCTAATCTGGGGGTGGGTCTGCCAACGCAGAAGGGGGAACTCAGGAGGAACCTCGAAAGGTGTTCCTTTAGAAGATGGACTATCAGCGGTCCGAGGTCCAAACTGGGTGATGTAGTCTGTGAAGGACCTTTATTCCCCTCTTATAACAGTGCGTTTCAGCAGTTAAAGACAGATATCGCCACATTACGCGGCACCGGTAAGGGCACCGGTGCCGGTAATCCCTTACCACCCTATTGGTTTTCCCAGGTGTTATGGAAGGGACCCGTTAAGGGACTTCAGAGTTAATAACGGTACTGCAAATTGCGGTACCGTTATTAGCTCCATCCCCATTCCCAGTGAGCCCTATGGGGGCTCGAATGGGAATGGGGAATGGTTCCCAGAATGGGGACTTACCTGGTCCTCCAAGGTTGGAATGACCCGGTAAGTCCCTATTTCGGGAACCCGGACCCGGAATGCGGTAAGGGGGTAGCCATGGTGCTAATAGCACCATGGCTACTGCCTACCGCGTAATGAGGCCCATAGAGTCTTATATTCAAAACAGAAGAAAGTGATCCACCTTCATCAGGGCAGTGGGTAACAGGACCCTATAACAGTCAAAACCTGCGTGCAAATATTCAGTTCCTGATAAAAGTGATAATTTCAATGCTCCCGCACGTGAGAGAGGTCACAGAAGGCTGGTGTCAGCCAACTGTGTGCTGTCTGGTTTAATGTGTGGTCTAGACAGCAGCTTGTATCAGTCACTGTGTTTAAGGTGATTAACAGAGGTGTCCGACCTATTGAGTCGTCCTCCAGTTCAGCATCCACCTAATGCTTTCAAATTGCGGCGTGGTGTGTCTGATCGAAAAAGAACAGAAAAGAAACTCCTCGTTATGCTCGGAAGTCAAAATTGGCGGAACTTTGCAATGCCGGGTTCCGAATGCTGCAGCTCGCAAGTCTGGTATGGAATGCGGAAGAACTGCACTTGGCATGCACCCAAGGCTCTAGTGACTGGCCCCAAAAACCACAACATAATACAGCCAAGCACCCAAGAATCTTCAGAGTGGCCACAACACACCCACATAAGGCATATCCACCTAAGGCCCTGTCCACTTCAGTTCCCACACTATTACATTACTCACACCCAGTGCACAGACTGTCATACACTCAAGAATCTCAGGTCAGTCCAATACGCCAACTGCCACACACCCTGTCCACTTCTGTATACATACAATTACAGTACTTGCAGCCAGTGGGCAGACCCTTGGGTGCATGCACCCTAGAGTCTAATAGCTACCCGTCCACAATCACCACATCATAGTACAGCCATACACCCAGAAATCTGCCCAGTGGCCACAAGCCATACACATAAGCCAGCCACCTGAGGCCCTGTCCACCTCTGTACACATGTTATTGCAGTACTTGCAACCAGTGGCAGACTCTTGGGTGCATGGCCTCTGGCCATGCACCCAAGAGTTTAGGGCCTTGCCACAAGCACCACAGCATGCTACAGACTATACAAACATCCTAATATCATCTACATTTCACTCCCCTACCCTAATGAAGCCTGTCTGCAGTCACCAGATAAGATGCTTGCCTGAGGACCCACCCACGATCTGCAGTGGTGTCTACGATCTGCTGCGGACACAACACAGTTTTCTTCCACCTAAACAAGTACATCATATGAACCATCTTTCACTCCCCCACCCTTTCCAGCCCCTCTTCCCAACACCACATGCCCCAAAACATGTTTTTCAGCCCTGTTCACCACTGCACTATCCACGGATATCTGTGGATACAACATGGCGTGCATTTAGGGAAAATGTGACGCACATCATGCTTCCGTCCAGCCAATCAGCGGGCACGTCGTTTATCCGTGGACATCACGCAGATCGCCGAACCAATCAGAGTCCTGTTCCCAGACTGAACAGGGAAATGGGTCCATGAATTATATATTTTGCCTGTTTTATAAATAAAATACTGTACAGATTTACACCAAATATACAAAAGCACGCTTTCGGGATCAACCCGCCGCTCCTGCCGCAATTTTATTGAAAATACGTCCAACTGTTTGGGCTGTTGGCGTGGGCAATTATTTTTCCATTATTTCTATGAAAAAAAAGAATTGGGACCTCCCTATAACTTAGCCCCCACCTTAACGAAACTTCACCAAACTTGCCAATAAAATTCAGACCGGGCCATATACTTTTTTTGCAAAGTTTGGTAAGGAGTCATCCAGGGGTAGCAAAGTTATATGCCGCCCAAAAAGTGTTCTTCCCATGAGTTGAGCAAATTAACCATGACTACACAGCCGCTACCACAGGCCATGTAATAGAGGGTTTCCGCTACTTATCCTGTAATAAGCTGCTCAATAAGCATACTGTCTTTCACTTGAATTCTGAGCATACATATATCCTGTTGATCACAGCCATCTGCATCAAAATATACTGTGAAATTCTCCAACATTTCTAATTCCAGATTCAACATCTACATCTAACAATACATAGTACAGATATGCTTATATTTGTTAAAGTATTTTATGCAACTCTTTTACAAATATATACATATATAGAAGGATCCTCCTACTCAACCTTTAATAAGCTTCTCAAGAAGCATATTCTCTTTTTTAACCACTCTTCTTTTTTTCTTTGCATATTGTCGCTTTTAAAACCACTTCTCCCATTATAAAACTGAGAGCACAATTCCCAGAATGCAAAGTCAAATCCAGGAATGCATGCATGCTTGCAAAGTTTGGCATATACATTGAATGAAAAATCGAAAATGCTGTGCATTTAAAAATATTTCTTTTTAGCAGCATTTTTTGAGTAAAGCTAACAAATGCATGTACTCATTTACAACAGCACTTTTTTTACACACATTTTTGCCCTCTTCCTTCTAATCTCCCAAATAGCACTCCTCATATTCCAATCATACTAACAGCATAGTTAACATACTTTAGTAGATTATCCATAACACAACTGTATTAACTCTTTTTTCCAACAACTCCTCCAACATTCATAAATAACCTCTTTTACTAAAAGTACTTCATCATTACCATGTATACCCACTAACTTTCTTTTACAATTACAGGAAATAAGAACATTCCCAAACACACCAACCAAAAGAAGACCAATCTTCACATCCTACAAAGTAAGTACATTAGTATAGTATTAATACGCCTGTTATTGTAACAGTATAGTTTTGCTGTATATTAGCCTGCAGTATTCCTTTCAAATCAACATTTATTTTAATTGTACTCATTATATTTCAACATGCACACCCTTTCTATTCTCAGCTAAAGACCATCATTACAACACCCAATGTTCTCCTCAAAACATCATAATGTCCCTACTTAGTCATTCACACCACCACTCTCTTACTCACTAACCTAAACCCCTCACACCTTTACACACTCTTACAACCTGTCCACCCATAACAATCAACCCACTATAAAATCACACATTTTTTAAACATGTCCGCTACCAAATTACTCCAAAAGATAAAAGACTAAGATGAAGCTTTGCAGTCAAGTATCACAAATCTCTTGGCAAACATGTGTCATACAAAAGAATACTGGTTCCAAAGTCAAGCTCATGTACGTTGTATGCTAAGGCACTTAGGCTCACCCACATGGTGTGTTACTTTCATTGTTGCTGAATATGCATGGCATGACTTGCATGACTTCTTACGCATAGCAAACCAAGATAAAAACACCAAGAGACTCTGTTTTCTTGACTTTGTGAATGTATTAAGGTACTTTCACTATCAATGTATTGCCATGCTGCCCTTCATCTGCAATAAAACTACGTCTCCACTCAGAGAAGTGGAAAACTTCTTTTGGAGAAAAGAATATCAATCCAGAGGTGCACCAGACATCCAAATGCTTCTGTGAATACAACATGCTCCCAAATGTGGCAATGACAGTGATTCCACTGTTTTACAGTTTATTCACAGATACATTACCTGCCTCATCTATTCAGAAACCACACATTGGGCCTCATTGCCAGTTGGTAAGTAAGTGGTAATATTGGCGGTAACTCAGTTACCAGCAATTTTACCACTATGACAAATTATATTTTACTGCTAATTCGGCGGTATTACCACTGGTGGAGTTACCTTTGGCGGAATTACCTCTACCAGTAACTCTGCCAAGAATTGGCAGAATCAAAGCCGGAAGTAATTCCGTGGGTGGAATTACATCCAAAAAACAAAAAACTAATTTCTGCCATATTACAAGAAGAAAAAAAAAGAATTATCTCCAACAATCAGAGGTAATTCTGCCAAAAATACATCACAATGACCTCCACCAAATAGGTCACAAACCAAGGCCCAGGTGCATCAGATGCACTCAGGTGGTGTATAAGAGGCCCAGACCCACCCCCAACACACATCCAAACAACATGCAGCCACAAGCAGCTGTAGATTACGGGCTCCTGCTAATCTACATTGAGCTACAGCAGCATGCTGGACCACAGCAGGAAATGAGATAGGCACAACCAAGGCATAAGAGACGCATGCACTGGAGGGTATCAATACCACATGTCCGACCATCCCCATGGACACTCACAGATAGGAAAGTAGTCACCTTACACAGACTGAACGTCCAACCATCGCTGACATGCTCACCCTGACAGAGGCACAATTGCAGAGAGCCATTTCTATCTGAACAGCCACCCCCCTGCTGAACCTTGTGTCTGCCCTACATTTCTGTGGCACAGGTGCCTTCCAAAACACAGTAGGGACACTACATGGCATGCCTCAGCCCACTTTTTCAAATGTGCTGGGGCAAGTCCCGGATGCCCTAATGATGCACGCACACCTGCACATCTCCATTCCCATCACCCAGGTGCAGGTGCATACAGCAAAGACAAGGTTCTACAGCATAGCACATTTGCCCAACACAATTGTGGCATTGGACTGCACCCATGTGCCATTGGTACAACCCCAGGCAACTTAACAGACATACCACAACCGGAAACAATATCACTCTATGAAAGTGCAGATGACCTGTGATGCTGCTCTCACCATCAGTCACTGCTGTGCCTGATATCCTGGGGACACAAATGATGCACTGAGGACAGTACATCTGGCTCGTGGGTAAGTAGCACTCAGACCAGACTTGCAAAAGCACTGACATGCACCTTGGGCATGTAAGTAGTAGTGAAGTGAATGTACCACAAGTACCATAATGCAACAACAATGATACACAGAATAGGCCAGGCACCCTGGCTGACCCACTCCAGGATACAGAGTTGGCATGTGTGATGAATCAGGGCATCCAACCATACAAGGCAGCACTATGCAATCAGGTCCATGTGCAACTCATATAAGCATATCCATGTACCCTACATCATGTAGTGCCACACCATAGCTGACCAGTGTGTTGCCAATGTCACATCATTGACAATGTCACTACATGACTGCCAACTCCCACAATGCATATGACTGCAAGGCAGCCATGTTGACCATGTCCCAACAGCAGGGTATGCATGTCAGGACCATGCACTTGTGTCCCCGACAACACACCGCCATGTCCTACACAGTCCATTCATGTCTTGCAGTTGATTCTGGATACCCGCATTTGCCATGTATAATCACCCCAGTGCAAAACCCTGCTACACCACAGGAGATTGCCTGTAATGAGGCACAGATGAGAAAAAGATCATGCATTGAGAGGACATTTGTCCTTCTGAAATCGCAGTTCAGGTGCCCACATTACACAGGCAATGCATTGATGTACAGCCCCCAAAAGGTAGGGAAAATTATACTGGTCTGCACCATGCTACGCAAGCTCCTGGACCCTCTGGCTGGTGAAACAAAGGCTTGCATTGCATGTGACTGTGTTCCTGCATAAACCGTCAATTCACTGCAACAATTGACTCAAGGACCACTGGATGCAGGCAAGCATGGCCTCAGAGTGCCATAAGTGTTTCTGTGCAATGGTGTGCATTTTTGCCTGCCTCTGTTCCATCTGGTCAAGACGGTCCCAGAAGGCCTGAAATGAGGGGGCATGCACTGGTGGTTGTGGTTGCGTTTGGAAATGTTCCTCATGCTGGGCATGACATTGAGTATCCCTGGCATGATTGTCAGATGAGTCCTCTGCATAGCGCAGGGCATGGCGGACATCATGCTGGAATGTTGGCTTGTACAGTGGTGAGAGGCTGCATGGGAGGGAGGACTCAGGCAATAAATGGCGGATGAGGAATGTAGGTGGCTGGAGGCACCCTCGTACTGGTCTACATCTGTGACAGCAGTGGTGTGCTGTGATTGCTGGCTTTCATCATCAACCTGAACCACCAGTGTGTCTGCAGTCAGGCCCGATGTGGCACTGTTCTGGCATATTCTTGGTGGCACATATTACACAGTTGTGGTTGGTGTTGGCCCCTTAGGCTTGTCCTTCTGGACCTGTGACGCACGAGGCTCATATGTAGGAAGGAAGGGCTGTTCAAACTAGGTCCCATGTTTGCACATGGGCCTTTAAATCCAACATGGGAGCACCCAAACAGTCTAGTTCTAAGAACCAAGCCATGCGGTCTAGTGTTTTGGGTATGGCAGGCCTGGAACTACTTTACCTGGTACTACTTTACCTGGGCTATATAAACCACACCCTGACTGCAGAACACGCTTTGTGTTATTCTGCAACCAGCAGCGTGATGCTCACCGTGTCCAGCTCCTGGTCTTCAGCATCTTCCTGTAATCCTGCAAGAACAAGATTATTCTGTTTTACCTGAGAAAACACCATCCATCACTCAGCATCTCAACTGGGCTGCAATCTGTGGAAACCGAGAGAAGAAGAAACATCACTCACCTGTGAGTACTAGCTTAAGGACTTCCGGCGAACCGCTACCACAGCTGCTGTTCGAACTATCAACTGTTCTGCATCCATGGGCAGGGACAATTTGCATGGTTGCATTGGTGGTTATGTTGACTGTGCATGGGTGTCATGTCAGGGGGGGTCAGGTGGTCACTGGTTTCTGTCAATGGGGCCTGGTGCCTCGTATGGGTGGTTAGTGCTTTTTGGGGGTCACATCGCTTGCTTACATGGTAGTGTGGGTGTTTGAGTATTTCTGCAGGGTTGTACAGTCATTGTTGCATGTGTCACTGTGGTACTCACCAGATTCAGCTTGGCTGCTGGCTCCTAGCTCTACCATGCCCACTCCCTCTATCTCGGCCATTTTCAGTATCCCACTGACCATATCCTCCCATGGTGTCAGTAGCAGGAGATATAATCTGCCACCTCCAGTGGCAGTGGTCCCCAGCAGTGATTGGAGATGAGGGTCCTCACCCTGGCCTTGCGGTCATTCCAACTCTTCTTCATGTGCTCTATATCAATTTGGACGTGCCCTACAGCCACCACCATTGTCCCGGGAGGATAGCTCAGCGGCTACGTGCGCGCCTTGGAAGCAAGACGACACGAAGCAACACAGGTTCGATCCCCGGGTCTACGCTCAGAAACCTCTGGGTGTTTAAGCGCATTATAAATACGCAACTAAGACAAAAAAATAAATAAAAAACAATTACACAACTAAATAAACAAAAACAATTCCTGTAACAGCACCTCGGTGCTCACGGGCTGTGTGAGCACTTTAAAAATGTAAAATAAATAAATAAATACAAATAAAATGTCCCTGATTTCAGCCCATATGTTGTTCTTGCGCTGTTGGATGGTCTTCCTGTGTGATGCCCCATATAGATCATCAGAGTTGGCAACCACTTCCTCTGCCAACACTGTGAGCTCCTGCTCACTGAATTTGGGCTTCTGCTGCATTATATCGGGCACCCTGCCTTAGCCCTTTCCTGTGGATATGTGTGGCCTTAGCTGGGTGTCTGGATGGAACTCCTATTCAAGTTATTAGTGTCAGTTATTGGTGTCAGTAGCAGGAGATCTAATCTGCCACCTCCAGTGGCAGCGGTTTCCCAGCAGTGATTGTAGATGAGGGTCCTCACGCTGGCCTTGAGGTCATTCCAACTCTTCTTCATGTGCTCTACATCAATTCGGACGTGCCCTACGGCCACCACCATGTCCCTGATATTAGCCCATATGTTGTTCTTGCGCTGTTGGATGGTCTTCCTGTGTGATGCCCCATATAGATCATCAGACAACCACTTCCTCTGCCAACACTGTGAGCTTCTGCTCGCTGAATTTGGGATTCTGCTGCATCATATCAGGCACCCTGCCTTGGCCCTTCCCTGTGGATATGTTTGGCCTTAGCTGGGTGTCTGGATGGAACTCCTATTCGAGTTATTGGATGGATTGAGTTTTTCAAAACGGCTGCTATTGAGCTTCCTTTTATAGCGATGATGAATTTCCGCCTGCGTAATTTCCCTGAGTGGAATTTCCCCATACCGCCATGGCTTTAATTGTAATTCTACCTTTTCTTGCCAGAATTTAATTATACCACAAAGTATTAAGCGGAAACTATGCTAGGCGGAATTACTGTTACTGCCATTGCTGTGTGCACATGCCCACCAGGTTATAATTCGGTGGTGAATCTGCAGCGATGCAAGACAATAACGCTAATTCAACCACAGCGGAATTACCACCCACTTAACGCCTAACTCGTAATGAGGCCCATAGTCACGTATGTACACAAATCTTATGCTTTCAAAAACATAAGTGTGACAAATCCTGCCAATGTCGATATAAAAACAAAGGTAAATACTATTCCAAATGTCGCTTTGGCTTCCCTAGTCCAGTATCTGAAATAGGACACGTAAATAGCTTGATGTCTTCTGTAAGACACAGTGTAAAAGGCAAATTGTCCTGGACATTTCTCGGCGCTTCGAGCCCCGCAGCGGTGAAGCCCGCGGCGGGGCAAGGGCGCGGTGTTTGGCGCCGCTGGTGCTGGGTCCCTGGAGGGACGTTCCCCTTCCTGGTGGAGGCCACGCCCCCTGGACATTTCTCGGCGCTTCGAGCCCCGCAGCGGTGAAGCCCGCGGCGGGGCAAGGGCGCGGTGTTTGGCGCCGCTGGTGCTGGGTCCCTGGAGGGACGTTCCCCTTCCTGGTGGAGGCCACGCCCCCTGGACATTTCTCGGCGCTTCGAGCCCCGCAGCGGTGAAGCCCGCGGCGGGGCAAGGGCGCGGTGTTTGGCGCCGCTGGTGCTGGGTCCCTGGAGGGACGTTCCCCTTCCTGGTGGAGGCCACGCCCCCTGGACATTTCTCGGCTCTTCGAGCCCCGCAGCGGTGAAGCCCGCGGCGGGGCAAGGGCGCGGTGTTTGGCGCCGCTGGTGTTCGGCGCACGTGGAGGGAGGCACTCCTTGTATTGGCCATCGGTCGGGGGCGACAAGAAAAGTAAGTGCAGACAAGCGTTTTGCGCCTGGGCCTGGGCCTGCTGGTGTCTTCTTACTTAACGGCGTAGAGTCCGTGAAAACCTGCTGGGGGGCCGGACCCGGGACTTCAGCATAGTCCTCTACTGGTCAGTCCTGAGGGGCTCCGTCATGTCCCTAATAAAGTCCCTGAGGTCCTTTAGAGGCCATGCTGCGCCAAGGAAACCGGCTACGAAATCGGCTGGCTCCCTGCCATCCCTGCCGTCTACCACGTCATCTACCCTGCCCACGTCTTGCTCTGAGTCCTCTGAGTCCCAGTCCAAAGCCCCCGAGTATACTCTAGCAAGAAAACTTCTGGTCATCAAGAGAAGTAGACATCAGGGTGCAACCGTAAAATCTAGGCCCACAGCTAAGCCCCATTCCGCGGCCTCCTTATGTTCTGACACTGACTCTGTATACCGAGAGCCTATATATACCGTGGAGGACACGAAAGCACCCACCCCAGGAACTGAATGCGGGGGGGGGCCTTCCAGTAATCTGGCTAACTCCCCAATGCAGAGCCGTAAAGGAACCCTCCCAACTCAGAAGCTCGAAGACACTGTCTGTCAAGAATCTCTGCCTACCGTTTCTGGGAACTCCGAAGCCATGCCTCCGGCCAATGCCTCTGGCACAGGGATAGGGGGGGTTGGTGATGTGTCAGCTCTTCCTTTTGCATCCCTGGCACCTGTTGTTTCTGCCACCCCCCAACTGAGCTCGCCCACTGTAAGCCCACACTTGCCACCTGTTCTCTTACCTACTTCGGGCCCTATTTTCGCCTACTCACCCCCAGCCACAGCTGCTACCACTTTGGGTCTATTGGACACAGAAACTACTGGAACAACTGAAGATAATCTCCCGCCTATCTCCACCTGTAGCTCATGGAGCGAGACTTTACTAGCATCGATCTCAGGGTCCTGCTCCTTTTCTCATCTAACCCCCTTCAGGGCTCCCGAACCTGCCACCCATGGAAGCTATTCCTCCATCGCTCCACTACAGAAGGAGTCGCATACTATCTGCTGTTGCTCCTGTGCTCAAGTGCTTTCTGAAATTGCAATTATTAAGAAATTGCTTTTGGTACTGATTGATGCCCAGGGAATAAGAGGGGAGAGGAAGGGTGGTGGGGACCCGTCGGGGGAGTCTTCCAGTTTGCCCCCAGATGGCAAGGGACTCAACCCCCCCCAGCTACCTTCAATTATCCCACCCCGCGAACGGACCGCCAATGCATCAATGAGCCCTACTCGGGATGTCCAGCTGATGCACCCTAATGCAGAGAGGGGACACCCCACTGGGAGCATCGAACCAATTGTGATGGGGGAGAATCCCCCAAACGTCCTGACAATCAATCCTCCTAGGGAGAGAGGGAACGGAGCACGTGGCTTCTGTTCAAGGGGGCGCAGCTCCAAGAGTCCTGTCCATGGGGGGGAAAGAACTGCTATGGTTTTCCTGCATGGGGTACCTAAGTTGCCTTTGGGCAGGCGTGAACCAAGGGATACCCTCTCTAACAAATGTCTTCACTGGCTGCGTTCTGTCGGGAACTGTCCCTTTGTGACCAGGGAAGCGTTGGTGGGGTGCGTTAGACTGGCAGGCGAAGGTATAAACTCCTCTGACTCTGTTAAAATTGTCTTCAGGAATGGTCAAATGGTCAGGGAAGTTTTGAGAAGATCTGGGGGCTATGTGCGGGCCCCATATAGTGGGATCACAATCAGCTCGTGCCCCTATTTGGGAGCTGTAGCCCCACCTGGAACTGTCACACACTGTACTGTCCTGTCGGGAGCGAACTGTACTCCTCTGGGTAAAAGGCCTGTGGGGGGCCGCGTCTGAGTGACAAGAGCGGACTATTAGTCTTGTGACCATTTGGTCAAGTTAAGGGACCTTGTGTAACGTAATGGGGTCATTGGGGTTGACTCCTTTTTCCACTATAAACATCTTTTGATCTATGGTGTCGGGTTATGGTGCAAAGATTGCATTTCCTTTTATGTGTTCTGATCTTGTTTATTTTGGGTTTGATGGATTGTTCAAACTGTAACCTGGATTTGTGCTATAATGTGTATTTTGTCGTTTAATGGTTGTTTTTACACATCCGAATAAACTTGTTTGACCTGACCAAATTGTCCTAAAAAAAACTCCTACAACATTAAAAGGGACAAAGCATCAAAGTACATCAATGATTACAATGCAATCACTGCCCTCTTGTGGAAAACAAATAAAGACATGGAATATGTTGCAGACAATTCCATCTGAGATGACAAATCATCTGTCAAAACAATGTCACAAGGCTTGGTTTAAAAATGCTCTCCCACAGAAAATGCAGGTGCTACGAAGCTGCAGACCATTTAACAGGTACAGCCTTATATGGCAAATCTGAACACATTTTCTGGCTAAACCTTGGTCCAGCTTCATCCCAAAAAAGAGTATTGAAATCCTACCAAGAGATAGAAGCAATAGCCACAAATAATCCCAACAACCAGGACATTTTAAAAAACAATGTAATAGACACATACTACCCAAACAGAAGTCCTGTTTTGGAAAATATGTGCATGTACCACATAGCCTAAAACTACTCCTACAAAAATAAGTCAAACCAGATGAGACAACTGGCAAATATGCTGTCTTAACTTTTGAAGGCAGCCTCGTCAAACTTACCAGATCCAGTCTAAATAATCATTCAAATTGCTGCAACATAGGGAACTTTATAACATGACCCTACTGCAACTTTTTAAACCATCGAAAAAAGAAGAAGTATCATAAGGTAACAATGACTCATTTGATGATGCATTTATTGCAAATGAAAGCAGTATAACAAATGTCAATTTCAAGCAATACAAAGACAAGTTGGATAATGAACGCCAGCAAGAGTGTTAGGCGGAAACCTGTGCAGTTCCCTCTGGGACCACTGCAAAAGATTTAGGACTACAGGTGTTTGGCAGTAAACCCACTTGGTAGCAGTCTGTACCACACAGATTCACTTGGTAGCTGTGGCTGAGCAGTCAGACTTCCCTCAAGAAGAGTTAGGCAGTATGTGGAGTATACAAAATAGGGCAATTTACACAGTAGAACAAGCAAACACGGAACAAGGCTTTGGTGTAAAGATATATAGTTATTTATTTATAAAAACACATCTATGAAAAACACTCTGGCACTAATACGGCAAACAACTTCAATCACAATTACTATAAGAAAAAGATCAATCCCCCTAACAATAGTTCGACAAGTCTAGGTTCAACGGCATCACTTATTTGCAGACAGAGGTGTATGCTTTAACCTAGATGGCACTCTAGTATTCGTTAGGACGGGAGAGAAAAATAAGGCAGGTTATGAAATCAACTCGGTACCAATAGTTTTACGAACAAATGCAAGGCGAGTAAGGCAGGATCTACTTTAGATCGCAAAGTTCAGAGGCCAGGCCCACTCGGAGAGAGGCAAGGCGATGTGTCTCAAAACAACAAGTATCACAGTGGAAATGCACTTTGAGTCTTTGTCGCAAATTGTTATCGAAAGATTGGACCAGTTCAGAACAGAAAGTTAAGAAAGCTTGGAGGCGACCCAATGGAAAGGTGAGGATTAAGACACCTCACTCTATCCGGCAGAAAGGGAAGCCAGGCGGACACGGTACCTTGTTTGTGGAGAGACAGCTCCGGCGGGGGCAGTTGTTCCTGGTGGTGGATGTACGTCAGGTCTTTGCCAAGAGAAGATATGATCTCGTCGTCGAAGGAAAGTTGAAGATCGTTGCACCACCAGGGAAGAGACCAGCCGCGGAGTGCTCCGTCACAAGGCACCACCTTTTGGTCGCGATACAGGGGTAGTGGCTATCCGGTTGCCGAGGTGCTCTGCACGAGCAATTCGACCACTGCGTCCTGGAGCGAAGAAAAAGCTAAGGGGACTGGTTGTTCCCACCAGTCAGGGGAAGAGACTCTCCGGCAGGGAGATCTCCTCTGTCATCGGGAAGTGGTGAGTCAGTTCAGCAGGGCTCCACCGGAGGTGTCGTCGTTGCAGGTCGGCTCAGCTTTACCCTCGTCGGATTCTTAGGTCCTGTGGCGACTTCTGAAGATCCAGTCCCAAAAGCCCTGCTTTTATGCAGAAAACCCCCATTCATTCAGCCTAGCTGTCAATCAAAACACGCTAAGTGGTGAGCGGGGTGGCTCACCACTTGGGCCAATCACACAGATGCGACCTGAGTTGGCAAGGCAACTCAGTCCAGGGTGCCTAAACCCCCTCTCACACCCCCCGTGGTACCCAGACAGAATGGCACCACTTTGGAGGGCCTCTGTGTAGAGGCCCGCCAAAAGTGGAACAAAGGGCTCAACCTTTGGTTTAGGAGTCACAGAGACGAACACAGACGCCATTTTAAAAACCGAGTTCTGGCAGAAAATACCAACCGATAGATTTATTTAAGATAAATAAACCGGTGGTATGTTAGAGATTAACGAGGAAAAGTATTAACCTCCAACAATGGGAAGAATCCCATAGAGTTATATTCGGGGTCGAATATAACAAGTAGTTTCCAGTGCCACCAGCCAAAACTCGACGAGGGGGGACGGGATAGTGCCCCCTCGAATAACAGACCCAGGAGTAATCGAATCACTCCTACTAGTACGTCCACAATAGAATGGTTTGTACTAGTTCTGTTAGTAAATTTAGGTCTAGTAAAGCCAATGGTGACTTTACATGCCCAGGGAGACAGTAGTCAGCCCCCGGGTATGGAGTCTATGGTGGGGGTCCGCTAGGACGCCCCAGTGTTACGGCACGGAGAGTGCGTTGTAACACACATAGCAAAACATATGAGACCCTATGGAGTAAAAGACCCCATAGCCCATAGAACACATTGACATTTAAAGGAATTACACACATTCATGTCCAAGAGTGGGAGAAAAAGAGTCTCACTCTTGGCAGGATGGAAAATAACAAACTCCAGAAATCCAGCAAAGCTGCTGGGGACTCACTTGGTTAGGAAATTCAGCCTAAACAGAGAATTCTCCCTAACAAAGAGGAAGAGGTTGAAGCTCAACTAGATAAGAACACTCTTGAGGACAGTCCCCTTCCCTTGCAGGAAGCCAATAACCACTTGGAGAACCACTCATTCTGAATGAAGCAGAAATAGCCATGACTAAAATAGAAACCACGATGTATCAATATAAACAATCAGAAGAAGACTTGTCAATGCTCAAATCATAGCTCAATGATGAAAAAATCACCTTTTATCAAGAAGTAACTGAAGAAAATGAACATGGTTTTAAACATGAAACTAAAAGTTGTAGCTGTAAACATCATAAACCTCTGCTCCTGTATATAAATGGTGAAGCTAAAAACGTGACTCTTTCTGTAATGCCGACCACGACCATTTGAGGTGATTGGGTCCTTGCAACCCGTTGACAAATGCTCAATGAGATCCCAAGCAATGACATCACTGAATACGCTTATTAACCCTTTAAGTGCCATGGGTATTTCCCCCCAGTGCCAGGGCCTTTTTTGGTGATTTCGGTATGTGGCCATTCAATGGCTTGTAACTTTTTTGATACAAATTTGGCTCCTTTTTTCCCACATGTAGGCAGTCGTAATGCCACCCAGGAATCCTAGGTTGCTTTAGGGGGGTGAGAGAAAATAAGCAAAAAGGGCAAAAATGTTGGGTTTTTAAAACAAAATGCCAATAAAATGATGTCCAAAGAAGCCTGTGTTTTTTTCCTTGTAAAAGCTAGGAACAAATTGTTTGCTGTGCTGAATTCCCCAATTTCCTGGCTTTCAAGAACAGGTTGAGTGGAAACAAATTTTTATTTTTATTTTGATGTGGTTATCAACTGTTTTGTGAGAGGTAGGCAATTTTGGCCATTTTTGCCAATTGGACATGCATGGATGGAATGGGAGAAAAGGGTAGGAAAGCCAAATTGGAGGACAGAAAGGTATATATTTCTGAAAAGTAGACAAAATTCCAAGTTTAGGAAGCGGTGATTTGCGTAGGTCAGGCAAACATTAGGTATGTTAAAATGCCATAGATTGGGGGAAAAGCGGGAAAATGACCGAAAAAAAAGGTATGTGTTGGACATGGTTGGCTTGGTACGGCAATGGCGTCTATGAATTTTAAGGAAAGCAATGCTTTGCTACATTCCCCCGACTCTTGCAGTTAGGAAAGCACACATTTTATGTAGTGTTTTACAAAACAAGCAATACCACAAGCCAAACACTGAGCCATGGTACAAAGGAGTTTTACGCTCACGGCCTGAACAGATGCAATTTGCATGTGTAAATCGGGAAAACCAATGTGGTGAGGAACGGCAAGCACACATTTTTTGAAAGAGCACAGGCAGACCTTTTCAAGGGTAGGTGATTTGTGCAGGTTACAAAAGTGTATGGTGCCTAAAGCAGCGACTAAATGTAGGTCACATTTGGGAAATGAAAGCGTTCTGTGACAAAGGGCACCAGCAAATGGGTCAAAACGTTATGAAAACCACACAAACACAACAAATTTTACACCTTCCCCCATTCCCACAGGTGTGCCAATAAAAACGGTACCTCACATGTGTGGGTGCACCTACCTGGGCGCCAAAGGGAAATCTAAGTAACCCCAAGTCTGTTTTCACACCTGAATTTCACACTTTCTCCAGACAAGCGCAACATACAGCTATGGGCCTCGGGTGTCGAAGCCACTAAGGAAAACAGGGAACCCCATGCATTTCCAAAAAGAGGAGACCCGTGTGAATCCGCATAGGTATGATTTGCGCAAATAGGCCCAGAATGTATTACCCATACACCCCCGCAAAGTCCGAAATGTGGGGAAGAAAACTCATTTTTCGCACATTTCACTCGGCCCACCCATCGAAACACGCCACCAACAACACATGGCATACCATCCCGAGTTCCCACAGGTGTCCTGATAAAAACGATACCTCATATGTGTGGGTGCACCTACCTGGGCGCCAAGGGAAAAGCCTAATACACAAGTAACCCCATGTCTGTTTTCACACCTGAATTTCACACTTTCTCCAGACAAGCTCAACATACGGATATGGGCCTCCGTTGTCCAAGCCACCAAGGAAAACAGGGAACCCCATGCATTTCCGAAAAGAGGACACCCTTGGGAATCCGCAGAGGTATGATTAGCACACATCGGCCCAGAATTTATTACCCAGACACCCCCGCAAAGTCCGAAATGTGGGGAAAAAACATATTCTCCGCACATTTCACTCGGCTCACCCATCGAAACACACTGCCAACAACACATGGCCTACTGTCCCGCGTTCCCACCGGTGTCCCAATCAAAACGGTAGCTCACATGTGTGGGTGCACCTACCTGGGCGCCAAGGGGAAAGCCTAAAACACAGGTAACCCCAAGTCTGTTTCGACACCAGAATTTGACACTTTCTCCAGAAAACCACAACATAAAGATATGGGCCTCGGGTGTCCAAGCCACCAAGGAAAACAGGGAACCCCATGCATTTCCGAAAAGAGGACACCCGTGGAAATCTGCAGAGGTATGATTTGCGCACATCGGCCAGAATATATTACCCAGACACCCCCGCAAAGTCTGAAATGTGGGAAAAAAAACACATTTTCTGCATATTTCACTCGGCTCATCCATTGAAACACATTGCCAACAACACATGGCCTATCTTCCCGCGTTCCCACAGGTGTCCGGATCAAAACGGTACCTCACACCTACCTGGGCGCCAAGGGGAAAGCCTAAAACACAGGTAACCCCAAGTCTGTTTTGACACCTGAATTTGAAACTTTCTCCAGACAAGCGAAACATACAGATATGGGCCTCAGGTGTCTAAGCCACCTAGGAAAACAGTGAACCCCATGCATTTCCGAAAAGAGGACACCCGTGGGAATCCGCAGAGGAATGATTTGCGCAAATCGGACTAGAATTTATTACCCAGACACCCCTGCAATGTCCGAAATGTGGGGAAAAAAACGCATCCGCACATTTCACTCGGCTCACCCATCGAAACACAACGCCATCAACACATGGCCTACCGTCCCTCGTTCCCAAAGGTTTCCCAATTAAAATGGTACCTCACATGTGTGGGTGCACCTACCTGGGCGCCAAGGGAAAAGCCTAAAACACAAGTAACCCCAAGTCTATTTTCAAACCTGAATTTCACACTTTCTCCAGACAAGCTCAACATACGGATATGGGCCTCCGTTGTCCAAGCCACCAAGGAAAACAGGGAACCCCATGCATTTCCGAAAAGAGGACACCCGTGGGAATCCGCAGAGGTATGATTAGCACACATCGACCCAGAATTTATTACCCAGACACCCCCGCAAAGTCCGAAATGTGGGGAAAAAAACATATTCTCCGCACATTTCACTCGGCTCACCCATCGAAACACACTGCCAACAACACATGGCCTACTGTCCCGCGTTCCCACCGGTGTCCCAATCAAAATGGTAGCTCACATGTGTGGGTGCACCTACCTGGGCGCCAAGGGGAAAGCCTAAAACACAGGTAACCCCAAGTCTGTTTCGACACCAGAATTTGACACTTTCTCCAGAAAACCACAACATGAAGATATGGGCCTCGGGTGTCCAAGCCACCAAGGAAAACAGGGAACCCCATGCATTTCCGAAAAGAGGACACCCGTGGAAATCTGCAGAGGTATGATTTGCGCACATCGGCCAGAATGTATTACCCAGACACCCCCGCAAAGTCTGAAATGTGGGAAAAAAAACACATTTTCTTACATATTTCACTCGGCTCATCCATTGAAACACACTGCCAACAACACATGGCCTATCTTCCCGCGTTCCCACAGGTGTCCGGATCAAAACGGTACCTCACACCTACCTGGGCACCAAGGGGAATGCCTAAAACACAGGTAACCCCAAGTCTGTTTTGACACCTGAATTTGAAACTTTCTCCAGACAAGCGAAACATACAGATATGGGACTCAGGTGTCTAAGCCACCTAGGAAAACAGTGAAACCCATGCATTTCCGAAAAGAGGACACCCGTGGGAATCCGCAGAGGAATGATTTTCGCAAATCGGACAAGAATTTATTACCCAGACACCCCTGCAATGTCCGAAATGTGGGGAAAAAAGACGCATCCGCACATTTCACTCGGCTCACCCATCGAAACACAACGCCATCAACACATGGCCTACCGTCCCTCGTTCCCAAAGGTTTCCCGATTAAAATGGTACCTCACATGTGTGGGTGCACCTACCTGGGCGCCAAGGGAAAAGCCTTAAACACAAGTAACCCCAAGTCTATTTTCAAACCTAAATTTCACACTTTCTCCAGACAAGCTGAACATACAGATATGGGCCTCGGTAGTCCAAGCCACCAAGGAAAACAGGGAACCCCATGCATTTCCGAAAAGAGGACACCCGTGGGAATCCGCAGAGGTATGATTGGCACACGTCGGCCCAGAATTTATTACCCAGACACCCCCCGCAAAGTCTGAAATGTGGGGAAAAAACACATTTTACGCATATTTCACTCGGCTCACCCATCGAAACACACCACCAACAACACATGGCCTACTGTCCCGCGTTCCCACCAGTGTCCCGGCCAATACGGTACCTCACATGTGTGGGTGCACCTACCTGGGCGCCAAGGGGAAAGCCGAAAACACAGGTAACACCAAGTCTGTTTCGACACCAGAATTTGACACTTTCTCCAGAAAAGCACAACATAAAGATATGGGCCTCGGGTGTCCAAGCCACCAAGGACAACAGGGAACCCGATGCATTTCCGAAAAAGAGGACACCCGTGGAAATCTGCAGCGGTATGATTTGCGCACATCGGCCCAGAATGTATTACCCAGAAACCCCCGTAAAGTCCAAAATGTGGGGGAAAAAACGCATTTTCCGCACATTTCACTTGGCTCACCCATCAAAACACGCAGCCAACAACACATGTCCTACCGTCCCGTGTTCCCACAGGTGCCCCGATGAAAACGGTAATACACATGTGTGGGTGCACCTACCCGGGTGCCAAGGGGAAAGCCTAAAACACAGGTAACCCCAAGTCTGTTTCGACACCTGAATTTGACAATTTCTCCAGAAAAGCACAACATAAAGATATGGAAAACAGGGAACCCCATGCATTTCCGAAAAGAGGACACCCGTGGGAATCCGCAGAGGTATGATTTGCGCACATCGGCCCAGAATGTATTACGCAGACACCCCCGCAAATTCTGAAATGTGGGAAAAAAAATGCATTTTCTGCACATTTCACTCGGCTCAGACATCGAAACACGCTTCCAACAACACATGGCCTACCTTCCCGGGTTCCCACAGGTGTCCCGGTCAAAACGGTACCTCACATGTGTGGGTGCACCTACATGGGCGCCAAGGGGAAAGCCTAAAACACAGGTAACCCCAAGTCTGTTTCCACACCTGAATTTGACACTTTCTCCGGACAAGCGCAACATACGTATATGGGCCTCAGGGGTCCAAGCCACCAAGGAAAACAGGAAACCCCATGCATTTCCGAAAAGAGGACACCCGTGGGAATCCGCAGAGGTATGATTTCCTCAAATCGGCCCAGAATTTATTACCCAGACACACCTACAAATTCCAAAATGTGGGGAAAAAATGCATTTTTTGCACATTTCACTTGGTTCACCCATCGAAACACACCGCCAACAACACATGGCCTACCATCCCGTGTTCCCACAGGTGTCCTGATCAAAACGGTACCTCACATGTGTGGGTGCACCTACCTGGAGGCCAAGGGGAAAGCATAAAACACAGGTAACCCCAAGTCTGTTTCCACACCTGAATTTGACACTTTCTCCGGACAAGCGCAACATACGTATATGGGCCTCAGGTGTCTAAGCCACCAAGGAAAACAGTGAAACCCATGCATTTCCGAAAAGAGGACACCCGTGGGAACCCGCAGAGGAATGATTTGCGCAAATCGGGCCAGAATGTATTACCCAGACACCCCTGCAAAGTCCGAAATGTGGGGAAAAAAACGCATCCGCACATTTCACTCGGCTCACCCATCAAAACACGCCGCCAACAACACATGGCCTACCGTCCCGCGTTCCCAAAGGTTTCCCGATTCAAACGGTACCTCACATGTGTGGGTGCACCTACCTGGGCGCCAAGGGGAAAGCCTAAAACACAAGTAACCCCAAGTCTGTTTTCACACCTGAATTTCATACTTTCTCCAGACAAGCTCAACATACAGATATGGGCCTTGGTTGTCCAAGCCACCAAGGAAAACAGGGAACCCCATGCATTTCCGAAAAGAGGACACCCGTGGGAATCCGCAGAGGTATGATTAGCACACATCGGCCCAGAATTTATTACCCAGACACCCTTGCAAAGTCCGAAATGTGGGGAAAAAAACACAGTTTCCGCACATTTCACTTGGCTCACCATCGAAACACACTGCCAACAACACATGGCCTACTGTCCCGCATTCCCACCGGTGTCCCGATCAAAATGCTACCTCACATGTGTGGGTGCACCTACCTGGGCACCAAGGGGAAAGCCTAAAACACAGGTAACCCCAAGTCTGTATCGACACCTGAATTTGAACATTTCTCCAGACAAGCGCAACATACAGATATGGGCCTCGGGTGTCCAAGCCACCAAGGAAAACAGGGAACCCCAGGCATTTCCGAAAAGAGGACACCCGTGGGAATTCACAGAGGTATGATTTGCGCACATCGGCCCAGAATGTACACCCCCGCAAAGTCTGAAATGTGGGGAAAAAAATGCATTTTCTGCACATTTCACTCGGCTCAACCATCGAAACACGTGGCCAATAACACTATGTCTACCGTACCGCGTTCCCACAGGTGTCCCGATCAAAACGGTACCTCACATGTGTGGGTGCACCTACCTGGGCACCAAGGGGAAAGCCTAAAACACAGATAACCCCAAGTCTGTTTTGACACCTGCACTTGACGCTTTATCCAGACAAGCGCAACATACAGTTATGGGCCTCGGGTATCCAAGCCACCAAGGAAAACAGGGAACCCCATGCATTTCCGAAAAGAAGACACCGTGGGACTCTGCAGAGGTATGATTTGTGCACATCGGCCCAGAATTTATTACCCAGACACCCCCGCAATGTCAGAAATGTGCAGAAAAAACGCATTTTCAGCACATTTCACTTGGTTCACCCATTGAAACACGCCGCCAACAACACATGGCCTACCGTCCCGCGTTCCCACAAGTGTCCCGATGAAACCTGTACCTCACATGTGCGGGTGCACCTACCTGGGTGCCAAGGGGAATGCCTAAAACACAGGTAACCCCAAGTCTGTTTCGACACCTGAATTTGACACTTTCTCCAGACAAGCACAACATACAGATATGGGCCTCGGGTGTCCAAGCCACCAAGGAAAACAGGGAACCCCATGCATCTCCAAAAAGAGGACACCCGTGGGAATCCACAGAGGTATGATTTCCGCAAATCGGCCCAGAATTTATTACCCAGACACTCCTGCAATGTCCGAAATGTGGGGGAAAAAACACACATTTCGCACATTTCACTCGGCTCACCCATCGAAACACGCCGCCAACAACACATGGCCTACTGTGCCGCGTTCCCAAAGGTTTCCCGATCAAAACGGTACCTCACATGTGTGGGTGCAACTACCTGTGAGCCAAGGGGAAAGCATACAATACAGGTGAACCCAAGTCTGTTTTCGACACCTGAATTTGACACTTTCTCCAGACAAGCACAACAGACAGATATGGGCCTCGGGTGTCCAAGCCACCTAGGAAAACAGGGAGCCCCATGCATTTCCAAAAAGAAGACACCGGTGGGAATCCACAGAGGTATGATTTGCGCAAACCGGCCCAGAATTTATTACCCAGACACCCCTGCAAAATCCGAAATGTGGGGAAAAAAACGCATTTTCCGCACATTTCACCCGGCTCACCCATAGAAACACTCCACCAACAACACAAGGCCTACCGTCCCGCTTTCCCACAGGTGTCCCGTCCAAAACGGTACCTCACATGTGTGGGTGCACCTTCTTGGGCGCCAATAGTAAAGCCTAAAACACAGGTAACCCCAAGTCTGTTTCGACACCTGAATTTGACACTTTCTCCAGACAAGCACAACAGACAGATATGGGCCTCGGGTGTCCAAGCCACCTAGGAAAACAGGGAGCCCCATGCATTTCCAAAAAGAAGACACCGGTGGGAATCCACAGAGGTATGATTTGCGCAAACCCGCCTAGAATTTATTACCCAGACACCCCCACAAATTCCGAAATGGTGGGAAAAAATGCATTTTTTGCACATTTCACTTGGTTCACCCATCGAAACACGCCACCAACAACACATGGCCTACCATGCCGTGTTCCCACAGGTGTCCCGATCAAAACGGTACCTCACATGTGTGGGTGCACCTACCTGGGCGCCAAGGGGAAAGCATAAAACACAGGTAACCCCAAGTCTGTTTGGACACCTGAATTTGACACTTTCTCCAGACAAGCACAACATACAGATATGGGCCTCGGGTGTCCAAGCCACCAAGGAAAACAGGGAACCCCATGCATTTCCGAAAAGAGGACACCCGTGGGAATCCGCAGAGGTATGATTTGCGCACATCGGCCCAGAATTTATTACCCAGACACCCTGCAAAGTCCGAAATGTGGGGAAAATAAACACATTTTCCGCACATTTCACTCGGCTCACCCATCGAAACACACAGACAACAACCCATGGCCTACCGTCCCGCATTCCCACAGGTGTCCCGATGAAAACTGTACCTCACATGTGTGGGTGCACCTACCTGGGCGCCAAGGGGAAAGCCTAAAACACAAGTAAACCCAAGTCTGTTTTCCCACCTGAATTTCACACTTTCTCCAGACAAGTGCAACATACAGATATGGGCCTCGGGTGTCCAAGCCACCAAGGAAAACAGGGAACCCCATGCATTTCCAAAAAGAGGACACCCGTCGGAATCCGCAGAGTTATGATTTGCGCAATCGGCTCAGAATTTTTTACCCAGACACCCCTGCAATGTTCGAAATGTGGGGAAAAAAACGCATCCGCACATTTCACTCGGCTCACCCATCGAAACACGCCGCCAACAACACATGGCCTTCTGCCCCGCGTTCCAAAAAGTTTCCCGATTAAAACGGAACCTCACATGTGTGGGTGCTCCTACCTGGGTGCCAAGGGGAAAGCCTAAAACACAAGTAACCCCAAGTCTGTTTTCACACCTGAATTTCACACTTTCTCCAGACAAGCGCAACATACAGATATGGGCCTCGGGTGTCCAAGCCACCAAGGAAAACAGGGAACCCCATGCATTTCCGAAAATAGGACACCGGTGGCAATCCGCAGAGGTATGATTTCCGCAAATCGGCCCAGAATATATTACCCAGACACCCCCGCAAAGTCCGAAATGCGGGGAAAAAAACACACTTTTCGCACATTTCACTCGGCTCACCCATCAAAACACGCAGCACACAACACATGGCCTACTATCCAGCGTTCCAAAGGTTTCCCGATCAGAACGGTACCTCACATATGTGGGTGCACCTACCTGGGTGCCAAGGGGAAAGCCTAAAACACAGGTAACCCCAAGTCTGTTTCGACACCTGAATTGGACACTTTCTCCAGACAAGCGCAACATAAAGATATGGGCCTCAGGGTTCCAAGCCACCAAGGAAAACAGGAAACCCCATGCATTTCTGAAAAGAGGACACCCGGTGGGACTCCGCAGAGGTATGATTTCCGCAAATCGGCCCAGAATTTATTACCCAGACACCCCCACAAATTCCGAAATGGTGGGAAAAAATGCATTTTTTGCACATTTCACTTGGTTCACCCATCGAAACACGCCACCAACAACACATGGCCTACCATGCCGTGTTCCCACAGGTGTCCTGATCAAAACGGTACCTCACATGTGTGGGTGCACCTACCTGGGCGGCAAGGGGAAAGCATAAAACACAGGTAACCCCAAGTCTGTTTGGACACCTGAATTTGACACTTTCTCCAGACAAGCACAACATACAGATATGGGCCTCGGGTGTCCAAGCCACCAAGGAAAACAGGGAACCCCATGCATCTCCGAAAAGAGGACACCCGTGGGAATCCACAGAGGTATGATTTCCGCAAATCGGCCCAGAATTTATTACCCAGACACTCCTGCAATGTCCGAATTGTGGGGAAAAAAACACACTTTTCGCACATTTCACTTGGCTCACCCATCGAAACACACCGCCAACAACACATGGCCTACCGTCCCGCGTTCCCAAAGGTTTCCCGATCAAAACGGTACCTCACATGTGTGGGTGCACCTACCTGGGCGCCAAGGGCAAAGCATACAACACAGGTAACCCCAAGTCTGTTTTCGACACCTGAATTTGACACTTTCTCCAGACAAGCACAACAGACAGATATGGGCCTCGGGTGTCCAACCACCTAGGAAAACAGGGAACCCCATGCATTTCCAAAAAGAAGACACCCGTGGGAATCCGCAGAGGTATGATTTGCGCAAACCGGCCCAGAATTTATTACCTAGACATCCCTGCAAAGTCCGAAATGTGGGGAAAAAAACACATTTTCCGCACATTTCACTCGGCTCACCCATAGAAACACGCCATCAACAATACAAGGCCTACCATCCCGCTTTTCCACAGGTGTTCTGATCAAAACGGTACCTCACATGTGTGGGTGCACCTACTTGGGCGCCAATAGGAAAGCCTAAAACACAGGTAACCCCAAGTCTGTTTCCACACCTGAATTTGACACTTTCTCCAGACAAGCGCAACATACAGATATGGGCCTCGTGTGTCCAAGCCACCAAGGAAAACAGGGAACCCCATGCATTTCCGAAAAGAAGACACACGTGGGAATCCGCAGAGGTATGATTTGCGCAAATCGGCCCAGAATTTATTACCCAGACACCCCTGCAAAGTCCGAAATGTGGGGAAAAAAACGCATCCGCACATTTCTCTTGGCTCACCCATCGAAACACAACGCCAACAACACATGGCCTACCGTCCCACGTTCCCACAGGTGTTCTAATCAAAACAGTACCTCACATGTGTGGGTGCACCTACCTGGGGGCCAAGGGGAAAGCCTAAAACACAGGTAACCCCAAGTCTGTTTCCACACCTGAATTTGACACTTTCTCGAGACAAGCGCAACATACAGATATGGGCCTCGGGTGTCCAAGCCACCAAGGAAAACAGGGAACTCCATGCATTTCCAAAAAAGAGGACACCCGTGGGAATCCGCAGAGGTATGATTTGCGCACATCGGCCCAGAATGTATTACCCAGACACCCTGCAAAGTCCGAAATGTGGGGAAAATAAACGCATTTTCCGCACATTTCACTCGGCTCACCCATCGAAACACACCGACAACAACCCATGGCCTACTGTCCCGCATTCCCACAGGTGTTCCGATGAAAACTGTACCTCACATGTGTGGGTGCACCTACCTGGCCGCCAAGGGGAAAGCCTAAAACACAAGTAAACCCAAGTCTGTTTTCCCACCTGAATTTCACACTTTCTCCAGACAAGTGCAACATACAGATATGGGCCTCGGGTGTCCAAGCCACCAAGGAAAACAGGGAACTCCATGCATTTCCGAAAAGAGGACACCCGTAGGAATCCGCAGAGTTATGATTTGCGCAAATCGGCTCCGAATTTATTACCCAGACACCCCTGCAATGTCCAAAATGTGGTGAAAAAAACGCATCTGCACATTTCACTCGGCTCACCCATCCAAACACGCCACCAACAACACATGGCCTTCCGCCCCGCGTTCCAAAAGGTTTCCCGATTAAAACGGAACCTCACATGTGTGGGTGCACCTACCTGGGTGCCAAGGGGAAAGCCTAAAACACAAGTAACCCCAAGTCTGTTTTCACACCTGAATTTCACACTTTCTCCAGACAAGCGCAACATACAGATATGGGCCTCGGGTGTCCAAGCCACCAAGGAAAACACGGAACCCCATGCATTTCCGAAAATAGGACACCGGTGGCAATCCGCAGAGGTATGATTTCCGCAAATCGGCCCAGAATTTATTACCCAGACACCCCCGCAAAGCTCGAAATACGGGGAAAAAAACACACTTTTCGCACATTTCACTCGGCTCACCCATCAAAACACGCTGCAAACAACACATGGCCTACCGTCCCGCGTTCCCAAAGGTTACCCGATCAAAACGGTACCTCACATGTGTGGGTGCACCTATCTGGGTGCCAGGGGGAAAGCCTAAAACACAGGTAACCCCAAGTCTGTTTCGACACCTGAATTTGACACTTTCTCCAGACAAGCTCAACATACAGATATGGGCCTCGGGTGTCCAAGCCACCAAGGAAAACAGGGAACCCCATGCATTTCCGAAAAGAGGACACCCGTGGGAATCCGCAGAGGTATGATTTGTGCACATCGGCCCAGAATTTATTACCCAGACACCCCCGCAATGTCAGAAATGTGCGGAAAAAAACGCATTTTCCGCACATTTCACTTGGCTCACCCATCGAAACACGCCGCCAACAACAGATGGCCTACCGTCCCGCGTTCCCACAAGTGTCCCGATGAAACCTGTACCTCACATGTGTGGGTGCACCTACCTGGGTGCCAAGGGGAATGCCTAAAACACAGGTAACCCCAAGTCTGTTTCGACACCTGAATTTGACACTTTCTCCAGACAAGCGCAACATAAAGATATGGGCCTCAGGGGTCCAAGCCACCAAGGAAAACAGGAAACCCCATGCATTTCCGAAAAGAGGACACCGGTGGGACTCCGCAGAGGTATGATTTCCGCAAATCGGCCCAGAATTTATTACCCAGACACCCCCACAAATTCCGAAATGGTGGGAAAAAATGCATTTTTTGCACATTTCACTTTGTTCACCCATTGAAACACGCCACCAACAACACATGGCCTACCATCCCGTGTTCCCACAGGTGTCCTGATCAAAACGGTACCTCACATATGTGGGTGCACCTACCTGGGCACCAAGGGGAAAGCATAAAACACAGGTAACCCCAAGTCTGTTTGGACACCTGAATTTGACACTTTCTCCAGACAAGCGCAACATACAGATATGGGCCTTGCGTGTCCAAGCCACCAAGGAGAACAGGGAACCCCATGCATTTCCGAAAAGAGGACACCCGTGGGAATCCGCAGAGGTATGATTTGCGCAAATCGGCCCAGAATTTATTAGCCAGACACCCCTGCAAAGTCCGAAATGTGGGGAAAAAAACACATCCGCACATTTCACTCGGCTCACCCATCGAAACACGCCGCCAACAACACATGGCCTACTGTCGTCCCTTCCCAAAGGTTTCCCGATGAAAACGGTACCTCACATGTGTGGGTGCACCTACCTGGGCGCCAATGGGAAAGCCTAAAACACAGGGAACCCCAAGTCTGTTTCGACACCTGAATTTGACACTTTCTCCAGACAAGCGCAACATACAGATATGGGCCTTGGGTGTCCAAGCCACCAAGGAAAACAGGGAACCCCATGCATTTCCAAAAATAGGACTCCCGTGGGAATCCGCAGAGGTATGATTTCCGCAAATCGGCCCAGAATTTATTACCCAGACACCCCCACAAATTCCGAAATGGTGGGAAAAAATGAATTTTTTGCACATTTCACTTGGCTCACCCATCGAAACACACTGCCAACAACACATGGCCTACCGTCCCATGTTCCCACAGGTGTCCCGATCAAAGCGGTACCTCACATGTGTGGGTGCACCTACCTGGGGGCCAAGGGGAAAGCCTAAAACACAGGTAACCCCAAGTCTGTTTCCACACCTGAATTTGACACTTTCTCGAGACAAGCACAACATACAGATATGGGCCTCGAGTGTCCAAGCCACCAAGGAAAACAGGGAACCCCATGCATTTCCGAAAAGAGGACACCCGTGGGAATCCGCAGAGGTATGATTTGCACAAATCGGCCCAGAATGTATTACCCAGACACCCCTGCAAAGTCTGAAATGTGGTGAAAAAAACGCATCCGCACATTTCACTCGACTGTCATGATGCCTACCCCCGGAGCACCATGCCAGGCCCAGCACCCCCGGGAGCAGGCATCATGCCCCCGGGTAAAAGCCCAGCGGCCCCTTATAGGGGCTCTTTGGACTCTGTCCTGGCGCCGTTGGCGCCAGGCTCATGTTGGACATCAGTCCTGGCGCCATAGGCGCCAGGCTCATAAAGGAAGGTGTTTTGTGCACTTACCTGATGCAGACCATGCTGCAAGATTCAGGCCTTCCTGAGACCTGAAAGGGACTATTTTTTCATTGGGACTATTTTGCCACTCGGGCGTGGCCAGGGAAGGATACTTACCTGGAACTACTTTGGGGGCTATTTAAGCAACGCCCAGACAGTAGCTCACGCTTCGCGTTGTTCTGAATCCAAGCAGCTGAACGCTCACCGTGTCTGGTCCTGCATCTGGTCTCCAGCCACGCCCGCCTCGATCCTGGAACACCTGTAAGGAAAGAAGAGAAGAGAAAGGTGAAAACCAAGAATTTTATCAAACTTCTTACCTGCATCCGGAACCTTCACGCCAGCGTTCCTGAGAAAAGACTTTCATTTAAAAGCACCATGTTGCTCGCTGCAGCGCCGCGCTTCTCTCACCTGTCCTCGGGAGTTCTTCTGGCTCCACCACGACTGTCTGCACCGGTCGCCACATCTCTGCGCCTAGGGGAGAGAA
The DNA here is from genome assembly GCF_040938575.1 of Ambystoma mexicanum. Taxonomy (NCBI): domain Eukaryota; kingdom Metazoa; phylum Chordata; class Amphibia; order Caudata; family Ambystomatidae; genus Ambystoma; species Ambystoma mexicanum. The sequence goes on along the minus strand of NC_090930.1, from coordinate 1,244,702,953 downwards.
GAAGAGACAAAAGGTGAGCAGAAGGAACATATGAGGAAAGCATAATTTTCCGCCATAACACTTACTGGTCTTCCGTTGGTGAACCATTCCTCATTTCGGGTCGGCGCTGCTTCGTTGGCAGGTACCGCACCCCGGCCCCTAATGGGAAAGGACAAAAGACATTACTGGAGGAATATAAAGACATTAAGAGGGATCGCCCCCATCGCTAACTCACCTGAGTTTACCATCGGCAATTCAGTCCCTCAACGCATCGCCTTCATTCTGCACCTGAAATAAAGGACAGATCACAGGTTAGGAAGGCAACAGAAAAGGAGGCTCTACACTTGAACTTTTGTAATCTTTATACTTACGGCGTTCCGCTCGGAAAAGTCAAGTGGATTTTGCCAGCGCCATTCTGAAAACCAGTGAAGTAACTGGACAAACACACGCCCCTGCACCAGAAGCAGGATGGAGAGTTCATCCTTTCAAACCATAAGGTGAGCTTCAACCGGGGATTTCGGAGGAAGTTAGAGAAGAACGAAGGGGGGAAGGGGACAGCAAGCACACTATTCTGCAGACTGTTAATCCCCTTTCTCATCTGCAGAAGGATATTCCTACGGGCCAGACAAGCAAGATTTGAGGGTCCTGTTCAGTCGGTGTTCCGAGTTCTGTGCATCACGCTCGAAGAAGCCACAGCAACCCAGACTAGACCAGCGCCTCCGTGGGAGTAAGGTCAGCGTTACATCGACTCACCCATTGAAGCACGTCGCCAACAAAACATGGCCTACCGTCCCCCGTTCCCAAAGGTTTCCCAATGAAAATGGTACCTCACATGTGTGGGGGCACCTACCTGGGCGCCAAGGGGAAAACCTAAAACACAAGTAACCCCAAATCTGTTTTCCCACCTGAATTTCACACTTTCTCCAGACAAGCGCAACATACAGATATCGGCCTCAGGTGTTGAAGCCACCAAGGAAAACAGGGAACTCGATGCATTTCCGAAAAGAGGACACCCGTGGGAATCTGCAGAGGTATGATTTGCGCACATCGGCCCATAATGTATTACCCAGACACACCCGCAAAGTCCGAAATGTGGGGAAAAAAATGCATTTTCCGCACATTTCACTCAGCTCACCCATCGAAACACGCTGCCAACAACACATGGCCTACTGTCCTCTGTTCCCAAAGGTTTCCCGATGAAAACAGTACCTCACATGTGTGGGTGCATCTACCTGGGCGCCAATGGGAAAGCCTAAAACACAGGTAACCCCAAGTCTGTTTCGACACCTGAATTTGACACTTTCTCCAGACAATCGCAACATACAGATATGGGCCTCGGGTGTCCAAGCCACCAAGGAAAACAGGGAACCCCATGCATTTCCGAAAAGAGGACAACCGTGGGAATCCGCAGAGGTATGATTTGCGCACAGCGGCCCAGAATTTATTACCCAGACACCCCCGCAAAGTCCGAAATGTGGGAAAAAAATGCATTTTCCGCACATTTCACTCGGCTCACCCATCGAAACACAACGCCAACAACACATGGCCTACCGTTCCACGTTCCCACAGGTGTTCCGATCAAAACAGTACCTCACATGTGTGGGTGCACCTACCTGGGGGCCAAGGGGAAAGCCTAAAACACAGGTAACCCCAAGTCTGTTTCGACACCTGAATTTGACACTTTCTCCAGACAATCGCAACATACAGATATGGGCCTCGGGTGTCCAAGCCACCAAGGAAAACAGGGAACCCCATGCATTTCCGAAAAGAGGACACCAGTGGGAATCCGCAGAGGTATGATTTGCGCACATCGGCCCAGAATTTTTTACCCAGACACCCCCGCAAAGTCCGAAATGTGGGGAAAAAAATGCATTTTCCGCACATTTCACTCGGCTCACCCATTGAAACACGCCGCCCACAACACATGGCCTACCGTCCCGCGTTCCCACAGATGTCCCGAAGAAAATGGTACCTCACATGTGTGGGTGCATCTACCTGGGCGCCAAGGGGAAAGCCTAAAACACAAGTAACGACAAGTCTGTTTCGACACCTGAATATGACACTTTCTCCAGACAAGCTCAACATACAGATATGGGCCTCGGGTGTCCAAGCCACAAAGGAAAACAGGAAACCCCATGCATTTCCGAAAAGAGGACACCCGTGGGAATCCGCAGAGGTATGACTTTCTCACATCGGCCCAGAATTTATTACCCAGAAACCCCTGCAAAGTCCTAAATGTGGGGAAAAACACCCATTTTCTGTACATTTCACTTGGCTCACCCATTGAAACATGCGGCCAACAACACATGGCCTACAATCCCTCATTCCCACAGGTGTCCCGATGAAAACGGTACCTCACATGTGTGGGTGAAACTACCTGGGCGCCAAGGGGAAATCCTAAAACACAAGTAACCCCAAGTCTGTTTTCACACCTGATTTCACACTTTCTCCAGACAAGCGCAACATACAGATATTGGCCTCGGGTGTCCAAGCCACCAAGGAAAACAGGGCACCCTATGCATTTCCGAAAAGAGGAAACCCATGGGAATCCGCAGAGGTATGATTTGCGCACATCGGCCCAGAATTTATTACCCAGACACCCCTGCAATGTCCGAAATGTGGGGAAAAAAACGCATCCACATATTTCACTCGGCTCACCCATTGAAACACACCGCCAACAACCCATGGCCTACCGCCCCGTGTTCCCACAGGTGTCCCGATGAAAACGGTACCTCACATGTGTGGGTGCATCAACCTGTGCGCCAAGGGGAAAGCCTAAAACACAAGTAAACCCAAGTCTGTTTTCCCACCTGAATTTCACACTTTCTCCAGACAAGTGCAACATACAGATATGGGCCTCGGGTGTCCAAGCCACCAAGGAAAACAGGGAACCCCATGCATTTCCAAAAAGAGGACACCCGTCGGAATCCGCAGAGTTATGATTTGCGCAAATCGGCTCAGAATTTTTTACCCAGACACCCCTGCAATGTCCGAAATGTGGGGAAAAAAACGCATCCGCACATTTCACTCGGCTCACCCATCGAAACACGCCGCCAACAACACATGGCCTACCGCCCCGCGTTCCAAAAGGTTTCCCGATTAAAACGGAACCTCAGATGTCTGGGTGCACCTACCTGGGTGCTAAGGGGAAAGCCTAAAACACAAGTAACCCCAAGTCTGTTTTCACACCTGAATTTCACACTTTCTCCAGACAAGCGCAACATACAGATATGGGCCTCGGGTGTCCAAGCCACCAAGGAAAACAGGGAACCCCATGCATTTCCGAAAATAGGACACCTCAGGCAATCCGCAGAGGTATGATTTCCGCAAAACAGCCCAGAATTTATTACCCAGACACCCCCGCAAAGTCCAAAATGCGGGGAAAAAAACACACTTTTCGCACATTTCACTCGGCTCACCCATCAAAACACGCTGCAAACAACACATGGACTACCGTCCCGCGTTTCCAAAGGTTTCCCGATCAAAACGGTACCTCACATGTGTGAGTGCACCTATCTGGGTGCCAAGGGGAAAGCCTAAAACACAGGTAACCCCAAGTCTGTTTCGACACCTGAATTTGACACTTTCTCCAGACAAGCGCAACATACAGATATGGGCCTCGGGTGTCCAATCCACCAAGGAAAACAGGGAACCCCATGCATTTCCGAAAAGAGGACACCCGTGGGAATCAGCAGAGGTATGATTTGCGCACATCAGCCCAGAATTTATTACCCAGACACCGACCGCAAAGTCCGAAATGTGGGAAAGAAAATGCATTTTCCGCACATTTCACTCGGTTCACCCATCGAAACACGCTGCCAACAAGACATGTCCTACCGTCTCGCGTACCCACAGGTGTCCCGATGAAAACAGTACCTCACATGTGTGGGTACATCTACCTGGGCGCCATGGGGAAATCCTAAAACACAGGTAACCCCAAGTCTGTTTCGACACCTGATTTTGACACTTTCACCAGACAAGCACAACATACAGATATGGGCCTCGGGTGTCCAAGCCACAAAGGAAAATAGGGAACCCCATGCATTTCCGAAAAGAGGACACCTGTGGGAATCCGCAGAGGTATGATTTGCGCACCTCGGCCCAGAATATATTACCCAGACACCCCAGCAGAGTCCGAAATGTGGGGAAAAAAAACAATTTTCTGCACATTTCACTCGGCTCACCCATCGAAACACGCCGCCCACAACACATGGCCTACCGTCCCGCGTTCCCACAGTTGTCCCGAAGAAAATGGTACCTCACATGTGTGGGTGCACCTACCTGGGCGCCAAGGGGAAAGCCTAAAACACAAGTAACGCCAAGTCTGTTTCGACACCTGAATTTGACACTTTCTCCAGACAAGCACAACATACAGATATGGGCCTTGGATGTCCAAGCCACCAAGGAAAACAGGGAACCCCATCCATTTCCGAAAAGAGGACACCCGTGGGAATCCGCAGAGGTATGATTTGCGCACATCGGCCCAGAATGTATTAGCCAGACCCCCTACAATGTCCGTAATGTGGGGAAAAAAACACATTTTCCGCACATTTCACTCGGTTCACCCATCGAAACACGCCGCCAACAAGACATGTCCTACCGTCTCGCGTTCCCACAGGTGTCCCGATGAAAACAGTACCTCACATGTGTGGTACATCTACCTGGGCGCCATGGGGAAATCCTAAAACACAGGTAACCCCAAGTCTGTTTCGACACCTGAATATGACACGTTCTCCAGACAAGCGCAACATACAGATATGGGCCTCGGGTGTCCAAGCCACCAAGGAAAACAGGAAACCCCATGCATTTCCGAAAAGAGGACACCCGTGGTAATCCGCAGAGGTATGACTTGCTCACATCGGCCCAGAATTTATTACCCAGAAACCCCTGCAAAGTCCGAAATGTGGGGAAAAACACCCATTTTCTGCACATTTCACTCGGCTCACCCATTGAAACATGCGGCCAACAACACATGGACTACAATCCCTCATTCCCACAGGTGTCCCGATGAAAATGGTACCTCACATGTGTGGGTGAAACTACTTGGGCGCCAAGGGGAAAGCCTTAAACACAAGTAACCCCAAGTCTGTTTTCACACCTGATTTCACACTTTCTCCAGACAAGCGCAACATACAGATATGGGCCTCGGGTGTCCAAGCCACCAAGGAAAACAGGGAACCCCATGCATTTCCGAAAAGAGGACACCCGTGAGAATCCGCAGAGGTATGATTTGCGCACATCGGCCCAGAATGTATTACCCAGACCCCCCGCTGTCATGAACTACAGAACACGTCCCTTTTGGAATTCCTGGTCCTTGTCACAATGGGGAGTGCACTCCATAATACTCCCAACGTGGTCGTCCAGCGTGAAACCCCTTTCTCGCTCCACATGCTGGACGTAACGTATTCTATTAATAGACCCCGCCTTCCGCGGCTCTGTGCGTCTCAATGCTATTGCAAAGTAGCGATCCGACGTGTGTCACGTAGCTTGCGGGATTGTTTCCTTGTACCTGTCTATCTACCTGTTCCTTGCCCCTTCCTTTCCTCCTATTTCCTGGACTCGTGTGCTAGTTGCACCTTTCCTAGTTCCCCAGATTCCTGATCCGCGTCCCGGAAACTGAACGCACTCTGGAGTCGGAATAGACTCAGGCAGCCTTGTTCAAAACCAGGTCCGTCCGCAAGAAGGCAGCGACCAATGACTCCAGCAAAGAACGGACCCAGATGAGAAGGGGGGAACTCCTTGACAGTTTGCGACGCCACCCGACCGAACCCGATAGCGACATGGAAGCCGCCATTCAGGACCTGATGCGTCGCATGCAAGAACTATCAACCGAGGTCCAAAATCTAAAGGCGGAAAACGCCGCACTCAAACAATTGGTCCTATCCCGGGATTCGGCCACAAAAGAAAGCGTCTTGTTAGGCGGCATTGTTGACAAATACGATGGGTCAGCAAAAACCCTTTGTGGATTCCTGGATTCATGTTTGGTCCACTTTATATTTAAGCCTTATTACTTTTCGACTCCCAGGGCTAAGGTGGGTTTCATAATTTCCCACCTTTCCGGGAATGCCTTAACCTGGGCTACACCCCTCGTTGACTCCGGCGATGCCCTCCTAGATGACTATGATGGGTTCATACAGGCCCTTAAAAACATGTTTGATTGCCCTGAGCAGGTCTATAGTGCCCAGGAACGTCTGTTAGACTTTCATCAGGGTTCCCAGGATATGCTCACTAATGATACCCAATTCAAACAATTGGCCAAGGAAGCTGATTGGTCCTCTGAGGCGAGTTTCACCCTGTTCAGGAGAGGACTGAATGAGGAGATTAAGGATGAGTTGGCCAGAGTGGCTCGACCAAACTCATTCCAGGCACTAATGGACCTTGCCATGCAAATAGACTTCCGTATCCAGGAAAGAAAGGCTGAAAAGAAGAAATCCAGGAGAAATCTTTTGAGAGCTCCGTCAGAACGGACACAAACCCAGGCTCAGTCACAGAACCAGAACCCATGCAGATAGGAGCCTTGCGTGGACCCATATCCCCGCAAGAAAGGATGAGAAGGATTCATACGGGGTTGTGTATGTATTGTGCTTCGGACAAACATTTGGTTAGGGAATGTCCTCTAGCCCCCCTCAGCGTTTGGGAAACGCCAGCTCCCGATCCTAGATGGAGCAGAGCTTTGGGAGAGAGATGTTTGATCCACATCAATTCCATCCTTGAACTCTCCTGGACAAAACAAATTGGTGATACTACAGGCATTTTTATCACCCTCCAAGAGCAAGGCCTATCCCATTTTGGCCTTGGTAGACTGTGGAACTATGGGGATCTTCATTGATCATGATTGGGTTGCTAGTTACCATATTCCATACGAGACACAAAGTACCTTGCAAACTGTGGAAGCCATCGACGGAAGACCCCGGAGATCCAGCTCTCAATAAATCACCATCAAGAGCTGATTAGGTTCGACATCATTAAGTCAGCCCACTACCCCATGGTATTGGGTATGCCCTGGTTACAAAAACACAATCCGTATATCAACTGGACAGCAGGATCACTATTCCTAGGCTCAGAGTTTTGTATGTCTCACTGTCTATTCCTGGAACCTTCATTAACACCCCCTAAGGAACCGCATGAAGACCAAAAAACACCACTCATGGTTTCCAATATCATACAAGTCCCTGAGGCCTACCAAAGTTACGCTGATGTGTTTTCGACTGCCATAGTCCAGGCCTTACCCCCACACAGGCCTGAAGACTGCGCAATAGAAACAGAACCCTCAGCAGTGATTCCCTTTGGCAGGATGTTCATCCTTCCTGAACCCGAGAAAAAGGCCCTCAAAGAATACCTGCATACCAACCTTGAAAATGGCACCATAAGACCTTCAAAATCTCCAGCAGGTGCTTTGTTATTCTTTGTTCCCAAAAAAGATACCCAGGAACTCAGACCCTGCCTCGATTATCATGGCCTAAATCAATGCAACCTCAAAGACTGATACCCACTACCCTTGATTTCGGATATCCTGGAAGCCGTAAGAGGCGCTGTAATATTCACCAACTTGGATCTCTGGGGTGCCTATCATTTGATCCTTATCCGGGAAGGAGACGTGTGGAAAACTGCCTTTAGAACACCCTTTGGCCATTACGAATACCTGGTCATGCCCTTTGGACTAGCTAATGCCCCAGCAGTCTTCCAACGTTTTATGGGTAGGGTGTTCTCTGACATGTTGTTCCTCTTCGTCATTGTATATCAGGATGACATATTGATCTTTTCCAAGGACCCTCAAAAGCATGAAGAACATGTAAAGGCAGTACTACAAAGACTCTGTGAACACCAACTCTTAGCCAAACCCGAAAAATGCTTGTTTCACGTTACCTCTGTTCACTACCTAGTATTTATCCTTAGCTCAGAGGAAATTGGTATGGACCCTTCAAAGGTAAAGGCTATTCTGGCATGGCCTGCTCCTACGTCCGTGAAACAAGTTCAATCCTTCCTGGGGCTTGCCAATTTCTACCGAAAGTTCATATCCACCTTGTCCGAGATTGTTCAACCGATCGTTGCTCTCTTAAAGAAGGACACCCCTTTTATCTGGTCCACACAGCAAGACACAACGTTCCAGCGCTTGAAGACCGAGTTTACACAAGCTCCTATCTTAGACCAACCCGACATAGGCCGACCATTTCTAGTGGAAACGGATGCCTCTAATTACGCCATAGGAGCAGTGTTGAAACAGAAATTAGAAGATAAGCTGGAACACCCCATTGCTTATCTTTCACGAACCATGACTCTGAGTGAAACACACTACTCCGTCCCGGAAAAGGAATTGTTAGCCATCCGCCAAGCCTTCACTGAATGGCAGCATCTACTTCTGGGAGCTGGACATCCAGCCCAAGTCCGTACGAACCATCGGAATCTTCAGATTCTACAGTCATTGGAATGTAGAAATAGTCGTCAGGTGCGTTGGGCTACTTTTTGCCCAGTACCAGTTCCACATCACTCATGTTCTCGGATCACATAACCTGATTGCTGATGCCTTGTCTCGACGTCCTGACTACGTAACCACTGAAGATAAGGCATATCCTAAGATGTTTTCCCCCACGATCTTCATAGCTCAAGCAGTCAACATCCTGGAAGAAATCCGAGCTCTAACCCAATCCTCTGAGTTATGGAAGGATATGTCAAGGAAAAACCAATGGAATCTAATAGCCAAGGAAGGATATTTATTCAAGGACAATGCACTGCTCATTCCAACACAGAAATTACAACAGAAAATAATAAACCTCTGTCATGACACACTTCACTCCGGGCATCGTGGCATCACCAATACCCTCTGTCTTATACAGAGACAGTTCTGGTGGCCTAAAATGAAGACTGACGTACAGCAGTACGTCCAAGCTTGCGTTGTCTGTGCTCAAAATAAGCATGATAACAAGAGACCGGCGGGTCTTCTACTGCAACCAACACTGCCAACTAGGCCATGGGAATTCATCGCTACAGACTTCATTGTGGAACTACCACCATCTCGAGGATACACTACTATCATGGTTACCATAGACTTATTCACTCATATGGCTCATTTTACGCCCCTCAGTAAACTACCATCCTCCTCTGAACTAGCTGGAATCTTTCTGGAACACATATTCCACCTGCATGGACTTCCTTCCAAGATCATATCTGATAGAGGACCTCCATACGTCTCACAATTCTGGAAACATCTCTGTCGAATTCTGGGAATTCAACGTGTCGTCTCTTCAGGGTATCACCCCCAAACCAATGGAGCCACAGAACGTGCGAACCAGACCCTGGAACAGTATCTTCGATGTTTCGCCACCAAGGTCCAGGATGACTGGTCATTCCTGATACCCGTTGCTGAATTCGCCTACAACAACTCTGAACATTCAGCGCTCAAAACCAGTCCTTTTTATTGCAGCCAAGGGTTCCATCCATCGGTTTTACCCTCTGTTCTTCCTCATTCTACACCGGGAGGCCAAGGAATACTTAGAGAAGGCCAGAATGCAGACCAAGAGATATGCGTATTCCAAAAGAAGACCAGGTCCCTTTTATGCAGTCGGTGACCAAGTATGGTTGTCATCAAAATTACTACCCCGACATCTACGACCAAACAAATTGGCCCCCCGGTACTATGGTCCATTTCGCATCAAGGAATTTATTAACCCCGTCTCATACCGGATCAAACTACCAGACTCCTGGAAGAAAATTCATCCAGTTTTTCATACCTCCTTATTGAAACCCTACATTCCATCCTTCCGGAAATCCTGTAGACCTCCTGCTCTGCTGGTTGACAACCAACTGGAATATGAGGTATCCCGGATTTGCGATTCCAGGTATAAACGAGGCCAGCTTCAATACCTGGTTGAATGGAAAGGATACCCTCCTAGTGAAAGAACCTGGGAACCTATTTCTAATATCAAGGCCCCTCGGTTGCTCAGAAGATTTCACCTCATACACCCCGGCAAACCTGGAGGAAAGGGTCTTCGGAGGAGACATGCTGTCATGAACTACAGAACACATCCCTTTTGGACTTCCTGGTCCTTGTCACAACGGGGCGTGCACCCCATAATACTCCCAACATGGTCGTCCAGCCTGAAACCCCTTTCTCGCTCCACACGCTGGACGTAACGTATTCTATTAATAGACCACACCTTCCGCGGCTCCGCGCGTCTCAATGCTATTGCAAAGTAGCAATCTGATGTGTGTCCCGTAGCTCACGGTATTGTTTCCTTGTACCTGTCTATATGGGCCTCGGGTGTACAAGCCACCAAGGAAAACAGGGAACCCCATGCATTTCCAAAAAGAGGACATGCGTGGGGTCCACAGAGGTATGATTTGCGCACATCGGCCCAGAATTTATTACCCAGACACACCCGCAACGTCCGAAATGTGAGAAAAAAAACAATTTTCCGCACATTTCACTCGGCTCACCCATCGAAACACGCCACCAACAACACATGACCTACCGTCCCGTGTTCCCACTGGTGTCCCGATGAAAATGGTACTTCACATGTGTGGGTGCACCTACCTGGGCGCCAAGGGGAAATCCTAAAACACAGGTAACCCCAAGTCTGTTTCGACACCTGAATTTGACACTTTCTCCAGACAAGCGCAACATACAAATATGGGCCTCGGGTGTCCAAGCCACCAAGGAAAACAGGGAACCCCATGCATTACCGAAAAGAGGACACCTGTGGGAATCCGCAGAGGTATGATTTGCACACATCGGCCCATAATGTATTACCCAGACACACCCGCAAAGTCCGAAATGTGGGGAAAAAAATGCATTTTCAGCACATTTCACTCGGCTCACCCATCGAAACACGCCGCCAACAACACATGGCCTACCGTCCCGCGTTCCCACTGGTGTCCCGATGAAAATGGTACTTCACATGTGTGGGTGCACCTACCTGGGCGCCAAGGGGAAATCCTAAAGCACAGGTAACCCCAAGTCTGTTTCAACACCTGAATTTGACACTTTCTCCAGACAAGCGCAACAAACAGATATGGGCCTCGGGTGTCCAAGCCACCAAGGAAAACAGGGAACCCCATGCATTTCCGAAAAGAGGACACTAGTGGGAATCCGCAGAGGTATGATTTTTTTGCAAATCGGTCCAGAATTTATTACCCAGACACCCCCGCAAAGTCCGAAATGTGGGGGAAAAAACACATTTTCCACATATTTCACTCAGCTCACCCATCGAAACACGCCGCCAACAACACATGGCCTACTGTCCCGTGTTTCCACAGGTGTCCTGATGAAAACAGTAGCTCACATGTGTGGGTGCACCTACCTGGGAGCCAAGGGGAAAGCCTAAAATACAGGTAACCCCAAGTCTCTTTTGACACATGAATTTCACACTTTCTCGCACACCATACAGATATGGGCCTCGGGTGTCCAAGCCACCAAGGAAAACAGGGAACCCCATGCATTTCCAAAAAGAGGACACCCGTGGGAATCCGCAGAGATATGATTTGCATGAAGCGAGCCAGGATTTATTTCCCAGAACCCTAGACAATGTGAACATTGTGTTTTATCCCCACCAAATATCACACTTTGTCGGGGATTGTGGCTAATAAAAACTGGGGCAATTTGCGCAAGGCAGACCTCTGTGGATTCCCACGGGCGTCCTCTTTTGGTAAATGCATGGGGTTCCCTGTTTTCCTTGCTGGCTTCGACACCCTATTCACAAATCTGTAGATCATGCATCCCAGCAGAAAGAAAAGATGGAGAATGTGGGAAGCAAGGGCTCCACATTTTATTGAGGACTCTGAATTTCAGCCAAGGTTTTGAATTTTAACTAAGGCTCTCAAATTATACATAGATGAACACTGACCCCACTTGTCAACAAGGGTGTGAGATTCAGGTGTGAGACACTGTGCTAAATCGATTACATGTCAGTATTATGAATGCCCAAAATGCATACAAGGTAAAAGTCGAATTTGAATTTGAAACTGCACAACACGACTTTGTCAGTTTGCACCACACCACAGTAATGGACTGAGTGCAATCAAAAACATAAGACTAACATGTACTAAGCTATACTAATATCCTCTAACCTCTAACATATCCCCTATTAATATTCAGGGCAGATCAGTCCATGACTTTTGTTTACAAACTTTGGTGCAGATTGTAAAACTGAATGTGGATGCATTTGGGCTGTGCAAGGTTAACTGGAAGTTCAAGAAAATGCAGAATGAGATGTGTTTTGCAGTGAATATGTGACAAGATTTAGATGTGAGTTGATTTAATAAAACTCGCTCCATTGTTCTTTTTCAGAACAGGAGGAAACAGAGCAGGGCAATGTAACATTCCTCATCCTTTGCTGCGTTCTAAGCAGCTGGACTAAGCACGTGCTCTGAACATTTCTGGTGGGTGGCTGATTGAAAGAGAGGCGTTTCTGATTGACGCATGACATCACTTTAGGGGGAAGTATTTCATTATATTTTATGTATTCCAGCATACATTATGAGAGTTGATAAACAGAGGGTTTAAAAGGGTTGTGTCTCGGAGGCTGGCTCCCTTGGACTGGTGCATTGTCTCAGAAAACTGTTGCAGTCTGAGGACACTCTTGATCTCTGGCTGATGCTGCAGGGGTGTAGCATTTGCTGACTGCCGGGCAGGATGGGGAGAAGACTTTGTGGACTCCTTACAGGCTGACAAGGGGAGTGAAGGAGATAAGGAATCCACCTGTGCAGGCTTTATCCAGATAGACGCAGGGTGTTTGTAGTCCGGGGGCACCCATAATCAAGCATTTATTTTGGTTAATTTCCAGTAAAAATTGACGTGCGTGTAGTTTGCTATTCAAGGGCTCTGTATCAGTGCATTTTAGACAATTCCAGCCAAGAAAGTTATGGTAACTATTTTAAACGTAGACAGAGTTTTTCTGGTGTTGCTCATTCCATGTAAACTGTGCAAAGCTAATGCTACCTTTCAGGGTCCATAGATAAGCACAATTCTGAAATGCAACACAGAAAATGTGCTTAATGCGCATTGTGGGAAGAGCTCATTTATCGTGAGGAAAGCAACTGCAGATGCATTGTATTCGCAAATATTTTATTTTCATTTTTTTTGAGTCACAGAAAATGTTTTATGGAAATGCTGTGAATTTCAAGTTTTGTTGATATTTTGCATAATCCTAATTTTCTATCAATAACAAAAGAGAAAGTTGAATTAATCTCAGAGTGTGTATAATGTGTTCTAGTTTCTTGAGTTGGCATACAGACTGAAGTAGAACAGGTTGTAAACTCATTTTACCACAGGTGGTAGTTCACTTTATCACATGTGGTAAAATACAAAACAAAACTGGTTACTGTGAATTGGGTTCTTCTCAGGGGCTGTTTATGTGAATGTCAGTATTCAGATTACCTTGTAAGTGTGTTTTGGGATGGCACCAAAAGGGCATAACATGGTATTGGAAATAAAATACCACAGGAAAATTTAATTATGAGTTTGAGCGTACCAGGCCTGGTTTTGACTTACTGTTTATGGTCCTCGTATAAGAACAATATCAGGCAGCTGTGTATATGTAAGGCTCACCACTATGCCACAAAATACCCCAGCAAACTCACCAAAAAAGGAAATACTGCAAAATACCTCCAACAGCTCCCAGTTGCACCACCCAAGCTGATTGGTGGTGGGTTGATCTTTTCATTGCCAAATGCATAATCTTGATTGCATCCGATATATACATTTTTCTGATTTATATTCTTACATGATGTACACACCTCAGTTTCATTGATACACTCATTAGTGACATGCCACACAATGGTTGATGAAAAACCTTTTGCTTCATCTTTTGTGCAAGTCCTTGATTGTTTCATCCCACAAATTGCTTATTTAATAAATGGCTGGTGCATGCCATGTAATACCCTGCACCTTTGAAACCTGTTGATTGACTCCTGCAACTTCTCACAGTCCTTGACTGTTTCATCTCATAGTCTGACTGCTGCATCTGAGTTACTGATCATTCTATCCATATATGGATTGCTGATGTAGTTAGCATTATATGCCACAGGCTTCTCTATACAGTCCACTTATTGATACAGTGATTATTGTAAACTAAACAGTATTGTGAATAGCCATCCAACCATTCATCGCTCCCCACATACTGACATGTGTTGCTGCATCCCATGGACTGCTCCTTGTACCTTTTACCTTACTCTCAGATTGCTGCTCCATTGGCAAACACTACTACAACTTCACACAATCTATACCTATCACTAGTGCATGTCTCTTTTACACTTTATCCACAGGCCTTAATTTGTGATTTTTCATCCTGACTGCCACCCTATGATACTCTCTTGGCTGAACGTGTTGCTTTTCAGTCCCGCTGTGCACAACTTCAGAACCAGCCCCACAAACTTCATGCAGTGCAAAGATCAGGCACAGTAAAGGCAGCAGAACTAAAGTAGAAGGAAGACTCGAGAAGCCCAAGTCCTCCCAACCACCTGATACCCACCAATCCTTAATACCATCTATTGACTGTCTTCCCACAAAGGAATTCAAATGTAGTAAGTTTGTTAAAACAACTGCATACAACAAAACCCACAAGAGCAAGGAAGACGGTCATCAAAGGAGCCTCCTCTGCAAGTTTTAGGTTAAATACAACTCACATACGACAACCATCACCATGACCCTTGCTTTCAAACAACCTGTGATAACTCACACTAGACCCACCTATAGGACCAATAGCAATTGCAGTAGCAACTGCCTTCTCATCAATGTTTGTTCCATGTCAAAACACAGCATGAATATTCATGACTTTCACATCAGGGCAAAACAACGGTTCTTCGACAATAAGACTGTTAACAAATGATCACCGTAGATTATTACAAAAAGGTCATATACTCAGAATACAAGATCAAGTTTGTCAGTTGTACTGGTGAAATAAGGAGAGCAAACACACTTGCAAACAAGAGCTTAATTGAAAAATGGTCTCCCTCAGACACCATTGCAATCTACTGATCAAATCAAAGGCACTTTGAATATATCACATTTACGGTTACTCTCCTCAGATTTTAGGGACACATGCGTACAATTCTTTGAAGAAAGCTTTGATCATACATTATCAAATATCACAGTGCAACTGTTTCACCATAATGGCAGATGATTTAAACCTCCCTCTCAGCAAATCATGATGCCTTTTATTGTACAGCAATATGAGAGTGTCCCACAGATATAGCGAATGGGGAACACTACGTATGTACATGTTTGCTTTATGAATATCTGAAATTTAGCACAACCCCTCCCTTTGCCCTGGGTGACAATAATAATATAGTGATACATGATATTCAATTCACCTTATTCACCTCTGAGCAACTTTTCCAAGTGCCAGGAACCTATTCATAGCCATCAGGCCACATATAGAGGTCAAGTTAGATAATAACAATGCAGCCCTGGAAGCCTCTTAACCTCACTCCATTAGCCCCAGATTAGGGAATCCAGAGGCTTCAGGAAAGGATGTTGCAAACTCTGGATACACGTGCATCCCTGACTCCCTTTCAGTGCCACTCAAAATTTAATTCAGCTTGATGGTACATTTTTTGCCTCCACACTTCCAAAAAGGAAAGCAAGGCAATGGTGCAAATCTGGAGGGAAGGCAATAAGGATGAGGACAATGCTGCTTACTATTGACAACTCTGGATCTTCGGGCCAGAAAAGCATACTACTCATGGTACATCAAATGTGCACAATACCCTTAGAAGTAAATATTCAAAAAGATTACAGAGTTTATAAATGCATCAACCTCCAATAAAATGCCAAAACCTTCAACACAATTCTAGACTCAGTATCCACATATTGCAGAGCCAAAATGCTACAGACAGAATTAAAACCACCTTGAAAAAGGACATCTTTGCAACACACCATAAGGAAATCACATCAGAACCTGATTGGGCTGACCTTGGGACTTTGTAAGACTTCCACCCCTTACATTTGGAGGATGTTACAAACACAATCAACTCCAGAAACTCAGCAAAATCACTCCTCAGTGCAGCCTTAGAGGATCTGTCCAAAAGCATCCACATCTATATGCATCCACCTCTTTAGAAAATTTATTGACTGTCAAGGACAACACAATCTTGCACACGACACACCAGTGTCGAAATAACATTGCAGATATTGTCTTGGACATGTCAGTTTACTCCCTAATATTATGTTACAGACCCCCTGAATCTGCTAGCTTTTTATTTTAGATACTATGGATACCTATTTAGGGGCAGAAGCACTCTGCCAAATCATTGAATCATCCTTCGGGATCTAAATAGTTGGTGCAATAAATATGATGACGCTGATTGCAAACACCTAATGGATATTCTTGAAACACACAATATTTCCCTTCTTTCTGACTTAGCGTCACCTAAAAATGGACACTGCCTGGACTCTATACTGTCTAGAGGCTTTTTATAGAGGCAGGCCTTTTATGGTGAGTTCAAATTATGGAAAAAGTGGTGTCCACTCAGCTACAGGTAATTTTGGAAAACGTACTTGATTCTTTCCAGTCAGGATTCATGCCAGGCCATGGCATCTGAGACAGCCCTTGTGGCTATCTAGAACGACTTGTTGGAGGCTGCTGATCATGGAGACATTAGCATGCTTGTCATGCTCGACCTGTCGGTAGCCTTCAACTCAGTGGATTTTGGAATTCTTCAATCCAGAATGCAGTCAGTAGCTCATGTATCTGAAGAGGCCATTCAATGGTTTTCCTTGTTACTGTTGGACCGTACTCAACAGGTTACGGCAGGTCCCTATAATCTCTGAGGCTTTACCAGTGACATGTGGAGTACCGCAGGGCTGGCTCCTCTCTGTCAACCCTGTTTTTAAATGTGTACATTTGCATGCTCCTTGACATATTTGCTCAATTTAATTTGCAATATCATTCATATATGCGTATGATATGTAAATGTATGTTAATTTAAAACAACCACCGGAAGCACTGGAGCGCGTTCTAAAGGATGTGGGTTGTTTTTACCACAATGGAAAATCTCACAGCCAAAAAGACCGTAGCAATTTTGACCTAAATACATTTTTTCTGTCAAGGTAAAACAACCCAAAATAAATACATGACCCCCTACACTTACTTACCTTTTGGTGGCACACTCTGCTGTGTGCCACCGGCTTACTGTGTCCCTGGAACGCCTGTTCCCTTTCACTTCCGTGTTCGGGAACTGCGGCCGTGGGGTCCTTTCCTTTTTTTAAAAAAACTTCTTGGGAAAGGCTGCGGGGAATACCCCCACAATCCCCACTGACAGTATAGTGAACAAGGGTGCAGGGGACACCCCTGCAGCCCCTGTTCATTATAAGGCCAACGAATGGGGGAAAAACAGTCTTTTTGGGTCCTTCCAAGTGTGCTGAAAAGATCTCAGCCTGGATGCTGGAAAATAAACTCAAGCAAATCTGGGCTGCATTTGGTAGTGCAGTCTGAGTTGTAACTTGAAAGTTAATCAAACAATAAAGTCCTTCGATTATCTATTGAAATGTATTAAGCCACTCTCACCGCGTATTGCAGTGAAGGAGCGACCTATGGTGGTGGGAACCCTTACAAATACGAACTTGGTTATTGCAATGCATACCGAAATATCAACTTCGGCGACATGAGGTGTCCCAAAATTCGGCAGTGCGTCTGATTTTTTCTTTACCACGGAAGACACCAATCTCTGACTTTCATAGAAGTCTACACTGGCTGTCGGTGCACCAATGGATAAAGTGTAAAATACCATGCCTCACTTTAAGTGCATCCATGGCCTTGGATCGTCATATCTGACATCTAAAAATTGTACAACATTGTCTCACGCGTAGACTGCAATCTTTGGGACACGGTCTATTGGTAACTCCTCTCATCAGAACCACCTCCTTGGGAGATAGAAGCTTCTCTTCTGCAGGGCCCCCTGCCTGGAACTCTCTTCCTGTACAGTTACAACAGAACAATTCTCTAGCTATCTTCAGGAAACAATTAAAAACATATTTGTTCAGATACATTTCTGGGCTCTTAAAACAAGTTAACAACAATCACTATTTATTTCATCTGCGCCTAGATGCAGTTTTCTGCTAGGTTCCTTTTTGGATATAGGCAATAGAAACTCAAAAAATCTAATCAAAATTATGCAAAGGATTCTAATGTATTGCTCAAACATGCCTTCTCCTTATCCTGTTTCATCATATTCATGTTGGAGCTGTTAGGTGTATATTTCAGATTAATCGAAGGAATGGCTAATACGCTTTCTAGGTTGGCTTCTGCACAGTTTACATTATTTTCTATTAACTATATTCGAGCATCTTTCACTTGTGCCAAGTTATATCTAGAACTAGTTTTTGCCATATGTCCTGTCATTGATTGGCACACCATTTAGTAGAACAATCAGGGACTACTGTAGATGTCTGCCTAGCCAGGGGTCTGGACCGCAACCTATACCACTACAGAGATTTTGGATTAAGACTACCCTGATCCCTCGCTATTGACTGTTTTGGCTACAGCTGATGGACTGCCAAAGGTTGCAGATCAAGTTCCACCATTTCCAGATATATTCACTGTAAAATATACAACTTTCACATGAGTTCTGAATATGGCACACGTGTTTTCTTTGCTTGCAAAGGTACATTGGTTCGAAAAGGTCACACTGTGTGAACAAAAACACACTCATAGATAGTCAACTGTTGTTGTACATTTGGAACATGTCATAACTCCACATTGAGTGAAACAGAATTAGAATGCGTCCTGCCACAATCTCCAGTCTGGGAAATAAAAAATGCCACCGCTTAAGAATAACGGAAACATGTATAATGACAAAAGTTATTTGCGAGTTGATGGCTGTTTGGATTTGCATATTAACATGGATGGGGTATTAGTATTTTGTATTATATTTGTATTTTATTGAATTTTTAAAGCGCTTTCACCAAAGTACTGAACAATACTGAAAACGGTACAACAAAATTGTAAAATGATTGGTATTAAATATACAGTGATCAAACATTAGTGTATTGAGAGTAAATGATTTTTCAGTCAGCACTGGAAAGAGGGAACAGAGCGTATTAACCGAGGAAGTGGGTTCCAGAATTTAGGAGCAAGGAACGAAAAGGAGTGTACATCGGATGAGGCACATGGGGGTTTGGTAGGCCCTGGAGGAAGCTCTTACTTCCATCACTGGCAGAGAATGTTCTAGGCAACTATTACTAATGCGCCACTTTATCAATTCTTGCAACACATGTAGATAAATATATTTTCCAGCAAACAGCGTATCCGTTTTAAATAGTGAATTGGTTTGAAAGAAGTAGTTGGTAAACAAGTCATTCTTTTCGGTGAACCATTTTTGTATGTGTTCAGCGAAGTGGAGTTGAATCACCAGCTGCCAAATAGCAAATACATTTCACTGTTGAAATGGATGGATATTTGTAATTCAAATGTGATGAGTCAAAGAATACATGACTAGCGAAAAAAGACCTCTTCAATAACAAAAAGTTCACCGGGTTATACATGAAAAGCAATGGAACTATCAAAGGCGATTTAGATTTGCCACCTGCGTGCACCTGAACACTTGCAAAATTGTGCCATTAAGTGAAAAAGCACACATTCTAAATTGCAATGATGATCCTTGCTTTATATCTGGCAAGGTGCAAACTAAATTGTTGCTCCAAAATGATAGAAGTAAGTGGGCTAGTATTTGCATTTCCACAGATGTTCGGGTGCATATAATGATAGAACCAACAAGTAATATTTTTGATTATTGCCTGCTGGCTAGCACAAAGATAGTATGCCATACCCATTGCTCTGTCTGACTCTGCATGACTATATTCGTAGGTTCTGAAATAATGACAATTCGATGGAATAGTAAGAATGGATTATCTTCTGAATATACACTTTTTTAAAACGGAAAAGGGACACTGACATTCTTTTTTGTGTATTTCTCGAAGTCCTGTCTGTATTTATATCATCGTTTGCTACAGAGTTTTTTTTGTTTTTTACACTTTTAATAACACTTTCTCTTTCATCCATCATACACATGATGCTGAGCCCCCCAACCACCCACCCCGCAAAACTCCCCACAAGCTCCTTAACAAAGCAGAGGGCCTGCAACACTCCGGCCCGGACCACCACGGCAATGTCCATGATGATTATGCCGCTTCAGGGGCATGCACTACTCCAAGTGAAAGAAGTAAATGCGTTTTTTAATCAAAGCTTAAATGTTTCACCAAGTGTAGAAAGAAGGGGGTGGTGCCTGGTGACCACTGGTGGCTGGTGAGTTGTTTTATTGGAGGGTTTAAACAAGTATGCAATTTCAATTCCGAACTAACGAAAAAGGGTTGCGGGAGTTGGGAGGCGTCTTACCCCTCCCGAGAGAATTATTTTTGAATAATTGGTTAAAATGGTGTATTACACATTACACTTGAGAAAAATTGGGTAAAAGGCCAAACAGTTTGCAATCTTTTTTTTTACAGTGTATGATAACTCATGAAAAAAATACAAAAGATGCAAGTCACCAAAAGTGCAGAGGCGCATTTCCCAATGCATTACAATGCTGGTCTCTGCTGGCTGTGCCCATACATTTCCATGCTGGTTCCACCAACATTTGCTAGCATTCCCATATAAGAACATCCTAATGTTCGCTTTGAGATGTTTTTTTTATAGTATCATTAATGGCACTGGGCACAAAGCCAATATCTGCCAGTACTCCTATGTAAGAACATACTCCAGTTGGTTTGGCCATTAAAAGTAACATGTCACAAAAAAGAAAACATGTCCAAACTTGTTCGAATGTAAACCAGTTCTGACCCATAAGAACAGTTATCATGCCTGCTTCATCAAAGATGTTCAGTTAATAAAAGGTCATGGTACAGTAAGAAATAGATATGCTGCTACACCAAAATGTCAGTCTAGCAAATTCATACTACTTATCATGCTTGCTTTATCAAAGATGCTGAGTAATAAAGGTCATGACACAGTAAGCAATTGCTAGAATGGCTTCACCAAAATCCCATTCTAGACAGGTAATGACACATGCGAACTGGGCTTTGGCCAGAAATACCTTAAAATGACTTAAGTCAAGAACGGATGTGTCAAAAATGCTCTAGAGATCCCCAGTCACCCAGTGACTTACAAAAACACATACACACACACACCCCATTTCACCCACTGTTCACTCACCCATAAATCTCCTCTCACATTCATTCACACTACATTCACCACGCAGGCATGCGCTCAACCACCCACCCTCCCAGAAAATTCACAGACACAATCACATTCATACCAATTCATCCACCAGTCACTCACCCATATGCTTTCTCTCACATACGCTTACACTGGCACCCACCCACCCAGAACATTCACATTCATTCCACACACACGCACACTCACATTCCTACTCATTCACCCACCATTTACTCACCCATAAACCGTTCATGTCCACTTGCACTGCATTCTCCACACAGGAACACCCTTCAACCCAGAACATTTGAACACACACTAACACATTCCTACTAATTCACCCACCATTCATCCACCCATAGAACTCTCAAATCCACTTGCACTGCTCTCTCCACACAGGCACATGCCCATCCACCCAGAACATTCAAACAGACACTAACACATTCCTACTCATTCACTCACAACTGATTGACCCATACACCTTCTCCAACATCCTCTCACACTGTATTCTCCATACAGGCATGCATCTACCCACCCAGAACATTCAAACACACACTATTAGGTTCCTACTAATTCACCCACTAGTCACTCATCCATAAACCCTCTCTCAAATTCACTCACAATGCATTATCCACACAGGCACACTCCCACCCACAACATTCAAACACACACTATCACATTCCTACTGATTCACCCACCACTCACTGACCCATACACCTTCTCTCACAACCACTCACACGGCATTCTCCACGCAGGCATGTACCCATCCAGAACATTCAAAAACACTATCACATTTCTACTCATTAACCCACCAGTCACACTGATTCATATACCTTCCTCACATCCACTCACACTGCATCTTTGACACAGGCCCACACCCATCCACCCATAACATTGAAACACACACCATCACATTTGTTCTCCTTCACCCACCACTCACTGACCCATAGCACATAGAAACATCTGACCGTACCTGCTTTTTTAGCTTTGGTCCATCACTCCAGGCCACTCTTGGTTCCTCCATGCTGCTCACAAACAGGAACCAGGGACCTGGGAGCTTTCTGGTTCCTGTATATGAGCGCCAGGTAAGCGGGAGGAGAAGGGTTTGGAGCTGAACGTGACATATTTATTTATTTATGTATTACATTTGTATAGCGCACAAACAGCCCATGGGCATCGAGGTGCTGTTACTTGCAGGGAACTTAGTTACAGGGGGTACAGGTACAGGTACAGGTAGGTAATGCATTTACATGTTGTACAATAATACAATAGGGTACAGTTATATAACATTTTGCAGATTGCCATGAGATGCATTTAGCAATTATAGGTGATGAGTGAGGTGCACATCAGTTGAAAAGTGATGTTTCCATGGCTTTGCAGAAAGCCATGAGAGATACCTCACTTCGGTGAGTAGGAGGTAGGGCATTCCAGTGTGAAGGTGCAAGGTAGGGGAAGCTAGCACCACCTGCTCTAGCTCTTTTTACCAGAGGCACGCTAAGCATGTTGGCATAAGGGGTCCTGGTTGGCATTGTGGAGGTGGAGGGGTGGATTCTTTGTTGTAGGTAGTCAGGTGCGGAGAGGTGGATGCACTTATGGGTCAGTGTCAGCGCTTTGAATATGATTCTTTCTTTTATTGGGAGTCAGTGGGTGATTTTCTGGTGGCCGTGATGTGCTCTCTTTTGGACATGCCTTGAGCTGCACGGAGCACATTGTTCTGGATCACTTGCAGTCTTTCCAGATTATTAGTGGAAGTCCCCAAGAAGAGTACATTGCAATAGTTTACCCTTGAGCTAGTGATGGCTCTAGCTATGTTTGTGCAGTTCTCCTTGGAGAGAAAAGGCGTAGCTGCATTAATAGGTTTAGCATGGTATGCCGCTGTGGAGGCGATTGCATTTACTTGTCTTGTCATGGATAGGTTGCAATCCAGATAGGCTCTGAGGGTTTTCCCTGCGTCAGATACTGGGATTTTGAAAGAGTCAATGGTGAAGTGGCTAAACTGAGTGTCAAGGTTTTTTAGTGTGTCAGAGGATCCCATTAGAAGGAGTTCTGTCTTTTCGGAGTTAAGGCATAGTCTGTTGGCTGCCATCCATGTCTGGATGGTGCTGTAGATGTTGCTGAGTGTCGTGGAGTCTGTGTC
Source organism: Ambystoma mexicanum (assembly GCF_040938575.1). Taxonomy (NCBI): domain Eukaryota; kingdom Metazoa; phylum Chordata; class Amphibia; order Caudata; family Ambystomatidae; genus Ambystoma; species Ambystoma mexicanum. The sequence goes on along the minus strand of NC_090930.1, from coordinate 1,244,679,694 downwards.
ATAGTTCCCTGTGAGTGTGAGGAGGATCTGGGTATCATTGGCATAGTTGGTGTAGGAGATACCGAGTGCGTCAAGGATGAGGAAGAGAGGGCATGTAAAGATGTTGTAGAGAGTGGGAGAGATGCAGGTTCCTTGCAGCACCCCACATAGCATGATGGTGGGTGAGGCGGAGGCTGAGTCAGAGAATACTTGCATGGTCCTGCCTTGCAAGAAGGAGGTGATCCAGGCCGTGGCGTCGGGGGAGAATTTGGCCGTGGAGGAGAGGTGGTGGCAAAGGACATTGTGTTCAACGAGGTCAAATGCCACATATGTCACATGTCAGCTCCAACCCCTACTGAGCACATCTATCTCGAGCTGCGAGCTCTGGCTCAAGTAATGGGCTGCTCTCCTCGCCAGGTAGACATGGTGTGGCAGGGCCCCCGACACCACAAGGGCTGCTGGGCCCCCCGCTGTGCCAGTGGATGCTGGCACTGCTTACAATATTTTGACTCAAATAATATGTTTCTACCATGTCTACGATTGCATTTAACACAATTATCTTTACCTAAAAGGATTATATAATCATACAATATTTTTACAGAGTTGAAAAATGTATGCCACTTAAATGTAATGTATATGTAATGTTTCTCCGTAAATATTACTTGTGCATGATGATTTCTTTTCCCCAATCTGTTCAATGTTATGCACATTTTTTCTACCAAGAGACTTTTTCCTGTGAAACACATAAAAGTCCAGTTTACAAAAGGTTTTGTGTCACGCAAAGTGACTTTGGGCCTTTTTGCAAGTATGGCTGTGTGGGTAAAAATGGTGATAATGCAATAGTAATCTCATGACTGCTGCTTTACCAGACCATTATAATACAAGTTTGGCATTGAGGTGGAGGTAAATACCACCCTACAGGCAGAAATCGGTCCAGATATGTACCTCCAACCCTGAACTGGTGCAAACTATGTAAAGTATCACATAATCATAATACAAACAAGCGAGTATGGCCAATCATGCATTGCTCACACTTGTGCTACTACAAGGAAGTAGGATGAGGAGGTCCACAATATTCCACAACCTCACCACCATTTCTGGTATGCCAGATGAGTAGGTCTATGCCACATGTTATCCTGGACCTGGTAAGGGAGTGAGAGAATGGTCTGTCATCACCCTCCGTGTGCTCACATGGAGTACCAGTGCATCTGAAAGTTCTATGTGTCCTTCATTTCCTGGTCATTGGCTAATTCCATCACACCACTGCCATTGTTGAGGGCATTTTGCAAGCCACACAATCACATTGCCTCCACCAGGTCTTGCACACATTCATAGGCACATAGGCATGCCCCCCACTCTGCAGGCAAGGTTCGAATTGGCCCAGTAGTTCCTTGCTGTTGCAGAGTCCACATGGCTCCTCTGAGCCATTGACAGCACCCATGTTGAGCAGGAACCCTCCAGAGAGACACAGCCCATCTACAGCATTAGGAAACATTGCCATTCCATTAATGTGCATGCCAACGGCCACACAATGCATGTGGATGTCAATTTCCCTGGCTGCACAATGTCAGCTACATATTACATAATTCTCATGTCCATCAGGATCTGGGATCCGGAACCTTTGACACCATGTTATGTAATCCTGCATTTGTATAGCGCCTACTGTCATAGGTTATGTCATTGAAGCACATTTTGATCATCGGAGGCAAAGGATCAGTATGATAGAAGATTCAGTAGTGGTAGGGAGAAGCAAAGTTGGGCAGCTAGTGGGGATGCGGGTGAGGGATAGATACAATGAAGAGGAAGGCATGAGACTGAAGGAGCTTTGTGTACAATTGGACTGAATGTATCCTGGGTCTCAACTGTAATTAATGGGGTTCAGCCCTAAGAGGGGAGATATCTGGGGAGGAGGTGTTCACTGCGCCAGTATGTCTGGAATGTATTCACTGAATGCTGAGTCTAGGCATGTTACAGCTTTGCCCAAGAAAACACAGATGGCAAAGCCCTTCAGCTTACTCCCTTAGGCCCCAACTACATTTGGGAGTGGTTGTATGTCAGAAATCTCAATTTTCAAAACTCCCAGAAAAGCGATCAAAGTAACCTCACATTTTTTTTAGATTTACTCATTTATAACATGGGTACCAGAACCCTAGACTTGGGTGCAAAATGCTTAAGGACACAGAGCCTGCATATGGCCCACCTTTTGAGCCCGCCACAGTGTCAGGGTGAGCCAGGGCATGTAGAAAACATGTCCAAGAAAACACAGTGTGTGCAGACCCTCTAGGTACTTCCACAATCCCCCAAATGACTAGGTTCTATATATGGGAAAGCTAGACGGAAATGTGGGCACCATTCATTGAGGGTGGGGTTTTGACCACTGCTTCCTTGGAAGCAGAAGCCCAGTCCAACCTTCCTAGAGGTTGGTGAGTACTGCTAGGGCCTTTCCGTTAAGGTAATGGTTATATTGGTGTGTGGGGCAGGACTCCTCTTAGGGTGAAGCTGGTGCTAATGGGAGTTCATTTATATATTCCAGCCTTTGACTAACATTCTCACCCTGGGCCGCAGTTATAGTGTACTGTTAATCAAAGGCACCATGGGAATGTTAGGTCAAAAGTGGCATGCATGGTCTAGTTAACAGGTTAGACTTCCAGGTTTTCCTTCTGTTTATGGCAGCTTCAAAGGTGCTTGAAAGTGTGGCATATAAAGCAAAACATTAAAATGAAACCACAACATAATATATCATGACCTAACCGGCTAGTATAAAAAAGAAATGACCTCATATTCACCCCACTCCCCCAAATGGAGTGAATGATTTCATACAGTAGCAGTCGTGTAATTACTCACTCTGCTGACATCAATGTGTTCTTTTCCCAAACCTAAATGCACATTAGCAAGAAACTACCTAACATTTTTCTACAGCTTAAAACATGGAATGGGGTAGCACAACATAGCACCCTGTAGCATTCCATTACACACACACACACACACACACACACACACACACACACACTCTAGATCTATAATGCACTCATTTGCAATTCCTCCTGGCATTGTGAAAAACCAGAGGGTGTTTCACAACCTAGTCCCCGGGAATCCGATACTGAGGCGGCCAGGGAAAGGCCATCATGTTTGGATCCCGACCCTGGGGGTGAACAAGCAAGGGAGGATCACCTGGGGTAGGGGTTACTCAAGGAGTGGGGGAGAAACACCCAATGGTGACACATGGTATCCCCCTTTTTCCACAACCCATCTAACCGCTATCTCTGTTTATTTTATGGGAAACTACAGCTCCCATAATTCCTCCCCATATTGACAAAAGTATTGCACCGAGGAAGATGAGGAATGAGGCCAGACAGATTACCTCCCCTGACTTGATTTGGCCCTGTTCCTCTAAGAAGGCCATGCAGAGTCAGGCATGTAGCTCAAATAATGTACACCTGCCATTTATTAAGGCTCCCTGTGATAATAAAAAGGTGGCATGCACAGGCACACTTTGAGCCAGGCTGATGCAAACCAGGTTGTGGCAGTTTGTAGGCCAACGGGCTGATCAATAGTTGAGAGGATTGAGAGAAAGCCAGGCAAGATTTCCAATCTTTTGGGAAGCCGTGAGTGTTCAAAAAGCAGAGCCGAGCGAGCAGAGGAAAGAAACCTCCAAGGTGCCATGAAATGGCCTGTGACCCTCCTGGGTGAATGGCAGAGTTGGGAAGGAGCAGAGGAGGCATTGGTATCATCCTTGAGCTGCGGGAAAAAGATGAAATAAATTAATTTAACACAACCAGTGAGTTATCAAGGGCAACAAATGTCCATTTGATGTTAAAGGGAGAATGACAGTGATTTGAAATTTGAAGGTTGTACATGTGCCGATAAAACGTCAGCAAAGAGAACAATTGTTAAAAGAAAAGGATACAAAGTAGCAGTGTGGTCCTGCAAAAGGAAGTTGCACATTTGAAAGTCTCTGAAAATGTTATGAACTTTTGATAGATATTAGAAGCGGGGATCAAAGGAAAGAAAGTTGAATAAAAGGAAAATGAAATATGTGAATTTTGAAATATGCCAAAAGGGCAAAGTAAAATATAAGAACTGCAAGTACCAAGAAGCATAGGGGGAAAAGAAATACCAAGAGGAATTGGTGTTACGCACAAACCTTTCAACAGGCCAAGAGGGCACACTAAAGAGAGTGCAAATTATAAGTACCAAGAAGTATTTGTGTCACAATGTGAGTATGAACTGTGAATTGAAAGACAGGTGGAAATGGTCATGCAGAGGTCTATGTAAATTCCTTGCCGTTTTGAACAGCTTTGACAGTGAAAGATCTCTGAGATAAAACGTGGGGAAGTGAACACCCACCAAGAGCAAGACATGCTCGAGCCCAGCAGATGGAAGCCTGTGCAGAACTGTGGGAAATTGAGAGCATATGAACTGAGTATTGATGGCTAGGCGGGTGAAGCCTAAGGAAGTGATTTTACTACCAGAAGTTGAAAGCCTAAGATTGAAATGTTGAACTGTACCAGTAAGCCAACGTGTGCAAGACTGATAGAACTGTGCCATCCACCTATCCTTTGTTTAGTAAGAGACTCTCTAGACCCTGCAGTGTTGAACCTGGGGAAGGGAGTTGGTAATGAAGCCATTCTGACATTTCTTTTTGACACACTATTTTTCTTTTTGTGTTCCCTTAACACATGTGTTATCTTGAGAAGGAGGGCAAGGTTAGGTTTTATTTTTGATCAGACTGACTTGGACATGTTTGTTATTGTTTAATGTTCGAGATCACTACTATTTTTGGCCAGTTGAGAATTCTACCATCCCAACCAAATTAATTAATAAAGGTTTTCAAAAACTTGTATCCATCGTGTCTTTGTCTACTGCTTGATACCAGGCCTTCATCACAGCACCCATCATGAATCCTGTCAACCTAGGAGAGTCCTTCTACAACGCAGCACACATTGCCGCTAGGGCCATTGCTGTGTTGTTGTAATTGTTTATTTCAGATAATATCCATGTACTGTATGCAAACCAATACATTACATCACAATATACATATAAAGACACAAATAATACATACAATGAAATTAAATACATTCCATAAAAAACACACAGACCACATAGATGCATTAATATAATCATAGCTATGCATGACATACAATTTCAGTATTTGACTTGCAGTACTTAAATTGCCTGTATTAAGCTGATGAAAGGTACTTTGCCACAGCAAAAATACAATCAATGCATGACAGTGTCTTAATTTCTAGTGATGCTGATGTTACATGTGTGAATCCTTTGTTCTTAGCCACAATTTAAAATCTTTTTCACGTATGTCATTAAATGCTGGACAAATAAATAAAAGGTGTTGAACTGTTTCCTGGCTTGTCATGCCTGCAGGGCATAGTTCTAGGAGTGTTGATTCTGTTGCAACCAGCAAAATACCCAAATGGAATTTTAATATTTTTGACAATTTTGACAATTTAGATGTGCAATGCACCAAATACTCTGACGATACCCACATTCTTTTCAAATAATCAGCTAATCATACACACAACATCGAAGCTGTGAATTGCGTTTTTTGTGCAATCCAATCCTGGATGACCTCCAACTCACTGGCCCCCCAATGATGGTAAAACAGAGCTCCTCATTACGGCATCTGGGCCTCGTCTGTCAAAAGGTGACTCCGCAATACATCCATTTTTCCATCATGAAATGTAGAAATTCCTGTTGCGAAATGAGTGAAGACACTGGGAGTGTACTTTGATGCTGAACTTTCCATGAAGTCCCATGTTTCCCATCTTCAATCCTACTGCTCCTATGTGACAAGGCTACTGAATCAAACCTATCCATCGAAAGTAGATCCTTTCTGCCTGACGCATTAGTCAACATAAGACTGGACAATTGCAAAAGCCTCTTGATAGGAACGTCTCTGGCCAATTGCACTCTCTTCAGACCATACAAAACAGGGCAGTGATGGTCATCTGCGGTTTAGCAAAACGTGACCATGTGACAGCCTCCAGACATGCCCTAAAATGGCTCCCAGTTGAACGCAAAATGTGATCACCTACATATAAATGTCAAAACGCCAAAATAGACTAAATATCTGATGAACCACATCACCTCTGCACAATCAGGGAGAATCCGGCACTCTAGTGATGATCAAAAACATACACAACCTCGTTTTAAGCTTGAATGTTTGGCGGGACAAGAGTTGGTGTCCGTACCCCTAAGGAGTGCAATAGTCTCCCCCTTGCTCTGCGGTCATTGCCCTCCTTGCTCTCTTTTAAAAGGGCCGTTAAGACACTGCTCTTTAATCTGAAACTAGGTTTAACTACATTGCACCTTCCATCCTTTTTGGTGTTTCCTGAGCTGACCATTTTGTTTGTTTGTCATGTTATCTGTGCATCCTGAGGTCTACAGACAAGTGGCACGTAAGAAGAATGATATAATAATAATAATAATAATAATAATAATAATAATAATAATAATAATAATAATAATAATAATAATAATAATAACAACAATAATAATAGTGTTCTTTGTAGATAAATAACTAAAAAAGGAGAGAACAATTTTGACAACCATGCATTGTTTTTTCAGGTGCGGATGCCATGCTCCTCTGTTATTAGTGATTTGGGCATTTTGCTGAGATCATAAGGATTCTTCCATCTGGATATTTTTAGATTTGTATCGACGTGACTAACCAGGGAAGTTACCATTTATCTAAACACGTCAATCGTATCTTCTTTACACGTAAGCAGATTTAGGTAAATGTGCAATTTCAACACATATAATTCTAGGCTTAAGGAGATGAATCCTTCAATTGGGGTCCACCCTAATTCCATCTGAAGTGCACCAGTTACCTAATTGTTCTTTTAAGGACATGTTTTCACTCTGTGTTACAGCTTTTCCGCCTGAGAAATCCCACATTTCTGCGCCATAAATGCACACTTGTATGGTCTTTGATTTGAATACATTCAATGCTGGCTTGACCCATCTGCCCGCCTTGTCTCATGCAAACCTTAGAACAATCGAGTTGTTTCTAGAGTTATATTTGATTTGTTTGCATTGTTCTCGCTCATACCCTCTTTCATTGAATTTGACACGTATGCAATCAGAGAAGGGACTTTCTTCAATCTGATGTAATATAAAGTAATATACAAATTCAAGCTCTTGACCTTCCTTTTTTTTCCAGAACAAACCATAGGCTTGGATTTGGAATGATTGATTTGAAAACCTTTAATATTACAGATAGAAGCGAAAGAAGCCACTTGTATTTATTTTTTTTTCGCACAGAGATTGTTTTTAATATTAAAACCGCACTGTTTGCAAATAACACAATTCTTGTTGCAATCCCATTTAATTGCGGTGCATCCTCGCCATCTGCCAGGCTAATAATACATACATTAAATATAACAGGAACCGAGAAATGTTCCTGCCTTACATCTATTTCAATTGGGAAGCAAGATGTATGCTCACCCCTATGGCATATTACATGCATGCCATATTGTTAGTATAAACCTCCATGATTGGCTTCTGAAGATCTAATGGTAAGTTTTGTTCTCTTAATGTTGATGGAATTGCTTGGCGTGGGGGATTAATCCAAACCGGTCCTGAGGTTATAAAACAAAAATAAAGATCCATTTTCCTTAGCACAACACATTTCCTGACTAAAAAGTCACCTAAATGTCTTATCAACAGTCCTGACACCACTAGTGGCATAGTGAAGAACACATTCAGAGTGCTGAAGTCTGCAACCTCTCTTTCGCCACTGTAGCTTTCCCCTCTCCTCTCAAGCATTCTCTTGTGCACACTTTAGTAAAAAAAAACCTTCAGCCCACCCCTCGATTCCGGCAAACTATCGCCCAATCTCCATCACCCCTTTCCTGGGAAAACTCCTGGAGAAGCTGGCTATCACTCAATTTATCCTCCATACAGACTCTGTTGGTTGTCTCCATGACCATCAGTCTGACTTGAGAGCATCCAGAGTCATGGAGCTGCTCTCAAATCTTGACTCCAACTCTCCCTCTGTCCTCATTCTTCTCGACATCTCTTCTGCTTTCGATATAGTAACCACAACATCCTGATCACCCATCTCAATGATACCATGGGCATCACAGATCAGGACCTGGCATTGCTTACCTCCTTTCTCAGCTCGTTCTCTCCTCTACCACTCTCTCTACTTGTAGTGTACCCCAGGGATCTAACCTTTCCCCCTGGTTCTTCAATATCTAAATGGCCTCATTGGCCCACAGGATCTCTATCGTAACCTCTAACTTTCAGTTTTCTGCAGATGGCATGCAGCTCTCTTTCAGGCTACCCTAGGCCTCCTGCTCCTCGCTCATCCCTGACTGTCTATCCGCAATTCATGCTTGGTGTGCTGCTAAAAATCTATGCCTGAATGCCAGTAAGACAGAGAACGTACTCATTTTTTTTAATTTCATTTTTTATTTGCATTTCTAAAGCGCTCACACAGCCCAGGGGCATTGATGCACTGTTACAGGAATATGACTTAGTTGTGTATTTATAATGCGCTTAATACTCAGAGGTTTCTAAGCGCAGACCCGGGGATCGAACCTGTGTTGTTTCGTGCTGTCTTGTTTCAAAGGCGAGCACGTTGCCATGGAGCTATCCTCATTGGGACCCCTGCTCCTGCTTTCCCACTGGCCTGCCTTCCTTAGCCTTGCGCCCTCACCTTTCAATGAAGCAAAAATCTTGGGGTCATATTTGAATCCACACTCTCCTTCTCTTCTCACATCAACAGTACCAACTGCACCTACTCAGAGGTATTCTACCTTTTCTCACTTTCCCCCAGAGGCTCATCTCCTTGAGAGCCCTGGTTCTCTCTAGGCTGGACTATTACAACAGCTTCTTTCTCAATCTTCCTACTTCTACTCTCCGTCCTCTACAACTCACCTAGAACAGAACCGCAAGACTTATCCTTGGCCTCAAGCCCTGGGAAAAGCCCTGTGGTGAAAGCCCTCCACGGGCTCCCTGTGGCTGCAAGCATCAAGTTGAAGACCCTCTGCATAATCCACAAGGCTTTCTGGGACCGGGGCCTGCACTATCTACAACGCTCTCTTCCTAACTATTCTCCCTCTAGAGTCCTCCGCTTGTCCTCCTCCAACTCTCTGCGGGTGACCCGCTTTCACAAACAGAGATATGGAGGTAGATTTTTATCCTCTGCAGTTGCTTCCCGCTGGAACAGCCTCCCTCTCTCTCTACATCTTGAGCCAGAGCACCTTACGTTCCTGAAACTCCTCAAGACATTACTTTTCTCTTCTTCCTTCTCTCTCCCTCTCCCCTGCTAACCTCCTTTCTTTTCTCTCCACCCTCCTTTTCCTCCATAACTCTGTTCAGTTTTTGCTGACTGACTGCCTGGTTCACCTCCAGAGCCTATAGGTCCCAGGCTATCCCTTCAGTCTTTTGCACTTGCCTCTGGGCCACTGCACTTTGTTCAACATTACTGCACTTTAAGCTTGCGCTCCTTGAGAAGGGCAACCTCTCTGCACTTAACCCAGGGCCCTGCTGGACTGGCCTCTTTGACCCCCCGACCCCCAACTGTCTCTGTACCTGCGTCTGCACGTATGCATGACCTAAATGTACTAGGACCAGTTAGTTCATCTGTCCTGTCCCCCATCCCACCTGCACCGTTTTCCAACCCCACCCCCCTCCCGAGCTTGGTCTCAACTGTACCACTTCATGCACTTGCAGTAGGAGAAATGTCATCAGGCCTAGTATGCTATTCTTTCTGTTTACATCTTTCGGAATCTTCAGGGCCTAAGAATGATTACTGTATTCCCTTGTTACCGGCCCGCTTTGAAGCACTTCACCTGTGTATAAGCGCTATATAAATAAGCAATAAATAAAAAAACGAATTAAAGGTTCTGCTCCCTGGACCACTTAATGGGGTATTATTAAATATGCACCATTATTCATATGTAAAATCATACTGGCATGTTTTGTCCTGCCTAAAATTGCCACATGCTGTGGAATACATGTGGAGGTGCAGGAAGGATTGCAGCACAATTCACAGGCCCCACTCACACCCGAGCAGGAGTAAAGGAATGGGGTCAGTACTCCTGTAACCACGTGGTGCTATACTTGTTCACATAACACACATCCTGTGTTGTGGGCACCTTACAGATCTACATTCTTTATGGGCTATAATGATGAAAGAAGGCAAGTCCTGTTTGACCATATGCAATGCCCTGCTCATGTCTATCTAAGAGTGGCAATGCATGTGTCCATCATAACATAGAAGAAACACAGTAATCCCATCTATATGCATGTGCTACCATCAGACACCAACACACGCAAAAGGATCATAACACATATCTCACAACATCACTACCCCCAAATAACATATGGACTACATGCTATGTCAAAATTACTACTTCATGTGGTCAAATGTAAAGTCTGCCCTGTGAATCAAATACACACACCATTGGCAGAATGTTGTACATAACACCAACCTGTGTGAAGGAAGCTTTTTGCTCCTTCTTCTCTTTGGTTCAAAATGTAGCACTGATGGCTGAGCTAATACATCCTGCTGCAGGGAAGCACTGTCTGCAGGACCTCACACCTTGTGCATACATCAATCCCTTACAGCTCCGCCCTCCGTAGGAAAGGACAACCCATTATATCTACTTCAATAAACCATGGTTGTTACTGCCCTGCCCCCGTCCATCAGTTGGGTGACAAATGTTTGTCAGGACATTGGCCAGACACCCTTACTTAGCAAGGAGCATGAGATACTGTAAATTAAGAGACAATCAAGTGCTGCTAAACTAAGATAATATTTAATGACTCCTAAGAATATTTTTTCATTTTTTATGGCAATTCAATAAACTCAGAAGATCATTCATGTCACTATAATTACGTCCCTGGATCTGCTCAGTGCATATGTCTATGATACAGATTATCCAGAAATGCAATAGGACCAAGAGACAGTTGTGAAGAGATATAACCAATATTATGTACATACGTCCCTAGGACTTTTACATATAGAGCACCAAAAAAGGGCCACTGAGTAAAGAGATGTTGCTTGCTTTCAAGAGTGTTGCTAGGCTTACATAAGGGGCATGTACTGAATTCTTTGGGTCGACCTTGGCTCGTCCTGCCAATCAATCGTGACTGTAGTGCAACCAAACGCAATAACATTAAGAATCTACATGTTTTATGGCATGGTTATATCGATAACTATTTCTGCGTTTGTGCAACTGAAAAAACGTGTTTTGCATAATCACTATAAGTATTTTTTCCATCTAGGTAGTGTAAGCAAGGCATGGTATCAACAGTAAGACAGACAGAAGTGACCACAGTTCAAGGGTGTTTATTAAACTTGTGTCTGCCTTTAATGTAGCTACCATGAGTTCCTTTCAGTATGTTTACCCGGCTATACAAATCCACACCATTGAACCCACATCTACCACATTTTGCATGGATTGCTCTTTTGTCTGGGGCAAGATTGTAGTCTATGTTTGGATGCAAAAATCTTATTTGCAGAAAATAAATGTTGGATGTGTGTCTGTATGTTAGTCCGTCTATACATATCTATACCCTTGAACCTACTGCCACCAAATTTTGCATGGACTCCTAATTTGTCTGGGGCACAATTGTAGTCTATGTTTGAACGCAAAAAAATCACTATGTAGACACCCTCATTTACTGATGCTCACCTGATTCAATGCAGTAGCTACTAGAAGGAGGCAACATTATGAAAACTGTCTGAAGCAAAATGTTTGATGTGTTGGTTATTCTTTTGAAATGTATTACTAGAGTATACAATTCGAAAGTGTTTATTAAGGAATTTTTAAAGGGAAATACAAATAATTACTTTTTTTTTATCACGCCACTCCAAATCTGGGAAATGGCATGGTTACAGTTTACTTAAGTTCATTCACGAGAAGAGAGCACAATCAATCAATCTTTCTAGGACATTTTGGAAAATGTGCTGAAGCCATTAAGTGACTAAAACATACCGCAAAAAAAGGAACATCACTTGGAAAAGCTCCATCTGATGCAAATCGAAAATCAATGTCAAGAGCTTCTGAAACACAACAACAAACAGCAGCTCAACTTGCTGACCAGTGGATATGAGCAACTTTCTCCAGGACAAATGAGATGCCGGAGCAAACTGAAGCCAGATTTGATGACAAGAGGACACGGGCAACATCCTCCAGGGCACATGAGACTCCTCTAGGACAATGATTAGTGCCTGCCAATCCTTCTGGAGGGATTGGATTACATATCAAGAGTATGCGCCCGATGTTTGAGCAAAGCGGCTGGTCCCATATGCTCTCTTTAGGGCCCTCTCCACTCGTTTATCCACTGGGTCAGACTGTGCAGCATCTTCAGTAGCTTTTATATTCCTAGAAAAGCCCAGCAGAATGGAATCATATGAGATTACATCAGGGAATTCCTGGCCAAACCCCGGTAGAGGGTAAAGTTTGGTTGACATCCGTGGGATTGATTCCTTCTCAGGCACTTGCCAGTCTCTGTGGATGATGACCCAGATACTCTGCAAGGCAGCTAGGCCAGACATAAGGACTGGAACAGGGCAGCACTTGGCATCAGGGACACCCTTAAATGTAGGGGTCCCCCTAAAATCGTGTAGGTTCAGATTATGGAGCAGGTGAGTTGGGACCTTAACCACAATCATACTCGGGCAGTCCCAGTCAAACTGGAGAGGAATCTCGCTGAGTCAATCACAGAGTGACAGCAGGTATCATGTACACCAGGGCAGCAGGTGGAGTATTGCCAAATGTACAGTCTCAGTGATCATGTTCCTAAGTTCTATTTCAGTGATAGTAAGGGACAATGTTGGTTCTGAGGAAAGGAGTTTGGATGCATATGGGGCCACACACATCCTGGGAATCCAATAGGAAGGGGTCCTAATATAACCATCCCTCTAGCAGCCCACATTCCTCTCCCTTGGCAGAGAGCAGAAACAGGATCTGTGCCCCCTTCTGTATGAGGGAGTGTGATTTCTCTCCATAACCTCAAGTTCCTGCACTTACTCCAGCACCTGGCACAGTACACCAACTTGTTGGAGAAATACAGCAAGCCTATCCCCCCAAGCTCCTTACCTTGCATGGCCAGCCTTCCCTGCCACCGCAACTGGGGAGCCACTTCCTCTACCCTCACTCTAGTGCTGGTGAACAAGCAGCTGCAAATGCAGGGGGGTGTGGCATGTTGCCAGCATGACCCCTGAGTGCACTCACAATACCAGGCCATCTAATTGGGACCCCATCATCTGCCGTCCTAACCCCTGCACCCAAGCAGGTACAGCACGGGGGGATAAGTCCCAGCTCCAGCGTGAAATGAGAACAATGATGATATCATGGAAGGACCAAATACAAGACATTGGCCTCATCCCTTCACTGGGCGAGGGTCACCTGAATGAGAGGAATTAACAGCATTTTAAATACTTGGAGTACCTGTTATATGAGGCAGAAGCCTCACATGATGGGAACTGGGAATGAAGAGAAGGACAAAGAGATCTTGTTTGTGGTGGAGTGCATTTATAGTGTAAGGACTGTGAGGATAAAGAGTAGGCATAGGGGTATTGTGGGTTTGGGGGTACATGATTGTCAGGGAGCATCTTGATAGTGTATGTATTGTGAGGAGGAAGAATAGGTGTAAGGGTAATGTGGGTTTAAGGGTGCACAAGTGTCAGGGAGCCTTGCTAGTGTAAGTACTGTGAGGAGGAAGAGTAGAGGTAGGTTTAATGTGGGTGTGTGGTGCATGTTTGTGGCAGAGAGTTTTAATAGTTTAACTACTGTGGCGAGGAAGAGTAGGAGTGGAAGTAATGGGTATCACCGGTAAGTGATCTTACCATTCCTTCTGTTTGTTTGCACCACGCAATTGCCTGTTTGTCACATCCGATCACGGCACAATGCGTTACCACAGCGCTATCTGGTTATGTGGTGGGGCATGTTGTAGGTGTGTCTGGCGCAATAGATGTTCCTTTGCACCTTTGGATTCTGTGCCGGCTTTATTGTTTGAATCGGCTCAAGGCCCAAGTATGTCGGCTGCTGAAAAACAGTGATAGGTTGTGTAATGGATGGACGTGTATGAATGTTCTAAATATAAATGTTATTGGGAAAAAGTCGCTTGCAGACATTTTAGTCCAAATGACGCGCAGCGTTTTGCTCTGTATGTTTAGTTTAGTAAGTGTTTCAATTCAAGGAATGTTGCACAACCACGAATGCTCTGATTGTGTATGAATGGGAATTGGGTACAAGAGCAACGCTGAGCTGAGTTTTGGATTTGGTGGCTCAAGTGCCTGTTGATATGTCTGGATCCACCATTGGATGTTTATTTTGACCAATGTCCGACCGTGGGCAAGGCCATGGCTTTCTATTTGATCAGTGTGGTCGGATACCGGGTGTAATTCTGAGAAGGTAGCTCTGAAATGTGTTCTCTCCATGCCCAATAGAGTCGACTATTGAATTCAATCACTAATGGCACGCATCGTTGATTAAATGATGTACAGATTTGTTTTTGGTCTAAGTGGATGAATGTGGCATGTGCTGAATTGGGGTACCTGGAAACATGTGTTATTGTAGAAACGAAGCAATGATAGTTGTACATCCTGTGAGCAACAGTGGGTCGTATTTCGAATTGTGTGACCGGTCTGCATGCACGCATCTCTGAAACTTGTACAGGTATGTATTCACTCATTGTGAAAACATGTGATCACTGTTTGATTCCTTAATTATTATTATTATTATTATTATTATTATTATTATTATTATTATTATTTTATGTGGTTGGATAATAAAATCATCCTTTCAAATACATATATACAAATACAATAGTTCATTTAATCAAAATTTCAGAATAATTTCACAATTACAAAATATACATCATTTCCATGACTATTCACTAACATAACTTAATACTTCATAGGCATGACATACATGGAATACATGATTTACCTTAATTTAAAGCAAAGGAATCACCATTACATTTTATTTTATATCAATATGTTTCCTTATCCATCCTTTCATTTTTTGGAAACATCACATCCAAGAAGCAAACTATTGCCACTCGAATTGCCAGTATAGAGCAATTGAATAATCTTTGCCAGATTTCACTTATTTTCATATTTACAGTGGTTGCTCTCTATATGATTCCTAAAGTGAATTTGCCTTAAGTTAGTCAGCATAGGGCATGCCATTATACAGTGCTCTAATGTTTCTTTTTCATCCCTATCTAGGCAAAAGCGACAGTAGTTTTCAGTTTTCTGTTTATATGTGTGTCTACATGTTCAACGATCAAGATAAGTACTGAGTATAGCTTCATATTTACGATACCATAACATGATTGTGTGCTCTATGTGCACGCATAAATTATGCCTACATAAATAACTCTATTTTTTTCCTTAGATGCTTCCATTCATTTTCACCAGATTTGAAATGTGCAATCACGCATAGGCCCTATGAATGTCATTAGCAGATTGTTGGTAGCGGTTAAAACAGACGGTATTCAAATACAGTGCACGAATATGAGAAGGATATTACATGTGATAACATAGTTATGTTACGAAAATATCATTGTGCAATATTTGTTGGCTGATTATGAGGTGTCAAGCTACAAGAAATCACGTGAAAGCGCTCCAAAACAATCTCAATCGAAAATCCACACGTAATGCGTGGTGGTGACGCTAAATCAGGCACACACAAAGCCCATGTCCTGCAAAGGATTTTAACACGCTGATAGAATTTTCCAGAAAACCAAAGATAATGTAGCCATGCAGCAGAGCCGTATCATGATGGGCACAAGGTAGTGCAAATTCTGAAGGAGGGGATAAGTGCCACCTAGGATGCAGTGGCCAGCCCATCTAGGATGCAGTGGCCAGCCCACCCCAGGCTCATTCTGTTAACCTTAAACCTGACTCAAGAAACTCAGAGATCTGATACGCCTGCACAGGAACACCGCCAGGTTTATCCTGCAGTTGATCAAGAGACCCAGGCATAGCGCCATAAATATAGGACCAGTTTTAAATCCTCTCCTCAAGGTTGGCTTTGTGCTCTTTCTGTGCCACTGGCACATTTCAATAAAAGGTTGGAATGCTGCATGGAGAGTAGCAAACCACATTTGGTGGTGTCCTCACTTGGCTGCTAGGTGCATGCCTGCAACATGCCCATCACATTTTACGCTGCACTACTCAGAATGTTATCTATGACAGTAAAGGGAGTTTCTGCAACACAGCACACTTCCCAAACAGCATTCATGCCTTGGACTACACAGATGCCCCTTTCTTCCCGTTCCAGTGCCTGGTAGGGAAGACGGTGTTCAGAGACCAGAAACAGCAGCACTCCATGAACATCCAAATGATGTGGGTTGATGACCTTGAAATCAGCCACTGTCGCATCCAGTTTCCTGGATCCACTCATGAAGAATGAATCCTGTCCAACAGCACCTTGCAAGCATTTATGAACACCCAAAAAGCTGACCGTCAAGGCTACTAGTTATGTGACAACTCCTGCACCCTCCATCATGATGGCTGGGCAAACCACCACACAAACACAAAACCTTAACTCTGTGCCATATCTGCATCCTTTCCTATTAAACCACCCTCCTTAATATTACGTCCACACACCCAGCTCCCTCTCCCTGCACTCACCCACGTGTTATTCAATAGTTAGTGAACCGGGGAAGACAGTGGCAAACAAATGGAACACCCACATCTTTGCAGGAATTATTTGATGGCCGAAAATGTCGATTCTTTTTGTAACCCTTTACACCACATATATATGTGGGGGGAGACCCCCGCATCCCCTCCATATTCATATTATACTCTACCCCCCCACATATATATGTGGTGTAACGGGGATAAAAAAAAAAAACTCGCCATTTTGGGCCGTCGCAATTCCCAGGACGACATTTTTGTATGATTCCCCAGAAGACTATCCAGCTCCTTTTCATTTTCCTTGCTGAGGGTATCTTCTTAAGTACCCCAGATCCAACAGGAACATTGGTATAATGACATTCATACAAGGACTTCATGTTTTGCACGTGATTGAAACCGATCGTGGTCACAACTTAAAGTAGGCGGCCCAATTTACATGAACTACTCTTGAGCCTTCAGGTAAGATGGATTTCATCTTTATTAAGTGCTTATTGCACATACATTCTGTAACACTGGGAACAATGACAATGGATATATAGGGAGAGGGAGTAACAGGATACCACACACTAGCAGTACAACTGAAAGGTCAGCAACAACAATCCCTATTTGTTCTATGTATCTTCTAAAAGGCTCGGAAGAGTGCTAGAGAGAAGAGTAAGAGCAGGAGTGTATCAACTGCAGAAAGTTCTAGTCTCAGTATCCTCCATAGACAAGGCTGACGTGGAGATGATAGAATGGCTACTGCCCATGTGTTTGTTTGACACCAGAGGCAATAGACCATGCACCCTTTGGTCTCACACATACAATGGCTTTGGAGGGTTATAGCTGAGACCAAACCATCAACCGCCTTGTGCTGCTTTTTTGAGAGCTGCCCCAGCTTCTTGGAAATGTGTGTCTTTTGTGTTTTTAGCCGTTCCTCTACCAGCTATTCAACAAAGCATGCCTGGACATTCTGCTGCTGCTCGAATATCAGGAACCTCCAATTGCTGGCCAATTTTGTGCAGCAGGGCAATGGCCACCAACGACCCCAGTGCACATTCCCCTATGCACTGCTGGTGGGAAGGTATCATCATCAGGGGCAGAATACCCTCCTGCAGCAAACACAAGATATTTGCTCATCATGAGTATTGATGGAAAGGTTATCTTTATGATGATGAAGATGAAGATTGTGGTGCTGGGAAGGTTCCTTTTTGTCATCTCCCCTCAATACGCTGGTTATGATATGATATGATTTGATATGCCATTTATAACGCGTCTGTACACAAGTGTTTCTCTGTGTAACAAGACAAGGCAGGGGAGACAGAGGGGACAAGACAAACAAATCTTACTAGGCCTTCTGTCATTCAGATTGTGGAAGTGCGAGAGCAAGTAATGTAAGGGGAAAGGGAGGGGGAGGGGGAGTGCAAGGGAGAGGGGAGGGGAAACAGGCAGCAATTCTCTGAGTAAGTTCAGCCAGGGAAGCATGGCTCTGGGTAGTGCACAGAGAACAAAGGACTGTATGGTTACAGTTACAGTCCTTAAGTGCATGGGTAGTGGGATGCTGGAAATACATCGGAGGGACAGGGCCTCTGTATCCTTGTCCTTTACTGCTGTTTATCGTGTGTTCTGTCGTGTTTTCCGCGCAGGAGTTCATGTGGGACTCCTGGCGGTGCAGCTCTCTTTCTTTTTGTCTGGTGAACGGACCCGTGGGATTCCCTTATAGCACCCATGGGTGGGGGTACAACTCTGTGCCCCTAGTGTATGTTTTTGGGCACCTGTGGGTAGCCCACAGAGCAGGGTATAGGCTGGTGGCAGCTCCATGCTGAATTTGACAGGAGCACAGAGTATCCTCCATTTTGGGGTACCCCGGCCCTGCCATTGGGATCAGTTGATTCCTGATGGAAAACAAGATGGCCCCGGTGGCCTCTTGCTTTCTATTACCCATTACCTTGTTTTCCCAAAGTCCTGGGAAGCCCTGACTCTGTCCCTTCCCCCTGACTGGCTGTTGGGTGGAAGTGCCCTATATGGTGTTGTTGTGAAGGCACACTCAGACTAGCTGGAGCCTTCCCAGTGATGTATGTTGTCGGTACCTCCTGTGGGTGGGACCTGGGTGAATAGAGTGTGTGACGAATATGCATTCTGTGTTGTGGGTGTCTAGTATCTGGTGGTTGACACAATGGCCCTCATTACGACCCTGGCGGAAATCGCGGTGCAAAATGCACCATGGAGCACGGCGGAAAGCTGCCGATAGCGCCATGGGGGTTGGCGGATTTTCCGCCCCATTCCGACCTTGGCGGGGCGGTAAATCCCCAATCCCCATTTTACCCTTCCCCATTCCCGTTTTTGCCCCATAGGGTATAATGGGAGTGGGGAAGGCGTTAATTACGCCACCGTAATATACGGTGGCGTAATTAACAACAAGGTCCCGTAGCGCCATGGATTTCTCCGCCCGGAAAAAACAGGCGGAGAAAGGCTCCATGGCGCTACGGGAACTCGTAGTAGGGCGGACGGGTCCACCGCGAATAACGCTGGCGTAAACCCACTCCGCCAGGGTCGTAATGAGGGCCAATGACTGAGACAACCCTGCCCGAAACCGGAATGAATGTAGCTTGGAGTGTTGAATGGCTCGGTACTTGTCCCAATACACATAACTTGTTGTGAGTGTCTGGTGAGAAGTGAATGGCCTGAATACCTCATGTGCCTGATTGGCTGCCTGCCGGCATGAATGCCGTAGTCGTGATTGGATGCTTGAGTGTGACCCAGCGGAATGAATGGGAGATCAACAGTATATCTGCGGACCTCTCACTGCTAGGAATCGTGTTCAGAAGCTGAAGTCCACTACGACGAGTAACTGGATTAAATGACGCTTCACCTTGAAGCCCTGCTGGACGAGAAGAATTGCTGTTGCTCTCCTTCACAATCTGAAAGCTGCTGTGCCTCCAAGGACTGACCCAGAGAGGACCTGGTAAGGCGCCCTCTTCCCGAGCTACGAGGGACCATCGCGCACAGCTGATATTTGCCAACGCTCCCTGGTAGACAGACCTATGACAGGCTGCCGACCCGATACGGGGACTGCTGCAGAACTCCAAGGAGAAGCACTCGGACTGTTGTCCGCCACTGTCGACGACCGCCGTTGCCGACCGTAGCCGCCATGCTCCCGTTTGCCTAATAACTTCAACTGATCATCGGACGCTCTCATCTGCATCGTCACCTGCTTGTCTCCCGCTGGAGAAGGCTGACCGTCGACGCGCCGAGGAGCATCCACCGGTGGGTTTCCCGCCACCTACAGACCGCAGAGATGCCGACGATTTGACGCCCTTGATGGGCCACAGTTCTTCATCATCTCTTTGCGGTCCAGAACTATTGTCACCGAGTTGCCCCGCACGCCTCTTCCTTGCAGGACGCCAACGCTCTGTCGTCGACGAGCACTGCTAGGAACGAAGCGGCCACTTCCCTGCCATAGTTCACCCTGTTCACCGTCGGACATTCGACGACCCGTGACTCCCGCCTTAAAGGGAGGGCACTCAAGAAGGGCCGTCGATTCCCCGACACCGAACGCCAAGTTCCCCGACACCTCTCGACAATCCGTGGCTCCCGCCTGAAAGGGAGGCAATCAAGAAGGATTGGTCGGTGCATCGTCGGAGAACTCTACTCCACCAGGTACATTGGGGAGGGGTAAAACCTTAACAGGAAGAAGTAAGACTATCGAACAATATATGGACTGGGCTTGTGCTATATATCTTTATTTACAGGTTGCCCAGGTGGGGGGATCTCCACACAGAACTGTGCCTAGCGGTAGGGGTCAGTATTCTGCCTATTGTTTCAACCATCTTGCGTTCCTTCCTATCTCTATTGCTGGTTTACTCGTTATTGATCTGTGTGACATTTTAACCGTACAGTTGATACACTTTAATGAGATTTGATAACATTAGTGGTACCACTCTAGACGTGTAAATATTGATCATTATTGACTTCCAAGTACAAAGTGCGTTATTGTGATCGTGTACATACATTTGAATATTAATTATATAAAGACTGTGTTTTCAGTAATACAGTGTGTGGACATTCCTTTGTGGGGGATCGGGGACTACACTGTACTTAAGAACCAGCCCGCATCACCTCCTGAGAAGCTAGGCCTTGATTGCTCGTCCATTGCTACCTTATAGAGAATCTTGGCTGGGGTCTTCTGTGCCTCTCCTCTATCATATAGAGAGCAGAAGTACAGACACCCCCTACCGGTCTTTACAGGTAGGTCCAGAGTCAGTGCAAGGGTGACTGATCAAGAAAGAGCCTGGCACCCAGTGAGACTCTGTGGCGTGGTGTTGGATGCATTGTTGTAACTGATGATTACTTCTACACACTCCCCAGTGGCACAGCCTTCCCTGGCAGCAGGAATCTAATTGCATCTACACCTTTCACACTTTGGCAGGGAAGTACTTTTTCAGTCTTTCTCCAGGAGGAGATCCTGGTGTATCAGAACATGCATTAGCTGATGCCACAGGAGTGGGTATGGGGGCTTTGGTGGAGTACCTGGGAGTTGTTATGGCTGTAAAGCCATATGTGGGAGAAACTGCAGAGTGTATAGGAAAATATGTTACCCTATTCTGAATTACAACAAGGGTAGCTCCATATTTCATCATCTACATTTTATCAAAGGTCTGAACTTTAACTAGGGCCAAGAGTGTGAGACTCATGAGTGAGCCTCAAGCTGTGCCTAGTTGATGTCAGTATTATAACACAAAAAGCACATGCCAACCAATTTGAATCATTTTCACCACACCACAGCAATGGACTAAATGTAATGAAAGAAAATTAACATACTCATTTGACTAAGATTCCCGCACCAAATACCCTTCTCCTCTACTAATATTTGATGCAATTTAGACCATTGCTTATGACTGTATAACATTGGCGCATAGGGGCAAAGTGGCCCATTTCATAAAATGTAAAGATATTTGAACTGCGCAAAGCCAACTGGAAATGTAGGAAATGTAAAATTAGATTTGTTTTGCAGTGAATATGTGACAGGGTTGAGATGCAAGTTGATTTTCAAACAGAATCCATTGTTCATTTATGAAAAGGCAGGAAGTGCGCTGGATGAATGAAACATTTTCTCTTAAGCGCTGCAGTTTGAATATCGATCAAAGGCACAAAGGAAATCACGTGCTATTTTAATGGGCTGATTTGTTAAGCAGTGTTTCTTTGTATGACACATGATTTTTAGAAAAATGATAGCAGAAGGACTAGCGAAGAAAGAGAGAAGACTCTGGGGCCCTTATCTCTGGCTGACTTTGAAGTGCTGAAAGACTGGCTTGTTCGTTCCACGGAGAAAGCGAGTGGCTATGATAAGAATTCTCCTGTAGTATCCTGTCCAGTAGACGAGAGAGGGAGTATCGCCAACAGATTTAGGTAATTATGCAGAAATTGAGGAGTGTGTAGTATACGTGAGAAAAGCTTACTGGTTGTGTGATGGAAATATGTGTTTTTTTAAGCGATTCACGATCTATATTTTATGTGAATTCCCATTCATGAAGTTAGATTTTGTTAAGATAACAAACAGGCTCCTTACTGCCAAGGATTGTGAGTGAAACAGTCAAGGCTTCCTCATTAGATTGTGCGGTAGCCAGCCAACAACAAATGTGTAAGTGAAGCTTAATATTAGAAAAACTATTAAATGTGTGCAAGCCCTCTGATAAAAATGCATTGTATCCATGTTCAAGCATAAGCCACTGTAAAGTAGTACAGCATAATTCAACTGTTAGGTCATTTTCTAAATGTTAACATATTGTAAAGCCACAAAAGAGAAAAATGAATTGGATTCATACTCTTATTATTTGTCTGAATTATTTTTAGCACATAGCCTGAGGTCCAACAGGTGGTAAGCCTATTTTACTGCAGGCGGTAATTGACATTGCCACATGTGGTCAAACATGCAATACATTTTCTTTTTGTGAATTGAGTTTTCATAAGTGCCAGGCATGCATGTGAGTACAGCTATTTGGTTGTGAAATGATCAGTGTATTTTGAAACACAGCCAAAAGGGCATAATGTGGTTTTGTACATAAGAGTTAATTATTCAGAGTGTACTAAGTCCAGTACTTGTGTACTGTTATTGACCCTGGTAAAATAACTATTAGGTAGTATTCTGAAGATATTCTCACCACTAAAAAGATGTCCCAATAAATGTACCACAATATATTACCAAGAGCTAACAAAAATACCACTATACCAAAATACCACAAGATACCATGAGATAATAAAATATAGACCAAAAAAGATCTGTAATTATTGGGTGTGGCCCTGCATCATAAAGCATAACCATATTGTACACTCTGAATTATAGCTCACTTGACTCTTGTTATTGGCTACAGTACCGCCATGTCCCAGATTCAGGCTGAATTTTTAGAATTGTCAGATTACCTAGAGAAAATGCTTTATGCTCATGCAAGCTAGTCCTCGGAAAATGTGACAACATGGAAAAGTAGGATTAGCACAGAAGTAGAAAAAGAGGCATTTGAAGGTATTTTTGATAAAGGAAGTATTGTGCATGTATGTCTCCTTCGACTGTTCCGAACGCCAGAATGCACAGAGGAGAAGAACTGCATCATCAGATTGTGCAGAAAACGTTTGGTTTCTGCTACACAGATCCATAAAGATGCAAGGGAAAGACAGTGAAGTCCTTAGCAAATTACAACACAGTTAGGACAATGAATGTGATTAGGTGCAGCAATTAAAAGCAGAATTAAAATAGAGGGAGCAAGACTCGGAACTGAAAGCCAAATGTAGCGACCTTGTTACTCAATTGGCTCAGAGAGAGAAGATACTTAATGACCGTGAGCAAGAATTAACCCATTTGAAACCAATATTGGATGATATAAGGCAAGACAAAGATGTTGCAATTTACGAAATGCAAACCCTTAGAGAAGAGAACATCGAAAAAGTTAAGGAATCCCATGCAATGGAACAGGAAATATTTAAATTACTGGATACATTTTTTAAAAAAAGCCAAAGCACTTGATCATTATCAGACACAGATCAATGAATTGCAAGCAATAATCATTAAGGTCAGGGATGAGAATTCTGGTCTCGGTCATGAAGCAGAACAGCTGCATCGACAGTGCAAGAACCTTGAAAAGAAAATACTTCAGCTCAAGTCTCAGGAAAAATGACAGGGTACTACATTCACTGGAGTTGAACTCAATCACAGACCTAGCCAAGGAAATGTACCACCAGCTGTCTACATGGCCAGACCTGGTTATAACCCAATGTTAGACTCTGACTCACCTACAAATATTCACACACATTCTTGCCCACATGAGAACAGGAATGAGCGACAACATGACACATACCAGAATGCATCATGTAGTCCTTTAAAAATGATTAAATATATCAAGACTTTGATTAAACCATTCAAAAGGGGAGGGATTGTTGTATGGAAGACCATTTAGAAGCCGTTCACAATACATTCAAAGTCCTTCAGATTCTAAGGGAACAATACAGGCAGTAATTTCACCTGACTCTCGATGCAACATCTGCTAGTATTATTTGTGGTCTCAATAAACGGACTGTCATGGGCAGACTTTGAGAGGGAGATTAGACATCTATTCTCACCTTACCAGTCTATACAGCAAGCCAATAAAGACACGTATGATATGACAGCACAACGAAATGAGTTCCCTCGACAATTCTTTCAAAACTTAAAAAGAGCATGTTCATGTTTTGATGTGATCTTTAACCATAACTCTGTAGAATTTTAAACTGCAAGAAAGTGTCTCCCAGTTAATTTATGAATTTGCTAGGGAAAAACCACTAGAATGGATAATAGAACATGAGACCAAACTGTATGAAGTGATATTTGGGCAGAAAGAGGAGGGGTCTAAGAATAATAAGAATAAAGAGGCAAAACCAAATTCTAAGGAATTCACAACAGCGATCTTGGAGGTAAAGTCTGTAAAGAGAGGTAAAGTCTGTAAAGATAGTGCTAGAATCAGCCCAAACCCAGGCAAAGAACAACATGACACCTAATCAAAGGGGTGTGCCTCCACAGAGGACGACACCCCAATCTCTTATGTTCGAATCCATTGATCCCAGCGATAGATGTTCTTACATTAATCCTAGATATCTTGGTATTTCTCACGGAGTGGAGTTTCACCATGATATGCCAGATTTAATAACAATCAAAATCAAATGTACAATGGCCCATACCAGACACTAAGGGCCCAGAGTAGATTTCACCCTAACACAATGGTGTATGGTCATCAAGAAAGACCAAGAAATGTGGATAGATTCATTGAAAATGGAAATCAGCATAGGGAACAGTTCCCACCAAAATAAAAGACAAAATATGAATTATGTACCTCACCAATATAATCAATCCCCACAAGTGGTCGACCATAGTCAAAGGATGGTCACGCCAAGTTCTCCACTGCCTGTGTCACATGAATTCAGAGGTAATACAAATAGAAATCAATCTCCTGAAAGTTATCAGAGCAGGCCTAATCAGGGTGAGTTTAAACATAACCGGGCCACATCACAATTAGAGGAATTCAGAGACATGGACAGGTTTCAATGCTTATAGGCCCAAGTCAAAATGTTGCCTGAATAGATAGGACAATTATGTGCAGTCCAAAAGCAACAGCTTTGTGAAGGGACAGAGGGTCATAGGAGTGCTTGTTGTCGCTGCACACACAATCACTCCTATGACCCTCTGTCCCTAGCTAATCACCTCTGCCCTGATGGGAACACAGATGCCCATGAATTGTCCTTGAATAAAAATACTGAATTGCTTGCTGATTTAAAAATGAGAAAACAAACAAATGAAAGTGAGACATGGAATTTCAACACACACAAAAAGGGAGTGTGGTTCAATATGGTGTTGAACCAGACCATTCAGGTGTGTGAAGATGAAGAAAAAAAAGGGGAAATGAACACGAAAACACAAAGATCAGAGAAACAGATTTAACAAGAATATCCAAGAATATCCAATGTTAAAATAAAACACAAAATGAGGAATTAGGTTCAACAGATAGATTATCCTTGATGATAATCAAAATACTGCTGATACCCACACAGAGGAAACAATTGCCCAAAAGGCGGGTGCAGGTCAGTCAGCTGAGGGGTATTTTGAGCCACAAAAATTCCAAGGGACAGAAATGGCAGGCCCCGTACAAATGCAGACAAGTGTTAGATACCAGAAGCTGACATGCTGTTATGTGACACTTGTGAAAATACCCAGAAAGGCACAATGAGAAATTGGGGTGTGAACACTAGTGGTCCCAGGACAAAGGGGCAGTCAGTGGCTACACTCCAAATGGGTTCTGAGCCCAGAAGAATACACAAAGAAATTCAAAATTAAGTGGGCAAAAATAAGGTTACAATAGCTTTTTATATACCCATGTGTCATGCCAAAAAGTAAAAAAGAGCCATGAAAGTCCTGAAATTAATAAAAATACACATTTTTATTGCATACTAGAAGAGGATAAGGATAGGTACTATGCTCCTATCACTATTGAAGAAAAATGTAATGCATTTGCAATGATTGACAGGGGTGCCCAAGCAACAATAATGTCAAAAGAATGGGTGGTAAATAGATATGAAGCCAAATCCCACAAAATCATGTAAAGGTAAGGCAAAATGAAGGCTCTGTGAACAATTTCTATGGGCAAGAAATACCTATCGAAGGAGTCACTGAGATTGACATAAAGACAGGTAAGTATCAGATGAGAAAGAGGGGTTGGTCACACCCATTAATGAAATAGCCTTTCTCATAGGGCAAATTGTCTGAGAAGATTATTACCACTGTGGTAAAAGGAGTAGTGTCGTCCTTAGCTAAAAAGCCATTGAGGGATAAGAAAATAATGACTCAAAACATCAGTGTACAAGAATGCAACACCAGTGCTGAATCAGAAAGTGCAGTGGACGTATATCTCCAGAATGGGTGTGTGCCCAGTGTCACTGTCATTCTCATGTGTTAGGATGAAATGCAAGGAGAAAAAGGGAAGCCATTTTTGGAGATTTTTTTGGACCCTAAGATAAACTGGCCAACAGAAATAGATGAAAACACATTGCATTTATATATAAATGAAGACAAATGCAAAAAATAAATTATTACAGAGGTAAATAAAGAAAAACACATTTCAACAATCTCAGAAATACACATGGGAGAAGGGCAGCCCTGGATCCCTATCCATGTTAAAGGGCATTCTGAAATGATTGAAGCTACTTTGGTGCTTGAGCAATAATGGAGTTTCATAGAAAAGGTACTCCGCATATACTTGACAGAGAGGAGATCACAAAGTTTAAAACAAAGAACCAACACATCTTTGGCCTAGATGACCCCGAGTTAGGGGAAGGAATTGTAAGAAGATACATATTAAAGATTACAATTGGCTAAAAGAGCATTTGTCACAATGTGTGGATCGTGAGCGGGACACAAAGCAAATTTTATTTGGGAAATGACATCATGCACAGAATATGTATGGTATTAGACTTTCTAAATCAAAAAGTCTGGTCTAGGTTGGGTGGAGCCGCACCTGAATTTGAAGACAAAAGACAAGCTTACCATTGTGCCCAAATTACAGCATATGCAATTGTGCTTCAAGTGAAAAAGGATGTTACCATTCCTGCTTCTAACAGACAATTTGCAGTAGCATTAAAATACAGAAAGGGACAACAGATAAAAGATTCTGATGCCTTTGTATGCCTAGATGAATCCATCAAGCTACAAGGGTTAGAATGCTACTATACACCACTGATAGAGATTGGGGATGGACCAATTCAAATCCTGCTGGACAACAAAGGGTGTCAAACTTTCATATGGAAGATAATTCAGCATTTGGAATGGCATTACAGAAATCCTGCTACACTGCTGATTTGAGTAACCCAGTGATTGGGAACATCCCTGAAAGCTATGTGACTGCACAGGGTGAATTAGCAGAATCATTGGAGTTTAAGCCTAAAAGAATCTTTAAAGTTATGTCTGTATACCCTTAGGAGAAAAGTGAAAAGGTGTGCTGTCATCAGGATGATTGTATTCTATTCAAATTAGGTGAATCTAAGACAGAAAAACAGCATATGGAAGTGGATGTCAATATTCCAAAAATATTTGAGGGTAGCGACTCTCCAAAGAGACATTGGGCCTCATTACACGGACGGCGGTAAGGGTTAACGGTCACCGTTAATGGCAACGGTGACCGTTAACCCTTACCGCCGTACTACGAGGTCCCTTTGCGGGTTGGAGGATTTAATGCCTGCTTCTTGCAGGCGTTAAAATCCAACCCGCTAAGGGACCTCGGAGCTAATTACGGCACCGCAAAATTGCAGTGGCGTAATTAGCGCCTTCCCCATTTCCATAGAGCCCTGTGGGGCAGAAATGGGAATGGGGAAGGGCAATGGCGGAAAGGGGATTTACCGCCCCTCCAAACTTGGAATGGGGCGGTAAATCCCCTTTCCGCCAAGGCGGTGCCGGTATTTTACCGGCATGAGCCGTGGCGCTAATAGCGCCATGGCTCACCGCCTACCGTGTAATGAGGCCCATTGTCACACAGTTATAGAAAGTACAGAGGTTCCTCCTTTGGAGGATTTCCCAGAGTTCTCTAAAATGTTAGAGGAGCAGACTCAAGATGCAAATGCTTGCACAAATGAAAAAGAGAAATACCAATTGAGGAAAATATGTATGGCGTTCAAACATGTTTTTGACAAAGATGCCTATGACCGTGGGCTAACCGATTTGCATGTGGCCACACTACCAGAAGGAAATGGTAGGGAGCCAGTATTTGTGCAGCAATATAGGTTACCCGGGAGGGAGTATTGCCAACATATTTAGGTAATTATGCAGTAATTGAGGAGTGTGCAGTATACGTGAGAAATGCTTACAAGTTGAGTGATAGAAATATGTCTTTTTAAGTAATTCACAATCTCTATTTTACATAGATTCCGATTTATGAAGTGAGCTTTTGTTAGAATAACAGGCTCCTAACTGCCAAGGATTGTGAAAGAAACAATCAAGGTTTCCTCACCAGACTGTGCGCTGGCCAGCCAGCAACACATGTGTAAGTAAAGCTTAATATTAGAAAAGCTATTTAATGTGTACGTGCTCTCTAATCCATGTTCAAGTATAAGCAACAGTAAAGTAGTACAGCAAAATGCAACTGTTTGGGTTTGGTCATTTTCTGAATTTTAACATTTTATAAAGACACAAAAGAGAAAAACAAATTGGATTCATAGTCTTAGTATTTATCTGAGTTATTGTTAGCACAAAGACTGAGGTCCAACAGGTGGTCAGCCTATTTTACTGCAGGCAGTGATTCACATTACCACATGTGGTAAAACATAATATAAATTATTTGTTTTGTGAGTTGAGTTTTCAGAAGTGCCAGGTGTGCATATGAGTACAACTATTTGTTGTGATTTGATCAATGTATTTTGAAATGCAACCAAAAGTGCATAATCTGGTATTGTACATAAGATACCACAGGAGGGCATGACTTAATAATTCATAGTGGACTAAGTCCAGTGCTTGCTTTCCATTTGTGACCCTGGTAAAACAACTATTAGGTAGTATTCTGGAGCTAGTCTCACCACTAAAAAGATACCCCAACAAATGTACCACAATATATTACCAAGAGCTAACAAAAATACCAGTATACCAAACACCACAATATACCATGAGATACAAAAAATATTGCACAACAAAGATCTGTAACAAAACACTGCAAATGCAGACAATGGTTGTCAGAACAGTAGCTTTCTTGGCAGTAGATGTAATGTTTTTTCATGTTGAGGATGGTGGTCTCTTATTTAGGAGTTGTGTTTGCAGTGGTGTTGGATGCATGGGCAATGGCCCTGGTACCAGGAGCATCACTGTGACATGTGTATGGAGCTATGAGAAAATCAGGTAGCATGCATTTAATACTGAACAGAGCCAGGCCTGCATGTTTTGTTTGTGTGCCATGTGACTTAGCTGAATGGTCTGTTGCATGAAGATGACCAAGGGGCATCTTCACAATTATTTCTAACACTATTCAGTCAATTGCATCCCTAACGTGGGAGTGCACAGCAATGCTAGGCACTTGGAGTACTTTCACCTGATCTCCTCACCCCTTTTAACTAATGCTCAGTGCAAGCAATCACTGAACAGCACATGTTGTCAAAGAACAGGATCGTACTCATATTAGTGATAAAACCATTGCCTCATGTGCATATGTGTTGCTTTAATCAATGCATTCTGGTAATTGCAGATTGTATTTTCTTTCATAATTTTCAGTGCTACTGGCCCCAGAATGCAATTGTGATCCATATATCACAGATTTGTATGAAACCTGTGGGTTTTGAATTGAACTGTTCAAAGGCTGAAATGCTTGAATGTTTGCTGTCTGGCATGTGGTCACAAAAAGAGTTTGCAGTGAGTATAAACTATACATACATGATTTTCATTTAAATTCATCAACCACTGCCTACATTTCAGCTCAAAGTGGTGGTTCTTGATGGCCCCCAGACCAGAAAGGTTAAGAATCAATTTGGGCTTCCGATCCGTTGGATGGGGTAGTGGCAGCGCTTCACTTGCCCCAGCCCAGCGGCATTAGATTCTGATCAGCTTTCCACCACAAGCATCTGCATAATTTCCTTGAGTGTGTTCCATCTCTTCCTGATGACATTGGTGATCCAGAAGTTGGAAGCTACTGTTGCAGTCTTGTCTCGGAACCAGAATCATAAATTGCCTGATTCAGGTTATAAGGGCTTAAGTAGCCCTGCCTCTTCCTTGTCAACATTATTATTGTTTATTTTCTCTTAAAATGTTTTTAAGACACATGGTGCTTTTACATTCTATTCCAAACAAAATGTATATCAAACATTACCTATGAATGTATAGAAAACAACTAATCACAAAACAAATTCAAATTCTTAGTATCTGTCACTTTCAATTACAGATCTTTTCAAAAAACTAAAATATAATAAATATAAAGGCACAGGAGTAGAATAATATTATATTGTCTTGGAAACCAAAGAATAAAAAGAGTTAAATACAACTAAATTTAATAACATCTGCTCTTGCTGCCTATAAAACAACCTCTAGTTATTCAAAGATCTCCATCAGTACTTTCACCAAGGCTAATATGAGGGAGAAGTAGGATGTCATCAAAAGCATATGCCACAGGTCATCCCCTATGACCTCTGCAAATGAGGTGACAAATGACTCGAGAAATAGTATCCTTTTATCCGACACCAGTTGGCAGTCCATTATCAAGTGGTTCAGTGATCCTATTGCTGTGCTAAATAATTTACAGAATCTCATCTCTGGCAAAATGCCCCACTTAGAGCCCATTGAATCTAATGTGAGAAGACAATTTAAGTCTGAACTTGAAGTACCATTCTCGAAATCTAAATGAAGGACATTTTCTAACATACAATCTTGGCTGTTTCATGGGTAAGAACGCTATTTCATAACCCTTATATATTCTCGATCTGCCTACATCTTGGAGCTCATTATCAAGAAAAACTACTGCGAACAAACTATAAAGCTGTCCATTTATCAACTGCCATGTACTATCTCCCCTGAAGTGTTTGGACATCCATTTTGGATAGATGGCAGCCGTAAGTGAGTCAATGTAAGTCAATTGTGTTTCCAAGTAGGCTGACACACTACTTCCCTTGTCTTGTATAAATGGTAACAGTATTCACGCATGATGTAACAGTCTTTTCCCATTTCTGAATGCAGATGGTCTCAAATATCACAGGAGCAGAATTACGCTTAGCACCCGGTCAAGGGGCACAGCCAATCAGATTCCGCAGAATGCAGGGTGAACTCTCCGATCCCAATATTCCGAGTTCTAAATATTTCCTTTAATCCCCCCTCCATCCACTCACCTTTTGGCAGTGGCAACACTAGCCACCACCTGCAGCTGCTCCCCACCTTCCTGAGGGCTCCTGTTGGTTGTCATGGAAAGAAAAGAGGGGCTCCGTACCGCCTTCCCTTTCCATGGAAGCCATCTTGGGAAAAGAGTTTTCTTCGTTCAATGGAACGTGCTCAGTGTCCCGTTGAACAAAGGAAAAAAAAATAATTAAGCACCCGGGTTGCCACTTTGATAACCTGGGGTGCTAATGGCCTTAACACACGATCCAGTGGGCTAGATTGGGTGTTAACGCCACATTCATGCAGTGGTGAAGTACACATTGTGCAGAACAAAAACCCACCTAACATATCATAAGGGCCCAATGTATTTGCAAAATATTATGACATTTGACACAGAAAGTTCTAATCTAATGCATGATGGATTTTTGGCGTTTGCAGAAAAAAAGGTTGTGAAAAATGGACTTCATAAATATATATTTTTTTAATCTGTGGAATCCCTGATCAATAGTCATTAAACATCAGATATTAAAGCAAATGTAGCTTGTCCACTATTTGAAACTTTCGCCCAAGTTCTAAAATCTACGGGGAACATATGGAATGTTACCTTAAGTATCATTTGTACAATGTGTGCACAATAGAATAACTGTCAAAAAACTAAAATGAAGGAAAGACATAACACATTTCAAAATGTACATTTAGATGTGACAAAACCCCAGTGTTAGCCTGATGCTCCTATGACATTTTCAGAGGGATAGAAAAGAATATTATTGAGGAAAATATCATCCACAGCTGTCGCTGAATGTCATCAATATGACAAGATGTTTTAAAATCTACTTAATATGCTTTTGACAATGAATAGCTAATATGCAGCTCGTACTGAATGTTTCACATATGCTATTTACTGCTGATCAACTCTTCCTATAAGTATTCACGTGCTTGCCATAGTATTTCAGAAAGACGTCTGCATATTCATAAGAAAGAGTTTGTTTCAACACACAGACATTATATTGGAACTGCTTCAATGCATGGCATATCTGTGGTTGGAGCCCAATGTTGTATGATGAACTAACTAACTAATGGAACAAAGAATGTAGCAAAAAAGTTAGAAAGCAATTGCAACATTAGATTTTTTTAGTCTTAAATATACAATACTTGTGCCAGTGTAACACACCTTAAGGTGGAAGCACATAATATATTTTATGCCACCCAGGAGCTGTTAATTGAGAGACAAAAAACAAAGAAAAAACCTTAGTGAAGACAAAACAAGTGAAGTTTGATAATGATAATGAATTGTGATGTATACAGCACTATTGCGAAGGCTCTCTGCATACAGTATTTTTACATAAAATATCACCCAACCAAACATGTTACTCATTTATTGGCATTGAAAGCATAAAGGCTGAATTGTCCTTACCAGGATTCAAACCTGCACCGTGCAGATCACATCCAGCACTCACTGAATCAGCTGAGTTATCTTACAGGGTAATTCCCATATCAAACATTTTAAAAAAAAGAAATTCTCCACTCTTGGCCTTGATATCACTTATATAACTACTGACATCTAAACCTTGGTGCATTGTAGCATAATATTTCATGACGATTAGTTTATTAATACAGAGCATGGTGGAATGGTTTTGTGAATATGCAGCTGGGCGGTTTACCATTGCGTTAAGCTGGCCATTAGAACACCCCACGTACTTAACAGAGCAACACCCTTAATTTACCAATTTTGTTCTGAAATTTTGATGAGACCATCTCTGCTGCCGTGTGATTAACATTTGGATTCCCAACAAGGTATAATTGGAGTTTCAAGAAAAAACTTAAAAACTCAGGCTGGGCTTGGAACCTATGCACTCCCACTTCTTTCCTCAATGCATTCCCAGTCGTGCTAGGAAAGAGGCTTGTTCCTTTCCTTATCCACCAAAGAGGAGCAATTACAAATCCCCAAATCTCACTTCCATACGAGATGGAGGAATGGATTTTATAATCCAACAAATTTGCAGGGTAATTCATAGAATTTCGCACTGTAGGGTATTTTGTGGAGTTTTGGGGCCTGACGGTATTTTATTACCGCCGAAAAATAACTTAGCAATAATCACTCCTTGTATTCAGATTTGGCCATGTGCAACAATAATACAGTGGACATGCATTATTTCAGCACCCAGACATGCATATCTGGTATGCGTGGTTGGTATGCGTGGTTGGTGGTATTTTGGTGAGCATAATTCCCTTGTTTTATTTGTGGCCCCAATGTCCAGAATCCCTTATCTTTGCTTAGATTTTTCGTGTAATCACTAGAGAGACCTCAGACCTACATTTTAGGAATACCACATTTTCAGTGTTAGTGTTAGTGTGCCACCATGGGCGATCTCACTGACTTATTTACGACAGAGAGCTATATGTGGTAATTTTGTGGTAATTTCCACTACCTTATATACGGTAGGGAACTATGTTCAGAGAGTCCCTCTTCCCGTTGGCTCATGTACCTCCAACGAGCTATGCTACAAACAATCACTCTCAACTGTCCATACTGAATATGATCATGCACACATCTGTCTTAAAATGACAATTGCATTGTTTAAAAATCTCCCCTCATCATCAGCACTGTATTGGTAAATAGAAGACACACCACCCGTCTGCTTTCAAATATTTTTCTGTATTATAAAAGTTGCATTTAAACACGATCTCACTCTTTACAGAAATAAATAAAACAGCACATTAACAGCATTGTCTGTGATACACTGAAAAAAGAGAGGCGGAGAACAGAACACAATTTGCAACATTAACCTGTGATTAAGGCACCGGAATCTCCTTTCCTACTCTGACTGAACATTCTCGTACACACTCAGCTCCCACACTTATGTAATTACCTTATCTGTTCAGAGTTTTCTTCAGCTGTTCTCTTTCTGAATGTGGCTCCCTTGAAGATTAACCCCAGTGAAAAGGAGCGCCTTTCCTTCTCAAACCGGGGTCGTTGCCTGGAATTCTCAGCTTTTGCAGATAGGAATGCTCCAACCAGGAAAAAGGTCCTTCTCCCAGCTCTGCCAAATCTTGACTGCCCTTCTCTCTCCTCAAACTCCCCCCAGCAAAACTCTGATCACTCCCTCTAGCATGATACTTGCTATGACGCTGCTCCAATCAGAATCAATCATGCCATCTCCTCCTTCTCTACACAATGGCTCATTTTTATAGTAATACTTTGTAACCAACTGATTTCCTGTTCTTTCGAGCTCTTTTGCTTTCTGTAATTATGTGGACAGGGCAGCAGAGAAAAAAAAATGGATGTGCGTTTAAAAGTTCACTTTCAGAATAGGCCTAATTCTGCAGTGGAGACACATTTTTATTAGTGGATTATGTTAACTTTAGTTTCATTAGTCAGGTTAGTTATGAGTAATGTTAGTTATTATTTTCAAATGTGTCTCTCGCACCATAGGCATTTCAGGTGAAAAATAGTGTGCATTTTTGAATGTGCACGTGTGCTTTTAACTGTAAAAATAGATTTGCATCTTATATGTTAAAATCGTTTTTGACTGAATGGCCTGTCTTTCCTTGTTAATCTGGTAACACATATAGCAATGCACCGCACCCTTGTGGTGGTGCTGCAAAAAATAAAATTGCTACCTGTGCAGTAGTGCTGTACTCTGTGCTGTTTGCTACCTGTGTAGTAGTGCTGTACTCTGTGCTGTAACACGCCAAATATCCTTACATACCCTCCTTTTGTTTTTAGAATCTGGCTACGATCCAAGCCAATTCCTAAAAACAATTTGTTCTTTTTCTTCTTTTCACAATATATCAATCCAATAAAATGAATATTCATGTTCATCAATGAAAAAGTTGCAATCAATACAGTATTCATCTGAGTTCATTAGTTTACAAAATGTTCTACATTTGCCTTCTCAGTGGAAGTGGCATTACTCTAAGTTTAGATTTTACAAGTCAATTAAAAACAATGAAATAAAACAACTAACCAAAACAAATAATTAATATAACAAATTAAAATAAATAATTAAAATAATAAATACGTGGAACTCCATATGTCAGCACTCTTGTCTGTCTCTGATATGTCCCGACCATCGATGTTATTTGGTTCATTCGAGTACACTTTCATCTTGGCAATCTTAGATCCATAGGAGTCATCTTTTTTTAGCATTCTGGTTATCTTGTCTTCACCTCCACCTGGAGGCAGGCATCTTTTGGTCTTCATCCAGGGGACTCCAGGACTCCATCGTCTCCCATGGCCTCTGATCCCGGAACCTCCAACCAAATAATGTTAATTTTCTAAATCAAATAGAAAATAAA
This sequence comes from Ambystoma mexicanum, assembly GCF_040938575.1. Taxonomy (NCBI): domain Eukaryota; kingdom Metazoa; phylum Chordata; class Amphibia; order Caudata; family Ambystomatidae; genus Ambystoma; species Ambystoma mexicanum. The sequence continues at coordinate 1,244,643,962 of NC_090930.1, read as the reverse complement.
CAAATTAAGTACATAGCACAATACTAACTTCACCCTTTTGCCAAAAATAAAACATGCTTGGTAAAAATATTTCGTTTTTTTTTTTCTTTCTGAAATTAAACACAAGTTAAAAGAAAACAAGCACACATAAACAGCATTCGATATTTAATACATTTTCTCTCTGCACACCAACCATGAGCTTCCGTTATATGTGCATTTATTTATTTATTTATTTATTTATTTATTTATTTATTTTATATTATATATTTTTACACATACTACAGTGTTTATGTGCCATTATAACAATCAACTTTTTAACTTCTTTGTCACTGCCTCCTGATTGTACCCATTTATTTTCTCTTTTTGTGTTCAAGGGACTTTATCTGTTTCTACATGCTCAAGCTGCCTGATCTCATGTCTGGGATGGCATGGTTTGATTTGATTTACATGGACAAACTGCTCTATTGCTGTTTCACCTTCATTTTTCAAAACGTTATACACTACAGGAGAGACCTTATCTATAATTCGAAATGGCCCCTGCCAGGCTGCTAGAAATTTAGAATTTTTCTGTTTACTTTTTCCAAAATGAAACTTGTGCACCTGATCCCCTACACTGTATTCCTTTACTGATGTCTTTTTATCATAATACGATTTTGCACTGTCAGCAGCTCTTTCCAGATTTTTCTGCACAAAAGCAAATGCATGTTGCAAATGCCTCCTCAGTTCATCAATATATTCATGAACTGTGGATGCACTCACAAGGGTTTGCTCATGTGTTTTGTATAGTAGGTGTTGTGGTAACACCATTTTCCTGCCTGTTAAGACCTCATGGGGGCTAACACCTGTTGCTTTGGCAGGAGTCGACCTGATTGCCATCAAAACCAACGGTAAACGTAAATCCCAGCTGGAACCTGCTTCTGCCACAAATTTCTTTAAAATATCCACAACAGACCTATTGCTTCTTTCAACTGTACCTGAAGACGCCGCCCGATATGCGATATGTAGTTTCCTTTTCACACCTAGTATTTGCCATACCTTACTCATTAGAGTACTTGTGAAATGACTTCCTCTGTCTGACTCAATTCTTTGTGGCAACCCAAACCTTGAGAACACATGGTTCACCAGCAATGTGGCTGCTGTTTGCGCACTACAATCTGGTGCAGGAATGCATTCAATCCACTTCGACATCAAACATACCACACTCAAAATATAACGGTGTCCCCTGCTCGACCTTTTTAAAGGACCTACATAGACTATTTGCAAATCTGACCATGGGAGAGTTAGGCCTCTTTTCATCAATGGTGCTGAAGCAGGTTTAAATTGGGCGCATACTAGACATCCTCTAGTATATAATTCCACATCTTGGGACATATGTGGCCAGTAAGCATAATCTTTTAGTATTTCTAATGTTTTTTGTGAACCTTTATGGCCTGCGGTTATGGCATCATGTGCATGGTGTAGCATTAGTCCTCTGAATGAAAGGGGTACTACCCACTGTATTTGTCCTGTTATGGACTCTCTAATCATGAGTCCATCCTGTAATCTAATTCGTGTTTTGTTCTTTAATAGCACCCTCAACTCTTCTTTTCCCATACAATCATTTTACGTTAAAGGATTTTGTTCGGGGTCTATCAAATGATTATAATAGATTCCCAAAATTTGATCATTCTTTTGTGCCTCAATCAAATCTTGGTCTGGCGTGTCATGACTCCACTGCACCACCGGTTGATCTACCTCCTTTGGTGCTTTAGAACGTGTGACTGCATCAAATTGTATTTCACCCATTAAATAATCAATAAGTAGCAATTCTCCCATCACAGCCCCAATCTTAGCCAGGTGGTCTGCCTTATCATTTCCCTCCTTATCCTCTCCTAATGATTGCTACAAGCGCTGGAATGCCCTGAAGCGCAGGGCAAAGAAAAAGCTGGCCTCAAGTCATGCCGCTACTCTAGTGACTGGAGGTGGGTCTCCAGCATAGGACATTGAACTCACTCCACATGAGTATGTTGCTGGGACCTACGTCACGGAGGGACAGATCCAAGGCATGGGAGACCTGCCAGATTACGAGGCATTGCCCGGTGAGTGCACATGCATGTGTGTGTCATCCATGTGCATGGTGTGTGTGTGAGGGCTTCTGATTGAGTGCCAGGTGAGGGTGTGTGTGCCTGAGTGGTTTGGGTCACCCATGTGCTTCATCCAATACATTCTGCGCACCAGGATTTGGGTATTGCAGTATCCCTTCTGGCAACAGTAGACATTTAGCCCAACCTCACGCCAGTTGCCCTTGAAGTGTCATCTTGCCACAACATTGTTGCGTATTATTCTGTGTTCATTCAGGCTGATTGTTTGCATTCCACCACTTTTACTAGGTATTTCTCAATCCTATTGTCACATGTGTGACATGGCTATGGCACATGCCATCTGTTTGATGGCATGTGTCATGTATGTGTATTGGACATGCCAATCACAGACCAATGTGTGATGGCACTGCTAGCCAGCATGCAGCAAATGTGTTGGTCTTCCATCTTGGTGTCATCAATGTGTGCCATTTGCCTCCCCTTCATACGCAGTGACGGTGCATGCATGGGAGGGTTATAGTCATGTGGGACATGTATCAATGAAGTACTGGTTCTGTTGCTTCTCAGCCCTAATTGTGTGCCATGGTGCTAATGCCTGTTCCCATTTCTTTTCTTACATGTCTTTGCAGGGGATGACGCACTTGATACTGCTGGGGTTGTGGAGATGGTGCAGACCCAGGAGGTGTCTCAGGCCCGACCGGGCACCAGTGAGGGAGGTGGTGTGGTGGTGGGTGAGAACCCACACTTGCTGCAGACCATTATCTCAAGGGGAGTCTCTGGGTGCACCTCCCCCGAGCTCTATTCAGGTGTCGATTCGGATGATGAGACCTATGTGCGGTCGCAGGTAAGTGTTTCTGGGAGGGATTTGGTACTGTCCAACCCACCTGCACCAGGGGTAGAACCCTCAATGGGGATGTCAGTGTTGGTAGGTCCGCCTTTGGTGGTTACGGATGCAGGGTCACATTCCGCAACATCTGATCCTGTTCCTGGGCCAGCAGATCAGAGGGGAAATGCAGTCCTGCAGCCACAGGCAGTGACGGCCCAGCAAGGTGCAGTTCGCCTTGCCCCAGACAGGTGTAGTGCCCGCCGACGCGGTGGACGTATGCCACCTGGCAATACCGCATGGGAGCAATCCATATACGGTATGGCAAACCAACAGGCAGCATCATCTCAGATGATGGCTCAGGCCATGGAGAGGGAGGCCACTTCCATTGTCCCCCAAGAAAGGCTGATGGAACAACTACAGCAGGCAACAGACTCTATTTGCCAGTCACACAGGGAGGACATGTTGGCGTCCAACAGGGACAGACGGGCGGCACTGGAGACTCTGCGGGAAGCCATTTCTATTGAGTCCCAGGGCCACCGGGAAGCCCTGAGGGTGGAACTCAGTCAGCTCAGGGTGACTCTTGTTGAGCTTGAGGCTTCAACTGACATGAGGACAGAACAGCAGCTGGAGCGGCTTACACGTACGCTCTCAGCTGAGATGCAGGCAACTAGGGAGGAGGTCCGGGCATCCCGTGAGTTGTTGGATGGGGACCTCCGCACGATTATCCTCCAGAACCAGACCTTCCACACCCGCATGCTTGCTGCCATGGAGGACCAGACTAGGGATTTGCGTGGGCTGCCTCCCATAGTGCCACCACCTCCTGATGAAGCTGCAGAGGGTGAGGAGAGTGACAGCAGCGATTCTCTCACAATAGGGTATCCGTGCAGGCCATGAGCCCATGGAGGTGTTTTATTTTGCAAAATCCACACAGGTGGGTTTTGGTGTGCACCCTGTCCTCGGACCTCCTGTGTGGCCTCCCCCACACCACCTGGCCCATACATGGCCATTTTTGATTTTTGATTTATGATTTTTTTTTACAGTGTGTTGCCTTGTGTGGCTCCCGTGGGCATACGCTGTATTGTGGCTGGGTACAAGCAGGCTTGTCCTGTATTTGGGTTAGATGCTTGGGTTTGTGTGACACATACCCCTCCTGCGTCCCGTTTCCATGGGCTTGCAAAGGGTGTGCCCAAGTGACATTGACTTACACAGTGACGTTGGACTCCCATTTGTGGGCAGTCTTTAGTCAATACTGTGTATACATTCCTAGTGCATAGTGTTGTTGTATTGTACACTGCATGATGTATTGATATGTGCTTCTGCATCCATCTCATCTTCCTAATTTGCAGGTCCATTCCTCATGTCTTCACAAGGCGGTCTACTTGGGAAATGGAGTCCATGTTGTAAGCAGTGCACCTACACTTTTGCGTGGCGCTAACACTGTACAGTTGGAAGTGGTCGAAGTGCTGGCATAATCAGGTAGTGAGACTACCAATTTTTTAAATCCGTACTGTCATGTTTATGGTAGGTTGGAGGTTGTGTAGGTGAATAGTATTATTGGTAAATATTTGGTAATGTGTGTTGTTGGTCCTGCATAACTGTGAGCATTTCATGTGTGGCCAGTTTCCATTAGAGACACTGTAGTTTGTGACACTTATGTCATGTTGTGGGGATTAATTTGTTTGCTCTCACATAGCATGACATGCCATGGTGTGTTGTGTGGCGGTGCCGGGGAGGGGTTGGGTGACATGGCACTGTTCTCATGTTGTATTTTGCAAGTGGTCATTTGTGCTACATAGAAGTGTGTCTTTTGATGACACTGCATTGGTGGTGTTTGTGTAGGTAGGGATGCACACATTGTGACACTTCCAGGTGAACAATCTCAGGCTGCTATGGTTCTGACAGTTGACTGTCCCTTAATTCATCAGAATTGTCAGATTGAGTCATCATTGATTGTCAGATGTTATGTGCCAGGGCTGTGTGTACTCCACAGGGGTGTTATTTCTATGTGAAGTAATTAGCCACCAGCTGCGTATGGGCTGCCTCACCCCGTGCCCTTTCCCCTCCCATGCGCAGCAGGCGTGCATGTGGTTGGGGATGTGGGGGCACCACCATGTCCACAGCCAGGCCCCAGCATGTTGCAACATTGTGCAGGACACATGCTGCCACTATGATCATGCACACTACTGGGGGAGCATATAACAGCTGCCCGCCAGAACCGTCAAGGGAGAAAAAGCGTGACTTGAGCACTTTGAATGTGCGCTCCACTATGCCCAGGGTTGCAATATGGGCTGTGTTGTATCTTACCTCGGGACGCGTGATGGGGTTCCGAATTGGCGTCATCATGTGGGTGCTCAGAGGGTAGGCACTGTCCCCTGGGGAGGTGGTGATGGGGATCATTAGTGGGGTAGTGATATTACTCTGTATCTGTCATGCATGCGTGTGCTGTGGCATTTATACTCACCAAGCAGCCATGCATCGCCATGCCGCCCAGCTTCCATGTCCCGGTTTAGGTGATAATTCCCTTTGGCATCACATACTACCTGGACGTTGATGGAATGCCAGTGCTTGCGGTTTCTATAGATGTGCTCAGATGCCCTGGGGGGACGTAGAGCCACATGGGTGCAATCAATGGCACCTAGCACTTTGGGGAATTGTGCAACCCTGTAGAAATCCTGGCTGACAGCCTGCCTTTCTGCAGGTGTTCTGGGCAGGTATATGTGCCTGCGGACTGATGGGCATGCAGTGATGATGGCCAACACCTGGTGTAGGCACCGTGACTGCGTGGCCTGTGACACCCCCCCACTATGGCACTTGTCCGCTGAAATGATCCAGTAGCCAAGAAGTGCAGTACATTGAGGACCTTCACCAGGGGGCTGAGTGCTTGGGGGCACAGGGTGGGTGATGTGAGGTCATCCTCCCACTCACTGGCCAGGTCGAGTATTATGTGAGGTGGAAACCTGTACCTCCCATATACCTGGTCATCAGGCATACCAAAAAGGCTGGTTCTGGGTGTAAAGATTCTGGCCCTGACTATCCTCCTCCTCCTCCTGCGGTATCCCACGGCCACTGCTGCTAGGAACGGTATATTCATCCTGGCGTCTGAGCTTGTTTGTTGTTTGCGCACACTTTTATGCTGTGCGTGACGTGCGCCTGCTTCATGCTGGCGTACGTGTTTCCGAATTGGACCTTTTTTTTGGCGCGTTGTAGGCGACCGTGTAAATCTTCCCGGCCACCCCAGGAATACACGTAACACGCTCTCCCGGGCCCAGTCGCGTGTAAATATTCCCGCCCACCCCAGGAATACACGTACCCCACTCTACCAGGCCCAGTCGCATGTGGAAGTTCACGCGAACCCCGTAATACATGTACCCTGCTGATATCGCGTGTGGAAGTTCACGCGGACCTGTAATACATGTACCCTGATGAAATCACGTGTAAGACGACCCGCGCACCCCTGAAATACACATACCCAGGCCATTCGCACTGCTGGGGGGTGGGGGTGCAGGGAGACATGAGTGGGGGCCTGGTGGAGGGTGCCCCTGGATGCTGGGGGGTGGGGGTGCAGGGAGACATGAGTGGGGGCCTGGTGGAGGGTGCCCCTGACTGCTGGGGGGTGGGGGTGAAGGGAGACATGAGTGGGGGCGTGGTGGAGGGTGCCCCAAAGTGCAGGGAGACATGAGTTGGAAATGAGTGGGGGCCTGGTGGAGGTTGCCCCTGGATGCTGGGGGGTGGGGGTGCTGGGAGACATGTGTGCGGGCCTGGTGGAGGGTGCCCCTGGATGCTGGGGGGTGGGGGTGCAGGGACACATGAGTGGGGGCCTGGTGAAGGGTGCCCCTGACTTCTGGGGGGTTGGGGGGTGGGAGACATGAGTGGGGGCCTGGTGGAGGGTGCCCCACAGTGCTGGGGGGTGGGGGTGCAGGGAGACATGAGTTGGAAATGAGTGGGGGCCTGGTGGAGGGTGCCCCTGGATGCTGGGGGTTGGGGTGCTGGGAGACATGAGTGGGAGACTGGCGGGGGTGCCCCTGAATGCTGGGGGGTGGGGGTGCAGGGAGACATGAGTGGGGGCCTGGTGGAGGGTGCCCCTGACAGCTGGGGGTGGGAGACATGAGTGGGGGCCTGGTGGAGTGAGCCCCTGACTGCTGGGGGGTGGGGGTGCAGGGAGACATGAGTGGGGGCCTGGTGGAGGGTGCCCCTGACTGCTGGGGGGTGGGGGTGCTGGGAGACATGAGTGGGGGCCTGGTGGAGGGTGCCCTTGGATGCTGGGGGGTGGGGGTGCAGGGAGACATGAGTGGGGGCCTGGTGGAGGGTGCCCCACAGTGCTGGGGGGTGGGGGTGCAGGGGGACATGAGTTGGACATGAGTGGGGGCCTGGTGGAGGGTGCCCCACAGTGCTGGGGGGTGGGGGTGCTGGGAGACATGAGTGGGGGCCTGGTGGTGGGTGCCCCTGGATGCTGGAGGGTGGGGGTGCAGGGAGACATGAGTCGGGGCCTGGTGGAGGGTGCCCCTGACTGCTCGGGGGTGGGGGGGTGGGAGACATGAGTGGGGGCCTGGTGGAGGGTGCCCCTGACTGCTGGGGGGTGGGGGTGCTGGGAGACATGAGTGGGGGCCTGGTGGAGGGTGCCCCTGGATGCTGGGGGGTAGGGGTGCAGGGAGACATGAGTGGTTGCCTGGTGGAGGGTGCCCCTGACTGCTGGGACTTGGGGGGGTGGGAGACATGAGTGGGGGCCTGGTGGAGGGTGCCCCACGGTGCTAGGGGGTGGGGGTGCAGGGGGACATGAGTTGGACATGAGTGGGGGCCTGGTGGAGGGTGCCCCTGGCTGCTGGGGGGTGGGGGGTGGGAGACATGAGTGGGGGCCTGGTGGAGGGTGCCCCACAGTGCTGGGGGGTGGGGGTGCAGGGAGACATGAGTTGGACATGAGTGGGGGCCTGGTGGAGGGTGCCCCTGGATGCTGGGGGTGGGGGTGCAGGGAGACATGAGTGGGGGCCTGGTGGAGGGTGCCCCTGTATGCTGGGGGTTGGGGGGGTGGGGACATGAGTTGGACATGAGTGGGGGCCTGGTGGAGGGTGCCCCACAGTGCTGGGAGGTGGGGGTGCTGGGAGACATGAGTGGGGGCCTGGTTGAGGGTGCCCCTGACTTCTGGGGGGTGGGGGTGCTGGGAGACATGAGTGGGGGCCTGGTGGAGGGTGCCCCTGACTTCTGGGGGGTGGGGGTGCTGGGAGACATGAGTGGGGGCCTGGTGGAGGGTGCCCCTGACTTCTGGGGGGTGGGGGTGCTGGGAGACCTGTGTTGGTGGGCAGTAGTGCAAGGTGACATGTGGGTTGGCTGGGGGGAATGGCCATGGTGGATGGGCTGCCTGCGGGACATGTGCAGGGGTGCAGGGTAGTCCCCTGTGGTGTGGGCTGCCTTCAGGGGCCATGGAGGGTGTAGAGGGAACACCTGGGAGGACGCACATGGCCAATTCACGTGTAGTACCCCCCGGCACCCCCGAAATACACGTAGGCTGCTGGATTCGCGTGTGGAATTTCCTGCGCACCCAGAGTACACGTACCCTGCTGAAATTGCGTGTGGAACTTCACGCGCACACCGAAATACACGTACTCTGCAAATTTGCGTGTGAAACTTCCCACGCACCTTGGAATACACCTACCCTGCTGAAATCGCGTGTGAAACTTCACGCGCACCCCGAAATACACATACCAAGGACAATCGCGTGTGGAACTTCCCTCGCACCCCGAAATACACGGACACACTATTTTTCACACAGCGGGTGTCCGTGTTTGTCGGTACCCTTTTGCACCTCATTTGTCCTAGAGGGCCACAGTATGGATCATTCATCATAGCTGTATATAGGTGCTTTTTGTTAGCGCACATTTTGGCGCACATTTATTTCAGGCGCAGGGACGCTACTGCCTGCTTTCTTGTGGCGGACCTGTGGGGGTGCAGGGAGACATGAGTGGGGGCGTGGTGGAGGGTGCCCCACAGTGCTGGGGGGTGGGGGTGCAGGGAGACATGAGTTGGAAATGGGTGGGGGCCTGGTGGAGGGTGCCCCTGGATGCTGGGGGGTGGGGGTGCTGGGAGATATGAGTGGGGGCCTGGTGGGGGGTGCCCCTGGATGCTGGGGGGTGGGGGTGCAGGGAGACATGAGTGGGGGCCTGGTGGAGGGTGCCACTGACTGCTGGGGGTGCAGGGAGACATGAGTGGGGGCCAGTTGTCGGCTAGCGTGTGGGTGTTCCGCACTTTTTCAGCGCACATCCAATATTTTTCTCGCGCACGGACTTCCATGAATCGATGTGCGCGGGTTTCCCGGCAATTTTCGCACTTGCACTGCGATTCGCACATTTTGGCACCTCTGCGCCGGAATTTTCGGCGCACATTAATTCCATGAATCGGCATCTTAGACATTTGTCCAATCTTTTCCCTATAGGTTAGATATAATATTAGCAGCCTTCTAAACTAAGAGTAGCTCTCTTAGCAACTATTTTTATATGTGGGATCTAGATGCCACTGTTAGCAAATGATAAACCCTCATCATTCAAGTCACTCAATTTGTCATTGACATACAACAAAGCACTATAGATAGCGCCATGTAGAAGAGATGGGATAATCCTCGCTAAGGAGTTATGGGGATTAAAATCAGAAAGGAAGAGGATAAATAGTAATGGGGCTAGTGGACATCTTTGCCTAACCATCTTGTTTATTAGAAAAATCAGAAGAATAATCATTGGTCCGAGAGCAGCATACCACAGCTGATGTTTCCGCATTCATCAGTTGGATCAGATGTAACAATCCCAAAGGAACACCAATCCTAGGCAGCATCAGAAAAGGCTGCTCGATTGTGTTGAGTCCTTTCTTGATACCTGCTTGCTTGTCTGGCGAGATGTAATGATGCAAAGCCCATTCCTCCATACTTAGTCTTAGGCATCTAATAAAAACTGTGCATGAAGCATCTAGATGTGAGACTAAGTGATGACAATGGGGATACATTATTGAAACTTAGTTGAGTAAAGGGACAATCAGGCTTCTGTTTCGTGATGTTTGGAGAACATGTGCCTAGACTATTACATTAAAAACATGTACTAAGAAAGCGACTCACCACTCTGGGAACTACTTAAAAACATCTGGCCTTAGGCCTGGTGGTCCAAGGGCCTTACCCATTTGAGCCAACATGATACTAGAGACAATCTCCTGAACAGTGGTCGAAGTGTACGAAAAGAAGTAGTGGAACTATGTTCCCTACTGGCCTGCAACGCTCCCCACAAACCCATTGCCACACACACTCCTACGCACAATGCAAACCCCAAAACACATGCTCCTGCTGTTTAGGTGAACGCTCAGTGCAGTGCACTGAAAGTGAAAGTTTCAACATCTTCCTACACTTTTATTTTAAAATGAAACCATTCCAGAACGGTTTATTTTCAAAATAAAAGTATAGGAACTGTAAAACTTAATGAATAGAAGTAGAGGAGCACCGCTCCCGACCGCTCCCACCCACTTCGACCACTGCTCCTGAAGGATACAGCTAATATCTTCTACATCCCGATTGGCTTTCCAGTAGGCCATTTTATCCCGTGGGGAATGTTGGTATATAATATCTTTGAAGTGTGACATCCAAACAACAGGGAGAATTTGAGTAGTGCTACCCTCCTCTCTCTCGGCAAAGTCCCTTGAGATCAACTTCCAAACGTCTTTAGCGTGGTTTGCAGTAACTGCCCTGTCGAATAAACCCCACTTTTTTCAGTTTATGTGCATGAATGAGAACAAGTCTTTATTTCATGTGTCCATATGGGCATGTGTAGTTGTGGCAATAGCACTGTGACAGTGTTAGTCTGAGTAAGTCGCTAGGTGGATCTATAAGAGGTTTCACATTTTTAGGTTTGCATGTGCACCATTCGGCATCACATAATGCACCTGAGAGTGAAATGTGTACTTTATTCTCTTTTTTTCTGACCCAAAATTATAATGTTACTGTGATGAATTGATTTCTGCCCTGCAAGAGTTCAAGGACAAGGAGAGGTTAAAGTGCCCACTCAGTCCTCACACCTCTACAAAACAAGATGCAATTAATAAAGCTAAACCAGGCACACTTAAGAGATATTACCCAAAAGAGAGGAAGTGGGATCCCCCTTTCAAGTATTTAAATTGTATAGATCCATCAACTACTGTTTGAGGTGCAAATCAGAATCCACCATACACTTGTGGCAATATTATTTTTTGCCACAAGTATATGCTAATTTTATAACAATTAATGTTATATTAAATAATTTTGATAACAATAAAATTGTTATCAATTTCTAATAATACTAAACAACTCAATATCTTTATCAGTGATCTTTATATGTAGTGTATTTCAGGCAGTTGCTCAGAGACAGACATGGACTTGGCCAATGCATTGGTCCTTATTCAGGATGAACTTTAAAGAAAGAGAATAAAATATAGTCGGAATTGTCCTCTTAAGTTCTCTATACAATCTAAAAATAATGCATAAAACAAGAAACATCAGTAGTCACTGTATGGGGACATTAGGGTCAGGATTGACTTACAGGAGTGGTGATGAAGAAGCTGATGCTTCGTACAGTTACTCAAGCGATGCCAGACAGCAGTACTTCTTTGATTCAAACCAAGGCAACAAAGCCATTCAGCAGGCAAGGGGCACTGGCAAATGGAGTCAAACATAGTGAAACAGAAAAGGGCAGTTTCAAGAGCGATATATGCTAAAAGCAGCTTCAAAGGGTCCTGGAAGTACAGTCAATGTCAAATCTGCTCGAATCACAGTTTGAAACGGTTCAGCATTAAATACAAAGGAATCCTGGCTGTTCAGTCTTTTAGGAGCTTTGAATCCCACTCTAGGGTCTCAAGGGCCAAAGTGAGTCTTTTTCCCAGTCCCGCAAACATGGGTGAGGCTAGCACACACCATCAAGGGTATTTCAGAACAGTGAGGTCCCAGGCAATAGTGTGGCTAGCAAAAATGTGGTCTTGATCCAGCAGCAGAGTATACCACCCCCCCCATAGTCCCAGGGGATGGTTAGGGGCAGAACTTGTCTCTGCCTTGGATCACCTGCTTTCACCTCACAACTGGAGGACTTTAGAAAGGACTGTTATCTCAGCAGGGTCCAATGAATTATTTTCCAGGTTTGGATTACAACGATGATTGAAAGAAGTGATGTAGTACCCTTTCTTTTAAAGGTAAAAGTCCGCAGGTGACTGAACTAAAGCTATCCTGCCTTAGTGGTTCATTAGCTGTACTTGAAAGAAGTGGACTTTACTCTTCTGACATCACACCCAAAGTGCTTTACTCTGTAGGAAGCGCAGGGGATAGGAAGGATAGAGAGAGAGTCATAGAGAAACACAATGTTGGAATTCTTCCTCCACTGTACAGAACCCTCCGGACTACTCTAACCCCACCCCTTCCTTTCTCACTATGATCAAAGGCTTTTAGAAATAAATCATCCTGGTGTGATCCTATGCCATTTGAATGGGTGTGTTCCTTTAATGTCTGGGCCCAGATCAGCGTCTCTAGCGGAGGTCATTACCTACTCTCACAAAGAGATCAAAGAAGCGGTCTGGCCATATAGGTTCTTGTCCCATCATTTAGCAGGCTCAGCCTGTCTGTCCGAATACACATCACCTTGCATTGCAATTGACACATCTGGGATATCAAATTAAACCTGGCTTCAATGATCAAAGGTAGTGCCATGCACTATTCCTTAACCCAGACGTAGCTATATTTCAGAGTTTAAAATGCTCCATCATGGGCTATTAATGATCATCATAGTTTTGGTACATATCTTAAATGCAGTCCCTATGCTGCAGAGACTTGTCTGTCACTGCAGACGTCAAATGGGCCAATGTGACCACTGAACCTGCTCTGTGGCACTGGTCAAGCAGTCGTTGCAAATAAGGACAATGATGAACCAGGACCTAGAGACACACTATGGTTTTGGCATGGAGTAGATTACACTTTCAGAGATGGAATTACCCACATTATTGTATTACTTAATAAAAATTAAAACAAGGGGTTTCACACCATTTCAAGATGGCAATTCATCACAGCTAACCACACATCTCACCACTATTTTGAACGTCCGTTTTAATCTCTAATAGTCAGGGGATAAAGCAAGGCCAGGTTCTGCAAGTCATTCAGCAGGAATGTAAGTGCCTGCACGTGTATACCCTGACCACAATGAACACAAGAGTACCTTTCAACTACAGTCCTTACCCAAGTATGGTGGATATGCAGCTTGGGGAGAAATGGCCGGTCTCTTCTAGAATCTACATTTTAGAAAGATGGATATAGACTGTTGCCAGATTGTGGGCGATTGGAAGGAATGGTAAAAATGAGGAGGACAAACCCATCACATGAAGATGGTGAGATGTGAGATTAGATTGGAAGACGGCAGCACAGTTCATACAAGCAAGGATAGCAGATCTGGAATGAAATTCGGCAGCCAATTGCTGGCAGGCTCAAATTGGAGACAAATTAAGGAAGCAGCCTTGAGAAAGAATTAATAGAACAAACAAGGACTGCAACTTGGGATCCAGGATTGCAATTAGCTGAGGGAGGTTTGAGGCATTTGATACCAATTTGGAAAGACGCAATAGACGGGGTCTTCAGGGAAACAAACAGCAACTTGTTTGTCTATGCCTCTTTCACTCCTTCCTGTTCCCTCCACTTCCTCTGGAGACAAGCAGTTTGGGTGTGCCAGATAGTGGGAAATTGGGATGTCTATAGTTTCTTCTAGCTCTGCAGGTTCAAAAGCTCAGGTGCCCGGTGCCACAGAAATTGCAAGGTAGAATAACTTGACCGTGTATAGAGATAATGCCGTGAAAGTCTGCCGGTGACCCCTTACATGTGCCTGCACATCCAAAACGAACATTTCCACAGCAACCAGGATGTCAGAGGGCGAGAATGTGAAAGTATGATTCTTATGTACTCAAGCATTCAGGCATGTTCCATATGTGTTGGTAGAAGAGAGGTTAGAACACTCTCTTAGAGTATCCATAAATGAACTGAGAGCCCAAAATTGTATCCTGCAGAACTTCATAATCAACTGGGAACCAGAGGCTGATCCATTTTAACACTTATATTTTTCAATTTTGAGTACATTGAGTATATTTTATCTGCATTGTTTAGTACATCCTCTGTGTCACTTTTAGCTGCATTTTGAGATCAGCCTCTGTGTTATACATAGATGCATTTTGAGTAAAGCAACTGAGTAGAACTTAGCCTTGCTTCAAACTCAGGAGTTTTGTAAACCTAGCTGACTTTAATATAGCCTCTGTTATATTTAGCTGCTTTATAGGCACTGTTATATTTAGCAGCATTTTTAGCACATCCACTGTGTCATATTTAGCTGCATTTCTGAGTATAACCACTGCATTATATTGAGGTGCATTTTAGAATGCATCCACTGCGTCATATCTACCTGCATTCTTTAGTATAGCCACCAAGTTGAAAACTGCCACATATTGAATATAGCCGCTTTTTAGAATGAGCCGGGCTCTGAATTCATCTCTTCTAAATTTAGCAGCATCTATGAAACCAAGAAATCAGCCAGGACTCATGAGTAAGTATCGCACTTCATGCTTTTGGAAGATAATCGAAGGCATTGACATACACACACAAGCATCTGCTAGCACACACTACTCTAAGACACATGGCACAACACCTCTGCTATAAGAATTCCGTTATCCCCCAAAAATGTGGTCTAGCTGCACACGTAATGACTCTCCTAGCTCTTGCATACTCTTCAGACTATCCTACAGTAGCATTCCACATTCCAGCTTGACATGGGTAACTAGCAGGAACTTGGACACCCCAACTACCTTCATATTGGCTAAAATGCACAAACAAATTCTGAACTCCTCTGATGAATTTCCCATATTATGGAGTTCGGTTTCCCAGTTGCGTTTGCCTGCACCACTTTGAGGCCATACACATGGGAAAACGCATTATACAAATGACAATTACATTACATAACACATTACATTATAAATATGTCAAGGATTGACATCTCCTAAGGGTGTAGAAGCAATAGGATTTTGGATTTTGAAATGATGGACTACTAGCCAGAACTCCCTCCCCTTTCATTAAGAGGCATGCCAAAAGTGTAGCACCCACACATGCAGCCTACCCAATCTCTTCATCTGCAGCACTTTCCCTTCTATGGCATAGCGCCGGTTCAGAGGTCACATGTTCAATGTCTGACAGCTGCTGTTTCATTACAAAAAGAGGCTGCATTTCTCAATCCACCTCAGACACAAAACAATACCTATGACTGTATCTATATGGTTGCTTGGCAATCACTCATAATGAACCATGCCTGGGATTGGTATGACGCCTGATAAAGCAAACAATCATTACAGCCATATAAAACTGTTAACAATTAATTTCAATCATGTAATCACAGGAGGGCTGTGGAAATGCTGTGGAAATTCATGTGCATAATGCCTGTCATTCTTCAGCAAGCAAGACATAAGGTAGTAAGGCGCTCCTTTGATCCTCAGAGAGGTTGTGGAAACCCTCTCCTCTATCCCAGGACACTCTTAGCAAGAGGTCTCCTGGGAACAATGCGTCAAAGGGGTACACACATAACAAAGGCTAGCCTCCCACTAAGGTGTTGCATACCAAATGGCCTTTGAATCTGCATGGTTGGGAAGAAGATAGGGTAAACATGGTCAGAAGGAGCTAAACGGAACTGAGGCATGGCTTGACCATTTTGCTCTTCTGTTGGTCACTTTCTCCTTTCTGTCTCTTTCATTTCTTGCAGGAGAAAACACTGTGAGTATGTTGCAAGAAATCAGGGATCACTTGCCTTAATAAGGAAGGATCTTTCATCCGTCATTGATTTATTTTGGACTTGCATCAAGGCAAGCAGAATTAGTTGGTCCTTTACTGGGAGTACAATCCATTCGTAAATTCCTCCAACTGTGAGGTTAAAATAGTGTGAATAAAAAACAGGCTGTGTACTCTAACCATTCCCAATGATCATTCGGTGTGCTTTGCTTTTGGACCAATGCCTGCCCTCTGTAATCTGCAACATTACCCAGGCTGCTGACTGGAGGTGTATAACTCCTAAAGGTGGCAGCTAAGCTTCCTGAACTGGGAATGAAGAGGAAACAGACTCACCTTGTCTGTGAGCCCCTAGAGTGAGACCATTTACACCAGAGAAGTCAAAACAACTGTATTCCTGGTGTTCTGCTGCTCTGATCCTAACCCAATCCCGAGTGAACTGTGTTTGAATCCTTCAAACCATTCAGGACCCTCTGTGTTGCTTTTTGCACTCTCTTCAAAACTTCGAACCACTGTTTGCTTCATGGAACCAGTTTGCTGTTGCATCAGACCAGTAGAGTCAATCACTGCTTTGGCTCAAACAAGAAGCTAACTGTTGTTGTTGTTTCTGAACTGCGCGACTTTGAACAGTACCTCAAGCAATCAGGATCTTCTCATAAAACAAACCCCAACTCAACTCAACCCACTGGAAGCTTTGATTCATCCATTGACATAGCACTGAGAAACCCAGTTTGTAACTGTCCAACCAACAAGAAGAGATTTAGATATTTTTGAGAGGCCCATACTTACTGTAAAGCAACCCTTGTTGCAACTTTTCCTTAAAAACATATCCTTTACTAGTGACATTGTTGCAAATTCTTACTCTTCATATCTGCCACAGTACACTAATTGCCATCATATTAATGTTCTGCATTTTCTGTGTTCTTTCAACATGCAGATTTTGCTATTTTTTCATTGTCCGTTGTCAGTATGATAAATTTAAGAACCTTGAATGGCATTCCTATATTTTGGAGCCTTTTATTATTATTATTATTATTATTATTATTATTATTATTATTATTATTATTATTATTATATTGTAATTAATAATATTATTTACAATATAATAATAATATTATAATGTTCAGCATACTGAAATTTGGCATGTGGATAGGTTCCATGGTGCAGACACTGTACAAAGTATAAAATGTACATGTTTCTATTTTCATTTTTGAAAACTTTTTTTAAGCGATCTGCCGTGCTTGAATATGTGTGTAAGTCTGCTCCTAATATTCCAGCTTACTTCCCAACATGCTACAAAGCTGAAATTTGGCACGTGGTTAGGTTCCATGGTGTATACAATGTACAAAGTATACAATATAAATATACTGTTGCTAATTTGTATTCATTTTATTAAGTAGGAATTACTGTGCAAAGCATGGGTACAACTAATAGTATACAATAAACATACAATGTTTCCAGTTCTCACTAGCAGTAGCCTCTTCATATGATGTACCTGAGTGTGCTTCCGGATTCTATTTGAGTCTGACTGCTTTGTTTAAGAGGGACCATTATACTGTATGCAGCAAATCTTACTATGTTTACTTTGATTTAACTCTTGGCCTTTGCAGGACATTTAAAGCTAATAAAAAAGTAATTGAAAGAGAAACTCAGAATCAGCTCACAGGTGACTAACTTTTCAAAGTCAATTGCCCACACCCCAACACTAACAATGCACCGACCATTAAGTCTGTAAAAGTGTACATAGCCTCAAGCATATCATCATACACTCTGCAACAGGTTGGGGATAGCATTATATTATGGGTATCAGCAAAACCTGTGAATGGTGAATATGGTATGGATCTTTATCCAAACCATGGTGAGAGAGGAGAGGTGCAGTTTGTCTTTTGACTCTATGACAAGCGGCGAGGGGAAAATGTGTTGGTGGTTACAAACTGAGACAAGGGATCTCAAATAATGCCAATGGGTGAAGCATGTGTTGGCTGCTATTGCAAATGTTGATCTCAAATTGTGTATAACTTTGGCAGAGAATTCATCAGTTATACATGTTCCTTCCAAAGTGTGTGTTTGACACATCAAAAACAAAAAATAAGTACAAACGATACTGGCATTTGATTCTTCATTTCAGTCAGAAATCTGAGTAGAATCAACAACAGACAGAGATAGGGAGATCTTCTTCAAGTACAGTTCACTGGGAATATTTACAGGACTGGACTGACCTAATGAGGACAGGCAACATACTTGGGTTTTGACAGTTCTTGGTTCAGCAAATCTCAATCTATTCTGCCTTCTTGGAGATGTTATGTACTCACAGTCACTCACTTTCCTGCGGTTTCAAGTTTCCCTAATACTACTTACTAGGCTCCTGATGACCCAGGCTTTGGGCATTTTCTTCTCATTCTTGATGTTGAAAGAGGTCCCTCATTAAATCTCATCTACTCAGTACATTATTTGCTAATTTTATTTGAGATTGAGACTACCACATATTAAATTACATTAGTACCCAGTGATGGTGGGGGGGGAGTGGTAGCCTCCTAGACAATGCGGATGCTTGGAAAAGTGTCCTTACCACAAAGGGAAAGACCCAGCTGCAAGCCTCCTCGGTGCAGTAGACCGCCATCGTCCCTCATCGGGAATCAGGTTAGCGGACTCCCTGTGCCTTCTTCCCCCATTCCCTACTCACATTTCCACATATTAAAGGCCCCTCCTCCGCCTCCTCACTTACCTTCTGCAGCATTGTCCCTCACTGGCACCAGGAACAGGATTGTTCCCGGCACGTCTCTGCCGTGCGAGTAGCTGCCATGGAAAGAGAAAAGAGAACAAATGTAGTCCCTTCAACCCTTTCAATGCCAGCCATTTTGTTTGTTTACATGTTTTCACTGGCTGCCATGGAAAGGGAGAAGGGACTACACATATTCCCTTCCCCATTTCCATGGTAGCCATTTTCTTTGTTTAAATGTTTTCATTGGCTGCCATGGAAAGGGAGAAGGGACTACACACAGTCCCTTCCCCGGGAGAAGGGACTACACATAGTCCCTTTCCCATTTCCATGGTAGCCATTTTCTTTGTTTAAATGTTTTCATTGGCTGCCATGGAAAGGGAGAAGGGACTACACATAGTCCCTTTCCCATTTCCATGGTAGCCATTTTCTTTGTTTATTTTTTTCCATAAATTTCAAAGGCCGCGTAGTCACTTCTGCCCAATCTGTAGCTGCTTTATTTTTATTTTTGTGGAGAATAGGTTCATGCCGTTTCTCAGCTAGAGAATAAAATCCTAATAGTACCCCGATACGATGTGCCGGGGTACTAATAGAAATAGAACCCTCGGAAGTGGGCATTACCAAACCGATAATGCCCCCCTCCTTGGGTTCTATTATTACAATAATGAATGTCATTCTTTCAGCCAACATCCAAAAATTGAAGACATTTTTTTTCACACCACACTAAACTTTGTGAATAACAAGTCGATGCCAAGCACTATGTGCACATCATTAATATCTTGCAAGAGATATTTACATGATTTACAACTGTCTAGGTTGCTTTGCTTGCACGTCATTCATCTTCCTTGGAGATTGTAAAAGATAGGAAACCTGCAACCTTTAACATGAACATAATTAGCAATAGGAACATTATGCCCAAATAATCCCATTTTGGGTTTCTTAGGATCTTTACAAACCACAGAACCTCAAGTCTTGGGGTTTATCATTTTACCAAAATCAAAAAGCTTCTTTGTCAAAATAGGACCGTACGACCATCATACTTGTTTTCACATATTCTCATTTTCTCGCTCTCTCTCGCGCTTTTAAATTACACATTCAAGTGAATATTATATATTGTAAGGCTGTGTATGCAAAAAAAAGAGAATCAAGCACCAGGCTGATGATATTGCCCTCTACCTCGGCATTGAAGGCATTCATCGCTTGAACATTATCTTGCCGTATATCACCTGCACCAGCCGTCCCTTTGACAGAAAATGATCAGGTCATATTCCTCTAACTAAAACTTCATTTCCAAACAGCAATTTCGGATGTAAACAAATGGCAGCGAAATCTTCATTTTGGCATGGATTCGTATGAATTCAAGCGACCATTTCTTCAGTTCATAGCTGTCGACTTTAAAATTAAGAAAAGTAACATTCTATTCTTACTTGCCAAAGAGCTAAAACAAATGTGGAAATTGCAAAATTAACTTTGCCCTCTATTCCTAAAGGAAGGCACCGTTGTACATGCAGTAGGCGCAGTTTCAATTAGACGAAGGCTAAAACGTCGCCGTTCAAATTGATGCAAAATTGACACATTCATAAAATTGCAATTAGTTCCAGACACAAAGACTCCCACGCACACAAATCCTCTTTTCAACAGTTAAATTCGGCCTGTTGACAAATAACCTCTGCAGTTTCCCTTTGAAAGCACGATGTTTGTGTATAAATATATGCAGGAAAGGAACACCCACGAGAAGTCCATGGGCTACTGAGTCCTTCTCTTTTATGTGCGTGCCTCTTTTGCTGTTGTTGAAGACTCTTTCAGTTATTGGTATTTTAAACCGAAGTTATTTTGTATTGTCTGTTTTGGACAGAGTTTATATTTAAACCATGGGTAGTTACATTTGCCTGGGAGGGATGGCAATAAAGCATGTCCTGACTGAGTGAACAATATACCTTAAAGGGCCTGATTTAGGGCTGGATTGACAGGCGTGATTTACAATGGCACAATCCCACTGGAAAATGCTCTGTGAATCAGGCTCTCAGAGTCGGCTGGATTTAAAATCCTCCGGTTTTTGGCAAAAGGATGCAGAAGGAAATCAGTCAATTTGGATATGCATTTGGCTCTTGAAGTGAGTTATGTAAATGATAATTACTAGTTGTTGTCTTTCCTACTGTCTTTGTGATGCTCATTCATTTATACAGCCCATGTTTAATGGCGGAGTCACTGATTATTACAAAAATAAATGAAACTTACAAAAAATGTTAATCTTTTTTTTAAAGTTAGATTTATTTTTTCAGGAATCAGACAGCGTCTCAGATATTTCAGATATGCCATGTTAATAAGTTAGCCTCACAAAGAAAGTAAGACATTCAAAAACAGAAAATGTAACTATCATCTTCTTAGCTCAGAACTAGTGTCAAAGGTTTAGCGATTCCATGTAATAATGTCCCCGCAAAAATATC
This sequence comes from Ambystoma mexicanum, assembly GCF_040938575.1. NCBI lineage: Eukaryota > Metazoa > Chordata > Amphibia > Caudata > Ambystomatidae > Ambystoma > Ambystoma mexicanum. The sequence continues at coordinate 1,244,623,123 of NC_090930.1, read as the reverse complement.
GCCTTGCAAAAACATCGCCGAAAAATGGCCTTTATTATTACATTATTACATGGAACATGCGGGGGACACCCCCACAACCCCCAAACCTTTGTTTTTTCTTCATTGGGAGTGGGGCACACCCCTGCAACCCCCACTGCCCCTGTCCCCATATATATGGTCACCCAAATAATATCGCCACAACTTTTTCCCGGCGATATTATTTACGGCAACCATATATATGGGGATAGTATTACCTGATACTGGTATAGCTAGACCTGTGAATTGTCATTATGAAGCTTTGGAAAGAATCAAGTGAAAACCTCCTATGGCATAGGGAATTCTCTTACATGCATGTGCTTGTCATACATACAATTGTATGTTTATAACAATCTATCATTTAATGTTCCTATTACTTAATAGTCGGTGGTGATTTTTTATCAATTGTATAGCAAACATTAGCCGAGCCAGCAAAACCCCCATCAACTCAATCACTGGAATATTCAGAAACAGTGGTGCCCACATTTATGGCCGTGCCTATCGGTGGGCATGGCAGTCAGTACGCAGGACACTTTATCAAACACACTAAAATTCCATGTTAATGAATGGAATTTTGAATAATGTATGTTTACTAAATGTTTACTGTTAGTTTATTTCGACATGTTATATAATTGTCATACATATTATAACATCAGTAATCATACGCTACGAAACACCTTAACAAACATTCATAATTTTATACATTTTATAATCACAAGAATAAAAATTACTTTCTATCATTCTGAGTTCTCATGTTATACATTAAATATAGGCCCTAACACATCAAATATAAAGACAAGTAACTATTTGCCACAGGGCTCATCAACAATGTTTAATATATATGTACCTTTAGGATAAGAGGACTGTATCCTGGCAGTCTCATTATACATCAGAGCAAAAGAATTCATACATCCGTAAGAGGTCTGATTAAAATATTTGCCTCTCATTTTCATTGCCTCTTTTCTTAGAGACTGTGGGCCTTTTTGCTGCAAAGTCACTTAACGCAGTAAAAATGCACTTTGTGCCACGCTAAGAAACTATTTCTGATTCACGGATCAGACTTTAAGCTGGTCCTTCCTAATTTGTGCTGTGCTGGTTTGCCTTGCGTGACACTGAGAGCAACGGGTGAGAAGGGCCAGCTAACTACATAGGTGGGTGAACATGCAAATCCCCTTCAAGACAGAAAATGAGGAAGAACATGTGCGTTGGAAGAGATGCACTGTGCAACCAACCAAGGAAGCCCTATTTACTCAAGCTATCAGACAATTGGCTGGAGTCCAAAGGAGAACGCATATCTCGTGATCTTACCACCATTCATTACACTTTGCATAGTTCAAGGAACAATGAAAGCACACATATAAAAGTGGAATGCAACCAAATTAAACATAGGACGTCCACAATGCCGGACCCTGCATTGCTAGCACTGATACTACTAATAAACAATCCATCTCTATTCACCTTATTTACCGACCACCACGCCCTTTAGGGTCATTTGAAGAAGAACATACAAATATCCTATCAAATAACCTCAAGAACTCCTCACAAAGCATCCTATTAGGAGACTTTAACATTGGTTTTAGTGACCGCGCAGATGCCAACGCCACAATAATTAACAATACCTTAGAGGAACAGGGCTTTACCCAGATGATCACAGAGCCTACTCATACCAAAGGTAGAACTCTGGACTGGCTATCTGTGCACAATTGCCCAGTCCTGGTCTCTTCTATACTTCCACAGCCCTGGACAGACCACTACTTGATCTCGTTCACCCTTGAGGCGACATCAGTGCAAATTGACAGTATAGCTCGAGCTATCCAGACTAGAAACAAAAAAAACATTACCCCTGAAAATCTGAACCCACTGATCGCACCGACCTTGAATGCCATTCCGGATCACACAGATCCCTTCGTGATGGTAGACATATACAATAGGGTCATGCTCTCATCTCTTGATTTCATAGCCCCATTGAAGCAGAAAAAGAGCAAACCTCGAAAACATATCAACTCGTGGTTCTCTCCTCACCTTAAAGCCCTCAGACAGGAAACGCGACACTGTGAAAAAACTTGGAGCTCACATCCTTCAGAAAAAAATAAGAAAAATCTGAGTAGACTAGCATCCCAATATAAAAAAGAAATTATCCTGGCCAAACAAATGTCCTACAGCACTCAAATCTCACAAGCCAAATCCAACACCAGAGAGTTCTTTACAATACTAAAAGAGGTTGAATCTCCTATCCAAGCTCCTGACTCATGCCTCAAGGACAAACATTGGTGCACGGGTATACAAAATGCCTTAGCAAACAAAATCTCGTCTCTCAAAACGAAGATAAGCATTAAAAAAGATTCCCTTCTCTCCGTCACTAAACCAAGTATCCTCATCCCCAAAAAGACTCACCATACTCAGTCGCACCCCCCTCAGCACAATCCCCATTTTAACTTCCACAAAGTATCCACCAAAGGGGTAGAAAATGTTATTCTCACCCTTAAGCCATCGAACTGCCACGGGGACCTATGCACTGCACAATTGATAAAGGACGCGGCTCGTGATCTCGCACCATTTATTACCAAATGAATAAATGTGTCATTCACATCAGGCACCGTACCTAACAACTTGAAACAATCTTGGGTCCTCCCCCTGCTCAAAAAACCAAATTTAGACCCCTCCTCTCCCATTAATTACCGCCCTATCACTACAGTACCGTTCCTTCTTAAAATCCTCGACAAAATAGCATACCAACAAATCCAACATTACCTCGAGCACTATCATCTCTTAGGAGTCCGACAATCGGGCTTCAGGCCTCAACATGGTACCAAAACTGCACTCATAGATCTTAAGGCACAGATAGATGAGCTGAGAGATCAGGGTAAGACTGCACTACTGCTACTTCTTGTTCTCTCAGCTGCCTTCGACCTGGTCGACCACGAGATCCTATGCGACCACCTACAAAAAGCAGCCCATTTCTCTCAAGAGGCAACTGACTGGATCCAATCCTTCCTAAATAACCGCACGATGAGAGTCTTCTCCCTACTAGCAGCAGCCGACCCAACGCCCATCACCTGTGGGGTGCCTCAGGGATCCTGCGTCCCCCCAACACTGTACAACATCTTCACAAAGCCCCTTTTCGATGATCTAGATGGTCTGGGTATCACCTACACTAATTACGCCGATGATACCCAGATCCTCATCCCGTTGACGGGGGGTTATGACAAGGATTTGGCCTTCGTCAATGAGGTGTACCTCATCATCCAGGCATGGATGACCACACACGGTCTATGCCTGAATGATGACAAAACAGAACTCCTCATTCTAGGGTCCTCACATAACATCAACAAACTAGACCAAAACTACTCCTCTTTCATAATTGATAACAATAAGATTACTGTACCCAAGGAGGTCAAAACCATCGGCTTCTACTTAGACTCCACTCTCACCTTCAAAAAACAAGTTAATGCTATAGCATCCGCCACATCCTACACATGCAAACTCATCAGAGCAGCCAAACCTTTTCTCTCTCCTTCTAACTGCATCACACTAGCCAAGGCTCTGATCTTGTCCAAGTTGGACTATTGCAATGCATTATATGTAGGCTGCAACAAATATATTACGAATACAATTCAAATCCTTCAGAACAATGCCCTAAGAGCGGCCCTCAGTATCCCGAAGAAAGCCCACATTTCTGACTCCAGAAGGTCTGTCAACTGGCTATCTACTAAAGACAAAATATTCCTCAAATCGGTTTCTCTGACTCACAAATGCCTCCACCAAGCAGCACCTCAACACCTCATCACTAGATTCACCAAACCTACTTCTTCTCGCCCCTCTAGAACGGTCAATTCCAATCTCCTCCTGGTGCCCAGGTTTAAACGTACAATGTCGGGAGGGAACAGCTTTCCTGTAAAAGCAGCACAATTCTGGAACTCCCTTCCACCTCCTTGCAGGGAGGACCTCCCCTACTGCCAATTTAGAGCTAAAACCATCCATTGGCTCAAGGCGCACGATATATAACAACCTCTCGCTGCCCTGATGCTCCACACCACAACGACTGTAAATATGTACACTTAGGTTGTCTACTGTTCGGCGTAGATACCTTTCATGAGACAACCGGCATCGTGCATATAGTATTGCTTATATTGTATATTTCTGTAACTTATGCCTCTTCGGAGTGATGTGTTTCTTTTTGACATTCCCAGCACTGTAACCACAGCTGGACCTCATTCCTTTGTATGTAACTAAGCTTTGCAATCCTCTTGATGCCTCTGCGCCTGGCTACCCCCGGGTTAGGTGCGCAATATAAATAAATAAATACTAAAAATACATGCAAGAAGGAGGAGGACGAGAAGGGGAAGGGACAGTACATTCCATTCACAAACTACATTATTTAGGATGCCACATGAGGAGATGCATGGAAGATACTGATTCCCTCCCCATGATATCCTAGACCTGCTAAGGGTGTGGGAGAATTACCTGGCATCAACCACCATGTGCTTGCAGGCAATGACACCCCAGTGAAAGTACTATCAGCCTTACACGTTCTAGCTACTTGATAATTTCAGCACACTACAGTCATTGTCAGGGTTATGTCAAAGCCCACACAATCCAGGTGTCTCAACCATGTATTGCACTGAATCCTAACACATGCGCATAGGCACCTATATGTGCCATGCACACTGCAGGCAAGGCAGAGTGTGTTCCAGCTATTCATACGCAGTTTCACACAGTCCACAGATCCTGGGAGCCATGGACTGCACACATATAGAGCTGCAGCACCCCACCACCCCCTGAGAGACTAAGCACATCTATCGCAACCGGAAATATTGGCATTCTATTAATGCACATGTGAGCTGTGATGCCAAGTGACTTATCATGCATGTCAATGCCAAGTGGCAGCGCTCCACTTGCCTCAACCCAGTGGAAATAGATTCTGATCAGTGTTCCACCACTAACATCTGCATAATTCCATTGGGTGTGTTCCATCTCTTCCTGATGACATTGGTGACCCAGAAGTTGGAAGCCACTGCTGCAGTCTTGTCTCGGAACCAGAACCATAAATGGCCTGATTCTGGATATAAGGGCTCAAATAGCCCTGCCTCTTCCTTGTCAAAATTATTATTATTATTTAATTATATTAAACGTTTTTTAACACACATGGTGCTTTTACATTCTATTCCAAACAAAATGTATATCAAACATTACCTATGAATGTATAGAAAACAACGCATCACAAAACAAATTTAAATTCTTAGTATCTGTCGCTTTCAATTATAGACACTTCAAAAACTAAAACATAATAAATCTAAAGGCACAAGAGTACAATAATATTATATTGTCTTGGAAAACAAAGAATAAAAAGAGTTAAATCTAATAACCTGCTGCCCTTAAGACAACCTCTAGTTGTTTAAAGGTCCTCATCAATACTTTCATCAAGGTTAATATGAGGGAGAAGTAGGACGTCATCAGGAGCATATGCCAAAGGTCATCCCCTATGACCTCTGCAAATGAGATGACAAATGGTCCAAGAAATAGTATCCTTTTATCTGACACCAGTTGGGACTCTTTTACCAAGTGTTTCAGTGATTCTATTGCCATGCTAAACAATCTACAAAATCTCATCTCTCGCAAAATGCCCCACTTATATCCCATTTAATCTAATGTGAGAAGACAGTTAAGTCTGAAGTTGAAGTACCATTCCCGAAATCTAGATGAAGGAAATGTTCTAACATATAATCTTGGGTGTTTCATGTGTAAGAATGCTATTGCATAGCCCTTATATATTCTCAATCTGCCTATATCTTGGAGATCATTATCAAGAACAGCTACTGCGAACAAACAATAAAGCTGTCCATTTATCATCTGCCATGTACTCTCTCCCCTGAAGTTGTTTGGGCATCCATTGTGGATAGATGACAGCCGTCAGTGAGTCAATGTAACTCGATTGTGTTTCCAAGTAGGCTGACACACTACTTCCCTTGTCTTGTATATGTGGTAACAGTATTTACACATGATGTAACAGTCTTTTCCCATTTCTGCATCCAGATTGTCTCAAATATCACAGGTGCCATATTACCCTTAGCACCTCAGCAAGGGGCACAGCCAGTCAGATTCCGCAGAATGCGGGCTGAAATCTCTGATCCCAATATTCAGAGTTCTAAATATTCCCTTTAAACCCCCCTCACTCCACTCACCTTTTGTCGGTGGCAACACTGACCACCGCCTGCAGCTGCCCCCCTGCGCCTTCCTGAGTGCCCCAGTTGGCTGTCATGGAAAGAGAAGAGGGACTCCGTACCACCTTCAGTTACCATGGCAGCCATCTTGGGTTAGGATTTTTCTTCATTCAATGGGAGGCGCTCAGCGTCCCGTTGAACTAGGGAAATGTTTTTTTTAAAACTCCCAGGTTGCCACGTTGGGCCAGATTGGGTGTTAATGCCACATTCATGCAGTGATGAAGTACAAATTGTGCAGAACAAAAATCCACCTAGCATATCATAAGGGCCCAATGTATTTGCAAAATATTATGACATTTGACACAGAAAGTTCTAATCTAATGCATGATGGATTTTTGGTGTTTGCAGAAAAAAAAGGTTGTGAAAAATGGACTTCATAAATATATATATTTTTTTTAATCTGTGGAACCCCTGATCAATATTCATTAAACATCAGATGTTAAAGCAAATGTAGCTTGTCCACGATTTGAAACTTTTGCCGAAGTTCCAAAATCTACGGGGAAAATATGAAATGTTACCTTAAGTATCATTTGCACAATGTGTGCACAATAGAATAACTGTCAAAAAAGAAAAATAAAGCAAAGACATAACACATTTTAAAATGTACTTTTAGATGTGACAAAACCCCTGTGTTAGCCTGATGCTCCTATGACATTTTTAGAGGGATAGAAAAGAATATTATTGAGGAAAATATCATCCACAACTGTCGCTGAATGTCATCAATATGACAAGATGTTTTAAAATCTACTTAATATGCCTTTGACAATGACTAGCTAATATGCAGCTCATACTGAATGTTTTACATATACATTTTAACGGTATGCTATTTACTGCTGATCAACTCTTCCTATAATATTCACGTGTTTGTCATAGTATGTCAGAAAGACGTCTTTCGGAAATTATATTGGAACTGCTTCAATGCATGGTTAATCTGTGGTTGCAACCCAATGTTTTATGATGAACTAACTAATGGAACAAAGAATGTAGCAACAAAAGTTAGAAAGCAATTGCAACATTACATTTTTTTAGTATTAAATATACCACACTTGTGCAAGTGTAACACACCTTAAGGTGGAGGCACATAATATATTTTATGCTACCCAGGAGCTGGCAATTGAAAGACAAATCAGAAAGAAAACAATCTTTGTAAAGACAAAACAAGCGAAGTTTGGTAAGGATAAAGATAAGTAAGTGTTATATATACAGCACTATTGCGAAGGCGCTTTGCATACAGTATTTTTACATACAATATCACCCATTTATTGGCATTGAAAGGAAAAAAGGCTGAGTTGTCCTTACCAGGATTCAAACCTGCACAGTGCAGATCACATGTAGAACACATGCATATCACAGCAGCACTCACTGAACCAGCTGAGCTATTTTGCAGGCTCCTTCCCAGATCAATAATGAAAAAAGAAATTCTGCACTCTTGGCCTTGATATCACTTATATAACTACTGTCATCAAAATTATTGTTATTATGCTTCATTCATTATTCTTGTATCCTGTTGTTATATTGTAAAGCGCTTTGGATTAAAGCGCTATATAAAACTAATAAAAAATACAAAAACAATACAAAATAAACCCTGGTGCATTGTAGCATAATATTTCATGAATATTAGTTTATTAATACAGAGCATGGTGGAATGGTTTTTTGAATATGCAGCTGGGCTGTTTACCATTGCGTTAAGCTGGTCATTAGACAGACTATTAAATATAGAGACAGGTTCAACACCCCACTTACTTAACAGAGCAACACCCTTAATTTACCAACAAGGTTTGTCATGAAATTCGGATGAGACCGTTTCTGCTCCCGCGTGATTAACATTTGGGTTCCCATTAAGGTCTAATTGGAGTTTCAAGAAAAAACTTAAAAACTCAGGCTGGGCTTGGAACCTATGCGCTCCCACTTCTTTCCCCAATGCATTCCCAGTCGTGCTAGGAAAGAGGCTTGTTCCTTTCCTTATCCACCAAAGAGAAGCAATTATAAATCCCCAAATCTCACTTCCATACGAGATGGAGGAATGGATTTTATAATCCAACACATTTAGACATTTGTCCTATCTTTTCCCCATAGGTTAGATATAATATTAGCAGCCTTCTAAACTAAGAGTAGCTCTGTTAGCAACTATGTTTATATGCGGGAACTAGATGCCACTGTTAGCAAATGATAAACCCTCATCATTCAAATCACTCAATTTGTCATTGACATACAACAAAGCACTATAGATAGCGCCATGGAGAAGAGATGGGATAATTCTCGCTAAGTCTTATGGGGATTAAAATCAGAAAGGAAGTGGATAAATAGCAATGGGGCTAGTAGACATCCTTGCCTAACCATATTGTTTATTAGAAAAAATCAGGAGAATAATCATTGGTCCAAGAGCAGCATACCACAGCTGATGTTTCCGCATACATCAGTTGGATCAGATGTAACAATCCCAAAGAAACACCAATCCTAGGCAGCATCAGAAAAGGCTGCTCAATTGTGTTGAGTCCTTTCTTGATACCTGCTTGCTTGTCTGGCGAGATGTAATGATGCAAAGTCCATTCCTCCAAACTTAGTCTTAAGCATCTAATAAAAACTGTGCATGAAGCATCTAGAAGTGAGACTAGGTGATGACAATTGGGATACATTATTGAAACTTAGTTGAGTGAAGGTACAATCAGGCTTCTGTTTCGTGATGTTTGGAGAACATGTGCCTAGACTATTACATTAAACACATGTACTAAGAAAGCGACTCACCACTCTGGGAACTACTTAAAAACCTCTGGCCTTAGGCCTGGTGGTCCAAGGGCCTTACCCATTTCAGCCAACATGATACTAGAGACAATCTCCTGAACAGTGGTCGAAGTGTACGAAAAGTAGTAGTGGAATTATGTTCCCTATTGGCCTGTAACGCTCCCCACAAACCCATTGCCACACACCCTCCCACGCACAATACAAACCCGAAAACTCATGCTCCTGCTGTTTAGGTGAACGCTCAGTGCAGTGCACAGAAAGTGAAAGTTTCAACTTCTTCCTACACTTTTTTTTAAAATGAAACCATTTCGGAACTGTTTATTTTCAAAATAAAAGTATAGGATCTGTAAAACTTAATTAAAAGAAGTAGAGGAGCACCGCTTCTGACCGCTCCCGCCCACTTCGACCACTGCTCCTGAAGGATCCAGCTAATATCTTCTACATCCGGATTGGCTTTCCAGTAAGCCGTTTTATCCTGTGGGGTATGTTGGTATATAATATCTTTGAAGAGTCACATCCAAACAAAAGGGAGATTTTGAGTAGTGTTACCCTCTATCTCGGCAAAGTCCCTTGAGATGAACTTCCAAACGTCTTTAGCATGGTTTGTAGTAACTGCCCGTCGAATAAACTCCACTTTTTTTCAGCTTATGTGCATGAATGAGAACAAGTCTTTATTTCATGTGTCCATATGGGCATGTGTAGTTGTGGCAATAGCACTGTGACAGTGTTAGACTGAGTAAGTCGCTAGGTGGATCTATAAGAGTTTTCACATTTTTAGGTTTGCATGTGCACCATTCGGCATCACATAATGCACCTGAGAGTGAAATGTGTACTTAGTGTACTTATTTCTATTTTTTCTGACCCAAAATGATAATGTTACTGTGATGAATTGATTTCTGCCCTGCAAGAGTTCAAGGACAAGGAGAGGTTAAAGTGCCCACTCAGTCCTAACACTTCTACAAACCAAGATCCAATTAATAAAGCTAAACCAGGCACACTTAAGAGATACTACACAAAAGTGAGGAAGTGGGATCCCCCTTTCAAGTATTTAAATTGCATAGATCCATCAACTACTGTTTGGGGCGCAAATCAGAAACCACCATACACTTGTGGCAACCATATTTTTAGCCACAAGTGTATGCTAATTTTATAACAATTAATGTTATAGTAATTCTTTTGATAACAATAAAAATGTTATCAATTTCTAATAATACTAAACAACACAATGGGCCTAATTAGGGCATGGCTGCCTCCAAAACCGTGTCCGGGTTCCCTGAATGGGGAATTACCGGGCCATTCCGAGTTTGGAGGGCCCGGTAATTCCTCCTTCAGGGAACCCGGGCCCGGACCTTTCCCATTCCCATTTGAGCTCCTATAGGGCTCAATGGGAATGGGTGCGGGAGCTAACAATGGGACGATTACGACCGGCCCGTTGTTAGCTCCCTGATCCCCTCGCGGGTCCCGCTCTGGAAGTCTAGTAAAACCAGACGTCCACATCTTGTTCCAGCAGCAGAGTTTACCCCACCCCCCATAGTCCCATGGATGGTTAGGGGCAGAACTTGCCTCTGCCTTGGATCAGCTGCCTTCACCTCACAACTGGAGGACTTTATAAAAGACTGTTATCTCAGCAGGGTTCAATGAATTCTTTTCCAGGGTTGGATTACAACGATGATTGAAAAATGTGATGTAATACCCTTTCTTTTAAAAGTAAAAGTCCACAGGTGACTGAAGTAAAGCTAGCCTGCCTTAGTGGTTCATTAGCTGCACTTGAAAGAACTGGACTTTACTCTTTGACATCACACCCAAAGTGCTTTACTCTGTAGGAAGTGCAGGGGATAGGAAGGATAGAGAGAGAGGCATAGAGAAACACAATGTTGGAAGTCTTCCTCCACTGTACAGAACCCTCCGGACTACTCTAACCCCACCCCTTCCTTTCGCACTATGATCAAATGCTTTTAGAAATACATCATCCTGGTGTGATGCTATGCCATTTGAATGGGTGTGCTCCTTTAATGTCTGGGCCCAGATCAGCGACTCTGGCGGAGGTCATTACCTACTCTCACAACGAGATCAAAGAAGAGGTATGGCCATATAGGTTCCTGTCCCGTCATTTAGCAGGCTCAGCCTGTCTGTCTGAATACACATCACCTTGCATAGCAACTGACACGTGGGGGATATCAAATTAAACCTGGCTTCAATGATCATACATAGTACCATGCACTATTCCTTAACCCAGGCGTTGCTATATTTCAAAGTTTAACATGCCACCATCATGGGTTATTTATGATCATCATAGTTTTGGTACATATCTTAAATGCAGTCCCTATTCTGCAGAGACTTGTCTGCCACTGCAGCTGTCAAATGGGCCAATGTGACCACTAAACCTGCTCTGTGGCACTAGTCAAGCAGGCGTTGCAAATAAGGACAATGATGAACCAGGACCTAGAGACACACTATGGTTTTGGCATGGAGTAGATTACACTTTCAGAGATGGAATTAACCACATTATTGTATTACTTAATAAAAATAAAAAAGCCAGGGTTTTCACACCATTTCCAGATGGCAATTCATCACAGTGAACCACACATCTCACCACGATTTTGAACGTCCCTTTTAATCTTTAATAGTCAGGGGATAAAGAAAGGCTAGGTTCTGTATGACATTTTGCCACAAGGTGTCTCAAGTCATTCAGCAGGAATTAAAGTGCCTGCACATGTATACACTTACCACAATAAACACAAGAGTACCTTTGAACTACAGTCCTTACCCAAGTATGGTGGATATGCGGATTGGACAGAAATGGCCGGTCTCTTCTAGAATCTACATTTTAGAAAGATGGATATAGACTGTTGTCAGACTCTGGGCCATTGGAAGGAATGGTAAAAATGAAGAGAACAAACCCATCACATGAAGATGGTGAGATGTGAGATGAGATTGGAAGACGGCAGCACAGCTCACACAAGCAAGGATAGCAGGTCTGGAATGTAATTCGGCAGCCAATTGCTGGCAGGCTGAAATTGGAGACAAATGAAGGAAGCAGACTTGAGAAAGAATTAATTGAACAAACAAGGACTGCAACTTGGGATCCAGGATTGCTATTAGCTGACGGAGGTTTGAGGTGTTTGATACAGATTTTTAAAGACGCAATAGACTGTGTCCTCAGGAAAACAAACAGCAACTTGTTCTCTATGCCTCTTTCACTCCTTCCTGTTCCCTCCTCTGGAGACAAGCAGTTTGGGTGTGACAGATAGTGGGAAATTGAGGTGTCTGTAATGTCTTCTAGCTCTGCAGCTTCAAAAGCTCAGGTGTCCGGTGCCACATAAATTGCAAGGTAGAAGAGCTTGACCGTGTATAGAGATGATGTGGTGAAACTCTGCCGGTGACCCATACATGTGTCTGTACATCCAAAACGAGCATTTCCACAGGAACCAGGATGTCAGAGGGCAGAGAATGTGAAAGTATGTTTCTTATGTACTCAGGCATTCAGGCATGTTTCATGTGTGTTGGTAGAAGAGAGGTTAGAACACTCTCTTAGTGAATCCATCCTTCAATGAACTGAGAACCCACATTCTGTCCTGCAGAACTTCACAATCAACAGGGAACCAGAGGCTGATCCATTTTAACACGTATCCTTTTCAATTTTGAGTCCATTGAGTATATTTTATCTTCATTTTTTAGTACATCCACTGTGTCACTTTTAGCTGCATTTTGAGGTCAGCCACTGTGTTATTCATAGATGCATTCTGAGTAAAGCAACTCAGTAGAACTTAGCCTTGCTTCAAACTCAGCCTTTTTCTAAACCTAGCTGACTTTAATATAGCTTCTGTTATATTTAGCTGCTTTATATGCACTATTATATTTATCAGCTTTTCTGGCACATCCAGTGTGTCATATTTAGCTGCATTTCTGAGTATAACCACTGCATTATATTGAGGTGCATTTTAGAATGCATCCACTGTGCCATATCTACCTGCATTCTTCAGTATAGCCACCATGTTTAAAACTGCCACATTTTGAATATAGCCACTTTTTAGAATTTAGCCGGGCTCTGAATTCACCCTCTTTTAAATTTAGCAGCATCTATGAAACAAATAAATCAGCCAGGTCTCATGAGTAAGTATCGCACTTCATGCTTATGGAAGATAATCAAAGGCATAGACATACACACACCTGCATCTGCTAGTACACACTACTCTAGGACACATGGCACAACACCGCTGCTATACGAATTCCATTATCCCCCATGACAAAAATGTGTTCTAGCTTCACACTTAATGACTCTCCTAGCTTTTGTATACTCTTCAGACTACCGTACAGTAGCATTCCACATGCCAGCTTGACATGGGTAACTAGCAGGAACTTGGACACCCCAACTACCTTCATATTGGCTAAAATGCACACACACATTCTAAACTCCATGGAACAAGGTGTTATACAAATGACAATTACATTACTTAAGACATTACATTATAAATATACTCCTAAGGGTGTAGGAGCAATAGGATTCTGGATTTTTAAATGATGTACTGCTAGCAAAATCCCCCTCCCCTTTCATTAAGAGGCATGCCAAAAGCGTAGCACCCACACATGCAGCATACTCAATCTCTTGATCTGCAGCACTTGCCCTTCTATGGCATAGAGCCGGTTCAGAAGTCACATGTTCAATGTCTGACACCTGCTGTTTCATTACAAAAAGAGGCTGCATTTCTCAATACACCTCAGACACACAGCAATAATTGTGACTGCATCTATCTGGTTGCTTGGTCATCACTCATAATGAGCCATGCCTGGGATTGGTATGGCACCTGATAAAGCAAACAATTATTACAGCCATATAAAACTGGTATCAATTAATTTCAATCATGTGATCGCAGGAAGGCTGTGGAAATGTTGTGGAAATTCATGCGCATAATGCCTGTCATTCTTCAGCAAGCAACACCTAAGTTAGTAAGGCTGTCTCCTTTGATCATCAGGGAGGTTGTGGAAACCCTCTCCTCTATCCCAGGACACTGTTATCAAGAGGTCTCCTGGGAACAATGCCTCAAAGGGGCACACAAATAACAAAGGCTAGCCTCCCACTAAGGTGTTGCATACCAAATGTCCTTTGAATCTGCAGGGTTGCGAAGAAGATAGGGTAAACATGGTCAGAAGAAGCTGAAGGGAACTGAGGCATGGCTTCACCATTTTGCTCTTCTGTTGGTCATTTTCTCCTTTCCGTCTCTTTCATTTCCTGCAGGAGAAAACACTGTGAGTATGATGCAAGAAATCAGGGATCACTTGCCGTAATAAGGAAGGGTCTTTCACTCATTCATTGGTTTATTTTGGACTTGCATCAAGACAAGCCGACTTAGTTGGTCCTCTACTGGGAGCACAATCCATTCCAAATTCCTCCAACTGGGAGGTGAAAATAGTGTGAATAAAAACCAGAGATGGGCTGTGTACTCTAACCATTCCCAATGATCATTCGGTGTGCTTTGCTGTTGGACCAATGCCTGCCCTCTGTAATCTGCAACAGTACCCAGGCTGCTCACTGGAGGTGTATGACTCTTAAAAGTGGCAGCTAATCTTCCTGAACTGGGAATGAAGAGGAAACAGACTCACCTTGTCAGTGATCCCCTAGAGTGAGACCATTTGCACCAGAGAAGTCAAAACAACTGTATTCCTGTGTTCTGCCACTCTGAACTCAAGCCCGAGTGAGCTGTGTTTCAATCCTTCAAACCATTTAGGACCCTCTGTGTTGCTTTTTGCATTCTCTTCAAAACTTCCAACCACTGTTTGCTTCATTGAACCAGTTTGCTGTTGCATCACACCAGTAGAGTCAATCACTGCTTTGGCTCAAGCAAGACGCTAACTGCTGTTGTTGTTTCTGAACTGCGCGTCTTTGAACAGTACCTCAAACAATCATGATCTTCTCATAAAACAGACCCTGGCTCAACTTAACCCACTGGTTAAGCTTTGATTCATCCATCGACATATCACTGAGAAACCCAGTTTGTAACTGTTCAACCAACAAGTAGAGAGATTTAGGTATTTTTGAGAGGCCCATACTTACTGTGAAGCAACCCTTGTTGCAACTTTTCCTTAAAAACATATCCTTTACTACAGACATTGTTGCAATTTCTCACTCTTCACATCTGCCACAGTACACAGATTGCCTTCATATTAATGTTCTGCATTTTCTGTGTTCTTTCAACATGCAGATTTTGCTATTTTTTTATTGTCCGTTTTTGCATATCGGTGTGATAAATTCAAGAACCTTGATATACATTCCTATAGTGTGTAGCCTTGTATTATTATTAATATTATATTGTAATTAATATTATTAATTGCAATATAATACTACTATTATAATGTTCAGCATACTGAAATTTGGCATGCGGGTAGGTTCCATGGTGCAGACACTGTAAAAGGTATAAAATGTACATGTTTCTATTTTCATTTTTGAAAATGTTTTTTAAGTGGTCTGCTGTGCTTGGATATGTGTGTGTCTGCTCCAGATATTCCAGCTCACTTCCCAACATGCTAAAAAGCTGAAATTCGCAATGTGGGTAGGTTCCATGGTCTAAACAATGTAGAAAGTATACAATATCAATATACTGATGCTAATTTCTATTTATTTTATTAAGTAGAAATGACTGTGCAAAGCACGGGTACAACTGCTAGTATAAAATAAACATACACTGTTTCCAGTTCTCACTAGCAGTAGCCTCTTCATATGCTGCTCTTCTATGATGTACCTGAGTGTGCTTTCGGATTCTATTTGAGTCTGATTGCTTTGTTTAAGAGGGACCATTATACTGTATGCAGCAACTCTTACTATGTTTACTTTGATTTAACTCTTGGCCTTTGTAGGACATTTAAAGCTAATAAAAAAGTAATTGAAAGAGAAACTCAGAATCAGCTCACAGGTAACTAACTTTTCAAAGTCAATTGCACACACCCCAACAATAACAAAGCACCGACCATTAAGTCTGTAAAAGTGTACATAGCCTCAAGCATGTCATCATACACTCCGCAACAGGTTGGGGATGGCATTAAGTTCCTGCTCTGTAGAAAGTTGATAACACAATATATTTTAGGTATCAGCAAAACTTGTGAATGGTCAATGTGGTATGGATCTTTATCCAAACCATGGTGAGAGAGGAGAGGTGCAGTTTGTCTTTTGACTTTATGACAAGCGGCGAGGGGAAAAATGTGTTGGTGGTTACACACTGAGACAAGGGAACTCAAAACATGTCAATGGGTGAAGCATGTGTTGGCTGCTATTGCAAATGTTGATCTCAAATTGTGTATAACTTTGTCAGACAATTCATCAACTATACATGTTCCTTCCAAAGTGTACGTTTAACACATCAAAAACAAAAAATAAGTACAAACAATACTGGCATTTGATTCTTATTTTCAGTCAGAAATCTGAGTACAATCAACAACAGAGATAGGGAGATCTTCTTCAAGTACAGTTCACTGCGAATATTTACAGGATTTCACTGACCTAATGATGACAGGCAACATACGTGGGATTTGACAGTTCTTGGTTTAGCAAATCTCAATCTAGTATCATTTCCTGGAGATGTTATGTACTCACAGTCACTCACTTTCCTGCGGTTTCAAGTTTCCCTAATACTACTTACTTGGCTCCTGATGACCCAGAATCTGGGCATTTTCTTCTCATTCTTGATGTTGAAAGAGGTCCCTCGTTAAATCTCATCTACTCAGTACAGCGTTTGCTCATTTTATTTGAGACTATCACATATTAAATTACATTAGTACCCAGTGATATGGGTGTGGTGGCCGACCCAGACAATGAGGATGCTTGGAATAGTGTCCTTACCACAAAGGGAAAGGCCCAGCTGCAAGCCTCCTCGAAGCAGGAGACCGCCATCTTCCCTCATCGGGAATCAGGTAAGCGCACTCCCTGTACCTTCTTTCCCCCATCCCCTCCTCACTTTTCCTCATATTAAAGGCCCTTTCTCTGCCTCCTCACTTACCTTCTGCAGCATTGTCCCTCACTGGCACCAGGAACAGGACTGTTCCCGGAACATCTCTGCCATGCGGGTAGCTGCCATGGAAAGGGAAAAGAGAACAAATGTAGTCCCTTCTACCCTTTCCATGCCAGCCATTTTGTTTGTTTACATGTTTTCAATGGCTGCCATGGAAAGGGAGAAGGAACCACACATAGTCCCTTCCCCATTTCCATGGAAGCCATTTTCTTTGTTTAAATGTTTTCATTGGCTGCCATGGAAAGGGAGAAGGGACTACTCATAGTCCCTTCCCCATTTTCATGGTAGAAATGGAAAGGGAGAAGGGAATACACATAGTCCCTTCCCCATTTCCATGGTAGCCATTTTCTTTGTTTATTTTCTTCCATTAATTTCAATGGCCGCGTAGTCACTTCTGCCCTATCTGTAGTTGCTTTATTTATATTTTAGTGGGGAATACGTTCATGCCGTTTCCTAATTCCTAATAGCACCCTGATACGATGTGCCGGGGTATTAATAGAAATAGAAGCCTCGGAGGTGGGCATTACCAAACCGGTAATGCCCTCCTCCTCGTTTTCTATTATTACAATAATCAATGTCATTCTTTCAGCAAATATCCAAAAATTGAAGAAATGTTTTTGTCACGCCACACTAAACTGTGTGAATAAAAAGTTGATGCCAAGCACTATGTGCACATCAGTAATATTTTGCAAGAATTATTTACATGATTTACAACTTTCTAGGTTGCTTTCCTTGCACGTCATTCATCTTCCTTGGAGATTGTAAAAGATAGGAAAACTGCAACCTTTAACATGAACATAATTAGCAATAGGAACATTATGGCCAAATAATCCCATTTTAGGTTTCTTGGGATCTTTACAAACCACAGAACCTCAAGTCTTGGGGTTTATCATTTTATCAAAATCAAAAAGCATCTTTGTCAAAATAGGACCATAGGACCATCATTCTTGTTTTCCCCAAATTCTCATTTTCTCGCTCTCTCTCACGTTTTTAAATTACACATTCAAGTGAATATTATATATTGTAAGGCTGTGTATGCAAAAAAAAGAGAATCAAGCACCAGGCTGATGATATTGCCCTCTACCTCGGCATTGAAGGCATTCATCGCTTGAACATTATCTTGCCGTATATCACCTGCACCAGCCGTCCCTTCGACAGAAAATGATCAGGTCATATTCCTCTAACTAAAACTTCATTTCCAAACAGCAATTTCGGATGTAAACAAATGGCAGCGAAATCTTCATTTTGGCATGGATTCGTATGAATTCAAGCGACCATTTCTTCAGTTCATAGCTGTCGACTTTAAAATTAAGAAAAGTAACATTCTATTCTTGCTTGCCAAAGAGCTAAAACAAATGTGGAAATTGCAAAATTAACTTTGCCCTCTATTCCTAAAGGAAGGCACCGTTGTACATGCAGTAGGCGCAGTTTCAATTAGACGAAGGCTAAAACGCCGCCGTTCAAATTGATGCAAAATTGACACATTCATAAAATTGCAATTAGTTCCAGACACAAAGACTCCCACGCACACAAATCCTCTTTTCAGCAGTTAAATTCGGCCTGTTGACAAATAACCTCTGCAGTTCCCCTTTGAAAGCACAATGTTTGTGTATAAATATATGCAGGAAAGGAACACCCACGAGAAGTCCATGGGCTACTGAGTCCTTCTCTTTTATGTGCGTGCCTCTATTGCTGTTGTTGAAGACTCTTTCAGTTATTGGTATTTTAAAACGAAGTTATTTTGTATTGTCTGTTTTGGACAGAGTTTATATTTAAACCATGGGTAGTTACATTTGCCTGGGAGGGATGGCTTTAAAAGTTTCCATTTTTAATAAAGCATGTCCTGACTGAGTGAACAATATACCTTAAAGGGCCTGATTTAGGGCCGGATTGACAGACGTGATTTATAATGGCACAATCCCACTGGAAAATGCTCTGTGAATCAGGCTCTCAGAGTCGGCTGGATTTAAAATCCTCTGGTTTTTGGCAAAAGGATGCAGAAGGAAATCACTCAATTGGGATATGCATTTGGCTCTTGAAGTGAGTTATGTAAATAATAATTTCTAGTTGTTGTCTTTCTTACTTTCTTTGTGATGCTCATTTATTTATACAACCCATGTTTAATGTCGGAGTCACTGATTATTAGAAAAATAAATGAAACTTACAAAAAATGTTAATCTTTTTTTTAAAGTTAGATTTATTTTTTCAGGAATCAGACAGCGTCTCAGATATTTCAGATATGCCATGTTAATAAGTTAGCCTCACAAAGAAAGTAAGACATACAAAAACAGAAAATGTAACTATCATCTTCTTAGCTCAGTACTAGTGTGAAAGGTATAGCTAGACCTGTGAATTGTCATTGGGAAGCTTTGGTAAGAATCAAAAGAAAAACTCCCATGGCATAGGGAATGCTCTTACATGCATGTACTTGTCATACATACAATTGTATGTTTATAAAAATCTATCATTTAATGTTTCTATTACTTAATAGTCAGTGGTGCTTTTTTATCAATTGCATAGCAAACATTAGCCGAGCCAGCAAATCCCCCATCAACTCTATCACTGGAATATTCAGAAACAGTGGTGCCCACATTTATGGCCTTGCCTATCGGTGGGCATGGCAGCTTTATCAAACACACTAAAATTCCATGTTAATGAATGGAATTTTGTATAAATGTATGTTTATTTAATGTTTACTGTTAGCTTATTTCGACATGTTATATAATTGTCATACATATTATAACATCAGTAATCATACGCTACGAAACACCTTAACAAACATTCATAATTTTATACATTTTATAATCACAAGAATAAAAATTACTTTCTATCATTCTGAGTTTTCATGGTATACATTAAATATAGGCCCTAACACATAAAATATAAAGACAAGTAACCAGTTGCCACAGGGCTCATCAACAATGTTTAATAAATATGTACCTTTAGGATAAGAGGACTGTACCCTGGTCTCGCTATATATCCAGAGCAAAAGATAAAATCAATACAATAAATACATTCATACATCCGTAAGAGGTCTGATTAAAATGTTTGCCTCTCATTTTGATTGCCCTTTCTTAGAGACTTTGGGCCTTTTTGCTGCAAAGTCACTTAACGCAGTAAAAATGCACATTGTGCCACGCTAAAAAAACTATTTCTGATTCACAGATCAGACTTTAAACTGGACCTTCCTAATTTGTGCTGTGCTGGCCTGCCTTGCGTGACACAGAGAACAACGGGTGAGAAGGGCCAGCGCAGATAACTACATAGGTGGATGAACATGCAAATCCCCCTTCAAGACAGAAAATGAGGAAGAACATGTGCGTGGAGAGGGATGCACTGTGCAACCAACCAAGGAAGCCCTATTTACTCAAGCTATCAGACAATTGGCTGGAGTCCAAAGGAGAACGCATATCTCGCGATCTTACCCCCATTTATTACACTTCGCAAAGCTCAAAGAACAATGAAAGCACACACAAAAAAAGCGGAATCCAACCCAATTAAACATAGGACGTCCACAATGCCGGACCCTGCATTGCTAGCACTCATCCTACTACATGCAAGAAGGAGGAGGACGAGAAGGGGAAGGGACAGTACATTCCATTCACAAACTACATTATTTAGGATGCCAAATGGGGAGGTGCATGGAAGATACTGATTCCCTCCCCATGATATCCTAGACCTGCTAAGGGTGTGGGAGAATGACCTGGCAACTACCACCATGTGCTCGTAGGCAATGACACCCCAGTGAAAGTACTATCAGCCTTACACGTTCTAGCTACTTGATCATTTGAGCACACTACAGCCATGGTCAGGGTCATATCAAAGCCCACACAATCCAGCTTCCTCCAGCATGTATTGCACTGCATCCTAAGACATGCGCATAGGCACCTATATCTGCCACGCACACTGCAGGCAAGGCAGAGTGTGTTCCAGCCATTCTACACTGTTGCACACATTCCACAGATCCGTTGATCAATGGACTGAACACATATAGAGTGGCAGCCCCCCTCCCACCGAGAGACTAAGCACATCTATCGCAACCGGAAATATTGGCATTCTATTAATGCACATGTTAGCTGTGATGCGCCAAGGGACTTATCATGCATGTCAATGCCAATTACCCAAGATGCACGAATGACAGCTACATCTTCTGCCATACCCCCTTACTATTATTATTATTATTATTATTATTATTATTATTATTATTATTATTATTATTATTGTTATTGTATTTATTGAGCGCAGGCCTAGCTTTGAGAAGCAAAGAAGTGCTTTACAGAGGTATACACCAATACAGACACATAGCAGAGCGCTTACAGGGGTGTACAATGTTACAGATGCATAACAGAGCACTTTTCAGAGGTAACAACAGAACATATATACAGCGGGGGATAGGATACAGAGGGGCACAGAAGAGGGATACAGCTGTACCGGGTGGCGGGAGGAGAGGGGCAAGCGCCATCTAGCAAATCAGGTGGCACAAGGGGGACGTGATGGCATAGGTGTTGAGGAGGAGAGAGTCCTTGAAGAGCTGGGTATTGTGGTCTTTTTTGAATTGTAAGAGCATGGGGGTCAGTCTGATGTTGACGGGGAGGAGCTTCCGTAGTCTTGGGGCCTAGGCACAGACAGCTTGTTTTCTGGTTCTTTCCTTTTTGAGCAGTGGATTTTAAGTCTGCATGGGTCCTGGCTTCTAGTGGTGTGCTGTCTGCCGGAGAGGCTCAGTTTCTCTGCGAGGTAGATGGGTGACTTGAGGCCGACTGCCTTATAGAAGATGTAGCAAGACTTGATTAGTGCACACAGTGGTGATCTGTTGAAAGTCTATGAGGGCTGGGGTGATGTGGTTGTATATGTGTAGACCTTTGATGAGGCATGCAGTCATGTATAGCACACTCCTATATACCAGGCCCTTGCATCGGGAACCTTTGGAAAAACATGGCCGGTGGGTGAGCATCAACGTTAATGCTCACATAAGCAGTCACATGACACCCACAAACACAAGTGATGACAATAGCCATTTCCCCCTTTGAAGGGGGCAGTGCCTAGCCGCTCTTACCATTCCTGTTGACAAAAAGCAGAAATCCAGCCACACCAGGTGACAAGCTACAACATAGCACACATAGCAACTAGGGCCATAGTGGACCACACATTCAGAGTGCTCAAGTCATGTTTCAGCTCCCTTGACCATTTAGGTGGCATATTTCTATATGCACCCCCTGCAGTATGCTAGATCATTGTGACATGTTGTATCCTGCACGATATTGACACATGTTGTGGCATAGCAGTAGAGTACTACCCTCATTCACAGGCACCACCCATTCCCTTAGTACACAAAAGGGCACAGGGACAGGACACATGCAATCAGGTTGTACAAACATTCTTCACCTAAACTGCAACCCCTTTGGAACAAACACAGTGAAGCCAGATCCCTGATGCCCTTCAATGATGCAATGGGGCCAATCCAGCTTGCCCATAACAACGCCCTGATAATGCACATCTGTGAGAGGCGAAATGTGTGTGGCCCATATCGTGAAAACTACAATGCCACTCCACAAAACAACAACACAGTCATAGAAAGTGGCAATAAAAGTATCTTGTCGCAGGCAATAAATCATAAATAAATCACAACGTTGCCATGCCATGTGCTTCCCTGAGTTGCATATACCGACTGCAAGAAAGGGGTGACCTGATGGCCATATTCATCTTGTCTCCCTGCACACCAATGCTACTGGACCTACTCGCCTGTTACGCTCACCTGGTCTCTGCGGAAGCATTGGGGCACAGTTGCAGGTACATGGTGGCACTGCTCCTGTGAATTATGGAAGATAAGCTCCCCGTCCTGCTACTTCTAGCAGGGGTGCATCGAATGGGATCTATTTCCTTCACTGATCCCTGATAGGATTAGCCCAGTGCAGCTGCGACTATGCTTCTCCTTAAGGTTGGTAAGTCTTTCTTGAGCTCTTGTGATGCTGTTCGTTCTGTTTAATGTCATTATATGTTGCTCCTAATTATGCCCCCAATAATGTCTCTCTTCTGTTTTCTTCCCTTAGATGGAAACGCAGCCTAGATGCAGCTGTGAGGCGTCAGGCGCGGCCGAAAGGAAGATGGAGGCTACCGCAATGTTTGACAGCAGGTAAGCAAAGGTTTAAGGAAAAGTGCATGGTATGGCAAAGCGCAACCTTAAACTGACTGTTTTTTCAATGTCTAAACTTGTCTTCTGTTTTTCCTTGCAGGCGCTTCTGTCGACAATGGAGCATGTCGTGCTGTGGTGCCAAGATGAAGATTTCGGCGTTCCGGAAAGTGTAAAGATGAATACTTGGCTCGCCAAAGAGATGTACTGGTAAGAACAGCTTCCCCCAGTTGGTAAGTATACTGGCAGGAAGCAGGATGCCCAGGAAGCAGGATCTTCAAAGGTAGGTCTGACCTCAGGCGACGGTGAGCGTTGCGCTGCTTGCAAAGTGCAGAATAACGCGAAGCACTGGCCTTAAGGATGAGCAGCTTATTTAGCTGAGCTTCTGAAGCCACGCCCATCAGGTTCAGCCTGCCTGCCACACCCGAAGGTAATCTATTAGCAGTCACACCCAAGAATACACTTGAGGCTACTTAATGAATAGAATGTTCAGGTTAATGCATTCTGCTTAATGGATGGAATGTTCAAGGTTAATGCATCTGCTTGATGGATACAATGTTCAAGGTTGATGCATCTGCTTAATGGATGGAATGTTCAAGGTTAATGCATCTGGAGTGCTATGTCCATAATAAAGGCTTTTGGTGTCAAATGGATGTTCTTGTTTACCTCTGTTCATGAGCCTGGCGCCAAAGGTGCCAGGACAGTGTCCAACTAGGTCTCCTGTGCATGCGACCCCTGCATGCATGTGCCCCTGACATCATGACCATGACATCGCCTCCAAACACTACTGTCACATATGTGTTCCTGCAACAGAGAACATCAACAGCTGTCCACCCACCCCCTCCAACTGCATGTCTCTGATTCCCTTAACATATCCCCGATCCAACCATGGAAATGCGCTCCAAGAATACCAGAATGCAAACTAGCCAACACCAGGATACACAACCATAAATAAAAAGGTAAGGCAACACACCCCTCCCCCTCAACAGTTATTGACCATATTAATGGGAACACAACAGCAACATGACAACTATGAAGCACAAAGTGACAACCGACACCTACACCTCACCAGGATTACACCACATACTACACACATTACTCACATGGGCAGGGCTACAATGGGAACCAAAAGAGGCCATGAAAATGATACCCAAAGAGACCCCATATCACACTTCAACTACAAGGCCAACCAGATTCTAATGCGAAGATGATGAAACAACAAACAAATGAGGCCCAGTGTGAAGAGGCCTACCGTGAAATTACCAGAGTACCAAACAGGCCAGTCAACCCCTGATCATGGAGTGGCTACCGGACATGACAAATGGCAGGAGATGGCATGCAAGGCTGACATGACAGGAACACAAATGCAATGCCATGCAATAAATGAAGCTACTGCATCAGCCCTCACCAAAAGCATGTGCACAGGAACATCCAGAGGAGGCTGTCTCCAAGTGGAAAGTTGTGGATGTGCAACCAGTAAACCAAAGCACATGCATAGCTGATCAACGAGAGATGCACAGATATGTCATGGAGGTCAAGTCACTTCTTCATTGACAGTGACCATAAGCCCAAAATCAACAAATCCGTGCAAACCCTACATGGGACACTTCATGCCACTAATGGGTTGCATATGTTACCAGCCATGAAGAAGATTGACAGTGCACAACCTTACCTGCTGGTACAGCTGTGGTGCTATGAATCACTCACCACCTCCACCTAACGTTGGGACTCCACATTGGTGCTAGGAGGGCCTGTGTCCTGGAGAGGGAATAGGGACTTGGGTTGAAAAGGGGATCTGAAGGGTCCTTTCGGAGATTGGGGGGCTGGATGAGGCAAACTACCTGAAATAACATAGGGCTTATGTTTGGACCAACTAAATGAGTCAGTCATGCAGACTGCACATGTAACCATGAATGTAAATTGGAATCGGCGCCTGTATGTGGGAGGCTGTGGCAGTCCACAAAACCATGTCAGCTGACTCCACTGAGCACAGCTGCATGTCCAGTCCTCCAGCATGAAATGCCCTCAAGAGGGTAATGGCCCTGAGAGGAGGGAAAAATAATGATTACACAGTCCACCCTGGATGAAGACAAACAGAATATAGTCCACCTTGTATGGGGGCAACAATATAAATAGAAAAACAAAAACATTCCACCCTGGGGAGGAACATTCCACCACAGCTCAATGGCACATGTCATCAGGCCAGGCTTCACCCTAACAACCTCAAGGGGAGCCATGTTGGTACATCGACCAGCACCCCCAAGGCAAGCCTGAAGGCTGTCAACTTCACTACAGCAGAAGTCAGCCTCTTGGGTGAGCAGGTCCTGGCCCATTACAATGCTCTCTTCAACCCACAGAAGGAGCTTGGGATGTGTTGTTGTTAGAAGATCTGGGCAGACCTCATTGTTGCCATTAACGCAAAGGGGGTGGCAGTACTTACTGTGGACCATGCCAATAAGCACTGGGATGATGTTAGGATACAGAGCCACGTATAGGTGGCCCTCGAGATAGGTGCTTCTGTGGCGGTGCACCATAAAGGCCACCATCGGGTTTCACCCCTTCATCTGGTGAGGTGAACTTTTCAACAGTGTGTGTCTTGTAGGTGTATGCATGATTGCAGGAGGTCTGTTTCTTACAAGGAACATTTCTCAACTGTTATGCAGCCTCCTGCCGATAATGGGCATATGTGATGCCACACATCTGTGAGGTAGACAGGTGTAGGGATGTGCTCTGTCAGTTTTTGGTGGGAAACCCAACTAATGTGTATTAAATCTGAGATGCTGACAGCAAGGCCTCAGACAGAAACAGTTGTCAGATTGAGATTTTGCCAGCATGTGAGGTACATTCATGCACACCTCCTGGGTTGTTCAATTGTGAATAATGATTGCAACATCCACACTCAGCAGCTGAGGCTGACATGTGTAAGGATGTGTGGTAATGGCAATTTAGTGCATTTGACTATCTGGGACAGCATAGTGATCTGCCAGGAGACAGAATGAAGGGACATACATGGTATGCCATCATGACATTTGATGACTTTTGTTGGGTTTGGGAGCACCTGCATTGCTGCTCGATCCTAAGCAATGGGTGCGTGTACATGCTGCATACTTACATATCGGACTGTTATGGGTGCATGTTGATAGATGTGGTTGGTTGGAGATGTGTGTATGGTTGGATGGAGATGTGCCTGCTTCCTTTGCAGATGGGGAGCAGGTGCAAGTTGATCTAGGTCACCTGGCCTAAGCACTGCCCACCTTCTTAGTCCTGCCTCTTCCTCCCTGCTCTTAACTCTTAGATCAAGGGTGTCGCTCGCCCGGGTGTCTGAAGCGAAGGGCAGTCGAAGAAAAGGGCAATTTCTTTTTGGACCTGTTCGGACCATTAGGATCCAGGGCTCAAACACCTGCTCAGACAGCAGCTAAGCATGCACCAACATGTGTTTACTCCTTCTCTCCCCAAAGGCCATTCCTACCTGTCTGGCCCCCCATGATGTTCCCTTGTGCCCTCCTCTTCTCGCACACAGATGTTTGCTGTTTTGCTGGATTCTAATCTGCCCCCTCCCCCTTAGTCTACTTCTTCCAGAATCTTTCCTGATACATTCTGGTTTCACCATCACTGTCTTGTGACCAATGCTGGATTTGACTTTTATGGACTTCATTGATTCATGGCGTGTCAGCTTTTCTCATGTTGGCCCTGAATCATGCTGTTCCCATCTTCATCATGTGTCCAGGCTTTTCTCTCTATTCTCTCCTCCTCTCCCTTTCTCCTGTTTCCTATCTCCTCACCTCCTCCCCTTACTTTCTTCTATGCACTTACTCCATCAGAATTGTCCCTGGATCTAGTATGATAGCAACTTCACCTGTCTCCTCCCCCTCCGCTTACTTGTTTCCCGCCCATCCCCTCCAGCACTATCTGAAATGTCATCAGCCTAGTACAATAGTTGAAATGTCTTGCAGCCTAATAAACAGCTGTTGGTGAACTGGGTGTATGAAGTAGTGAATCCAATTTCTTTTGAGCAATTCGCTGGGTGCTGCGAAGGGATGACTATATCACTCAGTCTGCCGAGTGTTTCAGGAACTGGAAAATAGTCATTAGTTATAGGAGGTCATTACAACCCCAGCGTTAAGGGTTAACGACGGCGTTAACCCTTAACGCCAGATTCCCACTTTAACGCCTGCTTTTGGCAGTCGTTAAAGTCCATGGCGCTAACCCACCATGGTGCTAATTACGCCGCCGTAATTTACGGCGGCGTAATTAGCGCCTTCCCCACTCCCATTATGCCCTATGGGGCAAAAATGGGAATGGGGAAGGGAAAATGGGAAATGGGGATTTACCGCCCCACTCACCTTGGAATGGGGCGGTAAATCCGCCATCCACCATGGTGTAAACATAGTTTACACCATGGTGGTAAAGGTGGTGCACTTAGCACCAAGGTTGTAATGACCTCCATAGTCATGCAACCTGCGCACCTAATGTAATGATTACAATTAAAAGATTTCGTCAACCAAGTATTTTTATTTTCTCTTTGTCAGAATAGATTCAAATGATCCCTCAGGGTAGATTCAAACGTTCCCTCAACATGTGTTTCCCCAATCTCATTGGTTCATCAGGAGGGTGCTCTTTTCATAACAAGAATAAAATGATTCATTGTTCAATGTATTATTTGTCATACATAGTTCATTCTCTGTTGAGAAAAGTTAATAAAATGTTTTTAAAATGAGTAAAAGTTATGTAAATAATCAGTATATATGTTACTAGTACAATAGTTGCCTGTCTGTTTCAATTTCCTTCCCATTCTCCCCCTCCCTTCCTTATCTATGTCTTAGCTGTTGCACTATCTGAACTGTCATCAGGCCGAGTATGATAGTTAATTTCACGTTCTTACTGTTCATAGCCTGTAAGAATGTCATTGTATTTTCCCTTGTTCCCTCCCTTCCCTTAAAGCACTTTGAAACACATTGTGTATAGATGCTAAATAAATAAACTATCATATCATATCATATGGTGCTACGGACACATGTTGCCAGGTGCCCTTGCCTGCAGGATACACTAGCACTCACTGCAGCATTGGTTTTGTGATGTGGAATGAGTTTTTGCCATGTGTATGCAGCCATAAGTCAATGTGCTGGACTCACATGTGCATGTCTTATCATTGTGACTCGTCATTTTTTATAGACTGGTGTGACTGTATTCATTCTGATTGGAGGACATGGGCCTGTGTGTGTGCTGCAGTTGCTGGTTGA
This sequence comes from Ambystoma mexicanum, assembly GCF_040938575.1. Taxonomy (NCBI): domain Eukaryota; kingdom Metazoa; phylum Chordata; class Amphibia; order Caudata; family Ambystomatidae; genus Ambystoma; species Ambystoma mexicanum. The sequence continues at coordinate 1,244,594,778 of NC_090930.1, read as the reverse complement.
CTCATGCTGACTGCATGCTGCTGTTACTATTGTGGTGACTGTACATGCATTGGCACTGTTGATTGATGCCTATGTTCTTTGTTCCCTTTTCCACAGGTGCTGCAGCTGGCAGCGAGGATACACGCTGTGTTTTGGAGCTGAAAGCCAGTAACAAAACTTTTAGACCCATGTGAATGCCACCACCATGCCCACCTCTTCTGAGTATGATGTGGCTGGGGGAGTGTCCCTTACAACGGGCAATGCTTCTGCGTGTGAATCCCAGGATTCCATCATTGTATTGGACACCTCAGCAGCAGTGGGACAGGGTGGTGGTGACATTGCCACCCAAGGGCCTCCAACAGTGGATACCTCATTGTAGGTATCTGGGCTGTCATCGGAGGAGGAGGAGGAGGAGGCATATGCAGGCCTGCCCATGGTGTCAGGTGGGGGCACCAAAGGGGTTTTGCAGGCTGCACACTTGGCCCTCAGACAGGAAGATGTGCAGTCAACCATGGTGGGGTCAACACAACCTCCTGTCCTAGGACCAACAACTACACTACTACACACCTTCAGCAATGTTTCCACCCAGACAGAGGCCTCACTTCCAGCAGATGTGACTGTAAAGAATGCAGGGGGGTATGTGTCCTCCTGCTCCCTATATTGCAGAGTAGAAGCAGAGAGCACCCCAGCCAGGATTCTCTATAGGGAAGTTATGGACAAGCAATCAAGGCTTAAGCTCTCAGGAGGTGATGCAGGATGGTTCTTAAGTATAATGTAGTCCCCAAGCACCCACAAAGGAATGCCCACACACTGTTAGTGATAACGCAGTTCTTTATATAACATAAGGTTTTGATTATGTACACATACAATAACACACTTTGTGCTCAGGGAATTCCAAAATGATAAATATATAGAAACTCTATGTGGTACCATGATTACTTCTTTGATTCCAATAAAATGCATCAACTGGCATACACATTAATTAATAAAGTGAACCAACAATAGACTTGAGGATGAAAAAAAGTTGGTTAAACAATTGGCAGAATGCTGGCACTTAAAAATAGACAAAGTTCTGTGTGGGGATCCCCCCACCTGGGCAATCTGTCAATAAAGTTTTGACAAGACCAGCCATATATTGTTTATAAGAGTCTTATTTCCTTCTATGAAATTTCTACCTCCCCAATGTACCTGGTTTAGCAGAGTTTGACGTTGAGTCATCGATGGATCCTACTTAAGTGGACTCCCTTAAAGGCAGCAGCCACGGATCGTCAAGATCCCTTGAAGAGAAGAGTGAACAAAGGCGTTGAGGCAGCAGCTTCGGTCCTGCGATGCTCGTCAACGATTGGTCGTGGATGTCCTGTGAAGATGAGGCGTGTGGTGCACCTCGATGATGATATTTTGTTGCTTCCTAGAGTCAATGAAGAACTTTGGCCTGCAAGGACATTGGGTTGTCGGTGTCTTTGTGGTCTTCATGTGGCGAGGAACCCACCTGCAGATTCTCGCTCGGTTTGTCAGCGACCTTGAATTTCTCTGACGTGACAAATCGGTCAACGGGAGTCCTTGATTCAAAGTGTTCTTAGGCAATGGAGCATTGCGGCTCGGGTTGACGATGATCGTCGTCGACAGTGATTGACTTCAATGTCCAGGCGCTTTGCTTCGTGATTCCACGGCTTTCCCCGTCTCCGGTCAGCAGCCTTTCGAGGACTGACTTCCAGGGCACTTCGCTGAAGGTTGTCTGGTGCATGATGGTCTCTCATAGCTCGGGAAGAGGTCTCCTAGCCAGGTCCTCTCTTGGATCAGTTTTGTAAAGGCACAGCAGCTTTCAGATTGAATCGAAAGGAACAGTGCTTCACCTTCTTCCAGATGAGCTCCGATTCTAAGCATCAAGTATCGACTTCAGCTTCTGAACAATTTCCATCAGTGAGAGGTCCCCAGTTATATTGTTTAGTCTCTCATTCACTCTGCTGGGTCACTCTCAGGCAACCAGTCATTCAGAAAGATATTTAGGCAGGTAAGCATGCAGCCAATCGGGCTCACAGTGCATTCAGGCAATTATCCTCCCTCCAGACACTCACAACAAGGAATGTGTATTCGGACAAGTACCCAGCCATTCAGCACTCCACACTGCATTCACACCAGTTTCGGGCAGGGCTGTCTCAGTCTTCGTGTCACATACCAGAAACCAGACACCCATAACATGCATATTGTTCACACACTTCATTCACCCAGGTCCCACCCCATGGGTGTACCCACAACATAGAGTCACTGGGAAGGCTCCAGCCAGTCTGGCCTTGATTTCCCCACAATACCATATATCGAACTTCCACCCAACAGCCAGTCAGGGGAAGGGACAGAGTCAGGGCTTCCCAGGACTTTGGGAAAACAAGGTAACAGGCAATAGAAAGCAAGAGGCCACAGGGGCCATCTTGTTTTCCATTAGGAATCAACTGATTCCAATGGCAGGGCCTAGGTATCCTAAAATGGAGGATAGTTTACATTTCACAGTAAAGTACATAGACTCAATAGGTTTTTCGAACATTTCCATTAACATTTTGTTTTAATGCTAATGGTAATAAAGTGACATTCATCCCCCATTCCAGGTACCGGAACGGGGGATAACGGCCCGGCAGCCCAAGTTATCAGCCCAAGTGAATGTGCCTGTGTGCGCCCTAATGGCTGCAGACTTAGGCACGTTATAAATAAATAACGAAGGCTCCAGAAAATTATCCTCCATTGCAGCCCCTGCAATGTGGGATAAAGGCCATTAGCACCCCTAGTTCCCAAAGGGGGAACCCCGGGTGCTAAAAATTGCTTTGTCCTGCTGTAGGAAGGAAAAACCTTTTCCAAGATGGCCACCATGGAAAGAGAAGGTGGGGCTCCCTTTCCATGTCAGCCTGCAGAAGGCAACGTCAGAACCCTATGACCATATTACCATGAGCAATTTTTGTTTCCCTTTCAAACCTATCCTACTTTTGAATAATTTTACCACATAGCCGGTCCCAGGTGGACATGACCACTTTAACACAATTTATTGTCCCTCGCGGTCAGAGCCAGATCGTCTGGGTCATGACCTTATACTATGACTCAGACAATCTGGCCACTGCCCATGGCCACAGGCTATACCTCAGTCACCAAAGGTATATCACAATTCTTTGGAACTACATTATTACACTTGTCAAAAAATAAAACACAGGCACATTTGCAAAACCATGCCTTAAGGTAATTGCCAATGCTCCTTAAACGAGTTTGCTTGAAATCCGCCAATGTTTTATTTTTTAAAAAGTGTCAAAATGTATCTACACACAATAATCATATAACTTAGCAAATGGCACACCATTTATAAGGCTTTACAATAATTTGGGACCCACCCTCTAAATGGGTTCTCTCTTGACAAAACACCTCCACACTTTCGAAAAACATTCAGAATCAAGTCTAGAATAACATTCCAAAATTTCATGCAGTTTCATTGAGTGGTACCAAAGTTATAAGCCATCCAAGAACTGCTTTTCACTGACCCTGTAATGCAGAAATATGCATAGATGTCCCTGAAAATCTGAAGTGTTTGCAAACATCACAGTACTGTCCCCGAACATCTGGACTCTTCCTGGACTTCGGGGTCAAAGACACCCTTTTTTTTTGGTTCCTTACAGCCATATCCATTCACATCCTCATCACCCCTCACCTCCCCAGGGATTGTTTGTTAAGTTTGACAAGTGCATTGTTGTGTTTTTTTATATTTTTCTATGCAGTGTCCCGCAAATCCAACATGGCAGGTGTTTCCAAAAATATGACGCACTTCATGCTTTTCACCATCCAATCACTGGGCGCGTCCAATGTCTGCAGACATCATAGCACCCTCCAGGCCAATCTCATGCCTTTCCATGGACCGAACAAGGAAATGGGCCAGCGGACCGAACCCAGATATCCCACATTTATTTGGACTTACTTTTTAGTTATTAAAAAAAACTACTGGACAGATTTACACCAAATTTACAAATGCAGACTTTTGGGATCAAGCTGCCGCTCCTGGCACAAATTTGGTGAAAATCCAGAGGTTTGGGCTGCAGGCATGAGCAAAATATGTTTCCATTATGTCTAAGAAAAATAAAAATGTGGGACCCCCCTATACCTTTGTCCCCCAATAAGAAACCTAACCAAGCTTTCCAAAAAAATTCAGACCGGGCCATATACTTTCAAAGTTTGGTAAGGTTTCATCCAGGGTGAGCAAAGTTATAATGCGCCCAACAAGTGCTCTTCCTATAAGTTGAGCAACTTAACCATTCCTACACAGCCGTGTAATTTCTAAATTCAAGGAAAAAACTTTAGTTGCAGGGACATTAAGGTATGAAATGAATGCAACAAAACCCTGGAAATTCAGCTAAAGCCACCTTAACTTCACACCCCTGTGGCGCAGACAATGACCTCAATGATGACATCACTGATGACATCACTAATTACATTACAACAGTAACTGGCATTACGCATGGCCTTCAGCCATGGTCAGTGTACATCCCCAAATATATTTCAACACCTGAATGGGTACTAGTCATGGCCTTCAGTTATGGACAGTGGTCACAACTTTCACCCATGTGCACTGAATGTTTGAAAACACTACTGTTAGGGAGAATTCTCATAAATGTGCTAATTCCCTTCACCTAAGAGACCCCCAGCAATTTTGCTGGATTTTGAGGACTTGACTGAAGAGAGTGTGAGCCTTTTTTTCCCATTTTTCCCACTCTCTCATGTATTTTGATGTGTATTTACTCTTGTGTTCAATGCAGTGACACAATGAAGCTTTTTAGGCTGTCCCAAGGTACCTTCTCTGGGATAAACTACTCTTTCCCAGAGAATGTAAAGTTACATTTACTTTATTAGTGATTTTAAATTCCTAGACCCAGCTCACCCCGTTTTATAATAGAGTACTGGAGGGGTTTTGCAACGAACTACCATAATATTTCCCGACCGCGAACACCGGTAGCTAAAAATCGCTGGAGCCATGTTTTTCAAGATGGCGTCTAAACCCCCTTTCTTTAAACAGGTCCCGGTCTTCTTTTTTCATCATTTCTTTTTGGAAATGTCCTTCTAGAGTTTGTCTCTGTGTGCCAAACCAGGTTTGGTCCCTTTCTTTCTATGCCTTTGGAAGGCTTCAGGACTGAAGACCGCCTCTGGCACCCGAGTGTCTGGGGTGGGCAGGACATGAGGGAGGTTCCCGAAACTCCCTGTGCCTGGTCTCCTAGGAGACCCAAATGCACTCTGGCATGATTGGCTGGCAGACTGTCCGGTTAGAACAGCCACCCTGCTGGGTGAGTGGCAGCTATCTGGAATGAATGGGAGAAAACTGTTTAAAAGTCGAGTCTCTCGGAAGGCAGAGTCGACCAATGGAACGAAAGAAACAAAGACGAGCTGGAAGAGGACGGATGCTGCAACTACTGGACCGTTGGTTTGCCCGGTGGAGCCATGCTGCAGATCCGAATCGCCAAGTTCATCTCGACAGAGAAGCCCCTTTAAGGACGACTTCTTCCTTTGAGTTGGTGGGACCAATCAACTCGTAAGCCACCTGGATATCATTCTCAGAGCTGATTAGGATTAACCAGGGGGAAGGACACCAGCTTGTGTGCTTGAAGAACAGCAACAGGAATTGAAGATTTGCCAATTTGACAGCTGTGTGACCAGTCCCCGTGCAGTGCAGCAGTCCCCCAATGTCCACCCTCTTGTCCCCATGACTGAGGCTCAGGTACAGCGAGATCTGCGGGAACTGCAAGGAACAGAGGTCTTCAGCTGCATCTTTTTCTTCAATATAAGGTACTGTGAAAACCCGACCAAGAGAACTTACCTCTCACTGCAAAAGTTTGTGGAACTTTGGCAACTTGCAGGCCTAGTCAGCTTGTGACCCGACACATGAACCTTTCTTCTGTGAGCTACTTCTAAGAACTGTGGCAAAGACTTTTCCATTTTAAATACCAGAACTGTTTCTACTTATACAAGACACTAGCCCATTTACTTTGGCCTATCTATTGAATCAACTCCTCTGGTGACCTCAAATTATTTGCACTGTATTAGAGTAACTATAATATAATATATACCATTTGTTTTATAAATGTATGCCTTTTTGCTCCTACTGCAATGCTGTTTTGCTCCTACTTCAAGGGAGCTTAACTGATTAGTAATCAGTATTGTAATATCATTGTTGTGTGATATTGGTTGCCTCATTTAGTGAATGCTTTATAAATGATTGTGTAATAAATGAATAAGTGTTTTTTACCAAGAAACCTTTAGTGTGAGTGTCTATCTGAAGACTTGTTATTGAAGACCTTTATGTAACACCCTTACATGCTCGCATTCCCTCATGGGATGCGCCTGGCTGCTCAGCTCGCTACCAAAAACTGTGTGATACAGACTTATACCAAAGGTTAGTTTTGCTTACACCTGTAGTCATAATTGTGTGTTGTGGTCCCAGAGGGTACTGAATGCAAACTTTGCCTAACACTGGTGTCAGGTGGTGAGGATAAATTGTATAGTTGTTACATTGAGAGTTCTGCTTTTCTTTTTTTCAGATAGTAACCTTTACAAGGCTAAGCACCACTAGAAAAGCAATTTTATCATGCCTAATATGGATAACTACAAACAGGAGGCCCTGATCATTTTAACAGTAGATCAACTGAAGGAAATGTGTAAAGATAGGAACCTCCCTGTTAAAGGAAAGAAACATGAATTGGTAGAAAGATTGTTGGAATTGCAAAGTCTGAGAAGTAGCTCCGTGAAACCTACTCCTTCAGCAAATGTGGAAAATGTTAATGAGGATGATCATTATTCAGAGTCTAACTCTAATGTTATTGAGGAGAAAGAAGAGTTGGAGGAGTCTCAGTATGTGAGCCCCTCTGCAACTCAACAAGCTCATAGGCCTCATGTCATGATTCATGCCCCTGGTCATCATGGCCAAACCAGCCTTTCGGCTGGGGCCAGGTTACAGGCTTCCATTGTGGCCTTAAGAGCGCCAGGCTCCTACTGTTATGTGAAGGACAACATTTGGATTGGGACTTCAGTTAACATGGAGGCACTCACATAGCTCAGTTCCAAAGAACTGAGCTATGCGGTCTAGTGTTTCTGGTGTGGCCTGGTACTACATTACCTCAAACTACTTTACTTAGAACTACTTTACTTGGGCTATATAAGCCACACCCAAATAGCAGCACATGCTTCGCGTTATTCTGTAGTTAGCAGCTTAACGCTCACTGTGTCCAGTTCTGATCTCCAGTGTTTCTTGCATCCTGCCACGTGCTGAATCCTGTATCTGGAAGAAGAAGAACACCATTATTCAGCTCTTACCTGCAAGTAGCAGCCTGGCTTTGGTCTTGAATCTTCCATCTTCAAACTACCACCAGTTGCTCCCCTGAATACACGTAATCCGTGATTCTTCATCACAACGCTGCATTCATCTGCAGAACGTTGCAGCAACCTGAAAAAGACAAAGAGTGACATTATTACTGAGCACTCGCTCACCGCCATGCAAGGACAACAAAAACCACTTACCAGGTGCAGTCTTTCTTTGATCTCGGAGCATCACAGTGGCCTGGAACATCATAACGACCTGCAAAGAAAGCGCCACAGCACAGCTTAGCAAAAAGAAAAGGCAAGAAAGCGCTGCACACCGTGCATTCACTCACCTTGCTTTGATTCCTATCCTATACAGCACGGCAACGCCAAAACTCTCCAACTCATCTGAGGGAAAGAAACTAGAGCCATTAACAACAACAAAAAGGCAAAAGAGGAAAAGGGAAAGATAAAAGACTGTAAAACAGCAGTACCTACCTCATCAAGCAAATTGGAGTCACAGCAGGCCTGGACCTGAACACGGGGCAATGCACCAGTGAAGTAACTAGGTCACAGAACGCCCACACCTCCACCGAGCCCCTGCACAGAGACGGAGGTGGGAATCAATCCAAGAGAGACATTTAAGTCTTATATCCAGTTCTCCTGTATTGCAGGCGTTATCCACGTCCAACACACTATCAAGGGAGAGGGTTTGAGAGTGCTAATCTTCCAGCCAGGGATGAGTGGCGTCCCCGTGAATATCAGGTGAGAGTAACACCTCAACCTTTAGCACAGAGACCCTACCAGGTCCAGTACTGAGTCCAGAATGTGTCTCTCTTGAAAAAATGAGACTTGAGTTAGAGTTCAAAAGGCTCCAAATGCAAACTGAAAATAAACATCAAGAAATCAAACTCAGAGAAATGGAAATACATCATGCTCTTGAAATTAAGAAATTGTCTTTTGAAAATGTTTCCTTCCCAGAGTCTTCTATGTCTTCTAGTCCCAAGAGACCTCACATGCCTAAGGAAGCTGTGAGTATGTATGAGGTGAAGCTTGATATTGTGTATTGGTTGGCTGGTTTTGAGTATAACTAGGGGATTCAGGGTTTTACAGGGAATCAGTTGATTCCTTGGCTTTTGTCTAGGCTCCCCCAGGTTGCAACTGTTGCTGTAATGGAAGTGGGGGAACTTGAAAGATTGGCGTATGCAAATGTGAAGCAAGCTTTATAGCTAGATTTGGGAAAACTACTTCCCAGTAGCTTAAGAGATTTAGGACCCTCAAAAAGCATGATGGTACCCTTTGGGCTACCTGTGTTTGTGAATGTTTGAAGAACTCAGATGTTTGTGTAAAGGGTTACAAAGTTAACACTTTTGAAGGAATGAGAAATGTATTTTTGTTAGAATCTATTTTTGATGCCTGCTCTCCTTAACTGAGAAAGGACTTGGCTGACTCTAAAATAATTGATCCAAAGAAGTTAGCAAAGGCTGCTGACTTATAGGTTGCCAACAGAGCTACTCACAAGGATTCTGGGGCAACTCAGAAGAAGGATGATTGGAAGCAGCAAAAGAAAGATGGCAAAGAGAATTCTAATACCTCCAATGCAAAAGGTTGTCCCAAACAGAAAAAAGGGCAAGCCACAAGGGAAACCGAATCAGGCTAGTGAAACCTCTGGCGCTAAACCAGAGGGGGGGGTTAACAGAAACCCATTTGTCAAAACATTTGGAAAATAATATGCCTGTGGGTCTACTGACCATGTGAAAGGGGATCCCGGATGCAAGGGTAAACTTTCAGTGGTCCACACTGTCTCCTTAGCCTTTTCCCCAGAGGGAGAAGTACAAATGGCAAGTGGAAACTGGCAACTGCTGGCTGAGAACCCCATTGGAGTCTCTGCCAGTGTTTCTTTAGTGTCCCTGGGTCTGTGGGAACAGCAAAATGTAGATGTCTATAATTCAATTCCAGATAACACAAAAGAATATTATAAAGACAGTGTAATTGTAAATGGCCAGGAGACAGCTGACATTAGATACACTGGGGCCAGCATTACAGCGGTGGATTAATCTTTTTTTCAAACCTGAGGATGTTGCTAAAACACCCAAAGGCCTCACTAAGCTTACTGGAGGCCCTGTTCAAATGCTTCCAAGATTACCAGCTCTCATCCAATGCAACAACATGACTGTCACGATACCTAGTAGTGTGCAGAGTGAGGTGCCTGGGATAGTCCTTTTGGGGAATGACTTAAAGTCTCTTGGAGTTGGATCAAGCACCCCCAGGCCTCCCAGTAAGAGGAAACAGGAACAGATAAGGAAGGCCAGGCAGAGGGCATTAACTGAGTCTCCAGAGGATGTTACAGAATAATCTACAACACCCAGCCAAGAGGAACTACTAACTGCTATTTCTAAGAAGAAAGAGACAAAGGGGAAACCGAAGGTCTCAAAGAAAAAGTCAGAGAACACTCCTCTCCTTCCAACAAGGACATCCCTGTGAGGACTGTCCAAAGTCACACCTGTGACTACTCCAACAGCTGAGGCTGAGTGTGAGGAACAACCAGGAAAAGTTGAATCAGCTGCTGAAGATTCAGAGATGGAAAAAGACCTTCCTCCTATTGGCGATCTGGATCCTAAAGACCATCCTGAGCTAGAGTCTTTACAGGCAGAAGGTGCCCCCTGTAGGGCAGACTTCAACAGAGGTCAAAGAGAGTGTCCGACTCTTGAAGAACTTCGCCAACAGGCAGCTTCCCAGCTGGATGGGGAAGAGCCAGGGAAGCACAAGTTGTACTTGGAAGATGACCTCTTCTACAGAGAACCAACTGAGTCTATCCAAGGGGACTACAAAAACGTGTAGTGCCTCTAGAGATCAGACAACAGTTCCTAAAGTTAGCCCACAAGATTCCTTTCTCTGGTCACTTGAGTTTCAAGATGTCCAAGGAAAGGCTTTCTCTATATTTCTACTGGCATTTGTTGGGGTTTGATGTAGATAAATCCTGTAGGAGCTGTCGCACTTGTCAGACCTCTAGCAAGAGTGGAGCCAAGAAAGCGGCACATTTGGTGCCTCTCCCAGTAGTGGGAGTCCCCTTTGAGAGGGTAGGAATTGACATTGTTGGTCCCTTAGTCCCTCCAACCTCTTCAGGAAACCAATTTATATTGGTTGTAGTAGACCATGCCACTAGGAATCCTGAAGCCATATCTATGAGGACTGTTACAGCTGAGGCTGTTGCTAAGGCCCTACTTAGTATATTTAGTAGGGTAGATTTTCCTATGGAAGTCATCTCTGACAGGGGATCACAATTTATGTCCTACTACATGCAGGCCATGTGGAAAATCGTGGAGTGACTTACAAGTTCTCAACTGCCTACCATCCCCAAACAAATGAGTTGATAGAGAGGTTTAATAGAACTATGAAGAACATGATAGGTGCTTTAGAGGAACCATTAGAGGAAAGTGTGAACTTCTACTGCCATGCCTTCTATTTGCTTATAGAGAAGTCCCTCAGGAGGGAATTTGATTCAGTCCCTTTGAGCATCTCTATGATCATCCAGTTAGAGGCCCGTTGGCCCTAATTAAGGACGGGTTGGAGAGTGCTCCTTCCCCAAGCCAGCGAGAGCCACTGACTATGTGCTTGGTCTCGGGAGGAGAATGACACACATGATGACAGAAGCAGCAGATAACTAACTTGAAAGCAGGTCAGGCTCTGGTGAAACATTGAAATGACCAGAAGGCCAAAATGGTTGAGTTTACTCAATACCAGCCAGTTCTAGTTATGGTCCCTACAAGGCAGATGGCCTTACAGGACAAATGGATTGGACCCTTCAAGGTTGTGGGGAAACTTGGAGAGGTCAATTATCTGGTGGACTTAGGCAATCCTAAGGAGGCCCCAAGGGTCTTTTACACCAACCGTCTAAAAGCCTATGTCTCAAGACCAGAAGTGGGAGCTTTGCTTCTAGCTTCAGCTCAGGAGGAGGAGGAGGGGAGTAAACCTCTACCTGATCTCCTCAGTGGAAAACCTTTAGATGAGAAGATACAAGGAGTTAATCTCTCTTCTAATCTGACACTGGAACAACAGGAGGAGTGCAAGTTTCTGTTAAATCAGTGTGCCTCCCTGTTTTCACTATCACAAGGCTTGACCCCTTGGGGTCAGCATGATATTCTCACTGGTGACTGTTTAGCTGTTAAAAGCAGAGGTTACAGGATGGCAGATAATGCAAGAAGCTACATAAAGGAAGAAGTCAACAAGAAGCTTGATCTCGGGGTAATAGATCCCTCTACCAGTCCATGGTCTAGTCCAGTTGTCCAAGTAGTTGAGATTATGTGTGGACTATAGAACTCTAAATACAGTCACTAAGACTGATGCCCATCCTTTACCTAGGACAGATGAGCTGGTGGACAAACTTGGTTCAGCCAAATACCTCAGTACATTGACCTAATGTCAGGATATAGGCAAATAGCCCTGACAGACCATGCCAAGGAGAAAACTGCATTTTCAACCCCAGCAGGCCTCTACCAGATAAAGGTAATGCCTTTTGGATTAAAGAATGCACCTGCTACATTCCAAAGGATGCTTAATCAAGTTCGGAATGGGATGGATGGCTTCTGCATGGCATACTTGGATGACATTGTAGTGTTCAACCCTACTTGGAAAGAACATATTGACCACTTCGGCTATGTATTGCAGGCTCTTGAGTAGGCCCATCTGACCATAAAGGCAAGTAAATGTCAAATTGGTTAGAGCAAAGTGATCTACCTTGCACGTGAGGTAGGAGGTGAAATAAGGCCATTGCCTAGCAAAGTACAAGCTGTTCAAGAATGGGTCACTCCTACTACTCACTCCTAAGTGAGAGCCTTCTTAGGTCTCACTGGTTATATAGGAACTTCATAGAGAACTAAGTGTCCATAGCTTCTCCCTTGAATGTGATCTCCTCAACCAAATTCCCCCAAAAGGATCAGGTGGAATGAGGAGTGCAATAAGGTATTTGAAGGGCTTAAGAAAGCCATTTGTCAAATCCCTGTTTTAAGAGTTCCTGACTACAGCCAAACCTTCATTGTGCAAACAGATGTTTCCAATACAGGTATAGGTGCAGTTCTGAGTCAGCTGGATGAGAAAGGTAGGGAACACCCAATCTGCTTCAGCAGCAGAAAGCTGAATGAACCAGAAACAATGTGGGCAAACATTGAACGAGAATGTTTTGCCATTATGTGGTCTCTGAAGATGTTTAGACCATACTTGTATGGATCTACATTTGTGATTCAGACAGAGCACCAACCCTTAAGATGCCTAATGCAGATGAAGGGGGAAATCCTAAAGCTTTTCAACTGCTTAGTAATCGGTATTGTAGTATAATTTATGTGTGATATTGGTTGCCTCATTTAGTGAATGCTTTATAAATGATTGTGTAATACATTAATACATTCTTTTTTACCAAGAAACACTGAGTGTGAGTGTCTATCTGAATACTTGTCATTGTAGACCTTTATGTAACACCCTTACAAGCTCACATTCCATCTTGTGATAAGCCTGACTGTTCAGCTTGCTACCAAAAACTGTGTGGTACAGACGTATACCAAAGGTTGGTTTTGCTTACTCCAGTAGTCATAGTTGTGTGTAGTGGTCCCAGAGGGTACTGCATGCAAACGTTGCCTAACACCTACTAAGCTACCAACCATAGATTTTTGCCTTTAGCAGTGGATGCTATTTTCAACAGTGTCCACTGTATATTATATACACTGAACAGGCATTAGTCATGATCTTCAGCACAATACTAGCCAGTGGCCACAATCTTTCACTGTGGCCACTCTATATTCTAAAGCATAAATAGGCTACCAGCCATGGTCTTTGCCCTTCATCAGTTTGTAAATATTTTGGCCATGTCCACTGTAAATAAAAAAATAAAAATTTAATAGATGATGGCCTTCGGCCGTGCCCACTGTGTATTACACAACATTAACCAGCCACTAGCTATGGCCTTCAACCATGCTGACTGTATATTATATACACTAACCAGCCGCTGGCCATGGTTTTCAACACAATAACAGCCAGTGGCCACAGCCTTCGGCTGGGCAGACTGTATATTCTGACATATTAATGGGCACTAGATATGGCCTTTAGTCCTGGCCAACGACTACAGCTTTCAACATTGCCCACTGTATATATTAAACCAGTGACAGGCTATTAGGCATTGCTTTTATTCATGCACATTGCTTTTTTTGAGCCTTAACAAACCACTAGCTATGGCCTTTGGTGCTGGCCAGTGACCCTATTCTTTGTTATGGCCAGCACCAAAGTTCATGGCCTAAATTATTATTAAGGTAATCAAAGCTTCATGAGCTAACTTATAAATGATGTTATGTCTAATTCCATTATTGATGTAATTATTGATGTAATCATTTATATACAATGCAATTAGTGTTGTCACCAGAGATGTGATTTGTAATGTCATCAGTGTCCCAATACAACATGTAATTAGTGATGTCATCAGTGATGCGATCCGTGATGTCATCATTGTGGTCATTGCCTGCGCAATGGGGCACAAAGTTAAGGTGGCTTTAGCTGAATTTCCAGGTTTTTTTTGCATTAAGTTCTCACCTTAACCTCTGTGCAACTAAAGTTGTTTCCTTGAATTTCAAAGGTTTTGTTACAATATATTGCTTAACATCCCGTAAGCAAAAGTTTTTTCTTTGAATTTCAAGGGTTTTGTTATTCCATTCACAAAGTTACATATTTTTTAATATTATTAGCTACAGCATCAGCCAATGAATTGCAGAATGTTACGTGCAAAGCTAACACAAGCAACAACTGGAGTGCTTTTATTTGCAGCTAAACTACTGCCACTGTTAACAGTGTAACCATGGAAACAAACAAACATAATATATTTTTGCAGTCTGTGTTCAATTTTATCTTTTTTGCAACTTAAAAGGCAAAACTTAAAAGGGCATTTTCGGGGGACTGAAAGAGGGTAAATGAATAGGGGAGGAAAACACAAAAATGAAACATCTAATACAGGAATTAAAATAAATAAATTATATATTATTTTATTTTTTTAAAGAAAAAAGGGGGGAAACAGCCACTTAACATGTGAAATAAGAATTACATGTAAAACAGGTATTCAGCAATTATTTTCTGCCATTCCTCAAATGTAGCACCTCCCTTGACTACCCATTCAAGACTTAATCTACAGATGACTAGCGTCATGGAAAGATCCTGAGTTGGTAAAACAGGAGTCTGTGCAGTTGACACCACTGCTGAAGTTGAGGCTTCATTTGTAGTTTGTAAAATTGTTGCACTGGTTAATGGAAGTGCTGCAAGTGGTGCTGATGTCCGTCTATGCAAATAATGTAACCCATGTATTTTTCTTTTATAATTTATGTGTGCTTTCCGATAGTCATTATCAAGGTTGTCCTATAATAGATGTTCCCAGGCTTTGACATGTTACATTGAAAGGCCCAAGCGTAGAGGTTTGTTGCAGAATGTGCAAAGTACTTCTTCTGCATCTTTTCTAGAACCGTGATCTTTAACTTTAAAGAAGCACCAACTGTCAGCAGTGGTTTTCATCTTAGTTGCCTTCTTCTATCAGAATGGCCCTCCTCTCTTTGGAGCAGATCTTCCTCCCCTTCCTCCTCACCTGAGGTAGTTGAAGACTCCAACTTGTTCCTTCTGCTTAGCCAAGGTACCTTCTTCTTTTTTTTGTGGAGATAAGGTCTGCCTTGGAAGGAAGCCACTGTGACCCAAATTATATGAATCTCCATTGACTCCTCTCCCGCCGCAGCCGGAAAGTTGCAGGGGAAAAAGCCTCTGGCATAAAAAACCCCCAAGGTAGAAAAGCACCGAAGAGCTGATCTGCTGGTCTTGTGAGAACGAACGGCAACGCCCGGATCCGGCAGCTGTCGTAGGTGAAGGGGAAGCACACTGTAAAGAGCTTGCGGAACTTTATGGGAAAGTTCAACCAAATGAGGGCTGGAATGATGACAAATCCCTGAGAGTGTCAGCAGGGTACTGAAAGATTGACTAGCCTCCAAGACATGAAGAGGGAAAAAACAACAAGAAGGGCAATGGAAAGAAGGAATGACTCAGTTAAAGGGGGGAGGGAGCCAGGAGACGGAGAAAGAAAGTATATGGAAAGGCAGCAACAACAGAGAGAGGCAGAGAGCATGGAAGACGCAGAAAGAATGCTGAATGAAGCAGGAACAAAGGGAAGGTATGCACAAGCAAAGGAGAGAAAGTAAGTATGGGCGGAACTCCGCCAAGAGAAATAAACACGGAGCGCATGCAACAAAGGGAAATCCAGTACGTTGCAACACGCCGAACTGCCGAGTACTGGATGTTAAATAAAACTTGTTACGAACAACTAGACCGTTGCGTGCGTTTGGAAAGAAACGTAACAGCACACTCTAATGGAGGCCAAACTTCCATCTCCTCCATACATGCCAGTTGCCTGAGTTAGTGACATCTTCCTCCATGGCGATGGATTCGGAACTCAAATGATAATGTCATCAATGCTAGTACACTCGTGGTCAGATGTTTTGGAATGTCCAACTGGGACGGAATATGTAAAACAATAAAAATAGCAACCCAAAAAAGATAATGGGCCTCATTACAAGTCTGGCGGTAACCCTTCTGGTGCTACCGTCGGGTTGCCGCTGGACTTGCAATATTTACAGGCACATGGCTTGCCAGTAACACTGGGGTATTACAACCCCAGTGTTCCGGGAACTCAGGCGCCGGTGAATTTGTTAATCCCCATTCCCATTTGAGTCCCTATGGGCATGGGCACCACGGAGGCACCGTTAAGAACGGTGCTGGTGCTTCCGTGTAACTCTGCAGGTGGGTGCCGTTCAGCCCACCAGGTCTGACCCTGGCTGGTGGGATGGCACCCATCCGCAGAGTCGTACTGTGCCGGTCCAGTAACAATGGTGCCGTGTTACCAGACCGGCAGTCAGAATGAGACCAAATGCCTCACAAAATGAAAAAAAGCAAAGTAAACAAATCACAAAATAACAAAAAATAGTATTAGGGGAAAAGTGAGTAAAAAGAAAAAAAAATTTAAGGGGTATAATGCCAAAAGTGCTAGCAGTTACTGAAAAACCCTTTCATTAGCAAGTAGAGAAAACAATGCTAAATGCATACTTCTTTTTTTGTGGGTGTGATGATTATTCCCACCTACAGACGTTCTTGCCCGCTGATTGGACAGTGTCATATGCATGGATATCATCATATGGCCGCATCAATAGATCTGAACGTGCGATTGCACTGTCCATAGACACAGCCAGCCAATGCAACAAAATGAAGTCGCCTCTCTGAACCTCTCCACCATTTCTAATAACTTTGCAAATAGAGTGTTCCAGTGCTACCAGTGTTTGAATACTCTGGCTTTTGCTAACAGCACCTTTAATGTCTGGAGGTTGATTCTGCACAACCACTGCTCACAGATACAATAAAGATATCGGACCATATAAAAGCCAAAAAAGACTGCAGCCCAGTATTGTCCAGACCATCTCATGCAATTTCAAATACACATTAACTTCATCATTCCAGGAGATTCCCAACAAATGATTTATTATAACAATGGTCCCAATCTTTCTGAAAGAACATTACAAGAACCATGGCTTAGTGTTTTCTTCCATAATGTTAGACATATTCAAATGTCCCGATGGTGAAAAAAATATAAATAACACAAATTACAACTCTAAAAAGACAATGTGACAAAAATTAATTCTCCTCTTTAAACCTCTCTACCATTTATCAATGGTACAAACAGAGTGTTAGAGTGCTGCCAGTATATGAAGATGCTGGCTGTTTCTAGCAGCACCTTTAATGGGTGGGGGTTGATTATGCACAACCACTGCTCACAGCTACAGTGATAATATAAGACCACATATAAGCCAAAAAAGGCTCTACCTAATTTGGGTCAGACCATCTCATGCAATCTCCAATATCATCCTACACATCATTCCAGAAGACTCACACCATATGATTTATCATAATGGATATTCCCAAGCTTCATATCTCACATCCTTTTTTTTTCTTTTTTTCAGTTACGAAATGCTGGAGTGTCTTGAACCGAATTAAGGCACAATTAGTACCCTGGAATTAAGTGGATGAAGACTTCCGGTGGATGCATTGCATCATAAAGAAAAGATCCTGCAAAGAACGCTTGCTTATCCAAGTGGTACTGGTGGAGATAGAGCAGCACATCTGTAGACACTTCATGAAAAGCCTCCTCTCTGAACGTCGTTCACCATTTTTAATAAACCTTCAAATAGAGTGCTCCAGAACTACCAGTGTTTAAAGATGATGGCTTTTGCTAGCAGCACCTTTAATGGCTAGAAGTTGATACTACACAACCACCGCTCACAGCTAAAATGAAAATATAAGACCATATATAAGCCAAAAAACACTTGAACCCATTATGGTCCAGAAAATGTCATGCAATTTCGAATACATATCAACCAAGGAGACTCTCACCAAATGCTTTACCATAACTGATGTTCCCAAGCTTCATCCAACATCTTTTCTTTTCTTTTTTCACTTCTGAAATACTGCAGTGTCTTCAACAAAATAAATTCACTATTAGTACCATGGGATGAAGTGGATGAAAACCTCCAAAAGATGCATTGCATCAGAAAGAAAACATCTTGTGAAAGGCCTCTTGCTCATCCATGTGGTACTACTGGAGATAGGAGCAACATATCTGTAGACACTTCATGACAAGACTCATTTCTAAACATCTCAACCATTTTGAATAACTCTTCACGTACATTGCTCCTGTGCTACCTTTGTTTGAAGACTCTGGCTATTTCTAGCAACACCTTTAGTGGGTAGAAGTAGAATCTTCATAACCACGGCTCATAGCTACAATGAAGATATAAGACCACATATAAGCCAAAAAAGACTGCAGCCCAGTATGGGCCAGACCATCTTGTGTATTTTCCAATATGTATCTTCCACAACCTCACAGGAAATGCACACCAAATGATTTATCATAATTTAAGTTCCCAAGCTTCATATTCCATTCCATGGTGGATATCTTATTTTTTCTTTTTTCAGTTGAGAAATGCTGGAGTATCTTCAACCTAATAAAAACACTATTAGTACCCTGGAATGAAGTGGATAAAACCTTCTGACAGATGCATTACATCAGAAAGAAAAGTTCCTCTCACTCATCCAAGTTCTACTACTGGAGATAGGAGAACCACATCTGTAAACACGTCATGAAAAGTCTCCTTCCTGAACCCCTCTAGCATTTCTAATAACTCCTCAAAGAGGCTGTTTCAGTGATGCAGATGTTTGAAAACTCTAGCCTTTGCTGACAGCACATCTAATAGGTAGAGTTAGATTCTGCAGAACCACTGCTCACAAATGCAGTAAAGGTATAACATTATATATACGCAGAAAAAAACCTGGAGCGCACTATGGCTCAGACTACCTCATCAAATTTCCAATACACATCACCCCATGAGACTTGCACCAGATAATTTATCATAATTCATGTTTGCAATTTTTGTGATGGAACATTAAAAAAGCCACATCCCACATCTTCATGTTTTCTAACTCAATGTGATTTTTACTGTCCATAATTTCTCTTACATTTTCAATATCTTTTTAAATTGATTCTACTTCTTTTCCAACATTATTTAATAGTTGTTTAAACTGTTTTACTTAATCTAGTAGTTGTTACAGTGTTTCTTCTTTAATTCTTTGTTAAACTATAATAACCTCTTCATCTGTTTGAAAATATTTCAAATATGTTTAAACAATTAAAGATGTAATACATGTAAAAAATATTTGTGTTGATTGTATGAACAATTTATAGTAGACAGACAATCTATATGTTTTTGGTGACTAATATTTCTTCCTTAAAATATTATTGTTAGTCTCATTTTACATAAAAAATGGACTTACAAAATGCTGCAGGTGTTGTATGTTGTGTTTCTTTTTTTGTTCAACATTTATTTCTTCTGTAGGATTATTGTCCTCCATCCATTGCATGTAGGTTTCTGCATTAGTGTCTTAGATAGAAATACAGAGTGCCACTTCAAATATTGGAATTAGAAATAGAAAAACAGTACATGAGAAATAGCAACAATTCAAAGAGTCAACACACTTTCTATCTCATCCCATGGCAGACATCTTTCTCAGTTGCAATATTCTGGTCTGTCTTCCGAGCCAATAAAGACACTATTACTAATTCACTCTAATGGAACACAATTCTAACAACAATAAACCCACAGGTAGGGGGGCATTCCTGTGTCACATAAGGCCCCAGCTTGTCACTTCAAAATTGGAATTAGAAATAGAAAAACAGTACAAGAGAACAGGCAATCAAATATTTATATGACCTTGCTGATTCATTGTTCATTGCCTATGTTGTGGGTAGCTACCAATAGCATGTCACGTACATCAGATGCTTTTGAATTGTTTAACCTATCAGAGAATGTATTTTTTGAGTGATGTTTATATATGCCAATAAACCTGTAGATTATAGTATGTCAGTCTATTAAGACTTTTTCTACATAGTACATATTTATTACATAAGAGTGGTATATAGTTTTAGGAGATTGTACTATTTTTAGGCTACATTTATTCTTGGATTAGATATTTCAAACATGCAGCCCATTTTTGAAAGAGAGGGTTTGTATTGTTTAGAACATTGTCACATGGATAAACTGGAGCATCTGCAGTTCACACTATTGTCAAAGTCAAGTGTTCATTAACTGTTGGTGGCATCGCACTGGGGGAATCACCTACTCAGCAAGCAGCCATTTTCCATTCACATAACACATGAGTCCCAAGCATTTTATTTTTTGTAGTGCTCATGCAATTTCCAAAACGCATAATCTATATCATTTCAGGAAACTTGCACTACATAATTTTTCATAATTAATGTTCCCAAGCTTTAAAACAGAACATTAGAAGAGCCACTCGCACATATAAAAGAACTGTGAAGCTCATTTAAGGAACACATTTTTTGAAACACATACTGTCTGTTGTTATCAGCAGTGCATGCTGGGGATGAAAAAACATCATTCAATTGTCTATGGCATAAGGCTCCACCATGACCCCAGCTGAACCAAACACCAAACAACCCCTATTATTCACTACACCTACCCTGCATCCTACTTCAGTGTCCACTATACCATAATAATGGCCAGTGCTCATGGCCTGCAGCCATGGCAAGCCTCCAAATCCATGGAGCATAGGCATCAGCTATGCCACATTCCACAATAAGCAAATCAAAGTACACATTTGTGTTTGACGAGGACCAGACCCACTACCCAGACACCAAATGCATATCACTAGTTTTTCTTCTTACATTCTTGCACTTTGGAAAAATAAAATACAACACATATTTCCAAAAACATGCCTGCAGGTATTTGCTAAGGCTTGTCGCCTAGGTTTGTTGTAATCTAGTCCACCAATTCAGACTGTAACCATAAGCAAAATATGTTTTCCCATTCCAACCTACCCCTTCGGCCATGCTGCATGCCCCAATAAGCAAATTAGCTGTGCTATTTATTTTATTTATTTATTTATTTATTAATGTGTTAACAGCTTAACATAAGCTTTTCACATATAAATCAATAAAACATTTTAAAGAGTAAAATTCTATTTGAATAAAAAAAAGAGAATATCATTAATACAATATGATCATAGAAGAAGAAGAGAAGAAAACAAAAAAAAATGAAATAAGAAATATTAACAACATTACTTAAGTTGACACAAGTGACCTTATATCAAAAAAATAAGGACAAATAAGCAAATTAGACTACACATTTCTCCTTGCTGATAGCCAGGCCCATTGCCCAGTGACCATTCTATCACGTTAATCTGTACTTACTATTTATACATAACAAAAAAAAAACACAGGACATATTTTCAAAACCGTACCATTAGCCAGATTGTCCGGGTCATGACCTTATGCCATGACCCAGACAATCTGGCCACTGCCCATGGCCACAGGCTATACATCAGTCACCAAAGGTATATCATTTTTTTTGTACCTACATTATGACACTTTTCAAAAAATAAAACACAGACACATTGTCAATAACATGCTTTCAGGTCCTTGCCAATGTTCCTTACATGAATTTGCTGGAAATCTGCCCATGTTCTATTTCAAAAGAGTCAAAATGTAGGTACATACAATAGTCATATAACTTATCCCCCACTTTACAAAATCCATTCAGACTTTACACAAACATTCATGGTTGGGTCTATAATCTTACTGAAAACTTTTGTCCACATTTGTCAAATGGCAACAAAGTTATAAGCCATCTATAAAATGTTAAGACCCACCCTTTCATCATACCCCCTCTTGACGAAATCCCACCAAACTTTGCAAAAACATTTATATCTAGATCTGAAATTGTTTTGCAAACTTTTCTGCAGATTCATCAAATGGCACCACATTTATAAGCCTTTACAATATTTTGGGTCACCCCCTCTAATTGTGTTCCCTCTTGACAAAACAGCACCACCAACCATTCAGAATCAGGTCTAGAATGAAATTCCAGAATATCATGCAGTTTCATTAAGTGGTGCCAAAGTTATACCCCATTCCAAAGACTACTTTTTACCAACCCTGTAATACACAAGTAAGCATAGATGTTCCCGAACATCTAAGATGTTCGTGGACATCACAGGACTTTTCAGGATTGTGTGCTCAGTAAACTGCCGTTGACAACTGCCAGTATTTCTGTAGCAAATAACAGTACAGCAACAATAACATTGAAACAAAAACCGAGTTTCCTATTTATTTAAAATTTTTATTTAAAAATGTAAACTTCAAATAAACCATCCCAACATTTTACAACCTCTAATTTGTGTACTAAAAAAGCATTCCTTAACACATACTCTGTTTTACATAATAGGAGTTTGCATAGCAATAAGCTCAAAGCCAAGGGGGGGGCATTCCTTTGTCAGTTACTGCCACGAAATATGTATTAAAGCCATCACAATAGTCAGAGCCTACAACTATGGGCAAACTTAAGATCACACCACACTAGCAAAAAAATATATTTTTAAAACAAACACATTTTTATATCGCCCTAAAAAAACATTTTAACACACGCCATAAGTGATTAAAAAGGCATTTTAGATAAAATCACATTTCAAATGCTCTGTGATAAATCTTTTATTTTGAAAACACAAGCATACTTCATTTTATATCATGCAGCTCACTAAAAATCAATTCCTTTCCTAATAAACAACTGTTAGTCATTATTCACCCCCATTTTCTACATATATAGCAGCACCACTTCATTGTTAAAAAATACAGTAAAAAACTAAAAAACAGAGCCCCATTATCAACATATTATCATATCAACCTTCCAACACAACAATGCCCAACAACTGATTAATGCCAATCATATTTTATCACAGGTAACATGAACTGCACAGTGTGAGTTCTGGAGTCAAAATGAGAAAAGTAGATACAATGGAGAGTGAATACCTATACACAATAGGTATTGTGCAATCTATCACAATAAAGTGCACATTAACAACTTTAACACTACCCAATTAGAAATACTAAAACACATGCAAAACCTGATCAGCATCAAACGCAGCCTCAGATATTCATTTTGCTGCAAGCCCCAAATGAAACTCAATTGGCTTGAAACCTTCAAATCAAATAAGTGAACAACTAAGTACATGAAATAACACACGCAACTAAAATTCTGATCTTTAACGTCCAGACGAAAGTACGATTATTGCACTGAAAATGTATATTTATAGATGCGACTTTAAATATACCCATGGTCCCAGCCACAACTAAGGAAACGCAGATTACTACACTACGCACTTGCTTTTTTATAGACGCAGCTATACAAGAGCTCCTCTGAGACGTTTGCTAATAACCGCGGCTATTCGAAAAAACGACAAATTCAAAATTGCATTTCCACTCCACCAAACTACAAAAACTGTCCTCCACTCTGCATAGTCCTCCTCCACTCCGCTAGTCTCTTATAATCCCCCAAAACACTCAATGCATATAAGAAGCCACCTCACCCAAAATTTCGGATAGCAGCGGCTACCACGCATCCACAAACACATGACATGTCACTTGCTTGAATATAGCCGTGGCTGCAACAGGGGGTTTCTCCCCAATATTAGCAATGCTGCACGCTGGGCAGCTGTTGGATAGGTGTCAACAATGAAAACAGCACCATTGACCAATTAGAAAGTACAACACACACACACATCATGCATACCCTGCTCATACAAACTTCTAGAAATTCAAACTAGGAACCATTGTGTTGAAAATAGAGAAATACTGCAGATATCATGGCTGGTTTGAAGACTGTGGCTGATTGGACAGTTGGCCGTTTAGGTTGCTGACTTTTTGTTAGAAACTAAATATTAACACAGACCTATGTTTGAGACATTTTACAATTAAATGGTTTGGATTGCGGGAATGCTTTGCTTCCAGGTTTTTCCAAAATTGATCTGTCTGAGAAATACAGGGCACCCAGAAGTTATACTAATTCATTGTGGAGGCAAGGATTTGGGGAATTTACGTGGGGCATACCTTATTTAATGATGAAACAAGATATGGGAAAACTAATGGAACTATGTCCTCACACCATCTTTATCTTTTCCATTCTCACTCAGAGGCAAAAATGGAGATGGACCACCAGATGTAATGGTAAAATGTAGACATCCCGGATAAATGCTAATAAAGCAGTTTCAGCATTCATGACAGACAATAACCAATTATGGATTGCGAACAACAACATACAGTTCTACATGGCCAATTTACATAGACATGACATAGTACACCTAACAGATTTGTATTTGTATTTAGTTTATTTGTATAGCGTGCCTGGCCCAAAGGCATCTGGGCGCATATCTTAGGTTACATAGTGTTACAGTGACATAGTATACACCAAAGGAAGGACATGCAGTGTTACTTCATAACATCAAACCATTACTCCTAATGTGCTAAAGTTCTATACTCAGTGTACCCCAAAACAGTCTTTTTAAAGACTACTTATCAGATAAAAATACACAAATACAATAAATAATACCAAAAACTTATTTTATTATAACTGTGACTACAGTTCGTTGATTTTTATCATAACAGCGGTTACAAAAAGTCAGTTGACAAGGGAATGACTTCAAGTGTTATACTACAATCCAACTTAAATGATCAATACTACTGATGTACCTATGTAAAGTAACTGAAAAATAAAAAAAAAAACACAGACAAATACATAACAGTAAACTAGATAGGCAAACATTGCACACCCACACAACATAATACCATAAGTGAGAATACACGACCTAAAATGCATTGCATGTCACATCTAAAACGAGACTACAATTGTTCTTTTTTTAATTAATTTTGTTAATCTATTGTCTTCTATCTTTCTCCAAAGTCTCACATGCTCAAAAGTCAGAAAACACACATCCACAATTAAAAAAAAACTCTCTATACCACTCTATATCTTAAAATAGTGATGGGCTGCTAGGCATGGCTTTTAAACATACACAGTGGTATTTTTAAATACTAACTGACCACTACCTATGGGCATTGCTGCTGGTCACTGACTCCAGCCTTTGTTATGGCCAAGTACACACCTAAACGGTTAGTATGGTAATCAAACTTTTGATGAGCTAACTTATAAATATTATGTTTAATTCCATCATTGGAGTGCGAGACACATGACTTATGATGGGGATTTGACCCAGCCTACTTACCAACAGTGGTTTTCTATATCAAGTCAGATGCCTTGATAATGCCCCCGAGAGTCGAAACTCGTGTCGGCTGGTGCACTACTCCTAATCAGAATAAAGATTGGAATTAACCGATTTTGTTCAAAGACAAAATGAAAAATATAGACTACAATTCAGAGTACTACATATGAGATTGGCGCATTCAACTTACCTCCATTTCTCTTTCTGTCCTCGATGGATTCTAGCTCTGGTTTCTCTATCCCCTGCCAGGAACCAGTACCTGTACTTATGTCTTCCCAGTCCCCTCTGGAGGCACCAGAGAGGTTTCATGGAGATCCGAAGCACTATCAGACCTTTATCAATCAGTGCTGATTACACTTTCTTTGTCGCCCGACGTCCTTCCCCGATTCTACTACAAAAGCAGCCTGTGTGTTGTCATATCTTGGATGAACAGCCGCAGCCTGGACTAAGTCCCTATTGAAGGAGAATAGCTACATGCTTTATGACTGTGATGCCCTTATTACTGCCATGGGTAGAGTGTTTGACACATGTTACAAAACTCAAGCAATGGACCTTGAGTTGGTGAACCTGAAACAGGGGAACACCATGCTTTTGACTTATCTGGACAGTTTTAACCAGTTGGTGGCCGAAACCAACTGGCCAGAAGTCAAGAGAGACTCTGTGTTCTACAAAGGTTTGTCAGAATCCCTGAAAGACACCCTGGCTACTGTTCTGGTGGTCCTGACCGATTTTTCATAGTTACTTTATTTAGTCTTACAGATAGATGGCCAGAAAGCTGAAAGAAAAGGGGAAAAGAAACCAGTATTCCAGGTTCAACCCCGACCAGAACTATCAAGTCAGGACTCTGCCCCTTTGCAGATAGGGGCAGTACACAGACCTCTAACTCCTGCTGAAAGAGAAAACAGAAGAGCCAACAATCTTTGTTTTTACTGCGGCTCATCTGACCATTTTATTCGGTCATGTCCCAAAAAGCCTACAAAGAAATCAGGAAACTTCAAGACTCGTCAGAAGATGGTGTCCGTCTGCCGAGTCCTATTACTAAGGACCTCTTGCTGAAGGATGGTTGTACGCCTTTCCAACTCACTGTATTAATTAAACTCTCTCAACGGCAGCCAGCCCTGGAAAGCCTCTGCTATCCTGGACTCCGGTGCTACAGGCAATTATATGGATGTCTTATACACCCAGGAGTCCAACATCCCTACTTGCCCAAAGGATAGGCCTAAAGTTGTCAATGCAGTGGATGGCACAACCCTAGTTTAGAGGCTTGTCACTGAACGCACAATAGGCATTCTGATGGTCACAGAAAATGGTCATTCAGAAACTACCGCCTTCGACCTGATTGCTGCTCCACAGTTCAAGATCATTCTTGACTACCATGGCTCTATATAAACATTCCTTCAGTCGATTGGCAACAATGGGAAGTTTGTTTCCTCTCCCACTATTCAGAATCAAAGTGTCTGGATAACAGTTTTGGTAACACCTCCAGTCCTTGTGCTCTTTTGGAGTCTGCTCTGGTAATTGGTTCCATCGTCTCTACAGTCATACCAAAAGAATATCAGGAATTCAGCGATGTGTTTGATAAGGGCATGGCCAATCAACTTCCCCCACATCGGCCATATGACTGCCCAAACGACCTGATTCCAGGAGCTACTGTCCCAAATGGTTGCATCTATTCTCTGACACAAAAGGAAACCTTGGTTCTCTGGGAATACATCGATAACGCCGTCAAAACTGGTTTTATTCTTCCTTCTCAGTCCCCTGCGGCCTCACATTTATTCATCGTTCCAAAGAAGGAAGGGGATCTAAGGCCCTGTATTGATTATAGAGCATTGAACTTGATTATAGAGCATTGAACGCTGTGACGGTACATAACCAGTAACCCTTACCATTAATCAATACACTCCTGAATAAACGGAGCTCTTCAGTAATCTTCACAAAGTTAGACCTCAGAGGTGCTTATAATCTGGTCTGAATAAGAAAGGGTGACAAGTGGAAGACCACGTTTAAAACACAGTTTGGTTTATATGAGTATTGTGTCACGCCCTTCGGGCTATGTAACACTCCAGCGACATTCCAAAGCTTTATAAAAGATGTATTCAGGGACATGATTGATAGGTTCATGGTTGTTTATCTGGACGATATTCTAATCTACTCCACATCTTACCAACAACACGTCACCCATGTGTTCTCTTCCCTACAGTGTTGGAGGGACAACCACCTATTCGCCAAACCTGAAAAGTGCATTTTCCACGTATCAGAAGTGGAATTTTTAGGTTATGAGTTAACTGGTAGCGGAGTGCGCATGAACCAGGCAAAAGTCTAGGCCGTCCTTGAGTGGACGATCCCTGAAAACATTAAATCACTGCAGTCCTTCTTAGGATTCACACATTTTTTTCAGTGTTTTATCAGAACTTTTTCTGGTATGGTTACCGCTCTCAAGGGTCTGACTAGCAACAAACAAAAATTCACATG
This sequence comes from Ambystoma mexicanum, assembly GCF_040938575.1. Taxonomy (NCBI): domain Eukaryota; kingdom Metazoa; phylum Chordata; class Amphibia; order Caudata; family Ambystomatidae; genus Ambystoma; species Ambystoma mexicanum. The sequence goes on along the minus strand of NC_090930.1, from coordinate 1,244,567,331 downwards.
GTCTCCTGCCTTCGCCACGGCACCAATACTCCAGCATCCAAATCCAGCCTTCCTGTTTCATGTAGAAGCAGATGCCTCAGGAATCGCCATAGGTGCCATTTTGTCACAAACCTATGGCGACACCGGTGTACTGCACCCAGTTGCCATCTATTTGAGAAAACGTACATCCTATGAGGGTAACTACACTACCACGGAAAGGGAGATATTGGCCATACGGGATGCCTTCAAGGAATGGAAGCATCACTTGCTGGGTGCTACATATCCGGTGTTGGTCAATACGGATCATCGTAATCTCCTGGCCATGAAATCAGTAAAGTGCTCAACCTCGAGACATGCCAGGTGGCACAAATTCTTTTCCATGTTCGATTTCACCATCACATACCGACCAGGTCCGTTGCATTCTAAGGTGGATGCACTTTCTCGTTTGCATGGCCCTACTCCAGTACCTAAGGACGAGGAGTCTCTTCTTTTGCCTGCTCAGATTGTTTGGGATGTACCACACATACTTCCTTGCAATCATCGCTGCAGGCATGGGTTGCACAGCATCCTCCGGAAATCACAGAATACAAGCTTGATTTGGTCAACTCTTTGCCCTATATTCAAGGGCGTGTTTTTCTACCGAATCCCAGAACATGTCATACCGCCATGTTGTGATGCCATGACGCTATGTTCTCTGCTCATTCAGGTAGGAGGAAAAACCTTGATCTCTTGCAAAGATGGTGCTGGTGGCCTACCATGCGCAAGGACGTAAAGGAATACATCCAGTCCTCTGCAGTTTGCGCACAATGTAAGTATTCATGTAAGTATTCCTCGATTAAATTCATGGGTCTGCTCCAGCCCTTGCCAGTGTCCAAACTACCATGGACTACGTTATCTATGGACTTTATTGTGGAACTTCCAGTGGTGCAAGGATATAACACCATTTGGGTAGTGGTGGTCTACTACACCAAGATGGCCCTGTTCATACCATGCCAAGGGCTGCCTACAGCACCAGTTCTTGCTGATCTCTTCTTGAAACATATTTTCCAGTTCTTCTGGCTCCCCTCAATTTTTGGTTCTGATCATGGTACCCAATTTACATCACACTTTTGGACTTCACTCACAGCAGATTTTGGTATTGAGGATCGCTTCTCAAGTGCCTACCATCTCCATACCGATGGCCAAACGGAAAGGGCGAAAGCCACATTGGAGCAATACCTCTGATGTATCCTATTGCAACACCAGAAGACCTGGCTATCGGTGCTTATTGCAGCGTAATTCGCGTACAACAATTCCTTGCATACTTCTACAGGCACTACACTTTTCTTTGCCTTGTATGGTCAACACCCGCAATCCCTGCCTTTAAAACCTTTGCTCCCACTTAACTATCCTGCTGTTTCTGATTGCGTCAAGGATCTCCCTACGCAAAGAAATCGAAAACCACTTACACGAGGCACAGGAATCAGCAAAAAAGTTTGCCGATTTCCATCGGTCACCAGCTCCTGCCTACGACGTCAGCATGAAGGTCTGGTTGTCCACAAAAAACCTGCGTTTGCCCGGTCGGCGCCTGCTCTTACCACGCTTCGTGCGTTCCCACGCTGATGCTCGTGTCATCAGCCCTGTGGTGGTAGAACTGGCCTTGCCTCGGTCATGGAAAATCCATCCAGTGTATCATGTCTCTCTAGTGAAACCCTTCAATCCCAATACCCATCTCACGCCTCAGTCACCCATTGTCCCTGTGTAGAGTTCCGGGGAATTCGAAGTGCGTGCTCTATTGGCTACCAAGGTGCAGAATGGTATCCGGTATTACCTTGTCAACTGAAAAGGTTATGTTCCAGAGGATCGGACGTGGGAACCAGTTGGGAACATCCACACCCCCTGCCTTTTGGCTCATTTTCATGCCTCTCAAGGAGTGGATGTCTCTTTGGGTGAAAAAAACTGTCAGGAATTGGGGTCATTTAGTCCATTTACACAACAAGGGAAACCTACAGCAGCCATTTAGAAATCACTTACGTTCACTAATGCGGCGCTGTTCAGTGTTCCTGGCAAGATAAAGGTTGCCATGGCGACGGTCTGTGCTTGCTCACTCACGACAGCTACCTGGAAGTAGTTCAACAGCTGATTGCCGTAGACCGCAGAGAAGTGCCCTCAAATCACGCTCCTTTTCTTTGGCGGGCGCTTCTAATTGAAGTACGACCCACTCTTGCTTCGCTTCATCTTTTGTCTTTCGAATCTTGTTTTCCTGGACCTAATACCCCCTTTAGCTCCTTCCATCCATTCCTATTTCTGTCTGCCTTTCCCTTCCCTTGCTCCCCTTTCTGATTCTTGATAAGTCACCCTTCGTCTGCATCTACATTTCTGCTGACAGGACCCGGACTGCTAAAAGGATTCTCTCTGCCTCACATTTTGTCTTTGGTGTGCCAGCAAGTGAAACAGGACCCAGACTGATCAAAAGCCTCTCTCTGCCTCACGTTTTGTCTTTGGTGTGCCCACAATTGAAAAAGGACCCGGATTGGTAACTGACTCGCTCTGCCTCACTTTTTGTCTTTGGTGTGCCCGCAAGTGAAACAGGACCCAGATTGCTAAAAGAACTCTCTCTGCCTCACGTGTGCCCACACGTAAACTAGACTCGGATACTTCCCGGGACCTCTTCAGTCTCACATTTCCATTCTACCTTGCCCTCCAGTTGCCAGATACAGACTGCAAGTGGCTGCCTTTTGGTTTTTGCCTTCTGCTAGAACCAGGACTAGAGACGCTTGCTGCCAGGTGCACTTTAGGCGTACTTGTGCCAGCGGGGTAGGTTTTCAGGACTGGCTTGGGAATTAGGCGAGACACCACTGACGCTATTAATAAATTGGAAAACAGTGAGTTTATTCCGGGCCAGTCCTTGCTGATAGGCTTGGACATTCAATCTTTGTACACTGTGATACCCCAAAGAGCCACACTTGAGGTGGTTGAAGAAGTGTTGATGAATAGAGAGGATGGCCATCCTGTGAGTAATGCTTTCATTCTGTGGTGCACGGAGTTTGCCCTGACTAAACATTTTTTTCAATTCCAGTTTTCTTTCTTTCAACAGATTGAGGGTACAGCCATGGGTGCTGCCATGGCCCCGAATTTAGCCAATCTTTATGTCGAGTATTTTGAAAAGGCAGTAATGTACCCAGCCACCAACCCTTTCAGCAATCATTTGAGGAAGTGGCTGAGGTATATAGATGATATACTGATCATATGGGATGGCTCAAGAGAAGAGGCAGATTGTTTTGTGACATGGCTTAACCAACAAAATCGGTTTCTGAAATTCACTGGGTCTATATGTGATTGTGAGACTCATTTTCTAGACATCACCATTTTCCATCACAATGGTTCTTTAAAAGTGAAGCCTTATAACAAGACTACTGATAAGAACTCTTTATTGCACTTCAATAGCCACCATGCTAAACATTTAAAGAACAATTTGCCATTTGGACAATTTTTGAGGCTGAAGCGCAATAGTAGTCTTAAAGATGATTTTGCCCGAAGTGCGGATGTATTGACCAACAAGTTGTTGGCCAAAGGCTATCCGCCTAGAGTTATAAAAAATGCCTCAAAAGAGCTTACAATAACAATCGTGAGGCACTTTTGGAGAAAAGTAGTAGGCCAATTAAAAAGATTGGCACTGTATTTGTTAATACTTTCTCAAACTTGTCCTACAAAATCAAAAATATTGTGATGAAAACTTGGAAGAAAATATATCGTGGTAAAGAAGTGTTGCCTCCCCTAGTGGCTTTTAGAAAAAGCCAGAATTTACGAAATATTTTGATCAGAAATGATGTGACAGAAATGCAGATACCACAAGTTAGGCAAACTAGTTTGTCGGGTTTGCCTGAAGTAAAAGGACATTTTCCATGTGGGAATTGCAGCATGTGTGGACAAACAAAAGAAACTAGATTATTGCAAATTCTACCTGATGTTAAGTGGGTCTTCACTGAAATGACGAATTGTAACACAGCTAATGTTGTATATTTGATCACCTGTCCATGTGGCCTACATTATGTGGGAAAAACAAATAGGCAATGTAAAGTTCGAATGGTGGAACATCGCAGCTGTATCAAGAATCAAGTGATAACTGCCCCTCTTGTGAAACATTTTATTGAAAAGAAACATGGTTTCAATGACTTCACATGGATGATTTTGAAAAAGGTGCATGGAAATACCAAAATTGAAACAGATTGAAAATTATTGTATTTAGAGCAAAAAATAATTTTCAAATTACAAAGCAATGTGCTATGGCTCAATGAAAGCATTGATTGGCATTTGGTTAGCCAAATATAATTTTGGACATTGTGTGATGCATATACCATGTGGGCACCCAATTTTGGTAAACAATTTGGTTTTTAGTTCAATTGATGAAGCTAGTGCAATTTACATCTTTTTGATGCGCTGAGTGTCCACTAAACTCCTCTACACCAGTTGATCCTGGGTCTGTTCCAATATGGCCCCCTTGGTTGTTGTACTCCTGATTAACTTCGAGAAGTTGAGTCCTTTTTTTGTGTTGCTGCACAACCATAGACGCTTTAACAGAGTCCTTTCTTTGTGTTGCTGCACAACCATAGATGCTTTGAGATTGTACAGCAGCCATGGCTCCTCTGAATCGAGTGCTGGCCGAGTATGTTTGAATGCTGCAAGTGGAGTGAATAAACCTCTCTGGGTGTATAGGTGAGCACGCTACCAGCTTTTCGCCTTTGGATGTGACTCTGTGCATGATATTGTCTCCATGTCGGGACACCTTTTGCATTATTTGGTGGTTGGGGCATTTTATTTTACACTTATTTTACACATGTTGTGTGGCTATCCATTTTCCGCATTTCTTTGACGTTGTGGAGGTTGGACAGCATGGACGCTGAGTAGTTGTCTTTACACATTAGATAATGCATGGTCTCCTCACGTGTGTGAAATATAAGCACCCCCTTCTGTTTGCCCTCTAGTGCATGTTGACGGCATGTTGTTAGCTGAGGTTTTGGTAATGCCAGATAAATGGTGTTTACTGTTATGTTTCCATTGCTTTCCAGATTGACTCTGTACTTTATTGCTTGATCGTATGGATGCTTCCATTTCAACTTGTTCATTACTGAATTGTGAATTGCAGTCTTGATCCCTACATTTGTGGAGGTAATTTACTTTGTTATTTGGAGCCTTGATTTTATGTGCAATGGTATTGAAGCCAGTGTGATTTCTGGATATAACAGAGCATGTGGTCTCTGTTTATTGGTTTTGTCTTACTTAGGTGTGGCGATACTCTAGCGGACTGTGACGCTTTGTTGAAGTATTGATTTCTCATTTGGACGGGAAACCAGCAAATTTGTCATTCTGTGAGGTGCTTCGAAGTTTCACCATTTAAAGGTAAATCTGCAGGTACCCTTTGGGACCCTTGTGAGTGTGGCATAATCCCTGTGCCATGCCACCATTTACATTTTGTAGTACTTCCTTCCCTTTTTGGAACTCATTAGGTTTCTCCTTTCCTTTATTTTTACAGGCTTGGAGTTTGTTTTCCTTTTACCCTCTTGGGTGCCTGAATCTACCCTTTCAACACGGTGTGGAAGAGATTAGTGGATGCTTTTAAATTTATCCCCTGAAGAATGTTCGCCTGAACTGGGCAGTTAAGAACAGAAACATGTTGGGATGCTTGTTGTTTTAGTGACACATTGATATTTTTTTGTGTGTTATATGATATCTTTTGTGTCGTATAAATAAGTTATTTGATGTTTTACATTTGTTTTATATTTGTTTTTTAATGTTTAGTACACTGTGTTAGGTGAGGGTAGTGTTTTTTGTTTAAATTCAGTTTACATTATTTGAATAATAAACTTGTTATACATCTGTGTAAATCAGTTATAGCAGACGGTCAATTTTTTCAGGACTAGTGATGCTGGAAAACCTTATAGAGTTTTTGTGTGAGGGGGTTGGAGGCAAGTAAACAACACGTATCATCTTGCTCTTTATTGTATTACATATCTCTATATCCCCGTTGGTGGAGTAGGATGTTTTCATGTTAATAGGGATTCTTTATACCTATTTAAACATATTATTTGGGAATTAGGCATCCTCGTTCTATCGGGGATAGGTCCTGGGAATCCATCATCTTGAACTGCCTAAATACTGAAGACTACAGCTACACCAGGAGAAAAAACATCTTCTTCCTCAGGTATTGTGATTGACTGTATTGTATCCTTGCATCCTAGTGTTTACTGATTTCTCTTGAATGGTCTCTCATATCTTTGGGTTGTCCCTTATAGATTCCATACTGGACCTTGGAAATATTGGGGGAACTATTTATCACCTAGATTAACCTACTCTTGTGGACATCTCCAGGTTGGTCTCCACACTCAGAGAGCGGGGAGGGTACAGTATTATTATCAGAAGTACTGATATATTTCTTCTGTTTCTACAGCTGGTGTGCCTGGGCGTGTGTCTCCTTTTCCGAGCTGGACCTCTCTGTCTGTATTGTTTTAGAGCAGACAGGTAAACAGTAGGAAGAATTCTTCGACTACAACTCAAGCTTCCTGGACCTCGTCTCCCACCACGCTGCACTTCTTACGTGTAGTGGGTTGTGACACACACTCTCATCTATGCGTCATTGTTATCCGCACCTACGGACTGGCCAATCACAAATGCAGATGAATTGGTGCTGCTATGCCCATGCCATATGATATCTGTGCGTACTACACTGTCCAAGTATGTAGTCGTGAATAATAACGACACACACAAAAAAGAAGTGTACATTTATCATTGCTTTCTGTACCTGCCAGTGAAAGGTGGTCTGTGTAATTGCAAGAACTTTTGGCACTTTACCTTTTAAATTCCTTATCTTTTTTACCCACTTTTCACATACTCCTATTTCCCTTTGTCCTGTGATTTGTTCAGTTTGTGTATTTTTGTGTTACTTTCTTTTTTCTTTTTTAAAAACATTTTCATTTTTTGCAGCATTGTCTTTTTTAAAGTTTTCCTTTTTCTTTCCAGCTTAGACATTCCAAAATGTCTGAAAATCAGAACATGAGTAGTGATGGCATCATCATTTGGGTCGACAATCCATCACCACCTGGGAAAAAGCAAACAGGAATGAAAAAAACAGCAGACAGATGGTGCTTCATCAAACTGAAGGAACACTGTGCAAGAAAAGAGCAGAGGAGACACTCTGCACTTCTGTAACAAGACTCTACGTCATGAGGATTATGATGTTCCTTCTCAAAGCCTAGGAACATCAATAATGATAAACAATCTAGTGTAAAGTCGATGACGAGTATAGAAAAGCCCACAAACATCATACAATGAAGATGCATGGGGCCCATTCCTTGCATAGAAAGTGATCAGCACCACCTGCACAACCTCCATCCACCAGTGCATTAACAACTCCAACTGGAAATAAAGCCGCTACATCAGTAGTGGTATCCAGTACACAGACTCCTCTGTTACCAACACCCAATCTTACCATTATCATGTGTAAAAAATGCTGCGAATGGGTAGTCAGGGAAAGTGCCACATTTAACGAATGGCAGAAGTTAATCACACAACACCAGATTACCAGTCATCGTTAGTTTATTTTTTTTAAGTGGCAATTCCCCCCTTTTTTCCTAAAAGTTTCTTTTTATTTGAATCCCCTTTGTTATATGTTTGATCCTTATGTGTTCCCCCCTATTCCACACCCCTTTTTCCATCCCCCAAAACAGCCATTTTAAGGGCAACCTTTTAAGTTTTACGTTATAAAAACAGATGAAAATAAACAGAAACTGCAAACATATTGTAATTTATTTGATGTAGTTTCAGTAATCAAACCCTTCAATTGTTTTCTTGTATCCATGGTTACAATTTTAACAGGGGAAACAGTTTAGCAATATATAAAAGCAACTCAGTCATTGCTAGCCTTAGCTGTGCAAGCAAAAACCAGCAATTCATTGAACTAATGCTGTAGCCGTGGCTATACAAAATAAAATACAACAATATACAACTCTGTATATATACATTGCATATATATATATATATATATCACATTTATTAAACAACTTATCAAATACCTTTATACATTTTCTCTTCTTTCTATCATAATATGAACTCTGAAACAAAATAAAATGTAGTTCATAACAAAACAAAAACATTCTTTATCTTTTATTTCATAATGGTATCAAGGGAATACTGATTGTATTCCTCGTACACAACCGCTAACAGGTTGTATTCATTAATCATACTATAGAAGGAAAAAAAGTCTAATTGGAGAGAAAAAAAAACCTTGATTTAGTTATTTTAAATATTTACCAAATCGTATGTATACATATACAAATTATACTCTATCTAACATAACATGTAAAATAAAAACAACAATTTTATGAAATAAAAACGGTGTAGCATAGGGAAAACAAATCCATTATTATAACCTTAACTATACTAACCATTTAGGTAACTACGAACTTAGTTTTGCATCAGCATATTATAAAAATAATTGCCCACAAAGTCAATAGTTTGTACACATATAAAGACATTTCAGTTGAATGCACATGTTATAATATTAAATGATGTGTGTACAGCATTGTAAAATAAGAAATGTACGGGTTACTTTATGCAACCTTAATAAGGAAACCAAGACATATAACCTAACCATATCTTCAGTTTTATAAATAAAAAAATTAAGACATGCCAACAGTGTAACATTATTTTGAGTTTTAATCTTTTTAAAGTATAGTCATACCTATATTACAAAAATGAGGTAGACAGTAAAAACTGTTTTGAGTATATTAACACTTAGCAAAAACTACACTAATAAGCTAACAAATGTCATTCCCATATTTCTTATCAAATGTGTGTGCATCCTTTGTTTGGCCACCTACACACATAAGAAGCTCATAATGACATTTCACATTGTACACATCATATTTTTAAAAAGAAACTATCAATTATTATATAAACGTCTGATAGTACTCATAGTTTTACAATATTAAAAAAAAGTCTTCTAAATTATACATATTATTTCTACATTGTCATTTCATAACTTCTTTCATAATTTGGTGTGCATCCTTTTCTGGCCAAATAAACACCTAAAAAGATAATGACAATGTTCTTAAACCTACTATACAAATCGAAAAAAACAGATACAGGTACAGTTTAATGACTAAAAAGATGATATGACTTTTCTAAAACTTCACACTGCATTTAAAACATATTTATACATTTAACAAACTAACCATTTAAGTGAGATACTTTCATTTTTATTTCAATCATACAACTTTTTTGAAAATGTTGTGTACATACTTAACTTCACCACCTATACACATAATATGTAAACACAATATATCTAAATTCTTCCTTAAATCTGTAATTATAGTAACATTTGATTTATTTTTCAAACATTATACTATATCATTTTTTTGTATCCACATCCTACTGCTTTCTTGTTTCAGCTGTAAATGGTCATAACCTTCCTACACTCCCTCACAATCAAAATGATGTACATGGAACCATTTTCATAACCATTGCTCTTATTGGGAAAACTTGTACATATTCAAATATACAATATTTTACACAGTAAAACAGATGTAGAAAATTGCAGAATGCTGTTTTCTCTTCTAATTTATATAATCCTCGGAATACTAACTGCACATGTATAGCCTACTATTTTTAAAGTACATCCTAGTAACAATCCCTCTAAAACTTTACATAAAATACATATTACTGTATTTTTCGATTATAAACTTTTATTTTGCATGTTTATATTCACAAAGTATATTACACAAATATTTTAAAGATTTGCTTCTAACAACATTAGGTAAACATTCTTTTACCTCTGGCAATCTAGCTTGGTGTGTGATTACAGAGTTCACAACAAAGCATGCATTTAAATTCCCTTACAGACATGGGCACAGTAAGATGACATGGAACAAGATGCTCTTGGCAGTCAAATAACTTCTTTACACAATGTGGTGAATTCTTAAACTAAATCAAGGCCTGTCCACAACTATGGGCTGTGGATGGAAAAGGCCTGACAGACCTTGATCCCAATGAGTCTGCATTTGCTCTAGTCAATAAACTCCCAGGTGGCTTTGTATCCCAGGAGTATGGGCTGACTGTGATTGCACTGCTTACAAGGGGTTAACCGAGTTAATAGTGTTCAAAATGCCCCAGCCACATTAGTATCAAAAAGCCTTATCTCAATAGAGTCGAATGTATCTTCCCCGGGTTTGAAGTCCTGAAATAGTGTGCATCTGCTCCCTGTGTAAAAAATGACAGACCCTCACTGAGCGGAGCCAATGAAAACATTTGTTCCGTATTGCTTCCCTTACTTCAATCCCTTTTGTGACCAATGTGGGTACAACATGCAGAAATACAGTCCTGGGTGCAAAGGCCCCTGTGTGCCTAATTGATTTGCTAGCTAAATTGGATGAATTTCTATCCTGGGCATTGCCTGGCTTCGCCATAATACTATTGGCCCTGGGGATGATTCTGTTTACTTGCAATATGCAGATTTTCACCAATGGGCGTGGTGCTACTGGGCGGCAGGGGCAGGATCGAATTTGGTTATAGGCGGACCCTTTGCCCCTATAGGAATGTGCCCTGTTTGAATGAGCTCAGTTTGTTTTCCAGTGATTCTTCACTCCCTTGCTTGGCTCAAGTAATTCAGTGCAGGGATCCTGAACCAAGGATTCAGCTGAATGTGGATCATTTGAAATGATCATCCCCTTTTGTCACCCCCCTAAAATGACATGGGGTTTCTGACTTCAGGCTTTCATTCCGAAAGCTTCCATTAGGGACAGGAGCAAGTTCTTGAATGTCAAAGTTCTCCCCTTTTTTTTGAAGGTGTCTCCTTTTGAGTTCGTTGATTGGGTCTGGCTGCAAAATATCTGGTAAATCTATGTAGATGGTCCCTGGTGCTTGCACCAGACTCCCCCCAGCACACTATCCATGTGTGCAGCCTGTGAGCCCGAAGACTAGGGGAGCAGCCCATCAGGAGTGGGGGTAAAGGTGGGGGCGGTGGTGGGTTCATTCAGCCCGCTACCAGGGTCACTGAAGACAGGGGTAGGTGATGGTACAAAGAAATCAGCAATGCTGGAAGGGCCCCCTAGACACATCTGTTGGGTGTATGGCAAGTCGGACCCACTCCATGCACTCCACATTCGGTCATAAAAATATGGGCACTTTGGGGTAACATATGGGGTAGCAGGTAGAATATCGGTTGTTTTGGCAGTTGTTTTGAGAACAGGGGTTATGACATTGTTCTCGGTTTCAGTTTCAGTGGCAGTGACAATGTTTGCCACTACCCCATGCAGCAGGCTACCAAGAACACTGAAGTGCCCAGGAACTGCTGTATTTCAGTTATCAACAGGTGAGCATTTCCAAAGGGGACACTATCTTCAGTTGCACCCAAATCAGTTGGAACAAAAGCACCTGAAGAAATCAAGATAGAGATGGCTTAGTGAGTCATAGTTTCCTCTTTAGGGTCCACATTTTTTGTTGGGCCCATGGCCAACCCCCAGATCCAAACCGATCCCTGCCCCATACACAGGGAGTGATACTGCTGTCTCCACAAGTTCCACTGCATTTCCCTGATCCTGCTCCCAAACCAATGTGCTGCCATAATGGGAGTATTATGGGAGTATGGAGTGTGGCGGTGCCTCAGAAGAATCAAGTTCATTTTTTGCTGTAGTACATTGTGTCCCGGCAATACGCTATAGCCAACAGCTATGATCTTTTCTGTAGTTAATCATATGTTGTGAGCACCAGGGGGCTATCCACAGAGTAGTTCCAGGATGTAAGGGTTGCATTTCCCCATCTGGTCCACTAAAATCCTCTACTGTTTTCTCTTCTAATTTGTATCATCTTCTGAATATTACTTGCACATTTTTTACATACTATTTTTAAAATACATCATAGAAACAATCCATCTACTACTTTATGTAAAACACATATTACCCTATTTTTCCATTTAAAACTTTTATTTTGCATGTTAATATTCACAAAGAATATTAAACATATTTTAAAACTTTGCTTCTAACAACTTTAGGTAAGCATTCTTTAAACTCTTTGGCAATCTAGATTGGTGTGTAATTACAGAGTCATTACAAACAAGCTGATCTACTTCTGTACGCACCAATGTTGTGAAATGTCCACATTCAATGGATGCCCCCTCATGCAAAATAATTGCACATGTTTTAAAAGCTTTCTTACTAAAATAAAAACAAGGGGGGTCCTGGGAGTCTCTTTACCAGACATATTCTTGGTTGTGAGAGCCTTACACAGATTCTTTATCTCACTATCTTTCACAGAGGAGAAATATCCCAACCATATCAGTCTTTGTCCTGCCCAGGGGCAGTCCAGCACCGAAATGCTAAGCAGGGACTAATTTCTGGCAGAGGGACTCCCAGAACCCCCCTTGTTTTTTTGCATATCCACTATATATGCAGGTCCACTATAAAGTCAGTAGAGATTTGGGACCATGGTCGGCTTGGCAAGTCCGGCTGCAGAAGCAACCCATAGGGTTTGTGGGTGGAGTTCTTATTCTGGGCGCACACAACACACGTTTTACAGTGTTGCCTTACATCTCGGGAGAGTGAAGGCCAAAAAAAAGACCGAGAAATTAGTTCTAAGGTACCTCGGATTCCCCTGTGCCCTGCGGTTACATGGTTGTGACCCCATTCCAGAACTTTAAGCTGTAAGGACTTAGAGGGAACGTACAGACGCTGTCCCACCAGTAGAAGACCCCCAGACCAATGGATCTGAGAACATAAGTCACCGGGTACAGTGGTTGCCAAATTAGGTTTGGTTACTGTCTTAGTCTCTTGCAGGAACGAGGAAACTATCCCCATGATCTTGTTTCGGGGAAACATGGGGTGGCTAACGGAGGAAGAGTGATAGTCTGTAGACCGACTTCTAGACAGGGCGTCTGCCACGTTGTTTTGGGTGCCAGGAATGTAGGTAATGGTAAAATCATACTGGCTGAAGAAATGCGCCCAGCGAGCCTGCCTTGAATTGATACATTCCATATTACGGAGGATTTTCAGATTCTTATGGTCGGTACGTAACGTAAATGGATACGTTCCGCCTTGTAGCAGGTGTCTCCATTCTTCACAGGCCACTTTGAGAGCCAAAAGTTCCTTTTCGATAACAGAGTAGTTCTGTTGACTTGTGGTAAGAGTCTTGGAAAGATATGCAATTAGATGTTCTTCACCATCCTTCAGTTGAAGGAGTACAGCACCTAAGGCGCTCTCAGAGGCGTCGGCCTCGACTATAAAAGGCTGGTCTTGATCTGGTTGAGATAGGATAGGAGCAGAACAGAATCTCCTTTTGAGATCGATAAAGGCTTGATCAGCTAGTTCCGACCAGAGAAAAGGTTTGGCATCCTTTTTAAGTAGAGAGGTAATGGGCAGCACAATCTGCGAAAATTGACTGATGAACTTCCTGTAGAAGTTGGCCAGACCTAGGAACCGTTGGACGTCTTTCAAAGAGGTGGGCGTGGGCCAGTCCAGGATGGCAGATACCTTCCTCGGGTCCATGGTGATACCTTCCTGGGAAAGAATGTATCCCAAATATGGAACGGAAGACCTATTGAAGAGACACTTCTCGGGTTTGACTAATAGATGTTGCGACTGTAAACGATGTAGGACGGTCTGGAGATGCAAGGCATGTTCTGAGGTGGACTTCGAAAAAACTAAGATGTCATCCAGGTATACTATGACACTGAGGTATAACAGATCAGAAAACAGGCGATCCATGAAGCGCTGAAATATGGCAGGAGCGTTAACCAAGCCAAATGGCATCACTCGATATTCAAAAAGGCCAAACGGAGTCCGGAAAGCAGTCTTCCACTCGTCCCCATCCTTTATTCGGAGCAGGTGGTAGGCACTCCGGAGGTCTAACTTAGAGAAGGTGGTAGAACTCTGGACGGCTTCCAATATGTCTGTTATCAAAGGCATCGGATAGCGGTGACGAACCGTGACCTTGTTCAGACCCCGATAGTCAATACACGGCCTTAATTCTGAGGAATCTCTCTTAGGTATGAAGAATAGAGAGGCTCCAGCCGGAGATTTGGAAGGACGAATGAGGCCGTTGGTCAAATGAGAATCCAAATAATTGCGAAGAGTCCTCTTCTCCAGTAGAGACAAAGAAAACATGCGGCTAAACGGAACCAGAGCATCTGGTACCAGCTCAATGGCACAGTCTTCCGGCCTATGTGGGGGTAGATCCAAGACAAGATTGTCTTTGAAGACTTCTGTGAATTCGGCCAACTCCGGGGGAACCTTACAAATCTCATTTACTCCTTCTTGTTGGGGAGTAAGGATTTGGACCAATTCTTCTGAGGAATGAACTGAACAATTCTGTTTACAGTATGAGGAGGTAAAGGCCATGGTGTTCTGCGCCCAATCGATGAGCGGGTTATGCCTCCTCAGCCATGGAATCCCAAAGATTACTGGGAAATGTGCTGCTCGGATCAAGTCGAATTGTAACTGTTCCGAATGTTGGAATATGAGGACTTTCAAGGATACCGTGGAATGGGTAATAGGCCCTGATGAAAGCGGGGAACCATCTACACCTTCTACCTTCTGGAATTCATCCCGTCTAAGCAGAGGGAGTCCTTGTTGGTGTGCCCACATGGTATCCATAAATACCCCTGCAGCACCACAATCCACCAACGCCATGGTGGTAAGTACTTCTGTCGGAGTTTTCAACTGGACAGGAACGGCCATGAGGCGAGAGTCCAACTTTGTTGGGTGTGGAGCTACCGTCATAGTGACATAGGGACTAGCGCTCTGACCTCGGTTTCTCGTCCCCTTTAGTACCGAGGTTGTTCGTTTCCCGACCGATTAGGCGGTACTTCTGGACAGTTCCGAAGTAGGTGTGCGCCTGATCCACAATACATGCAGAGGCCAGCATCCCTCCGACCTCTTCTCTCTTCAGGTGTCAAGGGGGATCTAGCGGACCCCACTTGCATCGGTTCTTCCTTGTTACTGGAATGAGGCAGGGAGGGCAATGAGTGGGCACTCGGTAGAAAGGGGCCAGGGGTTCTTTGCTTCTTCCTCTACGCCTTGCGTTCACTGAGGCGATAGTCAATCTGGGTAACAATGGAGAATAAATCAGACAAGGTGGTGGGGCGGGCTATCCTTGCCAGTTCGTCCTTTATCTCCTCCTTCAAACCCCGGCGGAATATTGTGTACTGGGCCCGTTCTGGCCATCCAGCCTCTGAAGCCAAACGTTTAAAAGTGGAGATATAAGTCAGCAAATCACTGGAACCTTGATGCACATCCAAGAGTTCTTCCGCCGCAACATGAATGATTTCAGGCTGTTCAAAAGTCTGACGCAGTAAGGCCAAAAAACCCCTGTAGTCTCTGATTATAGGATTATTGTTGGTCACTAGAGGGGCTGCCCAGGCTAAGGCATTCCCTGTTAAATTGGATATCATAAATCCCACCTTGGTGTGATCATTGAGAAACAACTGAGGTCTAAAGGCGAAATAAATGGAGCAGGCCTCCAGAAATTCCTTGAGGCGCTTCGGAGTTCCATCGAACTTGCCCGAGGATAGGGCCATAGGAGGTAAGTCAGAATCCCTAGGTTCCCGAGTAGAGACCATCTGTCTCAAGACTGCATTATCGGCCTTCACGTTCTGTAATTCTACGTTCATGGCCTGGACTGCGGCCACTAGTTCTTGTATTTGTTCTGGGGTGGCCATTTTCCCTTGTTGGCGTTGCAAACTGTCAGGCTCACTTCTGGATTCCGTCAATTTCACCCCTCTTCTCGGAGTGCCCCTTACACCCTCCTGCTCACCTGTAGTCTCCTCGTCCGATGCGAGTCCGAATCTCTTCTTTCTCAATGCCTCCTCCCTGGAGTGTGGATGAGGTCTGCCTCGAGAGGAAGCCACCCTGCCCCTCTGACACGGGGCCAAGGGGGCTCCCATTCCGGGGCAGACCGATTAAGGGGAAAAAGCCTTGAGGCACAAAAAACCCCTTTCTTGATGAAGATGGCAGCAGGATACCAGGTGAGAACTGAGTAGCTTCAACCGATTAGCAAAACCACAGTAAGTAGAATAAGGCGACTGTTTCAGGGGGGAAACAATATTACAAAGCAGGGAGGCCAATGAAATGGGCTGAGGGGGGAGGACCCAGGAGAACAAGGGAGAGCGAGATCAAGAGAGCCAAAGTAGAGCAGAGGGGAGCTGAGAGCAATTAGAAAGTCGACAGGAAAACAGGAGAGAGAGAGCGGCAGATGCCGCGAAGGAAAGGACTGGAGTGTACCAACCCGGAAGCCTAACGCGAAAAGGTTGCAACGCGCTTGCTTCCGGGTTGGCGCTCGTTAAATGTACGTCGTCGGTCGGATGGCTGGAAGACTAGACCGCTGCCGAGGAAAGCGCGGGCGGCGTGACAGCTAGGTCAATGGCCGCTCCACCGCCAGCGCTTCCACAGCTGCCAGCGACCGCCGTGCGTGACAATACCACACTTACTTCGACAATCAAGGTATTTAATTTTCTAAGAACTTTTCCCTCTTCTTGTGCTGCACTTGATACATGTTTTTGATACTCTAGTTTGTTGTCATTCTCACTGGTAACATCAACAGCTGATGCAATGTAACAACTCCTAATGCTGTTAAATCTGTTGGAGCAGTTACAATACATGACAAAGAGGAATCCATAACATTTTGGATCATACCTCTTATTGAATGAATTAAAAAAAGATTTACCTGTTCCTGCTTAACCACTAACATACAAGAATACAGGTTTGTATTGCACACAAAAACATTCTCGTTTGTCTTGCTGTAAACCATGTAACAAAATATCTTTAATGTTATAATAAACTTTGTTTTGCTCTACATTTAGTTTCAAAATTCGCATCTGCACATCTTCTATATCTTCTTTCTGTGCATTATTTTCACAAATCCACTCTGGAAGATCATCTCATCCGTGGAGTACTAAAATTCACCTATTAAGACAATGGAGATGTTTAGGGCTTGGAAACTACAGTTCCCAGCACACTTAGAGCTGTTCTGTAGTTCTGCACGGTGCGCGCACTGCCAGCTGTCTTTAATCAAGAACAGCTTATTAGCAGGCAGTCGGCAGTGTGTAGGTGTGGCTTATTTTGGAATTTGCAGTCATAGGCAGGCGGCTGCATGCGGAGAGGAGCAAGTATGCCTGAAATCTGAAACTCTACATGGACGCGGGCCAGAGCAGGAGTGCGCAAGGTTGCTGACAAGAATCACGGCATCTCGCTCGTTGTCCTGGAAGTGCGATGGGGCACCCCAGACCAAAGATAGTACTCGAGAAAGCACTGTGTTATTGGCAAATGTTGAATGGTGTTAGAAGTGAATTACGGCTGAGCATTTATTGTCTGGGAAGTCCCAAGGGGCTCCCAGACTAAAGTTAAGTAGCGTAGCACATTCCGTTCATGTACTGCTGGGGAAAATCTGTGTGTGTCAAGTTAACGCTTACAGTGCATGATGAATACAGCATATTTTGTAACTGGGGAAAGCCTCTTAGCATATGCCTGAGCAAGGGAATATTCACGGACAAAAACGCTATATGACATATGGAAATGACGTTCATTTTCCCTAGTGCAGTAAACTAGTGGGAAAGTAGCATTTATGTTTGTATGTTGCATTTGCTGCCCGAAGGGCCGTGTGTACTGTCTAACCATGATGGGGATTTTCCCTTATGTGTGTCTACATCATATTGCTTGCTTATGTGTTTTCTGGTGAACCAGCAGGGTGTGGTACATGTATTAAGGTGAGCTATAACATTAGTGCAAGTGGTATCACTGTTGGTTACATGTTAGATAGAGTAGGGTCCTTTCCTGGTGCTTCCCCCGTCCCATCCAATTTAGGAGTTCCTTACCCTCTTTCTGGTGCTCCTAATTCCCCCATCCTATCCACAACCTCACCCTAACCCCTCTCCCCCCATTGGCTGCCATGTGACGACCTGTTTTTTATATCAGGCGCCTGTGCCAACTACGGTCGGAGGGTCGAGTTCATTCAGCTTCCGTGGTTCGGGGGAGCGTGTCAATCTCTCTTCCCTTCCAGTCAAGTGTGATTGTGACACTGAGAGTGTCTCCTGTACCAACTTTCCTTGGTTCCTCTCATTGTAGTAAGAACATTGGTAAGTTTACCCTCTAAAACATCATGTTTTTGTTTTACCTGTTGCAGGATCTGACATGCAGAAATATTTTGAAATCTGGTTCCGGTATGAAGTGGATGAGCAATAGCATAACATAATGTTGAAAATTAACTTTCATACAATAAATGAAAAATATATTCAACATTGGTGCAGAATCAGGAATCTTCGGAACATATAATGCTTCTTTTGTTTTATTCTAGATTGACCTAATGTTTCAATTTCTGTATCATCAGACCTTAGGATATCTTCTTTTTTAGAAATCCTTGAATGTAACTCTCCTCATTACAAAATCTTTCTGTATGAGAAGTGTGTATTTGTAAAAACTCGAGATTGATACATTTTCTTATATATATCTTTAGTCCTCTGTTTGAAATTGATATCACATTTCCTACCTTTTCTTCCAAAAATCTTTCTTTTTTTACTAGCTACCAACACATTTGATACACTTCTTATTTTCTTACTATCAATAAAAACATTTTTGGTTCCATTGATAAGTTCAGTTGGCATATCTCCCGGTATTGTTGATAAAAGGTGCTACTGTATTATCTACACTATTTTTATCTTCAGATATAGCAACACTACTACGTCCCTGCAGACGATGCTCCTAATAGCACAGTTTTTTTCATTTTTTGTGTGGCATCTTACAAAAAATCTGCATAAAAATAGTATGTTAGCCTCACTCATTATATTTCTTTATATTTTCAATATATAATATAACTTTCACACTGAGGCTGTAAAACAAAACATCACTATCAAGTATGTGATGATCTAACATTTAATTCAATCTTACCATCTTAAAAACATACTGTTCCAACCAAAAATACATAGCAAACTGAAAAACTCAGTTACCATACGTTCAAAGTCTACTTTGCACATCTTATTTACACTACATACAATGCTTAACACACTTCCTCCAATCATGTAACACTATACAAAATATCAGCATATAGGCCAAAAAGCATTCCTTTACCAAAAATATGAAAACCAGGTACATGGACTCTACATTCATTCATCACTACAAACGAAAGGTGCAAAGTGATCACCTTAAGCCTAAACACAATGAACATGGCATAAAGTACCATCATTTCTTATTACACAGTCAAGATGGTGTTCCACGATAATCGTTTACATATCTTTACTTTCATGTACAAACCTACCATTCATGTGTCTCTAGTGCATCTACAATTAATACTGGGACACCTGCTCCCTCCTTTCCTCTCTCACTCTGGCCAACCACCCTGGGCCATCTACCTGCTCCTTCCTGTGAGGCTAGGAACCTTGGTGTCATCTTTGACTCCACCCTCGACTTCTCTCCTCACATCTCTGACATCTCTAAGAA
This sequence comes from Ambystoma mexicanum, assembly GCF_040938575.1. Lineage (NCBI taxonomy): Eukaryota > Metazoa > Chordata > Amphibia > Caudata > Ambystomatidae > Ambystoma > Ambystoma mexicanum. The sequence goes on along the minus strand of NC_090930.1, from coordinate 1,244,547,901 downwards.
GTCACACAATCAACTGCACCTCCTCAGAGCTATTCTTCCTTTCTCACTTTTCCCCTGAAGCTCATTTTCTCCAGAGCCCTGGTCCTCTCTAGACTGGCCTACTGCAACAGCCTCTTTCTAAATCTACCTGTGTCTACTCTTTGCCATTTACAACTTATCCAGAACAGGACTGCAAGGCTTGTCCTTGGCTTCAAGACCAGAGATCATATCTCTCCAGCCCTAAAATCTCTCCACTGGCTCCCTGTGGTGGCAAGGATCAAGTTCAAAACCATCTGCATCATCCACAAGGCTTTCTGGGACCCGGGGCCATACTACATCCAGCGTTCTCTTCCTAAGCATCTTCCTTTTTGAGCCCTCTGCTCATCTGCTCATCCACTTCCAACTCTCTGAGGGTCAGACACTTCTCCAGGCAGAGATTGGGGAGCAGATCACTGTCCTTTGCTGGTGCCTCCCTCTGGAAAAGCCTTGCTGCCTCTCTCAAACTTGAACAGTACCACCAAAGGTGTTGTAAACAACTCAAAACCTTCCTTTTTGCATCTTCTTTTTCTCTCCCTCTCCCTTGCTGATGTCTCTGACTGCTGCGCATACTGGTTACTTTGCCACCCACTGAACTTATTGGACCAGCCTCCTGCATGACCAGTTGCCGTTGCACTACCTCCGTGCCTCCCAACCGCTTAAGGGACTGTGTTGTAACCCTACAGTCTCCTGAATCTCTGCACTTAAAAGCCACTTCCCAGCAGCACGTTTTTGCTACTTGCACTCTCCCATCCTCCCAGCACTTCTACCCATCCACCGCCTCACACTTGTGTGATCTGAATGACACAAGGCCTAGTAAGATCATTGTTTTGTCCTCCTTCTGTCCTCCCTTAATTGTCTGGTTGTGCCTAGAAACACTTGTGTACAGGTGTTTTATAAATGTCATATCATATCATATCATATCAATAAGTAAGGTAATAATAGAACAGCGCTGCACGCAAGCTCACGGACACTTATTCAATCCAACTACAGTTATCACACCTTAAAAGCCTCTACTTAACAACTGTAGATCATTTACACACACACACACACACACACACACACACACACACACACACACACACACACACACACACACACACACACACACACACACACACACACACACACCTATCACTGTGCTCCTGCTTACACAACTATGTCCTGCCACTCTGATGCTTCTCCCACCACGCATTTAATCAGTCGTCATTAGCCACTCATCAAAAAACATGCAAAATTAACAACCTCACCTATTACTACCTATTTAAGCATAATAAGCCAATGACCTAACCCACTATCCTGTTTTCACAAACTAATCACTACTATTGCTACTCAACAAAACATAATGGAATGTATTATGTCCCTTCACTGCTCATCCCTGCTCTCGGTAGGATTTTAATGGCAAAGTGCCCTGAGCACCCCCATGCAGCTACCTCAGGGAATGACATCAATAATATAATACAATTTCCCCATCCCACTATGCACCCCTATTCATTTTACATCTCCCTATGTCAGTGCTAATCTTATATACCACAGTACCCATTTCTTACATAACCTTGCAATGGATGTTAAAGCATATGCATAGTAAAAGAGAAATGCACATAAAGCAGCTCATTTGGAAGCTCATAACTATACACAAAGAGTCAAACACATTTTATATAGTACTGCACAATAGCTGAAATGCCAGCTATCAAATCCTACCCACTTAGCCACTATACATTCACCTTCTTCACTTCACTTCAGAATTTTCCAAATACCACTTACCTGGATTATGTTGACCACAACCAAAAAAGACTGTGATAATACCTGGCATGCTCAAGCCATAATTTAAAATTCTTAAAGCTGTTCGAAAATAACCTGTAACATGTCTTTGCTTTCATGTACCAACCAACTATTCACTCATCTTTGTTGTGTCCTGAATTCATAAAAAAGATAAAAAGATAAAAGACCAGTAATATAGCACACTGCCTTAGTTGCTTTACCCAGCTGCAGTTTTCACACCTTATAAACCTCTACTTAAAAACAAAAGTACAACTCCACACACACCCCATTGAGTATACTGCTAGTTATATAACTGGGCACACCACACCCTTGCTTCTCCCACCACCCATTTGACCAGATCTCCTTAGCAACTCTCCTACAAAAGCATGCAAAATGAACAACCTAACCTATTACCACCTATTTAACCATCATAAGTCAATGGCCTAGCCCACTATCTTGCATTTCAACAACAAACTAAGCACTACTATTGCTACTCAACACAACATAATAGCATGCATATTCTCCCTCCACTGCTCATCTCCAGCCTCGCTAGGATTTGAATTCCCAAGTGCCCCAATCACCACATACAGCTACCTTAGCAAACCACATCAATGATACTATTTCCCCCTTCCTACTATGCACCCCTACTCATTTTACATCTCCCTATGCAAGTGCTGATATTACACAGTGTCCATTTCTTACAAACCTAACAATGCATGATACAGCATAAACATATTAAAAGAAATGCATACATAAAGCAAGTCATTTGCAAGCTCATACCTATGTACAAACAAACACATTTTGTATAGTACTGCACAAAGAAACTGAAATACCAACTGTCATACCCTACACACTTAGCCACTATAAATTCACCTCACTTCATAATATCCCACAAACCATGTATCTAGTATATGTTGCCTAAAAAACCAAAAGGCTTTGATGATACCTGCCATACTCAACCCATAATTTCACAATCATAAACATGTACCAAAATAATCTGTAACACATCTTTGCTTTCATGTACCAACCAACTTCATTCATCTTTCCTGTGTCCTGCATTCATAAAAAGATAACAAGAGAAAATCGCTGCAAGATAACAACATACTGCCACTTAGTTGCTCCACTAGGCTGCAGTTTTCACACCTTAGAAAGGTCTACTTAAAAACTAAAGGCAAACTCCACGCACACCCCATTCAGTATACTTGTGTTTATATAACTGGGCCCACCAAACCCTTCCTTCTCCCACCACCTGTGTTCTCAACCCTACTTTTGCTACTCAACACAATATAATAGCATGCATGTTCTGCCTCTACTGCCCATCCCCACTTTCACTAGGATTTGTATGGCCAAGTGCCCCGAGAACCCCATACAGCTACCTTCACAAACCACATCATTAATACTATTTCCCCATCCCACTATGCACAGCTATTCATTTTACACCTCCCTATGTCAGTGCTAATCGTATACACCACAGTACCTATTCCTTACTTAACGTAACAATGCATAATAAATCATACACATATTAAAAGAAATATATACATAAAGCAAGTAATTTGCAAGCTCACAGCTCTATAAAAAGTGTTAAACACATATTATATATTACTGCACAAAAGCTAAAATGCCAACTATCAAACCCTACCCACCTAGCCACTATACATTCATCTTCTTCACTTCACTTCATAATTTCCCACAAACAATTTACCTGGTATATTTGGCCTAAAACACCAAAATAATGTGATCATACCTAGCATGCACAAGCCATAATTTCACATTCTTAAAGCTGTTCCAAAATAATCAATAACACATCTTTGCATTCATGTACCAATCAACCATTCATTCATTTTTGCTGTGTCCTGCAATGATAAAAAAGATAAAAGAGATGCAAGATAACACACTGCTAGTTAGTTGCTCCACTCAGCTGCAGTTTTCACACCTTACAAAAGCTCTGTTTAAAAACTAAAGGCCAACTCCACGCACACCCAATTGTGTATAAAGCTGGTTATATAACTGAGCCTACTACACACTTGCTTCACCCACCACACGTTTTCACCTTAGCAAACCACATCAATAATACAATTTCCCTATCCCACTATGCACCCCTACTCATTTTACATCTCCCTATGTCACTGCTAATCTTAATACACCACAGTACTAATTCTTTACATAGCCTATCGATGTATGATAAAGCATACACATATTAAAATTAACACATGTCAATTTTACAACTCCCAACCACTCCTCAACAAAAAACTTCACTCTTAACTTACCAATTCAAATTAGCTTCCACAATTCTAGCAAACGACAACATCAGCAATATAGAGCCACAGAGATACAGCTTAATGTCCATTAACTAAGCACACACGCACAACAATCGTATGTTTAACAAAGCTAGAATTATATTGCTTAGGTCACAGTAGGGTTTCTTATTCACTCAGATTCATATCACATTTTCCAAAGTCAGTGAGAAACAAGCTTTACTTGCAAATACATTTGTTGCAACATAACTATGGCATAACATGTGAAACTGCTTCATCACTATCCTAAAAACAGTGAAGTAAAATATAGAAAACAATGCTTATACACTTCACTAAAGCAGACACCGAAACATACTTAATTTACCCTAGAAATCCTACAATTCATAATGTACATAAAATATAGAATACACGCATTCACTCACCTTTAGTTGCTCCAATGAATGAATACATCTTCACAATAGCCCAACACAGTCCATCTTCACACTCTAATCTCTGGGATCAGAATGTTAAATCTTCCCAAAAATGTCACTTTAATACGTTTCAGAAATCCCTAGCACAAAAAGAGGACTGCACAAAGCAAACAAGTACATGCCCACAGCATCTTTATTACAACATGTAGCAAGCAATACACTCCACCAAATCCTTCCAAAGAATAGCTTGAATATTATTTACACACCTTTTTGTTTTTTAAATATGTCAAATTACATAACCGTGGCTATAAACATGGTTACGGGACAAAAACCCACCTATAGACACATATCGAAAAGTTGGAATATTTAATTCGCACATGCCATCAGATGAGAACATCCAAATAGAAACACATGTAAAAGTCTGTGCTAAAACTTCCTTAATATAATCTGAGCACTGCACCAAAACACAAATGGTTATAGCCCTGGGTACAGCTAACGGGTACATACCCGCAGCTACCAAAGCCCTTATCAAAGTTTGACATAGGATTACAGTGTTCCAAGCACAGATCGAGTCAACTGTCAGTAGCCGCGACTACCCGTAACATGTTTACACGTTAAAAAACACATAAAACAAGCTGTATCAATTCAAACCACATAAGAGTACACATAAGAGCATGAAATCAAAAATTCATGTGAAATTGTGATATGTAAAAACAAGGTGACACCATGATCACTGCACAAAATAAATCATGGTTGTGGCTACTCCCGCCAGAATGCACAACATCCTATTGGATTGCTGGTACACATGGCTATAAACACCCCACCCAGGGAACATGTTACGTGCAGCTGCACCTGCCAAAAAATACAAAACATCCCATTAACTTTCTGATACCCACGACTACGTATAGAAACATAGGCTGCAATCAACCTGACTGGGTAGGACATTTCATTGGTTGCTTTTGTAGTCGCAGTGCTCCAGAAAAAAAAAACATGGAAGGTATTTCCCTATTCTAATATACTTTAAATGTTTTCTGGTTGGCTCCTAAAAGAGCCTTTGGGTGCTTTAACCCATATATAACCAGAAAATATATTTTCAATCAGAAAACTACCCTTCACCTCTATTACAATTGAATACATTTCAAACATTTTGCTATGCTCTTTCTTGAGATGATTAATTTTCTTTTCCCTAACAGAAAAAATCCTGTGCGTCCTGCCAATAGTTTTTTGCCACAATTGCAGCATAAACCTCTCATTTCAAACTCTCAATCTTAAATAATATTATAGAACCAAAAAAACGTTGTAAGCCAACGCTTTCCCAACGCATCACCTATATCCTCAACATCACTGTGAACCCCATTCTCAAATTCTCCAGTCTTCTGAACAATCAAAATTTTCTCCTTCTGAAATTGGCTCCATGTTTGAAATATCCAATATACAATGAATATAACACCAAAAACACCAACAATAGCACAATCTACTACAACCACACTTCACTCTCAAGCAACATAAATGTAGAATGTACAAAAACTCTTAATAAAATGATACAATATAATCTACATTTAAAACCATCAATCAAATAAATGTTCTGATAGGTTCAACAATTCAACATCACCCAAGGCATCTTATTGTCAACCACCAACCACACAGAAAATGAACAACCAAAAAGTAAATAAGACACATTACACCTTCTCTGCTCGTGTACTCTTGCATTGCTGATTATAATATCTAAATTGCCAAGTAGTATTTCTTTTACCACGCCGAAATGGAAAACTACCTCCAATGGCTGGAAGACAATTATCCCACAGAGGAAGAAAAATATACAGCACAGTCAGAATTTAGTAAGAACATTCTATATACTCATTCAAAATAAAACTATCAATTATATTTAAAGGAACAAATATGACTGTCCTAACACATATAATATTCAAACACCTATAATGTATCAACAAGTTACCACAAATGAAATTATGAATCCTTGAAACAAGTATATCGATTATTACTTAGTATTCAATAAGAAATACAATCTATGATAAAAGATATTCAAAATGTAAAGCAAATCATGGAAAGTACACATTCTGATAATTGGGCTACAGAAGAAGATGTAACATACATTCAACCTAAAATTAAACATAAATCCACAACTACATTCCCACCAAAATAAACCTATTAAAATAAATGTTGTTTCCATATTTATTTACCTTTCCAAATATGTACACTTATATGTATTATAAATGTATAAAAGTGTTTTTAAATGTTACAATAACTGTTGGCAAACACCACATTCAAAACATATAAAAATCTGCATTACTTTTTTTCTAACATTTTCTATAGCAGCGGCTACCAACAACCTCATGGCTCCCCACGTTTCCTTTTCACGGCTATAGGAGTGCCTGTATTTCTTTTGGCAAAGCGAGTATCAAATATTAAAAGCAAAAGAGACAATAAAAAGCACATAAACAAGTCAGCTTTTTCTGCATTGCATATGTAGCCGTCGGTAAAAATAATCAAATTTGCGGTTAGTCCCCCCTGCCCTAGTCATTGCTGCGGTTACCCGCGTCTTCAGCATCCAACAACCTATGGAACACTGGAGTAGCTGTGGCTATTCAAATATGTTTAAAAAATATATATTTATATCTGAAATAAAAGAAAACATGATCAGTTCATCACCACACACTTTGATAAACACAGTTTAATATGCAAAATGTTACGACCCTCATATTTTGTATACAGTGCATCAAATGCACTATGTGAGATACAACAGTTGTGCATGCAACACTGTTGTTATCTTTCCACATTCTAATCATTGGGTCACTGGAAAAAAAATCCAACTTGGAATAAAAACAAACAATGTAAAAAGGTAATAAGGAGGGATATATAAACTGGGTGAAAATAAACAAAGAACATTATACTAGCAAGTTGGAGCACAAAGGATGGGGAAGTGTGAGTAAACTTGGAGAACAAGGATATATAAACTGGGTGAAAATAAATAAAGAACAGTATACTGTGTGGTTGCCTGACAAAATATGGGGAAGGTTAAGTAAACTTGGAGAGCAAGGAATAGAAAACACACTTTGTAAAGTTTGTATATTGAAAAGTTGATTTTATTCAGCTGAATCAATAAAAATAAAAAAAGAAAACACGCGTTTCACACCACACAGATACTTGCCAATATTGAGCCATTCTCTTTTTAGAGTAGTCATTTTCATACTCTTCCCCAGTTGGACATTCCAAAATATTCAACCAAGAGTAGCAGTAGTGATAATGTCATCATTTGGGTTTCAAATCCATTGACATCCAGAATGAAACCCACTGCTCAGAGCCAGCACTTCTTTAGAGTCAAAAAACACTGTTCAAGAAAAGATGCAGAGAACACACTTTGCACATTCTGCAACAAAACTCTCTATGTTGTAGTCCTTCTGATGTTCCAACTCAAAGCATAGGAACATCAATAATAATAAACTATTCAATGTAAGTCCATTGGGATGAAGTGGATGATACCGATCAAAAGGCACACGAACATCGTAAATAAATGCATGGGGCCCATTCCTTGCAAAGACAGAGATCAGTGTACCTGCACAAACTCCATCCACCTGTGAAACAACATCACCAACTGCAAATGAAGCCTCAACTTCAGCAACAACGTCAACTATGCACCCTCCTCTTTTACCGTATCCCGATCTTTCCATGATGCAAGTCATGTGTGGACAATGCCACAAATGGGCAGTGAAGAGAGCAGCCAAATTTGAGAAATATCAAACCATCTACTGCAAATCCACTACAAAGATGTTCATGATGCCTACCAAAGATTACAGAAGCACCACAAAATAAAATGCATGGGGCTCAAGCATTACATGCAGGAAAATCAGCACACCAGCCACACTCCTGCCATCACCAGAGTGAGAATCCTGGAATTCAACCAGAGACTTGAAACACCAGCAGCACTCCATTTCGAAATCATAAGAAATGCTGTAGAGGTTCAAAAACAAGGTTTTTGAAAACTGTATACAAATGTGATGCTCCCATTTCCAGTACCACTATGTTTTGAATATAGGTTGACCTTTCATGGAAGTGTCCAGCAGCTGGTGTAAATCCACTGGGATGATGAGAACAATACAGCTACAACAAAATAAAAAAAAATTTAAAAAATGACTAATATGAATTTACAAAACCATCAATTGTACTACCTCACAGAAAACTCAACACAGCTTGGAATACTGCATAGCTGAAACTGCATTAAAATGTACAATAAATACAATCACATAAACCTTCAACTTCACTAAAATAAATACAAAAACTAAATGCCTACATATAAATGCCACTGATTGATACATCTAATCTTTAAGGTCCATGTTAGTGAAAGTTAAAAGATACCTTAAACAATACTTGCCTCAGAATCAGAGAAGATGAAGCACATTATAATGCACACTATCTGCTAGCAGTGACTACTATAACTAACACAGACAAGTGTTAGATATATTTTCTGAAGGAGTTACACCTAATTCTGTGGTAGTTTATTATGGTGGTTAATACTGGTATTTATTATAGCATAGCACCGCTTGTGATAATCCCATTTAATAATGTTGCCACTCTCCTCAGAATTTATTCTAACAAATGTGCCCTTTACTCCCGGTCTTTTACAATACTAGAGAATGGATGTAAATTTACCATTCAGCAACTTATCTACAATGCCGAAATATTCCCTGATGGCTGATCTTCACAGCTGTAAACATGCAACATGAAATACTGCACACTCGTTCACTTTCTAACTATAGAGATCACATCAGATAATTCCCATGGAAGCATTTATTATCACGCACTTGTCTGTGTGTGCAGATTAAATAGAAGGACCAAATGCCTTAAAAAGCATCAGAACGCAAAGTTTTATAATGTGTCTTTATCGTGACAGATAAACTTACCAATTACATATGGCAACAGCTATGCTTGGAACACATTTGTCAGTGCGAATGTGGAAAAAAAACAACTGCAAAAGGCACATTTCAAAAATAGAATGAACTTTTACCAGCTCTGGAAACCCAAACTTGAAGTAAAGGACTTGGCAGAAGTTATGTTTTATGAATATCCAACTATAAACAAAAAAAAAATACTTTATAAATTCAGAACTGCATGCAGTTTTAACATTGAAATATTAACCATGAAATGACCCACTCCTGACCACTATTAGACAGGCAAATCCAGCACACCTTCATTTCAAACTATAAGTACCTAGAAATTGATGAGATGCCTTGCACTTCTGGCCAAGGGAATACTTTCTCTCTTGGCTCACCCACCAATAAAGATTATCTGGACCCCAGCAACTGCCAGCACTGCCTCAGCCCAGCTCCTGTGAAACCTTCAAGAATCTCACAACCTGGATGCCAGTGGATGTCTGCCTCATCAAGTGACTCCTGCACGTCTGAACTCACACCATCTGCCAGTTTCTTTTTAAAACCTCCCACTGTCACTCAAGAAGAATCCTTCCCCTTGCCTAGCTCATGCCACCTCACCCGTTCAGCCCAGTTTTTTTTTCCCTTTGAAAAGCAACAGTTTTGCTAACTACAAATGTAACATTTCTTCCTGCACACACAATGGCCTTCAGTAACAATGCCCTTCTTCGCATAGCTCAGCCTAGCAAACAAACCCATGTTGCATGTTTAAAATCCTCATTGCGTGAAGCCACATGCATTTCAAATTTGGATTCAGAAATGTGTTCCCATGTAAACTAATTTGCATGCCATGTTAAGGATATGGGATTCCGTTTGTTAAATGGAATTCATTAAGTTAGTATGTTAATGTATATCAGTTATTAAATTTGGTGCAAATTTTCTCAAATTGAATATTATCCTTAAATGAAATAATGTTAACGTTTGCTCACTGCAATAATGTGTGTATTTCCATCTAGTGCACGCACTGGCTGCTTTTTCCACTTATGATTTTTGTATTTTTACATTGGCCCCTGTCCCTTACAGCCCCCAGTTATCCCTAGATACTACTGCAAATAAAACTTAGCACATATAAACATTTAAAAACATTTACTATCACATCACCCACACTCCTGCCACGTACAAATGCAGAGTTGTGCAATCAAAAGAATGAAACTGCAGAAAATGCTGGCTTTAATACTTTCCAAAATGAATACCAAAAAAGAAGAATAATGAATGACACATTTTACCCACAACCTTTCACAGTCAGCTACACAAAAAGAAAAGTATCAATAACCAATAGAAAACATGATACTTACAGAAATCTATTTTTTCCCCATGTAGCATCTTTCATAGTCGTGGAAATTCGACACAGCTACAGACCCTAGTTTGTATTCACGGCTACACATGCATTTTTATTCAACCTAAAAATCAAACTAAACCAGCCCGGAAAACTTAAAATAACAGAAGAGAACAACTAAGCACATCAAATAACACACACAAATATATTTCTATGCTGCATCATCCACATAACAATATGATCATTGCATGCAAAATGTATATGTTTAGACACTGTTACAAATATAACCATGCCTATGGTCTTAACTGATTAAATGATGAAATGTATTTAGGTGCCTAAGCATGTGCTACCTGTAGATTCAGTAATACGACAGCCCTTCGGGGACATTTGTCGATAGCTGTGGCTAATCGCTATAACTACAAACTTAAAATGGTATATCCACCCTCCCAAACTATAAACAAGTGCCCCTAACATGCCTACCAACACTCCTCCAATCCCCATGGTCGTCCACCATCTCCCCCTAACCCCTATAACACTCTATGCATGTATGATCCTAACCCACCCAAATTGTTCATATAGCCATGGCTACCAATGACCACAAACACACGACTTGGCATTTGCCCTCATATACCCGCAGTTAAAGCATTCCACAAACACACGCCGTGCCATTTGTCTTCAAATAGCGATGGCTAAAACACAGAGTTGTCTATCCGTGGTTAACAACATCAAGTGCCAGGTGGCTGCTGCATAGCCGCACATAACCACAACAGTATCATCAACCAATCAAAAACTTCAAATCACACAGATAAAATACACCCTCATACAAACTACTAGAACATTCAAGCTCGGGATCATTTTCATGAAAACAGAGAAAGATTGCAAAACTGTGTGGCTCATAGGAGACAGTTGGCTGTTTTGTTTGCCAGCTTTTTGTGAGAAACTAAATACTAACACCTACTTAGGTTTGAGAGATTTTACAATTAAATGGTTTGGATTGCGGGGGAATGCATTTGTCCAGGTTTTTCCAAAATTGTTAAGTCTAAGAAGTACAGGACAATAAACATCATACTAATTCATTCTGGAGGCGATGATTTAGGGAATATGTGGGGTGTGTCCATAACTTTAACGATGAAACAAGACATGACAAAACGAATGGAACTATTTCCTCACACCATTTTTATCTTTTCCAAAAAATTGAAATGGACCACCAAATGTAATGGTAAAATTGAGATATCCATAAGAAATGTTAACAAATCAGTTTCAGAATTCATGAGAGACCACAACCAATTATGGATATCAAACAACAGCATACAGCTCTACATGGACAATTTTTACAGACATGATGGAATACATATAACCGATGAAGGAAAAGATAACATATAAGCAATACTCCAGATGTGCTAAAATACTACACTCAGTGCACCCAAAACAGTCCTTTTAAGAAATATTTATGACAAATGAATACACAAATACAATAAAATAAGAAAAGCAATATTTTTTCTCACACCCAAGGCTACAGTTCATCTACTTTTCTCGTAGCCGCAATTGCAAAACTTTGCATGAGAACAGATGTACTCAAAAAGTAATATGTACAAAATTTGATAGCATGAGAAACATCACACAGTGTAAACTACAGTATATGGGGTGTTTAAAACTACAATACAACAGATCTTTTTAATATCAATTATTTTAAACAATTCTCTTCTGTTTTTCTCCATAGTCTCACATGTACAACAATCTAAAAATACACAACCCAAATAGAAAAGACTGTAAAATAGCATCCTAGTCACTGACCGTGGTCTTTGGCCAGTGATTGTTCACCCCCAACATCACTATACCTATAAAAGTAACTTTCAAAAATAAATAAAACACAGATGCTCCAAAACATATAGCATCAAATACAGCACTACTCTTAGCCGTGGGTATATGTGGTCCCTTGTAACCTCGGATATAGCAGCGATTAATGGCAAAACTCCCCAAACACCTTCCTCACCTCCGCTGCTCTCTCCTTTTCACCACAAAACACATGCTGCTTCTGTGACACAGTTTGCTCTCAGATGTCAGCTGTTTGTGGCTATAGCAGGGAATGCAGAACGCTTTGTGTTGTGAACTCGATCCATGGACCCCCTCCAACTCCCAGGTTTAACTCAATGCCCTCTAGTCATCCCTCCACCTATACCCTGATGGCATTTCTATGTTTGTTGGCCTGCAAATAGCTTTTTACTGTGTTTTATTTTCTTATAACCTTGGCTATAGCCACCAATATTTCTTGCATCAAGAGAAAAACAAGATTGCAGTCATTTCATTTCTGAAAACCAAGACCCTGCAATACACCATGGGAGATATCTCTATTTTTGGGTGCACAGCGGCAACCCTTTCATCATCGAATATTTAAATAACTACTGCACAGAATAACCCCAAAACAACCAAAGCACACTTTTGAATGCTTTGTGCCCAAGTTGTTCAGACCTGGTACAAATCCGTCCAGCGGTTTGGGCTGTGCACTTCTGCAATAATTGACCTTTTTTGTCTATGAAAAAATTAATGGAAGGTAGGCAGCAGTTTTGTAGAAAAAATATATTTTTGTATGCTTAATAACTTTTTTCTGTTTAAACGCATCTTTACAAAACTGGGGGGACACAGACTGTTAATCACTTTTGCTCAAATCCATGACTCGAATCAAAGGTTATTAACAATAGAATTTAGTGAGGATTCTATGTGTCTCTGACTCACCATAACTATGGGGCAGCTATCGATGTCCTATAATATATACTGTACCTTCACCTATACCTAAAAAAATGGATAACACACTAAGCATACCCTATTGTGGATAATCTTATTGCGTATTAGTCGTATACATTTTATCAAGAGATTGTAACAAATGTTGGGTTAAGTCAAGGTGCAGGGGAGAGGTGCTCAGCCTTGGTACCTAGGCTGGAGATAAAGGACAAAAAGAGAATGTTTTCCTAATAGGAAACCTTTGTCCCCTGCACACTATTTAGAAGGCCAGAGCCTAATACTGTAACCACACAGCCTACTTCAATGGGATGCAAAATCCCATCAGCTACCTTGCAAGCGATAAAAGAGGCTGTTGATCCATATCTTTGCAAGACAACAGTACTCTGTATATATATATTTGTTAAAGGGACGTTATGGTTCCAAGTAAAACCGAAAAACCCTTGAAATTCGCCAGTTATGGTAAACTAAGCAACCATAACTCACGCCACCACCGTGCACTGCTAAGACTAACACCCAGGACATCAAGGATGACATCACAGATGGCATCACATGTCTGGCTCACTATTTTTTCTTTTGCTGACATATCTATACCACATGGTTTTCTTCAGTAACAGTCAGAAACTAAGAATTTTATTTTATTTGTAGACATATCCTTCTAGTAGGTTCTTACAGTAATTCCCTTAGAGTACAGTCACATCATATGAAACATATACATATGGGAAAACACAAGCTTGAAAGACAGCAATCCGTTTTGTGAATAAAGATAATCACTAGACTTATGAGCACTTTCTGATCGTTCTACTTTCCTTAGGGTCCAATCACATCAAGTGATACATATACATAGGGTAAATAGCAGCTTTGAAACAAAGCAATCATTTATTTGCATGAAATTAATCAGTTCAGTTATGAATTGTTTCTGCTACTACTTGTGCTTTTTTGCTAACTTCACTTTCCCTGTATATACCCATATTGGTATGTGTTCTTGTGTCTTTGTGTTTTGTCTATAGTAATGCAATTATGTAATACATGGGTTTATTAGCTACTTATTACATATTTCATAGTACACAAAAATATATTAAGAAAACAATTATCATTTCATTATTCAACATATTAACATTACGAATATCATAACTTCATCTTGTACGCTCCACACAATGTTATGTTTCTGTATGAGTAGCTTAGTATACTAGATAGAACCGCATAATAGGATGCTATTTATATCAATGCATCGTTCAATGCACTTATTAGGGTATATTTCTTGCAATGATTCTTGACACTTTTTTCGCAACATAATAAGAATCCCTTCTACACATATTTCATGAGAAGTACATACACATGTGATGTCATCAGTGGTGTCATCAATGACATTTGTGATGTCATCTTTGATGTCCTGGGTGTTAGTCTTAGCAGTGCACGGTGGTGGCGCTAGTTATGGTTGCTTAGCTTACCATAACTGGCGAATTTCAAGGGTTTTTCGGTTTTACTTGGAACCATAACGTCCCTTTAACAAAGTTTTTTCACTGAATTTCATAGGTTTTTAGTAGCGCAACTTAACCATAACGTCCCTTTAACAAAGTTTTTTTCACTGAATTTCATAGGTTTTTAGTAGCGCAATTTAACCATAACGTCCCTTTAACAAAGTTTTTTCACTGAATTTCATAGTTTTTTAGTAGCACAACTTAACAATAATGACTTTGACTTTATATACATGTCATATGGAACTGACTAGATCTCTTCTTATGAACTTGATGTCCGCGAACTTATTTAATGTTCACGGACATGTTTGGAGAACAGTACCACTACCTAAAAACTGTGGGGGGGGTGGTGGGGTATGTTTGATTGTAATATCATAATATAGGAACATTTAACAAATTCAAAAAGTAGCACACAAACACATTATATATAGTAATACATAAGAAATGTAACCCATATATGTAACACACTAACCATTCATTTAAATACAATATGTTCTGAAATGGAATATACCACAAGAAGATAAAATGGCTTCCAACATAATTACCTCACAGACACAACAGAACTGAGAACAAGACCAGACCCACTGAATACATAGGACTTATCTTACCAGAAATAGTAAGTGTACTTCATTTTACTCATATATTTATAAACTTTCTGTATTAGATTAAAACATATACTATCTTTTTTTTTTTTTCTCACAGAAATGTCTAGTACTCTGGAATGGCTAGAGGACAATTTCCCACATGAAGAAATGTCACAAGATAGTGAAACTAATGGTAAACACTTTATAATATAAACCATTTATTTATTATTTTTTTTATATACATTTAACATATATATTATTTTTTTGTACAGAGCATACCAAAATAGAAACAACTTCAGAAGACCCTGTTATGGATAACAGTCTTCACAATATAGAAGAAAAAATGGATGTATTGTTGGCTAATTTTAATAATTTAAAAACTTTTGTAGAAAATCATTTCAAACCAAAAACCTCGTACCATTGCCCCACATGTACTTGTCCCTCCTCACCATATCCCAGTCAATTATCCCCAAACCCTCTCTATAATCCAAAACGTTTTGATGAGACTCCCATCCCTTCTTCACCTAATACCAATCATGTTGAAACCCCAAATTCTCCTGTTTTTGTTTCTGTTTCTGCCTCACCTTCTCTGTCATAAATTATTAACATATGTTAAATAAAGTTTAATTTTTATATTGTATTGTGAATAGTTTCCGTTTTTTTTTTTTAAAACAATAAAAGTGTCCGCGGACAGTGCGAGTGTTCTGAAATGTTCGTACATAAACGAAAATGGAGGTGTCCTGAAGAACACCACATCTGTTCGTACTGTTCGCTAGCAAGTTGAACTGTCCTAAGAACACAATTGGTGTCCTGAAATGTTCGTAAATAAACAAAAATGATGTGTCCTGAACAACAGTACAACTGTTCGTAGTGTTCGCTAGCAACATGAAACTGTACTAAGAACACACGCGGTGTCCTGAATTGTTCGTAAACAAACACAATTTAAAGTGTCCTAAAGAACACTATACCTGTCCGGTACTGTTCGCTAGCAAGTTCAAACTGTTCTAAGAATGCTATTGGTGTCCTTAATTGTTCGTACGTAAACGAAAATGGAGGTGTCCTGAAGAACACTATACCTGTTCGTAGTGTTCGCTACCCAATTGAAACTGTTCTAAGAACACAATTGGTGTCCTAAAATGTTTGTACATAAACTAAATTACACGTGTCCTGAAGAACACTATATCTGTCCTTACTGTTCGCTACCAAGTTTAAACTGTTCTAAGAACACACGCGGTGTCCTGAAATGTTCGTTTCACGTGTGACGCACTTTTAATTACTTCAGAACCCGAACAGTGTCCGTAGGACATCAATGCGCATGCGCTAACCAATCTCCGTGCACTTGGTGTCCTGCGGACAGGCGCTTCCTTCGCGGACTAGTTCGCAAACAGATCATATGACCGCGCCCACGCTCTTCGTGTGTCCTGAAATGCGGACACTGTTCGTCTCTCCAAACAATTTAAAAGTACATTTTCAGTTAATCCATAATATTTTTCAATAAAATCTCACCATGGCACAAGTCCCACATAGCAATATTGAGTTTCTATATACCTTTTGAAACTTTCTGATCCTTTTTTTGTGTTTGATCTGTCCGCGGACAGTGCACATGTCTGCGAACCGCGCACAAGCACCCCTATAAAAGACCACGCCCAAGAGCTTATTCCCATTGTGTTTCTGGCTATTCTTCAGAACACAGTGATTTTTGCTGCCACCTGCAGACTACACCATCATCGAGATGGCATCTTTGGCTGCTGAACTGCCACTTGGTGCTGCACCTGCTTCAGCACCACCCTCACCTCCTCCACCACCACCACCTCCCCAAGGGCCTGAAGAGGGGAACAGGAGTGAGGATGCGGAGGAGGAAGAAGAGGATGATGAGAATGAGGTAGAGGAAATCCCTACTACCCGCACTAGGCGTGAGTCTTGGGTGTGGCAGTTATTTACCATTCAAGGGAATGGTCCTAAGGCTCGTGCAAACCGTGTTACCTGCAATGAGTGCAAAATGATACTCAGTTGCGGGAAGCACGGTAAGTACAGCTTTGGGACCACTACTATGAAGCGACACCTGAGGTCATTTCACTCTGGGGCTATTTGCAGGGTTCTACCTTGCGAAGAACGTAGCAGGTTGATTTCCTCTACTTCATCCTATGTTTCTGATCCTGTCACCACAAGGACCACCTCTGTGGGACAGCGTCTTTCTCAAGCTGCCTCACAGGCCATACAGAATGCTGATGACCCTTACCTTTCGAGGGTCACAGTTGTATGTATGTACTGTGACAGAGTACTCTGCAGGGGGGAGCGACTTCAGAGTGCTTTTGAGACTATCATCTCAGAGCACGAGAAGACCTGCTCACTACCCAAATAAAACCCACTCTACATCTTCCTCTCTCAGCTCGCCCTTTCTTATCCCTGTGGTTGGTGTGCCCCCCTTTATCCTGCTTTACCCTCCACTCCTAGTGTGTCGTGTCTGAAACCAAACACAATACAAAATTACAAAAATCAAAAATAAAAAAAGGCTCTTTTCAGAGCCGCCTTTCCCAGTTAAAAAATAGAAGTGAAAATAAATGAAGCAGGGCTCTTTGTATTTTTTAGAAGTCCGCGGACAGTTCGCGAACATTAAACAAAATTGGGTTGCTACTCCATCACAAACATTGTAATTTTCTCTGGAAAGAAGTGGTGGCTCTGAAAAGAGCCTTTGGGTGGTGTTTGTAAGTCAAAAATTGTAAAGGCTTAACATCTACTTAAAAATCGTTGTTGTAATTCCAAAAAAGGTCGCAATGCATTTTGTACATTTCTCAGAAAAATCTGATTGCCAGCATAAGTAAGATGGACTCCATCTCTGCGAAAAATGTATGTACTACAAAACATAATATTTTCATTGTGAAAAGAAGACATGCCAAAATCTCTTAGAAAGCCACAAACAGCCTTATTAACATTGCGCCTTGCTTTTTTCATTTGTGGACCAAATGAAGAAGAACGAAGCCACATTTGTCTCTGCGCAATCCGTGAAAATATCACTTGAGAATTAGGAATCATGTCCATAACCTTCCTAAGTCCTTCTTTCATAGCAAATTGCAAAGAAATTCCAGTCACATGTCCTAAACTGTTCCCTCCACAATGAATTACAATTATGTCTGGATGTTGCTCTGTCTCCAAAGTAGCACAGAGAGGTAGCAAGTC
Source organism: Ambystoma mexicanum (assembly GCF_040938575.1). NCBI lineage: Eukaryota > Metazoa > Chordata > Amphibia > Caudata > Ambystomatidae > Ambystoma > Ambystoma mexicanum. Next base: position 1,244,529,266 of record NC_090930.1, on the reverse strand, counting down.
CAACCACTTCATTCCACGTACTCCATGCCAGTGTACTTCCACATGTGGGAATCCAAGATCTACAGCTACTCCACAGCTTTCTGCATGCACCTTCAACCAATGTATCCACGAATCTCCTAAAATCCAGACAATCTGTTTTCTGAAACACACAGCCATAGCTATCTTTTGTTCTCTCAGCAAAAAGAGTATCTGAGAAAATCTCTCCTGGCACAACACACCCACCAAACTTTCCTGACCAATCCCTTTCAGTGCTTATTCTCATTTGCATGACTTCTCAACCCAAAAATCCCCGGATGTAACTCCCGATGTCCGCGAACTACCGCCATGTCCGCGGACATATCGTAACATGAACAGCCCTTCTACCATTTCCACTACACTCTCTCTGCCGTTCCCTCATTGGATGTACCTCAAAAATCACATGACCATGCACAAATCACATTCAAGACCTCTACATCTAACTGCATCATCATAGATCAGCACTGCAAATGTACTCTGAATCTCTCTGAGTACAAGTGTCACATCATTGGCAAGCAGCATCTACCAGAAATACTGTACAAGTCTTCAAGATTTCTACTTGCAGCTCCATGCATATCCATACGCATGAACACAAACTTCAGGTATGCATATGTTCTGTATAGTAGATGAACACATTTTCAAACAGACTTTTACCTTGTAAAATCTGTAAAATGAATTTACTGTACTTTTTTCAATTTCCTAAAATCAACTATCACTTATAAACCTTTATACTTTTTACTTTCTTTATACACACACACTCAAATCATGTTAAACTAACATTTTTTTAAATGAAATATATAGACTACATATATTCAAACAAAATTGCATGCAAACACAATCTATGTTTAAACCTTTATAAAAATACTTATTCAATTTCATATTTTTTGTTTTTATTTATTTATTTACTTAATTACATGACATTGAGGCGCTATTACCTAGAACAGTTTACTTACAGAAATAGTGGTATCCACTAATATATTATAAATTTCACAAGACATAGTAAAGATATTTTTTTTGCTACAGTTAGTCATTCAATACAATTTGTTCATTAAGAACATATCATATGTACTGAACTGATGCAATGTATCTTATGTAAATAAATTAGTTTAATGGTTTTACAGGAGGCACTGAGGATTTCAATTAAAAAAATCAATATCTAAATTAAAAACAGTGCTATATACAAACACAGTTACTAATTTGAAGCTTTTACAATTGCAGTGAAGACCAGTTTCCTGAAAAGAAGCAGCCGAATTCGAAGAAGAAAGAAAAACTAAGAAGTTACCTGTTAATTTTTAAAAAAAATTAAGTAAAATATCACAATAATATTTGTATTATTAATCAAATATACTATAACATTAATACGAGCTATTTCGGTTTCTAAAAATAGAGATTTTGTACCATTTTGTCCAAAAATGTCCATGTCTTAAACAGCGATTTACAGCCAGAATGGCCCACAAATTTCTATTTTTGGACACACAAATTACCCAACTGAAACACTACAATTTTCATATTATAGAACAAACAACTGTTTTAATTGTATACATTAGATTTACTATTTGTACTTTTCCACACCACTAGCTTACTTTTTTTTGTCATCTGAACCCCAGTTTAGTAACACATAAATTCAAGAATACCTATCCCTACTAGTTTTAGTTCCCAATGCACAATCACACACCATTACATACATCTTTATCATCTTACTCAAACACTCATGCACACAGCACACATACATTCCAGAACACCCCAACCCATATCTTCTTTATTTTTTTCAACAGACCCTAAAGAATGCCTACCAAAAGTCAAGTCCGTAGAAAGCAACGCAAAAGTAGAGCAAATGAAAATAAAGGTGTCCAACATAAGCATCCATCTCTAGCAGAATTTGTAAAAAAAATGTTGAAACAAAACAGCTAATACAATCATTTAGTGAAACACAAGAAGTTTCAAGTACAACAACTTCGCTTCCTCTATCAAAATGTAAAACAAACCAAAAAACAATTAACAGAAAATCAGCTATCAGTACAGATAAAACTACTTCTTCAAATTTTAATATAGTGCAAAGTAAGCATACCAAGAAAAGTATTTTAGCCAAAATATACCGTCACAAAGTCCTTCAAAATCTTATAAAAACAGGAGAGAAATCAGGTTCAAAGCTTAAAACCTAGCGTAGGAAATTAATCTTAGAAGCATTGATGGAAAGTGCAATTCTTCTCAAAAGAAATGTAATTATTTTACTGTTAAACAAAATGAAACCACTAACAAAACTAATAACTAAATTACAAAAAAGACTTCTCAATAAGCGAAATATCAAAAGAAAGAACTTCGTAAGTATCAGCGGAGGTGAATGGAATCACACTACAAGCACAGAACCATATTTTAATGAAGAAGCGTACAAACAAAAGCAAACTAATACAATTGCCATACATAGCAGTGGTCGAGGTTATGAAAAAGTGAATAATACCATAATGGAACAAGAAGTACTTCTTACAAAAATATGCCCTGAAAACTTAGAATTACCCCTCCATTCAACTGAATCAGAACGTCTAGTGTACAAATGGCCATGCACGTCAATGTGTAACATTCCCAAACAATGTTTCAAATCTTTACGCCAATTCCTCAATAAATATGTAAAAAGCAAAGACAAAATCAAAATTAAATTACTGCAAAATATAGATACCTGTCCAGTGCGCAAGTACACAGGACTACAAGGACATTCATTGGCCTGCATTACAGGACCTACTTGTAAAACCACTTTCCATGATATCAAAAGGATATCAACACATCATTCAACTATAAGAAATCTAGTCTATAAACTGTACTATGCTAAAAGTCCTGCTTTAGCACTAGCAAAGTTAAATAACATCCTTCTACACGGTACAGCAAAAGACCTACTTGAAGAAATTCACTATATCCAGAAAAAATATTTTGGAAGTGAAAGCCATTTACAGAATGAAATAGCTTTAAACCAATTAAGCAACAATTCTACACATGGCAACCTTTTGCTAAACACATACAAAAAAGAAATACTAAAATTTAAAAGTACATCAGCTGAAGTACCAAACCATGTATGTGTATGTTGCCGTAGAATTTTTTATAAAAGTAACACAAAAACTGTGGACCTATCATACAAAATAGAAGACAATGAAGATTCTAAATGGTTTGAATTAGCTCTCTACCTTCTAGCAGAAAACAAGTATGAAATAACTGAGCCCTTAATACTTTGCAGTTATTGCACTACAAAACTTGACAACAACCAAACTCCTTCACGTTCTATCACAAATAATTTGGAATTATACACAGTACCAAAACCTCTACAACAACTTAATTTATATGAGAGCATCATAATTCAAACAGTACACCCATTTCAAGCAATAATACGCCTTCAACCAAAAACAGCAAAATTACCTCCCTCTGCATTGGTAAAAGGCATTCGTGGAAAAGTAGTTTATTTACCATTAAATCTAAAAGAAAATGTGCATACTCTAGGTGTGCAACGTCCAATGCAGCAATCTTTAATTATATTAGTAAATGGAGTACCTACAAAAGACAAAAAAAAATGGCAACAGCTGGTAGATTTATATAAAGTTAGACAAGCCTTCCAATATCTTAAAGAGAATAATGAATATTACAAAGAAATTAATATTGAAGAAAACTTAAAAGATACAACTGAAATAATTCAAGAAACACAAGAAGCTGGTCAATTTGAGCTACTAGATCCTGCTACAATATCAAATACTTTAGACCATTATACAATTCATCCTTTGCACTGTAATGACACCGTACAAGATGTACTGGAAACTTACCAAATGCGTCAAACAAAAGGATCGCCAAAAAGTATATGGGAAAAAAGTATAGAAGCATGTGCTTTTCCTCTAATCTTTCCTACTGGCAAAGGAGGAAGCTATGATGATAGACCTATTCAAATATCAGCTTCAGAATACCGCTCATTACGGATGTATTCTGAAGATCCCAGATTTAGACAAAATGTGGAATACATATTCCACCTACTCTTTGAAAGTGAACTAGCAACTTTATGTTACGGAGTTGCACACATATTAAAATCAGGATCACACTTTCAAAATATGACAGCTGCACAATTATTAGAGAAAGTGCAACAAAAGGATGAGGTTTTACAATCAAATATTACAAATCTATTAGCAAATATATATGTGGTACTAAAGAGTACTGGTTTCAACGTCATGGAGATGTACGTTGTATGATCAGAAACCTTGGCCCACCCACTTGGTTTGTTACATTAAGTTGTGCAGAATATGCATGGGAAGATTTACATGATTTCCTACGCATATCAAATAAAAACAAAACAAACATAGATATTCTAACACCTGGAGAACTTTGTTCTTTGGATCCTGTTAATGTTTCAAGATATTTTCACCATCGCTTCATTGCTATGCTACATTTTATTTGTAATAAAACTGTTTCTCCCCTTGGAGAAGTGCAACACTTCTTTTGGAGAAAAGAATACCAAGCCAGAGGAGCACCACATATCCACGTGCTTTTATGGATTAAAGATGCTCCTAAATTTGGTCAAGACAGTGATGCCACTGTTTTACAGTTTATTGAAAAATATGTCACTTGTGAAATTCCATCAGAAGCCACAAATAGTGATCTTCGTGCACACATTTTACAATTTCAAAGACACAAATGTGGAAAATATTGTCGTCGCAAATACAAAAACAAAGGCAAATACTACACCAAATGCCGATTTGGTTTCCCTAGACCAGTTACAAATACAGGTCAAGTAAACAACCTCATGTCTTCAATTAGACATAGTGTTAAAGGTAAGTCACCTAAAAATACATATTACATAAAAAGAAAAGAAGAAGAAAAATATATCAATGATTATAATGCAATCATTGCCCACTTATGGAATGCAAACATAGATGTGCAGTACATTGCAGACAATTCTAAAGCAGTTGCACGATATGTCACAGCATACTTAACTAAAGCAGAAAAGACAGAGCTCCAAGACCTCTGGAATGACCTGTCATCAGATAAAACAGTATCTCAGAAATTATACAGCTTGGGCATAAAAATGCTCACCCATAGAGAATGTGGATCTTATGAAGCAGCTGATCGTTTAACTGGTACTTCATTGTATGGTAAATCTGAAAATATAGTATGGCTAAGTCTTGGTCCAGCTAAATCTAGAAAAAGTGTTTTAAAATCATATGAAGATATAGAAACAATAGCCAAACATGATCCAAACAGCCAAGACATTTTAAAAAACAATTTATTGGACACATACTACCCAAACAGAAGTAATACTTTGGAAAACATGTGTCTATACCAAATAGCCCAAAACTACACATACAAAAATAATATGAAACCTGATGAAAAAAAAGGTAAATATAGAGTGACAGACTGTGAAGGCAGCTTAGTTAAACTCACTAAACCAAATTTAATTAATCATATCAAATTGTCATTGAAGACTCCTCAACACAAAGAAGTATATTACATGTCCCTGCTACAACTCTTCAAACCATGGAGGAAAGAAGAACAATTACTAGATAACTATGACTCATATGAGGATGCTTTCAAAGCAAATGAAAGCACTATAACTGATGTAAACTTTACACAGTACAAAACAATGTTGCACAATGAACAGCAACATGAAGAGGAACTCCAAGCCCAACTAGATAAGGATACTCCTGACAGTAGTCAACCTTCTGTAACAGGAAGCCAAGAACCACTGGGAGAACCACTAATAACAAATGAGGCAGAATTAGCTATGATAGAAGTAGAAAACACCATGTGTCAGTATGAAGATAAGGAAGACTTAACTATACTACAATCAAAACTAAACAATGAGCAAAGTAGCATTTTTCAAGAAGTAACAAAACAAATTGCACATGGTGTAAAACATGAAAATAAAGAATGTTCCTGCCATAATTATAAACCTATACTACTGTACGTCAGTGGTGAAGCTGGTTCTGGCAAAACATTCCTAATCAAAATCATTAGTAAGTTCCTTCAACAATTGACAAACAACAAACTGTCAGCTGTTGTCACTGCCCCCACAGGTTTAGCTGCCTACAACATAGGTGGTGTTACATTACACCGATTACTACTATTACCAGTAGAACACCAGAACAAATCAGACTATTACAAACTTTCTGCAGAAGCTGCAATGGAATTACGCAGAGTATTGAAACAAATGAAAATGCTACTAATAGTTGAAGTGAGCATGGTCTCCAACCTGATGTTAGCTTTGATTCACCTCAGATTACAAGAAGTACTCAAAACAGACTATAAAGAGCTCTTTGCAGGAAAACACATTATTGTTTTTGGAGATCTGCTTCAATTAACACCAGCAAAAGGTGAACCTATTTTTAAAACATTAGGGCACAAACTCTGCCGTAAAACTGTTGGCAGCATTGGAAATGTCAACCTTTGGCAACATTTCCAATACAGAGAATTAACAGAAAACATGCGCCAATCTGCAGATCTAATTTATGCCAACATTTTAAAAAGTTTGAGAGTTGGTATACTTTCTAAAGAAGCAGAAGCAACATTGAAAACCCGGCACATTAATGCACTTTATGGCGATAATGCATGTGCTACAGATGTTATGGAACAATTAGCCCACAAAAATGTCAATTGTATGGCCTTAATGCCAACTCTTGCAAGCTGTCTCAAATTCAATGAAATAATGTTAAGTAAAGAAATGCAACCAATAATGGAAATTAGCGCCACAGACAAACTAGATGTACATGGTATGACAATACCCATGTGTGACCAAGCCACAACAAGACTAAATAATTTAGAAAAATCAATCTCAAACACAGCAGGCTTAGAAAAGATGTTAAAATTATCCTTAAATTGCAGAGTAATGCTTAAACGTAACCTTGACGTGGACCAAGGACTAGTTAATGGAGCACTGGGTACAGTTGTTGGCTTTCAAACGTACCCACGTGACAACAAAATTCAGTTTGTCAATATACTCTTTGACAAACTTTCAGAAGTAAAACGGATAGGACGCTCAACAGCTAGATTCCTTCTCTTCAAAGATATGTATGTACGCAGAGAACAATTTTCTCTAACTCTTGCATACGCAGTCACGATTCATAAATCACAAGGTCTTACCCTAGAAAAAGCAAAGATAGATATTGGTAACACAGTATTTAAAGAAGGCATGAGCTACGTAGCACTATCACGCTTAGGTACACTTGACGGTCTATTTCTAATCAACTTTGATGCAAGTAAAGTAAAAACTGATATTCCTTGCATTTTAGAATATAATAGACTTCGCTCACTATACACTCCCCATCTAAACACATATTCTGTTCCACAAAAACTAAAACGTAAAAGAAAACTAAATCAAACAGAAATGCAACAGGACGTCACTGCAAATCCTCCAAAGAGAGTAAAAGAAACTAATACTTCATCAAGTACCACAAACAAAAAAGAATCAATTAGAGAAAGTAAACCAGGTACTTCTTTAAAGAAGGAAGACAAACTCCCAAAAAAGCAGTTAGATACAGAACTACCTGGACCATTTAAATTCTCAAATATAGTTGGTGTAAGTTGCTATGCAAATGTAGCAATGAATATTCTATTTCAATTACCACCAATTGTTGACAACATTTACTTACACAGTACAAACCCATTGTGTTTGCAAATGTTAGTACTTCACAGAAATGCAGCAAACAATCCTGACAACACATATAGTGTTTTTGGAATAAGACGACAATTGGACAACTGTACTGGAATGGTGAAATTCACTATAAACTCACAGGAAGATCCACAAGAATTTCTAATGTACTTACTACAAGTAGTGGAAAACAAAAACATACATATAAATGAAATCTTTCGAAGTTATTAGCCACCCAAAAAGTGTTCTTCCTATGGAAACAGAAACTTAACCATAACTACATGGCCACTGCCGTGGCCATGATATATATATATATATATATATATATATATATATATACATATATATATATATTTTTTTTTCATATTGGTATAGCTGACTAAGTCAAATTTACAATATTGAAATGTCATCAAAATACAACATCGCTCAATTTAGCATAAATAAATAAAAGAAAAGTCACTTACAAATTAATGTCAATTACAAATCAATATCAACTACAAATCAATATCAATTGTAGATCCAACCAACATATTACAATAAAAGGGGAAAAAGGAAGCCCAACATAAAACAAATTAAATAAAATCAATCAAGGACAAACAGTAAAATTATTAAGACAATTCAAAACAGCATAATCAATTAATTAGTTACATTCTTCCCTATAAATCCCCTTTACCTTACACATTTCATTGTTGCATTATATCCATGTTCTTCGATCATTAAATCACTAATGTGGTTGAACCAATGCACACATCTTCATGCGTTCACTGATTACAGTGTTTCCAACTTCAGAGTTTTTAAGAATGTTATTACACCAATTCTATATGAGGCAATCTGACCACAAAAAATATATTGCCATAGCAACTCCGGCGTCATGTCTCTATGCTCCTTAAATAATGGTCTTGGGTAGCGTAAACGCAATGGTGCCAACATTTTACACCTTAGCAGTAAATGGTTTAATGTTTCCTTATTGTTAACGCCCAATACAATATCCACACACATTTTCTTCCACGCTTATTATTTTGAGTTTAGCAAGAAATTCCCTAGTAAGCCATGCATTGAATCTTACACGCATGAAGCTGTATCTGTGTTGTGGAGAAGGTGATTTTTTCAATAAACACATCCTCAGCTTCACACATGTGCTTTGCTAGTATACCAATTATAGCTGCAGATTCAAGCGCTAATATACGTTTTCGATACAAGCCTATTACATTCCACAAATATCTTGTATGTAATGAGATCAAACCCAAATCATATCTTATCCAAAACCTTGGGGTACATTTGGGCAGATTCATTAATCACCTCCAATATTTTGCTTCCAATCTATTCCATACAAACTCTGGGATGATTCTTTTCATTTCAGCTCCATATATAAGTATTGGTGTGGTTTTTTGTAGATAAAACTTGAGGATCGGATTAATGGAGAATTTACTGTATTAATTTTGGATCAAAATTGCTTGTGAAAGAGACGTGGTGAGCTTGTTGGTGAGCTTGGTCTCAATACATTTAATGTGTACTTCTTCATCTTCATGATCTGCATGGTCTTCAAGGTCTGCTAGCATCACACCTAAATAAACATATTTGGATACCGGTTCTAATTGCCTGCGACAGACGTTGGAGTCCCTGTGGAGTTTTTGATATAAGGACTAAATGGTCTACATAAAATAATGCTGCAATTGCCTTGGAGGCCAGTCTTGGGGCATCTGATGTTATATCGTCAAACGCACCCTGAGCATCTGCAATGAAGAAATTAAATAGGGCTGAAGCAAGGATACATCCTTGCGTCAGACCCCTTTGTGTCTCTATTAGCGGGGTCAGGTTGCCCTCAAGATCGATCCTCACCTGCATTTTTGTGTTTGTGTTTATAGCTCAAATAAGGTTAATTAGATAAGTCGGACATCTTGCAAGCGCACGTTTTTGGAAAAGTAGCTCTCTTGATACCGAATCAAAGGCCACTTTCAAATCTACAAAAGTAAGATATATTGGCTGATTTATTGCCACATGGTGTGTTATAATGGCCTTGATAGTTAGCAAATTAATTGCTGTGCACATCACTGGGATAAACCCAGTCTGGAGAGGATCTCGCTGTGAATTGTGTATATCCCATACGTTAAAATCAGATTCACTTTTGCTGCATTGCTAAGTGATCTTAGGAATATTATCGGTCTTAAGCGCACCATTAAGCATACAGAATTGACGCGTGTTTACAAAGCGCAACCGCCTTTGACAAGAAGGGTCTTTCTTTATATTGCCAGGTAGGAAGCATTTCAAGTTGAGGTCGCCCGCCAATATTGTTTTAGTAATTTCAGGATTTAATAGCACATATCAAGTAGCTGTCCCAAATCCTGAAGAAATTTCTCATTGGATAGTGCCAAAGGGTTCCGATACATGTTTACTAAAGCTATCATACCTCCATCATATTTTATCTTTATCAACTGCAAATGATTATTGGGAGCGACCCAAGGGAAGATCTCAAAACCATTGTTTGTGTTTACAACTACGAGAAGACCAGAGGACGGGCAGCATTTGTTACTAGACTTAGCCAGTATGAGCAAAACTTCATGGCCAATCCACACAGGCTGTTCGACCAACTATGTCTCTTGTAAGGCAATTATATTGAATCCTGCAATAGTTGCTGCACTAGCTCCAAATAAATGGGCAGAGCCACATGTGTTCCAACTTACAAAAGTGACAAGTCACACCTTCGGAACATGAGCTAGTTATGATCTAGCATTATTAGCATTGCCACCTATATTGGTATTTCCTCTGACTAGATTCTGTTTGTATATTCTCTGAGTTCTTATAGGGAATATATTTTTCTTCATCTCAGTTTGATTTTGCAATGTAGATCTGTTGGCCACTGAACGGTCTTGAGCCAGAATAAAACCAAGAGCAAACAAGTCCATCTTTGCTTGCCACAGCAGATTTCTCACAACATTGGAGGGCACCCATAATCTTATTGTTGTGAGAATTTCATCATTATGAAATTCGACTTGTTTAATATCAAATGTGGTAATATCCTGTAGGCTGTTTACATCTTTAAGTATGGCCAATATAGAAGTACAATTCAGATCATACATTGGGAATGGAGCGTCTCGAGATTTCATTATGAAACATTGATTGTACTCTTTTGAGTCCACATGTAATTTGACTCTTTTTGCTCTGAAGTTGACTTGGCGTTACTTTTTTCACGGACTCTCCATCGCTCATGTTATTATGATGTTGTCAGTTCAATGGCGCCACATTAAATGTCGAGATGAATGACACCATCAATCTCTGCTTACTTCCTTCATCTGATATAATTGTTTTTTTTGTTGTCTTAAAAAGTCTTCAACTGAGGATTTTATTATTGTTTGAATTTGTGGTAACATGTCTCCATGTCTGTACATGACTCATAAACAGACATTTTCAGAATCTGAGGTAAAGCTATTTCAGTTAAACAGCATGATTCGGACTCGTTAGACGTAGCACAAGGAACGTTAGCCTGGGATTTACTTAATACACTGTCTGTTCTGTTTACAGGGACCATTGCATTCGATTGTGCAATTAGTCTATTGGATTCTGCGCCAGCTTTTGCTCCAGCAGCAGCTATAGCAGAAATCAGATTATCCAATGGTTCATAAGCTTTTGTTTTCATATTCTTTTTAACAGTTAGTAATTTACGCTGGTTCTTGGCAAGTACTCTGTAACGGTCCAGATCTTTTTCTGGCCACCAGGGCGACATTCCACCTTCGAATTTATCTGTTTGAAAACAGGTTTAGCATTTGTTTTATTTTAGGGGCCGTTTTTATTTGTTTTTCTTGTTTTCGCAGTTGCACAGGCAGTTTTGCTAGATTTTACAGAAGGTCAGGCCTGAAACATAGTAAGAATATCCGATGTACTTTCACCTGATTTAGTGACTCTGTTTGGCACTGTTTCAGGATCAGTGTGTATACTTGTATCAGGTGTCCCATCTCACACGTACAATCACACATTCAGTTTGAGTTGTAGGCAATATATCCTTAAAGGTCAAAGCAGACATCATTCACAATCACGTTGTTGATCCCCTTAACAATTTCACTAGGTTGCTCAGGCATCTCAATTGAATTTTTATCACAAGATATTTGTCTCCTCGACTCATGTTTCGAATCAAAAGCATTCATCCTTGTGATAATTCTCTCTATCTATGTCGTCTGAGTGTTAATTTTAAAATCTATGGTTTCAAATCATTTTGTGAGTGACAACATAGTAGTATTCATGGCATTGAGGGTGATTTCAATAAGAGGTAGCTGATTATTAATTCTGACTTGAGGCACAGGCACACAACCAGTTGCTAAGGGAGACAGCTGGGCTCTACCGGGAGTGTGTTGAATATAGGATAACGAGTGATCTGAAACATTATGAATAGTCTGGTCAAACATACTGTGTGAATGATTTGTAGAATTTCGTGGAATCCGAAGAACATTAGCAATTGGTGAAAAACAAGCTGGCACCCCAACAGAAACATCAACTCTCGGCACCTGATTATATAAACATTTATCAGTCAACTCATTTTCCGGCGGTTGGCAAGGACTCTCATCATTAATTGTAGCATTATGATCCGAAGCTTGACCAGCAACTTCTACAATACCTTTGTCAATGAAAGACAACCTTGAAGACACATCTTTCATATACACTTTTAAAGAGGACAAACCACTGTGAGGCCCAGTTATACCACTGTCGAGTGCAGCGGTAATGGCACCTGTTAATAATTGCGCGTCAGATAGAGAGACATTTACAATGTTAATCTGAGCGACACTTTCTCTGTTCAATTGCAGAGCTACAGACTCATTACCTTGTTGATGCAGACACCCATGTTCTATTTCTTGGGGCTTATGCTCTCTGGGCAGGCACATATCCTGGATGTCCTGTATGTCCTCCATTGTGTTTCTTCGGTCAAGCATGAAGAATGTAACGCCAGTTAGGTTTTTCCTAGTGGCAATTTTGGGAGACGGTTTAGCCAGAGTAGATTCAAGAGTTACTGATGCACGTGAGATAGCTATGTGCTCTGGCATGTCAGTTCTAAGAGTGTATAAGCGGTGTCTCATACAAAGGGCACAGACTGTATATTAAACCTTTAAGTTATTCTCGTGGTTCACACACTCACCCCACTCAGCCCTAACAGCCAGAACAGCTCTTCCGAAACTCTTGCTCCAAATGCGCACATGCGAAATGCGTGAGCATTCCAGAAATATAGGTACTGTGGGTAAAAGGGTGGAGCTTCCTCCCAATGTTCAAATCCACGCTGTTTACACAGATTACATTGTTTTTTTTCCCCTGTGGAAACACAGTCCAGTGTTGAATATCCGTATGCTGCGTATCCAAGAGGTCAAGAGCACACGAGCAGTCCAGTCCAGCCACAACAGCTCTAACGAAGCTGTTTCTCGAAATGCTGTATATACTGCAACACACCACTCTGTAGGGAGGAGCAATTTCAAAGTGCTTTTGAAGCTGTAATCAAAGAGCATGATAAACACTGCTCCCTACCTTAGATGTTAAACATGTGCAACATCTTCCCGTGTCCACCTGCATCGCAATATTTCTGGTTGGTGCCTCTTCTCTCAATTCCCTCCACCACCTTAATTTCTGACCTTGCCTGCAAAAAAAAGAAAACAAAAACCAACAAAAAAAGTTCCTTTAGGAACCACCTTTCACAATAAAAAATAAGAAGAAAAAAAAATCTCATACATGCATACACACTTTGCAATTCTCAGTGAGGTAGAAAGATTGAACAAGATTCTATCGCCCTAACTTCAAAAGCCCTTGTGGCACTTATTACATTGGCATGCCCATAACGCTAACATCACTGTATGCTCAAAATTATCTCCACCTATTTCAAGGACATTGGTGGGAAGTATAGCCAAACGTACCCTGTCATCACCAACGTTATAAGATTATCTAATGCAGAACGAGGAACTTAAACACACACATCCACAACAAATGCAAAACCTTTCTTTGTTTTTACAAAAATGATAGCACGTAACAAGTAATTTTCATTTTGACACAACAATGAAAATATTCAATTAAGTCCTCGAAAACTTGGTTAACATTTTCAAACACAGTTCATAGCTGACAATGTTTTTATCATTCTCATTTTTAGTGAAACTGTCAACAGTTATCTTCTCATGCCAAATCCAATCATCAATCCAGTAATGCAAGTCTTACATGGCCGGTGAGCAATCTACGCACATGGCGCTCCATTACAGAGGAGAAATGAGTGCATTCATAGTGAAATAAATGCAACACTTTCACATTTGCACGTTTCTAGAACCTATATGCTCCCATTTTGCTCCTTGTTACTGCAACTGCGAAAGGACACCTTGTTGTCTGGTGATCATTCCAGACGATTATTATATATCTGTTGTTGATATTTATTGTCCAAATACTGTTGAAAAAGCTGTCAGCCGGTAGACTGTAACCATGAATGCGCACATCAGGATTATATAACTATATAAAATCGAGATTGCAAAAACATATTTCAGTAACCACTTTATAGTTAAATATACACAGTGGCCCTCATTACGAGCAGGGCGGTCTGGGAAGTACGGTACCGTAAGCATGCTCGTACCGTACTCCCCGGACCGCCATACTACGGGCTCTGCTCGCGGGAACCATTTCACCCACCAGGTTTTTCCCTGCGGGTGTAACTGCGGGTGTAACTGCACCTGTGAGCAGAGCACGTCGGATGCACCGGCACAACTCTGAATTTGCCGGTGCATCCGACGTCCCCATCCCCATTCAGATGGGGAATTGGGATGGGGAGGCCCTTGATTCCGGCACCTGAAAATTGGCAATTACCGGGTCCGCCGAACTCGGCATGACCTGGTTCTTGCCATTAACGGATGCTAGAAAAAATGCAACTCCAGCGGTAATGAGGGCCAGTACATTCTTATTTTGGCTATAAATTTAAGTGACAATTCATACGTACAATATCTATTCTATAAATGTGTGCTGCAAACTCTCATCTCAGAACAGGTTATCATGCCATGTTCCTTCTGGAGAGGAGCGCCTGCTACCTTTTTTTGACATATTTGTAAGGAACTTTGGGTTGGTCACCCTAAGTTACCTGGGGGCAACCAGACGTGGACTCCCTGCTCACTGTGCTCAGAGAGGCGCAGCTTCACCTCACTGATGATCCCCAACAAGGCTTAAACACGTGTATGGGGTTGCTGTGGTACTCTTGTTCAGAGAGGAATTGCCATAGCATTTTGGTGCTGGACTGCCCATGTGAGTGGGACAAAGACTGATATGCAAATGGATATTTCCCATATGTGAAAGGTACAGTGAGCAAAAAGCGTGTGCTGGAAACTCTCATCTCAGAACAGGCTATCATGCCATGTTCTTTTTGGAGAGGAGCGCCTGCTACCTTTTTTTGACATATTTGTAAGGAACTTGGGGTTGGTCACCCTAAATTACCTGGGGGCAACCAGACGTGGACTCCCTGCTCACTGTGCTCAGAAAGGGGCAGCTTCACCTCACTGATGATGCCCAACAAGGCTGAAACACGTGTATGGGGTTGATGGTGGTACTCTTGTTCAGAGAGGAATTGCCATAGCATTTCGGTGCTGGACTGCCCATGTGGGTGGGACAAAGACTGATATGCAAACGGATATTTCCCATCTGTGAAAGGTACAGTGAGCAAAAAGCGTGTGCTGCAAACTCTCATCTCAGAACAGGTTATCATGCCATGTTCTTTCTGGAGAGGAGCGCCTGCTACCTTTTTTTGACATATTTGTAAGGAACTTGGGGTTGGTCACCCTAAGTTACCTGGGGCAACCAGACATGGACTCCCTGCTCACTGTGCTCAGAGAGGTGTAGCTTCACCTCACTGATGATGCCCAACAAGGCTGAAACACGTGTTTGGGGTTGCTTTTGGTACACTTGTTCAGAAAGGAATTGCCATAGCATTTCGGTGCTGGACTGTCCATGTGGGCGGGACAAAGACTGATATGCAAATGGATATTTCCCATCTGTGAAAGGTACAGTGAGCAAAAAGTGTGTGCTGCAAACTCTCATCTCAGAACAGGTTATCATGCCATGTTCTTTCTGGAGAGGAGCGCCTGCTACTTTTTTTGAAAAATCTATTCTTTGCATCAAATTGAACATTAATCTGTCAGAACGTTCATCATATGGCACACAGTACACTTTCAATCCACACTTCAACACATATTATTTAAAATCTTGCTTATATTGAGTTTTGTAAATCCATTCTTCCAATGAAGCGTCAAAACACAGTTTTCGAAATAGAAATTGAAACTTTACTTTTTGACGTCATCTTTCAATATATTGAATCTTATAATTTCTTTGTGGATTTCCAACACATTTAGTCCTTTAAATTCTTAGTGTGGTGTATTCAAGGACACATGACAATGAGACCCTTCATGTAGCATTCACAGCATGCCTGAGTCCGTTTTTATTTTATTTTTTGGAAATCAAATTTTATCAGCATTTTTGTAACACATCAAATCACCATTTTTCATTACACTTTCATCAAGAAAACATTTGGTTCATCTCAGTGTTCTAGCTATCTTCTCCCCTCTTTCGCCCCCGTCCCTCCATGCATAGTCCATAAACAAACTAGAACAAAAAAATAATGAAAAACAACCTCCTTCATAGTCACTTCTGCTTTGCACCTCCGTAAACCCCCACTGGTTTACTGGCCAATAAGCATCCATACCTAGTCAGTTTCGTTTTTAGAAACACATGCCACAAAAATAAACAATCAGTGTACTGAAAAACAACAAAATATTTAAAGTAAAACACATAGCACAATATTTACTTCCATTTTACCCGTATCAACATGCCTCTTCCCAATACATTTACGTTTTATTTCAAAGATACCCTCAGACACGGTATGAGAAGCGTTCCCCAGCAGAATGTTTCAGAGACAAGATCTAAGGTATTGTCAAGAAAAGTAGTTTGTCAAAAAGACCTGCAGGTAGTGTGTTCCCAGGCCTCAGACAGCCTTGTGGATAATGCAAGGGTCTTGGATTTGATCTTTAAACATACCACAAAGGCATCACACTTTGTCTGGCACAATTGCTGGTACCTGAAGGAATAAAAGTAATGTTAAGACAAGTAAAGTGATCACGTAAATTGTAGACACACGAAGAGTGGAGTACAGGCTTAATAGCTTCTGTGTACACCTTCTTCTATAATGATAACCATTTCTGCATTCATGCACAGGCCCCTCTTTGCCCTTCATAGTATGATAAACATGTGCAAATGCCACAGGCACATGTTCATGCCTGTTGTTCATGTAAAATACCGGCACTGCCTTGGTGGAAAGGGGAATTACCGCCCTATTCCAAGGTTGGTGGGGCGGTAATTCCCCCTTCCCCCATTGCCCTTCCCCATTCCCATTTTTGCCCATAGGGCATAATGGGAATGGGGAAGGTGCTAATTACGGCACTGCAAATTGCAGTACCGCAATTAGCTCCCTGGTCCCTTTGCGGGTTGGTTTTTAACGCCTGCAAAAAGCAGGCGTTAAATTCTCCAACCCGCAAAGGGACCTCGTAGTAAGGCGGTAAGGGTTTACCGGTACCGGTAAACCCTTACCGCCTACCGTGTAATGAGGCCCTGTGTCTTGCATCAGTGCATTGATTAATGCGGCCCTCCAAGCCTTCCTCAGGACACCCAGCTCAACGGCAAGTAAAAAATATATGGTTCCCCTGTTATGGAGAACGATTCCAGACAGACACTACAAACAAGAAACATAATAGCATTTAGAAAACAGTGAGATGAGAACAGGGTAGCCTGTGTAAAGCTCTCTTTTGTTTATACTGTTTGGTCGCTATACAACTACAGATTTTAAACTATCCTGTTTAACTAATTGTACTATTTTTTTCACAGAAAATAAATCAGAGTTTCCAGCTTCATAACGCTATACAACTAAGTAACCACAGCAATTATAATCAAATACATATTATATTAGCACTATCCTCAATTGTACAACAATCATAAGTACCATATACAGTTCAACTACATGATTCCTCCATATTACAAATACTTTGTACTCCCACTACATTACCTTTAATTATTAAACATATATTTATACAGTAGTGGTGGTTCTTTCCAGTGCACATATTCCTGGGGCCAGGCCCTGTGGCCATGCCCCCCAAAATCTGGCCACTGGCCTATACCACCGCAATAGAATTAACTATAATACACGTACGTACCATACACCATCAACTAATAAACTTCACACTGACCCCATTTCCAAACAGCTCCCCATTACCTTCATTCCACTTCCCTACCATTTATACACCCCCTTTCAGCCATCCAATAACCCCAAATGTATTTTCCAAGTGGTCCATTCACAGAGCCACTTGCAAACTATCGCAGTGTCCACAGATAGCCACCACACCTGTCAGACTTTTTTCAACCTACAAAAATAGCCACATATCATCTGTTTTGCGATTCCCAACTACTCCTTCCACCACCAAATAACCCGAAATATGCATTACAGACTGTCCCCCAGCGCGATGTCTGCGGGGCACTGGTGGCTGTCGGGGATCCAGCATATCAGGCTCTTCACCATCTAATCAGCAGGCATGTCTGATTTCTGCGGACATCACGTCATCCACTGGGCCAATTGGAGGCCCATCCGCGGACCAAACAGGGAAGTTTATGGCCACATCCCATCAAATCCTCTTCACCACTCACTTCCCCAGAGATTGTTTCATTAGTTTGTGCAATGCTGTGTTTTTTCAAATGTTTTTACTGTGATGTTCACGGATAAGGGGCGTTGTCCACAAATCCAACATGGCCTACTGGACAGATTTACACCAAATTTACAAAAGCATGCTTTTGGAACCAAGCTGCCGCTCCTGCTGCCACCTTTTTTTTAACCTACTTTTTGGTTGTTTTAAAAATAAATACTGGACGGATTTACACCAAATTTAGAAAAGCACCCCTGCCGCAAATTTGGTGAAAATCCATCCAGTGGTTTGGGCTGTAGGCAAAAGCAAAAAAATGTTTCCAATGCATCTATTAGAAAAACCACACATATTCACAGGAAGCGCATGATGTCTGTGAACATTACAGTTAAAACACATTTAAAAATACAACATATAATGTGTCAAACTAATGAAACAATCTGTGGGGAGGTAATGGGTGATTTGGTTGGTATAAAAAGCCAAAAAACAGGTGTGTTTCTGGGGCAGTCCGGTGATGTTCACGGACATCAAAGATTTTGGGGGACATCTATGCTTACTTGTGCATTATAGGGTTGGTGAAAATCTGTTTTTGGATGGCTTTTAACTTTTGCCCCACTCAATGAAACTGCATGAAACTGTGGAATTTAATTCTGGACCTGACTCTGAATGGTGCTGAATGGTGCTGATTTGTCAAGAGGAAAGAAAATAAGAGGGGGTGTCCCCAAAATATTTTAAAGGTGTAGAAATGGGGTGCCATTTCACAAGTCTGTAAATTTGTTTTGCAAAAAGATTGTACCCCTAGATATGAATGTGTCTGCAAAGTTTGGTGAGGGTTTTGTCAAGAGGGAGCAAAACTAGAGGGCGGTTTTACCATGAATGGCTTATAACTTTGTTGCCATTTTACAAATGTGGACAAAAGTTTTCAGAAAGATTATAGACCCAACTTAGAATGCATGTGCAAAGTCTGAATGGATTTTGTCAAGTGGGGACTAAGTTGTATGACTAATGTATGCATGTATATTTTGACACTTTTGAAAAAATAAAACATGGGCTGATTTGCAGCAAATTTGTGTAAGGGGCATTGGCAAGGACCTGAAAGCACCTATGGCCATGACCCAGACAATCTTGATACTGGCCATGACCAAGAGGGATCAGCAATGGGGTAAAAGTGGGCATGGCCATCAGGTACCAGCTATGTGATAGAGTTTTTCCCAATTGGGATAGGTTTGAATGGGAAAAAAGTGTTTGTGGGTACAGGATGACGTGCTAGATGGGATTGCAGCAATTATCACATGGAGGGTCAGCAAGAACTTACAAATATGTCCAGTTCTTTATTTCTTTCAAAAGTGTACAATGTAAGTACACAACACAATGATAAAACATTGGTGTCTGGGCAAATGGCAAGGATAAATGTGCACTGTAATTTGCTTATTGGGGCATGTGACATGGCCGTAGCAGTAGGTGCAGTGTTTAATAGGGGTGGTTTAGTTTGGCTGGGGTCATGGTGGAGCCTTGTGCTGTAGGCAATTGAATGATGATTTCCATCCCCAGCACGTGCTGCTTACGACAGACATAAGTATGTGGTGCAAAGAATATGTTTCTTAAATGAGGATTATAGTTCTTTCATGTATTTGAAAAGATGAACTATTACAATATTTCATGGTGTTACATGAGCTCAGAGCTCAGCGCCACAGCTTAGGTTGGGAGCCTGATTCTGCTTTTCTAAGGTATCGATCATAGAGGTAGAAAAGGTCATCCTGGGACTTAAACCGTCCAACTGCAAAGGCGACCAATGCCCAGCTCAACTCATCAAGGATGCTGCGAGAGAAATATCGCCATTTATTACCAAGCTAATTAACTCCTCCTTTACCTCAGGTTCAGTACCGATCAACCTAAAAGAGTCCTGGGTACTGCCACTACTAAAGAAGCAAACCCTTGACCCTGCCATTCCCACTAACTTCAGCCCCATCACGACTGTGCCCTTTCTTCTAAAAATTTTAGATAAAATAGCTTACCTGCAAATTCAAAACTTCCTAGAGTCTAACCACCTACTTGGAACCTGTCAATCAGGATTCCGCCCGCAACATGGGACTGAGACAGCGTTAATAGACCACAAAGCCCAAATAGACGATTGCAGAGACAATGGCCAAGTGGCCTTACTTCTCCTCCTGGACCTATCAGCGGCATTCGACTTAGTGGACCACACAGTCCTCTGTAGTCACCTCCACTGGGCAGCCCACTTCTCAAAAGAGGCCATAATTTGGATCAAGTCATTCCTGAGTAATCGGACCATGAGAGTCTTCGCTCTATCAGCCTCAGCAGATCCAATTCCCATAACATGCGGAGTGCACAAGGGTCTTGTGTGTCACCCACACTCTACAATGTCTTCACGAAGCCTCTCTTCGATGAAATGGATCATCTGGGTATCGCCTACACCAACTACGCATATGATACCCAGATCCTCTTCCCGCTCTCAGGTGACTACGCCAAGGACCTGGCCCTAGTGAACAGGATCTATAACATCGTTCAGGCATGGATGGCCACACACAGCTTATGCCTGAACGATGATAAAACTGAGCTTATCATCCTGGGCACCACTACCCACTATCCAAACTCAGCCCTGATTACAACAACCTCATTATCGATGGGAACAACATAACAGTAGCTCACGAAGTAAAAACCTTAGGATTTAGGATTTTACCTAGACGCCACCATGAACTTTACCAAACAAGTTAACTCTCTAGCCTCTGCCACAGCATACACATGGAAACTTATCAGAGGGAGCAAACAATTCCTCTCCACATATAGTTGCATTACACTTGCCAGAGCCTTGATACTATCCAAATTAGACTATTGTAATGGACTGTACATTGGAGCAAATAAACAGACCATCCACAAAATTCAAGTGCTCCAGAACAATGCCTTGAGAGCAGCACTCAAGATTAATAGAAATTAGCATATATCCTCTACAAGAAGCGAATACAAATGGCTCTCCACGATAGACAAAATTCATCTCAAAATCGCTTCCCTCACCCACAAATGTATTAATAACAAAGCTCCACCTTACCTCATGGATAGATTATGCAAAAGGTCTTCTTCCAGACCTACCAGAATAGCCAACGCAAACTGCCTCCAAGTTCCGCGTTTCAAACTTGCCACTATAGGAGGAAATAGCTTTCCGGTCAAGGATGCGCAGTTATGGAACTCCCTCCCCCAAGACGTCAGAGAACCTCAGCCTTTCGTAAAATTTAGACAAAACCTCACTAGGTGGCTGAGAGCCAATGACAGCTAACTATTCCATGTGTCACATTGTACATAACTGTATATAACCATTTATCACGTGAACATGACCAGGAAGGAGCATGCTCCATGCTCCCCTGTCCTTGATTTCTCCCTGTTCATATATGCTTACTGTAATATTGCTGATGCCTATGTCTACACTTCCTGCCGTTTCCTTGAACTTGCAATTAACATATCTGTAACCAAGCTCGGCGCATCTGTACTTTCATCTGATTTCTATGTATCTGTAACTAAGTTGAGCATATCCTTGTCTGTTTGCGCCCTGATACTCCAGGGTATGGCGCGCCATACAAATAATAAACTAAACTAAACTAAAAACTAAACATCACTGTATATAAGTTATTGCATTACAAATAACTATTACATTGAAAGAAAAAAAAAGTTAAAGGGATGTTATCGTTAAAATGCATCCCACCCTTGGGACTCCTCTTCTCCAGCAGTTAGCCAGTGGAGTCCAACCTTGGCATCCCTTGCCATTTACTTCCTGAGTGCTCATGAACACTTACCCATTTGTACTGCCTCTTCTATTTATGCACTTAACTCACTGCACAATGTATATGTTTATTTATAGGAGCATTGAAGTAAGGGAAATGCAAACGCAAAAGATTTGTAGAAGATTGTTACGTGGCAGTTGGTGTGTGAAAGCTTAGTATAGTCATACGGTTATATGTACAGTTTATGGAAGTGATTGGTGGATGGATGTGTGACTGAAAGTAGGCATTGAGGGAGCGTTACAAATATAAAATAAAAAAAAGGTACAAGGGGTACCCTGTGCAATGGTGTTCCTGTGCTATCCAGGTCTTTTAATGATCCACGGCCTGGACAAGGGACTGTGGAAACCACGGATAGCTATAAAGATTAATCAATTATGGTGTTTTTTGTATGCTAGAGAAAAGTATGTGAGACTGAAAAGTGTTTCTACCCTTTTATATTCTTCTCTAGTATACAATTGTCCATTAGCACCCTGGGTGGGGGAGCCTGCATATCAGGTGGCTAGGAATGTAGGCTTGAACCGCTGGTACAAGCCCATGTTCCAAGCTGCCTGATGGCCTGCTCTTCCCGCCACCATCTTCCCCCCACCCTACATCCCATTTTTTATGTATTTGTTCACCTTGACCCCCTACTTACCTTGTTTTCGTGGCATAAGGTGCTGCTTCATTCGCTCCAGCTCTTTGCCTCGTGCAGGCCGCCACGGAAATGTAAGAGGCATTCCGTATGGAGCCCCACCTCCCCTTTCCATGGCAGCCATCTTGGAAAATGATTTTCCTTCCTATAGCGGGACACCACATGTATCCCCTGGTAGGAAAGAAAATCCTGTTGATGTCATCAATGACGTTTGTGATGTCATCTTTTCTGTCCTGGGTGTTAGTCTTAGCAGTGCACGGTGGTGGTATGAGTTATGCTTGCTTAGCTTACCATAAATGGCAAGTTTTTTTAGTTTGACTTGTAACCATAATGTCCCTTCAACAAATCTTTTTCATTGAATTTCATAGGTTTTTATTAGTGCAAATTAACCGTAACGTCCCTTTAACAAAATGTTTCAGTGAATTTCATAGAGTTTTATAAGTGCAATTACTAATATATCTTATAAAAAACCTTAAACATTAAAGTCTATTTAAAGTCAATTTAATGAGTCCTGGCTCTAAATTACTTTTTCAATGATAGTGGAATACATGTTTTCAAAATATAGCACCACACCCCTTCTAATATGCTCTCTACTGCTACTATATTAGGCAAAATAAAAATATGTACATATCTTAAAAACCTATATTTGTATAATCGTTGTGCACACACATATATTATCTCTAACCCTACTCATTCTTGCATATATTTTTTCAAAAACACTTACAACAGCCCAATCCATCATTTTCTAAAAATACAAACCCTTCCTATCATCTCTCCAAGCTTCGTCTTACATATTCAACTGTAACTTGCCCCAGCCCTACTGAACCAAACACATCCACTTGTTAGCACCCACCACCTCCTCTTGCTTCCTAAAGACTTTCAACCTTATTTTAATGTTATTACAACTTCACAACTGCAAATTACAACATCAATGTGTGGAAATAAGCTCCCAGTGCTTATATCAACAGAACTATTCACGACAGCATCTGTTTGTCTCTTCTCATTCTTATGGAATGCAGCTTGACTTGTGTCTGCCGTGAAAAAAGCCCTTTATCACTCCTTTTTTGAAGTGTGCTAGCAGCTAAATGAATGTTAGCTCTTGAAAAAGCCGTACATCTCTCACTGTGTATAGTGAAACACTGTATGTACATCTTCTACAAATCTTTTGTTTCTTGCTTAAAAACACATTATATGATAGGCACATGCTTAGGCCTTGATAAAATTCAATTTGTAAAAATTAGCTTTTTAGCTCAGAGCTATCACAAAAAACTGCACTATTTCCTTTTTCAAGCAAGCCACACCATGTTCAGACTGGAGATGCTGTCACTGCCCAAAAGAATGTGGCTCTGTTATTTCTACAAATGCAGCCCACAAACAAACAAACATAATTTCCTAAAGAATGCAGGACAGCAAAATAATGTTATCTCTGCCTCCCTGCTTAGCATGACTATACATTTTCACAATACAACTGAATTTTAGCACAAAGAAAACACTGTTCAATATGATTTTCATTGTTAGCATTTAAAATGCGCACATACTAGATATGAGAAAAAATGAAATTGTGAAACTTAGCTTCTTTTAACTCAGAACCTCTAATACAAAAAGCCTTATCTTGTTTTGGCTGTTTTTTTTAAAACTATGTTCACTGGCAGAAAACAAAGCCCACATTGCAAGCTAACTTAAACAAACTGCATTTCTTTATTTTAAAAATAAACATGATATCCCTGCCTTCAAGATCAACACAAAATGTGCAATAGCACACATATAATAAGCAAGACATTGCTGGCTCATGACAAAGCACAACAAACCCTTAAAGAATATTTACATATTGACATTTGACACAGCTAAACCCCCAAGAAAGTAATGTGCCCATAATTCCACGGCCGTCATCTCCCATTCACTCTTAATGGAGGTAACTCATCTCAAATGTTACCCATCTTGGAATGAGACACTCACTCTTCATCTTAGCTCTTGCCTCAGGTATCCATCTCTAAATTGGCCCCTCTTGGAGTCTTGGAGGGTAGTTCTTGGAACTGGAGACTCAGGTATCCTTTTCCTTCTTAGTTAACATACATCCTGTTACGTTTACCATATATATATATATATATATACATATATATATATATATATATATATATATATAAAATTTAGCATTTATATAGCGCTACGAACCCTCAGGTATCTGAGCGCTGCTTATTATTACCCACGGTGTGTGGTGCTCATATATATATATATACATATATATATATATATATATATATATATATATATATATATAATACATTCATTTCCCTTTTACTACTGTTGCCATCACTTATGTATCCCACTTAGTTCTTGTTTCTCAAACAGTTTATACGTCACCCATAATTTATGGATGCCAGCTCCTCTTCTTGAAATTCACTGTCTGCTTAGCACTGGAAGTCACAAAGTCATGCTTTGAAAAATTGGGGTCATGCTGCAGATTTCCCTTACGCCTCCTATCCTTCTTCTGCAAATTCTTCGAACCTAGTAGCGCTACACTTCAGAGCATCATGGGCGCTTATCGCATTTAAAGATTTAAAGTGTCCCGTCTTGGGGTGCCATTATGTAAAGAAGGTCATCTCTCAGGCAAATTTCTGTTGACAACTGTCCTGGAAAGTAAATAAACATTGTGCAAGGAAGAGACACAAAGATAGCTGTTTGGGAGCATCTTGTTTAATCAACTGACTTAGAAGTGGGACAAAACAAATCTCACTGTTTTTCTCCATCCATCATGGTTTTATAAGATGACAAACCTTACACAATCATGTTATGCTAATCCTGACCTTATATTGTGATAGGCCAATTTACTTAAAGGTGAAATACATTACGTGTTGTCCATTGGACATAAACACTTCCTGAAACACATGACCATTTCCAGTCACAATGACCTCATGTATACTAATCAGCATGACTGGTTGTTTTCCATATTTACAGGATTACAAGGCATATGTTGCAACTTTCAAAACCCCAAAAAATCAGTTTTGTGATTAGCACATTTGGTAAGGACAAGAGATTTGTTGCCACATTTATATTTGTTAGCCCGCCTAGTATATCTGCCACAGCCTACTGCCACATTTTATTTATAAAAAACCTTTGAACACCACTGTGTTCACAACTGTATGTTCCTACCATTTAAACTGCTAGGTCACTTGGCTTTTGTCCAAACCCTCCTTTTTTCCAATGACCTTGGCCTGGATATCTCAATACTTTTTTTAGAGCTCTTCACATCTCTGTATTTCTGGGTTTTTCAGAAATTTGCTGTGAGGCCTATTTTCAGTTTAATACATGTCATAGTATCTATTTTGAAATGTTTGTATCCCTTTGCTATTGTTATGGGTCTGATTCTGATTTGCTTTTAGAATGTCTACTGAATGTGGGTAATATTTCTTATGTCGGGGAGCTATATTCTGTGGCTTGTATGTTGTGCGCAATGTAAGAATTTGTTTATGTTGCTATGTTGTCCTAAATTGATGTGTGTATTATTACCTATTTTCTAATGTATCTGCCTAGAATAAGTGAAGCCTGGCTGTCTCAATGGACAATGCTTCTACTTTTAAAATGTTAGACAGGAGGGCGGGGCACATATCCTGAATGACATTTTCATCTATCTGTCACCAGAGAGAGGGGGAGAATCTACCCCTCTTCAATGGTGCAATGAGGTAGGAAGCATGACAGAGCCTGCAGACTCTGGTGCTGGCCTAGGTGCACTTTCTGAGGCAGCAGGAGGAAGAGAGTCAGCAGGCATGGAATGCAGAAATAGCCTGGGCCAAGCTGGAAGAAAAGTTGGTGAGGGCTGCCATCGTGGTGGAGCCTTACTGGGCAGCGGAGGAGATATCATTTCAGATGAGGGAAGCCCTGCAAGCCCTCTGGGAAACAACGGACGCCTGCCTGCAAGTGGTGGAGGTGGAGGGGGAATCGGCCTTGGCTCAGTCATTGTCGGTCATCACAATGGACTAGCCTGCTGACTGTTGTACATAGTTCATTATTTCTAGGCTTCCTCTTTTATTATTTATATTTTCCAGGACAATTATTTCCTTCCCCTTTTTTGCACATAGTTTGTATTCAATACATTTTGATAACATGATTCAACCACAGCGCATTGCCCATGGGCACCTTTTGTTTGATACTGTGCTGTTTGTTGGGGCACATGTGTTCATGTGTCATGTGTTTGTGATGTTTAGTATGTTGCATCCATGTTCGATGAAGGTATGTGGTCTATTGTAAATCTGGGGAGGTGACATGTTTTACCTGTTTCATATCTTTGTCATGCACATCTGTTGTTTTCCTACTTCTGTGCTCGGCCTTACAGGCATGTTGGACAATTATGTACATGGTGTGTGTGTTGGTGTGTGATTTATGTATACTCGAGGTTCTTTTCATTATACATTGTGTTCCTTTCTGGTCCACTGATGTTTTAGTGTTCCTATGACACTTGCTTCTCAATGGGGATGAGCTCAAACTTCATTCAGAGTTATGGCTCATTGGCACTGGGGATGTTGAGGAGGGAAGTGGCTTCACTCTGGATCACTGGGCTACGCACATCACATGTGCATTATGCCACATATAGATCGAGGGACAAAAGTGTTGCTCCTGTACCACAATGGTTGGCTGTTTATGTGCAGCTAAGTGTGATCCAACAGGGACCCACAGAAGAGGTCACGGTCCTCGATTCAATGGCACTGCTACCAAGTGTTCATGTTTAAGGAGGTTGGCTGGCAGATGTATTTCATGGTGGACCCAGGCCAGAGGAGTTGAGGAGTTGATGTAGGTTGGTGCTCCACATTGGAATTGGAGGGCAGAATTGTGGGTGCTACCTTGGGTTCAGGGTTTGGGGCACAGGTCAGTGGGGGGACTGGGGTGAGGGCAGACTTGTGGGTGCTGTCTTGGGTTCAGGGGCTAGGGCACAGATCAGTGCAGGGACTGGGACCAGGGCAGACTTGTGGGTGCTGCCTTGGGTTCAGGGGTTGGGGCACATATGAGTGGGGGGACTGGGACATGGGGGGACTTGTGTTTGCATCTTGGGTTCAGGGGTTGGGGCACAGGTCAGTGGGGGAACCTGGAACCAAGGCAGATTTGTGTGTGCTACCTTTGGTGCAGGGTGTGTGGCTTAGGTCAGGGGGCAGACTGGGTGGACTTGTAGGTGCCACCTTTGGTTCAGAGGTTCGGGCACAGATGAGAGGGGGGCAGGGATAAGGGTGGACTTGTGGGTGCTGCCTTGGGTTCAGGGGTTGGGACAAAGGTCAGTGGGGGGACTGGGACAAGGGCAGGCTTGTGGGTGCTGCCTTGGGTGCAGGAGTTGGGGCACAGGTGAGTGGGGGACTGGGACGAGGGTGCACTTGTGCCTGCTGCATTAAGTTAGGGGGCCAATGCACAGTTTAGTTTGTGTATGTGTGTGCTGCTTTCAGTTAGGGGACCAGGCACAGTTTAGTAGGTGTACACGGGTGCTGCCTTAAATTGGGGTGCCAAGTTACAGCTTAGTGGGAGTGTGCCTGTGCTGCTTTAAGTTAGGGGGTCAAGGTGCAGTTGAGTGGGGGTACACGGGTGTTGCTTTAAGTTAGGGGCTGAGGCACAGTTTATGGTGGTCCTGGGATGAGGACTTGCCTGTCCCTGCAGTGGAGTGGATGTAATGGTGATTGCTGGTAAGTAATCTTTGATTACTTTTTCCTTGGGTCTGTGGCAAAGGTTGGTCCATGATGCTATGTTCTGTTTGTATTGAGTGCATTTTGGGTGCATTCTGGGTGCTACTCATTATTCTTTGCACTGCAGGTTTCTGCTTGCATTTAATTCCATTAATTGTTTTTTTTTATCCGCGCAATGTTCTTTCTCATGCTAACTACTTTGTGCGGACTTAGTAATTTGTTTGTAAATTAGGCCCAATATGTTGATCAGAGCAGACCTCCGTTGCCAAGTGTATTACAGGTGGGTTGATGTATTATCTTTGGCCTCAATAACGAGGAATGTATAATTTATCTCAGCCTGGGGGGTTTTCACCTTATAAATCTTTCAAGTTGCACCCACCATTGAAGTTTCATGATCCCTTGCAAATCTGGAAAAAAAACATCACTCTACTTAATTTAATGCATATTACTTTTCAGCATGAGGTTAATCCAGGTCAAATTGATGGTAATGTAGAAACCCAAATAATCCTAGTATTCTGCCTCCTCTAATTTATGTCTGTTGACCGCAACATTTAGGTTCTCCCCAATTTCCTTTTGCCCCACATTGGGATCACCTTATTGTCATTGTAATTATTCTCCAAGACCTTTGCCTTGAATCTTTCTGCAAATAAGGTAAGATGTTTGTTCAAACTGCTTGGGATTATGGAGATCAAGATGGAATCATCTGCTTTTAAAGCCTGCACGTCATAGGAAATACCATTAATATACAACAACCATGAAATATATGCTAATACACATCCCTACATCCATAATACACACCCTTTTCAACTAAAAATCCCATTAACACTACCTAATCATGTTAGAATTGTCTGTGTATAGGGCTATTATTGGATCCAGTATTACATCTGATACTCCTTTGGTGTCTAAAGTACATAAGAGATTGTAATGTAAAACAGTGTCAAATACAGCTTTTAAATCCAAGAATGCAAAATATATAACCACATCTTCTTTAGGACTACACGTTTCTGGATAAGTAGACACACTCTTAAGCACTGATGTGTGTAGGCCCTGTTGAAATCAGGTTTTCAGATATTGTAATGGTCTAAGTTGTCCTAATACATTCTTCTGATGTTGCAAGAATGGTTTTGCCATATATCTTAGCTGTCCAGTCGACAGGAGAATTTGGTGATAATTAACTGTACACATTTCTTTACCCTCCTTACATAACAGAGCAATAATAGATGAATGCCGGGAACTGTGGATGTTAACTCCAGGGTGTGTAAATGAAATAAAATAGCCAGGAAATTAGCACAGATGACCACATACTCTTTGACGATATCAACCGGGAGAACGACTGGCAGCATTCTTTAGACCATTATTGCAGAAGTAACTTACTCATTTGAGAAATTCACATATGTAGTCACTAAATCAGACCTATATTATCTTTCCTGAATAGTATATCCTCTATCCCTACCCTTATTATTACTGAATAATTAAAAATAAAATATCAAATCATTTATTTGGTGTAATATTTGCCTCATATGTGGGCTGCTCGTAAGGATAACTGTGGGTATCAAGTTAGCAGAAATGGCACATGTTATTAGAAATAGCAGCATAACTGTTTCCACTAAGCTTTTTTCCTTATTAATAACACCTTACAAGTATTACAAGCCACAGGGATTTCTAGTCTTACTATATCCATGTGTCTTTGTAATAAATCCAGCAATTTGAATTTAAATAACCTACATTCTTTATCATGCAACATCCATTTTTTCTTTATGTGTGTGGGTGTTTATTGGTGCCTCCCTCTTATATTCTGGTATGAAGGAGTATCAGGGGTATATGTGTCTCCTTCCTTCAGAGCCAATGTATTAATATTTGTACTCTTATTATCCTTATCTAGCAGCACTGACTTACGGGTATCATATGAATCAATAAAGTTAATTAACTTACTGAAAACAGAGGTTGTATTCAATTTAAGAGCTGTTCCTTCTCAGGTGAGTAGTGCTGTCCACATCTTATTCCCCTTTGCGCTCAAAGGTTTGGTTGTGAGTTCCCCCATCAATACATTCTTCACATCCAGATCATCATCAACATTACTTTCCAATGAAAAATTGTCCTCAGTGATATATGATTTTGTACAATCCTGTAGTGCAGATGTGCTAGTATTTATAATTGCTGGTGATTTATATGTGTGTACCTCAAAAGTAATTTTGTACCCCTTCCCAACCTCATGATGAGCCTCCCATAGCTGTTCATATGGTGCTATAGGGCCTCCCTTTCTGTTTGATGCAACTACCTTTCCATACTCTCAGCACATCAGCTTGTATTCCACTAGTAAGCTTTTTCAGTGGGCTCTCGTGTGCTTCAATACCAGAATCTCTAGAAGGATCATATATTTTGGAGGAGGGCCTCAAATATTTGAGTCACTTGAAGTACCATTACAATCCAACCACAGCAATTCTAGTTCAAAAACTATTTAATATCCCTCCCTTAATACTGTCAGAGTTAATGCTGATTTCTTATTCACTGGCATTAGGACTGGCATGGGGCACCTGTTACTTTTTGTGTCTTTTCACTTAAAACAGACTCTGCTTTTGGGTAGTGTATGTACATTTTGGTGAAAATCCATCAAAAGCAAAGAACCTTGTACCTCAATCTTTTCATTGGAATCCAAAGATATTGTTCTAGCATAGGCTATGAACTAACATAAATGTGCTGCCAATATAATTTGCTATGTGAGTCTGATATGGTGGTGAATGTCCAACGATGGCTACTGTGAGTAGCTTGGCATATGTAGAATTTGAGCTGATATGACCCATCTTCTAGAAGAAGTATATGAATATGTTTCTTTTAAAGATCACAAATGAATGAACAACACAGTAGACACCCTGATGAAGATGAAGGATGTGGGCATGTGATTAGTCAATAAAATAGAACATGGTTTTCCAACCCTATCATTTTCCATTCAGTCAGGTGTAGATGTGGTTTGTACTTGTAAGATGTAGCCATATGAACGTGTGTAGTGTAAGGAACTCATGGTGGAAACAGTAAAGACAGACACAAGTTATTACAGTTCAAGGGTGTTTATTAAACTGTATTGGTAGGTTGGAAATACACCTAATCTAAACCAAAATTTAAGATGGGAGAAAGCTACGACCATCACATATTAATAAGGCAGTTCTATTAGCATCTTTGCCAATCCAACTAAATACAAAAAGATTGTGGGACAAGGTTCATAAGAAAGAAAGAAGTGTTCTCAAATGATAAGGCTGGATATAACAGCTGGGGTTCCCTCTTCCCCCGGTTTTGAGTATGGTCCAAGGCAGGACACCAGAGCACAGCACACACTCAAGCTTTCCCAACACAAGACTTAACATTCTGTTCTCAGGTATCAGGACCTCTGGTGGTTAAGTCTCTTTTCTACAATAAGTCTTTTACCTCTGAGGACCTGAGGTGTTCAAAATAATAAACAACAAGTTATTTTTCAATAGCAATTGGGGTAATGGCTTTTCACCCCTGGATCCCCCTCTTCTGAGCTGAGACCCCTCTGGAATATCAGACTCCCTCCGTTGGGTTCACTATGGCTTGTGTTTCAACAATTTTCTCTGTTGCATTCAGGTGTCGGTGGGTGATGGCTTTTCACCCCTGGATCCCCTCTTCTGGGCTCAAACCCTTTTTTGCATGTTTGCTTTCCTCTGTTGGGTTCAATATGCTCCTTTCTCATATCAATTTCACCTGTGGCATTCACAATTCTTAATTTCTTTTTAAACAGTTCACTCTGATCATCCCTCTGTTTTGCTCACATGTTAATTGAGGCATCAGGCTTCACCCCTTTTTATCGGCATCCCTCCATCGGGTTCTCCTGCTGTCCCCTCTCTTCCCTCCATGGCTTCCACTCTTCCCCTTGCTGTCTCCTCCTTGGCTACCTTGCCCTCTCCTTCCTCCTCTGCCCCCCCCCCCTCGGGCTGATTCTACACCACCACAGGGCATACCTCTGATTTGTACCTCACCATGGAAGTCTTTCAAAGACAGCAACCGTCTCCATATTTCCACTATTAACTCTTGCTCTGCTGTCAAACACTCCTCTGACATCTGGCGCCTCCTGAAGGAACTTGACGTCGAAGTCCTTGGTCTCACTGAGACATGGTTCATGGCCAGCTCTGTCACAAGCTTTGATACTCTCCTACCTGACGGCTACAAGATCGTCTCCGCACCCAGATCCAACCGTTCTGGAGGGGGTGTAGCCCTGATCTTCCCAGAGTGGATTCCTGCCTCTGTTATCCCTATGCAGGCCTACTCCTCTTTTGAATGCCTCA
Organism: Ambystoma mexicanum; assembly: GCF_040938575.1. Classification (NCBI taxonomy): domain Eukaryota; kingdom Metazoa; phylum Chordata; class Amphibia; order Caudata; family Ambystomatidae; genus Ambystoma; species Ambystoma mexicanum. Next base: position 1,244,496,586 of record NC_090930.1, on the reverse strand, counting down.
TCTGCAGGCTCTCTCTCTCTCCTGGCCATTCCCTTAATGTGTCTACCATCTATCAGCCACCTCGTCAGATTTCCTCTTTCCTCTTTATGTGGGTGGACCACTCCTCTTCACTCTTGGTCTCAACCACGCAACCCATCCTTCTTGGAGACTTCAACATCCACCTGGATGCTTTCTGTCCTTCCACTGGACTCTTTTGTGACCTCTGCGACTCCCTCTCAATCTCTATTCTCCCTTCTGGCCCAACTCACTCTGCAGAGCACACTCTGTATGTTCTGATCTCCTCTGACCTTCCCCTTTCGATCCCTCGCACAACTCCTCATTCCTGGAGTGATCACTTCCTCCTCTTCTCCGAGCTCACCCTCTCCAACCCTCAGGTCAAGCCAACTTCAGCACTGCCACCTACCTTCTTGGTTTTCGACCCATTAAGCGTGTGTCAGTTGAGGCTTTTGCCACCACTTTCTCACCCCACCAACCCCTTTGGCTGACTCACACCCTGACACAGCCCTTTCCATGCTCCACTTTGCTATATCCGATACTCTTGATTTTTTTGCCCCTCTCATGAGGATCTGCTTGAAGCCCAAGGCCAAGTGCAACTCTTGGTATGACTCAGACCTTGTCACCCTTAAATGCAAGTGCAGGGTAACTGAGAGGAAATGGCATGCTTCCAGTAAATCCTCTGACAAACTGGCATGCCGCCTGCTTCAAAGGCAATACTGGCTCTCTTTCCGCAACAAGAAGAGAGCCAACATCCAAGCCTGCATTTCCGCAGCATCTAACAACTCTTCCGAATTCTTTAAAATCTTCAAGGAGCTGGCCAATCCTGCTGCTGTCTCTACCTCTCCTGTCCCCTCCCAGGCCCTCTGCACAGTCCTGGGCTCTCATTTAATCTCTAAAACTCAGGACATCCTGTCCTCTCTCTATTCTCCTCCCCCTACTCCCTGCTCTTCCTCTAGCCCTTCTTCAGCCACCACTCTTCCCTCCTTCTCTGCCTTTCCCCTGTTCTCTTCAGAAGAGGTTTCTAGACCAGTCTGATATATGAAAGTTTTTTCAAAACAGGTTCACCCCTGTTCCTCCAAAACCATCAAGGACCTCATTGACACCTTGGCTTCTGCTCTGGCTGATTTCTGCAACCAGTCCTTCATTACTGGAGTCTCCCATGTCCGCCGATGCAACCCCCTTGTGCACCCTCTTCTTAAGAAACCCTCTGCCGACTCTTCCTGCCTGGCCAACTATCGCCAATCTGCATCGCTCCTGCCAAATCCCACGACTTAAGGTCAGAGTGGGTTGAATACATTTCATTTTGTCATTGAGCTGTGTTCATTTTGAAATTCTCTTTCTTGCTGTTTATTCTAGCTGATCCATATTCGCACAGATAATTGTATCGCTGTTCAATGTTGCTTTTCATGATCGGTAAGTTTATTTGCCATGATAAATATACACCCTAAAAGTCACTGCCATTCTACATTACCCACAATAAAGCAAATGACACAACCCAAATACCATAAAAATGTATCAGAACACGCAGAGTGTGAGTGCAGCATTTCAGCTGTGCATGTTTACAGCTGAACAGATCTGCCAAAGACAGTAGCTCAGCCTCGTAGATAAGTTGCTGGGGGTAATAGATAGCACTGTCAAAATTCCAAGTCTAATAAGCCTGGTAACGAGTATTTAAAGTTGACCCTAAATAGAATACAAGTGTTAGAGCGGAGCACTGTCACACCATATAGGGCATTATCATAATAATGCCATGCCACTTTACCACCATAAGGGAATACCATGAGATTATGTATAGCCCTCTGACAAAATCTATAACATATTTTGGTGCGTTGGCCTGTGGTAAGGAACTTTAAAGCAGTTACTGGGTGTGGCAAGTGTATTAGGCACAGCCATTTGTTCCACTTAAAAAGGGATCTAATTCTGTGAGGGGTTAGTGTGGCGCTGCATACGCTGTCATTATGTCCCAAATTGAAGCAGATTTTTCTGAGCTGGAAAGCTACCTTGAGGCAAAGCTATTTGCCCATGGGTTGTGGTCATCAGAAAATGCAGTTTTATGGAGGTACCGCACATGTGAAGAAGTGCAGAATGAGTCATTGCAAGACATCTTTGAAGAAGGGAGTATTGTACAGGTCTGCCTGCTAAGACATAGCAGGGCTTCAGACAAGAATGTAGAGAAAGATTGCATAATGCAATTTTATATGAAGCTTTGGATTCTCCAAAATTGGTCTTTAAGGCTGCAGGGAAATGATTGTGAGGTAATTAATAAGTTAGAGGCCAGCTTGGATGATGCAGTTGAGCAAATAAAGTGTCTAAAAACGGAATTAGAGCAAGCTAACACAGAGATGCAGTATAAACTTGGCAAAATGGATAAGCAGCTATCTCAGAAAAAAAGCAGTTTGAGGAGAGGGAAAAGGAATTGAAGCAACTAAAAGGGGTCATAGATGCAATACGACAAGACCAAGACAAGGATGATACTATTTTGGAAACACAGACAATTCAAAAGAATAACAAGGAGAAAGAAAAGGAATTTCATGCTATAGAACAAGAAATTGTTAAAATGTTAGAGAAGAATGACAAGAAGAACAGAGAGTTTGACCGGTGCCAAATGCAAATAAATGAAATGCAGGCCGTGATTAATATCTCAGGAAAGGCAACAAGGCACTATATTTAATGGAGTTGAAATCAGTCCCAGCCCTGCCTGAGGAAGCAATGTACCAATAGCTATACCTGTGGCTAGGCCTGATTGTAGGTCATTGGGAGGTAGGGGGGGTTTGAATCGTCTGCCTCTAGTTACCATCAAACCTGCCCACCTGAGAAAAGAGATCAGTGACAGAATAATGCCATCCCGAATATTGCGCCAAGAAGCCCAATCAAAATAATGAAATCAATCAAGTCTTTGATTAAACCATTCAAAAAGAAAGGTGATTGTTGCGTAGAAGACCATTTAGAAACAGAACATAATATATTTGAAGTCCTTCAGATACCTAGGGGACAGTATACACAGTATTTTCACCGAACACTTGATTCTGAAACTGATAGTGTCATTGTGGGTCTCAATGAACAGGAAAACCTGTCATGGGCGGACTTTAAGAAAAAGGTTAAACATCATTTCTCACCTTACCAATCGATACAAGAGGCCAAAAACGCAGCATACACAATGACAATAAAGCCAGATATGTCACCTTGCCGGTTCCTTCAAGAGTTAAAAAGGGCATTTTCCCATTTTATGTGTCTTTTAAAGTAATTCTGCAGATTTTAAGACTGCATACTTTTATGGTCTTCAAAAGGACATGCTATCGCAGTTAATTCATGAATTTGACAGAGAAAAATCGCTAGAGTGGATTGTAGAACAGGGGACTAAATTGTATAAGGTAATCTATTGTAATAGAGAGACAAAATCAAAATCTAAAGATTCCACACCAGCAATAATGGAGATAAAATCTGCAAAAATGACACTTAAATCAGCCTAAATTCAGGCAAGGAACAATATGACACCTAAACAGAGGGGCGTGCCAACACAGAGGACGCCACCCCAAGGTCCTATGTTCCAATAAAATGGCTCGAGCAATAGAGAGACTTACATTAGTCATAGATATCTGGGTGATAACCCTAGGGTAAGATTCTGACTCAATATGTCAGTCATGAATAACAATTAAATTCAAAATCAATGGAACAATGGTCTGTACCAGACACTGGGAGCGCAGAGCAGGTTTGACCCCAATACAATGAAATATGGCCATCAAGACAGGCCATGGTATGTGGATAGATTAATTGAAAATGGAAATCAGTAAAGGGGACAGTTCCCACCAAATGAAAGACAAAACATGAATTATGTCCTGCACCACAGTCAAAGAATGATTACACCACGTTCTCCACCTCCTATGGCCCATGAGCTCAGAAATAGCCCAAATAGAAATCTGAGCGATACCAGAATAGGCCCAATCAGGGTGAATCTATCAAATATCGGCCTCGGCCGCAAAGAGAGGAATCTAGGGACATGGACCTCTTTCAATGCCTAGAGGCACAAGTTAAAATGTTGTCTGAGCAAATAGAAAAATTCTGTGCAGTCCAAAAACAGCAGCCAAAAGAAGGTGCAGAATGTCATAGGGGTGATCTTATGCGTTATGAGAACAGGTAACTATTTAGTAGCCCCTGTAATAAAAAAACAAAAGCCCATAAACTAGTTTTGTGTAACGGTCCTGAATTGTTTGCTGATACAAAAATAAAAATACCAACAAATGAAGGTGACACAAGGAATGCACACACACACACGCAAAAAGGAAGTGTGGTTCAATTTAGTGTTGAACCAGACTATGAAAGTGTGTGCAGATGAAGAAAAAAAGGGGAAAATGAACAAGAAAAACCTAAAGAACAGAGCGACAGACTTAAAAAGAACATTTTATGTGAAGATAAAACATCTAATAAAGAGGTAGGATTAGCTGTTAAACTATCCTCCCTTGATAGAATACTGTTGAAATCCAGACAGGAAAAACGGTAGCTCAAAATGAGGGTGCAGGCCAGACACCTGAGAAGTATTTTGGGCCACACATATTCCAAAGACTGAAAGGACAGGCATTATGCAAAACTCAGATAGGTATCATGTGACAGGAAATGACAGGTTGCCATTTGGCACTTATGAAAAGAAAATGCTCAGTCACAAGGCTGTGGTGAGAAAGCTGGTGATCCAAGTAGCAGGGACACTCAGTTTCCACGGTCCAGATGGGTCCTGCGCCCATAAAAATAGGCCAAGGAATTCAAAATGAAGTGGACAAAAAGGAGGGAACAATATCTTTTCACATGCCCATATGTTTAGCGAGAATTGAAAACGGGCTAAGAAAGGTGAGTCCTGAAATCAGCAAAAATTCACACTTTTTGTGTGTGCTAGAGGAGGCTGAAGAAAGATTTTATGCTCATATCACTGTGGAAGAAAAATGCAATGCATTTGCAATTATTGACACAGGTGCACAGGCCACAATCATGTCAAAACTGTTGGTAAAAAATATCAATGAAGGGAGATCCCCACAAAATTACATAACGGTGAGACGAAATGAAGGCCCTGTGAACAATTTCAATAGTGAGGAAATACCTATCAAAGGTGTCACTGACGTTGACATAAAGATAGGGAAACACCGGATGGGACATTGAGTATTAATCACATCTCTCAATGAAATACATTTCCTAATGGGGACACATTTTCTGTAGATGTTGCTGCCCCTCATTGATGGGGTAAATGGGGTCTTATGGTCCTTAGCAAAAAACCATTGAGGCCTAAGAAGGTGATGTCACAAAACAACAGTATAAAAGAATGCCATACGGTGGCTAAGTCAGATGATGCAGCAGAAGTTTATCTTCAGAATGGCTGTGTGCCAAGTGTCACTGTCATTCTAATGCCTCAGTTTGAAAAGCAAGGTGAAAAAGAGAACTGGTCTCTGGAGATTTATTTGGACCCCAAGAAAAAATAACATAGGTAGATGAAAACACATTGTGCTTTTATTTAAAGTAAGAGAAGTGCAAGCAGAATGTTATTTCAGAGATAAACACACGAAAACAGATTACAACTCTTTCTGAAATATGCATGGAGGATGAACAGCCATGGGCCCATGTCCAGGTAAATGCGTATTCTAAATTGATAGAAGCCACCTTAGCACTTGAGCAGGAAAGAAGTTTCATTAAATAGAACATGCTTCATCAAATAATCGACAGGGAGGAGATCCCAAAGTTCAGAATAAAGAACCAACACATTTTTGGGTTGGATAATCTGGGTCAGGAAATAGGGTCGTAGGAAGATGCATGCTATAATCATAGTTGGTCCTAAGACTATCTATCACAACGTGTGGATGGTGAGTGGGGCACAAAATACATTTTATCTGGAAAATGATATTATGTACAGAATGTGTATGTTATTAGACTTCCTTATTCACAAAATGTGGTCCGGGTTAGGGTGACCTGCACCTGAGTTTGAAGACAAGAGACAAGCTTACCATTGTGCACAGATGGCACCATGTGCGATTGAATTACCAGGTGAGAAAGGACATTACCATTCCCACATTAACCAGACAAGTTACAATGGCGCTAAAAAACAGAAAGGGACAACAGCTGAACGATTCTGATGCATTTGTGTGCCTAAATGAATCCATAAAGCAGCAAGGGCTAGAATGTAAATATACACCACTGGTAGAGATTGGGGATGGATTCGTTAAAATCCTTGTGGATAATAAAGGATGCCAGAATATTAATTTAGAGGAGAATTCAGAGTTAGGAGTGGCAATACAAAAATCTTACGATGCAGCAGATTTCAGTAATGCAGTGATTGGGAATATTCCTAAAAGATATTTGAATGCACAGGGTGAGATGCCAGAGTCTTTGGATTCTCAACCTAAAGGAATATTCAAAATTCAGTCTGTATACTTATGAATCAAGTGAAACGGTGTGCTGTCATCAAAATAATTGGATCCTATTTGATATGAAGGAAAGTAAAACAGAAGAGCAGCATATTGAAATGGAGGTCAGTATTCCAAAATATTTAAATGTGTCAACTCTACAGAGGGATACATCCACACGGCTAGAGGAGAGCACAGAAGTTCCTCCGTTAGAGGACTTCCCAGAATTTTCACAAATGATGTAAGAGCAGGTTCATGCTGGAGAAGCATGCACAAATGAAGATGGGATCAGTTGAGAAAAATATTTATGGAGTTTAAAGAGGTTTTTGCCAAAGACGTGTATGATTGCGGTCTAACCGATCTGCATGTTTCCACATAGCCAGAGGGACATGGTAGGGAACCAGTATTTGTGCGTCAATATCGATTGCCCCTGGCATGTTTGGAATCATTAGCCAAGATAATTAAGAATCTATAATTCAGAGATATCATTAGGCCCATTCACAGCACATCAAATACTCCCATTTCGGGTGTGTTAAAACCTAATGGCCAATGGCGTTTGTGTGCAGGCCTACAAGAGCTAAACAAGAGAGCACCTGTTTCCAGGTGGCCACTTCCATTTACTGATCAGGGTCTCACACAGGTCCATGGGACAAAGGTGTTTTTCACATTAGATTTTACAGCTGGGTACTGGTGTGTGCCACTTGTCTGAAGATATCCAAAACTTGTTTGCATTTTCTTTTGACAAATCCCAATATGCATGTTCCCAGACACCTTGTGGATATGTAAATAGTGGGAGTGAATTAGCAATATTTTTGAGGAAGGCACTCCCAGATGCAGCAGAGAGGGGGACTGTAGTTTATGTAGATGATGTGCTAATAAAAAAATGAAAATCTGAAAAGTGTTTTTTTGAGATTAGACATGTGCTTGGCCAAGCCAAGGTGTCTTTACAGAAAGCACAATGGTATAAAAAGGTCATGAGGTGGCTGAGAATGGATTGAATTCACACAAGAAAAAGGTGGAGGTGATATAGAAATTAAATGATCCTACTAATTTAAAAGGGTTGAAGATTTTATTAGGGATGACAGGATATAAAAGGAAATGTATTAAGAATAACGCAGAGATCACACAACCTTTAACCAAATTATTAAAGCAGGGTGTACCCTGGCAGTGGGAAAAAGAGCAGTGTGAAGCAGTGGCTAGGCTGAAAGAATTTCTCATGAAGGCGCCATGTTTGGCATATCCCAAAAAGAACCAAGATTTATTCGTAGAAATAGGGTTCACTGATCAATGTATGTCAGCCGTGTTATCTCAAAGGCATAATGTGAATAACAAAACTATTGTATATGCTAAGAAGGCTTCATCTCCGGTTGAAACTAAGTTCAGTGAATGTGAAAAAGCACTCCCAACCACTGTTTAGGCATTGCAGCATTTTCATCTCATCATTCAAGGGGAAAGAGTGATTATGGAAACAAATCACCAACCATTACAATTTCTGAAAAGCAAGAGGATTAGGTCAGGTAATTTGGGGCAGTCCAGAATTACTTCTTGGACGTTGGCACTTCAGGGGTTCCCTGTGGAAGTAAAACATGGACAAGAGCTAGCAGATATACACGATTGTGCAGCCGAATGTGCAACTGATGAAGCAGAAATATAATCCAGTTTATACAAAGTCCCCGTACAAAGCACTCAACGAGGATGTATGTAGGGATTTAGCAACTGTGTATGTAGATGGTTGTGCATACCATGTGGAAAATAACATAGAAAAATAGTTTGTAGCAGGAATAGGAAATATCTGGTTTAAATATGACAATATTGAAAGAGTAAGCTTCAGGATTGGGCCTATAAGTAGTCAGATTGCAGAACTGTCTGCTATCTGGAGTCGCTACTGCAGTTGAAAACAAACTCAGAGATAATACTAGTGACTGATTCTGATTATACGCCAAACAGTTTTGTAGAATATCTACCTGGTTGGAAGGTATAAGGTATGCTCACATCTAACAAAAAAACCCTTAAACATGACAAGATGATTGAAGCCATAGACAAATGTGTCAGATAATGATTTAATAATACATTGGTGAAAAATCAGAGGCCATTTAAAGACGCCAGGTGAGGACAAGGAGGGAATGACAAGGCAGATCAGTTAGCCAAAATTGGATCTGTAATGGGAGAATTGTTTCCCATTGAACACCTACTTGGTGAAATACAGGTAGGTGCGATCACACGTTCCAAATCTCCAAAAGTATTTGAACAGACTGTTGTGCAATGGAGTGGAGTTTTGATACTCCAGATCACAGCACAAAAAGAATACCCAATTTTAGGCATATTTTATCACTTGTTATATGCAGAACACAATCCTCTGACTGAAAAAGATTGTAAAGGGAAAGAAGAACTGAGAGTATTGCTGAAAAACATCATGAAAATTAGGTTACAAGATGGATTTATGATTAGGGAATCTGTGACAGGTCAAATCCAATGGCTGGTGCCCTTTTCGTTTTGGCGACTGATGTTACCTCATGCACATGATGTGATAACTGCAGTACACAGGGGTTCACAAAAACCATTGGGAATTTTAAAAGATTACACTTATTGGCCACATACATCCCGAGATGTTGAACTGTACACTACAGGGTGTGTAGCATGAATACCAACAATAGGTCCCACTGCTTAAGCTGTAATGACCAATGACCATTCAAATAAGCTGTAATGATATCTATGTCTATTTTTGTATACAATGTGCCATTTGCTACCACACCTGTACCTCTGTAACTAAGCTCAGGCAAGTAACAGCGCCAAGCGTGCCCTTGGGCTGCTTGCGCGCTATATAAATATAAATAAATAAATAAATAAATAAATAAAGTATGTGCACAATTTCAACCTGTTTCACCTATGCATAGAGCCCCATTAATGAAAAGAGATTTGACCTTCCCATGGTCTGATTTGCAAATTGACTGTCGGGCCTGTAAAAAGATCAGCCAGGGGAAAATAAATATTTGTTAACAGTGGTTTGTCTAATGTCCAAATGGGTGGAATGCATTCCAGCACTAGACTGGAGTGCACAAACGGCAGCCACATGACTGGTAAATCATAGTTTTTCAAGATTTCGTTTACTCCAAAGGATAGAGTCAGACCGGGGAAGCCATTTCACTAGTGTATTAATGACCAAAATTTGCCAAATATTAGGTGTGCAAAGGAAACTACACATATCATATCGGCCGACTTCTTCAGGTGGTGTGTAAAGGAACAACAGGTCAATTTTTGAGATATTAAAGAAATTTGTGGCTGAGGCAGGTTCTAGTTGGGACCTTCGGCTGCCTTTAGTATTGATGGCCATCAGATCGACTGCCGCTAAATCTACAAATCTAAGCCCTCATGAAGTACTAACAGGAAAAAAATGGTACTGCCACAGCATTTATGTTGCGAGGTAAGGCTGTCTATGAATTGTAGACCACACATGGATGACCATGAAGAAGGGTTTTATTAAGAAACTAACAGAAAACAACCCCCAGCTGCAGGGATATCTACTCATCAACTCTGAACCCTGGAGCTTCTCAACGCCCTCACATTCTAGCCTCACATCATAAAATGTTTACTTGGAAACCATACCATGCACGAGATTCTCTACACCACAATGCTAATGAATGCTAGAGACCTAATGCCCTAAGGCTGAATCTATGTTGGTATGGAGTTACAAGCAATGGTGTAGGCATTGAAGACAAGAGACATCTCCAAACACCTCCCTTCTTTCTAAACACAATGACAAAAACAATAAACTAAAAAACATGTGAATGCAACATGACCTAAATGACCATACATATAAGACAGATAGCACACCCACAATTGTCCATGTTTCCCACTTGTAAGAATCAGAATGTATGATCACACTGTCATACTAGTTTTGGTTCTGAAAACACAAACAAGCCTTTCCGCACTTTGATAGGTAACTTTACCTTGATCCCTTCTCCCTCGTTGACCGTCAAATCCCTGCAATAATTTACCCAATCACACTGGAATTTGGTTTTCAATCCACTCACTTGCATTCTTTCTCTCACATTTTCCGCATCTACATTCACCATCTTGGAGCTCCCCATCCAACCAGGGCACAGGTGAATGTTGGGTTTCCTTCTACGCAAAACCTCGAGGCCTGGGCCAAGGACTCTGCCCAATTTCTGGTAAGCCTGCCCTGACCCTGTAGCTTGCACACACCTCCTCAGAACCTAACCTTTCCACCTAATCCCTTCATGCAGTACACATCATTGGTGCCTCTGCTTTCCACTGACTTTGGACAATTGCTTGCTATCACCTGGTCTATTGTTGATATATAATAACTCACTATACTATTTAGCGCATTTACAAGTATTGCTTATCCGCTTGTACTGTATCCTCTTGTGCAGCTAACTGCTACCTAGTATGCCCTGCCACCATTTAGCCTCTGCCTGCCCCACTTAGAAAATCGAATTTAGGCATTGTATGTTGTTGAACTGCTACCTATTATGCCCTGCCACCATTTAGCCTCTGCCTGCCCCGCATTGTATTTTGTCGAACTGCTACCTATTATGCCCTGCCACCATTTAGCCTCTGCCTGCCCCACTTAGAAAATCGAATTTAGGCATTGTATTTTGCTGAACTGCTACCTATTATGCCTTGACACCATTTAGCCTCTGCCTGCCCCACTTAGAAAATTGAATTTAGGCATTGCATTTTGTTGAACTGCTACCTATTATGCCATGCCATCATTTAGCCTCTGCCTGCCCCACTTAGAAAATCAAATGTAGGCATTGTATTTTGTTGAACTGCTACCCATTATGCCCTGCCACCATTTAGCCTCTGCCTGCCCTGCATTGTTTTTTTTCGAACTGCTACCTATTATGCCCTGCCACCATTTAGCCTATGTCTGCCCCACTCAGAAAATTGAATATAGGCATTGTATTTTGTTGAACTGCTACCTATTATGCCCTGCCACCATTTAGCTTCTGCCTGCCCCACTTAGAAAACCGAATTTAGGCGTATTTTGTTGAATTGTGACCTACTTGTGACCTGCCTCTGAACTACCTAGCACTAGTCGCACAATCCCCCTGTCATTTCTGTCACATACCTGCAGCACACACCAGCTGTACACACACGCACACAGCCACTCTCCACGATCATGATGCCCAAGAATGCACCTCCCAATCATAGCATAGTTTCACTCTCCCGCACTCTCCCTGTCACACTCCACTCAGCCAGCCTAACAGCCATCCACTATAATGGCCTCTACGCCTCCCCACACATTCCCAGCACACCTCACCCAGCACCCGGCACTAAATTCACATGCCGCAGCACCAGACTACAACACCACACAGTCTCGGCCACCTAGCCTAGCCACCAGACTCTGCAATCTCAGAAATCAATCACTTCCTAGGTATTTACTCTGCTCACCCACACCCATCATGACTAGGAACACCAGATTAGGCACCCGCACTGCACCACTACCCCATACTAAGATGACCATAGGCACTGCCCCTCGCCCCCCACCAGCCCAAGATGCCTCTACACTACTTTGCACTAAGCCCCTCACTACCACACACCACAACAAGCACACTTCACCCCATACTAGTACAAACAAAAACATCAAAGACACCCACCTCTTAAATGTGCACTACTGAACGTATGCTCCCTACCTGCACATGCCCTCGAGATAAATGATCTATTATCCACACTAATCTGGACTTACTTTGCATCACTGAATCCTGACTCAATGATGCCTCCTGCCCAGCCATCGCACTAGCCCTACCCACAGGCTACACCATCCTTAGGCAAGATAGATGTGTTAAAATTGGAGGGGGAGTCACCCTTATCCACAAAGACTCACTATCCATCAGATTAGCAGACCATAGTGCATGGGGTGGTAATGCTGATATCCTATCAGCCAAGCTTACGCTCTCCCCCAATAATCTAAACAACATCCACATCCTATACAGACCTCCCGGACCTCCAGCTGACTTCCAAGAGCACCTCTCCCATCGACTCCCATCGACTCAGAAATAACATTAAAAAGTCCTCCAAAATCCTTCTATTAGGAGACTTAAATTTAGGATACAATGATCCTAAGGGTAAATCTGCCGCAACCCTAGCTAAAGAACTGGCAGACTTAGGTTTCTCCCAAAGAGTCCTCACCCCTACTCACTCCAAAGGCCGCACCCCTGACTGGGTCATGGATCACGACTGTGCATCCAACATTACCTCAAACACCGCCCTTCCTTGGACGGACCACACATGCATCGAATTCCACATCCCCACCAACCCTAAACCTAAGACTCTCACTCACGCACCACTTGCCACAATAAGAAGTTCTAAAACTCAACGCAGACAACTTGCGTCCCCACCTTAAAAGCCACTGCCTAGCATCACCTTTCTCTCAGGACCCAAATATACTATCAGCTATCTTCAATTATACTCTCACCAATGCCATAAACTCTATGACACAATAATTGTTCCTTACATACACGCTTTTTATCTTTAGATGCCTCTATCCCAATCAGAATCATTGGTATCTTAAAAGGTTTCTATAAGCAGTGGCTATATGAAGATGACAATACATGCATAGCCTTAAACATCAAACTGTGGCTCAAAAAGAAACTTGCTGTATCTGCTTTTCACCAAAACATGAACCATCTTGATTTGTTGACATCGGCTACAGATTACTGCCAATATAGAAGAGTTCGTAAAACTACCCCGAAATATTTGTTAGCATATCCGAGCCCACTGGCATTTCGGGTGTATCTTCTCCTGAAATTTAATAGATCTGTGGCTCTATCCCCCAAGAGCTGGTTGAATAATATCGAATATAACCACAAATACTGTAGATTATGTGGCAATCTATTGGAAGAAACATTGTTTCATCTTTTAATTGCATGTGAAAGCTTGAATTACTTGCGTTTGCAATGTTTTAAATCATATAACAATGCTGTTAATATGTTGGATTTTCCGTAACTATGGCATGAATTCTTACAAGGTGATGATATCAACTTGATCTATTTTATTGTTAGATTTTATATTCAGATCGTTGAGATTTTTAAATGCTTATCCTGAATGTTTTGTAATAATTATTGATAATGTTGTTTTAAAGTTGTCTGTAAATCAAAAGTTATACAAAGCCATGTGCTATACGTATATCTAATAAAAATAAAAATCATAAACTCTTTAGCCCCACTTGAAAGCAAGAAGGAAAAAAAAGCATTTCACTGCAACTCTTGGTTCTCTGAAGAACTCCAAACCCTCCGAGCTCAAAAGCGCCAGTCGCTTAAAAACTGGCAAATGGATCCGAGTGATCTAAATAAGAGCCTCTTCAAACAAATAGCCCTCCAATATAAAAAAGCCATTTTAGCAGCAAAATCCAACTCCTTCAATGATAGGATCTCAAAGGCCAACTCCCAAACTAAAGAACTATTTGCAATCTTTAATGAATGAGTCACTCCTCTGATTACCGCTGACGAGATAACTAAAGACAAAGCCTGGTGTGCCAGCATTCAGTCCGCCATGCTCAACAAAATAAAACTGCTCCAGAACAAAATCCAAAACCACTGCAAAGCCCTCCCAAACCAAAAAACCAACCGCCCTACACAAGACAAGTGTAGTAATCTCAATCACGCTCAATTCTCCTTCAGAAACGTCACTGAACATGAGGTCCTTAATCTCATTAAAAACCTCAAACCATCCCTATGCAAAGCAGACATTTGCCCTCCCAAAATCATCAAGGAATGCGCCAATGACCTAGCACCCCTGATTACAGCCTTCATTAACGCATCTTTCCGAACAGGAACTGTCCCAAACAATCTCAAGGAAGCCTGGGTGCGGCCACTTCTAAAAAAGGCCACACTTGACCCAGCGCAACCCAACAACTACAGACCGATAACGACAGTCCTGTTCCTCCTAAAAATCCTGGACAAAGCGGCTAACATCCAGATCCAATCATACATAGAAGCTAACTCCATACTAGGCAAAAGACAATCTGGCTTCCGTGTCGGGCATGGAACAGAATCCGTCTTATTAGACCTAAAAAATCAAATCTCACAGATCATGGACAAAGACAAACCTGCCTTGCTCCTCCTCCTCAATCTATCAGCTGCTTTTGACCTGGTAGATCACCAAACACTCACCACCCACCTCACCCATACAGCCCATTTCTCTAATCAAGAAGCATCCTGGATCACTTCCTTCCTTGAAGGAAGATCCATGAAGGTCTACTCCGACACAGCTAACGCATATCCTACCACTATAAACTGCAGTGTCCCCCAAGGATCTTGTACAGCTCCCACCCTCTATAACCTCTTCACAAAACCCCTCTTCGACCTACTTGACTCCATGGGTGTTGCATATACAAACTATGCAAACGACACTCAAGTACTTTTACCCCTATCTGGACTGTATCACGAAGATGCCACGGCCCTTCACAACATCTATGCCACTATCCAAGCTTGGATGGCAATCAATGGCCTCTGTCTTAACGGGGAGAAGACTGAAATTCTCATCCTGGGCCAGACAAACACATTATCGAAACTAAGTCCCCAATACAACAACTTCAACATAGACAACTCAACCATCTCTGTATCATCCTCTGTCAAGACTCTAGGTGTTCACATTGATGCAAATCTATCGATGAACAAACAAGTCAGCGCCATAGCCTCTGCATCAGCGTTCAGCACCAAACTCATCAATGCCATTAAACCCTATTTATCCACCCCCAACCGCTTGGCCATAGCTAGAGCAACTATAGGAGCCACACTCGATTATTGCAACGCCCTTCTAGCTGGCACATTTGCCAAAAACATTCCCAGACTGCAAACCACACAAAACAATGCCCTCAGAGCCTCCATGAGCATCACTAGAAGAGACCATATATCCCACGCCAGACATGAAGCCCGGTGGCTCCATGTCAAAGACTGTATTACTCTGAAAATCCACACCATCACTCACAGGTGCATCAACAAAACCGCTCCAGCATACCTATCTGAAGCAATATCAAGGACCACATCCACTCGCCCCACCAGAGCTCAGTACACCAACCAGCTACACATACCACGCATAAAGAGAGCCACAGCGTGAGGTCTAGGCTTCTCCTATATTGCACCAAAACTTTGGAACTCACTTGCTGCCACCCTTAGAGCTGAAACTTCCATCTCTGTCTTCCGCCACTCTCCTCAACCAGCAAGTGGGGGACTGTCTCCTCCACTCCTGCCATGTATATTGTAATATAATTCAAATGTAATACAACTATATTGCAACCTGTATATATCTTGCTAATGACCATGTAACTAAGTAACTAAGCTTTGTACTGTAACAAGTACCACAATGTCCTTGGGCTGTTGTGCGCTATACAAATACGAATTAAACAAAGCAAAACAAACCAGTAACACTATGAGACACTAAACAGTACTGAAACGTTCTTTCCATCACCGCCCTAAGCCAATATCCCCCCGTGGCCAATGCAATCCTTATGGTATCTACAAACATTCTATTGAACCGCTCAACACATCCATTTCCTTGGGGATGGTATAGTGATGTGGTGACTTGCTCCACCCCATTACTTTTTTCAAATTCCCTAAATTCTGTAGATACCAACTGTGTGCCATTGTCTGAAATACATTTGCTTGGAAATCCCTCCCTCCAAAATAACTGTTCTAAGAATTGTATGATTTTGAAACATGAGATTTCCTTCAGTACAGAGATTTCAGGCCATTTGGAGAGAAGATCAACAACTACCAGCAGATAAACATCCTTTGCAACCCTGATATTAAAGGGCCCAGACAGATCCATTGCCACTTCATCCCAGAGCACCCAGGGACTGTCCTGAACCATCATGGGGACTTTTTGAACAGTGAGCCCCTTGTCTCCTTCTGTACACTCCAGAACTTGCCTTGCTACCTCCTTGTCTAGTCCTGAGTGTAAAGACTGGAGGGGGGTCTGTACTTCTGCTCTCTATATGGTAGCGGAGAGGCACAGAGGACCCCAGCCAAGATTTTCTATTATTGGTACGTGGTCGAGCATTCAAGGCCTAGCTTCTCAAGAAGTGATGCAGGCTGGTTCTTAAGTACAGTGTAGTTCCCAAGTACACACATATATAGGGCTGTCTCAGTCATTGCATCAACCATCAGAAACCAAACATCCACAACAAGAAGTGCATATTGGTCACACACTCCATTCACCCAGGTCCCACCCACAGGGTGTACCGACAACATACAGTCACTGGGAAGGCTCCAACCAGTCTGGCCTGGACTTCACAACAACACCATATATGGAACTTCTATCCAACAGCCAGTCAGGGGGAAGGGACAGAGTTAGGGCTTCCCAGGACCTTGGGAAAACAAGGTAACAGGCAATAGAAAGCAAAAGGCCACAGGGGCCATCTTGTTTCCTATCAGGAATCAACTGATTCCAATGGCAGGGCCTGGGTATCCCAAAATGGAGGATACTCAGAGCACCTTTCAAATTCAGCATGGAGCTGCCACCAGCCAATACCCTGTTATGTGGCCCACACAAAGGTGCCCAAAACATACACTAGGGGCACAGGGTTGTACCCCCACCCATAGGTGCCATAAGGGCATCCCATGGGTATGTACACCAAACCAAAGGAGAGAGCTGCACCGCCAGAAGTCCCACATGGACTCCTGCGTGGAAAAAAACACAACAGAACATCCAATAGAAAGCAATAAAGGACAAGGATACAGAGGCCCTGTCCCTCCGATGCATTTCCAGCATCACAGTGCCCCCCTCCCCAGACTGAGGTTAGGGTGCCTAATCTCCCACAAGATAGACACCCTCATCCAGATGGTCAACATACCTTCTGGAAAGGCCATCTGCATTATCGTGACTCTTCCCTGGTCTATGTTCTATGGTGAAGTCTATCCCTTGCAGGCTAATGGACCACCTAAGCAGATTTGGGTTTTCACGCTTCATCTGCATAAGCCACTTCAGGGGCTTATGATCTGTTTGGACCTTGAAGGTAGACCCCTTAAGGGAGGGCCTAAAAGGCCTAAGGCTCCAAACTATGCTAAAGCATTCCTTTCAACCATAGCCCACCTAAGTTCTCTACCCTTAAGTTGTCTACTGATGAATATGATCGGATGTTCTCTTCCTTTGTCATCTAACTGGGACAAGACAGCTCCAATTCCGGTGTCGCAGGCATCAGTTGGAACGATAAAGGGCTTGCTGAAATCAGGTGCACACAACACAGGTGCCCTACACAGACTTTCTTTCAAGCCATCAAAGGCCCTCTGACACTCTTGAGTCCAATAAACCTTCCTAAACTGTTTGGGCGAAGTCAGAGCAGTAGGAGGTGCAGCTATGGTTCCATAGTCTGCCATGAAATTGCGATAACACCCAGTGAGGCCCAAAATGGCTCTCACCTGGGTTTGAGTAGTGGGAGCCTCCCAGTCATGTACATCCTGTACTTTACTGGGGAGAGGTTGGATTTGACCCCCTCCTACCTCATGTCCAAGATACATGACTTTCCCCTAGGCTATCTGGCACTTGGTGACCTTGATAGTGAGGTTAGCCCTTTTCAAGGCCTGCAACACCTTATCCAGATGTGTCAAATGCTCTTCCCTGGTGGAACTATAGATGGCAATGTCGTCTAGGTAGGCCACTCAAAAGGCCTCCAGCCCACTGAGCGCATGATTGACCAATCTCTGGAAGGTGGCAGGGGCATTCTTCAACCCAAAAGGCATGACCCTAAACTGGTAGATTCCCTCTGGTGTAGCGAACGCTGTCTTTTCCTTGGCATGGTCCATCAGAGCTATTTGCCAATAGCCTGAGGTAATGTCAAAGATGCTCACAAATTTGGCAGCACCTATGGTGTCCACAAGTTCATCAGCCCTGGGCAACGGGTGCACGTCAGTTTTGTTGGTGAAGGCATTGACTCCTCAGTAGTCCACACAGAACCTCCAATCCTTGGTACCTGCCAGGGAACCTTCCTTGGGGACAAGGACCACTGGACCAGGGACAGGTTGAGGGTTCAATAACACCCAGATCCAACATCTTTGCAACCTCAGCCTGGATGTGGATATTAACTGTATCTGACATAGGGTAGCACCTGCTTTTGACAGGCACACTTTCACCAGTGTCAATTTTGTGCCCACACCATGGTGTAAGGCCTGGAGTCAGTGAAAACAGAGAGGCATACTGCTGGAGCAAAGCCCTGCAGGCCTTCTGCTGCTCTGTCGACAGATCGGCAGAGAGATGCACTCCCTCCACTGATCCATCCTGAGGGTTGCTATGGAGCATATCAGGAAGGGGCTCACTCTCATCCTCTTGTTGCTCTGAAGCTAGCAAGAGACATGAGACTTCTGCTCACCTGTGGAAAGGCTTGAGCCTGTTAACATGCAATACCTGAGGGGCCACCCCAGGGACTCCCATGTAAACCAGATAATTGACTTTGCCCATCTTGGAGATGATCCTGAAGGGTCCACAACACTTGTCTGCCAAAGCTCTAGGCTTGGTAGGCCCCATCACAAGGATTTCCTGTCCCGGTGTCCAATCCACTTGCGAGGCATAAGGTCATGCCAGTACTTGATCAGTTCTTGGCTGTCCTTGAGTTTTGCTGTCACCTGACCCATCATCTGTGTCATTCTCCACCTGAGGCCTAACACATAGTCCCCCAGTTGCTTGGTGGAACCTGGAGGGGTGGCCTCCAAACCTTCTCTGATCAAGGCAAGGGGCCCCCTCATGGAATGTCCAAAGAGTAATTCAAAGGGCTGAAAGCAACACCCTCTTGAGGTACCTCTCTGTAAGCAAACAGCAGACATGGCAGGAGGACATCCCATTTCCTCCTGAGGGGCTCTTCCAAAGCGCCTAGCATGCCCTTGAGAGTTTTATTAAACCTCTCAACCAGATCATTGGTCTGGGGGTGGTAAGAGGTGGAGAACTTGTAGGTTACCCCGCACTCTTTCCACATGGTTTTCATGTAACTAGACATGAAGTTGGATCCTCTGTCCGAGACAACCTCCTTAGGGAATCCAGCATGGGTGAAAATAGCCAGGAGAGCCCTGGCAACCACCTTGGCAGTAACAGTCCAAAGGGGTATAGCCTCAGGGTACCTGGTGGCATGATCAACAAAGATCAGAATGAACCATGTCCACCTGAAGCAGGAGGGTCCAGGGCATGACGATGTTGATGCCCACCCTCTAAAACGGGGTGCCAACCACTGGCAATGGCTGCAGTGGGGCAATGACACTGCCTCCAGTCTTGCCAGTCAACTGAAAAGTTGGGCAGGTCTGGCAGTGTGACTCCACTTCCACTCCCATCCTGGGCCAGAAGAAAGGGGCAGAGAGCCTCTGCTTAGTCTTCGTGGTACCAAGATGACGAGCTAAGGGCACCTCATGTGCCAATTGCAGCAGGAAGGGCCTGTAAACCTAGGGTACCACCAACCTCTCGAGGGCACCAGGTTCAGGCTTAGCGGGCTCACTAACAAGGAGCTCACCCTCCCAATAGAACGAGAATGTCCTAGGCACTTCTTCTTGTGCCTGGGAAAGGGCCTGTTTCCTCAGACCCTCGAGAGAGTGGCACTCTCGCTGTCCCTTACAGAAGTCCGCCCAGTTGGGCCCACCTTCAGCCAACAGGCATTGAAGGTTGGGGTGGTCCTCTGGGTTGAGAACCTCTCTCAGAGGAGAGTCTTCTGTCTCTTCTCCCTCAGGAGCTGAGTTTGGGTTTTCCACTGGATCCAGCCTGTCCGGAGGATGGGTGCTGTAGGAACAGCAGGAAGAGAAGGAGCCCCCTTCACAGAAGTAGTCTTCTTGTTCTTCCGTCTTCTTGCCTTAGTCCTTGTCTTTGGCTCGGGTACCTGACTCACAGCCAGTCCATGTGTCACCTGTGATCTAGCGACTGCAGCAGCAGTCATGGGGAGACCATGAGAGATCAACCCCAACTCTACTAGATCGTCGCCCAACAACATATCAGCAGGGACATTGTCCTGAACCAGTACAGGAAGCTTTGCTGTCTTGTCTCCAATCATGATTGTGTCTAAGGCTACAGGCAATAATTTGGGAGTCCCACCAGCTAACCTGGTGTTCTCAGAGGAGCCCCTACAAAGTCCTCTGGCTTGAGCAGGGTCCTTTTCACCACTGTCATTCTTGCCCCACTGTCTCTCAGACCAGTAGAAGGCTGGCCATTGAAGAGGACACTTCTCAAAAACCTACGGGTGTCCTGTGGGATAGTCGCCAGTACTTCTGCGTACTAGTCACAGGCCCCAAGGGACACTAAGGAAATCTCTACAGGAGCACCGAAGGTGATCCCTGTAGAGGAGGGGAGGACAGTGGCCTCCACCTCTGATTTAAGGTAAGGGTAGCTCAGGCTGACAGCCTGTACCCCAAGTGCCTTACTTTTACACTTGGAGTCACCCTTCTTGTTATCCAGAGGCCCCCATTCCCAACATGTGCCAGGAATGTGGGGTACGGTACTGGGACCACTGGGAGCTTGCTTTGCAGCAGTTGGACAACTTCTCTTATTCCCACCCACAGATTTTATCCCCACTAGATTTTCGGGTCTTAGGAGAGGAAGGTTTTGGTTTAACAGACTGTGATTGCTTTTGGGACTCATCGGCTTTCTGCAAGGTCCCCTTTCCTTTGTCTATTGTCCTTCCCACTGGAGTCCTTAGGGGACACTCGGTGGGAGACCCACTTGTCAGCCAACCTAGCCAGCTTAAAGGGATCCAAAATGTTCTGGTCAGCAACATACTGACGCAGCTCTGGTGAACAGGCTTCAGAAAAATGCTCAAAAAACAAAAGGTGAGACAATTCAACAAACGTTTTCACTTTGTAACCATCAATCCACCCCATCATATTCATGTGCGCAGCAATCACCCGGTCAACCCAAGACACATTCTCTCTTTTCTTAAATTCCCAGAACCTTTTAAGGTATTGGGTAGGTGTCTTGCCAAACTTGACAATCAAAGCAGACTTCATGCACTCATACTGACCCCTTTCTTCCACACTCAGTTTCAGAATTCAGTCATACTCAGTCTGAGGTACTCTGCTTAATACACACTTAGCCCTATCTCTCTTATCAACATCATGAATTGCACGAGCCATTTCAAATGCTTCAATCCATTGGAGGATATCTGAACCCTCCACAAACACACCAACCAAATTTTTCATAAACTTGGTGGCTAGGGACCGAACCCTCTCAACGGGTTTAGCTGAAGTCTCTACTCTAGCTTTCTCTAGCTGGATTCTCTGACATTCAGTGTCCTTGTCTTTAAGTTCAAGATCCCTTTTCTTGAGTTCCATTTTCTGTGCCAGCTCCTCTTTCTTAAGCTCAGCTTCTATTTCCAACTTGCTGTATTCAAAGGTCAATTTCATCCTTAATAACTCAAGTTCCACGGAATTGCTGGGGTTCGGAACAGATGCAGCAGGAATGGTGGTATTCCCAGAAACAGATTCAGCAACAACCCCAGGGGCATAGTCCTCATTGGTTGCATTCCCCCCTTCAAGAGTTTCACCATCAGTCTGGTACTGCACCAGGGCAGCTATCAGCTCAGCCCGAGACTTATCCACAAATTCTAACTCCCTGGTTTCACAAGCACCCTGGAGAGCCTCTAAGCTCACCCTAGTCAATTTACCATTTGCAATAGACTCCATTGCGTGTAATGCAGTTATCTTATACACAACTAAACCTCAATTTAACAAAGTACAGATATTTTGTAAGTGGCACGGTTATACACTGATTCTTAAAACCATTAGTATGCCACCGCTGCCACCAGTGTGAAGACTGGAAGGGGGGGGTCTGTACTTCTGCTCTCTATATGGTAGCGGAGAGGCACAGAGGACCCCAGCCAAGATTCTCTGTTATTGGTACGTGGTCAGGCAATCAAGGACTAGCTTCTCAAGAGGAGATGCGGCCTGGTTCTTAAATATAGTGTAGTCCCCAAGCACCCACAAAGGAATGTCCGCACACTGTATTAGTTAAAACACAATCTTTATATAATTAATGTTCAAGGTTATGTACAATATCACGATAACTCACTTTGTGCTCAGTTATCTACAATGGCAAATATACAGTTCTGTGTGGTACCACTATTACTATTAGATCTCATTAAAGTGCATCAACTGTACGGTTAAATGTCATACAAATCAGTTTGTAAAGGAAACCAACAATAGATATAGTAGGAAACAAGATGATGACAACAATAGGCAGAATACTGGCCTCTAGCATTAGACGCAGTTCCATGTGGAGAGCACCCCACCTGGGCAACCTGTAGAATAAAGATATATCAGCCCAGTCCATATATTGTTCAAAAGAATCTTTCCAATAGTTCAGCAACCCCAAAGTACCTAGTGTTGTAGAGTTCCTCATCGGGAAATTGATGGCCCTTCTTGAGTGCACTCACTTTAAGGCAGGAGCCACAGGTCGTCGAACATCCGACGATGAACCAGGTGAACTATGGCGATAAAGTAACAGCTTCGTTCTGAACGGTGCTCGTCGACGGGGAAGCGTAAACATCCTGCAAGAAAGAGGCGTGCGGGGCAGCTCAATGTTGATAATTCTGGACCGCAAAGAGTTTGAAGAACTGTAGCCCAGCAAGGGCGTGAAGTCGTCTGCGTCTCTGTGGTCTTTGAGTAGCGGGAAACCCACCAGCGGATGCTCCTTGGTGCGTTGCCGGCCTGGCCTTCTCCAGCAGGATAAGGCAGGCCGCGGTGCGGACGAACACCTCAGTGAATTGAAAGTTCTTAGGCAACGGGAGCACAGCGGCTCCAGTCGGCGATGGCGGTCGTAGATGGTGACGGACAACAGTCCGGGCACTTCTCGTTGGGATTCCGCAGCAGTCCCCATCTCCGGTCAGCAGCCTGTCGTGGGTCTGTCTACTAGGGAGCTTTAGCACAGATCAGCTAGTGCACGATGGTCCCTTGTATCTCGAGAAGAGGGCACCTTACAAGGTCCTCTCTGGGTCAGTCCTTGGAGATACAGCAGCTTTCAGATTGAGCAACCTTCTCTTTCAGCAGGGCTTCAAGGTTAAGCTTCAGTTTCAATTCCAGTTTCTCTTCAGCTTCTGAAAACAAATTCTAGCGGTGCGAGGCCGCCAGATATACTAGTTGATCTCCCATTCATTCTGCTGGGTCACACTCAGGCAACCAATCGGTCAGAAGGGCATTCATGTAGGCAGGCATCCAATCAGGTGCATAGTGCATTCAGGCCATTCACTTCTCTCCACACCCTCACAAGTTATGTCTATTGGGACAAGTACCCAGCCATTCAACACTCCACACTGCATTGATACCAGTTTCGGGCAGGGCTGTCTCAGTCATTGTGTCAAACACCAGATGCTACACATCCACAACACATAATGCATATTCATCACACACTCCATTCACCCAGGCCCCACCCACAGAGTGTACCCACAACATACAGTCACTGGGAAGGCTCCAGCCAGTCTGGCCTGGACTTCACAACAACACCATATATGGAACTTCCACCCAACAGCCAGTCAGGGGGAAGGGACAGAGTCAGGGCTTCTCAGGACTTTGGGAAAACAAGGTAACAGGCAATAGAAAGCAAGAGGCCACAGGGGCCATCTTGTTTCCTATCAGGTATCAACTGATTCCAATTGCAGGGCCTGGGTAACCCAAATTGGAGGATACTCAGAGCATCTGTCCAATTCAGCATGGAGCTGCCACCAGCCCATACCCTGCTCTGTGGGCCACACAAAGGTGCCCAAAAACATACACTAGGGACACAGTATTGTACCCCCACCCATGAGTGCCATAAGGGTATCCCATGGGTCTGTACACCAAACCAAAGGAGAGAGCTGCACCACCAGGAGTCCTACATGGACTCCTGCATGGAAAACACATCAGAACACACGATAAGCAGTAAAGGATATGGAGGCCCTGTCCCTCCGTTGCATTTCCAGCATCACACCGGCCACCAGAAATCAGCCCTGACTAGACCATTGGTCCTCGCCACACCCAGATGGCCCACATGAGCCAAGTCAATCACAGCCCTTCTCATCCCCACCGGAACTACTAATTGGTGTCCACGATACAAATAGTCATCATTCACCCACAACTCCTCCTTGACCCTGGCAAATTCTCCAAGACTGGCACACTGCCCCTTAACATTGTTGTTCCTTACCGCCTCAGAGCCTTCTTGTATTGCTCATCCTCACAACATGCAGCATCCAACTCACAACATTTCTATTGAATCCCCTTCCCCACTCACCCCAGTACTATCAGTCATGTCGAGTTCACCACAACTAACCATGGCAATTGCCACAACATTATTCTCTCCACAAATATGTACCATAGAAAAACTTAAACCTTGCATGGAGCTCACCCTTTTCATGATTTGGCGAGACACACCTACGAGTCCCTTTTTTGAGAAGATGTTTACTAATGGTTCGTTGTCAGTGTATATCTCAAAATCTCTCCCCCACAAGAAACTTTTGAATTTTTCAACACCCCACACACAAGCTAGGGCCTCTTTCTCTACCACTGAGTATCTGGTTTCTGGATCCTTGAGGCTTCTGGATGCAAATGCAATTGTATGTAAACCAGCTCTGTCTTGCTCCATCAACACAGACCCAAGCCCATGATCACTTTCATCCACAAAAATAATGGTCTTCCTATTGTCTTCAAACCCGTCCGGGATGGGAGCATTGACCACAGCTGACTTCACCTCCTCAAATTCTAACTCCCATCTCTAATTCCACTTAAAATTCACACCTTAGCGAGTCAATCTTTGCATGTTTCTCGTTTTATCTGCCAAACCTCTAATGAATTTCCCATAGAATTCAATCAAACCCAAAAAGGACAGCACATTCCCTTTGCTCTTGGGAGCTAACATGTTCTTGATTGCCATCACAGCATCTTCTTTGGGTCTGACACCATTACCCGTAATCTCATGCCCTAAATAAACCACTTTATTCGCTCTGAAGATGCATTTTTCTTTGGCTATCGCCAAACCAGCCTCCTCCAAAATACTCATAACTCTTTTCAACCACACGTCATGCTCATTCTCATCAGACCCAACACAAAGACATCATCTTGGTAGTACATTACTCCTAATTCTTCCCCCAGCAACCTGCATATCACATTCTGCAATACGCTAGTGGCAGATACTAGTCTGAATGGCATTCTCACACACCTGAATAATCCTATGGGCATTATAAATGCTGTGAGATCTTTGGAATCCTCATGGAGTTCCACTTGATGATAAGCTAAATTTAAATCAAGAATTGAAAAAACTGTCGCACCTGACACACCAGCCAATCATCAATCCTCGGAAGAGGGAACATTTCTGTGACCACCATGCTGTTGAGGTGTCTGAGGTCAATGCACAGCCTTATCTGGCCATTAGCTTTCATAACTACTACAATCGGACTAACCCGCTCTGAAGTTTCTACTCTCTCTATCATACCCTCACTCTCCATCCTCAATAGCTCAGCTTCAAATTCTTTGCGCAATGCTAGAGGCACTGTGCGTAGTTTAGCAATTTTAGGAGTGGCTCCCTTCTTTAATCTAATTTTATGCACAAATCCTCTCAGACATCCCAGTTTCTGTTTCTTACTCACATCCATCACTTCCATGGCTTTGCCTTGTGCTTCAACTCCCTTAGCCATGAGCACCTGTTCAGGATGACCTGCTTCCAACCTGATTTTTAATGCTGCCTGGTCACTTCAGGATAGCAGCTCACCCCCTTTGGAAGCTACAAATATGGTGGTAATGGATTTCCTCCCCTTGAATTGGATTTCTCCCTCAAAACATCCTATGATCTCAATGGGGACATCACCATAGGCATTAGCTTTGACTTCATTCTCCCACACCGTGCAACTGCAAATTGTCTTTCTACACACCTACACTGATCAGTGTATAGCCAGCACTGCTGTCCATTAGTATCCTTTCTGCTATACCTGTAATTATAACCTCAGCATACGGTTTGGGTACCTTCACTTTCCCGGCTACTGCATTGACCGAGAACACCACTTCTCTGCCTATATATTGAGCATCACACACATTGTCATTGGCATTGACCACATTAATTTGCGTGGGAGCAAAATGTTTGCAACATCATGCCAAATGTCCCTTCCTTCCACACTCATGCAGAATACTCTCTATCAACAGCTAAGTGTGTGGTGCTCCCACATTTAAAACACCTCTTAATGGGAACACCTCTATCACTCTCTCTGAACATGCTAGTGCCCCTCACAGGTGCTTTCATGTCTCTTCCAGACATCCAAGGTCATCCCCCACTCCTACTATCTGCTGAGCATCGATCGTCTGTTTTCTGCTCTTTCTCATGGTTTTTGGGACCATCCATCAAATACAGTTTAGGTGGTGGTGCTCTATAAAATTTGTGTACAGAACCTTCTTCCAACCTTGGTTTGTCTGGACTGATCACCCCCTTTGTCAGACTGAAGATCCTTGATACATTTCTCTATATGCTCCACCATTTTTGCAATTTCTATTGCCCTTTTTAGTGATGGATTGCGCTCTTTCCACAGTTCCTTCCTTATATTGTCATTGACACACTTAATCATTAATTGATCCCTTAAATGTTTGTTGTGACAATGTGTGAACCTGCATTTTAATGCTAAACCCCTGAGAGCTGTTATAACTTCCTCAATACTTTCACCTTGCCTCTGTTCCTGAGTACCACATTTCCAACATTGCAATATGATGTTCTCTTCTATCAAAATGTTTTTGTCTAGTTTAGCTAAAGTGTTCTCGAAGTGGCCAGCAGCCCCTAGCTCCGCTGGTTCTGGCAATTTCCTTAACAAGTCCTGACCAGCTGAGCCCAAACAGTGAAACAATAATGCTTTGTTTCTCTCATTAGAATAATTCGCCCCAAAAGCTGCCAATGCATACTTGATGAAGACCTCCTTTCAATCAGCCCATCTGATCCTGGGCTCTCCTGGTCTAGTAAGAAAAAACACTGGGGCTGGGATATTGTCCATGATGAGTTGAGTTTTAAATACCAATAATGTCTAATGCTTTAGCAGCTCCCTCCAAGCCTGGTGAAACTTACTCTCCTGAACCACTATGCACGCAGGTCCTAACTTGCTTCAAGTATGTCTTGTTGTTATCTACAAAATAAAGTTCAAACCATCCACAACAACTGTAGCCAACCTTAGAGACAGAACAAATGAACAACACAGCGTCCCATGCTCCTTAATGCCTTGCTGCTGTCCAAGTCAAATGAGGACATTGTTCCTGCTTCCTTTGTTCCCTAGGGAGTGAAACGCAGCTGCTGGCACCTTGCACTAGCACCCAAACAGAGTTCATCAGGTCTGTGATTGCGCGACACTCTCACCTGACATGCGGATGCCTAATTGGGCAATGCGTGCTGTGGTACCATGCCCACATGACGCATTACCAATTCAGCAATTTGGCAGCTGCGTGTAGCACTTCCTGCTACGGTACTGATTTGCTGGACGGAGTCAGGTGACTGCAACTGCCTCTACTATGCAGCAACGCCATGTCTAGCGCTTCCCCCAGAGCTCCGTGCACATTTTGGGACTGCCCGTGAGAGGCGGGTTGAAGCCTCCAGCTAGCTCACAAATCGCAGTTATCTGGACCCTCAGCGTCACTGGACCGAACTGCCGCTTCTGTGCCAGGTCTGACCCACACCTGGGTCAACCATCCCTCCACTTCGGCTGAACATAAAGAGCCAGGGGTTGTCTTCCACAAGCCCAGATCCACGTCGCCAATCTGTTGGAGGTAAGGCTCTCCATGAATTGTAGACCACACATGGATGACCATGAAGAAGGGTTTTATTAAGATACTAACATAAGACAACCCCCAGCTGCAGTGAGATCTGCTCTTTAACTGTGAAACCTGGAGCTTCTCAACGCCCTCACATTCTAGCCTCACATCATAACATGTTTACTTGGAATCCGTAACCATGCACGAGATTCTCTGCACCACAATGCTAATGAATTCTAGAGACTTAATGCCCTAAGGCTGAATCTATGTTGGTATGGAGTTACAAGCACTGGGGTTGGCAGTGATGACAAGAGACCTCCCCTAACAATTTACTGTAAAGGACCCATGAGCAAACACTTGTAAATTCCTCCACAATTCATGAATATGTGGAAGAGTTGAGGAAGCACTTACAACATGCATTTGCATTTGTGAAGCAGAATCTGGAGAAGCCTGCTGATAGTGCAAAAACATACTATGATAGGAAGCCATCTGTAGAGGAATATGTGGTGGGAGACCAAGCTTAAAAATTCTACTTTGGAAAGAGCAAACATAAACATTCTAATTTCTTGCAGCATGGAAAGGGCCCTTTAGAATAATAGACAAGGTTTGCCTCCCCTGTGGTGTACAAGATAGTTAAAAAGGAGGATGAGATGGCAGTGGAACCATTTGTCCATGTAAATCAAATTAAGCCTTTTCACCGGAAACATGAGATGAAAAGGCTTGTGCAAGTTGAGGCTAGTTAAAAGAAAATAATGAGTGCAGAGTGAAAATTGAGCTAATTACAGAATCAAGGTAAACATTAAAATACATGGAAAATACTAAGGGGTTCGGGTATGAAGAGATATAATGTGGGGAGGTGTGTTTTTTTTAAATTACTTTGTTTGCATGATATGAAATGCATGTCTTTGATTTGTATAATGATAAACTTATTTTCAGCTTTCCCAACAGGGTGGATTATTAGCCATTGCTGATGAGACAATGATAATGATAATCCGATTTTATTTTCAGATATTACAGCAGAAGAGGGATGAAAGAAATGTGTGGTTCTAGATAGTTAATTCGTTTTTTTTTTTTTAGTTTAGAAAACGAATTCCTTGGCCAGGAAGCGCCGGATGCTTGGAGCGCTGGACCTCTGGAGGATGCCACTGTACCGGAGGACCGGGGAATGCCCCCCAAACCGAAGAGGGGGTGGTGAAGACAAAGTCTTCAGGAAGCAGGAAAATAATAACCAGATATGAGGGCTGGTCACTCATGGTGCTGTTAGTGCTGCGCGTGTCAAGTACTATGGTCACAAAATCACAAGTTGTGATTGAACCCGGACCAGCATCCGGGATTGCGCTAGAGGAGACACCAGGATTCATCTTGGGAAACAGGAGATTAAAATACCAAAATATGTATATTAGCCTAAATGCTGATCTCATCATTGAAAAGTTTTTAATGAAACAGTCATTTCATGGATCAGGTGAGAGACTGGGTGCAGCCGCGGAAGGAGGAAGCTCGGAGAACAACTAGGGAAATTGCCATGCAATTAGAAAATACTTTTATCAGTTCATCTGTTATTAAGAGAAGGAGGGGGATGCGGGTAGCACGTGGTAGGAAAGATTCTCTTTACTGCACCTTTCCTTCCATCTTCATGGAACCCCCAAAACTTTTGCTTTGATTTTTCAATCTGACCTGTACTTTTTGCAGCACAGTGAAGACTTAAGCTTCACTCTACTGGCCTTTGCTCACATGTTATGGGGAAACTGATATGTCCTCAAGGCTATCAGTACTGGGAAACAGTGTTTCCCTTAGTCTTGTGACTATGTTGCTACTCGTGGATACTTTTGTATTACATGTGGTAACTTTTTTATCATTGCACACAGCAGCTTACTCTGCAGTGCAATGGGGTTCATTTCTGTTTTGCCCTAGACTAACAGTCAAAGGATATTTTGGTTATTCTGAGGTGCTTAAAAGATGGGCTGGTGGCAGCAGTGACTTTTCCCCACTTTTTGGGGAATTTCCTGTTAGCTTATTTGCGTTTGCCGCGTTTGGCTACTTTCTGTGGCTACTGGCCAAACATGGCCGTGCCACGAGGTTTTTCGCCTATTCTTTTTGCATCTTGTTGTTTTGCCTTCTTCCTGGCCTCAGAGGTCAGAAAGATCCTTATAAGGACTTCCAGTGCCCGGGAAAGCAGCAGCTTTTGGCGGGCTACTAGAGTGCTTTGTGTGTTTGCAGGCAGGATGTGGGCTGGGTCAGTCTGACCCTAATACACATCCTGGTTTCTGTGTGTCTGAGTAGTATGCATGCGTGTTCCCACCGGTGATCCTGATTGGAAAAATGTGGGGTGTGTGTGTGGGCTAGTTCTGCCATTGGCTAGTGGGAGTTTTGACTCCTACCTGGCATTTAGGTTAAGAAGAGGGCCCCTGCATCTAATTCTCAGAGATCCTGGAAGAACCTGAAGGAGCCAAGAATCCGCCCAGCTGAGAGGACCCACAAAGAAACCTGTAACCTGTCTGAAGGAGGCCTGGCATCCAACTTCTGCTGCAGTCCTGGTGGAGCCCTGTCTGTCTCTTGAGCTCCAGTAGGCCTCCGAAGGTGCTACGACCCCTGGATTGGAGGGATCATCCATGCCTGAATCCTAATTGGTGCCCAGTGCAAAAACCGCCTTCGGAAGTGCCCGGGAATCATCCTGTGGCTGACCAGCTTTGTTTTTGGGCTACCGGATTATCTTCGTTGACGTTTCGAGTTTCCATCTGAAATGTGGAACACCCTCAGCTGCCACTGCAACGACACCCTTAGGCATCCTAGCACCAAGAGGACCCAAGAAAGACCAGAAAGTCCGACCATGGCTACTGAGTCCTGCTGCATTGCTGTGCGCGGCATGCACGGTCCAAAACCTGCTTTTCTGACCCACCTCCAGTCCTGAGAAGGGTGTTGCATCATTTGTTTCTGCATTTCTTCATCAAGAGTCTTTGCACCAGCAAAAGATCCTAACCGGAGAATCACTCAAACCTGCAACCCGTGAAAATTGTGGACCACAGAATTTGGCGGGAAAAGCAAGCCAGGACACCCTTCCTTTGTTCTGGAAAGTCTTGGGAAGATTCAGAGTGAGGGGGGTAAGTTATTGAGCTTTTAACATACCCCTACACTCCCATTGTAAGTCATTGGACTTATAATACTCTTTATCTAAAACCTATTGGCTTTGCCAATACTTGCCTTGGCAACACTTCTAACTGTTGGGGCGTATTTTGGACACTGTCTATCTTGAACCCTGGGTCTAACAATCCATCACTGGACCCCAGAGACCCTACCTACATTTTCTCCTGCCTCCTGAGTGTTGTATCTTTGTATCCTGAACAATAGGGCACAATGTCCCAGGCAATTTAGGGTTGGACAATATTAGTTAGGGGTAAATTCTCTGTGGACCTTTTTGTGTTTAATACTCATCTATTCATTCCCTTGCAGGAGTATCTTGAGGTGTATTATGCACTTGAACCTGTGATTGCATATATGTATTTTAGTTTGATGGTATTGGTTGATAAGTCTATATGCTTGTGTTCATTTTTCTTATAGTGTATTTGGCCATAATAAAATAACTGTATTTTTATACATCCTGTCTAAGGGTAATTTGTGACTCCCATTGTGTGACCTCATTGTGGACCCTTTACAATCTCACCCCACTGAAGATCTTAGCCTAGACCGCCTGTTAATGCTACCTTAAACTGGTTTGGCTACAGCTTCCCAGAGTTGCCCCTGTCACAATATAGGTTGGCCTTCTATACATCTGTCCACCAGGCCAGAGTATAGGTAATCAGTCTTAACAGCAGGTCTACTCATGGCCTCTATTGTGATGACCATTATTGGAGCTGTGGTGGGCACAACAATGTCCACAGCCAATGCTGTGTATGTGGGTACTTTAAGTGCTAAACTACAGGAGTTAGCTCATGATTTAAAAATATTACAACAAACATTAGATGGAATTAGAGGTGGACAAATCAAACAGATCAAATACGTAAACAAAACTATTCTAATTTGAAATGAACAATCCAAAATGATAGAACATAACACTAATGTCATTGTTAAACACTATAAATTACTGTAAGATATTGTAAATGTGATAAACCCAATTGAAAGGATGCTGGGGAAATACCTGAGGGAAGTTCAAAGTGTTATATCCCAGTTAATTCAAGGAAATATACCTATGTACTTTGTGTCATCTGATGTCATCCATCAAATGATAGCACAGATCACACAAAGGGAAGTGGAAATGGTGCAGGCGAAGATCACCTTCAAGATGGGGAGTGCAATACCTCTATACATAAACATGGAAAGGATGGAAATAGGATTTTTGTTAAGCATTACATACATTGCTCCTGAGTTAATCTACCAGACAAAAGTCATGCACAATGTAGGGTTTTAGAAGGATGGGAAATATATTAAAATAAAAACTCCGGAGATTATAGCCTTTCAATCTTGGGAACCTGATGTTATCTGATTCCAAATATGGACACGTGTGTAAAATTCAAAGAACAACATTATATGTGTTCAGGTACGCCATGTGTGGGTTGAAATCAAATCCCGGGGTATATGGGGATGTGAAGTGGTCATTAGTAATTGTTAGGGAGAATTCTCTGTTTAGGCTGAATTTCCTAACCTAGTGAGTCCCCCAGCAGCTTTGCTGGATTCCTGGAGTTTGTATTTTTCATCCTGCCAAGAGTGAGACTCTTTTTCCTCCCACTCTTGGTCATGAATGTGGTTGATTTCTTTGAATGTCAATGTGTTCTATGGGCTATGGGGTCTTTTACTCCATAGGGCCTCATGTGTTTTGCTATGAGTGTTACACCGCACCCTCCGTGCCATAACACTGGGGTGTCCTAGAGGATCCCCACCATAGACTCCATACCCTGGGACTGACTACTGTCTCCCAGGGCATGTAAAGTCACCATTGGCTTTACTAGACCTAAATTTACCAACAGAACTAGTACAAACCATCCTATTGTGGATGTGCTGGTAGGGGGAATTCGATTACCCCTGGGTCTGTTGTTCGAGGGGGCACTGTCCCCCCTCGTCGAGTTTTGGCTGGTGGCAGTGGATACTACTTTTTATATTCGACCGCGAATATATTCCTATGGGATTCTTCCCATTGTTGGAACCTAATACTTTTTCGCATTAGTCTCTAACATACCGCCGGTTTATTTGTCTTAAATAAATCCGCCGGTTGGTATTTTCTGCCAGAACTCGGTTTTTAAAATGGCGTATGTGTTCGCCTCTGTAACTCCGAACCAAAGGTTGAGCCCTTTGTTCCACTTTTGGCAGGCTTATGCACAGAAGCACTCCAGAGTGGTGCCATTCTGTCTGGGTACCACAGGGGGTGTGGGAGGGGGTTTTGGGCACCCTGGACTGAGTTGCCTTGCCAACTCAATTCGCACTCTGGTGTGATTGGCCCGAGTGGTGAGCCGCCCCGCTCACCACTTAGCATGTTTGATCGACAGCTAGGCTGAATGAATGGGGGTTTTCTGCATAAAAGCAGGGCTTTTGGGACTGGAACTTCAGAAGTCGCCACAGGACCTAAGAATCTGACGTGGGTAAAGCTGAGCCGACCTGCAACGATGACACCTCCGGTGGAGTCCTGATGAACCGACTCACCACTTCCCAACGACAGAGGAGATCTCCCTGCTGGAGAGTCTTCTTCCCCTGACTGGTGGGAACAACCAGTCCCTTGCTTTTTCTTCGCTTCCAGGATGTCTAGTGGTCGAATTGCCCGTGCTGAGCACCCCGGCAACCGGATAGCCACTAACCACTGTACCGCGACCAAAAGGTGGTGACTTGTGACTGAGCACTCCGCGGCTGGTCTCTTCCCTGGTGGTGCAACGATCTTGCATCCATCACCAGGAACAACTGCCCCCGCCGGAGCTGCCCCTTCACTCTCAAGGTACTGTGTCGCCTGGCTTCCCTTGTAACAGTTAGCGTGAGGTGTCTTAAATCCTTACCTTTCCATTGGGTCGCCTCCAGACCTTCTTAAACTTTTGTTCTAAACTGGTCCAACCTTTCTGTGACATTTTGCTACAAAGACTTGAAGTGCATTTCCACTGTGATACTTTTGGGACATACAGCCTTGCCTCTCTCCGAGTGGGCCTGGCCTCTGAACTTTGTGATTTACAGTAGACCCTGCCTTGTTCGCCTTGCATTTGTTTCGTAAAAGTGTTGGTACTGAGTTGGTTTCATACCCTGCCTTTTTCTCTCCCTTTCTAACGAATACTAGAGTGCCATCTAGGTTAAAACATTCACCTCTGTCTGCAAATAAGTAGTGCCGTTGAACCTAGACTTTTCAAAATATTGTTATGGGATTGATATATGCTTATAATAACTGTGATTGAAGCTGTTTGCCATATAAGTGCCAGTGTGGCACTTGAGGGAAGTCTGACTGCTCAGCCACAGCTACCAAGTGAATCTGTGTGGTACAGACTGCTACCAAGTGGGTTTACTGCCAAACATCTGTAGTCCTAAATCTTTTGCAGTGGTCCCAGAGGGAACTGCACAGGTTTCTGCCTAAGAGTAATCCCAGGATTGAAGAACTTGCTCAGGATAAGTTGATTAAGGATAAATGGTTGGTGAGCACATCCACGAAGAATTATAGACATTCATATTAATCATGGGTCTTTTATTGTGAAACAATTGAAAATAGTCTGTTCTACATATCTGTTCCAAAGAATACAGTAGTGTTGGTAGGTTGATTAAATCTGTTTCATGCCGAGGATCGTATATCGGAGAGAAAGGTAGAGAACATTGATTTTTTTCAGAAAAAGTAATTTCCTATTGATCCAGATGTAGAATTTGTATTGAAACATAAGAAGGCATATACAATTAGCATAACATCAATGTGAACAGCTTGGGTTTGATGGAAGGAAATACATTCAATTGGGGACATGGTTTGAGAGAGGTTTGGTGATCTTGGCAGTTCCAATCGTTTTGATTGTGGGAAGGCTGATTGTTCTCACCATTAAAATGAGGATGTTGATTCTGATTCTGATAACAATGGGAAAAGGAAAGATGGCCTGCGGCGCACACATTTTGAAGAGCTTACTTTGTTTTCTACTGCTGTGCTGACACATAGATCACAACAGTAGAAAAAGGAGGGAGATGTATGGACACTGTAAGCAATGATATTACATTCAGAGGAGGCAGTAAAATAGTGACAAGGGGATTAATGTGGAAGATACAGACATCAAATAGCTGGTGCACATTACAGATGGAAAGATACACATTCTGGCAATGGCACATTTTAAAATGGTATACTTCAGGGTAAACAGGTCAACTGTCCAGTTTGCACTGTGTAAATTCTAACCTGAATTAACCGATTAACAGCCCTTCCCATTAATAAGTAACCTGTCTTTAACAAAGCAGTGCAAAGCAGGCTCAGTTGACTTGTAGTGATTGAAGTGCATTTCTGCAATAGAATTAAAATGTGCAAAGGCATTTTACTGGCTATGTGATCTCATTCAACATTGCACAAACTGCTAGGAATGTATGCACTGTTGAGAAAACACTGCTGTGTGCAGGAAATGATTGTTGCAAATGTATTTGCAACACTTTTCTTCAAGGGGAAAATACTAAGGCCAGATGGGGTGATGGTGCACATAAAAAAAAAAGGCCGGGTCTTGTGAGATTGACAGGGATAGCACTCAAATTCAGGAGACAGAAGGTGTGTGGGCAGACAAACAGCAGACAGACTAGCAAGAGTCATGCAGTGCAGAGAGGCAAAGCTTTTCCTGGCAGACTGCAGACTGAGGAGAAGGGCTGTAGACGGGGGAGCAGACATCCTGCCAGAGAGGTTGTGTACTTCTATCTGGATTGCTTCAGTGTGCGGGGGTCACAAAACTTTACATACTGGCATGACAATAAAGAGGGGTTTCCTGTCATAACAGTGCAGAATTCTCACTCACACCCAACATGAATATTCCTGTGATAAGTGAGGTGCATGTACGAATGAATGCATTTTCAGACAGACAGAAAGGGTTCTTTTCATGTCAAAAATTCTATGTGAAGCAAATGGTTTTCTAAGAAGTTACATGTTTTTGTTAAGCTTGGCTCCTGCCAATTCTCACGACCCAAGGTGAGAGTGGTTGAATACATTTCATTTTGTCCTTGTGCTGTGTTCCGCAACCAGTCCTCCATTACTGGTCTCCCCCTGTCCCCTGAAGCACTCCCTTGTGCACCCTCTTCTTAAGAAACCCTCTGCCGACCCTTCCTGCCTGGCCACCTATCGCCCAATCTGCATCGCTCCTGCCAAATCTCACCACCTAAGGTTGGAGTGGGTTGAATACATTTCATTTTGTCATTGAGCTGTGTTCATTTTGAAATTATCTTTCTTGCTGTTTATTCTTGCTGATCCACATTTGCACAGATAATTGTATCGCTGTTTAATGTTGCTTTTCATGATCGGTAATTTTATTTGCCCTAATAAATATACACTATAAAAGTCACTGCGTATTTTGATACATTGTTTTGGTGTTTGGGTTGTGTCATTTGATTTATTGTGAGTTGTGTAGCCTTGTAGATAAGTCACTGGGGGTGACAGTTAGCACTGTCAAGATTCCAAGTGTAATAAGCCTGGTAACCTGCATTTAGAGTTGACCCTAAATAGAATACAGGTTTTAGAGGGGAGCATTGTCACACCATATAGGGCATTACCATAATAACGCTATACCACTTTACCACCATAAGAGAATACCACAACATTAGGTATAGCCCTCTGACAAAATCAGTAACATGGTTAAAGAAATTAGTAAGGGGTATATGCTCTCCTGTGCCCTTGTGCGTGGTTTCAAGACACCAGGCTCACAGTGACACTCTGGAACCGTGGAAGACTTAAACACCTGACCAGCACTGTGTCAAGGATGTGGTCATCCCTTAGCATATTTCACGCTAAAGAGTACCATATTGCCACTGCATATTAAAGAACACACATCTGGCAAATCTCTCCATACATAATTTGTTTGTTGCCTTTCACACATTCTTTCATCAACATGACTACTCTTGGCCATTCTGATTGGCAGTCTGAGAACTACTACTCAGAAATGTGTTTTGTAGGAGAAATTAAACATACTTCTGGACACTGAAATCAGACATGCTTTCAGAGGTCATTTGAGCATGTCTCAAATTCTTCCAGACCTGTACAGTTGAATCTGAAATATTATATATTAACCCTGCCCTCAGGTAGACTCTCCTTTATCTACAGAAAATGTTAAACTAACTGTTAACTTTCTTTACAATTCTTTCATGTTCAAGTATTATTGAAGCATCATGAACACAAACTTTCACAACGATTATCTCTCTCTATTTTGCCTACTGTTTTTTTGTCTTTCCATATTCATTATGTTTTTGTTACCATATTGTATTTCTTCCTCCATCCTTTCTCTTTTTCCCTTTCATCAAAGACTATTGGCTGTGGCTCAGTAGACTAATGCATCCACTACATTGTTCTTTGTTTGACCTCATTGTCACAGGTTCGAACCCCAGCAGGTCCACTCAGCTCTTCTTCCTTCTGAGGTTAATAAAATGAGTACCATTAAGTTGGGTACCAAGAAAAACCTGTTATCTGTCATTAGCGCCAAGATGGCCTTCTAAGGGTGAAGATGCACTCTACAAATACACCTTTTATGTTATCTCAAACATAGGAGGAGAAGGCACAATATGCATTTTATGCTCTTAGACTACTACAGTGGTGATTTAGCATCCTGGTACATCCTCCTTATTCATTCTATAATGTCGGCTTCACAGGTAACTTTTTTTTTCACATCTCCTATTATATTGTAGTTTTTTTAAACACTGTTCTTCAACAGCTCATCAAGGTTCACAACAGGCCCCCTTGTATCCCATTTAAGAGCTTATCATTATACCCTTTTCAAGATAACACCAATGTTTCCCAGTACTCCATTGCTTTCATACACATCCATGTTTGAACCTGTCACCCCATTCCTACTTGTCTTGTGGGTGTAAACCATTGCATGCAACATGGAAACAAATGAAAAAGAAATACATCAGAATCTTGACCTTGCCATACCATTAAATGTTCTTCCATGCTGCCTTGTGGATTTAATAAATATATTGATTTCGATCCGTTCAACCGCACATAACGTTTGTACTGACACAAAGAAAACAAGCAAATCCTTTCTGTGGCAGTATTTCAAATGTGAGTTTGTTCATGTTATTACTGTATGCAGTGCTTGATTTGACTACTGGGTACACTGGAGATTGTCTGCCTGTCCTCTAAATGAATGCTGGGCCCCTTTTTCAGTGGTCATAGGGGTGTTTTCCTAAAGTCCACTTGAAGTAAGTAAATCTATCCCTTGGCATACTGGGCACGACTCTTAGGTTCTGATCACGAATTTGGGGTATCCCGGCTGGGATACCGCCCAACTTTATCATCGTCACTGCCCACCCGTCCGGCGGTATTACTGCCGGATCACAAGTTGAGTGCTAACTGTAAGTGCCCAAAGATATATGGTAAGTGTATTTAGTTAGCAAAACCACATAAGATAACATATTCTTGGAAGGAAAATGGTTGGATAGTCATACCGGAGCAGAGCTTAATGTTCTGGAGGCGTTAACTGAGCAAACTAAAGCTTTTAAAGTCTGATCCCTTACTCTATGCAAAAGTCAGTTTGAAGAGGGCTCAACGTCTTACGAAGCAGCAGACAAGCAACAGTTCCTGAGGATACTTTCAATCTCTTGGACAAGATGCTAGAAGAGACCATGTTAAAGGACTCTCAGATGTAAGAGATGACACCCTGGACACCTCTTTGTGCACTCCAACACTCTGGAGCGACTTCTTGGTTCAAGGTGAGCAATATCTTTCACCCCACAGTACCTTAGGTTAGAAGAAATGCTCATAGCTGGATTTTCCTCTGTGCAGCAGTGATGGTCCTTGTCTCCTGATTCAGCGGTCTGGTGATGAAAGGAAGGACTCTGAATGGGATGTCTCAGCAGCAATCTCGAGAGAAGACCCCAGGCATGGATTTCTCCATCTTCACTGGTCAGTCTGTGGTTTTGGTTCCTTTTATGCAGCACCAAACAAAGGAAGGCTTTTTGTGAAGCGCTGTTGTTAAGGGCTGTCTACGGCTGGATTTGCTGCTGCCTGCCTTGTGGATTGCTGTACTCCTGTGCTCCTATGCTACGAGGCAACACCTGATACTTCAAAGGAAAGGAGAAAGAAAGAAAGGACATTTTCTGTTGCCTTGTTGATCCCGCCCCTCCTACCCACAATCCATACAACCCAGAAATCTTGCGCTTTATGCACGCGCGCTTTTTGTGAAGCGCTGTTGTTAAGTGCCGTCTACGGCTGGATTTGCTGCTGCCTACCTTGTGGATTGCTGTACTCCTGTGCTCCTATGCTACGAGGCAACACCAGATACTTCAAAGAGT
This sequence comes from Ambystoma mexicanum, assembly GCF_040938575.1. NCBI lineage: Eukaryota > Metazoa > Chordata > Amphibia > Caudata > Ambystomatidae > Ambystoma > Ambystoma mexicanum. Next base: position 1,244,457,135 of record NC_090930.1, on the reverse strand, counting down.
ACGGACATTCTTGCAAAAGCGAATTATGCCAGCTGGCATGAGTGACTGACTCATTGATTTTGTTATCCCTCTTTCTATGGAAAGGAGAAAGAAAGAAAGGACATTTTCTGGTACCTTGTTGGTCCCGCCCCTCCTACCCACAATCCATATAACCCAGAAATCTTGCGCTTTCTGCGTGCGCGCTTCTTGTGAATTGCTGTTGTTAAGGGTTGTCTATGGCTGTCCACGGGGGTCGAGGGTGTTGAGAGGACACAGTGCTTTTATTTATTTATTTATATACTTATTTTTCTATTTTTGAACTGAGGGCTTGTGCCTTTTCTTAGCGCCTCCCCTTTGCTTTTCTATTTTCTTTCGTTTTTATTTCTGCTTTCATTGTTTGATCTTTCTTAATTCTATGTTTGCTTTTGCTTTAATTTATTACTGATTCAACTTATCTTAGTGGCTAAATTCAAGTTGCTTAAGCCAAGACACCAGTTTAGCGATTTTATCACAGCATGTATACTTTAAAAACTAATATGCCAGATACGCTAATTGGTCCCAATATGGTGGGGGTAGGCCCTAGCACTCCTGTGCCCAAAAATACATTACCCTGACTCCGGCAGCCAAAAAAGACCTAATTATGAATGATATCAGTAATTATTGTGTGTTACGCAGCTCGAATTTAGGAGCCGGGAGAGTCGGGGGCAGAAAGAGGTCTAGAGTTTCGGGATCCACAGATGAGCCTCGCACAGATCATTGAGGATGTAAATCTGGTGCTGACCATGATTTAGGCAAAGAACAAAGCCTGCCAAATACGGGTAAATCAGAGAACTATGCATCTCCAAGAGCTGCAGGTTCTAATACTAAAACAGGTTCTTGTAATGTCACACATGTTTCAATATCTGATTCATCGGAGATAGATGAGAGTAATAACTTCTCTACCCCAATGATGAACAGTGGGGTTCCTCTGCTCGATTTGGCCCAAACCTCTATATCTGACTTGTCTCTCCATGCCAGTTTTTCAAAGGGGCTACGCGAAGACAATTTAGCAAGCATCCCTGCGGGTACATTATGAGAAGGAGTCTATTTCCATTTGTCCCTCTGTCTCATTTGTAGCCCCAACACCAAGTCGGCCTAAACCCTTGTCTCAGGCACAAGAGTCGAGACCACAACCTCCTTTACTAGATATTACACTAGCCGCCATTAATACGGCTATAGTGACGTTAGGACGGTTATTTGAGATGCTTGACCAAAAGATCTCGCATCAAGCGCTCCAAATTAACCGCATTATGGAATGGATTGAAAAAGAAACATTGCTTGCCACTAAGAAGTCACAACTGGAAGGAGAAAATCAGCTGTCGCCTAACGACATTGCGCCTGCACTTCTGAAATCTCATGAAGATATCTCCATAGTGCCCACCCCTGTTCTACCAATATTCACTAAAATGATTCGATCTCCTAGTACCCTTGGTGAGACTGTGGATTGCAGAGTGAACTAAGCTTCAGCAAACATGGGACTGACAGTTCCCTCTCAGAAAATGTACAACATATTTCAACCCAAGAAAGGAATTAAAAAACCTTTGAAGACTTATTAGAAAAAAACAGCTGGTTCAACCAACACAAAGGAAATTAAGAAAACAAAAAACATTAAGAACTCAGAAATAACTCCTAACTCATCTTCCAGACAATTTATTAAGAAACTGTGGATGTCCCATCTGCCAATGGCGAGCTCTGCGGTCATAAATAAATATAAGCTAATGCAAGAGAAAAATAGGTGTATGCCTGGCCTCAACAAGGAAGTTGGAGGTGGTCCACCGCATCAACCTCTTGATGATCTAGTTGATGAAATATCTAAAACACACCCCCCCACAGAAAAGTAACAATGGGGTGGTAATAGCACCGACTACATCAAAAACAAACATTGAACAACTCCAAGCGAGGACACTGGCAGATTAAGAAAGCCAGAGCCTAGCATTACGCAGGAAAGAAATTCGAGAAGCGGTAGATGCCTATTTAGAATCACAAGCACAGAGCTACAACCAGCAGAATCTACCTATCTCTAAAAATATTGATGGAAATAAAGGAGGTTCCTTCAAAAACCCAGATGATCACGAAAGAGAGGCGCTGGCAAATACCATGGACTGCTCATGCCATTTGACCCAGAGTGCAGACACTCCAACGATACAAGGGAGAGGGGACTCCTATTCAACTGCAATTACAAAACCGCATCAGATGAGAGCACAAGAACAACCGGATTTGAACACTGACCAAAACAGAACGCACCAACAAGTTAATTCAAGACCAAAAAAGGATCAGTACACTTTCATTGTAAAGTGTCGACCTGCACCTTTCCAGCAATACACGCTGTGCCGGGCAAATATTTTGAATATCTTCAAAGACACGTCCCTGCTCACCGACCTGTCCACAGTCGACGTGGCACGGGTGGAATTTCCAAATCTGTATCAACCTGAGATGGCGAGATTGTGGATTTCTTCAGCATTGGTGGCGAGGATAATCTGGGAGGCTAAAGAAGAGTTGTTTGATCTAGGCTTTATAATCACGCAAGATCAAGCGGCATCTAAAACCTCCGAGCACACCAAAACCATAATAAATAAATATATTAGTGGTATCCGGCTAAGGCCCTTAGCATCAAACTTGCAAGTTGGAATACCAGAGGCCATTCGCATTTAACGATCTCCTTAGCAAAACATCTTAGAGATTTTGACATATTAGTGTTTCAAGAAACCTGGTTGAGGAATCCGCCTGTCTGGAATGATTATGACATCTCACTGGTTCCAGCATTATGGGCCTCTAAGGGCAGACCCACTTTGGGTCTGATGGTGGCAACTAAAGTGAGCTCCTCGTGTACATTGCGCCCTTGGGCTATATTTACCCAATGCATTCAATTAGTTCAGATCTCAATCAGAGAGCAGGTCATCGCCTTTATTAATATTTACCGGAATCCATCGGCCATTTGTGATAACCTCTTGTTGAGAGGAATAATCGATATTCTCGATTTAATAGCTGTGGATAACGAAGTAACAAGCATTATTGCGGCGGGTGATCTTAACATGCATTGTTTAGTTAAAAGTGAAATGACGAAATCAGTAACTACTAAATGGAAGAATTTAATGGATGAACGACAACTAAAAATGCTCAATGGGGCATTTAAGGGAGACATGCCCCCGCAGGCAACTTGGTCAAGAGGCCTAAGTGAAAGTACCATCGACTATATATTTACTGATAGGTCATTATTTAACAAAATTGACCAATTTTAATTAGTTAAGCAACTCTTCAGTGACCATGATATTCTGACGATGTCATGGACCTGGGGAGACAAAGCGTACAGTGCTTCAAAGAGATCACTATACTCACAATTTGGAAATTAACAACAATAAAACGAGATTTTAATGGAATGAAGATAAGCTAGCCCATTTTGACACCATATTGAAGCGGAATGTAATAAACTTCAAAGATTCTCTCTACACAACTGCATTACTGGAATTTAAAAACTGCAATGGGCAAGACGCGAGCCAAAAACCAAAAGACCATTGCTTTGATCAGGAACAAAGGGAAAGAAAGGCAGAAAAGTGGCGCAAATTGAATTCACTGAAGGTTTTACCTTAGGAAGACAGAAAGTCTGCCCTCCAATCCATAAAATGCCGATATAGAAATTGGACACGGGCAAGAAGAGCCACCAAATATCAGAGAGATGGTGAGACGATGCTGAGAACATGGTCCTCGAAAAAATTCAGCTGACATGTGGTCACTGTTGAACAACGTGATAGCAAAAAAACAACTTGCGGCGCAAATCAATAGGGTGTCTGAAGATCAATGGCTCACACATTTCCACAATCTATATAATTTGTCACAATGGCTATTTCAAACACCACCAGTAATTGAATGTGACATGTGGCAGCTAAAAATTGAAATAGAGGATATCGAGGAGTTCATTATAAAATCTTCAAGTTCACGAGCTCCGGGCCTGACGATCTCACCAATGCTATCTTGAAAGCACACCCACATGAATGGGCTAGGATTTTACATACTATCTTTTTGAATGTTGTCAAAAACAAGGAAATTCCTTTTCATGGCACAAAGCAGTGGTAATCCCATGATATAAAAAGGGAAATCACTCTATGCCACAAAATTACAGGCCCATATCACTGCTTGACGTCATAGGGAAAATCTTCTCCCGATGAGTGTTGTGAGATTTTAACTCTTGGACCGCATTACATCACAAGAGAGACCCATGCCAAACAGGCTTTGTACGAGGGATGGGCACGAGTGTCAACTTGATGTCACTGTATGCAATTCAACATCAGGCCCAAATCAATACGCAACCCCTGTACCTTGCCTAAATTGACTTTCATGAGGCCTTTGATTCAGTCTCCCAGGAGATTTTGAAGCAGAAATTGCAACGAGCCAAGTGTCCGGCCACTATTATTGATATAATTAATAAAATACACTCTGAAACATCGATCCAAGTGAGACTGAATGTTGAAGGTTTGTTATCAGCCCCTGTTCCTACTTAAAAGGGGCTGAGACAGGGATGCATTCTGGCATCCGCCCTGTTCAACTTCTTCATTCATGATATCCCTGACATTTTTCAAAACCTGACCTGTGATCGCCCTGTGCTAGGGAAAGTGAAGGTTCTGGCACTACTATATGCAGATGATCTGATTTTAATATCAAAAACTCCGAGCAGCCTACAAAAAGCACTCCATGCCCTGGAAGGTTATATTTCGCATAACCAACTGGCGATCAATATTAACAAAACAAAAATCATGATCTATAATGCCCGACCAAGGCAGTCAAATAAATATAGATGGTCCCTGCAAGAGATAAACTTAGAAATAGTCCAACAATATACCTATCTTGGGATGCAAATCAACACTCTACAATCTAACCAAGCACATTTGGTGCTAATGAACCAGAGAATATTAACAACACTCTCGCAATCGAAAATCATATTGTACAAATATGGTAAATTCTCAATAAAACCAATAATTACCTATTATAATCAGAAGACCGTCCCAGTAATTCTATATGGTTTAGAAACTTGGAGGATATTGAAGAGATCCACTCTTGAGAAAATTGAAGGTACATTTTGGAGGAGGGTTCTAAACCTCCCACAGTGTACCCCTAGTGCACTTATTGGGTATGAAATTGGATAGTTATCCCCATTTGTCAGGTTTCAGTGGCGGCAATGTGCATTGTTTAGAAAATACTTGCTAACAGATCAATCTGAAAACTTGTTATCGGTACTCGCAGAGTATATGTTAAAATCTAAACACCCATTTGCAGAGCAGTGGTGCAATAATGTGCTTGACACCTTGGTAGCAGCAGACATAACAGTGCAAACCCTTATGGAAAACCCAGACAGAGCAAATAAAAAACTGTATCTACATGATTGGATCCAAACTCAAGAATCATGTCTGAGGTATAAAGTCTTCAGAGATAACCCCTTTGCTGGGAAATAATTTGGCCAATGCAAGCCATGTTTGCTCTGGTACCCGAATCCAGTGTTTTGGTTAAGAGAAGGGTTCTTGATTAATCACTAGATTTTTGCCGATTATGTAAAAACAAGCAAATAAGAGAATCCTTATGGCATTTGTTCATGACTTGTCCGGGTGCTGCTGAAGAGCGTGAATCGTTTTTACTAAAACACTGTCAATACAAAACTCTTGATCTAATGGAAAAATGGAATGTGTTTTTTTCAACAAATAGGTTGTCAGTATATATTGCAATCAAGAGATTTTTAGATGCAATTTTTGTCAAATTAAGTTGAAACAAAGTGCTTGCATGAACAGGTTTATGTGAATTGTACCTGTAAATTTAATTTTTGGTCCTTTTTCATTATAAGGATTTTATATTGCCTTGTTTTAATTCAATTTTTTTTTACAAATTGTTAACAATATGAATGTATTTGTTTGTTCTCTTTTATTAATATTCGTATGTTGTAAAGTTGAATAATTCAGCTATATCAACTAACAATAAAAAAAAAACAAAGGAAGTTATTCGCCCCATCGATCTTCTTTGATTCTGGATTCCTGCACTCTGGTGAGGGGACTCAGTTGAGTTGGATCATGTATTTGCAGGTTCACCTGGATCCCAGGAAAGACTTGGATGAATTTTGCCTCTTAAAGACATTGCGCTGCAAATGGGTCAGAGGTCTCCTGGTATTCGCGGTTTGCATCTCTGGAAAGGCACACTATCTCGGGAGAACGGCTCAAATTGCAGTTTGTCTCAGGGATGGTTGGTCCCACCAGCCAAAGGGAAGGAGTCATCCTCTTTGGAGCTTCTCTGTCGAGTAGAAATCGGGGTCAGGACAGCATTGCAAGTTCAGTTAGCCTTTGGGACAAAACTACCCCATTGAGCTAGCTCCCAACCTTGAACCTGACTCAAAGCACCAGAAGGCACTCTGAAGCCTGGCTTGCATCTATGATACTATGCTAGTACATGTGTAACATACCCAATTATGTACATTAAGATCAGGATCTTAAAAGAATAGAGAGATGCTAATTAATAAGAGCATACATTGTGTACCCCACATTAGCGGATGTACCTTTGTTATAAGAGAGGACATTTTCATTTGTGATAGAAGGACTATAACCAATGGACAAAGTGATTTAATTCAATTGACACTGAAAGATAAGGTACTGTTTGATGGGCATTTGAAGCAAGATCCTATTCCCTATCCTATACCCCACCTGGAACTCTGCTCTCACTGAGGCCCTTTTCTCTAAGTGGGTGGCAAGAATAAAATCCCTGGGACAACAATGGTTGAAGTTAGGTGTAATTTGTCACCAATGGGTGAGGAAAGAGAAGCGGTAGATTGACAGGTCCGCCGCAGGCCCTGATTAAATCTAAGGGAATAAGGGTGCTGTTGTGGAATGTTGCTGAGATTGAAAGGTAACTGACAGACCCAGACTGGATGGCCTTCATTTCCAGTAGTAAGACCTTATGCATCCAGGGAATATTGGCTTTATCACGGTCGAGGTATAAGGTTTCAAGGTATTCAATTTCCCAGCGATGAACGGTGCTAGAGGGAGACCATGGGGTGGGGTTATTGACCATAATAATGGTAGTTTCTGGGTGGAAACAGAGATTAGTGATCAGATTACTCCAGACATGCAAAATAATGGATGGGCATATCTCACTTGTGCTCAATTTGTACAACAGGCCCTGTGGGACTAACCGTTTGGGGACGCTAAAACTCCTGCAGGAATTCATTACCTGCCAGGACCACATGACAAATGGGAAGCTCCATATCACAGTCAGGGTTGATTTCAATATGCAGTTTGAACCCCTGAAAGAAATTGAAGGCTATGGGTGGGGGTTTACCTGCAGTGGGAAATCCCTGCCCTCGAGGCTAGTTACCCACAACAGGCACACAAACATGCACTAAATTCATGCACTATATTGTAAGGGCTTAATCTAAGAGCATGCAATGTTAGATGCAGTGGTGATCCCGCTAGTAGAAATATGTTTTTTTGGTCTGACTGTTCTTTAAGGATTGATCTCATTCTTGTGTTGATGAGCGACTGGGAGTTTACTGTGATTGCTTGTAGAGAAAGTGATCATAAACCCTCTTGTTGTTAGTGAGTTTAAATGGTGAGATTTGTGAAATGCCTGTACCAGCTGTACTGATCATGATTACTGGGAATGCCAGGTGTGTTATTAAATGGGATAAAATAGAGGCGGCTCAGCTAAAACATACTATCTACCAAAGGGCTCTGACAAGCATCAGGGGCATACGTGGCAAGGACTTAATTAACAGAGAGGTCCTAGCTGAGTGTGATTGCCTGGTTGCTGACATTAGCCCTTTTTTTTTTTACAAGACCTGCAAAATGAGATAAAGTGGAACAATATGGTAAAGAATGTTTGGTTTGGTGACAAGTGCAGTTTTCCCAAGAAAGCTCTGTCACAATCCCTTGTGGCTGAAGGTAGAGTGAATAAAGAGGAGTTATGTTCTAGCAGAATCAACTATAAGAACAAAATTAGGGAGAAAAGGGAAGAAAGTTGCAAAGCCAAAAGGTATCCTCATCTAGAGGAAGCTACTAGGAGAGAGGCCAAGATATTTTGATCAATGATAATGGGCGCTGATGTCACATCCCCCTGAAGACTGGTTTAATCATTTCTGTGGGTTCTATGAAGATGGTGTGGCTAGAAAATGTGAGAACGATAAGGGTCTTTTGGAATAATGTACAGCGTTGATTGACCATAATAGCCCAACAATGACCATTACATTGGCAGAAGTTAAGAATGCAATTTTGAACTCCATGAATCAGAAAGCTCAGGGCCCAGACAGAATACAAGTCATCTTGCTGAAAGACGAGCCAGATGTGTGGGCACCCATGCTAATGAAACTGATTCAATCAGTGGTTCAACTCAATAAAGTCCCTTATTCTTTGCAAACTGCTGAAATAGTGCCAATGTATAAAAAAAGGTGGGAGGGTAAATCCTGGTAATTACGGGCCTATCTCCCTACTTGATGCCACTGGAAACATCTTTGCTAACGTTGTTTTAAAACAGTTGCAGGAGTGGGTGATCTTGGAAAAACGAATCTCTCATCTCCAGGTTGGGTTTCAGCAAGGAACAAGCACTATCAACCAAAGTTTTTGTTTTTCCCTTATTTTACAAAAATATACAGTACTGAAGAGGATGCGGGTGTATGTTGTCTTTGTAGACCTCCAGACCACCTTTGACTGCATTCCTAAAGAACAGTTGTGGTGGGTTATATTGAAGCGTGTGTGCCTGCCAAACTAGTAGCAATAATGTGCCAGCTTCATTCTAACAACACAGTGGCGGTGAAGTGGGGTCTTGGAGGAGAAAGTCAAAAACAGCTTAGGGTGGACAGGGGCGTGTGGCAAAGCTGTGTCCTTGCTCCGCTACTGTCCTCCCTTTATATTAATGAGGTCATTTTGGAATTGACGACAAAATGTCAGGATGGCAGGCTTGATCCCCTCAAGCTAGGCACTCACATTCTTCTGGGAACTATATTTTGCCTATGATGCAGTGCTTCTGGCAACAACACATATGGGGATCAGGTGCTGCCTGGAATGTGTAGTCGCCAAATGCCCCAAACTAGGCTCGACTAGAGCAAGACTAAAGTACTGTTTTTTTAAGACCAAAGCAATCAAAGTATTGTGCATGCCCTATGATGGTAGACAAGACCAATCTTGAGCAAGTCACCTACTATGATTACCTGGAAGTTAGATTCACTGACAGTGGGGCATGATCCACACAGTGAAATGAATCACAGGTTACTCTGGAAAAACAGTGGCAGACTTCGTAGATCATGGTGAAAGAGCAGTGTCCTCTGTTATTAATATCTATAAAATACAGACTGCCTCGGTGGCTCTTTACAAAGCCGAATTATGGGATTACACTAATTGCCAGAAATTGGGGATTGTGGAGAACACAAATTTCCCGGGAGCTTCAATAACATTTTTTTTAAACGTGGAGAACACGTTTAAAAAAATGTTATTGAGGCTCCCGGGAAATTTGCCGAATGCCTCCTGTTGAGGGAATGTGGCTGGAACAGGTAGTCTCACAGATAGTCTGGAAACCTGTATTTTATTGGATACGGCTATGGGGGAAGTCGGAGCTCCGGAAATACAGAGAGGCCGTTATCAACTTAATTAGTTATCCAGGAGGGCCTTCAATTCCATGGGTGAAATATGCGTGTGTTAGGCCTGAGTGATATGTGGCAGAAGCCAAAGTATTTACCACGCTGTAGTAAAGAAAAGGTGAGATTTTCTGTTAAACAGGCCAGATATCAACTTCTTATATGCTCCTGTTTAGGTTTAAAGAGGGGGCTAGAATGCCGATTGTTAAAAACAGAGCAAGTAACTGAAAAATATTTAGACGTGATCTTGCTGGCATACATACGCACAGCACACACATTGTTCATGTAGGTCAGAACTAGTACTCAGAGGATGAGTCACACAGCGTGCAGGGTTCGGAATTACTAACTTTCCAGCCTCTGGTGAATTTCGCAGTCCTAAGAGACAATCATGGACATCCTTTTATTGTATGATAGATACTAGGACTTGAGAAGACTGTATTTACTGCCTCCATTTAAGAAAGCTTGTGTTATCATGCTTCGGAAGCTCTAGTTCTATGTCAATCAACTTTATCAATTAATGACACCTATTTTGTTGCAAGATTTATTTATCAAGCCTGGTTATGTAGGAATGTTCTGATTGAGCAACAGAAAAAATGAATGTATTGTTTAGTCCTTTTAGAATATTGTTATGTTTTATGTATGAAATATATACCCTGGATTTTTTATGCTGAAGGTACAAGGCCGAATGAAGCAAATGATGATGATGATGGTTATTTTAATGTGCTATTGTTCTATGGGCCGTAGAGACAGTTAAGCCGCCACATTATGTTTTAAAGAAATATTGTTTACGTTGTTTGACTTTTCTGTAAGACTACCTGCAGCGCCCTAATCTTCAAAATTCAGGGTGCCCTTTTCTCTAAAAAGATGTTTATCTCACTACAGGGTAGTGGTTGGTATGTTGATGTCATAGTTTGCCTTTCCTTTTAGTTTAATTAAAGTCTTACTTGTATATAACCTTGATTGGACAATAGTATTCTGTTGGCCCTTATCGTTCTATTGTTGTCTGGATGAAGCTCATAGCTGCACTGAACCCATGCAGCTTTACGAGGTGAAGGAGCCATGCATTTCATAGATCACTGCTGCTCTAGTACAAGTTGGGGGCTAATTAAGAACTTAGAATCCCATCCTCACCACTGTATTCCTGTGAGGCAGTAGCCATTGTGTTAAAGAACCCCGTAATAAGTAGATAAGAGATGCATGCACACAAAGATAAAAGACAATATTTCATGGGTTGAAAAGACAACATTTCATAGGATGTTTGTCAGAGCGGTGACCGCTCTTCTAGTTAGAACAAGGGTGCTGATCCAAAGAGCGGGATATTTGCTAATTTTCTTTCTTAATAAAGGTTCTCCCACACTTCTGCAAAAACCTTGGTTGGAATAGTTCATCTATTAGTCCTTTTGTAATGTGAGTTCTCGTGTCCAGTAGTATACAAAAAAAATACGATAGCTCAAAGATGTTAAGTACACACCTTAAATATGTGAGCTCATCCTGCAGCACATAGATTTAAATCTCGACAAGTGGGACCAGGCGCTTTGTCATTCAGAATGTGTTATATTGAATGAAATTAAATTAGGGCATAATAACCCATAGGACCTCATTTTGCACCAATGCAAAATTTTGTGGTGGGGACCGTGTACATTTGTACTCGCGTATAGCCAGGTCCCCGCTGCAAAATTATCGCCATTTGCACAGAGGAGTGCAAATGTCCAGGGCAAAAGGCAGTGTAAACGTCTATAAACTGACTGTTGTCCTGCAAATGTGCACTCTACCATGTAAATGAGTAAACGCTTCCAACCATGCAAGCATGCTAGGCAGCAATTAATTGTACACGCTGACAGCCACGCGAGCATGGCAGACAGCATGCACACTAGATCCTTATGCAGTCCACCTCCTTTATGCTGCCAGATAAAGCACACTCGCTCCATGGGGATAACCAGCATTTGCACTGGCATGGAAATGCATGCCGGTCCGAATGCTGGGGCATTTGTATGGCAGAGAGGAAGGAAAGCAAAAAAAACACAAGTTGTGTTCCGCCCATCCTCTCCGCCATACAAATTGATGAAAATGGGGCGTGACTTTAAGGAACATATGTAAAAGCATTATGCAAGGCTTTTACGCAGGTTTCTAATGTTGTGCCCACACAAACATTAGCACCATATTCTTGCAGTGCTTAGAAAGTGAACAGCCCGGCATGAAGCGCTACATAAAATAATGTGATATTGTATTAAATGAAAAAATATAAAATAACTCCTTTCCATTGTCTGAGAAATGTATCATGTATTACATTACAATGTTTATTTCCAAGTGTTATCAACATATCTAGCCGGTAACACTAAAATTAACAGGATCTCTAGACATCTTTAACACATCCCCAAACTCTCTAATGAACTCACAAAAATGTAACGCTTCACGATCTAAAAGCAATTTACGGCAAAACAAAACAATTATAAATTCATATAAACATTGTATATGTCTGTCTGCATGAATAAGCCAACGCACATCTTTATTATTATAAGTGCGGTAACCTTAATCTTTTTTTTATTTATTTTTTTTATTTTTTAAAGACGTGTCCTTTTCTGGTAATTGCTGGTACAGAGGCTTCATTAACTAGTACATTATGACAATTTGATTCGCTCCTTGGGCTCTCCCTTTTAAGAGACCATTACACTCCTAATGACCCTGAGCAGAGGCAGCAGTAGGCTTGTTCGCAGCAGGAGGACCAGAGTTAGGCTGTTGGGCCTGATTTATTATACCGCTGATTAAATCTACTGAAGGTGAAGCAATTTGCGGAAGGCTCTGTCGAGCCATGTTCAGTTCGTCCCTTCCTTGGGGTTCACTGTCTCTGATTATGTGATGTATGTCATGAACAAAGAGTAGAACCGTCAAAAAAGAACGCAAAAGAAGAATGGTACTTGTCAAAGCAGTTTATTGTGGCAGTCTGCCTTTCTTTTTTTTAAAAAAAACTTACAGTAGTCTTTTAAGTTGCCACTTGAGGAACCAGACAACTAGTGAGCTCCCTGGAAGATAGGGAGAGCCATCATGGTAATGTTCACGTTAATAAACATGTTGAGAACACACACCTGCCTGTATTTCATTTGCATATTTAGGAAACAGGCTGACCAGCCACAACGTTTAGTAAATGTTGTATGTTACAAAACCTGAAGAAATACAGTGTTTGCTGTTATGAGCACTTCTAAGGGTGGTATTACAGGAACCTTGCACCTGTGCAAGTTCAGTTACCACAATGCCAATGTGCCAAAACGTCTTAGTGAAAAAAAAGAAAATATTAATTCAATGCCTTCTTGCACCAGGGGAAATGAGTATGACTAAGGCGAGCATTCCTCTGGACAAAAATATAAAATTAACAAATATGTTTTGTGCAGTGTTTTTTACTCTAGGGCCACGTGCCCCTAGCGTTGATTCTATTTACTGTGGTGCAATATTTTTGTAATATGACCCATTATCATTGGGTCCCTTGGACAACTAAGGTTCATCAAGTCTGGTGACTCCCTTTGTAGCACACACTATAGCAATTGAACAAAAACGTCATGATAAATAGAAAAAAACATGTTTTCATTTTCGTGGTGACATCCTTTAATGATGCAAGCCGTGCCTTATTTACAATTGAAGAGGCAGAATCAGAAGCCAGTGAATTTCAGACCCCCCTACATCATGAGAGCTAACTTTAATGAACAATAAAAAGATACATGTTTACAGTTTAGCTATATAGAAATGACCATACTTTACAAGCTTGCATATATAGCTAACTATCCATACCTGTCTGCTGAGGCATATGTAGCTCTGGTGGATTTAATTATCAATAGAAAAGTAAAAATGATGACTATTTGTGTTCCGTTAAGAGTGCTGTGTACACAAAATTTCAATAAAAAACATCCAGAAAAAATCAGGAAAAGTAGAACAAATATACCTTCTCTACTGTGTTTGGAGTACTGAATGGAAAGAAAAGTCTGAAAAACAAAGCACCGTATTATTAAGAAAGTTTTATGTGTATTTAGTGACTGCAAAATTAGAACCTACTGTAAACATATTAATATGGGCTCCTTCTCCAAAAAAAGTTCTTCCAAAGGCAATCCTGTGTTCGAGCATAGAAACAACACTGTCTGCGATGACTATTTATCTGTATGTTTGCAGGTATAATGGCTGTGCGAGTGACGTCATCGTAACGTGATGACTTCATCGCGTGCGTCCTATCTACCATGGCATTGCCATACTGGCGGTAATGTGGACAACACATCATAACGTTGCACATAATCAGTTGCATTTAAAACAGCGAATGCAAGTACATCAAATATCAATTGTGTTCATATTTCTGAAGAGCATGCTGCTAATATTGAACTAAAGGCCATAGTCCATACAATCTGGAAAGTTATTTGTGAGATCATGCACATTTCAAATGGAAAAACAAATGAAAAAACAAGGTCTGTATCACTGGTTCCACTTTAGATGACTCATTACATCAATGTCGATGTGTGACATTGACCACATCTTAACACTGTACATGATTGGTGTAACAAATGACAATGATAAGGAACATTTTTACAATGTACATGTATTGCATCACAGTATAATAAACAAGACATCTCTTAGCTCATAACACACACATTGTCACAGAGCACAATCATGACCTGGAAATAACAGTAATGGGCAGAATATTTACCAGGTCGGTGTCAAATATAATTTTGAGAGAGATGAACAGTGAATGTCCTGCTATCGCCAATGATAATATTAAAATATCATGTTGCTTTAACCATCTAATAACAAGCACTGGTGAGCTAGAGAGGTCTGCAAATAAGTGAAACAATCAATGGAATACTTTAGTAAAGTGTGCATTTGAAATGATGCATCTCTATTGCAAAACTTGTTGATCTTATTGCTGAATCATTAGCGTGAAAAAGTCACTTATTTGGACAATGTTGATATACATTGATATTCCATAAAGAATGTTCAAGGTACTATGAATGTAAGTTTGTCAGTTGGTATGGGTAACTATAAAAAACAACTCAAAAACAGCATCTGCCTCCTCAATTGTGAAACATAAAGTTTCCGCTTTCTTGTTAGTAATGGTGGATATTTCATCATATGTCATCTTTCACGTGTGCCTCCGCCCAACCAGAGAGTGCATAAAGTGGTTCAATGTTGGTTGTATGAGCAGGTACCCTGTGTATCAAAATCAGATTATGAACAAATAAGTCAGTTTATGGTTTCTACCAGAAACCTGAAATGCACTATAATATCAAATAAAACCGTAACGATAAACTGATGATACTCATCATCATATCTGGTGACTGCCTTTCTAGCATACACTACTACAATTCAGAAAAATATAATGACAGATTGAAAAGTTGATTTTTAATTGTCTTGATGACATCCCTTAATGATGCATGCTGTAGGAATGAAAACATCTTAAATCTCAGAATATAAACATCTCAACTCTTAGAAGCCTGCCGTGCAGCCAATTGCTGAGAGTAAAGTGCATAAAGCGCATAGTCAACAATAAAGACGAAAGTAAACAGGAATTTGCTACAATGACAAACACATTCATAGAAAGAGGCTACTCCACTAAAGAACTTGAGGAAGCACAGACCAAGGTCAACTCTAAAACTCGAGTCTCACTGCTGAATAATCTGAAAGACAACACACAATCTCCACCATTAGTGCCTCTATGGAAGTACATCGCCCAATCTCTGATAATCAAAAAAGAGCATACCAAAACATTGCCCAATGTTTGCATGCAATAAAACATTAAGTGATCTATTAAGTGAGTAGCCGGTGTTCGCTTACCAAACGAGTGATCTCTTAATCAAAACTTGACTAGAACAGAGCTCTTGAGTCAAAAGGGCAGGCACCTTTCCATATTTGCAACAACATAATTAAGGGTACCTTTGTACTACACCCTAAAACAGGAGAAAAGATCACATTATGAAATTATGCAAATTGTGACACACTGAACATGGTATCTGCGATAAAAAAAAATCCTGTGGACTCTTTTATGAAGGACAACCATGCCGAAAGGCAAAAGTAAGGTGGAATGAGCACCGGTCTAATATTAAATTGCACAACTCCAACTCTGCAGTAGCTAGGCATTTCGACCAACAGAGGCACCAGATTGCACACATTTGTTTTTGGATACTGGAGGTGGTAGAGACAAGGAGCCTAAATAATTAGCGAGCAATTGACAAAGGGATGTTTTCTGGATAGACAGACTGGATTCTATCTTTCCAAATGGCTGAATGAGGAACTGTGGGTGAGTTGTTTTTGTGAGTTACCAGTACCAATTGACAAAATTACATTCATAGTCCCTTTACATTTCTTATGGTCTATCACTTTATATCAACATTGCCCAAAATAGGTGTCTTTTTTCGCAATCAGACTTTATCCATCTGGTCACGCCGTTGCAACAAGTATTGCAATAGAGATTTGATATTTCAAATTCACACTTTACTTATGTAGCACACTTTACTTATGTATTACCTCAATTGTTTCACTTATTCCCATACACGCTCTATCTCACTAGTATTTGTTTTTAGATGGTTAAAGCAGCATGATATTTTAACATTGTCGTCGAAAATAGCATGGCATTCGGTGTTTATCCCTTGTGAATATTCTTCACATTACTATTATTGTCAAGTCATGATTGTGGTCTGCAACAATTTGCAACATGAAAAGTCATCATTTTTACTTTTCTTTTAATAGGTTTCATCCACCAAAGATACATATGCCTCAGAAAACAAGTATGGATAGTTAGCTATATGTGCACATTTAAAATTATAATAGTTTCTATATAGCAAAACTATAAACATGTATATTTTTGTTGTTCATAGAGTTAGCCCAGATGATAGACGGGAAGTCTGAAATGTATTGGCTTCTGATTCTGCCACTTCAATTTAAAGAAATCATGGCATTTGTCATTAAAGGATGTTACCAATAAAATGAAAAAAATATCTTTTCAATTTGTCATTACATTTCTTTGAAATGCAATATTGTATGCTACAAAGGGAGTCACCAGATCTGATGATAAGTATCATCCATTTATTTTTACAGTTCTATTTCCTGAAATAGTGCATTTCATGTTTCTGGTAGACACCATATACCAACTTATTTGTTCATAACCTGATTTAATACACACCAACTAAGGTTCATTACAAATCTAGATAGAGTATACAGCAACAAGGACATCTGCGCTATATCACTGGGTTAGGTCCCCAGTTGGGAATGTAAACGGGATTCATTCAAGTATGCTATTTTTCAGTTTATTTAATCACAAATCTGCCTTGATGGTGACAGAATATTACAAATGCTGTGTTAGATTTATTAAAAAATTACGTTTAAAATTACATATCAAAACATATATTGTATAATGTAAAATAAAACACATGAACAAAATATGCATATGTATATGTTTTATTCTGAAGAAATACTATCAGATGGGAATGTCTATAGCAACGGTATTCACAACAGATGCTTGCTACGTTTGGTTTTTGTGATGGATGTGTTGTTAAACATGGCTGTACACCAGGGCTTGGTTGTAATATTGGGAGAGGATTTCAATTTGAAAATGGCAGACGGGGTATGTACAGTTCTTTTCGATGACACTGAAGTCTGTCTAGTTGGAATGCCTAAACCCCTGATGTTGGAACCATGTGTTTGCTCTTGCTCCGAAGGTCTCATGCTTTTACAAAATTTGCCTAAAAACGTTTGACTATATTGGCATTACTTTTTCATCAAATCTTTCCTCGGCCGAATCAGTCTATAAAGTTTAGGTAAGCACTTGTGGGGAGTTAACAGATCTTCACCCTTGTTTAAAGCCAAACCAAAGGCTGTGATTTTAAAGATGTATATTAGTAAAGCAATTTCAGTGGCTAGGTATGGAATGGAAGTCTGGGGGTTCAGTAATTGAGGTCCTTTGCAGACAATTGAGAACAATGTGTTCAAGCATATTCTCGGTCTTCCCTGTTTTGCATCTATTTTTGGTTGACACCTTGAACTTTCTTGTGATTTCATATGTGATATTTGATCTTGTCAGCCCTTATGTCTTTGGTTCAGAGTAAGGTGTAACGACAAAGCCATCCTGACGCAAGATCTCATAAAATACATCATTTAAAAAAAAAATCCTAATGCTAGGATCCCATGACTGGCAAGCGTAAACCTTAAGTAAGAAAAACCTAAATGGTGACCAGCCGTTCCGTTCTCCAGAAACTCTACTGCCGAAGAGATTAAAGCTTGGAAAGCATGTGCAATATGTCTTAGGATAGAGAAAAGAGAATCCATGGAATTTCTTTCTCCTTTCAATAGAAAACATGTAGTTGTATCACGTCACAGGTCCCAAGTCAGAGATTTCTGATTACCAGAACATGTTTTAACTGTCTTCCTCTTGGCGCCACTGTGGAGGTCTGGGAATGTAATCCCTCCAAAAAAACCTATGTATTATATCATTTCCTGTTGGGGGTTCTAGCCCACTTTATACTGTTTTGCTCATCATATTCTGAATGATTTCTGAAATAAACAAGTAAGTATTCACAATGTATCAAACTGAGGGCAGTTAGAACTGACACAGTTGGGTGTTTCTTCATTTCCCATGGCACAGAAACATTAGTTCTGTATTTTTGGTACTCCATTACACAAGTTAGATCCCAACCTTACTTTCAGGAATTACTTTTGTTGCTGGTCACAAGAATATTATATTCGCACCCGGGGAAGGGCGCTCACCAATCAGGTGGCTGGAACAGCGGGAGAGAATACACAATCCCCATCCACTGTCACAGCCACCCGAGGCGCTACCCTGAAGTGGTGTTTTTGTTTTTTCTTTCAATGCCCCCAAATGGCCAGATTCCCCCCGCAACTACCAAAACTTACCTGAGGGACCGGAACTCTTCCCGTCTAGCCGACACCATAGACATGGAAAAGGGACTTTGTCCCTTTACCATTTGGAGACGGACACCTTTTTTTTTTCATCGGTAGATGCAGTCCGGATCTCCCAAAGAAAAACTAAGAAAGCCATTCGTGCCCTGCAGAGGGCTGACATGGCCTTTAACAGCTCACAGCACAAGCTGGAGGGCCATTAAAAGCCATGTCCACCCTCCTGGCAGGGCGTGAAAGCCATATTATTACCAAGCATTGGCAAAGCCGGGAGTTTTGGCATTTGTGTAGACAGGGTATAGGCATTTGTCAGGCACTTCCCTAATGGTACCACTTAACCACAAGATGGACACAGATGAAAGTGGGTTGATTACATTGTCACATGATAACACTGCCTGATAATTACCTATATAATAACTATGTACATGCTAAAACTGATGGCTTCGTTCATTTTTGTTTTTAAAAGGACGTCTGCGGAAGGATCATCTATAAATAAAGTGGTTGAATGCAAACTTGTTTACGACAGTTACAGTTTATATAAAAATGCACTCAGCCCCATGAATGATAGCAGAGTGCTGCAAGCAACTTTGAACTCTCAAGTAATAGACAGTTCGGCTCACACTTCGCCTGGGGTGCAGGTTCTATCGTGGAACATTGCTGGGGGAGAAACGTACCTCTCTGATACTGATTGGCTTACTTTTGTTCAGGATTTCAGGGTGATTTGTCTCCAGAAATCTTGGGCTTTGGAACCCCTGCAAATTCAAGAGTATATCACCCTTTTTAAAACAGCAAGCAAGGGTGTGAGAGGGTGTCCGGGTGGGGGAGTTGGTGACTTGGGTTAATGTTGCCTTGTTTAAATCTGTCACTCAGATAGATCTGGACTCGCCAGATATGTTAGTGACTTGTGTACAATTGTGGGACGATTCACAAACTTTATTGATCAATTTTTATAACAGGGCTTGATCAGGCAGGGGCTTGGATCTTATAGAGAGTATTACTAATAAGGTGCTAGAATGAAGACAGAGGTCCCCTAGACCCTTGATCATTTTAGTTATGGGGGATCTCAATCTCCAGATTGAGCCTCTTAATGATTTGGTAGACATCACGTCTGAAGAGGATAGCCATTGGGGATTAGGAACTTTAAATTCGGCTTTTCCAGTGCATCAAAATAAATATGCAGAAGACGTAGCTGTCCTGCTTATGTCTTCTAACTTCAGGGCATGCAATGGCTGCTTCCCGGGTCACTCCCCAGCAGCCCCTTTGTTTGATAATAACCGGCTGTAAGCAAAATTGGCTACATCTTTTGAAAGCATTGTCTGTTCATGAGAGAATTGAGTGTGATTTAACCCCCCATTTTGGAGTTGTGGGAGCGCTCTGGGGTAGCACACAGAGGAAGGTCAACTGGCCTAGGGGAAGGGGCGATCCATTTGGACATTGTGGGGCATACCAGCAGAAATATTAGATGGGGGGCAATTTAGGGGTAATATTCCCAGTGGTCTATGATAACATTATTAAATCCCTAGAGGACCACACAATGGTGGACCTGTGTGATGTTGTCTCCCAAATATCTGTACTACAGCATATCATGGCATCTGTCAGTCAGTGATTTTCTAAACCAGTAAAGGCTGCTCATAATTTTGCAGAACAAGTAACTTCCTGGTATGATAAGGACTGCAGGCAGGCAACGGGGTGGCTTATAGGCGTCGTGAAGGGTCCCCTGATATGCATAGGTGGTGAAGTTAGGCTGGCCAGAAGGGAGTACCGGAAAAACCTGAAGTACACAAAGAAGGTGTGGCATGAGTTTGGGGAAAACTATTGCAAACAATAGGGAGTGGGGACTCAAAGGGTTTCTGGGCTTTGACGGGGCGGCAAAATAACAGGGCCCAATGTTTTGCAAGGTAGTATCCTGGAGCAGCGTTGGATAGAACACTATGTGAATCTTTATCATGTTGATGGGGCAGTACCACTGAAAATGAGCTACTCCAGAATCGGCAGTGGCTCTGGGGGTGTACAAAACTGTCCTGTGCTGCTACTCACAAATAAGATAGAATGAGCACTCCTGAATAAAACATTGGGTAAGGCCCCAGGACCAGATAGGGTACCAACACATTTCTACAGAAATGAACCTATTGCTTGGGTTCCTTATCTGACAAAATTGTTTAATACCACTCTGAGTTAAAAACCAGGTGCCTGTGTCCTGGACCACTGCGGAAATTGTCCCTATTTATAAAAAGGGCAGTTGAGATGATCCCGCCAATTATAGACTGATTTCATTATTGGATGCAGGAGGGAAAATATTTGCCAGAGCACTATTATTCCAGCTAGATGATTGGGCTAAGAAAAATAGGATCATTGACCACCGGCAGGCCGGATTCTGTGATGTCTTGAGTACGATTGATCAAAGACTCTGACTGCGGTTAGTATGTGATAAATACCCGGTCCTCAGAAAGGTGAGTGTGTATCCAATTTTTGTGGGCCTATGTATCGCCTTTGATACTGTACCAAGGCACCGGTTGTGGGAGGTGTTAAGGAACTTGGGCATCCCAGAGGCTCTTCTAACCGCTATTCATAGCCTATACACTGGAAACACTGGGGTTGTCGGTGGGGAACCGACAGGAGCTTGAGCATTAGTATTGACATTAAGAAGGGTGTACAGCAGGAGTGTGTCCTGCCCCCAAAAGTGTTCTGTATTTTCATTAATGGACTCATTAAGGAGCTTTGGAATGCCCAAACTGATGCTCCATCTCTGGCAGGAGACAACTTCCGGGCCTTGCTATTAGCGGATGACGCAGTGCTCCTATCCCTGACACATGCTGGTGCTAATAAGCAGAAATCTTTGTTGACTTCTATAAGAGGAATCAGCTGTCAATCAATGTTAGTAAAACTAAGTCCATGATTTTTAATACTAATGTGAGGAGAAGTCAAAGGGGTTTTAGGCTTACTCTGAGTGAAGGAGAAATTGAGCAGGTCTCAATTTATGTTTACCTGGGGATGAGAGTCATGGTGTCCTGTGGGTGGTCAGCACACTTGATGAAAGGAAAGTTAATCCAGGCAAGGTTTAAGCATGAACATGGCAATTGGGCAGTTGCAGTGTCACTGGAGTCATACACAGCACAGGGTAGGCAAGCAGTATTGAATGGGGCAGAACTGTGGGGCCATACGAATATCAATATTCTGGCAGTGGTGAAAAATGCATTTTTGGAAAACATTCTGCGTCTTCCAAATAGTGTGCCAACCACACCAGTGCTATTGGAGACTGGCTTTCAGGATGAATCAATTTGCAAGTCGTGGCCTGTGTTATATTGGGTTCGCCTGAGGACAAAAAGCAATCTATATAAATACAGAGAGGCGATGACGGATATTCTGTCACAGCAAGGGGGCATCACACTGAAATGGGTAATCCATGTCAAAAGTCTGTTGGGGACCTTTGGGCATGGGAATTTTTGGTCGAACCCTACTCTTATGCTTCCCCATTCTAAGGCCGAGGTCAAGAGGGGGGCGTTGATCAAAGTGGACTGAGATGTAGTCTTGAAATCTCAGGCCTCTGAATCCTTGGCTTGTTAGCTTACCATAAAAGAACTGGTAAACTGTGAAGATTACTTGAATTGGGTTACACCAAAGCAAGAGCAATCTATGTATTTAAAGTTCTGTTTAGGAATTCTTCCCACTGCAGCACTTTTACATAAATGGAATATCGGTGTGTCCGCAAGTGTATTTTATGTAATGAATTTGATGAAGACCTCTGCCATTTTATGTTACAATAGTAAACATGTAATTTATGCAATCCAATGCATTTGTGCAAAACTTTATATAGGGAGCACTATACGTACTTTGAAAACAAGAATTGGAGAACACATACGATCCATCACAAACCAAGAGCCACAAACACCATTGGCCCACCATTGCCAAAATAATCACCAACAAAATGACATTGGAAAATTAAGATTTTTTTAGAATTGAAAAAATAACGCAACCACCAAGGGGAGGCAATTTAGAAAGAATTCTGAGAAAAAGAGAAGCATTTTAGATTTGTCATCTGGACACCTGCCATACCGGACTGAACAAAGATTTCCTATAAAAGGAAAACCTTCATTTTCATTGGGCAAACCTTGCATCAAGATAAACAAAATAAGTATATAACACTACAGATTACCTTACAGTTCAAAGGTCTGGGATAGAAAGGAGTGCAAATAGAATAAAAATCATGGAAAAGAAAAACACATTACAAAAAAGATCTTACAAGGAAATGAAATACATTTGAAACTTTCTCTTCCTTAAATTCTATATAAAAGAATATGATCTAAAAAAGAAGATGAAACAAACTACATAAATGCAACAATCTGGGAATAAGAAGATTTTCAAACATATTTAACATCAACTATGAGAAGAATGTAAAAACGGAAAGTGTACGTAATCACAGCAATTTTAGAACAAAAATATGTTCCCAAACCACAATGGCGGAAGGCTTTCCGACGCAGCCTGGGGAAAAAAAATGTCATCAGACGCACAGAAAGATAATCACATGACCGGAGCTCAGAATCACAATGAGGAACATCCGAATGGATCGGCGAACAGCGCAAGCGACAGGGAATTCGGAAAAGAACTTAAAAGGTAAAAACAATGCTTGTTTTTTGCATTTACCAGGCTATTTGAACCTACTCATATGAGCCAACTTAGAATTAAACTGTATAAGGATGCGATCAAAATCAAAGGTAGTAACAGAATACACTGTGCTCTCTATACTTAGGTATCAAAGACCAAATCCAGGCTCACATCGAGGCTGCTACGTAAGAGCTGAATAATTCAAATTTCCTGTTACGCACACAAAGCAAAGGATAAAAAGGTTCTTTTCAACCTTAACATAATGAAGAAATTATTGCAATAATGATGGTCTAACAAATAACAAGCAGCTGAGCTGTACAATTATAATATTGAGCCAAACAGTCAATAGAGGTTTTCTCTCGTACTTTTATGGAAAAAGCTATGTTCAACCATTTTCAATTCAATCTTAAAAATCAACAAGTAACTGTCAAAAACGTGTTAGAGTTTGTGTGAACAACAATTGTAACATGTATAATGTGGGTTTCCTTTCCAGAAGTAATATCTCTATGACTAGAACAGAACAAAAAAATCTTTGGGGATAAAAAAGACACTTTTGCTATTTGCTAACTACACCAAATAAGAAAAAGAAAACGTGGAACTGTGAGCATCAAGAAAATATAGGAATCAAATATAAAACTTCTAAGAGGTACTGTGCTTAATAACAGAACCTAACAAAGGAGATCATTCACAGATAAGTAAAAATAACTCTCATAGAGGAACTGTGTATTTGGAACTTTGATTATTAACAGAATCCAGACAAAAAACAAGAAAGCTTTAATTGGAACTGTGACAGACAACAGAACCCAAGTAAAGATAAATCCACAACGGATAATCAAAATTCTGTGACCAACAACAGAATCCGGAAAAAAGTGAATTCTATGACCTACAATAGAATCCAAGGCAAAAAAGGAACCTCCTGAAGAACCGTCAGATCTATAGACGGGTAAACACGTGTCGAGGAACCAAGGAACTCAATACATGGAAAAAGTGGAACTAGATACCATTGGATTCGATCTATGATACCACCAATCCATGCAAGACTATTACTGCAAGGAATAAAATAACACAAATGCATAAATAAAGGCACCATTTCAAAAAATACAGAATTTGTTATGTTTGACAGAGAATGAGTACTATGGTGTGGTAGCTAAGAGTGATCACAGACTTATAATATACATGAAAAGTTAAACACATCCAAATATGATATTCACAAATGAAATTATGGTATTATATAAGGATTATAATCTGTTGCTAATAACAGCGTCATACTATCTGGTTCTAAACATGTTTAACCCATTAATAGGTGCAACTCCATCTTTATATGCAAACATAGTAACTCTAATGTCATGTCTTTGTCACTCCAAATACAATTACAAAAAGAATCAATAATAAATAAGTCTGAACAACCTGTAGCAGCTATTAAGGTATTCACGACAAATGTATCACTTAAGATGCCAGTTTTTGTTCATACTTTTAGGTTGCATAGCTGACATTTTATGGATCCAAAAGAACTTCCTTTTGGCCAATAGTTGTGCCAATTCACCACCTCTTTTCAATACATTAACCACTTAAAGAATGGCACATTTGATTTGTGCTAATGTTTGTTTCTATTGCATGAAGTGCATAGCAACAGTGGATTTAGAGTTCTGAAGTCTACTTATGATTAGTCCACCAGACGTTCGCTTTGAGTGTTGTAGTCACAACAGAGTAGCTATCACAAGGAAATGTCAAACCATAAATACCACCTGTGGCAAAAAGTCCTAATGCAATGAATTCGCCCGAATAAGGATGTTTAATTGAAGGGCATTTAATAATGTTATTACAATGTTGGGAACCTAAACAGGGATGAGTGCCCATTTTGCTTGTACATCTTTCGAGTTCTTTCAGTTTATCAGCGTAACTGAGTTTTTTTCTCAATGACAAATGGTATCAATATGCAAATTTGGGTGAAGTCGGGAAAAGTTCATCTGTCAGACTTTCTTGTTGGAAAATTTGCCATCTCGATAAAATGATATATATTTCATGGTTCGACATTGATGTAAGTTGTGATATAGTGTGTAGTACGTTTCTGTCCATTTTTTTCTACTCCTCTCTAAGACTCTGTTTTAGAGTCTTGCATATCCTCTGGCTACAAATCTTGTTCTGAGTTTCTTAGTTTCATTCTTCAAATTGTCAACAGTAGAAGTAATCTGTTTTATCCTCGAGTACTGCTCTGGCGATATGCTAAGGTTTGCCACATTTTAGGTGGATGAAAACTCTTTGCTTGAAAAAGGTTTCTATCAGTCGGTTTCACAGAAACAGACATCTCCAATTTGATATTATCTAATGCAATCTGAATGTCTAAATAAGATATATCAGTCATTCTACTTTCCATGGTACATTTTCTGCGAGTATGTACTTCATTAAAGTTTTTTTAAAAAAAGCATGCAAATACTTTTGTTCAAGTTGCCATATCAAAAATATATCATTGATATAGTGTTCATACAATTTAATGTAGGGTGACCACCTTGCTTTTCCCAAAATGTGTTGTCGCTCTAAGAAATGCATACACCAATGACATGCAAGCTCCCATAGAGGTGCCAGAAATGTGTAAATAGTGGTACTCGTCATAGCTGAATTTTTTTTTTATTCAAAATAAATTTGAGCATAAGTAGAACAAAAATGGGATGGTCATCAATAGTGTCATGACTCGAACAAAGAACATTTTACTGCTTCTAATCCTTCTATATGTAGATCGGGGGGTATGTTAACGTACTAGCTCTATCGTCACTGAGCTGTTGGGCGATGTCAAAGATGTTTGTGCAAGCAATTGTAAAACGTGTGGTGAAGTGTTTCCCAGAAAGAGAATCTCAGTTTTATTTCTAGATGGCAAGATTTTTTTTGCCATTTAAATTCACCATAACTTTGCTGGTGTGTTCACATAGACAAAAGCAACTATGTTTCAGCCAATAATACAAAAAAGGGTAGCAGACGCCCCTCTCTCGAAAGAACACGGCATGATAACCTGTTCAGGGGTTATTAACCACTTTGAGAGTTTGCAGCCATCTGCTTTTTGCTCACTGTACCTTTCACAGATGGGAAATATCCATGTCCCGCCCACATGGGCAGTCCAGCACCGAAATGCTATGGCAATTCCCTTCTGAACAAGAGTACCAACAGCAACCCCATACACGTGTTTCAGCCTTGTTGGGCCTCATCAGTGAGCTGGAGTTGTGCTTCTCTGAGCACATTGAGGCAGGGAGTCCACGTCTGGTTGCCCCCAGGTAACTCAGGGTGACCAACCCCAAGTTTCTTCCAACAATACAAAAAAGAATGATGAGATCAAGGCAGCATGTCATGGAATTCTTCATTCATCTGGTATTATTCTTGTAGGAGATTATTTGTTCATCCTCTGCATACATTTGTTTAAGAATCTGGCAATGTGACAGGATGTTTGCCATTTGACACATAGGTTTATAGAATCATAGAAGGAGAGACCGCGGGCCCCTTAAGTACTTTGCATGAAATCTTGCCTAAAGATGATATGGCTGGAAAAATCTGGGCCAGTTGGTGTGATTGTCGAGGAAGATCTGAATCGAAATATAAGCCATGCCTGTTAACCCTGCTCATTCTCTGAGTCTTTTGCAATGAAATGTAATATAAATAATGTAAGTGGTCTTGTATAGCTCCGTTTTGCCACTCTTGATGGCCTCACTGCATGTTGCTCTGTAAGAAAACCAAAGCATAAGGGAGCCTTAAATGGGGTAGTGCGATAAGTAGATGCAAAACCTGTAGTGTTGATGGGTGCAGGTGAGAAGTCCCAGTTCTTGTATGCAAATCTGCTTTCATTGCATTTGGTGGAGGAACTTGGGATTGTCTCATGGCCTGCATTGCTTTGGGTCTGGTTAGTGACAGACATGTGAGGTTGTGTTTGTTCTAAAGAAGTGTAGCTGTTGTTTGATTAGTGTGGATGTTCTAAATGCTAGACCTGTGCAAACTGTGAGTGGAGTGTATAGTGTAAGATGCTGGGAGATCTTAGCAGTGAAATGGTTATTCGAGGGAAGGGTGGAGTTATCCTCACAAGGCAAACCAAGCCCTGCACTCCTATCGCTGGTCCTTTGCAAACAGGTCCTATTTCTCTAGATCATAATGCCACCTGTCAATTATTTCTTACTCTTACTTTCTCTGTCTCTTTCACAAATAGTTATATTGTATCCCATGAGAAAAACAAACAAGCATTGGTGTGTAGGTAGATGACAGATTAGGGCAGACTGAAAACTCCAGACATTATCGTAAGCTACCTGCTAGAGGTTATGACAGATAAGGTCCTTTGCTTCAGAGGAAGGCATGCTTGAAATGTGAGGCCCACAGCCACCTTTTTCACCTTCCTTAGTATGTTGGTTGGCAGGCTGAGAGATGCCTCAAACCTCACTCTAAACATGCTCAGGTGCTGAGCTCAGTGGCCTGCTGGGACTTTTGCCCATCATGGGCAGAGCAGGTCTTTTGTGAGCCATTTCATGGGGCAGGGGCCAGAATCCCTGCTCATTTCTCCTAGTGGTCTCCCCTGCTGTCTCCCGTATACCCAAGACTCTTCTCACACAGTCCAAAATTAAATCCTCCCTAAACCCAATGGCCAAAACTCATCAGAATTTGATGTGGCACCAGGACTTGGTATCGTAGTGTTGCTGCAACCCACACAGAGGGTTCTTCACTATGAAATGAGGAGCAGAAATGCAGCAACTTGGCCTAAAGCGGTGGTTGGCAACGGTTGCATAATGGTGAAGAGCAGAATGCGGATGCTCCTATGTTCAATGATCTTATGTAACTGACCAGTCAAGAAGTACTAATGCAACTTGCTGGTCTCCATCAAGTGTGGTAGAGAGTTATTTTTTGATGTCTGCCAGGTCACTTCCTGTACCCCTGACAGGTCTAAAACATACTAAAAATGTCAGTGACTAGTATTGTACATCTTTCTAGGCATTGTCGAATACACAAAAGACTCAACTCCAGACGTGCGGTTTACAATCTTTACTTTGTGAAGCACAAAAAATAAGGTCAACACAAATAGTTCAAGTAGTGAAGAGAAACATCTTACAAATGTCCTAAAACATTAGTTGACCCTCTTGCTCCAGGGTGATTGTCATGCAAGCCTTCTTGGATCATGTTCACATGGCTATCTAGTGATAGAAAATCTCCACAAGTTCAAAGTCTGAGTCAATGTCCTTGAATCATTTGAGGATGCACCTTTTCATTGCCTGAACCAGGTGTAGGTACAACTTGATCTTCTTGGGGGTTTACAATTAGAGACAGAAGTCTTCACTGGCATGTTCTACTCACAGGCCATTTCTTAAGATTCAGGTTTGCACCTCTGACAATTTTTGAGGTTTGCAAAAAGCAATAGCTGGTGGTTATAAAACAGTCATATTCTTTCAGCCATCAACTTTCAGTTTTGCTTTTAACAGCCACAGTGCATAGATACCAAAATTACACCTCACTGATTATGCCCTATGAGGCCAATACATGGCTGAGGGTGCTTCTGGTCTTGTGCTAAAAAGATATGCCCTTGCACTTTGGTCTTGAAATCCTTTTTTTGCCAAGCAACTCATTTAAATTTCCACATGTTCTTCACCACTCTGTATTGGAATGGAAGACTAGAAATAGATGGTCTATAGTTTGATATTATCACATCACCATGCATGGCTGCTGGGTTGTACATGAAACCACGCCATCTCACAAATGCATATCATCACACAAAAGACATGCATGTGAGCCTAAATCATTCCACTGTGTCTACATTTGAAGGACAGCAGACATAGCTGAGTGGACACATGGCTTTCATGCTGGGGCGCATAGGAACAGAAGAGAGTCTGACATCATTCTACACAACATGTTTTTCAACATGTCTTGCTTGATCTGTAATCCTCCTTTCTAGTGCCCACCTTGCTAACCATTAATATCCTTTTACAGTAATATTGACATAGTATAGCACTCCTTTGGCCTAATTCACAGAGCGTTTTCTAATGGGATTGCAACATTATAAAACACTTCTGTGAATCAGGCCGCTTGTCTCTACTGTGCAGGGACAACCACTCCTCCTCAAGGGCAAGGGGGGAATCCTTCTGTAGTGCAGAACAACGTCACTGTGCCTAGTCCTGCATGGCCTTGCCTCCACTTGTCTCATGTAAGCCCACATTTCTGGTAGTGACACTGAACATGTAAGGTCATACTTAATATATCAAGATGATTCCTGCAATGCAGGCCATTAGATGGCATACAATGCCCACACTTAGCAAACCACGTCAGCACCTGGGAAAGTATGGCTGAGTGTAGAATAGGCATAACGGAAGAGGGAACACACTGGAAAAATGGCTAAATGAAGCCTGTGCCCTGGCCTATCATGCTTCTCCTGAATGTATTGTTGTCATATTGAGGCAGCACACATTTCACCATGTTTGTAAGTTGCAATCAAGTAGGCTAAGGCCAGCTAGTTCACACTAACAACCATGTACTACAAGTCCCAAAATGCAAACGGCAAATTGAGCATTCAATTCTTCATTTAAAGAAGGAATATTTGAAAGAATCCTGAGGGTTGTCAGGGGTGTGATGGAGAAACACACAGATTCATGGGGCACATGGGGCTGTCTGTTATGGAGGGCCTAGGGGCCATCAGTGGACCATTCATGCATAGTGCAATACGATTTCTATTCTTGCCCCTATGAACTCTACCTGATGCACTTGCACCTCATGCTCCTAGACTTACAGGAATTGGTTGCAATTATAAATGATGACAAGGAACTTTGGACAAAGCTGGCGTCCATGCATTTAGGTTCTGTGACAGCGTCACACCTGTGATCAAGATGAATGCAAAGGCCAGGCATCAGTTCACATTCTGTTATTAAGGGATTTCTGACAAGGTGTCAGGCTCTAAATGAAAATTGACCTCCCCAAACAAAATAGATGTGTTTTCACTGTCAGTTCTTAACACAGATTAATGTGTCGCTCCTCAACTGGGTCGGACAGGGACAAGAAATGGGCCAGGGCACCCAAAAAAAGTGGCCCACCCCTCACCTAACAAAAATGTGGCCCACAAACCCTCATCCGTGAATCGCGTCAATTCACACCTTCACAGAAAATGCTACTTATGGAGTGTAAATGGAGTTTGTTGCATGTAATGCTTTGTGTAAGCGCTTGAGAAAACCAGTGATGACATTACTTTTGTTCTTTTTTTAAAGAAATACATCATCATCACGTAGCTAAATCCTATATTTATTTCACAGAACCAAAGACACCATTGCTTGGTTTGTGGGGGATTGGTAAAAGGAAAGCACTCTGGAGTACAAGACTTGGTTTAAAGAGAGTTGATGGCCACATTTCGTATTCCCTCTGCAAATATTCTTACATTTGAAATAAGTGTCCCCATGCACACACAGTAAGGGAAACGTGTAATTGTAGTGTTAGCATGATCTGATAGCCCTGTACGGCAGGGGCTTAAAGTATTAGAAGTGGGCCTACAGGGCTGCACAGAATAACTCCTGCACGTGCTGCTCGGAAGCACGAGAAAAGTACTGTACAACAAGGGACCCAGGAGGCAGGCGCAGGTGACTGACGCTCTAACCTCACAGGTACTAAAGACTATTCAGCTGTTGGCTACAGTCTCGCAGGTGTAGGGGGACATGGTAAGACGGTACCCTCCTCACAGGTAGGGACACTGACTGGAGACCACTGCAACAGGCACTATCTCACTCTACCCAGAGGTAGAACCCACATACTGACCGGCAGTGGCTACCACGCTCTGACTGGAATCTCACAACACCCTCACAGCTACAGGGCAGGACACTGCACCTGACAAATCCCTCACAAGTCTAGACTAGTACTCCTGGAAAATCTCTCACAGGTACACATATATGCCCTGATTTGGTAATCTATCACGTGTGCAGAACAGTACCCTAAAAGTTACACCACCTTCCCAGGAGGAGAACCCCAACCCGGACTCGATGCCCCAATTACAGCTACAGACATAGACCCATGCCTTGACAGCACCCTCACAAGTGCATGCCCTGGACATGACAACTACCTCAGAGGTGCAGATAGGGACCATGTCTTGGACACCAACCTCATAGTTACACAAACATATGAATGTACTACCACCTTCAGAGATACATACCTAAAATAGCCCATGATACACCAATTAGGATACAGACCGATAACCTGCACCGGACCACATCACAGGTTCATACTTGTAATCCAGACATGAATCCACCCTCAGAGGTAAACAGCTGCGTCTGCACCTGACACTACCCTCATGGGTACAAATATGTGTCCTGGCGTCGAGGTTTCTCCACAGAGCTTACCATTCAATCGGGCAATCAGAGATTAAGAGATCCAAGTGTTTGTCACGGGTAGCACTTCCCTCACTGCTACTACACAAGACAACATTTGCAAAGGGCAGATACAGACCAAGAAAGCAATATGCTTTCCATGGCAATACCCTCCCTGCTACTGTACAAGACAGCTATTGCACACTGATGGGGCAGATTGAGGCAGAGAGAACTGTGTGACTGCCCTGGCACTCCCCTCACTTCTGCTGTGCAAAACTATGCACAGGACAGATTGAGACAGAGAACTGTGTGCCAATACATTCTAAGAAAAGCACACAACGTTGCAGAGGGAAACACCTTATTTAAATTATTGTCAGATCTGCAGTAAACAAAGGGCTCTAAGAGCCAACACTATAGGGAACAGGCCCATTCCCTGCCCCCGCCCTACACTTACCTCCTCATTCCCCCTCATCGCGTGCACCCGTCAAGAACAAAGAGCAGGACGCCAGGATCCAAAGATGATGACGTGGCGGGCAGCTCGGGCTCCTCAAGTTGGCGGGGGCTAAATGCAGGCCAGGTGGGGCAGAGAATGTGAGAAGGCGATAGAAAGAGTGACATGTTGGAAACAGAATGACACGGGTAGACAAAGCATGGGATAAGGGTAATAGAAATGTGAGATGTAGAGGGCGAGATGGCGACAGAAATAGTGAGCAGAGGGCACAAAAACGTGAGATGTGGGTGAGGGAGAGAGGCTGTTGGGGTGGGATAGTGAGTGATGAATGCGTGAGTTGCTTACCCGATAGAGGAAGATGGAAGAGAGGGAGAGAGGGTGATGTGGGAGTAGGCACAGAGAGAGTGGAGCGGAGTAGTAGTTAGAGTAAATCAGAGGTGGACTTGAGCAAGGATGATGGCGGCAGCGAAAAATGAGACAGCTGGGCCCTGTGAGCACAAATGAGACAACCCTCGAAGCACAGCACACAAGCAGAGAGGGAAAAGCCTCGAGTCTGCTGTGCAAGATGACCCTCTCGCTCACCGGCACCTATGTTATTTCATGGGGGCGGGAGCCCAGCGAGGATGGTTTACTTACTTCAAAAACATGCCATAAATCCTGGTGCCACATGAAGACGCCAGCCAGCCACCAGAAGGCCTGGTGTCCTGCACATAGGGGAGGTGGAGCCAGAAGGGCACTAATGACGGCAATGAGCTGCTCCGCCCCCCTACTCCATGCCGCTGCGGGTGCTTTTTTTTTCTATCGCCCAAACTGGCCTACAGACGTGGGCAGAAACTGGCCCCCAGGGATTCAAAATGATTTTGGCCCGGCCACAGGCCGAGTGGCTGATGGGTCGATCCGACCCTGCTCCTCAATAACCACCCCTTAAACAATGTATCTTCCGTGGGATGAGGCTCAGATTCAAAAACGTTCAGTTCAAACATCTCAGGAGCAGTTTTCTCTCCTCTCCCACTGTTGTCGCTTCTATGGTGACCCACACCCATCTGTTTCTTGTTCTAATGTATATCAGTCTTTCTTTGGAGACTTATCCAATGTTTTTCATGTAATTGCAATTGACCCCTCTGCTCTATTTTCCATCACTTGTGGGCATGCTTGTGGGCTGTTCCCTGTTGGATTTTCTGTCCAAACCTTGTAATGTGATTTGGGAGCTCTAAAACCACACTTTCCACTTCACTTCCCTTTCAGATCTAGTTAAGATTGTTGGCAGCCAGTGTGCTTATTCATTCATTCAAGGACTATGCATCCCAGAATTCCTTGCTTCCCCCAAGCAGGACAAGGTTGGATATAAGATAAGGAGCACTTGTGGCTGGCAGGTTCTAGCAACCAACACACTTGAGGCAAGTGATCATTAGTTAGCCTTAAAAGCCTATTTTATCCTTAGTAAAAGATTGGACATTAGTGTTCATTTTTGTGGCTGATCACTTGATCCTGGCTCTTTTTTCCCAGCTTCTAATTCCCGGCACCTTGTTCTTGAATCCTTGTATTTCAAATTGTGTGCGCTGATTAGTATTTTCTACTTCCCTTCTTTAAGTTGCTTTATATAGTACCATCAAGTCTTTCAGCTCACAGACCTGGTCATTGCTTGTTAAATATGTGCTCCTATCGCTGATTGTACCTGTAATAGCAGTTGTGGGTGGCACGCTTGCCAACTCTTCTTGTGACCATAAGAAGTTTCTAAGTGCTTACCTCTCATTCCTTTTCATATATTCGTATCACATTATACTTGTACTCATGAACCAAGATACATGAACGCTAACACCCATGTTGTGCATGTTGTTTGACGCGTATTTACTTAATGAGTGATCTTGTGGACATTTCCCTTACCATACCCATTAAACTTTGTCTCCTCATGGCACATAAATTCTTGTCAGTTCTCTGTTTCTCCACATCTCTATACTCATTGACTCCGAATCACACCTATCCCACCATATGGATCCACCCAGGGTAATCCGGGCCTGCGGGAACCTTGCTGTACTTAATAGCTAGGGGTTAGCTCTCACTCCACTTTTGATTTCTTTCATTGTCATCTGATGTCCCTGTATTGGGCAATATCCCTCCTCCAAATGCTACTCCCTCAATCATCTTTGAATCTCCTTTAATACATTGACTTCTCGTTCTTGTGGCTCTTTCTGTACCTTCATCTCTCTCTTCTGCTGCCTGTTGTCTCTACCGTATGTTACAATTTTACATCAGTCTCTGATGCTTTGGTCCCATCCTTCCTCTTGGATCTAAGTATCTCCACTTGAAGTTGGACACGTATCATCTCATCTTTCTTCCCACTCTCGAGGCCATATGTTATGTCCTCCTCTTGCCACCAGCCTTCTACTGAAGTTGTCACCTCCTTGTCTACTCACTTAGTTCTTATTACCTCTTCCTTCTTAATTACTCACTCTGATGGGGGGGGCCCAAACTCCTGTGCCATTTTATACAGCATGCAGAAGAAAGCTTAATTTCTGGCTGGCGTGTATATATGAAACGTCATTCAACATTACAGTGAATTCTTATACATCATGGCTGTTTTTTATTAGTGTAAAAAAGGGCAGAATTCATAAAGTTTCAAACCTCCCCACTTGCTTCAAATATGAGTTTGGGCAGAGCCACTATTGGTGTATTTGTCTACACCGGGCAGGGGAAGGATGCAGAGAAACCTTCATGCATTGTCAGCCAACTCTGTGCAGACAATATGAACACGTGATAATTACACTATTGGGCGCATTGTGGGATGCAGTTAAATAATCATTATTTCCAATTACTGACTGTCATACTATGCCCCCCACCGACCAAAATGAAGATCAAACTGTGCTTTGAAGTGTTAATTAAACATTGCAATCACTTCTCAGATCAAAACATTTAATACAATGACACTGCATACAGAAGTCATCATCCACACACAGCTCAGTACAGTTTTGAACAGAAGTGTGAATAGTGATTCTACCATTTTACAAACAACATGTTTGAATTTTCTAGAATGTTTTTGTGAGTATTCAAGAGCGATTTCCTTTGAGTGTATATCCGAGTGCATCGACGCAGCCCAGACATTCTTACAGTATAATGGAGGGACATGTATTGGTTCTATGTTGAATGGAAAAGGCAGTCCCGTGTTTAATCTGGCCATAGCCAATAACGAGTTGGTGCACACAGGCCACAAGTGACACGCGTGGGGGTCAATCCTGCATGCACGTTGGGGCACAAGCACATACAGTGTGATACAATGTTGATAAGTGGTAGAGCTTACTTAGTTTTGAAGGCGCACAGCCCTGAGGATGCGCTAACCTTTACAAGGTGGAATTCCATCTAGTTGTCACCTCCAACTTTGTGAGGCGTTTTCGGAGAATGTTGTCCAATTGTACAAAACCTTTCAGGGCAGATGAGCATAACTGCGGTATGTGGAGACCTTTTAATGAGAGTAGAGGGTCCGTTTGATGTTTTATTCTGCGTTGGCTATGCACCAACCGAGCATGTGATGTGTGAGCTCTCTTCTGAAAGGTACCACCTGAAAACTGTGAAGTTGCTGTGCTTGTCCGAATTTACGGCAGCTACGAAATAGACAGAAAATGGCTGCTTTTACAAATCCTGAATAAGGGGATACTGTTTCAAATTTTTTAATGAGAACAATACATCAGTAGCGTTATGCTTGTTCTGTCAAAGCTGTGCATTCAATGTTATGATTGACGGCGGCATAGATCACATGGTGTGACTTGATACCTCCAAGCCATGATGGCGGCAGATGGTAACCCAGTGAGTTTTAACAGTGATCTTAGTGCTTTAAGCCTTGTCCCCATACCCATGGTACAATTTATTATGTTTCTCTCTAACTTAGCAATGTGTGCGCTCCTCTAACCACCTGTTCATACTGTTCTGAGACATCTCTATGCGCGAAAACATGTTGACTTGCTATGTCCGTAGAGGAACTGCACATGCCAGTAATCAATGGAAGCCCTGCTTCCTGACAAATTAAAAATGAAGGCGGTAGATCAAAACAAAAACTTGTGGGCCGGGGATAGCTATCGACTAGCGCACGTGTCCTATACACAGCTGCAGCTAATGTGTTCAAGTAGACAGTACTCCCGTAGTCGGTGCCCTTTAGTATATGACATGGGCCGGGAAGATTGTTCAGGGACAACGCGCTAGTCTTGAAGACGCAGAGTAACACAGGTTCGAATCCTGGCTTAGAAACTGGTTCACTCTGGTATTAAATACGTTAAAAAAGAACAATTATTATTATAAATTATGCACCACTGTGGGTGAAGAAGTAGTCCTTTTCATTCTCTTGACATTAGAGTATCCGTTTGATAGTGTTTCTGAATCCCCTTATGTGTGCCTGAAGTACCTTGTGGCGTGTCTTATGTAGTCTATCAGCAGTGACGATCTAAAGACTTCACAAGGTTTTCCTAAACGTTGCGATGCGTGGACAGCACAGCAGGTGATGATGTTTATTTTTGTTTCATCAAGAAAAAAACATTCCAGTTGAGAGATTTAAAATGGCTGCGGGCTCTAACAAAAGACACACTGGAAAATACCACGGCTTGTTGAAGGTCATAGTCTAGTCCCATCATTTCAGGCATAAACAAAACCAAACAGATATCTCATATGTGTATTCATTTATCAAGCCATTCCAAACGTCTGTAGTGGTTTCGGCAAAGAGCCTCGGTTGGTATGCAATAGAATAGCAAACATAAGTCATGTGTGGTTCAGTTTTGGAAAACGTGCTATTATGTGTAGTCAGAAAGTTGCTAGAGCAGTTGAGGAATAGGTTTAATTTGAGGGAACATAATACATGAATATAATAGATCTATGGGGTTGGTAGAAAATTCAAATATGTGTTTGTGGGTGGACCAGAAGGCAGTTATAAACGAATTTGGTTGAGTGATAGATGGACATTTATAACCACCTTTAGCTGTGAAGGAGGTAGGGCATTAAAATAGGTCATCCCCTTTTTCCCCCACTACTATTGACTACATTTCATTCACAGTCTTGCTTGACATAAAGGCACATGGCATTTCCTCTCAGTGTGAACAGTAGAACATAATAGAATTATGTTGGATGGGGCTGGGCACTATATCATATTTAATGACATTAAATCAGTGCGCCAACATTCAAACTAAATACTCTTTATTATCAAAGTTGTGAATAACAAACCTTCCTATTTGTTTGCAAGTGCCTTCAGTATCTCAAAGTATTTAATCTTTTAGTGGAATGAAGAGGTCCTGTGCCTGTCTCTAGGGACTGCCAGGGGGTAGTGAGTTAGGGGCTGTCTGCCTCCCAAAACCAGTGGATGATCGGT
Organism: Ambystoma mexicanum; assembly: GCF_040938575.1. Lineage (NCBI taxonomy): Eukaryota > Metazoa > Chordata > Amphibia > Caudata > Ambystomatidae > Ambystoma > Ambystoma mexicanum. The sequence goes on along the minus strand of NC_090930.1, from coordinate 1,244,419,948 downwards.
TTGGGGGTGTAGGGATGATCCAATGTTCACTTAGCCTTCCTTCCTGGTGTGTAGCAGAGACAGCCGCGTAACCACCATGGGCCAGATTACAGAAAGGATTTAACCGGTCCAAGTGCAAGTTTCCACAGTATTAGCAGAGGGGCAAGGTTTTTCCTAGTTTTAAAAACTCTGGGACATATTAGAAAACATTTGCATCGTGGCAAATTCAGTTTGGCATGGTATAAGCAACAGGGAAAACATTGCCCTTGTGCAGAAAAGATACATGTTCAATGCATTTTTGAACCAGGGCAAAGTTGGCGTAGTGCCAATATGGATTGGTACTAGCACTAAGGCAAACTTTGACAATGCATCTTTTTTGTACGAGGGTGATGTTTGCACTTGCCATGCCAAACTGCACTCATCTCAGAACAAAGGTTTTGTAATATTACCCTGTGTTTTTAAAAATATGGCAAACTTTGCCCTAGTGCTAATATGGTGCAACGTTGCTCTGGCACCGGTGCAGAGTTTCTGTAATATAGCCACAAAAAGGCACCCCCTTCCCAACTGAGAGAGTCTAAAGCTCTCTCTCGCAGGCCAAAAGACTAAACGCTGAAAAATCCACCTTCCCCTTTAACTGTAGTCATTTTCATTCAACCAACCTTAGAAGCACGACTTTAATATTGGTACAAGTACATTTACAAAAGCACAGAAGTCATTTCATAACTTCAAATGGACACATTCTGAACCAGGGTGTATGACAGATAGGACTGGCTGAAATTGTTAAATTCCATTCTGCCATTTAACCTTTAAGATTTCCATCCATTTCTCTGCAATCTGCCATTTTGTCTCCTCTGCATATTGAAACGAGCCATGTGAAGTTTCTCGCGACAATCCCAAACCAAAATGAGCTCTGCAAAGTTTCTCATGCCACTGCGGAAACCTAACATGGATCGAAAGGAGCACAACATTTCTCGTGACTCTGTGAGAACCTAGCATGAATAAAAAGAGCAGCACAAACGTTCTCGTGCCGCTGCGCAAACTTAGCCTGAATCAAAAAGAGCGGCATCAAGCTTCTCGTGCTGCTGCGCAAACCTACCAGGAATTGCACAAAAAGCTGCACATAGTTTCTCCTGTCATTGTGGGAACCTAGTTACGTTAAAAACATGTTTCTCATGCCACAACATGAAACGAGTACAGGTCTAAACTAAGCCTGCACTAAGCTGCTGCGTGAAACAAGCACAGAGTGTGGAAAACCATGCAAAGTTCCTCGTGCCACTGCACAAAACTAGTGCAGATTTAAAAAGACCTGCACACAGTGTCTCGTGTCACTGTGCGACCTTATCAAGAACCGAAAAACTGTGCAGGGTTTCTTGTGGCACTGCCGAAACGAGCACGGTTCAGAAAAACCTGCCTGAAGTTTCTCATGTCAGGATACACAAAACTAACGTGGGAACAAAACAACACGCTACGTGTGAAACTGCACAAATCTAGGTGAAATGTCAGTGGCAGCGGAACAGTAATACTGATTTTCTGGAATGGGCAGATGTGGATTCCAGTGCATATTCTGCACATTTTGCTTTGCGGGTGAACATGTTGTACACCCCTAGTCATAGGTACACATTTGCAAACTCACAGGTTCCTGATTGTGGATTGTGCCATGACAAAGCATTGTTTCCCAGATTAGAGCCCTCTCACTGAGAACACGTTTCACTATATGCTCACATCAACACAAAAGAGATTAAACATCTTAAAGAATGATTTCCCATCACTTAATCCACACACTGAGGGCACCGTAGACCTAGAGTCAGCACCAGCATGGTGCGGAGAGTTAATCCTTAGATGACTGGCGGACCGGCTCTAGGCATGATCCAGCCACATATTCCCAGGTGTACTGGAAATATTGATCAATCACAGCCATGACCCAATTACCAATCACAGGTGCAGACATTACTGAGAATTACATATGCCACGGGCTGGGAAGAGAGTATACAACCCAGTTGCTTCAGCCGGGGAATGTGGGATATTGAGAAAGCTGCTTGGAAAGTGTTAGCTAGTAATATCAGGAACAATAAGGAGGTACAAGAGAAGAGAAAGTAAAGGTAGGAGGTGGTAACAACAGAGGAGGAGGCAGGAATAAAAGAGGATGCAGATGTAATGTCAGAATGGTAGGTGGCCACAATAGAAGGGGAAGTGGTAACATCTGTGGAGGAGTTGATAGTAACAGAGGAGGATGTTGTAATAACAGAGGATGCAGTGGAAGTTACTTTGGATGAGGTGGTAAAAACGGATACAAAACCGATGTGTATTAATAGAAGATGATGTGTTAAAAAAGAGTAGAAGTTGATATCACAAGAGGAGGTGGGGTAGCAATAGATGATGAGGTAGTGGCAAGAGTGGGAGAGGAAAAGGTAACAGTGGAGAGGGTGGTGGCAGCTGAGAAGGAGATACATAGATAAAGATAGTGAAGGAACAACAGTTGAGAATAAGGAGGAGGGCAACCACCTAGTCAAATGACAGGTAGCATTGCAAGGCCAGTTAAGGAAAATATTGCAACAATAGATGTTGTTGCTGCTGGCCCCCAAGGGAGGGAGACCTGATATGTATTGTAAAATGTTTTCATAGAGGCTATTGGATGGCTATGATCATAGAAACTGAATAAACCATGATAGGGGTAAGTCCAGGAACAGTAGTTTATACCTTCAGTATCATAATTATGCATGCGCTCGAGAGTTTGTTATTTTTCTTTTCATAAACAGACATTGGATAGGGATATCCCCACCTATTGGATATTGACAATATTTGGAATGAGAGCTTCTACTAATGTGACATGAGCTAATGGACTGCTGAAGCAGTGCTTTTGGAGGCTCTCGCATGAATTAGGTGAAGGCCACCTGTATGTCCATCTTGGATTGTACTGGTGTAGACCTGCTTGGACAATGTGGGTACTGTTCTCAACCAGATGTGTATCAGGGGGCCATCAACCCCAAACCCCTTGACTGAGGGGGATGACACCGGATATCATCAGATCAGAGTGACTAACCCAGAAATGAAGAACCACGTGGTCCCAGGGGGATAGATGTAACTGAAGAAGAACTATGATTGTTTACAATGTGCTCTATTGTTATACAAAGGGGTGGGGATACCTAAACGCCCCACCTACAACCAATGTAACAGGAAAACACAGTGAGGGTATATATTTAGTAGTATAATGTTTTATTTCAGTCAACATTGAACCACAAAAGCCATGTACATATAAAAATGACACAAACAAGATAGTGTACAAGACCCAGTGTTTCATTTAAAAACAAAAAAAGATTTATAACCATTTCGAAATATAACACAGACTGTATTCACGGGACCACCAGCAGTTAATCAAAATATCTATCCATATATTAAAACATGTGAATAATGATAAAAAATATATTCAACAGAGATAAAATTACTCTGTATGTCAACCCTCTTTAACCCAACACACAACTAAAACACCCAGTACTCTCTCCTCACACACACAAAAACATAATATCAGACCATCGAAAAATAAGCAAGGAAGGATACAATTGATCCAATCGATCCTTCACTGTCTCCTGGGGCAGCCGCACCTCCTCCAGCCTCCCCCTGAACTATGGCGTTCCCCAGGGCTCCGTACTCGGACCTTTCCTTTTCTCTCTCTATACCTCCCTTCTTGCCCCATTATCTCTTCTTTTGGCATCTCCCACCACTTCTATGCGGATGATAACCAACTCTTTCTCCCTTTCTCTTCCTTCACCACTGACCTCCACCACACTCTCTCTTCCTGCCTTACAGACATAAAAAATTGGATGTCATCCAATTTTCTTTCCCTCAATACTGACAAGACTGAAGTGCTTTTCTTCCCTCCCATCACTCTCTCATGTTCCCTTCCTCCCTTCATCCACTTTCCCCCTTACAATCTCCCCATCTCGACCCTTGCCCGCACATTGACTCCTCCCTCTCCTTCTCCAACCGCATATCTCTAACCTCTCGTGCCTGCCGTCACCACCTCTTCAACATCTGCAAGATCCGCTCCTCCCTCATATTTCACGCTTCTAAACTCCTAATCTCCTTCTACTGCTCCTCTCTTCTCTTTGGACTCCCTGTCTCTCACCTGGCTCCCCTAAAATCCATATACCACTCCTCTATCTGCACTCTATGCCTTCTCAGCCCTCGAGACTCTATTTCTACCTCACTCTCCCAACTCGGCTGGCTCCCCTTCCTCCCACAATTGAAATTTCAATTCCTCTGCCTTGTCTACAAATCCCTCCATGACCTGCCCCCCTATCTTTCCTCCCTCCTCTCATTTGAATCTCCCTCCCGCTGTCTCCGCTCAGCAGATCTCTACCTTCTCACTGTTTCCCCCTGCCACCTGTGCCTCCTCATGCTTCTTCTCCTTCCAACTCTTGGCCCCCCTCCACTGGAACTCCCTACCTCTCTCTATCCGCTCCTCCCCCACCTACTCATCTTTCCGCTCCTCCCTGAAGGCCTTTCTTCTTCACTCCCCACCTGACTCTCCTTCCCTACCTCTCCCGCCTCACACCCATGCCCCCATTCCCTCCCCCCTCCTCCCTATGACCTCAAATTGGATACTTCAACCACCATAGCGAGTAGGAGGTCACCTGCGGGCTCCCACCCCACTGCTCCCCTCCTCCCCTCCCTCCCCTGAGTAAAGTGTTCTAAATTCTGTACCACCGGTTTGTTTCATGTTGTAAATGTATGCTTCATTCATTACTGTACCTGTTGTTATTCTGTAAAGCGCTTTGGTGTAAACCGCTATATAAACTCAATAAACATAAACATAACATAAACATACAACTAGTTATCACCCAGCACCCATGTATCTAAACTTGTGTGCCACTACTCTCTCTAACGTGCAGACAAAAATGTGACCTCTACATAATTCTGATTACAATACGAGAACATTTGTTTCAAAGATCATTTTCTTCAAAACAACGTGTAGTGCATTAAAAAATGGTCAACTATAGTTTTAGCTCTGTGGATCAACAATGCTTTTTCATGGCCCAGCCTTCCTCAGACCTTCCAGAGGGTTAGAGATAACATTTTCATTTGACCCACGGTGTTCTATCTCCACCCTGTCAAGGCTCAGTTGCTATACTCAAATGTAAACAAGTTCAGTAAGCCAAGCATGTTGTTGCCCATCCCCTAGGGGACTCCCAGTGTTCATAATACATATTCAGTTTCACTGTGCTACTGCTCAGTCCACAGTCAGTAAGGGATCCAATAGTCTGTGCTCCCACCACGCTGTTTGTGCCCAACAGGAAAACATGTTGACTATCTACGAACTTCTTCAAGTGGCGTCAGAACTCGCTTTGGTTTCTGTGCACTGCATGCATATTGCACCCTCCGCAGATTAATCAAGGTGATGTTAGTCCCCTATAGGGACAAACCACACTCTATCCCACATGACATTGTGCTGCACTCCAGTATTCATCGGGAAACAGTCAAGACTATCCTTACCTGTTTACACAGACCAAACCACTCAATCAATTAGGGGACTTTAGAACTTCTTAGCCACATAACTCTCAGTATATTGATATCTACAAAAGACCGTAGATGGTAATTACCTCCAAACATATTTATTCTACACCCTGCTTGCAATGGCCCAGTGAATCTTGAACGCAGCCCCACTTGGCATGGAGCCATGGCAGACAAACCCTGTCGCCGAAGCGCTGCATTAACAACTGGGAAACTTTTCTTTTTTTTTTCTCTTATGTTCATTCAAGCAGCCTTGCATCAACTGCCTTCATAGTTCATTCAGGCACTCAATGGTATATCCTAAGTAACCTGCACTAAACATGAAAACTCCAATGAGTAACAATCCTGTTAGCCTCTTCACTTGTGCCAGCCAAGCTCTGCCATCAACAATTGCCCTGTGTGTTTTCTTCAACACACCCAGGTTGCCTACCATGTAGATGCATCAACCCGCCTTACCGATGCTCAACTTTGCAGGTACGGTGTAGTGTATCCTGCTAACAGACACTGCGAGGCATCCAGAGTGTCTGAAATCCAAGCAGCCCAATCCTGAAAATGGAAAAGGGACTACCTACCCATACATTATCTTGCCCAGGATGGCCATCTTAACCTGGTGTCTATAGACAATCACTGTATATATACAGTATGTACTGTAAACATTTCCTGATGCCATACTAGGCAGTGATATCTCAAATATTTACTGCTCACTCCATGCTTACTGCCATAATCCCAAAACCATGTCAACATAGTCCACAACCAAATGAAGGCTGTTGTAATTGCATGTCTATCAATAAAGATGATCAGAGTTGACGTCATATGGTACCTGCAGGGAACATCTACATAGGCTATCCAGCAGTCACTGAGTTGACAGGGTTCAGCCTCCCTAGACCTGTGGTGCTCATAACAACAATGGTGCAACCATACTCCTTTAACAGTCATATTTCCCCATCTCTTGTGTAAATATACATTACATCCTTGAGGGGGGCAGTGCACATGGTCTAATCTCACCAAGCTAACCTCAAGGTCAAACCGACAGAGGAAACATGATCTAGTCTATCGAAGTTGCCCAGTTCAGTTCTTCTTTAAGTCCCACATGATGGGTTCCCAATCTTTCATCCAAACGTGTTCCAGATGATGTAGCCTACTGGCTGTCCGTACCCCAAACTGATCATGTTTTACCATATCAATTACTAGAACACCATTCTTCTGACTGATGTACACATTCAGAAAGGCCTAGGCTTCCTTACTCCCATTCATGGAAAACACTAAGTCCACACACATTTAACCAGGTAACAAATCCAATAGGCTTGCATTTGGCCTTATCCATATAAAGACAATATCATCAATGTATCTGGACCAGTGGGACACATTGACACTATATGGATTATCTTGGGAAATATATAACTTCCCAAATTTACTTCCCAGGTAACAAAATCCAATAGGCTTGCCTCAAGCCTTATCCATATAAAGACAATATAATCAATGTATGTGGACCAGTGGGACACATTGGCACTATATGAATTATTTTGGTAAATATATAACTTCCCAAATTCGACCATGAATAGATTAGAAAAACTGGGAGCGAATGCTGCCCCCATAGCTGTCTCCTTCCTTTGTCTGAAGAGTTAATTATTGAACACGAAAAAGTTGTTACAAAGTGCCAGTTGTAATAAGGCAATTATGAAAGTAGTAGGCACATCATGTGGCATTCATCTAGAATGTAATATTTTCTGAATCACAGCCAGTGCTTCCCCCTGTGAAATCTTTGTATACTAGGCAGTTATGTGCATGGTAACTAGCCATTGGACAGTAGGATCGAAGTGAAGGCCTTCAAGGAAGTTAATTGCTGCAGTGGCGTCCTTCACTTATGACCTAGTATACGGCACAAACATTTTCAAGAATGAATCAATTGATTGACCCATGGGTTCCAATATTGACCCACACAGTGCAACAATTGGTCTGCCTGAGGGTTATGTGATGGATTTATAAATCTTGTGCAAGGCATAAAATACCAGAAACTTGCATTCAGTTGGTGTAAAAAAACCTGCTTCTTTTCTCGTGAGAAAGCCTTCTTCTCTTCCCTTGTCACATAGATCATTAAGTTCATTCAGAATTTGATCTCTAGGGTTTGATCGTATTTTGGTATGTTGCTCCTCATTCAATATAAGTTTATGTACCATATTAATGTACATTTGCTTATTCATTAATACAATCCCACCACCTTAATTGGCGGTTTTGATCATAAGGTTTCATTTGGTGGATAGCTGTTTCAATGACTGATTATCCGCTTGCGTCATGTTAATATAATTCTTGCAATGGTCTCTCTCCTAGTATACCTTCATTAGGTCTTTAAGAACCATTCATTCAAAAACAATAACTTCTGGGGGAACTTCCCAGTCACTTGGGATGAATGTCGATTTAGGCTTAAATTTCGTGGCCACCACCTCCTCACTCTTCTCACGTCTTTAAAAGAACTTTATTAGCCTGACAGTCCTGAAGAATGTTTTCAATTCTACGTCAGTCTGGTTGGATGTCACACAGCGTGGGGACAAAACTATGTCCTTTTTCTAGTACGGTCTTTTGAGCCCTACTCAATGTAGTCACTGCTAGGTTAAAGATGGGCATTTTTCACAAGGATAGTTATTCCTCCTGGTGAGAAAGGAGTAGAGCCGCCCTGATATTGTTGGTTCTGTTGTTCCCCGCCCGCCTCAGGGGTGGTGGCCTGATGTAAAATCCTGACATAAAAATAGCTTGTTCCGAGGTTGAGGACTATACTTGTGCTTTCCGTGCGGAACCACTCGTATCGAAAAACTTGGCCCGCCTTTTTCTGGGTCTATTTGGGTCATTGATGGCAAATCAGATTTGTAAATAAGGACAGGTAGACAAGTGAATGGTCAGAGCCATTATACCTATCATGGCCTCCCCACTGTGTCATTGGTTATTGATCTGTTTTGCTTCCCTGAAGAGTAAAGGAGTGGAGTCAAAGAATGAGTGGAGCGGGGTACCTGGGTAATGGGGCAAGTGAAAAGGGCAAGCAGGTTTAAATAGGGAAAGTAAGATGGGCAAACAATAGTCAAAGGAGGTGGAGGAACACCCAAAGGGGTCACCTCCACATTATATGTTAAGACCATTTAACAGTTTGTCTTGTGATTTTTAAGGCTCATGACATTATTTGATGTAACGAAACAGACAGACTAAATTCATGATTGTGGGAAGGTTTCATTTAAATAAACTGGGAGCCCTAAAATGAGCATTGGAAAAGTAAGGTGCACAAATACCAGGAGTACAATTGGGAGTGTTCACCACGTGGCTGGAAGTGGCCTCAACTCGAATAGATGATGGGAAAGTCTGGGTATTAAGAGAGAGTAAGGATTAATTGAGAAGTCAAATAACATTTTTAAGTGGAAGAAAAGTCCTAGAGGGGAGCTGAATGTGCAATTTTAGAGAAGGTGGGACCAATGGATGTGTGTAAAGCAGAGGATCCGAATAGTGGGACATCAGATGATATGCTATATTTTTTTGGCAACTTGGACAGACGATGACTAGGAGAAGCACCAGTCCTAGAGGAGAATTCCCTGATAGCACCTGCAGCACCAGAAACACCAGGCCCGAGTGGACGGGGACCCAGTGGAATACCATCAATCATGGGACTTCCACTGGTGTAAATTCCCTTGGAAACAAGGAGAGGGACGATATATGGAAGAAATTCACATATATTTGAAGTTCCACACTGACACGTGCCAGCTGCAAGAGGGAGATGGTGGAAATCCACAAGCATTTATGATAGTCCATGTACCATGGACACTCAGAGGCTTTAGGGCATTAGTTAAAGAGTGCCCTAATATAAAGGAAGAACCGCAATAATTTGTGGAGGACTTACAGGCAATAATGCAGTGTTACAACAAATCATGGGCAGATATGAATCAATCTATGATACTAGTGATGCCACTGGAGTTAAGGCAATGATTAACAGAAAGGGCAGCTTGGCCAGCTGCTGATCAAGGCACAGGGATCCACTGATGGGCAAAAATGTTGAATTATAAACAAAATTAAGGTGATTCCCCTACCGACTATTTTGAAGGTTTGGAGTTGGTGTTCACTGAGCACTCAGGTATTAAAACAACTGAGAAAACAGTGCAAGAATCTGTAGGCAACTCTTTTGTTGTGGGATTGCACCCAAAAGTACAGATGCAGCTTAAGAATTTGTGCAGATTTCTAGGTCTATTACGTGAGTTCCATTTTTAGTCTGGTTAAAGTCATTAAATTGTGGCTCATTGTTCATACAAATCATCACTTTTTTGTTAATTTGGTCTGTGGATGTGTGTGCAGTGTGGGATGGGGTCCGAGCACGGCCCTCCGAGCACAGGACATGAGCTACTTACAGTGAGGTTTTAGACAGCACTTAGCCTGCCAATCAAAATATGCAGGAAGATGAAGTATGGGTTTCACTGTCAAAGGCAGCCTTTTTCCTGCTACTACAATACTACACATGCCTTTCCCCTATTTAACCTCATATAACTACTGCCCCTGAAGAAACTCCCTGCGTTTACACTAATGGATTGAAACATGTAGGGCTTTTCAATTGGGTTTAGGCCAATCAACAATAGAGAAAATACATATTCTTTAGACCGCAAGAATTCCACAAGAACTTTGATTTTATCCAATGCTTTCTATGTTATATGGTGGGACATCTGATATCGACAAATTGTACTATTTGCCTGGTATGTAAATTTGCACAGCACCTTTGCACTTAGTTTTGTGGTACCTGGTATGTTTAATACATTATGATTATCTATTATAATTTTTGTTTGACCTAACAGGTTTTTAAAATATTTTTTCTAATAAATTATATATGTGCTTTTATATGAGGTGACTATGACTTGATTGACTTGAGTGTTATACAGTATTATTTCTCCCCACAACACTCAAATTATGGCACTGGCAATGGGCGGTCTGATATCATTATAGCCCTTTCCCCCAGCCTGAGATAACCCATAACAATCTGCTTACACTAATAAGTGTAGTCGTAGTGAGATTGCCGCCTCCAATCATGCACTCATTTCCCAAAATAATTGCTGTACACAGTACACGTGGCCTGTTTTATAAAAGCATTATTCAATGGTCAAATCCGTAAAGCGCTTTGTAAATCAAGCCCAATGTAGCTATTAGAGAAAGAGAGCGAGAGAGAAAGAGAAAGACACAGATAGTGAGAGAGAGGGGTGTATTGGTTTATTGATGTATTCACAAGGACAAAAAGAGAATGTAAAATGGCAGCTGTCTACAGAGGTCAGTGGGAGGACCTCGGAGGAGGCAAGGCTGCGTTGCCATGTTAGGCCTTTGCATGTTTTGCTACAATGTCTAATGTTTTGTTATGCCGGTCATGCCCTTATTATGCCTTGCTATGCCATGCTTTGCCTTGCTACATGTGGCTCGATCGTTTGTACCACTTGCTTATCTGCTGAATGTTCCATTTTCTAGCACATAATCATGTGGCGAATTAACCCAGTATGTCCTACTGTAACTTTGATCCTCTGTGCACCACTTCGCATTTCTCCATCTGAGGTTTTGCTCCCTGGTATATCACTTTGATTTGGTCTCCTGGTTCCAAATGAAATCAGTGCCCCACCATGTATTCCACTATCTGATGACCAATACAATATGTGTGAATGGCTCCTAAATATTGCACATTGACCTCTTAACGTGCTGACTTGTTCCAAGGGACCGGACAGGGACACTGCCTTCTCTGAAAGACCATCTCTGAACTTCATTCACAAACTATGCTCACCTACTTTCAACTTGCTGTCCAGTGCTGCATGATCCATATGTCTTCCAATTCTCCTTGTGTACTTCCACTTACATACAGGACCAGCCAGTGCCCACTGTCAACTGCCAGACATAAAAGCCCTCTGCAGTGTACCTCAGGACACATGCTCTCAACAACCTTGCCCAAAAAGAACCAAACATGGGACATCACCCAAGGGGTAACCCTTCTGTGATGTTGCCCTGACCACACCAGATGGACAGTTCGAAGTGAACACTGGGCCCTCCACTAACTTCCCTGCAATAACACTCTCACCCTCTATGCACGAACACAATGCACCACAGGGGAGGTACCAGCATAAGATTATTATGAATCTCATAAATGGTGATGTGCAGTACAAAAGCTGACTAACGTAACATAGCATAATATAAATAAGACGTACCACTGTCAGGCAAGTATAGCGATGAGTAATGACACCTCAAACGTTTGATTCGAGAAATGCAACATTTGCATAATTATTGTTGTGGCAGTGTCAGAAAAAAAAACAACTTACTCTAAATGAGTAAGACAAACTAAATCCTTTAGAGAATTTTAAAACGCCAATAGAAGGTCCAAATGTGACATTTTGACACATTTATGACATGGCTCAATTTTCTTAATGTCTTTCTACAAATAATCACGTTTTAAAGCCTTTTTTGGGTTATTTGAAAATGACCAGGCATGAAAAGAACCCACATTTCCAAACAATATGCGTTTTGGAGCTAGTTTGAAACCTATGCACATACATTTTCAAGACTCCTGCTAGAAATCAAAGACTGTGTACAAATGTACATATTTTGACATAAAATACCGTCAGGGCACCCAATTATTCCAGTAGATCAGGCAAGCAGCAGTTGATGGGTGAAGCTGTTCCTTCCCGTCTCTGGAGTAACCTTTGTGGAGTCAGTTATCACCTATGGAGAGGATCTTGCCTAGCAGCCCATGCAGGGCAGCACTATGACATTAGCTAAATACTGCATAAATGTTTGAAAATGCGTGTTTCTTTTGAGAACCAAAGGACCCTAAACTGAATGAAAATTAACCTTGGCCCACTGCACACATTAAATACTCACCTGCCATAGTCTCAGCTATAAGTTGACACATGATATTGGCAGCCATCACATTCCTTGCCACTGGGCAAACGAATCTTGCTTTTGTTTACATAGGAACCCTCTGTCCTAGTGCGGTTTGCTGTGGTCCATTCCTTAGCTTGTGCCCAGAGATTTGATCTGAGCTCTGCCAGATATCAGTACCTTGTAAAGGCCCATAATTACTACACATATTAAACTGCATTGTTGACATCCAGGCACTGCCCTACAAGACCCCACAGCCTAAACTGTTTTGCTGCCAGCATGCTCCTCTTCCCTCTTCCTGCAGCTTATAAACCTGCCTTTATTGTTTTCCTAACAGTTGCCATTAGGGCACCATAATTGAGGAATTCACCCTACTTGAGCCCATATTTCGATAAAGTCCCAAGTAAAGAATAGAAATACCCTGCTACCTACCAGCTGTGATAGACAGTACATCACCTTCTCGTATCAGCTCCTGCAAAAGGTTGACCTGCCCTCTGCTATTATTCTTGTTGTACCATAACAATCATCTGTCTTCCCTAAATATTTGAGATTGAAATCACTAAACGTCTCCACAAAAGTTAGGCTTGCATGCTTGAGATTCATGCAGTAGACAAAGCATGGGCAAACATGGATCCTCAATAGTTCCTAAAGATTGAACTGAGTAGCCAGGGTCTGTCATACATCCAGCCAGTGTGACAACTGATCTTATGGTGGTTGTTGGAGACATTGCAGGGCTTAGTGGAGGACCATAGGTCTACTGAATCGTTTACAATCTGGGACACCAGCTCCACCTGTATCCATTGGTTCTCTCAGCATTTTCAATGCAATTTCTATCGTTTTTATCTTTACATATACATTTTGTGATGAAATAATCTGGAGTCTTAAAAAAAAAGCATCACTGGCCAATGCACTGGAATCATGGATAGCGGATTTATGGCCCCTGGGAGTACATGCATCTTAATCATATCTAGATTCAAGGGAAAAACGTTAGTTGCAGGGACATTAAGGTGAGCAATACTTTGTAACATAACCCTTGAAATTCAAGGAACAAAACCTTTAATTGCAGGGACATTGAGGTGAGAACTTAATGCAACAAACCCCATGAAATTCTAGTAAAGACATCTTAAGTTTATACCCCTATTGCACAGCCTATGACCGCAATAATGACTTCACTAATTACATGTTCTTTCAGTGTATCACTGATGACATTACAGATTGTATCTCTCAGACCATCACTGGTAACAACACTAATTACAATGTATATAACAGATTACATCAATAATAGTGTTACACGTTACATCATTTAGTACTTATCCTATACATCCTTTGATTATTTTAATAACATTTTAGGCCATTGTCCTTGCCGAGATGAAGGCCACGGCCACTTGCCATCACTAAAGGCCATAGCTAGTGGTTTGTTAGTGTTGTAAAATATTTAGTGGGCATGGTGGAAAGCCATACCTAGTGTTCTGTTATTGTTTTACAATATGCAGTGGGCAAGGTTGAAAGCCATAGCCACTGGCCATACCTAAAGGCCATGGCTAGTGCCCATTAAGAATACACAGCACATCCAAAGGCAATGACTAATCACTAGTTAATGTTGTAAAATATACAGTGGGCATGGATGAAGGCAATAGCTAGTGCCACAATAGTATTTCAAAACATACAGTGGGCATACCCGAATGATGTAGCCACTAGGTATGGTTGAAGGCCATGGCTAGTGGCCCATTTACATATTAGAATATACAGTGGGCAAACCCGAAAGCTGTGGCCACTAGCTAGTTTTGTGCTGAAGGCCTGGCTAGTGGCTGGTTAGAGTATATTATATACAGTGAGTGTGCATGGCTGAAGGCTGTAGCCACTAGTGAAAGCCAAAGGCTATGATTGGTGGCCTAATAGTTCTTTCAGATATACAGTGGGCATGACCAAAGGCTGTGGCTAGTGTCCATGGCCCGAAGGCCATGACTAGTGGGCCATTAATGTCTTAAGATATATTTGGCCATGCCCACTGACCATGGGTGATGGCCAAGCTTAGTGCTGGTTAGTGTTGTAATGTAATTAGTGATCTCATCAGTAAAGTCATCTGTAATGTTATCATTGTGGTCATAGTCTTTGCAATAGGGGGACCAAAGTTAAGGTGGTTTTAGTTGAATTTCAGGGGTTTGGTTGTATTTAGTTGCAGGTACGTTAAGAACTTTAGTATTTTCCTTGAATTTCAAGGGTTTTGTTAGTCCATAGATGTTTTCCTTTACATGTCCATTAGCCATGGCCAGTAGCCACAGCCTATGGATGTGCCCCCTATATATTTCAGATCATTACCAGACCACGAACCAGAACAATTGTTAATTTTATACAAACAAAGTTAAGTTCACCACAATGGCTTAACTTGTTACTTTCATGGATGTCTAATCTTCTCTGTATAATCAGTTTTACATCCCCCCACAAATAAATATGTTTACAAAATGCTTTGCATTGTTAATAACTATTTTTCCTACCTTTGTTCCCTTTCTGCTACTGTATTTTTGTGAATCCATATTTTTTGTAATCTCGTCATGTCACCCCAGCTTCCTCTCAACCATCCAATGAGTCCCCAACAGATGTACACCCCTGTCCATCATTAAGACATGCGCTCCAAAGTTCCTCGTAGTTTTCTAAATCCTCCTGACCCACCCAACAATATTGTTCTCTGCATTTTCCCCAATTAGTTCATTAGTACCCTTCTCTTTTTTATTATCCTCATCGATGTTCAGGGGCAACATACATTTCCCTCTTCGTTTGTTAGTATAAAGTCTCAAAAGATGTTTGCTAATGTAGAAGGTGATGAGAATGAGGACCAACGCAGGGGCAGTCACTCAAATGACTTTGGGAAACAAGGTAGGCACCCATGTGAACATGCTGTCCAACCAGTTGCCCTCCATTTGCTTCACTTGTCATTTTTTCATGGAGTTTCTGCATTTCCATTATAGCTGCATTCAATGTTCCATTGAAAGCCTTACCATCATGTATTATAGTGCAACAGCTGCTTTCAAATCACGTGCAGACTCCACCTTCAATAGCAGTTAGAAGGTCAAGCCCATAACAATTCTGGAGGGCCACCAAACGTAGTGTCCTCATCTCTTCCTTTATTGCATTTAGGCCTTTTTGCTGTTGAATTGGCCAGATGCAGCAGCTCACAGCACGTGAGCAGAAGCCATTTTGCATTGGCTGCAGCCTGTACACCTGGAAGCAACAGGGCTTGAAGAAGGTTGCATTCTTGGATAATAACTGAAATTGGTCAGGCGTAGCGGGCAGATTTTCAGCACTCTTTTCTGAAAAATCATGATTCTCCCTTTTCCTTCTGCTGAGCAATTTTTGCTTCTCATTTTGCTGTGACACTTTTTCCTGTAGCGCAAGTTCCACTGCAGTGCTGTTTCGAGGCACAACCAGGGCAGGAATGTGCAGAGTGATGTTTGCACAGAGCCTATTCCTATCAGGCGGAAGCTAGGCATAGACCTTCAATCCACAGGCCCACCACACTTCCATTATAGATGCAGTCCCTGCATAAGCACCACACTCCTGATCACCTTTGCACAGCCTGTGTTAGTCCCCAGATGGATAGACCCACTCGACTTGAAACATAGAGGAAATCATGTGAAGCTCTTTATGTCAACGGTGAGGTCTTCATGTAACCAGGTCAATGTATGCACATATTTTCCCCAAATTTCCTTACAACTGTCATTCACTTTGGCTGCCATGCTCTGTGCATATCCCACCAACCCCTTTAGATATTGCATTATACTTGGCCATCATACCACAATGCCCCTTTTATTCTCATTAATAGTCTTTTGTGACTCCAGGGAATGTATTGCCCCTCCTTATTTATGCACTGCAATTTGTGTGTTTGCATATTTTTAGCTCCCCTCTTTTAGAACCTTCTGGTATATATTCCACTATCATATTTTGGTCTCTTCTTTTGGCCATTTTGTTTAGTTTCACAAAATTATCAGCATAGACAGTTTCCCCTTCATCACCCACTGAACTGTGACATTTGCTTCTTGAAATAACCCCCTAGTGTTGCAGAAGGATAGGTGCATCAGGCATTCTGCTTCTTCATAAGACACACCCTGAGGCAGGATAAGTGTGGGCGCCCCTATTACATGTGGGATGAGTGAACAGACGTAGCAAGTGCCTTTCGCCGTTTCTCTTCCCACCAGCAATATTTCATCATACCAAATGTTTCCAGATGATCAACGCTGTCAGCGTCATGATAAAAACCCTCTCGATCCATTACACTCCTCTTTCCTCTGCTCACATTGTCATTTAACTATGTACTACCTTTTTCTTTCACAATCCAATAAAACAAAAATATTAATCCTATACTAAGACATGTTAATATTATTACACTCCAAAAAAGACATTTCTTTGCAGTATCTTCATAATGACTTTGGGCCTCATAAGTGTGCCGGTTCAGAAACAACAGTGCTTCAGTGACCGGCACACTACAACTCTTCCCCCACCCACAAAGGTTTCACAGAAGCATTGGCACTGTTAACAACGGTGCTGGTGCTTCCTTGGTCCCCAGTCCCATAGAGTACCATAGGACTCTATGGGAATGGGGTCTTACAATTTGCCAGCACCTGACTTTCTGTTCCACCGGGGTTGTAATCCCCCGGTGTTACTGGGAAGTCAGATGCCAGTAAATATTTACGGATACGGCGGCAACCCGCCAGTATCACTGGCACAGTTACTGCCAGACCCGTAATGAGGCCAATTCTCTTACAAAAGTCTGCTTGCTGAAAATAAGTTAATGAAAGCTCACAAATACTTCCCATAATGCTGTGCTCAGCTCCTCTTGTCAATGGGAGGCGGTGCTCTTGTCATTGTGCACATCAGTGATGTGGATCCATCCTCGCCGGCCTTCAATCTCTAGGCATCAGTGTTGAGTAGGATACTGTGTGGGGTCCAGTGAATCGCTCCTCTTTCCACTTCCTGACTTGTATTTTTATGAACACATTGGGCCTCATTCCGATATTGGTGGTAGTCATGGCACTATTTGCGCCATGACTGCCACCAATAACGGGACCGAGTCCACTGTGGTGCATTGGGGACTTACCGGTCTAGTCCCACCCTGTGGGACGGGTAAGTCCCCATTGCACCAACCATTCCCCATTCCCATTTGAGCCATAGGGATCAATGAGAATGAGGAAGGCGCTATTACAGGCCTGCTAATGGGAGGCCCGTATTTAGCGGCCTGGTCCCCTAACGGGACCCGTAAGGGACATGTGGTCCAAACACCTCGGAATCGGGCGGTAGGGAATTACCAGCACCGGTCTCCTTGCCGGTGCTCGGTATCCCCTACTGCCCGACTTGTAATGCGGCCCATTGTCTCCTGGGTAGAGAAGTGCTGCTTGCAGAAAATGTCCTCTTTGATCACTCGTTTGCTCTGTGTGAGCTCTTGGTCTTGTCTGCACAGATACATATGGAAGAGGTTTTGTAAGTTCTGTGAGATACAAAACAAATTCTTCCCCCATAATGCTAGAAGAGGATTGAGCATCAGAGATTGTGCATGATGGAGGTATAGGAGCATGCATTCTCTGCCATGTAACAATCTTATGAGCAGTGAGATGATGATCTCCTCCAGGTGAATTGTCTGAATCGAAAAGCGAAGAGGTAATCAGTGCACCCAGGATTTTCCAAGCATTGGCGGAAGGTTAGCTAGGTGCATTTTTAGCAGGCCATTAATCTTTTCTACCAAACCGTGGGCTTGTGGGTGGTAAACCGTGCATCATGTATGCCTTATCGCCAGGAATGCCATGATTTCATTATTTAAAACATTTGCAAAATGCTCACTGTTGTCTAAACGTATTCCATATGGGATCCCCCACCTTGGGAACACCAGCCTCACTATGCTGAACAGGTGTCATTATGGGCACAGGGACCAATCTCAAGCCAACGTGATAATAGACATACAACTACAAGCAAATACCTGTAAGATTTACATCTCTCTTGCATATCAAGATAGTCTATATGCAAGTGCTGGAAGGTCCCCTCTGGTCATGGAAATGTTCCCCACCTGACTCTTCAAGTGTGACCAGGCAGGAATATCTGGCATATCATGCAGTTCTTTACAAATTCAGAAACATTTTCGTGTACATTTGCCACAAACCAGTCTTCACTTATCCCCGCAACCACATGCTCTTTCGATTTGTGGGCAAAGTAGTGAAGCTGTTCTAGTGCCACTTTCAAAAACTTGTTTTGCATTACCACCTTTTCTGTGCTATCATTTCATCAAATTAAATCTATTGGTGACAAGGAACATGCTTTTCTCTTCCATAACTCCTTTTCATCATCTGGTGCTTCTCCAATTGCAATTCTATAATTCATACACTTGGGGTTGCATTGAAATGTTCTGGCAATACATTTTTTTCCAGGCTAGTTCTTATCATAAAGGGTCATAAAGGGTCATTTTTATTCTTCGTCAAGCAACAACACATGTGTCCCTTCTGGCAGATATGCTGCTTCTTTTTCTGCTCTGTCTGCAATTTTGTTACCAAATGAGATACTATCTTGACCACCAGCCAATTCTACTGAAAATGGTAACACTTCCAATAGTTTACTCAATAATACTTCATCCTGTAGTGGTGGGCCGTCACTTCTATGGAATCCTCTCCTTTCCCACCCTGCTAACCCTGAGTGCACAGTGGATATTACGTATGCAGTGTCAGAAATATGACCGTCTAAACTATTTAATGCCTCAATTTTTGCCACTAATTCTGCCGCTTTTTTAGACTAGTGAGCTGGCAATTGTGTCTGTGAATACACTATCAACTCCTCTCCCTTGTGTATTCTGTGTTTGTCTCCCACCACCCAGGAAACAGAACGTCTTTGGCCCATACTTGAGCTTCTATCAATGAAACCATGTCCCCCTTCAATCACTTCTTCTATTACCAGATAGTTGCTTTCATTCTATGGATGCTATGCAATCAAGTACATCATCTCCCGCCTCAATTTGCTCTGCAATGATCTCTGCTGGGTTTATTGTTCTGCACCTCACCACCTGCATTGCATGGTTTGTCAATATTATGTAGTACCCTGAGGATCTCTGAGTTGTCAAAGTTGATTTTTTCCTTGACAATTGGCCGTGCCCACTATATATTTTAGATCATTACCAGACCATTAGCAATAATAATTGTTAATTTTATACAAACAAATATAAGTTCACACAATGGCTTAACTTATTTCTTTCATGGATGTATCATCTTCTCTGTTATGTCAGCTTTACATTCCCCCACAAATACATAATTTTACAAAAAGCTTTGCATTCTTATTTAACTGTTAAAGATGTTTAGTTATATTTATGATTCATAAATCAAACTCACATTAAAGTGTTATGAAACTTTGCGCAAATAATACACTCAATATATTTAAAAATAGATCTTTACAGGACAACACATATAAATACAAAAACAAATGTATAGCGATGGCTACACGAGATGCCATGAAATAGGCACCCTGGATCACAGGCAATCATTGTAGCCGTGGCTACTGTAATTGCTGTCATTGTACCCGCGGCTACCAGGAACAATGCAATTGGTTGAAATCAGGCACGGGTAATCGCAGAAACAACTGGGGGGTGGTGGACCAGTGGCCACCATGAAGGATAGCCATGGCTATAATATAATAAATAGACAAATGTGCTTCTTTTTAATATGTACTGCATTAAAACGATCAATTAAGGATTATTGATCCATTTATACAGACTGTTTTTTATTGTCTGCATTTAAAACTGTAATGTTGGCCCTGAAAAGAACTGTTTTGGGTGAGAAGAAAGAAAGAGGAAGGAACTGGGAAGGGGAACACATTATTTTATTTTAATCATTTATTTTATTGAGCATTTGTAAGATGCTTGTACAACTGAAGATTGTTACGAAGAAGCAGAAGGCTAAATTGGAAGGGAACAGGGGAACAATAACAATCACGAAAATAGTAAAACAGTCATGGTCCTACTGGGCCTCATGGCATTTGGATGTGCAAGTGCAGAGAGAGAAGTGCTTGAGATAGGGAGAGGGGGGAGGAGGGAGAAGAGGAGTGGACAGTGCTAGTTAAGGGTTCAGGAGGGAACTGCTCAGGGGAGCCAAGGAGGAGAACCTCTGGCTAAGTGCTAAGATTACACATATAACAAAGGGTAAAAAAAGGAACATTTATTTTACTTTGCATTGTATGTTTTGTTATTTTCGTGTGTGTGTTTTCTTTTTAAAAAGGGGTTAGAAAAAATGGCCACTTAAAAAATATATATATATATTCCTAGCGGCGGCAATCTGCCTGATGTTCTGAAATGACCCTTCCAGAACTATCCAGGGTGGCAAATCCCACCACAATCCAGTTGTGACATCTTGTAGACATTAAATCAGGTGCAGGCAGGCTTTACTTTAATTTACTTTACTTTCACATTTGTACCGCGCAACCGATTAACCGTGGGATTAAAGGCGCACATAAAACTTGACATACAAACAGGTTCAGCAGTGGGGATTTTATCAATGAGCTATACTAGTTGATATGCACATTCTCTGAGGTCTAACAGAACAGGAGATTTTTCAGTTTCTTCTTAAACATGTTGGTCGATTGAGTTTCTCTTATATCCAATGGACGTTTATTCCATGCCAATGAGGCGGCTATACTGAATGTTCCTTTGAGAGTTGAATTTGTTTTGCAGTAGCAAGTCTTTAGTTGTGCTACATTACTGGATCTGAGCTGCCTCTGATTCTGCTTCTCAATGATGCATTCCTTCAGATATGCTGGCATTAGGCTTAACAAACATTTATGCGTAATGAGAAGCAAACTGAAATGGATTCTTGCCTTCACTGGTAGCCAATGTAGACCTTGCCTAGCCTCTGATATGTGGTCCCTCCATTTCAGATTCTTACTCACCCTGACTGCACTATTTTGGATAACTTGCAGATGTTTGGTCTCGGATTGGGTGATGCCAATTAGGAGGCTTCAGCAGTAGTCGATTTTTGAGCCTATTATAGCTCTAGCTATCATCTCTGCATTATCTTGCTTGATAAATGGGCGGAGGTGTGCAAGTACTTCTTTGTAATAATTTGACACAGAGACCAGGCCGCTCACTTGTGCTTTCATGTTTACATTTGGTACAGTGTTATTCTTAATGTTTTTCAGTATGTCTAGCTTCTGATTGGCTAAGGTGAAACTGCTAAACATGGGGTTTAGCTTAGCTAATTTATTTTCCAAGACGACCACCATGAGCTTGGTTTTTTCACTGTTAAGAGCCAGACCATTTTGTACCATTCGATTATGGATGGTATCATAATACAGTTTTCATCCACACTGTGTGATCCTGTTAGCGGAATGACACATTGCGCGTCATCATCATAGTTTGTGAAAATTATCTTGTTTTGAGCCAGAAGGTTGGAGAACGGTACCATGAAGATGTTATACAAGGTTGGCGAAACGCATGCGCCCTGCTGCACGCCAAATGTCAAGGTGACTGGTTTAGCTTCGGCTTCCCCACTGGCTACTCTGCATTGTCTCCCACTCAAGAAGGATACAATCCACTGAGTGGCCTGATCCGAGAACCGAGCAATGTCCTTTAATGAGGTTGGATGAGGTTGGGAAGTGGTTGGTGGAAAATAGGATAGAAGTAGAAGGCAGTGAAACAGACGGTAGATACCAGAATGCAGATTGTGGACCATGTTCTCTCACCATGTGTTGAAAATGAGCATTCCTGTACCATTCCTACACATCATGCCAATGGACCTGAACACAGTGATGGATCAAAGTCGAGGGTCCCAAACTTTGAGATGGCTTATTAGAAGGTGAACCCTACAACAACTTTGCATTAAAAAAAACTCCACTTCATCAATCTCATTCTTACTCCATTGCTCCTTGACACGAAAATACTGCTGACTATCAGCAACAGTCTTCCGTGAAGGTAAAGCAGAACACACCCTCACCACCTCTCCATCACTGCTTGTCCCAGTAATACTTAAACGTGGCACAGTGGAACTTGTTATATATATGTTACATTTTAAGTGGCATACTACAAATGAATGGACAAAGGACAAATGTATAGGAATAAGAAAGGTAAAAAAGGAATGGATAAATAAGTATACTGCTCTTAAAAAGTTCCTGAAGACTCACACGCATGTTGACAAACCAAGTGACAAAAGCAATGAGAAAAAAAGAGAGGTGTCTTTGGTTGTGAGAAATAGCTGTGGATTCAAAGAAAAGCCATAAAAAGCCATGAAGCGACTTTCATAAACATGGGTACGACCAAGCGCAATGAGTTATTCACGTCTAAATCATCGTTTAATGACATTGCATGCTTCGCTAATACAGCTGCACATGACTTTTACCCACGTGAATGACAAGGCCCAATCAGGCGCTGCAGTTTTTTAATGCAGGTACGCCCACGCTGTATGATGAAATATGTGCGTGTGGCATTGGCCAATAGGACCACGAGTTTCAGTGATGTGGTTATGCGTTTTCATGCCTCAACCATCATCCAATGACATTTTGTGCTCTGTGTATGTGCCTACACTTGACCCGTAATTGCATCAATGACAAGGCCTAATCAGATGCTGCGGTTTCTTAACGCAAGTATGCCCACACCATATGATGAAAGCGCACATGCAAAATTGGACAATCAGAACACACGCAGCAGCTACATGGGTAAACATGACATATAAACACGTCATTCAGCACAGGATAAATAGACACGGCTAAGCCCATGCCGTATGACGAGATCTGCACATGCAAAATTGGCCAATCAGAACATGAGATATACCTAAACTGTGGTTATTTACCACATCCAAAGCAAATCACTTAATATTTGTCCTTGCTAGTGAACAGGTTTCCCCAGTAACTGGAAGAACTTTTGGCTCTTTAAACTTTACTTATCCATCCTTTTTACTAACGTTGTGCCTACTCCTCTTTTCCCTTGTCTTGTAATTTGTGGTCTGACTATTCTTTGTTTTTGGGTTTAAAACATTTTTTTTTTCAATTTTCATATTTTGTGGCATTGTCCTTTTGTGTTGTCATATTTGTTGTTTTACACTTTTCTCCCCTGTCAGACTTTTAACAACATGCCTGACCCAACTGGCAGTAGTGACGACAATGTGGTCTGGGTACTAAATCCGTCCCCACCACATAAGGGTGCTAGAGTTATGAAGACTAGATCAGACAGTTGAAAGTACTTTTGTGTTTAGGCTCACTGTTGCAGAAAAGAGGCTGAGGGGGTCCAATGTACCATGGGCCAGAATATGCAACAACGGGCCCATTTTAATGTTCTGTCACAACGTTTGGGGACATCTGTACTTATCAATCACCTAGTACGAGTTCACTGGGATGATGTAGACGATGAATACAGGAAAGCACATCAGCACCACAAGATCCAGATGCATGGTTCTCGTTCCTTACGTCAGCAAGTAACTGCACCTCCGCCATCAACACCTGCATCCACCAACGCAACATCAAAGCCACATTTTCGCCTCCTGGTAACTCATATCTAACAGCTGCCATTCAACCAGCACCCAATGTATTAGTCTTAAAAATCATGTGCACGATATGCCACAAATGGATTGCTACGGGAGGTGCCACAAAAGAGGATTGACAAAAGAGTGCTTCTGAACATCATATTCATTGCCAGCCCTAGATTTCTTTTTGTGGCAATTTATTTCCCCAACAAATACTCCCAAAATATATGTGTTCCTTTTGTTTTAATTCCCTTTCTTACATATGCTATCCTAATGTGTTTCCTTCCCTGTTCCACCCCCCTCTCTCCAGGCCCCAAAAAGTCCCTTTTAAGGGTCATCCTCTAAGTTATGAAAACAGATTAAATGGAACACAGACTGCAAAAATAGATCACAGTATCTTATGAAATCTATTTTATGTAGTTTGAATAAGAGTAATTCATTGTTCAACATTTAACTTTGTAGCCACTGCTATAGTGTGTCACGATGCTCCATTTCCAGTCGTTACTGCTATAAAACGCACATCAAAGCTAGGCATCTCAATGGCTGTTGTTTTAGCTGCAGTCATACAATTATGTTAAAGAAAGATTATTTATGTGTATATATACTGTGCATTCTGTAGTGCCTGTAAGTTGTATTTTGCAATATATACAGTTAAAGAGAAAGTGCAAATAGCAAACAGAAGCATGAATAGATTCTGTCACAATGGCTGCATAGGAATATAAAGGGTGGGAATAGGCTGGGTAAGGGTATAGAGGGTATGAATATGGTATACCAATAAGGGAAGAGACGGTAGGTTTACAATGACAGTAAAAAAAAAGTGTCAGTAGGATGAGTTGGTGGGGTAAACAGGATTAGATAGGCTGGGTGAGGATAAACAGGGGGGTATGGTGGGTTGTTGCAGTAGAGAGGGTAGGGAAGGTTAATTGAATGTAGAGAAAGTGGGATACAATATTTGACACAAGTTGAGACTCTAGCCATGCTCCCTGTCAAAAATATTTCTCCACAATTGTAGCAGAAACCTCTCATTTCAAACACTTCATCTAAAATAATATTATAGAACCAAATAAAATACAGAGCAGCTAGACACCACACGTATTCATTGTGGAGGCAATTAGTTGATGAATGTACAAGGTGTGTTCCTTATCTTATTGATGAAACAAGACATGGGAAATCTAATGGAATTGTTTCCTCACACCATCTTTATCTTTTCCAATCTGACTCTGAATCAAAAATGGAGATGAACCATGAGATGTAATGGTAACATTGAACAATCACAGACAAATGTTAATAAAGTAGTTTCAGAATTCACAAGAGAATAGAAACAATTATGAATTTCAAACAACAGCATACAGTTCTACATGGCCAATTTCTATAGACATGTTGGAGTACACCTAACGATGAAGGAAATGCGGGTTTCCTTCATAACATCAAAACAGTACCCCAAAAAAGTTAAAAAACTACACTCACTGTACCCCAAAACAGTCCTTTTTCAGGACTAAATATCACCTATAAATACACAAACACAATCAAATAATACCCCAAAACATTGTTTTAGTATCATCGCAGCTAGAGCTCATTGACTTGTTTTAATAGCCGCAGTTACAAATTGTTAGTTAAAGGGGGGGCTCACATTGGGTTTTCGACATATATACATATTCAGTGAAAAAACTTTGTTAAAGGGACATTATGGTTCAGTTGCCCTTATTAAAAAAAAAAACTATCAAATTCTGTGCGAAAGCTTTGTTAAATGGACATTATAGTTACTTTGCACTAATAAAAACCTATCCATATTATGGCTACAAGTAAAAGCGAAAAACAATTCACCAGTTATGCTAAGCTAAGCAACCATAACTAGCACCACCACCGTGTACTGCTAAAACCAACACCCAAGACATCAAAGATGACATCATTAATGTCATTGATGACATCACTGATGACATCACATATCTGGGCCACTTGTTTTTGTTCACTGACATATGTAGGCCATGTGGATTTACTCACTCATAGTCAGAAACTTAAAATGTAAACGGTACCATATACCTAGAAGTTACCCATCTCATGTGTTCTTACAGTACTTTCCTTAAGGTTTGGTCTTAGATCATTGTGAACATAACAAGGGGCAATAAGCAGACCTCAAACATACGAATCATTTCTATACATGAAGATAAACATTTATGTTATTAACAGTTTCTGATGGTACCACTTTATTTTTGCTTACTTTAGTTTCCCTCTATGTGCCTCTGATTTGTATGCAATGTGGTCTGTATATGTATTGTTTGCAGTACCACAAGTGTGTAGTAAGTGTCCAATTATTGTATGGTTAGTACATGTTTAACAGTACTCAAAACTCTGATAATTTACCATTCATTATTTTACTATCCATCATTGAAATATTGTACCTCTATGGTTCATACTGCAGCCATTGCCTATGTTTATGTCTGATTTGTTCCTGTACTAAGAACAACACTGCAATAGAATGTTGTTAAGAGGAGTGCATCCTTTAATAGATGTGTGATGTCATCTTTGATGTCCTGGGTGTTAGTCTTAGCAGTGCATGGTGGTGGCACAAGTTATGGTTGTTTAGCTCAACATAACTGGCAAATTTCTGTTTTTTTTTTATTTTACTTGTAACCATAATATCCATTTAACAAAGTTTTTTCACTGAATTTGATAGGTTTATATTAGTGCAACTTAACCCTAACGTCCCTTTAGAAAAAGGGTTTTCATTGAATTTCATGGGTTTTTACCAGGATACCTTTAATTTGTCTACATGTCCCTTACATCATACTGACCCGCCCCAGCTGCAACATGATATCCACAGAGTCCGCAGACAGCGAGATTGCCAGCGGACTCCAGACAGTATTCACACTGCATTCACACTTCCCAAAAGCACAGGGGTTACCGACATTGTTATATCATTAATTAAATATGTCTACAAACTCTGTACTTATGAAACCAGAAGTGTAATTACATAGGTTGCACAATATAATGGAATGCACAAAGCACAAAAGTGACCTGAGCATCTAACAATATTACCTCAGCGCAGCATTGCTTACACAGTCAGAAGCAACTTGCAGAAGCAAGTCCAACCTACTAAGAAGAAACCCATACAAAAAGTAGTAAGCAAACTATATTTCTTCCTGTAACATTCGAGTTTGTTGTATGTACATGATATGTAAGAAATAGAAGTATTGTTTCTTTAAACAGAAATTGCAAGCACCCTGGAGTGGCTAGAGGAAAATTTCCCCCATGAGGAAATGAGTGACGGAATAACTGTAATGGTACACAATCCAATTTGTAAAGTAGGAAAAGTAATGTAAATTGTTTCACATGTCACTAAAACATGTACATAGTACAAAAGAAGAAAATGGCCCAAAATGACTACCAAATGTGCAAGAAGATGGGCACAGAAACACGCAAAATGCAAATGTTGTAAAGTAACTAATAAGTCTCTCTGCAAAAATGGATCAGCTCAACGCTAATTTTGCACAGTTAATGACATTTGTGGAAAGGCATTTTACAGACAATGCTAAATACCACTGCCCCACTTGTACCTGTGCCCATTCCCTCTGTCCAGCCTATCATCCCCACCAAATCCCTTTAATCAATGACTCTATGATGAGACCTCAATCCCTTCCTCCCCTGATGAACAGCCTGTGGAAAACCCCAATTTCCCCATATCCACAATATATGTTTCCCATTCTGCTACCCCTTCACTTTCCTAATTGAGTGTATTTGTGTGTGTTAATACATTTCTATGTGTTTACGGTTTCTGTTTGTGTGTGTTTTTTTTTAAAAGCTCTATTTGGTGTTTGGAGTCCCCAGACAGCATGACTGTCCGGCCTGTCCGTAATCATAATGGAGGTACCCCCGAACAGCACACCTAACCGGGCATGTCCGCAAAATCATGAAGTACCTTTATATGGTTTGGGGACCCAGTCCCTGTCCTGCGGATACCTGGGCTCAGGAGCATCCGATCCTCTGTGCCCTCCGAACACTGTGCCTGTCCGCAGATGTCTGTAAAGTCGTGACATACTTTTAATTAGTTTGGGGGTCTCGCCCCTTACCTATGGACACCTGGGTGCATGCGCACCTGATCCCCTGTGCCCTCCAAATACTGTGCCTGTCCCCAGATGTGCTGTAAAGTCGTGACATACTTTCAATTAGTTCGGGGGTCTCGCCCCTTTCCTACAGACACCTGGCTGCATGCACATCTGATCCCCTGTGCCCTCCAAACACTGTGCCTGTCTGCAGATGTCTCTAAAGTTCTGGAATACTTTTAATTAGTTTGTGGGTGCCGCTCCTATCCTATGGACACCTAGGTGCATGCGCACATCGCATCCCGTGCAATGGGTGTTCTATGGACAGCCGTCCTATCAGCAGATGCCTGGTGGATGTCACCATGTGACCGCACCTGCACTGAGTATCAGGACTATCTGCGGAAACTATCCTTACCCCGAATAGTATAAAAGTGCATTTTTTGCCAATCCAGGGTGTTTTAAGCTGAAACTGCATCCTTGCAGAGGTCCCAGACAATGCTCTGATTGGTCTAGACACTTTTTGTAACTTTTTGAACCCTGTCTGGGGCTCTAGGTGCTCACGAAGCTTGCAACTGTCCACAGAGCGCACCCCCATAAAAGGCCACACCCCACTGCTTCTCCTCATTGTGTTTCTGGCTGACTAGGACTGAGCACTGCCTACATTGCTGTTTCTGGGGTGCTGCTTTTCATCTTAAATGGCATCCATGGCTGCTGCTGCCTCAGCACCCCCAACACCATCTCCCCCACCACCACAACAATCACCATCTGAAAGGCCTGGAAAGGGGAACAAGCATAGTGATGCAGAGGGGGATCAAGAAGACAAAGAGGATGAGGTAGTGGAAGTCCCTACTACCAGCTGCCAGTATGAATCTTGGGTGAGGAGGCTGTTTACCACTGTTGGGGGGCTACCAGGGTGCGTGTGGCCAAAGTTTGATGCACTGAGTATGGTACTCAGTCGCGGAAAGGCTGGGCTGTACAGCTACAGGACCAACTCCATGCGGAGACACCTAAGGTCTAACCACAAGGCAGCAGTTTGGAGAGTCTTCCCTTTTGAAGGCAATAGCAGGTTGACTTCCTCTGTGGCATGATCACCATCCTGTCACCACAAGAGGCACTCCTGTGGGGCAGCGGATACCTGAACATGCCTCACACCCCATACAGAACGCAGTGGACACTTTCCTTTCGAGGGTCACTGTACTCTGGATGTACTGTGATGCAGTACTCTGCAGGGGGAGCAGTTTTGAAGTGCTTTCGAGGCTACAGTCGGAGAGCAGGAGAAACAGTGCCCCCTAGCTAAGTGAGGCCCACCCAAAATCTTCCTCTCTCCTCCTGCCTCTTCGTCCTAGTAGTTGATGAAAATTCCCTACCCTCCCTTCCCTTCCCTTCCCTTCCTTGTGTGTCCTGTATAAAAATGTCAAAAAAACAACAACAATAAAAATGGTTCTTTTCAGAGCTACTTTTCACATAAAAAAATAGAAGTAACAAAAAAGTGTAGGCCCTGCGCAGCCTGCAAAGTCCGTTAACAGCCTGGTAGTCTGCGGACATCTTAAAACATGTGCGTGCTGCAGCATCTAAACCATTGCACTCTTTTGTGGGAGAAAGTGGTGGCTCTTGTGTTGTTTTTCATTTTTGGAAGGTTTTTTTCAAGGTTTAGAGTAAAGTAGGCAACACCTTCGGTAAAAGGTTTGCTATATTTGCAAAAAGGGCTGCAAAGCATTTAGGATATTTCGCAAAAAGAGCTGATTACCAGTATCCGTAAGATTTACTCCATCTCTGCGAAAAATATTGGCACTGTGAAATGTTATGTTTTGATTATGGAAAGGCGTCATGCCAACAACTCTCAAAAATGCAAAAACAGCCCTGTTGACATTGTGCCACACTTTCTCCATTTGCAGACTAAATGAACTGGAACACAGCCACATCTGTCTCTGGGCAATTCGAGAAAAAATTACTCAGAAGTTTGGAAACATGTCCATCATTTTCCCAAATGTCTCCTTCATTGCAAACGTCAGTGAAATACCTGTTGCATGGCCTAAACTGTTCCCTCCACAATGAACGATAATAATGGCCGGGTGATGGCACGCCAACAAAGTGGAAGCAAGTCCACCCACTTCATGCTGTGCACTCCATATCACTCCACATCAACATTATCAAATCTAAGATGTGCAGCCACTCCACTCTGCTCTGCAGACACCTGCAACCAATGGATCCATGAGTCCCCCAAAATCCACACACTCTGCGTCCTGAAAGACACAGCCACACCCACAGCCATCTGCATACCACACCCAAGAAACCTTATTGGCCAATCCCCTAGGCTCCAAGTCCCATTTCCATGCCTGCCATCCTCAAAATCCCTGGATGAGGCACGTGCTGTCTGCGAACTACTGTGGTGTCCGCAAACACATCGAGGAGGTGGGGAGAGAAACTTAACACAGGGTAGGAGATTTCCTCTTTAGTGGTGGCTCTGAAAAATGCCTTTTTTTGGAAGGTGCTTGTAAACAAACACCTTTTTTTGTTTGTTGGGTTTTGGCTGTTCTCTTCTTTTCTTCCTTACAGGCATACATGAACCTCTTCAAAGCATCCCTTACATTGTAAGGAAAATTGCATTTCCAATGTTGCACAAAAAAATGTCATCTGCAGTAAAAAAGTTCACACTCAGATAATTAATGTTATCATTCTCAAAAGAGAACATCCCAGCACTACACAATAAAGAAGACATGCCTCTATTCCCAAGACATCTTCCTGCATCTTGCTGAGGACAGAAGACTTTGGGGCTGTTCCATACTGCTCTTGGTGGTATGTGTGAAAATACCACATTTGCACTTGGAAAAAGCAGCATCGGTGCCTTCACCAAGTCCTTTAAAGCACTCTGTAAGCTTACTGCACTGATATAACACAAATGCACTCCTCCACAATGAACCACAAGAAAATCAGGAGTATTGAAAGTGGCCATATCTATACAAAGTGCAAGCGCCCCTTGCAAATTGCAGCCAGGCACACCACACCACAAAGCCTCCACTCACTGAAATACAAGATTGGCAGAAATGCCACTTCTCTCTGAATACCTCTGCCGATCACTCACAAAATAATCTTCCACCATCCACACAGTGACTCTCTACATCTCTGCAACCACAGCCATCTTCACTAACCACACAGTAATAAAAAAAACAAATACCCTCTCTTCCTATGAAGCACAACCAGAGCACCTGATTGGCTAATCCCTGCAGACCCCTTCCCATGCCAGGCACGCCCTGTACGCGGACCACCACAGTGTCCACATACCACGTAACACAGGGGCAGCCCTTCTTCCCTTTACACTTCACTCTTTGCAGCACTCCCTTATTGGCTACTGTTAAGCAGTCACACACCCATCCACCAATCACAGCCAAGAACTCTACATCTAACTCTGTCATCTCAGTTCAACACAACGGATGTACTGTTCAAAACTCAGAGTATCGGTCTCCTGTTATTCCCAAGCA
Organism: Ambystoma mexicanum; assembly: GCF_040938575.1. Lineage (NCBI taxonomy): Eukaryota > Metazoa > Chordata > Amphibia > Caudata > Ambystomatidae > Ambystoma > Ambystoma mexicanum. The sequence continues at coordinate 1,244,388,601 of NC_090930.1, read as the reverse complement.
CCTGCATCAATTAACTACTGTACATCTCTTCAATATTTCTACTTCCAGATTCATCCACATCTTCATCTAGCAACACAAAGTACAGGTATGCATATATTGTGTAAAGTAAATTTCTGTCTCATTTACAAATGCATGTAAACAGGCTTCCTGCCACCTACCCTGCATAACCTACTCAATAATCATACTCTCATTTGCCCCATCTCCTGTCATCAACTGGCAGTTACTTACAATATTGTCTGCTGAGAAAGTTTTCTTTTAATGAGCACTTTCATAACAGTTTCAAAACACACATTTCAATCTCAGCATCACAGAAAAGAAATCTATATTTGAAACATTTCCACAGCATATTTAAGTGCTAGATCCTATGTGAAACCTCAATATATTGCCACGACAGGCACGCTTGCTCATATCACCCATTCTAATGTGGAAACTGTTATTTTCTTCTTTCCTTCTGTCACTTTTAAAACCACTTCTACCACTAACACACCTGCAGTAAAATGTCCACAATGCACACTGAAAATGAAAACTTAGTGTATGTTACCAGAGCATGCCAAGTACATGGATTGAAAAATGACAAAATGCACTGTGTTTACAACTACTCATTTCAGCACTATTTGAAGGAAACCTAATGAATGCATGTGTACATTTACAGCAGTGCTGTCTGTAATTTTTTAAAAATAAATGAAAGGAAAGTGAAAGATTTCTCCAACATACTGCCATAGCGCTCATGTACCAAGCATACATGTGTGGGAAAGTGAATGAAATTGCACACGCTAACGTTCTCCTTTATAATCTGTACATCTTTCTTGGCTTCTACTTTTTTCTCAGCCTACTAGGACTTGCAGTACTCAATTTCCAATACACATAAGGCAACAACAACTCTCACACTTTGAGAACTGCAACCCCGAAGGGCATACCTAACAGGGGACCACCAGCCCCAATAGCAATGATACTGGTGCTCCTAAGTCCCCATTCCTATACAGTGCTATACAATTGCACACACATAGTGACATTTTCCAACACCAGCCTTTCCAGACCAACCTGGCCTGTATTAACCTAGTGACACTGGAAAGCTACCTGCCAAACAAGTATTAGGAATCTGGTGGCAACCCGTCTGCACTTACAGCAGTGTTACAACCATACTCATAATCAAGTGCAATGTTACTAACTATTCTTCCTGAAAAATCCACCAACAGTGTAAAATAATATATTCAATTATTTTGCCATTACCACACAAACCCACTATTGTTCTTCTTTCCCAATTGCAGCGAAGTAAAGCCTCCTGAATGACAAACATGTCTCTACTAATTGTAATTGTCCGAGTACCAATTTCAGTTGGGTGATATTGTATGTAAATATGTGCTCTGTGAAGCACTTTGGATTAAGGCGCTATATAAATAACACATCATTATCATTATCATTACTAGAAGATAAATCACGGAAGAAATCTACTCTTCACATCCAACAAAGTAAGTGCAGTAGTGTAGTAGTATTATTTCTGTTACTCTTACAGTGCAGTGTAGCCATATAGTAGCCTACAAAATTATTTCCAATCCAACACCATTTGCTTCACTCTTACTCATTGCACCTCAGCAGGTAAACTTTTTGTATTCTCATCTGAACACCAGTATCCTAACACCCACTAGTAACGTGAAAACATTGTAATGTCCTTACTTATTTATGTACAGTACATTGTCATAAGCACTGCAGCAAGCCCTTCACATATCAACACACACAGCTACTATAACAACCTTCCGAACCAGAACTAACAGCTCATTGCACAATCACACAGCCCTCTATTTATGCCTGCCCTGATATTCAGACACTCATGCACAGTGCACGCAGATACATTGTGCAACTTTCAAACCCACACATTCCTTTTTTCTGCGACACACAGAAGAGAATGCCTAGCAAAAAAAACTCTGTAAAAAACAACAAAAAATAGAGCAGATCAAATTAAAAGCATGCACAATAGTTATACACCTCTAGCAGAGTTTGTAGCAAATGTTCAAACAAAACAGTTAATACAGTCACTCAACAAAACTAAACCAGCTAGCAGTAAAGAAAGCATGGCCCCTCTTCCAAATGGTAAAAATAAAAAGAAATATATTAAGAATAATAAAACTACCAATAGCGCTAGCGCTGCATCTACCAATGTTAATGTAGCCACAGTTAAACATTCCCAAATATGAATTTAAGAAACTTTTTTCCACCCTAGAGTACTTCAGAATCTAATAAAACAACAGACAAATCATGCTCAACCCTTAAAAATAACTGCAGAAGTCTAATCCTTGAAGCGCTCACTGCCAGTGCAATGCTCCTCAAAAGAAAAGTGTTTATATTAATTTTAACCAGAATGAAAGCACTAACAAAATGACTCAGTAGACTACAAAAAGTACTTCGCACATGCGCAATGTCAAAATAGATACCTTTGCAAACTTCTGTGCAAGTGAGTGGATTCACACAACCAGCACAGAACCATATTTCAATTAATAGGCATACAAACAAGAGCAGAAAAACCCAATTGCCATACATAGCAGTAGCTGAGGGTAGACATACCATTATGGCATAAGAAACCCACATTGAAAGAATGTCCCCAACAAATGTACAATCAACTCTCGATTCCACCAAACCAATCTGTCCCGTCTACAAATAGCCCTGCACCTCAATGTTTAACATACAAAAACAATTCCTCAATCACTATGTGATAGTAAAAGAGAAAATAAGAATAACAACTTTGCAAACCATGGCCTCCTGTCCAGTGTGCAGTTACACTGCACCGCAAAGACATTCATTAGCCTGCTTGCAAAAGCACCTTCCACCACATGAAAAGGTTAGAAACACACCATTCCACTATATGGAATCTTGTCTAGAGACTGTACTATGCATAGGTCCTGGTTTAGAACTGGAACATTTTAAAAACATTCTCCTACATGGCACAGCCACAGAACTCCTTGATGAAATAGACCACATCCAAAGAAAATATTTTGAAAGTGAAGATCACTTAGAAAACCCAGTAACTTTAGAGAAGAGTAGCAAAAACCTTACATATGCCAACCTTCTAATACACAGGTATTATCAAAGTTTAAAAGCACATCTGCTGAAGTACCAAACCAAGTATGTGTATGTTGTCACAGAACCTTTTACACAAAGAGCACCAAAACTGCACATATAACGTACAAAATAGAAGAGGAATTCCTATAAGCTTTCTATCTTATAGTTGAAAACAAATACAAAATGACTAACCCCTCAATACCTTGCACATACTGTAATACAAAGCCTGGACATAACCAAATGCCTTCACAGGCTATCACTAATAACTTGGAAATAGTCCAACTTCAAAACCTCTCCAACAGCTTAATTTATATGAGAGCATTATAATCCAAACAGTACACCCATTTCAAGCTATAATATGCTTTCAACCCAAAACAGCCACGTTGCCTTCTTCTGAATTACTGAAAGGCATTTGTGGCAAAGTAGTTCATTTGCCACTAGATCTCAAATAAAATGCAGACACTCTAGTAGTGCAATGGCCAATAGATCAATCTTTTATTATCCTAGTGAATGGTGTATAAATGAAAGCCACCAACTTTTGGCAACAAATAGTAGACTTAAAGTTAGAGAAGCCCTACAATATCTTAAAGAGAACAATGAGTACTACAAAGAAATAAACATTGAACAAAACCTAAGGGAATGCGCTGAAATAATTCAGGATTCCTCAGCAACTGGCCAATTTGAACTTGTAGATCCTATTACGGCATCCAATATTTTAGACTAGTATACAATTCACCCACTGCACTCCAAAGAAACCAGAGACGATGTACTAGAAACATATCAAATGTGGAAATCCAATGGATCTCCAATCAGCATATGGGAAAAAAGTGTAGAAGCATGAGTCTTTCCTCTACTCTTTGCTACTCGAAAAGGGGGAAGGTATGATGAAAGATGCACACAAATAACAGCATCAGAATACCGCTCGTTACACGTGTATTCTGAAGACCCCAGATTCAGACAAAACATTGAATGCATATTCCACCTCCTGTTTGAAAGTGAACTAGCAACTCTATATTACAGAGTTGCACACACATTGAAAACAGGTTGCATTTTTTTAAAACATGTCTGCTATACAACTGCTTCAAAAGATAAAAGACAAAGATTACGTTTTGCAGTCAAGTATCACAAATCTCTTGCCAAACATGCGTGGCAAAAGAATACAAAAGAATACTGGTTCTGACATCACATTGATGTATGGTGTATGCTACGGAACCTTAGCACACCCACGTGATTTGTCACTTTGAGTTGTGCAGAATATGCATTGGAGGACTTGCATGACTTGATACTCATTTCAAACCAAAACAAAGAAGGGATAGACATAAAAACTCCAGAAGAACTCTGCTCTTTTGACCCTGTAAATGTATCAAGATACTTGCACCACTGTCTTATTGCAATGCTGCACTTCATCTGTAATAAAACCATTCCTCCTCTCAGAGAAGTGCAACACTTTTTTTGTAGAAAATAATATCAATCCAGAGGAGCACCACACATCCACATGCTTTTGTGGATAAAAGATGCTGCTAAATTTGGTCAGGACAGTGATGCCACTATTTTGCAGTTCATTCACAAATATGGAACCTGTGACATCCATTCAGTGAGCTACATACACACATTATACGCTTCTAAAGACATAAATGTGGCAAATATTATCAACTCAGATATAAAACAAATGCAAATGCAACAAGAAATGGCAATTTGGTTTCCCTAGACCAGTTTCAGTAAACAGATTCATGTCCTCTGTTAGGCACAGTGTAAAAGGCAAATCGCCTAAAAACACATGCTGCATGAATAAAATGAACATTCAAAGTACACCAATGATTGATTACAATGCAATCATTGCCCTCTTGTGGAATGAAAACATAGATACACAGTACATTTCTGCCGACAATTCCACTGCTGTTGCAAAATATGGCACAGCCTACCTAACCAAAGGTGAGAAAACAAAGCTAAAAGACCTCCGGGATGACATGTCATGTAACAAAACACTGTCACAAAACTTGTACCTCTTTGGCATAGAAATTCTCTTGCATAGAGCATATGGTCGCTACGAAGCTGCATACCGTTTAACAGGCAGAGCCTTATACGGCAAATCTGAAAACATAGTGTGGCTAATCCTTGATCCTGCTGCATCCAGGAAAAGAGTGCTGAAATCGTACCAAGACATAGAAATAATACCCAAAAACCATCCCAACATCCAGGACACTTTGAAAAACAATATATAAAATGCATACTACCCAAACAAAAGTAGTGCTTTGGAAAACATGTGCCTATACCTTGAAGCCCAAACATTTTCGCACAAGAAAAATGTTAAAACCAGATGAAAAGAAAGGTGAATACATAGGCAAAACTTGTGAAGGCAGCCTCGTTAAACTTACCAATCTCTGGTAACATTTCCAATACAGAGAACTAACTCAAAACATGCATCAGTCTATAGACCTCACATTTGCTAACATTTTAAAAACCATTTGGATTGGTCTTCTTTCTAAGGATGGACAATCTATCTTAAATAGTAGACTCATTCATGAGCTATATGGACATGATACATCTGCTCCTGATGTCATGGAACAATTAGCACACACAAATGTGAAATGCATGTCCTTAATGCCAACCCTAGCAAGCTGTATGCAATTCAATGAGACCATGTTAAATAAAGAAATGCAAACAATAGTGCAAATTATCTCCACTGGATGTGCACAGGATGACACTCCCTATATGTCAACAAGCAACAGCACGACTGAATAGCTTAGAAAACTGTATCTCTAGCACAGCTGGATTGGAGAAAATGCTAACATTGTGTTTAAACTATAGAGTCATTCTGAAAGAAACGTAACCTTAATGTGGAGTAAGGTTTAGTTAATGGAGCACTTGGAACAGTTGTTGGCTTCAAAATGTATCCACATGACAACAACGTTCAGTTTGTCAACATTCACTTTGACATTTCTTCAGAAGTTAAATGGATGGGACGCTCAACAGCATGATTCCTTCTTTTCAAAGATATATATGTACGCAGAGAACAATTCTCTCTACCGCTTGCATATGCATTTACTATTCACAAATCACAAGTTCAAACCCTAGACGAGGCATTGATTGGCATTTGCAGCACAGTCTTTAAAGAAGGTATGTGTTACTTAGCATTGTCACATCTACATTCACTCGAAGGATTATTTCCAGTCAATTTTGATACAAAGTCAAGGCTGACATGCCTTGCATCGTGGAGTACAACAGAGTATGTGCACTCTACACACCACATCTCGATAGGCACCCTGTTCATCAAAAAGGAAAACTCGCTAAAAGAAAAGTAATGCAAACAGAACTTATAAGAGATCTCCCAACAATACCACCAAAGATTGTGAAAGCAGCTGCTACTCTATCATTTAGCACAACCACAAAACTATGTAGTGCAAATGAAAGTGCACATCCAACAGCACAAAGAGGAATATGTCTTTTAAAGAAACAAGTGGCGGTCCAGCAAATGACACAGACACAGAACTCTCTGGTCCATTTACATTTTCCAAAGAAACTGGTGTATATTGCTATGCAAATGTACCAATCAATATTCTGTTCCAACTGCTACCAATTCTTCAAATCATTTACTTGAACGGAACGGCGCAGACCAGTTGTGTTTGCAAATGTTCCTCCTTCATAGAAATGCAACAAAGAATCCTGACAGCACTTACAGTGTCTCAGGAATAAGACAAGAATTGGACTACTGTGGGGGAATGGTAAGATTCACCATAAGCACACAGGAAGATCCACAAGAATGTACTGCAAGTACTAGAAAGCAAAAATATACCCATACATGAAATCTTCCAGATTTCATATACGTGGAAGCGTACATGCACTCTCTGCAACCTTGTTGTGTAGGAGCAAGTACTTAATGAATTATTTGTGTATGTATCCATACCTAATTGTGAATCCATTCTATTTCAGCAGCTGGTGCAAAATACACATCATGGCATATTATGTACTGTTTGCAATTCAAACAATTGTTTCACCTTACACAATAACTCACATAGCCAATATGTAATAGTAATGCTTTCACGATACAATGCAGATGGTACCAAAAACAACTGCAAGCTTAGTAGCTACACTCAGGGGCAAGTATCGCTTGGCAAGAAAACCTTCACAACAGTAGGCATAATCTACCACACTGGTGCCACAACCAGTGCAGGTCACTATACTGTATACATTAAAAAAAGATCGGTTGGTTTGAATGAAGTGACACTTCCATTACTCTAAAACCTAGATTACAACCAAATCTGACAAATGCCTACTTAATATTCCTTAAAACTAAATATACCGACTGACCTGTAAAACTAGCAAACATTACTGCATGATAGACACCAAAAGTTATGTAAGTGCTAAATAAAAATACCCTTCTGAACTTTAAAAGTATAACAACTTAGCATACATCAACTGGTATGTGAGAACATCCATAGCACTACAATGCTGTTTGTGAAATGGAAAACAGTTTCAATATGCCAGCAGATGTTATTTTTCCCCAATGACCCAAAGATTATACACAAAGCAACAACAGCAGTGCCAAACAAACACTAACATTGTTTCACCCGTAGTTCTTAAAATGTACTGATTATGAGGGTCTACAAACTTTAGTCACTAACCTGTACAACTATCAACTGTTAGAATATGCCAACTGCTGTCTAACTGTGCCCATACCACTGCAATGTTATTTTCCAATGGTGACATAGATCAAATCCACCATCAGGAATTAAAGTGCTTCAAAACATACCCTTCTAAAGTATAAAACTATCAACAGTAAGAATAAGCCAACTGGTATTTAATTGCACCCATAATACTGCAATATTAATTTCCAATAGTGCAAAAATTTCAATCCCCCAATACAAATGCAAACGCTTCAAAACATACCCTACACAACTATAAAAGTAGCATCAGTTTGAATACGCCAACTGGTATCTAACTGCACCCATAATACTGCAATATTAGTGTCCAATGCTGGGAAAGTTAAAATCCACCAGCAAGAATAAAAGTGCTTCAATACCCTTCTAAACTATAAAACGATCAACAGTCAGAATATGCCAACTGGTATCTGACTACACCCATAGTACTGCAATATTACTTTCAATAGTGAAACAGCTAGAATCCACCATCAGGAATGAACGCGCTTCAAAACATACCCTTGAAAACATTAAAACTATAAAAAGTTATAATATGCCAACTGGTATCTAACTGCACACACAGTACTACAATATTAGTTTTCAATAGTAAAGTACCTAGAATGCACCAACAGTCAGAATACACCAACTGGTATCTAACTACAGCTATACCACCAACACTTTCGAAAAGCAAAACACATACACTATTTCAATTCCCCCTACTGCAACAGTGCTTGTAACAGCAAAATCACTTATTTGTGCAACTTAAATATTCTTGTAAGTAGTGCACACTTCAAACAAACATAGTGTGACAGGTACCGTCAAATAAAAATAAATGTACTAGGTTTTTGTTAATCCTACATGGATTTTTTTTTCCCCACAGACTCAATGATTATGCAACCAAACACAGCAACCGTGCAAAACGCACAGTAATGTTGTTTGAAGCATATAACTTGTAATGTACTAGCTATGAGAGTCTAACAAGTACATGAATATGTGCGATTGTGTGCAATGCAACATTGCAAAGTACCTTCCCTAACACATTATGCTGGTTTTTTTTCAAAGAGAAAGAAGCAATGATTTGTCCTGCATTATCATGTACAACAAACTCAATCTGTGCCCACAATGATCCATCAATGAAAAGTGCCATTTCCCATTCAATGGTATTGTGTGTTTGTGTTCCAAAAAGTATACACTGCCTATACAGTATGTATAATGACTATACACATATTTTTGTAATGGTTCTTTCCAATGGCCAGATTCCATTTCTGTACACATATTGTTACAATGCTTTTGGCCAGCGGCCAGATTCTTTGATGCAAGGCCATATTATGCTGCGGTGGTTGTGGCCAGAATCTGGCCACTGGCCACAACCAACACACAACAATTTGCCTTGGAATTGAATATGTTTATGGTTTTTTATTTGAAAGGGGTGGTAGTATTGTTGCAATCAGATAGAGGTTGGTGTATTCTATTTGTTTATGTGTTTTTCCATTTTAGCGGTATTCATCTATCTGTTGGCTTGTTGTAGATTTTTGGGGCAGTTAGATACCTGTTGGCGTATTCTAACTGGTCATAGTTTTGAAGTTCAAGTTTTGTTTATGTTCATACACAGATTAGTTATTAAATGTTGGTTTTAAGAATATTAAGTAAGCATTTACAAGATTTGCTAGTAATGTCTGTTTCAGAGTAATGTTAGTATCATTACATTTCAACTATCCAAAATTGTTTTAATATATATATGCAGTCTGGTGACCTGCATTGGTTGTCACTCCAGCGTGGTAGATTATACCTATTGCTGTGAAGGTTTTCTTACCAAGTGATATTTCACCATGTGTGAATCCAGTTAGCTTGCAGTTGTTTTTGGGATCATCTGCATTATAACGTAAAACCATTACTTTTACGTATTTACTATGTGTCTGTATTTGTAAGGTGGAACGATTATCGGAATTGCAGGTAGTACATACTCTGCCGTGGTTTGCATTTTGTACTAGTTGCTGAAATGGAATGGATTCACAGTTAGGTATGGATACATACACAAAGCATTAATTGGGAACTTCTTCTTGTACTACATGCCTGCAAAGAGTGCATATGTGTTTCCACATGTATGAAATCTAGAAGATTTCATTTTTAGGTATGTTTTTGTTTTCTACTACTTGTAGTAAGTACATTAGAAATTCTTGTGGATCTTCTTGTGAGTTTATGGTGAATTTGACCATTCCAGCACAGTAGTCCAATTCCTGCCTTATTCCAGAAACATTGTAAGTGTTGCCAGGAGTGCTGGTTGCATTTCTTTGAAGGAATAACATTTGCAAACACAATTCGTCTGTACTGTGTCAGTAAATGTTGTCAATAATGGGTGGCAATTGGAATAGAATATTGATTGCTACATTTGCTTAGCAATTTATACCAGTTTTATTTGAAACTTTGAATGGACCTGACAGTTTTGTGTCCAAGTCATTTGTTTGCAGTGTGTGTTGGTTACTTTGAGCAGTAGAATCTTCTTTGGTTGTGGTCCTTTATTAAATATTAACTTCTTTTACTTTATTTGGAGGAATTGCTGTGAGATCTTGCATAGTTTGAGTCTGAAGTAGTTTTCTATTACAACGTTTTGCTTTTTGCCGAACAGGATAGGTTTTTAGATGGGGGCTGTAGAGTGAACAGAGTCTATTGTATTGTAGAATGCAAGAAATATCAGCATTTACTTTACTTGCATCAACATTGATTAGAAATAGTCCCTCAGGTGTACGTAAGCGTGATAGTGCTATATAGCTCATGCCTTCTTTAAAGACTGTGCTACCAATATCTATCAATGCTTTATCTAGGGTAAGACTTGTGATTTGTGAATGGTGACTGTGTATGCTAGAGTTGGAGACAATTTTTCTCTGCCTACACACATGTCTTTGAAAAGAAGGAAGCGGGCTGTTTAGCATCCTATCCTTTTAACTTTGGATAGCTTCTCAAAGAGAATATTGACAAATTGAATGTTGTTGTCACATGGGTATGTTTAAAAGCCAACAACTGTACCAAGTGCTCCATTAAGTAGTCCTTGGTCCACGTCAAGGTTACGTTTAAGCATTACTCTACAGTTTAAAGATAATTTTAATATTTTCTCCAAACCAGCTGTGTTAGAGATAGAGTCGTCCAAGGTGTTTATCCTTGTTCTGGCTTGTTTACACATGGGTAGTGTCATACCATGTAGACCAGTTTGTCTGTGGGGCTAATTTGAACTACTGGTTGCATTTCCTTTTTTTAACATAGTTTCATAAAATTGTGAACAGCTTGCAAGAGTTGGCATCAAGGACATACAATTGACATTTGTGTGTGCTAATTGTTCCTTGACATCAGTAGCACATGAGTTATGGCATAGAGTGCATGGATGTGCCTGTTTTTTAATAAAGATGGTGCTTCTTGAGATAGTAGACCAACTCTAATACTTGTTGGCTTGTGTGAGGTCTCTAGACTGACGCATATTTTCAGTTAATTCTCTGTATTGGAAATGTTGCCAAAGCTTGACATTTCATATGCTGCCAAGAGTTTTACGGCACAGTTTGTGCCCTAAGATTTTAAAAATAGGTTCACCTTTTACTGGTGTTAATTGAAGAAGATCTCCGAAAACAATAATGTGTTTTCTTCCAAAGAGCTCTTGGTAGTCTGTTTAGAGGACCTCTACTAATATGAGGTGAATCAAAGCCAATATTAGGTTAGAGACCATGCTCACCTCATCTATTAGCAGCATTTTCATTTGTTTGAAAACTCTGAGCAGTTCCATTGCAGCTTCTGTAGAAATTGTGTTATTGTCTAATTTGTTTTGGTGTTCTACTGGAAGGAGTAGTAAGTGGTGTAAACTGACACTGCCTATGTTGTAGGCAGCTAAACCTGTGGGGCCAGTTACAACAGCTGACAGTTTGTTGTTTTTCAATTGTTGGAGGAACTTGCTGATGATTTTGATTAAGAATGTTTTGCCTAAACCAGCTTGACCACTCACCTATAGCAGTATAGGTTTGTAGTATTGGCAGGTACAATTTTTATTTTCATGTTGCGCACCATGTTCAATTTGTTTTATTACCTCTTGGAAAATGCTACGCTGCCCATTGTTTAGTTGTGATTTCAGTACAGCAAAGTCTCTGTAGATTGCTCATACTGACACATGGTGTTTTCTACTTCTGTCATGGCTAATTCTGCCTTATTTGCTATAAGTGGCAAGGGATTGGTCAATAGGGTTTACTGGGTGTGATGTGTGAGCAAAGACTTTGTCAGAAAGTCTTTTTCCTGAGAGGAGAGCAGATAGCTATGGCTGTGTGTTTCAGAAAGCAGTTTGTCCGGATTTTGGGAGGTTTGTGGACAAATTGGTTTGGAGGTGCATGCAGATCGCTGTGGAGTGGCTGTACATCTTGGATTCACTCATGTGGAAGTGCTTATGATGGTGCTTATGCACAAACTTCCAGCAACTGTTTGTCCTTGCAATCCAAGTAACGAGTAAGTGTACTTACTTGTGATGTCACTTAGGCTACTACCATTTCATGGTTGAGTTGGTTGAGAGTTTAGAGTGGCAATATGGACAAGGTTGCCATCCTTGAAAGACTTCCGGGGAGGGGTACAAATCAGAGGTACACCCTGTGGAGGTGGTGAGGGCAAGGTAACCAAGGAGGAGATAGCAGGGGGAGGCAAGGAAGCCGTGGAGGGGAGAGAGACAACAGCAGGAGAGGAAAGGAAATTGATGAGGCGCGGGAAGCGTCTATTAAAGAGGAGAAGGTTGGCTTGAGGACCTTTGTCCAAGACGGTACCATTCAGGTAAACATTAATGAATGACCCCCCCAATCAGGATTTGTGCCGGTCTTAGGCACTGCCATAAACCTTATAATACTACCTGCTCTGAAAAAAAAAACAAATTGTCCTTTATACCTAGCATTCATAGATTTCAAAGTCGCATTTGACTCGATATCCCCTAAAATCCTATGGTTAAAATTGATTCAAGCTGGCTGCCCCAGTTACATTTTACAAACAATACAACAGTTCTATTCAGACTCTTCCATCCAGGTCAAATTAAATCAACACGGCCTCCGATCTCTACCCATTCCAACTAATCGTGAGCTCAAGCAGGGCTGCATTTTTGTAGCATCGCTTTTCAACTTTTATATCAAAGACAAGAATCGAGTCTTTTAGACTGCCCATTCTTTTCTTCCGAAGCTGGGTTGCCATCCGCTCACGCACCTGTTTTATGCAGATGATTTGGTCATTATTGATTGCACCCACATTGGCCTCCAAAGGCTATGACAAAATCTGTCTAATTATGCGCATAACAGCAAGCTTGCAATTAATGTGACCAAGTCGAATATCATGAAATGGCAGTGTAACACCAAGAAGCTGAAACATGCCTTTAAGTGGATGGTAAATAGCCTCAGCTTGGAACTTACATATGAGTAAAAATATCTAGGACAGTTAGTCAGCGACACTAAAACTGAAGCTCTACCTCTAATGACAATGATTTGAAAACATAAGGCAACGCATCACAAGCCAAAGTACTCCATTCTAAGTACAGGGAATATTCCTAACTGCCCGTGATTCACTATTATAAAGGAATGGTAGTCCCAACCCTGACATATGGCGTGCACACCAAACCACCCAAGATCCAACTGAATTGGACCCTAGTAGAAGGCTATGAGCTAAAGTTAAGTGGAATGCCATAACTATTTATGTGAAGTGCAAAATGAAGGACAGATACCAAGCCTCCTTGCTGATGGAGTTTGAAGCCAGGCTGGAAGCAAATAAACATCTACCTATTTGGAGTAAAGATTGCATACAGTCAAGGCAACTAGCAGACATAAGTTTAGAACTTCTAACTAGCAACCCAGGGAAAGCAACATCAAAATGGTGGGCCTATGATTGGCTCTCCACTAGAGCTCAGTGCCTGAAAAGGCATTCAAGAAAGGAAACTTTGGCCATAAGAAAACTTCATGAGGTCCCAACATATCTAACCATGTTCCTGGATCCGTCCTCTAGAGCTCATATCATGAGGATCAGATTTGATCTGTGTCTCACTGGGGCTCTTTTAGCAACACAATCTCCAACTTGCATGGATGCATCTTGTAGATACTGCTTGAAGCCGGCTCTGCAGGAAACCCTTAAACATTTTGTGGTAGAATGTCCAACCCTGAAAGATATGCAAACAAAATATTTTTATAAACACTTGTGTGAATTTCGCAACCTTTCAATGAATGAGTTGTGAATAATTATATTTGATGCACAGAAGGTATCCATGAATTTGCATGTGGTCAGATATTTAAGGAGACTTGAACTTTTAACTATGTAGAATTTAGACAAATGAAATGTGTCATATGCATATTTTAGTGTGCTCCTTATCAAGGAGGAAATTGTAATTGTGATAAAGTGAAGCATGTTTGATTGGTCGAAGGAAATGTACAATATAATGTAATGTCATCTAATCTGAAGAAATGGCCTAAATGGGAAATAATTTGAAAAAGTTGTATTTCAACTAAAAAAATTGAAAAAAAAAATGTAAAAAAGAATATAGGTTTACATGCAGACATTGAAATAATCATACAGTTATAGTACACATTTACATCAGCATGATTACTTTGCCAATCAGTACCCTCTAAGGACATATGTCCTCAATGGAAGACTCAATCAGTCTCGTTTACCCCCAACCCTTAATTAAAAAGATTTTTTTTAAAAACACATATATCCCGTGGACAGAATATTGCCGGCTGGAGCACTCTACACCCTTCCTCATTATAATTGGCCCATGCCAGAGCAGTTAGACAACTCTGCAATGTCAGTGGTTCCTTTCACTTCCATCTCAGCAATATTTGTCTCTTGGCTAGTAGAAATGCAATATGTAGAAATGCACATTGTACTCTCCCAATTTTACAGTACCATCCAAGTAGGGCACATCAACCATCTACAGGAACATCCAGGTTATCCATTAGGGATAGTTCAGTACATACATCTACCCAATAGGTTGAGAGCTGTGGGCATGACCACAACATATGCAACTTTGCAGCTTCCAATTATTTGCATTTTGGAGACCTTAACATATTGCCCTCACCAAACATGTTAAGCATCACCGGAATGTAATGCATTTTGTGCAAGATCCTAAATCATATTAATCTAAACTTGCAGTTGAACAATACTTATTTGGTCAATCTACATGTGTCGTAGCACATCTCATTAGTTATAGCTTACCCTAGGCTACTTGGCCATCCATTGTGAGTTCTAACAGGAGCACCCCACTCTTCAGTTTCAACTAAGCTATAGAAAGTTGTTACACTCCGTCTGCATGACTGAGCCTCAAATAGAATATCAACACATTTATACGAGACTGGTTCTTCTGGAATGACTGGCCCCTTCTTGTTCAAAGTTGCTCATATTCTCATGCACTGTAATAATATTAATGTACCGAGTCCCATCTTTTCAGCCAGCTCTTCCGCTGAGATGAACACCCCATCCTTGAGTAGGCCACCCACACACTCCAAGCCCTCTTGTGGCCATCATTGACTTATTGACAAATCCAATGTTGGCTTTACATCCGGTATGCCCCAGGGGTGCATCATGACAGTATGGCCATTCTACGCAGAGTCAATTTAGAATCCTCCTCCATGCCTGGAGTGTAACCCCCAATGGATCAGATTCACAGAATTCTGTGTAACCTACATTAATCAGGGACATATCTAACTGGAGGGAGCTGTTGCTCGTTTCCCTTGTAGGCTGTCAGGTTTTTGAATTTTCTGCTGATCTTATACATTTCCCTTTCACGCGATGCACCAAATCAATGTGCATGGAGTAGTGTTCTATTTTTGCTTTGAGTACCTCATCCCTGTAAAACATAACTGTTTACGGTAGACAAATCTGGTAGTGTGTAGATGGTTTTCTCTCCAGATTTTCTCCAGTTAGGGATTTTCCCTTTTTAAGTAATTTAGTCTGGGGTGAAAAATTTGGCTTGTTTTCTTTTTTGTTTTTTTTTTACTTTTTGTGAAAATGTGAAAATAATCCAGTTGTGATTCTGGTGGAGTTTTGCATTTTGAGTGGTTGTTGGTCCATCTGCGGTGGACAGTAGACTTGATTGCTTCTAGTCCTTTTAGTAGGGAGTTGGTATGTATTTCTTTCAATGTTCTGGTCATAGTGGATAGATCTGCGGGTGTGTTGTCTCTGTGAATATTGTTAACAGGATATGTAAGTGATATCCCCAGCAGGCGTGTACTGGGGTGCAGATGGTGATTATCTTGTCTTTACAACAAATCCCATCCAGAGTGTGTCCAGCTAGGTGAGTGGGCCACATAACCATCTGTCTGAGATGTAATGTAGCAAGGTGAACTCCAATTGACTTTGTAATAGAGTTGTCTTCTTTCTCAAGCCTTTTTTTGATATCGCCAGATTAAGTAACCAATTGGTAATCAACAGATCAAAGTGTGTTGTGTAGGAGGGAACTCAGCAGATCAAGATGACACTTAGTGTATCTGTGGGAGAGATTGAGCAGGTCGGAGCAAACAATTCACAGTCTGATTTAACCATATTGGTAAAGTAACCACCAACCATCAGCGATAAGTCATATTGGTAGTCCATCCCATCAGAACAATATTTTTCACATAGGAATCAAAGATTATCTTTCCCAGTGTTACTTTTAAGGTCTCTCTAATCAGACTGAACAGGAGCGAGGTAGCAGAAATGCTTCTATGACCACCCGCTCTATAAAATACTTTGCAGTGCACCCTTCTCCTCTATGGCACCACATGCCTTCTCCATCTTACCATGGATCACTGTTCCAGAAATTCAGGGACACATTCAAAGAACATATCTCGTTCCTGAAACCCAATTAAGTGTCAGTAAACAGACCTAACACAAGCATTTTGTCAAATCAGCATAAAGAAGCCAGCCAAAGGTCTTTACAGCACAATTAAATACGTAAATTGTATGATATGATTTTTGGAATGACTTCTCAATTTCGTTGTAGATAGGTAATGGTGCTTAGAGATGCATCTATTATCTACACAAAGCAATCAGAATGCCATCCTGTTCTAGGCTTTTATTACATTTCTGCGCTATCGCGACTGCTATAATTGCCTTTATAGTCAAATGAAAACAAGTGCCCCAGTGCTCTAGCTTCTGAGGCACATTTCGGTATGTTGGATTTTTAGGATGAATTAATTATCTGGAATATTTGTGGGCTATTTGCTGATGATGGATCTTTCAGAATTGTGTTTTCATCTAGGGTGTGTCTTTTGACCAAAGGTGATGAGCTGAAAATAATACAAATATTTCATGCAAATAAATATATAATACAATTACGACCAAGAAACCAGCACTGAAAACTTGTTTCAGACATCATGGCATCAGGGTCACTGGCTTTCTATGCAGCGCACCTCATGTTTCTAGATGTGCTCCCTGTAGCTATATCTTAGCTGCTTTAAATAATTAAAATAAAATGTAATTTTTAATGCAGAACAGTCCATTCTATACACATAATGGATGTATGCTGTACTATGAATGCCCCCAGAAAGTCCAAAACTGCATTCTTTTGGAGTGATGGAACTTTCAACTTAAAGAGAATAGTGTGTTCTTTTATCAGTCATTGCATGGGTTCTCAGCCATATGGAAAAAAGACCAGAAGCCTAACTTAAAATAACACTGTATGACATTTTACTAAAATAGTCTGCAACACATATGATTTGCCCCCCAGTGATCTGAAACACATTCAACGGTACACTGAGGAGAGCGTTTCCATCTCAGATAACTGTCATGTAGTGCTGGAGGCGATGGCTTTGTTTGCTTGACACTTCCCGTGTGAGTGCATTAATATGCTGCTAAATTGGATCCCCAGCACGATCGCGCGCATTTCCAAGCCATTGGCTTCAGAACAAATGTGAACATGCTCATTCGGAAGTGATAATCACTGGAGCCAACTGCTCCTTTCAAGGCATGTATGATTCCACACACAGCAAGAGATAAGACAGTGCAACAAGGGACATGAGCAAGGCTTGGCAGACTGGAGAAATAAGGCAGCATTATGCTAAACAGATTTTATGACCTTAATGCTTTTTTTTTTTTAATCTGGACCTCTGAAAATGAATATTAATAGCGGATTCGGTATTATATTCTTTTACTTTCAGCTGGATACAAATACTTTTATTATATCAGGTTTTTAGAATGTGTTTCGATAGCACTTCATGCCATAATCCCCACAGCTTCCAAATGCTACAAATAATAGCATTTAGCATTACCTGATTTTATAGTATTTAATACCCAGAAAGATGAAGAGCTGAGTTATTCCTGCCAGGACAGATACGTTATCCCTCAAACCAAAGCTGCACCAAATAAAAGACAAAATATAAATAAAACCTGGAATGTAACATCTGGTGAAAAGCCAAACTTCCAACAGACAAACTTGCCTCACATATTTTTTTTTTATTTAAACGATGGTAATACAATGCAGAGATTAACAAAGCAAAGTAAGCCCACTGCATAGATGGTTCGAAATCTGACACTCCTTGGATGACGCCGAGACACATGTTGGACACACAATTTAACAAATTCAAGATCACTTGGACAGGAAGGGTGGTAACATTGCCAACCTAATCAGGGTAAAACCACCAACAGAACTATTATTTTCCTGATAGCTCTGCACACTGGTCACCTGGCCACCCCTGAACTCGGGCCAGACTCCAGCATGTCCAGTTGCACTTGCACTGCCTCTGGGCTCCCTCAGCACTTAAGGGTCTGTATCTATAGCCCTACAGTCCCTTCACTTTGCACCTATGAGCCACCCTCTGGTAGCATTTATTGAGTCACCCGCACTTCTCCTCATTCCCCAGATTCCCTTGGCACTTCTCCCCTCCCCTGTTCCCTTCACTTGCGAATGACACAAGGCCTAGTAAGATCATTGTTTGTCCTCCTTCTGTTTCTCCCTACATGTCTTGTCGTGCCTAGAAACAAGTGTGAACAGGCGTATGATATCATCATATCATATTATATTTCAACACTCATGACTTGTTCTCCATGGTCAACTTTAGCAACCCATGGGGCTCTCCAGAAGACCCAGGCCCCCCAAAATCTGCAAATGTTTCTTCTTTATCATTTTATTATAGCAATGCCTGCCATGAAAGTTATCATCAAACACTTATATGCCAAACATATACATCAACAACGCATATGTTCGAAAATATAAAATGATACATTATAAGGATTAGCAATAATTAAAATATTGCAAAAACACAATTGTACAGAAACCGCAAACAAAAACAAAAAAACAGCAGGAACAGCAGGAGCAGCAACAGCAGGAGCCCCCAATCCCTTCCAGGATCAACACTTGGATTATCTTCGCCTCTGACCACAACCATGTACCCAGGGAACCACCTCGTCGCCTACACAGCTGCAGGAATGGATCTGCTCCTGCACCTGGCCCCAGCCTGCGGCCTGCACCTTCTGCTGGTGCACTTATACAGCCCTGCCTCCATTTCCAGTTCAGAACCGCACGCGCGCCGACATAACAGAAATCCAAAATATCGGATGCGATGCGGCCTGAAAACGATGCTGGGCTTTGGTCACGTTGCCGAGCAACGCACATTAGTTAATTACATTAACTAACATTCACAGACAGGCCTGCTGCCCTGTTTGCCCCTGTTCGCACCAGGAGCACCTTTATCAGGCCAGTCCTTAACTCACCCGACACACCGTTAGCCACAAGGATTCAAGCGACTTATGGACAATGGACCGCTATCAGATGTGAGTACCAGTACTACCTGCACCTCTGGTTATCGCTACCGCTATCTGAAGCTCTCTGAACTTTCTATGTGATTATTGTTAACATTATTTGGCACTGTTCTATATGGTATTTTGCTAACCTATCATACTTCATAAGTACTAACGTGCCTTAATAACAGTCCTCTACCTATCTAACTCTCACACAACACCATTGAATCTTCTCCTCCCCCCGCCATGGTATCACAGCACGTGGCCACAAGGTGTATATTTTGTCTCCAGATGTTTGTATATAATTCAACAGCCTAGCTTCTAGTTGGCCATAGTACACTCTCTACTACTGCATCTAACTTTACAGTTTTGTTTACCTCATCCAGATAAATTTGGAATTAGCCTATTTTGCTATGTGTACTAACTACTGCAATGATCATTATGAGCCCGTCTAAACAAAGTGGAACTAGCCTAATTTGTGAATTTTGCTCCACTGCAACTGTGATTAGTGTGCCCTTTGATAGAAAGTGAACCAGTCTATTTTGTGTACTTTGTTTCACTGCATCTGTGATTAGTGTGCCCATCGATAGTAAGTGCACTAGCCTATTTTGTGTACTCCGCTTCACTGCTTCTACGTTTTAGTGTGCCCATCGATAGAAAGTGAACTAGCCTATGCTGTGTACTCTGCTTGACTGCATCTACGTTTAGGGTGCCCCATCTAGACTAGGTGGAACCAGCCTACTCTCACACTTGCTTTTCCGTATTAGTGACCAGTGTGGACCCCATCCATAACAAGTGGAATTAGCCTTTCCTTCCAGGGACCACCGTGCGCCCCTCTACACTAGCCTATGAGCGTAGTCTAGTTTAACCACCTGTGCCTACTTATAAGGTGCACCTGAACTTAAGTCACATCCAAAGCCTTATTTCACCATGAGCATTATAGCCCTTAGCCTCTTGACCCAGTAGATGCCTACTGCTAATCACCCACCAGAAACCTCACTTTAGCCAACCAACAACTAATAAGCGAGTTCTATCCAATTTAGCCAATATACTTCTAGTTACCCCGACCACTATAGATCACCCTGATTCGAGCCGTCCAAGCTTGCCTCAAAGCAATCCATGTAGCCTACCCTACAGAAACTCTAGACACCGAACCAGACTTACGAGACTCTTCGAGCCTCTTACTAGATCCTTACCCACAGTCAAGAAAAGATCCAATAGCCAGAAGTTAAGGTTGTATACGAATTGTTCGAATGTCAATTGTTTGAATAACAATTGACCTTTTGCACAATTGACCGAATTCAAACGGTCAATTAGGATATAGATGCGGGGGGAAACCCTGTGCAAGGCCCCCACCCAATCCAACCCCCACCCCAACCCCCCTCCCAATCCCCTTATATTATTATTACACCAACCCAACCCATAATATATATTAAAATGACCATACGGTCAATTGTGCAGAAGGTCAATTAGGACCCCTATTATTCGAACAATTGTGTCATTCGAACAATTGTAAACGAACAATTCGGCTAATACTGAAGGTACATATAAACAACCTCAATATCCGGAGGCCTCAAACCCCTACCACTAAAATAAAACCCACTCAAACCACTGTAGTGCCTCCCCCCTCTTAAAGGAGCATTAATAAATGCCAGATCCGTGACTGTGCATGCCATGGATATCTGCAACCTGATATTGGCTGACAATTTGGACTTTCTTGCTATTACAGAGTCTTGGCTGCATGAAGCAGCAGGACCCCTACTCTCATTAGCAATCCCGGATGGCTATACCATACTGAGACAGGACAGAAATAAGAATAAGCAGCATTGCCATCATCGCTAAATTGAGGTTAGGTATGAGAACCATACCCACCACAGACACTAAATTCATGTGAAGTGCTCACAATCAAACTTCCACTACTTAACTCCCAGACACTGACAATCCACCTTAACTATAGACCACCTGACCCTATGGAAAAAAATGAGGATATTAACAGCTTACTCTCCAATAATTTTAAAATCTCTACCCAATTACTTGTCCTAGGGGACTTTAATCTGGGATACAATGACCCTGTAGACAAATATGCCACCTCCATTGCCAATACCCTCACCGAACTTGGCATAACTAAAAGAATCACTGAACCCACTGAAAGTGAGCATCCCCAAACAAGGCATTTAAAACTCCCCAGTGAGAGTCAATGATGGACACACCCCAACTGGGAATGAGACCAAGACCAAGTGTGTGTGAAGTCAAAAAGTATGAGTTTAGCCAAACCAATATAGGGCAAGCAGAGAAATCTGCAAACTCTGAGAGCGCTCTGCCAGACATAGCAAACATTCACATTTTGTTACAAAACCACATCACCTATGACGTGGGGACTAAGGGATACATGAATCAATGAGATTGAGCAATGGAGAAGGGCACCTATAGATGCATAGGTGCAAAGCTTCGGATTGGTGAGGCTCCTTGATGGGTCATGATGATGCAAGCAGGTCAGCTGGACTCATCAGGGTGGAGCTCCGGTCAGATGATGGTTGATTGATATCTTTGTGACTATTCTAACATTTGCCCTTGCGCCACATATACTCATTCAGTGTCAATAGTAATTCATGATGCCCTGTAAAAGCAACTCATTATTCTAACATCACAAGAAAAATAACACATAACTATAAGTGTGAATATTTCATCATTACAGAATACACTATACACCAGGTGGGCTGCCGCATGGGTTCAGGTGGCTCATCAGGGGGCACATTCCAGGGATACATCTATCACTTTCTCTTTGTTAGATCTAGCAAAGGGACATCTTTATAGTATGTTAGTATAAGAGTAAATACATGGCCACCATGGTCAGTCAGGGTTGGGGTGAACTGGACTGCTTTCCAGTCAGAGGGCACATGATATACATCAGAGAGGCAGTGGGATGAGAGGGGTCTGGGGGTCCATGAGGCTGAATATCTAGTGCTTTCTCTGAGGGGAGGTAAGGGGTTACAATCATAGTATCACATCGCCGGTAGAACCAAGGCTTTACATCTCAGCCTGGCTAGAGGGGGGGAGGTGGGAGCTGGCACGCGGCGCTGCTGGAGAGGGGAGAAGAGGCCCTGTATCTTACTGGTTGTGCAGGGGACACACACACACACACAGGGAGCATATGAATGAGGTAGGAATAGGTTGGTATGTGTATAAATACAATAACTGGGTGTATGATACGCCACTTATAACATAGTTTGCACGATTCAATTCTCAGGAATTATTCGATTTGAGAAAACTGCTCTATATACACTTTACCACATACCATGAAAAGACCATACATATGGCGATACTGCTTGGTCAGGCAGAGAATTATACATGTTTTAGAAAATCATTGAGCACATATTGGTGTTAAATATTGCCTTGTGCAGTCTACAGAAACCAATACTTAGTTAATCGAGGGTGAGGAGCTTAAACATACAATTCATGGCTTCTCTGTGTGCAGGCGGGGATAGGTGAGGTTCGCCTTGTTTCATTATATGCAATCAATCCCGTGGCATACAACAACAGAAGTAAATTTATAGTCCCTTCAGAGGGATTATCTGCATGGATGAGACTGGGTGGCACACGGTCTTGGCACATGTGTCTGACACTTCAAACGGGGAACAGGGTTGGGGGGTTATCCACAGCATATCTTGGGGGGACAGGACAAGTTTTATGGAGACTGCTTGTTTGTCTCAAACCCCGGCTTCGGCCCAGTCATTTGCAGGTCAATGATGGACTGGGGAAGGTGAAAGATACAGTGTTTGTCATGTAACTTGTTTGCGCCTAGTCTCCCGTGAGAACAAGCCTGCAGCAGGGCCGCCGAGGGGAGGAGGGCGAGGGAAGTGACTTGCTCGCTGTGTGCGATCAGGAGGGAGGGATACAGCCCTGCAGGTCGCTTGTGCCAGTGATGCCTAAGTTGTTATGTTCAAAATGGAGTCTGAGTGTGTCACAAAATGGAGTCTGGTACAATACTACTGAATGAGCATTGCAGCCACATGTGTCGGCCCGCAGTCATCCTGCATCCCTGGCCACAGGAGCACGGGTGGCTGCTGGACGAACCATAGTCTGAATGCTGGTGAGAATGGAGGGGAGGGGAATCTTGAAGACCTTTCCGTCCATACACCCCCATATTAAAGGCATAATTCTTGAATGGATGGCAGATTACAACTGCACCTCCAACATAACAACCATTTCCCCACAACTTTGGATGGACCATTTCCTCTTGTCCTTTGAACTATCCACCTCTAGACCACACCCTCTAGTTCGTACCATGGCCCCCGCCATGTCTAACTACGAATAAAAAAGAGTATCACAATGGACAAATGATTCCCGCTATCCTACTTACTCAACCAGTTAGCTGATCACCTAGACCCAGAAACGCTTGTCGAGGAGTGCAATAACATTATGTTAGCTACACTCAACCACATTGCCCCTCTGAAACTTAGACCAAGCAAACCTAAACCCATTTAAATAAATGGTTCACCTCCGAATTAAAGGATTTACAACAATTTAAGAAGAGTTGTGAAACCTCATGGAGGCTATTCCCCTCAGAAGATCGCAAAAATAAACTAATGAAAATCTCTTCTCATTACAAAAAGGAAATCCACCTGGCCAAGCGCAACTCATACAATAAGCGCCTGTCTAATGCTAACTTGAGCATGAGGGAATTGTTTACCATCCCCAAGGAATTAGAGTCCCCTATCCATATTCTGGACACATGTTCCAAAGATAAAACATGGTGCTCAGACATACAACAAACACTATCAAATAAAGTAATTCTGCTTCAAAATAAAATAGCTAAGAAAAAAGCCACACTCATTCACCCAACCCAGTCTAACAATTGTAATACAGACCGCCCCTCAAAGGTACATTACTCAGTTTCTCGATTCATGTTCACCAAATCTCCATCCTTGAGGTAGAGAAAGTCATCCTCTCACTCAAGCCATCCAATTTCCAGGGCGACCTTTGCCCAGCCCAGCTTCTAAAAGATGCGGCCAGAGATCTTTTCCCATTTGTATCCAAACTTATCAATGCTTCATTTGCATTGGGAACTGTGCACACCAACTTGAAACAATATTGGGTGTTGCATCTGCTAAAAAAGCAAACCCTAGACCCACTCATACCTACAAACTACCGTCCTATCACGACAGTCCCATTTTTGCAAAAAATCTTGTACAAGATTGCCTACAACCAAATTCAAAAATTCCTTGAACGACACAAGCTCTTAGGCGCATGTCAATCAGGATTCTGACCACAACACGGTACTGAGACCGCCCTCATCGATTTGAAGGCACAAATAGATGAGCTACGAGACAAAGGTAAAACAGCTCTTCTCCTACTGCTTGACCTCTCGGCTGCATTCAACCTTGTCGACCACAAGGTCCTTGGCAGCCACCTAGATTCAGCTGCACACTTTTCCGAAGAGGCTATAACCTGGATTGAGTCTTTTCTTAGCGATAGGACCATGAGGGTGTTCTCCCCCTCTGCAGCGGCAGACCTGATCCCCATTATGTGCCGAGTACCCCAGGGTTCTTGTGTCTCCCCCACCCTATACAACATATTTACCAAGCCCCTTTTTGAAGATCTGGATGTTCTTCATATAACCTACAGTAATTATGCAGATGATACTCAGATTCTCCTCCCACTTTCCGGGGAGTACAACAAGGATTTGGCCTTGGTAAATAGGGTGTATCTCATCATCCAGGCATGGATGGCAGCCCACGGTTTATGCCTGAATGATGATAAAACAGAGCTAATCATCCTGGGCACTCACTGTAATCTTAAAAAACTAGGCCAAGACTACACCTCCTTTGAGATAGATGGCAAGATCATCAAGGTGGCCAAGGAGGTGAAGACACTTGGCTTTTACCTTGACTCTACCCTCTCCTTCTCCAAACAGGTGAAATCCCTGGCATCAGCCACAGCTTACACATGTAAACTCATCAGATCAGGTAAACACTTTCTTTCAGATGACAACTGCATTATTTTAGCTAGAGCCCTTATTCTATCCAGGCTCAATTATTGTAATGTCTTATACATTGGTGCTAACAAATCTATCACCCATAGAATTCAAATCTTACAAAACAATGCCTTGAGAACGGCTGTTGGCGTGCCCATAAGATCTCACATATCCAAGATAAGGAGCCAAAATAATTGGCTTTCCACCCAAAACAAAATCGACTTAAAAGTTGAATCCCTTACTCATAAAGCGTTGAACAATGCAGCACCTAGTTATCTTACGGATAGATTCCTAAAGAGAAGCTCCACCCGACCGTCAGGAACAACCAATGCCAACATCCTCATCATACCGAGATTTAGGATGGCTAAGACCGGGGGCCGCAGCTTCTCTGTCGGAGCGGCACAATTATAGAATTCCTTGCCACATCTTTTACGAGAAGAGCAGCCTTATCTCAAATTCAGATCTAATTATCATCGGATAACTAGTTTCATACTAGCTTATACAAGACTCCGACTCCCACCTTGTTTGTACATACTCCCCATCCAGTTGCCCATTATGTACTTTTTCCCATTTGTCTCTAGTTATTAGACCTATTAGTGCCATGCATATATTCCATTTTGTTTATAATCTGTAACCATGTAACTTAAAGCCTCGCATATTCTGTACTGTTGCGCCCGGTTACCCTCGAGTTTGGTGCGCATTATAAGTGAATAAAACAAACAAACAGTAAAAAATAATTTACATAAAAGAATAAGTCATTCAAAGTTTCTCCAGTCCCTCACTCATTAATACATGTTTCATCATTTGCTGTCCACTGATCTACTGCACAAAGCCAAAATAATCATAGAGCAAAGTAAAGGCATAGTGTGGAGAAACTGCTCAAAGTAAAACCATACTGCCTGAATCCTGACTGTCTAAGAACTGGCTTCAAAGTTCTTTGTCTTATTAGTCTGTATTTTCGGCAGAACAAACTAAAATGGAGTACAAGACAAAATCGACAACTACATTTAGAGCATCATTATCCAATTAAAGTTAAAAGTCCATGGGCCTGATTTACAAAAATGATTTAACATGGGAAAGTCCCATTGAAAACATTTTTGTAAATCAGGCCACATGTGTTTATACTCTGTGTTTAAGAGAATACAGTTGAAACATATGTTAGTGTTTTAGAAACAATGTGTCACATATGGTTACCACGTGAGATAAGGCTGTTTCCCGCCAGTTGGGGTGATAATTTCATGATACATGTTCATAATTTTACAACTCTCTTGTTTATCTCCATTACTAACAAATTATGGCTAGAAAAAATGTATTCAGTGACAATAAAACACATTATCAAACTCCTCTATATATTCAAAATAGGTTGTATGTTATAAAACCAATACTAGTTGTTTTATCTGTGACAATCAGGGCACTGATTTGGCTCTGTCATTTGTCTAAATGTCCTTAATAATTACTGTATTCATTTTGGTGTGGACTGTCCGTTTGCTATTAAAAAATAAAAGGGGACCTCCAAATGGAACCCGTCTGTTATACATGACTTACCTAGTTCTGGGATGACAAAGGAAGGTTGAGCAAACACTTATCAAACCAATTTTCACACTGTTGAATGTGCTCTCCTTGGTCAAAACAAAAGATACCTACACCGTGAAGTGCTAAAGTACACACTTTTGATTTGTAAGATCGAAGCATGTAATCAACTTGGTCAGACCGAAAGTTAGTAGCAACTTTAAACCCACCCCTACTGCTTGCCTCCTCCTGGTTGTCTGCTCTTCTACAGGTGGGCATGAATATAAGGTCTGACAAAATCTCATGCAGAAATAATTAAAGTAATCCAACACAAGTCTATACTGGGACCCACTTTTAAAAATTCTATAACACCCAACTGATTTCTGTGAAAAACACATAATTTCTAATTTCCCTATGCTAAACTTTAAACCTAGAGATGTCATATAATCAGTGTATGCATCTAATAATGTCTGCTGTGACTTAGCTAGTCTAGCAATTAGAAGGTAGAATTGTGTGCAAGTGTGCTCCACAGTGATTACGGGAAGTTGTCTGGTGATATGATTTCGGAGCCTGACGGAGATTCGGTTATAAGTAAGAGGAGGAGCTGACTACAAAAGCACACTTCAGGTGCACAGAAGTGTGTGCAAATGTGTTCTGTGTTAGCTAAGGGGAATTGTCTGACAATTTGATTTTGGAGCCTGATAGAGATTCTGTCATTCACCCCAAAGGGGAGGAGCTGAACTACAGAAGCACACTTCCAGCATGGAGAGCGCACAGAAGGGTTTGCAAGAGTGGTCTGCAGTGTCTTCGACGAGTTGTCTGGTGATTTGATTTCATAGCCTAATATGGATTGTGTCATTCACTAGGAAGAGGAGGAACTGAACTACAAAACCACACTTCCAGGTTCGAGGCTGCGAGGAAATGTGTGAAAGTGTGTTCTGCGGTGGTCCACAGGCGGGCAGTGGTTATGAGTACTGAGAATGAAAGCTAAAGCCAAAATTGCACTTACTACATCTGGCCTAAATGCTTCTGAGTCTTCCTGACTACAACCTCCTGTAACTCACCAGACTGACCCCTTCTACATACCCAGGGTTGTCTTGGTAACACCCACTTCTTTCCGTTAAAGATCACCGATCAGAAGGGATGCCTATGTCTCCCCTTCCAGCTTCTACCTACAATCTACATAGTGGAACCAATTCAAGTATTATGCATAAGAGTTCTACATGCGACCCTCTGAGGGTGTATTACATTCTAAAGATAAGCAGGTTAAAATTACCGATTTGTGTGAAACAGTGGATCAGAACAAGGAATTACATGTACCTACAACATCGGCAGTAACTGTGAAAACTTTAGGGGTTCACAAGGAGCATGTAGGGGAGTGTCTAGATTCTATAATACTGGATGAGTCATTCATGCAAATGTTTTGTGAGTTGGGAGACAATTCTCACCTGTATGATCATCAGGCAGAACTCCAAATATCCAGACTTCAGCTTTTAGCAGCTCAAAAACAGGTGCTGACCTAATTCCACACCAATCAGGCCTCCTCTGCAATCAGAGTTCTTTACTCCAAGAAAAATGGAGTTGCGTAGGGACTGCAACGTCCTTCCAGACATGGATACTCTGGGACCATTTGAGCCCTCCGTCTGCTCCTAGAATCCATTATGAGACATTATGATAACATTTAGGATATTGTCCAGGATAACTCCTCTAAACTATTGCTAAGAGACAAGAGATTGCCTAGTTCCCTTGAGCTCTCAAATTGATCAAATGGAAATGAGGAGTGTGGGGGTGACTTGATTCTCGACAAAACACCTATTGAGGTTGAAGTGGCGGATGACATCAACAGCGTGTCTGCTTTATTAGCTTGTCAAACAATGTTAAGGTGCTTGCCTGACCTTTTGTATCGGCTCCGGAGAGGTGCCACTAATTGAAAATAATGATGATGTGGAAGGTTTAATCCACACCCAAGGTGAGAGTGTCATGCTGATAAGGAAGGTCAGTAAAAAAAAAAAGTGGAATAGGGCTCAATTGAAGAAAAAGTCACATAACCTACTGGACCACAACATTAACAGGAGGAAGTCATCAAGAAAATGTCTTTTCTCCTTACCACTAGAGGGGGAAATTATCAATTTAAACATTCAACAAATTAATGTGTCCTTAATGGATGACTCCAATGGTAAATTAAACAGCAAAAAGAAAATAGAAAAATATGGTCAATCACTCAAAAAAAGATCAACACATTCTTGATTCCTTAGGACAATGGAAAACAGGACAAGCCTGAGGTAATCGAGGTAACCGAGAACACTGGGTCACAGTATTTATCACGTCCTCCTTTTACATCAGAATCTAGTTATGTGGCTCTATTTTCTGCAGTACTTAAAGCAACTCAACAAAGCGAGTCCTAAAGTAAACATGAAGAGTTGGCAGGCCATGAGCAGGACTCTTGTTTGACTCTTTACCAACCTGATGCCCACAAGAGCATGACGCTTGAGTGATAGGTCTGGAAAATATAGTGCAATTGAACAGTGAATTACAGCTAAAAAGGGCAAATCTACTCCCTATTTCTGTGAAGATCCCTGTCCTATGACTGCTCCATTCAAGGGATATGGACTTGGTGCAGATCCCAGATGGTGGTTTTGTGATGCATGTCCAGGCCATTGCCCTTCTAAGCCAATTTAGATTGCGTAAAATATATTAATCTATGGAAATGAGCATGGGACTGTCTACGGGGGAGAAGGGAGTGTTATGAGTCGAGATAATTGGAGGGTGTAGGAAATCAGAAATCATAAAGGGCAAAGTTGTCAATAGTGTTGCATTTTAATTATTTAGGATATAGTATGCATATATACACAACAGTCATAACACAAACTATCACTGCATCTACAAGTAGGCCTGAATCCTTGCATGCTGTGTTTTCACAGAAACAAAGTATGAGGCATTGTCCCTCACCTAATCATTGCATCCTGATTCCCAGGCGCAGCAAAGAATATACAATGCCCCTACATCATAAAGGCCTTTGAACTAATTAGGTAGAAATGTGTGCATCCGAAGAAATGAATGGGAGTTGAAAGAACAAAGAAATATCGAGGCTGAGTACCACAAAGGAAATACACCAATCACGGGCTAAAAAGATTCACATATCTTTTATTACTGTACAGTTAACAAAGAAATAGATAGCTATCTGGCTCCCAACACCCCGCAATGTGTACCAGTCCAAAAGAGAGAGGTGAGAGAGTGCTGGACATCGAAACATTTGTACTTTTATAAAATTTCGTGTAATATTGTCCAGCCTCTCTACATGTTAATAATTCATGGTCTAGAGTTTGTGCCTTGTTCACACACAGATTACACAATATTATACAAAGGATTACATAGGTTTGCATTTCCATGAAGGCAAAATGGTGATGTATGTTCTCGGATCCCGTGGTAAGCCTTGTTCAACATTTCAACACAATGCAGTTCAGCCTGAGTATACACTCGAGATTTATTCTTCATTGTCCCAACGTTTATACAAGGAGGAGGCTTATGTGCACAGACACTACTTAGAACTTAGATGACAGTTCATATGGAGCGCAAGGTCTCTTTACCTAGTCTAAACAGTTGGCTCTTGGATAGCCTAAACATTAACAGAACTCAAATGTCGAAAAAAGGCTTGGTTGCAAGTTGAAAACATAGTCCACCATTTTAGAACGAAGAACACACGAGTACAAATCAAAATGGCGGACGAATCTTAAAATGGTGGCAATGTTAACCCAAAAATCGGAACTTTGCCACACGTTTTTTCCATGCAAGGCGATTGAGCTTAGGCTAATATAAATATAATGAGGCACTATAAAATGACCGTTTAACAAACCCTCCTTTTGGCCTAAGTCAATATCTTACTAAATATAATCGCTTTACTCACAACTCCACGCTTCAATGTCCACACATCCTAAATCCTATTCATCAGATATATTGGTTGCCATTAGATCCTTGACAGTAATACCTTCATTGCCACAAATGAAATAAACAGAATCATCTACATACAGAGGTCTGTCCTCATTAATCAAATTCACAATATTGGTACAACCCTTAAAAGTACCCATTGACTGAGAACCATTCCTCTGTATGCAGAAGGAAATAGAGTAGGGGCTGTGATTGATAGTGTAAGAAGGAGACGTGGCATCCTGGTTGCCTACAGGTGCCATTTTGAAAAGAAACTAATTATTAGAAAGGTTTAAGAATCTATCAAAAGGCCTAAAATAGAAGCAACGTTAAGAACATCCCAGTGGTGTCAGAACTTGCATTTCAACTCATTCAAGTTAGTGCCATCTAAATTCCCTGAGATGCTGTCATTCCAGTGACCAAAGAATAGTTCCCTCAGACAGGCATAGCACACAGCAGTTTAAAGGCAAAGGATCAATATAGCAGCCCCACCCTTTTCCCCATATTTCAGCAAATGCAAACATATCCATTAATTAATTCTATTCAAAATTACATGGATCACATTCATAATTAACAAAAGGGTATTGTTGTAATAACCCCGTCTGTGTTGGGAATCCCTAGAAGATAGAGTGTGCAGATGCACGAAAGGAGAAGACATAATAGAAACATTTATCAGTGGGTGTGAAAGTTTTGAATGGACGCACCCCCCTTCAATATACCAAAACCCTAAAGCGATGATTACTGTTAGACCAATTAACAAACTCAAGAGAAAACAATAAGTCCTCAAGGACCATGTATTTGTTTGTCCAATGTCTTTGTGATTGTATTTGTATGTTATTGAATTTATATAGCCCTTTACTCCAAAGTGCTTTACATGAGAACAAGTAAATAATACAGCAAGCATGAGATCACAATTGAACCACAACCTGAAAACAGTATAAATAACAACTTACAAAAATGCAGGGTTGAGGAGGGTGTAGGGATGGGAGAAGTGTGCAAGGGAGTAGTAGATGTTAGAGGAGGTAAGAACAGGGGGAAGAGGGAAGGCGGGAATCTGAAGGAAGAAGAGAGGAAAAGGAGAGGCTAGATGCAGGTGTGGGGAAGAGAGGAAGGAGGTAGGTTAGATGGAAAGGGTAAAGAATAGCAGGAGGGACAGGCGAGAGTAGTGGGAAAGGGAAAAGCAAAGGAATGTGGGCTGTTGGGGAGGTGAGTGGAAGAGATAAGATTTTAGGGAAGAACGAAAGGAAGGGTAGGAGGGAGAAGAGCAGATGTGAAGGGGGCGGTTCCAGTGGAAGAGAGTAAGGAGTTGAAAGGAGCGGAGGTGGGAGGGGGTGCAGGGTGGAGGAGGAGGAGAGAGTAGGAAAAGATTACCAGAGCAGAGAGAACGAGAAGGAGTGTAGAAAGAAAGAAGTGAGGAGAGGTAGGGGGCAAGACCATAGAATGATTTGAAAACAAGACAGAGGAACTTGAACTTGAGCTGGGAGTGAAAAGAGAACCAGCCTGGAGAGGTGAGGGAGGAGGAGATGGAATAAAAAGGTGAGAGAAGGCCTAGGGATCGGATGGCAGAGAGGTAGATGGATTTAAGAGGGAAGAGACGAGAGGAGGGGAGTCCGAAGAGAAGGGAAGAACAGTAGAAGAGCCTGGAGAAGATGAGGGAGGTAATTAGGAGTTTAGTGACATGGAAGGTAAGGAGGCGTCGGATTTTAGGAATGTTGTAGAGGTGAAAGTGACAGGATTTAGCAGTGAGAGAATTCTGGTGAGATAGAGAGAGGAGAGGGTTGATATGGAGACCAAGGTTACAGGCATAGGGAGAGAAGGAAAGCTGGGAGGGGGAAAGAGAATGAAGTGGGGAGGGGAGGGAGCAGGAACAGTATTGGCAGGGAAGAAAAGGACTTCGGTTTTGTCAACATTCAGAGTAAAGAAGTGTGAGGACATCCAGGATTTACTGGCCGAAAGGCAAGAAGAGAGTTTATCATGAATGTCAGGAGAGAAGGAGGAGAAGAATAGGAAGAGCTGGGTGTCATCAGCGTATAAATGGTGCGAGATGCCAAAAGAGGAGATAATACGAGCTAAGAATGAGGTGTAGAGCGAGAAAAGTAAGGGGCTGTGGACAGAGACTTGGGGAACGCCATTGCTAAAGGGAAAGTAGGGAGGAGGAGCCACCCCAAGAGACAGAAAAGGTGTGGTTAGAACGATAAGAGGAGAGCCTGTTAAGGACGTTGTCCTTGAAGCCAAATGATGAGAGGGAGTTGAGGAGAAGAGGATGGTCCACAGTATAAAATGCAGCAGAAAGGTCAAGGAGAATAAGAATGGAGGAGTGCTTTGAGTAGCATGCAGATAAGAGAGAGTTAAGAACAGAGGTGAGGGCAGTTTCTGTGTGGAGTGCTGTGGGCAGAAGCCGGGTTGGGTGGAGGCAAGGAGTGAGTGGTTAGAGATAAAGTGAGTTGAGAATAGACAATGCGTTCAAGAAGTTTAGAAAGGAAGGGTAGTAGAGAGATGGGGTGATAATTGGAGGCAAGATGGGGGTTAGCAGAAGGTTTTTTAAGAATAGGGATGATAGTAGCAAGTTTAAAAGGAGAAGGAAAAGTGGAAGTCGAGAGGCAGATGTTGAAGAAGGAGGTGAGGTAGGGTATGAGGAGGTGGTAGATTTTACGGATGAGGGGAGAGGGAATAGGGTCAGAGGGAGAAGCAGTAGGATGAGTGTTGGATAGGAGTAGAGCGACATCAGAATTCGTGACCGGAGAGAAAGTGGACATAGTGAAGGTAGGGGGGAAGGAGGAGGAGAGGGAGGAGATGATAGTTTGACAGAAATTGAGGACTTTACTAGAAAAGTAGGATGCAAGATCAGTGGCAGTGAGGGAAGAGGTAGTGGAGGGATCAGGAGTGGATGGAGGGAGAAGTCAGCTAAAGTTTGAAAGATGCAGCGAGGGTGAGAGGAATGTGATTGAAGAAGGTCAGAGTAGTAGGTGCGTTTTGCAGAGTTCAGGCATGAGTCGTAGAGGATTCAATTGGTTGCTCTGTACAAGTAGAGATAACGACAGGCATTGTTCCTCAAAGCTCTTCCCCGGTAGTTCCTGCGAAAAACACCGTAGTGCGTTTGCTGGTGATCTCCTGATCATGTGATTCTTGATTGAAGATAACTTTTCCCGGTCCCCAGCCACTCGCTTATGTTTCAGCGCAAAAGTGGCAAAGGAAAGCTCAACAGTCGTTTCCTGTGCGCACAACCACGCTGTGCAGTAAGTCTAGTGCCGTGGGTGCAGACCGTACCTTAAGACTCCAGGTACTGCGGAAGACAGATTTGTACTTAGTGACACTAACCCCTTCATCTCGCATGTCTCTAAATGGTATAGATACATAGATGACGTCATCTTCATCTGGGAAGGTAACATTGAACTACTTGGAGAGTTTTTAACATATCTCAACGGGCTACACGATACCATCACTTTCACTATGGAGCATGATCATCATGCAATCAATTTTTCTGATCTACAAATTACTGCCAATATGGGCCATTTATCTTGCTCTCTCTATAAAAAAAGCCACAGATCGCAACACCACATTGCACTTCTCTAGTTTTCATCCGAGGGCACTGAAGGAAAACTTGCCATACAGTCAGTTCCTTACGCTCCGACGGAACTGTACTACAGTCTCAGACTATTATAAACATGCGGACCAACTAGCTGGAGACTTGAGAGAACATGGATACCCTAAAAAACTTGTGAAGAAAGCCCTTAAAAGGGCCAGGTTTACAACAAGAGAGAGCTTATTGACACCGAAAATTAAAATCTCAACACAAGAGAGGGTTACTTGTGTCACTACCTGCAGTACTGAATCCTTTGCAGTAAAAAAGGCCCTTCTGAAATACTGGCCCATGATCTCCACCTGCCTGCCTAATCTAGGAAGGCCCCTGTTCGCCTTTAAAAGATCTAAGAACTTTCGTGACCAATTGGTTCATGCCAAATCCGAACAGAGGACTAACATCAGCCAATGAGTTTTACGCCCCATTGTGGGGCATTTCCCCTGCGGAAACTGCAGGGAGTGCAAATTCACGAGCAAAACTACAAAATTCCAGTTTGGCACAAAACAATGGGACATCAGATTCATGTCCAACTGCAAAACATGCAATGTGATTTATTGTATAGAGTGCCCTTGTGGCCTTAGGTATGTAGGCCAGACCACTTGCGCCAACTCTATAAGGATTGGTGAACACCGTTCAAGGATAAGATGTCGCAACCATGCAGCTCCGATGGTATCACACTTTTTGGAAATGCAACATTCTCCAGATGACCTCAAATGGTGGGTGATCGATGTTGTAAAAAACAGCATGAATATACAAAAAACCCTACTATACAAGGAGGCAAGATGGATTTAGAGACTTGACTCTTTGAATAAAACCAAAGGCTTAAATGAGGAGTCAACATTTAGGTGGGTACAGTAATACCTCCATGTGTGAGATTAAGTTCAGAACAGCAACGCATGCATAGAGGGATTACCTGCAGGAGGCACTAGTATAGGCACGTGCATACACTGGTGGTGACTTACACTGAGGCGCCCCTGCATGTTATTCCTATAACTCTGTGAATTAAAGTGATGCATCTCTACACTCACCTGTCCTCATATGTATACCTTTGTAGTCTGTTTGCTTCATTTCCTTTGGCACGGAATATATGCATTCCTATATTCGTGCTTTTCCGTGCTCAGCTCCAGCTTGGGTGTCTTTCCACCTCCCACCACACAGCTCCCATGGTTCTGTTGCGAGGTAAGGGTTTACCCCTGCCGGGTCTCGAATGGCAGGAGGTTTCCATGACTACGCTCGCATGACTCGCCGACTCACACGTCCGCAGTCCTGTGAGAGAGCAACAACCTGTATACTGAGGCTTCAGCACACAGGTATGAAATGCAGGTTACATATGCCCCAGCCTCAGTATTGTTTATGTTCCAACACGGATATGCTCATGACCACGCCACCTTTTGTAGATTGACTAATACAACTTCGGAAGGTTGCAGTCTATCCTGGGTACCACCGCGATTCCGAACTACGCATGTCTTCTTAATGGCACCCCAGTGCTTCGCACGCTTAAAGATGCTAAGTGACGGCTGCAAAGTCTTTTCTGCTATTTAAAGGTACAGCCAATGACCTAATGCTGCATTGTTGCATCTTATTCATTCTTTTACTACTATGTTAATGCTGACCCGTATACATTGATTCTACTTTTTGATTCTGCTTTTGGCTTAGAAACGTCTGTGGATATACGTGACGGATGGTCGTGCTATACACTCTACTGACTGTACAATAAGTGGCTAATTCGATCTTGAGCCCCAGACATGTGAGTGCATACATCTGGCGCTTAACACTTCTTGGGGTGATACTTCTCATCAGTACAGACACACATAGGGCGCTGTATTGTGGAAATCAGCCTTGCACCCTACTGCTGTCTGGCTGTAACTCATGGCTTTGATTAACCACACTTCGTGGCTTAGTGGTTATGCTCTCTGCATGCTTTGTAAATGTGTTAGGTTTATGACACATCACTAATGGTTTTACATTGGTTTTATTCATTTTAACCTGGTTTCTGCACAAAAGGCAACTGTTCCCCACAGGCTCCATATATAGAGGGATTGGTTTCTTTGTCATCTCTCTGCTGTCACAGATTTATGAGCCCAATGCCTTGTGGGACTTGTAGTTGCTTGCCCATAGAGTCAAGGGATTCACATTATTTTGTGGTATTTAAATTGTGATTCCGAGATTCTAAGTGGGATTATGTCTTTTCTCTCTTTTTTTTCCCTGTTATTATTTTTTCTGTTCCTCGGGGGTCATGACTTCTACTGGTCCTGAGGAAGGCGGGATTGCCTACTCCGCCGAAATGTAGATTACTTGTACTTTTGGACTCATACTTGTACGAGTACGACACCCTTTAGATCCATCCTGGTGTCACACGTAGACCCCGAGTTCAGCTAGTAGACCTTGAGCGTAGCTAGCAAATTGGAAATGCCCCCAACTGAACTGAAAATTTAAAATTCAGCTACATATGGCTTCAAACATCGAGAGGGGACCTTTCATTTCCAATATTCACATTGTGTTGATTGTTTAGAGGAAAAGTTTTCCTTTTTTCAAATGTGTATAAATAATTGTATTTTGTTCTATATGAAAAATTGTGTACATTAACATGGATACCCATTTGTTGCATTTGTGTACAGATTGTGCTTGCTTTGGAATTTACGTTTAGCCAATTGTGCTTGGTAACTTATAGACCTCGCTTGTGAGCAGTAATAACAAAAAAATAATAAAAAAGTTACTTTTGTATACATTCTTAAACAGAAGTATGAAATGGTGGATTTGAAAGACTTATCCCAATAAAGACTTAGTTGGACACATAAAATTATAAAGATCATACCTAGGAACTATTTCAGATAGTTTGTGACATACTCTTGGTATTGAGGAGACTACTATAAATAGATTTATATGTATGTCTAGTGAACCTGTCAGGACACTGTTTTGTTTTGTGTTTCAGTGATTTCCCAGTCCTTGACAGAGTAGGGAACTACCCTCTAGTACACTACTGCGTGATCTACGAACAGAGTATCATTGATTCCTGATGGAGGTGGTGAAAACAGGGGAAAGATTGCTCAAGAGTGCAGAAAGATTCAAAGAAAAATTAAAAGACAAAGCAGCTGTCTCACCAGGCCCCACGGGCTCAGGAAGTATCTCCGAAATACCCTTGATGTTATTCAAGATAAATAGATCCTCAGAAACAGGGCACATAGTTTTCTTCTTTTCTTCTCCGTTGTGTTACAAAGAACAAAGTGTTTTCTTGATATGTGTCAGTCCAGTGTCTTTTCTCAGCTACTCGTACAGCAGTCTGTGTGGCCAACGGGACCTGGAACGGTCCTCTCCAGCATGGTCCGAGTCTGGATGCTCTCTCAAATGACTTCGGGAGCACCCATCTACCTGGTCGAATTCTGTGACCTGGCTCCTCGTACTTAACTGGGAGGGCTTCTCGCAACTGTTAATAAATCAAATACAAGTTTTGAGTTAACTGGTCACAGCATTCAATAAGAAGCAAATGCTCCACATATTTTTAACACACTAGGTTTTTGGTAGACTTCAAATATTAGCTGGCCCCCCCTCCATGGTTTCATCTGGGTGGATTCCAGTTCTAGTCTGTGGGGTCGTCCATATGGACAGTAGAGCTATAAGTAAGTGTCTAGTTATTTCAAATTTCTGAGATGTTTTGCGTTTACCCAGACAGGTTCTAGTATTTTACAGATTTTTCTAGCACGTATGTGAATGGGACCATGAGCCATTGTGATCATGGAGGTGACATATGTATCGGGTAGCATCCATCTTCCCTTTGAACTGTCTACCCAACACCTTTTCTCATCCAAACTCACTAAAACCTGCAGCCCAGTGTCTGAGTTCTTTTGAAGTGGCATCAGCTTGAATATTCTTTATCAAATCAATCCCTTCATCTACTGTACATATATTTGTGGTTTCTTTCCTAACATACATTTCTGAGTATAAATCAATAGAAGTCTGTTTAGCTATCCTGTCAGCAAAAGCGTTTCCTCTCCCTACATCATCTACTACCTTTTAATGTGCGGCGTACTTCATGATTGCTAGTTGAGTAGGAAGCGCAAGTGCTGAGAGTAGCTGAACTAACAAGATGGCATGTTGTTTTTTTGGTTTTTTTTCGTGTGAGATCAAGAAACCTTGTTCTACCCATTGTCAACCCAAGTTATGAACCACCCCAAAGGTATACCAGTTATCTGTAAGTATATTTACTCTAAGCTTTTCTGAAAGTTCACAAGCCTAAATCAGTGCAATAATCTCTGCGGCCTGCGCAGAGTTATGTGAAATTCTCCTGTTTTCCACAATCGTGCTTAGTGTAGTGATGGCATAAGCAGCAGTGGATGTACCATCCGGAAGTTTAAAGCAGGAGCCATCGAAAAACAGCTCCCCTTGTGGATCATTCAAAGGTGCATAATTTAAATCAATCCTGCCTTTAATTTCTTACTCTGCGGTATAAAGTCGGGCATGTGACATTTCGTCACTCCAAGCAATATCTTGCGGAAGAGGAATCAATTCAGCCAAATTCAATACACAACACCTTTGAATTTGAATATGCGGTGCAAATAGGATCAGTTCATATTTTGTTGATCGTGCGGAAGTAAGTTGTTGTGTTTTGAGTTCTACTAAATAGAACATCTACAGAGTGTGGCGTCATATCGGTTAAAGTATGGCCTAGAACCATTCCCTAGCTCTGCTTTTCGAACACAGCAACAGCAGCGACAGCTCTCAGACATTGCAGCGAAGCGCATGCAACAGGGTCAAGTGTGGAAGAAAAAATAACTGCACAGTCTATTCTTCCCCCCATGCTCCTGCATTAGTACAGCCAAAGAACATACATCACATTTGTGCATATACAACACAAAAAAGTCCTTTTCATACTTTGATGTGCCCAAAACTGATGCTGAACACAGTGCAGTCTTGAGCAGATCAAAAGCTTTCTTGTGTTCCAAGTTCTATGGTAGTGGCAAAGAAATGCCCTTCTTTGTCAATGCCAACATTGGTTTTGGGAACCACTATCTACAGTAAGAAGCCATTCCTATCAAGGCTCTAAATTCTTTCTGTGTATTTGGGACAGACATGCCAGAAATGTTTTTTTTATTCATTCAGGTGTCAATCTTCTTCCCTCCTTTGACAGGAAATAACCTAAATAGGCGACCTCCTGTCAAAAAGTACTACAACTTTTTTCAAATTAAGCTTTATGTTCATGTTCTGCTAGTTGAATACGCAATAACGCAGTACCCTCTTTGCAAGCACTTTCCGAGTGTGTAGCTAAGAGAAGGTCATCAATGTACTACAACAATGTACACGTGGAAGACAATTCAAGTGTATCGAACTGCCCTTTCAAAGCCCTACTATAAATGCTCGGACTCTCCGTGTACCCTTGTGGTGCTCGGGTGAATGTAAATGAGCATCCCCTAGGGTAAACGCAAACAAATATCTGCTATCCATGTATATGGGAATGCTAAAGAAGGCATTCTTAAGATCCACAATACTAAAAGGAGTAGCAGAAGCTGGAATCATTGTTAGTATCATCATTACATCAGGCACAATTGGAATTTGTGGAGCAACAATCTTTTTGATAGCACGTAAATCGATAATGAAACGGAATAGAATTGCATTATCCTCTTTCTTGTACTCCGGTAAAATCGGGCTATTGCACAAACTTCCTGCAATTTCCTCAATCACTCCACGATGTACAAAGTCGGAAACTATACACGTCAAAGCTTGCTCACCATCAACTGAAATCGTATATTATGGAATTCGTGACAACTTAACTCCTGGTTTCAAAAAAATAATTTTAAAAAGCTCAATCTGTAAACTACCGACATCATTATCGTCAACCGCCCAAAAAACACACCAGAACTTCACAAAATTCTGGCGGTAAAGGTCTAGTCAGAAACTGTGAGGCAAAAAATTGCTGAGGTGAAATCATCAAACGCACTCCATCCGAAGAACAATGAATTACCCCATATAATTCCTTCACTAGATTCAACCCCAACAAATTCTCTCCACAGTTCATTGTCAGAAGGAACAGACAGTAATCTGTGAATGGACCCAGTTAAATCAGTACCGGCAGAGAAATCAGACTAACCACTGGCATTTCAGAAAAACCCTAAAAACGTTATTCTGCCCTCACATTGGAATGTATGGAACCCGTGAATGATCAATGGAACATTTCTGTGCTCCTGTATCTATCAAAAATAGATGCTTCCTATTCCCCACTTTCATCTCAATGTAGGGACCTCTTATTTAACGGGAATAGGCATTGGTTCCAGACCCTGCTTCGGGCTGTCCTAACGGAACAATATATTGTTGAAGACAAGATCTTCAGAAAGATAGCAGTGGAAGGATTATCAAAGATATTTCTGCTAACTACATTAGGTTGCTGCTTATCTTGCGAAAAGGACTGAGAATTTTGAGCAAACTGGCTTCTCCCAGGACCCCCTACTCCAGCGCGGCCTCTAGGTCGTCTATCCATGACACCATATGTGTTGTCCAACCTCTGCTGAAGGATCGGGCATTGTGCTCTCTATTGACCCTCTTGTCTGCAATATGCACATTGGTTCATGTGTACAGGATCCAACTGTGCATTATTCTGTGGAATAGACTGACCTTGAAACTGTGTATTTCCATCTCTAGTCCCTCTACCAATCTGAATCTCAACTCTAAGAACAAATGTCGGATGACCCTCCCTCATAGGCAACTGAGAAGTAGGCAACTCCGAACGTTCGTTGAGCAATAAAGCGAGATTGAGCGCAGAAAAGTGGTCGGAATAGTATCGGGTGCAAAAAGGCTCTCTTATAAACAATCGTCAATTCTGCGGGACAACAAATCTCTTTTTTATTCACTCATCATTCAGGTATTCAACCATTACCTTGAACACTTTCCGCTGCATTTCTGGAGTATACTGACTATACGTAGCATATACTTCTGTGGGAGACATCGACACATTCAAAATCCATCTAAGCGCATCCACTGCGCAAATTCATGTTTCTTCACTCATTCACTTACAAGGTGGAAGGAACTGTTTTCTGCACATCAAAAGCGTCCAAACTATCACCATCTATTTCATCATTCTGTAAATGTTCTAACTCCCTTCTTAATTCAAAAACCCACTCGACATGCTCATGTACTTTCGCTGCAGAATCCCTTGAATAGTCTAAAACATTCAAATCCCTCAACCCTTGTGGGACATCCGCGTCCGTCAATCTATTCCACATTACAAATGAATGTATCCCCATCCCCTCAATAAAGACATCCTGATCGGGAATACTTTCTAGATTAAGGAGTTTTAGTTAAAACAGTACATTTTTCACTTTTCTCTATACATTGCTTAGCCCGTGCATTCAAATATTTTCCTCTTCTCTTTGGAAACCATGTCTTACATTACAACTTTTAATTCAGTGCTCACCCCTTTATCAGCTACAAGCGGAGCAGAACTGCTTGGGAAAGAAAGAGAGT
Organism: Ambystoma mexicanum; assembly: GCF_040938575.1. Lineage (NCBI taxonomy): Eukaryota > Metazoa > Chordata > Amphibia > Caudata > Ambystomatidae > Ambystoma > Ambystoma mexicanum. The sequence goes on along the minus strand of NC_090930.1, from coordinate 1,244,346,768 downwards.
AGACAAATCCTGTAAAATAGGTAGTGGAGATACGACCACTAGCAACAAAGGTGAACTTACTGGAACAGTAACAGTTGGTATAGGTGGAGGTACAAGTAGAGGAACAACACTAGAAAGCGAAGCAATAACTGGTAGTCAGAGGAACAACAGGGAGATCAGTAATTGCTATGGGAGAAGGAGCAACAGCAAGAAGGGGTAAGACAGCAGGAATAGGTACATAAGGAGGTGGTGCAATGGCACCAGGCCTACATTCATTTAGGAATTTATCTATTAGTTTATCTGAGACATGAAAATGTTTAGACAGATATATTTTCTGTACACCAAGTTAAAGAACCCTATCCATGTTTCTGACAGACTCAGACTATTTTTGTTGATCATAAAATGATGGTTTTCTTCAGAATTTTAACATATGACGGCGTGCATGGTTCTATTTACTCTTAAATTTCTACATAGCTTCTCTTTTCCAATTCTGTATTACATCAAACACTGTAGGTCTAGCATTTTATTTTCGTTAAAAATATAGTTTCTGAATACTCTATTCAGGCAATCTCAAAACTACCATTGACTGACCACTGAAATTTGGAAACATGTCCAGTTTGTCTGTGCCAAATATTATCGAATACTCTACTACCAAATGCCGTTCTTACAGTTCATAGACATGCCGGCGACCCCTCCTGTGGCGCCGGTCGGCCAAATATCAAAGATTGTCTTTCTCTGTGGAATAATGCCCTGGAACAGGCAGACAATTTCCCAGGTATATCAGATCAATGGTGTTACCTGGCATTGTTTGTGCTCATGAGGACAAAACTGCAACCAAAAATCAGGACACTTAAGAATCGGGGCACGACTCACCTGATTCAAAGGACTAAGGGAGGTCTGATCAGATTACAAAGGACAACAAAGGACCCTTGTGGTTGGTGATTTCGGAAAAACTGCACGTCTCGATATGTATGGACCCTCGTCAAGATGCCGCCTCGGATTGCGTGCGCACCGTCCAGGGATTGGATTGTGCAGTACTGTTGAGGTATCGCATCTCATCCAAAAAGGGGCCCCCTTTTCTCACCATCCGATCCCTGTCCAATAGCCGCAGCAACTCTTCAACGAGGTGGCATCAATCTTGAGGGTCCCTATTCGGGCACCATCTGAAAGAATAAAGAAATATTGAGGCTGAGTACTACAAAGGAAATACATCAATCACGGGCTAAAAAGATTCACAGATCTTTTATTACTGTACAGTTTACAAAGAAACAGATAGCTATCTGGCTCCCAACACCCCGCAATGTGTATCAGCTCGACAGAGAGAGGTGAGAGAGTGCTGGACATCGAAACATTTGTGCTTTTGTACAATTCCATATCATATTGTCCAGCCTCTCTACATGTTAATAATTCATGGTCTAGAGTTTGTGCCTAGTTTACATACAGATTATACAATATTATGCAAAAGATTACATAGGTTTGCATTTCCATGAAGGCAAAATGGTGATGTATGTTCTTGGATCCTGCGCTAAGCCTTGTTCTACATTTCTAAACAATGCAGTCCAGCCTGAGTATAGAGTTGAGGTTTATTCTTCATTGTCCCTACGTTTATACAAGGATGAGGCTTATGTGCGCAGACAATACTTATATGACAGTTCATATGGAGCGCAATGTCTCTTTACCTAGTCTAAACAATCAGCCATAGGACAGCCTACACATTAACACAACTCAAAGGTCAAAAAGGCTTGGTTGCAAGTTGAAAACATAGTCCACCATTTTAGAACGAAGAACACATGAGTAGAAATCAAAATGGCGGACAAATCTTAAAATGGCGGCGAAGTTAACCCAAAAATTGGAACTTTGCAACGCATTTTTCCATGTAAGGCAATTGGGCTTAGGCCAATATAAATATAAGGAGGTTCTATATAACTACTGTTTAACAGCATCAGCCTAGTACCAAGGTCATAGTCCTGAGAGCGAAGGCAAAGGTCTTGGGATGCCAAAACATGAACTAAGATTTAAGACACTAGCGTGCCCCAGAATGATGGTCACTCTATTTGAACTACCAGATGTGCACGGAAATGGGCTCTAAATCCTTTGTGAACTGTATTGTTTAGTGGGATGATAGGCTCGCTCTTGCGGAGGGAAACTGATGAAGGAGAAAACAGAGAACGGCATGATCTATGCTTTGTGCCAAGGAGAGCTAAGAATGATGCCCATACATTGGGGAGAGCATGAAGGGGTCCCCATCGTGTCTGGGATGAGAAAAGGGCTTCTTTGTTTGCAATGACCAGGCTGACCTCGAAGTGCCCACTGAGTTCACACTGATAAAAAGGTGCATGTCACTTGGTTAGGATCGAAGGTAGGGTGATGCCAGTTGATGTTAACCAATTGCTTTGCTTTTCCATGATGGACGAGGATGTTACTCATGTGTTACTCCTGTGTGGTGAAGATGAGTGAGAAGACAGCAGAACTAATTGTAGGATGGTATATATGTAATCATTACAATGTATATAGGCTGTAGCCAAGGAGGGTGGGGGTTATCTCTGTATATCGAGTGTGTCAAGAGTCCCAATTTGTGTGTTTATAACCTGATTCTTGTACGAAAGACATCAGAGAGCTGTTTGGCAGTGGATTACAAAATAAATCTCTTGTCTATCTCAAAAGAGGGTGCACCTAGCCTTTTTCCCTAGTGGGTTACATTTGTTTATTCTGATTGCTGGGAGTTGCCCCACATTTTTGGTGACCTCTGATGTGATCCCAGTGACCCCTGCGAAGAGAGAGGATTTCTGGCTGCACATCCAGAGGCGCCACACCCACCTGCAGGGACCAGCCCCCATTGTGCACAACCTTTGAGAGGCTTACAGGAGCCATGTTATCAGAATTCCTGTCTGTTCTTTGGAGCAGGGCACTGTCCTCACATTGCTCAGGCCGTTGACGGGACCCCTGGACAGAGGACTTTGGGTGAAGAAGCAGACGTAAGTGTGCCCCCGTTTGAAGAAAAATAAGTTGGCTATGAGGAGAGTGCATGAGTGTGTGGAAGTGTAAAGGAAAGCGTGGGGAGGAGAGTTTGGATTGACGAACTAGAAAACCATGTGGTGTTGTATATATTTTTATAGAGGCCTTTATTTTATGATTTGTGGGGTAATAGGATCCTTTCCTTAGGTCATAGGGGAGAAGACATCACTGTATATTTGAAAAAAGAGGATATGGATAGAGGAACTGTATATTCAGTTAGTCTGGAATTGTTGCCTAAAAACATTTCAACATTTTCTGGGGGGTGGGAAAGGGCATATAAAGGGTTGGTGCCGTTGGTAATAAAAAAAAATAGGTAGATGAACGAGGGTTTGGGGGAAACCCCACCAACATTATTTTTCAAAAATGTGAAATGTTGTTTCGTTCAAAATTCTGCTGGAAAACACCTGTCATATAATGGGGTGTTGATGAAATGACATAGAACCCTCCGTTATATAGAAGAGTTTGAGAACAAAAAAGTAGTTGTGGTAGAGGGCCTTAGTGGCCTCGGATCACCTCACCCGATATAGTGGGGGTGTTGGAATGAACAAGTTTATTGTGATTTTATTTTTGGCGAGCTTTTTGTTGTGTGGTTAGTAGTTTCGGAAGCAGGGCCGATTGTGGTGTGGTGTAGGAAGGATGAAAGACATGTGTGTATTTGTGTGTGTAGGTGAAGAAGGGTGAGTGTGGGGTACAAGAGGGGGATACAGGGGAGGCATATGGGTTGTTGGGGTGGGACAAGGCTATTGGATATTTTGTAAAAATATTGACAGGAAAGAGCAGTTATCCTGTAGTCAACAACCACGTTGGATTACATGTGCAAAGCCCTTCCTTTATATCAAGATAAGATTATTAAATACTATAGGGAATAGTGTGCAGCAATAAGGGGAGGGATGTTTAAGCCATGGCCGGATAAGGGCACAAATAATGGTTGAAATACTAAGTCATGTGTAAATGCTTTATTCAGCTAAATATAAGAGAAGAAAACTAAAAAAAACAAAAAGGAAGTATTGGAATGGGTGGAAGATTTGGGTGATAACTCAACCAATTTTTCCAAGGCAGTATGTAAGATAGCCACCCCGTGTAGTACTATTACCACTGCATTCACTGTTCTGAGTGACTCTTCAGCCCCCATTAAAACTGACAGGTGTCCTCAGTTAGGATGCTATCCTACGTGTGCTTCGTCAGAATACACACATCCCATGTTTGCCCCATTGCCTACTACTACCCCGACATCCACATAGGCACACTATCAGAATCTTCCCAACCCCACATCGTCAGCAGCTGGGAGGCGTAAAGGGCCAAAAATAAATTATGCAAAACCTCAAAAAGAGCTGGTGGATGCATTAAGGAAGGTAGAGGGTGAATTGGCATGACTAAAATTAGAACAAGATGGACAACGGACACCTATGGGGTGGATGAATGGGGGTCATGGGACATTTTGTTTTGCATAGATGGTACAACTATCAAAGATGTACATATAGAAAAGGAGCGTGAAGATAGGAGGAGGTGAAGGGGGGTGGATTAAGTGATAGCAAGATCAGAGGAGGACTATGACAATACGCAAAAAGGAGAAGAGGACTGGGATTCTGTAGATGAATTGGAAGGAACAGAACAGCCATTTGTAGCATCCACATGAGTAGAACGTTTGTGGGGTCCTCGGTTATGAAACAGGTTTGGACAAATGGCAGTAGCTAAGGAAGGAGTTTTTGGGAATAAGAAAGTTGGGAAGACATTGGTGGCACAGTTTTTGTTGTTACACAGAGGCCCAGGGAGAGCCCAGTATATCGCTTGGGCAGATATGGATAACAATAACCTCATAAAGACACTACTGTCCCTCACAGCTGGGGCGGACAAGTGGATATACACAGCAGGGACTACCTTGGCTGTAGGGAATTTGAAAAGTTTGTATTGACACTGGGAGATCAGGTCAATGACGTATGGATTAAAACAGGTTATGTGGGTGTGAAATTGGATGATAAGAGCTATGTCAGAGCACATTCCAATGACATTAGGCCCCAAGTATGGGCAGCGTTATGGCGTGCATGCCCAGATACACCGATCTTCAGTCGATTATGCAACAAACAATGCGCGATGATGAGGATCCTGCCCAAAACATATTACCCATACAGGAAATGTGGTAAGTGGAAACAGGAGATTCATGGGATTGAACGATTCATTTTTGTATTTTGTAATTAAACGAGGTCTCCCGAAAGAGGTACAGAAGGCATTCAACAAGATAGTGAGGATTGAGGCAAAAGGTTGGGCAGAATGTCAGTTTATTATTATTCATCACTGTAAACGTTTGAAAGAAAAGAAAAAGTAAACAGCACAGCAAGCGCAAGTAGAGGAAGCAAACCTGGCTCAAAGGAAGTTAGTAAAGCTTGCATTGGAGGGGGCTGCGGTAGCAGTGCAGAAGGAGGGTTGGCAGACCTTAGGGCAATTCAGGCGGTCATACATGCAGGACCTCAGGGGGGAGGAGAACATGAGTGGACAGATGGGTAGCAATCTGAGCATCAAGGAGAGTTTCCAGGGGGGATTCAATGGAGAGAGTGGGATTGGGGTATTTGGAGGAATGGGACCGTGAGAAGGAAGAGAAGGCCAGTGCTGGATGTATGGATGCATGGGTCATTTTGCAAGAGAATGTAGGAGTAGACAGATGTATGCATATCCCCAACAGCAGATATAGCCTTATTATCAGGGAGGTCCAGTTCGATACCGTCAGTCATACAGACAGATGCCCCTAGTAGCCCCTTATGGTTCGTCAATGTCCACAGGTCCACCTGTTCCCCCAACAACCTTTACACAGATACCCGCCCTGGAATTTAATAATGTGCCATTATACGCTGTACATAAGGGGCAGCAACAGGGCCCCCACATCCCGAGAAACAACACTGTTCCAAATGGTATGGTGACCCAATATCAGGGAGCCACTGTGGTCAGATGAAACCAATTTGTTTTTCCGGGGACAAATACGTATCCAGGTTAGGAGAACCCACAGAGAGCCTTAGAATGTCCAGTTCTATCGGTCACTGCTGACCCAGAAGAGAAACTCTTGTTAGGCATGGAGCTAGCAAACAAGCCATTCATTTTTATGATAGATACAGGTGTATCTAAATCATGTATTAAAGAGGGAGGACACCCTTTATCGGGTGAGGTCATGGAAACACAGGGATTTTCTGGGGAAGTTCAACTGGTTCCTTTCACAAAGAAATGAACCATCAAAATAAAGGGCAGAGAGGTGTGGGGCCGCTTGTTATATTCTACTGCTACTCCAATCAATCTGTTGGAAAGGGATATTTTGAGTAAGCTCAACATCACCATCCCATTCCCTGAAAAGAAGTGTGGTGTGTTCCACGCCCGGTATGTGTGCTGTGAGGGTAATGTTGGCCTTGCATGCTTTAGGCATTGAGTCTGTGGCAAGAGGAATACCAGTGCCCCCCGATTTGTTTTTATACAGAATCACCAAATTACCACAAGTGGCAAACAAGTATTGGCGAATACCTTCTGAGTTTTTGTTCAGGTTGGCCCAGCCTCAGGTGATAGTGGCCAGTACTATCATTGAACTGGATATAGAAGGAGTTCTAGTAGCAGAAAACCACATTGTTTTGATAGCAGTTGATTCCAACAAACGGTTCTGTGCATTGATCCCACAAAACCAATGAAAAATTTCTCAGATGGGGAGATGTTTGAGAAACGAGAAAATTAGCGAGAAATGATATTGAGGAATGTGTTCTGTGGGAAATCATGATACAGTACAGACATGTAGTTTGTACCATGCTGCTAGAATGGACTGCTCCTTAATTTATCTCTGCAGATTCGGGCTAAGTTCCTGAAAAATTGTGGATGAACAATCCACATGACCTGGGACTTTTGACCCAGTACTATGTTGCCGCGAGTATCCTCTATCGAAGGTAGCAGACGAGGCGATTTACGACACTATCATGGCCCTTTTAAAATCAGGGCATCATAGTACGCTCAACCTCACCCTGTAAGAGGGTTATTTATTTGTTGAGGAAATCAAAAGGTGCTAGAGGATGATTCAAGATCTACGCCCTCTTAATGACATTGTACAGGCAGAGTTCCAAGTGGTTCCGAACCCTGCTACAATAATGTGCAATATACATGTTGAGGCCTCCTCTTTCACTATAGTGGATTTTAAAAATGTTTTTTCCCAATACCCTTGCATCGTGACTCACAGTATCTCACTGCATTTATGTTTGCCGGGGAATTGGTTCCAACATACTAGGCTTCCTCAAGGGTACTGTGAGTCTCCAAGGATTGTTAATAGGGTACTACATGAAGATGTGGGTAACCTCTCTGTCCCTAGTTCCATAATTCAATGTGTAGATGATTTGTTGGTATGTAGCAACACGGAACATCAATGCAGGGAAGACTCTATGGCGTTGTTACAATTGTTCGCAGATAAGGAAATAAGGATGACCAAACAAAATTACAACATTGTCAACAGGGGGTGTTGTATTGGTACAGTTGATTTCAGTGAATGGCAAAAGGGTAACCACAGAATGAGTAGCAGCAGTGCGTGCCACACCCCAGGCAGTGACAGTCAAGGATAATCAGACATTTCTTGCATTATGTAATTATTGTAGAACATGGATTTTAAATTACACATCATTCACTAAACCATTGCTACAGACCATCAAAGAAGCTCAGAGAAAAAAAAATACTATTAATTGGACTGATGAAATGATCACTAAGTTCCAGGAGCTTTAAGATGTTATTTCTACTGCCCCTGTATTGGCCACTCCTGACTAGGCACAAGAATTGTATTTCTTTTTACATTCTGATGGTCAGATGATGACTGCCTTATTGACAAAATGCAGCACAAAGGGGTATAAACATTGGGCCTATTACAGTGGTGTGTCAGATTCTGTCATGCAAAGGCAGTTCCCATGCAAAAAAGAGTTGGCTGCTGCTGCCTTCACTATCGAGAAGTCTTCAACTACTGTCATGGGATGTTCATTAACATTGTATGTGGAGCATGTGGCTTTGGCGATACTAGAGAGGTTCATATCCATCCTGTCCACACAAAGAGCTTCTGCATATGATGTAATACTGCCAAGCACATCTATTCACATTGTTTGTTGTAAGACAGTGAACCCAGCTACCTTCGTGACTGAACCCATTGCTGACGACGATGAGGTGCTTGACTGTGTTACATATGAAGGTCCAGAGGACGATATTCCTAAGGCACATGAATATGCTCTTGATGAAAGAGAAGCATATTTTGTTAATGGGTCCTACACTATTAAACAGGAGGAAGTTCAGAGACATACTGATGCGGCAGCGGTGCATCTAGTTGATGGAGAATATAAGATTGTTCTGCAGCACAGGGGTGCCAAGTAACAATATTTTTCGAGCTGGCGTATGTCACCACAACTGCTCATGCATGACTATCAAGATGAATGAGAAGAGTGTTTCCTAGAGCAGATGTATCTCCGTACAGCATGGTGCTTTGTTAGACAGACTGATTGCTGCGCTTGCACAGCTGACTCCTGCCACAACAGTGACGCGCGCCACCCACACAAGTGGCGCAGACTTCGTTTCACTCAAAGAGAAACAAAGAACAAAGAGGTAGACACTGCGGCAAAGCTGGCCAGTTATTTGCCAGTGTCAGACATACCTGAGCATCCATTGTTTGTGAACATGCAGCTACAGTTGCAGGTGCCATACACGGCCCTCCCTGTTACAGTAATGATTGAGATACAAGGCCAGGCCCCACAAAGTGAAAAGCTAGTGTGGCAAAAGAGAGGGTGTGCACAATCCCACACTGACTTGGTGTCGAGAAGGTTGACTACAGGGAAGGTCGTTATGCCTCAAGCATTGGCTCTGGTGGCATTCGACAAGCTCCACTACACCACTCAAGTATCTAAACAACATATTGCAGCAGATATTCAGGAAGATTGGTATTCATCCAATATTCAGGAATTGTTATCCTTATTTAGGTCTAACTGTGTAGTGTGCCAGACCTATAGCACAGGACAAACCCTGAAGACATTAAAAGGCCCTATTGGTCCATTTTGTGATTTGCACATAGATTTCACTGACATGGGAAAGAGGTGTAACTCTTTTCGTTACTTGATAGTGTTTGTTTGTCCTTTTATCCATTGGACTGAGGCTGGTCTGTGTGCACATCCTGATGCCAAATCAGCCGCAAAGTTCTTGGTGAGAAAAGTGTTTCCCTGATGGGGAATGTGCGATACCCTTAGGAGCGACAATGGCATCCACTTCTTTAATGAGCTGTTTAAAGAAATTGCGGCTCTTTTGGGAATAAAGTACAAGCTGTGTTCCATTTATCACCCTCAGGCCAACAGGATGGTAGAAAGGATGAACGCTCTTCTTAAAACAAGATTGTCCAAGTTGTGTGCAACACTGAAAAGAAACTGGGTGCATTGTTTCCCCTTGGCCTTCTTCAGTTAAAGCACCCAGCACTGTAAGGATCATTGCCTCCCGCCTCATGAGATTGTAAAAGGGAGACATATGCACATGCCACTAACTCCTGTGCAGAGATCTTCAGATGCTCACTGGACTCCACCAATCCTGGGGATAAATTAAATATTTATTTAACACAGTTGACAACATGTATTACATAACTTCCATGGCGGTCGGAAGACATCAACATCAGTGCTGCACCGGAATATGCAAACTCACGACCATCGCAATTGTTCCCTAATGATAACATTTATTTAAAAAATGTTGTGCGCGGGTAGGGTGAGCCTCGTTACAATGGTCCTTGCACTGTAGTATACACACCTCAAATTGCTGCTTAAGTAAAGGTACATTTGTCAGATGTATGAAAAGCACCACAAACCGTGCCCCGTCCTGCAAGCATTTTGACAGAATGTTTCTTAATGACTGTCACTGTTTGCTAATTCTGTTTTTTTAACAATTTACAGCTATATCAATTGTATTATTCGTTTTTCTTTCACCTTTTGGATTTTTGAAGAAATTGTTGGATTTGTTTAATATTTTGCAGTGTTTTTTCTGCACCATGTTTATTCAAATGATTAGATTATGGAACACTATTAAAAATGTGTATTCTGGGCGTTGGTGTAGTGCCATGCTGTATCTACTTATGTGTGGGTTTGCCTTTGAGGTGTTTATGTATATATATTCACCAGTGATATGATCTTTGATGTCATCATTGTGGTCAGAGGATGCACAACAGGGGGCGCAATGTTAAGGTGGCTTTATTAGCATTTCAGGGGTTTTATTGTATTAAGTTCTCACCTTAACATCCCTGCTACTACAGTATTTTTAAATTTCAAAGATTTGGTTACAATGGATTGCTCACCTTAATGTCCCTGTAAATAAAGTTTTCCCCTTGAATTTTAAGGGGTTTGTTATTTCATTAACAATTGACATTAACACTAGAGACAATTGGGCTAGTGAAAATCTTGTATCATATATGTGTAGAAAGTAAAATAAAATGAAATTGTGCAACCACATCCCACAATAGACCTGTTCTTAAAAAACATTATTTGATTATTTACTTAACTTTTTAAAGTGCTTACATTTATATGTACTGTTGATGAATAGAAAGTTATTAAAGTGTTACATTAACTGAGTACAAAGACTACGCTCAATGTATCCTGAAATAAATCTTTACAAGACTACTGCCCACATAAATATGTACACATTTTTTTTTATGGTTTTCTAGCCACGGCTACCAAGATACAGGGACTGCTAAGAGCGGCAACGACTGGGAGGGTATTACCTGTGGCTTCCATAGGTAATAACAACGGCTACAATGAAATATGGAAAGGTATGTACTTTATTTTACACTCACTGTATCAAAAGACTCAATTAAAGGTCTTTGATCCATATACACAGTGTTTTTATAGTCTATTTTTGTAACTGAAAAGTTGGCCCTGAAAAGGACTGTTTGGGGGAATAAGGAAAAAAGAGGTTGAAAATGGGAAGGGAAGAACACTAGGATTCATACATATAACAAAGTAAAATTGATACTTATAAGTATACCTAGGGTTGGCAATTGGCCATATGTTCAGAAAGAGCCTTGCTCAAACCGTCTAGGGTGCCACCTCCCACCTCGATCAAGGTGTAGCAGGTTTTGCACATCACAATAACATTTGAAAGATCAGGTCCAGGCATGATGGACTGAGGTCTGGTATTAGATAGTGGAAAATAGTTAGTAATTGCGTTGGAAGTCTCTAGCACAGATGACAAATACTGCTGTGCTGATCTTGCTCCACATGCTTTTACCTTATGTTTTACATGAGCCTTCCTATAGGATTCATCCACTTCATCCCAATGAACATGAACACGATGTTGGATTAGCGTCCATGTCCCCAAGCTTTGTGATGGCTTGAGTAAAGGTGCTCTCTGCAAAACCTTACTGCAAAAATTACATAACATCTCCTCAATCTCGTTTTTGCTGTGTTTTGCTGTACTTGAAAATATTGCCAACTGTCATCTATGTTTTTTTTATGCACATTCCGCGCTGGTAAAACTGAAGCCACGCACACCACAAATTAACAAACTACAGAGTACAAGGACAAAAGTATAGGAAGAAGAAAGAAGAAAAAAGGTAAAAAAGATAAGAATCAATCAAGGTACTGCCATTAACATTTACTGAATGCTCACAATGAAGTTCACCCTCCAAGAGACGAAAAGTAATGACAGAAAACATGAAAAAGGTGTTTGGGAGAGGTGTGTAACCACAGTTACGTGATATAGCAAACCAAAATGTGTATTCGGTACATGCAGGTACTCCCAATCGCAATGACGTGTTGGTGCCTAAATGATTGACCAATCAAATCGATGAGGAGTCGTGCCTGCACGTGTCAGTAGCCATGTCAATGGAACGCCCAATCACTTTGAAAGTTATGTTGATGCGGTTTTGCCCCTGTTTTTAACAGCCAATCACATTATGGACTGCAGTACCCTTCTAGCCACGTCAACGAAGAAGCCAATGACACGTTGCGGTGTATTGATGCGGCTACGTCCATGCCGTTTGATGATAACCATGTGTGCAAAAAGTGGCAATAGGACATCGACTTCCTTCAACATGGCTAAGCATCTTCATGACTGATGTGCCAGCCAATCATATCACGCTCGTACCTACACTTGACTCCTATCCGCATCAACAAAACGTCAAAACAAGTTGTGTTGTATTTGCGCGCCTATACCCAAGCCGTATGAGGACTTCCGTGCATGCAGAGGTGCCTAATCAGCATGTGTGGCAGTGTGCACCCGCAAATAATCGCCCATCCAACAAATACATTTTTATTATATTGATCATTGCTATCATTGCTTGTTAGTGGAAGGTTATCCACATAACTGCAAGAACTTTTGGCACTTTCACCCTTTAATCATTCTTTCTTTTTACCCACGTTTCACCTAATCCTCTTGTTCCTTGTCATCTGATTGGTTCAGTTTGTCTATTTTTAGTTTTAGTTTTTCATTTTTTGAGGCATTGGGCCTCATTACACGAATGGCGGTAAGGATTTACCGGTACCGGTAAAATACCGGTACCGGTAAATCCTTACCGCCTTACTACGAGGTCCCTTTGCGGGTTGGGGGATTTAACGCCTGCTTTTTGCAGGCGTTAAAAACCATCCCGCAAAGGGACCCAGGGAGCTAATTACGGTACCGCAATTTGCGGTACCGTAATTAGCGCCTTCCCCATTCCCATTGAGCCCTATGGGCCAAAAATGGGAATGGGGAAGGGCAATGGTGGAAAGGGGAATTACCGCCCCGCCAACCTTGGAATGGGGCTGTAATTCCCCTTTCCGCCAAGGCGGTGCCGGTATTTTACCGGCATGAACCATGGCGCTAATAGCGCCATGGTTCTCCACCATCCGTGTAATGAGGCCCATTGTCTTTTTAGTGTCGGCATTTTTATTGTTTTACATATTCCTACCCTTTTGGACATTCCAATGTGTCCAACCATGATAGAAGCAGCACATTCTTGGGACCCCAAACCGTCGCCACCCAGAAAGAAAGCAACTGGAATGAAGACCGTTGCAGACAGTTGCAGACAGTTGTCAGTACTTCAGGATGAAGGAACACTGTTTGAAAAAAAGAGATGGGGCCCTTCTAATATTCTGTCAAAAATTCTAGGAACATCAATAATAATAAACCATCTGGTGAGAGACCACTGGGATGGTGTGGAGGATGCCTATCATAAATCACATAAGCTACAATATTTCCGGCTCCAGATCTCTCAGTGATGAAAGTGCTGTGTGGACGATGCCTCGCATGGGTAGCTGTGGAAGGTGCCACAACCAAGGAATGGGAGAAGTTAATCTCTGAACACCAGGTTAACTATCATCCTTAGTTTGTTTTTTGGTAATGTTTTCCCCTATTTTTTGATTTTTTTAAAAATAAAAACAATGAAAATACCCCAAAAATATATGTTTCTTTTTAGTTTAATTCCCTTTGTTATATGTTTCATCCTTATGCGTTTTCCTCCCATGTTCCACCGCTTCTTTCCTTTACCCAAAACTGCCCTTTTAAGGGCCACCTTTAAATTACAAAAATAGATCACATTGAATACAGACTGCAAACATATATTACAAATAATTATGTGATTAGTGCCTAGAAACCCCCGAAATGTTTGTTTATAACCGTGGTTACAATGATAACAGTGGAGGCATTTAGCCACAGATAGAAGAATGCCAGTTGTTGCTCACCTTAGCCACGGAAGCATAATCCTGCGACTCATTGGCTGATGCTGTAGCTGCAGCTATAAATAATATTAAAACATATACAAAGCTGTGTCTATAAATATGTGGATTGCACATAAATATATATATATATATATACATATATATATATATATATATATATATATATATATATATATATATATATATATATATATATATATATATATATATATATATATATATATATATATCATGTGTATCAAATGTCTTACCCAATACCTTTATATGTGTTGTCTTTTGTCTTCAATATTACTAACTATAAAAAAATTATATAAAAAGAATATTCATGTTTTTTTCATAATGGTATTAAGTGAATACTGGAAGTATTCCCACTACACATCTTATAAAAGGTTGTATTAATTAATACAACCATATCATTAATCATGCAATAGAGGAAAAAACGTCTTGTTGGAGGGAAAAAAAACCTATATTCAGTTCTTTAAAATATTTAACAATAAATATATTATAGGGTGGCAATAGTTAAGGTGAGTCAGGGACACATAGGAACCCCTCAAAATTGTATTGTTAATTACTTTTGATTACAATAACAGATTTGAACGACATTTTGAAGGTGTTTAAAAATCTGCGCCCCACAAACTGCAAAGTTTCACATAGATTTGTTAAAAAATCAAAACATTATTAAGCATCAACCCATTTTTATTTTCTCCAAAACCCAAAGTTGTGGCCTACTTCCCATTCATTTTCCCATAGACAAAAAAGGTCAATTTTTCCAAAAGTGTTGGATAAATTTGAACCAGGTCCGAAACAACTTTGTACGAAGCATTGCCTCACACTGCATGCATGGTTTGCGGTTATTCTGTGCAGTAGTTATTAAAATATTTGACAGAGAAGGGGGTTCCCTTTCCCCCCAAAAATTGTGCATTGCAGGATCTTTGTTTTTCTCTTGATTCAAGAGATATTCACGGCTATAACCGAGGTTATGGGGAAATAAAACACAGTAAAAAATTACAGGCAGGTCAAAAAACATACAAATGCCATCAGGGTAGAGGTGGAGGGATGGCTATATGGCACTGAGTGACATTTTGGAGTTGCAGTGGGTCGCAGGACTGGGTTTGCAACACAGAGATTTTGTAGTGTGAGAAACCTGAGGGTTTTCACCCAAGTAGACCCCGGGAAACCTTTATTCACTTGTCAAGGGTAGGGCTAGCACTCTCAGATCCCAACCCTGGGGGTCGACGAGCGAGGAAGGATCACCTGGGTAAGTGAACCCGAGGTTATGCTTGGTAAATTGCCCCAGGTGAGATGCAGTATTATACTGGGGAAGATGGAGAGAAGGACAATATACCTCAGGCCTTTGTAGGCTGTAATATGGTTACCAACCATCCTCCCGTTGAATCTATCTTACCCGAACCTACCATCTCCTCTGTATGTAACCAATCCCCTAGGATCCCATACCCCATTGTATTCAGAAACCATCTCTCTCAGAATCCCTGTTTTCTTGTCCCATATCCGAATCCTCCCAATGGTGGTTCTTCCCATCCTTCTGATTATTATCTTCCGTACTCCTAACCTGCTCAGATAAATTACTACATTTCCCACAATCCCTTACGTGCTGTACTCCATTACGGTCATTCCCATCCATTTCACAAACCTTCCCTAACATTTCAACCCCTCCCCTTTCCAATTCAAAGACTATATTTCTAAAACCCGCACTTTTACCCTTTCCAACATGAATACTGGTTTACAATGAAACTGTTTACCTGACATGTCCCGATACAAGGGTCAGTCGAAGTCAGGCAATTGACTTAAGTTACACACAGCTGACAGCCCTTTTCCCCACAGGGATAAAAGGTGGAGCAAGAAAGTACAGAGTGAAAAAGGCGAGCACGGCAGACAGCACAACGGCACCACTAACCAGGCACAGCAGTTCAAGAGAAGGAGAAATGCAGCAAGAATTGAGAGGGTGGCGAGGAGAGAAGTGACCTTGCGCTTTTTACGTCCCTAGCCTTCGGAACCTTCGGGGAAGAGAATATAAGACCATAAACAATAGCACAAGTGTCTTTCAGCAGATGTCAATGGTACACGGGAAAGCCTACGCCGATAAGCAGGTACGAGGGAAGCTCCCGCAACCGTGGTACCGGCCTTGACTCCAATTACGGAGAAAGCCAAGCGATTCATCTCAGCCGGTGAGTCTTGGGGAGAACCAATAAGAAACGGGCTGCGTTGAATGAGAAGCGCAAAATGCCAAGTTTGAACCAAGTTCAATGAACTGTGAACCAACTGTGAAAAGCATTGAAGGGAGACCAGAGACAGAGGGAAATCAGCACCACGTGGGTTCTAACTCGAGAGGCTCTGGTCAATACCTGTGTGAATGAAACTACAGAAACCAAAAGGCCAGAGGAGAGCTGCTACGTTAGGTCAAAGTGGTCATACAGGCAGCCATGAATGATTCCTGTACAGTGAAACGTCTTTGATCTATGAACTTGAGAAAGCAAGGGAAGTGAATCCCACAAACAACTGCGAATGTGAAGTTGGTAAGTGTGAGCCCGACCGAGGGATGCTGACGAGAAGGGGCCAAGTCTAAAGTCCCAGGAAACAGTGTGTTGACAAATGTGAGCCTGGCTGAGGGATGCCCACTAAGAACTGTTTGAAAAGACTTTAGCAATACAAGGAGAAGTATAGTGTCCTCCTTGTCATTTGGGGTCTGATCCTGACAAAGGGAGAAACCAAAAGACAGTATAAGGCAGAGATAAGTACTATCCCACTTGTCATTTTAGAGATCTAGGTCTGGCTGAGGGAGATGCAAGGGTGGAAAATTACCACCCATAATCCATGGAGAAAAGAACTGTTATTTCAATTTGTGGAATACAATTTGTGAAAGGGTCAGTGCTCAGAAGAGGGGGACCCAAATAGTAAATCTATCATCCGAGGAATACATAGAGCAGAACTTGGTGTTTGTATGTTATTTTTCTTGAGAATCCTATCAGGCCCACGGGAACAGGAAATCACAACCCCAAAAGCCTTGATATAGATAACAACAGTTATAGGATCTAAGACCAGAAGAGGGAGATCCAAGGGGTAAAAAACGATCAACCAAAACACCAAGGAACAAGGATCAGCCCCAGAAGAGGGGAATCCAGGGTTGATGAATCCTCACCCAAAACAAAAAACAAACTTTCATTTTGTTGAAGGAACTTTTGTTTTGTTATTTGAACACCTCAGGCCCTGGAAGGCAAGAGGCTTTCAAAGGAAACAAGAGTTGGCCCTCGACAATCCTGAGAGCTGCCATTGGAACTGTCATCTCATGTTGGAGGAGTCCGAGATTGTATAGTTCTCCAAGAGACCACATTACCCCATGCTCAATATGTGGGGAAGGGAGACCCAGGCTACAGCATCTGACATATTATTGGAGAACACTTCTTTCTTTTCTTGAGAACTATCCCACACCTCTTTTTGTAGTAGTTGTAAGGTTTGCCTATAGGTTGCTTATTATAGGCCTTTTAATTTTGACACAACGCCTCTAGGACTGCCTTATTTTTCGTTTGATGGTTGACCCTTGCTCCCATCTTAGTTTTAGGTTTAGATTAGGAATTTTTCCAACCTGAATACAGCATATAGCATTAATTATTCAATAAATACCCTTGTACTGTGATCACTTGTGTCTGTCCTGCTTGTTGCCACAATGAGTTTCTTACAGTAGTCTCACTATAGCTACAAATAGCTGACATCTGTAAGCAAACTGTGTCACAGAAGCAGCGTGTGTTCTGGGGTAAAAGGGATTTGGCAGGAGAGGTGAAGAGGCAATCTGTGGGGTAGGGAGAGCTGACACATATGAGGGGGGCACTTGGTGATGTCCTGTGGGCAAGGAAGGATTTTCTTTTTTCAGTCGTTTTGCTGATATTTGCAGCTATACCCGAGGTTATGAAGGAATATGCATACCCGCTGGTAGGAGTAGTTCTGTATTTGTGGCTATATTTTGGGGGTGTCTGTGTTTCATTCATTTTCAAAAGTAAATTGTATAGGTATAGAGATGTCAGGGGTAAAAAATCACTGACCATGGCCAAAGGCCATGGTAAGTGACCTGGTATGTATTATAGAGGTAATTATTGTTTTTTTGGAAGTGTGTTTACAGACTTTTGAGCATGTGAGACTTTGGAGAAAAAAGAAAAAAATAGTTTAACATAATTAGTATAAAAAGGAGCAATTGTAGTCTAGTTTTAGATGTACCATACAGTGTATTTTAGTTTGTGTATCCACACTCATGGTATTGTGGCTGTGAAATGTTTGCCAATCTAAAATGTATTGTTATGTATTTTTCTATGCTTTCCTATTTTTCAGTTACTTTGCATAAGTACACAAGTAGGTCTGTACTATATTGATCATTTGAGTTGGATTATAGTATAAAACCTGAAGTCACTTCCCCTTTTAACTGACTTTTTGTAACCCTGTTATGGTAAAGGTCAATGAAGAGTAGCCGCGGGTATAATGAAAAATGTTTTTGTTATTATTTATTGTATTCGTGTATTTATGTATAATTAGTAATCCTTAAAAGTACTGTTTTGGGGTACACTTAGTGTAGAACTTTAGCACACTAGGAGTACTGTTTTGAGGTTATGAACTAACACTGCATTTCCTTCATCAATTAGGTATACTCTGTCATGTTTATCATGAATGCTGAAACTGCTTTACTGACATTTCTCTGGGATTTCTCAATTTTACCATTAAATCTGGTGGTCCATCTCCATGTTTGCCTTTGAGTGAGACTGGAAATATAAAGATGGTGTGAGGAAATAGTTAGATTAGTTTCCCCATGTTTTGTTTTATCACTAAAGTAAGGATCACCCCTCGTCCATTCCCCAAATCATTGCCTCCACAGTGAATTAGTATGACGTCTGGGTGCCCTCTACTTCTCAGACTTGAAACCAATGCATTCCCACAATCCAAACCATTTAATTGTACAATCTCTCAAACCTAGGTCCATGTTAATATTTAGTTTCTCTGTTTCCAAGAAAATAATTCCTAGTTTGAATATCTAGTAGTTTGTATGAGTTGGGTATGTATGATGTGTGTGTGTTGTAGTTTCTTATTGGTTGATGGTGCTGTTGATATTATTTGAGGCTATATAGCAGCCACCCAGATTGTGGCATTGGTGTACACCCACTCCGCCACCCCCAAACCCCTCTGCAGCCGCAGCTATATTCAGGCAAATTACACATTATCTGTTTGTGGGCGTTTGGTAGCAGTGGCTATCTGAAATGTTGGGTGGGGTGGGTTCTTATATGAATTGAGTGGGGGATTGCAATTTTGAATCCATAGTTTTTGTGATTAGCTGTGGTTATCAGTAAACATCCAGGAGGGGCTTTCTGTATAAACGTGTCTACGAAAAGCATGTGCGTAGGAATGTCAATATTATTCTGCATTTTATTTGTTTTGGCTGGAACCGCAGGTATATTTAAAGTTGCGTCTATATATCTACATTTTCAGTGAAATAATCATACTTTTATGTGGATGATACAGTACAGAATTTTATTTGTATGTGTCATTTTATGCGCATATTTGTTTACTTATTTGATTTGAAGGTGTGAAGGCCAATTTTTTTTTATTTGGAACTTGCAGATAAATGTACGTGTAAACGCGGCTACAAGTAAGCTTTGCTGCCTCATTAAATATCTGGAGCTACTTTTGATGCCAGGCAAGGTTTTGTATGTGTTTTGGTTTTCTAATTGGGTAGTGTTAATGTTGTTAATGTGTACTTCATTGTGATAGGTTGCAGTGAATATGTCGGCCATTTTTTAGTTTTCTTACAATATAGTATTCTTATTGTGGTTTTGATTTTGGAAATATTGAAACTCCCCATTTTGACTACGTTTCTCATTTTGGCTGCACACTCTGCAGTTCACGTTACCTGTGATAAAATATGATTGGCATTAATCAGTTGTTTGTCATTGCTTTGTTGAAAGTTTGATTTTATAATATGTTGATAATGGGGCTATATGGGTTTGTTTTGTCTGTTTTTTTATTTTTCTGTATTTTTCAACAATGAAGTGGTCCTGCTGTATATGTAGAAAATGGATGGGAATAAATATTGAAGTTGTTTATTAGGAAAGAAATTGAATTTTAGTGAGGTGCATGATATAAAATCATGAACTATGCTTGTTGTTTTCAAAATAACAGATTTATCACGGAGCAGTAGGTAAGTTATTTTATCTACAATGCTTTTTAATCACTTATGGTGTGTGTCAAAGTGACGATTTGGGGTGATATAAAAATGTGCTTGTTTTAAAAAGATTTTTTTTGCTGGTTTGGTCTGATTTTAAAATGTGTGTTTTAAAAAAATCTGGTGTGCTGAAGTGTGTTACTGTGTGGTTATGTATAAGAGAAAATGCATTGTATGTACGTGTTTGTTGTTTTGTGAAATTGAGTGTTTAATTTCATGAAAAATATGTTTGATTGGTTTTATTTAAAAAAATATATTTATAAAGAACATAAGAATGGTATTAGTTGTGGAAACTGCTATTATGTAAAAAAGAAATGGAATTGATTTTTTGGTGCAAATTGCCTGAATAAATGCAGGTGCAGTATGTGTTAAACAATGCTATTGTATTACACACATTAAAGGTTGTAAAATGTTGGTATGGTTTGTTGTAAATTTAGATGTGTAATAGTTTAAAATAGGAAAAATAGAGAATTTCTTAAATGTTCTGCTAATAGATAAATAAATACTGTTAGTTGTCAATGGCAGTTTAAAATGGAGGTGGTGGATGTCCATTGTGTAAGAAAACACTAAGACGTGGCCATTCTATTGTTCTATTTTAAAGCTTGCGAACATTCATTAGGATAAAATATGTGGTGCAAGTTTTCTGAGATGAAGTGGAAGATGCGTATTGAAAATTCCATGAGCATCACAAAACAAAATTGGCTTGAGGCCCATGTGTTATATGTATGGAAATCTTCTGCATGTCGAGTAGGTGATTCCACTAATGCGATGCCACCAATAGTTAATGAACCATTGACTTTGGCAATAGTGTATACTCCAGATGTTCCATCTGCCAATGTCTAAGTGCTCTGAACAATAAAAATCCTCTCTTTCAAAAATGGGCTGCATGTTTGAAATATCTAATCCAAGAGCAAAAAATGTACCCTGATCATAGCACAATCTCCTAAAACTACACGTCACTCTCATGTAATAAATATGTACTATGTAGAAAAAGTCTTAATAGAATGAGATAATATAATATATCGTTTTATTGGCATATATGAACATCACTCAAAAAATACATTCTCCTATAGGTTCGAAAATTCAACATCATCTGACGTACCTTACATGCTATCGGCATCTACACATGACATAGACAATGAACAATGAATCAGAAAGTTAATAGAAGTATTAGATTATCTGTTCTCATGTATTGGTCTTCTATTTCTAATTCCAATATTTGAAGTTACAAACTGGGACACTATGTGACACAGGAACGCCCCCCCCCCCCCGGCTGGGGATTATTATTATTAGGATTGTGTTCCATTAGAGTGGAGTAGTAAAGGTGTCTTTATTTGCTCAGAAGACAGACCAGAATTTTGCAACTGAGAAAGAGTTCTGCAATGGAATGAGATAGCAAGTTTGTTCACTCTTCAAATGGTTGATATTTAATACATGAGGATTATATCTCAAACTAGCACTTAAAGCCTGTTTTTTTTATTTATTTTTTTTAGAATGGTTTGAATGGTTGCTATGGAAAGGATGGTGCTTGTAATGTTCCTCTAGAAAGATTGGGAACATCAATCATAGTGCAAATCTTCTGGAATTATGTGAATGATGTGTATTGGTAATTGCACAAGATAGTCTGGCCCATACTGGGCTGTAACCTTTGTTGACTTATATGTGGTGTTATATCTTTAATGTAGCTGTGAGCGGAGGTTGTGCAGAATCAACTTCCTCCCATTAAAGGTGCTGCCTGCAACAGCCAGAGGTTTGACACACTGGCAGCAGTGGAAAACTCTATTTGAAAAGTTATTAGAAATGCTAGAGAGGTTTAGAGAGTAGGCTTTTTATAAAGTGTTAACAGATGTGCTGCACCTATCCCCAGCAACTTGCCCATGCTGCCAGTGGCCTGAGGAGGATCTTTTGCATGTTGTAATGTTTTGTCCAGCCTACCAGGTCATAAGAAAAAGGACTATTTTACCTTTGCTTAAAAACACAGGTTTTACTCAGGTAAACCCTGCCCTGATTTTTGTGTTGCGTGCCCAGACTATCCCAGTGGCATGGGGCTGTGTAGAGTTTTTAAGAAAAGCTGGTATTGCCGGAACAAGCTGCTTGTAGGTTGAGTGAACACATGCATTCTTTTTTACCATGTTCTTTTAATACTTTTACACTGCTCTGTATGAATTTTTAACTTATATGAACTGTATTTTAAACATTCTTGAACATTGTAATAATTCTGTGTATTGTGGTTTATGGATCTTTTTCCGAATAAACTTACTTGATGATGATGAATGAGCAAGAATGCTTCCCAGGTTCTTTACTTTCTGATGTAATGCATCTGCTGGAAGTGTTCATCATGGGGTACTAATAGTGTGTTTATTGAGTTGAAGACACTATGGCATTTCGCAAATAAAATACAAAGATGTCTGCCGTGTAATGGGATATGAAGTGCATTCACCAGCCGTTTAAGACAGTTATCAAAAACTAAAGAAAGAAGATGGCCACTATGGAACATGATAAGGGACTACATATCGACTGTTTTTCTTTGCATGGTGGTTATTAAAACTTTAGATGTATTTGTTTGTAGAAGAATGATTTGACACTAATGAGACACTTTATGTTAAAAAGTGTTTTGAACAACATGCTAGTGCCTGGTATCTCTGTTGTGTTTTAAAAATTGAACATTTTGAATGATTGGTTGCAAACTGTTTATCCTTTTTGAAGTTATTGTTAGAATGCAAACAAAGATACCAATGTTTCCTAAGTGCAAGGTGTCAGAGGCAAAGTTTTGAATTTACCTCTGAATTCTGGAGGTAAATGTAAATATTCTGGGAGGGAAGTGTGACATTGCAGATTTTTTCTTTGTGTTAGTAAATGGTGTTGCCAAAAAATATAAAAACATTTTATAATAGCTTATAGACATTGGAAACATGAAAAATGCATATGCTTTTCTATTGGAGCAGAATTATGTATACAATGGCAGTGTGACTGTACCAGACTTGTGTATGTTTGATGTTGAGTTAACAAAATTAAAGCTATGTTTGTTGGTTCCATTCTGATGACCAGGGATGAATGAGAGTGTTTGGGTCCATTTTTCTTCTGATAGTATCTTTGGAATTGGTCGCAAGACATCCAGTAGCAATGGAGTGGCACTCTTTCCGGACTGACAAACTAAGCATTTGCTTGTAGAAGTTTGGAACTCTTGGCAGGCCTGATCTGCTGGGAGTTCAGGTTCCTACCGTCAGTATTTTTACTAAAGCACGAACACTGTTAGCAACGATGCTGGTGCTTAAGTGATTCCATTCCCATGTAATCCTATGGGACTTCATGCGAATGGGGATGTACCAATTCCCCATTTCCGCCACCTGCCATTATATCTTGGTGGCACCGGGATGTGATGTGGTGGAAATGGTGTTACAGGGTTATATTTTCTCTGTAGCTGTGAGTGGTGGTTATGCATAATTAGCCTCCACCTATTAAAGGTGGTGCTAGCAACAGCTAGAATTTTTAAACATTAGCAGCATTGCAACACTCGATTTGAAGAGTTATTATAAATGCTTGAGAGGTTCAGAGAGATGGCTTAATTTTTTGTGGCATTGTCTTTTTAGAGTTGTCATTTTTGTTATGCTATATTTTCATCAACAGTTGAACATTTGAATATATAGAACATTGTGCAAGAAAACACTAAGATGTGGACCTTCTAATGTTCTGTCACAAAGCTTGAGAGCATCAATTATGATAAAGTATATGGCATGAGTATTCTGGGATAATGTGAATGATACGTATTGGAAATTGCACGAGATGGTCTGGCAAATGGATCAAAATTTGCATTGACATGGCCACACAGATTCGTGCCTCTTCCTATTGGCCAATTGCATAGTGAGCTCCTGTCTTCCTTTGCCACATCAACAATGCAGCCAATGGCAAACCGAGATGCATTTACATGACGACATCCATGACGTTCTATGGCATCCATGTTTGTAGATTTATCCAATAGCACATCAAATTACATTGACACAGCTATGCATCACCCTCCAGACAATTATATTACGTGCTGTGGCTTTGCACCTACGCATCATTGCTAGCTGTGTCTACGGACAGTGCAATCGCATGTTCAGATGTATTGACACGGCTAAGCCCATGCCGTAGTATGCCATATCATGACATCCATGTGTACGACACCATCCAATCAGTGGGCGCAGAAGTCTGTAGGTGCGAACAATCACCACAACCACACAAAAAGAAGTTTACATTTATCATTGCTTTCTGTACTTGCTAATGAAACGGTTGATCAGTAACTGCAAGCACCTTTGGCACTTTACCCCTTAAATTCTTTATTCTTTTGACCCAATTTTCTCCTAATACTATTGTTCTTTGTTTTTTTATTTGTTTAGTTTGCCTATTTTTTGTTTAACTTTTATTTTTTTTACTTTTTCATTATTTGATGCATTGTCTGTTTTTATGTTTCCATTTTTATTTTTTACATATTCATTCTCCGTTGGACATTCCAACATGTCCGACCATGAGAGTATCAGCAGTGATGATATTATCATGTGGGTTCTCTATCCATTGCCACCAAGGAAAAAGGAAAATGGGATGAAAACCACTGCTGACTGTTGGCACTTCTTAAAAAGATAAAGAACACTGTTCTAGAAAAGAGGCAGAGGAAGTACTTTGCACATTCTGCAACGCAACTCTATGCTTTGGGCCATCCAATGTTGCATCTCAAATCATGTAGTGTATGTCCACTGGGATAATGTTGATTATGACTATCGGAAAGCGCACAAACATTATAAAAGTAAAATGCAAAATGGCTGTGATGAGCTGAACACCACAGCCACCAAGCTCCCGTACCAAGGCCTTGGAATCTGTGTCCAGGCCGACTTAGCCCTCCCCAGGCAGTAGTCACTCACGGAGATAGAGCTTGGGGACCGGTGTGTCTCTTCGGTAGTGAGTTGAAAGTGGCTCGGAGGTGGGATTGGGGAGCAGCGAGCCCCGGGAGCGTATTTCTGCCTGCGCTGCAGCTGAGCGCCTACTGCTGATCTCCTTGCTGTCCGGGTGCCGCTGGAGTGGTTGTGCGGCGTCTGTGTGCCGTATCGCCTGTTGGTGGCTGCCCTTCTGCGGCGCTCTTCTGTTTGCTGCCTCAGTCCCTGTGTGTGAGGGGTACCCTTTGCCCACGGCATTGAGTAGAGCCAGCCGGGGGTGGCCCAGCTCAGACGAGCACGGAGGCTGCATGCCCGCAGCTCTTTTACTGCTCTGGGGACCGTGCAACCCAGCTGCCTGTGTACCTGAGGAGCCCGCCCCATTTCGCCCGTGGGAGGTGGGTGAAGTGCCTTTGATTGATCCGGGCGGTCATCCGGCTATTCGGAATTTGGTGGAGGACCCCGGCTGACGCGAGTAGAGGGGATGTGGAGTATCCCCGCGACGCCACCAGGAGGATTACCCCATTGATACGCATATGGATTGGGACACATGTGGCGGGCGTGACGTGGCTGGGCTCTCTAACCCTGATCCAGTCTCCAGTTGAGGACGACGTGCGGGAGCCCACATCGGCTCTCTGAAGCTCCAGCACATATGGTCCTAGTCTAGTGGATCTGGTCACTACGAATACGCTGAGAAGCACTCTCATTGTCTGGCCCTCAAGTCTGTCTAACTGACTATTTGTATGTGCATCGCACTCCCAGCGGATTCTGAGAGTCATAGTCTGAGCCTGGCGCTCGGGGGTCTCTCTCCTACACTGCATCTTTTATCTACAGTACTGAGCCCATCTTGCCCTCAGAGGAGTGCTCCGGTGCGCATAGGACGGTAGGAGCGCCCCTAGTGCAGGGGAACTGAGAAGTCTGCGTGCCATCTTCGCCGCCCTACCCTCCTGGCATTATGTCCAAAAATAAACCTAAGGATTCGCAGTCTCTTCAGAGGTCCCTGAAGAAAGTTAAGGAGAATGCGTTGACTAAAATATGGTCCAAGGACTTTGAGGACACACAGGCAACACTTGCCCTCTTCAGCACCCCAACAACCGGTTACTCAGCCTGCGTTGGAGCTCCTGCTGGCAGACATGCTTGAGAAGATTACCGCGGCTGGCCAAAAACAGATGGATATTCTTACGGAGTGTCTGGCAGAGGGCCTCGAGGAGATCAAAAGGAACATCAGTAAGATTGAAGAGAGGGAAGATACTAATGAGAGGGCGCTTCAGGACCTAGCCGAAGATGCAAAAAGGTGGATTCCCTCCTGGAAACATTGGCTACAGCCACACATAATTTGGAGCTCCAGGTGGAGAACTTGGAGAACAGGTCCAGACGCTCAAATATCCGCATTAAATCTCTCCCGGTGGACCCTCAAGAGCTAGACCTACCACAAATTGTGAAGGGCATATTCACAGACCTCCTGGAGGTGGCTGGGCCTGATGATGTCGCCTTTGATAGGATACACAGAGTGGGTCCCAAGCGTGCAGACCCAGGTACGACACCCAGGGATGTCCTTGTGGCCATGCATGGCTACTCTGTGAAGGAGCAGATTCTTGCGGAAGCACGTAGAGCTGGCCGGCTAACGTACAATGGGGTGGAGATTGCATTGTAACAGGACCCGTCGCAAGCGACTCTAATCAAGCGACGATGGGAGTGTCCACTCTTATCCCATCTAAGAGCCCAGGGCATCCGTTATAGGTGGTTGCATCCTTTGGTATGGTGTTTGACTGGGAAGGGAAGTTGCAGCGGATCACCACGTGTGTGCAGGGTCTTGCCCTGTTGGGTGCGCTCCCATCCCAGGCATCTACCCGCAGAGTGTGGGAATGGTCTACGGCCAGATCCAAGAAATTGAAGAAAAATGCTAACAGACCGCGTCTGGGGGGTCCGCCTCTGGGGAACGCGCAGCGGCTACAGTCCTGACTGAGTATGCATGGGTGCGGGGTGCTGAGGGGTTTTGCCTGATGGTGCCTTAACTGGAAGCCTGTGGGGGGCATAGATGCAGGAAGTATGTCTTGTGAAGGCCTGGTTCATCAGCAGTGTTTGTATTGGCTGAGGGGGGAGGGAATGGGACTTGCATCTTGGAAAGGAAATGGGTGATCCCGCGTTGGGACTATTGGGGGGCAATGCATGGGGCGACTCTCAAGGTCAGATTTGAGGGGGGCTGAGGCCAGTCGTCCCACTTTGCCAGAGGGAAGGGGTAGGAAAGGGGAGTGGGCGGGGGGGAAGTCCAGTGCTTCAATTGTTATTTGGAGGCTCATGAAAGCCCACCAGAGAGGGGGATTTGATGGGGGAGCATGGGGGGTTAGCCATCCTGAGTGGGTGACCTGTTTTTTTTCTGTTAGGGTATCATGCCTAATCAACGGGTACTGAGGATTTTCTCCCTCAATGTGAATGGCCTTAATTCCCCATTCAAACGCAAGAAGGTGGAGAGTTACGTTAAGCGCGATCGACTAGACATTATCACGCTCCAAGAGACCCACATCTGCACAGCGGATCGAGCTAGGATCAGGATTTGGGGCTACTCAAGGTTACTACAAGCCACTCAAGCTGAAAAGAGTGTGGGGGTCCTGGTGGTCCTTAGAGATGGGCTCGAGTTGCATGTAGCGGGGGAGATGGTCGATGACCAGGGGAGGCTGTTAGCGGTTTCCTTGGTGGGGGAGGAAGGTCCTCTAAAGGTAGCAACAATATATGCCCCGAACGCAGCACAAGACTGTTTCCTCCAAACCTCACTGGGAAAGCCCGAGAAGTTTGCCAAGTCCCCCATTATTCTTACAGGCGATTTTAACATAGCTTGTGATCCAACGAGCGATAGATCGGCGGGAGGGGCGGGATCTTTGGGGAGACCCTCGTATGACCTGAAGAAGAAATTCAGCGATTTGGCTTTGGGGACATCTGGCGAGAACTTCAGGGGGAGGTAGGGGGGCACACCTTCTATTTTCATGCCCACCGGTCCCATTCTAGAATTGATTATGTGTGGCTGTTGGCTAACCTGCTGGGGAGGGCTTTAGATATTTCTTTGGTTGTCACTATTCTGTCTGACCATGCCCCCCTGACCTTGTCCCTGGTAGCCAAGGGTAGACCCTCAGGGCTGTGGAAATGGCGTTACCCTATTGCTGTATTTAAGGACGAGGTATTGGTACGCGAGTTGAAGTAAGAAATGGGTCTTTTTTTCCTGAGAACCCCATAGGGGATACTTCCCTTCAAGTTAGGTGAGATGCATTCAAGGCAACCATTAGAGGGGCAATAATAGCGATTAAGGCGAGAAGGGAAAGGTGGCGAACAGCTAAAGCAGTTTGAGCAGTGCAAATCGGATTTTGGTGTGGGTGAAAGCGAGAGGTTTCGTTATTGCCAACTTTGGCACTGGCTTAGTCATCCCACTGTTAAGCATGCGGCAACCTGAAAGTTGTCCCCCTTTGAATCGTATCTCAACAGGGATTCGGGGATAAGCACTTGATTTCAGCCCTATATAGTCATATGAAGCTAGGAGAGGACCCTCCACTCCGGGCATACATGAAAAAATGGGAGCAAGCTACTGGGTCTTCGATCGAGGATAGCGATTGGGTTTGGTTCTGGAAGCAGATACCTAGGTTAACAAAATCCCTCAAAATAAGGGAAATGTGGCTTAAGCTGCTCACCCAGTGGCATCTCACTCCCGTCAAACTTCATAGAATGTTCCCTGGTGTCTCCCCTCTCTATTGGAGGCAGTGTGGGGCAGTGGGCTTGTGGGAGCATATATGGTGGGGTTGCCTGCAAATTGAGAATTACTGGGCAGGGATTGGGCTCGTGATAAACCAAGTTTTGGGTTTGGGTCTTAGGAGAACTGGGGGCCTTGCGTTACTGGGTCTGGGGGTTCACTATCCTCCATCAAATCTAGGGCGGGCCGTAAACTCTATGTAATAATCATGATGGCGGGGGCTTTGATTTTGGCGTGCAGATGGAAAGCAAAGGCTCCCCCGCAGGACCACAAATCAGTGGCAAAGCTCTGGAATTTCCTCGCAATGGAGTGGCTCACGTACTCTATTCAGGGGGAGCATCTAAAATTTAGAACGGACTGGGCTTCTCTATTGTCTTATTTGATTGTGGGGTTCCACGGTTCTTTGTTGATCCTGTTGTTTTTTTCTTCTTTTTGTTTGAAATGCCAATAAAAATTAATGTGTAAAAAAGAAATGTAAAATGCATGGGTTCCATTCTTTGCGTAGCTGGACATCAGCACCTGCAGCGCTTCCATTCACCAGTGCAATACTATTACAAACTGCAAATGAATCCTCAACTTCAGTAGTGGTGGTGTCAACTGCACAGATTCCGGTTTTGCATGTTTTTGGGAAATGCATGGGGTTCCCTGTTTTCCTTGCTGGCTTCGACACCCTAGGCCCAAATATGCAGGTTTTCTCCCCAAACCATTTGGGGGTTACAAGTGGTTTAGCCTTTTTACTTTTGCATCCAGGTAGGCGCACCCACACATGTGAGGTACCTTTTTCATCAGGACACCTGTGGGAACACGGGAAGGTAGGACATGTGGCGCTGGCAGCGTGTTTTGGTGGGTGGCCAAAGTGAAATGTGTGAAAATTGTGTTACATTCTGGTGCGATTCACGCAAGGCAGACCTCTGTGGATTCCCGCGGGTGTACTCTTTTAGGAAATGCATGGGGTTCCCTATTTTCTTTGCTGGATTCAACACCCTAGGGTCAAATCTGTAGGTTGCCCACATGAACAAAATGTGCTGTGCCGAAAGGCTTGGGGTTACCAGTGGGTTAGCCTTTTCCTTTTTTTGCGCCCAGGTAGGTGCACCCACATATGTGAGGTACCGTTTTTGTCGGGACACCTGTGGGAACGCGGGAAGGTATGACATCTGTTGTTGGCGACATGTTTCTGTGAGTGGACAGAGGGAAATGTCTCTGTTTCGTGGGTGGCCAAAGAAAAATGTCTGACAATTGTGTTTATTTCCAGCCAATTTCACACAGCCAACAACACATGGCCTACCTTCCTGTGTCCCCACACGTGTCCCAATGAAAACGGTACCTCACATGTGTGGCTGCACCTACCTGGGCGCAAAGGAGAAAGCCTAAAACACGGCTAACCCCAAGTATTTTCGGACAGCTGAATTTCAGGAATTTTTCTGAAGCGCACACCATACAGATATGGGCCTAGGGTGTCAAAGCCACCATGGAAAATAGGGAACCCCATGCATTTCTGAAAAGAAGACACCCGTGGGAATCCAAAGATGTCTGACTTGCGCAAATCTACACTCATACTTTCCAATCATGCCCCCCCTTGCAAGCCATCCCTGGTGGTCTACTGAACCTCACCCCCCAGTGAAAACACATGTGCCCCTTCCTAGGGGCAGAAATCTGCCCCTAGGGAGGGCTGCATGAAGTGACCCCCCACACTCCATTTCGGGTGCAGGGAGAGGCCCACCCCAAAATGTCAGAAAGGCCCTCCAATGGATGGGGCAATAGGGTTTGGGCACCCTGGGCGCAGATTGGCACACCAATGTGCCCATCTGCGCCAAGGCAAGTTTGGTAAAAAAAGAAACAAATTGAAAATGGCAGGCCGCACTTTAGGGGGGGCTGTGCGGCACCCTAAACTGCCAGGGAATTTTGTAATGTAAAGGGGTATATGAACGGCTGCGTGAGGTATACCCCCCTTCATTTGGGAGGTCCTTCGAACGTGAACTCTTGTGATTTACGAATAGTTATTGCATATGCAGAGCACAATGGAAACTATCCTCTTTTCGCAAAGGTATCCTTAAAATGCATGAAGCGTGCACATGTTTGAGAAATCAAACTTTACTTCAACATGTTCAATATTTGTACTGTGAGGAATTGACAAGACCCTTTCCTACATTCAAGTTCCTCTTTAACATATCTTGTGCATTGATGCACAGTTTTAAAACTGCTTCTAGACTTGCTGTTTTAGAAAATGAATTCTCTAGTTGACCTAATTGAGCTTTTGCTCTCTTATCCAACTCTAATGGCATAACATGTCCATCTAAAACTGCACACAAGTTTATCACCACAATATTTTGCTTCTCTGACAGTAACATTGTACAGTTAAATTTTCCACAGTCCGCAAGTGTGCACATCAAAGCAACACAAAACATGTTTCTTTCCTTAAGAGTCAACAATCAGACAGGCTGCAATCTGCATGAAACATGGTAGAAATCAGTTTTCCCTTTAAGACTGCTTTCACATTCTCCTCAAGAACACCAGTATGAATCACATTAAGCATTTCTGCATACTCTAAATCTGCAGATTGCCTCATATTAATGGTAAATTCCTGGAATTCAAAACAATTCCAAAGGTTAAAATTACCAATACTTCCTATACTTTTTTGACTATGCTTAGATTACAGCAGTTTGAAAACTGGTTGACTTTTCACAGGAGTTCATTTTAAAAAGTCTCTAAAAAAAAGTACATGTTTAACCCCAAACAAAACTTTGTAGTCAGTCTTCAAATCCTCTTGCATTCAGAAGTGAGGGAAAGCTAGTGTCAAGTTGGACACCAGACATACTTCATCTACAACCAAGGTATTTAAATGTCTAAGAACTTGTGTCTATATCTTGTGCTGCACTTGATACAAGTTTTTGAATCTCTAGTTTATTGTCATACAACACTGGTAGCATCAACAGTCAATGTAAAGTAAAACATCATACATTAAATGCTGCTAAACCTGTCGGAGCAGTTACAATACACGACAAAGAGCTATCTGTTATATTTTGAATCATAGCTCTTATTGCATGAAATAAAAAAGACGTACCCGTTCCTGCTTCTCCACTGACATAAAACAATACAGGTTTGTATTGCACACTGGTCATGCTGTAAACAATGTAAGAACCTATATTTAATTGTATTTTATTTATTTTTATTTATTTACATTTATATAGCGCACACCGGCCCTGGGGCATCGTGGCGCTTGTTACAGGAAGAGTAGAGATTGCAGTTATGTTATAATGAGTGTCTTCCCTCCTCTGTCTTCCCTGCAGTGATGATGTCAGTGGAATGTGGTGAGATCACTGTGCTTAGAGTGTTGTCATCTGAATGTGTGTTCCCTGGGGGACAGTTGGAGATAGAGAGCTGGCTGGCAAGGATGTGCCGGTGTTTCCTGCTGTACTAATGTACTAATAAACCCAAATAACTTACCTGCTGGCTCAGGTGTGTTGATGACAATACGACATTGTTACAAGTTACAAGATATACAGCATTTGTTTAGTATTTCAGGAATACAGACCAGGGGGTTCCTTGGTTACAGTGGAACCTTGACTTAATGGCTAGTCATACAAGCTGTAGAGCTTGTACAGGTTAGTTGAACAGTTTCCTTTTCAACAATTTGCGGAATACAGTGTATGATTTTTCATTTCTGAGCGCAGTGGGGATGGCGTTCCAGTTCTTGGGTGCAAGGTGTTGGAAGCTGGCGCCTCCTGCTGTGGCTCCTTTGAAGTGGGAATGAAGATCTGATTAGTGAAATGGGTTCTCTTGGGTCTAGCTGATGTAGATGGGCTGATTCTTCTTTCAGAGAGGTATAGTGGGGCGTTGAGGGCGAGCCAATTGTTTTGAGGTGCCAACGTTTTAAAGAGAATACGCTCTTTGTCATGTAGCCAGTGGCCTTCTTTTCTGGCTTGGGATATGTGCTCCCTTTTTGGAATGCTCAAGGCAGCTCTCAGGGCATTAGTTAGAGTTATTTGTAGCTTGTGTATGTTTTTTGCAGATGTGCCGAGGAATAGTGCATTGCAATAGTCAACTCTAGTACCGACTGTAGCTCTGGTAATGGAAAGGCAGTTTTGGGTAGATAAGAATGGTTTGACTGCATTAATGATTTTAGTAGTGAGTGCTGCGGAAGAGGCTAGGGCATTGACCTGGTGTTTTTACTGCTGAGGATACTTTGATGATGGTGTTGTCTACGGTAAAGGTGCTGTACTGTGGTGAGAGTTTGTTGAGTGTTTCTTTCATTCCAACCACTAGGATCTCCATCTTATCCCCATTGAGGCAGAGTCCATTGGCTGCCATCCAGGTTTGGATGGCAGCGTATATGTTGTTAAGGGCTGCAGCATCCTGATCATAGATGAAAGTGAGAGGCATTAAGAGTTGCGTGTCATCGGCATAGTTGGTGTAGGCTATGTCACGACGATCAAGATCATTGAACAGTGGGAGGGTGAAAATATTGTAAAGGGTGGGTGCAGTGCAGGAGCCTTGAGGAACTCCACAATGAGTGGTGGTGCGAGGGGCACACGTTGTTTCAGAAAATACTCTCATGAGTCCTCCGCTGAGGAAAGAGGCGATCCAGGCTGCTGCTTGTGGAGAGAAGTGGGCTGTGTTTTTTAGTTGCATGCTGAGAATGTCGTGGTTGACGAGATCGAAGGCAGCAGATAAGTCGAACAGGAGGAGGAGTGCCGGTTTGCCTTTGTCCATAATATCCCTGAGTTGTATTTATAGGTCGAGGAGAGCTGATTCTGTCCCATGACCAGGACGGAAACAGGATTGCCTTTTCCCAATAATGTTATTATATTCTAAAAATTGCTGGATTTGGGTATAGGCCACCTTGTCCAGAATTTTGAGCAGGAATGGTATGGTGGTAATAGGCCTGTAGTTATTGGCTGATTCTGGATCTAGCATAGGTTTCTTCAAAAGTGGGTGTACCCACGCTTCTTTTAAGCTGTCAGAGACAGTGTTGAAGTTAAAGTAGGCATTGATAAAGGTTTTGAGAAATGGGGCTAGGGTTTCGGCACAGTCTTTGACTAGTTTGGCCGGACAGGCGTCCCCTTTGCAGTTAGAGTGTTCGATTTTGTTGACTATATTACTTCAGGTATAGTGACTTCTCTAAAGGAGAATGGCTTTACTTTGGGTGTGCTAGTCTTAGTGTTAGAGTGAGAGGCTGGGTTGATGTGTTTGGAGAGGTTTTTGTGATGTTCGCTAATCTTTTCTTGTAGACACTCAATTTTATTTATTAGGGCTGCTTGCACACTGGTGCACCATGCTTTCTCTTTAATGATCTCTTGTGATTTGGTGGCTGTGGTAGATAGTCCCTTGAAGATGGCGAAGAGTTCTTTGGATGTGGACGTAGCGTTAGTGATTCTGTTAATATAGGAAGAGGATATGCATTTATGGCTTTTTTGTAGCTTTCAGCTGTGGATTTCTATGCAGACAGTGTGGCTTGACCTGGGGAGCCTTGCCATTTACTCAGTGCCTTCTGCTGTAGTGTACAGCGTTCGTTAAATTCAGCAGTGAACCAGGTGTTGTTGTGCATAGTTTTTTTTGGCTTTTTTGTTTTGTAGTGGTGCTATGGCATCTTTAGAAGTTTCCATTATGGAATTGTAGGTTTCATCCAACACTGATGGGTCTGAGGAGGTGGGGAGGTGAAGTGTAGGTATGTCTATATACGGGAGGATCTTTTCCTTGGTGAGATTCTGTGCACTTCTGGCTAGTGCAATGGGAATGGGGTTAGGATTTGTAGATGTGGCGGACCAGGTGGGGATGAAGAAGTGGATGAGATGATGGTCGGACCATGGAATCGGGGTATTAGAGCTGATATCTACTTTGAAGTTGTGCTGTACAACCCAATCAAGGGCGAGCCCTTTGCAGTGTGTCAGTGTAAGATTCTTTTGCTGGAATCCAAGCTCAGTAAGGGCTTGTGCTAGGACTTTTGCTGAACTGTCTTTGGGGTCATTGAGTCCCAGATTGAGGTCGCCTATGAGGAGTGTTTTAGAAGAAGTTTTGAGGTTTTCACTTAGAAGGTGAGATTGTCATGGAAGTCGGCTATGTCGGCTGTGGGGCCGGGAGGGCGATATACTAGGTGGATGGTAAGTGTAGTATTAGGAGAGGTGGCAATCTTAACTGTGAGGGAATCAGTGTTCTCCCCAAGATGAGATGTGGATTGTCTTATTTCCAGGCAGTCTTTTACTATGTAAGCAACTCCTCCTCCTTTCGTTTGGACTCTATCGTGTCTGTAGATTGAGTGTCCTGGAGGGAGTGCTAGTGAGAAGGTGGGTCCCCACGGCTTCATGGAGCCAGGACTCGGTAATGGCCAGGATGTCTAAATGTAAATGTATAATAAATGTAATGTAAATGTATAATAAACATATGTTTGTTCTACATTACATTTACTAACTATTCCATCACAATTCACATCAGACACTTTTGTTTGTTGCATTGCACTTTCTACTTCTTGCATGGCAAGCTCAGTTTGAATAATTGGCTCACAAAGCGCATTTTGACTTCTTGCTGCACAATCTTGACTTCCCTCAGAAGTCTCTTTAGCTAATTCAGCTGCCAAAAGTTCTTCTTGACATAGTTCTTTATCTAGTAACTTCAAGTACTGCTCACATTTTGGATATGTAATTAAGATATAATTAGCGAAAAAATATTCTTAAAAGGTTCCAAGATTTCCAATCAAGTCACTCTCTGCATGCCATGGGAAGAACAATTGTAAAAGACAAAAATAAAATAATTATTTTTTCTATGCAGTTTGGCAAGACAGTTTCATGTGGTTGATGAGACTTACATTCTCATGTCTCGCTGGACAACCAGTACATCCATGTACTTTAAAACACCCTCTCTGACTGATTATTTCAATATTTTGATATGAATAACATTCTGCTACTTCATATAAACAAAGATTCTCCAATGCTACAGATTGATTTGAATAATATGTATCAATCAAGTTGGTTTTCAGAAATCTCTGTACTGTTAGGTACTGCTTCAAATAACTGAATTTCACTCAAAGACTTCAGTACCCTATTTCTAGTACTAGCTGGAGCAAGTAGATTAAAGTAGATTAATGCTATGTCCACACAGAGGCAAACTAGTTTGCAAATCTGCAGCTTCGTAACTACCACACTCTCTATATGCAATCATCTACAGACCAAATCTTAGACATTTTTGACAAGGACATTTTTCTGTTGATAACTCTGCCCAAACCTCAGCAGTATTGCACTTTTAGGTTTTTGTAATATGTGCTGTAATATAGCAAGCAGCAGCTGTTGTATCATCGGCAATAAACTGTATATCAGTATTTGCATTCCAAAACTGATCAATGACCAGATTGTAATCATTAATTAACTGGCACTCCTTATTTCTTTTCAAATGATATGTATTTCTTGGTGACTTACAGGTAACCTGGTGTTGAACAGATGACATCAAACGATTCACTCAACCAACTTGTGTCACAGGCCTTGGAAAACCCAATCTGTACTGAGTTTAGTACATGTTTTTACTTTTGTATTTTCTCTGACAGTACTTTCCACATGAGTGACTTTGAAAACTGTCCACCTTGTTCTGTAGATCAGCATTCACATGATGAGCAGGAATGCAACAAGTAACATATTATAATATGAACTCCATCATAGAGCCATCACTTTCTTTACCAAACTGAGGACCATCTTTAATCCAACACAGCATATGTATATGTGGAGCCCCACATTCCTGGTACCATAACCTCCCAAAATAATGTTCCACATTGCCTAATGAACCATTTTCTTCATCACATGTAAAGTGTAACTTGGTGAGAAATCTGTGAGAAAAGAAGCACAATACACTTACAGGATCCATGGAACATATCTCTCCTGGTGTCATGTGTTCAATGTCTTCTTTCGGTGGATTACTTTCACAAATCCACTCTACAAGATCACCCCAACCATACTCAGCGTAACTTAAAGTCACAAACCAAGTTGGAGGGCCCAAGTTTCTGATCATGAATCTAACCTTGCACTGTCTACTATACCAATATTCCTTGGCTCCTCTCATGGTAGCAAGAATATTGGTACATTTACCCTATAAAACTTAATTTGATTTTCCTTCAGCTGTTGCTGAATCTCACATGCAGAAAGATTTTGAAATCTAGTTCAGGTCTGAAGTGTATGAGCAATGGTTTAACATAATGTTGAAAGTTCACTTTCATACAATAAGTGAAAAATATATTCAACATTGGCGCAGAATCGGGCATCTCTCAGAATACATTCTTGTACAACGATATTCTAAAGAAGAGATTCAAACCTTCCGATCATCCAATCTGCCTCCTGTACCAGTAGGCAAAAGGAATAGGGAAACAACGAGCTTCTAATGTCTTTTCCCAAACCCTGATTGGTACACCTGTTGTTGTTTTCATTTGATACCATTCTAAACTGTCATCCATGACTTCACATGATTGTAGAGGATGAATAGTGTAATGTTCATACAAACTATTCCCTTGTGCAACAAATAGACTTTGGAACTGACATTTACTGCTTTTCTTTGTTGTCTCAACATCAAGCATCACCAAAGCTGGTACAGTCAGACTACCTTTGTGTAAATTAGTGTAGTCCAATAGAAACGCTGATGCATGTTTAACCTTTCCAATATATATATATATATATATATATATATATATATATATATAAACTGTTGTCAAATGTTCTTATCTTTAGTGGCAACACCATTTTCTAAAACAAAGAATCTGCAATGTCAAACTTTACTCCTAGAGTGTTCATATTTTCTACCAAATTGAAAGATAAATACACAACTTTGCCTCTCACACCATGCACTAATGACTATTTTGGCAGATTTGACATCTTTGTTTGAAATCTAACAATAGATTGGAAAGGATGAACAGTTTGCAATGCAATTACTTCAAACATGTTCAGTTTTTAAGCACGGATATCAGGCACTACAATGTTGTTCAAGACACTTCTAGGAGAAATACTTCTTTGATTATAAAACCCAACACAGTGTCTACAAACATAAAGTGCCCCAGTTGTATCAAGTTGTTCTTCTACAAACAAATACAAATAAAGTTCTTTCCAAACATCTTCTCCACTTTTTGAATTTTCTCCTCAATGTATACAAGTTGCACTTGAGACTAATAAAAAGTGTGTTGTCAAGATACACAAACAATGTCAGCTCTTTCAGTAGAAGACAACTCAAACATTGCAATACTTGTTTCATACTGTTGAAAAATAAGATCCTTTGAAAGCATATGATCATCATTTCCATTTCTTGCAAGTGTTTCATCTACATACACATACTCAATAAATGCATGATATGTATCATTTGCATTGTAGAAACGAAACTTTTCACAGTTCCAGTCAGAAGTTTTTTTTATTTAAAATTGCAAGACACATACTTGGTATGTTGCACTCATACAGTTCAACTAGAATGTAATTCATGTGCTATGTATTGTTATAGTTGTTTATCATTCATAATGAACTTGTACAACTTTACAATTTCTTCACATAAAATTTCATACAAAAATATATAAACTATCAATATCAATCATACATATTTCATATAGTGTTTTCTCATAGCATAAATACAACCTCATAGCCAATTATTCACAATACAATTCATAAATCTCATCATCAGATGACAGCTAAAATGGTCTGCTTTTACCTCATAAAAGACTTGCTTCAGTTCTTCATAACATACTTACTGTTAGCAATGATCACTATTACATTTTAAACCAAGTCAATCACATATCATGGATATTCACAAGATATTGATCAGCACCAGCAGTCATAGACAACTAAGATCGTCTACTTTTGACTTGCAGATGACTTAGACTAATTCTGCCAGAGATACATGCTATTAGCAGTAAAAGCAATTACATTTCAGGCCGAGTCAATCACATACCAACATAACAGAAAGGATGGAAATAATTAAGCTGGATTTTCGCTTACAGATTCCACTTGTTTTGAGATGGCTGTTGGAGCAGTGGGTTTAGCTGGACCACAATGTTCACATTGCTGGGTAACAGCTGCCTCAGGGACAGGTACATCTAGTTCAAATCCAAGGAAGTCTAGTGACTCTGCCTGAGACCGTATAAGAGAGGCAATAGCTGGAAGAGCAGACTTAATTAAAGTTATTGCTCCAAATGGGCGCTTCAGAGGTTGGATGAATTCTACATACGAAGATAGTAATATCTGAAGAGCTGGGATATTAGAGCAAATGGCGATCAATGCAGATCTATTTAGAAATGTCTTTCTCTGCTTATCAGCCCTTTTGCTGATAGTGACCATTCTGTTATTTAATGTGGCCTTACAATCATTCCGAGAGTGATCCTTCCCTTTCAGGGTTCACATTTTTCTTTCTATTTATAGCTAGTACCGATACATGCAGTGTTTCCATATTCCCAGTGACCAAAACAGATTGATCAACTAGCAATACATTGGCCACTGCAGAATTTTCTCGCTTTCTTACCCATCTAGATTTATGTTTATAAACATTTGTCGAGGTAGCAATAGAATTCAATGGCTGGCTATGGTCCTCCGTTTGGTTTTTTGGCTAGTTGTTTCAGTTTTTTCATTTGCAGACATTTTTGTTTACGGGTTGGATACGTCAAAGGTGACTCTTTAATGTTATAGGAATTATGCAATATATCATTGCTCGAAGTGGACAAGGTACTTTTTATTTCATCGGGCTTAGTGTCAATATGAACTTCTCTCAATTCTTCTGTTACCTTAGGTATTAAGCAATCCTTATGATGAAATAAGAGTGACTTCAAAATCTTGCTGTGCTTTTGGGATTGCAGATATATTTGATCACAAAGTTATATTAACATCTTGAGTGTGAAGTGCATCAAACTAGTGGATGGTAATACATTATGCTCCACCACCAATCCATCTCCTTTGGTATGAGCCATATGTGGTATATTGGCCCTAGCACTTCGCTCACCCAAGATCACTACTTCTTCCTGTAGCGTGGAGGTGTTTGCCTGATGAATCATAGAGGTAGTAAAAGAGAGACGGGAGGGCATGCTAGATAGATGAAAAGATGGACTATTGAGCAATTGTTGTGGTTCCGAATGTTGGGAGACAATATCAACATGTGAAAGTTTGCTTTGATCTTCTGCAGCTTCCATAGCCACTTTATTGGCTCCACTAGACGATAACATAAAGCCAAAAGTGAATTGTCATCTATTGCACCCATAGAGGCGTTAGATGGTAGGCTAAAATTGGCATTAGCTTTGGGTGAATGAATTACAACTGGCACCTTAACCGGAAATAGGGCTGGCAGATGCCCCATAGGATCATTACCAGGTTTTAAAAAGTCTGTAATCTGACCAGGTAATTTAGGAGTATTTAATTTTGTATTTTTAATTGCAGATTTCAAGGGTGATATATTAATGTTATTGTGTTTCACATCTGTGGAAACATCCCGTTCTTCCCTTTGATAGCCAGACGATTTGCTGTAAGGTTTAGTCTTCCTAAGATTATAGTGTTTCGGTTTGCTCATCGTTTTACCGTGCATAATTACTTTTCAGCCGCAAACTCTTACCGTCTGACAGAAAACAGCACATGTCAAATGATTGGAGGTGGAACACACAGTTGTAGATGTGCTCTCAGTTCTCTCTTTCCGTTGCTGATTCTAGTATCTCCTCGCAAAGAGTAGCACAGTCTCCGTCCTCTGCCGAACAGCACCAAACACACTTGTCCTCATGCTCCGCATGAGCAGCTGTGGGGACAAGGAGGCAGTATTCTCTGGCACAATGAAGAGAGTAGAAAGATTCTCGAGCAACCAGTCAAGGATTCAGGTCCCTGCTGAACCGCCAAACACCATTCATTACTATGATGGGCAGTCAGCATCCTCATATGATGAAACTGACTCGTACATTTACTTTTATCAAGACAAGCTAGAGAGTGATCCAGAAATACTGTCTTTGTACAATATTATTTTTGTGCAAAAGTTGCAAAAATCTCCTTAAAACTTATCAATATTGCACAACAAATTGCACAACTATACCTCACAATGCTTTTTAGATTGTATTCAAGAATTACATAAACTTTACATCTCTGTATTTTCACACCATAGGATTTCTTATTTTTTAGAAATCCCACCATTTTGGACTTCATAGCTACGCCCATTCTCATCAGTAGCTAGGGGAACATTCTTTCCTTGAATGTAACTCTACTCACTAATCAATCTTTCCGTATGAGAAGTGTGTTTCCACTCTCCATCAAACACGTCACAAAAGTTGTCACATATACGTTCATGAACTCTTCTATATTTCTATAGAATGGTGTAGTCACCTTAAGTAATTTCATATGTTTATTCAATACAAAAATGAACAATTTTCTTTTCACATGGAAAGCTTTTTTAATTATTACTTCTACTTTGTACTTTTGCAAAAAACACTTTACCACATATCTAGATTTTGGTTTCACACTTCTCCAAAGATTTGTAAAAACTTGAGACTTGTACATATTCGTATATATATCTTTATTCCTCTGTTTCAAATTGATAGCACAAAATCTTTGTTTTTTTTTACTAGATATTAACAGATATCATACATATTTTCTTATCTTACTTTCCCTAAAAACATTCTCGGTTCCATCAATGTGTTCAGTTGGCATATCTCCTTTTTGAAATTACATATTTTTTAAATTATCAAAAATAACAGGTGTTGTAGTATTATATACAGTATTTGTATCTACAGATATAATAACATTACTTTTTAAAACATTATATTTTAAAACTTGACTTCCCTACACACAATTCATTCTTACGGCACATTGTTGTTGCTTTCTTGAGGGCATCTCACAATAAAGCTGTAAAAAAATGGGGATGGTGAAGGTCAGTCAGTTTCTTTATATTTTCAATATATAATATGAATATTCTTTATATAAAATGCATTCCTTATATTTATGTTTGTAATTTAATACACTTTACAGGTATTACTTGTAATTTCAGTGTTTTCGGAAGAGGGTTCAAGCAGTATTACATGTTATGCTATGGTTATGTATGAAAAAGAAATACATTTCCCATGTATTTCTTTGTAATACTAATTTCTTTGTAATTTCTTTGTAATAATATATGTAAATGTCCTTCCTTCTTTCTCTATACGTATGACCTGGCAATTCCCTTAGTTGGTGCATATCTAGCATTTCATATGACCATCCGTTATCATGATTTCTAAGGCTGTAAAACAAATGGTCACTATCATCTATACAATTACCTCAGGTTTCACGCAGTCTTACCATCTTGAAACAATGCAATAGTTCACAAACTTTCTCCAATCCTGTAATGGTAATCTCTAAGAGCTATATCTGCCCATAGCGCAAAAGGCATTACTTCAACAGAAATTTGAAGGAAAAGCACATGGTCTTCTCCCGTTATATTCATTCATCACACAACACAGAACATTTAAAGTGCCCATATTATCCCTGAACACAATAAACATTTTATAAATTAGCATAATTTGTTCATTTATATACATAAAGTGTCACAAGATATTCTGCCACATATCTTTGGTTTGATGTAGCAACCTGTCATTCATTAATCTCTGGTGTCTCCTTAATTCATGAGGAAGGTGATGAGGTAGGAGACCTGGAAGGTAATGCAATGCCACTGAGTTGTTCCACCAAGCACCAGTTTTGTCACCTTACAAACCTCTAATTAAAGACTGTAGCATAACTCCAGGCACACAGCATTGCATAGGCTGCGGGTCACTTGACCGGAACCTGCCACTCACTTACTCCACCCACCACCTATGTAATCAGTCCTCCTAAAACATCCTCATCAAAAGACACCCTCTGACAGTCACCCCACCTTTCCCGGGTGGGGAAACAAACATCACAAAGTCCGGGGATGAGATTACACGGCAAAAGAGGAATAGCAAGCAGGCAGCACCACCTTAACCCACACTGCACAAAACTGCGAGACGGCTTGCAAAGTGAAACATACAAATGCAAATAAATTGTTAATAATTGGCAATTTAAACCATCAAAAAGCATTGTTGGTGAGTGTTAAGGGTGCAGGTGGGCATGTGAGGCTCAGGCAGGGCTTGCATTCTTGCCTAAACTGTGCATGAGTGCAGTGTATGCACACAGCAATGTGCAAGGCAGGTGGAAGGCAGGCAGCCCTGCCTGTCCCTCATGACCTTGCCTCGCCTCACTGCTGTCCGCTATCCAATGCCCAAAACTTCTATTTTTAAAAATATATATATATATTATTTTGTGTAAAAAGAAATATATAGGGGTCGCAAGGTAGAGTACCGGGGTAGCAGCTGGGACCACTGACAGCCCCCAAATGGCATCCCTGATCTGCTTGAATGGATTCTTCTCTTCATCAGCCACATGTGGGGAACCTGAATTTCTAAGTTAAGGCACAACCGCAATCATATCCAATTAAGCTTGATAGAGTCAGAAAGAGAAATGCAACAGTTTTTAGGTGCAATTTATCTACATGAGACAAGACATGGGTAGTGTTATGGGGCAAAGTTCCAAACAAGTGGAAGTGTAGAAATCATCCTGCCAGATTTAGTCCTTGCCTGTTTTGCTCCATCAACATAAATTCCTGTTGCCTCTGGGTACTACAGTAGAAGAGGACACTTTCATAAACAGTGGTCCTGACTGAATCCTATTAGATGACTTTAACATACACTGCTGAAACCGTACAATATGCATAGTAGTCACCGAACACAATGATATTCCAGTTGGATCTACTAGCATATCAAATCAATCAGAGGACAGAGAGCATCTTTATCTGTATGTTCTTTGATCAATATAGATACTGCATCTGGAAGAATTCTGAATCTTGGATGAATTTAAGAGTCTTTCACCAGTGCGCCCAACTACCTTGCTAGGTAAAATATTCTTGCAGGGGATTCTGTAGACTTTTGTTTTTGGGAAGTGACTAATGGTGTGATAAAATGACTTCTGCGCTAAAAGAGTTCAAGGATGAGCAGTGGCTAAACTGCCTACTCAGCCCCAATATATTTACAAACCAACAGTGTTCCCAATCATAAATTTAAAACAGGCACAACTAAGACATATGCCTCTTTTACCTTTTGTTGTACTGTGGGACGAGGGAAGGCTATACTCTTATAATGGGTATGAATGTGAGCCAATAGCAAGACAAAGAGCTGATGTGTTAACTGAATTGAATATAGAACAACAGAACATGAACATTGAACAGCTGATCAGCAAATCTCGGTTTACCCGTATGTTTTCTGGTGAAAATGTGATTGATACCTTTCATAAAGTTTTTATTAGAGACATCCATGCAACAACAGATAGTAGAACCTCCACAAAATACTTCAACTTAACAGTTTCTGAATCCACGGCCTTAACTTTTAGCAAATACTTCACTTATTATTAAGGAAACCGACAAAAGAGGCACCATTGTCATATTAGATAAGGCTGACTACATTCAAATTGCTACACTATCTTATCAACTAATCCTACAAGAAGTATTGCATTATCTGCAATCCAGTTGATTCTAAAATGGCACAGGAAGGGGTTACTGACCGATGCTAAAAAGCATTTCCTGGTGGTGGAACATCCCACTATCCCAACAATTTACTTTCTTCCAAAAATACACAAACAATATGATCTGATTCCTGAAGGCAGACCATTTGTGAGTGTTAAGGGCTGAGTAACTGAGCCTTTGTCACAGCATATTAATGAATTTTTGATTCCAAAATTTGAACACCTACCGGCACACATCCGGGACACCATGCATGTTCTACAGATATTCAATGAATTACAAATGGGCAATGGGCATATTTTGGTGACTTTGGATGTTAAGTCATTATATACTTCGAGTCAACATGACTTACCAATTGAGAGTGTCATGGACATCATTTCAACAAAATGCCAGGGCTAGCGGAAGTGACATCACACACACTGAAACCTCTATGACATCAGATAAAGTGATGTCATTTGACCCCACCCCAAAGTGACATCACGGGAAGCGATGGAACACGACCTTTCACCCCTTGTGAAAACAGGAAGTAGCATCACATAGTATTGTTCCTAAGTACATTACTTAAAACATGATTAAAATATCACTGTAATGTGATATACATCTCATACATGAAAGGATCACCATATGTATCATTAAAATTCGTGTGTATAAGCCCATATTAGCAGATGACTGTGAATGCAAGCAGATAATCAAGGCCAAATGATAATGACGTGTTATTATATATCACTTACTCCTAAGTGCTTTAAATAGAACAAATATACATACAATATCACCCAACCTGTACTCATGTATCAACCTCAGAAGGATGAAAGGCTGAGTTGGCTTTGCAGTCTTCAAACCTGCAACCTGCAGATCACACACACATCGCAGCAGCAAGCGCCAACCCCATCAGCTATATTACTGGCTATAGTAAAATGAGCAATTACATGTCTGAATGTTCCCAAAGTCAGAAAGCAAATTACACTCTGTAGTGGATACCAATAAACTGGTAACTGAGATTTA
Source organism: Ambystoma mexicanum (assembly GCF_040938575.1). NCBI lineage: Eukaryota > Metazoa > Chordata > Amphibia > Caudata > Ambystomatidae > Ambystoma > Ambystoma mexicanum. The sequence goes on along the minus strand of NC_090930.1, from coordinate 1,244,301,771 downwards.
ACAACAGGCAAGTTCATCTGCAGGTCTGGTGCAATGTTGGTCAAATGTCAAGCCTGCATGGATCTACTTTTCAGGCTTCCGAGGGTGGCAAAATAAATACCAGTGGGAGGGTTCATAACTGTATATTAAAGAATGTATAGTAGCGCAGGAAAAGCAGCGCTCTCACATGACATCCCGTAATCTGGGCATTGTTACCTCCTACATGCAAACAAACATCCTGAACAGAATGCCATGTAGATAGGAAAGATAGGCACATTACAACCAAGCCTTCAATGTGGCACAATGAAATCAGAAGCCACTTTATTTGTTGTGCTATGGTCAAACATTTCTACACTGTACACAACCTTTTAGGCACAAGGATTTTGTCAAGTGACCGAGGACACCGAGATGGAATGTCTTGTGATAATGGTAACAAAGACATGGGCAAAAAAAAAAAACATGCTATAACTGAAACTTGCGAAAAGCAAAATACATAGTCTGAAATTGATGCTCGTTCTACTCAAAAATGCTTTTTGGGTTTTTTTGCATTGTGAATTTGAGGTGTTTATGAACAAACTAAATCATTGACAGAAGTGTGCCTGAAATAAAACATTAATGTGCCTAGCAATTATTGTATATAATTCCAGAAAGACAAATTATTTGTTATTCCTATTCTTTCTTATTTAGTGTCACTGCTCAAAGTGTTACACTTGTGGAAACACCTGTTTTTTTTAAGAAGCCACACCTTAGGCGCTTCAATTTGTAAATAAAAAACATGTCTTTCATTTTTTAGAGGGGTAGATAGGGCGACCATAGGGGTAGCAAAGGAAACCCCCAATTGATGTCCCTGGACAGTGTTAATTACATATTCAGGGGAAAGTCTGACTTGTGTTACAAGCACATCGAAATGTTGAAATAACTATTAAGATTTGCATTAGACAACAATGTGTTTTTTTGGTTTTAATGGGACCTACTATAAACAGCAGGTGGGTATCCTCATGGGAGCCAGCTTTGCTCCAGCCTTGGCTAACATATTTATGCACCAATTTGATCAACTATTTTCACTGGTTAACCCCTTATTTCAGCCATATATACACCAATATTTCATAAAAATAAAACAGCTGACACGTATTTCGACTACAGGTCTTTTTCCAGGCTGGTATCTACATGCCAAAATACACAATAATATGATAGTCATGACACATGCATGGAATCAATATACAGTTGTTGGAACACACCAGAAAAAAAAACATGTTTACCTTATTATGTGTCTATGTTTTTTTCTGTTTTTTTCTCCCTTGATTGTCACATGCTACTATGGTTTCCTTTTTAATCTCGGTTGCTTTAATCTATGGATGCTTACTTTGCTTTGCTGCACTTTTGTTAACACATATATTGCAATGTTTTGCTTTGCTTCCTTCGTTCTGATGCCCCGGTTTGTTTTTTCTGGTGTGTTCCAACAACTGTACATTGATTCCATTTATATGTCATGACTATTATATTATTGTGTATTTTGGTATATGGATATCATCCTGGATAAAGACTTGTGGTCGAAACACATGCCGGCTGTGGTATTCTTATTGAATATTGTTTGATTTCATATCAATTATACATGTGCAGTGTGGTAGTGTAATCGTCAAATTGGTTGTCTTACTTGTTACTTTGGGCATAGGCTCCATTTTGACACACCCAACCGATGCAGTTACATTCATCCTGATATTCAATTGTAACCGAATAATCATACTATCCTTTTCTTAATCAAAAAGGTCATAGAACTGACAAGCGCTTTGGGTTCCAGTCTCATGCCCCATACTTCTTTAGCAATAGTAAAATAATTCTGAAATAAAAAAATGTTCATCCAAAGTTCTATATAAATGTATACTTTAATTACACAAATCATTTGTACACTTCACTATCAAAAACACTTAAAAAAAATACACCACTGTAAAGGAAGTCAGAGAAATGGAGAATGTATGATGCAAGCTGTCTGGATAATTAGCAGGGAGGAGAAACACGCAATACATCCAACATAGGGTTAAAAAATGATATGGCTTGCAGAGAAAAGCTGAAAAAGGAATTTTGCCAGTCTCTAGTTCCCCAAAAGCTGCACAGGGGACAGTGTCAGTTCAACATACCTTATTCCAATGTTCAGCGATTGGAGTTGGGCTTTGAGCTGTTGTGCCTATGGGCTGAACGGGGTTCAGAGGTGGCAAGTTGCATTGCTCATAAGCGGCAAGTCAGGGTCGAGTCAAATTCGAGAGCGTGCTCCATATGGTTTGAGACAGTGTTGAAAGATTGAGGTGGAATGAGTCTTCAGGAGTGTTTCAACCATTGAGCATGATACTGATGGTTCGGGCTAATGAGTGATGTGTGGGTCCAGAAGTTTGAGTTGTGCTACTATGCAAAATCTTGCAGTTCGATTCTTGTTTTGATGTAGCCAATGAAAGCCATCTGAATGGGATGCTTGTGCTCGAGCCAGAAAGGTGATGGAGCTCTAGAGGTTCAATGTGGAGCAGAGCGTTTGAAGATGCAAGCACAGTGGTTTGAAGATTGAGTGGAACCAAATTCTGCACCGGCAGATCATTCTGGTATGAATGCCGTGGACAAGGCAAAGTTGGATATGGTGAAACAGTAATGCTGGCTGTCTGGAACACAGGACACTATCAGATAAACTGCACAGGTTATAGGACAGGATGAGTCCTTGCAGGTACTGCTCACAAAGCCCAGGGCTGTTTGCAAGCAGAGTGGCAAGTCCTGCTCCTCAGAAAGATTCACCCCTTGGAAGTGGGTAGAGAGCAGAGCTAGCCCCTACCTAGGAGCACTCCATTTTCACCTCAATACCTGTGGGTTTTGTAAAGATCATCTCTCCCAAAAAAGATCAACATTAATTCATTTTGAGTCATGGATTGTCCAAAAGTGAATAAAGAAGGTGTTGGAGACCCACTCTTTTATAGGCCAAGGTCCGCAGGGGACTGTACAAAATCAAGCTTTCTTTAAGGGGTACAATCCCTATTCTTGTCCTTGCTTTTTTGCACCATATCCAAAGTGTATTGTGCTAAAGGAAGCAGAGGTGTCAGTAAGGAAGGAGCAGTACAGATAGAAACTAAATGATCGAATCCTCCATCATCTGTGCTGGGCTTCCTCTAACTACACCAACCCTTACCCTTCTTAGAACCATAGCATTAAAAGCTCTTTGTTATGCAACAAAATGGTGTTTATCTAGACTTATTGTTTAGGGTGTGCCTTTTGATTCCTATTTCTCAGGACTGTCCTGCTGGAGGGATCTGTTAGCCAACCTCACAAAGGATCAACACAGAGGCAGCCCCCACTTTCTATGGTCCTGATATGTGGAACAGAAACAGCCAGTCTATGGAGAATATACACAGCCTGTCAATGACTTGCCTGTGCTCGCAGTGTTGACACATGTATGAGTCAGATCGGATGTGGCTTTAATAATTCTGTGAATTACTAGCCACAATACCCCAACTCATGTATGGCTTATTAAAAGATTAAACTGCCACTGGGATGGCAATTCATCTTAATGGTGTGGTTTTGAAACAGAGGTGAATATGTAAATGCATCATCTGTGCTAAAGTGAATTTGTGGCACCCCAGCTGTCAAGAGGCCTCCTCCTGTGAATTTGTAACCTTCTATGTGCCACTGGAGAGCAGGCACTGCAAATCTTAATTCCGATGCAGCAGTGCACATGTGTACAATGAGATTTTGAATGGAGTTTAGAGAAATGAGAGTCTAGTTAGCAGCCCACCCTTTATGAGATGGAATTACTTGCATCATTTTATTATTAATACAAATCAAATAGCTAGAATTTCTAAACCATTGGCAGATGGCAATCCTTCACAAATAGACCTACAGCTCTTGTAATTTACTACCCTTGTTCGCCAGTGACCCATTTAGTCCAGATACATTATCTATAGCAATATGTTTGCTCAGCATTCAATGAAGAGTTTTTTTGCTAAGCCAAATCAGGACTTTCGTTTGAGCCCTAAAACCTAAGCTGCAGAATCATAGTGGGACCTTATATTATGCTTCTTCTGTGAAGAAAGGCCTACTTGGCACACTTAATATTTATGAAAGATTCTAAAGTAGAGACTCTGTCCCCTTTCCCAAACACGGAATGTACTGTGCTCCAGGAATGTACCTTGGGCCATAATGACTTGTTATGACCCTGTGTCCAAACTGTCTCAACACAACAGTCAATCATTCTGCTGGTGCTCTGAGCTTAAGGAAATGTCCAGAAGGAATAAAAATTACCCCTATCAATTTTCTCGAAATTGGGTTTATGATGTATATGCTGGAATGAAATTTGTACTTAAAAGCATGGACATGCCCATTCAACTTGATTTCCACAAGTGGATAATGGGGTAGAGGGGCATATGAAAGTATGAATTTACATTATTTTTAGTGAACTCGAAGTTTTTTTTTTTTCACACAGTGGAATGAGATGCACTGTCATTGTTTACAGCCCTGCCATTACCCATAGTTTTGGGCTAAGTCTGCCACTTGCCACACAGTTGTTTATCCTCAAATAAGCCATTGCTGCCCTTGTAGATTGTCCTCCTTCCTTGGAGCTGTGCAGTGTCACCTGTTTTGCAATATCTGCAACTAGTGATACAGCTGCCTGCTACAACCTATTACTTCAGCATTCTGAGTACAACTGGATGTTTCAGATTACAATACTAATAGTGATGCCTTACCCTCTCATTCCTAGTATGCCAGGAAATTGAATAACCTAAATAGGTCAGTAATAACACGTATGATAACCTGGGAGGTGCACAATAGGCCTTCATATTGCTCAGAATGTGTTCCTTCATTGCTGCTATTCACAATCAATTTGAGCCCGCTGAGTTTCTCTGCTTTCTTCCCTATACCTCACTGCCTCCAAAGCAACTGTGTCTCACTCATGCTCAGCACTGGTAGCAGATCCCCTCGTGTTCTCCCTCTGTTTCCCCAGGTCCTTTTTATGATCACTAAGGTATTTGTATTTGTATTTATTTTATTTGTATTGCACACCTTTCTCTGAGCCATCCGGGGACATAGATTCAAGGTATAAAGGTTACAAAGCAAACAGTACAGAAAGGGAAAGGTCACAGGAGTCACAGCAAAAACATATGAGGAATATACAATGGTCAAGTACATATAGGAAATTATATACATTAAAGGCACAGGTTATACACACACAGGTACTCAAGGTACATTGAAGATAATATGGTGGAGTTAGGCTCAAGTAGTTTTTGCCTTACTTTTGAATGTGAAGTATGATGATATGATATGATATGATATGATAGTTTATTTATATAGCACCTATACACAAGTGTTTCAAAGCGCTTCAAGGCAAGGGAGGGAACAAGGAAAAATATAATGACATTCTTACAGGCCATGAACAGTAAGGATGTGACATTAACTATCGTACTCGGCCTGAAGACATTTCAGATAGTGCAAGAGCTAAGACATAGATAAGGAAGGGAGGGGGAGAGTGGGAAGGAAATGGAAACAGACTGGTGACTACCCTACTAGGCCTGACAACATTTCTGGTAGAGCCGGAGAAAAACAAAAGGTGAGGGAGAGGGGCGCAGAAAGTGAGGGGAGGAACAAAACAAGCGACTATCATACTAGGCCTGATGACATTTCAGATAGTGCTGGAGGGGGGAGGGTGGGGATGAAAAAAACAGTAATGGGAGGGTGGAGGAAACAGACAAGGTTGCTATCATATTAGTTCCAGGGACAATTCTGATAGAATAAGTGCATAGAAGAAAGATGGTTCGGCTCTGAGTGCATTGGGAAGTGTATTCCAGGGTTTCGCTGCAAGGACTGGGAAGCTAGACCCACCGGCTTTTTGTAACTTAAATCTGGGTGTGGATAAGGTATGAGCATGACCTGATCTAAGTGGGCGGGATTAAGAGTGGGCGATAAAGTGGTTGGCTAAGTAGGCAGGGGCCGATTTGGATCGACATTTGTGGGTCAGTGCGAGTGTTTTAAGGGATATTCTGTGTGCAACAGGGAGCCAGTGTAAACTATGCTTGGTGTCAGAGATATGGGCCTTTCTGGGAATGTTGAGGGCAGCTCTTATCGCATTGTTTTGTGATACCTGTAACTTGTTGATATTCCTTTGATTAGTCCCGAGATAAAGGGCATTGCAGTAGTGAATTTTGGCCATGATGAGGGTTCTAGCTTAAATGATGCAGTTGACTGTAGTCAGGAAGGGCCTACATGCGGTGATACGTTTGCATGTGTACGCTGATGCTGAGACCACTGCATTGGTTTGTCTAGGATAGGATAGAATCAAGGTAGACACCTAAGGTTTTTGTTTCATTGGACACCTTGAAGGTGTTGCCATCAGTGATACTATTTTTGAAGGCAGGGTCCAGTTTGTTAAGTCTGTGATGGGAGCCGAGGATGAGTAACTCGGTTTTCTCATCATTTAGGCAGAACCCATGATTAGCCATCCAGGCCTGGATGACCACGTAAACTTCATTGAGGGCTTTTGAGTCAGTCAGGTAGTCACCAGTGACAGGGATGAGTATTTGGGTGTCATCAGCATAATTAGTGTAGGTGCCACCCAGATAGTCAAGAATATCAAAGAGAGGCTTGTGAAGACATTATAAAGTTTGGGTGAGACACAAGACCCTTGCGGGACGCCACACAGAACTGGAGAGGGTTCAGAAGATACTGATGGGGAAAAAACCTGCATGGTTCTGTTTGCAGGAAAGGAGCTGATCCAAGATGTGGCTTCATTAGAGAAGTGGGTAGCATTTTTCAGGTGGTGGCAGAGATTTTGATCGTTGACTAGGTCAAATGCTGCTGACCGGTTTAATAGGTGAAGGAGAACGAGCTTACCATTGCTGTTTAGATCCTTGAGTTGTGATTTAAGATCAATGAGGGCGGTCTCAGTCCCGTATCTGGGTCAGAAGCCCGATTGACGCAGGCCTAGGAGTTTATTGCTTTTCAAATATTCGTGAATTTGTATGTAAGCAGTGCGGCCCAAGGTTTTCAGAAGGAACAGAACCGTGGTAATGGGTCTATAGTTAATAAGATTGCTCGGTTCAAGAGTAGGCTTTTTTATAAGAGGGATGACCCAAAAATCCTTAAGCTTATCAGGGACTATTCCAGATTTAAAAGAGGCATTGATAAAGGGGGTGATGAATGGGGCAAGGTCATTTACTGCATCTTTAATGATAGGGGCGGGATAGGAGTCTACTTGACAGTTAGAAGGTTTCATTTTTTAAATTATTTTTCCACCTCAGCAATAGAGAGAGGTGTAAAATGGAAGGGTTTGGCGGAGTGTATTGAAGGGGGTATTTTGTTCAGATGAAGGTTAGGTAGAGAATCTAGGTGCAGGCTGTCTTTTTTGGCATTGAATTTAGTTTGAAGACTGGATATTTTATCCAAAAGGTCTTTTTGGATATTTGTGCATCAGTCAGAGTCAGTAATACAGGTGTCAGCTGGCGCTATAGGCGATTCCAGCTCTTTTCAAAATTTAAAGAGCTCTGTGGAGAGCTCTGTGGTGTTAGATTCAGCCTGGAGGATACGGTTATTGTACATATCTTTTTTTGCAAGGTATATTGTTTCTTTGTAGTTCGAGGAAGCTAGGCTTTAGCAGCTTTTGTTAGAATCTGTGGGATGGGTTTTCCAATGAGCCTCTGCATTTCTTTTTATTTTACGTAGATCTCTCAGATGTGGAGTGAACCGTGAGTGAAGGTGGGCTCGGGGTTTAGGTTTTCGTAGTTTGAGTGGTGCTATGATGTTCAGTGCCTTTTGGGTGGTTTGGTTATTTGTATCAACTAGTACTGTGGGGTCTGGGCATGTGGATGATGCTCTATTGAGGAGTGGGAGGATAATAGGGAGTAGTTTCTCTTTTGTAATGTCCTTCTTATTTCTGGTGCAAATAGAGGGAGCAATATTTGGTTTGATGCTTTGCTGCCTGGATTTGATACAGAAGGTCATTTTATGATGATCTGACCACTGAGTCAATGCTGCAGTTCGGGTTGGACAGCCAATCAAGGGTTTTACCCTTATTGTGCGTAGGGGTGCGGATATGATTAGAGAATCCTAAGTTGGTTAAGGTACTAGAAAGGTTGACTGCTTTAGGATTGTTAGCGTCTTGGAATCCTAAGTTTATGTCACCCAGTAATATGATTTGGGAGTTACGTTTAGTGTTATCTGCAAGAAGCGATGAAATGTCATCGATAAAGGAGGTGGTGGGTCCTGGCGGTCGATAGATAAGGTGAATAGTGGCTGTTTGGTTGGGGGATATAGGAAGCTTAACAGATAGTATTTCAGCCAAGGGGATCTGTTGATTAGAGATGGGTCTAAATTCAAGTGATCTTTTATAAATGAAGGCGACACCTCCACCTTTTGAAAGGTTCGAGTTCCTATCACATCTCATGATGGCGTAGTTGTCACGGGTGGCCAAGGATAGAGTAGGACCAACTGTGGCGTGTAGCCAGGTTTCAGTGATAGCTAAGAAGTCTAAATCATGTGTTACAATAAAGTCAGCGATATCTAGTGCTTAGGCTAGCAAGGATCTAGCATTAACGAGGGCACCTTTAATCTGGATATCTTTGGAAGGGTTGGGTGGGATGGGCAGGAATGTTGGGGCTGTTGAGGGGTGTGGTGTTGAGACAGCAGAAGGGTTAGGTGTGGGTGTAATGTGTCCCTGCTTAGTTGTGATGTGGTGATGCGGGGGTAGATATTTATGGCAGAATCTTGAGCCCAATCTGCTATTCCTAATGGTAAGGGAGCATGGTTGTTTAGGTGTGGGCTTAGTGGCGAAGTGTTTCAGCCAGAGGGCAGGTGAGTTCAAATATGGGTTGGAACAAGGCATTGTGCAGCGGTTAAAAAGATATGGGTACCGAGTGGAGGAAAATGTAGTAAGAACTGGGGGGCAAGTGTAGTAGCCTGTCAAATTAGTAGTATGAGGGTGGCGTAACGTGGTATTCTGTGTTTTGTCTGAATGTACTAAATTGTAAGTAGGGGTCAAATGCTTGGCGCTATTGGGTGTGGCCAGTGGTAGGAGTGTGCTGCAAAGTGTCAGGAGGTAGCAATACATAATTAGTGTCTGACTAATTGCTAGTTACAAAGGAGGGCACTAGGTATGACAAGGCACGTGGCAACAATATTGTAGGGTGTAACCAAGTTGCCTGAACAGTAGGTAGAGAAATGACATTAATACACAGCAATGCTCACATTATGTTCATTTTGCATAGTTGGCTTAGGTTTCACGTAAAAGGTGCTTGTTTTACACAAGCTAGGTCTAATGTAATATGCAAAAGCAGAAGGCGAAAGCATAGATAATGTGCCTATAGTGCACTAAGCAGAATCAGAAGATAGCAGCAGAGTGTGATCGAATAAAAGCATAATCAAGGCAACAATAGATTTGTACAATTGCGATAATCCGGGAAATGTAGTTATAATCACACAAGGAGAATTTACTGCAAGGGGGTGGACAATTGCATGATAACATGCAGATTGTTGTACCAGATATCGTATATATAGGTGTGCAAAGTGTTCATAGGGCAGATGCGCAGGATTCCACGATTCCAACCAGCCACCATCTATCTTAGTCTGACCTGCTCCCCTCCAGTGCCACTAGACTCCACCGCTATCCACAGACCATGATCTTCTGGCTCGCCCTAACCATGTTCCCTTTCTGCTTAATACAGGACAATGTACCTTGTAGCAACAAAAGCTACATAGCCCATCAGGACGGCCTGGCTAAACTAGGGTGCCCCAGACACCACCCCATCCCCTGCCCCACTCCGTTCCTACCCTCCACACCCCCTTTCCCCTCCACTTACCACCACCCCCTCACCTCCACATCCATCGTCATCCATGGCCTACCCACCAACAGCCACCACAGTCCCACTGCTAAGTCTAACCAAACCAAATTGACCACCAAACCTCCCACCCGCTTTAAGCCGCCCGGGCCAACCCCCCTCTCCCTTATTCCCAACATCACAACCCGCAACGAAAGATTAGGCTCCAGGCTCCCCACCACAAATTCTAAACCTAACTCCAGACCTTACACCAAAACTAATACAAAGCACATTGCACCAAGCAAACCCACTCCTCCCCCTCTAAAAGGCGCCCTTCTCAACGTCAGATCCCTGGCTGCCCACCCCACAGAAATTGCAGACATCATCCTTACCAATGACCCTGACTTCTTAGCCCTAACAGAGACTTGGTTTCATGAGGCGTCCGGACCCTATTTATCGCTAGCCATCCCAGACAAATACACTATCTTCAGAGCGGACAGACCTAATGCCAGAGGTGGAGGCGTAGCAATCATTTCCAAATCCGCCCTAGGCTTTAGACCAACCGACACAGTCGCATTCACTTCCTGCGAGTTACTCACAACCAAACTACAAACCTCCCCCACAGCCACGATAACCATCCACCTCATATATAGACCCCCAGGTCCCCCGGGACCTTCGAAGAAGACATCACATCCCTCATCACCAAAATTTCCAAACCAACAGCACAAATCATGATCCTTGGAGACTTCAACCTCGGCTACCAAGACCCAAACGATGCACCTGCTGCATCCCTAGCCAATGCCCTAACCGATCACGGTCTCACTCAACTCATTGTACTCCCGACCCACCAAAAAGGCAGAACCCTTGGTTGGGTAGCAACCCACAATTGCAACACAACCTGCAAAGATCCCCAACCTCTGGCATGGACCGATCACCACATGATCCCCCTTGAGGTTAACACCAATCACGTACTGCCCAATAAGCACCCCATGGCACCAGCATACCCGACCAGGAATAAACGCAACATCACTGCTGAAGCCCTACTACCACTGGTCTTACCTACCCTCAATGCCCTCCCAGCTAACGCTGACTTAAACCTGCTGATTGACACCTTCAATGATTCCATGGTCAAAGCAATGGACACCGTTGCCCCCTTGAAAATACGCAAAGCTAAACCCAAAGCTCATCTGAACTCGTGGTACACCCCTGAGCTCAAACTACTTAGAAAAAAGAAAGCTAAGGCTCACCACACCTGGAAGACTAACCCCACTGCGGAAAACAAATCCAACCTCACTAACTTATCCTCACTTTACAAAAGCGAGATAATCCGGACCAAAAAAGATAATTACAACACCAGGATCACTCAGGCAGGATCCTCCACTAAAGAATTATTCAAAATTCTGAAGGAACTAGAAAACCCTATTTCGCCCCCGGAAACCTGCCTGAAAGACAAATCCTGGTGCACCAACATCCAGAACGCCCTCAACAATAAAATTTTAGGACTCCAAACTAAAATCGAAAACAAACGGCAACAACTCAACAACAATGTCACCAACCTTAACCTACCCACACCTAACTACACTAGCGCAGGCTTCTCGTTCAAAAAAGTCACCACACCGGAAGTTCAAAAAATCATCACATCCCTGAAACCCTCTAACTGTAAAGGAGACAGCTGCCCGGCTCAAATCATAAAAGATGCAGCCAGATAGCTCTCCCCCTTCATCACCAAACTCATCAACCTATCCTTCACCAGTAGCTCCATCCCCAGCAACTTAAAACAATCATGGGTTCTCCCCCTCCTGAAAAAACAATCCCTCGACCCGGCCACACCCACAAACTACAGGCCCATCACCACAGTCCCCTTCCTACTGAAAATCCTGGACAGACTCGCCTACATCCAAATTCAGGAATACCTAGAATCCAACCAACTGCTAGGAATACGTCAATCTGGCTTCAGACCTCAACATGGAACTGAAACCGCCCTTGTTGATCTCAAAAGCCAGATTGATGAAATTAAAGACAAAGGCAATGCCGCTATCCTACTCCTCCTAGACCTCTCAGCGGCCTTTGACCTGGTCAGCCATGAGGTCCTCTGTAATCACCTTGCCACCGCAGCCCACTTCTCCTCCCCTGCCATCACATGGATACAATCCTTCCTGGCTAACAGAACCATACAAGTCTTTTCCACTACAGCTGCAGCAGACCCATTCCCCATCACATGCGGGGTCCCACAAGGTTCCTGTGTATCCCCCACTTTGTATAACATATTTACAAAGCCTCTATTCGACCAACTGGATCATCTGGGTGTCACCTACACAAACTACGCAGATGACACCCAGATACTCCTCACTATCTCTGGTAATTACCAAGAAGACTCCGCCCGGATCAACAAAATATTCTCCATCATTCAGGCATGGATGGCCTCCCAGGGTCTCTGCCTGAATGATGAGAAAACAGAGCTCCTAATTGTCGGCTCCCCCAACACTCTAACTAAACTTGACCCTTGCTATAATAACATCACCATCGATGGTCATCCCATTCCCATAGCCAAAAGCGTAAAAACCCTTGGCTTCTATCTAGATGCCAACACCAACCTCAGCAAACACACCAATATGACCGCCTCAGCCGCTGCCTATACCGGCAAGCTCATTAGGGCCAGCAGACCCTTCCTATCACCCAACAGCTGCCTCACCCTTGCCAGGGCCCTAATACAATCCAAACTGGATTACTGTAACAGCCTGTACCTAGGCGCTAATCAATCCGTACTCAATAAATTGCAGGTAATACAAAATAACGCCTTACGTGCAGCCCTCAACATTCCCAGACAAGAGCATATCTCTGCCACTAGGAAAGCCTGCAAATGGCTTTCCATACGCCAAAAAATTGATCTAAAATCATCTGCCTCACGTACAAAGCCCTCAATCACCTAGCACCACCTTATCTAGCCAATAAACTCACCCTGAAACCTGCCACCAGATTCACCAGATCCTCCAACACTCTTTGCCTACTAGTGCCCAGGTTCCACCTAAAAAGAGCGGGAGGGGTAAGCTTCACAGTGCTTGCCCCCCAACTCTGGAACTCCCTACCGCTTAACATCAAAACTGTCGAATCCTTCCAGATCTTTAGGAAGCAGGTCATCAGCTGGCTGCTAAACAAAGAATAACACCACTAACTCTAGACCCGTGCGGATACTGGTTTAGACACTGTATTTATTCTGAAAATTGTATATTGTACGCATTACATATGTTCTGTTTATTGACCACTGTATATATATGTATATATTATAAACCTGTACGAAGTATGCAACACACAGATACTTCTCAACTCTGTAACCAAATTCTTAAGCGCCCTTCTACCTCTGGGTTTGGAGCGCCATACAAATAAATAAACAAACAAACAAACAAACATAGAATACTGTGAACGAACAGAGCTGATTAGTGTGGCAGAGTTAGTGTTACTCAGTACTACCAATTATTAGCGATTATAGGTATAAACTCAAACTTTCAACGCAAGCCGCTACGTTCAGTTAATTGTAAACAAATAGTTGTAACTACATAGGTCACGTGATAATGTTACTGTCTCGTGAAGGGGAGGTAAGCTAACGTGGTCTGTACAATTATGGCAATAAGTAACAGGTTAAGGTGGGTGTCAACAATGTATGGGCAACAAGAAATAGCACATGGTAGCAGGTAAACTATACGTGCGAGAGGCAGTTCATACCTATGCAGCTGAATACTGCCAGTGCTGGATTACAGTCAGCAGTAAAGACTTGTGAGTGACTCCAATAGATCTGAGGATCTGGCTGGAGAATAGGTGTATCTTGTCGCACACACCAGCGCACAACAGGTGCAAAACAGGGCCTTATCCTTGGGTCTTCCCTGGATGGGCCGCAGGTGAAACAGAAATAGAGCTGCGCTGCTAGGCAATGTGATTGTGTACCATGCGGGCAGCCATTTTAGGATCAGCCACGCAGGCCAAGCGAGAAGAAAGACAGAATGGTGGTGCTTCAGGTTTCGGCAGGCAGCAGCGAGGCAAATGGCAGATATGCTGTGCCAGAAGCAGTCTGGAAGCACACAGTGAGTGCTATGTGAAGCAAGTGCTCACCTTCGGTGAGATTGCTGTGTAGATGTAACGAAGTATGGTGGCGGTCAAATGATATGGCTGAAGTGGATCAGCAGAATTGGATGTCGTCGCTGCAGCTAGGGAGTAGAGCTCCTGACCTCTGCATGCATCTAGCATAAGGTACATGTATGTGTTTTTAAAGTGGTATGTTTACAATGGAGTACTGGCAAATATCTTAAACCCCCACTGCTACAAGCCAACCCCACAATTTGGAATAAGATACAGAGTATGTTCTTTTCTTTTATATAAAGAAATACATCAGTTAAATGCAGGTGATCCCATTTCCTGCAATGCTGGGGAAATCCCTGCAAAGCACTTATAATCAAATCAGACTACAATAATTTATGAATACACTGTGGCAAAATGTGTAGTGTACACATTCATACACACATCGATATACATATAATCAAATATGAATTATTCTAGTAAATGTGCTCAATTATTTTACTATACAATTCACATCTAAATACTTTTTTCAGATATGAATTCAAATGTTACAAAATATACAATTAACAATTATTATTTCAAATAAGCGGGCACAAATATTACCTTCAATATCCTATTGGTCTGAGCACAGAACATTCTATCCGAACATTCTTATATTGTATTCACAACCTAAAAATAAATTCACATGGCTTTATTTTATCTTTGATGAATGACATATTATGTTTCAAATTGTTTTACTTCCTTCTAAAAGGGAGGAAAACCTTTCAGGGACTGAACAATTGTATACTAGGTTTCTAAATCAGATTTCCTGTAGCATTCTGCCATTTTGTATCCTTTGGAAATGATTCTACTTAATGACTTTTATTTATAAAGGAGTAGATTCATACACCAAGCCTTTTTAATTCCTTTACCACATCAGTGAAATCAAATTAAGAACCCACAGATTCCTAGAGTGACAGCATTTTATGATATTAGCCCAAGGAATTAATGGTATTGCATAATTTGGGAGATAAATACCCACCTTTTCAGAACTGTATTTGTAAGGCAATTATATTTAAAAACAGTGAGGCAGAAATTCACTTACATTTTCAGTTCGTTCAATTAAATTGCATTGGCAGGACTGAGACTGCTGGGATGCCTCTGTGTCCCTATTTAGTTAGTTCTGTCCACTGATTGGAAAAGAAAGGCACTGGGTATCTTATTCTACTCTGTCACCTTTGGTCGCAGAAAAGATATTGGCCTACTCTGGTCCCCTTCTGGTTTGGTTAAAAATCCTTCGTGGACCTAGTACTCCTTCCCTTCCCCAACTTTGGCATATGTTGGGGTGTGTGTTTCAAAGCTGTGAGAAAATTATCCAGTTCCTTTTTTTCTATAGGAACAACACTTTTTATACTAGCCTACAGTCAACCCTTCTATCATCATTTGACATTACGGTTTTGATTTGATCGGTCATGTGACTGGTTTTTGTCTCTATCCAACAATCACATAGGGCCCCTGCTTCTTGTTTCAACTGACCCATTGAAATTGATGTGTAATAAGGGTGATATATGGTTGGAAACTACCTCCTAAGGAATGAGTACTGATACTGAGCTGAAATATTCAATTGTTAATATAATTACATATACATTTTAAAATTACTTAATTACATGCATTGAATCTATTAGATTATGCTGAAATCTGTTCTGTGTTCATTGTTTCAGTTAGATGAATGGTTCCAATTTTACATTCAAACATCTGTTTTTCAAAGTTCATTTTATTTGTGCACGTTACTCAAACTTCTACTGTACATCAGCTAAGTTTCATATTTCATTATCAAATACTATTTGACTTGACAAAAGAATAACTTAATAATCAATTCTCCATTAATGAAGTCCTAATGAACAAGTGCACACTGTTTTTTGGAACTTCTGCTTTCCAATGCCATGTGGTCTTCTGCGTACATCTGTTTCTGAAAAGCATTTTACTTGTCTGGGGAAATGTCGTCTGTCATGGTAATGGTTTACTGGAACTGGGTTTAGAGAGACAAGACTATATGTTGGCTGAATTGCAATTCATAATTCTTACATTTCTTGATATTTTGTGTTTGAAATCAAAACAGATTGTCTTGAAAAAGCACTGTTTTTCTGCCTATCATACATGCAATGATCTAGGAGGCAGGCGAATAGAGGTCTGCAAATTATTGTTAGAGGGCTGGCTAGTGGAACCTTTTTACTAATACGTGTTGCCAACTCTGATAATGCATTTTTGTTTGGTTACTTTGAGGCACATTGGATGCAAAGAGACTGGCCTACAGACTGTCCTACAACTGAAACAACAATGGCAAGAGAGGTCGCAGAGCAGAGCTGAGCTGTGGAATGCTTAATATGTCAGGTTACCCAGGCCATTTCAAGCCCCTCCTGAGAAGTTCACAGCTGACGACACTGCTGGCTCTAATCCCAAGACCAGAGACTGCCTCACAGATATGTGAATGAAAGCCTTCCACAACTGCAGACTATGATCCAAAATGTACCTGACGTGCATTATGCCTGTTGTTTTATGGATGGAGAATGGATTTAGCCACTTGGTTTGCATATAAGAATGAATCAGGCCTGCGGTTAGAGCAGTAAGCAGCCCTCTGATGCACTGGTGTGTTTTGCATTACAGCCCATTTCTCTCTACTTCTGGTCTCCTGTGTATTATTTGTGTCTGAGTGCCTGGAGCATGTCGTGGGGTGGTGGCAGGGTGAGCCTGTAACATATGTGTTTTGTTCTAATTAAGCACAAATGTCATATGGTGCGAGGTTCTGTGTGGGGGCAAAAAGTCAAATAATGATATACGCTCTTGTGAAGTTCCTTGAGGCGATCCTTGGAAAAACTAGACAAAAAGGATAACAGTGACCAGAAATCACCTAAAGGAAAATGGACTGTAAAATGAGTAGGTTTTTTAGACAAAACAGGAGGATGTGTATGATGTTGGTTAAAAATGTTGCAATGGACTAAAATGCCAAAGTAAAAAAAAAAAGTTCATATCAATTCACTGGATTTCAATGGTGTACGAGATGCATTCTGTCACGTTAAAAAGAGAACATGTTTAACTTTGACCAGTCTGCCATCTAAAAATGATATAATAGTATATTTGTCTATTAACATATTACAATAATTCTGACTAATGGAGCTTTTCAATGAACATATACAATTTGCTCAATTCAAACTCAAAGTCCATTTGAATTCACTGGATTTAAATGCTGTACAAGGTGCATTCTGTAACATTCAAAATAGAACATGTTCAACTTGACCAGTCGTATTATAATACTCGTTAAACAATGTATTGGCCTATCACGAATATAATAATAATCCTGGTATTATTAGAATGACTGTTCTCATTTTCAATCATGATTATCAGTCAGCCAATATGATTATCCGGATCCATTAATCCATTAAACACATACAAAATACAAAAACACAAACATTGATAAATATACAATAGCATAATACAAACAATTATTTTAAAAAAAACCCATACAAAATCAATAATGCAGAGTACATACTATGGAGTCCCTAAATTGAAACACTCAAAAAGGGAACATTTTCCAGAACCTAGTCCTGAACTCATTGGGGGAGATACTACATCTGAATGTAGGATGACTTATTATACTTTTAAATACTTTTAAATCCAATTAAGTTAACATCCACTTCATATAGTGCATGGCTCTTTTTAATAATGATAATAATGGCCACACTTTTAGAACAGAGTCAGCAGTCAGAAGAAACAAAGTTAATATTGTCTTCCCATAACACCGGCAGTAAAGTTGACCATCTGATGCTGTTATATCCAGGGCAAAACAATGACAAATGGACCGAATCCTCTTTGACGGCACCACACACTGGGCACCCCGGCAAATCAGGGTACCATTTCCATTTAGCAGTAGTCCCCCTCAGCTGAAGACAATCAAATCTTGCACGGGTGATCAGGCAATTACTTTTCTTCATAGAGCACCAAATTATGTAAGGCTGTAAACTCATTCACCTGGCTGATCACTGTGTGTTCCTTATCAGAGTTAGTTGCAACCGTCACCAATGGATCGTCATGCGGATCTGCAAACAAGAAGGCGGGGTGGGATGGTCAGGTGAAGGGGGAGTAGGAAAGTGAGAGAAGTGGTGTGCTGTTGGCAGCTTCAGTTCGGCTTTCGCTGTTTGCTGAGCTTTGGTGTGAATATCGGACCGATGCAAGATATTGTGTGCTGTTGGTGCATTTCATGTGTTGTTTGTTTGTTGTTTTGTCGTGGTGAAGTGCATGCAGTTTGCTGAGTGAGAAGATAGTTGTGTGGATTTTCATGTGAGTTGGGTATGCAGAGATTTGAACATAGGGTTAGTGGGTTATATCTCTCTTAGTCCTTGTACATCTTGTTCTATGTATCCAGTTCTCCTATAGGTAGGCATATTGTCCACTCTATGCCTAAAACATAAAACATGTTTTATTTATGTAATTATTTATACACTTTGGTACTTGCCATATAAATTAAAGATATACTATCTTTTACAGAAAGAGCATCGGTTTCCGTTTCCTGTGTTAGCCATATTTGCCTGAATTTGTTGTGGAAAATAGAAGATGTGCATGGTGTTCATGTCTCATATTTAGAGCATGGTAATTTCAACATTGTTACTGTTTTTGTTAACATGCCTGTGTGCTAATATCTTTATAGGCATCACCTACAAACTACACATGTGTCTTATTAGTCCACTGCTATTGTAACTACCTTGCCTTTGCTGAGGAAGTTATTTGGGCTTTTGGGCCATTAACAACAGGAATAGCCCATGGATGTCAACTTTAAGGTCAAATCTTTACAGAACATAGAAGGAGACATCATTTTGCTGACGTGCAATGTAAAAACATGTCATTAGTATATATGTATGATGAGGAACCCATAATAGGGCTGCTGGATCAGATTAGGGGAACACATACTGTGGAGATCCTTTGGGAGGGTCTAGAGCACACTCTAGAGCTCTGCTGCAGCATCATTGGTGCTGGGGAGGTTCTGGGAGGCTTCTATCTGCAGAGGAGTGGAACAGTGAAGTGATGGAGGTGGTGGTTGTGGAGCGCACTGGCATTACTGTGTATAATGAATGGTGGCTGTGCAGCAGACAAGACTGTGTGTAGCTGATGCTGGCATGCAGAGAACCCTGATGCAAGCCAAGAGCCAGAAGAGCCAATGTGAACAGCAGACATAATGCAAATCCCTCCAACTTAGCCTGAGATGTATCCAGCTTTGCAATGTAAAATAGTCATGCAGGTAACAGTCTGTGGGGAGTGGGTGGGAAGAGCCGCTGTTTATGGGAGTTTGAAACTGTTCTACTACACACGTACCCACTGGATACAGCCGGTGGGGTGCTGGCCTGCAAGGAGATGGTGGTGTGCACTTGGAGCAGATCAAATCCAAGATGGCCACCCACATTATTCAAAGTATTGCCCTGATGATTTGGCCAGTAGATTAGAACAGCAATAGTTGATTGGTGCAGATCTAATTTATTCCGCTGGTACGTCTGTGCCAAGTCTGTTTCCAGTCTTTCCTAAAATGATGAAAACATTCATTGATTACTGGTACAAAAATGTCATCAAGCTGTTCAATGAAAGCAATCTGTCCCCGAGAGGTTAGTGTGTGAAATCTACTGAATGGCTTTTTTTAATGGAATATAAGAGGTAACCTCTAAATCAGAGCAAAGTACTAACGTTGGATTGAGGAGGCGCAATAATATTTTTTCTTGATATAGTTTCTCCCCACTAATTCATACATTGCGTTTGCTAGTCCGTGTTGGTACCTTATATGGACGATACAGTTTTACAGTTTGTTTACTGCTAAGCTGCGGTCTTAATGTAGAAATTATGCACAATTATAGATGTCTTAATTTTATTTTTCACAGAGCAGTCTGGTGTAGGCCAGGGTTTTGACATGTTGTAATGTGTCAACTGCTCACACGCGCATGTGGGTGTAAAATCTACATCCCATCTTAAAAATACTGATGCATAAAGGAAATCTTTAAGAGCACAAACCTTAGCAAAAACAAGAACAGTTAAATGGGTGTGACTTCCATTCGCCACAATTGGCCCACTACTGAACCAGTTATTTATTGTCAGCACCACCAATCCAAATTTGTGCCAACAAGTTGTAAATATGCATGGTATATATATATTAGATCATAAAAATAAATAGGCAGAGACAACATTTCCTATCTGTTTCAAATTATACGGAAGTAAGGCATATACATATTGTGCTGGTTCCCTGCTTTTGAAACTGTCGAACTGAATACATACACCAGAGTCTTAGGAAACAATCTCTGTATTTACTTAACATTGGTAGTCAACAAAGATGTACTTTGCAACAGAGAAACAGCGCATAATAGTAGTCTACACATTCGCAGGTGATTGGCCATCTTCAATTGCATTTTATGCCGTGGTTGCCGGGTGAGTCGCAGCCGATTTCGTAAAATGCGGTACTATTTTGCTTTACTTGAAATCGCCTCTTTTGTCCGGCTCCTCGAGAGCAGGCAAGAAACTGTCAGATGTCGCGAGCGCGAGAACAATCTTCGAAAATGTCATAGAAAATGACGGTCTGAGAGCTTTTCGGGATCTGCTGCCAAAAAGGACGCTTTCTGATTCTCAACCAGCTGTCTTGTTCCGAAAACTGGCTCTGTGACAGCCCCTAATGTACCCCAGGATGAGGCAACTCAACTGCTATAACCGCAGAGAGCAATGGGGCTTCTTTTCTAGCTGATCCTCTTCCTAAAAAAAAAAAAGCATATTAAAAACAGAACGTTTGTTTTTCTCAGTGCGAAAATTACAGGTTTAACATCATTCGAATCTTAACTAGCATCAGTAATGGACGCAGGTGTTTCCCGGTCTGTACCATTTATTTCTCAACTGTTAATAGCCTCTTTCTCCTGCTAATTCTCTGCTCAGAAGTTTCCAAATCTCAACGCCAGTGGGGAGAATTAGCCAGCCTGGCTGTGCTCCTATTGGTCGAGGAAATTGGCATCCATTCCGCGCAGCCCTGAAACACAACACAACGATTTTCCACTGAGGATGCACATTTTCTTTAAAGCATTTTGCATGATTATGTGTAACTACTTTCAAATTGCTGGCAGGCGGTGCAACTGATTTGTAATGTTCATATACTGTGTTAAATGGTCACAGCATTTTAAAATTATAAATAATAACAACTGCCCGTCATTGGCTGAAGTAAAATGTTTGACAAAAATTACTTTCAAGGCTCTTACATTGAAATTAATATTGTCAAATCTGCAATTTGTGGCTTTGAAAGAGGTTTGTGTCGCCCTCCTAAAATAGTGTGAGCTTATTAAAACCCCAAAAAACTAAGGATCCTCGATTAGAAGGTAGAAGGACGAACTTAAGCGAGTTTCTTGCATATCTCAGTTAATTACATGGACGCGGTAGCGTCCATGTAGTTATGGTTAATTTGGTGTTTCCATAGGAAGAGCATTTTTTGGGCTGCTTATAACTTCGCTCCCTCTGGACGAATCCTCACCAAACTTTGCAAAAAAAAAGTATATGGCCCACTCTGAATTGTTTTGCAAAGTTTGGAGAGGTTTGGTCCAGGAGGGGCAAAGTTATAGGGGGGTCCCAAAACGTTTGTTTTTTCCCATAGACATAATGGGAAAAAACTTTGCGCACGCCTACAGCCCAAACCGCTGGAAGGATTTACACCAAATTTGCTGCAGGAGCGGGGGCTTGGTCCCGAAAGCGTGCTTTTGCAAATTTGGTGTAAATCCTTTCAGTAGTTCTTTTTAAATGACCAAAATGTAAGGCAAAGAAATTAGTGATATCTCCGTTCGCTCTGCGGACAGACGTCCCTGTTCGCTCCGCAGACAGCGCCCCGATTGGCCAAGCGGCTTGCGTGATGTCTGCGGACATGCAACGTGTTTGCTGATTGAACGGCGTGATGCGTGAAGCGCGTCAGATTTTTTGTGGCACCCACCACATTGCATTCGCCGACGACTGCAGACAGCGCGGTGAAACTTGGATTAAAATTTGTATTTAGTGGAGTGTGTTGGTGTGTAAGATTGTTTGCGGAGGGTGGGGGAGTATGAGATAGGTTCAATGTTCTGTTTTGTTTATGTGCTAGATGCTTTTGTTGTGTTCGATTTGTCTGCGGACAACATGGCTGTTCTGAAATTTTCTATATAATTTAAATGGTGGGGTGTTCTGAGGACAGAGTATGTGTCCGTTTTGTTCTCAAGCAAGCTAAAATTGAGCTAAGAACACTTGCGGTGTCCTTAAATGTTCGTACATAAACGAAATGGAGGTGTCCTGAGGACGCTGTCCGTATTGTACTCTGGCAAGTTGAATGTGTTCAAAGAACACTTGTGGTGTCCTGAAATGTTTGCAATTAAACAAAATGGGGGTGTTCTGAGAACGCTGTTCGTATTGTTCGTTGTCAGGTTGAAAGTGTTCTAAGAACCCTCTTTATGTCCGCTGACATTACAATTTCCTATGGGCCTTAACCGACTTTTTGTCCACTAAACAAACAATAAATCAGGCTGCTGTGCGCCGCGCCGCATTATGTAATAATCCTATCACTTGCCCCATCGACCTGGCTGACCTGCTTTTGCAACACTAAATCATATCTCGCGCCCCTAAGCCTGACATTATCAAAGCATTCATATTCCCCGTCTCTCTCCGTGACCTTACAGGGTGCGTAGCCAAAAGCACCCAGTCGTCTCAGTCCTACGCGACTTTACACAGAACCCAGAAAACAACACACATCATCTCACAACACAGCGCGCCACAATTTGGAATATGAAACTGTGATTTAAAAGCAAACAGCAACATTGTACATTTCGTAATGTACATTTATTTGTTATCAAATGTTTAGAGAATATTCAGCGATTTGCATTTGTCTTTGCTGTCGATCCGCAAAAGTTCATCTTGAGTCATGCGCTGTTCCTTGGCGCTACACAGGGTGTTGGTTTATGATAAAAGGAGCACTATGGTCGCACTGATAATCGGAAGGCTGTTCCAACAACGAGGCATTATGGATTATAAAATGCTAGCATATTAAAAATGGCAGTACACGTTTAAGAAGCGACAACAGAGCAACCTAATCATTGTGGGGTTTATTTAAATACTACTGCATTTGCATGTGAATGTATGCATATGGATGTAATGAGTTTGCATCTGTGCATTCGCGACTTTCATTTAAAAAAAGGGGTGAGCTCAATGAGAGGCTATAACAACCATTCCCTCTGCAATCACCCATCATGCACCTGGTGAATTATGCAAATTAGGTTATGATGTCATTTAGCTACTTCTAGCTACTTTTATGACGGCCAATAGCTACTTTTCTTACTAAGGAGTTGCCAACACTGCTCCTACGCGACTTCATACAGAATCCGGAAAACCACACAGATCATCTCACAACACAGCGCGCCACAATTCGGAATAAGAAACTGTGATTTAAAAGCAAACAGCAAGATTGTACATTTCATAAAGTACATTTATTTGACATCAAATGTTTAGAGAATATTCAGCGATTTGCATTTGTCTTTGCTGTCGATCTGCAAAAGTTCATCTTGAGTCACGCGCTGTTCCTTTGCACTACAAAGGGTGTTGGTTTATGATAAAAGAAGGACTGTGGTCGCACTGATAATCGGAAGGCTGTTCCAACAACGAGGCATTAGACCACCATAACGGTTGGTATGTTGCTTCTAGCCGCTAGTACCGCGTAAGGGCATATTGGTCCTTGGTGATTGTCCCATAAAATGGTGAGGGTCATGAAGGTGTTTACTAGGAGCTGCAACTGGCAGTTAAAAAATCAGTCGGCCGGGGTCTGAAAATCGTGGTATTGACAGTAGGGAAGGATGTACCTGTTTTAAAAACATAAATTAGTGTCACCAGCCGATCTTCATTAAAAATATTCATTTTATTTATTAGGGCGTGAAACTATTTGCTAGCGAGGATAGTGCAACGGAGTATGTTAACTTATTAACACTAACCCACCCTCTCTCCTCTGCCTTTTTCAGAGCCGTCTGAGTGCCAGGGGACCACTTCGGCGGTGATAGTGCATGGTACAAAACAATATGCCACATTGAACGAACAAGTACAACTAAACCGGGCTTTAATGCCACACTATTGTTATTATATTCCGGTATAAAATAATCTAAAGGGTTACTTACATTATATTGGCATTTTCCATTGTCTACGCGTAATGCAGTCCCTAAATACAACTCCGTCTGTGCCAACGATCTTTCTCATAGTGATATAATATATAAAAGCGGTTTCGTTTCAGAAATGTCATCCTTATCGTCTCTTACGTTACTGCACCCCTACTTCAAAATAAGTCTTTTGGCACAATCCCTGTCTGTCAAGGTCAAAAAACAATAGAACCTTATAGTGCGAGTCGTGAGCCACTTTGGCCCACGAGCAAAAAATGGAAGCAGCTGACCTTCACTGTGAACGAGCATACATTCTTACTTTGCAACATTCTGTGTAAAGCCATCCCTGAGAAGTTGCTTTTTACACTCCATCTTTGTATATTGTCTGCGTGCTAATGAAAAAAGTTTGTTAAAGCGAGGTTATGGTTAAGTTGCGCAACTAAAAACCTATGAAATTCAGTAAAAAAACTTTGTTAAAGGGACGTTATGGTTAAGTTGCGCTACTAAAAACCTATGAAATTCAGTGAAAAAACTTTGTTAAAGGGACGTTATGGTTCCAAGTAAAACCAAAAAACCCCTGAAATTCGCCAGTTATGGTAAACTAAGCAACCATAACTCGCGCCACCACCGTACACTGCTAAGACTAACACCCAGGACATCAAAGATGACATCACAAATGTCATTGATGACATCACATGTCTGGCTCCCTCCTTTTTCCTTTACTGACATATCTAGGCCACATGGTTTTCTTCAGTAACAGTCAGGAACTAAAAATTGTAAACATACTATATTTGTAGACTTCTCCTTCAAGTAGGTTCTTACAGTAATTCCCTTAGAGTCCAGTCACATCATATGAAACATATACATAGGGGAAGACACAAGGTTGAAAGACAGCAATCCTAATTGAATAAAAGGTTGTTGTTGGCAAGTGAGAACTGTAAGAGTTTTTTGTCCTTTCCACATGACAATAGTGTGAAGCTGATTTGTTTGAAAACAGTAGTCTATACTGTCCAGAATAAGTTGGTGATCTATGGAAGTTTATAGTGCTTTGACATCCAACGTTGCCAGTAAGAAGTCTGAAACCCATTTTATTCCTTCCAGAATTTGCAGTGTGTGCCTTGTGTCACTTAGCTATGATGGTATGGTAGGCACCTCTTTTTGGATTACATTATTAATGTATTTGGATACTCCATGTATCAGAAAATATAGCACAATGAACACTAAATGTACCAACTTAGCCTTGATAAAGATCCAGTGAGGTCAAAACATGTGTCGGCTGACCACCAGAACCAAGCAAATGAAATGCATGCAACCAATTGCGGACAAAGAGCCTAAGAGTTAAAATTCTTATCAAATTCTTTTCGAGCACAAAGTATCTGGGTTCAAACATGCTCAAATTCTGAACACGAGGTGTGGCCAACAACTCACCCACCCGTGACCTTGCAGCTGACTAGTCCAATGATGGTCGCAACTTTCAAGTGCAGAGCAAGTGTAGTCAAAGCCTAGTTCCCAACTGTTTCTACTAGTAATGAAAATCAAGTTGCACTTGGAACACCCACAACACGCCCCCACACAAACCAAAATCAGTGACATATACCAACATTAGCAGCTTCCTTATCTCCATCGTGCCAGTACCCCAGCGATATTGCAAGTCGTCGCCCCACAATTCAAGGCAGCAGACTGGTAAAATTTTTTACGATCCACTGTAACCCAAGTCAGCACCTCACAAATCTACATTCCATTCACACACTGTATTCCATTACATTCATGGCAAAACTCGGCTAATCTGCATACAAATCCCCATCATTCGAGGCTGCACCCTGCTCATCTGAATATGATCACCCCTATCTACAAGCAGCACCTCAACTACATACTATCACCCCTAAATTGCTACATATACGTTACCTTTGCACGCTGGTTCCTTTCCGCAATGTACTTTGCATCTCCAATCATGTGGTGGGCTCATTCAGAAGGTTTGTGTATGACTTTTCCCAACATGAAGATGCATGTTGGAATCCATGAATTCTATTATGTTTGCGCTTGACTGAGTGAGATATTTCATTGCGTGGCCCTTCCCTCAACACGCCAACGTTATTTCCTGTTCTTACTCATTTTGCTAGGAGAATGGTGAATATGCATGTTCCGCCCTCAAGTTATTTCTTTGTGTAGGCCCATCCCACGCTTTGTGTGCAGTAGAGCGCTTTGCGCGACACACCATATAAAGTCATGACAGACCCGCGCAAAGTCCTGGAAAGACACAACATGTCTGATCCATGAATCAGAAAAAGGAGTTTTGCACACTGAAAAGTGCACAAAGTCACTTTTCAGCGTGCAAAATATTCTATGAATCAGGCTCTAAATGGCAAGTGGAAGAGCATGCCAGGTCTTAGAGGCCTGACCTGAGGAGCTACCTCACCTCCTGTATTATATTTAAAACATGTACATTCCAGATGTTGGTATTCAGAATATCAAAAATGTCTCTGGAAATTGGAGGCAAGCAGTTTGAAAGTGAGGAATGCTGTGGCCATGCCATGCAGACATTTACATTTTGGGGCAATGCTCTGAAATAAAAGTCTGCTCTAGACAGGGAGCCAGTGAATTGGGCACCATAGAAGCAAAATGAATTATTTCTTGCAAACCAAAGGTCAACTGCACAACTCTGTTGTTAACAGAGTGGAAACGCTGAATCTGATAAACTGGGAATTCAGAGTTGAAGGGATTTACAAAATGATGTACTCTATGAATAAGAGAGCCCACCGATAATGTTATTTACACTGAATAAGGTGGAAAATGTGTCTCAGTTGGGGCAACTTTGAAAATGAACGTTAGCTCTGTAGATTTGTATTAGTCAAAACTTGTGTTCTATCTAATCTAAAGACTACAGTTTCCTCAGGAAATGTTTCTTTTGCAAATTAAATACATCCACTCCAATAGCATGAAATAGTTTATGTTTTCCCTTTGCTGGAATATCGACTGAACCTGCTGACGACTGGCCCTTTGACTTTCTGAAAATATCCATCACGCCTCCTCATCCTCCTCCTGCTCCTGAACAATATCCTATGTTTCGGGGTCAACATAATACTGTAAATTGGGTCCCCCATCTATTGGTGGTCTTGAGCTCAACAGACTATGTTGGACATAGGTTGTTTTTTTTTTACTTCCTTATATGCTTGAACCACTGGAATATCAGAGAGCACTTTGTCTTAATGGATGTCTTTAGTGACCACCATGATCTCAGATTAGTAATTAAGTGGGAAGTAATTAAGTGGGAAAATAGAACAGAAACACTATTTATCTTGGCAAATCTTGAAATAAACAATACTTCTACAAAAAGAATCAAATGGATCTCTATTAGCCCAGCCCTGATGCATCAAAAATTACAGCTTCAAATATCCTTCTTTTTGGGTGATTATTGGCTGACGATACAGATCCACATCAAATCATAACCACTTTTGCATATCTGATCCCAAAAGTCACAGAGGCATTTGTTGTGACCCCAAAGCTGTAGGGAAATAAAACAGTAAATAAAGGCAGGATCAGGGTCAAATGCAGAAATTCCAGGATAAACCTTTTGCAATACCTAAACAAATGACTTCAAGCAAAATCTCAAGTTCAGGGTGATAGAGCAGCCTACAAAAAGACTTTAGAGAATAGGAAAGCATAACTAGACCACAAAACATGGCTTTACTTATAATCAGTATTTCTTGAGGGTGACTCCAATATTTTTGGGAAATTATCACAAAGGTCCCTATGTGTAGCCGTACATTCCCAGGCCTGGAGGTAATGATCCCATATCATGTTTGGATCGATCATTGTAAAACTGTACAAAAGCCCAGACTCTCTTCAGAAAATTGTGAAGATTACCCCTAAACATTTCTTATACCCCTTTAATACCACCAACCACTGGGCCAACATCTCACTCGCATTTTCTGTAAAATAATTGTCACAGGCGATTAGACTACAAGCACACATTAGTTCACCAGGCCCTGATGGCATCCTAGCAGACCTCTTACCTCTTTCCAGATCTAATTGAGGTATCAGTGCCAATACTCACGCAAGTTTTCAATGCAATTGCATAATCCCCATCTTCAAAAAACGGAAGCAGAATTCACCAGAAAGCATACAGACCCATCTCTCTACTAAATACATCACTCTAGATCTTTGGCAGGTGTTTATTAAACAACCTAGAAGCATGAGCAACCGATAACAACATCCTTTCACCTATTCAATTGGGATTTCCCCCTGCTTTGGGGACCTTGGAGCAGGATCTAAATATCTACTTACTGCTGGTCCATTCACTATTCGTAAACCAGTTTATTTGTTGTTCATGGAGCTGAGCACAGCCTTTGACAGGGTAAATAGAGAGAAACTATGGGTATTGCGCAGGTCCATGAAATGCCCCCAAAACATAGGGGACATACTGATAAATATGCACGAGAACAATGAGGCTTGTGTAAGGAGCAGAGGCAATGGCCACTGCACTCTGTGGTTCCCAATCAAATCTGGGGTGCAACAGTGAAGTGTGTTGTCCCCCCTGCTCTTTTCTATCTATATCAATGCTACTAATGACGACCTGTTAAAGAGTAAAGCTGAGACAAGGGTGGCACACTAAGCAGGACTGTGTTGTGACTGTTTGGAGCTGATTTGGAGTCATCAGTAACCCATGGTGCAAACATACCCTTAAAACCTCTGGGCTCTGGGCACTGGGCACTGAGCATATCCGCGCTTTGCCCGGCGGACTACTAAAATTGTGATGCTAAACACTGGGAAAGATACGGAAAGCCGGAGAAAGTTCAGCATTCCATCCAGGGAAAGGAAAGCTGGCTGTGGTAAGAGATATTGCCATTCTTTGATCTACCTACCACGTTTCTATTCAAAGTCTCACCTATAACACCACGTTATATTACAGTTGGTTGATATTGTACTCTTCTGACTTATCTGGCTGCCAGCAGAGTTAATTAGCACTCTGCTCCTCTCCCAATTAATAATCTGCTATATGAAATTGCAAACACCTCTGGCGGTCTGAAAGGAAACAAAAGAACCATACTCACAGCATTGGGGGAAAAACATCTCATCTTCGTAGATAGCGTACTTCCACACAGCAGCAGTTGAAACGTGTTGCCTCCAGGGCGCACACACGCTACATTAAACATCTATATGACACAAGCATCACCTAACTGTGTTGTGAAAGTTGACTTACTAAGGGAGGATTACGGAGGAAAATACCTAAGAAAAGAGAAGTGACGGGAGGTGAGTTCGAGACAAGCGCAATCACAAAATCCCAAATCAAAAATTAATTATAACTGAATAAAGGTTGACATGACTTCTGGAGAAAGAAAAAAAAATGCAGTAAGGCTCTTCGGGACAACCACAGATGCCCGGAGTGGGTTGGCTCTTATGTAGATGAAACTAGAAGCCAAGAACCACACTCTATACTGCACAGCTCACCCAATTGAAAAATAATTCCTGCAATATCTACAAAAACGCAGGTACATGCACAAAGACCAAACCAAGCTGATATACCCTCCGACATAATACATCTTTGGAAGTATACCACTATGACAAAAAGAATACAGAAATAAATAGACGACAGCTTTGGTGAAAAGAAAAGAACAAAAAGCTTGATTGATCTCCAACATGAGATCACAATGACACCATCCAGAGACAGCCAATCATCCCAAGGAAATTGTTAATCCTCTCATCTAAATGATGTACAAAAAGACAGCAGCGCAGGAAGCGACACTGAACATCGCATAAGGAGGGGAAGTTTCTCTTTAGATGGATCCTAAGCAAATGGAAACTATAGAAACACAAGTGCCCAACAAAACCCTAACACCCAGGGCACTAGGACAACACACACCAGATAAAGAGGAAAACATCCAAATAGGAGCTGCGCCTCTCTCAGCGCTGAACTTCGTCCTCAATTCCTTAGTTACAGTCTTTGAACAACTGAAGACAGAGTTTCAAATGGAAATGGAAAGGAAAAATAAATTAAAAAAAAGATAAGCAATTCTGAAGAAACAACAAAAAATACAGCAGAACTAAAAATACCAGAAGAAGAATTACAGGAAATAGCCAAGGAAGACCAAGACCCTCGCTTAGTTACTAAGGGGGGAAAAAGAGACGCAAACGGAAAAGTGCCCCCTAAAATCTTTGCAGATAAGATCATTAGCAGGAAAAAAGCTGTGGAATCCAGACAAAGCTGACAGAATTCTGAGCAGACTGAAATAATCAGTGCAAGTGTGGGCCAGCAAACGGACCCTTAAATAATACATATTGAAGATCTCCAGCACCTCGGAACAGCGATTAACAACCTCTCAAGCCTTCTAAATAAAAGAGATGAGAAGGGTGAAAAGAATAACATGAAGAGGTGCCCTTCGACAAAAGGTCCACCATGGGCTGCAATTTTCATGAAGAAGGGGCTCAAGTCCTCACCAAAGACGACTATTTCACCAACAGGAGAAGCAACCAGAAAAATTGCTCCAATATTTCTGAAATGCTCCTCGCTGGGTCACCCAGTTTCTTCGGTTACTGATGGTAGCAAAAATGGGCAGGGCAAAACAATGGCAATTGAGGAAGAGCCAAATGTTATGCCCAACAGCCATCTGCCCAGGGCACACTGGCCAGAGATTCTGCAGCCCACAATGTTGGTGGAGAATACAGAAAGTTTAGATTTTGCGATGGCAAAACTGTGGCTTAAGACAGCAAACAAGATTCTGCTGCACAACTCACTCTGTAGAGGGAGTGGCTATTCTGGCCTACTTAAATAAGATTCTAAAACTTTATCTGTTCAGGACAGGAGATATAGAATACGTGAAGTTCCCGAATAGAAGCAATTTGAAGCTTGCAGAGATGGGCTTTACTTCAACGAATGGATTGAATGCAGTACAAAACACAAAAAAGAACTGGAGAAAATTAATTTACAGGTCCTGCTCACTGCACCAGAGGAAGTCAAAAAAGCTAACGAGGAAACCAAATTTCCAAACACTGAGTGGCCCTCTGGAATCACGGGAACATCAAACCTTGCCGTAACCTCAAATGTTCCTGGGGAAACCGGAGAACAACAGGTTAACACATTAGCTGCTTTGCCCGAGATTCTCATGCAAGACCTTCAAAAACTAGGCATGGGGGTTGCAGAATCTTTAGGCAGGACAACCTAAGTGTAGTAAACTGGAATACCCACGGACCAAAAACTTTCAAAACCAAAAAACTGAGAAACACCCATTTTAGCAATATTGATATTGTTCTCCTCCAAGAGACTTGGCTAACCCATCCCACACAAATAGAGGGTTATCCAATCTCTACAATACCAGCAATCCAGAAGGGCAAGGGGCACCCATCAGGGGTCTCTTGTTGGGTATTAGCAACTGATTAAGCAAAGAAGTCATGCTAATATACAGCAACAAAAATTGTATTTTGGCATCCAAAGTTGATTCACATCCGTCATTGGGACAGGCGCAGCTTATAGAAGTGAATATCTACTGGAACCCTGCACAGATTTATCTTCTGGCCTTTCACTTCTCACTATCAACATTCATGGAAAAGATTGCCTTGGACTTTGGAGAGGCCCATGTGATCCTGGCAGGGGATTTTCACACACAATGCATTCAACATCAAAATCACAGGAAGAACTTAAGGTGGACTAAACAATCTAAGATTGGGGAACAATGGGTGAACTATTTGAATTCATGGGGACTTAGGATGCTGAATAGGGCTGTGCCAGGTGATAGCCCACTTGGCCCAACTTAGACACGCGGCAACTCCTCCTCCTCCTTGGACAACATTTTTGTATCGGAAAGTATTTTTGTAAAAAATATGAGCATGGAAACCATCTGGGGGGAAGAGAGTGACCACACCTGCCTTAAAATAGTAATTTCTGACTTCAGCATCAGGCAAGGCGAAAAGTATGTCCATGATTTGTCTCTGAAAAAAGGCAAAGCTACCCTTGTGAACTACAAAAGAGAGAGGAAGAAATTAAATGATAAACTTGCTGAAATTCCCTCGAGTGAACAAAAAGAAAATCGTCTTCCTGAAAACTTTAATGAATTAATTTGGTCTGTTCACCCCTCAAGGTCAGGGAGACCACAGAAAACTACTCATCATCAGCACTCATTCGATGAGGAAACCTGGGCTAAAAAAAAAAAATATAGGAGGGAAATTAGACACTTGCGAAAACACAACACTGACCAGCTCACACTACGAGGAGAGCTACAAAAACTGAGAAGCTCCTATAAGCAATGGTCTCTTTCTCTCGAGAAAAATCATATGCCATCAACAAGATAATGACCAAGGACAGCAGCAGAAATCTTTAGTCCATTATCAACAGCTTGGATAAAAAAACAGTACCAACATTACCCAATGTAATCTGGTTTCAGAAACAATTTGGACTGACTACCTCACCAAAAACTTCAAAAATAGCCAAGAGGTTCAAGGAAATGAGATGGAAAATGCCAAATGGGATCTTACTTTTAACACCCAGCTAATAGAAGACCTAATAACCAAAGCCTCGCCGTCTAAGGTCGCTGGCCCAAATGGC
This sequence comes from Ambystoma mexicanum, assembly GCF_040938575.1. NCBI lineage: Eukaryota > Metazoa > Chordata > Amphibia > Caudata > Ambystomatidae > Ambystoma > Ambystoma mexicanum. Next base: position 1,244,269,270 of record NC_090930.1, on the reverse strand, counting down.
TTAACCTACCAAGTCCTAAAATATAATCCTAATACCTGGGCGAACCTACTGTACCATCTTTACATCGAGATCCTTGCAAGTCATACCTTCCTGTCCTCATGGAAACAAGCAATGATTATAACATTCTACAAGGGGGACGATAGGTCGCAACGGGAGAACTATAGACCGATCGCCCTCCTTGATATTGAAAGTAACATTTTCGTGAGGATACTACTGGAAAATTGGGCCAAGAAAGCAAACATTCTATCAAAATCCCAAACAGGCTTCAGAAGGGGGATGTCACAAAATCTGTATGAAATAGCACCATTTTAACTCTCATTTGGGAGCACAACCTAACTTCAGAAATGTGGCATCTCCTGAGTAAGAACTATATGTGGCCGGTGCCTTTCTAAATCTGCCTTCATGTACTCTCAGCCCTCTGTCACTTATCCAGAACAGGACTGCGATGTTCAAAGCCATGGACCATATCTCTCCAGCTCTGGAATCTCTCCACTGTCTTCCTGTGGCTGCAAGGATCAAGTTCAAGACCCTCTGCATTGTCCAAAAAGCTTTCTGGGGCCAGGGCCCGCACTACATTCAACTCTCTCTTCCTTCTCGAGCCCTTCGCTCGGCTACCTCCAATTCTCTGAAGGTCAGTCGCTTCTCAAGGCAGAGAGTGGAGGGTAGATCTCTATCCTCCTCAGGTGCTTCCCTCTGCAATGGGCTCCCTGTCCCTCTCAGATTTGAGCCGCACCACCTGAAGTTCCAGAAACTACTCAAGACCTTCCTTTTCTCCTCTGCTTTCTCTCTCTCTCTCCACTGCTAACCTACCAGTCTGCTGCACTGACTGGTTACTTGGCTACTGCCAGCATCTCACTGGGTACCAGGCTCCTCCATGATCAGTCTCCTCTGCACTGCCTCCAGCCCTACCATGCATTTAGGGGCTGCAACTGTAACCTCTACAGCCCCTGCCTCCTTGCACTTATCCAGATCTACACTAATATGATATGATATGATAAGGCATTTGTAACGCGCCTATACACAAGTGTTTCAAGGCGCGACGAGGCAGGGAGGGGGGAAGACAGACAACGATCCTACTAGGCCAGGTGTCAGTCAGACCGCGCAAGTGCAGGGGTAGGGGGAAGGGAAAAAGTGCAAGGGGAATGGGGGGGAGTGCAGTACAAATAGTAGAATAGAAATAAAATAATAAATAAATAGGCCCAGCTGGTGGCAAGTGCAAGGTAAGTGCAGACAAGTGCTGGGGGGGGGCTGTAGTGATACAGAGACAGTCCCGCAGTGCAGGGGTTGCCAGGGAGGCAGTGCAAGTGAAGAGTGACTGGGCCAAGGACCGAGGTCGGTGAGAGTGGCCCAGTTGCAGAATCAATGCAGTTATGGTGAAGAATTTAGCAGGGGAGAGGGAGAGAGAAAGCAGAAGTGAAGAGGAAGGTTTTGAGGTGCTTCCGGAACCGGAGATGGTTCTCCTCAAGTTTCAGGGAGGCAGGAAGGCTGTTCCAGAGGGAGGCCCCTGCCGCGGAGAGAGATCTACCCCCAGCTCTTTGCTTCGAGGAGCGGCTGACCCTGAGGGATTTGGAGTCGGATGAGCGTAGGGCTCGGGGAGGAAGATATTTAGGAAGAGAGAGTTGAAGGTATTTAGGCCCCAGGCCCCAGAAGGCCTTGTGGACAATGCAGAGGGTTTTGAACTTAATCCTCGCAGCCACTGGGAGCCAGTGTAGAGATTTCAGTCCTGGAGAGATACGGTCCCTGGGCTTGACGTCAAGGACAAGTATCGCAGTTCTGTTGTGGATGAGTTGCAGAGGGCGGAGAGTGGAGGCAGGCAGATTAAGATAGAGGCTGTTACAGTAGTCCAGCTTCGAGAGAACCAGGGCTCGGGAGACAGTGAGCTTCTGGGGGAAGGAGAGGAAGGGAAGAATACCTCTGAGGAGGTGCAGCTGGTAATGTGACTTCTTAGAGACGTCAGATATATGAGGAGAGAAGGAGAGTGTGGAGTCGAAGATGACCCCGAGGTTTTTTGCCTTGCAGGTAGGAGCAGGAAGAGGGCCAAGAGAGGCCGGCCAGAGAGCTGCAGGGAAGGAGGGAGTGGTGTGCCGATGAGTATGATCTCAGTCTTACTAGCATTAAGGCAGAGGTCATTGGCAGCACACCATTCCTGGATAGCAGACAGACAGTCAGAGATGAGGGACGGAGAGGAGGAGGCCGAGGGTAGCCTGAAAATGAGCTGGGTATCGTCCGCATAGCACTGAAAGTTGGGGCAGAGGGCGGCGATGCGGTGGGCAAGGAGTGCCAGATACTGGTTGAACAGCCAGGGAGAGAGATTAGATCCCTGGGGAACGCCACAGGTGGAGAAAAAGATGTCAGAGAGGAAGGACCCAAGTTGGACCTGGGAGGGTCGATTGGAAAGGAAAGAGGTCAGCCACGCAGAGCCTGACCAGTGATACCCAGGTTATCACGGAGACGGTTGAGCAGGATGGCATGGTTGACAGTGTCAAAGGCAGAAGAGAGATCAAGCAGAATGAGAACACACGGAGTGTTGGAGTCGAGGTTCAAGAGCAGGTCCTCACGGATGTTCTGGAGAGCAGTTTCCGTGCTTCTGGCCGCTCTGAAGCCAGATTGATGGTCATGGAGACTATCAACAGCTTCAGCATGGAGGTTAAGCTGGGAGATGGCCAGTTTCTCCAGGAGCTTGCCCAGGAAGGGAGTGATGGAGATTGGGGGATATTTAGCCGGACAGGAGGGGTCGGCAGAGGGTTTCTTAAGGAGAGGGTGCACAAGGGAGTGCTTGAGGGGGGATGGGAAGACTCCAGAGGCGAAGGAGTGGTTGCAAAAGTCAGCCAGGGCAGGAGCCAGGGAGTCAATGTGGTCCTTGATAGTTTTGGAGGAACAGGGGTGAATCTGTTTAGACGAGACTTTCATAGATCGGACTTGTCTGGAAACCTCGTCAGCAGAAAAAAGGGGAAAGGCAGAGAAGGAGGGAGGAGAGGTTGCTGCAGAAGGGCCAGAGGAAGAGCAGGGAAGAGAGGGGGGGGTGATAGGAGGAGAGTGAGGACAGGATGTCCTGAGTTTTAGAGATGAAGTGGGAGGCCAGTGCAGAGGGCCTGGGAGGGGACAGGAGAGGTAGAGACTGCAGCAGGGTTGGCAAGCTCCTTGCAGATTTTAAAGAGTTCAGCCAAGTTGTTAGATGCCGCAGAGACGCGGGGTTGGATAAGGGCTCTCTTCTTGGTGAGAACAGAGAGACGGTATTGCCTTTGGAGCAGGCGGCAGGCCAGTTTGTCAGAGGATGAACATGAAGCACGTCATTTCCTCTCTGCCACCCTGCACTTGCGTTTTAGGGTGACGAGATCCGAATCATACCAGGAGTTAAATTTGGCTTTGGACAAGGATATCAAGAGTATCAGATATAGCAGAGTGAAGCAAGGAGAGGGCTGTGTCAGGGTGGGAGTCAGCCGAAGGGGGAGGGGGGGCGAGAAGGTGGCAGCGAAAGCCGCAACTGACATGCGCTTCATGGGTCGGATGACCGAGAAGGTGGGTGGCAATGATGAGGGTGGCTTTGCCTGTGGGGTAGGGAGGGTGAGGTGGGTGGATAGGAGAAAGTGATCACTCCAGGAGAGAGGATTGGAGAGAGGGAGAGAGAGGGGAAGGTCAGAAGAGATCAGAGCATCAAGAGTGTGCCCTGCAGAATGAGTGGGCCCAGACGGGAGAATAGAGAGTGAGAGAGAGTCGCAGAGGTCACGAAAGAGTCCAGTGGGGGGACAGGAGGCATCTAGGTGGATGTTGAAGTCACCAAGAAAGAGGAGTTGAGTGGTAGAGGACAGGAGTGAGGAGGAGAGGTCAGCCCACTCAGAGAGGAAAGAGGAAATTTGACCAGGTGGCCGATAGATAGTAGCCACGGTAAGGGAATGGCTAGGAGAGAGAGAGAGTCGGCAAACAAGACATTCAAAAGAGGAGTAGGTCTGCGTAGGAGTGACAGTGGCATGAATCCACTCAGGGAAGATAAGGGCTACCCCCCCCTGCACGGTTGGGTCTGGGCAAGGAGAGGATCTTGTAGCCATCAGGTAGGAGTGTGTCAAAGCTGGTGACAGAGCTGGCCGTGAACCATGTCTCAGTAAGACCGAGGACGTCAAGGTCCAGTTCCTCAAGAAGGTGACAGATATCAGAGGAATGCCTGATGGCAGAGCGAGCGTTGAGTGTGGCAATGTGGAGAAGGTTGCCATCCTTGAAGGATTTCCGGGGAGGGGTACAGATCAGAGGTACGCCCTGCGGAGGTGTAGAAGAGGGAGGTGAAGAAGGAGCAAGAGAGGGGGCAGACGGGAGGGTAGAGGCAAGGTAGCCGAGGACAGATGAGGGGGGACAGCAGGAGAGGAAAGGAAGTTGATGAGGCGTGGGAAGCGTCTATCAAAGAGGTGAATGTTGGCCTGAGGGCCTTGGACCAGGACAGTCCTATTAGCGTAGACATTAATGATGGCCTTAGAGGAGAGGAAGGAGGCCAAGAGGACATCCCAACGGGTGCCACCATTAATGGGAGAAGAGGAGAAAGGAGAGAGCACAGAGACCATATGAAGGGTCCATAGGTCAGGCGAGGGCACAAAAAAGAGGATGTCAGTAAGAGTTTCCTTGGAGCAGGCACTAGTGTAGGTGTCAGCGATAGGGAGGCCTGGGTTGGAGACCAGGATGTCCTTTTTAAACTTTTTCCTACTAGATTTGGTGAGGAGAGCAGGATAGTCAATAGAGAAGCAGTTAGAGAAGATAGGCGAGATAGAGAGCACCATGGAGTAGGGGGAAAGAGGGGGGGGGACACAGACGAAGCAAGAGCACGAAGGCAGGAAGTGAGCGGCAAGCCCAGGTTTACCACAATTAGACAGTGAGTGCGTATTAGGTAAAAATGCCACCTAAGTTTGAGAATCCTGCGAGGGGGAAAAAAAAACAAGTTTACCACATTTAGGCAGTGAGTGCGTATTAGGTACAAATGCCACCTAAGTTTGAGAATCCTGCGAGGGGGAAAAAAAAAAACAAGTTTACCACATTTAGACAGTGAGTGCGTATTAGGTACAAATGCCACCTAAGTTTGAGAATCCTGCGAGGGGGAAAAAAAAACAAGTTTACCACAACTATGGGACACGAGCAGGTGGCGAGAGAGTCCAGGCGCCTGGCGTCCCCTGCGGACACCTGCAGACACACAGGGTGCCGCAGCCGTAGGGGCCGCCCTTTGCCTGATGGGCCCTTAGCCGGGGGCTGCCGGGCAGGGGGGCTGCCCAGGAAGGGGAAGGATATAGGCAGAGGGAGGAGGGGAAGGTGGGGGTGTGGGCGGGCAGGAAGGCGGGAAGGGAGACCAGGACCAGGAAGTGGGTGGGGGTGAGCAGGCAAAACACAACGCGCGGTCACAGCGCGAATGCCAATTAAAACAAAAAAAACAATTTCACAGGCAAGGACTCACGGAGGGCCGCGGGGGCCTGGCAGGGCTTGCCGACGTCTGCTGATCCCTCAGGCCACCGGCGACTGCTCTCCAACGCTCAGCTGCACAAAGAGGCGAGCGGGGGGAGCAGCCGCCGAGTAGGCCTGGGGGAAGAAGACCAGTCAGCCAATCAGAGGGGGGGTGGGCAGGCAGGCAGGCGGGAAGGGAGACCAGGACCAGGAAGTGGGTGGGGGTGAGCAGGCAAAACACAACGCGCGCTCAGAGCGCGACTGCCAATTAAAACAAAAAACAATTTCACAGGCAAGGACTCACGGAGGCCCGCGGGGGCCTGGCAGGGCTTGCCGACGTCTGCTGATCCCTCAGGCCACCGGCGACTGCTCTCTAATGCTCGGCTGCACAAAGAGGCGAGCGGGGGGAGCAGCCGCCGAGTAGGCCTGGGGGAGGAAGACCAGTCAGCCAATCAGAGGGGGGGTGGGCGGGCAGGCAGGCGGGAAGGGAGACCAGGACCAGGAAGTGGGTGGGGGTGAGCAGGCAACACACAACGCGCGCTCAGAGCGCGAATGCCAATTAAAACAAAAAACAATTTCACAGGCAAGGACTCACGGAGGCCCGCGGGGGCCTGGCAGGGCTTGCCGACGTCTGCTGATCCCTCAGGCCACCGGCGACGGCTCTCCAACGCTCGGCTACACTGCCCTGGCTGTACTCACTCAGAGCATTGCTGCCTTGATTGAACATCCCCTTTCCCTCTCCCTGGCACTTCCCCCTCTTCCTGCACTTTTGCACAGTCGCACTTGCACGATCTGAATGACACAAGGCCTAGTAAGATCATTAATTTTGTCCTCCCTCTCTCTCCCCCTTTTGTCTTGTCGTGCCTAGAAACACTTCTGTACACTAGGGTTACACATGACATATCATATGTCATATCACGGTGGTCCTCTTACGTGACAATACTCAGACCAAACACTGAAGAGATTTTATATTGTTGCCCAAGGACTGACCACCACCTTCATATATTGAGGTATATCCCACTTACAAAGTGCAGTCTCAAATACCCAAATAAGTCTGATAGTCTACAGAAATGGAACACTCCTCTAAACACACAAGTATTTCTCTGTGGCATTGCTGATACTGGAAATCAAATCTAAAAAGGCAAACACTATGACTTCTAGCAAAAGTCACATCTGTTGCTATTTTGTGGTGTTGGCATATTGGTTGTGTATATGTCTAGTCCACAGAGGTGGACCGGCATTCTCAAAAAAAGGGAAGTGTCTCCCAACTCGCCATTTTCTCTGGCAGGCTGTGTGCTGAGCTTGAGCGGAATCAGGCCAAACTAATAGTGATTCAAAGAGACCCACCATCTCATGAGGATAAAGAGGCCTGCTAACGGACTAACTTACATAACAGAAAAATACTGTACAGTCATGTTACTTAACATGTTTAGGATCCAGCAGAATCTGGGCACAAAGGTGAGTGCCAGTGAAACGATAAAAACTCATTTCACAAGCAAGTTAAAGTAGGCAATAATTGTGGATCTAAATACTGAAAACTGCTGTGACTAATTGAATTCTGCTCTGTATAAGTACACAGATCAGTGGGGGTAAAATGGCCCCTCAGCCCTCACACTTCCACAAACCAAAACACAATGCAATCATAAAGGTAAAACAGGGACAGTTAAGAGACGTACGCTTTTGCCTTGTGTGGTAATGTGGGCCGAGGGAATGATATTCTCACCAGATGGGTGTGAAGGTGAACCAGTAATGACCCAATCAACACAGTACCAAAGTCCAAAATAAACGGAATGTCCAATCAAGGTTTTATAAACATAGATACACTTTAATTAAACACACCATCTGCACGTAGAAGGAATAGAAAATCCTGTACAGCAACCTAACCCAAAGGAATAACAGAGAAGATGTGACAGACTGGAGAAAGTAGCACTCGTAATGTAGTTCCAGGGGTGGTCAGTAAAGTACTAACTACAAAAAGGATATCTTGTAGAAAACATGAGTTATTGTGACCTAACCAGTCTCTATGGCTCAAGTACAACGAGGAGGAAGTTCAGAGTAGAAAGTACCTGGACTCAGTTCTTGGTTGGTTGACGCAGTCAGAGCCGGGGTTGAACTTAGATGCAAGTTGATCAGACTCAGTACGGGCATGTAGGTTCATAGAAGCCCAATCAACAATACAGTGTTGAGTAGGGGTGAAGGCGAGTGCTCTGTGAGGTAGAAGGGTGGCTCTCAAAGATGCAGGTTCGGCTGGTCCCACAAATGATTTGCAGTTGTACAGGTTCAATTGGGCTTTAGCCACAAGGAGGGAGTAGATGAGTCATGCTCCAATGGTTCGATTCGGAAGGCGACAGTCAACGAAGTGTTGATCTTGGGTGCATCGATGTGCGATCAATGAGGCTGCAGATCAAGAGGTAGCTGGGACAAATCATGGGCTGCTATCCCAATTAGTGTCAGCACATGACTCGCCCGTGATTCGGTTTGGGTCCCGGCTTTGAACTGTCACTTCAGACCTACGAGGTGATAAGCTTTGCCTAGCATATAATGTTGTGACAAGCTGGCGAACGTGCAAGCAACATTTGATGTGGTGAAGGAGTGCAAAAAACAGCTCCTGCAACTTCCCTCATGTTCCAGGTGTGGTAGAACAGGGAGTTTAGACTGGTCTGATCCTTCGGTTGCAGTGAGGCCCACTCACGTGGGCTCGAGGATAGGATTGTTCCATTCAGGGTCTGCTCTCCCAGCTCAGGAGATTACGGCGCAGAGAGATAGGTCCTCATCTACAGCAGAGGTTGCTCCCTAGATGCCATAGGAGTGTAAGGGGACAGATCTTGCTTCTTTCTTGGATGATCACTTTTTCACTTCACGTTGATTGCTATGGAGAGAACAACTCTCCCAGTTAGATCTTCAGATCACATCTGGGGTCTTTAGGTATTCAAAAGGAACTGAGCAAATCTGCTGAAGGGGTTGAACGTCTTTGAAGAGCAAAAGTGCTCAGGGGATTGGACTAAAGCAAGCCTGCCTTAGTGGTCCATCCATGCTCTTGAACGGAGTGGAATTTGCCCTTCTGAAATCACACCCAAAGTGCTTGGCCCCTGAGGAAGTGGAGGGGACAGTAAAGCGACAGAGAGAGAGTGAGAATCATGATGGTGGAAGTCTCATTCCCTTTCCCACAGCCCTCATTACTATTATAATCCCACCCCCTTCCCATCTCACTCAGAACAAAGTCATTTAGGGATGCAGCTCACTTGTTTGAGGCTACTCTTTTTGAGTGGGTGTGCTCTGTTGATTCCCAGGCCCAGTGCAGCTGCCTTGTGTGCATCTCTCAGTTGGAGAGTGTTACCCGCCCTCAAAAAGAGATCAAACAGGAGGCCCGGCCCTTCAGGTTTTTATCCTGCCAAATGGTGGGCTACACCTGCTGGGCAGAATACACGTCACCTTTCACAGCAGAGCTGACTTACAGGAGATGACATATGTGTGATATTAATTGAGATGTGGCGGTTGTGTTCAAAAGTAGTACCATGCACTAATGTAGGCATAGCTTTTATTTAGAGTTTATCAACCACCAGCATGGGTGACTTATCATTATAGTTTTGGGTACAGGGAGGCATATATTAAATGCCACCTCTGCACAGCTGGGACTTGCCTGTCTCTTTGGATGTCCAGTGGGCATCTTGTGACCTTTGAACCTGCTATGTGCCACACATAAAGCAGGAGCCAAGGATCAGGCTACTAATGTGGCAGAGCACCAGTGTAGTATGTTTTTAATAGAAAAAGGGAAGCTGTTTGGAAGATTACTGTTTTTTGAGAAGAGAAGTAATTACCCTATTCCTTCCATTTGTTAATAAAAAATCAAAACATCCAGGGATTTGCACCCATGCCAGATGGCAATTCCTTACAACTGTCCCTTGGTATGTGTGAAGAATTGTCCTCTGGTTAGGTTGTAAATGCCCTGTTTATTTAATTGATTTTAAAAATTATGCAGGTAATTCCTTCTCAGAAAAGGTAATCTTCTAACCAGATCTCACTTTTCCAATGCCCCATGCCAAAAGCACAGTGTACACCCATGCCCCCTGCATCAGAATCCTGATTTGCAGTGTCTTCTCTCCAGGGGCACAGAGCAGGTCTAGGGGTTGAAGGTGCACATTCCTTTGCTGCAGTGACAGTCAAGTCACTTCAGCACAGGGTCTACATTGAAGATATGCACCTCTGTTCCCAAACCACATAACTATGAGATATATTATCCTAGAGGCAGTTGTCATTTTAAATGTAAGCCATACCTGAGTTAGGTGAATAGGATACCTACTTCAGCAACATACATTTGATATCATGCCTCTGCAAGCACTATCAGATCAGCACAGCGCTGTGTAAGGGTTATATATATTCTGGTCAGAGAACCTGGCTCTGCCAAGTGACCAGGCATGAGACTAAATGGCTACACCTCTCCTTTGGTCCTTTGTGAGTTCAGGTAACACCTCCTTCCAGTGAGACAGCCACCAAGCTGAAGCTGGCCTGTGAACCAGGAGTCAAAGGGCACACCCATCCAAAAAGGACTAGCCTCACACCAAGGTGATGCCTACCAAAAGGGCCTTTGATGATCTTGAGGAGGTGAGAGAGTGGAGTTAGTGAGGATCGGGGCAGCTCTGACCAGCTAGAGGAAGATTCAGCCATCTTGTTTATTCTCTATATCTCTCTTCCTTCTTGTCTCTCTGCGTCCTTTTACGCAAAGCACTTTGGGTATGATTTCAGAAGGCAAAGGCCCTTGCCCCAAGGACAGGCATTGGACCCCAAAAGCAGTTTTACCTCAGTACAATCATCTGTTGATTCACACTCCTTCACTGATTCACTCTTGGACAAACATCTAATTTGGACCTCTTTTAGGATTGTTGACCTTTTCAAATCCCTTAACCACTGAGGTGAGAAAGGAGATGTCCAAATGTCAAAAGCAGAGGCAAGCTGTGCCCAAACCCACTTCCAATGCACTTCCAATGCACATTGGTGGTGACACTTGCTTAGGAACAGGACCAGTCATTAGTCACTATGCACCAAACCACCATAGGCTGGGAGAGCAGTTCTGACAGAGATGACATCAGTGATGTGATCTGTGATGTCATCATTGTGGTAATAGCCTGCACAACAGGGGGCGTGACATTAAGGTGGTTTTAGCTGAATTTCAGAGGTTTTGTTCCATTACGTTCTCACCTTAACTTCCCTATAAATAAAGTTTTTTCTTTGAATTTCAAGGGTTTTGTTATTGCATATATAATTCACATTAATAATACACACAATTCATCTAATAAAAAACTATATTATGTCTAGAAAGAAAAAATAAAAAGCAACTGAAGAACCGCATACCCCCAAATAAACCTGTTGTTACAAAAAAGACTTTGCATTGTACTGTTTATGAATAGCTATTAAAATCTTACACTAACTGCAATATATTTAAAAATAAATATTTACTAGACTACGGCAATATATATGTCAATACATTTATATATGTTTTAAACAATATTTGTATAGTCCTATCTACTAAGGATACATGCGCGGCTACTCTAAACAACTGGCGGGGCAGGGGTAACTCTGCGTGTCCGAAATGAGCCAATATGTCATGAGGAGAGGTTCTGGAAGCTTTGATCTCACTGAAGGAGCCGCCATTAATGTTCCATCACGTTATTCTGTTTACGGTCTAGTCTTTCAGTTCTGTTTCCATTTTTTCTCTCCTGGACCCGCCCCCCTGTGTGTTGCAACTCTAGCTTTTGAAACGCTCCCCGCCAGTTCACCTTGCGTTCTACCAACCTTTCTCCACTCCAATTTACTTCCTTGCCTCTCTCCCTCTCTCCGTCTCGGTCCAGTGTATATTCCTGTGTGCTTTTTTTCTTTGTCTGCCTTTTAGCTTCCTATCTGTTACCTGTGCCCTTTGCGTGCAGCCCGGTCTGCGAGTCTCATCTCACCTTCCATTCCGGCCAGCTGTCGCTCTCCTTCTTTTTCCTTTTCTAAACTTCCGCTCACACTTTTCATTGGAGCTGTGGATCCTGCTTGCCAGCCATTCTACTCTGGGCCCGTCTCCAGCTCCTCCTTCCCACTCTATTTTTCTCGGTTGGTTCTGCACGCGAATACTCTGGCCTCAGACACTTCTTGTCTGATCTCCGTTCTCTCCTGTTGATTCCCTGTGCGCTGTCTCAGGGTTCCTTTCCATTTTTGTTTGTTTGCCTTTACCCACACTTTTCCCCCCTTACTGTTCTTGCTGTCCCTTTTCTTATTTTATGTTCTGTTGCCTCTGTACCTAACTTTTCTTGGATATTCCTACTGGCTTATTTGAAGCTCCTCTGTCTCATTCCACCGGACAGTGTTTTGTGTCCTTCTAGCCATCAAGGAACACACCTTATCAGACTGGGGCGCACCCACTCCTCTCATCTGCTGAAGAGAACCCAGTTTCCACTTGACCACTTCTTGCAGAAAACATTAATCTGTGGACTTACCATCTTTCTGGAATAGCATTAAGGTTCATTTTGCCATTGGCTTTTTCCCCTTCCTGGGCTGCACAGGGAAAATGCCATTCTTGTTGGGAACTGATCCTCAGTCCAACTACGGTGACAAATTCCTGGAACAGACCCTATCTCTTTAAAAAGAAAGGTACTGCAAGGATACCACCGCAGAACTTTCTGAATCTGAAGCGTCCTCCAGCGGCAGTGACACTGAACCACAGGTGAGAACTGCAACTACTGACACAATAGAACATCAGCACCCTTCTTCGCTCCTCATATGCCAGCCAATGGTTTCACGTGCTGCGATTCTACTCCCACATGTCATACGCACCAACAAATAAACCCATGACACTTTGCAAAGTATGGATGTGATTACACCCATGCCGTTTAACGTAACCCACGTGCACAAATAAGCTAATGAAACGTGCAACTCCTGTGATGCGGCTGAGCCTCTTCCTGAAAAATGTATCAGCTCATAATACATGCTGTGACTCCGTGTCTACACGGGATTTGTACGCGCATCATCAAATCATGCAATTAAAAGTTGTGCTGCAATGACTCGGCTACACCCATGGCATTCGACAACATCTTCGCATGCAAGACTGTCCAATCAGGCGGCGCCGCAGTTTGTAGGCACTTTAGCCCTTAATCTCCTCATCCTTTTTACCCACTTTTCCCAAAATCCAATGCTCCTCTGTTAGTGACATGTTTATTGTTTTTAACTTTTTTTTTTTTAAACATTTTCATTTTTTGCAGCATTGTCTTTTTCGTGTTGTCATTTTTATTCTTTTATATTTTCCTCCTCGGTTTGACATTGTATCATGTCTGACCCTAACAGTAGGAGCAGTGAGGATGACGTTATCATTTGTGTGGACAATCCTTCACCAGAAAGGAAGAAGCACACAGGCATGAAGAAACCTGCATAGACAAAGATCAGCACCACCTTCAGAACCTCCATCCACCAGTACAGCAACACCATCAAGTGCAAATGAAACATCTACATCAGCAGTGGACCACCACACTGACTCCTCTGTTGCCGACACCCTCGACCATTCCAGGATACAATTCATTTGTAAAGGATGCTGCAAATGGGAAGTCAACAGAGATGCCACAATTGAGCAATGGCTAAAGTTAATCGCTCAACATCAGATTACCTGTCTTGCTTAGTATTTTTCTAAGTGACAATTATTCCCCCCTTTTTTTCTAAAGAAAATATCATTCAAAAAAATATATGTTACATTTTATGTGTATTGCCTTTGTTAAATGGTTCATCATTATGTGGTTTCCTCCCCTTTTCCACCCACCTCTTTCCATCGCCAAAACTGCCCATTTAAGGGCCACCTTTTATGTTACAAAAATAGATAATATTAAACACAGACTGCTAAAATATATTATAATATCTATTGTAATTTATGTTCTACAGTTTCAGTATTCAACATTGTCAATTATTGCCTATAGCCACGACTATCAGAGCTGCAAGTAAAAGCACACATTCGCTGCTCACTTTAGCCACGCCCAAAAAATCCTGCTTTTGATTGTTTGGTAACGTAACCATGGCTAAAATAATATTTAATAAAAATGAAACAATTCTTTGTATGTGCATATATACATTACACATATATATGTATCCAAAGTCTAACCAAATAACTATGTTGTTCTGTCTTTTTTCCATTTATGAAGTCTGAAAAATAAATGTAATTAATATTAATGGTAAAGGCCATTTATACTGTGCACTATCATCACTGCATTGGTACTCTGGTGTTCATCATAACAAAATAAATACAACATTATTTGAGATTTTTTTCTCATAATGATACTAAAAGAATACTGATTGTATTCCAAGTATACAACCATTAGCAAGGTGTGTCATGCTTTAGAGGAAAAACACTTATCAATGGAGAAAAAAAAGAACTCTGTTCTGTTATTTTAAATACATTAAGTTATTATGAACTACTCATTGCATCAGCAAATTTGAAAAATAATTGTCTACAACACCCATAGTTCGTATTCCAATACATGCATTTCACTACAATGCACAGATACTACAATACTATACAAAGATTACTTTATGCTACATGACTAATTTACAGATTTGTTTATGCAACCTTCACCAGGAAACCAAGACATATAACATAACTATGTCTTCAGTTTTACAAAGAAATAAATGAAGGCATTTTATTATTTTGAGCTGTCATCTTTTTAGACTATAGTCATACTTATAGTATACATAATATATAGACAATAAGAAATATTGGGAATAAACATGTTAACATAAACTACTTAATAGCATAGCAAATATAATTTACATACTTCTTATAAAATCTGTGTGTGTCCTTTGTTTGGCCACCTACACACATGAGGTCATCATGACATTTCATATCATACAAATCATATTTTTTAAAACTTAAAACTATACATTACTACCTAAACTTCTGTTACCATTGATACAGCTACATAGTGTGGAATAACTATTTTGTCTATATCAAATGTATTCTAAATTATACAAATTATATCTACATTGCAACTTCATAACCTCTATCAAAATCTGGTATGCATTTGTTTTATGTGCAGTGTGGAGTTTTTAGAAAAGTCAGACAATCTAGTCAAAGTTACCTTTTCAGTAAGTTTTTATTTTATTTTGTATTTCAATTGCACTATATGTTTTTGTATCTACAACCTATTATTTACTTGTTTCATATGTAAACATATGTAACCAATCAGCAGCTTCTACACTTCCTTACACCCGAAATATTGTACATCGATCCATTGATGTAACCCCAGGCTTATAGGGAATACTTGTAAACATTAACAAATACCTAATTCAAGAAGCGTTTTATAATGGCAAAACTCCATTGGACTCATCCTCAAGCACTCAACATTCATTGTAACATTCACAAAAAGGCAACCAGTGGGGCAGCGGTCAACCATACCACCATACTTCCTCAAGATGTTGGCCAGACACCTGAGCCCTCATAGCTTCTAAAAAACAACCAGATAACCCTACTACCAATATGTTCTGTTGCCATGCTCCCTGAGCATCTAAGAACTTAATCCAGGATGACCCCAGAAGCAACACTTAAAGTAAAAACAATAATAATCATCACTCACCATCATGGCTCCGCACAAATCACAATCATGACTACTCTTAGCCGCACAAATCACTATCATGACTCCTCTGAGACACCCAAATCACTATCATGACTCCTCTGAGCCGCACAAATCACTATCCTGACTCCTCTGAGCCACACAAATCACTATCCTGACTCCTCTGAGCCACACAAATTACTATCGTGACTCCTCAAAGCCACTTGACTAGATTACCACTAGTCACATCCATAATGACTCTGCAGCGTCATTTGACTAGCCACAACAAGTCATCACACACGTCACACTGGTTACATGCCCGACATGCAACCCCACAAACTCTACATCAGAGCCACTCATCATTCAAAAGCACGTATTATAGTTACCACTAAACAACTTTGCGGTGTGGGCAGGGCCCTACCCACACCTCAAACTAGAAACAGTGCCTGCTACATTACAACCAAACTTATGGCATTTCAATACAAGGCAACTAGAAACTTAACTGTAAAGTCCACACTTAAAAGTCCTTGTTGCTATACCCAGGGTGCAAACTTAATATCTGCAATTCCTCGAAGTGGTTAAAAACTAAAACATGTCAGGCAGCATAATGTAAAGATTTCATTGACGTCCACTTCTCAATACGCATAATACTCTGCATGTGAAGTTTTCTGAACGTTCAATGTATCAACAAGTCATACTGTAAAACGCAAACCCTGCAATAAAATCCTGCCTGCCCAACAATCAAATTCACTTGCAAACTCTACACCAAACACCTCATACATTTGACAAAAGTGGCACGTACATGTGCACATGCAGATGTAAGAATATATGCATGACTAGACCTAGAAACTAATCATGTAACAACATATGTTGGTGTAGATAAAGTTAATGGAAAGTATGCCCAGGCCCCACTGTAATCGAAAACGGCATAGCGTCCTTGAAGTGCCTTCAAAATGAGAATAGCATCCGTGAAGGTACTTCACGGTAATGTGCTTTCATTTGACACCTTACCATGTCTACCCCACAACAAAAGTACAGCGTTAGTAACACAATTTACTTGGATCCCCACACCTTACCAATTCCGCCACAAATGTTACTTTCATGCATGCCACTTTCCCCTGACATCTGCTATGTTAACGGTTGCAACTAATGGCAGTCGGGCGAGTTCACTTTCACTCCATCAATGCACTTACTTTTAAAAACTCTGCACTGCCTTACCCAATTCAGCAGTAATATCACCCCTCAGCACAGCAAAACACCAACCATGACTAGCAGGAACAGAAGCTACTACTCTGTCAGCGCACGTGAATGTCCTCACAGTCAGATAGCTGCCCTGAAGATCTCTCATAACGGCATTCATTAACAGCCACGTCTTCCTTGAAAACGTCTTCATGCCTCTTGCCGTATTGAGGTTCTTTACTCTATGTACCGTCATTCTCGTTGTCATCGCACGCAGCTGAACTGACAGCATCCCAAGCTGCTCAGTGATGCCAATGACCACTGCTCGATCAATGTTCAGCATTCCACTCCATTGATGAATTCCTCTGCTGCACCATGATGTCACCATTAGAGAGATAGAAGCCGAGCCGCAAATTTCTCTGCAGCCCAACCGTCACTTGACATGTTGTAAAGCTCACAGCTCTTTCCATCTAAGCCACGCACTCCGGCAGAACTTACAAAGGTGAAAACATTTGTTTGCTTCACACCCACACAGTAACCCATTCTCGTGATGTGCTGGGGAACAAATATAATGTCCAAATAGTGCAGGTAACGCTAAGTCATCCTTGAATAATCCCTAGGTAAACTAAGGCCTTGAACAAATGGTACTGGGTCCTTTTCACTGTGCCTGGTGCTGAGTCCTTTTCATTGTGGCTGCCAAACTGCACACACACACACACATCTTCTTCACTGTGTTTGCCAAACAGCAACAGCCTTCGCCCTTCTCACTGGAAGTTTGACACATTTAGAAGGACAGCTTCCTTTAGTCTCCCTCTCACTCCTCAGGGTATATCTCACTCTTATTTCTCAGGGTCTATGCGTGGACCAGCTGCCTTACTCCACCCTGGGTGCCTCTCCCTGCCTGCCAGGGCACCAATACATTCCCAGCCCTGTGTGGTGGGACTCTTCCTGGAATATGGGGGGGCAGTGGGTTCCCTTCCCTCATGCTAGTCCCTCACTTGAGCTTCCTCGTGCTCTGCACCCCCAGCAGCAGTATCTCCGTTCTCCTTTTCTTGGAGCACACACAAACACAGGTACCTGTTGCCTCTAGGGACCATCCAACCGGTCTTCTCCAAGACCAGACCTCGTCGCCAATTGTTATGAACCGGTCTGGGTCATAGTGATATAAGAAAGGATACTGTGCCAGGTCTACTTCGTAGATGCTTTATTCTAGGTTCCTCAGTTAAAGGGACAGATCAGGTCTCATCAAGTCCATAAGGAGATAGGAGGAAATCATGAGGGAAACCCACTGGCTCCCATCACCCAGGCTATCATTGCTCAACTCCCTGGATTAGAGCTCAATCATACACAAACACTCCAAGCTTACCTCATAAATTCCACAAATGACATCACCACATAAATACAGCATTCACAGGTGAAACCAGAGGAAGGAAGGCTAATCCTAACAGTGTCTACAAACATAAAGTGCCTCACTTGTATCAAATTGTTCTACAAACAAATACAGATAAAGTCCTTTCCAAACAACTTCTATCGTGTGTTTAATTGTGTTCTCAATATACACTAGTTGCATTTGAGACTTATACAAACTGTGTCGACAGGATGCACAAACAATATCAGGTTTTTTCAGTAGAAGACAACTCGAACATTGCAATACTTCTTTTATACTGTTGAAAAATCTAATCCTATGAAAGCATAGGATCATCATTTCCACTTCCTGTAAGAGTTTCATCTACATACACACATACTCTTTTAAATGCATATGTATCATTTGCATTGTAGAAACTAAACTTTCTACAGTTCCAGTAACATTTTTTTTATTTAAAACTACAAGAGACATGCTTGGTGTTTACAGTTTAACTGGAAAGTATTTAATTTTGATATGATGGGCAGCCAGCATCCGTAAATGATGAAACTGACTCTTACATCTACTTTTATCAAGACAAGCTAGAGAGTGATCCACAAGTTATGTTTTTTCACAAACTTCACACTCTTCTATTCGTTGTAGCATCTTGATTTGTATTTGAACATTATCATTGTGTGCAATACTTGCAAAACTTTACAAGAAAACCTATCAAGATTGCACAAACAATTGCAGGTTCATACATCACAATCCTTCTTTCGTTTAATTTTTGACTAACCTACAGTTTCCATTTCTGTATTATTACACTCTTTTTCTTCATTTTTAGAAATCACACCATTTCGGACTTCATAGCTACGTCCACTCTCATCAATGGCTAGTGGAACATTCTTTCCTTGAATCTAACTCTCCTCATTAAAACGTCTTTCAGTATGATCAGTGTGTTTCCACTCTCCATCAAAGTTGTCACAAATGTTGGCATGTGTAAGCACATTAACTGTTTGTATATTTGTATAAAATGGTGTAGTCACCTTATGCAATTTCTTAAGGTTGTTTAATACGAAACTGAACAATTTATTTTCATATCAAAAGCTTTCTTAATGATTAATTCTACTTTTTTCTTTTGCAAATAACATTTGACCACATATCTATATTTTGGTTTCACGCTTCTCCAAAGATTGGTAAAAAAGCGGGAGTGATAGATTCTCCCATATTACATGGACGCAGTAGCGTCCATGTAGTTATGGTTAAGTTGGTGTTTCCATAGGAAGAGCATTTATTGGGTGGCTTATAACTCCGCTCCCTCTGGACGAATCCTAACCAATCTTTGCAAAAGAAGTACATGGCCCACTCTGAATTTTTTTGCAAAGTTTGGTGAGGATTCGTCCAGCGCAGGAGAGGTTATAGGGGGGGTCCCAAAACTTGTGTTTTTTCCTATAGACATAATGGGAAAAAACTTTGCCCATGGCCACAGGCCAAACCGCTGGACGGATTTACACCAAATTTGCGGCAGGAGTGGGGGCTTGGTCCCGAAAGCTTGCTTTTGCAAATTTGGTGTAAATCCGTCCAGTAGTTTTTTATAAAATGACCAGAACATAAGGCAACAAAATTAGTGATATCTGTGTTCGCTTCGCGGATGGACTTCCCTGTTTGCTCCGCGGACAGCACCCTGGGTTACCAGACATTTCATCGAAAAAAAATTGGTCGACTGGACAAATGGTGGAACCAATTTCGTCGTAAACCAAATGGTTGAATTTTTTATTTTTTTTATTTTTACCCTTTTTTATTGGGGGGGTCCCCCCAACCCCCTTTTTTTCTAAAAAAAAACCTTTTTTTCCCTAAACTACAACCTTAAAATATATAAATTAAAAAAAAAATCGACCATTTGGTTTTCGACAAAATTACGTCGACCAAATGTCCTGTTGACCAATTGTTGTCGATGAAATGTCCGGACACCAGAACCCCGATTGGCCCATGGCCTTGCGTCATGTCCGCGGACATGCAACATGTTCGCTGATTGGACGGCGAGGGGCATGGAGTGCGTCAGATTTTCTGTGGCGCCCGCCATCTTGTATTCACCATCGACCGCGTACAGCGCGGTGAAACGTGGATAAAAAATTGTATTTAGTGCCGTGTGTTGGTGTGTAAGAGTGTTTGGGGAGGGTGGGGGAGTATGAGATAGGTTCAATGTTTTGTTTTTTTATGTGCTAGACGTTTTTGTTGCATTCGATTTTTCCGCGGAGAACACGGCTGTTCTGACATTTTGTAAATGAACTAAATGGTGGGGTGTTTAGAGGACGGAGTATATGTCATTTTTGTTCGCAAGGAAGGTAAAAATGAGCTATGAACACTCGCGGTCTACTTAATTGTTCGTAGATACACAAACTGGGGATGTCCTCAGGACGCTGTCCGTATTGTAATCTGTCTAGTTCAATGTGTTATAAGAACACTTGCAGTGTCCCGAAATGGTTGCAATTACACAAAATGAACGTTGTTTGTTTTGTTCGTTGTCAGGGTGAAAGTGTTTTAAGACCACTCCTTTTGTCCGCTAATAGTACAATTTCCCATGGGCGTCAACCAAATTTTGTCCTCTAAAGAAACGATAAATCCGGCTGGTGTGCGCCGACATTATGTGATAATCCTATGACTGGCGCTATTGACCTGGCTGACTTGCTTTTGCGACACTAAATCATATCTCCCGGCCCTAAGCCTGATATTATCAAAGCATTCATATTCCCCGCCTCTCTCCGTGACGTTACAGGGTGCATCATCAAACGCGCCCAGTCCTCTGCAGTCCTAAGTGACTTTACACAGAACCCGGAAGACAACACATATTATGTCACAACACAGCGCGTCACAGTTCGGAATATGAAACAGTCATTTAAAAGCAAACAGCAAGATTGTAAATTTTGTAAAGTACATTTATTTGACATCAAATGTTTAGAGAATATTCAGTAATTTTCATTTGTCTTTGTTGTCGATCCGCAAAAGTTCATGTTGAGGCACGCAATGTTCCTTTGCAGTACAGAGGGCGTTAGATCAGCTTACAACTCAGTGCGCCACAATTCGGAATATGAAAATGTGGTTTAAAAGTAAACAGCAGGATTGTACATTTGGTAAAGTACATTTATTTCACATGAAATGTTTAGTGAATATTCAGCGATTTGCTATTGTCTCTGCTGTCGATCAGCAAAAGTTTATTTTGAGCCACGCGTTGTTCCTTTGCGGTAGATAGGCTGTTGGTTTATGATAAAAGCAGTAAATGGTCTCTCTGATAATCGGAAGGTTGCTCCAACAACGAGCCATTAGACCACCCTATTGGTTGGTATGTTGTTTGTAGCCGCTAGTACTGCGTAAGGGCATTTTGGTCCTTGGCGATTGTCCCATAAAATGGTGAGGGTCATGAAGTTGCATATTTGGACCTGTACCTGGCAGTTGAAGACCCCATCCGCTGGAGTCTGTAAATCGTGACATAGGCAAAATGGGGCCACATACCTGTTTTAAAAAACATAAATTAGTCTCACCAGCCGATCTTCATTAAAAATCATCATTTTATTTATTAGGGCATGAAACTATTTGCTATCGAAGATAGTGCAACGGAGTATGTTAATAATAAAATAATAATATTTTCCCATTCATATAGCGCTAAGAACCGTGAGGTATCTAAGCGGTGCTTATTATTAACCACGGTGTGTGGTGCTCATTTATCGACCACGGAAGGATGAAAGGCTAAGTTTGGCCTTGCCGGGATTCAAACTTGCGTTAGCAAGCTGTGCACGGATGTCAAAGCGAGCGTTGTACTCGCTGTGCCACTTGACAGGTTACAGTGAAGTGGCACAGCGAGTAGAGCGCTTGACCGCCTATAGACCGGTTAAATTATTTCTATTAACCCACCCTGTGTCGTCTGCCTTTTTCAGAGCCCTCTAAACGACAGGGGATCAATTTGGCGGTGATAGTGCGCGGTAGAAAACATTATGCCACTTTCAACGAACAAGTTCAACTTGAGCGGTCTTTAATGCTACGCTATTGTAATTATATTTGGTATAAAATAATCTAAAGGGTTACTTACAGTACAATTGCAATTCCCATTGTCTATGAGTAGTGCAGTCCCAAAATACGACTGCGCCTGTGCGAACGATCTTTCGCATAGTGATATAATATATAAAAGTGGTTCCGTTTCAGAAATTTCATCCTTATCTTCTTTTACGTTTTAGCAACACTCCTTCAAGAGAAGTCTTTCATCACAATCTCTGTCTGTCAAGGTCAAAACACAATACAACCTTATAGTCCGCTTCGTGAGCCTCTCCAGGGCCCGAGAAAAAAATGGAAGCAGCTAACCTTCACTGTGAACGAGCATAAATTCTTACTTTGCAACATTATGTGTAAAGCCATCTGTGAGAAGTTGGTTTTTGCGCGCCATGTTTGTATACTGTTTGAGTGATATTAAAAAAAGTTTGTTTAAGGGACTTTATGGTTCTAAGTACAGCCGAAATACCCCTGAAAATCGCAAGTTATGGTAAGCTATGAAAAATAACTCGCGCCACCACCGTGCACTGCTAAGACTAACACCCAGGACATCAAAGATTACATCGCAAATGTCATTGATGAAATCACAGATGACATCACATGTGTATGTACTTTACATGGAATTTGTGTACTAGGGATTTTTATTATAATGTTGTGAAAAAAGTGTCAAGGATATTGCAATAAATATCATACCGTTATTAGTGCTTTTAACGATGCATTGATATAAATAGCATTGTATTATGGGATTCTATCTAGTATACTGAGCTACTAATGGAGAAACATAGCATTGTGTGCAGAGTACAAGATGAAAGTATAGTATTTGTAATGTTAATATGTTGAATAATGAAATGATAATTGTCCTGAAATGTTCGAAAATTCACAAAATGGGGGTGTTCTGAGGACGTTATTCGTATTGTGTGATTGCTTAGCTGTATGCAATGAGGGAATGGCACAGAGAGTAAAGTGGACGCCGTCCGCGGACACCCCGGCTATTCGTGGACAGGGCGTGCTACATCTGGGTTTTTCCAGGAAATCCAACATGGAAAGAAGACTGTACGGATCAGCCAATCAGATGTCGAGGTTGTGGATTTGTGTTGAAAGAGACTGTGTGTGGTGAAGATGGCAGAAGTAGAGAAAGTCAGGGTGTTGGTGCTCAGAGATATGTTTGTGTATGGTTTACAGCAGTACGCTCAATGCAGGCATGTTGCAAAGAACTTTGATGTGAAAGGATTGGAGGTGGTGTGGAGCACTGTGACTGATTGCAATGTTCAGGGAATTGTACAAGTTTGTGAGGATATGGCCACGATGAACAGTCCGCATGTGGTAGTTTTGCACTATGGTGCTTTCCATTTGGGCAACGTCAGTGCCCCTACTTTGTTGGCTGATTTGGAACGCTTGGTTCAAGCCGTAATGAAGATCCTTCCAAATGCGAAAGTCATTTTTTCTGGATTACTACCTAGGGCAATATGGGACAATAGTTCAGTTTTTTGTCCTCAGCAAAACATTGCTAGGTGTGTCATCAACCAAGGCATGTGTGCCTTCATGCTTAGAGCTGGCATGTTCTTCTGTAATAATGAAAATATTGATGCCAGTAATGCTGTTAATTTTAAAGAAGATGGCATTTCTTTATCTTTTACGGGAAATGCCTTTCTATTTTGGAATGTAAGGGTTGCTTTGGAGAAGGTTATGTGAAGATTTTAGGAGTAAAGTAAGAAAAAAAAACAAGAAAAAAAATACAAAATAACAGGTGTCTGTCAAGCATCTGTAAAAAAAACAAAAAAAAAACGGCTCTTTTCAGAGCCAACTTCAAAGGGGAAATGGGGCACACTATTTAAATTTACATTCACCACGCTCAGATTATCGATATGTCCGCGGACATGGCGGTTGTCCGCGGACATGAAAATCACTATGAGGGGGTTAGTATGTTCTATGTTACATGTATATGAAGTCAGGGATATTATGGTTAAGTTGTGCTACTAAAAACCTATGAAATTCAGTGAAAAAACTTTGTTAAAGGGACGTTATGGTTAAGTTGCGCTACTAAAAACCTATGAAATTCAGTAAAAAAACTTTGTTAAAGGGACGTTATGGTTAAGTTGCGCTACTAAAAACCTATGAAATGCAGTGAAAAAACTTTGTTAAAGGGACGTTATGGTTCAAAGTAAAACCGAAAAAACCCCTGAAATTCGGCAGTTATGGTAACATAAGCAACCATAACTCACGCCACCGTGCACTGCTAACACTAACACCCAGGACTTCAAAGATGACATCACAAATGTCATTGATGACATCACTGATGACATCACATGGCTGGCTCTCCCTTTTTATCCTTTACTGACATATCGAAGCCACATAGTTTTCTTCAGTAACAGTCAGGAAGTAAAAATTGAAAAGGTACTATATTTGTAGACTTAGGGTCAAGTCACATCATATGAAACATATACATAGCGGAAGACACAGGCTTGAAAGACAGCAATCCTTTCTGTGCATGAAGATAATCATTAGGGTTATCAGCACTTTCTCATAGTTTTATTTTTATTACTCTACCTTCCCTGTATATGCTCATATTTGTATACATTATACTCACTCTCCTTTCCTTTGGGTGCAGTCACATCATGTGATACACATACATATGGTAAGTAGCAGCTTTGAAACAGAGCAATAGTTTCTCTGCATAAAGACAATCAGTTAGGTTATGAACTCTTTCTGCTACTACTTCTGCTTTTTTGTTTACTTCACTGTCCCTGTATATACTCATATTTGTATGTGGTGTTGTCACTTTGTGTTTTGTCTGTAATAATTATGTATTAAGTGGGTTTTATTATCTACTTATTACATGTTCACAGTACGCAAAACTGTAATAAGAAAGCAGTTATCATTTCAGTATTCAACATGGCAAGATTATGAATATGGCACCTTCATCATGTATGCTGCACACACTGCCTATGTTTCTGCATGGGTAGCTTAGTATACTGGAGAGAACTTCATAATAGAATGCTATTTATATCAATGCATTGCTTAATGCACTAATTAGCTCATGATATGTATCCCAATGATCCTTGACAGTTTTTGGTCAGCATTATAAGAAACCCTTGTACAGAGTTTTTATGAAAAGTTAATGCACATGTGATGTCATCAGTGATGTCATCAATGACATTTGTGATGTCATCTTTGATGTTCTGGGTGTTAGTGTTAGCAGTGCACGGTGGCGCGAGTTATGGTTGCTTATGTTACCATAACTGCAGAATTTCAGGGGGTTTTCGGTTTTACTTTGAACCATAACGTCCCTTTAACAAAGTTTTTTCACTGAATTTCATAGGTTTTTAATAGCACAACTTAACCATAACGTCCCTTTAACAAGGTTTTTTTACTGAATATATATATATTTATATATATATATATATATATATATATATATATATATATATATATATATATATATATATATATATATATATCCTTATTCCTCTGTTTCAAATTGATAGCATGTTCACTACCTTTTTCTTCTAAAAAATCTTTCTTTTTTTACTAGCTGGTAACACATTTGAAAGAAAGAATTCTTTTGTCACTTTCATTAAAACCATTATTGGTTCCAGTAATACTTAGTGTTTGCATACCTCTTATTTCAATTTCACCATTTCTAAAACTATCCTTAACACTAGAAATGGTTGCATTATCTACAGGATTTGTATCTACAAATTTGAAAACATTATTATTTTTTTTTAAATGATAATGTTTAACTCTACTACCCTTTCTTATAGCTTGTTGTTGATCTTTTCTTGGTGGCATCTTACACAAAAAGTTGTATATAAATTGTTTTCTTATATTTCCCATATAAAATATAAGTTTCAAGTCCAAGCTAACAGGTGGAAATGCACTTTAAGGGCCAGCCAACCCAGGATGTTTGAGGCCAAAGGAAACAAGACACTCAATCAAAGCTGCAGAACAGAAAAGCATGTCTTTGCCCATCAGAACAAGTATAATAGTTATTCGTACCCTGGGAATTTTCCTGCGAGCAGATCATTTTCTTTTTTTTATTCCTGACAAGATATATGCTAAAGTGAGTACACCTCCCACCAGAAAAAAATATATACCACCATGATTTAAATCAAAAATACACTTGTTCCCTTTTCAGATTACATCAGACATATAGGGCCTCATTACAACCCAGGCGTTCAGGGGTTAACGGCGCCGTAAAAGGTGTTGGCGCCGTTAAACCCTTAACGCCTGATTACGAGGTCCCTTTGCGGGTTGCACTTTAACGCCTGCTTTTAGCAGGCGTTAAAAACCCATCCCGCAAAGGGACCTAGGAGCTAATTACGGCACCGTAATTTACGGTGCCATAATTAGCACCTTCTCCATTCCCATTGAGCCCTATGGGCCAAAAATGGGAATGGGGAAGGGGCCATGGGGAATGGGGAATTACCACCCCGCCAACCTTGGAATGGGGTGGTAATTCCACCATTCACCATGGCGGATTCTGGGTTGTAATGAGGCCCATAATGTTCCAAATTGGCCACCATAAATAAAAAAGGAACCATTCAAATAAAATGACTACTACTGCTCTACAAAACATATCACCATGTCCACCCTCCCTAAACTACCCATCCCCAATATCACTACAGTTTCCCATAGTAGCACCATAGAATGCCTCACAGAACTCTACTTAACAGCTAAACGACAACTCCAAGTACACAGAATTAGGTATATTAGTATTCACATAACTAAACCCTACCACACCCTTGCTTCTCCCAGCACACATTTAATTACTCCTCCTTAGCCATCCTCAATAAAAAAATAAGCACAATTAACTACATCTCCTGATTCCACCTATTTCAGCATAATAACACAATAGGATAATGGACTTTCCTGTCTTTCCCCAACAAACTAATAACTGCTACTGCTAATAAACAAAAAGATATCAGAATCGATGTCCTCCCTTCACCGTCCATCCCCAATCTGGTAAAATGTCAATGACCACATGCCCTAACCAGTCCCAGAAAACCTTCTTAACAAACCTCATCAATAATACTGTTTCCCCAACCCACTATACAACCCCATTTATTTGACAACTTATACACCACATTACCCATTTCTTACATACCATAATAATTTGACATCCACACCACATCCAGAATAAAAGGGTGTGATATGTCAAATCTCAATACATGCCATAACAGAGAAAACAGGATTTAGAAAAAAACAGGAAGTAGATAACCTGACAAAACAGATGCTGGCAAATCAGCCATTTGCTCTACCTGTAATGCCACATTTTGTACATTAAACCACCAAAATAACCCCCACCACCAAGAAGGTGGGCGTGACTGCCACATGCTCTGAAAGGAAGGAAAGATGCATCCACTTCACTCACTGTAGACATGACAAGACTACCTGCTGCTCAGAGAAGACTAAATGCACCATACAACCTGGTGGAACCCTCCTCCTGTATCTTGTGCAACTGCCCCTAATGATTAAAGGCATAATAGCATTCATGGAACACATGGCCCTGTGAGTAAGTAGAAGAACATGATAGCCACACACATCCAGGGTCATACTGTCCCTATAGGGACAAACAGAGCAAACAAACAAGAAACCGTATTAGCTCCACCACTCACCATCATCTACATACTCCAACTCATTGACAGATACTTTGTATGCAATATTAACTACTTCTCCTGATTCCACCCATTTCAGCATAATAACACAATAGCCTAATGCACTTTCCTCCCTTTCCCCCAACAAACTAAGAACTGCTACTGCTAAGAAACAAAAAGATATCAGATTCTATGTCCTCCCTTCACTGTCCATCCCCACTCTGCTAAAAAGGTGCTGCTGCAGTATCTACCTCTCCTGTCCCCCTCCCAGGCTCTCTGCACGGCCTTGCTTCTCATTTCACCTCTAAAACTAAGGACATCCTGTCATCTCTCTTCCTCTCCCCTTCCTCCTTCTACTCCCTGCTCTCCCTGTGGCCCTTCTTCGGGCACCTCTCCACCCGCCTTTCCCCTGCTCTCCTCAGACAAGGTTTCTAGACAAGTCTGATCTATGAAAATCTTGTCAAAACAGGTTGACCCCGGTTCCTCCAAAACCATCAGAGGCTTCTGCTCTGGCTGATTTTTTGCAACCACTCCTTTGCCACTGGAGTCCCCCCCCCGAATCACTCCCTTGTGCACCTTCTTCTCAAGAAACCATCTCTGAATCTTCCTGACCGGCGAACTATCATCCAATCTCTATCACTCCTTTCCTGGGAAAACTCCTAGAAAAGTTGGCCATCTCCCAGCTTAATCTTCACACTGAATCTGTTGGTTGTCTTCATTACCATCAGTCTGGCTTCAGAGCTGCCAAAATCACAGAAACTGCACTTGTGAACATCCATAAAGACCTGCACCCAACCCTCAATTCCAACACTCCCTGTGTCCTCATCTTACTTGATCTCTCTTCTGCCTTCAACACGGTCAACCATGCCATCCTGCTCAACCGTCTCTATGATAACCTGGGTATCACCAATCAGACCCTGGCCTGGCTGACCTCCTTACTCTCTGATCGCCCTTCCAGGTCCAACTTGGGTCCTTCCTCTACTCTATCTCTATCTCTACCTGTGGTGTTGCCCAGGGGTCTAACCTCTCTCCCTGGCTGTTCAACCAATACCTGGCACCTCTTGCCCACCGCATTGCTGCTCTCTGCCCCAATGTTCAGTGTTATGCGGATGACGCCCAACTCATTTTCAGGCTCCCTTCCACCACCTCTTCTCCTTCCCTCATCTCTGACAGGTATGTCCGAGATGCTCCTCATCAGCACACCTGTTCCCTTCTTTCCTGTCACTCTCTGGCTGGCCTCTCTTGAACCGCTTCCTTCTGCCACCTTTGAGGCTAAAAACCGCTGGGTCATCTTTGACTCCACGCGTTCCTTCTCTCCTCACATCACGGACATCTTTAAAAAGTCTCACTACCAGCTGCACCTCCTCAGAGGTATTCTTTCTTTCCTCTCCTTACCCCAGAAGCTCACTGTCTCCAGAGCTCTGGTTCTCTCTAGACTGGGTTACTCAACAGCCTCTTTCTAAATCTGCTTGCCTCTACTCTCCGCCCCCTGCAACTCCTCCAAAACAGGACTGTGAGACTTGTCCTTGGCCTCAAGCTCAGGGATCGTATCTCTCCAGGACTGAAATATCTGTACTGGCTCCTAGTGGTGGCGAGGATTAAGTTCAAAACTCTCTGCATTATCCACAAGGCCTTTGGGGCCTGGGACCTCAATACCTTTAACTCTCTCTTCCTAAGTATCTTCTTTCTCAAGTTCTTTGTTCATACACCACTATCTCCCTCAGTTTTAGTCACTTCTCTGAGCAGCGAGTTGGTGGTAGATCTCTTTCTTCTGTGGGGGCCTCCTTCTGGAACAGTCTGCCTGCCTCTCCGAAACTTGAGGAGAACCATCTCTGATTCCGGAAGCACCTCAAGACCTTCCTCTTTGCTTCTGCTTTCTCTCCTCCTCTTCCTTGCTGAAACTGCGCTGGTCACCTGGCTACCCTCTGATCTCAGGCCCAAGTCCCCTCCCCTGCCAGTTGCCCACCTACAGTGGGCCCCTACATCCCCTACTTGCACTTGACTCCTGATGTCTGCACTTAACCTTGCACTTACCACCAGCTGGCTGAACTTTTATTTATTGTCTTTATTTATTTATTTTTACTGTTATCCTATGTACCACACTGCCCCCTCCACTTTCCCCTCTCACTGTTCACTTCTCCCTTCCCCTGCACTAGCGTGATATCAATGTTACCTGACCTAGTAGGATCGTTGTCTCTGTGCTCCCTGTTTCCCCTCCCTCGCCTCGTCGAGCCTTGAAGCACTTATGTATAGGCATGTTATAAATGCCATATCATATCATATCACACTACCATGTCACACCATTTGAAGTTGGTAGCTACACACCATTGTTTTAAACAAGCTACTCCCAATACACTGTTAGCATTGTGTCTGATCTGATACTGCCAACATTTCCACACATACTGACAAAGGTGGTAATAGCTCCCCTACACCATGCAACAACACAAATGGCTATACATCACATCATTGACCAGTTTGCAAACACCAATGGTTTCCTGAACTGCACACATGTTCGATATGCCATGTGCGTGACCGATTGGGAGGAAGCGTATCTTTCAGAACTGCAAACAATAGCAAACCCTAAATGTGACGCAGACATAACCAGCACACCCTGGTTCACCAGATCTCTAGTTCCACACAGCACTTCATTGTACTGTAAAATAGTACCCTGGATGCATTCATGGCAACACACATGGGACAACTGGCATGTCTCCTTGTTAACTGTGACAAGGGAGTGACTCAGAAGTTCAACACTAAGTGCCACTTAAGGTAGAGGGATCAATACCACTGCCTGTGACAGTGAGACTGATGAGACAAATCTGATTGGAGGTGAACAGTTATCATATAACCCACAATTATCAAATATATCTCCAAGAATATCCCAAATGATATGATATTATAACTCATTTATCATTTATAACACAAGTATTTCTAGGCACAACAACACAAGAGAGTGAAGACAGAGGGAAGACAAGACAACCTATTTTACTAGGCCATTCAGATAATACAAGAATGAAAAAAGTGTGAACAGAAAAAGAGGGAAGAAGTGCAAGGGAGAGGGGAGGGGAAAACAGGGCACACATTCTGTGAGTGAGTGCAGCCAGAGCAGTGCAGCTCAGGGTAGTGCAGGACACTACTAACTGATGACCCTCTTTCAACTACACTGGTATTATTCTCATGAATGTTGTCACCTGTTCATGAAGTGCTTTACTCAAATATGATAGTGATGACATGTCTGCAGAAAATCAATCCGGTAAATACTAATACCATATGTGGTAAATAGAGTTGTACTGGATGATTACACCTTTGCTGCCGCACATGCAATGCAGTAATATCAATTACTGCATGTAAACATTCAACAAAAATGCATTTGAGAAAACCAGTAATGTATCATTGCTTCCAGTAACGCTCATACCAGAAGTGTAAACGCCACATCTGGCCAAGTAGACACCTCAGAGGACAGCAACCATAACAGTGCTATTCATCAATAATAACAGCCAAGGAAAGGCAATCATTTTTAATCTAATCTAATACTACTAATCAACAAAAAGATATCAGCATAAATGTCCTCCTTTCATTGTCCATCCCCACTGTACTAATGTGTCAATGGCTATGTGCCCTAACCAGCCCCAGACAACTTTCTTAACAAACCTCATCAATAAGACTGTTTAACCTAACCCACAATGCAACACCATTAATTTGATCTCGTATACACCACATTACCCATTTATTATATACCATAACAATTTGACATCCACACTACATCCACTCCAGCAAAAAGGGTGTGATATATCAAAACCAAATGCATGCCATAACACAGAAACAGGATTTAGAAAAAATAGGATCTAGATAACTTCTAAAATCAACCATTTGGTCTACCTGCAATGCCAAATATAAAATATCAAACCACCAAAATAACCACCACTAAAGTGGTGGGCATGACTGTCATGTGCTCTGAAAGCAAACACAGATGCAACTGGCCATTAACATTGCCAAATTCAAATATATCTATGCTTGAAACCATACATTTTTCAATGATAAACCTAATCACCAATATAGAGTCACAAAAACAGCTTAATATCCAACTACAAAGCACACACACAGCCACAAAGGTTGTCAAGTATAGAGTTATACTGCTTGGTTCACACTAGAAATTCCAATGCACCCTAATTCATATCACATCTTCCAATGTCACTAAGAAACAGCCGTTATTTGCAGATATATTTTCTGGCAAACATAAGCATAGCATACCATGTCATACTGCTTCATCACTCTCCTAAAATCAGTGACATAAAATATAGAAAAGCCTACTTTGCAAACAATACTTATAGACTTGAATGAATGAGACACCTACACATACTTCAGTTATCTTACAAATACAATAATCCACACTGTACATAAAGTATATAAAGTATATAAAAACACACACTCTCCTTTACCTTCAGCTTCTCCAAATAATGAATACATCTTCACCAGAGCCAAACTCAGAACATGTGCACACTTTGAGTTCTGAAATTATACTAAAGGTTCACACAAATGTCACTTTCACAGCAATGAACAACCAATCACAAAGCAAACACATCATTCCACCTTCTCCCCTCATTAATCTTCCTCCATTCAAAATTCTAACTCCAAACTGACAAGAAGTATTTCTTCGTACCATTAGAATAATTCATGGAATGGCTGGAGGAGAATTACCCTACTGAAGAAGAAATTACAAAAGAAGACATGCCAAACAATGCTCCAGAAGAAGATAGTCCACAATCAGGATTTTGTAAGTACATTCTATATATTCAAGTAAAATGTGACTAAATGAACAAATATCAGTCACCAAAAACATATAAAGTATCTACCAATTGTCAAACTATCAAATGTGTATACAACCAAACCACATATTTAGAAAGAGTATTATATCTTCAATTGTTTAAAAACTAATATTTGAAATATTTTCAAACAGATGAAGACGTTATTCAAGTGTCTAGAAGATTCACAAAGGAAGCACAACAACACAGACCCACCAATCTGATTATGGATTATGTGGTAGAATTAAATGTAATAATGATGAATATACAAAACAACATGCAAGAAATCAAAAAGGACTTTGAACATTTAAAAGTTATCATGGAGGGTAAACATGCAGAAAACGTGGCTACAGACCAAGATATAGCCTGTATTACAATTATAACTGAAAGAAAACCCATAACTACATTCCCTTCCCAAATAAACCTGTTGAATATGTATTTACCCCTTTCAAATATGTAGACCTATATGCGTTATTATTGATAAAAAATTATTTGAAATGTTGCAATGTTTGTAAACACTACACTCAATACATATTTAAAAAATATCCCAAATTTAATTTTTTAAAAATATATATCTTTAGCCACAGCTAACATAATATCCAATCACGGTGCACCATCCAAAATATGCGTGGGACACCCAAGTTGTTGCTGCGGTAACCCGCCTCTCCAACTGCCGATGGCTCATTGGGCTGGATCCTATCCACTGCTATACATCTATGTTTAAAAATAAATTATTCTATTTGAAAAAAGAAAACAGAATCAGTTCAATGACACACACACTTTAATAAACACAATTTAATGCACATATTTTTATGACCCTCATATTTTATATGCAGTGCAACACATGCACTATATAACAGACACAACATTAGTGCATAAGTACACTGTTGTTCTGTTTGCACAAACTAATCATCGGGTCATTGGAAAAAAGAATCCAACCTGGATTAAAAAAAAAAAAAAATACAACAATATTAAAAACTATACGAAAGCACCACTACAAAAAACAAACAGGGATATATAAACTGGGTGAAAGTAAACAAAGAATATACAAGTAACATGCAGAACAAATTATGAGAATGGAGAACAAGAGGAAATAGGGTGGGATAAGTAAACTTGGAGAACAAGAGAAAAGAGGGTAGGATAAATAAACTTGGAGAACAACTCATTAAATAAATATAGTCTATCTCACTACTATCGTTTGCTTTTTCGTTTTTGCTCCCTACCAAAATATTCCAAAATATCTGAACATGTGAGCACAAGTACTGAGAACGTCATCAGTTGGAGCAACAATCCACATGAATGAAAAAAAACAGACAGTTGGAACTTCTTCAAACTCAAGAAACACTGTGCAAAAAAAGAGGCAAAGGAGATCACCTTCCACAATAAAACTCTCTGCCGTGGACCTTCCAATGTTCCTTCGCAAAGTCTAGGAACATCAATAATGATGAATCCATCATAAAAGAAAATGCATGGTTCCCATTCCTTACATAGACCAGCACCACCTGCAGCACCTCCATCCACTAATCCAACAACGTCAACAGCGGTATTAAACGCACAGACTCCTCTTTTAGCGACTTCCCTCATCGCTGAAGCTGTGAGCAGTGGTTGTACAAATTCAACCACCACACATTGAAGTTGCTGCCACCAAAAGCCAGAGTCTTACAAATACCTGAACTACTGCATTTAAAGAATCATACAAAATGCTACAAAGGTCATAGAGGAGGCTTTTTATGAAGAGTCTAAAAATGCTGCTCCCATCACCGACAGTATCACTATGTTTTGAACATAGGTTGACCTTTCACAGGAGTTAACTGGACAACATCTAGAGCAAATCCACTGGGATGATGATAACAATGCAGCTTCAAGAAAATACAAAAAATAAGCACATTACAAAAATGAACTTGCACAACACCACCAATCGAATTACCTCACAAAACACTCGAAACACCTACAAATAATGCATATTTCAAAATGCATTAGAAGTACACAAGGTACAATGAAAGACACCATCAACCTTAATAACAAATAAAAAAAAGTTACATGTCCACATTTTTCAAACCTAAAAAATACAAAAAACCCACTCAAACACAGCAAGTGAATAAAATAATTATGAAAACTATCTGATAGCAATGGTCACTACAACTAACCCATACAACAGTGCAAATAAAACTTCAAATCTGTAAATACAGAGTAACACTTTCACAACATCCACACTCCTCCTATGTATACAATCAGAATTCAGGAATCAAAATAACAAAACTGCAGCCACGGTGGCTTTTATACTTTCCAAAAGAAACACCAAAAAAAAGGACTATATACCAATAAAAATTGAAGATACCAGACACATTATCATACAACCTATCACTAAGCCCCACACAAATGCAAAAGTAACAACAAATACCAAACAATGAAACTGTCACAAACCTACCTATTATCTTTCCTAGCTGTGGCTATTCGACGTGGATACAGATGCTGATTTGTACCTGCAGCTACACGCACATTTTCATGCAAGCCCCAAATCAAACTAACTTGGCTTTCAAACCTTCAAATTAAGTAGGTGCACAACTAGGTACATAAAATAACACACATAAATAACATTCTGTACTGTATCATGCACATGAACATTTGATTATTGCACAGAAAATGTATATTTATAGACACAACTGTAAAAATACGAGCGGCTCCTGCCGCAATGAATGAAACTCGGGATAGTTTTGGCGTGCCTACAAACATGCTTTTTATAGACGTGACTATTCTAGTGCCTGTCCTACAAACCCGCCGGTAGCCACAACTATTCGCAAAAAACGTTGAATTCAAAATTGCATTTCCTCTGCAGCAAACTTCAAAAACTGACCCACCATACCTACCAGCCCCCCTTCCACTCCTCATAGTCCTCCTCCACTCCACTAATGTCTTACCATCCCCAAAAACACTTGATGCATATAAGATGCCACCCCACCCGAAATTCCAGGTAGTTGCAACTACCACATGTCCACAAACACACAACGTGTCACTTGCTCATAAATAGCCGTGGCTATAATGCAGGAGGTGTAGAACCATCCACCAATTAGGAATTACAAAACACAGACGGCATAAATACCCTGCTCATGCAAAGTACTAGAAATTCAAACTAGCAATAATTTTCCCAAAAACAGATAAATACTGCAGAATGGATTCACACAAGAAGCACAGAACCATAGTACAATGAATAATCTTATAGACAAGAACAACAAAAAAACAATAGCAATAGACAATAATGGTTCAGGGTATTAAATGGTAGAAGACACCATTATGGCAAAAGAAACCCTTTTAGAAAAGAAAATGTGCAACAAACATTTAACCACATGCTCCTTTCACCTAAACAAACCATCCAGTTTACAAATAGACATGCAGCTCAATTTGTAATATACACCAACAATCCTTTAAATCATTACAAAGATTCCTCAATCTATATATATATAAAAGACAAAAGTAGAATGAAAACTTTACAAACAACAGACTCCTGTACAGTGAGCAGCCACAATGATCTGCAAGGACATTCATTATCCTTCATTTCGGGAACAGCTTGCAAAAGCACCTTCCACTACGTCAACATATTAGCAACAATCTTGTGCATAGACTATACTATGAAAAAAGTCCTGCTCTAGAACAGCAACATTTAAATAACATTCTCCTACAGGGACCATCCAAGGAACTGCTTCAAGAAATGGAACACATCCAAGGTAAATACTTTGGAACTGAAGTTGACTTAGAAAACATTATCGAAAACCTCATAAACACTAGAATATACAGCCTAGAAAATAGAGGACAGAAGAAACTAAATACAAAATAACTGGCCCCTCAATAGTTTGCACGTGCTGCACCACAAAGCTTGACAATAACCAAATGCCATCACATGCTATCACTAATAACTAAGAAATATTCCCCCTTCCATAAACTCTCCAATGGCTTTTCCATGCCAAGAGCATTATAATCCAAACAGTACTCCATTTCAAGCTATAATATGCCTTAAACCAAAAATCAGCCTAATTACCGTCATCCAAGTGCATCCATGGCAAAGTAGTATATTTGCCATTAGATCTCGAAGAAAATGTAGAAAACTCTAGGAGTACAGTGACCACTAGATTAATATTTGATTGTGCTAGTTAATTGTGTACCAACAAAAGCTAAAATAATGTGGCAATAACTAATCGACTTAAACAAAGTTAGGCAAGCCCTACATAATCAAAAATAAACTATTAATACTACTGAGATATAAACATAGAGGAAAACCTAAGAGAAACCTCCCAAATAATTCAAGACTCCCCAGCAACTGGCCAATTTGAACATGTAGATCATGTTACTGCTGCCAACATTTAGACCAGTATACAATTCACCCACCACACTCTAAAGACACCATTACCAATGCATTAAATACCTCAAACCGAAGGATCCCAAATGAGCGTATGGGAAAATAGTGTTGAAGCACATTCTTTTCCTCTACTCTTTCCTGCAGGAAAAGGAGGAAGACATGATGAAAGGTCCACAAATGAAGACCCCAGATTCAGACAAAATGTTGAATACATTTTCCACCTCCTGTTTGAAAGTGAATGTTATGGAGTTACACACACATTAAAAACAGGCTCTAACTTTATAAACATGTCCGCTACCCAACTGCTTCATGAGATACAAGACAAAGATGCAGTTTTGCAGTCAAGTATCACAAATCTCTTGGCAAACTGGTGTGGTACAAAAGAATACTTGTTCCAACATCACACTGATGTTCATTGTATGCTAAGGAACCTAGGCCCACCCACATTGTTTGTTACTTTAAGTTGTGCAGAGTACGCATGGGATGACTTGCATGACTTCTTACGCACTGCAAACCAGAAAAAAGATGGAATAGATATTAAAATATCAGGAGTTTCCTAGACTCTGTCAATGTATCAAGATATTTTCACCTTCGCTTCATTGCCATGGTGCACTTTATCTGCAATAATACCTCCCCTCCGCTCAGAGAATTACAACACTTCTTTTGGAGAAAAGAAAATCAATCCAGAGGAGAACTACACATCCACATGCTTCTGTGGACAAAATATGCTCCTAAATCTGGCCATGATAGTGTTGTCACTATTTTACAGTTTATTGAAAAATATATTACCTGCAACATCCCTTCAGAAACCACAGATAGTGTCCTACATACACAAATCATATGCTTCCAAAAACCCGATTGTGGCAAATACTGCCAACGTAGATTTCTTTTTTTTTATTTATTGAAAGAACTGAAGTAAATCAGCTTTACAATATTTTTGAGAAAGAAAGGGAAAAAAAGAAAAACTATAAAATAATTTAATCATTTGAAATAGAACAATTACAGATACAATTGATGTTAACAAATCTTAAAAGTTACAGGTCTTAAAAGTTACAAACAAAACAAAAAAAATAAAGAAAAAAAAAAGAAAACAGACATTTTAAAATCCAATAGCAATTAAGTCATACAACATAAACATAAAAATGCAAACCACCTTCTAAAGATACTCAAAAAGAAAGAGTAAAAACCAGAGCAGACAAGGAAAAATAAGCAAAACCTATAATACTAAAGCCTGTTCATCATATAACTTTAAATAATTTAAAATGCAATTACTGCAATTCTTAAAGCTGTTGTTTCACCACAATAAATCATCCACCACATAGTTTCTGTTGTCAGGCTTTTAAAATTCCGAAATACCTCTTTAAAATGCTGTTCACATTTCTGTCTCAACATTGGGCACTCTGTTATCATGTGTCGAGTGGTCTCAGGTTGATCAACAACCTCGCAAATCCGCCAGAAGTTATCTTTCAATAATATACATTTCCGTCTAGCTTGAAGATCTTTGGTTGGCCATAGGTTGAATGTTAGACACATTAATTGTTTTCTGTGAGTAGGCGATGGAGATGTAAGCAAATACAACTCACAGAGGCCAACCTTTTTATGTAAAATGGATTTTTAGGAAAATCACAATATGTGAGGCATTTCTCTCTTGCATTACGCCAATCATATTGAAATAATTTGGTTTTGCTTTGTTTCGGTTTGCAAGAAGGTCATCCAAAGAGACATCAGCAGCAGCCACAGCATTTATAACGAGACCACGCCATTGACACATCAACACATGATTGGACTCAAAGAGAAAGTTAGATAGTATACTTATAAGCTTCTTTGAGTTCAATGCCAAAATACATTTCCTAATAAGGGCCATAGCCTGCTACAAGTGTCTAGCATACAGTGATATCAGGCATTTTTCTGTCCTAATCCACGCATTGGAATGCATAATGGTAGACACAGGATTTGTTTCCAGAATTTACTTTAGAATCTAGTTCATATATTCTCAGAGATGACCAATTTCATCTCTGATCCATATAAAAGGACTTGGGTCACCTTTTGTTTGAAATAGGTTACAGTAGGCATGATGGAAAACTTGCCATATTTTTCCTGAATTATTGTTGCTTGCGATAACATAGTATTTAGTTTGTTACCAAGGCTCAGTAAGTAGTCTATGTTGTTTGCTCCAGACATAACTACACCAAGGTATATATATTGCGGGACAAATTCAAGAGCCGTATCCTTAACGTGCCATTTCAAGTGCTGCTTGATAGTTCCCTTTTTAACTCCCTTGCATATATGACACATCTTGACCTTGTTTTTTTTTAAGATTAATGGTGAGAAGATTTTGTTCTACATATATCGCAAGATTTTGCAAGCCACAGGGAGTCTTGGAGATTAGCACTAAGTCACCTGCATATAGAAGTGCAGAGATCACCTTTCCGGACAGTTTTGGAGCATCGGACACCACACCTTCAAAAACGTTACCAATATCTGAATTGAAGAAGTTAAACAATATGGCGGCCAGTATACATCCCTGTCGTAGCCCATAAAAGGTCTTAATGACTGCAGACAGGGACCCTTTCAGATCAAGTCTTACTTGAAGCTTGGTGTCAGTGTGTAAAGCTTCAATTAACCTGATTAGATAGCTAGGGCACTTTTCTTTAATAAGTTTAGCCATCAGCAGGGATATGGAACCAGAATCAAAAGCATCCGTATAATATGACACCCACCTATTCTCTAGTACACCATTTATCTGCACTGGAAATTGCTATGCATTGCTAGCAGCATTATGAAGGGACCAGATTTCAGCTGTGTGTTTGCGCACAATTGCCTTTAGCAATATCTCCCCATCAGCTTGATATTACAGACTCTTTTGGGATCTAATTTAGTTCTTATAGGCACCTTTTTATTGACTGGACTGTTGTGACTCTAACAACCAATGGTAAGAACCGTGCACATATCTTCTGTTGATTCATCAATGCCCTACCTTTTTGAATCTCGGCATTGTAATCATGCTTTCGCACAGAAAACTGTTAGACACCTTAGATTGCGATTACTTTGAAGATCTGAAGGGCAGCATTATATGGTTCTCCTGGCCAATTTAAGGAAAACTGGTTGTATAAGATTTTATCATCCACGTGTCTTAAGGATGCCTCTGTCCAGCGGAAGCGTTTTCTTGCGTTGTTGACAGTGAGTTGCGAGAGATTATTTCTCTGTACATCTTTTAACGAGACAGTATCATAACTCCACACGACAGTCAACAATTTGTGGTCACTAAATGGTTGTGGTAAAGTGGACCTATCAGTATAGATGTAATCAATGATCAAGCCACTTGAACCTCTACTCCAGGTATTACGGGCAGGAATATCTCCCTAAATGGCTCCATTAAGCATGGTCATATCTCCATCAACCATCAGTGACAGCCACTTTTCGCAAGCAGGATTTTTAGCTGATTTTTTTAGATCTAAACATTGAAGATTCAAATCCCCTGCCAAAATGATGTTAGCTGCATCAGGGGTTTGGGAAATAGTGTTCAGTAATAAGTCCAGCTCGTGAAAAAACACCTTATCTGTAAAGGCCAAAGGGTTGCAATAAATATTAATCAAGACCATCGTACTGGCGTCATATTTTATTTTGACCATTTGTAGGGAGATGTTTGGCGCAGCCCATGGAAAAATAGAAAGTCCTTGCCCTAATTTGATCGCTACCATCAAGCCCGAAGAGGGTTGACCCCTCAGGTTTCTTTTAGCTGGTACAAAGGCGATATAATAGCCATCCCATACAGGTTGTTGAACCAGCCAGGTTTCCTGAAGGGCGACTATATCAAATTTACTCAGACTGACGGCACATGGACCAATCAAATGCATAAAACCACAGGTATTCCACCTAGCCAGAGTTATTATCTCTTGCTGACTTATCTTGGATTGTTATGAAGAAAAGTTACCGGTCATAGACTCATCGGATAATGGGCCCTGAGGTTGCCTTGACTGCACTCCTGCAATCTGTGCATGATATATTTTTGGAACTCTTACAATATCAGTACCAACTTGGGGATACCCGGACTTGTTTCGCTCGGAAGAGCTCAAAGTTGTAGGATCGACAGCTAGAAGAAAGCCCATCGAAAACAGTACATTCTAGCTTGCCAGATCGTGTTGTGCACACGATTTGAAACTATCCACAGTCGAACCACCCCTAGATCTTCCTCAGTTATGAATTCCACTTGGTCGATGTCTCTGGACG
Source organism: Ambystoma mexicanum (assembly GCF_040938575.1). Taxonomy (NCBI): domain Eukaryota; kingdom Metazoa; phylum Chordata; class Amphibia; order Caudata; family Ambystomatidae; genus Ambystoma; species Ambystoma mexicanum. Next base: position 1,244,228,753 of record NC_090930.1, on the reverse strand, counting down.
AGATGTCTCTCAAACTTTTGATTTCATCGAAAATAGCCATCACGCTTGTCCTAGTCAGATCATAACTTAAATAGGGGGCATGCCGGCACTTCAGTATGAAATGATGACAATTGTTTGGGGATAATGAGTGTTTAGATGTTGTAGATGTTAACTGTTGAGGAGTATTAAAAGTGTGTCTCTGCATTTTATCACTCACTTCGCCATAGATGGTTAGTTTTGCAGGTTTGTTCATCGTCATACAATTGGTGTTCACCGCCTGCTTATAAGCATCCACCTTCGGGTCTGGCAATATTTCATTAGGTACTGGAAATGTTTGTTTAAATTTGAGATATTCATCAATTGATCTCTGGATCTCAGCCCTAATATCGATGAGTGCATCGTTCGGGTGAGTGTCAACAGGTAAGCGCCTCTGCTGTGTGTTTGTTTGAGGTTTGCATGTCACTGTGGCATTTACTAATGTCACAAGAGACACTTTTCCAGAAGGAACCTCTCGACTTGTAAGTTTGTCGACCAAGATTTTTGGACAAGGAACAGCTAGTGATTGTAGTGGAAAGGAGGCATTCTGTTTTTCCCTAAACTGAGCGTTCCCAATTAAAGAGACAAGCTCATTCAATGGTACATAATCTGAAGGGGCCTCTGCAGGCACAGCCACACTAGATTGAGGCCATCTTTGCCATCTCAAGCTGCTATATTTTAGCTGTCAGGATTCGCCTACGTTAGCACTATGCTTCGAAGATATTGCTACTCACTTGAAAAGTTGCTTAGAGTTTGTTTTCAAATGAAGCAATGCCTTCTTTGGGTCTCAGAATGTTCCCTAGATGGAATACGTTTATCCTGCTTGTTAGTGTTTGATTTAGAGTCGAAGATATTATATACCTCCAGTGCTTTTTCCGGTAATCTTCCAGCAGGAGGTATTTGTAGAAGATTTGAATTTACGTTCAACAGTGGGGAGGAATTATTTTCCAACGTAGGTTCATCTATAAGGATGATCGATGGAAATGTTGGGAGGACAGATTGGTGTTGAGCATTCTTCTTTTTCTCGCACTCATTCAAATTACGCTGACACAAGTCAACCACTCCAGGCACCTGTAGTGCCATCTCTGGTGGCTCAACTAGAGGCATGGGATTATTCAAACATTTGTTAAGACCTCTAAGTTGTTTAACTATCAGATTTACTTATTCTGCTTGCCGCATAAGTTTCAGCTCTAAAGATTCAAATAGTTTGAATAAAGAAGTGATTGAGTTATTCATTGCAATAAGGGTAATTTCTAATAGTGGAGTATGCAATATCATTAAATTAGAGGGCTCAGAAAGAGTGTTTGGCGCTGCTGACGTTTGTGTACTGCGAGGGGTTGGATGCACAAAGGAGGAAGATAGAGTTCCCGGTATGTGCGTGTGATTCTCAAATAAACTCAGGGAGCAATATAAGCTGCCATTATGTGGGTTAATTTGATCATTTATTATTGGCGAAGGACCTCTGCTGCCTCAAATCCAGACGTCTCATTTGGGAATGATATACAAGGAGGCGCAGCATTAGGAGAGACCAATATCTGCTTAGTAACTTGACCATTCAGCAAGGGAACAATTGGTTGTGCATACGGGGTCTCTAGCAAGAGCAAGTCCTTGAGTTGTTAAGTCAATCAACAGCATTATCTCACGTTGTGTCTTCGAAGTGCATAGTTCACTGATTATATTTGTGTCTGATATTGACATATTTTTGTTAACCACATCTAATTCCTTGCTGTCCAACACAGAGTTTGTATGGCTAATTAAAGCCAAATCGTTTACAGAGTTCACCACCGGTAAAACATTAGACTCGCATCTCGGTAAACAGAAGCCGCGAATATCAAACTCCCCATATCAGGGGTTTTAAGAGGTTGACCGCTTAACTTCTTTTTTAGGGTGATGGTGGGTGAAGATTTATCAGGCAACACCTTGAAAAGTACTGAGGCACGAGTTACCACCACATTAGTGGGCATTCCTGACTTCAGGGTATAGGCAATCCCTTTCACGAATAGTCACTAAAAGTATTATATGCAACCGCACGCTCCCCTTAAGGCGAACCACGCTAACAAATGAGGCATGCCTCAAGGCTTCTCACAAGGGAGGAAGGTCAACTCGCACGGAAACAATCAAATGAAACCCCAGACCATAGATAACTTAATGCAGCCAATTGCTCTTAGAACAGACAGACAAATAAGGTTCTGAAAATGCTGCTGTCACAGCTTAACAACCTTAACAGCAGTCTTGAAGCGGACTTCAAAAGCGCACATATAGTATTCTGGGAAAGTAGGCAGATCGAAAAGGCTTAAACACCAAACAGCATTAACTGTAGCAAGAGTAGTAAGAGTCCACTTGAAGTCCACTTCAAACGCAGTCAGTAAACCATCAACATATGCTAGGCATACCACGTACTCAGCCACGTTGTTCAGCTCCGTAGAAAGCACAAGTCCGCAGCCGGTCGCATGGCGGATTCCAGCCATAGCAGCATACTTGAAGCGGACTTCAAAAGCGCGTGCGTGTTGCACATATAGTATTCTGGGAATGTAGGTGGATCGAAAAGGCATGTTCTCAGTCATGTAGTTGAGCTCCGTAGAAAGAACAAGTCCACAGCAGGTTGCACAGCGGATTCCAGCCGTAACAGCAGACTTGAAGCAGACCTCAAAAGCGTGCCAACGTAGATTTAAAAACAAAGGCAAATACTATACCAAATGTGGCTTTGGCTTCCCTAGACCAGTTTGCACAAATGGACAAGTAAATAGCTTCATGTCTTCTGTTAGACACAGCATGAAAGGCAAATCCCCTAAAAACACATACAACATTAAAAGGAACAAAGCATCCATGTACATCAATGATTACAATGCAATCATTGCCCTCTTGTGGAATGCAAACATAGACATACAATACATTGCAGACAATTCCACTGCAGTTGCAAGACATGTCAAAGCCTATCTCACCAAAGAAAACAGAGCTTAAAAAAGCTCTGGGATGACTTATCATCAGACAAAACACTATCATGAAAATTGTACAGCTTTGGTATAAAAATGCTCTCCCTTAGAGAATGCGGGTGCTACAAAACTGCAGACCATTTAAAAGGTACAGCCTTATATGGCAAATATGAACACATTGTCTGGCTAAACCTTAGTCCACCTTCATCTCAAAAAAAGAGTACTAAAATCCTACCAAGAGAATGAAAAAAAAGCCCCAAAAGATCCCAACAGCCACGACATTTAAAAAAAATGATTTAATTGACAATTACTACTCAAACAGAAGTACTGCTTTGGAAAACATGTGTCGGTACAGCATTGCACAAAACTACACCTACAAAAACAATGTCAGACCAAATGAGACAATTGGCAAATATTCAGTCTCAATTTGTGAAGGAAGTCTAGTGAAACTAACAAAATCCAGCCTAATTAATCATATAAATTTAATAATTTCAATTTCAACAGCATAGTGTGTTACATGGGTCAACTCCAACTTTTTAAACCTTGGAGAAAAGAAGAAAAATTATTAGGTGGCTATGACTCATTTGAAGCTGAATTCAAAGCAAATCAAAGCAGCACAACCGTGCTACTGCAGGCCGTGTAATACATATACTACAAGGCCTGTAGTTATGGTTAACTTGCTAAATTCATAGGAAGAGAACTCTTTCGGTAGCTTATAACTTTGCTTCCCCTGGACGAATCCTTACCATATATATCCTTATATAGCAGGCTCTGAATCGTTTCACTAAGTTGGGAGAGGATTCATGCAGGGGGGGCAAAGTTATAGGCGGTCCCAATTTTTTTTTTATATAGCCTGAATGGGGACAAACTTTGCGCACTGCTACAACCAGAATGGCTGGACAGATTTTCACCAAATTTGCAGCAGGACCGGGTGTTTGGGCCAGAAAGCATGTTTTTGTGTGTTTGGTGGAAATCCGAGCAGTATTTGTATTGGAAAATACTGAAATGTATGTCCCAAAATATTTGTGATATCTGGGTCCGCTCTGCAGACCCATTTCCTTGTACGCTCTGCGGACCGAAGTGTCATTCGCCTGACGTACTCTGTGCTATCGGCGAACAGTGGACACTGCCGGTTGTTCACTGGAGGGAAGAAAAGGCACATGGCTGTGTGTTAAAGGTTTTGGGAAACACTGCCATGGTTTATCGGAGGATAGTGGTGCACCAAAAGACATTGGAAAACATGATTTGCAGGATTGGCTGGGTAAAAGAGGGTGAATCAAAGATATTGGCAATGTTTTGTGCTGTAGGCTACGGCTGTGGCCATTTTCGTTGTTTTACGGTGGTGGGTTTGTGGGGAATTGTCCCCATGGTTGTCTGGCTTATAGTGGTTGTGGGTAAGGCTTAGCCTTTTTACTGCATGGGAAGTTGCCTAGGGCTTGGGCATCACCTTTGAAATGTAATGCCTCCATGCATGGGAGAGCAGTGAGGCACTTAGCGGTTAGGTATGCAGCCGAGTTTGGTCGCACCGTTGCTCCAAGGCAGACCATAATGACATGGAGAAATGTATTGTTCGGCAGCACACTGTTGCGATATGCATCATTCCAGCAGCTACTGACATACACTGCATTGCTGGTTAGATGCACAGGGGACTAGCATATGTTGGTACATGTAGGCAGACTGTATAGGGGATGGGGAGTGCATTCGGTGTACTATGTTGTGTTGTGCCTGCAAAGACCCTACTGCCTTGTGTGTATAGCTACGGCCCTTGGCTATAAAGGTGTGGGCACTGGTTGGAAGTAGGTGTGAGAATGTTGCCTTGTTTGGGTCTGTTAGTGCAGCTATACATACTTGTAGGCAGGAAAGAACCGTGGGAAATGTTACCATGCATGCCTTTATTGCCTTCCAGTGGGTGTGTAGTAGGACTAGGCATTTGGGTGCAAAGGCCTCCGCCTATGTACCCAAGAACCTAGGGCTTGGGCACCGCCTTGCTTTAGGGAGGGCAGTCAGACATTGGCACATGGAAAGAATTTGTACACAGGTACTCACATATACTTTATTGGTGGGCAGTTGTAGAGGCGACTATCATTTTATGGTGAGTGCAGGCAGACTCCATTGGGGATGGGGAGTGCATTGGAGACAATATTAGGATATTTGCAGTTGGAGTGCTATGTTGTATGGTGCCTGCAAAACCCATTCTGGCTTGTGTGCACGGCTGGGGCCCTTGGACATAACAGGGTGGCCAGTGGTTGGAAGTAGGTTATAGGATGTTGCCTTGATTGGGTTCATTACTGTACCAATATATACCTGTGGACAGGAAAGGTAAGTAGTCACATGTTTCCATGCATGGGACTATTGCTTTGCAGTGGGTGCTGCAAAGGAGTAGGCTGTTGCTAACAATCCTGCAACGCAATTCTGCTATGTATGGGATTGCTGTGATATTGGTATGTGGATTGCAGACATATGTACAAAAAGTACTTTCATTATGCCTTGGGTCATTTGCATAGGTTATTATAAGCATACCGTGTGCCATACAATATATTTGTAAATATGTAAGTGTCCTAAGGTCCTTGCCTTTGCAGAATCACTGTGGAGTACATGGCGCAGTTCGTAAAGTAGCTTCAGAGGCTATTGGAGATGGGGAGTGTATTGCAGGTGATATAGGGATTTTTGTAATCTGAGTACCATGTTGTGTTGTGAGTGGCAAGCGCCTACTGCCCTGTATGGATGGCTACAGGCCTTTGACGTAACAATTTGGAAATTGTTCAGAAGTAGGTTTCAGAATGTTGCCTTCTTTGGGTCAGTTCTTATACTGATATGTAACTCTAGCGTACACAGTTGGAAATTTCTATGTCTCCTGTGGGTGCTCACTGTCACAGCATGGTTATGGAGGATATTTTGTAGTTGGCACACCAGGTGGCGTGAACTGACTGCACTTGAATATGGTGTACGTCATTGGCATTCATGGACTGAGATGCCACAATGAATGTACAGTATGGTAGACCTCTTATAACACCCTGTACTTTGAGAGTGAAGAAAGGTGGTACAACATGACAACATGACACAAATTAATTAGCATTACACATGTAAAGTATGGATAATATACAGTCCAACAAACATAAATTTGCAGCCGCCAACATCATGAACCCTGTTAAGTCCAGCCATATACTAGATGGCAGGTGTAAGAGCCTTCCCCATCTTACCACGTGCAATAGAAGTAAATGAGACATACCCCAACGGGAATGAGGATACAAGGACAGGTTACGAGAGTTTGAATGTTTTATCCAGAGTTGGCATCCAGAGAACCCTGTTGCCCGAGAGCCCTTGGCAAACATTACAAGTACTTGACAATATAAAGTAAAACATCATCATAAATGATGTAACTAACATAAATGCTAGGCCAGTGCAGGATTGGATAGGCAGTATCGATGTATATAGTCCATGGGGCGTTGTTCCGTCCGGATTGGTTGTCCAGTTGGCGGGAGGGCGAGCATCACGAGGTCCATCTGCCTTTGTCTGGGCGGGGTGAGGGTCAGGTCGCTCTGAGGTGGGGTGGCCACTAACTAAGCTAACATAATACAGCCCAATAGAGCATGCACTAAAATTAAAGTCATCACAACTCCTTTGATCAAATCATTGTGAACCCATAAATTTAATTTGTGTATTTACATCATCACTTTTTGGAATTGACATGGGGTACCAGATTAAGGGTCTTGACCTGTATGATAACATTGATTGCGCTGAGGGTCTGAACTCATAAAAGTGGGTGAGGCAGATCGATGTTTGTTAGTAGTGGGAGACAATACACTGTGACAGAGGTCTGATGTTAGCTAAAGGCATTTCTGGGGTGGGCATCATGGTGGGGTCACATATCTGGTACATCAAGAAAATACCATGTAGGGACACAGGGTTACATTGGCAGTAATTTTCCAACAGCGAGGGTGAGGGGGCATGGGCTGGTTTGTGGAGATGGATGAGTTTACAGGGCCTGGCTCAAGCCGGTTCACACAGGGGACAGTGATCTCAGAGGAAGAGTGAGATGTTACATGTGTTTTTGTTGCAATTGCCTCCGGCTTGAGCATGAGAATGGAGCTATGAAGCTTTCAGACACAGTGAGAGAAAGGGTGGGGGCCATGTCCGCAGTGTGCGTGGTGCTGCTGAGGGGAGATAAGCCTTTTTGTATTATCGCAGTGAGGCTTAGTCCAAAGATGGAGTCGAGGGTGCACAAAATGGATGCCACATGTCCTGCGCAACAGCCCCATCTACACAAATGCCAGCTGATGCTGGTATTACATAAGGGCGATGGAGGCATTCCCCACTATTGGAGGCACATGGTCCAAGCTGTACTGAATGCATGGGGTGACAGGGGGGCCCAACGGCCCCTCACTCCCACACATTCCCCCCTTTGGTTACATCTAAAGTAACAAACTATTGGCTCTTTTGTACTCACTTTGATTATATTCAGCTTCAGCTATTGCTTCATCCCAAGCAGGTGTACCTTTTATAGGCATCCATGCTCTACATACACTTTTCAGGCTGTGGCCCTTCCTTGCGTATTCATCTGGGGTGCATGTCATGTATATCCCTCCATCCCAGCTGTCCCCATTCTGGCGATACAAAGCTGTCATGCAATACTTTGGTGGGCTAGGTTCTCGGGTTTGCATTTGTGTGTCTATCATAGTGGTTACCATTGCCTGATGGCCCATCGTTACCATCATCATCATAGTTGAGCTAGGCAAAGATTTTGCACAGCATTGGATACCTAGTTGGCACACACAGAAAAATAACAGAATTAATTCTCATTACAGCGTTGAACCAGGATGGTACCCAGCTGAACATGTTGTCAAACCAGTTGCTTGGTTCTATTCCTCCCTCTTTTGACATTCTCTCCCCCAGGCTGTGTACTGATGAGATCATGTGGGAGAGGGTCCCATTATCTGCATCTTCAGAGGGTACAAATGTACAGCATGCGCTCCCTATTTTTCGGCACACACTGTCGTCCATTGCTGTGAGAATATCTAGGACGTACCGGTTCTGCATTGTCATTAGGCGCAAAGCACGAAGTTCACCTTGATCACATTGAACCTTTCTTCAGTGTCGTTGGCCAGTTGGATCAGCTCCCAGCGGACAATTTGTAACCACTTGGCATTAGTTTGAGCCTGGAGCCCTGGCGTTAAGAGGGAAGCAAAAAATGTCTCTGTGGAATTGAAGAGTTTATACTTCGCTGGGATCTCGCAAGAAGAGCAGATGATTCAGTGGAGATATAGTTTGATGATCTCCTTTTGCGAGAAAGTCTGTCTTTTAAGTCACTTTCTGACAACAGGTCATACGACGGAGGCTCTGTTATCACTACTTGGGGTGCTGCCGATGTGCCAGCCGATTGCCCTGCTGCCGATATGTCAGCCGATTTTCCTGCTGCCAATATGCCAGCTGGACCTTCACCTCCCTGGATATGGCTTTCTGGTATTACCATCAGAGCTGAATGTAGAGTGGCTAGGGCGCAAGTACCTCTCCATGACGCAGGGAGGTGCAGGTATGCTTGTTTGCCGATGACCAATACATGTCCATGAGTGCAGCTGTTCCTTTCTACATGTATGGAATTATAATTGTTTTGTTGCACTGCTTGTTGACACCCATAGGCACCTTCCCCTCTCTGTGAAAGCAAAGATCATGTGGTATTTCTCTTTGTGTCTTGATGGGCTTTTCTAGTGCGGTGACCCACAAGAGTTTTGCAATGTGCTGGGACCAGACAGGGGCGCACGTTTCTTTGACCCATTGAAAGTTCTCTTCGGTGAGTCTTCTGAGTGCCTCAGCTTTGCACTCAATCGTTTCGTCATGCCACTTGTTTTCTGTGAATCTTGTTCCTTTTATGACAAAGAATGGTTCTTTAATGCAGATCACTCCTTGGCTCCTGCTTGTGCATGTTCTCTCATTCTGCAGCAGCTCTATTGTAACTGTGTGTGCCTGGAAGGTGCTCCGAATTCTACACAATACGAGATGAACACTGGGCGTCTGACAAGGGTACTTCTTGTGGCACTAGTATTTTGGGTGTTCCTGATGTGTGCGGTATGAGCGAGCAGACATAGCAGCTCTCATGCGTGGCTTATTTTGCTGTGGCGCTCATGTCTGAGTACCATTTATTAGATTGGTCAGGGTGGCGGGGATCTTCAATTTCATCTAATCCGGACCATGGTAGATGTCATATCTTTCCCCTCCCGCCCCCCTTTTTCATCTACTCCTCCCCCCTTTCCAGTTACTCATTGTTTTTACTTTTTGATAATGTATTGGAAACACCCCTACCCATTTTGTGTCATTGAGATCTTTCACACTGTACCCAGGTGATAAATCTGGGGACTCTTGGGTATCAGCAACATGAAAGTGCATTATAGTTCCTTGCGAGGTAGGTTCTCTGGTTGTCTGTGCATTAACATTTATCAGGTTAGGTTAATTTACCCACAAGTAATCACCATCATATTCGTTTGTTACATTAACATTATTCGGGCTTATATCAACAGGTGGGAGGAAGGGGGCTGTTGCGGTGTCATTAATGTGCAGCATAGTGAGGTTTGAATTGCCAGAGTGATCATTACAAGAATAATTATTTCTCCACATTGTTTTTACCCTTGCCCATATAAGTACTGACCCTTCTTGTATTAACTGTGACCCGCTCCCCCTTTTTCATATCCTGTGTAATAAAAAACACAGTGTAATACCACGCCATAAAAAATAGCATTGTAGAAAACAATATTGCAGAATATTTTAGGCGACACTCAAAAGTATAATATTTATTCATTTTATTAGCTACCCCATTTCTAACTAACATTGCGCTGGTATCTGTGATTGCACTTCTTTTGGTGAATGTTTTACCTGGTGGGGCAATATAAAATTGTTAAGTGCCAAGCAAACATTGTATTTGTCATTACATTATTATTATTCTTTTTCCATGCTATTTATTAATCTAATGTTGTTGCTATGTTATGCTATCTATGGTGTGCACACCTCAATACTATTTTACTAAATTTCTTATACATGGCATTGCGGTTATACTTATTTTGAACAACTATCATTTTCTTTTAATCATAGGCATCATTTCTGTACACGGTTTACCTCTTGCATTCTTCATTAACTTTAGTAAATAGATGGAGGGACAGAAGAAGATCATAGATAAGAGAGAGAGAGAAAGAGAGAGAGAGAGAGAGAGAGAGATTTGTACTCAAACATTTTGTATAACATTCTTTGTTATTTCTGTTCTTGTCATTTTATACTTTCCCCATGATCATTTTTCCTACCCACTTGCTTCGTCATTACTGGTTGTTCGCTCGCATTGAGGGATTGCACTATCATGTGCCTTTCTCACGTCTGAGAGATGCACCCAATTTTTCAATCATTTGAGTTTTACTGCCGTGGGCGTGTAATAAATCACCCTATACGGACCATTAAATCTTGGAGAGTTCCATCTCCAAACAAAACTTCGCACATACACATTTTCGCCTGGCATTAATGGGCCCTCTGGACTATCTTTGGCCGGCATTGCAGTGTCTGTCGCAGCGTTCTCGGTAAAGGGTGGTGTAATTTGTCATGCTATGCTACACACTGCACATGTCAACTGTGTAAGATATTCCTTAAATTCTTCCTCCAGCACTGTGGCAGCACTGTGCACATCTGATGCTTTTCTTACTGGGGAGAGTGTTGTAGAATACACCTGCCCGTCACTATTTCGTATGGGCTCAAATGATGGTCCTTGCTTGGCTGCGTTCGGAGTTGGAACAGTTCTAGGGGCAGGCAATACACCAAATTATTTTTGAGTGTGTTGTACAACTTTTACAATTGACTTTTGAGCAGGCCGTTGATCTTTTCTACCAGTCCGTTGGCCATTGGGTGATAAATCGAACACAGTTTGTGCTTAACCCCTAGGAGCGATGTCACTTCTTTAAAGAGGTCATTTACAAAGTGTGTGCCATTGTTTGATCTGATCATGTCATAAATATCCCACCTTGAGAACACCTCCCACACCAAAAACTTGGCGGCACACTTCACGTCTGGGTGGGGACATGGTCCAGCTTCCACCCACCTGTAGAAGGAGGATACCACCACAATCAAGTATCTTGCTCCATAACACCTCTCCCCAATGTCTGCATAATCAATGTGGAGTTCTCTGAATGGGCCCACTGGGCATGGCAGTGTCCCTCGCAGTGTTCTTAGTGTCATACCTGAACTGTATGTTTGACATGTGATACATTCTATGGTGAATTTTGACAAATGTTCCTGTAGGTTTGGGACAAACCAATGCTCTTGTATGTCTGCTGCAATATGTTGTTTTGTAACATGTGTCACAAGTGGAGCTGTTGAAATGCTACCTCTAATAATTCCACTGGCATTACCACGTTCCCTGTTAGTTCCTGTTAGTTCCTGTCTCCATATCAGATTGGTTGGCTACTGCTTGCACCCTCATTTGGCCCACAACTGTTGCTCTTTATTGGTGCTCTTTTTGCAGTTCTATTATTTGTGTCACTGGTGTATTGTTGTACCCTACCTCTAATGTTTCTGTGTTGGACGTTTTGACAATACATTAAATTGTTGGGAGAACATTGAAATATGCTGCACCTTTCGTTGCTGCATCTGCTTCCGTGCTTCCCAATGACATTGCATCTGTGTTGTTAGTATGCGCTTGGCATTTCACCACTGCCACTACTGATGGTTCTGCTAATGCTTCTATTAGTTCATTTAGTAATGCAGCATGTTGTACTGGTGACTCATCTGCCTTTCAGAACCCTCTTCGTCGTCATCGTGACAATCCTGAGTGTACTGTTTTTTGTGGCATACGCTGAATCTGAATATATTGTCACTACGCATCCTTTAGCTGTATGCAGTGCCTCAATTAACACCACCAATGCTGCTGCTTGTGCGGAGTAATGAGAAGGGAGGCGTTTTTGGACAATTATTTCATAATTCTCTTCTTCCATTCTTACTACTGCCATTCCCATGTGTTTTTCCCCTGTTTCACTATCTATTGATGCTGGACCGTCTATGAAATATATTTCTCCCTCCTTTTAATGCATTCTCACTCGCTTAGGGAATGTCGTCTTCCTCTCCCTCGTATGTAGCACAGTCGTGTTCCTGCGTGTCTTCTACAGTGCATGGTTCAGTAATGAACGTTGCTGGGTTTACTGTTTAACATCTGACCACATGGACATTTGGGCTTGATATTATTTCATAGGCTGTTGCTCTTTGTGTTGTTAAGGTTGATTTGGATCTTTCCATAATTGCAAACAATGAGTGCTCCGCATATAATGTCACTGAGCATCCCATCACGATGGTGGCGCTTTTCTCAATGGCGAAGGCCGCTGCAGCGAGAGCTTGTTCGCATGCAAAGTGTCCTTGCACCACTGAATCCAATGTTCCGCTATAATAGGCCAATGGCTTAGTGAAGTTTTCTGCGTCAGCCCTGCAGTCATGTAAAAATAAATAAAATTCCCTGTCATAATCTGGGTTCGCGAGAACTGGTGCGTTTGCAATCAGATCTTGTAACTTGAAGTACTGTGTCATCATCTCATTTGTCCATTTTATTGGGACATTATTCTTTTGGGATTCCTCTAGTGCTTGTAGCAGTGGGTGTGTGTACACCTCGTAGTCAAGTATCCATACGCTGAATTAATGATAGATTCCGAGAAACATTTGCATGTCCTTTACTCTTTTTGGTATTATCATATGGCGTATGGCAGCCGCCCTGTCAGGCAGTATCCTTTTGCCATCTTTGGAAATTAGTTGCCCCAAGTACAGTACTTCCGATACGGCGATATTGCAGTTTTCTTTTATCTACTTTGTACCTTTCATGGCCAACAAATTCAACAATGTTACATAATCTGCTCGACACTGCCCTTCACTTTTGCTGCAGACAAGTAAATCATCTACGTACTGTATTATTGTGCTCTCCACATCAATGTGTCCAAGATCTTCATGTAAAATCCTATTAAAAATGCTGGGACTTTCACAATACCCCATGCGGTAGCCTGCAGTGTTCATATCTGTTCCCCCCTAGTGTGAACGCTGTGAGGTACCGAGAGCTTGGGTCGAGTGGAATCGAGAAGAAAGCATTCTTCAGATCCACTACTGTAAAGCATGTGGCGTCTTTAGGTATGCAGCAAAACAGAAAGTTGATGGCTGGAAGGTTTTGAATTAATCATAACCACGGGCAAAGCTCTGGGCAACCCTCCAGTCCATCGTTTTTCAGCCTGCCAAGCCATTACAGAAGGGGAAAAACCATATGCAAATCAGGCTTGGTCCTACCCCAAAAGGGGCAGTCCAGCCCAAACTGCTAGGTCACATCCCTTCTGCACGAGACCACAAGCATCCCCAGACATGTTTCAGCCTTGTTGGGCGTCATCAGTGAGGAGTAGCTTGGGTCTCTAGGCCCGGCAGACTCGGGACCCACGTCTGGGCATACCCGTCCCACTCGGGGTGACTTTAGCAAAACAGAAAGTTGATGGCTGGAAGGTTTTGAATTAATCATAACCACGGGCAAAGCTCTGGGCAACCCTCCAGTCCATCGTTTTTCAGCCTGCCAAGCCATTACAGAAGGGGAAAAACCATATGCAAATCAGGCTTGGTCCTACCCCAAAAGGGGCAGTCCAGCCCAAACTGCTAGGTCACATCCCTTCTGCACGAGATCACAAGCATCCCCAGACATGTTTCAGCCTTGTTGGGCGTCATCAGTGAGGAGTAGCTTGGGTCTCTAGGCCCGGCAGACTCGGGACCCACGTCTGGGCATACCCGTCCCACTCGGGGTGACGTTAGCAAAACAGAAAGTTGATGGCTGGAAGGTTTTGAATTAATCATAACCACGGGCAAAGCTCTGGGCAACCCTCCAGTCCATCGTTTTTCAGCCTGCCAAGCCATTACAGAAAGGGAAAAACCATATGCAAATCAGGCTTGGTCCTACCCCAAAAGGGGCAGTCCAGCCCAAACTGCTAGGTCACATCCCTTCTGCACGAGACCACAAGCATCCCCAGACATGTTTCAGCCTTGTTGGGCGTCATCAGTGAGGAGTAGCTTGGGTCTCTAGGCCCGGCAGACTCGGGACCCACGTCTGGGCATACCCGTCCCACTCGGGGTGACTTTAGCAAAACAGAAAGTTGATGGCTGGAAGGTTTTGAATTAATCATAACCACGGGCAAAGCTCTGGGCAACCCTCCAGTCCATCGTTTTTCAGCCTGCCAAGCCATTACAGAAGGGGAAAAACCATATGCAAATCAGGCTTGGTCCTACCCCAAAAGGGGCAGTCCAGCCCAAACTGCTAGGTCACATCCCTTCTGCACGAGACCACAAGCATCCCCAGACATGTTTCAGCCTTGTTGGGCGTCATCAGTGAGGAGTAGCTTGGGTCTCTAGGCCCGGCAGACTCGGGACCCACGTCTAGGCATACCCGTCCCACTCGGGGTGACTTTAGCAAAACAGAAAGTTGATGGCTGGAAGGTTTTGAATTAATCATAACCACGGGCAAAGCTCTGGGCAACCCTCCAGTCCATCGTTTTTCAGCCTGCCAAGCCATTACAGAAGGGGAAAAACCATATGCAAATCAGGCTTGGTCCTACCCCAAAAGGGGCAGTCCAGCCCAAACTGCTAGGTCACATCCCTTCTGCACGAGATCACAAGCATCCCCAGACATGTTTCAGCCTTGTTGGGCGTCATCAGTGAGGAGTAGCTTGGGTCTCTAGGCCCGGCAGACTCGGGACCCACGTCTGGGCATACCCGTCCCACTCGGGGTGACTTTAGCAAAACAGAAAGTTGATGGCTGGAAGGTTTTGAATTAATCATAACCACGGGCAAAGCTCTGGGCAACCCTCCAGTCCATCGTTTTTCAGCCTGCCAAGCCATTACAGAAGGGGAAAAACCATATGCAAATCAGGCTTGGTCCTACCCCAAAAGGGGCAGTCCAGCCCAAACTGCTAGGTCACATCCCTTCTGCACGAGATCACAAGCATCCCCAGACATGTTTCAGCCTTGTTGGGCGTCATCAGTGAGGAGTAGCTTGGGTCTCTAGGCCCGGCAGACTCGGGACCCACGTCTGGGCATACCCGTCCCACTCGGGGTGACGTTAGCAAAACAGAAAGTTGATGGCTGGAAGGTTTTGAATTAATCATAACCACGGGCAAAGCTCTGGGCAACCCTCCAGTCCATCGTTTTTCAGCCTGCCAAGCCATTACAGAAAGGGAAAAACCATATGCAAATCAGGCTTGGTCCTACCCCAAAAGGGGCAGTCCAGCCCAAACTGCTAGGTCACATCCCTTCTGCACGAGACCACAAGCATCCCCAGACATGTTTCAGCCTTGTTGGGCGTCATCAGTGAGGAGTAGCTTGGGTCTCTAGGCCCGGCAGACTCGGGACCCACGTCTGGGCATACCCGTCCCACTCGGGGTGACTTTAGCAAAACAGAAAGTTGATGGCTGGAAGGTTTTGAATTAATCATAACCACGGGCAAAGCTCTGGGCAACCCTCCAGTCCATCGTTTTTCAGCCTGCCAAGCCATTACAGAAGGGGAAAAACCATATGCAAATCAGGCTTGGTCCTACCCCAAAAGGGGCAGTCCAGCCCAAACTGCTAGGTCACATCCCTTCTGCACGAGACCACAAGCATCCCCAGACATGTTTCAGCCTTGTTGGGCGTCATCAGTGAGGAGTAGCTTGGGTCTCTAGGCCCGGCAGACTCGGGACCCACGTCTAGGCATACCCGTCCCACTCGGGGTGACTTTAGCAAAACAGAAAGTTGATGGCTGGAAGGTTTTGAATTAATCATAACCACGGGCAAAGCTCTGGGCAACCCTCCAGTCCATCGTTTTTCAGCCTGCCAAGCCATTACAGAAGGGGAAAAACCATATGCAAATCAGGCTTGGTCCTACCCCAAAAGGGGCAGTCCAGCCCAAACTGCTAGGTCACATCCCTTCTGCACGAGATCACAAGCATCCCCAGACATGTTTCAGCCTTGTTGGGCGTCATCAGTGAGGAGTAGCTTGGGTCTCTAGGCCCGGCAGACTCGGGACCCACGTCTGGGCATACCCGTCCCACTCGGGGTGACTTTAGCAAAACAGAAAGTTGATGGCTGGAAGGTTTTGAATTAATCATAACCACGGGCAAAGCTCTGGGCAACCCTCCAGTCCATCGTTTTTCAGCCTGCCAAGCCATTACAGAAAGGGAAAAACCATATGCAAATCAGGCTTGGTCCTATCCCAAAAGGGGCAGTCCAGCCCAAACTGCTAGGTCACATCCCTTCTGCACGAGACCACAAGCATCCCCAGACATGTTTCAGCCTTGTTGGGCGTCATCAGTGAGGAGTAGCTTGGGTCTCTAGGCCCGGCAGACTCGGGACCCACGTCTGGGCATACCCGTCCCACTCGGGGTGACTTTAGCAAAACAGAAAGTTGATGGCTGGAAGGTTTTGAATTAATCATAACCACGGGCAAAGCTCTGGGCAACCCTCCAGTCCATCGTTTTTCAGCCTGCCAAGCCATTACAGAAGGGGAAAAACCATATGCAAATCAGGCTTGGTCCTACCCCAAAAGGGGCAGTCCAGCCCAAACTGCTAGGTCACATCCCTTCTGCACGAGACCACAAGCATCCCCAGACATGTTTCAGCCTTGTTGGGCGTCATCAGTGAGGAGTAGCTTGGGTCTCTAGGCCCGGCAGACTCGGGACCCACGTCTGGGCATACCCGTCCCACTCGGGGTGACTTTAGCAAAACAGAAAGTTGATGGCTGGAAGGTTTTGAATTAATCATAACCACGGGCAAAGCTCTGGGCAACCCTCCAGTCCATCGTTTTTCAGCCTGCCAAGCCATAACAGAAGGGGAAAAACCATATGCAAATCAGGCTTGGTCCTACCCCAAAAGGGGCAGTCCAGCCCAAACTGCTAGGTCACATCCCTTCTGCACGAGACCACAAGCATCCCCAGACATGTTTCAGCCTTGTTGGGCGTCATCAGTGAGGAGTAGCTTGGGTCTCTAGGCCCGGCAGACTCGGGACCCACGTCTGGGCATACCCGTCCCACTCGGGGTGACTTTAGCAAAACAGAAAGTTGATGGCTGGAAGGTTTTGAATTAATCATAACCACGGGCAAAGCTCTGGGCAACCCTCCAGTCCATCGTTTTTCAGCCTGCCAAGCCATTACAGAAGGGGAAAAACCATATGCAAATCAGGCTTGGTCCTACCCCAAAAGGGGCAGTCCAGCCCAAACTGCTAGGGCACATCCCTTCTGCACGAGACCACAAGCATCCCCAGACATGTTTCAGCCTTGTTGGGCGTCATCAGTGAGGAGTAGCTTGGGTCTCTAGGCCCGGCAGACTCGGGACCCACGTCTGGGCATACCCGTCCCACTCGGGGTGACTTTAGCAAAACAGAAAGTTGATGGCTGGAAGGTTTTGAATTAATCATAACCACGGGCAAAGCTCTGGGCAACCCTCCAGTCCATCGTTTTTCAGCCTGCCAAGCCATTACAGAAGGGGAAAAACCATATGCAAATCAGGCTTGGTCCTACCCCAAAAGGGGCAGTCCAGCCCAAACTGCTAGGTCACATCCCTTCTGCACGAGACCACAAGCATCCCCAGACATGTTTCAGCCTTGTTGGGCGTCATCAGTGAGGAGTAGCTTGGGTCTCTAGGCCCGGCAGACTCGGGACCCACGTCT
The DNA here is from genome assembly GCF_040938575.1 of Ambystoma mexicanum. NCBI lineage: Eukaryota > Metazoa > Chordata > Amphibia > Caudata > Ambystomatidae > Ambystoma > Ambystoma mexicanum. The sequence goes on along the minus strand of NC_090930.1, from coordinate 1,244,211,134 downwards.
GGGCATACCCGTCCCACTCGGGGTGACTTTAGCAAAACAGAAAGTTGATGGCTGGAAGGTTTTGAATTAATCATAACCATGGGCAAAGCTCTGGGCAACCCTCCAGTCCATCGTTTTTCAGCCTGCCAAGCCATTACAGAAGGGGAAAAACCATATGCAAATCAGGCTTGGTCCTACCCCAAAAGGGGCAGTCCAGCCCAAACTGCTAGGTCACATCCCTTCTGCACGAGACCACAAGCATCCCCAGACATGTTTCAGCCTTGTTGGGCGTCATCAGTGAGGAGTAGCTTGGGTCTCTAGGCCCGGCAGACTCGGGACCCACGTCTGGGCATACCCGTCCCACTCGGGGTGACTTTAGCAAAACAGAAAGTTGATGGCTGGAAGGTTTTGAATTAATCATAACCACGGGCAAAGCTCTGGGCAACCCTCCAGTCCATCGTTTTTCAGCCTGCCAAGCCATTACAGAAGGGGAAAAACCATATGCAAATCAGGCTTGGTCCTACCCCAAAAGGGGCAGTCCAGCCCAAACTGCTAGGTCACATCCCTTCTGCACGAGACCACAAGCATCCCCAGACATGTTTCAGCCTTGTTGGGCGTCATCAGTGAGGAGTAGCTTGGGTCTCTAGGCCCGGCAGACTCGGGACCCACGTCTGGGCATACCCGTCCCACTCGGGGTGACTTTAGCAAAACAGAAAGTTGATGGCTGGAAGGTTTTGAATTAATCATAACCACGGGCAAAGCTCTGGGCAACCCTCCAGTCCATCGTTTTTCAGCCTGCCAAGCCATTACAGAAGCGGAAAAACGGTGGTCTGGAGGGTTGCCCAGAGCATTGCCAGTGGTTAAGATTAATTCTAAACCTTCCAGCCATCACCTCTTTCTTTTTGCTATGTCACCCCGAGTGGGACGGGTATGCCCAGACGTGGGTCCCGGGCCTGCTGGGCCTAGAGACCCAAGCTACTCCTCACTGATGAGCCCCAACAAGGGCGAAACATGTTTGGGGGTGCTTGTGGTCTCGTGCAGAAGGGATGTGGCCTAGCAGTTCGGGCTGGACTGCACCTTTTGGGGTGGGGCCAAGCCTGATTTGCATATGGTCTTTCCCTTCTGTAATGGCTTGGCAGGCGAAGAACGGTGGTCTGGAGGGTTGCCCAGAGCATTGCCAGTGGTTAAGATTAATTCTAAACCTTCCAGCCATCACCTCTTTCTTTTTGCTATGTCACCCCGAGTGGGACGGGTATGCCCAGACGTGGGTCCCGGGCCTGCTGGGCCTAGAGACCCAAGCTACTCCTCACTGATGAGCCCCAACAAGGGCGAAACATGTTTGGGGGTGCTTGTGGTCTCGTGCAGAAGGGATGTGGCCTAGCAGTTCGGGCTGGACTGCCCCTTTTGGGGTGGGGCCAAGCCTGATTTGCATATGGTCTTTCCCTTCTGTAATGGCTTGGCAGGCGAAGAACGGTGGTCTGGAGGGTTGCCCAGAGCATTGCCAGTGGTTAAGATTAATTCTAAACCTTCCAGCCATCACCTCTTTCTTTTTGTTATGTCACCCCGAGTGGGACGGGTATGCCCAGACGTGGGTCCCGGGCCTGCTGGGCCTAGAGACCCAAGCTACTCCTCACTGATGAGCCCCAACAAGGGCGAAACATGTTTGGGGGTGCTTGTGGTCTCGTGCAGAAGGGATGTGGCCTAGCAGTTCGGGCTGGACTGCCCCTTTTGGGGTGGGGCCAAGCCTGATTTGCATATGGTCTTTCCCTTCTGTAATGGCTTGGCAGGCGAAGAACGGTGGTCTGGAGGGTTGCCCAGAGCATTGCCAGTGGTTAAGATTAATTCTAAACCTTCCAGCCATCACCTCTTTCTTTTTGCTATGTCACCCCGAGTGGGACGGGTATGCCCAGACGTGGGTCCCGGGCCTGCTGGGCCTAGAGACCCAAGCTACTCCTCACTGATGAGCCCCAACAAGGGCGAAACATGTTTGGGGGTGCTTGTGGTCTCGTGCAGAAGGGATGTGGCCTAGCAGTTCGGGCTGGACTGCCCCTTTTGGGGTGGGGCCAAGCCTGATTTGCATATGGTCTTTCCCTTCTGTAATGGCTTGGCAGGCGAAGAACGGTGGTCTGGAGGGTTGCCCAGAGCATTGCCAGTGGTTAAGATTAATTCTAAACCTTCCAGCCATCACCTCTTTCTTTTTTCTATGTCACCCCGAGTGTGACGGGTATGCCCAGACGTGGGTCCCGGGCCTGCTGGGCCTAGAGACCCAAGCTACTCCTCACTGATGAGCCCCAACAAGGGCGAAACATGTTTGGGGGTGCTTGTGGTCTCGTGCAGAAGGGATGTGGCCTAGCAGTTCGGGCTGGACTGCCCCTTTTGGGGTGGGGCCAAGCCTGATTTGCATATCGTCTTTCCCTTCTGTAATGGCTTGGCAGGCGAAGAACGGTGGTCTGGAGGGTTGCCCAGAGCATTGCCAGTGGTTAAGATTAATTCTAAACCTTCCAGCCATCACCTCTGTCTTTAGGTATGCTACACAATATGGATGCTGGATTAGGCACTAATGGAAATTCTTTCTGGATGACGTCATTGAGTGGGAGTAAGTCTTGTATCATCCTCCACGCCCCACCTTTTGCTTTTTTGATCGGGAAGATTGCCGTGTTACATGGGGAATTGGAGGGCACTATTATCACTTGTTTAAGTAGTGCATTTAATGTCTCTCTTATTCCTTCCTCTGCTTCCCTTGATAGTGGGTACTGCTTAACTCTTGTAGGTATGGCACCTGGTTTAAATTTTATTTTTATTGGTGTTACTTCTTGCAATAACCCTACATCATGGGGGCCTGTGGTCCAAATCTCTGGCAGAACCTTGTCCATGTCTTTTTCAAATATGGTGGGTGGCACACTGACACTAGCCATGAGAGGATTGTGTATTTCCCTGTGCTGGATCATGATGTTGCATGGTATACTTATTTCCATTATTATCTCCCCATCACTCTCACCATCAGTGAACAATTCTTCATCAGTTATGTTGCACAACGTTATATTTGGGTCTATGCACAGCACTGTTCTCCAATCGCACCCATGTGTGTCCAGTCTTATCACTGCGATATGTTTACTTGACACTTGAACCCCCTCTAGATCAATAGCCAAAATGGTTCCTGACACGATGTCTGTATTAACAATTGGACGAAAGACAAAATCTGAGGGTACCTTCCATTCTCTTCTTGTTATCTGTGGCACCACTCATGCTAACACCCTGATACCGTAAATGAACATATCCATGTCAATGGGCACCCCTCGTACCGCAACTTCATTTGTCATAGTACTAATCATCAACATTGCTCATACGGGGCACACTCCTGGCGTTGAGCACACTATTCCCTGTTCAGTAAAGTAGATCGTCATGTTCAGTTTGCTCAGAAGATCTCTTCCTAGCAAATTTATTGGCGTGTCTTCGTGATACAGTAAAGGCGCATGCACTGTTTTTCCCCCTACTGTTATGTCAAGGTCTTTTCTGTAAGGAACTTTTAAAATAGCCCCAGAGAACCCCTGTGTTTCCAAATTTCTTCCCGAGAGTGGAAACCGCCCTTCCATGAGACACGATTTTTCCGCTCCTGAGTCTACCATGAAGATAAACTGCTTGTTCCCTATCTCTGCTCCCACTAGTAGTTCCTCTTCTGCATTTAGGGTAGTGGATAGGACTGAACACGCAAGCGCTCTCTATAGGCTGTCCTAATCGGCATACATCTCAGTTCCTGGTACTGAGAAAACATTATCTCCTACCACCGCTGTGCCGCGAAAAGGTGCAGGTGCACCATTAGCAGATGTTGCAAAAATGTTATTGTTTGCATTCCCTACAGTATTTTGTCTTGCCATAGGGCTCTGTACACCCCTCTGTTGTGGCTGCTGCTGCTGCAGTTGCTGTCTTTGTGGCATCTGGGGTTCATTGTAATATTGCTCATTTTGTTCACCCCCTCCCATAGGTAACCCATAGGGGCTTCCCAGATGTGGGTGACCATACTGCTGTTCATTTCCCAGAGGGGGCTGTCCTTGGTAATATCCTGTGGGTTGCATTCTACATTCTCTTGAATAGTGCCCCCACCTTCCACAATTCCAACATGACCCTTGGGATCCTCCTCTCATCCAAGGCCCACCAAATCCTCTATTTCCCATTCCTCCAAAGCCCCTTCTTGGTCCTCTGTACCCACCTTGTCCTCTTGCTGGTCTTCCTTGCCATTGGGGCCCTTCGTATTTTTCGTCTCCGTCCCACTGTTCTTGTCCTCCTGCAGCCCATGTTGCAGCCATTCTGAGTGGTGTGTTTCCTACTCCGTCATCCCCTTCACTGCTCTTATCAGTTGATGTTGCAGCATTCAGCGCTGCGGCCTTCACTAACTTATTCTGCACTAACTTTGCTTTGTCTGCCAACCTTTTCTGTGCTATCTCCTTTTCTCATTCTTTGATCCTCCTACAATGGTGCACAATTATGCTCTGAATATCAAGCCAGCCCTTGGCTTCTATCCCAGCTATTTTATCCAAGGCCTTCTGTACCTCCTTCGGGAGCCCTTTTTTAATCATGAAATAGAACAAGGCGGTGGATTGATCCCACGCCGTATCCGTTTCACTTTTCCACAGGTCTTGCACCTGGATGAATTGCGTAGGCACCTCCTCCTCTCCCATCGTAAACTGCATCAATAAGTGTAAATCTGGAATGTCTGTAAACGTTCTCCGCAATGCATACCATACCTGTGCTCTAACGTTATTGAATGGCGATGCATCATGGCAGTCACAGCTCATCGTCACTCCTGGGAACCCCGCCATCACCCACACAGTGCCTGCTTGATCACCGACAGCGGACACCAACAAACCTTTCACATCCCCTATTGCTAATGGAACCCCTGCTGTGTTCTTTTCGAATAGTTGTATCTATTTCCCTGCTCCAATCGAAAGTGGGGGGAGAAGTTTCAACAAGTTGTTCTTGGCCATTTGGGCCCACAGAAAGTAGAGCGGCCTCCCTGCCCCTTAATTTATTAGCAGCATTTGTAGTTTGTGTTTTCTTCCTGTCTTACTTACGGTTCCCTTCTTTGTCTTACAATCATATTTCCTACTCATTGTCTTAACCTCCCTTGCCTCCTTGGTGCAGCCCTTTCATCTTCTTTGTCGAATGGCAATGGCAGCGGAGACCCCACCGCTGCCACTCCTTCTTTATATTCATCTAAGTCGCTCCATACCTCTTCTATTTCTTCTTCTTGCTCCCTCTCTTCTTGCCCCTCCCCACGCTGGCTATCTGGGGTTGTTGGTCGTATTATCCTTACGGGCTTACTATTTAAATGGAACAGAAACTCACTGATCGCCGCTCTTGCCCTTTTGGTATTGGTGCTGGCGGTGGCGGCGCTGGCGCGGATTCTCCTGCAACACTTGGCGGAGGAGTGAGGTCTGTCGCTGCCAATGGTGGCACTTCCCTTCCCCCTGGCAACATCTGGCTCCTATCGCATAGTGCTCTTAATCATGTTATTTCCAATTGTGCGTGTGCAAGTTGCCTGTCTAAATCTCTGGTTAGTCATGCTAAATTCACCGGAGGGGCGCTAGTGGGCCATAGAGCCCTCCCCTGTCATACGGGGGTGGTGCGGTTGCTGATGCCGTTGCCGGAGTGATCGGGGTGGGGCACATGGGCACATATTGGGGCTCACTATATCCCACTGCAGGCCTCGTCATCAGCAGGTATATTTTAGTAGTGTCATTTTCTGTTGTAGTTGTCGTGCATTCTCCCCCACCTAGCCCCACTTCCCTCGTCTGGCACTTTCTCTTTCTCAGCTGTCGTATCCTTACTTACCTCACTTGTGGGTGCTATTTCCTCGAACATTCGCCACAGATCTAACACTTCCCTTCTGTTCTGTAACTGTTTTCCCTTGTACCTTGCCAGCAAGTGTGTAGACACTAGATCCAGTACCCTCTTGTCAAAAGACCCTCCCTCTGGCCATATGGGTGTTGTGCTGTCTCCCTTTATCTCCGCCACCCATTGATCGTGATATTTCTGTATCTTCTCACTATACAAAGGGAGATGTTGGCAAATATGTGCTATTAGTGTTGTTGCCCCCATAATGGTATATGTATTGCCCTTGTTTGTAGTCACTCAATCTCCTGCGTGCAGGTGTACAGACACTTAGTTAACACTCTTCTAGTTGTAATGTTTTTGTGCAACCTTCTTTTTAGCTTTTGGTACCAACACTATTTCGACACCCTTCCCACCTTCACCGCTTTACTGGGTCCGTAAATTATTTCAACTGTGAACATTCATCATTTACCAATATCCAAAATATTTTTCATTTACGTACACATTGCATTGTCAAATTTTCTTAATTGCCCTTAAATATTTTTCAACTTACAAACACATAAGCATTTACTAACAGACCAACATGTAACACTTTGACGTATGCAAAAACATAAAACATGTAACATGGACTGCCTGCGCACTTGACTCCCTATTTTAATTACTTCAGTTTATTACCCCTTACTATAACTTTATTATGCACTCCCCACCTCTGACTCCCATCTTGCTACCTCACCAAGAATTCTGTTCATACGGAAAAAGAATATTCTAAATACTACTCCGAGTCTACTAAATATACGAGACTCCTACTGTTTTCTCTTTATCTTCACTCATTTACCTGCACTGGACGAGACAAGTCTACGCGGCGACGCCTTCTACCCCGTTTGGGCTTGGATCCCTTACTCTTCTTTTACCTCTTTTATCTCCACCGAACCTAATGGCCATATAAAGGATAGACCAGAAAAAGCCTCAGTATCATTCACACAGACCCTACCTTTAGTGTTGCCCACTCTGTTACCTGTTCCCTTTTTCCCCAACCCCTCCTTTACCTTTTGGAAACTTTAACAAACGGTACTCACGTGTTCAGTCGGGTGGTCCGAGAGTCATCGTTCATGGTCTATCCACAATCTGGTCCGCACCCCAACCAAGCCGCGGCCCGCCTCGGCAAGCAGTTTTTTAGTTGGATATTCAGTAAACAGGAACCCTTTGACCCTTCTCGTTGTGCGCACAGGCTGGTCGACCGCAGAGGCAATGGTTTTGCTGGGGGGCGTCCCGGATCTCGCCGCATGGCACGGGGCCTCCGGGCACCTGTCCCAAATCACGTCACAGGGGGTCACCAAATGTAAGAACCCTCCCCACCTTACCACGTGCAATACAAGTAAATGAGACACACCCCAACGGGCAATGATGATACGAGGACAGGTTGTGGGAGATTGAATGTTTTATCTAGAGTTGCCATCCAGAGAACTCTGCTGCCCGAGAGCACTCTGGCAAACATTACAAGTACATGACAATATAAAGTAAAACATCGTCATAAATGACATAACTAACATAGGGTGCTAGGCCAGTGCAGGATTGGATAGGCAGTATGGATGTATATAGTTCACAGGGCATTTTTCCGTCCGGATTGGTTGTCCAGTTGGAGGGAGGGCGAGCATCACAAGGTCCATCTGCCTGTGTCCGGGTGGGGTGAAGTTCAGGTCACTGCGAGGTGGGGTGTCCACTAACTAAGCTAACATAATACAACTAAATAGAGCATGCACTAAAATAAAAGTCATCACAACTCCTTTGAGCAAATCATTGTAAACCCATAAATTTCATTTGTGTATTTACACCATCAGTTTTTGGAATTTACATGGGGTACCAGGTTAAGGGTCTTGACCAGTATGATAACATTGATTGCGCTGAGGGTCTGGACTCATGAAAGAGGGTGAGGTAGATCGACTTTTGTTAGTACTGGGAGACAATATACTGTGACAGAGGTCTGATGTTAGCTAATGGCATGCTGGGGTGGGCATCATGGCGGGGTCACATATCTGGTACATCAAGAGAATACCGTGCAGGGACACAGGGTTAAACGTGCAGTAATTTTCCAATTGCGCTGTTGAAGGCGCATGGGCAGGTTTGTGGAGATGGATGAGCTTACAGGGCCTGGCTCAGGGTGGTTCACAAACGGGACAGTGATCTCAGAGGAAGAGTGAGATGTTACATTTGTTTTTGTTGCAATTGCCTCCGGCTTGAGCATGAGAATGGAGCTATGAAGCTTTCAGACAAAGTGAGAGAAAGGGTGGGGGCCATGTGCCTGGTGTGCGTGGCGCTGCTGAGGGGAGAGAAGCCTTTTTGTATTATCGCAGTGAGGCTTAGTTCAAAGATGGAGTCGAGGGTGCACAAAATGAATGCCACATGTCCTGCGCAACAGCCCCACTACGCAAATGCCAGCTAACGCTGGTATTACATAAGGGCAATGAAGGCATTCCCCACTATTGGGGGCACATGGTCCAAGCTGTACTGAATGCATAGGGGAGCGGGGGGCCTAACGGCCCCTCGCTCCTGCACACAGGTCATCTGACTCTTACCTTTGTTTGGCGTACTTGTTGAGATGGGCAACGGAAGCGGTTGGAGCTTTTAGTGTGTGCAATTTTTAATTTGTGCATCCCTTCCGTCAGCTATGCCTGTGTGCCGCATACATCATTGCAGCAGTCACTGGCGTCAGTGACTTTACTTGTGAACAGTCGTTCCTCATGGCCTGCACTCCAGGTATTTATTTTATGTGTGTGCCAAGCGTAGCACACTCTGTCATGTGAGCACCTAGCTCTGGAAAGGAACAACATAAACAAAAGCAAAAGCAGACATGTGTACACAGAGTATACGGTTCCAGAACATTCCGTACTTTAGTAACAATACAGTGAGTGGTTTGAAGTGCTTTATTTTGCCACAGAATGTAAACAAAAATGTGCCAGTTGGTGCATTCACCGCTCTTTCATTTCACAAACAAAATCCAGTGACTGATGCCATCTGTGCAATTCTGTACTTCTGCTCTCATCTACCAAAGTGGGAAAAGGATTAAGCATTGGTGCTTGATGGCCTGTGTGGAAGAATACATTTTCTTTGAAAGGTAGAGAAGGTAGCATCTGGTGCCTCTGGGATGCCTTACAGAATAAAGGTTTGCAGGTTGGTTCATATAACAGGAACGCAAGTGGACATACCGAGACATATCGGTTCGCCCAGATAATAACGATGGAAAAGAAATAGCTTATGGTAACCTTCCAATGGTTGGTCCATCAGCCATCTATTGGAAGTGGAAGGGGTGGCACGCGCAGTAGATAGAGGAATAAGAGTAGATGTAATTAGCGGGTATTAGTTGCAGCGTACAGGACAAAACTTTGCAGGAAGGATAATGTAGTAATAGTTGCCTGCCTGATGGACCATGAACTGTGTGTTAGTGCGTAGCATCATATGTTAACCCAGTGCCTTGGTCTCTGGTTTGTAGGTAATACTGTGGTTGTACGGCTACACACAAGCAAAATGTCTTGGAACCATTTGGGATTAAATGCTGTTTTGATGTGTTTCCTTTTTACAAAAATTGACAGTGGTAGCAAGTGTAGTTGGACCCACAGCACAATGTGTCTCTGTGTCTGCAAAGAAAGTAATACAACAAGAAACTTAATAGGGGTCACCTTGGTTTGCTGGAGAATGGAGTAGCTGCTTTGGTAAGAAGAACATCAATGAAATGTGAATTTAGATGTTTGTGTGCCGGTTGGCCGCTGCATACACGTGTGGCGGTTGTAACGTTCAGTACACTGAGGGTGTGCAGACATAGTCACTGTGTGAAATGCCATACAAAGGGCAGAACAGGGAATGTACCAGTGTATGAGTGCACAGAAGGTGTGGTGCTTTAGTGTACGACTTGTGTTCCATGTTCGTCTTGCCTTGTATGTCTACATTTGGAGGGGGCAGGGAAGAATGGCAGCAAAAGAAAGTACAATGACAGTTGCAATTTACTGGGAATGGTGGAGACATGGTAGTGTAATGGCATTTATTTGCTGCCGTCACAAAGGTACTTGTAATGTACAGAGAGAAAGTGAACAGTAGAGTAAACTTTTAAATATGCATACTGAGGAGCACGTTAAGAAATGTTAATCGTAATACACATGTGATGTAAAGGTGTACTTACATAATTTTGGCAAATTCCATGCTTCTATTGGGTAGGCTTGAAATTGCAGTTTACGGAATTTGGGATCGTTGCAGACTACCTTTGGGGCACATGGGTAGAAAAACTGCAGTGTAAGTTATGTATCTTTTTTTGCTAGACTTCTATGAAATGTCTGACCTTGGAGCTAAACATGCTTCTCCCTCAAGGCTGTTTTATAATGAGCGTGTGTCCTCTGGAAGGAGAGGTATGGTAGTTTTCGATTTCCGGAGATGATGCAGGAAAAAAAGAAAGGAATCAGCCAGCAATGTTGGTAGTGTCATTACGGTGTCATTACGGTGAAGGTTATCCCTACATATTATCCACACCAAAAATATTGCCATACATATGGTTGTTTGTCTCACCATAAGTGATATTTCTGAGGGGATAATTTGTGGGAGCGGGGGTTGCGGTGGTGTCCCCCGCACATTTAAAAAATAATGCGAGGACTGGCCATCAGGGGGCGCACGAATGGAAAGCTCCTTCATGTGAGCTCTGCATGTAGGTCCGTGATTGTGGACTGAGCCCCCACCACGAGACCCCCCCCCCCAACCTGGCAAATGCTGAATTAGGGTGCCTGAAAGCACTGGGTAACCCCTGGAAAAAAACCTGTTCCAAATCGGAGCCACCTTCGCTAAGAAAATCGTAATGGGAGCCCCGGCGCCAACCTGCGCAACAGGCCTGAGCATTTAAACACACTACGCGGGACCCAAAATGAAGGAACCGCGGGTCCCATGGCAGAAAGCCACATCGCTGCTGCGCAACCCTGCACTGGCAGCCCCCATGCGGTGGGACCCCCATGGAAGGCACCATATACACGGTGCAATAGAAACAGTGTGAGCCCGGGAGGAGAAGGAATAAGAAAAGCAGAAAAAACAAAATGAGGGCCGCTTGGCACGCACTCTGGGTCCGTTCTGCAGCTGCCCACATGGAAGCTTAAGATGAGGAACGCCGGAACCAAATCCACGGGAATGAGGTGAGCGCAGCCCTGCCGGCCTCTGTACCCTACCAGCCTGGTAAAGGCACACAACCCGGATTGCATGTACTGGTGCCCCGGCTGTCCCTCATTTGGAGGTTCGCCCATAGATTAAGCATTGACCCGATTTATTGGCACACGACAAGGTCACCCACCGCAACACTGTTTACACGGCGTGTGAGAGGGGGCACTTACAACACACCTAACAGTGGTTGCCCCCCCACAACCGTTTCTCATATCCTGAACCCCGCTGGCAGTGCGCATTTCAATTATTAATGAGGGATGTCTGGATGATTCCTCCCTGTAAGCACCACTGAAGGCTGGGGCGAAGAAACCATATTGGCGAGCTGCATTCTGTAAACAGACTCTCTGTCCCCTCACAGGCCAACTCAGGCCAACTCAACCACACTATCCTTGCCGAGATCACAGCCTCTATTGCTCTCCTCTCAGAGACTCACAGCACAGTGCCATCACTCCCCACTGCGTCGCCTTAAACCAAAACATCAAACATTTCAGGACGATCCAGCGAACGGCGCAGGCAAACCTGGTCATCAGCACCTATAACCACAGATTTCCACTATAGCTGCAGGGCCAAACATAAAACAGTAAAGGACATATATACGCCCAGAGCATAAGCAGAGGAGACTCTCAACGTTCTCCTTTACGTTCCTGGAATCAATCTGGAGTCGTCCTGACATACCGTGAGATAAAACTATGACCATAAGCCTCGAGCCCGCAATATACACCCCCAAAGTCGTGAGCAAGGAGCGATAAGCTGAGAAAAAGAGACTGGTCCCGCAGCAGGCTACGTCCAACAAGACTGCCCACCACGACGCAGGACACTGTCCACACCCAGCCCTGTTCACTGCCTAATCAACGGTAACCAGACCCCTGCCGCTCCATAGTGCGAACACCCCACAGAAGCCTACCAAACACGTCTATTGTCACGTCAAAGGCTCCCTTACCTATGGACGTTAAGCAAAAACTAGTAAGATACAAGTTTTCCCCGCCTCCAGACGCGCTTCAAACACCAAGGGACACGAGCCTGGCGGCGAAAGGACCCGAGGCAGCCTTGACCAAAGCGGACATTGTTGACCTGCTCAATGAAATGAGGGGCATGAGAGCAGACATTGGGAATAAAATAGAGAAAATTACAAATAGAATAGACAAAATGGAGGAGAGGCTCGAAGAAGTTGAAAATAACCAAACCATAGACCAGCGTCTTGCAGAGATTGAAAACAAAGAGGAAGAAATCCGCTTAAAGATCAACGATCTGGAAAACCGAGAATGCCACAACAACATACGCGTATTTGGCATCTCAGAGAGGGAGGGTGAATCCAAGTCACACCTAAAGAAAACCATACACAACTTCTTGAAGCTACTTTTTAAGGATGACACGGTGGACAAACCTAAAATTGATCGCATTCACAGAGCTGGAGGCAAGCCAGGTGGCTCGAGAACGTATTAGCTCGGTTCCACAATTACGCAGACAGAGCTCGAATCCTGGAGAAAGCCAGGCTTATGCCGCAGATCACAATGGGGGAGGCAAACATTGCCATTTACCAAGATTTATCCTCCCTCACACTTGCGTTGAGGAGAAAGTGTCTACCGATCACCAAATTACTTAAAGACATGGACATAAGATACCGTTGGGGGTACCCATTCTCACTCACTTTTGAATGGGAAGGAACAAAGATGAAATTGATCTCCGAGAGAGACATCTCCAACTGCATAGCAGACTTATTGGGCGCTCACGCGTAAGGTGCAGCCCTGGGCGAGCAGAGGAATGAGGATAGAGAATGGCATATCAGAGGTCCTTGACAGAAGATGCAGGGATCCAGAAAGTTCAGGAGGATGAATGCCTCCCCGGACATGGAACACTGACTCTTCTATCAATCCAACCACTCTTCTCAGGGTGAAACAACAAAGGGTGAGAGTGGAGTAAGGTCATAACGAGGCGATGGTGGCCAACAAATAACAGTCAACCACCGAAGAACAGCAGCAAATCTTAATGAACACAGGTACCACCTGGGGAAGGGGGGGAAACGCACCAGACCTGGAACACACCCGACCATGATGTCCATTTTGGAATTATAGTGTTTGGGGTCGATGGTAGGTATAACCTCCCTTATGGAATAACAAAGCTGTGGGCTTAAAGTTAAATTGTTTGTTAAATGCATAGGAAGGCTCTTTGTGCGGTTCCCACTGGTGGTCTGAAAGCGACTGGGTGATGCCAACCTGGCCGGATCGGACGCCACAAGGGATGGAGGGTGGGAAGGGGGGAAAAGGACTGGGACAACTCAACGTTAGGGGGGGTGGGGAAAGGAGAAGAGGATGAACCTCTACCCGAATTGTCCGTAGAGCGTGCAGAATGCAGACTGACCACCGTTAGTTCAATCATGGTACAACCTACTAGTGGAGGACCAAACAAATGGTTCCACAAGTCAACAGAGGCACTAAAGCAGGCACACCTGTCACTCACACAGACACCAAATACTCGCAATGTTGACCACACTATGCAATAACAAATTGTGCATATGCACACTCAATGTAAAGGGCTTAAACTCCCCGACGAAACGTTCCATGGTGGCCAGAGAATTCAAACGGTCTAACATTGACATCCTATTCCTCCAAGAAACACGTTATCGGAAGGGAGAAGGGAGGGCGATTCCGGGTGGCAATATAGGTTACTCCATCTGGAATTCGGGAATCTCAAACGGCGGGTGAGGGGATCCTGGTCTGAAAAAGCTTCTGCATGTCAATCCTGAACGCCTGGATCAACACAGAAGGAAGGGCAGCGCTAGTCGTAGGAACCATCCACGACACGATTATCAGTCTCGACACAGCCTATGCTCCCAATCAGGGACAAAAAAGATTCCTCCATAAAACTACTGAAAAGTGTTCAACATGGCGCAAGGCCATACAATCCTTGGGGGCGACTTTAATACTTTGATGAACGGCTCCCTAGATAGGCTAACTAAGGCAGATGTGCTCTACGCACCACAGTCACAAGAAGAGGCTGACATTAAAATGACCCTCACCCTATATGGCCTCACTGATAGTTGACGCCACCTCCATCTGACAGACAGGGGTTTCACCTTCCGCTCTATCCCACATGACACTCTCACGTGGATTGATTACTTATTCCTATCTGAGGGTCTGTTACGAACACTCCAAACTGCAAACATACACCCCATTGCATGGTCAGATCATGATATGGTCATGGTGGAGATATGGTGGGAGGGTCATTATGGTCGGATACAGTCTTCAGGTATGACCTTGAAATCAAGATCAAACAATTCTTTGTTTCTAATGACACGGGGGAGGTCGCAAAGACTTCTGTATGGGAGGCAGCCAAAGCCACATGGAGGGGTATCCTTATCAGGGAGGGAGCTTGGAAAAAAAGGGAACGTACCCTACTGGAAAAAACATCAGAGAAAAGCTGAACATGGCAGAAAAACTAGCACAATCAACCCCAAACTAGAGATCAAAATATATCAAGGAGTTCAAAGAACTCAGGGAAGAACTAAAAATAATGGAAGCGGGTAAAATGACTCAGACCATGCAATATTTGAAACAAAAATATTACGAGAAAGGTGACAAGGCAGACGCCCTCTTGGTGGCCCTACTTCGAGCACAAAGGGCAGAAAGATGGGTGGACGTGATAGAGAGAACAGATGGCACACTCTTAGACACAATAGAGTCCTCCCCAGAGGGAATACAGGAAGCATTTGCCTTCTTCTATGAAGACTTGTATACCAGTGACCCACCTCCCCCACCAGGGACCATTGACAAATACTTTAAAGAAGCGAGACTCCCAACACTGACACGCATTGAAGCCGAATCCCTAGAAACATTGGTCAGGGAGGAAGAAGTAATGGACGCCATCAAACGTCTAAAAACAGGAAAGGCTCCAGGGGACGATGGGTTCACTCCTGGCTTCTATAAATCATTTTCCACGTTCCTCGCCCCCTTCATGGCGACCCAATTTAACGACATATTGGAGACAGGCAGGGCGCCCCCGTCCTTTGCACAGGTCCTCCTTACAGTCATAGCAAAAGAAGGCAGAGACCCTAAACACTGCGGATCATACCGGCCCATATCAATCCTCAACATTGATGCCAAAATATATGCACGAGTCATTGCAGCCCGATTAGAAACCCACCTGCCACGATTAATACACCCAGACCAAGTTGGCTTTGTAATGGGGAGACAAGGGGCTGACACGATGAGAAAGACACTCCACCTGATACATGAAGCACAGGGGATGCCGGGTGACCCAACCCTCCTGTCCCTGGACGCAGAGAAGGCCTTTGATAGAGTCGCCTCAGACTTCCTAGAGAAGGTCCTCTCGTCGATAGGGCTGGGCCCAAGGCTTTGTCTCGTTATTAAGGCACTATACACATTCCCACAGACATCGGTAACCGTGAATGGTGGCTACTGCAGGTGGTTCGCACTGGAAAGAGGAACAAGGCAGGGTTGCCCATTATCCGCTATACTATTCGTTTTGTCCCTTGTACCACTAGCACAGAAATTGAGATTTGATGACAAGGTCAAATGTATTAAAGTAGGAGATAGAGAATACAAACTGGGCCTTTATGCCGATGACATACTTCTACAACTTAACGACCCCCTTGATTCTGTTCCGGCAGTGCTAGATATAATTGAAGAATATGGACAGCTAGCGGGCCTCAAAATTAACACTGGGAAATGAATCCTGCTCCTGATTGACAAAAACAGAGACAGCGAAGTTCATAAATTCGCCCCCCTGGGAATGAAGGTCAGCCTCACTACACTCAGATACTTGGGCATCAACGTCACCCGGGAACCTGATACCCTGTACCAAGCTAACTTCCCCTCTCTGTCACGAATACTGCAGAAAGACATGGAGAGATGGTCTAGACTCACCATTTCTTGGTTGGGCTGCCTAAATATTATCAAAACAGGGATCCTCTCTAAAATATTGTATTTATTCCAGATGCTCCCCATCAAAATGCCCAGAGAATACTTCACTACCACCAGGAAATGACTAATGGCATTCGTATGGCAGAACAAAAAACCCAGGGTCCCTAGATCCCTTCTTCACTTCAGGAAAGATAATGCAGGGGTGGGCCTCCGGGACCTGGAATTATACTATAAAGCGGCCCAACGACGAGTACTAATTGCGCACCTGAGAGAGCAAACAGACCTATAATGGATAGCCCTAGATAACTCCCACCTCCGCCCATTTACTGTAAGAGAATGGCTATGGGTCCCCGGCCCCCAATTACGAAATAGCAAACCAAACAAAGATATGAAAGGGGTCACGTCATGACCTTCCCCCCTAGGACATCTCTGGGTATCAGGTATACGTGATGACATTCCTAAACCACTGAGCTACCAATCCGGGTACCAAGCTGGGCTAGAAAGGGCTGGACAACTATGGAGAAACAAGACCTTTATAAATATACAAGAACTCGAAGAAGCCCTCGCCATAGGCCCAATATTGGTGTTTCAATACTTAAAATTGAAAGGCGTTATGACATGAGAGGTATGGAAAGACCATTTGCAAAGGGACCTCACCCCCTTCGGGAAAATTCTCGACACCTGCACAGGCCTAATAAGTGCAATGTATACAGCACTAATAGAGGTCCATACAACCCCCTCGGTCACACTAAAGAATAGGTGGGAAGCAGATCTGGGAGCACACCTCTCACAAGAGTTATGGTTGCGAATATGTAGGCAAACAGCAAAACCATCGGTATCCTGCCAGTATAAACTACACGCGCTCGAATTGCTGTACAGATGGCAATATGACTCGCTCAGACTCGCAAAAATGTGCGGAAGCCGGACTTTGGCATATGTGGTGGGGATGCAATGCGGTGCAAGCATACTGGGACTAAATTCTTAGTTGGATCAAAGAATTATATGAAGAGGAGAGGGAAAAACACACTTTGCTGATTTTATTTGGTCTAATTGAAAATGAAGAGACAATAATTAAAGCCCCTAAAATGGTCCTGGGACTATTGATGGCCGCAAAGGCCTGCCTCACGATGATCTGGAAAAGGTCAACCCTCCCCACCAAGGCTGAGTGGATAAGTGTAGCCCGAAATATTTTCAGAATGAATAGTCTGACTGCCGCCCTTGACGGAGATCGCACTTCTGTTGAAAATGAATGGTCAGAATTCCATGCCACATATATCATATGAACGAATATATGCACAATATGCCAAAATGACTGGAAATATAGCTTTAACCAGCCGACTGTGCCTGTAAAGAGCCGTAATGCCCTGTTTATTCTAGATGTTAAGGTTCCACTAAAGACTTCACCGTGAAGCAATAGAAATATTCCCGCTTTGCCAACGGACATGCAGGATGGGGAGGGGGGGCGGAAAATCAGATTTCAACTCGCATAGTAATATTGTTGAAGTAAGTTATGTACATTATTACCTACACTATGTTACATAAAAAAGGGAAACAGAAGTTTAAAAAAGTTAAGCATTAAGGCAGTGGTTGCAATATGGCCTGGGAGCTATGATCTCTGCGCTACAGTGAAATATGGGTTGGATACGTTTCTTGGAAATGGTGTACATAACAATGAAAATTACCTAATTGCCTACACAGTGACAGTGGAAAGCAAGGGGCCAAATGTTGCAGCAGTTACGACAGTTACGTACGATGTATTGATGCATGCATGAAGTTGTATTGTGGTGATTGTGCAGATTGTAGGGTATGTTACTGTCATGTTGTTAATTCAATGTGTGCACTTATGATAGTCTTAGGTGACCAGTGCACGTAGGAAACAGGTTATGTATTCGGTGGAAAAAATAGCAGCCAATGTCAACTGTAGTGGCTAAGGTGTAGGTGGCTGTGTTATGTGTGGGGTTAGTGGTATGTGGATATTCTGTAGTGCAGTGGCAATAGTGGGCAGGGTGTACAATGTTTAGTGTATGGCTGGAAGCCATGCATTGTACATGGTGTAGGGCGTAGGCACAAGCTGCATACTGTAATGTAGGTGTGCATTGTGAATGGTGGTATTGATATGTGTATAGCAGAAATAAGTGCACTTATTGCACTGTGAATACTGTAGAGAAGTATAATAGCAATCGTTGCAGACTTACTGTTTGGATTGAGAAAGGCCTGCACTGTGTTTTGTGTATGGAGTGTAAAATGTTGTGGTACTGGTTGCTGCATTATCTGTGGGAAAAGAAAACAGAATATGTTAGTGCAGGTATTTTGTTAGTTTGCTGTCCACTACATAGCATACATTTCTTTATTTTGTTGTCCCTCATAGCTAGTATTTGCTAAGTACTATGCTTTGAACCAGTGTACTGTGCAATCAGCGCAGCTTCTGTGGTTCTTTGCATAATCATTGGGTAAGAGAGGAAAAATAATCCATGCTGGATTAAAAAAAAAAAAAACGTACACATTTTGTTGCTGCTATGGTGCACAATGAATGATAGTGATGTTTGGAGTGGTTACAGCACTTTTTAAGGTGTACTCTTGGAGTAGGAGGAAATGTAATGGTGTACGATATCTGGAATATATATATTGGTAGGATGGGTGGCGTTGAATAGCAGGTGGTAATTTGTAAATAATTACCTGTTTCTTTTTTGTACCACTGTTTTTTTTATGTGTTTGGTTGCTGCTGGTGGTTTGCAAGTATTATGACATTTCACTGTGCTAGTGCAGAATTCTGACCTTAGTTACATACCTGTTGGCATACTATAGCTCCTCATAATTTGGAAGTGTTTGATGCTATGTTTGTTGCACAGTAGTTGTTGAAGATTCAGTTGGGTAGTTCTGATGCTGCAAATAACATTGTTGTATTCAAGTTGCAGTTAGATACCAGGTGGCATATTCTAACTGTTTACAGTGTCCCGTTAGTAAAGGGTACATAGAGAAGCTTGTGCATTCCTGTGGTTACTTGGACATCTGCGTACATTTTGAAGTGGTACTGCCCAATTGCAGATTTAGGTGGTGATACGTCCATATGTGTTGGAGTTGTATGACTTTTCTTGGAGAGCTGGTGACTGATTTGCATAAGTGGTGATTTTAGAGGTTACTGAGGATAGTTTTGAACCCTCATACTTAGCACTTTCCCTTCCACGTATCCAGTGGAAAATACTGCTACTGTGTTTTGTGTACACATACTGTGTGTGTGGCTGCACTCCATGGATTCATTGGGTATAAAATTGTCCAACAGACATGGCACACAGTATTTCGTCAATGATTCCAGTATGGTACGTTGATGTAAATCGATCGTAAGTGGACAAAAAATGTCCTTCCACACTGAGGTACTGGTTGGTGCTGGGGAGTAAGGTATAGTAGGTTTTTACATCAACAAGTACATTTTGGCTTTAAGAATATTAAGTAGGCATTTGCAAGATTTGCAGGTAGTCTGTGCTTTGGACTGATGGAAGTATCATTCCATTCCCACCATGACGATTGCTTTCTAATGTATGCAGCATAGTGGCCTCCATTGATGGCGTTCCCTGTGTGGTAGATTACAGCCGAAGGTGTGGAGGTTTTTTTGCCAAGTGATACCTGTCCGTGTGTGAAGACAGTAAGTTTGCAGTTGTTTATGGTACCTTCAGCATTGTATCTTAAAAGCATTAATATCACATATTGACTATGTGAGTGTATATGTAGCGTTGAACGAATATCAGAATTGTACTACGTACACCACATCCTATGGTTTGCATTTTGCACCAGTTACTGAAATGGAATGGAGTCACAGTTAGGTATTGATACATACACAAAGAATTTGTTAGGGACTTGCTCCTCAATGGCATGGTTGCAAAGAGTCCATGTATTTTTCCACATGCAGGAAATGTGAAAGATTTCATTCATAAGTATGCTTTTTCTTTCCAGTATTTGTAGTAAGTACATTAGAAATTCCTGTGGATCTTCTTGTCGGTTTAAAGTGAATTTCACCATTTCAGCACTGTAGTCCAATTCTTGCCTTATTCCTGAGACACTGTAAATGATGTCAGGATTACTGCCCGCATTTCTGTGAAGGACAAGCATTCGCAAAGTAGGAGCACTGGTGTATCCCAAATGGACACCAAACCAATTCAATACAAGCTCCAACCACTGCCTGCATATTGCAACCAGGCACAGTTGACCAGTAAACCTCCACTCCTTCAAAACCAAAACTGCTTAAACATAGCATATCTCTCTAAATCATCTACAAACATATCTCCAACCACCAACAACCTGACTTTCTCCCCCTCTGCCATCTTTTACCACAAACAGCCTCTCTCAATACAAAGCAGAACCTCAACACCTGATTGGCTAATCCCCAAAATACACTCCCATTTCATGTTCAGAAGCCCCGGATGGGGCACGCCTGTCTGCGAACAGCCGCGGTGTCCGCAGAGCACGTAATTCTGGGGCAGCCCTTCTACGCTTTCCACTTCACTCTCTGCACCATTCCCTCATTGGCTACTGTTAAGCAGTCGCACAACCATCCACCAATCACATCCAAGAACTCTACATCTAACTCCATCATCATAGTTCAGCACTTCAGATGTACTGTTGATCACGCTGAGTACAATTCTGCTGTGATTGCAAAGCACCTACAGCAACAACTACTATACAATTCTCCAAGATTTCTGCTTGCATATTCATTCACATCCACATGCATGAACACAAACTACAGGTATGAATATGTATGAATATGTTCTGCACAGTACATGGACAGCTCTTGTATACATGCATATAAACGGGGTAACTGCCACTTACCCTGTTTACTGTTATTTCTCCCATCTGCTATAATCAAGTGGCACTTGCAAAGGTGTTTGCTCTCCACATTTTTATTTTTAGTGAATATTATGCAACACATTACCAAAATGATGCTTCCATCACAAACCTTGATCTAGCAACTGTACCTATGAAATAATGTCAGAGAATAAGGTTTATCTCTTTTCACAACAATTAACTTTCAAGTTTTCTTCCGTACCCTTTTGTAAAAAATGCTATGGGATTAAACACAATAAAAAATAATATGTACCCATATTACTAACTGTAATGTACAAACTGTTATTCTCTTCATTCATTCTATCATTTGTGTAACCACTGCCACCTATGTATCCACATTTCAACCATAATAGCATTTTATGCATTATATTGCATAGGATGTACATACAATTTCCTTTCTATACATTCTCGATATTTTACATACAATTTATCATTTGAACTTCCTTTAGGAATGATTATAAAAGTAATCAGACAGAACACACACAGCTGTCTAACAGGGAGAAATAACAGTACAATTGTGAGAAAAGGCTTTGTAGGGTGTTATAAAGTGACACACAGCCAAGATGAGCACACGCATATTTATTTGTGTACACAGATAGCCAATATCATTGGAATGGATCCCAACTAAAACAACACCATTGCCTCTACAACTGTTCTTCCAATCTAGACAGCTCTCCCATTCCAGCTGGTTGCCCATTCTGTTCTACAATTTACAACAGAATTCAACTATACACAGGTGCAGTCATGTCTATCACATCATGTACAACTATGTTCAAACAGTGTAGTAAACCAACACAGCGTCTCCCCCTTCCCTTCAGTCTGTAAAGCAAGCACCAGACCCTTCCTTCATTGCAACCCTTACTTTATTTTAGACTCTCCCATCGCCAAGCACAACAGGATCACCCAGTAGTTTCCAAATCACCTGCAGTCTGGTAAATTTGCTTTGTCCCTTTGGCACTTTTACAGGTTTTCTTATTTGAACCTTCTCCCCTACAACTATCATGGAGAGTAATAAGCTGCTGAACCCATCCAATCCTTCTGCTTTATTTCCCACACCTTCACAAATACATACATTGCATGCTTTTCCCCACAGTTCCTGCCATTTACCCTGTATGAATAGAAAGAAAAGCATACAGTCATTTCTCCTATCTCCTAGCATCCAACAACACTGCCTTTAAAAGCCAAGCATGCTCTGTGTGCTTACAATTGTAATCATTTCTAAGGCAAGTTCAACTGACAGATTCTAAGTAAAATATACAGAATGCACATAGACAAAGGAAACTGCATCTACATGCTATGCATAGTTATCAGAAAGCACTACTAATGCAAAAACAAACAAATCCATGTCTACATTAACAACAGTGCTATTAACACACATATTTACTTACTTCTTTCTTTCACAATTACATTGAAGACCACTCTCCTGAAAAGCAGCAGTGTCTGACGTACGAACCAGAACTCAGAAGAAACCTACTCTTTCCATCCAAAACTTAAGTGCTATACTGCCATCATGTTCTAACTGGTAATCAATCACTGTAGAATTCTAGTATTGTAGAACAAACAATTGTATTAACCCTGCAGCATTAGATTCAGTATTACAGATTGCCCATCAGCAGGTGTACACTTTGTATTATCACCTGAACACCAGTATAGTAACACACAAATACGAGAATAGCCTTCCCAACCTAGAGTAACAGCCCATTGCACAATCACACACCTCTACATACATGCCTACCATCATACTCAGACAATCAGGCACACATATATTGCACAACGTCCCAATCCACACGTTATTTTATCCTCCACAGACCCAAAAGAATACCTATCAAAAAGCAACTCCATAGAAAGCAATGCAGAAGTAGACAAAATCAAAATAAAAGTGTCCAAAATAAGTATCCACCTCTAGCAGAATGTATGCAAAAAGTTCAAACAAAACAGCTAATACAGTCACTAAGCGAAACAAAAGCAGCTTCCAGTAAAGAAACTTTGCCTCCTCTTTCAAAATGTAAAACTAATCAGAAAGTTATTAAAAAGACTGCAGCTACCACTAGTGCTAACACTGCACCTATAATTCTCGATGTAGCCACAAGTGAGCATACCACAAGAATAATTTTTCTGAAAAATGTTCTGCTACAGAGCCCTTCAGAACCATATAAAAACAGGAGCAAAATCAAACACAACCCTTAAAACCTACCATAGAAAAAAATAATCCTAGAATCTCTCATAGACAGTACAATGCTTCTTAAAAGGAAATTATTTATTTTAGTTTTAAACAGAATGATACCACTAAAAAAATAACTACTAAACTACAAAAAAGACTTCTCAATCAATGGAATATCAACAAAGATAGCTTCACAAACATCTGTGGAGGTGAATGGAGTCACACCACCAGCAAAGAACCATATTCCAATGAAGAAGCATACAAATAAAACCAAAGAAAGTCAATTGCCATACATAGCAGTGGACAAGGGTATGAAAAACTTAACAATACCATTATGGAACAAGATAGGCTGCTCACAAAAATATCCCCAGAAAACTTAGTATCAACTCTCCATTCCACTGAACCAATGCGTCCAGTCTACAAATGGCTGTGCACATCAATGTGTAACATAGTCAAAAAATCTTTCACATCTTTATGCCAGTTCCTCAATCAGTATGTGAAAGGCAAAGACAAATTGAAAATAAAACTATTACAAAGTATGGACTCCTGTCCAGTGTGAAAATACATAGGACTACAAGGACATTCATTAGCCTGCATTTCTGGACCTATTTACAAAAGCACCTTCCACCATATCAAAATAATATCAACACACGATTCAACTATAAGAAATCTGGTTCATAAACTGTACTATGCCAAATGTCCTGCTTTAGCATGAGCCAATTTAAATAACAATCTTCTACATGGTACAGCCAAATAAGTACTCAAAGAAAAAGAACATATCCAGAGAAAATATTTTGGAAGTAAAAGCCACCTACAAAATGCAATAGCTTTACAACAGACTAGCAAAAACTTTACAGATGGCAACCTTCTACTAAACACATACAAACAAGAAATACTAAAGTTTAAAAGTACATCTGCTGAAGTACCAAACCATGTGTGTGTGTGTTGCTGCAGGACCTTTTATAAGAATAGCACAAAAACTGTAAACATAATGTACAAAATAGAAAAAAGTGAAGATTCCAAGTGGTTCCAATTAGCTCTCTATCTTATAGCAGAAAACAAATACGGAATTACTGTCCCCTTAATACTTTGCAGTTACTGCACTGTAACACTTGACAACTACCAAATACCTTCACATGCTATCAAAAATAACTTGGAATTATTTCCACTACCAAAACCCCTGAAACATTTTAACTTGTATGAGAGTATTATAATTCAAACAGTGCACACATTTCAAGCAATAATACACCTTCAACCAAAAACAACAAAACTACCTCCCTCTGAATTACTGAAAGACATTTGTGGCAAAGTAGTTTATTTGCCATTAGAGCTCAAAGAAAATGTACATACTATGGGAGTGCAACGTCCAATAGATCAATCTTTAATTATCTTAGTAAATGGCATACATACAAAAGACAAAATAAATTGGCAAAAACTTGTGGACTTACATAAAGTTAGACAAGCCCTGCAATATCTAAAAGTCAACAATGAATACTCAAAAGAAATAAGTATTGAAGAAAACCTGAGGGAAACCACCAAAATAATTCAAGACTCGCCAGAAATGGGTCAATTTCAATTTCTAGATCCTGCTACAGAATCCAATATTTTAAACAATTATACAATTCACCCATTACACTCTAAAGACACCATGGATACTTACCAAATGTGACAAGCCAAAGGATCTCCAATCAGCATATGGGAAAACAGTATAGAAGCACAAGCATTTCCTCTACTCTTTCCTACTGGAAAAGGAGGACAGTATGATGAAAGAGCCACACAAATAACAGCATCAGAATACCGCTCTTTACAAATGTATTCTGAAGACCCCAGATTCGGCGCCAAAATTTGGAAAACATATTCCAGCTTCTCTTTGAAAGTGAACTAGCAACTCTATGCTACGGAGTAGCATACACGTTAAAATCAGGTACCAATTTTCAAAATATGTCAGCTATGCAATTACTACAAAAAGTGCAATAAAAGGATGGATTTTTCAAGCATTATAAATCTTTTAGCAAACATGCATGGTACAAAAAAATACTGGTTTTGACGTCATGCAGATGTATGCTGTATGTTAAGAAACCTTGGCCCACCAACTTGGTTTGTAATATTAAGTTGTGCAGAATAAGCATGGGAAGATTTTCATGATTTCCTACACATAGCAAACAAAAACAAAACAAATATAGATATCAAAACACCAGGAGAACTCTGCTCTGTAGATCCTGTAAATGTATCAAGTTATTTCCATCATTGCTTCTTTGCTATTCTACACTTCATTTGTAATAAAACTGTTCCTCCCCTCAGAGAAGTGCAACACTTCTTTTGGAGAAAAGAATACCAAGCCAGAGGAGCACCACACATCCACATGCTTTTGTGGATTAAAGATGCTCCTAAATTTAGTCAGGACAGTGATGCCACTGTTTTGCAGTTCATCCAAAAGTATGTCACTTGTGAAATCCCTTCAATAATGACACATAGTGACCTTCATGCACACATTTTATAACTTCAAAGACACAAATGTGCAATGTATTGTTGTCACAAATATAAAAATAAAGGCAAATACTACACCAAATGCCGCTTTGGTTTCCTTAGACCAGTTTCAACAACAGGTCAAGTAAACAACTTAGTGTCTTCAGTTAGATAAAGTGTCAAAGGTAAATCACCTAAGAACACATATCACATAAAAAGAACAGAAGTATCAAAATATAACAATGATTACAATGCAATTATTGTTCTCCTATGGAATGCAAATATAGATGTGCAGTACATTGCAGACAATTCCACTGCAGTTGCACGATATGTCACAGCCTACTTAACCAAAGCAGAAAAAACAAAGCTGAAAGACCTCTGGGATGACATATCATCTGACAAACACTATCACAGAAATTGTACAGCTTAGGCAAAAACATGCTCTCACATAGAGAATGTGGCTGCTATGAAGCTGCAGATCATTTAATCGGTACTGCCTTGTATGGAAAATATGAAAATATAGTATGGCTAAACCTTGGTCCAGCTAAATCTAGAAAAAGAGTTATCAAATCACATGTAGACATAGAAACAATAACCACAAATTATCCCAACAGCGAAGACATTTTGAAAAACAACTTACTAGACCCATGCTACCCAAACAGAAGTACCACTTTGGAAACCATGTGTCTATATCTCATAGCCCAGAACTTCACATACAAAATAATATTGAACCAAATGACAAGAAAGGTAGATACTGAGTGGAAAATTGTTAAGGCAGCTTAGTGAAACTTACCAAACGAAGCTTAATTAATCATATCAAATTGTCATTAAACACTCCTCAACATAAAGAACTGTATTACATGTCCCTGCTACAATATTTTAAACCATGGAGAAAAGAAGAAGATTAACTAGATACCTATGACTCCTATGAAGATGCTTTCAAAGTAAATGAAAACACTATAGCAGGCGTAAACTTTACAGAGTACAAAATAATGTTGCACATTGAGCAGAAACAAGAAGAACAGCTCCAGGTGCAACTAGATGTGGACACTCCTGACAGTAGTCAACCTTATGTACCAGGAAGCCAAGAACCGCTTGGACAGCCACTAGTAGCAAATAAGGCAGAATAAGCCATGACTGAAATAGAAAGCACCATGTGTCAGTATGAACAATCTACAGAAGTCTTTGCTCTAATAAAATCACAACTAAACAATGAGCAACGTAGCATTTTCTAAGCTGGTTCAGGCAAAACTTTCTTAATAAAAATCATCAGCAAGTTCCTCCAATAACTGACAAACAACAAACTGTCAGCTGTTGTAACTGCCCCCACAGCTTTAGCTGCCTACAACATAGGCGGTGTCACCTTACACTGATTAGTATTCCTTCCAGTAGAACACCAAAACAAATTAGACTACTACAAAGTTTCTCCAGAAGCTGCAATGGAACTACGCAGAGTTTTCAAACAAATGAAAATGCTGCTTAGATGAGGTAAGCATGGTATCCAATTTAATGTAAGCCTTCATCCACCTCAGATTATAAGAGGTCCAGAAAACAGACTATCAAGAACTTTTTGGAGGAAAACACATTATATTTTTCGGAGATCTTCTTCAATTAACACCAGTTAAAGGTGAACCTATTTTTAAAACCTTAGGGCACAAACTATGCCGTAAAACTCTTGGCAGCATAGGAAATGTCAACCTTTGGCAACATTTCCAATAAAAAGAATTAACTGAAAACATATGTCAGTCTGCAGACCTAACATACGCCAACATTTTAAAACGTATTAGAGTTGGAGTACTATCTCAAGAAGCACAATCAATATTAAAAAAACAGGCACATCCATGCACTCTATGGCCTTAAGTCATGTGCTACTGATCTCATGGAAACATTAGCACTCAAAAATGTAAACTGTATGACCTTGATGCCAACTCTTTCAAGCTGTTCACAATTTAATGAAACAATGTTGAAAAAAGAAATGCAACCAATACTTCAAATTTGCTCCACAGCCAAACTGGACGTGCATGGTATGACACTACCCATGTGTCAACAAGCCACAACAAGGCTTAATACTTTAGAAAGCTCTCTCTCTAACTCAGCTGGTTTGGAGAAAATATAAAAATTATCTTTAAAATGTAGAGTAATGCTTAAACGTAACCTTGACGTGGACCAAGGACTAGTTAATGGAGCACTTGGTAGAGTTGTTGGCTTTCAAACATACCAACGTGACAACAACATTCAGTTTGTCAATATTCTCTTTGACAAACTATCAGACGTTAAAAGGATAGGACGCTCAACAGCCTGCTTCCTTCTTTTCAAAGACATGTATCTACGCAGAGAACAATTTTCTCTAACTCTAGCATACACAGTCACCATTCACAAGTCACAAGGTCTTACCCTAGATAAAGCATTGATAGATATTGGTAGCACAGTGTTTAAAGAAGGCATGAGCTATGTAGCACTATTACACTTAAGTACAGTTGATGGACTATTTCTAGTCAACTTTGATGCAAGTAAACGCTGATATTCCTTGAATTCTAGAATACAATAGACTGTGTTCACTCTACACCCCATCTAAAAACCTATCCTGTTCCTCATAAAGGAAAAGTTTGTTAAAGAAAACTACTTCAAACTCAAATTATACAGGATCTCACAGCAATTCCTACAAAGAAATTAAAAGAAGCTAATAAGTCATCAAGGACCACAACCAAAGAAGGATCTAGTGCATAAAGTTAACTACCTCTTCAAAAAAAAATGCAGACTCTGAACAAATGACTTGGACACAGAACTGTCAGGTCCATTCACATTTTCAAATACAACTGTTTAAATTGCTATCAATATTCTGTTCCAATTGCCACCAATTATTGACAACATTTACTTACACCGGACAGACCAACTGTGTTTCCAAATGTTAGTCCTTAACAGAAATGCAACCAACAATCCTGACAGCACTTACAATGTTTCTGGAACAAGGCAGGAATTGGACTGCTGTGCTGGAATGGGCAAATTCACTATAAACAAACAAGAAGATCCACAAGAATTTCTAATGTATTTACTACAAGTACTGGAAAACAAAAACATACCTATAAATTAAATCTTCCACATTTCATACATGTGGAAACATACATGCACTCTTTGCAGCCATGTGGCACAAGAAGAAGTCCCTAAAGATGTCCCCTTTGTGTGTGTATCCATACCTAACTGTGAATCCATTGCATTTCAGCAACCACAAAAATGCAACCCATGGCAGATTATGTACTACCTGTAATTCTGATAATCGCTCCACCTTACAAATACAGGGACATAGTAAATACGTAATAGTAATGCTTTTATGTCACAATGCAGATGGTACCAAAAACAACTACACGCTGACTGGATTCACACATGGACAAGTATCACTTGGTAAGAAAACCTTCACAACAATAGGTATAATAGGTATAATCTATCATGTGGGAGCCACAACCAATGGAGGTCACTACACTTCATATATAAAAAAAGAATTGTGGATAGTTCGAATGTACTGATACTACCATTACTCTAAAACATAGATTACCAGCAAATATTGTAAACACTTTCTTAATATTCTTAAAACCAAAATTTAATAACTAATCTGTGTGTGAACATCAACAAAACTTCAACTTCAAAACTATGAACAGTTAGAATACGCCAACAGGTATCCTACTGCCCCAAGATCATGCAACAAGCAAACAGATAAATAAATACCACTAAATGAAACAAGAAATAATCAGTTAGAATACCCCAACAGGTGTCTAACTGCCCCAAGATTCTGCAACAAGCAAACAGATAAATGAATACCACTAAAATGAAACAAGAAATGCATAGTATACGCCAACAGGTATCTGCCCCAAAATTCTGCAACAAGCAAGCAGATAGATGAATACCACTAAAATGGAACAATAAATAAACAATTAGTCTACACCAACTGCTATCTAATAGCAACAATACTACCACCAGTTCCAATTCAAAAACCATACACCTATTCAATTCCTCCTATTGAAATCAACCAAATAAATATATCGTACCATAACGTAGAAAGGTAGAACGTTTTTTTTTAAATCTAGCATGGATTCTTTTTTCCCACAGACCCAATGATTTAATGAACAAACACAGGAACTGAGGAAATTGCACAGTGCACTGGTTTGAACTATAGTACTTCTAAAGTACTAACTAAGAGGGTCGACAAAATACAGACATTTCTACTATGCAATGCAATAACTCATTATAAACTACCTACACTAATATGTGATCTTTTCTTTTATCACAGAGATTGAAAAAGAATGTCTGCTCCAACACACCCATTCAAGCAAACACACGACCATAGACTACAATCCAAATGTTTCCTTCCATGGGTACCTTATGCTGCAGTGCTTGTTTTGCAAACCCTACAATCTTCACTCCATGGCCTGGCCAAAAGTCTACATACAACCTAAACAAAGGAAACAGTAAGTATATAATGATTAGACTCACAAACACGGCAACATAACACCTGACCAATAAATACAACCCAATCCAACAAACTAACACACATCATCTCACTATCCTATAAACACTATTACACTACTACCAACCACTACACAAGCTTTTGAAAACATATCCCCTAAGTAGTCAACATACCACAGTCAAACCACGGTCAAAATGTTTACTAGCATGGGTGTGTTATGCTGCGGTGATTGTAGCCAGGGCCATGCCCCCAAGACTCTAGGCCCTGGCCACAACCACCACAGCATAACACACCCATGAAAGAAACACCTGCCAAATGACCACAACCCAAAACACATAACACAACCACCTCAAAACCTATCCACTTCAATTAACATTCTAAAACAATAAATACATTGGTTGCCTCATCAGAAGCATTGTCAATTACTTGTATTCATGTGATTAGGAAAGATGCAACGTAAGTGTGCAATGTCCTTTCATATGCATGGGTAGGCCCAGCTGTGCAACTTGGAAGGAATATTCAGCCCCACTACGAGTTTGGAAGCAAGTGATAAAGTTGCCAGTAACTCTGTGGCATGGAGTGGAGTATTTGCCTCCAAGAAAATCTTGGAGGTAAATTCTCCAAATCAGCAGAATCAGTGGAATTACCACAGCGGAAAGTTCACTGCGGTAAGTCTGCCAAAAAAGCCCCATTGAGTCCAATGGACTCAAATTAAATGGGGAATTACACCACCACCACCACTTGTAATCCAGCAGAAATTCTGCTGCACCAAGTGGCAGTAACGGTAATTCATTTGGGCAGTATTCCGCCCAACTCATAATGAGGCCCAACAGGGACATAGCTTCAGGCTTTCACATTAACTAGGATTGATGTGTCATCATGTCAATAGATCCTTGTGGCACCTTTCAGGTTCACTGTGAAAGGAAGTACAGGCATACCCATCCTCTCATGATGTGTACCTGTGGTCCAGAGATAGAAAACATTGGGCATCTAAAAATAATTTACAGGTGCATTTTTATATTTCTAGAACGTTATCAGGTTGCCTTATTCTTAAAGGTGATCTGCCATTTCCAGTGGGTTGTGCACCAGAGAAAATGATAAACTGGCCTGCACCCTTGCATATATTAGTATAGGGAGTGTGCGAGAAGAAGAGGCCAGTTGTATCAACTAAAGTGTTTATGTTAAATAAATGAGGTCAACATTTAACATTTTCACACAGTAATCAATGGGATCAGTTTTAAGAACTTTTCACAATTAATGGGCCAGCAAATGTTCATTATGCGGAAAGAAAGGTGTTGGTTTAAATACTCGGCTTTGGTGGTATTTCCAAAATTCAACATAGTCATCTGAGGCACTTTTCACAACAATGAGCTCAAAGATTTTTTTCACAAAACTTAAATTAGTCAGATCAGGCACTATTGCACAACGTCTGACCACATACATGCATCTAGGTGCAACACATTTCCTTTGACAATTCAGTACAATGTCTAACTCTAAAGCACAGCACAACGGCTGACTATGGAGGCAAGCACAATGCAACACAATGCTAACTATGGAAGTAGTAGTGTAAGAGTGGCCGGGTTTTCTGGAATACAGTTATGGCTGTGCTCTCTGCCCGTATCACCTTACAATGGCTAATTAAATAGTGCAGCCATGTTCAGCACAGATAACTATGGGACAGAACACAATGGCTAACTATAGGGCACTTCACTGTTCAACACAGTGGCCCAACTACAGGGCAGAGCACAGTTCAAAGCAATAGCACAGTGCAGTTCAACACAATGGCTAGCTTTAGAGCACAGCACATTTCAACGCATTGGCAAACTATTAAGCACAGCAGAGTTCAACATAGTGGCTATCTATAGGGTGCAGCACAGTTCAACACAATGGGTTACTAAAGGGCACAGTACAGTTCAACACAAGTGAACTATGGGGCGGGATACAATGGTCAACTATAGAGCGCATCACCGTTCGACACAGAGGCTAATTATAGGGCATGCACCATTCAATACAGTGGCTACCTATAGGGAATAGCACAGTTCAACAAAAGCTAACCATGTGCAGAGACACAGTTGCTAACTATAGGGTGCAGCATAGTTCAACATAAGCTAACTATGGGTTTAAACACAGTGGCTACTTTAGGGTGCAGAGGACCATTGGAGAACCACCTGGAATAAACTTTGGTAGTGAAATGGAAACACCTACAACCAACTTTGGCAGGGCAGTAGAAGAACACTCAGATTCAATGTTGGCAGAGTAATGGAAAACTCTAAGATTCAACTTTGGCAGAGCAATGAAAACCCCTCAGATTCAACTTTGGTAGAGCAATGGAAAAACACCTAGAGTTAACTTTCAATTTTGAAGTACAATGAATACTAGTTGTGTAATTAGGCTATGTGCATGTAGGAGTAAGATATGAGGTAGTAAGAGTGGTGGGGTTTTACTGGAGTACAGTAATGGCTGCACTCCCCACCCACACCACACTTACCTTAACAGTTGCTGTAGGTAGTCTGCATTGAGCATCCCAGGCGAACATTTCCAGGCGAACATGTGCAGACACAGAGTGGAGCTGCTCAGTAGGGAGCTGCCCTTAGCCAATGGCTTCCTGGGCAAGGCTGTCGTAGGAGTGCCTTTGAAATCCAACTCATCCAGTCACGTAGGGGTACACGGACCAATGAGAACCAAATGGGTGGGCAGAGAGGATGTGGGGTTGGAGGATCAGAGAAAGAATTAAGGTGGATAGAAGAAGGCAGAGGAAGCAGGGATATATGGCCACCAGGACAAAGAGCTAAGAGACATCTTATTGCCTAAGGAAATTGCTAAGGAATTGGGTGGGGAAAGGAAACACACAGAAATAAAGAAAGGACTACACCACAATGACAGGGCACTCGAGATGCAGACCAGCTAAAAAAACAGATTGGAAATCCATGTAGAACACAACATAAACTCCTCAGAAAACCACCAAACAGCCCATAAAACATATTCAAAAACTCTGAAAAGTCACTCCAAAGGTACCAACATCAAGTCAAAAAACGGATTGCAAATTAAAGTAAAACACTTGCACAGCACCAGCCAGGCCCTAGGATGGGTTGACAAGTGTTTCTAGTGCAGGGTGGCTAAAGATTACAGTCAGGAAAGGCTGAGGAAGCAGGGAGAGATGTCCACCAAGACAAAGAGCTAAGCGACACCTGACTGCCTAAGCCAATGTCAATGTGGTTGGGTGGAAACAGCAAAAGCCAGAAACAAACAAAGGTCTACAACACAAAGACAGGGCAGAGAGGATGTGGGGTTGGAGGATCAGAGAAAGAATTAAGCTGGATAGAAGAAGGCAGAGGAAGCAGGGATATATGGCCACCAGGACAAAGAGCTAAGAGACATCTTATTGCCTAAGGAAATTGCTAAGGAATTGGGTGGGGAAAGGAAACACACAGAAATAAACAAAGGACTACACCACAATGACAGGGCACTCGAGATGCAGACCAGCTAAAAAAACAGATTGGAAATCCATGTAGAACACAACATAAACTTCTCAGAAAACCACCAAACAGCCCATAAAACATATTCAAAAACTCTGAAAAGTCACTCCAAAGGTACCAACATCAAGTCATAAAACGGATTGCAAATTAAAGTAAAACACTTGCACAGCACCAGCCAGGCCCTAGGATGGGTTGACAAGTGTTTCTAGTGCAGGGTGGCTAAAGATTACAGTCAGGAAAGGCTGAGGAAGCAGGGAGAGATGTCCACCAAGACAAAGAGCTAAGCGACACCTGACTGCCTAAGCCAATGTCAATGTGGTTGGGTGGAAACAGCAAAAGCCAGAAACAAACAAAGGTCTACAACACAAAGACAGGGCAGAGAGGATGTGGGGTTGGAGGATCAGAGAAAGAATTAAGCTGGATAGAAGAAGGCAGAGGAAGCAGGGATATATGGCCACCAGGACAAAGAGCTAAGAGACATCTTATTGCCTAAGGAAATTGCTAAGGAATTGGGTGGGGAAAGGAAACACACAGAAATAAACAAAGGACTACACCACAATGACAGGGCACTCGAGATGCAGACCAGCTAAAAAAACAGATTGGAAATCCATGTAGAACACAACATAAACTTCTCAGAAAACCACCAAACAGCCCATAAAACATATTCAAAAACTCTGAAAAGTCACTCCAAAGGTACCAACATCAAGTCATAAAACGGATTGCAAATTAAAGTAAAACACTTGCACAGCACCAGCCAGGCCCTAGGATGGGTTGACAAGTGTTTCTAGTGCAGGGTGGCTAAAGATTACAGTCAGGAAAGGCTGAGGAAGCAGGGAGAGATGTCCACCAAGACAAAGAGCTAAGCGACACCTGACTGCCTAAGCCAATGTCAATGTGGTTGGGTGGAAACAGCAAAAGCCAGAAACAAACAAAGGTCTACAACACAAAGACAGGGCACTCTAGATGCAGACCAGCTCGAAAAACAGACTGAAATTCAAGGCGAACAAAAAGATAAAACCCCCCACAAAACCGCCAACCAGCCCAAAAACAGATTAAAAAAACTTTACACAAAAAGTAGTTGGGTCAGCTAAAGTAATGATTTATATACACTCAATGGGGGCAGTAAGATTCATTATGAGAAAACAGTGGTGTCAACCTGTAAACATTCCAAGACAGTGGGAATTACTGACCCTTTTTGCATTGCGTGGGGTCAGGGTATATGATTTAGAGACAGACAAATGACTCATTGAGATTATACATTTAGGGGCCCAGAACTGTAGCACTGAAGACTACGTCAATTGAAGAGTTGTGATATTATATGAAGGGATGGCAAATCAGAAACTACATCATTTCCTATGTCTATTCATCCTTAGAAGACAGAATCAATCCATTTTGACCTTCCATGTTCATGATTATGTGACCAATGGAATGCTAGAAGGCCAGAAAGAAATTGCATCCAGGGGAGAACTGGCTGGATTAAAATCAGAAGTAGCAGGTTATACTGCGTGTTAAGCGTATACCCAAAGACCTCCCAAACCTCCAGTGCCAATCTGTGTTGGGAGAAACACTGAGAAGATGAGAGAAGCCAAGTGGTGTGTAGGGCACTAAGAGATACAAGCACTCAGAAGCTTCTGAGACAATGTGAATCTCAGACTGCTGGGAAGTTATTGTAACTCTGATAACCCCATGCCAAAGGGAAATTGGTAAAATACTTATATCTCCAAGTCAGTGGGAAATTACTGAGACACTGTGAGTACCAAATCACTGGAAATTTGATGAGATACTGTGATCCCTAACGTACTGGACAATTTTAAAAAGCGATGAATTCCAGACCTCCATGGAAAATGTTGAACCATTGCCAATATGACAAGTAAGCGATGAGAACATGATATAAGAAAGACCATGCTGACAGGCTGATGCACTGCTGTAGGATACAAAATGATGTAAGCAATATAAAAGGGGGAAGAACCACATGGTGAAATGGGTCAAACTAAGGTATGTCAAAATAATGCTGTATTCTGAAAATTTAATGGCACCCCATATCATTCCAGTTAAGTGTAACAAACAAATTAACATCAGAACATTCTGAATCCTAGGACATGGAGTAACATCTCGGTTTTCAATGAGAGAGACTGACACACAAAACAGTAGTCCAACACTTACCAGAACAAAGACATTGCTGCTTGATAGTTAGGGTTGAATCATAAAGCATGTAATGCCTGAAAAGGAAACTAAATAAAGTAAAACAGTGCTGAATACTGGGAGCTGAAGTGGAATACCAAAGCCATCTACATTTGATAAAAATATGTTATGCTATGTCATGTTGTTTGGTATTTGTATAGTACCAACTGCCATTGTAACGGCTTCAAAGCACTTGAGTGGACGAACGACCTTCGGATGGCTGCAGTCTATGCCAAAATATACGTGAGCAGAGCAATACAATGCATGCAAACAGTAGTGATTTCAAATGTTTTAACCTAGTCAACTCTGCTAATCATGCAGCGCATATTGACCTTGCACAGGGAAGACTGCTATGTCAGTGGCTATGTGACAGCCGGACCGAATTTCTCATGGGACTCAGCTGTATTCTCTGTGTTGCAGTGCGAAAGTGGGCATGGGTATTATAAATAACCTATCAATCCGTAGGGCAACTGTCTACAGTTGAGAGCTCTGATATAGGCTACACGGAGGACACATAAAAAATGACTAACATGCTGTTACATGAAATTACATGTAAAATTGTCAGATAAGACACAGATACATTCAGTGTATGTCGTCTTCTCTGTAACATCTCGATGATTGCAATACAAAGTGTATTATATTGGATTCAAGTGTAACCTATAGAGAAAATGAATTACCTTGTCGTCCTTGCCATCACAAGTCTCCAGGACACCCAGTCCTCTAGAGAAAACCACTTACTACCTTCCTCCTTGATCCACCCACTGACATGAGTACACTGAATGTCAATTCTTCTGCTTGGAGGTGTCCTGAAAGCCTGATCCCCAGAAAGTGGGAATTCCAACATAGTATTATGCTCCTCCTTGGACCGTGCAATACCCCTTACAACACCACAAGTATACCGCTAAGCAGCATGAAACAAAGACAGACGCAATGAACATGGTAACCAGCTTAAACCAGGTCAGTTTTGGGGTGGGTAAATTCAAAAGCAGCAAAGAAAACTGATTCATACAATTCTTGTGCAGCAAAATTCCAAAGCAGTACAGATTGAACCAATTCAGTTTTAGCGTGGATAAATACAAAAGCAGTGTGGAACCAAACCAGTCCAGTTCCTGCATGGTTAAAATCAAGAGCCGCATAAAAAACAAATTAGTACAGTTCTTGCGGGGCTGAAAATGTAAAGTAGCAGAAAACCAAATCAGTACAATTCTTGAGTGGCTACATTCTAAAGCAGCAAAACACCAAATCAGTACAGTTCCTTTGCAGTCAAGTTCAAAGCAGCATAGACCAAATCAGCCTTAACATGGATAAATCTTAAAGTAGCGTAGAACCAAAACAGTACAGTTCCTGTGTGGCTAAATTCCAAAGCAGCAGAAGACCAACTCAGTACATTTTTAGTGTGGCTAAGTTCTAAATTAGTAAAAATTGAACCAGCATAGCTTTTAGTGTGGTCACATTCAAAAGAAGACCAAAACCAAATCAGCACAATTCTCCGGTGGCTAAACTTAAAAGCAGCAGAAGACCAACTCAGTACAGTTTCTGTGTGGCCAAGCTCAAAGCAGTATAGACCAAACCAGCTATGCCTTACCATGGCTGAATCTAAAAGAAGCAAAAACCCAAATCAGTACAGTTCTTGTGTGGCCAAAGCAGCATAGACTGAACCAACTCATCCTTAGTGTAGCTTAACTCAAAAGCAGAGGAAAACTAAATCAGTTTAAGTTGTATAGTGGTGTCCCTTATCTAATCACTGTAGTTCTTTGACTTGGGGAGGGGGCTGCAGGGCTGCAGTGCAGTGCACCAGGTGAACAGGTATTGCCCTAAACTGCTTCCCTTTGCCGGTTCTTGGAGTCCCAGATAAGAGTGTTATTCCAAGTCACGTAACCCCCAGCAGCACTAATAATAATCTGGGAGGGCATGCTGGGGGAGGTTTGAGAGGCTGGGTTTGGGGCTTTTTTTGGGTTACGATGGAGGGGCTGGGGTTGCAGTGGAATTGGGTGCTTAGGTCTTTTTTTTTAGGATGGAAGGGCTGGGATTGTGGTGAAAGGGGGGACAGGGGCTTTTTTTTGTTAGGGTGAAGGGGCTGTTTTCCCAGAATGCCCCACTCAGCCAGCCCTGCCTCTTTTGTCTGGAGCTCGAAGAGAGAACAGGAAGCTGAAACACTCAGGGGTCACCCAATGCAGGCACATTACTTTCCCAGTCATCCATGTTACAAAGTACCATGCAGAGGGAGCTACTTCTAACTAAACAGTTTCCCCCAACCATCTAAACCTAACATGTGAACTGCATACCTAGTGTACAGTAAGGAGTAGACAAGTTCTCTTCTCCAGCAGCGCACTCTTCACCCATGCAGAGCATGCCAAGCAGTGCATAGGGGTGGTGGGCCTGCAACAGGTTAAGGAGTTGAGCACCCAGGGACTGGCAAACTGACTACCCTAGGCATTGCCTACTTTGATAATGCTCTTCCACTTCTCTGCTCTGCCACCCAGGGATGTCGTCCTACAACTATATCAGCGCTGCCCATGGTCTGAGCCCCAATCTTTCACAGCTGCTGGTAACCTGTCCCAAAGCCAACTGGCTCAGGCTCAAACCATTACGATCTCCCCCAGTTCTCGTGACAGGTGATCTTCAATATAAGATAAATAATTGTGAGTGGCGTGGGTTTCTTTTCATTCCAGAATGTCAGTAACGCCAACCTAAACATGCCTACCATATACATCTTAAGGGCAATGGGAGGGTTAATGTACAATCTGTGCCCAACACTAGCTCACTTGCAGTAAAATGCTGGAGGCTGCTCAAGGGCAACATGGAAAGAGGATATGAAAAGATACAATGAAGGAGATGCATCGACCAGTACAGTGATTGCAATAAACCTCCCACAATCCTTTCAGAGGTTCTGTGCGCCTTACTAAAAACAAAAAAAAAAGGCTAGGAGGCAGGTGCAGGAAAGTAGTTCAAATGTCCTGTGCCCGAGTCCTTCAGAAATTCAACACGTACGTCAAAGCAGTGGTAT
Organism: Ambystoma mexicanum; assembly: GCF_040938575.1. Classification (NCBI taxonomy): domain Eukaryota; kingdom Metazoa; phylum Chordata; class Amphibia; order Caudata; family Ambystomatidae; genus Ambystoma; species Ambystoma mexicanum. Next base: position 1,244,172,673 of record NC_090930.1, on the reverse strand, counting down.
TTTGGTACTTTGTGGTGTAGTGATGAGCCTAACTTGAGAGTACTGCCTGGTAATTGTTCTTTTACCAGAATCACTAACGGTAATCAAATACTGCACTTAGTACACTCTAAACAATTAACTTATCCCCGTTTGTGGTATATTATCTATAATACCACATTATGCCCTTTTGGCTTGCATATCAGAATACATTTACCATGTAAATGAAACGCGAATATTCATTCAGAGCCTCTCAGAGTGACACAATTTACAATGGCTGATTTGGCTTTTATATTGTACCACATGTTCTGCCTCTCTCTGTATGCCAACCCAATAAAGCTGAGCACAGAATAAGTACACTTAGGCAGGCTAATTCGCCTTTTATGAATTGTTATTCTTTATCAGAAGTTAGAAATATGCATGTTACATAGAATGACTTGTGAATCCACGTTGTAATTCAAACATAATTCAAACATAAGCAAAGCAAAGCCTTTCCTGCAATGTTTTTCAAAACATTCTATTTGTGATAATGCCCAGAGTTCTGCCAACATTGGCCTTCAACTTCGCAACAGAAATTGGCAGAGCATGGGTTTCTGTCACATCTGGGTTCTTTCACAGCAAAGCTTCGAGAAACATAAACACAGTTTTACATACATATTTAATATATCATTGTGCAGCACTTAAAATGTAAATGGCTTACCCACTCTACACTATCTAACATCAAGCATTCACTCATCAAATTGACTGAACTTACAAAATAAATCTATAATCGTATGTGTCTCTTTAACTGCTTGCGACACCAATCTAGTTGTAGGACAGAAGAACTCTTATCTGGTCCACTCCCGTTTGCCTGAAACAAACCCTCTACCAGCCTTTCTGCTCGCAAAGACAGCCAGAGGAAAAGAATGTCTGGAACAAGCCCTCTTTAGACAGCTGCCAGTGCCTGGTCCAGTGAGTGAGTGAATGATCCAGCCCTTTCTGCTGCCAGCCTATTTCTAAGACCTCATATGTCATTCAAACCACCTCCCTTTTTGTCAGTCTGCCAATACAACAATGTTCTGACTGTGTCCATCATCACCACTTAGAAATCGAAATAACAGCTTCATCTCAGTCCTGTCTTCCTGCTCTGAAAGTTTTTTTTAAACAATGCAATGTCCTTAGCAGAACGGATCTCACATTCCACACTTCTGATTTGTCACGTCCCCATTTAGACACAGCGCAGCATTAAGCTTGCACATTTAGTTCATTTCATTTCCAAACTACCATGCATTTCCATCAATCTGCACCAAGTTTAAATTACTGACATGGACTGGTTTGCACCTAATGTTAGTATGTTAAATGGATAAGGTAAATAAGCATGTTAGTTTCATGTTAGTTTTTATTTGAATGCAACTCAGCCCAAAACCGTGGTATCGTGGAGCAAAGTAACTCATTTTCTAGCATGTGTTCTGTGCATTCCCAACATTGGCATCTATTAGATTCAGCCTTGAGTTACACACATGTGTCTCACTCCCCTGGCCCTAGTTCAAATTCAGACCTTTGCTAAAATGTGGATGATGAAATGTGGAGCTACTCTTGTTGAAATTTAAAATAGGGAAAATAATGTCCCTATTAGATTTCCCTACAAGCACCTGTTACTGTGCTAGCTTGAAGATATAGCTAGTTTTTCAGTTAGGTTCAGTTGTGCTTGCATTAGGAAATACTGTAATGTCTGGGCTGAAGCATGGAGTCAGTCCTGATGGCTGTGCTATGTAGTGTTTGCCTCTCAGTGCAGCCTGACTGCTCTTCTCCCGCGTTATCTGTCCACTGCAGTTAATATGGTCACCACACTATCTTTATTAACTGCATTATAGTGGCAGAGAAATACAGACCAATGCCCATGACTGTAGTATATCCTGTCTCTCGATTCCCTTCCAGGTAATCACTCTTCCCCTTTTCAGCATGTATTTCTTTACTTTAATTTGTGATGTAGCTCAAGGTATTCCACTTTCCGCTCTTTAATTTAACCTGGTATTCCACTTTCCGCTCTTTAATTTAACCTGAAAGTTCAATCTCTTTCTGTGCTAAGTGAATCCTTTCGATTAAACCTTTTCTTTTTATTATGCCAATGACACCCAGCATCTCAACTGCATCAATGGTGACCATGCAACCATATCAATTCTCTGGAAATCCTGTATGTTAGCAGTCACTAACTGGATGGACAACATGCCTCTGAAATTAAAATCTGATTCGACCAACATTATGGTAGTGGAAGATCCCACTCCATTAGGGCCTCCTTTTTTGGCATTGCACCTTTCCTTCCCTACACCTAATCTCGGCCCTTACCTCACCTTTTCATACCATATTGTCTCTGCTACCTCCTTCTGCTTCTATCAATTGTGCCTACTTCACCAATGTTCTCCTTTTCTGATGTCCTCAGCCCTTACTTCCACCTTGACAGCTATTCTTTGGTTATGCCTTGACTATGGAAATGTCCTTTATTCAGGTCTGCACTGTTCGTGCTTGTGTCGGTTAAAGTTGGACCTGAATGCAGCCACCCTGACTAGCATATATCTAGAAAAATTGACACCGCTTTACCACATTTACCAGGTGCCATTGTCCTCCTATTTAGCAAATCATACTCATTAAGGTCCTGTGTTTGGCACAGCACTGTTTCTGTTCTTGCAGCCCTTCTTTTCTTTCTAATCACCTTGTTGCACACAAACTCGCAGGCAACCTTTGTTCCACTTTTCTCATTATTGTGAATGCCCCTCGTTTCGGGCAGCTCTCAAAGTTGGAAATGCAACAACTGCTAACCTGTGTGGTTCTGCTCCTTATCTAACTATTCTATGTACAGAAAACATCTTAAAACTATTTAAAAATTAGCTGATTGAAACATAAGGATGGTGAATGGGCACCTGAGGGTGCATTCCCCAACAACAACTTGGAAGAGGCATGAAGAAGCAAACATTTTTGGATTACTTCTTCACCTCAGATTTCGTGCACAAAAAGCTAACGTCCATGAAAGTCGTGAGAACTAATAATATTGACCACAACAATCTAAGGGTTACATCTGACCATTGGCCTACGTACATATTAACTAAAATGAGACAGCAATTTGAATTAAATACCCATCTTTCTAGGCTGAGAATCATTCCCGAAAACATCCTAAGAATCACACAAGAAATGCAGGATAATTGAGCCAGTGTGCAAACAGACATAAGTTCCCAAAAAGATTACACTGTTGTCCTTACTTTGTTTGCAGAAAAAAATAACCTGTTGTATGCAGCCCTTACTTGTCAAATGCCACTGTTTCGAACACGAAGTGGCAATTAAGAAATTAGATCTCCAAAGACAAGTTAAGCTGTTGGTGAAAACTGGATCGCCCGAGTGTTCAAGAGAAATAAAAAAAACTGAAACAGTCCTTTAAAAATTGGCTAAAAGCTCACACACCTCTTATGATTTAAAGTGATGCAGAGAAGATGCTGAAATTGATTTCCTCTAAAAACACTGGTGAGATATGGAAAATCTTTAACAATCTCAATAACCTGCAATCATCAGCTGAAGCCTGGGCTAACCATTTTAAGGCGTTGTTTGCAAAATCTGGAAAAGTAAACCAGCCATACACCCCAGACTCTGTTCATCGATGGTCCTTTGATATTGACAAAGATGAGATTTGGAACTTGATAAGCCTGGCCAGTACTTCAAGAGCGGCTGGCCCTGATGGTATCAATAATAAAATGTTAAAGGATGATCCAGAGGAATGGGCCTCATTTATAGAGGAACTATTCCATTACATTAGAATAACAAAGAAGATACCAAACTCATGGTCTCACTCAATAATTGTTCCAATTTTTAAAAAGGGCAAGAGTCTGACCCTGCGAAATGGAAAATTATTTTCAGCAGTAATACTAAAAGATCTGACACATTGGAGCAGCTCTACAAATCATTGTGATATTTGGCAAGCAGGATTTGTAAAAGGTATAGGCACTTCCCTCAATTTGTTTTTGATCAATCTGTTAAAAATTAGGGTGAAGCGGCAGCTTGAAAGTCATATATACTTGCCCTCCATTGATCTTGTGCAAGCTTTTGATCTAGTGGATAGAGGCATTCTATGGTCAAAATTGACTTCCTGGGGATGCTGGAAGAAAATCTTAGAACCAATACAGGCTGCACACAAAGACAACTATTGCAGTTAGTCTGAATAAAGCAGTTCACTTGTCACATCCAATCGAAACGGAGAACGGGCTTAAGCAGAGATGTAGATTGTCCCCTGAAATCTTCAATCTGTTCATATCTGACATTGAATCAGCCTTTGAGAAAACAAGATGCTTTCCTCCATCCGTGGCAGGTGTCTCCCTGAATCGACTCCTTTACACAGATGACCTCATCTTGATGGATCAGACCCAGATAGGTTTAAAACATCAACTTAACGATCTGGAACTTTATATCGAAGCCAATGGCTTAAAGATGAATGTAAATAAATCTAGGACTTGACTTTTGGTGGAAGGTCGGGAAGGAAAACCAAATGTCACATCTGGTTCCTGAAAAGTCTAAAAATTATGGAGGTTGCATCCCTGAAATACCTAGGTGTAGACCTAAGTAACATCGAGATGGATGTTTTCCATGAGAAAATACTGCAAAGTAAGGTGAAGACCCAGGCAGCGTAAGCAAAAACGACCATGAGGAGGTACTGCACGTTTACATTATTGCCAGTAATTGATTTTGTTCATAAAAAAGTAACACCAGCTTTGACCTATGGCTCAGAAGTGATGTTGGCTCTACCGCTCGCCCTTTCGTCCAAACTTGACGGTCTATTCTGGAGGCAAGTTCTTAGACTGCCTAACGCTACTCTATAAGAGTAGAGCTAGGGTTGAACTCACTAAAAGTAGTCGTGGTGTGGAAGTTTTGACCTTTTTTGGCAAGTGTTAGAGTACGGAAGGTGAAGGGGGTCTCGTAGTCCTGAAAAAGGCATTTGCTGAAAAGAGGGGGCCCCAATTAAAACAATGGTCTGGGGCTTGCATTCTCCAATTTGAGAGTATTAATGCCACTGTAGATGATCTGTTGAAAAACTCTACTCTGTTTAAGAAAAAAACGATGGAACTAGACTGGACCACCTCACTTCAAGCAAAGGAGAATTTCAAAGTTTACGGAAGGCGTACTTCGAGAGCAAGGGCAAGAAGTAGACTACCAACTTATCTAATTAAATTCCCTTGCGCCAACCTATGACAACAGTTTATACGCTTACGTTTAAACTTACTACCTTTCAGGCAGTCACAGAGATCAGGAAGCCCCCACTGGAGAGGAATTACAGGTGTAGACTGTGCGGAGGGGACAATGAAACACTCTATCATCTGGTTATATTTTGCCATACCCTGAAAGACCACCGTTCTCGTCCACTGGGAAAATTCCTTTTGGCGATTAAAACTGTCATAGAAACTTTGGAAGGTTCTAAAGTGTGATCTGGGATATAATGGAAAACTGGGCGGTGGTAATTGGGCGGTTCTACAAGGACTAGTAGACATAACTGAACCTGACCCCGCCCGGCAAGGTCAGTTTTGAATTTTGAATCATGAATAATTGTCTTGTAAACTGCGTTTCGGTTTGTTGTGGTAAAGGTTTAATTTGACAAACTGTGTGCCAAAAAAAAGAAAAAAAAAACTATTGCCCAATGTTCCTTAAACTCCTCTTCACTAGATCAACTGTAGTCTAGCACCAATAGGCACCAACGATGGTGCATACGTACTCTGCAAATCACAATACAATACAAATGCAGTTGAGGCAGCATAGTGTATTTCTTACAGATGCATGTAATGATATCCAACATAATTACAACAGTGGCACCTCATTTCCCCTTTGATTGCATATATTCTGTTTTTTTTGTTGTTGTGCCCCAGTGCCTTTTTTAGTTTGTTTCTTCTCTATTAATAACCGCAGCTATGATCTGCATAACACTTACAGAAAGGCCAGTACACAACTCCTTCATAAAGTTACAATACGGTAGATATTGTGGACAGTTTACATAAGGGCATTCATAATCCTACTTCAAGATGTTTTGTGTCAAGCATTGCACTCACACCCTGTCAATGTTGACAGGCTTTTGTATATGCTGTTCACATCTACGCTGAGGCCTGTAACAGAGATATATGAAAGAGGGTGATTTGTATCCATTCAGAGCCTCCTGTGATATCCGACTTCGCACATCATCGTCTCTCAAAGGGACATAGCAACAAATACGTTTTCCTATTGTTTGGAAAATCTGCACAATAGGATGAGCGGAAAATATAACCAGAAGCCGAAATGACATCAGGTTAAGTAGAACACATTGGGGCACCTTTGTGTGTGCTTTAAATCTCACAAATATCAATAAGATTCTGATTTAATGAGTACCCGCTGCTCGGATTTTGCTGAAATATAATTTGCATAAAATCTATTAGTTCTGCTATGTTGCATGCTTCATGAGTTTAATAACCTAGAATTGTGTATGATATATTGTAGTGCATATGGCAACAACAATCAAGAAGCAGCAATTTCAGAACTCCCTGCAAAATGTAAAGCAAATGTACGACGTGTTCCTCAAAGTTTTAGATACTGCATAACGTTATTTATTTTTCTTGGTGTAACATATCCAGCTGGAACGCTTTCCTTTTCATTGTATCCAATAATGCACATAGCAGTGTTAATTGCAATCTCTCATGTATAAGCTGTCAGAATACAAATAGGGCTTTAGATAAAGCAGTAGTGGTTGGTGACATTTTGAACGACATTTTATATTTTGGAGCATATATTTCAGAAGAATAAAACATACAACTTGAACTTGGTTCTGGAGGAAAACACTTGAAAAACGCATACAAATAGATTCTAGGCCACTGTTCACACAGAGGAATAGTCTGCAACATGTTCGTTGTATCTGTGTCTACAGTAAAAAACTTGAGGCTTGTTCAACACTATGGGCCTGATTCACAGAACGTTTTCCTATGGAATTGCCCCATTATAAAACATTCTGTGAATTAGGCCCTATATGTCAGCATTTCCCTGTAGAACCAATGTTCATATTGCCAATGTCCAACATATGACACGGTTGCCTCTGTAAAATAAATCCCCATTGTAGCTGTGATAAATATTTTAACAAATAAAAATATGCTCTAATCACTTCTGGTTTGTTGCTTTTGGTTTGTTGCTTCACTTTCTGCCTAGAACATCAACTCTGGTGGCCATCTTGGATCAGTAACATCACTTCTTGTGAACATCTTGGATCAGTGACATCACCTCCTGTTGCCATGTTGTATTGGTGACATCATTTCCTGCAGCCATCTTGAGTTAGGTCACAAACCAGCTGAAGGACACAATAGACTCTTCTGGGAACACCAATGCAGGAAATATAGCCTTATCCCAGCAACATGAGGTGGACAATCAGAGACCAACCACTGATGGCTAGGTGATCATATGGCGAGAGTGTGTTTTCGTTGCTGCTCTTTTGTTGCTTCCCTTTCTGCCTGTAACATCACTTCTGGTGGCCATCATGGATCCATGAGGTCACTTTCTGTGGCCATCTTGAGTCAGCCCACCTTCCAGCTGAAGGCCACAAGAGACTCATCTGGGAACACCAATCCAGAAGAAATTGCCTCATCCCAGCATCACCAGGGATACACTCAGACACCAAGCACCGATGTACTAGGCTATCAGGTGACAAAATTGTGTGTCATTACCTCTGGTTTGTTGCTTCTGGTTTGTTGTTTCACTTTCTGCCTGTAACATCACTTCTAGCAGCCATTTCTATTGGTGACATCACTTCCTGTGGACATCTTGGATTGGTGACATCACTTCCTGGGACCATCTCTGGTTGGTTGTCTCTGCTGCTTCACTTTCTGCATGTATCATCACTTCTGGTGGCCAATTTGGATCTTTGACATCACTTTCTGTGGCCATCTTGGATCAGTGATATCACTTTCTGCAGCCGTCTTGAGTCGGCCCACACTTCTGCTGAAGGCCACCAGAGACTCCCCTAGTAACACAAATTCAAAAGACATTGCCTCATCCCAGCAGCACCAGGGACACAATCAGAGACCAACAACTGATGGACTAGGCAATCATGTGGCAAGAGTGTTTTTCATCACTTCTGGTTTGTTGGTTCCCTTTCTGCTGGTAACATCACTTCTGTTGGCCATATTGGATCAGTGACATCACTTCCCTTTGCCATCTTGAGACTTCCCACACTACAGCTGAAGGCCGCAAGAGACTACTCTGGGAAAACCAATCAAGAAGAGAATGCCACATCCCAGCAACACTACGGACAAAATCATAGACCAACCACTGATGGACTAGGCGATCAGGTAACAAGATCGTGTTTCATTGCTTCTGGTTTGTTGTTTCACTTTCTGCCTGTAACATCACTTATTGTGACCATCGTGGATATGTGACTTCACTTCCGGTGGCCATCTTTGATTGGTGACATCCCTTCCTGTGGCCAGCTTGGATCAGTGACAACCCTTCATGTGGACATGTTGTATTTGTTGACATAATTTCCTGCAGCCATCTTGAGTTGGGCAACACTCCAGCTGAGGCTACAAGAGACTCCTCTGGGAACACCAACACAGGAGAAATTGCCTCATCTCAGAAACATAAGGGAGACAATCAGAGACCACCCAGTGATGGCTAGCCAATCAGGTGACATGAGTTTGTTTCATTGCTTCTGGTTTGTTGCTTCACTTTCTGCCTGTAACATCACTTCTGGTGGCCATTGTGGATCAGTGACTTCACTTCCGGTGGCCATTTTGGATCAGTGACATCCCTTCCTGTGGCCAGCTTAGATCACTGACATCACTTTCTGTGGCCATCTTGAGTCAGCCCACAGTCCAGCTTAAGGCCACAAGAGACTCATCTGGGAACACCAATTCAGAAGGCCAACCACTTATGGACTAGGCGATCAGGTGACGAGATCATGTTTCATTGATTCTGGTTTGTTGCTTCACTTTCTGCCTATAACATCACTTCTGGTGGCCATCATGGATTAGTGACTACACTTCTGGTGGCCATTTTGGATCAGTGACATCCGTTCATGTGGCCAGCTTAGATCACTGACATCACTTTCTATGGCCATCTTGAGTCAGACCACAGTCCAGCTGAAGGCCACAAGAGACTCATCTGGGAACACCAATTCAGAAGAAATTGCCTAATCCCACAACTCCAGGAACAAAATCAGAGACCAACCACTGATGGACTAGGCAATCAAGTGAAAAGATTGTGTTTCATCACCTCTGGTTTGTTGCTTCTGCTGCTTCACTTTCTGCCTGTACCATCACTTCTGGTGGCCATTTTGGATCTTTGACATCACTTCATTTGGCCATCTTGGATCAGTGATATCACTTACTGTGGACATCTTGGATCAGTGACATCACTTCCTGCACCCATCTTGAGTCAGCCCACATTTCTGCTGAAGGCCACAAGAGACTCCTCTAGGAACACAAATCCAGATGAAATTGAATCATCCCAGCAGCATCAGGGACAAAATCAGAGGCCAATCACTGATGGGACTAGGCAATCATATTGCAAGAGCATGTTTCATCATTTCTGGTTTGTTGAATCACTTGCTGCCTGTAACATTACTTCTGGTGACCATCTTGGAGCAGTAACATCACTTCCTGCAGCCATCTTGGATCAGTGACATCACTTCCTGTGGCCATCTCAAGTCGGCCCACTTTCCATCTGAAGGCGCAGAAGACTCCTCTGGGAACACCAATCCAGAAATAATTCCCTCATCCCAGCAAAACCAGGGAAAAAATCAGACATCAAAGACTGATGGACTAGGCAATCAGGTGATGAGAACGTGTGCCATCACTTTTGTACTCCCTAGTGGTGTCGATCCAGGGGCATCCCATTTAAGGGCAGTACAGTGAAGGGTGAAGACCAGTCATTGACTAGCCTCTTCGCATGTGATCCTTTGCTTTAGCCTTTCTCCCTGCTGCACCTTTCAGAACTCCTAGCTTGCTTATTTATGTGCAATCACTTTACACTGCAGTACTCACGTACAATGTATTTGCTCCTGCTGCTCCTCTTGCTCAATTCTCCCACGCTTTCTCCATTCATGCTACAACTTCCTCCTTTCCTACCCCTATCATAAAACTCACATCTTGAAACAACTCCATCTCTCCTGCACCTCCTACTTTAAAAAACAAAGCCTATGAGTTAACCATACATCCACTAACACCTATCAACCTCGCCCATCTTCCTCTGAGACTCAACATCTGTACTCTTCCTTACTGCAACAACTAAACATTGAACTCTGCAATGATCTGTCTGTATGCTACAAAACCTCCTTTATTACAGACTACTTTCCTGCCAGCTCTTCTCTAGACCTGCTTACTGTCACTGAAACCTGGATTTCTCCATCTGACACTGCTACCCTGGAAGCCCTACATGACTTCAAACTGTCTTTTGATTCACTTTCCTCGTCTAACTGGCAAAGGTGACAGCGTCAGACACCTACTCTCTTCCCAACTCAATGGCTCACAAACCTCCAATGTCACAGCCTCTCCTACTTCTTTTGAATTCACTATCAATACTATTGCTCCTCCTAAATTGGCTCACAACATTTCACCAATTGCTCTCCTGGTTCAACTGAACCATTCTTTGATGAACTTGGGCAACTCCTTAATTCCCATCCTTACTGCAACAACTATACATTGAACTCTGGAATGATCAGTCTGCATGGTACAAAACCTCCTTTATTACAGACAACTGTCCTGCCAGCGCTTCTCCTCTAGACCTCCTTGCTATCACTGAAAACTGGATTTCTACATCTGACAATACTACCTTGGCAGCCTTACATGACTCTGAACTGTCATTCACTCTCCTCATCTAACTGGCAGAGGTGGCGGTGTCAGACACCTACTCTCTTCCTGCATCAATGTCTCACAAATCTGCAATGTCACATCCTCTCCTACTTCTTTTGAATTCACCATTAATATTATTGTTCCTCCTACATCGGATCACACCATCTCCATCTATCTCCATCCTGGTTCCACTGGACCATTCTTTGATGAACTTGGGCAACTCCTTCATTTTCTTTCCACTAAACATCACCTCATTCTCTCAGGTGACCATAACCTTTCCTCTCCAACCGCTTCTCAGAAATATGAACTTCATAATTTTCTTAGTGACCATGCTCTCCACTCTACCCATAACCTACCTACCGACACCAGGGGTAACTCTTTGGATGATTTCCAAAACCGTAGGATTCTGATTACTGAGGCCAAAGCTTCTTACTATTTCAGCAACATTGCGGCAGCCTCCAGCATGAGCAATGCCCTCTTTGAAATAGTAAAGCTGTTATGTCCTACCTCCATCCGGGGTCTGCTCCTCCTTAGAATGCTAGGATCCTCAGACAGTGGCGCTTACCATGGTCCTAACACAGGGCCAGCCACGATGGCTGCATCAGATCACATTTCCCATTAACCCTGGTGCCTGTGGTCATGCAGGATGTTGTGTGCTGTGCGTTCCACGTCCCATCCGGATGCATTGCATTAATTCATGCAAGGATCACAGGACCGTGCTCATAAACATTCACGTATACCTACGGTACGGTTGCATCGTGTTTTGTACTTTATCCTGCTTCCTGTCTCCTTATCTGGGATACCAAACTTTTGGCTAACTTTCCAGGACCTGCCTCCGTTTCTGTCCATCATTTGCTTCTGATGCTGAATCCATTGCTATCTTAACCACTTTTGGGGCCCTGGGCATGGACATTTTTGCCCCCCCCTCCACCAAACCAAAGGAAATAACTGATCAAGAATATCTACTCGCGCCTCCCCTCACTCCACCCCATCGTCACAATCACAACCTATAGGTTGGTATGCTGCCTTGCAGAATTCAAAATAAGCATGTTTACTCCCTTTATGTCCCCTTACCCTTTTCATTCTTGCTCTAATTAGAATGATAAACAAGTAGCATTTGAAGGCCAACATTAGCAGTCTACAAAGAGGTTACTTCTATTCTAGTATAGATAAATGATACTTTTTTTTATCAATAGCATCCAGGACAGTATGCAGCCTGCAGTATTAATGCAAGACCATATGTAAAAGGTACATGTAATCCAGAATAGACAGACAACTCACATGCACTGCCTCACAGAATGCAAAAGTGCTCAAGCATGGATAGAGGAGACCAATTGGAAGGAAAGAGAAATCTACTCATACCATAGCATGGATAGTGGATGCAGATTAGAAGCGACCAGGAAGTAGTCTGAATCCAGACAGACTGAGATAAGAAGTGGGAAATGGTTTTCAAATAGTGTTGCCATTACAGATCAAAGGTGTGGCGTGTATTATATCAATGCTCACTATTAAAGTGGAAGCAACACTATAGCCAGTGAAACCATGAATAAGGCTTTTATGAATATCATACCCTGAGAAGGAAATCACTCTGAAGGGCTGACAATTTTGAAAGGTTTACGGGTTGCCAATTTTGAGAGGTTAGGCAATACAAGATTAAATGAGATGCCCAGGATCCCACATTGGTTAAGGGGAGGGTTTGTGCCAACTGTGCAATTTCTGCATTTGAACACTTTCTTTTCCAGTTCTTGTAATGAACTAAAACATTCTCATTTTCTAAAACTGACTTGGAAAGTACACAAATCACATTATCAAAGTAATCATTTTTAAAAACAAAATATTATAGAAGGGTGTTACGGAAAATGGGAATGAGTCTAGCTTAATTCTCTCCATCATCAAGGGAAGTATATGAGTACTAGCATACCAATCTATTTGATTTAACACATTTAATCTGGGTTTTATTTTTGTATTTTAAAGCTTTATACATGACAATGTCACAAGCCATTTTTGGAAGTATTTAAACATGCATAAAAACCTTTGACGTTTATAAAAAAGCAAACCGTTTTTTTTCTCAAAAGAGCAGACTTTAAAATATGCTTGCCGGAGGCTGGCAACACTTGGTCCACTCTCTTCCAGTCAAATGGTCTACATAAGAAGAAAGATCAAGTAATGGGCTAAACAATGCCATTGCGTGCAAGAAGGGAAACCTCACAGAAAACAGCACAGTAATGTAAGAAATGTTAGATTATTTGAGCAGGATCACTGTATCATCTCCTGACAAAGCCAGGAGACAAGCACAAACACTTTTGTTCCACAGTCATGAAATTGGATACTTATACACCTCTTGGACTAACAGTTTATGCTCATCATTGGAGGTGAATGCCTAGGTTTTACAAAACCCCATCTGAACAAACCAATTTCTAGACCTTCATCATACAGATGATATGTTAGTTTATAGCAGCCTCGATCTGGTGCAGGTACATTGCTTATAATAGAACATGTTGTGTTATAAAACCAAGTACATATGCAGGCAGGTTTATAAACTTCCTACATAAGAAAGGCTCAGCCAGCTTTGCTGGAATGTGCTTTTCTAATCTTGCATATGACTACATATATCGGCATTGACTGCTTAACACACTGATCTAACTTCTTAACGAGTGAGGCATTCCATTTTTCAATATGTATTTTAACTTTAGATATTGCTCATGATCAACATAATTCCCACAGGAAGGAAAGAATGCTACAGAGATATGCTATTAGGAACACACAGACTATGTGTACCACAGTGAACACAGTAGGTATTACATGATGAATTCATGAACGCAGAATGTTCTTGTCAAAACAGACAGGCAGTGGGTTTAGAACCTCAGCAGCAGGCCAGAAAATATCCTGGCATGTGCTATTTAAGTCTGGTGAACAATGGAATCTTACTTCTTTAAATCAAGTAGACTTGTGGGGTCCCCTGCAAGGTGGGAGCCCTGGGCAAGTGTCCCTTTGGCTCTCCCATTAAAACGTCTCTGGCTAAATCTCTCCCTTGGACTGTCTACCCGTCCCCCCTGACTCGGCTTACTCCAATCTGGTGACACTTGATTCAAAGCCCTGAATGGTGTCTGTTTGCTCAACCCACCCTGCAAGATATCTTGCCCCCTCGAATTCTTGGCTAACTTTTTCTCTGGACTGCTCCTGCATAGCCCTATTTTGACTGCTCATGATCCTGGAAACACCCTCCTCTCTTTTCAGACAAAACGTCCCCTACCACACCCATCCTATCTAAAGGTTCTGTAAAATGGGTCTGTTCGGTCTCTTCCCCTCTGTTGGATGGGATTCAGCGCTGGGTTTGGGATCATCCTACTGATCTTACCTTGCTGAAAGCACATCTCATATCAGGTTTGCCATTAGGGCTTCTATGTATTCCTGACACCCGGACCAGGCTCCAGACGCTCGAGTTGTCCCAAGATGTCCGATTGTCCGCCCACCTGGGCCAAAAAATGACTTTCGACCTACTCCATAGGTGGTGCTGGTGGCCCCAAATGAAGCAAGATGCAGCAAAGTATGTGTCAAGGTGCTCCAATTATCACACAGTGTAAGACATTTGCAGGTAAACCCATGGGCCTCCTACAGACCATGCCTGTTTCATACAAGCCATGGATTTCATTGTTGATATGCCACAGATATGAGGAATGGCTTCTCTCCTTGTGGTGGTGGACTCCTTCACCAAAATGGCACGCTGTGTTCCTTTTCGGGGTGTTCCTACTGCTTCCGGTTTGGCCAAACTGTTTTTCACTAAAATCATCTGCTTTTTTGGCCTACCCATCATAATGGTTTCAGATTGAGGCTCGCAGTTCACCTCCCATTTTTGGCTAGCCTTAACCAAATCTCTAGGTATTGGTGCTCGCCTGTCCTCCTATCACCGGAGACCAGTGGCCAAACCGAATGAGTCAATGCCACCATGGAACAATACCTCCAATGCCTCTGTCTTCAATACCAATTGGATTGGCTTTCGGTTTTATGGGCAGCTGAGTTTGCATACAATAAATCATAGCACTCTTGGGTGTAGTGTTTGCCCTTCTATGCCCTGTATGGACAACACCCCAAGGTTTTGCCTCTCGTATTGCCTTCCTCGATGCGTGTTCCAGCAGCTGTTACAGCGATACAAACACTAACCTCCATACGTATGGCAGTTGCCTGAAATCTGCAAGAGGTCCAAGAGCACACCAAAACTCAGGCTGACAAACACTGTTCTCTGGTTCCGGACTATCGGCCAGGTGATAAGGCTTGGTTATCCACCAAACAACTACGCATCCCAGGAAAACGCAAATTGCTCCCACGGTATGTTGGTCCCTATCTCATTACCAAATGCATTAATGCGGTCACTTTCCGCTTGGCTATCTCTTCGCGGCAGAGAGTTCATCCTGTCTTTCATGTTTCTTTATTGAGACCTTATGTGGTTGGCACCAGACTCCCCACCTCGCCCGCTCACGTTACTGTACATGGGGAAAAAGAGTATGAAATATAAGCTATTTTGGATTCCCGCTTCAGCCGGGGTTCACTACTATCTAGTAGACCGGAAGGGTTATGGGCCAAAGGATAGAAGCTGGGAACCATCTACTAACATCCACGCCCCCTAGTTGTTCTGTGCTTTTCTTATCAGCCTGTTGCATTCCTCTCGGGGAAGTTTTTTTTTGCAGGGGGTACTGTTACGTCCCACCGCCCTCCAGTGTATGCTCAGCCTCAGAATGCTAGGATCCTCAGGCAGTGGCGCTTACCATGGCACTTAACACAACGCCAGCCCCGACGCCCATATCGGACCTCATTTCTCATCAACCCTTGCACCCAGTGGTTACATGGGACGTTGCGTGCAGTGCATTCCACTCCCCATCCGGAAGCATTGCATTAATTCATGTGGGATCACATGACCACACTCCTAAACCATCATGTTTACCTACAGTACGGTTGCTTCGTGTTTTCTACTTTATCCTGCTTCCTATCTCCTTATCTGGTATACCAACCTTTTGGATAACTTTCCAGGACCTGCCTCTGTTTCTGTCCCTCATTTACTTCCGATGCTGAATCTATCCCTCGGACTGTCTACCTGCCGCCCCACCACCCCACTGACTCAGCTTACTACATTCCGGCAATGCTTAATTCAAAACCCTGAACGATGTCTATTTGCTCAACCCCGACTGCAAGTTATCCTGGCCCCCCTTTGAATTCTTGACTAAGGTTTTCTCTGGACTGCTCCTGCATAGCACTATTTTGCCTGCTCATGATCCTCGAAACTCCCTCCTCTCTTTACGGATGCTCTGCTGCTACTGCAAGGGTTTTTAAGGGTCTGACCATGTTGTGGACTCTCTGCCAACTTTCCAAAGGATTTCCTTGTTTTGAATCTGCACTTTCCCCCCATTTTTGGAGCATGGCTTGCAGCCTGTGGTACTGTCCTTTCTTTTGGACTTCCTGGACCTATTTGGATATTTTGTGACTCCTGCTCTCCCTTAGCTCTTGCTCTTGTGCCGACCAAGGTTAGGGTTGTGAAGATTCCATAAATGCCAACTTGACGTTTCATCCTTTCTGGAGGTATCTGGATTCTCTTGGTCCTCACTGGCTGCAGTATTACTGCAAGTAGGTTTCCCATCCAGTCTCGCAGCAGAACAGGTAAGAGTAGGGTTGAGTGGGGGTGACACGGGTGGTGTTTTGGTAAATACAAAAGCAATACTCAATACTTGTATTTGTTCTGCTCCCTCCTAGCTCTGCTGTTTGCTCTTGCCTTTTCACTTGAGCCCCTGGCCTGGCAGGTTTGACATTCTGCAGGCTGCGCCCTTGGGGGAAAACTCTCCATTCTATCTGTGGAAGGAGACCCCAGTTGCCCATAGGGACTGGGGTTCCTCAACTGTTCTCGATCCAGACCAGGGTGTCTTCGACCTTGACAAAGCATTGTACCAAACCATCACCCAAGCCAGAGGTACCAGCAACTCAGGGGAAAAAGACAAAATCTGAGAGACCATCTAATCAACCACTCAAAGCATTAGCATCCCCTGCACCCCAGCAGGCACATTGCCGCTCTGGACTGAATTCTCTCCTCTGTTTCCCCCAGTTCTCCTAAAAATGCTTGCCTCACTCAAACCTACTATTTACTTCGGTGATATAATTCCATCATTAAACAATTGACAGGCCCGGCGCTCAATGCGCTCCTCAGCATCAACAATGCCTTGCTTGCAAAAGGATAATTCCCACACCTCAAAACCCGCTTTATAAGACCACTTTTGAAAAATACAACCCTAGCTCAGGCAACCTCGCCAACTACTGGCCCATTACGAAGCTCCCTTTAATTTGCAAAATCTTGGAAAAAGTAGTTGCTACACAACTACTTGGCATAATTGCACAGCTCCACCTCCTAAATGACTATCAGTCAGGGTTCCCCCCCAAGTGTAGCAACAAGACAGCCACCATCCAGTTGATGGATGATGCCCTCCAAATCATAGATAATAGTGACTCATGCCTCCTCATCCACCGTGACATCTTGGCTGCATTCGACACCATTGACCACTGCATCGTTCTCTCCCTCCTTGTCGACTGGATGGGATTCTCTGGCACTGTCTTGAAATGGTTTACCTCTTCCAGTCAGGCAGACACCAGGCTGTTCAAATTAACTTGTTGCATTTTCACTGACTCCAGGTCTTCTGCGGAGTCCACCAAGGCTCCATCCTTTCACCAATCCGATTTACCTTCACATGGTGCCTTTGGGTAATCTCCTCAAAGATCCCAATATAGCCATTGACCAATATGCGGACAATACTCAGTTGTACATGAGAGTAAATAGCATGCAGGACATCATTCAACTCCGTGATTACTTAGCCATCATACAGTTCTGGATGTCGACTGCCTACCTCAAACTAAACTCACCCAAGACTGAATTTGCCCTCACTGGTCTACCCACTAAACAACAACCTGTCCAAAAATGGCTCAATGATATGTTCCCAGAAGGATTTGATCCCCAACTCTCAGACTCAACAAAATACTTCAGCTTCACCATTGAAAGCAGTGTGTCCTTCCAGAAACACATAGCCAAGAAGGCCCATATAGCCTGCCCCCGAATCTCTACCCTTTGAAAAATCAAACACTTCATCCCGCTTCAGGATTTACGGACCAAAGTGCAGTCCTCTGTGGTCTTGTACATCGCTGGGGAAATGCTCTCCTGGCAGGGCTCACAACTTTTCACTTGGCTCCCCTAAAAACAGTCCACCATGCTGCAGAACATCCTATTATAGGTGCATGGAAATTTGACCAAATTGAGCCCATACTATACAAACTACATTGGCTTCCTCTTCGAGCCAGGACACTGTTCAAGACTGCATGTATCATCTACAAAGCAGTCACAAACAGCACACCAGTGTACCTGGCCGCTGAGCTTCACATATCTGGTGGCACATGCTTCTCGTGCAGTAAATAGATAAACCGGCTTGAATTACAACTCATCCGTAAAGAGAGGACCTGCAAACAATCCTTCTCTTGTTATGCACCCACCCCCTGGAACTCAAACCCCATGTCGGCTCAGAATGCCCCAACAATTCTCCAATTTCACATATCTTTCAAAACATGGCCCTTTCAACCACACATGATGAAGGACTAATTCCAATGGATGCACATATCAACAAATAGACCTCTCAGTACGGCACTACTGTTAAAAGATGGCAGCCCAAATGCTGGCTACGTAAACTCTGTACAGCACTCTGCTGCTCTCGAGCTAGGGCCGCTCTTTGAACAATACAAATACAAAATTCAAAAAATCTCATTCATCTGCACCTCTCTCTCAGCCACTAATACTACTGTCACACCATCCCAATCTGATCATTCCATTGTTTCCACCATCATCTCTTTTCCACTCTCTGGCCTCTCCTTACCACTTGCCTCACCTATTACTAAAAGGAAATGTAAACCTGCCATTCTTCTCTTTCTCTTGGACCTACAGTTCTCACTATCCTCCTTCACACGTGATGTCTCTACCACCAACACTATCTTCTCCAGCTTCCTATGACTACTATATGACTCAATATCTTCTTAGTTCCCACTGCTAACGTTCACCCCTTATTCTCAGGATCCTCAACCATGGGTCACCCCATTCATACACTGTCTCCGTACCAACATGTGTCGCTGCTGAGCAAATGGAGGCATACTCACTCACATGAGGACCTGAAATGCTAACTCTCTGACCTGAAATCTCTCAATGCATCTCTTGATAGCGCAAAAACACTTATCTACTGCACCCTCATTGACACTCACTCCAACCATCTCGCTGGCTGCAGGGCACCCTAAACTCACTCCTCTTAAACCTATGACAATCAACTCCACTCTCATAGATTAAGACCTAGCTGAATACTCTGCTGCACACATTTTAAAAATTAGAGACTCTCCTGACCTTCCTCCCACTCACTCCTCCTACATTCTACACTCTACCATCATCCTCTGCCTCTATGACCCACTTTAGTCACACCAAAACTGAAGAGGTCCAACCCTTGTTGTGCCATATCAAACCCTCTTGCTCCTCATCTAGTCAAGCCTTCTGTCCCTTTAGTGGCCTTTCACCTAGCTGAATTCTTAACCTGTCCTTATTCTCCTCTTGCTTTCCCTCTATTTTTAAAATGGCCATGTTTATCTTTCTTCTAAAAAAACATGGGGGTGTCCCAAATCTATTAGCTAACATGTTCCCGTTTGCCCTTTGTTTCTCCTTCCGCTTTACTCAAAAGTGCTCAAAAGGGTTGTGTTCAACTACCATACACATTTCTTAGACATCTATAACATTTGGGATCCCTGAAAGCAGGTTCTGCTACTGCCATGCCACAGAAACTGCTTTCATGAATGTCTGCAACTTCATCTCGTCTGCTAGCCACTTCAGCCTGCCCTCTATCCTAATTCTCCTTGATCCGCTGCTGCCTTTGACACTGTTGACCACTCTGCTCTGCTTAATACTCTTTTTCTTCTTGGGATTCACGATCAACCCCTTGCCTGGTTTGAATCCTACCTGCCACCTCGCCAATTACCTCACTTCTGGAGCAAGAATACCTCTCAACTCACTCCTCTAAGTGATGGCGTTCTACAATGCTCTCTTGTGGGTCCTATCCTCTTTACACAATACTCCTCTGCTCTTGGGGCATGAATATCCTCCTTTGGATTCTGCTACCAACACTCAAATCATGTCCTCTTTTCCTGAACTCTCCTCTGATCTCTCTAACAAAACTGTCTCTCTACCATTAAATAATGGATGGCTTTGCACTCTCTGATGTTAAATGTTACAAAAACAGAGATGCTCTTCATTAATGCCAAATACTCTCTCTGTTTTCTCTCCCCCTGCCTATTCAGTTCCCACCTGACACTCTCCCCCCTACTGTTCTTCTGCTAGAAAGCTCACTGTCATCTATGACCCTTCTCACACCTTCTCTACTTTCATCTCCAAAACTGCAATTGCAGTTCGCCTCAACATCCTAAACATTAGGAAAGTCAGACACCTTCTTCCTTTCAATACCATCAAGCATCTCTTAACCACTCTTGTATTTTGCTAAACTAGACTACTGTGCCATCATTCAAATGTTGCTTGTTCTTAATATTTGTATGTACACCCATGTATTGTCCCAAGTGACTGTTCCATTTACTCCCCCCACAACCTTGTCACAATGTCACTTGAACTCACCCCATTCTAAGAAGCTCACTGCTTCCCCTGAAATCTTATTTATCTAATGAATGTTCTTTTGTCATCCTAAGTGCTTTGTTTCTCCCTGTATGCATACAAAATAATAGCAAATGAGAGGGGGTACTGGTGGCTAGTAGATCATTCTTTCTGTGTTTGGATTAAAAAAAGAACATTTCATAAAATATAATCTCATCAATTTACTGATTAAGGAGTTCAAACTGAATACTTTTTTCAAACACATGAGAACAATGTACTATTTATCTAACAAGCGCATTGGTAATTTCTGTATGAACCATCTGTTGGTTATTAAGCAATCTGCCATGCAACATGTATGTGTGAGTCTGATTCAGGTCAACAAATTCTTCAATGGGAATTGTTTATATTCAATCATCCTAAATCGCCCCATCTTTGACAGAATATTCTCTTTAGCTTGAGTCAAAATATTACACAAACCCCCATTTCATTGCCAAAGACAATAATTAAATAAACCCAAGTATATCTTGTTTTGTAAAAGAAAATCCATTGAAAGTGTAGGATGAATGATCAGGTGAGCATCTCACTTTATTAGTTCACAGCTACACATTTGAAGGATCTTTCTTTGAAATACAGGAGCACAATCTTTCACTGCGGAGCTCAAATGGTATCTGGCCACCTCAGATAGGCAAGCTCCGTTCTATCAAGTTATACAGTTGGCATCAGACCCAGTTCTATCAAGTTGTATCAAGATCTGTATGACCCAAATGCATGTAGCAAATTCATCATCATCTCAACTGCATTGGTTTTAAATAATCCGGGTTCTATGTCTTTTCACACTGCCTAGAATTACCTTGTTAATTTAGTTTTCTATGGCATCCTCCTCATTCAGTTCTATTTAGAATTTGCACTCATGCTCGTTAGCTGGTGGAATCATCCTGCACTGTTTGAATCCGTAGTAATCGATCGGGCTCCTGGCTAAACCCTGATCTACCCAGGTGGGTCAGGAATCAAAATAGCAACAGATGATCAGAGTGACCTAACGAAACAAACACACTTCAATATTCTTTTGAGGTTAGGTAAATACATTTTAATTTTAACCAATTGCTTAAATGCATAGATTTGTAATGGGACGAAATTACAACAGGACATACAATAGTGACGATACAGAATCCAAACATTATACAATAACATTTCAGTCAATGCATTTTGTGATGTGTCGGCTTTAGCAGCCCATGTGAGCAGTCTCCCAGGTCACTGAGCCTCCCGTATCATCTGACCACGACTCTCCCCAGCAAAAATATCACTTGTCTCTGTGCTAGCTCCATAAATGTGTCCAGTTCGTCCCTAAGGTCCACAACCTGTTTTTTGGATAGAACCACCGTGGTTGAGGGCAGAGTTATTTTTCAAGAGAGCAAGGTGCTGCTTTGGGTACCTCAGGGGAACAAGAACGGAGCGGTTCAACGTCCCGCGATCAATCACTGGACAGGAGAGTCCAATTTGACAACACCAATTAGAGAGGACAAAATGCCTATCGAAAGGCCTCTTTTTTATACCGTGGCCAAAGAGGAGGCGGATGCAGCAGGGGACAAAAACAAGGATAACCCCGAGTAACCAGGAGCAGAGGCAGGGATTTACAACAACAACACAACTGTTAGTGATGAACCTGTCTGACCATAATCTTTCCGACGCAGAAATGAGGGTCTTACAAAAGGGACTTTGTTTTGTCCTAACTACGCGAAATGACACATTCCAGACCAGAACTGAAGTAGCTAGACTAATGAGGAACATTAGGCTACGGCAACATTTTGGACAATTGGAATCAGACCCAGGTGTCAGAAGAGAGTTAGACACTACAGGATTACACCCAAAATCGACCTTTTATCCACCAACTATATCTACAGAGTCAATGGTATTCGAGAACAACATTTTCAAGAGCCTTGAAGAATTGGAAAAAGAAGTCAAACCCAGCTTTCAAAATTTGTCTAAATCCGAACGAGAGGCACTTCAAGGTCTAAAAAATAATTCGGCAGTGATCATCAAACAAGCCGATAAAGGAGGGGCTACACTTATCACAAACTCATGTGACTACGACTTAATGGTAACCAAACTGTTAGACAACCATAACCATTACAAAATTCTTAGAGGGGATCCAACTCAAAATATACGGCGGACCATTGCAAACATTGTGGAAGAAGCGGCTTGTGAGGAATACATAAGTGCCAAGGAGGCGGCATTCCTTACTCCAAGATACCTAAAATTACCAGTATTTTATGCACTACCAAAAGTGCACAAGGACACATCACCTGCTCCAGGTAGGCCCATTGTAGCAGGGATGGAATCCATCTTGGAGCCCTATCACAATTTGTGGATTTCTTTTTGAGACCAGAGATCCTGAAAATGTGTTCATTTTTTGAAAGACACTATGCGCGTCCTGAACATGCTTCACGAGGTTAGCTTTGATCCATCAACACAATTCCTGGTGACACTTGATATTGACGCACTATATACCAACATTCCACAAACAGCTTCATTACAAATAGTGGAAAAAGTGCTATGAGAACTAGAGACCCCGCCGGCAGTGCCAATAGAAATCATCATGCAATTGGCAGAACTGGCTCTCACACAGATTTTTTTCCTAAACAAAAAACCTTCTACCAACAGTGCTCAGGGACCGTGATGGGTGCTACCTTTGCTCCATCCCTGGCTAATCTTTACATGGCGGAATTTGAGGAACTTCACATCTATACAGCAACCAATCCCTTTAGATCACAGGTATCTCTATGGACGAGATACATAGATGACATCTTGGCAATCTATACATGGACAGAAACCTCATTTATGGAATTCTTGGATTGGCTGAACTCTCGGAATCCTTTTTTGAAATTTACCCATTGTATCTCTAAAGAAGTGATACACTTCCTAGATGTGGAAATCAGAGTGGATGCAGGACAAATGTCAACAACAGTCTTTAGGAAACCTACAGACTGCAATGCTCTATTGGATTACACAAGCTTCCATCCACGGAGCCTATGGGAAAATGTGCCCTTCGGACAATTTCTGCGCTATAGGCGCAATTGCTCTAGTCTACAAGAATATGACATCCAATCAAACATCTTGGCAGACAAACTATCGGAACGTGGATACCCCAGAAAAACAATCAAAATGGCTAGAAAAAGGGCAAGAAATATCCCAAGAGCAATCACTTTACAGCAGAAAACACGTCTGATAGGTGAAAAAACAATTACATCTGTGTTGAGCTATTCCAACAAAGTAAACCAAATAAAGAGAGAAATTGTGAAACTCTGGCCACTACTGAATATGGGCCCAGTGACCCTTCCTTTACCACGGTTTGCGATAAAAAAGAGGAAAAACCTACAAGATACCCTTATACATTCATAGATGCCACCTCAGGAAGTCACCACACAGACCACTATTTGGGAAACAACACTGGCATTTGGACACACACCATGTGGCCAATGTAATATCTGTGGCCTAACAAAAAAATCCCAAACATTAGATTTGGGTCTAACAACACTGTGGCGACAACAGTCGCAACTAACTGCAACACTCCAAATGTGATATGCATGATTAATTGTCCGTGCAACAAAAAATACATAGGCCTGACCACTAGACCCGTTAAAAAACAAATACAAGAACATATGTCATGCATAAGAAATGCACGAGAAAATGCTCCCTTAGTTGAGCACTTTCAATTACACAGACACAAGGCCAATGAAATCTCTTGGACTGTAATAGAGAAAGTGATTTGTCCAAGAAGAGGTGGAGACATGGCTAGTTTGCTTTTAAAAATAGAGCAGAAATGGATTTTCCATCTAAAATTAGACCAAGTTGGGCTGAATGAGAACATTCTCTGGCAAACCTTAGCAATGACCAGTTGAGCCCTAGTAGATGTGATATTTTAGTTCTCAATCTGGATTCCCCCTACATGTGCTCCTATATACCCATAGGATTGGCACATGATTTATACATAGACAATTCTCTAACACTGGCCTAATGAAATATCACAAGCTGCACTGGCCAGCAATTTACATATAGAGTAAGATGGAATAATCTGGACCATCTCAGGTCTTTAATTGACCACTGGGCCACGTGATTATAAATCTGTATAAGAAGCTATGCATTTCTGGTTCCCGAATCCGTGTTTTTAAACAACACCCGGTTACGGATCATTAATATATATACCTTTTCAGACAAAACATCTCCATCCGTTCACGCTATCTATGTTTACATCTTAAGAATAGGTACATGACAAGCTGGACGTCCAACAACCTAACGATAGAGGTGCCTGACTTCTGGGTTTTACGTGTGCGTGTCATCCTTGTACACGTGATGCTTCTGGCACCTATCACATGACCCGCTATTTATTTCACAACGGGTCCTCTATACGCTTCACTGCGTAATCAGTCCGCGCGTTCGGGAGGACACGGACAGAACCGGCGCATGAAAAACAGCCCGGTAAGTACGAGAACCCAGACACCGCCCTTGTAAACATAGTGCATAATGCAATTAATGTGCCAGGAAATGGCTTAGAGTGTCTCTAGAGCCCCGGCCATTCACTATTACTAATATTAAGATCACTTGTGGCTCAAATATCACGGCACCACCAGAAAGTGATGATAGCCTTGTTTTTTCTTCACTTTTTAACCAGGCTTAAGACATTTCACCTGTACTCTGAACCCGGAGGAGACAAGAAGGCCTAGCAGCCCCAACGCTCAGGTCAGTGGCATCATTGGGTCTCAATCCATATGATAAAAACTACATTATTTGGGCTACTTTAGACCCTTATAAATATGATGTACTGATTATCAATAACAAACTGTTTGCCAAAAAATGCACAGAAAGCTTTGGTTTTCCTTTTTCTTTGCTGCATGTACTAATCGACAAAATGTAGCACAATTAAGCAATGACTATGATAAGAGGTAAAACCACACCACTCTCAGCGTAGGGTTTTTTAAAATAAGGATAGCACTAACAATACTGCTCATTCATAAGCCATTAATTGGCAGTGAATAACCAACGGTGATGTGTGTATATATTTTGTGTCTTACACAGGTCACCCGTCTGTCCCAGCCCCGACATACTAAGGAGGTGGTAAAGTATAAATCATCCATCTTCTTTCCCAGAATTCAACATGTTGGTATAGATATTAGTAGATTTACCTTTCTGTTGAAAATACCAAAGACTGTCCTGAAGAAAGTGGCCACAACAAAGGCCACAACAAACACGCTGCCACTGAAACCGGTAGACAGTAATTGCTACAATTTATAGATATCAATTCACTCTCTACTTGAGCCATTTTTTATCACTCTCCACCAGTTGCGATAATAATAAGACCTAGGAAAACGCATAGCAGAGTGTGTATTGTCTTGTGTCTTTCATGTTGGTTTAAAACACGATTTCTGAGTTCTTGGAACCTGGATTTGTGTTTTCCTTTTTTAATAAAATTTCGGTGCACGGGGTCTACACACAAGCCCTGGGCCATTAAAATTATACACAACCCAGTGAATGTCTGTACACCTTAGTATAAAAGGACCAACTTTGTTGCTGGGTATTTTTCTCTTCCAATGCAAACACATAGTGGAAGAGAGTGGTTGAAGGGCATGACTTTTACAAGGCTGAATGTTTTTTTAACATTTAGAAGTAGATAGTTTGTCTTCTTATCCTGTCCCTTTTTGTAGGCTATACACCAGCGCTGCATAGGAACAGACGAGGATAAAAGGAAGGGACAATTAGAATTCAACTCTATCCTTTTCTCTCCTCCTACACAGCCTTGTCACTGTGGGTGGTAAAACCCACAGCAGCACCTTGCTCTCTTGAAAAATAACTCTGCCCTCAACCACGGTGGTTCTATCCAAAAAAAACAGGTCGTTGACCTAGTTTTGGAAAACAGACTTGATTTGGTTTTTTCAATAAAATCATACCACAGTTGGCAATTGCCCAATATTTTCGTGTTACTCAGTTCATAAAGTAAGGGCTCTTCCCTGTTAACCTAATGTTCTGCCCCCCCCCCATATGGTGTTGAATGCCTTTCCTAAGGTCCTTTTGTCCAGTAGACTTCCCCATAGTTTCTACAGCTGCCTGCAAGTGCTGAATGCACCCCTCACTATCTGTAAATTCTTTCCAGATATGTTTCAATAATCCATACTCCATTTAAATGTGTTCCGCTGAACCACACATTTAAAGGTTTCCCACAGAAATGAATAGGAGGTACTAAGCCCACGTTTTCCAGAAAAAGTTTTCAATGACTTGTGTTGTCCCAGAATGAAACATCTCGTCAGACAAATCCTAATTCTTAAAGTGCATAACTTATTTTTTGTTTTAATATTGTATTGGCATTTAAAACAGAAAGAACAAACACGCTACCAATCTGGTAGGTTACAACAAAAGAAAACAAAATGTAAAATGGATATGAAAGCAGCATACCGGCAGCCACCAAGCCACCCCACTCCCGCCTCCCCAAGCCTCCTCCTGTCCGGGTAATCTTTACGTAAACCTGTTGCCTGTTACCTAGTGTGCATCATCCAGGGCTGAGCAGGGTGCCAGGCAGCCCCAGCCCCTGGTACTTTCAGCATAATGTGCATTACAATAACTGGGGCCATATCACTGCATTCTGGATAACAGAGACTTAATCAGATATCCCATGACTCTGTATATGAAGGTCCTAGCCCTATGCTCCAAGCCAACTCAACATCACACCAGCCTGCCATCCTCGCCTTGTGTTAATATAACACCAATACTAATGTACCCACCAATGTGCAAATCATCAGCCATAAGCAATGCACACCTACACCAATGGCTACACATTAATCGCACATAGTGCAGACTGCGCCTGCGTACATGGGCACCATAAACATTCTCTTGTGGGCATCTCCCCACTCCACACATATTGTCACAAGTCTCTCCCCGTCTCACCTGCTTTTGTTGTTTGCTTGCAACCTTCTGTGATGTCTTCTTTCTCACGGTCCGGGATTTGTACAAACCCGAACGCTGGTCCTCGGATTCCAGCGTGAGGTTCACTATACAACTTCCGGGAGCGTTCAGAAGTCCAGGGTGGATACCAGGAAGGAATGAAGTTTGCACTCAGAGGCACGGAACGCTGTGACCCGAGTGCGGAAGAAAATCCAGGAAGATCAAAGGTAAAATGGAATGGGAGGAAGGACGGGGGATTCAAGGAACTGGCAACCAGGAATCAAAAGAGAGCCCCGAGCGAACTCTGGCAACACACATCCGACTACAGGAAGCGGTAGCATTGAGACGCGCAGAGCCGTGGGGGCTTGTCTGTTTTGTAGAGCGTGCAGCGTGGAGCATAGGGACTGGCCAGGAGCATTCCGCTTTGAGCGGCCATGTTGGAAGGATCACTGTATTCTTGGGTCAAGGACCAGGAAGTCCAGAAGGGATGCAGACGACGGTTCATGACACATATTGTCGTAAGGCCCTCCTCCACCCATACCTAACCTCTCCCTGTATCAGATGCATCCATGCGGAAAGCACCATCATGGGGGCGCTTATCAGAAGGGGGAAATCCTCACTTGCACTAATGTATCCCACAAAGCTACATCAGTGATCACCTGCCTTGTCCCACTATACACCGCTCTATGCCAAGCAGCAGATCCAGCCACAGCCCATCTCTCCAGGTGTGCCCACCAAGCTTCAATTCTCAATCGCAATTTTCTACTTAGCCAGTACGCAGGTGAGGTCTTACATCTGGGTGAGATGTTTTGTGTGTTTCCTCCCCTTCGGATGTAGGCCGAGAAATCATGCTTCCAGGGGTCATGCATGCATCAATATTTCTCCCCTGGATCCCTATCTGTATATGCCAGAATCGTCCAATAACCGGGCAGGACCAGAACATGTGAAGAAAATCAGCAACGTCATGTGTGCATCTAGGGCAGTTCAGTTCAAATGCCCCCCCCCCAAAACCTTTAGATCATATGAGGTGTCAGGTAGGCCCTGTGCATGACATACAATTGTGTACATTTGAATCTGACAATCCTGGAGACCCTTTTGGTATACACCAGTAACTGTTCCACCTCAGGGAATTGTTTGCCTAAATCCACCACACATTTCGTGCATACCCTCAATGCTGGTTCACTGTACTTATTCAAGAGCAGTTTGTATAATCTGCAAACCGCATGGCCCCCCTCAGCCCCTCTCGGCCTCTCTCAATGCACACCAGGAACTGTGGACATCTGGACTCAATGTCCTTACCAGGCTCTGATACATCAGAAATGGCCTATTATGTATGCCAGAGCTTTGCATCAATATTGCAAAGTCCATCGGTTTCCCATGCAGTGCACAACTTCGCTTATATGTGGACTTAGATTATTTTACAAATTAAAAGAAATACCACAATGGGCCTGAAAACAAAAACATGTTATGATGCAGGCCCAATATATTCTCTGTACCAGACAAATGCACATAAAATCATCAATGCATTGTTCAACAAAAACATTTTGCCTGTGTATGTTCTTTTTATTCTTTGCTCAGAAATATTACATTTCTGTTAAAGTTCATGATGTAATGCATTAAACAATTTTATTAAATACCTAGTAAATCCCATTAAGAAAAAAACTATATTGTGATGAATACCTAGGTGTTGTCACGTCTACCCAAGAGCGAAACCCTTCCCATGAGGCCAGTGAGGTGCAGTCAATAGCCAATAGTCCCCCTAGGCATTGTATAATATGTGCAGACCTCATGGGAATGAATTCCCTCCTTGGGGACAAGGACGACCAGCTACTGTGCAGCCCTGGAAATCACATCACTCCCACACATTACCTAGTACTATACCCCCAACTCTTCCTTAGAGAAATAACACGTGTTATTGTGCTACTGAAGAAACCATCCAGATAGGAAGGACTAGGAGGAGGAAGAACACTAGAGGCATGAAGATGACACCATCAAGAACTGCCACAAAGTAGCTCACCGGATTCATGAAGAGTGCCCTGGGATAATACACTGCAGATGTTGACAAAAGGAGGAGGCGGGAGAAGCCCTACCTGAAGAAAACTGAAAAAGGACACACAGTTTTCTTCGAAGAGCAAGGGGATTTGAATACTGTTGGAAGTGTCATTAGGCAGAGCAGCAGACACTGGCGAAGTTCTGCGGAAATCAAAAGTGATACCTGCAAGAGCGTAATGTAAGGAAGGGAAGGTCTTTTTGACCCCCCTACCCATCATTCTTATCCCCACATGCACACTATGCTCGTTCCGTGGCTGACCATGCACCACTGGCCAAGGTTCTGGACAGCCTTGGGGTGATACATACACGTGCAACACCCATAAGGGAATCGATACCCGACTCCATTTTGTACTAGTTCTGGTAGGATATGCAGAGGCGCTGGCCTGCAGGCCTGCACCTCTCCCCCTGTGTCCACACACAGTAAACCATTGCAAGCTCGTTCTCACGAATGTCTGTGTATAAGAAGTAACATTTCAAAGGTTCTATCTTTTGTCTTCCCTTTTGCATCACTGTCCTGTGAGTGAACTGGGCCACAAATCTGGTCTAGAAAAAAACATCTCCATAACTCTGAATGAGCACCAGCAGACCCGCACGTTCAGAGACACAGCCCCCAGCCCCCTAACCTTAAGTTCTGTTTGATGTGCCAGTTGTGTGCCCCTCGACCCAATGCCCCTTCAGCTCACCTCTAACGCTCAAATTCCAAACTGTCCCCTAATAGATCTAACAAAGGAATTGAGCTAGAACGCCCAAGAATGTACCCCAAGATAATGCACCTGATTAATGAAGCAACCCTTTTTAAGTATATATAATTGATGAGTGTGAGATATATTAAATAGATAAGTAATATGCTAATAAATGTCAGAGTATGTGTTGCCACAAGGGCATTGTTAAGCAGTGTAAATTGTAACAGCTTGGACATCATATGACCCTGTGCTCCACCCCGAAGAGCCCAGCTGACCCATGCACCCGTGCTGGCACCGCGTGGACCTCCTCCAATCCAGGAGCACCCGGCATAAAGAACACATACTGACCAGCCCCCACCATCCAATCCCCACAACCTGTGTGCCCCCTATAGCCTACATCACCAATCACATGATTTTGTAATAAATATGAATGTTTTTTGTATTGTGTGGCAGAGCGCTCTCATAGTATGCACAGTCCTCTGTATGCCCTATACTGTTGGATAAACGTATCTCTTAATTTCACCCGCACTTGGCCCTGGACTCATTCCCTACTGGGGTGTGTCCATTATTGACTCTCATTGGGGAGTTTGTATTGTATTTTGGGGCACTGCTCACTTTCGGTTTACCAATGCCCGACCTGGACAGAAGGGCAGTGGTGTGACCCTGGCAAGGGGGACCGACTGGTTCAACAAAGACGCAAATGTGGGAGACTGCAGGAATGCTGTGGAGCACACCGGCCAAAGGGGAAGGTGCCCAGAAGCAGCAGAGCAGACAACCCATCCCGAAAGAAATGGAACAGTGCGGGATCCTGCGTGAAGGTAAAGGGTAGCACAGGAGGCCTGGTGAGGACAAAAACGTAGCTGATGGCATGGGAATCATCCAGAGAACTTTTCCTCGTCCCAATGATGTGAACAAGACCACTGACTACCAGAGAAGAGTTGACGTCTCTAAGAAGCATAAAGTATGAATTCAAGAAGAATGTCCTTACTTCAGCGGTGTGTACAAGATCACTCACCACCAGATAAGGTTTGAGGACCCTAATGAAATTAAAGTGTGCATTCAAGGAGAAAGTCCTTACTTTAGTTGCATGCAAAAGACCACTGGTCACCAGAGGATGGTCAGGGACCCGAAGAAGCATGAACTATACATACAGGAAGAAGGTCATTGTTTCAGTGGAATGCATAAAAGCACTAGACCCCAGATAAGCTTCTGGGACCCTAACCGAGGAGAACAGTATACAGGGGAATCTATCCTCACCTCTGTGATGTACCAGGAGTCACGGAACCCTTTTCAAGGAATCGGGACATTGTTAACATCTGGAAAGAGAGCCCAAGTGAAAAGTCAAGACTAAATGACCAACCGACGGTACATCTCCTTCCTGTACCAGAAACCATGGGAAAGGAGTCATTCCCCTGGTGTCAAATTTGTGGAAATTGTGAAAATTTGACGAAAGCCTGGAGAAGGGAGTCATTCTCCTGGCAAAGAGAAAATGTAATTTATTGAAAGCCAAGTCATGAGAATACCAGGGGATGGGAGTAATTCGCTTTGGTGCAATTGTACTTCAGAAAGGATTAACAAGACAGCAGAAGGGAGTCATTCTCCTGTCTCATAATAACTTGTGCCTACGTCAGGGGAAGGGAGCCCTTCCTCCTGACAGGTTGAGGTTAATAGAACCTTTGTGCTACACCAAGGTAGGGGAGCCATCCCCCTGGCCATTTTGTTGCAAGAGAAGTCCTGTCTGATGTCAGGGTAATGGAGCCATTCTCCTTGACCTACTTCTGTCAAGCGAACTCTGTTGGGGTTATGCACAAGAGGTCACCAGGAAAGCTCTAAAAAGGGCCAAAGACAACCATTTTGAGGCACTTCTAGAGTACAAAGAGCACAATTCTGTCAAAGAACTAACAGAAAAGCTGGTGTTCGTCAACACCTACAGCAATATGTCGAATGACATTAAAAAAATTATTTTGAAAAACTGGAGAATTCTAGACAAATGTGAGACCCCGGTCCCCAGGCCTATGGTGGCTTTCAAACGGAGTAAGAACATCAAAGATCATCTAACAAGAAACAACATCCCTTTGAAAACCCGTAAACAGGCCACACTGACTGAATCATGGCAAATGCCACCCATAACAGGCCATTTTTCCTGTGGACAATGCACTTACTGTCGATGTACCAGTAAGAGTACTGGGGTTGACTTGGGCCTACGTTTTCCTTGGAAACAAAACGTGCACACCAATTTCAACTGTGCCATGGTGATCTATGCTATCTGGTGCCCCTGCACCAAACTCTACATAGGCAAAACTGACAGAAAAGTCAAATTAAGAATTGGGGAACATAAAAGATGCCTCAAAAACTGCACAAACAATGCTCCCATGATAGACCACTGGATCAAGCAAATACATGCGCCCGATGACTTCAAATGGAGAGTCCTGTATAAACTCATGCCAAGTATAGACACCAACTGAGACAAAAACACACTCTTCGCAAAGAACAATTCATCTTTTTGACTAAAAGTGCAGTGCCTGGTACCCACCTTACACTAGGGATTTAAAGATACAGCCTTTGTCCACACGCTCAGATGGCTGCGTTTGGAATAATGCAATTGCTCCTTTCCTGAGCGGTGGCTCTCCATAACTATACACCATTAATTGAATCTTGGATACCAATCGAATTGGATCATTACGACTGTGGGGGATGTAATTAATGGCTTCTCAATAAGCCCACTA
The DNA here is from genome assembly GCF_040938575.1 of Ambystoma mexicanum. Lineage (NCBI taxonomy): Eukaryota > Metazoa > Chordata > Amphibia > Caudata > Ambystomatidae > Ambystoma > Ambystoma mexicanum. The sequence continues at coordinate 1,244,139,840 of NC_090930.1, read as the reverse complement.
CACAAAATGTACAACTCTTGCATTACCAACCTAGTTTAGCTGCAGCGTAACATTCTTGCAGCATTACAATACGGGATAGAGCACCACAGTGATTACCAACTTTTAGCTGCCAATTGAACAATAACAGCTTTTAGCTTAATCATTGATTACACCGATAGGTAACGTAATCACGTTGGCATATGCCTCCCCTAGATCATCAACCAATAGGAAGAGATGCCGGCCGTTCACAACAAGGTACTTCTATGGCCCGAGCAGTCATGTGATTACGCACACTTCTGGAACTAGATGATTGGCGAACGCATGACGCGTGGGGACATGTTGCCGTCAACCGGTAAGCACTCTCCCTCTCTCCCTTCTGGGATGTTCAATTCGTTTATGTGGGGCTTTGACCATGGGACGCAATACCTATTGTTTGCTGATAGCTTCATTGTTATCTCCCCCAGTTTAAGCTGCAACACGAGTTGCCCTTCTCCCCCACTTCACAGGGATTTCTCTATGCTCCAAAGCACAAACGTCCTCCTAGCCACACCGATCGTTGACAGCACTCTATTCAGCCTGAGAACTTCACATAGGTGAATGAACGCTTAAACACAGAAAACTTAATGAGACGATCATTATCGCTATTTACATCCAACTAAAGTAAATCCGATTTTCAGACTCATTTATGTTGCCTTGTGGAACTACCACATGCATGGGAGCACATACCGCGATAATATACAAACCATTAAGAATAAAGGTAGCCTATGATCATGAGGACTAACAAATGCTTTTTTGATACCAATTGGGACCTTTGGGGAAGCATGGTGCACATGACGGTCTGACCGCTTGAGACGCATGTAACACATCAATCTAGGTTTTCATTTCCCATTCTTCTCCCCCCATGGATCGAGACTGCTGCAAACCAGAATTTTAGGTATTTACTATATGTTTTGGAAACTTACATCATCTCATGACTTCCCACAGAATTACTATTTGACATCTGGCTGCCCTAAACCAGTTGCAAAGACCGCTAAAGTCCAGAGCTCCGACTTTTGAAGGACGGTGCCTTTTGACTTTCCAGATTGGGTACCGCACAGCCCAACCAGATTTCTCTCTCCACCATATGTGAATGGTAAGCATTGATTGGACTAACTTCACTTCAGACTAAGATCAAAATAGCCCTTTTTTCGTCTTGCTAAGCATAAATGCTCTTATACCCTGTAGAAACTAGGTGAACTTAGAACCACTAGTTCTCTTATACTGCACCATTTTGGTTGCTTAAGTCAACTACAGAACCACTGCTGCATTTCCATTCCTGCTCTTTGTCTCTGCTTTGGGTGCCCAGTAGAAAATGGATATTTCTAAATTGTGATGCCTCACTGGATTAATCTCAATGAGAGTGCATATTGTTGATTTAAACATATGCTAATAGACAAATGGATACTGATATACTTTTCCAGGTGATGCCCTTGGCCACCAGTTGTTGAAATAGTGACAGGTGGATGCCCATTTAAACTCTAATGCATGTTGCAGGTTACAAAGTGTCTCCTGAGCACAAAGTTATTGTTTTTTCTTTGTCTATGTTTGGTAATAAGCTCCAATTGTTGGTTGCTGTATTGCTTGCTGTTGGACTCAGTGCAAAGAGCTAACCACAGACAGTCCCTGACGAATTTCCTTTAACATTTTGAACATTCAGGTATGGAAAGAAACATGTTGGAAGAATCTGTTGAGAGTATGTGTAAGAGTGAGTGATAATGTGTATCATTGGAGTGTTGGATGCATTTGAATTGGGTGATTTGCACAGTACAAGAAACTTTTTGACACTACCAAAATTATAGGGCTGACCATTAGAAGCCCATAATATCGACTGCTGTCTGAAACATTATTGCACTGTATTGTTTTTTTTGAGTAATTGAAAATATCTGCAAACATAATTTTAGTTCACATTGTATGTTGTACTGCAACCTGTTTGCATTTTTAGAAATTGTTTATGTTTTTGAAACCTAATAAAATGGTCTATTTTTGTAAATTTCAGTGCTTCACGATTGAATCAACGAGAAGCATGTCTTCCTTCGATAACTGACTTCCCATTGGCATTCAGTTTGATGCAATAGATCACGTTGCCTCCTGACTCTTTTTTGTTTGCTTCTAAAGGCTGTGTAACTACATGAGGGTTGGTTATAGGTGGGCTTTGTGTCCCTTACACTGCCTTGTGTTTTTTTGGTAACTCCATTACCCACCCAAGAGAATGAAGTCATCCTGCTGGTGAAGGAACTTTGCACTTATCTAGAGTAATCTTAGTTGTAGAGTGCAAGGCAAACAAGTATGATTTTGACACAGGATGGTGTAGTTTACGGTTTGGGGCAGACATTCTGACACTCCCTTTAGTTTATGCTGTGGCACTGAAAGCCCCTCTTAGAGATAAAGAGAGATAGGTTTATTGTAATACAAAATAAATGTCTTTGCCAACTACCATGACACCTCCTTTTCAGTCTCCTTCTTCTAGAAAGAGGGAAACAGATGAAAATCATAACATCTCAAGATCTAAAAAGAATAGATCAGTGCATCAAATTCAAATATTTAAATTTGAATGGACCATGCACAATCAATAGATTTAGCAGTACAAATTATGACATCAAAGCAGGTAGCAACATTAAGGTACATCATAGCCTCCAATGGGCCCTGTATCCCATTAGTAGCATTTAATGAAACATCAGTTTATTCCTGACTGTGACGTACAACATGCTAAAAAAAGGGCTCCTGGCTTGGCCACAATTTACTCAGGTAGGTACACAATTATATAATAACACAATAATCAGGGTGAATGAAACCACATACATGTCTCGTTTTATCCCTACGCAAATAAGACATTATTATCATGTGCTGTGTGGGTCAATGAAAATTATTTAGATCTCAAGCTTTTAATGAACATTGGTATATCAAAACACACACCAAGCACACTTTTAATTTGAACAACAGTACAGTCCAGTCAATTTAACTGGAGTTTATGAATATTAGAAATGTGTCTTCCCTTACATCATCTACTGGATTAAAATAACCTGTGAGCACAAAAAACATCACAGTGTATAATTAATATTGTTAGTGATGGACACTGATACAAAGAATGTGTAGTGAACACTATTGTGTGTTGGCCAAAATGTCAGCCATTAGTGAAGCTAGTGTGTGGTTGGCCTTCATAAGGACGGGGGAACAGGTTAGAGGAAGAAGTGTCCTGTCGGTCTCGTATCGCTATGTTTTGCTAAGTTAAATAGCTTGTGAGCGGGTTCTCCTTTTCAAGTATAGGAGATTGTAACCACAGGGGTCGGTGGTGCTTCTGGTAAGCCCGAATGCTGTTCGGGGCTGTGAATATCTGTGTATGCCTTTGCTGAGAGCCACCATTTCTCAGTCAGATGCGGCGAAACAATGACTGCGCATTTGGTTTGGTTACAATCTTCTATATTACCTTTGCCCATCACAGCTCCAAGGCCCATTCTTGGTTGACCTGGCAACTTTTTATAACTTTTCAAGGTTTTTCTGCAACACATTAGTCCATGGACAGCGTGACTGTCTGCGGACAGTTTCTCTAAATGGACCCACCCATTACGTTTCCTAATTCTCTATCTTGCTATCCGGGGAGAGCATCTTGCAGCACCTGTTTTGCAGAACTTTCTTTGTGGACTGCACCATGGCATCTGCTATGGCCACTTCTGCTCCCCAACCACCCCCACCACCACCAATTCAACAACCTGGAGGGCCTGGGCAGGGCAACCTGTGCAGAGACACAGATGAGGATCAAGAAGAAGAAGAGGATGAGGTGGAGGAAGTCCCTATCACCACTACTCGGAGTGAGACCTGGCTATGGGAATTTTTTACTACTGTTGGTAATGTCACAAAGGCTCATGCAAGCAAGGTTTGATAGAGGGAGGTGAAAGTTGTACTCGGTCATGGGAAACATGGTTTGTATTCCTATGGGACAACTTCCATGAGGCACCACACCAAATCTAGCCACCAACTGCTCGGAGAAAGGGGATACCTTTCTCAGGAAAGAGTAGGAGGAGTTTCTCCACCAAATCATCTTCATCTGGGGCAGAGGATCCCAGCGGCAGCTTCACAAGCCAATCAGAACGCTGGTGACCCTTACCCTTCGAGGGGCAAAGTGCTATGTTTGTACTGTGAAGCATTAATCTGTAGGGGGAACCAGGTCCAGAGTGCTTTTGAGGCTGCAGTCACAGAACACAAGAAATACTGCCCCCACCTTAAATTTAAGGCACAACCAACATCTTCCCCTTTGTCCCTGTGGTTGGTGCCCCTTCCCTCCCTTCTCTACGCAACCAAAAGCCCCCAAAAAATACAAAATAGAAAAAATAAAGATTCCTTTTGGCACAGTTAAAATATAGAAGTGTGAAAAAAGCAAATAAAATGTAAAAGTGTGAAAAAACACAGGCCCCTGTGAAGCCTGCATAGTCCGTGGACAGTGTTATAGTACATGGACATCTAAAAAATTCCAGGCACATTGTGGGACAATGGAAATCATTTTAATTGATGTACGTTAAAAAATGGTGGCTCTTAAAATAAACTTTTTTGTGTTTTTGGCTTTTGTATATTTTTTAAAATGTTTCATTTTGTAAACTGAACTTAGAAACATTTTACTGAATTGAATTATTTCTTCTCACTTTCACAAAAACTGCATTTTGAATGTTTTCCACAAAAATCTGATTACCCACATCAGATAAATGGACTACATCTCTCTGAAAAATATTGGCAATAACACATTTAATTTTCTTATCATGGCACAATGTCATGCACACAACTTGCAGAAAGGCACACACCGCTTTATTGATGTTGTGCCTTGCTTTTTCCATTTGCAGACCAAATAAACTTGAGCGCATCCACATCTGTCTCTGGGCTATGTGTGAAAAATTAATGTTCATATAAGAAAACGTTTCTTTCAACTTTCCCAATGTCTCCTTCTTTGCAAACTGCAATGACATTCCAGTCACATACCCCAAACTGTTTCCTCTACAATAAACAATAATAATGTCTGGGTGTTTCAGTTCAACCGTATATTGTACAAAATGGGAGCACATCCACCAACTTCATTCCTTGCAGTCCATACCAGAACACTTCCAATTCAGGGAATCCAAGATGTTCAGCTATTCCACACAGCTGAACATACACCTTTAAACAATGGACCCAAGAGTCCCCCAAAATCCACACACTCTGCCTTCTGAAAGACATTGGCATGGCCATGTTCAGTCCTCTCGCAGCTCCCATCAAAACTTCTGCTAGCCTCTCTTCCTCTACAACACACCCAGGAAACCTGAATGGCTGATTCTCTGATGTCCTTTGACACCCTCGACAGTCAGCAGTCTCTGCAGTCCCCTTTCCATGCCAGGAAACCTTAAAAGACCTGGATGTGGCATGTGCTGTCGGCTGACTACCGCCTTATCGGCAAACGTTTTGGCCACTTGAAGGGGTCTGGGGTGGGGGGCAATTAAACACAATTTAAGTTATGTAATCTTTAGAGGTGCCTCTGAAAATAACCTTTTTTTCTTTTTCAGGGGGTTGTTAACAAACACATGTTTTCCTTTTTTTTTGCTTTTATGTACAGTAGTACTGTACACTCTGCAATTTTACAGGAACTTTTTCAAATGCATTCCTAACTTTGTAAAGGAGAATTGCATTTCTGACATCTGTGAAATGAACTCCATTTTGCTATGTTATGTTATGTTAAGTTATTTGGCATTTATATCGTGCTCTATATATCACTGGTATGAACTCAAAGTGCTAATGGGTTGAACGCCCTTTTGGACCACAGTCCAGGTCAGTAGAGAGAGTAGAGAGGGTTAGTGTCGTACTGTGCCTGGGCGCACCAGTTATGTGTGCAGCTGATGTAATAGCCTGATGGGAGCTGATCCCTGGCATCAGGTGTGGTGTTTGAGATATCAGTTGAATGTGTGCAGTCTGGTGGGTGGACACACAGACTGGGTTCTGGCTGCATTAGGCCGGTTTTTCATGTGATATAGCTGCATTTTATTAGAGTGATGAGGTGTTTATGGGGTAGTGTTCGTATGTGAGCAGCTAGGCCGAATCTATCGAGGGGTATATCTGTACTCTAGCAATATTTGTCAAGTGTAGAGGTATACTGCTTGGTTCACACCAGGGTTTCGTATGCACCCAAATTCATATCACATCTTCCAATGTCAGTGAGAAACAACTTTTATTTGGAGATATATTTTTGTCACACATAACCATTGTATAACATGTCATGCTGCTTTATCACTCCACTAAAATCACTGAAGTAACTTATGGAAAATACTACTTTCCAAACAATACTTATACACTTGACTAAATCACCAAAACATACTTCATTTATCTTAAAGATACAACAATTCATAATGTACATGAAATATAGAAAAACACAAAATCATTCACCTTCAGCAGCTCCAAATAATGAATAGATCTTCAAAATAGCAAAACACAGAACATGTGCACACTATGAGTTCTGGTATCAGAATCACAAAAGTTCACAAGAAGGTATGTTTCATAGCTTACATAATTCATAAGCACAAACAGGGTTCTGTAGAAAAGCAAACACGTAAAATGCCCAACACATTTTTATTACAACCTATAGCAATCAATAAACCCCAACACAATCCTTCCAAAGAAAACATTGTAATAAATGTACACACTATATTAATACATTTTTTTTTCTAAATTTGCCAAATTAGTTAACTCCGGCTATAACCTCGGATACACCACAAAAACTCACCTATAGATGCGGTTACACATATATTTTTCTAATGCACTGAAAAACACATATTCCAAAGGTTTGAACTTTAATTCACACATGCCTTTAGGTGAGATCATCCATACAGAAACACATGTACAAATATGCTCTAAAACATCAATAATAGATTATGATCAGCTTTAACCACAAGTACGACCTTGGGGTCATACCTACAGCCAGGGGTGGACTGGGAACTAAAAGAAGCCCTGGAGTACTTACTTGGGACCAAAAGAGTCCCTGGAAATTATTTTCAAAGTGGCCCCACATGACACATTTTCAGCAAGCACAATGCTTTTCCTATGCGAAAATTAGGAAATGCCACACAAAAGAGGCCCAGGGTGCAGAGGCCCACCGGGAAATCTCCAGAGTTCCCTATAGTCCAGTCAACCCATGCCTACAGCTACCAAAGCCAAAGATCAAGTCAACCAACAGTAGATGCGGCTACCTGCAACATTTTTACAGATTCTAAAAGACATATTGACAATCTGTAACAATTCATAAAGGTACACATGAGAGCACAGAATCAAAAACAAATGTGAAATTGTGTAGTGTAGTGTAAAATCAATGGAACAACATGATCACTTCACATAAATTGGAACAGCCATACCTCTGGCAAAGGCTCTAGTCATAGACGCAGCTACACCTGCCAAAAATACATAATATCCCATTGGCTTGGTGGTACCCATGGCTGTAATCCTTCAGACATATGATACCCATAAATATAATCCATCTGACAGAGCACAATGTTTCATTGGCTGCTATCATAACCACTTCTTTAAAAAACGTTATTTGCCTTTTCCATTATACTTAGAAAATTCTCTGGGTGGCTCTTAAAAGGGCCTTTGGGTTTTTTCACCATTATATACCAACAAATATATTTTCAATCAGAGAAATACCCTTCACCTCTTTTACAATTCAAAACATTTTGGAACATTTATCTGTGATCTTTCCTTAGATGGTCAATTAAGTTTCTAATCCCAAATAGAAAAAAACCTGCGCTCCCTGCCAAAAATATTTCTCCACAATTTCAGCATAAACCTCTCATTTCAAACACTCCATCTAAAATAATATTATAAAATAAAAATAAACATTGTTAGCTAACGAATGCTTTGAGAACACGTTACCTATGTCCTCAAACTCACTATGAACCCCATTCTCCAAATTTGCAAATTCTCCACAGTCCTCTGAACAAGAAAAATCTTTTCCTTCTGAAATTGACTGCAGGTTTGTAATAGCCAATCAAACAATAAATATAACACCAAAAATAGCACAATCTCCTACAACTACACCTCACTCTCAAGCAATAGAAATGTTCTATGTAGAAAAGCTCTTAATACAATGATAAAATATATGGTTGTATTGGCATATATAAACATCACTCAACAAAATGCATTTTCTCATAGGTTCTATAATTCAACAGCATCAGAGGTGCTTGAAATCCTATTTTCAGCCACCCACCAAACACACAATGAACAGCCAATCACAAAGCAAATACAAACATTCCACCTTCTCTCCTCATTAATCTTGCACCATTCCAAACACTCTTCCTTTTACCACTAATAAAATGGCAAACTACAAGAAATGGGTGGAGGAAAATTATCCTCCAATGGAAAAAATAAAAAAAGAAGATGCCTCGGACAATGCACCAGAAGAATATACAGCATAATCAGGATTTTGTAAGTACATTCTATATTTTCATTCAAAATGAGGCTCACAATCATATGTAAAGCAACAAATATCAGTCACCAAACACATATAATGTATTTACCTACTTTAAAAATATCAAATGTTTATACAATCAACGCGGATATGTATAAAGTGTATTATATCTTGAATTGTTTAAAACTAGTTCTAATATATTCAAACAGATGAAGAAGTGATTCAAGTTTCAAGAAGATTCAAACAGGAAGCCACACAACAAGTACCCTCAAATATAATTATGAATTTCCTTAACAGAGCTAAAAGAATTATGACTTAATATTCAACAAGAAATACAATCAATGAAAAGGGACATTAAAAATGAAAACAAATCATGGACAGATAATTTCGAAACAGAAAAAGATGTATCATGTGTTGTACATAAAATTAAATGCAACCCCACAACCACATCTCCAACTAAATAAAACAGTCTTGACCAAACTTTGTTTCCATATTTATTTACCTTTTTCAAATATGTACACTTAAATGTATTATTAATGTCTAACAAGTATTTAAAATGTTGCAATGACTATTTACAAACACTACACTGAATACATCTTTAAAAAAGTCTATATTTCATTTTGTTTCAACTATGTTGTATAACGGCAGCTACAAAAAATCCAATAACACCCCAAGTCTTGTAGCCATGGCTATAGGATTGCATGTGTTTCTTTTGATAAACCTAGTGTAAAATATCAATAACAAGAGTCTGAAAAAAGAGTACAGAAAAAAGTTTACTTTTGTTACGCATTATAGCTGTAGCCACCAGCATAGTTCATTGAACCCATGGCTAAGACACCGCCCAGTTGTTGCTGCAGTTACCCGCACCTCCAAAATCCAACAGCCCATCAGAGTACACTGTAGCTGCGGCTATTAATCTATGTTTTTAAAAATAATCTGGAAAAAAACAAACATAATCAGTTCAAGAATGCACACTTTAATAAACACACTTTAATACATACGTTTTCATGACCCTTATATTTTGAAAAAGGTGTATCACATACACTATATAAGATACAAAATGGTTGCATACCACGCTGCTGTTCTTTTTGCACATCCTAATCATTGCATCATTGGGAAAACAATCCAACTTGGATTAAAAACATACACCAACATAAAAAGCATAAGAAAATAACACTACAAGAAACAAACAGGGATATATAAACAATGACATTTGTGATGTCATCTTTGATGTCCTGGATGTTAGTCTTAGCAGTGCACGGTGGTGGCGCGAGTTATGGTTGTTTAGCTTACCATAACTGGTGAATTTCAAGGGTTTTTCGGTTTTACTTGGAACCATAACGTCCCTTTAACAAAGTTTTTTCACTGAATTTCATAGGTTTTTAGTAGCGCAACTTAACCATAACGTCCCTTTAACAAAGTTTTTTTCACTGAATATCATAGGTTTTTAGTAGCGCAACTTAACCATACCGTCCCTTTAACAAAGTTTTTTTCACTGAATTTCATAGGTTTTTAGTAGCGCAACTTAACCATAATGTCCCTTTAACAAAGTTTTTTCACTGAATTTCATAGGTTTTTAGTAGCGCAACATAACCATAATGTCCCTTTAACAAAGTTTTTTCACTGAATTTCATAGTTTTTTAGTAGCACAACTTAACAATAATGACTTTGACTTTATATACATGTCATATGGAACTGACTAGATCTCTTCTTATGAACTTGATGACCGCGAACTTATTTAATGTTCGCGGACATGTTCGGAGAACAGTACCACCACCTAAAAACTCTGGGGAGGTATGTGTAATAGTTATATCATAACATAGGAACATTTAACAAATTCACAAAGCAGCACACATACAAAGTATATGTAGTAATACTTAAAAAATGTTACCCATATATGTAACACACTAACCATTCATGTAAATACAATATGTTTTAAAAAGGAATATACCAAAAGAAAATAAAGTGGCTTCCACCCTAATTACCTCACAGACGCTCCACAACCAACAGCAAGACCAGACGTATACACTACTGATTAAATATCTCACCAGACATAGTAAGTGCACTTCTTTTTACTCATATATTTATAAACTTTCTATATTAGAAAAAAAAAACATATTACTTTTTTGTTTTCTCACAGAAATGTGTACTACTCTCGACTGGCTAGAGGAGCATTTCCCACGAGAGGAAATGTTAGAAAATAGTCCACCTAATGGTACACCTTTTACTATATAAACCAATTAATAAATATTATTTTGTATACATTTAACATATACATTTTTTTTTATTACAGACCATACAAAAATTCCAAGCATCTCACAACAACAATCAGAGGATATCACTCTACAGCAGATTCATCAAAAAATGGACGACCTTATGCAAAATTTTATGGATTTGAAAAACTTTGTGGAAAATTATGTGAAACCCCCAACAGCACACCATTGTCCAACCTGCACTTGTCCCCCCTCACCCTATCCCACGCAGTTAACCCCAAACCCTGTCTATGGACCAAAGCGTTTCGATGACATTTCCTTCCCTTCTTCACCTGATCCCAGTTATCTAGAAATCTCTAATTCTCCTGTTTTTGTTTCCGCTTTTGCCCCACCTTCCCAGTCATAATTGTATATATATATGAAATAAAGTTACTTTTCTTATATTGTGTTGTAATTACTTTTAGTTCCTTGTAATAAAACCAATTTAGGTGTCCACGGACACCGCGGTTGTTCGGAAACGTTCGTAAAGAAACGAAAATGTAACTGTCCTGAGGACACTACATCTGTCCGTAATGTTCTCATGCAAGTTGAAAATGTTCTAAGAACACTCGTAGTGTCCTGAAATGTTCGTAAAGAAACAAAAATTAAAGTGTTCTAAAGAACACTTTATCTGTCCGTAATGTTCGCTATCAACTTAAAACTGTCCTAAGAACACAATTGCTGTCCTGAAATGTTCCTAAATACACGAAAATGATGTGTCCTGAACAACAGTACAACTGTTCGTAGTGTTCGCTACCCAATTGAAAGTGTTCTAAGAACACAATTGGTGTCCTGAAATGTTCCTACATAAACTAAATTACACGTGCCCTGAAGAACACTATATCTGTCCTTACTGTTCGCTACCAAGCTCAAACTGTTCTAAGAACACACGCGGTGTCCTGAAATATTCGTTTCACGTGTGACGCACTTTTAATTACTTCAGAACCTGAACAGTGTCCGTAGGACATCAATGCGCATGCGCTAACCAATCTCCGTGCACTTGGTGTCCTGCGGACACGCGCTTCCTACGCAGACTAGTTCGCAAACAGATCATATGACCGCGCCCACGCTCATCGTGTTTCCTGAAATGCGGACACTGTTCGTGTCCCCGAACAATTTAAAAGTACATTTTCAGTTAATCCATGATATTTTTTCAATAAAATCTCACCATGCCACAAGTCCCACATAGTAATCTTGACTTTCTATATACCTTTTGAAACTTTCCGATCCTTTTTTTGTGTTCGATCTATCCGCGCACAGTGCGCATGTCCGCGGACCGCGCACAAGCACCCCTATAAAAGACCACGCCCAAGAGCTTATTCCCATTGTGTTTCTGGCTATTCTTCAGAACACAGTGATTTTTGCTGCCACCTGCAGACTACACCATCACCGACATGGCATCCTTGGGTGCTGAACTGCCACTTGGTGCTGCACCTGCTTCAGCACCACCACCACCCCCTCCACCACCACCACCTCCCCAAGGGCCTGAAGAGGGGAACAGGAGTGAGGATGCGGAGGAGGAAGAAGAGGATGATGAGAATGAGGTAGAGGAAATCCCTACTACCCGCACTAGGCGTGAGTCTTGGGTGTGGCGGTTATTTACCATTCATGGGAATGGTCCTAAGGTTCGTGCGAACCATGTTACCTGCAATGAGTGCAAAATGATACTCAGTCGCGGAAAGCACGGTAACTACAGCTTTGGGACCACTACTATGAAGCGACACCTGAGGTCATTTCACTCTGGGGCTATTTGCAGGGCTGTACCTTGCGAAGAACGTAGCAGGTTGATTTCCCCTACTTCATCCTCTGTTTCTGATCCTGTCACCACAAGGACCACCTCTGTGGGACAGCGTCTTTCTCAAGCTGCCTCACAGGCCATACAGAATGCTGATGACCCTTACCTTTCGAGGGTCACAGTTGTATGTATGTACTGTGACACAGTACTCTGCAGGGGGGAGCGACTTCGGAGTGCTTTTGAGACTATCAGCTCAGAGCATGAGAAGACCTGCTCACTACCCAAATAAAACCCACTCTACATCTTCCTCTCTCAGCTCGCCCTTTCTTATCCCTGTGGTTGGTGTCCCCCCCTTTACCCTCCTTTCCCCTCCTCTCCTACTGTGTCGTGTCTGAAAAACCAAAATAAATGCAAAATTACAAAAATCAAAAAAAAATAAGGCTCTTTTCAGAGCCGCCTTTCCCAGTTAAAAAAATAGAAGTGAAAATAAATGAAGCAGGGCTCTTTGTATTTTTTAGAAGTCCGCGAACAGTTCGCGAACATTAAAAATATTGGGTTACTACTCCATCACAAACATTGTAATTTTCGCTGGAAAGAAGTGGTGGCTCTGAAAAGAGCCTTTGGGTGGTGTTTGTAAGTCAAAAATTGTAAATGCTTAACATCTACTTCAAAATCGTTGTTGTAATTCCGAAAAAGGTCGCAATGCATTTTGTACATTTCTCAGAAAAATCTGATTGCCAGCATAAGTAAGATTGTCTGCATCTCTGCGAAAAATGTATGTACTACACAACATAATATTTTCATTGTGAAAAGAAGACATGCCAAAATCTCTTAGAAAGCCAAAAACATCCTTATTAACATTGTGCCTTGCTTTTTCCATTTGTGGACCAAATGAAGAAGAACGAAGCCACATTTGTCTCTGCGCAATCCGTGAAAATATCACTTGCGAATTAGTAAACATGTCCATAACCTTCCTCAGTCCTTCTTTCATAGCAAATTCCCAAAAAATTCCAGTCACCTGCCCTAAACTGTTCCCTCCACAACGAATTACAATTATGTCTGGATGTTGCTCTGTCTCCAAAGTAGCACAGAGAGGTAACAAATCCAACCACTTCATTCCACGTACTCCATGCCAGTGTACTCCCACATGTGGGAATCCAAGATCTACAGCTACTCCACAGCTTTCTGCATGCACCTTCAACCAATGTATCCACGAATCTCCTAAAATCCAAACAATCTGTTTTCTGAAACACACAGCCATAGCTATCTTTTGTTCTCTCAGCAAAAAGAGTATCTCAAAAAATCTCTCCTGGCACAACACACCCACCAAACTTTCCTGACCAATCCCTTTCAGTGCTTATTCTCATTTGCATGACTTCTGAACCCAAAAATCCCCGGATGTAACTCCTGATGTCCTGGAACTACCGCCATGTCCGCGGACATATCGTAACATGAACAGCCCTTCTACCATTTCCACTACATTCTCTCTGCCATTCCCTCATTGGATGTACCTCAAAAATCACATGACCATGCACCAATCACATTCAAGACCTCTACATCTAACTGCATCATCATAGATCAGCACTGTAAATGTACTCTGAATCTCTCTGAGAACAAGTGTCATATCATTGGCAAGCAGCATCTATCACAAATACTGTACAAGTCTTCAAGATTTCTACTTGCAGCTCCACGCATATCCATATGCATGAACACAAACTTCAGGTATGCACATTTTCTGTATAGTACATGACATAGCTCTCAAACATTTTTGTTTTTCAGGCGGGGGAAATCACCCGATTTTGTTTTTAGCGGGTGAGACGCCCATTGGCATGAATGGGCGTGCAGGATGCTTGGCGGGTGAGTCTGCCCTTTACAAGGCGTGTGACACCCGCCAAAAGCGTGTGACTTCAGAGCTATGGTAGATGAACACATTTTCAAACAGACTTTTACCTTGTAAAATCTGTTAAATGAATTTACTGTACTTTTTTCAATTTCCTAAAATCAACTACCACTTATACACCTTTATACTTTTTACTTTCTTTAAACACACACACTCAAATCATGTTAAACTAACATTTTTTAAATGAAATATATACACTACATATATTCAAACAAAATTGCATGCAAACACAATCTATGTTTAAACCTTTATAAAAATACATATACAATTTCATATTTTTTGTTTTTATTTATTTATTTACTTAATTACTTTAAATTAGACATGACATTGAGGCGCTATTACCTAGAACAGTTTACTTACAGAAATAGTGGTATTCACTAATATATTATAAATTTCACAAGACATAGTAAAGATATTTTTTTTTTGCTACAGTTAGTCATTCAATACAATTTGTTCATTAAGAACTTATCATATACACTGAACTGATGCAATGTATCTTATGTAAATAAATTAGTTTAATAGTTTTACAATGGCACTGAGGATTTCAATTAAAAAAATCAATATCCATATTAAAAACAGTGCTATATACAAACAAAGTTACTAATTTGAAGCTTTCACAGTTGCAGTGAACACCAGTTTCCTGAAAAGAAGCAGCCGAAATTCGAAGAAGAAAGAAAAACTAAGAAGTTACATGTTAATTTAAAAAAAATAGTAAGTAAAATATCACCATATTATTTATATTATTAATCACATATACTATAACATTAATACCAGCTATTTTGGTTTCTTAAAATAGAGATTTTGTACCATTTTGTCCAAAAATGTCCATGTCGTAAACAGCGATTTACAACCAGAATGGCCCACAAATTTCTATTTTTGGACACACAAATTAGCCAACTGAACCACTACAATTTTCATATTATAGAACAAACAACTGTTTTAATTGTATACATTACATTTACTATTTGTACTTTTCCACACCACTAGCTTACGTTTTTTTGTCATCTGAACCCCAGTTTAGTGACACATAAATTCAAGAAT
This sequence comes from Ambystoma mexicanum, assembly GCF_040938575.1. Classification (NCBI taxonomy): domain Eukaryota; kingdom Metazoa; phylum Chordata; class Amphibia; order Caudata; family Ambystomatidae; genus Ambystoma; species Ambystoma mexicanum. Next base: position 1,244,124,484 of record NC_090930.1, on the reverse strand, counting down.
ACCTACCCCTACTAGTTTTAGTTCCCAATGCACAATCACACACCATTACATACATCTTTATCATCTTACTCAAACACTCATGCACACAGCACACATACATTCCAGAACACCCCAACCCATATCTTCTTTATTTTTTTCAACAGACCCTAAAGAATGCCTACCAAAAGACAACTCCGTAGAAAGCAACGCAAAATTAGAGCAAATGAAAATAAAGGTGTCCAACATAAGCATCCATCTCTAGCAGAATTTGTAAAAAAACTTGAAACAAAACAGCTAATTTAGTGAAACACAAAAAGTTTCAAGTACAACAACTTCGCTTCCTCTATCAAAATGTAAAACAAACCAAAAAACAATTAACAGAAAATCACCTATCAGTACAGATAAAACTACTTCTTCAAATTTTAATATAGTGCAAAGTAAGCATACCAAGAAAAGTATTTTAGCCAAAATATACCGTCACAAAGTCCTTCAAAATCTTATAAAAACAGGAGAGAAATCAGGTTCAAAGCTTAAAACCTATCGTAGGAAATTAATCTTAGAAGCATTGATGGACAGTGCAATTCTTCTCAAAAGAAATGTATTTATTTTACTGTTAAACAAAATGAAACCACTAACAAAACTAATAACTAAATTACAAAAAAGACTTCTCAATAAGCGAAATGTCAACAGAAAGAACTTCTTAAGTATCTGCGGAGGTGAATGGAATCACACTACGAGCACAGAGCCATATTTTAATGAAGAAGCGTACAAACAAAAGCAAACAAATACAATTGCCATAAATAGCAGTGGTCGAGGTTATGAAAAAGTGAATAATACCATAATGGAACAAGAAGTACTCCTTACAAAAATATGCCCTGAAAACTTAGAATTACCCCTCCATTCAACTGAATCAGACTGTCTAGTGTACAAATGGCCATGCACGTCAATGTGTAACATTCCCAAACAATGTTTCAAATTTTTACACCAATTCCTCAATAAATATGTAAAAAGCAAAGACAAAATCAAAATTAAATAACTGCCAAATATAGATACCTGTCCAGTGTGCAAGTACACAGGACTACAAGGACATTCATTGGCCTGCATTACAGGACCTACTTGTAAAACCACTTTCCATGATATCAAAAGGATATCAACACTTCATTCAACTATAAGAAATCTAGTCTATAAACTGTACTATGCTAAAATTCCTGCTTTAGCACTAGCAAAGTTAAATAACATCCTTCTACATGGTACAGCAAAAGACCTACTTGAAGAAATTCACTATATCCAGAAAAAATATTTGGGAAGTGAAAGCCATTTACAGAATGAAATAGCTTTAAACCAATTAAGCAACAATTCTACACATGGCAACCTTTTGCTAAACACATACAAAAAAGAAATACTAAAATTTAAAAGTACATCAGCTGAAGTACCAAACCATGTATGTGTATGTTGCCGTAGAATATTTTATAAAAGTAACACAAAAACTGTGGACCTATCATACAAAATAGAAGACAATGAAGATTCTAAATGGTTTGAATTAGCTCTCTACCTTCTAGCAGAAAACAAATATGAAATAACTGAGCCCTTAATACTTTGCAGTTATTGCACTACAAAACTTGACAACAACCAAACTCCTTCATGTTCTATCACAAATAATTTGGAATTATACCCAGTACCAAAACCTCTACAACAACTTAATTTATATGAGAGCATCATAATTCAAACAGTACACCCATTTCAAGCAATAATACGCCTTCAACCAAAAACAGCAAAATGACCTCCCTCTGAATTGGTAAAAGGCATTTGTGGAAAAGTAGTTTATTTACCATTAAATCTAAAAGAAAATGTGCATACTCTAGGAGTACAAAGTCCAATGCACCAATCTTTAATTATATTAGTAAATGGAGTACCTACAAAAGACAAAAAAATATGGCAACAGCTGGTAGATTTATATAAAGTTAGACAAGCCTTCGAATATCTTAAAGAGAATAATGAATATTACAAAGAAATTAATATTGAAGAAAACCTGAAAGATACAACTGAAATAATTCAAGAAACACAAGAAGCTGGTCAATTTGAGCTACTAGATCCTGCTACAATATGAAATACTTTAGACCAGTATACAATTCATCCTTTGCACTGTAATGACACCGTACAAGATTTACTGGAAACTTACCAAATGCGTCAAACAAAAGGATCGGCAATCAGTATATGGGAAAAAAGTATAGAAGCACGTGCTTTTCCTCTACTCTTTCCAACTGGCAAAGGAGGAAGATATGATGATAGACCTATTCAAATATCAGCTTCAGAATACCGCTCATTACGGATGTATTCTGAAGATCCCAGATTTAGACAAAATGTGGAATACATATTCCACCTACTCTTTGAAAGTGAACTAGCAACTTTATGTTACGGAGTTGCACACATATTAAAATCAGGATCACACTTTCAAAATATGACAGCTACACAATTATTAGAGAAAGTGCAACAAAAGGATGAGATTTTACAATCAAATATTACAAATCTATTAGCAAATATGCGTGGTACTAAAGAGTACTGGTTTCAACGTCATGGAGATGTACATTGTATGATCAGAAACCTTGGCCCACCCACTTGGTTTGTTACATTAAGTTGTGCAGAATATGCATGGGAAGATTTACATGATTTCCTACGCAATTCAAATAAAAACAAAACAAACATAGATATTCTATCACCTGAAGAACTTTGTTCTTTGGATCCTGTTAATGTTTCAAGATATGTTCACCATCGCTTCATTGCTATGCTACATTTTATTTGTAACAAAACTGTTCCTCCCCTTGGAGAAGTGCAACACTTCTTTTGGAGAAAAGAATACCAAGCCAGAGGAGCACCACATATCCACATGCTTTTATGGATTAAAGATGCTCCTAAATTTGGTCAAGACAGTGATGCCACTGTTTTACAGTTTATTGAAAAATATGTTACTTGTCAAATTCCATCAGAAGCCACAAATAGTGATCTTTGTGCACAAATTTTACAATTTCAAAGACACAAATGTGGAAAATATTGTCGTCGCAAATACAAAAACAAAGGCAAATTCTACACCAAATGCCGATTTGGTTTCCCTAGACCAATTACAAATACAGGTCAAGTAAACAAGCTCATGTCTTCAGTTAGACATACTGTTAAAGGAAAGTCACCTAAAAATACATATTACATAAAAGGAAAAGAAGAAGAAAAATATATCAATGATTATAATGCAATCATTGCCCACTTATGGAATGCAAACATAGATGTGCAGTACATTGCAGACAATTCTACTGCAGTTGCACGATATGTCACAGCATACTTAACTAAAGCAGAAAAGACAGAGCTCTAAGACCTCTGGAATGACCTGTCATCAGATAAACAGTATCTCAGAAATTATACAGCTTGAGCATAAAAATGCTCACCCATAGAGAATGTGGATCTTATGAAGCAGCTGATCGTTTAACTGGTACTTCATTGTATGGTAAATCTGAAAATATAGTATGGCTAAGTCTTGGTCCAGCTAAATCTAGAAAAAGAGTTCTAAAATCATATGAAGATATAGAAACAATAGCCAAACATGATCCCAACAGCCAAGACATTTTAAAAAACAATTTATTGGACACATACTACCCAAACAGAAGTAATACTTTGGAAAACATGTGTCTATACCAAATAGCCCAAAACTACACATACAAAAATAATATGAAACCTGATGAAAAAAAAGGTAAATATAGAGTGACAGACTGTGAAGGCAGCTTAGTTAAACTCACTAAACCAAATTTAATTAATCATATCAAATTGTCATTGAAGACTCTTCAACATAAAGAAGTATATTACATGTCCCTGCTACAACTCTTCAAACCATGGAGAAAAGAAGAACACTTACTAGATAACTATGACTCATATGAGGATGCTTTCAAAGCAAATGAAAGCACTATAGCTGATGTAAACTTTACACAGTACAAAACAATGTTGCACAATGAACAGCAACATGAAGAAGAACTCCAAGCTCAACTAGATAAGGATACTCCTGACAGTAGTCAACCTTCTGTAACAGGAAGCCAAGAACCACTGGGAGAACCACTAATAACAAATGAGGCAGAATTAGCTATGATAGAAGTAGAAAACACCATGTGTCAGTATGAAGATAAGGAAGACTTAACTATACTACAATCAAAGCTAAACAATGAGCAAAGTAGCATTTTTCAAGAAGTAACAAAACAAATTGCACATGGTGTAAAACATGAAAATAAAGAATGTTCCTGCCATAATTATAAACCTATACTACTGTATGTCAGTGATAAAGCTGGTTCTGGCAAAACATTCCTAATCAAAATCATTAGTAAGTTCCTTCAACAATTGACAAACAACAAACTAGCAGCTGTTGTCACTGCACCCACAGGTTTAGCTGCCTACAACATAGGTGGTGTTACATTACACCGATTACTACAATTACCAGTAGAACACCAGAACAAATTAGACTATTACAAACTTTCTGCAGAAGCTGCAATGGAATTACGCAGAGTATTGAAACAAATGAAAATGCTACTAATAGATGAAGTGAGCATGGTCTCCAACCTGATGTCCATGCACCCAAGACTCTATGCCCTGGCAACAACCACCGCAGCATATCACATCCATAAAGTCAAACATTTCAACTATGATCTATGGGAAACTTTTAATGTCCGCGAACAATGTGAGTGTTCTTAGAACACTTTGAACTTGCCAGCGAACAATACGGACACCGTTTTCAGGACACCTCCTACGAACATTTCAGAACAACGCGATAGTTCTTAGAACACTTTCAACTTAACAACGAACAATACGGACAGCGTCCTAAGGACACCCCCTACGAACATTCCAGGACACCGGGAGTGTTCTCAAAAACGTCTTCAGAACACCCCCATCTTGTTTATTTGCGAACAATTCAGGACACCGCGAGTGTTCTTAGGACACATTCAACTTGACAGAGAACAATACGGACAGCGTCCTCAGGACACCCCCTACAAACGTTCCAGGACACCGGGAGTGTTCTCAAAAACGTCTTCAGAACACCCCCATCTTGTTTATTTGCGAACATTTCAGGACACCACGAGTGTTCTTAGGACACATTCAACTTGACAAAGAACAATACGGACAGCGTCCTCAGGACACCCCCTAGAAACACTCCCCGGACACCGGGAGTGTTCTTAGAAGCGTCTTCAGAACACCACCATCTTGTTTATTTGCGAACATTTCAGGACACCGCGAGTGTTCTTAGGACACATTCAACTTGACAAAGAACAATACGGACAGCGTCCTCAGGACACCCCCTACGAACACTCCCCGGACACCGTGAGTGTTCTTAGAAGCGTCTTCAGAACACCCCCATTTTGTTTATTTGCGAACATTTAAGGACACCGCGAGTGTTCTTAGGACAGACTCAACTTGACAGAGAACAATATGGACAGCGTCCTCAGGACACCCCCTACGAACACTCCCCGGACACCGCGAGTGTTCTTAGAAGCGTCTTCATAACACCCCCATTTTGTTTATTTGCAAACATTTCAGGACACTGCGCGTGTTCTTAGAACACATTCAACTTGACAGAGAACAATACGGACAGCGTCCTCAGGACAACACCTACGAACACACCCCGGACACATTTTGACTCCTTAGAACACCTCCTAGTCAGTTTATTTAGAAAATTTCAGAACACCCGTGATGTCCGCAAACAAATCGAGCACAAAAAGAATGTCTAACACATAGAAAACACAACTTTCATCCTATCTCACACACTCCCACCCTCCCCAAACACTCCTACACACCAACACACTCTACAAAATACACATTTTGAACAAAGTTTCACCGCGCTGTCCTGGGACGTCCGCGAATCCAATATGGCGGGCGCTACCGATAAATCTGACGCGCTTCACGCTCCACGCCGTCCAATCAGCGAACACTTTGCATGTCCGCGAACATCACGCAAGACGATTGGCCAATCAGGACACTTTCCGCGGAGCGAACAGGGAAGTGTATCCGCAAACCGAACACAGATATCACTAATTTTTTTTTACCTTCTTTTTGGTCATTTTAAAAAAAAACTACTGGACGACTTTTCACCAAATTTGCAAAAGCACGCTTTCGGGACCAAGCCGCTGCTCCTGGTCCAAATTTGGTGGAAATCCGTCCAGCGGTTTGGGCTGTAGACGCGAGCAAATTTTTTTTCCCATTCACTCTATGGAGAGTGAGTATAATGTATACAAGTATGGGCATATAGAGGGAAGGTAGAGTAATAAAAATAAAACTATGACAAAGTGCTGATAACCATAATGATTATCTTCATGCACAGAAAGGATTGCTCTCTTTCAAGCCTGTATCTTCCGCTATGTACATGTTTCATATATGATGTGACAGGACCCCAAGTCTACAAATATAGTACTTTTTCAATTTTTACTTCCTGACTGTTACTGTAGAAAACTATGTGGCTTCGATATGTCAGTAAAGGATAAAAAGGGAGAGCCAGCCATGTGATGTCATCAGTTATGTCATCAATAACATTTGTGATGTCATCTTTGAAGTCCTGGGTGTTAGTGTTAGCAGTGCACGGTGGCGCGAGTTATGGTTGCTTATGTTACCATAACTGGCGAATTTCAAGGGTTTTTAGGTTTTACTTGGCACCATAACGTCCCTTTAACAAAGTTTTTTCACTGAATTTCATAGGTTTTTAGTAGTGCAACTTAACCATAACGTCCCTTTAACAAAGTTTTTTTAACTGAATTTCATAGCTTTTTAGTAGCGCAACTTAACCATAATGTCCCTTTAACAAAGTTTTTTCACTGAATTTCCTAGGTTTTTAGTAGCACAACTTAACCATAATATCCCTGACTTCATATACATGTAACATAGAACATACTAACCCCCTCGTAGTGATTTTCATGTCCACGGACTACCGCCATGTCCGCGGACACATCGAACATCTGAGCGTGGTGAATGTAAATTTAAATATTGTGCCCCATTTCCCCTTTGAAGTTGGCTCTGAAAAGAGCCGTTTTTTTTTTTTTACAGATTCTTGACAGACACCTATTATTTTGTATTTTTTTTCTTGTTTTTTTTTCTTACTTTACTCCTAAAATCTTTACATAACCTTCTCCAAAGCAACCCTTACATTCCAAAATAGAAAAGCATTTCCCGTAAAAGATAAAGAAATGCCATCTTCTTTAAAATTAACACCATTACTGGCATCAATATTCTCATTGTTACAGAAGAACATACCAGCTCTAAGCATGAAGGCACACATGCCTCGGTTGATGACACACCTAGAGATGTTTTGCTGAGGACAAAAAACTGAACTATTGTCCCATATTGCCCTAGGTAGTAATCCAGAAAAAATTACTGTCGCATTTGGAAGGATCTTCATTACGGCTTGAACCAAGCGTTCCAAATCAGCCAACAAAGTAGGGCCACTGACGTGGCCCAAATGGAAAGCACCATAGTGCAAAACATAGTGGAGAACACGGCTGTTCTGACATTTTGTAAATAAACTAAATGGTGGGGTGTTTAGAGGACGGAATATGTGTCATTTTCGTTCGCAAGGAAGGTAAAAATGAGCTATGAACACTCGCGGTGTACTTAATTGTTCGTAAATACACAAACTGGGGGTGTCCTCTGGACGCTGTCCGTATTGTAATCTGTCTAGTTGAATGTGTTCTAAGAACACTCGCAGTGTCCCGAAATGGTTGCCATTACACAAAATGGGGGTGTTCTGAGAACGTTGTTTGTATTGTTCGTTGTCAGGGTGAAAGTGTTTTAAGAGCACTCCTTTTGTTCGCTAATAGTACAATTTCCTAGGGGCGTCAACCTACTTTTTGTCCACTAAAGAAACGATAAATCCGGCTGGTGTGCGTCGACATTATGTGATAATCCTATGACTGGCGCTATTGCCCTGGCTGACTTGCTTTTGCGACAATATATATCAATATAAACAATCTGAAGAATACTTGTCAGTGCTCAAATCGCAGCTAAATGATGAACATCTCACCATTTATCTAAAAGTCACTGAAGAAATTGAACATGGTTTTAAACATGAAACTATAACTTCTACCTCTAAAAATTATTAACCTCTGCACCTGTATGTAAGTGGTGAAGATGGTTTTGGTAAAACCTTCTTAATTAAAACAATCAGCACATTTCTATAAAACGTAACAAACAACAACCCTTCAGCTGTAGTAACAGTCCCCATAGGTTTAGCTGCTTACAAGATAGACGGTGTAACTTTACACCAACTTCTCCGTCCAGTAGAACACCAAAACAAATTAGAATACTACAAATTATCAGCAGAAGCTGCTACTGAAGTATTCATAATTCGGAAACAAATGAAAGTGCTCTTAATATTTGAAGTAAGCATGGTTTCCAACCTCATGTTGGCATTAATTCACCTCAGAATGCAAGAAGTCCTGAAAACCGACTGAAAGAACTGTTTGAAGAAAAACATGTTATTGTTTTCAGACACCTTCTACAGTTAACATCACTGAAAGTTCAAGCTATTTTCAAAACATTAGGACACAAACAATGCTGCAACACACTCGGCAGCATTGGAAATTTAAATCTCTGACAAAATTGTTACACAGAGAGCTAACTCAAAACATGCATCAGTCTGCAGACATGTTAAGAAGCATTAGATGCAAAATCCATCTGAAATAGTAGACTACTCCTTGAGCCGTATGGGCGTAACACATCTCCTGATGTCATGGAACAATTAACTCATCAAAAAGAAAGTGCATACCCTTAATACCAACCCTTGCAAGCTGTAGTCAATTCAATGAGGCAGTGTTAAAAAAAGGAATGCAACCCATACTGCATATCAACTCCACAGACAAACTAAAAGTGCACAGCATGACACATCTTATGTGTCAACAAGCAAGAACAGGGCTAAATAGCTTAGAAAAATGTTGACTTTGTGTCTAAACTACAGAGTAATCCTAAAATGTAACCATGACATATAAAAAGATTTAGTCAATGGAGGAATTACTACAGTTGTTGGCTTACAAACATTTCCACATGACAACAGCATTCACTTTGACAAACTTGCAGAAGCAAAGACATGTACGTACGCAGAGAACAATTTTCTCTATCTCTTCCATATGCTGTGACTATTCACAAACCGCAAGTTCTAACAAAAAAAACCTTGCATTGATTGAAATTGGCAGCACAGTCTTTAAAGGAGGTCTGAATTATGTAGCACTTTCATGTCTACATACACTCAATGGTGTATCTCTAGTTAACTTTGATGCAAACAAAGTCAACACTGACATTCTTTGCATCATAGAATACAACAGGCTACATGCAATGTACACCCCCATATGAATATATATCCTGCACCTCAAAAAAATAAATCCCTTAAAATTAAATCTAATAACAATAACATCTACAACAGATCTTCCAATAAATACTGCAAAAAAACAGTGACCAACTCCTTCTCCATCAAATAATACAACCACAAAACTGTCTACTGTAAACTCAGCTGCATGTCCATCGGAAAACAAAGAGACAAATGTCTCTTCTAAAAACAAACGAGCAGGCCCATCAAACAATGCAAAACTCCTCTCACTCCTAGGACCTTTGGCTGTAGACCAACTTTCAGCCACGCTCTCTAGCACTCTTCCTTCTATGCAATCAGGTTCTCATGGGGAAAGCAGTCTTACTTCATGCCTACTACTGCACAACCTCTGCACTTCAGATTTAGCAGGAACAGGACCCTCTCAGGACAGGCAGCTGAAAACTGATTGGTTAACCCTTTTTGGTGATTTTGCTATGTTGCCATTCAATGCCTTGTAACTTTTTTGTTACATGAGATATATCGGCCAAATTTGGCCCTTTTTTCCCCACATATAGGTGGTCATAACACCACCCAGGAATCCTAGGTTGCTGTAGGGGGGTGAGAGAAAATAACCAAAAAGGCCAAAAATGTTGTTTTTTTTCAAACAATGCTAATAAAATGATGTACAAAGAAGCCAGTGGTTTTTTCCTTGTAAGAGCTAGGAACACATGGTCTACTGTGCTGAATTCCCCAATTTCCTGGCTTTCAAGAACAGGTTAAGTGGAAACATAAAAAAATATTTTGATGTGGTTATCAACAGTTTCGTGAGAGGTAGGCGATTTTTGACATTTTTGCCAATTGGGCATGCATGGACGGAATGGAAGAAAAGGGTAGGAAAGACGAATTGGAGGACAGAAAGGCATACATTTCAGAAAAGTAGACAACATTCCAAGTTTAGGAAGGGGTGATTTCTGCAGGTCAGGCAACAACTAGGTAGGGGAAAATTCCATAGTTTGGGGGGGAAAGCAGGAAAATGACCGAAAAAAAGGTATGTGGTGGACATGGTTGGCTTGATACGGCAATAGCTTCTATGAATTTTGAGAAAAACAATGCTCCACTACATTCCCATGACTCTTGCAGTTAGGAAATCACACATTTTTTGTAGTGTTTCACAAAACAAGCAATACCACAAGCCAAACACTGAGCCGTGGTACACAGAAGTTTATGCTTATGGCCTGAATAGATGTACATAGCATGTGTAAATGAGGAAAACCAATGTGGCTAGGAATGGCATGCATGCATTTTTTGCAAGAGCACAGGCAGACCTTTTCAAGGGTAGGTAACTTGTGCAGGTTACAAAGGTTTATGGTGCCTAAAGCAGTGACTAAATGTAGGGCGCACTTGGGAAATGAAAGGGTTGTGTGACAAAGGGCACCAGCAAATGGGTCGAAACGTTATGAAAACCATGCAAACTCAACAAATGTCATACCTTCCCACGTTCCCACAGGTGTCCTGATAAAAATGGTACCTCACATGTCTGGGTGCGTCTACCTGGGCACCCAGGGGAAATCCGAAAATGCAGCCATCCCTAAGACTTTTCGGACAGCAGAATTTGTGGAATTCTGTTCAAGCGCACACCATACAAACATGGGCCTAGGTTGTCCAACCCACCCAGGAAAACAGGGAACGCCATAGATTTCCAAAAAGAGGACTCACATGGGAATCTTCAGAGGTCTGACTTGAGCAAATCGACCTAGAATGTGTTACCCAGAAACCCTGGCAAAGTCCAAAATGTGGTGAAAAAACCCAATTTCTGCACATTTCACAGGGCTCACCCACCAAAGCACACCACCAACAGCACATGGCCTACTGTCCTGTGTTCCCACAGTTGTCCCGACGAAAATGGTACCTCACATGTATGGGTGCACCTACCTGGGCGCAAAGGGGAAAGCCTAAAACACGGCTAACCCCAAGTCTTTTCCGACAGCTGAATTTCAGGATTTTTACTGAAGCGCACACCATACAGATATGGGCCTAGGGTGTCCAACCCACCAAGGAAAACAGAGAACCCCATGCATTTCCAAAAAGATGACGCCTGTGGAAATCCAAAGAGGTCTGACTTGCACAAATCGGCCCAGAATGTATTACTTAGAAACCCCGGCAAAGTCCGAAATGTGTAAAAAAACAAACAATTGCTGCATATTTCACTCGGCTCACCCAACGAAACACGCGGCCAACAACACATGGACTACCTTCCCGCATTCCCACACATGTCCCGATGAAAACTGTACCTCATATGTGTGGGTGCACCTACCTGGGCGCAAAAGGGAAAGCTTGAAACACGGCTAACGCCAAGTCTTTTCTGACGGCTGAATTTCAGGATTTTTTCTGAAGCACACACCATACAGATATGGGCCTAGGGTTTCCAAGCCATCATGCATTCCCAAAAAGCGGACACCTGTCGGAAAGACGCAGAGGTCTGACTTGCGCAAATCGGCCCAGAATGTATTACCCAGAAACCCGGGCAAAGTCCGAAATGTGGCGGAAACAACCCAATTTCCACATATTTCACTCGGCTCACCCACTGAAAACACACCACCAACAAAACATGGCCTACCTTCCTGCATTCCCACATGTGTTCTGATGAAAATGGTGCCTCACATGTGTGGGTGCAACTACCTGGGCACAAAGGGGAAAGCCTAAAACTCGGCTAACCCCAAGTCTTTTCAGACAGCTGAATTTCAGGATTTTTGCTGAAGCGCACACCATAAAGATATGGGCCTAGGTTGTCCAAGCCACCAAGGAAAACAGGGAACCCCATGCATTTCCAAAAAGAGGGTACCCGTGGGAATCTGCAGAGGTTTGACTTGTGCAAATCAGCCCAGAATGTATTACCCAGAAACCCCAGCAAAGTCCGAAATGTGGGGAAACCCCCCCCATTTCCGCACATTTCACTCAGCTAACCCATGGAAACACACTGCCAACATCACATGGCCTACCTTCCCACATTCCCACACATGTCCCAATGAAAACGGTACTCACATATATGGGTGCACGTACCTGGGTGCAAAGGGGAAAGCCTAAAACACAGCTAATCTAAAGTCTTTTCCGACAGCTGAATTTTTTTTTCAATTTCCCTGGGGGCACATGATCAGCCACCTGCCCCCAGGATTTTAAATATATCCCTGGGGGCAGGACCTCTCCCCGGCCATCTGCGTGGCACTGGCTTCTCACTTCATCTAAAAAACTCAGGACATCCTGTCCTCACACTTCTCCTAACCGCCTCCCTCCCCCTACTCCCTGCTCTTCCTCCGGCTCTTCTGCAGCCACCCCCCTGCCTCCTTCTCTGCCTTTCCCCTTTTCTCTGCTGATGAGGTTTCCAGACAAGTCCGATCTATGAAAGTCTCATCAAAACAGGTTCACCCCTGCTCCTCCAAAACTAGCAAGGACCACATCGACTCCCGGGCACCTGCCCTGGCTGACTTCTGCAATCCCTCCTTTGCCAATGGAGTCTTCCCATCCACCCTTAATCACTCCCTAGTGCACCCTCTTCTTAAGAAACCCTCTTCTGACTCCTCCTGCCCGGCTAACTATCGCCCAATCTCCATCACTCCCTTCCTGGGTAAGCTCCTGGAGAAACTGGCCATCTCCCAGTTTAACCTCCACATTGAATCTGTGGGTTGTCTTCATGACCATCAGCCTGGATTCAGAGCAGCCAGAAGCATGGAAACTGCTCTCTTGAACATCTGTGAAGACCTGATCTCAAACCTTGACTAACACTCTGTGTGTTCTCATCTTGCTTGATCTCTCTTCTGCCTTTGACACTGTCAACCATGCCATGCTGCTCAACCGTCTCCGTGATAACCTGGGTATCACTGGTCAGGCTCTGGCGTGGCTAACATTTTTCCTCTCCAATCGACCCTCCCAGGTCCAACTTGGGTCCTTCATCTCTGACATCTTTTTCTCTACCTGTGGTATCCCCCAGGGATCTAACCTCTCTCCCTGGCTGTTCAACCAATATCTGGCACTCCTTGCCCACCGCATTGCTGCTGTCTGCCCCAACTTTCAGTGCTATGCGGATGATACCCAGCTAATTTACAGGCTACCCTCAGCCTCCTCCTCTCCTTCCCTCATCTCTGACTGTCTATCTGCTATCCAGGAATGGTGTGTCGCCAATGACCTCTGCCTTAATGCCAGTAAGACTGAGATTCTACTCATCGGCACACACACTCCCTCCTTTCCTGCAGCTCTCTGGCCGGCCTCCCTAGGCCCTCTTCCTGCTCCTACCTGCAAGGGAAAAAAACCTTGGGGTCATCTTCGACTCCACACTCTCCTTCTCTCCTCACATTTCTGACATCTCTAAGAAGTCACACAACCTGCAGCACCTCCTTAGAGGTATTCTTCCTTTCCTCTCCTTCCCCCAAAAGCTCACTGTCTCCAGAGCCCTGGTTCTCTGTAAACTGGACCACTGTAACAGCCTCTATCTAAATCTGCCTGCCTCTACTCTCCGCCCTCTGCAACTCATCCAGAACAGGACTGCAAGACTTGTTCTTGGCCTCAAGCCCAGGGACCGTGTCTCTCCAGGACTGAAATCTCTTCACTGGCTCCCAGTCGCTGCGAGGATTAAGTTCAAAACCCTCTGCATTGTCCACAAGGTCTTCTGAGGACTGGGGCCAAAATAACTTCAACTCTCCCTTCCTAAATATCTTCCTTCTCGAGCTCTTCGCTCATCCTCTTCCAACTCCCTCCGGGTCAGCCACTTCTCCAAGCAACGAGTTGGGGGTAGATTTCTCTCCGCGGCAGGGGCCTCCCTCTGGAACAGCCTTCCTGCCTTCCTGAAACTCGAGGAGAACCATCTCTGGTTCTGGAAGCACCTCAAAATCTTCCTCTTTGTTTCAGCTTTCTCTCCCCCTCTCCCCTGCTAAATTCCTGATTGAAACTGCACTGAATTGGCACCAGGCCACTCTCACTGATCTCGGTCCCTGGCCCAGCCACCTGCCCCTGGCACTGCCTCCCTGGCAACCACTGCACCGCAGGACTGTCTTTCTATCCCTACAGCCCCCCTACGAGCACTTGTTCTGCACTTCCCTTGCACTTGCCACCAGCTGGCCCCTTTTTATTTATCTTATTATTCCACTATCCCATGTACTGCACTTTCTCCTCTCCCTTGCCCTAGCACTTTCCCTTTCCCCCTTCCCACGCACTTGCGCGTTCTGAATGACACCTGGCCTACTAAGATTGTTGTCTGTCTTCCCTATGTCCACCCTCCCTGCCTCGTCGTGCCTTGAAACTCTTGTGTATAGGCGCGTTATAAATGCCATATCATATCATATCATATATGTGCCCCCATGCTTTGAGCCAGAGGGGGAGAGGGCTGCTTACTGTAAGCAGCCCCCACCTCCACCCACTTTCAAAACAAATCCCTGGTGGGCTAGTGGGCATTGCTACGTATGGAGCACTTAACGCTCCTAACAGATATAAAAGACTTCACCACCTAAAGCAAAGAGGAATAATCTGGTGAGGAAGGATCTGGTGGGAAAGGAGCTGGCGTGGAACAAGCTGACAAGGAGGGAGCTGTGAGAAACCATTCTGTGACAAAAGGCATGCAGAGATGCTGACCCCTATCCTGGTTGGGTTGGGTCCCGTGAGTGGCACTGGAGCGGTAGCTCCACTATGCAGAGTCGGGGCAGCGGGAAGCAGGGCTAAAAAGAGCCATCCCATTGATCCGCACAAAGAGTGCTTGTTAACTCCAGGCATTGCAGAAACACCAAGGTGTCCAAGGGGCCAGCTGAAGAAGAGTGCAGGAAGGTTCGTGTAGACCTGAAAGGCAAGCGCAAGCATCTAGAGTTTCACTGACATATGAATCACTGAATGGACTTACACGCAAACACGAGTAAATGAGACACATTTGTAAGAGAAAAGCAACTCACACGTGAACAGCAATTAGTAGCAACACATTGTTAAAAGGCTTTGCTGTAGAAAGACAACTCGCGAGCAAAGCATTCCTTTACAATAGACTGAATCTTTGATACCGGCATTGATGGGAAGTCAAAGGAAGGAATGATTTGTGCTCTTATTCCATGAAAGCCAAGAGAACATTATGTGTTGCCTAGGGAGAGGTCGGGAAAGTTTAATGTGGAAATTTGGAAGATATGAACCAGCATTGCCAAAGCTATAACAGTATTACAAGAGTGTTGTTAACCCGATATTGCACAAGAAAGTTATTTAACTGACATTGCTGACGCTACAAAAGTGTTATTGAAAGCCAAGATTGTTGTGGAACCTATGTTGGCAAGATACATTGGAAACTACGTGAAACAAGCATTGACAAGAGCCATTGCAAATTGGGTGAAAACAAGCATTGGCAAGAGCCACTGGAAACTGTGTGAACATGTATTGGCCGCATTAGAGACTGTGTGCTTTATGAAATCAAAGAGCCTTAGAAGTGTAGGAAGTGGCAACAAATGAGAAGTAGATGATACAAGTAAGGTGTATCGGTTTCGTGAGCTGCAATGGGTGGACAGTGTGGTCTGACAACTGTGCCTAGACCAAGATCACCCACCTACTGAAAAGCCACAAAGCCTGTGATTGAACATAAGGAATTGTGATGTTTAACATACATTGAGGAACTGTGGTTGTGGAACATGTAAGGAATAGCCAAACAAGACTAGCTAGGAAGTATCCCAGGCAATAGTTTTTTGAAGAAGCAGAAAGCTAAGGGAAGGGAACCCCCTTTGCATTGTGAACTGTCTTGGGACTTGGGCAAGGTAACCCCTGTGCAAGCCAGGACTTTACCTTGGAGCTGGAAGAAGCTCAAAACTTTTACTTTGAACATGGACTTCCTGATACAGACTGTCCTTAGTTTCCTTTAGGTAGGAACATCCCACCTTACCAAAGGGCAAGATAAGCCTTTTTCCAACCCTTTTTACATTGAATAAAAGTTTCTATCCCAAACTTTATTGCTGTTGTCTGTGTCTTCCTCATGATGCCCTCACACCCGTGGCATAACAACATTTATATATTTTCAATATTGCATAGAAGGTGCTCAGGTTTTCCAGAACTGTAAAGCCACCATTTCATTTTTGCAAGGTTTTGCTTTTAGAATTACCAAGCTAGCTCAGAAAAGGTAAATACTTACATTTAAATATTATTTTGTTTGATAAAATAAGTCCTGGTGGGGCTGAGAGAGGTGTGGGAGTCTCCTTGCTGCCCCCAATGAGATGTGTTTGTTACACTGGGTGGACACACCCAGGTAGAGTGGTAATATCTTGTGCTTCAGCAGGACAGATGGTGGGATAGTACAATTAAAGCAACTAAAAATGTTGACCAGTACTAGAACTGCACCCTTGTACAGTTCAAAAATCCCAACCCACATTACTGCGACTAGGGGGAGCAGGGGTTGCGGGGGTGTCCATTAGATGGAAGTGGGGGACAATTAAAAAAGAAAAGTGAACCAAAATAAACAGACCCTGTGGCGCCACATTTGACACACGTTAGTGGGTGAGAACTGACACCACAGGGATACGGGAGATATGGCAGCACACTTCTAATGAGTGCCGCCAGCAAGATAAGTGGGAAGGGGAGGAGGAAGATAGGGGGATGCTGGCGACCGTGATCTATGTGATCACTGCGTCGTGCCATAATGGGAGTCGGTAAAATGAAAGTCGACAGTAAGCACAGCGCAGTGGTCACATAGATCCGATGTTGTGAGAGCAGTTGGGGGAGGGAGAACATAGGAACACCTTATTTTGACGGAACCAGACGGCCAGAAACACTGGTGTGGAAGAAGACAATAAGCCTATTTTGTGGTCCTGGGTCCCACACCCAATATCTATCCTACTTCAATTACCACATGCACTTATGACACTAAACACACTGCCAGTGCAGCCATTTCATGCTTGCTGGGGAGGGTCAATGGTAATGGCTTTGCAGGTCGTTCTCTTTAGGTAGCAGGCATTGGTAGTGAGATGGGCTTGAGGGCATCATGGCAGAGTGAGAGGGGACTTGTCCCACAAACCTTTTTTATGGTTTCCTTCCTTTTCAAAACATGCCTCTTTTTTCATAAGACAGCAGAGTCTATGAGTTCGAAGGTTATCACTCATAAATGAGGGTGTCACCAACCAACAGCAGCACGGTCCTTTTGGAGAATGGGGCTCGAGGTAGCCTACTGTGACTTGGTGTAACAGACACAGAGTCTAAAACACTTCCCCGGAAGTGTGCAAGTGCCATTTGTTGTCCCAGCAAACCACGCCATCAGAGTACACATGTTTGTTCTTCCAACAACATTGCTTTGGATGCTGTGAAATATCAAGCAGAATTTGATGTGGACTTAAAAGCAGCATTTCGTTTTTGACCTGAAGTATATTTCTGCCATTCATTATCTTGCCTGAGAAGAAGCAGTGTTCTAATGGAAACCCTGCCAATTCAGGTTTCTGATGTAAGGACAGGCATGTGAGAGGATCACGTGACAGCAGCTCCCGTCATCCTCCTATATACTATAATTGCCTTCTCAGCAAGAGTCAGAATGTGTACAAACTACTCAAAATTGTAAGTTAAAAAACTAATCCCACAGTTTCCTCTCTTTGAATTGTGTGGAATGAAAAAAGGCTTCTTCTCAGGTAATGGTGCACCAACTTTGTATTACTTTCACTGAAATATGATAAAGCACCTGTACAAAAAATACACATTTACTCACTATGTTACTCAGATCACAATTTGTTATAGCCACAAAGTGCTGCACTCTGCATCACATGTTCTATTCTATTACTGATTGCATGCATACGCTATGCCTGCACACTCTAAAATATAATCTTCGCATAACTTGCCATCTTTTTGCGGAAGCAAGATATTGCTACATCATGTTAAACTGTTAATCCAGAACTTAAATACATGTAACATCAGAGCCTGTTCTAGAATGTGTGAGTCTAAGCATGCGCATGATCTAGGGGTCCCACTGGTTTGCATATACATTTTCATCATAGTGAGATCACAGGACATAACATAAAAGGGAGTGACTTGAGATTTTGATGCACAAAGTGATGGTGGGAAGTTACACTGAAAAATGTGTTCATGATTTAGCCAAGGGGAACAATGAATAATGTGCAATACATGAAAGGTCCCTTTTGTTACTATATAAGGAGTAATTCAATCAGTGAAAGTTATTTTTCGACTTAATCTCTTCTGGTGCAAAACAAAGGAGGTGTTGGCTGGAAGGTTTCATATTAATCTGAACCTCTGGCATGGCTCTGGGCAACCCTTCAGACCATCGTTCTTCGCCTGCCATGCCATAACAAATGGGCAAATACCATATGCAAATCAGACTTGGTCCCACCACAAAAGGGGCACCCCAAACCAAACTGTTTGGTTATATTCCTTCTGCACGAGACAACAGGCATCCCCCAAACATTTTTCGGCCTCATTGGGCATCAGTGAGGAATAGCTTGGGTCTCTAGGCTCTGGTCCTTCTAAATGTAGCAAATAAGGCATGCTGGGTTTGGTTCCTTAGATGTTTGCCCCCACAGGGAGGAATGTTGGCTGTCTGTCCCAGAAGAAGACTAAATCTAGGAGATCAAGGAAATCAGTGTATCAGTGGGCACTTTCCCCAGGAGTAGGACCCAGCCAGTGCTTTAAGTGGGGTAAGAAATTGAGGGGGGGCCCTCGTTTGGGGGCGTGGCATCCGCTGTGGGCGTGGCCTAAAAGTGCACAAATCATAGTAGGGTGCGCAAACAAATATATAAATGTAGTAGAGCATTTATATATTTGTATGCGTACTAGTATGGTTTGTGTATTTTTCAAGCCTTCTTTTATAAACATAGCAATGTTACATATTTCTATGTTTATAAAAGGTGGCTTGAAAGTGTACAAACCACACTTGTGTGCTTACCTTACTATGGTTTGTGTACTTTTCAAGCCACCTTTTATAAACATAGACATTTGTAACATATTTCTATGTTCATAAATGATGGCTTGAAACGTACAAGCCATCTTTTATAAAGCGTTGAGGGTGGTTTTGTCCGTCGACAAAGCTTTATAAAAGATGCCTTGAATTGTGTACGTTTCAAGCCGTCTGTTATAAACGTAGAAATATTTCTACGTTTATAAAAGATGGCTTGAAACGTACACAGTTCAAGACATCTTTTATGAAAATTTGCCAAAGGAGACAGGCACCCTGGGCTCAGTGATCTCTGCTCTGAGTAGAGATCACAGAGCCCAAGGCGTCTTTCACCCTCTGGGAACCCGCGGGCTCCGTGATATAATCTACATATTAGATCATGGAGCCTGCAGGTTCACAGAGGGTCAGTGACCTGGCAAGGGCAAACAAAGGAACTGTAACTTCCCTGATGACCCCTCAGATGAGGGGTCATCAGGGAAGTTACAGTGACTGACAGAAGTGCCAGCCAGCCTCAGCGACGCTGTGGCTGGCTGGCACTTCTGTCCACTTGCCTAACGTTACACTGGCGGGCGCATCTCCCGTCGCGGCTGCGGCCGTGGCGGGATAATGCGTCCTGCCATGACGTGGTGGGACCGGCGGGCCCTGGCAGGGCCCCGGCTCAGCCCCACTTTTTGGAGACTGGCGGGGCCCGGCCCCGGCAGGCCCCGGCCCACTTAAAGCACTGGACCCAGCACAAAGTGATAGTGTGCTCTGCCTCCTCTCTACCAGCAACACCTGACATACAGAAAAGACTGGCATGCTGATTATCAAATCACCTTATGCTCAGTTAAAAGTAACAAGAGAATTATGGACCCACCGGGTGAGCTCAGGTCTTTGTGTGCATATGTTGAACAATAAGCTCTGTTAATCGTCTTGTCTCAGGCTTATCCAACACAGATGCCACATGGTTAGACAAATACATTGTCTAGGAGGCAGCTGCCTACACAATGTGACAATTAAGCACCGTACATGCCAGTCCCAGTGACAGGCCTCGTGTGGTCCTGACAGGCAGCCAGGGTGGGGGCTGAGCATCACATTGAAGTAAAGAATGAAAGATAAGACATGAGGGATCAGTGAGAGCCCAGTCATTGCCAAAGCAATGTCGTTAACCTGGCATTACACCTATTCCTATATGCTGGTGTAGCTCACTACTCATATATGCACCCATGAGCACCCCTTTCTTTTTCTTCATATTGTTCACAAGAATATAGCCATTCGTTGCTATTCTTTTTAAAGAAGGCTTCTGTCAGTGTTCTATATGCCTTTGCCTTACAACCTTACAGAATGTACATTATTTGACATTGTGTAGAATTACTCAGCTTATTGCCTGCATTAAACATCTGATTACTGCGTCCATTCCCCTCCAATGTTGATTCACATAAAGAAATGCATTTGATCGTAATGTTGCCCGTTGTAGAATAATGCAAGAAAAATCCATATGCTATGCCTCAGACCAATGTTCTTCATCAGATTTGCCCAATCATTCAGTCTTTTGATTACACTGCCTCTGTCAGCTGAATCGATCACTGTGCCAGCCAAATTAAGAGATTCCTCAAACCATCTCTTCCCCCTGCCTTTTCCAGTATTTTTTTCCCATCCAATAATGTGCAATACATAGCATGTCTGGTTTTGCCTCCACAATATCCACTTCAATTATATACATTCAGACAGCAAGATCACTATTCATCAACACTGGTGTTCCCACATCGAACACTACTTTCGTTCAATCATTTGTTTCAATATCACATTACCTAGCATTGCCTAGCATCACCTAGCAAAAGACCCATACATATATTTGTGAATGCTACCTTACCCTTTAACTTTGCCAATGACAAATGCTTTCTTTCGTCCTGAAAATAACCATTAACGTATGTAAATAAAATCATAGTACTACTGTTTGGGTTGTCTCCCTCTTTTTTGTTTTCTGGTGGGGGGGGGTCGTTCTCACATAGGGATGGTATATATGCAAAATAGACAGGTGAGAGTGACTACCCCTTTGTCAAACCGCTATGTCTTTGGAAAAGGTGCACCTATTTTTCTATTACAACAATTGTAAATAGATTTCACATGTTTTCTCAAACATTTCAGATATAACACATTTTATTCATAATTTTATACATCAATATAAAAACAATTAAGATTCCTCAAGATGCTCCTATATTTCCATGCACTTTCAAGTATCAAGTGCGATTTATCAGCCTGCAATGGCACAAATTAATTTAGAGACAAATGAATAAAGAAGCTCCAATCCGACCGTACTTCAACTATGAGGTTAGTGCCCACAAAAAGCTGACAATGAAAAAATGCACCCACATGTTCACCACATTCAGGGTTTTAAATCTGGTTTCATGTTTTTTGTATTATAGTATATGTGAGATGTCACCGAAAGAGTCCCTTTGATTTTTCAGCCATTCAAGAAATATCTTTTGCCTGAAGATGGCCATAATATCTAAAAAAGGTGCTAGGGATAGCACCTAATTCGTTTTGAAAAGGCCGAAACATATGGAACATGTGTAGACAATCTGTGCTTTTTTTAAATAAAAACTTAGATAAATAGAGACCACGGCAAAGGACTCCTAGAATAGAAAAAGCTGCGTGACCTTGATAGTTGATAATAATTTTTTTTTGAGACGATCGAATAGATGTAAACAATGTTTCCCGTGCTAATCTCACTTTTGTTAGAAAAGATACTTTTATGAAGTTATCATTGACTCATTGGGCCTCATTACAACTCAGGCGTTAAGGGGTTTGCGGCGGCGTAAACAGCGCCGACCCTTACCGCCTGAGTACGAGGTCCCTTAGCGCCATGGAGGTTTTAACACCTGCTTTTAGCAGGTGTTAAAATCCATGGCGCTAAGGGACCATGGAGTTAATTACGCCACCGTAATTTACGGTGGCGTAATTAACGCCTTCCCCACTCCCATTATGCCCTATGGGGAAAAATGGGAATGGGGAAGGGAAAATGGGAAAATGGGGATTTACCGCCCCGCCAAGGTTGGAATGGGGCGGTAAATCCGCCAACCACCATGGCGTAAACGTAGTTTATGCCATGGTGGTAAAGTCACGGCCCAGGCGGTAACTTACCGCCTGGGTCGTAATGAGGCCCATTGTGTCTGAAAGTGCCTGGAAATATAGGACACAAAAGGAATCTTAATTGTTTTTATAATAATGTATACAATTATTAATGAAATGTGTTATATCTGAAATGTCGGAGAGAACAAGTGAAATCTATTTACAATTGTTGTAATAGAAAAAGTGGTGCACCTTTTCCAAAAACAAAGCAGATTAAGAAAGCGGTAGTCGCTCTCACCTGTCTATTTTGCAAGACAATCATAGGCCACAAACGTTTGAACTACTCTTCACTCATTATCCGTCTTGAAGCTCATGCCGCCAACTGTTATAAACAATCATGAGCTGACTCCCATTTTCAAATTCCAAAACTACCTCTGGTTGTCAATGAAATATGGGTACTTGTTGGTTGCTGTTACATACTTCACCTACAAATTCTTGTTCCACTTCGTCTTCACTGGCATGTGCATTGAACAAGTGGGATCGCTTTTCCTGTTGTATTCCAATATATAAAATATGTCATTAATTGGTTATATGTTTGTTGAAGTCCGTATTTCCCTCCATGCCATATTATGCGTTTGAAGAAACCACAAAATCCGTATTTCCTTCCACATCAAATCATAAGGTTGAACAAGCCACATATGCTATTGTGATTCCCTCCATCGTTCCTCATTTGCAATCTGTACATCCTTGTAAGTCTGTAAAGATGCATAATCGTCATCACTAATCCTGTGGTACATTATTGTATTCCTCTCTTTCTCCTCCCAATATTACCACAACCAAAAATGTCATTGATTTCTAGTGCCACCCATCCACCTGCTTTTTATCTTTTGGGTCACAGACATCTGTTATTAATTACTGTAATTGTTATTGTTATTTTGGATTTATATAGCGCCTTATATACCATTGGTATGGTCTGAAGGCGCTTGTAGGTTAAACGCCCTTGGGAACCGAAGTTCGGATCAGTAGAGAGAGTAGAGAGAGTCAAAAAGGTGCGTGTGAGCACCTGGTATGTGTGCAGCTCAAGCGGAATCCGTGTAATAGCTGCTTTTTAGCGGTAGGTGTGGTGGTCATCCGCTCTATACACTCATCCACTCTATACACTCATCCACTGTATACACTCATCCACTCTATACACTCATCCGCTTTATACAAACATCCGCTCTATACAATCATCCGCTCTATATATTCATCCGCTCTGTACACTCATCCGCTCTGTACATTCGCCAGGTCTGTACATTCATCTGCTCAAGTGATCTACACACTCTCGGCACTTCCATATTCATCTGTTATCTACACTTATGTGTTCGGTATACTCATCTGCTCTGCACAATTATCCCGTTTACGCTCATCTGTTCTGGACATTCATCTGATTTACGCACTCCTGCGTTCTACTCACTTCTCTGTATTTACGCACCCATACGCGCTCCACGCTTGTCCGTTTTATACACCCAGCCGCTCTACACACTCATCCACTCAACCTGTTCATCCATTCCATACACTCATCCGATCTACATATTCATTCAATTTCCACACTCATTTGAACTATATAGGTATTTGATCTTCTACTCATGTATTCTTCCACTCTGCGCATTCATTTGTTCCACCTGTCTCATCCATTTTAACTACTTCATCCACGCCATTCACTTTCTTTCACTCCGCATGCATTCTGTCCATTTCAGGAGATTAAATCTCTTCACTGTTTCCGTATGATTTAGTCGTATTAACCATTTCACTGTTCTGTACTACTTTATACATTTAATTCTGTTTGTCCTTCTAGTTTATATTAGGGTTTGTTAGCTGTCAGTTTCTCACATCAGGTGGTTTGATGGATTGGTCACATTGAGTTGCTGTAGGTTTGTTTGGGTAAGTTTGGTACGGGTTGTTTTTAGGGGAAGAGCCAGGTTTTCAGCAGTTTGCGGAAAGACGTTAAATCCTCAGTTAGGCGGATGTGGGGTGGGAGTGAATTCCATAGCATGGGGGACAAGGCTGAGAATGATGATCCGCCTAACCTGATTGAGTTTGTCTTTGGTATGACTAGGAGGCCGGCTGAGCTTGATCTCAGGGTGCGTGGGGGGTGGTAGGGTTTTAGCTTGTCTTGAAGGTATTGAGGTCCAGTTTTATGCAGTGCTCGATGGGAGATGCACAAGGTTTTGAAAGTCACCCTTCGGGCTACTGTGAACCAGTGCAGCGTCTTAAGGGCTGGGGAGATGTGGTCTCTTGGGCCGAGCCCAAGAAGCAATTTGGCTGCCGCGTTTTGTGCCCTTTGGAGTTTATTCAGTTGGTACGCATGGATTTCGAGGTATAGGGAGTTTGCACAGTCCAGTCTTGATATAACGATCGATTGGACCACGGAGAGTCTGTTGCGAAAGGAGAGATATGGAAAGATGTGCCTAAGGGTTTTAAGGTGGTAGTGGCAGGACTTTGAGACATTGTTGACTTGGCGCGAGAGTGTTGGCTCAGAGTCAAGGGTGCATCCAAGATTTTTCACTGAGTTGGAGGGGGTTGGTGAGTTGCCCATGGTGGATGGACAGGGTAGTGGGTGTGGAAGAAGTTTGGGGTTGCCACATACCATGATTTCCGTTTTGGAGGGATTTAACAGGAGGTGGCTTTGGGTCATCCAGAGTTATATGTAAAGGAGGCAGGAGGCCAGGTTGGGTCGGGAGTTGGGTTTTGAGTCCAGGAGTTTTAGTATTAGTTGGGTGTCATCGGCATAGTTGTAGCACAGGATGTTGTGCGAACAAATTATTGGTGGGAGGGTGATCAAGTAGAGATTGAACCGGAGGGCGGATAGGCATGCTCATTGAGGGACTCCCGTGTCGACTGGTCGGGCTTGGGAGGTATAGGTGGAGAGTATCGTTATTTGGTATCGATCTTTGAGGAATGAAGCTATCGATTTAAGAGCGATTCCACAAATTCCTAGGGAGTGGAGGCGGTCTAGGAGGATTGAGTGATTGATTGTGTCGAAGGCAGCGGATAGGTCAAGAAGGATTAGTGCTGCGCATCCCGCAGAGTCTGCCGTCATTTTAAGGTCATCCCAGATTGAGGTTAGGGTGGTTTCAGTTCCGTGACAGGCTCTGAAACCTGATTGAGCGGGGTCAAGGAGATTGTTGGCTTCGACAAAGGCATTTAGTTGGGAGTGGGCGGTTTGGTCAATGAGTTTGGCAAGGAATCTGGTGTTTGAGATGGGGCGGTAGTTTTTGGGCTCGAGAGGGTCGAGCGAAGGTTTTTTAATCAGAGGTTTGACATGAACCGTTTTGAATGCATTGGGAAAGATACCAGAGGAAAGGGAGGCATTTATAATGGATCTTGTGTGTTCACCTGCGCATGTGGAAGCGAACATTTCTTTGAGGGTTGTGGCTGGGCAAGGGTCCAGCGGTGAGCCAGATGGTTTGCATGCAGATAGAAGTTTGAGGAATTGCTCTGGTGATATTGGACTAAAGGATTCGAACGTTGGTTGCGTAGTGGTCGCAGCTGGTGGGCCGTTCGGTATGTGAAGGGCATTGCTTGGTGGATGTAAGAGAGCCAGTTTGGTGGCTGGAGTATTTGTTCTTTCGAGAGCTGTGGTGAAAAAGTGGAGGGAAAGTGAGTCACACAGTGATTGTGAGGGAGTCGGAACGGTCGTGTTGCAAGCCGGATTGGTGAATTCGGAGATGATTTTGTGGAGTTCTTTGCTTGGGTTTTTGCAGTTTAGGATTTCGGGAGTTGTAGTGGGGTTTTTTTGCTTTCCAGATTTCGGTATTGTACTGATAAAGGTGTCGGGCCAAGGTGGCCCTGTTCTCTTGGGTTTTGTCCTTCTGCCATTTGCGTTCTAGGTATTTATATAGTTGTTTAGTGATCTTCAACTCAGGAGTGAACCATCTGGGGAAGAGGCCAGTTGTTTGTTGAGTTGGCAGGTAGGTGGTGGAGACTGGAGGAGTGCGTCGGCTAGGTCCGGGATGATTATTAGTTTTTTCCAGCATTTGCGTAGATTTCGGAGGTTCAGATTTGAGTACGGGAAGGGGGTCGGGTGAGTGAATGGCGAACGAGAGAATGTAGTGATCGGACCAGAGGATAGGGGTGGGGGGCTTTAAATGAATCAGGGTGTTGGAGCTAAAGATGGCATCGAGGGTGTGTCCTTTATAGTGAGTTGGGCCGTTTATGTGGGGTTGGAGGTTAATTGTGTCCAAACCGTCAACCAGATAGTGTGTCATAGGGTTGGTGGGGATGTCGAGCCATATGTTGTGGAAGGAAAGAGAGCAAGAGTGGATGTTGAATATGAGAATGAGGGAAATGTATATATACTCGCAAACTAGGGGTGACATACTTGGTTGTTGCACATGGAAATGTGAGGAGTTGGAGTCATGTATTGACTATTTCTTTGTGTCGAAAAACTTTAGAGAGATGTTGGAGAGTTTCTCAATTATGCCCCAGAAATGTAGCAACTATGATTTATTGGCTATCTGTATTTCGGTGTGGGAGATGGAAAGTTACCAGAAAAAAATGGGAGAGGTTGAATCAGGATGGGGGGGATAACCGTTTGAGATTAAAACAGCAGGACGTGACCAAAGTGACAAGTCAATACAGGGCTCAAATCCTTGAAGATACCAATAAAGTGGAATATTTGGGAATCTTGAAGGAATTCTATCAAAAAGGTAAACATAAAGTAAAGGAGAACTGAGTACAAAAACATGTGTATGACCGGGAACTAGCAAAAAGCAGAAGATTGATGACAACAGATATAAGAAACAACCAAAGTGATACATTAGAAAGGATAAGGAAAGTGCGACAGAAATACAAAAACTGGTGTAAGAGTTCAAAAATGATCAGAGCACAAAACGATGCAGAACATATCCTTAAGTCGGTCTCTGCCAAAAATTCAAAGCATCTCTGTGAATTAATTACCAAGGGAGGAGTCTTCCATCAGGCCACCTCCCTGAGTCTGGTATCAGAAAGTGACTGGGTGCTGCATTACTCCTTCCTTTTTTAGGCCGGTGCAAGAGGCCAGAAAAAACCTCAGCGGCAAAACCAGCAGCAATCACCAGCGGTAACCCGCAGCAGGGGGTTGGGGTTGATACCACCACTACTCCCTCCCTAATTTTTAACCAGTCCAAACATATGTTGACCAAAGCAGAAGACATTTTGCAAAAGGGCCTATCATTTATTCCAACAGCTCGATATGACCCTTTGCAGACTAGAGTGGAATGCACGCAACTCCTGTGCAAGATCTGTTTGAAGCTATTCTTTGCAGACAACAGTTATGACCAATGAGATGTCACAGGGCTATGTCCTCCTTTCCAATTCTTTCATACTTCCTGCTCAAACTCGGCTGACTTGATCACATTTGAGCAGGCTTTACTAAAAAAGATCGGCAAGCGTTAGACGAATATTCCTTTTATTCACAACAACTGCACTAAACTACAACTAGTAGCCCTCACTGATCTGGCCAACAACATCGAGATTACCATCAAACCAGCTGACAAAGGTGGGGCCATTGTCATTCAAGATACCACAGACTACATCAAGATGGTAGAAGCCCTCCTCTGTGACAATACCAGCTATCGTGTCCTGTCTATTGATCCCACGGCCAATTTACAGGCACTTGTCTCACCGATAATTGAGGAAGCAGAGGCGGATGGTTATATCAGTCCAAGAGAAGCTACTTTCCTTAGACCTACGCACCTTCGTACACCAGCCATGTATGCACTGCCAAAAATCCACAAAGGCCTTTCTCCTACCCCTGGTCATCCGATAGTTTCAGGAATCAGCACCATCCTGAAAATCTGTAACAGTATGTGGACTATTTCATCAAAAACAAAATTCCCAAGATGCAAACTTTCATCAAAGATTCTACCTCTATGCTTGTCTCACTTGACTCTTTGGAATTCAAATCTGATCGAGACTGGTTGACTATTGACAGCGAGTAGTATACAAGAATTCCCCAAGAAACATTGTCCATGCTGCGCCTTTTGCTAGAATCTGGAATTGACCTCCATTGAGTACCATCTGGCTTTACAGCCAATTTGGCCAAAATTGCACTAACCAGGAATTTTTTCCTGTTTCACAACAACTTCTACCAGCAAGTCTCTGGCACGGCCTTGGGAGCCACCTTCGCCCCTAGCCTGGCCAACATGTATGTGGATTATTTTGAATGTAGCCACATATACCCAAACACCAACCCTTTCTGTGGGAATCTGCTCATCTGGTGTAGATACATAGATGATATTTTTGCGATTTTTAGAGGCACGAAGCACGAACTGACCGTGTTCCATCTGTGGCTTAACAATGAAAATCCTCATCTCAAATTCACGTTGGAAATGGATAAACAAGAAACATACTTTTTAGACTTAGCCATTTCAGCATCTGATCGGGGGGCTCATACCTACCTTCAACTCTCTCTTCCTAAATATCTTCCTTCTCAAGCCCTTCTCTCATCCGCCTCCAACTCCTTCAGGGTCAGTCACCCCCCAAAGAACGAGTTGGTGGAAGATCTTTTCCTCTGCTGGGGCCTCCCTCTGGAACAGCCTCCGGGCCTCCCTAAAAGGTGAGGAGAATCATCTCTGGTTCCGGAGACACCTCAAAACCTTTCTGTTTGCTTCTGCTTTTTTTCCTTCTCTCTCCTGCTGAATTCCTGGTTGAATCTGACATTGCACTGGTTACCTGGCCATCTTCTGATCTATGTCCCAGGTCCCCTCCCCTGTCAGTTTCACACCTGCACTGCCTTCCTGGCAACCCCCGCACTTTGGGACTGTTTCTGTATCCCTACAAGTCCCACTACCAGCACTTGACACCTGATGTCTGCACTTACTCTTGCACTTGCCACTTGCTGGCTGTACTTTTACTTATTGTTACTTATTTATCCCATGTACTGCACTTTCCCACTTCCCCCTCCCATGCACTTGCGTGATCTAAAGGACACCTGGCCTAGTAGGATCGTTGTTCGTCTTCCCTCTGTTCCCCCTCCTTTGCCTCCTTGTGCCTTGAAACACTTGTGTATAGGCGTGTTACAAATGCCATATCATATCTAAGGTCTACAAAACGATGATGGACAGAAACTCTCTCATGTGTTATTCCAGCTTCCACCCACAGGCACTCAAAGACAATCTCCCCTTCGGTCAGTTTCTTAGGTATCAGATGCTGTGTACTAAGACTACTGACTACACAGCCAATGCCAAAGCACTTAAAGAACAGCTAACCCAACATGGATACCCATCCAGAATTGGCAACCAAACCTACAAAACAGCCAGGAACATCGCCTGGGCAGTTACTCTTGAACAACAAGAAAAAACAGATGAGAGCACTGGTTTTACGGCTGTATTCAGCTACTCACCCCTTAATAATAAAATTAAGACAGAAAACAAGACGTTGTGGCCCATTCAAAACACTGGCAAACGGCTCCTTACCGACACCCTGGTTTACCTTGAAAAGGAGGCAGAATGTCAGAGAAACATTGGTCAAGACCTTACCTGTAGGTGATCAAACTTATGTCCTGGCCCAATCCACCATATAGAATACTAACCCACCCACTGGCCACTCTCCTTGTGGCCAATGTTCTATGTGCACCCAGACCACAAGAAGCACTACAATAGACATTGGATGGCATATCCCATGGGTGCAAAAACAGTTCACCAACTGGAACACCAGACCTGCCCCTGCCATCGGAAATAAATAAGGATGACCATACGAGAAGTCAGGAAGCACATGACTGAACTTTGTTCATGCATCAGAACAGGCAAACTGTTGGCACTACTTGTCCCACATTTCTGGACTGAGGGTCACACTCCTGATGACTTTAAATGGACCATACTTGAGAGAATCAAGCCCCCCATATGTGGAGGTAATTTCTATGATATCCTGTTCAGGCAAGAGTAGTAGACCTAATAAATTCCATTCAGTGGAAAGAACTGGCAGTGCTTGCACGCTAATCAACATTGTTTTCTACAGACATCTCTCTCTTGACACACCCACTTCTCTAGAGATCCTTAAATGGTCCTTCTGCGCCCCAAAAGGACCTGAGGTTGGATGTCGACACATGTATTTACCACCCTCCATCATCATTATCAACCGGATCTCATTGTACCCATGGTTGCCCACACAGTCTAGGCCATTATTGCACATCAGATGGCCCCCAAGATGGCATTGCTACATGAGATAGACATACCGCCTTCATGCTCTCACATTGAAGACACAGCTATATCCACCTTCCATCCAGCTATCCACTCTCATGGTCCTCCTCAGCCCGCCTCCCAACCCTCCCGCACCCGTGATTGGCTGACTCCCGGGACTTAAAGGTTCCTCCCAGGGCAGCCCTCTGCCCGGCAGCCCCTCGGTTAAGGACCCCAAGGCAAAGGGCGGCTCCAACAAAGGGGGCTCTGGGAGGTGTCAGCAGGAGTCCACAGGGGAAGCCAAGGAAGCCAGCAGCCAATAGACACCAACAAAACCATGAGTGTGGCATGGGTCGGGGGCAGAGCAATCACTCTGCTCCAGAAAGCCCTAGCCACTCTACCTTGCCTCTCCATAACATAGACTGCCATAGTTTTACAACTTGCATGCCTAGAGAGATTTCTTGACTTCAGGCTAAATCCATTCTTTGATGGACTATAAATGTTGCATTGCACAACGCACTAACATACACGCCGATGTTAGAATGTGCCACACTCTTCTGAAATCTTAACCTTAGAATGCGTCACATGTGATTGTTAGCATATGCCACACCTAGATGGAATTCTTAAGTTTAGTCTGCGCCAAATCTAGACAGGAATGTGATTGTTAGCATATGCCACACTTAGATGGAATTCTCAAGCCCATCCCGCGTCGCATCTAGATAAAATATGATTGTTAGCATATGCCACACTTAGATGGAATTTCAGAAATGTGATTGTTAGCATATGCCACACTTAGATGAATACTCAAGTTTAGTCTGCGCCAAATCCAGACAGAAATGTGATTGTTAGCATACGCCACACTTAGATGAATACTCAACTTTAGTCTGCGCCAATTCTAGACAGAAACTTGATTGTTAGCATATGCCATAATTAGATGGAATTTCTCAAGTTTAGTCCACGCCGAATCTAGACAGAATATAACTCTTAGCATATGCCACACCTAGATGGAATTCTCAAGCTTAGCCCATGTTGCATCTATATAGAAATATGAGTGTTAGCTTATGCCACACTTAGATGGAATTTCAGGAATGTGATTGTTAGCATATGTGATTCTTAGCATGCACCACACTTAGAATTCTGAACCTAGCTTGTCTCGCATCTAGATAGAAATGTGACTGTTAGCTTGTGCCACACTAGTACAGAAATCTGAACTTTAGCTTGTGTCGAATCTAAATAGAAAAGTAACTGGTAGCATGTACCGCACCTAGATGGAATCCCACAATTGCAAGGACAGCAATGCTAACTAACCAACCAACTAACAATTCCATCCCTCTGCATACACTTCTCAAACTATAACCAAACACAACCTCAAGCCTTAAACGCAGCAATCCGCACAAACTTCACAACAATGCAACAACAAAACAAACCAGAAATAGACTTGCACAACAGTACACGACGACTACGGACCATGAAACACCCCAAGCCCAGCCAACGGACCCACCGGGCTGAGGCTGCCAACAGCACATCACTGCTCTCTTGCACTTTTCCACCTTATTCCCACTAACCCACCTCTTCTCCTCCCCTTTTTCAAAGCCGCCAGAGCGCCAGAGGACCACTTCGGTGGTGATAGTGCGCGGTACAAATGTCATTTAACATTAACATTAACATTCATTCAGCAACTATATACATGCATCTCCAGCAAGTTCAAAATGCCCCCCCCCCCACTCCATGCAGGTGTGCAATCCCTTCATATGCATAACCATACATCAATTTTAATGATCCAGACACACGGGTTGTCCAACTGCCTTTGGAGTTGGTCATCCAGTGCGCAAAGATAACCTCAGCAGACAGCTGATCCCAGAGCCTAGGATATACTGCACACTGCTCCCCCTGCTTAAATTCATTCCAAGGCACACTTATTTGTTCAACCACGCACTGGCAGTTCTACGCCCCTCAGAAGCATGTAAAGATTCAACAATGGGCACTAGAGTGGCCTGCCCTGTTAGGCCCTTCACTTACAATGGCCACCACATTTCACTTGTATCGCTCAAGTTCTGATCCGCCATTCAAACCTACTCACCTGCCTTTCTGTGACGTATGCCGAAGAGCTGTTTGTTTAGTTCACGTCTGCCGGGTTTACTATCCTTCTCACTGGCGGACGGAGCAGACTGCACCTTTTCCGACAAAGCCTTTGCGGAACACACTGATCAGGTATGCACATGTACACCCAACAGGGCTCTCCCACATTAATGCGATCATTCTGCACCATACAGTGTCATACCCCTCTTGTCCGGTCCTTATCTCCTTCTCCTCCAGAGGAACAGTGTGCTCTGACACCACGTTATCTCTGATCTCTCGTCAAGCACCTCAATAAAACAGGTGGGCATTTTTTGCATACAAAGTGTTTGCTGTATTCTACTGGATTTAAGTGAATACTAGGTATTCCAAAGCCTTAATAACAAGTGGACATGTCTGTAGACTGTCAAATTAGTCCCTTTAGAGGCCACCTTTCCTTCCACCCCTTCCTTCCTTTCCTTCCAACAGGCTTATTTCACCACCTTACCCCCTTCCTTCCACCCCTTTCCTTTCTGTACTAGTGCAAGCGCACCACCACTAAGCTATGTGGCAACGCATATACATATGCCATACATGTAATAGATTCAATCATTCATCCTTGTAACAATATGATATAATAGTTGTTCAACATCAGTCTAGACTAAACTATGGGTTTATTAATAGCCAGGTTTCCGTCTTTGTTTTTTGTATCCTTATAGGGGACGGAGCAGCTTGCCTATGCTGCCTATTTTTTGAGGCACGCCGGAAGACAGATATATCACAGAACACACAGTAATGGTCCTGAAAACGGTGGTTAAACTCACATAAACCATTGAAACTAGTCGACCACCTTGGTCATGGGTGTTCCCATGACCATTCAGATATCCCTGACAACAATGGGGGATACAACCAAATAGAGATAACATCAAAAACTCACACAACGTGACACTTTTAAGGTGTCCAATAGATATGGGTACATTTTTATACACTAATTCATCAAACACAACCATTTGCATGTGGCATATTTGACGCCCAAGGGTGAATAAAATATGTATGGAAATCCCATGGCCAAACAATGCTCATTAGCTGTTTCAACCATATCTAATAATCAGTCTTGTTCTCCAAAATAGCCAATTGGTTGTGTTTTTTAGGTTGCTCTGTTGCGTATGAATCTTATTGAGTTTTTACATACCCATACAATTGGTAGTGATGAGGAACAGCTTCATCTTCATCTATCCCTGTTAGATAGGCATGGCACCATTCGCCATCTAGGGGTAGGCACTCCCGTTAGGGTCAGAGTAGTCTTCCTCCAGGGACAGATAGCACATTGTATTCCCATTTGTTTTGTTCAATATTTGACAGTTAAGTTTGCATTAACCTGTTTCTCCCTAAGCACCGTTTATGTTGTGACATAAGACTGTTGATTAACAGTTAAGGAAGGTATTTGTTCTCCCAGAATATCTCTGAATTTACCCTGTTATTCACTGCTGCACTACTCCTCCTTGTTTGCAGATCCAGGGTGGGTGGGTGGTTGGTGGTGAGAAAGGGGACCCGTAACCTGGGATTTTGCATTTGATGACCACGATGTAATTATGATGGTAGGAAATCTGAGCTCCTCGCAAGCTGCAGGGCCAGATGGCCTGTCAAACCAAGAGCTGAAAAAAAAAATAAAGAGCATTGGAGGAAACTGTTAGTGACCATGTTTGCTCAAATTATGGTAAATAAAGAAATCCCAGTGTCATGGAGGAGGGAACTGTTATTGACCATGTTTGCTCAAATCATGGTAAATAAACAAATCCAAGTGTCATGGAGAGAGGCTAACATTGTGCCTTTTTTCAAAAAAGGTGATAGGACCGGGCCTAGAAAATATTGCCCCATTGCATTGCTTGATTCGATTGGGAAGCTCTTTGCGACAGTCAAGTTGAGAGATTTAAGAGCATGGGCAGAGAAGAGCGGGATCATAGACCCGAGACAAGGGGCTAGGTACCGCTTTTAACCTCTTTATTAGTAATCTTCTTAAAGGGAGGAACTTGGAAACAGGACATGTCTCTACCAGGTGTTTATAGTGTTTATGGACCTCAACCAGGTGTTTGATGGAATCATTAGGGAAAACCTTTGGCCCAAGTTGATGGCCTGGCAGTGAGGGACTTGGCCGAAGCCATTGAAGTCCTGTATACAAACACTTGTGTCAGGATTAGATTATCGGAGAAAGGTCATCTCTCATAAGAGATTCCCATGCTTTGAGCTTAGGTTTAAAGCAAGGATGTGCCTTAGCACCCCTGCTTTTCTGCTTATGCATTGCAGATCTGTCGGACTCGCAAAAAGAGGTAAAGGACTTCCAAAATTAATGGCACTGAGGTGCTGTGGATTCTTTTTGCAGACAATCTAGTTTTTTTTTAGCTCAGATGCCGATCGGACTGCAGAGAAGGATAGGGGCTTTTGAGGAGCTTTTGAATGAGAACGGCATGAAAATCAATGTGGCCAAGTTGAAAATTGTGACTATGAAGTCGGTTTGTAAAAAGAAGGAGGGAAGATTCATATGGAAGGTAGGAGCTATACCATTAGAAATAGTCAAGTCTATGATATAGGTGGGGGTGATACTAAATAGGAGTCGGAATGAAAGTGGCCATTACCAGCACCTATGATCTAGGCTTATAACATTAACAAATCAGTGAAGGTCCTTTAATCTAAAATTTAACAAATTCACAATGATTCCAATAATATCCTCCTATAAACAAAAGGTAGCTCAAATCCTAATGTATGGATCAGAGGCTTTTTCCATCTATCTTGGACAGTTTGGGAGAAATTAGGAGGATATTTTTAGAGGAAAGTGCTGAGAGACCCAAATGCACTCCCTATGAGCGCTGTCAGGCATGAACTTAAATTGCAATCGCTGGAATCCATGGTGATGTGGAAAACTATGGCTCTCTTTAGGAAATGTGCACAGTATACATTAATAGCACCATTTGCAGAAGACAAATCTTGCAAGCTCTAACTGACTGCGCTTTTCTACTGAGGAGAACATGATTTATATTGATTTTAATTTAAACAGAATTAAACCAGTAATTAAATCAATCTATTAATTGCAAAAAGTACTTCTAAACATGCACAGTGTCAATATAGAGACTTTTCAAACTTCTGTGATGGTGAATGAATTCACACAGCAGCACAGAAACATACTTCAATGAAGAAGCTTATAAAAAAGAACAACAAAAAACAATTGCCGTAGACAATAATGTTCGAGGATATGGAATGGTGGCATACACCATTATGTCAAAAGAACCCTTATAGAAAAAATGTACCCAACACACTTTGACCCAAATGCTCCTTTCACTCAAAAAAACTGTCCAGTGTAGAAATTGACATGCAGCTCAATGTATAAGGTATGCAACAAATCCTTTAAATCATTATGACAATTCCTCAATCACTAGGGGAAACAGAAGACAAAAGTAAAATGAAAACTTTACAAACCATAGACTCCTGTCCAGTGCACAGCCACACTGGTTTGCATGGACATTCATTAGCCAATCCATTGCCATCCTCTGCCCCCTGGACCTGTTTTGAGTAGTTTGCAATTGGAAATCCACAGGGACACCCTCGACATGCCTAAGGCTGTTAAAAAAACCACGGACCGGCAGCGCAAGCAAAGGTTTACCACGGAGAAGCTAATAATGCTCACACAGACCCTTGCTGCTAATGCCGCTGTGGTCTTTTAAAGCGACATGCGTCGGGAGACCCTTATACGAAAGAAGGCAATCTGGGAAGAGGTTGCCTTGAAAGTGAGTGCTGTGGGCACCACTACCCGCAACGTGCGTGAGTGCAGAAAGCGGTGGGATGATCTCCGCCTCCGGGTCAGAAGCATCCTGTCTGCAAACCACAACATTGCCACAGCAGGTGGATCTGATTCGCCCATTAAATTAAAGGAGTGGGAAGAGACCTGCGCCAACCTCATTGGAGTGGAATCAATAGAGGGAGTCGGGACAATGGAGCATGGCGTGGCAACCACTTCAGATAGAGGTGAGTGTACACATGAAAGTATGCACTGTGAATCTTCAGGTACCCCCAAATGTGAGCCCAGATCCACCTCATGGATGCCCAAACATCCACACATGCATACAACCCTGGCCATGTCAGTGTCAAACCCAAACACACACACATGCACACATCACCAGAGACAAGTGCCACACACAACCATGCATGGATGAGCCACTGAACTGACACATCACCTGCATCCTTACCAATGAATTCCAAATGCCCACAACTGCATTATTAAAGTATACTGCATTAAGTACACAGAACAGTAACCAATGCCATCCCCCTCTTTGTCCCCGACAGGCTCACATACAGACAGTGAGGATACTGGCACTGCATCTCAGGCACCCCATGCGAGTAAAAAATGAAGGGCACAGGACACAGAGGACACCCCCACGACATCAAGGGGCAAAGGTAGAAGAGTCCACATGCAGAGTGGCAAACATCGGTGGAGCACCACTGCCAAGATGCAACTGTCCACACCACCAACAACTGCCCCACCTCCTGAGGTGACCCACCACCACACATGCCAGCCATGGAGGGCCCACCCTCAGCTGCAACTAGTTCCACAGGAGAGGCAGCAGCCACTGCACCACTCTCAGATGTGAAGGATTCGACAGATTTCCACATGGAGATGCACACCCCATACCCCCCTGGGACTCCCGAGCCATCACCACAGCAGACACCTGGGTCCAGTGTCCCTGGCGAGGACAACATGGGAGGTTTCAGGAGCCCACCAGTGGCTTCATCTGTTGTCCTGGTTGCATCAGAAGGTGCAGCAGCCACACCACCAGAACGCAACAGTGCCCTCGACCCGGCCAGCATCAGCCAGCGCCAAGAGCACATAACTGTGCTGGTTGGGAAGCATGTGGAGGAGGCTGCCCGTCTCAGGGCAGAGATTACCGAGACAGCCAGGCACTCCAGGGAGGCGATAGAGGCCTGTACAAACAGGCTGCGTGGGGAGATTGTGCAATTTAGGGATGTCCTCACACGGATAGCGGACGCAATGGACCGCCAGTTCCCACCACCACCACCACCAGGACAGTCAGCCACTTCCTCATCTGCCAGTTCGAGGCAGACAAGCCCCCTCCGCCACTCCTCACGCACCACCAGGCGCATGTCTAGCCAGCCTCCTAATGCTGGTGGTGGCAATGGCAAATAGGGAAGGCATGGTCAAGCTTCCACGTGTATAGCTTGACGACAACAATGTGCCAGACACATAAGGAACTGTTGTGGGGGGAAGGGTGTTTTTGGGCAGTTGTGGGGGGTCGGGGGAAGGGTGTTTTTGAGCTGTTGTGGGGGGTGGGGAGGAAGGGTGTTTTTGGGCTGTTGTAGGGGGTGGGGGGAAGGGTGGTGTTATGTTTGGGGGACATGCACTCTTACATCTTTACATTTCTTAATACACTGGTGTTTGATCCATACACAGGCTTGGACTTCTTCATTGTGCATGTGTACTTTATTGGTGACACTGTCCATTGTGCGCTTCCAAACAGACACCAGTGCATTACTACCCATATCCATTCCTACAAAAAGAAAAAATGTAACTCAGAATATTTGGTTGATCAGATGCTGTCTCACAGCACGTACCTCCTGGCCATCCCATCTTGCATGACGTGCATCCCCATCAACTCCGTCCTCATCACCATCATCATCCTCATCAGGTGCTTCTATTTCTACGTCAGGGGGCAGTGGCACATTCCGTCTGATACACATATTGTGCAGCATGACACATGCCATGGTGATCTTGGCCCACCTTCTCATGGCCATACATGAGAGCGCCACCAGACCTGCTAATGCACCTAAACCGTGTTTTCAAAAGGCCAAAAGTCTACTCCATCACGACGCGGGTACGGGTATGTGCACGATTGTAGTCCGCTTCGTGCCTGTTCTGTGGGTTCCGTACAGGGCTAAGCAGCCACCTATTCAGGGGATAGCCGGCATCACCTGTATGGGGGGATGAATGGGGTCTGGTTACTGTTCACCTCAAGAGCGGCCTGTTCATATCACACAAATTGACTTTTCATTGTGATTGAAGTCCACAATTAACAGCATGCATGCAGACGATATGTGTGATTGCAATGTGCAAAGTTGAGCTCGACTCTGCAAGTGAACATGCCCCATTGATGCCTTCTTAAGTAATTGACATGTCCTGGGTGAAGCCCGATCTTACGTGTCCCTAGGCCCAGGCAGAATTGATACCACACTGCTAGTGTACTGCCATTCAAACATTTATGTTGCCATGCTGAGAGGCATCACTTCAGTGGTGCTATAGGTGTGTCGTACAATGCTATGGGTAGGGGGGATCCCTTTGCATGCACTCAAGGGCACATTGCATTATTGTGGTTGTGCAGCGCTGATTCTGTATGACTGTCTCGACGGCATGTAGGAGACTTGTGTATTTTGTGGTGTTGAATGTTGTGAATGTGGATGTGGATGGATGTTTAATGTTTCTAGACCTAGATTTCTCGCTATGTTGTGTAGCTTATACTTGCATGTTGGTTCATCTCAGGTAGATTGCGGCCTTCCCAGATGGACATTGGTGTACATGTGTATGTGCCTTTGTCCTACGGACGACAAGCTACACCAAGTTGGAGTATGTATCTCCCCCCCAATCACACCCAGTTGGAGTATGTATCTCCCCCCAATCACACCCAGTTGGAGTATGTATCCCCCCAATCACACCCAGTTGGAGTATGTATCCCCCC
Organism: Ambystoma mexicanum; assembly: GCF_040938575.1. Taxonomy (NCBI): domain Eukaryota; kingdom Metazoa; phylum Chordata; class Amphibia; order Caudata; family Ambystomatidae; genus Ambystoma; species Ambystoma mexicanum. The sequence goes on along the minus strand of NC_090930.1, from coordinate 1,244,085,319 downwards.
AATCACACCCAGTTGGAGTATGTATCTCCCCCCCAATCACACCCAGTTGGAGTATGTATCTCCCCCCAATCATACCCAGTTGGAGTATGTATCTCCCCCCAATCACACCCAGTTGGAGAATGTATCTCCCCCTCAATCACACTGCCATGTGCTTGCCCTGCTACTCACCAAGTAGCCACAAACGTTGTCCGGCTTGTCTCTCCATGTAGCGTGGGATGGTTGAGTTCCGCAGGACCATGGAATCATGGGTTGATCCGGGAAATCGGGCACAACAATGTGTGATTATCTTGTTTGCGTCACATACTATTTGGACATTGATGGAGTGGAATGGCTTCCTGTTTCGGTAGACAACTTCATTGTGATGTGGGACCACCAATTCCACATGGGTACAGTCGATGGCCCCAATGCAACTTGGGATGCCTGCCAGTGAATAGAAGCCAACTTTGGTGTTTGCAATCTCCTGGGCAGTCCGTGGCATGAATATGTGTTCAGGTGCATGCCTCAGGAGGGCATCAAGTACCTGGTTCAGAGTGCGTGAGAATACTGGTTGTGAGATGCCATGCATGTGCCCCACTGTATGCTGGTAGGTGCCTGTGGCCAGGAAGTGGAGCAAGGTCACCACCTTTAGTAGAGGGGGGGTGGCAGTTCTGATGTCTATGAGGCTCACAATGTCATCATGTATCATGTCCACGATGCTGGTGATGGTATCCTGGTCCAGACAATACAGGGTGGGTATCTGTTCAGGGGTTAGGTTAAATGGACTGGCTCTGATCCTGGGGATTGGTGGCTGCCTCTGTGGTATGACTAGGTGCTGTGGTGGTGCTTGCTGTGCCTGTCTTGCCCTCCTCCTCCTCCTCCTCCTGTGTCTCCTCTGTGCTGCCTGTTGTTGCTGCTGCACTGCAATCATGTACTCCAGCTCATGTAATGCTGCTAGTATTGGGACCATCTTGGTGTGGGAAGGGGTGTGTGAAGGGGTGTGGTGTGCTCCTTTTGTGCTGCCACAGTGTCCATTGCCTCCACCTGTGCTGATTGTGTCCACCTGTGGCAGGTGGGAACACTGCTCCGTTCTCTTAACGGGTGGTTCGTGATGCCGGTATTAGAGCCATGGCGGTAAGGGATTTTGGGGGCTTTACCATGCCACTATTGGCATGTCCGCTTGGCTTGTGATGGTGTGCTATTAGCGGCACAGCGTTATATACGGGATGGAGGGTAGCGCGCACGCGGACTAGCTGCTATTACTGGCACCGTACTTAGCGGTGCCGCTAATAGCGGTGAGCCGGGTCGTAATTGGCATGGAGATTTAACGTTACCAGTATTCCATTACCGGTAACGTTAAATCCCTACCGCCTACCGTGTAATGAGGCCCAAAATGTTTAAACTCTAGGAGTGCAACAGCCAATAGATCAATCTTTGATTATACTCGCTCATGTTGTGCCAACAAAAGACAAATAAAATTGGCAACAACTAGTCAACTTAAACAAAGTTAGACAAGCCCTACAATATCTAAAAGAAAACAATGACTACTACAATGATAGTAACATAGAAAGAAATTGAAGAGAAACATCTCAAATTATTAAAGACTAACCAACTGGCCAATTTGAACATGCAAATCATGTTCTGCAGCCAACATTTTAGGCCAGTATACAATTCACCCATTACACGCAAAAGATTCAATTGATGAGGCATTAGAAACAAATCAAATGCATCAAGCCAAAGGATCCCCAATGAGCAAATAGGAAAAAAGTGTAGTAGCATGTTCTTTTCCTCTACTTTTTCCTACAGGAAAAGGAGGAAAATATGCTGAAAGGTCTGCTTAAAACAGTGCATCAGAATATCGCTCTTTAAGAATGTATTCTGAAGACCCCAGATTCAGACAAAATGTTGAATACATGTTCCACCTCCTCTTCAAAAGTGAACTAGCAAATCTGTGTTATAGAGTTGCACACACATTAAAAACAAACTCTAACTTTTTATACATATCCGCTACCTAACTGCTTCAAAAAATAAAGACAAAGTATTGCAGTCAACTATCACTAATATCTTGGCAAACATGCATGGTACAAAAGAATACTGGTTCCGCCGTCACGCTGATGTACTTTGTATGCTAAGGAACTTAGGCCCACCCACATGGTTTGTTATTTTATGTTGTGGAGTATGCATGGGATTACTTGCACGACTTGCTATGCACGGCAAACCAAAAAACACCAGGAGAACTATGTTCTCTTGACCATGTCAATGTTGCAAGGTACTTTCACCATCGCTTCATTGCCATGCTACATATTATCTGCAATAAAACTACCCCTCCGCTCAAAGTGCAACACTTCTTTTGGAGAAAAGAAAATCAATCCAGAGGAGAACCACACATCTGCATGCTTTTGTGGATAAGAAAAGGCTCCAGAATATGGGCATGATAGTGATAGCACTGTTTTACAGTTTATTGAAAAATACACCACCTGCAACAAATCTTAAGTAACCACAGATAGTGACCTACATATTCAAGTGTTAAGCTTCCAAAAATACGGGCAAATACTGCTGATGAAGATACAAAAACAAAGGCAAATACTATACCAAATGTCGCTTTGGCTTCCCTAGACCAGTTTGCAAAAAAGGTCAAGTAAATAGCTTGATGATTTCTGTTAGACACAGCGTAAAAAGTCAAATCCCCTAAAGATACATACAACATTAAAAGGGATGGAGCATCCAAGTACATCAATGATTACAATCCAATCATTGCCCTCTCGTGGAATGCAAAAATAGACATACAATAAATTACAGACAATTCCACTGCAGATATGCCACAGCCTATCTCACCAATGCTGAGAAAACAGAGCTGAAAGACATGTAGGATGACATATCATCTGACAAAACACTATAACAAAAATGTAACAGCCTTGGTATAAATAAATCTCTCCCTTAGACAATGCGGGGACTACAAAGCTGCAGACTGTTTAACAGGTACAGCCATATCTAAACACACTGTGTGGCTAAACCTTGGTCCAGCTTCATCCCGTAAAAGAGTACTAAAATCCTACCAAGAGAATGAAAACATAGCCACAAATGATGCCAACAGCCAGGAATTTTTTTAAAAAAATAACTATTTAATTGACACATGCTACCAAAACAGAAGTACTGCTTTGGAGAACATGTGTCTGTACGACATTACCCAAAACTACACCTACAAAAACAATGTCAACCAAATATTCAGTCTCACCTTGTGAAGGAAGCCTAGTGAAACTCACCAAGCCCAGTCTGATTAATCATATAAAGTTACCATTTAAATCTCCACAACATAAAGAACTATATTACATGGCCCTACTCCAACTTCTTAAACCTTGTAGAAAAGAGAAATAATTATTAGGTGCCTTTGATTCACTTGAAGCTGCATTCAAAGCAAATGAAAGCAGTATAACAAATGACAATTTCAAACAATACAACCAAATGTTGGACAATGAACGCCAACAAGAAGAAGAAACTGAAGCTCAACTAGATAAATACAATCCTGAGGGCAGTCAACCTTCCCTTAAAGGAAGTCAAGAGCCACTTGGAGAACCACCCATTCTAAATGAAGCAGAAATAGCCATGACTGAGGTAGAAAATACCATGTATCCTTACAAACAATCTGAAGAAGACTTGTCAGTGCTCGAATCATAGCTAAATGATGAACAATTCATCATTTAACTAGAAGTCAATCACTACATTGAACATGGTTTTAAACTTGAAACTAAAACCTGTTGCTGTAAACATTATAAACCTCTGCTAATGTATGCAAGTGGTGAAGCTGGTTCTGGTAAAGTATTCTTACTGAAAATAATCTGCAAATGTCTACAAAACTTAAACATCAACCTTTCGTCTGTAGTAACAGCCCCCACAGATTTAGCTGTCTACATCATAGGACATGTAACGTTAAACCAACTATTGCTCGTCCCCATAGAACACCAAAACAAATTAGGATACTGCTAATTATCAGCAGAAGGAGCTAGTGAATTATGCACAATTCTAAAACAAATGAAAGTGCTCCTGATAGATAAAGTATGCATGGTTTCCAACCTCATGTTGCCTTTAATTCATCTCAGAATGCAAGAAGTCCTGAAAACCAACTATGGAAAACTGTTTGGTGAAAAACATGTTATTGTTTTTGGAGACCTCGTACAGTTAACACCAGTGGAAGGTCAACCTATTTTCAAATCAGGACACAAACAATGCCACAATACCATCAGCAGCATTGGAAATGTAAATCTCTGGCAACATTTTCTTTACAGAGAACTATCTCAAACCATGCGTCAGTCTGCAGACCTCACCTATGCTAAAATTAAAAAAAAACATTATAACTGGTCTGCTTACTAAAGATGCAAAATCCATATTAAATAGTAGACTAATCCATGAGCTATATGGACGAAACACATCTGATCCTGATGCCATGGAACAATTATTCCAACAAAATCTAAAAAGCATGTCCTTAATGCCAGACTTAATGCCAACCCTTGCCAGCTGTGGTCAATTAAAGGAATGGTTTGGTCCAAATTTTGTATTGCCCCTACGGGTCGGCCATGTGTTTTTAAGCCTAAGTCACTCGATTTTAGAAACATTTCCCATGGACCTTACCCAAGTTTTCGTCCATTAAACGCACGCAAATACAGGCACCAGGGAGCTGCCATTTTGTGATAATCCTATCATTTCCCCCATCGCCCTGGCTGATCTGCTTTTGCGGCACAAAATCATATCCCCCGCCCCTGAGCCTGTCATAAGCAGACGCGTACCGCCCATTTCACAACGCCAAAGCACGTCTTGTGTCAACATTCGCTGCGCTTCAGCTAATGATGTGGAAATGGCAGGACGCCTCTTTCCTCAATAAGTATAAACAGACCGTTTCACAACACACAGCAGCAGATTTTCGATTCCATTCCTCTCTCTGTGTTACTTTGAGTATTCTGTTACTTGTTTCTGTGCTCTTATCAGCTACCTTCGTTGCTTGTAGCCCGTGTGGACAGATACCAGTACCACCGCTATCAATTATTTTAGGTTGTGCAACACACAATGGATACAATAATGCCCTACATGTACGAGCCCGAGTATACCGAGGAGGAACTACTGGAAAGGGAAACACGCAAAAACGATGGGGCTTCGGACAGCAGTTGGCAGGACGAATCAACGGATGAAGACACTGGACCTAGTTGCATGGACGGTGTTTCCACCTGGTGCACATGCAATCGGTGCGAGCTAATGCCGACCGCGGAGGAGAACTGCTGCTGCTGTGAAAACTCGGGATGTGTGGCCTACATTTAGGAAGGCGAGCCACGACCGCAATGCATCACCGAGCTGCCAGACTTCAGGGCAGCCTGCCTCACACGGTCCGTGTTGAGGATAATGATGGTGCTTATGCACAAACTTCGCGCAACTGTTCGTCCTCGTAATCCGAGTGACGAGTAAGTATACTCTGCTTGTCATGCCACTCCTATTTCATGGTCTTCTACTATATCCAAAATTACATATACATATCATTGTAACGCATGAAAGTCGTTCAATAGTGTGCAGTGTCTAGATAGCATTTGTCCGAGCAGAATGCATTAGTTACAAGAATTGTCATTGACAACAAACGTTTATTAAACTTGTCTTGGTCATTTAAAAACAGTTTGTTTAATTCCTTTTCACAGGTGGTACAGGCTGGTGGCCTATCGTTCCTTTACATGGTGGCTTCACGGGAGGCTTGGACACCGCTTTCGAAGAGTGATACCCGCCTGTGCCATTCGTGCCATAAGAGAAACGTTCCCGAGTGACAGCGGTCAGTAAAGGGGATTTTCTCTCGCTGTGCTGCAACCTGAACTGTACAATGTGTAAACTTTTGTATTTTTGTGTCATCAAAATAAGCTACAAAATAAAACACCACATATATTTTAACAACGGTTGTTTCAATTTTGTAAATCAATCAAGTGTGTCTCCATTCAAGGATGGACGTCAGACACCTGTGCTCGGAATGGGTGAAGTTCAGGTCGCTGTGAAGCGGGGTGGTCACTATCTAAGCTAACATAATATATTATCAATAATGCATGCACTAAATAACACTTGTTCAAAGTCTTTCAGTCGGTTATGTCTCTATAATAGTCACACATATATCAATACTATCAATTGACATTGGATTATACAGGCCTTAGGTCAAGGGTCTTGACCACTATAATACAGTGTTTGAAGTGTGGGTCTGTGCTCACAAGAATCTCCGATATGTGGCATTTGTTATTGATAGGCAACGATATACTGCAGTAGGGGTCTAATGTTAGTTGGGGATCTGCTAGGTGGCCATCATGGCGTGGTCAGTGGTCTGGCACATGAAGAGAATACCTTGCAGGGACACGGGGTCAGAATGGCAGTAACTTTCCACTGGTGAGGGTGCGTGGGTAAGGACACGTTTGTGGAGATGAACGAGCCATGTGCTTGGTTCAGGCCGGTTCACATGCAGGACCGTGATCTCAGAGAGTGATGTGTTACATTTATTAGCTGTTGCAAATACCTCTGGAGTTTTCCAGTCAGAGTGGGAACGAGGCTGTGGGCCATGTGCTCTGCGCGCTGTACTATCGCAGTGAGGCCTGGTCACCTAAATGGAGTGGAAAGGGGGTACAAAAATGGATGCCCCGTGTCCTGCTCAGTGTTCCCATCTACGCGAATGTCATGCAAAGTCACATAAGGGCAAGGGACGGGTGCAAACGGCCAAGGTGCCAAACAGCATGTACACTTCAAAAGGTATCCCAAGCCCAGAGGCCATCGCTCACATGGCCTCCTCAGACCCCGTGTCTCCAGGCAGGCCTCCCCTGAGGCAGGCTGCCCCCCTGCAATCCACATAAGTGTGTCTCCATTCAGCAGTCTTCCTGTGCCTTATCTGCACGTCCCAGGCCCATCCATCCCACCCCCTCTATCAAAGGCGGTTCGCACCCGGGGATGAGCACTGGCATGGGGGGCTCTGACGGGCGCAAACAGCCAAGGTGCCAAACAGCATGTACACTTCAAAAGGTATCCCACGTCCAGGGTCCATCACTTACATGGCCTCCTCAGACCTTGTGTCTCCAGGCAGGCCTCCCCTGAGGCGGGCCTGCCTGTGTCTCCAGGCAAGCCTCCCCTGAGGCAGGCCGCCCCCCTGCAATAAACATAATATCACAACATACACACGTCATTCATTCACAAACACACCTCTGTTTCTAATACTTTATAAACAACTTGATATGCCTCATGAGAACATCTTTGTGCTTTGCAAGTCAACTCCTGAACCTTCTACCTGAGAAGTACTGAGATCTATGCTAATCTGCTTGTTGCCGTGCTATCTGTGACCGCTTTGAGCAAACTCGTCAGTGTGCTACCTGTGGCCATCTACCTTTTCTCCTGCAACATACTGCTCAGCCTGCTGAATCCAACTGTTTGTTGGTCAAGGTAAGGCCATGTATCCTAGTCATATTTCGGTCATTTTTACATTTCAATCTATTTGCTATTACAGTACCCAATAGAGCTATGGTCATTGGTCTCATTGCTATTGACCTGAGTTTCAATGGTTATGCTATCAATAGATCTATTTATTTTCATCTGTGTCAATTCTCATCGAATTGCATCCTTTGGGGGTGCAGTCTATAATGTAAGCATGATTCCTTTTCGTGCAAGACAAAACAGAAATTTCTGTAACTTATGCAAATACTAAGCCGCACATGATGAACTGGTATAGTTCCGGCGACCAAAACAAACCTTGCATTGAGCATGGTATGGTTCATTTACTTTTTTATGACATTTTTATTCATCAAGGTTTTATAATAATCTTGATATTTACATTTCAGAATTTTCAACAATGCCTGCCTGTTCGATTAGCGGTTGCCCTTCGAAGACCCATTCTAAATCTGAAGGCACTACAATGCATGTATTCCCGAAAAATGTTGATCGAATAAGAGAATGGCCCTCATTATAAGTCAGGCGGTGGACCATGGTGCTATTAGCACCATGGTCCATGCGGGATTCTGCCATTGTGAATGGCGGAATTACCGCCCCATTCCAAGGTGAGTGGGGCGTTAATTCCCCATTCACCATTTGCCCTTCCCCATTCCCATAGGGCATAATGGGGATGGGGAAGGCGCTAATTACGGCACCGTAAATTACGGTGCCGTAATTAGCACCAAGGTCGCTTAGCGCCTTGGACTTTAATGCCTGCAAAAAGCAGGCGTTAAAGTGTGAATCAGGCGTTAAGGGTTAATGGCGCCGTTAAACCCTTAACGCCTGACTTGTAATGAGGGCCAATGGGTCAGACATTGCGGATATCCACTGGATGAGCTGGAAAGTAGAGTCCAACAAGTCTTTGAGGACAAGAGGGGTGATCGATACCGCATCTGCAGCCGGCACTTTCCCTCGAACATGTACACCACATCTTGGGTAACAAAGAAGAACGACACGAAAATTGCTCGCAAACGCTATTCCCACTCTATTGATCCACAATCCGCCACTGGTGAGTCAAGTGTCCGTTTTTAGCTTTAGGCCTTGCAGTAGTGTGTAGGTAGCCGAATGGATTCATTGATATTTTAGGTGTTGTTTCCAATTTGTAATACTTTCGACATTGATATGAGTGTATAGCTTTTTGAATAATGACATTTATCAATATATTATTTTTAGATTTCATAACCCACAAACGAAATCTATATATGGGCACAGGGAACTGTGCTATATTGCGCATTACTCAAGTATTCTGTCTCCTTAAATGGCAATTTTAAATATTGGCATTTCATTTTCAAACAATAATTTACCTTTACAACTTCTTGAATCTGAAGCAAGAACATTCTACTTCCGTCACGTGCTCGCAGTTATCAACCACTTCTACCGCGTATCAGGTAATCATACTTGGATATTCCGCTACAGACTTGTTTTATGCATGTCAAGTAATAGTTTGTATGTATCGTGTGAATATTTTACCAATTGTTTGGTTAGTGCTTTCCAATTGATATACACCTTAGTTGTCGTCCCCTGGTGTTTGTTTTCAGTTATAATTAGTGTTATCCATACTAATGCAAGTACTGTCTTTCAGGGAGATGCTGAAGCGTCCATCACATTGACAACAGCCCTAGATGTTCTTCAGCAGCCCGAGGTATGGATACTGACAGCTCAACTGACCGTGATCATCAGGACTGGAACACTTGTCGTTTGATTCTCTTCACCATGTTTCATTTGTGGTTAGCCGTTGATATGTACCTGTGCGGTCGACCCCAAGCGTGTGTTGTGTTTTCAATATTGTAATCCTTACTAATGCAAATACTATCTTTCAGGCAGTTGTTGAATCGTCAACCCACGCACTTGATGCGGAGCCTGACATTCAAGTAATTGCGGTGGAAGCAGGACCATGCGGATACAAATCGGCGCAACAGCTTTCGGAAGTGCGCACCACATTGACAACAGCCCTAGATATTCTTCAGCAGCATGAGGTATGGATACTGACAGCTCCATCGAGCGTTATCATATAACGTGATTCCATTTGCTATACTTTCTTTCCTATTAACGCAAGTACTGTGTTTCAGGAAGATGATGGAGCTTCCACTACAATCACAAGATCCCTTTTAGATGATGCAGATGTAAAGAAATCAGAGAAATAAGTCGATTAAATCTGATCATTTTTAAATATTCCTTGATTCTTTTAGACAATGCAACATTTGTGGGTATCTCTTTATATGTACCTGTGCCGACGACCCCAAGTGTGTGTTATATTTACGATATTGAAAACCATACTAACGCAAGTACTGTGTTTCAGGGAGTTGCTGATGCCTCCTCTTCAATACAATCATTTCTGGCAGTCCATGTAGAGCCAGAGGTATGGATACTGACATCTCCATCGAACTAGGTCATCAGAGCTCTAATACTCGTCGTTTGATTGTTCCACACAATGTTTAAATCATGTTTGGCTATTGAGATGTACATGTGTGTTCATCCTCACGTGCGTTTTACGCTAACAATATTTTGATACACAGTAATGAAAATACTATGTTTCAGGGAGTCGATGGAGCCTCATTCCGTGTTGTCTATGCGGATACAGAAAATATAGTCGTTGCAGCGCAAGAGGAAGGGGAGACATGCGGATACGTATCGGAGCAACAGCGTGCAGATGTTGAAGGTTGAGTCAAAAAAGTTGCAAAGAAAAGAAACCAAAATAAGGTTAGTTACAAACAGTTCATAACTTTGGAATTTTTTTTGTGCTGGGGACTATTTTATGTTTTTTTCCAGTCAATTGTACTATACTTTATCTTGTGTTTAAACTGAATATCCCTTTTCCAAACTGTCCTCTAGTTACCCGTGGGTCTACGAACTATAAATACACAGATAGTGAAGCGAATGAGAGATGTTGCTTGCCAGACCATTTACACTATGGAGGAACTATTAATTCAGACACGGCATGTTGAGACTCGGGATGCCCATGTCCAATGGCCAGAACATTAAATGAATGTGTCCGGAGAATCCAGCAAAGTTTTATTGGACCATTGCTACAGTACGACCGCACCGCCACAACAACATGATACTGGATGTATTGAAGATAGCTCTGAAGTAGTCGCAGATCAATTCACACAATCTACACCCGCCAAAAAATTGCCACCAAAAACGCTGTCGCCATTGTTGTGTTCTCCCATCAATGTTGAGGTAGCAGGTGTTGAATTGACAGAGAATGAACCAGCAGTAGCATTCACCGACGCATTAGAACTTGATAGCAGCGATATTTCTTTCAAATGTGGTGATATGTCCTCAACGTCACAGGGCAAAAAAACTTTGACGCATGATAACATTCTGATGAAAGATGGGCAAATCCATAGAATTCGATAGTTGTTTGAAGGATATTATAAGTGTGCTGAAATGTGGGCATTCCGTCAGAAGGAAAGTATGTGGGAAGCCATTGATTCATGTGACTCATCAAAAACAAGGCAGTAACGTCACAATACATGCCGCCTGTAGATTACATCATACGTTCTCATGGTCTGCACAACCAATGCTGGGGAAACTGCCAGCAGACAATCTACAGTGTGCAGCTGCATCACTTTTTAGTGGCTCCAGTTTTAGAAAGTTAGAGTCTTTCTTTCAGTTTGTGGGACTCCATTTCATTTAAAAAACACAGTACTACAAATACCAACATGATTATCTGTTTCCGGCCATTAGTGATGCTTGGAAAATTGAACAATTGTCTCTAGCAAGTACATTCGAAGGCAAACGATTCAGGCTAGCTGGCAATGGACAGTGCGACAGCCCTGGACTTTCTGCCAAGTACTGCACCTACCACTTTCAGGACATGGATAGTAAGAAAATTGTGAGTTCGGTGGTCGTGCAGGTAACACAATGTACATCCTCAGTGGCCATGGAGAAACTAGGATTTATAAAATCAGTGGAATATCTACAATCGAGGGGAATGCACATCGACCTCATAGCCACGGACAGACACGTTTCAATTGCCAGGACAATGAGAGAGCAGTTCCCACATATTAAACATCAATTTGACGTATGGCATCTTGCTAAATCAATCAATAAGAAAATCTCGGCTGCAGGGGAAAAAAAACGTTTGGAAAGTATTTCAGAGTGGTCCCAGTCTATCAGCAACCATCTTTGGTGGAGCTCCAAAACTTGTGAAGGGTCAGTGGAAATACTACTTGAAAAATGGCGGTCACTGATGCACCACTGTACCAACGTGCACCGCTGGTCAGAAAACCTACATTTCCACCAATGTGAACATGGCCCTTTATCCCCAGTGGAGGCCCGGAAGAAGAAGTAGTTGAATCCATCTTCACCGACACACAAAGCCATTGAGAAGATTGTTTTCGATAAAACTCTATCAAGAGATTTGAGGGGACTGACAGAATTCTGTCACATAGGAGGTTTGGAGGTGTTCCACAATATGTGCCTAAAGTACAGGCCAAAGCGCTTGCATTTCAGCATACAGGGCATGAGACATAGGACTCTACTTGCCGTCTTGGCCCATAACGAGAATCTCGGCCGTGAACAATCTAGGACTAAGGGTAATGTAAGGATGCCTCGCTACACTAAGGCCTTTTCAAAAAGAAGTAAGCAATGGGTGATCAAACCAGTATATGAGGAAATGGAGCTCAACTTTGTCAAGAGACTTATTGTTGCTGTATTAGAGAAGCACAGATATGGAATTTTGAATGTTTCTGTGCAGAGCACTGATCCATTGCCACCCAACATTGCCACTGTGCCATGTCCACCTAAAGGAGAGCTGGTTGTGAAGTACAAATCCCGGTTTAAATAATTGTAATACGATTGTCTTTTTGTAAATACATTTTATTGTACAGTGTGCATACAAAGTATGCTAACCCTAACCCCTACCTTCACCATCCTGGGTGCTGAACTACCTGGGTGTCATCTTTGAATTCTCTCTCTATTCACCTCATATTGCTGACCTTGTCTATATGTGTATGTATATATTTTTGTTGATGTAACTAATTTTCACAATCTTTTATAAATGCTGGGCACTGTTAACCGAGGGGAGGCTTGCGTATTGCAAATAATAAAACAAACAAACAATAAATCTCACTTTCAACTCAACTCCTCGGGTACTTTACACTTTCCCTGACCTTCACCAAAAAATGTAAAGTCTCAATAGTTATGGTTCTTTGGGGCTTCAAAGCTCGCAGACAACGAGGACAAAATTGGGGCCTTGGAACGCGCCAAGCGAGCCGTTGCAGATGGGAGAGAAGCCAGTTTGCATTTGCACATTGAGGCGCACTACATAGATGGATTTGAAACTTCAAGTTCTCACAGATGGCTTTACTACGGTATGTTGCAAAGAAAGAATGTATGCTCATTTCTAGTGAAGGTCAGCGGCTTTGATTTTCAGCTCGCGCCCTGAAGAGGCCCACAACTCGCACTGGCAGTATAAGGTTCTATTGTTTTTTGACCTTGAGAGACAGGGACCATGCAGAAAGAACTTAATTTGAAGGGGGAGTTGGTGGGTGCAATAACGTTTGAGGCGATAAGGCAGAAAATTCTTAAACTAGACCGAGTTTCATGTTAGTTCAGTATACGAAGAATCGTTGTCAAGAGCACAGTGGGATTTACGGACTGCATTACGCAGAGACACAATGGAAATTGCAAATATAATGTAACTCTTTAGACGCTTTTATACCGGAATTAAGGATTAATGAATGGATGCATGAATAAATGAATGAATGAAGAGCTTTGAAAAGGTTTGTGGGATCGTCCTTGTAGCGGGCACATGGGCATCCGGGTCCACATTCCACACGCATGTAGACAAAAAGTCGTTTCTCATTGTGTACTAACCTAGATTTATTTCGTTAGTTTTCGCATTGATTTTAGAGCCGAACATACTCCATTGCACTATCCTTGAAAGCAAATAGTTTCATCTCGGCCATAATAAATAAGATGAATAATATTAATAAAGATCGGCTGGCGAGACTAATTATAAATTTTATGTTTTCAAAATAGGTACATCCTTCCCTTTTGCCCCTGCCACCAGTTTCAGACACCGGCAGATGGATTTTTTAACTGCCAGCTGCAGCTTAATGTAAACAACTGCACCATTCTGATGATCTTATGGGACGATCGCCAAGGGCCCATATGCCCTTACGCGGTACTAGCGGCTAGAAGCAACATATCAACCTTTACGCTGGCCTAGTGCCTACTTGATGGAACAGCCTTGCGGTTCAACATGCGACAAAAGTGCTTCTTTGAACGAAAACCAACACCCTGTGTACCATGTACCATAAAGGAACAGCGCGTGACTCACGATAACATTTTACGGATTTGCGGATAGAGATAAAAGAAAATAAATGACTTTCGGAGTTCATGTGGCAATTGCAGAATATTCTATAAACATCTAATGTCAAATAAATCTACTTTACCAAATTAACCGTGTTGCTGTTTGATTTTTAAGTATAGTTTCATATTCCGAATTGTGGCGTGCTGTGTTGTGAGCTGATCTGTGTTGGTTTCCGGGTTCTGTGTGAAGTCGCGTAGAAGACGACTGGGCGCGTTTTCCTACGCAGCACAGTAACGTCACAGAGAGAGGCGGGGAATATGAATGTTTTGATAATGTCAGGCTCAGGGGCGGGGTATATGATTTAGTGCCGCAAAAGCAGGTCAGCCAGGGCGATGGGGGAAATGATAGGATTATCACAAAATGGCAGCTCCCTGGTGCCTGTTTTCACGTGCGTTTAATGGACGAAAACTCTTAGGCTTAAAAACACATGGCAGACCCGTAGGGGCAATAAAAAATTTTGACCGAACCATTCCTTTAAACAAGACAATGTTGAAAAAAGAAATGCAACCCATACTGCCTATCAGCACAGCAGACAAACTAGAAGTGCAAGGCATTACACATCCTATGTGCCAACAAGAAACAGCACAACTAAATAGCTTAGAAAAATGTATCTCCAACACAATTGGATTGGAGAAAATATTGACTTTGTGTCCAAACTGCAGAGTATTTCTAAAATGTAACCTTGACATAGAGCATGGTTTAGTCAATGGAACAATTGGTACAGTTGTTGGCTTCCTAACACATCCACATGACAACAACATTCAGTTTGTCAACATCCACATAACAAACATGCAGAAATAAAAGATAATTGGTCAGACAATAGCACTTTTCCTTCTTTTCAAGACATGTACGTACACTGAGAACAATTTTCTCTATCTCTTGCATATGCCGTCACTATTCACAAATCACAAGGTCTAACCCTAGATCAAGCATTGATTTACATTGGCAGCACAGTCTTTAAAGCATGTATGAGTTACATAGTACGTTCATGTCTGCATACACTCAATGGTCTATTCCTAGTTAACTATGATGCAAACAAAGTCAATGCTGACATTCCTTGCATGCTGGAATACAGCAGGCTACAGGCACTATACATCCCCAGCTAGATATGTACCCTGTACCACAAAAGCAACCTTTAAAAACACAAGTAATACAAACACAATCGATAACAGATCTACAAACAATACCACTAAAGAAACAACAACCAACTCCTTTTGCATCAAACAATAAAACCACAAAACTGTCCAGTACAAAGTCAACTGCACGTCCATCAGAAAATAAAGACACACATATCTCTTCACAAGAAACATCTGTAGGACGATCAAACGATCCACAAATACAACTCTTTGGTCCATTTAAATTCAGCAATACACCTGGAGTAAATTGTTATGCTAATGTAATAATGAATTTTCTCTTTCAATTGCCACCAAGTGTTCAAAACATTTACGTAAATAGCTCGGACCAGTTGTAAGGATTATTGTGGCATTGTTATGAAGCACGAACATTTGAAAACATAACACTTACATTGTCTCAGGTATAAGGCAAGAATTGGACTACTGTGCAGGAATAGTAAAATGTACCATATAACACACAGGAAGATCACAAGACTTCCTAGTGTACTTGCTACAAGAACTGGAAACAAAAAACATCTTAATAAAGGAAATCTTGCAGATTTCATACAGATGAAAACATAAATGCACTCTCTGCAACCATGTTTCACAAGACCACATCCCTAAAGAATGAATTGTATATGTATCCATACTAATTTCTTCAGAATGCAAATCATGGCATATTATGCCCTTTTTGCAATTCAGATAATTGTTCCACCATACAAATGAACTCACAAGGCTAATATGCCATACTAATTCTTCTAAGGAACAATGCAGATGGTACCAGAAAAACTGTAAGCTTACAGGCATCACACATGGCCAGGTTATCTCTGGGAAAGAAAACCTCCACAACAGTAGCTATAGAATACCACACTGGTACCACAACCACTTCAAGGCACTACACTGCATATGTCAAAAAAAGAGGTGGTTGGTTTGAATGTAACAATACCTCTGTTACTCCAGAACATAGGGTACCAGCAAATTGAACACATGCCTACTTAATATTCCTTCAACCCAAATGTAGTCACTCAACTATAGCACAATGAACAGTTAGAATATGCCAACTGGTATCTTACTATATCCATAATACTACTATAGCACTTTTGAAATTAAATCTAGTTAGCATATGTCAACAGGTATCTAACTACTTCAAGAATTCCCTAAATCACAACATACCTCAAACAAAAAAAAATATCATCCTTACCCTCATATAATTGTAATATTTATTTTTATCTAGTATGGATTTTTTCCTAAATGACCCAATGATTTAATGTCAAAACAACAGCAGTGTGTCATACACTAATGTTGCACCAAACATAGTACTTAGAATATGCTGTTTATGTCGGTCTAAATGTACA
Organism: Ambystoma mexicanum; assembly: GCF_040938575.1. Classification (NCBI taxonomy): domain Eukaryota; kingdom Metazoa; phylum Chordata; class Amphibia; order Caudata; family Ambystomatidae; genus Ambystoma; species Ambystoma mexicanum. The sequence continues at coordinate 1,244,069,072 of NC_090930.1, read as the reverse complement.
TGTAAAATTTTATACAACTAAAGCTTTTAAACTGGCCTGCTTAACAAAGTACTGTTTTTTCTCTCACAGAAAATAAACCAGATATTCTAGCTTTATAACGGTATGAAACTAGGTAACCATAGCATGTATAATAAAATACATATTATATTAGCACTATCCTCAATTGTACTACAATCATAAATACCATATACATTTCAATTAAATCATTCTTCCATATTACAAACACGTTGTACTCCCACTACATTACCTATAATTACTATAAACACATTACTACTTTGGTGGCCATGGCCAGTCGCCATATTCTGGGGGGCATAGCTTGCTAGAATCTGGGACCTGGACACAACCACCACAATACAATTAACTATATAAGAAGTACATACAATACACTGCCAAGTAATAAAACTCACTGTGACCCCCCTGCAATCAAAACGATGTCCGCAGACACGGAAATTGACTACAGACTCGGTGGCATTACCAAACCCTTTTTTCACCTATAAAAATCGCTCCACGTTACTTTCATTCCACTTCTCTACCATTTTTATACCCTCTTTCAGCAATCAAATAACTCCAAATGTCTTTTCCAAGCTGTCCGTTCATGGCGGTGTCCGCTGCCCACTATGACACCTGCCCAACATTTTGCCACCTCCCAAAATAGCCCCATATCATCTCTGTTCCGGATCCAACATGGCGGGCATTCCCAAAAATATGATGCATCTCACACTGTTCATCATCCAATAAGCGGGGATGTCATCTTTGATGTCCTGGGTGTTAGTCTTAGCAGTGCATGGTGGTGGCGCAAGTTATGGTAGCTTAGTTTACCATAACTGGCGAATTTCAGGGGTTTTTCAGTTTTACTTGGAACCATAACGTCCCTTTAACAAAGTTTTTTTTCACTGAATTTCATAGGTTTTTAGTAGCGCAACTTAACCATAATGTCCCTTTAACAAAGTTCTTTTACTGAATTTCATAGGTTTTTAATAGCGCATCTTAACCATAACCTTCCTTTACCAAAGTTTGTTTTTACTGAATATAGATATACATAGTTTGAATTACATATGTGTTTACTAGGATTCCCTTACTTTATATACATGTAACATAGAATATACTGAATGCCCTGCTAGTGATTTTGATGTCTGCGGACTGTGCGTATATCCACGGACGGGCGCAGACAACACCAACACTACCCAAAACCCAAGGGGGTATCTTAGATTGTTGTATCATGTCATATAAACACTGAACAAGTTCAAAAAGCATCACATAAACACATTATATGTAATAATAAATAAGAAGTGGAACCTATATATGTAAGACATGAACTGTGTACTAGAATGGAATATACCAAAACAAAAATGATATGCCTCCAACATAATTACCTCAGAGAAACTGCACAGCAAGAAGCAACAGCAGACCTACACAACAGTAACAACAAAACTTACCAGAAACTAGTAAGTAAACTTCATTTTTCTTATATATTTCTAAACTTTCTGTATTAGGTACACTGAAAGTAATATTTCTTTTTTACACAGAAATGTCCAGTACTTTGGAATGGCTTGAAGAACATTTCCCACATGAGGAAATGACTGAAGACAGTGATACTAATGGTAGACACTTCTCTATATAAGCCATATCATAACCATTACTTTATATGTACTTAACACATTTCTTTTTTTAACAGACCATATAAACAATGAAAATAATATAACAAAAGAGACATTAGAAAATGCTCTGCAGTGAATGGGACAAAAAAAGGATATGCTAATTAAAATTTCAATCTTTTAAAACATTTTGTGGAGGACCACATAAAAGGAAACATTAAATATCATTGTCCCACATGTACCTGTTCCCCCTCTCCATGTCCCAGTCAACTATCCCCAAAACCTCACCACCAAGAAAAACATTATGATGAGACTTCCATCCCTTCATCCCCTCCCATCCATCCTCCACAAACCCCAATTCCCCTGTATTTATGTCAGTTTCTGCTTCCCCCTCTCTTTCATAAATGTTTTATTTGTATATAATAATAAAATATTATGTATGTTGTTACTGCATTCCTTTGTGTCTCATTTTTTTTAAAAAGGCAGTTAAGGTGTCTGCGGACATCGCAGGTGTCCGAAATGTCCGCAATTAACCAAAATGGGGGTGTCCTAAGTACAATATACCTGTGCGTACTATCTGCAATCAAAATGGAACTGTTCTTAGAACACACACGGTGTCCGGGATGTCCGCAATTAACCAAAATGGAGGTGTCCTTAGAACACTATGCCTGTCCGTACTGTCCGCAATCAAAATGGAACTGTTCTTAGAACACACTCGATGTCCAGGATATCCGCAATTAACTAAAATGGCAGTGTCCTAAGAACACTATACCTGTCCGGACTGTCCGCAATCAAAATGGAACTGTTCTTAGATCACACACAGTGTCTGGGATGTCTGCAATTAGCCAACATGGAGGTGTCCTTAGAACACTATGCCTGTCCTTACTGTCCACAATCAAAATGGAACTGTTCTTGGAAAACACACAATGTCGGGAAGTCTGAAATGAACCAAAGTGGAGGTGCCCTTAGAACGCTATGCCTGTCCGTAGTGTCCGTAATCAAAATGGAACTGTTCTTAGAACACACTCGATGACCGGGATATCCGCAATTAATTAAAATGGAGGTGTCCTTAGAACACTATGCCTGACGTACTGTCCACAATTAAAATGGAGCTGTTCTTAGAACACACTCGATGTCTGGGATATCAATAATTAACTAAAATGGCAGTGTCCTAAGAACGCTATATCTGTCCGTACTGTCTGCAAACAAAATGGAACTCTTCTTAGAACAGACTTGATGTCCGGGATGTCCTTAATTAACCAAAATGGAGGTGTCCTTAGAACACTATACCTGTCCATACTCTGTGCAATCAAAATGGAGATGTTCTTAGAACACACTTGATGTCCGCGATGTCCGCATTTAACCAAAATGGAGGTGTCCTTAGGACACTATAACTGCCCGTACTGTCTGCAATCAAGATGGAACTGTCCTTAGAACACACTCCATGTCCGGAATGTCCGTAATTAACCAAAATGGAGGTGTCCTAAGGACACAATACCTGTTCGTACTGTTTGTAATTAAAATAGGAGTGTCCGCACTGTCCGTAGAACATCTACAGACATGCGCACCATACCCATTGGTCCTATGAACATTGCGCCTGTCTGTAACTGTCCGTCGCACATGTGTCGCACTTTTAGTTAGTTTGAGGACCTGAACACTGTCCGTAGAACACCCACACGCATGCGCACAACCCTCCCTGCACATTTGGTGTCCTGCGGACAGCCATTCCATTTGCGAACACGTCCGCAACATCATCATGTGACCGCACCCACGTTGAGCATGTGTCCTTAATTGCAGACACTGTCCGGGTCCCCAAACACTTTAAAAGTACTTTTTTGGACAATACAAGGTATTTTACAGTAAAAGATCACCATTGCAAATGTCCCAGAAAATGTCCCTGGCGATCTACATACTTTTTGGAACTTTTTCAGCTTTTTTTTGCTGTTTGATGTGCCCGCGGACAGTGCAGCTGTCCACGGAGCACACCAGCACCCCTATAAATGGCTGTACAATACAATTGCTCCTCATTGTGCTTCTGGCTACCTGACAGAGCATTGCTTCTTCTTGTATTTACTGCATTGCTGCTGACTCTTGCCTGCTGTCCTGCAAATGGCAACCATGGCTGCTTCAGTTTCATTTCCCCCCTGTCCCCTCCACCACCACTACCTCCCAAGGGCCTGCAGAGGGAAACTGGTGTGATGATGCAGAGGAGACGGATGAAGAGGATGAAGAGGATGAGGTAGTGCAAGTCCCGAGCACCAGCACTCGCCATGAGTCTTGGGTGTGGCGATTGTTTACCACTCTTGGTGGAGTGCCAAAAGCGTGTGCGAATAATGTTACCTGCAATCAGTGCCACATGGTGCTGAGTCGTGGAAGGTCTGGTTTGTACAACTTTGGAACGACATCAATGAAGCAACACCTGAGGTCGTTCCACGGTGGGGCTATTCGAAAGTTTGTACCTTGCGATAAACGTAGAAGGTTGAGTTCCTCTACAGCATTCTCTGTTTCCGCTCCGGTCACAACAAGAGACACTCCTGTGGGACAGCGCATCCCTCCAACTGCCTCACAGGCCATTCCTGATGCTGTTGACCTTATTTTGTATGTACTACGACACAGTACTCTGCATGGGGGAGAATCTTCGGAGTGCTTTTGAGACTGCGGTCAAGGAGCACAAGAAGAACTGCCCACTACCCGAATAAGTCCCACCCTACATCTTCTTCTCTCCACTTGCTCTTTCTTATCCCCGTGGTTGGTGTCCCTTCCTTACCCTCCTTGCCCCTCCTTTCCTTGTGTGTCGTGTTTAAAAAAACAAAAAAAGTATAAAACAACACATACCAAAAAAAAGTCTCTTTTCAGAGCCACCTTTCACAGTTTAAAAATAGAAGTGACAAATAAATAATACAGGGCCCTGTGCATTTTCTAGAAGTCCGTAAACAGTCTTTGGATACTTATTTTTTAGGGGTGCTGCCCTATCAGAACCATTGCACTTTTCTATGGAAAGAAGTGGTGGCTCTGAAAAGAGACTTTTGGTGGTGTTTGTTTGTTTTTCAAAAAGTCAAATGATTAACACCTACTGCAAAATGTATTAATGTAATTCTAAAAAAGGTTGCAAAGCATTTTGTATATTTCGCAGAAAAATCTGATTGCCAACATAAGTAAGATGTACTCCATCTCTATGAAAAATGTTCTGCTACGAAACGTAATATTTTCATTGTGAAAAGAGGACAGACCAACATCTCTTAAAAAGGCACTAACAGCCTTCTTGACATTGTGCCTCGCTTTCTCCATTTGTTGACCAAATAAAGAAGAACGCAGCCACATTTGTCTCTGCGCAAAACAAGAAACAATTACTTGGGAATTTGGAAACATTTCCATGACCTTCCCAAGTCCTTCTTTTATTGCAAATTGCAAAGAAATTCCAGACACATGTCCTAAACTGTTCCCTCCACAATGAATAATAATTATGTCTGGATGACGCTATGTCACCAAAGTAGCACATAGAGGTACCAAATCCAGCCACTTCATTCCAAACAATCCATGTCAGTGTACTTCCACATGAGGGAATTCAAGATGGGCAGCCTCTCCACAGTGTTCTGCATGAATCTTCAACCAATGTATCCATGAGTCTCCCAAAATTCAGATAATCTGTTTTCTGAAACACACAGCCATAGCTATCTGTTCTTCTCTCAGCAAAAAGTCTTTCTGACAAACTCTCTCCTTACACAACACACCCGGTAAACTTTATTGACCAATGCCTTGCTCGGCTCATTCTCATTTGCATGCCTCTCCTACCACCATGTCCGCAGACATATCGAAAAATCTGAGCGTGATGAATATAAATTGAAATAATTTGCCCCATTTCCCCTTTGGGGAGGGCTCTGAAAAGAGACTTTTTTTGGGGGGGGTTTGCAGATGTTTGAGAGGCACCTTTTATTTTGTATTTTTTTGGTTTTGTTTTCTTATTTTGCTCCTAAAATCTTCACATAAGCTTCTCCAAAGCAACCCTTGTGTTCCAAAACAGCATGGAATTTCCCATAAAAGTTAAACAAATTGTCATCTGAACCCCAGTATAGTAACACACAAATAGAAGAATAGCCTTCCCAACTTGTTGTAGCTGACCATTGAATAATCAGACATCCCTACATACACCCTTACCATCATAATCAGACACTCATGTACACAGCACACATACATTGCACAACAGCCCAACCCATACCTTCTTTTTTTTCCAACAAACGCCAAAGAATGCCTACCAAAAAGCAAGTCCGTAGAAAGCAACGCAGAAGTAGAGCAAATCAAAATAAAAGTGTCCAAAGTAAGCATCCATCCCTAGCAGAATTTGACAAAAAGTTCAAACAAATCAGCTAATACAGTCATTAAGCGAAAAAAAACAAGCTTCCAGTACAGAAACTTTGCCTCCTCTTTCAAAATGTAAAATGAAACAGAAAGTGATTAACAAGAATTCAGCTAGCCCTACTACTAACACTGCTCCTGTAAATCTTGATGTAGTAGCAAGTAACCATAACAAAAAAAGTATTTTACAAAAAATGTTCCGCCACAGAGTCATTCCGAATCTTATAAAAACAGGAGAGAAATCAAGCACAACCCTTAAAACCTACCATAGAAAATGAATCTTAGAAGCTCTCAAAGACAGTGCAATCCTTCTCAAAAGGAAGTTATTTATTTTAGTTTTAAAAAGAATGAAACCACTAACAAAACTAACTACTAAATTACAAAAAAGACTTCTCAATAAACAAAATGTCAACAAAAATAACTTCTTAAATATCTGTGGAGGTGAATGGAGTCACACCACAAGCACAGAACCATATTTTAATGGAGAACCATACAAACAAAAGCAAGCAAACACAATTGCCATACATTGCAGTGGACGTGGGTATGACAAACTTAATTCCCAGAAAACTCAGTATCACCTCTCCATTCAAATGAACCAAAATGTCCAGTGTACAAATGGCTGTGCACGTCAATGTGTAACATTGCCAAAAAATCTTTAAAATCTTTACGCCAGTTCCTCAATCAGTATGCAAAAGGCAAAGACAAATTTAAAATGAAACTACTACAAAATATGGATACCTGTCCAGTGCGGAAATACACAGGACTACAAGGACATTCATTAGTCTGCATTTCAGGACCTATTTGCAAAAGCACCTTCCATCATATCAAAATAATATCAACACAGCATTCAACTATAATAAATCTAGTCCATAAACCGTACTATGCTAAAAGTACTGCTTTAGCACTAGCCAATTTAAATAACAATCTTCTTTATGGTACAGCCAAAGACCTAATCAAATAAATAGAGTAGAGAAAGGAGGGTTCAGCCTTTGAAACAGTTTTGGCGCTCTAAGTGGAAATTATTACAAAGATAAAAATGGTAATGGTAGAGATGCTGCAGTAGAGGGATGCCACAGAGGCTGACCTGGGCTTGGGCAAACTTAGAAGAGAAAAAGCCCTCCTGTTGCACTTCTCGAAGTTAAATAAATATTCAAACAAAAGTGTTCAGATTCCTTATAGTTTTATTTAGATTGCAATTCTAGCCAAAAATGTGCACATTTGCGTCCAAAATAAAGTAAATGTTTGTTAAAGCAAAGTAAATTCTTATAAGAGTAACAACAGTATGAGATTATAAGTTGTTCGTACTAAGATTTTAGTCTATATCCTTTGGCCAAATTCCTGTGAAATCTTGAGTTGTTTTCACTAAGATTTATTTTTTTAGTCTATATCCTTTGACAAAGTCCTGTGAAATGTGTTTCATGGTTTAAAAGAGGGTGGGATCAACATTAGATTGTGGTAAGGAAGCAAAGAAGTTATGCGTGGTGTTACTGCTGAGGTGGCGAATATGTGGGATGTTTGAAAAGATAATTGGCACATTATCATAGTAGTGAGTTTTGATGGTTTAGAAGAAATGGCATATCTCTTGGTCTGTGTTCAGACCAGTGTGGCAGGTATCCATTAGACAGATCCAATGTGCTTCTTGTTGTCTTAGTTTGAGTTCCAAGTTGCCTCCTCTGGGGGCAGGTTTAAGTTTGACAATTCCGTAAAATCTGATTTGGCTGATCTGAGTCGGTTAATGTGCTTCCATGAAGTGATTGGCTATTGGTGATCTTGATTAGTGATTGCCCGGATATGTTCACTGATTCTGGTTTTAAGTTTCCTGATGGTACTCCCAATGTAAAGTTTGCTGCAAAGACAGTTAATGATATAAATGACAAATTTACTGTTGCAGTTGATGAACTGTTGAATAGTGAATTTAGTCCCATTTGGTTTGGTAATGGTAGTTCTTGCATTGCCTGCATATTTACACTTGGAGCACTGGCCACATTTGTAGCTTCCTTTGGTTGGTTTCTGAAGCCACATGGTCTGTGAGTCAGAGGTTCCGGTGGAAGTATCGAGCTCAAAATGTGTTGGACTTAGTTTGTTTTTGAGGTTTTTGGCTTTCTTGAAGATAATGGTTGGTTTATCTTCCAGTATGGTCGTGAGATCGGAGTCTGATTTGAAGATATTCCAATATTTGGTGAGAGTTTTCCGAATGGTTGAGTTGTTCGAACTGTAATTTGTGATGAAATTGATTGTTCTATTGGAATCAATTTTGGTAATATTGGTGTTAGATTTCACTTGTAGCAATGATTGTCTGGTCCTGGTTAGAGATTTCCGATAACTGTTTTTGACAAGTTTGGTTGGGTATCCTCTGAAAATAAATGTATTCACTGTTATTGTTGCTTTTTGTTTGAAATCGTCGGTTTTGGTACAATTTCTTTTGACTCTTAGAATCTCCCCATAGTCTATATTGTGAATGATATGTTTTGGGTGGGTGCTTGAGGCATGGAGTATGTTGATGACGGCTGTTGGTTTGGTATAGAGCATTGTACAGATGGTGTTGTTTTCAATGTAGAAGGTGATGTCCAAAAATTGATGGTTGTCTGGCTGTATTCTGTGGTAAGTTTTAAATTGTAGGTGTTGTGGTTCAGATAGTTGACATATTCTTTAAATGCGTTCCAAATCAAAAAAATATTGTCGATGTATCTGGCCCAAAAGATTATGTTGTTGAGGTGGGTAAATGAAGGATGTCGCCAGGCAAATTCTATTTCAAAATGACCCATGTAGAGATTGGCGTATGAGGGGTGTATTTCGCGCCCATGGCTGTGCCTTGTATTTGCTGGCAAGTCTTATGCATTCATATCAGTCTCCCCCAGTACCTATATGACTGGAGACCGATATCGCTAGTGACCAAGTACCCACTCAATTGAAACACATACATCACCTGAGCTCAATAATTACTGTCAACACCTCAAACCAAGAGGAAGTTTCCCACCACTGAGCAGACACAGTGCATAAACATCATGTCTTCCCGAGTGACCTCACGGCCAGAGATCTAGACTCTCTGCAAACTTTTCTCCAACCAATCAGGTTTCATATATTTTGTTTTTCACACAAAACTTTTTTCTCTTATCTTAGAATAGCAAATTACGTTTTGCTCCAATGTACAACAACTGTCCATCCTAGCGGTTGAATCTAAGGATCTCTAGCCGGCCAGAGAGCGTGTGCGCAATGACGTCACCACGCGACAATGTACGTACGGATGACGTCGTCACACACACGTCGCCGCGTGTAAACGCATTTCCTATAAACACACATTGTTACACCAACACTGCAGACACCTAAGAACGAGAAGTAACATTAGAAACCTAACGGTACGCATTATTTAAGTGCTGCCCCTTCCATACTCTAGTCCCTCTAAGGAACTAAATACCAACCACTGTTAAGCACTGCATGGATATTGGATCCATTTAAACCTATCTTCTTCTGCCTAATGGCCATACATGCCCTTACGTAATTGTGATATTACCTTATGGTCAGTGGGAACTTTAACCACACTCTAAATCGGACCTATGCTACTTACCTTCACTATATTTGCCAAAAGACACTTCCACGTATTTACGAGCACACTTCAAGCATTGCTCGACGCATCTTGTTGACCAAGCATTTGAATATGTTATTTTAAAATGTCAACACACATACCATAGTGCCTCTTACTTCTACAGACCAGAACAAACAGAATTCATTAATTCCAGTATTAATGAAGTGAACTAATTTCATCAAGTAATCTGACCTGACCACAACTTTGTAAGTAAACACCATTTGTTATATTTATACCCATATCACTTAGAACTAACAACATAAGACTCACTGCTCAAACTAACCCTAATCTCCCTCTTCCTCTCAGACACTCTTTGATTCTCATCCTATATTCCTCCTGAAGAACCACCGCGATCGTGCGGTGGAGAAACATGTGTTGAGGAACCAGCATTTCTTCAAGCCTAGGAACGAGGTTTGCATACCAGCAGAACCAAAGGGAACATTACAAATTGAAGTATTCACTGCATTCATCTGAACCTCAACAGGATTCTTCTATCTTTAAGGACTTTCTCAACCTATGAGACTTAGTGAATTGAACTAAGAATTCCAAACCAATAAAGATCCCAAATCAGCAAGGATATAATCCAACTTACAAACAAAACCTAGTGTATTCGACTAAGGATTTTTCTGAAAAGGATAAAAGAATAAATCTTAGTGAAAACAACTCAAGATTTCACAGGACTTTGGCAAAGGATATAGACTAAAATCTTAGTACGAACAACTTATAATCTCATACTGTTGTTTCTCTTATAAGAATTTACTTTGCTTTAACAAACATTTACTTTATTTTGGACGCAAATGTGCAAATTTTTGGCTAGAATTGCAATCTAAATAAAACTATAAGGAATCTGAACACTTTTGTTTGAATATTTATTTAACTTCGAGAAGCGCACCAGGAGGGCTTTTTCTCTTCAAAGAAATAGAGCATATCTCGAGAAAATATTTTGGAAGTGAAAGCCACTTACAAAATGCCATAGCTTAAGTACATCCGCTGAAGTACCAAACCATGTGTGTGTGTGTTGCCGCAGAACTTTTTATAAAAGTAGCACAAAACTGTAGACATAACATACAAAATAGAAGACAATGAAGATTCCAAATGGTTTGAATTAGCTCTCTACCTTATAGCAGAAAACAAATACAAAATAACTGACCCCTTAATACTTTGCAGTTACTGCATTGCAAAACTTGACAACAACCAAACTCCTTAATGAGATATCACAAATAACTTGGAATTATTCCCACTACCAAAACCCCTGCAACAACTCAATTTATATGATAGTATCATAATTCAAACAGTGCACCCATTTCAAGAAATAATACACCTTCAACCAAAAACAGCAAAAATACCTCCCTTTGAAATAGTGAAAGGCATTTGTGGCAAAGTGGTTTATTTACCATTGGATCTGAAAGAAAATGTGCACACTCTGGGAGTGCAACGTCCAATAGAGCAACCTTTAATTGTCTTAGTAAATGGTGTACCAACAAACGACAAAACATATTGGCAACAACTTGTGGACTTACATAAAGTTAGAAAAGCCTTGCAATATCTAAAAGACAATAATAAATACTACAAAGAAATTAATATTGAAGAAAACCTGAGGGAAAACACTGAAATAATTCAAGAGTCACCAGAAACTGGATCCTGCTACAGTATCCAATATTTTAGACCATTATACAATTCATCCATTACACTCTAATGACACCATAGATGATGCACTAGAAACGCACCAAATGTGACAAACCAAATGATCACCAATCAGCATATGGGAAAGAAATATAGAAGCACATGCTTTTCCTCTACTCTTTCCCACTGTCAAAGGAGGAAGGTACGATGATCCCAGATTTAGACAAAATGTGGATAACATATTCTGCATATTCTTTGAAAGTGAAATAGCAACTCTATGCTACGGAGTTGCACACACATTGAAATCAGGTACCCATTTTCGAAATATGCCAGCTACACAATTACTACAAAAAGTACAAGAAAAGTACAAGAAAAAAATGAGGTTCTACAATCAAGCATTACAAATCTGTTAGCAAACATGTGTGGTACAAAAGAATACTGATTCCAATGTCACGAAGTTGTGCATTGTATGATAAGAAACCTTAGCCCACAAATTTGGCTTTTTACATTATGTTATGCTTAATATGCATGGGAAGATTTACATGATTTCCTATGCAAAAACAAAACAAACATAGATATGCTAACTTCTGGAGAACTCTGCTCTCTAGATCCTGTTAATGTTTCAAGATATTTCCATCATCGCTTCATTGCTATGCTACACTGAATTTGTAATAAAACTGTTCCTCCCTTCGGAGAAGTGGAACACTTCTTTTGGAGAAAAGGAAACCAAGCCACAGGAGTACCATACATTCACATGCTTTTATGGAATAAAGATGCTCCTAAATTTGGTCAAGACAGTGATGCCACTGTTTTACAGTTTATCGAAAAATATGTCACTTGTGAAATTACTTCACAGACAACAACTAGTGACCTTCATGCACAAATTTTACAATTTCAGAGACACAAATGTGGGAAATATTGTCGTCACAAATATAAAAACAAAGGGAAATACTACAGCAAATGCTGCTTTGGTTTCCCTACACCTTTTACAGCAACAGGTCAAGTAAACAACTTCATGTCTTCACTTAGACATACTGTCAAAGGTAAATCACCTAAGAAAACATATTACATAAAAAGAACAGAAGAAGCAAAATATATCAATGATTACAATGCAATCATTGCCCTCTTATGGAATGCAAACATAGATGTGCAGTACATTGCAGACAATTCCACTGCAGTTGCACGATATGTTACGGCCTTTTTATTCAAAGCAGAAAAAACAGAGCTTCAAGACCTCTGGGATGACCTATCATCTGACAAAACACTGTCACAAAAATTGTACAGCTTAGGCATAAAAATGCTCTCTTATAGAGAATATGGCTGCTATGAAGCTGCAGACCGTTTAACCGGTACTGCTTTGTATGGGAAATCTGAAAATATAGTATGGCTAAGTCTTGGTCCTGCTAAATCTAGAAAAAGAGTTCTCAAATCATACAACAACATAGAAACAATAGCCAAAATGATCCCAACAGCCAAGACATTTTGAAAAACAATTTACTGGAAACATACTAACCAAACAGGCGTACCACTTTGGAAACCATGTGTCTATACCACATAGCCCAAAAATTCACATAAAAATATACTATACAACCTGATGAAAGTAAAGGTGGATACAGAGTGACAAATTGTGAAGGCAGCTTAGTGAAACTTACCAAACGAAGCTTAATTAATCATATCAAATTGTCATTAAAAACTCCTCAACATAAAGAACTACATTACATGTCCCTGCTACCACTTTTTAAACCAAGGAGAAAAGAAGAAGAGTTACTAGACATCTGTGACTCCTATGAAGACGCTTTCAAAGTAAATGAAAGCACTATAACAGATGTAAACTTTACACAGTACAAAACAATGCTGCTCAGTGAACAGCAACACAAACAAGAACTACAGGCCCAACTAGATGAGGACACTCCCAACAGTAGTCAAACTTCTGTAACAGGAAACGAAGAACCACTGGGACAACCAGCAATAGCAAATGAGACAGAATTAGCTATGACAGAAGTAGAAAACACCATGTGTCACTATGAAGAAAATACAGAAGTCTTCACACTATTAAAATGAAAACTAAACAATGAGTAGCATAGTATTTTCGAAGAGGTAACAAAACAAACTGAACATGGTGTACAACATGAAAATAAAAACTGTACCTGCCAAAACTATAAACCTATACTGCTATACATCAGTGGTCAAGCTGGTTCAGGAAAAACATTTTTAATCAAAATCATCAGCAAATTCCTTCAACAATTGACAAACAACAAACTCTGAGCTGTTGTAACTGCCCCCACACGTTTAGCTGCCTACAAAATAGGCAGTGTCACTTTACACTGATTACTACTCCTTCCAGTAGAACACCAAAACAAATTAGATTATTACAAACTTTCTACAGAAGCTGCAATGGAACTACGCAGAGTGTTGAAACAAATGAAAATACTACCAATAGATGAAGTGAGCATGGTCTCCAACCTAATGTTGGCTTTGATTCACCACAGATTTCAAGAGGTACTCAAATCAGACCACGAAGAGCTCTTTGGAGGAAAACACAATATTGTTTTCGGAGATCTTCTTCAATTGACACCAGTGAAAGGTGAACCTATTTTTAAAACCTTAGCGCACAAACTCTGCTGTAAAAATGTTGGCAGCATATGAAATGTCAAACTTTGCCAACATTTCCAATACAGAGAATTAATAGAATACATGCGCCGGTCTACAGACATCACATACGCCAACATTTAAAAAAGTATTAGAGTTGGTGTACTATCTCAAGAAGCACAATCAATATTAAAAACTCGGCACATCCATGCACTCTATGGGCATAACTCATGTGATACTGATGTCATGGAAAAATGAGCACACAAAAATGTCAATTGTATGTCCTTGATGCCAACTCTTGCTAGCTGTTCCAAATTCAATGAAACAATGTTGAAAAAAGAAATGCAACCAATAATAGAAGTTTTCTCCGCAGACAAACTGGACGTACATGGTATGACACTACACCCATGTGTCAACAAGCCACAACAAGACTAATTACCTTAGAAAACTCTATCTCCAACATAGCTGGTTTGGAAATAATTTTAAAATTATCTTTAAACTGTAGAGTAATGCTTAAACGTAACCTTGACGTGGAGCAAGTTCTAGTTAATGGAGCACTTGGTACAGTTGTTGGCTTTCAAACATACCCATGTGACAACAACATTCAGTTTGTTAATATTCTCTTTGACAATCTATCAGAAGTTAAAAAGATAGGATGGATAGGCAGAGAACAATTATCTCCAACTCTAGCATACGCAGTTAACATTCACAAATCACAAGGTCTTACCTAAAGAAAGCATTAATAGATATTGGGAACACAGTCTTTAAAGAAGGCATGAGCTAGGCAGCACTATCACGCTTAAGTACACTTGATGGACTATTTCTAATCAACTTTGATGCAAGTAAAGTAAATTCTGATATTCCTTGCATTCTATAATACAATAGACTATGTTCACTGTGCACCCCCATTTAAAAACCTATCCTTTTCCACAAAAAGCAAAACGTTGTAAAAGAAAACTACTTCAAACAGAAACGAAACCAATCTCATTGCAAATCCTCCAAAGAGAGTAAACGAAGCTAATACTTCATCAATTACTTCAACCAAAGAAGAAAATACTGCTCAGAGTAACTCAAGTACTTCTTCAAAGAAGCAATACACTCTCCGAAAAAATGACTTGGACACAAAACTATCAGGTCATTCAAATTTTCATATATAACTTGTGTAAATTGCTACACAAATGTAGTAATACATTTTCTATTCCAATTGCCACCAATTATTGACAACATTTACTCACACAATACAGACCAATTGTGTTTGCAAATGTTAGTCCTTCACAGAAATGCAACCAACAATCCTGACAACACCTACATTGTTCATGGAATAAGACAAGAATTGGACTACTGTGCTAGAATGATCAAATTCATCATAAACTCACCAGAAGATCCAAGAGAATTTGTAATGTAGTTACTACAAGTACTGGAAAACAAAAACATACCTATGCATGAAATCTTTTAGATTTTATACAAGTGGAAACATGCATGCACTCTCTGCAACCATGTGGCAGAGGAACAAATCCCTAATGAACGCTTCGTGTATGTATCAATACCTAACTGTGAATCCATTCCATTTCAGCAACTTGTACAAAATGCAATCCATGGCAGATTATGTACTATTTGCAATTCAGATAGTCATACCACTTTATAAATACAGACACATAGTAAATACATAATACTAATGATTTTATGTTACAATGCAGATGGTACCAAAAACAACTGCAAGCTGACTGGATTCACACATGGTCAAGTATCACTTGGTAAGAAAACCTTCATAGCAATAGGTATAATCTACCATGCAGGAGCCACAACCAATGCAGGTCACTACACTGCATACATAAAAAGAATTGCGGATGTGTTGAATGTAATGATAGTACCATTACTTTAAAGCAGAGATTACCAGCAAATCTTAAAAACACTTACTTAAGTGCTGATTTATTAAAATTATTTGCGCCAAAAAGAGGGATTTGTCTGCCATTCTGGCCGCAAATCCCAATTTGTTAAACACGGATTTGCGGGCAGAATGACGCACAAATCCCCGTTTTTTGGTGCAAATAATTCCATGAATCAGCCCCAGTATATTCTTAAAACCAAAGTTTAATAACTTGTCTGTGCATGAACATTAACAAAACTTCATTTAGAAAACTATAAACAGTTAGAATATGACAACAGGTATCTAACTGCCCTAAGTGTCTGCAACAAACAAACAGATAAATCAATAGCACTAAAATATAACAAAAAATAAACAGTTAGACTACACCAACAGGTATCTAAGTGCCCCAAAAATGTGCAACAACCCAACAGATAGATGAATAACTTGAAAGTATAAATAAAAAACTATAACCAGTTAGAATACGCCAACAGGTATCTAACTGCCCCAAAAAATCTATAACAAGCCATCAGATAGAAGATTAGCCTGAAACATCAAATAAGCACTGAAAACGAAGAAATAAATATATTGTACCATAACAGCATGGGTTTTTTCCCACAGACCCAATGATTTAATAAACAAACACAGAAACTGAGCAAATTGCACAGTACACTAGTTTGAAATATAGCACTTCTAAAGTACTAAATATGGGGTCGAAATAATGCAGAAATGTCTATTATGCAATGCAATAACTCATTATGAACTACCTACACTAACATGTGATATTTTCTTTTATCACAGAAATTGAAAAAGAAAATCTGCTCCAGTTAACCTACTCATAAAAAAATGTATCCAATCACAAAAAATCTAACAGTAAGTATATAATAATGCAACTCACAAATACTGCTGCATAACACTACCATTCAAGCAAACATCTAACCATACACCACAATCCAAAATGTTTACTTCCATGGATATGTTATACTGCAGTGCTTGTTACCAAACTTTTGATTTGTGGATATTTGATGGATGTTTGATTGTATGGGTGTGTTATGCTGCAGTGGTTGTGGCCAGGGCCTAGAGTCTTGGGTGCATGGCCAGAGGCTACAGCCTTCAGCCATGCACCCAAATCTCTAGGCACTTGCTACAACCACCGCAGCATAACACACTCATACAATCAAAATGTTAACTGTGGTATATGGCCTACTTATTGTTACACTCACCTGATATCCCCGGGGGCGTATGGACGAGCTGGAACCATGGATGCGTAGTTGCCCAGTGCTGAATAATGAATCTGCAATTACAGAAGGGAGGATTTGTGATAACTGTCTATAATGGGTGAATCTCCCACCTCCCTTTGACCGATTCCCTTCCTACTGGGTTCTTTCCTCACCTTAGTTATTTGTAATGTGAGCTATCCATCCTGCGTTTCTTGTGCAGGGGCGCTTGACATTTGTTGGCGAGCTGCCCGAGTTGCTTCACTGGTGCAGTACGCCTTCCTTGTGGCCAGGCCTGCTGTGACCCCGAATCTGCTGGTAGGCAGGTAGGTTTGTTTATTGTAAGTCTTTGTTCTGTTTATGGTGGGAATTCATTAATGTCTTTATCTCCTTCTTTTCAGGTGCGAAGGTCTTGATGCTGGCATGCCGGAGGGAGAGACACGTTTCTAGGTAAGAGAAAGCACGAAGCGCAGCACCTTTATTGTCTTTTAAAGCTAACCTGTATTTTCTTCTTCTCCTCCTCACAGGCTGCTGCGGTGCTGCAAGTGGATGATAGCATGATGAAAAACATCCCGAAAGCATGCTTTCGGGATGAAGCCGCTGCTCCTGCCGCAAATTTGGTGAACATCCGTCCAGCGGTTTGGGCTGTAGTTTTTTCCCCATTCAGTCTATGAGAAAAAAATAAGTTTTGGGACCTCCCCTAAAACTTTGCCCCCCCTGGCCCAAACCTCACCAAAGAAATTCAGAGTGGGCCATATACTTTTTTGCAAAGTTTGGTGAGGATTCGTCCAGGGAGAGCAAAGTTATAAGCCAACCAAAAAGCACCCAAAAGCAACTTAACCATAACTACACACTCACGGTAATGGCTGTGTATTAATGGTTAAGTTGCTAATCCCATAGGAAGAGCACTTTTTGGGTGGCTTATAACTTCGCTCTCCCTGGACGAATCCTCACCAAACCAGGGGGGGCAAAGTTATAGCGGGGGTCCCAAAATGTCTTTTTTTCCCATAGACTGAATCGGAAAGAAATGTTGCACACGCCTACAGCCCAAACCGCTGGACAGATCTATGTCCGCTCCATGGATACATTTCCCTGTTCGCTCTGCGGACAGGACACCGATTGGCTAATCGGCTTGCGTCATGTCCACGGACATGTGACATGTTCGCTGATTGGCCGGGATGAAGCGTGAGGTGCGTCACATTGTTTTGATGCGCCCGCCATCTTGGATCTGCAGACAGCGCAGCGACAAATGGGGAAAAAATACTATTTCAGGGAGTGTGTTGGTGTTTGAGTGTGCTTAGGGATTGTGGGGAAGTAAGAGATGGGTCAAATGCTGTATTTGTTTAGGTTGCAGGTGCCCCTGATGTGTTCCCAATGCACACAGACAGCTGCGCTGTGCGGGATGTTCGTAATTAGTCAAAATGAAGGGTGTCCTAAGGACACTATTCCCATCCGTGCTGTCTGCAGGCAAGTTGAAACTGTTCTAAGGACACACGCGGTGTCCGCAGACATAAAAATGCCCATATGGCATAGTTAAAATGTTTGATTCTATGGGTGTGATCTATGGGTGTGATATGCTGCAGTGGTTGTGGCCAGGGCCTAGAGTCTTGGGTGCATGGCCTACGGCCGGTTGTGGCCAGGGCCTGGAGCCTTGGGTGCCTGGCCGAAGGCCGTAGGCCCAAGACTCTAGGCCCTGGCCACAACCACCGCAACATATCAAACCCATAGATCACACCCATAGAATCGAATATCTATCAAATATTTTCAAATCTACAGTTTGTGTACTGTTTGATTTGTATAGTTTGTATGTGAAGTTTTGGCTACGTCATGTCATTAAGATTTTAGAGTTTGGTAACAAGCACTGCAGTATAACATATCCATGGAAGTAAACATTTTGTATTGTGGTGTATGGTTAGATGTTTGCTTCAATGGTTCTGTTATGCAGCAGTATTTATGTGTTCTATTAGAATATAGCAGATATTCTTTTTCAATTTCTGTGATAAAAGAAAATATCATGTTAGTGTAGGTATTTTATAAAGACTTATTACATTGCAAAATAGACATTTCAGCTTTTTTTCGACCCTCATATTTAGTAGTTTACAAACCAGTGTACTGTGCAATTTGCTCAGTTTTGTGTTCGTTTTATAAATCATTGAGTTTGTGGGAGAAAAAAAATCAATTTTGCATAACAAAACCTTTTTTTGTTATGCTACAGTATATTTCTTTGTTTGTTTTAGTGTTCACTTGTTGTTTCTGGTTAATGTTGGCTTGTTGCAGATTGTTACATACCTGTTGTTGAATTTTAACTGGTTATAGTTTTTTATTTATATTCTCAAGTTGCTGATCTATCTGTTGGGTTGTTGCGGATTTTTGGAGCAGTTAGATACATGTTGGCGTATTCTAACCGTTAATTTATTGGTATAATTTATTGGTATTGATTTATCTGTTTGGTTGTTATAGAATCTTGGGGCAATTAGATACCTGTTGGCGTATTCTAAATGTTTATAGTTTTTTAATTGAAGTTTTATTAATGTTAATGCACAGATTAGTTATTAGTGGTATTGATTTATTTGTTTGGTTGTTGAAAAATCCTGGAGCAGTTAGATACCTGTTGGCGTATTCTGTTTATAGTTTTCTAATTGAAGTTTTGTTAATGTTTAAGTACAGATTAGTTATTAAATTTTGTCTTTAAGAAGATTAAATAAACATTTATAAGATTTGCTGGTAATCT
Source organism: Ambystoma mexicanum (assembly GCF_040938575.1). Lineage (NCBI taxonomy): Eukaryota > Metazoa > Chordata > Amphibia > Caudata > Ambystomatidae > Ambystoma > Ambystoma mexicanum. The sequence goes on along the minus strand of NC_090930.1, from coordinate 1,244,049,517 downwards.
CTGCTTTAGAGTAATGGTAATATCATTACATTCGAACCATCCACAATCCTTTTTTATTTATGCAGTGTAGTGACCTGCATTGGTTGTGGCTACTGCGTGGGAGATTATACCTATTGTTGTGAAGGTTTTGTTACCAAGCGATACTTGACCATGTGTGAATCCAGTCAGCTTGCAGTTGTTTTTTGGTACCATCTGCATTGTAACGTAGAAACATTAATATTACGTATTTATTATGTGTTTGTATTAGTAAGGTGGAGCGATTATCTGAATTGCAGGTAGTACATAATCTACCATGGTTTGCATTTTGTACAAGTTGCTGAAATGGAACATATTCACAATTAGGTATGGATACATACATGAAGCGCTCATTAGGGATTTCTTCCTGTGCCACATTGTTGCAGAGAGTGCATGTATCTTTCCACAATCTGGAAGATTTCATTTATAAGTATGTTTCTGTTTTCCAGTACTTGTAGTAAGTACATTAGAAATTCTTGTGGATCTTCTTGTGAGTTTATAGTGAATTTCACCAATTCTTGTCTTATACCATGAACACTATATGTGTTGTCAGGATTTTTGGTTGCGTTTCTATGAAGGTTTAACATGTGCAAACACACATGGTCTGTACTGTGTAAGTAAATGTTGTCAACAATTGGTGGCAATTGAAATAGAATATTGATTGCTACATTTGCGTAGCAATTTACACCAGTTATATTTGAAAATTTGAATGGACCAGATGTGCCCAAGTCATTTTTTCGGAGTGTGTGTTGCTTCTTTGAAGAAGTACCTGAGTGACTTTGACTAATAGATTCCGCTTTGGTTGTGGTAATTGATGAAGTATTAGCTTTGTTTACTCTCTTGAAGGATTTACAGTGAGATCCTGTTGCATTTATGATTGAATTAGTTTTATTTTAAAACGTTTTCCTTTTTGTGGAACAGGATATGTTTTTAGATGGGTGCTGTATAGTGAACGTAGTCTATTGTATTCTAAACTGCAAGGAATATCAGCATTTACTTTACTTGCATAAAAGTTGATTAGAAATAGACTGTCAAGTGTATGTTAGTGTATGTAAGCGTGATAGTGCTACGTAGCTCATGCCTTCTTTAAAGACTGTGTTCCCAATATCTATCAATGCTTTATCTAGGATAAGACCTTGTGATTTGTGAATGGTGACTGCGTATGCTGGAGTTAGAGAAAATTGTTCTCTGCGTACATACATGTCTTTGAAAAGAAGGAATCAAGCTGTTGAGCGCCCTATCCTTTTTACTTCTGAAAGTTTGTAAAAGAGAATATTGACAAACTGGATGTTGTTGTCACGTAGGTATGCTTGAAAGCCAACAACAGTACCCAGTGCTCCATTAACTAGTCCTTGCTCCACGTCAAGGTTACGTTTAAGCATTACTCAACAGTTTAAGGATAATTTTAATATTTTCTCCAAATCAGCTGTGTTGGAGATAGAATTTTCTAAGGTATTTAGTCTTGTTGTGGCTTGTTGACACATGGGTAGTGTCATACCATGCACGTCCAGTTTGTCTGTGGAGCAAATTTCAATTATTGGTTGCATTCCTTTTTTCAACATTGTTACATTGAATTTGGAACAGCTTGCAAGAGTTGACATTAAGGACATACAATTGACATTTATGTGTGCTATTTGTTCCTTGACATCAGTAGCACATGAGTCATGGCCATATAGTGCATGGATGTGCCGGGTTATTAATATTGCTTGTGCTTCTTGAGATAGTACACCAACTCTAATACTTTTTAAAATGTTAGCGTAAGTGACGTCTGCAGATTGGCACATGTTTTCTGTTAATTCTTTGTATTGGAAATGTTGCCAAAGGTTGACATTTCCTATGCTGCCAACAGTTTTACGGCAGAGTTTGTGTCCTAAGGTTTTAAAAATAGGCTCACTTTTCACTGGTGTTAATTGAAGATCTCCGAAGACAATTATGTGTTTTCCTCCAAAGAGCTCTTCGTAGTTTGTTTTAAGTACTTCTTGTAATCTGAGATGAATGAAAGCCAACATTAGGTTGGAGACCATGCTCACTTCATCTATTAGTAGCATTTTCATTTATATTACCACTCTGCTTCTTTAGAAGGTTTGTAATATTCTGATTTGTTTTGGTGTTCTACTGGAAGGAGTAGTAATCAGTGTAAAGTGACACCGCCTATGTTGTAGGCATCTAAACGTGTGAGGGCAGTTACAACAGCTGACAGTTTGTTGTTTGTCAATTGTTGAAGGAACTTTCTGATGATTTTGATTAAGAATGTTTTTCCTGAACCAGCTTCACTACTGACGTATAGTAGCATAGGTTTGTAATTTTGGCAGTTACATTCTTTATTTTCATGTTGTACACCATGTGCAATTTTGTTACTTTGTTTTGTTTTGTTACTTCTTGAAAAATGGTACGCTGCTCTTTGTTCAATTTTGATTGTAGTACAGGTTAGTCTTGTGTATCTTCTTCATAGTGACACATAGTGTTCTCTACTTCTGTCATAGCTAATTCTGCCTCATTTGCTATTAGTGGCTGTCCCAGTGGTTATTGGCTTCCTGTTACAGAAAGTTGGGAGTGTCCTTATCTAGTTGGGCCTGGAGTTCTTCTTGATGTTTCTGTTCATTGTGCAACATTGTTTTGTACTGTATAAAGTTTACATCAGTGATAGTGCTTTCATTTGTTTTGAAAGCGTCTTCATAGGAGTCATAGTTGTCTAGTATCTCTTCTTCTTTTCTCCATGGTTTAAAAGGTTGTAGCAGGGACATGTAATATAGTTCTTTATATTGAGGAGTTTTTAATGACAATTTGATATGATAATTAAGCTTTGTTTAGTAAGTTTCACTAAGCTGCCTTCACAATTTGTCACTCTACATCTACCTTTTTTTCATCAGGTTTTATATTATTTTTTGTAAGTGAAGTTTCGGGCTATGTGGTATAGACACATTGTTTGGGTAGTATGTGTATGGTGAATTGTTTACAAAATGTCTTGGCTGTTGGGCTCATTTTTGGGTGTTGTTTCTATGTCGTCTTATGATTTGAGAACTCAATTTCTAGATTCAGCAGGACCAAGACTTAGCCTTACTATATTTTCAGATTTTCCATACAAAGCAGTACCGGTTAAATGATTTGCAGCTTCATAGGAGCCACATTCTCTATGAGAGAGCATGTTTATGCCTAAGCTGTACAATAACTGAGATAGTGTTTTGTCCGATGATAGGTCATTCCAGACGTCTTGAAGCTCTGTTTTTTCTGTGTTTGTTAAGTAGGCTGTAACATATTGTGTAACTGCAGTGGAATTGTCTGCAATGTACTGCACATCTATGTGTGCTTTCCATAAGAGGGCAATGGATGCATTGTAATCATTGATATATTTTGCTTCTTCTGTTCTTTTTATGTAATATGTGTTCTTACGTGATTTACCTTTAACACTATGTCTAACTGAAGACACGAAGTTGTTCACTTAACCTGTTTCTGTAACTGGTCTAGGGAAACCATAGCGACATTTGGTGTAGTATTTCCCTTTGTTTTTGTATTTGCAACAACAATATTTGTCACATTTGTGTCTTTGAAATTGTACAATTTGTGCATGAAGATCACTATTTGTTGCTTCCGATGGAATTTCACAAGTGACATATTTTTCGATAAGCTGTAAAACAGTGGCATCACTGTCTTGACCAAATTTAGGAGCATCTTTAATCCATAAAAGCATGTGGATATGTGGTGCTCCTCTGGCTTGGTATTCTTTTCTCCAAAAGAAGTGTTGCGCTTTTCCGAGGGGAGGAACAGGTTTATTACAAATAACGTGTAGCATAGCAATGAAACAATGATGGAAATATCTTGAAACATTAATAGGATCTAAAGAGCAAAGTTCTCCAGGTGTTAGTATATCTATGTTTGTTTTGTTTTTGTTTGATATGGGTAGGAAATCATGTAAATCTTCCCATGCATATTCGGCACAACTTAATGTAACAAACCAAGTGGGTGGGCCAAGATTTCTTATCATACAGCGTACATCTCTGTGATGTCGGAACCAGTACTCTTTTCTACCACGCATGTTTGCTAACAGATTTGTAATACTTGATTGTAAAATCTCATCTTCTTCTTGCACTTTTTGTATTAATTGCATAGCTGGCATATTTAGAAAGTATTTAGAAAGTGGGTTCCTGATTTCAATGTGCGTGCAACTCTGTAACATAGACTTGCTAGTTCACGTTCAAAGAGTAGGTGGAATATGTATTCCACATTTTGTCTAAATCTGGGATCTATAGAATATATTCGTAATAAGCGATATTCTGATCTGTAATCTGAATAGGTTTATCATCATACCTTCCTCGTTTGCCAGTAGGAAAGAGTAGAGGAAAAGCATGTGCTTCTATATTTCTTTCCCATATGCTGATTGGTGATCCTTTGGTTTGTCACATTTGGTACGTTTCTTGTGCATCATCTATGGTGTCATTAGAGTGTAATGGATGAATTTTATAATGGTCTAAAATACTGTAGCAGGATCTAGAATTTCAAATTGACCAGTTTCTGGTGACTCTTTAATTATTTCAGTTGTTTCCCTTAAGTTTTCTGCAATATTTATTTCCTTGTAGTTTTCATTATTGTCTTTTAGATATTGCAAGTCTTGTCTAACTTTATGTAAGTCTACACGTTTTTGCCAAATTGTTTTGTCTTTTGTAGGTACACCATTTACTAAGACAATTAAAGATTGCTCTATTGGATGTTGCACTCCCAGAGTGTGCACATTTTCTTTTAGATCTAATGGTAAATAAACTACTTTGCCATGAATGCCTTTCACCAATTCAGAGGGATGTAATTTAGCTGTTTTTGGTTGAAGGCATATTATTGCTTGAAATGGGTGCACTGTTTGAATTATGATGCTCTCATATAAATTGAGTTGTTGGAGGGGTTTTGGTAGTGGGAATAATTCCAAGTTATTTGTGATAGCAAGTGAAGGAGTTTCGTTGTTGTCAAGTTTTGTAGTGCAGTAACTACAAATTATTAAGGGGTCAGGTATTTCGTATTTCTTTTCTGCTATAAGGTAGAGAACTAATTCAAACCATTTGGAATCTTCATTGTGTTCTATTTTGTATGTTACGTCTATAGTTTTTTTGTAACTTTTATCAAAAGTTCTGCGGCAACACACACACACACACATGGTTTGGTATTTCAGTGGATGTATTTTTAAATTTTAGTTTTTTTTGTATGTGTGTTGTAGAAGGTTTCCATGTGTAGAATTGTTGCTAGTCTGTTGTAAAGCTATTGCATTTTGTAAGTGGCTTTCACTTCCAAAATATTTTTTCTGGATATGCTCGATTTCTTCGAGTAGGTCTTTGGCTGTGCCATGTACAAGATTGTTATTTAAATTGGCTAGTAGTAAAGCAGGACTTTTAGCATAGTACAGTTTATAGACTAGATTTCTTATACTTGAATGATGTGTTGACATCATTTTTATATGATAGAAGGTGCTTTTGCAAATAGGTCCTGAAATGCAGGCTAATGAATGTCCTTGTAGTCCTGTGTATTTGCGCACTGGACAGGTATCCATATTTTGCAGCAGTTTCATTTTGATTTTGTCATTGCCTTTCACATACTGACTGAGGAACTTGCGTAAAGATTTGAAAGATTTTTTGGGAATGTTACACATTGACGTGCATGGCCATTTGTATACTGGTTCAGTTGAATGGAGAGGTAATTCTGAGTTTTCTGGGGCTATTTTTGTAAGCAGTATTTCTTATTGCATTATGGTATTATTAAGTTTTTCCTAACCTCGTCCACTGCTATGTATGGCAATGGTGTTTGTTTGGTTTTGTTTGTATGCTTCTTCATTAAAATATGGTTCTGTGCTAGTGGTGTGACTCCATTCACCGTCACAGATATTTAAGAAGTTAGTTTTGTTGACATTTCGTTTATTGAGAAGTCTTTTTTGTAACTTAGTAGTTAGTTTTGTTAGTGGTTTCATTCTGTTTAACACTAAAATAAATAACTTTCTTTTGAGAAGGATTGCTCTGTCTATCAAAGATTCTAAGATTAATTTTCTACGGTAGGTTTTAAGGGTTGTGCATGATTTGTCTCTGTTTTTATAAGATTCTGAAGGACTCTGTGGCTGAACATTTTTTGCTAAAATACTTTTTTGGTATGATTACTTGCTAGTATATCAAGATTTATAGGAGCAGTTTTAGCAGTAGTGGTATCTGAATTCTTGTTAATCATTTTCTGTTTCGTTTTACATTTTGAAAGAGGAGGCAAAGTTTCTGTACTGGAAGCTTGTTTTGTTTCGCTAAATGACTGTATTAGCTGTTTTGTTTGAACTTTTTATACAAACTCTGCTAGAGATGGATGCTTATTTTGGACACTTTTATTTTCATTTGCTCTATTTCTGCATTGCTTTCTACAGACTTGCTTTTTGGGAGGCATTCTTTGGGGTCTGTTGAAACAAAAAGAAGGTATGGGTTGGGCCGTTCTGCAATGTATGTGTGCTGTGTGCATTAGTGTCTGAGTATGATGGTAAAGATGTATGTGGTGGTGTGTGATTGTGCATTGGGCAGCAACAATTATTTGGGAAGGCTATTCTTCTATATGTGTGTTACTATACTGCGGTTCAGATGACAGTATAAAGTGAGCGAGTGGTGAAGAGAAGCACTTATAGTAAATCTAATGGTATACAATTAAAATGGTTCTTTGTTTTGTAATACTAACATTCTAGGGGTTGAGTTATGTTATTTGTGTTCTAAAAAACGAGGATTTGTGTGCGATTCTGCCTGCTAATCCCTGTTTAATGAATGGGGATTTGTGGGCAGAATGGTTCAGAAATCTCAGTTTTTTTGGTGCACAAATTACATGAATGAACCACACAGTGTGTTTGAGTAACAGTAAGAATATTAAGGTAGTATTGTACTTATTCTTTTTTTGTGGAATGAGAAGGTTTCTTTGGATATGTTGTTTGTAGTTCAGATGCTGGATTTTCAGGAGAGTGGTCTTCACTGCAATTTTAAAAGAAAGAAGTTAGTAATTTTGTGTGCTTATAACACTGATGTTAATTTAGACGTTGATTTTTATGTGTTTGCAGTAGTATTCTTGTTTGATATCTGAACATAGTGTATGCATGCATGTCATTTGACTATGTGCAGCTTTTATATTTTATTTACAATATGTCAGTTCAACATGGTTTGCAAATGAGTAGAATATTAAGTGTATGAAATTCATTTGTTTTTTTAAAGCTGTGTTGTAGATAGCAGACCGGTTTGGAAGTGACAGTTGATTATAGTAGATGGGAACAATTGCAATAAGTTCATTTTATAGGTTATACAGGTTTAGTGGCATTTCTCTGTTTATATGCATTCATAAGAGTTGCACATGTACTGTGAGTAAAATATGCATACCTGTAGTTTGTATTCATGCATGTGAATATGCATGCAGCTGTAAGTAGAAATCTTGGAGACTTGTAGAGTAGTTGTTGTAGTAGGTGCTTTCCAATGATATGAGACTTGTACTCAGAGTGATCAATAGTACAGTTGAAGTGCCGAACTTTGATGATGGAGTTAAATGTAGAGGTCTTGGATGTGATTGGTGGATGGTTGTGTGACTGCTTAGCTGTATCCAATGAGGGAATGGCAATGAGAGTGATGTGGAAAGGGTAGAAGGGCTGGCTAAGAGTTACACACTTTGCGGACACTGCGGCTGTTCGCGGATAGGGCGTGCCACATCTGGGGTTTTCCAGCAAATCCACAACAGAAAGGGGACTGTAGGGATCAGCCAATCAGATGTTGAGGATGTGGATTTGTGTTGAAAGAGACTGTTTGTAGTGAAGATGGCAGAGGTGGAGAAAGTCAGGGTGTTGGTGCTTGGAGATATGTTTGTGCATGCTTTACAGCAGTATGTTCCATGCAGGCATGTGGCAAACAATTTTGATGTTAAAGGAGTGGAGGTGGTGTGGAGTACTGTTCCTGATTTCAATGTACAGGGAATTGTACAAGTTTGTGAAGATATGGGCAGGATGATGCTTTCCATTCGGGCTATGTCAGTGCCCCTACTTTGTTGGCAGATTTGGAATGCTTGGTTCAAGCAGTAATGGACATCCTTCCAAATGTCAAAGTATTTTTTTCTGGATTACTACCTAGGGCAATATGGGACAATAGTTCTGTTTTTTGTCCTCAGTAAAAATTGGTAGGTGTGCAATCAACCGAGGCATGTGTGCCTTCATGCTTAAACAGCATTACTAGAATCAATATTCTCATTATTACAGAAAAAACGTTCCAGCTCTATTTTAAAGTAGATGGCATTTCCTTATCTTTTTTGGGAAATGCTATGCTGTTTTGTAATATAAGGGTTGCTTTGGAGAAGGTTATGTGAAGATTTTAGTAGTGAAGTAAGAAGAAAAAAAAAATAACAGGTGTCTGTCAAGCTTCTGCAAACAACTAAAACAAAACAGCTCTTTTCAGAGCCAACCTCAAAGGGGAAATGGTGCACACTATTTAAATTTGAATTCACCACGCTCAGATTTTTTATATGTCCGCGGACATGGCAGTAGTTCGCGGACAGCGAGTATTACATACAGGGGTTTTTGGGGGGAGAGGCATGCAAATGAGAATGAGCAGAGAAAGGGATTGGTCAGTAAAGTTTACTGGGTGTGTTGTGTAAGGAGAGAGTTTGTCAGAATGTCTTTTTCCTGAGAGAAGAACAGATAGCTATGGCTGTGTGTTTCCGAAAACAGATTATCTGGATTTTGGGAGACTCATGGATAAATTGGTTGGAGGTGCATGCAGAACGTTGTGGAATAGCTTCAGATCTTGGATTCCCTCATGTGAAAGTGCACTGGCATGGAGTGCGTGAATTGAAGTGGCTGGACTTGGTACCTCTCTGTGCAACTTTAGAGACAGAGCATCATCCAGACATAATTATAATTCATTGTGGAGGGAACAGTTTAGGACATGTGTCTGGAATGTATTTGCAATTTGCAATGGAAGAAGGACTTGGGAAGGTCATGGACATGTTTCCAAATTCCCAAGTAGGGTGAGCCTTAGTTAGGTAGCAAGCAGGTCTTCTGGTAATCCATCACCGCAGTTTCGATAGCACTTCGAAGACTCTCCCCCCTGCAGAGTACTGCGTCGCAGTACATACACAATATTGTGACCCTCGAAAGGAAAGGGTCAACAGCATCATGAATAGCCTGTGAGGCTGCTGGAGGGATGTGCTCTCCAACAGGAGTGTTTCTTGTGGTGAGAGGAGCGGAAACAGAGCATGTGGTAGAGGAACTCAACCTACTGCGTTCATCAAAAGGTACAACCTTGCAAACAGCCCCACTGTGGAACGACTTCAGGTGTCGCTTCATGGATGTTACCAAAGCTGTACGAACCACGTCTCCCACGACTGGTTTCAGGTGACCTTGTTCGCACATGCTTTTGGTACGTTACCATATATGGTAAACAACCGCCACACCCAAGACTCTTGCCGAGGGCTTTTAGTAGGGAGTTCCTCTACCTCATCCTCTTCATCCTCTTCATCCTCGTCCTCTACATCCTCACGCCTGTTCCCCTCTGCAGGCCCTTGGGGAGGTTGTGGTGGTGGATGGGTTGGGGGTGATGCTGAGTCAGATGTAGCAACAGCAGCCATAGATGCCAATAGGGTTGATGAGATAATCTCAGCAAGAGCAGCAAAGGCAGAAAAAGTCAATCTGCAATAGCCAGAAGCACAATGAAGATCAGCTCTGGGGTGTGGCCTTTTATAGGGGTGTAAGGGTGCACTTCGTGGACAGATCAAACACCCCAAAAAGATTAAAAAAGTTCCAAAAAGTATGTGGAAAGCCAGGGTCATTGTCTGGGACATGTGCAATGGTGAATTTTTACTGTAAAATAGTTTGGATTGTCTGAAAAGGTTCTTTTAAAATGTTGGGGACAGTGTCCGCAAATCAGGACACACGCTCAGCGTGGGTACGGTCACATGATGACATCGGGAACGCGTCTGCGAAGGGAACGGGCATCCGCAGGACAGCAAATGCATGGGAACAGTCATGTGCATCCATGTGGGAGTTCTACGGACAGTATTCTGGTCCTCAAACAAATTAAAAGTGTGACACAAGTGAGACGGACAGTTACGGACAGGCGCAATGTTCGCAGGACTTATGGGTGTGGTGCGCATGTGCGTAGGTGTTCTACAGACTGTACGGACAGGTATAGTGTCCTTAAGACACCTCTATTTTGTTTAATTATGGACATCATGGATGTTCTATGAACAGTTCCATTTTGCTTGCGTACAGTACGGACAGGTATATTTTTCTTAGAACACCCCATTTTGTTAATTTACGGACATCCCAGACACCGTGCGTGTTCTAAGAACAGTTCTTTCTTGCTTGCGAATGGTACGGGCAGGTATAGTGTCCTTAGGACACCCCCATTTTGCTAATTACGGACATCACGGACAGGCGCGCTGTCCGCAGACACCCCAACTGACTTTTTATAAAAAATAAGACACAAAGGATTGAATTAAAAGACACATAATTTTTTTTTTTACTATATACAGATAGAAAATGTATGAATGAGAGGGGCAAGCAGAAACTGACACAAACAAAGGGGAATTAGGGGTTTGGAGAGGATGGATATGCGGAGATGAAGGGATGAAAGTCTCATCATAACGTTTTTCTTGGTGGTGAGGGTTTGGGGATAGTTGACTGGGACATGGAGAGGGGGAACAGGTGCATGTGGGACAATGGTATGGCATGTGTGATGTCATCTTTTATGTCCTGGGTGTTAGTGTTAGCAGTGCACGGTGGCACGAGTTATGGTTGCTTATCTTACCATAACTGCCGAATTTCAGAGGTTTTTCGGTTTTACTTTGAACCATAACGTCCCTTTAACAAAGTTTTTTCACTGAATTTCATAGGTTTTTAGTAGCGCAACTTAACCATAACGTCCCTTTAACAAAGTTTTTTTACTGAATTTCATAGGTTTTTAGTAGTGCAACTTATCCATAACGTCCCTTTAACAACGTTTTTTTTCCTGAATTTCATAGGTTTTTATTAGTGCAACTTAACCATAAAGTCACTTTAACACATTTTTTTTACTGAATTTCATAGTTTTTTATTAGTGCCACGTAACCATAACGTCCTTTTCAATGAAGGAAGACCACTAGCATACTAGGTTCTCAAAATGGGAACCCGGGTGGTAAAAAAAAGATTTTTCTTCCCAAACCGGGACGCCGCAGGTAGGCGTCCCGGTGTAGGAAGGAAAATCTTTTACCAAGATGGACACCACGGAAAGGGAAGGCAGGGTGTATAAAGAGAACACAACAGGCCATGGGCGGGGGGTCGGAAAGAACAGGAGAGAGACACGGGGCATGAGCAGGGGGTGGAAAGAAGGGAGACACGGGACATGAGCGGGAGAGAAGGGAGACATGGGGCATGAGCAGGGGTTGGGGGGGAGAAGGGAGACACGGGGCATGAGCGGGAAAGAAGGGATACATGGGGCATGAGTGGGGGGTGGTGCGGGAGAAGGGAGACACGGGGCATGAGCGGGGGGTGGGGGTGAACAGGGGAGACACGAGCCATGAGCGGGTGAAAAGGAGGGAGACAGACACGGATCATGAGCGGGGGTGGGGGTGAACAGGAGAGACACAGGGCATGAGCGGGGGTAGGGCAAGGGCCCCCACCTGCCCTGTTCCAACAGTGCAGACATGGGGCATGAGCGGGGGGTGGGGGGGAAGAAGGGAGACACGGGGCATGAGCGGGGAGTGGGAGGGAAGGAAGACACAGGGTATGAGCAGGGGGTGGGGGAAGAAGGGAGACACGTGCATGAGCGGGGGGTGGGTGGAACAAAAGGTCAACAAGGGGCATCATAGGAGGGGGGACAAGAGGAAGACACGGGGCATGAACGGTGGTGGCGGGCAACAGAGAGAGAGACACGGGGCATGAGTGGGGGGTAGGGGGTACAGGAGACAGACACGGGGCATGAGCGGGGGTGGGGGGCAACAGGAGAGAGACCCGGGGCATGAGCAGGGGGTGGGGGGCAACAGGAGAGAGACATGTAGCATGAGCGGGTGGGGGGAACAGGAGACAGACAGGGGGCATGAGCGGGGGGGTGGGGGGTACAGGAGAGACACGGGGCATGAGCGGGGGGTGGGGGGTACAGGAGGCAGACACGGGGCATGAGCAGGGGGTGGGGGGCAACAGGAGATAGACACGGGGCATGAGCGGGTGGGGGGAACAGGAGACACACACGGGGCATGAGCGGGGGGGCAACAGGAGAGAGACAAGGGGGGTGGGGCGAACAGGAGACAGACACAGGGCATGAGCGGGGGGAACAGCAGAGATAGACACGGGGCATGAGAGGGGGGTGGGGGCAACAGGAGACATATACGGGGCATGAGCGGGGGTGGGGGGCAACAGGAGACAGACACGGGGCATGCGCGGGGGTTGGGGGGAACAGGAGACAGACACAGGGCATGAGCGGGGGGTGGGGGAACAGGAGACAGACACGGGGCATGAGCGGGCGTGGGAGGAACAACAGACACGGGGCAAAGCGGAGGGTGGGGAGAACAGGAGACAGACACGGGGCATGAGTGGGGGGGTGGGGGGCAACAGGAGACAGACATGGGGCATGAGTGGGGGTGGGAGGAACAGGAGACAGACACAGGGCATAAGCGGGGGGTAGGGAGAACAGGAGACAGACACGGGGCATGAGCGGGGGGGTGGGGGGCAACAAGAGAGAGACACAGGGCATGAGCGGGTGGGGGGAACAGGAGGCAGACACGGGGCATGAGCGGGTGGGGGGAACAGGAGACAGACACGGGGCATGAGTGGGTGGGGGAACAGGCGACAGACACGGGCATGAGCGGGAGGTGGGGGCAACAGGAGACAGAAACGGGGCATGAGCGGGGGGTGGGGAGAACAGGAGACAGACATGGGGCATGAGCGGGCAGGTGGGGGGCAACAGGAGACAGACACGGGGCATGAGCGGGGGTGGGGGGAAGAGGAGACAGATACGGGGCATGAGCGGGGGGTGGGGGGAGGGAGAGAGACACACGGGGCATGAGGGGGGGTGGGGGGAGGGGGAGAGACACACGGGGCATGAGCGGGGGAGGGGGAGAGACACACGGGGCATGAGCGGGGGGTGGGGGGAGAGACACACAGGGCATGAGCGGGGGTGGGGGGGAGGGAGAGAGACTCACGGGGCATGAGCGGGGGGTAGGGGGGAGGGGGAGATACACACAGGGCATGGGCGGGGGTGGAGGGGAGGTAGAGAGATACATGGGGCATGAGCGGGAGGTGGGGGGAGGGGAGAGACACACGGGGCATGAGCGGGTGGTGGGGGGAGGGAGAGACACATGGGGCATGAGCGGGGGATGGGGGAGGGAGAGACACACGGGGCATGAGCGGGGGGTGGGGGGAGGGAGAGACACATGGGGCATGAGTGGGGGGTGGGGGGAAGGAGAGACACACGGGGCATGAGCGGGGGTGGGTGGGGATAGACACACGGGGCATGAGCGGGGGGTGGGGGGAGAGATAGACACACGGGGCATGAGCGGGGGAGTGGGGGCAACAAGAGAGAGACACGGGGCATGAGTGGGTGGGGGAAAAGGAGACAGACACGGGGCATGAGTGGGTGGGGGGACCAGGAGACAGACACGGGGCATGAGTGGCTGGTGGGGGTGAACAGGGGAGACACGGGCCATGCGCGGGGGGAAAAGGAGGGAGACAGACACGGAGCATGAGCGGGGGTGAAAAGGAGAGACACGGGGCATGAGTGGGGGTAGGGCAAAGTGGGGCCCCCACCCTCGCTCATGCCCCGTGTCTGCCCTGTTCCAACAGTGCAGACACGGGGCATGAGCAAGGGGGTGGGGGGTGAAAGAATGGAGACACGGGGCATGAGCGGGGAGTGGGGGGGAAGGAAGACACAGGGTATGAGCAGGGGGTGGGGGGAAGAAGGGAGACACGTGCATGAGCGGGGGGTGGGTCTAACAAAAGGTCAACAAGGGGCATCATAGGAGGGGGGACAAGAGGAAGACACGGGGCATGAACGGTGGTGGCGGGCAACAGAGAGAGAGACATGGGGCATGAGGAGACAGACACGGGGGAAGAGCGGGGGTGGGGGGCAACAGGAGAGAGACCCGGGGCATGAGCAGGGGGTGGGGGGCAACAGGAGAGAGACACGTAGCATGAGCGGGTGGGGGGAACAGGAGACAGACAGGGGGCATGAGCGGGGGGGTGAGGGGTACAGGAGAGACACGGGGCATGAGCGGGGGGTGGGGGGTACAGGAGGCAGACACGGGGCATGAGCAGGGGGTGGGGGGCAACAGGAGATAGACACGGGGCATGAGCGGGTGGGGGGAACAGGAGACACACACGGGGCATGAGCGGGGGGCAACAGGAGAGAGACACGGGGGGTGGGGCGAACAGGAGACAGACACAGGGCATGAGCGGGGGGAACAGCAGAGATAGACACGGGGCATGAGAGGGGGGTGGGGGCAACAGGAGACATATACGGGGCATGAGCGGGGGTGGGGGGCAACAGGAGACAGACACGGGGCATGCGCGGGGGTTGGGGGGAACAGGAGACAGACACAGGGCATGAGCGGGGGGTGGGGGAACAGGAGACAGACACGGGGCATGAGCGGGCGTGGGAGGAACAACAGACACGGGGCAAAGCGTAGGGTGGGGAGAACAGGAGACAGACACGGGGCATGAGTGGAGGGGTGGGGGGCAACAGGAGACAGACATGGGGCATGAGTGGGGGTGGGAGGAACAGGAGACAGACACAGGGCATAAGCGGGGGGTAGGGAGAACAGGAGACAGACACGGGGCATGAGCGGGGGGGTGGGGGGCAACAAGAGAGAGACACAGGGCATGAGAGGGTGGGGGGAACAGGAGGCAGACACGGGGCATGAGCGGGTGGGGGGAACAGGAGACAGACACGGGGCATGAGTGGGTGGGGGAACAGGCGACAGACACGGGGCATGAGCGGGAGGTGGGGGCAACAGGAGACAGAAATGGGGCATGAGCGGGATGTGGGGAGAACAGGAGACAGACATGGGGCATGAGCGGGCAGGTGGGGGGCAACAGGAGACAGACACGGGGCAGGAGCGGGGGTGGGGGGAAGAGGAGACAGATACGGGGCATGAGCGGGGGGTGGGGGAGGGAGAGAGACACACGGGGCATGAGGGGGGGTGGTGGGAGGGGGAGAGACACACGGGGCATGAGCGGGGGTGGGCGGAGGGGGAGAGACACACGGGGCATGAGCGGGGGGTGGGGGAGAGACACACAGGGCATGAGCGGGGGTGGGGGGGAGGGAGAGAGACTCACGGGGCATGAGCGGGGGGGGAGGGGGAGATACACACGGGGCATGGACGGGGGTGGAGGGGAGGTAGAGAGATACATGGGGCATGAGCGGGAGGTGGGGGGAGGGGAGAGACACACGGGGCATGAGCGGGTGGTGGGGGGAGGGAGAGACACATGGGGCATGAGCGGGGGATGGCGGAGGGAGAGACACACGGGGCATGAGCGGGGGGTGGGGGGAGGGAGAGACACATGGGGCATGAGTGGGGGGTGGGGGGAAGGAGAGACACACGGGGCATGAGCGGGGGTGGGTGGGGATAGACACACGGGGCATGAGCGGGGGGTGGGGGGAGAGATAGACACACGGGGCATGAGCGGGGGAGTGGGGGCAACAAGAGAGAGACACGGGGCATGAGTGGGTGGGGAAAAGGAGACAGACACGGGGCATGAGTGGGTGGGGGGACCAGGAGACAGACACGGGGCATGAGTGGCGGGTGGGGGTGAACAGGGGAGACACGGGCCATGCGCGGGGGGAAAAGGAGGGAGACAGACACGGAGCATCAGCGGGGGTGAAAAGGAGAGACACGGGGCATGAGTGGGGGTAGGGCAAAGTGGGGCCCCCACCCTCGCTCATGCCCCGTGTCTGCCCTGTTCCAACAGTGCAGACACGGGGCATGAGCAAGGGGGTGGAGGGTGAAAGAATGGAGACACGGGGCACGAGCGGGGAGTGGAGGTGGGAAAGGAAGACACGGGGCATGAGCGGGGGGTTGGGGGGAGAAGGGAGACACAGGGCATGAGCGGGGGGTGGGTGGAACAAGAGGTCAACAAGGGGCATCATAGGAGGGGGGACAAGAGGAAGACACGGGGCATGAACAGGGGGTTCGAGGGAACAGGAGGAAGACACAGGGCATCAGCGAGGAGTGGGGGGACGGGAGGAAGACATGTGGCATGAGCGGGGGGTGGGGGGAACAAGAGGTCAACAAGGGGTATCAAAGGAGGGGGAGACAAGACAAAGACACGGGGCATGAGCTGTGGTGGGGGGCAACAGGAGAGAGACTTGGGGCATGAGCGGGGGTTGGGGGTACAGGAAACAGACACGGGGCATGAACAGGGGGTGGGGGGAAACAGGAGAGAGACACGGGGCATGAGCAAGGGTGAGGGGCAACAGGAGACAGACACGGGGCATGAGCGGGGGGTGGGGGGTACAGGAGACAGACATGGGGCATGAGCGGGGGGTGGGGGAACAGGAGACAGACATGGGGCATGAGTGGGGAGTGGGGGGAACAACAGACACGGGCATGAGCGGAGGGTGGGGAGAACAGGAGACAGACATGGGGCATGAGTTCAACAGGAGACAGACACGGGGCATGAGTGGGGGTGGGAGGAACAGGAGACAGACACAGGGCATGAGCGGGGGGTGGGGAGAATAGGAGACTGACACGGGGCATGAGCGGGGGGTGGGGGAAACAAGAGAGAGACACAGGGCATGAGCGGGTGGGGGAACAGGAGACAGACACAGGGCATGAGCGGGTGGGGGGAACAGGAGACAAACACGGGGCATGAGCGGGAGGTGGGGGGCAACAGGAGACAAACACGGGGCATGAGTGGGGGGTGGGGAGAACAGGAGACAGACACAGGGCATGAGCGGGGGTGTAGGGGGCAACAGGAGACAGACACGGGGCATGAGCGGAGGGTGGGGGGAAGAGGAGACAGATACAGGGCATGAACGGGGGTGGGGAGAACAGGAGACAGACAAGGCGCATGAGCGGGGGAAGAGAAGACAGAAACAGGGCATGAGCGGGGGAACAGAAGACAGACACGGGGCATGAGCGGGGGTGGGGGGCAACAGGAGATAGACATGGGGCATGATTGGCGGTGGGGGAAGGGAGAGAAACTCACGTGGCATGAGCGGGGAGTGGGGGGAGGGAGAGAGACACACGGGGCATGAGCGGGGGGTGGGGGGAGGGGAGAGACACACAGGGCATGAGCGGGGGTGGGGGGAGGGAGCGAGACACACGGGGCATGAACGGGGGTGTGGGAGGGAGAGAGACACGCGGGGCATGAGCGGGGGGTGGGGGGAGGTAGAGAGACACACGGTGCATGAGCGGGGGGTGGGGGAAGGGGGAGAGACACACGGGGCATGAGCGGGGGTGGGGGGAGGGAGAGAGACACACGGGGCATGAGCGGGGGGTGGGGGGGAGGGGGAGAGACATGTGGGGGTGGAGGGGAGGGAGAGAGACACACGGGGCATGAGCGGGGGGTGGGGGGAGGGGAGAGACACACGGGGCATGAGCGGGGGGTGGGGGGAGGGAGAGACACACAGGGCATGAGTGGGGGATGGGGGCGGGAGAGACACACGGGGCATGAGCGGGGGCTGGGGGAGGGAGAGACACATGGGGCATGAGCGGGGGTGGGGGAAGGAGAGACACACGGGGCATGAGCGGGGGGTGGGTGGGGATAGACACACGGGGCATGAGCGGGGGGTGGGGGGGAGGCAGAGAGACACACGGGGCATGAGAGGGGGGTGGGGGGGAGGGAGAGAGACACACGGGGCATGAGCGGGGGGTGGGCGGGAGGGAGAGAGACACACGGGGCATGAGCGGGGTGGGAGGGAGAGAGACACACAGGGCATGAGCAGGGGTGGGAGGGAGGGAGACACACGGGGCATGAGCAGGGGGTGGGGGGAGGGACGAGAGACACACAGGGCATCAGCGGGGGGTGGGGGAGGGAGAGAGACACACGGGGCATGAGCGGGGTGGGGGGAGGGGGAGAGACACACGGGGCATGAGCGGGGGTGGGGGAAGGAGAGAGACACACAGGGCATGAGCGGGGGTGGGGGGAGGGAGAGAGACTCACAGGGCATGTGAGCAGGGGGTGGGCGGGAGGGGGAGGGACACATGGGGCATGAGCGGGGGTGGGGGGAGGGAGAGAGACACATGGGGCATGGGCGGGAGGGGGAGAGACACATGGGGCATGAGCGGGGGCAAGGTGGGAGGGAGAGAGACACGCGGGGTATGAGCGGGGGGTGGGGGGAAAGGAGAGAGACACACGGGGCATGAGCGGGGGGTGGGGGGAGGGAGAGAGACACACAGGGCATGAGCGGGAGGTCGGGGAGCAGAGAGACTCACGGGGCATGAGCGGGTTGAGAGACACACGGGGCATGAGTAGGGGGTGGGGGGAGGGAGAGAGACACACGGGGCATGAGTGGGGGGTGGGGGGAGGGAGAGAGACACACGGGGTATGAGCGGGGGGTGGGGGGGAGGAGAGAGACACAGCGTTCGTGTGCAGGCAGCAGATCCCGCTCCTCTGCCCTCTGCTGGCCATCGTGGGAAACAGGAGAGAGACACGGGGCATGAACGGGGGGGTGGGGGGAACAGCAGAGACAGACACGGGGCATGAGCGGGGGGTGGGGAGAACAGGAGACAGACACGGGGCATGAGCGGGGGAACAGAAGACAGACACAGGGCATGAGCGGGGGAACAGAAGACAGACACGGGCATGAGCGGGGGTATGGGGCAACAGGAGATAGACATGGGGCATGAGTGGTGGTGGGGGAGGGAGAGAGACACACGGGGCATGAGCGGGGAGTGGGGGGAGGGAGAGAGACACACGGGGCATGAGCGGGGGGTGGGGGGAGGGGAGAGACACACAGGGCATGAGCGGGGGTGGGGGGAGGGAGAGAGACACACAGGGCCTGAATGGGGGTGGGGGGAGGGAGAGAGACACACAGGGCATGAGCGGGGGTTGGGGGGAGGTAGAGAGACACACAGTGCATGAGCAGGGGGTGTGGGGAAGGGAAGAGACACACGGGGCATGAGCGGGGGGTGGGGGGGAGAGACACACAGGGCATGAGCGGGGGTGGGGGGAGGGAAAGAGACACACGGGCATAAGCGGGTGGTGGGGGGGAGAGACCCACGGGGGATGAGCGGGGGGTGGGGGGAGGGAGAGAGACACACAGGGCATGAGCGGGGGGTCGGGGGGAGAGAGACTCACGGGGCATGAGCGGGGGGTGGGGGGAGGGAGAGAGACACACAGGGCATGAGCAGGGGGTGGGGGGAGGGAGAGAGACACACGGGACATGAGCGGGGGGTGGGGGGGAGGGAGAGAGACACACGGGGCATGAGCGGGGGGTGGGGGGAAGGAGAGAGACACAGCGTTCGTGTGCAGGCAGCAGATCCCGCTCCTCGGCCCTCTGCTGGCCATCGTGTGCCGATGGCGTGAGCGGGGGCTGGAGGAACAGGGGACACACGGAGCATGAGTGGGGGTGGGGGAGACAAGAAGGCCACATGGGGCATGAGCGGGGGTGGAAGGAACAGGAAACAGACACGGGCGGGGGCGGACTTACTGTGCAGGCGGTAGATCCCGCTCCTGCTGATAAAGCCTCTCTTGCGAAGAACAAAGATGGCGGGCGTCTCTGAAGCCAGACGCACTGCACGCTTTCACCACATCCAATGAGAGAGCATGTCAGATGTCCGCGGACATCACACAAGCTGCTTGCCCAATCACTGTCCTGTCCACAGAGCGAACAGGGAAATGTGTCCGCGAAGCAAACACAGATATCACTAATTTTTTTCTTTTTTCACTTACATTTTTGTCATTTTTTTAAAAACTACTGGACGGATTTACACCAAATAAAGCAAAGCAAAGCACGCTTTCGGGACCAAGCCGCCGCTCCTGCTGCAAATTTGGTGTAAAACCGTCCAGCGGTTTGGGCTGTAGGCGTGAGCAAAGTTTTTTCCCATTATGTCTATGGCAAAAAACAAAAGTTTTGGGACCCCCCCTATAACTTTTTCCCCCCTGGACGAATCCTCACCAAACTGTGAGGATTCGTTCAGGGGGAACGAAGTTATAAGCCGCCCAAAAAGTGCTCTTCCTATGGAAACACCAACTTAACCATAACTACATGGCCATGTAATATAACATATATATATATATATATATATATTCAGCGAAAAAACTTTGTTAAAGGGACGTTATGGTTAAGTTGCGCTACTAAAAACCTATGAAATTCAGCGAAAAAACTTTGTTAAAGGGACGTTATGGTTAAGTTGCACTACTAAAAACATATGAAATTCAGTGAAAAAACTTTGTTAAAGGGACGTTATGGTTCCAAGTAAAACTGAAAAACCCTTGAAATTCGCCAGTTATGGTAAGCTAAGCAACCATAACTCACGCCACCACTGTGCACTGCTAAGACTAACACCCAGGACATAAAGATGACATCACAAATGTCATTGATGACATCACTGATGACATCACATGTTTGGCTCACTATTTTTTCTATTTACCTTTTGAAACTTTCCGATCCTTTTTTTGTGTTTGATCTGTCCGCGGACAGTGCGCATGTCCGCAAACCACGCACAAGCACCCCTATAAAAGACCACGCCCAAGAGCTTATTCCCATTGTGTTTCTGGCTATTCTTCAGAACACAGTGATTTTTGCTGCCACCTGCAGACTACACCATCATCGAGATGGCATCCTTGGCTGCTGAACTGCCACTTGGTGCTGCACCTGCTTCAGCACCACCCCACCCCCTCCACCACCTCCCCAAGGGCCTGAAGAGGGGAACAGGAGTGAGGATGCGGAGGAGGAAGAAGAGGATGATGAGAATGAGGTAGAGGAAAACCCTACTACCCGCACTAGGCGTGAGTCTTGGGTGTGGCGGTTATTTACCATTCATGGTAATGTTCCAAAGGCTTGTGCGAACCGTGTTACCTGCAATGAGTGCAAAATGATACTCAGTCGCGGGAAGCATGGTAAGTACAGCTTTGGCACCACTACTATGAAGCGACACCTGAGGTCATTTCACTCTGGGGCAATTCGCAGGGTTGTACCTTGCGAAGAACGTAGCAGGTTGATTTCCTCTACTTCATCCTCTGTTTCTGATCCTGTCACCACAAGGACCACCTCTGTGGGACAGCGTCTTCCTCAAGCTGCCTCACAGACCATACAGAATGCTGATGACCCTTACCTTTCGAGGGTCACAGTTGTATGTATGTACTGTGACACAGTACTCTGCAGAGGGGGGCGACTTCGGAGTGCTTTTGAGACTATCGTCTCAGAGCACGAGAAGACCTGCTCACTACCCAAATAAAACCCACTCTACATCTTCCTCTCTCAGCTCGCCCTTTCTTATCCCTGTGGTTGGTGTCCCCCCTTTACCCTCCTTTACCCTCCCCTCCTAGTGTGTCGTGTCTGAAAAACCAAAAAAAATACAAAATTACAAAAATCAAAATGAAATAAGGCTCTTTTCAGAGCCGACTTTCCCAGTTAAAAAATAGAAGTGAAAATAAATGAAGCAGGGCTCTTTGTATTATTTAGAAGTCCGCGGACAGTTCGCAAACATTTAAAAAATTGCTACTCCATCACAAGCATTGTAATTTTCTCTGGAAAGAAGTGGTGGCTCTGAAAAGAGCCTTTGGGTGGTGTTTGTAAGTCAAAAATTGTAAATGCTTAACATCTACTTCAAAATCGTTGTTGTAATTCCAAAAAAGGTCGCAATGCATTTTGTACATTTCTCAGAAAAATCTGATTGCCAGCATAAATAAGATGGACTCCATCTCTGCGAAAAATGTATGTACTACAAAACATAATATTTTCATTGTGAAAAGAAGACATGCCAAAATCTCTTAGAAAGGCAAAAACAGCCTTATTAACATTGCGCCTTGCTTTTTCCATTTGTGGACCAACAAATGAAGAAGAACGAAGCCACATTTGTCTCTGCGCAATCCGTGAAAATATCACTTGAGAATTAGGAAACATGTCCATAACCTTCCTAAGTCCTTCTTTCATAGCAAATTGCAAAGAAATTCCAGTCACATGTCCTAAACTGTTCCCTCCACAATGAATTACAATTATGTCTGGATGTTGCTCTGTCTCCAAAGTAGCACAGAGAGGTAGCAAGTCCAACCACTTCATTCCACGTACTCCATGCCAGTGTACTTCCACATGTGGGAATCCAAGATCTACAGCTACTCCACAGCTTTCTGAATGCACCTTCAACCAATGTATCCACGAATCTCCTAAAATCCAAAAAATCTGTTTTCTGAAAACACACAGCCATAGCTATCTATCTGAGAAAATCTCTCCTGGCACAACACACCCACCAAACTTTCCTGACCAATCCCTTTCAGTGCTTATTCTCATTTGCATGACTTCTGAACCCACAAATCCCCAGATGTAACTCCCGATGTCCGCGAACTACCGCCATGTCCGCGGACATATCGTAACATGAACAGCCCTTCTACCATTTCCACTACACTCTCTCTGCCATTCCCTCATTGGATGTACCTCAAAAATCACATGACCATGCACTAATCACATTCAAGACCTCTACATCTAACTGCATCATCATAGATCAGCACTGCAAATGTACTCTGAATCTCTCTGAGTACAAGTGTCATATCATTGGCAAGCAGCATCTACTAGAAATACTGTACAAGTCTTCAAGATGTCTACTTGCAGCTCCATGCATATCCATATGCATGAACACAAACTTCAGGTATGCATATTTTCTGTATAGTAGATGAACACATTTTCAAACAGACTTTTACCTTGTAAAATCTGTAAAATGAATTTACTGTACTTTTTTCAATTTCCTAAAATCAACTATCACTTATAAACCTTTATACTATTTACTTTCTTTATACACACACACTCAAATCATGTTAAACTAACATTTTTTAAATGAAATATATAGACTACATATATTCAAACAAAATTGCATGCAAACACAATCTATGTTTAAACCTTTATAAAAATACTTATACAATTTCATATTTTTTGTTTTTATTTATTTACTTAATTACTTTAAATTAGACATGACATTGAGGCGCTATTACCTAGAACAGTTTACTCACAGAAATAGTGGTATTCACTAATATATTATAAATTTCACAAGACATAGTAAAGATTTTTTTTTTGCTACAATTAGTCATTCAATACAATTTGTTCATTAAGAACATATCATATGTACTGAACTGATGCAATGTATCTTACGTAAATAAATTAGTTTAATGGTTTTACAGAAGGCACTGAGGATTTCAATTAAAAAAATCAATATCTAAATTAAAAACAGTGCTATATACAAACAAAGTTACTAATTTGAAGCTTTTACAATTGCAGTGAAGACCAGTTTCCTGAAAAGAAGCAGCCGAATTCGAAGAAGAAAAAAAAACTAAGAATTTACCTGTTAATTTAAAAAAAAAGTAAGTAAAATATCACCATAATATTTGTATTATTAATCAAATATACTATAACATTAATACGAGCTATTTCGGTTTCTAAAAATAGAGATTTTGTACCATTTTGTCCAAAAATGTCCATGTCTTAAACAGCGATTTACAGCCAGAATGGCCCACAAATTTCTATTTTTGGACACACAAATTAGCCAACTGAACCACTACAATTTTGATATTATAGAACAAACAACTGTTTTAATTGTATACATTAGATTTACTATTTGTACTTTTCCACACCACTAGCTTACTTTTTTTTTGTTATCTGAGCCCCAGTTTAGTAACACATACATTCAAGAATACCTATCCCTACTAGTTTTAGTTCCCAATGCACAATCACACACCATTACATACATCTTTATCATCTTACTCAAACACTCATGCACACAGCACACATACATTCCAGAACACCCCAACCCATATCTTCTTTATTTTTTTCAACAGACCCTAAAGAATGCCTACCAAAAGTCAAGTCCATAGAAAGCAACACAAACGTAGAGCAAATGAAAATAAACGTGTCCAACATAAGCATCCATCTCTAGCAGAATTTGTAAAAAAAGTTGAAACAAAACAGCTAATACAATCATTTAGTGAAACACAAGAAGTTTCAAGTACAACAACTTTGCTTCCTCTATCAAAATGTAAAACAAACCAAAAAACAATTAACAGAAAATCAGCTATCAGTACAGATAAAACTACTTATTCAAATTTTAATATAGTGCAAAGTAAGCATACCAAGAAAAGTATTTTAGCCAAAATATACCGTCACAAAGTCCTTCAAAATCTTATAAAAACAGGAGAGAAATCAGGATTAAAGCTTAAAACCTATCATAGGAAATTAATCTTAGAAGCATTGATGGACAGTGCAATTCTTCTCAAAAGAAATGTATTTATTTTACTGTTAAACAAAATGAAACCACTAACAAAACTAATAACTAAATTACAAAAAAGACTTCTCAATAAGCGAAATGTCAACAGAAAGAACTTCTTAAGTATCTGCGGAGGTGAATGGAATCACACTACGAGCACAGAACCATATTTTAATGAAGAAGCGTACAAACAAAAGCAAACAAATACAATTGCCATAAATAGCAGTGGTCGAGGTTATGAAAAAGTGAATAATACCATAATGGAACAAGAAGTACCCCTTACAAAAATATGCCCTGAAAACTTAGAATTACCCCTCCATTCAAATGAATCAGAACGTCTAGTGTACAAATGGCCATGCACGTCAATGTGTAACATTCCCAAACAATGTTTCAAATCTTTACGCCAATTCCTCAATAAATATGTAAAAAGCAAAGACAAAATCAAAATTAAATTACTGCAAAATATAGATACCTGTCCAGTGCGCAAGTACACAGGACTACAAGGACATTCATTGGCCTGCATTACAGGACCTACTTGTAAAACCACTTATTATAATACCAAGAGGATATCAACACATCATTCAACTATAAGAAATCTAGTCTATAAACTGTACTATGCTAAAAGTCCTGCTTTAGCACTAGCAAAGTTAAATAACATCCTTCTACATGGTACAGCAAAAGACCTACTTGAAGAAATTCACTATATCCAGAAAAAATATTTTGGAAGTGAAAGCCATTTACAGAATGAAATAGCTTTAAACCAATTAAGCAACAATTCTACACATGGCAACCTTTTGCTAAACACATACAAAAAAGAAATACTAAAATTTAAAAGTACATCAGCTGAAATCCCAAACCATGTATGTGTATGTTGCCGTAGAATTTTTTATAAAAGTAACACAAAAACTGTGGACCTATCATACAAAATAGAAGACAATGAAGATTCTAAATGGTTTGAATTAGCTCTCTACCTTGTAGCAGAAAACAAATATGAAATAACTGAGCCCTAAATACTTTGCAGTTATTGCACTACAAAACTTGACAACAATCAAACTCCTTCACGTTCTATCACAAATAATTTGGAATTATACCCAGTACCAAAACCTCTACAACAACTTAATTTATATGAGAACATCATAATTCAAACAGTACACCCATTTCAAGCAATAATACGCCTTCAACCAAAAACAGCAAAATTACCTCCCTCTGGTAAAAGGCATTCGTGGAAAAGTAGTTTATTTACCATTAGATCTAACAGAAAATGTGCATACTCCAGGAGTGCAACGTCCAATGCAGCAATCTTTAATTATATTAGTAAATGGAGTACCTACACAAGACAAAAAATATGGCAACAGCTGGTAGATTTATATAAAGTTAGACAAGCCTTCCAATATCTTAAAGAGAATAATGAATATTACAAAGAAATTAATATTGAAGAAAACTTGAAAGATACAACTGAAATAATTCAAGAAACACAAGAAGCTGGTCAATTTGAGCTACTAGATCCTGCTACAATATCAAATACTTTAGACCATTATACAATTCATCCTTTGCACTGTAATGACACCGTACAAGATGTACTGGAAACTTACCAAATGCTTCAAACAAAAGGATCGCCAATCAGTATATGGGAAAAAAGTATAGAAGCACATGCTTTTCCTCTACTCTTTCCTACTGGCAAAGGAGGAAGGTATGATGATAGACCTATTCAAATATCAGCTTCAGAAAACCGCTCATTACGGATGTATTCTGAAGATCCCAGATTTAGACAAAATGTGGAATACATATTCCACCTACTCTTTGAAAGTGAAATAGCAACTTTATGTTATGGAGTTGCACACATATTAAAATCAGGATCACACTTTCAAAATATGACAGCTACACAATTATTAGAGAAAGTGCAACAAAAGGATGAGGTTTTACAATCAAATATTACAAATCTTATAGCAAATATGCGTGGAACTAAAGAGTACTGGTTTCAACGTCATGGAGATGTACGTTGTATGATCAGAAACATTGGCCCACCCACTTGGTTTGTTACATTAAATTGTGCAGAATATGCATGGGAAGATTTACATGATTTCCTACGCATATCAAATAAAAACAAAACAAACATAGATATTCTAACACCTGGAGAACTTTGTTCTTTGGATCCTGTTAATGTTTCAAGATATTTTCACCATCGCTTCATTGCTATGCTACATTTTATTTGTAATAAAACTGTTCCTCCCCTTGGAGAAGTGCAACACTTCTTTTGGAGAAAAGAATACCAACCCAGAGGAGCACCACATATCCACGTGCTTTTATGGATTAAAGATGCTCCTAAATTTGGTCAAGACAGTGATGCCACTGTTTTACAGTTTATTGAAAAATATGTCACTTGTGAAATTCCATCAGAAGCCACAAATAGTGATCTTCATGCACACAATTTACAATTTCAAAGACACAAATGTGGAAAATATTGTCGTCGCAAATACAAAAACAAAGGCAAATACTACACCAAATGCCGATTTGGTTTCCCTAGACCAGTTACAAATACAGGTCAAGTAAACAACCTCATGTCTTCAGTTAGACATAGTGTTAAAGGTAAGTCACCTAAAAATACATATTACATAAAAAGAAAAGAAGAAGAAAAATATATCAATGATTATAATGCAATCATTGCCCACTTATGGAATGCAAACATAGATGTGCAGTACATTGCAGACAATTCTACTGCAGTTGCACGATATGTCACAGCATACTTAACTAAAGCAGAAAAGACAGAGCTCCAAGACCTCTGGAATGACCTGTCATCAGATAAAACAGTATCTTAGAAATTATACAGCTTGGGCATAAAAATGCTCACCCATAGAGAATGTGGATCTTATGAAGCAACTAATCGTTTAACTGGTACTTCATTGTATGGTAAATCTGAAAATATAGTATGGCTAAGTCTTGGTCCAGCTAAATCTAGAAAAAGAGTTCTAAAATCATATGAAGATATAGAAACAATAGCCAAACATGATCCAAACAGCCAAGACATTTTAAACAACAATTTATTGGACACATACTACCCAAACAGAAGTAATACTTTGGAAAACATGTGTCTATACCAAATAGCCCAAAACTACACATACAAAAATAATATGAAACCTGATGAAAAAAAAGGTAAATATAGAGTGAAAGACTGTGAAGGCAGCTTAGTTAAACTCACTAAACCAAATTTAATTAATCATATCAAATTGTCATTGAAGACTCCTCAACATAAAGAAGTATATTACATGTCCCTGCTACAACTCTTCAAACAATGGAGAAAAGAAGAACAATTACTAGATAACTATGACTCATATGAGGATGCGTTCAAAGCAAATGAAAGCACTATGACTGATGTAAACTTTACACAGTACAAAACAATGTTGCACAATGAACAGCAACATGAAGAAGAACTCCAAGCCCAACTAGATAAGGATACTCCTGACAGTAGTCAACCTTCTGTAACAGGAAGTCAAGAACCACTGGGAGAACCACTAATAACAAATGAGGCAGAATTAGCTATGATAGAAGTAGAAAACACCAGGTGTCAGTATGAAGATAAGGAAGACTTAACTATACTACAATCAAAACTAAACAATGAGCAAAGTAGCATTTTTCAAGAAGTAACAAAACAAATTGCACATGGTGTAAAACATGAAAATAAAGAATGTTCCTGCCATAACTATAAACCTATACTACTGTACGTCAGTGGTGAAGCTGGTTCTGGCAAAACATTCCTAATCAAAATCATTAGTAAGTTCCTTCAACAATTGACAAACAACAAACTGTCAGCTGTTGTCACTGCCCCCACAGGTTTAGCTGCCTACAACATAGGTGGTGTTACATTACATCGATTACTACTATTACCAGTAGAACACCAGAACAAATGAGACTATTGCAAACTTTCTGCAGAAGCTGCAATGAAATTACACAGAGTATTGAAACAAATGAAAATGTTACTAATAGATGAAGTGAGCATGGTCTCCAACCTGATGTTAGCTTTGATTCACCTCAGATTACAAGAAGTACTCAAAACAGACTATGAAGAGGTCTTTGCAGGAAAACACATTATTGTTTTTGGAGATCTGCTTCAATTAACACCAGTAAAAGGTGAACCTATTTTTAAAACATTTGGGCACAAACTCTGCCGTAAAACTGTTGGCAGCACTGGAAATGTCAACCTTTGGCAACATTTCCAATACAGAGAATTAACAGAAAACATGTGCCAATCTGCAAATCTAACTTATGCCAACATTTTAAAAAGTTTGAGAGTTGGTAGACTTTCTAAAGAAGCAGAAGCAACATTGAAAACCCGGCACATTAATGCACTTTTTGGCGATGGCGCATGTGCTACAGATGTTATGGAACAATTAGCCCACAAAAACGTCAATTGTATGGCCTTAATGCTAACTCTTGCAAGCTGTCTCAAATTCAATGAAATAATGTTAAGTAAAGAAATGCAACCAATAATGGAAATTAGCGCCACAGACAAACTAGATGTACATGGAATGACACTACCCATGTGTGACCAAGCCACAACAAGACTAAATAATTTAGAAAAATCAATCTCAAACACTATCACGCTTACGTACACTTGACGGTCTATTTCTAATCAACTTTGATGCAAGTAAAGTAAACACTGATATTCTTTGCATTTTAGAATATAATAGACTTCGCTCACTATACACTCCCCATCTAAACACATATTCTGTTCCACAAAAACTAAAACGTTGTAAAAGAAAACTAAATAAAACAGAAATGCAACAGGACGTCATTGCAAATCCTCCAAAGAGAGTAAAAGAAACTAATACTTCATCAAGAAAAAGTATTAATTAGAGAAAGTAAACCAGGTACTTCTTTAAAGAAGGAAGACAAACTCCAAAAAAAGCAGTCAAATACAGAACTACCTTGACCATTTAAATTCTCAAACATAGTTGGTGTAAATTGCTATGCAAATGTAGCAATGAGTATTCTATTTCAATTACCACCAATTGTTGACAACATTTACTTACACAGTACAGACCCATTGTGTTTGCAAATGTTAGTACTTCACAGAAATGCAGCAAACAATCCTGACAACACATATAGTGTTTTTGGAATAAGACGACAATTGGACTACTGTGCTGGAATGGTGAAATTCACTATAAACTCACAGGAAGATCCACAAGAATTTCTAATGTACTTACTACAAGTACTGAAAAACAAAAACGTACCTATAAATGAAATCTTTCAGATTTCATACATGTGGAAACATACATGCACTCTCTGCAACAATGTGACACAAGAAGAAATCCCCAATGAACGCTTCATATATATATCAATACCAAATTGTGAATCCATTCAATTTCAGCAACTTGTACAAAATGCAAACCATGGTAGATTATGCTCTACCTGCAATTCAGATAATCGCTCCACGTTAGTAATACAAACACATAGTAAATACGTAATACTAATGCTTCTACGTTACAATGCAGATGGTACCAAAAACAACTGCAAGCTGACTGGATTCACACATGGTCAAATATCACTTGGTAAGAAAACCTTCACAACAATAGGTATAATCTACCACGCAGGAGCCACAACCAATTCAGGGCACTACACTGCATACATAAAAAAGAAATGTGGATGGTTTGAATGTAATGATAGTACCATTACTCTAAAGCAGAAATTACCAGCAAATCTTACAAACGCTTATTTGATGTTCTTAAAACCAAAATTTGATAAATAAACTGTATTTAAACCTTTAAGTAAATTTGTGTTAAAAAAATATAAACTGTTAGAATACTCCAAAAGCTATCTAAATGCTCAAAGATTCTACAACAACTAATCAGATAAATGAATACCTCTAAATTAGACCAAAAAATACACAGTTAAAATACACCAATTGGTATCTAACTGTCCCAAAATTATAAATTTGTGTTAAAATAATATAAACTGTTAGAATACTCCAAAAGCTATCTAACAGCTCAAAGATTCTACAACAACTAATCAGATAAATGAATACCACTAAATTAGGCCAAAAAATACACTGTTAGAATACGCCAATTGGTATCTAACTGTCCCAAAATTTAACAATATCCAAATAGATAAATCAAAAGCACTAAAATATATTAAAAAAATAGACAGTTAGGGGTATCTAACTGCTCCAAAATTTTATAATATCAAAACAAATGAAGAATCTGTTACTGCTCCAAAAAAATACAACAAAGCAAAGTATAAAGCATTAGCCAGAAACAAAAATTGAACATTGAAAACAAACAAACAAATAAACTGTAGCATAACAGAAAAAGGTTTTTTTTTAATCCAACATGTATTTTTTTTTTCTCGCACAGACCCAATGATTTTAGCAACAAATACAGAAACTGAGCAAATTGCACAGTACTCTGATTTGTAATCTACTAAATATGAGGGTCCAAAAAAAAAAGTATATTGATTATACAATGTAATTAGTCATTACAAAATACTAATACTAACATGCTATTTTCTTTTATCACAGAAATGAAGAAGAAAAACATGGACTCCCATTACTAGACCAAACAGTAAGTATACAATAATAAGGACAACCATAGCAGCATTTCACATCCATAGTATCTAATACCTTTCTTCCTTATACATTTGTTTTTCACCCAAAGTTATAAGCAAATATGAATGTGATATGCTGCGGTGGTTGTTGCCAGGGCATAGAGTCTTGGGTGCATGGCCAAATGGCCATGCACCCAAGACTCTATGCCCTGGCAACAACCACCGCAGCATATCACATCCATAGAGTCAAACATTTCAACTATGATCTATGGGAAACTTTTAATGTCCGCGAACAATGTGAGTGTTCTTAGAACACTTTGAACTTGCCAGCGAACAACACGGACACCGTTTTCAGGACACCCCATACGAACATTTCAGAACAACGCGATAGTTCTTAGAACACTTTCAACTTAACAACGAACAATACGGACAGTGTCCTAAGGACACCCCCTACGAACATTCCAGGACACCGGGAGTGTTCTCAAAAACGTCTTCAGAACACCCCATTTTGTTTATTTGCGAACATTTCAGGACACCGCGGGTGTTCTTAGAACACATTCAACTTGACAGAGAACAATACGGACAGCGTCCTCAGGACACCCCCTACGAACACTCTCCAGACACCGCGAGTGTTCTTAGAAGCGTCTTCAGAACACCACCATCTTGTTTATTTGCGACCATTTCAGGACACCACGAGTGTTCTTAGAACACATTCAACTTGACAGAGAATAATACGGACAGCGTCCTCAGGACACCCCCTACGAACATTCCAGGACACCGGGAGTGTTCTTAGAAGCTTCTTCAGAACACCACCATCCTGTTTATTTGCGAACATTTCAGGACACCACGAGTGTTCTTAGGACACATTCAACTTGACAGAGAACAATACGGACAGCGTCCTCAGGACACCCCCTACGAACACTCCCCGGATACCGCGAGTGTTCTTAGAAGCGTCTTCAGAACACCCCCATTTTGTTTATTTGCGAACATTTCAGGACACCGCAAGTGTTCTTAGGACACATTCAACTTGACAGAGAACAATACGGACAGCGTCCTCAGGACACCCCCTACGAACACTCCCCGGACACCGCGAGTGTTCTTAGAAGCGTCTTCAGAACACCCCCATTTTGTTTATTTGTGAACATTTCAGGACACAGCGGGTGTTCTTAGAACACATTCAACTTGACAAAGAACAATACGGACAGCGTCCTCAGGACACCCCCTACGAACATTCCAGGACACCGGGAGTGTTCTTAGAAGCATCTTCAGAACACCACCATCTTGTTTATTTGCGAACATTTCAGGACACCGCGAGTGTTCTTAGGACACATTCAACTTGACAGAGAACAATACAGACAGCGTCCTCAGGACACCCCCTACGAACACTCCCCGGACACCGCTAGTGTTCTTAGAAGCGTCTTCAGAACACCCCCATTTTGTTTATTTGCGAACATTTCAGGACACCGCGGGTGTTCTTAGAACACATTCAACTTGACAGAGAACAATACGGACAGCGTCCTCAGGACACCCCCTACGAACATTTCAGGACACCGGGAGTGTTCTCAAAAACGTTTTCAGAACACCCCCATTTTGTTTATTTGCGAACATTTCAGGACACCGCGGGTGTTCTTAGAACACATTCAACTTGACAGAGAACAATACGGACAGCGTCCTCAGGACACCCCCTACGAACACTCTCCAGACACCGCGAGTGTTCTTAGAAGCGTCTTCAGAACACCACCATCTTGTTTATTTGCGACCATTTCAGGACACCACGAGTGTTCTTAGGACACATTCAACTTGACAGAGAATAATACGGACAGCGTCCTCAGGACACCCCCTACGAACATTCCAGGACACCGGGAGTGTTCTTAGAAGCTTCTTCAGAACACCACCATCCTGTTTATTTGCGAACATTTCAGGACACCACGAGTGTTCCTAGGACACATTCAACTTGACAGAGAACAATACGGACAGCGTCCTCAGGACACCCCCTACGAACACTCCCCGGATACCGCGAGTCTTAGAAGCGTCTTCAGAACACCCCCATTTTGTTTATTTGCGAACATTTCAGGACACCGCAAGTGTTCTTAGGACACATTCAACTTGACAGAGAACAATACGGACAGCGTCCTCAGGACACCCCCTACGAACACTCCCCGGACACCGCGAGTGTTCTTAGAAGCGTCTTCAGAACACCCCCATTTTGTTTATTTGCAAACATTTCAGGACACAGCGGGTGTTCTTAGAACACATTCAACTTGACAAAGAACAATACGGAGAGCGTCCTCAGGACACCCCCTACGAACATTCCAGGACACCGGGAGTGTTCTTAGAAGCGTCTTCAGAACACCACCATCTTGTTTATTTGCGAACATTTCAGGACACCGCGGGTGTTCTTAGA
The DNA here is from genome assembly GCF_040938575.1 of Ambystoma mexicanum. NCBI lineage: Eukaryota > Metazoa > Chordata > Amphibia > Caudata > Ambystomatidae > Ambystoma > Ambystoma mexicanum. Next base: position 1,244,016,207 of record NC_090930.1, on the reverse strand, counting down.
ACACATTCAACTTGACAGAGAACAATACGGACAGCGTCCTCAGGACACCCCCTACGAACATTTCAGGACACCGGGAGTGTTCTCAAAAATGTCTTCAGAACACCCCCATTTTGTTTATTTGTGAACATTTCAGGACACCGCGGGTGTTCTTAGAACACATTCAACTTGACAGAGAACAATACAGACAGCGTCCTCAGGACACCCCCTACGAACACTCCCCAGACACCGCGAGTGTTCTTAGAACAGTTTCACTTTGCTTGCGAACAAAACGGACACATATTGAGTCCTTAGAAGACCCCCAGTCAGTTTATTCAGAACATTTCAGAACACCTGTGATGTCCGCAAACAAATCGAACACAAAAAGAACGTCTAACACATAAAAAACACAACTTTCATCCTATCTCATACACTCCCACCCTCCCCAAACACTCCTACACACCAACACACTCTACAAAATACACATTTTGAACAAAGTTTCACCGTGCTGTCCGCGGACGTCCGCGAATCCAAGATGGCGGGCGCTACCGAAAAATCTGACGCGCTTCACGCTCCACGCCGTCCAATCAGCGAACACGTTGCATATTCGCAAACATCACGCAAGACGATTGGCCAATCAGGACACTGTCCGCGGAGCGAACAGGGAAGTGTGTCCGCGAACCGAACACAGATATCACTAATTTTTTTTTACCTACTGTTTGGTCATTTTAAAAAAAAACTACTGGACGAATTTTCACCAAATTTGCAAAAGCACGCTTTCGGGACCAAGCCGCTGCTCCTGGTCCAAATTTGGTGGAAATCCGCCCAGCGGTTTGGGCTGTAGGCGCGAGCAAAATATTTTTCCCATTCAGTCTATGGGAAAAAAAAAGTTTTGGGACCCCCCCTATAACTTTGCCCCCCTGGACGAATCCTCACCAAACTTTGCAAAAAAATTCAAAGTGACCCAAATACTTTTTTTGCAAAGTTTGGTGAGGATCCGTCCAGGGAGAGCGAAGTTATAAGCCACCCAAAAAGTGCTCTTCCTATGGAAACAGCAACTTAACCATAACTACATGGCCACTACCGTGGCCATGTAATATATATATATTTGTTAAGTGCACATAAAGTAATGATTATTAATTTGCTTATAAAGAGAAGTGTCTACTATTAATATTACTGTCTTCAGACATTTCCTCACGTGGGAAATTTTTCTCAAGCCATTCCAAAGTACTGGACATTTCTGTGTAAAAAAAAAATATATTACTTTTAGTGTACCTAATACAGAAAGTTTAGAAATATATAGGAAAAATGAAGTTTACTTACTAGTTTCTGGTAAGTTTTGTTCTTAATGTTGTATAGGTCTGCTGTTGCTCCTAGCTGTGTAGTTTCTGTGAGGTAATTATGTTGGAGGCATATTTTTTTCGTTATGATATTTTTCATTTTAGTACATATGGTATTTAAATGGATGGTTGATGTGTTAGATATATAGGTTGCACTTCTTTTTTATTATTACATATAATGTGTGTATGTGCTGATTTTTGAACTTGTGCAGTGTTTATATGGCATGATAGAACAATTTAAGATACCCCCTGAGTGTTTGGGTAGTATTGATGTTGTCTGCGTCCATTCACGGACATACGCACAGTCCGCGGACATCAAAATCATTAGCGGGAGGTTCAGTATGTTCTATGTTACATGTATATAAAGTAAGGGAATCCTAGTAAACATATTTCAAATTCACACTGTGAAAATGTATATTCAGTAAAAAAAACTTTGATAAAGGGAGGTTATGGTTAAGTTGTGCTACTAAAAACCTATGAAATTCAGTTAAAAAAAAACTTTGTTAAAGGGAAGTTATGGTTAAGTTGCGCTACTAAAAACCTATGAAATTCAGTAAAAAATGTTGTTAAAGGGACGTTATGGTTCCAAGTAAAACCGAAAACCCACTGAAATTCACCAGTTATGGTAAGCTAAGCAACCATAACTCGCGCCACCACCGCGCACTGCTAAGCCTAACACCCAGGACATCAAATATGACATTACAAATGTCATTGATTAAAATAACTTGTGCTTAGATTTACTTAATCCTACTTACTCGAACAGACAAGGCAGTTTGTTGTATTTACTTCCGTTTGGCAACAGACACGATGCGTTTTGAAAAGCTAGATCTTTGATACGCACGTGCACTGCTGTACTGAACTACAGTCCCCATCAGGATTGTAGTCCGGAAGGGCTTTGTTACTAGAAACCACAGATGAGTTGGGGCCAGTCTGGGCCAGTCTATGAAAAGTATGCGTACGGGTGCATACAGTATAGTTAGGCTATCATAGGAATTGAGGATGTTTTGCAAGCCATCAGGGCCGAAAAAGATAAATCACTCAGTAGGACAAGGGTGCATCACTTCGAAACCAAGTTCAGTGTTCAGCAAGGGTACATTAGAAACCAAGGTTAGTGACTTGCTTACTACTCCACATAAAGTTTCCACACAGGATATCCAGAATGTTCAGGAGACTAAGGCGATATTTAGTAATTCTTCGCCTCCAAATGATAGCCAGAATACAAATGCTACTCTCTCTAGTAGCCTGAGTCTAAATAATGCTAATATTAAACTGACTCAATATTTGTTGCCGGTCTCAGGAGTAGGTCAATCAATACATAAGGAAAACATATCTCAGCATGCCACACCTCTGACAATTATATTGAAGCAAATAATCTTGGCCTTTGTGCCCTAACAGAGACCTGGGGTACTGGTGCTTCCTCTCCATCTCTCAATCTAGCCATACCAGCTGGATATATAATGGTACGGAGGAATAGATTAGAAGGCAGAGGGGGAGGAGTAGCAATAATTGTGAAGGACTCTCTCACAGTTTCGGAAATGCCCGGATTTATACTGGAAGGTATTGAATCAATACACTTGAAAATTGGCATGAATGCCGAGTCCACTATAAACATATTGCTAATATATCGTCCACCCACAACAAAACTACATCTGGCAGAGGCGCTCAGTACATATGTAATACCTCATTTGAAATCAGCATCCAGATTCTTAATCCCTGGTGAATTCAACTATTGGTTAGGAATAGATATTGATCTCTTGGCCACAGAATTTAAACAATCATTAGATTATTTGGGCTTTTCCCAACTCATGACAACTCCCACCTATGAATCCGGTCACACCTTGGATTGGATTGGTAGTCTTAATATTAATTGTAGCAAAGTTGATGCCAGTCCATGTCCTTGGTCTGATCTATTTTTTGTGCACTTCACACTGCAAGTGCCTTTTCCCACAAAACTGATCAAGCAACCCAAATTATGGCTGCGGAATCTTAAACGTATCACAGCTGACAACATTGACCCATTGTTAAATAACAAACTCTTAAACTTTTAAACAGAAATGTCTTCCCAGGACATGGCTGTCATCTTGATAAACAACTTGGCCTGCATATCAGATAAACTGGTGCCGCTAAAGTTAAAAAAGATAAAGGATACTGAGCATAAAAGGAAGGTATGGTTCTCTGCGGATCTCAGAACCAAACAAACGGAAGTCAGCAAAGCTTTATTTGTGTGGAAAAATAAATGTAACCTAGTACACTTAGCTACGTATAAAAATGTAGTACGTGAGTATAAGAAATCTATTTTTGAAGCATCAATACGGCAAAATCAAATACAAGGGAAATATTTAAGATACTAAAGGAACAGGAGACTGCTCCCGCTCCATGAGATTCCCAAGTAAAAAATGATGAGAATTGGTGTCAACTCATACAAGAAGGCTGACACAATAAGATAAAATTCGGACAACAATGTTAGAAAAAAAGAAGTTCACTATTCCTTCTAGTAAGTACTCAAACAAAGGGTTCAGTCATGACACTTCAGCTCCTCAGTTCAACTTGCATCCTATAATGGAGAGTGAACTAAAAAAAAATCCTCGAGCAAATGAAACCCTCACATTGTAGAGGAGATGCTTGCTCTTCTATGATAATAAAGCATGTCCTCCACGTCTCATTGAAGCTGTGTGTACTTTCATAAACACCTCTCTGAAGGGAATCAATGTACCAGATGAGCTAAAATCTACGATGGTTACCCCAACTCTTAAGAAGCCGGGCCTGGCAATGGATAACCCACTCAACTTTCACCTCATTTCAAACACGCCCTTTTTATTTAAAATTCTGGATAGGATGGCCTATGGTCAGTTGGCTGAGCATTTGGAGCTACATCCTATTCTCCAACCTAACCAGTCAGGTTTCAGAGAAAAATATGGGCCAGAAACCGCTCTTCTAGAGCTGAAAACTAAACTTTTGGGAGAAATGGATGGAAGTGGTCTGTCCCAGATTATTTCTTTATATCAATCAGCAGCATTTGATTTAATTGAACACTCCATCTGTATCCCTAGATTACAGGAGGTAGCTAACCTCTCTGACTCAGCAGCCCAGTGGGTTGCCTCATTTCTGGAGCACTGAAGTAGCAGAGTCTGCTCGGCCTCTGCTGAAGTCACTCCATTATCAGTGCTGTACGGGGTACCACAAGGGGCAAGCATGTCACCTTTCCTCTATAACTTGTTTATGGCCCCCTTCTTCTTCATGTTAGAGGAAGAGAGGGTCGTGTTCTCAAACTATGAAGATGACACCCAATGTGTCATCTCTTTAACCGGACATCATGAGACAGATGAGTTGGAGGTTAATAGATTCTTCTCACTGATTGAAAGGAGAATGCTGGATAATTTCCTAGCCCTGAATCAAAGCAAGACAAAGTTGCTGATTGTAGGTAGTTCTAAGGCTTTAAATAATCTAAATCAAGCCTATAGCTCCTTCAAATTGGGAGATGACATCCTCTCTCCTCTACCTAAAACAAACATTTTGGGGGTAACTCTGGACCCGACTCTGAGTATGAAGGCACATGTCTCAACAGTAATGACGGGTGTACTATATTATGTTAAGCTATTGGCTCACTTGAGGCTCACTTGAGGCCCATGATTTCTCAAGAAAGTGCCGAGACAAATAGGTGCCATTTGTCTACCAGTCCATGAGGCAGAAGTGATTAGCAAAAAGGAATTTTGGTTCTTGACTGCCAAGGGCACGAGGGTCCCGTTATTCTACATAATACCTAAAGTACATAAAGACCTTAATAACCCTCCGGGATGTCCAATAGTGTCCTTGTGCAGTTCTATTCTGGAACCACTAAGCCAATTACTGGATCACTTTTTGAAACCCTTGGCAGCTAAGACATATACCTACTTATTGGATACCACAGATGCCATTAAACATCTTGAAAACCTACAATTTAATCCAGAGTTTGACATGTGTATTACTTTGGATGTAGAGTCCCTCTACTCCAATATACCATAACTCGAGGCATTACAAATTATGAAAACGTTTTTGGATAGTCGACCTGAGGTGCAACTGCTAGAGATAGTTCTCACTAGAAATTATTTTTGATTTAAAAATTCTTTCAACTTGCAGGTTAAAGGGATGGCAATGGGGGAAAGCATTTGCCCCCAATTATGCTACCCTGTATATGTGGCAGTTTGAGAACATTTCTATTTTACATCATTCAAATCCTTTTTGCAGCTATCCATTCATACAAACGCTATATCGACGATATAGTAATTGTATGGGATACTACAAAGGGAGGTTATACCTCCTTTCTCCCTTCAATCAATACTCTTAATTCCAATCTTAAATGTACCATGTCCAACAGCAACACCTCTCTCGCTTTCTTGGACTTAGTGATCAAAGTGGAAGTGGATCATATCATTGTAGATCTATTCCGAAAAGACAATGATCAGAATACGATTTTGCGATTCGACAGTTTACATCCACAGGCTCTCAGGGAGAGTTTCCCATACGGACAATTTCTGAGAGCCAGACGCAACTGTTCGAAAACAAGTGATTATTCTATTCAAGCTGGGATCATCTCTGATAGACTGTTGGTCAGAGGTTATCCTGCCTATCTAATGAAACAGGCATGTAAGAGAGCCAGAAATCAACACTGCGACGTGTTACTTACGAAAAATAGGTAGACTGACATTACCAATCAACGCATTGTATGCACTACCACCTTTAGCACACACCACAAAGAAATCAAAAAAATGACTTATAGACATTGGCATCTTCTCCAAATAAACAATCCTGAATTGGAGTGACCGTTGTTTGCTTTTAAAAAAGGCAAAAATGTAAAAGAATTGTCTCTCACAGGCCGATCGAGCTAAACCAGCTTCCAAACAGTCTAACGTCCATTCACAATGCGGCTTACAAACCATAGTGGGACATTTCCCATGTGGATTTTGCAGTTCCTGTAATTCCACCACAGCCTGCTCCACTGTCATCAACAATGGGAGAGTGTGGTCTCTTAAACACCATACCATATGCAATTCTGTCAATGTGTTTCATGCCATCATTTGCCCATGCAAGAAATCGTATATAGGTAAAACATCCAGACCTATTAAAATACGGATTTCTGAACATAAATCCAGAATCCACACCAGAACCACTACCCCTCCCTTAGTGTCACACTTTATGGAATGTGACCATTACTGTGATGATTTCCAATGGTGGGCATTAGAACGAATATCAGGGACTGATCGGCTGCTAGACTGTCGCAACAGGAACAGTGGTGGATGTATCAGACACTCTGCTATTATAAGGGCCTTAAACATCAGGAAGTATGGCTCCATTGTTTTTTTTTAAGCACAGGTAATGTTTTCCTTAAGAGTGGCAGTGTCTCTTGTCTCTTTATGTACATTAGCCTTCCACTGTTTAATATACTTTCCCTTAAGTGGGTTCAGACTTGCCTTAGGGGGCCTGCTCTTTTTGCTGTATACGATCATGTTATAATATTATTAGCTCTTGTGGCGGTTGTGCCGGATAGATCTTGTCCTCCTACACATAGGCATCTAATCAGATGGTTTTGGGCGTGGTCACGTGTTCGTAGTTGTTTCTATCATTGCTCCTTTGAGTTAGAGGGTAGTAATGTTGCCTTTCCCTTTATGGCACCCTATCACATGATAATTTGTATCAATCATGTGACCTGTCTTGCGACTTATATTCTTTCATTTACGGCCGCCACAGGCTCTTGCTTACAGCACTCGATCTGATGAATGCAGTGCTTCGGTTGCTCCTTCGCCTTTTCCATCATCTATGCAGTGGCGGCGGCTTTTCATTATTGCATGCTCTTTGGACTCTCATCTAAGGACCGCACCCGCGGCAGCATTTCGGCCGTGTCAGGTACGTACAAAGGCTCAGTATATATCCCTTTGAGCCCATTAGTTCCCGCTTAGTCGTGCAGGCGATCCCGACTTGTTATGAGATGGACCCCCATTGCCAAATAGATCTTGATGCCACTTATTTATTATGGCATCTTTACTTTTCACACCTGCATTGTTGCTATGGAAGGTACCAGACCTGTTTTGAGTGTCTTTTGCAACTTTGGTTGCAGACGTATCACTGGTACACACAGTTTTTGTAATTTTTGCTTTATAACTTTCTTTTTATTAGTCCGTCAGATATAACGATCATTCCCTCTTGACCATACATGCTATGGTGGCTCCTATTAGAGAGCCAGGCAAGGTTGTTAGAATTGATAGACTTTAGCATAAAGATATGCTTTATTGCTCTATTTTTTTCTTGCTCCATTAGACCATCTTAGACAATCACGTGTTTGGTTGTTTTTTGTTTTATTTATCACAGTGCGAGAATAACGAATGAGCAAGAGATTACGTGGCCACTTCATGGGTCAATTTTCTACTGCAAAATTGTAGCCCTTATGTTGAGTTCTTTCTCTCCCTCCAGTTGGGCGTAGGCTGATTCTTCTTTGCTACGTATTTAAAAGGTATGGAAGTTAGCTATGTTTTTTCTGTGTGCTAGGTGCCCCGCATTTCTCTTTGCTCTAGTCAGGGGTTGAAGTGAAATCTTAATTGAGTTACGTTCTCCTTTTCCCCTTAATATGTCTCCACAGATTGACTCACCTGAGCATCTGTCGTGTGTTTCTAATTGGATGGATGAGGAATTCTACTTGCTACCCAATTGTGGACCTTCCAAGGTGACTCTCCTTGAGCATGTCTATTTCATTTGGATTTCTTTTGGAACCATGTGGTGATATTTTGAACTGGGATATTGTGGGGTTGCTACGCCATGTCAAGTATTTTCTAACTTATGTGTTTTAATCAATGTATTTCTTCTTCAAATTTTTTTATTCTTGGCTGTTTTGTTTGTTTTAGTGATGAATCAGACAAGTGTAGACCATAAGGATTACAAATGTTCACAGAAGAAGATTTATGAAATGGAAGAGCTTATGGAAGAAAATGAAGATGTTCATCCACCTATATTAAAGTTGATTATTTATGCATAAACGTTTCTTTCTACTCCTGAGGAAGACAATTGTCAATTCGGCCCTCTCTTTCCAGAGAGGCACAAATTAGACAAACTTGAGTTTGTCGAAACTACTTCCTTATGTCCTTTAGTGATACCTTGAGACGTATAAGAATGCTTGTACTTTTCAGGGTACTGGTGGTTGGCTATTAGGTTTGAAATGGTGTGGAGCATCGAATGTAGCATTTTAACATCTGTTGCATTGTAAGCTTCCTTGACAACATTTATGGTTAATGTATTGATCATTCCAGACTATTTAGCTGGATATGATTTGGTATTTTGCACGCAGAACTTTTTTACATCTGTTGCATTTTGATTCATTTTGGGTAGGTCCCTTTAGAACTAACTGTATGTCCTATATATGCATTGACTTGATAATGTATTACTAGATGTATTGATATATTAGGAGGACTATTCGCATTGATCTAGGGACTCATTTGTGTTCCTGTCCCACTTGTTTAAGCAGCAGTACATTTTTATTATGCTGTTCTTACCCCTAACTGCAGTGGGGGTTTGTGTGAGACAGGTACTTTATATCTTTTTTGTATTACATTTTGATCTGTGAATCTATATGTAATTTTATCATGTATTGTACATTCGTATCTATGTTTTGCGATATGTGATTAATCAAATATGCTATGTGTATATCTTCCTTGACCTGGACTATCCCCCCTTTGGTTTGAAGTCAAATTCACATATATTTTGGTGACTTAAGAGTCATTTGTTCTGTGTGACCCATGCTCCTAGCTTGTTCACTTTGAGACAATTGCCAGGGCATTAATAAGAGCAGAGCTGGATTATTGCTGCAGTCTACTGCTGGGCATTAGTCAGCAAGAACTGCATAGGCTGCAAGTAGCTCAGAACTGGGCGGTCAAGTTCTCAGACGTCCCAGGCACAGCCATGTAACAGAGGCCAGGCAATCTCTTCACTGGCTTCCCATTTAATACTGGAGCACTTTTAGAGTGTTGGTTATTACATTCAAATGAAGGTTACAGGTAATGCCAGCTTATCTACAAAACCATATAAAAGACAAATTTAATCAAAGAACTCTCAGATCAGGAAATCAACATCTGATAATAAAGCCTAGATGTAAGGCCTCAAGGGCAGAAAATGGGGACTTTAATGTGAAGGCTCCTTCCCTTTGGAATAAACTGCCTGTAAAACTAAGGAGCCATAACTCTCTCCAAGTCTTCAAGAAAGAATTGAAAACTCTCCTTTTTTCCTGAAACCTTTTTGATCTGGATTTTACCAGGACTCAGGAATCACACCACTCCAACTTCTAGTTAGTCAGTTTTGATGTGATGTCCTGTTTTGCTCTCTTGCGGGGGACCCAGTTAATACCTCTTGGGGGTTCTTCTTTTTTGTCCTTCTGTGTTTGCTTTCCTGTTGTATTGTCTTTTTTCTAGTCTGTGGCTTTATGCTTGAGGGCCAATAGTGAGCATAACAAATGTAATGTAATGTAATGTAAAGATGCAACCTTATCTAAAGAAACATGTCTGGCACTCTAGAAGCAGGATCTACCAAAAGTTGTCTTTGAATTAAAGGATAGTTCCGGGACTTTTTTTTTATTGTCCCTACGGTTCGGCCATGTGTTTTTAAGCATAAATCGGTAGATAGTAGAAAACTTTCCTATGGACCTTACCCGACTTTTCGTCCATTAACGCACTCGAAATCAGCTGCCATTTTGTGATAATCCTATCACTTTCCGCATCGCCCTGGCTGACCTGCTTTTGCGGCACTAAATCAAATCCCCCGCCCCTGAGCCTGACATCAGCAGACGCGCACCGCCCATTTCCCAACGCCAAAGCACGACTCGTGTCAACAATCGCTGCGCCTCAGCTAATGGAGTGTCGCCATGGAAATGGCAGGACGCCTCTTTCCTCAATAAGTATAAACACACCGTTTCACAACAGGCAGCAGCAGATTTTCGATTCCATTCCTCTCTCTGTGTTACTTTGAGTATTCTGTGACTCGTTTCTGTGCTCTGGTCAGCTACCTTCGCTGCTTCTAGGCCTTGTGAACACCTGTACCATCTCTGTAAATTATTTTACTTTCTTTACCACACAATGGCTACAATAATGCCGTATATGTACGAGCCCGAGTACACCGAGGAGGAACTACTGGAAAGGCAAGCACGCGAAAACGATGGGGATTCGGACGGCAGTTGGGAGGACCAGTCAACGGATGAAGAGCCTGGACCATGTCGCATGGACGGCGTCTCCACCTGGTGCACGTGCAATCGGTGCGAGCTAATGCCAACTGAGGAGGAGAACTGCTGCTGCCGTGAAAATTCCGGGTGCTTGGCCTACATTTCGGAAGGCGAGCCAAGTTCGCAATGCATCACCGAGCTGCCAGAGTTCAGGGAAGCCTGCCTCTCACGGACCGTGTTGAGGATGATGATGGTGCTTATGCACGAACTTCGCGGCACTGTTCGTCCGCGTAATCCGAGTAACGAGTAAGTATACTCTGGTTGTGATGTCAGTGATGCCACTACTATGTCATGGTCGTCTCCCACATATAAAATTACATCTACATATCATTCGAATGCATGTAAATTGGTTCCATATTGTGCATTTTCTAGATAGAATTCTAGAAAATCACTGAATCGACAGTGATGAGAAAGTTTTGTCATTTTAATACAGTTTGCATCTTTCATTTTCACAGGTGGTACAGGCTGGTGGCCTATCGTGGCTTCACGGGAGGCTCGGACACCGCGTTCGGAGAGTAATACCTGCCTGTGCGGTACTTGCCATTAGACAACATTTCCCCAGCGACAGTGGACAATACCGCGGATTTTCCCTGGATGTGCTGCAACCGGAACTTTACAATGTGTAATGTTTATTATTTATGTTCAATTGAAATTAAGATCTAAAATAAAACCCAACATATATTTAAAAATGGTTGTTTTGATTTTTTAAATGAATCTAGTGTGTCTCCATTGAATAGTCTTCCTGTTCCTTGTCTGGTCACACCACATGTCTCCGGCCAGCATCCTCCCTCACGCTGGCCGCCCACCTTCAATCCACATAACCGTTGAACCCATATGCAGCAGACATACATATGTTATTTTGCGGGTTGGCATCAAGCCTCCCGGCCTTGCCTCCTCCCCCAAAAATACTTACCACACCACTTTGTTCAAGCGTTGGCAATAAAAGGAAGGCCGTTGGATTTTATTGATACAAAACATGGTTATAGGTAGATAATCCATATGGTTGATCATAATAAATCATCCTTTTGGGCACCGGGTACAGAGATGACCCCCTCTGGCCCGTGCCGCCTTGCCACCACAGGCCAGCCTGCTGCTGACTAACTGCCTAGGCATCCAGGGTCTCCAGGGTGAACTGCAGCCATATATTCTCCTGGGAGGGTGAGGTATTTATAAACTCACCCCCCCTGCCTTCCATGTACTAGATCCTGCAGCCTGCCTCTTACATGCAGTTAGATGGCCTATCCTTGGTGAGGCCCTGCTGCAAACGAGTCTTGTCTGCACGACCAGCGCCCCAATCCACCCCCCCGCCCTATCAAAGGCAGTTCGCACCGGGGTACTTGCGCTGGCAAGTGGAGCTGTCGGGGAGCGATAAAGGCCAAGAGGTGCCAAAGACCATGTACACTTCAAAGTGGTCTATAGAGCATGGGTTGTTGTTCCCATGTCTACCTCCAGACCCCTTGTCTCCTGCCAAGCATCCCCCCTCACGCTGGACGCCCCCCTGCAATCCACATAAGTGTGTCTCCATTCACAAGTCTTCCTGTGTCTTGTCTGCACGACCAGCGCCCCAATCCACCCCCCGCCCTATCAAAGGCAGTTCGCACCGGGGTACTTGCGCTGGCAAGTGGAGCTGTCGGGGAGCGATAAAGGCCAAGAGGTGCCAAAGACCATGTACACTTCAAAGTGGTCTATAGAGCATGGGTTGTTGTTCCCATGTCTACCTCCAGACTGCGTGTCTCCTGCCAAGCATCCCCCCTCACGCTGGACGCCCCCCTGCAATCCACATAATGCCACGACATATACACGTCATTCATTCACAAACACACCCCTGTTTCGAATTCTTTATAACCCACTTCAGATTTCGAATGAGAACTTCTTTGCGCTTTGCTAGTCAACCCGTGAAGGTGCTGGTTATCTGCTCATCGTCTTTGTGAACTTCCGTGACCACTTCGAGCAAACTCGTCAGTTTGCAACCTGTGAACTGCTCCCTGTTCTACGACAAGAAACTACTCTGATCCCTGCATCTAACTGTTTGTTCGTCAAGGTAAGGCCATGTACCATAATCATTTGGCGTCCAATTTTTAAATTTATATCTATTTGCTAGTAGTCATCAAATTGCATCCATGTTTTCTTTTCGTTCAAGACAGTACATGCAAGGAACTAGTCACATGTTCTGAGTTTAGTCAAATTATTTTTCTAATTTTTTAAAGTTATTCATATACTTATCCGCATGTGAATAACGTGTATAGTTCCAAGAACCTAAACAAACCTTGCATTGGACCTTTTATGTGCCATTTAATTTTTTAACACATTGGTATTCATTGAGAATTGTTGATCTTTACTTTTCAGAACTTTCCACAATGCCTGCCTGTTCCATTGGCGGTTGCCCTTCTAAGACCCATAATAAATCTGAAGGTACTATAATGCATGTTTTCCCTAAGACAATAGATCAGATAAGAGAATGGGTTAGATATTGCGGGTATCCACCGTCTGAGCTTGAAAGTAGAGTCCTAGAAGTCTTTGCGGACAAGAGGGGTGATCGATACCGCATCTGCAGCAGGCACTTTAGCTCAGACATGTACTCCACATCATTGCTAATAAAGAAGAACACACCGCGAGCGAGGCGAAAATTGCTCCCAACCGCTATTCCCACTCTATTCGTCCACATCCCTCCACTGGTGAGTCAAGTTTACGGATCTAGCTCTCGGCCTTGCGGTAGTGTGTAGCATTAGCTAACAATAATTTCCCCATTTATGTATCCACTCAATATGAAGGCAGAAGATTCTCCATCCGTGTCGTTATTGCAGTCATCAGCCACTTCAAGCGCCTATCGGGTAATCTTACTTAGCTATTCTGCCACTGACTTGTTTTCGGCATGTAAATCAATAGTTTTAATTTATCGTGTAATTATTTTACCTAATGGTACACCCTAGTACTCGTCCTCTAGTCTTTGTTTTCAGTTATAATTATTGTTATCCAAAATAATGCAAGTACTGTCTTTCAGGGAGATGCTGAGGAGTCCAACGCATTGACGACAACCGTTGATGTCACTCAGATGCTCGAGGTACGTTTCCGGACAGTTCCATCGATGGAGATCATCAGATCTTGCATTCTTGTAGCGTGATTGTTACACACAATGTTTCTTTCGTTTTTAGCCATTGATATGTCCTTCTGTCGTCGCCCTCCTATGTGTCTTCTTTTTTCAATATTGTGTTCATTACTAATGAAAGTCCAATGTTTCAGGGAGTCGATGGAGCATTAGTCCAAGAAGAAGGGGGAGCATGCAGTTACGGGTCGGCGCAACAGCTAGCAGAAGTGTGCACCGCAGTTACATCGTCCCTTGATGTTCTTATGCATTTCGAGGTATGGATACTGACAGTTCGATCAAGCGAGATCATATGACGTGATTACATCCGCTATTCTTCCTTCTTTACTATGTTTCAGGGAGATGCGGAGCTTCTTCTACAAGAACATCACCCCTAGTACTCGATGCAGATCTCTGGGTGGTGACACTTCCAACGATCGAGCAAATCGAATCATTTTTAAATGTCCATTATTTATTTTTGACAACTGATCATTTGTGCATGTCTATTCAGATGAGCCGTTGACGCCTGCACAAAGTTTATGTTCTTTCCATACTAATGCAATTACTGTGTTTCAGGGAGTTGCTGAAGCGTCATCTTCAATAATATCATCAATGGAAGTCTATGCGGAGCCCGAGGTATGGATCTCGACAGTTCCATCTAACTAGATCAACAATGCCTGAATAATCTTCGTTAGAATGTTCTACACAATGCGTTGATTCGTGTATTGCTATTGAGATATACGTGGGTATTGGTCCCCAAGTACATTTTGTGTTTTCAATATTATTATACATACTAATGAAAGTTCTATGTTTCAGGGAGTCGATGGAGCGTCAGCGAGTGATGGATGTGCTTATCGTGAAAATATAGTCGTTGCATCGCAAGAGGAAGGGGAGACATGCACACACGAGTCGGAGCAACAGCGTCCAGATGTTGAAGTTCGAGGCAAGAAAGTTTCAAAGAAAAGAAAGCAAAAGAAGGTTAGTGTCCCGGTCACTATATTATGTTGTTTTTCACTGTTAATAGTTCAATACTGTAAGTTGTGTTTAAACTGAACATCCCTTTTCCAATCTGTCCCCTAGTTGCGAGTGGGTGTACGAACTAGATCTACACAGACAGTGAAGCGAACGAGAGATGTTGCTTGTCAAACCTTTTGGCAGGGACTTGAGACTGGAGATGCATCGTGCCAATGGGAAGAATATGAAGTGATTGACAACGGAGCTATACCACATCCAGCCATTGATAGTGAATGTCCTCCTGGTAGTTCGGATGCAGTCGGAGATCAATTCACAGAATCCACACCCGCAAAAACTAAGACCGCGAGAAAGTTGAAGAAATTGTTTTTTTCTCCCATCGCCGGTGAAGGAACAGATGTTTCAATGGAAGAGAATGTAATGGACGACAATGAAACACCATTAATATCACTGAACATAGCGGAAGATGATATCAGAGATTCTACCTTTCATGTGAGTGACATGTCCTCAACGTTACAGGCCGAACCAGCTGGGATGCAGAGTGACAATATAAGGAAAGAGGCCAATCTCATTGTATTCGATAGTTGTTTGATTGATATTATTATTATGCTGAAATGTGGGCATTTGGTTGGTGGGGAAGTATGTGGGGAGCCATTGATTAATGTGACTCGTGCAATTTGAGGCACTAACCTTAAAATACATGCCACCTGTACACAATATCATCCGTTCTCATGGTCTGCACAACCCATGCTGGGGCAACTGCCAGCAGGCAATCTACTTTGTGCAGCGGCTGCACTTTTTAGTGGTTCAAGTTTTAAAAAGTTAGAGTCTTTCTTTCAGTTTGTGGAAATCCATTTCATTGCGAAAACTCAGTTCTACAAATACCAAACCGATTATCTATTTCCAGCCATTAGCGAAGCTTGGAGAATGGAAAAAATGTCTATTGAAAGTACATTCGCGGGCAAACGGTTCAGGCTAGCCGGTGATGGACAGTGCGACAGCCCAGGATTTTCAGCCAAGTACTGCACCTACCACTTTCAGGACATGGAAAGTAAGAAAATTGTGAGTTCGGTGGTCGTGCAGGTGTCACAAAGTACATCCTCAGTGGCCATGGAGAAAGTTGGCTTTGTAGCATCATTGCAAGAACTACAATCGCGGGGAATGGTGATCGACCTGATAGCCACGGACAGACACGTTTCAATTGCCAAGACAATGAGAGAAGAGTACAAAAATATAAATCACCAATTTGACGTATGGCATCTTGCAAAATCATCAATAAAAAAATGTCGGCTGCAGGTAAAAATAAAGATATGCAAGGTATTACACAGTGGTCCAAGTCAATCAGCAACCATCTTTGGTGGAGCTCAAAAACATGTGGAGGGTCGTTGGAAATTCTACTGGAAAAATGGCGGTCAGTAATGCTACACTGTACCAACGTTCACCATTGGAACACGAACCAACATTTCCACAATTGTGAACATGGCCATTTGTCCACAGAGGAGGCACGGAAGAAGAAGTGGTTGATTCCTTCATCACCCACTCACAAAGCCATTGAAAAGATTGTATTTGATAAAACTATAACAAAAGATTTGAGGGGACTCACGGAATTCTGCCACACAGGAGATTTGGAGGTGTTCCACAATATGTGCCTAAAGTACAGGCCAAAACGATTGCATTTTGGCATGGAGGGCATGATAAATCGGACTCTTCTAGCGGTCTTGGCACATAACCATAATGTTGGCCGTCAACAAAGTAGGACGACCGGAACTTTAGGGACGCTTCGCTACAATAAGGCCTTCACTAAAAGAAGTAAACAATGGGTGATCAAACCAGTGTTTGAGGATATGCAATATGAGTTTATTGAGAGACTTATTGTCGATGTCATAGATAGGCACATACATGGAGTTGTGAACGAACCTGTGCAGGGGACAACTGCATTGCCACCCAACATTGCCTCTGTTCCATGTCCACCTAAAGCAGAGCTCATTGAGAAATACACATCGCGGTTTAAATAACTAGGAATGTGTGCTCGTTCAAAGTGAAGGTCAGCTGCTTTGATTTTTTGCTCGGGTGCCGGAATGGCCCACGACTCAGTATAAGGTTCTATTGTTATTTGACCTTGACAGGCCGGGACCATCCCGAAAGACTTCTTTTTGGGGGTGTGGTGCAGTAACGTGAAAGATAATGAATATAATTTCCGAAACGAAAGCCATTTAATGTTCGTTCTTTAGAAGAAATCACGTTGGCATAGAAGGAGTGGTATTTCGTGGCTGCCCGACACACAGATACAATGGAAATTGCAAATATAATGTAAGTAACTCTTTAGATGAGTTTATACCGCAATTTAATTATTATACTTTAGCTTTAAAGACGGGTTAAGGTGTACTTGTTTGTTCTATGTGGCATATTGTTTTGTACCGCGCACTATCTTGAGGAGAACCATCTCCTTTTACGGAAGCACCTCAAAACCTTCCTCTTTGTTTCTGCTCTCCCTCTCCCCTGCTACAACTGGTCCACTGTCTGCGACCTCGGTCCTGGGCCCTTCCACTCTCCACCTGCACTGCCTCCCTGTCAACCCCTGCACTGGGGGACTGTCAGTATCCTACAGCCCCCCCTTCCCAGCACTTGTTCTTCACTTACCTTGCACTCGCCACCAGCTGGCCCTATGTATTTATTATTTTATGCTACTTACCTTGTACTCCACTTCCCCCCTCCCCTTCCCCTTGCACTTTTACCTTCCCCCTACCCCTGCACTTGCGCGATCTGAATAATTTTAATAAAGATCTGATGGTGAGACTAATTTCGTTTTTTATGTTTTTAAAACAGGTACATTCTGCATTACTGTCCGTGTCACGAGTACCAGACACCGGCGGATGGATTTTATAGCCGCCAGTTGCTTCTCCGCGTGAACAACGTTACCACCCTGACCATTTTATGGGACGATCGCCAAGTACAAGTATGCCCTTACGCGGTACTAACGGCTAGATGCAACATACATACCATTGTGGTGGCCTAGTGCCTCGTTGTTGGAACAGCCATGCGATGATCAGTGCGACCGAAGAGCTTATTTTATCGTAAACCAACACCCTGTGTACTGCACACGAACATCGCTTGCCTCAAGACGAACTATTTTGGATCGAGAGCAAATAAAAATGCAAATCTCTGAATATTCTATAAACATTTGATGTCCAATAAATGTACTTTGCCAAATGTACAATCTTGCCGTTTGCTTTTAAACCGCAGTTTCATATTTCGAATTGTGCCGCTGTATTGTGAGATGATCAAAGACCCTGTGTACAGCAAAGGAACATCGCGTGCCTCAAAACGAACTTTTTGTAACGTGAGCAAATAAAAATGCAAATCGCTGATTATTCTCTAAACATTTGATGTCAAATAAATGTACTTCACCAAATTTACAATCTTGCGGTTTGATTTGAAAGTACAGTTTCATATTCCGAATTGTGGCGCGCTGTGTTGTGAGCTGATCTGTGTAGGTTTCCGGGTTCTGTGTGGAGTCGCGTAGAAGACGCCCGGGCGCGTTTGCCTACGCAGCGCAGTCACGTCACGGATAGAGGCGGGGAATATGAATGTTTTGATAAAGTCTGTTTCAGGGGCGGGGGGTTTGATTTAGTGCCGCAAAAGCAGGTCAGCCAGGGCGATGCGGAAAGTGATAGGATTATCACAAAATGGCAGCTGATTTCGAGTGCGTTAATGGACGAAAAGTCGGGTAAGGTCCATAGGAAAGTTTTCTACGATCTACCGATTTATGCTTAAAAACACATGGCCGAACCGTAGGGACAATAAAAAAAAAGTCCCGGAACTATCCTTTAATTGCACATTTAAGACATTCTCTGTGAGTTGGGCTTCTGAACATATTATAAGGTGAATCTGAAAACCCTAAAGCTCCATGTTAAGGTGTTAAGGAGCCAATTTGTAAATTGCTTGGCATTGTTGTTTCAAAATGTAATACTGACAAACCTGATTAGGCAATTATCTATTTTAATAGAAGTTCTTGAAGGAGTTGTGCTGCACAGTTCTAGACTGCTGGATGAGATTGACTCTACTAGAACATATAGCAGCCAACCCCTCCTTACTCCAGGGGTCAGATTACAGAAACGTTACAGCAATGCAACACATTAAAAAACCTTTTCAAAGTGACAAGTGCAAATTGCCCTTGTGGAAAAACAAAACATTTTAAAAACATTTTAGCACCAACGCGAAGTTTGGCCTATTGCTAATACGGATTGATATTAGCATTAGGGAAACATTTGCCCTCAAGCAATAATGCATTAAAAATGTATGTTTTTTGTGCTACAGCAATTTGTGACTGGTGCTTATAACATGTCAAACTGCACTTGTCATGGTGCAAAGGTTTTCTAATATGACCCATTATTTTTAAAAATACAGCAAACGTTGCCCTAGTGCGAATACCTTGCAAACTTGCACTTGCACCAGTGCAAACTTTCTGTATCTGGCCCCAGAAAGGCAGATTCTCTCACACTCTCGCCATTCCTCTCTTATGTAGTGTAAATAACTACAAATGGATGAGACAGTACCTTCCTGGCTCCAAGAGATCCCCTACGAGAACAGCTCACACTTTGTCCATATGATAATCCCTGTCAAGCTAAATGACGTATTTACAATTAGGCTGAGTAGGCCGTGGACTAGAGTGGCAGATTCCGGGGGAGTGGCATATTTTCAGGGACAATAATTCTTTCTTTCGTTTAGACTTTATTTTTTACAGCGTTCATTTTTCACAGACGCTTGCCTGTCAGAGTTGGACTCTTCGATGTAAGATGTCACTTTTGAATGTCAGCTGAGAGATAATACAGCATTTAATGTTGTCCCCAAGGCTCCAGAATGCAGGGAAAGCAATAGCAGCAACTCTCCTCATCCACGCACATTTGGGCAGATTGCACACAAAACTGAAAGCACTGGGAGTCAGTCTCCAACCTAGAGCATTAGGTGCCCAAACATGAAAGATCTTAAAGCCCCTGTCCAAGTTCGAGAAAAAATAAGATATGTAAATATGTTTTGTTACAAAAAAGTCCATGGCGCAGGTAAATTATTTGCATGGCACCTAAAATAAAACAGTTGACCATGTCAGTTACCAGGGGCGTTGCTAGGGGGGGGGCTAAGAGGGCTATAGCCCCTGATCTTTTGGTTGTAGCCCCAGATAGAATCTCAGGATGTACAGCCAAAAGACTAGCTAGCCCCCAGTCCCAACTGTTCCCACAACAGCTTAGCCCCGGGTCTTTTCCAGACCTAGCAACTCCCCTGTCAGTTACAGTGCTCAAACTCAGCAATTACGAGCACTAGGGCACAATAATAGTGTGCTGAGCTACTCAGGTTTCAGTATTGTACTGCCTTTTCTAAGCGTGGTGCATTTCCTGTTTTTAGTCTGGTGCTCCCTCCTTTCATCCCATGTGGTGAGAACTGTCAGTGAGCCTGATGTTGCATGATAACTTCAGGCACCGTCTGCACAGAAGTGACATGAAAGCACAGGCCAGCCAGTCTACAAGCTATAGGAAAGGGGTACGCAACAGACAGAAAAGTCCAGTTCCCCACCCAAACTAAAATGTAAGAAGCATGAAATAAGAACAAGATCTGAACAAGGAGAAAAGAATATCCACACTTCCACACAATCCCCCTCTTTCCCCACCCAAAACATATGTAGCCTGCCCAGCTGCAGGACTCAAACCAGTGGCCCTTATCTCTACCGCTCAAATAAGTGAGCATACATGGATGTCATTTTACGTTTATTTTTTTTTTGTTTTTACAAATATCCAATCTGCTTTTTCAACATTGCATAAATTAGCACAGAGACTTCAGAGTGAAGTTCACCCAGGCAGCCTAGAGATAGCTTTGAAGACATTGCAGTTACATAAATAATTTAAGAGTATGCAACCTTTTTCTCTCCAGATGATTGGTACTACACCTCCCATCAGCCTTAGCATTATAATGAAGGATAAGGGATCATGGGAGGTGTACTTTAGGCATCTGAAGAGCCACATGTTGCAGACCCTTGTTGATAATCATACCACTGGTGTATTCTTGTTAAAAAAAAAACATTAAATCCACAATGTGGTTGTAATAGTTGCAGGATCCTTTTTTTGTGCAAACAAGCAAAGCAGACATTTAAACGTGGGCATTGTTTGTAGATGTGGGAAAGCTTCAGTCCCGGGAGGTGTGTGAACCAAAAGGGTCATTGAGGTTACCATCCAAATACTTTCTGCAAATAATTGTACAATGTTCATCACAATATTTTTAAATCGCATTTGATTTCCATGATGACCTCTGCATATTTGACATTAAAGGTACGGTTGTGTTTTTGTAGAATTAAAAATGTTCTTTGCAACATGCATGTGTCTGTGGATCGCTACCCACTGCCTAGCACTGTATTGGTGCTGTTGATGACAGATTGTAGTAAAGACCATGTTCTAATGAAGATTTCCACGATTAAAACACCAAATAATGCAGATTGGTTAAAAAACAATTAATACAAAAAAAGTTGAGAAAATACTCAGCTGCCCAGTTCAGGATAAAGTGGCAACACTGTATTTCCCCCCGTAAGTGCCAAGGATGAGCATGCTCGTCCTTTTTGCATAGACTTACATAATAGCCTGGCACTTTTTTTGTCCAAGGAGGAAAACAAGAAAGAGCCTGAATACAGTAATGCCAAGGCAGGTGGACAAGAGTTCAGATTGATACATTAAAAAAGGTTTGGCAAGGCAAGATGTTGGGAGAAGTGTAATTGGTGAACAGGTGAGATGGGCATAAAAAGAGGAGCAAACCTTGTACATGAACCTTGCAAATGAACAGGCATGAGGAAGGGAGGAAGGGATCAAGGACAAATTCCAATGCATGCAAATACTGAAACACAGACCACAACTCAGAGTACTGCACTACTGTTAAAACACCAGCCCAAAATAACAGGATCTGCACTACATGTACAGCACTCTGCGGCTCTCAAGCTAGGTGTAATCTTTGCACAATAAAATACAAAATAAAATGAAGGGTGAGCTTGCAGGGTACCCCACTAAAAACAACATATTGACTAAGACAGTGGCTTTGTTCGATGTATAGTCATTTGTCCTTCATTGGAGTCAATTGGCCAGTAGCTCATACCATTTGCCAATGTATGTGCATGTGGTATTGGCCTGATTTTCCTAGGTCTTCTGGTGTTCGCCTGACATGTCTGGTGTTGCAATCATATTAGGTATTGTCAGCAAAAGCACAAATTTTTTTTAACCGTTTCCAGGTTGTGTTTCCATGTCAAAACCCAAAATATTCACACTACTGCCCTTTAACTCAGGATTACTTACCATTTCAAGGATATCCAATTTAATTTCCAGATTTCTCACCAATGTCAAGTTTATGGCCAGTTAGCAAAGTCAATGTTTAGTTCATTTATGTTCACAATGGTTGTACTATCCGGCATTGCCCGGGTCTGTACCCAACATGTACGTGAGGGTCTGCTAAAGCCTTGTGTATGTTTTATTGTGTCCTATTTTTGAAAAATTGCAAAATCGGCAATCTCCTATAATCGCCTATACTGATACCACAGGGCCGGAACCTGCTCCACCCCTGTGCAGGGCAGATGGGTGGGGTTGGTCAAATTTCACTATCGCCAACTGGTATGGGGCTGGAGCCAACCCTGAACATACAAACACACTTTCAGAAATATATATATATATATATATATATATATATATATATATATATATATATACTAGCCGTCCCCGGCCACACGTTGCTGTGGCTCAGTCGGGCTAAATGAAAACGAAAGAAAAGAGAAAGCGCCCGTTTCTAATATGTTTAATTTGACAATGCTTGTGGGTTGTTTTTAATGGCTCTGGCAGTTCTCCAAGTTGAGGCAGTTTAATTTTCTCGGCACCACAACAAATTCCTTTTGTTTCTCCATTAAATTTCAGAGCCTTGCAACAAGGACACACTTCAGTCATGGTACCGATTAGAACATGCCGGCTCAAACTATAATTATCAGCTGGGTTGTACCGGAATCCAAGGCGATTGTAAATGAGTGATTGCTGAGCACGGAGTTGTGTTTGACGTTGATCTGCTGTTTCTCTCTGACGTCTTTTGGCCACTCTCATCCTGTCGCGTTCATTCTGTTGAGGACGAAGCAGATCTGAAGCTGCAGAACGCGATCGTCGTGCTCGCAACCATGCATCCTAAAGTCTGGCTGCACATCGCTCTGCTGCTTCCTCGGCACGTATTTGAGCCATTCTAAATGGGAAACATTGAAATGGAATCGTAAAATAGCGTGTGTTGCTTTTACGTCCAACACAAGGTGCTGTTTTTCAGAAAAAACATGTTTTTACCTGTCACAGGTGTGACATCTATGTATAGTAGGTATGTAAAAACATGCGCCTTTTCGAATGCAACGTTGTGTCAAAATTTCAAAGCAATCAGTGTAGAACTTTTGAGAGATTTAAGATTTTGAACAAACAAACGTTTACATTTTTATTTACATATAAATCAATGAATTGCAGTGTGAGCCTAATTACATCCTGGCTACAATGGACATAGTATCATTGTCTACTTCTATAAGATATGACCAAGGCATACTTTTTTAACTCGAGATCTTTGAACTATACCAGACATTGAGAAATGATTTTGGCAATGATCCACTTATGTTTGACTAACAATGTGTTCTTATTTGACCGGAACTACTTTAGACAGAAACAAGGCACGGCAATGGGCACTACCTTCACCCCACTATATGCCAACCCAGTAATGGGCCACTGGGAAAAGTATGAAGCCTTTAAAGAAGAATATGAATGTTACACAGACAAAATTGTCATGTGGTACTGTTATATTGGTGACCTTTTCATAATTTGGAAAGGGACGTCAGACAAATGGAGACACTATGTCAAACAGTTGAATGTGAATACTTTCAATCTGAAGTTCACAGAGACGCACTGCCCTGAGAAGGTGCTTTTCCTTGATGTAACGGTTTTCATTGAAGATTGTAAACTAAAGAGTGAATTGTGCAGAAAACCTACTGGAGTAAATACACCTCTACATGCAAACAGTGCACATTGCAAAAATCTGATCTGGAGTATCCTCTATGGGGAATTCATTCAATTATTCTTTTCATTACTTAATTTTGTATTATTATTTTTGCACCTTTTTTTGTTTCTAACTGTGTTGAATGTGCCATTTTTGAATTCCTTCCACCAATTGAAAACAATTGATGGGAGCTTTTTCGTCAAGTTCAAAGGGATTAATTGTATGTACACATAGGAAATCTGGGATGTTAGACCAGATAGAAGGCCTTGTTATGATCATGGTGAGGATTCATGGATAAAGAGATGTATCTGAACACTATCATTTCGAGAAATGTCTATCAGAAATAATTATTCAAGTGGAATCGATGATTGGCAGTGTACCTAGGACACATTGTGTTTTCACTATGCACTTTATGATGGTTAGAAATGTTGTGGTAGATGAAATTACCATGGATTGTGGCATTTTACAGTAGTTTCTGTGAAATACTAATATATCATACCTGATGCACCTGAAAATGTAGATACTAAGCAAGGGACAAATAATGTTTTACCTGTTGTATTCAAACAAATATTTTACAATGTGAAATGAATGGTGTCAGACACAAAGCATAGAGGTAAATTTGCACTAAGCACTTTATCATTAGTGAAATATTGCATTATGTCCCCAAGACTACTCAAAATAGTATAATCATTTTGAAAAGCAAATGTGGAGCATTCATTGAGATAGCCTAGAATGCATTGGGATTAGATGTGTTGACGTCATATGTTCCACATATATATCTCTAATGCCTGAGATTCAGTATGCGTGCACTATGCACTTTATGAGTATATTTGTGAAAACCAAATGCACATGCACTTTATAGCTGTGACCTGGTAGGTATCACTAACCATATTAACCGGGACGTTGGCAGCCTTTCCCACTGTGTGATAGTCAGTTGGTAACTGACAGGTAATATCAGTCCTCTTTCTATATGCATGAATCAAGTAACTGCAGGGTGTATATGCATGCCCAGAACGTAGGGAATACCATGTGATCAAGCTACGAGTTGTAGCAAAACCCATTATCCTCTTGTTGGCCTCCTGTGTACACTGGGCGCGGGTTGTAAATTGATTTTAAATTCCATGTATTGGATGAATAAAGGATTGACTTTTTAAATAATTTGTCTTGTTTGACTGAGGAAACTATTTGGTTCCAGTAAAACCTACACTTTTTACCGAGCAATTTAGTGAGTGCGGCTTAATTTTCGCTAAGGAATTGGTGAAATCAGGAAAGAATCTGATCTTTGAGATAGCCACTGCTCTTGGCACATTATTTCTTTTTGCAGACAGCTAACTTAGCACAGGAAAATGCGGAACATAAAATAGCTTCACTGATACCTATTTTACCCTTTTTTTAAAATCAGTGTAATTTTGTGGCAGTCACACACACATGCTCCTCACTTAGTACTGGAATGCTCACCTAGAAATGCCTGAAGAATTTCCAAAACCATTGAAGGACAGGCTCTGTCTTGCCTTCACCGCACCCTCTTTCTTTTTTTTCTGCAGGAAAGGCCTCAGTCACAGGGAGCTTGGTCTGTGTCCCCTCTCTCTACCACCCTCCTTCCTCTAATGCAGTAGGTAAATAAGAACCTTACCTTTCTCTGATTGCACCTTTTTAAACTCTCCCAACACTTCTCCTTTCAAGGAATATCTTCCTACAGAAGGCCTCTCACAGTGATGTCACATGTCAATCAGACATCTCCCCTGAAAGCCAAACCTTTTGGAAAGTTCCATGATGCCAACACATGTTTGGCTCCTTTCACCTTTGCACAGAATTCAGGTCAGCGAGTGGATTGTCTAATTGAAACATTTTCCTTCCTGGGCTAGGAGCTGAGAGTTCTAAACAATGTACTATTTCAAACAGCAAATTTCAGACTCACATGGTCATTGCAAAAGCAGCTTTTGGATGTTTATTTTCCATGCAACATCACACAGCATGTGCCTGCAATCCCATTTAAATCCCAGTTTGATTTACACCAATGAGCTGTGGACTGAGCTGCCTTTAATATTAGCAATGTGTTAGACATTAATAGCTCACAAATAAGCTGTCAGACTTGGCCTGCACGTCTGAGGATCTCATGCAAAATCCTGATAAGATAAAGACAAAAATAGCCCAAGAAGACTGGATCCAAACGTGTGAGACAACAACAGCAAATAAGTTACTTGCTCACCTACCCCTAACAACAAACAAGTTGAGTTTACCTCTGAATTACTGTATAAAATTCCCTAACAACAGACTGCAGAAAATAGTTATGAAAATGTGATTATACCAAATGCCAACTCAAGAAATCATAGCTATCCAGACTAAATCAGTATCAAGAACTTGCAGACTATGTTCAGAGACGGAAACGGTGGAAACCATAAGCCATCTACTTTTGAACTGTGCAAAAACTGCACATTTGCGAGCCGCTTACCTGCTATCCTTGATGTACGACACATGGTGGTGCCGCCTGGTTTCAGGTGAAAAAAACAAAATGGTCTACGGCGACAGTTAAGATGCTGGAAGCTGCACTTAGACTACCAACAGAGACTGCCAATTAAGCCAGTATCACTTACCGCAGTTTTACTCTTGCCTTTCTTGGCAAAGAACGGCTTATCTGCTTTCAACTACGATTCTTTTTCCATCTTGTTATCTGTATTCTCTACTCCTATCCCTGTGTCTTTTATGTGAAACGTCTTCTTGTAAAAATCAAATTGTGCTTTGATTATAAACAAGTAAATAAAAAAAATGTAAAAAAAATACATAGATTAGGATGTTAGTGGTAGGTAATGGTTAGTCCTAAATATCATTGCAACTCAGTCCATGCTATACCACAAAGTGGTGCACTTTGCTACAGTATTTGCTGCTATGCAATGCTGAATTCAAACCCCTTTTTGTTTTGTATGAATTCACAGCACAGACTCACACAAGAGACTCACACATTACCAATCCTCTTTTGCAAGAGTCTGAATTTTTGATGCAATTCTGCCCCAGTTGAAATTCAGAGTCTGTAACCCATACATAACTCCTATAACCTCAACAATTATCAAAGTGGACCTTTATAGAACTAGGAGTTTCTAATTGAGTTTGCAGTTTACGATGAGAGGATTCCTCTGACCTGAATTATTATCTAAACCTTGCATAGTGCTCCTTTGCTGACCAGCTAGGTTTGTAATTAACAAAACCAAAATACAAACATAAAATATGCAAAGAATGTATTTTCCAAAAAATCATAGCCCATAATAAAGAAATGTTATTTTATAGAAAAACACATTTGTGAACACAAAAGTAATTTAGTTTATTCACAAACTTAATGGAAAAAGAACCTTTGTGGAGTTGCCAAGGACCATTGGCTGTGTCATTACCTTGGGGGAAACGGTATGTGTTGTGTTGTGCCTGTCTGATGTGAGGTAGCTTGTGATGTCATGGGGATTGTTGATGAGTGAATGATGGAATGTTCTGAGTGAGAGTTCTGTTTAGTGGCAGTTACAGCTAGCCTGCCTGGGTGATGGGAGCCGGTGCTTGTCTTAGCTGATGTCCTTGTAACTATCCAATATGTCTTGTGTGAGGAACTGTAACTGTAACTTAAGAAGCTGCAATAAAGAAGCATGAAGTAATCATAATCAGTCTGGAGACAGCGTCTTTACATTGGCGACAAGGCGGTTTTTAGAAGGTGAACCTACATCCACCTGGCAAAACTAAACTGGAAAAGGACTGCTGCGGGGGGTGCAGGAGGACAGTGACAGTCAGCTACAAGACGGACAACACCGCCCCCAAAGACAGAAGGTCCCATCACCCAGGGCGCAGGGTAAGGCAGAGGAAAAGAATTCCCTGGTGAGCTCGCCCCGACTGGTGAAAAGGTATGCTTAAGCTTTGAGCTGCCTGAACTGTATTGAGGAACTGGCCCACTGGGAGCGAGCTGTGCTGTACCTGTTAATTTAAATGGGAAGGAGCTGTCTAATATGTGATGTGGGAGGATTACTCATAAGTAAAGAGTGGAGCTCTACTTGTTACATGGAACTTTAAGGTTTGTGGTTGAAGGCCATAGTACGGCAACTAGCGCAGAAAAGTGTTTTGGGCTTTGCTAACGAGGTCGGAAGATCAGCTTGCCCCATGTGTGTGAAATGAGGGCAGAAATAATTGTTCACATGTCGTTGGAAGAATGGTGTTGCTGACCTGCATGGGTGTCCGTTGGGCAGAGCAGGAGATGTGCTCCCCGACATTTCGTTTTGTGACTGATGATGTCACAGCAGAAGCAGGAGGAGTTGGCGAAGCCATGGAGCAGAGATTCCAGTGTTCTGTGATGTCATCCGCTTCTGTGGTAACACTACGATGAAGTATCGAGTAAAGCACCCTGGTACGTTTTATACGTGCCCAGGAAGTTGTGGCAGAAAGTTCCGGGCTATGTCTATGAGACTACTGGGCAAGTTTGTCTTTGCAACGTTGGTCCGAAATTATTTTTTGAAGCCTTCTGTTAGTAAACGGTGTGATAGGGGAAGGAGCGCCCTGTCTCATTTGCAGACTGAACTTGCAGGTGGTTTTAAATGCATGTCATGTTAGCTGAAGCACTGTCAGCACAGGAGAATGTTCACAATGTGAAGGAAGTTAATGGAGGTCAACTCAAGGTGGCCCAACAGTACGGGGTGAAGAAATGACTGCCGTGAGACTGATAAGTTGGAAGATGGAACAGCCTCACTACCAGAAGCAGATATCTTGGAACGTTTTTTTTTTTTTTTAAAAACTGATAAGCAGGAAGATGCAGAGGGATTGGCTGTTACTTTCTGTGCTCGGTGCATGTAGTTTGCGTGGATGCTGTGTATTGCAGATTCTTGGAGCAAAGGATTTCAGATGGAACTGATCACTGCTCGTGTGCGCAATGTACTTGACGAGGAATACAGGAGGATAGACTTAAGTATCGTTTTTGTTAATATATAGGGATGTTAGCGCACGTCTTTCATAGGAGGTTAGGAATGGGTATTTAAACATGGTTAACTGTTGATGTAGTATACAACAAGCCACAGAAGTATGGAGGGTAAATAGCTATAAAAAAAAAGTGCACAATTGTGATGGTTGGTATGAGTTCTTGCTTAAAGAAGCATCTAGTGTGAATGTATAGAATAATTCGTTTTGAGGATTTTGAGGTTTGAGGTGCCTTGCTCATGGCTCATAGACCTTCACTCGCACAATGTATTACTGTGTTGGTGCAAAGCATGCACACATGAATGTGTTTGTATGTGATGGTTAAAACTAACGTTTTATTTTAGGATTTACAGCATTTAGAGTTGCATGGAGCAACATGGACTGGTAGAGGTTTCTTTAGAGCCCAAATGGCTATGGACATTTAGGTTGTGATGGAGCCTAGTAATGGCTATGGACCCTTAGGTCCATTAAGGTTTTGGGTTTGGTGTTTTGCTTTATTTATAGCAAAATGTGGTTATGGCATTTCATTGTTTTGGAATGCATGTTATCAATCTGACTCTGATAATATTGTATATAATATGCAATTTCTGTATCTGGATGGGGAGAGTGTCAGTGAGAGCTTGGTAATGGATTGTACTCACAGTTAGCATGGATTATGCATGTTTGTTTTTTTTAGACGTGAGTTAATTTATGGTGTGCTTTGGACAATGTAGTATGTGGGAGGTAGTTGTGTCCTCATGTTTGGTTATTGGTCTGGTATGGAATCTACCTTATTTGGTAAAAGTTGAACTGACGTGATGTAGTTATAGAGCGGGGTAGCGCCCATGCTCTTTCAGTACAGGAGATTGGTTTCACTGTATATTTAAATTTGGAGATGGGTTTGGTTTATGGAGTTTACCGCATTTTGGATAAAGGTTAAACAACGCTGTGGTTGTTCTAAGGGGTCAACCTTCTCATCACAGAGGACAGTGTGTAGCTGGTGGCAAGGGGGTAGCTGGGGATGCCTGGTAATGACCCATTGGAATGGGGTGTGGTGTGTCCTGAGATGATGGGAATAATGTTTTCTATGTTATTTGTGGTGTTGGTTGTGGATTTTGTTCTATGATATAGACTCAACAGTTGACTTGTGTGAGGATCCCATCCTAGTAAATAGATCGTTTAGTTTTACCAGTTATTGATGATGGCATTGGGAGTGTGTGGCCACCACTCCCAATGTGTTTGGTAGGTTTGTACAACGTGGTCTGCGTCGGTGTATGGTGTCGAGTCCATTGGCGTTTGTGTTTTCAGTGATGTGTGTTTCCACTTTGTGAATCCTTGTTGGAGTGCAGTTGTGGTTGTCTTTTTGGAGGCTTTGAGGCCTTATTGAGCTCTAGAGAGGCAGTCTAGAGGCCTGCTGGAGTTCCAGGGTGGGAGCCTGGACACCCGCGTAGTTGGAGGCGGGAGCAGGTGGCAGGAGGTGAAGTAGTTCTGTGGTGGTGTCGGACCGTAGGTGAAGTAGCCCGATTTCTGGGTTGGTCTGGTCCTGGGGTGGCAGCCCAGTTGCCTGTTTGTGGCGGAAACAGGCAGATTGATGATAGGTTTTTGTGATTAGTTCATGGAATGTAATTCGTCATGGTGTGATGTTTTGATGGTTGGGATTGGTCGTGGAAGTGTTTCGTCTCTTAGTTGAGTGTCGTGTGTGCATGTATTTTGGAAGGTGGGAGTTGTGTTGTGCTGGTAGGTGACTTATTTTGTGCATGTATGGCTCGGTAAAGGAGGGAGGTGTGTTGTGTTGTGCCTGTCTGATGTGAGGTACCTTGTGATGTCACAGGGATTGTTGATGAGTGAATGATGGAATGTTCTGAGTGAGAGTTCTGTGTAGTGGCAGTTACAGCTAGCCTGCCTGGGTGATGGGAGCCGGTGTTTGTCTTAGCTGATGTCCTTGTAACTATCCAATATTTCTTGTGTGAGGAACTGTAACTTAAGAATCTGCAATAAAGAAGCATGAAGTAATCATAATCAATCTGGCGACAGCTTCTTTACAGTATGAGCGTGCAGATTATACTATGTTCTGCAAGAAATAGTATCACATTGTACAAGAATACCTCACTATACTATAGTGAAGTGTTGTTGCAATTTAATATTTTATTTCTACTTTTATGTATTTAAGATAAGCAGGTAGAGTTTGGCAAAGTGGGAAGAGTCTGAGAAATGGGGCACAGTAAAGTGTGTGTGGGGGCGCACACTCTGTTGGGCCTAGGGCAGCACAAAACCTCAATACGTATGTTACTGGTCAAGAACTGCCTATTCGAAGAAGGAAGGCCCTTAACATTTTGATGAATACTGCATGACTGTTTTTGCACTTGTTTCACCAATTATCTGTTGCAAATAGCATTGCAAGGAACGTGTCATTAGCTAACAAGGAGCCAGAGACTCTGCAATCTCTAGAGTACAGTGTTATTTGACATTACATCCATTCCCCACACCCAAATGACCTTGTTTCACTGTCAGCATGCTTACCTTGACCTTCTGAAGCCAACACACCACCTTCAGGCAGCCAGCTTTGTGGGGCAGCTCAAACAATCCAAAATTCAGCTTTTATCTTTTCTGCTGCTCTTTTTTTATCATGAAGAACCCCGGGAGGGTTGCAACATCACTATGAAACCAAAGTTCTGACACAGACTCAACAACAGTGAGTCATGGTTGTTGCGAGCAGGGGAATTTCATTTTTTTCTCTGGCTGTGTGCCATTTATGAGAAATGCTTGGGAATTGTATGAGACAGTAGAGTAGACCTATGTAAAAAAAAAAAAAAAAAAAAAAAAACAGGGATTACTGCCCCTGCTCTCAATAATACCTGGAAAATGCATTAAGCTGCAACCTACGGGCAAATGTCCTAGGAGGCTACTAAGCACAGTACATGAGCATGTTAGAAAACGTTTTTTAATAATCTCTCTGCTTTCCCACCGACATCCTAAGGAAAGTGAAATTGGTTTCCTGTGGTCCTCAACGTTTCAGCAGCTCTTTCTCTGACCCAAACGATTGTGCCTACCATATCCATGTGTATATCCATTGCGGTAATGAGTGAAGTTTACAGACTGCCCCCTTTACCTCATCTGCCAAAGTTCAAATGCTTGTTTTTTTGAACAAGGGGGACAGCATACACTTTTGAATGTGAGAGAGAGAGAGAGTTACAGGGATAGAGAGACACGGAAAGAGAGATAATGTGTGTGTGTGAGAGAGAGAGAGAGAGAGAGAGAGAGAGAGAGAGAGAGAGAGAGATAAATAGATCGATAGTGGAAATTTGAGTTACAAAATGAGCCCTGTCTGCAAGTGGCCAGTGTAAGAAGTGAAATGTTGCCTTGTAAGGGTTACTCCCTCTAACTGAAGATCTCGTATCACTTTCCAACAGACACACAAATCCCCCACAGATGGCCACCAAGGGAATAGCTATTAAAATGTAAAAAGTAATATAGCCATGATTTTGCTCTTTAGTCCTACTAAACACTCCCAAATTAGTGATCATCATACCCAAAATATTGTAGTCTATCAGTTCTTGGACTGTTCCATATGGATTTACTACTCCCACGTCCTCTACCATATCCATAGAAAGCTAATTGTCCAACAGTAACTGTTTACTTCTGGAGTGCACTCATCAACACTACATGTCCAAATATTGTTAATTTCAATAAGGACCAAAAAACAAGCAGAGCAACACCTTAAATCATCAATTGAATTGGGATAGATAACATAGATAAAAGACAAAACCTTATTACAGTGAAAACTAGATACGCAGTTGTAATAAGCTGATTACAAACACAATACATCAGTCAGAGCCCAGCAAGTGGCTTGCAGTAGGATATTTTAAATGGCCTTACAATTCATCATGCAAGCTAAATTACACATTTGCTGCTACAAAAGCTGCACCGTTTCTATGTGCAATGCTTATGTAATTAATTAGGAGACTTTCCTTGAGTTGGTCATTGGACTTTTTGCAAAAGTTTAGTGCAATATGAATGTTCGTTATACCTTCTCCTATAAAAAGCTATTTCAACCAGCGGGACCTCAGTGATTCATATAAAGGTCAGAACAGAATAAAGTGCAACATTTTCTTATCAATTATTTTACAGTAATGTAATTTTATTGATTTTTTGGATCCCCATTTTGAAGTAAATGCCCTTACTAGCATAATCCCAGACATAGTTTTAGCAGAAACAATCAATTCTTTTTGTCTGTCTATATTAAATTTGAAGTCACTGGAATGCTTAATGCACAGGAATTGCTTCCCTTTGCTATCAGACTACGGATCACTCAGTCAACCCAGAGATCAAAAGCTTTAATTGGATGGGTTTTAGATTGGGAAGCCATGAATTGCTGATGAGATCAGGACTTGGGTAGATACAATCTAATCAACATAACTCTCATGTAATTAAACCGTGATAAAGCGTTGGCTCCAGAGTACTCCAGGAGATTCATTAAAACCATCTGATAGTCCTTAAGAGTGTCCCTCGTCCAGAATTTAACCCAATATATTAATGGTTTCAGTTTTCGTTTTTCAGAGATGCCTTTGAGTCCCAATTCCAACTATTTCAGAACTATCTGTGCACAATATGGCAGAGAGAATAACTTCTTACCAATTTATGTTCTCTCAGATTTCAATTTGGGTAACATCACTGTGACCCCGCAACTTATCTCTGTGAATCGTTCCTGCAACTGCATGAATTTTATAGACCTTGATATTAATCTCTCCTCAAATTGCCTGGAGAACTTTAGAATTGCTTTACCTTTATGGCCAGCATAAGGATACCCTTGATGACTTGCTCCAAGAAAGGGTTGCATCAATCCTAATACCAAGATAATCAAAGAAACCCACAGTGTCTAACATTTTCCCTTCAAGATATAATGACAAACTTAGATGATTCCTATATCTAGGCAGATGACATACTATAATATTTGCTTTACTTGCAAAATATTTATGGAAAGATCATAGTTGGAGCTGCAAGCCCATTGGTGATTTTGATTAAAGAATTGTGTCAGTAGCATAGAAAAGTGTTGCAATTGGCTGCTCTTCCATATCCGGGTCATCTGCAGCTCCAATATTTTTGTTGTTAAGTTATTAACAAACTGCACGAAAAAACTCTATATAAGCGATTTACAAATAAACAATTACAATTGCAATTCTCCCTTGAAATGTAATAGGCGGATGGAGGATATAAGAGGAGCAGGAATGGCTACTTGCTACAGGGCATTCCATGAACTAGGGCAGGAACCACTGTCAAATGCAGTTTAACAATCAACAAGGCAAAATATATTGGTTGCTCTGAGAGAATAACACATTTGCACAATATTAAAAGTAGGTAGAATGCCTGGTCAATTGTTAACACCCCTTTACTGAACCCGGCCTGCAGGGGAGTAAGCACCCTGTGTTCGCTGCACCATTTTTCCAGCATTCTGTCTAAAATATTCCCCAAATTCTTGCACAAAAAATAAAGAGGGGAAATGGGCCTGTCATTTGGGGTAACTTAACAGCCACCAACTCATGGGGGGTGAGGGGGTGGCAAGTGCTCAGAATCAGCATAAGGGATTATACCCGAGCAGTATTTTTAACACGAAAAAGATGGGCAGACAAACCCGACCATTGGGTTGAAAGCAGCTGTTGTGCTCAACAACCATGATGTGTTATAAACAATCTCAAGAGGACCCAATATACAGGCATACGAAGCCTATCAATTGCTCTTCGTGTTAATATATGATTTTCCGAGTGGCATTCCAGAGCACAGAGAGAACAATTGGAAGAGAACATTCTAACTTTCCCTGCCTCTTATACAGGATGTCCTTAGTATGTTCTAGTTCCTCACCTGTCTTTTAGTCGATAGAATAAGAAAGAACAAATGATTCAACAATTTTCACATTGTCATTTTTTTATGAAAGCGTCCTACAAGTTAAGCCTTATTTTGGTTAAAACAGAAAAGGTAGGAGTAGAACACCAAGTAAGTATCACTGGCAGTGAAAAATCAACCTATTCTCTATTCGTCTATGCCTTGATACAAATACAAATATGTGTTTCTTAGTTTTCCACACCTCTTCTATGCCAGCGTCAAGTTTGGAATGGTCTCACCTTCAAATACTTTGGTAGGACATGTTGTTGAGGCCTAGAATCAAAAGATTAATAGAAAGTGGATCACTTCTCTCTCTTGATTGTTAACGCACACACTTTCGTTTTCATCTGGTTCAGTTTACACTAATAGTAGTATACATTTAGACATGTTACTCACAAATTGAGGCTCTTCCTGGTACTCAATTTGTTGGGGGAGTAGATATGTTTGTCTCAAAAGGTTTCCTCATACGTGGAAAACCTGAAATAGCAACCACACCATTTAGCAGTATGTAACGTGTTTATGCTGTCATCACTGGCTATTGAACGTCCATTTGTATGTACTATGTAAGGGCACTGAGTGCTTGGCTGCATTGGTTACGAGGGGCTGGCTTGCCCTTTGGACGAGCGCCATGTTAATTCATACCTTCTCAGGAGTCTCGTAAGTTAGCTCGAACTTAGATATATCATTTGTATTTTGTATACGTGTGCGCTCGTTTGGGCAACATGGAACGATACGTTTTTCAAAATGGAATGCTCTGGGTGTAGGTAAACATCCTCTCATGATAATTTGTAAGAGAGCAGCATGTGATCGCTCTCCTCTTTTTTGGCGGGGTGTGTTTTTATTACACCCATCCCACAATTTACAACGGGCTACGCTTAATAGCTCACACATATGCATTGCGATGTCTATGGGGAGCCTCGCTCACATCCGTTCTGATTTCATAGAACGTAAATAGTTAAAACATCCGATCATGTACATTAGTAGAGGATCAGCATGCTGTGGTTTGCGTCTTATTACTGGGGACTATTTCCAACATACATCCACTAATATCATCATGATGCTTTAATGACTCACCTGTATGCATCGCAATGCCTCTGGAAAGGTTCACTCACATCCGTTCTGATTTCCGAATGTGTGCACGGATTACCGGGTCGTTTTTCTTCCAGTTTGCAATGCATGCGTCCGGTCACGTGCTCAAAGTCTAATGACAGGGATTTTGCCATTATGCTCCAACTTGAGGGTAAATTCATCTTGGAGCAGTACACCAGCTCTTACAGTGTACTATTTCCGTAGGAGATCTAACTGTCACACACAACTGTCACCTTTAAACCGTTAAATACTATTATATCTACTATTTCCACATCCCTGGCTATCTCCTAACTAATTAAATGCTATGGCATTTATAACGCGCCTATATACAAGTGTTTCAAGGCGCGACAAGGGAGGGGAAACAGGGGGAGGACAAAAACAACGATCTTACTAGGCCTAGTGACATTCATATCATGCAAGTGCAGGGGAGTGGCAGGCGGATGGGAGAAGTGTTGGGTGTGGTGTGGAAGGATGGACAAGTACAGCACAATGAAGAACAGGAAAACAACAAGTAGTGCAGCAAATGGGTGGCAAGTGTTACGAGTGCATACAAGTGTCTGATAAGTGCACGAGAGGGGACTGTAGGGTTACAGATACAGACCACAAGTGCAGTGGATCCCGAGAGG
Source organism: Ambystoma mexicanum (assembly GCF_040938575.1). NCBI lineage: Eukaryota > Metazoa > Chordata > Amphibia > Caudata > Ambystomatidae > Ambystoma > Ambystoma mexicanum. Next base: position 1,243,980,063 of record NC_090930.1, on the reverse strand, counting down.
CAGTGCAGGTATGCAACTGGACAGGCAGGGACCTGGGCCCGAGTTCAGAGGGTTGCTGGAAGACCAGTACGTGTAACAGGCAGGAGATTAGCAGCGGAGAGGAAGAGAGAAGGCAGAAGCAAAGAGGAAGGTCTAGCGGTGCTTCCGGAACCGGAGATGGTTCTGCCCAAATTTTCAGAGAGGTAGGGAGGCTGCTCCAGTGGGAGGCACCAGCCGGAGAAAGAGAATTGCCCCCAACTCATTGCATGGAGAAGCAACTGACCCTCAAGGAGTTGGAAGATGAGCAGGACAATATTTCAATAGAGAGAGTTGGAGGTATTGCCGTCCCAGGCCCCAGAAAGCCTTGTGGACAATGCAGAGGGTCTTGCACTTGATCCTTGCTGCCACTGGGAGCCAGTGAAGAGATTTCAGTGATGGAGCGATATGATTCCTGGGCTTGAGGCAAAGGATATGTCTCGCAGGTCTGTTCTGGATGAGTTGACGCAGGTAGATTTAGAAAGAGGCTGTTGCAGTAGTCCAGCCTAGGGAGAACCAGAGCTATGGACACAGTGAGCTTCTGGGGGAAAGTGAGGCATGGAACAATACCTCTGAGGAGGTGCAGCTGGTAGTTTGACTTCTTAGAGAAGTCAGAGCTGTGAGGAGAGAAGAAGAGTGTGGTGTTGAAGATGACCCCGGTGTTCTTAGCCTAAGTGGTAGGAGTAGGAAGAGGGCCCCGAGTGGGCAGGCAGAGTGTGAGAGGAAAGTAAGGTGCCATGGAGCCTATGTGGATGATCTCCGTCTTACTGGTATTAAGGCAGAGATCAATGCCAGCACACCACTCCTGGATTGCGGACAGACAATCTGGGATGAGAGAGGGAGAAGAGGCGGCCAAGGGGAGACTGAAGCGAGCTGAGTGTCATCCGCATGGGACTGAAAGTTAGAGCAGAGAGAAGCTGTACAATGGGTGAGAGGTAACAGTTATGGGTTGAACAGCCAAGCAGAAAGATTAGAACCCTGGGGGAGGTAATGAGCCAAAACATCACCCTCATAATTCTGACTCCAGAAATTCTGCCTTTTTTTGTTCTTGTGGGGTGTGTGGAATATAATAGTAGTATGGGGGTGCTGCAGGTGGTCAGCCCACATATATATGTGGTGTAAAAGGGGTTTCAAAAAGTCTGCATTTTTGGCTGTCGGAATTCTGGGGATCGTAGTGATCACATAGATCCCTGGGGAACACCACAGGTAGTGAGAGAGATAGAAGGAGAGGAAGTACCCAAGTTGGACCTGGGAGGTTCAGTCATAGAGAAAGGACGTCAGCCATGCCAGGGCCTGATCAATGATACCCAGGTTATCACAGTCGGTTGAGCAGGATGTCGTGGTTGACAGTATCAAAAGCAGAAGTGAGATCGAGGAGAATGAGGTCAGAGGGATTGTTAGTATCAAGGTTTGAGAGCAGGTCTTCACGGATGTTGAGAAGAGTTGCAGTTTCCATGCTGCTGGCCGCTGTGAAGACAGACTGATGGTCAACCAACAGATTCAGTGTGAAGGTTAAGCTGGGAGATGGCCAGCTTTTCCAAGAGTTTGCCCAGAAAAGGAGTGATGTTGTTTGGGCTGGACAGGAGGGGCCGTCTGAAGGTTACTTAAGAAAGGAGTGCTTCAGGGGTGAGGGGAAGGTTCCAGTGGTGAAAGAGTGGTTGCAGAAGTCGACCAAGGCTGGATCGAGGGTGTCAATATGGATCTTGATGGTTTGGGATGAACAGGGGAGAACCTGTTTTGATGAGACTTTCATAGATCAGACTTGTCCTTGTCTAGAAACCTTGTCAGGGGTGAACAAAGGAAAGGAAGGGAAGGGAGGAGGATAGGCGGCCACAGAAAGGACAGAGGTAGATGAAAGAGTAGAGGAAACAGGGGAGAGGTAGAGAGGGAGGACAGGATGTCCTGGGTTTTAGAGATTAAATGTGAAGCCAAGGCTGTACAGAGGGTCTGGGAGGGAACAGGAGAGGAAGACACTGCAGCAGGATTGGCCAGCTCCTTGCAGATTTTGAAGAGTTTGGCCGAGTTCTTAGATGCCACAGAGACACGTGCCATGATGTGAGCTCTCTTCTTAGTGTGGGCAGAGAATTGGTACTGCCTTTGGAGCAGGCGGCAGGCCAGTTTGTCAGAGGGCTCACAAGATGTCGCCCTTACCACTCATCAACCCTACACGTTTGTTTAATGATGACAACGTCTGAGTTGCACTTGGCTTTGGGCTTCAAACGGATCCTTATGACAGGGGAAAGTACATCAAGAGTGTTATAAATAGACATATGGAGGTTGGAGAGGGCTGTGTCAGGATGTGAGTCAGCCAAAGGTAGGAGGGGAATACAAAGTGGCAGCGAAAGCCTAAACTGACATACACTTCATGGGTCGGATGACCAAGAAGGTGGGTGGCAGTGCTGGAGTTGGCTCGGCCTGAGGAGTAGAGAGAGAGATGAGAGGAGAGGAGAAAGTGGTCACTCCAGGAGAGAGGAGTGGTGAGAGGGTTAGAGAGGGGGAGGTCTGAGGAGATCAGAACATCCAAGGTGTGCCCTGCATAGTGAGTTGGGCCAGAGGGGAGAATAGAGAGAGAAAGAGTATTGCAGAGGTCACAAAAGAGTCCAGAGGGAGGACAGGAAGCATCTATGTGGATATTAAGGTCTCCAAGGAGGAGCTGAGTGGTGGAGGTAAGGAGGGAGGAGGAGAGGTCTGCCCACTCAGAGACGAAGGAGGTAACATGGCCAGGTGGCCGGTAGATAGTAGCCACAGTAAGAGAGCGGCCAGGAGAAAGAGAGTGAGTCTGCAGACCAGGCATTCAAAGGAGGAGTAGATCTGCATAGGAATGATAGAGGCAGGGTTCCACTTCAGGAAGATCAAGGCTACACCCCCACTGGGACGTTGTATCCGGGTGCAGAGAGGAACTTGTAGCCATCAGGGAGGAGAGTGTCAAAGCTGGTGATAGATCTGGCCGTGAACCACGTCTCGTCAGACAGAGAACATCAAGGTCGAGTTCTTGCAGGAGATGGCAGATTTCTGAGGAGTGTTTGACAGCTGGGGAGAGTTGAGTGTGGCAATGTAGAGAAGGTTGCCACCCTTGAAAGACTTCCGTGGAGGTGTAAAGGTCAGAGGTACGCCCTGTGAAAGTGCATAAGGAGCCAGAGGGTGGGCACAGGAGGAAGGAGGAGAAGGCTGTGAAGGGTTTTGACTCATGCTGAATCAATAGACTGGGTAGATGTGGGGATGAGCTGTCGCCAGCCATCATTCCATCCCAGAGTCCAGGAGAACCATGCAGTTGTGCGCATACCAAATGCGCCAGGGGTGAAAGGTGATGCCAAAGGAAAAATAGCAGCACCTGTCAGAGCAAAAGCGCTTTTAAATCACCTCTGTTTCTTTGAGGGCAAGCTCCAAATGTCAAGTTCAAACATTGCAAGATAGCTAATACCGGAGACCTTTGTTCAAAAATCTGTTTTACTGATGTCAAAAAAGTTGCTGAAATCATGGGCACAAGACCACTCTAAAGATTCAACCTTCTTGTGGGGGGGTTCCACATAACCACTCTAATGTCAGGATGCTTATCAGAACAATAGCAAAAATCTCCTGTCAAATTCAAGACAACTCCTAAATGGATGCAGTACCGATAAATTCCACAAGGCGGCACTAGCGGTCTAAACTCTGACAGGGAAACTGTATTTAGGAGTTGCAAGAGGGGCAGGGACTTCAAAGCTTGTTGGTTAATTGAAAATCTTAGCCACCTGCTGTTCCCAGAGGCCAAGAGGCTGAGAACTCTTAACACCCCAGAGACTCACAACAGGAGGCAGGATATCACATGGTCCTTCTGAGTGAGAGGGAGGGGGTTTCTCCTTCAGCCTGGAGGAGAGAGACAATAGCCCCTTTCAGTTGAATGGGGTATGTTAATTTTGAGTGTTTCCTGTTAACAGCCCTCTGCCAGCAAGGAGAGACATGTGATCACTGACCCACCCAGACTTCTGGAGGCGGACCCAAACACTTTGGGGAGTTGAATTGCAACAAATATATATTTTATAGAAACATTGATAACTTATTGTAACCAAATGACAGGAATGTACAACTTTGAGAGTCTTAGTATGAAAAATGCCCTCACGATTTGAGTCCAAACTCCAATTTGTATCATGTTCTGGGGCAAAACCCCGCTAATTATGAATATCGTAGACACTGTATTTAAGCTGGAGACATGGAAAGTTACTGGGATATATGTGGAAGGGAAATGTACCTTTGTATAATTTTTGATGAAAAACCAATGTTGCAAAACCCACTAAAATCGAAAAATAAGTTGCCATTTTTTAATGCAAGCTCCTAGAAACACCAGTGTCGGAACAGAGACTACCGGAAGCAATGTGCAATATGTACATGTAATGTCAACCACTTGTGTACCTGGGAAATATGTATTTGGATCAGAAATAGATTTGTGTGCACATTGACCAGGGGAGTGTTCTTTCTGTAGGTCATAAAAATGACATCACTCTGACACACCATCCCTTCCCAAATCAGGGACCAAAGAATCTATTGACCTATCAAATCAAGAGAGGGGCAGGCTTAGTGATGCTACGCACACACCCACTTTCAAAACACATAAAAGGAACATTGAAACCCAGGTAGAGACATTAATTTTCCATTTCTGCGGAGCATTTTGACGGCCGACATCCCATCCAGAGAGAGACCAGAACCAGGGACCCATAGACTACAGAACTTTGAACCTAGAAGGCCCACTGCAAGCAAAAGTATTTCTCAGCAGGCCTCAACATCCTTAAAATCATTTGCAAACTATTCCACAGCCGGGCGAGCTGTCTGAATTCTTTGCCAAGAACTTTTGCCAGTACCCAGAAAGCAGTGTTACATCCAGAATCCACTTGATCCGGAACGGAAAGCAGAGCAGTATCCAGAACCAGAGGCCGCCATGTCTAGAGAGGCTAGACCAGCAGAGCAGGGCTGACCCAGACGCTGTGACCAGAACCGCCCGAAGTCCAGTCCAGTTGACCAGATCCGTGACGAGGCCCATTCATTTCAAAATTAGGAGTGAGTATCCGCCAGAACTGTGCAGAACCCAATCTCTTAGTTAAAATAATCTAATCCAAACTATTTTAACCTAATTAGAACAGCCTCGTAGAAATCATGTCATCTGTCATTTTTAAAGCTGCACAACTGTCACCTGTCAATTCTGCAGTTGCAAGCTGTCACCTGTCATTTTGAGTTTACTTTAAATCCGAAAAACTACCTTCACAAAATCGTCCGTATCTCTGGAACCGTTTGTCCTAGGAACGAGATTTAACTTTCCTCTGAAAGCTTAGAATCTAAGCTTAGAACTGACTTCCTATACACTTTTACCGCAATCGCGATTTACGCACTTGCAAAATTTACCGCGATTTGCGATTTGGCCTGATTTCGTCATCTGTAAAAAGATAGCCGCTTTTGCCTGAACTGCTAAAATTCGTTTGCAACCTAATAACCATCCCTGAACCATTGTTAGGGCTGACCTGAACCGATTTAAAGTGTCTACCACTCACCCTGACCTCCTATAGGGAATTAAAAGCAATTTTAGCATTTTTCCCTTCCTTGCCACCACATTACAAAGCATGCTTGCCCGTGTTTTAAAAAGCATACCTGTTGTCTAAGCTTGCTGGCGGGGGGAACTGAATTCCGTATTGTATTTGATTGTATTCCTGAAGACTGTGTGTGTTACTTCCATCTCCTTGCAATGCATATAGGGTGGGGGTGAATTGCCACCAGGGGAAAAGTGAACATATTATCTCTTGTTAAACCATATCAGTTTATTTTCTGTACTGCATTTATTCCACCTTGCATTTCCTTGAAACCATAAAGCATTTCAGCTACCTCATCCTCTATACTACTTCTAAGTAACCAAATCAGTTTACCAGTAGAACATTATCCATTGTTGATCGCTGTCATATGTTAAGTGTGATATCCAATATTAATTTATTATAAAAGTGTGATAGATATATATTGTTATATTTCTCAAATAAACATTTTAAATTTGCAAAACAGACCTACGTCTTGGCTCAGTGGGTCAGGGGGATTCTAAGAGAGGGGTGTTATATAAAGGTTGTCATCCAGAGTACATGAACTGGACCTAAAAATATATCAATAAGGGTTTCCCTCAGCATCCCAGACTAGGAATTGACTTAGCTGTAGTGTTGAAGTGAAGCCGCTTAACAGGGCAAGGTAGCCAAGGAGGAGGTTGTAGAAGTCAGAGAGGTGACGGAGGAGGGAGGCAACAAGGCAGCCAGAGAAGAAGTAGAGGAAGCCAAAGAGTTCACAGAGGGTGGAGGCAGAGGAGCCAGAAAAGGGAAAGAAGGGACAGCAGGAGAAGAAAGTAAATTGATGAGGCACAGGAAGCATCTATCCAAGAGGAGGAGGTTGGCATGAGGGCCTTGGACTAAGATGGTGCCATTTAGGTAAACATTAATAATGGTCTTAGAGGAGTGAAAGGGGGTCAGGAAGCCCTTCCACTGGGTGCCACCATTAATGGGAGAGGCGGAAAAAGGAAAGGGAACAGAGACCATAAGTGGAGTCCATAGGTCTGGCGAAGGAACAACAAAGAGGATGTTGGTGAGAGTCTGTCGGTAGGAAGTGCTGGTGTATGTATCAGTGATAGGGAGACCTGGCCTGGAGACCAGGATATCCCTTTGAAATTCTTCCTCACAGACCTCGTAAGAAAGACAGTATATTCAATGGAGAAGCAGTTAGAGAATATAGGAGAGGCAGAGAGTAGCATAGAGGATGCAGAGGGAAGGCAGAGTAGGGAAAGGGAGAGAGAGAAGGGAGGTATGAAGACTGTGGAACCAAAGGTGTGGAAGGAGGCACTAGGAGGTGGGCACAAGAGAAGGGGTGCAAGCAGACAAGAACAAGACAAGAACAAATTAATTTGAATTCACAATGAAACAAAAACAAAGAGCATTCCTGTAGATGTGAATAACAAACTAGTTAGAAGAGCAAGAAATGATGAAGGAACCTGAAAGAAAAGGAACACAACAGGGGTGGTGGAATTACGATGGACCAGGCAGAGCGAGGGCTAAGTAACAGAACAATGATCAAGGGAACCTAAAGGAGGAGAGTGACAAACATGCAGAAGTAGGCAATACAGTATACAACAGTTAGAGATAGAATGCACAGGAACAAAGCAAATTATGGCTAAGAGAAGAAAAACAGCAGAGCACAGAGAAGTAACAAAGGGATAAGGGAAGGGGCAGGGATGGGGAAAGGCCAGGAAGGAGGAAGGTATTGGCCTGCTTAGGGAGCAGGGATGCACAGAGGGTACATGGGCACAAGCGCAGCCAAGGATGGAAGGGGCACGGAGCAAACACGATAAAGGATTGCAAATTAACCACGTGGCAGGGGGTGTGCGGTTGCAAGCGCAGCCAAAGATGCAAGGGGTGTGGAGCACACACGATCAAGGATTGCAAATGAACCACACGGGCAGAGGGCGCAAGGGTGCAAGTGCAGCCAAGGATGGAAGGGGCGTGGAACACACGCGAACAAGGACTGCGAGTGAACAACGCGGGCAGAGGTCACGCAGGCACAAGCATAGCCATGGATGGAAGGGGCATGGAGCACATGCAATCAAGGATTGCGAATGAACCACGTGGACAGAGGACATGCAAGCGCAATGTAGCCAGGGATGGAAGGGCATAGAGCACACATGATCAAGGATTGCGAATGAACCACGTGGGCAACGGACGCGCAGGCACCAGAATAGCCCATGGTAAACATGGGAAAAAGTGATCAGGAAAAAGGGGTGCACCTGACCAGGGGCACGGGCAGAGGAAAATCAAGGGGAGGGGATGACGCAGGTCAAGGGAGAAGGGCACAAGTCAGAAGAAGTGAAGAGCAATCTAAACTCCACACAACTTCTTACTTGGCAGCCGCAGACAGGAGGCTGAGTCATCCGCACTCACTATCTACACTGCAAACCCCTTCACCACCAAACACCTGTGTCGCTCAACACTGCAGACTTGTCCTGCGAGGGCTTTGCCGCAGAGGGTCCGTACCTCGGATTATATAGGCGCAGAAACATGAACGTAGAAAATGTGCTATTTTTCGTCAGGCAGCATCTCCTGCGCAAATGCCTTCACTCAACTCTGTGGAATTGTCCTGGGAGGGCTTTGCCACAGAGGGTCTGAACCTCACATTATATAGGCTTGGAAGCATGGACATAGTAACATGCTATGTTTCGTCAGGCAGTGTCTCCTGCGTCGCTCAACATCGTGGACTTGCCCATCTGTGTGAAAGCAAATGAGTGAGACACGGCACATAGTAATGAAACCGACAGTGCCAATCCCTTCTCATGGTCTCCCAAAGTAGGGGAACACGGACAAGACTGGCCACAAGACTCAGAACGAGGGAACAAGGTTTCCCAGAAAAAACCTTTGTTGATTGTCCTGCAATCGGTTCCCTTTCCTATAGGATGCCTGCTGGAACGAGCAGAGCAAGATGTATCTAGAAACCCATGGAGTCAAGCAGAAAGACAAAAACAGAAAGAGAGGGCTGCAAGGCAGGAGGAAGGAAGGGAAGGCAGGAGGCGGAATCTATGGCAAAATAGAAACTGGGAGATTCAAACTTGGAGGAGAAATAGAATATACGAGTAACGTCATTATCTATGTTAAATATAATATGTCATAGACGGCAAATGTTCTAATGCTCGCGCTTTTATTTGCAATAGTACCGAATTAAAGCTAAATGTATTGGAAAATAGCACAGTCCTGAACAGTAGTGCAATTTAAATCCTGGGTCATTACAGTCTATTGCAGTGTTCTGTAAAATGTATCACATTACCTATTAAGATTGCCAAAATCCTGTGTCTCATCAGAATTACATTTTGAAACAGTTTTTAGAGGCTGGCACCAAGGGGTTCTAATGAATGGTACCCAATTGGCAAGTGGCTAATTTTGGCCACATTATCACCTCATTCAGCCATTTTTAGTCTGTTTATGCCCAAAAAATCCATCAGTGAAATCACTGTCTTTGTGTCTTCTTTCCAAAATGTGATCCACCAGAGGTGCATTTGCTTTTGTGTGCTTATACACGGTGTATGCTCCTGGATTTCCTTTCTTGATTGTTCTGCTTGTCATTCAAATATACTTCAAATTGCATGGGCATGTGATGAGATAAATTACATCGCATGAATTACAATTTGTGAAACTCAGTTGTCTCCACACTTGTTTGAGGCCCAGGTCTATTGTTGTGGAGCTAAAGGTTTGTGGGCAAACTAAGCATTGTCTGCATGCGGTATGCCCAACCAGGAGTATCATGTTCCACAAAATTGGTTCAAAATTGGTAACAAAAACTCTTTTCTGACACAACCTTTGACACAATAAAAAACTAGCAATTAACTCATTGAGTAATAACAAGGCCCTGGTAATCAAACCAGCTTACAAATGAAGAAACATTGTTAATATGAACAGGGAACAATATAAAAGAATATTGTCTTGACATATTGGATTACTGCGCGCACTATAAAATCATGAAACAGATTCCTATATCTGAAATGAAACAGTCTATTTTTAAATGATGTACTGCGCTCTAAAAAGAGATTGGATCATAAAGAATACATTGGACTTTATTAATAGTTACTCATCTAAAATTATGAACTTGTATGCACTTCCCAAAAATCATAAAAACATCAAGACCCCCCTGGAAGAAACATAGTGACAGGGTGTGGCTCTATCCTTAAACCACTTCGCCAATGTGTGCACGACTTCATCAAAACTGTAAGTTAACAACTACAGTCCTATACACGTGACACATCTTTCATTAATACTTTTGAAGGCATGGAGCTCAACAATGATATGGAGCTGCTAGTGACTATGGACATTCAGTCACTCTATAAAGTACACCACAAGAGGAGTTCATTGAGGCTTTCAGCCATATTTTGACAAAAAACAACTTAGATCACAATGCACCTACAGAACGTATTATCAAAGTGATGACAATAGGTTTACAAAAAATGTTTTCCAATTCAAATATACACTCATTTTACAAACATGTGGCATGCCATCAGCACAGCTAACCCCCCCCCCCACCCCCAGTCTCGCTGTCCTATATCTGGGCCAATTGGAGGAGAACTTCATATTTTTCTGAAAACAATCTCTGATTAAGATATGGGAGAGATACATCGACAATGTTTCCTGGTCTGGCACACTCTCGTAATTTTTACAGGCTGGTTACACACTTGCAAAACTAAGATCACATTTGCAGCAGAATATGACAGTCATAGTGTTCATTTTCTTGACTTAATGGTATGTAATTTTAATGGGAAATTAACATGTACACTTTACCATAAACCTACGGATAAGAATGCATTACTGCGTTTTACCAGCTGTCATCTTCCAATACACCATCCTCCAAGTCTAAAAAAAAAGCCTTTCATTAGGACAATCCTTTGAATCCGCAAAAACTGCACTCAATTGGTAGATTTTAAACAGAATGCAGACATTTTAGATACCCATTCAAGAAAACGTGCTTACCCCAAAAAGATCCTCAACCATATACACAAAAAAGGGGAGACATACCCCAAGGGAGGTGCTCATTACTATAAAAGACAAATCCAATAATATCAAAAGAATTATATATGTTACAATTTCATGTCCAAACACTTCTGCCTTCAAGAAGATCATCAAAAAGTATTGGCCATTAATAAGACCTAGCCTTCTGAATGAAGCAATCCCTATGTTTACCTCGAAAAGGTCTAAAAACATGAGTGATGTATTGGTCTATTCACAATATACTAGAACCAATATTCTGCACAGAATGTGGAATCAAAGTCCTTTGATAGGACATTTTCCTTGTGGACAATGTTCAGTGTGCAAATTCACCAGAACAATTGAGAAATTTAAAATCTATTAAAAACAATGGGTCCTGAAAAATAAGATGAACTATAAGACTAAAAAAGTATTTTATTACAGAAAGTACCCATATTAAAAAAAAGAAAAGATATATGCATGTTTCAACATGAGAGCAACAAATGTACTAATTACTGAACAAAGGTCCAAAATACAATGCAGAACTTTGAATGCACCACTGGTGCAACATTTTAAAAATGTAATGTTTCAGCTGATGAGATAATATGGTGGATACTGGACACTCTCGCTACCAATTCTAACCCAAAACAGGGTTTGCTATATAAAGAGGCAAAATGGATTCATCATATCTAAACTCATGTATTCGGTCTAAATTAGGATTTTGATCTCCTGTATAAGCAATTCTATGTCCTTTTTATCACTGCTTGATTCTGGAATGGTATTGACTGCATTCTGAGCCTATTAGTTTGGGATATTTTCAGTGATTCTTTTCAAATTCCTTTAGTCCTGTGTGCACTTTTCTATACTATTTACTTCTGCAATTCTGAATTTGCCACAATCCTGGCCAATGTTAAATATATATTATAAATGACATATCATATAATATCATATCATATATTTTGAACATGGGGCTGGGTAACCATCACAACCTGATGTCATGATGTCATCGCTTTGTTTGATGTGCACATGATTTCACACTCTTCCTGCGTTATGGATGGGGTAAAAAAAAAAACGAATCGGCAAACAGGTCAGATAGGTGATGCAAACATACATGAATCACTGACTGGTGTATGTTTGTGAGAAGCTCTAGCCACTATTTTCAATAGACCCTAGACTCACCTATGCCACTTTTAATATACTTTAGATTCGCCCATGACACTTGCAATATTGCCCACAGAAACTACATGAAAATATTCTTCCAGATTTGAGAATGACACTCCAACATTAGCAAAGGTAGTATCTACTGATGCAAGCAGAGGTGCCTACCTGAAACATTTTACTGAAACAGTCACTATGATAGCATTCAATAATTTCTAATCTGACCTTCATCATTTATATATCACTTTTCTGACATGTACTGCTTTTTCAAAATAATGACCTCTATGCTGTAAAATAGTTACCCTATGCCATATATGACACTTTTGATAACAAGAGATGCCATGTAAACATAATGTTTGTATGATATACAACCTGCTCTTTCTTCACAATCAAAATCATTGATGCATCTCATGAAATGCTTTGTTGCTAAATAATTGTCTTTACTATGTGGAATTTTGTTTAGTGAACCTATGCACATTGTTATGTCTTGAAAATGTGATACTTCATCTTTTATGTTTATATAAATGTATTGCAATATGAAATTATGCTCTTTGATTAAGTAAATTAATATCTTGGATATTATTTTTAGATGAAGTATTCCAGTGTCACCCAAATGCTCTTTCATTGGTTGAATTAAGTTTGGACTGATGTAAATGTGTATGAATAAGTAGTCCAAATGTAATATCCCTGTGTGTTTCTTCACCTCCAACTAGAGCAGACTCAAACAAGCTGTGAAGAAAACCCCCTTTAAAAAACTATCCCTGAGACATCTTGGGACTTAACAATGTCCATTAAGGATCAGCTACATGTCTTGTTCCACCTAGGTCTGCTGACACCCTATTTCCCCTCACCTCCCCTCATCCACAATCTACATGCCTACCTCCAGTCTGTAATAGTTGGAAGCCACACTTGAGCCCTCACCCAAGGAGTGTGTTCATATGTTTAATATATTCTCTGTGATATTGAGCACTTACAGGTCTTAATCGTTTGCTTGCCTGATCCATTTGAGCCTTTCTGTTATTATGTTTGATGTGCAATCTGGTGACAAGGACGTTTGTGGCTGTTTAATCACCACCCATTAGCTGTCCTTTCTCCTCCCCTTTCTGCCATACACTGCACTCCTCTAGAAGTTCAGTGAAACAACCTAATTGTACTTCTGTACTATACAAAACAACTATGAAATACATAAAACTACATTGTGTAATAATACTTCAATCTCTTGGATCTAGTTAGCAGCCTTCTCCATGGGGGCTGTATTTTTACAAGATTTCCCAGCTCGAGTGTCCAGTGAGTATCTAGTATTATCTTTCCTTTTCCAAAATGTAGCTTCAGAGAAATTGGCTATGCCATTGGTTTTGATATCACAAATATATGTGGATTCAGCCCAACAAAACTGAAAAGACCATCCACAGTAAACAAATATGCAACAGAAAACGTCATTCTGGCACAGAAGTTGTGAGGGTGCCAGCGACCTAATTACCATACCCTATGAATAAAAAAATACACACTTAACAATAAAACAGTTACAACATCAGGACCAAAAGAATAAGACGATGATTTGAAATGAGCAGCCACATTTTGAATCGGTCAATTCTTGGCAGGTTATTGTGTCCAGAAATCGCTTAAATCAGCCGGGGAAGCCCGACTGACTTGCAGAGCAAGCTCAATTTAATTTCTTCCTTCACAGCAGATGAAGTCTGAGCATTTTCAGTATGCCTGCCCTTTAGAGCCCAAATCAAAATGAACACCGACCATTGAGACAGCAAGTAGGATGGTGAAAAAAGGTAGGCGGTGGGTTTCCAGCAATCCTGTAACAGCTGTATCATCGCCTGATACCCCGGTGCCACCAAGACATTACAAGACCCCGTGGGCCGGGATGTGAGGCGGTGGGAACTGTACGTCCCCATTCATGTGACTCCACAGGATTGGGGACCGAGTTGCTAACAGTGCCAGTGCTTCCTTGACAACCATGCCTGCAGGGGCCGGCCCCTTTAGGCATTCTCTGAGGCATTGTCGGAGTCTTGTGGTCAGGAAAGGGTGACAGTATGTTTGTCAGGGGTTTTGTCCCATGTTCGAGTTATTATGCTGCAACATTTGGTGCTGTGGGTTTAGGAAAGTCAAGATGGCGGAAAAGCCCACATTTGCGCCAGGATCCAGGAAAACCGCCCAGTTTTTGCGCACACCAAAATGGTCGCCTGACCTACCACCCACCAGTGCGAGCGTGATGGGCCAGTAGTGCCATGGGTGAAATGTGTGCAAAAGGAAAAACAGCAGTGCTGGTTGGCTCAAAAAGCGCTTTGAAATCACCTTTGTTTCTCTGAAATGCAAGCTAAAAATGCCTATTTTAAACATTGCAAGATATTCAAAAATCTCACTCAACACCAGCAGACATTTGGCAGAATGTATTCTTGTGTAGATACACAATCTGGAAAGAGAAAGAGCCCAAAATAATGTTCATAATGAAACTGGCTGAGCCGTGGATGTCAGCAGCTGAAGTGAAATTGGACTGAAAGACACTAAAATCTAAATGTTTAAAATAAATGAGTGACCTACTGTTGAGTGTCACATAGTTTGCAATTGTTAAATGTCATAGTTTTGAACTCAGAATCAGCGTTCTAGCTGCATGTGTAAAAATTGTAAGCTTGATTTGGATGAAGAAAAACTGGGAACAAAAGTGACATTTAGCTGAAGCCTGGCTTAAAGAGATTGAATTCTGCCTGGCAACTACCCCCAACAGGAGTTGAAACTTGCTCAGCCACTATTCCCAGGCCTGGCTGCATTCTGCTGCCCCCACCAAAGGGAGATGACACCTCTCTGATTGGATTAGGGGAGGAGCAGCTGGGGACTGCAGGAAACTGAACAATGAGCCTTCCTTGGCTCAGGCAAATGTTAAATTAGGGGGGGTCGTAAATGGCTTCCTCTTGAGAGAAACGGGGAGGGGCAGTGCCTCTGTGAGCAACTTGAGTTGGAGGAAGTGGACAAACCAGAAATTCCACCATGTTCTTTGGGAAACCACACCCCTCTGGGCCAGAGCATCATTTTAAAAAAGATGGATAATTCATAGTACGGACTTGTCAAAATTATATAACAAATATCATTATGCTTGTGATTTTTCTGTGCACATTTTAAGAGGTGTTAGAACTCTGTACCATGTTCTGAGGCAAAACCCCATGAACTATGGAGATTGCAGACATGGGGTTCACGCTAGAAAAATGAAAATTTACTGGAATATGTGTAGAGAGGCGGTGTACATCTGTGTTATTTTTGGTAAAAATCCAATATTGGTAAATCAACCAAAAAGCGCAAAATGTTGTCATTTCTTAATCCAAGCTCTTAGGAACATCAGAGTTGGAACAGAAACTACCTTATGTGATATATGATGTGTATATGTAATGTCAACCACTTGTGTATCTGGGAAATGTGTTTAGTTATGAAAATGATTTTCTAAGGTAAAAGCAAAGGGAAGTGTTATTTCTGTATGCCATAAAGATGACACCTGATGACTCACTGCTCCCTTCTCAAATCAGGTCAAAGAGAAATCCTTGACCTATCAAATCGTGAGTTGGTTGGGCAAAGAAAGTTAGCATCCACACCCATTTTCAAAAGACATAAAAAGAGCTACTGGAAGCCAGACAGGGACATTCATTTTCCAATTTTCAACTGAATTCCTGCGCAGCACTCTGACGGAGAACTTCAGAATCCAGCCATCCAACCAAACTATACTACAGCCAGGCGAGCTGTTGGATTCTTTGCCAAGAACTTTTGCCAGAACCGGTACCAGTACCCAGAAAGCAGTGCTGTATCCAGAGAGACCAGACCAGATCGCTGTGAGCAGAACCAGAGATCCAGACCATACCAGCAGAGCAGAGCTGACCCAGATAGCTGTGACTTCAGAACCAACCGCCTGGAGTGCAGTCCCAACCTGACCAGACCCTGACGGCCTATTTCAAATTCATAGTGTGAGTACCCAGCTAGAACTGTGCAGAACCAATCGCTTAGCTTAAAATAATCTGATTCAAAACATTTAACCTGTCCAAAACTGCATCATAGAATCGTGTGTCCCTTCTCTGATTTTAAACCTGTAAAAGTGTAATTTCGCCATTTTGAATCATTATTTCATTCCTGAAAATCTTCCTTCACAAAATCGTCCGTATCTCTTGAACCGTTTGTGCTAGAAGCGAGATTTAACTTTCATTTTAAAGTTAAGATTCTGGGCATTCCAGAACTTTCTATTCAATATACTTGTTCCGTAATCGCGCTCGACACACTCGGAAAAAGTGCCGCGATTTGCGATTTGGCTCAAATTTCTTCACTTGTCAAAATAGCAGCTTCTTGCTTTCCTTTGCTGAAATTCATTTGCAACCTGACAATCATTCATAGAGCATTGCTAAAGTGATCCTGAACTAATTTAAAGTAGCTATCACCCACCCTGAATCTCTTATAGGGAAGTAAAATCATTTTTAGCATATCTTTCCCTTCTTTGCAAAGGAGGTTATGGATATCCTGCAACAGGAAAAGGCTGACCAGGATACCAGAATTCTGGCTTTGCAGAAGGAGCACCAAACCAGTTTGGACTCCTTATTTCAGTGCCAGAAAAAGCTGGAGCAACAGATCAATTTCAACAGGGCATGCACAGAGCAGGTAGCCACCCTGCAAATCCAACTAGACAGAGAGAAAGAGGAAAGCAATACATTGATTTTGAAAGACCTGGATACCCAGGCAGAGTTTGATGAAGAGCGCCAGAAAGCTGGTGCCCTTCAACCGCAGAGGGACGACCTGGTGGCACAGATGCAGGCTTTTACTCAGGAAAGAGATACCTTAGGCCAGGAAGTCTGCCACTTAAAAAGAAAAATTCAAGAAAATCACTTGGCCCTCCAGGGACTGGGTGACCTCCAAAAAGAGCATCAGAACCTGTTAAAGCACACCAGGAGGGTGGAAGATGCTCTGGCAAGAATGGAACAGGCCAGAAGGGATGGTACCCAGGAGGTAATGACCCTGCAGCAAAGACTGACCCAGTGCTCCAGGACCAATCAGGAAGCACAGAGGGAAAATGAGGCTCTCTGTCAACACAATGATTGGCTCCAGCAACAGGTAGCCATGCAGGAGAGACTGATAGAGTCTAGTAAGGCCTTGGTTGAGGAACGGAAAGCCCAGGCTCTTGCATTGCAACAGGGAGAAGGGGCTGATAGAGATGAAGTTCGCTGGGAAAGGGAAACCCCTGAGCATAACCTCAGGAGCCCTAGTACCATAGGCATCCACCTCTCCCAGTCCCTGGACTCTGCCACCCCCATGTCCCCTGCACACATGAGCACAGGGCCACAGGGATGGCATATTACTATCCAGCCAAAAGTATGGGGCTCATAGGCCAGTACCACCCAGGAATGGAGCGGCGGGCATCCGGGTATGAGCACCCCAGCACAGTGCAATTTAGTGGGGAACCCCAGGAGAGTAGGCCCACTAAGGGCATCCTGAAAACCTCTGCCCAGTTAGGTCAGTGGGGGGGTACCCATCAAATCCTGGCAGCAAGGAGGGATCTGAAGACTCCTCTGAGCATCACAGGACACAGGAGACCAGGTCCCCACATTCTGCCAGCCATTCCCAGGCTCACAGAATCCGGGAAAACCTGGAAGATCAGACGGGCACCTCTGGGAGCAGTGCTTCTGAGTCAGAGGATGAATGGACCAGGGTTACCCGAACCAAAAAGGCCAATAAGGCAAAAAGGGCCTTGCTTAAGGACCCCTTAAAGCAGATCAAGGCAATAAGGAGGGTCATCACCCCTTATCACAAGAACGCCAAGTATTCTGTTTGGGAACACTTGGAGCTTCATGAGCAAATGATGGAGACTTTCCATTTGAAAGACAGCAGAAGCTGCATTCAGTATGTAAAATGGACATTCTCCCCAGAATACTCCAGTTTCTTTGCGGGGCTGGAGAACCAAAATCATTCAAGATGGTCCACTTACAGGGCGGCCATCTTGAAACATTTTTCTGTTCACCGGAATCCCCAAGAGGCTCGCAAGGCAGCCTACAATTTGCAATGTGGGGAGGATCAGGCCCCACAAGAATTTGTGCAAGAATTGAAGCGTGCCTTTGCGCAGACCACCAGAAGGGTGCGCACGAAAAGCAAAGAATTCATCAACACATTTTTCCATGCGCTCCCCAAATACATAATGGCCCAGCTCGTGAGAGACTTTCACGAGAAAAGCTCTTTAGACTGGGTCATTGAGCAAGCCACCCGCATCTATGAGGTGCAGAAACCAGTGGAAAATAAGAATCAGCCCAAAAACCCTAAAACCAACAGCACCCCTGCTGCTGCCAAGGTGGCAGAGGTAAAGGTTGCCCCTGTTTTAGATTTGGAGATGGAGGGGCTTAAAAACCTTCCTGCACCGAATAATTCTAAGCCCAGAAGGCCCTCGGGCCAGTCACAGACAGGGAGTCAAGGAGGTAGTCTCACAAATGGGGTCCCTCGCTCCCTTGACTATGTAAGTCCCTGCTACAAGGGAAACAAACGCATCCTGGGTTACGTGTGGACTCCTCCAGCCCAAGGGGGGGGATCCAGCCAAGCACCTGACCCAGGGAACTTCCCTCCTAACTTCCAACAGGAGGGCAGAATTTCACCAAACCCTAGGCAGAACTTTTTCCCCAGGTATCCACACAACTTCTAGCCCCAAAATCATCCATCCTTCTTTCCCCACTTCCCTGAGCCCAGACCAACTAATCCGGGAGAGGGGAGGCCAAGGGTGGAGGGGTACCCGAATCTCCCCAACCCAGGGTATTACCAGAGAAGGGATAGCTACCCTTCCCGGGATCAGCCCAGGGGAGAAAATAGAACCCTGTATCAGCCTGAGCGGGTTTCACAGTTAGAGCGCCAGGTCCAAAATATGGCACAGGATCTGGGACACATACTGAGGGCTCAACAGAACCCTCAGATGAGCATGCCACCGCAGAATGCCCCAAACTCTGGGCCTGGTGCTCCAGAACAATGATGGGGGCAGCACCCCGATAACCCACCGGTTCCCAGGGAGGAGGCACAAGTGGAAGGGGGGGTGTAAAGCCTTGGAGGAAGCTTCCTTCCCCACTTGTAAACAGCCCCTGGAATCCCAGGAACCGGAAACAAAATCTCCTACCCCTGGAAGTCTGCCACCCAAGGAGCAGAGAGGAGGTAGGAGAAACAAAGGACGCAAACAGACCCATTTTGTGGAGGAGGTACAGGTCTTCCAATTTGAGGGAGAGGGATCCTCAGAGGATCCTGGGAAAAGGATCTTCTCCTTCAGAGATGGGGGAACGCCTCCCAAGGAAAAATGGGTCCCAAGGGATTCCAACCTAGACTGGGTAGATGTGGGGATTGACCTGTCGCCGCCCATCATTCTATCCCAGAACCAACAAGACCGAAAACCCCTGGTTCAAACCCATCCTGGTGACTGCCTCCAAAAAGGGGGGGGCGGCCCAGAACCGGAACCAGGGGAACCCAAAACCGCATCAATAGACTGGTTAGATGTGGGGATTGAGCTGTCGCCGCCCATCATCCTATCCCAGAACCAACAGCATCAAAATCCCCGGGTACAAACCCATTCTGGTGACTGCCTCCAAAAAGGGGGGGGCGGCCCAGGACCGGAACCAGGGCAACTCGAATATCCTCTTTCAAGTTGCCAACTTTTTTTTGCAGATTCCCATGACTCTCCACAGAATTCTGCCCAAATATCTTCTCTCCCAATGTCCAAAACCCGAAAAATAGCCCACCAGTTGTCCAAAAATGTGCATTATCTGTGCCCCCTTGAGGAGAAGGAGGGAAGATACTATGCCCCGGTACAAGTACAGGGGCAGGGTACAATTTTGGCGCTGGTGGACACTGGATCTCAAGCTACCCTTCTGTCCAAAAGGGCCTTTGATGAACTAAATGCGGGAAGGGGGGAGAATTACCATATTAATCTCACCTCTCTTCCTGGACAACTGCAGAACTTTGACGGGAAGGAAATTCCCGTCGAGGGAACTGCGGATTTGGACATCAAAATTGGGCAACACAAGGTGAAACACCCGGTCATAGTAGTGACTCCAGAGGGCACCCCTTGTTTACTAGGGAATGACCTCCTGAGAAGGTTGTCACCCTAATAGATTGCGTAAACGAGGTCCTCTGGAACCAGACTAGCCGACCAATAAAATTAAAGCAGAGTGTCAACCATATTAGTTTAAACGGCACGTGCCACATGGTTGAACAAAATCTGACCAAGTAGAATTTCACTTCCAGAACAACCAAATTCCAGACGTGACAGTAATAGCAGTAGGACAACAGACTGGTGATGGGGGGTCCTCTCTATTTCTGAAAATCAACCTTCCTTCCAGTTTAAGGTGGTATTCCACACTGGAAGGAAACACTCTGAAATTCTTTACCAATCCACAATCAGAAACTCCCACTCCTATAGTCCAGAAAGATGTGAAATCAGCTCAGAGCATGACTGATGTTCAGCAAATTGGAGAGCAGTTGTTCATCCCTGTTCAGTTAAATGATGGGAAGGACTCTGTTCTCGCCCGAGTGTGTGTGAACAACGGTAAGAGCTTCATCAGCGAAGCCATGTTCTGCCAACTCCCAAAAGATCCAGCCATTCCCACATTCAAACTGATAGACCAATGTGAAATGGATCTGGAAACACCCAATTCCAAACATCTCCTGCCAAGCAGGTGTATGCTCAAAATCTCCATTGGAAACAAGAGCATAGTCCATAATTGTTGGGCCGTGCGAGACGTCACTGCCGCCTTTTACTTAGGCAGTGACATTCTCAATCGCTTTGCCATTAGTTTGGACCTAATAAACTTCAAAGCTTGGTCCCGATTAGCGGATAATCTCATGGGCTTTGATGATCCAGAAAAAGCATTTAGGTCAGCTCAATTGCTACCTTATGCAGTTGAAATTCAGATTAAAGAGGAAGTCACCATCCCAGAAAGGACCCGACAATTCTCCCTGGAAGTGAAAGTTAAAAGAGGACAAAAATTGAAAAACCCTGATGCTTATATTCATCTAAATGCTTCCCTCCAACAGCAAGGGTTAGGGGTAAACCCAACACCATTAGCCAACATAGAACATGACACCATTCCAATAGAGGTGGATAACAGCGACTTAAAGAGTATTACTCTAGCCGCAGGCACCATTGTTGGAATGGCGGTTGATGACTGACATTTCTCCATTGATTTAGGAAATGAACTGTTAGGACCAATCCCCAAGGACTGTTTTGACAGTGACAGTGATGACAATACAACACCAGACAGGATCTTTACCCGGCATGGGGGAACTTCCTGGTGTACACTTCTTGCCCTTATGGTAAGGAAGATGTGACTTGTGACTTCAGAGGGGATGAGGTGATTTTCCAGGTCCATGAGGGCTGCCTTTCCCACCTGAAGCCTCCGGTCCAAATCAGCACTCTGACCAGGGACTTCTCCACCCAGCTGGAGGAGGCCGCTGCGATAGCAAAACCAGAAGTCTTTACAGGCTTCAGGCAGATGGTGGAAGAGAGAGTCAACCTAGCTGATGCCTGCGTGACTCTGGAACAGAAGCAAAAGTTGAAACAAGTTTTCTTGGATTTCCAAGATCTCTTTGCGGTAGACTCATATGACTGTGGTCGCACCGACATCCACACAACAACAATTTCCACGGACCCTGGCATGACTCCAGTGTTTGTGAAGCAATATCGTTTGCCTCTCGCATCCATGGAGTCCCTTACTGAAATAATTAAGAACCTTGAGTCCAGGGGAATAATCCGTCCAGTACACAGCACCTTCAATAATCTGGTGCTGGGAATATTGAAGCCAAACGGCCAGTGGAGACTCTGCGCTGACCTTAGGGAGCTCAACAAACGGGTCCATACTTCCCGATGGCCTCTGCCCTACATTGATCAAGGGCTGGCCCAGATTCAGGGGTCACAGGTATTGACGTGCCTGTCAGTAGGGAGGACCAATATAAACTGGCTTTTACCTTTGGGGGCCAGCAGTACACATGGACCCGGACTCCCTTCGGATACCTCAACTCCGGCAATGAGTTCAACATTTTCCTACACAAGGCCATGCCCGACCTGGATGCGAGGGGTAACCTGGCTTATGTAGATGATGTCCTCATCAAAAGTTCAACTGTGGAGGAACACATAGCGGAAATCCGTTATGTTCTGACTCAGTTGAGGGCCACCGGAGCAGCACTTTCCTTTCAGAAACCACAGTGGTGTAGAACCCGTGTTAATTTCTTGGGGCATGAGATTTCTCCTCAGGGTCTCTGTCCCCAGGAAAAGAAAGTGGAAGCACTTCAGTCAACTGAAAGACCCCACAACTCTGCGGGAACTAAGGAGCCTCCTTGGACTGACTAATTACAGCAGAAAGTTCATTGAGGGCTACGCAGAGATCACCAGACCCCTGATTCATCTCATGAAGGGGGGGGTCAATTGGGAATGGGGTCCAGAACAATCCGAGGCAGTAAGACATCTCAAAAGAAGCCTCTCACAAGCACCTTGCCTAGCTTACCCTGTCAGAAACAAGGAGTTCTTCCTGGAGACAGGTTTCTCTAATACGTGCTTGACGGCAGTATTATACCAAAAGCGTGACAAGGTCAATAAAGTAATCTCCTATAGGAGCAAAACGTTATCCTCTTTGGAAGAAAAATTCAACGATTGTGAGAAGGCACTTCTGGCAACGGTGTGGGCATTGAAGAATTACCGCCCGTCCATCCAGGGGGAACACATCATAGTGGAGACTCCACACCAGCCTCTTCAATACCTCCAAAGTGACAGAATCCGGGCCAGAAATGTGAGTAATTCCCGAATTACTTCCTGGATTCTGTCAATGCAAGGCTTTCCTGTGGATGTCAGATATGGCCAAAACAAGAAGAGTCCCCTCGCGCAAGGTCTGGCTGACTTGCATGATTGTGCCAGAGAAAACTGTCTTGAGGACGAAAGTCTAAAAATCAAGGACAACATGGAGGCATACCTCAATTCCCCACACAAAGTCTTTGAAGAGGACAAGTGTGAGGGAATGCCCACTGTCTATGTGGATGGATGCTCTTACCATGTTGACAACAACGGGGAAAAAGAACTGGTGGCCGGCGTAGGGAATGCATGGGTGAAGGAGTCCCCAGAACCCTCCGCTGGGTACAAAATTGGTCCCCGAAGTAGTCAGGTGGCAGAATTGATGGCTGTGTATCAAGCCATCCTCACTGCTGTCCAACATCAACTCCACGAACTAGTCATAATCACGGATTCGGATTATGTACGGAACGGGTTTGTGGAGCACCTGGTCAATTGGAAAACCAGAGGCATGCTATGTGCTAACAACAAACCCTTGAAACATGGGAAGTTGATCCAAAACATTGATGATCTGGTCACATCGAATGGGATGACCATCTACTGGAAAAAGATCAAGGGTCATTCCAAAGTAGAGGGATCAGACAAAACTGGAAATGACTTAGCTGATCAGCTGGCTAAAACCGGGACCATCCAATGGGATCTATTAGAAATAGAGTCCCTGTCGGGGGAAATCCAGGTCACTGCTATCACTAGGTCCCAGACAAATGCTCACAACAATCTTTCAACTGCACAATGGAGTAAGGAGACCCCTGATGCTGATTTAATTACGGCTCAGAAGGGGGATCCAATAATTGGTAAGTTTTACCAACACATTGAGGACCCTGAGAACTTTCCCCTGACGGATACCGACTACATTGGGAAAGAGGACCTAAGAGTGTTGATGAAATGTCCAAAAATGTTCAGAATCCAAGACGGTTTGTTGGTAAGGAAATCCCAAGCTGGCCATGATCAGTGGGTGGTTCCTACCTCATTCCGAAGCCTGATGTTAAGTCACGCCCATGATGCGGCCACCGTCGGTCATAGGGGGTTTCATACAACACTTGAAATCTTAAGAGAAGTTGCATACTGGCCACACATGGGGCAGGACCTCAACCATTACTTGAAGGGGTGTCTTGTGTGTGCACAATTTCAGCCAACATCCCTCACACACCTGGCGCCTCTCCAAAAGAGGGGGATGACACTGCCATGGTCAGATTTGCAAATCGACTTCATAGGCCCCTTGATTCGCTCGTCTAGGGGAGACAAGTACATGTTGACGGTCACATGCTTGTTTACCAAGTGGGTGGAATGTCTCCCTGCCCCAAACTGCAAGGCAGAAACAGCAGCTGCCCTGATGATTAACCACACCTTTTCCTGTTTTGGTCTACCTCAAAGAATTGAGTCAGACAGAGGTAGCCATTTCACCAGCGAGGTAATGACAAAGATGTGGGAGATTCTGGGGGTCAAAAGGAAGCTACAAATTGCTTACCGGCCAGCCTCTTCTGGTGCAGTGAAGAGATGAAACAGAACCATTGTGAGCATATTAAAAAAGTTTGTGGCAGATTCTGGGCCAAGTTGGGATATCTGATTACCTCTGGTCCTAATGGCCATCAGATCTACCCCTTCATCTGCAACAAAAATGTCACCGTTTGAGCTGATGACTAGACGCAGGATGGTGCTTCCCCAGCATTTGTTCTACAGGACCCAAGAGCAGACTTTGATAAATGCCTCCACAACTCATGAGTATGTGGAGAATTTAAGGAAACACCTTCAACATGCTTTTGCCTATGCTCAGCGGAATCTAGAAAGATCAGCTGATAGCATGAAGACCCATTACGATTTGAAAACTTCCAGGAAAGTATATAATGTGGGAGACCGGGTCTATCTATACAATTTCCAAAGAAACCAGGCCAAACAGCGAAAATGTTTGCCTACATGGAAGGGACAGTTTGAAATTATAGACAAGATCTCCCCAGTTGCATTTAAGATCCGCATCCCCAAAGGTAATTCGGCAGAAGGGGAAGACAAGTGGGTCCATATAAATCAGTTGAAGTGTTGCCATCCCAGGCGCACACTGCAACAACTGGAGGAATCCTCTGGAATCCCAGAGGGGGCCGCTCCAGAGTAATTGAGTTCCAACCCTAAAATATCCCACATATAGTCTCTAAAATATTATGATTCTTAAATGCCAATGTATCCTGTTATATCTTGTTTTTAAAATAGGACTGCAAAATGTATCCTGATGTATAAAATGTATATGTTTGCTGCACCATTAATAGTGGTGGAAAAATGTCTATTAATGTGTATTGCCGCTTTGCTTTATCATCCTAGGAGAGATGAAACCATGGAGACTGATCACGGAAGACGACCTGGGGAACGGGAGCAAAGATCCGAGGGGCCCGGGGTACTGCCCAATACTCCCATCAGGACCGGCAAGGAGAACTGATCGAACGACCCTGATGAAGGAAAATGCTGAACTGTGTCATCTGCGGAATCAAAAGAAGATGATGCGGACATCCCAGCCCATGGATCAAAACATCCTTTGCACCCGACTTCCCCTCGACTCGAAATCAAAGCGCAGTCAGGGGGGGGGGCTTGTCAGGGGTTTTGACCCATGTTCGAGTTATTATGCTGCAACATTTGGTGCTGTGGGCTTAGGAAATCCAAGATGGAGGAAAAGCCCACATTTGCGCCAGGATCCAGGAAAACCACGCAGTTTTTGCGCACACCAAAATGGTCGCCTGTCGCCTGACCTACGACCCGCCAGTGCGAGCGTGATGGGCCAGGAGTGCCATGGGTGAAATGTGTGCAAAAGGGAAAACAGCAGTGCCGGTTGGCTCAAAAAGCACCTTGAAATCACCTTTGTTTCTCTGAAATGCAAGCTAAAAATGCCTATTTTAAACATTGCAAGATATTCAAAAATCTCACTGAACACCAGCAGACATTTGGCAGAATGTATTCTTGTGTGCATACAAAATCTGGAAAGAGAAAGAGCCCAAAATAATGTTCATAATGAAACTGGATGAGCCGTGGATGTCAGCAGCTGAAGTGAAATTGGACTGAAAGACACTAAAATCTAAATGTTTAAAATAAATGAGTAACCTACTGTTGAGTGTCACATAGTTTGCAACTGTTAAATGTCATAGTTTTGAACTCAGAATCAGCGTTCTAGCTGCATGTGTAAAAATTGTAAGCTTGATTTGGATGAAGAAAAACTGGGAACAAAAGTGACATTTAGCTGAAGCCTGGCTTAAAGAGATTGAATTCTGCCTGGCAACTACCCCCAACAGGAGTTGAAACTTGCTCAGCCACTCTTCGCAGGCCTGGCTGCATTCTGCTGCCCCCACCAAAGGGAGATGACACCTCTCTGATTGGATTAGGGGAGGAGCAGCTGGGGACTGCAGGAAACTGAACAATGATCCTTCCTTGGCTCAGGCAAATGTTAAATTAGGGGGGGTTGTAAATGGCTTTCTCTTGAGAGAAACGGGGAGGGGCAGTGCCTCTGTGAGCAACTTGAGTTGGAGGAAGTGGACAAACCAGAAATTCCACCATGTGCTTTGGGAAACCACACCCCTCTGGGCCAGAGCATAATTTAAAAAAAAGATGGATAATTCATAGTACGGACTTGTCAAAATTATATAAAAAATATAATTATTCTTGTGATTTTTCTGTGCACATTTTAAGAGGTGTTAGAACTCTGTACCATGTTCTGAGGCAAAACCCCATGAACTATGGAGATTGCAGACATGGGGTTCACACTAGAAAAATGAAACTTTACTGGAATATGTGTAGAGAGGCGGTGTACATCTGTGTCATTTTTGGTAAAAATCCAATATTGGTAAACCAACCAAAAAGCACAAAATGTTGTCAATTCTTAATCCAAGCTCTTAGAAACATCAGAGTTGGAACAGAAACTACCTTATGTGATATATGATGTGTATATGTAATGTCAACCACTTGTGTATCTGGGAAATATGTTTAGTTATGAAAATGATTTTCTAAGGTAAAAGCAAAGGAGAGGGTTCTTTCTGTATGCCATAAAGCATGACTCACTGCTCCCTTCTCAAATCAGGTCAAAGAAAAATCCTTGACCTATCAAATCGTGAGTGGGTTGGGCAAAGAAAGTTAGCATATACACCCATTTTCAAAAGACATAAAAAGAGCCACTGGAAGCCAGACAGGGACATTCATTTTCCAAACTTCAACTGAATTCCTGCGCAGCACTCTGGCGGAGAACTTCAGAATCCAGCCATCTAACCAAACTATCCTACAGCCGGGCAAGCTGTTGGATTATTAACTTTTGCCAGAACCGGTAGCAGTACCCAGAAAGCAGTGCTGTATCCAGAGAGACCAGACCAGATCGCTGTGAGCAGACCCAGAGATCCAGACCATACCAGCAGAGCAGAGCTGGCCCAGATAGCTGTGACTTCAGAACCAACCGCCTGGAGTCCAGTCCCAACCTGACCAGACCCTGACGGCCTATTTCAAATTCATAGTGTGAGTACTCAGCTAGAACTGTGCAGAACCAATCTCTTATCTTAAAATAATCTGATTCAAAACATTTAACCTGTCCAAAACTGCATCATAGAATCGTGTGTCCCTTCTCCGATTTTAAACCTGTAAAAGTGTCATTTTGCCATTTTGAATCATTATTTCATTTCTGAAAGTCTACCTTCACAAAATCGTCCGTATCTCTTGATCCGTTTGTGCTAGAAGCGAGATTTAACTTTCATTTTAAAGCTAAGATTCTGGACTTCCTTTTCAATATACTTTCCGTAATCACGCTCGACGCACTCGGAAAAAGTGCAGCGATTTGCGATTTGGCTCAAATTTCTTCACTTGTCAAAATAGCAGCTTCTTGCTTTCCTTTGGTGAAATTCATTTGCAACCTGACAATCATTCATAGAGCATTGCTAAAGTGATCCTGAACTAATTTACAGTAGCTATCACCCACCCTGAATCTCTTATAGGGAAGTAAAATCATTTTAGCATAACTTCCCCCTCTTTGCAAACCACATTTAAAGTATTTTGCCTGTGTTTCAAAATCATCCCTGGTGCTATAAGGTTGCTAGGGGGGAACTGAATTCGGATTGTACTGTGATTGTATTCCTGAAGACTGTGTGTGTTACTTCCATCTCCTTACATTGCATAGGGGGGGAGTGAATTGTCAGAGGAAAAGTAATCATATTATCTTTTGCTGAAATCATATCAAGTTCATTTCTGTACTGCCTTTTATTCATCTTTGCATCTCGTTGAAACCATAAAGCATTCCCAGCTACCTTGTTCTTTCCGTACCAACTCCTAAGTAATAAAATAAGTGTGCTAGTATAACATTATCCATTGTTGATCGACATTATACTCATAAGTGTGATATCAAATATTAAATTATTATAAAGTGTGATATATATATCTATTGTTTAATTTTTCAAATAAACCTTTTTAATTTGCAAAACAAACCTACTTCTTGGCTCAGTAGGGTGAGGGGGATTCTAAGAGAGGGGCGTTATACAAGGGTTCATCATCCAGATTATAACTTTTCATAAAAATATATAAATACGGGCTTCCCTTGAGCAATCCCAGACAAGGCACTGACTTAGTGGGAATGCTTGATTGGAGTCATTAATATGTTGCTACTGGCACCCTTATTTCCAGACTGACTGCCAAACTTGGAATGAGGCCAAATGTATCATTACAGTACTCATAGGTCCATGTGCTTTTGGAGTTAACAGATTCTGTTGTCATCAATATTGATACATACACAATCACTATTCTGTAGTGGCCTTATGTCAGGTGTTTATAGATAATTGCATGATAGGTAATAGCCAATGAACAAAGTCATAGATTTTACACTTCAACTACTCTTTAACTTTCATATTAAAAGAATGTAAATGTAGAAAGTAAATCAGAGAGTTTATTGTTGCAGTTTTCCATTCAAGTTTTGCAATGCTATAGTCACCGTTTGGGAAATTGGGGCAAGCACAATCACACAGTTTTATTTGATCATGTCCTCAAACTCCAAGCTCCAGACTGTAGTTAAGCTCTCAGTCATTCTCAGCATCAGATACACCACTTGATAGTAGCAATAGCATGACTTCAAGCATATCAATGGAAGGATGACTGCTGCATGCTGCTGCACTTAACACACATATTTGAGTGTGAGTATCTCTTCATTCAACATGCAGACCTTCTTGGTTCTTACCAATTGTTAGCACAGTTGCCCTGTGCTTTTTTCAAGTCAAGTGTCATGACCACAAATCCTTATTTACCATTTGTCAGCAGCCTTCCACTATACTTTGTTTTGTGTTACTTGTATTTTTTGTGCTTTCTGTGGATGGAACCACAAATCTGTAAAGGTAATATTTCTTCGTTCCCTTTTGTTCATGCAACCTGTGCTCTGCTTCTTGCACGGTAGAAAAAATTGTAGCAACATGTGACAATCCTTAGTTCCCTTTCCCCCATTAATGTAGCATTTGCTGAGAAAGGGATACATTCATAACTCACAACAAGGCCTCAACACCACTGCTGCTACATATCATATTAACAATTCTTCATCCTCACACTTCTTGTTCCTCTCTCAGCATTGCCATGCTCTTCATATCAGAGGTCATCTGCCAACTCTCTGGTTATACTCCACTTATTCAATCTATGTGCCACAGCAAATTCACATCCTCTCTCAATTCCTCAGGGATATAGATGTTTGATATTTATGTTGTGTATTTTCATTCTTGTTTATGTTTTAGTGTTACATAAGGTTGATTTCAGCCAATGCTTAATAAACATTTTTTTTAAAAAGATTAAAACTGTACAGAAACTGTAGGAACTGGATACGGTGTCCAGCAGAGTCTGGCATTCCTATTGAAGGCAAAGGCAGAGTGTCACATGGATGAACATCCATTCCTGAAGCACCTGAGACATACCGAGGGAAACAATTTACAATATTTCCAAATACTTAAACAAGTACATCAATTCCTCATATTTAATATAAAAAGAAGTCAAAGTAGGTCAGCTAGGTTGAGAGATTTGATCTAATCTGTCTCCACATTTCCTTCCAAATGAAAAATGCACCTGCCGTTAATACTGTGGAGCTGGAACCATAAATCTTGCTCCAGCATTGGTTAGAATACACAAAGACAACTTGGTTACCCTTCAGTGCATATCCTTTATGGTAGCGACTAATCAGCTTGACCCAGCTAGTGAGGACGTGTCTTGTTGTTTCAATATTCCTCTTGCACAGCCTGCATAACTTTTCAGCCGGAGAAGGCCCTCTCCATCTACCCAAATGCTCCTTAGTGGGTAGGATATCAAATTGTAAATAGGTAATATAGCTCCTAAGATGTATATTGCTGGGCTTAAGCAGGTATGAGCAAGGGTGATTAGGAATAAAACTCTGTCCAGAGTAAATCTTATACATCTTTTTCAAGTGTAAACTGGATAAACTCTTGTCAACATCCCAATTTGCTGTTTTTTTTTCAGACAAGGCAAGGCTTGAGGGTCATTCAACAGATCATCACTAGGCATATAAATCACTGCCAGGTGCACCCCAACTGTACCCTGAAGTCTAGCTATAAAATAGTTTTTTTTCCAGGAGAGGGTATTTTAGTAATCAGGGATAGAAGAGTGTCTGTGCCTTCTAGAATAATAGTGTGCCATAGTTTACACCTGGAGATGAGCCAAATATATCTGAGTGATAAGACCCCCAGTTCCACTCTAAGTGCTTCAACCCGGCACACCATGGGGCACTCCTATTATAGATCTCAAAATGTGTCCTTCTGTCCTTTCCATCCAGGAATGATTCCCCTCGTCTGGATAAATAACCCTGTATAGGATACCAGGGACTATCAAAGTGCGATACAGCATGACCATCCCTTCCATGCTTCCCCCTCCTTTAGTGTTAATCTTTTTTAGCAGAAGCCATTTATTCATGATCCTCGGACAGAAGAAGTCACTATTGGATTTTCTGCTAGGAGTAATCTTAATGGGGAAACCAAGGTAAAGATAGTTACTAACTTAAGTTGATTTTTGGATCAAGCCCTATTCAGCAATGCATAATCATGGTTTTATTGATGTTGATTATCAAATCATTTTCGGTGGCATATTCCTTAAGTGCATTGATGGAGCACTGTAGACCAGTGGGGGTCTGATCCAAGATGATGGTATCATCTGGACAGCAGAACCATGGAATTCTACCTCCCCCCATAACTGGTGGAAAGTTTCTCACCCGATCCAAGGCCTGTGCCAAGTCTGGGGTATATAGATTTAACAGGGTAGGAGCAAGCCCGCATCCCTGTTTCAGTCCATTATTTGTGGTAATACTATCTGTCAAAAGCCCCCCACAGTTAAAACGGACTCTCACGGTCATCTCAGAATAAAGTAACTGGACAAAGTATTATAGATGAGAGTCAATTTTCCACTTCTTCTGTTTAGCCCTGAGACGTCCCTGGTTAACCATGTTGAGCGCTTTCGAGAAATCAACATAGTTAATATATAATCGCTTACCCGCGGTTACTGCAGTTGATACAATACTTAGCAAGACATTAATATTATGTGAGGTTGAGTGGTGATTTTGTAAAGCCAGTTTGGAATTTATGTAGAATTTGGTTGGCTTCCATCCACTGATTGAGTTTTTTAAGCAATATAGATGCAAATATTTTGGAGCTACTATCCAGCATGGCTAACAGCCAATAATTAGCCGGATCACTGAGGTTCTCCAACTAGGAGGAACTCAGCTCGACTTCCAAATATCCACAAACATAGTATAGGGGGTCCAGGCCCAAAACTCTAGGTTGGCAAGTATGATGACATTAGCAAAACCATTGGGACCGGTGCTCTGGAATTCTTGATTGCTTTTATAATAATTAGTATATCCAGTTCATCAAAATTATGCTCACCATCTATATAGTTACTCGGAAAAGTTGCATCACACCACTCCACGTCAGACTTAAAATATAGATTTCTAATACATTCCACCCACTGTTGTATAGAGACCGATATCTCCTCCATGTTGGTGTTGTCTACTAAAAATTCCTTTATAAGGGACCAAAGCTTTTTACTGCCATTCGATCTGAGGTGCAAGAATAGGTGTGACCAATTTGCACCGGTCAGAGTTCCTTTGTGCATTTTTTTTCTTTTTTTAAAGATCTTTTTATTGCTTTTGTTAAATGTTACAAACTTCAATCGCAAACAAGCCCCCTCCCCCTTCCCTCCTCCCAGCCTTCCCCTTACTTCCTAGTAACTCTGGATGGCACCGGTCGGCTGCATGGTCGTCATTTCTCGGTACAGTTTTGAGGATCAAAAGATGTTCAGGTTACGGATATTTTGTGGACACCACTGTAGCATGTAGTCACTTTGCAGGTATTGTACGATGGGACCCCAATGTGATTAGAAGTCTTCGGGTGTGTCTTGGATTTTAAATGTCATCCGCTCCATTGTAATGAAGTGCCAAATCTTCCTAAGCCATTGGAGTTGTGTCGGAGGTGTTTGTTGTTTCCAGGCTTGAGCTATAGTTAGCCACGCCACTATCACGAGGACCATTAACCCTTTCTGTTGGAGTCTGCTGTGCAACTTTTGTTTCGGGTCCCATAGCCCTGCCAGCCATACCCTGTCATCCAGGGTGTCCGCTCCTCGGACCATCTTCCCTGCTTGATCCTTGATCTCCTTCCAGAAATTTGCAAGGGCTGGGCACGTCTTCCATATGTGCATCCAGTCTCCTTGCTGTTGGCAGCCTCGCCAGCATTGTCCATCTGTGTTGGGATACATCACTTGCAGTCTCTCTGGGTTTAGGTGCCACTGCAGTAGAACCTTCTGCCACGTTTTCCTTAGGTGTATCAATCTTGTCTGCTTGGGAATATTTTTCCAAACCTCTCTCCAGAGGGTACGTGGTATAGATTCCCCCAGCAACTTTTCCCAACACCTCATATAGGTCCATTGGACCTCCTCTCCTTGCTCATTCAGGTGAGTATAGAGATTGGATATTAGCTTGCTGGTTCCCGAGTTTGTTGTCATGTAGGTTTCAAACTTTGTGAGGTCCCTTGTTCCTGCCTCCTTGATGGTCGGGGATGATAGCAAATGAGTTAGTTGCATGTGTTGAAATGATTCTGCTCTCGTTGTACCCAGGTCTTGGACACACTCGCTAAATGATCAAATCGACTGGTTATTAAACATGTCTCGGATCTTTGTGCATCCTACTTGTTTCCAGGTAAAATAAGCGTTGGGGTCCATTCCCGGTGGGAAGTCGGGGTTTCCAAACAGCAGGGTAAGGGAGGATGGAGGCGTGGTCAGATTCCCTCTTTTGATTGCTGTGTCCCACGCATTTATGTTTGTGCTCAATATTTTGCTTATTCTGGTGTTTTGATGTCTATGTTTCTTATGGCACCAGAGGAGGTTAGACAGTGGAGAGCCGGCAACTGCTTCATCCTGTTTCGTCCATATGTGTTGAGGGGCGTCTGCCACCCATTCTTGATCACCCGTAGTTGCGCCGCTTCATGATACCATCTGAAGTGGGGGAATGCCAGTGCACTCTCACAGCTCTGTGCTGTCATCATCATCCTTGTTACTCTTGGCTTTTTATTTTGCCACAGATAGGCTGTTGTCATCTTATTCAGGAACCTGAAGAAGGATTTAGGGCGTTTGATTGTTAGGGCCTGGAAATAGTATAGGACTTTTGGAAGAATTGTCATTTTGACTGCCGTAATCCCGCCCCACCACGAGGTGGTGAGGGGATTCCATTTTGCCAGGAGACTTTGCAGATGGGTGAGCAAGCCCAGGAAGTTGACTGCGTAGAGTTGCGTTATTGAGGAAGTCAACTGGATACCAAGGTAGCTGATACTAGTCTGGGCCAATTTCATCTCCTTTGCATGAGATAGTTCCGCTATCTCAATTGGATTGGCCGTCAGGTTTAGTATCTCAACTTACTGTTATTTATTTTGAGGCCTGAGATTGCTCTGAAGACCTCCAGTTCATGCATCCGTGCGGGTAGGGAGTGGGCCAGTTCTTTCAGGGCCACCAACATGTCGTCAGCGAAGGCCATTGTTTTGTGTTCCCTTCCCCCATCCAGATTCCCTCGAACTGATGTTGTAGACGTATTTGCACTAGAAGGGATTCCAGGAATAGGGCATAGAGTAGAGGGGAGAGCGGACATCCCTGTTGTGTTCAACAGTTCATGATATGAGGCCATTAATCGAGATTCTCATTGAGGGCTCCTCAAATTTGGCCTTGATAATTTGAATGAAAGACTTTCCAAATCCCATGTGTTGCAGAATCAGAAAAAGCTGTGTCCATTCTACTCAGTCGAACACTTTTAAGAGTCTAGTGCGCCAAAGATTGCTTTGATGTTCGTGTGTTCTGCGTTTTCTATTAGGTGGCATACTCTCCTTGTGTTTTCCCCTGTTTGATACGTGGGGACAAAACCTGCCTGGTCTGGATCCACTAGATTTGTTAGATGGCCAGAAATCCTATTTGCGAGAATGTTTGTGTAGAGTTTTGCGTCCAGGTTTATTAGTGCTATCGGTCGGTAAGATCCTGGGAGGGTGAAATCTTTTCCTGGCTTAGGAAATAGTACCAGCTTGGCCTCATTCAAGGAAGGCATGATATTTCCCTGTGAGTTGAAGCTTTTGAAGAGTGCTGTGAGTCTGGGGACCAGTTGGGATTGAAATTTCTTATAAAATGCCTCAGTGTAGCCATCTGGTCCTAGCGCTTTGTTCATTGGAAGTTGTTTGATGACCCTCGTGACGTCCTCCGGTTGTATGTCCTGATCAAGGGATTCCCGGGTTTCCTTTGAGAGTCGGGGGAGCGTAAGATTTTTCCTGCTTCCCCTCATTTGGGAATCCTGTGCGGCATAATTATTGGTAGAAGCCTCTCATTGTCTCCCCCATTTCTTCATTCATGGTTTTGCGAGCACTGTTGGAGTCAGCCAATGCTAGGATTGTCCTCTTGTGCCCTTTCTCTCAGAGTTGTCATGCTAGCAACTTATCGGCCTTGTTGGCCAGGATGTAGTACCTTTGTTTCCTCCTTAGCAACGTTAACTCTGCTTTCCTCATCTGAATGTGTCCCAGCTGGCCCTGGACATGTTGGAGGGATTGCTTCAATGCTCTTCTAGGTTTTTTTACCACCTCTTTCCGCATTTGTAGTTCTTGTCCCAGATCTTGCTCCCATCATACCATGTGTTTGTCCCTCCTGGCTTCCAGCGCTATCAGTTCCCCTATCAGGACTGCTTTGAAAGCATCCCACCCCATCCCCTGTGGGGTCTCTGCCGTGTCGTTTTCAGCAAAGTAGGTGTCTATCTTACTCTGAATTTTGTCAACTATTATGCTGCCATTCAGTGGTTCGTTTGGGAATCTCCAAGACCACATGCATCCCCTGATTCCTGAGGGCTATGGATGTCACAATTGGAGTGTGGTCTAAAATGGAGATCGGGCCTACGTTCACCTCTTTGATCCTCCCTATCATTTCTGCGGAGGCCCATATATAGCCTATCCTTGAGAGGGTGTTGTACACGTGGGAGTAGTGCGTGAAGCCCTGGCTCTCCCCCTTCTTTGTTCGCCATACGTCGTGGAGGGAGAGAGTTTTGAATGCCTTCTTGAAAGATCCGGAGGGGGCTTTTGAGTTGCTGCTGGTTTTGGTGCTTCTATCTTGCGTTGGTTTCCACACTATATTCAGGTCCCATCCCAGTATAATATCTCCCTTGGCGAAGTTCTCCAGATCTCTTAGCATGTCGACCAAGAAGGGCTCTTGACCTACATTCGGAGCATATATGGATGCCAGAGTCACTCGTCTGCCGTCCAAGGTAGCATTCAGAAATACGTATCAGCCCTCCTTGTTGGCTGTGTAGCCTTGAATCTGTATGTTCAGTGAGTCTTTTACCGCAATGAGGACTCCAACCCTTTTCCGTTCTGCATTTGACTGGAAGATGTTCTTGGCTCCCTTCAATCTGATCCGGGACTTCTCACTTATTTTTATGTGTGTCTCTTGATATAATAAAATGTCAGCCTTCAACATCCATGCTTGTCTCTCCAATTTAGCCCACTTCTCCGGGGTGTTCATACCTCTGACATTCTGCGATAAGATCGTCACTGGTGCCATGTCTGACCTATCCATTCGGGTCCAGATTTTCGAGTGTCCTACGTGGTCCTCTTTTCCTTTTATTACATTTGTGGTCCTGCCCATGTGTCATCCGGTTGTTCCTTCCCTGACTTCCCACCCTTTCCCCTCCCCGCTGTTCCCTTGAGGTTGGAACCGGGTTGCTACCTGCCCTGGTACGAAATGTCCATGGCTCCCGGTCCTTTCTTTCCCTCATATAACCTTTGTGGGGGGGTCCTAAAACTCCATTTGTGTCCCTTTCTCTTCTCCCCGGTCTGTTTTAGGCTGTTTGGGCGAGTCAGTCGCTTTGTCTCGCATTATCACAGCTTGAAGCAATACTGCTGTGCCTATTACAATATCAGGGAACCCCCGGGTCACTGTAGGTTCTGCTTGTTTCTTCTTTCTCTGCCTTTTCTTTGTACTGTTGTCCAGCTATCCTGTCGATTCGGGCCCTGTGTCTCCTCTGAGGCAGGGGTTGTGAGGTCTACTCTTCACTTGACATTCCCAGAATCTGGTTGCCTTCTGCGCAGGAGGTGACCCTATGTTGTGACCCTTCCCAGGTGAATAGGAGGCCGAACGGGAACGTTCATTTGTATTTCACCTGATTTGGCGTCAGATGGAGGACCACTGGGCCCATCTTTCTTCTTTTGAGGAGAGTGGATTGGGCCAGGTGTTGATACAGGTGCACCTCCTGGCTGTTCACTCATGTTGGGGTTGCGTATCTGACCTTCTGGAGTATCCGTTCTTTTTGCACGTAGGAGGTGATTGTGGCTACGACATCCCATGGTCTCGTTCCTGCTTCGGCTGACCTTTTTCGGCAAACCCTGTGGAGTCTGTCAATTGCTACTTGTGGCTCTGCATCATTTGCTAATACTTTGGTGAATAGTTGTGTGACTGTTGACAAAAGGTCTGC
Source organism: Ambystoma mexicanum (assembly GCF_040938575.1). Lineage (NCBI taxonomy): Eukaryota > Metazoa > Chordata > Amphibia > Caudata > Ambystomatidae > Ambystoma > Ambystoma mexicanum. Next base: position 1,243,943,597 of record NC_090930.1, on the reverse strand, counting down.
GTCCTCTACGGATTCTGGAAGATTTTTAATCCTAATATTGGATCTTCTTGACATATTTTCTAGGACTTCACACTGTTGTTCTAGGATCAAGGTTGTTTGGGCCAATTGGTCAAGTGTTTCATCCGATCTCTGGGAGTCCTCCTATACCTGTTGGAGCTTCCTCTCTACGATGTTTGTCCTTTCCCCAAGCTTGGCCGCGTCCTGTTTGATTTCTTGGATGGATAGCTTCATTTCTTCCCTGAGGATTTTAAATTGGTCCTGCATTGAGCTAATCAGGTACGTCTGTAGTTCCTTAAAGCATGTTTGCATGTCCTCCTTACTCATTGACTTCTCCTCCATGACTTTCCGGGAGGGGGCATGGGCCAACTGAGCCGGGGACTTCTTGTACTCCCCAGAGTTGTCGACGATTTCTATTTTGTTTTCTCTGGGGGGGGGGGGGCTGTGTGGGAGTTTTCACCCTCGATTTGGACATTAATGCGCAGCGCAGGTCCTATTTGGTGGGTAGAGGAGACCGCTGGAGCCAGAGTGTCTATTCGTTCTGGAGGTTCCCTTTGTGCTCACTGTCTTGATGGCTCTGGGGTGTGTTTAGCAAAGTGTAGGTGTTGTGGAGGCTGGATTCTGTGCCAAGAGTTCATTATAGAGATGGTGGTTTCTCTCTGCAGGTTTTTGTCGGGTTGCTCTCGGGATAGGCTCCATCTGCGCATACAAGGCCGTTGCGGTTGTTTCACTTAGTAGCTGGGGGGCCCTCCGGTTCTCCAAAGTGGGAAGTGTGTTTTATACTGCTAAATGGACTGTGGCTATGTGCTAGGTTTAATGTTCTCACCCACAGTGTGGTTTTACTGTTGGCATAAGCTTGCGTGTTCTCACCTTCAAGGTACATGTGGGGCGTCTGATGCCTGTGTCTATATGCTTCAGCTGCCTCCCTGGAGCTAGGACAGCTCTTGGGCATGCACTTCTCTCTGCTGGCCCGTGGGGCACCTGCTGAGGACGGCTGGTGGTGGGGGGGTATAGTCACCCACCCTGTGTGTGAGGCCGAGATGATATGGCCACAGCGTCAGTTGGGTATTGTTGCCACTGTTTTTGGGTCCTCTTGGTCTTTAAGCTCTCTGCCCTGGCGTGGGTGTCTTTGTAGCCCCAGTGTCGCTGGGAGTGCAGCACTTCTTAAGGTGGACTGCGCCGGACCTCTGCTGGTCTGTGTTCGCTGCTTCGGTGCGGGGCCCAGTAAGCCTCTAATGGCGTAGGAGTGCTGCTGACGTTGTACCCGGGCCGGGGCTGGCCGTTGAGTCCCCGGGGGTGGGGGAGGGGTTGTTGACCACCAAGGTACTCGGCGTGGGCGAGTGATCTTAGGGTGACGGCTGGTGCTCCCCCAGGGCAGCTGGAGTGGTAGGAGTGCCGCTTATGCCACAGGCCTCCACAGTGCTCTCATTGTTGGAGCCTGGATCCGCTCCGTTGAGGTGAGAGCACCCTTGGGGGGATGCCCCTGCCGGCCTCACCTCCTGTCTCTGTGCTCTCGACTGCTTCGAGGCGGTGGTCCTGACTGTAAATTCGGGACGCCCACGCTCAGGTCCGCCAGTGCAGGGCTGTCTATGCCTTGGGTCCTGCTGCTTGGTACCGCGTCCCTCCGCTGTCCGATGTTTGGTGCTCTGCCTCAGCAGCGCTTTGTTGTTCTTTTGGGACCCACACTTCCCAAGAATGATGTTGCAGTCTCGCAGAATGGTTTCTCGTTCTGTGGGTGTGGACTCACCCTGAACGCTTTGCTGATGAGCTTATGGTATGTGGCCCGGCGGGGAGAGACACTCAGGCATGTCCTCCTGCGCCGGCTGCCATCTTGGAATCCCCCCTCTGTGCATTTTGATTCAAATTTTATATTTCGTAGAGAGATTAGCAATCAGGGCATTTTTTACCTCTTCTTCCTGTTCCCTGTTGTTCTTGCTGGCAACATTTTGATACTCTCTTTTCTTTTCCTGGATGTCTAAATCCCCCTGGGAGGCGCCAGCCTCAGACCAACCCACTGATAATGTTTAAGAAAACCAAGCACTTTCTACATAAGCCTTTCAAAGTTCCATTGATTATCACCAGTCCATCAATGCATAATCGATACAAGAAGAGGACATGTGGTTGGATCAAGTAGGTAGAAAACTCAGGCTCTTTACGTCTTTCGCATTCAAACAAATTAGATCATTTGTTTGCAGAAGACTCATCCATTTCTTACAGCGGGGCAAATGGTCACCCAGTGTGCCTTCTTCCTCAATCAGACCCTTACTGGTTTTCCCAATGTCAATATATTCCGAAAGTTGCAGGGAATTGAAATCAAGTGCAATCAACAGGCTACCTTAAAGATAGCACCATTTAGGGGTGAACCCAATACTGGCATGTAGACATTTAGGATCAGAATTGGTTGCTTCAAATTCCCTGAAAGGTGTACAATTGCAGGCAATATATGTTGACTTTCTCCATCATAAGGGAAAGGTTTCAAATCAATATGGCATCCCACACCAATCGCCATACCACCCTTTGGTCTACCTCTTGCCGACTGGGAGGCGAAACGGCAAATGATGTGTAACCCATCCAAATGAAGGGGGGGAGGTCAACCAAAGTTGTTATAATAAAAACATGTCATTAGAAGTAGTCAATAAAGAACCGGTGTGATGTTTTAAAAATGAACTCTGTACTCTAGTATTGCAAAATAGACAGTTTAAAATATTTGATTAGGTAGTGGTTCAATGACTATCCACGGTTAAGTTCTTCGTAACCCAATGTGCTCTCAGTTCAGTCACAGCGTTGATAGAGCAGCAAATCCCTGGTCTGCAGCTATCCCTTGTCGCTCGCAGAAGTTTCGAAATGTCATCATGTTGGCCTATAAATGTCTTGCTTATCCACCTTCTTTCTACAAACTGTAAGATCAAATCCCAGTGCATGCAGCTCCATGGTACAGGGGCACAAACGTTGTACTACAACCGGGGATACAAATTCTATGAGGGCCCAGTTATAATGCACAACAAAGTAAGGTAGCTCGATGCGTGTCATGTCCGTTGAGCTCAGGTCCACCAGTTTAGGGATCAATGACAATAAGGTCATTACATTAGTGTGATTCGGAAAGGGGCTATCAAGTGACAGGAATCATTCTGACAATATAACCCACCTCCGCACAGGCAAACGTGGCTTTTTACTCACGGTTGAAATGGCTTGGGCACAGGGAGGGGCAATATTGTGTGCAGAGACATCATGGGTGCAATTTTTTCCATTGGGCGTAGCTTGTCCATACCGTGGACCTGGAACTATCCTCTCATGTCGACCCCTTTCCGGATTTCTGAACTTCATTTCTCGCTTTTGGGACCACCACTTTAAATCGCATGGGAGGAACCCTGTGTTTGACCCAGTCATCCAGGGGGCCTCATAGATAAACGTGCCATCTGGTTCTGTCCCCCTGTGTCTGCGAGACACAAGTAACTTTTTGGGGAGACCCATCCGGGAGGACCTGTCTCGACTTCTCACATTGTTAATATGTGTAAGGTATTGATCCTTCATGCCCCCATTATTTCCTAGTTCTTTCTCAAAAAAAGTGGGCTCCTTCTTACGCCTTGCTCTCCTTCTCTGTAAATCAAGGGGCATATATGTAATCTCAGTTGATCTCCCACTCTCCTTCCTGACCAGTCAAAGTGTTACCTCCTGTGGTAAGCTCTTCACATGAGGCTCCAGAAGGGTACACTTCTGAATGTTGTTAATCCTCACAAGGGGCTCCAGAGGATGAATAGGGGTATCCAACCCTGTTTCTATCACGTGGCAGTGTGATCGATTATGCCCAAACATAGTGGTCTGATGGTGCACCGCCAATAAATGATCTGCCAACCTAGCAAGCATACATTTCATGTCCCATTGTACCTCTGCCGTCTTCTTGCATAGTAAAAAGAGGGTATCAATATTAGTCATACAATCGTTTGGCCACGGATATCATGAGCCTTACTATATTCCCCTTTGGCATACCTTATTGCCTTTGATAGTAATATGGTCTCATCCTCACTAGAGGTTTCTGAAGAGGGAGAAGTAGAGCATAGCCTTTCTAAATCGGGGCTCGCTGAGATGTTAGTTCCAATACTGTTCCCAAAATCTGTGTCATTCTTCATTTGGGGGTAGCTCCTCCTAGCGATTCTCATTGTATCCTGTGACAAATATTAAGGAGAGATTGAATGTTGCCGATCTTTCCAAATGAGGTGCTCTGGTTTTCTTCTAAAAATGTATCCCCCTCCATCTGAGTTTTGGTGGAAGCTGACGTCAAAGATTTGGTACCGCAGCCAAGAGGGGGAAGGCAGATATTTTTGGTTGAGTAAACTGTTGAGCACTTAATGTATACTTTTTTGGTTTGGGAGTTTGCGCATTGCCAATCAAGTTCGGGCTGCATCCTCGTTTTCCTCCTATATGTACTCCAGATCTCAAAATACATTTCCAATGGTTATTGAGCTTAATTTCTGATTTACAGTCAGAGTATTCAGTTTTCCACCGTATAACCCAGCACCACCAGAGGATTAATGTATAAAATAACACTAACCACGCAAGAAGTGAGGTTTGTGCTCCATTTCAGAACAGGACTATTTGATGAATAGAGTGGGCGCTGCGGCTTTGGGGGCAGAACCAGGGCGGCTAAGACTGTCAAAACAGTCACGCTTCACACCGCAAGACACCTCCCACACTTTGCTTCACTTCACAAGGGGAAGGGTTAATGTGAGTCAGCTACTATTTGAAGGTACAGTCACCACCAAATACACCCAGTTGAGTTGAAACACCCACCCCACTACAGGAAAGCAAATCTGTTCAGTGGCTTTCAACCAGCAAAATAACCCAAACCTTAATTGGGGACAGGCCTCCCTGTCATCCCTATTCTCCATAGTGTGATACAAAGGGGCACCATGTGGTGCAGTATGCACTCACCACTAGCCACAAAAAACACCTCCAGAAGATCTGGGTGGAATGTTACCTCAGGCGTTAGGACTCAATAATTCCTTCTCCCAGCAGGACACAGATTTCCTGCACCACAGGCAGCAGCAACAAGATTAAAAGTGGGACTGCAGCTTCTCACTCCCGGCTGCAGAGCTTTGGATTCTCCGTTACTCTGGGCCCGTTTAGACGCCTTGTGTGATCAACTTACTGCGACCGCAATGGCACTGTTCCAAAATGCCTCTGTTAGTTTGTCAGAGCCAAAAAACATTAGAGGTAAGGACGTAGCTACGAGTCATGTCAAGCAGCACTGCTAGATCGCGGTGTCCAGTCAACTGGTCGACGACAAACTGGTCGACTGCAATTTGGTCGACACCATTTGGTCGAATGCCAAATGGTCGAATTTTTTTTTTTTTTATATATGTGTTTTGTGGGTTTTCGTGTGGGGAAAAAAAATAAAAAAGAAAAAAAAGGGGGTTGGGGGGGACCCCCCCCAAAAAAAACAAAAAATGGGTAAAAAAAAAAAAAAAAAAAATTCGACCATTTGGCATTCGACCAAATGTTTTCGACCATTTGACTGGTAACCCTAGATCGCTCATTCAACAATGTCGTACACACGTTGCACACAGCAGCCGCTTCTGACACATACGCGTACTGTAGTGTTTTCTATGTGCACATGAGGATGGAGGTTGTAAGGTGTGTGATGTCGGGCCAGTGCCAAGGCCCACGCAACACCGACGGGTAGTGTGGAATGAACCAGAGGAGTTGTCAGCACATGGATATCTATGGATGTCATTGTCCATAGTACATTGTTTTAATCAGTGAAGGCAGTTTGTGGTTCTTTGCCCTGGCTCCTCAGTGACCTGATATTTTCCCCACAGTCAGCTGAAGCTGACTCTCAGAGTATTTCCAGTCCACACTGCTCCCTGTGCAATGTACTTGTGATCTCCTGCAAAAATACCCATCTCTGATTGTCATCTTCTATTACTTGTCCAACTCGTCATGGGGCCCTGGTCAGCTGTTTAAGAAAAGAAAAGAAAGGCTTGAGAATTGTAATGCATATTCCCAATGTGTCACGTTATTTAAAAAGCGTGCAAGATTCCGTTATGCGCAATAAGCAAAGTTGTGCCTCCTTCCATTAGGCTCACTTGCAAGGCAGAACATGTCAATGTATTCACATTTTACAGAAGTGTCAGATTTCTTTATGGCTCGTTAGCAGAGGAGTGCTTAGTCCACTGGGTCCAATTAAGAGCCAGGTAATGGAGTACATAATACCCAACAAGTACACAAGTGGCATTTTCCATTTTGTGCAAAGTGGACAGAGTAGCACAGATAGTCCATAAGAATTGGTTAGCACAGAGAACAGCTATCTTCAACATACTGGCTAGACATTGGTCAAAAAAAGCTAAATCTTCAGTCACATTATTTAATGCATTCTCCTTCCCCCTACTATCGCGAGCAATTCCTCAGGTTTTGATTGAATATCTTGAAATCTAAGGAAATACTTTGGCAACAAAAAGACAAACTGGTAAAAGACAATCTATGTTGCTTCTGTTCATTGGCAGTTGAATCGCTGAAACACCTAATAACTGAGTGCGAGAAAACTAGTGCCTTGCGATCTATACACCTGGGTCAATTTGCTCCCTTAGATGATGATATGTTCACTTGGTGGCTTACGATTTCATCTGGTGCAAATGCAAAACATGTTGGTGCAATTGTAAACTATCTAGATGCACTTCTGAAATGCCCGTTTTGAGCCGTCATTTCAAGACTCAATTCTGTGTTCTGGTGAAAATGAACAGAGAATGAATTGATTTCTTCCATGCTGTGTCCAAACTGGCTGATGTATTCTTATCTTTGTTTCTGATCATCTGCCTTCTTCCTTTCCTTGATGTGAAGAGCTATTGGTTTTGGAGGAGTTTGGTGCAATGTCAGTAGAATTGAAACAAAAGTTTTTACATATGTTAAAACTGTAGATTTTTCAAAAAAAAAAAAAAAAAAGGTAGCACAGTTCGGCTTTATTCCATGTTACTCCAACAAGGCCAACTCTATTTTGCCCAGTTATAACAGTAACCCAACCTTCCAATATACCAAGTGTATATAATAATCATACATGCGATTTTTCTAGTGAAAGAAAGATGTTAATATGAGCAGCAAATGCCATTGCAAGTCCAGCGTAATAGGTTTAGTTTGGATCATAACGTCATATTAATGAATGTGTGATCAGGTATCATGGGGGAACAGAAAGCAGAGAAGGGAAGACTATGATACATCTTTTTTCCACAGTAAGGATAGATTCCTTCACCATAAAAAAGCATAGTACGGCATGGGGCGGCATTAGTAGAGAGAATAAGAAAAATATTAGCATATTTGGTCAAAAAACAGTTTACCTTTTACTTTTGACTGAATTATTTTGATTGTTTTGTTGTTCGAAATTCGGTCAAATGTTATTAAATATATATGGGGTGGGTTAAAGGAATGGGGAGGTGCGTGGCGGGGGGGGGGGGGTCTCCCGTGCATTTCGACCAAAATATTAGCAAAAGAAATTTGGTCAAATATGAAAAGGTCAAATATTTTCGACCAAGTAGACCCAAACCAGAAAGAAACTTGTATGTAAATGTTGACTACGCTCACCCATTCCTATCCAAAAATTTATATTTTAGGCTTACGTGTGCTCTTTATCAGAACCTAGGAATCCCCTAAAGTGAAGTTTCTAATGATATGGTTTTATTAAGTTGTTCGGTCCCTAAAGTTCTGGGGCGCAAAATCGGATTAGAAATAGAATGATTTGCAGAAACAAAAACAAATATTCAGTGCCTATTCCTCAGCTGTGGAGCAGGTGTAAGTGGATCTAGGTCACCTGGCCTAAGCCCGCCCATCTGGTGCCTTCCTGGTTGCTGCTTTTTTTCACCACCTAGAAAGCCTCGCCCACCTGGTACCTTCCTGCTTGCCACTCTTTTCCCTACTTAAGGAGTCCTCCAGCCTCTTTTCCTTTGCACCTGGGGAGCAGGTGTAAGTGGATCTAGGTCACCTGGCCTAAGCCCCACCCACCGCGTGCGCTTCTGGTTGCCGCTCTTTTTCAACACTTAGCAAGCCCCGTCCACCTGGTGCCTTAATGCCTGCCGCTCTTTTCCCTTTTTAAGGAGCCCTCCAGCCTCTTTTCCTTTGCAGCTGGGCAGCAGGTGTAAGTGTGTTACTACTGAGTTCTGCAATTGTATTCGCTCTCCCCTCTTGCTTCTCCACACTTTTTGACTGCTTACTCTCTGTTCTCTCCTCCCCTCCCCTCTCCCTTTTCCTATCTCCTCCCCTCCTCCCCTTACTTTCTTCTATGCACTTACTCTATCAGAATTGTCCCTGGAACTAGTATGATAGCAACCTCGTCTGTCGCTCCCCCATCCCCTCACTGTCCCCCCTCCCTCCAGCACTATCTGAAACGTTGTCAAGCCTAGTACGATAGTTGCTTGTTTTGTTCTTCCCATCCCTTTCTGCACCCCTCTCCCTCACCTTTTGTTTTTCTCCAGCTGAACCAGAAATGTTGTCTGTCTGTTTTCATTTCCTTCCCACTCTTCCCATCCCTTCCGTATCTATGTCTTAGCACTTGCACTATCTGAAATGTTGTCAGGCCGAGTACGATAGTCGCCGGGAAACTGTTTAGCCACCATGCAGATACTGTAGATTCTTGAGGAGTCCCCATTTGCACGATGATGTGAATTGTTTTTCAATCTCCAAACTTTACTAACGTTTTAAAAGGTTTTTGTCAACTGTAATTCAGTCCCCTAAATGTCCATACTAGTTTGTAGACTATTCAGCAATATTTTATGTTCCCAGGTTCATAGACTGCAACATTCAGGAGTTTGGTGGTTATCATCTAATTATCAGGCAACTTGCTCTCTCACGAAGAAGACATTCGCTTCTGTCCTTCTATTAAGTGTAAAACAGGGCTAGGTTTCAACATGGAGATGGCACTTTTTCAATATACTCAATGAGTATGCAGGTGATGAGTTACTCCTGTGCCTTAGATGTGACGTGGATATTGAACATTGGATGACAGTTTTTACATATTCTGACTTCGGCATTAGGTTTCTTAAACAGTGTGGCTACAGAGGCATGTTTGAAGGAATGGAGCATTCTGCCAGACATGATGGTAGCAATCAACACATTAGCAATATGTGTGGCGAGGGTGGACGTGATGTAACTTATAATGGTCATACAGCACAGTACTGTTAGATCATCAGATGCTTTTATTATGTGTACCAACTATACATTCTCTTCTGGTGAACATTAGTTAAACTGTTTTATCACATCTGGGGGTGTCTTGTGGGTTGAGTATTAAGCATAACAGTGATTTAAATGTTTTAACATTGTATCTGATGATCCCCTAACCCTAGCTCTAGAGCAGGGTCCCCTCCTTGATAAACTGGCATTGCCTGTATTGACCCAACCTTGATGCAGTCTGACTCCTGTTTTTTAGCAGCTCAGGCCGAGGTCGTTAAGACCCCAACAAAACCGTGTGTGGTGTCACTGATCCATAAACAGTCATGCCAGCTGCTTAATACTAAATCTACGGTAAAACATGCTGCTGAGATAGCAGCACATATTGAGAACATAGACACAGATAATTGTATGTTCAGAGAAACCTGAGCACACAGTGCTGCGGATCCTACCCACAACTTGGCCATCCCTGAGGGCTAGTCGATGCTGAGGGCAGACTGGATAAAGGATAGAGGTGGGGGAGTGCCGCTGATTTTCAAATCACATCTTACCATCTCAGAAGAAGTCGTGACAATTATGGAAGGCATTGAGTCCATTCAGGTACAAATTGGAATAAATGCTGAGGCTACGCTTAACTTTCTGGTGATTTATAGGCCCAACTCTCTTACCGTAGACTTTATTACAGCACTATCTAATCATATTGTTTCCTGTTTACAACCTCGCTCTAGTTTTATTGTTATGGGCGATTTAAATTTTTGGTTAGGCGTCCAGGACGATTCCAGGGGACTAGAATTGGAGACAACCCTGGCCAACCTGGACCTGGACAAAATAAATCGCCATCCGACTCACTGTCTCGGGCACACCTTGGACTGGGTTTCGGCCACCAACGTGTTAATCAAGGACCTTTTGATCACCCCCTGTCCGTGGTCTGACCACCATTTTATAAACTTTTCCATCTAATCAGCCTTTCCTGTCAAAAACAGAAGCAAAGACCTGCCTGTCTTCAGGGGCTTAAATCCTAGGCTTCTTACTTTGCCCAAAACCAGTCCATTGTTGAGTACCGACATCAACTTCTCACCATCGTGTTCCGGTGCTGAAAATGTCTAAAGCTCTTAACACCACCTTCGAAGATATTACTAACCTTTTGAACCCTGAGAAAATAAGAAAAAGGAAACCACTGTTAAAAAAGTAAACCATGGTTTTCGCCTACTCTTCGAAAGCTTACATTTACCATGCTTAAGCAGTATTATAGCTGGAATGGCAATCCCATACCCAGCCCTCTTATTATATACAAAGGGGCTGTTAGAGCCTATAAAGCCGCCTTATTGGAAGCAAAGAAAAATGTTCTTAATGACAGGATTGTCACTGCCAAGTCGGAGACTAGAGAACTCTTTAAAATTCTAAAGGAGCAAGAGTCTACCTCAGCCTCAGACTTGAGCCTAGTGGTGAAAGACACGGCTATGGCTACGAAATTGCAGGGTATTAAGGCCAATATACTCAGTAAAAAAGTTGTTGCTTTAAAGAAGGGTACCAAGTCGAGCACTGCAGGTTTTAAAAGATGTCCCACGGTCCCCAAATTCTATTTCTCCCCCAACTCCTTGGAGGAGTTGGCAGAGGTAGTGGCTCGTCTTAAGGCCACCAGTTGCAAGTGGGACCCGTATTCCGCTATCCTTATTATAACCTGTCCTCCCGCACTCCTCTCAGCAATACACACATTTGTAAATGCCTCACTCAGGGAGTGGATCATGCATGATGATCTGAAACAGTCTTGGGTGACCCCCTTATTAAAAAAAACAGATCTCCAGAGGAATGACCCACTGAACTACAGGCCTATTAACAACAATGCCTTCCTGCTGAAGATTCTGGATAGGGTTACATATAAGCTGGTAGCCCTTCACCTCAACAATGCCCCCATCTTAAATGGCCAACAATCAGGATTTAGAGCCGGCAACAGCACCGAAACGGCACTGTTGGATCTACAGTCCAGGCTCCTCGCACGCACCGACAAAGGTCTTGTCTCCTTGCTCATGCTCCTGGATCTTTCTGCTGCTTTCCACCTGGTAGACCACACCTTCTTTGTCTCCAGGCTCAAAGAAGTGGCATACTTCTCCCCAGCAGCTTCCTGCTGGGTTGCTTCATTTCTTCACAACAGGGTAAGCAGTGTCTGTTCTGAGACAGCAGAGGTGGCTGTATTGCCTATCAAATATGGGGTACCACTGGGGGCAAGCCTCTCTGTCTGCTTCTACAACATTTTCATGGCCCCCTTCTTTTCCATGCTGGAGCGGAAAGGGATATTGTTCACAAACTTTGCCGAAGATACCCAGTGGATCATCCCGCTGTCAGGCTTTCACGCGCAAGACAAAGTCAGGCTTACTAAAGCCTACACATCTATTGATAACTGGATGGCGTTAAATGGCCCGGCACTCAATAGGTCTAAGACCAAGCTTATGATTGGAGGGTCACTGAGTCCTTTATCTGAGCTGGGCCCAGGCTATGGGGACTTTCAATTTGGCGATGTGAAGATTACCACGCTCAAGAAAGTTAAATCTCTAACGGTCACTCTGGATCAGCACCTTTCCTTGAAGGCCCATGTGGGGAGTGTGGTCTCAGGAGCAGCCTATTACCCGGGACTCTTCGCCCATCTGCATCACCTTTATTACGCAGGGCAATGCAGAAATTGTAGCTCGAGCCATTGTAGAAGCAAAAATTGACTACTGCTGCAACCTTCTCACTGGTATCAGCAAAGCTGACACCAACCACCTTAAGGTGATCCAGAACGGGGCCATGAGAGTGGTAATGGGTCACTCGAAACTTGATCACATCTCTGTAGCTAGAAGAGCCCTGCACTGGCTGCCAGTGAATGCAAGAATTCTCTATTGCCTCTTTTTACGATTACCTTCAGGTGTTTACAGGGCACTCTGCCCTGTTACTTGAGGGAACCTGATCGTGATGAAGGCCCCTATCAGAACTCTTAGATCCACTAATTCTAAAATGTTAGTCATCCATCGAAGCAGATCTAGGAAGAATGATAAGGGAGCTTTTTCAGTGGCAGCACCAGCCGCATGGAGCGGTCTCGGATTGGACCTCAGACTCGAACCTAAACTCGACAGTTAAAAAAAAGCTAAAAACCTGACTATTTCCTTAACCTTAGCCTTCCGACTCTTGAGGCCCCCCTCCTGGCTTCGACCGATTGTCATTGTGTTTTGGTTTCTTTTTTATGTTCGCGCCATCATGCCTCCGGGTCCATTGCTGCGTGATACAAATACATTAAAGTAAAGTAAAGAAGTTGGTTGGACTGTTTCTGAGGTTTGCTTCTTAATGAACCCAAACATTTTATTTAGGTCAATTGCAGAGTGGCAATTGATGGACTGACCACAGAATGCTGATGTTCCTGAGTTTCTAATGCAGATGTTGGCAGAATGGACAATTTTGAGTGCATGCATCCTTGAGTTGTGCGTTTTGGAAATATTCTGACATCTATCAGTCTTTGATCCACTGAAATCTACCCCCCTTTTTAAATGTAAATCAATTATGTAAATTGGATTGTGCACTGTTCCTTCTGGTGTATTAGAATACAACACATTGCATGTCAAAGTGGTACATTGAATGGTTGCCATTTTCCATTTGATATGTGTATTTTTATAGGCAGTCAGCATGAATACAATTTGACTACACATCAACAAAAAATAGCAGCACATGACAGGTGAAACCTGTCACTCGGCACAATTTACCATCATTAAATGCAACATTCCCCAGTTCAACTGAGCATGAATTGAAGCAAAACAACATATACATTGAATTTAGCATTGCATTCTGTAAATGTGATCTGGCACACGGACTGTTAAAATTTTCGCCTGCGGTCTCTTGGCTATCGGCCATGCAAGAACAAAGCAACACACGTGCAATGTGTACTTAAGGGAAACCAATATTCTTAAAAACAACTGAAATTGGTTCATTTGGATTCATTTCCATCTGATAACAGGAATAAATTAGCAGTCTGGTGAGATATTACGATTTAGGTTCATTAAGATAAGAGCTGCTTTAGTAGCATTTACAAGATAGATAAGCAATTTGTCAGTTGCTTTGGGAGAAAACAAAAAAAAATCCTGCTAACTGCTCATTTGAATAAACACCGAGGTTGATTCCAGATGTTTCTTTATGCTGGTATTGAAATTTGGATACTTATCGTTGAAATTATTTTGTTCTACTATATTAGTGATGCATGTTCTGCCGCACCCTGGCCCAGAAAAGCAGCTGGGCTACAGCAGCCGGCCTCTTTCCCTTTCAAGCTATCCGGGATCAGTGGAAGGAGCGCCGGCAGGATCCTCTTGCAATGCCTCATACTGGATGCAAACGCGCAGGGCTAGATTGCGTGGTACACCTGTCACTGGGGCAGGCATCTGCATACATCAATGACGGGCTCTGCACGCCTTGAGTGCTCTTGACAATTACAGCGTAGGCATGTCCATCCCCTACTTAGCAGAGAGCCCTGTTTACAAGAAGACTGTTCATCTGCCTGAAGCACTTACTGCGGTTGACTCCTTACAACGCTGCACGACACTTGGGTGTACGCATTTACGAAACAATCATTGCTTGCTTCCCTGGTTACTGGAGAATTCGCGATCTCCACTGGTTCTGGTTTGGAATTACAATGTTTGCATTAGTGAAGGAGGTGGTCATGAAATGATGGCAGAGGTCATATAACAATAAGGATCTTCTCCTAATGCACGTCCACTCTAAAACACGAAACGTAATCTCCCAAGTGAATCACAATGAGTCCTATTTGTAAATGTAGAACTAGGAAGGAACCAGAGCACATCAAATACATGAATGCGGGTCAATTTCGCACCAGTGGCAAGCAATTTTGCACTATGCAGGAATGTTGTGAAACGAAAAATTCACCAACTAACCAGAAGACATTTTCCGCCAGTCAGCCAGTGCAAATGTGGGTGCAAACTGGTCTGCGCCAGAGCAAAGCTGTCAGATTGTGGGGCCATTAATTATCTCTGACCAAAATCTAATAGGAGGAGGTTGACGAATGAATTCTATGGCATCTTATTTTGCATTAACTTCTTTATCTACTCGTCCAGCAGCAAAGACGAAATACACTTTAAATATATATTTTATGAATTTTATATATATATATATATATATATATATATATATATATATATATATATATATATATATACATAAATATATTATATATATATATATATATATATATATATATATATATATATATATATATATATATATATATATATATAATATATTATATATATATATATATATATATATATATATATATATATATATATATATATATATATATATATATTAAAAGATCCACAAAGTACCTGTAAAAGAGCTACTAATAAGCCAGAGTCATGCCCCCAGAACAACCAATCACTAAAGGCCCCAGCACATAATGGTCCTTGTCATGAGTCCTTCATCCTTTTCCTTGCTGCTCCTCACAGCAGATCAGCACTCGCAATTTGTGTTACAGCGTTGCTTCATATTCGTATTTCTTTCTGTGTTTTTTTGTGTTTTAAGATTTTATTCTTAATTTGAAAACATGCAAGGCACCAAAACAATAACCACGTAAATAACAAGCGCTGCTTTTGAAATACACAGCTATAGTTCTCTGTGGTGTTTGCTTTCAGTGCTAGAATAGCAAACTGCCATTTTCTGAGTTTTGGGGGATGGTGACTCGAGTTCAATGCCTGAAACCAGACAGGAATGTGTATTTAACTGAAAATAGGCATTTGAGCGAGATGGCTAGTGTGACTGCAATACGTTTTGGGAGGTGCATGCTCTAGTCAGTGCACCAGCTGCATTTCTTTTCTAGTCTGCAGAATTAGCCCCTTAAGATTTGAACCCGAGCAGCGAGGTGGTTATGCTGCTTGATTACACAAGATCACTGTGTCTTTGTTAGCAACAGACATACTGTATGGTTCAGGATACAAGGCCTGCCCTAGGTTTATGGGGTCAGATGTGGAAAATTAAGTGTGGGACTCTTAATTAGCATTTGATAACATCACAGGAAGTGGCATGACAAGTTAATGACCACTACACGTGTAGGCAGGAGCGAAAGCATGGTTATATATATATATATATATATATATATATATATATATATATACATAATCCGAGAGGAACATTTCCAATAACTACACTATCAAAGTATAAAAGGTGCCCACCTTTAATCCCAACAATGTCTAATGAAATATTCCAAAGAAAACAAAATCCAAACATGAGAAGTGCACTTTAATGGCACTTTTATGTCTTCGTGTGGCTAAGTGTCTGCATTGGAAACATGACAACCTGGTGTGAAATCCTAGCAGCTGAACACTTGAGCAAGCACATTTTTTTTAATTTTTTTATGCTGACCTCAAAAACACACAACAATCTCCAGGATGGACAAACTCTCTTGTCACATCCTTGGTAAATATTTATGGATCACTTTCATGCTGTATATACAATGTGAGGGAATGTTACATTGTACTTAACTTAAAGGTTTTTGGCTTGGTAAATATGGACATCTGGAAATAAGGCAAATAGCTAAAACGGTTTTGTGTGTAATATGTTTAATTGTGCAGGAGGAAAGCACAGATTGTAGGCAGCTAACTGCTGCTTTGCATGTGCTTTCAAAATAGAAATGCCTTTTTGCAGTTCTTTACACAATAATGATCTCCTAAATAGGCCGTCACTAGTAAATTGCTCCCAATTGAAAAGTTCTGCTTTAAGAAAAAAAGTGATCAGCAGTGCTTAAGAGGCCCAGAGCGCCTATTCAGCCGCTGGGAGGGGGGCATTTGTCTCTCCAGCATCACAGCAGGAGGTTGACAGGCAACAAGTTGCCTCACCAGACGAAACAAAAGGGAGCCAAACCTTGAGGGAGAACAGGGGCTTCTCAAAAATATAACCTTCCCCCTCATCATGCATGCTACAGCATGTGCCGCCCGCCCGTGTGCTCAGAGTGCACTTCAGCAGGCTTAGGGACTCTGAGCACACAGCCCACACCGCAGCCTGCAAGAAGAGTGAGTGAGGTAGTAACAGCACCCTCGGCACGGGGCCTTATGAGCCCAGGACCAAGCGCAGCGGCGCATGCTGCACACGGCCAGAGCAGGCCCTGTCAGGATACGTTTACCAACGCCTGCGTTGCTCCTGCACTATGATTCATTTCTCACCTGGTGATGGCATCGGACGTTCTAGCCCAGTAGTTTGGTAGTCTACCCGCCCCCTCCCCCATTCCACTCTGTAGGGCAGATACACAAATGGCAATTTACAAACTAAGCTCCTGCTGCCGCATGCTGGAGGCGTGCTTAATCTCTCTTAAATGGGCAGGAAAACAAAATGTATTTTCATTCGTTGTTCCACTTGATGTATGCCGGTGCCACAGCCTAAGGGGTGAATTGCCTCTGTTGAAGTCTAAGGAGCTTGCGGTTCAGCGGCCGTGGTCGGACCTACTCTCTTCTGGAGTGTATTTCACTGCATGTGAAGGTGTTGGAGTGTATTCATTTTCCAGTTTAATTCATCATTTACTCTGATGGCGTATTGTGTCTCACTGCTTGCACTCCGCCTGCTCACCCAATGGATTGAATCCATTGAATAGGCAGTACCATGTTGACATGTCTTGATAGCACTTAACTAAGCAATGGCGATACGGTAAAGATGCACCATCTTTTATAATGTTCCATCTCAGGCTGGCTTGGGAGAATCACATGCTCTTTTGTTGGAGCCGTGTCAGAAATACTGGTATGTACCACCCTATGTCTGCTCGGAAGTAGAATAACTATCCCAGCAGGGGATACATCTGTGAGTTTCTTATTGTCCTGTATCTTCGACCTGCTTGGTAGGAAAATATAATTCCCTCAAAGAGCTAAAGTATGTGTTGCTTATAAAAATCCCTACAAGTGATGATTGACCACGCAGCTCAACTCGTTTTTTTTAGCCAAGGTGTTGGTGCACTCACTGCCAAGCCCTGTACCTTTCCACAGAATTCAATGGATTTCATTTGTCAATCACGAAATCTGATGATTTTGCAACCAACCTGACGACTCAAAAGGTTGTGAGATTAAAAGTAACAAAGCAGAGGATGGGTATCCTCTGCTGTGGCTACAGGGGTGTTCTGGTTTTTCCACCTAGCCCATGACCGCCATCCTGATCGGATGAATATTTTTGGAGTATGGCCAGGGCAGGATATGTGTTTTTCTTATTGAGTGAGAATACTTACTTTGTTTTCTATTATCCAGTATGAGCTGAAAAGACAACTTCCCAAGGTGTGGTGACGCCCTTAGTGCTCGTTTTTTCTCCCTTGATACATACTTCAGTTATTTTTTTCTACCCTTTTCACAAAATAAAGGATGTTTAGGTCCAGGGACATAGTATGAATGACATGAATTCCTGTTTAGCTTGGAACCAAAAGGGGTTACAATGTAGTAGACACAAGGCTGGAGAGCTGTTCGCTTTACTCTTGGGAGAATGATTTGTGCTTCCCCTCATGTCTTGCCAATCCATTATACGGATAAATGAGACATTTGGATTTTGTGTCTTTCGAGTTGTTACTGCTTCAGTCATTGGTGAAGTTTGGTTATTGCTCTCTATGGAATTTAAGGGAGTGCTTCTCCTGGGTAATTCCCTGTTTAAATGTTCGTACACCACATACAATGTCACCTTTCCTGGGTCATAGCTTGGGAGGGTAAGGTGCACTTAGTAGCTTTCAGCATTACAAAACATACTCAAACCTAGAATGGGGCACTTACTTTGAAAACAGTGGTGCACTTGTGCAGAGGATACTTTATGAAGATTGTGGATTTACTATTTTGGTTTAAGTATATCTCATAGTTGCCTACCCCATGGTAAGGTTACCTTTCAGAATGAACATGGTGTTTGGTTCGCCTAGAATGTTTCTCTCATTCAGCAGAGAATGGTTACATGGGCTGCAGACCTTCTTATGCAATATCCCATTAAGATTATTTTTTGCACCTACCGTCCAGGTGCCTATATGTTTCCCTTACATATAGGACCTGAATCACAGAGTGTTTTCCTATGGGATTGCTCCAATATAAAATGCTTATACTGTGGGTTGGGGGGGTTGCCTTTGGTCTTGACAGGTTTGGGTCACTCTGATTTTGTTATGTCAGTGTAACAGGATTCTGTCTGTTTATTCTCAGATGGGACACGTATTGCTTTACACTGTCAATGACTGTATAAAGAGAAGATACACCCCAATCCATGTTCATGTCCCTATCTAGTAATGGCTTATTAGTTGTTAGTTATGTTCTGAAGCCAATGTCAGCTGTCAGTCCTGGTAGTTAAGTTCCCTTTATGCTCAATGACAGTAGGTAAAACTCTATGTTGAGTTGAGCAATTTATTCCACATTCCAAAATCCATATGTGAATTGCAAAATAACTCATGCCCAAATGCCAACACGTGTTTCGACCTAGTTACAGTCTTTGTCAAGGCCCGGCTTGTCACACATAATTGATCATTCAACAAGAAAAAAGGATTTGCTCAGCAGCTAGGTTAACGGTTTAAAGCCTGGTCATTGTTACGCACAGCGTTCCGATCCAATTAAATATTGGAATAGTTGTTGCCAAATGGAAATATGTTACCTCGATAAGATTCCATCCTTTCCCTTTCGGGCTGAAGGTTCGAAGAATTGAGAGACTCTTGGTTAAAGAAAGGCTGTACCGAGCCAGTGTCTCCCATGTTTCCACGCCTGTGTTAAGTTAGGAATTTTTGGCAGCAAGGGTGCTAGTGTTTAATACTCTCCCTTCCGCTTGGTTTCTACTCTTAGGGTAGGTTGGGGTTGCTAGCCAAAGGAGGCCTGGTTCATTTCTTTCTCCCCTTTTAGGCCTTTAGTATGAGCCCAGTGATCTCTTCACTTTACCTTTTTCCCCAAAAAATCTAGCTCATGTGAGCAGGTAGGTACAATGGTGACTTATTAAGGAATTGTATATGATATTGCAACACATTGCTTGTAGTCATGTTCTTTAGGGAAACCCCTAGTTTACAATCACAAGGGTACACAAAACTACAATGTGGCTTTAAAATTGCATAATAGGAAGCCTCCGGTCTTACCATAGAATGGCTAATCGCCCTCACTATTGTGAGTGGGGGTTTAGATTCTATTAAAGACACTGTGGTGAGTATTATCCTTCCCACCCTCCCAGGAGTATGGCAAGCTGATTCTCCACTCTCAAGTGGGGTTGCTGGGGGGAGGTGGAACAATCGTAGAGTAATACCAATGAGTGACGCAGGTCAAGGGTAATTTCCCTTTATATGATCACAGCTTCAGTAATAAATGAATCTCATAGGTTGAGTTTTCAGATAGCCTCTTTGTTCCAGAAAGTTAATTTTCTTTTGTCATTTGTCTAGGAATAATTTGGTCATATATCTGGAGAATTTTCACTCCTAGCTGTACATTACAATCCTGTATTGTAATGTCTGTAAGCGGTACAGTGCTTGTATCCATCATATATCATTACTTTGCCATTAGTGTAAAGTTTCCTACAGCCCTTATGGCAATTCCATAAAGTATTCTGTTAGTGACACAGTTAGGTAAGACTATTCACAAAGTGTCTGAAAATGTCAATGGGGAAAGTTGTAAGGTCAGATCCAATTAAAGATTTGCTTCGTTATCATGACATCATAGGCAGGGGTACCTGGGGAAACCCATCTAGAGTTCTAGAGAAGATTTGCCTTTCTTTTGAGGATGCACAAAGTAATAATTAAGTGTTTATAGTAAAGTATTTATAATTCCTTCCAACATTATCCTTTTTGTTTCTGCACAGTTATAGTATTCACAATTGTAGTTCATTTTGCAACATTAGCTCTGCATAACTACGCCAATGGTAGGATATTTTCTTTCCAGCACAATGTTCCAGTGGGTATCCAGATTATGGATGTTTTGTTCATTAGGGTTTCCCCTTGTTTCAGGTCCCTCTATGTTCTCATTAACATTTAAGATTGACAGGGTAATAACTCATAATCCCCTATTAGCATGCATACCCACTCTAAGGAAAACATGGTATCAAACAGTGAGGACAGACACAAGTGATCACAGTTCAAGGGTGTTTGATTGAACTTCAATTGGTTGGTTGAATGCCTATCTAACCATAAATCTAAGGATGGGAGCAAGCTACGACCATCAAATAATAATAACGCAGTTCTAGGGGAGTCTCTGTCAAAATAAAAAGGGCCTATACAAAAAAACATATTGCAAATCCTTACCTCCAATAACAAATGGTGTAGGAAAACGTTTTCTGCAAAAGAAAAATGTTCAAGAAACAATAAGTCAGGATTCCTGAATACTTGGCTTCCCTTCTCCACATTTTCAGCATGGGACAAGGTGGCACATTCGAGCTTCCAACACACTCTGGCTTCTCTTAGCACAAGGATACAGTTCAAACACAAATATCTGGACCTTCTGAGACAAAGTCTCTTTTTCAATAAAAGCCTCTGGTTCATAAAATGCCTGGAGTAACAAACAAACAAACAAACAAACAAACAAACAAACAGCAAAGTTCCTCTCTGGTTAAGATGTTCAAATTCACAAAGTCGTTGGGTGTACTGTTCACCCCGGGACTCCCTCAGCTGGGTTCTGATCCTCTATCCAATTTTTTGTCTTTCAATATACATATTTCACTGTTGGCCTCCCTCAGCCGGGATTGGGCAGGTTGCCTCTTTACAATTCCATAGACTTCAACAGGTCTCTCTCAACAGGCCCGGAACCTGTTGTAACTCAGACTTTTCCAGTCTTTTGACTGTGCACAGGTTTTTGCTTCACCCTTGCATGACCACTTTGATTCAATCCACTAGCCTTAACCATTCTCTCTCAGCCGGGCATGGTTCGGTAATAGTTCACTTATATTACTAGCATCAAAGCCTTTTGACTGTGTGCAGGATTTTACTTGACCCTTGCATGAACACTTCAAATTCCTTTCACTTTCCTTTCATCACTTTCATTCAAAAGATATGGCACGCTTTAAACAGAGACCTTCGACTGGGCATCTGCAACGTGCCTGATGACGCAGTCCCTTCACACACTTGCTGTGTTCTTGAAAAGCCACTCCTTCATATTTCTGGCTTCACCTTCGCCACCTGTACACTGCCCAGTCTTGAATACGTTTTCTTCAACTCATCGGCTGCATTCGGGAAGCCAAGGCCGATGCTGGGGCATCTGCTTAACCTCCCCAACTCTTGCTGTAGTACGGGGGCACGGCATATATCTTGAATGACAAATATCGGAATTCAGAGGCTTCACTTCTTATTTCACACATTTAAAGGTTTTGGAGTTCATGTCCCAGAATGCACTTGGGTCTTTTATGCTCCCGGAAAATAGTATTTCCATCATTGTGGGAGCAGCAGGAGCCCAAGGAGATGTTGTTGTGAGGTTCGGTCTTACCACCTGCTCCACAAAGGCCAAGGTCTTCTTGTTTCACCCAGGGGAGGAACTCCGGTTTTAGTATCGTTGGGCAACCCTAGCTGTCCCTGGTCTGGCTTCCTGGGGTTATTGCTTCCTTTCCAAGCTGCAGTCTCCCTTGTGCATTCAGGTTCAGAGTGTGGATAGTCCTCCTTTCTACAGGCCTTCCAGGTTCCTTCCATCTCAAATGGTCTCTATCTGGCTTCTCTGCATCCTCCAGAATCTGCATCTCGCTCCAAATGTGCTCCTGTGCTCTGCTTTTTATACCGGTAGGAAGGTTTAATCCATTTCTGGTGTGGGAGGTTGAGAAGGGAGGCCTAACTCTGTCTGTCCTTGTTAATGGTACAATATGGAGACTGCCCATAAAAATCCATGGTACATTGGATTCTATGGGCAATCTTCATAGCTCTGTTCCTCTTCTTCTTTGTCCATAATGATGGCGGGAAATCTCTGTGTTAGTCAAGGAGAAGGGGGCAGATGTATCACAGGCAGTGGTCGAAGTGAGCGGGAGCGGTCGGGAGCGGTGCTCCTATACTTTTTTAAATTACCTTTTACAGCTCCTATACTTTTATGTTTTTAAAGAAACTGTTCAGGAATGGTTTTGTTTTAAAATAAAAGTGTAGTAAGAAATTGAAACCTTCACTTTCAGTGCTGTGCACTGAACATTACCTTAAACAGCAGGTGCAAGTGTTTGGGAGGGTGTACTGTGTGTGGGAGGGGGTTGTGGCATTGGGAATTGTGGGGATCAGGGGCAGGCCAGCAGGGAACATAGTTCCACTACTTCTTTTCATACACTTTGACCACTGATCACAGGTGAATGGGTTTTAGATGATAATGTCAAATAGTGACTGAGGGGATGTCGGATAGGGATATATTTCTTCTCCTACGCCTCCCTTTAATGTTGGTACCTTTTGGAATTGGGGAGACGGCAACATGACAGGATTCATAAGAACCTAAAAAAGTGGAGGAAGTGTCAGATAGAGTGGAATACCGCATCTCGCCAGCAGATTTCTCACCCCACTCCCTGAGGACCCCTCACCTAGGTGATCCTCCCGCACTTGTCCACCCCAAGGGTCTAGCTCCAAAGGCGATAGCCATGCCCTGGCCATGTGAACAAGAGATACATGGGGTTCAGACAATGTGATACCCTCAGGTTACTCACACCGCTCAAAGGGTTTCTTTCAGGAACCACACTGTTATTCCCTTTATAATATGAACATCCTTAGAATTTTAGGGACAATATATTTATTTGCCCAGGAATTATTTCTCTAGGATCCCGCAAGTTCTCAAACGCAGGGGATTACACACCATTCTTGTTATAAGATGGTCTCATACTTGAATACAGCTCTTATTGTATCACAGGAAGGACCCTTCCCTGATAAAGAAGGGGTTGATATTGCCAGTGACAGTCATTCTTTTTAAAACCCATTGTGCTGATGGATGACATCAAATAAAAGTACATTTAATATGTTTACAGTATTATACCAAGGATGGTTTAGTATGTTATAGCTGTAGTTGTGTTCCTTCAAACAGTTATGGCAGGTCTTGTGTCAGTAAGTTGGTTTGACATTATTTCTCCTAAAAACATTAGGGTTTATTTTCCTGTGTTTTACACTCCACAAATGTTTATCATTCTTGTTTAACTGATAGCGGAATAGGTGTTTTCCAGATAAAAACATGGTTTATCATAGTTAGATCAGTTTGTAATGATGTTGTTGTGGGTAAATATAATACATATTGTTGGATAAAGGTTCCCACACTTGTATCCCCAACTTCATTAAAGGATGATGATATTGCTATGTTTCTTCCCTTTAAAAGGTTTCTCATGGCTTTACCAATGGTGGACTTTTCATGATGGCTAAATATTTATGTATTTTACAGTCGAAGTAATAAGGACTGTAAGATTATGTGTGCCTCCCACCCACCCTGTTGTTTCTCTCATCACTCAGGTTCTAATTTTCAAGTGGATGAAAAGTATTTCAGAGGATATTCTTCATGCTACATATTGATTTGGGCTCTGGTCAAATGTGGCGTGGTAAAGTTGTTCCGAGCACTAAAGAAGAGGAATATAGACTCATTAAAAGGACCTTTATGTGCTCAGACGTGTAGTGATTGGTTGTTCTGGGGATCGTGACCACGGCTCATTAGGAGCTCTGTTATAGGTTATTTGTGAATCTGTTAATGTTATATATAAAAAACGAATTTATCAAGTGTATTTTATTCTTTGCTGCTGGAAAAGTATATAAAGAAGTTCAGGCATAATACTCGCCTCTGTGTCTTTAATATAGAAAGGGGGATTAACCATTAAAGCATTGTTACATGTGACCGAAAGTAAACCTTAACATCACATACCAACCTGAACGATTACCATAACTTAGGAAACAGGTGTACCTTCTTGTTAGTTTTGATAAAAATCTGATATAAATGTTCTGTTGAACTTCTTTTATCTTTCCCTCATTAAACAAAGAGCAATGTTTAGAGAGTACAGTTTATGTGTAAAGAATTTCATCTATTTTGATCAACACTAGTCGATTAGCAGAAATTTATAAATGATATCCAAAATTAATTTAGTTAAATCACAGATGAATAAGCAAGCGTAAGCATATTAATCAATAATTAAGACAGGGTATTAAAATGAAACATATCATGTACAGGCAGTGTTAAACCTGTAAAAAGTGCCAGGGCTCAAATGATTTGCTCACTTGAGCCAAACCTTTCCACCACTGGCACTGTCCACTGTGGGCCATGTCTAGTGCTCACCACCATCACGCCATTCACTGCTACTGCTCACATAGGCCTAATTGTTGGGGCTGCATATTGTGTCCTCACCACTTGGTGCTGGGACGAATGAGATTGAGCGGCATGGGTAGCGACAGTATTGTGCATTAGCCTTGAAAAAAGCTGTTACGGTAGGTTTAGGGTTTACCCCAAAATAATTAAACAAAAAAGTGTTTGAAAAACCTGTCATGGGAGAGGGGTTTGGTTGGGGGGAAGTGGGGTAAAGTAGGAATTTTGACATAACAAGGTGCAGATGATGCATGTCACAGTTGAGATGGGATATATCAGTGAGCCTAACATAGCTTAGAAAAATGTCTGCCTCTTTGCTGCAAGATCAACACATTAGGGAACTATGGCAACTGAGATGGGAGAGGATGCATTGTCCCTGTTAACTCCTGTCTACTTAGATGGCAAATGCTGGCATAATTTCAAGGCCAGCACAAGGCAGGAGATGATGAGAGGATGCCTTTGTTAAGAGAGGTCACCGGAGAATGCTCACATGGCAATTGTAATGGGGCCTCCCATTGAAGCCCCCCAAATACTAACATTTACTTATCCTGCAGAAAATTTACATTAGAAGCTCTTTGTTAGTGATGGTTATTGCATTAAACTCTGCTTAATGCAATACCATTGTAAGTGTCAATGTTTAATGTTGAGTGCATTTTATTGTGAAAGTCCTTGTAATGCTTCAAATACCCCAATTTGTTTCTTCTTTCAAGGCATCTGAAATAGGTCAGCTTTTTTTTTTTAAAGCGGTTTCCCTTATTTCCATTCTGTATGCTTTTTTGATGCACAGAAATAAGTGAAATATTTTTTGTGGCACTTCATATTTTTATGAGAACGTTTTCTATAACAAGCAGCATGTCTGTTCCGATGACTACATGAAGGTAACCCAATCACACAATAACTTTTGCTGTTTGTCTTTAGTCTTCACAGTACATTTGCAAAACCCAGTGGACATTTTTATGCTTCACATGCCATTTGACCTGGTACTTGGTAGACTTCAATTCGCTACAAATGTACTCATTGTGCTTAATATAATTGTATAACAATGTATGTGTGCTTTTCAAGGAATCTGTTTAAAACAGAGTATTTTTAAAAGTCAAACCTGAACACTAATTTGATTCAACTAGACCTGAGACGATAACTTGCCAGTGCATATATTGGTAAATATTGCAGACCTGTCCTGCTTGTCAGATGTATTGACCTCGTCGACTTATTATACTGCAAGATTTGGTGCTGTGGGCTTAGAAAATCAAGATAGCCGATAAGCCCACATTTGCGCCAGAATCCAGGAAAACCACACAGTTTTTGCGCACACCAAAATGGTCGCCTGACCTGCCACCCACCAGTGCGAGCGTGATGGGCCAGAAGCGCCATGAGTGAAACGTGGTGCTAAAGGAAAAACAGCAGTGCCTGTTAGCTCAAAAAAAGCGCTTTGAAATCACCTTTGTTTCTCTGAATGCAAGCTCAAAATGCCTATTTCAAACATTGCAAGATAGTTAATACAGGAGACCTTTGCCAGACCCTATCCTTTGGCTGCACACAGAGCGAAATCAGTGCAAAGGAATATGGTGCTGTTCAAAATCCGTTTTAATTAATGTCAAAAATTGCTAAATCATGGGCATGAAACCACCAAACAAAAAAATCCAACTTCTGGTGGGGTGTTCTACATTACTCTACTGCAGAATCCACATCAATACAATGTTAGCAAGGATCATATGCTATCAAGTAAAATCCCCTTTTTGAAATGTATTCATTCAAGACAGCTCCCAAAAATGGGTGCAGTACCGGCGCTTGACACTGACCAGCGCTAGCGATCTAAACTCTGACAGGAGACCTGTATTTCAGGAGCTGAAAAGGAACCTGAGTTAGCTGGGACTTCAAAGGCTTGCTGGTCAATGAGAATTTTTAACACCTACTCTTCCCAGGCCCTATACCAGAAGGCAGTCTGATTTAATTAAAAGTTCAAGAGGCCTCTGTCCATGGGAAACCTTCTGCTTCCTCACCAAAAGGAGATCACACCTCTTTGATTGAATAAGGGGAGGGGTACCTGGGACTGCAGGGAAACAGAACAATGAACTTCCCTTGGCTCAAAGCAATTGTTAAATCAGGGGCTCGTAAATGCACTGCCTCTGTGAGCAAGCTGAGCTGGGAGGTGGGGACGAACAAGGAATTCCCCCATGTGATTTGGGACCTAAACACGCCCATCTGGGCCAGAGCATCATTTTAAAAAGATGGATAATTCATAGTACGAAATTGTCAAAATTATATAAATAATATCGTTATTCCTATGATTTTTTTGTGCACATTTTAAGAGGTGTTAGGACTCTGCACAATGTTCTGAGACCGAACCCCGCAATTTATTAATATTACAGACACTGTGGTTATCTCAGAAAATTGAAAACTTATTGTAATGTGCCCAGAGAGGGGGTGTACCACCGGGGAAGATTTGATGAAAAACCAATATGGCAAAACCCACTAAAAGCGCAAAATGTCGTTTCTGAACCCAAGCTCGCAGGAACATGGGGCTTGAACATAAACCTGTCTTAATTCATCTGTGATGTGTACATGTATTATGAACCATGTGTGTATCTGGGAAACCTGTTTGTTATGAAAAATTCATTTTCTAAGTGAAACCAAAGGGGAGTGTTCTTTCTGTATGCCATAAAAAATGATGCCTGATGACACCGGATGACTCACAACTCCGTTCTCCAGTCAGAGGACAGAACATCCTCTAACCTATCAGGATCCTTAGTGGGTTGGGCATAGAAAGTTAGCCTTCCCACCCACTTTCAAAAGACATAAAAAGAGCCACTGAGACCCAGGTAGGGACTGCTCTTTCCACTTTCTTGCAAAGCACTTTGCCGGACCAGACAATATCCAGAAGGACCATATCCAGAACTTAGACTCCATATTCCAGAACTTTGAAGCAGAAGGCCTACTGCAGGCTAAAAGTATTTTCAGCTGGCCTTACAACCTTGCAAACTGATTTTACCCCACACTTCCAAGGGGCACCTCAGAATAAAACAGCTGGGCTGTGCTGTTTCTGCTTCTTTGCCAAGAACTTTCACCAGAACCAGAC
Source organism: Ambystoma mexicanum (assembly GCF_040938575.1). NCBI lineage: Eukaryota > Metazoa > Chordata > Amphibia > Caudata > Ambystomatidae > Ambystoma > Ambystoma mexicanum. The sequence goes on along the minus strand of NC_090930.1, from coordinate 1,243,916,159 downwards.
CCAGAGAGCAGTGCTGTATCCAGAACCGCAGACCAGACCGCTGTGCAGTGCCAAGAACTTTTGCCAGAACCAGAGATCCAGACCAGCAGAGCACAGCTGACCCAGATAGCTGTGACTTCAGAACCACCCGCCAGAAGTCCAGTCTAAACCTGTTGACCAGATCTTGACGGCCTATTTCAAATTTATAGTGTGAGTATCCAGCAGAACCAATATCTTAGTTTAAAATAATCTAATTCAAACCATTTCCACCTACCTAGAACTGCATCATAGAAATCGTGTGTCCATTCTGTGATTTCAAACCTGTGAAAGTGTCATTTGAACCTTACTTTATTTCTGAGAATCTACCTCCATTAAATCGTCCGTATCTTTTGAACCGAACGTCCTAGAAGCGAGATTTAACTTTCATTGTAAAGCTAAGATCCTAAACTTTCCAACAAACCGACATTGCAACTCCTTATAGTTTTTCCATAATCGCGATCGACGAACTCAGAAAAAGTGCCGCGAATTGCAATTTGACTCAATTTCTCCACCTGTCAAAAATAGCCGGCTTTTGCTTGCAACTGCTGAAATTCGTTTTCAATCTGATAATCATTCCTGAATAATTGCTAGTGTTGACCTGAACTAATTCAAAGTAGCTGTCACCTACCCTGAATCTCCTATAGGGAATTAAAATCATTTTTAGCATATCTTTCACTTCATTGCAAATCACATTTAAAAGTATTTTTGACTGTTTAAAAGCATACCAGTTGCTCTAGGCTTGCTAGGGGGGAACTGGAATTTGTATTGCATTTGTTTGCATTCCTGAAAACTGTGTGCTCTGTTTTCCATCTCTTTATAGTGCATAGGGGGGAGTGAATTGACAAGAAAAAGTGATCATATTATCTCTTGTTGAAACCATATCAGTTTATTTCTCTGCTGCATTCTTTCCATCATTGCTTTTCCTTGAAACCATAAACGTATTCTCTGCTACCTTATCCTTTCTATACTAACTCCTCACTGATTGAAAAGAGTGCACAATTGTAACATTACCCATTGTTGATCAACATTATATTCATAAGTGTGCTATCAAATATTAATTTATTCATAAAAGTGTGATAAAAATATATTGTTTAATTTTTCAAATAAATCTTTTAATTTGCAAAACAAACCTACTTCTTGGTTCAGTGAGGTCAGCGGGCTTCAAAGAGAGGGGCGTTATACAAGGGTTTATCATCCAGATTTATGAACTTGTCATAAAAATATATAAATAAGGGCTACACTTGGGCATCCCAGACTAGTCATTGACTTAGTTGGAGTGCTGAATTGGAGTCACTAACAGAGTGGGGGCTCGAGCTGGGATGTCTGCATTAGGCCTACCACTTGTGCAGCTTAATACAGTGTGCTAACTGACAGGATACATAAATTCTGTTGGATCACCACGCTGTGTTACACTGTAAAAGCACCTCTCAAAAGAAGGACGCTCTAAGGAGACGGTTTGTTTTGCAAAATAAATTACAAACTTCTGTAAGTCAGGAAGGAAATCAATTTCCAGAATGATGACCTTGGTAGATATCAAAATAGCCAGTGAGCACCTCTTACATAAGCTATTTGTGAGAGGCGAATGGACGGAACAGGACCAGATGGTGTGGTTGCAGGCAATCGCACCCCAGATCACTGCAACAGGGTCAGACATATGGAGGGATCAGGGTCCATTACATGTGGCCCTGAGTAAACTATATATGGCCCCTAAAGCCAAAGATTAGCACGGCAAGATTGCCAGGATAGTGGCATACTTATATTTATATATGAGAGCCATACAGGACAAATGTGTTGAAGGCCAAGATCTGGCAAATAGGCAACAGATGGCATTAGAGAAGGCCCGATCTGACCTGGTCTCTTCTGAGTAGAGGCTGCACAGGAGCCAGGAGTCAGAAAATGAGAGTAGACAGTATCTCATTAAAATAAAAGTGGATATGGGGATACTGCAAATGGAAAAGACAGACCAGGATACCAGATTTCTGGCCTTGCAGAAGGAGTACCAAGAAGGTTTTGACTCCCTACTGCAGAGCCATAAAAAGCTGGAGCAACAACTGGACTTCAATAGGGCATGCGTAGAGCAGGTAGTCACCCTGCAAAGCCACCTAGATAGGGAGAAGGCAGAGAGCAACAAACTGATTCTGAAAGACCTGGATACCCAGACAGAATTTGAGGAAGAGCGCCAGAAAGCTGGTGCCCTTCAAAGGCAGAGGGATGACCTGGCGGCACAGAGGCAGGCTCTTAGTCAGGAAAGGGACACCTTAGGCCAGGAACTCTGCCACTTAAAAAGAAAAATGGAAGAAAATCACCTGGCCCTCCAGGGACTGGGTGACCTCCAAAAAGAGCATCAAAACGTGTTGGAGCACACCAGGAGGGTGAAAGATGCTCTGGCAAGAAAGGAGCAGGCCAGTAGGGATGGGACTCAGGAGGTAACCCTCCTGCAGCAAAGACTGGCCCAGTACTCCAAGACTAACCAGGAAGCACAGAGAGAGAATGAAGCCCTCTGCCAGCACAATGATAGGCTCCAGCAACAGGTAGCCATGAAGGAGAGACTGATAGAGTCTAGTAAGGCCTTGACTGAGGAACTGAAAGCACAGGCTCTTGCATGGCAACAGGGAACAGGGGCTGATAGAGATGAGGTTTGCTGGGAAAGGGAAACACCTGAGCATAACCTCAGGAGCCCTAGTACCAGAGGCCTTCATCCCTCCCAGTCCCTGGACTCTGCCACCCCCATATCCCCTGGCGCACATGAGCACAGGGCTACAGGGATGGGAGATTACTATCCAGCCAAAAGTATGGGGCTCATAGGCCAGTACCACCCAGGAATGGGTGAGCGGGCATCGGGTATGGGCACCTAAGTACAGTGCAATTTAGTGGGGAACCCCAGGAGAGTAGGCCCACTAAGGGCATCCTGAAAACCTCTGACCAGTTAGGTCAGTGAGGGGGGTACACATCAAATCCTGGCAGCAAGGAGGAATCTGAAGAGTCCTCTGAACGTCACAGGACACAGGTGACCAGGTCCCCACATTCTGCTAGCCATTCCCAGGCTTGTAGAATCCGGGAAAACCTGGAAGATCAGACGGGCAACTCTGGGAGCAGTGCGTCTGAGTCAGAGGATGAATGGACCAGGGTTACCCGAACCAAGAAGGCCAATAAGGCAAAAAGGGCCTTGCTTAAGGATACCTTAAAACAGATTAAGACAATTAGGAGTGTCATCACGCCTTATCACAAGAACTCCAAGTATTCTGTTTGGGAACACTTGGAGCTCTTTGAGCAAATGATGGAGACGTTCCATTTGAAAGACAGCAGTAGCTGCATTCAGTATGTAAAATGGACATTCTCCCCAGAATACTCCAGTTTCTTTGCGGGGCTGGAGGACCAAAATCATGCAAGATGGTCCACCTACAGGGCGGCCATCTTAGAGCACTTTTCTGTTCACCGGAATCCCGAAGAGCCTTGCAAGGCAGCCTACAATTTGCAATGCGGGGAGGATCAGGCCCCACAAGAATTTGTGCAGGAATTGAAGCGTGCCTTTGCGCAGACTACCAGAAGGGTGCGCACGGACAGCAAAGAATTTGTTAACACTTTTTTCCATGCCTTGCCCAAATACATCATGACCCAGCTAGTGAGAGATTTTCATGAGAAAAGGTCACTAGACTGGGTCATTGAACAGGCTAGCCAGATCTATGAGGTGCAGAAGCCCATAGAAAATAAAAATAACGCCCAGAAAAGCCCCAAATCAACCAGCACCCCTGCTGCTGCTAAGGTGGCAGAGGTAAAGGTTTCCCCCATTTTTGATTTGGAGATGGGGGGGCCTAAAAACTTGCCTGCGCAGAATAACTCTAAGCCCAGAAGGCCCTCGGGCCAGTCACAAACAGGGAGTCAAGGAGATAGTCCCACAAATGGGATCCCCCATTCCCCTGATTATGTAAGTCCCTGTTACAAGGGAAACCGACCCATCCTGGGTTATTTGTGGACTCCTCCAGCCCAAGGGGGGGGGGATCCACCCAAGCACCTAACCCAGGGAACTCCCCTCCTAACTTCCCACAGGAGGGCAGAAATTCCCCAAATACTGGGCAGAACTTTTTTCCCCAGGTATCCACCCAATTTCCAACCCCAAAATCATCCATCCTTCTTTCCCCAATTCCCTGAGCCCAGACCACTTAATCCGGGAGAGGGGTGGCCAAGGGTGGAGGGGTACCCAAATCTTCCCAACCCAGGGTGCTACCAGAGAAGGGATAGCTACCCTTCCCGGGATCAGCCCAGGGGAGAAAATAGAACCCCGTATCAGCCTGAGTGGGTTTCACAGTTAGAGCGCCAGGTCCAAAATATGGCACGGGATCTGGGTCACATGCTGAGGGCTCAACAGAACCCTCTGATGAGCATGCCGGCGCAGAATGCCCCAAACTCTCGGCCTGGTGCTCCAGAACAATGACGGGGGCAGCACCCCGATAACCCCACAAGGGGAAGGGGGTGTATAGCCTTGGAAGAAGCTTCCTTCCCCACTTGTAAGCAGCCCCTGGAAACCCAGGAACTGGAAACAAAATCTCCTACCCCTGAAAGTCTGCCACCCAAGGAGCAGAGAGGAGGTAGGAGAAACAAAGGACCCAAACAGACCCATTTTGTGGAGGAGGTAATGATCTTCCAATTTGAGGGAGAGGGATCCTCAGAGGATCCTGGGAAAAGGATCTTCTCCTTCAGAGATGGGGGAACTCCTCCCAAAGAAAAATGGGTCCCAAGGGATCCAAATCCAGACTGGGTAGATGTGGGGACTGAGCTAGCGCCGCCTATCATCTCATCCCAGAACCAACAGCATCAAAATCCCCTGGTTCAAACCCATTCTGGTGACTGCCTCCAAAAAGGGGGGGCGGCCCAGAACCGGAACCAGGGGAACCCACAACGGCTCTGATTTCCAGTTGCCAACTTTTTCTTGCAGATTCTCATGACTCTCCACAGAATTCTGCCCAGATCTCTTCTCTCGCAATGTTTAAAACTAAAAAATTAGCCCACCAGTTGTCCAAAAATATGAATTATCTGTGCCCCCTTGAGGAGAAGGAGGGAAGATACTATGCCCCAGTTCAAGTGCAGGGGCAGGGTACAATTTTGGCACTGGTGGACACTGGATCCCAAGCTACCCTTCTGTCCAAAAGGGCCTTTGATTAACTAAATTCCGGAAGGGGGGAGAATTACCGTATTCCTCTCACCTCTCTTCCTGGACAACTTCAGAACTTTGACGGGAAGGAAATTCCTGTCTAGTGGACTGCAGATTTGGACATTAAAATTGGGTGACACAAGGTGAAACACACGGTCATAGTAGTGACTCCAGAGGGCACCCCTTGTTTACTACAGAATGACCTCCTGAGAAGGTTGTCACCCCTAATAGATTGCGTAAACAAGGTCCTCTGGACCCAGACTAGCCAACCAATAAAATTAAAACAGAGTGTCAACCATGTTAGTTTAAACGGCACATGCCACATGGTTGAACAAAAATCTGACCAAGTAGAATTTCACTTCCAGAACAACCAAATTCCAGACGTGACAGTAATAGCTGTAGGACAATAGACTGGTGATGGGGGGTCCTCTCTATTTCTGAAAATCAACCTTCCGTCCAGTTTAAGGTGGTATTCCAGACTGGAAGGAAACACTCTGAAATTCTTTACTAATCCACAATCAGACATTCCAACTCCAATAGTACAGAAAGATGTGAAATCAGCTCAGAGCCTGGCTGATATTCAGCAAATTGGAGAGCAGTTGTTCATCCCTGTTCAGTTAAATGATGGGAAGGACTCTGTTCTTGCCCGAGTGTGTGTGAACAACGGTAAGAGCTTCATCAGCGAAGCCATGTTCTGCCAACTCCCAAAAGATCCAGCCATTCCCACATTCAAACTGATTGACAAATGGGAAATGGACCTGGAAGCACCCAATTCCAAACATCTCCTGCTAAGCAGGTGAATGCTCAAAATCTCCATTGGCAACAGGAGCATAGTCCATAATTGTTGGCTTGTGCGAGACGTCACTGCCACCTTTTACTTAGGCAGTGACATTCTCAATCCCTTTGCCATTAGTTTGGACCTAATAAACTTCAAAGCTTGGTCCCGGTTAGCAGATAATCCCATGGGCTTTGATGATCCAGAAAAAGCATTTAGGTCAGCTCAATTGCTACCTTATGCAGTTGAAATGCAGATTAAAGAGGAAGTCACCATCCCAGAAAGGACCCGACAATTCTCCCTGGAAGTGAAAGTTAAAAGAGGACAAAAATTGAAAAACCCTGATGCTTATATTCATCTAAATGTTTCTCTCCAACAGCAAGGGTTCGGGGTAAACCCAACACCATTAGTCAAAATGGAACATGACACCATTCCAATAGAGGTGGATAACAGCACTTAAAGAGTATTACTCTAGCCACAGGCACCATTATTGGAATGGCGGTTGATGACCGACATGTTTCCATTGATTTAGGAAATTAACTGTTAGGACCAATCCCCAAGGACTGTTTGACAGTGACAGTGATGACAACACAACACCAGATAGGATCTTTACCTGGCATGGGGTGAACTTCCTGGTGTACACTTCCTGCCCTTATGGTAAGGAAGATGTGACTTGTGACTTCAGAGGGGATGAGGTGATTTTCCAGGTCCATGAGGGCTGGCTTTCCCACCTGAAGTCTCCAGTCCAAATCAGCACCCTGACCAGGGACTTCTCCACCCAGCTGGAGGAGGCCGCTGAGATAGCAAAACCAGAAGTCTTTCCAGGCTTAAGGCAGATGGTTGAAGAGAGAGTCAATCTAGCTGATGCCTGTGTGACTCTGGAGCAGAAGCAAAAGTTGAAACAAGTTTTCTTGGATTTCCAAGATCTCTTTGCGGTGGACTCATATGACTGTGGTCGAACTGACATCCACACAACAACAATTGGCATGACTCCAGTGTTTGTGAAGCAATATCGCTTGCCTCTCGCATCAATGGAGTCCCTTACTGAAATAATTAAGAACCATGAGTCCTGGGGGATAATCTGTCCAGTTCAGAGCACCTTCAATAATCCGGTGCTGGGAATATTGAAGCCAAACTGCCAGTGGAGACTCTGCGCCGACCTTAGGGAGCTCAACAAACGGGTCCATACTTCCCGAGGGCCTCTTCCCTACATTGACCAAGGGCTGGCCCAGATCCAGGGGTCACAGGTATTCACTGCAATAGACCTGACCAATGGATACTGGACTGTGCCTGTCAGTAGGGAGGACCAATACAAACTGGCTTTTACCTTTGGGGGCCAGCAGTACACATGGACCCGGACTCCCTTCGGATACCTCAACTCCGGCAATGAATTCAACATTTTCCTACACAAGGCCATGCCCGACCTGGGTGTGAGGGGTAACCTGGCTTATGTAGATGATGTCCTCATCAAAAGTTCATCATTCGTTGTTCCACTTGATGTATGCCGGTGTCACAGCCTAAGGTTTGAATTTCCTCTGTTGAAGTCTAAGGAGCATTGCGGTTCAGCGGCCGTGGTCGGACCTACTCTCTTCTGGAGTGTATTTCACTGCATGTGAAGGTGTTGGAGTGTATTCATTTTCCAGTTTAATTCATCATGTACTCTGATGGCGTATTGTGTCTCAGTGCTTGCACTCCGCCTGCTCACCCAATGGATTGAATCCATTGAATAGGCAGTACCATGTTGACATGTCTTGATAGCACTTATCTAAGCAATAGCGATACGGTAAAGATGCACCATCTTTTATAATGTTCCATCTCAGACTGGCTTGGGAGAATCACATGCTCTTTTGTTGGAGCCGTGTCAGAAATACTGGTATGTACCACCCTCTGTCTGCTCGGAAGTAGAATTACTATCCCAGCAGGGGATACATCTGTGAGTTTCTTATTGTCCTGTATCTTCGACCTGCTTTGTAGGAAAATATAATTCCCTCAAAGAGCTAAAGTATGTGTTGCTTATAAAAATCCCTACAAGTGATGATTGACCATGCAGCTCAACTCATTTTTTTTTAGCCAAGGTGTTGGTGCACTCACTGCCAAGCCCTGTACCTTTCCACAGAATTCAATGGATTTCATTTGTCAATCACGAAATCTGATGATTTTGCAATCAACCTGACGACTCAAAAGGTTGTGAGATTACAAGTAACAAAGCAGAGGATGAGTATCCTCTGCTGTGGCTACAGGGGTGTTCTGGTTTTTCCACCTAGCCCATGACCACCATCCTGATCGGATGAATATTTTTGGAGTATGGCCAGGGCACGATATGTGTTTTTCTTATTGAGTGAGAATACTTACTTTGTTTTCTATTATCCAGTATGAGCTGAAAAGAAAACTTCCCAGGGTGTGGTGACGCCCTTAGTGCTTGTTTTTTTCTCCCTTGATACTTCAGTTTTTTTTTTTTTTTTCTGCCCTTTTCACACTATAAAGGATGTTTAGGTCCAGGGACATAGTATGAATGACATGCATTCCTGTTTAGCTTGGAACCAAAAGGGGTTACAATGTAGTAGACACAAGGCTGGAGAGCTGTTAGCTTTACTCTTGGGAGATTGATTTGTGCTTCCCCTCATGTCTTGCCAATCCAATATACGGATAATTGAGACATTTGGATTTTGTGTCTTTCGAGTTGTTACTGCTTCAGTCATTGGTGAAGTTTGGTTATTGCTCCCTATGGAATTTAAGGGAGTGCTTCTCCTGGGTAATTCCCTGTTTAAATGTTCGTACACCACATACAATGTCACCTTTCCTGGGTCATAGCTTGAGAGGGTAAGGTGCACTTAGTAGCTTTCAGCATTACAAAACATACTCAAACCTAGAATGGGGCACTTACTTTGAAAACAGTGGTGCACTTGTGCAGAGGATACTTTATGAAGATTGTGGATTTACTATTTTGGTTTAAGTATATCTCATAGTTGCCTACCCCATGGTAAGGTTACCTTTCAGAATGAACATGGTGTTTGATTCGCCTAGAATGTTTCTCTCATTCAGCAGAGAATGGTTACATGGGCTGCAGACCTACTTATGCAATATCCCATTAAGATTATTTTTTGCACCTACCGTCCAGGTGCCTATATGTTTCCCTTACATATAGGACCTGAATCACAGAGTGTTTTCCTATGGGATTGCACCAATATAAAATGCTTCTGTGAATCCGGCCTATACTGTGGGTTGGGGGTTTTGCCTTTGGTCTTGACAGGTTTGGGTCACTCTGATTTTGTTATGTCGGTGTAACAGGATTCTGTCTGTTTATTCTCAGATGGGACACGTATTGCTTTACACTGTCAATGACTGTATAAAGAGAAGATACACCCCAATCCATGTTCATGTCCCTATCTAGTAATGGCTTATTAGTTGTTAGTTATGTTCTGAAGCCAATGTCAGCTGTCAGTCCTGGTAGTTAAGTTCCCTTTATGCTCAATGACAGTAGGTAAAACTCTATGTTGAGTTGAGCAATTTATTCCACATTCCAAAATCCATATGTGAATTGCAAAATAACTCATGCCCAAATGCCAACACGTGTTTCGACCTAGTTACAGTCTTTGTCAAGGCCCGGCTTGTCACACATAATTGATCATTCAACAAGAAAAAAGGATTTGCTCAGCAGCTAGGTTAACGGTTTAAAGCCTGGTCATTGTTACGCACAGCGTTCCGATCCAATTAAATATTGGAATAGTTGTTGCCAAATGGAAATATGTTACCTCGATAAGATTCCATCCTTTCCCTTTCGGGCTGAAGGTTCGAAGAATTGAGAGACTCTTGGTTAAAGAAAGGCTGTACCGAGCCAGTGTCTCCCATGTTTCCACGCCTGTGTTAAGTTAGGAATTTTTGGCAGCAAGGGTGCTAGTGTTTAATACTCTCCCTTCCGCTTGGTTTCTACTCTTAGGGTAGGTTGGGGTTGCTAGCCAAAGGAGGCCTGGTTCATTTCTTTCTCCCCTTTTAGGCCTTTAGTATGAGCCCAGTGATCTCTTCACTTTACCTTTTTCCCCAAAAAATCTAGCTCATGTGAGCAGGTAGGTACAATGGTGACTTATTAAGGAATTGTATATGATATTGCAACACATTGCTTGTAGTCATGTTCTTTAGGGAAACCCCTAGTTTACAATCACAAGGGTACACAAAACTACAATGTGGCTTTAAAATTGCATAATAGGAAGCCTCTGGTTTTACCATAGAATGGCTAATCGCCCTCACTATTGTGAGTGGGGGTTTAGATTCTATTAAAGACACAGTGGTGAGTATTATCCTTCCCACCCTCCCAGGAGTATGGCAAGCTGATTCTCCACTCTCAAGTGGGGTTGCTGGGGGGAGGTGGAACAATCATAGAGTAATACCAATGACTGACGCAGGTCAAGGGTAATTTCCCTTTATATGATCACAGCTTCAGTAATAAATGAATCTCATATGTTGAGTTTTCAGATAGCCTCTTTGTTCCAGAAAGTTAATTTTCTTTTGTCATTTGTCTAGGAATAATTTGGTCATATTTCTGGAGAATTTGCACTCCTAGCTGTACATTACAATCCTGTATTGTAATGTCTGTAAGGGGTACAGTGCTTGTATCCATCATATATCATTACTTTGCCATTAGTGTAAAGTTTCCTACAGCCCTTATGGCAATTCCATAAAGTATTCTGTTAGTGACACAGTTAGGTAAGACTATTCACAAAGTGTCTGAAAATGTCAATGGGGAAAGTTGTAAGGTCAGATCCAATTAAAGATTTGCTTCGTTATCATGACATCATAGGCAGGGGTACCTGGGGAAACCCATCTAGAGTTCTAGAGAAGATTTGCCTTTCTTTTGAGGATGCACAAAGTAATAATTAAGTGTTTATAGTAAAGTATTTATAATTCCTTCCAACATTATCCTTTTTGTTTCTGCACAGTTATAGTATTCACAATTGTAGTTCATTTTGCAACATTAGCTCTGCATAACTAAGTCAATGGTAGGATATTTTCTTTCCAGCACAATGTTCCAGTGGGTATCCAGATTATGGATGTTTTGTTCATTAGGGTTTCCCCTTGTTTCAGGTCCCTCTATGTTCTCATTAACATTTAAGATTGACAGGGTAATAACTCATAATCCCCTATTAGCATGCATACCCACTCTAAGGAAAACATGGTATCAAACAGTGAGGACAGACACTAGTGATCACAGTTCAAGGGTGTTTGATTGAACTTCAATTGGTTGGTTGAATGCCTATCTAACCCTAAATCTAAGGATGGGAGCAAGCTACGACCATCAAATAATAATAACGCAGTTCTAGGGGAGTCTCTGTCAAAATGAAAAGGGCCTATACAAAAAAACATATTGCAAATCCTTACCTCCAATAACAAATGGTGTAGGAAAACGTTTTATGCAAAAGAAAAATGTTCAAGAAACAATAAGTCAGGATTCCTGAATGCTTGGCTTCCCTTCTCCACATTTTCAGCATGGGACAAGGCGGCACATTCGAGCTTCCAACACACTCTGGCTTCTCTTAGCACAATGATGCAGTTCAAACACAAATATCTGGACCTTCTGAGACAAAGTCTCTTTTTCAATAAAAGCCTCTGGTTCATAAAATGCCTGGAGTAACAAACAAACAAACAAACAAACAAACAAACAAACAAACAAACAGCAAAGTTCCTCTCTGGTTAAGATTTTCAAATTCACAAAGTCGTTGGGTGTACTGTTCACCCCGGGACTCCCTCAGCTGGGTTCTGACCCTCTATCCAATTTTTTGTCTTTCAATATACATATTTCACTGTTGGCCTCCCTCAGCCAGGTTGCCTCTTTACAATTCCATAGACTTCAACAGGTCTCTCTCAACCAGGCCCGGAACCTGTTGTAACTCAGACTTTTCCAGTCTTTTGACTGTGCACATGTTTTTGCTTCACCCTTGCATGACCACTTTGATTCAATCCACTAGTCTTAACCATTCTCTCTCAGCCGGGCATGGTTCAGTAATAGTTCACTTATTTTACTAGCATCAAAGCCTTTTGACTGTGTGCAGGATTTTACTTGACCCTTGCATGAACACTTCAAATTCCTTTCACTTTCCTTTCATCACTTTCATTCAAAAGATATGGCACGCTTTAAACAGAGACCTTCGACTGGGCATCTGCAACGTGCCTGATGACACAGTCCCTTCACACACTTGCTGTGCTCTTGAAAAGCCACTCCTTCATATTTCTGGCTTCACCTTCGCCACCTGTACACAGCCCAGTCTTGAATACGTTTTCTTCAACTCATCGGCTGCATTCGGGAAGCCAAGGCCGATGCTGGGGCATCTGCTTAACCTCCCAGACTCTTGCTGTAGTACGGAGGCACGGCATATATCTTGAACGACAAATATCGGAATTCACAGGCTTCACTTCTTATTTCACACATTTAAAGGTTTTGGAGTTCATGTCCCATAATGCACTTGGGTCTTTTATGCTCCCGGAAAATAGCATTTCCAGCATTGTGGGAGCAGCAGGAGCCCAAGGAGATGTTGTTATGAGGTTCGTCTTACCACCTGCTCCACAAAGGCCAAGGTCTTCTTGTTTCACCCAGGGGAGGAACTCCGGTTTTAGTATCATTGGGCAACCCTAGCTGTCCCTGGTCTGGCTTCCTGGGGTTATTGCTTCCTTTCCAAGCTGCAGTCTCCCTTGTGCATTCAGGTTCAGAGTGTGGATAGTCCTCCTTTCTACAGGCCTTCCAGGTTCCTTCCATCTCGAATGGTCTCTATCTGGCTTCTCTGCATCCTCCAGAATCTGCAAGTTGCTCCAAATGTACTCCTGTGCTCTGCTTTTTATACCGGTTGGAAGGTTTAATCCATTTCTGGTGTGGGAGGTTGAGAAGGGAGGCCTAACTCTGTCTGTCCTCGTTAATGGTACAATATGGAGACTGCCCATAAAAATCCATGGTACATTGGATTCTATGGGCAATCTTCATAGCTCTGTTCCTCTTCTTCTTTGTCCCAGCAGTTTTGAAAAAGCAATGGGGAGGAGGTATGGTAGTTTTAGTTTTCCATAATGATGGCGGGAAACCTCTGTGTTAGTCAAGGAGAAGGGGGCAGATGTATCACATGCAGTGGTCGAAGTGAGCGGGAGCGGTGCTCCTATACTTTTTTAAATTACCTTTTACAGCTCCTATACTTTTATTTTTTTAAAGAAACTGTTCAGGAATGGTTTTGTTTTAAAATAAAAGTGTAGTAAGAAGTTGAAACCTTCACTTTCAGTGCTCTGCACTGAACATTACCTTAAACAGCAGGTGCAAGTGTTTGGGAGGGTGTACTGTGTGTGGGAGGGGGTTGTGGCATTGGGAATTGTGGGGATCAGGGGCAGGCCAGCAGGGAACATAGTTCCACTACTTCTTTTCGTACACTTTGACCACTGATCACAGGTGAATGGGTTTTAGATGATAATGCCCCATAGTGACTGAGGGGATGTCGAATAGGGATATATTTCTTCTCCTACGCCTCCCTTTAATGTTGGTACCTTTTGGAATTGGGGAGACGGCAACATGACAGGATTCATAAGAACCTAAAAAAGTGGAGGAAGTGTCAGATAGAGCGGAATACCGCATCTCGCCAGCAGATGTCTCACCCCCGCTCCCTGAGGACCCCTCACCTAGGTGATCCTCCCGCACTTGTCTACCCCAAGGGTCTAGCTCCAAAGGCGATAGCCATGCCCTGGCCATGTGAACAAGAGATACATGGGGTTCAGACAATGTGATACCCTCAGGTTACTCACACCGCTCAAAGGGTTTCTTTCAGGAACCACACTGTTATTCCCTTTATAATATGAACATCCTTAGAATTTTAGGGACAATATATTTATTTGCTCAGGAATTATTTCTCTAGGATCCCGCAATTTCTCAAACGCAGGGGATTACACACCATTCTTGTTATGAGATGGTCTCATACTTGAATACAGCTCTTATTGTATCACAGGATGGATCCTTCCCTGATAAAGAAGGGGTTGATAATGCCAGTGACAGTCATTCTTTTTAAAACCCATTGTGCTGATGGATGACATCAAATAAAAGTACATTTAATATGTTTACAGTATTATACCAAGGATGGTTTAGTATGTTATAGCTGTAGTTGTGTTCCTTCAAACAGTTATGGCAGGTCTTGTGTCAGTAAGTTGGTTTGACATTATTTCTCCTAAAAACATTAGGGTTTATTTTCCTGTGTTTTACACTCCACAAATGTTTATCATTCTTGTTTAACTGATAGCGGAATGGGTGTTTTCCAGATAAAAACATGGTTTATCATAGTTAGATCAGTTTGTAATGATGTTGTTGTGGGTAAATATAATACATATTGTTGGATAAAGGTTCCCACACTTTTATCCCCAACTTCATTAAAGGATGATGATATTGCTATGTTTCTTCCCTTTAAAAGGTTTCTCATGGCTTTACCAATGGTGGACTTTTCATAATTGCTAAATATTTATGTATTTTACAGTCGAAGTAATAAGGACTGTAAGATTATGTGTGCCTCCCACCCACCCTGTTGTTTCTCTCATCACTCAGGTTCTAATTTTCAAGTGGATGAAAAGTATTTCAGAGGATATTCTTTATGCTACATATTGATTTGGGCTCTGGTCAAATGTGGCGTGGCAAAGTTGTTCCGAGCACTAAAGAAGAGGAATATAGACTCATTAAAAGGGCCTTTATGTGCTCAGACATGTAGTGATTGGTTGTTCTGGGGATCGTGACCACGGCTCATTAGGAGCTCTGTTATAGGTTATTTGTGAATCTGTTAATGTTATATATAAAAAACGAATTTATCAAGTGTATTTTATTCTTTGCTGCTGGAAAAGTATATAAAGAAGTTCATGCATAATAGTCGCCTCTGTGTCTTTAATATAGTAAGGGGGATTAACCATTAAAGCATTGTTACATGTGACCGAAAGTAAACCTTAACATCACATACCAACCTGAACGATTACCATAACTTAGGAAACAGGTGTACCTTCTTGTTAGTTTTGATAAAAATTGATATAAATGTTCTGTTGAACTTCTTTTATCTTTCCCTCATTAAACAAAGGGCAATGTTTAGAGAGTACAGTTTATGTGTAAAGAATTTCATCTATTTTGATCAACACTAGTCGATTAGCAGAAATTTATAAATGATATCCAAAATTAATTTAGTTAAATCACAGATGAATAAGCAAGCGTAAGCATATTAATCAATAATTAAGACAGGGTATTAAAATGAAACATATCATGTACAGGCAGTGTTAAACCTGTAAAAAGTGCCAGGGCTCAAATGCTTTGCTCACTTGAGCCAAACCTTTCCACCACTGGCACTGTCCACTGTGGGCCATGTCTAGTGCTCACCACCATCACACCATTCACTGCTACTGCTCACATAGGCCTAATTGTTGGGGCTGCATATTGTGTCCTCACCACTTGGTGCTGGGACGAATGAGATTGAGAGGCATGGGTAGCGACAGTATTGTGCATTAGCCTTGAAAAACGCTGTTACGGTATGTTTAGGGTTTACCCCAAAATAATTAAACAAAAAAGTGTTTGAAAAACCTGTCATGGGAGAGGGGTTTGGTTGGGGGGAAGTGGGGTAAAGTAGGAATTCTGACATAACAAGGGGCAGATGATGCATGTCACAGTTGAGATGGGATATATCAGTGAGCCAAACATAGCTTAGAAAAATGTCTGCCTCTTTGCTGCAAGATCAACACATTAGGGAACTATGGCAACTGAGATGGGAGAGGATGCATTTTCCCTGTTAACTCCTGTCTACTTAGATGGCAAATGCTGGCATAATTTCAAGGCCAGCACAAGGCAGGAGAGCTATGATGAGAGGATGCCTTTGTTAAGAGAGGTCACCGGAGAACGCTCACATGGCAATTGTAATGGGGCCTCCCATTGAAGCCCCCCAAATACTAACATTTACTTATCCTGCAGAAAATTTACATTAGAAGCTCTTTGTTAGTGATGGTTATTGCATTAAACTCTGCTTAATACAATACCATTATAAGTGTCAATGTTTAATGTTGAGTGCATTTTATTGTGAAAGTCCTTGCAATGCTTCAAATACCCCAATTTGTTTCTTCTTTCAAGGCAATTGAAATAGGTCAGCTTTTCTTTTTTTAAAGCGTTCTCCCTTATTTCCATTCTGTATGCTTTTTCGATGCACAGAAATAAGTGAAATATTTTTTGTGGCACTTCATATTTTTATGAGAACGTTTTCTATAACAAGCAGCATGTCTGTTCTGATGACTACATGAAGGTAACCCAATCACACAATAACTTTTGCTGTTTGTCTTTAGTCTTCACAGTACATTTACAAAACCCAGTGGACATTTTTATGCTTCACATGCCATTTGACCTGGTACTTGGTAGACTTCAATTCGCTACAAATGTACTCATTGTGCTTAATATAATTGTATAACAATGTATGTGTGCTTTTCAAGGAATCTGTTTAAAACAGAGTATTTTTAAAAGTCAAACCTGAACACTAATTTGATTCAACTAGACCTGAGACGATAACTTGCCAGTGCATATATTGGTAAATATTGCAGATCTGTCCCGCTTGTCAAATGTATTGACCCCGTCGAGTTATTATACTGCAACATTTGGTGCTGTGGGCTTAGAAAATCAAGATAGCCGATAAACCCACATTTGCGCCAGAATCCAGGAAAACCACACAGTTTTTGCGCACACCAAAATGGTCGCCTGACCTGCCACCCACCAGTGCGAGCGTGATGGGCCAGAAGCGCCATGAGTGAAACGTGGTGCCAAAGGAAAAACAGCAGTGCCTGTTAGCTCAAAAAGCGCTTTGAAATCACCTTTGTTTCTCTGAATGCAAGTTCAAAATGCCTATTTCAAACATTGCAAGATAGTTAATACAGGAGACCTTTGCCAGACCCTATCATTTGGCTGCACACAGAGCGAAATCAGTGCAAAGGAATATGGTGCTGTTCAAAATCCGTTTTAATTAATGTCAAAAATTGCTAAATCATGGGCATGAA
Source organism: Ambystoma mexicanum (assembly GCF_040938575.1). Lineage (NCBI taxonomy): Eukaryota > Metazoa > Chordata > Amphibia > Caudata > Ambystomatidae > Ambystoma > Ambystoma mexicanum. The sequence continues at coordinate 1,243,899,201 of NC_090930.1, read as the reverse complement.
ACCACCAAACAAAAAAATCCAACATCCAACAAGAGGTGTTAGGACTCTGCACAATGTTCTGAGACCGAACCCCGCAATTTATTAATATTACAGACACTGTGGTTATCTCAGAAAATTGAAAACTTATTGTAATGTGCCCAGAGAGGGGGTGTACCTCCGGGGAAGATTTGATGAAAAACCAATATGGCAAAACCCACTAAAAGCGCAAAATGTCGTTTCTGAACCCAAGCTCGCAGGAACATGGGGCTTGAACATAGACCTGTCTTAATTCATCTGTGATGTGTACATGTATTATGAACCACGTGTGTATCTGGGAAACCTGTTTGTTATGAAAAATACATTTTCTAAGTGAAACCAAAGGGGAGTGTTCTTTCTGTATGCCATAAAAAATGATGCCTGATGACACCGGATGACTCACAACTCCGTTCTCCAGTCAGAGGACAGAACATCCTCTAACCTATCTGGATCCTTAGTGGGTTGGGCATAGAAATTTAGCCTTCCCACCCACTTTCAAAAGACATAAAAAGAGCCACTGAGACCCAGGTAGGGACTGCTCTTTCCACTTTCTTGCAAGCACTTTGCCGGACCAGACAATATCCAGAAGGACCATATCCAGAACTTAGACTCCAGATTCCAGAACTTTGAAGCAGAAGGCCTACTGCAAGCTAAAAGTATTCTCAGCTGGCCTTACAACCTTGCAAACTGATTTTACCCCACACTTCCAAGGGGCACCTCAGAATAAAACAGCTGGGATGTGCTGTTTCTGCTTCTTTGCCAAGAACTTTCACCAGAACCAGACCCAGAGAGCAGTGCTGTATCCAGAACCGCAGACCAGACCGCTGTGCAGTGCCAAGAACTTTTGCCAGAACCAGAGATCCAGACCAGCAGAGCACAGCTGACCCAGATAGCTGTGACTTCAGAACCACCTGCCAGAAGTCCAGTCTAAACCTGTTGACCAGATCTTGACGGCCTATTTCAAATTTATAGTGTGAGTATCCAGCAGAACCAATATCTTAGTTTAAAATTATCTAATTCAAACCATTTCCACCTACCTAGAACTGCATCATAGAAATCGTGTGTCCAATCTGTGATTTCAAACCTGTGAAAGTGTCATTTGAACCTTACTTTATTTCTGAGAATCTACCTCCATTAAATTGTCAGTATCTTTTGAACCGAACGTCCTAGAAGCGAGATTTAACTTTCATTGTAAAGCTAAGATCCTAAGCTTTCCAACAAACCGACATTGCAACTCCTTATAGTTTTTCCGTAATCACGATCGACGAACTCGGAAAAAGTGCCGCGAATTGCAATTTGACTCAATTTCTCCACCTGTCAAAAATAGCTGTCTTTTGCTTGCAACTGCTGAAATTCGTTTTCAATCTGATAATCATTCCTGAATAATTGCTAGTGTTGACCTGAACTAATTCAAAGTAGCTGTCACCTACCCTGTATCTCCCATAGGGAATTAAAATCATTTTTAGCATATCTTTAACTTCATTGCAAATCACATTTAAAAGTATTTTTGACTGTTTAAAACCATACCAGTTGCTCTAGGCTTGCTAGGGGGGAACTGGAATTTGTATTGCATTTGTTTGCATTCCTGAAAACTGTGTGCTCTCTTTTCCATCTCTTTATATTGCATGGGGGGGAGTGAATTGACAAGAAAAAGTGATCATATTATCTCTTGTTGAAACCATATCAGTTTATTCCTCTGCTGCTTTCTTTCCATCATTGCTTTTCCTTGAAACCATAAACGTATTCTCTGCTACCTTATCCTTTCTATACTAACTCCTCACTGATTGAAAAGAGTGCACAATTGTAACATTACCCATTGTTGATCAACATTATATTCATAAGTGTGCTATCAAATATTAATTTATTCATAAAGGTGTGATAAAAATATATTGTTTAATTTTTCAAATAAATCTTTTAATTTGCAAAACAAACCTACTTCTTGGCTCAGTGAGGTCAGCGGGCTTCAAAGAGAGGGGCGTTATACAAGGGTTCATCATCCAGATTTATGAACTTGTCATAAAAATATATAAATAAGGGCTACACTTGGGCATCCCAGACTAGTCATTGACTTAGTTGGAGTGCTGAATTGGAGTCACTAACAGAGTGGGGGCTCGAGCCGGGACATCTGCATTAGGCCTACCACTTGTGCAGCTTAATACAGTGTGATAACTGACAGGATACATACATTCTGTTGGATCACCACGCTGTGTACACTGTAAAAGCACCTCTCAAAAGAAGGACGCTCTAAGGAGACGGTCTGTTTTGCAAAATAAATTACAAACTTCTGTAAGTCAGGAAGGAAATCAATTTCCAGAATGATGACCTTGGTAGATATCAAAATAGCCAGAGAGCACCTCTTACATAAGCTATTTGTGAGAGGTGAATGGACGGAACAGGACCAGATGGTGTGGTTGCAGGCAATCGCACCCCAGATCACTGCAACAGGGTCAGACAAATGGAGGGATCAGGGTCCATTAAATGTGGCCCTGAGTAAACTATATATGGCCCCTAAAGCCAAAGATTAGCACGGCAAGATTGCCACGATAGTGGCATACTTATATTTATATATGGGAGCCATACAGGACAAATGTGCTGAAGGCCAAGATCTGGCAAATAGGCAACAGAGAAGGCCCAATCTGACCTGGTCTCTTCTGAGTAGAGGCTGCACAGGAGCCAGGAGTCAGAAAATGAGAGTAGACAGTATCTCATTAAAATAAAAGTGGATATGGGGATACTGCAAATGGAAAAGACAGACCAGGATACCAGATTTCTGGCCTTGCAGAAGGAGTACCAAGAAGGTTTTGACTCCCTACTGCAGAGCCATAAAAAGCTGGAGCAACAACTGGACTTCAATAGGGCATGCGTAGAGCAGGTAGTCACCCTGCAAAGCCACCTAGATAGGGAGAAGGCAGAGAGCAACAAACTGATTCTGAAAGACCTGGATACCCAGACAGAATTTGAGGAAGAGCGCCAGAAAGCTGGTGCCCTTCAAAGGCAGAGGGAAGACCTGGCAGCACAGAGGCAGGCTCTTAGTCAGGAAAGGGACACCTTAGGCCAGGAAGTCTGCCACTTAAAAAGAAAAATGGAAGAAAATCACCTGGCCCTCCAGGGACTGGGTGACCTCCAAAAAGAGCATCAAAACTTGTTGGAGCACACCAGGAGGGTGAAAGATGCTCTGGCAAGAAAAGAGCAGGCCAGTAGGGATGGGACTCAGGAGGTAACCCTCCTGCAGCAAAGACTGGCCCAGTACGCCAAGACTAACCAGGAAGCACAGAGAGAGAATGAGGCCCTCTGCCAGCACAATGATAGGCTCCAGCAACAGGTAGCCATGCAGGAGAGACTGATAGAGTCTAGTAAGGCCTTGACTGAGGAACTGAAAGCACAGGCTCTTGCATGGAAACAGGGAGCAGGGGCTGATAGAGATGAGGTTTGCTGGGAAAGGGAAACACCTGAGCATAACCTCAGGAGCCCTAGTACCAGAGGCCTTCATCCCTCCCAGTCCCTGGACTCTGCCACCCCCATGTCCCCTGGCGCACATGAGCACAGGGCTACAGGGATGGGAGATTACTATCCAGCCAAAAGTATGGGGCTCAAAGGCCAGTACCACCCAGGAATGGATGGGCGGGCATCGGGTATGGGCACCTAAGTACAGTGCAATTTAGTGGGGAACCCCAGGAGAGTAGGCCCACTAAGGGCATCCTGAAAACCTCTGCCCAGTTAGGTCAGTGAGGGGGGGTACACATCAAATCCTGGCAGCAAGGAGGAATCTGAAGAGTCCTCTGAACGTCACAGGACACAGGTGACCAGGTCCCCACATTCTGCTAGCCATTCCCAGGCTTGTAGAATCCAGGAAAACCTGGAAGATCAGACGGGCAACTCTGGGAGCAGTGCGTCTGAGTCAGAGGATGAATGGACCAGGGTTACCCGAACCAAGAAGGCCAATAAGGCAAAAAGGGCCTTGCTTAAGGATACCTTAAAACAGATTAAGGCAATTAGGAGTGTCATCACGCCTTATCACAAGAACTCCAAGTATTCTGTTTGGGAACACTTGGAGCTCTTTGAGCAAATGATGGAGACATTCCATTTGAAAGACAGCAGTAGCTGCATTCAGTATGTAAAATGGACATTCTCCCCAGAATACTCCAGTTTCTTTGCGGGGCTGGAGGACCAAAATCATGCAAGATGGTCCACCTACAGGGCGGCCATCTTAAAGCACTTTTCTGTTCACCGGAATCCCCAAGAGCCTTGCAAGGCAGCCTACAATTTGCAATGCGGGGAGGATCAGGCCCCACAAGAATTTGTGCAGGAATTGAAGCGTGCCTTTGCGCAGACTACCAGAAGGGTGCGCACGGACAGCAAAGAATTTGTTAACACTTTTTTCCATGCCTTGCCCAAATACATCATGACCCAGCTAGTGAGAGATTTTCATGAGAAAAGGTCACTAGACTGGGTCATTGAACAGGCTACCCAGATCTATGAGGTGCAGAAGCCCATAGAAAATAAAAATAACGCCCAGAAAAGCCCCAAATCAACCAGCACCCCTGCTGCTGCTAAGGTGGCAGAGGTAAAGGTTGCCCCCATTTTAGATTTGGAGATGGGGGGGCCTAAAAACCTGCCTGCGCAGAATAACTCTAAGCCCAGAAGGCCCTCGGGTCAGTCACAAACAGGGAGTCAAGGAGGTAGTCCCACAAATGGGATCCCCCATTCCCCTGATTATGTAAGTCCCTGTTACAAGGGAAACCGACCCATCCCGGGTTATTTGTGGACTCCTCCAGCCCAAGGGGGGGGATCCACCCAAGCCCATAACCCAGGGAACTCCCCTCCTAACTTCCCACAGAAGGGCAGAAATTCCCCAAATACTGGGCAGAACTTTTTTCCCCAGGTATCCACCCAATTTCCAACCCCAAAATCATCCATCCTTCTTTCCCCAATTCCCTGAGCCCAGACCACTTAATCCGGGAGAGGGGTGGCCAAGGGTGGAGGGGTACCCAAATCTTCCCAACCCAGGGTGCTACCAGAGAAGGGATAGCTACCCTTCCCGGGATCAGCCCAGGGGAGAAAATCGAACCCCGTATCAGCCTGAGTGGGTTTCACAGTTAGTGCGCCAGGTCCAAAATATGGCATGGGATCTGGGTCACATGCTGAGGGCTCAACAGAACCCTCCGATGAGCATGCCAGCGCAGAATGCCCCAAACTCTCGGCCTGGTGCTCCAGAACAATGACGGGGCAGCACCCCGATAACCCACCGGTTCCCAGGGAGGAGGCACAAGGGGAAGGGGGGTGTATAGCCTTGGAAGAAGCTTCCTTCCCCCCTTGTAAACAGCCCCTGGAAACCCAGGAACTGGAAACAAAATCTCCTACCCCTGAAAGTCTGCCACCCAAGGAGCAGAGAGGAGGTAGGAGAAACAAAGGACCCAAACAGACCCATTTTGTGGAGGAGGTAAAGATCTTCCAATTTGAGGGAGAGGGATCCTCAGAGGATCCTGGGAAAAGGATCTTCTCCTTCAGAGATGGGGGAACTCCTCCCAAAGAAAAATGGGTCCCAAGGGATCCAAATCCAGACTGGGCAGATGTGGGGACTGAGCTAGCGCCGCCTATCATCTCATCCCAGAACCAACAGCAGCAAAATCCCCTGGTTCAAACCCATTCTGGTGACTGCCTCCAAAAAGGGGGGGCGGCCCAGAACCAGAACCAGGGCAACCCACAACGGCTCTGATTTCCAGTTGCCAACTTTTTCTTGCAGATTCCCACGACTCTCCACAGAATTCTGCCCAGATCTCTTCTCTCGCAATGTTTAAAACTAAAAAATTAGCCCACCAGTTGTCCAAAAATATGAATTATCTGTGCCCCCTTGAGGAGAAGGAGGGAAGATACTATGCCCCAGTTCAAGTGCAGGGGCAGGGTACAATTTTGGCACTGGTGGACACTGGATCCCAAGCTACCCTTCTGTCCAAAAGGGCCTTTGATTAACTAAATTCCGTAAGGGGGGAGAATTACCGTATTCCTCTCACCTCTCTTCCTGGACAACTTCAGAACTTTGACGGGAAGGAAATTCCCGTCTAGTGGACTGCAGATTTGGACATTAAAATTGGGTGACACAAGGTGAAACACACGGTCATAGTAGTGACTCCAGAGGGCACCCCTTGTTTACTACAGAATGACCTCCTGAGAAGGTTGTCACCCCTAATAGATTGCGTAAACAAGGTCCTCTGGACCCAGACTAGCCAACCAATAAAATTAAAACAGACTGTCAACCATGTTAGTTTAAACGGCACATGCCACATGGTTGAACAAAAATCTGACCAAGTAGAATTTCACTTCCAGAACAACCAAATTCCAGACGTGACAGTAATAGCTGTAGGACAATAGACTGGTGATGGGGGGCCCTCTCTATTTCTGAAAATCAACCTTCCGTCCAGTTTAAGGTGGTATTCCATACTGGAAGGAAACACTCTGAAATTCTTTACTAATCCACAATCAGACATTCCCACTCCAATAGTACAGAAAGATGTGAAATCAGCTCAGAGCCTGGCTGATATTCAGCAAATTGGGGAGCAGTTGTTCATCCCTGTTCAGTTAAATGATGGGAAGGACTCTGTTCTCGCCCGAGTGTGTGTGAACAACGGTAAGAGCTTCATCAGCAAAGCCATGTTCTGCCAACTCCCAAAAGATCCAGCCATTCCCACATTCAAACTGATAGACAAATGGGAAATGGACCTGGCAGCACCCAATTCCAAACATCTCCTGCTAAGCAGGTGAATGCTCAAAATCTCCATTGGCAACACGAGCATAGTCCATAATTGTTGGCTTGTGCGAGACGTCACTGCTGCCTTTTACTTTGGCAGTGACATTCTCAATCCCTTTGCCATTAGTTTGGACCTAATAAACTTCAAAGCTTGGTCCCGGTTAGCAGATAATCCCATGGGCTTTGATGATCCAGAAAAAGCATTTAGGTCAGCTCAATTGCTACCTTATGCAGTTGAAATTCAGATTAAAGAGGAAGTCACCATCCCAGAAAGGACCCGACAATTCTCCCTGGAAGTGAAAGTTAAAAGAGGACAAAAATTGAAAAACCCTGATGCTTATATTCATCTAAATGTTTCTCTCCAACAGCAAGGGTTGGGAGTAAACCCAACACCATTAGACAACATGGAACATGACACCATTCCAATAGAGGTGGATAACAGCACTTAAAGAGTATTACTCTAGCCACAGGCACCATTATTGGAATGGCGGTTGATGACCGACATGTTTCCATTGATTTAGGAAATTAACTGTTAGGACCAATCCCCAAGGACTGTTTTGACAGTGACAGTGATGACAACACAACACCAGATAGGATCTTTACCCGGCATGGGGGGAGCTTCCTGGAGTACACTTCCTGCCCTTATGGTAAGGAAGATGTGACTTGTGACTTCAGAGGGGATGAGGTGATTTTCCAGGTCCATGAGGGCTGGCTTTCCCACCTGAAGTCTCCAGTCCAAATGAGCACCCTGACCAGGGACTTCTCCACCCAGCTGGAGGAGGCCGCTGAGATAGCAAAACCAGAAGTCTTTCCAGGCTTAAGGCAGATGGTTGAAGAGAGAGTCAATCTAGCTGATGCCTGTGTGACTCTGGAGCAGAAGCAAAAGTTGAAACAAGTTTTCTTGGATTTCCAAGATCTCTTTGCGGTGGACTTATATGACTGTGGTCGAACCGACATCCACACAACAATTCCCACGGACCTTGGCATGACTCCAGTGTTTGTGAAGCAATATCGCTTGCCTCTCGCATCAATGGAGTCCCTTACTGAAATAATTAAGAACCATGAGTCCTGGGGGATAATCTGTCCAGTTCACAGCACCTTCAATAATCCGGTGCTGGGAATATTGAAGCCAAACGGCCAGTGGAGACTCTGCGCCGACCTTAGGGAGCTCAACAAACGGGTCCATACTTCCCGATGGCCTCTTCCCTACATTGACCAAGGGCTGGCCCAGATCCAGGGGTCACAGGTATTCACTGCAATAGACCAGACCAATGGATACTGGACTGTGCCTGTCAGTAGGGAGGACCAATACAAACTGGCTTTTACCTTTGGGGGCCAGCAGTACACATGGACCCGGACTCCCTTCGGATACCTCAACTCCGGCAATGAATTCAACATTTTCCTACACACGGCCATGCCCAACCTGGGTGTGAGGGGTAACCTGGCTTATGTAGATGATGTCCTCATCAAAAGTTCATCTGTGGAGGAACACATAGTGGAGATCTGTTATGTTCTGACCCAGTTGAGGGCCGCCGGAGCAAAACTGTCCTTTCAGAAAGCACAGTAGTGTAGAACCTGTGTTAATTTCTTGGAGCATGAGATTACTCCTCAGGGTCTCTGTCCCCAGGAAAAGAAAGTGGAAGCACTTCAGAAACTGAAAGACCCCACAACTCTGCAGGAACTAAGGAGCCTCCTTGGACTGACTAATTACAGCAGAAAGTTCATTGAAGGCTACGCAGAGATCACCAGACCCCTGATTCATCTCTTGAAGGGGGGGTCAAGTGAGAATGGGGTCCAGAACAATCCGAGGCAGTAAGACAGCTCAAAAGAAGCCTCTCACAAGCGCCTTGCCTAGCTTACCCTGTCAGAAACAAGGAGTTTTTCTTGGAGACAGGGTTTTCTAATACATGCTTGACTGCAGTATTATATCAAAAGCATGACAAGGTCAATAAAGTAATCTCCTATGCGAGCAAAACTATATCCTCTGTGGAGGAAAAATTCAACGATTGTGAGAAGGCACTCCTGGCAACGTGTGGGCATTGAAGAATTACCGCCCGTTTATCCAGGGGGAACACATCATAGTGGAGACTCCACACCAGCCTCTGCAATATCTCCAAAGTGACAGAATCCGGGCCGGAAATGTGAGTATTTCCCAAATTTCTTCCTGGATTCTGTCAATGCAAGGCTTTCCTGTGTAGGTCAGATATGGCCAAAACAAGAAGAGTCCCCTCGCACAAGGTCTGGATGACTTGCATGATTGTGCCAGAGAAAACTGTCTCGAGGACGAAAGTCTAAAAATCAAGGACAACATGGAGGCATACCTCAATTCCCCACACAAAGGGCCTCATTACATGGTAGGCGCTAAGGGATTACCGGTACCGGTAAGGTCACAGGTGCCGGTAATCCCTTACCGCCCTACTACGAGGTCCCTCAGCGGGTCCCGTCCTTAACGCCTAGTCTGACCAGGTGCTAAGGACGGGACCCGCTAAGGGACTTCAGAGCTAATAACGGTACCGCAAATTGCGGTACCGTTATTAGCTCCTTCCCCATTCCCATTGAACCCTCTGGGGGCTCGAATGAGAATGGGGAATGGTATTTGGCATGGGGACTTACCGTTGTCCTCCAGGGTCGGAATGACCCGGTAAATCCCCATACCGCCTACCCGGACCCGGTTTTGGCCAGTTGATCAGCTACGTCATTTCCAGTTTTGTCTGGTCCCTCTACTTTGGAATGACCCTTGATCTTTTTCCAGTAGATGGTTATCCCGTTCGAGGTGACCAGATCATCAATATTTTGGATTAACCCATGTTTCAAGGGTTTGTTATTAGCACATAACATGCCTCTGGTTTTCCAATTAATCAGGTGCTCCACGTACCCGTTCCGTACATAGTCCAAATCTGTGATTATGATCAGTTCGTGGATTTGATGTTGGACAGCAGTGAGGATGGCTTGATGCACAGCCATCAACTCTGCCACCTGACTACTTCGGGGACCAATTTTGTACCCAGCGGAGGGTTCTGGGGACTCATTCACCCATGCATTCCCTACGCCGGCCACCAGTTCTTTCTCCCCGTTGTTGTCAACATGGTAAGAGCATCCATCCACATAGACAGTGGGCATTCCCTCACACTTGTCTTCTTCAAAGACTTTTTGGGGGGAATCAAAGTATGCCTCCTTATAGTTTTTCCGTAATTGCGATCGACGCACTCGGAAAAAATGCAGCGAATTGCAATTTGATTCAATTTCTCCACCTGTCAAAAATAGTTGTCTTTTGCTTGCAACTGCTGAAATTCGTTTTCAATCTGATAATCATTCCTGAATAATTGCTAGTGTTGACCTGAACTAATTCAAAGTAGCTGTCACCTACCCTGAATCTCCTATAGGGAATTTAAATAATTTTTATCATATTTTTCACTTCATTGCAAATCACATTTAAAAGTATTTTTGACTGTTTAAAAGCATACCGGTTACTCTAGGCTTGCTAGGGGGGAACTGGAATTTGTATAGCATTTGTTTGCAATCCTGAAAACTGTGTGCTTTCTTTCCCATCTCTTTATATTGCATGGGGGGGGGAGTGAATTGTCACAAGGAAAAGTGATCATATTATCTCTTGTTGAAACCATACCAGTTTATTTCTGTGCTGCATTCTTTCCATCATATCTTTTCCTTGAAACCATAAAAGTATTCTCTGCTACCTTATCCTTTCTATACTAACTCCTCACTGATTGAAAAGAGTGTGCAATTGTAACATTACCCATTGTTGATCAACATTATATTCATAAGTGTGCTATCAAATATTAATTTATTTATAAAAGTGTGATAAAAATATATTGTTTAATTTTTAAAATAAATCATTTAATTTGCAAAACAAACCTACTTCTTGGCTCAGTGAAGTCAGGGGGATTCAAAGAGAGGGGCGTTATACAAGGGTTTATCATCCAGATTTATGAACTTGTCATAAAAATATATAAATAAGGGCTTCCCTTGGGCATCCCAGACTAGGCATTGACTTAGTTGGAGTGCTGAATTGGAGTCACTAACACACATCCGGCTTCACCATGGAATCACAGTTTGTGACCCTGGCCAAATCATTTTATCTAACTTGGCTTAAACTGCCAAAACTCTTTAGAGTTGAAGGGAGAAAAACAGAAAAGAAAATTACTAGCTTTTAAATATTGTGATGTATTTGAGTGCCATTTTCATTTACTTAGCATCTGCTATGTGTTGGCATACATCTGGTATGAAAGCTCAAGAGATGTAATGTTTGAGGGGTGGGGGACAGTGACACAAGGTCAGGACAATGTCAACACAGTTGTATTTGTGTAAAGTAACTCATTCATGGAGGATCCTTCGTAACCAGGCCATGCACACTGAAAAGTTGACTGATGATTGTTCTGTGAGTCCTCCATCTTCCCACGTCAACCTTTGCTTCCCAGATACTCTCCACCAGTGTTCTGCCCTCAGAGTTTCGGTGTGCATGAAATGAAAGAAAGGACAGACACCAAGCGTTTTGCTGAAAGTTAGAAAGTCCAAGTGGTGGAATACCGGGGGTGGGAAAAGGGGTGTGTGGAGCATGGGAGGAGGTGGATATCTGGGTTTTGATATAGCCAGAGAGACAGCAAACGTGTTTAAAAAGGGAATGAAAGGGATCCACTCTGCAAGTATTTCATGAGTGATGACATTGTGAAATATGGGACCCACCAAAGTAGTCATGTTCTTAGGTGAAAATAAGGGAGTAGCCATGCGCTTTTGCTTAAGTGAAAAATGAGGGAGCTATGGTAATTTTTCTCCTGAAAAGTATGGGCCCCTGAATTCAAAATGGTACCATGGGAAACGATGTGTGAAAATTAAGATGACAAAAAAAAGATACCAAAATAGTAGGCAGAATAGGTGCAACCGACTGAAACCTACACTGCGTCTTGGCCAAAAGGGGGGGTCTTTCTGTCCCAGGGTACTGGAGCATGTGTACACTGTGGTTGCACATTTTATATTTATTGAAAAAATATGGCGATAAGAGACAATGTCACATGCAAGAATTCGGAAATGCATATTATTGTGGAGCTTACTGCTCCGCCTCCATATGAAATTGGGGAAGATAGATCCTTAGGCTCTATGTACCCTGCCACTGAAAACTACACCGGAAGATGTGCATCCTGCGCGCACATCCAAGTGAGTTCCTAAGTGAGCTGTTGAGCTGTGGTTGAGCTGCAGAGGTGAAGGACTTGGCTGTGTTTTTTTGTTGTTCAACGCTTCTAACAAGGACTTATGCGCAAGAGGAAGGTCTGCATATATTCTGGAAGTGAAACGCTGTACACAGACGTATTGAGCAGCCTAAGTTTAACACAGTAATTGACTTTTTGCTACTAGCAAATGGAAGCTTGAAGTGGGCTGGGCTGATTATAGTGGACTGGGTTTAGCGGGCTGGGCTGGGCAAGTGGCATTGAGTCACAATATTTTTGTGTTTTTGTGTTACGCCCACTTACCCGGTTCCGTCTGTCTCTTCCCTTTCTAGAACCGCTGAGTGTGTGTGTGTGAAACCCCGCCCACAACCCTGCAAGAAACGTACATCTACACTGGATGCTGCCCATCCTGCGCGCGCATCCAAGTGAGTTCCTAAGTGAGCTGCTGAGCTGTTTGGCTGAGTGGTTGAGCGGGAGTGGTGGTTCCATCTGGATTCTATGTGAGTGGATAATAATTGTTCATAAATTATACTAATTCACTCAAGATTATCCAGTTTGGTATTTCGACCGACTAAAATATACTGGTTACAGAAGCAGTAAAAACATCAATCCTCGTGGAAGATTCTATTCTTTAAAATCAGATATGCTGAATGTTGTCAGCATGTCTAACTGCGCTGATAGGCAACTACATGTGACGCATAAAGCGATCACTCTTAACCTCTCGCCCGTACCACGATGCACTAGTGGAACTTTAATGTTCCAACCGGATGGCCTGTCAATGCCAAAACCTACTAATAGAGGTAATGTAAGAAACAAGAGTGTGCCTAGTATGACAACTCAGCAAAGAATTGTGGGCATGATGAACAACCCAGGCATACATGCTAGTGTTGGAGGGGTGATGCAAGTTTTATCTGACGAGACTATGTTGGCCTCTCCATGTCTCTTACCAAGGAATAGATGGGGGCATCAGGTAACAAACTTGCATTCCTCGGTTTCCCCTGAACATACGAGGGAGAACCCAGAGGTATCGCTATATGCAAGCCAATGTGAATCACCTATTTGCATTCAGAGCTCGCATAAGATTCAAGCAAGCATAAGTCTAAATGATTCCTCCTTTCAAGCGCAAATTATTCCTTTCTGCAGCCTACGCCTCGGCGTCCTACGCCACTACCGAGAGGAGAGAACTCAGAATCACAGACTCCGATGATTCAAATGGTGTTAACTGACATCAACACGACCTTACTGACTCTCTTCAAGTTGTTTGAAACTCTTGATCTAAAAATCACTAAACAGGCGTCCCAAGTGGACCACATAGCGGCCTGGCTACAAAATAAAGACAACTGGCTGAATTACACCAAACAGCCCCTAGTAGAAGGTGAAGGGAGGGGGGTGAATATTACTCACAGTAGCGTTGTAATTGAGGCTTTAGATAATGACAACAGTCCAGTGATGCTAGAGAATGCTGTTGGGTGTTCTTCGGTTGTGCCTGCGATTGTAAATATAATCAGACCAGTCATGGAGCCGACTAAAGCATTGAACGCCCTCCCGATAAATGTATCATGGAAAGTGTGGATATTGCACATTTTGGTGAGCCTACACTTGACCTGGCCAGTAATTCGGGACAACGAGATTCATATGTAGGCAATGGTGCTAACAAACCACCGCCTATGCATACTCCACTAAATGACCTTGTGCGGGAACTTGAAAAAGGTAAGGCTGTGGCACATCCTTCAGTGGTGCGTTCCGCTCCGAATACTCGAAGTGCCTTAGTAACAAACTTGGCAGTGGAGGATGCCCCGATTTCAGGCGAAAGTAATTCTGAGAGAACAGTGATGTTGGCTGAATTACGAATGAGTGTCCTCCTAAAGGTGTAAGTAGTCAAGATAACATCTCTCAGAGGCCTCAGCAAAGGGAAGTATTGGGTGCCCCTCTCTTTCCAAGATTTCTGGCCAATGAACCTACAAGTTACGATCCATAGGCCAGTCAAATGGAAATGAGACGTGGGACGTCTCGACACTCGCTAAATCTACAATCGGAGTGCCACTCATTAATCCTGAAATGTCGAGAGGGGCCGTACAACAATTATAAACTAAATCGACAAAGTGTTCTCAATATTTTTGGTGACTTGGTTGAACTTGAAGATATTGGGTCCCGAGACATTGCACAAGTAGAATATCTTGCAGACACAGTCACCTCCATTGTAAGATTGTGGATTCCGTCTGGGGAAGTACTAAATGCAATCTGGAAAGTAAAAATCAAATTGTTTGAAATGGGATTTTGAATAACGTTTGGCAATCAGAGTGCAGGTAGTCATACGAGTTCACGAAATGAGAGGAGCTCAGATGTGGCTGGACCCCAGCAGTATAACCACTAATAAATCTCAAGCCACTGACTTTCAGAGTGGCGAGTTGGAATACACGAGGGCATTCCCATCTGAAAGAGTCCATCAAAAGCTTCCCACAGCAATTTGATGTAATTTCTCTCCAAGAGAAATGGTACACTGAAGCCCCAATATGGGACAGCTACGATGTGGCATTATTAGCTGCAAGAACTGGTTTGAAAGGTCGCCCATCATCGGGTTTATTGGTGGCTATAAAGTTAAGCTAGGGTCTATCTATTGAAGCGTGGGAACAGGTAGATGCCTATATCCAACTGGTAAAAATTAAATGTTTACATCATATAATTGCTCGTGTAAATATTTTGTAACCCTTTGGGATTGACAGATTCAGCTTTTTATACAGGATTGACAAAACTTTTGGACATAATTGCAATAACGGTCGAGATCACTGATACTCTAATAGTTGGAGATCTAAACTTAGATTGCATAAATACAACCTCAAAGAGGAAGGCTAAGGAGGTGTCAACCTGGGTTAATTTAATGAAGAATAGAAATTTCTGTCTGCTGAACGGAGCAGTAGAGGGGGACATCCCACCACAACATACTTGGCACTGAGAAACGTGCAAAAGCACAATTGATTACATATATGTAGATCAAATGCTATTTCACAAAACTTGAAATAATACAGCAAACACAAAGTGACCATCATTTGCTGGCCTTACATATACAATGGGCTGGGACTAAGCCCACATGTATGTGAATGTCACAACAGGTGTCTGTCAACACTGCTAAAACAAAACTGAAATGGACACAGGCCAAACTGGTCGAATTTTTGAGACAAGTCAATCGGTACAGTAACTCTCCCGCTCAGATTCAGTATACAGAATTTCTAGAACCATACAAAAACACTATTATACCTTTACAGGGGCGCAAAAATCATATTCATGCATTTGATGCGGAAATCAAACATTGAAAGAGGCATATCGTAAGGAGAGAAGATTGATAATAGCCTCAAACGTCAGTAACATCTCTCAGGCCTTAAGATCTTCGAAATGCAAATATTTTAATTGGATACGAGGCCGACGGTCTTGAGTTACCAAAAAGATAGTGAGCATATGATGATGGCAATAGCTACAAAAAAGTCAGCAGAGATCTGGAGGCTCTTAAACTATCAAGCTGACTGGAAAGAAGCCAATGTGCAAACAAGTGCTGTCCAGGAACAACATTGGGTGAACCATTACACAGCTTTATATGAGGGCCGAGCGTTTAATTCAGCTGATTATATAAATAAAACCACATCAAATTGGCTAATTGAGTGATCCGTAGAAATCATTGAAGATATGATCAAAAACTGAGCTCGCCTAGAGCAACGGGTCCCGATGGCCTCCATGATGCTTTGTTTAAAGAAGATCCTCAATATTGGGAAAAAACGCTCACCAAAAAATGTAACCAAATTATGGTAAGACGTAGATTATCGGATTCATGGAAACATCCATCATAGTTCCCATATACAAAAAGGGGACCAAACCATACCACAAAATTACTGTCCAATCGCGTTATTGGACACGCCAGGCAAGCTATTCGCAAAATTGGCCTTGCGTGATTTCAATGCGTGGACAAGGTCGGTTGATTGAGAGACCCCCAACAGACAGGGTTTGTTGACGGATTAGGTACAAATGTCAATCTCCTCTCTCTTAATGCAATAAAATCACATTGTCACTCAACCAATCAATCACTTTTTCTTGCTTTTGTAGATTTACACGCAGCCTTCGATTCGATCTCCTGTGTACTACTCATGGCTAAACTGCAGAGAGATGGCTGTCCTCCTGCACTACAGGACATTATTCACACATTCCACTAAGACACCTAAATCCGCATCTGTCTTACCTTGGGAGGGCTCTTATCGCCCCCAATTAAGACAGCACGCGGCCTCAAACAAGGTTGTTTATTAGCCTCTGCAATCTTCAATTATTTTATATATGGCCTACAACACATCTTTTTAAATATACTGTCTGACTCTCCAATGCTTAATGGCAAACCCATCACAAATCTAAAATATGCAGATGACATTGTGCTGATTTTCAAAACCCTGGTAGGACTGCAAAAATTGCTTGTGGAATTCAATTAATATCTAGAGTTGAATCAGTTAACAATTAGCACAAAAAAAAACTCAAATAGAACTATCGCGATAGGTACCTGTGGTCTATCAATCTGACCAAACTTGAGACAGTCAGTGAATATACCTACCTTGGAATGATTATTATGGGTGGGACTAATCCAAAGAGGCAGACGGAGAGCATTGAAGAGAAACTAAAGATGGCAATATCCCAGGCGAAAGTTATATTATTCCGTTATGGCAAGTTTACAATCAAACCTCCAGTTTTGTATTGGAAGATTAAAGCTATCCCTACAATTACATTTGGTATTGAAACGTTACCAATCTGGCAAATACCACATTTGGGAAGATTAGAAGCCAAGTCTTGACGAGCAGTTTTTCACTTGCCTCAATGTGTGCCAGGGTCGTGGCTTCGATACAAACTGGGCCAAATTTCGCTTCATGCTCTCTATCTGTGGTGTCTTTGTGCCCTTTTTCGAAAATGTCTTATAGGATTTCAATCAACTAATATGCTGAATGTGATTGCCACCTATATGTTTTCCTCATGCACCAATTTTTCTAAACTGTGGATAGATAAAATCTATGCAATTTTAGCGGATGCTGATATATCGATTGACATGATCATCAGAAATCCAGACAAGGCAAAAACATTAATTTACAGATGCGATTGGATAGCCATGAGAACACAATGTCTAAAATATTGCCAACAGTGCAAATACAGGTTTTGGCCAAAACATCTTAACGTGACCGAATCCTAATTGCTAAAATCACATTCTGTGGCCTTTAGAGCAGCTTTCCTAGGAGTGTGATTTGATTTATGGGCAACTAGGCAAGTACAAGCACGAATGAAGCTAATACCTACTTCCTAAAGTTTTTGTAGATTTTGCGAAAATCAGAATGCAATAGAATCTATTGAGAATCTCTTATGCCAGTGCCCAAAGTTAAATAATGTAAGGAAAGCTCAATTTGTAAATGCAGTGTCGTTGTTACAACAAGTTGACCAGGGTCTTCATTGGTTGTATCTTTTATGTTCAGGTAAAAACGTAATACACTGGGCGACTGTGAACTTTTTACAATCTTTGAATTTAGATAATTTCAGCACCACTTACCAAAAAAAAAGAGACATTTGATTTTGCCTTTTGTAATTTGTTTATGGTTGCTTTTGTAATGTTTTATGTTTATGTTATAAATTTTGAATTATGAACATTATGTTTTAAATTTGTATAGGAAAAAAATGTATTTTTATGATCATTGTAATCTGTTGAAAAGCTGTATATTGCAGCTAATACAATAAAAACATTTTTTTTAAACATAGTGTTTCTAGGAGCCCTGACATTATTTTACAGATGCATGTGGACATCTTCTTGCATATTTTTCCTTTCACTTTTTTCACCAGTTTTAGCACTTTGAGGGTGTATTTCCATTTAATGCAATAACTTATATTACTATTTCCTACATTTCGCACAGGTTTGTGCTCAATATAGGTTATCACTGTTTGTTTTGAGTTCTGTTTGAAGATACTGTTGAGCATAACTCTAGGGTAAAAGGATTTAAAACGAAAATCTGCTCCTTGTATTTCTGTGGGAGATGTAAAGGTCAAGCTGTATTGTCCCAAATTACCCAATGTCAGGCATGGCCTGTGTATTCGGGTTGCATTCTGGGGCTTGTAGTTTTACTTTTTCTGTTAGGAGTATGTGGCTAAAATGTAATATCTTGATTGAGTAAGTTCCGGTCACGTGTGGCAGTGACCAGCTATAGATATTAGCTAGTTAATATCGTGTGGAAAGTCCTTAACTTACGACTGTCAATATTTAGGATGTGACACAATCCCCAATTTAGAAGTATACATCACCTTCTAAAACTTTTTGTTTAACCACTCTGATTCTTTCTGGAAAGGCGGCAGAGTGTATGTATGACTATTTACCACTCCAAATACCTGCGTTAATATTTACATAAATTAAACATTCTTATTGTAAAGTCCATTGCATTCGTTACTTATTTTTTTTTTTTTAAACTATACAGGTTAGAGATGAAACGTTTGTAAAATCAATGACCCCTTGCTTAGGGATAATATTGTTTGAAGAACATTTACAAAGTATAGCAGTTATGTGCAACAATAAGGACATTGTGATTTTAGAAAAATGCCACATACAATGTTTACTCTATTAAAAAGGGCTTTCTATGTGTTAGAAACATAAACATAGCTGTTTAATTTCTGCATGCTGTGTATTTGTGAAGTTACCTAGAAGTTATTTGGTGCCAGAAAGCAGAGACAGGAGGGCAGTGTGTCAGGAGTGCTGGCCTATAGCGAGCAGTGCAATAGTTTAAAGTAGGTTTTACAGCTATTAACATATCAGTGTTATAGTTGGCCATTGTGTTTATGCGCCCTCATTTGGAGACAGTACTAGCAGTTCACTCGCATGTGGTGAAAAGGAGCCACACCTCAGATTCCTGCAACCATCCAATAGGAGGTCGGACCAGGATATTGGTATTGCAGTGTTGCTATCTTCATAATTGATTATTTTAGAGGTTCAGAACATTGTGCACTACAATTTGAATTGTCAGCTGCTGCAATGAAGATTTGATCACATATAGGCAATGATACACCTGGGCAACACATAGCTGGTAAACCACATTGCATAAGTCTACCCTTCCCATGTGAGGCATGCTATGGCTCCTGTGCATTTTCTATAACTCTATATTCTTACAAATGTTTTGGGATATGTCTAGGCACATTCCCAAAACAGAGTAAATAACAAATGGGTATGTTGATATAATGGTGTCAGTCGGATTGAGGAGTCAAGGGTTATTCCTGGTGTTAACCTAACCAGACTTTGGGCTATTGCAGTAGCCAAATAGCTATCATAATTTTCAATTTGAATGCTTGTTATTTTAAACCAATTGAATTGTTTTAGTTATATGGCCGGATTGAAAGAATAGAATTTTGAATTGAAAAAGCCAATCGGAGAAAATACAATCGAAGGACAATTATTCTCATACAATCATTATATTCAACCCTAACATACCATTAAGTGCTTACCCATCTTGCAGGTCCATCTGACTCATGCCAGTGCAGGTCCTGCCCGATATGGTTTCAATTTGTGCATTAGCTCTTCTAACGTGACATGTGGTTGTGTTGCTGTAGAGTTCATTACATTTTCAGATATATCACTGAATACACCTCTAAGAAATGCACGTATGCTCTATTTGATATAAAGTGGAACACAATTCTTTTACCTATCCCTACATACATTGTAGTTGATTTCATGCCAGCAATTCTGAAAACGTTTATTGAGGCAAAGTATAGCAGACTTTAAATAAAAACACTCACATGCTCTTCAAAGTGTCATCTAAGATTACTTGTGACAGCAGTCAAGTTCAATATAATGCATTTGGGCAGCAGGTTACCTGTTCAGGTTCGGCTTGTATTGTATTCACAATCTATTCAGGCATTCAAAGATGGAAAAGGAGAGGTTTTTAGAGGATCTGATGGCTCTATCATTGTGTATGCTAATTTACTTTGTCTTCTTATTTAAACACTGAAGCTACCCATTGAGGTAGTGGTATTGAATATGCAACTCACACACAGAGAAAGGCCCTTGTTTCCATTTGGCAATGCATTAGCAGATCAGATAGCCAAAAGAGTGTTGACCATGAATTTGGTTTTCCCTCACTATTGGAAGAGGCGTTACTGGTAAGTACTGATTTTGATGTTGATTTTCTGTATGCCCATCTATTTTAGCAGATTTAATAGAGAAACAGAGCCAGGCTCCACAACAGGAAAAGGGCATGCGGCTATGATGAGGGTTCGGTATGAAGTGTCATGATGAAATATGATAACAAAGTCACAGGTAAAGTAGAGATACTTTAAAGTTTGCTTTTGATTGCTTTCGCATAGTTAGATTTTCCAGCTCATGAACCTAAAGAAAGTATAATGTCTGTATTGTAAAATAATTAGGTTGTCCCAGACATGTCAGAGATGATACTGTTTGCCCATTGTATTGCTTTGATTCAGAGAAAAGAAAAGCAAAACAAATAGGAACCGACCACCATCTCACCCCCCCCATGCAATAGTGACTGGAAGGCCCTGGCCCCTGGCCATGTGGTGCAATATTTATAATATAAAAGCAAGGGCTACAGTATTGGGAGATAAGATGAGTGGATATTTGAGTTAATAAGTGCAGCAAAGTTGTGTCTCCAAACAGGTTCTGCCTTATGTCTCCAAGAAAAGTCGCACCCAACAAGAAATTCTGCAAATAGTACACATATTTGCGAGGAAATGGAAGCAACCCAGATACGAGGGCCTATTTGAGATCATTCTAAGTATGTATAGTAGAGTAAAAATTAAAGAGAGGTAACCCTAATAGAAATTGCCAAATGCAGGATGTCAAAGTCTCACTGTATTTGGTCTTATGTGTTGTATTCCTTTTCTGTGATAGTGTTTCTATGATGGTGTCCCTTCAACTGGAAGCTATGTTGTTCATATTGTAAGGTCAGCAGTAGCTCCACAGTTAAATGCCAAATGAAATGTCATTTAATGATTCCAAATGTCTTATACTTTTAGCACAATACTGTTTAAGTGGGCATGTACAATTTACTGGTGTTCAAGTAATATGTTTTTTAGTTAATGTCACTCAATGGAATTTAGGAGGAATACAAGGCACCGTTCTCATTCATTGTAGGGAAGGTCCAAATTTGAAATATTATAATGCCTCCCTTCCAGGCTGTGCTTTTCAACCTGTTTTTTAGTTACCAATTTGAGTTTATGGTGGGGACCAGGAGCTTGGGTGTAGGTAACATTCCCAATATTTTTCAGAGGAATGCGTATTTGGGTTAATAGTATTTCTGGTACTGTTTTTGAAGCCTGTGCAAGTGTATGTCCTAAATATGCTTTTTCACTTACTTGGATGGCTCCTACTGCACGTCCTGCACTGTCTCTGAAACTTCTCATTTCCTAGTTGTGTTACCAGGGTAATGGAACATTTTCCGTAGGAACACATCTGGGATGTGCCACTATCCTAGGAATTGCAGACACGCAGCTAGGCACTGCAGTTCTTATGGATGTCTTCCGGCTCTGCGGAGTGTTGGAATATGAGCAGCGGCCTCCTTCCTGGTTGTGGCTATGTTCTTTAGTTACTTTGGATGCTTCTGTTGTTAATGTTACAAGTCAAGTTCTTCATACTTTCTTTGAAAAAAGTGTCTCCAGTATGTTATTACATCAACACAAGAGAAGTAATTATTTCACATCTTCAACAAGGCTGAATCCTTCCTTTTGCATCCATTCTAGCCATACGTGTTCAGAATGCAGCTAATGCAAAATAGCATCAGAAGAGATGATTTGCAATGATGCAGTTTATCAATGCTTCAGAAGATGGTCTCAATGCCATAAAAGAGAAGCTCAGGGGCATTCGCCTTACAGTTCTTCAAATTGATTGTGCTTTGGACATTTTGACAACATCATCAGGAGGAGTGTGTCAATTAATATGAAGTACTTGCTGTACTTCCATTGCTCAAATGATGTAAGAACGTGGCTGCATGGTTCAAGCTATCATAGTTCTTCGTAATCTACAGAAATGTATATCTGCAGAAAACAATATCACTGGCTGATCATTGAACTTGCCTGGATGGGCTTTATCACTTCTGAAGATACTACTGACTTTTATTATTTGTTTTCCGCTCCTTTAGATCCTGGTACAGGTTTGATGACATGTATTAAGAGATGGTCCTTCTCTTCAAGTCCAATACTTCCTACTTGAGATTCTGAGTCTACACCATCACTTTATTTTCTACCTCCACTTTCATCTTGACCTTTATGTTCTTGTGCTCATACAGAGTGTGGTCATTAGGGTGTGGAGATAGTTATCACCAAAAGGGGAATGAAGGAAGAAATACAACATAAAGCTGACTAGCTTTTAAATATTGCAATATATTTGGGTGCCATTTTGATATACCTAGCATCTGCTTTTTGTTGGCATCCATTTTATGTGAAGGGTCAGGTGATGTAATGTGTGTGGGTTGGGGACAGAGAAACAATTTCTGGGCCTCAAACAGCTTTAGTTGTGTAAAGTAACTAATTCATGGAGGGTCCTTCCTGACAATGCCAAGCAAACTGAGAAGTTGACCGATGATTGTTCTGTTAATCCTGAGCTGGTTGTAAACTATTGTAAACCACGTTCTGCTTACATTTACCTATGTGTAAAAGATCTGCTGACCAGCCTGCAACTTTGTGTATAAATTAACTGCCAATTGAGTTGTTTGTGTTAAGCAAATCCTCCCAGCAGAAATGCAATTAAAGAACCTTCATTTGAAGCATGGGCCTCTTTCTCACACTATTGTGTTTCTCTTTACTATTCCAGCACAGAGTGATCAACTGCTAAAAAGATGGTAACAATGTTGCTCCATCATAACAACAGTGACCTTTCACATCACAAAGTTTGTGTCTCGTGCCTTACTCACAGAAACCTCTTGTAATGTGAAATCCCATAATCCACTCGAGGATCAAAGGGTGGTATCACTCCTGTGACATCATTTCTGTGATGCTGCATTAGGTGATATCAATACATATGCATAGTAAGGGGCCCACAAGTGTGTTGCCTTCATCAATATTGAAAGTCCTCAATCCAGTGTTAACTGTGGTAGTAAGTTTTAGCATTTTAATTCCTATCTATCATGACCTGCATTCAGAGCATGCAGGTGTTTTCTGTGGGTCAGTGAATACATTTCATGGTATTGTTATTAGAAGTATTTAATTGTGTGTAGCTTTCTTTAGTGCAACTGTGCTTTTTCAACGAATTAAACTTGATTTTATTTGACCGCTACAATTGGAGGGACATCAGGAGAAGAGGGAAAGGAA
This sequence comes from Ambystoma mexicanum, assembly GCF_040938575.1. NCBI lineage: Eukaryota > Metazoa > Chordata > Amphibia > Caudata > Ambystomatidae > Ambystoma > Ambystoma mexicanum. The sequence continues at coordinate 1,243,875,954 of NC_090930.1, read as the reverse complement.
ATAAGAATTAGAGTAAGAAGTAAAGGCAGCATAAAAAAGAGGATGCACAGATCAGTGGTCATACACAGAAGTGGCATGCACTAGCACTATTTTCACCTACTCATTTGCTATGGCACTCTATTTTTGTTTTACTCTCTGTTAGTTTCAACTTGCTGAAGTCTTTTTTATCTCATGTTTCAGGTGAACAGGTCTTATTTGATTAACATGGACAAACTGTTCTCTTGTAAATCACCCTCTTTTTAGCAATTCTGCAGACCACAGGTGAAACCTTATCTATAATTCTATATGGCCCTTGCCAGGCTGCAAGACATTTAGAATTGTTGTGTTTCCCTTTCCCGAAGTTAAATGTATATACCTGGTCTCCTATTTCATATTCTTTCACAGATGCCTTTCTATCAGAATATGTTTTTGCGGTGCTATATCCTTTCATCGTCAGGCATTTCAAAGTCTACAATTTAAACGTGTATGAAAGTTCATCAAATTTTCTTTTTTGGGGTGGGTTCTCCCCCAACCCCACCCCAACACCTATTTTTAACTACACCCAACCACTTATCTGCCCTTTCCCATGCCCCAAAACAAATTTGATTAACTTTTGTACACGTTTACATTGCAGGCTTTGAAATGCCTGCCGATGAAAGGATGTTGTACCGTTTTTTCACCATCAGCATATTCATGAATTGTGGACACATTTACAAGGACCTGTTCATTTGTCCTGTAAAGCAAGTGTTGTGGCAGAACCATTTTTCTTCCAGTCAATATTTCATGGGGGCTGAGATTTGTTGATTTAGCGGGCGTTCACCTGATAGCCAATAGTACCAATGGAAGCCGCAAATCCCAACTAGACCCTGCTTCAGATACAAACCTTTTAAACATATCAACTATTGATCTGTTATACCGTTCTGCTCCCCCTGAAGAGGAGGGCTGGTAAAAAATGTGTAATTTTCTCTTCACATCCAAAATGTGCCAATATATTTGTAATCAATGGACTAGTGAATCGACTTACACTGTCTGACTCTATCCTATAAGGTAAACCAAATCTTGAAAAAATATGATTTACAAGTAAAGTGGCTGCCGTTTGTGCACTGCAATCTGGGGCTGGAATGCACTACACCATTTGGACATTAGACAAGTTACTGTCTGCATATATCTGTTTCCCCTTGCTGATCTTTTTACGGGCCCGACATGGTTGATTTGTCAATCAGATAATGGGAGTGTAAAACCCCTTTTCTTTAATGGTGTTCTATGAGTGGGTGATGGGTGTTGAAACTGTGCACATACTAGGCACCCTGTGGTATAGAGTTCACCATCTTGGGACATATATGGCCAATAAGCATAATCTTTTAAAATGTCCAAACCTTTTTGTGAACCTCTGTGTCCTGCAGTTACGGCATGGTGGGCATTATGTAACAACAACCCCTGAAATGACAAAGGAACCACCCATTGTATTTGGCCTGTCACAGATTCTCTAATCATCAGTCTGTCGTGTAATCTAATTCTCTTTTTGTTTTTTAGTAACACTCTCAATTCCTCCTTCCCTTTGCAGGCCTCTACAGTCAGATGATTCTGTTCTGCATCTAACAAATAGTTGGCCTAGAATCAGGTCTTCCTTTTGTACTTTGATCAGGTCCTGATGTGGACTATCAAAACTTCATTTTCTGACACAAGCTTCTCTATGGCTTCAATTATCGTGACATGTTTAAGTGGTTTCTTGTTATAGGTGAACATGCCTTTCACTTTCCAGCCAGGTAAATATTCTACAAAGCTATTTCACTCATAATCAAAATCAATTATTAGAACTATTTATTTCAGTTTATTTTCCAATCCTGTAGATATTGCTGTGTAAATAGCAGCCAATTCTGCCACTAGACTACTTCTGGGACCTATCCTCATGCTTACTCTTGGAATGCTGTCACATCTATACCATATTTCCTATTCCTGCTACTAATTATTTTTCTGTATCATTTTCTACATGGCATGCGCATCCATCTACATACACAGTTGCTTTATGTGGGGATTGCTCAAATTCATTCAAACTTGTTTCTAGCTCTGTGTCATCAGGTGTACATACAGCTGCACAATAATGCAACTCTGCCACTCCTTGAGCAATTGGGCTCTCTTTATTTTGTCCATATTTCAATTCTACAGGAAATCCCTGAAGTGCTAATGTCCCGGAAGTAATTCTTGACTGGGCCAAATTCCCTGATCTGATTCCCTTACTTTGCAGGAACTGTAGAGGCTGGTGATTTGTTTCAGCAATCACCCGCTCTCTTTGTATTATGGGGCGGAAATGTTGTAATGCCCAGACAGTGGTCAGAAGCACTTTTTCGCATTCACTACACTTGGTCTCTACCTGTGACAATGCTTTGCTAGCACATACAATTGTTTTGTTATTCACATCATGTTTTGATAAAACACAACTGACATGCATTGATCTGTAAATCCTATTTCTACAAACAAATCCTGATATTTGATTGGATATGCCAAACATGGTGCTTTCATTCTACACTCTTTTAGCTTGACTAATGCCTCCCTTTGTTCTTTTTCCCACATCCAGGGTACACCCTGCTTCAATAATCTCATGAAAGGTTGTGTAATTTCTGCAGAATTCTCAATACATTTCCAGTTGTAACTTGTCATGACTAATAAACTCTTTAAAACATTTAGATTAGTGGGATCTTTTAGTTTATGAACTGCCTCCACTTTTTTCTTTTGCAGGTTAAATCCTTGTCCTGTCACTTTATGACCTAGGTAGTTTACCTTTTCTTTTTACACCATTGTGCTTCCTGCAAAGATACTTACGCCACAGCCTTCTGTGGCTGGCTAAGCACATGTCTAATCTCATTGAAGTGGCTTTTCAGATCTTCATTTGTAATTAGCAGATCATCCACATAAACTATTGTCACCCTTTCAGCTGCATCCGGGAGGGCCTTGCTCAGAAATATCGTAAACTCACTCCCACTATTGACATACGCAAAAGGTGTCCGGGACCATGCATATTGTGATTTGTCAAAAGAAAATACGAAAACATTTTAAGTATCTTCAGCCAGTGGCACACACCAGTATCGAGCTGTACGATCTAATGTGGTAAACATATTTAACCCGTGAACATGTGCAAGACCCTGATCAATAAATGGAAGGGGCCACCTTGACACAGGTACCTATTTGATTCATTCTCATAGCTCTGCATATAAGCGCCAGTGGCCATTAGGTTTTAACACACCTAATATAGGGGTATTTGATGTGCTTTGAATAGGCCTAATGATCCCTCTAGATTCTACATGTTTGAATATTTCAGCTAGTGATTCCAAACATGTCAGGGGTAACCTATATTAATGCACAAATACTGGTTACCTACCATGTCCTTCTGGTAATGCGGCAACATACAAATCTGTTAACCCACAATCATATGAATCTTTGGCAAAAACCTGTTTGAATTCCATATATACTGACTGAATGTGCTCTTCTACCATTTTCAAAAACTGTAGGAAGTCCTCCAAAGGAGAAACCTCTGTACTTTCCTCTAATCGTGTGGCGGTCTCTCTTTGGATGGTCCTATACTTAAATATTTTGTAACACTGACGTCGCATCAGTGGTCGATGTGAGAGCGAGCGGTGCTCCTCTACTTCTTTTTATTGCATTTTACTGTTCCTATACTTTTATTTTAAAATGGAACTGTTCTGGATTGGTTTTGTTTTAAAATAAAAGTGTAGGAAGAAGTTGAAACTTGTACTTTCAGTGCACGGCACTGAACGTTCCCTTAATCAGCAGGTGCATGAGTTTGTAGGTTTGTATTGTGCGTGGGAAAGGGAGTGGCAATGGGATTTCTGGAGAGCAGGGACAGGTCAGTTAGGAACATAGTTCCACTTCTTCTTTTCGTACACTTCGAAGGGAAAAGTGGTCTACCATTGTCACTAGCAGCAGCAGAGAGCACTGAGTGTGTCCACCACTTCCATTACCAAGAGGCGGAGCCAGTGTCTCACTGTGAGAGACACTCTATACAAATACCCATTACCAGCACGGAGCGCATGCAGAGAAGTGAGTGGAAAAGTGGTCTATCGTGGTCCGTTGTGGGACAGAGTGGGGAGCTCCCCCCTTGTTTTCATCTCTGGACAGTCTACCTTTTCGTCAACGTGCCAAAAAAACAGGTCGACAGAAGATGGCAAGCAGACGGCTGATCGAAGAAAGAACCAACCAGGTAAGGGGAATCAGTGGGTCAGGAGACTGTTGGGGCAAGTTCCACTTTGATCCCGCTTCGTTCGTAAAGAACGTAGAAGTAGTTATCCCATCTTAATCCCCTGGGAAATCAGGACACTGAGATACCCTGTGTGCAGCAGGCGGGCTGTCTCCACGGAGGGTCTGCATTCAAATATCTGCTTCCACAGAGGCACAGTACAACCAAACTCAAAAGTAAACATATGAAATGGCAACCCGCTACAATTTGCGGAGCAGTCCACTAACGGACAACCTCAGGGTCCCGGAATGGGGGTTCCTATACGGGAACATCTACACATCCCGACTGGACTGAACTACCGGGAGGTCCCACCCTCACGGGTGGACCAGTTATAATTAGTGCACAAGTTCACCAAGCCGTCTCCACGAACACAGAAGAAATAGTTACAGACAGACAATTATTGAATCCTCTGTATAAAAGAGGAAACAATTTCACGTTAACTGCTTCTAACATTAAAGGGACAATCGAGCAGTTTTTCAAACCGAAAAGAAGATTAAGAAGCACAAGTGAAATCGCTCCACATGTACAGCGGGTGCATAATCAAAGACCAGGAAATTCCCCAGAGATCAGTCCATCGGGGCACATACCCTCAGGCACGGATTTATTGCAAACATGTGGTCTGTCTTGAATTTCCGCGGTGAATCTGCAGAATTCTATAAACAGGATGAACTCAACGGAAGAGAGTAGTAGCGGACAAGTGAACGCAGGGGAGTTATCTCAGAATCAACAAGATGACATTAATGGCTCAGTGTCGTTGAGCCCAGAGCAAAGAAAAAATAGGTGTGAAGCAACACTGCCAGCATTAAACTTTGTCCTTAACTCTCTGGCCAAGGTGTTCGAATGAATCAAGGGGACGTGCAAACTCACACAGGAATTCTCATGGAGATGGCTAAAGTTATCGAACAGTTGGAATTCTCTATTGTGGGTCTGACTTCAGCTATAAACTGCTCAACTACACCAATCCTAATATTTTTGAAATATGACTTAATAGCACAGAACCTAGAAATGCTTGAGATGAAGGAAAAGATGAACAGTCTATGCGAAGATGGCAAAGTGACACAAAACATCCTGCAAGACCTCAGCAAACCAAGGCATCGAGAAACCGGAATAGAAATGGATAAGGAATCAGTGAAAGCCAACCAGCTATAGATGACACACCATTCTCCGAATCTGTGCTGGAAGAATTCTGCCGACTAGCACAAGCGGCTGTACAAACAATAGAATCTGTACCTGGACTGGAAGAAGAAGGAGGTGCAGCAAGAGACCAGGAAGCAAATGATCAGGAAGAAATCTCAAGGATAACTCCATGGAAAGAAATATCGCAACAGACATTTAAAAGACGGAAAAGAAACAGAGGGTGGAAACAAAGAAACTCTGCATCACCGTTAGAGACAATGGACAGACACGAGAAACAATTTGAAAAACATTAAAGGGAAAAAAGTTAAAAAATCCAATGTAAACAATTTCGTAAATGGTGTGAAAACACAAGAAAGAGTAAAAACTAAAGAAAGTAAGAAAAAAGCAGAGAGCACACCAACTCAAAAAGAGTAAATCATTCTTAAATTTTCCGATAGAAGATTCAAATAAATTGGCTAAGGATAAGACCGTAAAAACAAATTTGAAGGAGAATGGTGAAACCAAAATTACTATAGGAGTCCAGACAGACATTGACACATCCCAAAATAAGGGACGTGATTCAAATAATGGTCAAGCGGGAGAACGTTCCAAGATAGCCGGGAAACTTCTCAAATGGGCACTCATCTTCTTGCCATGTGCCAAACCAGGCATGAAAACATATCCCCGAAACACTCCCGCTTTGAAAATTGCACCAATATTTATTAAAGCGAAGGGGAAAAGATAATCAACGGGGAGAGCTAAATCACTGAATCAAGATGAAATACCATCAAACCAAACAACTAGACCTATGACTGTCGACGAGTGAGGACAAGATCGATTCCACAAACAGCGGGGCAGGTGGCAAAACCAAGAGTGGAGGGGAAGGTCAAATAGATCAAGCCCCATTTGCAGTACCCAGACTCTGGTTTCAAAGCAAAGAACATAAACAATTGAAAAAACCACTGAATAGAGGCAAGTTACTCTCAATACTCAGGAAAATACCGGACCTATACTTGTTCTCAACCAAAGACTATGTGCAATTTCCAGAGTGCCATCAGACATGTTTGGCAGAAGTAGCTTTTGCCTCAAAAATAGGGGCCAAAGCAATCTTATATGTAAAAGAGAAACTATCACAACAAGGTCTAGAAGTCGAAGAATCTATCCCGCAGCTAGAAGCAGGGGAAGGGTGCCTGAGAACCCAAGAAGCACCCACTCGTACAATACCTTCCACACAAGTTCAACAGCAAACAAAAAATGACAGAAATACATCAGACGGCGGGTTACATGTGCTCTGGCCCATGCTACCGGAAATTATCATGCACATTTGTCAGAAACTAGGAGTGGCTCAGACCTCTCTTTACTTGGGACCATATCAAAATAACCAGCTGGAATACAAAATCTGGCCCAGACACCAAAAAGCTATTTGTCTCCAGAATGATGGAGATGCAATGTTCACATCTTTAAGTGAAAATTCCAGCCATAACTTTTAGGCATTGATCAATGCTCCAACTATCGATCAAAAAGGCGTACAGATAAATAGTGTATCAGAACTGGACTGGGTTCAATACTTAGAGGACAAATATCTTGGGCTGCAGGGCATACCCACTTTCAAAGTCAAAGGAAATTGGTCATTAGACATAAATAAAGAAGAGATATATGATTTAATCAGAAAATCCTCATCCTCAAGATCTGCTGGACCCAGTGGCTTGACATACCAGGTGCTCAAGGGGAACATAGAATTGTGAGTACAAATTCTTAGTCTAATCTTTAGGGAAATAATAAAGAAACAAACAATCCCTCCCTTGTGGAAGTCTGCAATCATAATTCCTATTTTTAAGAAGGGGGACCGTAAAAACCCAGCCAATTACAGACTGATCACTCTTCTGGATGTGGAGAGAAAGCTAGTTACAAGCTTGGTGCGGGCACGCCTAGACGAGTGGTCAAAAGAAAACAGCACACTGCCGAAGCAACAAACAGGGTTTAGATGGGGCCACTCGACTGCAATAAATGGAATAGTTTTGGCAGCTCTGACTGGGAACAGCAAGGGAAAAGACACAGATAAACTGTATGGAGCTTTTATCGATCTCTCCAGTGCATTTGATTTAGTAAATAGAGATCGTCTCTGGTCAAATGTTGAAACGGGGGGCAGCTAAATCATTGATTGAAATTCTAGCAAGTTTACATGAGGAAACACAGTAAGAGTAAGACTAAACTCAGAAGGTCACCTATCACACTATATAAAGGTCAGCAGAGGAGTGAGACAAGGCTGCATGGCGGTCTGTTTCTCTTCAATTTTTATCTCTCAGATTTTGGACAAGAGGTGGAAGTTTCCTCGCTAGTTAGTGGTAAGGTAGGTGCATTGGTAATCAAGTGGCTCATGTATGCAGATGACATAATCCTGTTAGACAGGACACCAGTAGGTCTGCAAAGACTACTGACGGACATGGAAACATATATGAAAGGAAACGATCTCACAGTCAACCAAGAAAAGTCAAAATGCATAATCTTCGGGGAGAAACGTTCCATGAGAAGTAACTTCCGGGGACTTTGGGAGGAAAATGTATACCCGTTTTCCAAGAGACAGTACATCTCGGTTATACCTTTTTTATTTATTTCCATTTTTTAAAGCGCTCACACAGCCCACGGGCATCGAGGCGCTGTTACAGAATTTTTGTTGTTGTCTTAGCTGCATATTTATAACGTGCTTAAATACCCAGAGGTTTCTAAGCGCGGACCTGGGGATCGAACCTGTGTTGCTTCGTGTCGTCTTGCTTCCAAGGCGAGCACGTTACCACTGAGCTATCCTCCCAGGACAGGACCTTGTATGTGGTTCCAAACATAGGACAAGTACAAGCAGAGATAATAGCAAAATGTATCCAATTAACATCACAGATGAAAAAGATCCAGGAGATGTACTGTAAATTCTCTATCCTTCCCCTCATAAAGTTTTATTCTGCAAAGGTGATCTCAATTCTCCTCTATGGAATAGAGGCCAAACCACTGGCATGGACCATGGATTGGCAAAAAATAGAGGGAGTAATTTGGAAGCAGGTATTAGGCCTACCGAAAAGCTCTCAAATGGTAAACCTAAGATACAAATTGGGCCTAAAATCCCTGATGTACCAAAATGATTGGAAACTACTTTCACTATATAGATTAATAGTAGATCCTATGAGGAGCACATTATATGAGGACCTTCTGGCTCACGCAGACATGGATGTTTCCTGGCCTCTAATAGAATTGAAAAGTTTGATCAGGAAAACTCTTGTGTACTGTGGTAGTGACGAATATACTCTGGTCACAAATCCATTGAAAGTAAAACAAGCACTGGAAACCACTGATTGGATCACCACTATCGATCAGATGCGTAAATCACTAAATGCTGGGACCTTCTCCAAGTACGATAAGAAACAAGGATATATTCCTAAATACTTGATGAGGTTCCCAGACGTCATATTCAGACAGAACTTTCTTCGAGGGCACCTAAACTTGGTCAAAACAAGTTCCGTTCTGAGTAGGTGGGGACAAGAAAGGAAAGCACAAACTCTTTGTCCGATATGTCACGACCCAAAAGAACAGACATTAGAACATGTGCTAAGGTCGTGTCAGGGTACATGGAAGTTAAGGGTAAAGTATTTTGGGAATTCTGTCATGAGCCTAGATCATCTGCCAGACGTCATATTCAGACAGAACTTTCTTCGAGGGCACCTAAACTTGGTCAAAACAAGTTCCGTTCTGAGTAGGTGGGGACAAGAAAGGAAAGCACAAACTCTTTGTCCGATATGTCACGACCCAAAAGAACAGACATTAGAACATGTGCTAAGGTCGTGTCAGGGTACATGGAAGGTAAGGGTAAAGTATTTTGGGAATTCTGTCATGAGCCTAGATCATCTGCCATCTAGTGCATTCTCAGAGAGGATGTTTGCGGGACATGAAACTAAATTATTCATGAATGTAATAAGAGTACTGGTGGAGACAGGATTCGTACCACAGAAGTTTACCTAATCCATAAGCCTCAATCTACGATCACGGTGATAGCTGCCACCTATCTACTTTTATGACTGAAATTTGGGAATGGTGGAAGTTATATTTTCTTTTAAAAATGTTTATTTTTATTAGTTATTTTACATGTAAAATTGCAATGAAGGAATTTACAAATGGAAACCATTGTTAAACTGTGACCAAACATGAGGAAATTCCAGGACTCTGCGCCATTTGGTGTAGAATTGTGTGTCTTATATTGCTTGGTCTTAAAAAGACCCAGCACCAAGTATATATAGTGCACCCTATATCCTGATTACACGTGTTTCGGGTCGCTGAGCCTTTATCAAATTAGGGCAAATATACGTTACACGGATTGCTCCGTATGCAAAATAGTATATGGGTCTGATCCCAAAGTCCATATCACGTATGATCCTAATCTCACGCGTTGGCTGGCAACTCGAACACCTTTGCGTCCGTATACTTGGTGTTCAGTCTTTTTAAGACCAAGCAATAAAAGACACACAATTCTACACCAAATGGTGCAGAGTTCTGGAATGTCCTCATGTTTGTTCTTCTTATAATTGACGGTTTAGGCTTGTTACCATCTAATTCCAGTGAACTGCGACATAGAAGGATCTATGGTCTTGCATTTTTTACGTCAACACAATAAGCATACAAAGAACAACAGGATTTAGGAGTCGCCTATCGGATCACCCACCTAAGCCTCTCTATTTTGTTTCATTGTTAAACTGTATATGAAATGATGTGAAAAAAAACTGAAATAGGTTATATAACAATAAATATTTAAACAAAAAAGATTCACTTAATTCGAATAGAATAAAATCATTCTGATGACAGCACACTATTTCACTTGACTCATAAGGGTACATAGACTGAACTTTAAAGATTAATTTAGGATTAGAATCCAAGGATTCTGGCAACTCACCCTGTGCAGTCACATACATTTCATGGATGTTTCAAATCACTGCACTATTGAAATCTACACTGTAGAAAGACTTTTGTATTGCCATTCCTATTGCTGAATCTGCTTCCAAATGAATGTCTTGGCACCCTTTATTGTGCACCAAGATTTGAATGGGTCCATCCACAATCTCTATCAGTGGTGTATACTCGCATGCTAACACTTGCTGCCTCATGGATTAATTTAGGCATACAAATGCATCAGAATCTTTTATCTGTTGTCCCTTTCTGTACTTTTATGCTATTGTAACTCGCTTGGCGAATGTGGGAATGGTAACATCCTTTTTCACATGCAGTTGAACTACATATGGTGCTATCTGTGTGCAATGGTAAGCTTGTCTTTTGTCTTCAAATTCAGGTGCTGCTCCACCTAACCTGGACCAAACCTTTTGATTTATAAAATCTAATACCATACACATTCTGTGCATGATATAATTTCCCAAATAAAATGTGTTTTGTGTCCCGCTCACGATACACACATTGTGATGGATACTCTTAGGACCAACAGTAATCTTTAACATGCATCTTCCTACAATTCTTTGTCCCGACTCAGGATCATCTAGGCCAAAAATGTGTTGATTCTTTATTCTGAACTTTGGGATCTCCTCCCAGTCTATTATTTGCTGCAGTACCTTTTCATTAATGAAGTTTCTTTCATGTTCAAGCGCTAAAGTGGTTTCTATCATTTCAGGATGCCCATTCACATGGATAGGAATCCATGGCTGCCCATCTCCCATGTGTATTTCTGAAAGGGTTGCAATGTGTTTTTCTTTTTCTATCTCTGGAGCGATATTTGGTTTGCATTTTTCTTCACTTAGATAAAAACACAAAGTGTTTTCATCTATTTCTGTCTGCCATTTTTTCTTGGGGTCCAAATAAATCTCCAAAGACTGTTTCTCTTTTTCTCCCCGCATTTCATCCTGACACACGAGAATGACAGTGACACTGGGCACACAGCCATTCTGAATATATCCATGCACTGCACTTTCTGATTTAGAAACGGTATGGAATTCTTTTACACTGTTGGTTTGTGTCATCATTTTCTTAGGCTTCAATGGTTATTTAGCCCGGGACTACAATACTCCATTTACCTCATCAATGAGGGGCGACAACCTCTTCAGGCAATTCGTCGACATGATGGATGTGATCAACACTTCCTGTCTCATCCGATGCTTCCCTATCTTTATGTCAACCTCAGTGACACCTTCGATTGGTATTTCTTCCCCATTGAAATTGTGCACAGGACCTTTGTTTTGTCTTACCTTTATGTGATGTTGTGGGGATCTCCCGTCATTGATACTTTTCACTAATTCTTTTGACATTATCGTTGCTTGGGGACCTGTATCAATCAATGCAAATGATTACATTTTTTTCAATAGTAATAGGCGCACAGTTCCTGACTTCAACGTCCTCTAACAGACATACAAAGTGTGCATTTTTGCTGATTTCAGAACTTACTTTTCTTAGCTCTTTTTCACTCTTTGCTAGGCAAATGTGCATGTGAAATTACATTTTTCCCTCCTTTTTGCGCACTACATTTTCAATTTCGTTGTCTATTCGCCTGGGCTCAGAACCCATTTGGAGTGTAGCCACTGACTGCCCCTCTGACCTGGGACCCCCAGTGTTCACACTGCAACCTTTTGACTTGATATTTTCAAAAGTGTCTCATGGCAGCCTGTCAACTTCTGGCGCAAGACACTTATCTGTGCTTTGCATGGTGATTGTCATTTCTGTCCCTTGGAATATCTGTGGTTCAAAATGCTCCTCAGGTGACTGACCTGCACCATCCTTTTGAGCTGCAGTTTCCTCTGTATGGAGCTCAACTGTATTCTGATTATCAAGTGAGACTACTCTAACTGTTTATCCTAACTCTTCGCCTTGTGTTTTATTTTCACATTGGATGCTCTTTTTAAATCTGTTTCTCTGTTCTTTGGGTTTTTCTTGTTCATTTTCCCCTTTTTGTTCTTCATTTTCACACACCTCAATGGTCTGGTTCTACTCTTAATTGAAACACACTCCTTGTTTGTGTGCATTGGAATTCCCTATCTCCCTTTCATTCATTTGTTTTCTTATTTTTAAAGGAGTAGGCAGTTCAGAACTGTTATTGAAAGGTGATTCATGGGCATCTGAGTTTTTATCAGTGCAGGGATTATTAACTATTCACAGTGCAAACATCTACTGGGGAAAGAAGTCAGGTGGGTCAGGGTGAAATGGAGCGCGTAGGTGTAGGTGGCATTGCCAGGTTGCCCATATCAACTGATGCACCGGGAGGTTCCACTGGGTCAGGGACGTCAACGGACGGGCCAAATCTTTTACCGTACACCTTGCCCAAAGCTATGGAGAATGGCCGGGCAAGTGGGGCTGGTGTAGTATTAAACCTTCCCCCGATGGTGGCCCCTTTAGTTGGTGCAATAATGGGGGTTCAGGGACTACCTGGCAGAGTCAGAGAAACAACTTCATCCCTGATGAACGAGGCCACACATTTGATAAACTCCAACCTGATGAGCCCAAACATAGACCCTAAATCAGTGTTAATGGCTACAAGGGTGGGATGGGTAGGCCCCACTAGGAAGACCATTGAGGGTGATTGTATTGGCGTCTCATTTTCCAACCCCACTTTAGTTGGTGACCTCAAACCTAACAAGGGGTCTCAGAGCCAATGGCTCGAAACTTGATAGTAGATTGCTGGGCTTGGATTAATTTTACCCCCAATGGAGGTTGGGGGCAGCCCCATCGGTGGCCCATAGGGAAAGGTCTACACTGGGGGAATCATGCTGGGGAGTAGTGCTGCTTCCCACGTCCCCAATGCGGCATGTATGCCTGCTTGGGTAACTGTGCAGGGAAGTGGCCGCGAACGACAGGGGTGGGTTGAACCCAACTGGACCCTTGTAGCACTGAATAGATTTGAGCCATTATCATCATTGGATAACCAAGATTGATAGGAGGAATTGCTGTGCTCACCCGCAGTGGGGGATTTGGTGAGTCCTTCAGGTAGGGGGTCAGCACAAACTGTGGGGTCACTGAAGTTAAAATGGTATCATGGAACATAGCAGGCTGTAGGAATAAATTGCAGTTGGATGAGAACATGTAATTTTTGAAGTGCCACAAAATCATCCTACTGCAGTAAACATGGGACCTTGAGTTGCCGTGCCTGGATGGCTACGCCTCTTATGGCATCCCTGGCAAAAATAATAGGAGATCTCAGAGTTTTGGTGGTTTGTTTGTAAAGGTCTAGATGTCTTTGTCTTGTAGGGTGGAGATGGATGAGACAAAGCTGGATTTTTTCAAATTTTTGAAGTGCAAAACTTTTGGCAATGATGGGTTCAATGTTCTAAATTTCCATAATAGTCCCAATAAGGTGGAAGGGGAGGTCTGGTCAAAATTAAAGGAATTTGTAGATAAGTATTTTTCGCAGATCCAATGAATAACCAGAACAAACTAATTTGGGGTGGAGAATTTAATGTCAAAATGTGTTGTGGTTTGCCAAAAGATCTTTATGAAACAATAGACAAACACAAGCTAAAGGTTTTGGAACCTCCATTGGAGTATCCCAGGGTTTGTACAAGGGGGCTCCAATTGCATGCCTGGCTCATCGAGTGGGGTTTGTGATCGGTGAACGGTCACATCAATCCGGACATCACTGACCAACGTATGTTGAATAACCATTTGGAATCCTCCACCATTGATTATTTTTATATATCGCTGGAACTGTGAAAATTCATTGTGAGCTTCGAAGTAATAAGAGTGGGGAATAGCAATCATTACCCATTGGTTCTGACTGCTAAGGGTCTGGCCGAAGGGGTGGTGCAGAAGTCCAGCCGACTGTGCAAAGTGGACAGTGATTTAGTATCACTTAGAAGCATTAAATGGGGGGGAAAGCCCTAGGCTCTGGTCTGCATGTGCAAATATTAGCCACCCAACAAAGTGCCTTAATGGGGATAATGGAAAAATCTAATAGCCAAAGGGAAGTGGTGGGTCTTTTTGTGGGCATCCTGGAGGCCCTCACTGGGGGGTTTTAAGTGAAACCCAGACAACCAGCGAGCAATGGAAAGCGAGGCTGGTTCGACCAATCCTGCAGGCTGGCAAAATTGGTCCTTTTAGATGCTTTGAAACATCCTGTGATGGACAGACGCAGCATCGCTCAAGTGTGTACTGACTATCGCAGGATGATTGAGAAAATGAAATTAGAGTTGGAAGCTATGGCCCGGGAGGAATTTGTAGAGGCAATCCGGGTGAACGACGCAAAGGCTTTCTGGGAATTTGTGATGAGTAGATCTTCCAACAAGGGAAAACAAGGTACACAGGGCACTCATGTGGGGGCAGCCGATTCGGTTTCCTATTATGGGATTTTGTATGATGATGGGCGTGCAAGAAAGGCAAAGTTGACTGGGGGCGTATCTTTATGTTTTACTTTGGATGAGGTGGTCAAAGTAATAGGGGCCCAGTCATTAGTTCGAGCACCTGGCCCGGTTGCCATACCGGTAGATCTCTTCATGAGTAAAATTGATTTATGGTCTCTGGTGCTGACCTTGGCCTTTAATGCTTACTTTAGTTCAGGGCATAATCCAACATCCTGGAAGACGGCAACTATCTTTCCTCGCTACAAAAAGGGGATATAACCAAACCCTTGTCGTATCACCCCATTTCTCTTTTGGACACTACTTTTAAGTTCTTTGGTCGGGTCCTGTTGGGCCATATATGGTGGTGGCTTGCTGAGGCGGAGATCATAACTGATATTCAGTTTGGTTTTCGCCCTGGCTTGGGCCCAATGGAGCAGGTACTAAATCTGTATCTTTTGGTTTCCAATCGTGTCTTCTGCAAGGGTGAGGTAGTCTACCTTGGGTTCATGGACTTAAGTACGGCTTTCGACAAAGTCGATCGAGTCAAGTTGTGGGCCGTGCTTGAGTCTTTGGGCTCCCTTGTGGACATCCTGTGAGTGTTGTGGGAGATTCACTCGGACAATAAAGCCAATGTCCAGTTTGGGCCGGGGGCAGGTGTACACCAGTGGTGTGCCTTGGCCCCATACTCTTTACCTTATATATAAATGGGCTGCTGCATGCTTTGCTGAACACTGGTGTGGATTACCTGTGATTGGGAATAGGCCATTCTTGGTTCTGGCATATGCCGATGATACAGTAATCATGCCCAGAACCCCAAGGGCCTTGCAGGCCCTGGTTGATGCATATGCCTCCTTTATGACCAGTCTATGTCATAACATTAATTCTACTAAATCAGCAGTGATGAGCTGCTGTGGAGGTACAACACTTATTAAAATGCATCCCATAGTCTGTAAGGGGGAAGTTATCCCAAGGGTGGCTGAGTACGATTACTTGGGGGTCAGATTGAGACCCTAAGAGGAACGGCGCATGTAAAAAAAACAGTCCCTGAAAATGTGCCAATACTTGTTTTTTTTTGTGCATTTTTCTGCCAATTGTAAGGGCCAACACTTAGAATCGACCCTTAAGGTATACTCCATGCAAGTAAAACCAGCCACACAATATGGAGCAGCTCTATGGGGGTATTGCAAGCCCGGTGACATGCAGGCCAAGGAAAATCGTTATTTCAAGAGGCTTTTGGGGCTTCTTGGTCATTCTTCCTATGCCTCAGTGCACAGGGAATTGGGGATAACCTTTCTGGAGGATGACTGGGCGGTTTCCCCAAGCATCCTATGGTTGAGAATATGGTGGAACAAAAATGCCACGTTATGTCACTTTATAATGAAAGGAACATTGAGCAGTGACCTGTGGCATAAATTACCCTGGCTGAGGTCCGTAAAAGAGCTATTGTGCAAGACGAATGTGCCGGCCATGCCATGTTCCACCATGTTGCTAATACCGCAGGAAGTAAGATTATTTAAGGACGTGGCAATCAGGGTAACCAGGGCTAAATGCATCAATGTAGCATCCGTGCCACAAGCAAGGGATAGTCTTCACCAGTCTATATGTGGGACACCTACTCTGCAGCCATATCTTGCCTGGGCCAGGGAAAAACATCAACGCTGGTTCATTACAAGGGCTCAATTTGATTGCTTACAGCTGAGAGGTAATACAGTGAACTGGGTGGGTTACCCAGATGATTCAACCTGCCCGGTGTGTGAGGCCTGAACAAACATTTTAGCCATTTCATCTTGTTTTGCCCAGGCTATAAGAAAACAAGAAAACAGACCATCCTGCAAGTTTTAAAATGCACAGATTTGCACCAATATAGGCCTTCAATGTCTTTCCACTTAAGGGCGGAAACAAATTTGATGGCCAGGGCCCTGCTGTTGTATGTGAAGGCTGCCATGTTTCACAGAAGGTTTTTTTTTAAGAGAACAAGCTGCTGTATTTTAAAATTATGAAAATGTGTGTTTTACAATTATGAAAATGTGTGTTTTACTGCTATCCTTCTTTTTAATTGATTTAATATGTAATGGCGATTGATTTATTTAATTTGCATCAATGGATTATGTTTTATCTCTGATGTTATATGTATGTGTTTGATGAATATTTTTATTCAAATAAACATTTACAATCAACTAGTCATTTATTGTCAGAACAAACAAGATAACTATGGCATTCTGCACCTTCACTTGGTTGTTGCTTTTGATCTGCACATCATTTTATATCTGTTCAGACAACATTTTGACTTGGGCATCTACACAATGAAACCAGTCCATGTCTCTGGTTCCTCTCTTTGAGTCCTGGGCCTGTAATGGTTAAATTCACCCAGATTTGTAGTACCTCTCAGGCGATTAGTTTCTATGTGTGTAACCTCTGAATTCTTGTGACATAGAAGAACACAGAGTGACCATCCTTTGACCATGGTCGACTGGTGGTGGCGATTGGTTTTATTGGTGCGGGACATAGTTCATATTTTGTCTTTCCTTTGGTGGGAATTGTCCCCTTTGCTGATTTCCATTTCAATTAATCTACTCACATAGGTTGGTTTTTCTTGGTGGCCATACACCATCGTATTAGGGTCAAATTCTAGTCTGAGTCTCTAGAGACTGGTATCGGTCACTGTACATTTGATTTTGATTGTAATTTAGACCTGACATATCAGAGTGAAATCCTACCATGGGGGTGTTACTCAGATGTCTAGGGCTAATGTAAGAATCACTATTTCTGGGATCAACTGATTGGAACATAGGAGTTAGGGTGATGTCATGTGTGGAGGCATGCCCCTTTGATTAGGTGTCATGAAGTTTCTTGCCTGAATCTGGACTGATTCAAGCAGCATCTTTACAGATTTTACCTCCATAATCGCTGATGCGGGTGCTTTAGATTTTGGTTTTGCCTTCTTACTCTTAGGTCCTTCCTCCCTCTGACGAAGATAACTTCATATAGCTTGGTCCACTGCTCTATTATCCATTCTAGTGGCTTTTCCTTGTCAAATTCACAAATTAACTGGGATATCATTTCTTTTTGGAGTCTATAAAAGTATGCGGTTTTCAATTCTATAGAGTTAGGGTTAAAGGCCATATCAAAGCTTGAACATATTCTTTTCAAATTTTGAAGGTATTGGCGAGGGGACATATCTGGCTTCACAGTCATAGTAAAGGCAGTTTTTTTTGGCATCCTATATAGACTGATAAGGTGAGAACTGATGTCTAACCACCTTCTCAAAATCCACCCATGACAAATGTTCCTGTTCATTGAGAGCCTGAATAACACTAGCAGCTGCAGAATCCAGCGTTATGTGAAAGTACTGTCTATATTGTTCCATAGGTATCTGGAGAGCTTTAAAATACATTGTGAATGGTTTCTAAATTGTCTTCCATGCAGCAATTGCCTCCGTTTTTGAATGGTTTAATGAATGTCTTGATAGACTTCATGATTTTGATATGACTACGTGGTGCATTCGGGTGTGTGTCATTTTGTCACTCATTTCTGTTCTCTTGTGGGTAGGAATGATTGTACCTATTGGCTGGTGACTCATATCCCACCACTGGGCTATTACCAGGACTGGCCACAGGACCAGCTGTTGATACATTGTTTCCTTGTACAGAGCTACGATTGATTTCAATTCTATTGAATGTAGTGCCTTGTCGCCTTTCCTGAGATTTGAGACAAATTATTTGCTATTCTAAGTTCGTACACTGTCCATGAAGCTGTTCTGTCTCATGAAAGGCACCATAATTCTCATCCCTGACCTTATTGATTATTGCTTGCAATTAATTGATCTGTGCTTGACATTGATTATGTGTCCTGTACGTTTTGTCATTTTCTTCCAGTAATTTGAAAATCTCCTGTTCCATAGCCCGGAATTCTGTCTTTTTCCATGTTATTTTCTCTATGGGTTTGTATTTCCGAAAAATACAGCATCTTTGTCTTGCCTTATTTCTTCTAAAAATCGCTTTTAAGTGTGTTCATTCTTGCTCACTCTCATTAAATTGTTTCTCTTTCTGAGCCAATTCGGCTTTTAACTGCTGCACCTGATGAAATTCATTGTCCAAGAAGCACTGTAACTTGCTTATCACTTTGGTGTCATTTCCCTGCATCTTAAGGATCTACGCAACAAAAACCACAACATTACATACAATATCATAATGTAGTTTGTCTCCTCCTTGCGGTCTGATGCTGGGAATAACTTCATGAGACACCTGCACAATGCTACCTTCATCAAATATTTTTCAAAGGGCCTCTTTTTCTACCTCTGTTGTAAGACTGTCATTCCATATTCAAATTTTATGGAGACCAAACCGCATGGCCAAAAGCTTTGCCTCAAGTTAGTTAAAACTCATCCTCGATTTGGGACATGGTGACACTATTGTGTGAGTCAAAGGATCACACATACATCACTAATTCAATTAATGGGTGCAAGATATGGTTATGCTTTAGAATGCAATGTCATGCCCAGTAACTGTTTATAGTTTCCCAGCCAATGCACCAAATAAGTCAGATATATATTTTGGGGGTTTACAACTATCACTTGTGGTATTTCTATTATGGTGGTATTTAGTGGTAGCTTCGAGCAATAATGTTGTAGTAACTTGTTGGGATATTTTTACAGTAGTGAGATGGACTTCAGAATATTGCCTAATATCTCTTTTTACCAGGGTCACTCACCAAACAGGATACTGAACTTAGTACAACTGGATCAACGGTTTCTGCTTCCTCATGGAATCTTATGTACGATGCCACAAATATGCCCTTTTGGCTGAGTTTCAAAATACACTGATCATTTCACAACAAAATAATTGTACACACACACACACCTCTAGCACTTCTGAAAACCCCTTTTACAGAAAAACAATTGATCTTATGTTTTACCACATGTGGTAATGTGAACTACTGCCTGCGGTATAATAGGCTTACCACCTGTTGGACCTCACTCTATGTGCTAACAGCAAATCAGACACATGATAAAAGTACAAACTGAATGTATTTATTTTCTTTTGTGGCTTTATAAAATGTTAAAATACAAAAAGTGTCCAAACAGTGACATTATGCAGCACCATTTTACAGTGGCATATATGTGAACATACATAAAATGCATTTCATTAGAGAGCTTGCACACATTAAATGGCTTTTCTTATAATAAGCTTCACTTACACATTTGCTGCTGGCTGGCCAGCGCACATTCTGACGAGGAAACCTTGAATGTGTCTATCACAATCTTTAGCAGTTAAGAGGCTGACATTTAACAAAGGCTCACTTCATAAATGGGAATCCACGGAAAATATAGAGTGTGAATTACTTTAACAAACAAACAAGTTTCTATCATAAAACCTGTAAGTATTTTCTCACGTACAATACACGCTCCTCAATTACTGCATAATCGCCTACATTTGTTGGTGATATCTCTGTCTCAGGTTGGCATGGGAATCTGCATCAGCCTTCTCGCATTTCAGCCTCAGCCCCGTTACTTAGATAAGGACTGCTCCAAGATCAAACGGCCCTCAGCCCTGAATTCCACCTGTTTGCCAGCTCCCTGAACTCTCCCAGCACTCAGATGTCTGACCAAGCTACACCCACTCAAAGCCCTTTTAATAGCTCCCCCTGTCACTCAAGGGAACCCCTCCCCTTGCAGATCATCACACACAACCCAATCCCCTCTGTGTTGTTCCTCATTGTACTAACTGCATTTCTGAAAAATAAATGTAACATTTCTCTTTGCTTCCTGTTTCAACAATGCTTCGCCTCTGCAGAGTGGAACTTCATATTTATTCAACTTACTGCACACACTCAGTCTGCACATTTGAATTCCATTTTACAAAGCAACATGCATTTTCAAAAAATGTTTTCAGGTTATTTCCACACAGACTCATTTGCACTAAATGTTATTACAGGAAATGTTACTGGGGTTGGATTAGTATGTCAATATCTTAGTATTAGTTATAATGCAAATCAGCCAATTGAAAAATCATCCTGAAATAATATGCAATTTTAAGCATGTTCTCTGTGCATTTTCCTGATGTGCCTTATGCATTGGCAACCATGTGTCTTGTGCATTTCTGACTGAGACTCACACTACAGCTACATATGTTACATGTGCACTACAATGATGAGCCCCTACCATTCAGAGCCCCTGCAATTCAGAGCATCCAGCTTCTCCTACAATATCCTATGTCAACAATTCCCCCATCCCCACACTTCTGTTTTCAGGAGTTATGTCCTTGGGTAGAGGCACAGAAAAAGAGTGGTCAGAGAACCAGGCAGAGACAGAGAGAATAGAGAGTGAATGAGAGAGATGATTGTGAAAGGCCAAATGCATCCAGAGAACTTGCAGCAGAACTTTATACTATGGTACAACCACAAAACGTTTTAGTTATCCAACATGTTTGTTTGATCATGCATATGTCTAGAAGAACAGACTACTTGGATTCTGTATGCATCAATCAGGTACAAAAAGTTTTCAACTGCACTTAAATATCTGGGGGCTATACCCTGCACCCACATGAAGATCTTCTTGCTTCTAGGAAGAACAGAGTGGTGGGATATGATGGAACCGAGGAGGGCAACCCAATGATATGTGCTCAAAGAAATAGCTGAGTCTGCTGGAGGCATCTTCCCAGATCTTCGCAGGGGACATCTTGGCAGAGCAATCAGTGGTTGGCTGGAGATTATACCTCAAACGCTGTCAGAACATTGGATAATGTCACCAAGCTGGTAAAGCCAAGGAAGAGACTGCACAATTAGAGGTATCTTTAAACTTTGTGTGAAGGATGCCATCTTGATTTTTAATAATAATAAAATGATGCAGGTAATCTATCTCAGAAAGGGCAATCTGCCCGAACACCGCCTCAGAAAGCACAATGCTAAAAGCATAGTGCACAATTATGCCCTGCTGCATCTACCTCATTCAGTGGTACAGCGCAGGTTCAAAGTTTGAAGGTTCCCTGTTTGAAAGCCGCCTTGACACCAAAGTAACTGCAGGCAGAGATTTCATTTAAATCTACACCTCTGATCCAAAGCCATAAAAAAGCATGAAGAACTATCCATCTGGTGGCAGGGTTATCTCTCATGTCTGGCCATACTAGTGTTTTTAAATTGTACTCGTAGTTCACACAGTTATTATAGCCATATCAGACGTGCATCATGCTCATGTCAACCGTAGGAACACAGGCCTTCTATGGAAAGCTAAGAGGACTCTTGCCAGTCTGTCTGTCTCTATTCAGCCAGCAGGACAATGTGTAGGAACGCAGTGTGTCTCTTTGATTATTTGCGAGGTTGGGTGACATCTCTCCAGCTCAGGAAACTATCAGCAGGAGCAATCCTTCTTCAAAAGAGGCACACCCACAACAAAAGAGGAAGCTTTACATCAGGGTGTTCTGCACTAAAGAGCCTTTCAAGCTATAGGCTCTGGAAAGGGGAGGGAAAGGAGTGGGATGCGAACAGTCAGACAGAGAAGGGAATGGAGGAAGGAATCCTTTATCTAGGTTTTCCGTGGGTTCGCTTTCCTTCCTGTATCCTCAATTTAATGCAGAACAGAGCACGTTGGGTATGATGAAAGATGGTAAAAGGCAATTGTATTCTTGATGTGGATTGGTTTCAATGAAAACCACTCACACTTTGCGCTTGGTCAGTGCATTTAAGCAATGCCCTTGGAAATATTGTCCATAAAATTTATATCACAAAGTCTTAAATCGGATGCTTGTGAAAAAGTGTTCTGCTAGTCTCAAAAAACAGCCAACATGTGTTTCGACAAGATGTTTTTCTCAAGGCTTTGTGTCCATGTTTTACAAACAGATTATACAGTAATAAGTACAAGCATAATGTTTGATTCACATCAACTAAAATATATTAAATGAATTGTCCAATCAATAGAGAAAATTAAAATAACACATGACAGACACCATAAATAAAATGAGTTCACATTGTTTGTAAATAACCCAAAAGAGAAGGGTTCTGGGAAAGAGGAGATAAATATATGGATGAGAGAGATTATTGTTCATTCAGTCTCCATATCGTGTTGGGTATCGTTCACATGTATATAGATTCGATAGGTTATTGCTCATACAATTTTCATACCATGGTGGGTCTCAGTAGGCACTGGGTGTGCACTCCTCCCTTATAAATCCCGTTCATTGTGAGTCACCTTTAGTGGTATTGCTCCAAAACTGCCCATGTTTATTCCACATAGATAAGTGGTGTCACTATTGCACCCAAGATGACTTGTGCTTCCCCCATTTACATTGTGACTTTGAATTACTGACAGATACTATCATCCCCTGCTGGGTCACTTGTATTTGGGAGTGCCACTATATTGGTAAAGGGTGGATGAGGCATGACAAATATAAACTGGTTAGGGACTCATCCAATACGTTATTTTTGTTTATGAATAGTCATGTAAAACAAATGGACAGGAATATATATATATAGACCAGCATAAGGCATTGTGCTGAATACACTCTAATTACAATTGGTCAGATTTACTGTGCTAAATAGTTTAAATCACAAGATTATTAATATAATAAATGGAATAAGAGCCTCTCCTACAGTTGTCCTCTTTTGTTCTTAACAGTTACAAATACTAGTTACAATAAGTGTTTCCCTCGATGGAAGCTATTATAAAGATACATTCCATTACTCATAGCCCATTATATAGATGGCATCTTAAGATTCTCTTAATTAGCAGTTATCCCTCTCTATATACTTACTCAAACAATAAGAGAAGTGTCCTGTAAGGATTCACCTCTGATGCGCTCGGCGTGGCCAGCTCGCAAAGTAGCCATCAACATATTGTTATCGTGTTCTCGGCTGCCGCGCGCGGGCGTAATGACGTCATCATGTCTTATAGCGCACAGTTTCCTGGGAAATGTGGTCCGAAATGGAAACCATGGGCCAAAATGTATGCAGATATAATGCACCTTTTTCATATAAATGCATATTTTTACTCATTGGTCCTTAAATCATAGGGTACATGTAAAGATTTTTGCACAACTCTACCAAGTGAACAATCATATATGGTATGGTAATGCAATATAGATAGATAGATGTGTACAGATGCTAGGATCAGTTTTGATGCACCCTTGTCAGTTAAAATATTTAGTATTTACCTTAATTGTTCTGTTCTGTGCCACTAGACCTATTATCAAATGCAACGTGCAAGTGAGAAGATATAGATAAATCTGTGTACAGTTTATGCCAGCCTCCAAACAGGACAACTTGTGTCATATCTCATGCCATAGGCTCCAACTAACAGATCTCATAATGCAGTAGTCTTCTCACAGAAAAGCATACATCGCATGCTCCTTGTTGAGTCCTTCTGTTGTACTTCTAAAGAGGCATATACATTTGGCCTCCATCTGGCGTGATTCCAAAGTGAGGTCACCTCCCTGTTTGTTACATTTAGCTCTCATGAATCCAATGAATCTAAACTTGTGTTTGTTATTAATTTGGTGCTTGTCTTGCCAATGTAATGCTAAAGGCAGCTTTGGGTCCCGACTGCTAAGGTTGGCCAAATGCTACCGAATACGTGTACAGAGTTGCCTGATGGTACTGCCTATGTATACCTTGTTGCAAACACACATCATTGCGTACACCACATGAGTTCTTGCAATTTATGAAGTCCTTAATGTGTATTGCAGTTCCATCTTTATACTCTAAATTGTAACAATCAGCATGTGCAAATCTACACATAATGAAAATGCCACATTTGTGGAACCCTTAGATTTTCGTCAACCAGTCTGTGTCAGTGACTGCATAGTCTGTGTCTAAAAAAGAGGGACATCATGTATTCCTCAGTGTAATGTCTGACAGTACTCAGAGTATTGTGTGATAATGTTGATGTGATTGCTGTAATCTTGAGTTTTGGTGCCAAAGGTCTTCGTTGCACAAACTATCATCTTGGATCTGTCAATCCCTCTAAACTTAGGGACAGAACATGTTTGGCGGCCCTTGTTGGAGGAGCAGTGCTTTGCAAAGCCTTGTTCCGCAGGTGAAAGTAGGTGTTCCAAAGCAGAGGCAAGGTCTGCTTCCTTCCCATCAGCGAGGAGCACTGGGGTTGAAGGCTGTTGCCCAAGACCTGCACTCTTGCACTCTAAGCGATCATCTGTGACACCAGGCTACTCAGTGGAGGTAAAGGACTTCTGCAGGTTTCAAATAGCCTCGCTGGACTGGGATTGAAAAAGAAAAGGACTAATCTTGTTCCTCAGTGCCTGGATTGTGACTCACAGCACCAGAACAAGTGAAGCTGCTGGCTCTCTTCATTCTGCTATCTTGAAGCATAGCAAATAAATTACAATGGATTTGAACCATCAGTACCAATGGTACTGCTTTTGGCACTCACTTTGAAATTTGTCGAATCGGCAATACTCTATATCTTACCAGCAGAGCACATTACCAGTTTGGCTCAAACACAATGCCATGACTGCAGATGAAGTTGAACCACCACCTATTTGAACAATGCATCGAACCACCATGATCACGGCATCAAACCTCTCCAGACCTTGACTCGAACTGCTGGAAGTATTGTGTCACTCATCGACTCAAACCAGCAGTCACCATCATATAAAACCTGTTCACCCTTAAAATCCAAACCTTGTCAGACACACAGAACTTAATTGCTCAAATGCTTTCTTCGAACTGCACGGAGCACCAATTTCAACTTGACACAAGGCTGCCTTGACACATAAACCAGCATGAGTTGTCCCCTATGGACCTGGTCCGACCTTCAAAGGACCCACAAATTTAGCATCCCAAAGCCTAGTTTGACATCATCAAACCCCAAGAATGGACTACAGTACTTTTGGGAGGTTTAGCACCCCGGCCCACTTTTGTTGCCCTAGAAACTGATAAGCCCCACTTTTACACCGTTTTCTACCAAGAAACATCTTGTTAAAGAGACATTGTTGCCTTTCACATTTGCTACAGTAAATAAAAAGCTTGCAATATCTACATTCTTCATTGTCTGTTTTCTTTCCACGTGGATGGGTTTTTGGTAGTGTTTGTATTGTCAGTAATATTGCATACTGATGTGTTTAATTAAAGTATATATATATATATATATATGTATATATATATATATAGTAACAGACACTTGATTGGAAATTCCTTTATTTTGGAGTCTTTTACTCTTACATTTTGGGTAGCTAATTTTATCACATTAACACCTGTCCTAAGAGCATGGCCTGCCCTCTGTCCAAATTTCCAAAAAAAGTGAAGTGGTATTATCTCTTGACTGAAAATGTTTTACTTCTAAGATTGGGGTCACTTTTGGCTTGTAGTAGTGTTAGGGCTGAGGTGGCGGTTTAGCCTGTACTCATCCTTGTACTTCTGCAGGTTGGTAGTCAATTTAACCCACTCGGCATGTGGCAGAGGCAAGATGCAGAAGTCACAGAATTGGGCCTTGAGGCTTTCCAGGAAGAGAAGAATATTCTGAGACCGAAGAAGCCCTACAAAAAATATTTGGAATAACATTCGGATTTCAGAGGAAATACAGGAAATGTGTTATTTTCTATATCCTGGATATCCCGTCCAGATGAGATGGTCATGCACTTCTGGCAAGAGACAATGCAAGGGAGGCCAGGGAACCACAGGCATGTCATTCTTGGAGTGCTTAGGCGAGGAGACCAGAAACACACTGGGCTCATGTTGTTCAACCTGGGCCCAAAGACCAGGAAGAGGTGTGAAACAATTTTTTGTAGTTTTTTGAAAGTACATACATGTGCTGTCCTTTATATCCATGCTGCTTTAACCATGCAATATTGTTTGAAACTAAGAAAGCTAAGGCACTATTTCACTGAAACTTGATTCAGTGTTTGGAAAATGTTGTTTTCCGGCTCGTGATGCTGCTCAGCAGTGTCATTAATGTGTGTTTGATTGGGTGATGATTGGGCATGTGACTCAACATACCAATTTCTCGTAATGTGTGCAGTGGATACTTAAGTGAACATGTGTTCAAACAAAACTCGATATAAAATAGCACACTCACACAGAAGCATCTCGATATAAAATAGCACACTCAAACTGAAGCATCTAGATTTCATTTGTAGAAGAGAAACATTTTTGTAGAAGTGTTCATAAATATTTTTTGGAAGATGGCTTTAGTGAGCTGGCAGTGGTGTTGCTGGTAGTTTGTTTTGTTGTACAAATAATGGGTCAGAATAAAATTGTGCTGGAATGACTTTATTAAACACGAACTCTCTCACAACTAAATAGACCCCGGAGTACTAACTTAGACCTAAGAACTTGAAATTCAATGGCACTACTTTGAGGGATGAGAGAATTCTTGGGGATGTTCATAATTGTGTTTTTCAGGGTATAGTTTGTGATGATCAGGCAGTGGGAGTAGTACCTGATAATTGGCAGTGTGTGCTAGAAAATGACTTCTGCTCTGCAGTAGCATTAAGATGAATAATGGTTAAACTGCCTACACAGAACCCACATTTCTACAAACCAACAATGATCCTGATCACTCCTTCAAGGAGGGCCGAGGGAAGGCTACAATCTCAGACAAGGTGTGAATGTAAGCAAGGAGCAAACCAAACAAGTTTCAAAATAAAAGAATGTCAAACCACGGTCCTTTACGTAATATATATTTTAACTGCACAAATAGTACACTTAACTATAAAAAGCATGATCAAATTCCCACCCTTGAATGCATAATACAATAACGCAGCACTTAGCAGGAAGGAGAAACAGGAAACAAATGCAACAAGGAGTTCCAAAGGGATACCAATTGTAGAAAAAAGGTGCAGAAGGGACTAACCAAAGGTGGACCAGGGGGACAGGATCAGTTCAAATGACCTCATTCCAATCTTTGGTGGTGCAACGGTGTCGAGCAAGGCCCTGAGCTGTTGTGCTTGTGGGGCAAATTGGGTTTGAAGATGAGAGTCACGTCGATCACAGGCAGCAAGTTAACATCAAGTTGTGGTCAAGCTGGTGCTCCGTGCAATTCAAGGGGGGCGTTGAGCAATGAAAGTTGAATCGTTCACCAGCAGAGGCTTGACGATCAATAGAGTTTTGAGATGATGAGTACCAGTGATTTGGGTCGATGAGTGACATCGTAATGCAGCAGGACAAGCATAGCTGCGATGTAAAGTTCTGGCAGTTGGATGCTTGATTTGATGCACTGATTCGAAACAAGGTGTACAGTGCAATAGTGCTCGAGCTAGACACGTGATACGACTATGTGGGGCTGATGTTGTGTAGAGCTGGTTTGATGATGCAAGTAAGGTGGTTCAAATGTCGAGAGAGTTTTGCAGGCATTCGCAGCGGCTGCTGTTGGTTCAAATGTGTTAAATGTTGTTCAAATGTAGCTTGAAGCTGCTTGACAATGAAAACATTGTTTCCCAGCTAATCTGGTTTTCAGGACATTGTGAAATCCACTGCAGTGGGCTATAGGCCAGGGTTGGTCTGTTTTCCCAGTCAGAGATTAAGTCGAGGCTACATGCTTTTGGATGTACTTCCCCCACTTTTTTTTACAGACCCCCCACACTTTCTTCAGAGGTAACGCTGATATGCAAATTTCTGGTGACACCACATTCAATTGGTATGTTAATGAGTCCCCACTTTTATTTTGGATGGGTGTCAGATAGTTGGCACCGCCTCACTCTAACAGCCAGTTAGGTGTTTGAAAGATGCCCTATTAGAGATACCCAGTGGATGTGTGTCACACAGTTGGGCCCTCATCATTGATATCAACAATGTCCTGCATTTGAATCTCCCAACAGTCAGGAATGGAGGACTTTCATATTGGAGGTTAACCATTATATGACCAAAGGTTAATTATTTGTATTATTATTTATTGTGTTTGGATAGATAACTGTTGCTATGTTTAAAGTCTCTTGCTTAACACATGTATATTTTGTCACTTATCTAAAATAATACATTGATAAATTAATCTCTCAGTGATTTTCATATGTCCCATTCTTATCCAAAATTCATCCTTATTTGTTAGGTATAATGTGTTTCTTTCAACATTCAAAACATTAATTCATGCCATTCTGAAAAAAGATTAAAGTGAATTTTTTGTTATATTTTTGTTTTCAATGTTTTGTTTATTTTTTCTTTTCTCTAAGAATGGGAGGGGAAAATGAAAACTACAGAAACATCCACTCCACAAAGAGAATGGACATTATCTGCATTTCCCAATGCTAATGAGGTCATCCCATCGTGCCCAGCAGCATTTTCAAATGTGTTTACTATGTTTCATCAAAAAGTGCTGCATCCAACTGGCTAGACTTGTCACCCCAGCAATGTCCTTGGACATATGGTGTGTCGTCACATGGTATACACGCATTTCACCGCAGTATTTTTAATTGCGTGTTTTTTCATCGCCCTTTTTATTTCCGAAAAAAACTCATGCTTTTTTTTTTGGGGGGGGGTTAAAAAATTAAATATATGGTTGTGGGTGTAAGGGAATTAAAAAAAAAAAAAGGGTGGCTTGGGGGGTGACCCCCCCCAAAAAAAAAAAAACAATCAGTTTTAAAAAAAAAAATGGCGATGAAAAAACCTGCGATGAAAAATACAGCGCCGAAATAACGTAGAACCCCTCACACTGGGCACCAGTACTCAAGCTTCTGGTGAATGTTGTCCATGTCCATGCTGTTTTGGACACTGAAGCTGGAAGCCACATATACTGGTATGTGGCCAATAGTTAATCTACACCTTCACTGTCTGTGTACAACATCTCTGTTAAGAGAGGCCACCTTATTCTGATGAACAGGAACACACACTAACATCTAGCCAAACGTCCTCTTGTTAATGTGACTAAACGACTCTTAGAATTAGGATAGAGTGGGATTGGTGAAGGGTTCATGTAAGCACACACAAAGCACACAATGTTATTTATGTAGGCCTTAGAAACATTTCTAACAATGTAAAACCACAGGTAAGTAATAATATTAAATAATCATTCTGCTTGGTGTGCTCTGATAAGAGCACTTACACTTCACTTTAAAAATACAGTTAGAATCAGTTTTTAGAATGCTGTAGATGTAGCCAAGCAAGTGAATAGAAAAATAAACACCAGGTAAGTAACAAATAGTTAGAAAACAAATAGGTTGAAAATAAATGAGTTAGAAAGATGGAAAATGAATGTATTATCATTAACTAGGTCTGCCATAGCTAGAAAAGAAGGTTCCTAGTGCCCTTGGAGTCTCAGGTGCCAGTACAAGTCTCTTCGGGATGCTAGGAGTCTCTCTAGGGATCTGAACAAGTTCTGTCAGGCAGTATGTACGCTTTCCAAATTTAAATAAGAACTGGAGAAAAGATCTTAGCAGATTCTCTTCCAATCCAACCATCTTAGGGGAGACCCAGTGGAATACACCTGACCAAAACACGACTATTCACGGTTAGGCAAGGAAGAGGTATGGCCAGGATGTTATGCCCATACAACCAATGGAGATGGGAGGGAGGGCAAAATAGGTATGTTTTTTTCACCCCCTGTACTCAGATTCACTCAGGAACCACAGTAAGAGTTTCTCAATGCACTGAGCCTTCCGGAATCATGCTTTGTTTCCATTGAAGGAAGTCCACGGGTCTCAGGCAGAGAGGTAACCTCAGACACATATTATTGGGTCTGTCTGATTGTGGTTCTGTGCTCCGATGGATCGTTATTGGACATTGGACACCGGAACACCCAGCACACACTGCCTTCTCAACCTCCACTCCAGCAATGACCACAGAGGCTTCTCAGGACAAGATGCAGACACCGAGCAGCATCAGCCACTTGAAGCAAATGGTGGACAGCGGTACGTGGCGGAAATGAAGAAACTGCTCCTGCAAGTTCCCTCTTGATGGTGGAAAGCTTCAACTTCACGGGAATTTGTCTTGTTCCATAGGCTGGTAATCTGCAGAGTCCTAAGTTTCAATTTAGGCTGGCAACTCGTGTAAATAAGTAGCGGCAGAGAACGTATAGCTAGCACACAGGTTGGTTTTGGGACTCTTCCAAGCACTTCCAACAGCTGGATCTTCGAGCAGAGATTGGGACATGTCCCAACCTGACCAGGGTTTGAAGCACTGATCAAGGTCTTCAGAAGGTCTGCAGAGACAGACGGCTTCATTGACTAAGTGAAGAAAGTGTTGCTGGAGGTCTCCCAACAGTGAAGTTTAGTTTGTCAGTGTGCTAATCTCCTTCATATGGGTCTTGGCTCCAATGATGATCTGTTGAATGGCTGCTGGAGTCCTCCTTTTATCCATGATCCAGGCTGGAACTACCCCCTCCTACCAAAGTAAAACATTTGCATCATTCAAACAGTCTGGGGCTGTTCAATCCTGGATAGCCACTGGCCTCTTCATCTGCCCTGCACACACACACAGACCACCATTTTGTCCACAAAACCTGGAACTCGCCCCGGCAAAGGGCTTACCATATAAGGAATATCCAGTCCTCCCCGGGTAGGATTGCCAAAGGACAGGTGAACATTGCGTGGAACAGCCATCTAAGTATATGGTAGCCTAACGGTATTATGCAGTGGAATGGAAAAATGCACCAGCCCATAAAAATGAAAGCAGTAATAAGCATCTGCTGCTATCAGCCATCCTGGACACATCATAAAAATAACCACAAAGTTGTCAAAAACAGACAAAGTTGTACAGACACAACAGGGGCTACTTTAGGTGTACAGTTAAGCATAGAAGACAACATTGGTGTGAATGCACAGTCTGGCACATCTGTGCCTCATGCAATGGGGGCTACTTCAGGTGTACATTTGAACATAGAAAACCAACATGCTATGGGTGTGCAATCTAGCAACCCCGTGCCTAATGGTCGGGGGGCCTCTGCAGGTGTACAGATATGGAAGAAAGACAAAGTGAGAGTGGGTATGTAGTCTGGCAATGACTCAACTCATCTAATTACATTACTTGAGTGGTAAGAGAGGTTGCATTATAAATTGTGAACAGTCATAGTATAGCACAATGTAGAAGTTATATTTTTGTTGCCAGCTGAGGGCTTCATAAACGGGATAGCCAGCGGGCCAAGCAAAGTAGGGAAGCACATGTAGATGGGGAGCAGTAATGTGGAGGCGGGCAAAAATAAGGCAAACAGATACTATTGCAATTGTTGTCGTTGGAGCAACCATTTTTAAATGACTGGTGAAGAGGATGTTAGCAGGTCCTGCTGGTCTTACCTTACATGGAAGTGTAAGGTAAAGTGTAGAGCCACAGTGTTCTTCGATGGAGTCAGCAGCAAAAAGTACTTGTAGGGCAGTTTTGAAGATGTGAGGTTTAGATAAAAGGTCAGGCACAGTTGCTCAGGTACTGCATAAGAGGAGGGGAATTCGCTATGGCAGGCAGAATGCAGAAGGAGTAGGTGGTGATAGGGGTAATATAGTACTGATTTCAGCTGAAGATGTGGGCCACAGTTGAGCAATTTCCAGGTAGCTATGGATTCGAGAGGTTTGGGAAGTAAACATGAAACAGTGGTGCAGGGAAAATGGAGTTTACCATGAGAACATTTGCCGGCGAGGAACCCACTAGAGGGTTGTTGCATAAGGCAGGTGGTAGAGAGTGGGACGAGGCAGGTCCATGACAGTACTGATGTATGGGTGCTGGGGGAGCCAAAGGAGGAGTCAGGTTTGCATAACCCTTACCGTGTGTATATTGCATGGGAACAAAGCACACTCAAAGGGGGTGATTTGAACAGGATGAATCATATGCAGATAAACACTGGTTACTGGTAGGGGTAGCAGTTAATCCCTTATCTGGTGCTGCATGGCTTGAAGGGCAAGGAACCAGTGTCAGTGGCATTTTGGTCAGGCATCCTCATAGATGCTGGTTAAGAGATGGTGCGGGACATTATAAGCCTGCCATGGCCGGACAGGGCCACACAGGAGAAAGGGGCCTTAGTGGTAGGTCTTTGTGGGGGCCAGCTTCACCTGCCACCTTGCCTGGGCGGGTGGATTTTTACTGCTGAGCGGCCAATCAAATCCTGGTAGAGGTAGGCACAAAGTGGAGCACTTCTCATGCTTGTAGCCATCCGACATGGTGGTGGACATTATTAAATATACTGGTATCACAAAACAAAGTGATTCAAACCCAGCAGGGCTTACCTTCATTGGGGTCTTCAGCTGTGCTGCATTGCTGGTGGTAGATGAGGGCCACACAAGCCCTTACGAAGTCGGCAGTTATTCTGGCTAGACAGGAGGAAGAGGCCTTAGTGGTAGGGAGCCGGCTTCACCACTTCACAGAGGGTGATGTGTACAGGGAAAAATAAACAGAGAATTTGACTATTGATAACAATGTACTCCTGCGCTGATAGCCATAGGGACACACCAGTGTCCCCAAAACAGATAAGCATATCAAGGTAAGTGAAACAAACAGGCTTCACTTACCTCCACAATTCAAGAAATGTTCAACAAAATAGCAAAACGTGTGGTGTTTCACTGATGTCCATGGATGAATTTACACACTCCCAGAGCACATTTACGCTTATGACAGTTAAACCATTTTCCATTGTCGTGTGATATTCATATTGTAGCAACACCCTCTTCAGCCTTACTGGTATGGGTTGTGGGTGGTGTAAATGGTCATGCTATTCCCACTGCCAGTACCAGATGTGGGTCTGGAGCACAGTGTCACTTACCAAATGAGAGGCTGAGATGTATCTCCATCCTGGCAGTAGCCTAACACGACATGACATTGAAAGTGAAATTTAAAATGCAGCCTCTGTTGATGAATCCTGTTCAAACACCTTTAAATAATCCCATGGCTTGGATGATGATGACGAAGAGTGGAAAATTAATCTTGGCAATCCTGCCATCCCTGAAAAGTTCCTGGTCCTGCCTTTCTCCTCCAGGACACTCCCAAGATCCTCCATCACCACTCACCTGAATGTTCATTCACTACCTCCGGTATTTTGGAAGTTGTTCCCCCTCACAAGCTACTCTACAGCATCATTTCCACCAGTACGATACAGGGTCAATATTGTGAGCAAAAGGGCTATAGAGGGCTTGAAGGGAGACCTCGATTTGTTCAAGGTAGGTTACAATGTAGTCAGGATTGAATTTTCATTAGTGATGAAAAATGTAGGGGGAATATAGAAGTTGGAGGTATGGAGATAGTGACATGAATGGGTGAAGGGTAAAGAAATATAGCAGAGGAGAGAAGTGAGGAGAATAAAAATAACTTAATTTACTATTAATTATGATAATATCTCAAAGGGATTTAACATAATATATTTACGATCACATTTACAAAATAGAAACATGGATTTCACATAACATAAGGTGTTTCTACATTATTACATAGTTGAATTCTTAACATTCTTCAAATATGGAAAATACACACACATTTTACACACTCAAAATACCTAAAACTGGGCTTAATTGTATTCATGTATTCATGAGTTCATTATAAAAAACATTAGTAAAATAGCGATCAGCAAATAAAATTCATAAGATTCATAGAAAATGTGTAGAATAATTTCGTAATGATTCCATACAATTAATTTATAAAGTTAATACTCATTTTCAGGCACACACTAAACAGATATATCAAAGAGTGGGGCTGCATCATTATTTAGTGTCATCATTTGGCATAGGTCCCTACCGGGCCTTGTTTTAGGAGTACCTTCCAAAAGCTAAACAGTGCACAGTGCATTGATTTGTGGCCTGAATTCAGGCAATAGCTCCAAAATGACTCCGATTAAATGTTATTGGGATCACAGACGAAGGCTCCCAGCCTACAAACATACAGTGGGCCATGCTCCCTGCATTCCATTAATATGTGCTGGGCAGTCTCCAAATCGTTCCCAAGACCGCAAGAGCTGCAAAACCTTGCTTCCCTTAAAATGCCCTGCTCAGGGCCAAGTACTGAAAGTACGGGTAATTTGCCAATTCTTAAAAGGAACAGAAATCTGCATAGTTCTGGGGAAGGGCACAACAACAAATACCCCTGGGGTGCTTTTTAGCTATGTTCTAGCTGTTCTATTAGGCTAAGACAACTGGTTAGAGTAGCCAAGTGTTCATAGTTTTTCCACTAATCCCATTGCTCTATATTGCGGGCTGCTTTCCTAGTCAAAACATGCTGATTTCTTTCAATTGCAGGTTTCCAGCCTCATTAGTAAGATCACCAAGTGCATGTGATGCTAGTGTCACTGATTTGGTCAAAGGAGGTGGTCTGCCCAATATGTTCAGCAGAAGACAGTCAGCGAGCTTACAGGACTTCATGTACAATTGACAGCGCTTTTTGATTAGCAAGGTCCAACTCAAGGAGTATGATTTCTATTGGGACACTACGCCCAAGCCCCAAAATGTTTTGCCAAAACTTTCCCTCCAAGACTTTGAGCCATGTTAATTCATTCATACTGAGAGCCTCCAGGCCAAAGAGCAGTGAGGTGCTAAAACATTTATTATAAAGCGTCAATATGCCTTTAAGGCTAAAGCCAGATGCAGATCATACACATCGGGATGTCATGTTTAGTTTGGAAATAGCCTTATGTTTTCTTACCTCCCACAGCTCTGCGTAATCTGACTTCGTAGTAAATTCCACTCTGAGGTACGTGCAGCTATGCACTCGCTCTCTGACTTTCCCACCAATGGCCAAAGTGGGAATCATCACAGGTTTATGTGAGAAGTGCATTAACTTGGTCTTGTCAAAGTTTAGCCAGAGGTCGTGCTCTAGTGAATATTTTAGCAATACACCATTGCTCTTTTGAGCCCAGAGATGGTATGGTCAAAGATAGCATATGATATGTAATTTGACCAATAAATGTCCCTAATTGCACAAATCTCCTTGGAGGGAATGTCTGAGTTAAACACTCTCAACAATTCCCAGATTTTATGAGAGTACCCATTGTTCACAATTGCTACCAAATATTGCCACTGTGCTGTTCGGCCTGAGGCTAGCCAATCCTTCACCCATCTACGGTATACGTTTTTTGCATTATTTATAGCAAGGGAACAATGATGCTTCCTAATATTAGTTAGTTCCTGTTTAAGGGCTTTTTTTGATTCATTTATGGTCCTATTGAAGCAATATTTTTTGATGTTTGTAAATCAATGATGGATTAATTTTATATACTGCTATAGATATGGTGGAGGCTTTAATGTTTGCTTTAACTCTGTCAGCCGTTAAATCTGCCACAGCAGCAAGCCAAAATTCACACTTCGAAGAATAGTATCTTCCCACATTCTCAATGCTCCTGTCTGTCCAGTGGATTCTCCATCCAGCATGGTTTCTTTCCAATTCCCCAACTGGCCACTGGAGCCGGTAGGTGTTAGTCCCCGCTATATGTAAAGAGAGCATGGCATGGTCGCCGAAGTTAGTGTGAGTAATATCCAGCTGCCTGATAGAAGTAATCGCCGGCATATTACAAAACATGTAGTCCAGCGTAGCTGACTTCCCCTCAACCCTCCAAATAATGTTTTCTGGGATATCACCCCCAACTCTTCCATGAGTCAACCCAGGAGTTACCTTTGCCTTTACCATTGACAGCCAAGTTAGTAACCAACCTATTTTTAACAGTATCAGTTTCATTAATTGCATGAGGGTATTTACATTGTGCATTCAGGTCACCCCCTACATACATTTGTGCAGATTCAGAAAAGTTTTGGATGTCACTGATGACGTCTAAAACCGAGTCTACAATGTCATCAGTAACTGCCAACCCAGGAGGGTCATATACAGTTATAACATTAATATACCCCACCTCACAGTTTCCTCTCACACAGACCACCAAAACGTATGAGTTCTTGCTTTTGATCTGTATTTCTGTGACTCTCAACAAGTCCTCCCTAAGGGCGGCCACAGGAGCCCTTCTTTGCCAGAACTTGAAAGATCTGGAAACCATTGATCAAAAGTTCAGACAGAAGTCACACTTCTTGGCGGAGAAAGATATTGTTCTTTATCAGTAGGTCTATAGACCCCCCAGGCTCAATGAGATGGGAGAAACTTCTAGTGTTCCAAAAGCAAATGGCCATATTTCAATTTACAGCTGGGGGACTGTTACTGCTGTTTGAGACCAGCCAATTCAGTATGCGCAATATGTTTGCTTGCAATGCAGTTCTGTTATTAGAGATAGATTGGTGTTTTGGGATATGTGTCGGTACAACTTCTCCTGTTGGCGACCAAGATGGGTTTGATTTGGCCTCTCAGCCCTGTCGCATCCTATGTGGCACTCGTTGGAGGAACCAATCCCCTACCTCCTTGGTTACTAATATGAATAGATAATCTGCCACTCAAGAATTGCGCCACAT
Organism: Ambystoma mexicanum; assembly: GCF_040938575.1. NCBI lineage: Eukaryota > Metazoa > Chordata > Amphibia > Caudata > Ambystomatidae > Ambystoma > Ambystoma mexicanum. The sequence continues at coordinate 1,243,839,073 of NC_090930.1, read as the reverse complement.
ATCGTAAGGCTAAAACTTTGAAAATGACCTTGAGCCCTTCTCTTCTACCAGATGTAAAACCTGAACCTAGCAGAACATGGTTGGACCCAAAGACGTCAGGCTTCCGAAAATGTGGTACCTGCACTATGTGTGATTTTGCACATGACATGACGATGGAATTTGTGGACTCAAGAGGGACGAAAATGAAAATCAAAGAAAATATAAATTGTCGCTCAAAATATACAATATATGCAATAATATGTCCATGCAAGATGATCTATATTGGAAGCACGATTAGGGAAACGAGGTTTCGTATAAGAGAACATTTCTCATCCATTGGAAGCCAGGATGCAACATTACCGCTGGCACAACATTGGCAGCTCCAACATCAAATGGAAAACAAAAAAACTCTGAGGTTTATTGGACTGCAGAAGATACGAATGGGGAAAAGAGGTGGAAATATAGAGGAGAAATTAAGACAGATGGAAGCCAGATTGATATGCAAATTTAGATCGATTGAGTTTGGTCTCAATCATGATAATGAGATGGGACATTTCCTCTGATTTGACAATGCTCATACATGTCATGAAATGAAAGGACACTGTTAGGGCATGGTATTTTATTTCTGGTAGAAGGAAACAAATGGATATTGAAATGGATGTTATTCTTCATGGTTTGAAACCTTGATTTTATATGTAAAATGTATAAAAATGATAAACAATTTGATATGCAAAGGTAGTTTGTAATGCCGAGTCCTTTCAATAACATTTATTTGTATCAAGATTAATTGAGAAATAATGTTATGTAAGGGTGGGTAATGGCTAATCACATTCGACACAAACTGAGTCGGAACACCATTTGGATAATAACAAGAATTTAATTTCTAGGGGCTAACAAAAATTTGTTTCAAATATATACTTCCAAATTGGCCTATAATAAAGGGTAGATGTCCGTTCAGAAATATATTCATTTATTTCAATATGTGAATGGGAGATGGGGAATATGACACACCATCATGATACAAACAATGATTAAGTGAATGGATGATATGTGCATTCTTAACCTTTCCAATATGGCCGCTCTGTAAAACGATGTTAGAAAGAGAAGAAGGAGGATTCGCGTAACTTTGGTGATGCTATACATTGCATGGTGGATCCCCGCGGCGGCTCATTTCTGTTCGAGGCCGACGCGAGGAGACGGATTGTTACTAAGCTGCAGGTAAGCCATCAGGGGTGGGTCCCCGAACGAAAGGGAAAAGAGACGATTTTGCACGCCCGCAGTCGGGCGATCCAAATGCTCATATGGGAGTTTATTCAGACCGGGGGCTTTTTGCTAACAGGGAGAATGTGAAACCAAATAAGACAAACCGAAATTGTTGATAAATTAAGGTGTGGAGTGGCGAGGTAGATGTGATGGACTTTTAAGTGGAAGGTTAGAATTTATGGTCATACGAAAGGTTGAGTTTAACCAAAACCTTTGGAGAATTAATAGATTCAATTTCTGTGTGCGAATAACAATTGGATTGGAAATATTTCTTTCTGCATTATTTTCACTATAGGGATTTACCCGGGACTTATGGAATTAACGGGTAAGAAATCTTTACTGTTCTATATATTGCGCTCAAATATGAATTTATTACTGTGTGTCGAATGTAGATTTACTGCAACCCATTAGAGGGAACGATACTGTAGACTGTAACATGATAGAATCACTATAGAAATAATACAAATGAGAATTTGTGTTTAATATTGAAACCCTAAATATAAAATGTGGATTTATGTATGAGGAATTATTTTAAACAATATATTTTTTCTGTTTCTCTGTTTGTTATTTTACTTATTATCCATTATTATTTTTTATCTTTTACTGTTCTTTTATCACTTATATTGTTTTGTTTTTATTATGATTTGGATGCACATTTTGATTTAATTATTTGTATTGCGATGTATTGCATTTGTGAATTATTTATTATTCATTATTTATTTTTCAAAATACATGTGACTTAATATTGCATAACCCCCTTTTTCCTATCTCTTTCTTTTCTTCTTTACCTTTTTTTCTTACCTAAACCTTTTTGAATACAAAAATGTTTTGAACATTACATAATAATTGTGCTAATAGAATATGACATGTACCTAATCAAGCCCTGTTTTGTTTTGAGAAAGGATCTTGAGTAGCCGAAACACGTGTTAACAAGAATTCAAAGGGCAAATAAGGAATAAAAAGAAATGTTCTTTTGAAAATATTGAACTAACAAGTGTGGCGCAATTCTTGAGTGGCAGATTATCTATTCCTGTTATTAGAGATGTTACCAGAGTTGTTGACAGTGGCGATTTTGTCATTAAGAGTTCTAATCTGTAAGCGATATTCAATCAACACTACAGCTAAGTCAATGCCTAGCCTGGGATGCTGAGGAAAACACTTATTGATGTATTTTTATGTCCAGTTCAGTTCTCTGGATGACAACCCTTGTATAACACCCCCCTCTTAGAATCCCCCTGACCCCACTGAGCCATAAAGTAGGTTTGTTTTGCAAATTAAAAGGTTTATTTGAAAATTTAAACTATATATATATATATATATATATATATATATATATATATATATATATATATATATATATATATATATATATATATATATATCACTTCTATAAATAAATTGATGATGGATATTACACTTGTGAATATGAGCAGTAATCAGCAAGAGGTAACTTATGAATAGGAACAGAAGAATAAGGTGGGAAAGAATGCATTATATGGTTCAAGGAAACGCAATGATGAATGAAATGCAGTAAGAAAATAACTTGATATGGCTTCAACAAACGACAATGTAATCACTTTTCCATGACAATTCACTCCCCCCCTATGCAATGTAAGAAATGGAAGGAGAGCACACAGTCTTCAAGAATCCCAACAAATCAAACTTTATAATGCAATACACAGTTCCAGTTCCCCCAGCAAGCTTAGAGAAAACAGGTATGAGTTTTAAACACAGGCAAATTACTTTGAAATGTGGTGGCAATGAAGTGAAAATGTTAAAATTGATTTTAATTCCCTGCGGGAGGTTCAGGGTGAGGGAGAGATACTTTATATTAGTTCAGGCTCACTTTAGCAATGCTCTATGCGTAACTACCAGGTTGCAAACAGATTTTAACAAATGAAAGAATGGAGCTGCTATTTTGACAAGTGGAGAAATTGAGCCAAAATCGCAAATCGCAGTAAATTTCGTGAGTGCGTGAATCGCGTTTGCGGAAGAAGTATAAGAAGTAGGAAGTTGAAAGCCTAGAATCACAGCTTTAAAATGGAAGTTAAATTCCGTTCCTAGCCCAAACGGTTCAAGAGATACTGACGATTTAATAAAGGTAGATTTTCGGATTTAAAGTAAAACTCAAAATGACAGGTGACAGTTGGCAGTGTTAGGATGACAGATGACAGCTCACAGCTTTATAATGACAGATGACAGGATTACTAGGAGGCAGTTCTACTTAGGTTAAAATAGTTTGGATTAGATTATTTTAACTAAGAGATTGGGTTCTGCACAGTACTGGCGGATACTCACTCCTAATTTTGAAATGAATGGGCCTCGTCACGGATCTGGTCAACTGGACTGGATTTCGGTTCTCTCTGCTCGGCGGGTCAATCAGGCACCGGTTCTGCTCACAGCGATCCGGATCTCTGGTTCTGCTCACAGCGGTCTGGGTCAGCTCTATGGATACAGCGGCCTGTGGTTCACTGGATCTCTGGTCTGGTCTCTGGCAATTGTTCTTGGCAAAGAATTCAAACAGCTCGCCCGGCTGTGGAATAGTTTGCAAATGATTTTAAGGATGCTGAGGCCTGCTGAGAAGAGTTCTGAGTTTGTGGGTTTAGGCCCTTGCTTTAAGTTCTGAAGTAAATTTCTGGTCTCTGAAGATTGATGGATGTGAAGTCTGGAGTCTCCCAGCAGAGCGTCCCGCAGAAAATGGAATTGAATGTCTCTACCCGTCCCAGCAGTCTCTTTTTATGTGTTTTGGAAGTGGGTGTGTGCGTGGCATAACTGAGCCTGCCCCTCTCTACTTGTCATTGGCCCTATTCTCCCCTCTCCCATGATTGGGGGAATTGGGTTGTGAGTCAGAGTGATGAGGTCTGTTTATGGGTCAGTGGATCCTCCCCTGGTCAATTTGCCCACAAATCTATATTTGATTCATATACATATTTCCCAGGTACACAGTTGTTTGACATCACGTACACACTTCATATATTACTAAAGATAGTCCCTGTCCCGACTCTGGCGTTTCTAGGAGCTTGCATTCAAAAATGGCAACTTATTTTCGATTTGAGTGGGTTTTGCAATATGGGATTTTCATCAAAAATTATACAAAGGTACATTTCCCTTCCAAATTGGAGTTTGGACTCAAATCGTGAGGGCATTTTTCAAACTAAGACTCTCAAAGTTGTACATTCCTGTCATTTGGTTACAATAAGTTATCACTATTTCTATAAAATATATATGTGTTGCAATTCAATTCCCCGAGTGTTTGGGTCCGCCTCCAGAAGTCTGGGTGGGTCAGTGATCACATGTCTCTCCTTGCTGGCAGAGGGCTGTTGACAGGAAACACTCAAAATTAACATACCCCATTCAACAGAAAGAGCCTTTTGTGTGGGCTCCAGCAGGCTGCCTGGAAGTCTCTCCTCAATCAATCAACAGGGTCATGTGATATCCTGCCTCCTGGTGTGGGAATCTCTGAGGTGTTAAGGTTTCCCAGCCGCTTGGCCTCTGGGAACAGCAGGTGGCTAAGATTTTCAATTAACCAACAAGCTTTGAAGTCCCTGCCCTTCTTGCAACTCCTAAATACAGGTTCCCTGTCAGAGTTTAGACCGCTAGCGCCACCTTGGGGAATTTGTCAGTACTGCATCCATTTTTGGGTTGTCTTGAATTACTGCATTTCAATAGAGTGGTCTTTTGCTTGATAGTATAGGACCCTTGCTTAACATTGTTTTGATGGCATTCTTACAGTAGAGTGGTGATGTGGAACCCCCCACAAGAAGGTTGTATCTTTGGAGTGGTCTCGCGCCAACTGCGCAGTTCTCCTATTCTGGCGTGAATGTGGGCGGCGATAGTTCATTCCCACATCCACCCAGTCTATTAATTTAGTTTGTTCTGGGATAGAATAATGGGCGGCGACAGCTCATCCCCACATCTACCCAGTCTATTGATTCAACATGGGTCAAAACCCTTGACAAATCGAAGGCTGCTGGATCAATTTGGTGATAGTCATCTCCTCAGCCACATCAAACTCATATCCTAGCTCAGAATATCGGACACCGATCACAGTTCAAGTGTGTTTATTGAACAATAAATGCTGAATGCAGGTTGGAAAACACCTAATCCAAACTTAAATCTAAGATGGGAGCAAGCGTTGACCATCAAATTAAATATAAGGCAGTCCTAGTTGCGTTGAGTCAAAATAAAAGGCCTATACTAAGAAACCTATCGCCAAACCTCCAATACAAAAAGGGGTGTGGGATAGTTCTCAAGAAAAGAAATAAGTGTTCTCACATAATATGTCAGGGTGCGGTAGCATGGGCCTCCCTTTCCCTCGTTTTTGTGCACGGGGTTAGATGGGAGTTTGGAGCACAGTACAGTCTCAGGCTCCTCTAGCATGAGACAGCAGTTCAAATGGCAGTTCTCGGGACCGTCAATTGCCAAGACTTGTTTTCTTTGAAAGGGTCCTGCCTTCAAGGACCTGATGTCTTCAAAATAATTAAACAAAAGTTCCTTCACCAAATGAACGTTTTTTTCCAATATTCGCTCATGCTGGGTGATGGCTTCACCCCTGGATCCCCCTCTTCTGAGCACTGACCCTTCTCAATTACTCCTGGGTCTTCCTCTTCCAGGCGTGGACCCTTTTTTTGCTTTCTGCCTCACTCCACCGGGTTCAATCTGGCTTTCTCAAATCTTTTTACTTTAACTTCAATTGTTAGCTACAGTTCACGTAGGGTGATGGCTTCACCCTTGCGTCCCCCTCTTCCTGGCACTGACCCCTCTTCTTCACATTCACTTTACTTTCAAGTATTACGGGATACATGTCCCCTGCTTTCTCTCAATGCAGGATTCACTTTCCTTGCTTTCACATAGTTTATAGATCAAAGTCTTTTGATTGTACAGGGATTTTGCTTCACCCTCAGTATCACCATTTAGACCTACTCTGCTGGCTCTCTGATTGTCCTTCCGGTAGATTCCCTCATATGGGGCTCTACCAGAGTCTCCCGAGGTAGCACCCATGTGGCACTGGTTTCTCTCTGCAACTGGTTTCCCTTTCAATACTTGTTACAGTTCTTTATACCGTTCATTAAACTTCTCCCCTTGACTCACTGGCCAAGATGAACTGCTTGGCTTTTGGCTTTTCTGGAGTCAAGGCCGAAACTGCGGGCATGGGAGCTTCCCTCACTCCTGCTTATCGGCATAGGCTTGCCCCATGTACTGTTGACATCTGCTTCAAGGCACTTGTGCTATTGTTGGTGGTTTTAGGCTCTCCTCCACAAGGGTTCTGCGGGTCTGGGATGAAAAGTGCAAGGTCACTTCTCTCCTCGCCGATTCCTGCCATCTTTCTCCTTCGTTAGAACTGCTGCACCTGATTAGCCGTCTTATTGTTCTGTCTGCTGTGCTCACTTTTCTCGCCTTGCTTGTACTGTGCTCTCTGCCTCCACCTTTTATCCCTGTGGGGAAGGGAAAGGGCTGTCAAGTGTGTGTGATTCTGATTAATTGACTGACCCTTGTATTAGATATGTCAGGTAAACAGCCTGGTGTTAGTCTGTTCTTTAGTGTGTCGTGCAAAGGTGGGGGTCCAAGTTGATTATGACTGCCTTATGATTTAATCACTTTCTTTTCCTTCGTTGTTTGCGAGCCAAATAGAAAGTGGAGGATTTGCTAGGTAGTTCAATCGCCTCCTCCCTCTCTATCATGCTGCCATCAGCATTTTCTGCTATACTAGTTTCCCTCATAGAGGTACGCTGGTGAGACCGATTTTCAGAATTATAGGGGGTCGCTAAGGTGATCAATTCATCAAAGGCTCTATCATCCCGGTAATCTGAGGGGATACGGTTGGTCTAAAGCATAAACTCCCCCAAGATCTTCCCACAGAGCTTCAATAATTCCTTCATGGTGCACAGCAGTACAGATATTTGAGTATTAGCCATACAGTAGTTGTCAGGGTTGCCACTGAAGTCTCATTAGTGCCCCCCTGATCCATAGGACACATATTAGGTGAAGCTGAAATTCATTGTTCCCCTTCCTTCAACTATTGCAACACAACATTAGCCTCTGCTTCCTTTATATGGACTTGTTGCAGAGGTTGTAGGTCGTTAGGTGCAAGGAAATCCTGAGAGAATAGCACAAAACTAACAAAGAATGGTTATTGTCCATAGCCGAGAAAGAAGTGTCAAAGTGAATGGAATTATTAGGTTCACTCGGCAGTTCATCATTAATAAATGGCTAAGTTTGAGACATTATTTTTCTGTTTGTGGTTGTTGGATCTCAAACCCATTTTCCTGGGCATATTCAGAAGCAAGGGATAGGGAAGGTCAAGCTAACTCAAAATGATATAATAGCTGTTGTTCTCTCCCTCCGTCAGTGATGTATAAGGAGAGTTCAGTGTATAACACACTGGTCGGTATGAGGAACCGCTCTTAGGAAAAGATTACTCGGCAAAATACTGAGTTATGCCTATCAGTCCGAGTGAAAATGGGACGGGAAGGACCGAGCATTCCCAGATCAAACGTGTGCTTACTGTTGTGTTATACTGTGCGGTCTCCGCAGGAACTTGATGATAAAATGTACATGCTGTGCTCTACTATGCCTCTCAAACCAGAGGCCTAGAGCGGCGCACTTCTGGAAGTCCGCTGTAAGGGAAGCATCACGCAGCAGAATGCTGACATATGCCTGTTTGGCCAAGTGAAACAATGGAACGGGAAGAGCCAAACACTCCCAGCTCAAACTTGTTCTTACAGTTCTGTTATAATATGGGGTCTCTGCAGAAGGTGGAAGATAGAAAGTACAGGCTGCGCCGCACTATGTCTCTCAATCCAGAGTCCTAGAGAGGCTCACTTCTTGAAAAGCACTCCTGAATATGAGAAAGTAAGTGATTCAAAGACCTACTTACATGTCATTCCATTTTAGATGTCGCCTCCAGCCTCCCATCTGAACTGCATCGGGGGATGATCTATAGGTGGCAACTTTGGTTCAGAAGTCCTCTGTAGAGGTCTCCAGCCTCACCAGCGCTCCAGCGTAGACTGTGGCGACTGCAGTTAACTCACCACAACATTGCTCTGCTCCGCTCGGGCCATGTATTTGTATTGGGATCCTCCTTCCAGTCGGCTGGGCAATCAGGTAGGCAGGCAGCAAAATCAAGGGAAAGAAAAAAAAAACACAGTAAAGACTGCAGCAACTGCAGTAAACTCGCCACAACTCTGCTACGCTCCGCTAGGAGCCACACATTTGTATTGGGCTCCTCCTTTCAGTCAGCTGGGCAATCAGGTAGGCAGGCAGGGAAATGAAGAGAAAGAAAAAAAGCACAGTAACGACTGCAGCGACTGCAGTTAACTCGCCACAACAATAATAAGAGATCTAGTGAGTTTCAGTGGTTGCAGAGACTGACACAACAAGTGCCAGAGCCAGTGGAGTCCTCCTTCAGTGAATGGGCCTTGGCTTGGTAATGTTAGTGAGGGTAATATCACTCATGTTGACTGAATAAACATTACCCAGGAAAATGTTAAAACTGAAATCAAGATCTGGGAAAAAGAGTTTGAGTTTGCCTCATAGAGGGTATGATGTGAGCTAGATGTTGGATGGATGTTTGTTCAAAATAAGAGTCAGAACATTCAAAGGGAGGAGAAAGTGCAGATGGTCTGTCTTGCTAATCATCAGATCAACACCACCATCCCCTCACTATGCTAGTCTAGGAGTCGTAGAAGATCACAGAGTCAGGGTACAGGGCAGTCTGGCAGTGCCAAGTGGGAGAGCTGCATTTTTGATGATGGCCATCTCAGACAGCTTGGGGAGATCTGAGTTGAAGTGGTCAGTGAGAAAGAAGGCTTCATTGGAAAGACCTCTACAGAGCCCAAATTGTCTTGCTGGACATGTGCAGTCCAGCATAAGATTGTGATCACCAAATGGAGAGCTGATGGTAGGCACCGGTTTATTTGTTTAATGGAATCCTGGTGCATCAGTGGCAGGGGACCTCAAATTTGAAAAGGCGCTTTTGCCTTAATTCAAAATAACATATCAGGCAACACCAAATAACATATCAGGCAAAAGGCACATCACTTGTGCATAGGGGCATTATGTATGCCATATCTATGTAGAAGTTACAGATGCATCTTCATAATACCACACACACTATTAGTTATTGGCATAAAGTGCACCGCATCTAATCCATGAAAATATAACTACATGAATGCATAAATACATATGAATGTGCGTAAGCGAATCCCCTCAGAGGGCGTCTCACTTGAGAGAAGAGATGGATCAGCAAATGTGCCCAAGTTGAGCTTCATATTTTGCTCTTGCTTTACGTCTGGAGGGCGTAGATGCGATTTTTATTTGCGGATCGTTTAACAATAAAGATGCTTTCGATGAGCAACAATCAAGGCTTGGAACACCATTCGGAGTTGTTGGACGATATTAAAAAGGGCTCACGGTGTTTACACATTGAATTCCAGAAAGCCTGAAGGCATGGGTGCTCATTGGAACAATTACAAGGAACCTCTGCCAATGCACAAATGCACACTTGAAGCATGCTTTTTTTTTTTTTTTGATAATTACAAGACAAGGAGCCAACGAAGGATAATTGTGCCGCATGCCCTGGGTTTGGCATCAAAGTTGTGTTTATGGCAAATACCTTTGCTTCTGTTTCGCGGTCTTATAATGTCACGATAGTGAGATTGTAGTCATGCATATTATGTGAATTAATCCGTTTTCAATTGTTTGTCTTTTAGTGTGTTAATAGTTAACACTTATAAAACATTGGCCCTCATTACCATACTGGCGCTAAACCATGGCGTTATTAGCACCATGGTTGGTGCCGGTATCGTAACGAGTCCGCCAATGTTCAATAGGGAATTACCACCCCATTCCAAGGTTGCCGGAGCGGTAATTCCCCATTGAACATTGGCCCTTCCCCATTGCCATTTTTGCCCCATAGGGCATAATGGGAATGGCGAAGGCGCTAAGTACGGTATGGCAAATTGCGGTACCGTACTTACCACGAAGGTCCCTTTGCGGGTCCCTACTTTAATGGCTGGTCTAGAACAGCCTTTAAGGTCGGGTCCCGCAAAGGGACCTCGTAATTAGGCGCTAATGGGTTAACAGCACCGCAGCCTTTTACAGCGCCGTTAACCCATTAGTGCCAGGGTCGTAATGAGGCCCATTGTTTTATTGGAATGTGTGTGTGGATGCTAGAAATGCATAGCAAAACAACGCATCTGCATGCCGTAGAGTGAGTGCATTTCTAAAAAATCCATGCGATTCCTGCCGTTCAAAGACATGTATAGTCGCATTTATTTTCTACTAAGATCGGGGCATCGCACAGTAAGGAACTCTTCAAGGGACGCTAAAATAATGCACATAGTGCATGCGTGAGCGCCAGCCACAAAGGATTTCAAAATATGTTTTTTTTTATATGAGCAATCTATTGTATTTCACCAGAGCAAAAAGACATATGCAATTTGCGACTTATTCCGATTCAGATGAAAAAAATGTGAACTTTCAGCGCCATTAATAATGTGTGATTTGCGAATTATTGCTTTCCTGTAATCCCCTTTCTACTTTCCATACGGGACACAATGCACATCGTCTGTAATATGTGCCTGTTTATTTTACCCTCCGGTGGCCTGGACTTTCAATATCTCCCAATTCCCAGAGTTAACGGATGATCCAGCACCGGCGTGTAGAATAAGGGAAACAAACCATATAATTGAGTAACCCGTATTTACAAAAAAAAGGGCCCCAACTTAATCTCTGTCACACAAATTCCCCCATGGAAGACCGTGTGAGGCATGAAGTAAACACTGAGACGTGTTAGATATAATATGATGCACGGGATATTTTAGCTGCATATAAATCTCCCACTAGAATGCGTGTCATGAGGTAATTTGCAGAGTAAACAGGGAATACATTTTAATGTAAGTCGGGCTTGGAATACATGGTTATACAATTTATCGTGGGAGCTTTTGTTACTGAGCTGACTGAAAATGTGAAAGAAAACAAGTCTGCAGCATTTGCTCGTTTACTGTCCGTGTGGCATGACGCAGTTACCTGGGGAAATGCTTGCCCGTGTCTTATGTCAACATTCATTAAGCGAAAGCAGACCAGAAACATCCAATTGCATTTGCTTGCCAAAAAAACACATAATGGACAGTAACTTCCCGATTAACCTCTAACCGGAAACACATCGACTGCTCTCAACTCTTAAAACAAAAGTAATCAATACTTGCATCTTTCACCGGTAATCACATGTTGTGCGAGTGCAGGTTTTTTTTAACTTCTTAGTCTTAATCGCCACATTAATATATGGCTCAGACCCACACTCGTTTTCCGCTCTCGCCTGATTTGCATTCTTCACACATATTTGCCCCCTTCACCTGCGCCATGTTTGTTTCTGTACCCGCATTCTGAACGCAGGCACGTGCTCTGCCATGCAAAACGAGCATTGCTGCAACTGGAGTATGCCACTAGCTTTGCAAAACAAGAGCAGCTGTTAATGGCCTTTTATGCCCGGCAATGTCACATGATTTAGATTTAGCAAATCTCCTTGTTGTCCACATATTCATAGTGAAAACATTATTCGGATATGATTTTTGCCAAAAATGTGTTGTGCCATTTAGAAAAAATAAATGAACTGAAGCAAACTCTAAGTTTTGTAATTTGTGTCCACAAGCAAGCTATAAGTCATGGATTCACAGAAAATAGCATAGACACACACACCAGGCAGTTTGTACATTTTACACAGTGTAGTACTTGCAATCAAATTTGCAATCTCAGCCGACTTTGATGGGATGCACTGCCTGTCGGCAAACCTTTTTTTTTCCCCCCATTTTCAATAAACCTAAAAGAAAACTGGCATTAGCCCCTTGCTCGCTATGCAGTGTGACGCAAACTGCCATGCCCATCTCTGAGGATCAACAATGCACAATGTTGCATTATCTGCTGTCCTACAGCAAAGGCACTGAATTCCACCTCCAAGAAAGTACCCTCCATGCAGTCATGCACTGGACCATACCTATTTCTATATATGCATGTACAGTGCAAGCTTCCCATTCAGAGCATTGCTTGCGTAGAAGACCAGTCCTTCCATTTTGAGAGAGTATCTTCCTTTAGAGCTGGATAGGAATTTCTCTGCAAGTGCAGTACCGTTTTATGCTTGACATGTACTTAGTTATGTCGGTGTAGGTCGGTGTAGGCAGCCTAAACATGCGCTACTGTAAATGTATTTCATGGATAAATATTGACATTGGGGCCAAGGTCATTCTACACAAAAGATTAAACCCCTCCTCTAGTGCCCAACTATTGTTTATCATGTGTAAGCTGTTATTGTGGGTTCCATGTGTTAATATACCAGCAAAAATATTGCAATACAAAAATATCACCATAATTTAGCGGCGATACTGAACCATGGACCCTGTGGGGACACCCCCGCAACCTGTGCAATTTTTTAAAATGTGTGGGGTACACCCCCGCAACCCCTGCTCCCACAAAATATCCTCCCAAAAAATATTGCCTATGGCGAGACAAACGCCATATGTATGGCGATATTTTTGTTGGGGATATTTTGTAGGGATACCGTTATGGTGATGTGCTGTCTCGATAATGCATGACATTATGGTGATTTATTTCTAACATGCTATTGAAATGCTATGGTGGCATCCCTTTTGGAATCGTGCTAACTTCCTGGTCGGTGAAAAGTGTTGCATTGAGATTGTGTGTCCCTCTGGCATTTTTCCACTCTTAAATTGTGTTTTTGCACCTTTCCAATGAGCGATTCTTGGTTAAAATAGGAGGCAAAAGCCAAGTGGCCCTAACTAGTGTGCATTGATTTCTTTGCTGAACTCTGTGCAAAATAAAAACAATTACAGTACAGACATAAGAGCCCATTGGCACACCGATTCTTCGACCTCAAAAGGGCTTCAAAAAGTACTCTATTTCTTTGTGCATTGCAACACTTGATTGAGCTTCTTAAACCTATACAACTCTCCAGTTTTCTGGTACTGTACAGTGACTAAATGCATTCAACAGAGAAGAGCACCAAGAGGGAAAGGATTATTTGGCTAGGCATGCCATTAAAGAAATCCAGTGATGGCTTATAATGCTTAGTATACTTTCCATTACCAGATATGGGGTGATATAAACTCAAACTTGAGGATAACTAAGCATCAAAGGGAGAAAGTGATGCATACTGAACTTGAACAATTGAAGGGCTGAGATGTATGTGAAAAACTAAACATCTTGCAAGTTGCTGCACATAAACGCTCCCTTTCATTTTGCTTCACTGTACTTTTAGAAACATGTGTGAGGGAACTGATGTGCGTATTCAATAACATGATGAAAAATATCTGCTGTAGCTGACATATTTACTGTACTCATTTTGGTAGAGTTAAGTAACATAGAAAGTGAAGAACCTTGTTTGGGGAGTTCTGAGTTGGAAATGGTACCGTCCTGCACACAGTGGATTATACTATGCTTTGTTGAGTAAATAATAATATCATTTAAGACTGTAAAGCGTGACCGCATTAAATTCAAAACTTTGGCCATCATCCATCAATGCCTTTCCAACTCGGGTCCACCCTGCCTCTCCCAACAACTCTCACTGCCCTCTCTCTCCAGACCCACACGCTCCAGAAACAGTCTCAAACCCCCAGTGCCTAGATTCAAAGGATGCAGAGCAGGTGGCTCCAGCTTCTCCATTACAGCCACCCTGTATCGAACTCCCTGCTGGTCCCTCTCCGACCCAAACTCTCTTTCATGTCTTTCAGAAAAAAACTCAAGACTTGTCTCTTTAAGTTCAGCTGCTTCATCCTGGAAACTGCATAACATTGCATTATGCTGCCTTTAAGCTAAGTAACAAGCGCCCAGATGCACGTGGGCTGGGATGCACTTAATAAATGAAGAAATTAAAGAAAGCAAGTGTCCATGCATCTTGAGAAAATGTTCCTCAAAACAGGAAAACAGAACACATTTACAGCTTTGTATGTGGTATAGCTCATGGAGCAACCATGTATCAGATCATGACAAAGTGAACACATGCATTGCCTGCAAATACAAATATCCAGGTAATGATAATGATGTGTTATTTATAAAGCACCTTTATCCAGAGCACATATTTACATACAATATCACCCAACCGAAATTGGTACTCATTTATCTACCTCAGAAGCATGAAAGGCTGGATTCGAGCCTGCGACCTGCAGTTCACGCTCAGATCGCAGCAGCAAGCGCTCAACCCATTGAGCTATCTTACCAGCTGAAGATTGGTAGACTGGAGGAGCTGTGTAAAATGACAGTGAAAGGAAACTGCACTCTCTGTGTGGTGTTGATGTGTAGTTTAAAGTAAATCACATTATTGGTGGTGTGGGAAGTTCTAGGTTCTCACATGCAATCTGCTTTGTAAACAATTAGAAGCAGTTACTGGGTGTAAACACTGGATTGTGAAAGGTGAATATTTTGCAGAGATGTTGTTCACTGTTGAAAAATCTATCACACCTGAACATTTTAAAATATTAGGGTCTTAGAAGAGAGGACAATTGTTCAGAAAGCTGCAATGAAATTATTCTTCAAAATACCATGTCTGGGTTCAGTCTACTAGGATAGCCCAGGTCCTGTCAGGAGAACTAGACACAGCCTTCATCAAGGATGTCCTTGTCTGTGGAATGAAGGTACTAAATGGGGAAATGGTTCATGCTCAGGACAGGTGAAAAATCCATATATTTATAGACAATAACCCAAAACAAACCTACGCTTGGGAATTCCTGGAGGAATTGTGGTTAATTATTGCCTTTTCTCTGTGTGCTTCATTACCCAGATGCTGGATCTTCCATCTTTGCATATTTTCTGTTAATTCCACAGAGGTGGTTTTGTACATTGTTTTTCTATTCAGTTTTCTTGCAGATTGTCTGTTTAATTAAAGTATATATATATTTATATAGAACCTTGATTGGACAGTGCCTTTATTTTGGTCTATTATACTTTGCTGTTTGGTTTACCACTGAATCACATTCACATCCTCTTGAGAATACAGCCTTACCTCGGTCCATATTACCACAAAAGGCAAATGAGGTACCTCGCTTATCTACGTCTGTTTTACCTTTGTTATTTAGATCATTGCTGGTTTGTAGAAGTGTGAGTGCTGAGTTGGTGATCCAGTCGCTACTCACCCCAATACTCCTACACAGCAGATATATGTATCTTTTTACAACAATATTTATAATAAAATATAAATGGATGATCTGCTGCATATGTGCCAATTCAACGTTAAACACAAAAAGATCTTGTTAACTTGGATGACCCAAAAGAAGCAGCAGCCATATTGTGGAAAGTATCTGTCCATCCCAGTAACAGTATTATTGTAATGGTAAAATATCAAAATAGGTGACCTCGGCCAGCACCCCTCCACCCGTTTCAAATTGCAGCTTCATCTGAACAGCCATCTCCCCTTGAACTTTATCTACAGTGCCTTTTGAGAGTTTGGTATGGTTACATAGGATGCAGAAATTAGGGTTCTGGGTGCAAACTGCATTGTACTTCAACTGCATCCTTTAGCATTGTGGTGGTGATATCCTGAAGAACACGTGTTCTCTTGCAGGCTCCCAAACGTCCCCCTTTGCATTGGAAATGCTCAAATCTTGCCTGGCATCACTAATTTCTGAGGCCCAGAACGCCTCCTAGACCAAATGATCCTCTTTTCCATTTTCAGGTTTGTCTGCAGGTTGCTTCGGGCCCTACCTTTTCTTCCACTAAATACTGTTGTCCAGTGGCTAGGTCTGGTTTCTGATTCAAGACCTGGAAATGATTAGAGGAACTATGGTGATGGTACTTACATACAAGGTTATTGCATTTGGCGTTTGAAGCATTTCACTTCACCCTCTTCTATTACACTGTTTACGCCGGGATCCCATTTTAGTTAATGGTAATTAACAGTTCTTTGGAGGTTTACAAAGTTTTAATTCAAATGTGATTCCACTTACTACCATATAGCTTGCTGGAAGAGTAGAAATGGGACCAAAGCCGGTGATAAAACGGTGATAAAACGAGGGAGACCTCCGTAGTAGGGTCCTTGGTCGATAAGCAAAAAACAAATTGGGTTCATAAAAGTTAACACCACCCATTTTTCAGTGGTACTAGTTTCTTCTTTGGTTGCAAAATGACCCTGGATATAGAACACATCTAGCTGTACCCCAATAACAAACTCCTGCAAGGATCATACAATATAGATAGGTTATAAATAGGGGAAGCATCAAGAAAAAGATATACTGAACAGGACAGTAACTATCCTTTTGTGAAGAAAATGACTGGTAATTTCCAATGCATTTGAAGTTTTCTAACTTATGAGGAGGCATTATCCTTCTTCCTCTGAGCTCTGTTTCCGGTCCTAGGTAGGCATTTCATATCACAAAATCAGTCCATCCACTCATTTTAGCTGTTTAACATCTCATTGTCTTCCTAAAGAAGAACTCATTTGCCATCATTCAGTGTTCATTGTTGTCAACCGTTCATGTCTGTATACTTGGGATTCTCACTCTCATGTTTAAGTACAACAGGGGTCATTGCCACGTCACCAGACATCCTATAGAGCATATTCTTTTCTCAGTGACAAGATTATACTGCAGGGAAGACATTCCTGCACACTTGGGACGTACTGTAGGAGTGTAAAGTTCACTCGATGACCCTAATAGCTTTCCTAAAATCTGGGCAGTTCATCATAGGTGTGGGAGGGAGGGCGCGAGAGGAGCTCAAGGTGACCAGAGATTTTCAGTAAGGGTGCTGTTAGCGCAAATACTAAAAAAGAAAGGGATAGGAAGCGAGAACACAGGCACAAACATGTATTATACAAGACACCAAGACACCAATAGGCTTTGAAGGCTGTGAGAAGTATGTGCATCTTAAAGATCATGTGTCATTTTAGCAGTATTACATTTAACAAGTGGTGGGATTATAGTGCCTTACTGAAACAATGGCCTCAAGAGGAATGGCCTCCTAGGTTTGTACAGGATGAAGGAATTGTTTAAAGCTGATGATAACATTCTATTTATAGCCTTAACCCTTGCCTTTAGGCAACAGGAGATGTGCCCAAATCTGTATTTAAGCTTTTAAGCATCAGTTTTACTATATAGTCAAGTGGCACAGCGAGTAGAGCGCTTTGACATCTGTGCAGAGCTTGCTAATGCAGGTTCAATTACCGGCAGGGCCAAACTCAGCCTTTCATCCTTCTGAGGTCGATAAATGAGCACCACACACCATGGGTAATAATAAGCAGCGCTCAGATACCTGAGGGTGTGTAGCACTGTATAAATGCTAAATTAGTATTATTATAGTGATTATACTTGTAAAAATATAATTTCATGTCAAGACAGTAATGAAGACCTTTTTTCTATGTCATTAAAGGTCAGAAAAAGAGAACAATGACTATGATGTGTTATACATCCTCATGTTTGTCATTGTAGTTGGGCTCAGCATTCAAACACGGACCAGCAGTGGAGCCATAGGTTTAGTCCAGGTGGAACTTTATTGTACATAGATACACATCTACATGAACCAGTTTCTCTTGAGTATATACAGTGATACAGCAGACAGGACAGGAACATGGATAGGTGGTTTACAAGAGCGCTAGAAGGAGCAGACCCACCGGCCATCCTTGCATACCCAGCTCAGGCCCCCAACTGACACTCATGGAACATTCACTCACAGGCCCACTCAACATTCTCCTGAGTTGCTCATCATGCATGCAACAATATTCTACTAGCAAGCACTCCTGGCCAGTGACAAAACAAGACTTACAATACAACATCTCCCTTTCATACCAAATGACAACACACAACATCTTCCTTTCATACTGAAGCATTCCAACCACAACTAACAACCCTCCTTCCGGACCTTCCACATCCAGAAACAGAGCCTGCCACACTCTGGCACTAAACCTAGCAACCATGGAACATCAACCAAAAACATAGAAATTCAACCTCCAACCAAAATCTTCAAGCCAGCACATGCACTTTATCACAGCCTCACCACCACACAGACAGCATGCATTCAGTACCAAACAAACCTGGGGGACAGTGGAATGAGGCAGCATACACTCAATGCCAAAATCTTCTCACAACAAGTGGGCGCATACATTCCCACCCATGCCACGTACATCCATTATTAACCATACTCCCATTCATGCATCACACAAACCGAGGTACTACCACAATTATGCATATACAAAAACATAAAACAAATAATGTGTTCCTGGTAGCATTGGATACAGCAAAATGAAATGTAACCTTAAGAAAAAACATAGTTAACATGTATACAAACTGCAGGCCTTTACATTTCTGTGCACTTTTAAAACATTTTAAATTATCGACTAGCCATTTCAACCCTCCTTAGTTGATGCCTTTTAAATTCCACTTCACTGAATATCATTTACCTTGAAGCATCACAACCTTTATTGGTTGATGCATTTTGCTTTGTCTCCATTTCTCCATGACTTTACTTTATACTTACTTCTACTTGACTCAACCCTTATTCGTTGGCCAAAACTTTCTCATGTACCTTATCTTTGAGCATACACATTACCTATATACTTAGATAACTCTGAACTTCAACCAAAAACATCAATAGATGTATTATGGTCAGTGATGACAAAATTACACTTGGGGCCACAACACTCTAAAAACGTTACAAAACAACAGCCCAACATAACTTTCCGTGTATCATCAAACAATTCAATTTTATACTAAGAAATGTCACATTAATTGACATCAAATATAATACTTTACAAAATCTCAAACTTCTTGCATTGTAATACTTCAACATTTTGCATTGTAAAGTCTCACAGGCCGATTCATGGAATTCCTCACAAAAGTGTCGCACGCGGGTGGCGCACAGCGTGCCCGTGCGAATGTCTGCACCAGCCGCGTGCGATAAAATCAATTTCCGCGCACAGCGTATTCATGGATTCTCGCCTCCAAAAGCAGACGTGGTGCAGAGTGGCACAGCGACCCTGCAGCAGCGCCAGTTACACCCCCAAGAACGCCCTTGCACAAGGAAAAGCCATCAAGATCGCAAAACCATTGCAAAGGGCTGCGCCAACCCTGTACCAGTTTACCGGACTGGCAAACAGCAAACGCAAAGCGGGGAACGTGTATTACGGGTTTCGGGAACACGCATGCACGAGAAGTCTCACACGCGATCTGGCCTGGGAGAGCGTGTGCGTGTATTTCAGAGGTGCGCAAGAAGTTCCACACGCGATTGGCCTGGGCGCGTGTTTTTCAGAGGTGCACGAGAAGTTCCACACGCGATCGGGCCTAGGGGAGTGTGTGCGTGTATTTCAGGGGTGCGCGAGAAGTTCCACACGCAATTGGCCTGGGCGCGTGTATTTCAGAGGTGCGCGAGAAGTTCCACACGCGATCGGGCCTGGGGGAGCGTGTGCGTGTATTTCAGGGGTGCGTGAGAAGTTCCACACGCGATTGGCCTGGGCGCGTGTATTTCAGAGGGGCGCGAGAAGTTCCACACGCGATCGGGCCTGGGGGAGCGTGTGCGTGTATTTCAGGGGTGCGCGAGAAGTTCCACACGCAATTGGCCCGGGCGCGTGTATTTCAGAGGTGCGCGAGAAGTTCCACACGCGATCGGGCCTGGGGGAGCGTGTGCGTGTATTTCAGGGGTGCGCGAGAAGTTCCACACGCGATTGGCCTGGGCGCGTGTATTTCAGAGGTGCGTGAGAAGTTCCGCACGCGATCGGGCCTGGGGGAGCGTGTGCGTGTATTTCAGGGGTGCGCAAGAAGTTCCACACGCGATTGGCCTGGGCGCGTGTATTTCAGAGGTGCGCGAGAAGTTCCACACGCGATCGGGCCTGGGGGAGCGTGTGCGTGTATTTCAGGGGTGCACGAGAAGTTCCACACGCGATTGGCCCGGGCGTGTGTATTTCAGAGGTGCGCGAGAATTTTCACACGCGATTTCAGCAGGGTACGTGTATTTCAGGGATGCCGGGGAGTCCTACATGTGATTTGGCAGTGTGGGTCCTCCCAGGTGTCCCCTGTACACCCTCCACGGCCCCTGCAGGCAGCCCACACCACAGGGGACTACCCTGAATCCCTGGTCATGTCCCGCAGGCAGCCCACCCAACATGGGCATGCCCCCCAGCAAAGGCACATGTCTCCTTGCACTACTGATCACCAACTCATGTCCCCTTGCACCCCCACCCCCAGCATTGCGGGGCACCTGCCAGCAGGCCCCAACTCATGTCCCACTCATGTCCCCCTGCACCCCCACCCCCCAGCATTGCGGGTTACCTGCCAGCAGGCCCCCACTCATGTCCCACTCATGTCCCCCTGCACCCCCAGCCCCCAGCATTGCGGGGCACCTGCCAGCAGGCCCCCACTCATGTCCCCCTGCACCCCCACCCCCCAGCATTGCGGGGCACCTGCCAGCAGGCCCCCACTCATGTCCCCTGAACCCCATCCCCCAGCATTGCGGGACACCTGCCAGCAGGCCCCCACTCATGTCCCACTCATGTCCCCCTGCACCCCCACCCCCCAGCATTGCGGGGCACCTGCCGGCAGGCCCCTACACATGTCCCCCAGCCAACATGTCATCACAATCTAGATCCCTGGCCCTTATGGTCAGCCTCCAAATGCAAAACACCCACTTGAGTATTGCATCCACCCACAATGACATGATAGAACCCCAATAGCAAGTTTGTAAATGAACACATGGCCCTCACATACACCCAATGGGTGTCAGCGAATCTCAAAACCAATATCATGATATGCATGCTACCAATGAGATGATAATACACATTGAAGTTTGATGAAAAAAATGTATTAAAAACAGCATAAATGGAATTAAAAATAAACAAATGACAATGGGAATCAAAAAGCAAAAGCAGCATGTCCGTAAAATAATGAAAAACGACAAATCATAATCCAAAGGAAAGGTGTCCAAAGTCACAGTTCAAGAAAGTAAATCCAAGGTAAAAACAAAACCGAAAACCATAGCTCCATGGGTAAATCAAAAAAAAAAATAAAATCCAACAGTCAACTATATACAGATAAACAAACCAGGGTCCATGATCCCAACTTAAGAAATGAAACCTACATAAAAATACTACCTAATTAAATAAAACTATATACAAAAATGTGGCCCATTGTCCAAAAGGTCCAAAATAAATACAAAAGCAAAGGAAACCCAACACTAACTACACAACTATTTTAAAGGGCAGCGGGCTAGTCCGACGGCTCACTGGTTGTTGTCATGGGCCAGGGCATCATCAAACTCCTGTTCAATGGCTTGGAGGCGGGCATGTTCCCTGGCCCTGAGGTCCCGCAGGGATAATGCAGTGTCCAGCTCCAACTCCCTGCGAAGACCCTCGAGGCACTCAGCCCGCCTCAGCGCCCTCTGCATGGAGTTCTCCGTCCTGACCATTGTGAGCCGTTCCTCCTCTGCCCGCTGCCGCTCCGCATCTATCTGCTGGCCCAACCGCTCCCACATGGAAGCCACTCCCATTCCAGGGTTCTCCTGCCCTCCGGCCGATGCCTGCACCCCTGATGTTGATGGCCCTGAGCCATGATGCCTTCCACGTCGAGCCTGCCGCTGCCTCCGACGCAACTGCCTGTGCCAGCACAACGGCATCCAGGCTGATGGAAACCACTGACGCCGTCGTGCACGTGCCCTGCCCGATGATGCTGTCACATCCTCCATCTGCTGGGGTCCAGTTGCTGGTGTGTCCACCCCTGCTGGACCTCCGACTCCCGACTGTGGCAGGGATGGGATCCCCACCGAGGTGGCTGCATTGGTCGGGGCAGGTCCGCAGGGGGCCCTGGTGGCATCTGGGCCGGAAGACGGCATGGAGTATGACTGGTGCATAGCCTCCACAGAGGAGGAGAGGGTCGCCAGAGTGCCCGACACATGTACGAGACCCCCGACCATGACCGCTCCCAACTGGGCCACGTTGGCATGGTGCTCTTCGTGATGACGTGCGTGCTCCCCCCGGGAAGCACGCACCTCATCACGAATGACAGCCGTGCGCAACGCGACACCAATCAGGACCTTCTCCATACGGCCAGGGGTCCCCTCGTCCGCAGGTGGAGGGGAGTCAGATGACATGGACATCCCCCCTACCTGCGGACGGGCATGGGATGGGGCATCCCTGCTGGTGCATGGTGGTGCAGTCACAGTGTCAGGGACAGTGACATGCACAGGCACCTCCACGGCGACCTGTGCTGCCTCCTGCCCCTGCCCCTGGACTGCACCACTTGCACCAGCAGGGATGCCCCCACCAGGCCCCATGTGCGGCTCAGTAGCGGCCTACTCCTCCTCTGTGGAAACCACCAACCTGGATGGCTCCACACCGTCTTCTGCCATTGCAAGCCCCTGTGGGGGCTCACCCACCCCTTCCGCTGCAGCCGTGGGGGCATCCCCGCCGCTTAGCTCCACAGCGCCGTCTCCGCCCTCTTCTTCACTTTGCGCTGTGTAGAGGGAGACATAGAACACAAGCATCAGGGTACTGTACAATGGTCCCCTAGACAGGAAGCAATAGCAGATGAGTGGCACTGTCAAATATCACTTCCATCATGTCCCTCCACAATACATGGGTCAGTGCAGGCAAAACACATGCAGTAACAGGCATGGCACATGCTATGGACATAAGCAAACATGTCCAAGGGACTCTTGAAGCATACAATGTTGTTTTTGGACTCACATGCATCATGGCTATCACATGCACACACTTCAACGTACTTTCATCCATCTGGACTCGTACACCCCAGACACAGTGGATGCAAGGATAACTAGGCTGCATCAGTGAATCAGAACATTGTCACAGACATGTGTCATGCATCCATGGCATCCACAAGTCACATACACGCAGGTCAGAAACACAGACATGGACACCATACATGTACATGGCATCAGCACCCATCCCTCACCCACACCCATGTCCAGGAGACTGGCATGCCCTCATGTGTCCATTCCCCATGTTACATTTCAACACATACACCAACCGTGTGCTTCACACATTACTGGTCTCACATGCATGACCATGATGTCCCTGCACACACACACACGCGTACATGGCCTATGTCACACATACAGGCAAGTATCAGACAACCAGCATGCTGCAACATGCCCTGTCTCACACAGCAATGCTTGGCCACTTACCGCTCGACTCCAGACGGGTCTGCTTCTCAAGGATCTGGGCATGGAGCGCTTGGCGTACGCGTTCCAGGACCCTCAGCTGGATGGTACTCATGCTGCCCCGGCCCCCCTCGAGGAGGCGCCGGGCCTTTATGAGGGTCCTGGACCTGAAGTCCTCCCAGCGCTTCTTGACTTGCTTGATGTTGCGGGTTGCCACCCCCTCCGCGTTAATGGCAACCACAAAGTCGTCCCAGATCCTGTCCCGTCCTTCCTTATCGGCGCGTGGTGATCCGAAGAGGGCATCATAATGCCCCAGGACAAGCTCCACCAGGACACCAACTTCCTTCTGACTGAAGCTCGTGGCCCTCTGCCCCTCTGGCTGGGGGTCGCCAGTGGTCTTGGATGGTGTTTGCCCCGACATGGCGACCCCCGAGGCAGGCGTGGGTGGGCAACTGGGTCCTGGGGCTGGGCTGTGGAGCGATGGTATCCCAGTCTGGAGTGTTCTGTTCCAGCAGGGGTGGACACAGCAACTGGACCCCTGCAGATGGCTGATGTGCAGGCACCAAATGGCAGGGCACGGTGGCAGCAGGCAGGCAGGCAGCAGCAGATGGCTCGTGGAAGGCTGTTCCGGGCTCTGGGGGGCAGTAATTTGGCCTTTTGGGCAGGAGCGTGGTCTTCTGTGTGCTTACGCGTGGCCAGCCTGATACGGAGTGATTTGGCACGTGAAGATTCTGCATGTCAGCGTGTGAATCGAGGAAAGGCCCTTAGCGCGTATGCGCGTCAGCACGCATACGCGATTCCATTGGACCAAAGGTCCTTAGCGCGTATGCGTGTCTGTGAAGTATCGCGCACGGGCGTTGCTTTTCGTGGGGTGCGGTGCGTGTGTTTTGCAGGCGTTGGGGTTCACACGCTATTACTTCACAGCGGGTGGGTGTTGGCTACGCGTTCTTCTACACGCAAAGCAGACGGTGAGTGGTACCCTGCTCCCCCAGGCCCGATCGCGTGTAAAACCACTCGCGAGCCCCTGAAATACACGTACCCCGCTCCCCCAGGCCCGATCACATGTAAAAACACCTGCAAGCCCCTGAAATACACGTACCCCGCTCCCCCAGGCCCGATCGCGTGTGAAAACACCTGCGAGCCCCTGAAATACACGTGCCCAGGCTAATCGCGTGTGGAACTTCTCGCGCACCTCTTAAATACACGCGCCCAGGCCAATCGCGTGTGGAACTTCTCGCGCACCCCTGAAATACATGCGCCCAGGCCAATCGCGTGTGAAACTTCTCGACACCTCTGAAATACATGCGCCCAGGCCAATCGCATGTGAAACTTCTCGCGCACCCCTTAAATACACGCGCCCAGGCCAATCGCATGTGGAACTTCTCGCGCACCTCTGAAATACACGCGCCCAGGCCAATCGCGTGTGGAACTTCTCGCACACCCCTGAAATACACGCGCCCAGGCCAATCGCATGTGAAACTTCTCGCGCACCTCTGAAATACACGCGCCCAGGCCAATCGTGTGTGAAACTTCTCGCGCACCCCTGAAATACACGCGCCCAGGCCAATCGCGTGTGGAACTTCTCACGCACCTCTGAAATACACGCGGACAGGCCAATCGCGTGTGGAACTTCTCGCGCACCCCTGAAATACACGCGCCCAGGCCAATCGCGTGTGAAACTTCTCGACACCTCTGAAATACATGCGCCCAGGCCAATCGCATGTGAAACTTCTCGCGCACCCCTTAAATACACGCGCCCAGGCCAATCGCGTGTGGAACTTCTCGTGCACCTCTGAAATACACGCGCCCAGGCCAATCGCGTGTGGAACTTCTCGCGCACCCCTGAAATACACGCGCCCAGGCCAATCGCATGTGAAAATTCTCGCGCACCTCTGAAATACACGCGCCCAGGCCAATCGCGTGTGAAACTTCTCGCGCACCCCTGAAATACACGCGCCCAGGCCAATCGCGTGTGGAACTTCTCACGCACCTCTGAAATACACGCGCCCAGGCCAATCGCGTGTGGAACTTCTCGCGCACCCCTGAAATACACGCGACCAGGTCAATCGCGTGTGAGAAACTTCTCGCGCACCTCTGGGATACACGCACACGCTCCCCCAGGCCCGATCGCGTGTGAAACTTCTCGCGCACCTCTGAAATACACGCACACGCTCCCCCAGGCCCGATCGCGTGTGAAACTTCTTGCGCACCTCTGAAATACACGCACACGCTCCCCCAGGCCCAAATGCGTGTGAAACTCCTCGCGCACCTCTGAAATACACGCACACGCTCCCCCAGGCCCGATCGCGTGTGAAACTTCTCGCGCACCTCTGGAATAGATGCACACGCTCCCCCAGGCCTGATCGCGTGTGAAACTTCTTGCGCGCCTCTGAGATACACGCACACGCACCCCCAGGCCCGATCGTGTGTGGGCCTTCTCTGGCGCACATTTTTTTCCTGCGCAGGGACGCTACCGCCTGCTTTCGTGTGGCGGACATGTATGGGCCTGTGCGCGTCTTTGGCCGTGCGCTGTTTTTCCCTATTCAATTCCATGAATACGTGTTGCAGGCGAGCGTGTGGGCGTTCTGCGCACTTGCCTCCTGTACTTCCCCCGTGACGCCCACATTTTCACAAGTTGTTCCTCATTCTGCGTGTGATGCTCCGTGTTACGCCTACTTTTGTTATGTGCGCCGCGCTATGTGCGAATTCGCTGTGGCCTTATCGCACGGCGTTCGATGACCTGTGCGCCAGCGTGCGCCAGCGTGTGCCGCGCACTTTTTCAGCGCACATCCCACATTTTGCGCGTGCACGGACTTTCATGAATTGATGTGCGATGTTTTCTGTGCGATAATCGCACTTGCACTGCGATTTTCGCTATTTCACTGCGAATCGCACGTTTTCACATGCGTGCGCCGTTTTTTTGGCGCACATTGATTCCATGAATCGGTCTGTGTATTTTTTGCATTGTTTAACCACACACATTTCATATTGTTTCCCCATCTTGTCAAATTACAATTTTCCATCATATACTTAATAATTTTGAAAAACCAGTGCTGCAATTATTGACGTTCCTACAATCTGTGTGTGCTGGCTTGATCAGGGCCAACACATCAAACATATATTTAAAACCCAAAAGCAGCAGCAACAGTATAATTCCTGTAACAAAAATCGTTATTAAACAACACCATTTGTGCTTTTATGCTAAAATCCATCATTTTCTATTCACCCTTTGTGCATTGCATTAGCTTTCGCATTGTTCAAGATGTTCGTTTTACTTCCAGTAAATAAAAATATTTCTGGCAGCAACAATGCAACAGTATTTGTAAATATTACTCAGCACTTTTCTTTTCCAGTCACATTTTGGTTGGCAGCTCCAACAATTTCGATGATCACTCCTAGTTATCTAGTAACATTACACACATGATGATCAAAATAGTTTTTCCTTTTTCCCTCCTGTGTGGAGGCATATATTTAGTGTTATTGCATTGATTCTTGCACCGCTGCAACGCTATATTCATTCCTTATCCCTCTGTGCATCAACATTGATGTCATACATAAATACAGACGTTACATAACCTTTAGGTCCTTTCCTCTGGCCCAAGCAATTCATTTGCCGGCTCACGCACAAAGCCAGCAATCTCCATATCTTTGTGTCATTCCATGCACGGCATCATTCAGTCCTGTGCAAGAGGGAGGTCGGAATTAATGGAACTCCGAAACAAATCACTTCCAGAGCCCAATGCTACCTATGCATCTTGACAGAGAGCCGTGGCACACCCAACTCGCCACAACATAGTTTTCCCCGTTGCTAGCACCGGAAAACATCACGATGCTGCAACATCACTCTGGGTATTCCGTTTCTATTTTCGTTTATTTTATTTCAAACAGGCGGCAACAAACTTGAACTTCACTGTGGGAACTCTTTGCCTACTAATGGCGCACCATCCTCACAAACCTTGCTGACCCACATGGCATGGCGGTACTGTTCAGCAGTGAGTCTCGTTACTTAAAGTAAAATCTGCACACAATGGATGTGCACAGTTTATACTGATTAGCATTGTTTTAATGAGCTGTGTGCAATCCTTTGATCTATTGGTCTAAGAAGCTGCCAGAATCTCATTTCCTTTTTATGCTGGAGCGCAGGGTTTTCTCTGGAGATCTCTGGGGGTTTCTTATTGGTGGGGACCTCCTTCCCAGAGAAACCAATGTCAAATTTAACCGTTGCTGTCCAGGATGGATTTCCTAAAGCATGGGGGAGCGGTGGGTCATGTAGTAGTAGCTGCGTCCCCCTCCCACAGCTCTCCTTACTGTAATTTTCAGTTGGTGTAGTTTCCTTCTTCTCGCAGTACTGATCGGTCCTGTCATTCTCTTTACATTTTTTCTTCACTTCCGGGTTCTTTCAGCTCATTTTGAGCATCCTTGACGCCAATGTCATAAATACTCAAGTTGTCATTGTGGAAGGGCACAGCATTCAAACACAGACCAGCTGTGGAGCCATAGCTTTAGTCCAGGTGGAACTTTATTGTACATAGATACAAATGTACATGAACCAGTTTCTCTTGAGAATATACAGTGATACAGCAGAACAGGAACATGGATAGGTGGTTTACAAGACAGAGAGAAGAAGCAGACCCACCGGCCATCCGTGCATACCCTGCTCAGGCCCCCAACTGACACTCATGGAAAAGACCCACTCAACATTCTCCTGAGCTGTGGGCGTGGATGCAGTAGACGTTCGTCTGCTCGGCTCCCGCGGCCGCTCTAACATCCTGATATAAAGAAGCCTGTTTTCGGGGGTAAAAAGAGCTGCAAATACTCCGATACGATAGCAACACCCTTGGGCATACCCAGAGCATAGATCGAAGAGAACAACGGTCGGATTCCCCGGAGACGACCGTGTGAAGTGTTGCAGCGTCAGCAGCCAGCCCGCTTTCAAAATGGCCATGGGCGCACGCAGCTGAACGTCCTGTACAACCCAGCAAGGCCGCGCTGAGACGGTGGCCAAACCACAACGGTCTGGTCGATCACAGCGGGAGAAAGGTGCAGACCCAGCGAGGGCCCGGGGAGGCCCCGATCGGCGGACACGCATTTGCAGGACAGCACAGACAAGAAGGCAGTGGGAGAGCTTGCCGAAGAGTGAAGCCTAGGCCTTCCACGCCCATCCCGCCCTTCGGGGGCCTGGCTGGAGCACCATCACTGGCCGGGAAGTCAAGATGGCCTGCAAGGGGAGAGAGGACCGCACACCTCTGTGAGCCCTGCCCTCTGACAATAGGGGAGCGGGGTGGCCCGGAGAGGCGACCCCGGTATCATACGTGTGGACCCGTTGGCCAGTGCGAGAGCGAGGGACACACCTTGCCCCGGGAGGCATGCTGCTGCTGGTCGACGGGCAGTTCCGTCGGCCCTGGAGTGAGGACATATCCCCGGAGTGATTTGTCAACAAGGGAAAAGAGACGAGAGGCACACCTTGCAGCGTGGTGCTCAGGCAAAAGCTGGCTAGAGGAAGCTTCACGCCCAAAGCAAAATGGATCAGTACACCATTCCTCCTCCCCAGCCCACTGAACACCACCCGCAACTCTCAGACGACATGGAGACGGACCAAGGAATATCACTCAAAGACATCATGGCCGCCATTACCGACTCCCGCACGTCCATGGAGCAGAAAATGGATGGAATTAGCATTGATGTCTCCCTCCTCAGGCACGACCTCCAAAAACTGACGGCACGCACCGGGGAAGCTGAGCAGCGCATTTCCACTACGGAGGACAGAATGAACACAGTGCAACAGCAGCTTCATAACACAATCTCCAAACTCAAGGTGCTGGAAGAGAGAATTGAAGAGGGAGAGGGCAGGTCCAGGCGCAATAATGTGCGCATCCTGGGTATACCCGAAAAGGCAGAGGGCCCCTGCATGGAACTCTTTCTAGAACAATGGCTTTCCGACCTATACAAGCCCGATGCTTTTTCCAAGTTCTTTTCCCTAGAAAGGGCACATAGGGTACCCACGGGCAGGCCACCGCCTGGCTCCCCTCCACAAACTGTGATAGCACGATTCTTAAATTACAGAGACCGCGACGCCCTGCTGCAACATGCGCGCGCCAAGGGAGCGGTCACGTTCAATGGCTCCAAAATCGCCTTTTTTCCGGATTACACAAGGGAAATGCAAAGGGCAAGGCAATCCTTCGACTCCCTGAAAAGACAGCTACACACGATGGGCGTGAAATACGGCCTGCTCTTCCCTGCACAGCTCAAGATTTACCATAAAGGCACAATAGTACATTTTAGCGACCCTAAAGAGGCTTGGCGCTGGGCAGAGAAAACATAGAGGAAGACTGGTCCACCCCCCGTGAAAATAGGGGGAGAAATTAAAGACCTCTGCCAGACCAGCGCCGAGAACCCCGCCGACCACCACTGCAGGACCCACCTGAAGACCTAGGGGGTGATAACCCCCCACCCCTCACCACGGCTGTCAATCCTGTGTCCATACGGAGATACTCAAGTCAGACCATAGATCTCGCCACAGTTCACACACACACACAATGATAGGCAGCACATATCCACCTGTAGCCGACGCGGTACGCCCTAAGCCCTATGATAGAAAGAGAGCCCCCCCCTGAGAGTGCAATAAATTCCAGGCGTAGTTTATGATTGGATTTCTTCGGGGATCACCTTTAGAGGAGTACTACCTTCCCCCCGGGCTCCTCCTAGAGGAAGGCCACTTTTATTTGATATTAAGTTCGGTGCATGTTAGGTGTCCAGTTGACGCCATAGAGTCTTTGTTTGGGCGACCGATGCTTCTAGTTGGGAGGAGTATGGGGTGGGGGGCTTTGGGTTTGTTAAGCACAGCTTCATCAGGGTCCTGTCAAACTAATAGAGGAACATGGCCAGGACGGTCGCCAGTACACCACGGGCATATTTCCAACAGGCGCATAACGCTGCCGGTGACAAGCAGGGCGGCCACCGACACACACTCACATGGCAGAGTATCGTAATAAAGATGACACTCTCAGAACACTGAGGCTCATGTCGTGGAACGTCAATGGCCTAGGCAATGCAATTAAGCGCCACCTGGTGTGTCAATTTTTGAATAGACGGGGGGCTGACATAGTGTTCCTGTCCGAGACACATCTCGCAGGTACAGAATGCACCCTATTTAAGCGTACAAATTATAAGCTGATATTTCACTCAGGCTTTACGATGGGCTCAAGAGGCGTTATGATCCTGATACACAAAAACTTGCCCCTCCACCTCTACACAGTGACCCATAATACAGGAGGCACATACATATATGTGATGGGCGACCTATGGGGGCAGTCCATTGCACTGATAGCCATCTATGCACCACCGACCCTTCTAGAATCACTGCTCACTGACATTACCCCGTTAATCGCTAATGACACCTCCGACTGCCTGATACTAGGCGGTCACTTCAATGAAGTCATGAATGTTACCCTGGATAGATCCCACATACGAAATAGGAACCCCAAAGTCCCCACTAGGCCTGCTATGTTCACCAAAGCACTCGGCCTGTGCGATGTGTGGAGGGAACTGCACCCAGACGCTAAAGCGTACTCTTTCCACTCTGGGGCCCATGCCTCGCTCTCCAGACTGGACTACTTCTTCACTCCCACAACTGACCTATACAGGGCACAGGAAATAAACATGCTACCTAGAGGCAACTTTTTGATCACTCTCCGCTAGAAATGCTACTTATAACGTCCTGGAGGGTCCCACCTCCATGTTGGCGCCTTAACAGTTACTATCTGGGAGACCCGGAGCTGGTAGACAAACTACAGGAGACCACTAACTCATACTTTGAGTTAAATACACAGACTGCAACGAACCCTGAAATGCTATGGGAAGCCTATAAAACGGTGCTTAGGGGCGAACTAATATCATGGACGGCGGCCAAAAGGAGGCTGCACATGAGTAAGACTCTTGAAGCGGAGCACCAGGTCAAACAGGCAGAGGAGAGGCACGTAGACGAAAATACGCCGGCCTCTAACCAGACTTTGCTACTTGCACAAAAAAGATTGCAAAGCATAGCGATGGACAATGCGTGCCAAGCGCACACTGCAATGAGAGCAAGGATCTATGAAACCGGTGACAAGGCAGGCAAGATGCTGGCATGGCTGGAAAGGAAGGAGCAGGGACGTAGCCATGTCCAGAGACTTGAAGCGGACGGATCGAACGCAAGGGTGACGGACCAGGAAATAATACAGGGCTTCGCGGAATACTACGCAGAGCTATACAGTGAATCCACGACCCCGATGGACGCTACGATTATGGACCGAATTGAAACCCCTACCCTGATTGAGGCGCAGAGGCAACGACTGGAGCGAGAGATCACGGAGGATGAGATCCTAGCTGCCATTTCTGGGCTCCAGACCGGTAAGACTCCTGGTCCAAACTGCTTTCAGGTAGAGCTATGGCGAAGGGTGGGTACTAACGTGATAGCCCCCCAGCTCCTGCAAATGTACCTCGATGCACATAAAAAGGGCATTCTGCCTCCAGATCTCCGAGAAGCAACAATTGTAGTGATCTCTAAGCCGGACAAGCTCCCAGACAGATGTAGCTCATACAGGCCCATCTCACTCATCAACTCTGAAACTAAATACTGGCAAAGCTTCTAGCGGACCGTCTACAAGAGGTAATTCCCTCCTTGATCCACCCGGACTAGTGCGGTTTCGTGCCACAAAGATCATCTCGCATGAACCTTTGCAGACTATTTGTGGCTTTGGAAAGAGCCGACAGCATACAGGGACCACTGGCCCTGTTAGCAATTGACTTTGAAAAAGCATTCGATTCGGTGAGATGGGAAGCTGTCTGGACCATTATGCACCGTATGGGCTTTGGCTAGAACTTCATGAGTTGGGTGAGGCTGCTATACGAATCCCCGGTTGCTAGGACCAGGGTCAACGGTTGGCGATCAGAACTATTCGGTCTGGGAAGGGGTACAAGGCAGGGCTGCCCGCTATCGGCCATGATCTTTGCTATTGCGATCGAACCCCTGGCGATCCTGTTGCAAAACGACTTAACATGGGAGGGTTTCCGGTGGTCCGATACCTGGGAAGACAGAATATCCCTTTATGCGGATGACCTACTCATCTACCTGAAGGATCCAAGTACATCCTGCCCCAGAGTCGTGCAGCTGCTGGGCCAATATGAAGCATTCTGTGGACTACGCGTGAACTGGTCCAAGTCCATCCTCTTCCCTATAGGGAACACTTCATCGTTGAACCTGGCGATCGGCCCCTACCAAATCGAGAAGGAACAATTCAAATACCTGGGGATACACATTACAATGCACCTTACTGAATATACTGCCCTGAACCTTTCCCCCTTGTTGGCAAAATTTGCGGACGAAACTCGCCACTGGATCTCCTTGCCACTGACACTGATGGGTAGGGCAGCATTGTTCAAAATGATCGCCCTCCCGAAATTTCTATACATCCTGCAAAATGCGCCATTGCATATCGACCAACAGGACTTCCACAAAATCGAATGCACCCTCCGGAAACTGCTCTGGAAAGGAGGCCACACGAGAATTGCTCTTGTGACCCTTTATAGGTCCGTCTGGGAGGGGGTTCGGGCTGCCCAGGATGCAATAATACTACTGGACCAGTCAGATGGAGGTAGTAAACAACATGCTTCACGGTGACGGGAGTCTCCTGCACATCAAGGGCTTCCACTGCAACACTACAAACAAGCCAATAGAGCACCTCTACAGAGACTTGGACCACCCTCCGAAATCTGACATGGCATCCCACATAACGAGAATTTAGAAGGAAGTGCTTTGATTCTTGGGGTGGGGCGGGAAGACAACATTGGTCCAGCCGTTGTGGAACAATTGCAACCTTCCCGAAGTACGGAAACTGCCAAAATGGCCCCAATGGACCAAGCGTGGAATCTCCACCGTTGGAGATGTGGTACAGGAAGACAACCTGGCAACGTTCGAGACAATGCAAGAAAGGTTTTCCCTGCCGGACACAGAAAGGTTCCACCACATGCAGCTAAATCATGCCTGGACGGCCCACCGACGGACCATACAAGATCTGCCCGAAAGCTCCCCGCTTGAACTAAACATAGTCCTGGATCGGGTAGAGTGGAAGGTCACCTCCACCATGTACACTGTAATAACCTCCTTCGCTACATCAATACTATCCAGCCTGAAATCAAAATGGGAACGAGATGTGGGCCCCCTCCTCCCAGGAGACTGGACGGAGGCCCTGATGTACCCGCGTGAAACCACCATCTCTTCGAGACTCCGACTCGCCCAGCTGAAGATCCTGCATCGCACTTACTACCCGAGAGTGGCACTCTTCGGATGGGGCAGGGCCGCGGACACAAAGTGCCTACGCTGCAAGCGAGAGGAAGGTACCTTTTTTCATATCCTGTGGGAGTGTAGTAGTATTCAGTTGCTCTGGCAGAAATGCTGCGATAAGCTGTCTAACGTTCTGGGAAAGACGATACAGAGGTGTCTGAAACAACTGCTTCTGGGGGTATCCATGGAAACTGACTTATCTCGCTATGAGAAACTGCTGTGGTCAACCGCGTTCGCAGTCCTTAGGCGGAACATCGCACAACTATGGGGTTCGGAGCGCACACACAGCCATGACCAGTGGGTCACGGATGTGTACATAGGTGGGGTAATGGAGCACCGGGTTTAAAAAGCGAGAGGGTGCCCCCAAAAGGCAGGGAAAATATGGAGAAGATGGGAAGAAGGCGGCTGAAGGCCAAGGCTGACCCTGTATCCACTGTGACTGTGTGAGACCCACTGAAAGGGAAATACTAACTCTGTTAAGAGCACCCTGTGCCATAGAATCATCCTCTGTGAATTTTGACGATCTGTTGGATCAAGGTCCCTGAAGCCGAGTTCGTAATGGTTATTGTTGTTTTCTTTGATTACTTTGCTCTCTTCCCACCACACCCCTTCCCTGGCACTTCCCCCCCTCTTCCTTCTCTCCCTCTTCCCCCTTCCTCCCCTCCCCTCTCCTTCACACCCCCTCCCAAGCCCCCTCCCTGGAATGTTGAGAGATGTTTGTAATGATGTTTTAACCTTGAAAACCAATAAAATCTTTGATTAAAAAAAAAAACATTCTCCTGAGCTGCTCATCATTCATGCATCAAAACTCTAATAGCAAGCACTCCTGGCCAGTGACAATACAAGACTCACAATACAACATGATGCTAATTATTATTTTGTCAGTGATGTGACATGTTCCCATCGTGTCCTATGCCGTCTTTGCAGTTTATATCTGTACTATTGTGCCCAAGTGATGCATGCCTTTACTGTGTTACTAATGGGGTACAGCAGGCTGCTGAGTTATTTCCAGGATTGGGGGAGTGGGAACATGCAGGAAGTGATCAGAGGAAGTGAAAATGTTGAATGAATAGGAAAGTGTGGGATCTGAAGCACATGGAAGCTAAGACGAGAGTGCAAGAGGGAAACTGTTACGGTGAGCATGGGGAGATGTAATGAGGTTGAAGTGGGGAACCCACTTCAAACCAACAGCATGGGAGAGTTGCAAGGAGGAAAGGGCTGGTCCCTATTTGATGTGCGACATCACCAGTGGCAGCTTGAGAGCACTAGAGAGGTAGGAGGATGAATGGCAAAGGAATGGAACATACATGGATGCATGGCAACTATGAGTGCTGTCAGGTTTACTTTAAAGTCATTTAATATTGACATGCAGGGCAATCATTAGAGGCTGCTTTGATACAATGCACCTGCAAAGTAATCTTGATGGTTGTTTTGGGGAAATAGGCATAACACTGGACATGGCCATGCTACTCTGGGGAGTCACCAGAGAGCAGGTGGTGGTGTAAATAAAGAAATAAAAAACAAGTTGTTGATAAAGTTTCTGTGCTGGACCCAGTAGAAACAAACTGTCTTCACCTAACCAGTTACACCCTACTGTCATATACAAAATATTCATTTTATTACGTGGATGAATTTCAACAATAAATATTACTGCCAATGATCCCATTATTAATGCAGGACTACAATCCCAAAATGTAGAGAAAATCTCTGTAAAGCACATACCATAAATATTCAGGCCATATTGAAAACTTCAACCTTATTATCAGTATTGTTTATAGAATAAACTATAGGTGTTTTATGCTGGTGATCAGTGCTTGAGTACAGTACTGTACATTAAGCACTTCACTGTCTGTATCTACTTATATTGCTTGCTTCCTAGACGAGTGTTCAAAACTCTGGTCCACCAATTCTCTGCCAACGATGTTTGCCCAAGTGCACAGAACACGAATGTCCAGAACTGATAAACCCTGCTGAATGGCATGGAGAAACCTAATGGCAATAGTGCCTTGAATTGCTGTATCAAACACATCTCAGGTCTATTTAGGAGACAATCTAAGAGGGATATGTGTGGATGAAAAAGATGTTTCACACTGGAAACAATAGCACTATGTGGCTCTCAAGTGCAGTACAGCTCAAGAATATGGTTTATCAATACAAATAAGCATATTTTCCAGGTGCAATCCTCCTGCTCATGGGAAAGCTAAGTGGAGAATACTGCATTTGCCCATGTAATGGTAAAAGGGATGTCATTTAGTAGTGGGAATATTGCTAAAAGATGTTAAAGCACTGCATACCACCATCCAAGGGTACTCATGCCTTCTAGTCTTCTTAAACCTCTCAAATACTTCAAAACACTGGACCACCTAACACATATCTCCATCCCTGCATTTTTTGAAATGTACTAAAATGTTTTGCATCAGACCTCTCTGGCATACACTGTTGCATACAGATGTGCTTATTAAGTTATAAACAGTTGCCAGCCATTGTGCCCCCACAACATCCAGTCCTCTTGCCAATCATCTTCAATCTATACATGAAATGCTTAACAACTCTCCACAATTACCCCCAACATAGCCATCCAGCAGCAGGCTGACAACACTCAGCTTTACCTTAAGATCAGTGGCCTTCATAAAACTGCCTCCACAAATGTCTGGCCACTATCCAAAATGGATGCCAAATGGCTACCTCAAAATAAACTCCCAATAGTCTGAATTTGTCCTTATGACTCCACCCCCTTCCAACAAACAACATCTTGTGCAAAAATAGCTGGATAAAATGCCTATGGAATGATTCACTACATAGCTGTCAAATTGGCCAAATCCTTTGGCTTCATTGTTTACAGTAGCCGTTCCTTCCTAATCCACAGACACAAAGATAGAAACGGTATAACTTCAGTTCTACATACTCTCCATAAAATTGAATCCTTCATCCCCCCACATTCCTTCCTCATGTTGGACCAAGCCCTCATGATCTCACACATCAAAGGGGGTAACAACCTCCTTACTGGTCTTCCAGCTGTGTGCCTGGTCCCCCTCAAAGAAGACCACTATGCAGCATCCCACCACAATATAGATAACCACAAATGACACTTTGTCTCTCCTACTCCGAGCAAACATCACTGGCTCCTCCTCCCCACCAAGATCATATTCAAAACAGCATGTATCATTTAAGAAGCAGTCTCAAACAGAACACCAACATACTTGATAGATAAACTCTCCAACTCTGAAGGCTCTCACACCCCATGTAGAAAAAACATCAAAAGGTTTTCTTTTAAGTTATCCCATATAGCAAAGAATAACAAGCAGTCCTTCTTCTGCCATGCCTTGTCCAACTGGAACACAATCCAGGTTGAGGCTTACTGTTACGGTTTATTACACGGTCACACTCAACTCAGAAGTTCCTTCCTCCCAATGGATGTTGTGGAACTGAAACAAATCTACCTCTGGCCTATCCCTGCGTGGGCGACCATTTTGTCATACCCAGACAAATCTCCTAGGGGGGGTGGATCACTATGCCCCCCCCCCTGCAATTCTATCTCAGGCCCTTTGTGCACTGTGTTAGTCTTAAATTACTTCTATGGACACACTAACATAAGACACGAAGAAAACACGTATCGATTCAACAATAGAAACACTTTTATTAATACACATCAATACATGATGCAAACACTACTATAATGCAAATCTCGAATTTGCACCTTATATGCTTTTGGTGCAAATCTACAATGCAATGCAATAACTATAAGCCTTACAGGCTTCTAATGCAAGCAATCTAATAGCAACTGAAATCCACACCATTCCTCTCCAAGCCACACCATACTTCACACACTCTCTTTATGACAATCCCTGTCTGAGTACCCCATCTATCATGTTAGCCAAAGCTCTGTGTGAGTATCTGTCCTAATTCCCCATGCACATGCCATACCAATACTCCCCTTTTGCTCTGTGTTGCTCTGTCTCTCCTCTCCAGCTAACTCTGTAACCAGCCAGTCAGTCAGGGCCTCTCCTTGGGCCTCTCTCTGCCAGATTAATCTCATCAGCTCTCATCAGAATGCTTTCCCAATGCTTCCTCTCTCAGTCATCCAACCATCTCTCTTCCATCTCAAAGAGCAGCTCCCTCGATCTCAGAACTCTCAGAGTGTCAGTGTGTCATCTCAATCTAGACCTCCATCTCCAACTAGCATCTCGAACTAGCAACTCCCAAAGCCTCGCCTCTTATTATACTGTTCAATGATGTAAATACATATACATGGTTACATGTCTCTCTAAGCTAAAATGCCTCTCTTTCTATCTCTCAGCATTTCTAAATGTGAGCAGTGCCTAAAAGTCTGTGATGCATTGCGTGTTCTGCTCAATCACTGCATGCTCTGGTCATCGTGACATTTGTCATCATATCTATACCATATCTTCTTCTGTCTGCATTCACCATCCTACTATCTCCTCATATTTCTCCATTCACTCCATTGAAATCCCTCTCTTCTTGCATGTCTCTGTGAGTCAAAGCACTCCCTCACTCTCCGCTGCTGCCTGCCCCCACCTTTTCTCTGTCTGCGAAGCACAACCCAGGCTGATAAGCCAGCCCCCTCCATGTTTCTACTAAGGCAAAAGTCACGTCTAATCTCTGTCTGCTAAGACACTGTTTCCATGTTCCAATCTTTCACGGTAACTCAGAAGCGCTGTGACACTGCAACAGTTGTTATGTGTGTCTCATTCAGGATGGCTTCATGCTTCCTCTAGTGCTTACTCTCTCACTCACAAACACAAGCGCTATCTATAATGCAGACTTCATGCATATTCTAAGTGCACATTCATACATGTCTCTCTATAATGCATACATAATACATGACAACATATCTCTACATGTGTCTACATGTCGCTACAAATATACCATGTGTCTCTACAATACACTTCAAATATAACAGGCCTCATTCTATAGCAAATTGAAAATACATACATATATGTGGATAGTCTAATGTTACTTCTAATCAGTACTAATCAGAATGAATCATGGACAACTGAATCCCTAAATGGGTAATGATTCTCTAATGATAACAAACCAGGCTTCTCCATACAATCTGGTTTCACAATGTGGTGCACAACACATCACTATGATTGTGTTTGATTCACTGTGGTAAGACCTCCAGCCTGCTTTGCACCCAACCCCAACAAGTACCAGGTGCCACAATGGACTAGAAACCAGGTTGGTGTGTATTCAAAATATATATATATATATTTATTAATTTATTTAAACCAAATTTTACATATAGATTAACATCATCCACCAATGCTGTGGCAACACAAAAGTAAAAAGGACTTCTGTAAAGGCACCAATACAGAGATAATACTAGGACATGCAGTTACAATTATTTCGTTTTAAATCACCCACCATAACAGAAAAAGAACAATTCAGCACACAGAGTGATTGCATATTTTCTTATGCTTTCTCCCAGAAACCTTCACCCTCCAAAAATCCCTCCTCTGAATAGAAGGCAGGAGCAGAGAGTGGGAACAAAATGGGAAAACCGGATTTGGAGTATTGATTACAGAAACAATATGGGAGGCAGAAAATCAATGGGAATATTTGTTTTTCTACACCTTACAAGAACAGGCAGGGCTTTGGGGTTTTGGTCAGAGCACAATGGGAAAATCGTTTTTGGGATATACGCACAGCTGTAATGTGGAAGAATGAAAAGCAGGGGGACATTTGTTTTGCTACACCTAACAAAAACAAGCAGGGCTTAGGGGTTTTGGTCAGAGCACAATGGGTACACAGGGGCAATTTCGCTTTGCAAAGGCACTACTAGGTTTCCTCTTCTGATTTAAACTGAAGGGCATCAGTGGGGAATTTTGTTTTGCACCCTGCACACTGACATGGAAACAGGGTTTTGGGATTCATTCTTTTGTAAAATCTTTATGTCTGTACCGGCTCAATACAAACTGGGAAACGATTGTTGGTTTCGAATGCCAACAATACTCATCCCACGATCCCTATAAGGGAATTCATTGATTTACTTTGATTAAATATGATATGATATGATAGGGTATTTATAATGCGCTTAATACCAAGAGGTTTCTAAGCGTGGACCCGCTTGGTTTTCACTACCCACCTCCCACCTGTTGTCACACCTTGGAAGCTGATTCTGTCATCTCCAGTCCGCAGGACGCAGTTAGCAGACACGTGTCCTTCAGAACTGGTAAAGGCAGATTGCTCCCAGGCGTGGCATATAGTGCTTCTCTGCTCCATTCCTCCGGTATTGGAGTTTGCAGTGGAGATGGCCTACAGCGGCTGCTTGTCACAAGAAAACTTCCTACGTTTCCCATTGTTCTCGGAGTAACATGTGATTTGATCTGCCAATGGCCACTCAGAGCCTCATCTTCATCAAAAGGATATCATCGTCATCAACCCGCCAAACACTGCTTCTGTTTGATGTAGCTCCCGGCAACTTGAAGTTCCATCTTCGTTTGCTTATGCCTTATTCTTTCCTTGAGTGATTAGCCGTCTACCAAACCCTGTTTCTACATAACACAGACTGCTCCTGCTTAATGTTTGCCTTCCTTGATTACCTGTGTACCGAATCCTGCTTCTGTGTAACACGGTCTGATAACCGGGTCAGGAATTCCCATACTAATCTTCCTTTTTGTTATTTTATCCTGTCATTGTTGGTTCTTCGTAACTCTTCCTCTGTATGCTCTATGTCCTGCTAAATATTGGTAAGCATCCCTCTGTCCATTGACTGTTGGTTCTTTGTGTCAGGTTAGCAATCTACAT
The DNA here is from genome assembly GCF_040938575.1 of Ambystoma mexicanum. Taxonomy (NCBI): domain Eukaryota; kingdom Metazoa; phylum Chordata; class Amphibia; order Caudata; family Ambystomatidae; genus Ambystoma; species Ambystoma mexicanum. Next base: position 1,243,798,641 of record NC_090930.1, on the reverse strand, counting down.
GTTCCTACTCTTGTAGGAAAACCCTTGGTTACCATCTTCTAGGAGGGAGGGGAACTGTTGGCCCAGGCAGACACATATCCCTCTTCTGTGTTAATTGGTCTTTTGACATTTACCACATTATTGACTTGCTGAACTTTCCTTTTCTTCTGGTTCCATGGCGGTGTGCTCTCCCTGCTCTTTTAGGTGATCAGCCCCTTTGTCTGCCTACTTGGATCAGCAAAGGGTAATATCATAGAAAAGAGTTTATCCGTCAAAGAGAGGAGGCTCTGGTTCTAACTCAGACCAAGCTCTACAATCTATCCAGGATCAAAATTCCGAGCCCTGTCTTCTTGCTTCAGTCAATCACCAGCCTGGTGAGTAACACATGTGTGCTAATAGGAAAATGGAATGAGGGAGTGATTTGGGACAGGTGTGGGAGGAATAACCTTCATCATACCACTCTGACAAATAGGCTCGTTCATGTGTTGGGCTCACAAAATCTCTCAACATGGCAAGTACCCTAGATTTTCAAATCTTTCCATATATGAATATATTTCTAAGAACTACATGTTTAGGTGAATTAGATAAGGCTAGTCTGAAGTCAGCACACCCTTCCTATGCAGAGATTCAATTTTTCTTCATTTACTCAAAAGCCATATATTTGAAAAATATGGCACTTTACAGTCTCCATATTAATTATGACCTGCACGCTCATACCAACTTTCACCTCTCTCGGAACGAAGGGAAGGCCTAAATCACATTTTCATTAATAACTTTAGTTATGTTGATCACACCAAAATTGTTTTAGCATGGTTAAAAGTGGGTGACTGTCACCGTTAATAAAAATCTGGAATTGCCATTGTGGCATGCACGCTGCCCTTTTCATGCGATAAAATGCTGTCTCCCATTTTAATCAAACTGCAGTTTCACACTCCTTCCCTGTGGTGCCCCGTTTTCTCCTCCAGTTTCATTTATCCTTAGATATGTGACTAAGAAGACCCTGGTCTGTGTTTAGGTCCGCCTCACCATTCAAGGCCCAATGGCCAAACTAATGGACTTTTTATGGGACTTGTGACCTCCAGGTCACTCCTGCTGCAAGAACAGACATGGCTTATCTGGTCTTCACTGTGTTTTCGATCTAAGCCATGTAATTCTTTCTTATATTTCTAAGGAATAGCTCTGATTGATGAAGACAACCAGGCTGCTCTTCAAGACAGCAGAGGGGAGGCGTAGGAGCTTAATTTCATGTTGGGAGAAATAACCACCCATGTACCCTTCAGCAAATAGCCTTTAAACGTGCACATCTTTGCCATTTTACTGACCATCTTATAGGGCTTTCACAGCTTCAACATACATGAGTGTCACTTCTGAATTGTCCATAAGTATAAGGCTGTTATATGAGAACACCATATTCACACTTTGAAATCCTAGTGAGCATTGCCCTTAGCATACTCTCTATTTGGATGAGGAAAAAACGAAAATGACATTATTTTATTCATTTCACATGAAATGCTCCATTTCACTTTAGCTGCTAGGAGCACAGTCTGGAATCCTGTTGAAGATACTGTGCACTGTGGTTTCTTTATATGTCAGTGAAGCTGTCCATTGATTTGTCAGCCGCATGCCTTTCTGTTCTTTCCTGAAAGGCATTCTGCATATCTTTGCATTTTTAATTTTTGGCCCACTTTCTTTCCTTTATATTTAGGTTCAATAGGCCTCATGTTTGACATCGGTTCTGTGCCGGCCTTACATTTCAGTGAGCATTCACAAATGACTCTGGCCTCTTTATTTCTGGCCTTCAGGGGCTAGATTTCACCCCACATTACAATGGCCACACTTTCCTCCAGTTCCAAAATTAAACACTCTAAAAATAAATATATCTGTTTGAACAAAACCTGCCAGACAAATAAATATCCTAGCATTCCTCCACCGACAGTACTGCACTACAGTATAGAATGCCAGGCCAAATGCTGGCACTCTCCCATTGTAAAGCAATCTTGTGAGAGATATTTGTTTTAAGTTTAAACCAAGATCACCTTCTTTACACCAAGGAAACCCCTATAATTTTAGAGGCTCATAAACAAGTGATCAGTAGCACAAGATTGTACCTACCTACACGAATTTCATTAATACTATTTCACACAAGCATGTATTTCCATAATCAAATCTAGGTATATATTATAGATCAAAATACTATCTATAAATTAAATGTGGTGCAGGAAATTCATACATGTGTATGTAATCTTCTCTGAATATGTGGGTGTGCAGCATTCGTTGAACATGTGTATGAAACCTTCATTTTACATATGTGTGTGTACTGCTACCAAGCTGTTAGGGTGTATAGCTTCCTCTACTTGTTTGTGTGTGTGTGTGGGTGTGCGTGTGTGCATGCATGCAGCTTTCAATGTGAATTCTATTTTCAATGCACAGATGTGTTGTTGCCAATCTATCCCTATTCATTTGCTGTTGGCTTAACCATTTTGGGCTGGAGCTGTAACATTCTTCAGTAAGATCTACTGTGTTAAAGCACCCTTGCCCTTTCACATTGCACATAGGTCAGCCTGTCTGCATATAAAGACAAGGGATTTCAGGGGTTTAACACTATGTATGTTTTTCTGTGAATATACTACATTCTCTGTGCTATTTTCTGTTGAGCAAACAGCTAATTATTGACTAGGCTCCCCTCTGGGTGAAAATGTGCACGATATCACATTAGGGAATAGTACATCATGAGCAGTGTCAGATATTCAATCTCCAGGCCTCTACAGTCTCATGTCCTGTTTTATGTGTGATTCCTAAATGATGATTCCTAACATGTAGATAAACTCACTGCAAAATGTATTCTTTTAATTCAGGGCACTGACTAAGGACATCACTGGGCTTCATATTAAGAGGGCACTCTAATTCTATCATGTTTTTGCAGTTATAATTGTACAAATACTGCCATTTATACCTTACAAAATAAACATGCCACACAATAAAAATCCATCCATGCGCAGTCTTTGTTATTTGATAAGACACTTTATAGATTGTCTGCAGTTTGGCATATAAACTCACAGAAATACACAGAAATGTGATCTTTGTAACATTGAAAGCAAGCTGAGAAATAATATATATTCCCATCTATCTGCACATGCTGGTTTCACAATCTGTCAGAAATTATGCAATACATTTATGCTCATAGCAATTTCAGAGCCATTTCCTGGCTTTTCTTAGCCCAAGCAAATATTCCACCTTCACACTCAGCAATTGGCACAGTGCACAATTCTTTTTATAATAACCTTGAGAAATAAATGTTGCTCTTACAGTTTTGCAAGAGGTAACTTTCTTCCTTTCTGCATGCAGCTAGTTTTGCACAGCAAAACACATTTGTACTGCAACGAGTGAAGAACAAAGAGGCTTTCCTGAAGGCTAATTTGGCTTTCTGCTAATCAGTGCAAATGTATCTACAGTATGTAAAATTTCCTTTGTCTTTGCTGACTGTCAACAACCCCTAGTGAAAGCACACACACTCTCTCTCCTGTCTGCCTAGTGAATGACTGCAGCTCTCCTCTCCTTCCAGCAAGGCACACAGGCAGTTTGGTTCAGCATAGCACCCCAAGCAAAAGGCTCTCTGACTTTCCCATTTTCGTTTCTCACTCCTCTTAGTCTTCCCTCTTGACAAAAAGAAATCCCTCATGTTTTCAAGCTATACTTTCCTACTGATCTTCCAGGCCCTTGCAGTGATGTCACCCCATCAATTACACAACTCCTCTGGCATGGCCAAGCCTTCTGGAAACTTACAGAAGTCCATATTATGTTTCACAGTTACCCTTGAATGGGCCCAGAATTGACATGTACAATTTTTATTCTGGTTGATTTGTGTAGAATTATTCTTCAAATTCCTCAGCTCACATTCCCATCACAAAAGCAGTTTTAACTGCTGCATTTTCATTCTAAACAACATCACAGAGTCTGTGTTTGCCGGGTATATCCACACCTACAACTCCCAGCTTCTACCATAAGTCTGCACCCTTAGTGTGAACCATAGGTTTGCACCATTTGGCATGGACAAAGCTGTCCCATTCTAATCACTATATTTGTTAATAGGTTAGAGGTTAGGGGCTAAATATTAGTACATTAGGGGATTAGTGTTACGATATTAGTCCCTATAAAATCTACATTATTCCTATGCCATGCTATGTAACCAATTCAAGCTACCCTTCCTTTGGTTTGTATGAATTTAAATCATTGTCTCACATCAGGGCTCAGGTATATCCCCACTCTAAAGTAAACACCAGCAGTAATTGCACACTGACAACCACTTTGTACAGGAGTCTGGGTTGCTGGGGAAATGTGTGGCCTAGTTGAAATTTTCACCACCTGAATCTCTTACAGGATACCATGGCCTGCATGAATCTATGCTTGTCTGAGCAATAGATTCTATTTTAATTTGTTGTAATGCTTCAAAAACTATCTGAATCCAATTTGTACAAAATGCTGTCATTTTTAAATGTGCCCCTCAAAGCAAAAATCCATTGGACTTTTTAGAAATTAAATCTCATCTGTATTCAGTTTCAAACAGAAGGCACAGGACATTGTATTTAATAATGCACCAGTGTCTCTGTCAGATTAGCATCATCCTCAATTCCTCAAAGGGCTCCTTTCTCTCCCCTCCCTGTGAACCAGTCATGCAGATGGTTGCAGGTTGACTCCCTGCCACCTCCTTCCAGTTGTGTCCAGAAATATTCTTCAATATTAATCTCCTATTAATATGTGAGTAAACTATTATATAATGTTCAGCTCCTCCCCTTAACTCACCTTTTAGAGTTACCTGGCATAAAAGAAAGGTCTCTTCATAAGTTTGGGAGTGAGTTTGCACCTTCCTTTTAGATCATGAGCCTGGTGAAAGCCACATCTTGTTGCAAGTTTTATATAGGTTACAAGATAGAATTTTACTGACAGAATGCAATTTCATTACGTTGGTAGGGGCATCAATGATGGAGATATTCATTTTAAAATGATCACATGTTAGAGTTAAAATGTAACATGTAACTTTTCTATTCAATTTACAAGTGAGGACTTTGGGCAACAGAGATCACTAGTGATACATCCCAAGCACATTCTCATTCATGATATTACTACATGTTCAGGTTAGTTTATTTGGTTTGTTCACTTAGACCCCATGACTTTAGTTAATTGGATTTTCTGAAAATTTGATATATGTGACAGGTCTCTTTGTCCTTTGTCAATTAGACAGTATTTGACTATATTTAGGAAGCCTGGGCTTGGAACTGGTTAGAACACAGTGAATAATTGGGTTACTTTGGCCTCATATCTTGTGATGTGGTGGGCGATGCAATAAGGTTAATCCCAGATCAACTCCTTCAACATGTACCAAAGAGTAGAGAAATGAATGCATATTTTTCCATCTTACTAAAGTTTTCCATTTTACTAAAGTGTGAAACAATTCAATACGTTTTGCATGTCTCATTTTGAGTAAAATAAAAATAGAGAATTCGTAGTAAAGAGAATTGCATGACAAAATACAATGGAACTTTGAATCATGCTTGGTTAGGATCCACAAGCATATCTTCTGCTAACAATATTAGAACTATGGCACTGAAATTCTTCTGGATGTAGTAAAGGGATTGTTCCAGATTTAACCAATCAGGCTCAGAGGACATGTATTCAAACACCCTTTTTACATGTGGAACATTTTTTACTTCTTGTGCATTTTCTGCAAGTGCTGATCAGGCAATAGTTGAAGAAATACATGATTTAAATGTGTGTCTTTAAAACACGAAATCTGTCATTTTTGCACTTTCACATTTAGGAAGGTTGAAAAAATGTTCTTGGGTGCACACACAGTTATTTGTTCCTCGTATTTCACTGGGGCATCCTGGTCATCATGGCATCGAACAAGATGCACAATGCAATAGGCATCATATTTATGTGAATGGTGCCTCTCTCACTCTTTCGCTTTAAGAAAACAATCTCAGCTGCAATTTCCTTCACACACTGCTGCTTTTGGGCTAGTTAAAATACAAGTAATCCTGACACATTTGCAAAGTGCCAAATTATAAATGTGAAACAAAAAAGGGCAAGTTGCAACAACTGAAAAAAGGGCCACATTTCCACATGTATCTTCTTTTTGTGAATCATCCTTTTTTCTGTTGAGCATTTATTTCTTTCCTTAATTTGCATTTCATTTCCATGGATATTCCTTTGGCCACTCGCATAATGCATATGCAACTTTGGTTTATTCAAAATCCATTCCCTTCCTCCAAGCATTTCTATGTTTGTGTCTGCACAATCTAAGAACGCCTTGGCAAATTACACATATGCAGCTGTAGCAAAGGTGCACACTTTTTTGTGCATCCATTGTGTGTCTCCTGTACACTTTATGTTTATAACTATTAAAAGTTCTGCAATCACATAACCAGTTGCATACACACAATAGCCATTTTAATTGAGCCCCCAGAGTTAGAGTTCCCTATAAAATCCATGTAACTGGCAGCATCCTACCTTTGTACAGGGCTCTACTTTTAATTTAGAAATATATTTATCAATGTTATTAAAATGGAGTGATGCAAGACTACAACTGCCAGAATGCAAATGGACAAATTAAAGCTGAAGAATGTTGACTGTGGTGATATAAAGTGATCTATTAATCCTATTCATGCTCAATATGCACTGTGAAGTAATGGATTGAGCAAGCATCACTGATATGCACACCTCTGACCACAAACCCATAATGCATGTAGCCAGCTATGAACACATTTAGAAAAGGCTTGTGAAGTGCAGATGCTAAAGCTGAGGCAATCCAATTTATTTTTAGGCAACACATTTTTATTTAATAGTAAATGATTAGGTCAGTTAGTAGTAAAACCAACATGAAGGACGTACAACACTCATTGTAGTTGACAACAGTCACTGTAGTTGCCTATTTTATATTATCTAGGGTCAACATATTTGGTCTATTTGTGAATTAATTTAGTACGTATGGCTCAGAAATCAAAATCAAATAGAATAGTCATCAAACAATGCATTGATCAGTCTGAAAAGGGGGTTAAGGAATCCTTGGTTTTATTATGGAATGGCAGAGGTTAGAGGGTTACCTCCACAGAACCAGTAGAATTGTAAAAACACACCTACTGGAATACAAATAAAAACATCCAAGGGAGTCTTGATCAACGCTAGAGTGCATAATCAATATTGACATGGCTTTCAGTCCATCTATCAGGAACATTTTCTGTACCATAAAGTATTATTCAATTGGCAAAACATCCTCTCACCTTAAATAAATTATGTTCACAAACCAACAACAAGACAGCATGTGAGACCAATGTTTGCTAGTGTTGAATTGAACCACTTTGCCTTTGCAACTGTAATATACTGTAATACATGCCTTATATTCAAGATATATGATATGATATGGCATTTATAATGCACCGATACACAAGTGTTTCAAGGCGCGACGAGGCAAGGAAGGGGGAACAGAGGGAAGACAGACAATGACCAGGTGTCAATCAGATTGTGCAATGGAAGGGGGAAAGGGAAAAGTGTGGGTGGAGTGCAGTACATGGGATAATAAAATAAAGAGATAAGTAAAAAAACGGCCAGCTGGTTGCAAGTGCAGGGTGAAATGCAACTGCAGGGTGACATGCAACTGATTTGCTCCTTCAAATAAAGCTAATATATAGAATTAGCCCAGCTGTTCCCTCTTACAATATTTGCATAAAAGGATTTGACCCAGAAACTATCTGAAACCCTGTCAGTAAAGTATGTTCTTGCTTTTCAATACAGTCAAGATATGATTTATTTTTCTTGTTTCTGTTTTTTTAGGTTGTAACCTTCCAGCATGAGAATATGATAAATCATGTTGTTGTGACGAGCAATGGGTTTCCATAGAGAAACAGACAACTGTGCATTGATCAGAGTCCTAATCCAGTTCACTTCCGTTTCCTTTATATTATCCATCCCTATACACTGCTCTTCTGATCCAATAAGATTCCTATAAAGCCAATCTTAATCTGTAAATGTGTTTCCAATCTTAAGAGCCAACTAATGACTCTGTCTCAACCACCATCAGGAACACAAACAAACATCACGCAAATAATCTAATTCACGCATGCTGGATGTTAGAACCATCATAAGTACTTTTCTGCTGAGACTCTTGGTCATTTTTAGGCAACCAATACAGAAGTTCATGATAGAGACATTTCAACTAAACGCCCCAAATCTACAGATCAACAAACAAATAGATCAGCAATAACTGTGTTATCTAAAATGGAAGGGAACATGGCTGCCTGTGCACATATTCAGTCAAAACCCACACCTGGCTTAGGAAAATAAAATAACACTTCCAGTCCTGCTTCCTGGAAGCAGGCTATGATCACATGGAGTTTAAAATTAAAACTATGAAAGAATGGCCCCTCCCCAGTGACCTGTATAATCCCATACTGCATCACAATAATTATAGTACAACTTGATGTTCTTCATACAAGCCAAAGTTAACCTCCAGACAAAAACAAAGTATTTCAAAATGACAAACGTCTTTCCAACCAGGCTCATCCTTGGATTTCTGCTCACAATCTCTACACATAACCCAGGGGTGCACACCAACTCAAAGCCTCAACATCAAAATGGTCTCTTCATTCTGAAATCCCTCAAACACTGACATATACAGGCATGAGTGAACAAGCTCGGACTCAATATTCTTGCCCTCTTCATTGAAAAATGTGATAATGCATCCAATTTAAAATGACTAAAACAATCACCCACCATACAATGTCAAAGCAGATCATCAGTCATTGCCAACGTACAGGAAGATTTAAAGTCTCTCCTTTATCAGCAAAGTGGCCATCACACAACTCCCATTGTACCTTAAGAATGAGCACTTGATGAAAGTTCTTTAATCTATATTATGGCCATCAGGAGGCACCACATCTGTTTTTTTCAATTTTACGAAGAACTCTGATCACTAGCCATGGTTGTAATGCTTCGGCACTCATTCTGTTGGCTGTTTTCTCTGACCTTACTCACATGCCTAGCCAAAACTGCATAATTTAGTCAGATAGTGTGCATTGCGTCTATTTGGCCCGAGGGGAAGAACATAAACACTTATGTCTCCCCAGCCCCTCATTGCAATAATAAGTAATTGGACTCAGATTAGCAGAAGAAACATGTATACATCATATTAGGTTATGAAAATGGCGCATTATAGGCCTTTTATTCATGCCAAATGACTATATAATGAACACATAGAACACCAATATTTACTAACATATACACACAGATATAGATATATATATATATAGATTAGAATATAATTTGCATCACTGTTAACCATGAGGCAGAGGAAAACTTCATCTTGGCCACCAGACAACACTGCTTAGTCCCTTAGCAGGTGGGCGAAGAGATTATTGCGGTCAACAGGGTCTGAAGTGTAACGTCCTCCCTTTCAGCGAGGCTGCAACACCTTGGGTTCAACATCCAACTCTGACCCCTCCTTGATGATGTCTCTTTTATGGTGAGTTCCCCCTGCCCCATTTCAACTGTGCTCTGCCTTCTGCCAAAAGGCATACCACAAGTCGAAGAGAAAAATGGTGGAAAAATCCAGTTGGAAGTGGAAATACCCATCACTCCTCTACTTGCATGCATTCCCAGACCCCTTATCGTGAAGCTGCAGCACACTCCAACTCCCCTTCAATATTCGCCCTTCACTAGACAATACAATAAATATTCTCTGCAGTCAGCCCATCTACAAAATATCTATGTGACCTTGCTTTGTTTTCCCAGCTACTTGTTCATTCTGTGAGGCTCGCGGAAACGCAGACTTTATTACTGCAATGGGAGATGAGTGTTCAAAATGGCTGCACATCAATGCCATGTTATTCTGGCTCGCATATTACATACTAGCATTACACTCCATCCCTTGAACACTCAACTGCCATAATCGGTATGTTGTTTAGGAGAAGCACAACATCCATAAAACATTTTCCATATATTAGGAATACATGAAACACAACAACAAAGGCCAATTAAAACTATAGTAATACCAAAAAGCCATAACAAAGCAGAACGCAATCATTCAGGAATCCAGGATAATAAATATTCACACCAGTTTTTATATCGAGCCTGGGTTATTTTCGCAACTAGACCCTTTATATTCTTAATATGATTTTCGATAGAGCAGGAATGATCACCTAAATCAAAACAAAACATGTCTTCTATTGCTTCACAACCAAAGTTATGTTTCAAAAATAAATAATCAAGAGCAGCTCTATTCTGAAGAATAGCTTTTCTAAAATGTCTATTATCTAGTAATAATTCAGTTAATGTGTGTGAGGTTTCATTAAGACCTTTGACTACTAAACAAGCAAGTTTAATCATGGTTTTTTAAGTACCTGCAGCTAAACCCCAAATACCAATAATAGAAATAGTTAGGGCTAACACTTCAGCCTCTGAAAACAAATGTATATCAGAATTGCAATCAGGAGTTAAGGCATGATAAGAAGCAACACGTACAGAACGTGTAATTGTGGGTGTCAATGGGTACATCATTAAACCAAGCGGATATCATGAAATCAAGCCACGTCAAAGCACCATGGCCACCTGAAAAATTTGCAGGAATATAGGAATAGGAAAAATTACCATAAGAAAATAACCAACCGGGTGGAAGTTTAACATGCTTCAAGTGGCTAGCAGTGATGATAGTAAAGTTACATATCACATTGTTGGAAACACCAGTGCACATTTCAGTAGATCTTGCACACAATTGTTTTTCAAAATCAGTACTTTTCAATAGTTTTTCCAATTTCAATTGTTGACACTTTTTGATATATTTAGCATTGCATGTCATGATAAAACAAACGTCAGCAGGAGCAATGTTGTGTGTGACAACAAATGTCATATTATCATATTTATGAATCGTGTCCTTGCAAAATTTCACATATTCATATACTGAAAACGAATTTTGAATGTCTGAATGTTGCACCAAAGAATCATTGTGCAATGTGCCAAATAAGTTTTTCAAAATAAACGTGGGTGTTGGAATGGCTACAAAACAAGTAGAAATCAGGTCCACAGAACTGTGCACATCCGACAGACAAAAGTGTGAAATGTTAAGCACTCTTTGGGCCGAATAGGGCCAAACATTTCCAGATTGTTTGACTAGAGCAGAATATGTGTTATGGGAAGAGGAAGTAGTAACTCCTGGAGTAGACAAAGGTAAAACTCTGTTTTTATGCTCACGTCGTTTTCTGAATGCAATATGATAAGAATCAATACATGCATCCTCGGGAGTGTAAGTAATAGGCGGTGAAAGATTATTCATCCAGATGCCACATTCCACTTGCAGAATGGAGAAGTCTGCCACATCCTCAGACATGAACCCAGACCCTCCCAAACAGACTCCAGCGTGCCAGACACAGGCACTCAACACACTCAGGATGTAAAACATAGTTTCAGAAAAGGAAGATATCCGTGAAGTACATTATTCACACAAATAACACTTATCAGCAGGAATATGCATCCAATTCTTTTTTCCAGGTTCCATAACTAAAACTAGTTGGTCATTTCCGGATGCTATTACATCAGCAGGCACGGGCTGACCAGTTGGTTTCTCTATCCATATGTTTGCACCAGGAACCATCATGTCAGATGAGCCAAACCCTCTATTCCCACGAATAGTCAATGCAGTGGGATGTTCACCTTTAGTTATCATGGATATTTTAACAGGTACCAAAATTAATTGTGCAATTCGATCTCCATTATAAATGGGTAGCATATTTTCACCACTGTTCAAAAGAATAACTGTAATTATGCCTTGATAATCCGCGTCAACTATACCGCCCAATACTTGGATACATTTTACGGCAAATCCTGATCTTGGAGCAATTAAACCCATGTGTGCAGAAGGAATATGTACACCAATACAGTATGGATAACAGCGATACCTTTGTAAATAAATGTCTTCTCTAGCATGTAAATCCCCCACTGCAGCCTCCGGAGTGGTGAAATAGGGAGCCAAAGCACCAGGAGATGTTTCCCAATAAAGCAGAGTTTCATGTGCACGGGTTGGATTCATTTGCAAAGCTGGCATTAACATACGCATTAATGGAGTTTCACCGTTAGCACTAGGACGGTTGTTTAAAATTTGTACAGCTTCAGATAAAGGGTTGCGCCAGCCTTGCAAAGTATCATCACCAATGTTGCGCAATTATTGTTTCAATAAACCGTTCATGCGTTCAATCAGACCAGATGCTTCCAGGTGATAAGGGACATGTAAAATCCATTCTATCCCCTTTTCAATGCTATAATCAATGATCATTTTACCTTTAAAATGGGAGCTGTTTCACTCTGAATTTGTAATGGGATTCCATAATATACAGCCACCTGATCACGTAATTTAATAGTATTCAATTGGGTAGCTCTCTTGCATGGCAACACCATTAGATAGCCTGAATGTTAAACGGAAATCATATTATGCCTCCTTTTGATTTATATTGGCCTAAGCCTAGTTGCTCCATGGGAAAACCGCGTTGCAAAGTTCTGAATAAGAATTGACTTCAAGCGCCATCTTGGAAAAAGTCCTCCATCTTGGTTCTAATTTCTGCTCACTCTTCAGTAATGATTAGCTATGTTTTCAGCTGCTAGAGCAGAATCGACTTTTGAACCTATGTCAGCACTAGGGCTGGCAGAGCAGACTATTTGTCCTGTGCAAACAAGACCTTGTAGTCGGAACAATCTCTCATTCAAAGTGTTATCTATGTCTACAAAACTCATCCTCCCAGAAACAGTGTTATACAATGAATGTAAACTAATGCTGCGTGTTTTTGAAGGAATCCTGTGTACATTTCTGGAAATATAATTACTTTAGAAAGCTAAAGATCCACACAGCTGACAGCAACAAAGTTTGTCAGTATGTTTAAGGAACCTTGGAGCCAAAGTGAACTCCAATTTAAAGTGTTTTCTTTATCAATAGCCTCAGCCATATTCAAACATAAGAACTGAATGTTAGACAAACTAGAACTGTGTACCTTAACAATAAGCTAATCAATTTGCTTCTTGAGACTAGGATCAGCCTAAGGTGGATAACCAACATGACCAGACAGAAAAAAAGTTGTAACCATTGTATTATGAAGACTGGAAAACACTTGTAGTATGTAAAGACAATATTGTTGTATTTACCATGTGAACTGGGCACAAACCCAAATTTGTAACCTATTAGTTTGGAGATGGGCTGAGCTATGACCAGGACTGTGTATAAATACTGCATGTTTTATGATGACCAGCACTCACTCCCCTCACAGTGTTTCTGGTACGCACTGCGAGGTGCTGTGAACCAGATAGCTATCTGCTTTGATATTTGAATTTGTACAGAATAAATCTTTGACTTTGTGACTGGCAGCTCTAATTTTTGGTGGTACCAAGTCTCGATATGTGCTTGATTTTACAAGATGGCACCCAAATAGGCACCCTCAAGATTGATGCCATCTGGTTGAAGATTTGATGCGGCTATCGGACCGGGATCAGACGGTGAGAAAGGGGGCCCCTTCTTGGATGAGACGCGACACCTCAACAGTACTGCATGGCCCGATCCCTGGACGGTGAGCTTGCGGTCCGAGACGACATCTTGACGAGGGTCCCAATATCGAGGCGGGTATTTTTGCCGGAATCGCCAGCCACGTCTATCCTTTGCAATTTGATCGGACCTCCCTTTGTCCTTTGAATCAGGTGAGTCGTGCCCCGATTCCTAAGTATCCTGATATTTGATTTGGCGCATTGTCCTCGCGAGTACAATTATTGACCAGGTAACACCAGTAATCTGATATGCCTGAGAAAATGTCTGCCTATTTCAGGGCATTATTCCGCATAGACAGACAATCTTTGGAATTTGGCTGTCCGGCACCACAGAAGGGGTTGCCGGCAAGTACTATGTACTGTAAGCATGGCATTGGTAGTATAGTGTTTAATGATATTTGGCACAGACAAACTAGACATGCTTCCGAACTTCAGTGGCCAATCAATGGTAGCTTTGAGATTTCTCACATAGAATATTTAGAATCTATATTGTTAAAGAAAAGAGATATACCTGCAACGTTTGATGTATTACAAAATTGGAAAAAAGAAGCTATGCAGCAGCTTAAAAGTAGAGAAACATGTGCACCGACATATGTCGAATGCCGAGAAAGCGTTATTGCATGATCAACAAAAACAGTCAGAGTCAGTTAGAAATATGGATAGGGCTTTCCAACTTGGCATTCAGAAAATATACCCATCTAAAGATTTCCATGTGTCAGATGAATTAATTCACAAGCTTTTAAATGAACGGAGGCCTGGTGCCACTGCACCACCTCCTTATGTACCTATTCCTGTTGTTTTACCTCTTCCTGCTGTTGTTTCTCCTCCCGTAGCAATTCCTGCTCCTCCTATCATTCCTCCTATTGCTCATCTTCCTCCAGTTATTGCTCCTCCTCTTATTGTTGCTCCCCCACCTGTACCTCCATTTTAGCTTGCTGATATGTCTTTGGTAGATTTGTCTTTTCCACCAGTGATAGCACCTACTGTACAAGATTTGTCTACTCTTTCTCTTCCAAGTGGTTCTGTTTGTAGTTGATAAGGGAGTGGAATCAAACATTGTAACTCGTAATACAGTGTCTAAAGAAAGAAAGCAAGATCTGAATGCATGGGCTAGACAGTGCATGGAGAAGGGTGAACAATCTGATGTTTTTGCTACACTCGCTAATCTAGAAGGTTTTCCTGAGAAAAATGTCTTTATTGAAGGGTTGGGAATTCATTTATCCATAATGTGGAACAGACTGAATGATGTAGATCTCCCATCCGGGTTGAGGGATCTGAATGTCTTAGTATATTCAAGAGATACTGTGGAGAAAGTATATGATCACGTTGAGAGGGTTTTTGAGTATAGAAGGGAGTTAGAAAGGTTACGTAATGATGAAACAGATGGTGATAGTTTGGGCGCTATGTTTGTACAGAAACGGTTCCTTCCTCTTTGTAAATCGATGAGTGAAGAAACCCGAATTTGCACAAGAGATGCACTTAGATGGAATTCAGACATGTCGATATCTCCCGTAGAAGTATATGACACGTATAGTCAGTATACGCCAGAAATGCAGAGGAAAGTGATACAGGTAATGGTAGAATACCTCTGGATGAATGTATAAAAAGAAAGACTTGTTGTCCCACAGAATTATTGAATATCTATAAGAGAGCTTTTTCGTCTGACACTCCTTCAGCTGCTTTAGCACTCGATTTAGCTCTGTTGCTCAGTAAGTGTTCAGAGTTGCCTACTTCTCAGTTGCCTATAAGAGAGGTTCCTCCGATATTTGTCCCTAAAGTTGAGGTCTCGGCTAACGCTGCAACGTGTGTAGCCACCTATGACATTGATGCACATTATGTATCACAGTTTGTTCACATCCCGTTCTCAAGACAGGAAGTGAACACCATCAGACAATCTATCCCAGATATTAGAAAGAATCCGACAGGGTTCTATAAAGAAATGGAATCTGTCTTGCAGTGTTCAGTATTTACTATGGGTGACATAGATTTGTGATTTCCTGTGCTCCTACCTGCCGATTTGTGGAAACAGATTAGGACAGTAGATGATGTAGCAGGGTTAGGGGACACATGAGATAATTTTGTGAGGCAAAATAGTGAAAGGAATACTGGTGAGAGACCACCACAGGTAATACTGACTTTGTCTGATAGAATAGTGACAAAACTGGAAGCCTTAATTCCTGAGAGAAGGATTCTTTGGGACAAACTTACTGCTTGTGTCCAAGGAAAATCTGAGGTTTGAACAAGCATTTTCAGATTTTAGTGGACAAGATTTAAGCACAGAATCTGGAAAAAGATTATTTGTGAACATATCTGTGCGTGGATTGTTACCTGACATCCAGTCACAAATTAAGACTTCTGAGAGCGCTTGGCAAGCTAAGTCTCAGTCTGAAGTATTGCATATGGCTCTGTATTATGAAAACCAAGTCAATAATGAGAAGGAAAGGATTGAAAAGAAAAAGGGAGACTTGAAAACTAAGGTGTTGTTGCAACAGATCGTTACAGGTCCTAGAGGGGGTAGTACACAGTTTAGGGGACAGTATGTTCCAAAAGGTAATGTGCCGTTGGGTCCTGTACACGCAAACCAATGTGCTTATTGCAGACAAGAGGGTGATTGGCGAGCACAATGCCCGATGTTCCAGCAGAGGTCAAATAACACATTTGGGATCATGGGTAGATGATCCAGAGGCCACCCTGGGGTAGGGGGCCCTGGTAGAAGCAAGTTTTCTCAGAACTCACAGTCTTTTTTGCAAGACAACAATCAGTCACTGAGTGTGGATAATAGAAATATTTTTTGATCATCCTTCAACTGCTTATCGTTCTGAAGACCTTCCCTTTTGATGATATATTGTTTCACTAGCGTTGTCCGAAACAGGGTGTGGAACCAACGCCTATTCCTGTTAATCAGAAAGGTCCCTACGTTGAAATGATAGTGGGAAATAGGAAACATCTATTTTTGATAGATGCAGGAGCACAGAAGTGTTCCATTGACCATTCACGGGTTCCAGACATTCCACTGTCAGGGCAAACTAATGTTTCTGTAGGGTTTTCTGGTACGCCAGTAGTTAGTCCGGTTTCTCTGCCGGTACCGATTTCACTGGGTCCATTCACGAATCACTGTCCGTTTCTTTTGACATCAAACTGTGGTGCGAATTTGCTGGAGTTGAATCTGTTGAAGGAATTAAATGCAGTAATTCATTTTTCTTCGGACAGAGTGCGTTTGACGATTTCACCACAGCAATTTTCTGTCTCACAGTTTCTGACAAAACCTTTGCCACCGGAATTTAGTGACGTTCCGGAGTGTTTATGGGTGATTGATGATAATGATGTTGGTGTTTTACAGATTGAGCCTGTTTAAATCATTTTGAAACCAGGAGTAAAGTTGCCACGTATTCCACAGTATAAGATTTTGGTTGATGGTGAGCAAGCTTTGAAGTGTATAGTTTCTGATTTTGTGCACCATGGGGTAATTGAAGAAATTGCAGGTAGTTTGTGCAATAGTCCAATTTTACTGGTGTATAAGAAAGGTGATTATGCAATTCCTTTTTGTTCTATTATTGATTTATGCGCTATCAACAAGATTGTTGCTCTACAATTTCCTATTGTGCCTGATGTGACAATGATTTTAACAATGATTACAGCTTCTGCTACTCATTTTAGTGTTGTAGATCTAAAGAATGCCTTTTTTAGCATTCCTATACACAAGGATAACAGATATCTGTTTGCGTTTACCCTAGGGGGACGCTAGTTTAAATTCACTCGTGCACCACAAGGGTACACGGAACGTCCGAGTATTTACAGTAGGGCTTTGAAAGAGCAGCTTGATACACTTGGGTTACCTACTACTTGTACATTGCTTCAGTATGTCGACGACCTTCTTTTAGCTACAGATCCAGAAAGTGCATGTAAGGAGGGCACTGTGTTGTTGCTTATTCACCTAGCAAAGCATGGACATAACGCTTCACTGAAAAAGTTTCAATATTGTCAACAGGAGGTCACCTATTTAGGCTAACTCCTGCCAAAAGAGGGAAGAAGATTGACGCCTGAACGGGTTAAAATCCTTTCTAGCATGTCTGTCCCAAATACACAGAAGGAAGTCAGAGCCTAGATAGGAATGGCTTCTTACTGTAGACAGTGGATCCCGAACTTCTCACTAGTGATCAAACCAATGTTTGCTATGACAAAAAGTGCATTTCTTTGCCATTACCGTGGAACTTGGAACACCAGAAAGCTTTTGATTTGCTCAAGACTGCATTGTGTTCAGCACCAGGTTTGGGCACACCAAATTATGAAAAGGCCTTCGAGTTGTATGTTCATGAACATGATGGATGTGCTTTGGCTGTGTTAACGCAGGAACATGGGGGGAAGAATAGGCCGCACGGTTACTTTTCTTCTACCCTTGATCCTGTAGCATGCACTTTGCCAAGATGTCTGAGAGCTGTCGCTGCTGCTGCTGCATCTGTAAAACAGAGCGAGGGTATGGTCCTAGGGCATGCTTTAACCATGTTGGTACCTCACTCTGTAGACGTTCTATTAAATAGAATGCAAACACAACATCTCACCTCCACACGATTAACGAGATATGAATTGATCTTGTTTGTACCACATATAAAAATTCGGAGGTGTTGTGTATTGAATCCGACTGAATTATTACCTCTCCCGCAAGATATTGCTTGCAGTGACGAAATGTCACATGACTGCCTTTATATCACAGAACAAGAAACTAAAGGCAGGATTGATTTGAAAGATACACCTTTGAACGATTCACAAGGGGAGCTGTTTTGCTATGGCTCCTCCTTCAAACATCCGGATAGTACATCCACTGCTGCTTATGCCATAACTACACTAAGCACGATTGTGGAGACCAAAAGAATATCGCATAACTCCGCGAAGGCCATAGAGATTATTGCATTTACTCGAGCTTGTGAACTTTCCAAAGGGCTTAGAGTAAACATATATACTGATAGTCAGTATGCTTTTGGGGTAGTTCACAGCTTCGGTAGACTTTGGGCAAAGCAAGGTTTCTTGACCTCACATGGAACAACGAACCAATATGGCACCTTGATAGTTCAGCTACTCTCAGCGCTTGCAATTCCCACTCAGTTAGCAATTATGAAGTGCGCAGCACATCAGAAAATCATAAATGATGTAGGAAAAGGGAACACTTTCACTGACCAGATAGCCAAACAGACTGCTACTGATCTTTATTCAGATATGTAAACTACAAGGGAAGCCACAAATGTCTGTACTATTGATGAAGGAATTGAGTCTATAAAGAATATCCAAGCCGATGCCACTCTAGAAGAAATTAAGCAATGGGCTGAGGGCTTTGCGAGGTTGGATAACCTAGAGGGAAAATGGATACTGCCAGATGCGTACATTACTATGATGGTTTCAATGGCTCATAGTCCCACACACATCTGCGTTAGGAAAATTTGTAGAATGTTAGAAATTGTCTGGGTAAATGTTAACATCCTGAAAACTGCTGAGCGTTTTGTGCAGAGTTGCATGGTCTGTCTAAAGCACAATATAGGGGAGGGTACATCAACAACAAGGGGTAGTTTTGGTCCACCTTCTGTCCCCTTTGAAGTGATTCATTTTGACTTTATTGAAATGGAGTGTTGTAATAATCTGAAATACGTTTTGGTTGTTATCTGTGCTTTTAGTAAATGGGTTGAAGCCTTTCCTATAAACGTTACCAGAGCAATGACAATGGCGAAAACCATGCTTAAGCAATATTTTCCTAGGTTTCGATTGCCAAGGGTCATCTGGTCGGACAATGGTCCACATTTTATCACTGCTGTAATTCTGCAGATATGCGCAGGATTACAGATCGATAAACGGTTCCATTCGGCCAGACATTCTCAGAGTGCTAGATTGGTAGAGAGACACAATGGAATCTTGAACAAGCTCGCTAAGACATGTGCCGGCACCAATTTGAAATGGCCGGACACCTTACCGATAGTGTTACTCTCAATGCGCACCACCCCACAGACTAGGACTGGGCTCTCCCCACATGAGGTGGTAATGGGTAGGCCAGCTAACATTTGGAATCTTCCGAAACCTAGGGCATTGAGGGATATTCAGCATGTACTTTGTTCTGAATATTGTAAACGGTTAACTCAAAATCTGTATTTGATTCATTAACAGGTGCGCGAGGCCCTCCCAGATAAATACGAGGGGCCAGGTCACAGCATCCGACCTGGTGAATGGGTGCTTACTAAATCGTTTGAGAGAGCATCCTGACTCGCACCAAGGTGGAGATGGACCCACCAGGTCCTCCTGGCCAAACAGACCGCGGTACGAGTAACTGGGAGAAAACACTGGATACATGCGTCGCATGTCAAGAGGATACCTTTCCCTTAGCCACACAACAAAGAAGATAAGGAGAAACTTACTTGCTCTGCTCCCAGCGATCATTCAGCATTGAGCAGTACTGAGAGTGCTTCGGAGACACTCTCTGAGCCGGCGGGGCCTGGGGAAACAGATGCTTCATTGCCACACTATCCTCCAGATCCTTTTGCATCCTTGTCTGGTTCTGCCTCAAATTCATCACTTCCATCAGGAAGCAACGATGCGCTGTTCGCAGATCACACTGTACCAGGAGTCATAAAAGGTACAATCTGTGTCCACGGAGCTAGACCCACTGCACGGTTCGGCTGTGCCCCCAGGAAAATAAATATAGGGCTTATCCTTCGCTCCATATTTTGCATCTGAAGGAATATAGATGGCTGGGAATAGGGGAAAGACTAAGAAAACACGTAATCAGGAGATCACCAGCAAACGGACTACAGAGTTTTCGTTTCATAGGAACAATGCCTGTTATCGACCCTACTCGTACGGAACAAACAAGTGACTGTGTGGCCAACAATGACAATGGACGATCAAATACATGGTCTTTTAAAACGTATTGTTTTCTTGTAATCATGTTAACCGGTTTCACAATAATAGTTGTCTTAGGATTTTGGTATATGGAAGAAGTACATCCGCTTGAAACATTCTTGCCTACTGAGAATGTTCCTACTGTATCTACACCTTTCGTGCACCTGCACACTCTATCTCCTACAGACTCTCAACATAGACAGAGCTATCATAACAATACATAAATGCTTATAATGAATGCAACTCATGCCTTTTTGAATAGGACAAATTGTTGGATCTGCTCCCATTTACCGCAACATGGGGAAAAAGGGTTGGGCTGGTATATTCACCCTTTGCCTTTAACTATTGCATGTTATGCTTCTCTACGGGCACTATTATTCGGCCGATGGAATGATAGTATCTCAAGGAACTTTGATGGGATGAATTTGAACGAGTTTGAAAGGTGAGTTCTAACGGCTCTGGGATGCTCACTCTTTGCAAATAGGAGCAAGCTTAATGTTGCTTCTATTAGGCCTTCTGATAGATTGTACCGACCTTTTAAATCTTTGATTTCTTTTAAGATGGCTCCTATAGGCAACAGGGATGCCATGCCACCTTCTTACAATGTTCACCATAGCCCCAACTCAGTTTCTTTCTGCATACAGAGGAATGGTATTCAGTCAATGAATGATTTTGAGGGTTGCACTAGTGTTGCAAACTTGACCAGTGAGGACAGACCTTTGTATGTAGGCAAACCTGCCTACTTTGTTTGCGGTAATGAAGCTTATCCATGGCTACCTAGAGATTGGCAGCAAACTTGTTATTTGGGAATTCTGCTACCTGGGGTATATGTAGCCAGTACCACTGAAATCTCTAGGGCTCGTCCTAGGCGGGACGAGAATGGCGATACTTCATCACAAGTTCTGGGCAATGTAGTGAAATCCTTTGTACTTTTTTGGGGGCAGATTATGAATTCCGAGGATATCAGGAGACTAGCAAAAGTACTGGAGAAAACCATCAACCGGACCACTGACATGCTCTATAACATGACTCTAGAGCAAAAGGCAATTAGATTAGTGGCGCTAGAAAACCGGATGGTATTAGACATCATCTTGGATGAGTGTGTGGAGTATGCAAATTAGAGGGGTCCGCTTGCTGCGTTTTCGCACCGGATTCCTCCACAACCATCTTTAAGGCAATACAAAATCTGCATGTCCTAAATTCAGAAGTGTATGTTCTCGAGGGAAATTCGGATTTTAGTGCTTGGTTCTGGGACTTCTTACGATCTTGGGGATGGAAGCTTCTCTCGGTCTTATTGATAATTCTGGGTATTCTGTTGTTTTGCTGTTGCTGTATACAATGCCTTCCTGCCATGTGTTCAATGTTAGGCGGATGTTGTACACAGACCATGGGAAAGTTAGGGCCAAAGGTACATGCACCAGAAAGAATGACCAGCAAATTTGTGATGAAGGAAATTACTGCCACGGATCTTATTGCAATTAATATATCTGTTATGAATCGCTAGCGGACCTGGTCGATTTGGCACCACTGGCGTCATATCTCGTCAATATATCGCGCTACTCCCAAGATGGGGCATCTCACTGAGAGCTGCATGCTAGACCTACAGAACGGCAGACAAGAGGCTCCTCCCTCTTACCCGGAAACAGTTCATCTGAACCAGAAGCCGGGAAAGCAGTGCGTTGCTACTGCTTACTGTAGCCACGTTACGTGAGTAATCAGTAGCTTACGAACTCTCTACCGAATCCTTACATTTCTGCACTTTCCACTTTCCTTACCTCCCGTTTCCTTTGTATTCCAGGCAGTTCCCTCCTACGCGCCCACTGAGCGTAGACGCGATTCTTCCAGCTCATAGCATAACCCGAGACCCTTTTCAAGTAGGTTTCATATTTTATCGGAGATCAGGTTTGTGTCTTGCTGCTATTTAGCCGGCAATAACTCTTCGCCTTTTCAGGTAGCATTCCTCGCTGCTAACGAGGATCCTTGGTACAAGACTACGTTACCCACAACTCTTTCTCCTCAAGTCACGGACAGTGTCTTTACCAACTTAGGTAAATGGAATCCTCAATAGAGTAGTAATAGAGTAGAGCTTTCTAATCTGCCACTTGAAACCTCTCCTTTCTCTTACTCTGTTTATTAAAGGAATCAAGAGTGTTTGCCAACAGCAAAACTTCCTATCCCTCTTCTCTCTTATTCAGCAAACCTGCATCCCAGAAAGGTACATTCATTCACTTTTCCCTTCTAATATTCCTTCCTGTAAGACCCTCTATTAATTCTCTTCTTGTTATTCTAGTTACATCCACGAGAAGTAGAATAAACTTATGAGTAAAGGGGAAGACTACGCTCACTAGCCTCATTCCCCAGTTCCTCCAGACCAGCGCACTCAAACCGCCCAGGGTTTTCTCCCGTTCGAGGGTTTCCCTGCTGTGGTCTCCAAGTGCTTTATTTATAAGCGCAGGGAGAGTGTGGTAGGTGAACTCTCATCACTTCTTGCAGTTCCAAAGACAAGGTAGGCTGCTCTTTGGTTGTGCTATCCATCCGCCAGCACTGAGGGTGAGGAGTAGATTGAGTGCTAAGGAAGAAATTGGTTATTAACAATATCTGATGAATGTGATTCAGGATGTATGGACATTGAGACGTGGAGTTACTCGTAAAGCGACTAGTTTTTAGTTTAGCACTTGGCTTAGTCTAAAAGGAGGGTTTGTTAAACGGAAATCATATTATGCCTCCTTTTGATTTATATTGGCCTAAGCCGAGTTGCTCCATGGGGAAAACTGAGTTGCAAAGTTCTGAATTAGAATTGACTTCAAGCCCCATCTTGGAAAAAGTTCTCCATCTTGGTTCTAACTTCTGCTCACTCTTCACTAATGATTAGCTATGTTTTTAGCTGCTAGAGCAGAATCAACCTTTGAGCCTATGTCAACACTAGGCATGGCAGAGCAGACTATTTGTCCTGTGCAAACAAGACCTTGTAGTCAGAACAAACTCTCATTCAAAGTGTTATCTATGTCTACAGAACTCATTCTCACACACACAGTGTTATACAATGAATGTAAACTAATGCTGTGTGTTTTTGATGGCAACAAAGTTTGTCAGTATGTTTAAGGAACCTTGGAGCTAAAGTGAACTCCAATTTAAAGTGTTTTCTGTATCAATTACCTCAGCCATATTCAAACATAAGAACTGAATGTTAGATAAACTAGAACTGTGTACCTTAAAAATAAGCTATTGAACTTGTTTCTTGAAACTAGGATCAGTCTAAACTGGATAACCAACATGACCAGACAGAACAAAGTTGTAACCATTGTATTTTGAAGACTGGAAAACACTTGAAGTATGTAAAGACAATATTGTTGTATTTGCCCTGTTAACTGGGCACAAACCCAAATTTGTTACCTATTAGTTTGGAGATGGGCTGAGCTATGACCAGGACTGTGTATAAATATTGCATGTTTTGTGATGACCAGCACTCACCCCCCTCACAATGTTTCTGATACGCACTGCGAGGTGCTGTGAACCAGATAGCTATCTGCTATGATATTTGAATCTGTACAGAAATAAATCTTTGACTTCGTGACTGGCGGATCTACTTTTTGGTGATACCAAGCCTCGATATTTGCTTGATTTTACAAGATGGCACCCGAATAGGCACCCTCAAGATTGATGCCATCTCGTTGAAGATTTGACGCGCCTATCGGACCGGGATCGGACGGTGAGAAAGGGGGCCCCTTCTTGGATGAGACGCGACACCTCAACAGAATCGCCAGCCACGTTGATCCTTTGTAATCCGATCCAACCTCCCTTTGTCCTTTGAATCAGGCGAGTCGTGCCCCGATTCCTAAGTATCCTGATATTTGATTTGGCGCATTGTCCTCGCGAGTACAATTATTGACCAGGTAACACCAGTAATCTGACATGCCTCAGAAATTGTCTGCCTGTTTCAGGGCATTATTCGGCAGAGACAGACAATCTTTGGAATTTGGCCGTCCGGCACCACAGGAGGGGTCACCAGCATGTACTATGTACTGTAAGCATGGCATTGGTGTCGAAAGAGAAAGTATACCTTGCCTCCTTTCTAATAAATATATTAATATTGGCCTACGTCGAGCTGCTCGAAAGTCTTTTGCGAAAGAGATCCGTGTTGCAGGGTCCTGACCTTAAATCCATGTAAGCTGCCATTTTAGGTCAAACCGCCTTTTTAGGATTTGCTGTGTAAAAGTCACCCTGTGAGTTAAAATGGTGGACGATGTCATTCCAGAACACAACATGGCCGTCTTGACCTCTGTACATAGCTAATGTGTAAGTTGCCTGCAGGCCACTTGTTGAGGTTGTGAACTGAGACCTTGTCCTTCGTTGACCTATGTGTAGAAGGATTACTCGTGCAATGAAACTAATCCACGAGCATATGTTGAGACAATGTATTCAAATAGTGAAGGGAGAACATCTGTTTAACTACATTGTTTTAATGTTTAAGAAGGCCTGATTGGAAAATCTTAGAATACACAGTTATTGCATAGGCTTGTTGATACATGTATTAAAGGCAAACTAGTTATATGCGGTTGTTTGAGACTTGGCACGAACCCTAGATCGGTGATGTATTAAAAGGAATATTAACCCGAAGTGGGGCTGGACATCGTGCCCACCAAATGAATAAAAAGCAAATGCATTCTATTGTAAAACGTCTCTCACTGAACACACTGAACCACGCTGGAGTTCGTTTTGTTGTACTGAGGGCCGATAGCTATCTGATTTTGCTCAGTTTTTGTAAATGGATTCAGTATAAAATAAAGTACTTTGTATGTTCCTTTGTAACCCGTGTTCGGTGTATTTTTAATTCTTTTTTCACAGTTGGCGCCTTAAAAGGGACCCTCAAGATTGATGCCGGATTGTTGAAGGTTGACACACGCTATCGACTGGGATTGGACGGTGTGACATAAGGGGCCCCCTGAACGAGATGTGACACCTCAGCAGCGCTGCACAACCCGATCCTTGGACGATAAACGTGTGGTCCGAGACGGCATCTTGACGAAGGTCCACTTATCGAGGCAGGCAGATTTGTCAAAATCACCATACACGATGTAAGATTAGTTAAGTAAGATTCTTAGAAATCCGATCGGACCACCTTAGGTTTGGTCAGGTGAGTCATGACCCGATTCTTAATTTAACCCTGACAATTTGAATTTTGGCGCATTGTATCTGCAGACACAATTATTGACCAGGTAACACAAATAATTTGAGATATGCCTGGGAAATTGTCTACCTGCTTTAGGGCATTATTCCGCAGTGATAGACAATCTTTGGAATTTAGCCGTCCCGCACCACAGGAGGCGTCGCCGGCATGTACTATGTATTGTAAGCATGGCATTGGAAGTATAGTATTTAATGACATTTGGCACAGACAAACCAGACATGCCTCTGAACTTCAGTGGCCAATCAATTGTAGTTTTGAAATCCCTCGTATTGAGTATTTAGAGTCAATTCTATTCAAGAAAAAGGCTAGACATTGGAAAAAAGAAGCGTTGCAACAGCTTAAAAGTAGAGAGAAACATGCACGCCGTCATAAAACGAACACTGAAAAAGCATTGTTATATGATCAGGACAAACAGTCTGAGGCGACTAAAAATATGGATAGGGCTTTCTCACTCGGTATTCAGAAAATCTATCCTTCTAAGGATCTTCATATTTCTGATGAGTTTATTGACAAAATATTAAATGAACGAACGCCTGGTGCCTTTGTGCCACCTCCGTATGTTCCTCTTCCTGCTGCTTTGCCTCTTCCTCCTGTTATTCCTGCTCCACCTGTTGTTGTTCCTGATGTTCTTGCTCCGCCTAATGTTCCCCTTCCTCCAGCTCCCCCACTTCTTTTTATTGCACCAGTTATAGTACCTCCATCAAATATGCCTGCTCCCTCTCTTCCAAGTGGTCTTGAGCTGCTTGTAATCGATCGAGGTACAGGAACAAAGGTTGTCACTCGCAATACTGTACCGCCGGAGAAGAAACGTGAGTTCAATGCATGGGCGAAGCATTGTATGGAGAAGGATGATCAAACTAGCGTTTTTGCCACACTTTGTAATACGGATAATTTTCCTGAGAAACATGTTTTTATTGAGGGTTTAGGGATTCAGTTATGCATAATGTGGGGAAGATTATATAATGCAGATCTTCCGCAAGGGTTAAGGGATCTAAATACTGTAGCACTTTCTAGAGACACTGTGGAGAAGGTAAATGAGCATGTTGAGAGGTTATTTGGGTATAGAAAGGAGTTGGAAAAGTTACAGAATGAGGATGACGAGGAGGAAAATATGTATGTATAGAAACGGTTCCTTCCGTGTCCAAAATCAATATCTGAGGAAACGCGAATTTGTAAGAAAGATGCGATTAGATGGATTTCAGACATATCGATAACTCCAGTTGAGGTATATGACACATATAGTCAATATACGCTAGAAATGCAGAGGAAAGTCATACAGGTAATGGTAGAGTACCTGCAGGATGAGTGTGTAAAAAGGAATATTAGTTGCCCCACAGAGTTATTGAGCATTTACAAGAGAGGTTTTTCACTTGACACTTCTTCAACTGCTTTAGCGCTCGACTTGGCTCTGTTGCTTAGTAAGCGTTTGGAGTCAACTACTTCTCAGTTGCCTATGAGAGAGGTATAGTATAGTATAGTCGCTGTGAACATTCCTGCACATTATGTATCACAGTTTGTTCACGTGCCGTTTTCACGGCAGGAAGTGAACATCATTAGACAGTCTATTCCTGACATTAGGAAAAATCCGACAGGGTCTATAAAGAGATAGAGTCCGTTTTGCAATCCTCAGTGTTCACCCTAGGTGACATTGATTTGTTGTTTCCCTTACTCATGCCCGTAGATTTATGGAAACAAATTAGAACGATTGACGACGTACCCGGGTTGGGCGATACATGGGTGGATATAACTAGACTCGATGGGGAAAGGCCAGCTGGTGAAAGACCGCCTCAGGTGATTTTAACTTTGCCTGACAGAATCATTGCTAAATTAAAAACCATAATTACCGAAAAGAGAATTATTTGGGACAAGCTTAGGGCCTGTGTCCAAGGAAAATCTGAGGGTGCTACCGAGTTCTTTAATAGGTTCAAACAGGTATTCTCGGATTTCAGTGGACAAGACCTAGGCACAGAGTCTGGGAAAAGGTTATTTGTGGACAAATTTGTACGTGGATTGCTGCCTGACATCCAGTCACAAATTATTTCTTCTGAGAGCGCTTGGCAGGCAAAATCACAATCAGAAGTACTGCACAAGGCTCAGTACTACGAGAACCGTGTCAATAATGAAAAATATAGGATTGAAAAACAGAAAGGTGATTTAAAAACGAAAGTGCTATTGCAGCAAATTGTTAGGGGCCCCAGAGGGGGTAGTTCTCAGGTTAGAGGTCAGTATGTCCCGCAGGGGAATGTGCCCTTGGGTCCTGTGAACATTAACCAGTGCGCTTATTGTGATCAAGAGGGTCATTGGCGAGCACAATGCCCCGTCCTTCAACAAAGGTCAAATAATACATTTGGTAATATGGGTAGGTGATCCAGAGGTCGCCCGGGCGTAAGGGGCCCTGGTAGAGGTCAGTTTACACAGGACCCTCAGCAAGCTTTCTCGCAAGACAATCAGGCTCCGAGTGTGGACACCAGGAACATATTTCATCACCCTTCCGCTGCATATTTTTCTGAAGAGCTTCCTTTTGATGATATTCTGTTTTGTTAGGATTGCCCGAAGCAGGGTTTGGAACCTAAACCTATTCCCGTCAATCAGAAAGGTCCCTACGTTGAAATGGTGGTGGGAAATAGGAAACATCAGTTTTTGATAGACACTGGACCACAGAAGTGTTCCATTGATCATTCACAGGTTCCAAACATTCCACTGTCAGGGCAAACCAATGTTTCTGTAGTGTTTTCTGGTACACCAGTTGTTTGTATGGTTTCTATGCCGGTACCTATTTCTTTGGGTCCCTTTACGGACCATTGTCCATTTCTGTTGGCTTCGGATTGTGGAGAGAACTTGCTTAGGTTGAATCTGTTAAAAGAATTAAATGCAGTGATGTTCTTTTGATGGAGTGCGCTTGACGATTTCACCACAGCAATTTTCTGCTTTGCAATTCTTGACCTTTGCCTCCAGAATTCATTGATGTACCAGAGAGCTTGTGGGCTGTCGACGACAATGATGTCGGTGTTTTACAGATTGAGCCTGTCAAAATAGTTTTGAAACATGGAATTGAGCTGCCATGCATTCCCCAGTATAAGATTTCGGTTGAGGGCGAGCGAGCTTTGAAATGTATTGTTTCCGATTTTGTGCATCGTGGGGTGATTGAAGAAATTTCAGGAAGTTTGTGTAACAGTCCGATTTTACCCATGTACAAGAAAGGCGATAATGCAATTCCATTCCGTTTCATAATTTATTTATGTGCCATTAATAAAGTTGTGGCACCACAATTTCCAATTGTGCCTGATGTAACGACAATCCTAACCATGATTCCAGCTACAGCTACTTACTTTAGTGTTGTGGACCTGAAGAATGCTTTCTTTAGTATTCCTATACACAAGGATAGAAGATATTTGTTTGTGTTCACCTTAGGGGTGCTTGTTCACATTTACTTGTGCACCTCAAGGGTACACAGAGAGTCCTAGCATTTACAGTAGGGCTTTGAAAGAACAGCTTGATACCCTTGAATTGCCCTCTACCTGTACTTTGCTTCAATATGTTGATGATTTGCTTCTAGCTACTGACTCTGAGAGTGCCTGTAAGGAGGGCACTGTGTCATTACTTATTCATCTAGCTAAGCATGGTCACAAACCTTCGCTTAAAAAATTTCAATATTGTTGTCAAAGGAGGGAAGAAGATTGACACCTGAAAGAATAAAAAACATTTCTGGCATGTCTGTCCCAAATACACAGAAGAAAGTTAGGGCCTTGATAGGTATGGCTTCTTACTCTAGGTTGTGGATCCCAAATTTTTCACTAGTGATCAAACCGATGTTGGCTTTGTTGTCAGTTTGTTTCTCCTTGTGAGAGAGGGTATGCCCAGACGTGGGTCCCTTGCTCGCTGCGCCACAGGAAACCAGGCTGCACCTCACTGAGGGGGTCCAACAAGGCCGAAACATGTCTGGGGTTGCTTGGTTTTCTGTGCAGAGGGGACCTGGCCTAGCAGTTCGGGCTGGGCTGCTACCTTCAGTGGCGGCAGCTGCTGACTGATTTGCACATGGCTGGACCCCTTTTGCAATGGCGCAGACGGGCTAGAAAACAGTGGTGTGGAAGGTTGCCCAGAACAATTGCCAGTGGTTTAGATTAATTCAAAACCTTCCACCCATTACTTTTGTGGTCAGTTTGTGTCTCCTTGTGAGAGAGGGTATGCCCAGACGTGGGTCCCTTGCTCGCTGCGCCACAGGGAACCAGGCTGCACCTCACTGAGGAGGTCCAACAAGGCCGAAACATGTCTGGGGTTGCTTGGTTTTCTGTGCAGAGGGGACCTGGAAGAGCAGTTAGGGCTGGGCTGCTACCTTCAGTGGCGGCAGCTGCTGACTGATTTGCACATGGCTGGTCCCCTTTTGCAATGGCGCAGACGGGCTAAAAAATGGTGGTGTGGAAGGTTGCCCAGAGCAATTGCCAGTGGTTTAGATTAATTCGAAACCTTCCACCCATCACTTTTGTGGTCAGTTCATTTCTTCACCATTGCCATGGAACGCGGTACACCAGCAGTTATTTGACTTGCTTAAGACTGCTTTATGCTCTGCACCAGTTTTGGGCACACCAAACTATAGAAAGGCCTTTGTGTTGTTTGTGCATGAATGTGATGAATGTGCTTTGGCTGTATTAACGCAGGAACATGGAGGGAAGAATAGGCCATGCGGTTACTTTTCTTCTGCCCTTGATCCTGTAGCATGCGCTTTGCCAAGATGTTTGCGCGCTGTCTCTGCTGCTGCCGCGTCTGTAAAATAGAGTGAGGGAATGGTCCTAGGCCATGATCTATGTTCTACCGAACCGAACTCAAATGCAACACCTCACTTCTGCACGGTTGACAAGATATGAATTGATCTTGTTTGCTCCTCACATTCAAATTAAGAGGTGTTGTGTTCTTAATCCGGCTGAACTCCTACCTTTCCCGCAAGATACTACTTGAGGTGATGAAGTGCCACATGATTGTTTGTATATGACCGAGCAAGAGACACAGGGTAGAATTGATTTGAAAGATACTCCCTTGGATAATCCGCAAGGAGAACTGTTTTGTGACGGCTCCTGCTGCAAACTTCCAGATGGTACATCCACAGCTGCTTATGCGATCACTACATTGAGCATGGTTGTGGAAACTAAGAGAATCACGCATAATTCTGCGCAGGCCGCAGAGATTATAGCATTGACCCGAGCTTGTGAACTTTCCGAAGGGCTTGCAGTAAATATATATACTGATAGTCACTATGCCTTTGGGGTGGTCCACAACTTTGGGAGACTTTGGTCAGAGAGAGGGTTCCTAAATTCCCATAGCACCAAAATTCAACATGGCTCCCTAATAGTACAACTACTCTCAGCGCTTGTGCTCCCTACTGCGTTAGCAGTTATGAAATGTACAGCACATCGAAAGATTAAAGATGATATAGGGAAAGGGAATGCTTTCGCTGATCAGATAACTAGGCAAACTGCTACTGATCTCCTTACGGAGATGTATGTTTCAAGGGAATCTGTAGATGCTTATGCAATAGATGAGGGTGTTGGGTCTGTACGGGATATCCAAGCTGATGCCACGTTAGAAGAATCCAAAAGGTGGGCTGAAGGCTTGGGGAAACTTGATGATGACGGGTGTTGGGTGGGCATAGTAGAAGGGAAATGGCTACGCGTACGTCATGATGATGGTCCTACACATGTATGTGCCCAGAAAATGACAAAAATGTTAGAAAAAGTTTGGGTAAATGTCAAAATTTCGAAAATTGTCCAGCGCTACGTCTGGGAGTGCATGATTTGCCTGCAACACAATGTGGGAAAGGGGACAGTAACTCCAAGGGGTAGTTTTGGGCCACCCTCTGTCCCCTTCGAAGTGATCCACTTTGATTTCATTGAAATGGAACGATGTGATAATAAGAAATATGTAGTGGTGGTTATCTGTGCTTTTAGTAAATGGGTTGAGGCTTTCCCTGTTAAAGATGCTACAGCTATGACTGCTGCAAAAATCATGTAAAAGAATACTTCCCACGGTTCGGTTTGCCAAGAGTTATCTGGTCGGACAATGGTCCACATTTTGTCGCTGCTGTAATTCTGCAGATATGTACAGCATTACAAACTGACAAACGGTTCAATTCGGCCAGACATGCTCAGAGCACTGGACTAGTAGAAAGACACAATGGTATCATCAAGAACAAGCTCGCTAAAACGTGTGCCGGCACCAAACTAAAATGGCCGGATGCCTTACCAATCGTGTTGTTATCTATGCGCACAACCCCTCAAACTAAGACTGGGCTCTCTCCATTTGAGGTGGTAATGGGGAGACCTGCCAATATTTGGAACCTTCCTAAATGTAACTCGTTAAGAAATGTCGAAAATGTACTACTTTCAGATTATTGTAGCCAGTTGACTAAAAACCTGTATTTGATTTATCACCAGGTACGAGAAGCTTTTCCTGTGCGATACGAGGGCCCAGGCTACAGCTTACAGCCTGGAAGTTGAGTGCTCGTCAAATCGTTTGAACGCTCCTCTTGCCTTGCCCCTCGCTGGCCTGGGCCATTCCAAGTCCTGTTGGTCACCCAGACAGCGGTGTGGGTCGCTGGGCGAAAGAACTGGATACACGCGTCCCACATCAAGAAACTTCCTCACCCAGTGCCACACATTACAGAAGAAACAGAACCCCTCGCTGACACTGCAACCAATGATCCCAAAGCAGTAAGTGTCACTGAGAGTGTGTCAGAGAATTTCACTGAGCCCGTGAGGCTTGGGGAAGCTGCCATTTTGTCTCCACACTCTCCATATATTTTGCATCCGGAAACTGCTATTTCGAATTCAGTACCTTCACTTGCTTCCGACACGTTGCTTCCAGCAGGAAGTGACAACATCTTGTTTACGGATCAATCAATGAGTTTAAGCAAGATATATGAACTCAGAAACAGCTCTGTCAAAATAAATTCTACGGACTGTAGATGACATGACATCAATCATGACAACACCATCAGAGACTAAAGAAAATGTGAGTAAGATTCAGAATGAAGAACCTTGTCTCCTGTAACAGCTCTCATTTGAAACAGTGGGTACACTATGTTGATGTCATACTTGTTTAAAGACTTTGAAATGTATTATTTACCTTTATTGCATAAAGGGAAATATGTAGCGGTCCACCTTATAACTGAAGCAAACTCACAGACACGTTCTCTCCTCCCCACAGGAGGAGCAGCAAATGCACAGAGAATTGACCTGCAATTAAAATTATTGAGCAGGATATGTGACACTGATGAAATGGTTGGTTTAGAGGCTTATTCATGTATGCAGATCATAACAACATGTATATTAGTGGTGACCAGGAAAGATCTTTTTGTTATGACTGACACTTTTTTATTGGAACAGGGAATGAACAAGGCATGGCATTGAGATAATTGAACATTGAAGTAGGCTTTAGTGCACTGAATGTGAGGGAAGAATCAAACTCACCTGCAAAATGTATCTTGTGTTCCTTGTGGTGCACTAACACCACTGAATATTATTGTGAAACCTCTGTTCAGTCTGGGGTGGGTCAAACGTTGGAGAGAAACCAGGAACCTCTGAATGCTATTATTTCCTAGCCCCTGTACTTGCTGGGATAACATGTGTAGCAAATCTGAAAATATCTTGCAGGCTCCCTGACAGGACAGCTTTCATTTCACATACCAGGCTGCACCTATGGGGTGCAGTGGCCCATCTTAATTACCTTACTATCAAACATTCAGGCCATAGTGTCTGGAGGGATGGAGGGCGTGCATATTGAGGAAGAATATGCATTCTTTGAATAAGTACCCCTACATTGTTCTCAATCCCTGCATTGCTTAAGGAAATTCACATTTGCAAAGGTGTACTATCTTGGCTTTAATGAAGAGTGCCATGCAAAGGGCTTCTTCCTTGCCGTCAGACACAAGGTGGGATGCGATACAAGTCAAAAAGGACTATGAAATGCTTCTTTATAGGAGACTAATTAATTGACCAGTAAGGCATGCAGGCCCTAGACAGGAAGAATGTGAAGAGGATATAAATGCTTTTGGAACCTGCTGAAGTGGCAACCTGGGATAATGTCCCCATGAGCCATGCCCCTTAGGTAATTCAGAGGGTTTAGAGGTGCATTGTATAGGCGAATGAAAAAATCTGTTAGTTGTTGAAGTGATATTTGGATAGAGACAGTTACTGTCCATAAGATGTTCTCCACATGCATGCCTAAAAATTAAAATGTTATTGCTCTCCGGCAATCCCATGTTTTGAACATCCAGCCATCAGACATGTTTAATGGTTATCAGGTAATATGTTATCCCCACCAAAAATATCGCCGTATATATGGTTGTCGGGAACAGCCATAGGTAATATTTTTAGGGCGGATAATATTAGGATTTTTTGGGAGCGGGGGTTGCAGGGGTGTCCCCCGCAGGTTCCATGCGTTAATATCGCTGCAAAAATATGGCGATATTTTTGTATGGCAATATTTTTGCGGGGATATTAACACATGGAACCGTTTAATGATGATCCAAACATTTGGACTCCTGTGCTTGTAAGTGCAGCATTGAATCAGACATGCTTAGGGGTTGAGAATATCCCTGTGTATACACTGGGTGGCAGATATATCCATATTCTGCGAAAATGGATTCACAAGACCATTTCTGCCCAATAATATTGACCGGATTGACTCCCCACTATCTTCAGTGCACAGTGAACACATGTCTGTCAAAAGTGTGGTCTACTTTCAATGTCATGTTTCTGTCATGCAGAGCAGGAAGAGGAGCACTGCGCGATGCGGACAAGCAAGTAAGGAGGGCATGGGGTAGGGGTGGGATTAGGTAGTATGAATCGGGCTGGGTCACAGGGTGGTGGCATGGGAGAATGAGCATCCATTCAGGGTACAGAGAATTGGAGTGGACAGAGGTGAAGCAGCAGGTAGATGGAGGGTTTGGTGGTGTAACACCCATGACTGAGCAGAGCAGTGACAGGAGGGGGATGGAGAAGAAGCAAATTCAAAATAAATGGATTTGTCATGATTGACCACGGGAGAGATGATTAGTGGATGAGATAGAGTGAGTGGGAATCAGTGGGTGGGCTATTCAGTGGGATGGGGTCATATCAAACACATATCCCATAAGGTAACTCATACCCACCAAGACGACTACTTAATTTATGCTGGGCAAAGATTTATGGATAGGATTGCTACAACATTTTCATGACTCCATTCAGACTTTTACAGTTAACTATCCTATTCAGGCTCACTTTAGGAAAAGAATGATAATGTTAGTCCAAAGCCTGCATTTAACATGTTTCTGTATGCCATATGCTAGCCTAAATTAAAAGGAAATTGTATGTACTGAGTCAGGTTGAATTATGTCCTTTGAGGCTCACTCAAAAAAGTAAATCAAGAGTTCCTGATCAAAGTAGGTGTTAGGCAAGGCTGGATGCTGCCCTCTGCTCTTTTTTCCATTGTTTACCTATGATTGTACCTACCTATGATTGTCTAAAGGAAATTAGGTGATGTCGAGTAGACCAAGCTTTGATGGCGCGCCTCTGGTAACGTTTTGATAATTCGGATCAACACAGTTCTACGCGTAAGGACATAAATCTTGCTGCAATGTCTAGCTGATTTTATGAATGGCGCAGAGCATAAACATGGTCATCAATTTGGCTATGTCTAAAGTCCTGAGATGTGGTAGGAAAAGGGCATTTTGACTGTTAATGGGTTTTCCATCGACATTGTAAATATGTATGATTATTTGGATGTAGAAGCGATCAAAAAGTGTTATTTGTCTGCCATAAATTACTGGGGCTATATTACCATTTAACTGATTGCTTACCATCCAGCTAAACTGAGAACTCCAGGAATATTATTGGCCAAATTGTATGGTTTTTGAGGCTTTTTTATTTCTGGGAAAACAACGGTAGCAGAGAAAATATTTGTAAAATTGCTAGTTAACGTAGGACTGGGCATCCCCATGTTATCAATGTATTTATTACTTCTTTTTGGTTGCTATTTTGCTATAAGCGATATCAAAGTACACAAAGGGAATAAAACACAACACAGAGGGAAGACACAGCAGAGGAGGGAATCGGGGGAAGAGACAGTGCTAAAAGTAGTCAAAGTACATGGTGTACAGTAATGATAACCAGGTAAATAGATAATCATAGATATTAAACCATTCCAACAATTCAGCATTCAGCCGTAGAGTAACAGTCACAAAGTAGGTAGAACACATCACTCAAAATAACCTGTACTTTAAGCATTTTCTGGGTTTTTCCAAATATCTATTTTGTTCATAGGTGAGCAATAATGTGGTACAGTGTGGGCTAATTTGAATTGTTGGAGCATGCAAATACGTTATTGATTTATTGAGGTCTTTGCAGAATGTTTTTGATTGTATATGGTTCAGTAGGCAGCCCCAGTTGTTAGCTGGCACAAAGGCTAATAATCTTCCTTCATGCAAAAGTTTTTTGAACTTTAAGAAAATGAATTTGCTTTCCCCTGCTGATCTGAAAGGTCCTTCATGGTGAAATGGGACAAGGTTAGAGGACAAGTGTTTATGACCTGAAATGTATAGGTCAAGATTTATAATACATAATGATTTAAATAAATCCCCTTTACAGCAAGTAGATCACATAGTGCTTTGAGATGAGTTGAGGTTGGATCACATAATTTAAGGCCTATAAACATCATGGCCTGTATTGTGGAATGGACGCAGTCCTAGGGGCGATGGCGGGGGGAAGGCTCACTGGGAGTGGGTGGATGGGAGAAACACAGATGCAGGATCACTTACCAGGTTGGATGAGGCAGCTACAAGGGGGATAGCCATTTTAACAATTAATATCCAAAGTGAATAAATTGAATAAGCAACATTCTAAGACACAGCCTCACCTTAGACGAGCGACAATATGTTCTTGCTATTCAATGTAAATTGAATAGAGGTCCCTGTAGTATTATTTTTAAACAACCGTCTTGTGATACAATTTTAGGATTGTCTCCACAGAATTTCCCTGTCAAAAGCAGCTGTCAGATCTATACGTGCTGCTAAGACTGCAAAATAATCCCCCCTGTATTGCTTGGTTTTGTAATAATTTCAAGATGAAGTTCTCATCCATTGCCTACACTCAAAGTTGAGGTTGGAAATAACATCCAACTCCCCCGCCAATTTGGAAAGGTCATCTTAAAGTGTACTCACAAACACTTACTAATAGAGTCTAACAATGCAAAATATCAAATGCTTCATTCAAGAATTAGTGGTAGAGCCTGTATAAATCTTGAAATGAAAAACTATCCAAACAGACCACATTCTACCTCCAACCACTCAATGACATACAATTACACCACTACTCCAGCCACACACCCCTGTCAAGGGTGTGTTTGCTTACAAAGAAATGTGTTGGATCTCACAAGAAAATATATTTCTCTTATACTTCTAACCAATAAATCAGACTAATGAAACAGTTACCAAATTAGACATTCTAGTACCTCAAAGATATGAAATGTTCCTTTAAAACCCTAAATTATGCATGAAACACATCAGATTGTTGCAATGCATATGCAAAACTAAGGAAAGCCTAAATAAAGTGGTCCAAAAAAGCTACACAAACTAGTATATTTTAGTTGTAGATAATGTTTTCTTCTTCTGAGCCACTAACCAACCAAACAAACAAAGCCTTCATTCTCAGACACTGTAAAACAACTTTATAGTTCAACCTTTAATCACCAACATTGAACTTTGAAATTGAACACGTGTTCTCTAAATCCAAGACATTTTAGACTGCAAATCTGCTACAATTTGGTTTCTAATCTCCCAACTTTCAAAGACACTTGGCTACATTACACTCCCCAAAATCTGCAACTTTGCTGCCTCCAAGTTGATTTTTAACATTATCACATAAGTGGAATGGAGATCTGCAATTGAATCCAAGAATATTACATCCCACCATGGGAATACTTGAATTATTAATCTTATGAAAGTGACTAGAGCATAGCTGATTCCAGTCTAGCTCCTTTTATACAGTACTTGATATTCAATTTCTAATTTGCTGCTTTTCAATTTAAGGAAAACATGATTAAAATGCAATAGCAACGTTGTATGCTTCAATTATAGAGGCACGGTATCTAGATTCAAATACGGATGGGAGATTCATATACGACGTCACAAACAAGTTAAGGCTACAAAATGTGTAACTTCTTCAGGTTGTCTACAGAAACTACTTTGAGCTCAACATTTAAAAGTAATGCACTTGCAGAAGCGAAATGGAGGAGAAAAACGCAGACAAAACATAGAAAAATAAAGCAAACAAATATTGTATTACCATAAACATGAGTCACATAAACAATTTTAAATCAAGCGTTAAGGTCTATTGAACAAAATGTAAAATCTCCAAAGAGAGTGAATTAAAATGTTATTGAGCAAAAATGTTATTGAGCAAACCGTGTCTACAACTACAGATAATTAAACACTCACTACTAATCATTAAACACAAACACACACACAACTAAAAATCCAACCTTAAACCCACTTCAAGTATGCTATGTATGTAACATGTCTATTACATGAAGTAAGTGTTGAGGTTGGATTTGTGGTAGCATGGAGTGAGAGTTTATACTTTGAGTTTTATGCTTGAATTTGTAGTGTTATATAGTGAGTGTTTGCACCTTTTTGTGTAGTAAGAGTGTGTGTTATAAGATTGTGTGTTGTAAGACTATATCTTGTAAGTGCATGTTTCATAAGTGCATGTGTTGTAAGAGAGTGTGTTGTAAGAGTTTGTGTTGTAAGTATATGTGTCTGTGTCATAAGAGTGTGTGTGTCCAAAGAGTGTGTGATGTAAAAGCATGTGCCGTAAGTGTGTGTTTTGTACTTGTGAGTGTGGTAAGTTTGAGCTTTGTGTGAGTTATAAGGCATGTGTTCTAAGTGTGTGTGTCGTATGGTTGCGTGCCGTAAAGGCATTTGCATTAAGAAATTATGTCATACAAGTGTGTGTGTGACATAATAGCTGATGGTGTAAGTGTGTGTGTTGTCAGAGTGTCAGAGTGTACAGCATAAATGTGTGCACGTGTTGAAAGAGAGTGTGGTTTAAGACGTATGAATGTTTGGTGTGTAAGTATCTGGTATATGTACCTTATGAGTGTATGGTTAAAATCCTATATGCCACCTATACGTATGAAAACTCACATTAAAGTGATGTTTAATTTTGATGTGAGTTAGTGTTCTATAGTTGGTATAGGTACAGAATTTGATATGTGTATGAAAACTCACATCAAAGTCAGGACAGACCTTGAAGTTAGTTTTCAGGAGATGTCGAGTACATGGTTGAATATTACCTCTCATACACATACATGTGCAGTTTATATATAAGAAGCCTGTGTCTTTGCGGCATCTAACAACGCGGCCAAACTCTTTAAAATCTGCAAGGAACTTGCCAACCCTGCTGCTTTCTATACCTCGCCTGTCACCTCTCAGGCCTTTGCATGGCCCTTGCCTCTCACTTCATCTCTAAAATCCAGGATATCCTGTCCTTCCTCTAGTCCCCTCCACTTATCCTCCCCTCTCCTTCTTTGAACCTTGGTCCTCCTACAGCCACCCCCTCCCTCTTTCTCTTCCTTTCTTCTCTTCTCCCCTGATGAGGTCTCTAGACAAGTCTGATCTATGAAAGTCTCATCAAAACAGGTTCATCCATGTTCTTCCAAAACCATGAAGGACCACATTGACACCCTCGCTGATTTCTGCAACCTCTCCTTCTCCACAGGAGTTTTCCCCTCCCCCTGAAGCACTCTCTTGTGGACCCTCTTCTCAAAAATCCCACTGCTGACCCTCCTTGCCCGGCTAGCTATCGCCCAATCTCCATCACTCCCTTTCTGGGAAAACTCCTAGAAAAGCTGGCTATCCCGCAGCTTATCTTCCATTCTGACTCTGTAGGTTGTCTCCAGGACCATCAATCTGAAACTGTTCTCCTGAACATTTGTGAAGATCTGTTCTTCAGCCTTGATTCTAACATCCCATCTGTCCTCATCCTACTCAATCTCTCTTCTGCCTTTGACACGGTCAACCATACCATCCTGCTCAACTGTCTCAGTGAAAACCTTGGTATCACAGATCAGGCCCAGGCCTGGCTGACCTCCTTCCTCTCTGATCGACCTTCGCAGGTCCAACTTGGGTCCTTCCTTTCATCTATCTCCCTTTCTACCTGTGTGGTTCCCTAGGGGTTTACTCTCTCACCCTGGCTTTTCCACCAATACCTGGCAACTCTCGCCCAACACATTGCCATATTTTGGTTCAACTTTCAGTGCTATGCAGATGACACTTATTTTCAGGCTCCCCTCAGCCACTTCCTCTCAACTCCTCATCTCTGATTGCCTATCTGCAATTCAGGATTGGTGTGCTGCCAACGATCTCTGCCTGAATGGCAGCAAGACAGAGATTCTCATTGGCAAACCTTCAACCTCCTTTCCTGTCATTCTCTGGCCGACCTCCCTTGGCCCTCCTCCTACCCCCACTTGCAAGGCTAAGAACCTCACTGTCTAATTTTTTTGAGACCTCAGAGATGTGGGCAGAGAAGGAGAGCATGGAGTCCAAGATAACTTCCTACTGCACCTCCTCAGAGGTATTCGGCCCTTCCTCTCCTTCCCTCAGAAGCTCACTGTCTCTCATGCCCTGGTATTCTCTAGGCTTGATTATTGTAACAGTCTCTTTTTAAATCTACCTGCTTCTACTCTCTGCCCTTTGTAAGTCATCCAGAACAAGACTGCAAGGCTTTTCTTTGGCCTCAAGCCCTGGGATTGTACCTCTCCAGCCCTGAAATCTGTCAATTGGCTTCCAGTGGCTGCAAGGATTCAATTCAAAAACCTTTGCATTGTCCACAAGGCTTTCTGGGACCTGGGTCCAAAATACCTTCCTCTAACCCTACGTAAATACCTTCCCTCCTGAGCTCTTTGCTCCTCTACCTCTAACTCCCTCAGGGTCAGTCATTTTTCAAAGCAACATGCTGGGGTTAGATCTTTATCTTCAGCTGGGGCATCCCTCTGGAACAGCCTCCCTGCCACCCTGAAACTTGAGGAGAACCATCTCCGGTTCCGGAAGCACCTCAAGACCTTCCTCTTTGCTTCTGCCTTCGCTCCTCCTCTGCCCTGCTGATCTGCTCTGTCTTGGCACCATGCACCTGGCTTACCCTCTCACTTTCGGGCCTAGGTACCTGCTCACCCTGCCACCCACCCGCAACTTCCTCCTTACAATCCCTTGCAATGGGGTCTGTTTTCTATAATCATAGAGCCCCCCTTTCTGCGCTTATCAGACACATCCCGTCTGTTGGCCCATACCTAGCACTTGTCATTTGCTGGCTTCACTATCACTGTTTATAGCTTTTTACTACATATTTATTTATATATTTATTTATCTATATTCCTTTGCTCAGCACTTTCCACCCCTCCTCCCTTGCACTTTCCCCTTTCCCCATCCCATGCACTTGTGCCGTGCGTGTTCTCAATGTGACTGGGCCTAGTAAGATTGTTGTTTTTTGTACTCCCTTGTTCCCCTCCCTTGCCTTGGCACGCTCTGAAACACATGTGTATGAGCGCAATATAAATAAAGTAGCATATATCATATCATGTTCATTCATACTGCTTATGTCTTCCATGCCTCCGATAGGTATAAAAGCTCAAATGAAAATGAGGTCTACCTTTGATGTGAGTTTTCCATATGTATCGGAGGCATACAGAAGTCATATATGTAGGCAATCTTAGTCTTCTATATGTCTTATTACACAGCCACAGTAGTGGCTATGTAGTTATGGTTAAATTGCTAATCCCATAGGAACAGCACTTTTTGGGCGGCTTATAACTTCGCTCCCCCTGGACGAATCCACACCAAACTTTGCAAAAAAAGTATATGGCCCACTCTGAATTTTATTTGCAAAGTTTGGTGAGGTTTGGTCCAGGGGGGGCCAAGTTATAGGGGGGTCCCAACATTTCTTTTTTCCCCATAGACTGAATGAGGAAAAAACTTTGCGTACACCTACAGCACAAACCGCTGGATGGATTTTCACCAAATTTGTAGCAGGAGCCATGGCTTGGTCCCAAAAGCGTGCTTTTGTAAATTTGGTGAGAATCCATCCAGTAGATTTTTTAAAACGACCAAAATGTAGGTCACAAAAAAGTTGTGATATCCATGTCCGCTCCGCAGACACACTTCCCTATTCGCTCCGCGGGCAGGACACCAATTGGCTAATCGGCTCGCGTCATGTCCGCAGACATGCAACGTGTCCCCTGATTGGATGGTGAAGAGCGTGAAGTGCGTCAGATTTTTGGAAACGCCCGCCATCTTGGGTCCGTGTTTGGTGTCCGCTGACATCGCGGTATAAACATATTGAAAAATACAACATTGCACTTGTCAAACTTATCAAATAATCTCTGGGGAGGTGAGGGGTGATGAGGATGGGATGGGATATGGCTGCAAGAAGCAAAAAACAGGTGTTTTTTTGTTGCGAAAGTGCGAACAGTTAGGGTGTTTGTGAACAGTCCTGTGGAGGACCGGAAGAAGTGGTTGATTGACTTACAATCTATGTTTACAAGTCCACCATTTACGTTTCTGCCTCACCATATGTGTTGTCACTGAAATAATGCAATCAACTTGAAAATTAGTGAAGGTTGCAGGCTAAAAGCACTGTGCAGAGAAGTGATACAGTACCCACTGCTAAGGGGTAAGGAAACTTTGCAATGACGCTTGATGTTTATAAATTGATGTTGCTGTACTACACCCAGAGTGCAGCAAAGAAAGAGCCATTCATGTCTGTGTTAAAATGTAATTAAAGTAATAATGGAGTCAGACTGGTGCCCCCTACAGTCGGCACCTCAGGCAGCCACCTGTACTGCCTGATGCAAAGACCGCCCTGCATGTGCATGAGAATTACAGTTCTCATGGATGCGGTGTGGCAAGTTGTTGCAAAGTAAGAATGTATTTTGATTCTGAGCGAAGGTCACCAGCTTTGAATTTTTGTTTGTGAGCTCAGGAAGCCCACGTCTCGGACACACAGTATAAGGTTCAATTGTTTTTTGACCTTGAGACAAAGGGAATTGAATGGAGGAGGGTTGTTATAATGTGATATATGATAAACTAATGTATTCAAAAAGTGGACTAAGGAACATGTAAATTCAGTTTATGAAAAATAGTTGGTGCGAACGGAGTCTGCCTTACGGTCTGAGTTACGGCAAGAGAATGGAAACGGTGAATGTAATGTAAGTTTAATTTTGGATGATTTTATACTCGAACGAGCATAAACTTATTATCTGAGCATTATTTGTGGGTTACATTGTAGTCGTTTGTTCTGTGTGGCATATTACAATGAAACGCAAGTATAACCTTTGTGTATAATGTTGTTTTTACCATCCAGATGGGCAGGCCAGCATTGATATGCATGTTGACCACTACTCAGTTCTCCCAGGTTCAACGCTAATCTTTCATTAAAATGCCATGTATGAGCACATAGAATTGTACCGTCAGCTTTCGTATCCCGTTTAGAGTTGATCATACTACATAGCAATGTTCTCGGAAGCAAATTGTAATAAAGATCGGCTAGTGAGACATATTATGTTTCCGAAACAGGTACATTTTGCAATTTTACGATTGTCATAGATTCAAGATGCCAACTGACAGATTTTTTAATCGGCAGCTCCAGCTACTTGTGAACAACTGGATGTGTTTAACAGTATTTTGGGACGATCAGCAAGGCCAGATATGCCCTTATGCTGTACTAGCGATTAGGAGAAACATAACATCCTTTACGGTGGTCTAGCCTCAAGTTGATGCACAAGCCCTGGAATTCACTGTGCCACCAAAGCGCTTCTTTTATCCAAAACGAACACCTTGAGTACGCAAAAAGAACAACGTGTGACTCACGATAAACATTTTGGATCGCGAGCGAAGAAAGACATTTCAAATTTGATTGAATGTGGCAATAGTCGCAGGTTGCCAGAGCATTTATTTTGAAATAAAAGTACTTTACAAATTGTACAGTCGTGTTGTTTCTTTTGAAAGTACAGTTTAGTATTCTGAATTGTGCCGTGCTGTGTTGTGAGACGTTGTGTGTTGATTTTCGGGTTCTATGTCACGTCACGTAGGTGATGACTGGGCGCGTTTGTGTACGCTGCTCAGGAACATCACTGAGGAAGGTGGACATATCACTAGGTTTGGTGATGTGAGGCTCAGGGCTTAGTGCCATCAGGGAAGTTCATCTTAGGCCAGTGGTCTTCAAATTCTTTTGGCCGGGGCCCCCCTGAGCAAAATTTGGGCATGTCAGGACCCCCCAGAGATGCCAAATGGACAGTATATATTGCGCTACGTCACCTGCTCCCATCACAGTCGCTGGGCTCCCTCAACCCACTCCTACCCAGTCCCTGGTCTCTCCGCACCCCATCACACACCCTGTGCTCTCCCCACTCTG
The DNA here is from genome assembly GCF_040938575.1 of Ambystoma mexicanum. Lineage (NCBI taxonomy): Eukaryota > Metazoa > Chordata > Amphibia > Caudata > Ambystomatidae > Ambystoma > Ambystoma mexicanum. The sequence continues at coordinate 1,243,754,595 of NC_090930.1, read as the reverse complement.
CTCCCACCACTATCCCATCGATCCCAACCATTGTGCTCCCACCATAGTACGTGGGTTCCCCCATCCCGTTTCCAACACAGTCTGAGAGCCAGTGGCGGCTGGTGATTTTTTTTAAGTGGAGGGGCATAACTATTTCCCCCAAAAATGCCATAGCGACCGAGCAGAGTGAGGAAGCCAGAACCAATAAAGGGTGATTCGGGGGGTTTCCCACTGTGAATGTTTTTTAAATAATGGGTTAAAATGTTGCATTGTAGAGCATACTTTTACAGTTTGCAATTTGTGCTGGGGGTCCAAGAGGCAGGCATGACATTTTTTACTGGAGATCTATAATAGATGTCCAGTAAAAAGATACCATTCCTGTCCCCTGGGCCCCACTGGGCCTAACACAATCAACATGATTACGTGTGTATGCAAAGCGCTGCACATGTATACAGCAATCACTCTATCACAAGCATCCATCACCATACATTCACTCATAACATATGCATACACGCATCCATACACATGTTTAAATAAAAACAATTAACATAAACATACCTTCTGCATTGGCCTGCGTGTGGGTGCTGAAACGCCCTGCTCCAGGCTGCTCTGTCTATATGTGCGAGGAGGTGCAGGAGCTCCTCCTCGGACATACAGACATGCAGTGCCCCAGCCAGCATTTTCAATGAGCTATGCAATTCTGGCGAAGCAAAATGCCCCAGCTCTTGTATGGCTCAGTGAGCATGTGCGGCTGGGGAACTAAACTGAACTGTCAAAGAGAAACAGTTTTCCCTTTGACTGTTCAGCCAGCCCAAGAGCACTCCATCAGCTGGAAAACGCAGCTGAGGGAGTGCTCAATGTTTCACTGGGCTGGCTCCTTAGCTCCTCCATAATGGATGAGCCGCCAGGCTTGGACTGGGCTATAGGGCAATGCCTGTACCAAAAATGTAAAATGCTAGTGTGGGCCAGTCAAAATGGGCCACCATTTTGGCCAATGTGGACCAGTTTGATGAGTTACTTAACTATGCAGTTAGTAATTTTGACCATTGTTGCTGAATATATCACAATTTACTTACATTTTAACACAAAGCACCCCCTTGGGTACTAATGAAACAGTGGGCCTCATTACAACCCTGATGGTAGCTGTGCCGGTAAAAACGGCACGGCTGCTGCCGGAGTTGCATCCGGGTCTGGCACCCATGAATGGGCAATTACAGGGTCATGCCGAGTTAGGCGGACCTGATAATTGTCCTTTCGCGGGTGCCGGTAGATCCCCATTCCCATTTGAGCCCAATAGGGCTCAATGGGAATCGGGAGCTTGGATGCACCGGCACCGTTAATAACGGTGCTGGTGCATCTGATGAGCTGTGCTGGCGGGTGCCGCACGGCCTGCCAGGTCAGACCTGGCAGGCTGTCAGGCACTCGCGAGCACAACTTTTACTATGGCGGTACAGTAGCATCGGTGCTGGTAGCTTACCGGCACCGTTGTTACCGTACCGCCATAGTTCTAATGAGGCCCAGTCTGTGACTAAAGGAATGAATATCCATTTACAACTGCGGTCCACTTTTTCATTGTTGTCTGAGACAGTTTCATGCTTCAGCCCGACCATGTGAGCCACTCTGCCCATTTCTTCCAATCTAAAATAAAATATATATATATTTTTTATTTTATTTTTTTAGATTTCATGCTGAGCTCTGAGGGCCCCCCAGTGATGCACCCATGGACCCCTCGGGGTGGCGCCCCACAGTTTGAATAACACTGCCTTAGGCCGATGCAGCAACGGGTAAGAGTAGCACAAGATGGCCACGCCCTCTTGCCAGATTTTGCATGTGTACAAAAGAGGAAAACTAAGGTGAGGTGCATTGGAAATGTTTGTGCGATTGATCAACGTATGTATAAAAATACATGCCTAAACCCTCGGAACAATAATATTTTCTGACCATTGCTCTTGTCAAATTTATCAAATAATCTCTAAGGAGGTGAGGGGTGATGAGGATGGTATGGTATATTTGTGACTTGATTGCAAATGAGTTTACAAAGTTTGGTGGGATTCTGTCATGAGGGGGGAAAACTAGAGGGGGGGTCCCAAAATAATGTAATGGCTCATAAATGAGGTGACATTTGATGAATCTACACTTATTTTGACAAACTGATAATCAATCTAGATATAAATGTTTTTGCGAAGTTGGGTGGGATTTTGGCAAGAGGGGGCAAAATTAGAGGGGGGTGCCAAAATAATGTAAAGGCTTATAAATGTGGTGCCATTTGACAAATCTACGCAAAGGTTTGCAAAATGGTTATAGGTCTATATATAAATGTGTTCATACAGACTGAATTGATTTTGTCAAGTGGGGGCTAGGTTATATGACGATTGTGTGTGCATTCATTTGACACTTTTTAAAAAATAAAACATGGGTGGATTTGTAGCAAACTTGCGTAAGGAGCATTGGCAAGGACCTACAAGCATGGTTTTGCCAATGTGCCAGTATTTTATTATTTGCCAAGTGTCATAATGTAGCTATAAAAAATAGTGGTATACCTTTAGTGAATGAGGGGTGGGCAGTGGCCAGATTGTCTGGTCATGGAATAAGGTCATGATCCAGATAATCTGGCTACTGGCTATGACCACAAGGGAGAAAACATAGGATTAAAGTGGCCATGTCCACCTGGGACTGGCTTTGCGGTAAAGTTATTTGAAATTAGCATAGATCTGAAAGGGAAGAAAAATGTGCTTGTGGGTTCTCTTTTTGCCTTCTCCAGGCTGCCATGGAAAGGGAAGAGGGCCGTGTATGGAACCCTCGCCTTCCTTTTCCATGGTGGCCATCTTGAAAAAGGATTTTCCTTCCTATACTGGGACGCCACAGGCGTCCCGGTGTAGGAATTAAAATCCTCTTTTTTAGCACACCGGGTTCCCGCTTTGGGAACCTAGGTTGCTAATGGCTTTCATCCCCCATTTCAGCGTCGGTCCGCGGACATACGCACAGTCCGCGGATTTCAAAATCACTAGCTTGGGGTTCAGCATGTTCTATGTTACATGTATATAAAGTAAGGGAATCCTAGTAAACATATATCAAATTCACAGTATGTATATGTATATTCAGTAAAAAAACTTTGTTAAAGGGACGTTATGGTTAAGTTGCGCTACCAAAAACCTATGTATATTCAGTAAAAAAACGTTGTTAAAGGGACGTTATGGTTAAGTTGCGCTACTAAAAACCTATGAAAATCAGTAAAAAATCTTTGTTAAAGGGACGTTATGGTTCAAAGTAAAACCGAAAAACCCCTTAAATTCGCTAGATATAGTAAGGTAAGCAACCATAACTCGTGCCACCACTGTGCACTGCTAAGACTAACACCTGGGACATCAAATATGACATCACAAATGTCATTGATGACATCACTGATGACATCAGATGCCTGGCTCACTCTTTTTTCCTTTACCTCTAGGCCAGTAACAGTCAGGAACTAAAAATTCAAAAAGTACTATATTTGTAGACTTATACTTGAAATATGTTCTTACAGTAATTCACTTCGGGTCCACTCACAGCATATGAAACATATACAAAGGGGAAAACACAGACTTGGAAGACAGAAATTCTATCTATGTATGAAGATGATTAGTAAGGTTATCAACACTGACTTATAGTTCTGTTGTTTTTTTATTTTTTTATTACTGTACTTTCCCTGAGTATGCTCATATTTTTACACATTGCATTTACACTACTGTCCTTAGGGCCTACTCACAATATGTGATGGTTATACATAGGGAAGTAGTAGCTTTGAAGCAGAGCAATCATTTGTGTGCATGAAGATAATCAGTTAGGTTACTTCACTTTCATTGTATATGCTCATATTTGTGTGTGTTGTTGTCTGTGTTTTGTGTGCAGTATTGCAATAATGTAGTAGGTGGGTTTTATTAGGTACTTATTAAATGTTTTACAGTATGCAAAACTCTAATAAGAAAGCATTTATAATTTTAGCATTTAACATGGCAGGATTATTAATATTGCATCTCCATTCTGTCTGCTGCACACTATGCCTATGTTACTACATGTGTACCTTGGTATATTGGAAAAAACTTGATAATACAATGCTATTTGGATTAATGCATTGTGTAATGCACTACGTACCTCATGATATGTATTCCAATGATCCTTGACACTTTTTTATTAACATTACAATAAGAAACCCTTGTACAGACTTTTCATGAAAGGTAAATGCACATGTGATGTCATCAGTGATGTCATCAATGATATCTGTGATGTCATCTTTGATGTCCTGGGTGTTAGTCTTAGCAGTGCACAGTAGTGGCGCGAGTTATGGTTGCTTACCTTACCATAACTAGGGAATTTCAGGTTTTTTTGGTTTTACTTTGAACCATAACGTCCCTTTAACAACGTTTTTTTTACTGAATTTCATAGGTTTTTAGTAGCGCAACTTAACTATAACGTCCCTTTAACAAAGGTTTTTTGCTGAATATCCATATAAATGGTGACATCAGTCCTTTGGTGTGATTTTTCATACATATAGTAGCAGACGTGTATGATATTTACATCGTCTACAGATATATGTTTACAGTTGTATCTATATATCACACGTGTGCAGAATGAATGTGGATATTTTATACCATCTTGAAAATGTAAATATCTTGAAATTCACCAGCTTCATTAGCAATATTTTTTTGCAGTGCATCAATACATGCTAATTGTAGGTGCATTCCAGAAATCTTGAAAAATGACGAGGCTAATATTGAAACATATGGGCTGATATTTTCCCTATGCGAAAACCTGTGTTAAAACATTGTAAAACATGATTCAAATTGCATACATTTAAAAAAAAAATGAAACCATCAATACACGTTGCCGACATTTTCCATGCTGGGGCAGCTGCCTGTAAATTTTGATTTGGAATTTTGCCAGATTTTTTAATTGAAAGATTCAAGAGATTTTAAGAAACTATATTTTCTGAAACTCCAGAGACAATGATACCTCGCCTTAGCTATGCCATGCACTAATGTGATGGCATAATATACATACAGCAGATTAAACACTTTGAACAAAGCCACACAAAGCACAGCACCACCCAATAGCCATCACTGAAAGTTAAACTTTATTCGAGAACATATGGGCCACGGATTTTTGGTAAGCAAATAAGCTCAAATGCCAAACCTTTGCTCCAGGAACATTTATTCATGTCATTGTCAATAAAGCAGTGTTATTTTAAAAAATAGCATTTTCAACCCCAAGCAGACAATTCCCAAGGCTGCAGACAACTATATACAAGTGTCAACCTTATTAGGGAATCATCACTGCAGTAAAGTCTAGTACAGTCTAACAGCCATATCATATAAACATTGGGGCATGTTTAACAAACACCAAAAAATGTATGGTGGCTTTCAAAAGAATCGGGAAGAAAAACGTCCACCTGAAATGGGAAAGTAGATTAAAACATTTGAGCAAAGGTACTCATAGGACAGCCCAACTCAGTAGCCATCGCTGGAAAGTTCACATCCAGTTCAGAGTCAGATGGGCAATACATTGTGGATATCGAAATGTTGATCCGAAAAGGACAAAAGATTGATACATTAGTAAGGCTAACACACCTATTTAATTAGACGCTTCAGTAATCTTCCGATTACTTCATCGCACATTGGAAGAATGAAGCGTTTTGAATAGCAGGACAGGTAAAGGATTCACCTATGGAATGTCTTATCTGTGTATGCTTCTGATTTGTGTTTCCTAGTGCCCACATGCATTCCAATCTGATCTGAAAGATTTATATGGTACATCACAAACGACCTGCAAGTGGGGAATAGAAAGAAATACTGCTGGGAGAGAGAGAGAGAGAGAGAGAGAGAGAGAGAGAGAGAGAGAGAGAGAGAGAGAGAGAGAGAGAGAGAGAGAGAGAGAGAGAGAGAGAGAGAGAGAGAGAGAGAGAGAGAGAGAGAGAGAGAGAGAGAGAGAGAGAGAGAGAGAGAGAGAGAGAGAGAGAGAGAGAGAGAGAGAGAGAGAGAGAGAGAGAGAGAGAGAGAGAGAGAGAGAGAGAGAGAGAGAGAGAGAGAGAGAGAGAGAGAGAGAGAGAGAGAGAGAGAGAGAGAGAGAGAGGTTTAATTAATATATATTTGCCACAAGAAAAACTTTATTCAACCAATGAATGACTCAAAATTAAGCAGAACGACAAAAGGTGCCTAATGGCCAACTCACAGTGTTAGTTTTTGCAATGGAACATATGGTAGCACTTTTCCAAGACATGTAAGTTGAATACAACATGATGCAATTTATGAACCTTACGTGATATTATTTAGTTGCTAGCCTCTTTGCTTCTGGCTCTGAATCTGAAGCCAGTCTACACAGCCCTCTGATGAAATGGTTCCTGACATGTAGTTTGTGTGTTCTGACCTAAGGTTAGATTTTAAAGCATTAGAGTTTCAGACATATGACTCTCTGGAGAGGAACAAAATCGATGTTGTTGACCGCAGGTTCTTGAATATGTTGCTGCTGGGTAGCCGTTTCTGTAATTATTCCTATGTGTTACATTGTGGCATCATTACCAAATATTGGAACTACCTCAAATGTATTTTGTCAATGAGAAAACAGCATTTTCCATGGACACATTGATTATCCCTACTATACGTGAATCTGCATATCATTTGCATTAGCACTTATGTAATTGAACATGCACAAATGTGGTTTGCACATGCACAGGATGCATTTGTAATTCTGCAAATGTTTGGTACAGAGGCGCCACTGGGATTTGTACACAGTGCACAAAATCTGGAATTGGATCCTTTGTGTTTAAATATTTTTATTAAGATCAGTAAGTATACAAGATTCATACAATAAGTAGAACAGCATATAAAGGTCAATAGAAACACTATGTACTTGCTAGAGCAAGATGTTCATCTACAACATATTTAAACAATATAGGAACCTCATATGAAATATATAAATACTATACCCTAATGCATGAAATGCAAATTAAGTGAACTCATCATTGTATGAGGGGCATTTATGATAAATTTTAAGTATGAACAAAGGGAATGGAAGGGACATTAATAATTAAGGTATATAGTACCAGTGAAAATAATCTTTTCCGTTAACTAGGCATTGCATTTTCCCAAAAATCTAGAAATGATTGCCATTTTAACTCATGCTTGTACTGCAATCGTCTGGACATAGTTTTGCATTTTTCCATTCTATGGATGTTGCATACTGAATACCACCATCATTTGAAATGTACACTTTTGAGATCTTTCCGGTTGGAAGTAATAATCTGGATTGCTATGGCAATTAAGAGATCGAACAGATAACATGTATACTGTATACTTATCAATGGCAGGTTGGATAACTTTGCTACCATGAAGCAGAACAGTAAAAGAGAAATCCAAATGTACCTGAAAAATACACATAAGAGTCTCCAAACCCTTTTCCATAATCCTTTGGCATGAATTCATTCATAAACAATATGTTTGAAAGACCCCTGAGTACAGAGGCAACTCCAACATGTGTCATCCAAGGAGAGTCCACTCTTGAAGAGCATTAGTGGAGTGATGAAGGTCCTATGATGGAACAAATACAATGTTTGACGTAAACTTGCTGAGACAATCATGAACCCATAGACTAGGGCCCTTTAAGACGAGGTAGCAATACTTTGAGATAGATGGCGATGCAGACGTTTCTCCAACATCAATAATCAAAACCGACTCAGGAAGTTTGCAAAACTTGATCGGTTTTATTTGCAATTGTCTAAAACAGGGAGTTACAACAGACATTAATGGACATTCGCTCCATTTCTCTCAGAGCATAGTATAAAAAACACAACTTGTATAATAATGATGTGTCATAAGTGATGTCACACTACATGGCAAACTAAAAATATCTACTTGGCGATGTGATAGGCTTACAGGTAAAACATTTGTATATGTTGCATACCAATGGGAGTCGTGATTGGGTATCCATTGTCAGGTGGGCAACTAAGCCCATCCCAAGTGCAAGTCATCTTCCGTGTCACACTAATACTTGACACTTCATTGGTTATACAAACAATAGGACTCTTTGATATGTGGCCCTCTACAATTGGTTTGGCACTCTTGTACACTTCTGGATTATTCCACTTGCTAGCAGCAAACAGGCTACCATACTAGGTGCAGGGAGGGTCGGAGTGATCATGCCTTCCCACCCAATAGCCCAACATCTATCATCACTCTTGCCATCTGCCAGTCAATTAAGACTTTGAACTTGGCCTTGCAGAAGCTCTCTGTGCCTGGGAATAAAAGGGAGTATTTTCTTAATTTGGGTGTAGCTCGACCCAATGTCTATTTTGATCTGACCATGTGACTTGGAGACCACATTTTCAAGCTCTTTGCAGCATTTAATATTATTAAATGACGAACTCTTGACACCTTCAGAATTTTTCCATTTCACCTCAAACAGAAGTTTGTTTCTTTCTCACGTTCATGTAACTACTGTATGAACAACCAGACTCATGGTGGCCTCAACTTAGTTATTTTCTAACTGCACCACACTGAAAAATTCTTTCCAATCACAGGGTTTCAAGCCTTGCTTTAAAATTCAGGGTAGACTATCCAGGTTCTATACATTCCTATGAATTACACATTGGTGCATCGCCACAACTATTCACTACGTAGTCAGCCTTAAGATCACTTTGTTTACTTGCATTACTGCATCTGTACAAGTGTAAACTGATTTAGCTTTTTCTTCAACGTTTCTGTAGCATGAGCATCTTCATCTCCAGCCCGAACTGTTGCTCATCTTTACCACCTTCTCTTCAGATCCTATAAAATGTCTTTGTTCTTTTACCTTGTGCATCATTTCTGGGTGCGTCAGCTCCATCCGGATGACATCATCAGTCTTCTATTGCACTTGTTGTCTCACTTCCTCTGGGATCTAGCCCAGAAGACCATCATATCTTCATGAATGCATATAGGGTTTTCTTAATGGATACCTTGTTTCCAAGGTTCTCTGCAGTACAGGCATTCTCACTGGTACTGCACGTATGGACATTTCTCATCCCCAACGTATAGGCAACATGGGGGCGGAGCATTTGGTGGGGGTACTTGACTCTTCCTCTACATTCGCTTTAGATATATTAGTCCACATAGAAGGCCATATCAGTTGGGAGTCATTTAGGAAGCAGTCTTGGCTCCAAGCCTCTTGACATTTGAATAGAACTCCTTGACGTGGAAGAACAAGCTTTGTAGAACATGGATGCTGTAACATTAGGGTTAGATATATGAAGTAATCTTTGAGTTTGATAATTGTTTGTCTTACAAATCAACAGATTATAATTTTCCCTAATAGCCTCTATTAAACGTACATATTGCTGCAGAAAAGACACTGGTGCATGAAATGTAGTTATGAACTCATCAAAGGTGAGGGGAATACCCTGAATTAACAGCTGCACTACATATTTAATACCAAGAAATAGCCATGGTCTCCAAAATACAGTTCTCTTGTTAATCTTTATCAGAGGATCCTTCCAAATATACTGTGATATAAACTGGGATCTTGTTGTACTTAATGAGAAAATGTATGATCGGAGGTACATAATAAAAACATTAATACTAGTATTAGTGAAGCATTTGTTCTTTTTGATGTAGGGAAAGTCCATAAGAACATGGGGCGGAGACCATCACTCTCTCTATAAAAAAACAGTTGGGCACATTCAGATTAATGGGAATGAACCACGACTGAGCCTGTCTTAGAACAAAGGCTGACTTGTATTTTTTATAATCCGGGAAGCCAACTCCTCCTTCAGTTCTGAGCTTCTTGAGTTTACACAATGAAATTCTCAGTTTCTTTTTTCCCCAGAGAAATCTTTTGGATACAAGATTCTAATGATTTAAAGAAAGAAGCAGGAATAGGATTAAGGAGCACATATATAGAATAGAGTATAATGGGTGAATCATTTTAACAGCTTCAAGTCCACCCCACCAAGATAGGAAAAGGGGGGACCATGTATTTGTGAGTTCCTTCACCCTAGTTAGAATATTTGCCGTATTTTGTTTAAAGATATTGTTGGTTGAGGATGTTATATGAATACCTAGATACTTAATACATGCTGAGCACCATCTCATTTCAGAACTTTAAATGTGGTGTTTGGTGCAATGTAAGTTAAGTGGTAGAATCTCTGAGTTGTCTGTGTTAAGCCTGCACCCTGATGCCAGGAAGAAGTGTGTAATAATGTGACTCAAATGGTGTAGACACTGTACTATTCAATAAAAGAAGTACATCATCTGCATAAGCAGCTGTTTTAATCTTAATACCTTTATACTGAATACCAGGTATAGTGTCATCCTGTCATATTGCTTCTATAAAGGGTTCCAATGCCAGTATAAACAGAAGGGGAGATATAAGACAACCCACGCGAGTTCCTCGATGGAGAGGAAACAAGGAGGACATATGATTATTTATAAAAAGTGATGTTGTGGGATTAGAGTAGAGTACTTGATATAAATGTATCTGGAATTCCATGCCAAGTGAGAGCTTCAAACATAAAGTTCAATTCTACCCTTTAAAAGGCCTTTTCAGCATCTAGTGCTATTGCCACATATGGATTGGCAGAATTCTGAATGATGTTTACAATGTTAGTTAAGAGTCTAATATTGGCTGAAGATAGTCTGCCTTTGGCATAGCCCACCTGGTAATTTTTAATTAAATTTGGAAGGAAGGGTTTAGTATATTGGCTAGGAATCTGGCAAAAACGTTACAATCAGTATTAATAAAGGATATAGGTCTATTATTTTGAGCTAATTCAGGGTCTTAGTTGGGTTAAGGGATACAATAAGCATTGCTTCAGAGAAAGACCCAGTGGCTTTTTAATCAGCAATGAAGGAAGTATATAATTCATTAAGCTTAGTATATACTTGAAGTGGGCAAAATAATCAATTGAGAAACCATCGAGGCCTGGGGGTTTGACTTCTTTGCGGTCAATACTAGCTCTATATATTTCACTGAAAGATATAGGATTATTTAATAGTTGGAGATTGGAGTTTACATATGAGTTGTGATGAATATGCTTAAGGAAGTCAGCTGCATGGGTACTGTTGGGCAATGCTTCAGATGAGTATAACTTTTGATAAAAGTTTGAGAAGACTTGGAAAAAAAATCCTTATCAGTCAGGATTTTATTGCCACCATGATCTTTAATAACAATCATTTTTGCTTTATCTTTTTTGATTTGAGATATGATGCTAATCATTTTCCGGATTTATTAGAAAACTGATAAATCTTGGATTTATACTTGAAAAGATTGGCACATGAGTATTTTGTAGCTAAGTTATTGTACTGTATTCTAAGTATAATGATCGTTTGAAGAATAGGGGCAGAATTAGTGCATATGTATTCTGACTGTAAGGATTTAATATGTTTAAGAATATCTTCTGTTTCTTTTTTGAGTTTTTTTTCTTTTTACTGGTAGTATTCAATATAATGTGTCCTCTTAATATCGTTTTATAGCAGACCCAGTTACTATGTACGGATGTATCATCAGGAGAGTTTTCTGCAAACAAATGGGCATGCTGTTGATGTATATATTTCACAAATTGTTTGTCTTCCAAAAGAGCAGAATTGAATCTCCATCTGTTATGCTGATGTAAATTTTGTGCGTTAGATAGTTTGATATGAACAGAAGCGTGATCTGACAAGGTAATACTCTCTATCTTAACATCTAATAAATGGTTAATCAAGGATTTGGATACAAAGACACAAACAATTCTCGAAAAGGAGTTATGAGGAGGGGAGTAGAAGGTGTAGTCCAAGTTTGGGGGATGGGTGATACGCCATGCATCAATGAGGCCTAATTCAGAGACAAAGTTGGCAAATTGTAGATGGGATTTAGGAGTTTGAAACCGTACATTGGACTTTTTTCATCAAGAAGGGGTCCATGATCTCATTAGAATCTCCACATACAGTGAGGTTATTAGGACAGGATTGGAAAATATATTTTCTTAACTGAATCCAGAATGTAGGGTCAGCATTGGCTGGGCCATATATGTTTAATATAGACTATTCAATGAATCAATGAGGAGTTTAACCAAGACCCACCTCCCAACATAATTTGACTCTGAAGATAAGAACTTGCATTGCAGATTGTTATTTATAAGAGTGATAACTGCATTCTTCTTTCTGTCTGCCACACTCAAAAAGACTTGACCCACCCATAAGTGTTTCAATTTGAAAGGTTCTGCCTGTGAGAGGTGAGATTCTTGTAAGCATGCAATGGATGGCTCAGCTCTATTGAGGTGTGAGAGAATTTTCTTAACAGGATTATGTAGCCCTTTGACATTCCATGTGGCTATCTTAAGTATCATGGGTAACAGTGATGGTTGTATATACAAACTTGTAGTCAATAGTAATGCACTAGTAAGCTGAAACACACATGGGAAAGAGATGCAATGGAGAAGGAAGGCAAAAGAAGAACATGGACTTTTGCGATTACCATACAAACCAACTAGTGTAGAACGGAGTAGTGGCTTACGGGAAACAGCCACCCCAAACTATGTCTAAGAGAAGTCAATAAGTAGTAACAGGGGTGGTGAAGCAGATCTGGACGGGCTCACCCCATGCCCCAGCCTGGTGAGAAGGTCATTTTATGGAAAGCATCTTGTGTACATAATCCACTTCATATAGGGGGTGGTCTGTGGTGTCCATCTCGTCTCTTCTGTGGCTCTGGATAAAGTTGCAAAAGTCAATTGCATTCTGAAAGGTGAACATATGGCCATTGAGAGTGACCTTTAGAGATGCTGGATGGATAATCCCCATTGAGCTGCTTCAGTGCTGGTCTAAACACCAATAACTCTTTTCTTCTTGCGTCAGGGTCATTAGAAACATCCTGACTTATAAAGATTTTGGTGCCTTCTGATCTAAGTAGGTTGTTCTGTTTTGCCTTGTCCATAATCAGTAGGACGTGCATATAGTCCAGTAAGGCAAAGATTAAAAGTTCTTGGAGCATTCCGAGGTCCAACACAATGAGCTCTTTGGATATTAAGTTGCAGGGATGCAGGAAGATCCAGAAGTAGATGAAGCATGTAATATAAGAATTGAATAGGGTTGTCTTTTTCAATAGTCTCTGGAAGACCAAAGATTCATATATTATTCCTCCTATTTTTATTTTCCAAATGTTCTGCTTGCTTCTGCAAAGATATAACTGTGTTTTCAAGAAAGATTACATTTCCTGCAACATCTTCAGCATTGCTACCCCTTCTTTCCACTTCATTTATTCCTGATTCAAATTAAGATCATTTGTCATCTAGCAATTTCAGTTTAGCTGTCGTAGCTTCCATAAAAGGTTTAAGGGATTTAATTTCATCTAGAATAGCCTGCATAACCGGGTCTTGTATGTCATCCTTAGGCGTGGGATAGTCCCATTTTTTGTCGTTTGGGACCATTGCTAGCTGACGTTGATGGAACATCATTGGGAAGCCCTTTCTTTGGGGCCATACTGAGGCAAGATATGTATTGTTGGGTGTAGACCAAGCTTCTGCCTCAAGCTTAATTAGTGATGAGAGAGTCACTTAAAACACACCTCTTAAAATAAAGTGAAGGGTGCCACTTGTTAAAAGAAATGTCCCTTTAAATATGTTTTGCTATGAACACATCCATATGCTTACTTACAGTCATATAGCCTTTCTCTATAAAAATGTCATCTACGTGTGAGCCAAAAGAAGCTTCATTTTAAGTATCCATGTTTAGGAGTTAATGAGCACCATTTAAATGAGGAAGCTGTGTCACCTAATTACATTTCAGACATCCATACATGAAGAATACCAAATTCCTTCATTGTAATGCTAAGCAAGAGCCATATAGTTCTCCTTCATGTATAAGGTTCAGCAAGCATGTGTCAAACTCTGAGTAATTGTGTGCCAACAGAGCTTGTTTTCTCCAGTTGCTGTCAACAATTATTATCAGTTTTAATTGTGGGTAAATACATTTATATTTGAGATATTCTGGCAGCCGTATGCCCAAAGTAGTTTTATTATGAAGCTGTGCCTTTAGTTTATAGCTGGGTCCTTGTTGTGGAGGAAACATGCTTGCTCACGTTTGCCAGAATACCTCTTCCTCGTCAGCTGGCCAGCTGACAGAATGTAGTGGGTACTTTGCAGCGCAACCTCGCTGCTTTAAGCCATGCATCCGGAAACCCGCAACACAATTACCTTTCATCACAGAGGGAGAAAAACACTTGGCATGCCACATAATCCCCACCTGGAGGCCTTCAGAGAGAGCCTGTAGGCTTTGTACGGATTCCTTTAGTATATAAATGCACAGTTTATAATTTATAATAACGCAGGGCCGGGAGCACAAAATCAGGCAGCCGTTTCCATCAGCGCTTGGCCACAACCCCCAGAATTGGATTCAATGGTCTACTTTCAAGCCGGTTTCACATTCTCCATTCAAGCAGCTAAATCATATTGTGCCATCCTGGACCTAGACTTCCTGTGGTTTACTGATAATTTGACTGGTGAGCCTGGTGTGGAGCAGAACATTGTTCAATGTCTGCAATGAGCACATTTTTAGCTAATATTAATCACCAAAGTTAAATGTTTCTCATTTCCTACTTATCCTTCTACCTTCAGAGACCAACTCCCCTAAGAAACCGAAAGCTAAGTCTGAGCATACATCTTGCCCCATTGATTCCTGACCAAAATTCAGTTTTTCGCCTCGAAAGTCTGGTAAAAAAAAAAAAATGGCATGTGCACAACTGCTAACTTCAAGACAAATTTGTGTTTGTTTGTGTGAGAGAGAAAAGAGAGGGAGAGGAGAGGAAGAGAAGAGATGAAAGGGAAGTGAGAAGAGAAGAGAAGAAGAGAAGAGAAGAGAAGAGAAGAGAAGAGAAGAGAGGAGAGGAGGGAGTAGAGGAGAGAAAGCAGAACATTATATCAGTTACAAGTAATATATTGTAATATACCTGTTCTATTATTTAGTAATACAAAGTAGCAAACGGAGACCTGACATACCTGCACCAAGACTTCTTTAAAAATGAAACAAAAAACATACACTATACTTGTAAGTAGGCATTGAATCATCATTACACCACATTACCACATCGTCTTCCAGGCTAAACTGTAAAGTGCAGTGAAATTTAGAGCATACAAGTGGGTCCTTGATAAGAGCACAGAGATGATAGGAGACAGTGAAATAAACTTTTGGAAATAAGTGATCCTATTACTAAAAGAGTTTCCGGATGTTGATTTCGATTCAGATATTCGTTTTTACTCACTTTATTTATAGAGTAAAAAAAGGCCCGCCAGATATGCAGTGAAAACTGTCTTCAGTTGAAATGAAAATCTAGTTGGAAAAGCTGCGAGGGAAGACTTAAAATGAGATAATATAGCAAACTTCCTAAATGATCTGAAAGAGGACCGGCAATCCTTAGACATGAGGGATGGACTGCAGGCACGCGGACCTCCTATGAGCTCATCGCGCACCTAAATGGCACTCTTAAAGATGAAACAAGAAGGAAATAATGAAGTGACACAAGCCAATTAACTCAGACATCTTGACCATCTTCCTTGGAAGACCATTTGCACAGAATTCCTTTTAACAGCCCTGGCATGAACGTATTAGCAAGGTCTCAAGAAAGGCGCCACAGGCAGATGAAACAGAATCCCATTGGTGTTTAACAGAAGGGCTGGAAACAGTTTGAGGAACACTTGTTCAGATGCTGCTTTAATTCACTGTAAAGCCTCCAGTACTTCTGTACATGTGCCTCCTTTATAATCATCCGAAGACCAGCAGAATTCACCCGAAGCCAGAACGAATGTGTAATGTTAATGAATGAATGAGATTTCTGTAAGGAAACTTTGACATGTTTGTAAGAGCAGGAGCCTTCGTATCAGCAACATGGAACACTAGGGTACATAGTTTTCTGAAGTACAACACAGTGCAGTCCATCTTAAACCAGGGAGTTGAGCCTTCAGCACGCTGGAGATTGGCGGTATACATGTGTGCTCCACTGCCATGACTGGTATGGACTAGAGGCTGGAGATATACAGAGCCAGTCATCAGGATCAACTCTAATGCACTTTAGGCCTTTTCTCCTCCATGTGCTCAAGTTTTATGAAACCTTTTTAAGAAATATCTAGACTTAAACATGTACCTATTCGGTTAGAAATGAATGTGTAATATTCTACTCTGCTTCTCCTAGAACACATTGTACATTGGGGCTCCACGTGAAAAGTTGTGCAACTAGTTTTCTTTCAATAGATACAGTGACATCATATCAAATTAAATAGATTCGCTGATTAGAAGTGCATGCATGAGCTCAATAGTCAATTAACATAGATGAACACTGCCACTAGCCATAATGTTAACGATCCCCTATAACTTCATTACAATGTTCTATAGTGCCTGCAAGAGATATAGAGACAAATACATACCTTCCCTATTCTTCAGGGTATAGCGCCACATTGCTTTCCAGCCAGTGTTGTGCTTTATCAATCCCATCCATCCGTGCGCACAGCGTAGAAATATTGCCCACAATGAAGTACTATCATTGTTTAGTAGTTTGCTTAAACATGCCATTTAGCTATGCATCAAGCCAACAGCGTGCATTAATAACTGAGGTCCATGTTTGGATGTGGGTTGCTTCTATATGCTGTGTTACCACGGTAAGCTGAAATGCCTGTTACAGAAACATCAGTCTTGAGTAAAGAAGTTGGATGTATACATTGAATTTTCGTCAGAGTGAAATACACACCTTTCGAAGGTTGTTCCTCCATACTAGACCAAATAACAGGTTTGTGATCATTGGACGAACTTCAGACTCCAAAGGCTTCTCTGGGCATAAATAAGGAGCTCATGTTGTTTGGGGTTCATGAATAAGCACTTTAAGAATGTGCCTAGTGAACTATTGCTATCTTTTCAAAGTGATGGATAATGACCCTGCTGTAATGTATTTTAGGCAGTTGTTACCATTTTAGTGCCATTTTAAATGGATGCTAATGCCGTTTGGGAATGATACTCAAGTCCAATATGAAGTTTAGGGCACATATTGGGCTATGGAAAGTGCTGGCTCAGCCCTTATTTCTATAAAGGTATCGAATGTTGTGTTAGAAGGAATGTTTCTGGAGACCCTGGTCTTACCCTAGGAAAGGACGTTCCAATATAAAAATGGCTTAGTGACCTCTGCTCACCCGAGTGACCTCTTCTCACCTTTTGTTGAGCAGCAAATCACTAGTCCCAAAAGATGAGAAATGCATATAACACGTTATCACTTCGAGAATATTGAATGACCACAGTACATTTACTGTACAACTTAAAAGTTAGATGCCAGCAGTCTATGGTTTAAGACATGTCAACAACGGGTTTCCAAACATAACGTTCTGCGTTATCAGTAAACAGATACTATTCGTGTGTGTGTGTGTGAGCTCTGGATCAAAGCTTTGAAGTCATTGGATCAAAAGTGATGCTAATGCCGTTTGGGAACGATACTCAAGTCCAATATGAAGTTTAGGGCACATATTGGGCTATGGAAAGTGCTGGCTCAGCCCTTATTTCTATAAAGGTATCGAATGTTGTGTTAGAAGGAATGTTTCTGGAGACCCTGGTCTTACCCTAGGAAAGGACGTTCCAATATAAAAATGGCTTGGTGACCTCTGCTCACCCGAGTGACCTCTTCTCACCTTTTGTTGAGCAGCAAATCACTAGTCCCATAAAATGAGAAATGCATATAACACGTTATCACTTCGAGAATATTGAATGACCACAGTACATTTACTGTACAACTTAAAAGTTAGATGCCAGCAGTCTATGGTTTAAGACATGTCAACAACGGGTTTCCAAACATAACGTTCTGCGTTATCAGTAAAAAGATACTATTCGTGTGTGTGTGTGTGTGTGTGCGCTCTGGATCAAAGCTTTGAAGTCATTGGATCAAAAGTGACTTTACAGATCTACAAAGTTCCTTTAATTCCCCGTTTTAAATTCCAGCAACACAATATTTATGAGAGCCTCTACTTGTTGAAATGCCAGATTCAGTGGTCAGTTGTTCTGTGCTTTACCCTAAGTGTTAAAAGGTAGATGCAACACTTTGTTGAAGGTTATCTGTGTTCTGCATTTCGACAGGAAAACTGTTCAGCCACTGTTACTGCCGCTGAATTTGTAGTTGTGTTTTCTCCGTGTTTTTAGACCACACTTTGGATGGAAGCTCAAATATAGCAATGACGTTGTTCTATAAATTGCTGCTGTTACAATTCATCAAGCGAACATATTTACCTGAAAAGGCTGAATGTAAAATATCAGAATCCCAAGGTCAGGGTTTCCCCTGTTGTTCCAACCAGGTACACTCATCCTGACAGTACATGACATCACTCTGCATCATAGGGTGCCGTCACCTTCTCGGTGAGGATCTGCAAAGGGATCACAGTAATATGTTCCAGGACAGAGGGTCTTGAGGGCCGATAATGTGACCTCTTTTCTGGGCCAAGATACGTATGCACAAGGCAAGCCTTTATCTGGCTGCTGAAGTAGAATGATGTTAACAAACCCAGACAGACCTGGGCTGTTAGACGTATTATTTGCAGGAATGATAGAGCTTTCACACGATTGTCTGTTGGCTTCTTCTTTATCTATGTGATTCATCCTAAGATTTGATAAGATGTTTGTGGACCCTCAAGTTCACCAAAATATTGAGGTTGAGTGCCATGTCAGCTCTCAATCAGTAAGACTGTACCCCCCTTAGTCTGCCCCTCCATTTTCTTCTTTTACTCATTTGTATGCCCCTATTTGCATGTATCTCTCACTTAACGCAGTGGAAGTGATCTGAAAGTTTGTACATACCTCTAAAAAAAATATCTCTCAGTCTCATTTATCTCTTTCTTGCTATCTCTTTCTCTCATCATGAAATGCATCTTAACCATCATTGTCATCATCGTAACTTTATTGTGCAGCAAATTCCATTGAATTATAGCACAATACAATATCATCGTAGTGCTATGCACAAATAAATTATGGGTAGAAAATGTTCCATAAAATAGGACATGCACTTTCTAAAACACAAGCAATACAAATTGCAAGATGCCTAAAACAACCCATACATACCTTTCTCTCAGCTGACTAACTTTGTCTTAACAAGGCCTGCAAATTTGAAGACAACGTGCTCTTCTTTAACCATTCTGCGTCACAATGAGATAGCAGACCACTACTTCTGTCATTTTTAGAGGATGTGCCATTTCCCACAGCCTCCTTACCTGTTTTAATACTGTTTTAACTAAAGAGGAATATGAGGTCCTTCTGTCTTCATCTGAGATAACAGGGGCATAACAGTAAGTTGTGCACATTAGTTTCAATTGACTATTTTTACATTTAGAGGGTTTTCCATGTGGGGCTAGTCACAGAGGACCAATTATTTAACCTATAGGGAGGCATCCCAAACTAAGCTGTGCACATAGCTTCCTAGCCTACTTTAGTATACTGGGGCCACATAAGTGTATTGCCCTCAGATGGATTGTCTGAGGGCATTCAATGTATTGCACTTAGATGGACTTTCTGAGGGTGGAAAATAATGTGTTTCACTTAGATGGACTTTATGAGGGTGGGCAACGGGGATAAGCAGGGGGGTAGGTAATGCATTGCACCGGAAAGAAACCTACTTACCCAAGCTGACATATACTCTTGTACTGTCAGATCCTCTCACACAACGTATTCGCTGAAACTAGATGTCTTTCAACTAGGTGCATGCTTTCAATCTAGGGGTATTTTCAACACACCATAGGCTCTGAATCTAGGTGGATTTCAAAACAGTTTAAGCTTTGAATACAGGTGTATTTTTAACACAGTACATGCTTTGAATCTGGGAGAATTTTCAACACAGGGTATGCTTTGAATATAGGTATATTTCAACACAGCATGTGCTTTGAATCTAGGTTTATTCCTGACAGTTTGTGATCACTAACCCTACAAAAAACTCAATAATTTGCATACTTGCCCTCAAACTATAACAAAACCCCCTACCTCAACACACCACAAACTGCACGCAATCCACCACACATCCAAACAAACCAAACACAAGTACAGACAAAACACCCATTGACACTCATACCGTGACACCACATGATGCCTACCAACTGAAAACACACCAACGCTCAGTGACCGGTTTCTCTGAACGGAAGCTTCCAACAGTACATAAAAGCTCTCTTGCTCTTTTCCCTCTCAATCCCACTAACAAACACTCCTAACCCTTCTCCCATTGCAGATATGCCAGGGCGCCAAGAGAACAAGCAAGTGGCAGCAGTGCATGGTACAAGACCAGATAAAATAACATAACACATATCCTTATGTTTAAAATACTAGGATAGCACAGGTTTTGGCTAGTTCATGCAACTTCGCCTCCATTCTAACGTCTAAAATCCCTAGATCTCTCCTCAACGCCCCTAATGGATTTCCCCGTAATCACATGGATACTATCAAAAAGTTCCAAAGCCCAATGCATAGAAATATTTCTTCTTTAAGGTCACCCACCAGATCTTCATACAAGAATAAGTCCTAAGATATCTTCTAATATGACTTGGCATGCTACAGTCTCTGTGTTACCCCAAGGCGTAATCCAATATACAGTTGGTAAGAGGGTGGTGCTATCAGCGATAGGGCAAATAAAAGTCTCCAGAAACAAAGGTCCAACCAGAGTTGCTTATGAATACAAAACGTTTGTTTTCTAAGGAAGGAACATTTGGCTCCATTCACTACTCCACATGATGCATGGCCACAAGTGTGACACATTTCATTCTGCCCTACAGGGGAACAAGGATGAGTAGATATTAAAGCATCTACATGGTCCTCACACTTCTAGAAGCCAATCACCAACACAACCATACAGATAGAAAAGGCATAGTTAAGAGGTATGCCTCCATCTTGTATTACACCCTCAAGAGGAGTGTGTACGTGGTTCAGTACCAACCCAAACAGTGAAGTATAATAGTCCCAAATAAAGGTGCTTTAATTAAACTAACTATGTACAATATTAACTAACTAGAAAACACTACAAAAACCCACCCCTGTAGAAAGAACACAGAATAAGCAAAGATATTAAATACAGCACTCTGGACAAAGTTCAAAGGATATGTTCTTGAGGTTGCACAATGGATACAACATGACCTATCCAGTCTATAGGGCCCAAAGCTGGAATGAGGGGCATGTAACAGTCAGTAATACCTTCGGAAATGTGTTGGTGGGTTGACTGCATGAAACCAAGCTTGACTGCATTGTCCAAATGTTCTCTTAATTTCAAGGATACAGAAGCGCCATGATCCAGAGGAAAGCTGGTGTCAAGTCAGGATCGAATTGAAGGTAGCTCTGGTCTCAAAGTGTCAAGTGCAACCTCAGGAACCAATCATTTAATCATGGTGGTCTTTTATTAACTTTTCTTCAACTGTCTCACTGGCCAAAGTTCTGCATCTGCTATCTTTGTATATTCTGTGTTCTTTATACAGGCTTGGGTTTCTGTAGTGTTAATTAGTTAGTTAATATTGTACATGTTGTGTTTAATTAAAGCATATTTATTTTCATAGACCCTTGATTAAACAATCCTTTATTTTGGACTGTTATTCTCTGCTGTTTGGGTTGCTACTGAACCACATTCACACCCCTGTTGAGAGTAAAGCCTTTGCTCTGAACCACATTACTACAAAGGGGAAGGAGGTATGTCTCTCAATTGTGCCTGTTTTACCTTTATGATTGTGTTGGCTTTTGCAACGGTATGAGGGCTGAGTGGGCACTTAAACATCTACTCATCTTTATACTCCTGCTGGGTAGACACCAATTTGTCACACTCACCACCAACCCCTTTGTAGCAGCAGATCAAGAAGAACTATATGTACAAAGTGAAGAAAAATTAAAAACATACCTTGCCTTGTTGACACAGTTGCTAGCCAATCTGCTACATGGTCAGATTATTTTCCTAATGTTCTATTATCCACAGACACAGTGAAAGCAGTGTGAATCTCTAATATCCCACTGGTAGATCACATAACAGAAACCCTCACGGCCACACTTGCTCCGATAACTGACACACATGGCTTCCTTCTTAGCCACTTCACTCTTGTTAATTTATAAGCTAGAGATTTTCTGTGTAAACTCAGATTCACTTTTCAATTTAAAATGGAAGGAGTGTTTCTGAGTGTCCATCATCATAGTACTGAAGCAATTCTAGCAGCACTTTAAGTACCAGTCATTCAGAGAATGACTAATGGGTTGGATAAGTGGTCAACTGACTTACAGGATGCTATAGATGACATTCCACAGTTTCTATGGTCAATACATGATAATGAGATGAGATTAGATAAAATCCTAATGCTGAGTCACTAAATATTAAAGTGGATCCTTCTAAGAAGTTACCCCATATTACCCAATACCCACTGAAGATAGAAGCTGTAGACGGTATTTCTCTGATCATTGAATCTCTTTTGAAACAAGGTATTGACTCCTACCACACCAGCCCTTGCATCACCCCATATTGCTGGTTGGAAAGACTGGGAAGGCTAATTACAAATTAGTACAGGATTTGAGGGCCATGCACCCAAGACTCTAGGCCCTGGCCAAAACCACCACAGCATAACACACACATAGAATCAAACATCCATGCAATATTCACAACCCAAAAGTTTGTGTACTGTTTGATTTGTAGAGTTTGTATATGAAGTTTTGGCTAAGTCATGCAATTAAAATTGTAGAGTTTGGTAACAAGCACTGCAGTATAACATACCCATGGAAGTAAACATTTTGGGTGTGGTGCACATAGGACCCCGGATAAAATAAATGTGCGTCATAACATTGCGGACAGGCGGACGGGATAAGTGTTTTACGGACATATCCATTCTGGTTGCGGACATTGCGAACAGGGGGATGTTCTTAGAACACCTTAATTTAAACAATCACGGACATGCAAATGGATGTTGTGTCCTGTGGACACTCCCATTTTAATTATGAACAGTAATAACAGGCATATTGTCCTTTTGACACCCCCATTTTGGGTAATTACAGACATCCCGGACATCGAGTGTTATCTAAGATCACCCCCTTTTTGATTGTGGTCAGTACGAACAAGTATAGTGTCCTTAGGACACCCCTATTTTGGTTAATTGCGGACATCCCGGACATCGAGTCTGCTCTAAGAACAGTTCCATATTGATTGCAGACAGTACGGACAGATATAGTGTCCTTAGGACGCCCCCATTTTGGTTAATTGCGGACATCCCGGACATCGAGTGAGTTCTAAAAACACCCCCATTTTTATTGCGGTCAGTACAAACAGGTATAGTGTCCTTAGGACACCCCTATTTTGGTTAATTGTGGATATCCCGACATCGAGTGTGCTCTAAGAACAGTTCCATTTTGATTGCAGACAGTAAGGACAGATATAGTGTCTTTACGACACCCCCATTTTGGTTAATTGCGGACATCCCGGACATCGAGTGTGTTCGAAGAACAGTTCCATTTTGATTGCGGACAGTACAAACAGGTATAGTGTCCTTAGGACATCCCCATTTTGGTTAATTACGGACATCCTAGACATCGAGTGTGTTCTAAGAACATTTCCATTATGATTGCCGACAGTACGGACAGGTATAGTGTCCTTAGGACACCTCCATTTTGGTTAATTATGGACATTCCGGACATCAAGTATGTTCTAAGAACACCCTCATTTTGATTGTGGGCAGTACAAACAGGCAGAGTGTCCTTAGGACATCCCCATTTTGGTTAATTACAGACATCTCGGACATCGAGTGTGCTCTAAGAACATTTCCATTTTGATTGTGGACAGTACAGACAGGTATAGTGTCCTTAGGACACATCCATTTTGGTTAATTACGGACATTCCGGACACCCGCGCTGTCCGCGGACACCTAAACTGCCTTTTAAAAAAAAAAAGACACAGAGGAATAAAGTAACAACACACATAATATTTTATTATTGTATACATATATAACATTTATGAAAGAGAGGGGGAAGCAGAAACTGAAACAAATACAGGGGAATTAGGGGTTTGGAGATGATGGATGGGAGGGAATGAAGGGTTAGACGTCCCATCATAACGTTTTTCTTGGTGGGGAGGGTTTGGAGATAGTTGACTGGGACATGGAGAGGGGGAACAGGTACATTTGGGACAGTTATATTTAATGTTTTCTTTTATGTGGTGCTCCACAAAATGTTTTAAAAGATTGAATTTTTTCATTAGCATATTCATTTTTTGTTCCATTCGCTGCAGAGCATTTTCTAATGTCTCTCTTGGTATATTATTTTCACTGTTTGTATGGTCTGTTAAAAGTAATGGTTATTAATTGGCTTATATAGAGAAGTGTTGTGTCTACCATTAGTATCACTGTCTACACTCATTTCATCACGTGGGAAATTTTCTTCCAGCCATTCCAAAGTACTGGACATTTCAGTGTAAAAAAAATATGTTACTTTTAGTGTAGCTAATACAGAAAGTTTAGAAATGTATAAGAAAAATGAAGTTTACTTACTAGTTTTTGTTAAGTTTTGTTGTTACTGTTGTGTAGGTCTTCTGTTGCTTTTTGCTGTGCAGTTTCTGTGAGGTAATTATGTTGGAGGCATATATATTTTGTTTTGGTATATTCCATTCTGGTGCACATGCTATTTAAATGGACGGTTGATGTCTTACATATATAGTTTCCACTTCTTATTTATTATTACATATAATGTGTTTATGTGCTGCTTTTTGAACTTGTTCAGTGTTTCTATTGCATGATACAACAATGTAAGATACCCCCTGAGTTTTTGGATAGTGTTGATGTTGACCGCGTCCATCACTAGCTGGGGGTTCAGTATGTTCTATGTTACATGTATATAAACTAAGGGAATCCCAGTAAACACCTATCAAATTCGCACTATGTTTATCTATATTCAGTGAAAAAAACTTTGTTAAAGGGACGTTATGGTTAAGTTGCGCTACTAAAAACCTATGAAATTCAGTGAAAAAAACTTTGTTAAAGGGACGTTATGGTTAAGTTGCGCTACTAAAAACCTATGAAATTCAGTGAAAAAAACTTTGTTAAAGGGACGTTATGGTTAAGTTGCGCTACTAAAAACCTATGAAATTCAGTGAAAAAAACTTTGTTAAAGGGACGTTATGGTTAAGTTGCGCTACTAAAAATCTATGAAATTCAGTGAAAAAACTTTGTTAAAGGAACGTTATGGTTCCAAGTAAAACCGAAAAACCCTTGAAATTCGCCAGTTATGGTAAGCTAAGCAACCATAACTCACGCCACCACCGTGCTCTGCAAAGACTAACACCCAGGACATCAAAGATGACATCACAAATGTCATTGATGACATCACTGATATATAAAAATATATTATCTTTTCTTTTTTTTTCTAGAGGACAATTTCCCACATGAAGAAATGTCACAAGATAGTGAAACTAATGGTAAACACTTTATAATATAAACCATTTAAATATTATTATTTTGTATACATTTAACATATATATATTTTTTTTATACAGAGCATAACAAAATAGAAACTACCTCTGAAGAAGCTGTTATGGAAAACACGCTTGACAACATAAAAGAAAAATTGATTTACTGTTGACCAATTTTAATAATTTAAAAACTTTTGTTGAAGATCATTTTAAAACAAAAACGTCATACCATTGCCCCACATGTACTTGTCCCTCCTCACCATATCCCAGTCAATTATCCCCAAACCCTCTCCATAATCCAAAACGTTTTGATGAGATTTCCATCCCTTCCTCACCTAATACCAATCATGTTGAAACCCCAAATTCTCTTGTTTTTGTTTCTGTTTCTGCCTCACCTTCTCTGTCATAAATTATTAATATATGTTAAATAAAGTTTAATTTTTATATCGTATTGTGAACAGTTTCCGTTTTTTTTTAAAAAACAATAAAAGTGTCCGCGGACAGTGCGAGTGTTCTGAAATGTTCGTACATAAACGAAAATGGAGGTGTCCTAAAGAACACCACACCTTTTCGTACTGTTCGCTAGCAAGTTGAAACTGTTCTAAGAACACACGTGGTGTCCTGAAATGTTCGTAAAGAAACAAAAATTAAAGTGTTCTAAAGAACACTATATCTGTCCTTAATGTTCGCTATCTTCTTAAAACTGTCCTAAGAACACAATTGCTGTCCTGAAATGTTCCTAAATACACGAAAATGATGTGTCATGAACAACAGTACAACTGTTCGTAGTGTTCGCTACCCGATTGAAAGTGTTCTAAGAACACAATTGGTGTCCTGAAATGTTCCTACATAAACTAAATTACACGTGTCCTGAAGAACACTATATCTGTCCTTACTGTTCGCTACCAAGTTTAAACTGTTCTAAGAACACACGCGGTGTCCTGAAATATTCGTTTCACGTGTGACGCACTTTTAATTACTTCAGAACCCGAACAGTGTCCGTAGGACATCAATGCGCATGCGCTAACCAATCTCTGTGCGCTTGGTGTCCTGCGGACAGGCGCTTCCTTCGCAGACTAGTTCACAAACAGATCATATGACCGCGCCCACGCTCATCGTGTGTCCTGAAATGCGGACACTGTTCGTGTCCCCGAACAATTTAAAAGTACATTTTCAGTTAATCCATAATATTTTTCAATAAAATCTCACCATGCCACAAGTCCCACATAGCAATCTTGACTTTCTATATACGTTTTGAAACTTTCCGATCCTTTTTTTGTGTTCGATCTGTCCGCGCACAGTGCGCATGTCCGCGGACCGCGCACAAGCACCCCTATAAAAGACCACGCCCAAGAGCTTATTCCCATTGTGTTTCTGGCTATTCTTCCGAACACAGTGATTTTTGCTGCCACCTGCAGACTACACCATCATCGACATGGCATCCTTGGCTGCTGAACTGCCACTTGGTGCTGCACCTGCTTCAGCACCACCACCACCACCACCTCCCCAAGGGCCTGAAGAGGGGAACAGGAGTGAGGATGCGGAGGAGGAAGAAGAGGATGATGAGAATGAGGTAGAGGAAATCCCTACTACCCACACTAGGCGTGAGTCTTGGGTGTGGCGGTTATTTACCATTCATGGGAATGGTCCTAAGGCTCGTGCGAACCATGTTACCTGCAATGAGTGCAAAATGATACTCAGTCGCGGGAAGCACAGTAACTACAGCTTTGGGACCACTACTATGAAGTGACACCTGAGGTCATTTCACTCTGGGGCTATTCACAGGGTTGTACCTTGCGAAGAACGTAGCAGGTTGATTTCCTCTACTTCATCCTCTGTTTCTGATCCTGTCACCACAAGGACCACCTCTGTGGTACAGCGTCTTTCTGAAGCTGCCTCACAGGCCATACAGAATGCTGATGACCCTTACCTTTCGAGGGTCACAGTTGTATGTATGTACTGTGACACAGTACTCTGCAGGGGGGAGCGACTTCGGAGTGCTTTTGAGACTATCGTCTCAGAGCACGAGAAGACCTGCTCACTACCCAAATAAAACCCACTCTACATCTTCCTCTCTCAGCTCGCCCTTTCTTATCCCTGTGGTTGGTGTCCCCCCCTTTACCCTCCTTTACCCTCCTCTCCTACTGTGTCGTGTCTGAAAAACCAAAAAACAATACAAAATTACAAAAATAAAAAAAAAATAAGGCTCTTTTCAGAGCCGCCTTTCCCAGTTAAAAAATAGAAGTGAAAAGAAATGAAGCAGGGCTCTTTGTATTTTTAAGAAGTCCGCGAACAGTTCGCGAACATTAAAAAAATTGGGTTACTACTCCATCACAAACATTGTAATTTTCTCTGGAAAGAAGTGGTGGCTTGGAAAAGAGCCTTTGGGTGGTGTTTGTAAGTCAAAAATTGTAAATGCTTAACATCTACTTCAAAATTGTTGTTGTAATTCCAAAAAAGGTCGCAATGCATTTTGTACATTTCTCAGAAAAATCTGATTGCCAACATAAGTAAGATGGACTCCATCTCTGCGAAAAAAAAGTATGTACTACAAAACATAATATTTTCATTGTGAAAAGAAGACATGCCAAAATCTCTTAGAAAGCCACAAACAGCCTTATTAACATTGCGCCTTCCTTTTTCCATTTGTGGACCAAATGAAGAAGAACAAAGCCACATTTTTCTCTGCGCAATCCGTGAAAATATCACTTGCGAATTAGGAAACATGTCCATAACCTTCCTCAGTCCTTCTTTCATAGCAAATTGCAAAAAAATTCCAGTCACATGCCCTAAACTGTTCCCTCCACAATGAATTACAATTATGTCTGGATGTTGCTCTGTCTCCAAAGTAGCACAGAGAGGTAGCAAATCCAACCACTTCATTCCACGTACTCCATGCCAGTGTGCTTCCACATGTGGGAATCCAAGATCTACAGCTACTCCACAGCTTTCTGCATGCACCTTCAACCAATGTATCCACGAATCTCCTAAAATCCAAACAATCTGTTTTCTGAAACACACAGCCATAGCTATCTTTTGTTCTCTCAGCAAAAAGAGTATCTCAAAAAATCTCTCCTGGCACAACACACCCACCAAACTTTCCTGACCAATCCCTTTCAGTGCTTATTCTCATTTGCATGACTTCTGAACCCAAAAATCCCCGGATGTAACTCCCGATGTCCTGGAACTAGCGCCATGTCCGCGGACATATCGTAACATGAACAGCCTTTCTACCATTTCCACTACACTCTCTCTGCCATTCCCTCATTGGATGTACCTCAAAAATCACATGACCATGCACCAATCACATTTAAGACCTCTACATCTAACTGCATCATCATAGATCAGCACTGTAAATGTACTCTGAATCTCTCTGAGTACAAGTGTCATATCATTGGCAAGCAGCATCTACCACAAATACTGTACAAGTCTTCAAGATTTCTACTTGCAGCTCCACGCATATCCATATGCATGAACACAAACTTCAGGTATGCATATTTTCTGTATAGTACATGACATAGCTCTCAAACATTTTTGTTTTACAGGCGGGTGAAATCACCCGATTTTGTTTTTAGCGGGTGAGACGCCCATTGTAATGAATGGGCGTGCAGGAGGCTTGGCGGGTGAGTCTGCCCTTTACAAGGCATGTGACACCCGCCAAAAGCGTGTGACTTGAGAGCTATGGTAGATGAACACATTTTCAAACAGACTTTTACCTTGTAAAATCTGTTAAATGAATTTACTGTACTTTTTTCAATTTCCTAAAATCAACTACCACTTATACACCTTTATACTTTTTACTTTCTTTAAACACACACACTCAAATCATGTTAAACTAACATTTTTTAAATGAAATATATAGACTGCAAATATTCAAACAAAATTGCATGCAAACACAATCTATGTTTAAACCTTTATAAAAATACTTATACAATTTCATATTTTTTGTTTTTATTTATTTATTTACTTAATTACTTTAAATTAGACATGACATTGAGGCGCTATTACCTAGAACAGTTTACTTACAGAAATAGTGGTATTCACTAATATATTATAAATTTCACAAGACATAGTAAAGATATTTTATTTTTGCTACAGTTAGTCATTCAATACAATTTGTTCATTAAGAACATATCATATACACTGAACTGATGCAATGTATCTTATGTAAATAAATTAGTTTAATAGTTTTACAGAAGGCACTGAGGATTTCAATTAAAAAAATCAATATCTAAATTAAAAACAGTGCTATATACAAACAAAGTTACTAATTTGAAGCTTTCACAGTTGCAGTGAAGACCAGTTTCCTGAAAAGAAGCAGCCGAATTCGAAGAAGAAAGAAAAACTAAGAAGTTACCTGTTAATTTAAAAAAAAAAGTAAGTAAAATATCACCATATTATTTATATTATTAATCAAATATACTATAATATTAATACCAGCTATTTTGGTTTCTTAAAATAGAGATTTTGTACCATTTTGTCCAAAAATTTCCATGTCGTAAACAGCGATTTACAACCAGAATGGCCCACAAATTTCTATTTTTGGACACACAAATTAGCCAACTGAACCACTACAATTTTCATATTATAGAACAAACAACTGTTTTAATTGTATACATTACATTTACTATTTGTACTTTTCCACACCACTAGCTTACTTTTTTTTTGTCATCTGAACCCCATTTTAGTGACACATAAATTCAAGAATACCTACCCCTACTAGTTTTAGTTCCCAATGCACAATCACACACCATTACATACATCTTTATCATTTTACTCAAACACTCATGCACAGAGCACACATACATTCCAGAACACCCCAACCCATATCTTCTTTATTTTTTTCAACAGACCCTAATGAATGCCTACCAAAAGCCAACTCCATAGAAAGCAACGCAAAATTAGAGCAAATGAAAATAAAGGTGTCCAACATAAGCATCCATCTATAGCAGAATTTGTAAAAAAAAGTTGAAACAAAACAGCTAATACAATCATTTAGTGAAACACAAAAAGTTTCAAGTACAACAACTTCGCTTCCTCTATCAAAATGTAAAACAAACCAAAAAACAATTAACAGAAAATCACCTATCAGTACAGATATAACTACTTCTTCAAATTTTAATATAGTGCAAAGTAAGCATACCAAGAAAAGTATTTTAGCCAAAATATACCGTCACAAAGTCCTGAAAACTTAGAATTACCCCTCCATTCAACTGAATCAGAACGTCTAGTGTACACATGGCCATGCATGTCAATGTGTAACTTCCCAAACAATGTTTCAAATCTTTACACCAATTCCTCAATAAATATGTAAAAAGCAAAGACAAAATCAAAATTAAATTACTGCAAAATATAGATACCTGTCCAGTGCACAAGTACACAGGACTACAAGGACATTCATTGGCCTGCATTACAGGACCTACTTGTAAAACCACTTTCCATGATATCAAAAGGATATCAACACATCATTCAATTATAAGAAATCTAGTCTATAAACTGTACTATGCTAAAAGTCCTGCTTTAGCACTAGCAAAGTTAAATAACATCCTTGGTACATGGTACAGCAAAAGACCTACTTGAAGAAATTCACTATATCCAGAAAAAATATTTTGGAAGTGAAAGCCATTTACAGAATGAAATAGCTTTAAACCAATTAAGCAACAATTCTACACATGGCAACCTTTTGCTAAACACATACAAAAAAGAAATACTAAAATTTAAAAGTACATCAGCTGAAGTACCAAACCATGTATGTGTATGTTGCCGTAGAATTTTTTATAAAAGTAACACAGAAACGGTGGTCCTATCATACAAAATAGAAGACAATGAAGATTCTAAATGGTTTGAATTAGCTCTCTACCTTCTAGCAGAAAACAAATATGAAATAACTGAGCCCTTAATACTTTGCAGTTATTGCACCACAAAACTTGACAACAACCAAACTCCTTCACGTTCTATCACAAATAATTTGGAATTATACCCAGTACCAAAACCTCTACAACAACTTAATTTATATGAGAGCAACATAATTCAAACAGTACACCCATTTCAAGCAATAATACGTCTTCAACCAAAAACAGCAAAATTACCTCCCTCTGAATTGGTAAAAGGCATTCATGGAAAAGTAGTTTATCTACCATTAAATCTAAAAGAAAATGTGCATACTCTAGGAGTGCAACGTCCAATGCACCAATCTTTAATTATATTAGTAAATGGAGTACCTACAAAAGACAAAAAAATATTTCAACAGCTGGTAGATTTATATAAAGTTAGACAAGCCTTCCAATATCTTAAAGAGAATAATGAATATTACAAAGAAATTAATATTGAAGAAAACTTGAAAGATACAACTGAAATAATTCAAGAAACACAAGAAGCTGGTCAATTTGAGCTACTAGATCCTGCTACAATATCAAATACTTTAGACCAGTATACAATTCATCCTTTGCACTGTAATGACACCGTACAAGATGTACTGGAAACTTACCAAATGCGTCAAACAAAGGATTGCCAATCAGTATATGGGAAAAAAGTATAGAAGCACGTGCTTTTGCTCTACTCTTTCCAACTGGCAAAGGAGGAAGATATGATGATAGACCTATTCAAATATCAGCTTCAGAATACCGCTCATTACGGATGTATTCTGAAGATCCCAGATTTAGACAAAATGTGGAATACATATTCCGCCTACTCTTTGAAAGTGAACTAGCAACTTTATGTTACGGAGTTGCACACATATTAAAATCAGGATCACACTTTCAAAATATGACAGCTACACAATTATTAGAGAAAGTGCAACAAAAGGATGAGATTTTACAATCAAATATTACAAATCTATTAGCAAATATGTGTGGTACTAAAGAGTACTGGTTTCGACATCATGGAGATGTACGTTGTATGATCAGAAACCTTGGCCCACCCACTTGGTTTGTTACATTAAGTTGTGCAGAATATGCATGGGAAGATTTACATGATTTCCTATGCATATCAAATAAAAACAAAACAAACATAATATTCTAACACCTGGAGAACTTTGTTCTTTGGAACCTGTTAATGTTTCAAGATATTTTCACCATCGCTTCATTGCTATGCTACATTTTATTTGTAATAAAACTGTTCCTCCCCTTGGAGAAGTGCAACACTTCTTTTGGAGAAAGGAATACCAAGCCAGAGGAGCACCACATATCCACATGCTTTTATGGATTAAAGATGCTCCTAAATTTGGTCAAGACAGTGATGCCACTGTTTTACAGTTTATTGAAAAATATGTCACTTGTCAAATTCCATCAGAAGCCACAAATAGTGATCTTTGTGCACAAATTTTACAATTTCAAAGACACTGAATGTGGAAAATATTGTCGTCGCAAATACAAAAACAAAGGCAAATACTACACCAAATGCCGATTTGGTTTCCCTAGACCAGTTACAAATACAGGTCAAGTAAACAACCTCATGTCTTCAGTTAGACATACTGTTAAAGGAAAGTCACCTAAAAATACATATTACATAAAAAGAAAAGAAGAAGAAAAATATATCAATGATTATAATGCAATCATTGCCCACTTATGGAATGCAAACATAGATGTGCAGTACATTGCAGACAATTCTACTGCAGTTGCACGATATGTCACAGCATACTTAACTAAAGCAGAAAAGACAGAGCTCCAAGACCTCTGGAATGACCTGTCATCAGATAAAACAGTATCTCAGAAATTATACAGCTTGGGCATAAAAATGCTCACCCATAGAGAATGTGGATCTTATGAAGCAACTAATCGTTTAACTGGTACTTCATTGTATGGTAAATCTGAAAATATAGTATGGCTAAGTCTTGGTCCAGCTAAATCTAGAAAAAGAGTTCTAAAATCATATGAAGATATAGAAACAATAGCCAAACATGATCCCAACAGCCAAGACATTTTAAAAAACAATTTATTGGACACATACTACCCAAACAGAAGTAATACTTTGGAAAACATGTGTCTATACCAAATAGCCCAAAACTACACATACAAAAATATTATGAAACCCGATGAAAAAAAGGTAAATATAGAGTGACAAACTGTGAAGGCAGCTTAGTTAAACTCACTAAACCAAATTTAATTAATCATATCAAATTGTCATTGAAGACTCCTCAACATAAAGAAGTATATTACATGTCCCTGCTACAACTCTTCAAACCATGGAGAAAAGAAGAACAATTACTAGATAACTATGACTCATATGAGGATGCTTTCAAAGCAAATGAAAGCACTATAACTGATGTAAGCTTTACACAGTACAAAACAATGTTGCACAATGAACAGCAA
Source organism: Ambystoma mexicanum (assembly GCF_040938575.1). Classification (NCBI taxonomy): domain Eukaryota; kingdom Metazoa; phylum Chordata; class Amphibia; order Caudata; family Ambystomatidae; genus Ambystoma; species Ambystoma mexicanum. Next base: position 1,243,720,912 of record NC_090930.1, on the reverse strand, counting down.
CATGAATAAGAACTCCAAGCTCAACTAGATAAGGATACTCCTGACAGTAGTCAACCTTCTGTAACAGGAAGCCAAGAACCACTGGGAGAACCACTAATAACAAATGAGGCAGAATTAGCTATGATAGAAGTAGAAAAAAACATGTGTCAGTATGAAGATAAGGAAGATTTAACTATACTACAATCAAAACTAAACAATTAGCAAAGTAGCATTTTTCAAGAAGTAACAAAACAAATTGCACATGGTGTAAAACATGAAAATAAAGAATGTTCCTGCCATAATTATAAACCTATACTACTGTACGTCAGTGGTGAAGCTGGTTCTGGCAAAACATTCCTAATCAAAATCATTAGTAAGTTCCTTCAACAATTGACAAACAACAAACTGTCAGCTGTTGTCACTGCCCCCACAGGTTTAGCTGCCTACAACATAGGTGGTGTTACATTACACCGATTACTACTATTACCAGTAGAACACCAGAACAAATTAGACTATTACAAACTTTCTGCAGAAGCTGCAATGGAATTACGCAGAGTATTGAAACAAATGAAAATGCTACTAATAGATGAAGTGAGCATGGTCTCCAACCTGATGTTAGCTTTGATTCACCTCAGATTACAAGAAGTACTCAAAACAGACTATGAAGAGCTCTTTGCAGGAAAACACATTATTGTTTTTGGAGATCTGCTTCAAATAACACCAGTAAAAGGTGAACCTATTTTTAAAACATTAGGGCACAAACTCTGCCGTAAAACTGTTGGCAGCATTGGAAATGTCAACCTTTGGCAACATTTCCAATACAGAGAATTAACAGAAAACATCCAATCTGCAGATCTCACTTATGCCAACATTTTAAAAAGTTTGAGAGTTGGTATACTTTCTAATGAAGCAGAAGCAACATTGAAAACCCGGCACATTAATGCACTTTATGGCGATAATGCATGTGCTACAGATGTTATGGAACAATTAGCCCACAAAAATGTCAATTGTATGGCCTTAATGCCAACTCTTGCAAGCTGTTTCAAATTCAATGAAATCATGCTAAGTAAAGAAATGCAACCAATAATGGAAATTAGCGCCACAGACAAACTAGATGTACATGGTATGACACTACCCATGTGTGACCAAGCCACAACAAGACTAAATAATTTAGAAAAATCAATCTCAAACACAGCAGGCTTAGAAAAGATGTTAAAGTTATCCTTAAATTGCAGAGTAATGCTTAAACGTAACCTTGACGTGGACCAAGGACTAGTTAATGGAGCACTGGGTACAGTTGTTGGCTTTCAAACATACCCACGTGACAACAAAATTCAGTTTGTCAATATACTCTTTGACAAACTTTCAGAAGTAAAACGGATAGGACGCTCAACAGCTAGATTCCTTCTCTTCAAAGATATGTATGTACACAGAGAACAATTTTCTCTAACTCTTGCATACGCAGTCACAATTCATAAATCACAAGGTCTTACCCTAGACAAAGCAATGATAGATATTGGTAACACAGTCTTTAAAGAAGGCATGAGCTACGTAGCACTATCACGCTTACGTACACTTGAGGGTCTATTTCGCTGATATTCCTTGCATTTTAGAATATAATAGACTTCGCTCACTATACACTCCCCATCTAAACACATATTCTGTTCCACAAAAACTAAAACATTGTAAAAGAAAACTAAATCAAACTGAAATGCAACAGGACGTCACTGGAAATCCTCCAAAGAGAGTAAAAGAAACTAATACTCCATCAAGTACCACAAACAAAAAAGAATCAATTAGAGAAAGTAAACCAGGTACTTCTTTAAAGAAGGAAGACAAACTCCAAAAAAAGCAGTTAGATACAGAACTACCTGGACCATTTAAATTCTCAAATATAGTTGGTGTAAGTTGCTATGCAAATGTAGCAATGAATATTCTATTTCAATTACCACCAATTGTTGACAACATTTACTCACACAGTACAAACCCATTGTGTTTGCAAATGTTAGTACTTCACAGAAATGCAGCAAACAATCCTGACAACACATATAGTGTTTTTGGAATAAGACGACAATTGGACTACTGTGCTGGAATGGTGAAATTCACTATAAACTCACAGGAAGATCCACAAGAATTTCTAATGTACTTACTACAAGTACTGGAAAACAAAAACATACCTATAAATGAAATCTTTCAAATTTCATACATGTGGAAACATACATGCACTCTCTGCAACAATGTGACACAAGAAGAAATCCCCAATGAACGCTTCATATATATCAATACCAAATTGTGAATCCATTCCATTTCAGCAACTTGTACAAAATGCAAACCATGGTAGATTATGCTCTACCTGCAATTCAGATAATCGCTCCACGTTAGTAATACAAACACATAGTAAATACGTAATACTAATGCTTCTACGTTACAATGCAGATGGTACCAAAAACAACTGCAAGCTGACTGGATTCACACATGGTCAAATATCACTTGGTAAGAAAACCTTCACAACAATAGGTATAATCTACCACGCAGGAGCCACAACCAATTCAGGGCACTACATTGCATACATAAAAAAGAAATGTGGATGGTTTGAATGTAATGATAGTACCATTACTCTAAAGCAGAGATTACCAGCAAATCCTACAAACGCTTATTTGATGTTCTTAAAACCAAAATTTGATAAATAAACTGTATTTAAACCTTTAAGTAAATTTGTGTTACAAAAATATAAACTGTTAGAATACTCCAAAGCTATCTAACTGCTCAAAGATTCTACAACAACTAATCAGATAAATGAATACCACTAAATTAGACCAAAAAATACACAGTTAGAATACGCCAATTGGTATCTAACTGTCCCAAAATTATAAATGTGTGTTAAAGTAATATAAACTGTTAGAATACTCCAAAATCTATCTAACAGCTCAAAGATTCTACAACAACTAATCAGATAAATGAATACCACTAAATTAGGCCAAAAAATATACAGTTAGAATACGCCAATTGGTATCTAACTGTCCCAAAATTTAACAATATCCAAATAGGTAAATGAAAACCACTACAATATATTAAAAAAATAGACAGTTAGAATATGCCAATTGGTATCTAACTGCTCCAAAATTTTATAATATCAAAACAAATGAAGAATCTGTTACTGTGTCAAAAGAAATACAAGAAAGCAAAGTATAAAGCATTAGCCAGAAACAACAAGTGAACACTGAAAACAAACAAACAAATAAACTGTAGCATAACAGAAAAAGGTTTTTTTTTAAATCCAACATGGATTTTTTTTTCTCCCACAGACCCAATGATTTTAGCAACAAATACAGAAACTGAGCAAATTGCACAGTACTCTGATTTGTACTCTACTAAATATGAGGGTCGAAAAAAAATAAAAGTATATTGCTTATACAATGTAATAAGTCATTACAAAATACTAATACTAACATGCTATTTTCTTTTATCACAGAAATGAAGAAAAAAAACATGGACTCCCATTACTAGACCAAACAGTAAGTATACAATAATAAGGACAACCATAGCAGCACATCACATCCATAGTATCTAATACCTTTGTTCCTTATACATTTGTTTTTCACCCAAAGTTATAAACAAATATGAATGTGATATGTTGTAGTGGTTGTTGCCAGGGCATAGAGTCTTGGGTGCATGGCCAAATGGCCATGCACCCAAGACTCTATGCCCTGGCAACAACCACCGCAGCATATCACATCCATAGAGTCAAACATTTCAACTATGATCTATGGGAAACTTTTAATGTCTGCGAACAATGTGAGTGTTCTTAGAACACTTTGAGCTTGCCAGCGAACAATACGGACACCATTTTCAGGACACCCCCTACGAACATTTCAGAACAACGCGATAGTTCTTAGAACACTTTCAACTTAACAACGAACAATACGGACACCGTCCTAAGGACAGCCCCTACAAACATTCCAGGACACCGGGAGTGTTCTCAAAAACGTCTTCAGAACACCCCCATCTTGTTTATTTGCGAACAATTCAGGACACCGCGAGTGTTCTTAGGACACATTCAACTTGACAGAGAACAATACGGACAGCGTCCTCAGGACACCCCCTACGAACATTCCAGGACACCGGGAGTGTTCTCAAAAACGTCTTCAGAACACCCCCATCTTGTTTATTTGCGAACATTTCAGGACACCGCAAGTGTTCTTAGGACACATTCAACTTGACAAAGAACAATACGGACAGCGTCCTCAGGACACCCCCTACGAACACTCCCCGGACACCGGGAGTGTTCTTAGAAGCGTCTTCAGAACACCCCCATTTTGTTTATTTGCGAACATATCAGGACACCGCGAGTGTTCTTAGGACAGACTCAACTTGACAGAGAACAATACGGACAGCCTCCTCAGGACACCCCCTACGAACACTCCCCGGACACCGCGAGTGTTCTTAGAAGCGTCTTCATAACACCCACATTTTGTTTATTTGCAAACATTTCAGCACACCGCGCGTGTTCTTAGAACACATTCAACTTGACAGAGAACAATACGGACAGCGTCCTTAGGACACCACCTATGAACACTCCCCGGACACCGCGAGTGTTCTTAGAACAGTTTCACTTTGCTTGCGAACAAAACGGACACATTTTGACTCCTTAGAACACCCCCTAGTCAGTTTATTTAGAAAATTTCAGAACACCCATGATGTCCGCAAACAAATCGAACACAAAAAGAACGTCTAACACATAAAAAACACAACTTTCATCCTATCTCACACACTCCCACCCTCCCCAAACACTCCTACACACCAACACACTCTACAAAATACACATTTTGAACAAAGTTTCACCGCGCTGTCCAGGACGTCCGCGAATCCAATATGGCGGGCGCTACCGAAAAATCTGACGCGCTTCACGCTCCACGCCGTCCAATCAGCGAACACTTTGCATGTCCGTGAACATCACGCAAGACGATTGGCCAATCAGGACACTTTCCGCGGAGCGAACAGGGAAGTGTATCCACAAACCGAACACAGATAGCACTAATTTTTTTTTACCTACTTTTTGGTCATTTTAAAAAAAAACTACTGGACGAATTTTCACCAAATTTGCAAAAGCACGCTTTCGGGACCAAGCCGCTGCTCCTGGTCCAAATTTGGTGGAAATCCATCCAACGGTTTGGGCTGTAGACGCGAGCAAAATTTTTTTCCCATTCACTCTATGGAAAGTGACTATAATGTATACAAATATGAGCATATAGAGGGAAGGTAGAGTAATAAAAATAAAACTATGACAAAGTGCTGATACCATAATGATTATCTTCATGCACAGAAAGGATTCCTCTCTTTCAAGCCTGTATCTTCCGCTACGTACATGTTTCATATATGATGTGACAGGAACCCAAGTCTACAAATATAGTACCTTTTCAATTTTTACTTCCTGACTGTTACTGTAGAAAACTATGTGGCTTCGATATGTCACTAAAGGATAAAAAGGGAGAGCCAGCCATGTGATGTCATCAGTTATGTCATCAATGACATTTGTGATGTCATCTTTGATGTCCTGGGTGTTAGTGTTAGCAGTGCACGGTGGTCCGAGTTATGGTTGCTTATGTTACCATAACTGGCGAATTTCAAGGGTTTTTCGGTTTTACTTGGAACCATAACGTCCCTTTAACAAAGTTTTTTCACTGAATTTTATAGGTTTTTAGTAACACAACTTAACCATAATATCCCTGACATGTAACATAGAACATACTAACCCCCTCGTAGTGATTTACATGTCCGCGGACTACCGCCATGTCCGCGGACACATCGAAAATCTGAGCGTGGTGAATGTAAATTTAAATAGTGTGCCCCCATTTCCCCTTTGAAGTTGGCTCTAAAAAGAGCCGTTTTTTTTTTTTTTTACAGATGCTTGACAGACACCTGTTATTTTATATTTTTTTTCTTGTTTTTTTTTCTTACTTTTCTTACTTTACTCCTAAAATCTTCACATAACCTTCTCCAAAGCAACCCTTACATTCCAAAATTAAAAGGCATTTCCGGTAAAAGATAAAGAAATGCCATCTTCTTTAAAATTAACAGCATTACTGGCATCAATATTCTCATTGTTACAGAAGAACATACCAGCTCTAAGCATGAAGGCACACATGCCTCGGTTGATGACACACCTAGCAATGTTTTGCTGAGGACAAAAAACTGAACTATTGTCTCATATTGCCCTAGGTAGTAATCCAGAAAAAAATACTTTCGCATTTGGAAGGATCTTCACTACGGCTTGAACCAAGCGTTCCAAATCAGCCAACAAAGTAGGGGCACTGACGTTGCCCAAAAGGAAAGCACTATAGTGCAAAACTACCACATGCGGACTGTTCATCGTGGCCATATCCGCACAAACTTGTACAATTCCCTGTACATTGCAATCAGGCACAGTGCTCCACACCACCTCCACTCCTTTGACATCAAAGTTCTTTGCAACATGCCTGCATTCTGCGTACTGCTGTAAACCATGCACAAACATATCTCCGAGCACCAACACCCTGACTTTCTCCACTTCTGCTATCTTCACCACACACAGTCTCTTTCAACACAAATCCACAACCTCGACATCTGATTGGCTGATCCGTACAGTCTTCTTTCCATGTTGGATTTCCTGGAAAAACCCGGATTTACCACGCCCTGTCCACGAACAGCCGTGGTGTCCGCGTACGGCGTCCACTTTACTCTCTGTACCATTCCCTCATTGCATACAGCTAAGCAATCACACAATACGAATAACGTCCTCAGAACACCCCCATTTTGTGAATTTTCCAACATTTCAGGACAATTATCATTTCATTATTCTACATATTAACATTACAAATATTATACTTTTATCTTGTACTCTGCACACAATGCTATCTTTCTCCATTAGCAGCTCAGTATACTACATAGAATCCCATAATACAATGCTATTTATTGATATAAATGCATCGTTCAAAGCACTAATAACGGTATGATATTTATTGCAATATCCTTGACACTTTTTTCGGAACATTATAATGAAAATCCCTAGTACACAAATTCCATGAAAAGTACATACACATGTGATGTCATCAGTGATTTCATCAATGACATTTGCGATGTCATCTTTGATGTCCTGGGTGTTAGTCTTAGCAGTGCATGGTGTTGGCGCGAGTTATTTTCATAGCTTACCATAACTTGCTATTTTCAGGGGTCTTTCGGCTGTACTTAGAACCATAACGTCCTTTAAACAAACTTTTTTTAATATCACGCAAACAATATACAAACATGGCGTGCAAAAACCAACTTCTACAGATGGCTTTACACAGAATGTTGCAAAGTAAGAATTTATGCTCGTTCACAGTGAAGGTCAGCTGCTTCATTTTTTTCTCGGGCCCCGGAGAGGCTCACAAAGCAGACTATAAGGTTGTATTGTGTTTTGACCTTGACAGACATAGATTGTGATGAAAGACTTCTCTTGAAGGAGTGTTGCTAAAACGTAAGAGAAGATAAAGATGAAATTTCTGAAACGAAACCACTTTTACATATTATATCACTATGCGAAAGATCGTTGGCACACGCAGAGTCGTATTTTTGGACTGCACCACTCGTACACAATGGAAATTGCAATTGTACTGTAAGTAACCCTTTACATTTCTTTATACCAAATATAATTACAATAGCGTAGCATTAAAGACCGCTGATGTTGAACTTGTTCGTTGAAAGTGGCATAATGTTTTCTCACACGTACTATCACCGCCGAATTGATCCCCTGTCGTTTAGAGGGCTCTGAAAAAGGCAGACGACACAGAGTGGGTTAATAGAAATAATTTAACCGGTCTATAGGCGGTCAAGCGCTCTACTCGCTGTGCCACTTTACTGTAGCCTGTCAAGTGGCACAGCGAGTACAGCGCTCGCTTTGACATCCGTGCACAGCTTGCTAATGCAAGTTCGAATCCCGGCAAGCCCAAACTCAGCCTTTCATCCTTCCGTGGTCGATGAATGAGCACCACACACCGTGTTTAATAATAAACACCGCTTAGATACCTCACAGTTCTTAGCGCAATATGAATGGGAAAATATTATTATTTTATTATTAACATACTCTGTTGCATTATCTTCGATAGCAAATAGTTACACGCCCTAATAAATAAAATGATGATTTTTAATGAAGATCGGCTGGTGAGACTAATTTATGTTTTTTAAAACAGGTACTTGGCCCCGTTTTGTCTATGTCACGATTTACAGACTCCAGCGGATGGGGTCTTCAACTGCCAGGTGCAAGTCCAAATATGCAACTTCATGACCCTCACCATTTTATGGGACAATCGCCAAGGACCAATATGCTCTTACGCAGTACTAGCGGCTACAAACAACATACCAACCAATACGGTGGTCTAATGGCTCGTTGTTGGAGCAACCTTCCGATTATCAGAGAGACCATTTACTGCTTTTATCATAAACCAACAGCCTATCTACCGCAAAGGAACAACGCGCGGCTCCAAATAAACTTTTGCTGATCGACAGCAGAGACAATAGCAAATCGCTGAATATTCACTAAACATTTCATGTGAAATAAATGTACTTTACCAAATGTACAATCCTGCTGTTTACTTTTAAACCACAGTTTCATATTCCGAATTGTGGCGCACTGAGTTGTAACCTGATCTAACACTCTCTGTACCGCAAAGGAACATCGCGTGTCTCAACATGAACTTTTGCGGATCGACAACAAAGACAAATGCAAATTGCTGAATATTCTCTAAACATTTGATGTCAAATAAATGTACTTTACAACATTTACAATCTTGCTCTTTGCTTTTAAATCACAGTTTCATATTCTGAATTGTGGCGCGCTGTGTTGTGACATAATGTGTGTTGTCTTCCGGGTTCTGTGTAAAGTCGCGTAGTACTGGAGACGACTGGGTGCGTTTCATTACGCACCCTGTAACGTCACGGAGAGAGGCGGGGAATATGAATGCTTTGATAATATCAGGCTTAGTGGCGGGAGATATGATTTAGTGTCGCAAAAGCAAGTCAGCCAGGTCAATAGCACCAGTCATAGGATTATCACATAATGTCGACGCACACCAGCCGGATTTATCGTTTCTTTAGTGGACAAAAAGTCGGTTGACGCACCTAGGAAATTGTACTATTAGCGGACAAAAGGAGTGCTCTTAAAACACTTTCACCCTGACAACGAACAATACAAACAATGTTCTCAGAACACCCCCATTTTGTGTAATTGCATCAATTTCGGGACACTGCGAGTGTTCTTAGAACACATTCAACTAGACAGATTACAATACGGACAGCGTCCTGAGGACACCCCTAGTTTGTGTATTTATGAACAATTAAATACACTGCGAGTGTTCATAGCTCATTTTTACCTTCCTTGCGAACAAAAATGACACATACTCCGTCCTCTAAACACCCCACCATTTAGTTTATTTACAAAATGTCAGAACAGCCGTGTTCTCCGCGGACAAATCGAACGCAACAAAAACGTCTAGCACATAAAAAAACAAAGCATTGAACCTATCTCATACTCCCCCACCCTCCCCAAACACTCTTACACACCAACACACGGCACTAAATACAATTTTTTATCCACGTTTCAATGCGCTGTACGTGGTCGACTGCGAATACAAGATGGCGGGCGCCACAGAAAATCTGACGCGCTCCACGCCCCTCGCCGTCCAATCAGCGAACACGTCGCATGTCCGCGGACATGACGCAAGCCCATGGGCCAATCGGGGTGCTGTCCGCGGAGCGAACAGGGAAGTCCGTCCGCGAACCGAACGCAGATATCACTAATTTTTTTGCCTTACATTTTAGTCATTTTTTAAAAAACTACTGGACAGATTTACACCAAATTTACAAAAGCACGCTTTTGGGACCAGGCCGCCGCTCCTGCCCCAAATTTGGTGTAAATCCTTCCAGCGGTTCGGGCTGTAGCCGTGCGCAAAGTTTTTTCCAATTCAGTCTATGGGAAAAAAAAAGTTTTGGGACCCCCCTATAACTTTGCCCCCCCTAGACGAATCCTCACCAAACTTTGCAAAAATATTCAGAGTGATCCAACTACTTTTTTTGCAAAGTTTGGTCAGGATCCGTCCAGGGAGAGTGAAGTTATAAGCCGCCGAAAAAGTGCTCTTCCTATGGAAACAGCAACTTAACCATAACTACATGGCCACTACCGTGGCCATGTAATTCAGTAAAAAAAAACTTTGTTAAAGGGACATTATGGTTGAGTTGCGCTATTAAAAACCTATGAAATTCAGTAAAAACAACTTTGTTAAAGGGATGTTATGGTTCAGTTGCGCTATTAAAAAACTATGAAATTCAGTAAAAAAGCTTTGTTAAAGGGACATTATGGTTAAGTTGCGCTACTAAAAACCTATGAAATTCAGTGAAAAAACTTTGTTAAAGGGAAGTTATGGTTCCAAGTAAAACTGAAAAACCCCTGAAATTCACCAGTTATGGTCTGCTAAGCAACCATAACTCAGGACACCGCCATGCGCTGCTAAGACTAACACCCAGGACATCAAAGATGACTTCACAAATGTCACTGATGACATCACATGTCTGGCTCACTCTTTTTTCCATTACTGACATATCTAGGCCACATGGTTTTCTTCAGTAACAGTCAGGAACTAAAAATTCAAAAAGTACTATATTTGTAGACTTATACTTCAAATATGTTCTTACAGTAATTCACTTAGGGTCCACTCACATCATATGAAACATATACATAGGGGAAAACACAGACTTGAATGCTTTGTGTGTTTTTGTATTACTGTACTTTCCCTGGACATGCTCATATTTGTATGTGTTGTTGTCTGTGTTTTGTGTGCAATAATGTAATAATGTACTAAATGGGTTTTATTACATACTTATTAAATGTTTACAGTATGCAAAACTTTAATAAGAAAGTATTTATAATTTTAGTATTTAACATGGCAAGATTATTAATATTGATTATTAATATTAATATTGAATCTCCATCATGTTTGCTGCACACTATGCCTATGCCTATGTTAGTACATGTATACCTTAGTATATTGGAAAAAACTTCATAATGCAATGCTATTTGGATTAATGCATTGCTTAATGCACTACGTACCTCATAATATTTATTCCAATGATCCTTGACACTTTTTTTATTAACATTACAATAAGAATCCTTGTACAGACTTTTCATGAAAAGTAAATGCACAAGTGATGTCATCAGTGATGTCATCAATGACATTTGAAATTTAAGGAAAACCCTTGTGTTGCAGGGACGTTAAAGTGAGAACTTAATCCATAAAAAAATAAACTGAAATTCAGATAAAGCCACCTTAACTTTGCGCTCCCTGTTGTGCAGATTATGGTATATAGAGTGGTATATAAACATTGCATAATTTTGAAGGTAACCTTTATACTGGCATACAAATGCATAATTTATTTTCAAAATGCAATTACTAAAAATATTAGTAATACAATTGCCATGTCCATAATGAATATATACTTTCTAATCTTCATTTCCTTTCGATAAATGTAATTGTGTAGTAGCTGATTATTTTTGTATATCCATCAAACTTTTAATTCTTAGATTCTATACTAGTGCAATGCACATGGCCACATACTTTGTATTATATGTTATTATTTAGTTTTTATAAAACATGTCATTTAGACAATGTGTTCATTTAATGTTATTACAGTAAGGAGAATTGTAAATTTAAATGCGTACATTTACTGTTTTCATAACACTATTATCTATTGTTATTTTGTTTTTTTCTACTGCATATATGTTTTATATTATGTTTGAAATACCTGAAATAGATCTACTTGAATCAGGTATTTTCCCTGCAATTGTAATTGCTTGATAATACATGAAATTCAAGCCATTTGTATAACATTAAATATTTTTATTTTACATTTTATAAGTACTACACATGAATGTTCCACACGTAATCACATGATACTGTATCAGTGTATGATTCCATGTTAGGTTGTTATAATTGTGAAGTGCACTAAAATAAAATATGTATCAGAAGAGGTAAACAAATAGTTTCTAACTTATATCATCAATAATGTCATATATGATGTAATTATTGATCTCATCAGTGATGTCTTGTCTGATGTCCTTGGTAACAACATCAGCAATGTCATCAGTGATGTCATGTGTCATGTGTTTAGCAATGTCGCCAGTAATGTCACCAGTTATGTAATGTACAAAGCAAAAGTAATCTTTAAATAGTATGCCGTTTTTTAATACATTTACTTTTGTGTAAGTCATAACTGATGTCACCAGTGATGTCATCAGGTATATCATCTGTGAAGTCATCATTGTGGTCATCTGTGAAATCATCATTGTGGTCATACACTGCACAACAGGGGGCACATCGTTAAAGTGAACTTGCTTGAAATGATAGTGCAGCATTTTAGGGGTCTTTTTGCGTTAAATTTGATCACATTTACTCTCTTTAAACTAAATCTTTTTCACTGAATTTCAAGGGTTTTTGTTATACTATAGTTTCCTCAGGGCCACTGTACATGTTGCACCAATAGTTTTCTTTTCGGCCCACTTGCCATGGCCTTCGGACGTGACCAGTGACCAGTAACCATGGCCTACAGCCATTGCCTTTGTATATGTCGCATTGTTTCTTGAGGTCTCACTCGCTATGGGCTTTGGCCGTGGCTTTTGTACATATTGCACCAACAGCTTTCTTTTAGGACCACTGGCCATGGTCACTGGCCATGTCACACCATTAATTTGTTTTCAAACACCCATTGCCCCCTGCCCAGTAGATGTCAGTGTTGCAGATGTTAAATCTTGTTTTTATTCCTGCAATACGTTCACAGTAAGCATTTCCAGTAAGACTCATTTTTACTGTACCTTGGTGGTTCGCCGACTACTGTGATTACAGGAATAAATGCTCTGTATAAAAAAGTTATCCTAGTCCTCACAGGCACTCAACAACCATCCCCATTTTTTCCAGGTCCCCTCACTCCACTTAATTGCTTTTTCCTTCCCTAGATCTCTCCCATTGCCTCCTCTTTATTATAGCTTTGTGTGCCACACTTTTGTTCTGAGCACGTTTTACGGCGTTGTCGCTGTAATCTCATGAGATTCCCAAGGTCTTCCCCAGTTGAACCAAAAATGTTCTACCTATAACTGGCTCTGCAACCCAGCTACAAATCTGCAACTTCACATGGAGTCTTCTTTCCCACTCAAGATCACTAACCTGATGTGCTTGCTGTTGCTATTGCTATTGGAATTGGTATTTATATAAAGCCTATGGCCAGGCCATCTAAGCACTGCTGATCAAAACAGTCAGTGTTCCCCTAGGACTGACCACATACAAATAAGAGTTTTAAGTATCTTTCTGGAGGTGAGAAGGTTATTAGACTCTCTAAGGTCGTGGAGGAGTTCATTCCAAAGCATGATGGCATACTTTTTCCTTTTAACAAATAGCGTTTTGGGTTGTTTAATTTTCACCTTCTCCCAGTATTTTTGTGAGAATCGCTTACATTGAGCAAAACAACATGGCGTATTTTTATTTCTGAAAAGACCAAAGGCGAAAAATATAAAAAATGTTATGAGTATGGGCACCCCCAATGTCTCTGTCGAATATTAAAGATACTACTGGATGGATTTACCCCAACCCAGTCAAGGAAATTACGACAATGCTTTGTGCCCAAACTGTTTCATATTTGATCCTATTCTGCCCAGTGGTTTTCGCGCTATGGATGTTCAAATACTGCACTTTTTCTCTTTAGGAAAATTAATGTGAGTATGCTAAAACACGTGTGTTTCTGTTTTCTTAATTACATTTTCATTTTTTAACAGATTGTCAAGCCCCCCCATCCCCATACAGGAAAGATTAGAAACAAACATTTGGTGTAGAACATTTCATCCAAATCCATCCAGCAAGTCAAAGATGTTTAGCCCCTCTCAGCCTTTCTGCTGCAAAGCACCAAGAATGATATAAAGGGGGAAGAGGGCACCCCTTTTCTGCCAAATATTGGATACATTTACTGCAAGCCAGTCCAGGCAATAAGTCAATTCTTTGCACCCAAGTTGTTACTTATTTGATCCAAATCTGCCCAGTGGGTTTTGCGCGTTGGTTCTACCAAATGTGGATTTTTGTTCTCCTTGGGGTAATGAATGGCAGTTAGACGAACACAGAATTTGTTTTACTTTCTTAATAACATTTTCATTTTTGGACTAATCTTTCCAAAAAATGTCCAGTCTGGGGGGGAGGGTGTTCTGTGACAAAATTCAACTTAGGAAAATGCCATCTAAATCCGTCATACAAGACAAAAGTTATTAGCGATAGAATTATCGGGTTTCCCATGACTGAAGCCTATCATCTTAAGTATAGGGCAGCGACTGCCACCATATTATATATATATTATAGGGAGTTGGATGCCACCCTATAGTTAAGATGTGTCAGACTCCCACAGGAAATCCGAAAAATTAATTGCTAATAACCTTTAACTCATGCAATGGATATGGTTGAAATTCTGAAGGTACGCCCGGGACCCTCCAGACTGCACATTTTGGGAAAGATCATTACAAAATAAAAAAAGCAATTAAAAAACAACAACTACAAAATCTGCATAGTCCACATTCATTTTTTTATAGACAAAAAGGGTACATTTTTGCAAGACCTCAAACAGCCCATACTGCTGGTTGGATTTGGACCAGGTCCGAAACAACTTGGGCACGAAGCGTTGACTCACAATGCTTTTGTGGTTTGTGGTTATTCTGTGCAGAAGTGTTTTAAATATTTGATGGAAAAGGGGGTGCCCCCTTCTACAAAATAGAAAGCTATGTCTTGGGTAAATTGCCAAGAAACCCAGTGTTTATAAATGAAACAGACGCTATCTTTTTTTTCTCAATGCTAGCCGCTGATATAGCCGAGGGTATTGGAAAAACGAAACACAGAAAAAAGGCTTTTGAAGCTCAAAAAACATGCAAATGCCATCAGGTTAGAAGTGGGTGGGGAGGCAGGTGGACATCAAGTGACATTTTGGAGTTGGAAGGTGTTTAGGGACTGAGTTTGCAGCACAACGCTTTTCTGTAACCTTGGCTTTAAGGCAGAATAGACACGCTTAGCCATCATTTCATAGTAAACTGTATCACAGAAACTGAAAGAGTTCTGGGGAAAGTTGGAGAGGGCAGCAGAGGTGAAGAGGCCTTCAGGGGAGTGGGAAGAGCTGGCACAGATGAGGGGGGGACTTGGTGAGGGCTTGGGGGACAAAACCCCTTTTTTCTGCAGCTTTAAAACAAAATGTACCTGTTGCTATAGTTCACACTAAACTAGGTATTCGGGTCTCCTATCCATGCAGTAACCGGGACGACCCTACTTAGCTTCAAAGCAAGGAAAGGACTGCACCCTCCCCAGGCCATGCTGTCTAATAAATGATCACAAGTTAGAAGACCAGGTCCAAAACAACTGAGGCATGAAGGGTTTAAAAGAGGCCTTTTTGTGGTTTGGGGTTATTCCGTGCAGTAGTTTTTAAAATAATTGATGGTGAAGCAGTTGACCCAGTGTCAAAAATCGATAGCTATAGCTTGGGTACATTACCAAAACCGGTATTTTTAGAAATGAAACAGCCACTATCATTTTTTTCTGAATGCGAGTGATAGACACAGCTAAAGCCAGGGATATTGGGAAATCTAAAAGTGGTGAAAAAGGTATTTGCAGGAAATATTCATTGAAAATGTCATTAGTCTAGAGGTGTGGGTAGCTGGAGGACTCCAACTGAAGGGAGTTAGAGGAGGTCTAGGGACCGAGTTTTCAAAACAAACCTTTCAGTAGCCTAGGCTATAGCCACAAATAGCTGACATTTGAAATGAAACTGCGTGTGTAAAGGGGGCAAAAGGAGAAGGTGTGGGTGGTGAGGGGACCATCCAAGGTGTGTGGGTCTGTGGGGAGCCGGCAGTGAGTGGGTGGACACTTAGTGTGGGCTTGGGGGGGGCGGGGATAGATTTTATTTGCACAATCATTTTTCGTGATAACCGCAGTTATGAATAACTACGGATATCCGGGGTATGAGTAATTCAGTACCTGCGGCTATAGATTGCCTTGTTTGTGTTTTATTTATTTTTAAAAATGTTTTTTTATAGGTATAGTGATGTCAGGGTGAAAATGCTCTGCCCATGGTCTTTGGCCAAGGCCAGTGCCATTGTGGGTATCTCAAACTCGTATCTATTTTGGAAGTTTGTTTCCAGACATAGTTAAATGTGAGACATTGCCATACAATGTATTTATGGTAATGCATCAAGGTCCTATCATCTGTTGCAGTCAATAGATACAGATATACATATTTAAAAATGTATATATGTTTTTAAAAATTGTTTGATAGCCATGAAAAGCAAACCAGCAAATCAGGTAGTGGAGATTGAGACACGGCTAATCACAGCAATGACTGGGGGAGGCATAACTATTACTAGAGTTTGCCCACCCAAAGCGTGCTATATTTAGCCGCGGATATGAAGGCTCATAGTCATTTTCGCGGCTATCCACAGGCAAATGGGACATCTGTATTTTGGTGGGCTTGTGTAGCCGGAGGTATTGATGAGCATTTTGCAGCTGCAGCTATGGAGTAGCCCCTCAGTGCGTCCCAGGCATACCCTATGCTAAACAGGTGCATATTTTTACTTAACCACAAATATTAAGTCCTAATGTGCTGAAAAAGTACCCTCTTTGTACCCGAAAATAGTTCTTTTAAGGACTACCTATTACATAAATATGTTTATATGTAGGAAAGCATATAATACTTGTTTTTTTTAACCAGAATACTGTAAAAATGTTAATGAAATGCATACCCACGGCTACAATGGAAACTTCTGAAAAATGCATTACAATAATACAAACTGCATACAATAGATCACATCAGACATTGTGCTCTTTTAGTGCAGTTTGTGTTTCATTTTGTCTATTTTTGTAATTTAGAGGGTGAACTTAAAAGGGCCTTTTTGGAGGACAGGAAAGGAGGAGGGTGGCACCGGGAAGGGAGGAACATTAAGAATGAAACATATAACAGAGAGGTTGAAGAAAAAGGGAACATACATTTTGTGTTGGTTTTTTTGTAAAAAAGTAGGAGGAAATTACCACTGTAAAAAAGAATAATTAGTGATGACATTGCACTTTATGTTAGAGAGACTCATTTCCCAATGCGATAATGTGGCACGATTGTAGCATATAGTGCAAAGAATTCTAAAGTCTGAAATATTGTGTGCTGGTGGATGTTGTGATCCACTTGAAGAAGTTGTGCCTTGAGTGGTGGTGGCTGGAGTTGAAGGTGTTGTAGAAGAAGAGGTAGCTAGAGGTGATCATGAAGGAGGTGCCGAAGAAGTAGATACACCTGTAGAAGTAAAATGAGCCCCATGGATTTTCACCTTGTGGTGTTCATGGACGTTTACCAGATGATTTAATAATACGGAGGTGCAAAAGCTCTGCAAAGTGATGGTTGATGGTCCTCGTCACAGAAGCTATATGATATGTGTACCCGCATGCCTCATCGCATGCTCTGATTGGTCAATTCTGCACGTGCAGATTTTGTCATATGGCGTTGGTTTAGCCGTGTATATGCAGGTTGCGCTCTCATTGGCCGAGTTAGAGGCGCCTCTAATCTCAGTAATGACTAGGTTGCATATCTGCGTAGCTGCAGATAAATACTGGCAAATGACACATTGTGCACTTGTGGATGTGTTATTGTCATGTATACCCAGCATTTTGAGTGGAGCGGCAACACAGGCACATGGAGTGTTATAAAGTGATTGGGATAGAGAAAGGGTAATAGAAGAGAACCTTGGGGAGTATGAGGGGACCTGCTAGACACGTTAGGGACACTTGGTTTAGAGTTTGGAAAAACATTTGTTTTCAGAGTTTTTCTAAACAGCCGTAGCTAGAAAGAAAGGACTGTCATGGAGTGTTGGTATTCTGCATGTATACAGCACACATGCGTAGACGCGTTAACAGCTTTTGTTATCTTATTGGTTGTTCTTCTAGATATGGCTATAGCTATACACTGCATATATTGAACCATACATTTTCTGTGCAATAATCATATTGTTATGTGAATGATACAGCACACTATTTCATGTGTGTATATTTTAACTTTTAAAGGCTGGTATAGCTTGATTTTGAGTTTGCAAAAAATGTACAATGTACAAGGCTGCGACTACAAGGCAAGGTTTATACCCACATCGAATAGCTGTGGCTATGAAAGATGCTGGGCAAACAAAAAAAGATTGATGTGTGTTTATTTGTTTGTTATTGGTTGTAGTTACTGTTGTACTTATGTAATTGTCTGTGATAGGTTGCAGTGAAAATATGTCAGATATTGGAATAGTGTGCTTTCTATATAGTCCTGTTTTTGTGGTATTGATTTTGGAAAGTGAAAAAGCCATCATTTTGTAAAGTGTTATCCTTTTGGTTGTATAACTCACATTCTACATATGCTGAGAGTGTGGCTTATGTGAAAGTAAGTGTTAATAAATATGTATATATATTTAACAGTTTATTTGCATTATATCAATCACTGCTATCAGATGGTATTTATTACCACTTTTTTCACATGCTCTGATTCAGTGGCAGTTAATTCCTATTGCATTTCTTAACTTTCACTAAATTAGATTTTTCATTCAATGGCATTTATATGCAGGTATTCCTTATTTTGTATGCATGTTATTGAGGTTGAAGGTGCATTTAATTTTATGTGTTGTAAAGTATAATGCAGTTTCACTATGAAGTACAATTAGCAGTGTTTTGTAAGTTCATCTTAGTCATTTTTTTTTAGTACTTTCTTGTGGCAGCTTATTTCCGGATTGGGTCTTTATTGTTTCTATAGTGGCCAGGTGCTGAGAGGATTTAATGTACTTTAGGTGCTCTTTGGCTACTGAAGAAGTTGTTCAGTTAACTGCAGTGAAAGTCCAACCCGTATTCAAAACATAGGAGTGGATGAAGAAAAACTGAACAAATAACTTGTGAAAGGAAAAGAGGATTAGGTAAAAAGTAGATATACTTTGTGACAATTGTCTCTTCTTGCACCCCTCGTGGCAACCCAACTGTGGCTTATGCAACACAACACATTACCTTCTTAACAGATAAATTGGGTACAGGTAGTATAGCAAGAGGTGGAATTGAAGGAACAGCCACATAATTTGAGGGTTCACTGTTTGTTGGAGATGTCCCACAGTTGGATGGAGTTGCCTTATGATGTGCTGATTGTCTGTGACATAATGCATGAGGCCCATGCATTTTTATTTTGTGGTGCTTATGTGGTTTTCGGTAGTCATCATCCACATTGTCCCAGTGGACCTGCAGTAGATGGTTTATTAACACTGATGAACAAAAGCTTTGAGAAGGAACATCTGAAGGCCCTCATCTCAGTGTCTTTTTGCAAAAAGTTAATTGGACTTACTCCATTTCTTTTTTTGAACAGTGTTCTTTTACTTTCAAGTATTGCCAACTGTCCATGGTGGACTTCATGATGGTTGCAATTTCGTGGGGTGGGGATGGATTGGGTACCTACACCACATCATCACTGCTGCTATAATTTTCCAACAATTTTAAACGTCTAACAAGGGAGGAAAATATAAAACCACAAAAATGACAAGATCAAAAAACCAATGCCACAAAAATGCAAACAGATTTTTTTAAAGAAATAGAAAAACTAAAACTAAAAATACACAAATTGAACAAACAAGACAAGGGACAAGAGGATTAGGTCAAAATGGGTAAGAAAAAACAAGGATGGGGAGTTTAGGGATAAGTAGTCAAAAGTTCTTGTAGGTTACTAGGAAAACTGTTCACTATCAAGCACTGATAGCAATAATCAATCAACATTTATTTTGTGTGGGTGTGGTGATTATTCACAGCAATGTATTCCTGCATGCTCTGATTGTTAATTTTCCCACATGCGGATCCGATCATACAGTGTTGACGTAACCGTGTCAACAAACCACAGCGTGTGATTGGCCCATCTGTTGATGCAGTTATTAGTCATGTGTAGGCACATAAGTGCATCATGCAATCCGATTGGCTAGCGCACAAGGCGCAAAGATGTGTAAGCGCATCCATGGTACTCAGATTCCCATAAGTCCAATTCACACGTGTGGATGTCATTATGCACTTGCTCCTGCTAAGATGGCTGCCCTATTTCACTTTAGAACGTTCTTCGAGGAGTCCTGCCTGTGGCAACACTCTGCCATGCCTGGAGCGTCTATGGCAGCGGTCCCATCCAATTGGAAAGATGCAGCATGAAACTACTATCTAGGCCAGAGGGCATGCTGGTGTCCCCCTTGCAAGGCCCCCTTATAAGGCTCAGTGCCTGTCTAGACCTGTCCGGGATGGATCGGGTGGCTGTGGCTCCCTCTTCTTGTTACCACTGGCCTCTACCAGTTTTACAGCCACTCACCTACTTTACCACTGTGATTTGCCAAATGTGCCTCATCTCTAACAAGGTAAGACTTGATGCACTCTACCTCCCTCCTTACCTGCCCACTTCCCATCCACTGAGGCCAGGCTCTGATCCATGACCTGTACCGACACCCCTAACATTTCTGCGGGTCACAGTGATCACTTTGTATGACCACCATTATCGCTTGTGGGCATGCCATGGCTTAACTCGCCCCCACCTCCTATCATGCAACATAGCCCTATTCCCTTGCCTATCTGCAATCTATTGTAACTGCAGTCTACCACAACATGAGGGGAGATGCTCCTATGTATGTACCCTGGACTCCTGCTATGCACCGGAGCGGATTTCTCATTGTTACCCTTCACTGCCCATAAACACTGGTTTTCCTCTGGAACTGACGTGTTCTGACTTTGCAGCCATGCGCTTGCCTACTAGTATCATCTTTATACAGCATCACACATGAGCTGACTTTGCAGCCCCATGTGCACTACTTACATTCTCTTCATACTGCTACTTACTTGATTTGTCATTACAGTTCTGAGCTGCTTATATGCACAATCATCACAACGTATCCTACCTGCTTAAACACTACAGATTTGTGCTACTTATTTGCATTGCATTTATTCTGTCTTTTACTGGATTGACTTTGCACCCCTGCATCGCCTACTTGCCTTCTATACTATGGGCCTCATCACGAGTTGGGCGGTAGCCCTCGCGCTATTACCGATGGGACTATTAGCGCCGGATCACGGGTTTGGTGGAACGCTTGGTTCCCATTCCCCATTGGGCCCATTCGGGAATTTCTCATTCCCTATTGGGCCCAATGGGGAATTTTCACGCTATTACTGCCGGCAAATTTCCCGCTGGCGGTAATAGCACTGAAAATCGGCAAATTTGCAGCAAATCCACCAGGCCCATGATCTGGCAGACCCTTAAATGCAGCGGTAATAGCGCTACCGCTGCATTTAAGGGTTACCGCCAGACTTGTGATGAGGCCCTATGTAACCATGATTTGACCTGATTGCATTACGTTATCTACATGCTACGCAATCTACCTGACCTTTGTAGTTCCCTGCAATAAGAGGCAAGCTCTGTCAGCATTTACTTCCCGACCTACCAGGTCTTACGTATGCAACCTGATGTAGGTTCCCGCAACAAGAGGCAAGCTTTCCTAGTATGCATTCCCCCACCTACCATGTCATTTGTATGGAACCTGATGTATCTCTCTGCAACAAGAGGAGAAGCTTCCTTCAGCTTGTATATTTTACACCTACCATGTACCATGTCACTTCCTGTAACTAGCGCCAAGATACCTCCGGGTTTTGTGCACTGAAATAAAGGCTAAACATAAATAGAAAAAAATGAAAATAACATATGGCGTGGGCGTAGCCAGATTAAGACACAGCAATGCATGACCGGCCTGTTTGTTGCTTCGTCTGCGTGTCATGTGTACGCATTTAAGCGCAGCAAGCAATCTGTTTGGCTGGCGCATGAGATGTGAAGATGCCTAACTGCGTCAATGATACTACCATTCGTACATGCAGATTTTGTCATACGGTGTGGACTTGCAGTGCATGATTGTTGATGTGTCTACAGGTCATGTGTAGGCGTGTAAGCACAGCATACAATCTGATTGGCTGCCGCATGAGGTGTGAAAATGCATAGCCATATCAATGAAGCTCAGAGTTCTATTGATCCATTTGTTGATGCGGTAACGGATCATGAGTAGGTGCGTCACCTCAATGGACAATATGATTGGTCTATTATTTAGGCACAAATAGGTAATCACACCTGGGCATACCCGGCCTATAGAACACACACTCTGGTTGGCTTTTTCCATAGCCGCGGCTATTTTACATACCCAAAGCCATCACACATTTTTTCTTTCTTTGCTTTTTGTCTCTTGGTGGATGAATTTGTTTGCGAGCCTCTAGGAACTTTTAAAAACCAATATCCTCATGTATCCATTCCTTTTTTACCTTTCTTGTTCCTTTGTCCTGTCCTTTGAAGTTTGTGATTTTTTTTTTTAGTTTGTAATTTTCTTTTTTTTACTTTTTCTAATTTAAGTGGCAGAGTCCTTTTTGTGTTTTTTTTTTTTTTTTACAGTTTTGATTTTGTTTCCACGTCTCACATTTCAATATGTCTTGGACCAGCAGTGATAAAAAGGTGGTAAGAAGCAGTGTGCACAGAAGACTATTGCAGATAGTTGGCAGCATTTTTGTGTGAAGGAGCAACACTGTAGAAGAAGATTGAAGAAGTGATGTGTACTTTTTGTGGAAATGTGTTGCGCTGGGGACCTTCCAATAAAGCATCACAAAAGTTTGAGAACCTCAACGTTGAATCCAGCACCTTGTCTGAGTCGATCGGAATGAAGAGGACAAATCCCATAAAGTGGAAGCGCATTGGTTTCTGTTATCTGTGCCACGGTCTTTGAATTCTATTGATTCTTATTTTCCACCAATCAACACCCACCCTCATCCAATTCTGCCTGCACCCAACCGACAGGACTGTATGGTAATGTGTAAACAATGTGACAAATGGAGCAAGGTGGGAGATGCCACTCTAAATAGTTTGGGAAAGGGTGTACCAGAACACCAGGCCAATTTCCCAAACTAGGAGTGTGTCAATGGTTTAAGTGGCACATTTTTTTCTCTACCCCCTTTTCACAAAAAATAAAAATAAAAAATGCATAAAACAGATAATGCAAAGAAAAATAAATGTTCCCTTTTTTAACCTTTATTATATGTGGGAATCCTAAAGTTTTGTTCTTGCCGGTTCCTTTTTCTTTATTCACATCTGCCCCAAAACGGTCCTTTTAAGGGCCAATTTATTAGTTATAAAAATATACAATAAAAACACGGACCATATAAATCAATAATGCTTAAATGATCCTTTCAATACAGTGTGTGTTAAAAAAGGCACATGTTTTTATTTTTATTGTAGCCTCGGGCATCCTTCGTGGTAGCCACGGGTAAACCTCCCAGTCATTGCTGAGATTAACTGTGCCTCCATTTTGACCAATCATATTGTTTCATGGTATGAGCGTGTACAATGACAGTTTTGACTGTAGCCAGGGGTTTCATTTCCCCCAGTGCCTGATGGGTAGCCATGGATATAAAACATGTTTAAAAAATATATATATGTACACATATGTGTGGGTGGGAGTCTAGTAACATTTTATTATAAGATACATTGAGTGTAGTCATTGTACACAGTTACTGTAACAGTTTAATAATGTTGTATTCATCAATAATACATATAAGTGTAAATAGTTTAATACATTAAATAAGTATGCACATTTATCTGGGGGAATGTTATTGTGGGATCTCTTTTTCTTGCATCCGTAACCATGACATATCTTCTTCTTAAACAATGTAAGATCTAATAGATTTTAAAGTACTTTTCTAGGTCGCACAACCATTAAAAAGTAGTAAGGTAAAGTATATCAATATGCAGAATAATGTGTGTTACTTAAAATATTCTTTTTAGTCACATTTTACATAAATATAATGAATACACTTACAAAATACTGAATGTTGTGCAGTTTCTTTTGGCTGATTCTCTTCATCATCTCGTGTCCAGTAGGTTTACTCATAGCGGTGAGACATAGTTGGTTGAATCTACGGGCAAAAGTGTAAACCCATCCAGTCTCATATTCCTCTTCATATTTTAGGAATTGTCTCTGCTTCTGTTGCTTTATTTCTTCCACATGATTAGCAAGATTAGCAAGATGGAGTCCCACAAGGATTCTGCACCTCCCCACTCTCTACAATCTCTTCACTATTCCCCTGTTCAGCAACCTAGAAGAGTTCGGCATAGCCTTTACCAACTATGCCGATGACACACAAATTCTTCTCCCTCTATCAGGTTTGTTTGTTTGTTTATTACATTTATAAGGCACACCAGACCCAAGAGTATACGGGCGCAACAAAGGATATGCAAAGCTTACAAGGTTACATAATGTACAGGCGATAAATGCGTCACATTACACATGGAGGAAAAGCAAGATACAATATACAAATCATGTTACAAAAAATGTGAAGTAATAAGCAACTTGGTCTATGGATATGTACAAAATTTGCAATCAATCAGCAGGTCATAGACTATGGGTATGTGCAAAAATGTTCAGTCGGTCAACAAGTTATGTTGACATGCCAGTTTCAGGGAGACTAGTTCTCCGTCAGATTGAGGTGAGTGATTAGGTTCTTTCTGAAGAAAGAGTAGGGTAAGTCGGCTCTCAGCTGATGGGGCAAGGAGTTCCAAAGTTTAGCGGCCTTCACAGGAAAACTGTTGCCGCCAATCTTGGAGGATTTGAATCTGGGTACTACCAACCAGTTAGTGTAGACAGTTCTAGATGGTCTGATGGAGATTCCTCTGGATAGTCTGTCGATTAGGTAGCTCGGTGCATCATTGTGTAGTGCTTTATGAGTCAGGGAGGGGATTTTTAGTTGAATTTTGTTATGAGTCGATAGCCATTGTGATGATGTCTGATTGCAGAGATGTGCGCTCTTTTGTTGATACCTTTTGCTGCTCTGATGGCATTATTCTGTAAAATTTTGAGTTTTTGAATAATAATTTTGTTAGCGCTACTGTAGAGTGAGTTGTAGTAATCTAACCTTGATAGAATTAATGCTCCAGCCAGTATCAGGCAGCTGTCATTAGAGAGGAAGGGCCTACCTGCTCTAATCAGCTTGCATGTGTAGGTGGTGGTGGAGGCCAGGGAGTTGTTTGTTTATTAAAGGACATTGTTGCGTCAAGGTAGAAACCCAGAGTTATTACCACTTTGGAGACAATCGTGTTGTTGCTGTCGATGATGGAGGCATATTCATGACCTAATTTGGAGATGTTGTAAGGGGAGCCAAGGATTATTAACTCTGTCTTGTCATCATTCAGGCATAGGCCGTGAGTGGCCATCCATGCCTGAATTATGAGATAGATTATGAGCAAGACCTCAACACTCTCCTGAAGACATATGCACGCATCCAGGACTGTATGGCAGCCAATGGCCTATGTCTAAATGGAGAAAAAACAGAAATACTACTGGTAGGCCCTGAAGAGTCTCTAAAAGAACTAGACAACAAATACAGCTCATTCAGCATTGAGAACACTGTCATTACAGTCTCTGCTGCAGTTCAAACCCTTGGTGTGTACCTTGACTCCACCTTATCAATGGAAAGACAAGTCAGCGCCATTTCATCATCTGCTGCACTTACTACAAAAATCATAAATGCAGTGAAACCCCACCTGTCGACAAAAAACTGCCTCAACACTGCTAGAGCTACCATTGGCTCAAAGTTAGATTACTGTAACATCCTACTCCTAGGCACTTCCGCCAATAACATTAACAAACTGAAAAGTGCGTAAAACAACGCCTTAGGGGCTGCCCAACGTATCTCTAGGAGAGAGCACATCTCATAGGTTGCGCATGGATATGAACACAATTCACACAAAATATGCGGCACACGGCGCAGCCACCATTCTTGGATTTCTACACAATTGAAGGTGGCAATTACAACACAAATTGGGAAAAAATCCATGTTGAATGTACCAAACACAGAGATTACAGGCTAGTATGATTGACGTAACAAGCACTGGAATTCATGCTATCATGTGCACGGGATTGCATACTGATACAAAGTATTAAGTAATGACAAACCACCACAGGTAAGCAAACAGACAATTTCTAAATTTGGCAAATAAGACTATATAATTAAAAATCAAAACATTTCCAATTCTTAGGGAAGAATAGATTTTCACCTACAATCAGAACCCAGACCAACCGACCAAATTTGGCAGAGATCATAATTGGATTGCAGAATGCTTAAAGCAAACAGGACCCCACATGAATGAAAACTACTAACCTAAATTAAAGGTAAGCAATGCTCTACTGAAGCACAACTTACAATTAGTAGAGTTGACTAGTTGGTGGCATATTATTACACACCAACAAATCAGATCAACCCTAATTCTGCCTTCTCGTTTAACTTCACAGAAACACAGAAATGTGTTCAATCAGGAACCTCTAAACGAAAGAACGAAGAACGCTTTGACTATGATTATATGATTGCAAATACTTACACTATGTAAAATTGCACTGTCTTCATAAGAAACAAACTATGGACTAAATCACTGTATTAGTGCCTTGAAAAAGCCAAAGGAAGGGTGAAACACATGCACATGCCTCCTAGCAGATTTATGTTGGCACCATCCTAGGCACCTCATATGACCTAGGCACAGAATTGTTGCAAAAGCTGTTAATGAATACACTGAAACAAATGAATTAAACCAATAAGTGTATTCACTAATTAGTGTCCATTGGAAATTATTGGAGAAATACATTTGTGAAAAGCGTATTTGAAGCGCAAGGGCTAAAATAGAATCATAACCTCTGACTCAATTGCAAGACCATCTGTATTGTTTACAACACTTTCGTGGGCTCGGGACCACACTACTTGTAAGTTTATCTTCTTAAACATTTTTGTTCTTCAGCTATTTATTCCTGCACCTCCAACTATTTGAGGATTAGGTGCTTCTGTAGGTAGAGAGATGGCCAGGGGGTAGATTTCGCTACTTGGGTGGTGAATTCCTCTGGAAAACATTCCCTGCCTCTCTGAAACTTGAGCAGGATAGGAAGGACTTCTGCAAGTAACTGAAGATTTGTCTTTATGCTTTTGCTTTGTCTGTGTCTCTCCCCTGCTGAAGTTCTCATTCTACTGCACTAACTTGTTTCCTGGCCAACCGGTAAACCTTATGCTCCATGCACTGTGTCCGGACCCAGCACACACTATGGACTGTATCTGCAAGCACATGGTGCCATGCATATATGCACTTACTGATAACTGGGCACCATGGTGTCGCTTATTGGGATTTGTTATTGCACTCTCTCCTTCAATCCCCCCTGCCACTTCTGCTAGCACTTGCATGATATGAATAACACAAGGCTTTGTAAGATCCTTTATTCTGTTTCCTTTTGTTGTTCCCTTGCTTGTAAAGTTGGGCCTTGAAACACCTGTGTACAGGTGTGTTACAAATTACTTATTATTTCAAATAATTGTTGTTTTGTTCCCTGGTACCACCACTCTTTTTTGGTTGTGTACTGATGTGTCCAAATGTTTGGGGGGGTGTTAGGGGTTTTACAAATAACCAAAAAATAAATGAATGAAGTAAATGAAGTTTGGACACGTTGGAAAGTTGATACTATGCTAAGTGGCTGCAGATTGTAATAGACAAAGAGTTTATGTGCCACAGTGTTAGCCAACATTGAAGAAATGGGTGAAGGAATTTGTATTGTAAATGTGCATTATGAACATGCAAATGTGGTCTCTGCACATTTACATCTTACTTCACTGGGCAATGAGGGGCACATGCATGAATACAGGAATGGATATGATTGCGGAAATAGATGTACACAGAAGCCAGTAAGCTTGGAGTGCACTGTTCATGTTTTTACACTTTTACGTGATAACAGTATTTGTATTTTTGTCACTGTTATCCCTTGAAGTTCCAGCAATTATGACAAAGTGTGCAGCCTTGGTGGTTGCATTAAGGATGAAATTGAAGATCTTGTAATATTGACAAGCCTGTCTGGTCCGTGGGAACATACTACCTGCACCTCTTTCTGACAAACATCGGAAAGTAAAGTTTCTATTTCAGAAAACTGTGTTGCGAAGCGGTCGGTCCTCTGCAACATCAGAAAAATTGATCTGCAAAATGCAATTTAAGCAACATTTTAAGTATAAGGGTGGAGAGTGTATTGTCTGCCATATGATGAACGCTGTGACAGATAAATGTTGAATTTGCTGCAAAGAGTAGACATCATACTTGTGACTTGAAACTCTAATTTATAGTCAAAATAAGAATGTATTTGTATATTTAATTTTAAAGTGATTACTGAAATATGTTTTTCTGTTATCGATTTTACATAGTTATATACTCGCGCTCTGTGTGTGTCATAGTTTCAGTCTACCGGCCGACGGCTTCTTCAACAGTATTTTTAATTAACAACAACGGACATGTTATAACAATTGTTTGCGATAATCACCAGACAACAATGTGTCCTGTTGCAGTAACAAGGAGCAACATGGTTGCATATAGGTTGTATAAAAGTGCGGATGTGCAAGTGTTGCATTTATTTCAATTTTGAAGCCATAATTTCTCCTTGCGAAATGGAGAGCCATGTGCACAGATTATTCATTGGTTATGGAATATAATTTTTGGTGCAGAATGCAAAGACTTGCATAGATGGATCAATGATCGAATGATCGATTCTTTGTCAGCTAAAGATTACATTTCACAGTTGCAGTAAAAATGTGAACGCTGAGATTTTCAGTAGCTATGAACTGTGTTTGAAAATGTAAACATGGACTGTGAATGTTTTCATTGTTGTGTCAAAATGAAAAGTATTTCTTACGGTCCCCACTATCGCTGTTTTATTAAAAATAAAATGTTTCTATCATTTCTGTAAAAGTTTTGTGTTTGTTGTGGATTTTTGTGTTTAAGTTCCCTGTTCTGCATAACATTACTTTATGACGTTGATGATGACCGTGTACGTTTAGCTACGCTTCTCACTAACATCATTGAAATAGGTGGAGCTCATTCTAAGCGTATAGTGATGTTAGCGTTAGGGGTGGACAAATGCAATCAGTGTCACGCCGCCCTTTGAAGTTCGGCCAATAGACTCTTACTGAGTTTATCTACTTTAATGAAAATGGAAAGTAGATGGATTCTATAAGATTACTTTTTTAGTTCTATTTTTTAACTGTGAGAAGTAGTTCCTAAATTAACATTCTTTTTTAAAGTATGTATTTATTTATTTGTGTGCAGGAAAGGTCACAGTGTAAGGTGGGGAGAGAAATTAGTGAATAGGCACCAAGCAGTAATTTGGAGGCGCAGGTGGACAGGGGAAGATGTTGCAAATGTGTTACATCTAAGGTAGTGGGCAGTGTTTTTCATGATTTTTGATTACAGGTTTAAAAGCATTTCAAAATTGCTCCTCCCTGCAGAGTGGTGTGTTGCAGAATATACAGAGGACTGTTGTCTTTGAAAGATATGGATAAACAGCTTATTTTAGGTGGTGGGATTTTGTGTCCCACAAAAGTAGGCTGTGTGGTTACAGGTCTGGTTACACAATATGAGGTGGAAGAAGATAGTCTAGTATTTGCTAATAAAGGAACAGCCTTCCCGAGAGTATTGCAGTTGTTGTATTGGGTGTGGTGGTGCATGGGTGTGGTGGCGCATGGATGGGGTCCCGTAGGAGTACTGTCCAGGTAGAACTGCCACACACATGATTCTCTCTTAGTGCTAGAGATGGGCCCTTCCTCTACCTCCTTTCCTTGGTCCTCTTTATTGTCTTTTGAAGTACTGTGCTTTTTTTGTTGTGTTTGTCCCTGGTAGTTCTGATTGTGGCTCTTGGGGAGGAGGGATGGCAGTAGATGATGCCATTTTTCAGATAAATAGCAGTTTTACTAATATTCTTCCAAGTATGTGCTGTGTGCTAGATTTTTAATGGATAATTAGTAAGAATAGGTATAGGAGCTGTGCAAGGGTACATTTTTAGCTTGAAAGTTGCTAGATCAGTAGAAAGTGCAGTTCTGAACTGTCTGCGAAACAGGGACTTCATTGTGAAGTGCGGACGCGACTACCAAACACGTCATCACAGGGTCACGTGACAAGATCCGGAAGGTCCACAATGACCTCAGACGTTCGCAAACATGGACGAAAGCAAAACCAGTGGAACAAGTTGCAAAAAGTGTATAGCAGTGTTAAAAATGATACTAGAAGATGGTAAAGGCAGAGATTTAAGGTGGAACTTTCTAAATTGGACAGAAATGTTGCATATTGAGGTAAGTGTGATATTAGTAAGTTGTAGAAAATTAGCATGCACTGGTAAATACCTATGAAATTCACTGAAAAAACATTGTTAAAGGGACGTTATGGTTAAGTTGCACTAATAGAAACAGATGAAATTCAATAAAAAAAACGTTGTCAAAGTGGCGTTATGGTTACAAGTAAAAATGAAAAAAAAACACAAATTCACCAGTTATAAGCGAAGCAACCATAACTCGCACCACCAGCGTGCACTTCTGAGACTAACACCCAGCACATCAAAGATGACATCACAAATGTCATTGGTGACATCATTGATGGCATCACATATCTGCCCCACTTGTTTTTGTTTGCGGACATGATTAGGTTAGATTTTGTTTTTACTGACAATGTGATTTCCAGAATTTAAAAGGTGCTGTATATCTACAAATTCATCTTTTCCTATGTTCTTAAAATACTTTCCTTAGGGTATGGTCTCAATTCATGGTGTGCATACATGGGGCAATAAGCAGGCCTCAAACACAAAATGTATTTGTATGCATGAAGATACTCTGTAATGGTATTAATATGTTGTGGTGATTCTGTTTCTTTCTTCCCGACTTTAGTTTCTCTGTATGTGCCTTTGATTTGCATGCATTTTGGGTCTTCATATCTATTGTTTGTACTACACAAGTGTTTAGTGAGTCTTGAATTGTTAGCTAGTTATTACATGTTTAACATTACTAAAAACTCTGATATGCTAGCATTTATTATTTTACTATCCAAAATGACAAGATTATAAATATTCTACTTCTATGGTGCATGCTGCAGCCATTGTCTATGTTTATGTATGATAAGGTTGCTGTATTAGCAACAACACACCAATATAATGTTTTGTTTCGATTATACATCTCCCGATCCCCCTCACATCTTGCTACCAACATTGTAAACACACCCCTTTGTAGGAACTTTTCAACAAAATTGACTTCATATGAGATAGCATCAGTGATGTGATCAATAATATTTGTGATATCATCTTTGATGTCCTGGGTGTTATCAGTGCATTGTGGTGGTGCGAGTTATGGTTGCTTAGCTTACCATAACTGGTGAATTTCTGGGGTGCTTGGGCTTTACTTGTTACCATAAAGACCCTTTAACAAAGTGTTTTCAATGAATGTCATGGGTTTTTACCAATGCACCCTAATTTGCTACAACTTCTTAATATCATACTTACCCCCAATATAGCAACATTTGTGGCCGATCTAGAACGTTTCACCTTAAAACTGTGCCATTCCCCACATATTAGCAAAATTTTTAACACTTCTATGAACTTTATGCATGTTTTTGCAATGTTTTTTATTCGCTGACTGAACATCTGACGTCATTGTGGACTTTCCAAACAGTGTCATATGACCACTTACGCACAGCGTGATGACGTGTTCATGAACAGGTTTGCGTTTCTTGACCCTGCCTGTGCTTTGCACACAATGTGAAATTGCATTTTCAGCAGATCTAGGAATTTTCAAGCTGAAATGTACCCTTGCACAGCTCCTAGACCTATTCCTACTGATTTTGGAGAGAGCAAATTCTTGGAATATTATTAGCACAACTGCTATTTAACTTCAGAAATGGCATCAGCCATGACTATCCCTCCTCCCCAGGAGCCAACACTGCCACCAGCTGGATGGCCAGGACAATGGAAAAGGCGCAATGATGCAGAAAAGAATCAACATGACCAGGCAGATGAGATAGAGGAAATGCCAACCTCCAGCACCCAGAGAGAAACTAGGTGTGGAGGTTCTTTACCACCTTGGGGGGTGTACCAAACGCTAAGGCTATGAAGGTCGCAGACAACCTGTGCATTACTCCTACTGGTCCACCTCCATGCACTGCAACACCAAATCCAGCCACCAGGATGCTCAGAAAGGCTGTTCCTTTCTCAGGAAATAGTAGGCTGTCTTCTTCCACGTCATCTTCCTCAACGAATACTGCCACCACACAGGCTACAACTGTAGGACAGAAGATCCCACCAACTACCTTGCAAGCCATAAAAGAGGCTGTTGATCCATATCTTTCTAAAACAGTACTCTTTATACACTACAACACACTATTCTGCAGTGGGGAGCAGTTTTGAAGTGCTTTCAAGGCTGCAATCATGGAGCATGAGAAACACTGCTCCTTAACTAAGATTTAAGGCACACATAACATCTTTCCTAGTACACCTGCCCCTCCGTATCTGTCATTGGCGCCCCCTCCCTCATTTCCCCCCCACCTTACTTCCTGGACTCTCCAGTAAAATAAAATAGAAAATCTAAAAAACACCAAAAAATGGTGCTTTTGGAGCCACCTCTCACTGTTAAAAAATAGAACAAAAGAAATCATAAACATGCCATCTACTTTACATTTTTGAATAAAGTAGTTAGACTCAATAAGATTATCCAACATTTCAATTACCATTTTGTGCTATGTTAATGGTAATAATGAACAATTGTATAGTATGTATAGTATGGAAAAAGAAAAAAGGACAGAAACTATTTTCTGTCAGAAATACCTTTCTCTAGCAAACAATAAGGACATTAATCCATGCACCTTCATAACTATCCGTGGTCTCCACAGTCCCATTTGGAGGCCAGGAATCATTAAAAGACCCAAATGCCATGGGCACACCAACACACAGGGCAGCCCTTCTACCCTTTGAACTTATATGTTTCGAACACTCAATCATTGTCTGCTTTTAAACACTCAAACATCCATCTAGCAATCACTTCCAAAAAATCTACATGTAACCATGTCAACATATTAAACTTCCACACACCAAATTCCACTTAACAATGCCCTAGAAATAGTTTCCATCTAAAGGTCCTTTGTATCATTGTACACAGTACGGCTATAAATGCACATATGCATTATGCAGTTAGAGAATTGCATGAATAGAAAGGGGAGTTGGGTTGCACAAGTGTGGAAGGGAGCCCAGGAAAGAAGTGCCAACGAGTACCAAAGTCGGAGGCTACTGCCTAAGTACTTGGGCAGAGCAGTCCCAAAAGTGGGGTGCACAACTGCCAGGCAGTGGGTCCACAAACACAGCGCTGAAAAAAGGGTGGAGTACTGATGTCGACTAGGTATAAGGCCTGCAACCTGTCAGGTTGTTCAGGGACCAGGCCACCATTTTCAGTGGCAGTAGCATGAACGTATAGGAAAGGGAGAGAGGGAAAGATGAAGAGAAAAACAACATGTTGAGAAGTTTCCAGGTCTCAAGGAAGTCCCATTCAAGTCTAAGAGGGGCAGAGAGCCTGTTCCAAAGAGAGACACCAGCCAAACAATGATACCTGCCTCCCACTCTGTTTTTCAACAAGAGTTTAACAAGCAGAAAATTCAAGTTACAGGAGCGGAGGTCTCTAGCAGGGCAGTATTTACTGAGACAAAGCTGTAAATAGTGTAGTACCAGGCCCCAAAAAGAACAGGGTCTTCAATTTCATCCTTGTGGCCATCAGGAGTCAGTTTAGATATTTTAGGGCTGCAGAGATACGATTCCTGGGCTTGAGGCCAAGAATAAGTCATGCAGTCCTATTCTGGATTAGATGAAGGGGGTGTAGGGAACAAAGGGTGAGGTTGAGGAAGAGGATGTTGCAGTAATCCAGCCTAGAACCCCGGGAAACAATGCAAGTAGAGAGTGAGGTGGCGGATGAGAAATGGCCCAGTTTCACCTGTGAAGAGAGGTTAATGATGAAAGAGGCCAGCCAGACCAGTGCCCAGTCCATAATGCCAAAGGTATCATGGAGCTATTTAATAAGGATAGAATGGTTGACTGTGTCAAAGGCGAAGCAGAGACAGACGATCACTACCCTCAATTGTACTACAATCATAAATACCATATACACTTCAATCATATCATTCCACCATATTACAAATAATATATACTACCCCTATAGTACCTCTAATAACTGTACACATATTACTATAGTGCATGTGGCCACTGGCCACAACTACCACAATATAATTGAACCATTAAACAAATCTATGTATAATATACCTTTCAATAACAATACTCAACCCCCCAATAGCAATAGTGTCCACAAATAGAACAATTCACTGAACACATCCCATCACCTAGAGAACTTTTTTTCACCTATAAAAATAGTTTTATATCAACTTTTTCTACTCCCACACCCTTTCCGGGCCTCCCCCTTCATCCACAAAATAACCCCACATTTATTACCCCAGATATTTTTCCTCACCACACTGTCCGCAGACAAAGGCCATGATCCGTTCATCCAATATGGCCACAGTTAAAAAATGACGATGCACCTCACATTTTGAAACATCCTATGAGCGCGTGCCTCTCTACAAAGTTTGGTTACCATTCCTCGAACGGCACCAAAGTTATAAGCTGCCCAAAAAGTACTCTTTCTATAAACTGAGCAATAATATTATTACCATTCATTATATAAACATCCCTCCCCCAATTATCACTTTTTAGAAATTCCAAACGCTTACATTTATGTTTCGCATTCTAATACCCCTTCACTTTGATGCATAAATGTATTTTCTACACTATAAATATCTTTGATATTGTTCTGCGATACATTCCTTTTTTTTTTTAGAACCCCAATGAATAGTCTATGCACTGTATGACTGTTCAGGGGTCAGTTTACAAAATAATGTCCACAGACATTGTGCCGTGTCCACACATGTCCGGTCTCACATAATGAACTTTTAATTAGTTCATGGACAGCGCTCGCGTTTGCGGACATTCATGTGCATTCATCTGCATGCACTCGGCGTCTGCCACTTAACCAGGTCCGTGAAAACCTGCCATCAGAGACAACCCCAGACATCATCATGTAACCACACCCATGCAGCTTGACGGCGTGACCGCAGACAGTGTCCATCACTGTGGGCAGTTTGAAATTGAAATATTGTAGGTTGGCCAAAAATGCAGTTTAAAAGTTTACCCCGGCAGATCTCCAAGACTCAGTTTTACGTGATCTTTCAACGCTTTTCAACTTTCCAAGGATTATTTTCAGCTAGGTAGTCCATGGATGGTTCCTCTAAAGGGACCCACCAATTTCCTTTAGTCATTCTTAATCTGGTACACCGGCAGACCGAATCTTGCAGGAGAGCTACTTCCAACAGACAGGCAGAAGTTTAACAATGGCATCTCTCATGGCCACCCTTCCTTTCCATGGTCCACCAACACAACCACCATGTGAAAGGCCTGGACAGGGAAACAGGCGCAGTGATGTGGACGAGGGTAATGAGGAACAGGAAGAGTAGGTAGACAAAGTGCCTAGCTTCAGCGCCTAGAGAGAGTCATGGGTGTGGCAGTGTTTCAGCACCATTGGGGGGGGACCAATGGCTCAGGCTGCCCAGGTGAAATTCATTCAGTGTGAGGTAATACTTACTCGTGGAAAAGCAGTACTCCTTCGGCACCACCTCCATCGCCGCCGCACCAAATCCAACCATTCAGGTGCTCAGAGAAAGTCTGTTCCTTTGTCACAGAGATTCAGTTATCTTCCTGTATGCCATCTTCATCAACTCCCTTGCAGGCCATACAGGAGACTGTTGATCCTTACCTTTCAAGGGTCATAGTTCGTTGTACATACTGCAACACACCAATCATAATGGGGGAGCAGTTTCAAAGCAGCAGTCAAGGAACATGAGAAACACTGCCCCATACCTTATATTTAAGGCCCACCCATCATCTTCCCCTGTCCACCTGCCGCTCTGTATCTGTGGTTACTACCACTTCCCTCCCTACGCTCCATTTTCTCCCCTACTTTACCTTCTCACCTCTCCGACAAAAAAAAAGAAATCCCTGGATAACACAAAAGCCAGAAAGACAAAAAGTTCCTTTTGGATCCACCTTTCACAGTTAAAAAATAGAAATAAAAAATAGGAGGACCTTTTTACAGCCAGTACGGTCCTCAGACACTATTAAAGAGCATGGACACCTGAAAAATTCCAGGCATGTGGCTCTTAAAATAACTTTTTTTTACAATCTGACTTTTATATATCTTTTGGATTATTTTAAAAAAGTGCATACAAATGTGTTTTTATTACGGCTTGCTTTCTCAATTTGTGGACAAAATAAATGTGTTTTCTCTCAGATAGCTGCATGGATGTCATTTTACAAAAATGCCAGGGGTAGCGGAAGTGACATCACATGACCCTTGACCTCTGATGACAACACAGAAAGTGATGTCCTTTGAACCCACCCCTAAGTGATATCACGGGAACCAATGGAACATGACCTTTCACCCCTTGATAAAACAGGAGGTGGCATCACATAGCATTGTTCCTAAGTACACTAAGAAAAACATGGTTACGATATCACT
The DNA here is from genome assembly GCF_040938575.1 of Ambystoma mexicanum. Classification (NCBI taxonomy): domain Eukaryota; kingdom Metazoa; phylum Chordata; class Amphibia; order Caudata; family Ambystomatidae; genus Ambystoma; species Ambystoma mexicanum. The sequence continues at coordinate 1,243,684,376 of NC_090930.1, read as the reverse complement.
ATAATGTGATATACATTTCATACAAAAATTGATCGCCATATGTTTCATTCAGATCAGTGTGTATAGGTTCATATTACCAAATTACTGTGAATGCAAGCAGACATCCATGGTCTAATGATAATGATGTCTTATTATGTAGCACTTACGCTTAAGCGATTTATGCAGAACAAATATACATAAAATATCACCCAACATGTGTTAGTACTCATTTATCGACCTCAGAAGGATGAAAGGTTGAGTTGAGATGTTTAAGAACAGACTGAATCAGTGACTCACCCCTTGAAGTGTACCTGAAATAAACCTTTGGTGAGTTTAGCAAGTATTTTATAGAATTACAAATTCCTATTCTTTCTTATTTAGAATTGGGGAACGCAATTATTTTTTTTAGAGGCCTGAACAAGACAGTCAGCTACTCCAGAAGCAAAAAGCCACATGGCGCTGGCCCAGGTGTCTTGGATTTAAGAAAAAAAACATGTTTTTTCTTTTTTTTTCCAGGGGTAGCAAGGGAGACCCCCTGGCAACTCCTAAATGACGTCCCTGGATAGCTGAAAGACAAATGTGGGAGTGTTCAACCTTCAAATGTGGAAACATGTCCATCAAGTATACAAATGTGTCCTTCATTACAAACTATAATAACATTCCAATTACAAAGCCCAAACTATTGCCACCACAATGAACTACAATGATGTCTGGATGCTTCAAAGTAACCATACTTGCACAAAACAGGAGCAATTCCACCCATTTTATTCTTCAAAATCCAAACAAAGAAACTTCACATTCTTGAAATCCAAGATTCCCAGGTAATCCACACTGCTCACAGTACACCTTAACCCAATGGACCCAAGAGTTGCCCACAAACCAGACCCTCTGCTTCCTGAAAGCCATAGCCATCGTCACTGCACAAAAAAAAACATAACTCTTGCTGCCCAGTGTACCTGTACACCACACCCAAAAATCCAGTAGTCCCCTTTTCATGCCTAGCAGCCGTAAAATACCCGGATTGAACATATAGTGTTTGCGGACTAGCACGTTGTCCACTTGAAGGGGATGAGGAGGTTTAATCTCAAATTAAAACATTTATTTTACAATGGTGGCTCTTAAAAGAGCCTTTTTGTGTGGGTGTATGTCCTACACCTACTAAGAAAGGCTCATTGTCCCTTTCAACTTTTTCACATGAACTTTTGCAATGCATTTTTAACATTCCAAAGAAAGATCTGATTTTCAACATCAGTTCAATGCACTCCATTGCTCTGAAAGATATTTACACCATCCAACTTCACATTTTCACTCTCCAAAGATGGCATCCCTAAACCATACAAAAAAGCACATACACCTTTATTGACAAGATGCCTAGCTTCTTCAATTTGCGGAGAAAAGAAATGTGGACATCTCCATATTTGCCTTGGATTGAATTGAGAAAAAATAATCTCTGCAGCTGAAAATATTTTCATTATGCTTCTAAACATATTTTCCATGCCAACACTGCAAAGATACTGGACTTTTATTGCCCAAACTGTTGCTTCCAAAATGCACAACAATAATATCTGGATGTTTAAAGTGAGCCATACTCTTACAGAATAACAATAAGGTCATCCAGTTTAACCCACACACTGCATACCACAAAACGTCCACTTCTTCCAATCCAATAGTAGCAGAAATGCCACACGATTCAGAGTAATCTTTCAATGAGTGCATCGAAGAATCTTCCACCATCCACACACTCTGCTACTTCATAGTCAGAGCTACAGACATCTTCACTGCACCCAACAAAGAAAACACCTGTTACCCTCTCTTTCTGTACACCACAACCACAGAACCTGATTCCATTCCCCTACCCTTTCCAGACTCTCTTTTGGCCACCAAACAACCCAATATTTGTTTTCCATACTTTTTCCTCACTGTGCTATCCGCGAACACTGGCAGCTATCCATGGATCCAACATGGCGACCGTTTCCAAAAATATCGAATCAGCAGGCCTGTAAAATGTCTGCAGACATCACGCCAAATACTGTTGGACCAGAGGCGTTGTGGCGCAATCAGGTCCGCAGATCTGATTGGTGAGTCAACGGACCAGATTGGTCTGCGAACCGGACCCAGATATCATGATAATTTTTTGTTACCTACTTTTTGCCCATTTTCTAAAAAAACAACTGTACAGATGTACACCAAATTTACAAAAGCACACATTCTGGACCAAGCCAGCGCTCCTGATGCATATTTGATGAAAATCCGTCCAGTGGTTTGGGCTGTAGGGGTGAACAATTTTTTTTTCCATAGCATCTATGAGGATTGCCCCAAATTTTGGGACCCTTGTACAACCTTGCCCCTGCCCCCATAGACAGAACTGCACCAAATGTCACAAAAGGAACATTTGTGATGTAATCTTTGATGTCCTGGGTGTTAGTCTTAGCAGTGCATGATGGTGGCTTGAGTTATTGTTGCTTAGGTTACCATGACTGGTGAATTTATGGGATTGTGCGGTTTTACTTGTAACCATAACATCCCTTTAAAAACATTTTTTCACTGAATTTCATAGGTTTTTATTAGTGCAACTTAACCATAATGTCCCCTTAACAAAGATTTTTTACTGAATCACGTAGTTTTTTTACCAGTGCACCCTTAATTTGCTCGACGTTTATATTATGCGCACCCAATGTAGCAGCTGTAGAGTCCGCAGACAGTGGAATAGTCTGCAGACAGAAGGTAGCATTCAGTCCAGAAGCACAGGGGAGAACAGAACATGTTCTACCCATTACCCAACAAAACACATATACAGAAAACAACATTACTTATATTTACTGCACCTAAATATACCTTTTAGTACAAAGCGTCACTTCAAAATGTACTCATTGTTTTTTCATTAAACTCACATACACCAGGTGCTCATTCCAGAACAATCTCTCTTATTATTACCATTCATTATGTAAACATTTCTTATGAGCAAATATCAGCATTTTTTTATTTGAACAGAAATGGCAAACGCACTTCGGTGGTTGGAGGAAAACTTTCCAACAGAAGAAATGAGTGACGATAACATCTGTAATGGTAAACAATACATATTTTAAGATAAACAAATAATGTCATTTCTACAGACCCAGTGAAATTATAATTTCTTTTCTTGTTGTACACACTTTACATGAAGAAACAACACCCCAATTCAATGATGGAGAATCCCAAGAATCACAAAAACTATCTCTATCCACAACTCTACAAAATGAAAGCATGATCTTGTCTGCAAAATTGGATGAACTTAGTAATGACTTTAAGGGACTTTAAAATTATGTTAAAAATCATGTTATTAGAAATGCTGATTATCACTGTCTGTCTTGTACCTGTCCCCCTTGTCCCCAGCAATCATCTCCATCAAATTCCCAAAATGTTAATGAAAGAAGCTTTGATTAAACTGTGCTTCCTCCCTCACCTGATCATCATTATATAGAAATTCCAAATTCTCCCATTTATGTTTCCCATTCGGATACCCCATCCTTACATAAATGGATTCAATTTTTATCCTACAAATATCTTGTATATTATTCTGTTATAATTTTTATAAAAACTCCAGTGAATAGTCCACAGACACAGCAACTGTCCAGGGTGACCGTTCAAGCGATGGGGTGTCTACAGACAAAGCAGTTGTGTCCAGACAAGTCCATTCCCGCATGATATACTTTTAATTGGTCCACGGACAGCATGCCTGTTTGCGGACATCCATGCGCATGCGCCAGGGGTCTCCCACCCAATGGAGTCCACAGACAGCCATCAGCGCTGCGGATGTAGGAGACGTCATCATCTGAATGCACCTGTGCGGCATGACAGCTTGCCCGCAAACAGTGTCCATGCTCCGTAGACAGTTCAAATGTAATACCGCATTTTCAGCCAATGTAGTGTGTTTCATTTGACAGTGTACCCTTCCCGAACTTCTAGACCCAATCTTAGCTGATCTGGCAACTTTTTACAACTTTCCAAGGCCTATTTTTGTCTCTACTGTCCACAATGTGAGAAACCTGAAGGTATTCTCCCAACTAGATCATTGGAATACCTTATTCAGGTGGCCAAAGACAAACTAGCCCCCTCTTATCCCAACCCTGGGGGCATACAAGTTGGGAGGATCACCTGGATAGGTTAACCCTGAGTTTTGCTCTGAGAAATGCTCCAGATGAGGTGCTGCATGTTACAGAAGAAAGGGACAATGAAGACGAGGTGCTTGAAGATCTGATAGGCGATACCAACTTGACCTCACTTCCTCTAAAATAATCTTCCCCATGTGAATCCCCTTCAAACCACAAACCCCAGAATCCCTTTCTACCGTTGATTTTTAAATTGAAATACTCCCATTCAATCTCCTTTCCGTCCCCTGATTTTTATTTCCTACACTCCCAACCAGTTCAGATAAAACACTGCCATTCTCACAATCCCATTTGTTCAATTCCTGATAATAATCTTGGCCTTAAACACCCTTGAATCATGATCACTTGTGTCTGTCTATACCGTTGCCACCGTGGGCTCCTTACATTGGGATTTGATACTCATTTATATGCAGGAAGAATACAACAAGAGTACCTTCCCCGATATGACTCAGAAATCTTTGAGTCTGAAGGTAAACCCCCTCAACACCCTTTTTCCCAAATTGGTGAGAGATCTAGGGACAATCGGACACCACCCTTTAAATCCTTGGAACTGAAAATGGCCATCCAATTTTCTCCCCTAACCTCTCAAGCTATTCCAGATATTGAGGGCAATACCTACTATCTCTTTTGCCCACTGGATTATATGCTACTGGGAAGGGACAAAGTACTAATCTCTTTACAGATAAGAGTAGAATATCCCCTGAGCTTGTCCTTTTACATCGTAGCATGTAGAGAAGTTAATCTAAAAGTGGTACCTCTTTTCTTTCATAAGGACGAATTAGCCATATGTTTCTAGATTTTTACAAATACATAGGGGAGAAAGATTTGCAATCCTAGCATATGAAAACCCTTGGGAAACGTCTAGAGGGAACCTCAAGTGTGAAAACCTTAAGCGAAATATCAATAGAAATACTAGAGATCCCTACTATTGAAAATAAAATACCAGACCCCCATCTTTATTGTGTAAAGGGGAAAGTTAGAAACAAACAAGGAAGAGAGAGGATGAGAAACCTAAATAGGAAGATGCAAGAACAATCCTATACCAAACAGGAAGGGAACCATCTAGAAAACTATAACACCTTGGAAAAAAATGTCAGCCCTCTGAATAACAGCAGAAAGGGATCAACGTCTGCCACATGGAATCATGTATATTCTGTGAGTAGAAGCGCCATATCAGAGATATCTGCCCTGAAGCTATAGAGAAAGAATTAGTTATAGATCAAGAGAAGGAAAAGATAATGGAAAGGGAGAGAGAAAAGAGGGAGCTCTTAAAACCAACCCCTCCACAAGACCTGAACTGCAGACAAGGATAGAAAGCTCCAGCCAGAATAATCTCTGGATACCCGAGATGAAGACCAACTCGGGTTCTATGCTGGAAGGCTTGGACCGGCAATCTGGATGTTCCACGTAGAAGTCTCTCAGAGAAACACCACCGCCCAACCAGCAAACCAGCAAACCAGCATAGGGATAGGGTATGTGAGAAACCTGAAGGTATTCACCTGACTAGATCCTGGGAATCGGTTATTCAGGAGGCCAAATACGAACTAGCCCTCTCTTATCCCAACCCTGGGGCATACGAGTGGGAGATGACAACCTGGATAGGGGACCCCAGAGTTTCACTCAGAGAAATGTTCCAGGTGAGGCATGGACTGCTAACGAATAAAGGGATGAGGAAGACGATGTACTTGAAGATCTGATAGGTGATACCAACTCGACTTCCCTTCCTCTAAAAGAATCTTCCGTATGTGACTCCCCTTCAAACTACAAAACCCAGAATCCCTTTCTCCCGATGATTTTCAATCAAAATACACCCAATCAATCTCCTTCCCATTCTTCTGATTTTTATTTCCCACATTCCCAATTGGTTCAGATAAAACACTACCATTCTCACAATCCCATCTCTTCAATTTCTGATAATAATCCTGGTCATTCCTGTTTGCTTTACAAACCCTCCCTTTTTGACACAAACAATTTCTTACCACATAACAGACAGCAGATTGATCATAGAGCTGTTTATGTGACATGTCCTAATACAAGGGTCAGGCAAAATCAGGCCATCGATTAGAATCCCACACAATTGACAGCGCTTTCCCTTCGCTACAGGCATGAAGGAGCACAACAGCATACTACGAGCAAGGCAGATCGCATGAAGTGAGAGCTAACACAGCACAGCAGTTCAAAAGGACGAGAAAGATGGCATGAATCGAAAGGATACCAAGTGGAGGCGTGACCTTGCCCTTATCGGCAGAGACCCGTGAAGCATCAAGAGAAGGAATCGTAAGTCTGCGACTAATAGCTAGCGCCTCCTTCACTGACAGCCAAGCAGGGGACAAACGCATGGCCCCATGGTACCGGCCTTGACTCTACTATACAAGAAAGTAAAGCAGTTCATCACAACAGGTGAGTCAAGGGAGAGATGATAATGAAACTGAATGAACAAAGAACTATTGATATAAGCAAAGGGGCAATCCAGCAAAACAGAATCAAAGTTCAATTAGCTGCTTGCTACTTTTGTTCAAGAGAGTTCAAACACCACGTGGGTGTTCACTTGAGAAATGCAAGGCGATTACCCTACTGTTAAACTACAGTAACCAGAAGGCCTTAGGACAAGGTGGAAGGGGGTCAAAGTGGTCATAAAGGGGTCTTGACAAATTCTCTGTACAGTCGAAAGTCTTTGACCGGCAGATGATCGAGATACTAAGGGAGATGAATCCCACATAGTAAAAGTAACAGAAAACAGTACGTTATAAAGGTTGGCCAGAGTGAACCCGGAAGAGGGATGCTAACGAGAAGGGATGAAATCTGAAGTCCCATGAACATTGTGTTGACAGGAATAAACCTGGCAGAGGGAAGTCCATAGTGAATTGTTTGGAGAGACATTAAGCCTTGTGAGTGTAAGAGTCTAACATTGTATGAAAAGTGTGTGACAGGAGTGAACCCGGTAGAGGGATGTCCACAGTGAACTGTTTGTCAGAGTTGACAAGCCGAAGTGAACCTGAAGGAGGGAGGCTGGTAATTGAAAAGGGGTCTGAACCTGAAGGAGGGAAATCCATGAGTGGAAAGTCATCACCCAAGGTACATTGAAAAAGGAACTGTTTAATCAATCTGTTGAGTAAGACTGCAAAGGGTCTGAGCCCAGAAGAGGGGGACCCAGAGGGTGAAGCTGTCACCCAAAGTCATATGTGGAACAGAACTTTGTGTTTGTTTGTTAAAAATATCAGGCCCTCGAAGGCAAGATACTTTTTATTGCAAAGAGACTTTAACCATCGGAGAACCTGAGAAGCTGGAGCCAAACTGTCGGCTCGCCCTGGGAAAGCTCGAGTGTGTGCTGCTCTCTGGAGACACGACTTGCCCTGTGCTGAAAACGTGGGGAAGGGAGACGCCTGGCAATCACATCCTGACTTATTATTTTTGAACACTATTAAAATCCCTATCACACACTCTTTCTATAATTAGTTATAAGGATTTGGCACTAATTTTCATTTAGTATAGGCCTTTTTTACTTTGATAATACACTGCGAGGACTGCCTTATTTTTTTGTTTGATGGTCGATGCTTACACCCATCTTAGATTTAGGTTAGGCATTTTTCCAACCTGCACATTGTTTAAATAAATGCCCTTGAATCATAATCCCTTGTGTCTGTCTTTACTGTTGTCACCATGAGTTCCTTACAGCGGACAGTTGTGCACTCCGCAGACGTTTCCTCTGAAGGGACCCACCCATTACTTCCATGAATTCCCAATCTGGCTATGCAGGAGAGAGCAGCCGACAGCACCTGCTTTGCAGAACAGCTATCTTTGCAGCAATGGCATCTGTTATGGCCCTCCTTCTCCACAGCCACCATCACCATCTGGAGGGCCTGGAAAGAGGAATGGGTGCAAGGAGGAAAAGGAGGAAGACAAAGACGAGGTAGAGAAAGTGCCTACCTCCAGTGCCCGACACAGGTCCTGGTTGTGTCAGTGCATCTGATCTTGGCTGCCCAAGCGTTTGGTACACCCCCAATGGTGGTAAAAAAGTGAGTGCAGGGACATACAGAGTCATGGAAAACCTGTGCTGTACTCCTATGGGACCACCTCCATGTGTCATCACAACCCATCCAATCACTTGCGTGCTCTGAGAAAGTCTGTTCCGTTCTGAGGGAGTAGCAGGTTGTCAACCTCTACTCCATCCTCCTCGACTGATCTTGCAACCACACAAAATACTCCTCTAGGCCAGAGGATCCCGGCGGCGGCTTCGCAGGCCATTCAGAATGCTGTTGACCCTTACCTTTCGAGGTCACATGTTTGAAATTGCTCCCACCTGCAGAACAGTGCTTCTCAGTACAAAGTGCTTTTTAGGCCGCGGTTAAGGAGCACAAGAAAAACACTACCACCTCCCTTAAATTTAAGAACTGCCCAACATCTTTCTCTGTCCACCTGCTCCTCCATTGCTGTTGTTGGTGCCCCCTTGCTCCCTTCCCTCCCCCACCTTACCTTGCCTCTCCTGAAAAATCGAAAAACAGCCAAAAGAATACAAAATCACAAAACACACCTATCACAGTTAAAAAATAGACCCGAAAAAAGAATCACAGGCCCCTTTGCAGCCTACATAGTCCGCGGACAGTGCAGTAGTCCGGACACCTGGAAATATTCCCAGCAAAATCATTTAAATAGTTTTTTGTTAAAAAACCGGTGGATCTTAAAAGATATTTTTTTTCTCTTTTTGACTTTTATATATTTTTTTGATTATATGATTTTATGTTCTAAACAAACAAATATTTTACAGAACTTAATTAGTTTTATAATTTTCACAAAAAGTGCTTCTTATCTTTGTTCTCTTTTTCCTTTTTCTTTAATTCAACATCTAAACAGTACTTGAATCCATATTGTATGTGTTCACAGAAACTATTTCAATGCAACCTTTTGCCCACATCACTTAGATGCACTCCATCTCTTCTAAAAAATGTTGACAATTTCAAATTTTATATTTTCATTATGAAAATATGTCATGCCAACATCCCGGGAAAAAAAAGGCACATGCAACTTTGTTCACATTGCGCCTTGTGTTCTCAATTTATGGACAAAATAAATGTAGACACATCGACATTTGTCTCTGAGCTATCCACGAAAAAGTAAATGCTGAATGTGGAAACAGTTCCATCAACATTCCAAATGCATCTTTCATTGCAAACTGTAATGATCTTCCAGTAACATAGCCCACACTGTTGCCTCCACAGGGAACTTCAATGATGTCCGGATGCTCAAAATTAAACCATACCATATTATCACAGGAGGAATTCAGCCCACTTCATTCCTCAAACTTCATATCATGAGCCTTGAAATTCATTGAATCATAGATTCTCAGACAATCCACAGTGCTCAGAATACACCTTCAGCCAATGGATCTAAGAGTGTCCCATAATCCATACACTGCATTTCTTTAAGCACATGGCCATAGCCATATTCAGTGCACTCACCAAATAAAACTCCTGCTGCCCTATCTTCATGTACACCACACCCAAGAAACCTGATTGGCTGGTGTCCGTGTGCACGACTGTATGCTGTCTCTACAGTCCCCTTTCCATGCCATGCATCCTTAAAAGACCCGGGTGGCATGTGTGGTGTCTGCGGACTACCGCAGTGACCATGGACACCATAAAACAGGGCAGCTATTTTACCCTTTTTACTTTTATGTTTGAACACACCCTCATTGGCTGCTTTCAAACAGTCACACATCCATCCCCCAATCACATCCAAAAACTCTACATGTAACCCTGTGTTCTCAGTTCAACACTCCAGATGTACTCCTGAACTCCCAGAGTACATGTCTCCTGTTATCACAGCCACCTGCATCAGAACTACTGTAAAACTCTCCAAGATGTCTATTTTCAGATTCAACAACAATCTACATCTAACAAGACATAGTACAGGTATGGTTATATTTGCTTAAGTATTTTTTTCAACTCTTTTACAAATGTATGTATACAGGGTTCCTGCCACTTACCCAATAATAATATTCTCAATAAGCATATTCTCTTTTTTATCCACTCTCGTAAATGCCATGTACTGCAGCATTGAGCACCTGCTCCCATCACGTGGCAGTTACTTACAATGCAGGACATTTTAAATAAAATATATTTAGCAGCATGTTTATTACATTTAATAATTACCTATGTGTATTTATAGCAGCACTGTGTGTAACATTTTGTATACAACAAAGGAAAAGCAGATAGGAATGATTTGTCAACCATTTTTAGGAGTCACTTGGTGTGTGCCAGTTTAATATGCTGGTAGTACATGCATACTTGCCAATATGGGGCATTGCTGCTTATCAAGTCTTGGTTTCTTTCTTTGCATTTTGTGACTTGTAATACCACTTCTTCCATTACAGAACTCAGACTACAAGTCCCAGAATGCCAAAAGAAAATAACCAGGATGTGAAATTTATATTAAATGGAAAATGCTGCACATTTACAAAAAATTCTTTCAGGAGGATTTTCACTAAAGTTAAGACATGAATATATACATCTACAGCAGTGCTGTGTGTAAGTTATTTAGGAAACAAAGAAAAAGCAGACACAAAAAATGTGTACAACATTTTTAAGTGCCACTTAGTATATGGAAGTTTAATATTGTGACAGTACATGCACACTTGCTACCATGTCCAATTCCTATTTGTAGTTGCTTACCCAGTCATAGATTATTGTTGCATTCTGGGACTTGTAGTCCATGTTTTATAATGACAAAGGTGCAACTACAACTCCCAGAATGTAAAGAAAGAAAACAGGGCTTCATAGGCACCTACATATTACAATGGATCATGTTGACATGTATCTATGTACTGCCAACATATTAAACTTCCAAACACCAACTGCCACTTAGAAATGTGCTAAAAATCGTTTTTGTGTGCTTTTCTTTTACAAAAATGCTGCACACACACCGCTGCTATAAATGCACATCTCCATTTTTTAACTTTCATGAAAATGCTCTTAAAAAGAAAAAAAAAAAATGTAGGCATTTTACATTTTTCATTCCATATACATCTCACACTTTCCACCCTCACTCATTACATCCCTTACACTGCCACCCTTTTCCACCTGCTCACACATGTGTATACCACCTATATACAACACTTCACCTTACATATAACATACGTCTGTTTCCTCCACCCTCCCATTATTGTTTTTTTCCTCCCCAGCCCCCTTCCAGCACTATCTGAAATGTCATCAGGCCTAGTATGACAGTCGCTTGTTTTGTTCCTCCCCTCCCTTTCTACACCCCTCCACCTCACCTTTTGTTTTTCTCCGGCTCTACCAGAAATGTCATCAGGCCTAGTATGGTAGTTGCCTGTCTGTTTCCATTTCCTTCCCACTCTCCCCATCCCTTCCTTATCTATGTCTTAGCTCTTGCACTATCTGAAATGTCATCAGTCCGAGTACAATAGTTAATTTCACATATTTACTGTTCATGGCCTGTAATAATGTCATTGTGTCTTCCCCTGTTCCCTCGCTTGCCTTGAAGCGCTTTGAAACACATTGTGTATAGGCGCTATATAAATAAACTATCACATCATATCATACACTTCTTTCCGAATCTCTATACGGCACCAAACAGTGCTGCAACAACAATCCACCATTCCATTACCACTAGGTCAGAGTTTCTATTAAAATCGTCAGAAAAAATATAACATAGATATGCTAAATGTTCTCACTCCCATCTTTGCCCTGTTCCTTCTAATATGCCAAAGAGCACTACTCATACTCCAATTGTTTTAACAACATAGTTAACACACTTTCCTACACCACTCCTAACACAACTTTATTAACTCTTTTCCCAACAACTCCTCCTACCTTCATAAATAACAAACTTGCTTGCTTAAATTACTTTGCCATTACCACATATACCCAATAACATTCTTTTATAATTACAAGAAAGACGAATATTGCCAAAGACAGCTACCGAAGAACACTCTTTACATCCTATAAAATAGGTACATCAATATAGCATGTATATTATTTTAATGGTAATAATGTACTTTCCCTATATATTAGCCTGCAGTATTCTTTTCGAATCAACAGCATGTATTTCACTCTTACTCATTAGATTGCAAAATGTGCACTCTTTCTATTCCCATCTACACATTACTATTATAACTACTTGTTTAACCCAAACCATCATACCATCCCTACTTATTCCACCACTCCATTACTCACTATCCCAAGCCCATCACATGTCCACACACTCTTTCTCTTACAACCTTCCGAGCTACACCTATCATCCCACTACACAATCACACACCACTCTTTTCATCTCTACAATCACACCCACACACCCATCCACAATACATGCACGTACGTTCCAAAACTTTCAAACCCAACAGACAGAATAGAATGCCTATAAAAAGCAACTGCATAGAAAACAAAGAAACAATAGAGCAGATAAGAATAAAAGCCAGCCATATAATAATTCACGGTATAGAAAACATATAAACAAAACAGCTAGTAACCTTAATCAACAAAACTAAACCAGTGACCACGAAAATAAGTACGGCCCCTCTTACAAAAACTAAAAGTAAAAAAAGATGTACAAACAAAAGCAGACCTACTAATGAACCTCACATTATATCTACCAATGTTAACGTAGCCATAGTAAAGCATTGCAAAAAATATATCTTACAAAAAAAGTTCTACCCTAAAATTCTTCACAATTGTATAAAGACAATTGAAAAGACACAATCTACCCTTAAAAACTACTGCAGAAGACTAATCCTCGGAGCTCTAATTGACAGCACATTTCTACTAAGAGAAAGTAGTTTATATTGATTTTAAACAGAATGAAACCACTAACTAAATTAATCAATAAATTACAAAAAGTACTTCTAAATATGCGTAATGTCAATAAAGATACTTTATCAAACTTCTGCGAAGGTGAATGGATTCAGACAAGCAGCACAGAACCATATTTCAATGAAGAGGCTTATATAGAAAAACAATAGAACCCCATTGCCTTAGACAGTAATGGCTGAGGGTATGAAATGGTAGCAAACACCATTGTGGGAAAATAAACCGTTATAGAAAAAAACATTAAACCAAATATTCCTTTAGCCCAAACAAACCATCCAGTTTTTAAATGGACATGCAGCTCAATGTGTAATATATGCCAATAATATTTTAAATAATTACAACAATTCCTCAATCTTTATATATAAAGATGAATGTATGTATGTGTGTGTGTATGTTTATCCGGCCATACAAATCCACACCACTGAACCCGCGTCTACCACATTTTGCACAGATTCCTCTTTTGTCTGGGACAAGATCGTAGTCTATGTTTGGATGCAAAAAATGTACTCTGTAGACAGCCTCATTCACTGATGCTCACCCCGATTCACTACAGTAGGTACTAGAAGTAGGAAACATTTGGAAAAGTGTCTGAATTGTTTTTTTTCAATATGTTGGTTATTCCTTTAAAATGTACTACTATTGTTAATAAAGCAGTTTTAAAGGGATTTCAAATATGATTTTTTTTATCACACCACTCCAAATATGGGAAATGGCACGGTTACAATTTACTTTAAGTTTATTCACAAGAAAAGAGCACAATCAATCAATCTGAAAGCATTAAGTGACTGAAACATCCACACAAAAAAACAAAAATCACTTGGAAAAGATCCGTCTGATGCAAAACAAAAATCAATATCAAGAGCTTCAGATACACAACAACAAACAACAGCACGACTTGCCGACCAGAAGACAAGAACAACTTTCTCTAGGGCAAATGAGATGCTAGAGCAAACTGAAGCAAGACTTGCTGACATGAGGACAAGAGCAACAACCACCTGGGCAATGAGACACCCCTACATCAGGACATGGGCAACATAGGGCTTCGAGGATATTCATTAGCCTGCATTTCAGGAACTGCTTGCAAAAGCACATCCCACCACATCAAAATGTTAGCAACACGGCATTCCTCTATATGGAATGTTGTGCATAGATTGTACTAGGCAAACAGTCCTGCTCTCGAACTCCAAAATGTAAATAACATTCTCTACATGGAACAGCCAAAGACCTCTTTCAGGAAATAGAGCACATTCAAAGTAAATACTTTGGAACTGAAGTGGACTTAGAACATTTTGTTACTTCAGAAAACATTAGCAAAAACCTTGCAAACACCAACCCTCTGAAAAACACAAATAGCTACGTTTCAAAACACATATGCAAAAATACCAGACCAAGTGTGTGTCTGTTTCTGCAGAACTTGTTATAAAAAGAGCATAAACATAGTAGCCGTGGCCAACAAAATAGAGGACATTGAGGAATACCAATGGTTACAATTAGCTTCATATCTAACAGCAGAAAATAAATACAAAATAACTGACCCCTCAATAGTTTGCATGTACTGCAATACAAAGCTAGACAATAACCAAATACCATCACATGCTGTCACTAATAACTTCCAAGGCTCTATGACAACTTACCTTGTATGAGAGCATTATAATTCAAACAATACACCCATTTCAAGATATTATACACCTTCAACCCAAAACAGCCACATTGCCTCCATCTGAGGGACTAAAAGGCGCCGTGGCAAAATAGTATACTTGTCATTAGCTATTAAGAAAATGTAGAAACTCTAGGAGTACAACGACCAATAGAAAAATCTTTAATTGTACTAGTGAATGGTTTAGCAACAAAAGACAAAATACATTTTAGACAAACCCTACAATATCTGAAAGAAAACAATGAAAACTACAAAGATATAAACATAGATGAAAACTTAAGAGAAGCCACCATACTAATTTAAGATTCACCAACTGCACTCCAAAGACACCATTGAATATGCTTTAGAAACATATGAAATGTGTCAAGCCGAAAGATCCCCAATAAGGATATGGTTAAAAAGTGTAGAACCACATACTTACAGGAAAAGGAGGAAGATATGATGAAAGATCCACAGAAATTAGTGCATTAGAATATTGCTCTTTACGAATGTATTCTGTAGACCTCAGATTGAGACCAAATGTTGAATACATTTTCCACCTCTGTTTCAAAAATGAATTAGCAACTCTATGTTATGGATTCGCACAAACATTAAAAACAGATTCCCATATTTTAAATATGTCCACTACTCAACTTTTTCAAAAGATAAAATCAAAGAAGAAGTTTTGCAGTCAAGTATCACAAATCTCTTGGCAAACAGGTGTGGAAAAAAAGAATACTGGTTCCAAGGTCACAGTGATACATTGTATGCTAAGGAAGCTAGGCCCACCAACATGGTTTATTACTTTGAGTTGAGCAGAGAACGCATGGGATGACTTGCACAACTTCTTACGCACTGCAAAACAAAATAAAGGTGGAATAGATGTAAAAACAGCACAATAACTGTGTTCTATTAACCTTGCCAATGTATCAAGTTATTTTCACAATCGCTTCATTGCCATGCTACACTTCAACTGTAATAAAACTATCACACCGCTCAGAGAAATGTGACACTTCTTTTGGAGAAAAGAATATCAATCCAGAGGAGTAACACACATCTGCAAGCTTTTGTGGATAAAATATGCTCCTAAATTTGGCCATGACAGTGATGCCACTGTTTAACCGTTTATTCACAAATACATTGCCTGCAACATTCCTTCAGAAACCACACATAGTGACCTACGTACCTAAATCTTATGCTACCAAAAACATAATGGTGGCAAATACTGCTGACGTAGGTATAAAAACAAAGGTACATACAAATATTGCTTTGGCTTCCCTAGACCAGTTTGCAAAACAGGACAAGTAAATAGCTTGATGTATTCTGTTAGACACAGTGTAAAACGCAAATCCCCTAAAAACACAAACAACATTGAATGGGAAAAAGCGTCCAAGCACCTCAATGATTACAATGCAATATTTACTCTCTTGTGGAATGCAAGCATATACATACAATACTTTGCAGACAATTCCTCTGCAGATATGTCACAGCCTATCTCACCAAAACTGAGATAACAGAGCTAAAAGACCTCTGGGATGACTTGATGTCTAACAAAATGTAGTCACAAATATTCTACAGCTTAGGTATGAAAATGATCTCCCATAGAGAATGTGGTTGCTACTAAGCTGCATACTGTTTAACAGGTACAGCCTTATATGGCAAATATGAACACATTGTCTGGGTAAACCCTGGTCCAGTTTCATCCCAAAGAAAATAACTAAAATCATACCAAGAGATAGACCCAATAGCAACAATGATCCCAACAGCCAGAACATTTAAAAAGATGATTTAATTGACACATACTACTCAAACAGAAGTACTGCTTTGGAAAACATGTGCCTGTACGACATAGCCTAAAACTATCCTTACAATAACAATGTCACAGCAGATGAGACAACTGGCAACTATTCAGTCTCAACCTAATTAAACTTCAAGCCCAGCCTAATTAATCATATAAAGTTATAATTTAAATCTCTGTAACATAGAGAACTTTATTACATGGCTCTACTGCAACCTTTTAAACCTTGGACAAAAGTAGAAGACTTATTAGATAACTATGATTCATTTGAAGCTGCATTCAAAGAAAATGAAAGCATTATAGCAAATATCAACATATTTCCAACAATACAAAGAAATGTTGGACAATGAACGCCAACAAAAGGAAGAAACTCAAGCTCAACTAGATAAAGACACTGCTCAGGGCAATCAAACCTCCGTTGCAGGAAGCCAAGAACCACTAGGAGAACCACTTATTCTAAATGAAGCATAAATAGCCATGACTGAGGAAGAAACTACCATGTACCAATCTAAATAATCTGAAGAAGACATGTCACTGCTGAAATCACAGCTAAATGATGGACAACTCACCATATATCTTAAAGTCACTGAAGAAATTGAACATGCTTTTAAACATGAAACTAAAACAAGTAGCTGTAAAAATTATAAACCTCTGTGCCTCTATATAAGTGGTGAAGCTGGTTCTGGTAAAAATTCTTAACAAAAATAATGAACACATTTCTTCCAAACTAAAACTTGGGAGGTGAAACTTTACACCGACTACAGCTCCTCCCAGTAAAACACCAAAACAATAAGAATGCTACAAAGTATCAGCAGACACTGCTACTGGAGTATGCAGAATTCTGAAACAAATGAAAGTGCCCTGAAATATGTAGTAAGCATGGTTTCCAACCTTATGTTCGCTTTAATTCACCTCAGAATGCAAGAAGTCCTAAAAACCAACTACAAAGAACTGTTTGGTGGAAAACACGTTATTGTTTTCGAAGACCTCCTACAGTTAGCAATAGTAAAATGTCAACCTATTTTCAAAACATTAGGACACAAACAATGCCGTAACACATTCAGCAGCATTCAAAATGTAAATCTCTGGCAACATTTTCACTATAGAGAACTAACTCAAAACATGCATCAGTCAGAAGACTTCACCTATGCTAACATTTTGCATTAGAACTGGTCTGCTTACTAAAGATTCAAAATCCATGAGCTATATGGGTAAAACATATCTGCTCCTGATTTCATATTATAAAATCCATGTCCTTAATGCCAACCCTTGCAAGCTGTAGTCAATTCAACGAGGCAATTTAAAAAAAAGTAATGCAACCCATACCTCATATCAGCTCCACAGACAGACTAGAAGTGCACGCCATGACACTCCCTATGTGTCATGTAGGGTATTTTGTGGAGATTTGGGGCCTGACGGTATTTTATTACCGCCGAAAAATAACTTAGCAATAATCACTCTTTGTATTCAGATTGGGCCATGTACAACAATAATACAGTGAACATGCATTATTTCAGCACCCAGGCATGCATATTTGGTATGCGTGGGTGGTAGGCGCGGTTGGTGGTATTTTGGTGAGCATAATTCCCTTGTTTTATTTGTGGCCCCAATGTCCAGAATCCCTTATCTTTGCTTAGATTTTTCGTGTGATCACTAGAGAGACCTCAGACCTACATTTTAGGAATACCACATTTTTCAGTGATAGTGTTGGTGTGCCACCATGGGCGAACTCACTGACTTATTTACGACAGAGAGCTATATATGGTAGTCTTGTGGTAATTTCCACTACCTTATATACGGTAGTGAGCTATGTTCAGAGAGTCTTTCTTCCCGTTGGCTCATGTACCTCCAACAAGCTATGCTACAGTCACTCACAATTATTCATACTGATTCTGACATGCACACATCTGTCTTAAAATGACCATTGCACTGTTTAAAAATCTCCCCACATCATCGGCATTGTAATGGTAAATAGTAAATACACCACCCGTCTGTTTTCAAATATTTTTCTGTATTATAAAAGTTGCATTTAAACACGATCTCATTCTTTACAGAAATAAATAAAATGGTACAGTAAAAGCATTGTCTATGACACACTGCAAAGAGAGTGGCGGAGAACAGAACTCAAATTGCAACATTGGTATTTGATTAAGACACGCACAGGAAGCCCCTTTCCTACACTGACTGCATATTTTCGTGCACACACGGCTCCCACGCTTATGTAATTACCTTATCTGTTCAAAGTTTTCTTCAGCTGTTCTCCTTCGGAATGTGGTTCCCTTGAAGATTAACCCCAGTAAAAGGATCGCCTTTCCTTTTCAAACCGGGGTCATTGCCTGGAATTCTCAGCTTTTGCAGATAGGAATGCCTCCAACCAGGAAAAGGACTTCCTCCCAGCTCTGCCAAATATTGACTGTAGCAGGACGCAGGAATCTGCATTCAGTCAGGAGTCCCACAGCCAGGTCTTCTCCCCAGTAGTGCAGAAAAAATGTCTCCCTGTCTTTTTCCCCGATACTGCCCACTAAAACTTTCATCTCAGCCCTCTGTATGACGTGTCCCAATGAAATCCATCATCTCTCATCCTCCTACTCTCAACAATAGCTTCGCTTATACATTTGCAATTGTTGCAAATCTGACTTCCTTCTTCCTGCAGTTACTGTGCACAAAAACACGGAGAAACAGGCAGAGAAGAGAAGAAAAAAAATCTGCACACACATTTAAATGGCTTTCAGAGTATGCCTAATTCTGCAGTGGAGAACACATTTTATTAGTGGGTTATGTTAAATAAGGTTTTATTAGTCAGGTTAATGGTTAATAGGTTAGCTGTTAATTTTCAAATGTGTCTCTCGCACCATAGGCATTTCAGGTGAAAAATAGTGTGCATTTTTAAATGGGCACGTGTGCTTTTAACTGTAAAAATAGATTTGCATCTTATATGTTAAAATCGTTTTTGACTGAATGGCCTGTCTTTCCTTGTTAATCTGGTAACCCATATAGCAATGCACCGCACCCTTGTGGTGGTGCTGCAAAAAAAAAATGTGCTACTTGTGCAGTAGTGCTGTACTCTGTGCTGTTTGCTACCTGTGCAGTAGTGCTGTACTCTGTGCTGTTTGCTACCTGTGCAGTAGTGCTGTACTCTGTACTGTTTGCTACCTGTGCAGTAGTGCTGTACTCTGTACTGTAACACGCCAAATATCCTTACATATACCCTCCTTTTGTTTTTAGAACTTGGCTATAATCCAAGCCAATTCCTAAAAACAACTTGTTCTTTTTTTTTTTTTTTACAATATAGCAATCCAACAAAATGAATATTCATGTGCATCAATTAAAATTTGCAATCAACATTTCATCTGAGTCCATCAGTTCATAAAATGTTCCACATTTGCCTTCTCAGTGGAAGTGGCATTACTTTAAGTTTAAATTTTCCAAGTCAATTAAAAACAACGAAATAAAACAACTAACTAAAACAAATAATTAATATAACAAATTAAAATAAATAATTAAAATAATAAATACGTGGAACTTCATATGCCGGAACTTCTGTTTTGTCTCTTTTGGTATGTCCCGACCAGCGATGTTATTCGGTTCATTCGAGTATTCTTTCATCTTGGCAATCTTGAATCCACAGTAGTCATCTCTTTTGGCATTCCGGTTATTTTGTCTTCACCTCCACCTGGAGGCAGGCATCTTTTGGTCTTCATCCAGGGGACTCCATCGTCTCTCCCGTGGGCTCTGATCTCGGAACCTCCGATCAAATAATGTTAATTGTCTAAATCAAAATAGAAAATAAACAAATTAAGTACATATCATAATACTAACTTCATCCTTTTGCCAAAAATAAAACATGCTTGGTAAAAATATTTCATTTTTTTTTTCTGAAATTAAACACAAGTTAAAAGAAAACAAGCAGATATTCAATATTTAACACACTTTCTCTCTGCACACCAACCATGAGCTTCCATTATATGTGCATTTATTTGTTTATTTATTTATTTATATTTATTTTATATTATATTTTACATATACTACAGTGTTTATGTGCCATCATAACAATCAACTTTTTTTTTTAACTTCTTTGTCACTGCCTCCTGATTGTACCCATTTATTTTCTCTTTTTGTGTTCAAGGGATTTTATCTGTTTCTACATGCTCAAGCCGCCTGATCTCATGTCTGGGATGGCATGGTTTGATTTGATTTACATGGACAAACTGCTCTATTGCAGTTTCACCTTCATTTTTCAAAATTTTATACACTACAGGAGAGACCTTATCTATAATCCGAAATGGCCCCTGCCAGGCTGCTAGAAATTTAGAATTTTTCTGTTTACTTTTTCCAAAATGAAACTTGTACACCTGATCCCCTACACTGTATCCCTTTGCTGATGTCTTTTTATCATAATATGACTTTGCACTGTCAGCAGCTCTTTCCAGATTGCTCTGCACAAAAGCAAATGCATGTTGCAAATGCCTCCTCAGTTCATCAATATATTCATGAACTGTGGATGCACTCACTAGAGTTTGCTCATGTGTTCTGTATAGTAGGTGTTGTGGTAACACCATTTTCCTACCTGTTAAGACCTCATGGGGGCTAACACCTGTTGCTTTGGCAGGAGTCGACCTGATTGCCATCAGAACCAACGGTAAACGTAAATCCCAGCTGGAACCTGCATCTGCCACAAATTTCTTTAACATATCCACAACAGACCTATTGCTTCTTTCAACTGTACCTGAAGACGCCGCCCGATATGCGATATGAAGTTTCCTTTTCACACCTAGTATTTGCCATACTTTACTCATTAGAGTACTTGTGAAATGACTTCCTCTGTCTGACTCAATTCTTTGTGGCAACCCAAACCTTGAGAACACATGGTTCACCAGCAATGTGGCTGCTGTTTGCGCACTACAATCTGGTGCAGGAATGCATTCAATCCACTTTGACATCAAACATACCACACTCAAAATATAACGGTGTCCCCTGCTCGACCTTTTTAAAGGACCTACATAGTCTATTTGCAAATCTGACCATGGGAGAGTTAGGCCTCTTTTCATCAATGGTGCTCTATGCATTGGTGAAGCAGGTTTAAATTGGGCGCATACTAGACATCCTCTAGTATATAATTCCACATCTTGGGACATATGTGGCCAGTAAGCATAATCTTTTAATATTTCTAATGTTTTTTGTGAACCTCTATGGCCTGCAGTTATGGCATCATGTGCATGGTGTAGCATCAGTCCTCTGAATGAAAGGGGTACTACCCACTGTATTTGTCCTGTTATGGACTCTCCAATCATGAGTCCATCCTGTAATCTAATTCGTGTTTTGTTCTTTAATAACACCCTCAGCTCTTCTTTTCCCATACAATCATTTTCTGTTAAAGGATTTTGTTCAGGATCTATCAAATGATTATAATATATTCCCAAAATTTGATCATTCTTTTGTGCCTCAATCAAATCTTGGTCTGGCGTGTCATGACTCCACTGCACCACCGGTTGATCTACCTCCTTTGGTGCTTTAGAACGTGTGACTGCATCAATTTGTATTTCACCCATTAAATAATCAATAGGTAGCAATTCTCCCATCACAGCCCCAATCTTAGCCAGGTGGTCTGCCTTATCATTTCCCTCCTTATCCTCTCCTGGTGTTTTTAAATGCCCACGAATTTTTCTCCAGTATATTGTTAAATTATTTTCTGACACCAATTTGTCTATGGCTTGTATCATTTTTCCATGTTTAAGTGGCTTTTTGTTGCATGTAACCATGCCTCTTGCTTTCCAACCAGGCAAATACTCCACAAAGCTATTCCGTGCATAGTCAGAATCAGTCACCAGGACAATTTCACTGAACTTTTTATCAACTGCAGTAGCAATTGCTTTATAGATGGCTGCCAATTCCGCCACCTGACTGCTCCTATCTCCAATCCTCATCTCTATACTGGGAACGCCTTCACATTTCAACCAGACATTTCCTGTTCCTGCCACTAATTGTTTACTACTGTCATTTTCAATGTGAAAAGCACAACCATCCACATATACAGTTGGCAAATCCTTGCATGTTTTTTCATCAAAAGCTTTGTGTGGTGATTGTTCAAATTCCTGCAAACTAGTTTCCACTTCCATTTCATTTGGTATTTGTTCAGCTGCACAGTCATGTAAGTCAGCTAACCCTTGAGCAATTGGGCTCTTTTTATTTTGTCCATATCTCACTTCTACGGGAAAACCTTGTAATGCCAGCGTCCACGAAGTGATTCTGGATTGCGCTAGATTGCCTGATCTAATCCTTTTACTCTCTAAAAATTGCAAAGGTTGATGATTTGTTTCAATAATCACCTTTTCTCCCTGAACAATGGGGCGGAAATGTTGTAGCGCCCACACAGTGGTTAATAGGGCCTTTTCACATTCATTAAATTTCATTTCAACTTGGGAAAATGCCTTACTTGCATATGCAATGGTTTTGTGATTCAAATCGTGTTTTTGTGATAATACTGCTGACATACAATGTTCAGAAAAACCTATTTCTATAAAGAAATCCCTGTCCTTTATGGGGTATGCTAAACATGGTGCCTTTACAAGACATTCCTTCAATCTAGCCACTGCATCAGACTGCTCTCTTTCCCATCTCCAGGGAGTATTTAGTTTAAGCAGTTTAGTCAATGGTTGAGTGATTTCTGCATAATTCTCAATGAACTTTCTGTTATAGCCTGTCATCCCTAATAAACTTTTTACTCCTTTCACATTTTTAGGATCTTTTAATCTTTGTATGGCCTCTATTTTCTTCCTTTGTGGATTTAGCCCACGTTCAGTCACTTCATGCCCTAGAAAGTTCACTTTTTTCTTGCACCATTGTGCTTTTTGCAAAGATACTTTGGCGCCTGCTTTCTGCAATTGGCCAAGTACATGTCTTATTTCATCAAAATGGCTTTTCAGGCTTTCATTTTTTATCAGGACATCATCCACATAAACTATTGTTCCTCTTTCCGCTGCATCCGGCATGGCCTTTCTCAAAAATATGCCAAATTCACTCCCACTATTGATGTACCCGAACGGAGCTCTAAGCCAGGCATATTGAGTCCTGTCAAATGTAAAGGAAAATAAGTGTTGTATCTCCTCTGCCAATGGCACACACCAATATCCAGATGTGAGATCTAACGTGGTAAATACATTTGAACCATGTATCTGAGCTAGGCCCTGATCAATGAATGGTAGTGGCCATCTAGATACTGGTACTCTTTTATTTAACTCTCTTAAGTCTGCACACAGCCGCCATTGACCATTTGGCTTTAACACACCTAAAATAGGCGTATTGGATGTGCTATGAATGGGCCTGATTATTCCCCGTGATTCCAAATTTTTAATAATCTCTGCCAATGATTCTAAACATGCCAGCGGTAGTCTATACTGGCGTACAAACACTGGATTCCTGCTACAACCTTCTGGTAGTGTGGCCACATGTAAATCAGTTAAACCACAATCATAAGCATCTTTTGCAAATACATCCTTAAACTCCATAAATATTTCCCTCAGGTCGTCTCTATCCTTATCGCTGTCACATGCATCCGCTAAGGAGATCTGCTCTTCTACCATTCTGGAAAATTCTGGAAACTCTTCTGGTAAAGGAATCTCAGCGCTTTCCTCTAACTGTGTGGCTGTGTCTTTTTGTAGAGCTGCCACTTTTAAATATTTTGGCATATCAGCTTCCACTTCAATGGGCTGATTTCCTGTTTCATTTTCATTTAAATTAAATATTATGCAATCCTCTTGATGGCAGCACACTGTCTCATTTGAATCATAAGGATACACAGAATGAATTTTAAATATTCCTTTGGGCTGAGAGTCCAGGTGTTCTGGCAACTCGCCCTTGGCATCTACATATTTTTCAGGAATATTCCCAATCACCATGTTATTTAAATCTGCCGTATAATGTGATTTTTGTATGGCCATTCCTAATGGGGAGTTTTCCTCTAAATGAATATCCTGACAACCTTTATTATTTACCATGATTTTTACAGATCCCTCACCAATGTCTACCAATGGAATGTATTCATAATCCAGGCCTTGCTGTTTTATGGATTCATTCAGGCATACAAATGCATCAGAGCCTTTCATCTGCTGCCCATTTTTGCATTTCAGTGTTATTGCAAACTGTTTTGTAAATGCAGGAATAATAGTATCTTTCCTTATTTGTAATTCGACTGCATAAGGAACCAGTTGTGCACAATGATAAGCCCTTCTTTTGTCTTCAAATTCAGGTGCCGGACCACCTAGGCGTGACCATATTTTTTGATTAAGGAAATCTAACACCATGCACATTCTGTGCATGATGTCATTGCCCATGTAAAATTCATTTTGTGCTCCACTCACTATCCATACATTATGGTAAATTGTTTTCTGCCCAATGCTAATTTTAAGCATGCATCTGCCTGCAATTCGGTTTTCAAAGTCTGGACTGTCCAACCCAGAAACATATTGGTTTTTAATCCGAAATTTTGGGATTTCTTCCCTCTCCATAATTTTTTGCAACAATTTCTCATTAATGAAACTCCTTTCATGTTCAAGTGCTAAAGTGGCTTTTATTGTTTTAAGATAATCATTTATACCAACATGAACCCATGGTTGCTCATCTTCCATGTGTATTTCTGCCAGAGTGGTAATGTGTTTTTCTGAATCTGTTTTAGGAGCAATATTCTGTTTGCATGTTTTCTCTTTTAAATAGAAACGTAATGTGTGCTCATCTATGGCAGCCTGCCAATCTTTCCTTGGGTCCAAGTATATTTGTACAGGTAGTTTTTCATTGTCGCTCTGCATTTTGTCTTGACACATTAATATAACAGTGACACTAGGTATGCAGCTATTCTGGAGATATACCTCCACAGTATCATTTGTTTTGGCAACGGTGTGACATTCATTTATATTGCTGTTTTGTGATTTTAGTTTCTTAGGCCTCAATGGTTTTTTGGTTAAGGACCACAGCACTCCATTCACCCCATCTATGAGAGGAGACAATCTTTTCAGGCAATCTGTCCCCATCAGAAATGGAATTTCACAAATAGATGTGATCAATACCTCTTGTTTCATTCTGTGCTTTCCTATTTTTATGTCAACCTCAGTTACACCTATGATGGGCACCTCCTCCCCATTAAAGTTATGCACTGGGCCTTGATTTGCCTTCACTGTGATCTGACTCTGTGGAGGCCTCTCTTCATTGATGCTCTTTACCAGCTCCTTGGACATAATTGTGGCCTGTGCGCCAGTGTCAATCATAGCGAAGGTGTGGCATTTTTCTTCTACAGTGATGGGTGCATAATATCTGTCCTCAACTTCCTCTAATACACATGAGAAATGTGAATTCTTACTGATTTCAGGGCTCACCTTTCTCAGATCTTTTTCACTTTTGGCTAAGCACATTGGTAAATGAAAATACATTTTTCCCTCCTTTTTACCCATTTCTGTGCGAGATATTTTATTCATTTCTCCATGTTCAGAGGTTTTTTGGAGTGTGGCCACTGTTCGCCCATCCATCTGGGTAACATCAGAGACCACATTACAACCTTCCAACTGAACATGTGTAACAACATCATTCAGCAATTTGTCATTTTTTAATTCTGTGCATTTGTGATCATTTAGTGTAATACCAGCCCTTTCAGCCTCTTCAAAAATATGTGGCTCAAAGAATTCTTCAGATGATTGACTTGTACCCTCCTTGTGAGTATTTCCTTTTTCTGTCTGTGTTTGGTCATTGTTTTGCTTGCCCAGGGAAGGAGCTATGGCATCCCCACTTACTCCCTGTTCACTGGTATTCCCCATGCATGAGTCATTTTTCTTAAATCTGTTCCTTTGTTCTTTTGGAATTCCTAATGTTTCTTTTTCATTTGTGCAAATCTTTACTGTTTTATTTAGCTCTAAGTTAAACCGTACCTCTTTTTTAGAAATATTTGCACTTTCTATCACAATTTCATTTACTGGTACTTTCATTTTTAATCCATTAGGCATCTCAGAGTCGTTATGCAAAATTATATCAGAGCAATCTGTCATTTTGGCACTGCGATTACCATGAGTACTTAGTCACTTTTCGGAAGCCCCCCGGTCATTGCTATGGCCATCAGCCCCTTCTTTGGAAGGTTGTTTTTGCGCTGTATAGAGCTTTCCTATTTGCTCAGCTAACATTTTCACTTGGGCCTCAAGGCACTGGAACCTTTCCATCTCTCTAGGATCCTCTTTCTGTGGCCTAGGTCGATATTGGTTGTTTTCCCCCTGATTGGATCTATTCTGATACCTCTCAGGTGATTGATGTCGGTTGGGATGGTTTCTGAACTCTTGATTCATTTGTGGAGGGGAGCGGGTTGCACCCATCCTTTGATTATAGTCCCCTGGTGGGGAATCATTGTACTGGCGTGGATTGTAGTTCACGTTTTGCCTCATGTCCTGTCTCTCAGATTGTGGGTACTGGCCCCTATGTTGATTTCCACATATCGGGGCCTATCCTGATTACCATATATCATGGTGTTGGGATCAAACCTACTCTGTGTCCCCAATGACTGGTAGGGACCATCATTTCTTTGATCTTGATTTTGTCTCTGGTTATTGTTCATACCTGCCATATCAGGCCGATATTCTACCCGGGGTCTATCCCCTAAATATCTAGGGCTGATGTAGCTCTCTCTATTACTAGGATCATGTGTTTGGAACATTGGTACAGGAAATGGCGATCTTTGTTGATTACCCCTTTGTTCAGGTGTCACATTATTTTTACCTTGGCTTTGAGCAGACTCAAGGGACATTTTGGCTGACCTGATTTCCATTACTGTGGCTGAGGGTTCTTTAGATTTAGGCCTGGTATCTTTCATTTTATCACTTTCTCTACCCTGACAATAGAGTACCTCATATAGCTTTGTGCTTTGATGTACAATCCATTCAAGGGACTTGTCACGGTCAAATTCACGGACCAATTGGGATATGATGTCTTTCTGTAGCCCATAGAAGTATGCCGTTTTAAACTCATTGGAATTTGAGTCAAAAGATACATCAAAGCGAGAGAATGCTCTTTTTAAGTCTTGTAAAAATTGGCGAGGGGATGTATTAGGTCCAGCAGTAATTGTGTACGCGACTTTCTTTGCCTCCTGCAATGACTGAAAAGGAGAAAAATGACGCCTAATTTCTTTTTCAAACTCCAGCCATGTCATATTCTGCTGTTCATTTAATCCCCTTATGATGCTGGCCGTCGGGGCATCTAAAATTAAATGAAAATATTGTCTGTACTGTTCCTTAGGTATCTGGAGTGCTTTAAAAATGTCATGTACCGCTTCTAAGTGATCCTCAATGCAGCATTCACCTCCCTTTTTAAATGGTTTGATCAGGGCTTTAATGGATTTCATTATTTTTATGGGGCTACTTGTTGCAATACATGGAATTGCACTATTTTGTGAGTCAATCCTGTTTTCAGGTGTATGAGATTGGTGACTTCCCCCAATGGGAGTATCAAATCCCCCAAGGGCGCTGCAACCAAGTTCAGTCACCGGCCCAGCCACTGTAGCACTAGCTCTTTGGGCATAGCTAGAATTCACCTCCACTCCATTGAATGTGGTGCCCTGCCGCCTCTCCTGGGACCTGGGAATGCACATTTGCTGTTCTAAGTCCTTACACTTTTTAAGGAGTCTGGTTGCTTCATTTTGCAAATAATTATTTTCATCATTCATTTTATTAATCACCTCCTGCATATCGCACATTTGCATTTGGCATTCATTGAACTCTTTATTTCTCTTGTCTCTTTCTTGAATCATTTTAATCATTTCTTGTTCTGCACTCTGGAGATCACCTTCTTTTTCGCAATGTTCTTTTTGTAAAATCTGCATTTCTGAAACAACCTCATCTTTATCCTGCCTAATGTGATCCACTAAGGCTTTTAAGTGTGCCAATTCTTGCTCACTATCTTCAAATTGTTTCTTGCTTTTGGATAACTGAGTATCAAAGTCTCTGCATTTTAATTGCATGTCTTTTTGGCATACATCCAATTCTGCTCTCAACATTTCATGATTTTTACTTGCCCCCTCTAATTCAGTCTTTAACCTGTTAATTAGCTGAGTATCATTCTCTTGCATTCGCAGGGACTTGTTTAAAATAAACCATATTTTGCCGCACAGCCGTATTAAACAGTCTTTCTCTGCACTTTTATCGGCTGCATTCAATAATCTTGTAAGGCAGACCTGAATTATGCTGCCTTCTGCAAAAATATTGTCTAGTTTTTCTTTCTGCACCTCACCCTGAATGCGGTTACTCCATTCTAACGTGCTATTCGAAGACCAATTCCCATGTGCAAATAACTTTGCCTCTAAATATTGCACTAGATCTGAGAATGTGGTTTCCCTTTGTGACATTCTGAAATTCGTTTTTAGTGGCACACTGCTATTATAAAATGGGTTCCCTTTAATGTGCAAATGGCAGTGTGAGACACGCTTGCCACGCCCAGTAGGTACTCTATGATCACTTTCCCGGCCTGCAACGCACCATAAATATGTAGGGTATTTTGAGGAGATTTGGGGCCTGACGGTATTTTATTACCGCCGAAAAATAACTTAGCAATAATCACTCTTTGTATTCAGATTGGGCCATGTACAACAATAATACAGTGAACATGCATTATTTCAGCACCCAGGCATGCATATTTGGTATGCGTGGGTGGTAGGCGCGGTTGGTGGTATTTTGGTGAGCATAATTCCCTTGTTTTATTTGTGGCCCCAATGTCCAGAATCCCTTATCTTTGCTTAGATTTTTCGTGTGATCACTAGAGAGACCTCAGACCTACATTTTAGGAATACCACATTTTTCAGTGATAGTGTTGGTGTGCCACCATGGGCGAACTCACTGACTTATTTACGACAGAGAGCTATATATGGTAGTCTTGTGGTAATTTCCACTACCTTATATACGGTAGTGAGCTATGTTCAGAGAGTCTCTCTTCCCGTTGGCTCATGTACCTCCAACAAGCTATGCTACAGTAACTCACAATTATTCATACTGATTCTGACATGCACACATCTGTCTTAAAATGACCATTGCACTGTTTAAAAATCTCCCCACATCATCGGCATTGTAATGGTAAATAGTAAATACACCACCCGTCTGTTTTCAAATATTTTTCTGTATTATAAAAGTTGCATTTAAACACGATCTCATTCTTTACAGAAATAAATAAAATGGTACAGTAAAAGCATTGTCTATGACACACTGCAAAGAGAGTGGCGGAGAACAGAACTCAAATTGCAACATTGGTATTTGATTAAGACACGCACAGGAATCCCCTTTCCTACACTGACTGCATATTTTCGTGCACACACGGCTCCCACGCTTATGTAATTACCTTATCTGTTCAAAGTTTTCTTCAGCTGTTCTCCTTCGGAATGTGGTTCCCTTGAAGATTAACCCCAGTAAAAGGATCGCCTTTCCTTTTCAAACCGGGGTCATTGCCTGGAATTCTCAGCTTTTGCAGATAGGAATGCCTCCAACCAGGAAAAGGTCTTCCTCCCAGCTCTGCCAAATCTTGACTGTAGCAGGACGCAGGAACCTGCATTCAGTCAGGAGTCCCACAGCCAGGTCTTCTCCCCAGTAGTGCAGAAAAAATGTCTCCCTGTCTTTTTCCCCGATACTGCCCACTAAAACTTTCATCTCAGCCCTCTGTATGACGTGTCCCAATGAAATCCATCATCTCTCATCCTCCTACTCTCAACAATAGCTTCGCTTATACATTTGCAATTGTTGTAAATCTGACTTCCTTCTTCCTGCAGTTACTGTGCACAAAAACACGGAGAAACAGGCAGAGAAGAGAAGAAAAAAAATCTGCACACACATTTAAATGGCTTTCAGAGTATGCCTAATTCTGCAGTGGAGAACACATTTTATTAGTGGGTTATGTTAAATAAGGTTTTATTAGTCAGGTTAATGGTTAATAGGTTAGCTGTTAATTTTCAAATGTGTCTCTCGCACCATAGGCATTTCAGGTGAAAAATAGTGTGCATTTTTAAATGGGCACGTGTGCTTTTAACTGTAAAAATAGATTTGCATCTTATATGTTAAAATCGTTTTTGACTGAATGGCCTGTCTTTCGTTGTTAATCTGGTAACCCATATAGCAATGCACCGCACCCTTGTGGTGGTGCTGCAAAAAAAAAAATGTGCTACTTGTGCAGTAGTGCTGTACTCTGTGCTGTTTGCTACCTGTGCAGTAGTGCTGTACTCTGTGCTGTTTGCTACCTGTGCAGTAGTGCTGTACTCTGTACTGTTTGCTACCTGTGCAGTAGTGCTGTACTCTGTACTGTAACACGCCAAATATCCTTACAGTCAACAAGCAACAGCATGACTAAATAGCTAAGAAAAATGTACCTCCAACAGAACTGGATTATAAGAAGTATTACATCTGTGTCTAAACTGCATAGTAATTCTAAAATGTGACCTTGACATAGAACAAGGTTTAGTCAATGGAGCAATCAGTAACGTGTTTGGCTTCCAAAATTACCCATACAATGGCACATTTCTTTCTTTTCAAAAACATGTACGTATGCAGAGATGAATTCTCTCTCTCTTGCATAAGCTTTCATTATTAAAAAATCGCAAGGTCTAACCCTAGATCAAGAATTGATTGACATTGACAGCACAGTCTTTAGAGAAGGTATGTGTTAAGTAGCACATTCACGTATGTGTACACTTAATAGTCTATTTCTAGTTAACTTTGATGCAAACAAAGTAAACACTGACATTCCTTGCATCCTAGAATACAACAGACTATGTGCACTGTACACGCCATCTACATATGTACCCTGTACTTCAAAAACAGAAACCTTTAAAATGACAAGTAATACAAACTGAAACTACTGATCTCCCAACAATACCACTAAAAAAACAATGACCAACTCCTTCTGCATCAAACAATACAATGGCAAAATTGTTAAGTACAAAGTCAACTGCACGTCTATCAGAAAAGAAAGGCGCAAATGTCTCTTCTCCAGAAAGATCTGCAGGCCCATCAAACGATCCACAAACAGAACTCTATGGTCCATTTAAATTCAGCAATACAACTGGAGTAAATGGTCATGCTAATGTGACAATGAATCTTCTCTTTCAATTGCCACCAATTGTTCACAACATTTACTTAAATGGCTCAGACCACTTGTGCTTGCAAATGCTCCTCCTTCATAGAAATACCACCAATATTCCTGACAACACTTACAGTGTCTCAGGTATAAGACAAGAATTGGACTACTGTGCAGGAATAGTAAAATGTGCAATAAGGACACAGGAAGATCCACAATAATTACTAATGTACTTACTACAAGTACCGGAAAAGAAAAACATCCCTATAAATTAAATCTTCCAGATTTCATACACGTGGAAACATACATGCACTCTCTGCAACCATGTTCCACAAGAAAACATCCCTAATGAACCATTTATATGTATACATACCACATTCCAAATCCATTCCATTTCATCAGCTTCTGCAGAATGCAAATCATAGCCTATTATGCCCTTTCTGCAAATCATACAATCATTTCACCATAAAAATCAACTTACATAATTAATATGTCATACTAATGCTTCTAAGGTACAATGCAAATGGTACCAAAAATAACTGAAAGCGTACAGGCTTCACACACAGCCAAGTATCTCTTGGAAAGAAAACCTTCACAGCAGTAGGTATAGTATACCACACTGATGCCACAACCACATCAGAGCACTACACTGCACATTTTTTTAAAAAAGAAGTGGTTGATTTGAATGTAACACTATCTCAGTTACTCCAAACATAGGTTATCAGCAAATTTAACAAATGCCTACTTAATATTCTTTCAACCCATATTTAGTCAATAAACAATAGCACTATTGACAGAACTACAGCCACAACACTACAATAGTACTTTGGAAAGTCAATCTAGTTAGAATATGCCAACAGGTATCTAACTACTTGAAAAATACCCTTCATTCCAAATCACATCAAATAAGCATCTCAATTCCTATATGACAAAGCATCTTCTCACCTCTAATGTAGTTAGAATACGCCAACAGGCATCTAAATACAACAAGCATCTCCTTAATCACAACATACTTCAAACAAACATACTATCACCCTTACACTCACATAACTGTAATCATTTTTTTAAATCCAGTACAGATTTTTTTCCCAATGATTCTTTAATACGAAAACAACAGCAGTTTTCATACACTAATGTTGGACCAAACATAGTACTTACAATGTACTCTTATGAGCTTCTAAAAAATGTATATTGTAAAATTGTATACAACTACAGCTTTTAAACTATCCTGCTTAACAAACTGTAGTTACTTGTCCATAGAAAATAGACCAGAGATTCTAGCTTTAATGCTATAAAACTAAGTAGCCATAGCAATTTCAATCAAATACATATTCTATGAGGGCTATCCTCAATTGTACTACAATCATAAGTACCATATACAGTTAAATTACATCATTCATCCATATTACAAACACTTTGTCCTCCCACTACAATACCTAAAATTACTATACACATTACTACTCTGGTCATTCTGGCCAAACTCCTACTACATTACCTATAATTACTACACACATATTGGTTACTGTGGTGACCGTGGTCAGTTGCCAGATTCTGGCCACTGGCAACAACCCCCAGAATACAATTAACTATATAACCATACACCATCAACTAATGAAACTCACCCTAACCCCCCTGCAATCACTACATTACCTATAATTACTATACTCACAATATATGTATTCAATTTTAAAAATTCTCATTGTCAGTAAAAATAAAAACCCACCTAGAAATGTCAATGAACAAAAACAAGTGGCCCAGAGATATGATGTTATCAGTGATGTCAACAATGGCATTTGTGATTTCATTGTTCATGTACTGGATGTTTTTCTTAGCAGTGCCTAGTGGTGGCGCGAGTTATGGTT
Organism: Ambystoma mexicanum; assembly: GCF_040938575.1. Taxonomy (NCBI): domain Eukaryota; kingdom Metazoa; phylum Chordata; class Amphibia; order Caudata; family Ambystomatidae; genus Ambystoma; species Ambystoma mexicanum. The sequence goes on along the minus strand of NC_090930.1, from coordinate 1,243,651,056 downwards.
GCTTAGCTTATCATAACAGGTGAATTTGTGGGTTTTTTTGTTTTTACTTGTAGCCATAAAGTCCCTTTAACAACGTTTTTCAATGAATGGCATAGCCTTATTAGTGCAACTTAACTATAACGTCTCTTTAATCAAGTTTTTTAAGTGAATTTTGTGGGTTTTTAACAGCGCACCCTAATTTGCTACAACCTACTAACATCATACTTACCCCAATACAGCAACATTGTTCTCCAATGTATAAAATGTCACCTTAAAACCCTGTTCTTCCCCACATTCTAGCATGATTTGTAATCCTTCTATGCCCTTTTTGCAACTTTTTCTACTATGTTTGTATTTTTTGATGTTTGCAAAAAGCTGATGTCATTGCTGACTTTTCTGACACTGTCATGTGACCACGTACACGTGCACAGCATGATGACATGTCCGTGAATGCATGCGCAATTTGAGAACAGCTCAGAACTGCATTTTTCAGCTCAACTAGGATCTTTGAAGCTCAAAATACACCCTTGCACAGCTCCTACACCTATTCTTACTCATTATCCAACAACAATCTAGCACATAGCACATTCTTGGAAGACTGTTAGGAAAACTGCTATTTATCTTAAAAAATGGCATCGGCTATTGCCATCCCTCCTCCAATCCAGACAATCAAGAAGACCAGGAAAATGAGGTAGAAGATGTGCCTACCTCTAGCACCCAGAAACAAATCATGGATGTGGCAATGCTTTACCACTGTTGGAAATGTACCAAAGGCTAAAGCTACCAAAGTGAAATGCACTGAGTGCATTGTAATCACTTGTGGACAACCTGGGCAGTACTCCTACAAGACCACATCCATGCACCATCACACCAAATCCAACCACGACAATGCTCTTAGAAAGGCTGTTCCTTTCTTAGGAAGTAGTAGTTTGTCTTCATCTACCTCATCTTCCTTAACCAATACTGTAACCGCACAGCCTACTTCTGAGGGACACAAAATCCCACCAGCTCCCTTGCAAGCAATAAAAGAGGCTGCTGATCCATATATTTTGAAAACAACAGAACTCTGTATATTCTGCAAAACACCACTCTGCTTTTGAAGCTGTACTCCAGGATCATGAACAGCACTCTACCTTAGATTTAACACACGCGCAATACCTTCCCCCCCTGTCCATCTGCCCCTCCATATGTGTGGTTGGTGCCCGTTCCCTCATTTCCCTCCCCACCTTACTTTCTGGCATCTCCAAATATTAAGAATTAAATAAATAAGCTTATGGACTCTATCTACTTTACTTTACTGTCTCTGCATTCCCCTTTCTAGCCCATGCCCTATTAGAAAACCCGGATTGCACATGCACACCATCACACAAAACTGCCCATCTACTCTTTTCACACATATATCCACCAATAAACTATTAAACGTCCACCCACCAACTGCCACTTAACAATGTTCTACAAATCATTTGCATCCACATTTTCCATACTTATACCACAAAATAGTACATAGTGCTCCTATACATTTTACAAATGCATTTTGCAGTGACATACATGCATAAATAAAAGGGACAGTACAAATAGACAAGTGCTCATGGGAGCCCACTAGGGAAGTGCCAAAGGATCCCAAGGTGGGAGGCCACTAGCTAACTGCTGGGGAAGAGGAGTCCCAAGGGTGGGGTACATCTTAACTGTAACGTCCCCTTAACAACGTTTTTTTCTGACAATTGAATATGTTTTCATAAGTGAAAATGTTTCATAATGTTACATCACTGTATATAAATGATTAATAATTGCTCCTTTAACATATATGAAAGTACTGTAAACCTCTTTCAACAAACATATTTTTTGCAACGCATACTTATGTGAGTCATTATCAGAAGCTCATACCCTAATAGGCAAATCAGAGTAGACAGTTGTCCTTGCCGAAGGCCTGGCCCTCTGCCCACGGCACACATGTTATATCACTATTGTTTGTACTTAAGTTTCGACAATTTCAAAAAAGTAAAACACAGGACAGATGTCCAAAAGCATCATTTCAGATCCTTGCTGATGCTGCTCGCACAGCTTTGCTGCAATCCCGTTCAGCACTCCGGGCAGCAGCCACAAACAGATTTTTTTCTCATTTAAACCTACAGCTTTGGCCATGCCGCATGCCTGCAAAATACCTGCAATCCGTGCAGCACTCCAGGCTGCAGTCACAAGCAGCTTTTCTTTCCCATTTAAACCTTCAGCTTCAGCCATGCCGTATGCCCCAATAAGTAAATCATTTAGGCATTCGTCCTTGCCAAGGGCAAGGACCATTATCCATGCACCAAACTTATATCAATATTGTTTGTGCTTACATTTGGACACTTTGAAAAAAGAAAACACAAAACAGATTTGCAAAACCATGCTTTCAGGTCCTTGCTGATGCTCCTCGCGCAGGTTTGTTGCCATTCAGTACAGCACTTCGAGCTGTAGCCACAAGCAAAATATTTCTTCCCATTCAAACCTAGGGTTCGGGCATTCTGCATGCCCCACTAATCAAATCATTGTACACCATCATCAAGTAGTTGCAGGGCGGTAGAATGGGTAGATCACTGCACTTCATCTAGCACGTTATACAGACTACCCTACTGCTGGTGATGGGGATCTTTTGTGAAGGTGCCCTTCCTTCTTCAAGTGTTAGGTTTCCAATAGGAGAGTGAGCCCTGTTCACCTCAGCACTGTGTTATTCAATAAGTAACGGTTGTTGTATTGAACCAGTCTTCAAAACCATTCCTGATGCTATATTTATTGTTAGAACTCAACCAACACGTAAGTCGACTCTCTAGATTCTTTCTCCAGGCATGTGGATTGTGGGACAGTCATTGCTGTGAGTTTTTGGAAATGAGTCCAGTATCCAATCCCAATATCATATCCCACTATGGTTGCTAATAATGGTGGTAATGATTGCAGGGTGTGGCCTGGTCACCACGTGGACACCTGATTTGGCGTGCTTGGTAATTATCTGCTGATTAGCATTGTCTCAGAGTGTATGCCGTGATAGTCACAGTGATCTGTTCATTCAATCCTGTGCAGCACTTCGGCTGTAGCCACGGACAGAATTTTTGCGAAGGGCATAATTTATTTTCCCATTCAAACCTATCCCGATTTTGAAAAACCTCAGCACATAGCCAGTCCCTGGTGGCCATTTCCACCTTAACCCCATTGCTAGTCTCTTGTGGTCATAGCCAGTGGCCATATTATCTGATTCATGGCCTCTTACCATGACAATCTGCCCACTGCCCATCGCCATAGGCCATGAATCAGTTAATCTGGCCACTGCCCATGGCCACTGGCTATACCTCAGTCGCCAATGGTATATCACTATTTTGTCTACCTAAATTATGATACTTTTAAAAAAATAACACACAGACACATTTGCATAACCATGCTGTTAAGTCCTTGCCAATGCTCCTTCCACAACTTTTCAAAAAATAAAGCATGGGTGGATTTGCAGGAAATTATCAGAATGTACATACATAAAATAGTCATATAACTTTGCTCACAGTTAACAAAATCCATTGAGACTTGGCAGAAAAAATCAAGGTTTCATCTATAATCCTTGTAACTTCTTTTGTGCACATTCGTCAAACAGCTACACCGTTATATCCCATCTAAAAATGTTGAAACCCCCCTTCCTCTAAATTGCCCCATCTCCACAAAATCCGACCAAACTTTGCAAAAACACTTAAATCTGGGTCTTACATCTGTTTGCAAACATGTGTGCAGATTAGTGAAACGGCACCAAATGTACACGCCTTAAAAATATTTTGGGACCACCCTACAATTGTGTTCCCTCTTGGCAAAACAGCACCAAACCATTCAAGGTCATGTCTAGAATAATATCACGGAATTTCATACAGTTTCATTGAGTGCGTCAAAGTTATACACCATCCAAAAACTGCTTTTCACCATCCCTTTAATGCAAAAATATATATGGATACCCCCTCAACATCTGAGATGTGTGCGAACATTACAGGATGTCCTGAATTATTTGGGGAGGTTAGGGGTGATGAAGATGAGATGTGATTTGGCCATAGAAAGCCTTTGGGCCTCATCACGACTTGGGCGGTAACGGTAACGCTATTAGCACGGGCGGTATTAGCCCTACCGCCGAACTCCCCGGCGCTAATAGCGCCGGATCACGAGTTCAGCGGTAATGTAAGTCCCCATTCCCCACTGAGCCCATTCGGGAATGCCCCATTCCCCATTGGGCTCAATGGGGAATCTTTGCGCTAATACCGCCGGCGGATTTCCCGCCGGCGGTAATAGCGTGAATTTTCGGCGGATTTCCCCCCAGCTCAGAGCTGGGGCAAAATCCGCCGAAGCCCTGATTCGGCAGACCCTTAAATCTGGCAGTAATAGCGCTACCGCCGGATTTAAGGGTTACCGCCGAAGTCGTGATGAGGCCCAAATGGTGTTTTCCACCTTTGAAGTTCGCAGATATTGTTTTATCAGTTTCATAAATGCAATGTTGTGTTTTTTAATATGTTTTTACTACATAGTTTGCGCGCTGTCCGCAAATCCAACATGGCAGCCATTTCAAAATAACTGACGCAGCTTTTCACCATCCAATCAGCAGGTGCATGCAATGTCCACCGAAATCATGCAGCCCTCCGGGCCAATCAGAGGCCTGTCCGCGGATCGAACAATGAAGTGAGTCTGCGCAACAAACTCAGATGTCACTAATTTCTTTTTACCTCATTTTTGGCTATTTAAAAAAAAAAACACTGAATGGATGTACACTAAATTTCCCAAAGCACGCTTCTGGGACCAAGCCGCCGCCGCCCCTGCTGCAAATTTGGGGAAAATCCATCCAACAGTTTGGTCTTGACTGAACCTCACCGGATTTCGCAGAATCAATCCGAGGTGGCCATATACTTTTTTTTGCAAAAAATTGTGAGGATTCGTCTATGGGGGGGAAAGTTATAAGTCTGCCAAAAAAGTGCTCTTCCTATGGGTTGAGCAACTTAACCATAACTACATGGCCACTACTGCAGGCCGTGTAATAAAAGGGAAAATGTGTGTGTGTCTGTTTGAAATGTGAAGCATACTGCCCAACATGCTACAAACCTGAACTTTGGCATGAGGATAGTTTCCTTGGTTTACACAATGTAAAATGTATAAGATATAAAGGTTTCAATTCTTTTTTTAAGCAGTTTTTTTTAAGCGGTCTGCAATGCTTACCCCTGCCATATGTGTGTGTGTGTGTGTCTGATCAAATTGTTCAGCATACTCCCCAACATGCTACACACCTGCAATTTGGCATGTGGGTAGGTTCCATGGTGTAGGCAATGTAAAAAGTATAACATATACATTTGTAGATGTTTTTCTTTTTTTCAACTGGGCTGCAATGCTAACCCCTGCCATTTATGGATCTGTGTGTGTCTGTTTGAAATGTTCAATATACTTCCCAACATCGAACACACCTGACATTTGGCATGTGGGTAGGTTCCATGGTGTAGATAATGTAAAAAGTATACAATATAAATATGTTTGATTCCACTGGGAAACCTTTTGCCACATTCTTATTGAATGAATTACAATTTTGGGTCTTTTTAGTCTGCTTTAGTCTGCATTTTAGTCTGCTTTAATCACTCAGCGCTACCAGAGGAAGCAATAGGACGTGTGACAGGTTTGTTGTTCCAATTTCAAAGTGGATTCAGACAGGGCTATTCCACAGTTTGTAACCTGGCAATCATGGATACACTACATACGAGAGCCAGGATGAAAGGTAACCACCATTGTATGCCTTTTACGTGCATTTTAAAGTCGCCTTTGATTTGATACCAAGAGACAAAATAGGGTCAAAGCTAAAGACCATGGACTGCCCTCAGGGATTGTTGTACTACCTAAAGTTATTACACCAAAATACCTATGTGTCCCTTAAACTCGATGAACAGGGGAACATGACAAGGAAAATAGTACAAAATAGAGGGGAGAAACATGGCGATTACATTGGTGCATAATTATCCTCCTAGGATTGGCCAGGCTCACTGTCCAGTTTTGGCTTACACAGACAATCTAGTGGTTCTAGACCATACATTTAGGGCTGCGTAGATCCGCAGAAGCCCTATGGACGTATGCAGACATCAATGGTCTCATAATGTACAGAGAAAAAACTCAATTGATGGTATTTGCCAACAAGAAAATTGCTCGTATTAGACTAATAGTCCGCGAATCAGAGATTATAGATGTACCTTACTATAACTATCTTGGTATCAAATTCGAAATCTGTGGCGACTACACAACCTGTAAACAATCATGAAATATTAGAGTAACCCAGGTTACAGCATTGATACACCATTTTTCGTCAAACAAAGCGGCTATACTTTTTGGGGCACACGTCAATTATACATCCAGGTTTTAGTTCCTATGATTACCTATGGATTGGAATCCCTTCTCCCTATCGATCTGAAATGGCTTTGAGTCATAGAGGGCAAATTTTGGTGAAAGATGCTAGGCCTGCCGATATGTGTGCCGATGGCCATTATCAGATTGGAGTTAGGTCTAATCTCTTTAAAAGCTAATGTTCCAAAAAAGAGGGCAGGCCTCTACCTAACAAATGTGTAACAACTCTGATATTGGTCTGCTAACAGCTATGCTCCAGGAAACATCTAAGGCAGACTCGAACTGTAGATTTAAGGAAACTATGGAAAAGCTCTATACTGATATATTCTGGACCTCCAGATGGGGGAACAATATGGCAACCATGCAACATTCACTAGCCAAGCACATAGAATTATGGAATTGGTTAGAAAAATATGCCCATTTTAGTCATCTGAAAAAATATCGGTTTGTGACATATGTATTATATACATTCAAGAGTCCTCAACGCTATCTCAACCTTTTTCCATCGAATAGGCTCAGACGATTTATTTTACTTATGAGACTAGCACAACTACCTGTTTTGACAGTAACAGGCATTATAAATAAAATTCCCAACTCAGATCGATGCTGCAGATTGTGTAAAAATCAGGACATACTAGAGACAGCTAAACAAGCATTGACTGAGTGCCCTACCATGTTAAGGACGGATGAGATTTACTATGGTGCATATGTTCATAATTTGGAAGCGATAGGAGAAATGGCCTCCTGGCTCCGAGGTATTAATACTAAGAACATCGAATTACTTACTGCAACATATAATGTATGGCTGGAGATAGCAACTCTACTGGGAATCTCTATATAAGGAAGTGGAGGATTTACTGTGCACTGTATCTACAGAGTTAGATGGAAGCTGATAAGTGAACCATGATACATTACTATGGGAAGGTGCAAGTTGAGCACAAGAATGAACTGGTGCAGGGATTTGAATGACTTGATCTGTCCCACCAATAAAATGGTCTATGGCTCCCTATTCACTAAGGAAGTGACATCAGCGGTTTGAAATCAAGTGTTAATGCCTTTACACATATATAGTTGATTAGCATACGAGTTATCAAGGGAGTTTTACTAGAACTCACTGTATAGTACTTTGCAAATGCTATGAGATGTCATTTTGAATTTATCCTATTTTAAATTGAATTCTACCTTAGTATATATGAATTATTTAGTAAAAGGAATTGTGTTACTTTATGTTCATTTATGTTTGTATGTAAATATATGTAAAGTTTATTTATAACTTAATCTATATCACATTAAATACATAAAATAAAAACATAAAAATATATACCTTTGTCTAATTTCTTTTTTGTTGTTGTAGGAATTACTGTGTGAAGCACGGGCACAACTGCTAGTCAATATGTACGCGTCAAATCTTGAAATCGCTCTTGTTATGTGTTTTTTAATAACATTGATGCAGTATATTCAGAAAATAAAGATACTTTTAAGTACATTTTCACAATTTCATAATTTTGTTTCAAGCATGTCTGTAAAAACACACCTTAAATATAAGTGCCCTTGACCTTCAGAAGCAAAAAAAAAAGCTTTGATTGAATTGTACACATGTTTTGTATGCGCCTTTAAAAAAGGTACCTTCCTGTAGAGTCAAGGTGAACTCTATTTGTACATTCATAGGCATCAAAAGATGTGTACAATTGCAGCATCAAATACGTGTGTATGTTTGTAGGGTTGGCCATAGCATTGTCTAGATTCCGTTTGTTTCCGATTCAAGAGGTTAATACAATTGATAAATGACTTTCACTGAAATGTTATTGACATGAATAAACAATCATTGGCATTCAGCAACAGCGAGTCTCTATCTTCCTTCAGGAATGGACTCTGGTTGCAGGAGTCTATACGATTTGCAAAATCACAATCAGGCTCTCCGAGCAGCCTGCACACAACCTGTGTTTTGATACGAAGCCGCTGATCTCGTCGGAGATAAAAGTAGTTGTTAGTAAACTAAGGCTTCCCTGAGCTGTGAAGAAAACCGCCAAATGGAAAAGATGATGAAGGCGCGCTGCTCTGCAACATACGGCATGAATACCGATTACAAAAACGTTCTCCATGTTTGATGAATCACTGTCATCCTGCAAGAGGTGCTGGCTCATTTCACAGGACCAGCATTGCACAGATCTGCATGCAACAACAAAAAGAAAAAAGAAAAACTGTGAACTTATATTGAGCTTGCATGCACTCATTTTGTGTTTGTTTAGGTTTATACATCATCTGGTTATAGCGAAGGTGGTTTTAATCTTTGTTAAACTCCAGTTTAACATTCATGCTATCCTTGTAAATGGAACATGCTTTCCGACTTTTAATGCTGCAAATTAATTATGATTTGGTAATGTTTCAGTAAACCAGCAGGATTCTCATAGGTTCCATGTAATAATGTTGCCACAAAAATATCGCCATGCAAAAATATTGCCCAAAAATTGGCGTTTTTTTTGTGGCGACATTATTGCATGGAACATGCGGGGGACACCCCCGCAAACCCCAAATATTATTAGAATTTTTTTAAAAAAAATGTTTTGGCCCTGTCGCCATATATATGGTCACCCAAATAATATTGCCACGACATTTTCCCGGCGATATTATTTACGGCGACCATATATGTGGCGATAATATTACCTGTTAGCAGTTGAGTGACATTGAAATGAAAAGAGAGCATCACAGGACCACTGCATTAGTGTTCCCTGTCCACTGATTGATGACCTTCAAAAACACATATTTAAATGACAAATGTCGCAAGGAAAGTGGTCCCGCTTTTCAGAGGTTGAAGGGTTCCTTGCGGTAGGCTGGGCAAATACACATGTTATGGACAGCCAACATTACACTCTGTAAATGCATTTCAATATTAGTGCAGTCCTCGGTACGTACGTCTGAAATAGCAACCAAACAAATGCAGGCGGTGGCTAGAGTCGAAAGGCTCTTCAACCTTCGAATGCAAGGAAGATAACGAATTGCATTATTGAACTTAATTTTCATATCAAAGTCAATTACACTTCAAAATGTCAATTACATAAAAGAGCGAGATGGTATTTATTAATTATGGGAAACATGGCGTAATGTTAGCCTTTCACAATCGTGGAGAGGTAAATATGAGCACAGTGATGAAGGTTGACGAGATATTTTAAACAGATTCCAAGTGGATGTAATTACTGTTACGGGAGTTAATCTAAAAAAAAATCCAACCAATTTTAGGAATTGTACTGGTCGTGGAGAAATGGCAGTGCATTCCACAGCATACTGCTTGTGATATTTCAGAAAGTCCACCCAGAAAAAAATATATCTATCTGAAATCAATGTCTAAACCATTTCTGTATTACACGGGACATGTGGTGAGCAGTTGGACATCATGGATGGTCACTTTCTCAACCCGTTCTTTGTCCACAGACACACGTTGTTTTTTCCTGTTCTGAGGGAAGCACATTTCCTATAAAGTAAGCATCGTTTTAGGGGGTGTAAAATGCAGGTGGTTTCCAATACCAAGTGGTTTTTGGATGCATGAGAGAAGGATTCTGAGAACCTCAGTGGATGGCTAGGTCCTGTGAAAGAATTAGAGAAACTTGGTGGGTGCCTGCATGCTTTGGGAAAGTTAGCGGGTGGCGGTGGACTGTGAAAGAGCCTAAGAATCTTAGTGAAAGGTTGTGCCCTGTGAAAGAGTAGAGGAACCCAGCAACTAATTGCACCATGTGTGAGAACCCAACATATGTTTTTATTTATTTATTTCAAGTTCACATTGCATTGTTATTGGATACAGTTGTAATAGCACCCCAAGCAGAGTCAGCATTGCAGACCACCGCATCATTGCCTAAATGTGACCAGAAAGGGAAGAAAATTCACAGCACAAAAACATAATTGATTACAAACCACACCATGCATCCATTGTCCAAATATTCCCTGCTACCAATTGGGCATACACCAGCCCCCGTTTCTGCGATAAACATGACAAGTGACATTACAATGCAAAAGAGTTAATTAATCCACTCAACATGGTCTCTAAGAAATCTCTAAAATGGATCCCAAACATTACGAGGACGGAGATTCTGCAGCATCAAGGAACAATCATTATTTTCCTTGTCACAACTCCAAATCAAGTCGATCCTCCATGTATGAACTGTAGGGCGGATGGCATTAGTCCATTGCAATGAGATATATCATTTCACCATAATCATGCATATAGATATAAAATACTCCACCAAGCATCCATGACCCCAACTCATCAAGTAACGTTTGATGACACTAAACGGGAGGTGCCCAAAATGCCAGACAGAGGGCGCTGATTGTATCCACATGATCAGGTTATGCCCTTTATTGCCCAGTTCTGGACCAAAAGTGTTTTGATGGTGTCTCAAATACTGTCTCTAGAGGTAGGTGGGGACCCTGTGGTTGTCTTTTTGGCAGGGTGAATGGGATTTAGCAAAACATTTGTAATTTTGTATTTTATCAACCTGAATCTGGTATTTGGCAATACCTTTTGTGTAATTGGCCCATTGAGGCCACAGCTGGCCGTCTACTTGCGACAGATAATTCCTGCTTGGGGACTGATCTGGAGGTGTGGAAGACTGTACCATCTGTTAGATAAAAGAGACAATCCTCCTGGAGCTAGCAAAATTCACCATATATTGCAGAATGGGGGCCTTAGGAGTTCTTGCAGAAACTGTGGAGTCTACACCCTGAAAGCCATGCGCATCCTATAATAATGGGACACCAGTTGAAAGTCTTGCCCCACCTAACTAACTAATTGTTCCTAAGACACATACGTACCATTTGGATACATGTTTTGGCATCCTCAACTGGGACCACATATGAACAATCCTAGCATCAGCTCATGGACCAAGGTCTCTTATTCCCCAAATTCACAATTCTGGCATATACAGAAATTTCACACATAGCTGCTTACACAGCTTTCTCCACACCCCCACTGTGCATGACGCTAGATCAAACTTGTACTTATCAAGAGAGGTCAGAGATAACAGGGCAGCGTGGAGTGAATAGGGACATCTTCTCTATACCAACATGGTGTTAAGATGAGTATCACGAGAATGTTGCGTACCTGTCTGCTTGGTTGCTGATCTTGATGTGGTAGCCAGACTGACAACAGTTGCTTGATGAGCAAGTGACACGGGGAACCAGCCTCTCCAGCACCCAAGATTGATACTGGGTGGAAGATGGACCGACTCCCAACGTCACGGGATGCACTCTCCTGATTAGCATGACGTAGGGACTGTGCAAGCACAGGCAGGAGAGGCGGAAGTTCAAGGTCCTTAGTCAGAAGATTCTTGCCAAAGGGTGAAGTCCAAAAGAGCCAATCCCAGAAGAAATGAAGCAGATGCTGAGGCCGACCCAAGTCCAAGGCTGGCCGGGGATGATCACGAGGAGAACACAGAGGCTGGTTCAATTCTGTCCACAGGAATGCGAGGAGATTGCAGGCAATAGGAAACAGGTCTTGATGGGGTTGGCCAGACAGGTGAACCAACTGATTGTCCAAAAGTCTGGGACAAAAACAGGAGAGGACTCAGGCAGGAGGAAGGAAACTGATCCAAGAGTTGGAAAACCCAAAAACCAAGGAGGGAGCCTGAAGACTGAGATGGGAACCCAAGGGAGTCCAGGAACAGGGAGAGGGAACCCACAGACAAGCTAGGGCTGGACAAGCAAATGGCCCAAGGACCCACTGGAGAGGGAGAACAGGGAGGGAATGGAGAAACCAGGGCCAGTGCTGAAGGTAGGAACAAAACAGGAAAAACTCGGGAGCCGAGCGAGCGGGCAACACGATCCGGAACAAACCGCGTAGAGACGCGACATGCTCCCGATCACGGCTCCCTTTTATGGGTCGCCGGCACCTGCGAGGCTTGAGACGCAAGCTGTCTCATTGTCGGGCGCCGGCGGACCCAAAGCGAGGCTTGGAATGCAAGCCCTTCCAATCGCAAGGGCCCAATCCATGGCGCATGCGCGGAACCGTGACCACGGTTTCCCGCGCATGCGCAGCGGAGTTCCAGCGCGGCCCCCCGATGCTCTCCCCGTGGCGGATCCCCATGCGCGAAAGCACCGGTAGACACGCCAAGAGGTGGAGGGGAAAGCGGGTGCAGAGAATCCCGGTCTCCAGGTAAGTGGCGTGACACATGGGTGAACTGTGGCAACCCTTGCATCCAGTATGATGCAAAATGTGCTTGCACTGCAAAAAATATAGTTCCACATCGCGTGTACAGATACCAGCCTGGCATAAAGTTGGGTCATTGTTTCCAACTTAATCCTGGGCTTTTTCGGGTGTCAACTGAGACCCACCAGAAGTGAAAGCAGTTGTCGAAAGAAGTTGGGAATATTCTGAGAAAAGAAAAGATTTCGAACGAGGATCAGGGACATCATTTAGGGGCCGCCAGAGGTCGCAACTGTGACCTCTGAGATCTCCCTTGCGACCTCTGTGGTCTCCCTTGCAACCTCTATAAAAAAAAGAAAAACACATTTTTTTTAAAAAATTTTTTTTTAGTAATTCAAGCTCCTGGGCTGTGGCCAGCACCATGTGGCTCTTTACTTTTGGAGTGGCTGGCTTTCTTGTTCAGGCCCCTTAAAAAAAAGAAGACAAATAAGAACAGGAGGGTCACAAGTCTAACACTTTCAGCACTGACCCTAAATAAGAAAGAATAGGAATACCAAATAATGTGAATTCTATACAATAATTGCTAGACTCATTAAAAGGTTTATTTCAGGCACACTTCAGGGGGTGAGTCACTGATTTTGTCTGTTCTTAAACACCTCAACTCAGCATTTCATCCTTCTGAGGTCGATAAATGAGTACCAACACAGGTTGGGTGATATTGGGTGTATAGTTTTTCTATATAAAGCGCTTAAGAGTAAGTGCTATATAATAACACATCATTATCATTTGGTCATGGACATCTGCTTGCATTCACAGTTATTTGGTAACATGGGCCTATACAGACTGATCTTAACGATACATATGGCGATCCATTCTTGTATGAAATGTTCATCACATTACAGTTATATCGTAACCATATTTTTCATAGTGTACAACGCTATGTGATGCCAATTCCTGTTTTGTCACAGGTGAAAGGTTGTGTTCCATCGCTACCTGCGCTATCACTTCGGGGTGGGGTCAAATGACATCATTTCCTGTGATGTCATCAGGGGTCAAGGGTCACGTGATGTCACTTCCGCTACCCCAGGCATTTTGGTGAAATGACGTCCCTGACTGTGAGCCTTCTGCCCTTTGATCCTGTAGAAGTGAACATCTTTGTAAAATGCCAGGGAAAAACAAAAGATACCCGCTGCAAAGCAAAAGTGCTGTGCAGGTGGTGCGTCCTACTTCTGAGTACCTAGACTCATTCCGAGTAATAATGTTGAGTGCCAGGAAGGGGGACATTGCTGTGTTTTTTCCAGCAAAGCCACGCCTAACCTAATCACAGGTGTCTCAAAACAACCGCTTGGGGCTGGGCCCATTAAATATTACAGATACAACCAATAACTGTATAAAAATGGATTGTGATATTTCTGGCTCGGTTCTAACACAAGTGAAGCAGGAGGAAAACATTTCCATCTTTGAAGTTTATGCTAGTTTCGTGAAATCCATGCCATAGAAGCCATTAGGGATCGACTAAGTGTCTCCCCGGGTCTTTTCAGAACTAATGAGTGATCATTGGAATCAACTCAGGATATTTCAGACTTGGACACTTTGCCCTCAAATGACAACCAGGGCCAAGCGACGGCCCTCCCTCATTTACCCCCAGGAAATACCCTGATTGTGCAGGATACCCCGGAAATTGAAAAAGAGTGTGTTGGCAGCCCTAAATTTAGTTCTCCAGTCGTTTATTAGATTGCACAACACTGTGGCCTTTCAAGTCAGAATAAGCATGGGTGCATTAGTACACTCCTTCAGGACATGAAGGAGACTTTGCAGACAAACCTGACCCCGCTAAATCCTCCCGTGAACTGTACTTTGGAAAGTCATCTCCCAAAACATCCGCCCCTAATAAATCTGACTAATGAGGATGAAGGGGTACAGTGAGTCTTGGGGGTTGCAGCAACAATTGATGCAAACTCCTCTGTCTTACCGAAAAAGAAATCTGAGAACATGAAGGCTGACCTAAAATCAAGGCGGAAAAGCTTGCAATAGTTCCTATGAAAAATCTTGGCGGCAGCCAGTAAGTCGAACACTGGAAAGGGCTCTGTTAACTCTAATCGCAAACAGCCAGTAGTGGCTGCCATTTCTCCTACAAATGATTGGCAATCTGTGGGACATTGAAGAAATCAACTACAGACTAGCTGCATGTCATCCAAGTCTTGCAGAGTAGAGCATATTCAACATCAGGCAAAGTTTAGATTGGGGCCAAAGGGTGGCAAAGGCTCAAATCCTAGACTGATAAGGGTAAAGGAGGCTAGTGCCCCGACAGGGAACCATTTGATTCCTGGGACGGCTCACCTAGAATCCCCACTCAGAGTATTCTGCGGACAGTGGAGAAAGATGAGAGTTTTCAAGTTCTTCAGCAACTACCCTTAAGGAATGCAAACAACAGGGTGGGGCGGGATCTGTTGAGGTCCACGTGGGAGGACCCCACAAATACCTACTTCCCCTTAACTCAGAAGGGTGTGGGGACAACGAGTGAGGGTCTGACCTGGTACTTGTATTGGTCTTTGAGGAAGAAAGGATGATTTCTTTAAATCGACAGCGAATAATTCCCATTTTATCATTCTTCCCAGCTCTCAGTCTGATATCTTCGGCAGATTTAAAGTTCGTCCATCTGTTTGACAAAAATGTCTTGGGCAAGTGTGTGGTTCACTTCCACTTACAAATGAACAAGCGGCTTGTTCTCAGACACCAGGAGAAACTCCTCATGATGAGAATTGAGTGCTTTCAAGCAATTCGAGGTGGAGCTAGCCACAAAGCCAGAAATTACCATCAGATGCCACTTCTCACCTCACAAAACAGGCACCCTGGATTCTAGGGACAGACATCATTTAGTACTTGGAATTCTAGGGGGTACAATTCCTTCATGTCAAACATTGCGAAGAACCTCCTAGATAGCCATTACATTATCTAATTCAAGAAACGTGGCTCAGGAGTAAGGCAGTTTGGGATGGGTATTCAATTCTCTTGTCCCTGGCACCAAGGGGCTAAAAGGGAGACCAAGGATAGGGCTGTTGACTGCCGTAAACATTTTAAAATTCTGTTAAGTTAAGCTAATTCCTGTGAAATCTGAGGCCTTCTTAGTGACAAGGATCTGTGAAGAAGTAAATGACACACACAAATAAACAGTTACTTTGGTGATCAATGTGTATTTTAACCCCACAAGTATGGATGTTGACACTGTGGTATTTGACATGGGCAGATTTCTAATTGCTTGGCTAGCAGAATACCCGACCGGTGTAGTGATTGTTGCGGGGCATTGTACCTGCAATCCCTTCATCACTGAGGGAAATTGGGAGGCTGCAGATGAGGTGGCTTTGCCCATTCCTTCTGCCTGTTTGTCAACCAAATTCAGTTGTGAGAAAATGTGTTCACATTTTCTATTGAGGTTGAATTGTGTACAATGAAATCATCTTTTTGGGGGCACTCACTTACAGACTCCGACGCGGTTGAATGTATTTGCTAGTTACATCATTGATTACATCCTTTTTTAGGAATTGTAGAGGAAAAGGAAGTGGTAGATTTCTCGATCATAGAGACTACACTGAACGATCATCCATGGTGCACTTGGTTATGAATGGTTCATACCATTGTGAGCCCACAGAGTTATCTAAGGTTGGGCCTTTAGTGATGTCGGATAAAGTAAACCGGGTGGCCCATTACAGTTCTAATCTAAGCTCATTGAATGTAAATTTGGCAGAGTAGTATGAGAACCTTTCCTTTCTAGAGAAGTACTTTCAGCCTGACCCCAGTACATTTCCAGAACTTCTTTTGAGATTGAAGAAGCAGAGACAGGTTAGTTTCCCTTGTCAAGCCAAGATAGTCATTGCAGGGGTTAGGGAGAACTATGATAGCAAAATTCAACGGTGTAAATGCCTAATGTGAAGGAAAATCAAAATCAGGCAACTATGGAGCTGCCAGAGTAAAAGGAACAGCAGTTCAGACTATGGTGTCGAGGCCACTGCAAGGAGAAATATATTGCAAAAAGCAAGGCTTACTGGCGAAAATTGTGATGCATGACACGTGTGGAATTTGGTGGATTTTAAATGACAAACGGAATAAGCATTGCTCTGGAGTAGCAGAGGAGGTCTGGACACAGTTTTTCTTTTATACGTATGATGCAAAGGGCGGGGAAGAGCAATATTTAATGAGGGAAAGTGGTCTGAAGATTTTGCCTGTAGAACCTTTTTTCGATCAGACAGATATAGAGGTTATTATTAATAAATTAAATAACTCTTTGCGTCGGGCCCAGATGGTGTGCAAAACAGAATTATTAAAGGCAATTCTGTTCTATGGACCGATGTTTTGAATAACCTATTATCTCATATTATTGAGGATGGCATCTTCCCAGAGTTGTGGTCATCGTCAAAGCTGATCCCCATTTTTGAAATGGGACAGCGGGATAATCCAACTACATACGTTCGCTGTTTGAGGCCGTGATAGAACTGTTGGCCGCCTTTAACAATATTAATATCTCGAGACTCTGGCAAAAGCTAGCTGATTGGGACACAGATCCAGGCCTTTTGTCACTATTACAGCTCCTCTATTCGAATAATTCTACCAAGGTAAGGTTGAATATGTTGTAAAACCTTGCCCGCAAGATCTTTTTAAGGAAAGGGGTATGCCAAGGGTGCGTGCTCACCCCCATTCTATTCAACCTGTATCTGGCAGATCTGTGGGCCAGGAGTATAGAATGAGGAGGGGTTGTCCCCAGTTCGCCAAATCTAAAATTAAAATCCATTGTGTATGTTGATGATCTTATTTTAATGGATTATAGTCAGTCCAGATTACAGCAGCAACTGGACGGGTCTGAAAATTATCTAAACATCAGTAACTTACAGATAAATGCATGTAAGTCACAGGTGATGGTTGCCTCCACTCGGAAAAAGATCAGGAATTTTACCTGGACACTGAATACTATTCCGATACAGAGAGTATCTACTATCTGCTATCTGGGTTTTTTAATTTCAGTGTCTAAGCATCATGAACAGCTGGTAACGTGAGTAGATTAAAAAATTCAGTTATGCACCTCGCTTCTATTGGTTATAACAAATAAACTATGTGCTTTCTCAATGGCCCCATTCATTGAATTTTACAAATTGAAATTGACACCAATTGTTCTTTATGGGTCTGACTGAACTACTAAACATCAGGGATAGGATTTTTTTTATGTGACTGAAGCCAGATTACTTAAACAAGCACTTGGTCTACCAGTGTCTATTCCAGTCAGTGTTATCCAGCTGGAATTTGGTTTGACCTCCTGGTGGGCTCAATATACCAGACGGTCTCTATCCCTCATGTGTAGTCTCTGAATGGGGTGGAAAGGAGAAAGCCTGAGGGCAGTATGCAGAGCCTGGATGCCATGAAAGGGAACACCCGCATGGGATGCGGCAGTAGCAGAGGAAGAAGAGCGTAAAAGGTTAGGTGAATTACAATATTCATTACTTAAGTAATGAAAGGGGGGAATGTATGGGAGGAAAGGGCATTCAGGCCCCCTCCACTCCATTCCCTCTCAAGCACACACACACTATGCTCATCCCACGGCTGCCCATGCACCTGTGTGTAGAGGTGCCGGACAGCGTTGGGATGACACATACGGGTGCAACGTCCCTAAGCGGGCTGTAAAGGGCTGATTACTGACTCCATTTTGTACTGAACGTCAACTCCATTTTGTATATGTCGAAGTAGGTCTCACAGCAAAGCCAGAATTATCACGGTTAAGAGACACATATGAGCAAGGGGGCTCCCCTAGACCCAGAGCAGAACAGATGCAGATGTCACAACCACTTGAAAGGTCAACAGAGGAGGGGTGGAAAAAGGGAGAAATATTGTTCTGAATAAATGATACACCCACAAGAATAATAGAAATAGATCAAGCAGTGAGCAAGATTGGTGCGGAAGGCGGGGACATGGCATCAGACCGGGAAGAAGAATATTGGTGTGATATAAAAGAGCAAGTTGGGGTGTGCAACAGGTGGAGGGTCGGCATGAAAAGAACCGTCTCCCCTGGGAAGGGTGATGGAAGAAGAATGGCATGGCGGTATTTGGGAAAAAGGGAGCAAAGGTAAGTACACGGAAATAAACAAGAAACAAATTACAACTACCATTGATACATAGAGGGGGAGGAAGACCCAATTATATACCTTGGGTCCAGATGGATAAAGCAAGCTTGCTGAACGTTACCCCTGGTCTCAGAAGGGGCAAGTAAATGGATCTATGCATTTGAGAAAAACACTGTTGGGGTTCCTTTGGCAGTAGGTGATGTTAAAAGCCTATTAGTATCTGCAGTAGGTGACCAAGCTAACAGGGTGTGGGCAAAGGCAGGATTCCCCGGAATAAAACTAGACTGCGATCGCCATGATGGGGCATCTTTTAACACAGTAAGAGCAAGGGTATGGGACGCACTAAGGGAAACTTTCACGGATAAACCAGATTTACAGTCTGTGGTACAACGCACAATGGGGGAAGAGGAGGATGCGATGGCTTACATTCTTCGGGTGCAGGAGATGTGGAGAACAGAGTCAGGCACAGCTTGGGATCAATCAACCTCCCTGTTCTATTTTATAATCAAAAGAGGGCTCCCGAAAGAAGTGCAGAAGGCTCTTGATAAAATAGCTGGGATATAAGGCAAGGGCTGGCCACAGATGCATAGCATTATAGTGCACCATTGCAAAAGAATCGAAGAAAGAGAAAGGGAGATAGCCCAAAAGAGACTGGCAGGCAAGGCTACATTAATTCAGATGAAACTAGTGAAGGTCACAGTAGCAGTAGCCGCCCTTCTAGCGGAAAGAGAACGAGAGGAGGAGGAAGGGCTGATAGCAATACAAGCAAGGATGGCCACAAATTGGGCAGATAACAGACAGGAACAGTGGAATGGCGAGGAACAATATGGAGGGCCACAATGGCAAGCAAGGAGTACCTGTGGAAGAAGAGGTGGGTACAGGGGGTCCAGAAGGGGCGGGTACTGGTATGGAGGGTATGGAGGAAAAGCCCCCAGAGGATGAGGACAAGGAACATGCTGGAACTGTGGCAGGTGTGGACATTTTTCAAGAGAGTGTTGAAGCCGCCCCATGAACCCCTACCAAAACTAACAACAATATGGCCACCCCCACAAAGGAAGCCCACATGGGTTTCCTATTGGTGGTAGTAGGTGGGAAGAGCAACCCGATCCCAAGTACATAAACGAACACAGAGCACCTCCACAAAATGCACAGAAACACACACAGTCCCGAGAACACATGGCCCCAGTTTGCAGAAATCCCTTTGTCACCACAGCAAATGGTGCTCCCGCACCTTTCAGAGGAACAGCAGTGGTGTCGGGTAATGTTTTTGACAATGGGGAGAACACAAGATATTCAGCATAGGACAGCCCACAGAGAGCACTTGCATGTCCAGTACTATAAACGACCCTCAACGCAGCTGAGGAACCACTGGTGGGGACGGAGATAGGGAACAAACAGTTCATTTTTATAGTAGACTCAGGAGCAGAAAAATCATGCCTACGAGAAGGCAGGTTTCCGTTGTTCAATCATAAAATGGAGATGCTGGGGTTTTCTGGGGCGGTGGTCATGGTTCCATACACAGAAGAATTGGAGGTAACAGTGGGTTGGAAAAACAGTGTGAGCACCCCTACTGTGTTACAAAGACTCACCCATAAATATACTGCGGAGGGATCTCCTTAGCAAGCTTAACATGACTATCTCATTCACAGACAGAGGCATAGCATGCTCAACTCCTCGGATATGTGCAATGCGCGCCATGCTAGTAATACACACACAAGTCATGGCACAGCAGGTGCATGGAATACCTGTAGATCCGGACATGTTCATCCAAGGGTTAAAGGCCTTGGCACGAGTTGTAATGAGTTAAAACGCCAAGAATGGAGAGTGCCATGAGAATTTGTATTTCAACCCATAGCACACCCCGAAATAGATGCATGGTCAGCAGTGTCTCTAGACTTACATGGGGTACAGGTGTCATCACAAAGGATAGCAGTGATTGGACTAGACATATATGGATGTGAATGGCAAACAGTGCTGTGTATAAATGCCAACACAGCCTTGCAAGATCTATCTGACGAGGACCTTTTCACTGACTCAGAAAGTGATGGGGAAATAATAATGGAGATAGCAATTCCCTGTGACATAATAATTCAGAACAGACAAGTGCCACTCCCCCTCATGGCTATAGTGAGCGCGCCAGAATCTAGTCTCAGAAAGAACATCCAGAGGATACAGTTTAACATTCTCGTATTAAGGATTTTATTAAACCTAATACATTTATTATTGTGTGAGTTTAATCACAATTTTATTTTGCACTCAAGCAATTATTTATTTAACATAGCAGCAAAATTGTTTAAAAACACATCATAATTCCATAAAATTCATACTCTTGAATCATTCACACATTTTTCCTCAGCCATACAACATACATCAGCCCATTCGTACACAACATCAATAAGTACAAGATAAAAACACATAAGAAATATCACAATTCATTCACAATCCAATTATTGTACAAAAAGTATTTTGTGAAAAACAAAAAACAGCATGACCACAGTGATTCTTGAGGGTGGTCAGCAGTTCGGATAGGCAAAGAATGGAAGATCTTCACAAATAGCCTTATCCACAATTTCTTTACCGGTTTCGACGTTTTAACGTTGTTTGTGTTACGTCTTCATCAGGAGATAGTAATATATTTTCTAAAAGTAGAACAAATATAAAAACATAAATTTCCCTAAAGGAATATATAGACAGTGGTAAAAGAGATGTGAAGAAGTGCAAATGTGTAAATTCACCGTGCTCAAGTTTAAAGTAGAAGAATCTACTGCTGTCCTGCTCATGGCCCTGAATATATATATCTGGTGTAAACAGAAGGCGTCATGTAAGGAGTGCTACCAACCAAAATCAGTGTCCCCAGGCAGGGCAGGACTAGATCAAGACTCAAAACCAGCCAATTGTGATACAAAAATTATACTCAACCCATGCACAGAGTGGCAACCCAAGTTGGAAAGTCTATCTAATTTAAAGACAACCCCAAACACTGACCTTGAAAACACCAACAAGAGTCAATCCGTGGCGTGTATTTGTACAGAACTGAAACCGCTGTCATGAAGATTTGGCAGCCTTCAGATTAGGGATTCTGCTTGTGCAGAAGAATGCACTTGATACTTCAATCTATAGGGTTAAAATAAATTAAGAGAATCAGAAACCCTCTATCCAAGATTCGTGGGCCATAACCTACATATGAGGTTGCA
Source organism: Ambystoma mexicanum (assembly GCF_040938575.1). Taxonomy (NCBI): domain Eukaryota; kingdom Metazoa; phylum Chordata; class Amphibia; order Caudata; family Ambystomatidae; genus Ambystoma; species Ambystoma mexicanum. The sequence goes on along the minus strand of NC_090930.1, from coordinate 1,243,629,271 downwards.
AGAACAGAGTCTGCAAGCTAGCCAGAATGTCAAGTCCGGGTCAGTATTATTCTTACCCCAGGGGATCGGGTCACAATAGACCTATGGGTGGTGCTGGTGACGCACCTCACAAGATGTTTGTTCAAAAGAACTGCTGCAGTTACCAGGAGAATGGAACCTAAATGTGGCATATTACCACAGGCAAAAGACAAAAGAAGGAAGAAAGAGAAAAGAGCTGGTAAATAGTTCTATAATTACACTCTCTACCGATTTTACAAAAGGAAGACTCATGACCTAATTTAAGAGTCATCATTTCGGGTCAAGTGATTATTTCCTACTGGTGAAAGCCCAAAAAGATTTATAATACTAAATAACCCCAGTAAACCCGGCAGCTGAATAAGCAGTTGGGCTAGCTAAATGAATAGCATAAAATCCCAGTGTTCAAGCATGAATGTGAGCCCAACTTACCTGAAGCCGACGGCTGTCGACGTGCTGGAACTGTCCACGGGTCAAATCGTGCACTCGAACTCTCCCCGACCTTCAATACAGACCAGAGACTCGCACCTGAAAAACAGCGCTGTAGGAACGTTTAAATGTCCAACTTGGTCTCCTCACGTGATCATATTGCGCGTCACGCCATGTCTTTTTGGCATCCTTACGCTGATAAGCAGCTGATTGTGAAGATGCGTATGGTAACGTCTAGCAACCAAAGTGACGAGACTATGCACCATGTGTTTCCATGCTGTTGTAAGGAAACACTGCAGTCTCTAAACAAATTCCGAAACGTGTCAAGCAGAACACGTTAACACCCGATGTGTGCTCTTCACCTATCTACGGCTTGAAAGGAGTGCGACACTTGTACCGCGACCCTTATCGCCTGCGCGGGCTACACGGCATAATCAAAATTCGCGGAAAAACACGGCGAGGAAGGGGAGGGAACGACAAGGGAAAGTGGGTACGGAATCTTATTGGCTCCTTATACTTCAGGAAAAATCAAAGAATGATAATTGTTGAACATGTTCTGAACGGTGCCCCTATGGTGTTTGGAAGAGGAAACTGGGAAGTATTAGTAATGAACCCCAGCTTACACATAAGGCGTACCCTAGCTAGATGTACAAACTGTAGGCAAAGAACCATTAACTGAGATGCAGGAAGTCTCAGCCAGACGACTTTTTCAACCACAGAACTTAAATACATGAACAAAAAAGGAACAAAAAAGGGGGGGGGGGCAATCATGTGTGGTGATGGTATACCACAAATCTACATGGTGGGGTCTCCCCAGAATGTAATGGGCGTGTTAAGTACCTGGGTACCAGGGTTCTATAGTATTAAGCCCCTCAGTCAATGTTTTTAAATTGAAAATCCATAATTGCTCTTTATAAGCTAGATTGTTTGCAAGCTGTGTCGAATTTTGGCCAAATACCTTTTCTACACAAAACCATTCCATCTGTTCTGCTTTGTGGCCCATCTCCACATAGTGGATGACCATCGGAGCATTTAAGTTCCGAGTTTTAATCTTTAAGCGATGCTCATTGATGTGGGTGCTTACTTCCCGAGCGGTTTTCCCTATGTACATCTTTTTACAAGGACAGACAATTGCATAGATTACGTTTTTACTTTTACATGTAGTAAAAGTGCGAAGATCCCAATTTTTATTTTGCATGAAAAAAGAAGTAGTCTTTTTAGAAAATTTGCACACTACACAAGTGGTGCATGGGAAGTGGCCGATAACTGGATTTTGATTGAAATCCCGAACATTAGATGGTTTCAAATAACTTCTGCTGCCACGAGTAATTTGTTCTTTTAGAAAAAGAGCTTGTTTTACAAATCGAGAGACATTATTGCAACCCAAAACCCAAGTAAAGAAAAAAGAGGAATTATTTTGTGTATCAACTTTTTGCCAACACAGTGAAACCATTAAAGGCATTATATTAAAAAACTGGCACATCCTAAATGCATCTGGCACTACACTGCAAAAACCTCTTTTTGCTTTCAAAAAGAGTAAGAATCTAAAACAACAAATTACTCGTGCCAGCAGAAGTTATTTGAAACCATCTAATGTTTCAATCAAAATCCAGTTATCGGCCACTTCCCATGCACCACTTGTGTAGCGTGCAAATTTTCTAAAAAGACTACCTCTTTTTTCATGCAAAATAAAAATTGGGATCTACGCACTTTTACTACATGTAAAAGTAAAAACGTAATCTATGCAATTGTCTGTCCTTGTAAAAAGATGTACATAGGGTAAACCGCTCGGGAAGTAAGCACCCGCATCAATGAGCATCGCTCAAAGATAAAAACTCGGAACTTAAATGCTCCGATGGTCATCCACTATGTGGAGATGGGCCACAAAGCAGAATAGATGGAATGGTTTTGTGTAGAAAAGGTATTTGGCCAAAATTCGACACAGCTTGCAAAAAATCTAGCTTATAAAGAGCAATTATGGATTTTCAATTTAAAAACATTGACTGAGGGGCTTAATACTATAGAACCCTGGCACCCAGGTACTTAACACGCCCATTACATTCTGGGGAGACCCCACCATGTAGATTTGTGGTATACCATCACCAAACATGATTGCGCCCCCCCCCTTTTTTGTTCCTTTTTTGTTCATGTATTTAAGTTCTGTGGTTGAAAAAGTCGTCTGGCTGAGACTTCCTGCATCTCTGTTAATGGTTCTTTGCCTACAGTTTGTACATCTAGCTAGGGTACGCCTTATGTGTAAGCTGGGGTTCATTACTAATACTTCCCAGTTTCCTCTTCCAAACACCATAGGGGCACCGTTCAGAACATGTTCAACAATTATCATTCTTTGATTTTTCCTGAAGTATAAGGAGCCAATAAGATTCCATACTCACTTTCCCTTCTCGTTCCCTCCCCTTCCGCGCCGCGTTTTTCTGCGAATTTTGATTATGCCATGTAGCCCGCGCAGGCGATAAGGGTCGCGGTACAAGTGTCGCGCTCCTTTCAAGCCGTAGATAGGTGAAGAGCACACATCGGGTGTTAACGTGTTCTGCTTGACACGTTTCAGAATGTGTTTAGAGACTGCAGTGTTTGCTTACATCAGCATGGAAACACATGGTGCATAGTCTCGTCACTTTGGTTGCTAGACGTTACCATACTCATCTTCACAATCAGCTGCTTATCAGCGTAAGGACGCCAAAAAGACATGGTGTAACGCGCAATTCGATCACGTGAGGAGACCAAGTTGGACATTTAAACGTTCCAACAGCGCTGTTTTTCAGATGCGAGTCTCCGGTCTGTATTGAAGGTCAGGGAGAGTTCGAGTGCACGATTTGACCCGTGGACAGTTCCAGCACGTCGACAGACGTCGGCTTCAGGTAAGTTGGGCTCACATTCATGCTTGAACACCGGGATTTTATGCTATTCATTTAGCTAGCCCAACTGCTTATTCAGCTGCCGGGTTTACTGGGGTTATTTAGTATTATAAATCTTTTTGGGCTTTCACCAGTAGGAAATAATCACTTTACCCAAAATGATGACTCTTAAATTAGGTCATGATTCTTCCTTTTGTAAAATCGGTAGAGAGTGTAATTATAGAACTATTTACTAGTTCTTTCCTCTTTCTTCCTTCTTTTTTCTTTTGCCTGTGGTAATATGCCACATTTAGGTTCCATTCTCCTGGTAACTGCAGCAGTTCTTTTGAACAAACATCTTGTGAGGTGCGTCACCAGCACCACCCATAGGTCTATTGTGACCCGATCCCCTGGGGTAAGAATAATACTGGCCCTGGACATGCTTGACATTCTGGCTAGCTTGCAGACTCTGTTCTTGCAACCTCATATGTAGGTTATGGCCCACGAATCTTTGATAGAGGGTTTCTGATTCTCTTAATTTATTTTAACCCTATAGATTGAAGTATCAAGTGCATTCTTCTGCAAAAGCAGGATCCCTAATGTGAAGGCTGACAAATCTTCATGACAGCGGTTTCAGCTCTGTACAAATACACGCCACGGATTGACTCTTGTTGGTGTTTTCAAGGTCAGTGTTTGGGGTTGTCTTTAAATTAGATAGACCTTCCAACTTGGGTTGCCACTCTGTGCATGGGTTGAGTATAATTTTTGTATCACAATTGGCTGGTTTCGAGTCTTGATCTAGTCCTTCCCTGCCTGGGGACACTGATTTCGGTTGGTAGCACTCCTTACATGACGCCTTCTGTTTACCCCAGATATATATATATATTCGGGGCCATGAGCAGGACAGCAGTAGATTCTTCTACTTTAAACTTGAGCACGGTGAATTTACACATTTGCACTTCTTCACATCTCTTTTACCACTGTCTATATATTCCTTTAGGGAAATGTATGTTTTTATATTTGTTCTACTTTTAGAAAATATATTACTATCTCCTGATGAAGACGTAACACAAACAATGTTAAAACGTCGAAACCGGTAGAGAAATTGTGGATAAGGCTATTTGTGAAGATCTTCCATTCTTTGCCTATCCGAACTGCTGACCACCCACAATAATCACTGTGGTCATACTGTTTGTTGTTTTTCACAAAATATTTTTTGTACAATAATTGGATTGTGAATGAATTGTGATATTTCTTATGTGTTTTTATCTTGTACTTATTGATGTTGTGTACGAATGGGCTGATGTATGTTGTATGGCTGAGGACAAATGTGTGAATGATTCAAGAGTATGAATTTTATGGAATTATGATGTGTTTTTAAACAATTTTGCTGCTATGTTAAATAAATAATTGCTTGAGTGCAAAATAAAATTGTGATTAAACTCACACAATAATAAATGTATTAGGTTTAATAAAATCCTTAATATGAGAATTTCAAACTGTATCCTCTGGATGTTCTTTCTGAGACTAGTTTCTGTTGCTAATACCCTCTTCCAGAGAGTGGGGTTTCCTGTGCCTTTCAGAGAAATATAGTGAGCGCGCCACCAGCATTTTTCAATGAAGACATGCAACATGTACCATCAGACCTGTGGACAAATGGCCCACATGACGTGGGGTTGTTGTGCGAGGTAGCACCTGTAAAAATTAAAACTCAAGCCAGGGGCATTGTTGCTCTGGGTAAAACAGTACCCCCTGTCACGAGAGGTAGAAGAAGGATTAAAAGAAACAATGCACACCCTACTGCAGCAGGGGATTATATTACCTTCAAGTTCTCCCTGTAATACTTGTATCTATCCGATCAAAAAGGCAAAGGGAGTGTCTTGGAGGATGATACAGGGTCTACGCCCCCTCAATGACATTATACAAAAATAATTCCCACTCGTCGCAAACCCTGTCTCAATCTAATGTAGCATACCCAAAGACACATCATGTTTTACAGTGGTGGATTTGAAAAATGCATTTTGCTCTGTACCACTGGATACTGACTCACAGTACCTGACAGCTTTCACCCTGTGGGGGGGGGGGTATGAGCATTGCAGGTTGCCCAGGTATACTGGGAAAGTCCAAGCATATTTAACAGAATATTGCATGACGATCTTGGAAATATTGACACAAAGAGCACAATCATTCAATACATAGATGATCTCTTGATTTGTGGAAAACATGAAGATGAATGCAGACTGGATTCGGTACCACTATTGACATTACTAGCACACAAGGCTACAAGGTGGACAAACAAATGTTGCAGTATTGTTTGACAGAAGTATTGTATTTGGGCCAACTGATATCAAAAGAAGGCAAACAAATAATACCTGACAGAGCAGCAGCTGTGCAAGCTGGAAGTGAGCCCAGAACATTAAAAGAGATGCAGATTTTTCTCGGCATGTGCAACTATTGCTGTGCCTGGATAACCTCTTCTGCATGCACTAAAAGAAGCACACAAAGAAAACACAATAGTACAATGGACACAGGAAATGCACACTGCTTTCAACACATTGAAAGAACTGATATCCACAGCACCCGTCCTAGCGACACCTGATTATGAGCGCACATTTTTTTTTTCACATTGTGATGGGACACTAATGACAGCATTACTGACACAAAGAACATCATTGGGCCACAAGCCTCCAGCGTATTACAGTGGTACGCTAGTCGCAGTGATGCAGGTACACTTTGCTTGCGAGCAAGCCCTGGTAGCTGCAGCGTTCGCCATAGAAAAAAAGGGCAACAATTGTGATGGGATGCTCAGCGAAGTTATACGTAGAGCATTCATTGTTTGCCATACTTGAAAGATCAAAAAGTACATTGACAACACAAAGAGCCACAGCCTACAAAATAATTTGATCAAATGCTAACATACGCATAGCGCGTTGTAAAACAATGAACCTGACTACATTTATCACAGAAGCATGCACAGTGGAAGATATGCAAGGTCATGATTGTGCCACATACAGAGGGGAAGATGATGGTACACCCAAAGCCAATGAAGATGCACTGACTGAAGGAGAGGTGTATTTTGTGGATGGATGAGCATCAATAAATTGTGAAACAGGAGAAAAACATGTAGGGGTGGCAGGGGTACGATTGGAGGAAGGAGAGTATGAAGTGATTATACAAAAGAGGTTGCCCGCCCACTTTTCAGCACAAACGGCTCAACTAGTGGCACTAATTGAATTGCTGCATACAGCCAAAGGAAGCGCATTGACAATATACACTGACTCCGCATAAATGACCACCACAGTACATGGGGGATTGACCCGATGGGGAAGAAAAGAATTTAGAAGGGCAGATGGGTCCCCTGTATAGCATACAGAGCGGCTTGCAGAATTAATAGAGGCATTAAAGGAGCCAACAGTTGTAGCATTAGTAAAATGCCAGGCCCATACAAACAAGAATGACGTCATCTCATTAGGAAACGTGGCAGCGGATGCTGCTGCAAAAGAAGTATTTTACCTAACAAAAGAAATAACAGGTGAGTAAATAGTGCAAAGACATGTGGAGGAAGAGCAAAGGGAGTGATACAACTCCATGCCAGTCTCACAAATACTAGAGTTGCGGCAGGATGCACCTGAGGGAGAAAAGGAACTATGGTTAAAGAGGGGGTGTAGTCAATCATCCACTGACCTTCTCTGGCATCAAAACAATACAGGTAAAGTAGTCATGACACAGAAACTACTAGAAATAGCATTACAGCAGTTTCACTTCCCAGCCCATAATGCTAAAAAACATATTACAGCAGACATTCAGGAAAATTGTTTGTACCAGGGCTACAAGAGCAGATATCCAAAATGGTGACAGAGTGTACCACATTTCAAACATATAATTCGGGAATGACATTGAGAACATTACAAGGAACATTGCCTAACCAATTGGACCCTTTCCAGAACTGCACAAAGATAAGCAGACATGGGGGAAAGGTGTAATAGATTGCGGTACTTAATAGTGGTGGTCTGCCCCTTTTCGAGGTGGGTGGATGCAGGCCCCTGCACCCACCCAGTCGCAAACTGTGCAGCCAAATTCAGGCGGGATATTTCCAATTCAACATGAGGAATAAAGAAAAACACTGGGGCATCCAGGAAGGAATAGGAGGAAAAGGGAGGAGGGGACAAAAGAGACATGATAAGTATCATGGGCTTGGATTGGGCACAGTAGAAGACCCAAAACACCCACACCAGTCTAACAAATGGTACGCAGACATGAGCACCACCACAAAATAGACAATCAATGAGAGCTGTATGTGTGCTCTCTGATACCCCATGCCTAGGCTACTCCTAAAGTGCTGTTACCACAAGAGTCACCTGTTGCAGAGTAACAGTGTCTCCTTCATCTTGCACTATGCAGAATAAAAAATACTTTTTGTTAGGAAAGATTTAATAATTGTAGGTAATTTTCCTTCCGTGTGGCAACCCCCAAACTTTTTGCTGTTGTTTTACACCCTGATCTAGACTTTGCCAGAGAAGCGCAGCCTTCTGCCGCACTCCTCTGGGCTTTCACTCAATTCTTCTGGGGAAACTGACATGCCCGTAACACAGTCAGTACTGGGAGACTTTGTTTCCCTTAGTCCTTTCCTCATGTTGCAGCTTTTGAGCAACATGAAACAGGAGTGCGCCGTAACTTACATTACCGCGCTCTTGGGTCTCTAGTCATTCCGAAGGCCCTAGAAACTCTCGCCGGATGGGACTGGTGGCAGCTATCGTTCCTTTGTGTTTTGAACCCCTTTTTGCCATGTTAACCGCGCTTCCCGCGTTTGGCCCAAATGGGTGGCCTGGCCTCCAAAATGGCCATGCCACGAGGTTCTTTGTCCTGTCCGCTGACTGTCTTGCCCCTTCACCTTCACCCACCTTCACCTTCACCCAGGGCAGTCCTTATTTGGTCATGCACTTTCCCGCGAAACACAATGCTTTCGCAGGCTCTGCATGCCTTGTGTGTGCCTCCAGGATGTGGGCTGGGATGTCTTTTCCCAATACACATCCTGGGTGCCAGAGAGTCTAGGTTGTCCTGAATGCCTGGGACCACCGTGGTCTGTGATAGGTCCACGTATGGTGTAGTGTTTGTGAGCAGATCTCCCATTGGGCCCTCTCTGTTTTGGCGCGAAGGGAACTTTGGATAAGAGGAGGCTGAAAACACCACTACCATGTCGATCTCCTGAGTTCTCACGAACAAAGGATAAGGAGCCAAATATCCTGCAACTAAGAAGCTGAGTCGAGGAATCGCTGGTGACCCGCTGAAGGTTTGGCACCCTTCACTGCTGTCATCCTGCGAGACCACTCGGCCTCTGATTGAACGAGACGGTCTGCAAAGGCGCTTCGACCCTTTAGAATAGTGGGAACAACTATTCTCGGCATCTTCACCAAATCCTGTACGTAAGCCTTCGGAAGCGTCCCTTGGCCATCCAGTGGACTGACCAGCATACACAGGAACCTTGCTCTGTTACTGCCGTCTGGCTTACTGCTAATCCTGTGTCCTCGGCACTCTCACACGATTCATACACTTGGCATTCCCAGGTCTGAAGTGAGACGTGTGCTTTGGGACCGGAATACACGCGGTTGCCGAGTTGCCCTGCTGTGGTAACAAACCTGTGGTTGTTCGATGCATCTGGGACACCCACAACCCTGACTCCTGCTGTTGCGGAATCTACACGGCGTCGAGACGTCTCTCTGATCGCATCTGAACCTGCCAGTACTGAAACGGAACCGGAGAAGCCTGGGTCTGCCTGCATCGGGGACCGGTGAGTAGTCAATACCCTAACCGGTCACCCTCCTGCAGGAGCCTCTGGCTTTCCATCGCTGTTGTAAACAGCAAACCCTTTCCCGCACTCATGCCCTGCTTCTGCCCCCAAGTGGAGGCCTTGCCTGAGTCACAGGGATTTGTTCACCATCTTTTCGTCCACCTTTCTGAACTGCCTGATTTCCCTGAAGAGACTCCCCTTTGCCCGTTGTCACCCGCGTGTGTAGGTAATTTTGAGCACAAGGCTCCACTCTTTGTAGGGCTCGGACTTCCTTCTAGTTAGATGGCCTCTGATGTCAAACTGGGTCTAACGATTACTTGCACTGCCTGTTTTCTTCCCCATCTAGGTGGTCTGCATATTTTGTGCTTCTAAATCTTTAGACCCCTCTATCTTGTATATATATTGTAATGTTTGTGATGTGTTGGTTTACTGGAGTTTTACCATGATTCTTTACGATGGTCCATGTTACAAAAGCCTTGTAATAAATGTGTCTATATTTTTAATATAAGACCTGTCTGGAGTAATTTGTAAGAGTCCTTGCCTTGTGTGCTCATTGCGGGCTTTCAGTCGCCCTCACCCCTCTTGAGACCTAGTCTTGACCGCCGCCATCGCTACCCTGATTGGTCTGGCTTGTCCAGAGGTTACCCTGTTCCAAGAAACTAGGCTGACCTTCTGAACCTCTGACCCTCCAGGACAGAGTTCAGAAATCCATCTTAACACTTTTCAAGCAAAAACTGTTTCATTTGAAATACTGCAGAATGAGAAGACATGCTACGCAAAACCACAAGGATTCATCTGCCTGAAAGAACCTTTCTTGGTGATCAAAGGAACATTATATTCGGACAATAAGTGGCAAGAAGAGCAAATAACATGCAAAGCAGAGGCACTGTGAGGACTGTCAGACGAAAAATTACAATGGATCCATAGAACATGCGCCCCGATATGGACCCAATACATCACGAAGCTCACGTGGGTAACGGCCCTCGAAAAACCATTCAAACTGCAGAAGGAGATATCCTATGAGCTGTGATTCCACAGAGAGGGAAAAGTAAATCTGGGTGTAAACAAGAACTGTAGCAAAACCCTCATCATCCCAGAATGTAAAAAGGAACGGCTGCATTAATGGACACTTACTGGGTATGCGGCAAACAGGCGTAGCTGCACCTTCCACATTCATAGAGGGGCACGTTCTCCCTGGCAATGCTGCATTCCGCTCTGATGGTGATACCCGAAAGCCATATCCAAGAGGTTAGGGGCCCATCTACAATCAAAGATCCAGAGCCCCTGCCAACAACTGAAGATACCCCCGTATACGCCCTTTCTGAGGAGAAGCTGCAAAGCACAGTCTCGTGAAAAAGAAGATTGTCAACCTATATCTCTAAGGCATCCTCCGAACTTTTGGCACAGATTCCAGATTGGTTCTGGCTGTTCAACTCTGCAGAGATATTTTTGCTTCCCTCGTTCCAAGCATCCAGGCACGAGTCAATGCAAAATGGCTCCAAATAATGCGCTGGGAACTGATGCAATTGGTCAACGACACAGAAGATGGGTTCAACATGATAAAGGTGGAGCAAAGGGCCCTGAGGTTGATGACGATGCAGAACAGGTATGTCCTAGACCTGTTGACAGCTATGGAGTGAGGTGTTTGCCGAAAAATCGGGAGTGCATGTTGCACTTTCGTACCTTCTACAGATGCGGACAATTGAACTTTATTGCATGTCATAGCAGCCGTGCATAACCTTGGCAAGTGTGTGAAAGAAGAAGGAAGGGTACAGCTCAGCACTTGGTTGGACGACATGTTTTCATGGGTACCGTCCTGGCACAGAATGACTGTCAAACTGTTAATACCCACCATCGTTTTTGTTCTTTTGATATTTTGTGTGTACCAATTGCAAATGCAGTGCCTAACAGTGCAATGATGATGGTGACAATGGGCAGTGCAAAAGGAGTGGTACATATGACACACAAGGCACAAGTACAAACAGGAGATGACTCAGAGCCAAAATATAGAATGACAGCCATATATAACACAGGGTATATTGTAGACAGGTTATATCACACAACAATTAAAGAGCCCTGTAAATTAGCATGGTACGATGAAGTGTGGGTTGACCTGGAAGGGGATGTGGGCTGCATATACATGAACTGCACCCCAGATGAGTATTCCCGGGCAGGAGAGAGCCTGAGGGCAGTATGCAGACCCTGGATGCCATGAAAGAGAACCCCCGCATGGGATGCGGCAGTAGCAGAGGAAGAAGAGCGTAAAAGGTTAGGTGAATTACAATATTCATTACTTAAGTAATGAAAGGGGGGAATGTATGGGAGGAAAGGGCATTCAGGCCCCCTCCACTCCATTCCCTCTCATGCACACACACTATGCTCATCCCACGGCTGCCCATGGGCCTGTGGCCGGAGGTGCCGGACAGCCTCGGGACAACACATATGGGTGCAATGTCCATAAGAAGGCTGAAAAGGGCTGATTACTGACTCTATTTTGTACTGAACCCCAACTCCATTTTGTATATGCCAAAGCAGGCCTCACAGCAAAGCCAGCCTGCAGGCCTGCAGCTGTCCCATGGTGCTGTGCACAGTTAGCCAGCTACTTCCCCACCTCCTCCCCTCGGGTGTCCCTGCAGCTGCCCTGTTCTCACGGAAGACTGACCGCGAACAGCTACCTTTAAATGACCGGGCAAGAGCCTGGGCCTGGAAATAAAACATTCATCTCCACAAACATCAGACATTATTTGCAGACACTAGCCTTAAGATATATAATGTGTATAACCGCCAACCTCACACCCCTTTTGATGTGGCAGATGCATGCCCCACAACCATGTGCCACCCTGTTTCACCCACAATACTAATCCCCTTTGTGAGGCTATACATTCTCTCCTGTGTTAACGTTTAAGGGGGCTGTCCCTATGAGATGTAACAGAACAATCAATAATTAACCCATCTTAATCAATTGCAATGGATACGATATCATGATCCGCATGTTGATGTTTTATGATATGGGTTCCATGTCTTTCAGTACCAGATTCTCTTGCAAATGTATTAGATGCTGGGTGACCCATGTGTAATAATGTAAAATGAATGGCCCACATGCTCAATTGTTTTCCAGTACTGTGTATACTCACAAATGTATTGAGATTTTAGAAGGTTCACGTGTTCAGTATAAAAGGTGCGGCCATGAGACTAATGTAAATAAGAGCAATTCTGTAGCATGGTGACCATGGAGTATGTAAAGACAGAGCCCAAGATATAGTCAGAACCTGCTTTCTACTTGTTGTAAATGAAGTGGCAGTAAACATGCTCGAACCCCATTCCAATGGCTTACTTATAATTCCACTAATCGAACTGGGCCAAACTTGAAGAACCAAAAGGCCTTCTCGCCAGCACTGCGCATGACAAGCACACACCCCTCACCTTTTTTCCTCCTTATGATAGTGCTGCGGCCAAAGGCCCATGTCTCACTGATGCCTTAATGCAACAAATGTATCTTCTCCTACTTCCACTAGGCCTACAAAGAATGTCACCCCCATTCTCCCTGACACAAGATGACTCCCATACCTTCCCCCTCTGAAGGACCCAAGACAAATGTATGTATACATAAGTGTGAAATATATTATTCTCCCCCAACTTTAATGATGTCAATGGTTATTTTTTATGAGTGTCTTTTATTGAATACTTTGAAGTGGTGTTTAGATTAGAGAGTTAGTATCAATCACTTTAACCAGAGCCCCATGACCTTCATCTCACACTGACAAGCCCAGCTGATGCACATGATGTCCACCTTCACGCCAAACAACTATCCAATCATCTGGAGGCGGCGCCTACACAGCTTTACTGGATCTATGACTCTACCAATGAAAATGTAAGTTATGTAACTTATAGAATGTCATCATTTATGATCCTGTAACCCTTTTTAAAGTATTGTTAGAGTGATATTGGGGAGAGCGCTCTCGGAGTTTGCAGAATTCTCTGCTTGCCCTATTTTGGTTTTAGATAAACTTGGTCTTGGTCTCATTTCTTCCTAGGGTGCGTCCATTATTGGCTCTCATTGGGGAGTTTGAACTGCATTTTGAGGGACCACTCACTTTCATCTCAAACATGCAGTTAATGCTGCACTTGGATATTACATCATGGCTCTCCTGACAAAGGACTCCAACCCCTATTTAAAGAAATTCAAGAGGCAGGTTAACAGAATGAGGAAGGAATTAGATCTCATGGGTCTGAGCCTGAATTGCTAGTGAAGAAAATAATTGTCAACTGGAATGGAATAAGGGGCTCTCAGGACCTTTAGCCTATACATAGGCAAGGAGTTATTGTTTCTGCCGATCAAGACCCCCAGGAGCTATTTGACGACATTTCCTTCTGCAAGGCTCTGAGACTGGTACCTCAGATTTCGGCTTCAGAATCTCCCAACATTGAAATACTTGGGCCGGAGGCTTGGGATACCAAAGGCTCTGACAGTTTGCAGAATGTGTGACACTGGGGCAAAACTACCTTTCACCTGGTGATGTGTTATCCTTTCTTTCTGCCTTTGAAAAACAGAAGTTTTAGTTGATTTGTATATTCTACAGCACAGATTCTAAGTCAAATCTATGGATTGATGACTACCCCACAGACTTCTCTCTTCATTGCCTTGGGGAGAATGCTCACTGCAATTTTTGTGCAATTGGCTGGGGTTTCAGATCAAGCTCTTAAGGATCTTGCATTAGTGGATCTGATTAAGTTGTAATTGTCTGTGTGGGTGTTTCTCTGGTTCCTGGGTGTGGGGGTAAACCTGCTAATGACGCTAATACAAAAAATGATGCGACTATCACACAACTATGCTCGGACTCCATGTAACTTGTGGGTAGTTTATTTGCTTTGTACATGTGTACATGGAATTTTCTTTTTCTTTTTCCCTTTTAATATGAGTTATATATTTGCAGTTTTATCCTTTGTTCTTTCACATATTTGAATTTTTCTATAGTGTAAAAATACCTTTGTATTGAAACACACTTATTAAATAAAATAAATAAATACATGTAAAGTCGCTTATGGGTCACTGCCACTTTGGCTATGGCAATCCGGCAGTAAGTTTAAATGGGGAGTACTGTCAATTGTGCTATTTTCCTTTATAATGTGTTAGATATGCGTAATTATTTCATTTATCAAGGATATATGATTCCTGCTGATAGTGATACCTAGGTACTTCACTGATAACTGTTCCCACCTACAAGAGTCAATATCCTGCGGTGTGGGGGTTACATTGGTTAAAGGGAAAATAAATTACTTCAAAAGGTTTGAACGCTTCTCAGGGCTAAACATGAATTGGTCTATTTCCAACATAATAGACAGAAGGTTAGTTTCAGGATATTTTACATACTGAATAATGCCATCAGCATGTAGAGGCACTAGCTCTCTCGCACCCCCCCAGTGCCAACTTCCCTCCCCCAGCCAAGGAACGTACTTGCGTGGCCAATAGTTTGATTGCTATAGCAAACAGTAACGGTGAAAAAAGACTCCCATGTCCGTCCCACAGCCCAATCAAAAAGGAGAAGACTGTATCCCAATAGGCCAATCCTAGCACTTGAACCTGAGTGCAGAAGTTTTACAAACTGCAAAAAGTAACACAAGATCCCCACTCTCTCCATTGTGATGAAGGTATTATCCCATGACACAGAGGCATACACTTTTTCGCTGTCTATCAGAGCACCCACCTCATGGACGCTCGGTTCAGTTTGGGTTAGCATAGTGCATAGTCGCCTCAAGTTCAATGCAGTGGACCACCCAGCTAGGAAGCCTGATTGATCCACATCGATTAGTGACTATATCTGAGACAGCAATTGGTCAGCTAGAATCTTAGAAAACATATGTGCAGGTTTATAAGCGACATGGGCCTATAAGAGGCAAAATCTGTTGAGTAATTACTGGGTTTCAAAATGAGTGTAATTACAGCTTCACACTTTGCGGGGATGCCCAATTGTAATGCCTCCTGCCATACTAGGCCCCATTCTTTAAAAAACTCAGCCATTATCCTGCCTGAACACTGGGTTTTAGAGGAAGGGAGTGCTGTGTTGGTCCTCATTATGTCACTGGTCATGATAGGTGCATTAGGGAGATCAACCACTTCCTGGCTCAATTTGCAAAATGGCATATCTGCGAAATAAGATTGCAGGTTGGTGTGGCTTTCAGTTTCCCTACCAGAATAAAGCTTCGTGTAGAAAGCAAGGAACATGTTAACTATGGCATCCAAATCTGAGACTATTTTCCCTTCGGCATCTTTATTAGTGGCAATATTGGTGTGGCAACTGCAACAATTGGGCATGGTGGCACACTGGTCTCCCCTCCTCACCATATCTGTGACCTGTTTCGGAATGAAAATAAACCAGGCCTCCATGTCAGCCTCAGAACAGAACTGTTCTAGCTTGGACCTAATAGATACCAACAACTATTCATCATTTAACCTGCCCAAGACCACTTCAAGCTTCCAAAGCTCCACCTCCAAATTCAACAGGCTTGGATGGATATAATTAAGGACACCATGTTCAATCCGTATTCAGCACCAACAAAGGTAAACTTTAAACATTTGCCAGAGAATCGCCATCAAGGGGCTGAGCCTATAATTGCATATGTGTTTAAAAAAAGGTAGCAATAACCCGCCTGCTTGACTTAAACTGCCAGGGAGGTCAATAGCCCCTTCATCACAGCACTCTCAGGGACGTCATTTCACCAAAATGCCAGAGGAAGTGACATCACATGACATTTGACCTCTGATGACATCACAGGAAGTGATGTCATTTGACCCCACCCTGAGGGGGCCCCACAGGAAGCGATGGGACATGACTTATCACCCCTTGACAAAAGAGGAAGTGGCATCACATAGTATTGTCCCTAAGTACACTACAAAAAATATGGTAAGGATATCACAGGAAATGTGATATACATTTCATACACGAATGGATCAGAATATGTATTGTTAATATCAGTGTGCATAGGCCCATATTACCAAATTACTGTGAATGCAAGCAGACGTCCAAGGCCAAATGATAAGCATATGTTATTATATAGCGCTTACGATTAAGCACTTTATATAGAACAAACACACATACAATATCACCCAACCTGTGTTGCTAGGCAGTTATCAACCTCCCAAGGATGAAAGGCTGAGTTGGCCATGTCGGGATTCGAATGTCCAACCTGCAGATCATACACATTGTAGCAGCAAGTGCTCAACCCACTGAGCTATCTTACCGGCTACAGCTATCTTACTGGCTATAGTAAAATTAGCAATTACATGTCTGAATTTTCTCAAAGTCAGTAAGCAAATTACACTCTTAGTAGATACCATTAAACTGGTAACTGAGATTTAACAGCAGGACAGTTCATCTGCAGGTCTGGTGCAAAGTTGGCCCCATGCCAAGCCTAGGCAGATCTACTTTTCATGCTTCAGAGCTTGTAAAAATGCGTACCATTGGGAGGGTTCATAACTGTGTATTACTGAATTTAGAGAAGTGTAGCGAGAGCAGCGCACTCACACCGCATCCATTACTCTGGGCACTCGTTACCTCATACATGCAAGCAAACATCCTGAACAAAATGCCATGGAGATAGGAAAGATAGATACATTACAACAAATCATTAATTGTGGCACAATGAAATCAAGGGCCACTTTATAAACTATGGTCAAACATTTCTACACTGTACGCAATCTTTTAGGACACAGAGATGGACTGTGTGTGATGTTCATAACAGAGACAATGGCAGAAAAAAAACATGCTGTAACAGCAACTTGCGCAAAGCAAAATGCATAGTTCGAAATTGATGTGTATTCTACTCTAAAAGCTTTTTGAACATTTTTGTCTACATTGTGAATTTGAGGTGTTTAAGACCAGACTAAATCAGTGACTCACACCCTGAAGTGTACCTGAAATAAACCTAGCAATTTTTGTATAAAATTGTATAGAATTCCAGAAAGACAAATTGTTTGTTATTCCTATTCTTTCTTATTTAGTGTCACTGCTCAAAGTGTTACTGTGGAAACACATTTTTTTTTCTCAAAAGATGCCAGAACAAGAAAGCCAGCCACTCCAGAAACAAGGAGCCACATGGCTCTGGCCACAGCCCAGGAGCTTCATTTTAAAAACAAATATATATATATATATATATATATATATATACACTTTTTTTATTTAACCCCTTAAATTATGCAATAATTTAAGGAACCCCTTAAATTATGCAATAATTTAAGGGGTTAAATAAAAAATAGCCAGGCTATTATGCAAGTCTTTGCAAAAAGGACGACCATACAAGCCATATACGAGATTTTTTTATTTAACCCCTTAAATTGTGCAATAATTTAAGGGGTTAAATTAACAATAGCCAGGCAATTATGCAAGTCTATGCAAAAAGGACGAGCATACAAGCCATATACGAGCAAGGGGGACCTCTGATTATCCCCAAATGATGCCCCTGAGCACTGTTGAATGGCCAGAGCAACTTCCGAGGAACAAAGTGCACTCTGGGGAGCAAAGTGCACTCTTTTCTCCAATGAAGAAGCCCGAACCCCGTGAAAATGTATTCAATGCGAGAATGCAAATTGTCACCAGTAGAATAATATGAATATTCCCTATCACGCAAGTGCAAAGTCCTCCACAGTAGCGGTTGGTGAAAATCCCACTGGCAAAACGGAATTGGTGAACATTTACAACAATTCCCTTCCACTGGTGGGGTACATTTTTATTTTTTTGCCCTGTTCTGTGCATGGTTTTCTTGCACAAAAATTCATTTTATTAGGCCAAATTCAAATTTTGTGTGGCCTGAGACACACGCAAAAAAATGGTGAAAAATGTAATCGGGTTAAACACCCCTTCCCCACCCAAAATTGTGTATTGTAAAAATGTTGCAAAGAATGAAATTTCAGGCAGTAACAAGACCCAAACGGCTATTTATCCAATGGAACAAAATGGGTGATTTTCCCAAACCCCTACTACACAGGTCCAGCAGCCCCAAGTCCTCCATGTCTCTGCTAATTTATCATGCACATGAGGTGTGGCAATCAGCCATGCTGTGAGCAGCGGCTTCATTGGAATCCCACATGATCCCTTGTTGATTTGGCCGAAAACAAATTGCTTTGTAGAATATGCAGTGCTTTCCTGGGGTCTGAGATTGCCCTGATAACACTGATCCTGGTGGCGAGGGAGAAAACTGCAGACATACTGTGAGAAATGCGCTTTCGGATGCTGAGAAGAGATCGCACTAATTGCGACTGCCATTTTTGGGAGCGCAGGGCTGGCGGAGGCCCTCCACGCAACATCCTGAAGTGGGGGTGAATACTGATAGGATAACAACGCTGTTGGTTGTGTGCTGGCTCTCAAAATATATTGTCCTTGCCCAGAGCGTCATCAAAACCTAGAAGCCCATCTAAGTCTTCCATAGAGGAACATGCAAATAAGTGTTGGATTGGTGAGTCGCGCAGGGCCAACAGAGTAGTTATCATCCCATGAAAGGTTATAGTAGTCAATGATTGATGTATGGGTAAATGCAATGAAAGCTCAGTTTTCTCAATTCCATAATTTAATCAAAAAACATGTTGTAGTGGTTACATGCAACCAACACATGTTTCGACCATGGGTCGTTCTTAAGGCTGCCGTTACAATCACAAATGTTTTTAATATTTGTAGATTACATTATCACAAATAAAGTGTACCATATAATGTGGGTGTCACAAACAGATACATGTCAATTCACAGATCAAATAGTTTGCACATACCGTATGGCAAAGGCAAGGCATACTTTGTGTACTCATGGACCACCACATCTGTTGCTACGACTAGAGTGTCTCTCACCATGGCTATGAGGCACGCTCTCACGTCATGCACTTGCCCTCTACACAAACATGTATTTAATATGGCGCCCGCGAGTGGGACGAATGTGCGAGATACTTTGAATGCCCAAATTCATTGACACATACCAAATGAGGTAAGATTCTTTTTTTATCAAATCTTAGTATTGAATGTGTGCAGATATTGGCAATGGTTTATGAATTTCGTACCAGAAGCCACGTGGCCCTGTAAGATAGTGTCTGATGCTGTATCATACCCCTAATCACTAAGACAGTATTTCATACTATAATAAACACCATTAGTACCCGGTGAGAGTCAAGCAAAATACAACATGCATTCTGATTGGCTCTCGCCGGGTCATTACCCAGCTGAGAATCCTTCAATTCTTGGCTGGGATTCCAGCTGCCTTGTCCTCGTTGGGGGGTGTGGCAGCCCCTCAGGCAATGAGGAGGCTCGAAGCGGGGCCATCCCCGCTCCGAGCCTCCCAATGGCTGAGAGGCTGCCTTCGCCCCTGCCGGGCACTCGGGTAATGCTTTTTTAATTGTTTTTTTTCCCCTTTCCTCCCTCCTCCCTCCTCCCTGGCCTCCCCACCCCACCCCACTTACCTTCTTGCTCCTTCATTCCGGTGGGGGACGATGGCAGCCTCCAGCCGTGTGGAGACTCAGAGCAGGGCCATCCCCGTTCCGCGCCTCCACACAGCTGGAGGCTTCCATCGTCCCCCGCCAGAGACACAGGTAAGTTTTTCAATTTTGTAAACTTTTTTTCTTCCCCTCCCGCACCCCACAACCCCACTTCCTTCTGCTCCTTTTTTTCAGGAGTGGACGTGCTGGGAACACTTCTGTTCCCAGAGCGTCCGCTCCCAATGGCCTCCATGGAAAGGGAAAACTGACTCCTTTTTCCCTTTCCCGGTGGCCATTTTCTTGGTCGTTTCTTTCTTTTTGTTTCTATTCCGAAACGCTGCAGCGTTTCAGGACAGAAAAACATGCTTTTAGTGCCCCGGTCACGCAGATATTGCGGGCCAGGGTACTAGGCATTACCAACTCAGTCGGTAATGCCCCTGCCGCTCGGAGTCCCATGCCACAGGTTCATATAAAAGAACTATGGAACATCTGTGCAGTAGTTAAGAAGATCATGACAGATACAACCTGAGACGTACAAGCATACTTATATCCATGTTAAATTTGAAGAATCCAAGCCTATTCATCAGTGAGTACCAACTCACAGACACAGTCTTTATAAGATCCAATAATTTACAAACTGCACAAAGTTCAACTGTTACCTTATTTTAGCGATATATTTTTCACTATTTGTGAAGCTCAGCAGTGTCAAAAATCCAGAGATTTCTATACATCTTATCAGCCAATTTATTCCTACACCAGATTTTAGCATGGGGGTACATCGCTCATCATCATTGCTAACATTTATATTTACCCTTAGTCCTGTTTAATGTTTAGTAGATAACACGCCAAATTCTAAGTGCAATGTGTCTTAGCCCCCTCATGCATGAGAGCTAATAAGAGTACAGAACACTAGGTGTTATCTACTAGCACAGAGTGCCAGCTCTCCTGTTGTGAGAGTTAACACCAGAACAACAAACTAGGTGTAAGTCATACAAACAGTGTATAACGTGTCCCCATCTTCGCAGTCAATCATTGAGACAGCCTACAGTGATTAATTCCACTAGTTTTCCTGTTGGGACCAACCCCCTTTTTTCGCTTGGCAAAAGTGTGGGAGACCATTAACAGGGTGATAAGGGGAGAGGCAATTGATATGATGGAGGGCTTTCGGAAGGAGCTGTTGGACAGAAGCGCATATTGAAGTGGCTGAGCACTAGGATGCAGAGCTCTGGGTGGAAACCCTGGATCTGATTGGATTGAGGCAGCAGTGCCTTTTGGAATGGCAGCGACTGGGTACATTTCAGTAGGCTAAATACACACAGAGGGTGCATGCAGAGGGGGAAAAACCGGGGAGGCTATTGTATTGGCTGTGTAGCAGGGAAGGTAGGAGCGAGATGATCAGCACTATACAGAAATGGCCAGGGGGTCATTGGAAGGGGAGCAGAGTGAGATAAACAAGGTTTTTCTGCACTACTATGAGCACCTGCATTCTTGGGGCGTGGAGACTGAGGGCACTGATGTTGGGAATCATTTTCTAATTTCAATCTACTCCACCAGGATATGGCACAACAGGATATGTTGGATGCCCCCTTACGCGAAGGAGCTCCTGGTTGCTATACGTGCACTGCTGATGGGGAAAACCCCTGGGTCTGATGGAATACCTGGTGAGAATGGTGCCACATAGCCTGAGATATTAAAGCAAGAAGAGACCCTGTTGGAATGCAGCTCTTATAGGCCCCTCTCTATGGTCAAGTAGGACTGCACGATTCCTATGGATGTGTTGGTCGATAGGCTGAAGAGGATGATCGCTACCCTCACACACACAGATAATACAGGTTATGTCCCAGGTTAGAACACCTTGTGGAACATGAGGAGATTGTAAAATATCATGGATAGTGTTACACCTCCGGAGATGAAGTGCATGTTCATCCGCTTGGATACTGTAAAAGCATATGATTCTATTTGCTGGGACTGGTTATATGAGACTCTGACAGTTTGGTGTCGGCATGTACTGTCAGTGTACACTGAACCAATGGCAACGGTGTGCACAGATACATAGATCTCCAATGGTTGGGTGTTGCAGAAATACACCAAGCAGGGGTGTCTGCTGTCCCTAATGCTCTTCATTCTTGCCTTGGAGACACTCACAGTGTTCCTGCAAACCGAGTGTGCAGTTGTCAGAATCCTTCTTCACTATCTTGAGCTTGTAGTGTAGAAGAAGAATTATTCCTACTAATGTGTCTCTCTGGATATTGGTAATGATATACAGAGGGACCAATTAATTGAAAAATGGATACCCACGAGACGCCAAGCTGCAAGGCAAAACAAGTCACGGGTTAGTATGTGATACTTAAACATTGTTTAACTGAAATCGGGCAATGGACTAGACTGACCTGTGCTAATTATCGAAGAGCGCAAGAAAACCAGACAAGAGGATACACAGGGTGTGTGGCATCAGGCGTGGGTCTGTGAATACAGACAGACAAGTTGAAAACCAGATAGTTACAAGTATTTAAACAAAGTCACACAAACAGATGGAAGCTGTCTTACCATATCGAATCCATGAAAGTCAGCAAGTGAACATGCCAACGAATAATCCAAAAGTAGTCCCAAAACCTGATCCACCAGCACGAGGATGCCTAGTGTCCGTACAATCTTATACCGACGGAACACGGACACCTAAGAATCACTGCACACCATCGGAAGTCTCTAGTCTGTGTGCACTAGGAGTAGGAATCCAACATAGCAGTTTGCGTTCCTTTTTACGATCACCCAATGCGTTGAGACACTCATAAGCGTGGTGGGAGTAGGGAACAGTACTCAGCACCTCCTGTGCAAGTTTAACAGCCCATGGAACGTTTGAACATGGGGAAGCGAGAAAGGAAATCTGTTAACAGTCTGGGCCGGCGTGGAGGCAGGTACACCATACCAAGGGAAACAACAGGAGCAGTCCGATGTGAGCAGTCCGGGTCGAAACAGAACATCAATGCAGGCAAGATGCGGAGACAAGGCAGGTCCAAGTAGCGTAGCAGGGTCGATCCCGTGAGCCAAGTATAATACCAACAAAGAACAAATCCGACAAGGAGCAGGCAAAGGTACAATGATGAAACGAAGCAAGAGATTGGCAACATTAACAAAGACACAAACATAACATACTCAGTTTTTTCAGACGCAGCGCGCTAGCGCAGAGGTGGGGCTAATAAGGGTGAAGTCACATGACCCATTTCAGTCACGTACTCGACCGCTTTGTTCTTCCCAAGTACAAAGGACACCACTGTTTCAATGGCAGCCACCAGCTACCGTGAAAACGCGTACTCCAACTGTGTGTATGTTTATAAGGAACACTGAGTGGGGAATATCTGTATTTTTACAGCTGGCCAACTGGGCGAGTAGTGGAGGTTATTCTAGGTTCCAATCTGGCCACTGTGTGTTTCATACCCTTAGCTGTGACAGCAGTAGTTGACATTGACATTGAAGGGGTGAGACACCTGGTCTCTTTATATGCTGTTATATGTCACATAGCCTGAAGAAAATCATCAACACATTCTAGATGTAATAGACAGGTTTGAAGACCTCTCAGGTATATGTGCTAATCCACAGAAATCCTCCCTGCTCCTGCTGGCTGGGCTTGCTGGTCTTCATTGGAGTCAGTTGCCCAACCTAGATCTGAAGTGGGAGATAGACACCTTCAGATATCTTGTAGTCAACGCGTGGAGGGATGCTCACACCTCCTATTAACACAACACTCAGACAGTCTGGGATGGAGTGTTAAAGTCTATGGTGTTTTGGAAGAAGATCCCTCTGTCCGTGATGGGACGGGCAGTACTCTTGAAGATTGTAGTGCTCCCCACGCCTGCAGTACCTCTAAGTTAATATCCCTTTCAACATCCCCAGGGCATTTTTCAGTGACACTGTTGTCAGAGATTTTCTTCAGGTTGGGTGGAGAAATAGGATTGCTATGGGTATGGTACAGAGGAACTACGGATCAGCTGCCTCACCTTGAATTTGATTTTATTGCAGCCCTCTATAGAACGTTATTTCTTGAAGAATTTGCTGTGAATATGTGAGTCTCGATTCAAGTGTCTCCCCCACATGGTGGTACTGGGCAAGACCTTGTGGCACAGGACATGGTGACTAATGGGGACTGATGACCAATAGTCCACCAATATTCCCCTGGTGGGGTTTCTAGATATCAGGTCCGCCCTAAGGATGGTCAGGAGGCATTAGGAGACAGGCAGGCTAGCAACAGTGGAAGACTTACTGCAGGAGAAAAAGGCGAATGACTTTGAGCCCCTCATGCAGAACATGGGCACACACAGGGGCAATAATGTATGCATGTTTGCTTAAGAAGATTAAAGCCAGGTGATCAGATTTTTGGTGGGCATGGAGAGTGAGCCAATACTGGAGGTCATGCATGACATGTCAGAAGGTGGCCACATGGTCTTCAGAATATATGAAGTACTCTCAGAGAAACTAGGGGAACCTGTTTTAAAGGTGTGTATGCAGTGGGAAGCATATTTAGGGAGGACCTTCACTGATGCAGAATGGACTCGTACCTTGATGTACACTAAGAAGGTTTCCTGAAATGCCATATTTAAGCAATTGCAACATTACACATAGGACATACATGACCCTACATGGAATATCAAAGTACACTAAATGTGAGAATGACAAGGCAGACTTGAAATATTTGTTTTGGACCTGTGTTGTAGTCCAAGTGTTTTGGAGAGCTGTCGTGGACAGGGAAGCAAAGGGTGGGATTGAGATGCAAAATTAGCCTCTAAAGGCCTGCCTCACAGGAATCTTTCCGAGGGAGAAGAGACATGCTACACACCTCTCCAAGATGAAGGATCTAATTTGCGTACTGGATAAGTGCAGGATTGCAATGGCCTGGAAGCTTAAGGAGGGATTTAGCATTGACACTTGATGGCAAGATCTGTACAGGTGGCCCATGGCCAAACAGCGGTCTGGCATAGGACAGTATATATGGGTTTGGAGAGATGAGCTGTGATGTGATTGCATGGAATGCTTTGACACAGGCAATATTTGCTCCTTTGGATGATATGTCCCTAAATGGCCATTGATGATGTTGGATGTTCAGGGTTATATTCTAATGCTACAATGTATTAGAATGAAGAGCTGATGTGTGGTATTATAAAAAAAAGGATAGGGGGGACAGTTGGACAGCAATTACACAGGCAGACTTTTTTTGTTATTTGGTTTTTTGTTCGTTTTATCTTAGACTGCACTTGCTCTTCATGTCAGGGATATTCCTTCTTTTGAAAGTATATTTTGTGATTATAACCAAGAGTTGACAAGAAACTTGTCTGTGCTGTCTGTTTCAGAAAACAATAACATCATTAAAAAAATGAATATTGTACACACATCCTAATAAGATTTCAGAGGTACGTGAGCTTGTCTACGCTTGGTGCATACATGTTAATTATTGTAAGTTTGTTGTAGGCTAAGGTGCATGTAACTATGACATACAGTCCCTCTGTCACTTGTTCGTGTCCAAGCACCTTAAATCGAAGGGACTATGAATAAGAGTAAGAACTTGGTGAAGGTCGTATTAGCAACTCCAGACAGATGTGTTTCCAGAAAAAAAAATAATAATCACCCCATGCCTCTCACAATAGGCCAATGTCCTCTGCACCTTTATGGGGTTGTTAAGGCGCTTTACATTCTAGCTCAGTAGCATACAGTCATTTGAGGGCACACTGTCATAGGTGGTGGAGCGATGAAGACTTCACTTAAATGCCGACACACAGGTACATAAGCCAGGTAAACCTGATATGCAAGGTGAGCCAATTTTCCCAAATACATACACCACAAAACAAACCTGATTCGCCTTTCTGTGGCTGACATATACTGGCTAACAAATCATCATCATCCTCAGATCTGGTGTGCTGGCTTTTGGAAGAGGTCATTTAATAGACTACTGAAGTGACGTTCCATTCTATAATGTCAATTGTTCAACCTGTAGCACAGGAAGCCTTCACCTTAGGAAAAAAACAGCACTCCTGGCCACACTAAAAAACATAAATCTCGGACTGTACACTGCTGAGGGAAGCTTAGTGATTCTACAGCAACTTGCACAAATGTCATTGACTTATTGGATCACTTATCATGAATATACTCTAATTAATCATAACACCCGATCCAGCGAGCTGGATTGGGTGTTAATGCTATTAGCACCTGGGGTTGCCAATCCGGTAACTTGTGGTGCTGAGAGAATTGTGTTGTGATTGAATGAATGGGACGTCGTGCAGCGCCCCATTAATCCAACCAAAATACTGTACCAAGATCTCAGCAATGGAGATGAAAGAGGGGCTCCATATGGAGAGCGGGAGATAAAGCGGCAGTAGCGGATCTGACACTGCTGCCGCAATCAGGTAAGTGGGGAAGAGAGGGGGATTGAAAAACAAGGTAAGGGACATTGCAGGGAAGATTGTGGGCGTGGGAAAGAGCCATCAGGCAGCTAGGAATGGAGGCTTAAATCAACTGTTTCAGCCCGTGTTCTGAGCAACCTGATTGCTTGTTGCCCCCTTGCCAAGTGCTAATGAGTCCTCATCCCTTCCCAGTTGATAGCTATCAAGCATCTTTGTAGCTGATGGTCCACTATATGTCTCTGTTGATGGCTGGTTTATATTTGATTTGCACAATTAACAGAGCCCATAGGTGGTGCTCACACTGCTCACAAATATTTCAACAGGAATCTGTGGTGTACTGACCCTTGATGCTGCGATGTGTGTTCTTGTCAAGCCCTGTGTACTTGTCAAATTTTGGCAGGTTGGGGTTCTTCTTGCTGCCTGTGTTATTTTATCCATGGCTATAGCAAGCACTGCAGCAATGCATCCTTGCATATTTGCAGACTGCCTCCACCTAGTTATACTTGCTGCCAGTACTACTCCCCCAGGATATGTAGATAAGAAGCAGCAATTGTGACTTTAGAATGTGGGCCTAAAAAGGCAACCAGTAGCAACTCAATTTTATCTTTAAATACAAAAACCCACGTATCACACACATGGTTAAAAGCATGTCACTCACCAGCTCTTGGGCATGGGCCTCACCTTATAAGGCATGGGCATTCACCGTCTTGATCTGATTGAGCTATTGACGGTAGATCACAACCAAACCATTGTGATGACAAGCAAACGTGATGCCCTCCTAAAAAGGCCATAGCACAGAGCAGATATTAGGCAGGAGCTGATTGTGACACAGTGCTAAAATGACTCAGATAGAGCTCTGTTGTGAGTGTTGCAGCTATCTATTGTTGTGGCCTAGAAGATGAACTCACATTTCAGCAGGGCTTGCCACTGCACAATCTGAAGAACTCACTGACTACCTGCTGGAATTCTTCTTTGCACCTTTCCGACAGGCTATATGAGCAATGCAGCAGTACTATTACAATGTTCTCATATTTTCACAGTTGTTGATAAAGTGGGTGACCATGAGGCTAAGGACACGTGCACAGCAGGGAGCATGAATTGTTTTGCAAATTCATAAGGCAGCAAGGACATTTGATCCATTGGCTGTTGCAACAAATGCCAAATGCAAACCGTGCCTCCACCACCTTCTCCACATGTCAACACCCCTGTGGCTTCTGGGCTGAAACCCTTGAATGCACACGTTCACCTGGTGCCAAATTGTATACACATGTTGCCCCATTGACATACTCTGGAGCCCCTCGTGTGGGCTACATAAATACAGGGCTACCAAATGTACTGTGACAGCCCTGTAAGGAATGTACTACCTTGTCCTGTGTCACAAGGTCTTTCCGGTTCCTAGACTGATGTAGTGCCAGTACTGCTTTGCCAGAGAACAATGATTGTCCTGAAACTTCCCATCAGTGATGGACCTTTCATATAATAATGCAACGTCATTCTGATCTGTGAATGAATTCATCTTCGAAACACATGGACTTCATAAAAGACAACATACAAAAGCTAAACAGATTAAAATAAATACATCATATTGTAAAACATGATAAAGTAAGAAAAATATTATAAAAACACATACCATTTGAGACATTACAGCCACAATCACTGCAGGCAGGTTGTCCACAATCAGATGTGTTGAAGCTTCTAAAAACATATACACAGCCGCTGCAACCTATCTTGATGGCATTGACAGAATATATCTAGTTGCTTCTTTTGTTGAGCTACAGTTTTGACTTCGATAAAATTGGTATTACATCTTAGCCTAGGTTTGTGGAAAAATTGACCAAAAAACAAAGATGAACAAACTCCGAGCCCATACAATTCTTGCCGTCTTCCTCCCTGACTAACAACATCAAACAGCTTGTCCTCAGATGGAGCAAAACACTCCTCTTTTGTTTGCAATGAAACCAGCTAATTTAATCAGCATTTTGGCCACTGCAGTCATAGTCTTGGTACCTGAGGATATACTGTTTTTTGATCTCCAGAGACAGCCATGCAAATCCCTTCAGTGCTACATGTACTTCTGCTGCACCAATATGGCATAGGCTCAGGAAACACTAGTCAGGACTACATACATAACTAACAAGCTGAGACTCGCAAATGCTGTTTCCAATGTGTTCAGCCAGGTAATATGTCCTGCAGGATATTGTGTGTTAAATGTTGCTCGGTTTGAGACCATAAGGTTATCCCGAATGGCAGGTGTTTGGAACTGATAAAATTGTTTGTATAATCAATTCTTAATAGGGCAGACTGAGGTGCTTTTGTGGCCCCTAATATAACCCAAAAGAATGTATATTCTTTAATCTGAATCGGATTGTATTTGGGACGGACCCCACACTTCTGCTACATAAATACATGACGCCAACGGGCTAGGCACAGTAGATGGTAAGCGTTGGATTAATGGTAACCCGCCCATCTCTAGTCTCCGATCTGTGACTGGAAGGCTGGTTCGCAAAAGAACTGTACAGATGAGGGAAAGCTTCTACTAATAACACAACCACTACATTTGTGATGTCTTTCTCATCTTCCTCCTCTTGCTACTTTGCAGCAGCAACATACATTACCCTTGGGGGCTCTGATAATCATACATCTCATTTTAATCATCATTGCTGTCTGACCTAGCAATGGATGGGGGTTGCAAAAATAGCTTATTTGACAGCAGAGGGAGACTGAAAATAACAGATTTCAGTGAGTTGTTCTTCTCTGATCTCAGTAGATGTGCCACTACCACTTTCTGCCCAGGAAATAGTGGATCGAATTGAAATAGCAAATTCCTCTCTCAGTGTCTGTTAATGTTAATCATTATAGTGCAATATCTTTGCATTTACTTCTACTGGAAAAAAGGCCCCAACATTACTTGGGGCAGTGTGTGGAACATGAGTTGGATAAAAACATCAATTGACCACCTGCAATTCTGTCATTCACAGTGAACCCAGCAAGTGCTGCTATGATATGATCTGATAGTTTATTTATATAGTGCCTATACACAATGTGTTTCAAAGCGCTTCAAGGCAAGAGAGGGAACAAGGGAAAATACAATGACATTCTTACAGGCCATATAAAGTAAGGATGTGAAATTAACTATCGTACTCGGCCTGACGACATTTCAGATAGTGCAAGAGCTAAGACATAGATAAGGAAGGGAGGGGGAGAGTGAGAAGGAAATGGTAACAGACAGGCGTGTACCGTATTAGGCCTGACAACATTTCTGGTAGAGCCAGAGAAAAACAAAAGGTGAGACTGAAGAAAGGGACGGGAGGAACAAAACAATTGACTATCGTACTAGGCCTGACCACATTTCAGATAGTGCTGGAAGGGGGGGACAAGTAAGGGGAGGGGTGAGGAGACAGACGAGGTTGCTGTCATACTGAGTCCAGGGACAATTCTGATAGAGTAAGTGCAAAGAAGAAGTAAGGGGGGAGGAGATGGGAAAAAGGAAAAAGGGAGAAGAAGAGAGAACAGAGAGTAAGCAGTCAGAAAGAGTGGAGAAGCAAGCGGGGAGAGCGAATAGAATTGCAGAATTCAGTAGTAACACATAATGTTGCAAGACAGGATACAAGATGAAGATGGGAACAGCATGATTCAGGGCCACCATGATCACAAGATACAAAGGAAGTCCAGCATGAGAGTTGAGAAAGAGTGACGCACCATGAATCAATGAAGTCCATAAATGTCAAATACAGCATTGGCCACAAGACGGTGATGGTGAAACCAGAATGTATCAGGACAGACTCCTGCAGAAGTAGGCTGGAGGGAGGGTGGGGGGAGCAGGATAGAAGAATCAAGCAAAACAGACAACACATGTATGCGAGAAGGAAGGGGTGCACAAGGGAACATCACAGAGGGACCAGAGGGGTGGGGATGGCCTATGGGGACAGATGAGTAAACACATGTTGGTGCATTCTCTGGGATGGAAACACCATAAGCAGCACAATAACCCCTAACACCTCTTGTCTCTGGCTCATGTTGGTCCTAACATGTAGTTGCAAATGTGTCAAAATGTGTATCAATATTTCCTATAAGCTCTGCTGCATGCTTCAAGTAAAAGCAACTGGGAGTGACTCTTCCCACAAAGCTACTCTCAGCTCCTCAATTTCCTCCTTCCAGATGTCACCTAATGGCATGTTGTTAGAGGTTACAGTTTATTACATTTAGATGTTGCCATATTGAGATGTTGATGTATTTATAGTTATAGGTGTGTAATACAAGTTATTCATAATGTGGTTACTGTTGCCATAACATGTTTACTGACATCATTGCCTGGAATGTGGAGTTTCAGCATCTGGGGGACTCCACATTCCAGAAGGGCAGTTATGAAGATATCCCTGCTGGGTGTCGCTACTGTTGGTAACTCAATAAAGAGTTATTTAATACTTTATACTGTGTGGACCTACAATTATTCTTTCGTAACACATGTGTACCAATCACTCACTTTAATGATGGACATTGATTGGAGTGTTACCCCCATCCCTGAATGGATGCTCCCTAGTACCATTAATCAGGTAAGTGTGACTCTCCACAAGGTTTCCTTCAGGTAGTCCTTACTTCAGCCACTCCTCTTCCAGGTGTCACCTAGTGGGGCATGTCTCATCCACTCACCTGAAGAGATGGATGCTGTATGGTGTTCCACCTACCTACTAAAATCTAGTATGAAGTTATGAGTCTGCAAACAACATAACTAATCGTTTAATTTGTCACATAGCCATGCATAAGCTAAACCAATCCAAAATGTCACTCTTTAGATGGGTCCCAATCACTCAATACCTCACACTACCCTTTTTCCTACATCTCCACTATATCCTCTCCCGTTTATTAACTCTTCCCTGAATATCCTAAGCCTGCATAGAGCAACAATATTCTTCCTCTCTGACAGCTGCCTGACACTGAATAGGTTTTTTCAAAAACATTACAATTGTAAGCCATGTTGCCAAATTTTAGATGAGCTTTTTAAAATACAAGTTCATTTTGAAAAGAATCATTCAGGCCTTAACTTGAGGCCTAAAAGGAGGTATAATGCAGCCTCAACAGATATTCCTGTCCTCCTCTGAGGGAAATGAAGGACACAAACGAGGGGATACAGAGATTCAAAATGAAGGGTGGCAGTTCAAATGACATGAATCTTCTGGCTTCAATTGAATGATTATGGACCCCATTATGCCTCATTATGAGAATAGTGATGTGGTAAACACGTGTTTTTAATGGAATTACTACCACCACTTTTAGTGCACCAACATATTCGAAGTTTGGAGGTGAAGTGGAGTAAAATGCTCAACCATGTGACTGGAAGATTGTCGGCCTATTGCAACCAAAAAATGAAGGATTTTTTAGAGGCAGAAATATTATACAAAAAGACAGGATGGGGTTAACGGCACCATACAACCTTCATAATCTAGTGGATCTACCCCTGATGCAATTGGCAGTAACAGTATTGGAGTTTGGCAGTATATCCTCTGGAAATGGCCAAAAACACATAGTGAAGCCTAATAAATTACTCTTGCTATTCAAGCTGTTTTTATTGTACGTATTCAGCTCCCCACGGTGGTTATCTAGCCCTTTTTAGGTCACACTTACCAGCATCATGTACATATGTAATGTGATGTTTCTTCTTTGTACCCCTTCTTCACCGTTGGTGTTTAACTGTTGCAGAATATTTAAAGACTATGAAGGTTCAAACCCCCTCCACTTCATTCCCTTTAATGTCCTTCACATCTATTTGGAGCACTACATATTCTCCACTAGGTACTGATCACAAAAGGGCTCATTCAAAACTGAGTGCATTGCCCATTATTCATACCATGGAGGGGCCCCTCCTTATTCAAAAGTAGGTTTCAATACTACACTCCTTCCAAAACAATTATGTCTAGCAGTGCTGCACTGATACTAGTCTCCAACCACAACAAGAAATCACAAGGAGGATCCTCCTTTTCAGTTCTGTTCATGAAACTGTGGGACACCCAACCTAAACCTCTCCACCTGGAAGTGAACCACCTGAATTTCAGGAAACAGCTAAAGACTTAGCTTTTCAACCAAGCACTTTGAAAGAAATGAAAAATAATACAGCGCCCTCACTCCCCCAATTTCACTGCTCTCGATCCCCTTGTCCATCAAATATCTCCTCACTACTAAAATCTTGCATCCTTACACCTCCCCATGCACATCCAGATAACCACTGGATTTAGTGTACTTAACAGATTCAGACCCTATCCATCTTTGATTAACAACCTTGCTGTCAATTTTTGCATTCCACAATCTGAGGACTACCCATATTTCTTACCTGCCTGGTAAAAAAAAAACAAAAAAAAAACAGAGATATTTTTATAACGGCACAGTACTTTCAACTTGCATCCATCAACACCAATGTTTTCAACAACTGGCCAACTTTATTGGCAGAATGATGCTATATATGACCACTTTACATTACTTTACTAGCAAGCACAGCCTTCAGGGTGGTGCCTAAAACAAAATGTGGTACTGATTTTATAAGGGAAGAGTGTTTTTAACATGTTCTAAATAGAAATTAAGTTACTATATGAAAGAACATATATTTCCAGTTTAGTGGCACTAGTGGTGGCTAGTCCAAAATGGGTCATAGTGTGCTGACCCGCCACCTATACTGGACAACTCTAGCCAGCCAATTCAAAGCACTGAGTGCTCCCTCATCTGCAGCTAGCAGCTGAGAGATCATACCTATGGCAGATTTTACTGTCAACGGGAAGTATACTTTCCCTTTGATAGTTTCTGTTCCCCATGAGGCCAGGGGCATTTTCCTTCCCCACGTTGCAAGGCCCGTTGAGAAGGTAAGCTGGGGAGCTTTTAGTATATGGGTGGGTGCACATGCGGAAGAGCGAGTGAATGATGTATCAGTGTGCGTGTATGCTAAATGGGTACATATATTTGTGCCAGGCCAAGGGAATGCTGATTTGGTGGCGGAGTAGGCTCATTTGAGATCCAGCCTGGCTTGGGTCTCTTAATGTGGTCTCTTAATGTGGTATGGCACTTTTATTGGACATCAATGGTAAAGCAAATATACTTGTTATTGCCAATTTAGGTTCAACCAATCTGGCTATATTTTATTTTTGCGGCATGCCATTTTTACTTGTCAGTGATGGTAAAGCAAACATAAGTGTAATTACATGGCGAGTTTGGCCTACTTTGTTGCAGACATTGGCTGTTTTTTCTTAGTATGGCATGCCATTTGTTTATGGGACTCAATTGTGAAGCAAACATGATAAGAGTCATACGATGACTGGACTGACCTACATTTTTGCACCCAATATGGCTATGTTTTCCTAACTCCTATCAAACTCAAACACAGGAGCCCTGGGCCCAGAACGGTTGACTGCTATTATTCTTAAAGAGGTGTCCCTTACTTGGGCTAAACTTCTTGAAAGATACTTCATTGCTATCATACAATAAAATAAAATCCCCAGTTCAGGGAAATTTTCTCTGCTAGTGCCAGTACATAAATGGGGAAACAGAGACGAGCCAGAGAATTACAGGATCCTTGCAATGCTTGATGTCTCAAGCAAGGTGGTCGCACGATATTGCTTAGAGACCTAAATCAATGGGTCATGAAAACGTATATACAAACAATTGTGCAAACTGGCTTTCAAAGGCATTGTTCCTGTGTACATAATATATTGATACTCAGGGTGCTTATGAATTGGGCAAAGTGTGGAAAAGGGCTACCGTTGTTCGTTGCCTTTATAGATTACAGCAGAGCATTTGACTGCATAAACAGAACATTATGGGCCACATTGAGACATTTGGGAGTTAATGGCATACTTTTGAATATGCTGTCAGCTCCATAATGGCAGAGTGGGCAGAGTCTTCTTGGGTGGCAGAGGAACATTTACTAAATTAATACTGATAAGGGAATAAAGCAGTGGTGCATTCTCACGTCCCTATGTAACCTTTATCAGGCTGACTTGCCAGAGCCACTTTCTAAGACCCGAAATGTCCCACCTAAATGGGGAAGTGTACATCTTAACATGCATACGTAGATGACCTGATCATATTGAATGATACTCAAACCATCCTGTATAGATCAATGAAGGCACTGCTAAGATACTCCAACAAGAAGTTGGAGTATCCACGAACTTGCACGATCTGAATGACACCTGGCCTAGTAGGATCGCTGTCGGTCCTCCCTCTGTTCCCCTCCCTTGCCTCGCCGCCCCTTGAAACACTTGTGTATAGGCGCGTTATAAATGCCATATCATATCATATCAAGAACAATCTTTTACCAAATGTCAATAAGACACGCATTGTGCATTTTGGGGCAGAAAAATTGGCCCAACTGATTAGCATGTGGATCAGTGACAACATAATTGAAACAAAAGAGGAATATAGATATCTGGGTTTGCTCCTCTCACAAAGAAGCTCAGATGAAACCCTTAGGGCAATTATTGAGCTTAAGGAAGTTAAGTGCAATTGAGTCATTCCTTAAAATGTATAATGGTTTTAGGCTCATACTTATCTATAATTACAGTATAGTGCCAACAATCCTATATGGCCTGAACACCTGTGATGGAAACATGAATAAATGGCTTAACAGACTAAAAGGAAGGATGCAAAGATGCATTTTGGTGGTACCTAACTGCATTCCATTGTGTCTGTTGAGACTGGAGTCGGGGTTAACTTCCTTCAACACAAGTTTTCATATCAAAATCCACAAAAATGCTATGATCCCGAACCCTAGGTTAAGGAGACAATTCATGTTGGCTCGCATTAACCAGTTACCGTGCATGGCAGTATTGGGTGCTCACTTAAAACTGGTACTGGACGCCTGACTCTGTCGGGTGTGCTCAAACAAGACGATAGTCAAATCCATAAGACACTTACGCACCCAGTGCCCGGTACTTGACAAAAGAAGGAATTAACGTCTGGGCCGCTACATGTAAAATTGGGACTTGTTGACTACCAAAATATTTTCGGGTAGGTGCATAATCTGAACAAACCCAGCATTACCAATAGCTTTAATTAAATGCTGGGATGGATTTGTAAATCTGATATCTAAACTTGGTTAAGGAGAGGATTGTTGTAATGTTATATTTGAAGGAGCAGCTGCTGGCAAAAGGGCTTGGAAAACCTTTATATATTATATTGAATTACCAATGGTTTCATGTACTGAAGTATTAATTATGTGGACACAATGAGCTCGTAATTTGCTTTATTCTGCTTTCATTTTTGTGTAACTTGTAAATGTGTATTCTTCCTTCATACTTGACATTTTAAGGTGTGAAAAACATTTTGAGCTATAACACAAAAAATACATTAAAAAATATTTTACGGCTGTAGCATGGCGTTTTTTACTGGGCAATGTATGCAAACCCAAATGCGGTACTATTTTCATGGTGGAAAAGAAGAAAGGCAGAATTGTACCTCACTATCTGTCCCTCTTCTATGCCATGCAAATTAATGAAAATGACCCGCAAAAGTAATAGAAAGCGTAAAAGTCTCTTCTAGGTCTTTTACACATTCAATTACTTGTATGGTTCAATAGAAATGGGTCCTGTGTTTTCCATCCATGTGTACATAAATGGGAACATTAATAAACGTTTATGTATTGTTAGATGGAAAGTGCTGGCCACTGACTTTCATTTGGATTTAAACAATAAATACTTGTTTTAAAGTATAACCAGACACAACCGGTGTAACTTGTATGGGTCAACATGTGTAACAGCTATCAAAATACTGTATAGCTGGTATGTTTAAAAAAAAAACAGAATTCTTATTCTTCCCATCAGAGACAGTGTATATGCTTTAATCCATATAAACGTATCCCTTTAGTCCCAATACAAAAGTGATCGGATTGACACTAGAAACGCCATTGAGAGCACATCAGGGGACCCAGAGGATGGTAACCATGAGGCAATTTATACTGCTCATGAGGACATCCAGGAAAGAGCAAAAGCAGATTACGCACGTTTATCTAGTTTGTTTTCGCGTAATTGGATATCTGTGTATTTGGAAACACATGACGTAGGACACCCATACATAAATCCCCTGTTTGGTGACATTTCCTTTGCAATAGACTCCTGTAATAAAACAGACCCATCTCTGTGACCTCGTTTCATCCATTCAACATTTACAGTGCATAACTGATTGAAATGCAGTGCATAATATTGTCCTAACACTAATTTAGCACATTGTTGCATTCATATTTAAGGGATACTCACATCCAGCAAACTGTAGACATTTCTATATAAGGTAAACAAAAAGGCAAATTTTGGAAATGTGAAAGCAATAAATGAAAGGATTGCATATACTATTTTACCCATTTCTCAAAATGTTTATGCATAATCTAAGGAGAAGCATTTCTAGAAAAAGCATTAACTAAGTATTAGTGAGAAGAGCAAATTAACAGTGTAAAAATGTAACTCATCATATACGTATCATATGTTGTTTTTATTTAGCCCATGGTGCAGTCTGAGAATAACTATGGTCAGTTCATCACTTGATACTATTGATGATGTGCATGTAAAGGGTGATGTTGAAGATTGATTGCAAAAGTCAGTTGGTTTTTGACTTCAATATTAATGCCAAAGATGCCATAGTCCTTCTCTTGTACATTCAAGAGTCGTGTCAGCATTTTCAATGTGTCATTAGTGAACTTGATGGCCTCATTGAAGCATTCATTGTAATCACCATTTGAGACCTGTTATTGGATCCTCAAGTGACTGCTAAAATGACAACCCCATGTCTTCCCTGTTGCCTGTAGTATCTTCTGAAAACCTGCATCTACAATTTCTGTTGGGTAAGGTTAATAAGGTGACGTTCTTTTTATTAAGCCAATAAGCTGAAGTTAGTCAATACGCTATCAAAATACTCATGAATACGAACACAGAAAATAGAACACATTACATCAACTGAGGCAATGGATAGTATTTGGGGGATAAAGAGTTGCCTACCGCACCACCAGTCCAGGTCATGATATCGTGTCCTCATCTGTGATTGCCTTGAGCTTATGTTGAATAGTTGTATGTTTGAGTTCACTGTGTGAACATTTTGCAAATTATTCCAGTAGTTTTCCACTCTTCATTGCAAGTTATTTTTGCTATACACAACATCTATTTGTCTAAGTATGTATCCCTGATAATATTTCCCACCAGCAATAGTTTATTGTGCTCTGACTGCTTAGCTGCAAGAACAGACCTGGACAAAGTAAAGTGTATGATCTGGAAGAAGACCTGCTACTTGAAACAGAAATAGTGGCAGCTGTGAATGCCAGTTTACTGGGCACACTGGTTCTTCCATGGAGTTAACGTGAATATTTAGCATGTTCATAGTTACAGGTCTGACCAATGTGAGGGCTTTAATAAAGACTGTGGGGCATTATTATCTGACGCAGGAATGACCCCTTGGCTTTGGGCTTATTGCTATTAGGAGTGTGGCTCATTTTACTGGAGTAGTAATAGTGTCTTTATTTGGTTGGAGAACAGCAGCAGTAATGATGATTTTGTACAGTAGATTCCTGTGCGTAGATTATAGGCCATGCTTTAAATGTTCATATGCTGCACAACAGGGGTTGCAAAGTTAAGGTGGATTTAGCTGAATTTCAGAGGTTTTGATGCGTTAAGTTCTCACCTTAACGTCCCCTTAACTAAAGTTTTTTTCCTTGAATAAATATATGTGATTCTCTCATGGCGGTTTCTGACAAAATAAAAACATTGAATTGAACTTGAGCTAGTGAACACATCTTTGATGGAGTTCTTGTGTGGGCTATGGCTAATTGGCATGCCATATTGTTTTTGCATTCAGTGATATAAATTAATGAATGTCAGTTGTTTAACACGAGGAACTGAAAGAATTCCGCTACCTTAGATAGCAGCATTACAGATCTACTTAGAGTATGCACAGATAGCGGGGCAGCATAGGGATACTTTGACTACTCTCACAAGTGCTTCTGTCCCAAAAGAACTACTAGTTTTGTGGATGATCTCCCTGACCCGTGTGTGGTCTGTTAAGAACATGAGCAACCATTATTTGCGCTGCTGTTCATCAAGTGTCTGTTCTGTGAACCAATACGCATTGAGGATAGACAATACATTGAGGGATTATCATGGATGATAGCTTGATTTGTGTAGGAGAGAAGAGGAAAGTACTCCCTGATGATACAGAAGACAGTGTTCTTGACATCTCACTGTTGAGAATAAGTGTTGCTTTGAGGTTAACCTGGAGGATGTGCAATGTCCATAAGGTCAAGGGGATATGTTTGCTTCAGCTTTAATCCCTTTAACTTTCATGTTCAGAAATACAGTATTATTCCTCTGCCACATGGCCAAGCATGGCCATACCTTTGTGGACAGACTATGACAAAGGCTCATCCTAAAGGATGAGTGATTGTGTAACTTTGGTGCAACTCCTCAGATACAGATTATGGGACTGATATCAGGAGTCATGGTAAGTTACTCTTGCCTACTCCTTCGTTTTACTAGCATGAGTCATTCTAAGTTACAAGAGTATAGAATTTGCAAGTAACTGCGCAAAGGACACTGTGTTCTAATGTTCAAATCTTGGTGTTGGTTGAATTGTTACAATATCTTTGAGCACTCAATAAAACCCAACCATCCAATAGTGTGAATGGTGATTTATTGCGTTCACAGCTGACATGTGTTTTGACCAATCGGTCGTTCTCAAGGCTGTTACAATTATACATCAGTGTTTGACAAGCATATTCACAGTGGTAATCAGAATATCAAAGATATTGTAGCATTTCAACCAACACCAAGATTTGAACATTAGAACACAGTGTCCTTAGCGCAGTTTAACTGCACATTCTATACTCTTGTGCCAATAATTGTTGGAGGAACTTAGGGGAACCTCCTGTGCACTTTGTGCAGCATTGGACTACTCATATGTCAAGAGAGTTGCGCGCACTCCAACTGATCACTCCCCTTTTTTGAAATCGTAATTCTAAGTTACTCTTGAGTTACTACTCTCTTTCCAGTCAACATTATGACCAGTAACCTGTGAGTCTGCCTAGTTGATTATATTTTAAAAAACATGCTTTTTTAATCATGTTTCGTTTATAGTTATCTGCTGCAACATTCTGCACAGAGACCATCTGATGCCTCCGAGCCCTGTGGGTGGGGGTACAGAAATTGAGAGTGCACAAGCTGAATATAACAAAGTGCTGTTTGGAGGGTTCTAAAAATGCTGGCTTGTTCTATCTTCCAAAGGAAAGCGGTGTGATGGGAGTCTGCAGTATGGAAGTGGTCTGCTTGAATTAACATCTGAAACATACTTGTTCCTGCTTATAACTAAAAGTAAGATTTTACTGCATGCATGTTTGAGTGGGCACCTAACCAATGGAAATAATTATCCTAGTGTCATGATGCCTACCCCCGGGCATCCGGATCAAGCCCATCAGCCCCGGGAGCAGGCATCCAGACATTTACAAAAAACCGAGCAGCCCCAGCTAGGGGCTGTCTGGGTTCAGTCCTGGCGCCGTAGGCACCAGGCTCATAATGTAAATCAGTCCTGGCGCCATAGGCGCCAGGCTCATAGACATTACTTACCTCATGCAGACCATGCTGCAAATAAATCCAAGCCAACGTGAGGCCTGGATGGGACTATTTTACTACAGGGACTATTTTTTACTCGGGTGTGGACCTGGGGAACTTCTTTCCTGGGACTACATTGGAGGCTATTTAAACCATGCCCGAACAGCAGCACATGCTTCGTGTTATTCTGCATCCAGCAGCGTGACTCTCACCGTGCCTGCAGCCAGCATCCAGTCTTCTGCCACGCCGGCATACCTGCAGCCAGCATCCAGTCTTCTGCCACGCCCGCCTCGAATCCGGAGCTCCTAGAATAAAGAGGAAGAAAAGGACAAGGTTAGAAAACAAACTTATTTCAAATTGCTCACCTGATTCCAGATCCATTTCATCTCCTGACCTGGAAAGTACATAAGTCCTGCACGCGTCGCTTCGCCAGCTCCAGCATGGCGCCATACTCACCAGTTCTCACAGCATCTTTCGATCCGGGACTGTCTCCATCATTTCTTCGCCGTACTCCGGCACCTAGGGGCACAAGAATAACAAGGTAAGCCAAGGGAATCAACAAAAACCTCTTACCACCATAGACTTACCTGATTTGCCACAGGCGGTATTATTCTCCATATCTTCATATGCCGCATCTGTAAAGAATGAGAAAAACAACACGTTAACGCATGCAATAGTTACCAGACAGCGTTGGGTAACACAGACTCTTACCTGAACGCCAGCAGCAGCTACGAGACCTTCTTCTCACAAACTCAGTTGCAACTTAAGGAAGGAAGGGGACAAGAGTGAACATCGGGCACATTGAACTCTTTGAACTTGATACTTACCAATCCCGCCTGGGACTTCAGAGTCAATGCTTACCGGAACTCTCCCAACGCCTTCAAACCAGTGAAGTAACTGGTATCTATGCACCCCTGCAAGACACGCAGGATGGAGAGCTAATCTTTTACAAACATAAGGAAAATACTTCTTCGGGTCCAGCAGACAAGACTAGGCGGGCCAGTCCAGACAGTCATCTCTGCACTACGCATCACGTTGACGGAGACCGCAGCTGTCCGGGTCCGATCGACACCCCTGTGGGGTCCCGGTGAGCGTAACAGAACATGAAGCCTTTCTAAAAATACCCAGCCGGGTGTTATGGAAACCTCGGAAACCGACCAACTGGCCCAATTATTGGGGGAACTTAGGGCGGAAGTACATGCCGCTCACCAAGAGACTAATGCCCTCAGGAGAGAACTGATTGTCTCAAAGGAGCGCACTGATGATCTGGCTAGGCAACTACTGCACAACCAAGCTGGGCAAACGCCCCTAACTGGATATGGGGGAAAACCAACCCCCGTTTCATCAAGCAATCCTGTGCAAGTGGTTTTACCAGGAAATATTCCATTAGCTCCACCCGAACGCTTTGCTGGGGACCCCAAAAGGTTCGCCGTGTTCATGAGCCAATGCCGCTTGCACTTTTTATGCAGACCAGAAGCCTTTCCAAATGACCAAGCCAAAGTAGCCTTTGTATTGTCATATCTTAGTGTCAGCGCAGCGGATTGGTCCATTCCGTTAGTCAACCAGGATGATCCTCTTCTCCGGGATTTTCAGGGTTTTCAAAGGAGCATGGAAAAACTATTCGCCAGACACTCACAGGGTCAAGCTCTGGACAACAAACTTTTATCCTTACGACAGGGTAACCAGGATCTGCTAACCTATATTGCAACCTTCAATAGGTTGGTGGTGGAAACCGGGTGGCCGGAGGAAAAACGAATTACATTGTTTCATCGTGGACTTCGGGGAGAACTCATAGATGTCTTGGCTCAAGTTGTGAACCCACCTCAGGGTTGCACAGAATTTATAGACTTAGTGGTCCAGCTAGACCACCGACTTCAGAACCGAAAGACTGATTGAGCTAAGTTTGAGAATCAGGTATTGGTTAAACCCAACATTGCCCCCAAAGGAACAGATGCATCTGAACCTATGCAGATCGGGGGGGTTATAGGACCCTTAACTCAAAAGGAAAGAGAAAGAAGAAGACAGATGCAGTTGTGTCTGTACTGTGGAACCTCAGGACATTTTCTACGGGATTGCCCTACAAAACCACCCAAGAAGGTGGTATGAGTTGCTGATAAAAGCCACATAGAGCCTGATTCGGGAAAGGCCACGCCCGACAACTGTAGAGGTCCGCTTGCCAAGCTTAAAGAAGGACACTCAGTCCTCGCATCTCATCATCCCAATGGTCCTACTTGATCCCAGGCAGCCATCACGTATGCACGCAGTAAGGCATACATAGATAGCGGGGCCGTAGGAAACTATATGGACCACGAATTGGTGTCAAGGATGAATCTACCTCTTTGCAAAAAGACCACTTCGGATGTCATCACCACAGTTGATTGAACTGAGATTGCCTCGGGGCCTGTAACTCATTCCACTACAGAGATGACACTGTTGAGTCAAGATGGGCATCGAGAGACTATTGTGTTTGATCTAATCAAAGCCCCACAGTTCAAGATAATACTGGGGATGCCATGGTTGGAAAAACATAATCCTTGTATAGAATCGCGAGAGAAGAGAACAACCTTCCCGGATTGTGCACACACCTGTTACCCGGAGAAAACTTTGAACAAAGGCCTGGCTACAGTTATTAACCCAATCGTGCAGTTACCTCAGGAATACCAAGAATTTCAGGATGTTTTTCAAAAAGAACAGGCCAATACATTACCTCCTCACAGATCATACGATTGTCAAATCGACCTCCTACCCGGTGCACAACCCCCATGCAGTAGAATCTACGCCCTCACGGAACCTGAAAATCTTCACCTACGGCAATACTTGGACCAATACCTTTCTAATGGCTTTATTCGTCCTTCCAAGTCTCCTGCATCCTCAGCTTTATTCTTCGTGCCAAAAAAGGAAGGTGACCTTAGAACGTGCATAGATTACCGCGCATTAAATCAGATTACGGTAAAAAACTGATACCCATTGCCTCTGATCTCCGAATTACTAGACCAAGTAAAGGATGCCTTTATCTACACTAAGTTAGATCTCCGAGGGGCATATCATCTGGTACGTGTCAAGAAAGGCGACGAATGGAAGACTGCCTTTCGCACCAAGTACGGATTATTCGAATATCAGGTAATCCCCTTCGGGTTGTGCAATGCACCAGCAGCCTTCCAGTATTTTATGAACAATGTCCTTCGTGAACTTATTGACGTCTGTGTCGTCGTATACAGAGATGATATTCTAGTGTACTCCTCCTCAGAATCAGACCATGTTAAGCACATGCATGCAGTCCTTGAGAAACTATGCCAGCACAAGTTATATGCAAAATTGGAAAAATGTGTTTTTCATGCTACGGAAGTTGAATTTCTTGGATTTATCCTGACTCCAAAGGGAGTCCGAATGGACTCTCGAAAGGTGGACGCAATTCTCAAGTGGCCATCACCCAGTTCAGTCAAAGGGGTACAAAGCATGCTCGGATTTGCTAATTTCTACCGCAGATTCATTCCGGACTTCTCCCATGTTGTACACCCCATCACAGCACTTTTGCAAAAAAACAAATGTTTCTTTTGGACCGAAGAGGCTGAAAAGGCCTTCCAAGAGCTGAAAGCGAAATTCACATCAGTACCTGTCTTAAAGCATCCACGCCCTGAGCTTCCATACATAGTAGAAACTGATGCATCCAGTTTAGCCATGGGAGCTGTCCTGTCCCAGAAGGATCCTGAAACCGGTCAACTTCACCCAGTAGCGTTTTGGTCCAGAAAGTTCTCAGCACCTGATTTAAACTATGCGATTACCGATAAAGAGCTATTAGCTATCAAATCTGCCTTTAAGGCTTGGCGGCACTACCTTCTTGGTGCCAGGCATACCATTACCGTAATCACTGATCACCGGAACCTGCAGTATTTAAAAACAGCCAAAGCCCAATCATTGCAACAACTTCGATGGGCATTGTTCTTTGCCGAATTCGATTTCGTGATCACTTATCGACCAGGCCGCAAAAATGGCAAAGCAGATGCCTTATCCCAAATAGGGATGGAAGAAGCATATGCAAACCCGGAACCGGCGCCAATAATTCCCGAGCAAAGAATTCTTGGCATAACTACTCAACAGACACTAGAAGATATTCATTCAAAAATCCAACAACTCTTCGATCCAGCAACCCTGCAGGACTGGGTAAAGAAAGGCCCGGACTACTCAGTCATCAA
Source organism: Ambystoma mexicanum (assembly GCF_040938575.1). Lineage (NCBI taxonomy): Eukaryota > Metazoa > Chordata > Amphibia > Caudata > Ambystomatidae > Ambystoma > Ambystoma mexicanum. Next base: position 1,243,585,596 of record NC_090930.1, on the reverse strand, counting down.
TGACCTACCTTACTATCAAGGACGACTATTTCTACCACACAAGGAAATACAAGAACTAGTCATCTCCAATTACCATGGCATCCTGATGGAAGGGCACCAAGGTATCACAAAAACTGAAGCGAAAATTAAGAGACAGTTCTGGTGGCCCACTTGGCGAAAAGACATAAAGTCATTTGTGATGGCTTGTGGCATTTGCGCCCAAAACAAAAGCCAGAAGAAAAAACCTGCTGGCCTTTTACAACCTTTCGATATTCCACCTACACCATGGCACACCTTGTCTTTAGACTTTATTACAGATCTACCTCCATGTAATGGATTTAACACCATCCTAGTTATTGTGGATATTTTTTCCAAGATGGCCCACTTTATTCCTTTAAAGGATTACCACCCACTTCAATTTTGGCCAAGGAGTTCCTCGAAAACATTGTTCGAATAAACGGATTTCCTTCCGTATTGGTCTCTGACCATTTCACACTTTTGGAAGAAATGTTGTCAATTGGCGCAAATCGAGGTTATCAACCAGTCACCATCCCCAGACCGATGGTCAGACGGAGAGGACCAACCAGACCCTTGAACAGTACCTACGTTGCATGCTGCACCAGATTGAAAGCAATTGGAAGGATATTTTATGGATTTCCCAATATGCATACAATAACTCAGTACATTCTGGAACCGGACAAAGCCCCTTCCATACCATATACGGACATCACCCTCGAACCTCAGAATTCGATTCGCCTCAGCACTTAGAAATGCATGCAGTTAGTCATTTACACTCTACTATTACACAAGCCTTTAAGGAGGCAACAGAACATTTGAAACAAGCGAAAGAGAAATATAAGAAAAATACTGATCAACATAGAAGCGATGCTCCACGATATCAGATTGGGGATCAAGATTGGCTGGCTACAAAACACATACCTCTAGAAGGAACTCAGACTTTTAATCCTAGGTATTTGGGACCTTACACTATTAAGGCCATTATCAACCCAGTGGCCGTCAAGTTGGAATTACCCTCTAATATGCGGATCCATCCTGTCTTTCATGTTTCACTTCTGAAACCAGTTCAACCCGGGACAAGACTTTCCAAACCACCTGACCCCATCCTAATAGATGGAGAACCTGAATTCGAGGTAAAGAATATCCTGGACTGTAAGTTGGTTAAATCAAGACTTTTTTATTTAATCGACTGGAAAGGTTACAGACCACAGGAAAGATCATGGGAGCCTAGTGACCACGTTCATGCACCTCGGTTGGTGAAGAAATTCCATCAGAACTTCCCAGACAAACCAGGGCCAAGGGGAGACAAACCAGGGCCAAGGGGAAGAACAACTTTAGGAGGGGCCTTGGGGGGGGAGTGCTGTCATGATGCCTACCCCCGGGCATCCGGATCAAGCCCATCAGCCCCGGGAGCAGGCATCCAGACATTTACAAAAACACCAGCAGCCCCAGCTAGGGACCAGGCTCATAATAAAAATCAGCCTTGGCGCCATAGGTGCCAGGCTCATAGACATTACTTACCTCATGCAGACCATGCTTCAAATAAATCCAAGCCAACGTGAGGCCTGGATGGGACTATTTTACTACACGAACTATTTTTTACTCAAGTGTGGTCCTGGGGAACTTCTTTCCTGGGACTACTTTGGAGGCTATTTAAACCACGCCCGAACAGCAGCACATGCTTTGTGTTATTCTGCATCCAGCAGCATGACTCTCACCGTGCCTGCAGCCAGCATCCAGTCTTCTGCCACGCCCGCGTGCCTGCAGCCAGCATCCAGTCTTCTGCCACGCCCGCCACGAATCCGGAGCTCCTAGAATAAAGAGGAAGAAAAGGACAAGGTTAGAAAACGAACTAATTTCAAATTCCTCACCTTATTTCGGATCCAATTCATCTCCCAACCTGGAAAGTACATCAGTCTTGCACGCGTCGCTTCGCCAGCTCCAGCACGGCGCCATACTCACCAGTTCTCACAGCATCTTTCGATCCGGCACTGTCTCCATTATTTCTTTGCCGTACTCCGGCACCTAGGGGCACAAGAATAACAAGGTGAGCCAAGGGAATCAACAAATACCTCTTACCACCATAGACTTACCTGATTTACCACCGGCGGTATTATTCTCCATATCTTCATATGCCGCATCTGTAAAGAGGGAGAAAAACAACACGTTAACGCATGCAATAGTTACCGGACAGCGTTGGGTAACACAGACTCTTACCTGAACGCCAGCAGCAGCTACGAGACCTTCTTCTCACAAACTCAGTTGCAACTTAAGGAAGGAAGGGGACAAGAGTGAACATCGGGCACATTGAACTCTTTGAACTTGATACTTACCAATCCCGCCTGGGACTTCAGAGTCAATCCTTACCGGAACTCTCCCAATGCCTTCAAACCAGTGAAGTTACTGGTATCTACGCGCCCCTGCAAGACATGCAGGATGGAGAGCTAATCTTTTACAAACATAAGGAAAATACTTCTTCGGGTCCAGCAGACAAGACTAGGCGGGCCAGTCCAGACAGTCATCTCTGCACACGCATCACGTTGACGGAGACCGCAGCTGTCCGGGTCTGATCGACACCCCTGTGGGGTCCAGGTGAGCGTAACACCTAGCCTTGAAGACTGATAATAATACTTGTTCACAAACTGCATCCACTGTGAAAACTGTGCATCTCCCAAGGTGGCTGTTTTTGTTGACAGATGCACCATATTCATAGCCAGTGATCTATCATCGCTTGCCTTTGGGAATAATATGATATTGCCTGTGAACATTATTTTGTTCTGTTTGCACAATAATTACCATCTGTCATATTGACTAATCATTCCGAGTCAATAAAGAGATGGGTGTTTTTTCGAGCAAAAGCTTTGCTTTCAACTTTCAGGCAACTGAATGTCAATAGGATGATGTCATTTACTCCCTGGATGTATTTTGCGTAGATCTAATTACATCCAACCTCATTGACTTTTCAACTGGGAAGTCCCTCAAAGAAATTGACAATGGTAAATGGGAGATAACTCGCTATGTCATTAACAAAAAGTGTATAAATCTATTGCATGATGTTTATATTAAAATAATAAGCTTTTTGAGTGTAAGTCTGACAACATCGATATTAGGACAATTCTACTTGCACGCCCGTCCCCTTCCTGCGCCACTGCTATGAATGCACACATCGGAATGATCCTGATGAACTTTTAATATGTTGTAGTTGAATTCACACGTTTCACGCAATAGATTTTTTATTTTATCGATTCATTATATTTTAAACAACAAATGTGCAATAGAAACCTGCATTGTAACAATGTATATAAGTGCTAAAACTCATGAGAACATTATATGATAACAACTATTAATGCATACATGTATTAATCTTATCAGATATTAATGTAAGAGAACAAAATATGATTGTTTAAGATGCAGGTTCAGAACATCTGATTACAAGTTCCACAATAAGGTATCCTTAGGTGTATTGATGGGTTAGGATCTTTGTCACATATAGACGTTGCAGTATTACAGGTGAGCTTTAATTGGCAAGTCCCACAATTGTGACTTAATCAAATGGAGTTTGTTACTTTTGATCATCTCTTTAGGAAGCCATTTGTCAAATGCACATTAACGATTAATATTTCAAAGTGCATTTTGTTATGGGGGAATCAAAACCACATCTACCATACTAAATTGCATAATTCCCACTCTACAGTAATTCGAGTTTATTGGAATCACAAACAAATAACATTGGCTAACTCTAACTTGCTCCTAATTTACTTGTAGTCGGGAGCAAATCCGAGTTACTGATACGTCACATACTATTAATGAGTGATGAGTATGTCAGGGTTTTGCTTTGTGACCTGAATAGCCCTCTCTAGGTATAAGTTAAAGGTAAGTCTGAGTAATCTATTTATGAATCAGTCCCTATGTGCCTTTGACAACACACACCAAATATAAAATGAATGTCAGCACTTGTGAGATCCCAACTGGGGATCAGGGCATGCATAGCTAGGCGCCTGTGGAACAGAAGACACAACCACACATATCAGGTGTCTAACCTGAACTGCTTTATTCATGCACCTACATCAATGCTGGTAATGTGACCAGACCTGATGCGCCGTAGCGTGTCTCCTGTGTCATGGGATCACGTACAATGCTTCATTTCCCCGCCAAAAAAATATTGCCCTACCCCATTTCTTCGATCCATCTCCTCAGCTTTTGGATGGTGCAACATGGTCTGTTCTCAGCATGTGGTTTCTCCTCTTCTTCACCTCTTCCTTATTCCAAATACTTCTCTCTCTGCTTCCGATTCCTCTTCATCTCCTGAGTATCCAGATGTGTCTCACACTTGCAATACTTTTTCACTTCCACATTGGTCAACCTGAGGTGTGCCGTGCTCTGCCTTCCTGAAAAATGAACTGTTCCTCATTACTGTCCAACCTGCACTTTCGGCGGTGACCATCAGTCCCTTTATGTCTGTAACTGTCAATGGAATGGGGTCGAACAGCAGCGTGTCCTTGTGGGACTGAGTCTGCAGCACAAGAACATGATATCCTACTCTTAACTTTGCTTGCCGAGCCAGGTTTTTGTGATCAGCATATTCCTTCATCTTGCTTTTGACCTTGTCCTTGCCCCTTACTTCCTACTCCTGAGGGCTCATCTCCTCCTGCTGGTTCTTGTGAGGTAACCTTGAGCACACGGGCCAAAAAACATTAGTTCCACCGGACATGCTCATGTGGAGTCATGGGGCATGCTCCTGTAGTCCCCCAGTAGCTGGTACGATGGTTGCTCAATGGTCATTTGAGTAATATTTGCTGTTCTGATGGCCCTTTTGCATTTGTCATGAATTGTTCTACTGCCTGATTCGCCTGGGGCTGCATGGCATAACCTTCCTGTGGTGGAATCCCATGTAACAAGCAAAGTTGTGAAAGTCTCTTCCCGTGAACAGAGGCCCATTATCAGACTTGACCACCTTGGGAAACCTGTATGCCGGGAATATTTGATTTGAGGGCGGGAATACGGTTGTCACAGCTGTGGAAGTTACTATCTCAATTTCTGGGTATCTTGAGTGCTCATCAAGTACTACTAGTACGTATTCACCAGATGTCAGAGGACCATACAAGTCAACCACAACCTCTTCCCACACTTCCTCCGGGAGCAACGTCATGTGCAGCGGTTCAGGGAATGACGTAGGTTGCAGACTGAGGCGTATATGACATGACATGTCTTCAGTGTTCACTCAACCAATTTGTCCATGCCATGGAAGCACACCTTCCTCTGGAGCATATGTTTTGCAGGCACAATGCCCCTGTGGTTTTCATGTGCTATATTTATTACCCATTGGTGGAGAGGAGTTGGTATAACAATCCAATACCCTTTGAGTATTAAACAGGAGGGAGCAGGGGCAGACTGGGAACCAAAAGAGGGCCTGGAAATTATTTTGCCCCCATATTACACATTTTCAGCAAGCCTAACCCTTTTCCAATGAGAACATTGCAAGTACAAATAGGTTCCCACACAAAAGAGGCCCAGGGTCAAAGGCCTATGAGGGATATCTCCAGAGCTCCCTATAGGCCAGTCAATCCCTGTCAGGAGTAGGGCTTAAACTCCAATATAGTGCCCTCTCTTCCACCACAGTGAATGCTCCTCTCCACCCGTGTAACGACAGCAGTGCCCTTTGCTGCCTCCTGTTTCCGTGCTTATCTCTCCCCTCATATGCCTGTCTGCCTTCGCTCGGCCCCTGTTGGTAGACTTGACCCCTGGGCATTCTCCTCTGTAATTCTCCTCACGTATCATGGCTGCCTGATCAATCCTCTGCTCCACACTCTCACACTGTACCATTTTGTCTTTGTCCCAATTCATCTCCCAGTCCCTGCCTCGTCCTCGCTCGCACCATAACGTTGGTTCTTCTTTTCCTTTGCTTTCCTTCTGGCTTTCAACTCCTACTCCAGTGCCTGCTCTGGCACCCCTTACCTTTTCTCTATCTCCCAGACACGGCCTCCTATTTCAACCACTCCGTAGTCCACGGGTCTTCTGTCCGTCTCATTCTCTGCTATCCAGCCACCCACAGGACCAGCCCCCACCATTGCAATCAGTGGCAGGCAGCCAGCGCACAGGTTAGTGCTGCTCTACTTTGAACACATTTAATGGCTCTTAGTTCGATTTATTGTTATCCTCTCCATTTTTTTGCCCATGTGGCCAGTATTTGCCAATATCAAATTGACATTCTAACCCACTTTAGCTAGGCTTGATGGACAGTTCCCAGCTCTTTAACCGTCGTTAAGGACCTTATGATTTGCCTCAGGCGCTTAACTTGGGAGCTGGCTGATAGCACCTATCGAAGGTTTGGAACATGTCAGCATCCAGAAGACATTATTGACTATCAATCTCTATTATTGACCGCCTTTCAAACATTTTGAGTTCAGCAGCAGCCTAACAACCAACATTAAATACACTGGTTTGTTCAAGTTTACCACAAAGTGCTAATAGCCTTATCACCTAGGATAATGCCCTTGCCCAAATTAATGCCCTGTGCTATGCCTGCGGCAATAACTTGGTGTTGGGCATTAACCCACAATAAAAACACCCACCCTAGTGTACAGGTTTTAATGGTCGGTTCAACCTACAGCAAGAACAAGAGTATTTTTTATTCTAAGATTTTGTTTTTCTAATTCCACCTTAACATCAAGACAATTTTTATTTTCTGTTTAACTTAATTTTTTATTATGCTTGACATATCCTGTTGTGTAACTGCTGAAATCACAGTGTCAGCCATTGAAGAAGTTAGGCTGGAAAAAAGAGACTGATGATTCAGTCTCTTCTAATTTTACCAGACATCCAGGACATTGCGCCATGGATTACAAAGAGCAAACTTTTATGAAACTGAGTTACATTTATGTGGCATTTTGGGCTTCCCTGTTGATTCAGATGTACTGCTTTCAGCTGAAAATGTAACCGCCATGGTGCACATAACAGATACGCGGTACTGAAGCACGCCATACCATAATCCCCATCCACCCTGCCCCTGTAATCGTCAACACCAGGTACACCATTATAACATGTACACCGGGTTCATGGAATTAAGGACGTCAATTTATCAAAATACAAGGGGTAGTGGAAATGACATTTTAGTCCTGATGAATTGACTGGAGGGGTCATCTGATGAGACAACAGGAGGTGATGTGACAAATGTAAAAGCACCTAAAGTATGTGTACACAATTGATAATAGCAAATATATCTAAAGCAGATAAAATAGTATTTTAGTTGACAGCTAGATACTAAGCTGCTATCGCAATATGCCATGAGTGCTGTCAAGATATGCCAAGGGCACACCTAGACGAGCAATCATACACCAGCGGAGCTGCATTCATACGCTAGTCCTGCCGCTGTGCCCGGTTAATATCATGTTATGTCAGTTAAAACCTCATTTGCCAGTTATAGTCATAAAATGCTAAATACAGCTTCACTTGCCCAGCTGCTTCCATAATATGCTAAATGAAGACTCATATATTCGGGCAGTGCCAGTTTATAGTAATTTTTTACAGGGTACAGACTCTCGTGCCTTGATGCTGCCTCATATGGCAAGTGTAGCCATATTCTCCCATGCAATCGTGCTGCTGGGCCTACCATGGTTCGACATCACTAGCATATGCAAGATAAAGGGCACCATAGGCAAACATTGTAAACATTGTCTGGGCGTATGGAGGTGGTGGAGTTGATAGGAGTGTGTTTAGGGCGTGTAGAATTTCGGTAATCTGGGGTGTGACAATGGTGTATTTAGCAACAACGTGTTTAGGATTTTTTATACTGCAAAGTGAAATTAATCACTTCTCAGTGATCTATCTTTAGCCGTTAGGAAAATTGGTCCATTTGGGTAAAAGTAATCACAAAATTTAGGCATGTCTGAAACCTGGAATTTTATATACAGCGTATGGGTTTCGCAATCTCCAATTTTATCCAGCTGTGCACATTACCTCCCATACATCCATGAATTGTGCACCAACATATAATAATGTCTTCATTGTTATCCATCAAGACTAGAACCATGGCTGTGTGTTTAATAAAGCTGATTTGCAGACCACAAAATCACATGCTAAATTAACCTGACAACATAGAACATTAGGAAAAACTGTTGGGTGAAAGGAGACAGATGCCTTCACTTGTTTTGTATCTAGTGCTTGCTACTACTTCTTAGCACTGTAAAAACCGATCTTACTGTTTTGCAACATAATAGTACTACATGTATCAACATTTGAAGGATGGGAGTTTGAGTCGGCCTTGCTGTCATTCAAGCTAGAGGAAGAACAATGGCTAACACCAGGCATTCTTGAAAAGCTACCTCCACCCGACACACTGTATTAAAAGGGAATACTCTCTGTAGATTGTTCAACAACACAAAGATAAATGTTGTGCACATCTATATAAATACAAATGTAAATGTTAGTTGGTTCAAAATCTTAAATCTGTGAAAGTTCTTCATCGATTGCTTTGACATTTTGACACAACGCTGCATTCGAATAGGCGCATGTTTTTATATACCTACTATACATAGATGTCACTCCTGTGACAGGTAAAACATGTTTTTTTTCTGAAAAACATGGACATCTGTTGGACGTAAAAGCAACACATGCTATACTTATGTGCCGAGGAAGCAACAGAATGACATGTAGCCAGACTTCAGGATGCACAGTTGCGAGCACGGCAAACGCGTTCTGCAGCTTCAGATCTGCTTCGTAGGCACGTGTTTTTATATACCTACTATACATAGATGTCACACCTGTGACAGGTAAAAAACATGCCTTTTCTGAAAAACAGCGCCATCTGTTGAACGTAAAAGCAACACATGCCATACTAAATATTTTACTGAAAAACAGCGGCATCTGTTGGATGTAAAAACAACACAAGCTATACTTACGTGCCGAGGAAGCAGCAGAGCGACGTGCAGCCAGACTTCAGGATGCACAGTTGCAAGCACGGTGATCGCGTTCTGCAGCTTCAGATCTGCTTCATTCTAATGCAACAGGCTGAGAGTGGCTGAAAGACGTCAACGAGAAACAACAGATCAGCATCAAACACGACTCCGTGCTCAGCAATCATGCAATTACAATCGCCTTGCATTCTGGTAAAACCCAGCTGATGATTATAGTTTGAGCCGGCATGTTCTCATCAGCACCATGACTGAAGTGTGTCCTTATTGACAGGCTCTGAAATTTAATGGAGAAACTAAAGGAATGTGTTGCGCCACCCTAAAAGTTAAACTGCCTCAACTTGGAGAACCACCAGAGCCATTAAAATATACCAACAAGCATTGTGAAATTAAACATATAAGAAACGTGCGCTTTCTATTTTCTGTCTTTTCAATTTAACTAGGCTTAGCCACAACAACGCATGGCCGGGGACAGCTAGTTTTGTAATAAAGGGACACTGACAGATTATGATTGTCATAATTTCTTCTCTAAATAAAATATGAAATCAAATGTTTTCTTTAAAAAAAGCACCAAGTAAACTTTTTTTAAATGTGAAAATGGGTGGAAGAGTGCAGAATGTCTCTGAAGGGGATAGTAGAAATGGGAGTTAACACACAAAGGCTAATTGATCACAGGCTCGAAGGAGAGGGAACACAATGTGAGCAAAATAGAACATGGGTGATGGTAGCTCATGGCCTTGGGGCAATGTATTTGATGTCCATCTCTTTAGCACCCACCCTCCCTTTTGTGCACTCCCCCTTTAATGCACCTACTCTCATGCACTATCTCCCCTTTGCGTCCATCCCCCTCTTCCTCACGTACCCCTTGCTTCTGCTCATGCAAGCCCAAACCCCTCTCAAGACAGCCTCATCTTCATCTTGCATAGCCCCCTCTTCTCTTGTGCACCCTCCCCCTCTCACACACCCTTGATCTCCTGTTTGTGCCATTGCTGGGGCACACCCTATCACTTGATTGCACCGTGGCTCTCAGGTACTCTCGCTCTTTCTTGCACAGGGCTCTTTCTGTTGCACTCTGGCACGCTTACACCTTCATGGACACACTCGTTTTCTTGCGCCCTGTCTCTCTGTTTCACCCTGGCTGTCTTCCACCTTCACACGCCCTGCATTTCTCTCTTACACCTTGGCTCCCTTGCACCTTTGCACACACACCCTATTTGTTGCACTGTGGCTCTCTTCCACCTTCGTGCACACACTCTTTTTCTCACAACCTGTCTTTATCTCTTGCACCTTTGCGCTCTTGTACCTTTACACACAAACCCTCTTTGTTTCATCCTGGCTCTCTTCCATCTTTGTGGAGCCTCTTTTTCTCACACACTGCCCCTCTCTCTCTTGCACCCTGGCTCACTATAGCATCATTTACTCAATGAACGACGTGCAACCAAATCCTGCAAAAATACAGTTTTATGGCACAAAATGACACATTCCATGCTGCATCCCCACAAGTTATGATAAAGTCACTTAAGCAAACAGAATTGAACACCCACTGAAAGTGTGCAGACCAACACAACCCCTAAAGTAATAAAAGTTCTGAAGATAGAAATGCCAGATTAAGGAACATGCCCCTGATGCAACGCACCCTGCTGCATATGTTACTTCCAGTGGTGGCTCCCACTTTGTACCAGTAATTTTGATAAGGGGGACCCAGACAGCACGCAGAGTGTCACAGTTATCTATTTCAGGCCAACATATGTTTTGCACCGTTTGACAGTTCCCCGTACACAGTATATCCCCCTAGTCTGGCACACAGCTAAACGTTCTTTACATGGCTGAGAAACATAAAGAGGGCCCTACTTGCGCAATTAGGCCAAAGTGCTACAGGTTCGGCGTTAAGGACTACTGGAAAGATTGATAAGTAACGTGCCTGAGTTCAAGTGATCTACCGTTATGAAGATTAACCCAAAATAAAAACATTTACATTTTCTAATAGTAATCACACCTGAAATGGCAGCTCCTATGCTCGCTGGCTGTTCCCCTCCCTCGTCCCATGCTGCACTCAGCAGCAGCAGCACCACTGAGTCAGCACTGAGGTCAGGTCGGCCCAGACTGCGCTGCACCTCCTCATGTAATACAAGCACAGCAGAGGGCATGTGCAATTTATTCCCCTCATAAATTCTCAGGCGCATGCCATAGGGCCGACTTGGCGGGTTGGCTCCAGGCAGAAAAGTCATGCAGCAGCCAGTCAATAGTTATAAAAAGATAGCAGGCCTGGATGTTCATTTCCAATCATTTATTTATGTATCCTTCCCCCAAAAAAGGCCCTATGACCCTAAGGCCCATGAGGGAAAGTCCCGGTGTCCCCATAGGCCAGTCCACGACTGTGAGGTAGACAGGGACAGTTAATCTTTTGACCTTGCAAGTGCTTTGAAGAGTGCCCCATCGAGTGCCTGGTTGCTCCCCACTGACGCCTCTGCTGAGTTCCACCATCCATTCAGGATGCACAAGGTTGTGAGGGCCAATTTTGCATCCTCTGCTGTAGCCCTTGTTATTTCGGCCATTTTGATGGCTTGGGGCACCCTGTGATGGACAATTTAGTTGATGTATCCGTCCGCCCTGTTGTTCGTCGCTTGGGGTCAGGCAAGGGGATTCCACAAAAGAAAATCAGCCGGGTTCTCGTCTTTTCCAGGTTTATGCGTGGTGACAAATTTGTTCTCTTGCAGACAGAGTCGCCATCTTGCTATCCTAGGCGACATCTGGGCCCTCGGTTTCCCATAGATGGTGACGAGTGCCTGGTGGTCCGTGATGATGTTGAATGGTTTTCCCTTCAAAAAAAAAAGGAAATGTTTGCACGCCTAACCAACCACCAGGGCTTCCTTTTCAGCATGTGAGTAGCGTTGTTCCACCTTTGAGAGGCTCTTGTTGTTGTAGGATACAATCCTTCTCTGTGCATGTGCACTGCCAGAGTTTTAGGCGAGAATTGCTCTGAGACCCACCGGTCTCACTTCCACCGTCACGTCAATGTGCATGTTGGGATCTATGTATGACATGCAAACCGCTGCTGCTATGTCCCTTCAAATTCTCTCGAAGGCCTTCTGTTGTGCTAGACCCCACTCGAACGGTTGGTCTTGTTTAGTTAGGGGACACAAAGGGGGTTTTGTGGAGGCAAAGTCTGGCAAGTAGCGGGTACAGTAGCTTGCCAGGCCCAGGAACGATCTCACCTGCGCAATGCTCATCAGGCAAGGGGGCCTCTGCTACTGCTCTGATCTTGTCTGGATCTGGTTGGATACCCTTCATTGAAAAGATTTAACCACAAAATTTGAGTGTGGTCTTATTGAAGGCACACTTATCCTTATTCAGCATTGTTGAGGGCTGCACAAACTTTCAGCAGTTGCATCATGAACTCCTGGGATAGACCGAAGATCAGAATATCATTGCGGTAGTTGATATAGTGTGGTATAAGGCAGATGATTTTTTGGATCTTTTCTTGGAATATTTCCGCAGCTAAAAATATACCAAAGCTTAGACCTTTGCAGCGGAACAATCCCAGGTGGGTGGTGAAAGTTGTGATATATTGTGATTCCTCGCAGAGTTCTATCTGGTGATACCCTTTGTTTAGGTCGAGACGGGAAAAGATATTTTTTCCATTGAGTGAGTGCATCATGTCTGTGATGCACAGAGATTGATGGTGTTCTCTGAGTATGGCCTGGTTGGGGCATGCATGTCTATGCACAACCATATTTGTCCTTTTGGCCCCTTCTTGAGCATCAGTACCACCGGGGACACCCTGGCGTTGGGCCTGAGGTTGATTCAATTATGTCGGCCTCCACAAGGGCGAGAAGTTCTTTTTCGACCAGGTGTTGGATATTAAAAGGAATGCCCCAGAAGTGTTGCGCAATTGGTTTCACTGTCTTGTCTACATGTAGTTGGATCGTTCGTCCTTTTATCATTCTGACTCCCTTGAAGAGTCCGGGGAAACTTGCCACTATCTTGGCAGCTGGCGATATGTATTTGTCCGCCATCACTTGATCTAGTATGTGAATGTGTCCCATTTGTACAGATGATGTAAAACTTAGTATGCATCCACTGGTTACTTATGTGGCAAGGACTTGTATTAGTATGCAGTCCTGCTTGTCTTTGTGTCTAAACAGAGCTGTAAAAAGCCCTGAGGCAAGGAAGGGGCTCCTTCGCTCTGTATGCGTAGATGGCAACATGTGCTTTTTGAGTTTCGTAGTCAGGTTGAGTTTTCAGTATTCACACTCAGGCATGTTATTGATCGTGGCCCCTGAATCCACAAGGAAAGGGCAGTCTTTTCCCTGGATCAATAGCGGTAGTGTGGGGCTGTGTTCTGAGGCGGTCAGGTTGCTAAGTGCATACAGGTATCCTCTCTTTCTCCTCTCTGACACACTCTTGATTGACGTGTTTGGCATGCAGCTAGTGTATCTGCCTTCTCCCTTTGCCACGACCCTCCGGTGACAGAGAGTTATTTTGCCGAATGTGATGCCTCTCCTTGTGGTATCTTTGCTGTGAGAACCTGGTTTTCTCTTCCCTGTATTGGTGAGGGGGGGACTTGTATCGGTGCTGTTTTGATCCAATGGGCTTGGTCCGGAGACCTTGGGATTTATGCACATCACGTGGAAATGGGCTTCTCCCCCGCAAGCCGAACAAACTTGGCCGATAGCTGGACATGGCCCTTCATGTGATAGGTCATAGCCACAATGAAAACAGTGTCTTTTCTCCGATCTGTTCTATTGGGATTTTCGCTGATGCCCCAATAACTTTTTTTTACAACCTCCTCCTTGATGTTGGGTGCAGAGGAGATGTGCGTTTTGCTCAGGGTGTATGTCAAATGCGGAAGTTGTTTTTGCTAGCACAAGGATATCAGCTAGCGAGTGGGACACTTGTAGTAGTTTTCTCTTCAAGGGCACTGATTCACATCCTGCAATTATTTGGCCTCATCATAGTTATATACATGACATTTGCAGTGCTTTACTTTGGACTTTTGGCGTATGACGAACTTGTCCATGCTTTCACCTGGGAGTTGCATCGACACTGATTCACATCCTGCGATTATTTGGCCTCATCGTAGTTATATACATGAAATTTGCAGTGCTTTACTTTAGACTTTTGGCGTATGACGAACTTGTACATGCTTTCACCTGGGAGTTGCATCATGGTATGGAACACGTGTCTCTTGTAGTCTACATTCCTATGGTTTGGAAAAAGTTCATTCAGTATTTGTTTGAGGTCTTGGTATTTGTATTGGACGTCATCTGGTAATTCAAAAATGATATCCCGTACTTTCGGGCCTTCTGTCACTTCTCTTACAAAGACTCTGAAAACCGACATCTTACTCAGCAGCGTAATCCATCCTCCGTACTGCAGCGCTTCACGCCTGCAGCCTCTGAGCCTTACTACCAGGATGCTTCCCATTTGACAAGGCCACCCTCATGAAAGGGTACACTCACCTTCATTTGTACTTTTGACTTTGCCAGATGTGCGATGTCCATGGTCACCATACCTTACTGGCATATGTGCACCCATAGGTCACCAATCAACATCGCCGCACTGCCCTAATGTTCACATATCACATGTATAGCGCCATGCTTATTTGTATGCCACAGGGCCCTCTGCACCATTTACCTAATATGCAGCCCATTGCCTGTCTGCATTTAGTACTGCCACCTACACCACTGATAAATGCATAGCCTACTGCCTATCAGTTTACTGCAGTGCCATTTGCCTAAGTATTAGTTGTGTAGCCATAGACGGTCTGTCTACTGTAGTGCCACAAGCACCACTGTAATATGCAAAGCCTACTGCCTATCGGTTTACTGCAGTGCCATTTACATTAAGTATTAGTTGTGTAGCCATAGACGGTCTGTCTACTGTAGTGCCACAAGCACAACTTTTATTTGCATAGCCTACTGCCTATATGTCTACTGCAGTGTCATTTACCTTAGGTATTAGTTGTGTAGACACTGAAGATTTGTTTATTTTTTGAATTGACACCCTGTGATTGAAAATTAGGCATCCTTGTAGACATATGCTGTTTTTGCTCACACTTGGTGACTTCAAATTAGGCATCTCTGAACATCATTAATTGACTCATATGCCATATATATGGCCACTTCACAAGGGATTTAAGCTGACTTCCCCACTTTTCAAGCTCCTAGCTCATTATCTATATGCCTATCCAATTATGTTGCACACTCCTCCTGTTCCTCTCCATTACAATGTAATTGGACTGGTTCCACCCTAATACCAAAAGTGCCTTACCCTTCCAGCCTACCGTTTCTGCAAAATTGTTACTCACCATGTCGTGCTTACCACTCACAGCCAGCTTCAGTCCTCGTCCGCCAGTGAGCACTCTCATCTCCCGGCCCTTGTGCCTTCAGCTTGCTAGCAACATTATGCCCTTTTGCACTATGCCACCCCCCAACCCATACCTGAACGCTCCTGCTTTATGGTTGGAACACTTTGCAGCCAAACCCACCCTGAGTCAACCTTGCGCACTACATCTTAGGAATCTCAGAGTAGGCTCCAGACTCCATCGCGTAGTTCACCGATCACATGTTCCCAATACTAGTGCAGAATCACTCTGTACCTCCTACAATCTCACACAAGGTCCTAACTTTATAGGTAGGAAGAACACCCCTAGCATAACCCCCTTGAACTCAAATAATATTAACTCTACCACTACCGAAGATACTGTGATTAAGGGTGCCCTCGTCAATGTGGGGTCACTCCTTGCTCACGCACTGGACATTGCAGACTTCATCCAATCCAAGATTTAGATTTCCTAGCCATTACGAATACCTGGTTACACACAGCAGAGGGACCTATACTCTCCTTGGCATTCCCCAATGGTTACTCCATCCTTAGCTGTGACCGAAACACTGACCAATCCAAAGGAGGAGGTGTTGCCTTCATTTACAGAAGCTCTCTTGGTCTCAGACTCATAACAAATCAGCATATGCCATCAGCAGAGCTATTATCTGTCAAATTGCCCATCTCACCCAACCAAACCATCACCTTGCACCTCATCCATAGGCCCCCATGACCAGCCTACACCTTTGCAGATGACATCATATCCCTCCTAGCTACTAATACCAAGCCCAATTCCCAAATCATCTTACTAGGGATTTCAACTTTGGTCACCAAGATCCCAACGACCATAAAGCCTTGGACATTGCCAGTATACTGACTGATCTGGGATTCGTACAACACATCCAGGAACCTACTCACAATAAAGAGAGAACCCTTGACTGGTTAGTCGATCTGAATTACAACATCAACATAGTGTCTAATACTCCCTGCGCCTGGTCGGACCATCATACGATAACCTTCAATATCAAAGCTATTAACCAATGCTCTAAACAAAACATAACACACTCCATCAGCACAAGAAACACAAGAGACATTACTAAGGAGAAACTGCTCCCTCTAATCCTACCTATAATAAACAATGCCTCAATGCTAAACGCTGACCCCAAAGTCCTGGTCGATACCTTCAATCAAACCATGCTTAAAGCCATGAATACCATCGCCCCAATCAAATTGAGGTAACCTAAACCTCGTGCACACCTCAACTCGTGGTTCATGCCACATTCGAGAACAATCTGAAAGGAAAAGAGAAACTCTGAGGCCCGCTGGAAAAGCCTTCCTTCAGATGTAAATAAGGACAGCCTTATCATAGCCTCCCTTAACTATAAAGAGGCAATTTTCTAAGCTAAAAAAGACATTATAACAAGCATATCCTGCAAGCAGAATCTAATACTAAAGAGCTCTTCAAGATACTTAAGGAACTCGAATCACCAGCAGTCCCACCTGATACCGGTAACAACGATAGCACATGGTGCTCTAATATACAAAAAGCTCTTCTTGACAAAATCTCCACACCACAAACTAAAATCAATGCTAAACAAGCAGTTTACTGACTACTTGCAGCACAATAATCCCAGGGGCAACACAAGCCCACCTTTACACACCCACAAATATTTTAGCTTTACACCTCTATCCATCATTGAGGTGGAAAACATCATCAGTAAACTTAAACCATCAAATTGTCAAGGCAACACTTGCCCAGCCCCCATCATCAAGGAGGCTACCTATGAATTAGCACCATTCATCACCGCCTTCATAAATTTGTCCTTCAACACAGGCATCGTCACTGATAACCTTAAGGATGCTTGAGTCATCCCCCTATTCAAAAACCCTTCCTTAGACCCGAGTAACTCTACCAATTACAGGCCCATCTCCACCGTCCCCTTTCTACTTAAAATACTGGACCGAGCCCCATATCTGCAGATCCAGGATTATCTAGAATCTAATAAACTTCTAGGACCCGAGGCATGGAACAGAAACCGTCCTTATCGATTTAAAAACTCATGTAGATGACCTTAAAGATAAAGGCAAGCTTGCCATCTTACTATTGCTTGACTTATCGGCAGCATTTGATTTGGTGAACCATCAAATTCTTTGCCATCATCTTAAAATCTTAAATGCCCACTTTACAGACAAAGCCACAACTTGGATTAGTTATTTTCTAGCAAATAGATCCATGAGGGTCTTCTCCCCTTCGGCCTCCACTGAACCCTGCCCAGTCCCGTGCGGGGTCCCTCAAGGATCCTGCATCTCACCTACACTCTATAATGTTTTCACAAAACCTTTCTTCGATTTCTTGACTATTCGGGTGTCACCTACACTAAATATGCAGATGACACCCAAATACTCATTCCTATCCCTGGTGACAACACAGCCAATTCTAAAGCCCTTAATGATGTCCATCTGGTTATCCAGGCCTGGATGGCACAATACAGGCTTTGCCTTAACGATGAGAAGACAGAGCTTCTCATCCAAGGCTCCCACCACAGACTCAATATATCAGATCCAGCATTTACATCCTTCATCATTGATGGAAATACTATCATGGTATCCAAGGACACAAAAACCCTAAGCAGCCTACACATATAAACTCATTACAGCATGTCGATCTTTCCTTACCACAGCCAATTGCACCATCCTTCGCCAGAACCCTCATCATGGCGAAGATTGCAATGCCCTTTTACTAGGGATTAACCAAAAGAATCTAAGCAAGTTACAGGTAACTCAGAACAATGCTATTAGGACAGCACTAAATATCCCAAGGAACCGCCACATCTCCAACTCCAGACGCAGCCTGCACTGGCTTTCGGTCCCCAAAAGAATCTCCCTTAAAACACTCGCACTCACGCATAAATGCCTGACCAACCAGGCCCCAGATTACTTGGTGAACCGCTTCACACCACACACCTTCATCCGTCCACAGAGATCTGCCCAAGCACACTCTCTTTCAATATTGAGAGTGTGCAGGGGGGGGGCAGCTTCCCGGTCCTTGCCACCAAGCTATGGAATTCACTTCCCAATCCACTCAGATCTGAACCTTCTTTTCACGCTTTTAAGAGCAAAGCTAAATTGTGGCATATAGCACAGGACTCGCAAAGTCGCCACCAGTCTCGGTGATCCCCACTATCACTACTGCCTTCCAGTCGTTCTAATAGCTCTTATTTACCAGATAATATACAAATTAATTACAAGTAATGGTCAAAAGCAGCACATATCTTGTAAGTACTGTTTTGTATATATATTGTATTCTGCTTATGCATATCATATCTCTGTAAACCTCAAGAAGTGCGCCCAGGTGCCTCTGAGCCAGGCACGCTATATAAATAAATAAAATACAACTACAAATGCAGTGACAGTAAGTAGTCCTATGATGCACTTATTGTCCTGCGGACCAACGGCATCCAGATATGCATCAAATTCTTCATTCGTTGTTTGCATCTTTGCCCAATACTGGTAGTGTCACTGCTGTCAAAAGGAAGTGGGAATGCTTTGCTCCCTTGTGGTGTGGGTGCGGGTGCTGGATCCTGACCTTGTGCCAGATTGTATATGCTGCTGGTGGGAAAGCTGGGGCAACCCATCCCTTATCCCTGAAGTGATTTTGAGGGCTCCACTTTTCCCCAACGGAGTCTGTGCCCCTCATGTTGCAGAGGGCTTTTTCCTGGCCAAGAAAACTGCCACTGATGCTTCCCCCCCTTTTTTCGATTTGTTCGGGCTTGCTGTGCAGTCTGGGCCTCCTCTAGGCTTTATGTGCCCCTCACTTTCAGGGGCTCTCACCGTATCTTTATGTGTGTTTGTATTTCTCTTCCGCAAGATATGTGTTCTGTGGCTCCCACGTGCTGCAGCAGGAAAACTTCCCTTCCAACCACCTGTCGTACAATCCACTGTCTCATGCGGGGCAGAGCGGGTGGCCGAACAGTCTCTCGCTGAGGCCCCACCTATTTTTCAGAGGTTCCTTTCCTCCATGCCTGGAATGGACACTGCTGCCACGAGGATGTGCCAGTGCACCAGGAGCATTTCAGTGAGGTGCCTGGATGACAGCTGGGAATCTCTCCTCGTCACCAGTGTATGATCCCCTCCGGGGATCAGGGCACACGCAGCTAAGCAACTGCAGAAAAGAAGACTCAAACACACATATCGGGTGTGTAACATGAACTGCGCTCTGCACGTCCACTTCAATTCTGGTCATGTGACCAGATCTGGCATGCCATAGCGTGTCCCATGGGTCATGGGCTCACGTGCAATTCTACAGCACTTTTCACTGACGTTAGAGTGCTCTTTCATATACACGTTTTGAACCTTTTTGAAGATAATGGGCCTAGATTCTTAGAGCAGCAGCCGGATAAATGGTTGTGCGACGGCTGCTGAGCATGACCTGCAGAATTACAAATTGTTGTGTTTTTTTTCTCAAGGTTGATAGCTCATGCTGTTAGAGAAGTCCTCTGCTGTGAGTGTAGCCTGCACATCTCAAGGATACATCCCAAAAGGTTTAGCACAAGTGGGGGAGCCCCTGTTCTGAGAACCAATGTGGTTCATATAACCTGTTCTATGGAATTTCTTCCAATCTGCAGGTTCTAAAACCACTTTTAGCTCACTGACCCTTCACAAAGGAGAAACATCCATTTGCTGATCAGTCTGGTCCCTCCCACAAGGGCAGTCCAGAACGGACATTCTAGGCAACAATCCTCTGAACAAGACTGCCATGAACAACCCCAGATATGTGTTTCAGCCTTCTTAGGCCTCCTCAATGAGGTCAAGCTGAGCCTCTCAAAGACATAATGAGCAAGGGCTCCACATCTCGATGAATCCTTGCTACTTATGCTGAAACCCCAGTTTGCAAATGTTACAAGAGTGTGGGAGCCCCTCTGCTGAGAATCAACACTCTTGTTCAACACCAATCAGGGCCAACACAACCCTTAATCATTTGGTGGTTGATACATAGAGTACCAAAGATTTGGGTAATGGAATGTATTTTAATGAGAGTAGTCGTCTATGGCTTGCCACTGCCATTTTTCCAGTCTCCTCACAAATGTCTCTGTAACAATAGAGGGAATGGGGTGTGAGTGAGAGAGAAATAGAGGCAGATGTAAATCCTGATGATTGGATGCATCGTGGTGGATGTACTCAAATCATGGGTGCTAGTTTTATTCTACATTATTTGTGGATGTGCCAGTAGTACATGCATTTCACCCAGAGATGTGAGACCAAGATTATTCAGTTGAAAGTCAGTGCTATGAGACTCTTTTAGCAGCTGACATCATTGGACGTGATAGAACTGAACATGTGAGCAGTGGGCTTGCTTATTGGATGTTTAATGCAGTATGTGGAGGCAAATTTCTGCTTATTTAGAGGGTTGAATGTTGTGAACAGTCTAAATTGATAAGTGATGGAAACATGAGTCAGTTATTGAGATCAGTAGAGTAGACTGGGGATAGCCACAACTCCCATGATAGTAGCTCTTAGGCTTAAATTAACAGTTTCAGCTCCACTATGGATTATCTGGTACTTCAGTCTTGAAATGCTGCCAAGCTAGTGTCCATCTGGGGGCAGAGTTATTGACATTTGGGTCCTGTTTAATGGGAGGTCAGGGACACCAAGCCAACAGTGTCTGATCATCTGGCTGTGAATGAGAGGTATGTTACTGTGAGTCACCAGATACTTTGTCGCATTTTGAGTTTGGTGGCAACAATAAAAAGCATCAATAACTGAATTACTCCCACTTTCTTTGTGCCACCGACTTAGCAGCAACACACAATTGGTGCTTATTCCTCCAGCTCCAATTCTTTTGGAATAGTTAGTGCCTGGGGATTACTGCAATGAAATGGTGGCATAAATACAGTGCATTTACCTCCTCCCTAAAGGTGGATGAAAATGCATTCAGGTGATTAAAATTAAGCCAGGGGTGCATCCAACTGCACCCAAAGGATATTTAAGGGTAACACCTTTGCCAAATCCACTTCCAGTGGACATGCAACACCATAGCAGATGTGAAATCCAAACTTATTATTTCAATAGGTGTACACTCATGTTTCCACCACCCTCATTCCAAGAACCATACCCACCAGGCACACCCATTCCTCCCTCATTCAAAGACCAACACCCACACACCACTATCCTACCAAAAACCTATGCCTACCTACCATAATTCCTATCACCTACACCCAACCACCAACTTCATCCCCAAACAAATTCCTTATTTGCATGATGGCTTGCACATTCCTGAATTGCTGGTGGTGAGAGCTGAAACCTCTGGTGAGAGGGCATCACTAAGCTGCTGTGAACTGATCCCTCTATGGGTTGTGGCCCACATGAAGCTGGACAAGTGACCACTCAGGTTGCTGTGCACTGGGGCTATTGCCCCTCGGTATGGTATCAGTACTTCTGAAGATTGACTCAATCAACCCTCACACCATCTGCACAACTACCATGGTGATATCAGTGTCATCAGTTTTTGCTTCGTCTTGACTTTCCACCCCAGATGCACCTTGTTCAATATCATGCATAAGCTAACAATGGCACAGTTGATCATGTGTTATGGCTTCTATCCATTTTGTTGCTGCTTCAACTGAATGAGTCTTACCAAAATCAAGTCAAGGATGAGTAGGTAGAATAGGGAGGATGGGTCACAACGCAACCTCTGCCTTTGCATGAGTCCTCACATCCACAGTAACATCATTATCAGGGGTGGAATCAGTGTCCTGCTGATGAAAACCCTGTAGTGCATGGTCAATGTCTACAGGTGACAGAGATTTCGGGATGAGGGTACAGCAGCTCTATGTCCATTCTTTAGGTAGTATGAGTGTGTGGGATGGAGCTTTGTGCTGCCACTGACAGACATTGGCCAAATATGGTAGTGTTGGTAGCAACAGTTGTAGTTTATGTAGAAATGCACGTGGTAGAGAGTCTGGTGGATAATCTGGTAGTAGTTGGGGTGTTTTACAGGGACTGCTGGAATGCTTCCCACATTCAATTACAAGTTTCAAAAGGTATTAGTTGTACATTGCACTCAAGAATTTTGTTAGCACCTTGGTGATGTTTATGAAGAGAAGGTTCCTGGGCAATGCACATGGAACACTGAGGACGTGCTTGATTGGGTCCATGGACTCAGCCAAACCCATCATTTGGAAGCCTTGCAATTCTGTCACTGTCAAGTGCTCACAGGTGCATTGTATATCTGTTGTGCTCACTGTCTACCCAATGCATGTAATTTACCAGAGTTCTGTAGTTAAAGTGAGTTAATAGTGGCACTGGGGTGAGCAAGGTTAGCACATGATGCTCAGAGCTGTGAGGTATGTTGCCACATTTAATGGTATTCCCCCTGACAAATGGATAATCTAGCCTGAACAAGCTTTGTTGATGTTAGCTGGTCCATGGGTAGATGACTAGTCTCCTGGATGTGGCTGTCTGGATTATTACATTCCTGATATTGAGGACACATTCCTTCATGCTTTGAGGATGGCTGTGTGCATGAGTGAAAGGTTATGGTGGATGTCAGAGGACTGGGTATAATATTGGCAGTGCAAAATACATGACTATATTTATGTGACAAATGTGGTTCTTTGGAGATATGTGTTGTCTCAATAAATGTACATTTGCTTTGAGTGTGCCCTGCCTAGTGCCCTGATTAATACATTATTCCCCTGTGCAGGTTCATTGCCAGGCCCAAAATTTATAGAATTACAGACAGTGTAGGACTTGCCATTCAATGTGGGATTTCACATTTATAAATGGGCAATCGTGTACTCACCGGGTAGGGTTGGCAGCCGGCTCCACAACTATTTGTTTGTATTAAATTTTACCTAATATGTCATTCCTGAGTTAAAAAGATGCTTTGGAAAAAGCAAATTTCCCTTCACCCTTGGGGTCCGGGAATACTGTGTATATATAGAACATGTCTCACACGGAAGGAATTACTGCCCTGGTATTTAAGTATTTGTATGTGGGGAAATCATTAATTCTCGTCTCAGCAAGAACTTTACATTTACAAACTCGTTTAACATGTCTGTAATTGCTCAGAAATTCATCACCTACAGATTACATGGACATTCTATAGTACAATCACACATAATATCAAATAAATGACATATGCATTCTACAATACATACTATAACATGAATTTCATTTTCATGCCACCATGTGCAATCATCAGGAAAACATAAAATGTAGAATTGTGAAAACAATGTACAACCATCTATGTAGCCTTATGACCAATTGTCACCTTGAACATATAAGCTTCAACATGAACTGCAACTTCAGTAATTGGAGCTTATTTGGAAGAACAAACCATTTAGGATGGAAATACATTGACATGTCCTAAAAGAATCTCTGAAATCTCCCAATGAGATTGCAAGTTAAAATAATGCCTTGTCTATTTTTGGTTGGTTCAGAGTATAACACTCCTTTCAGCATTGTGGCTACCAAATGCAGTCGAGATCTTCTAGCATTAACCATTACCACGGCACAGAAAATTAGTAAAACATTCTTGACGCGCTTCAGAATCAAGAGCAAGCCTTTCTGATACATTTTTTTTTAAATTAAAGAAGCTAAAGACAAGTTAGAAGCAGTAAATAAACATTTTAATGCATTTTAAACAGTCAACATCAATAAGAAAAACACTAATGTGAAAAAAGATGGTACTAATTAAAAAAAAGAAAAATGTGTATCCTGTGAAGGAATCATGAAGAAGGACACAGACAACAGATTCCCTTTTTCTAAAAGCAAGATTTATTTCTTTAATGTCAGGATGTAGTAAGGCCCTTTGCTAATGTGGAATTTCCCTACCTGAAGAAACTAAGGATAGTCTGTGTCATAAAGTTCAACTCAAAAGTCTGTCTGTGTGCAAAACCTATACTTTCCCTCACAACTAAAGATATACAAAATGTCCTCTGGGTTCCATTCCCAAAGATCAGCTCAGTTCCACAAAATGTCCTTGGTGTTCCCTTTCGCAAGTTTAGCACAGTTCCCCAACATGTCCTTGGGGCTCCCTTCCCCAAGTTCAACACGGTATTCTTGACTTTCAATTCACAGTCAATTCAACTTTCTTGGCATATCTACTTTATAACCTTTCAGGCTTTTCACCAGCTCTCCGTATTCACCTTCCTTTCGGTCCCTTGAACATTTATTAGGCATGACAACTTCAACCTCTTTACTTTCCTTGGTTCATCCCTTGGTTATTCGGTCTAGGTGCAGTTGCCGGAACTGTAGGATTATTTAGTGTGTTTTTTTAATGCAGCGCCACTGCATGGGTTTAATATATTGCTATAATGTGGTACAGAAAGCTATGTGTTGCCAGTGCAACATGGACATGTCAAAGAAGACAGGCTACTCAGTCAAAAACACATCCATTTTTTTCACATTCAAAATGCAAATGCACACCATTTTTATTTTCACCTGAAATGCCTCTGTTGCAGGAGACACATTTGAGGATTAATGAACTAATATAATTAACAGTACTAACATGATCCTAACTTCTTAATAATATGTGTTCTCCAAGTGCAAAATGAGGCAGGCTGAAAGTCATTTTAAACGGACATTCAGAATTATTTTTGTTTTCCTTTCTCTTTCTCTGTGCTTTTCACTGTCCTTGCTAAAGAAACAAAACTCGAATAAGCAGGAAATTAGTGGATACAGTTTCTTACTGAAAAGTGAGCTATTGTTTGAAGAAGGAGGGTATGGCATGATAGATTTTTATTGGATGCACGTCACATGAAGGGCTGTAACAGAGGTCTCTTGGTGCATCTCGGGGAGGAAGAAAGGCAGAGGACATTTTGCACAGCTCCGGGGAAGACTTGGCTGGAGTTTCTATGGGGTTTCCTGATTGAGAGGTGTCGTCCCAGTCCATTGCTGACTTTCCCAGGCTGGAGATTCCAGTCAATAAGCACCAGCTTGAGAGACTGCAGATCAGAACTGCATGTCCTTGCTGGGGTGCTTTGAAGGAAAGCCTTGAGCCATTTAAAGAAAGCGACCAGTCCTGGGAGTTCGCGTGCTGAACAGCT
Source organism: Ambystoma mexicanum (assembly GCF_040938575.1). Taxonomy (NCBI): domain Eukaryota; kingdom Metazoa; phylum Chordata; class Amphibia; order Caudata; family Ambystomatidae; genus Ambystoma; species Ambystoma mexicanum. Next base: position 1,243,560,317 of record NC_090930.1, on the reverse strand, counting down.
ACAATTTGCTGGTAATTATCTTGTATAAAAGTGAGGGTGCGGTATGTGCATGAGACCTATTTTAAACAGGCAGCGTAGCGACAGCTTTTCACTGTGTTTAAATGACACATTTTAATGTTGCCAGCTGAAGGCAAAACAAACAATGTAATTTTTCTCTCTCTTGTGCAAATATGAAATGAAATTCTTAGTGTTCTTGCATTTTGTCTTTCTCATGTTTTTATTTCAGAGAGGATTGTCTCAAGAATGGCAATGTATCATTTTAAAATGAAATTGTGATAACACACATTCTGCCTAAGAGTATTCTTGTTTCTGTTTCATTTGGTGTCTAAAAAAAATATTATGCCATAGAGGGAATGATGCTTAAAGCGCCAAGTTTCTATGCAGATAAAGTAATGTTATGAGCAATTATAAATAGCTGTGTGCGTGGTTCCACACAGAGTATATATGTGTGAGTGATTTCTGAGTGGAACATAATGAAATAGTTTGCTGGACATATATGAGTCAGCAGAAAGAGTGGCCTCTGGAAATAGTTTCACTGATGTAAATAAATTAGTGATAATACCACAGGGGTTGTGAATACTGTATGTGAAAATGGTGGTATCCATAAGATATAGGCCTGAGGTCTCTCTATTGATCACATGAACTGACTAAGTAAGGAGAAAGGGGGTTCTGGATATTGGGGCCACAAATAAAACAAAGGAATTATGCTCACCAAAAATACCACCAACAAAATGTATACCAACTAAATATATCTGTGTACTGAAATAATGCATATCCACTATATTACTATAATACCAAACCCAAACTGAATGCAAGGAGTGATTATTGCTGAATTACTTTATTTTTGGCGGCAAGAAAATACCGCTAGGCCCCAAATCTACACAAAATACCCTACATAACACACGGTCTAACCATCACACGTCATGCAACCAATAACCCTTGGGACTTTGTAATGTTCACTGGCTTTCTTGGACTTCCTTGCCAACACAGGCTTTCCTTCTGCAACTATGTCATATGTACACTTTTGTATTAAGTTGGCAGTCTTTTGACTCTGCTAACATGTGACATGTTCACACTTCACTTGATGTGAAAGGAAGGCGGTGACAAGGAGAAATAACACAATCCCCTACTGTTTCTCCAAGCTGTGTATTAATAGTTCAGACTTGATTTCAACTTTCATTCAGTTCAAAAAGGATTTTTACTGGGTTTCAAAGCGTTCGGAAATTTACATCACGCTCCTTTCACTTGTGCGGTATTTCATATACATTTTACATTTCTTTAATTAGTTCGGTATTCGATTATTCAGGTTTAATCCACCTGGTAACCTCATAGTTTCTGCATGTTGGTCCATTCTGGAACCCTTAGACCAGTATGTGGACTTTTTAATTACCCCTTAGACCAGTATGTGGACTTTTTCATTAAACCACTGGCAATCCATACACCAACCAATTAAGAGGATACACATGTTATTATCTTAATGGAGGGTCAACTCTTTAACAACAATCATCACATGTTGGTCACTGAAGACATTGATTCCTTATGCACAAACTTACCTCAGGACAAAGCTTTATCTCTACTGAGACAAGCATTGAACACCAGACCTGTACCACACCAAGTTATAACTAATTATACTATTAAATGCACAACATTGGTATGGAAGAATAGTGTATTCATGTTTAATTATAATCAATTCAAAGGCAAGCTATGTGCTGCATAGTTGCCCTTAATTTGGCTATACTTTATATGCCATCTTTTGAAGAAAGCTACATTTTCTCCATGACTAATCCTTTTTGGCAATCTAGTTCTCTTTATAAGAGATATATTGACAATATTGTCATACTATCAGATGCCACTGTATCTAAACTCCTAGAATTTGGCCTATGGATTAACAATTTGGACCGGAATTCGAAATTTACCCATGAATTCAATGATAAAAGTGTTCCTTTTTTGGATCAGGCACTTTACATAATGAAGGGACTTAAGAGGTGGACTGATAGGAAAACCACATTTCACTTTTCTAGCCACCACCCTAAGACATATTACACAATTTACCTTATGGAATGTTCCACTGCATTCAAAGATATTTTACACAAACTATGAATTCTGAAAGTCAAGCTGACATAATATGAGGCTCCCAAATAGAGGGCCTCCTCTCAAACTGATTAAACTAATTCACAAATGGTATTGATGAACTACTTGAGACAGCCTTTTGCAGCAGCAAGTGAAAACAGCCAAGAACATACACCAATTAGTTTGCGTTACTACTTTTTGTAAGTTTAGTTATGCAATTAATACAACTATTCTTAAATATTGATCTATTGTTTGGATTACATGCCAATCTTTTGCTAAACCATGTGTTTGCATTCAAAAAAGACAAGAACCTTAGACAGAAGCTAGCAAAGGCACCAGAGATTGTGAATAAACTAACATCCTCTATTCCATCTATGAGGATTATACCACTGATATGTGAATGCACAGCATGAACATTTCCCAAAAGAATTACTAAATTCATTGATGAATGAAAAACTTGGGAATTAAAGATCTACACAACAAAACAATCTCATCTATGCTATACAATGCCAATTCAACTTAATTTATGTAAAAACAATTCTGTGAATGATATCTTCTTGTTTGCCACTGAAAAGGTTCTGTCAGCCACCTTAGAACCAACTTAGAAAAAATTGGGTTACAAAGAAGAGGGTTGGATTTATAATTTGAAAAGCACTGAACGAGGGATGAACCTTTTAGAATGTTGAGAAAGTGCTGATTAATGTATTTATGCTTGTGTCATAAGCAATGTAGGACTTCTAAACATCTTCACTATTTGTTAAAAGATGGAGCCCATTAATACCCAGGGTAAAATCACAATATGGTAAAGCCTTGTCTGCTTTTAATGCCTAATATGTCAGACACCTGCTTCACATATTCTGAGAATGGAGTTCTCTTCATTTTATTCTGTCGTGTAAAGCAGAGATAGAGATGCGCGCTGGCCGCCGCATTCAAACTCGATTAAAAATACAATGTCAGACGAGTGTGGAGAATTTCCTTGCCGACTATCATCATGTTTTAATTGATTCAGGTACACATTTGGATTACTTGATTTAATGAAAGCCAAAAATGGCAAGAATGAATTTCAATTATTTAATTGTCTTTTAAACTTTTCAGCTTTTTGAAATTAGAGAGACCGTCCTGCTTAGGATTTGTGAATATTCTTTGGGTGTCTATCAGTGATTCTCACTTAATAGGGGTACAGTGACTTAAAGTGGTTTTGTTCTTTCTGATCTGGGCAAATTTATTTCATGATGTATTTTCGGCGTTTGTGTCATCAACACGCATTACATTACACATCAAATTAAAGTTAGAACCAAATATACAAGTCATATACAAGCCACCATCGTAATACACTGATCATGAGCTAGAAGTTAATGTTTATACAAGATTTCGCCCTCCGCTATGAATCACACTCATCCTTCTCAGCCATGCTCTGTGCAAGTATTTGGCAACAAAACATCAAATATTTAAATCTTCACTTTTCCTGCAAAGCTCCATTGCATCTATGAATGCATTTCAGTATGACAATTGGCTTTAAGTACTTAGCTCCAAGGTAATTGTTTATGTGATAGAACAATACAAAATGAATAACGGTCTCACATGAGGCCTCACAGGCAAAGCGTTCAGTACAGTTTTGGTCACTCCAATTTCTCTTAAAAATGTGACACTCACAGGTTCCCTGCTCTTAAGTCATAAAATAGTGACCGTGCATATCTAAGAGTGATGACATCTAAATAACAATCATAGCCAAAAGCTTTCTCAAACTGCAGATACTGTTGACCACAGGCAAGCCTTGCACACGCTACTTCCATTATCTACACTTCAATCTAGAGGCTGTTTTGTTTGCTCCCTTATTGTTGAGCGTCATGCTGGATGGCTGATCCCATTAATCTCCGAGGCCCAATTTCTTGAGCCAGAATTTTATATGTATCAACTAAGGGGTTGATTGACTCCCTTTCAGGGCTAGAAGATTAATCAGGCTTTCCATGAACATATGTAGCCCAGGTGCAGTCCATATACGGGCCCAAAAAGAACCGACTTTACTGCTATCAAGTACGTGATTGGGTATAGGTCACATTGAAGATGAAGTATGGCGTTAGAGGCACTCATGGGTTGCATCAAATGGGATTTAAGGAATTAGTTTTTGGCCACTCTATGGCTACTGATTTAGAAAATCCCCAGAACTCTGCTTCATATACTGCAGCTGGGATAGCCTGTAGTCTAAAGAATTCGAGGGCAGGTCCCAGAGCACCTCTCCCATGTGAATGGTGACATTTACTGATGCCCCCACTATATTTGCTTAAGGTCATGGTAGCTTTTGATGCTTGCTCAGACCAAGAGCCATTTTTGGTGAAGCACAGAGCCAAATAATTTTAGGTGGTGACCTGTTCCAATACGGCACCTTCTACCTCTATGTTGACCTTAGCATGTCTAGCTGTTTGTCGTCTGAAAACACAAGTTTTAGTATTTCGTTTATTGATTTCCAAAGATCACCAGAATTCTTCACAAAAACACCCATTGTGTGCCTTATGCCCATTTGAGTAGTTGATAACATGACCGCATCATCTGCAAAAAACAGGGCCGGCAAGCACAAGCTACCCAGCCTTGGGGGGGTCCATGCTGGTTTTCGCCAACTCCTCTATTAAGCTGTTAATGTAAATGCAAAAAAGGAGTGGTTGTCAACACGCATGCCTGCCTAAACCCACACTCCATCTCAAACCTTTCTGTATTTTCTCAACAATGTTGTAGGGTCTGTATAATAGACAATTGGCATGCAGGTATTTTGTAGTTATTCAAGACCTACCCCAGCTGATTCTTGGGGACAGAGTCACATGCCGTTTTTAAATCTGTGAACACAGCATACAAGGTATTAATGTTCAAGCTAGTATATTTTTTTACTATAAGATCTAGCCTCACACTGTTCAAGGGTCCCCATTCCCTGCTAGAATCCTGCCTCTAAGGGGTTTATTATCCCTTTTAGCTCAACCCATTCTTGTAGTTGCCCCAGAATAACCTTTGCATATAGTTTCCCTGTCCCAGATAGCAGAGAGATGGGACGGTAGTTATTTTGGAAGTTTTTTTAGCCCTCCTTAAATATAGGGATGATTAAAGCCTCCTACCAAGATGGGTAGACAGAGGCCAAATTTATAGCAGCATTAAAGACTTGTCAAAACCTGGGACCCATATTGCCTGCTCAATTTTAAAGACATCTATAGGTATGCAGTCTGGACCAGGCGCATTCCTACTCCCAAGGGCACCGATAGCTTTTTGAACCTTCTCCCCACGTAATACAAGGTATAGAGCATGGAGCCCAGGACAATCCCCATTTTGTGTGCCCCAGTTAAAAGAGTTGATTAGTCCCCCTGAGTCCTTATACAAGTTCTGGAAGTGGACACACCACGTATCAGGTGCACTTCTACATTGCAGGTCGTGGGAGGCATCTGGAACAGTGCCCAGTATCAGCTTCCAGAAGGTGTGCATGCAATTGACCTTGTACGCATCCTGACATCGAGATCATTCAGGAGTCGTGCCACATCAACAGCCAAAGGGTGAGATTTTTTTGGGTAATTCGACATTAATGGTGGAATTCGCATTGCAGCGTCCTGAACATCCCACATATCGTCTCGTACTGGATGTTTAAATCACCAACTGCCAAGGTTACTGTCATGGAGCTGTACAATGGCTCCCTCCCTACTATGAGCTTCCTTATCCTCCTCAGCCTGTGTAGCAGGGATACACCCATTGTTTAATTGTAGATAATGAACAGTTGTTCCCTGTTTCCTTTATTTGTGGTGAGATTGATGAATTGCTATTCGGACAAATTGGCGGGAACTTGTTCAATTTTCCAGTTAATCAATGAGCTGGCCCAGGTCAACAGGCCCCCCCTGGGGCGACCTCTTGCACCCTTGGTTGCTGGTATCATGTTGGCAGAGAATCTTTTTAGCTCAATAGGCTCAGGCGCCCATGTCTCCTGCAGGCAAATTAGGTTGAATTCCTGAATGAAGTCTCTCCAGCATGGGTTAACCATATTTTTGGTCACTACCACAATGTTCCGTGATAGAACTTTGATGTCCTTAGGTGCTGATGCTAATAGTGCATACTGGGATGATGTATGTCATTCCACTTCATCCAGGCCAGAGTCTGCCTTTCCTCTGTTTATACTTTTGAGGGCGGTTGATCGTATTGTAATTCTGGAGCAAATGGGAGGATTTAATACAGCAGCCAGTTGAAGTGAGTAAATTCCATGTCAGTAGAAATGGTTTGAAGTAATCCAGCTGCAGGGCAATTGTATAAGAATTAAACCTGGGAGAGCGTCTAACTGACCTGCACTTGAGTTTTATCAAAATTAGACAATACCAGCATCAGCCTAAGCACAGAGATTTGGTGATATGGTAGTACCCGGAAACTTAACAAATTGAAAAAATGTTGTTAAAAAACTGCTTTTACTCCCACAAAGTTACCCTGCAGTGTTGTTACATCTGGAATATGAAATGTGTCCGATTAAAGATTTACTCTCCTTAAAACCAGTGTTATACTGGCTTACATAATAGAGCACTGATGGATTAGGGAAGGATCGAGACGCATTGCGACACCTCTTAATTCTGCAAGCGGGATGTGAAAGAGCAACTGTTAGGGTTAAATTAAATCGGATTGGGGAGGCCACCCATAATATAGAAAAATCTGCTTCTCTTAGGTTAAAAAGAGCAGTCACTCTGAGGATAGAAATGTGATGGTAGAGACAGCAAATACGTTTAAATTGGGACGAGATTATCTGTGTAAAATGCATTTTGGCTTTCAACGCTACCTTGACTTTATACATCCGCCCTATGAGAGATCCGTGTACACGCAGTTCATGATAGGACAGTAACATTCAATTTTCCCCAAAGAAACAGTTTCCATGACTAACCCACAAAGAGGGCAAGTACCCATCCCACTGCGATGCCGGCCGAGGTTTTGCGAAACAACTGAGCCTCACACAGCATTTACTGCAGCCCATTACATTCACAGGGCTTGGTTGCTTAGATCACAAGCACTAATAGTGATTAATAATGAAGGCAGTTTAATTTTCCGTTTTGACTTTGCTGAAAGGTGTTACAGTTTATTGATCGTTAGGGTTCATTGAGCTGCGAGTTAGCTCTTCTATTGATACCATATGATGTTGCCTAATTTTGTTTTATGTCATTTTAAGTGTTTTAAAAAGATGAACTTATTGCAAATGTTATGTAAATTGTGTGTCTTATTTTCTTATCATGCATTTGCATCAATGCTGTGCGCTTTTTATTGTGTTTATAAATGTATGGAATATCTCATAAAGTATTGATCAGGATGGTAAAAGAGTTAAATATGTTTTATAGCTATTACTCCCTGGTGAAGATGTGGCACTAATCAGCCGTTTGACGTCAAAACTGGTTTGAGGGGATATTAAATAAGGAGGAAACTTTAAATATGTTGAGAGATAGATTGGTTTCAGAAACGTGTGAAATAAGTTTCTAGTAAGGAGGCTGGAATTTATATAGAAGCGTATATGTTGAAGGAGGTGGCAATTGGAATAAGACTGCACAGATGGTTGCATGCTGAGTTTTTATGATAATGACTGCACATGGTGGTATAAAAAATAAAATTCATGTTGTATTATGTATTGTAGAAAGTCTATGTAATCTGTAAGCATTGGAATTTTGAGCAATTAAAGACACGTGACATGTGTCTGTCAATGACGTGTTGCTGCTGTGCCCAAAGTTGTTAATTTGCGCACATATAACTAGTTAAGCAACATAACAGTCATCATCCCTGAGGTTATATGTATAAGGACATTTCCAAAGATTGGGTTTGTCTGAAGTTGAGTTTGTAAAAGATTTGGAAGCGTCTGTATAATAGAAACATGGGCCTCATTTTAATCCTGGCGCTCCCATATTGAAGGGGGCTGGTACGGGACCGGCCCCCTTCATTACAGGAGCACTTATTACGAGGTTCCCTTTGCGGGACCCGGATCTTATGTCTGGTAAAACCACACATCTTTTCCAGGTCCCGCGAGGGGAAGAGGGAGCTAATAATGGGCCACTTGTAATGTGCCCGCTATTACCTCCCTCCCGATTCCCATTGAGCCCGATGGGGGCTCAAATGGGAAGAGAGAATGGTTCATGCAAGAAGGAATTACCGGGTCCTCCTATGTCAGAATGACCTGGTAAGTCTCCATTGCAGGAACCCGGTAATGGAGTCCGGTTTGGAGGCAGCCATGGTGCTAATAGCACCATGGCTGCTCCAACCTCGTAATGAGGCCCATGTACTGGATGCATTATTAATGTGCTCTTAGGGGGGTTCATGCAAATATTGAAGGGAATGGGAAACATCTGGGTTTTTGTGGTACAACCTATGAGGTAAAAGTCATGCCACCTGGATAAAATAATGTCTGTCATTTCTGGCACTGGGAGTGGAATTATGCTGTCCAGTATTATAAATTAAGTTCTCTGGAATGTTTGTGAAGAAGGATATGTTGAAAACTGGCTAGTTGCTTGATGGACTTCTGAGGTCAGTGTTTTAGTACAGTATTTACAAAGCCTGTTTAGAAAGAAAGTGGGTTGGCCATTTGTTTTTATAAAAGATGGAACTCAAATTAGGTTGAGAGTCAGGGAGCTGGGGTAGGGTGTTGTGGAATGTGGTGTTGTGTGGCTTTCTCCATGACCCTATTCATTACTGATTGTGTCTATGGTTAAAATATGTGTTTTATCAGAAAGGGGTGGGAATCTACTAATTCTGAAACTGGGGTTTGCTCAGTGCTGCTTCCAGATCTAAAATTGCTGGTGTTGTTAGATTTACTGACTTTTGTTGCTGTAATATACCATGAATTAGTCACAAGGCTGTTGATGGGGTCAATGCTGTAATTCATGCTGAATAGTTTTTGAATTAAGTGATATTTTTTTAATATTTTCATCTGTTTATGCTTAGCAGTCTCTATGCTGTATCAACAGTGAACTGTTGTTTTTGCTTTAGAAATTTCATTTCTGTAGATAATTGTTTATGTTGGTGGTAGTTTCCTTCACAAGTCTCACAAGTCTCCAGTCCTCCTTTTTGAGAGGGTTGAGTTTGGAATTAAGCATTCTGGGTAATTTTGCATGACCTGTTAACTGCATTCGGAGGACCACCAACATTAGCATGTGTGTCACGTCCTCTCCTACCGCTTTTGAATTGACCATCTCTACTATTGCTCTGCGTCTCTCAGTTCACATCATCACCAGCTATCACCCTCCTGGTCCCACTGGACCATTCTGTAATGATCTTGGGCAACTCCTTGATTCTATTTCCACTAAACATCACATTATTCTCTTAGGTGACTTTAACCTTCCCTCTCCAACCACTTCTCAGAAATCTGAACTTCAATTTTTCTTACTGACAATGCTCTCCACTCCATCAATAACCTACCTAACCCCCACAGGGGTAACTCTTTAGATCTCTTAGTCATCTCCGACTCTCTCAGCCACTAATACTACTGTCACACCATCCATACCTGATCATTCAATCGTTTCCACCTCAATCTCCTTTCCACCCTCTGACCTTTCCTCACCAATTGCTACACCTATTACTAAAATATATTCTTAACTTGAATTAAAACAACAATTTAATTTTGTGTCCCAAAAAATAATGGGACAGGAAACAAGTGATGTGAATGGATCAGAAAGATAGTATATGAATATTTAAGAATTGTATTATTCAACAGGTTTGAAAATATTCCTTTGGAAGAAAATAAGAAAGTGGAGATCTGAAAACAGAATATGAGATGCATTTACAATCTTTATCAGAAGAAGGTTGTTATAGTCTGGAATGTAAAAACATCTGATGCAAATATATGGGAGTTGTTATTCAACATGTTTGAAAATATTAACATAAAAATGCATTTGAATAAAAAGAAAGTGGAAATCTGCAACACAATGTGAAGGTTCATTAAAATTTAGACCTGCATGACATTTATGTAGACTTGTAGGGATAATTAGTACACAGATTTCAACCGTGCACTTTTAGCGGGACCACCGACTTCAAAAGGGGTAATGTGCACCATGCAAAATGATGCTAATGATGCAGCATCTGTTAAGTGTCTGACTTTGTAATGATGTGAGGCATTGAGGGTAATCTAAAGAAGGGGTGATTTGGGATTTTGCTTAGCACATTGTAGGGTAGAGTGCTGACAATTAACATGATTAACCCGCTCGCCTTGGAAGAAAGACGACGTAGAGCAACACAAGTTCGATTCCCCCGGTCCGTACTTAGAAATCTCTGGGTATTAAGTGCATTATAAATAACCAATTACAATTACAACACTATTAATGACTAATCTTAACAAGACTAGTACTAGTAATTATGAGTAATTAGACTGGGTTTGCTTAGGACATAGTCCACACTGCAGGATGTGGGTGCAGGAGCATTCAAACTCCGATGTTGGCTTAGAAAATAAATGCAAAAAAATGAAAGCTGAACTGCAGTCTGTTTTGCAGATGTGAGGTTCAGAGCGCAATGAGAAAGCAGAATGTATTTGTGCTTATAGCTTCCTTGTTCGAACAGGAAAAACACAGAGGATATCAGGATGCTATGTAGCACATTAACAAGAACTTGAAGGTTACGGTGAAAGACCAAAGAAATATCGAGGCTTAGTACCACAAAATGAAATACGCTGATCACGGGTCGAAAGATACAAGTATCTGTATTTCTCTACAGATTCAAAGCAAAACAGATGCTATCTTTCTCCCAACACCTCACAGTGTGTACCAGCAGACACAGTGAGAGGTGAGAGTGCTGGACATATCAATACAGGCTTTTTTATACACTAGTCCGGTCATTGTTCAGCCCCTCTCCAAACTTAATAATTTACATACTAGGGTTCATGCCCAGTTCATATGACAAACATGACAATATTGTTTAAGACCTTTAACATATTTGCTTATCCATGAAAATTCAATGGCGATGTTGCTTCTCCAGCTCACAGTAAGCCTGGTTTCAAGAATGAACACAATGCAGTTCAGCAAAAACACACGTTCTGAGTGTGTTCTACATTGTTTCGCTGTTTAAATGAGGATGAGCTTGTGGGCGCAGACAACGCTTAGATTGCAGTTCATACGAGTCACAAGGTTTCTTAGCACAGAACAAACATTCTGCTCTTGTCATCCTTAATGTTGACATAGCTCAAAGTTCATTTGGCTCAGCGTAAGTCGAAAACACAGTCCACCATTTTAGGACACAAAGCAAGAGTTAAAAACAAAATGGCGGATGGTTCTAAAATGGCAGCAAAGTCAATTTGAATCAGAGCATTTTAAACATGTTTTTCTGTGCAAAGTGAATGAGCTTAGGCCAATATTCATAACCAAAGAATAGTATATGAATACAGTCTAACAAGGGGCTGTTGGTCAAAAGAGGAGGATGAATGACTGATGACAACATGGCATAATGCACGAAAATGGGTGGTGAAACAATGTGGATTTTATGAACATATCTGCAGAGAGGAGGAAGCAAAGAGAGTTTCAAAGCTAGAGGAAGAGCACATTAGGGGGATGGCCATAGAACAAGCAAAGAGATACAGAAGTGAAGAGAGCGGAAAAGATGAAATCAAAGAAATTGGAGTGCGGCGAGAAGGCAGGCTTGCTGACCCCGGGTGCAGAAGAAGGAGGGAGAGACCTTGCTGTACTGTGCAAGCAGCTGATCATGGGAGTAGAGAGAACAAGAGAAAGAGGGTCCCTGAGTGCAGGCAGAATTGCCAGTCACTGGACTCCTGGTGAGTATGAGTGATAAACAAAAATAATTAATTAATTAGGGCATCACATCCAGGGAGTGCCAAATCGGGATAAACAAGCAAAGAGGGGACTCAAAAACATTTGCTCTTAAGAATCTGTGTTTGCCGTGCAAAAAGATACATTCATTGGGAAGGACGGGTGGTCTGTAGGTGTGTTATGAGGCACTGCTAAAGATTTTCATTCACACTTACAAAGTTATGTATGAAAATATGCACATATTCTGCAACGTTCTCTAGGGAGTAGCTAGTTACGCTGAAGGAGATAGGGAAACTAATTTCCTGGAGTGGGGAATGCCAATAAGCGCAAATATAAACACACTGTACAGACAAATTGGGAAGCTTTTATCACTGTGTTTTACATGTATCCATTAAACGTCCATTGTAATATTTCTCTCTGCTTGTTCTTGCTCTATTCTGCAGAAAGATTAGAAAGTGCTTCGAGGCAGAATCGTAGAAACTGTGTGCGTGTTTAATTATTGTGTGATCTGTTTATTAGTGATCAGTATTACCAATGTGAAGGTTTAGTGTGCCTGGCATTACACCAAGTGTGGTATTTCCGTAGCCAAGAGTCCTATACTAAAAAGGTATAATCTTTAACAAATTCCCCATACTTTAGCAAATGATAATCAGGTAAGCACATATTCCTGTGAGAGTGCTCTAGGTATATTTTCCAACAGACTGCACTTTAATAACATATAATAAATGAAAATGATAACAACTTTCTCATGTAAAACTAATATAATTGTATACACAGGAAGTGTTATTTAATTGATACTGAGTAAAATATGGTGATTTACTTTAATAACTGAGAAACATCCATAAGAATTGTCAACGATAGACAAGGTAATGGAAATCACTTTCTCAAGCAACTCATCAGTATATTATTATGAAAATCAGATAATTTAATTAATGAAATTGACTCCTAATTAAGGAGGTAAAAGGTTATGCTACTCTTCATAATGAAACATTTGAATTCATAATAATGAAAGATTGATGGAAAAAAGTATTATAAACTACGAAACAGAGGCATTAACACTTTTTGTGTGTTGATGTTCATTATAATAGTTCTTCTTGTTTCTTTTGTCTTTTAACTGCCGTTGTTTGGTGTTTATTATTGGTGAACCTTTTGAAATGTCATGAACATCAATAGTATTGTGGTATATTTGTACAGTTCAAAAACAATACATTACTAACCCGGAAGAAGTTCTCATTAAAAGCACAAAAATGAAAAAGGCTTAAGAGGCAAAAATGTGTAGGCTTTTATTATTTTTCTAGAGGTGTTAGAGCAGAAGATTTTCTTTTTATTGGGTTGGCTGGTGGGAGATTTATGTGTTCTCGAAGTGACAGGAGAGAAAAAGCTCTGCTTAGTTTGTTGGTTAATTGAAGATTTAAACAGGTCTCTGCTTTTAGTGATGGATTTTTGACAAGAAAACTATTTATTGAGTGTTTTGTGATGGATTAAACAAATCCAATTATATTGAATTGTCTTCTTCTATAATTATTTAAAATAATACTCAGAGCACAGTGGTGATTTGTGTTGAATAACCAGTGAGTGATTGAGCCACGACAACTGGAAACACGCTACCTGCATTTGAACAGCACTGAGCTCCCTGAGTCACCTGTGGTCAGCAATCCACACACTGTTGCTCAAATGGTCCTTTGAACCATAATTTGTGCCACTGAAAAGTACTGGCTAGAAATACTGACTTCATGCTGTAAAGCAAAAACAAAAGACTAATGTAGAGTTTTTGGATGGACCAAAACTCCTGAAAATGTATTTGAGGATTTTTTTTATAATTAAGTGCCTTTGGTTAACAATAACCTTCTACTCAGTAACACATCAAAAAGAGCAACCATAAAAGTCATAAAAAAAGAAAAGGTACACATTCACAATTTCTTACAATAATCAATAAGATGAAATTCATTACATTTCTTTCTCTCTTAACAGAAAACTTTGCATTGCTGACTATGGTAGCCCTTTAAACTACAAGAATTACCACAAAGTCTTCACAGATAGATACCCAGCTTTTACATAATAAGGTGTCGGGGGAGAGTCACATGGCAAATAATGTACCTTTCTGTTAATTAAATTAACAAATTGTACAATGGGCCAGTTACATACAAACATCATTTTTTTATTGAAATACTATACCAAAAACTATCATACAAATATTGCACAAAAGTAAAACATACATCTCAATAGTCATAGGTGTGGTTAGTAACCTTAGTGAGTGACAAATCCCCAATGTTTTTTAAGGCCTTTGCCCTAACAAACTGTGAGAGCAAAGACCTTAAAAATAATAATTTTTGGCAAGGTTTGAAGACATAGGGCCAAAATAAATCAAATCAATGCAGGCTCCTGCAACTTTATCAAGAATGCTTTATGGTGGTCGATGTCAAACCCCTGTTGTGAATAGGTCAGATATCTACGGATTCCACTCAAGTGGTTCAATGCTTGGATTATATCACTATGCCTAGTTTTTTTCTCTACCTTCACTAGGTCAAAATCCAGCCAGGATGCCGGGATGCTCTGTATGCATATTTCATAGAAGTGACAATTTACTAGTTCCTCGAGGTCGCTGAAACATCTACTTTTGCTAGCCCTAGTTACATGTGTGATTGTTCGGCTCAATAGAGACTCTTCTCCCGTACAGCCACAATGGATCTTGACCCATTGGCCCAGAATTTACAGGCCGCAAACTTCCAAACGGAATTTAGGGATGGGACTCCCAGTTCAAGTCTGATTGCCTCTACCGGCACCCTACTTGGAATTAATGATTGTAGAAGGTTCCCTTCTAACCTTCTAAAGTATCCAGAACACAGGGGATTATCACTATTGTGCATGCCAGTATCTTTGCCTCCTGTGAACACCCCCCATGGGTGTCTATTATTCTTTTAATTGCCACCCATTTGCACCAGGCTTTGACCACTATCCCCTCCTCCAGGTAAGAGTATACAGGGTATGACCTAATGCTCACTCCTAGTTAGCTATATTCCTGTAACTGTTGCAATGTAACCCCTCCTAAATTTGATACTAATGAGGGGGAGCCGTAGGCCCCTTTCCCACACACCATCATTTTGTTTTTGTCTGCAATGGAGATTAGCCCATGTTCATTGGCAAACAGATGGAGAGCATCCAGGGATCACTGTAGTCTCATTGGAGCACGGTCCAGGATCACTGTATCATGCGCATATGTTAGACAAGTCATGCCTAGACTTCCATACCAGCATGGTGGTTCTTTGCACCCTTCAAGACCCGAGGCAGTTCAGTTATATAAAGATTGTAAAGGAGGGGAGCGAGGGGGCAGCCCTGCTTAAGCCCATGATTGGTTGGAAATTCTTCAGACAACTCCCCCTCTTGGGTTAATCTGACCCTGACCCGGGTGTTGCTGTATAGTGCCTCAATGAAATAAAGAAGTAACAGGTCAGTGCCCCAATGAGTCAGCTTTCCCCACAGTTTCAATATGATAACACTGTCGAAGGAAGCTGAATAATCCACAAAGCACAAATACAGCGTCGTCCCCGGGTAGTTTGAAGTGTCTGATATCAGTGTCAGAAGAGTCCAGAATGTGTGGTCCCACAATCCCGTCTGAAACCAGTCTGCGATGCGTTCAGTAAGCCCTTTTCCTCCATGCAGGTTGATAAAAGCTTCCAGAGGAGGTTTGCAAATATTTTCATGCTGCAATCCAGCATCACTAGGAGCCTATAATTGGAAGCTTGTGTATGTGGGCCTTTCTTATACACCAAGATCACAGGATGGCCCCTGTTTCCCTGTTTCCCAGATCAGTGAATATGAGTAATGCAACAAGGAAGCCCATAATTGAGGGTCTCCATTTAGCACCATATCACACAATTCCTCTTGGCCGGTGGCTCTGGAGACCTTTGATCTAAGAATACAGGCCACTAAGTCCGCCGCTCTGACAAACATGCTCACCAAGGTACTGCTCATGGGCCTGAGTTCTTCTATCGCACATTCTTCCTTCTCCAACCAGTACACCTTTGTAGGAATATCAGAGGATTAATGGGGTCAGTTCCCTGCCCAGTGAGTGCGTATGTAGTGCCAGAAAGTTTTTGTGTCCTGAGTCTTAATCAGCACATTTATACATTTCCAGCCCACAATATTCTGTCCTTGCGCTCGCAAACCTTTCCCATTTTTACCTTCCCAGAGAGCAAAAAACTTCTTTCTGAACTACAGCATTAAGTTCCCTTTTCATTTTAGCAATGTCGGTGTCATATCTGACACCTGGTTACGTGCAATGGTTACTACTCAATAAGTGCCTGATCTCCCTAGAACCCCAAACTGCCATCAGCTCCTCCATGTCTCCCTTGCAGTCTCTCAAAATGTCCATCTGTCTGTATCCTACACTTCCCAGGCTCATGTTACATTTTTGTATTGTGGACATTCTCCACCTTAGTCTGTTTCCCTGTACATTAATTTTCGGATTGTGCTTCAGGAGTATCCTAGCCTACCCTGGGGTTCTCATGCAATTTAAGATCAACATGGTGTGGTCACTGGCCATCGTTGTCACAGTCTCCAACCCCAGTTTATATCCGTCTATTGCCGGGTCCGTAATGACAAAATCAATACAGCTGGCAAAGGGACCATTGGACCGCGTCATCTGATCTTTCCCTTCTTCAACCATTTGGGGGTGAGGTCTAATTCAGCCAGCGCCCTCCTCCAAACCCTTGGCCCTCTGCCCCCACTCCCTTTCCCACAACCCTCCCCTGTTTTTGATGAGTTTGCAGACAATTCACATTGAAATCACTGGCCAGAATAATTGTGCCCCAGGGAAGCTGGCAATGCCATTTTCTAAAAGATTCCACCACAAATTCAGCAGTCAGGTCATCGTCCATAGGGTCATACATGCTTGCTACCAACATTTTTAGGGATGCTCCCCATGAGTTCCTAATGCTGACAGCCAACAAATTACTGTGAGACCTTTGTGATAGGTGTTCACATGCTCTAAGAGACACTTTTACTCTGATGCATAGGCCACCCTTGTATTCAACCACGTTTCCTGTATACAGAAACATTGCCCCCTCCTTAAGACAATTAACGATGCAGGGTTGTTTAGGAAATAATTATGGCCCCTGCTATTCCAAGACAGCAAACTAAAAGATTCCTGATTATCCAACTAGACAGGGCAGCATGGGCTCTGATACACCTGCTTCCATTCGCTATCCTGGCGCAATGGGGCCCGTTTACCTTCCTTCATGTATGGGCCCTTGTTGCATGCTTACAATTGGAGAGAAATGCTCTGGGTGGGATTTTGTGAGCCTGGGGAGAAAACATATATTTCAAAGCCTAACTGTAGTTTGGTCTCTGCATTGCCACAAATACGCTCTACCACAATAGGGGAGATGAATGTTACCAATGCCCAATTCACATCGCTTCCCATAGCAGGGGGCTCAAGTTTTTGGATGTCCTTGGAGGAGATTGTGTAAAAATCAGGAATAAGGTGCAGTAACTCCAATAACCAGGAGCGATTCAAGAAAGGGCTCACGGCTGTCAGTTCCAATTCCACAAACTTTATTTGCAACAGATTGGTGAACCAAGATGACCAGTGTCAAGGGGTTTTGACCTTAGGGAGTCCACTTGTGCCATCCAGTCCTCTTTTCTGAATGACTTTTTAGGTTCTAATCGCCATACCATCGTTGAAGAATGTGTTTCTGTGCATTTTGTGGACATTTCCACCCTTGTTAGGCCTCTAGGTTCCATGGTTATCACCTCTCTGCGTACATTTGAGATCTACACAGGAGTTGCTTTGTCCCTCGTTCCTGTGGTTGTATGAGGAGGGGCAATGGGGGAGGTAATTGCACTGTGAATATTTTCGATTGAGGGTTGTTGTGGGTGACCCTCCCATGTGCATTGCCCCTTTAAGGGGATGTGTCCCTCCCACGTGCATTGCCCCTTTAAGATGGGCCATGACTGTGTCATGGCCCAAGCTAATAAAAGGAGCTCCTGCTTGCACGTGCAACAGAACGGCTGCAGACTCCGTGGAAGGTTGGTCTGAGTCCGTGTCTCATTGATGATGGAAGACGCAGGCCTACATGTGGGAGGTGCAGGCCTGCAGGCCCTGTTGCCATGGGACCCTCGTGCCGGGACGGTGGCCGAGGTCCGCATGGTCAGGACCCTGGCAGGCTGTGCCCCCACCCCGATGGCGCTGATGTCCCCTAGTGCCACGGGGCCTGCCGGATGGACATGGCGGGTCCTAAACTCCCACAGGCGCTGGGCCTGTTTGGTGCTGTGAGGAAGCAGCACCCCTGGGGCGCCTGCCGGATGGACATGGCAGGCGACCCCCAACACTGGCGACGAGGAAGTCGCCTCCTTTCACAAGGAAGGCGAGGAGGCGATCAGCCAGCGCAATCCAATCCATCCAGTGACCTGCATGGAAAGGGGGAGTGATGGAAGGAGCGCATGACCCCTCACCGCAAGTTAGGACTGGCCTGCGCCCACCGCCTGCGACGCAGTCTATGCCCGGGCCGCCCTGTGGTGAGGTGCGCCCCACGGCACCCTGCCACAAAGTAGAACTGGGCGGCCCCAAAAGTAGTAAGAAGCTGTGCGGTCACCATCACAAAGAATATGACGGCTCCTGCGGGGGAGTGAGTGTCACTCCCCTCTCACGCGATAGCCGCCGCAAAAGGAGGAGTTGGGCTAGCCCACAGGTGAGGGCATGGTGCAGCCGTAGCTGCAAGAGAACTTACACCTCTCGACGGGGGAAAGAGGAGTGTGCAACCCCACCGCGGGTCCAGCGTGGCCTGCGCCACACCGCCGTGGCGTGGGAGATGTAGGCCCGGGCTGCCCCGCGGTGAGATGCTCCCCCCGCGGCGTTCCGCCACAAAGAGAAGATATGTTCGGCGAGGGAGGAAGTGAAGCAGTTCCCGCCCCGAAGGAGGCAGGTTCTGGTGCGGCCGCCTGCGGTTGTGCCGCTGCCCGATGCAGATGAAGGAGCAACCGCCCCTCCTGCGACAAGGAGGGAGCGGCTGTGAGATCGGACCCTCCCTGGCCGCGGCCCTGTATAAAGAGGGTGCTCGTGCGGCCACGGGAGGGTCGGCCGGCGGCCATACCTTGCCCGCGGCGGTATTTTCAGTGACTTCGGGGGCGCCGTCCAAAAAAAAAAAAGAAAAAAAAAAAAAGGGAAAAGAACGGAGCGCCGGCTGCCGCACACTATGAGGTCCGCAAGGGATGAGTGACGCCATACCCTGCTCCCCCACCTCCCGCAGCAATCGGGTGCGGGCAGAGGAGTCAGGCGTACCCCAGGGGAGGGGGAGTGGAGCGGCTCCAGCCGCAAAATTAGCAACACCTCCCCACCCAGGGGTGAGTTGTGCTGCATTCCTCACCGCGGCACTCCCGCTGCAAAGAAAGTAACTGTGCCACCTCAAACCCCGTCAAGAAAGGCAGCTGCCGTAAAACAAAGGGACAGTTATTCTGATCCCCACCAAGAAGGGAGGGGGCAGCCTTTGAGTGGAGTATTTCGGCCATATCCATGCCAGGAGCATGTGGAAGTTGGGAAATCAGGCTGGCGACAAAATCTGTTGGAAACAATGACCAAGCTGTTTGTGGCGAGCAGGCAATGACTGAAGGAAGCTCTCCATTGCGAGCGCAATACCAACAAATCTATAATGCCCCTTGCAGATCCCATGTTCGTCGGATGTAAATTGGAAGAGGTGTAAGGCTGGTGTTGTCCCGTGCGTTAACCATAGGGTTCTAGATCAGAACAAACTGAAGTGTAAACACCCTCCAGTGTTGGACCCCTTGAAAGCAGCGCCCCACATAGAAGAGGTCCCGGGCCGATAGGCAGTGAATATCCTGATTAGTCTGTTGTTGGAGCGATGGCAAGCCCACAGGAAACTGCCCGGGCCAAGCAGGTGGTGACGATCAAGGCGCTCTGTACCGCTGTCCACAGTTGGGAAAGCTGTGGGTTTGCGTGCTGAATACGTCTGAGAACAAAGAAACGATGAAATGAGCATTTCTCTGGGTGGCAAAAGTAAAGACTCTTGTGAAAGTGCCTGGGCACCAAGCTACAAGCGGAACCACCTCTGATATTGAAACAGTGCTGTGTGAACGTCTACAACACAGAGCTGAGGTGCCCTGACATGGAAAGCAGCTCTGGTTACCGGGGGCTGTATATCGATACAGTGGAAGCAGCCCCACCCGTGCTCCCTGAGTGTTCAACAATGGAAAAGGGTGACAACCGCCAGCCTAATGGCAGTCCATATACTAACCAAAAGCAAACCATCAGAAGCGAATCAGCATACTGGCAGGACATGGTGGGTTGCCAGCTAGAACAGTATGACAGACAGGTTCACAACATTCACAGAACAGACAGACAGGTTCACAACATTCACAGAACCCCACTATTGGCGTCACCCAGTCACGAGGGTCGCACTACCACAGGTACGCTCACCTGCATGAAGCAGTGACCTGGGGCACAATGGGGAGCAACTGGTTGTTCGCGTGCTGCAGTACACCAACACGAGCCATGCTGTGTTGAACGGGGACTTACACCTTATGCTCACCAGAACCCCGAGCCAGGGCATTCCAGCATCAGAACCCTGAGGTGCGACATTTGAGCATCCTAAGCCCTGTGCACTGTACACCTGAATAACAGTGCCATGGGGGAAACAGGACACCCTAACATGGAAGACACTTGCCAGCCATACAAGGGCCTTCGACACACTGCCATGAAGGTCCCCTACTAGACCACCTGAGGACCAAGGAGGTGGTGACTCTGCCTGCCTGCCGACATCACCCGGCGTGACATCAGGTCAAAGTACCAGGTCAGCGTGGGTTTGGGGAGATGCATACCGCCCCCTGAATCCAACCACCATGGGGTCTGACCAGCAAGCACGGGTGACCCTGACACTCCCATGAAGAAGTGGTGCAGTGGGCAGGTCGGGATGAGTCTGCTCAATCCAGAGAGATGTAAGTGATCACATGCCCGGAGAGATGTGAGTGATCACATACGCGATGTCGACACTGGCCCCAGGGCAGAGTCAATCCACCAACACCACAGCATTGCTCCAAGTACAGTGCACCTGAGTGTGTTGCACGCTGCGCATCATGTACCTCACCACTAGTGCAGTGCCCAGGGTGCTGCAAGGAAGTCCAACCAGCAGAGAGGTGGTCATCTCCCGGCCTAGTACGAGCAGAACTTGAGCCACCCAGCCTGCCAGAGTGGTGCCCCATTGGCGGGTCACCAATGACATCCTGCATGCCACACCATCGACCGACCAGACGAAGCAGGATTTGAGGGGGTAGGGAAATACCGGCAGGACTCCAGATTTCGGACAACGTGGGTCTGACCAATGAACCAGGCAGCCCTGGACCCCAACCCCAGGAATCAGCACCAGGCTGAAAATGAGTTGCAGCGGTTGCAGCTCCGTAGGAGTGCTTGTGCGCCCTCTTGCGCTCCTGATGGAGGGGGACACTCCGGACTAGGGAACATCGCTGGAGAGGGGACAAGTGATGTCCTGCCATCCCATGCCCGATTAACAGCACCATGCCCCGCCAACAGCACTTGGAGAAGCATGGAGGCCAGGTGACCGGTGTCCCGCTGCCCTGCTCTGAACATCAAGGAACTATGCTGATGTGGCCCCTGGCACCCACCAGGTGCGGCTTTGCCGGCCAGGAACTGCACCATCACTGGACCTGGACCCGGGAAGTGACTCCTGATTAGACTCTTGATAGAAGACGGTCTGATATTCTGCGGTCCTGCAATTGCTTTAAGAGGACTCTGTAATCCTGTGTGTTTGTTGCTGTGAACCTGTATCGTAGTCGCATGCCTAGAGTGGTCTCAGGAAAGAGCCATAAGGTGAAACGGTGGCCCCGCAGTTGTGGGGTGTGAGTAGAGCCAGCCGCCGACCATGGCGTTTTGTCAGCAGTTGTAGTTCTGAACCCCAGGTTAATAAAGGGTCCTGTGAATTGGGAGAGCTGCCCACATTCCATCGGCAGCTCACCCACCGCGACTGTCACCCACAGAGCGTGTTTATAATTGCGTAGCATGTGTTATGGTTGTAACTATTTTCAGTTAGCTAGGTGTTGTGTCAGTGCTATGTTGGGTATCTGGTTGCCCCGCAAGGTTTGAAGTGATAACTGGTTTGCCGTTCTGTAATAGATGGGACGCATAATTGTGTTAGCCATGTTTGTTTGTTTGTTATGAAAAAGGAGGAGTGTTGTGGGTGACCCTCCCATGTGCATTGCCCCTTTAAGGGGATGTGTCCCTCCCACGTGCATTGCCCCTTTAAGATGGGCCATGACTGTGTCATGGCCCAAGCTAATAAAAGGAGCTCCTGCTTGCACGTGCAACAGAACGGCTGCAGACTCCGTGGAAGGTTGGTCTGAGTCCGTGTCTCATTGATGATGGAGGCCGCAGGCCTACATGTGGGAGGTACAGGCCTGCAGGCCCTGTTGCCATGGGACCCTCGTGCCGGGACGGTGGCCGAGGTCCGCATGGTCAGGACCCTGGCAGGCTGTGCCCTCACCCCGATGGCGCTGATGTCCCCTAGTGCCACGGGGCCTGCCGGATGGACATGGCAGGTCCCAAACTCCCACAGGCGCTGGGCCTGTTTGGTGCTGTGAGGAAGCAGCATCCCTGGGGCGCCTGCCGGATGGACATGGCAGGCGACCCCCAACAAGGGTTGTGCCAGCGGGGGCAAGGGCGGCCTTGTCCACACTGTAACATAATCACTGGAGGCTCCCTCATTTAGAGCGTGTGCTCTAGTGCTCAGGCCCAGCTCTGAGGGTGCCTTTGGTCTGGGCCGGCCAAGCCATTGGTCCAGAGGGCCATGTAAGTAAACCTGCTGCACTTTCCCATCTCCCACTGCCCTCGTCACCAATTTAGGCCCACTTCTAGCTGTCATCTTCTGGCTGCTTGCACTTTTTGGGATCTCCTTTCAAGGGTGTTTGTTCGGTTTCCCTAAAATGGCACTGTTTGTTTTGAGGCGAGGGGCATGGATTCAGTGATTATTCAGGATAGAGACCTTGGCACACAATCCCTCCAAGGCATCGCTCTCTGTATCTGCCACCACGCATGCCACCTCTTGGTGAAGATAATCCAGGTGAGGAGAGGACATTGCCTGTGCTGTGCCAGTCATCCCCCTCCTCATCATCGTTGTTGCCTCCCTGTTACTGGCCATCTGCGGATTGTGCACCGAGCCTGTTGGCTCGGATAAGTCCACCACTTGGGTACACTGAGGACACTGTTCACCATTTGGCTTCATTCTCCATTCCCTCGCTTTCATCATCTCATCTTTTAGAACCAGTTGCTCTGCCACCATCTTAGAGCAAGGCATGAAAAATGCATCCACTTTGGCCTTCAGAGCCCCTAGGGCAGCTTCGGTCATGGGGCAGTATTCAGAATTTTCTGGGACACAGGCTCCTCTGCCTCGGAAGGATCGTCTTCAGAGTCACATTTTCATTATGGACTCTGGAGGAGTTAGTCATTTTTCAAAGTCCAGCATGTGAGAGATATTCAAGGAGAGCCTGTTGTCAAACACAAAGTCAGCTGGTACCACTGAGTTCCTTTGCATCCTGTGACAGAGTTTTAACAAGTAGCCATTATTATCAATTTATATATTGTTGTCCAAGATCAGCTCATCTTCATTTTCTCATTAGGTATCAGGGTTTGTTGTACCTTTCGCTACATGGTTCAATGCTACTGCATTTCCCCAAAATGTTTTTATCTTGGGTTGTTGCATATCTGCTCCTGCGTTGGATGTTTGCAGCTAGATGCTTCCCTTAATGACATCCTGGAGCTCTGCATGCTCCGAGAGCATTGTCCCCTTTGGCAGGTATCACTGCGAAGTGTCACCCGCTGATGCGTCTTTTGGTTTGTTGAACCTGGCATGTCTTTCTCTACAGAAGAAAAAAGAGGCAAGCAGCACCACTGTGTGGTGCACAATACTATTATACTGCTTTAATGTTTCTGCTGGGGGTATTTGTAACACGCTGGGCCATGGGTAATTAGCTCCGCAGAAAGTTTATTCATAGTGATGCCTTGTCGTGTTGGTGCTTCTGCCTGCGGTGGTAAATGCGGAGTGAGGGACATGCAAGGCACGGGTTTGTAGCAGGCAACAAAAGAGGGGAAAAAGCAGGAGCAACTGCAGGAGGCAAAAAGAAGGGGGATGGAGAGGGGCGAGAGAAGCAAGTTTGGCAAAGGAACTCTGCCCCCTCACACAGTACCTCAAGTTCAAATCAAAGAGGACCCAGCTCATTCACCACCACTTTCTGGGCTCTTTCTCCAAATGTCCTCCTCTGCTCCACTTCCATGCCCAAAGCCAAAGCCAAACACCTAAAACTCAGGCTCCAAACTCCACACAACATGCTTCGTACTACTTCCTTCTTTTTAGCAGTCTCAGAAGTAAAGGCACAGTGCAGTCTTTGAATGTTGATGGCCATGTCCCAAGTCAGCAGCAGCCCTCACCAGAAACACCCAACGCTCAGGCTCTACACTCCACTGAACACGCTTTGCACTACTTCCTGCATTTTAGCAGTCCCAGAATTAAAGGCACTGTGCAGTCTTTGAATGTTGGTGGCCATATCCCAAGTCAGAAGCTCTCCTCACCAGCAACACCTAACACTCATTCATGCTCTCCATTACATGCAACACGCTTTGCGCTACTTCCTGATTTTTAGCAATAATGGAATTAAGGCACAGTGCAGTCTTTGAATTTTGGTGGGCGTGTTCCAAGTCAGCAGCTCTCCTCAGCAGCAAAACCTAAAACTCAAGCTCCATACTCCACGCAAGGTTCTGATCCCCTGACCTTTATTCCTTGGGCTCCAGAGACATTTTAGACACCATTCCTTATCTTAAAATACACTTCGAAGTACCCACAGTTGCATTTACTTATTTTTCTGCATGTATGCCTGTTTTTCCTTATGTAATTTATACGCAGAGACACAACCATGTATCTTAATTTGTCTTGATCTTCATATTTACTTTATAGGAATGGAATTGTTAGTGTATTTAACCATGTGTTTGTGTTTGTGTTTTAGTAAACTATCTATATTTTATTAAAACTCTTAACTGGAAACCCCTTTTATTTTGGTACCACTGTTCTATTACAGTTTATATGCCTCCATACTTGTTAACAACCCCAAAGAGTATAGGCTGCTCTGGGCCAATACAACCTTAGTATGCAAATGAGCCATTGTTCCACATTTAAGGCTGGAATGATGCTGCACTGGTACTAGTGGTGAGTGGGACATAATGTTTCAACCCATTTCTCTCCCCTGAACTTGTCCTGCGTAATTAATAGTTTTTTGATCTGATCCTTCCTTTCCATTTCTGTTTGTGTGTTCTGTCATGAAATCCAGGAAATGGCCTTGTGTATAACGACAGAGAAATCCTCTACAAGCCATGTTTCTGTTATGAACAGTAGACTTGTTTATAAGAGAATGTTGTAGATGTCAGGAGAATCTTAGGCTGTAAATGGTTATTACATTTATCAGGTTTGTTTTTCTTAGCGTAGTGTTACCTTTTTGAGTGAGCAGCATTCATTTTTGGAAGAGACTGAGTAATTTGTTGGTGGGACTGGTGATGTCCTCTAGGCTCCGATGAATGTTGGTGATACAGAAGTGTGTTGTGATGTAAGGTGGGATCTGTGCATATTTCAGGAGTGATGTGTTTCGGGATATTTTTATGATGTTTGGTTATTCCTGTCATTTGGGAGCTGTAATCTCCACATGGGTCAGTATCCTTGAAGATCATATTACTCCTCTTGATTTCGAAAACACTAATCTCTGTTGGATTGTTAGATTGTGGAGATAGGTCACTTATTCAAAGTGTGGGATAGAAATTGCTGAGGTAGCTGACATGGAGGGGGTTAGAGGACTTGTAGGTGGCACAATGGAATTACCACTGAGGCTAATCGTCAATTGATCCAATGGTGTCTTTATTGACTCTCTATACATTTTTCTTGGTGTTTGGCTTTTCCTGAAAGCATATTGGGTTATTCTGCAAAGTAAAGATTGTAGTGTGGTAGATGATATGGGGAAGGACTGCCCCTTAATGAGGAGATTAAATCCTTAGCAAAGGTGGGAGGTCAGTGCGGGCAGGGACATGCCATAATATGTTACTAAATAGAGTCAGTGCATCAAGGAGCAACATTGAAATGAAGGAGGCGCCCTGGAAAAAATACAGAGTAGACTCAATGGGGAAAAGAACAGAGTGGACAACAAGAAGCTAAATGTAGTGGAGGCACCCAGGAACAATACAAATGCAACACATAGAGCCTCATTACACAGTATGCGGTAAAAACCGGCAATTACCGGCATGGCGTAAATAGCGTGTCCGCCCTCGCAAGAGGCCGCAAATTGCATGCCATTACGAGATCGCGGGCACGAGCCTACCGCCATGCCGGTAATGAGCCTACCGCCATGCCGCAAAAGTCCCCAAAAAGTCCCTTAACGGCATCCTCGAAAGCGCTGTTAGCACTTCCGCCCTGCCGCCACATGCAAATAGCGGTTTCCGCAAATAGCGGTCACCGCCATTAGCGGTCACCGCTAATAGCGGTCACCGCTATATTGCGGAAACGGAAATAGCGTCATCGCACCGGAACGGGAAAGAGCACGGCGGCCATCTTTAAAAACACAATCCATTGCCATCCCCCTTATCCAGGACACCTTACCAGGAACCACGTTGGGAAATACACCAAGGACACCGTGAAGATGCCCAAGGCCATTAAAAAATCGTCTGAGCGGCAACGCAAGGAGAAGTTTTGCAAGGAGGAGCTCCTGATGCTAACGCAGACACTAGCAGACAATGCTCATGTCGTCTTCAACAACGACATGCGTCGGGAGACTATTGTGAAGAAGAAGGCCATCTGGGAAGAGGTAGCCCACAAGGTCAGCGCGGTAGGCACCACAACCCGCACAGTCAAAGACTGCCGAAAGAGGTGGGATGATCTCCGGCTCCGTGTGCGGAACATTCTATCCGTGAACCGCAACCTGGCTACGGGCACAGGAGGAGGCAGTGAATCGCCAATCAAGCTCACCGAGTGGGAGGAGACATGCGCATCAACCATCGGGGTGGAATGCATTGAGGGAGTTGGACAAATGGAGCATGGCGTGGCTGTTTCGTCCGATGGAGTTGAGTGTATGCATCAAACAATGCACAGTGAAGTGTGATGTTCCCCCCAATCATGTGTCCATATCAATGCCGTGGCTCCAGCCACAAACAGACAAGCATGCATCACCACATGCCCAAACAACACAGACCCATTCATGCATGACCCACCCAACATCCCCATTACCTGCATCCACACTGAAGAGCCGGAATGCATAGAACGGCATGACGTATTCATTTTGCTCAAGGCAGGTCGACCCATTACTGATGGTTGTCAACATTTCTCACCCTTGCAGGATCACACACTGACACTGAGGAGGCACGCACTTCCACACCTGCTCCCACATCCAGCAAAAAAGCAAGGAGGGATGCCACAGGGGACACCGCCACATCCACAAGGGCAGCCAGGACGAGTGTCCATGACCACAGGGACAGAAGCAGCCGGAACACCAGTTGCACGCATCCATAGGCCATGGCTGCTCCCGTCGTGGCACCCACGGAAGTGTGTCTCCCAGCAGGTGAGGGCAGCATCGAGGGAATGCACTCTGCTGCCACCAGCTCAACGGGTGAAGCAGCAGCCACGGCCCCACCTTCAGATGAGGAGGACACACCTGCCATTGATGCCGATAGCCAGAGCCCCAGACCAACAAGCCCCTTACTGGCAAGCCCGAGGTACTCCTCAGGTCCGGGTAGTCATGGAGATTCACCCACCCCTGAAGGGATATGGAGCCCCCAGATATCCTCTCCTGATGCAAGTGCAATGGGACCAGGTGCATCAGCCATCCCACCAGCACCCACCATGCGACATGACCTCTCGAGCATCTACCAGAGGCAGAACGAGATGAGTGGCCTAGTAGGTCAACATGTGGCAGAGACAGTCCGCCTGAGGGAGGACATTGCTACATTGGCACAGCAGACAAGGGAGGGCATGGAGGCATGCACCAGCCGAATCTGCAGTGAAATGGCCCAACTGCGGCAGGCCATGAACCGCATAGCAGACGCTATTGAGCGTCGGTGCCCGCTCACGGCCCAGGAAGAACCAGGCCCCTCCTCGTCTGGGAGTTCACGCCAGACTAGTCCCCTGTGCCGGTCTATGCGGAACCTGCGGCGCACGGCTTCACAACCACCAGATGACGATGCAGGCACTGGCAAATAGGGCCACCAGGATTCGTGTGCCACATGTGGCGATGGACACAATCACGTCATGAGACTCACATGGGAGTGTTGAGGGGGGAGGGGGGTAAGGGTCTTTTTGGGTGTGTTGAGGGGAGAGGGGGGTAAGGGTCTGTTTGGGTGTGTTGAGGGGGGAGGGGGGTAGGGGTGTATTTTGGGAGTTTGGGTAATGCACTTTCGTACCACAATATGTTCAATATACACTGTTCAGAGTTTGAAACCCAAGCGTGGTCTCCATTATTGTGTATGTGTCATTCATTGTGGACAGGGTCCTTTGTGGGCCTCGAAACATGCACCAGGGCAACAATTCCCATCTATGTCCATGCTATTTCACCTTGGTGCATGATGAGATTACAGAATCAGATGCTGATGTACATCGTGTGCCTCCTTGGCACTGCCTCTTTCATGTCCTGCCGGGGCATTCCACCCGCACTCATCCTCAGCCACATCATACTCTTCTGGTGGTTGCATGTCAATTTCAGGTGGCATAGGCACGTTCCATCATATGCACATTTTGTGATGCTCTACACATGCCATGGTTGTCTTTGCCACTTTGACACGGCCGTACAGGAGTGCCACACCCAGGCCGTTTAGGCAGCGGAGCACTGTCATTGGAGGGATGTACTATATTGTTGTCCTCTTCCTGCTGGTTCTGTGGGTTCCGTACAGGTGTTGGGAGCCACCTCCTCAGTGGATCGCTGGCATTGCCTGTATGCTGTGAGGAATGGGTACCTGTTACGGGTCACCTCTGGTGTGGGCTGTTGTTGTTGGTGCTGCACTGCTATCATGTAGTCAAGGCTCTCATGTCATGCTGCTGCTATTGGCACCATCTTGGTGTGGGAAGGGGTGTGGGTAGGGGTGTGGTGTGGTCTTTTGTGCTGCCTGTCTCCATTGCATGCACCTGTGCTGATTGTGTCCACCTGTAGTTGATGGGTACACTGCTCAGGTCTCTTAACGGGTGCTTTTCGATGCCGTTATTAGCGCCATGCCGGTAAGGGGTTTTTGGGTGTTTTACATGCCGCTAATACCATGTCCGCATGGCTTGTGATGGCCTGGTATTAGCGCCATGCCGCTAATTCCGGCCTGAGGGTCGCGCGCCCGCGGCCTTGTCGCTATTAGTGGCACCGTAATTAACGGGTGCGCAGATAGCGGTGGGTTCGGGTCGTGATTGGCTTAGGGAATTAACGGTACCGGTAAATCTTTACCGGTACCGGTATTCCATTATCGCACAACGTGTAATGAGGCCCATAGTCAAAACATACAATGAGCGCACTTAGAAGCAAAGTAGAGTGGGATGACCAAGAAGCAACACAAAGTGACAACAGCTAGAAGCAAAATACTGGTGGGGACAAAAAGGTGCACAAATAACATGGAGGGAACCGAGGAGTAAAATACAGAGGCACCTAGGGGAAAACTGCATCTGGGGAACTTAGAAGCAACATGCAGGGGGTACATAGATGGAAAAAGTAGAGGGAACACCAAGGAGCAAAACACAGTCTGGACACCATTAAGGGAGAAATAATCAACAGGGCATATAGATGTAAAGTACAGCCAGAGCAGAATATAGTGGAAAAATCTAGAAGGAACATATAGTGGTGATACCTGTGAGCAAGGTAATACAAGGGTATCTAGGAGCAGAATAAGGTGGGGAAACCAAGAAGCAAAATACAGCAGAGCACCTAGGAGCAAAATACAGTGGGACATCAAGGTGCAAACTACAATGGGTGGACACAGAGGAGAAAAATGTGGCGGGAGGACATAGAAACAAAATACAGAGGGGTACCTGTGAATAAAACACATTGAGGCAATTAGGACCAAAATAGACTGGTGAAACCTGGGAGTAAAATACAGTGGGGAAAATCAAAGAGAAATATACAGTGGTGACAATAAGGAGAAACATACAATGGGGGACCTTGAAGCAAATACAGTGGGGACTCACAGGAGCCATAAACAGTGGTAAAAGCTAGGGATGGAATCCAATGAGATGTCACCTTTACCTGGAAAATGGGCTATTTTATTTCCTGAAGGTAGGGCATGACAGAGCATAGGAAGCACATTGGAAAGGAAACATACATGTCTAGGTTGAGTCACATGATCTGGATGTCCAAATGAATGAGTGTGGTGCAAGGCATGATTGAAAAGCAATGGGCACACGTGAAAGCAAGGCCGTAGTCCAAGCGTGGCAAGTTGGAAAATGCACAATTGAAAAGTATACAAACAATTTAATAAGCCCCAATTGAGCCATCTCCTTACCTAGGAGCTGCTGGTAAAGGAGTGGGCAGGGTGTGAGTGACTTTTATGGTCTGCGGAGTGCCACATTGTCAGCTTGTCCAAACTGGCTGGCCTGATGCAAGACTTGATGGGGAGTTAATGAGTGGCACTGGTATTAGGTAAAGGCCAGGGTTCAAGTATGGAAAGGCAGCAGATGCACGACTGAAAATAATCTGATAAATCTAATAAGCACCGTTTGAGTAAGGTCATTATTTGAGGGCACAGGTAATTATTACAGAAACTATACATATAATGAATGCATCATCTAGCTATAAACACAAACCAGGTATCAGTATTATTCATATGAGAAGGAAAATAGCAATGGCATTAATCTTTAAAATAATTTTTGTATCTGTTTTATAAAGTCCAGTAACTACTGTCCCAACAAATTGATGGACAGAAATCCTAAAGAAAACACTTCTGTCCCAGCAAGGGACGTCTTCACATTATGTTACATTTTGTACAATGTACTTTCTGCTCTAGTTATTTATCTAACAGCAAGCTGGGAGCCACAGTATGCTATTCAATCACTCTGCTTGTCTAACCCCGGCGAACTCAACAAACAGCTGCAGCAGTCAAGCATCTAATAGTTCATGCTGGATTTTAAGATGCTTTAAAAGTCACATACTTTTCTTATAAATACCATCATATGCCTCTTTTACAAAAACCAAGAGCTGAAAAAATCATTAAAATTTGTATTCATTGTTGGTTTCATTTTAAAATGATTTCCTCTGCTTAACATAAAAACTAACAATTGAGCTTTTAGTATTTTTAAACCAGAAACTGCCATCCGAGCACTATTCCAAGCAAGGCAACCACTAGATGATGCAGAGATGATGATAATGACAATAAAAATAATGTGGGATATATTGACCCACTCCGATATGCTATGCGGCATCACCCTGCTAGTTATGGTGAAAGGAACTGCAACAATGGTGGCAAAACCCTTGTGTGCGCCAAAAACCAACAAAACCGCATGTTGAACACACAAAAGAATGGATGCATAACCTGCCAACCATGGTGCATGTGTGGTGGGATAGAACACACACTGCAGAGAATGTGCCAGTGGGCTCCATGACCAGCAAACAGAGTGCAGAGGGAGAAGCAGCACTTTGCAATTGAAACTCCAAAATGTGCCTACAAATGACAATTGCTTTGGTGCAAAAAACTCCAAAATGCCTATAACACAACACTTCTCAACATCCAAAAGCTTGCTCGGCGCTAAAATTCATGTAATCTTATGAAACATTGCGAACATATAAAGTCCTAAATGTGAAGAGCAAAACATTTCTTCAGAAAAATCGGATTGTCTGTAAGCTGACAGCCCCTGTCAAAATCTGTGTGCAGTACCTTTGGCTACCTGTGGATGACAGCTGTCAGAGGAGCCCCTGATGAAACTTCAAAATATTAAACTCAAAGTCTGCTGGATTAGCAAACATAAAAAGGATTGTGGCTAAAAGAAATACAGATTTTAGTTGTGTTTTTGATCCCACAGATTGAAAGCTAAGAAAGTAATGTATGCGATTTGATGCAATACGTTTGGTTTCACTGGATTTTAATTAGGAATAAATTAGCCTGGCTGACCAGTAAGAACCGGAAAAGCAGGTTTCTCCCAGGGGGAGGGAAAAAACTCTCAGCAGAAACTCACTGGGAGAATCTAATTGCGGGTTAGCCCAGACTTTTGTCTACAGAAAGAGAAGAAACAATGGCAGAGCTTCAGCCAGGAAATGGAGGTGTGAAAGGGGCTGTAAATTGCTCCTGAAAGGGACTCCCAAAGAAAGGGGCTGTCCTGGACTGCAGGGAGACACAAATGGGCAGACCATTTGCTGTGAAGCATGAACAAAGAACAATTTTTAAATACTCATAACTTGTGATTCAAAGTGGTGAAAAATATACCAAGGACCTATCTGTTAGTCTAATTGTTGGCTGCATATTTTAAGAGGCGGCAGAACCGTGTAACATGTTCTGGACAGGAATGGCAATATAAGTGGTTTTATGTAAAATGTATTAATATTATAATTGTGAAAATTGACACACACATCCCCATGTTGAACGCGCACATTTGTGGTGATTTGAAGAACATTTGGAAAATGTGTTCATGGCGAAAAGGACAAAATTCTGTGAAAGGTGAAACAAGATCCTACAGCTACGGGATTTTGATGAGCAGATACTACATAAAATATGGCATCTTTCTGTGTGATTTGTGTAAAAGTGACCAATGTAGAAATACGTATTTAGGATGAAATCCGATTTTGGTACTAGTAACTAAAGGAAGGTTTCTAAGAACTGTAAAGCAAACCATAAAATGTGACATAATCTGGCCTTGATCCAATCACTCAGTTGCAAGGCGGAGATGAGAGGTTGATCCAATCCCAGCTCACAGGGGCAAGCTTAGTTAAGCCAGCCCATACACCAATTTTGTGATGTCATTTTAAAGGATAAATAGAGACAGCTGACAACACATAGGGACTCACTGATTCACTCACTTTCTTGATTCCGGCGAAGCACTCTGATCCAGAATTCTACATCCAGCTTTAATATCTTTCCAATCCAGATGCGAAGACTCTATTAAGAGCAAAGAAAAAATGATTCCGTACTGAATTGCACGGGCACCTACTGAAAGAGTATTTGAAGGCGAGCACTATTCCTTTGGGATTACAAATTCATGTTCTCCCAGCAGTCTTTTTGGAAGACGAAGAGTATAAGGTGTGTTTCAGCCAGATCTCGACTAAATGTAGTCAAGATCTGATGCTGTGAACAATCAATACATCTGAAAGATTGGCAACTAAGCAGAAACAGGAACTCGAGGTACAAGAAGAAACCTTTTTGACAAGTGGTACATTGGCAGAAGCTAAAAACCAATTGAATGCCATCGATTTAGAATGGGACGATTTCAAGAAATTTAATTTGTTGAAAAAATTCAACAAACTAAAAATAGATATTGCAGCTTTCTCCAAAGAAAACGTATATCCATACTTAGCAAAAGATTGTAAAGCTCCTAATTGGAATCATTGGTTTCAAAATAGACCCAACAACAGTAAACGGTGGTTGACATTCTCTGACACAAGCTCATCTGGGAGCGACCCCAGTAACTCTGGATGTGGACAAAACAGCAACAACAGGGGCCAGAATTTTTTAGGTCGGGGCGGCCCAAGACGCAGATGCCCACCCAGAGGCAGTAGTCCCCCAGCAGGACAACAACAAACATTCAACACGAGGCAATGGGGTATCCCCGTTAAGGTGTAACATGACATCTATGTTTAATCTATCTTCACACCACTTAACCTCTATAGAAGAGGATGAGTTGAAGAAAGGGCTCAGCTTTGTACCATCGGCTGATAATACTGTGAACAACTTAGAGATTGAACTTAGGAGGTTTTTTAGGACCATTAGACTTAAAGCATTTTTCATGGAAAAAGCAGATAGGCCCGACGACTCCCTGACAGGATTTAGACCGAAGTCCTCCTTCACTCCCACTAGTAATGAGATACCGGCGGACATTGTCACTTTTGAAAGAATGGTTTTGAAAGCACTACCAGTGATTATGCACCAACCAGGCAGTTCCCAATACAAACAGAATATGTCAATAGAGGAAAAACAGGCTTTAAAATCATTGGCAGGCAATAAAGATATAGTGATAAAATCCGCAGATAAAGGGGGAGGCATAGTTGTCATGGACAGACAAGGATATGAAAGGATGGTATTTGCATTGATTAGTAACACCAATCACTATGAAAAAATAAGTGTGGATCCCATGGATAAACTTATGGGTATGCTAGAAGAACTGGTTACCCAAGGAATAGAGGATGGATTCCTTACAACTGAAGAAGCATGCTTTTTAACACCTAGAGAATGCCGGATACCAACTATGTACGCACAGCCAAAAGTACACAAAGACAGCTTAGATCCACCGGGAAGACCAAGTATTTCACTGTGTGGCTCTGTCGTGGAACCAGCGGGGAAATATATTGAAAAAGCGATTCACGCCTTAGCAGAGGATTCTCCATAATATTTGAAAGATGTAATGGCCACCATTAATCACTATGAAGGATTAAGTGTGGATGGAAACAGAATGTTATTAGTTACGTCGGTTATTACAGCACTATACACAAATATTCCTCAGGATGAGGCCTTAACAAGGATCGAAAAGAGATTGAATGGACGATTGAGACCACATGGGATAC
Organism: Ambystoma mexicanum; assembly: GCF_040938575.1. Lineage (NCBI taxonomy): Eukaryota > Metazoa > Chordata > Amphibia > Caudata > Ambystomatidae > Ambystoma > Ambystoma mexicanum. The sequence continues at coordinate 1,243,525,797 of NC_090930.1, read as the reverse complement.
CTACCCACTTTGTGCTAAATCTATTGGAAATTGCGCTCTGTAACAACATTTTCCAGTTCCTAGATGACATCTACCTCCAGAAGCATGGCACTGCAATGGGGGCAGCTTTTGCCCCGAGTTTGGCCAATATATACATGGCATCATTTGAAGACCAGTTTGTGTATAACAACAATCTGTTTGGGGAGTACGTTTCCTATTAGAAACAATATATCGATGATATATTTTTCATCTTGACTGGGACAGAAGAACAGCTGACGGCCTTTAACTCTTGGCTCAATGAGCAAAAATCCAACTTGACCTTTACAGGACATTGGGATCCAGTACAATTACCATTCCTGGACTTAATCATTGCCCAGAAACAAGGCTGTATTTTTACATCTTTATACAGAAAAGAAACGGATCACAATAGCCTACTTGAATACTCCAGTCAACACCCACACTCCCAAAAGGATAATTTACTGTATGGTCAATTCCTTAGGTTACGACGGAATTGCACAAACCTGGTGGACTACAAACTACAAGCAGATCTTTTAGGCACTAGACTTTTGGAGAGGGGATACCCACGCAAATTAATTAAGAACTCGGCCAAACGGGCACGGTGGACACCGAGGGAACATCTTTTGAGTCCAAGAGAGAAAAAAACAAACACTGATCGGTTGGTGTGTGTAACAACGTTCTCATCACAAACAGCAAAGGTCAAAAAATTAATCAAAAAACATTGGAACCTTGTCACCAGTACAGGTTGTACAAGTGGACCACCTTTGTTTGCCTTGAAACGTTCAAAAAACCTTAGGGACCATTTGGTACATTCCAGGTTACAAACCATTGGGACCAACTTTGCACAAAACAGCTTGAGAGCCGCCTGGGGTAAAGCAAGGAACGGATTCTGGGTCATGTGGTAAATGCAGCGTATGCCATCTCACTACAAAAACCACCAAATTCAAACATGGAACTTTCAATTGGAAACTTTGACAATTTACAAACTGTGCCTCCAGCAATGTCATCTATGTAATTTGGTGCCCTTGTAACCTACTATACGTCGATATAACAACAAGGAAGGCATCCACTCGGATCAGCGAACATAGAACTCGCATACGCACCAAATGTAGGACAGCACCATTGGTGCAACACTACATAGCAGAAAAGCACACAGAAGAAGATATGCGATGGGCAATCATAGATCAATTGGCCCCGGATGGTAGCCAATTTTCCATGCAACATAGGCTAACCAAATTGGAGTAGAAATGGATATATCGACTAAACACCCACAAAACTGGGCTCAATGAGGAGATTCAGTGGGCATTCCTTATGCAATAGGAAAGACAATTGGCACTATGAGACATCAGACTAGTCGGTTCCCGAGATCGGCGTCAGTAGGAGGTGAACGTTGGTGGCCTCACGCAGGTGCAGCAGTTTCCACAACCAAGAGGTAAGGGGAGCTTAGTCAGCCGAGCCGAGTGAGTGCCGAGCTGAGGCGGGCCATTCCAAGCCCCGCCTTCGACCATGTGCCGCGACCGTCGTTTGGATGGGCGATCCCCGGAGGTCAGCAATCGGTTTGCTGTCCTCCTGGGAACTGCCTGCTATCCGGCAATGTTTGACGCCCAGCGGGGGTCATGGGCTGGCTTTTAATTCTGCACGTCAGCATGGGCTAAGAAGGAAAAAGGGACAGATTGAATTAACCAATTGTTTCACCTTGTGTCTCCACCCCCGCTCCTCCCCTCGCTCTGCGATTTTCTCTTTTCTCCCCCCCTTTTCCCTGCTGTTGCTTTCTTTTCACCCTCTCCCTTTCCTCAACCCCCCCTTTTTTGAGGTTCCACCTTTGCAGCAACTGTGGACGCACACAACAGAGACCCACAGATGGGAGGGTGAGATTCGACTCCTAAAATGGGGGCTGCGGGTTCATTACTTGGAGATTAGTGTTCAAATTCAATGAAGAAACCAGCAAAACTGACTTCCATTTGAAAACAACGGAACGCAATTCCTAGGTAAAGGAAAGTGATCAATGCACAGTTGTACATTTGGGGACAGATAAGCACATAGGGATATAATGGGGATAATTAACCTGTGGGCAAGCATAGTGGAGGAGTGTGGAGCGATGTGGGGGAGGTGTAGCACATGGTGGTGCCTTATTACATGGCGTCCCTACATTTACACCCACAGACAGAACAAGATTCTCCCAGGAAGGAAGCTCGGAGGAACACCAGCAGTTGTAATAGAATCACTGCTGAAACATACCTCATTGAAGACAGCAACATTAATGCTTCGAACCCAAACACTTCTAGGTCTTTTTTAGCCATCCTTCAAATTTTGGGTAAGAGGATGTTTCGAACAAAATATATTTCTCTAGTTTAATCAATGGGAATTGAGACAACAGGGGTTTTGGGCGCACTTGGGAGATTATGTGAGCACACAACCTTTATGTGTGTTGCTGCCCTGCGGGTTGGGAGGGATGGTTCAGCATGCTTAGTTAGCCACATCACCTTTACGAAATGAAGGAGAAAAACACTTTTCTCCAGTCAAAATCAAGGGTTTCATCACCTAGAATTGCCCATGCTCAGAATGATGGAGGGGCATGGGGAAGACGATTTGGGGTGCCTGTGTGTGTTTTTAGACATAAAGCATAGTTAACCATGAAAAAATGTTGAGAATATGAGAAACTGGTTTGAGAGCAATTTTAATCAAACAACGTTCTGTGTGTCCCCCCTCCCTCTTTTTACTGTTCTCTCCCGGCCTGTTCTTCCTTCTCTGGCTGAAAAAGATTCCACAGAAACACAGATTGACTTATAGAAGTGTTAATCTCTTTTTAATGTAAAGAAGTTGTATATGGAGCACCTGGATGACACACACTACATATCAAGCCGAACTATGCTAACATGAATTGGTTTTTTGTATGAAAAGAATATATGTCCTGATGAGGTGCACCAGATAGAAAAATGTCTTGTCTATTGTGGTGCCCGAAACTCGAGTAGACAACACCATAGCGCCCATTGCTTCTTATTTGGGCCGTCTTGAGTTTTTCCAAAAAAATATGGCTATTAACATAGGTTCACAAACAGGTTTTTGAACATCTGCATTGATGATCTTGTGAAAGAAATATTTAATGTTCAACATGCCTCTGTAAAATACAACAAAATCGTTTCCCTAATAGATGGGTGTTCTATCTTTAGAACAGAGTCATTAGCATTGCAATTTTTGGACAGTATGTATGGTGGATTGTATGAATGTGAATGAAAGCGGATGTGAGTAAGAATGGGTGAGATATGATCACTGGTCTTGGTATGATATGTGTTTTTTCTAGATGTGACATGTATACTGTCAAAATTGACTTTTAAATCTATGAAATGTCAACGTGTTAGATGTGTTTTATTTCTCATAAATGAATGTGTTTTAATGAAATTTGAATAAAAAATGTAATAAATGAACTTCAAACATACACACTGTGAATCGTCTATAGTATATGCCCTTGAGTAGGGTCTTTCTTTTGGAAAGGATGTTTTGATAGCGTTTCTTAAACGCGAAACACATTATGAATGAATGGAGGGCTTGCATTTATCCATTGATAATTGCAGTTTTGTATTAAACACTCTGATCCAGCATTCTACATCCACCTTTAACATATTTCCAGATCCAGATGCCAAGACTCTTGCAAAGCTGTAGAGAACTTTTGATTTCAGCAAGACCTAAATCCTCAAACTTATTCTTGCAACCCAGTGAAGCGCTGTGGTGTGAGAAGGCCTAAACCCTCAAATTTATTCTCGCAACCCAGTGAAGCGCTGTGGTGTGAGAAGGCCTTTTGAACTAGTATCCTGAAATTATCTGGCTTGCTACCACTAGGCTTGCCTGAGGAACTCGCTATCCAGCTGATTGAAATATCCACAAACAAGGAAGGCAGATTCTGTGCAAATCCGGTGACCGGCATAGCTGATCCAATTCAGTGCCTGATGTGCTGTTCTTCCTAGACCAGATCCAATCCATGACCAGAACTGACGGTCCAATTTAATAACTTATTCTGTGAGTATTAATAGGAAGAAAAGTGTCCCTAATATATCTACATTGCCTGATCTCAATCTCAAGCCCATCCCATTTTTAATTCAGAACCATAGTATTGCTAGAACCATCTTTGCACTGACTCTTTTCTTATCTGTGTTCCTAAACCCTAAATTCTTATTGATTGATTAAGAATATCACACATGAACTGTTATGAGCAGCCGTGAATGGCCTTCCTGCGTGGCATTCTCCTTTTTGTAGACTTTAATATAGCATAAGAAACGCCATCTGTCATTTCTAAATCCGAATTTCTGTTTTCCATTCTCACACCTATTTTACAAAAACAACCTTTACTAAAACCTTAATAAACCCCTCCGTTTTTGTGATGGAAGCAAAATTTCAGCTCATACGTGTACCTAACATCCTTAGCTGTCCATAGAACCCAAAACCGCAGTGCAAAACACCCGTTATAGCTAATATCGCAAAAGGAAAAGTTTGCTGCGAATTGAAATTCTGAAAGGTTTTTACACATGTGAATTAACTTTAAACTGCTCTCAACTTGGACTTTGAGATTTCAATTGTTTTCTTTTGACTAAATCATTGTTTGTGATTGTGTGCAACCGTTCAAATTGGCTCCCATAGGAATGTATAATAATTGAAAAATTTTTGACCATATTTGGTGTTTTTGCTCAGTCAATTCCAAAGACAATTTCAAAGCCATGTTGACAGCTGGAAAGTCAATTCCGTTTTTCTCTTATGTTTGAAGGGGGAACGTGGGAGTGATATTCTGTTTGCTTTGTGCTATTCCTGAATACCTGCTCTCTCCTCACATCTATTTAATTGACTATTGGTGGGTTGAGGGGTGTTGCAGGGGGAACCCCTAACCATAGTGCCATCTATACCAAACCAACACAACAGTATTATTTTCTGTGCTGCATTTGTTTTATGCTCATTCCTTGATTCCTAGTGTATTAAGATACTATTCAGTGTTCTGTCACCCCATTGGTGATTGTTGTTTACCTATTAAAATATATAGTGATTAAAATTTAAATACATAAATAAATATTTACCTTTGCAAACTAGCCTGATTCCTGGTTCAGTGTGACCAGGGCATTCATGGAGAAGGGTGTGATATGAGTGGTATATCGTTCAGAATATTGAACTTATAGATACAAATAAATAAGGGTTTCAGTTGTGCACTACACGCTGGGCTTGACTTGGGCGTGTGCCAGATTGATATCACTTACAGCTTGGGGGCTCGGTGCCGGGATCCTGAATTTTACATGCCACTCGTGACAGTCTAACACAGCGTGCTAGCCAACGGGGTACATACACCTTGTTCGGTTACCATACTGTGCTACACTGTACAAGCACCCCTCAAAAGAAATACTCAAAGAAATTGGGCCTGTTTGCAAAAGTAAAAGAACCCTGAGAATGTCAGAAGGAAATTAATAATTCCGGAATGGCAACCCCAGTGGAAATCAATATTGCTAGGGAACACGCACTGCACAAATTGTTTGTCAGCGGTGAATGGCCAGAACAGGACAAACAGGTATGGCTGCAGGGAATAAAACAGCAAATCACTGAAATCAACCTGGATACTGGCAGGACAAGGGTCCATTACATCAAGCACTTAGCAAATTGTATATGACCTCTAAAATAAAAGAGGAGCAGTGCAAAATCACCAAAATAGCGGCCTACCTGTACCTCCACATAGGAGCCATTCAGGAAAAGTATGGAGACCATGTAGATTTCACAAAAAGGCAAGGGGAAGCACTGCAGAAAATCCAGAGCAATCTGGATTCTGCATAACAAAGACTCTAGGATAGCCAAGAATCTGAAACAGAGGCTAGGCAGTATGCTACCAAACTAGAAGACGATCTGGCTCTCTTACTGCAAAAGAATGCAAAGCAAGATGCCCAGGTACAGACACTGCAAAAAAAGTATCAGGAAAGGTTGGACTCTTTAAAACAGAGTCAACAAAAGCTGGCGCAACAACTAACTTTCAACAGAGTCTGTGCAGAACAGATGGTCGTCTTACAAGACCAGATAGACCAATTAAAAGGGGAAACTAATAGGTCAGGAAGTCAGCCATTTAAAAACAAAGTTGGAGGAAAGTAAGGTGGCTCTTCAAGAGTTTGGGGAAATCAAAACTGATTATGAAAAGCTGTTAGAGCACACCAGGCGGGTGGAGGATGCTTTGCCAAAGAACAATCAGACTAATAAGGACCAAACTCAGGAGGTGAGTCTCCTGCAGCAAAAATTGGCCCAATACTTCCAATGCAGGCAGAAAGCACAGAGAGACAATGAGGCTCACTGTGAAAAGAATGACAGACTCCACGAACAGATAGCCATGCAAGGACAAATCACAGAGACCTGTAAGGCCTTAATAGAGGAACAAAAGGGTCAGATTTGGCATGTCATCAGGGAGTGGGGGCTGAAAGAGATGAGGTAAGATGGGAAAGAGAAACCCCTGAGCATAATCTCAGGACCCCTGGCATCAGGGACTTCAATCCCTTCAGTTCCATGGACTCTGCCACCCTCATGTCCACTGGCTCATATGAACCAAGGGCCACAGGGATGGTAGACTTCAATACAATGGGAGATATGGGACTGACAGATAAGCACCTCCCAGAAATGGATAGGCAGGCATCTATGTACAGGTTCCCAAATATTAGGGCCAGCCTCTCTGATCAGGGAGACTCCAGTGAGGGGAGAATCAGAGAACTGGAACCTCAAAAATATCACCTACCAAGAGATCAGTCAGCCAAATTTGGTGGGGAATTCCATGAGACTAGGCCCACAAAGAGCATTTTAAAAACCTATTCCCAGCTAAGACAGTGGGGGGGGGGGGGGTACTCAGCCAATCCTGGGAGCAAGGGAGAGACAGAAGACTCTTCTGAGCACCACAGGTTTCAATAGACTAGCCCCCTACATTCTGCCAGAGGATGAGTGGACAAAGGTGACCAAAACTAAAAAGGCCAACAAAATCAAGAGGGCTCTACTGAAAGATCCCCTGAAGCAAAATAAGGCTACGAGGAGCGTCATAACACCCTACCAAAATGACAAATAATCAGTTTGGGAGCACCTGGAATTGTTTGAGCAAATGATGGAGACTTTCCACCTGAAGGATAGCCAAAGCTGTATTCAGTATGTCAAGTGGACATTTTTACCGGAATACTCCAGCTTCTTTGCGGGGCTGGAGGATCAGAAAAATTCAAGATGGTCCACCTATAGGGCGGCCATATTGAAGCATTTCTCAATACACAGAAACCCTCATGAGGCCCGCAAGGCGGCCTACAATCTACAATGTGGGGAAGACCAGGCCCCACAAGAATTTGTACAACAGCTGAAACGTGCCTTTGTGCAGACAACCAGGAGGGTGCGAATAGACAGTATGGAATTTATCAAAACCTTCTTTCATGCTCTTCCTAAATACATTATGACCCAGCTGGTGAGGGACATTCATGAGAAAAGATCACTAGACAGGGTCACTGAACAATAAAAGTGCCAATAAAAGCCCAAAAAAGTGAAGGTTGCCCCCATTTTAGATCTGGAGATGGGGGGGGCCTAAAAACATTCCTGTGTAAAATCCTACCAATCAAAACCCAGAAGGCCCTTGGGCCAATTCCAAACAGGGAGTCAGGGAGGTAACCACACAAATGGGACCCCTAACTCCCCTGACTACATCAGCCCCCGTTACAAGGGCAACAGACCCATCCTGGGCTATGTGTGGACTCCCCCAGCCCAAGGGGGCAGGGGATCCAACCAGGCAGCCGACAACCCAGGAAACTTCCCTCCTCACTTTCCCCAAGAGGGCAGTAATCCCCCAAATGCCGGGTTGAGTTTCTTCCCCTGGTACCCACCAAACACCAACCCCCAAAACAACCCATCTTTCTTTCCCCACTTTCCTGAGCCCAGACAGACCAATCCAGAAGAGGGGAGGCCAAGGGTGGAGGGGTACAAAAACTATCCCAACCAAGGGTATTATGGAAGAAGGGACAGTTAACCTTCCCGTGATCAACCAAGGGTAGACCAGAGGACCCTGTACCAGCCAGAGCGGGTGTCCCAACCGGAGAGCCAGGTCCGGAACTTGACACAGGATCTGGGTCACATGCTGAGGGCTCAACAGAACCATCAGATGAGTATGGCGACTCAGAACTCCTCAAATGAAGTGTCTGGTGCTCCAGAGCAATGACGGGGAGAGAACCCCGACAACCCGTGGGTTCGCAGGGAGGAGGCACACGGAAAAGGGGGGTATAAAGCCTTAGAGGAAGCTTCCTTCCCCACTTGTGAAAAGCCCCTGGAAACCCAGGAACCAGAACCACAATCTCCTGCCCCTGAAAGTCTGCGACCTAAGGAACAGAGGGCAGGTAGGAGAAATAGGAGAAAGGCCAATTTTTTGGAAGAGGTTTGAATCATTAAATTTGAAGGAGAGGGGCCCTCAGAGGATTCTGAGAAAAGGATATTCTCCTTCAGGGGTGGGGGAACTTCTCCCAAAGAAAAATGGGTCCCAAGAAATCCTGATCAAGGCTGGGTAGATGGGGGGGACCGAGTTTAAACCGCCCATTATTGAAGCCCAGAATGACCAGCAAGAAAATCACCTTGTTCAAACCAATTCTGGCGACTGCCTCAAAAAAGGAGGGGACAGCCCAGAATCAGAACCAGGGGACCCAAAACTCCCCCATCTCGAACTGTCACCTTTTTCTTACAGGTTCCCAAGATCCAAACAAAATCCTGCCCAAATCACCCCTCTGTCAGAATCCAGAGCAAAGAAATTAACCCACCAATTGGCCAGAAATGCGCATTATCTTTGCCCCATTGAGGAGAAGGAGGGAAGATTTTATGTCCCGGTCCAAATACAGGGGCAATGTACATTTTTGGCACTGGTGGACACTGGATCCCAAGCCACCCTTCTGTCACAAAGGGCCTTTGATCAGCTGAATTCGGGAAGGGCGGAGAAATACAAATTCCTCTCACCCTTCTTCCCGGACAACTTCAGAACTTCGATGGGAATGAGATTCCTATCGAGGGAACTGCAGATTTAGACATTAAAATTGGGCGACACAAGGTGAAACACCCGGCATAGTTGTGACTCGAGAGGGCACACCATGTTTACTAGGGAATGACATCCTGCAAAGATTGTCCCCCCTAATCGATTGTGTAAACAAGGTCCTCTGGACCCAGACTAACCGACCAATACAATTAAAACATAGTGTCAACCATGTTAGTTTAAATGGCACATGTCACATGGTTGAACAGAAACTCGATCAAATTGAATTCCATTTCCAAAATAACCAAATCGCTGGCGTGACAGTAATTTTAGTAGATGGGAAGTCCTCTCTAATTTGGAAAATCAACCTTCCTTCCAGTCTCAAGTGACATTCCACACTGTAAGGGAATACTCTGAAATTGTAAACAAATTTACAATCAGAAAATCCCACGCCTATAGTCTAAAATGATGAGAAACCAGCTCAAAGCTTGGCTGACATTCAGAAAATTGGAAAGCAGTTGTTCATTCCAATTCAGTTAAATGAGGGGAAGGACTCTGTTCTCGCCCAAGTGTGCGTGAACAAAGGTAAGAGCTTCATCAGCAACGCCATGTTCCATAAACTCACAAAAGATCCAGCCATTCGGACATTTAAACTGTTAGACAAATGGGAAATGGACTGCGAGACACCCAATTCCAAACATCTCCTGCCTAGCAGGTGCATGCTCAAAATCTCCATAGGCAACAAGAGCATAGTCCATAATTGTTGAGTCATGCGAAATGTCCTTCCTGCTTCATTTTATATAAGAAGTGACATTCTCACTCAATTTGCTATTAGTTTGGACATAATAAACTTCAAAGCCTGGTCCCGATTAGCGGGTAATGCCATAGACATTGATGACCCAGAGAAAGGATTTTGGTCAGCTCAACTGCTGCCATATGCAGTTGAAATTCAAATTGGAAAGAAAGAAAGTCGCCATCCCAGAATCGACCCGACTATTCCCACTTTAAGTAAAAATTAAAAGAGGACAGAAACTGAAAAATCATGACACCTATGTTCATCCCAATGCCCATTTTCAACAGCAAAGGTTGGGGTTAAACCCAACGCCACTAGTCAATACAGAACACAACACCATTCCCTGGGCGCAGGCACTATTATTGGAATGGCGGTTGATGACCGACATTTTTCCATAGATTTAGCTAACAAACTGATAGGACCGATCCACAATGACTGTTTTGACAGTGATAGCAACAATGACACAACACCAGACAGGATCTTCACCCGGCATGGGGAGAATTTCTTGGTGTACTCTTCCTGCCCTTATGGTAAGGAAGATGTGACCTGTGACTTCAGAAGGGATGAGGTGATCTTTCAAGTCCACCAGGACGGCCTTCCCCACCTGAAGCCATCAGTCCAAGCCAGTACTATGACCAGGGACTTCTCCACCCAGCTGGAGGAGGCCGCTGAGATAGCCAGACCAGAAGTCTTTCCGGGCTTCAGGCAGATGGTTGAAGAGAGAGTCAACCTAGCTGATGCCTGTGAGACTCTGGAGCAGAAGCAAACATTGAAACAAGTTTTCTTAGATTTTCAAGATGCCTCTCCACTTGCCTCTCGAATCAATGGGGGTTCCATACTGAAAATAGTTAAGAACCTTGAGTCCCGTGGGATAATTCGTCCAGTCCACATCACCTTCAATAATCCGGTGCTGGGGATTTTGAAACCAAACGGCTAGTGGAGACTCTGTGCTGACCTAAGAGAGCTCAATAAACGGATCCATACTTCCTGATGGCCTCTTCCCTACATTGACCAGGGGCTGGCCCAGATCCAGGGGTCAAAGGTATACACTGCTATTGACCTGACCAATGAGTACTGGACTGTACCTGTCAGTAGGGAGGACCAATACAAGCTTGCCTTTACCTTCGGGGGGCAGCAGTACCCTTGGACCCGGACTCCCTTCGGATACATTAACTCTGGCAATGAATTTAACATCTTTCTGCATAAGGCCATGCCCGACTTGGGTGAAAGGGGTAACCTGGCCTATTTAGATGATGTTCTAATCAAAAGCTCAACTGTGGAGGAACACATAGCGGAGATCTGTTATGTTCTGACACAGTTGAGGGCTGCTGGAGCAAAACTCTCTTTCCAAAAGGCACAGTGGTGCAGGACCCGTGTCAATTTCTTGGGGCATGATATAACTCCTGAGGGTCTCTGTCCCCAGGAAAAGAAAGCAGAAGCATTCCAGAAAATAAAAGACCCCACAACTCTGCGGGAACTAAGGATCCACCTTGGACTAATAACAGCAGAAAGTTCATTGAGGACTACACAGACATCACAAAACCCCTGATTCATCTGTTGAAGGGGGGTCAAGTGGCAGTGGGGTCCAGAACAAGCTGAGGCAGTAAGACAACTCAAAAGAAGCCTCTCACAAGCGCCTGGCCTAGCTTACCCTGTCAAAAACAAGGAGTTCTTCTTGGAGACAGGGTTCTCAAATACATGCTTGACTGCAGTATTATATCAAAAGCAAAAGTAATCCTATGCGAGTAAGATTTTATCCTATGTGGAGGAAAAATTCAACGATTGTGAGAAGGCATTCCTGGCAAAGGTGTGGGCATTGAAGAATTACCGCCAGTTTATCCAGGGGCAACACATCATAGTGTAGACTCCACACCAGCTCTGCAATATCTTCAAAGTGACAAAATCTGGGCTGGAAATGTGAGTAATTCCTGAATTACTTCCTGGATTCTCTCAATGCAAGGCTTTCCTGTGGAGGTCAGATATGGGCAAAACAAGAAGAGTCCCCTCGCGCAAGGTCTGGCTGACTTGCATGATTGTGCCAGAGGACGAAAGTCTTAAAATCAAGGACAACATGGAGGCATACATTAATTCCCCACACAAAGTCTATGAAGAAGACAAGTGTGAGGGAATGCCCACTGTCTATGCGGATGGGTGCTCCTACCATGTTGACAACAACGGGGAAAAGGAACTTGTGGCCGGCGTGGGGAATGCATTGGTGAATGATGCCCCAGAACCCTCCGCCGGGTACAAAATCGGTCCCCGAAGTAGTGAAGTGGCAGAGCTGATGGCTGTGCATCAGGCCATCCTCACTGCTGTCCAACACCAAATCCACAAACTGGTCATAATAACTGATTCAGATTATGTACGTAACGTGTTCGTGGAGCACCTGGTTAATTGGAAAACCAGAGGGATGCTATGTGCTAATAAAAAACCATTAAAACACGGAAAATGAACACAAAATATTGATGATCTGGTCATCTCGAATGGGATGATCATCTATTGGAAAAAGATCAAGGGTCATTCCAAAGTAGAGGGACCAGACAAAACTGGATATTACCTAGCTGATCAGCTGGCCAAAACCAGAGCCATCCAAGGGGATCTACTTGACATTGAGTCCCTGCTGGGGGATATCCAGGTCACTGCTATCACTAGGTCCCAGACAAATACTCACAGTGAACTCTGAACTGTGCAATGGAGTAAGGAGACCCCAGATGCTGATTTGATTACGGCTCAAAAAGGGGATCCACAAATTGGTAAGTTTTATCAAAACATTGAGGACCTCAGAGTGTTGATGAAATGTCCAAAAATGTTCCGAATCCAAGACAGTTTGTTGGTGAGGAGATCCATATCTGGCCATGACCAGTGGGTGGTCCCTACCTCATTCCGAAGCCTGATTCTAAGTCACGCCCATGATGCAGCCACAGCCCGTCATCAGGGGTTTGATACAACATTAGAAATCTTGTGAGATGTTGCATACTGGCCACACATGGGGCAGGACCTCGACTAATACTTGAAGGGGTGTCTTGTGTGTGCACAATTTCAGCCAGCATCACTCACACACCGTGCTCCCCTCCAAAAGAGGGGGATGACACTGCCTTGGTCAGATTTACAAGTCGATTTTATTGGCTCATTATTCGCTCCTCTAGGGGGAACAAGTACATGTTGACCATAACATGCTTGTTAACTAAATGGGTGGAATGTCTCCCGGCCCCAAATTGCAAGGCAGAAACAGCACCTGCCCTGATGATCAATCACATCTTCTCACGTTTTGGACTACCCCAAAGGATTGAGTCAGACCGAGGTAGTCACTTCACTAGCAAAGTGATAACAAAGATGTTGGAGGAACTACACAATGCCTACCTCTAGTCCTCTAGTGGTGGAGTTGAGAGGTACAATACAACTATTATGAGCATATTAAAAAGGTTTGTGGCAGATTCTGGGCCAAGTAGGAACATTCGATTACCCCTGTTCTGATGGCCATCAGATTTACCCCTTCTTCTGCAACAAAAATGTCTCCATTTGAGCTAATGACTGGACAAAGGATGGTGCTACTCCAGCATCTGCTCTATAGAACCCAAGAGCAGACCTTGATAAATGCCTCCACAACTCATGAGTATGTTGAGAATCTGAGAAAACACCTTCAACATGCTTTTGCCTATGCTCAGCGGAATATAGAAAGATCTGCAGACACTATGACCTTAAGACAACTACAAAGCAATATCAAGTAGGAGACTGGGTCTACTTGTACAATTTCCAAAGGAACCAACACAAAGAGCGCAAATTCCTTCCAACTTGGCAGGGTCCTTTTGAAATTGTGGACAGAATCTCACCAGTCGCCTACAGAATCTGCCTCCCCAAGGGCAGTTTGACAGAAGGGGAAGACAAGTGGGTCCACATAAACCAGCTGAAGAGTTGCCATCCCAGGCATACTTTGCGGCAAATAGAGGAGCTGACTGGAAACCCAGAGGGGGAAAATCAGGAGACATATAAGAACTACTAAATGTTCACTGTCTATATGCGAGAAGAGTGTTAAAACCATTAGTGAACATAGATGGGGAATATTGCCAATTGTAATCAATGCAAGTGTCTTTCCCACTGCTGACATCCCCTGAAGATGTGTGGACACAGTAGTTGGAAAATGTCCATAACAATGCTATGTTCTAATTTATAGCTTTTGAACTAAGAATCACCCCAAGAATCACCAAGAAGGACCACTCGGGGACCGGGAGGAAAGACCCAAGGAGCCCGTAGTGCCACTCCATACTCCTAACCAGAACCAGCAATACTCCCAACCAGAAAAAGCAAGGGGAGCGGGTCACCTCCAGCACTGACGAGAGAAGCGACTGAATTTCTCCACATAGACAGAAAAGAACATCCCAACCTCCCGACTTCCCCTTGACGGGAGGTCAAAACCAAGTCGGGAGGGGGGCTCTGTGGGATGTATTGACCCACTCCGATATGCTGTGCGGCATCACCCTACAAGTTAGGGTGAAAGAAACTGCAACAATGTCGACAAAACCCTTTTGTGCACCAAAAACCTACAAAACCGCGGGTTGAAAACACAAAAGAATGGATGCATAACCTGCCATCCATGGTGCAAGTGTGGTGGGATACAGCACACACTGCAGAGAATGTGCCAGTGGGCTCCATGACCAGCAAACAGAGTACAGAGGAAGAAGCAGCACTTTGCAATTGGAAACTCAAAAATGTGCCTACAAATGATATTTGCTTTGGTGCTAAAACTTCCAAAATGCCTATAACACAACACTTCTCAACATCCAAAATCTTGCTCGGCGCTAAAATTCATGTAATCTTATGAAGCATTGTGAACATACAAAGTCCTAAATGTGAAGAGCAAAACATTTCTTCAGAAAAATCAGATTGTCTGTAAGCTGAAAGCCCCTGTCAAAATCTGTGTGCAGTACCTTTGGCTACCTGTGGATGACAGCTGTCAGAGGAGCCTCTGATGAAACTTCAAAGTATTAAACTCAAAGTCTGCTGGATTAGCAAACATAAAAAGGATTGTGGCAAAAAGGAATACATATCTTAGTTGTATTTTTGATCCCACAGATTGAACGCTAAGAAAGTAATGTATTTATGTGAATTGATGCAATAAGTTTGGTTTTGCTGGATTTTAATTAAGAATACATTAGCCTGGCTGAGCTGCAAGAACTGGAAAAGCAGGTTTCTCCCAGGGTGAGGGAAAATCCTCACAGCAGAAACTCACTGGGAGAACTAAATGCGGGTTAGCCCAGAATATTGTCTACAGAAAGAGAAGGAACAATAGCAGAGCTTCAGCACAGGAATCGGAGGTGTGGGAGGGGCCGTAAACTGCTCCTGGAAGGGCCTCCAATGAAAGGGGCTGTCCTGGACTGCAGGGAGACACAAATGGGTGGATCATTTGCTGCTAAGCATGGACACAGATCCATTTTTAAAGACTTATAAGTTGTGATTCAAAGTGGTGAAAAATATACCAAGGACATATCTGTTAGTCTAATTTTTGGCTGCACGTTTTAAGAGGCAGCACAACCGTGTAACATGTTCTGGACAGGAATGGCAATATATGTGGTTTTATGTGAAATGTATTAATATTAGAATTGTGAAAATTTACACACACATCCCCATGTTGACCATGCACATTTGTGGTAATTTGAAGACAATTTGGAAAATGTGTTCATGGCAAAAAGAACAAGATTCTGTAGAAAGGTGTAACAAGATGCTACAGCTGCAGGATTTTGATGAGCAGATACTACATAACATATGGCATCTTTGTGTGTGATTTGTGTAAATGTGACCAATGTAGAAATATGTATTTAGGATGAAATCCAATGTTGGTATTAGTAGCTAAAGGGAGGTTTCTAAGAACTGTAAAGCATACCATAAAATGTCACATCATCCAGCCTTGATCCAATCACTCAGTTGCAAGGCGGAGATGAGATGTTTATCCAATCCCAGCTCACAGGGGCAAGCTTAGTTAAGCCGGCCCATAAACCCATTTTGTGATGTAATTTTAAAGGATAAATAGAGACAGCTGATAACACAGAGGGACTCACTGATTCACTCACTTTCTTGATCCGGCAAAGCACTCTGATCCAGAATTCTACATCAAGCTTTAATATCTTTCCAGAACCAGATACCAAGACTCTTGCAAAGCAGTACAAAACTATTGATTTCAGCAAGACCTAAAGCCTCAAACCTATTCTTGCAACCCAGTGAAGCACTGTGGTGTGAGAAGGCCTAAAACCCTCAAACTTATTCTTGCAACCCAATGAAAAGCTGTGGTTTGAGAAGGCCTTTTGAGCGAGTATCCTGAAATTCTCTGGCTTGCTACCACTTGGCTTGCCTGAGGAACTCGCTATCCAGCTGATTGAAATAGCCACGAACAAGGAAAGAAGATTCCATGCAAATCCGGTGACCGGCATAGCTGATCCTATCCAGTGCCTGATTTGCTGTTCTTCCTAGACCAGATCCAATCCATGACCAGAATTGACGGTCCAATTTAATAACTTATTCTGTGAGTATTAATAGGAAGAAAAGTGACGCTAATATATCTGCATTGCCTGATCCCAATCTCAAGCCCATCCCATTTTCAATTCAGGCCCATAGTATTGCTAGAGCTATCTTTGCGCTGACTCTTTTCTCATCTATTTTCCTAAACCCTAACTTCTTTTTGATTGATTAAGAAAAGCAATTCCCAAACCAAATAGAAACTAGAGTATCACATCTGAACTGTTATGAGCGGCCGTGAATGACCTTCCTGTGTGGGATTCTCCTTTTTGTAGTCTTTAATATAGCATAAGAAATACTATCTGTCATTTCTAAACCTGAATTTCTGTTTTCCATTCTCGTGACTATTTTACAAAAAACAACCTTTAGTAAAACCTATATAACTCCCTCAGTTTGTGTGATAGAAGTGAAATTTCAACTTCTACGTGTACCTAACATCCTTAGCTTTTGTCACGCACCGATTCTCATGGCACATCTTGCCCGTTAGGCGATTATACTGCCATTAGAACGTTCCATTACTTTTTCCCTCCCATCGGGTGTGTGGGTCTAGTCTTTCTGTGCACCTTTCTTTTCACAATTTAGCTCCTCCCTTTCTGCCCTAGCGTTGCATTGCAACTCACTGCTTTCCTTTCGTGAGAACTAATGCTAGTATTTTCTACCCGTGCTTACTCTGATTTCCTGTTACCTCATCCACCCTTTGTTTCCAGGTACGTACTTTCGTTTGTTCCGACTGCCTTTTTCTGGTTCCACCTTTTTGCGCCAGATTCTCTCCTTATAGCTCGCTTCCCACTCTGGGTTCATACCTTTCTTCTTACTTACCTTATTTTCTGGGAAATCTCTCCCATCTGTTTCTTCCCGCCTTACTCTTGTCGGATATCCTTCCCGGAGCAATACTGACCATACGCCTTACCCTTCTCTAAGGGTGTTCTGTCCCAGTCAACGGCTATCATCCCGTGCTTCTCTGTTGTGTTGTTGTTGATGTGTACCTGCTACCACCTTGGCACGTCTTTGTTTCATCCGGAGTGCATCCTTGGTTATCTTGAAATCTCGCGAACTACAGTCTTCCACTTCTGCAGCTGCCAGTTGCACAAGAACAATCCAAGAGGTTTTTTCTGCCTTCAGGCTTTTTCCTCAACTGGACACCATCGGAAAGGAGCCCCTCTTTCTTGCCATCATTCGAAAGGCAGCAGGGTGGCTTCGAACCGAGGGAGGCCTTATCCCATCCCAAGTGATAAAAGTGACAGATTGCAACACCCAAAAAAGGAATCCACTATGGCCACATCTGAACCGCTACAAGAGGTAGTAAATGCTGTGCAAGGCTTAACCCTGGAGGTCTAGGCTTTGTAAACCGAAAATGCCAATCTACGACAAACAGCAGCCTTTCCAGAACAACACACAGAATTACCCCCAATGCCTCTTACTTCTGGGAAATTTGATGGATACCCTCAGAAGTTTAAGGATGTCATGGAAGCCTGTATAATTCACTTCATCTTTCACCCACAAGCCTATGCAACTGACCAGACCCGCATAGGCTTTCTAAGATCGAACCTTACTGGTAATGCACTGGCTTGGGCCACTCCCTTGGCCACTGGTGCGAGTCCTTTACTGCAGGACTACAGTGCCTTTACCACACGATTGAAGTCTGCTTTTGAAAGACAGGAATCTGCTCAAGTAGCCAGTGAGGAATTATTGAACATAAGACAATGCACTTCAGATTTACTTGCCTACATTTCACATTTCAAAAGAGTTGCAGCAGAGACTGGTTGGCTGGACTGTGCCCAGTATGCCATCTCTCGAAGGGGACTAAGAGAAGAGTTAATAGATGAGTTGGATCGATCTCCAAGACCTGCTAATTTGGCTGACTTGTTGTCTACCGTCTTACAGATTGATTTCTGTGTCAGTGAGAGACGGTCCGAACGGAGAAAGAATCGTGGCACCTCATTCTGGTTGGAAACCCCTGGTCCAGTTACCTCCTCACCTCCTTCTACCAAAGATGAACCAATGCAAATTGGGACTCTGAAAGTACCATTAAGTGCTGAATAGAGAAAGAGAAGAAATGACAACAGCCTCTGCATATACTGCAGATAAGACAAACATCTGCTTTGTGACTGTACAGAGGTGCCTTCTCGTTGATCGGGAAACAATCGTCCTCAGTGTTAGAAGGGTAATGTCTCTGATGAAGTTATTTAAGCCTGTATGTTTCCATGTCAGTGACTACAACTGTGCCTACTGAGGACAATCGGCTCATGGTTGTGGGTATCCAGCTTCAGTCCAAGAAGAAGAACATAGTGGTATTAGCCCTTGTCGACTGTGGTGCAGCCGGTTGTTTTATGGATTTATCTTGGGCGAAGAAGATGGGAATAGAAACATTGGAGAAGTACGAAAACCAAAAGGTAGAGGGAGTGGATGGCAAACCCTTGTGTTCAGGACTGATCACCCATACTACTGCACCTTTGTTTATGACGTGATGCACCATATGGACATTATTCATTTTGACCTCATTAAGGCTGCCCACTTCTCAGTCATTTTAGGGATTTCCTGGCTCAGGAAACATAATCCCTCCATTGATTGGGTAAAGAATCAGATGGCTTTTACCTCAGACTACTGTAACCAGACGTGCCTGCAGACTACGAACTACGCCACTGTAGACACCTCTATGACTTTGTCCAAAACTCTGAATAATTTGGAAACACATTCCGTTCCCACCTTCTTGAATGACCTTAACCATGTATTCTGCGATGAGGAACCACAAGCATTACCACCGCACCGGCCAGAGGATTGTTCCATTAATTTAGTGCCAGAGGCATTGGTACCTTTTGGTCGTATGTTTTCTCTTTCCCTCAAAGAGAAGGAGGTCCTACGGAAATACTTAGATGACAACCTCCTTAATGGTCTCATCCAACCTTCCCGTTCCCCGGCTGGTGTCTCACTGTGTTTCGTTCCTAAAAAAGACACACTTGAACTCAAACCTTGTACTGATTACTGTGGCCTAAATCGGGTTACTGTGCGAGACAGATATGCCATGCCCCTCATAAAGGACATCCTTGAGGCAGTACAAGGAGCAGTGATATTTTCCAAACTGGATCTTCGGAGAGCATACCACCTCTTACGTGTCCATGCGAGCGATGAATGGAAGACAACCTTTGTACCTCGTACGGGCATTTTGAATATCGGATAATGCCTTTCGGCCTGGTGAACACCCCGGCCATTTTTCAGAGGTTCATGGACCGAATAGTCTCTGATCTCCTCTATCATAACACTATCATCTACCTTGACGATATATTGGTATATTCGACCTCAGAGGAGGAACATTGTGAACATCTCCGTCAAGTAGTTCAACGCCTCAAAGAACACCATCTTCTAGTCAATCCCAACAAATGTGTTTTCCAGGCATCCACAGTACCATATTTGGGTTTCTTACTATCCAGTGGCGGCATACAAATGGGTCCTAGCAAGGTTACTGCCATTCTGGAGTGGCCTGTTCCTACATCGATAAAAGACGTTCAGAGGTTCCTAGGATTAAGCAACTTTTATCAGAAGTTCATTGCTGGATTCTCTAAGATCGTGTTACCTATCACTTCCTTGCTAAAGAAGGCAGCAGCACCCTTCTTATGGTCTGAACAAGCTGATCAAGCCTTCGAAAGGTTGAAACACTCTTTTTGCTCAGCACCTCTTTTGAGACAGCCTGACCAGAGCCTACCCTTTGTGGTAGAAACGGATGCCTCAGCAGCGGCTTTGGGCGCGGTACTGTTGCAAGAGCACTGTGGCACAGAACACTCGGTGGCCTATCTTTCAAGGACTCTAACACCCAGTCAAATCAACTATTCAGTTCTCGAAAAGGAACTTCTGGCCATGAAGATGACGTGTGAGGAGTGGCATCATTTACTGCAAGGGGCTACTCACCCTTTCGTCATCAGAACCGACCACAAAAACCTGAGGGTCATACAGCAGATGGAATGCGTCAATTCCCGGCAGGCCACATGGGCAGACTTTTTTGACCAGTACGACTTCACGATAACCTACCTACCGGGAACCAAGAACGTACTGGCGGACGCCCTATCCCGAGTTCCGGTCCCGGGTGTAGCTTCGGATCACCGTCCTGAGCACATGTTTACCCACAAGGTAATCAGTCTGGTCTTGTCTTTTCTACAAAGGGTTAAAGAGTCCACGGAACACCATTCTCCACCATCTTCCCTTACGACGCAGGACACTATCAGCAGGAAAGACAGTTTGTTGTTCGTTAACCAACACTTATTTCTTCCAGACTCATCTTCCAGACGGTATGCTCTCAAATGGTGCCATGACAGTGTCATGGCACGACACCGTGGGGTCTCCAACACCATAGATTTGCTCAAGTGGCAGTTTTGGTGGCCTGGCATGCTCACGGAAGCCAAGAATTATGTTTGTTCTTGCCCAATATGTTGTAAATCCCAACACAACACCCTGAAAACTATAGGTCTGTTACAGCATGACCCACTTCCCACCAAACCATGGGAGACTATCACAACTGATTTCATCGTAGAACTACCTCTCTCGGAGGGATGCACCTGCATCATGGTAACCATAGATGCCTTCACCAAGATGACTCACTTCAGCCCCTTGCCAGGGGTACCCACCACGGCCAAAATGGCCACTATTTTCTTCAGAGATGTCTTCCGCCTTCATGGCCTCCATAAGAAGATCATATCAGACAGTGGTAGACAGTACACCTCACATTTCTGGAAAACTGTGTACTAAATTGGGTATCCAGAGGGCCTTGTCATCAGGGTTCCATCCGCAGACAAATGGCCAAACGGAGAGACTGAACACCTCTTTAGAACTATACCTCAAATCACCAACAGGATAACTGGGTGGAGTTACTACCCACAGCTGAGTTTTCCTATAACACCAGCAAACACGGTGCCACCTCTCTCAGCCCTTTTTTTTTGCTCCTATGGTATCCATCCACAGATTTTGTGCCAAGTGACCTTCAAGCTACGTCCATCCCTACAGTGGATGCCCTTCTCACTGAAATCACTAAAGCGCACAAAACAGCTTGCAAGAGTCTTAAAGATGCCCACCACCGTTATTGTACTCAAGCAAACCCGCATCGCCTTCCTTCCCCTTGTGGCAGAAGGGCTCTAAAGTTTGGCTGTCTACTAAGTACCTGCCCAGATGGGTCCATACTCCATTCTGGAGCGGATAAATCCTGTTGACTACCGATTAAGACTACCTGCCCACATGAAGCGCATTCACCCAGTCTTTCATTCATCCTTACTTAAGGAATGCCTGATGGACTCCTTTGCCTGTCCCTTCCCCAGGGCTCGGACCCCGATTAACAAACAGTCTGAGAAGTATGAAGTAGCATCAGTTTTGGATTCCAGATACAGAGGAGGCAGATTGGAATACCTTATACAGTAGAAGGGTTATTCCCTTATAGAAGACTCTTGGGAACCTGCCTCCCATGTTCATGCACCTGTACTTCTCCGGAAGTTCCATCAATCTCATCCTGGCAAGCCGGGTGGTCTCTCTCTGGGAAGCGGGCATACTGTCACGCGCCGATTCTCATGGCGCATCTGGCCCGTTAGGCGATTGTACCACCATTAGAATGTTCCATTACGTTTCCCCTCCCATCGGGTGTGTGGGTCTAGTCTTTCTGTGCACCTTTCTTTTCGCTATTTAGCTCCTCCCTTTCTGCCATAGCAATGCGTTGCAACTCACTGCTTTTCTTTCGTGAGAACGCTAGTATTTTCTACCTGTGCTTACTCTGCTTTCATGTTACCTTGTTCACCTTTTGTTTCCCGGTACGTACTTTAGTTCGTTCCAACTGCCTTTTCCTGGTTCCACCTTTTTGTGCCAGATTCTCTCCTTTTGGCTCGCTTCCCGCTCCGGGTTCATACCTTTCTTCTTACTTATCTTATTTTCCAGGAAATCTCTCCTGTCTGTTTCTTCCCTCATTACGATTGTCTGGTATCCTTCCCGGAGCAATTCTGACCATATGCCTTACCCTTTTCTACGGGTGTTCTGTCCCAGTCAACTGTTCTCATCCCGTGCTTCACTGTTTTTGTGGAGGTATACCAGCTACCTCCTTGGCACAACTTCATCCTTGGTTATCTGGAAATCTCACGAACTACAGTCTTCCACTTCTGCAGCTGCCGGTAGCACAAGAACAATATGAGAGCTTTTTTCTGCCTTTGGGCTTTTTCCTCAACTGGACACCATCCGAAAGGAGCCCCTCTTGCTAGCCATCATTTGAAAGGCAGCAGGGTGGCTTTGAACCGAGGGAGGCCCTACCTCTATGAAAGAAAACACAAAGGCAAGAAGAAAGGGAAAAAAGGAGTCAAAATCGCATCTACCGACACAGGTGAGGAGGAGGAAGGGGAAATCGTTCTCAGTGAAGACCCAGAGATTTGTTGGTATCCCATCCCAAGTGATAAAAGTGACAGCTATCCATAGAACCCAAAACCGCAATGCAAAACAGTGTGATTCACCCGTTATAGCGAATATCGCAAAAGGAAAAGTTTTCCGCGAATTGAAATTCGGAAACGTTTTTACACATGTGAATTAGCTTTAAACTGCTCCCAACATGGACTTTGAAATTTCAATTGTTTTCTTTTGACTAAATCATTGTTTGTGATTGTGTGCAACTGTTCAAAGTGGCTCTCATAGGAATTTATAATAATATCAATCAATATCAAGACAATGTCAAAGCCATACTGACAGCTGAAATGTCAATTCCTTTTTTCTATTGTGTTTGAAGGGGGAAGGTGGGAGTGATATTCTGTTTGCTTTGTGCTATTCCTGAATACCTACTCTCTCCTCACATCTATTTAATTGACTATTGGTGGGTTGAGGGGTGTTGCAGGGGGAACCCCTAACCATAATGCCATCTATACCAAACCAACACAAAGTATTATTTTCTGTGCTGCATTTGTTTTATGCTAATTCCTTGATTCCTAGTGTATTAAACATACTATTCAGTGTTCTGTCACCCCATTGGTGATTGTTGTTTACCTATTAAAATCTATGGTGATTACATTTTAAATACATAAATACATATTTACCTTTGCAAACTAGCCTGATTCCTGGTTCAGTGTGACGGGTGACTGGCGAGGTTCCAGGAGAAGGGTGTGATATGAGTGGTATATCGTTCAGAATATTGAAATTATAGATAAAAATAAATGAGGGTTTCAGTTGCTCACTACATGCTGGGCGTGACGTGGGTGTGTGCCGGATTGAAATCACTTACAATAATAATAATAATACAAATTATAGCAATAATAATATTAACTGTAAAGAATGTGTTTCACTGTAAAGTTTATTATTATGAAAGTAAATAGCATTAGGATCGACAATCAATGGTTGAATTGTTAATGACACCTGCGTATGTATCACTATGGAAGGATTAAAACATTCAACTACAGTGTAGAGCCCTGACAGTATGTGGTTTGATCGCATGAGCTGTGGCAAAGGTCTCATAGACAACTGAACTGGCATTTAGGAAACTAGGAGTCTTTCCGACAAGCCAGTGCATAAAAAGCCATAGTGGGAACTGGTATAGTCAGTGACATGCCAGGCCAATGCCTCAGAAAGGCTGTTAGGACTGCAGATTAAGCAACCCACCTGTGAGGCGGTGGTCAGTTGACCCTATCATTGACTAGCATGTCTCAGAAAGAATTCCTCATGTTAGTGCTGTGCATCTGAATGACCATTAAGTCAATACGCATGTCATTCTAATGTTTGAAATGCTGGAGGGATCGATTAGAGTTAAATATCAGCTGATTCTTTGAATGATCATTAGTGTTTGGGCAGAGCCAGTCTAAGGCCAAAAATGTGCCTCTGAAAACCAATAGGACTCTGTCAAACGGCTGTAAATGGAATCTGGTTAAGGCCGTTTGGACTCCTTAGTGAGGGGATCTGTTGGTGAGGCTTAGAGGGACTTAGATGTGAGGCTGAGTGGGTGCCCATTGAAGAGGAGCTGAATGGAGCAGCTTGGATGAGGGGCTGAGCATATCAATCTGTCTTATCCAGTACCCTCTCCTGAGCTCACTATGAGCTGTTTGACAGCTTTTTACGTGAGCATTCACTGAGACACCGTTTGGGTTTTAGTCTTCTAACAGATTATCCAACACCCAGTTAGGATTTGCTATAAGGACTTGTCATGAGGCCGTGTCTAGCACAGGTCCACAAAATACAATGTATCTAAGGTCATCTCTAAGAAAGTCCCCAAAAAAAATGTCCTCCCTAATACCTGTGAATTTTCTAGCCATGCTTCTCAGATCACATTGAGTCCATAGAACATGTACGGTAATGTGATGGAGCTGTTGCTGCCCTCCCTCATTTCCTGGCATCATTTGTATAGTTGGAATTTGGTGGAACTAAGAGTCTCTTCTGTACATCTTACCTCCCCTTGTCACAGACAGAGTATAAGAGGTAGAGGCAACTGGGCCCCACATGGGCTCCTGAGTTGTTCATCCGAGACATTGCTGGCATGGAGGTTTCAGTGTGTTGTGGTGGTATCGCTAGCCTGGGCTGTTCTGCCTGCCCCCTCCATCCTGCATGTCACTGACCAGCTTCCCCTGCGGCGTACACACTAGTGAAAAGCTTTTCACTGTCCTGGTCATCCTGCTCAGTTTCCCTTTCACTTCCACTATCAGGTGGAACAGGTGTGTCGATTTCTCTGATGCTCCTCTGGGTCTCAGGTATTTTATCTTTCTTTGCCGTCATTAACCTTCCTTAGCTCCCTCACTTTTCAGTTGTTTTATCTTGATGTCACTTCTTCTAACCATGTCACAAATGTGCCCCACCACTTGGAGCTTATCTTACCAGTGTGTTCTTCTAATGCTTGTCTGAGCACTCCCAATAAGTGCAAATTAAAACACCTATCTATAGATAAGTGTATTTATTAAATTGTGTCAAAAATATGAAGAATCTAAAACTTGTACTGCTAAAGTTTATATCTAGACTACCAATGACAATGTTCTGTTCCTAATTATATTCTCAGGATTTTCCAGAGTGGTCCTGAAAGGACTAAGGGGAACTCAATCTGCAAACATCTGTCTTTCCCTATTTATATGTTGGGGGCTACTGTCCTACAGGCCAAATAACAGTTTTCCCATTCCCATTTTAATATTCCTACTTAAATCAGAGAAGCATCTTTAAAGTGTTGTCTCCAACCAGAGTTAGAGCAAAGCCAGACTACAGCCAGCTAAAATGAAAACATACATTTACAGGTGATAGAATGTCTAACATCACTCAAAAAAGTAGCAATCAACATGCTAGAAGTGACTTCCATAAGACCACATCTGCATGCTCTCAAAAATAATTAATCAAAGAGAAAATGAAATATCCTTGCATATTAAAAATTATAAGTCAAACTCATGTATTAAGATAATCTTCTTTTTTTACTTTGTTTTTTTAAACAAATTTCTTTTTTAAATGAGACATTGTGAAAACAATTGTAATGTCAAGCAACTCCTTTAATTTAAACTGGTTCTTTCCAAAGATGTATCCTCTGCTTTCAGTCCATCATCTCCTCTTCTAGGAGTTCACAGTACAGGTATTGTGTTTCATTTGATCTTTGTACATTTTCATTGATTATAGCTTAATATATCCTTCTATCTCCTCCTTATATTCTCTCTATCTTAGTATATCCTCTGCTCCTCCTATGTGAAAAGGTGAATCACATGTAGAGGAATCGTTCATATCATAAAAAATATCCTTTATGTAAATCAAATGTTACAGTATCTCGTTCTATAAATAAAAAGTGCATGAAAAATAAACATCTCAAAATTAATATAAACATAATTGTTTTAATCACTAATGTGGGACAAGTTTTATAAAGACAAACTCTCTGACATTACTAGACAAGTTGTGATCTACATCCATATTTATGGTTGTGCTTCTCTTATTTCTCTCTCTAAGACATATATTAACATTAAGAAAAATACGACCTGACAGTAAGATGCACATGATTTTGTTGATGTAAGTTTACTCAAAAACGTCATTACTAATAGAGCACATCATGTCACTAGGAGTACACAGAGTATGATGAGCTATCTCAAAGGCTTTTTTTCTGCTAGTTACTGACGCTTGTATCACTTGCCTGCTTTTCTCAATATCAGTAATGTTTACCCCGGTATCAAGCTAACACCTAAAATCTCATAGAGACAAACGTGGGTCATCACTTCAAGAACTTTACGTAAACACTACAGATGTTCTCTGTATTGTTGCCCAGAATACATTGAATAGTATCGCTCCTATCTGTATATCAAAATGCAAATCTGTTATAGGCACTGAAACTAACTCTAGACACTTATCCTTACCATGAAACAATAACCTACAAGTCAATGTTATTCCAACTGCCTTACCATCCCAACAGATACTGTTAATCACTAACAACAGCTAACCCTTGCCTAGCTTGTTGATATATTGCAGCCTGGGTGACTGAAGGGGCCACAACTTCTAAGTCAAGCCAATTCCTAGCCACAAGTCAAGAGTTAAC
The DNA here is from genome assembly GCF_040938575.1 of Ambystoma mexicanum. Lineage (NCBI taxonomy): Eukaryota > Metazoa > Chordata > Amphibia > Caudata > Ambystomatidae > Ambystoma > Ambystoma mexicanum. The sequence continues at coordinate 1,243,499,034 of NC_090930.1, read as the reverse complement.
CTAGCCTGACAGCCAGATGCCAACTCTTCCCACACTTCTCTGTGCCTGATCCATTCCCAGCTGCATCAGGCACACAGGCCTGATATGATTTTGCTGGTGGGGGCCCTGATGCCTTTGATAAGCCCTTTGGCGGTGAAGATGCACTCCTGACATCAACAGGTCCATCTGCAGTGCTGTTAGATGTTTCTCCAGGGCCACAGGACTCCGGGTACTCTGCAGTTGTTTCCCAGGATTCTTGGTGTGCTGTTGTGCTTAAGGTCCTCATGGATACTTTTGAGTTCTACATTTAGAAAGCCAATGTCCCATTGCTGAGTGTCCCAATTATGTGGAGCTCACCAACGTTTGTAATGGTATTGGTGAGCTGTGCTCCAGAGGTAAGTCCCGTAGCTCTTTCTAGGGAACCTAAATTGCCACCCACGTTTTGCACCTTATATATCCAACATGCTGCTAGAGCTGTATTGGCCCCATCCCAAATTCAATCAGCTAACTCCCTTTTCTCTATTCCACTGCATAACCCTACTTTCTGCTGTTGAAGGCGAGAAGTGGCCTTTTCACTACATTTGGGAATCTGAGTATTACACTGAAATGCAGATAAAGGAATAGTAAATATCAACATAGCTAAAGTTGTGTTCTGAATAATGTACCAAAAGTCAGATCCATCTATCTTGCTCAATGTATCGTAATAGATGGACTGAGTACCCATCTGTGTGTTTCTTATGGACTTAATACAATATCTTGTCACCAAAATGTGAGGTTATTAAGTTACAAAATCCAATCTAAAAGTCTTCATTATACTGACATATATCATGTGTGGTATTAGAGCACACTCTTTTCACTTCAGCGTTATTCTTAGGATTCAAAGTGGTTATCAATTAGCAGTACAGCTTCATAAAGTTATTATTGTCCTTTCCTAACACTACACTCTAATCTTCTGTACTGCATGTCCCAGGTACAACCACCCAGAAGAAACAGTGAGACAGAGGCACTACAACAGAGGCCTTTCGACCATTATTGTTCTTACTGCATTTTTCTCACCACCAACATCATGTTGGTTTGGTATATGTACCCATACATTATTTTCAGAACTTCTTTTCTTCCCAACCAAGAGTGCAAAATGGAATGACAATAATGAGTTTAATCAGAAATACGAGGTGTTTCTGGGAATATTTCATGTGCTGAGATAGATTTAGTTACAGTGGTTTCAGTTTTTGATAACACAGTTGGAGTAAGGGGTCAAATTGGAGGAGTGAGATTCAGCTTTAAAAGTCTCAGACGTAGTCTGTGTCAGAAAACTGTTTGGGGAGGGCCTCACAGGGATAGCGAAGGACACCATGGGGGCACATAGCGGGCTTGGAAAGAAATCCTATCATCAAATCTTACCCACATTTGCAGCTTGCCGTAAACCCACAGTTCCCTCCCTGCTAGTCGATTATGTACCTCCTCCAGTACCATGGCCTTTTTAAAATTTCTGAAGTCGTGATCATATTGAGAAGTTGTAGGTTTGCATTAATTCAGAGGAAGTGTCCTGTGAGACATTTGAAACCAAGAGAGTGAGTAAGACAGGCAAAATGACTAATGCAGACATTTTGGCTCTCTAGTAATGGCTGGTGCAGCCTGTTAACAATGCATCATATGTTCTCATGTTGGGCACAGAATTAAACATCCCCTTCCACATTGGAGTCAAAACTGACTTCCTCTGGTCTATCTTCAGTAGAACAAGGCTCCTGGGTGCAAAGAGAAGCCGGGCACAAGCAGTTCTTTAGGAAAAGATGCCTTAACCTGTTTGTAATACAAGCTGACAGAAGAGATTAAAGACTTCACATGCCCTTGTAATCTGTCATAGCTTGGTCAATTTATTATTAATGCCCCCAATTAACTCTCTCTACCACACCTGAAGAAAGGGAATGGCACATGCAATGCAAATTGTGTGACACACATAAACAGGAAATAAGTGATTTTCCTACCCTATTTACGAAATGGGTTCCATAATCACTGTTGATGCTAACAGGGAATCCAAAGCTGGGCACAAAGTCCCTTACAGGTATTTTCAGAACTGCGACAGCTACTGTCCTCTGGCAGAGTCACACCTCCACTCACCGAGGACACATGTTCAGAATAACAAGAAGGTACTGCCAATTCATGTAGTGAAGGAGGTGGTGAAAATGAATATGCAGGGATACAAACGGCAGATAAGGGGGAAGCTTTGCATATTGAATGGCTGGTAAAACCTTACCCACATTGTTTTGAAGGCGGATGGTACAATGCTTGTTCACTGACATTACCATCCCTTATCTTCCCACATAAGCCTTGCCATGGTATATCGTAACACGATGTGATAGTGATATCTTTGATGCCACTAAATGAACTTGCTCATCTCACCATGGAGAGTGATTATGTAATCCACAACCCTTTCTTATCAACCCTTTCTTATCCAATGGTCCCTTTCGCTGGAGTGGGAATTTTCTTGCATAAGGGTCAAACCTTCCAGAGTCTTGTATGGTGAGTAGACAAGACTAATATTAGCAGGGAGAATGTAATCGTCTGAGTTAGATCCCATGGTAAACTTGGCAATTCTGTCTACAAAATCACTGCCAAAACTGATTTTATCATCTTTGAGTCGGTGTGCAGCAGACTTGATAATGGCTATTCTTTTGGGTAACATAATGACGCCTTTACATATTTGCTACTTTTCGTCTGGAGTCTTCGCTTCTTCCAGAGTAAAGCAAAATCATGGGTTAGCCAAATTCATAGTCAGTGTATATATTGACATATTGTTGAGCTGCTAGGCTGCACTCTCCTAACTCTATGAACTCTGCATCCTTGGTGTACGTGACCTGGGGCGACCTACCACTCCCCACCACTTCCTCAGGCTCATACACCAAGTATCCAGCAACCAATTACCCATTATGATCTTGGTAACACGACCCATCAACAAAGAAAACCAGGCCTGTTTCGGGGTAGGGTAAATCAGTCAAATCTTCCAATAAGCAGTTAGTAATGGATACTCAATAATGGGATTAGGTGTCACGTGGCTCCCCATTGTGGGGAGTGGGGAGCCAAAACAATTGATTTAAAACCAAGCATCTTGTCAGTGTGACACTAGAGGAATTCAAAAGAAAGAAAGCCATTTCTTTCATGACAATATAATATGATCCTTTTCTTGTGATCGGGAAGTCCTACTACAGGCGAACTGGCTAAGCTATTCTGTAATTTTATAAAGACTTCTTCAGCATCTGGTGTCAACTGCACTGGCTCTATGGTGTTCACTCGGGTGTACTGTTGTAAGTGTTGAACAATCTTGCCGTACCTTAAGATCCAATGTCAGCAGCACCAAACCCCACCTAAAAATGCCATGATCAGTGTGATAGTCTGAGGCATCAGAATCTTGTTCACTGCCACTTTTCCGGAGGGATCTATCAATTGAAGACCATGGGTAATATTGTGTCCTACGTATTGTGTCCTATTTTGAATGGGGACTTACCGGGTACTCCATGGTTGGAATGACCCGTTAAATCCCCATTCAATGAACCCGGACACGCGTTTGGAGGCAGCCATGGTGCTGAAAGCACCATGGCTACCCCCAACCTCGTAATGAGGCCCAATGACACATTCACACTGCACATATGTTCAAAATCTTGTTTAATACTTAGTCACATATATTCAATTCAGTTCTGAGTCAGCCTTTCCATTCAGTTCTGAGTCAGCCTGACACGTGTTTCGAGCAACTGCTCTTCTTATGAGGCTGTGTTATTGCATAGCAGGTTATGTCCAAAACATTATGTATATACACAAAACACACCAGGACAAAACGAACCAAGTGGAACCAAGGTTGTATGCAAATCAATTAACATGTTCCAATAATCAGTAACACAGTTGGTAAACACAGTACAATGTGATAATAAACATTCATTGCGAAAATACGAACACAAAGGAATTACAATTGGTTGTTCAAAAACCAAACATCAAATGAAACGACCATGCACAGAGACACGAAAGATAAAACAAAACAAACACAATCAAAGAAAGAGAAAAAGAGAATAAAAAGTTACTTGTGTAATTTATTGCATACTATTAATGGTGGTTCAAATGAGATGTGTCACAACAAATCCATCCAGAAATACTGATATACCTTATGCGCTCTTGTATTCAACCATGTATCTACAACAGAGCATATAGAAATAGTCAGGGTCTCATGCATTAATACAAAGTGTAAATACAGAAGGATAATCCCAATTGTATTTCTAAGAGCCAAAAGCAAAAAAGAAACAAAGCACCTATCAAGTTAGGCCATCCCGTAGTACTGTGGCTCTATAGCCATATTTTTTTTCTCCTTTATTTGTTTTAGTTGTTAAAACAGTACAACTTTTCAAATATAAGTCAGAAAGATTAAAAACAATTGAAATATAATTCATAAACAGCAATACAATTCTTAAAACATGTAAAGACAGTTACAATTAAAACAGCTGAAAGGGCATCATTAAGGATTAAAAGGTGTTAAAATATTCTATTTCAAGTTTGGGATATACACATTCGACAAGTGCCTGGAGGAATATAAGGTTCCATAATTTTTTATGGCAGCAAAATCTGGGGTTGTTCAAACTGTCATGTCATGGAGGGGTCGCACAATACATTTCTGTGCCAAATAGTAGGTCTTCCTTCAGGTGCACCTGGTAACGCCTTATGAGCCGAATTGGTGTTGTTCAGTTTGAAGGTGTCGGCCCAGTTTTGATTTTTATCTTATTTTTTTAAAGCATATCTGGTATTTTTTGCTAATCATAAAGTAAATGTCAGTGTAAGGGTGACTGCAGCCTCCCCTGTTATAGAAGAATAACTGTGGTATGGGGAGTTGTAAGGCACTGTCCTTTTGGACTGTGGGGTGGGATATAATGACATTTTCTCACAAAATGTGTTGTATATGAAGACTTATGTACACCGACAGCAAGGAGAAATCTGTGAAATAAGATCACCAGAATGCAGGAGACTGATGCTAACGGTACATTTAGTTTTACCCACTGCTCAATGAATGAGGATGATGTGCAGGAGGAATCACAAGAGTGCCTGCAAAATCGGAATCGATTAACATTTGATTCATTTTATGGTAATTTGTAATTGTTCTCTGTTTTGTGAAAGCATGGACATACATGACATACAAAGCTATGTTTTATATAATGAATTGTAATTATAAGAGTTGTATATATACCTTGTTTGAATATGTTGAACTGCTTTTTTATAGAGGGCTTGTCTTTATCAATATGAATTCTACAAAATATGATCCATGTTTTTAAATGTTGCCAACTATGATTAAATAAACATTAGGCAATGCTGGTCATTACATGTTAGGCTTTACAGATAACTTCACTGGGGCTTTGGAGGTTACCTCCTAAATGTAGTTTGGCATATAATGGCATATAGTGCAGCATATAGCACTAGGGGCCTGTTGCATTGATGATAAGTGGTTAGGGAAAAACAAATCAGGAGGATTCGGGGCCTCTTTTGTCTGCCCAAAAGGTTTTTTTCCAGAATCTTTAGTGGCAATCATTGGTCAACATTTTGAACATTTGATGACCACTTCATAGAATGGTGTGGTGGTGTTAACTAGGCATTTGGATTCATATATTGGATTGGTAAACTTCTTATCAGTAACTTAATTGGAATTGAATATGGGACAAAGCAATTATGAAAAATGTGGCATGCTTTTGCCTTATCTGCCCATTATCCACGTTGCAGATGGGCAGAGTATCAAATAATGTTTCTACTAGGACACTATGTAACAATAAATATAATTTTGTATTCATGGTCTGTGGAGTGTGCATTTCACTAATCACAAATAAATGAAGTATCTAGATTCATCAATACAAGCATTTAATGGAATATAACACATGTTCTCCGGCTTGTCAACATAATATATCAGTGTTTCATATTGTTCTCAGGTTTTTCAACATGTTTTTTGACATTTACAACCACAGGTCTTCTTCAGGGATGATACATATCAAAGTTATTGTTTAAATAAAAAAATTCACAAGATACATTTTGTTATTACAAATCATATGTAATACACATTACCATCCGGTAATTGGATAAGAATAGTGTTCCACAGCAGGGAGAAATGAAAGAACAACAGAAAAAATATATCTAAACCTTTAGAATATACCCACTTGTATTTCAACAGATGTGATAAAGTTAATCTCCAACCTAAAACTAAATGTGTTCCAATACCATCCATAAGGTTAAAGAGAGCCAACCATTGCCAAGGCACCGCGCAACCCTGTGTGCACCACCGAGCGGAACTCTCAAAACCCACCACAGTGGTTACTTTTACATCCAGTTAGCATGCAATTAAAAGTCTACAAAATTTGTCAGAGAACAACATTCTCAAATCGTACCTAAACTGGACTATAATCACTTTATTCACATGAATTAAATTCTCCTTTGAAACAGTACTTAATGTACACCGCATACAATTGCTTAAAACGTAACCTATATACCATTAGAAAAGTGGAAGATACAAGTGAGCTTACCCCACACCATCTTTAGTGTCATGTTGGCAAGTGTAATCATAGAGTGTTATCAGGTTAGCATCCCACTAACCCTCCACCTCAGATCACTGTGCGTAATATTCATCATAAACAGGCACATGGCTCAATCGGACGTATTCGCCTGATGCCATGGAAACCAGATAAACACAAGCAAAAAGAAGCCACACTGCGCGAAGCAGATTACTGTGGTCTATTAAACAAGAGATGCGCTAACAAGAGCACAATATAGTAAGTAAGGTTTATAGTATCTATTGGATAGATTGTTTGAGTAGATCAAACAAACAACTACATACCATTGTCCCACATGTACCTGTCCCCCCTCACCATATCCCAGTCAATTATCCCCAAACCCTTTCCATGAACCAAAACATTTTGATGAGACTTCCATCCCTTCTTCACCTCATATAAATCCTATTGAAACCCCTAATTCTCCTGTTTTTGTTTCAGTTTCTGCCTCACCTTCTCTGTCATAAATTTAACATACATGTAAAATAAAGTAAAATTATTATATTGTGTCCTAATTCATTTCTTGTTTTTTTTTTTCAAAAGCAGTTCAGGTGTCCGCGGACAGCGCAGATGTCCGGAATGTCCATAAAGAAACGAAAATGCAGGTGTCCTAAAAACACTATACTTGTCCGTACTGTTCACTAGCAAGTTGAAACTTTTCTAAGAACACACGCGGGGTCCTGAAATGTTCGTCAATGGGCGAAATGTGGGTGTCCTGACGACACTGTCCGTATTGTTCGCTGGCAAGATGAATGTGTTCTTAGAACATATTATGTGTCTTGGGATGTTTGTAAATAAATAAAATGGGGGTGTCCTGAGGACGCTATGCCTGTCCGTATTGTTTGCAGGCAAGTTGAAACTGTTCTAAGAACACACGCGGTGTTCTGAAATGTTCGTAAAGAAACAAAATGGGAGTGTCCTGAGGACTCTATGCCTGTCCGTATTGTTCGCAGGCAAGTTGAAACTGTTCTAAGAACACAGGCTGTGTCCTAAAATGTTCGTAAAGTAACAAAATGGGAGTGTCCTTAGGATGCTATGCCTGTCTGTAATGTTCACAGGCAAGTTGAAACTGTTCTAAGAACACACTTAGTGTCCTGAAATGTTTGTCAATGGATGAAATGTGGGTGTCCTGATGACGCTGTCCGTATTGTTCACTGGCAAGATGAAAGTGTTCTTAGAACATATTATGTGTCCTGGGATGTTAATAAATAAACAAAATGTGGGTGTCCTGAGGACGCTATACATGTCCGTATTGTTCGCAGGCAAGTTGAAATTGTTCTAAGAACACAGGCTGTGTCCTAAAATGTTCGTAAAGAAACAAAATGGAAGTGTCCTGGGGACGCAATGCCTGTCTGTATTGTTCGCAGGCAAGTTTAAACTGTTCTAAGAACACAGGCTGTGTCCTAAAATGTTTGTAAAGAAACATAATGGGAGTGTCCTGAGGACGCTATGCCTGTCCGTATTGTTCGCAGGCAAGTTGAAACTGTTCTAAGAACACAGGCTGTGTCCTAAAATGTTCATAAAGAAACAAAATGGGAGTGTCCTTAGGTCGCTATGCCTGTCCGTAATGTTCGCTGGCAAGTTGAAACTGTTCTAAGAACACACGCAGTGTCCTGAATTGTTTGTCAATGGATGAAATGTGGGTGTCCTGACGACGCTGTCCGTATTGTTCGCTGGCAAGTTGAAATTGTCCTAAGAACAAAGGCTGTGTCCTAAAATGTTCGTAAATAAACAAAATGGGGGTTCCCTGAGGACGCTATACCTGTCCGTATTGTTCGCAGACAAGTTGAAACTGTTCTAAGTACAAACGCCTGTCCGTAACTGTTCGTTTCACTTGTGACGCACTTTTAATCACTTCAGGACCCGAACAGTGTCCGTAGAACACCAACGCGCATGCACAAAATAGTTTCAGTGCATTTGGTGCGCGAAGCTATCATGTGACCGTGCCCACGATCAGCGTATGTTCTGATTGCGAATACTGTTCGTGTCCCCAAACAATGTAAAACTACATTTTCAAGTAATCTACAATATTTTCCAACAAAAACTCACCATAGAACAAGTCCCACATAGTAATCCTGAGTTTCTACATACATTTTGTGACTTTTTGAACCCTTTTTTCTGTTCGATCTGTCTGCGGACAGCGCGCATGTCAGCGAACCGCGCACAAGCACCCCTATAAAAGACCAAGCCCTAGAGCTCATTTTCATTGTGTTTCTGGCTATCCTAAAGAGCACAGCAAATTTTCCTGCCAATTTGCAGATTTCCATCGGAAACTTGATGGCATCCGTGGCTCCCCTACTGCCACCTGGTGCTGCATCTGTCTCAGCACCACCCCCACCCCCTCCACCACCACCACCACCTCCCCAAGGGCCTGAAGAGGGGAAAAGGAGTGAGGATGCACAGGAGGAAGAAGAGGATGATGAGAAAGAGGTAGTGGAAGTCCCTACTACCAGCACTCGGCGTGAGTCTTGGGTGTAGCGGTTATTTACCATTTGTGGTAATGGTCCTAAGGCAGGTGCAAACCAAGTCACCTGCAATGAGTGCAAAATGGTACTCAGTCGCGGGAAGCATGGTTCATACAGCTTTGGGACAACTACCATGAAGCGACACCTAAAGTCATTCCACTCGGGGGCTGTTTGCAAGGTTGTACCTTGCGAAGAGCGTAGTAGGTTGACTTCCTCTACTTCATCCTCTGTTTCCGATCCTGTCACCACAAGGAACACTCCTGTTGGACAGCGTATTCCTCAAGCTGTCTCACAGGCCATACGCAATGCTGATGACCCATACCTTACGAGGGTCACAGTTGTGTGTATGTACTGCGACGCAGTACTGTGCAGGGGGGAGAGACTTTGTAGTGCTTTTGAGGCTATCGTTTCAGAGCACGAGAAGGTCTGCTCACTACCCAAGTAAAACCCACTCTACCTCTTCCTCTCTCAGCTCGCCCTTTTTTATCCCCGTGGTTGGTGTCCTGCTTACCCTCCTTTACCCTCCTCTCCTAGTGTGTCTTGTATAAAAAAAAAAAAAAATGTAAAACAACAAAAATAAAAAAAGGCTCTTTTCAGAGCTGACTTTTACAGTTACAAAATAGAAGTGAAAATAAACGAAGCAGGACCCTGTGTATTTTTTAGAAGTCCGCGGACAGTCCACGGACATTTAAAATTTTGGGGTGCTACCCTATCATAACCATTGCAGTTTTATCTGGGAGGAAGTGGTGGCTCTGAAAAAGAGCCTTTTGGTGGTGTTTATTTGTGTTGAAAAATTTGAAATGCTCAACACCTACTATAAAATGGATGCTGTAATTCCAAAAAAGGTCACAATGCATTTTGTACATTTCTCAAAAAAATCTGATTGCCAGCATAAGTAAGATGGACTCCATCTCTGCAAAAAATGTATGTACTACGAAGCATGATATTTTCATTGTGAAAAGAGGACATGCCAAAATATCTTAGAAAGGCACAAACAGCCTTATTGACATTGTGCCTTGCTTTCTCCATTTGTGGACCAAATGAAGAAGAACAAAGTCACATTTGTCTCTGCACAATCCGTGAAAGAATTACTTGAGAATTTGGAAACATGTCCATGACCTTTGCAAGTCCTTCTTTCATTGCAAATTGCAAAGAAATTCCAGACACATGTCCTAAACGGTTCCCTCCACAATGAATTACAATTATGTCTGGATGTTGCTCTGTCTCCAAAGTAGCACAGAGAGGTAGCAAGTCCAACCACTTCATTCCACGTACTCCATGCCAGAGCACTTCCACATGTGGGAATCCAAGATCTACAGCTACTCCACAGCGTTCTGCATGCACCTTCAACCAATGTATCCACAAGTCTCCCAAAATCCAAACCATCTGTTTTTTGAAACATACAGCCATATCTATCTGTTCTTCTCTCAGCAAAAAGAGTATCTGAGAAAATCTCTCCTGGCACAACACACCCACTAAACTTTCCTGAACAATCCCTTTCTCTGCTCATTCTCATTTGCATGGCTCCCCAACCCAAAAATCCCTGGATGTAACATCCGAGGTCCGCGGACTACCACCATGTCCGCGGACATATCGTAAAATGAAAAGTCCTTCTACCATTTCCTTTTCACTTTCTGTGACATTCCCTCATTGGATATAGCTAAGAAGTCACATGAACATCCACCAATCACATCCAAGACCTCTACATCTAAATGCATCATCATAGATCAGCAGTTTAAATGTACTGTGAATCTGTACAAGTGTCATATCATTGGAACGTACCTTCTACCAGAAATACTGTACAAGTCTCCAAGATTTCTACTTGCACCTGCATGCATATCCATATGCATGAACACAAACTACAGGTATGCATATTTTCTATATAGTACATGTACACATTTTATAGATTCATATAAACAGATGAACTGACTTTTATCTTGTATAATCTATAAAATGAATTTACTGTCATTTTTTCCGTCTCCTAAAATCAACTGTCACTTCAAAACCTATCTGCTATTTAATTTCTTTTTACACACATATTTTCAAAGCATGTTGAACTAACATATTTAAAGTGCAATATGAAGAGTTAACATACTGAAACAAAATTGCATGCACACAGTATGTTCAAAAATCAAACAACAATAGTTGTACAAAAATATAAACATGTGTTTACTTATATTGATATACTGTGCAAGCAGCCCATGGCATTGAGGCACTGTTACTTACAAGAGCTTAGTTACAGAAATAGTGGTATTCAGTGGTACATTATGAATTCCACATGGCATACACATGATATTTTGGTTGGTACAGTTAATCATTACAATACAGTTTATGCATTAAGAACATATGATATGTATTCAACTGTTGCGACGCATCTTATGTGAATAAGATAGTTTTCATGATTTTGAGGAAGGCGCTGAGGGTCAATGTCAATTAAAAAAATCAATGTCTAAATTAAAAACAATGCTATATACAAACAAAATTCCTTATTTGTTTCCTTTACAATTGCAGTGAAGACCATTCTCCGGAAAAGAAGCAGCCGAATTGGAAGTACAAAGAACAACTAAGAAGAAACCTGCTCATTTCAGAAAAAAAGTATGTTGGATACCACCATATTATTTGTGCTATTGTTCAAACACACTGTAAGGTTAATTCATGCTATTTCTGTGTCTAAAAATAGAGATTGTAGTGATTTACAAGCAGAATGACAAACAATTTCTTGGTTTTTGACAAACAAATAACCCAACTCAACCCCTAAAATTTTGAAATGATAGAACAAACAACTGTTTTAATTGTATACCATTAGATTTACTATTTCTACTTCTCTGCACCACCAGCTTACTTTCTATTATCATCTGAACCCCAGTTTAGTAGCACATAAATTCAAGAATAGCCATCCCAACTAGTTGTAGTTGCCCAATGCACAATCACAAACCATTACATACATCTTTATTATCTTACTCACACACTCATGTACACAGCACACATACATTAAGAACACCCCCAACCCATACCTTCTTTATTTTTTTCATCAGACTCTAAAGAATGCCTACCAAAAATCAAGTCCGTAGAAAGCAGCGCAGAAACAGAGCAAATGAAAATAGAAGTGTCCAAAACAAGCATCCATCTCTAGCAGAATTCGTAAAAAAAGTTCAAACAAAACAGCTAATACAGTCATTTAGCGAAACAAAACAAGCTTCAAGTACAGAAACGTTGCCTCCTCTATCAAAATGTAAAACAAACCACAAAACAAATAACTTCTTAAGTATCTGTGGAGGTGAATGGAGACACACTATGAGCACAGAACCATACTTTAATGAAGAAGCAAATAAACAAAAGCAAACAAATACAATTGCCATACATAGAAGTGGACAAGGTTATTAAAAAGTAAATAATACCATAATGGAACAAGACATACTGCTTACAAAAATATACCCAGAAAACTTAGAATTACCTCTCCATTCAACTGAATCAGAACGTCTAGTATACAAATGGCCATGCATGTCAATGATTAACATTCCCAAAGAATCTTTCAAGTCTTTACACCAATTCCTCAATCAATATTTGAAAGGCAATAATACAATGAAAATTAAACTACTGCAAAATATGGATACCTGTCCAGTGCGCAAGTACACAGGACTACAAGGACATTCATTGGCCTGCATTTCAGAACCTACTTGCAAAACCACCTTCCATTATATAAAAATGATATCAACACATCATTCAACTATAAGAAATCTAGTCTATAAACTGTACTATGCTAAAAGTCCTGCTTTACCAATAGCCAATTTAAATGTCATTCTTCTACATGGTACAGCAAAAGACCTATTTGAAGAAATCGACTATATCCAGAAAAAATATTTTGGAAATGAAAGCCACTTACAGAATTAAATAGTTTTAACGCAAATTAGCAACAATTCTATGCATGGCAACCTTCTACTACACACAAACAAAAAGAAATACTGAAATTTAAAAGTACATCTGCTGAAGTACCAAACCATGTGTGTGTATGTTGCCATAGATTTTTTTCTAAAAGTAACACAAAAATTGTAGATCTAACATATAAAATAGGAGACAAAGAAGATTCTAAATGGTTTGAATTAGCTCTCTACCTTATAGCAGAAAACAAATACGAAATAACTGACCCCTTAATACTTTGCAGTTACTGCACTACAAAACTTGACAACAACCAAACTCCTTCACATGCTATCACAAATCATTTGGAATTATTTCCACTACCAAAACCCCTACAACAACTCAATTTATATGAGAGCATCATAATTCAAAGAGTGCACCCCTTTCAAGCAATAATATGCCTTCAACCAAAAACAGCTAAATGACCTCCCGCTGAATTAGTGAAAGGTATTAGTGGAAAAGTAGTGTATTTACCATTAGATCTAAAAGAAAATGTGCACACTCTAGGAGTGCAACGTCCAATGGAGCAATCTTTAATTATCATAGTAAATGGTGTACCTACAAAAGACAAAAACATTTGGCAACAACTGGTAGATTTTCATAAAGTTAGACACGCTTTGCAATATCTAAAAGACAATAATGAATACTACAAAGAAATTCATATTGAAGAAAACTTGAAGGATACCACTGAAATAATTCAAGAGACACAATAAACTGGTCAATTTGAGCTCCTAGATACTGCTACAATATCCAATACTTTAGACCATTATACAATTCACCCATTGCACTCTAATGACACCGTAGAAGATGCACTAGAAATTTACCAAATGCGTCAAACAAAAGGATCACCAACCAGCATATGGGAAAAAAGTATAGAAGCATGTGGTTTTCCTCTACTTTTTCCTACTGGCAAAGGAGGAAGGTACGATGATAGACCTATTCAAATAACAGCATCAGAATATCAATCATTATGAATGTATTCTGAAGATCCCATATTTAGACAAAATGTGGAATACATATTCCACTTACTCTTTGAAAGTGAACTAGCAACTTTATGTTACGGAGTTGCACACACATTAAAATCAGGATCCCACTTTCAAAATATGTCAGCTACACAATTATTACAAAATGTGAAACAAAAAGATGAGGTTTTACAATCAAATATTACAAATCTATTAGCAAATATGCATGGTACTAAAGAATACTGATTTCGACGTCAAAGAGATGTACGTTGTATGATAGGAACCTTGGCCCACCCACTTGGTCTGTTACATTAATTTGTGCAGAATATGCATGGGAAGATTTACATGATTTCCTATGCATATCAAACAAAAACAAAACAAACATAGATATACTAACACCTGGAGAACTTTGTTCTCTAGATCCTGTTAATGTTTCAAGATATTTTCACCATCGCTTCATTGCTATGCTACACTTTATTTGTAATAAAACTGCTACTCCCCTTGGAGAAGTGCAACACTTCTTTTGGAGAAAAGAATACCAAGCCAGAGGAACACCACATATCCACATGCTTTTATGGATTAAAGATGCTCCTAAATTTGGTCAAGACAATGACACCACTGTTTTACAGTTTATTGAAAAATATGTCACTTGTCAAATTCCATCAGAAGCAACAAATCTTCAAGCACAAATTTTACAATTTCAAAGGCACAATGTGGCAAATATTGTCGTCACAAATGCAAAAACAAATGGAAATACTACACCAAATGCTGCTTTGGTTTCCCTAGACCAGTTACAAAAACAGGTCAAGTGAACAACTTCATGTCTTCAGTTAGACATAGTGTTAAAGGTAAATCACCTAAAAATACATATTACATAAAAAGAACAGAAGAAGAAAAGTATATTAATGATTACAATGCAATCATTGCCCACTTATGGAATGCAAACATAGATGTGCAGTACATTGCAGACAATTCCACTGCAGTTGCACGATATGTTACAGCATACTTAACCAATGCAGAAAAAACAGAGCTACAAGACCTCTGGAATGACCTGTCATCACACAAAACACTGTCTCAAAAATTATACAGCTTGGGCATAAAAATACTCTTCCATAGAGAATGTGGCTCCTATGAAGCAGCGGATCGTTTAACTGGTACTGCTTTGAATGGAAAATCTGAAAATATAGTATGGCTAAGTCTTGGTCCTGCTAAATCTAAAAAAATAGTTCTAACATCATAAAAAGATATAGAAACAATAGCCAAACATGATCCCAACAGCCAAGACATTTTAAAAAACAATTTGCTGGACACATACTATCCAAACAGAAGTACCACTTTGGAAACCATGTGTCTATACCACATAGCCCAAAACTTCACATACAAAAATAATATAAAACCTGATGAAAAAAAAGGTAGATCCAGAGTGACAAAGACATAAAGAACTATATTACATGTCCCTGCTACAACTCTTTAAACCATGGAGAAAAGAAGAAGAAATTCTAGATAACTATGACTCCTGTGAAGCTTTCAAAGCAAATGAAAGCACTATAACTGATGTAAACTTTGCACAGTACAAAACAATGTTGCACAATGAACA
Source organism: Ambystoma mexicanum (assembly GCF_040938575.1). Classification (NCBI taxonomy): domain Eukaryota; kingdom Metazoa; phylum Chordata; class Amphibia; order Caudata; family Ambystomatidae; genus Ambystoma; species Ambystoma mexicanum. The sequence goes on along the minus strand of NC_090930.1, from coordinate 1,243,483,553 downwards.
GCAACACAAAGAAGAACTGCAGGCCCAACTAGATAAGGACACTCCTGACAGTAGTCAACCTTCTGTAACAGGAAGCCAAGAACCACTGGGAGAGCCACTAATAATAAATGAGGCAAAATTAGCTATGACAGAAGTAGAATAGTCAGTATGAAGATAAAGAAGACTTAACTACACTACAATCAAAACTAAACAATGAACAACATAGCATTTTTGAAGAAGTAACAAAAGAAATTACACATGGTGTACAACATGAAAACAAAGTATGCGCCTGCCAAATTTACAAATCTATACTACTGTACGTCAGTGGTGAAGCTGGTTCTGGCAAAACATTCTTAATCAAAATCATCAGTAAATTCCTTCAACAATTGACAAACAACAAACTGTCAGCTGTTGTCACTGGCCCCACAGGCTTAGCTGCCTACAACATAGGTGGTGTCACTTTACACCGATTACTACTCCTGCCAGTAGAACACCAAAACAAATTAGACTATTACAAACTTTCTACAGAAGCTGCAATGGAACTACGCAGAGTATTAAAACAAATGAAAATGCTACCAATAGATGAAGTGAGCATGGTCTCCAACCTAACGTTGGGCTTGATTCACCTCAGATTACAAGAAGTACTCAAAACAGACTACGAAGAGCTCTTTGTAGGAAAACACATTATTGTTTTCGGAGATCTTCTTCAATTGACACCAGTGAAAGGTGAGCCTATTTTTAAAACCTTAGGACACAAGCTCTGCCGTAAATCTGTTGGCAGCATTGGAAATGTCAACCTTTTGCAACATTTCCAATACAGAGAATTAACAGAAAACATGCGGCAATCTGCAGATCTCACTTATGCCAACATCTTTAAAAGTATTAGAGTTGGTATATTATCTCAAGAAGCACAAGCAATATTGAAAACCCGGCACATTCATGTACTTAAAGGTGATAATGCATGTGCTACAGATGTTATGGAACAATTAGCCCACAAAAATGTCAATTGTATGGCCTTAATGCCAACTCTTGCAAGCTGTTTCAAATTCAATGAAACAATGTTAAAAAAAGAAATTCAACCAATATTTGAAATTCGCACCACAGACAAACTAGACATACATTTTATGACACTTCCCATGTGTGAACAAGCCACAACGACACTAAATAGTTTAGAAAATTCAATCTCCAACACAGCTGGATTGGAAACAATATTAAAATTATCTTTAAATTGCAGAGTAATGCTTAAACGTAACCTTGACGTGGATCAAGGACTAGTTAATGGAGCACTGGGTACAGTTGTTGGCTTTCAAACAAACATGTAGCACTATCACGCTTACGTACACTTGACGGTCTATTTTTAATCAACTTTGAGGCAAGTAAAGTAAACGCTGATATTCCTTGAATTTCAGAATACAATAGACTTTGTTCACTATACACCCCCCATCTAAAAACATATCCTATTCCACAAAAAGTAAAATGTTCTAAAAGAAAACTAAATCAAACAGAAATGCAACAGGATGTCACTGCAAATCCTCCAAAGAGATTAAAAGAAACTAATACTTCATCATGTACCACAATCAAAAAAGAACCTATTAGGGAAAGTAAACCAGGTACTTCTTCAAAGAAAGAAGACAAACTACAAAAAAGCACTCAGATAGAGAACTACGTGGTTCATTTAAACTTTCAAATGTAATTGGTGTAAGTTGCTACGCCAATGTAGCAATTAATATTCTATTTCAATTACCACCAATAGTTGAGAACATTTACTTACACAGTACAGACCAATTGTGTTTGCAAATGTTAGTACTTCATAAAAACACAACAAACAATCCTGACAACACATATAGTGTTTATGGAATAAGACAACAATTGGACTACTGTGCTTGAATGGTGGAATTCACTATACACTCACGGGAAGATCCACAGCATATCACACCCATAGTGGCTTATAACCTTATAACCTTGTTGCTTATACATTTGTTCTTGGATCCCAAAGTTATAAGCCACTATGGGTGTGATATGATGCAGTGGTTGTGGCCAGGTTATAGAGTCTTGGGTGCACACCGATAGAGTCAAACATTTTAACTGTGCCATATGGACACTTTTAATGTCCGCGGACATCATGAGTGTGCTTAGAACAGTTTCAACTTGCCTACGAACAGTACGGGCAGACATAGCGTCCTCAGGACACCCTCATTTCACCCAGGACACATAATGTGTTCTAAGAACACTTTGAACGTGCTTGCAAACATGTGTTCTTAGAACAATTTGAACTTGCTTGCGAACAGAACGGACAGGCATACCAATTCCGTCCTCAGGACACCCCCATTTTATTTATTGATGAACATCCCAGGACACATGATGTGTTCTTAGAACAGATTCAACTTGCCTGCGAACAAAACGAACAGGCTTACCGTCCTCAGAACACACCCATTTCGTTTACTTTCGAACATTTCAGGACACCGCCAGTGTTCTTAGAACACTTTCAGCTTGCTTGCGAACAATACGGACAGGTGTAGTGTCCTCAGAACACCCCCATTTCGTTTATTTAGAACATTTTAGAACATCTGCGTTGTCCGCGGACAAAGCGAACACAACATGGTGGTCTACCACCTAAATAAATAAAACATTTAACCCATCTCTTACTCTTGCTCCCCCACCCTCCCCAAACACTTTCACACAACAACACACTCTACTAAATAGTATTTTTCAACCAAGTTTCACTGCGCTGTCCGCGGACGTCTGCCAATCCAAGATGGCGGGCAGTCCCGAAAATCTGACGCACTTCACGCTCTTCACCGTCCAATCAACGGACACGTTGCATGTCCGCGGACATGACGCAAGCCGGTTGGCCAATCAGGACACTGTCCGAGGACCGAACAGGGAAGTGTGTCCACGGACCGAACATAGATATCACTAATTTTTTTGACCTATTTTTTGCTCATTTTATAAAAGACTACTGGACGGATTTTCACCATTTGGTCCAAATTTGGTGGAAATCCGTCCAGCGGTTTGGGCTGTAGGCGTGAGCAAAGTTTTTTCCCCATTCAGTCTATGGGAGAAAAGAGGTTTTGGGACCCCCCTTATAACTTTGCCCCCCCTGGACCAAACCTCACCAAACTTTGCAAAAAATTCAGAGTGACCAATATACTTTTTTTGCAAAGTTTGGTGAGGATTCGTCCAGGGAGAGCGAAGTTATCTGGATCGACTATATCCAGACAAAATATTTTGGAAGTGAAACCCACTTACAAGATGAATTAGCTCTAAACCAACTTCGAAACAAATCTGCACATGGCAACCTTTCACTACACACATACAGAAAAGAAATAATAACATTTGAAAGTACTTCAGCTGAAGTACCAAACCACGTGTGTATGTTGCCGCAGAACTTTTTTTATAAAAGTAACACAAAAACTGTAGACCTATCATACAAAATAGAAGACAATGAAGATTCTAAATGGTTTGAATTAGCTCTCTACCTTATAGCGGAAAACAAATACGAAATAACTGACCCCATAATACTTTGCAGTTACTGCACTACAAAACTTGACAACCAAACTCCTTCACGTGCTATCACAAATAACTTAGAATTATATCCACTACCAAAACCCCTTCAAAAACTTAATTTATATGAGAGCATCATAATTCAAACAGTGCACCTATTTCAAGCAATAATACGCCTTCAACCAAAAACTGCAAAATTACATCCCTCTGAATTAGTAAAAGGTATTTGTGGAAAAGTAGTGTATTTACCATTAGATCTAAAAGAAAATGTGCACACTCTAGGAGTGCAACGTCCAATGCAGCAATCTTTAATTATCTTGGTAAATGGAATACCTACAAAAGACAAAATAATTTGGCAACAACTGGTAGGTTTACATAAAGTTAGAGAAGCCCTGCAATATCTTAAAGAGAATAATGAATATTACAAAGAAATTAATATTGAAGAAAACTTGAAAGATACAACTGAAATAATTCAAGAGACACAAGCAGCTGGTCAATTTGAGCTCCTAGATCCTGCAACAATATCAAACACTTTAGACCATTATACAATTCATCCATTGCACTCTAATGACACCATAGAAGATGCACTGGAAACATAACAAATGCGTCAAACAAAAGGATCACCAATCAGCATATGGGAAAAAAGTATAAAGCACGTGCTTTTCCTCTACTCTTTCCTACTGGCAAAGGAGGAAGGTATGATGATAGACCTATTCAAATATCAGCTTCAGAATATCGCTCATTACGAATGTATTCTGAAGATCCCGGATTTCGACAAAATGTGGAATACATATTCCACCTACTCTTTGAAAGTGAACTAGCAACTTTATGTTACGAAGTTGCACACATATTAAAATCAGGATCACACTTTCAAAATATGACAGCTACACAAGTATTACAAAAAGTTCAACAAAAAGATGAGATTTTACAAGCAAATCTTACAAATCTATTAGCAAATATGCGTGGTAGTAAAGAGTACTGGTTTCAACGTCATGGAGATGTACATTGTATGATCAGAAACCTTGGCCCACCCACTTGGTTTGTTTCATTAAGTTGTGCAGAATATGCATGGGAAGATTTACATGCTTTCCTACGCATATCAAACGAAAACTATATACTAACACCTGGAGAACTTTGTTCACAGGATCCTGTTAATTTTTCAAGATATTTTCACCATCCCTTCATTGCTATGCTACATTTTATTTGTAACAAAACTGTTCCTCCCCTTGGAGAAGTGCAACACTTCTTTTGGAGAAAAGAATACCAAGCCAGAGGAGCACCACATGTCCACATGCTTTTATGGATTAAAGATGCTCCTAAATTTGGTCAAGACAGTCATGCCACTGTTTTACAGTTGATTGAAAAATATGTCACTTGTGAAATTCCATCAGAATCCGCAAATAGTGATCTTCATGCAAAAATTTTACAATTCCAAAGACACAAATCTGGCAAATATTGTCGTTGCAAATACAAAAACAAAGGGAAATACTACACCAAATGGCGATTTGGCTTCCCTAGACCAGTTACAAATACAGGTCAAGTGAACAACCTCATGTCTTCAGTTAGACATAATGTTAAAGGTAAGTCACCTAAAAATACATATTGCATAAAAAGAAAACAAGAAGAAAAATATATCAATGATTACAATGCAATCATTGCCCACGTATGGAATGCAAACATAGACATCCAGTACATTGCAGATAATTCTACTGCAGTTGCACGACATGTCACAGCATACTTAACCAAATCAGAAAAGACAGAGCTCCAAGTCCTCTGGAATGACGTGTCATCAGATAAAACAGTGTCTCAGAAATTATACAGCTTGGGCATAAAAATGCTGTCCCATAGAGAATGTGGATCATATGAAGCAGCTGATCGATTAACTGGTACTGCATTGTATGGTAAATCTGCAAATATAGTATGTCTAAGTCTTGGTCCAGCTAAATCTAGAAAAAGAGTTCTAAAATCATACAAAGATATAGAAACAATAGCCAAACAAGATCCCAACAGCCAAGATATTTTAAAAAACAATTTATTGGACACATACTACCCAAACAGGAGTACCACTTTGGAAACCAAGAGCCTATACCACATAGCCCAAAACTACACATACAAAAATAATATAAAACCTGATGAACAAAACCGTAAATACAAAGTGACAAACTGTGAAGGCAGCTTAGTAAAACTCACCAAACCAAATTTAATTAATCATATCAAATTGTCATTGAAGACTCCTCAACATAAAGAAGTATATTACATGTCCCTGCTACAACTCTTCAAACCATGGAGAAAAGAAGAACAATTACTAGATAACTAATACTCATATGAGGATGCTTTCAAAGCAAATGAAAGCACTACAACTGATGTAAACTTTGCACAGTACAAAACAATGTTGCACAATGAACAGCAACACGAAGACGAACACCAGGCCCAACTAGATAAGGACACTCCTGACAGTAGTCAACCATCTATCACAGGAAGCCAAGAACCACTGGGAGACCCACTAATAAAAATGAGGCAGAAATAGCTATGATAGAAGTAGAAAACACCATGTGTCAGTATGAAGAAAAAGAAGACTTAACTATACTACAATCAAAGCTAAACAATGAGCAACGTAGCATTTTTCAAGAAGTAACAAAAGAATGTGCACATGGTGTACAACATGAAAACAAAGAATGCACCTGTCAAAATTACAAACCTATAATATTGTATGTCAGTGGTGAAGCTGGTTCTGGCAAAACATTCCTAATCAAAATCATCAGTAAGTTCCTTCAACAATTGACAAACAACAAACTGTCAGCTGTTCTCACTGCCCCCACAGGTTCAGCTTCCTACAACATAGGTGGTGTCAGTTTACACCGATTACTACTCCTGCCAGTAGAACACCAAAACAAATTAGATTATTACAAACTTTCTGCAGAAGCTGCAATGGAACTACGCAGAGTATTGAAACAAATGAACATGCTACTAATAGATGAAGTGAGCATGGTGTCCAAACTAATGTTGGCTTTGATTCACCTCAGATTACAAGAAGTACTCAAAACAAACTAAGAAGAGCTCTTTGCAGGAAAACACATTATTGTTTTCGGAGATCTTCTTCAATTGACACCAGTAAAATGTGAGCCTATTTTTAAAACATTAGGACACAAACTCTGCCGTAAAACTGTTGGCAGCATTGGAAATGTCAACCTTTGGCAACATTTCCAATACAGAGAATTAACAGAAAACATGCGCCAATCTGCAGATCTCACTTATGCCAACATCTTAAAAAGTATCAGAGTTGGTATACTTTCTAAAGAAGCAGAAGCAATATTGAAAACCCGGAAAATTCATGCACTTTATGGTGATAATGCATGTGCTACAGATGTTATGGAACAATTAGCCCACAAAAATGTCAATTGTATGGCCTTAATGCCAACTCTTGCAAGCTGTTTCAAATTCAATGAAATAATGTTAAGTAAAGAAATGCAACCAATAATGGAAATTAGCGCCACAGACAAACTAGATGTACATGGAATGACACTACCCATGTGTGACCAAGCCACAACAAGACTAAATAGTTTAGAAAAATCAATCTCAAACACAGCAAGCTTGGAAAAGATATTAAAATTATCCTTAAATTGCAGAGTAATGCTGAAACGTAACCTTGACGTGGACCAAGGACTAGTTAATGGAGCACTGGGTACAGTTGTTGGCTTTCAAACATACCCACGTGTCAACAAAATTCAGTTTGCCAATATTCTCTTTGACAAACTTTCAGAAGTAAAAAGAATAGGGCGCTCAACAGCTCGATTCCTTCTCTTCAAAGATATGTATGTGCGCAGAGAACAATTTTCTCTAACTCTTGCATACGCAGTCACCATTCATAAATCACAAGGTCTTACCCTAGACAAAGCAATGATAGACATTGGTAACACAGTCTTTAAAGAAGGCATGAGCTACGTAGCACTATCACGCTTATGTACACTTGAGGGTCTATTCCTAATCAACTTTGATGCAAGTAAAATAAATGCTGATATTCCTTGCATTTTAGAATACAATAGACTTCGTTCACTATACACTCCCCATCTAAACACATATTCTGTTCCACAAAAAGTAAAACGTTATAAAAGAAAAATAAATCAAACAGAAAAGCAACAGGATGTCACTGCAAATCCTCCAAAGAGAGTAAAAGAAAGTAATACTTCATCAAGTGCCACAAGCAAAAAAGAATCAATTAGGGAAAGTAAACCAGGTACTTCTTCAAAGAAGGAAGACACACTCCAAAAAAAAAGCAGTCAGATAGAGAACTTCCTGGTCCATTTAAACTCTCAAATATAGTTGGTGTAGGTTGCTACGCAAATGTAGCAATGAATATTCTATTTCAATTACCACCAATTGTTGAGAACATTTACTTACACAGTACAGACCCATTGTGTTTGCAAATGTTAGTACTTCACAGAAATGCAGCAAACAATCCTGACAACACGTATAGTGTTTATGGAATAAGACAACAATTGGACTACTGTGCTGGAATGGTGAAATTCACTATAAACTCACAGGAAGATCCACAAGAATTTCTAATGTACTTACTATTAGTATTGGAAAACAAAAACATACCTATAAATGAAATCTTCCAGATTTCATACATGTGGAAACATAAATGCACTCTCTGCAACAATGTGACACAAGAACAAATCCCCAATGAGCGCTTTGTGTACATATCAATACCTAATTGTGAATCCGTTCCATTTCAGCAACTTGTACAAAATGCAAACCACGGTAGATTATGTTCGACCTGCAATTCAGATAATCGTTAGTAATACAAACTCATAGTAAATACGTAATACTAATGCTTCTACGTTACAATGCAGATGGTACCAAAAAGAACTGCAAGCTGACTGGATTCACACATGGTCAAATATCACTTGGTAGGAAAACCTTCACAACAATAGGTATAATCTACCACACAGGAGCCACAACCAACTCAGGGCACTACACTGCATATATAAAAAGGAAATGTGGATGGTTTGAATGTAATGATAGTACTGTTACACTAAAGCAGAGATTACCAGCAAATCTTACAACCGCTTATTTAATGTTCTTAAAACCAAAATTTGATAACTAAACTGTACTTAAACCATAAGTACACTTGTAGTAAAAATATAAAAACTGTCACAATATTCCAAAAGCTATCTAACTGCCCAAAGATGCTACAACTAATCAGATAAATTAATACCACTCAAATAGAGCAAAACATAGACAGTTAGAATATGCCAATTGGTATCTAACTGTCCCAAAATTTAGAAATATCCAAATAGATAAAGCAATACCATGAAATTATATAAAAAAATAAACAGTTAGAATACGCCTAGTGGTATCTAACTGCTCCAAAATTTTACAATATCCAAACAAATACCTAATATCTTACTGCTCACAAAAACTGGAACAATCCAATGTATAAAGCATTAGCCAGAAACAACAAGTAAAAACTGAAAACAAACAAACAAATAAACTGTAGCATAACAGAAAAAGGGTTTATGTTTTGGCCATGCACCCAAGACTCTATGCCCTGGCCACAACCACCGCAGCATATCACACCCATAGATTCAAGCATTTCAACCATTTTAATGTCCGCGGACACAAGGAAGTTCCTAGAACACATTCAACTTGCAAGAGGACGATACGGACAGCGTCATCAGGACACCCCCATTTTCTTTATGTATGAACATTTCAGGACACTCCGAGTGTTCTTAGAACACTTTCAGCTTGCCAACGAACAATACAGACAACGTTTTCAGGACACCCCCTGTGAACATTCCAGGACCCCACGTGTCTTCTTAGAACACTTTCAACTTGACACCGAATTCATTCTGTTTATTTACGAACATTTCAGAACAGCTGTGTTGCCCGCAGACAAATCGAACACAACAAAAGTGTCTAGCACATAAAAAAAATACAACATTGCACCTATCTCATACTCCCCCACCCTCCCCAAACACTCTTACACACCAACACACTCCACTAAATATAATTTGTAAACCAAGTTTCACCTCGCTGTCTGCGGTCGTCCGCGAATGCAAGATGGCGGGCCCTACAAAAAATCTGACACGCTCCACGCCCCACGCCGTCCAATCAGCGAACACGTTGGATGTCCGCGGACATCGCGCAAGCCGCTACGCCAATCAGGGCACTGTCCGTGGAGTGAAGAGGGAAGTCCGTCCGCGGAGCGAACGGAGATATCACTAATTTTTTTGCCTTAAATTTTGGTCATTTAAAAAAAAAACTACTGGACGGATATACACCAGATTTGCAAAAGCATGCTTTCGGGACCAAGCCCCCACTCCTGTCGCAAATTTGGTGTAAATCCGTCCAGCGGTTTGGGCTGTAGGCGTGCGCAAAGTTTTTTCCATTATGTCTATGGGAAAAAACAAACGTTTTGGGACCCCCCATAACTTTGCCCTCCCTGGACCAAACCTCTCCAAACTTTGCAAAGGAATTCAGAGTGGGCCATATACTTTTTTTGCAAAGTTTGGTGAGGATTTGTCCAGAGGGAGCGAAGTTATAAGCCACCCAAAAAATGCTCTTTCTACGGAAACACCAACTTAACCATAACTACATGGACGCTAACGCATCCATGTAATATGCAAGATGGCGGGCGCCACCAAAAATATGATGCGCTCAACACGCCCCACGCCGTCCAATCAGCGAAGACTGATGTCCGCGGACATCGCACAAGCCGCTCGGCCAATCAGGGCACTGTCCGCATTGCGAACAAGGAAGTCCGTCCGCGGAGCGAACAGAGATATCACACATTTTTTTGCCTTACATTTTGGTCATTTTTAAAAAAACTACTGGATGGATTTACACCAAATTTGAAAAAGCACGCTTTCGGGACCAAGCCCCCGCTCCTGCCACAAATTTGGTGTAAATCTGTCCAGCGGTTTGGACTGTAGGCATGCGCAAAGTTTTTTCCCATTATGTCTATGGGAAAAAACTAAAGTTTTGCGACCCCCCTATACCTTTGCCCCCCCTGGACCAAACCTCTCCAACCTTTGCAAAGAAATTCAGAGTGGGCCATATACTTTGTTTGCAAAGTTTGGTGAGGATTCGTCCAGAGGGAGCAAAGTTATAAGCCACCCAAAAAATGTTCTTCCTATGGAAACACCAACTTAACCATAACTACATGGACGCTGCCGCGTCCATGTATATATATATATATATATATATATATATATATATATATATATATATATATATATATATATATATATATATATATATATATACATATATATATAAATATATATATATATATATATATATTCTGTTTTTCTTTCAATTCTCGTTGCTGTGTAACACTAGTAACACTATTCTGGTCCAATTACTGGATGGAAATGTGTATTGTGTATTACTTATGATTTGTAATAATAAAATGTATCTTGTGAATTGTTTTTTTAGTTAAAAAATGACTTTGATTTGTATCAGCCCTGAAGAAGACCTGTGGTTGTAAAGATCGAAACACTTGTTGGCAAGGCTGAGAACTTTATGAAACACAGATATATTGTATTGGATAGGCCAAGAACATTTGTTATTTTCCATTAAATACTGACATTGATGAATCTAGATATGTCATCATTTATGTGGGATTGAGATTGATTAGATTAGTGCAATGTGCACTGGACAGACCATGAATACAAATTGTGTTGTGTCAGGCTTGAGTGGACTTGTTGCTGCATGGACTAATGACCCAAGGCTCTAATTACATGAACCACACATTGAACAATTTTGCTGTCTAAATATCTGAATAGATAAATAAGTGATTTGCGCAGAGGATTATAAATCCCCAGGTGGAGTTTTGTTAACAATAAATATAGGTAACACTAAAAGTAATATTTATGGCAAATATAAAGCATGGTGGCATGAAACAAAATCCTTACTTGTACAAAGGAAGTGCATGCAAAGTATTTAATAAAGGGACGGTGGTTATATATGCCACATAGTTGTCCATTATACTCCTACTAGCTGTACAAAGGGACAGAATATGACCATTTTCTGCAGGACACAAACATAGGCATGTGGTGCAAATATTTTGCTCATTAATACATTCGTCAGCTGGGCAAAGTATCTGAAGATTACAAAGTATTAACAATAACACTGCAATAATAAATAAGGACATTTTCTGAAAAAAGAATTTGCATGGTGTGAACAAACTCAAATCTTGCATCTACAAAAATAAACCAGCTGGAACTACAGCAGCTCACTGGCCAACTTTCTTGCACAATCTGCAACTCTTCTAGGCCTCCCTACCATGACCCAGAACAACATTTTAGGGTGCCACATGCAACACGTTGCTCCCGAGCTATAAATTGGGAATCACTGTTGTAGAGTATCAAAGGATTGTGGGTTTAGGTGCAGTTTGTCGTCCAAGTATGGTTCTCTGTAAACCTATTGTGGGCCAAACACCTCAAAGCAAATACATGAGCCTTCTACTAGTCGAAGCAAAATAGTTGCCTTTGATGCTTTGTTGGTTTACAATAATGTGTCTGCTTTATCTGCCTTGAGATATATATGCACCAAATAACCTTTAAGCTCAAGCATAGCATTATTTTTAAGAAGTATGTAATGTAATAAGATGCATTCCTTATTGTATCTGTGGTTTCCCCTTTTTGATCAATTATAGTGTACATATTGCGGAGACAAAACCGGTAAGTTATTTAGTTATTTGTTGTAAGGAGAAATCTAATGACAATAATTGGGATGAAGAGCTCTGCCAGCTCCGGCTCTCTCCTCCAGCTCCAACCATCATCCTTCTCTCTGCGTTCGTTCCTGGAACCCTCCGAGATGTCAGGTTTCTCACACAAGCAGGCAGGTCTATTTCAATCCACACATTTTCCTTAATAAAGACACATTTGAGAACATTTTCCATGGAGTAGTATTGCCTGTCCAATAAAGCCAAGTTAGCAAATAAAAGCAGAAGGGGATGAATGAAATGAGAATGTCAATTTAAATCTTATTATTGGTTCCTACACAATCTATCAAATGCAAAGAGAAAACCACAAAGATATGAGAGTTGACAAATCAACTGACTCAATAACATGGAACAGTGAGTACCCTGGATGAACAGTCTCTTCAAAAATGAACACAAATCAGGGGTGGTGGGGGTATAGGTAGACATCCTGGAAGAAGAATCATACAACAGATGTGCTGAAGAGAGAGCTGATCAGCAGAAGCAGCAAATTACTGGCCCTTCCAGACAACAAAGGGCAGTATGTAAATGTTCTGTAGAGCTAGTGTATGCTGATTTGCTAAGACTCTGTACACTTCTGAGTCATCATCGCATTATGAAATAGGTCATGAATGAGGGTTATTTAATGTTTCCAATGTACACATAGCCAGGGTGTCTTAATGTTGAAAGAGCAGTATTTGCTGGGACAAAAGTCATTTTTTGGAATTAACCTTTTTCAGTACCTGCTGGGGCAAAATGACATTTTAGGTACAATCTGTCACAGCAAAATATCTGCATGGAGTGATGTGATTATGTTCCCAAATTCTGCAGCTGGTGCTAGCCTAGGAGTATATTTGGACACAATCTGTCACAACATCTGCTGTGAAAGACTTATTGTTTGGATCCAATCTTTGCACACATTTGCATGGATAGAAGTGGTGTTTTTTCCCAAAATCTCAAAGCATCTGCTGGTATAGGAGTACTCGTTTGGCAGAACCTGTCTCAGGATCTGCTGTGAGCTAACTATTTTGTGGCCCCAATCACTCAAGCATTTTCTGGGGTAGTAGTGGTCTTTGTTCCCAAATTCTTCCAACATCTATTGGGATAGGGGTGCTTTTTAGGTACAATTTGCCAGAGAAGTTGCTGTGATAGAATGATGCTTTAGTCCCAATTCTCTCCCAGCATATCCTGGGGCAGAAGTAAGTTTAGGCCCCAACGTCTTACAGCATCTGCTGGAACAGGAGTGAATTGTGATCCAGATCTGTTATGTTATGTTATGGTATGCTATGTTATATAGTCCTGTGGAGTGCACATACGCTCAAGGGCATCTTGGCACTATAGAAACCAAGCAGGACAAAAATGCCAAGAGAGAAGAGCAAACCTTTTAAAAAAGGATTTTCAAGGATTTAAAAAAAACTGAAGATAGTTTTCAGTGGCCCAAAGTGACACAGGGAGAGAATTCCACAACTTAGCCATAGCAACTGAAAAAGCCTGACCTCCCACTCTGGAAAGTCTAAAGCGAGGCACCTGAATAAAACATGCTTCCAGTGATCAGAGGGACTGCTTGGGGATATATGTGCAGAATTTAGATGGTAAATATTCTGTTCCTGTCCCATAAAATGCACGATGAACTAAACACAATGACTTCAAAAGAATCAGCTTACCTATACGGAGCCAGTGCAGTTAACAAAAAACAGGGGAAATGTGTACTGTAAGAGGAGTTTTTATTACTACAAATTCTGGAGGACTTCCAATTGGTGGGTTGAATGAGCAGGTTGGGCTCGAAATAGAGTTCCAGTAATCAACTGTGTTCATCACAAGAGAGGCAACCACAGGGGCATGAAGCTGTGTAGGTCGAAAATAAAGAACTTTCCGCAAAATGTTTAGTCTGAAATGTCCAGCTTGACAGATGGAAGAGACCTGGGCTTCATTCGAGAGAGCAGAGGTGATTTTCACCCCTGAATCCTTCACCAACGAAACTGGAGAAGGAAAAGGACCAAGAGCAGAGGGCCAGAAGGATGGAGTCCAGAGAGAAGAAGCAAAAGGTGGGCAACCATCAGTACCTCTGTCTTGTTCCCATTAAGCTTGAGCCAATGATCTCTCATCTAACAAGCCACCTCTACAAGTAAACTCCTCTGCTGAGAAGCTGTCATGCACACCGCTAATCAGGGCACCCTTGTCACACAATAAAATAATCTAGGCACTTCCACTAGACTCACAACACATAATACCTCTCACAGGCTGCAGGCACGCCCCACCCAGCTGTGGCATGGTTTCCAATTGGCACGCAGTGGTGTTCCCTCACGGACCAAGTGTTCTACATTAACCAAGAGGCTGATTCAGTGGAGGCTTTTGCCACGTTGGCAGTTACCATGGAGATCGAGCAGTGTACGTCTCTCTTGGCAGCAGAATCACGTGACACGCACCAGCTCATGTTGCTGTGCTTCCATGACAATGGCCTAAAGGAACGCCCGTAACTCGATACATCGCATCTCAGCTGTGTTAACTCGTGCGAGTGGCGTTTCTTGTTATTGCTATTTTTCGGATCTTGAGCCGGTTACGTGTTTTTGGAATACTCTTTCGCATAACCCCTGGCCATGGCGCACCCTGGATAACCCGAACTGCTCTATATCAGTACGGGCTCACAGACTACTTTCCTCTGATGACTTTTGCTACATTGCACTCTTTAGCTGAAACACTCAAACTGCTCCATTTCTACACAGCTTCACAGACTGCATATGGATAACGATTTTGTTGCTGTGTTTTGTTCAATTTCATGAACTTGTTGATCTCAGTCTTTGTATCCTGTTCTCCATTGGGATTCTTCTGAGGCCACGTCTTTCCATCAATCTTGAGGCCACCCTCTTGGAATTGTGGTCTATGGTGACATCTCAGCAAGTGCCTCTAGGATCCATTGCCAGCTGGGTCCTCCGGTAGTGAACACCACCATCCTGGGGAACAAGCCATGCATGGGACAGGTGAAGACAAGTCCATCCACCTCTCTAGCTACACATCTTCCCAGCAGCTCCCTTGTAGGTGCCTTGTTGTTTACATACATCTAGTTATAAACTGCCCTTGTGTCATTGCATTTAACACTTGACCTGCTTTCCTTGCAGCTTCCTGGGAACCTGGTGCTCTTGTTCCAGTCACCTGTGACCCCAATAATTGGTCAGCGAGTGATTTAGTATCTCTATGACCGGTGCTTTGGGACGGAGGTATTTATAGTCGTCGCAGCTCCTGATTCGTGACAGATGCAGTGTCAGGTTGAGACAGATCGAGCTGTACAACAGTCTTCATATCATCAGCGTAGGAATAGCACCAGAGGCCATGGGAGTGGATGAGCTCAACTATAGGTTGAACATAAACATTGAACTGAATCGGAGACAGGGCTGATTCCTGGGTGAGCCCACATGATAAAGAAACAGGTTTTGAGTGAAAAGAGATAAAAGAGAGAGATTGAACCTGATCAGTCAGGAATGAATTGAAACAGGATAAAAACCTGCCCAGGTAGACCAGCCCTGGCAAGGCAGGCAAACAGGATGCAGTGGTCAACAGTGTCAAATGCTGCTGACATATAATATCAGAGCACCTACACCACCCTGATCGGAGAGCCAGGCAAGATCGTCCACACCAGATCCACACACATTCTCTGTGCCGCTGTCATGGCGAAATCCCTATTGAAAGGGGTCAAAGAAAGCAGATCAGAGGAGATACCAGAGAGTCCTGAAGCTTCATAAGGAAGTGTAGGAGAAATATTAGACAAGCATTCACTTGAATGGCTGGATCCAGTGACAGCTTTAAGGGGAAAATTACTAAAGCATGCTTTTTTCTGGGTGGGTATTATCAGATCGCAAATAATGGTTCACAGCTTATGCTACCCAGAAGACCATGTCAGGGCAGATGTCTTTGAAGATAGCATATTTGTGTCCTCAAGCTCACCACTTGCTGGGCCAGAACTCCTTTTTATTTACAATCTATCACAGCAAATCCTCTGCTGGCAAACAAATTCCCATTCTGAAACCACATCCCATTCACAAATACATTTATTTTTTCTACTATAAATATTGTGTATATTATTGTGTAATACATTCTTATTTCTTTTTTAAAACCACAATCAACAGCCTGCGAACATCTCAACCATTCGGAGGGTCCATTTGCATAATGGAGCATCTTCAAGACATCATGCTCTGTCCGTGCATGTCCAGTCTCGCATGATGCCTTTTAAATTAGTCCCCACACATGAGCCCAGTGTCTCCCACCTCCCGAGGTCTGCGGACACCTGCCACCACCACAGAGGTCATAATGTCACCACACTCCTGTGGCATACCAATGTGTCCATGGACAGTGTCCATGACTGTAGATGGTTTTAAACTGCATTTATTGGCCCATCTAGAATGTTTCAAGTTGAAAATGTACCCTTCCAAAGCTTCTAGACCTATTCTTAGTTGATCTGTCAATTTTGTTACAGGTCTATTTTCAACTCGGTAGTCTGCAGACATTCGCAGGGTCCCCGTGGTTCCTCTGAATGGACCACCCATTACTTGTAGTCATTCTCAATATGGCAGAGCAGGAGAGAGCATATGTTCAGAGCTACTTCCAGGAGACTTCCAGGAGTTTGAGAATGGCATCAGCCATGACCTTCCCAGGGGCCACCAACACCATCACCACATGGAGGACCTGTACTGGGGAACAAGCATGATGATGCAGCAGAGGATGACAGGAAACAGGAAGATAAGGTAGAGGAAGTTCCTACCTCCAGCACCCAGAAAGAATCATGGGTTTGGTAGTTCTTCAATACCATTGGGTGTGTACCAAAAGTTCGGGCTGCCAAGGTTCAATGCATTTAGTACAGGGTCATACTCAGTCTTGGACAACCTGGGCAGCACTCTTTTGTGACCACCTCCATGCGACAACAGAGGTGCTCTAAGAAAGGCGATTCCTTTCTCAGGTAGAATCGGTTTATCTTCCTCTACTCCATCTCCCTTAACCACTTTTACCACCACACAGGCTACTCCTGTTGGGCAGAGGATCCTACCAGCTGCCTTGCATGCCATACAGAACACTGTTGACCCTTTTTGAAAGTCACAATACTCTGTTTGTACTATAACACACCACTCTTCAGGGGGGAGCAGTTTCTGGGTGCATTCAAGGCCGCGGTCAAGAAGCATAAGAAACAATGCCACCTACCTTAGATTTTATGCACGCCCAACATCTTCCCCTGTCCACCTGCCCTTCTGTATCTGTGGTTGGTGCCCCTTCCTTACCTTCCATCACCCACCTTACCTCCTTGCCTATCCTACAAAAAACAAACATAAAAAATACAAGCCAGAAAGACAAAAAAAGCTTTAAAGTTAAAAAAACTAACTAAAATTAAAATCACAGGACCTTTTGCAGTCTGCTTAGTCTGTGGACAGTACAAAAGTCTGCGGACATCTGGAAAATTCCAGCCATGGAATTGGGGAATTAAAATCTGTTAACTTGTTTTTGTTGAGGAATGGTGACTCTTAAAAGAACATTTTCTTTCTTACTTTCTACTTCTAATTTGTTTCTGTTTTTAATTTTTGTTCACTACAACTGCACAATATATTTCAAAAAGTCACAAAAAATATTTCAGTGCATTTTCTATCGTCAAACAAAAATATGATTTCTGACAACAGTCAAATGCACTGCGTCTCCTTGAAAAATATTTACACCATCCAACTTCGTATTTGGGTTGTCTAAAGATGCCATTCCTAAACATAATAAAAAATCACATACACCTTTATTGACATGCTGTCTGGCATCTTCCATTTCAGAACAAAACAAGTTTGGACGTCTCCATATTTGACTTTCATTGCAATTCTTTGCAGATGGACACAGTTCCATTAGATTTTTCAACATATCCTCCATGGCAATATTCAAACATCTAGCAGTCGCAAAGCCCAACCTGCTGCCTCCACAATGCACAATAATAATATCTGGCTGTTTAAAGTGAGCCATACTCTCAAAGAATGGTAATAAAGTCACCAACTTTAATCCACAATCTGCATAGCAAAAAATGTCCACTTGTTCCAATCCAATTATAGCAAAGATGCAGCAAGATTCCGTATAAACCTTCAATGACTGGATCCAATAATCTCCCACCATCCGCACACTCTTGTTCCTGATATCCATAGCCAAAGCCATCTTCACTACACACAACACATAAAAGACTTGCTATCCTGCACTCTTGTACACCTGAACTCCTCCTCCACAACCACAAAACCCTCAATGTTCTCTTTCCATGCCAGATATACCTTAAAAGACCCGGATGGCACATGCAAGTCTGTGCACTACCTGGTGTCCGCGGACACCGTTGCACAGTGCAGCCCTTCTACCTACACCGGCCACAACCACCACAATAGAATGAAACCAAATAACAAAAACGTACAATGCACCTTCAAATAACAAGACTCACCCTGAACCTCTCAAATCCCAAAGATGCCAGTGGATACTAAAATTGACCGCAGACTCGCACCTGCAACTCTTGTATTCACCCAAAAAAACAGCTCCATATCAACTCTCTCTGACTTCCTCTCTGACTGACCCTTGCAGGTCCAACCTGGGTCCTTCCTATCATCTATCTCCCTCTCTACCTCTGGTGTTCCCCAGGGGTCTAACCTCTCACCCTGGCTTTTCAACCAGCACCTGGCAACTCTTGCCCAATGCATTGCCATTTTCTGCTCAAATTTTCAGTGCTACGCTGATGATACTCAACTCCTTTTCAGGCTACCCTCGGCCACCTCCTCTCCTTATCTGATCTCTGAGTGCCTAACTGCCATTCAAGATTGGTGTTCCGCCAGTGATCTTTGTGTAAATGCCAACAAGACTGAGATCCTCCTAATCGGTACACCTTCACCATCCTTTCTCATCACTCTCTGGCCGGTGTCCCTTGGCCCTACTCCTAGCCCTACCTGAAAGGCAAATAACCTCAGGGTCATCTTTGATTCTACACTTTCCTTCTCCGCCTACATCTCTGATGGCTCTAAAATGTCAAACTTCCTACTGCACCTCCTCTGAGGTACTCTGCCTTTCCTCTCCTTCCCCAAGAAGCTCATTGTCACCCAGGCTCTGGTTCTTTCCAGGCTGGATTACTGTAACAGCCTCTTTCTAAATCTTCCTGCCTCTACTCTCCACCCTTTAGAACTAATCCAGAAGATGACTGTGAGACTTTTCCTTGGCCTCAAGCCCTGGGATCGTATCTCTCCATCCCTGAAACTCCTTCATTGGCTCCCAGTGGATACAAGGATTACATTCAAAACCCTCTGCATTGTCCCCAAGGATTTCTGGGGCCTGGGTCCAAAATACCTTCAACGATCCCTCTGTAAATACCTCCCCTCTCAATCTCTTTGTTCCTCTACCTCGAACTCCCTCAGGGTCAGTCGTTTTTCAAAGAAACAAGCTGGGGGTAGATTTATGTCTTCGGTTGGAGAGCGTCCCTGCCACTTTGAAACTTGAGGAGAACCATCTCCGGTTCCGGAAGCATCTCAAGACCTTCCTCTTTGCTTCTGCCTTCGCCCCCCCCTCAGCCCTTATTAAACCGTAATCATAAGTGCCGCCTTATTATGAATATTGGCCTAAGCCCATTCGCGTTACGAAGAAAACCGTGTTGCAAAGTTCCAATTTTGGGTTAACTTTGCCGCCATTTTAAGACTTGTCTGCCATTTTGATTTCAACTCATGTTTCATGTTCTAAAATGGTGGACTGTGTTTTCGATTTACAATCGAGCTGAGCGACCTTTGAGTTTCCTTAATGTTTAGGTTGACAGAGAGCCGACTGTTTAACCTACGCAAAGAAACCTTGCACTTCATACGAACTGTCATTGAAGTGTTGTCTATGCTCACAAGCCTCATCCTTGTATAAACACCGAAACAATGAAGAGTAAACTTCGATCGTATGTTTTAGCTGAACTGCATTGTAGTGGCTATTGGAAAAAGGCTTACTGTAGATTCGAGAACCAATAGTTCCATTGAATGTTCATGGACATGTAAATCTGTTTTAATCCTTTGAATAACATTGTAACATCTGTCATGTGAACTAGGCACGAACTCTAGCCCACAAATTATTAACATGGAGAGAGGCTGGACAATATTGTAAAAAACATAAAAATATGTCTGTATTTAGATGTCCAGCATTCTCTCTCCTCACTGTGTTGGCTGGTACACACTGTGAGGTGTTGGGAGCCAGATAGCTATCTGTTTTGCTTTGTAAACTGTACAGTAATAAAAGATACTTGTATATTTTCAGCCTGTGATTGGTGTATTTCACTTGTGGTACTCAGCCTCGATATTTCTCTGGTGTTTCAGATGGCGCCCGAATAGGGACCCTCAAGATTGATGCCACCTCGTTGAAGAGAAGATGCGGCTATCGGACCGGGATCGGACGGTGAGAAAAAGGGGGCCCCTCTGTATGAGACGCGATACCTTGACAGTACTGCACAATCCAATCACTGGACAGTGAGCAGTCCAAGAAGGCATCTTGACATGGGTCCATATATCGAGGCGGGCAGTTTTGCCGAAATCACCAACCATGAGGCTCCTTAGTCCTTTGTAATCCGATCGGACCTCCTCAGTCCTTTGTAATCAGGTGAGTCGTGCCCCGATTCCTAAGTATCCTGATATTTGGTTGCAGTTTTGTACTCATCAGCACAAACAACGCCAGGTAACACCAGTGATCTGACATGCCTGGGAAATTGTCTGCCTGTTTCAGAGGTTTATTCCACAGAGACAGACAATCTTTGAAATTTGGCTAAACCCGCGCCACAGGAGGGGTCATCGGCATGTACTATGTACTGCAAGTACGGCATTGGTAGTATAGTATTCAACGATATTTGGCGCAGACAAACTAGACATGCTTCCGAATTTCAGTGGCCAGTCAATGGTAGTTTTGAGATTGCCCATATAGAGTATTTAGAGTCTATATTGTTAAAGAAAAAAGCTAGACCGGCAGCATTTGATATAATTCAGAATTGGAAAAAAGAAGTTATGCAACAACTTAAGAGTAAAGAGAAGCATGCACGTTGTCATATGTCTAATTCAGAAAAGGCATTATTATATGATCAACAAAAACAGTCAGAGTCTGTTAGAAACATGGACAGGGCTTTTCAACTTGGTGTACAGAAAATATATCTGTCTAAAGATGTTCATGTCTCAGATAAACTAATGGATACGCTAGTAAATGAACATAGGCCTGGTGCCTCTGCACCACCTTCTTATGGACCTCTTCCTGCTGTCTTACCTCTTCCCGCGGTTGTACTTCCTCTTGCAGCTGTTCCTGTTCTTCCTGTTGTTCCTCCACCGCCAGTTGTTGCTCCTCTTCCTATTGTTGTTTCTCCTTCTGTATCTCCACCTTTACCAACTATTACTGTTCCTGTGATTCCGTCTTTGTTGCCAGCGCTAGTGTCTCCACTACCTTTCTTTCCCAAGCGGTTCTGCTCCACTTGTAGCCGGTGAAGAGGCGAGTATTGAATCAAAAGTAGTGACTCGTAGTACAGTTTCTAAAGATAAGAAGAGAGAATTGTATGCATAGGCTAAGAAATGTATAGAGAAAGGTGAAGAATCAGCTGTCTTGGCTACACTTCTTAATCTAGAATGTATTCCCAAACAGAATGTTTTTATTGAAGGGATGGGAATACACTTGGCTGTAATGTGGAATAATTTGAGGGACATGGATGTCCCACAAGGGTTAATGGATTTCAATGTCTTAGCTTATTCAAGGGATACTGCGGAGAAAGTAAATGAGCATGCCAAGAGGGTTTTTGAGTTAAGAAGGGAGTTACAATGGTTACAGAATGATGAAGTAGATGGTGATAGATTGGATGCTTTGTATGTGCAGAAACGGTTCCTTCCTCCTTCTAAAGCAACGAGTAAAGAGACGCGAATTTGCACAAGGGATGCGCTTAGATGGATTTCGGATGTGTCTATATCTTCCATAATAGAATATGATATGTTTAGTCACTATACTTCAGAAATGCAGAAGAAAGTGTTACAGGTAATGGTAGAATACCTGCAGGATGAGTGTATGAAAAAAAAGATTTGTTGTCCCACAGATTTGATGATTTTTTATAAGAGAGCCGTTTCGCCCGATACTGCCTCGATCACTTTAGCACTCGATCTGGCTTTATTGCTTAACAAACGTTCAGAGTTGCCTACTACTGAGTTGCCTATGAGAGAGGTTCCACCGACATTTGTTCCTAAAGTTGAGATTCCAGCTAAAGTTGCAGCAGGTACAGCAGCCACTACCATTGAAGCTCACTATGTATCACAATTTGTTCATGTCCAGTTCTCCAGACAGGAAGTGAACACTATTAAACAGTCGATTCCAGACATTAGGAAAAATCCAACAGGGTTTTATAAAGAAATAGAATCTGTCTTGCATTCGTCCGTTTTCACCTTAGCTGATATAGACGTGTTGTTCCCTGTGATCCTACCTGCTGATTTATGGAAACAGATTAGGACTGTAGATGATCAAGAAGGACTGGGTGACACATGGGTTAACTTGGTGCGGTTAGACGGAGAAAGGAAAGCTGGTGAGAGACCACCGCAAGTGATACTGACTTTGCCAGACAGAATACTAACAAAATTAAAAACTTTGATTCCCGAGAGAAGGATTGTCTGGGACAAACTCACTGCTTGTACCCAAGGGAAATCTGAAGGTGCTACCGAATTCTTTAATAAGTTCGAACAAGTATTTTCAGATTTTAGCGGACAGGATTTAAGCACTTAGTAAGGAAAAAGATAATTTGTGGATACATTTGTGCGTAGATTGTTGCCTGATATCCAATCACAAATCATGACTTGCGAAAGTGCTTGGCAAGCTAAATCACAGACCGAAGTATGAATATGGCTCAATACTACCAAAATAGAGTCAATGATGAAAAAGAGAGGATTGAAAAGAGAAAGGAGGACCCGAAAACCAAAGTATTGTTTCAACAGATGATTAGAGGTACTAGAGGTGGGAGTAAACAGTTTAGAGGCCAGTTTGTTCCACCAGTTGGGTCCTGTACACATGAACCAATGTGCTTATTGCAGACAAGAGGGTCATTGGAGAGCCCAATGCCCGATCCTTCAGCAAAGATCGAATAACACATATGGTATCATGGGTAGACGATCCAGAGGCCGCCCTGGAGTAGGGGGTCCTGGTAGAAGCCAGTTTGCTCAAAATCCTCAGTCAGTCTCGCAAGATAATCAGCAGCCTAGTGTAGATAGCAGAACTATTTTTGATAATCCTATCTTTCTGAAGATCCTGTCTTTGATGATATATTTTTTTGTTAGGTTCGCCCGAAGCAGGGTCTGGAACCAGTATCTATTCCCGCCGATCAGAAAGGGCCCTACCCTGAGATGAAGGTGGGGAATCAGAAACATCTATTTTTGATAGATACAGGAGCAAAGAAATGTTCCATTGATCATTCATGGGTTCCAGATATTCCATTGTCAGGGCAGAATAACGTTTCTGTAGTGTTTTCTGGCATGCCAGTGGTTAGTCCGGTTTCTCAGCCGGTACCGATTTCACTGAAGCCATTCAAGGATCACTGTCCATTTCTTCTAATGACGAATTGTGGTGAGAATGTGTTGGGGTTGATTCTGTTGAAGGAATTAAATGTGGTAATTCATTGTTCTTTGGATGGAGTACGTTTGATGATTTCACCCCAGCAATCTGCTGCCTCACAGTTTTTGACTAGACCTTTACCGCATGAATTAAGTGAAGCTATGACATATTTATGGGTGGTAGACAACAATGATGTTGTTATTTTGCAAATTGAACCAGTTAAACGTTTTTGAAGCCAGGAGCTAAGTTGGCACGTATTCCACAATATAAGATTTCAGTCGGTGGTGAGCAAGCTCTGAAGAGCATAGTTTCTGATTTTGTCCATCGTGGAGTAATCGAGGAAATTGCAGGAAGTTTGTGCAATAGCCCAATTTTACCGGTGTATAGGAAAGGGGATAATGTGATTCCTTTCTGCTTTATTATTGATTTGTGTGCTAGCAATAAGATTGTTGCTCCACAATTCCTAATTGTGCTTGATGTAACCATGATATTAACAATGATCCCAGCTTCTGCTACTCATTTCGGTGTGGTGGATCTTAGGGGGATGCTCGTTTACATTTACTCATGTGCCACAAGGGTACACGGAGAGTCTGAGCATTTATAGTAGGGCTATGAAAGAGCAGTTCGATACACTTGAGCTGTCTTCCACTTGTACATTGTTGCAATACATTGACGATCTTCTCTTAGCTGCAGACTCAGAAGTTGCTTGCAAAGAGGGTACTGTGCTGTTGCTTATTCATCTAGCAGAGCATGGGCATAAAGCTTCACTGAAAAAGTTTCATTATTGTCGGCAGGAAGTCCCCTATCTAGGCTATCTCCTGTCAAAGGAGGGAAGAAGATTGACACCTGAACGGATAAAAATCATCTCTAGCATGTCTGTCCCAAATACACAGAAAGAGGTCAGAGCCTTGATAGGAATGGCTTCTTACTGTAGACAGTAGATCCCTAATTTTTCACTAGTGATAAAACCAATGTTGTCATTGACAAAGAAGGGCATTTCTTTGCCATTACCGAGGATCTTGGAACACCAGAAAGCTTGTGATCTGCTCAAGGCTGCATTGTGTTCAGCACCAGTTTTGGGCACACCAAATTATGACAAGGCCTTTTTGTTATATTGGCATGAATGTGATGGATGTGCATTGGCTGTGTTAACGCAGGAACATGGTGGGAATAATAGACTGTGTGGTTATTTTTCCTCCACTCTTCATCCTGTTGCATGCACTTTGCAGAGATGTTTGAGAGCTGTCGCTGCTGCTGCTGCATCTGTGAAACAATTGGAGTGTATGGTTTTAGGTCACTCTTTAACCGTGATGGTACCCCACTCTGTAAACGTTCTATTAAACAGTACGCAAACGCAACACCTTACTTCCGCACGATTAACAAGATACAAACTGATCCTATTTGCACAGCATATTCAAATTAAGTGGTGTTGCGTATTGAATCCGGCTGAGTTATTGCCTCTTCCAGAAGACATTGCTTGCTGTGACGAAATGTCACATGACTGCCTCTATACTACAGAGCAAGAAACCAAAGGCAGAATTGATTTAAATGATACACCATTGAAAGAACCACAAGGGGAGCTGTTTTGTGATGGCTCCTGCTTCAAACTTCCTGATGGTACATCCACTGCTGCTTATGCCATCACTACATTAAGCACGATTGTGGAAACCAAGAGTATCTTGCATAACTCCGCTCAGGCCGCAGAGATTATCGCATTGACTGAGCTTGTGAACTCTCCGAAGGGCTTAGAGTAAATATATTTACAGATAGCCAGTATGCTTTTGGGGTGGTTCACAACTTCGGTAGACTATGGGCAGAACAAGGCTTCTTGACCTCACATGGAACTAAAATCCAGCATGGTACCTTGTTAGTTCAGCTACTCTCAGCACTTGCGCTTCATACTCAATTAGCAAAGATGAACTGTGCCGCACATCAGAAAGTGACAGACGATGTAGGGAGAGGAAACGCTTTTTCGGACAGGATAGCTAAACAGACTGCTACTGATTCATATGCAGAAATGTATATAATTTAACAAGCCATGAATGCCTTTACAATAGATGAAGGAATTCATTCGATAAAACATATTCAAGCTGATGCCACTCCAAAAGAACTTAAACACTGGGCTAAGTGTTTAGCAAGTTTGGATGAGGAAGGTTGTTGGGTGGACAACCAAAGGAAAAGATGGATGCTACCCATTGCTTATGTCACCGCTATGGTTACGATGGCTCATGGTCCTACTCATATTTGTGCGAAGAAAATTTGTAAATTACTAGAACCTGTTTTGGTAAATGTAAATATCTCAAAGACTGCTGAGCGTTTGGTTCAAAATTGTATGGTATGCTTACAGCATAATGTAGGGAAAGGTACAGCGTCACCGAGGGGTAGTTTTGGTCCACCCTCTGGGCCCTTTGAGGTAATACATTTCGACTTCATCGAAATGGAACGCTGTTACAACTACAAGTATGTTCTGGTAATTATTTGTGCCTTTAGCAAGTGGGTTGAAGCCTTCCCTGTGAAAGATGCCACCGCAATGACAATGGCGAAAACCATGCTTAAGGAATATTTTCCTAGGTTTGGTTTGCCGAGAGTCATCCAGTTGGACAATGGTCCACATTTTATCGCTGCTGTACGTGCAGGATTGCAGATCGATAAATTGTTTCATTCGGCTAGACACGCTCAGAGTGCCGGACTTGTAGAATGCCATAATGGTATTCTAAAGAACAAGCTAGCTAAAGTTTGCGCTAGCAGTAACTTGAAATGGCCAGATGCCTTACCGGTAGTTATGTTGTCCATGTGAACGACCCCACAGACTAGAACTGGACTCTCCCCTCATGAAATTGTGATGGGGAGCCCAGCTAATATTTGGAACTTACCTAAACCCAAAATACTGAAAGATGTGGAGCATTTGCTTCTTGCTGAATACTGTGACCAGTTAACTCAAAATTGTATTTGATTTATCAACAGGGGCGAGAAGCCAACCCAGTTAAATACAAGGGGCCAGGTGCTCACCAAAATTTCAGCCTCGCACCGCTTTGGAGAGGACCGTTCCAGGTCCTTTTGGCCACACAGAACGCTGTACAAGTAGCAGGAAAGCAACACTGGATACACGTGACACATGTCAAGAAAATAACGTTTCCATTGCCACTAGACGAAGATGAAAAGAAGGAAACTATTTCTTCTGCTTCACATGAGAATCCTGTCTTGAACAACACCAAGGGTGTCTCAGAGATTCTTCCTGAGCCTGTGGGGCCTGGGGAGACTGCTGCTTTGTCTTTGAATTCTCCTTTGGATCTTTCTGCACCCTTGAGCAATCTTGCCTCTGTTTCACCACTTTCATCAGGAAGCACCAACACTTTGTTTTCAGATCACACTGTACCTGGAGCCTTAAGGTACGATCTGCATCCACGGCACTAGACTTACAGCACAGCTGTGCCTGCGAGGAATCACTGTTGAGCTCTTCTCTTGCCACTCTCTCACTGAAACATAAGTGGCCGGGACCGGCAAAGTTACCTTCAAGCAGATAAGCCATGTGGTCAGGAGATCACCAACTAACAAACTAAGGAGCCTGTCGCAGAAACCTTTCGAAACGAACTTTGAGGAACAATGCCCGTCGCTAACTCTACTCGTATGAAGCAACCAATCGATTTTGTTGATAACAAAGACTTTGAGCATCGAAAATCATGGTCCTTGAGGACTTACTGTTTTCTTGTAATAATGTTAACTAGTCTAACAGTTGTATGTGCATTTCGGTTTTGGTAGATTGAGGGGGTGTGTCCACTTGAGACTTTGTTACCTACCAAGAGTGTTCCCACTATGTCTTCACCTTTCGTGCATCTCACACCCTACCTTCTAGGGATTTCCAACATAGACAGAGTTACCACAATAATACACTTCTATTAATTATGAATGCGACCCATGCGATTTTGAATAGAACAAATTGCTGGATATGTTTGCATTTGCCACAGCATGGGGAAAAAGGGTTGTGCTGGTATATTAATCTTCTTCCTTTCACTGCTGCATGCTACGCCTCTCTAAGGGCACTATTCTTTGGAACGATAGCATCGCTTGGAACTTTGATGGAACTCATTTGAACGAATTTAAAAGGTATGTCCTGACACCTCTGGGATGTTCCCTTTTTGCAAATAGGAGCAAACTCAATGTTGCTTCTATTAGGCCATCCGATAGATTTTCTAGACCTTTCCAATCGTTGATTTCTTTTAAGATTTCTCCCGTAGACAACCGGGATGCCATGCCTCCTTCTTACACTATCAATCATTGCCCCAACTCTGTTTCCTTCTGCATACAAAGGGATGATTCTCAGTCAATGGGTACTTTTGAGGGTTGTACCAATATTGAAAATCTGACTAGTGAGGACAGACCTTTGTATGTAGGTGATCCTGTTTATTTTGTCTGTGGTGATGAAGCTTATCCGTGGCTACCTACAGATTGGTAGGGTACCTGTTATTTGGGTATCTTGCTATCAGGGGTATTTGTAGGCAGCACCTCTGAGGTCTCTAGAGCTCGTCCAAGGCGGGACGAGAATTGTGATACTCCTTCACAGGCCATGGGTGATGTAGCGAAATGCTTTGTGCCATTTTGGGGAGAGATCGTGAACTCCGAGGATATTAGGAGATTGGCAAGAGTATTGGAGAGAACCATCAACAGAACTTCTGATATACAATACAATATGACGCTGGAACAGAAAGCAATTAGATTAGTAGCTATACAGAACAGGATGTGTTAAGACGTCATTCTAGCTGAACATGGTGGAATATGTAAATTGGTGGGATCTGCTTGTTGTGTTTTTGTGTCTGACTCCTCCCCTACCATTTTCAGGGCAATACAAAATCTGCACGTCCTAAGTACAGAAGTACATGTTCCCGAGGGAAATTGGGATCTTAGTGCTTGGTTCTGGGACTTTCTACGGTCTTGGGGATGGAAGCTCTTTTCAGTCTTAGTGGTAATCCTTGGTATTCTATTCTTCTGTTGTTCTTGCATACAATGTCTTTCTGCCATATATTCGATGTTAGGGGGATGTTTTGCGCAAACTATAGGTACATCGGGACCAAAAATACATGCACCTGAGAAAATGACTAATGTTTTTGTAATGAAGGATATCACTGTCAAGGATCTAATGACGATTGATATATCTGAAGAATGTGATTCAGGATGTATGGACATTGAGACATGGGGTTTTGAGGAAAGCGAATAGTTGAGTAAAGCTCTTGGCTTAGGCCAAAAGGAGGGCTTGTTAAACCGTAATCATATAGTGCCTTCTTATTATGAATATTGGCCTAAACCCATTCGTATTACGAAGAAAACCACGTTGCAAGGATCTGATTTTTGGGTTAACTTCGCCGCCATTTTAAGACTTGTGCGCCATTTTGATTTCAACTCATGTTTCATGTTCTAAAATGGTGGACTGTGTTTTTGATTTGCAGTCGAGCTGAGCGACCTTTGAGTTTCGTTAATGTTTAGGTTGACCTAGAGTCGACTGTTTAACCTATGCAAAGAAACCTTGTGCTTCATACGAACTGTCATTCAAGTGTTGTCTGCGCTCACAAGCCTCATCCTTGCATAAACACCGAAACAATGAAGAGTAAACTTCAATCATATGTTTTAGTAAGAACTTCATTGTAGTGGCTTTTGGAATAAGGCTTACTGTAGATTCGAGAACCAATAGTTCCATTGAATGTTCATGGAAATGTAAATCTGTTTTAATCCTTTGTATAACTTTGTAGCTAGGTACAAACTCTAGCCCGCAAATTATTAACGTGGAGAGAGGCTGGATAATATTGTAAAATTCATATATATATGCCTGTATTTAGATGTCCAGCACTCTCTCTCCTCACTGTGTCGGCTGGCACACACTGTGAGGTGTTGGGAGCCAGATAGCTATCTGTTTTGCTTTGTAAACTGGACAGTAATAAAAGATACTTACATCTTTTCATCCTGTGATTGCTGTATTTCATTTGTGGTGCTCAGCCTCGATATTTCTTTGGTCTTTCACCCTGCTTATCAGTTTCTCTCTAGGCACTGTGCACCTGACCACCCTCTGTCCTCCGGGTCCAGGTAGCTGCTCACCCTGACACCCTCCTGCACTGCCTCCAGGACACCCCTTGCACTGGGGTCTGTATCTGTACCCATATAGTCCCCCAACCCCTCTTTTCTTTCTGCACTTATCAGACATACTCTGCTGCCTTAAACACAGCACTTGCTGGCTGCACTACCACCGTTTATTGCCTTTATTATTTATTTATTTTATTAAATATTAATTTCCGGTTTCTTCTCTGCCCCGCATTTTCCACTTCTCCCCCCTTCCATGCACTTTTCCCCTTTCCCTTTCCCATGCACTTGCGTGTTCTCAATGTTACTAGGCCTAGTAAGATCATTGTTTTGTTCTCCCCTGTTACTTTCCCTTGCCTTGTCACGCTCTGAAACACTTGTGTACGAGCGCAATATAAATAAAATATCATATCATATAACTTTATTCCACCCCAGCCCCACCCTTTCCAGGCCAGCTTTTGGCCACCAAATAACCCGAAATGTGTTTTCTAGACTTTTTTCTCACTGGGCTGTTCGCGGTAAGCTGCGATGTCTGCAGACAGCACCTGCAAACCTTTTTTTCACCTATAAAACAGCTCCATATCAACAGTATTGCACTCCCCCACTCTTTCCAGGCCCTCTGTCAGCCACCAAATAACTCCAGAAGTGTTTTCCACACTTTTTCCTCACCATGCTGTTGGCAAACACCGGCTGATGTCCGCAGATTCAACATGGCGACAGTTCCAAAAAATATGACCCAGTTCATGTTTTTAAAAATTAAATCATCAGTGCGTATGTCGTCTGCGGATGTCATGCCGCTCCCTGATTGGTCCAGACCTGTCCGTGGACTCCGAATCAGGAAATTAGTCTGCAAACCATTCCCTGATATCACACATTTATTTTTACCCATTTATTTTCTATTTTTTTAAAAAAAATACAGAAGGAATTTTGCCAAATTTACAAAAGCATGCTTTCAGAACCAAGCCACCGCTCCTAGCGTACATTTGGTAAAAATCTGTGCAGTGATTTGGGTTGTAGGTGTGAGTAACCACACCAAACTTAACAAAATCATTCTGTGGTGCCATATACTTTTTTTTGCAAAGTTTGGTGAGGATTCATCAGGGGGTGGGGGAGCTCAGTTACAAGCTGCCCAAAACGTGTTGTTTCTATGAGTTGAGCAACTTAACCATAACTACTGCGGGTACAAGAAATGTTTTGGTCATGGATGGAAGGTTGATGCAAACTCTTCTCAATGAACAATGCAATAAACACCACTGCAGCACTCCTCAGGACACTCGGCGAGGCACAGGAAAGCAGGTTACAAGGATGGCCACCATTGCACGGTGACACCAGGCATCACGATTGTCGCAGTTGAAGAAATCCTCCTATGTCAGGACCCGTTAATGGTAGGGAGCTGAAATATCACAGGGAGACCTCTTGTTGCACAAGCTGAAGACTCCTGCAGTTCCGGCTGAAACAATGGCGCTTCTATCACGGTCACCCAATATGGAGCTGGTCAGTCCACTGTATGGTTCAGGGACATTTCCTAATGCTCCAACTTGTGGGTACCAGGCAACACTGGGACCACTTGTTCCCAATGGTCCAAAGGATCGAAGGATCAACAAGGGTCTTTAAAGGTCAGTAGCCAGACAAGGCTTCAATGGGACTCGAGCCAGAATCAGGGATCATCAACAGGCCTTCCACGGTCTTCACAGCTACAACAGGATACTTGGCTCCTCTTCAGATCTGCTGGAATGGCTGCTGGACACCTCTTCTTATCCCAAAGTCAGGTGAGTGATCAGACTCAGCTCTCCAATGGCAATATCTGCCCAACACATGCACAACATCAGTCGACCTATCAGGGACCACAGTGGGTTTCAGGCAAGCATGCACATCAGATGTCACGAAGTCCAGATCCAACGCGTAGGAGCAACATTATACCAACCACCCCCACTAAGGTCACGGAGCCCGCAAGTCGAAGCATACACGGGTTTCCTGGACCAGAGCAAGGAAGGAGGGTTAGGGTCTCGATGGTTGTATAGGTAGTTAGGTAAACCGGATTGAGGGTAAGGTAGAGGTTATGGGCAGGACAGGGGGAACATAGGGAAAGGTTGATTGCTGCACACTTTTGTTCAGGTGTCCTCAGCCCTTACTAGCTATTCTTCACATAAGCACCAATTAGCACATGAGCTCAACCCTCAACTATCTAGCCCTATGTCAGCAGACCAGTACACAGTTGTAAGAAAATACGTTTTTGCATGCAAACTTAGCTCTGGTCTTTAGAGTCCTGTCCATGAAGGGCGGCAGAGTTCTTTGGCACGTCTGTGAGATTCTCTCAGTAATGGTCCAAGCTAAAAGAAATGACAAGCATTAAAATGTGCCCTTCAGGGTCGTCAGCATTCACACCATGCCACGCTCACACACATACAGGTTTTGTTTCCTTCTCAAGGCGTGGATTGCTCAAGGTTAATGCGCCCAAAGAACAGTGGTATACACCAAGGTGCACAACAAGTAACAAGTGGTCTTCCTGCAGGCCCCTGTAGGCGTAACTGTAGCTTTCACCGAGTTCTCACGAGCGGTCTTCCCCCATACCTTCGTAAACACGTGCGTGTTTAAAACATGGATGAGTATCACTGGTGTTTTCACCTCGTGGGTCTTTCTTGGGCTCCAGGAGGCAGAAACACTCCAACAACAACACGGACCCCTGTGCGGGTTAATTTCCCCAATATATACTTCCCGCGCGCAATGGCGCCGAAGTTTTGCCCACTTAGCTTTTACTTGAAGGTGAAGGGGCTCTGGTTGGGCAAACTATGGCCCCCTGCACTTTCCCATTGATCCCCTTAGGTTCTGGCACGAACAGGTTCTTATCATGCTGAAGCGAGGGGCCGGGCTGCTGCTCGGGTGGGGCTGGGCCCCTCGTGTGTGATTTTGCTGGAGCTCCGGTGCGCACATCTTCTCGCTGTGGAGTCTCGAGCGCAAACCCTGTGCCTGGGACTCTGAGCATGCGCGTTGGGGTGCCATGCCCGTCCTGGCTCCTGATTGGCCTGGGCTGGCCCGAGGCATGCGGGGGTTGTAGTTATCATAAAAGGAAATGTCCTGACCTGGCAAGGCAGGAAGAAGGCCAAAGAATAA
This sequence comes from Ambystoma mexicanum, assembly GCF_040938575.1. Lineage (NCBI taxonomy): Eukaryota > Metazoa > Chordata > Amphibia > Caudata > Ambystomatidae > Ambystoma > Ambystoma mexicanum. Next base: position 1,243,450,621 of record NC_090930.1, on the reverse strand, counting down.
GATGGCCAAGGGACAAAAAAAAAGGTTTGTGGCACGCCCATGTTTGGACACTAGCCACTGTTAGTAGCCAAACACGGTAAGGCTAACAAAAAGTATTGTAAAGAGTAAGAAAAAGTAACTGCTGCCACCAGTTTGTCCTTAGTCACACCTTAGGTAACCAAAACAAAATCCCTTTGAATGTAGTGTAGGGTCATACAAAAGAAGCCCCATTGCTCTTCATTGTAAGATGCATTGTGCAATGATAAAAGGTTACCAGAAAAAGTAACAAAGACAAATGACTAAGGGAAACAGTTTCCCCTTTACTGACAGCCTGAAAGACTAGTCGGTTTCCACATAACATGTGAGCAAATGCCCAGTGGAGTGAAGTTAAAGGCTTCACTTCACTGTAAAAAGTCAGGTCAGTGTAAAACACAAACGCAAAAGGTTTGGGGGTCCACAGAATATGGAGGCAAAGTTTCTAAAAGTTAAAGCTAGCCTAAGACGTGCCAACAGCGTAGCAGCCAAATGGGCTGGTGTGAAGGATTGTCATCTGGTAAGGGTGTAGAAGCCCTATCTTTTTTATTTGTATTAAAAAATAAAATGATGTGGGTAATCCATCTCAAAATGGGTGGTCTGCCAATCAAATCCACTTTCAAAAGATTGCCATGTCAAAAGCATAGTGAACACATGTGCCCTGCTGCATCAATTTCCTGATCTGTAGCTCCTGGTCCTCAGTGGCAAAACCCTGCAACTCTGATACAATAATTGTGGGTCTAGCCATCTGGGGACAAGGTAATCTCTAATAATAAGCCATACTTCGGTTGTGGTTTGGTGAGTAATAGTACACACAATCATTAAAGTCACATCCGATTTGAATCATACTCATGCCAACAACATGAGCCCATCTCACCAATCAGAAGCATGTGTGGATTCATTGCCAGTCTGCCTATCTTAGCTTCAGCAAGCAAGACAAAAGGCAGGAAATCTGTCTCTAGTTTACACTCTGGGAGGTTGTGAAAAACCTCTATCCAGACACCCTCGGGAGGGAACCATGCTTCAAAGTAGCACACCAATGACAGGACAGACAATCTCACATCAGGGTCATTCATACAAAAGGGCATTTGTAGCTGCAGGCTTGGGAAGTGGGTGGAGTTAAAATAATCAGACAGAGGAGAAGGGACTGAACCAAGGTTTCCCTCTATTGTTTTTCCGTGTTTCTCTTTCCTTCCTATCTTCTCCAGTTCTTGCAGAGAAGTACACTTTAGGCATGATGTAAGAAGGACAAAGCTACTTTTCACACTGACAGAGAATAAATCCTTTAAGCTTCCTGTGAGCTTTATAAGGCAGGAGTCTCCCACTCCTTATTTGATTCATGTTGCACTTTCATCAAGATAAGAAGAATCCGTTGGTCATTTATTGTGGGTGCAGTCCATTACAAAGTCCTCTTGTTGTAAGGTAAAGATAGAGTGATTCCAAGGCAGAGGCGAGCTCTGAACTTTATCTATCCCCAGGGAACTATTGGGGTGATTGCTGTCGGACCATTGCATACACTCTGCCAGATGCACTGGTACTCATTCCCCTCACAGAAGGTGAAGGGCCTCTAAGGTGCCAGCCAAGCACCATGGCCTTGGAGAGAAGGGTACATGGAATCACCTTGACCTAGAGCTCCTGGATTGGTACTTACAGCACTTACAGTACAGGAGTATTGGACCCATTATCATACAGCTTCAAACAACATTTGAATCACATTTGACACCCTTGAAACTGACAAAGACACCTCTGTGAAGCTTCAAACTGCATTTAAAGCCATGTCTGATGCCCTTTGAACTGTCAAAGGAACTGCAGTACTGCTTTGGCACACTGTTCACATCTTTCAACTGTTGCTGCAACCTTCAAATTGGTTAGACCTGCAAGGATGGACACAACATAGAAGCTTGGTTTGATGGTGTTAGACCTCTTAAGAATCAGGATAAATTACTGTTGAGAGGGCCTGTCCCGCAGGTGCACTTTTGGGACAATTTTCTCAGATTCATATCATTTTAAAAGAGCCACTGTTGCAATTTCCTGTTCATCACCCCCTCCTATCATACCCTGAATGTCTGCTTATCCATGTCCTGCATTACTGTGCTCCATTTACCAGGGTGAGCATGTGCTTATAATGTTATTGTCAGTCATTTGCATATTGATGTGTTTAAATAAAGCATACTTATTTGTATAGAACCTTTTTGGACATTCTTTTATTTTGGACTCTTGTGCTATTGTTGTTTGGGTTGTTACTATTATCTCATTTATATGCCTCTTAAGTGTACAGCCAGCCCTCAGTCCTCATTACCACAAAAGGCAAAAGAGCCTTGCCTTTTATAAAGAAGGCGGATTACATAAATCAGATGAAAAAGCACTATGAATTTAAACAAAATTATAGATTAGAGACATATTTTTCAATCTTAATATGTCGTAAATGCGCGAGAGTTAATTACTGCCCATTTAAAAACACCAAAATTTGTGCAAGTTAATTACTGTGCTCTTTATAAAATATCTGTCAGTTAATGCGATATCCTTTGTGTATGTATTGTCCAGGTATACAGTTAGCTTCAAATATGAGAAAACTGCACACATAGTTCAATAAATATTGACTAACACGGCTCTACTATGCGAAAGCTGCTTTATGAAATCCGTAGATAACTACAAACACAAAGAAAGGACACCAGCCACTATAAATACTACTATTTCAAGATGGCGGCCACGACTCACTTTGGATTAGATACGAGACGGGCACCTGCGTGTACATGAACCCCTTGGACATACTCTAAACCTTTGAACTAGGTAATTAATTTACCTAAACCAATTTGATATAAAATGAGATTATTGTGAGAATACAAGCAATAAAAGCTGACTTTAATTGTTTTTATCTTTAATACCAACAGCTACAGTTTGAATGTGACAAGTCTGATGTTGGAAACGCCACACAAGAACAAAGACTCAAAATCATTATTGTTAACATCCTCTGTCTTTACTGTATTATCTTTAATAACAGCGACATACCTCCTGAAGAAAGTTCCTTATTAGTACACGAAAACTGAAACATGTTGAGTTCTCACTTCTAGATTAGAAATCTCTAGACTGTCGATACACTATAAGAATAAGAGCTAAGAGAGGTGTAAATCGGCTAACTACCCCTGTACCCCTCTATAGATTCCCTCGACACTCACTAATAACGTGTCACCTAACTCTTCATATAGGTCCATATGTCATGACTACAAGGTCAGGTTTTAGACAGTGTTTTAGCCTTTATAATAATGCAGCGAAAGTAATGAGACTTTCGTTTTTACTACACAAATTGTGTTTTTGTCTAACAAGTTGTTATTAATAAAAAATGTATTTTTTGATTATGTGACAATCCCAGCTCTGATCTAATTATTACTGTAAGCTGCTGGTATATGCTAACTATCTCTAATGTCAAGAAGTTTACCTCACCTGATAAAAGGTAGAGCAACTACTTTAGTAGTATCATTGGGATTCCCTCCTTTTTGTTAATTGTTTTACTAATAACGGAAAACATTATTAATATGTATATTTACATGAAACATAAGTGTCTGTATTTTTGGGGTCATTGGCAATTCAGAAAGACATACTTTATCAATGTGTCATGTTGCGATTATGAAATATGATTTTAAAATCAAAGGTTTCAAAGCACAAAGCCCTCAGCTTTTTACATATTCCAAAATATGCTCACCCAATGAGGTTTGGGGGGTAAATGCACTGGGAGTGTCTGACTATTTAGCAATCCAATGAAACATGTTGACCAGTGGTTTGAGGGCATAATGAAACAGTGTGAGAAAAAATGTATTATAAAAGAAAAAACACACAGGAAAGCCGACAAGAAGGGGAAGACATTTTCCAAATGATGAGTGCTGATGTCGTATAATATCTGGGGATGCAAGGGTCAATGAGGGAGTCTGAAGCAGATTCACCTGAGGCAGACATACTTTATTGGAAAAGTAAGACAAGGACTAGGAGAGGCATATGGGCAGGGAATTTCCTAGGAACACTTGAGACTCCCAGCTGTCTCTGTTCCTTAAATAATTATTTTAAAGGGAAAATGAAAACACCCCAAGTGTAATTTGACACAGGCCCTCCAGAACCTTTTGGCTGCTAAGTCCAGGGAGTGGGAATATTGGGCAAATAATTGTCACTGGGCCTGGAAGCACATTCCAATTAGAATTCCAATTAGAATTTTTTTATATTTCTTTGTCCACTGAAACAGTGCCTTCTCACTTTATTCAGTATATGTAAAGGCAGGTTAGATTTGTTTAATGATATAACATATAGCTAGCTTTTTTGCACAGATCGCAGGGGCTAATACATTATTGCCATTGACAATATGGACAAGGACATGCCTCAGGCTCAAAAGTAATATCACTATGTGTTCTATTTGGCAATTGTTTAAAAAAAATGCTGAACAGTGTAACTCAAAATTTGTGAAAGCATGCTTTTAGGACGAGGCCACCACTACTTGCAAAAATGGGGTGATTGTCCATGCAGCAGTTCGGGCTGTAGGCCGAAAACACCTAGGTTTTTAATGCAAGTCTGTCGGGATTTCACAAATGTTGCAACCCCCTGGAACTTTTCCTTCCTTGACAAAATGGCAGGTCTAACATTTGTTCATAAAGTTTACTACGGAGGTTAAACATGGATGTCCTTGAATATTTGACAAGTTCATGAACACCACATCAATGTCCCAGAACATCTAAGATGTTTTCAAACAACAGAAATAATCAACACAGTGTTTGCACTTTTCTAGACATATTCAACACCATTATCACAACTCCTCACCTCCCAGAGGTTGCTTCACATGTAAGAAATGTGCAATGTTTTGTTTTTAAATATTTTCTCACCATGCTGTTTGCGGAATACAAATACCATGTGCAAATCCAACAGGGTGTCCTTTATAATATATTTGATTTCCACATGATTCTCAATTGACCACTGAAACAGTGAAAATCCGTTGGGCTGTATCTATGACAGGATTGGTTTTTTTTAAAATCTAAGTAGGAACCCCCATATCACGTTTTCTCCCTTCCACAAAACATAGCAAAATAAGCCTTAATAATTGTTATGGAGTTGCAGAAAATAATAGCTAGTATTAACTGTTAAGGCCTTCTATGAAAAATGGCCATCATATCCTTTGGAGGCACACATATTATATGGATGAAAACTCACAACAAGTCAGGACTGACTTTGATGCAAGCTTCCTATGTACATGAGACGTTCTGAAGACGTGCAATATGTACATATACAACATGGAAAACTCATATACGCCACCTACACATATAAAAACTCATATCAAGATGGACCTCACTTTAATGTGGGTTCCCATACATATACTAGGAGTCTACGACATGTCAGATGTCTTGACCCACGTTTGAATTATTAGGCTACAACATTTGGTGCTGTGAGCTTAGAAAATCCAAGATGGCTGAAAAGCCCACATTCGCGCAGAATCCAGGAAAACCGTGCAGTTTTGTGCACAACAAAATGGTCGCCTGACCTGCCACCCACCAGTGCAAGCGTGATGGGCCAGAAGCGCCATGAGTGAAACGTGGTGCCAAAGGAAAAACAGCAGTGCCTGCTAGCTCAAAAAAGCGCTTCGAAATCACATTTATTTCTCTGAAATGCAAGCTAAAAATGCCTATTTTAAACATTGCAAGATATTCAAAAATCTCACTGAACACCAGCAGACATTTGGCAGAATGTAGTCTTGTGTGCATACAAAATCTGGAAAGATAAAGAGCCTAAAGCAATGTTTATAACAAAACTGGCTGTGCTGTGGATGTCAGCAGCTTAAGTGAAACTGGATTTAAAACCACTAAAATCGAAATGTTTAAAATAAATGAGTGACCTACTTTTGAGTGTCACATAGGTTGCAACTGTTTAAATGTCATAGTTTTGAACTTAGAATCAGCGTTCTAGCTGCATGTGTAAAAATTGTAAGTTTGATTTGAATGAAGAAAACTGGAACAAAAGTGACATTTAGCTGAAGCCTGGCTTGAAGAGATTGAATTCTGCCCAGCAACTACCCCGACAGGAGTTGAAACTTGCCCAGCAACTGCATTCACAGGCCTGGCCTGCATTCTGCTGCCCCCGCCAAAAGGAGATTACACCTCTCTGATTGAATTAGGGGTGGGGTACCTGGGGCTGCAGGAAACAGAACAATGAGCTTCACTTGGCTCAGGCAAATGCTAATCAAGGGGTCGTAAATGGCTTCCTCTTGGAGGAAACTGGGAGGAGCAGTGCCTCTTTGAGCAAGCTGAGCTTGGAGGAAGTGGACAAACCAGAAATTCCACCATGTGCTTTGGGAAACCACACCCCTCTGGGCCAGAGCATAATTTTAAAAAGATAGATAATTCATAGTACGAAATTGTCAAAATGATATAATAATATAATTTATTCTTGTGATTTTTCTGTGCACATTTTAAGAGGTGTTAGGACTCTGTGGTATGTTCTGGGGGTAGTAGCAGAAAATAAGGTATTACTCCAAATGTCTGTATGTTAAAAATCTGACACTTTATCATCTGATGGCCATATTCCTTGCGCATGTTTGTGTAAATTCTGGAAAAGTTTAGAGGTTGTGTTCAGGATGAAAAGGGCAGAATTCTGTCCGAAGTGGACACGACATCTTACAAAGACAGGGATCGGATGAGTTGGTGCTACAGAAAATACGTTAACTGGACATATAATATTAGAAAAATTGTACATAGATAAATACGTATTTGGATCAAAAATAGATGTGTGTGCAAATTGTCATGGGGAGGATCCTCTGACCCATAAACCTACCTCATCACGATGACACTTCATTTCTTCCCCAATCAGAGGACTGTAGATTCTCTCACCTATCAGGATCCTCAGAGGGTTGGGCATAGAAAGTCAGCCTTCCCACCCACTTTCAAAAGACATAAAAGGAGTCATTGAGACCCAGGTAGAGAAATTCACTTTTCCATTTAAAACTGATTTCTTGCGAAGCATTTTGCTGGACCAGACAATCTCCAGAGACCAGAACTTAGAATCCAGACTTCATAACTTGTAGCAGAGAGGCCTAGTCCAAAAGCTGAATCCTTCTCAGCAGGCCTCAGAATCCAGCAACCTAACCAAACTATTCAACAGCCATGCGAGCTGTTTGATTCTGGCTAGAACCCTGTGCCAGAACCCAGAAAGCAGTGCTGTATCCAGACCCACTTGATCCAGTTCCAGAAGACCAGACTAGACCAGACCCAGACCAGACCGCTGTGCAGTGCCAAGAACTTTTGCCAAAACCAGAGATCCAGAAGAGCAGAGCTGACCCAGATAGCTGTGACTTCAGAACCAACCTCCCGGAGTCCAGTCCAAACCTGTTGACCAGATCGGTGACAAAGTCGCATTCCTTCCAAATTTATAGTGTGAGTACCCAGCCAGAACTGTGCACAGTCATCTATTAGTTTAAAATAAGCTTATCCCATCCAATTCAACCTGCCCAGAACTGCATTAGAAATCGCGTGTTCATTCTGTGACTTTAAACCTGTGAAAGTGTCATTTGCCATACTGAATCATTACTTTATTTCTGAAAATCTACTTCCACAAAATTGTCCGTATCCTTGGAACCGCATATGGTAAGAACAAGATTTAACTTTCATCTTAAAGCTAGGATCCTCAGCTTTCCAACAAGCCCTAAACTTTCTACTCTTCATAGTTTTTCCGTAATCGCGCTCAACGCATTTGGAAAAAGTACCGCAAATTGCAACTAGCTCATTTCACCACTTGTAAAAAAATAGCTGCTTTTGCTTTGCAACTGCTGAAATCCATTTTCAACTTGATAATCCCTCATAAATCACTGATAGTGTTGACCTGAACCAATCAAAGTAGCTGTTACCTACCCTGAATCTCCTATAGGGAATTAAAACAATTTTTAGCATATTTTCACTTCTTTGCAAATCACATTTAAAGTATTTTTGCCTGTGTTTTAAAATCATCCCTGTGCTCTAAGCTTGCTAGGGGGGAACTGAATTGGTGTTGCATGTGATGGTAATCCTGAAAATTGTGCTCTTCTTCCATCTCTTTATACTGCATAGGGGGGGAGTGAATTGCCACAAGGGGAAAAGTGATTATATTCTCTCTTGTTGAAACCATATCAGTTTATTTCTGTGCTGCATTCTTTCCCTCATTGTTTTTCCTTGAAACCATAAAAGCATTCTCAGCTACATTATCCTTTCTATACCAACTCCTAAGTGATTACAAAAGTGTGCCAGTGTAATACTATCCATTGTTGATCAACATTATATTCATAAGTGTGCTATCAAACATTAATTTATTATAAAAGTGTGATAATTTGTAAATAAATCTTTTAATTTGCAAAACAAACCTACTTCTTGACTCAGTGAGGTCAGGGGCATTCAAAGAGAGGGGCGTTATACAAGGGTTTATCATCCAGATCCATGAACTTGTCATAAAAATATATAAATAAGGGCTTCTGTTGGGCATCCCAGACTTGGCATTGACTTAGTTGGAGTGCTGAATTGAGGTCACTTAACAGACATGCGCAGAATTAATGTTTATCTTCTATGTAAACTGTTAACATATGTGTTGGAGATGTCCTTCTTGTACCTGCACAGTACTATATGTAGAAAATGTAATTTGCATTCACGTATGAAATGTAAAACTTGGATGCTCATATAAAAAAGAAAACTCACATCAAAGTCAAATATCACTTTAATGTGAGTTATCATACTTTATGAGGTGTACAGGACAAATTGATTTGATATAATTTACAACAAACACTTGTACACTACTTAAATGCCAAATACTCACATGTCACATGCTTATACACCAGACATGCTTACACATTGCACAATACACTTGTATGCCAGACACTATTACGACACTCTTATGCCAAAAAATATGATTCCACATACTCTTTCATCACACGATTGCATACCTTACGTACTCCTACAGCACATGTTCTTGCATGTCATACTCACTTATGGCACACACAAAGAGCACATACTCATACATCATGTTCACTTACACCATAACTCGTACATCAAACTCTCTTAAGTCACATTACAGTCTTGTGCCACATGCTCTTACACCACATGCTCTTACAACATGAAACCTAGACCATGCACACTTACACTGCACACTCACACGATATACATTCACACAACAGGAACTCAAACAAATGCACTCACGCAGCATACACTAACATATGATGCACACATACCTAATACACTTGACAATCACATGGCAGAAACTCATATGACACACGCTCACATACCAAACACTCAAACACCATAAATTCGCATTCCAAATGCTAATCATGATAGCTTAAGCCACACACACAAATACCATACACTCATATGCTTTACACTCATACAACATACACGCACATGTTATATACTGATGGAAGCCATACCATCGCAAGCCTTATATTAATATGCCGTAAACACCACATTCATGCCCTAACATTTATATGCCAGATGCTCACCTACCAAACACTCATGCACCACTCTACCATATGCTTATGCCATACAACAGTCATATGCCGTACACACACAAGACATAAACACATATGCCATCCACACATGCAATTGTACTATGCAGTCATACACTGTATGCAGTTCGTTCATAGACCATACACTCATATGCGATACACCCCGATGAGATATATTCAGATAAAACACATATTGGGCATAGGCTCATATGTCATATGCTAATACACTAATATGACATACACTTATGGAACATACACTTGTACTCTAGATTCCATACTCCATAGAAAAAATACAGACATAAAATTGAACAGATATGCTTAAACAAATCATGAAAGTTATCCTAACAAAAAGTAAAGTCTACAAACAGTAGACATAACAATGTAAGGCATAAACATTCACTCCATGCTATTACACATCGAACCTTAACACTCTCTTAAAAGGTTACATGAATACTTTCATTCAAGTGTAGGTGCAGGTTGGATTTGTATTGGTTTATAATGAGTGCTTATAATTTGAGATTCATATTTTACTATGTCTAACTTTTACACTGTTAATAGTATAACAGTGAAAGCTCTGCAGCCGCTCTGATAAAAGACTGTTTTAGGAAATTCTTATTGAATCTACTAACAACTGGGGAAGTCACTGATATTTGGGTGGGATACCATATGGTGATCAGACATGTCATCTACATAGAGTTTATGGAGTAGTGGAACTGTAATAAACATAGTAAATACGTGCCAATGCTAGACAGATATATTTTATTTAGGGATAAGACAGACTACACAATGATGTTTCATTAAGAGCAGCAAGGGCCAGCTATAATGCAATTAGTTGTATCATCGTTCTTTTTATTTAGGTTCTCTGGCACTAGCACATTTTGATTCTAAGAACATACTAAATTCCAATTACTAATTTTTGTAATTATATATTTCACATGTAATATTTTAATGTTCTCCTGTAACAGTCTGTGGGGATTACTTACCGGTAACCATCATTACTTCTAGTGCAACTCATTCTCTTTCCATTACACAACATGAGGTGTCCAACATCCCCAAGAACCCTTCTTCTATATCTTTTCTTTTTCCTCCCTTCTAAGACCCTACCAGCATGATGTGCCTCACTTACATCAACCAAGTTATAGCCCCATTCAACCAGTCAGGAGGGAGAGGCGGGAAAGAAGTACTGGGATGAGGAAGAGTTGGACTAGGAGTAATAAAGATTACCATAAGTAATCCCCACATTCCCACCATATTCCTCTTCCTCATCCCAGTACACATTATTAGGTATACCAAAGGATGTGCTGAATGGGAGCAATAAACATACAAGACACCAAGATCTGCACAGCACATTTCATTATTTTATTGATCTATGTGATGATTGAGAAAAACGAAATTTGAATACAGATTTTTTTAAATGCTTTCACTGCATGTATATGTGGGGGATACCCCCCACAGACCCTTCCCACACCCCCCTTACCTTATTTTTTGCACTAACCCGCCCATCACATATACATGCGGTGAAATGTAGAGTAAAAGGTTCAACATTTTTGCATTCTGAATTTTCTGATACAGTATTTTGGTAAGATACCTTATTTTATCATCCAATACAGAAAGGATTCTGGGATTCGCCTGGTACCAACTTCCAGAACCCCAGCACCAAAGCCACCTACCCCCACCCTGTCAAGATTCAATTGGTAGTGCCACAGAAATGTATTAAGGTCAGCTCATGTGGCCCCCTGCAAATGTCACCAATGAGCCCTACTTGCGCCTCCACCAAGAAAGCAGACTTTGTCCTTGTGGACCTGTGCTGGACTCCAAGGGGGAAGGGACACCAGAGGACTTATAGGCCAAAGAGATAGCATCCCTAATGCATCTGCTAATGGCAGGGACCAAAGCTCTAAAACCAGGCCTAGTACCCCCAAAGGTGACAAACACACCTTCTTCCTTCCTGAAGGAACACACATGTTCCAAATAAATCAAGACCACTTTGCAGACATCTAGGTGGCTCCATGTCACATCTTCCTGGGACGTAGGTTTAGGGAAGAATGCAGGAAGACCTACCTCTTCAAGCATATGTCCAGTGATGGTAAATCCATGATCGAGGAACAATAAATGTAAACTGAAGCCAATTGGGCTGGTAGGGTCTTGCATCCCTGAGGGAGGGGCAGAACGGGAGGGAGGAGAAATGCAAAAAAATAGAAGGGTTCCTTCGGAGGTTGGACACCTCATGTTGTTTGCTGGGACGAGGAAGAGGGACATGGAGGTAATGTACATCGAGAGCTGGCACTGCTTCAAGATTGTAGATGTAAGTAAAGTTCTGGTGTCAACATCGGGAGCTACAATACAGCACAGACCTTCTCCTCCTATTGAGACCCCAGATTTCTCATGGATGTGGTCCTGTGGCATTGGAGACACCACGACTGCCCTCCCTCCAGTTATTAAAATAAAAAAAACAAAATAATTTGGGAGCAGATGGTTCAAAACCTAGGAAACCGCTTGTTGTGGGGGGCCTGCCGTGGACATCCAGCGGGCCCCCGGAGTGCCATGCTCACCAGCACTCGACAGGCCCAGTGCCTGTGGGGGTTGGGGCCTGCCCTGGACATCCGGAAGGCCCCACTAGTGCTATATGGCACCAGCACCATCACGGGTGGGGGCACAGTCAGCCATGCCCCTGACCATGCGGGCCGCTGGCACGAGGGTCCCACAGCATCAGGGCATGCAGGCCTGTGCCTCCACGTGTAGGCCTGCAGCCTACATAAAATGCGACACGGACTCAGTCGTTCCTCTTGGGAGTCTACAGCCGTTCTGTTAGGCTTGTCTGCAGAAGCTCCTTTTATTAGCTTGGTCCATGACACAGTCATGGCCCGTGTTAAAAGGGCAATACACAAGGGGAGGGATACATTCCCTTAAAGGGGCAACATTTGTGGGAGGGTCGCACACCACACCGCTTGTGCTTACCCTGTTGGAGCTTTTAGTTTCTGAGCGCATGCAGGATGGACTGATATTGTTTTTAGAACAGGCACTTTGTTCTCTCCGACCCAACTCTTGCTTGAAGGATAGCAGGCCATATGTTACGAAGGATCGCCATATGTTACGAAGGATCCATTAAAGTACCTAATATCACCAAGCAGGAGTTAGGGTACATCTATTTGTACAGATGATTTAGCAAAACCTGTTTGGCAATTTTAACCTTATATGATATTTTTAAGATTGGCCTGGATATGGTAGAACAGGAGGGAATTCGGTGTGCTTTGAGATTACCCTGGGTTATTGACTGAATAATGCAAAAAAAGTTTTTAAAAAATCGATTCTGAATGAATGTCAATCAACATATCTTTGGCGATTTGAATATTGTGGATTCCTTGACAAGTGTATTTTTGTGGTATGCCTTGTATCAGACGTGCATTTTACCAAATTACCAAATACGTTTTTGCTTTTTTCAGTACATCAAAAGCATACACAAATAAACTCGTACACATGTTGAATTGGACTAAAATGGGTACTTTACATGAATAAGTGGTTACACTCTTTTTCTCTATCATAAACGCGCAGTGTTTCTTTTCGGATGTCTTACGAATCAGGTGATACGCGTCTATCGTCTCCGAAACCGTGTTCCAAAGCACGTGCCTCACACTTTACAATATCGACGGCCATGTGGATTGTTTACGCGCATTCCCCGCCCTTCTCCTCACCTTGAAACGCAGCCCACCGTCCCGTCCTCATTAATGACACATATAAAAGCCACACGTGCATTGCACAAACATTTAGGAAAAATCCATGATCGCATTATACGGCGATAAGATCGAAGAGCGTGGAGGGCGGCATTGGTCTTAATCTCCGCGCTCACCGAAGGTATGGATTTCACACTCTACCCTGCCTGCAATCAGTCAGACGGAATTAATCATAGAGATAGGCCAGTGATTTGCTCGCGGATATTTTCGTCGACATTCACACGTTTAACTGCAATGACAATAGTATTCTGAACCCGTGGAAAGCAATCATATTTCAGCAAAACACCCCCTTCTGGATGGAATCTGCATACATGTGTATTCAAAGGGCATTTATTAATCAGGTCCTGATAATTATTCTGTTTCATCTGAAATTCAAAGCAGAAGAGCAGACCACAAAATCACCACCTGTAACAGAAAACAGCCGTTTATTTCCGTAAAGCGGAATGCCTAACTATACCCTGTTTGCAAAGCTGATCCAGGGCCTATGGATGTCTCAAATGCCCTGTTAATGGGTCCAATGGCGTGGGCCATTATCAAATATTACTTTCCAAGCTACGTGTGAGCGTGTACAATGCTGTACGAGTAATGTCACTGCTGGTGTAGGGAGTTCTAGCATGTTCTAACTCTAGAAATTCCCACACATACACCATAAGCATGTGAAGAATTGTGCACACCAGTTAGTGGCTGCTTTTACACACGCATTCAGAAATGGCCACCGTGCAACAGGTGCAATTAATTAAACGCACAGCAGACCATCAGAATTAGAAGCAGTGCAACCAAGACCTAAAAACAAAAACAATATCCTTTAGTTAGCAGTGCAAATCTCACAGGCCTGCCACAACTTTTGCAACGGAGTTTCCAAATGCGCGTGGGCTATAATGTTTAACTGCTCCAACAACACAGCCGGTGCGCGTGTTTAATTGCTCTGTTTAACACGAATACACACTTTGAGGTTCGGCCTTATAACGTCTTTTTTAATAAAAAAAACGATGGGTGGAAACGCGGTAATGGATAATTGGAAACGTGGGATTCAGAAACAATACCATTTAGGAAATGTTCGCCGACCAAGGGAATTGCGATTTGCCAGTTGATTTCAGAATCGCGGAATCGCTGTCCTCTACGTGAACTTGTGAACGTAAGTATCTGGGAAGGAAGGGAGTGCTTCGTGTGTGCTCAGGGAGTAGAAGCGTTGGGTGAAAGTCGTATTTACAACATGCTTGAAAAATAATGTGCCCCAAACGCGGTCAAATTAAATTGTGTTATAACAGTGGAAAACATATCATCGCTAATTCTTGTACTGTTCCCCAGAATAAAAACATTACCAAAATTGACTGGTGCGGAAGCATCGTTTCCCAGCGAAAACAGACAAGAACATATTACTGTGAGACTGAATGTAGGGGTCAGTTCCCAAAGCGCACAGACCCGACCGAAATGCATGCGCAATTTGCTTCGTTTGCTGTACAGAAAACGCTTGAAAACCGAATGAAAGCACACTTTTGTATGCAATTCGTAGTGCAATGACATTTACAGTAAAGGCCACCCACAATATACGCATGTAAGCGCCAATTACAATGGATTTCTATGCATTGCATCCGTTTTTAGTAGATGTTGAAAGCAGGTGGATCCCTTTCCAATATGAAGAATTTCCATGAGCATGAAAAGTACATAGCGGTGGAAAACCAAAGGTTTTGTTCAGGAGGGGCGTAAAAGGGAGGTCGAAACTATAATACTGTTCAGTTTTATCCCCTCTGCCTTCAAAAACGCCAGGATGAGATAGGCACAGCCGGGTTAGTCGGGTTCCTCTGGCGAGGGTTATTTTTGAAAACGTGCTTAACCCCAAGAAGGGCTCTGGCAAGACCTCTGTGTTGAACGTTGCCCCAGGAAGGGTCCGGTTTCAGGAGGAGAGCAGGGATGGGCTTCATTCATGAATGATGTATGCAAAAGGTTTGGTTACAGATAGGCCTGGGCTGTAGGTTAATTCCTAGGTTAAGATAGGAATCCTGGAATCGTGGCAAGATTGGGTTCTGTGCAAGGATGGGCTTTGGGCTGGGTCGGACGTTCGTTCTGAATGTGTAGTGCTCAAATCTAGACTGGGGTTAATTGCAAGCAAAGATGCTATGGGAGGGTACTTAGAAAAGCTAGTTTTGCACGATCTGCTTGTCAGGGAAGGCAAGGCTCTGTGCAGATCTGTTTGTTGGGTTCTTTTCTGTAGTCCAGGTGGTACAGTGATCTAGGCTGGACTCCAGGGATGGGTAATCTCTCGGCTGAGCTGGCATTTCGTTTAGGTTTATGACGTGGCTTTTTGTTAGAAAAACCTTAGCTACTTAAGTAGGTTATTATTTGGTGACAGTATTGGGCTCTGAGATGGACATTGGCTCTGATAAGTGCAGCAGAGCAAGTTGCTTCAAAGCAACGCATTACAGACAGACTGCTTAATGACAAGCTTTTTAATCATCAAAACTCAAATTAAAACGAGTCCTCCGAATGTTTATCAAATATGTCACCTAAAAAAGGGAAATCATATTAAAACAACTATTAACTACGTTTTACAAGGTTTCTGAATTCATTTGCCTTGCCTAGTGCACACGTTTCCTGGTGCAAATCCTTGTATCATGCCATAGGCTGTCCCAACAAGCCAAATGGCCACTTGCCATGGCCTTTGTTCATGGTCAGTGAGTGCTTTGCACAATATGTGGCACTTGGCCATGTCCTGGACATAATAGATCCACCAGACATACCCAGTGGGCATGGGTTTGGGCGTGACATAGACGGCAGGCCAGGTTCCGATAGCCACTTGAAGAGGCCACTGGAAATTCAGAGTGGCAGCTTTTTTGGTGTACGGATATTGGCCTTGCCTGGGAGCTACCAAATGATGCTTAGTGGGAACTAGAAATGGCCTGAAGCCCGGACAAGTAGACAATTTTCTGGCGCATGGTCGTTAAACATACAACACTCACAAAGCAATGGTCAGTGACCACTTTACTAGGGGCATGGCATTCGCATATGACCAGGAACCCCTGAATCCACCAGTAGTGCAACTGGCCATTGTCCAGTGGGCAGTTTTTCCAGGAGCCAGGCTTTTGCACATGCCTCTGGTCCTTTGAATACACCAAAACAATGGGCAGCTGATATAGCCTATGGTTAATGCAGTAATTTCGTTCTTCAGTAAAACATCACCTGTTGAGGTTAAGTTTATTGAATGCAGGAAATATCTCCTGGCAAAAAAGTATGGGCATTGAAAAGTTATTAACCGTTGATCCATCAGGAGCATATCATAGTTGAGGTTTTGTACCATTCTTAGCAATATTTGCAGATTGACCACATTCGGACTGGGAATGTCTAAATCAAGGATTACTTTCTGCATCCTTTCGATTGTGGGGTGCTTTTAAAGTCTCCAAATAGAAGTCCCTTTAACATGAATAGTAAGATTTTAAACACTGAAACAGAAATGGCCTGGCATTTGTTTTTGTTTTTCAAGTAAAGTTAAAGAACCATGTGGGAAGGAGCCTACCCGTGATTACCAATGGACAAGCAGCATTTCATTTTACAAAAGAAGGAAGAATCAAAGATCCCTGTCACATGGAAAACAGGATTTTTAAACATTGAAAACAAAAACGGCCTGCACATGTGTGTGAAATAAAGATGTTTAAAAAAACAGAAATATGTCAGGAAAATATGTCAGGAAAACAAAACATGATGTGTGGGTTGACAAAGATCAATGTATATTATGTTTGACCCCTTTGCTTGCTGTGGGCAAAACTTCACAAGGACATCTCCCACTTCCAGCATGGATGTCACATCTCCCATTTAATGACCACCTGCAATACAAATGCCCCGCTAAAGGCACTGAAATTCAGTGTTCTCCAGACCTGCTGTCTCTGAAAGCAGGGACTTCAAGAAAAGTCATCCTTGGCTGGAGCACGATTAATATGTGTGAAAATGTGGACACCCACTTCAAAGAGCACTCTTCAAACACAAAGTAGACTGATAAAGGTACAGGCTGACCCAGTGAAAACAAATGGCTGGAAGCAGGAGCAGGACCATCTGTCCCACATGAACATTCACAATTTATTTAAAAGAACTATTATCATTTAGGCCTTTTTCTTAGCCATCATAAGGTGTTTGGATGTCATCTATGTATCATTGTTTATGCAATTCCAAGAGAATTTGGGGATAAACATACAATTCATCTTCCTGTGACTCTGGGAACTGTAAGGGTCAGTTAAACTATGTTTCTGGCTGATCTGAACAAGTACCAAAAGTGAGAGTTGGTGAGCGGGTTGAATTTGAAATTAATAACTTACATATTCATAACTGTTGTGCTTTTTATGGAACTGGCAGAAAGGTGCGACATGGCCATGCTACATGATGCAGATTTGGTGGTCCGTTTATCTAATTCGCCACGATTAGCAGAAAAAGAAAATATGTTTAGTCTGGCAGTCACTAGTAAAATTATGAAGTTGTGATACATAACTAGTTTTTGCCAAAAAAGTTGAAAGAACAAAGGATGATGACACATGGGAATTTCCATATGTTGCTCTAAACCCCATAACCAATCCTGATTTGGAGGCTGGGTTTGGGAGGAGAGAGAAGGGTAACTGTCCAATCCTAGTGGCAGGGATTATTCTAGGGTACTTCCCCAAGATTGTAAAATTGGTGGTGTTATTGCTGCTATATAAGGGGGACTGCTCTAGGACAGAGAGAGAAAAAGGAGAAAGACAGGCAAGAGACAGACCATGAGGAAGGCTGCTGAATCTTACCATACAACAGCTGTAAGGAGACACCAGGGGAGATTGCTGAGAGTGCATCTGGGTGGAGCTGTCTATTTCTAGGAATGCCTCAAAGCTGACTTGGTCTTATGGTGGAGAACAGGAGGCCATCTTTGAGAGTGGAGTGACTAGACCCTAGGCCTATCTTTCTAGAGTGTCCTGAGATGCAGCTGGCTTCCCTGAACATTAAACAGAGACTTGTATGTAAGCAGAAATGGGCCCTGGGCAACCCAAAGGTAAGGGAATCTGCATACCTTGAATCCTTTCCCTTTATAGTTGGTCGGGGGGGGTGCTGTGTAGATCATTAGCCTATGTCACCAAAAATATAAATGTAATTAATTCCCCATGTGTCAGAATACTACGGGGTGAATTTGGTTACAATTCAATATTAAAAAAGCTCACTTCCCAGTGTGCACTGAAAATAATAGCCTATAAATGAATTGGGTAATCCTTGATGACCAGCTGACCCTGACACAGGCCTTTCAGTAAGGGGGGTCTGAAATCCAAAACTCTGCGAAGCATTACAATTTGTCTGTCTGACTTCCCAACCTAGACCAAAGCAAGGGGGGGGGGGTCTGAAAAAGAAAGTGATACATCACCCTGTGTTTATTTTAAATCAAAAGTGTGGGCGAAATTATAATTGCCATATGTATTGTTACCAATCTTGAAATTATACTGCTACTCTTTTAAGCCTGCATGAAAATCAAAATCGCACCACATTATATAAGTGCCTTTGTATCGATCAGTGTAATTATTTTGTGAAGTGAAATTTGCAGAAAGTAAGACTTGTGTCTGTGTTCTTTTTAACACAGAAACAAGAAAACGTTGTCATACAGCATAGAATAAAAATAAAATAAAACAAAAGAATGTTGTTACACTTCATTTGACCATAATATTGTTCAGTTAAAATCCTCATTTTCTTCTTAAAATACAAATAAATACAACAACATTCTGATTGGTGTCATTTGATTAATACGATTAAAAAAATCCAGATAATAATAGCTTTCCCACACAAGTTTTTAGTGTTGCTGAATTGGATTATTCAAGATTCAGAGAGATTAACTAATGCATAATTGCAAATAGTCATTGGAAGAACACCTTGCAGTTAGGTAATAGAGCTGGGCAAACAGTTAAATGTTTCTCAGTTTCTCGTTGTTTTTTTATCTAGACAAAATCTGCACACATCGCTAAGACATTGTTTCCCACAAATTGAGGCAGAATGTAAGAGACAGGTTTCTATGTTTGGCCGATGGAAATTCTGCCCAAGTATGTTTCTATGGAGTGGAGCCTTTTACAAGGGCATTCTGAATGTTGCAAATACGTGTAATCCATACATTGTTTCTGATACAGATCCAATCATATCTCCACAATTTTTGTTTCGTTCTACTTGGGTTTTGTTTCAGGAGTTCTGCTGATATTTCTGCCTGATTTATTAGAATTGTAATCTCCTGTTTCCAGATTAGCATCAATTTGTGGTCATTAGTATTAATTTACATCGATAAGATGTTCATTAATGACCCCACATTCGATGGTAATAGACATTTCCTGTATAGTGACAATAGTTTCCACATATTTATCACTGTGCACCCTGCCTTCCTGTTCCCAATGCTGTTGCCAGACATCCGTATCCCCCTCTCGCCATAAACCCAGCCCCCTGCCTCTATGTGACCGTGTGTCGCCCTTTCCCCTGCCATCTTGTTCATATGCCTGGTCTCGGGCGCTCTAAAGATACCCATCACATCACATCACTACGCTTACTCGCTACTATACACCATCACTCAACTAGAACACAGCTATACCCCTGATTAATTTGGCCTAGCTGTTCACATACGAATACGACCCCATGAACACCTCATCACCCTAATAAAACGCAACTAACCAAGCACATTCCAGCCTAGTTGCTCACATATGCATCCTTCAGGCCTAACGCAGCCAGAGCCCACCCACCAGTTTCCACACATCCAACTGATATCTCCAGCACCACACCTAAAGCTATGATGCAGCTACCACCCAGCAATGACATCAGCTGCACACATATCTGGTGCACCCACGCACCCTACGACACTATCTCTCTCTCTACTGACCTGAACTATGGATCCCGAGGGCATTCAACCTATTAGCACTTTGAAGTCATGTCAATGATATATAGAGCACTTTATAAATGCCAAATAACATAACATATGTATGTATTATTGGCTATCCATAGAGATTAATCCTAATTTGTGCCGTAACACGCATATTGGCTGGCTTTGAGGTAGGAATAATAATCGCTTTCAGAAATTGCCTCCTATCTTTCGCCAAAACAGTTCTGAGCGCCAAGCTCTAGTTTCTGGTCCATATAAAACGGTAGGAACTGCTTTTTGTCTGTAAAAGGTCAGAACCAGGAGAATAGAACATTTGCAGAATTTATTTGACATTTATGATAGAGGCTTGTCCAGATACTGTATGAATTCTTTTAGTCAGATCTTGGATGCAAGGACGATCTGATATATCATTGTTTGTATTAAGCTCTAAACATTTGTATTCATTTACCATTCCTAAAGTTTCTCCTTGCAAGGTCCATCTGAAAGATGTTTTTGTGATAGTCTGTTTAGTTGCGGATATCATGCCTTTAGTTTTGTTTAGGTTAATTGTAAGAAGATTTGTAACAGCATACTTGCCCAGTTCGGTCAGCAATTGCTGTAACCCCCGAGGTGTTTTTCCCATTAAAACAAGATCATCGGTGTAGAAAACCCACGGTATAGCTTGGTTTCCTATCTTTGGTGCATCAGAGACAATTTTTGCAAATGAATGCTGCATGTCAGAGATAAAGCTGAGGCAAGGGTGCAACCTTGTTTAAGGCCTATAAATGTCAGAATAGGATCAGTGAGCCTCCCATCCAGGGTTAAACGTATCTGGATGGAGGTATTTACATGGAATTGCCATATCCAGAATTGTAAATTAGTAGGGCAGGCAGCTTCTTTGACCTTGCACATTAGGAGTTCTTTTGATATGGAGTCGTAGGCTGTTTTGAAATCTATAAAGGACAGATATAGTGGTTGTTTAAACTGAAACTCATGTGTTTTGATTATATGCAGAATCTGAAGGTTGATGGAAGTATCCAAACCAGCCTGGTAATGATCATGAAGTTTATTTGTCTGCTTTCATGAGTTGAAGTATCTTATAAGAGAAGTGCAAACATTTTGCACGGAACGTCAAGGAGGGCAATGGGCCTTGTAATTTCCAGGTGACTGACTGTCTATCTTTTTATAGATAGGGACAGTAATGGATTTACACCAGGAAGGAGGTATTTGGCGAGTTCTTATGGCCCTCTTAAATAGGTTGGTCAAAATCTTTGCCCATACTTCAGGATGCTGCTTGAGCATTTCATTGCTAAAACCATCAGGACCTAAGGCTGTCAAGTAACTGGGTTTTGAGATGTAGAAGATATCTTCCACATCAAAGCTTATTGAAGAGAGGAGGGCGAATTACACCCACCCGGCCCTGACAGACACCCCAACCGGAAGAAGAACCAGAGACAACGTGGCTGCCGATCACCCAATCCTGCACCAACCCCCACTGTACCCACTACGAGCCAGTATCATGAGAAGTATTCCCTCAGCCGTCCTTATATACCCAGAACCATACAAACGTTACCCAGAGTGGATGAAGACTCACAAGACAGAACTGAAGACAGCTACATGGACAGGGTCGACTAAACATTAAGAAGCCATGCTGAACCGTTAGAGGCTACATGACTTAGTTGCGTCAGACATGAAGCACACATCCTAGCTGCACATCCAACACACACACGCCCAAAAACATGAATAACACATGTGTACAGTTCATTAGGTAGAGGACGGAGACATTTACATACAGTCTGCATGTTTATTATTTTGCCACTAGCTTATTGCATCAACACAGAAATGCCAGAAGCAAGAAGATCAGGTTACAGGCTTGCAGATGCTTACATGCAACTAATCCCATGAAATGGCAGGAGCACTCATGGGACCTGACAGCAGAACCATGATACACTAACCTATGGATGCTATATGGAAGATGCACACAGGGAAAGCCAGGCCATGGCTTAGAGGATCATAATAGGCCATAACTGGCTTAGAGAACATGAAGCATGACAAACGCTGTCTAAGCAGAAATGCTGCAGGGGGGACCGAGGCCGCCGCCAAGGTCGCATTGTTGTAGAAGAACATTCCTCACCCTGAACTGAAGTGACACTTGCAGTGGAAAAGCACTATTTCTCTTAAAATACAGAATAATTCAGAATTCAAGGGCTCATGAATATGGTCTCAGAGCACGTGACCCCGCTGAACTCCGAGTGAGCCAAGAATTGTCGGCTGAGAAATGCAGCCATCTCACGAACCAAGAGAACAGTTGCAACAAGGTTGTTACATTCAAGCAACAGTGATGCATTGGGAAAGGAGTACTCAGGCGGTAACAATGGTTGAAACTCAGATACTTCATAGACACAGGGCCTGATTCACAGAGTGTTTCCCAATAGGACTGTGCCATTATAAAATCCTTCTGTGAATCAGGGCCATAGTTGCACATGGCACCGTGAACAGGTACAGTCCGAGCTGGGAATTGATTTTGTCCCAGGCCTGGGGGCTCACAGCCCAGCCAATCACAGGTTATGGCCCTAGGGGTGGATAGCTGGAGTCACCGACCAATCAGGGGGTCCACATACTGTAACATTTAGTGAGTAGCAATTTTTGAGAAGGTCCAGGCCTGACACCTGACATGGTTTGGGCCAATTAACTAATCTCTATAAGGGTTGCTGTATGGGAACTACAACTCCGCAGCCTAACCGGAATGGTGATAGGTTTTTGGGGACGGGCCCTGGGAATTATGCTTTTGTGATGTCACCTGCTGTCAAAATGGGCCTGCAAGCCATAGTTCGTTGAGCTGTGCCTTGGAATCGCCTCCGAGCACTTGATCCCTGGGGTTTGTTGGTTATAATAAACCCAGTTGAGCCTTGCCACTTGTCTGGACTTGAGTTCCTTTTGGGATTGGTAAGGAGTTAGGCCTTCCATGACGCCCATGACTCCTAGCAACCTGCCCTGCTTGCCTAGGAGTTTATCCCTAACATTATATCACAGCTATTCTCATCTAAGTGTGCTTCATCAAAACTATACAATGGAGTAGTTGTGTGCATTTATATTTAATCTGTAACAAACAAGGAAATTGCTAGTGTGAACTAAGTCTGGATAATTTGCAGCACTCGCTCTTGTTTACCTAAACTAGATTTGATTTTGCCAACAGCCCTGATTATTGACTGTATGCTGGAGGAGATTTAAACTCCAGTATACCACGTTATCGCATGCTTTCCACAACTTAACTTAAAATTGTTGTGCACCTCCAGCCTTTTTGGGCTTGCACGCGCACCATAACTGGGAACTACATTACCTAGAGTACCTAACATCGCATTTAGGGAAACATCAGGTGCTTCAGCGCCGGTGCTTCCGGGACGAAGCCGGTCTACGCCGGTCAACGGCAGCCATCAGTGCAAAACTCTGCCCAATCCTCCCCTGCACTGAAGCAACACTACAGGTAATGGCTTATTCCAAAATTAACCAATTGTTGGCACAAACAATACGTTTACAAAACCAACAAATGGTCAAAACCTACCTTGACACTAGAGATGCCACTAGTAACACTCCCCCCCAAGGCAATACTCCAAATCCTACTATGACCTATCTCTTGACAAACCCACTGACCACACAAACAACATTGACCCTGGCCAAACAAAAAAAAGCCCATAAAAACAAACACAGCTACCAAAACACTGGATCTACCACTATTTAAAATTGCACTACTAAATACGAGATCGCTAAACAAACACACTCAAGAAATACATGACTACATCTTGGATAAAGAACTTGACATTCTATGCCTCACAGAAACATGGATACAAGAACCAGCAGGCCCCACCATTGACGTAGCTGTATCAACAGATTATACCATCTATTTTAAAAACAGACAACCAGGAAAAGGCGGCGGAGTGGCAATAATTGCCAAACAAACCCAAAATTCTTCCCAGCACCAATACCATGTACCGGCTGCGAAGTCCTGCATCTCAAATTAACTCCTACCCAAAACAGTTGCCTAAACATTATCATCATTTATAGACTACCCTCGCTAGACTCAGACTCCAACGATGAAATCATACTACTGCTAAACAATCTTAAATCACCAAACACAGGTACCATACTCGGGGTGATCTAAATAAATGGCAAGACAACATTAAAGACCCAGGAGCCATACAGCTAGAAGAGGAACTACTAAACTGCTCTTACTCAATAATAAACAATGAATCCATCTCCATCTCAGGAAACCAACTGGACTGGATAATTAGTCACAATATTGAGACAACATCTCCAGTAACTTACCCATGTATTTGGTCCAACCACCATAAAATTGAAGTCACACACACACCTAAGCATAAAATTGAGAAACCTTTGAACATTCCAAATAAAACTCAAGGGAGAAACCTAAAGAAAATGACCACTGCTATACTCGCCCAAGGAATTGAGCACATCTTGAGTACTATGGCTGATAGCTACTCCTGTGATAAGATCATACAAACTTATAACAACTATTTTCAGGTACTCTTAGATAGACATGCTCCTGTAAAAGACAAGCAAGTAAGGCCCAAGGTAAATCACCAAAAATGGTTCAATGAAGAATCCATTGCACTCAAACAAAAAAAAAGAAAACTTGAAAGGAAATAGTTAAAAGAACTCACTGATGCAAACAAAACGAATTAGAAGAATGCAGACACCAAATACAAGAAAATGCTGACCATACTAAAAAAAAAAGCCACTACAATGAACAAATTAACTCGGCAACAAATTCCACAGGTAAACTCTTCCAAATTTTAAAATCTATAGAGAAACCCAAAGCTCTTTCGCCTCCATTTCAACCCACTGAAACTGACTGCGAAAATGTACAAATAGCCTTTCACAACAAAATCCTGAAAGCCAGAGAGGCTATAACAAAATGTTAGACAATTAGCTGACCCCAATCTAACCACATTATCCAAGAAACCCAAATGACACTTTTCCAAAATTTCAGTTCACAACACTTACCAAGGATACCATGAGGAAAACTCTCTCTAAAATAAACTGCACATCATGTACAGAAAACATACTTCCACCAAAACTGATTCTTGATAATCCAGAAATATTCATCCCTTTCCTCACACGCATGGTCAACACCTCTTTTAGAGACCATACTGTACCAACAACAATAAAAACAGTCACAGTTACATCCCTGCCCAAAACAAAAAACAGAATTGAATCAACAGGACTCATCAAATCTTTGCCCCATTACGAAGAGTATGTAGACAGTAATAATCTCCTCCACCCACAGCAGTCAGGATTCAGAAAAGCGCAGAGCACTGAATCTGCTCTGTTGGACCTACAGACAGAAATGCAAGGACTCCTGGACAAAGGAAAAGCAGCCCTACTTATTTTATTGGACCTCTCGGCGGCTTTCGACTTGTTAGACCATCAGAAGCTCCGAGAGGCCCTAGACTGTGACGGAAACTGCTCCCAGGGAGCTATTGACTGGATATCTTCGTTCCTCCAAAACAGAAAATTCAAAATAATATGGGGAAATCACTCACCAACTAAACCAGTGGACTGTGGCATCCCACAAGGAGCTAGTTTCTCCCTACTGCTGTTTAACGTGTACCTACAGTGCCTATGCATATTACTAACCCAACTTGGTATATTTTTCACAAACTTTGCTGACTAGACACAGCTAACGTTCGAACTCAGTGGAGATTATAACCAAGACAGTAATACATTAACATTCATTTACAACACCATATAAGCCTGGATGAAGGCAAATTGGATGTGCCTCAACAGCACCAAAACTGAGCTCATGAATTTTGGCTCACCTTTGGCCAGAAAAAAATGGAGTCCACTTTTAACATCAAGGAAACACCAATCACGGTGGCGGAAAAAGTTAAAACATTAGGAATGTACATGCAGGCATCACTTGGAGCTGAAGCCCAGGTAGCATACTTAAAAAGAAACTGCCAATACTACCAACAACTCCTGAGGAAAATTAAACCTCTATTAAACAAGCAAAACAGCACAACCATAGCTAGAGCCACAATCCTCTCAAGATTAGACTATGGAAATCCACTAATGCTGGGAGCTAGCAAAAAATGCATAAATCAGTGTCAGGTGATTCAAAACAACGCGGTTAGAACCATCACCGGCAAAACAAAAAGGGACCACATTACAGGAGAAAGGAGAGAACTGCATTGGCTAGCCATAGAGGAAAGAATCACATTCAAATCCTTGATGCTAGCTCACCGCTCCACAAATGGAAATGGCCCTACATACCTCCAAAAACAGCTTAAGAAATACGGACCAACTTGAAACCTTAGATCCATGAACAAAGGACTACTACAGGCCAAGCCATCAAAAAAAAAATGGATTAGGTAGAACATTCCCTACCAAAGCCATCGCAAAATGGAACACTCCTGAATCCCTAAGAACTGAAATAAACCTGCAAAGCTTTAAAAAGAAACTGAAAACCTTCTTATTCAAATAATCATCCACTAAATTGAACACCTCAATCTGATTTAATTATATATTTTTTGTTGTCTGTCAACATGTCCCCTGTCTCTATGGAAAGCGCTCTGATGCCTGCGGGCTGCAGCACTATATAAATAAATAAATATATAAATAAAAGGAATAATAATATGGGACCCAGATTTCATCATGGACCGCATTGATTTGAGTGGGGGTTTGAGTGACATTATTAGCTTTATTCAAGAGACCTCATATTACGGCAGAATTCTTGAATGCAAGAGTACTAAGCATTAATCCCACACCACATTGAGTGATTATGGCTTTTCTGGATTTGACCCAGTTCTTATACTTTGTCTTAAGCTGTTTCATTCTCCCTGATCTAATTGCAGATGGAAGGCTCATTAGAGCTCTTCTGGCTGCTCGAAAAGCAGCTCTTTTAATGTGTACGTCATTATCATAGGCATGTAAACATCTTTTATGTCGAAGGCCTATAGTGCTTGCGGTCTTAAAGGGTTGTATGGTAGCTACATAAAGTCCATCGGACCATACTAATCCTGGGTTTAAAATATTTGTCGGATATTCTAATTGGAGGTTTAATTTTGCCAACTGATTCGGGGTCCATTTAAAGCATTTTCTTTTTTTAATTAGAAATAGACAAAGAAAAGCTGTAGAAATCAGACGTCTGTAGAGAGAATGGAAGGGTCCATGACCATGGTAATGATAGCAACTCATGATCACTGGCATTTTGTGGAATAATTAGAAAATTACTGATCTTAGCAAATAGGTTGTGGTCAGTATAGATATAGTCTACATAGGCAGTTAGTTGGCCTCTTTTCCAGATGCAGGAAGGGGGATTATCTGCTGCTGTTGTTCTATTCACCATAATAAATTGCCTTTTGTTTATAAGTGTTCACCATCATTTTAAACGAAACAGATATTTGGTTGGATTTCCATTTAGAGAGTTCATATTTTAGTCTCTCGCCAGATGGTAGAATCAACTGTCTTGTCTTTGTCTAGTGTCATCTTAAGGTCATGTATGAAGATGTTGTCTTGAATATCTACGTTGTTCCAATATATGCTAACTAGTGCAAGAGTCTGTTTGGGCGATTTAATTTTCACCAGTTGTATGTACATACTGGGACTATACAACAGATATAGTCGTAAACTAGTGGAAATCTTGACCGCAACAAGAATATCTGCCATTGGACTTTGTCTTTGTTTGGCTTTTACTGGCAATAAGGACAATGTATAGTTATCCCACAACAGTGGTTCTAAGTGCAAAACTTCTTGCAGCGCAACAATATCAAATGAATTTAAAGGATTAGAAAAGGTTGTTGAAAGATGGGTGTGTCCTCTTGTATTTCAGCATGCGAGTGAGAAATGATCAGTATTGGTTGTGTTGGATTGTTAATTTTTATATTGAATTTGGGGATGCGATTGTACACATTCTTAATGTCGATATGTTTCGACGCTGCTTGTATAACAGTTACCTTTAAAGGAGCATTTCCGAAATGGAGGGTTCTGTTCTGTATGGTTGTTTTTGAGCGTCCTTGCTTCAAGGCACGGAGAGTCAAGTTCGTGGGATAGCAGGAAAACAAGATCATATAAGGCTTCTTGTGCTAGCCATACCATGTTCATCACAATCCCAAACTGCATGCACAGTCTTACGATGGATGAGTCCCTGTCATTTAAGAAGTCTATCTGTGCTATGTCTGAGGATGTGCGATCCTCTAATAAGGGGATATCTCCTAAGATGTTCAGGACACTTGTCCTGTTTAAATCATAAATAGGGAAGCAGCCACCTCTACATTGCAGGGTTAAGTGATGATGAGTTTGTGAAAGAGATACTCCACGTTTTGTTTTTAGAATCTGGGCTTGGTGTTCAAGGGATGATGAATGTGCTTGAGCAGGTAAGTTAGAGCTCGTAACTATAGCTCTCAAGGATGAGAATTTTACACTTTGGTTAGTTGGTTTGAGAGTTGCTGGCAACTTTGAGACAAGAAGTTTTGTAAGAGTGCAAATTGCAGCAAATAAGACAACTGATTTGGCAATTTCCTCATGTCTTTCTTCCAAGGTGAGGAAATGATAATCTTGTGTTTGTGGCACTAGTGGTTATTGTTTAGACTGTCATATTTGATTCGAGACCAGTGTCAGATGTACGTTTTGCAGCACTTGGATATTGTATGCATTGTACCACGATCATCAAGTCATCTAGAGGCTGACAGCATAAGTCTCTTGCTTTTTCTTGAGATTCAGCACTACTTTTTAGATTTTGCTGTGTTCCTTTTTTCTTTTGGACTAACTTGGTGTATTCTTTGTCACTGCAGCCGAGGCTGTTTGCGAAGGGTTTTTTGGTGAGGATAAGGAATGTATAAAATGACGGGAGGATGATCGATTGATCAGAGGAATTTGTTTCATATTCTTGGGCTTTTTAGATAAAGGCATTGTATTAGAGTGTTTTTGGGGGTTTAGTGAACATTTTAAAAGTTTGCTTTGAAGCATTTTGAGCTCTTAACTATTCCGCATTCGGCTTTGGAGAGAGAGGAGTATTGATAGTGATAATCTCTGATAGTGAACCGTATTTTTATCATGTAACAATTTGTGACTTATTGTTTGTTTAAGATGTTGAGGTTCTATAATTTGTATGGGAGTTGATTCATAATCTCGCAAAGGATCAGTCATGGTAGTATCAGAAGACTTTTCTGTGCTTCCACAATGGCAAGTCTTGTTTGGCCTCAGGTGTTCGGAAACTTAAATGTTGTGTTAACAGGTGCATTTGTGAAGTCATTTTTTAATCAAGTGCTTCGTAAAGTTTTGTCAGGGAGAATAAAGCAGCATTCATGGCCTGCATCATAATTTCAATAAATGGTGGTGCGATTAATTTCGGCGAAGTGGAAGATGGTGGGAGAAATGGAGTTGTTTTCCTCAGAGTGGGTTGTCTAAACAATATGGAAAGCATGGAAAATTCCTGCGGTGAATTGCTAAACATAATTGCTAAATAAATCCAACAGTGGCGCTGATAAGCACCTCATCGTCCCTCTACTAGCAGCCCCCATGGTTTCGATAATCAATAAATCATGCCATTCACCTCCAGTCTCAGCCTTGCCTCCAATTCCTTCTACATTATCTCAATCACCAGTCTGTCAGTGTTGTTTTTGTGACAAACCCAACTGATTAGATAGACAGCGGGCTGTTGTAGCACCAGTATAATGTGGGCTAAGACTACCTTAGTCTGGGGATTAGACATAGTCTTGTTCGAGACATTTGGTATTATCTTGGTAAAAGAGATGCCCGCATGTACTAACAAATCCGTTGGGGTGCACAGATCAACTACTAGGCTCTCGGTAGGTCTACAAGGCTCTGAATCGGGAGCCGGCTCAGATGTAGGTGTGTCGGCGTTCACTGAGATCGATTTTATACAAGGTCTTGTCAAAAGTCACAGATGTCCGCGGTAAGTGATGTTGAACAGGGTCTTGAAAGTTTTTTGATGTCTATGATACCAAGAAAGACATTTTTATGTGTCCAGCTTTACTGAATTTTGTTGTAGGTATTTTCTGCATTCTGATGGAAGAGGTGTCTGCTATGGTTAAGCCGGGAGGAGTGTTAAACACAACTAATGTCACAGGGTTTGCCTATTCTGTCCCAACCCACTTATACTTTAACACATCACAGACAGAATGCATGTATTCAAAAGTTATTCCTATGTCTACAGTCCCAACAAATAACCAAAAATCCCTAAAAGATTCTCACTATCGCTTGAGTAAATTCACCCTAGTCAAGCACTGATGTGTCACCTATCTAGATGAGGGGATAGAAGTCAAGCTCTCTCCAATCTTATCTCACTACTTTTCTCAGCAACTAAAACTAGGAGCGCACTGTGTGGATGTAAAAAAACCTCTAATTCTATTATTACTGCTTCCATTCAGTGTGACTTGACAGGTTATAGATTGTAATCAATCTTAAAACTCAACCGTCAAGTTAGATATTTTCCTTTTATATATATATCATTCTTTTCTAATAAAATGAGATTATACCAAGCTCACTATTTTTGTGTGAGTCTTAGGGATCAGGACATCACTCTGAGCCTCTGTATGTCAACCGGTTTCAGCGGGAATACACTACTTTCCGCTTTCTTCAGGACTAGATCTGTGACCAAAAATGGTCATATTACACTCTAAAAAAGACAATTTTCTTGTTTCTTTGTCTTGAACTCCATGTGTCTTGTCTGGAGAGGGCATCTTGTATTTTCATAGGACGTCTTATCTTGTTTCAAAAATCCGTAAAAGGGAATACATATAGAGGGGGGACCACCTAGTTAGCCGCCCAAATCAGTGCTGACTAGGGTGAATTCACTCAAGAGATAGTGAGACTCTTTTTTGGGATTTTTAGTTATTTGTAGGGACTGTAGATGTAGGAATAACCTTTGAATACATGTATTCTCTCTGTGATGTGTCCTGCAAGAACTGGTCTTATGTCCTAAGTCAATGCTCCATTCTAATCCATGTGGGTGAGTAGCTGTGCCTGCAGCTGTAGTTCGATAAAGAGATGCATGCATACATAACTTGAGGAACAGACAGAGCCTCGTCTTTGAAATATTTGAGTGCTAAGGCCATTTGTAAAAAAGCTCTTATCTCTGGTGCAATAGAACATGCTGGCCTAATGCATCTTCTAAGCACAATAGGCAGGCTGTCATCCTGAGACTTATGATTAACTTTTCAAGTATCAGTTTTCTGAGTGCAATTATCAGCAATCTCCAGAACTCTGTTGACTGCAGACAGGCTGACAACATGTATCTTCTAGGTGTGGAGTCCAGGTAGAGTGCAATAGGGGACAAACCAGCACTTATTTTGTGCCATGGGCATGCTATCTTGATCGATTTCACATGTAATATACTGGCAACTCTTGAATCATCAAGAGCTATATACAGGATATGAGTCTGAGAGAGGGAGTCAGGTGGGCTTGTTGCCCTCCAAACCAAGTAATCCTGGACGGTTGGGTATACAGAGTTAGGGGTGACAGAGTTTCATCATGTGGCCAACATGCCTTACATCTGAAATGGTTCAACCTGTATTCAGTGCCACAGATTTGTTGTGTGTCCCACTGGTCTGAAATTAGTTATCAGTCATGTTCGGAGTCGTTGGGGGCATTGCGACAACATCTAGAATCTGCTTGTAGGTGTAAGACCACATGACTTGTTGGTGTTTGGAAATTGGGAGATGCCAAGGGGGTCTGAGGTGACCCAACAACGTCTGTGTTTTGCTTTACTTTAAAGTGTGAAAATATTCTTACCTGAGTGTGGCTGATGGAGTCAAATGATGTTGTGATAGAAATAAGCGTAGGGAAAAAGATTCAGGTTGCCATGGGGAATTGCCAGGTTTTCAGGGCCTTTCTGAAGGGGAGATAGTTATCATTATGGTTGGTGTGGAAGGGAGTTTCAGATGGACGGGGTTGCACAGAGAAAGTGGTTCTTCCCATTCTGGGGAGTTGTAAAGGAGGATAACAAGGAGAAGAGCAGAACCAGATCTAAGGTTTCTTGTTGGCTGGTAGCATATGATTATGTCGTGTAGAAATTCTCCCAAGGTATGGACAAGATCAGAAGTACAAGTCACCATGGAAGAGAAAAAGGTGGAAGAAAGAAAGTCTGTAAGGCACATGATCGCCACACACTTATGAGTATGCCGTGGAAGGAGAAAGGTGGCAAGAGAAAACACAGAGGTCAAGGAGGGACAAAAGCAGATGGGAGAAAATATCCTCACCCAGCTTGGTCAAGTAAAACGACAGCTATCGGGAGCAGACCATTGAAGAGGAGGTGTAAACACTATCATCTTCTTGTGAAGATAAAGACAAAAGACCTCTCAAGAAAAGAAAGACTGAATAAAATCAGAAGGAAAATGGAGACAACTTCCACCCAGACACTCTCATTTATCCCTGGTCATCAGAATAGGAGCCAGCAACGAAAATAGTGGCATACCTGATGAGAAGGTTTAGAACAGCACTGGCCAAAAAAGTCAGAAACACACTACGGAATGAGTGTCCCAGAACACATCTACCAAAAAGAACTGCTGACACACCTGAAAGAGACAAAAGGATGCTCACCTGCATGGACACGTATACTAAACATATCAACAGCTTGATGCATCTTGGAAATCGTACCAAGATAAATTACTGGATGTGTTGGACCAATTACAAAGATACTCCTTTTGGCTGATAAAGTAAAAGAGAAAAGGGGGGGAGCATAGAACCTATGGTTCTGACAATAAGGGCCTGAAAACCATATGCCTACAGTACAATCACAATCACAATGGAAAGGACAAGGGCCATCATATTATACATTGATCCTATTTTGAGTGAGTTAACAACATTGAAGGCAGCAACAGCCAAAGCCAAATTATTTGGCAAATCATTCATCAAAGAAAACCCTAACACATTTCTTTTCATATTTATTCATTCTTTCAAACTTTGTCCATCCCCTTTTTAAGAAACACCAGTTTGATGAAAAATAAATGTGTTACTTGTTCTGTTTTGTTTGATTCTTAAATAAATAACTAGCTTAAAATTCTTCAACTACATGCTGCTGACATATCGCAAAATATGCATAA
The DNA here is from genome assembly GCF_040938575.1 of Ambystoma mexicanum. Classification (NCBI taxonomy): domain Eukaryota; kingdom Metazoa; phylum Chordata; class Amphibia; order Caudata; family Ambystomatidae; genus Ambystoma; species Ambystoma mexicanum. The sequence continues at coordinate 1,243,417,477 of NC_090930.1, read as the reverse complement.
AAAAATACCCTGGATATTTTCAAGTTACATTGGGCATTGTCACTTTCTTGCGGAATTTGTGAGTCACTTGCTCAAACATTTCAGGAAACCAGCTCAGCACATACAGAAAAAAGCAGTGAAAGGAAGTTATGGAGATGTGCATGGTATGCTTAATATTTGCATTAACTCCATGGAAGAATCAGTGTGCCCAGAAAACATTCACCAACAGCTTGCAGTATTTCTGTGTCAAGTAACATTGGAGTAAAAAGGACATTAAAAAAGATCAGTGCCTTTCCTATTGTAAGCTATTGCAGATGGAAGCTTCCAAAAACCACCCCAAACTTTTGCAACCTCTAATTTGATTAAACACCTCATACAGTTCCATTAGGAAAATATCGAGGAAACATATACAAAGGCTAATTTATACAAAAATGTACAAACCCAAAACCTACAATATGCACACAGGTATCTGCTCTAGAAAACCATGTCTGCGTCACTCTTTTCCACTTCAATTGCTTCCTATGTTCCAGCCACGTCCACCTAACCTCTTGCTTTTCTACCAATACCCATCCTGCATGACTGCAAAGTAAAGTGTTTGAAATATGATAACAGCATCATTGTGTGAGAAGAGCAATTTTAGGACACCAAAGCAATTACTGCCTCTACAAATATATATTGGCAAGACTTCCAGGGAGATACATGTGCGCGTCAATGAACACCGCTCCAAGATCAGGATGCGTTGTCTCACTGCCCCTTTGGTCTCTCACTTTTTTGAGATGGGGCATGATGTAGACTCACTAAGATGGTTTTGCATCGAAAAAATCTCAGCAAGTGGACATGTGCAAACTACCAACAAACTGGCCTAAAAAGAACAAATGTGGATTTTTAACTTAGGTACTCTCCACAAAGGCCTGAACTCCATGGAGCGTAGAGACGGAAGTACAAGTACAATTCGTCCAAGTACAAGGCTCAAAGATACATAGGAGAGACATAATGCCTAGTATGGCCCAACAATAGAATTGAATGTGGGCCATACTAGGCATTAGGCGTCCTGCCCCTGTTTGTTTTGCTCTTTCCCCAGCCGTTTGCTCTGCATATTATGTGCAGTTTTTCATCATTAAAATAACTTCCTATTATACCGTGTGAGCTTTACATATTTTTTCTCTTCCCTTTTGGGATTGCAGGATTTCACCGGGTCCACGGAGAGTGCGGTCCGTCCCCTCTCCTCTGTTTTCTTTTATATATATATATATATTTATTTATTTATTTATATATAACGTAAGACAGCTTTTTCTTGCAGTCAGGGTGAGAGGCACTCCCCCGTTCTTGAAGAATCACCAGGAAGTCGATTTTCTTTGGAGATAATTGTCTTCTTTATTTTATTTTACAGACCATGCACAACACATGACTGTCAGTAAAAACCACCTAAAATGTGGTGCTCCATGGTTAAAGGCTCAAATTGACGCGTTTCACGGTTACCTCACCGCTTGTTCACAACAAATGATCCACATTACCAATGCTGTTTAAAAACACCCCATTTGACAGGAAGTGGCCCAATATTTTTGGATCGGCCATCTTGGAACAGGTCCAATGATTCAATGGTTGTTTGTATCTCATTGACATTTAAAAACCCACTTTACCTTGAAAGATAGTATTAATACCATTTAAAATCAAAAAACAGTATAAAGTGCAATGCGCAAGCAGTTCATTAAAGTGCATAGTGCCTTAGGAATTCCCCAGCTTTATATAATTAGGTGGGTTCATTCCCTGTGCAAATCCTGCAAAATTAAAGTGCAAAATGATGTTTTTTAAAGTGCATCGTGCTACTGTTTCCATATCTAAAATGCCTAATGTAACTGCATTTACTGTTATTATACATTGCCCAATTACTGGAATAATTATAGTGGTTTCCGATAATCTAAATGTAACAAATGACATAAAATCACTAATATTAGGACCTCGATCTCGGTCTATGCCAATACCAATCTTTTTAAATTTTTCCGCAATTGCACATCTTATAGCTTGCAGCTGGTAAAACAGAGACAACATGTAGTATCGTTTCCACTTCTTTGTTAGTTAAAAAGACATATTGTCTATGATTAACGGTAATTAATACGATTCAGCATTATAAACTCAATAGAAATTATTGTTAATACATATAAAATCAATTTTTGAACATGTAACAAGAACCTATACGGGTATTAGATAGTCAGTTTATGCTGATATTTGAAATGCTTCTGCCTCATAAACAGTGGATCTTTATGAGTAAAGATATTATTTACCACTACCAATGTTAGAATATACCAGCCCCTATTGTAAAAAATGCATTGCTGGCACCATAATTTCTTGTCTTCTAAAAGTCCTGACACATGATTCACCATTAAAAAGGTTTTTTTTTCTTTAAGAATCACCTTACGTGCATAAAACCGAGAAAGAAGGTTACCACAATTGGCCTTCATATCAGACAGCTGCCTCATCTCTTAAACCATAATCTAAAGGAAGAAAAAGAGTGAAAGATAGATGGGAGAAAAGGAAGAAGAAATATATAAAAAGAAAAATGAAAAAAGAGACACATTAGGGGAAGAAAAAATTGAGTAAATAGAAATGATGTTTCATGTTTGGGCATAAACATTCTCCCTTGCTACATGAAATAAAGTGAGAGATTAAAGGATCAAAAGAACACAATGCTGAGCTAAAAGCAGCTATTTACGATTGGCTTGGTTATAAAATCATCATTGTCCCAAAAATGTATACATTATTTCATCCATGTTATGGCCGACAGGATGTTTTGTTTCAAAGTCTAATATGCAACATGTCTCTTTCTGACAGAGTCTTTTTTCACTGTCACCTCCCCTTGGGTCTTTTTCAATCTTGCAGATACCAAAGAAATAGAAACTCTGCATATTGTTTGCATGGTGCTTGGCAATTGGGTAATTTGGGTCTTGATGTCGGATAGCCCTTACGTGTTGCTGGATCCGTATCTTCAGCTTGAATTTGGTGCTGCCTATAAACCAGTTCTGGCAGGCGCATCCCAATGCATATACCACTTATTCTGTCTCACACGTAATGGCATCCATAATTTTGATTGTATTGCCCAAAATTGGGTGTTCATAGGTTGCACAGTTTTTAGCATATGTACAAATGTTGCATTTAGTGCATTTATAAATACCCAATTTTTGTGATGTAAGCCACATTCCCTTTGTCAGAGCAACATTGTTTATCATGAAACTTTAGACCAGAGTATCCTTCAGAGAGCAGTTGCGTCTAAGACTTATTTCTGGCTACAATTTCAGATTGCTTGCAAGGTCTTTTTCCGCCAGAAGAATCTTCCAGTGTCTTTGAAGTATGCTTTAATTTCTTGTGTTTCATTATCAAATGTCAAAATCAATCTTGTTGTGTCTGTATCTTTTTCCCTTCTGGCTGTTGTTTTGGGTCCTGTGAGAAAGTTCGATCTCTCCTGCTTTCTAGCTTTTATGTACGCTTTTTCAATAACCTCTTTAGGATAACCTTGATCAGAAAACCCATTTGCTGCAATTTTGCTTTCTAAATCATAGGCCCTCAACGTCGAGCTGTTACGTCTGATCCTCATAAATTCACCATAAAGTATGCTCCAAATTAGAGTTTTTGATTGGCCACTTGTTGCATGCAATGGTGTATTTGTTCCAATCGGTTTTCTGTACAATTCTGTTGTCAACATATGATCCACAATTCTGACGTTAAAGGTACAACTATGTGTCTCTGTGAACCTGAGATTATGTTCGTTGTCATTAAGCAGCTTAACAAAATTGACCCATGCCTTCTCAGACCCCCTTCCAAATTATAAAAAGATCATCTATCTATCTTAGCCAGAGTACAACATTTTCAGTTAGCATATGATTTCGATCAGACCAGACATCGGAAGCCTCCCAAGCACCCATTGTAAGGCTTGCATACGATGTGGCAAATGTTGTGCCCATCACGGTGCCTTGCACTTGTCTAAAATATTAATTATTAAAAATAAATACATTATTAGTCAAACACAAGTCAATCATCTCTAAAACCATTTGTGTGTGTTCCAAATAATTAAGTGATCTTGTCTTTAAAAAAACTCTCACAGGCTTGCTTGCCATATTCGTGCCCAGTAGAGGTGTACAGTGACACTACATCCATTATTGCCATGATATAATCTTGTTCCCCTGGCACATTGTCAATATGATATATATATATATATGATATATATATATATATATATAAAATTGTGATATATATATATATATATATATCACAATTTTCAGTGACAATGTTTTTCAATTACCTTATGTTACAAAAGTACAAACAGAACAAGTATTGCATTGCTGAAGCCAATAGTATGCCTGTATTTCTTGGGGAAACTTGCACTGGAAAAAAAATTCTATTTCTTTTTTACATAATAGGAGTTTGCACAACTAATACCATTCCTTCTAAAAACAGCTTTAATTGGACATTTCCAATTTCTTGAGGAATTTGCAAATCACTTGCTCAGACCTTACAGGAAATCTTATCAGCACAGAAAAGAAAATGCAATGAAACAAAGAAGATGTGAATGGGAATGCTAAATATTTGCCTTAACTCCATGGAAGAACCAGTGTACCGAGAAAACTGACATTGACAGATGTCAGTATTTCTGTAATCAAGTAGCAGTAGAGTAAAGATGTTCAGTGTGTTTCCTATTGTGAACTGCTGCAGATCGAAGCTTCCAATAAACCATCGAAAACATCTGCAGTCTCTAACTTGATTTAGCACCTCATCTGATTCCATTACAAAAATGTAGAGAAATCCTTTACTATTGTCCATCAACATTTCCAAATGTATGTCCTATAATATGTGCACAGGTCTCTGCTGTAGAAAACCATGTCTACGTCACGCTCTTCCACTTTGGTTGCTTCCTCTGTTCCAACCACCTCTACCCAACCTCCTCCTAACCTACCTATACATAATCCGCAAGACTGCAAAGTATTGTGTTTGACATTTGATAACTGCATCATGGTGTGGGATTGCACTCTACATGGTTACAGAAAATCTATTTTCGAACAACAAAGCAATTGCTGCCATTACAAATACATATACAATTTGTTCAGTGGCCATTTTTTGAATCCCCTTATTTTACCAAATTAAAAACAGAAAATAATCTCATAAAAAGAGTAGGTACAACAGACCCATACTTCAACATTAATTGTGGGCTGAAATTGAATTTATGAAGCCCATAGTGCACCTGTATTTATTGGGGCAATCTGTACCAGAAAAAAACATTCTATTTCATTTTTACATAATAGTAGTTTACACAACTAATACCATTCCTTCTAAAACAGCTTGCATTGAACATTGTCAATTTCTTGGGGAATTGCAAATCACTTGCGCAGACCTTACAAGAACTTGCTCAGCACGACCAAAAAAATGCAATAAAACAAAGTTATGAAGATGTGCGTGGGTATGCTAAATATTCACCTTAATTCCATGGAAAAACCAGGGCACAGAAAACTGTCACTGACAGCTGCCAGTATTTCTGTGTCAAGTAGCAATGGAGCAAAAGGTACATTAAATAAGCTAAGTGTGTTTCCTGTTGTAAACAGTTGCAGATGGAAGCTTTCCAGAAACCATCACATATGTTTGCAACCTCTAATTTGATTCAGCACCTCATCCAATTCCATTAAAACAATGTTAAAGAACTCTATAGCAAGGCTAATTTCCCTCGAAATGCATAAACCCAATGCTTATATTCTGTGCACAGGTATCTACTGTAGAAAAGCATGTCTACATCACACTCCTTGACTTCTATTACATCCTCTGGTCCTGCCACCTCCACCCAACCACCTCCCATCCTACCAGTTCCCAATCTGCACGACTGCAAAGTAATGTGTTTGAAAGATGATAACTGCCTCATGGTGTGAGATTGCATCCTACATAGTTACAGAAGAACTATTTCAGATGACCAAAGTAATTTCTGCCACTACAAATATATATACATATATATATTTGCCAGTGGCACATTTGTTTATACCATTATTTCACAAAGCTAAAACAAGCACAACACACCCATTCTTCAAATATAAATTGTGGATTGAAATTGCATTGCTGAAGCCCATAGTGCACCTGTATTTATTGGGGTAATTTGCACAAAAAAAAACCATTCTATTTCTTGTTTATATAATAGGAGTTTTCATAACTAATACCATTCCATCTAAAACAGCTTGAATTGCACATTGTCAATTTCTTGTGGAATTTCAGATTCATTTTCTCAAACCTTACAGGAAACATGCTCAGAACAGTCAAGTAAATGCAATGAAACACAATTAAGAAGATGTGAATCGGTATGCTAAATATTTGCCTTATCTCTATGTAATAACCAATGTGCCCAGAATACTATAATTGACAGCTGGTAGTATGTATCAAGTAGCAGTAGAGTAACAAGAACATTAAAGAAGTTCAGTGTGTTTCCTGTTGTAAACCGTTGCAGATGGAAGCTTCCAATAAACAATCCCTAACCTTTGCAACCGAAATTCGATTAAGCACCTCATCCGATTCCATTACAAAAATGTGGAGAAACGCTAGGAGAGGGCTATTCTCCATCAAATTGTACAAACCCATGGCCTGTGATTTGCGCTGGGGTATCTGCTGCAGAAAAGCACTTCTGTATCACTCTCTTCCACTTCTGTTGCTTCTTATGTTTCAGCAACCTCCACTCAACCCCCTCCTATCCTACCTACACCAAATCTGCACGACTGCAAAGTAATGTCTTTAAAATATGGGAACTGCATCATGTGTGAGAACACACCCTACATGGTTACAGAAAAGCTCTTTTAGAACACCAAAGCAATTGCTGCCACTACAAACATATATACAAGAATTCAGAGGCAATTGTTTTATCTCCTTATTTTACAAAAATAAAAACTGAAAAAAATCTCATGAAAAGAGCAGACACAACAAACCCATACTTCAAATATTATTTGTGACCTGGTATGCAATTGTTAAAGACAATAGTGTACCTGCATTTATTAGCGCAATTTGCACAGGAAAAAGCATTCTATTTCTTTTTTACATAATTGGGGTTTGCACAACTAATACTACTCCTATATTCTTTATGAGTATATATTAAAACATGTAACCAAACATATTTTTCATGAAATTAAACACTAGGTTTCACAAAACAACAAACAACAAATTAAGACAATATATTTTCTCGCACAGTTAACCACACAGTAACATACTTCAGCCCAAAAAATATTTTTAAAGCAGACACATTTTCAAGTCACCACAAAAAGCATTTGAATGAACACCATAAGTGATTTGAAAAGCATTGTAAATATAATCCCATTACTACTGTTCTATGACCATACTTTTATTTTGAGTGCAGCACACATACTTACTAATTATTTATCATGCACCTCATTGAAATATGTGTTCTTTCATAATAAACAACTTATGTTCCCACCTATTTTCTACATATACAGCAGGACCACTACATTGTTAACAAATACAGTAAGATACAAAAACGTCACAAAGTCCCATTATCAACATATTATCAAATAAAACCTTCAACAAAACAGTGAAAATTGATAAATGCTAATAATATTTTGTCACAGGTAACATGAACTGCACCATGAGCACAGTGTGATTTCTGCAATCAAAATGAGAAGCGAAAACATAATGGTGGGTGTTATTCTTTCCAAAATCAAAGCAGAAAATGAGGACTATATTGTAAGGAAACTAATGAAATGCTTAAGATATATTCAATGCATCCAATCACAAAGAAGTACACATTTACAACATTAACACCAGGCATAGAAACACCGAAACACATACAAAACCCTGCCCAGCATCTTTAGTAGCCGTGGCTATTCAACACTGCTAAAAATCTGGCTTGTAGCTGCAGCTACACGTACATTGTCTATGAACTGAAAACCAAACTAAGCCAGGGACGTCATGTCACCAAAATGCTATGGGTAGTGGAAGGTATAAGCCTTGACCTATGATGACATTGCAGGAAGTGATGTAATTTGACACAGCCCCGAAGAGACATCACAGGAAGTGAAGGAGCACATCCCTTCACCTCTTGAGAAAACAGCAAGGGGCATCACATGGCATTGTTCCCACGTACACAACGAAAGTTATGGTTACGATATCAATATAATGTGATATACATTTCATACAAGAATGAATCACCATATTTATCATTAGTACCCAGTGAGAGTCAAGCAGAAAGCTTGGATTCTTGACCGGGATTCCAGCTGCCTTGTCGTCGGCGGGGGGCGTGCCAGCCCCTGAGCCAATGAGGAGGCTCGCAGCGGGGCCATCCCCGCTCCGAGCCTCCACATGACTGAGAGGCTGCCTTCGTCCCCCGCGGGGGACTCAGTTAAGCTTCTTTATTTTTTCTTCCCTTCCGTCCCTCCTCCCTGCCTTCCCCACCCCACTTACCTGTTTGCTCCTGCATCCCCGGTGGGGGATGATAGCAGCCTCCAGCAGTGTGGAGACTCGGAGCGGGGCCATCCCCGCTCCGCGCCTCCACACGGCTGTAAGTTTCCATCGTCCCCCGCCGGGGACGCAGGTACGTATTTTTTATTTTTTTTCTTCCCCTCCCTGCCAATCCCACTTACCTTCTACTTCTTTTTCTTTTTCGGGAGCGGACGCGCTGGGAACACTTGTGTTCCCAGCGCATCCGCTCCCAATGGCTGCCATGGAAAGGGAAAACGCTTTGCATGGCAGCCATTTTCTTGGTGTTTATTTTTTTTCTGTCCCGAAACGCTGCAGCGTTTCGGGACAGAAAAAAATGCTTTTAGTGCCTCGGTCACGCACATAATGCGGGCCTGGGTACTAATAGCAATATGACCGGAGCGGCGGGGGCATTACCGACTCAGGTAATACCCCGGTAATGCCCCCGCCGCTCCGGTCATATTGCTTTATTAATATCAATGTGTATAGGCCCATATTACCATATTACTATGAATGCAAGCAGACATCCAAGGCCAAATGATAATGATGTATTATAAATGAAGTACATGCACTTAAGAGCTTTATATAGTACAAATATACATACAATATCACCCAACCTGTGTTGGTACTCATTTATAAACCTCAGAAGGATGAAAGGTTGAGTTTAGGTGTTTAAATCAGTGACTCATCCCCTGTAGTATGCCTGAAATAAACCTTTAATGAGTCTAGCAATTATTGTATAGAATTCTAGAAAGAGCAATGTGTTATTCCTATTCTTTCTTATTTAGGGAATAGTTGTGACCCCTGGTGACCCCCAAATGGCATCTCTGTAAATAAGCCAACTTTCAAAACTTAATAAGACACAGGAACACCTAAGGACACACAATAACAAACACAGACCAAATTCTAACCTGTATCATCCACATAAGAATATAATGATTGCACATAAAATGTATGGTGTGTAGCCGCTCCTCCACAGGGTGCCTCTTTAACCAGTGGTAGAAACCCCGCACACCGGGTAGGTGCAGGATAGTGTTGGTTAAACATTTTTTTTTTTTTTTTAAATATCTGAGTATGGAATATGAATGACCAAAGAAACAGTAGTGAAACAATGCTAGATAAAAGGAGTTATGTAAGGTACATGATAATAAAGAGAGCATGTCAAATGTGCTACATTAAGGGGCTGATTCATGGAATTATGTGCGCCGAAAAACGGGCTTTGTGTGCCATTCTGCCCGCAAATCCCTGTTTCACAAATGGGGATTTGCAAGCAGAATGACGCACAATGCTCATTTTACGGTGCACAAAATTTCATGAATCAGCCCCTAAGTGTTCTCCAAATCAGTCCTTTGAAAGACTACTTATATATAAATATACAAATACAATGAAATAACATCCATCACATATAAATACACAATTACAATGAAATTACATCCAAAAACCTTTTCTAAAATCACTCATGACTCATAGCTGCGGCTACAGTTCATTGAATTTTTTCTAGCCACGGTTACAAAATGAAACTTTGGGGAGGTAGTTCACATAGACTTTAACACATATATACATATTACATGGACGGCATGTAGTTATGGTTAAGTTGGTGTTTCCATAGGAAGAGCATTTTCTGGGTGGCTTATAACTTCGCTCCCTCTGGACGAATCCTCACCAAACTTTGTATATGGGCCACTCTGATTTTTTTTGCAAATTTTGGTGAGGATTCATCCAGGGGGGGAAAAGTTATAGGGGGGGTCCCAAAACTTGTGTTTTTTCCTATAGACATAATGGGAAAAAACTTTGCGCACGGCCACAGGCCAAACCGCTGGACGGATTTACACCAAATTTGCGGCAGGAGTGGGGGCTTGGTCCCGAAAGCATGCTTTTGCAAATTTGGTGTAAATCCGTCCAGTAGTTTTTTATAAAATGACCAAAACATAAGGCAAACAAATTAGTGATAGCTGTGTTCGCTTCGCGGACGGACTTCCCTATTCGCTCCGCAGACAGCACCCCGATTGGCCCATGGCCTTGCGTCATGTCCGCGGACATTCGATGTGTTCGATGATTGGACGGGGAGGGGCGTGGAGCGCGTCAGATAAAAAATTGTATTTAGTGCCGTGTGTTGGTGTGGAAGAGTGTTTGGGGAGGGTGGGGGAGTATGAGATAGGTTCAATGTTTTGTTTTTTTACGTGCTAGACGTTTTTGTTGGGTTCGATTTATCCGCGGAGAACACGGCTGTTCTGACATTTTGTAAATAAACTAAATGGTGGGGTGTTTAGAGGACGGAGTATGTGTCATTTTTGTTTGCAAGGAAGGTAAAAATGAGCTATGAACACTCGCGGTGTACTTAATTATTCGTAAATACACAAACTGGGGGTGTCCTCAAGACGCTGTCCATATTGTAATCTGTCTAGTTGAATGTGTTCTAAGAACACTCGCGGTGTCCCGAAATGGTTGCAATTACACAAAATGGGGGTCTTCTGAGAACGTTGTTTGTATTGTTCGTTGTCTGGGTCAAAGTGTTTTAAGACCACTCCTTTTGTCCGATAATAGTTCAATTTCCTATGGGCGTCAACCGATATTTTGTCCACTAAAGAAACGATAAATCCGGCTGGTGTGGGCCGACATTATGTGATAATCCTATGACTGGCGCTATTGACCTGGCTGACTTGGTTTTGCGACACTAAATCATATCTCCCGCCCCTAAGCCTGATATTATCAAAGCATTCATATTCCCCGCCTCTCTCCGTGACGTTGCAGGGTGTGTCATCAAACGCGCCCAGTCCTCCGCAGTCCTAAGTGACTTTACACAGAACCCGGAAGACAACACATATTATGTCACAACACAGCGCGCCACAATTCGGAATATGAAACAGTGATTTAAAAGCAAACAGCAAGATTGTACATTTTGTAAAGTACATTTATTTGACATCAAATGTTTAGAGAATATTCTTTAAACTCCATTTTTTATGGAAGTGTAATTTTAAGATTTTGTAATTTGAATCAGTGTAATAATTGTGTTTATTTGTCGTTTAATGGTTGCTTTATACAACCGAATAAACTTGTTTGACTGACTGAATATTCAGCAATTTGCATTTGTCTTTGTTGTCGATCCGCAAAAGGTCAAGTTGAGGCAGGCGATGTTCCTTTGCGGTACAGAGGGTGTTAGATCAGCTTACAACTCAGTGCGCCACAATTCGGAATATGAAACTGTGGTTTAAAAGTAAACAGCAGGATTGTACATTTGGTAAAGTACATTTATTTCACATGAAATGTTTAGTGAATATTCAGCGATTTGCTATTGTCTCTGCTGTCGATCAGAAGACTGTACGGATCAGCCAATCAGATGTCGAGGTTGTGGATTTGTGTTGAAAGAGACTGTGTGTGGTGAAGATGGCAGAAGTAGAGAAAGTCAGGGTGTTGGTGCTTGGAGATATGTTTGTGTATGGTTTACAACAGTACGCTCAATGCAGGCATGTTGCAAAGAACTTTGATGTGAGAGGAGTGGAGGTATGTGGAGCACTGTGCCTGATTGCAATGTACAGGGAATTGTACAAGTTTGTGAGGATATGGCCACGTTGAACAGTCCGCATGTGGTAGTTTTGCACTATGGTGCTTTCCATTTGGCCAACGTCAGTGCCCCTACTTTGTTGGCTGATGCGAAAGTAATTTTTTCTGGATTACTACCTAGGGCAATATGGGACAATAGTTCAGTTTTTTGTCCTCAGCAAAACATTGCTAGGTGAGTCATCAACCAAGGCATGTGTGCCTTCATGCTTAGAGCTGGTATGTTCTTCTGTAATAATGAGAATATTGATGCCAGTAATGCTGTTAATTTTAAAGAAGATGGCATTTCTTTATCTTTTATGGGAAATGGTTTTCTATTTTGGAATGTAAGGGTTACTTTGGACAAGGTTATGTGAAGATTTTAGGTGTAAAGTAAAAAAAAAAAACAAGAAAAAAAATACAAAATAACAGGTGTCTGTCAAGCATCTGTTAAAAAAAACGGCTCTTTTCAGAGCCAACTTCAAAGGGGAAATGGGGCACACTATTTAAATTTACATTCACCACGCTCAGATTTTCGATATGTCCGCGGACATGGCGGTAGTCCGCGGACATGAAAATCACTACGAGGGGATTAGTATGTTCTATGTTACATGTATATGAAGTCAGGGATATTATGGTTAAGTTGTGCTACTAAAAACCTATGAAATTCAGTGAAAAAACCTTGTTAAAGGGACGTTATGGTTAAGTTGCGTTACTAAAAACCTATGAAATTCATTGTCTAAAGACAAAATCTGATTGTCTTTATGCAGAGAAACTATTGCTCTGTTTCAAAGCTCCTACTTACCATATGTATGTGTATCACATGATGTGACTGCACCCAAAGGAAAGGAGAGTGAGTATAATGTATACAAATATGAGCATATACAGGGAAGGTAGAGTAATAAAAATAAAACTATGAGAAAGTGCTGATAACCCTAATGATTATCTTCATGCACAGAAAGGATTGCTCTCTTTCAAGCCTGTGTCTTCCGCTATGTATATGTTTCATATGATGTGACTTGACCCTAAGTCTACAAATATAGTACCTTTTCAATTTTTACTTCCTGACTGTTACTGAAGAAAACTATGTGGCTTCGACATGTCAGTAAACATATAAAGGGAGAGCCAGCCATGTGATGTCATCAGTGATGTCATCAATGGCATTTGTGATGTCATCTTTGATGTCCTGGGTGTTAGTGTTAGCAGTGCACGGTGGCGCGAGTTATGGTTGCTTATGTTACCATAACTGCCAAATTTTAGGGGTTTTTCGGTTTTACTTTGAACCATAACGTCCCTTTAACAAAGTTTTTTCACTGAATTTCATAGGTTTTTAGTAGCGCAACTTAACCATAACATCCCTTTAACAAAGTTTTTTTTACTTAATATAAATATAGTTAGGGTGAGCTTTGGCTGGAATTTCAAAAGTGATTAAAAGTCTGCGCCCCCACCAGACTGCAAGGTTTCGTAAAGATATGTTAAATAATGAAAACGTTATTAAGCGATGAATTGTTCTTTTTTTAAATGTGGCATATTTCCCATTCATTTTCCCACAGCGCACAGCCAAAACTGATGGACGAATTTGGACCAGGTCCTAAAAAAATTGGTCAAGAAGCGTTGACTCGCGATCCATGCACAGTTTGGGGTTATTCTATGCCACCTATATTTTAAAATTTGATCGAGAATGGGGTACCTCCTTCTCCAAAAATGAAAGTTATATCTCCCAGTGTGCATTGCAGGATCATGGTTTTGCAAAATGAAATGAACGCCATCTTTTTCTTCTCTAGATGTGAGAGATATTTGTGGCTGCAGTCGAGGATATGGGAAAATGAAACGATGTAAAAAGTTATTTGCGGGTACGAAAATATACAAATGGCATCAGGGTAGAGGTGGGGGGATGGTTAGAGGGCACTAAGGGAAATTTGGGAGTTGGAGGAGGTGCAGGGACCGAGTTTGCAACACAAAGCTTTCCATAGCCTCAGCTATAGTCACAAATATCTGACATATTTTAGCAAACTGCTTCATATAAGCAGCATGTGTTTTGGGGGAAATGGAGATGGAAGGGGATGTGAGGAGGCCATCTGGGGAGTGAGGGGAGCTGGCACAGATGAGTAGGCCACTTGGTGAGCTGCAGGGGGGCAGGAAAGCATTTCTTTTAGCCATTTTGCTGACATTCACGGCTATATACGGGGATACAAAGTGCTACAGATAGCCAGAGGTATGTGTAGTTTGGTACCCGCGGCTATATAATTTGGGCTGTCAGTGTTTTATATATTTTTTAAAGTACTTTGTTTAGGTGTGATGTTGCGTGTGAAAAATCACTGGCCGTTGACATGGTCAGTGACCTGGTAGGTTTTAGCGAGTGTTTTTTTTTTTGGATGTGTGTTTTCAGACTTTTGAGCATGTGAGACTTTGGAGAAAGATAGAAGAAAATAGTTTAACAAAGTTAATATAAAAAGGAGCAATTCTAGTATAGTTTTAGATGTGCCACGCAATGTATTTTTGGTTGTGTATTCTCACTTATGGTATTATGTTGTGTGGGTGTGCAATGTTTGCCTATCTAATTTACTGTTATGTCTCTTTTCCTTATGTTTCAGTTACTTTTCATTCGTACACAAGTAGTGTTGTTCTGTATTCATCTATTTAGTTGGATTGTAGTATAAGACTTGAAGTCAGTCTCCCTTTTAACTGACTTTTTATAGCCGGGGATATGGCAAAAGTTAATGAACTGTAGCTGCGGGTATAATAAAAAAAGTTTTAATTATTATTTGTTGTATTTGTGTATTTATGTATGATGAGTAGTCCTTAAAAGGACTGTTTTGGGGTACAATGAGTGTAGAAATTTAGCACATCAGGAGTACTGTGTTGATGTTATGGAGGAACACTGCATTTCCTTCTACGGTTAGGTATATTATAGTCATGTCTATAGAAATTGCCCATGTGGAACTGTATGTTTTTGTTTGCAATCCACAATTGGTTGTGGTCGGTCATGAATGCTGAAACTGCTTTATTAACATTTCTCTGTGATTTCTCAATTTTACCATTAAATCTGGTGGCTCATCTCCATTTTCACCTCTCTGTGAGAGTGAGTGATCATATTATATTCTGTTTGGATGTTCTCACCGGAAGCCTAATGTGAATTGATTTTGAAATATTTGTAATATGTGTTTTTGGCACATTAGAAACATTAAAGTGTAGCTGTGTCTATAGGTCGGTTTTCGTTGTGTAACCGTGGTTATAGCCATGGGTATGTTATTGGGAAAAATTAGAAAAAAAATAAAAGAGTTTTTTTAATATAATGTGTAAATATTGTATAAATAATTCTTTGAAGGGTTGTGTTGGTTTTTTGATTGATATACCTTGTAATAGAAATGTGTTTGCCATTGTACTTGTTTGCTTTCTATAGTCCTCTTTTTGTGCTATTGAATTGTGAAAACTATGAAAGTGACATTTGTGTGAACTTTTGACAGTATGATTGGAGAACATAGAGTGCACACATTTTCTGTGGTTGGCTATGGTGAAGATCTATTAATTATTTGGAGCAGCTGAAGGTGAGTGATAATGGGTTTTGTAGGGATATTTGGCGTGTTACAGCACAGAGTACAGCACTACTGCACAGGTAGCATTTCTTTATGCAGCACCACTACATGGGTGTGGTGCATTGCTATATGTGTTGCCAGAGTAACATGGACATATGAGTAAAGACAGGCTATTCAGTCAAAAACGATTTTTACATATAAGATGCAAATCTATTTTTACAGTTAAAAGCACACATGTGCACATTCAAAATGCACACTATTTTTCACCTGAAATGCCTATGTTGCAAGAGACACATTTGAAAATTAATAACTAACCTTATTAATAACTAACCTGACTAATAAAACTTCATTTAACATAACCCACTAATAAAAATGTGTCTCCACTGCAGAATTAGGCCTACTCTGAAAGTGAACTTTTAAACGCACATTCATTTTTTTTTTCTCTGCTGCTCTGTCCACATTACTACAGGAAGCAAAGAGCTCGAAGGAACAGGAAATCAGTTTGTTACAATTGCCACTATAGAAGTGAGCCATTGTGTAGTGAGGGAGGAGATGACATGATTGATTCTGATTGGAGCAGCGTCATAGCAAGTATCATGCTAGAGGCTGTGATTAGAACTTTGCTGGAGAAGCTTGAGGGGAGGGGGAGAACAATCGAGATCTTTCAGAGCTGGGAGAAGGATCTGTTTCCTGGCTGGGGCATTCCTGCTGCAAAAGCTGAGAGTTCCAGGCAATAACCCCGGTTTGAGAACGGCAGACGCTTGGTTCTCACTGGGGTTGATTTTCAAGGGAGCCAAATTCAGAAAGAGAATAGCCGGAGAAAACTCATGCTGAACAGATAAGGTAATTACAGAAGCGAGTGGGAGCTGTGCGAAAGTGTGCGAAACTGTTCAGTCAGTGTATTCGAGGGAGTCTCAGTCTCTTATCAGCATATTTAATGTTACCAATTGAATATATTCTCGCAGCTCTCTGTTCATTTTATCACAAATAATGTTGTACCATTTCATTTATTTTTGTAAAAAAAGTTAAACTGTGTTTAAAAGAAATTTCTATAATACAAAAATATTTGAAAACAGCAGTGTGCCACTAAAAACGAATTTCAGAATGTCACAAAGAGAAACCACATTTTCAGACCTAGTGCAATATTTAGAGGCAAAGTTGTTTGCACATGGGACGTGGTCGTCGAACAGCACCTTAGAACGGCGTGACCGCATTCAGGGTGAGGTGCAGAAAGAAAAACTAGACAATATTTTTGCAGAAGGCAGCATAATTCAGGTCTGCCTTACAAGATTATTGAATGCAACCGATAAAAGCGCAGAGAAAGACTGTTTAATAGGGCTATGGGGCAAAATATGGTTTATTTTGAATAAGTCCCTGCGAATACAGGAAAATGATACCCAGCTAATTAACAGGTTAAAGACTGAATTAGATGGGGCAAGTAAAAATCAGGAAATGTTAAGAGCAGAATTGGATGTATGCCAAAAAGACATGCAATTAAAATGCAGAGACTTTGATGCTCAGTTATCCAAAAGCAAGAAACAATTTGAGGATAGTGAGCAAGAATTGGTACACTTAAAAGCCTTAGTGGACCACATTAGACAGGATAAAGATGAGGTTGTTTTAGAAATGCAGATTTTACAAAAAGAACATTGTGAAAAAGAATGTGATCTCCAGAGTGCAGAACAAGAAATGATTAAAATTACTCAAGAAAGAGACAAGAGAAATAAAGAGTTCAATGAATGCCAAATGCAAATGTGCGACATGCAGGAGGTGATTAATAACATGAGTGATGAAAACAACTATTTGCAAAATGAAGCAAACAGACTCCTTATAAAGTGTAAGGACTTAGAACAGCAAATGTGCATTCCCAAGTCCCAGGAGAGGCGGCAGGGTACCACATTCAATGGAGTGGAGGTGAATTCTAGTTCTGCCCAAAGAGCTAGTGCTCCAGTGACTGGGCCGGTGACTGAACTTGGTTGCAGCGCCCTTGGGGGATTTGATACTCCCATTGGGGGCAGCCATCAATCTCATACACCTGAAAACAGGATTGAATCACAAAATAGTGCAATTCCATGCATTGCAACAAGTAGCCCCATAAAAATAATGAAATCCATTAAAGCCCTGATCAAACCATTTAAAAAGGGAGGTGAATGCTGCATTGAGGATCATTTAGAAGTGGTGCATGACATTTTTAAAGCACTCCAGATACCTAAGGAACAGTACAGACAATATTTTCATTTAACTTTAGATGCCCCGACGGCCAGCATCATAAGGGGATTAAATGAACAGCAGAATATGACCTGGGTGGAGTTTGAAAAAGAAATTAGGCGTCATTTTTCTCCTTTTCAGTCATTGCAGGAGGCAAAGAAAGTCGCTTACCCAATCACTGCTGGACCTAATACATCCCCTCGCCAATTTTTACAAGACTTAAAAAGAGCATTTTCTCGCTTTGATGTATCTTTTGACCCAAATTCCAATGAGTTTAAAACTGCATACTTCTATGGGCTACAGAAAGACATCATATCCCAATTGGTCCGTGAATTTGACTGTGACAAGTCCCTTGAATGGATTGTACATCAAAGCACAAAACTATATGAGGTACTATATTGTCAGGGTAGAGAAAGTGATAAAATGAAAGATACTAGACCTAAATCTAAAGAACCCTCAGCCACAGTAATGGAAATCAGGTCAGCCAAAATGTCCCTTGAGTCTGCTCAAAGCCAAGGTAAAAATAATGTGACACCTGAACAAAGGGGTAATCAACAAAGATCGCCATTTCCTGTACCAATGTTCCAATCACATGATCCTAGTAATAGGGAGAGCTACATCAGCCCTAGGTATTTAGGGGACAAACCCCGGGTAGGATATCGGCCTGATATGGCAGGTACGAACAATAACCAGAGACAAAATCAAGATCAAAGAAATGATGGTCCCTACCAGTCATTGGGGAAATAGAGCACATTTGATCCCAACACCATGATATATGGTAATCAGGATAGACCCCGATATGTTGATCGATTTACTGATAATGGAAATCAACATAGGGGCCAGTACCCACAATCTGAGAGACAGGATATGAGGCAAAACATGAACTACAATCCACGTCAGTACAATGATTCCCCACCAGGGGACTATAATCAAAGGATGGGTGCACCCCGCTCCCCTCCACAAATGAATCAAGAGTTCAGAAACCATCCCAACCGATATCAATCACCTGAGAGGTATCAGAATAGATCCAATCAGGGGAAAACAACCAATATCGACCTAGGCCACAGAAAGAGGATTCTAGAGAGATGGAAAGGTTCCAGTGCCTTGAGGCCCAAGTGAAAATGTTAGCTGAGCAAATAGGAAAGCTCTATACAGCGCAAAAACAACCTTCCAAAGAGGGGGCTGATGGCCATAGCAATGACCGGGGAGCTTCCGAAAAGTGACTAAGTACTCATGATAACTGCAGTGCCAAAATGACAGATTGCTCTGATATAATTTTGCATAACGACTCTGAGATGCCTAATGAATTAAAAATGAAAGTGCCAGTAAATGAACATGTGACAGAGTGCAAATACTTCTAAAAAAGAGGTACGGTTTAACTTAGAGCTAAATAAAACAGTAAAGATTTGCACAAATGAAAAAGAAACATTAGGAATTCCAAAAGAACAAAGGGACAGATTTAAGAAAAATTACTCATGCGTGGAGAATACCAGGGAACAGGGAGTAAGTGGGGATGCTATGGCTCCTTCCCTGGGCAAGCAAAACAATGACCAAACACAGGCAGAAAAAGGAAATACTCAATAGGAGGGTACAAGTCAATCACCTGAAGAATTCTTTGAGCCACATATTTTTGAAGAGGCTGAAAGGGCTGGTATCACACTAAATGATCACAAATGCACAGAATTAAAAAATGACAAATTGCTGAATGATGTTGTTACACATGTTCAGTTGGAAGGTTGTAGTGTGGTCTCTGATGTTACCCAGATGGATAGGCGAACAGTGGCCACACTCCAAAAAACCTCTGATCATGGAGAAATGAATAAAGTCTCTCGCACAGAAATGGGTAAAAAGGAGGGAAAAATGTCTTTCCATTTACCAATGTGCTTAGCCAAAAGTGAAAAAGGCCTGAGAAAGGTGAGCCCTGAAATCAGTAAGAATTCACACTTCTTATGTGTGTTAGAGGAAGTTGAGGACAGATATTATGCACCCATCACTGTAGAAGAAAAATGCCACACCTTTGCTATGATTGACACTGGTGCAAAGGCCACAATTATGTCCAAGGAGCTGGTAAAGAGTATCAATGAAGGGAGACCCCCACAGAGTCAGATCACAGTGAAGGAAAATCAAGGTCCAGTGCATAACTTTAATGGGGAGGAGGTGCCCATCATAGGTGTAACTGAGGTTGACATAAAAATAGGAAAGCACAGAATGAAACAAGAGGTATTGATCACATCTATTTGTGAAATTCCATTTCTGATGGGGACAGATTGCCTGAAAAGATTGTCTCCTCTCATAGATGGGGTGAATGGAGTGCTGTGGTCCTTAACCAAAAAACCATTAAGGCCTAAGAAACTAAAATCACAAAACAGCAACATAAATGAATGTCACACCGTTGCCAAAACAAATGATGCTGTGGAGGTATATCTCCAGAATAGTTGCATACCTAGTGTCACTGTTATATTAATGTGTCAAGACAAAATGCAGAGCGACAATGAAAAACTACCTGTACAAATATACTTGGACCCAAGGAAAAATTGGCAGACTGCCATAGATGAGCACACATTACGTTTTTATTTGAAAGAGAAAACATGCAAACAGAATATTGCTCCTAAAACAGATTCAGAAAACCACATTACCACTCTGGCAGAAATACACATGGAAGATGAGCAACCATGGGTTCATGTAAAACAATAAAAGCCACTTTAGCGCTTGGACATGAAAGGAGTTTCATTAATGAGAAATTGTTGCAAAAAATAATGGAGAGGGAAGAAATCCCGAAATTTAGGATTAAAAACCAATATGTTTCTGGGTTGGACAGTCCAGACTTTGAAAACCGAATTGCAGGCAGATGCATGCTTAAAATTAGCATTGGGCAGAAAACAATTTACCATAATGTATGGATAGTGAGTGGAGCACAAAATTAATTTTACATGGGCAATGACATCATGCACAGAATGTGTATGGTGTTAGATTTCCTTAATCAAAAAATATGGTCACGCCTAGGTGGTCCGGCACCTGAATTTGAAGACAAAAGAAGGGCTCATCATTGTGCACAACTGGTTCCTTATGCAATCGAATTACAAATGAGGAAAGATACTATTATTCCTGCATTTACAAAACAGTTTGCAATAACACTGAAATGCAAAAATGGACAGCAGATGAAAGACTCTGATGCATTTGTATGCCTGAATGAATCCTAAAACAGCAATGCCTGGATTATGAATACATTCCATTGGTAGATATTGGTGAAAGATCTGTAAAAATTATGGTAAATAATAAAGGTTGTCAGGATATTCATTTAGAGGAAAACTCCCCATTAGGAATGGCCATACAAAAATCACATTATACGGCAGATTTAAATAACATGGTGATTGGAAATATCCCTGAAAAGTATGTAGATGCCAAGGGTGAGTTGCCAGAACACCTGGACTCTCAGCCCAAAGGAATATTTAAAATTCATTCTGTGTATCCTTATGATTCAAATGAGACAGTGTGCTGCCATGAAGAGGATTGCATAATATTTAATTTAAATCAAAATGAAACAGAAAATCAGCCCATTGAAGTGGAAGCTGATATGCGAAAATATTTAAAAGTGGCAGCTTTACAAAAAGACACAGCCACACAGTTAGAGGAAAGCGCCGAGATTCCCTTACCAGAAGATTTTCCTGAATTTTCCAAAATGGTAGAAGAGCAGATCTCCCTAGCAGATGCGTGTGAAAGCAATTAGGATAGGGACAATCTGAGGGAGATATTTATGGAGTTTAAGGATGTATTTGCAAAAGATGCTTATGATTGTGGTTTAACTGATTTACATGTGGCCACACTACCAGAAGGGTGTAGCAGAAGTCCAGTGTTTGTACGCCAGTATAGACTACCGCTGGCATGTTTAGAATCATTGGCAGAGATTATTAAAAATTTGGAATCGCGGGGAATCATCAGGCCCATTCATAGCACATCCAATACACCTATTTTAGGTGTGTTAAAGCCGAATGGTCAATGGTGGCTATGTGCAGACTTGAGAGAGTTAAATAAAAGAGTACCAGTATCTAGATGGCCACTGCCATTCATTGATCAGGGCCTAGCTCAGGTACATGGTTCAAAAGTATTTACCACATTAGATCTCACCTCTGGATATTGGTGCGTGCCATTGGCAGAGGAGATACAACATTTATTTTCCTTTACATTTGACAGGACTCAATACGCCTGGCTTAGAGCTCCGTTCGGTTACATCAATAGTGGGAATGAATTTGGCATATTTTTGAGAAAGGCCATGCCGGATGCAGCGGAAAGAGGAACAATAGTTTACGTGGACGATGTCCTGATAAAAAAAGAAGGCCTGAAAAGCCATTTTGATGAAATAAGACATGTGCTAGGCCAATTGCAGAAAGCAGGCGACAAAGTATCTTTACAAAAAGCACAATGGTGCAAGAAAAAAGTGAACTTTCTAGGGCATGAAGTGACTGAACATGGGCTAAATCCACAAAAGAAGAAAATAGAGGCCATGCACAGATTAAAAGATCCTAAAAATGTGAAAGGAGTAAAAGGTTTATTAGGGATGACAGGCTATAACAGAAAGTTCATTGAAAATTATGCAGAAATCACTCAACCATTGACTAAACTGCTTAAACTGAATACTCCCTGGAAATGGGAAAAAGAGCAGTCTGATGCAGTGGCTAAATTAAAGGAATGTCTTGTAAAGGCACCATGTTTAGCATATCCCATAAAGGACAGGGATTTCTTTATAGAAATAGGTTTTTCTGAACACTGTATGTCAGCAGTGTTATCACAAAAACACGATTTGAATCACAAAACCATTGCCTATGCAAGTAAGGCATTTTCCCAAGTTGAAATGAAATTTAATGAATGTGAAAAGGCCCTATTAACCACTGTGTGAGCGCTACAACATTTCCGCCCCATTGTTCAGGGAGAAAAGGTGATTATTGAAACAAATCATCAACCTTTGCAATTTTTAGAGAGTAAAAGAATTAGATCAGGTAATCTAGCGCAGTCCAGAATCACTTCATGGACGCTGGCATTACAAGGTTTTCCTGTAGAAGTGAGATATGGACAAAATAAAAAGAACCCAATTGCCCAAGGGTTAGCTGACTTACATGACTGCGCAGCTGAACAAATACCAAATGAAATGGAAGTGGAAACTAGTTTGCAGGAATTTGAACAATCACCACACAAAGCTTTTGATGAAAAAACATGCAAGGATTTGCCAACTGTATATGTGGATGGTTGTGCTTTTCACATTGAAAATGACAGTAATAAACAATTAGTGGCAGGAACAGGAAATGTCTGGTTGAAATGTGAAGGCGTCCCTAGTATAGGGATGAGGATTGGAGCTAGGAGCAGTCAGGTGGCGGAATTGGCAGCCATTTATAAAGCAATTGCTACTGCAGTTGATAAAAAGTTCAGTGAAATTGTCCTGGTGACTGATTCTGACTATGCACAGAATAGCTTTGTGGAGTATTTGCCTGGTTGGAAAGCAAGAGGCATGGTTACATACAACAAAAAGCCACTTAAACATGGAAAAATGATACAAGCCATAGACAAATTGGTGTCAGAGAATAATTTAACAATATACTGGAGAAAAATGTGTGGGCATTTAAAAACACCAGGAGAAGATAAGGAGGGAAATGATAAGGCAGACCACCTGGCTAAGATTGGGGCTGTGATGGGAGAATTGCTACCTATTGATTACTTAATGGGTGAAATACAAATTGATGCAGTAACACGTTCTAAAGCACCAAAGGAGGTAGATCAACCAGTGGTACAGTGGAGTCATGACACGCCAGACCAAGATTTGATTGAGGCACAAAAGAATGATCGAATTTTGGGAATCTATTATAATCATTTGATAGATCCTGAACAAAATCCTTTAACAGAAAATGATTGTATGGGAAAAGAAGAGTTGAGGGTGCTATTAAAGAACAAAACACGAATTAGATTACAGGATGGACTCATGATTAGAGAGTCCATAACAGGACAAATACAGTGGGTGGTACCCCTTTCATTCAGAGGGCTAATGCTACACCATGCACATGATGCCATAACTGCAGGCCATAGAGGTTCACAAAAAACATTAGAAATACTAAAAGATTATGCTTACTGGCCACATATGTCCCAAGATGTGGAATTATATACTAGAGGATGTCTAGTATGTGCCCAATTTAAACCTGCTTTACCAATGCATAGAGCCCCATTAATGAAAAGAGGCCTAACTCTTCCATGGTCAGATTTGCAAATAGACTATGCAGGGCCTTTAAAAAGGTCGAGCAGAGGAAACCGTTATATTTTAAGTGTGGTATGTTCGATGTCAAAGTGGATTGAATGCATTCCTGCACCAGATTGTAGTGCGCAAACAGCAGCCACATTGCTGGTGAACCATGTGTTCTCAAGGTTTGGGTTGCCACAAAGAATTGAGTCAGAAAGAGGAAGTCATTTCACAAGTATTCTAATGTGTAAGGTATAGCAAAAAAAGAAAACTACATATTGCATATCGGGCGGCCTCTTCAGGTGGAGTTGAACGAAGCAATAGGTCTGTTGTGGATATTTTAAAGAAATTCGTGGCAGAAGCAGGTTCCAGCTGGGATTTACGTTTACCGTTGGTTTTGATGGCAATCAGATCAACTCCTGCCAAAGCAACAGGTGTTAGCCCCCATGAGGTCTTGACAGGTAGGAAAATGGTGTTACCACAACACCTACTATACAGAACACATGAGCAAACACTTGTGAGTGCATCCACAGTTCATTGATGAACTGAGGCGGCATTTGCAACATGCATTTGCTTTTGTGCAGAGAAATCTGGAAAGAGCTGCTGACAGTACTTATTATGATAAAAAGACATCAGTAAAGGAATACAGTGTAGGGGATCAGGTGTACAAGTTTCATTTTGGAAAAAGTAAACAGAAAAAATCTAAATTTCTAGCAGCCTGGCAGTGGCCATTTTGAATTATAGATAAGGTCTCTCCTGTGGTTTATACATTTTTGAAAAATGAAGGTGAAACGGCGATAGAGCAGTTTGTCCATGTAAATCAGATCAAACCATGCCATCCCAGACACGAGATCAGGCGGCTTGAGCATGTAGAAACAGAAAGCCCTGGGGCTACTACCCACTGATGCACACAATACAACATAAAGTCCCTTGAACACAAAAAGAGAAAATAAATGGGTACAATCAGGAGGCAGTGACAGAGAAGTTAAAAAGTTGATTGTTATAATGGCACATAAACACTGTAATATATGTAAATATATATAATATAAAATAAGTAAATAAATAAATAAATAAAAATATATAATGGAAGCTCATGGTTGGTGTGCAGAGAGAAAATGTATTAAATATTGAATGCTATTATATATATATGCTTGTTTTCTTTTTAACTTGTGTTTGATTTCAGAAGAAAAAAAAAAAAACGAAATGTTTTTACCAAGCATGTTTTATTTTTGGAAAAAGGGTGAAGTTAGTATTGTGCAATATACTTAATCCGTTTCTTTTCTATTTTGGTTTAGAACATTAACTATTTATACCGGAGTTCACGGGAGAAAATGGAGTCCTGGAGTCCCCTGGATGAAGACCAAAAGATGCCTGCCTCCAGGTGGAGGTGAAGACAAGATAACCAGAATGCCAAAAAAGATGACTCCTATGGATCCAAGATTGCCAAGATGAAAGTGTACTTGAATGAACCAAATGATGTGACATCGCTGGTCGGGACATATCAGAGGCAGACAAGAGTCCTGACATATGGAGTTCCACGTATTTATTATTTTAATTATTTATTTTAATCTGTTATGTTAATTATTTGTTTTAGTTAGTTGTTTTATCTTATTGTTTTTAATTGACTTATGAAATCGAAACTTTGAATTAATGCCACTTCCATTGGGAAGGCAAATGTAGAACATTTTGTAAACTAATGAACTCAGATGAATACTGTGTTGATACCTTCAACTT
Source organism: Ambystoma mexicanum (assembly GCF_040938575.1). Lineage (NCBI taxonomy): Eukaryota > Metazoa > Chordata > Amphibia > Caudata > Ambystomatidae > Ambystoma > Ambystoma mexicanum. The sequence goes on along the minus strand of NC_090930.1, from coordinate 1,243,391,818 downwards.
TTTCATTGATGCACATGAATATTCATTTTGTTGGATTGCTACATTGTGAAAAGAAGAAAAAGAACAAGTTGTTTTTAGGAATTGGCTTAGATCGTAGCCAAGTTCTAAAAACAAAAGGAGGGTATGTAAGGATATTTGGCGTGTTACAGCACAGAGTACAGCACTACTGCACAGGTAGCATTTTTTTATGCAGCACCACTACATGGGTGTGGTGCATTGCTATATGTGTTGCCAGAGTAACATGGACATATGAGTAAAGACAGGCTATTCAGTCAAAAACGATTTTTACATATAAGATGCAAATCTATTTTTACAGTTAAAAGCACACATGTGCACATTCAAAATGCACACTATTTTTCACCTGAAATGCCTATGTTGCAAGAGACACATTTGAAAATTAATAACTAACCTTATTAATAACTAACCTGACTAATAAAACTTCATTTAACATAACCCACTAATAAAAATGTGTCTCCACTGCAGAATTAGGCCTACTCTGAAAGTGAACTTTTAAACACACATTCATTTTTTTTTTTCTCTGCTGCTCTGTCCACATAACTACAGGAAGCAAAGAGCTCGAAGGAACAGGAAATCAGTTTGTTACAATTGCCACTGTAGAAGTGAGCCATTGTGTAGTGAGGGAGGAGATGACATGGTTGATTCTGATTGGAGCAGCGTCATAGCAAGTATCATGCTGTAGGCTGTGATTAGAACTTTGCTGGAGAAGCTTGAGGGGAGGGGGAGAACAATCGAGATCTTGCACAGCTGGGAGAAGGATCTGTTTCCTGGCTGGGGCATTCCTGCTGCAAAAGCTGAGAGTTCCAGGCAATAACCCCGGTTTGAGAACGGCAGACGCTTGTTCTCACTGGGGTTGATTTTCAAGGGAGCCAAATTCAGAAAGAGAATAGCCGGAGAAAACTCATGCTGAACAGATAAGGTAATTACAGAAGCAAGTGGGAGCTTTGCGAAAGTGTGTGAAACTGTTCAGTCAGTATATTCGAGGGAGTCTCAGTCTCTTATCAGCATATTTAATGTTACCAATTGAATATATTCTCGCAGCTCTCTGTTCATTTTATCACAAATAATGTTGTACCATTTCATTTATTTCTATAAAAAAGTTAAACTGTGTTTAAAAGAAATTTCTATAATACAAAAATATTTGAAAACAGATAGCTAGTGTGTATTATTTCTCTCTTTCATTTTGCATGGGGAAAGGTTTAAACGTGGGTAGATTTTTAAACAGTGCAATTGTCATTTTAAAACAGATGTGTGCATGATTCTATTCAGTATGAACAGTTGTGAGTGACTGTAGCATAGCCTGTTGGAGGTACATGAGTCAACGGGAAGAGAGACTCTCTGGACATAGTTCCCTACCGTATATAAGGTAGTGGAAATTACCACAAAAATACCACAATAGCCCATGGTGGCACACAACACTAACACTGAAAATGTGGTATCCCTAAAATGTAGGCCTGAGGTCTCTCTAGTGATCAAGAACAATCTAGATAAAAAACAAGGGATGTTGGATATTGGGGCCACAAATAAACCAACCACTATACCAACCAACCACGCAAACTACCGCGCATATCATCTAAATAGGTCTGAATTCTGAAATAATGCAATGTATTATTGTCATATGTGACCCAATATGAATACAGAGAGTGATTATTGCTAAAGGTATTTTGGCGGTAAGAAAATACCGCAAAGCCACAAATACCCACAAAATACCCAACAGTTTTTATATATTTTATGTACAGTTTGAATCATTGTATTTAAGATAATTGAAGTATGTTTAAGTGTCTCATTTGGTCAAGTTTATAAGTATTGTTTACAAAGTAGGGTTTTTTTATATTTGACTTCATTGTTTTTAGGAGAGTAGTGAAGCAGTATGGCATGTATGCTATGCTTATGTTTGCCAGAAAATATATTTGCAAAGGAAGGCTGTTTCTGAGTGACATTGGAAGATGTGATTTGAATGAGGGTGCCTAAGAAATCCTAGTGTGAACTAAGCAGTATAACTCTGCACTTGACAACTATTGTGGTTGTGTCTGTGCTTTGTATTTGGCTATTGAGCTGTTTTTTGTGTGACCCTATATTGGTAATTGTGTACTGTGTTAGAATTGTGGAAGTGTGAAATAAAGTGAAGAAAGTGAAGTTGTAGTGGCTAGGTGGGTAAGGTTTCATATTTGTGTATAGTGCAGGATTTACACTGTCATGTAATGTTTGGTAGTAATATAGAAATAATAATGAAAAATCATATTTGGCATGTATCCAATTGTCTTTTGAACAGTGTGCTTTGGAAGTACAGGAATCTGTTTGGGTTCCATGCTATATAATGCAATATGTTGTTATGCAATGCACTGTCATAGAGAGATGTAAAATGACTGGGGTGCACAGTGGGCTGGGGGAAACTGTAGTAATGATGAGGTTTGCTTACATGTTTTCTGGGTCTGCTTAGGTCACATGGCCATTGCAAGTTTACTGCAGTGGGGATGGGTAGTGAAGGGAGGAAATATGCATTGATATGTTTTGTTGATTAGTAGTATTAGTGATTAGTTTGTAGGTGAAATGTAGGATAGTGTGTCTAGCTGTTGGCCTAATGATTGTTGAATAGATAGAGACAGGTGATGCATTTGATTTTACATGGTATTGGATAAGGATGACTAAGAAGGACTGATTAAATGGGTGTTAGGAGGATGATGGTTGTGACAGAGCACAGGTATGTGAATAGCAGTAGACTGAATGTTGTCTATCTGGAGTTGACCTACAGTCCTTATGCAGAGGGTTGTAAGGTGTGAAAACTGGAGCTGGATGGAGTAACTCGGTGCCAGTGCATTATTTTGCAGCTTTTTTTCTCTTGATACCCTTGTCATGAATGGTTTATGAATATATTGCTTGTTTTATGTGTATGCTTTATTAAGAATTGTTATCTTATATAAGAAATGGGTAATGTGGTGTATAAGATTAGCTCACCTATCATTTAGGTTTAGCATTGAAAAATGTATGTCCCAAGCACAGATATGATAGAAGTTGACAAAGTTAATGGCCAGTTGCACCTCTGCTTCTTTCAAGAGCACATGGCAGTCATGCCCACCTTAGTGGTGGAGGTTATTTTGATAATTTCATGTGCTATATTCTTCATTGGAGGTAGACCAAATGGCTGATTTTCCAGAAACTGTTGTATCAGGTTATCTACATCCTATTTTTTCTAAATCCCGTTGTCTCTGTTATGGCATGTATTGGGTTTCAACTTATCACACGCTTTGGTTTCAGATGTGGTGTGGATGTCGAATTATTATGGTATGCAAGAAATGGGTAATGTGGTGAATAAGATGAAAAAGTAATGGGGTGCATAGTGAGTTGGGTGAAACAATATTATTAATTAGGTTTGTTAAAAATGTTTTCTGGGGTTGGTTAGGTCATATGGCCATTGAAACTTTAGTAGAGTGGGAATAGACAGTGAAGGGAGGACATACATGACATATTCTTAGCAGTACTAGTTATTAGTTTGTAGGAGAAAGGCAGGATAGTACATTAGGCTATTGTGTTATGCTGAAATGTGTGGAATCAGGTGAGGTAGTCAATTGTGCATGCTTTCTGTTGAGGATGGCTAAGGAGGAGTAATGAAATGGGTGCTGGAGAAGCAAGAGTGTGCTAGGGCCTAATATGCTCTACAAAAAAAAGTCTTTGGACTGTATTTGTCAATGTGGAACATGTGTGCGTATGATGGGCATAGAGTCTTTAGCCATACATGTCATCCTAAAAGAGTTCTTGTTTAATGTACACCTGCTAATCACATGCATCTAAGCATACCATCCTGAAAAATTGATGCCTTTCCCCAGCTGTTATTATTGATGCCTTATTGATGCCGCACTCACGTTGAGTGCCATCAAGTGCTGTTATATGCTGGGGGGGCTTTCCTTTGTTGTCCAAGCCTGTCCTGCCATTCTGTGAAACAACACATTTTGGATCATTACACGCTGGAGTGCTACAAGCAAGATACTGACATTTATTATAGAGTGACTACAGTGGACTGTATCTGTTTGATTATTGTGATTCTCAAACTATTTGTTTTCTTCAATTATAGTGCTTTAAAACACACCCACCTCTGCATGTATTTAAACTGAAACGTGTGCGCACACGTCGAGTGCTGTTGCATGGTGCTCGGAGCCTCAGAACTTGGACTGTGAATAATTATACAATTGTATACTTACACATTGCTACTTGTGCACCTAGATAAACATAGAGAGCTCACATCAGAACAGAGCTGCAAGCGGTAATAGCGTGATATTAACATTTTTAAATTCAACACTATAAAACAATGGCATCTTATAAATTAACATCAGTAATGCCAATTAAAGCTGCAACCTTTACAATTGCAGATAATCACCTCAAAGAATCCGATACAGTCACCCCCACAAGGGCCACCAGAGCTGTATACAAACGCGCAGCCCCTGTAAAGAGTGACATCATAAAATGTTGTCAAGCCGCTGACTCCGCTCGAACGATGCCAAATGCTCTAGATTCAGCTGCACAGCACAAGATGCAGAGTAACTGCCTACGGGAAAAAATAGATTTGCATACACAAAATTTAGAACCCGCATAGCCCTCAGATTTTGAAGTTTTGGAGTGCCTAACAGCGTTAATATTGGATAATGAACTGGAACATTTCCTAACTCCAAATCTATTTTTCAGCATGCCTAGAGAATTTACAGAACAAATTGTAATAAATTGTGCAAGTGAGCAAGAAACATCCCGCCCCTTATTATTCTCGCAGGTATTACAAACCCAAGAACCCGTTATTAGCCTGGGGACAGATGTCGAGTTTAATTTTTTTGTTTTATTTGTATACTTATATAGCGCCGAAAACCCTTAGGCATCAGGGCGCATAACAAAATTATACATCTGACAAAGACCAAAACATAACTGAAACAAAGAGAGAAACACAACATTACAATAACAAAGTAGCACAGGCCTAACTGGGGAGGGCGGATCAAAAACAGTATTGCTAAGAAAATATAGTCCGACTAAGAGGAGCAAAACAGTTAAACCACTAGTTCAGATCAATTCAATTCTCAGGGCCATAGATGAACCTACTTGCTGTGAAAGAAAAATTCAAGTACACCGGCAGACTGCTAAGCCCACATCCCAAAATGATGCAGTCAGTGTGTTCACTCGAACACCAGTAATTGATTTGAATTCTACACAGCACTTTTAGGTCTTGCGTTCTTACACAGTTGGTACCTACTTTAGAATTAAGCCATGCAAACATTTTATTTTTCAGGGCTTCCCTACATTCGTGTTGATTGGGCTTGGGAACATTGGTGATAATCAAATTTCGCGGTTCCCAGACGATATTCCTTAAAATGGGATCTGTGATACTGGCCATTTTAGCTTTTCTTAGTTGAAGGTCCTTACCAAGTGGAAAAGCAACCAGCAGAACTGACTTAATCAGTGGCATAGGGACCGCTTGTGATACATTTTCCCCTAGGCCATTTGCTGTGGGGATGATCTTCACCTGCAAAGGCACACCTGCATGACTGGACTCAATAGGGTCTGTTTGACAGCCCTTTTGCTGGTAATTCTTGGAGGAGGGGGAAGTTTGCGTGAAGTATTCCTTACTATCAGTTTCCACCAGGTTGGGCTTGCTGGGTCAGGCAAATACGAAAAGAGACCATTAGAACCCACCAATGCCACCCATCTCTGGAAATCCATAATGTTCGAATAAGCCCCAAGCTTCCGTATCAACTGTCCTTGGGGAATATGCCAGGGCTCCAGAGCCTTAGCTGTCAGGGGCTGTGTGACCCTGGGCATTAAATTCAAAGGGGCAACAACATATTCTTCCGAAATAGACTAATTCTGGAAATCTTTGCTGATATTCAGGAGTTCAGAGCCGACAAGATGTTCTTGTTGCAGCTTCAATCTGTGCTTAGCACTCATTGCTAAAACGTCAGACAAACAATTGTTACTCCTGCGGGGTGTCCGTGCTGTTGATTGCATCAGTGGCACCACTCCACCTATAACAATGGGCAGGGGACTAGCAGGACCCTGTCCCTGTATCAAGCCTATATCCCCTCCAATGGGCAAAACATTACCCTTATTCGTTCCTGTCCCTACCCCGGACCTTAGCCTGGTAACCGGCATGACTTGAAAAGCACAGGAAAGCGCAGGAAAAAAGGAAAAGAAAAGACTGCTCGGCTCCAAGTACCGAGCCGTAGATGTATACCTGTGAAAAACACACTGGCACTAACAGTTTACCTGTAATTCCAATGCCAAGCCAGGAACGCTTGTGCACTTATATGGATGGCTGAGGAAGACCAAATGCCCAGAGCGTGTACTGGTATCCATGCACCTACCCACTACAAGCTTTTGTCTGTTTACCACCCAGATGGACAAGTCATCGACAGAGAGAGCTGCAGCTTTGGGGGATTCCCAGCCCAGATAGGTCGATATCCATATTGATAGAGAAATCTGAAGTCACAGTGCAGACAAATAGTGTTACATGTAACGCTACTTCTCACTCACAAATCAATTTGGTTGAAGAAACGCAAAGAGACCCCTATACTATAAGATCAAACTCATATGTTTCAAACTCTCAAAATTTGACCCCAGAAACTGCTAAGCAAGCAGATTCCTCTTTTTCATCGAACTCCTTTCTGGTGTCCTTTATCAGGCCTACTCCAAAACCTTCATTTAGACTTGTGCATTCTATGAATGCAATGCTAGAAACCACCCTTAATGCCATCAATACTACGATGTATGCCTTAGCAAAAATTCATGAAATGTTAGATAAAATAATGACTACAAATAGTGAAGTGTTAAAACTCATTATTGCAAAAATTGATTGGATGGCGGCAGAGATGCCTCATTGCAATGAGAGAGTCTCAGATTGGCATCTTCCACACCGGGTACCATTAAAGAGCTTATCCTCTTTTAAAACTGTAATGGAGGATTCTGATAATGTTGTAAAAATTAGGTAGGATATTGTGGAGATTATTGACAACATTGATGTCTCATTGAGTCAGCCCCTGATCTCTATTCAGCCTGAGAGCAGTTCTAACTCAGCTACACCTGAACCGATAATTGAAGCTACCTATGAGTTATTCCAACCATTGGCTCGCAAATGTACATCTAAAAAATGTAATGCTAGAGCATAATAATGCTAAAACAAAATCCAAAAAATCAATTGATTCCCAAAAAATAAAGCAAATCAAAAGTGAAAGAATGCATTGACAACTTGTCAACCCCACCGTTGGAACTTACAGAAAATCATCCCAAAGAGAATTCTTGTGCGGGCCCCAATGTGATACCTGCAACGGCCTGAATAAGCACCCTGATGCTGGTATCCAGGGGACTAGTCAAGGCAGAGCCCAAACGGCCGAGTGTGACCACTCTCAGACTGGAAGGGAATGAGCAAATACTATTGATGTTGGAAACAATGTAAATGTAGGAGAGGAGGAGGTTCAGGATGAGCTCATGAACCTCTCGAATTATTCGATATCCTTGTTAACTCAACTTCAAATAGTTCCAGCAAGTTTGCACAATCCTACAGCTTCAGCCAGTGTTACTTCCGCTCCTCCCAACATTACATCTGATTACTTGACTGTTTTTCAAACAATGGAACAGAAAAGAGCATATTTAATACATATAAGAGAGTCGCCTCAACCATTCACAAGGAAAACAAGACAATTGCCTCCTCATGCATACCCAACCAAAGGGTCCCTTAATTTTCCTTCTCGATCAAATCCAGGAAGCAGGATCCAAGATAACACAAACACAAATATACAGACAATTGTGAATGATGATACTCTCATCTGTAAAATGAGAGGTAGAGAGTAAAACAACCCATTCCCACTCTCTTAATAGCATTCCATTCAATTCCTCAACTAACTCATGTGCGGTCTGAGGATATAAAATTAGTTAGCTTCACTCCGATGAATAATTGTAATCTCGACACAGTCGAGCTACAAATACCATCTCAAATAATCAAAAATGTATTGTGGCAGATGAAAGATAAACTTGACCATGTCGGCCTTGAGCTACAAAAAAAATATCATACAACCTCTAACAACCTCCTTACAGGATAAGTGGCACCAATGTCCAACTGATCTATTAGATCAGTCTAAAGATCTAATAAACAGACATTGGGGTCCCGATAGATACTATTCAGTAACGTCAAGAGTGGAGTCTCCAAAATGTCAACCGTTAGCAATGAATTGTGATTATTTAAAAAACGGGGAGCAGCGAGAGGTATGCTTTAAAAATCAAGCACCTAGACAGACTTGCTTGAAATGGGGCTGGTTGAGCAAAGCTATTAACCAAACCCACACACATTCAAATCAGTAACGCCAACCTAATTCAACTTCAACAAATTTCCTTCTGGCCAGTTGGAATACAAGGAGCTTTCTCTAATCGAAAGTGCACTAATGACAATCCGTTATGAAAAATGCATCTCTTTGCTCAAGAAAGAAACGTGGATCACAACACAACCATTGGGGACCAATTTCCGAATTGCATGGATCCCGGCTGTAAAGCAAATGAAAGGAGGCCCTCAATGGGCTTATTAATAGCAACCAAAATAGAATCAAATCTAAACATCCATCCGTGGGCGTCACCACACCCAGAGATACAATTGGTCAGACTAACCTCTGATAAAGCTGATTCACCTTTCAGTCCCCAAGCAGCTATGATCAACATTTAATGGAATCCAACTGCCATAGTTGGTGCAACTTTCATGATCCACATAGAACAAATGCTAGACTTGATCGTGCTGGATGGACAATCGTCGCTAACATTAATAAAAGGAGATTTGAATATGAATTGACCTGGCTTCTAGTTCTAAATTGCTTTCAAAGCACACAACTACTTGGCTAACGCTATTGAGGAATCGGAATGTAACAATTTTGAATGGTACTGTCAAGGGGACGTTCCAGCAATGCCTACCCGGGAAAGAGGTATGTCCAAATCAGTACTAGACTGTGGGCCTCATTACAGGTTGGGCGGTCCGGAATTAACAGTGGCGGTAAACCCGCCGCCACTGTTAATTCCGGACTGCCCAATCCTGTGTCCCACAGGCGGGAGGTGATGATCCCTCCAGGTCTGACCTGGCAGGTTGAACACCTCCCGCCTGCAGGCAGATGTGGAAACACCAGCACTGTCACGAGATGGTGCCGGTGTTTCCACTTCCCCATTTCCATTAAGTCCTATGGGACTCAATGGGAATGGAGACTTACCGAATTCCGCCTCCGGAACTCCCGGGACACCAGGGTCGTAATACCCTGGTATTTCCGGGAGTCACGGAGGCGTAATGGTAATACTAGTCCTGCAGTAACCATGCCGTTTTACCGCCTCAGTTTATCACCGGGCTCGTAATGAGGCCCTATGTCTTAATTTCAACACGCGCAATTAATTGAGTTACCTCCTTCGGCGTAACCCTTAATAATTCAAGTTATCATAATCTCTTAGAAATTGAATGGAGTCTAATCTCAACTATGACAAGCACCCACTATAATGCTCCTGTTGCACTTAACTCTGGAAGAAATAGAATCAAATGTTCTATACCTAAAATTGAGCATTTTAGAGCACAATTGCAAAATCTCTGTGCCCATTCCACCCTCTGTGAGTACACTGATTCACTGAATTTGATTAGTGAAACCAATACTAAGACAAGCCGTGCAACATTCACACACGTACCTTAGTATAATCCATCCATTAAATTGCCTGAAGTACAGTTAAATAAAGATCTCCATAGGCTCTCACGACTGCAACAGACAGATGCAAAAAGAAAGGCATGATCTCGCTACAGGAACACTGTCAAGCAATTACATGTTCTCAGGCAACAACAGGCTTGAGAATCCATGCTGGCAGCCGTTTGCGAGAAAGTCAACAGCCCAAATTTGGGACCTTTTTAATAATGCCCCCTCATGTGCAAACACTACACTCCTGATCAATGCAGTCAGTGAGCAGTCATCAATCTCTAATTTCTCTAAATTATAGAGAAATCGGATTACCAATCACAAGTAATTTCACCATTAACCACAAAGCTAGCTCCCCTCACCTTTGACCAAGACAATATCATTCTAATCAATAATCTCAGCTATTTAAGGGCCCCCCGCCCAGACAATTTAACAAATTGGGTACTAAAGTCACACCAGAACAGTGGCCAGCGATCTTAGTCATCATTTTTCGAAATGTCATCAAATCGGGAGCTATTCCCAATTCTTTGAAAACTTCAATAATTGTACCAGTTTTTAAAAAGGGAAACCATGCTGATCCACTAAATTATTGCCCCATTGCACTTTTAGATATCCCGGGAAAATGTTTGCTAAGTGAATTTTAAAACAGCTTACCCAATGGATACAAACAGAAAAAATATTCAATTTAAATCAGTCAGGCTTTGTCAAAGGTGTAGGAACCTCATAAAATGACTATTGTCTACTATCAAAAAACAGGCAATCCTTGCAAAACAGCCAATTTTGATGAGTTTTATCATTTTAAACAGTCTTTAGTTTCGGTATCCCGTGAAAAATGATGGCTCAAATTGACAGAAGCACACTGTCCTAGTCACTATACAATTGATAGATCACATTCAAAATATGACACGTCGATTAGAGTTAAACTGAACAAAGATGGATTATTGTCTTAACTGTTTAGCACTTTTAAGGGATTAAAACAAGGTTGTATCTTGGCGTCAATTCTTTTAAACTTTTTTATTAAAGGTATTTATGCATTTTTAGAAACCATTTGTTCATTTCCTCTGAAAATTGCCCCTCTCTGATCAAATGGTTATTCAACACAGATGACCTTGTTTTAATTGATCAGACCCAAATAGGTCTCCACAGTAAACTTAACGCTCTGAAAAACTATACAAAAGCCAATGGCTTCTCCATTAAAGTAACAAAGTCCATTGTTATGGAGTTATGTACCACTACTCGGAAAGGTAAATTTAGTTGGACTCTAGCCAAAATTCCGATGGTAATTATGAACAAATTCAAATATTTGGGTCAACTAATTAGCAATCATCCATCTGAACTTCCGTCCCAAAATAATTGAAAGCAATTATAAACAAAAAGTCATACCCACCCTAACATATGGAGCACACGTTCTATACCCAGAAAACCATCCAAACTGGTCCACCCTAAAAGGGTTGTAGGGGAAAAAAGTCATATCCCTGGCTCAGAGCTCACTTACTGCAATCATTTGCTTTGAGCACGGTTTAATATCACTAGCAGCGGCGATTATTTGGCAAGCAATATGCCTTCTAAGAAAATGTCTTCTTACGAATTCATGGGTAAATCAAAACTCTGTTCCTTTGCTTTTATGGAAAGCCTACTATATCAACATCATGGACAAGGCAGATATCTCAATAGATCTACTCACTTACATCCGGACGAGGCAAAAAACAAATTATCAGCTTGGGAATGGCGCAACACGTGTGAAAAAAGCCAAACCCATTTGAAGTAGGCCGCGGTATGTAATATAAGTGCGGGAAGCAGTTGGGTAGTTAAATATATTTATTAGTTCAAATGATGCAATAACATTAATATAATATTATAAGTATATATGAATGGAGGAGGAAGACAACCTATAACCTCGGGAGCTGGACAGTTATGTTTCAATTCAGTGCTTCATTCTAGAACCTTATCAACACTTCAGTTCCAAGTGTTCCAACGCTACCCACCATACAATGATCAGGCATGTCCCATACAGACCAGGCACTTCTGTCAGAATGATAAATACTACACAAATCACATCTCCCTCCTTTTATATTGTTCTAACAACATATTCCTTTTACAATTTTTTTAACTATGTATAACTGTTCTGGAACACATTTATTCTATTATCACTATTCACAAACTATGTACAACTTCTGTCGCACTCATTCCAGCTGGTTCATTTGAACTCCACATAGTCCTCCATCTTCTTTGGTAGTCGATATGATCTGCCAGATCGGGACATACATGCTCCATGTCTGGATGTGCTTGGCAAGGAAAAATTGAACTGCTCAGATTTGCCATTATATACCTTCTCAACAGTACTATCTACTTTACTTTTCGCACTATTGTTTGAATTTCTAGACTCCTTAGCTTTCTTAACGGTATCCTGGTCTACATCTTTCACTTCCTTCCTGTTACCCTCAACACTTTCACACATCCAAATTCTTTCTACATTCCATATCCTATTGTCCTCTGTTCTGACAGCATTGCGAAATGCCTCTATTACCCTGATAGGATTGGACCATTTGCATGGTCCTTTTCTTAGAGCAGGAGGCAGTAACACTTTAACAAACTTACCAACAGCTTTACACATATCATACTTGTTGTTACTAACTTTCTTATCATAATTAATCTTATTTCTCTTTTGTGTTTCTCTGATTTTCTTTCTAACACTAACCAAATTCTTTCCCATTTCTTTACTTCCTTTAATAAGCCAAATTGGAGCTAATTTGGTGTTTGCTTTTCTTCCCCTGCTATGCTCAAAAGGAGAGACACCTGTACTGGTATGTGGGGTGAAGCGATGAGCAATTACTTTCTCCTTAAGAACATCTTCCCAATCTAACCCATTGGCCCACGCCATTCTTATGGTTTCTTTCAGTATCTTATTAAATCTTTCCACTGTCCCATTGGTTTGTGGATGATAGATTGAGCTAGTTTTGTGCTCAATGGCAAATTTTTTACAAAATTCCGCCACTTCCTTGGACATAAATTGAGTACCGTTATCAGAAAGGATACTTCCCGGATAACCTTCCCTCTCACATATGTTTGATAAAAATTCCACCACAGTTTTACCCGTAACACTAGAAGTAATTAAAATCTCTGCCCACCTGGTAAGAAGATCTATAACTACCAAGCAATACTTTTGTACACCTTTGCAACATACGGGACCTAAAATATCCATGCTTATATCCCTCCATACACTATTTGGAATATCAGTAATAACCATTGGTTGTTTGGAGCCCACACATTTTTTTTCATCGACACAACAAAGGATACATTCCCTAACATAACGCTCAATTTGTAGGTCACACCCAGGCCACCAATAGTCATTCCTAATTATTTGCTTAGTCTTTATCACTCCTTGATGACCCTCGTGACCCAGTTCTATAATCTTCAACCGCAGATCTGTCGGCGGAATGACTTTATCTCCTCTCATTACAAAATTTCCGTGAACATGCAGTTCATCTGCAACTGTCCAGAAAGAACTTAGATCAGCCCCTTCAAATTTAGATTTCTTCATGGAATCATGGCTTTGAATCAATTCTTTCAATTTCTTGATGTTATTATCATTACATTCAGCCTGATCCCAAACATCTTTGGATATAGAAGAGGTTTCCACACAAAATACAACCTCCATGTCTTCATCTTCGTCAACAATCTCAGAAATGTTGGTTAATCGAGATAAACAATCAGCAGACACATTCTTTACTCCTGGAACGTATGTCACAGTGTAGTTGAACTCTTGCAGCATCATGACCCATCTTCTCATTCTGTTGGATACTTTATTGAGACCTTTTGACATGAACACTTGAGTTAGAGGCTTGTGATCTGTTCGAAACTCAACTTGGTTGCCCCATATAAAGCTCCTGAATTTGTCAGCTGCCCACTTGATAGCTAACGCCTCTTTTTCTATAGTGGCATATGAAATCTCTGCTCCTTTGAGCAATCTCGATGCGAAAGCAATTACTGCTTCCTGTCCATTCTTCTCCTGTGACAATACAGCTCCTAATCCTATATTGCTAGCATCCGTAGTGATTACAATCTTGTCATTAGTACAAAAGTTCTTTAATGCAGGAGCAGAATTTATTGCGTTCTTTATAAATTTGAATTCATTTTCACATTCCACACTCCACTCAAAAACTTTCCTCTTGAGTGCCTCTCGTAATGGAACAGTGTGTATGGCAAAATCCTTGACAAATTTTGAATAATATTCAGCCATGCCAATAAATGTCCGAATCTCATCCTTATTGCTCGGGCTTGGCATTCCTACAATAGTGTTGACCAATTGAGGCTTTGGAAAAATTCCTTCTGCAGTAATTTTATGTCCCAAATATTCAATCTCCTTGCAATTTATCTTGCACTTATCTTTGCTCAACGTCATGCCAGCATCATATAACCTTTTGCATACATGTAATAATCTCTTGTCATGTAATTCTTGAGTGGCAGCATGAATTAATATGTCATCTTGAAAACAGACAACTCCATCAATATCCTTGAACATACCATGCATAACTTTCTGGAAGACCGATGCAGCTGACACTAATCCAAAAGGCATTCTTTTAAATTGATACAACCCATCATGAGTTATGAACGCAGTCAGTTTCCTTGAATCTCTATGCAATTTAATCTGATGGTAAGCAGATGACAAGTCTAACGTCGAAAATATTTTAGAAGGTCCAATGGTAGAAACAATTTCTTGTATATTTGGTAACGGATGGCTATCAGGTATGACACATTTGTTCAATTCACGTAAATCAACACAGATCCTAAGTTTTCCTGACTTTTTTCTTATTACCACCAGTGGAGAAACCCACTCACTGGCATCAATACTTTCTATAATTCCATCTTCTTCTAGTTTCTTTATTTCCTTGCTGACTTCTTCTCGTAATGCTAAAGGAATACTTCTCAATCTTTGAGCTATGGGTTTTTTATTTGGCTTTAGCAATATTTGATGAGTATAGCCTTTAAGACATCCTATGTTATCTCGGAAAACCTTTAGCAACCCAGCCTTACGTATAACACCAACACCATTACTCAATTCAGTACTTCCACTGCTTATAGCCAATACTGATTCCTCACTGGTTGAATCCACTTTCACTTGTAATTTACTCTGGTGAGTCCAGCTGAGTAGAGCAGTCTTCCCTTCACTTGTAATATATATTTTTCCTTTTGCACTTCTGTTCTTAAATTTCAACCTTCCCCAATGCCAACCAATGACATTAATTCTCACACCGCCATATGCCCTTGGATTAATATCTGTTTCATGCAAATATTCATGTTTATTCCTGTTCCACAACTGCTTGGGCAGGAGCGTATATTTTGCACCCGTATCGATCATCATACATACTTCATTGCCATCAATAGACACCATTGCCCTGGGACTTTCCAACACTTCTTCATCATCATCGTCTGTTATAGTGCATACACAGTCATCTTGAATTTCCTTTTCACTGTGATCACTATCAGAATTATCCCCTATCCAATTCATGGCACTGTCGCGAAATCTGCAACATTTAGAGAAGTGACCCTTTCCTTTGCACTTGTTACAAATTATTTTTAATGCTGGACAGTCTGGGTCATCAGCCCAATGATTCACATTGCCACATCTGTAACACTTTCCTTGACGTTTCTTTTCCACTTTCCTTAATTGATTCTCTGTATGGTTTTTCTTAGAAACTTCATATGATGGACCCTTCTGACCATATTTGCTTGATCTTCTATCCGCTCTCATTGAATTACACTGTTTACTGACAGATCTCCTCTTATTGGTGTCATTATTGATCATTGAAATCGACTCTTCGTCACGTGCGTCATGCATTTTACTATTACTGCTTCCTATTTTTACTTGTTTCATCTTGTTCTCCAATTCTTTAACACACTCCTCAGTGTGCTCTACTTCTTTTGCTACTCTGAGAACAGTGTCAAGGGAAGGATCACTTTCTGACCACAATCTTTCCCTTACTTTGCTACTGCGACACTCCAACATAAATTGGTCTCTGAGTCTCTCGTCCAGTTGCTCATTGAAATTGCATGACTTTGCTAATTTCCTTAATGCAGTGACAAACTTTTCCACACTCTCTCCCTCCTCCTGTGAGCGTTTACCAAACTTATAACGCTCTAGAATTATGCTCACTTTCTTTTCAAAATGTTTATCAATTTTCTTTACTGCTAACTGGTATTCATTCAGGTCCACACTCTCATCTTCTGGTAATTCTGGAAGTGTTTCATATTTTTCTTGGCCAACAGGACCCAAACAGTGCAAGAGCAATGATTTCCTTTTTTCCGCACTGCAATTCGGACCACATATGACACCAGCATAATGTTCAAAAGATTTTATCCACCTTTTCCAAGGCAAGGTTGGTTCGTCAGTGCTGGGCATAAAAAAAACAGGTGGAGGCACACTGCTGAATGCCATTGCAGTTTATGTTATATAAACCACAAGTTTGTATGTGTAGTGTTGCTCTTTGGATTTCTTCGCACTAATTTAAGTTGTGTTTGGGTGTGTGGTCACTTCTTACACCACTCCTGCCATTATGCAAGCCTATTTTCACTTGAAATTTTGTTCCCGATGCACCTCCTGATATTATATAGATGAGTGTAATATATGTCAGCAGAGGTATGATCACTCATGTATTACTGATACCATTGTTCCTTGCATTTACACTGTAATACAACAAGACTGTCCGCTTCATCTGACCGTATCTATTCAGCACTGTTGAAATGCATAACTTGTGACCTTCCGTTGGGTTTGAAATACAGTGTACTGCACCTTTAAGGAAATTTTCCCATATACGCGCGTTGTGCGCATGTGCGAACTCCGCCGTCAATGTAAACAACGTACGTTGCATTCAACGCTGCAGCACCTCAGTGATCGTATCACCAAACATCACAATCTTCGTGTGCTGCACTGGAGCTGCCAAACGTTACCTTCAGGAACGTTGAGACGGGGCCGCTTCTACGCTCGGGCATGAGCGGAGCAGCTCCGTGCATCTCGATGCTGCGTAAGTTCGCCGAATCCCATCCTCGTCGCCACTTGAAGTAGGCCGCGGTATGTAATATAAGTGCGGGAAGCAGTTGGGTAGTTAAATATATTTATTAGTTCAAATGATGCAATAACATTAATATAATATTATAAGTATATATGAATGGAGGAGGAAGACAACCTATAACCTCGGGAGCTGGACAGTTATGTTTCAATTCAGTGCTTCATTCTAGAACCTTATCAACACTTCAGTTCCAAGTGTTCCAACGCTACCCACCATACAATGATCAGGCATGTCCCATACAGACCAGGCACTTCTGTCAGAATGATAAATACTACACCATTTCAGGAGGGACATTTTCAAATCAAAACCTATAAAACTGCATTCCACAATCTGATCAAATTCCCAGATACGTGACAACACTGTTGAGATTAAGACTCAATTTATGGCCAAATCAGATGCAAAAGGCCCTATGGACCAAAGAAAAAGATGCAGATATCTCTTGTAGATTCTGCAAAAATTTTACAGAAAAAGAATCTTTGAAACATCTATTTGTTGAGTGCCTTACTCTGGCCCCCAAGAAATATCAATATTTCCATAAACATGTGGGTTAATTTAGGATGTTGACAGAAGAGACATTATGGGCATGCATAATCAATGCAAGTTCCATCAGCCTAAACTTTGACACTGTAAAATATATCCTAGCTTTAAACCTTCATGATATTGTGTCCAAGGAGAACAGTAGCCAGTGAGTTAAAACAGAAAATATGGTTGCTTGATATAAGCTTATTTTATGGTTTTTTTTTGTTATGCTTCCTATAAGTATTTCTAACTGTGTGATCTGTCACTTATGTTATGTTAGTCAAGTATGTGTTTATGTAAGGGTTTTCTCCCTATCATAGCGTAAAAGTAAGATTTGATATATATCGTATGTCTACATGAGGAATTGTATTAAAGATTTCTCTTTAACATTGCATAATAACATTAAAAATGTTATCTCATGGTTTTATGACTTGTTTTAGAGAAACTGTGTATGTGTGTGTGTTTTAATCTAGTAATGAACATTATATAATCATCACTGCATGGATTTAGACAACTGATGATATTTCAATCTGAACTTCTAAGTTTATATTTGTATAATGTTCAACTCTCAGCATGTAAAAACATGATACATTTTTGAAAAAGTTGTTATGTTGCTCGTGGTTTCTACAGTCAGTTGGCCTTATTTCAACCAAACCAGCGTTCTCGAGCTGCATTAGCCCGAAACAGCTCCCAGACAGCACAGAGGAGAGCAGATGCCCCCTTCAACAGGTACAGACCACTTTTAGGCACTATGGCACTTTGATCAGGGCAAATTCTGCCATGTATCCAGCACTATTTACTATACCTGATATGGCTTGTTTATTCCCCATAGGTATATTTTTTACCTGCAACTCGGTGTTTTGAGCAACCAAGATTCACCGTCTAGATTCCAGCTTATATGCTGGTTTAGAGGTATGTTCAGCCTGCTTCCCCCACCCCACAGGCACCCCCATGCACCAGTCGGGCGCGGGTTGCCACCACTTCACCCAATTTGCCTACGAGCTAGGGGCCCACCAATTCCACCCTGTAGTGCACACTTTGTATCATATTAAGTGCACATCAGCGCCTCTCACTCCCTGGCAGCATTTTAACAGTCACCTTTAGAGACTTTGTCTGGCACCTCTTTCCTCTCCCCCACCTATTGGCGATGAATTCAACCACTGGTGTACAGGCACCTTCTACTACTCCTGTAATTTTGGACCAATTAATGGCCTTTCTCCCACATGCTCCACTCTAGGCATGTTAAAAGCACCACTCCGTAGCACTTTGCACCAACCCCCTGGTGCCCCCAAACACACCCCCTCCCCTTGTCCCTGTTCTTACCCCCCGCATTGAATGCTCTCCATTTTTCTCCCCCCTCCCTCTTTTGTCTCCCTCCAGGAGACACCAAGATCTTCATTCCGGTTCAGTAACTTACTGAACACTTGGCACACCCGCTTGCATTCTAAATCACGGTCCTGAAGAAGATGGCCTAAATCTCTTACGCCATTGAAACCGGTCGACCCCTTTCGGTCATGAGGGCTCTCATGACCCACGCTTGATCTCTTACACACCTACCAAAGAGACACAAACCTTTAACCACTACTTACTGTAGCACACTCATCACCACTGAGTGAGCCACATATTTTTATAAGAGCCTTTCTAGCCCCCCAGCCCCCCGGCTGGCCATTTTTTAGTGACCCACCAGTGGCTACTCCACCAGTACTCCTATATTCCTCAACCACAGTGACCTACGGGTATTATTAAATTTGCACACTCTGGATGGAATACAAGCAGTTGACCTGATTTACAGGTTGGATCCACGTTTAAGATCAAGCAGCCTCAAGACCCAATTCATTGTCTTGTTGTACGCTACTTAACCCTCTGGAGTCTACCACTGTTTTAAATGCCCCCCTTTGCTTTGCTTTGGACGACCCATGTCTGTTTCCAGACATTGCCATTAGTATAGAAGGTTGAGGGACAGTACTCTCCTCTATATCTTTTTAGTAGGCGATACACCACACGCCACCCAGGGACAGGCACCCCCGCTAGGATCAGGGTGTTCTTCCTTAGGGTCAGGTACGCCGAGTCGGGTGGTCCTCCCCCTTTTTTCATGGATGTTGAGTGTGAGCACTCTAATTGATTCAGTTATTTTGCAATCTTTTGATGCACTTCGAATACCTACCTTCCTAAAAAACCGCTTTTGTTGTGTTACCAGATGTTACCTTGTTAATGGTTTAAGGATGAATACTGTGCACCAAGCACCTTAGCTGAATAAGCTTCCCTGTTGTTTTCTAGACGTTATTTAAACTAAAACAAATAAAGACATTTAAAAAATCATTGATGGATTGAACTCCTATGCTGGCTGCCCTCTGAGGTCTCTACTTAAGCATATGTGGTGTTTCTGCTTCTAGTACGAGCATAACTGGAAGCAATGATACAGTACTTGTTTTCTCAAATGCAATTTAATTATGTTATTAAATCCAGTAATTACTGTCTCTGCATGTGTGGCGGCAAAGTTCTAATCATCCAGTACAACTCTCTTTACCACATATGGTGATAGTATTTACCAGATTGATTTTCTGTAGACATTGTATCACCATCATCTTTGAGTACATTGTTTTCACCTCGCTTCATAAACAGTTGACACAATTTCTGAGAATAATACCAATTTAGTTGAAAGAGGATACACAGTCAGTAGTCTCCTTACACTACCCAGTGTTGCCCCCCTGGCGGCACTTACTGAGAGCATTTGTGCCCTGTTTTCCCCTCCCCTCTCCCCTGCACTTCCTCCCTCCTTTTCTGTTTACACTTTTCATTCTTGCACTTGCATGATCTGAATGACACAAGGCCTAGTAAGATTGTTTGTCTTGTCTTCCCTCCCTTGTTTTGACACGCCCAGAAACACTTGTCTACATGTGCGTTATAAATGACTTATGATATCATATCATTTGGGATGTTCTTGAGGATATATTTGATAATTGTGGGTCATATGATAACTGTCCACCTCCAATCAGACTTTTCCTATCACCCCCACTGTCACAGGCAGTGCCACTTGAGTCCTCAACCATATGCAGGCACTCACTCTTGAAGCTCTAAGTCACTCCCTTGTCACTCTCTATGTTTCAATTACCAAGGGGACACGCCAGTTGTCCCATGTGTGAGGCTGCAAATGCATCCATGATAGTGTTACAAGTACCCTGAAGTCCTGTGTGGACCTAGGGATCCTGATGAAACAGGGTGTGCAGGGCATGTCTGCATCACATGTAATCTGTACATTTAGGGTTTGCTATTGTTTACAGTTCTGGGAGATTGTATTCCTCCCAACAGGTGACACACATGGCATATCACACACATGTGCAGTTCAGGAAACCATTGGTGTTTTCTTTTTATATCATCTGTTGCCCTGGCGATTCTCTGTAGCCATGTGTGCTGTGGCATTGTGTAGGGGAGCTATTACCACCTTTGTCATTATGTGTGGAAATGTTGGCTGTATCAGGTCATAAACCATGCTAACAGTGTATTGGGAGGAGACTGTTTAAAACATTGGCATGTAGCTACCAATGTCAAATGGTGTGACATGGCAGTGTGCATATTTCCTTTGTATTCAAGGTCTTTGTCAATGAGTTGGAGCATGTAGATGATGGTGGGCTGGTCCAGCAAATACGGTTTCCCGATTCATTACTGTGTTTATCCCTATGGGGAGTCTGACCCTGGGTATGTCTGGCCATCATGTTCTCCTCCTTACTTGAAAGGCCATCTGTTGCATGAATGTTATTATGCCTTTAATCAGTAGGAACAGTTGCACAAGATACAGGAGGAGAGTTGCACCAGGTTGTATGGTACTCCGAGTGTTCTCTGAGGTGCAGGTAGGCTTTTCATGTGCACAGCGGGTCAAGTGGATGCACCTCGGCTTCCTTTCCGAGCATGTGGCGGTCATGCCCACCTCCATAGTGGTACATGTTATTTTGGTGGTTTAATGTGCTATATTTGGCATTGCAGGTACACCAAATGACTGATTTTACAGCATCTGTTTTATCAGGTTATCGACATCCTGTTTTCTCTGTTATGTCATGTATTTTTCTGCATGTGGTGTGGATGTCGAACTATTATGGTAAGTAAGAAATCGGTAACGTGTATATGATGTCAAATTAATGGGGGTGCATATTGGTTGGGGGAAACAGTATTATTGATGAGGTTTGTTAAGAAAGTTTTCTGGGGCTGGTTAGGGAATTTAGCCATTGAAACCTTAGAAGAGTGGGTATGGACAGTGAAGGGACGACACATATGCTGATATCTTTATGTTGATTAGCAGTAGTAATTAGCTTGTAGGGGATTAGGCTATTGTGTTATTATGCTGAAATGGGTGAAATCAGGTGAGTTAGTTAATTGTGCATGTTTTTTGTTGAGGGTGGCTAAGGAGGAGTAAGTAAATGGGTGCTGGGAAAAGCAAGGGTGTGATAGGGGGCCTAGTTATGTGAACACTAATATACTTAATGATGTGTTCTTGCAGTTGTCGTTTAGCAGTTAGAGTTTTGTGAGGCATTTTATGGTGCTGCTAGAGGGCTTAGCCATTCAAACTGTATTGATAGTGGGGATGGGTAGTGGAGGGAGGGTTGACATGCTGATATGTTTTGTTGAGTAGTAGTAGTAATTTTATTTTAAAGGTTCCTTTTTTTAATTATGGTGGCCAATTTGGAACAGTTGCTGTCATCAGAAAATGGAACAAGTATCTTTTTGATTTAAATTGTGGTGGTATATTTTGTTTCTGGTGGAAGCTGTACTGATTTACAGGCCGATTCATGGAATAATTAGCGCGGCGCAAGTGGCCAAAAACGTGCGATTCGCAGTGGAATAGCGAAAATCGCAGTGGAATAGCGAAAATCGCACGAAAAGCAGCGCACATCGATTCATGGAAGGCCGTGCGCGAGAAAACCATCGGACGTGCGATAAGAAAGTGCGCGGCGCACGTTGGCGCACAGGCCATATAACGGCATGCGCCAGGTCACAGCGAAAATCGCACAGTCCACAGCGAAAATCGCACATAGCGCGGCGCACGCAACAAAAGTAGGCGGAACACGGGGCGTAACACTCGGAATGGGGAACAACTTGCCAAAATGTGGGCGTCACGGGGGAAGCACAGGGTAAAAGTGCGCAGAACGCCCACACGCTCGCCTACAACACGTATTCATGGAATAGAATAGGTCGAAAAAGCGCACGCTCAAACCAGCGCACAGGCACAAACACGACCGCCACAAGAAAGCAGGCGGTAGCGTCTCAGCGGCTGTAAGAAATGTGCGCCAAAAGGTGCGCCAACAAATAGCACCCATATACTGCCATGATGAATGTCCTATACTGTGGCCCTCCAGGACAAATGAGGTGCAAAGGGGTACCCACAAACACGGACACGCTGACAAAAAATACGTGTGCGCGGGAAGTCTCACACGCGATTTGGCCGGGTACGTGGATTTCAGGGGTGCGCGGGAAGGTCCACACGCGATTACAGCAGGGTACGTGCATTTCAGGGGTGCGCGGGAATTTCCACACGCGAATAGCCTGGCCGCGTGTATTTCAGGGGTGCGCGGGAAGTCCCACACGCGATTACAGCAGGGTACGTGTATTTCAGGGGTGCGCGGGAAGTTCCACACGCGAATAGCCTGGCCGCGTGTATTTCAGGGGTGCGCGGGAAGTTCCACACGCGAATAGCCTGGGCGCGTGTATTTCAGGGGTGCATGGGAATTTCCACACGCGAATAGGCTGGGCGCGTGTATTACAGGGGTGCGCGGGAAGTCCCACACGCGATTACAGCATGGTACGTGTATTTCAGGGGTGCGCGGGAATTTCCACACGCGAATAGCCTGGCCGCGTGTATTTCAGGGGTGCGCGGGAAGTTCCACACGCGATTACAGCATGGTACGTGTATTTCAGGGGTGCGCGGGAAGTCCCACACGCGAATAGCCTGGCCGCGTGTATTTCAGGGGTGCGCGGGAAGTTCCACACGCGATTACAGCATGGTACGTGTATTTCAGGGGTGCGCGGGAAGTCCCACACGCGATTACAGCAGGGTACGTGTATTTCAGGGGTGCGCGGGAAGTTCCACACGCGAATAGCCTGGCCGCGTGTATTTCAGGGGTGCGCGGGAAGTCCCACACGCGATTACAGCAGGGTACGTGTATTTCAGGGGTGCGCGGGAAGTTCCACACGCGAATAGCCTGGCCGCGTGTATTTCAGGGGTGCGCGGGAAGTTGCACACGCGAATAGCCTGGGCGCGTGTATTTCAGGGGTGCGCGGGAATTTCCACACGCGAATAGGCTGGGCGCGTGTATTACAGGGGTGCGCGGGAAGTCCCACACGCGATTACAGCAGGGTACGTGTATTTCAGGGGTGCGCGGGAATTTCCACACGCAATAGCCTGGCCGCGTGTATTTCAGGGGTGCGCGGGAAGTTCCACACGCGATTACAGCAGGGTACGTGTATTTCAGGGGTGCGCGGGAATTTCCACACGCGAATAGCCTGGCCGCGTGTATTTCAGTGGTGCGCGGGAAGTCCCACACGCGATTACAGCAGGGTACGTGTATTTCAGGGGTGCGCGGGAAGTTCCACACGCGAATAGCCTGGCCGCGTGTATTTCAGGGGTGCGTGGGAAGTTCCACACGCGAATAGCCTGGGCGCGTGTATTTCAGGGGTGCGCGGGAATTTCCACACGCGAATAGGCTGGGCGCGTGTATTTCAGGGGTGCGCGGGAATTATCACACGCGATTTGGCTTGGTACGTGTATTACAGGGGTGCGTGCGAAGTTACACACGCGATTAGGCTGGGTGGGTCCTGTCACCCTCGACGGCCCCTGCAGGCAGCCCACAAAACAGGGGACTACCCTGCACACCTGCTCATGTCTCCCACCACCCCCACCCCCCCAGTCACCAGGGGTACCCTCCACCAGGCCCCCACTCATGTCTCCCACCACCCCCACCCCCCCAGTCACCAGGGGCACCCTCCACCAGGCCCCCAACCATGTCTCCCACCACCCCCACCCCCCACCATCCAGGGGCACCCTCCACCAGGCCCCCAATCATGTCTCCCACCACCCCCACCCCCCACCATCCAGGGGCAGCCTCCACCAGGCCCCCACCCATGTCTCCCACCACCCCCACCCCCCAGCAGTGCAGGGGCAGCCTCCACCAGGCCCCCACTCATGTCCCCTATCACCCCCACCCCCCCGCCACCAGGGGCACCCTCCACCAGGCCCCCACTCATGTCTCCCACCACCCCCACCCCCCTGCCACCAGGGGCACCCTCCACCAGGCCCCCACTCATGTCTCCCACCACCCCCACCCCCCCAGTCACCAGGGGCACCCTCCACCAGGCCCCCACTCATGTCCCCTATCACCCCCACCCCCCCGCCACCAGGGGCACCCTCCACCAGGCCCCCACTCATGTCTCCCACCACCCCTACCCCCCGCCACCAGGGGCACCCTCCACCAGGCCCCCACTCATGTCTCCCACCACCCCCACCCCCCCAGTCACCAGGGGCACCCTCCACCAGGCCCCCACTCATGTCCCCTATCACCCCCACCCCCCCGCCACCAGGGGCACCCTCCACCAGGCCCCCACTCATGTCTCCCACCACCCCCACCCCCCCGCCACCAGGGGCACCCTCCACCAGGCCCCCACTCATGTCTCCCACCACCCCCACCCCCCCAGTCACCAGGGGCACCCTCCACCAGGCCCCCACTCATGTCCCCTATCACCCCCACCCCCCCGCCACCAGGGGCACCCTCCACCAGGCCCCCACTCATGTCTCCGACCACCCCCACCCCCCCGCCACCAGGGGCACCCTCCACCAGGCCCCCACTCATGTCTCCCACCACCCCCACCCCCCCGCCACCAGGGGCACCCTCCACCAGGCCCCCACTCATGTCTCCCACCACCCCCACCCCCCAGCACTGTGGGGAACCTGCCAGCAGGCCCCCACACATGTCCCCCTGGCCCCAGGTCCTGACGATACACAATCATGGCAGTAATGGCCAGCATACCCAGCACAAACACCCAGACAAGGATTGCATCCACCCACATAGTGAATGCAATCACATGACACAACCCCAATGCCAAGTATGCAAAAGAACACATGTCCGTCACACACACATACACAATGGGTGCAAGTGAATGTCAAAACCCATATCATGACATGTAACAAACCAATGAGAAAATAACACAAGTGTAAGAAAATATAAAAAATGTATTAAATACCAAAAATAAGTGAACTTTTCAAACATACAACGATGTGGCTAAGTAAATAAATGGTCCATGTCCGAGAACAAAAGTGATAAACAAAAAAACAAAGGAATAAAAAATTAAAATGAATTTGTCCAAAGCAATATCATGTCATAGGAAATTAATGAAAAACCATTACGTCATGGTGAAAACAATAAGAAATTAAAAAAATGTATCTCCCAAAAAAACAAACTATATACAGGAATGTTCCAGGGTCCATGAGCCCAACACCAAAAATGAAACCTACCACTAACTAATGAAAAATATATGTACAAAAAAGTGGCCATTGTCCGAGCGGTCCAAAATAATAAAAATAAATAAAGGAAACCTAGCACTAACTAACTAAATAACTATATACAAAGGCAGCGGGCAAGTCCTGCGGCTCACTTGGTGATGTTGCTGGCCAGGGCATCATCGAACTCCATGTCGATGTCCTGGAGGCGGGACTCTGTCCTGGCCCCGAGGTCTCGCAGGGACAACCCCATGTCCACCTCAAACTCCCTGCGAGCTTCTTAGAGGCACTCAGCCCGCCTCAATGCCCGACGCATGGAGAACTCCGCCCTGACCATGGCGAGCCGCTCCTCTTCCGCCCGCTGCTGCTCCGCACCTATCCGCTGGCCAAACTCCTCCCACACGGAACACACCACCATCCCAGGGTTGCCCTGCCCTCCGGCCGATGCCTGCCCCTCTGATCTTGATGGCCCCGAGCCATGATGCCTCCCACGTCGAGCCCGCTGCTGCCTCCGACGCCACTGCCTCTGCCAGCACGACGGCATCCAGGCTGATGGAAACCACCGACGCCGTCATGCACGTGCCCTGCCCGATGATGCCGTCACATCTTCCATCTGCTGGGGTCCACTTGCTGTGTTGTCCACCCCTGCTGGACCTCCGACTCCCAACTGTGGCAGGGATGGGATCCCCACCGAGCTGGCTGCATTGGTCGGGGCAGGTCCACAGGGGGCCCTGGTGGCATCTGGGCCGGAAGACGGCAAGGAGAACGACCGGTGGATAGCCTGCACAGAGGAGGAGAGGGCCGTCAGATTGGCCAACACATGCAGGAAACCCCCGAACATTGCCGATCCCAATTGGGCCACGTCGGCACGGTGCACTTCGTGATGACGTGCGTGCTCCTCCCGGGAAGCACGCACGTCATCACGAATCACAGCCGTGCGCATCGCGACCCCAATCAGGACCTTCTCCACGCGGCCAGGGGTTACCACGTCCGCAGGTGGAGGGGAGTCAGGTGACATGGACATCCCCTCTACCTGCGGACGGGCCTGGGACGGGGCATCCCTGCTGGTGCATGGTGGTGCACTCACAGGGTCAGGGACAGTGACATGCACAGGCCCCTCCACGGTGACCTGTGCTGCCTCCTGCCCCTGGCCCTGGACTGCACCACTTGCACCAGCAGGGATGCTCCCACCAGGCCCCATGTGTGCACCAGTGTCGGCCTCCTCCTCCACTGTGCAAACCACCAACCTGGATGGCTCCTCACCGTCTCCCGCCGTAGCAGGCCCCTGTGGGGGCTCACCCACCCCTTCAGCTGCAGCCGTGGGGGCATCCCCGCCGCCTTGCTCCACAGCGCCGTCTCCGCCCTCTTCTTCACTAGCCGCTGCGTAGAGGGAGACAAAGGACACAAGCATCAGGCTACTGTACAATGGTCCCCTAGACAGGAAGCAATAGCAGATGAGCACCACTGTCAAAGTACACTTCCATCATGTCCCTCCACAACACATGGGTCAGTCCAGGCAAAACACACACAGTAACAGGCATGGTGCATGCCATGGACATTTCCATGCATGTCCAATGGACTCTAGAAACATTCAATGATATGTAACTCACATGCATCATGGCTCATGCATATCACATGCACACACTTCACCTCAGTCACATCCATCTGGCCCCAAACACACCGAACACAGGCGAAACAAGGGTAAGTTGGGTGCGTCACTGAATCTGTGCATTGTCACACACATGTGTCATGCATCCATGGCATGCACAAGTCACAGACACGCAGGTCAGGCACACAGACATGGCTACCATATATGTACCTGGCATCAGCACCCATCCTTCACCCCCATCCATGTCCAGGTACAGAGACTGGCATGCTCTCATGTCCAAAATCTGCATAGGGCTCCCCATGCCGCATTTCAACACATGCAACAACCATGTGGGTCACACATCACTGGTCGCACATGCATTACCATGATGTCCCTGCATACATACATGCATACATGGCCCATGGCACACATACAGGCAAGTATCATAGAACCAGCACACCGCAACATGCCCTGTCTCACACAGTAATGCTTGGACACATACCGCTCAACTCCAGACGGGCCTCCCTCTCAAGGACCTGGGCGTGGAGCGCTGGGCGTACGCGTTCCAGGACCCTCTTCTGGATGGAACTCATGCGACCCCGGCCCCCCTCCACGAGGCGCCGGGCCTTCACAAGGGTCCTGGACCTCAAGTCCTCCCAGCGCTTCTTGATCTTCTGGACGTTGCGGGTTGCCACCCCCTCCGCGTTGATGGCAACCACACAGTCGGCCCAGATCCTCTCCTGTCCTTCCTTGCTGGCGCGGGACGATCCAAAGTGGGCATCATACTGCCCCAGGACATGCTCCACCAGGACACCAACTTCGGTGGCAGTGAAGCTGGTGCCCCTCTGCCCCTCTGGCCTGGGGTTGCCACTGGTGCCAGATGTGGAAGTGCCCGACATGGCAACCCCAGAGGCAGGTGTGGGTGGGCAACTGGGTCCTGGGGCTGGGCTGTGGAGCGATGTAATCCCAGTTGGGAGTCTTCAGTTCCAGCAGGGGTGGACACAGCAACTGGACCCCTGCAGATGGCTGATGTGCAGGCACCAAATGGCAGGGCACGGTGGCAGCAGGCAGGCAGGCAGGCAGCAGCAGATAGCACGTGGGAGGCTGCTCGGGGCACTGGGGGGCAGTAACTCGGCCTTCTGGGCAGGAGCGGGGTGTTCCGTGTGTTTTCGGGTGGCCAGCTTGATACGGAGTGATTTGGCACGTGAAAATCCTGCACATCAGCGTGAAATCCGAGGAAAGGCCCTTAGCGCGTAAGCGCGTCAGCACGCATACGCGATTCTATTGGACCAGAGTCCCTCAGCGCGTAAGCGCGTCTGACGTGACCCGCACGGGCGTTCCCCACTCAGCACGTGATGACGGAACACACGTGGAAATACTGCACGTCAGAGTGTCATCGCGTGATTGGCCTATGTACGTGTATTTCATTGCGTGTAATTGGACAAAAGTGCGCGTACACGAGATTGGCCTATGTACGTGTATTTCAGGGGTGCGCGGGCACTTACACACGCAAGTACTTCAGCGCACCTGTATGGCTGCTGCGTGGGAATTTCCACACGCTATTGGAGTGGGAACTAGATTCCAGGGGTGCGCGGGTCACACGCTCGCCTAGAACACGCGCAAAGCATTAATTTGCGCACTTTTCAAATAACAAGCCAGATGCCAGGATGAACATACCGTTCCTAGCAGCAGTGGCAGTGGGCTACCAAAGGAGGAGGAGGAGGAGAGTCAGGGCCAGAATATTCACACCCAGAACCAGCCTTTTCGGGATGCCTGATGACCAGGTGTATGGAAGGTACAGGTTTCCACCACACATAATACTGGACCTGGTGAGTGAGTGGGAGGATGACCTCACATCACCCACCCTGTGCTCTCAAGCACTCAGCCCCCTGGAGAAGGTCCTCAATGTACTGCACTTCTTAGCCACTGGATCATTTCAGCGGACAAGTGCCATAGTGGGTGGGGTGTCACAGGCCACCCAGTCACGCTGCCTACACCAGGTCTTGGACATCATCACTGCACGCCCATCAGTCCGCAGGCACATATACCTGCCCAGAACACCTGCTGAAAGGCATGCTGCCGCCCTGGATTTTACGGAGTGGCACGATTCCCCAAAGTGCTAGGTGCCATCGACTGCACCCATGTGGCTCTACGTCCCCCCAGGGCATCAGAGCACATCTATAGGAACCGCAAGCACTGGCATTCCATCAGCGTGCAGGTAGTATGTAATTCCAAGGGAATCATCACCTCAGTATATGCCAACTATCCCGGGTCCACCCACGACAGCTTCATTTACCGAATGTCCACCCTATGCCGGGACATAGATGCTGGGCGGCATGGCGATACATGGCTTCTCGGTGAGTATGTATGCCACTGCACATGCATGCATGTTGGATACTGAGCAAGGTCACAACCCCACCAATGATACCAATCACCACCTCCACAGGGGACAGTGCCTACCCTCTCAGCCCCCAAATGATGACGCCAATTCGGAACCCCACCACGCCACCCGAGGTAAGATATAACACAGCCCACATTACAACCTGGGGCATAGTGGAGCGCACATTCGGAGTGCTAAAGTCACGCTTTCGCTCCCTTGACCGTTCTGGCGGGCAGCTGTTATACGCTCCCCCAGTAGTGTGCAGGATCATAGTGGCAGCATGTGTCCTGCACAACGTTGCAACACGCCGGGGCCTGCCCGTGGACATGGTGGTGGCCCCACATCCCCAACCACATGCACAGCCGCTGCGCATGGGAGGGGAAAGGGCACGAGGGGAGGCAGCCCGTACACAGCTAGTGGCTAATTACTTCACATAGTATTCACTCCCCTGTGGAGTGCACACTGGCCTGGCACATTCCATCTGACAATCAATGATGACTCAACCTGACACTGATCCTGAATGTCTGGAGATTCAACCGTGAAAAGCATATCAGCCTGAGATTGTTCACCTGGAAGTGTTACAATGTGTGCATCCCTACCCACACACAACACCAATGCAGTTTTGTGAAGGAACACATTCAAGCAGCCAAAATGAATACCCACTTGCTAAATGCAACAAGAGGACAGTGCCATGTCACCCAACCCATCCCCAGCACCGCCACACAACACACCGTGCCATGTCATGCTATGTGCAGGTAAACAAAGTAATCCCCACAACGTGACAAGTGTTGCGATGTACAGTGTCCCCAATTGAAACTTCCTACACCTGAAATGCTCACTGTAATGCAGGACAAACAACATACTTGAGCACGTACTACCATAAACATGACTTCAGTAATGTAATAATTCAGTTGTCTCACCACCTGGATATGCCTGCACTCCCACCACTTCCAACTGAACAGTGTTGGTGCCATGTAGAGTTGTAGGTGCACTGCTGCCAACAAGGACCCCATCTCCAGACTAGAGGGCCTTGTGTAGACATGAGGAAGGGACCTGCAAATTGGGAGGCAGACACAGATGATGAGTTACACATCAATGCAACATGCAGTGTACAACACAACAGCACTATGCACTAGGAATGTATACACAGTATTGACTAGACTACCCACACATGTAGTGGGAGTCCAATGTCACCATGTACTTCAATGTCACTTGGGCACACCCTTTGCAAGCCCATGGAAACGGGAAGCTGGAGGGGTGTGTGTGACTCAAACCCAGGCATCTGAACCTAATACATGACAAGCCTGCATGTGCCCAGCCACAATGCAGCGTATGCCCACAGGAACCACGGAAGCCAACAATGTGTCCCCAAAAAATTGGGAAAAATATAAAAATAAAAATAAAAATAAAAATTTAAAAAATATAAAAATAAAAAGAAAATCAAAATGGCCATTAAAGGGCCCGGGGGGGTTGGGGAGGCCACCCAGGAGGTCCGAGGTCAGGGTGCACACCAGAAACCACCTGTGTGGATCCTGGGAAAAAAAAACACCTCCATGGGCTCATGGCCCACACGGCTACCCTATTGTGGGAGTATCACTGCTGTCGCTATTATCACCCTGTGCAGTTGCATCCGGAGGTGGTTGCACTATGGGAGGCAGCCCACGCAAGGCCCTACTCTGTTCCTCCATGGCTGCAAGCATGCGGGTGTGGTAGGTCTCGTTCTGGAGGATGAGGGTGCGGAGGTCCCCATGCAACAACTCACGGGATGCCCAGACCTCCGCCCTCGTTGCTTGCATCTCAGCTGAGAGCGTACGGGTGAGACGCTCCAGCTGCTGTTCTGTCCTTTGGTGTGTTGAAGCCTCAAGCTCAACAAGAGTCGTCCTGAGTTGATGTAGCTCCTGCCTCAGGGCTTCCCTGTGGCCCTGGGACTCTATGGAGATGGCCTCCTGCAGAGTCGCCAGTGCCGCC
Organism: Ambystoma mexicanum; assembly: GCF_040938575.1. Lineage (NCBI taxonomy): Eukaryota > Metazoa > Chordata > Amphibia > Caudata > Ambystomatidae > Ambystoma > Ambystoma mexicanum. The sequence continues at coordinate 1,243,360,119 of NC_090930.1, read as the reverse complement.
CGCCTGTCCCTGTTGGACGCCAACATGTCCTCCCTGTGTGACTGGCAGATGGAGTCGGTTGCCTGCTCTAGTCGCTCCATCAGCCTTTCAGGGGGGACAATGGAATTGGCCACCCTATCCATGGCCTGAGCCATCATCTCGGATGATGCTGCCTGTTGGGTAGCCATACCGTAAATGGATTGCTCCCATACGGTATTGCCAGGTGGCGTACGGCCACCACGTCGGCGGGCACCACACCTGTCTGGGGCAAGGCGGACTGCGCCTTGCTGTGCCGGCACTGCCTGTGGCTGCAGGACTGCATTCCCCCTCTGATCTGCTGGCCCAGGAACAGGATCAGATGTCGCGGAGTGTGACCCTGCATCCGTAACCACCAAAGGCCTAGCTGCCAACACTGACATCCCCATTGAGGGTTCTGACCCTTGTGCAGGTGGGTGGGACAGAACAGATTCCCTCCCTGGAACACTCACCTGCGACGGCACGTAGGTCTCATCATCCGAGTCAACAGCTGAGTACAGCTCGGGGGAGGTGCAGCCAGAGACACCCCTTGAGAGCACAACCTGCAGCACTTGTGGGTTTTCACCCACCAGCACACCACGTCCCTCACTGGTGGTTGGTCGGCCCTCGGACCCCTCCTGGCTCTGCGCCATCTCCACAACCCCAGAAGTATCAGGTGCGTCTTCCCCTGCAATGACATAATGACAAAGAAATGGAAACCCGCATTAGCACCATGGCACACAATGAGGGCTGTGAAACAAGACAACCAGTACTTGATTGACACATGTCCCACATGACTAAGACCCTCCCATGCATGCACCCTCACTGCGTATGAAGGGCAGGCAAATGGCACACACTCATTACACAAAGATGGAAGATGAACACATTTCGTGCATGCTGCCTGGCAGTGGCATCACACATTGCCCTGTGATTGCCAGGTGACACACACATGCCATCACACAGATGGCATGTGCCATTGCTATTGAGTGTAGATGGAGAGGAGGGCAGCACTTATTCATTCTGTCCAGTTCCCACATGCAATAGCTTTTCTAATTCTGACAGGTCTGCTTTATCACCTGGAGCTGCCAGTCCAATATGGTCCAATTGCACAGGGACATGTGTGAACATATGATATCCAGGTAACAAAGTAACTCCACTTTACCATGGCCATGCCATACATGTGACTAGAGGACTGAGGAATGCCTAGTATAAGTGGTGGAATGCATACAATCTGTCTGATTGAACATAGGAAAATAATCAACAATGTAGTGGCAAGGTGACACTTCAAGGCCAACTTGGGTGCTGTTGGGCTAGATGTCTACTGTTGGCAGAAGGGATACTGCAATGGCGAAATGCAGCTGCCCAGGATGTCTTGCATGAAGCACATGGCTGACCCATTCGACTCAGGCGCACACACTCTCACCTGGCACACAAACAGATGCCCTCACACACACACCATGCACATGGATGACACACACATGCATGTGCACTCACCGGACAATGCCTCGTAATCAGGCAGATCTCCCACGCCTTGGATCTGTTCCTCCGTGACGTAGGTCCCAGCGACTGACTCATGTGGAGTGAGTTCCATGTCTTCTACTGGAGACCCACCTCCAGTCACTAGAGTTGCGGCATGACTTGAGGCCAGCTTCTTCTTTGCCCTGCGCTTTAGGTCATTCCAGCGCTTGTAGCAATCATTGGCTGTGCGCCTCACGATTCCAAGGGCACTTACGATGTCCGCAATGGTCTGCCAGTGTGCCTGGCGTTGTGCAGGTGTGGTCTTGGATCCTGCAACAATGACCATCTCGTTATCATGTCCGGACACATACTCGACAAGTGCATTCAGTTCCACATCCGTGAAGCTGGGCTTCCTCGACGGACCGGACTGTGTAGCCGTGTCGGGGGCATCAGCCTGTGCCGGACGAGCACTCTTCCTCTTCCGCTTGGAAGGTGGTGGTGATCCTGAGTGTCCTGCGCCGCTCTGGACACTAGGGGCAGGAGCCCTGGTGGGCTCTGTATCAGGTGTGTGGGATTGCACACTCAGCATGGGAGTTGGTGCAGGCATTGGCTCAAGTGTAATGGTGTCATGGGGAATGTCAGCAGAATGGACTAGGACGGACACTGTCCTGGCTGGGTGTGTGAGAGCTGGGGTGGATGGAGCTGCAGCTGCCCCTGCAGCCTCTCTGCCCTGCCTACTTGGGGCAGCAGATGACCTTGCTGCCCCAGATCCACGTGGCATGATACCATCAACGTGCACCAGCGCACGTGTCGTAGCCCTGCTGACCTGGAAGTCAGCCATGGAGTCAGCCAGGTCTGGTGCCACAATGGGCTGGTCCAACAAGGGCTGAGCATGGATGGTGTCAGCCACTTCAGCCTCAACGGGAGGGGGGGGAGGGGGAGGGGGGGGGTGATGGGTGCCCTTGACTGGTCCTCCACACATGGGGGGACAGGCTCACCCTGCAAGTTACGACCACGTCCCCTACCGGATCCACCACGGCCACCACTTGTGGCTCTTCCACCTTTGCCACCCTTACGGAATCCTCGCCTCCCAGCCATGGCACTGATATTAATGTGCGTATGGGAGTGGCTGTAGACAATTGTCCTGGGCAATTGGGGGTCAAAGGGGTTGGGTACCAGATGGTAATTGTACCCTAGTGCTCTAGCACAGCTGATTGTAACCCCTGGGGAAAGATGACGGGTCACGCAACGCACAGGAGGCCCAAAAAAGGGAGATGACGTGCACGCAACCCCTCCTAGACCACGTGTGCAGAAAGAAAAACCTGCACTACGCTGTGGCACCCAGTAACACAAGAATGAACGTATGCGTGTCACACGCAGCCTAGAATGACCTCTGAAGGGGTAGGCTACACACGGGGCAAGCACAGAAGTTGGATACGTGCGTGACTCACCGTCTGCCAGGTAAAAGAGCGTGAAAAATGAGCGCGTTTGGCTGGCAATACCCCCGCCAAAAGAAGATGTGTACGCTGTCTGAGAAGACAGGACAACAGTAGAAGGGGACACTGTTTGAGGGAACAGGCCCAGGTAAACCAGTACACGAGGAAAAATAGAGAAAAAGCTGTCAGAGGTAACAGGGAGTACGAACTGGAAACGCCGTGAAGTAAATCGCGTGTGAAACGACAAGAAGTACAGAATTCACCCACTCGCTCTCCACGAAAAGCACGTACAAGGAAATGGTGTTCTACATGTACCTTATATACAGGCCCACACGTACAGCGTCACTTACGCGGCGTGTACGTTCACCAATCACACGCTTTGTCACTCCTGCGTGTAGATCCATTTTCACCAATCACACGCTTTGTCACTTCTGCGTGTAGATCCATTTTCACCAATCACACGCTTTGACACTGGGACGTGTCACGCAACAATTTCCTGCACGTGCAGGTGACTATAGGCGCACATATGCTGTTGACGGGTTTACGCGCTAAGGGCCTTTCCTCGATTCACACGCTGACGTGTGGGATTTCACTCCCTATCAGGCTGTCCACGCGTTCACACACGAGAGACCACGCTCCTGGCCAGGAGGCCAAATTACTGCCCCCCAGAGCCCTGAGCACGCTCCCACCTGCCATCTGCTGCTGCCTGACTGCCTGCTGGCCACGTGCCCCACAGTGCTGGTGGGTGGGGGTGTTGGGAGACATGGGTGGGGGCCTGGTGGAGGCTGCCCCTGGTGGCGGGGGGGTGGGGGTGGTGGGAGACATGGGTGGCGGCCTGGTGGAGGGTGCCCCTGGTGGCGGGGGGGTGGGGGTGGTGGGAGGCATGGGTGGGGGCCTGGTGGAGGCTGCCCCTGGTGGCGGGGGGGGTAGGGGGTGGTGGGAGGCATGGGTGGGGGCCTGGTGGAGGCTGCCCCTGCACTGCTGGGGGTTGGGGGTGGTGGGAGGCATGGGTGGGGGCCTGGTGGAGGCTGCCCCTGCACTGCTGGGAGTTGGGGGTGGTGGGAGGCATGGGTGGGGGCCTGGTGGAGGCTGCCCCTGGTGGCGGGGGGTGGGGGTGGTGGGAGACATGGGTGGGGGCCTGGTGGAGGCTGCCCCTGGTGGCGGGAGGGTGGGGGTGGTGGGAGACATGGGTGGGGGCCTGGTGGAGGCTGCCCCTGCACTGCTGGGGGGTGGGGGTGATAGGGGACATGAGTGGGGGCCTGGTGGAGGCTGCCCCTGGTGGCGGGGGGGTGGGGGTGGTGGGAGACATGGGTGGGGGCCTGGTGGAGGCTGCCCCTGCACTGCTGGGGGGTGGGGGTGATAGGGGACATGAGTGGGGGCCTGGTGGAGGCTGCCCCTGGTGGTGGTAGGGTGGGGGTGGTGGGAGACATGGGTGGGGGCCTGGTGGAGGCTGCCCCTGGTGGCGGGGGGGTGGGGGTGGTGGGAGACATGGGTGTGGGCCTGGTGGAGGGTGCCCCTGCACTGCTGGGGGGTGGGGGTGATAGGGGACATGAGTGGGGGCCTGGTGGAGGCTGCCCCTGGTGACTGGGGGGGTGGGGGTGATAGGGGACATGAGTGGGGGCCTGGTGGAGGCTGCCCCTGCACTGCTGGGGGGTGGGGGTGGTGGGGGCCTGGTGGAGGCTGCCCCTGGTGGCGGGAGGGTGGGGGTGGTGGCCTGGTGGAGGCTGCCCCTGCACTGCTGGGGGTTGGGGGTGGTGGGAGGCATGGGTGGGGGCCTGGTGGAGGCTGCCCCTGCACTGCTGGGGGTTGGGGGTGGTGGGAGGCATGGGTGGGGGCCTGGTGGAGGCTGCCCCTGCACTGCTGGGGGTTGGGGGTGGTGGGAGGCATGGGTGGGGGCCTGGTGGAGGCTGCCCCTGGTGGCGGGGGGGTGGGGGTGGTGGGAGACATGGGTGGGGGCCTGGTGGAGGCTGCCCCTGCACTGCTGGGGGTTGGGGGTGGTGGGAGGCATGGGTGGGGGCCTGGTGGAGGCTGCCCCTGCACTGCTGGGGGTTGGGGGTGGTGGGAGGCATGGGTGGGGGCCTGGTGGAGGCTGCCCCTGCACTGCTGGGGGTTGGGGGTGGTGGGAGGCATGGGTGGGGGCCTGGTGGAGGCTGCCCCTGGTGGCGGGGGGGTGGGGGTGGTGGGAGACATGGGTGGGGGCCTGGTGGAGGCTGCCCCTGGTGGCGGGAGGGTGGGGGTGGTGGGAGACATGGGTGGGGGCCTGGTGGAGGCTGCCCCTGCACTGCTGGGGGTTGGGGGTGGTGGGAGGCATGGGTGGGAGCCTGGTGGAGGCTGCCCCTGCACTGCTGGGGGTTGGGGGTGGTGGGAGGCATGGGTGGGGGCCTGGTGGAGGCTGCCCCTGGTGGCGGGGGGGTGGGGGTGGTGGGAGACATGGGTGGGGGCCTGGTGGAGGCTGCCCCTGCACTGCTGGGGGTTGGGGGTGGTGGGAGGCATGGGTGGGGGCCTGGTGGAGGCTGCCCCTGCACTGCTGGGGGTTGGGGGTGGTGGGAGGCATGGGTGGGGGCCTGGTGGAGGCTGCCCCTGCACTGCTGGGGGTTGGGGGTGGTGGGAGGCATGGGTGGGGGCCTGGTGGAGGCTGCCCCTGGTGGCGGGGGGGTGGGGGTGGTGGGAGACATGGGTGGGGGCCTGGTGGAGGCTGCCCCTGGTGGCGGGAGGGTGGGGGTGGTGGGAGACATGGGTGGGGGCCTGGTGGAGGCTGCCCCTGCACTGCTGGGGGTTGGGGGTGGTGGGAGGCATGGGTGGGGGCCTGGTGGAGGCTGCCCCTGCACTGATGGGGGTTGGGGGTGGTGGGAGGCATGGGTGGGGGCCTGGTGGAGGCTGCCCCTGCACTGCTGGGGGTTGGGGGTGGTGGGAGGCATGGGTGGGGGCCTGGTGGAGGCTGCCCCTGGTGGCGGGGGGGTGGTGGTGGTGGGAGACATGGGTGGGGGCCTGGTGGAGGCTGCCCCTGCACTGCTGGGGGTTGGGGGTGGTGGGAGGCATGGGTGGGGGCCTGGTGGAGGCTGCCCCTGCACTGCTGGGGGTTGGGGGTGGTGGGAGGCATGGTTGGGGGCCTGGTGGAGGCTGCCCCTGCACTGCTGGGGGTTGGGGGTGGTGGGAGGCATGGGTGGGGGCCTGGTGGAGGCTGCCCCTGGTGGCAGGGGGTGGGGGTGGTGGGAGACATGGGTGGGGGCCTGGTGGAGGCAGCCCCTGCAATGCTGGGGGGTGGGGGTGCAGGGGGACATGAGCAGGTGTGCAGGGTAGTCCCCTGTTTTGTAGGCTGCCTGCAGGGGCCGTGGAGGGTGTACAGGGAACACCTGTGAGGACCCACCCAGCCTAATCGCGTGTGACTTCCCACGCACCCCTGTAATACACGTACCCAGCCAAATCGCGTGTGATGATTCCCACGCACCCCTGTAATACACGTACCCAGCCAAATCGCGTGTGATAATTCCTGCGCACCCCTGTAATACACGTACCTGGCCAAATCGCATCCCTGTAATACACGTACCCAGCCGAATCGCGTGTAAAACTTCCCGTGTACCCCTGTAATACACGTACACAGCCAAATCGCATGTGATAATTCCCGCGTACCCCTGTGATACACGTTCCCTGGCTAATCGCGTGTAAAACTTCCCGCCTACCCCTGTAATACACGTACCCTGGCCAATCGCGTGTTAAACTTCCCGCGTACCCCTGTAATACACGTACCCTGGCTAATCGCATGTAAAACTTCCCGCATACCCCTGTAATACACGTACCCTGGCCAATCGTGTGTTAAACTTCCCGCGTACCCCTGTAATACACGTACCCTGGCTAATCGCGTGTATAACTTCCCGCCTACCCCTGTAATACACGTACCCTGGCCAATCGCGTGTTACACTTCCCGCGTACCCCTGTAATACACGTACCCTGGCTAATCGCGTGTATAACTTCACGCGTACCCCTGATATGCACGTTACCCGCTTTGCGTTCCTTGTTTGGCAGCCCTGTAAACTGGTCCAGGGTTAGCGCAGCCCTTTGCGATGATTTTGCGATTTTGATGGCTTTTCCTTGCGCGAGGGTGTTCTTGGGGGCGTTACTGGCGCTGCTGCAGGGTCGCTGCGATACTCTGCGCCACGGCTGGTTTGGGAGCCTAAAATCCATGAATACGCTGTGCGCGGAAATCGGTTTTAGCGCACGTGCCTGGCGCAGTCAATCGCACGTGGACACTCTGCGCCAGCCGCTTGCGACACTTTTCTGCGAAATTCTATGAATTACCCTGTTAGTCTATATCTGGTCAGAAATAAAAAAAAAGAAAATGATCTGCACCCAAGAAAATGTTCAGGGTGCAAATAACTATTACACTTGTGCTGACGGGCAGACATAGGCTTTTCTGTTCTTGTTTCACTTGGCCTTACAAATCCTGGGTTGGCAGCCTGTTAAAGTCCATCTCCACCTGTTAGCCTCGGCTTGAAACTTATATTTTATATGGAAAATATAAAGAAACACAATGCGTGAACTACATCATTTCAATGGTATTCTTTTTATACAGCTTTTTTGTAAGATGCCATCAGGAAAACAACAACAAGCTTAAGAAAGGATTATCTGCAGGGAAGTAGAGTTAAACAGTATCATTTTTTTTTTAAAGTTGTGTTTTTAAATCTCTAGATATAAATACTGTAGATAATGTAACGATTTATAGTGTTGAGGATGGCTTTAAAAATGTTGCAGTTGAAATAACAGATATGCCGGCACAAAGTTTTGCTGGAAACAATGTTTGTTTTGAATTTAAAAAAAGATTTTTTTTTTTCAAATGTGTTAGCAGCTAGTAAAAAAAGAAAGATAGTGAATGTGCTATTAATTTGAAACAGAGGACTAAGGCTATATATAGGAAAATGTATCTAGTATGTGAAGTAACATGTCAATTTTAAAAGGAGTGATTTCACGCATTAACTGTCTATTTGGTGTATGCACAGGAGGTGAAAAGAGCTTCCATCGCCTATGGGAAAGGAATAAGACAAATTAGCTCTTTTTTCAGGTATGAGGAGTGGGCCTCTGTGCCTGTATCACATGAAATACAAATGTATAAATAATCTTCTTACATACATTAAAAGAATTAACAACTCTGTAAATTACATTCCACACACAAATCAATGTTCATTTCAAAATAAGTTACAGCATTTACATCAAAGTATGGGATCAAACACATAGAAACAATGCAGACAACCGTTAACTGTAGCCCAAAATATGGTGTCCAACGTTGTAGGGACACAAACACAGAAGTGGGACTGTTTGGAACCATGACAACAGCCAGAAGCTAAGTACATGGCAGCACCACGCCGCCATTCACATTAGGAAGCCAACTGGAGGAGACAAGACCTTCAACTTGTAGGTAAGTGCTAACCCTAAATCAATAAAGTACCACATGATAACAATTATTTAACATGTGCATGACGAAGGTATGCAATAATGTAGAGGGTGTGACTACGTATCACCAGGCACAGCAGGAACAGTATGCTTAAGTAACACGATGGCAACAATAAAACAAGGCTTTGAATTTAGAATTACAGCGGGACAGGCAGATACTAACAGGGCATTTACAATTAGGATTATAGAAGTTTTAAAGTGATTTTTGTCGAACATGTATTACTACGTAATAGTGGCATTAATTACTACGATGCTGAACTAGATGGATAGTTCGACAACGTAACACCAAGCACAACAGGAACAGTATGCACAAATAACACGATGTCAACAATAAAACAAGGTTTTGAATTTAAAATTACAGCGGGAATGACAGATCCTATTAAAGAGATATATACAATTAAGATCATACAAGTATCGCAGCGATCTTTATCATCCATGTACTACTACGTAATAGTGACATTAATTATCTGAAGTCAGGAAGCTCCACATATGAACGTGAGTGTGACATCTGACTGGAACGTGCAGAATAGATGATCACAGCAGATACAATCTATTACAGGTGGAATTTGAACAAGAGAAACATGTGGACCATTTGGACATTTCTAACAAGGACGAATCCTAAGTAATAAAAAAAAAAGGAAGCATGGGTGAGATAAATTGTACAAGTATTGGGGGAACTAGCTAGACTGTTGTCAGAATGGGATCTTGAATTATGGAGTCTTAAGTAATTGGAGCCAATACGGGCAAATTCTAACTAAAATCAGTGGAGACTGGACTAATGTAAGTACTGCACATAACTACACAGGCTATGATTAATTACTGCAATACTGAGATTGTATGTATTAATGGACCATTCTAAAATTTGTTTTTTCTTTTTGTCTTTTTATTATTATTTGTCTCAAACCCTACTTATTCTACCAACCACACATCCTCATTGTCTGTCTCTAACACTATTATTAACATTATTTGTATATATATTTTTTCTGATTGTATGTCTACATATATTTATTTTGTTTGAATGTAAACATTTGCTCTGATTTGAGAAAGTTACACGAAGTGCAGAAACACGTGTAATCAAAAAGGCTTTGTTTCTCCTTTAGGAGACACAATTATTTGGTTTACAAAACAAACCATAAAAACTTTGAAACCAATAAACAAGTGTGGCACAGGTTTTTTTGTGAAGAAAAATTGTCTACTTGTAATCAAAAACGGGGGTGGGGATTTCCCTCCCGACTTCTTCACTAATAAGCGACACATAAAAAACTTGAACTCAATTTGGGCACAGTGCCGAAGAAGTTGGCACAGCAATACCCCAAACTAACCTTACGTTTTAGAATACTCTGCAGTTTTAACACAACTTTAACATTTTCTCCAAACCAGCTGTGTTGGCGATACATTTTTATAAGCTATTTAGTTGTGCTGTTGCTTGTTGACACACAGGGAGTGTTATGCAGTGCACTTCCAGTTTGTCTGTGTAGCTAATGTGCATTATTGTCTTTTTTTAACATTGTCTCATTGAATTTAGTATAGCTTGCTAGGGCTGGCATTAAGGACATACATATTACATTTTATCGTGCAAATTGTCCCATGACACCAGGAGCAGATGTGTTATGCCCATATAGCTCATGGATGAGTCTACTATTTAAAATGGATTGTGCATCTTTAGAAAGAAGAACCATTGTACTGCTTTTTAAAATATTATAATAGCTGAGTCTGCAGACTGACACATGTTTTGAGCTAGTTCTCTGTATTGGAAATGTTGCCAGAGATTTACATTTCCTATGCTGCCAAGTGTGTTGCGCCACAGTTTGTGTCCTACGGTTTTAAAAAAAGGTTCACCTTTCACTGGTGTTAATTGTAGGCAATCTCCAAAAACAATGACGTGTTTTCCTCCAAATACTTTGTCATAGTCCGTTTTAAGGACTTCTTGCAATCTGAGGTGAATTAAAGCCAACAATAGGTTCGAAACCATGCTTACCTCATCTATTAGGAACATGTTCGTTTCTGTCAGAAATCTGTGTACTTCAGTAGCATCTTCTACTGATAGTTTGTAGTACTTTAATTTCTTTTAGTGTTCTACTGGAAGGAGCAGTAGTCGGTGTGAAGTAACACCTCCTATGTTATAGGCAGCTAAACCTGTGGGGGCTGTTAGAACAGCTGAAAGGTGGTTGTTTGTTATGTTTTGGATGAATTTGCTGATGATTTTAATTAAGAATGTTTTCAGAACTAGCTTCACCACTTACAAGGAGGAGCAGAGGTTGAAAAGGCTGTGACATATCTTGCAACAGCAGTGAATTTGTCTGCAATAGATTGTATATCTATGTTTGCATTCCACAAGAGGGCAATGATTGCATTGGGGAGTTGGTTCTTGGTCACCTGAATTGAAAAAAATGTGCTATCACTACAGCTACCAGATTTCCTTGAGACTTAAATTGAAACTAATCAGTAACACCTGAAAAGACTGCCTCCCTGAAGATTGTTAGAGACATGAAAGCGCTTGGAGGAGATCAACTGAACTGCAGCAAGTATACAGGACTGGGAACTAGAGTGCGCGCCTCACCTTCTTTTTTCTACATAATGTTACAAGGGTCCAGGGCTCGAGAGGCAGCAGCACCGGGGTCAACATGCCCCACCTAGGAGAGCCATAATGATGGTTTTCCCCCCTCGCCCTATTATGGGGAAAAAATGCTGGTTTTGGAGGGGAGTTGGTTTCTGGTCACCTGAATTGAAAAAAATGGTGCTATCACTACAGCTACCAGAATTTATTGAGACTTAAATTGAAACTAATCAGTAGCACCTGAAAAGACTGCCTCCCACAAGATTGTTAGAGACATGAAAGCGCTTGAAGGAGATCAACTGAACTGCAGCAGGTATATAGGACTGGGAACTAGAGTGTGTGTGCCTCACCTTCTTTTTTCTCTATAATGTTATAAGAGTCCCAGGCTCCAGAGGCAGCGGCTCTGGAGTCAACATGACCCACCTAGGAGAGCAATAATGATGGTTTTCCCGCCACCCCCTAATATGGGAAAAAATTGTGCTTTTGGAGGGGAGTTGGTTCCTGGTCACTTGAATTGAAAAAATTATGCTATCACTACAGCTACCAGAATTTCTTGAGACTTAAATTGAAACTAATCAGTAGCACCTGAAAAGACTGCCTCCCACAAGATTGTTAGAGACATGAAAGCGCTTGGAGGAGAAGATCAACTGAACTGCAGCAGGGAACTAGATTGCACGCATGACCTTCTTTTTTCTACGTAATCATTGATGTACTTTGAAGCTTTGGTTCTTTTAATGCTGTATGTGTTTTGTGTTTTTAGTCTATTTGCCTTTCACACTGTGTCTAACAGAACACATGAAGCTGTTTACTTGTCCTTTTGCTGAAACTGGTTTAGGGAAACCAAAGCAGAATTTGATGTAGTATTTACCTTTGGTTTATATTCGCATCAGCAGTATTTGCCACACTTAAGTTTTTGGAATCGTAACATTTGTGTACGTAGCTCATTATGTGTGGTTTCTGAAGGGATGTTCCAAGATGTGTATTTGTGAATAAATTGCAAAACAGTGGCATCACTATCAAGACCAAATTTAGGAGCATGTTTTATCCAAAAAATCATGTGTATGTGTGTTGCTCCTCTGGATTGATATTCTTTTCTCCAAAAGAAGTGCTGCACTTCTCCGAGGTCAGGGATACTTTTATTACAGATGAAGTGCAGCATGGCAATGAAGCTGTGGTGAAAGTACCTTTATACATTTTCAGGGTCAAGAGAACAGCGTTCTCCTGGTGTTTTTATCTCTGTTCCTTCTTTATTTTGGCTTGCTATGCATAAGAAGTCGTGCAAGTCATCCCATGTATATTCTGCACAACTTACAATAACAAACCATGTGGGTTGGCCGAGGTTCCTTAGCATACAACGTACATCAGCGTGACGTTGGAACCAGTTGCATGTTTGCCAAGAATGTGTGATACTTGACTGTAAAACTTCATCCTTGTCTTTTACCTTTTGAAGTAGTTGGGTAGCAGACATTGTTTTTATAAAATTAGAGCCTGTTTTTAATGTGTTTGCAACTCTGTAACATATAGTTGCTAGTTAATTTTCAAACAGGAGGTAGAATATGTATTCTACATTTTTTCTGAATCTGGGGTCTTCAGAATACATTTGTAAAGAACTATATTCTAATGCTGTTATTTGTGTGGATCTTTCATCATATCTTCCTCCTTTTCCTTTAGGAAAGAATAGAGGAAAGGCACGTGCTTCTATACTTTTCTCCCATATGCTGATGGAGATCCTTTGGCTTGACACATTTGATATGTTTCTAATGTATCGTCTATGATGTCTTTGGAGTGTAGTGGGTGAATTGTATACTGGTCCAAAATATTGGCTGCAGTAATGGGATCTACACGTTCAAATTGGCAGGTTGGTGATGCATTCTGAATTATTTGGATGGTTTCTCTTAAGTTCTCTTTAATGCTGATATCCTTGTAGTACTCATTGTTTCTTTTTGATATTTTAGGGCCTTTCCAACTTTGTTTAAGTCTACTAGTTGTTGCCACATTTCTGTTGTCTTTTATTGGTACATCATTAACTAGGATAATCAAAGAATGATCTATTGGCATCGCAATCCCAGAGTTTCCATATTTTCGTTAAGATCTAATGGCAAATACACTACTTTGCCACAAATGCCTTTTAGTAATTGTAAACCTCATAGATATGAACGGCTTGCTGAGGGGCTCATGTATGACGAAGGGTAAGTACTACCCAGCGAATGTGGGCCGCCGATAACAACCGAGAGTGAAATGGAAGACACCTCGGAAAACACATGGTGGGGAAATAATATAACACGGACACCCTTACAACATGGAGACGCCGCCGAGGTAACCAACGCAGGGAGGACAGAAATGCAGGCGGCACAGTAACGTGTTGGGAAGAGTGCGCAGGCACAAAGACGGCATAATACACAGTGAGGAATAGGGCCGTTCCCAGGTCAACCACGACAGAGGGGCGAGAGCGACACAAACAACAAAAGCGGGTGAGCGAGAACGGACATGCAAAAGCCATGTGTATTTCCAAAAACATAGACACAGTGGAATTCGGGTCAAGAACCGCGGTAAAGGATGGTGATACCTCAAAGTACCCTTTTCATTCGTCAGAGGAGTTCCGACCATTAGACTCTGGCCTACCAACTGACAATGTTTATGATGACTTACCCAATACACTGGGAATGGAGAATCCAACAGGCCGTCCCTGCGAGTCTCTGATTCAGGAAACGTTATGGTGGTCTTCATTCCGGAAAGAAGTGGGCAGGGGGGCCTTATCAAGCCTTCACAGTACAGTGATTGCTGATTGGACAATAGAACTCCAGCCCCTATATAATGAAGACAGCAAGAAGGGACTAACAGATTCTTCTCCCTTGTGTTTCAGAAAAGACTCGGAGGTGAGGAGGGAGGTGCAGAGGTTTGCTAGGCTTACGAGGATTAGAAGCCGATTTCAACTTTATCCTTTGAAGAGCCCCAGATACAAGCTACATTGGACTATTTTGAAGGTGAATATTTAATCCAATATATTTTTGCTCTTTATTGGTCAATAAAGACTATTTTTTTGTTTTAAATCCACATCCTGTCCCGCATGTTCTTACAGTAATTCAGAAGGAGGCAATTTGGCTGTTTTGGGTTGAAGGTGTATTATAGCTTGAAATGGGTGTACTTTTTGGATTATAATGCTCTCATACAAATTAAGCTGTTGGAGTGGTTTTGGATGTGGGTATATTTCCAAGTTATTATTGACAGCACGTGTTGGCATTTGGTTATTATCAAGCTTTGTATTGCAGTATGTGGAAAGTATGAGGAGTCACTTATGGTGTATTTATTTTTGGTTATAAGATATAAAGCTAATTGGATCCATTGGGATTCCTCATTGTCCTCTATTCTGTAAGTCTACAATTTATGTGCCCTTTTTATAAAACGTTCTGCGACAACACACACATACTTAGTTTGGTACTTCAGCAGATGTGCTTTTAAACTTTGCCATTTCTTTTTTGTATGTGTTTGTTAGAAGATTGGTGTTGTTGGGATGGAAATTAGCCTATCCCACCCCCTATGATGTACACCATATGAGGCGATATAACATACAAGGTGGTAGCACAATCAGGCAATATATAGGGGGCCTGCAGTGCTTAGATTTAGGTGCATGACACTAGAAAAGCCGATAACCCTCGGCTCCATTTTTTTATTAGGCCCAGAAAGGATAAGTGGCAGGCTTGTGCTGCTCACGTTCCTGGTTCACAAAGCCTAATTTTTGCCCAACATGCTCATTACGCTAGAGCTATGTTTCCACGGAAGTCCACTTCCCTCTTGTCCCTTTAGTGTTGCAAATATTTAGTATCTTTCACTGGAATGCGCCCTGCAAGAGCCAACACTAGGCCCATGATGCATCCATTCATCTCCCCTAACCTGCCAGGAGGACTCTCACCCCCACGTGATAAGTATGCGTAACGGTGCTGCAGCAAGAAAGTGTGACATTTCTATACAATGCAAAATGGAAATTGAGGAGCGTTTAAATGGCTGTCCTTTTTGGGAGGCTGTAAATGAAAGTTGAAAAATGGTTTTGTGGATTTACATCAGAACTGTGTGTAACTTTTACATATAAAAAAGAAGTGGAGATGGAAAATATTTGTAGATCACTTTTAAGTGACACTTGTGTGAAAGTTTACTATGTTGTCAGTACATGCATACTTGCCAATGTGATGCATTCCAATGTGTAGTTGCTTATTAAATTATGTTTTTTTTGTTTGTATTGTGGGAGTTGTGGTTGCACTTTTTGCATTAGGAAAGGAGCACTACAAGTCCCAAAATGCAGACAAGAGATTAGCAGCCAATTAGCATGTACAGATTGGAAAGGGGAATGTTAGCAAGTATGGATGTGTATCAAAGTTCATAAAATTGCACACACTGAGTGTTATTTCAAAATGTTGCACCAATCGTTTCCATTTTCTTTCATGGATTTTATTAAAAATTACACACAGTGCTGTTGTAAATGTACATGCATTTATTAGTTGTACATGGAATGGTGCATTGCATTTTGCCATTTTTCATTCCATGTAGATGCCATGCTTTACTAACATAGATGCCTTTTTCGTTTTGACTTTGGATTGTGAGAGATTTAGTGTAACTTTGGTAGTTGGAGGTGAGGTATTAAAAGTGACAGAATGACAGAAAAAAATAACATGTATTTATTTATTTATTATACTTGTAGCCTTACGGCTTTGTATATACACAACAACATACAAAATCAAGTAAAAACAAAGGGTGAAAACCAACATATAAAACAACATTAAAACAACAGATCACACTGGTGTCAAATCTATCCATACAATGCACCATTAGTAAGATATTAATCAGATAGCTATTACAAGTTTACATAGTTTGGTACAGTTCATGGATTTAAAATATACCTTCTGATGAGTTAGTTAAAATCGGTTTACATATAAAAAAAAAAGTATAATATGTAAAACATAAAAGAAAGTTCACCACCTTCCATAAAATTTGGCCATATCATAGACAGTGACACTGGTTCACACATATTATTATAAGATTTAAAAAAAAACTTGTGCTAATCGATGATAGACTGACACATTGTACTAACAAGTGATCTAGGAATTCCAATTAATTTTCACCACACAGGCAACACATCCGATCAGCGGGCACTATACCTATCCTTGCTCCTTTTATTACCAATGCATCACATACATTAAACTTTAGCAAAAGATATTACCTCACAATCTGGGTACTGGTATATGCCATATTATACACAGGCCTATTCTAAAGGAGACAAAGGGGCCACTATGGCTCCTAGTTGATGATTGTATTAAGTTCTGCTCATAACTAAAGTTTGTCATTTCCAATTTCAACCATCTTCTGAACCCAGAAGTATGGGTAGATTATAATGGGTCATATTGGCCAGTATGCATGCATTGTCAATATAGTGAACTTTTACACATGATCTGTCATTTCAACATGGTGTAGACATTTTTTAAATGTGGCTTTCGTTTGTTTCACAAAAAAGACACAGACAGTGCTGCTGGAATTGCAAATATGTATTTTTAAACTGTTATGAAAATGCTCATACAAAAGAAAACTTTGTAACCAGACAGCATTGTAAGTAACTGCCACTTGATGTCAGGAGATGGGACAAAAGAGAGTTTGATTATTGAGTAGGTTAATTCAGGGTAAGGAGCAGGAACCCTGTTTATATGCATTAGTAAATTAGTTGGAAATATAATTTAAAACATATAAGCATACCTGTACATTGTCTTGATCGATGCAGATGTGGTTGAGGCTGCTAATAGAACTTTGGAAATGTATTATAGTAGTTTTTGATGCAGGTTCTTGTGAGTAATAGGAGACATGTACTCTGTCATCTTAGTTCAACACTTCAGATTTACTATTGAACTCTCAGAATTAGATGTAGAGTTTTTGGATGTGATTGGTGGATTGGTGTGTGACTGCTAGGAAGTAGCCAATGAGGGAGTGCTACAAAGATTAAAGTACAAAGGGAAGAAGGGATGCTCAGTGTTATGGTTCTGCAGACAGGGCGTGCCACATCTTGGTCTTTTGAGGATGGCTGGCATGGAAAGGGCACTGTGGGGATGAGCCAATGGGGTCTTCTGGTTGTGGTTTATAGAAAGAGGGGGTAGCAGTTATTTTCATTGCTGTGTGTAGGGAAGGTGACTGTGGTTGTTGAGATGAGAAGGCTTAATGTGTGTATGGTGGGAGATTCTTGAATGGTGAATCTGAAAAGGTACACAGAAATGTGTGGCATTTCTGCTAATATTGGATTGGAGGTAGTGAAGGTTTCATGGTATGGTGTGCCTGGCTAAAACTCGGAGAGTTTATTTGCACATTGCAAAAACATGTCTCACTGCCAATATCCAGGTATCATTGTGGTCCATTGTGGAGGACATAGTTTGGGATATATAAGTGCAATACCTTTGCAGATTGCATTGACACATATGCTGAAAAGCACTAATGGAACTATTTCCACTTGGGAAGATAATCTTTTCACACATACCTCCTGGGGCAGTATGGAGATACACCAATGTGTTTTGTCCCCAACAAGACGCAGGAAGGTGCCTTGTGAACACAGGGGTATGTTCATTTTGAATGGTGTTGGGAGGACATCCTTCCCAAATGAGAACATTCTGTCGGATGGTGGACATAACTTTTTCAGTGATGGCATGACTTTCACTGATTTTGGTAATGCAATCACTCTTCAAAACATTCAAAATGCACTGAACAACTAAAAATCCCCCCCAAAAAATCAAAACTGAAAAGAAAAAAAAGGTTATTTTCAGAGCCACTACTAAAGACTAAATAACTTTCCCTCCACAGCCCCTTCAATTGGACAATCTGTCCATGGACACTGCGGTAGTCCATGGACAGCACGTGTCACATCTCAGGCTTTTGAGGATGCCAGGCATGGAAATGGGACTGTGCAGCCCAGGGAATCAGGTTTCCTGGCAGTGGTATACAAGGAGAATGTCTGCCAGAAGCGTTGTTTGCTGAGAGGACTGCAGATGGCTATGGCTATGGTTATATGTTTCAGGAGGCAGAGTGTGTGGATTTTGGGGGACTCATGGATACATTGGCTGAAGGTGTATGCAGAGCACTGTGGAGTGGCTGAAAAAGTGTGGATTTGATGATATTTGCTCCCATTGTGTGTAAATATGGCCACACTGCAACATCCAAACATTATCATTGTTCATTGTGGAGGGAACAGTTTAGGGTATGTCACTGGAATTTCACTGCAGTTTGCAATGAAGGAAATATTTGGCAAATTAAGGGAAATGTTCCCGTATTCTAGACTGATTCTTTTTCACATTGCCCAGAGACAGATATGGATGCGCTCGAGTTCATTTGGTCCACAAATGGAGAAAGCGAGGCGCTATGTCAACAAGGCTGTTTGCGCATTTTTCAGAGATGTTGGCATGATGTCTTTCCATAATGAAATATTAAACTTGACATTGCCAATATTTTCTGATGTGGGTAATCAGCTTTGTCTGCAAAACATTAAAAATGATTTGAAGCAGTTTTTGTAAATATATAAAGCAGGAATTATGATGGGAGCTGGAGAGAGGGACTTCCATTACCTCTTCTTCCTATTGATCCACTTCTGTATCACCATGCCTGTTCCTCTCTCCAGGCCCTCCAGATGGAGGTGGTGGTGGGGGAGCTGCAGTGGCCATAGAAGATGCCATTGTGGTCTCCAAAATGTACAGAAAAAAAGCAGGTGCGCTCCCCTGGACAGCCAGATTGAGAATGAGGAGCAGTAATGGGTGGGTCCCTTCAGAAGGGCTGTTTGCGGACTGTGCCATGTGACTGTCCGCAAAAAGTTATACAAAGTTGCCGGATCAACTGGTCTAGGAGCTCTGCAAGGGTAACATTCCAGCTTGAAACACTATAGATTCACCATGAATGTAGTTTTAAACTGTCCAGGGATACGGACACTGTTTGTGAACACTTCTGTTGTGCCACGCGGGTGCGATCACATGATGGCATTCCCGGGGACGCAACGGCTGTCCTGCAGATATCTATTGGCTGCAAGACAATGTACACACGCATTCCAGAGTCCCCAAACTAATTAAAAGTGTGACAGATTCAAGCAGACATGTCCGGACAGGCGCTGTGTCTGGGGGCACGGTGAGGTCAGGTGTGCATGCATGCCGGTGTCTGCAGGACAGTAGATGTGTCCCTGAATGTATTAAAAGTTCAACACGTGTGAGCGGACATGTCTGGACAAGCATGCTGTCCTTGGCATAGTGAGATCAGGTGCGCATACGTGGCAGTGTCCGCAGGACAGGGGAGGAGTCCCAAATTAGTTAAAAGTGTGACACATGCGAGTGCACATGTCTAGACAACCACAGTGTCCGGGGGCATAGTCAGATCAAGTGTGCATGCATGCCAGTGTCTGTAGGACAGGAGGGACATCCACAAACTAATCAAAGTTGCAACCCGTGTGAGCGGACATGTCCAGACAGGCGCAGTGTCCATGGTCATAGTGAGATCAGGTGTTTTTCATGTCCTGGCTGTTAGCCTCAGCAGTGCAAAGTGGTGGCTGGAGTTATGGTTGCTTACCTTACCATAATCGCGAATTTCTGAGGTTTTTCGATTTGACTTGTAACCAAAACATCCCTTTAACAAAGTTTTTTAACGTAATATACACATATACATAATAGATATTTCTTACAAAAGTCTATTTCGGGTACAAACAACATACTAGTTTGCACATTGAAGGCTATAGCTGTGGGTATGGTCCAACAATCCCACGACTACGACCCCTCAAAGTCATTGCTACGGTTAACCGCGCCACCAAAATTCAACAACCCAATGGGGGATACCATAACCACAGTTATTAATCCATGTTTTAAAAAAATATATATATCCTCCTAACTGTAAAAAACATCATTAGTTGAGAGATCACACACACTTTAAGAAGCTCAATTTATTACACACATTTGTATGACCCTCCTATCTTGTATGCAGTGCATCACATACACTATATAAGATACAACATTTAAGCATACACCAGTGTTGTTCTCTATGCACATACAAATCATGGGTCATTGGGAAAAGAAATCCAACTTGGATTCAAAAACCCATACAACAATGGATTAAAACAACCCATACAACAATATAAAATGTATAAAAACTACCATTACAATAAACAAACAGGGGTATATAAAGTGGGTGAGAATTATCAAAAGACGCTATACTGGGTAGTTGCAGGAAAATCGATGGGGAAGGTTAGGTAAACTTGGAGGACAAGAGAGAATAGGATGGGATAAATAAACTTGGAGAACAAGGGAGAGAAAACAGTCACACAGGTAGAAACACTAGTACTATTGTTTTTTAGCAGTCTTTTTCAACCCACAAAAAAAACAACCTATAAGAAGTCCACTGCAGATAGAAAAAAAAACACTGTTTTTAAAATAAAGAAACTCCAATACACCTTGTGCAAAAAGACACTATGACATAGACCTTCAAATGACACACTCGTTTAACAGTGCTGGGTTATCTATCCTACTATGATGAACTGATGTTTTGCCTGAGGCCTGCACTTCGTTGATCCTCAAACATGGCTTCCATGTTGTCCCTCACTACTGGCTTAGTAGTAACGCTTCATCCTTGTTTGACAAGATAGCCACCAAGCCCATGTGGTACGGCTACAGATGTACGCTTTTTTTAAGCATAGACCATGGTAGTGACGGCTCTCAACGCAGTGGAATGGTGCGAGTGCATGTGAGGAGCGGATGATAATACGAACAAAGTAAGTTCACAAATGCAGCATAAGTGAGGGTTAGGTTTTATGCTGCCACAAGACGAATACTAAACACATTGTGTGTCTTGTTCATTAACATTCAATGTAGTTATTTTGCAATGTTGGCACTGCTGCTTTAAATTGTACACAGGCCTTGTTAAGGATTGCACCACTGATATGTTGAACAAAGTTGCTTTACGGGGGGCACTGTGCAAGTACGGCACGTTCAATCTGCTTCCACAGTGGCTAGGGCACAGGCAGAAAACATTTGAGGCATGTTTGATGAAAAGCAGGCACACACTGAGCATAGTAGACTACAACACTTGTCATGAGCATTTATTTTTGCAGCTCATTGTGTAATTAATGACTTTCGCCTTTGATGAACAACAAAGCATGGGTTCCCTTGCCAATGGCATTTTGTAGATATGGCATTTTCAACCTATTCTCACAGTGGCTGGGTCTCACTCAGGAAATGGGTTATGCGTGGCTGGTCTTTCCTGTGAGTGATTGAGCTCTTTTTTCTGGCAGGGTCCCGATCGTCGGGCACAGGTTTGTTGCCTAAGGTACATTATGGAATGGACAATTTGAACTGAAAACCAGGTTATAATTTGTGTTCTCTGTGAGAGTATGCACAATGCAATGTACTATGTGAAATTAATTGGAAACATTCATTAAGATTTCTTTTTTTTTCCCTTTTCCTGTTGTGGGTTGTAGATGACTAGGTGTTCTCCCTTGTGGTTGCATAAGGTCTCTGTCCTGAAAAAGGCTGGGTCGGGTAGAAAGGAGGGACCCAAGAGCCAAAACTCGAGTTGACTTAAAAACTGTTACGTTGTTGTAATTTGGTTTCCAGTATTCAATATATGGCCATAGGAAATGTAAATAAACACAGCTGGCCTCATGAAGTTAACACATCAACGGACTGAGTCACAGGCATTGGGTTGTATCATTAGTCATGTGTTATTTGTCTGAATGTTTTTTTAATAAAAAAAAAGTTTAGGTACAAGTGAGAGTGGTATGATTGTGTGTTGGAATGATTGGATTGAGTGTGTGACCGGTTTATACGTAGGGAGTATTGCACTTGCACTTTAATATAATGTGATTATGTGGTCTGTGAATTATTTGTTGTTGGAACAATATGAATAATCTTTATATTGATGATGTGTGTTTTTTCAAATTTATGATTAACAAACTCAATTTGTTTCATAAATGGGTTTCATTTCTCACATATGTTCAATTAAGTAATGTTCAAAACGTGTTTGCATCTTAAAACAGTGTAGGACAGCTTGTGTTTGGTGCCAACATATTACACCTTCCTTTGTCGGGGTGATCTCCCGGGGCCCGGCAGAGCTGTCCGCGGACCTCTGGGGCTGGGGAGGCCCCAACTCCTCCCGTGTCCCAAAAGGAGTATGAGGCGCATGCAAGAGCAAAGTAATCACTCCTGTTTATTATAACAACGGCAGGGATAGCGCTTCGCCCTTATGCATCAGGGTAGACCTTCTCGTCCTTAGGAGGGCTCGCAGGCCCTTTTTACAGTAACATGATGCGCTACTCGCGTCACCTGAGAAAATCATCACAAAACCTATCGCCACTTTGCGGCAGGCAAACTCTGCTCACACGGGAACTGACCTAACATTACAGGATCCAAGTGTCCACTGTAAAATGCTACTGGTTTGTGCCCCATGCTAGTTTTTTGTGTTAGCACTGCTCTCATCACTGTTGAGCTGCAATGTGAAAATATGAAAAATTGCGCTTCGTAATTTGGTGTGGCTAATACTGGTGCAGAGGATATGGCATGCTTCAGTTCCTTAAACGCTTCTGTCATTTGTGTGGTCCATGTCAACTTCTTTTCTCCTCTCTGTGCTTCTTTTAATGCCTCAAGTAATGACCCTGTGTATGAGCTATCATAAAAAAAACATGCTCTGCAATAATTGCATAGGCCCAAGAACTATTTGTCGCGCTATGCTGCGTACTGCGCGCGTCAGCTGGTTCAAGTATTCCTTAAATTCTTCCCCCAGCACTGTGGCCGCCCTGTGTGCATCTGATGCTCTCCTAATCGGGGAGAGTGGTGTGTGTATTCGCCTCCCAGTCGCAATTTCATGGGGGCTCACATGGTGGTCCTTGCATGGTTGCGTTCTGAGTTGGAACAGTGCTAGGGGCAAGCAATACACCCAGTTTTTCTTTAGTGTATTACACAATTTTGATACTCTTGAGCAGACCGTTGATCTTTTCCACCACTCTATTAGCCATTGGATGATAAATGGAGCACAGTTTGTGCTTCACCCCTAAGAGTGACGTTACTTCTTTGAAGAGGTCATTTACAAAGTGCGTGCCATTGTCCGACCGTATCACATCACATATTCCCCACCGATGAAAACACTTCTCTCACCAGAAACTTTGCCGCGCACTTCGCGTCTGGGTGGGGGCATGGACCCGCCCCCACCTTGAGAAAGGACATACTACCACAATTAGATATTCTGCCCATTACATCTCTCTCCAATATCTGCATAATCTATGTGGAGCTCTCTGAAGGGCCCTGCCGGTCGTGGCAAAGTACCTCACAATGTCCTCAATGTCATCCCTGAATTGAATGTTTGACATGTTGTGCAGTCTATGATAAATTTTGACAAATGTTCCTGTAAATTGGGGACAAACCAATGTTCCTGAAAGTCCGCGGAGATGTGTTGTTTCGCTACACGGGCTGGAAAGTGCAGCTGTTGGAATGCTAGCTCTAGTAATTCTACCAGCATCACTACCTTCCCCATTGTCTCCTGCCTCCAAATGAGGTCTGTGGCCAATTGTTTACATCCTTGCTTGCTCCATAATTCTTGTTTATGCAATGGTGCTCTCCTCTGTAACTCTATTAGCTGTGTTATGGGCGTGTTATTATAGGCTTCTTCTAGTGGTTCTACGGTGGCGGCTTTAACAATGCACTCAGCTGCTGGTGTTATATTGAAATACGAGGTCTCCTTCGCTGCTGCGTCCGCTGCCGCATTTCCCAATGAGATTGCATCTGTGTTATTGGTATGGGCTTGGCATTTCACCACTGCCACTACCGACGGCTCTGCCAACGCCTGTATTAATTCATTCAATAGAGTGGGCTGCTGTACTGGTGAGCCATCTGCTTGTCTGAACCCTCTTCTACGCCAGCGTGATATTCCTGAATGGACAGTGGTAGCTGCATATGCTGAATCTGAGTATATAGTCACTGTGCATCCTTTGGCTGTACGTAATGCTTCAATTAATGCAGTTAGTTGAGCCGCTTGTGCACAGTAAAGGGACGGGAGGTGCTTTTGGACGATTGTTTCATAGCTATCTTCCTCCCTTCGTACTATTGCCATCCCTACATGCTTCTCTCCTGTTTCTGGGTTTATTGACGCTGAACCATCGATGAAGTATATTTCTCCTTCCGTCAGGGCGATTTAATTCGCCTTGGGAATATCATCACCCTCCCCCTCGTAGGTTGCACAGTCGTGTTCCTGCATATCCTCCATTGTACATGGCTCTGTAATGAATGTTGCTGGGTTTACTGTTTTACACCTGACCACATACACGTTGGGGCTTGAAATCATTATCTCATATGCGGTTGCCCTCCGTGTTGTTAGTGTTGATTTTGACTGCTCAAGAATTGCAAATAATGAATGCTCTGCATACAATGTTACTGAACATCCCATTACAATTGTGGCACTTTTTTTCAATGGCGAAGGCTGTAGCTGCGAGGGCTTGTTCGAACGTGAAGTGGCCCTGCATCACTGCATCCAGTGTTCCGCTGTAGTAACCCAGTGGATTGTGGCCTAATGTTTTCTGTGTCAACACTGCTGTCATCAGTGTTCCATTGCAGTGTGAGAACAAGAAAAATTCCCTCTCATAATCTGGGTTCGCGAGGACTGGACCCTCAGCGATAAGGTCTTTCAGTCTGAAGTACTGAGCCATCATGTCATGTGTCCATTTTATTGGGGCTCTACTTTTTTGCGCTTCTTTTAATGCTTGCAATAATGGGCGTGTGTATGCTGCGTAATCAAGGATCCATGCTCAGCAATAGTTACATATGCCAAGACATTTTTGCATGTCCTTCACTGTCTTTGGTATTATTATGTTACATATAGCAGCTGCCCTGTCAGGGAGTATTCGTTTTCCATCTTTCGATATTAACTGTCCGAGGTATACAACTTCGGCAAGGCAGTATTGTAGTTTCCCTTTATCAGCCTTGTATCCTTTGGTGGCTAACACGTTTAACAGTGTTATAGAGTCTTCTCTACACTTTTCTTCTGTTTTGCTACAGACAAGTACATTGTCTACGTATTGTATAATGGTGCTTTCTACATCTATATTTCCAATGTCCTCTCGTAATACTCTGTTAAAGAGACTTGGGCTTTCGCAATATCCCTGTGGGAGTCTGCGATGCTCATATCTGTTATTTCCCAGTATGAATGCTGTGAGGTACTGCAATCCTGGGTCAAGTGGTATGGAGAAGAAGGCATTCTTCAAGTCAACCACAGTAAAACATGTCAATTCTTTGGGTATACTGCACAGTAGTGACACCGGGTTAGGCACTAGCGAGAATTCTTTTTGAATGACGTCATTAAGTGGGCAGAGATTTTGGATCATCCTCCACGCCCCTCCTTTTGCTTTTTTAATCGGAAAGATGGCTGTGGTACACAGGGAGTTTGATGGCACTATTATACCTTGGTTCAGGAGTGCATTTATTGTCTCCCTAATCCCTTCCTCTGCTTCTCTGGATATTGGGTATTGTTTCACTCTTGGCGGTATGGCACCTGGTTTGAGTTTTATCTTTATTGGTGTTACTTCATGTAATAACCCTACATCATGTGGGCCTGTAGTCCAAATTTATGGTGCTACTTTTGCCATGTCTTCTTCAAATATTGTTGGTGGGGCATTAACACTAGCCATAAGTGGGTTGTGTACCTCTTTGTACTGGATCATAATCTCACACGGTATGCTTATTTCCATTATTATCTCTCCATCATCTTCAATGTCAGTGAACAGTTCTTCGTGAGTTAGATCTCTTAGCATTATGTTTGGATCTATGCATAACACAGTTCTCCACTCGCATCCATGCATGTACAAGCCTATGACCACAGTACGTTTACTCGATACCTGAACTGCCTCGATGTCTATGGACATTATAGTGCCTGGCACGACATCCGTATTTGCAATTGGGCAGAATATAAAGTCTGATGGTTTCCTCCATTCTTTTCTCGTTATCTCAGGTACTACTCGGGCTAACACTTTGATGCCTTAGATAAACATGTCTATGGCAATGGGTATCCCTCGCACCACAACTTCATTCATCATCGTGCTAATCATTAACATTGCTCGCACTGGGCATACTCATGGGGTGGAACACACTATTCCCTGCTCGGTAAACAAAATGGTCATGTTCAATTTACTTAGCAAATCTCTACCTAGAAAGTTGATTGGCGCGTCTTTGTGGTACAGTAAGGGTTCGCGCACTGTTTTTCCCCCCACCGTTATATCAAGATCTTTGGTGTAAGGAACTTTTGAAATAGCCCCAGAGAACCCCTACGTTTCCGAATTCCTGCCTGAGAGCGGCAATCGCCCTTCCATAAGACATGATTTTTCCGCTCCTGAGTCTACCATAAAGATAAACTGCTTATTTCCTATCTCTGCCCCCACTAGTGGTTCCTCTTCTGCACGTAGCGTGGTGGATAGGACTGGACATGCAAGTACTCCCTGTGGGCTGTCCTAATCTGCGTACCTTTCTGGTCCGGGCACTAAGAAAACATTATCTGCAACTACTGTTGCTACACGGAACGGTGCAGGTGCACCATGTGCAGCTGTCGCAAAACTGTTGCTGCTGGCATTTCCTACAGTGTTTTGTCTTGTCATGGGCTGTGATGCACTGTGATGTGCTTGTGAGGGTGGTTGTCTTTGTTGCATTTGGGGTTTGTTATAACACTGGTTCTGTGGTCTTGCCCCTCCCATTGGTAATCCATAGGGGCTACCTGGTTGTGGGAATCTCCATACTTGTTCATTGTGTACGGGTGGTTGCCCTTGGAAATACCCTGAGGGCCGCATTCTACAATCTCTTGAATAGTGTCCCATCTCCCACAGTTCCAACATGACCCTTGCTGTCCTCCTCTCATCCCTTGGCCACCGAATCCTCAATTCCCCATGCCTCCGAACCCCCCTCTCTGACCACGGTACCCACCTCATCCTCTTGCCGGCCTTTCTTGTCACTGTGGTCCTCTGTGTTGCTCCTCTCCGTTCCACTGTCCTTGTTCTCCTGCTGCCCACAGCGCTGCTATTCCGACTGGCCTGCTTCCCGCACTTTCATCCCCCTCGTTCTCTCTATCTGTTGTTACACTGGCATTTATGGCGACGACCTTCACTAATTTATTCTGTACCAGTTTCGCTTCGTCTGCCAGCCTTTTTTGTGCTAGCTCCTTTTCTCTCTCTTTCATCCTCCTACAGTGGTGCACAATTATGCTCTGAATTTCAGGCCAACCCTTGGCTTCTATCCCAGCTATCTTGTCCAAGGCCTTCTGTACCTCCTTCGGGAGCCCTTTCTTGATTATAAAAGAGAACAAGGTGGTGGATTGGTTCCATGCCATACCAGTTTCGCTTCTCCACAAGTCTTGCACCCGCAGTATGAATTGTGTAGGATCATCGTTCTCCTCCATTGTACATTGCATTACCAAATGTAAATCTGGAATATCTGGAAATGTGCCCCACAATACGTCCCATACTTGTGCTCGAACATTGTTGAAGGGTGATCCGTTGAAGTGGCGGTCAGAACTATTTATTACTCCTGGGAACCCTGCCTTTTTCCACACAGCGTCTGCTTGATCACTGACGGCGGACACTAGCAAACTTTTACATCACCTATCGCTAACGGTACTCCTGCCGTGTTCTTCTCGAACGCATGTATCCATTTCCCTGCTCCTCCTGCAAGTGAGGGGAGGAGTTTCAACAGGTTGTTTTTGTCCATCTGGGCCCACGGAATATAGTATGGCCTACCTGCTCCTTTGTCTATCAACGGCATCTGCAACTTATGCTTCTTTCCTGTCTTACTTACCGTCACTTTCTTTGTCTTACTTACCAGCATATTCCCTACTCGTTGCCTTAATCTACCCTGCCACCGTGGGGGTGAATGTGGATATAAATCATCAAAATGATGTGGCAGTGGGGATCCTACAGCTGCCACTCCTTCCTCGTATTCATCCAGATCACATCACATCTCTTCTATTTCTTCTTCTTGCTCACCATTCGCCGCTTGTCCTTCCCCTCACTGGCTTTCTGGGGTGGCTGGGCGTATGATTCTCACTGGTTTATCCTTCAGATGGAACAGGAATTCTCCCGATCGCCATTCTTTCTCTCGCCCCTGTGATGTGGGTGTTCCCTGAGACATTATGGGCTGCACTGGTCCTGGCGTGGCTGGTGCTGATTCCCCTGTAACACTTAGTGGGGGTGTGAGATCTGCTACGGACAATGGTGGTACTTCCCCTCCACCTGGTAGCATTTGGCCCCTGTCACCCAGTGCTCTTAGCCGTGTTATTTCCATTTGTGCATGCGCTAACCGGTGGTCTAAATCTCCGGTTAATCGTGCTAAATTTACAGGGGGTGCACTTGTTGGGCCATAAAGGCCTCCTTTGACATATGGCGGTGGCGCAGTGGCTACCGCTCCACTTGGTGGAGTGGGGGTGGGGCACGCTGGTATATACAGAGGCTCACTGTATCCTGCTGCTGGTCTTGTCATTAAGGGGTATATTTTGGTTGTATCATTCTCAGCTGTGGTTGTTGCGCATTCACCCTTTGGTGTTCCGCTTACCTCTTCCTGTGTTTTCTGTTTTTCAATTGTTTTTTCTGTATTTACCTCTGCTGTAGGGGTAACTTCCTCGAACATTCGCCACAGGTCCAATACCTCTCTTCTGTTCTGCAACTGTGTTCCCTTATATTTTACCAATAAATGTGTGGATACTAAATCTAACACCCTTTTGTCAAACGACCCTCCCTCTGGCCAACTTGATGTCACGCTGTCCCCTTTTATCTCTGTCACCCATTGATCGTGGTATTTCTGTATCCTGTCACTATATAGTGGGAGATGTTGGCAAATGTGAGCTAATGGTGTTATTCCCCCCATGACGATGTTTCTCCCTTCTCTTTGTGTGCGCGCTTGCACTTGATCCTCCCTCTAATCACACCCTTCAACCACCGTTCTTTTTATAGATCAACAATATATTAAGCGTTTCTCAATTACTGACAGTTATTGTGCATCAATATTCAACATTACCTTTGTAATCAATGCATTTCCACTTTCAACAGTTCACTTTCACATATATAACCCCTTACCAACAAATCACTTACAACATTTTGACATACGCGTCAATAATGGACAAAAAAAGACATATAACACATCACATGCACTACCTGCGCGCTCAATTACTGACAGTTATTGTGCATCAATATTCAACATTACCTTTGTAATCATTGCATTTCCACTTTCAACAGTTCACTTTCGCATATATAAACCCTTGCCAACAAATCACTTACAACATTTTGACATACGCGACAATAATGGACAAAAAAAGACATATAACACATAATTCGAGGGTCACCGTTCACGGTCTGACCCCAGTCAGGTCCGCACCCCAGCCAAGCCTGTGACCCGCCTCGGTGAGCAGCTTTTTCAGTTGGGTATTCGTCAACCGGGAACTCTTGACCCTTTCTTGTAGTGCGCACAGGCAGGTTGGCCGCGGAGGTGATGGTTTTGCTGGGGGCGTCCCGGATCTCGCCGCACGGTGCGGGCCTCGAGGCACCTCTCCAAATCACGTCAGGGTCACCAAATGTTTGTGTCCTCCCCGTCTTTCTCATGCAGAAGAATAAAACTGACACACCCCAGACAGGGAATGAGGCAAAGAGAGCAGGCTGCGAGAGTTCAAGGCAAGGTTTATATAGGTAAATGGCATTCAAAGATCTCTGTTGCCACTGAGAGCGCTCTGACCAAAATTAAGGTTACAATACATTTTATAGGGCAACTGACACAACTAACATAGGATACTACGTTGATCCCCGATTGGACAGTCCATATGGTGCCCAGGGTGTGGGTGGCATCTCTTCCTCCGGGTTGGCTGCTTGGTTGGCGGGAGGATGGATGTCAGGCATCTGTGCTCCAAATGGGTGAAGGTCAGGTCGCTGTGAAGAAGGGTGGTCACTAGCTAAGCTAACATAATATATTCTCAAAATACATACACTAATTAATAATCGTTTGAAGTCTTTGAATAACTAATCATGTCTCTATAAACGTCACACGTACATCTATACTATCAGTTATATCGGATTATAAATGCCTTACGTTAAGGGCCTTGACCACCATAATACACTGGTTGAAGCGAGGGTCTGTGTTCATAAGAATCCCTGGTATGTGACATGTGTTATTAGTAGACAATGATATACTGCAGCAGGGGTCTAATGTTAGTTGTGGATCTGTTGGGTAGGCATCATGGCATGGTCAACGGTCTGGCACATGAAAGGAATACCTTGCAGGTTACAGGGTCACAATGGCAGTAAGTTTCCACTGGCGAGGGTGCGGGGGCAAGGACACGTTTGTGGAGATGAACAAGCTATGTGCTTAGCTGGTTCACATGCAGGACAGTGATCTCAGAGGAAGAGTGATGTGTTATATTTTTTATTTGTTGCAAGTACCTCCAGCTTCGGTGTGAGAATGGAGCTGTTGAGTTTTCCAGCCAGAGTGGGAAAGATGGTGGGGGCCATGTGCCCTGCGCGTCTGGCCGTTGCGAGAAAGGGAAGAGAAGCGTTTTGTACTATCGCAGTGAGGCCTAGTCACCAAGATGGAGTCGAAAGGGGGTACAAAAATGGATGGCCTGTGTCCTGCTCATTGGTCCCATCTATGCGAATGTTAACCAAAGTCGACATCGCATAAGGGCAAGGGGCGAACCTACTACTGGAGGCACTTGGTCCGAGTTGTGTACTTAGAAGTAAAGGATGCGCGGGGTCTCCTGCCCCTCGCTCCCCTACATTTCATAATCTCCTACAGACAAAGAGATGTTATTTGTAAAAGGAACCAACCCTCGAGCCCCAGAGAACCCTTGTGTGTTCATAGCTTTGCCTGACAGTTCAAACTTCTCCTCTCTTATGCATGATCTAGTGGCTCCTGTGTCAACTAAGAAGGAACATTTGTTGTCACCTATCACCACCTGTATGCGTGGTTCCTCCACAGGGTTAGGTGTTACTGATAGATGGGACACATTAAGGATGTCTGTGGGCTGTCCTATTGTGGGTATAGTGACTGTCTGTTTCCTGTGTATGGGTTGTGACCCAGTATTGTCACATTTCCACGCTTTGTCTGTGCAATAGGTGTATGAGTAGATGTTATTGCATTGTCTTTTATTTGTACCAGTTGTTGGCCAGTTGGAGCCTGTAGTTGCTGCTGTATGTTTGGCTGTTGTGCTGTTTGCGCGTGCGGTTGCACCTGTGGTTGTTGCTGCAGTTGTGGTTGCAGTGTCTGTTGTTGTGGCATTTGTGTTTACCAACAGCAGGGAGTACAACAACTACCACTGTTGTTGTACTCCCTGCTGTTGGTAAACTTGTTGTTCTCCCATAGGCCTTGCTGTCCCTGCTCCCCCCAAGCCGACTGCACTGGTCTCATCCTACATGTATGAGACATGTGCCCTACCATCCCACATATCCAGCATGTTGGTGGTTACCTTGCTAGCCATTGAAGTCCTCCCATGTAGTCCTGATATCCCTGCTGCCCTTGTTGTTTATATCCTCTGAACCCTCCCCCTTGCTGGTGGATGGGTGGGCCATACCCTCTTCCCCTCATTTGCCCGCCCCTCCCTCTATAGTTGTTCGAGTACCCGTTTCCCATGTGCGTATAACCTCCCCCCATTTGTTGTGTATATGTCAGGGGAGGAAGCATTTGCTGTGTCACTACCTGTGCCTGCTGTGACGGTGCTACTTGTGGTTGTGTTGCATCTTGTGTCACTGTTGCCTGTGGTTGTGCGGGGGCGGTTATCTGCGCTCCCTCCATGGCATATTTTGATAACTTCTTCTGAACCAACTTAGCTTCCTCTGCCTTCCTATCCTACTCCTTGTGTTTCATCTTCTCTTGCCACATCCTGCAATAGTGTACTATGGTCAGTTGTATTTCCGGCTATCCTTTAGCTTCCATCCCCACTAATTGTCTCTGTACTTGTTCCGGGAGCCCTTGTATTAGTATATGATAAAATATTGCTGGTGTTTTGTCCCACTGTTCCTTTGTTTCCAAGCGCCACTTCTCCTGAATCTCCTGGATGTAGTCAACATGATCTTCATTCTCAAGCAACTTTCATGATGTAATTGCCCCTATGTCCGAGGTGTCTGGAAACTGTGTTCGTAATGCTTGCCAGAGTGCATGCCTGCAATTGGCAAATGGTGCTCCGTCATGTGCTGTCTCATGTATTGTCACCCCAGGAAATCCCACCCTCTTCCATATGTTATCAGCAGCATCCCCCAATATGGAAACTAGGAGGCCCTTCATGTCTCCCACTGCTAGCGTCTGCCCTGCAGTATGTTTTTCCATCTCATATATCCATTTTCCCGCTCCCGCACTTAGTGATGGGAGTCTGCATTTTATATTTTCCTTATCTGCATGCTTCCGGGGGATATATTTGAGCCTCGCTCCCCCCCTTTCCAGTAGTGGCATTAGATTATATCCTCTTTCCTCTACCTTTGCCTTCCCGTATGTGGTTATGGCATTACATTCATCATTTTCCTCTATGTCTTGTAGGTCTTCGCTGTGGCCAATGTTGCAGGTGTGTCCTCTTCCTTCCTCTGTATCCCTCCTCCCCTTTTTGTGTCCCTGTGGTCCTATTACATGTGTACTTTCTTTCTCTTCCTGCCTGCGTCCTGGGAGATCCCTAAGCCTGTCAATATATGGGGTATGTACGGGTGTTTGTGTCAGTGGACGTGATGTTTGTGCAGATGTGGGTGTGGGTGTTAGTGGTCATGGCTTTTTCCCCGTCGTGTCCCTAACCTTCTGTTCCCTTGGGCCTGGTCCTCCCCTTCTTTCGCATACCCATGGAGAATCGCAATTTGTGCGTGTAATGTATAGTTTGTGTAAACTCTTCCTGCTGTCATTCCTTTCGTTTATGCTCGAGCCTTTATGCTCGAGCCTTCCTCTTCTTCACTGCAAAACCCATCAGTTAATGTCGATCCCCACTCTGCGCGTTTCCCCCCTACTGTTACTTTCCTTAGATCAATCTTCATTTGCACATTCACCTCTTTTACCCTCAGCTACCCATGTTGATGTTAATGCCATTTCTTTATCGTGGTGTGTGTATTTCCATGCTCCATTCTCCGTCCACCTATTTCTTTCCCCTTCTTCCTTCTTCCCCACAACTTTACCGCCTATCTCCTCTCTTTTCCTTTTTAGTTCTTCCAATAATTCTTCACTTACCTTCACCACGATCCTCTCTTCATCCTCTTCCCTCTCCTTCATCCTCCCTTCTCTTCTTAGTATGCTTTCTATTAATTTCCCTTCTTCATACTTCTGTGCGATTTCAGTTATGATCCTCTTTTTCCACATTCCCATTTCTCTGTCGTTCTCTTCTCTCTCCTCCTCCTTTCTCCTTATCTCCCTTTGCTCTGCACGTGCCATTCGGACTGCTATTGCCTTAATGCACTCTTCTTCCTTTTTCCTTTCTTCCTCCTTCACCTTCATTCTCGCCAGCTCTTCTTTATATGCTTTCTTTTCACGCTGTTTCTTCCGTTTTTCTTCCTCGAACTGCCTGAGCAAGGTGCTTCGCGTGTTCCTCAATTCGACCAACCTTTCCTCCAATATCTCTTCCTCCTCCTGCGACAGTCGCCCTTCTCCTCCTACCTGCGTTCCCCTCTTCTCTTCTTTATTTATCTTTTTTACTGTATCCTCCTCTTCGTTGTTTAATTTTCCTCGGAGCTTCAGAAGCAACTGCGCTGCTATCCACTCTTCTGGTCCCACGTCTGCAAACCTCCCTAAGGACCTTCTGTCATCCCCCTTCCTTACCTGCACAGTCATTAAATCTGCTTTACCTACCTCCCCTGTCTTCTTCTGATAGTCA
This sequence comes from Ambystoma mexicanum, assembly GCF_040938575.1. NCBI lineage: Eukaryota > Metazoa > Chordata > Amphibia > Caudata > Ambystomatidae > Ambystoma > Ambystoma mexicanum. The sequence goes on along the minus strand of NC_090930.1, from coordinate 1,243,326,396 downwards.
TCCGGGGGCGCATATGGCGGGGGGCTGTATGTGGGGTTGGAGTACCCTTCAGCAGCTGTTAGTTTTTGTCGGGCCGCTTCCCTTAGTTCTGTTAATGGGTACAGCCCCCCTTCCTCCTTCTTCACTACCTTTTCCACTTGTACATCGTTTGCTCCTTCTTTTTTCACCTTTACCTCTGCAAACAAACCTTCCACCTCCTCTTCACTTTCCTCGGCGTTGGGTGCATTTGTTATTATCTCTGCTCCCTTTTTTCTTGTTTCCTTCCTTTACTTGCAGTCCTTCCTCCATTCCCTTTTTCTCTTTTACCCCTTGTACTGTGTACATACCTGTATCTCCTGGCCTAGTTCCCTGGAACATCTTCCAGAGGTCAAAAACTTCTAAATGGCTTGCTAATTTCTTCCCTTTATAGGTGTTGTGAATGTATGTTAACAAATTATGCTGTGTGTATGCATCGAAGCTGCCGTTGGACGGCCACGGTACCCTTACTTTATTGTCTGTCCCCTGTGTCCATTCTATGCTGTTCTTTATTATTTTCTCTCTGTGTGGTGTCAGTGTTGTGTAAATGTGCTGAAGTGGAGTTGTTAATGCACTTCCCATGTTTCTCCACCCCACTCCTGCCCCCGATCCATAGCACAACGCCATGTTACAAGTTTAGTTTTCCAAATGTCAATCTTTTACCTGGCCCCGTAAACTGGGGACTTCGATTGTCCACTGAAAAGGAAGCACCTTTTATATAACAGTTTATTGCTTATTAGTAAGGCCCCCTTCAACCGTGGTACACAAAGCCCCCTGCGGTGATGTGTCCGGTGTGGCGTGTCTCTGTGCTGTCCCACCTTCCTCTTCCATCTATGCCCCGCAACTCTTCCTCCTCCTTTCTTCCGCTCTCCTTCTTTTCAAACCACACCCTCTATTTCCACCAACCCTCGTTGAGCGTTGCCAGCGTTCTCTGTGCGCGGCCGCCTCTTCCCCCTATCCTTTTCTTCCGCACCCTCCGTTCCTAACCGCCCTTGGATGGACGCAATAAGAGACGCGAAGTGTACCGCTGTGTCCTATTCAAACCCTATGGGTGACATCACCACTCTCTACAATGTACTGCAAGTACCTACACAACGTCAAATATTTACAAATGCGCTTGTTTGTTACCCTCTTATCCCCGTTTAACCCCACAGCTGTCTTCTCGCCTCTCCTGGAGCAAAGAAATCCACACTCAAAATAATCGGTCCGCGCACACTGCGTCGCCTCGCGTGTGATACGCCCCCCTCTACAGAGGAGCTTAACCAGCCAATTATCTTCCACACTTGGTAAACAACCTAGCTACCCCCTGCAGGAAAACATCATCTACTTAACGAGCTGCAGCATTCACTTAGTAGAGAACCTCATCTACTCATTGATCTAGAACATCAATTCATAGGAAATCCACACCCCCTCTTGTACAGGTGTCCGCGATCTCCAACCAATCAACGCCCTTTAACAATCACTCATGGGTGCTCGAGGCCCCACCTTATCCACTCCGTGACGCTGTAAGGGACGACCCTTGTGTCTGTCCCCTCACGCTTCACATCTCTGTTCCCACAGAACGGCCAAAATCAATTTCCACACACTGCGTCAACCGCCTTCCTCCCTCTTTAGACTCCTCCCCCCTCCCGCACAACATTACATTGCTGGTTGGGTGTGCCATAGTGACCAAGCCCTCGTGAGTCGGGGCCGCTCGACTGTGGGCACCCCTCCAAAAGCCGATTGCCGCCGCCCCTCGTCTGGACCAATGTCCGGATACTCGCCAACCGTAGGAGGGATAATTTTCAAGTCGGCTCCCATCCGGTCTTCTCGCAGTTCTGCGAAGTTCCTGTAGTCCTCAACAGGGGGCAGCGGCAGAGGGGGCCACGCTGCCAAGTTGCCTCGCTGCAGGAGGCCTGGTAGATCTCAACCAGATCTCAGCAGTGCCTCCAATTTATCGGGGTGATCTCCCGGGGCAGAGCCGTCCATGGACCACCGGGGCTGGGGAGGCCCCAACTCCTCCCGTGTCCCAAAAGGAGTATGAGGCACACGCAAGAGCAAAGTAATCACTGCTGTTTATTATAACAACGGCAGGGATATCGCTTCACCCGTATGCATCCGGGGAGACCTTCTCGCCCTTAGGAGGGCTCGCAGTCCCTTTTTACCATAACATGACGCGTTACTCGCGTCACCTGAGAAAATCGTCACAAAACCTATCGCCACTTCGGGTTGGCTCCCCGAGTGGTAGGGTTAGTAAAGATCTTTATATGAAGGAAGGTTATTGGATAAGGACGGGTGGCACACTTTGTGGTGTCTCTAACACTTGCAACACTGAACTTGTTACATGGGGACTCTTACTGATTGGCTAACAAAAATGGCATCAGTAAAGAGCCCTGAGTCCCCTGATTGCTTCCCTCGTGAGCCCCCAAGCCTGGGACCATGGTTGGTCCCAGCCCGTGAGGTACCTGGTGTTTGCAACATTGTGTAACTATGTGTTAGTGGGGGACACTGGACAGGTCTTTGCCAGTGGCGGATGATCACGCCTTTCCCATCGGTGTAGATGTCCAACTTGGTGTTTCGTTGTTGCAACCTGTGTCCCAGACGTGGGACCCGGGCAACTATCTGTCTTGTGAGCCTGGCACCTTGTCAGGTTGGCCTGGTTATGTGTGGAGAGACCGTAGCTGGAGCATAATTATGAGCATTTAATTTGGTCTGTTGGCCCATAGGGTGCTTGGAGGTGGCAGGTGTAACCTTGGCACTGGGAGCTCGGTATGTGGGTTGCAACATTTCGTCCTTGGCGATGGGCTCTCACTGGCGCTTGCTCTGCCTGGTCAGCGCAGTGAGTTTCATCTAGAGAGGGTTTTCTCTGGCCTGGGGACTCTTGCTTGAGGCCTACTCGGGCCTAGTTCCTGGGAAGCGATAGTTCATCTACGACATGGGTGCCGCGGGGCAACAGAGTGTCACAAGTAGTAGTATTGTATGTACATATGATGGCATTTCTATACGAGTCAGGTAGCATAAAGCTTCGGCAAGCGTATAAATGAGCTCTTCAGGCATCTTGCGTTTCTGTGGTGCGGTAGGGCCTATGTGAAAAATAACAACGATGTACGTCCGTGAGTGAGTCAGTCCGCTATGTCATAGCACTGAGTATGTTCTTTGTGTGGGTTGGGGTGTGAGTGACCATTGTGCATGGTGGCGCGTGTGTTCCTGTCAGTTGGCTATGTCGTCATGGCATCCCTAATGATGTTGATGGCTTGCGCCTGCTCTTTTAGTCGATCTGATCCATATCGCAGGTGTCGGCTTGACCGGGGCATGGTAATGGGCAGGCTCCTCGTGCATGTGGGCCGCGAACACATGGTACCTTGTCATCTGGTAAGGAGGTGAACGGGTCAAACTCCTCTCTTGGGGGGTGCTTGGGTCACGATCCTCCAGGCCAGGGTCTGGATGAGAATGGGGGAAGGAAGTTTCCCAATTTCCCAATTCACCTTACAAGTTCCACTTACCAGTGTTGTAGAAATTTTTTGCAATTGCTTTTTCCTTACTTGCAAAAATAACCTACAAATTCACCTGTGCATATTTTTAAACTTTAAAAAAAATGCTGCAAAAATAATAAAAACGCATTCATATTCAACTGTTTCTCTTTTTCTGCGCAGGTTACTTTAAAAAAAAGAACAATTAAAAAAACAACAGTTTATACACATCTTTGGGGGATTGTTGTCTTCCTAGTCTAATTGTGTACCATATTGCCCATCTGTAGAAATCCGCTTCATCACTTCCCCAACTTCCTCTGATGTTAAAGGTTTATTTCCCTGCACATCTCTTGAACTTTCTCCGCAATAAAACAGAACCATCATGTAAACTAAAGGATCAGACTTATAAAAGAAAGAGCAGTTGCAACAGGCCAGATTCCTCCTTCAGTTAAACAGAAATCTAAGAATGTGTATGGATTTCTTCAATCCACCTTTCATTTTTTTCCAAATGACCCAATGATTACTGTATGCGAAGACAAACGTGTACCACACACAAATGTTGAATCAAACATAGTACATATGATGTACTAATTATGAGGGTAAAAAAATAAACATATGTATAAAACTGTAACTAATTATATATAGATATATTTTACAGAGAAAAAAGTGCAAATGATTCCCTTCTCATCATATCTAACTGGTCATACCAAATATGATGTTTTTTGCAAATTGTAAGCCCAATAACCACATTATTGTATTCCCAATGTTCATATTCATTATATAATCACTGTGCACATATCCCTGTGGCAATGGCTAGTGTCTCTACCTCTGCACACCTACTGTATCCCACCTTATCTAGATCCACCCAACCTTTGACCACCCTCTACTGCAGCCACCCACCATACTCCCATCCTCTTTATCCTCACTCACCTTACATAACCCTGAGTACCCCCCGACACTCACTCTACTTACACCTTTCCTACCCCCTACCTCCCCTGTCTCTTCCCCATCCATAAACCCTACCCAACACTCTCTCTACCCCTACCCAGCCTACCCCCACCCTCTTGGCCCCCACCCACCCACCCCCGCTACCACTACTGAATCTAATCATGTTTCTGCACCCTACTCCCACCATCTCTTACACTCTATATATCTCAAAATACAACTTACAAGGACGACACACATTTATACATATGAAAAGTTATATAAAAAAAAATCACAACCGCGGCTAGCGTTGCAACCTATGTGATTGGCAAACTACACGTGCTGTTAATTACTGTAATGACTGGAGGTCATATCCACAGCCTCAGAGCCATCAATTAATGCACAGTAAACTTAGTTGTGGCTACAACATATGTAGCTGTGTTGTATCTGTGGATACCCACACTATTTTTACATACTCGAAAACAAGTATATGTAGAGGTATAACAGCTCAGACAAGGTTAGGCTAGAAGTGAAAAGATATAATACAGCCCATATGTGAAATGTTTGACTCAAGATACAGGAAATAGATACTTAATTTCTGGCAAATATGCCACTATTTGCGGCTTTATTCACACATGTATATATTGGTAGGTACAAAAAAAGACAGAAAAATGCCCTTCAGCAACACCAACTGCATACAATAGATCACATAAGACATAGAGATCTATTATTGCACTCTGTTTTATTGTGTCTATTTTTATAACTTAGAGGGTGGGCCTTAAAAGGGCCATTTTGGGAAAGAGGGAAGGAGGAGGGTGGTACTAGGAAGGGAAGAACATTAAGGATCAAACAAGAAACAAACAAAGGGATTTAAAAAAGGGAACTTTTGGGGGGTATTTGTTCTTTTATATTTTTTTCTTATTTTGTTTTTTTCCAAAAAGTGTTGAACAAGTTGCCACATAAAATAAAAACATGCGTGGGGCTGGCAGTTGACCTGGTGTTCATAAAAGGTCCTTACTCAACCAGCCAGGGTGACATCTCGTACCACAATCCAACTGTGACAGATGCAGCACATAAGTTGATACTCCATTAGATAGCGGGCTGGCAGCAGGGGAAGAGGTTGAGTAGTGGTGCTTGATGATGGACCAGCAGCTGAGGGTGCACAAATAGCTGGGGTGATGAAGCTGGAGGAGCAGATGATGTTGAAGGGACAGAGGTGGTGTTATTTTGAAGGTAACACTGTACCAACTGAGGTCAATGGAACTTTAGTTTGAGTGTATAATGAACTAGTCAGCATGGCTCATCCACGTCATTCCAGTGGACTCTCACTAGTTGATGAGCTAGAGCCAAAGTTCCTAGACTCTGATATGATATTGACACTGGACCCATCCAGATTGTTGCGAATGACATCATCTACCTCTTTCCAGCTATGTTGTTGTTCACCATAAAATATCTCCAGCTGTCCGTTCTTGTTGAGACCCAAAAAAACTTTTCATCACTGCTGTGTTTGGATGATATGTCGAACAGGGAGAAAAAAATGCGGGAAAAAAAACACCCCAAAAAAAGAGTTTGCCACTTGAAATGAAAATACTTTAAAAAAAAAAGTAAAATAATACATGAATACAAAGTACAAAACACAAAACAAAAGGAAAAAGAATAAGAAGCATGGGAGGGTTAAAAGGGTTTTCAAAAATGAGTTGTCGAAGTTTTCACAGGTCTTGGAGGCTTCCACAGAATGTCAGCAACGAGGAAAAAAATGAGCAATGAGGAAAAAAAAGATGATCCGCATCAACAGCCTCAACCAATCACAGAGCAAGTTCAGTAGACACAGCTACACCCAAATAATATGTGCATGCGGCTTTGACTAATCAGATTGCATGCTGCAGATATGTGGGTAATCATGACATATAGCCGCCTCAGCAGACTGAACCAATCAAGGGGCGAGTTGGATAGAAGCAGATATCTATCAACACTATGGGAAAATTTTTATCATTGCTTTTAATCACTGGCAGTGAACAGGTGATCGGTTATACTCCAAGTACTTTTTGCTGCTTATTCCTTATTTTCCCAACATTTCTTACCCACTTTGTTCCTTCCACTTGTCTTTTTCTTTGTAGTGTTTCTCTATTCTTTGTTTTATTATATTGTGAGACAGGCATGGAATAATGAAAGAAACACAGACACAATGATTCAAGTTTATATTGACCTTTATTTGGTAAAGAGAGGGGTTTGAAGAATGCCCAACTTTCCCTACATCTATAATGGGAGTAGTCTCGACCATCAACCAAATGTATAAGTCCAAAGTCAGTCAAGTTAGACAAAACAAAAGTGTCTGTGTTAAACCTATATTTTCCCTCACACTCTCTAATACAACAATGTGCATGGGATTGGACTAAATAAAAAGGATGCTTCAAAGTAAAGGTCAGGATAGTATTGGAGCTGGTCCACAAGTCCCTTCTCCAAGTATTCAGACACTTGGGATTCAGCATGTAATCCTCATCTTTCAAAGACACTGCATAAAGTTATTTTTACAAATTTCAAACAGTTCTGGTTGCACAAGTTCAAAGTTCCTTTAGGTATCAATTCCTCTATGTCACCTCTCCTTAGGAAGTCTGCTATGTATCATTAGTTCACAAGACTTTCACAGTTCACAACAGGTTCATGTATTGGTATACCAGAGCCTTTTGACAATGCCCAGTATTCCTCAGCCCCAGGTGGCACCACTCTGACACCTTGGCTCTACTCACACAGTTATTCAACAGTTCAATGTATCAGAGACTGTTGAAGAATACACAATACGTTCGGCCCTCTGTGAGACCACTCTGATACTTAGGCCTCTATTTCAGCTTCTCATCACGCCCCTGGCACCTTTTTGCAGTTAAAACTTGACTTCCTTTCATCACCGTCACCCTTGTACCTTTTACAGTTCAACTTCAGCTTTGCTCAATATCGTACCCTGGGCACCTTTTTACCATTCATAACCAAGTTTTCATGCCTTTACCTCAAGCATAGCCCCCCCTTCACTTGCTTCCATATTAGCTCTCTCTGGGAACTTCACTCATGTACACAATGTCTCTGTTCACTAGAGCTCCTTTTACCACATATTAACATACAGGCAAACGTTGGCTACTTCAACTTTCACAATGGGCAATCAAAGCTTTCCTTTGCAGCGCACTTGTTATCCTACGTTCGTCCTTGTAATTATATTACTGCTTGCAACATTTTATCCCACGCGATTTGCTATCATCAGCCAGGTTTCCATCTGGCTTTGGACTCAGCGGTTGTGATTTGTTTAACATCACTGTTGCAGTTTCATCGACTGAAGACCGAGGGCTCTTCGCCGGTCCCTCCAACTCTCCTAGGCGGCATCTCTGGCCCAGGATACCAAACACCCTTCCACAGACTTCACTCTGAAGAGAAGCTTTGCACTTAACACCCTTATGGCTCCTTGTAGACATGGCTCCCTGGCCACACTTTTGTTAGCCCTTTTACGCTATACATAGGTTCTCAGCACCTCAGCTCTCCATTCTCCCCCTGCAAGACTCTAGTTCTCTGGGCGCCGCAGTTTGCCTGTGCTCTCGCACTCTGACTTTTTGACTTCTGCAGGCTCCAGCTTGCTCATTCTGTTTCTTCTGTTTCTCTGGCTCACCTGTGGTGTGGTGTGCCAACAGTCCTCAGGTGCACTCGCTCTGTATTTAGTGCCTGACCTTGCTTGTACTTGTTAATGGAACATTGATAGAAATGAAAATGTGACTCTGCTGCATTTCGCTGTGTGTTAACAGAGCAGGGAGGTTTTGTCAAAGGAAAAAGGGGACAATCTGCAGTCATTTATTAGGATTGAATGACGGGTAGGGGGTTATTGGAAAAAGGGGGTACCATGTCTCACCTTCATGCAATCCCTCCCCAATCCCAAAGGACCCACCCCACAGGTGATGCTCAAATACTCGTCCACCCCCAGGGTCTGGATCTGATAGCGATGGCCCGTCCCCTGGCCACCTCTGTACAAGAGACCCCCTTGAGAGTAGGGAGGGAAAGAGCCCTCAGGTTGTCCATAATATATATTATTTTTGTTTTTTCATTTTTGTTTTTTGAAATTTTCCTCTCCTGTCAGACATTCTAGTTTTATTTTTTTTAATTATATTTGGTCATATAGCTATACAAATAAATGTTAGCCAATAAAAACAACAAAACACTTCATTACACTCAACATATGACAATGGTATAAAATATGTAAAACAAATTCTTTAAAAAGTTACATCGACAACAAAATTCATTGGGAATGAAAACTAGTCTATCATTACAAAAACATGAATAAACAGCACAGAAAGAAGAATGAAAGTAAAGTGCAGTTAAAGTGCATTCACTAGTTGTTAAAAAAATTAAAATCCAAGGTCGAGGCTGTCCAAAAAATCAACAATGACTGATATGACTAGTGAAGTTGTGCTACCAGCCACACAGGTGTTCCAAAAATCAGATCCCCAATCATCATGAAAATTTCAGCCCACAAAACATGTAGACATTTCTCCTAGTTTTTTGTGATCCTCAATCAGGTGCAAAAGAGAGCGATAGGAAATAAATTCATCAATAGTACATAGCCATTGATATCTATACAAGGTTTTTTGATGTACCCTGGAGTTTGGAAGTCACACAAAAGGGAGTCAGTTGGAGGATAAAGATTCTTTTGATAAAAAGATAAGTCTCCACTGCGCCTTACCTTGCAAGGAGTTAAGACCCAAATCATATCTAATTATAGAAATAGATACAGATTTTTTGATGCACAATACTTTTTTCCAAATTAAAGCTTTCAGGTGCCAAAATTGGGTTGTCCCGGGAGGTTCCACGCTAGATGATTGGGAAGTCACTGTGTCTCAACATCACATGAATTGCTATCGCTGTTTTTTTTCCAAGAGTCAATTTTGTCCCAGATATAAGAAAAAAAATAAAAGAACAAAACCCTAAAAATTATTTTCCCCTTTTTGTAATACTTTTGTTATATGTTTGATCCTTAATGTTCTTCCCTTCCCAAGTCCATCCTCTTCCTTACGTCTCCCCAAAATGGCCCTTTTAAGGGCCAGCCTCTAAGTTATAAAAATAGACCAAAAAAACACAGACTTCAATAAAAGATCAAGTCTTATGTGATCTATTGTATGCAGTTTGTCTTGCTGATGTGCATTTTTCTGTGTTTTTTTAGATGCAGATATATCCACATACAGATATTGACGCAAATAGCGGCATATTTCGTAGAAATTAAGTATCTATTTCCTGGATCCTAGAGTCCAAAATTTCACATACGGTCTCTATACCACCTTCTCACGTCTTGCCTTACTCGTTTGAGCTTTTATACAACTACATATTCCAATTTTAGAGTATGTAAAAATAGCATGGGTATACACGGCTTCAACACAGCATTGAATGTTGTAGCCATAAGTAACGACCTCCAGTCATTGCTGCAATTAACCTTCCGCACGGGTGGCCCAATTGCATCGGTTGCAATGATATCTGCGGCTACCACAAGAGAATGGAACGTCTGCTATTTTGGCAGGCTGGTCTAGCCGTAAGCCGCAGGTACAATGACAGTAATGACAGTAGCTGTGGCTACAAGGAATATCTAAGAGACATTAAAAAATATATATTTACATATGTCTATATGTGTTTGGTAGGTAGTCCTGGAAAGTTCTATTTTGAGATATATTAGGTGTACTATTTCTACAAAACTTCAGTAAGACTTTAATGATTTTCTCTTAATCAACAACATATATACCTGTAAAGATTTTTAAAAAGTTAAATAAGTATGGGAACAATGTTTTTTGTAAAAATATTAATTTGGCCAGAAAATGGTTGAAGGATTTGTTTTCTTTTGGTATTAACACATGATAGATTGTTTTCATCAGCCCAATTGTCTGTATTTTTGCTATCTGTTTTTCATTTCAGGTCTTTTATGTCCTTTTTTACTGATCCATATCATTTTGAAGTTTAATTAAAATATTGTTCATTTCACTTAAAGTATCCATGTTTGTATTTGTAGGGATTTCCTGAGGTGGCTGGTGCTTATCCTTCTAGATACTTGAATCACTTCATCAGTTTGAAAATATTTTTAAACAATTGAAGACATAATTGACTTCAAAGAACTTTTGCTGGTAGTAAGGACATTTAAAAACAGTTAGTAAAGCTATACATAAATGCTGAAGGATATCTGTTACTTACAAATATTATTATTTCTCACATTTTACATAAGCATAACGAATAAACGGACACAATCCAGAATATCCTCCACTTTCTTGTGGTTGCTTCTCTTCAGCATCTTTCTTCAGTATTTCCTCCTCTGTGGGAGAAAGTTCTAGCCACTCCTTGTAGTTGTCCATTGTATGGTGAGAGTCAAAAACACTGTCTGTCACATTACTTGTTAGTCTGAACAATGGAAGAAAATTATGTGATTAAAGAAGGTGGGATTCTCTGAATTACATTTCTGATAGGGTATTTAATGTTTCTATAGTGTCTGGTTGCCATTAAAATGTCAAGCACCTCAGCTGCTCTCCAGCTATTGAATCTACTATACAATGTCATTTTTTGAGTGACATTTATAAGAATCAATTAAACTTGAGGTTCTATTGCCTCATAATCTTAAGTATTCTCCTTTATAGAAAAATGGTTTTCCTGAGAATAAGAGCAGTGTGTTTTCAGCAGATTGTGCAGTTAAAGAGGCTATATATTGTTTTGCTGGATATTTCAGAAGTGGAGGAAATCAGTGTGATAACAAAATATGGAAACACATCTTTGCAAGTCCAAGATTAGCAGTAAAAGTAGCTATAGTGTATTATTTGGAGAAAGTGCGGCCTGAACTAGAGGAGGACATTTATTAGTGTCTAAGTTCAGACAAGTTTTATTTTAAACTCATGTTTTCTGTTTCTCCTGTAATATAATTGTGTTTCTTTTATTTTCCTGAAATTCTAATTTTATTATTGTCTTTTTCTTTTAATTTATTCTTAAGCATGTAATAATTTGAATGTAATTTGATTGTGTTTTTTGTAATTTTGGAAAGACATTTGAAGTTGATTTTGTCAACTAACCAAATAAAAAAAATAAAAAAAGAAGTGGAGGCAATCAGAAGGAGATTTTGTCAATACACTATGGGGTGTGTCGGGAGATGAATCTCATTGCTCAGAAGAGTGTGCAGGAATAGAGAATGGGACCAATAGTGATGTTGAGGACATAGGTGATGTGTACCAAAAGCATTGTATTAGTATGTTTTTCTGGTTCTATAATATTACTTTAGATGGAGTATTTCAAATGAGAGGTCCATGCTAAAATTGTGGAGAAATATCTTTGACTGGGAGCGCAGGATATTTTCTCTTTGGGAAAATAACATTTATCAGTCAACTAAGAAAAGAGCAGAAAAAAGGTTGTAAGATTGTTTGAATTGTAATAGAGGAGAGGAGTATATGACTGAGCAGTTATTTTTAGGTAATAAATTATCATAAAAACACAAAGGCTCTTTATTTATTATTGAAAATGATAATGTTTCCTGTTGCCTATCCTTTTATAACCATGTGTATACCTGCACCTACAGCCATGGGTACTTTCAAATTTTAACCAAACGAACGTATTAGTTGTTGAGTGTTAGAAGTCAACATTTTCACATATTATTTTTCTGGCTCCTCACCTCTAGCCTTATGTTATTTAAAGCTTGCACGCTCTGCACATATGTGGTTTTTTTACATGTTAGAAATGTCTGTTTACCAGTGGCTACAGGGGGGTGGGTTTGTTATGCTTGTGGCTAAAGTCCAGCCAATTACACAATGTGCCCTCTCAACCGCTGCGGTAGCCTCGGGTATCACACCCATTGTAACATTCATACCGTAGCAATAATCAGGCCAAGGGGACATTGTGTATTTTGGCAGGCATGTGTACCCACAGGAACAACTGCTGTGATAGCCACAGGTATTATGACACACATTTCTGTCCAGTAATCATCTTATTTTGTGGATGTTGCACCTCACAATTGTACATGTCTTTCTTATTATATGTCCTCACCTCTACCTTATGTCATTTGAACTATGAAAGTTTTGCAATACGTGTTTTTGAGTACGGCTACATACAGGCCTTCATTAATGTGGCCACGATCAGGCCAAATGGACAGCATGTATTATTGCAGGCTAGTGTGGCCTGCATGTAGCTGCGGGTCTTAAACTACAATTATCAGTTTAGTAATCATTTTATTCTGTGGATGTTGGACCACACAATCGTACATGTCTTTCTGATTCCATGCCCTCAGCTCCACCCTTGTGTAATTTTAATTTAAAAATCTTGGCAATATGTGTTTTTGAGTGTGTGAAAAAATTGGCATGCATTTGCAGTTATATGAGGGTGGTCATAGCTGTGGCAATAAAAGGAGGATTTATAATTGTTTTGCTATTATATGTCTGTATGTGCATGTAATAGGTAGTCCTTAAAGAAATGTTTTGGGGTACAACAAGTGTAGTATTTTGACATATTTGGAGTAATGCTTTGATGTTATCAAGTAACATAGCAGTTAGATATACTCCATCATGTCTATGTTGAACTGGATAGTGTTGTTTGATATGTATAATCTCTCATGAAGGCTGAAACTACCGTATTAACATTTCTCTGTGATTTTTCCATTTTGGAATTAACCCTGGTGGTCCACTTCCATGTTTGCCTCTGGGTCAGATTGGAAAAGATAAATGTGGTGTGGGGAAAAAGTTCCATGAACTTTTCTAATTCGTGTTTCAGCTTTAAAGCAAAGGATATGCCTTGTTCATTACCCACATCGTTGCCACCACAATGTCGATTACATCTGGGTGCCCTGTGCTTCTCAGACTCAACAATTTAGGAATTCTGGGAGCAGTTCATTCCTCACCATCATAACCATTTTACTTTAAAATCAGCCAAACCCAGATCCAGGCTAATGTGCAGTTTCTCACAAAAAATCAGTATCCACAGTTTTACAACCAGCCATGATATCTGTTCTCCTTCTCAGTTTTCACGAACACGATTCTTAATTTGAATTATTACTAATAAAAGAAGGGGTCATGCATGATGTGTCCGCCATTTTGTACTTTGCTTACTACAGTCCTGTTTTATGCCATTGATTTTTGGAAAGCATGATAGGCACCATGTTCTAGACTTTTGCCATTCTGATTGCAGAACTCACACTGTGCAGATGTCCAAGTCTTTTGTTGGTTTGAAGATCTGTGCATCTTTCTGATAAGTTGAAGGTGAGTGGCAGTACCAATTTAAATATTTGATGCAGTGTGGCACATATAAGCTATATTAAGTAAGTTCATATTTTGAGTTAATAAAATATGAGTTTGATTTTTTAAAGGAGGGTTTTCCCGATCAACTTGTGTGATTTAAGGTAAGTGAGCAGCAGTCCATGTTATATTATGGTTATCTGTTACAGCAAATTGAATAAATGTATAACTTCTTTCTGATTGTGTTGCTGAACCTTTTAATTGATAATATGCGGTTTGTCACATTTTTTTTCTATCTTACTGACATTTCTAAAAATACTGGTACTTTTGAATATGCAAAAATGATGTGGCACCATTTGCCACATCATTTAAACACAGTTGCCAGTAGTTTCTGATTAGGAGAAAAAGTGAATTTAGTTTGGAGAAGAAGTATGTACATTGAGCTGTATGTTGTAGAAACACAGAGTGTACTAGGTGCAGTTAAATCCTACAAATGCTCACAGAGCAGTAGACATAGGTTTTTTCTGGAGAAGAGTTTCATTGCCACTTCTGGTGTATTAAAGAGAGTGTTTGAGTGGCATTCAGAGCATGCATGTGTTTTAAAGAGAGTCTCCATATTTGTAAATGCTTAAACAAAGGAGCTCTGTGTACATTTACTAATGTGGGGACGTGTATTACAGTAAAGAATTAACTTCTTTATATTTTACAAATGTAATTTTGCCTCTTACGCAAAGTCTACATTTTTGGTTCACTTGTTTGTTTTTCAAACTGTACAGTAGGTCACAGCTGCACTCTTAATCTTAATAGTATGGAGAACAGTAATTGTAGTTTTCCCTCCACAAGGAAATGAATATTACACGGCCATGGTAGTTATGGTTAAGTTGCTGTTTCCATAGGAAGAGCACTTTTTGGGTGGTTTATAACTTCGCTCCCGCTGGACGAATCCTCACCAAACTTTGCAAAGTAAGTATATGGCCCACTATGATTTTTTCTTGCAGAGTTTGGTGATGTTTGGTCCAGGGGGCAAAGTTATATGGGGGGTCCCCCTTTTTTTTCCCATAGACTGAATGGGGGAAAAGTTTGCGCACGGCTACAGGCGAAACCGCTGGACGGATTTGCACCAAATTTGAGGCAGGGGTTGGGCGTGAAAGAGTGCTTTTGCAAATTTTGTGACAATCCATCCAGTAGTTCCCTTAAAAAACGATCAAAAAGTATGTCTCTAAAAATGGGTGATTTCTATGTCTGCTCCGCAGTCACATTTTCCTGTTCGCTCCGTGGAGAACATTGCAATTGGCTATTCCGTGGCCTGCTGCCCACGACCATGTTGCACTTTCACTGATTGGTTGTGGCACAGCGTGAAGTGTGTTGTAATCTATCGATAGTTCCGCCATGTTTACTTCGTTTTCTGTTGAACGCGAACATCGGCGCTAACATACGTAAACAAAGAAGGCACCAATGCTCTTATAACACTTATGGAACACTGTTTCGAAAGGTGAGTGTTAATGCGACGTGGTAGTAGAAAGTCAAACATTCAAGTATTCTTGTTAGCACTGTCATACGGTACAGTGGGCCTTGCTACTCACTGTACAAAATGAGCTTACTTCGTCCATTTTACAATCCATAAACAACATTACTGCGGTCAGAGTGGCAGGAATCTGAGGTAGCCACTCGCTCTATTTCGTACACACAACCCTTCTGCACGTGTACGCCAGTAGTGGTTCTCATAAATAGACGCTGATATGTTGTTGCAAAATGAGAATGTATTTGCATTCGGAGTGAAGGCCACTACATTTTCTCTTTTCAACATGAGCTCAGTACAGCTGCATATTTGTTGACACCCATAAGGGTCCCTTGTTTTTTAACCTTGAGGTACAGGGAAAGATTAGAAAGAATGTAGGGAGTAACAGTTTGAAAAACATATGGTTTGATAAGGTTATGCTTCAAAAACATTTGCACCGACCATGAGAAATTAATTCCCGAACAGGCAGTCTTCCAGATACACTAGTGTCTGACTACAACGAACGCAATGGAGGCGCTCCACATCATGTAAGTGTATTTTTGCCCTCTATATTCCGAATTGGCGTTATGTTTTAGTTTTTAAAGAAAACATATTTTCCCTAATGTTTTACAAGTTTTATGTGCCGTTGCAATTTTTTGCCTATTATGAACATTGCACATTGTCGCCGTTTGTAGGGTGCCACTACATTTCCCCAAATTAAAATATTTAACAAGAAAGGTATGTGTTACATTTTTTTTGTGCACAGGTTGTGCAGTGATACGCGCTTTATTTCCCCCTCCACCGTGCAGCTACTTCCAAAGAAAAATTCTATTATTAACGACGTTCCAGCTTTCTGTGCCGTTCAATTTATTTTTCCAATTATGGACATTGCACATTGTCGCCGTCCCTAGGGTCCCACTACATTTCCACCTATTGAATACATTTTTTACTGAAAATGTTATGTAGTAGTACAACTACTACATAACAACTGTGTACAACTGTGGTTTATCCAAAGTTTGTGTATTCATACATCTTTTAATTCACATTTCCTCCTCAGATACTTTGTTCCCTATTGTGATTGTCACGGATTACAGATGCCAAGTGACGGGTTTTTTAACCGTCAAATGCTGCTGTCACTATAAGAAGTAACATTCCATCCTTTCTGGTGCTGTAGATCACAGCGGTTGACAACGTCTTGCACATCAATGTCGGAAATTACTATTGTGGCGGCAACGCTTACTTTCTGTGTGTGGAAAAAAACAACATGACCTTTAACACTGTCATTGTCGACCAAAGAGACAATCTTAATACTTCTATGGAAAAATGAATAGTGCCATCTTTTCGCACAGTTCATTGTGAAACAAAACTACTTTACTACTTGCATAGGGCAATAATTTTGCTCACTTTATTGTGAAATTAAACTACTGGGCAAATGTTTTAATGTTAGTCTTTTCTTTACAAATTTACTCTCTGTTTTATTGGCTACAGGAGGGTCTGGCCCATCTCATATGCATTAGTGCCGTCATGCCAATTTCTGTCACCGTCAGCCCAATTTTTGTCAACCAGAAATGTTTGTACAATAATATATGGTTACACCCTCCCAATACACAT
This sequence comes from Ambystoma mexicanum, assembly GCF_040938575.1. Taxonomy (NCBI): domain Eukaryota; kingdom Metazoa; phylum Chordata; class Amphibia; order Caudata; family Ambystomatidae; genus Ambystoma; species Ambystoma mexicanum. The sequence continues at coordinate 1,243,309,687 of NC_090930.1, read as the reverse complement.
ATCTTCACACCTTTCCACCTGTGTCACTTAAAACTTTTTGTGTCAAAAGGTTAGTGGTAATGGTGTTGCATCCAGTATTTCTGACGTCATTGCGCTTTGCATCACAGAGTTTTTTTGCATTTTATGTCACCGTAAGTGCACTACTCCTTTGCTGTTTTTACGCACATTTTTACAGAAATAAATTAGTACATCTACAACGCATGTATGTAAAGGTCATTGACAACGACTGAAAAGCTTTGTGTTGTACATGTGATAGTCTTTTCATATCTAACGGTACAGCTTCCGTCTCTGAGGGGTAGCCTCTATGTATGGGCAGTGCCCACAATGTCGGGGATATGGCTACTGGCCTTTACTGCAAGGGAGAAAACATTGCATTGAAGTCGCCATGTCCACCAGGGACTGCCTTTCTGGTAAAAGTCTTGCTCATAACCACATATTTATCAAGGAACACAAATGTGGTGCTGCCATAACGGTAACACAGTTTCTTTTTTTCTCTCTGCAGCCTGCAATGGAAAGCGAAGAAGACTTTCTATCCAATGCCCATCTTCCCTTTGTATGGTGGCCATCTTGAAAAAGGATTTGTTTTCTTCAGCCAGGAACGCTGGAGGCGTTCCGGTTGAAGACAAAAAATCCTCTTTCTTGGTATGACAAATTACTGCTGTAAAATCTTGATTGCCAATGGCATTCATCCCCCACTCTTTGGGGAGGAATGGGGGTGAATGATCCAGAAACGTTGGTATGCACTCTTGCTTATATTGTGTTGCACACTTGCATTGTGGAGTTCTTTGGCGGAAATTTTGCAGTTAGAAGTTCTTACAACAATACCCAATGTACTTTCGCACTATCAACCAGTTACACATGTCATTGTGAAGTGTGTATGACTGTTCGAACACGCCCCCATGATATACGTCAGCATATGATAATGTGGAATTCTTCGAAAGGTGGGCAGTTACTTCAAATGTTCCTTTAAAGTCGTATGCTTTCGTGTTACTATTGGAACCCTGATAAATGAAGCCAAAAATGTTTCTTAAAGTAATGTTATGATGCATTTATACTACTAAAAACCTATCGCATTCAGTTAAAAAAAGTTTGTTACAGGGAGGTTATGGTTACGTTCCCCTCCCAAAAACCTGTAAAATTCACTGCAAAAGAAATGTTGAGGGGACGTTATGGTTAAGTTGCCCTACGAAAAATCTGTGCACTTCACTAAAAAAAAAAAATGTTCGCCCTCCCCATTGTGGTTTAAATTAAAAATGAAAAACCCCTGAAATTCACCAGCTATGGCAGACTGAGCCCCCTTACTTGCCATCGCCACTGTGCACTGCTAACACTAACACCCAGAACACGAAAGCTGTCCTCTGGAATGTCACTGATGACATCACTGACGACATCACAAGAGTAGACTAATTGTTTTCGTTGCCTGCCATATATATATGCACATTCAGTAAAAAAACTTTTTTAAAAGGATGTTATACTTCACAGTGAAACCAAAAAACACTGCACATTCCCCCATTATGGTAAGCTAAGCAGCCATAACTGCCCGCACCACTGTGCACTGCTAACACTAACACCCAGGACAAGAAAGATGACATCACAAATGTCATCAAATGATGAATTTCAGGGGTTTTTCGTTTTTAATTTGAACCACAATGGGGAGGACAAACATTTTTTTTTTTAGTGAAGTGCACAGGTTTTTCGTAGGGCAACTTAAACATAACGTCCCCTCAAAAAAGTTTTTTTTGTAGTGAATCTATATATACATGTATATTACTTCTCTATGGGCAATTATAGATGTTAAGTTGTCCTTTCATGATCTGCACCATTCACGTCTATTTAGGCATTGCTTTTCCAATCGTACATATTATCTAACAGTTACTTATATTCTAAGAAACAGTTTTTTTCTTTTTAGTCAACCAAACTGTATTTGATTCCTGTGTTTCCTATTAAATCGTTCCTCGCACTTTTACACCTTTCCATCTGTTCCAATCTTACTTTTCTGATACAAGTTAAGCTACATCATATAGTTATGCTTTCCGGTGAGAATTAAAATGTCTTTTAATTGTGCAAACATCACTCCTCTGTGTATATTTAAAAATGTAGAGTGCATGTTGTGCTGTAAAGTATATTCACACAATAGAAGACTCAGGTTGATCGATTCTGTAGGGATATTTTCACAAAATGTTTATTTTTTTTATTTTTAGTTCGCCCTATAGAGAGGTACTTGGAATTACTTTAAAAAGACTGCTTCATAGATGAAAAAATGATTTTATTTGGTTTCTCTAGCCACAGGATATAAAAAAGGAGGTACAGATAGATATATTTCTATTGTGTACTGATATTCCTTTGTTTTTTTTAAAAAAGGATAGTGTTTCCAATCTCCCGTGTTTCTCTTCTGATCTTTCTCATAATTTTCCTTAATTTTCAGAATTAATCCATTAATCCATGAAGTTTGTGAAAAAAAAACAGGACATATGAGGCACTCGCTGGCTTGTCTTGATAGAAGCAATAGTCACTTTCATCATATACGGATGCTGGCTGTAGATCATACAAAAATTAGATATCTTTTTATTAAATTGTATAATTGCAAAACACCATCTATGTCCCTTGCACCTTTAAATAAAACACTGATGACTGGTGCTGTAGAAGGCTTACTTTCTACACTGCAGATGATATATATGATACATTTAAAAGATACATTTAAAAGATTATGTAAAAGATTATGTACATGCAGATGAAACTCTTACAAGAAGTGGAGATGGTGATGCTATGCTTCCAAAGGATCCCATTTTTCAAGAATACAAAAGAGGTACTGTATTGTTTGATTTGTCTTCAAGCAAAATACCCAACCATTGTTTGTGTCTTGTCGACAGACTTTCTATAAACCACAAGTAAAACTAATGTACATTGACGAGAAAGTTAAAGACACTGTAGAACATGTTTGGAAATACCTTTACCTGTATTTGTTTGTAGAAAAGTAATTTGACACAAGTAAGGCACGGTTAGGTATTTTGTGAGATGTCCTAGTATGCCACTAAACATGGGGTCGCTTGTTAGAGCAAAAACATGATTTAAGGTACAGAAATTGTGCCCCTAGTAGAACCCTATTTGTATTGGATTGTAGGTTCAGCGTAATTATTCAGAATAAACTTACCAGGTTACCTGGAACATGATGTATTTATGACATGGAGAAACGCATGACTGTGCTTACAGAAATAATGTGCCACACAGGAAATAGCCATGCACAGTTATTTCATAGAACACTTTATAGGTCGCAATAAAAGTACCCACAGGAATACACATTATGCAATCATTGTACACTGTAGGCAAGCTGAGAGCAAAGAAATGAACACTCATTTATCGACAGATGCTGATTTCATAAACTATCAACAATTATGCAATGCATTTCTGCCAGTAGCAATTTTAGAACACTTTCTGCTCTCTCACCTCAGGTGAAATTTCCATTCGACACACGTTTTTAATACCAGAACCATGAGATAGCTTTTGCTCTTAGTTTTGAGAGCAGCAGCTTATTTCTTTTCACAGACAATTAATTTTGCATAGGAAAATTCAGTCTACAAAGGGGCCTCCCTGACACCTACTTAACCTTTTAATGATTAGTGCAGGATATATACAATGCCAAGATTCCATATCTTTTTTATACCATCATGCTCAGCATAAATCCTCCAAGCATATTGTCTTTCGTTCCCAGCTGGCATGACACCCTTGGAAGCACTTTCTAACTTAGCCTCAACCCTGTCTACATCCCACTGTGGCACTCATTTTCTCTCCTCTGCCAACACGACACACACCGTCCCAACTTGGCAGTCTCCGACCCCTTTAATTTTCTTCCCCTTGACAGCCAGAATTCCCAACAGAAGCAGATGTAGTTCCCAGTCAAAGCCAGACCCCCTTTTGTCTCCTCTGCAACATTTTTAAAGACTCTCTCACTCCTCCTTTCAAGATATACCCACGTATAGAAGGCATGCCATATTCCAGCCTCTTGCAGTGATGTCATCCATCAATTATATACTTCCTCTGAATTAGCCAGACCCCTTAGTACCATCTTCCAGAATGTTAACAGGTGGCCCTTTCTTTCACTGTTTACACAATTTTCAGCCCAGCAAGTGGACAGCATAGCTGTAAAATGTTTCCTTAAAGGTTCCTTTGTAGGAAGCTTTAAGAAATAGTCTGTTTCAAACAGAATTACTTCATAAGTTCCACACTCATGTCTGTATCACAAAAGCAGTTTTTATTCATTTATTTTCCAAGCAACATTGCAGCCGCATGAAGACGGCCAGTTTATACCAAAGATTTGCACCAACGAGCTATGGACTGAGCTTCCACTAATATTGTTAATGGGTTAGATATTAGAAGGTTAAGATGATAGTAATAAGTAATTGTTACTCGTACATTTCATTGCAACTCAGTCCATGCTATACCATGGTATGATGCACAATGCTATGATATCTGCCAGTATGCAATGCTATAGCCAAACCCCCTTTTGTTTAGTTTTTTATGAATTTACAAAACTGTCTCACACCAGAGTCTACCATACACACTATCAAACATCTTCTGTAAGAGTCTGGGTTTTGATAAAATTCTGCACTAGTTGAGTCTGTAACCCCTACATAACTCCTACAGCACTATATGTTTGTAGACACTGTGATGGGTTTCAGCAAAGAAAATGCATTTCTCCAGGAAGTGTCTTGAATGACATGGAAGTGCCTAAAATTCCTTGTGTGCTTCAAAAATCGAACATGTTTGAAGTGATTGCATTACAAACTGTTCATCCTTTCAAACGTATTGTTAGATCACAAACACAAATTACAAAACTGCTTAATAAATCATAAGTGCAAGGTGTGAGAGGCCAAGTTTTGCATTTGCCTCCTAATTTGCAAGAAACATGGCATTGCAGAATCTTTGTGTCTTTCAGTAAATAGTGGTGCCACAAATGATAAGCCAGCTTAGCAGCAGCTTATCGACATCAGAAAGGTCAAAGAAGCTTAACAGTTTCTAATAAAGCCTAATGACTTGTACAATATCAGCCAGACTGTAACAAACTTTTCTATCCTTGATGTTGAGTCAAGAAGCAAGTGCAGTGATGGTCAATTCCAATGTACAACTGTTACAGAAAGAAATAGTGTGTATGAACTTCACACTATTCATCCTGTACACTCAGATGAGGAAAGGGCGACAGTCGAGAATTGTATCAGATAAAAGCAACAAAAGGTGCACCAATCAGCATCTGGGAAAGAAATTTAGATGTTTGTTGTTTCACTGTGCTTTTTCCTACTGGAAAAGGAGGCAGATTGGATGATCGGAAGGTTCCAATTTCTTCTTCAGGATTTCGTTGTACACAAATGTATTCTGAAGATTGCTGATTCCGCAGAAATATTGAATATATTTTTCACTTACTGTATGAAAGTGAATTTTCAACGTTATGTTATGCTATTGCTCATACACTTCAGACAGGAACTAGATTTCAAAATGTTTAAATGTTTCTGCATGTGAGATCCTGCAACAGGTGAATGAAAAAAAAAGAAATTCTGGAAGGCAAAATTCCAACAACCTTGCCACCAGAGGAACTAAGGAATATTAGTAAAGAATGTCTGAATGATCAGAAACATGGGCCCTCCAACTTAGTTTGTGACTTTAAGTTGCACTGAGTATAATTTGGATGACCTTGCAGAGTGGATTTGTGAAAGCAATCCACAAAAAGAAGACATAGTGCAGATGACACCAAGGTGAATTGTGTGCCATGGACCCTGTAAGTGCATTGCGATTCTTCCATCGCCAATGTTTAGCCATGTTACATTATGTATGTAATAAAGAATGCCTTAGAAATAAATAAAGGAAAAACTAAAATAATGTGCTTTGAAAAATCCAATAGGCACAAAGATAATCTGAAATGGTTTCTTGGTCACACACCAATTGAGCAAGTTAAATCGTTAAAATATCTAGGAGTATGGTTTAATAACAGCGCAATCGAAAACCCCTGATGGTGGATCACCTCTGAGAGAGAACTAAAACCCTGGTCAGTCCCGCAGGGGCTCTGAACAGGAAATGTGGCTATTTCTCTAAATTTCCAGTGGTGAATTATTACAAATCAAAAGTGGTTCCGTTCCTAACTTATGGAGCAGAGACAATGCTAAACATCCTGAACAAAGTTTGTCCTTGGCTCGAGGGACATTTCTGGAAATTGTCTTGGGTCTTCAGATGTCTACACCGATCAAGAACATTCACCGAGAGCTCAGCCTCCTATCCTTAAAAGCCATGTAGAATGGAACAACTTGGCCTTGTATAGAAAATGTCTTCTACCCTTTCGGAATTTGGTTCTTGACATTATTAGTTCTTTATTAATAGAGTCCAGCGTAATCTTAAAAACCTGGAAAAGAAATAATAGAGACAAACGTAGTGAAATTGAATGCACCGTAGATGATCTCAAATCAAACCCGACAAGGGTAAAAAAACTAGGAGAGAACAACTGGATATCTTCCCTTGCAAGCGCTGCCCGCTATCAATCAGCCACTCACCTCATGGTGGAGACACAAAAACTGAATGTCCTCCCAGGTTACCTAGCACAGTCACCTAACAGACCCTACCAAGATCAATTTCTTAGAGCTCATCTGAACTTGCTCCTAACAAATGAAGTTCTCGCAATCCACGCCAAATCCATCCAGAATCAATGCCAATTTTGTGGAGTGTAAACAAGTGTTGAAACACTGAAACATCTCTTGTTACACTGCCCAGGCCTAACCAGAGAGAAGACTAACCAACTTAGCCAGTTGATGTCAACGTTTTCCTTCCTTGATGCAGAGGACTGGTGGAACACGCTGATGATTGAGGAAAAGACTTCATATGTTATAACAATTGCCTCGTTTATGAACAAAACACTCAAATAAAAATATAGGGATTAGATGTCTAACCTTAAGGAAGTTCCCATTGCATATATTTTAAGCGTTCTTGTACTGTTTTTGTTTGAATTCCATTTCATAACAACAGATGGAATTTTGATACTTTTGTTAAAAAATTGTAATCAATTGTAAATCAATCGAAAAATTTAAAAATCAAGAAAATAGTCCACTTGGTACTGTGGAACATTTCATTTTGAGAAAAGAATACCAGGCACATGGGCCTCCAAATATAAATATGCTGTTGTTGACTAAAGATGATCCTCAGTTTGGTAAATATAGTGATGGCTGTCTGATGGAATTTATAAAATAATCTGTTACTTGTTCCATCCCTGCTCAGCAAGGTAATGTTGATTTATGGAACAAGCTGGAAAGGTTCCAAAAGCACTTGTGTGCAAAGTAATGTCTGAGAAAATATAAACATAAATACGAGTGCTACAGTTAGTGCAGACTTGACTTTCCTAGCCATGCTACACCAGTTGGTCGAGCAAATAGTCTAATGTAGTCTGTTCAACACCATGTTACTGGTAAGTCTCAGAGGAATATGTATCATTTAAAAAATGATCAGGAATACCAATTAATCAATGATTATGATACTGTCATTGATCAGCTTTGGAATGCAAATACTGATGTACAGAACTCTGGTTATGATACAACAGCTGTTGCTCATTATGTTACGCATACATGACAAAATCTGAAAAGAACAATGCAGCTGAAGTATGGCAGACATATCAGCGAACACAAGTCTTAGTCAGAAACTTCTAAGCTATGGTCTGCAGATGCTCTCTCATAGAGATTGTGGAAGCTATGAAGCTGCAGGTTGGCTAACTCATTTGCCTCAATATGGATGTAGAATTAATGTAGTATGGTTAAGTCTTGGCCAAGTTACTACCAGAAATCGGGTATTGAAGATTTTGAGTGAAATACACTAATTAGCTGAAAGAGTACCTGATTGGATAATAAGTATCAATTAAGTTGGTGTTCAAGATCTCTATACAAATAGGTTGTCAGAGTTGGAAGATCATTGTGTGTGTGAAGTAGCTAAATGCCACTCATATCGAAACATTGAAGCAAACAATGACAGAGGAAGGTTTAAAATACGTGGATGTACTAGTTGCCTAGTAAGGCATAAAATGCCAAGTCTCATCAACCACATGAAACTGTCTTGCCAAACTGCAGAGAAAAAAGCATTTTGCCATTTGCAGTTGTTCTCATGTCAGGCGGAGAATGATTTGCTTCGAAGTTTTCAAACATTTGAACGATCATTTGTTCCCAAAAAATGATTAATTACAAATCCGAAGTTCAAACAGTACTTAGACTTACTGGAAAAGGAACTACATCAAGAAAAACATGTGGCAGCTACATTGGCAAAAGAGACTCCTGAGGGCAGTCAAGGTTCTACATAAGGAAGTCAAAATGGCTTAGGCAAGCCAATTATTCAAACTGATATTGAGCTCACGGAAGAAGCAGAAAAAACAATCAAAACAAACTAAAGTTGCACATGCAAATTATGATACAATAGTCAGTAAAATTAATCTAGACCCGAAGGAAGTGTTTTGTAAAATCCAAGATAGGTTCATTATAATTGCTTTCTTATAACACGCTTAATACAGAAGAAGTTTCTAAGTGCGAACCCGGGATTTGAATCTATGTTGCTCTACATCGTCTTGCTTCCATAATGAGCATGTTGCCACTGAACTACACTACATGTGGCAATACAGACCTCTATTGGTGCATGTTAGCGAACAAACAGGGAAAGGAACATTGTTTTTAATTCATGCATTGAGAGCAATGATACAAAATCTAACTGATGGATCTGTCATTTATTATAACTGCTCTAACCGGTTTAGCAGCATTCAGCATAGGAGCATGATAATAAAATTGAGCATCGAAAACCTGTATCACATGCAGCACAAGAAGCAGAGAAAGTCTTTAAAAAAATGACATGCCTTGATTATAGATTAAGTAAGCATGGTGCTGAACGTGATGCTAGCTTTCATTCACTTGCAAATACAAGAGGTCATCAAGACTGACTATGATGTTTTGTTTGGATGTAAACATGACCTTGTTTTGGGGGATTTGTTACAATTAACTCTTGTCAAAGGTCAGTCAGTCTTGAAGATGCTACAATCTACAGCTAATCAAAAAACTATAGGTAGCATTGGTAATTGGAACTTTTGAAATTGTTTTGAATTCCAGGAACTTTTCATTAATATGAGGCAATATGCAGACTTACCTATGGAAATCTTATTAAGCAGTTCTGCATACTCTATACATGAGTAGAATATGAAAACAGTCTTAAAAGGGAGACTGATTTCAAACATGTTTCATGCAGCTGATGTCATCTTGGCTCTTCAAGATAAGAAAATCTTGCTTTATTTTTTCTTTTTTTTCTTTATTTGTTATAGTTCACAAGCAAGTTTTCACATTTAAACAGTCCTAACTTGTTAAAAACACTGTTTAAACACAATTTCAATATTACAATAATTAAGAAAAAACAAAGCACATAAGAAGAGTAAAAGAAGCATCTGACATAAAATATAAGAAACACACACACGATTCAGTGTACACACATTACAATTCATTACACAGCATTACAGCCCTATTTAAATACCCTGCTTAAAGATCATTCACATGGTTAACACTGAGTTACATATTAAAACCTGGCTGTGAGCAGCATCATGGAGACCCTCACACCTCTATTTCAGGATCACGGTCCCAAACCTGCTTTCTTGCAATTAATTAAAACTTCATTTGTGAGGCGAATTGCCACCAAAAACCATTTAAAGGATTTGTCAGTAAAAATATGTTGCCACACCCACCCTGGGTGAGGCTCCTTGAAATCCTTCAAAAGGTGCAAGAAATTAGTATGATGTTGCCTAATCACATCTGAGCAAATAAGCAATAGGTGGTATGTTGTTTCAACTGAATTTGCACTTTTACAAAATCTGCAACACCTTTGGTTTCATGGTATTCCACAGCCTAAGGCATAAGGCAGGCCCATGCCAATAAGGCCACGGAAATGTCCTCAATGGTGAGGTAGCGTACTTTAGGGTCTAGCATTGAGCAATAAACCTGAGAATAAATGGTACTTGCTAACTTTGGAAATTGTCTTGATCCAGTCAGACTCCCAGAGTCTCTTTTTTAACATTTATTGGGTACATTAGGAGAAACTCCACCGTGGCATCAATATCTTTTAAAATCTCTAGGCACTGTTGGTGCAAATTTACAAGGCTGACTGGGGACCCAGATGCTAAACCCCATTTAAGAATCCCCCACATTGAACCCTCTTCCGCCAAATAGATCTTTCACAGGAAGCCTAGGCGTTTCCATTGAAACAAAGCCTCCAGAGAAGTCATGCCCAGTTCATACCTTAGCGCTGGTACTGGTACACATGCTGGCAACTTTAGAGTTCTTCTCCAGTAGACACCTTCATGCTTAACCCATTTCCCTCAAAGAGAAAAGAATGTCGTCTCTGCACCATAGGTCATCACCGGGACCACCTTCTTGCAGTGGAACTCACACAAAGGAATTACCCTAAAGAAATGTATTTCTTGTTTAGCCAGACAGCCTGTGCCGACAGCGCCATAACCTTTTGTTTCTTTACATTAAACTGTCTGGTTTTGCTATCATTCAGGGAGATGGAAACGCCAAAATATAAAAAGTCATCCACCTTCCCACTGACCACTTGAAGCCTCCTCCTGCCCTCCATGGACCCCTTTGCAAAGTGAGGACTTTCAACTTGGGGACACTTATTAAATTATTCATCTTGTTGTATGTCTCCAGTGCATTTAACTGGCACTGCAGCCGACAGGCGTATGATCCATTAAGATCAAGTCATCCACGTATAGTAAGTAATTCATTGTTGTAATATTTAATTTCGGTGGAAAAAAGTTTATGCCCAAGAAGGCGTCACCCAAGTCGGACAGGAAAATAATAAATAAGAGTGGGGCCAGTAGGCAGCCTTGCTTCATACCTCTTGCGGAATTGATTGGAGTGGTTAATCTACCATCTCTGTCCAAACGTACAGACATGGTAGTAATGTGTAGGGCACTCTATCAAAGGCCATGGAAAAATCTATAAAGGCAACGCAAAGAGTTTTGTTTATTGTGATCGCTCCCTTTTTCAATACCTCCTGCCTAAAGCCATTTATCTCTGTCCCTATACCCCAAGAAAACCATGTTTGGAAGGGATCCATCCTTCCCGTCTGTTTGGCCCAATTTTGAAGATCTCTTATGACTAAGCCTGTAAAAATCTTGGATGGGCAATCCAACAGTGATATTGGCCTATAACTGGAGGTACTCAAATGAGAACCTTTTCTAAAAATAAGAACGACAGGATTCTGGCACAGCTTTTTCCCTTAGTAGAATTCTAAACATGCTGTCTTAGATATCTGCCCAAATTTCAGGGTTATGTTTGCGTATGCACATTGCCAGACCGTCTGGCCCCATGGCCATTGAGTTTTTACTCCTTGAGATCAGTTGAAGGAGGTCTTCAAGGTCCCAAACTAACCACAAGTCTTTAGTTATTCTCTTGGCCTCAAGCCAGTCCAACTCAATGTCACCCTCTGATTTGTAGATCTCAGAAAATTGTGTCTTCCAAGACTCGTTCACAATGGGGTTTGATTGTGCACTCATTTTCGGCCTTCTCATTTTTTAAAATTAATTTCCAGAAGGCATGTGAATTGTTACTAGCCATGACTTCCAGCATCTTACGCGCATCCCCTAGGATCATTTGATGGTGGAAATGACGTAGCCAAGCCTTACATACCGCCCTCAGGTGTTTCCTACATCGTCTCCCTAATGGCATGCCATAGTTCTCTCTTGTTGAGCAAGATGAGCCGGTCAAATTTGTGGCTGGGTATCACTTTACCTTTTTTTTTCTTCATAAGTTGTGAAAGATCAGTTCCCACATTTTGAGCGTGCCTTTTCCATTGAATCCTAATTGAGTCCTAATTCAAAGTAGGATTTAAATTTGTCTGAAGTAGGAATTCTGTTAAAAACTGACATTCTGTGCTCATTCCCACTTATTTTATTCCCACCTGTATTTTCGTTTAAGTCAAACACATACGTTGTTGGGGCCTGATTTCTAGTGGATATTTTCCATGCAACTCTTAGCGGCAGATGGTTGCTCGCCGCGGATTCTCTCATAGACAGAGACACAATTTCAGGGTAAATATCTTCTGAGATGAACACATAATCTAATATATTAGTTTGTCCACCCCTCACCCAAGTATGATGTGGCAGTTCGTCTTCCTTGATATTCCTTGATATTCCCGTTCAGTATCAGTAATCCCCATTCCGCCATGAGGTCACGCCATGCCTGCCCTCAGTCACTGCTTAGCTTTTCCGATCTGGAAACTACTTTACCCACCGACCAATTCACACACCTACTATTCAAGTCTCCACATATTATAGTGGACACTAAAGCTTTATCCACCCCGTTAAACAAGGTCTCTTCAACAGAGTACAGCAAGTCTTGTTGTGAGATTTATGAATTTTTCCAGTAGGTATTAATCAACAGGGTGTCGGGTCTAATCAGGAAAGTTTCTTTTTTCCAGATTACCCCCTGAACCTGTACGTAGGGGTTGAGGAAATTCAGTACCTTAGAACAAATCATTTTTGAAACACCTATCAACAAGCCTGCCACCGCTTTTATTAGAAAATGTATCAAGGTCATAGCCCCAGGCTCTAATCATGTCCGGTTCGACTAACAACTGGTTAAGGACCATATTGGAAGCACAGTGAAGGATCACCTTGTCCCTACTGAAGTGGTTCCAAAATTCCACCCTGCTGATATCCCTTGATACTAGAGCTACTTGTGATTTCCACAGGATGGCCAGCAACTTTAAACTGTTTAGGACAACATGCTCATGGTCCAAAGGCAGATTCTTCAGGACCAATTTATTGGTTGCCTCTCCTCTGTTTGTATCCCCTGCACTTTCCAAAACTGCCACTGCCCTTATTCTATGTTCCTCAAGAGTCAGGAATGGGGTAACTTTGGGTTCAAGCCCCCATTGTAGTCCTCGAGGACTCCCCCTGTTTGATTAAAGTCTATCCTCCTTTCTTGGATAACTGGGCTCGCTATGGGGACCTCCCCTATGTTGCCCCTCTACTAACCTTTCTGGAATTGTAAGGTCTGACTGCCTTTTCCATTTTTTCAGGACAATTTCTCAGTATCTATTGTTGTCTAAATCATGTTCAAAGACTTGGGAGTTAACAATTTGGATGGATGATTCCACTGCAAGTACTGTCAGGTCCTCAGTGCCGGTGGACCTGCTCCTCTCTTGTGAGCTACTGGGTGGCAGACCCCTTCTTATTGCTCTACTGCTGCCTGCTCTCACACTGTTTCAAGGGTGGAGGCATAGATACATTCTGGATGAACTGCAATGCACCCTTCTGGTCATTTTTCTTTTGTGTCTTTTTGTTTTTAGGTTTTGGACCCATAGTTTTGCGGGGCAATAAGCCTTGCCTTTATTCCCCCTCAAACATATTGGGGACTAAAGCCCCCTCCCCCACTCTTAACTGGTCAGACTTAATCTCATTAAACAGATCTTCTGCTACCTGCAGAGTGGTGGGGGGACCTGGCAGGCTGGGGTTAACACCTCTTCACATTCAATGATGGAGCCACCTGTCCCACATGCTCTTGCAGACACATTCGCCTCACAGCCAATTACGGAGCTTGCAGATTCCTCCAACACAGATGACGATATTAATGAAACATGCAAAACCGGGTGCGCCCTTATAGGTGATTCCTCTATTTGTGTTCCACCCTGTTTTGACTGTGAGCGGGCGTCTAAACCCCTGATGTAGCCTTCTATGTTAAATATTTTAGCCATTGTAGCAGAGAATACAATCTCTGGATTTGCCACAATATGTGTTAACTCTTTCTTGGCATTATTTAATCGATGAAAGGGCAAGTTCCAAGGCCCTGGCGATCAATCCCATAGTTGTCATCATCTCCCCTTGATCGTATTTGAAGGCGTGTATGTGTCACTGCGTTCACTTGTTCAAAGGTAGACTGTAGGTATTTACCAACGTTGATGAGGCACCGTCCTGTTGCTGAGTCTTTGTCGGCAGTCCCTATGAGGTGTTACTTAGCGGGGGTCTGGCCACGAAATGCCCTCTGAACGTTTGCGTGGCCACCCCCTCGGTTGCATGAGCCTTGGTACCCTCCACCCTTGATGACACCCCTTTAGGGAAAGCAAAAGTACCCGTTTCCACGTTACTCTCAAACCGGAAAGGAGCTTGACTTAATCTACTCTGGTAGGACCTCCTCTGAACCTGGTTGGTGTTTACCCGTGAACCCTGGAGCCAGACCCCCCACCTTCCCAGCTCCCTCTTTCTATTCCCTTGTGATGGGGCTTCTCTCGATTTAGGATGATTCGGTGTAAAGGAGTAAATGATAGAGCTTAAAGTATGCTCTTCCACCTCTCTTGTGTTACCTATTTGTGTGGCTCCCTGGCAGCCAATACTTTATCTTTTGGAGATACCAACAGAAAATTCCTGTCCAAGGTTACATATTTCACAGCCTGCCAGGGCGTGTTAGAACATACACCCTGCCTCTCTCCCTTCATACATCCAGAGAAGGATAGCTCTCTCACTGGTAACAATTCCCAGTCAGTAATCTGAAGGAGGCAGGGACTTATTGAGTTTTCGGGCCCCAACGCACCTAGAACCTGGACATCTGTGGTAATCGATTTTGTCCCCACTGATCCCATGCACTAGACCTCCTCGCCCCCTGTCTCTACTGTTTGCAAATGTTCCTAGGCCCTAGGTCCAACCCTCAGGGGGATCGGAGTAGAAGCACTTGGCAAGTCCGCTGACTCTTTCCTGTTCCCTGAATAGAGTCAAAGAAGGCTTCTTTTGATGCATGTTGTGACCGCACCAGGGGTTTAGTGGCATGTATTTGCGCCACCATTATTGGGGAGTCTTTAACCCCTGCGAGGGACAGCTTCAGAATGCTGGTTGATTTTACCAGCTTTCCTCCGTACGTACGTCCAGATTAACCTTACTTCTTAGGCCTAAGGCCATTGTGGGTAGACTAGGCCCAAGCAAGAGTGCCTGTTTCTAAGGTGTATGTTTGAAACGGATAGACTGAGTGCTAAACATGTTCTTGTGTTGCTTTGATGTGTACATTTTGACAGTGTGACAAGTTCAACTCTAAAATGCTCCTCTCTGAGAAACAAGCCATTGTAGTTGTGTTGTGTGATGCTTTAGATGGCCATCTTATGCCATTAGAGTTAGATAAACAAGCAATAGCATGATTCATTCAATTAGATAATTCAATTCCTAAAAAAAGCAGGTCTAGATTCAGTTGCATCAATGCACAAGTAATGTTAAAGAGGAACTTGAATGTAGAAATTGTTCCAGTGAGTGGAGCAATGGGAAAAGTGGTTGCATGTATCTCTTTTACTCTCAGTACAAACATAGAACATATTCTTGTACATTTTTATTGTGTAGAGGAACCTCATTTGATTTCTCGGATGTCTGCATGCTCCATGCTTTCTAAGGATACATTTCTGAAAAAAACACAATTTCCACTGTGCTATGCATATGCAATTACTATTCATAAATCACATGGGTTGACTTTAAAAGCAGCACTGTTTGACATTGGTCTTACAGTGTTCAAAGAAGGAATGGAATATGTAGCCCTGTTGAAGGTTTATTTTTAATAAACTTCGATGAATTGAAAGTGACAGCTGACATTTCATGCATTGAAGAATATAATAGATTACGAGTACTGAATGCTCCTCACCTTCCTGCTAGGCTTATAGCAAGAAAAAATAACCAGCCAGTGGAGCTATATTCAAATGAAGTGGTTCCTCTTAGGACTGCCAAACAAGAGAATCTAGCAGCATTGGAAATTCAAACAAATATGACATACTCCAACTGTAGATTTTAAGCAATCAGGTGTTGAATGCTATTCAAATGCAGCTTTGTGCATGTTGTTTCAAATGACACCATGCAAGAAATTGTTTAAACAGTAGAGAAATAGCCATGTGTGGAACTTTCAATTCTCAAAGTATCTGCAGATGAAAGTCCACACAATACACATGTGGCAATGTCAATCCAAAACATAGTGGTTGTTTGTTTGTTTGTTTGTTTGTTTGTTTGTTTATTAAATTCCTAATGCGCACCAGACCCGGAGGTAGCCGGGCTTACAAAGTAACATAATGGTAAACAGTATACATACATTGACAAGTGAAATGCAAAATAAGTGGGGCTCAGAATGTGCCGGTAATACATTTCAACAAAGTTATTTACATCGTAATATACAGAGGTATTCAATAGTATGCATATATAGTAGATTTCAAAGAAAGTTATTTACATCGTAATATACAGAAGTTTACAATCTAGGAGGTGAAGTGTGCTGTAGTGTGGTAGTTTAAGTTGGTATTAGTCTTCGGTCAGACTGAGATGGGTGATGAGGTTCTTTCTGAAAAGTGGATAGGGTTGATCAGCTCTCAGCTCGTTTGGCAGTGAGTTCCAAAGTTTAGCGGCCTTCACAGGGAAGCTGTTGCCGCCAATCCTGGAGGACTTGAATCTTGGTACCACCAGGCAGTTTGAATTTACAGCTCTAGTGGGCCTGCTGGAAGTTTTTCTGGACAGTTTGTTGATTTGGTAGCTAGGGGCAACATTGTGTAGTGCTTTGTGTGTCAAGGAGGCGATTTTTAGTTGAATTTTGTTATGGGTAGATAGCCAATTATATTGACATCTGATTGCGGTCATGTGAGCTCTTTTGTTAGTGCCTAGTGCGGCTCTAAGAGCATTGTTTTGTAAAATGTGGAGTTTTTGGATACTGGTTTTGTTAGTGCTGCTGTTTAGAGCATTACAGTAGTCTAATCTGGAGAGAATTAGTTCTCTGGCCAGTATAATGCAGTATCATTGGAGAGGAAGGGCTTGCCAGCTCTAATAAGCTTGCATGTGTAAGCTGTGGTGGAGGCTCGGGATTTCAGTTGCTTATTCAATGACATAGTGGCGCCCAGGTAGAAGCCTATGGTTTTTACTTCCTTTGAGACTGTGATGTTGTTGCCATCAATGATGAAAGAAGAGTATTTGTGACCTAGTTTGGAGATGTTAGAGTGGGTGCCAAGAATTATCAGCTCTGTCTTGTCATCATTCAGGCATAGGCCATGTGTGGCCATCCATGCCTGAATGATGAGGTAGATCCTATTCACCAATGCCAAGTCCTTGTCATGATCCCCGGAAAGTGGGAGGAGAATATGTTATCATCTGCATAGTTAATGTAGGTGATACCCAGAAGGTCCAAATCATCGAACAATGGCTTGGTGAATATATTGTACAGAGTTGGGGATACACAAGAGCCCTGAGGGACCCTGCACACGATTGCGGTGGGATCGGCCGCCTCTGATGGCGAGAATATTCTAATGGGTCTGTCGCTCAGGAATGATTCTATCCACTTGGCTCCATCTGAGGAGAAATGGGCTGCTGAATCAAGATGTCTGCAGAGGACCTTGTGATCCACCAGATCGAATGCAGCTGAGAGATCAAGTAGCAGCAGTAGTGCTGTCTTCCCTTTGTCTCTCAGCTCATCGATCTGTCTTTTCAGATCTATCAATGCAGTTTCCGTCCCATGTAACGGATTGTCTGACCTGAGGAGTTGGTGTAGGTCAAGGTGTTTTTGGATCTGCAGGTAAGCAACTTTGTCCAAGATTTTAAAAAGAAATGGTACCGTCATGATAGGGCAGTAGTTTGTGGCAATGAGAGGGTCTAGGGTTTACTTCTTCAGAAGTGGGAGAACCCATGATTGTTTGAGAGGGACTGTGACAGTGCCTGAGGCAAATGAGGCATTGATTAATTTAGAAATTAATGGAGAGAGGTCTCTCGCGGCATCTTTTATGATGTGTGCAGGGCAGACATCTCCTTTACAGTTGAAGGTTTTAGTGATAGGATGTTTTTTTCAACTTCTAGTACGGAAGTTTTGGTGAAACGGAATCTATTGTTATGACCAATGGTTTTAGTATTGGGTGGGAGAGAATTAATTGGCTGTGATAGGTTCAGGGTGTCTTTCTTATTTTTTGTTTTGGTTTGTAAGGTGTTTATTTTGTTGGTTAAGGCTTGTTGGATCTCCGCGCACCAGGTCTTGTTTTTCATACAGATGTCAGGTATAGAGATAGGGGACTCTAGTTCTCTTAGTATTATGAATCATTCTTTCATACTAGAGTTGGAATTGGCAATACGTTTGTTGTATGAGTTGCGTTTTGCCAGACAAATTTCCTTTTTGCAGTGTAAAGCCATGGATGTTAGCTTTTTTTTGTTCTTGCTGGAGTGACAAAGCCGCCAGGCCGATTCACATTTTCTTTTTAGTAGCCACAAGTCCTTTAGTTGAGGGGTGAACCACTTGTTAAGGTGTAATTTGATCTTGTTTGGTTTCAGTTTTAGAGGGGCAACTTTGTCCAGTGTGGAAAGCATAATCTTGTTATATTCCTGCACCAAGGTGCTAGGGTCGAGGTTATCCGGCAGAGAGTTTAGTGTGGGTATAGTATTAGGAATCACGCTGTCGACTGTGATGTTCTTTTTCATTATAGTTAGACACGGTGGAGCTAGCATAGTTGGTCTGATAGTGGATAGGATCATGGACACCAGGTGGTGGTCGGTCCAAGATAGAGGAGAAATGGATGTTATGGTAGCTGTGCAATTGTACTCAGCTACCCAGTCCAAAGTTCTTCCCTTGATATGAGTAGGTTCATTTACTTTTTGCTTTATTCCTAATGCATTAAGGGAGTTGGCAATTTGTAGGGCCTGTTTACCCAAGGGGTCGTTAAAACCTAAGTTAAAATCACCCAGGAGCAATACTTGGGAAGTAGGCTTGATATTGCTGGCAAGTATATTATGCAGGTCCTCCTCGAATGTTCCAATGGGCCCAGGAGGTCTGTATATTACATGAATGGTGAGTGATTGGGAGTTATTTAGAGGAAGTTTGATGGAAATGAATTCACAGGATTGCAGAGTTTGAGGAGAGGCTATTCTCATAGATAAGCTCTCTCTGGAGATGATAGCTATACCACCGCCTCGGGATCCGTCACTGTCTTGTCTGGAGATGGTGTATCCCTCCAGGATGGCTAGCATAAGAGCGGGCCCTGCGGCATCGTGTAGCCAAGATTCTGTTATGGTTAGGAAGTCCAGGTTGTCTTCTGAAATTAAGTCAGCTATGTCAATCACATGAGCCACCAGAGACCTTGCGTTAAGGAGAGCTCCTTTGAGAGGCTGATTATCTATTTTGACTGGAGTTGGGCGTAGAGAGGGGTTGGTAAGAGGTATAGCCTCGGAAGGGTTTGTGGTGGTCTGAGTAGCAATGGCACCAGGAGCAGGTGGGAAAATAAGCTATTTGGCAGTATTGGGAGTTATAGTACAGTGAAAGATAGTTTTCTTGATGGTAGGAGGTAGAGATCTGGTCAGAGGCTCGTAAAGTTTGGGAAGTCTGGCGCGCAGTTTGAGATTTCTGTTAGTTGTGGTACATGGGCGTGTGGTGTAGTCCCCTAGGATTTTACAAGGGGTGTAATTGGAGAGGGATGGGCTGCTGTGATTAGGAGCCATGGATAGCGGGTTGAGAAGGTGTGATCTATTCTCTTCTGGTACGATTCCGTTAAGATAGACTGTGACAGTGCAGGCAAGGAGTTGTAAGGCAACTAGTGGCAGGATAAGGTGAGAGGTGCTTTGGATTAACATGTTAAGCAGTACGTCAAGAAGTGGGAAAGTGTGTTGGCAGGCTTAGACACAGTATGGCAGGTAGGTAGTGTCAAAGGATTTAGTCAATCACAATAGGCAGTATCATTATTGGTTAGGTAGGCCTAGACACATAGTGTACAGTGTAAACAACAGGAGCCCTAAAACACAGTAAGCAAAATGCCCTAAGCACAGTAGATTACAATGGGTAAATGCGATAATTACTAGGAGGGCCTGGAACACGGTGTACAGAGGAGGCAAGGTGCTATGGAACACACAATAAATTGCAATAGGCAGATTGGATTTTTGCTGGGAAGGCCTAAAACATGGTGCACAGGAAAGGCAAGGTGCTAACAACACACAATAAATTGCAATCAGCAGATTCGATGTACACTATGAGGGCCTAAGATACAGTATGCAGAGGAGGAGAGTAACAGGACCTAGTAGAGCACAATATGCAAAGACTGTTTTTGCTGGGTAGGCCTGAGGCATGGTGGGTGGGTGTGAGCAGAATGCCATGTAGACAACTGGCCACTGGCAGCTGTAATATTTGGTGGTAAGGTTTACTAATACCTTTAAAGTTAAGGTGGCCTATTCAAAGTACTAGACAAGTGGTACTAGTAAAGGCTGATTCGGATGGAGAAGTGGATGAGGCTAAATGGTGACAATTGGTGGTAAGGCAGGTGTAGGTGGGTGCCAGGTTCAAAGTCATGCAAGTAGTATATGCTACAAATAACACTCATGAATGGTATTTAGGTCACAGAGTCTTTTGGTAAGGCAGGTGTAGGTGGGTGCCAGGTTCAAAGTCATGCAAGTAGTACATGCTACAAATAACACTCATGAATGGTATTTAGGTCACAGAGTCTTATGATAGCGCCATCCGGCGGCAGCAAGTCTTATGGAGCAGCGACTATCTTGGAAAGGTGCCCATATGCAGTCCAATATAGGAGCACAGTGGTAAGGCAGCATGCAGCAGGAGCACGGTGCCTGGGAAATAGGTGAGCATCTGCGGCGGGGACACAAAACGGTTAGCTGGGAGCTGAGATCTGGGGCTTACCTTGATGGGAGGGAAGCTCCTGCTGCACCCCCTCAAGGGTGTCACTGCTCCGGCAGTGATGATAGGAGTTCCTGCTCCTTTGGCATGGTGCGCTAGCGGCAGCAGAGTCAGGCGCCGAACGCAGTGTCCCGCCACGGACAGCCGCAGACAGGCCCTTTTGCACAGCCCTTCTGCGTGCGGGCCGGCTTCCACCTTCCGGTTGTGGCGGGCGGCGTATGTAGGTCAGCTCAGCCAATCAGTGGTTGAAGCTGCCACATACGATGCATACGCCCCAAAACAAAGATCAAGCAGCCATTGACCGTTGTTGCAAGTGGAAGAGATCATCTCTCTCATAATACAAAGGAATATAGTCAAGAATGTGTAATTACTATTTTTGAGGTCCTAGCGCAGGAAACAGTGTTGATAGATATGTAGGAATGTCTAATGAGTGGAAGCACAAGTGTCCACAATCTTACAAAGAACAAATAACTCAAAATGTTACAGAAAGTTTTTTTTTTATCTTCCTGTCCATGATCAGAAAAGAGTGATTTTTTCTGACCTCATAATAAAAGCATTTCATGATATGCGAAGCAGCGACTGTGGTTGTAATTTGGTTTTTAATAAGTAACTTTTAATATTGTAGGAATATTAGCACTCCGGTTAGGAATTCCCCGAAAAACCTTCAAAACACAGGCAATCATTTTTCATGAGTGAGTATCCATTCACTGTGGACATTTCACAACATAGGTGCGTACAGAAGTAGATTGGCTTGTCTGAAATGACTCTTTAGTCACACACCAAGCTAGATTGCTGGAGGGTTTAAAGAATGTTCAATTAATTATTTTTGTTCTTTTATAACAGGCTTGTTGCTAGAACGTACTTTTTAAAAAATATGCTGTATATTATTTGTGAATGTAGATATGAAACATTAATGTTCAAATGAGGAAATAGGTATTTTCTGCTAACCAAAGATTATTTATACACAAGATTGCAATATTAAATCACTAAGAAATAAACATATATATTAAACTGTCAAGATTGTATAAATTGCAAATAAGCATTGTGCAATCTTCTATTTCTGATTTATTTTGTAAAACACTGTATATTTTAAAATGTACAAGTGTTCCCTATAAGTACTGGTTCTGTGTACATTATTTTCAATGCTAGGGAGTGTGGATGTTGATAACTGTTTACATCTGAAACAGGTGAATAGTAGGTAGTAGAGCAAAAACAATGAAAAGTAGAGTATTTAAAAATAAATCATTTCTGACCACAAACCAGAATTTGAAGGAAAGATTTAGGTATGTTGTCATTTACTTCTTATGTGTGTAGGTGGTCAAAATAAGGATGAACACACACTTTAGAAGTATTGTAATTAAAATAAAAAGGAAGTAAGGCTAGTTTAATAACTAGTTGATGGATTCTGTGAAGTACCTCTATTTAAAGTGAGGTAGTTTCTACAAAAGTCCTGGAATATGTTCTGTGGTTGCACTCAGGAACTATAGAACATCATTTTGAAGAAATATCAATTCATTTTTACCAAATAAATGTAACCAAATTGCTAACTTATTAAGTGTGCAGGTGGCCAAAAGAAAGGATGCAGCCACATTTGAAAATAAGTATTTTAATGTCAATTTAGAGATAATTACAATATTTGAAAGTAAACTTCTAGGTAATAGAAAAAAGGGATTGCACACTGCATGACGGAACCCTACTGCTGTAGAAACACGTAGTTGAAATTTGTTGCTGGGTCTTTCTTCGACCAGAACAATCAAAGCTAAGTGGCAGTTATAATTAATTGAAAATATGTCCATTTTAAATGTCCCGTTGATGTAGGCCATTTCTCGAACTATGCATGGTTAAAACATCAGTTTCTGTTGTCTCTGACAGCTTCAGGGTGGTATTCTGCAGTTATAATCAAGCTTCTGTGCACATATATGTATTAAATAACAAAGGACATTGTTTAAAAATGTGAAGGTTGAAGTATAGATTATGAAATGTCCTTATTAACGTCTTATGTGTGTAGGTGGCCATATCAAGGACACACACATATTTTACAAGAAGTATTGAAATGTCTAAGATGATTAGTGTAGCTAGTAGTAAGCATGTATGTATTTATATACCACAATCATAAACCTAAATCTACCTAGAAGAATCTGGAAGCACAACCTGTGAGCCTCCTGTGGCGATTAGTTGGAGCATAGACTGTTGTTGCTGCTAACTGTTTGTATATCACAGCTGCAAAAACCAACAGAATAAGCCAAATACCTGAGCAGGTGCCCTAACATTAAAACACCTCCAATGGTAGCAAGGTGCGTATAATACATGACTCCACTGGCTGCAGGCATGGCTAACCACACACATCAGTATACAGCAAGCACTATGACAAAAATGTGGTCATGAAATTCACATATGTTCTCTGCCTACTTACACCTCAACAGATCTGACAGCAGAATGCTGTGCAGTCCTATGATAATATGTGCAAGCTGAACACATAGCGAGTCTCTAGCAGTGACGCTACCCCTAGTCTTCTCAGCACCCATCCACGTGCCTGACTTCATGGGTTGCTTTTCTACCGGAACCTGGCCCGCCCTGCTAAGTCTTTTTCAGTCAAATGCAAACACGCATCATAATCATGCCCCAGGACCTCCAATACTCTGGACTTCAGGGTTTTTCAAACCGATGAGATAACTTGGTTAAATGTCTCAGTTTCCTGGACAAGGTTGCATAAACTATTATGCACATTTCATATGTTTTAAAATAAAAGAAAGTTTGTACAGAAATAACTTTGTGTATGTAATTCTATTTTTATGATATTCTGTTTTGTAAATAGAATGTATAGTACCTTTGCAGGCACACAAATCAATGACATTGCTAAAAATCCATTTAGAATTTGCTGATGCAAAACCAGATGTGTAGTTACCTGAGCGTTCAGGGTCGCTGATCTACCCATTCACTGTTTATTATGTTTATTGACTCTTGTCCCTAAAACAGCTGCTCCACACACCCGTCCCTTTTCCAAGTGTAATTCTCTTAGCCTCCACTATTATAAATGAAGGGAGCAATGTTTCCTTGTTTATTGCTTAAAAAATTGAAGTGGAGGTATTATGAAATGCTTGTTTCTATTTTCCATAGGTACCCACACTCTTGGACAGGAATGTAAGCCTTTGCTTTAGGATGCTAATATTAATAATTATACATTCTACGTGCTACAGTGATACAGAAATAGTAGGAAGAACTGAAATGAGGGTCCTCCCTTTCCTTGGGCTTGTAATTTGTGGTCCATGTTGTTACTGGCCATTGTAGCCATAAAATGTACATATATTACAATGATAACATCCTCAGTGAGTCATATAGAGATGTTTCTACAGCTATAATTTAATTTGTGTGGCCTTATTACGCGTGTGGCAGTCTGGAATTAAGGTTGCTGGTAGCACCCTAGACAGGTTGGTGTATTTTATTTAGTTTGTTGAAGGTTTCTTCGTCTGTGGGTTACATGTACATGGCAGTAAGTTCTTTGTGTTCAGTTGGTGAGGAAAGATTTTAGCCATTTTAGAGTGCAGTCATTTATGCCACATTCCTCCAGTCTCGGATTAGTGTTGTGTGTCTGATTGTGTCAAAGGCGGCGGATATGCCTAGTGGTATGAGGGCTGTTGTCTGCGTTTATTTTTAGGTTGTCCCATATGGATATTAGTGCTGATTCTGTTCCTGTGATGGGTCTGAAACTGATTAGGGAGCTATAGAGTGTTTTGTTAGTTTCTACAAGGTTGAATAGAATTTTGTAGATGTGGTTCTCCGGTAGTTTCGCTGGGTATGGTAGATTTGATAGAGGTTTGTAGTTGGTGGGGCTTCCACACTTCCTGTTTTGTTTTTTAGGAGGGACTCTTGATGTATGCAGAGTTGAAGGTTTTAGGTAATACTCCTGTGTTTAGGGAAAGGTTCATCAGTAGCCAGAAGTCTGATTCTGGAGTCCTGTGGTTGGGGATTTTTTTGAAGATGCTTGGAGGGCATGGGTCATTGGGGATCCGGTGAGGTTGGAGTCTTTTATTAGTTTGTTGAAGGTTTCTTTGTCGGTGGGTTTGAATCGGTCAAGTGTTCTGGTGGTGAGTTGGTTTCCGATGGTTATAGATTTGTGTTTATTGTGGTGCGGCTTGCGTGGATGGTGTATTGAATTGTTTCTATGTTTGTTCTTAGGTGGCTTTTAATGTTGTTTGGTTGGGATTGTTGTTTGATCTAGGGCCTCTGTAATCCAGGTGTCGAGTTTTTCTTAGTTCTATTAGGGGTTCAGGTCAAGACTGTTCCAGTTTATATTGTTAGTAGCTTGTACTATTGCGTTTCAGGGCAGTATGCGCTTTGGGGTTTTGACGGTGAATTGATTCAAGTGGTGATCATTCCATATGATCATTACCGGTGGGGCAGTGGTCGAGATTCCATCCCTGCAGAAAATTGTGCCCATGGTTTGTCCAGCACAATGGGTTAGTTTGTTCACTATTTGTTTGAAGAGGAGTGTTTCCAGTAGGGTGCTGATGGAGTTTGTTTTGGTTTTGTTTTCAAACCAGATGTTGAAATCCCCTCGAACAATTTTCTAATCATGACAGGTGGAGAGGTTAGCAATGGCATCAGTGAGATTTGTTGCAAAATTGGGGTTGCAGGATGGTGGTCAGTAGATCTGAAACAACAGTAAATCGGCCTGGTTCTTGAGATTGATGTTGATTAGGAGTGATTTGAAGTCTTCTGTATTAATAGGGGGGGTGAAGTGGTGCAGAAGTGGTCTTTGTGCACCATTGCGATTCCACCTCCTCTTTGGTTTTCTCTGTTGGAATGTATTAGTTTGAAGTTGTCTGGTATGGCTTCATGGGTGATGGTTTTTCAATAGTCTGATAGACAGGTTTCTGTGAAATAGAGTCCAATGGTGCCACCCTCACTTAGGAGGTCATACATTTCTGTTTTGTGTTTGCCCATGGATCTTACGTTGAGCGGTCTGCGGTGTAGAGTTTGTGCTTTTCCTTGTTTATTGTTGCCTATCCTTTCCTGCGTCTAAGTCGGGATGTGGTTTGTTGGGGTTTCTTTACATGCAGTCCTCTCAAGCATGAGGTTGTTGTTTGCTGATGCTGTGGTTGGGGCTTCTGTTTATTCATTGAGGAGTGGAATTAAATTGAGGCATGGGTTTATGTTTTCTGGTTCATAGTAGAGGGTTGTTTGTTTAGTCATGTAAGGGGTGTGGATGGTTAAAGACTGAAAAAAGACCACAGATACAGTCATTCTAGCTTGGCTCTGAATCTTGTTGGGTTCCTTACAAAAATGTCTTTGGAGTTGGTGGGTTCTGTGTGTTGTGGTGTGCGATTTGGAGCCATTTGCGGCCCAGATGTGTTTGCATTGAGGAAGGGTTGTAGTTGGAGATGTAGCAGGGAATGTACTCTGTTTTTGTTCTTGTTTCGGTCAGTATCCTTTGTCTGTTTAGTGGTGGTCATTGGAGGTGTTGTGAATTCTGGTAGCTTGTCTCCATTCCACTGCAGTACACATTCCATCCTATTTCTGTTTTCCATTCTTGTTTCTTTGTCATTCTTATATCGTGGCATGTTTGTGGTCTATGTGTCTTGGTATGGAATTGGGGTTTTGGTACATTTCATGGCAGATGCCCTCCTGGGTAGGTTTCTTTCATAAGGTAGGTGGCAGGACAGTCTTCTGTAGTATACAATGGCAATTGCCTTGCTGTGGTTGTAAGCTGTAGTCTGTGTGTTAGAATCAGAAATGGATTCTACCATATTGCGGTATATTCCAGGGGTGGGTGCCCTCTTGGGTCAGTTCTTTTTCTGGTCTCCGATTAGATTGGTGTGTTCCGACATAGAGTGACGTCTGCCTTACTGTGATTGTTGTATTGTGCTTCCATTTTGGGTTTGTGATATATAGAATATTTATTTATTTTGGGAAGGAACATTAGTTGCAGGCACACAGCAAAACCCCTGAAATTCAGCTAATGCCACCTTAACAGTGTGCCCCCAGATGCACAGTCTATGACCACCACGAAGACGTCACTGGTGACATCACTAATTTCATCATGTCTATGATGGCATGAGATATAACATAATTGATGACTTAGCTAATGGTGCCGCCCAAAATGAATCCCAATTCTCACAGAGCTCCATGAAAGTGGATAGAAAGAAGGACTGTCACTGTTGCCAACGGTGATGGTGCTACCACAAGGATCTAGCCTCTCTCTAGTCCTCTTCATCATCTACATATCCCTTCTAATAAAAGTACTTCAAATCCATAGACTGACTGTCATTGAGGTGTATA
Organism: Ambystoma mexicanum; assembly: GCF_040938575.1. NCBI lineage: Eukaryota > Metazoa > Chordata > Amphibia > Caudata > Ambystomatidae > Ambystoma > Ambystoma mexicanum. Next base: position 1,243,282,754 of record NC_090930.1, on the reverse strand, counting down.
TTTCCATGAAACATTTGTTTAGGGTGTTGTCTGGGTCTTGCTTTCAGATTATCTTCAAGATGAGTATTATGACAATGTATAGTTGTATGCAATCAACAATCTCAAACTCAACCCGACCAAAACAGAAAAAATGATGCTTCTACCTCCTGCGACTAATCAGAAGAATACCCCCAACCTCTCCTTCCCACACAGATCCTCATAATAATCTCCTTGCCATTATTAAGAATAGACTAAGCAAAGAGCCTCTACCTTGGAATGCTAGAACATCTCACAAAAAAACTCCAATGCATCTAAAACACTGCAGCAAAATAACTACTGAGACTAAAAAGAAGAGATCACATAACACCAGCGCTGAGAAGCCTGCACTGGCTTCCTGTTAAAAACACAAATTAACTTCAAAGACGTTTGCATTGCTCAAAAGTCACATGGAAAATGAGCTGAATTCCTCCAAGCCAAAGTCAAACGTTACCAACGAAGAAGAAAGCTTAAGGACGAGCTATGATCGCCAAATCAAAACAAAACACTACATGAAAAAGAAATTTGGAGGAACCCATTTTTCCAGTTTGATAGCCAACCTATGGAACTCAATTCTGAAGGAAAAAGGAATGAAAGAAGATCATCTAACCTTCAGAAAATGACTGAAAACCTGGCTATTCAATGCACTTAGACTAGCATGAAAAATGGGCACCTTCCAGAACTCTTATTGCAGACCCAAGTGAATAAGGGGAGAGTACAGGTCCTGGAACCAACAAAAAATAACCACACTGTACTAACTACTAATCACCCATGCTACCTGCTCCTCTCCAGCGTACCATACCTTCCACATATCACACATGCCCTAAAGGACCAGCCTTACTACACCCATAACACACAACCCGCACATCCACCAAAAGAACAAACTGCTGCAAACAAACAACCCACACACTGGATGTTGCCCCTCTGGAACCAATAACCTCTTTGCACACAATCTCAGTACAATCAGAAAGCTCACACACACCGACAGTAGTTTCTCTTGGTTCTGCAAGCACCAACAGGAGAGAACAGCATCTATTCTATCCCTCTTCCCTCACTAAACCTAACCCACCCTCTTTCATACAGAGCCAAGTGAGCGCCTGCAGACCATTCAAATGCTAGGGCTGCCCAGTATAAATCAACATAATATACCACATGCCATTTGTCCATGCACAAAATCCATTTGCACTGCCACAATGTTATTTAATGAGGCTTCATATCCACACCTGGAAAGCTATCAGCACTACCCAGGTGCACTGTTGGGCTTTTTTGTTCATAGATGTGTGCCTGCCAATTATTAAGCAGAGCACCAGGAGGGGCAGGGCAATAAAATAATATGGGCATGATTTACAAAAGCATTTTACAATGATGCAATCCCATTGAACAACACTAAGCCTAGTCAAAATGTGCACAATCAACATTAACAGTAACAGTAATTCTATTGGCCTCAATGTCCATTTCATCATACACGAATTGCATCCAGCTGAAAAGACATACACTACAGCCGTGATTAGAGAAGAATTCTGATGATTTTCTGCATGAAGCAGATAAAAGGCAAGTGATATGGGTGTGTCATGTTTTCCTTTCTCTGCAGAAAATCAAACTAAATCTCTGCTGTGGGCACATCCTTGCATGAGTAAAATCAGCAATGGAGGCCACTTATGATATGATAAGTAATTTATAACGCACCTGTACACATCACTATGAAAAGACATGGCACTGGTCATTACAAGTGATTTGAAATGACTCAGGACTCATGCTGATTTTGTGGTGCAAAAGCAGCTCAAGGAATCAAGCCTCTCCACAGGGATCAGGAAACCAGTCTGACTGCATAGAACAGCAAATGCTGCTTTGTGCGTTCCCCAACAAGGTTCCCACTGCAGGCATACAATCAATTAGATACTGGGTATACAGCGGTAAACCCAAGAAAGACATTTTGCCTCAGCCTCAAGTGGAATGAGACATTTGACGTTGTGGGTGTGATTCACAAAGAATGTTGCATCTAAAGGGGTTAATTCTTGCTGTTCTAGCAAACTAAAGATGCTTTTTTGTGTACATTCCTGTATACTCTTGAACAATCATAAGAAAATAAAGTTTCATAAGAATGAATCTTAACAGTTTTATAGCACTACATTACATGTGTGTGCAGGAAAGCTTGCATTCTCAATTCATTTTGTGATTGGTATGTGCCAATAAGCCATAATTGCCGAAACTAGCTTAGCATTGAGACTCCCTACTCCACCCAATGTAGATTCATGTGAATCCCTTACCGCCAAACTTACCATATCCAACACCAAAACTATATCTATCCAACTTATCTATATACCTCGAGGCCCCCTAGGCTCCTTCGAAGAGGATCTCACTAGCATCATATCGGACAACCTAAAAAATGCCTCACCGAGCCTCCTATTAGGAGACTTTAATCTTGGCCACAAAAACCCTTCAGATCCCAATGCCACACAGATTAACAATTCTATCGAGGAATTAAGATTTACCCAAAAGGTAACAGGCACTACGCACACTAAAGGCAGAACCCTTGACTGGATAGCAGAGCACAACTGCCAAACTTCCGTCACTGCCATAACACCATTGCCCTGGTCCGACCACCATCTGATCTCCTTCTCCCTAGAAGTCACTGCTCCCCACCATGCCATTAACTTAGCCCCAGCCATTCCCACTAGGAAGAAAAAGAACATTACAGCCAATAAACTCTCATCCTCCCTACCTTGAATTCCCTTCCTGCCTCCACAGACTCATTTACCTTGGTTGACGAGTACAGCAGTAGTATTACCTGTGGTGTACCCCAGGGCCCATGCGTTTCGCCCACCCTGTACAACATCTTTACAAAGCCCCTTTTTGATGATCTAGATGGTCTGGGTATCACCTACACTAACTATGCAGATGATACACAGAGCTTCATCACGTTGACGGGGGATTATGACAGGGATTTGGCCTTCGTGAATAGAGTGTACCTCATCATCCAGGCATGGATGGCATCTCATGGACTATGCCTGAATGATGACAAAACAGAACTCCTTATTGTCGGCACCACAGAAAATCTTAACAAACTGGGCCATTGCTACTCTAATTTCACAATAGACAACAATAACATAACAGTAGCCAAGGAAGTTAAAACTCTTGGTTTCTACCTAGACTCTACTCTCACTTTCAAAAAACAAGTAAATTCTATGGCCTCGGCTACCGCTTACACTTGTAAGATAATCAGAGCAGCTAAGCCATTCCTCACGCCTAATAATTGCATTACTCTAGCAAGAGCTCTGGTCTTATCTGAATTGGATTATTGCAATGCCCTTTACGTAGGGAGCAATACATACATTACCAATAAGATCCAGATCCTACAAAATAATGCTCTGAGAGCAGCTCTTAACATTCCGAAGAAAGCCCACATATCTGACTTCAGAAGATCCAATAACTGGCTTTCCATATAAGACAAAATCTTCCTTAAATCAGCCTGCTTGACTCATAAATGCCTACACAAGGCCGGCCCACTGTACCTCACCACTAGATTCTTTGAGACAATCCACTAACCACCCTTCTGGAACAGCTACTGCCAACTTACTTCAAGTGCCTAGATTTAAACGTACGAAGACAGGCGGCAGCAGCTTCCCAGTCAAAGCTGCCCAAAATTGGAATTCACTCCCTCCCTCTTTAAGGGAAGACATGCCCTACCTACACTTTAGATCCAACCTTATCCACTGGATCAAGGAACATGATATCTGACTCCTCACTACTCTATGATCATACTACTGTCCGCTTTTGCTGTATAATAACTGCTGTCTGATATTTCCTTTCCACTACATGTTCATCCGTATGTTAACTTCAGCACTGCTTTTAATGTATTGTAATGTGACGCACAGCACTGTATCCTAAACTGAACAATCCTCTTTTGCTTTCTGCACCCTAATACCCTTGGGTCTGGCGCGCATTATAAATAAATAAACAAACAAACAAACAAACAAGCAAAGCTTGACATGTGCTATCCTTAAGTAAAGGTTACTGTGTTTGTTCATATTAGTATGCCAGCTTCTCCTACATGGTAGAGAGTAATTGGGCCTCATTACAAGTCAGCCGGTGTGAAAACAACGGCAGTAAATCCGCCGCCACCGTTGTTTCCGGACCAGCTGATTCTGAGTCCTGCAGGCGGGAGGTGTCACTCCCACCAGGTCTGACCTGGCGGAAATAACACCTCCCGCCTGCAGGCAGACATGGAAACACCGGCTGCGTCATCCAATCCAATGGTTATTTACAGAATTCCGCCTCCAGAATTACCGGGTCACTGGGGTTGTAATGCCCCGGGGATTCTGGCAATCACAGATGCGCAATGGTATTACCGGTCTGGCAGCAGCCTGCCGGTATTTCCGGCACGGCTACTGCCGGACTCGTAATGAGGCCCATTGTCCTACATTTTCGAAGCACTAAAAACATTCTCATATGATTTTATTTAGTATACGACAATGAAGATATGAACAGTGGAACACAATGTTCTAGACTTGCCCTGTGCAGTATATATAGTATGTCTGAAAATCTTCAGTCTGTTAGCTCTATTGTTTACTCTTTTGCTGAATCTCCTCTCTGGCGAATAGAAGGGGAGTTATTTGTAGTGGTGGGTATTATATGTACATTGTTCATGTTGTGTCAATGACATTCTAGTATAAATAATATAATGTAAAATATACAACGAAAAAAGACACATGGTGCTCCATTGTTTGGATGACACTTAATGAAATTAGGATACGCCCATTTTTTCTAACTATGCACTGTGTCCAATATCATCACAGATGACCTTACTGCACGGATTAACTGCCAGAGTCAGTCCATCCTGCTGATTCTGGTGTAAGGTTAGAAAAAATAAATCCTAATTTAGAGTCGCTAATAAATCACATTTGAGGCATACTTTAAATATCTTTTTTTTAAAGGCTCGAGTTGGACATGAATCGCAGCAGGAAACATGGAAAATCATACATTGATGAAAAAAGTGCCGTGATTGGTAGAACTGCTGCTGGGCAAATGCATTTTGACAAGACGGATAGAGGTTAAATGACAAGCTAATTCTACTCGACTGACTACGCAGATTCTAAAAACTGAAATAACAAGAAAGAGCAAAATGTGTTTTTTCCCCACTAACATTCTTTAGAATATTTTAGTTTTACCATGCTAGCAAGAAGACAGACGTAACTAAAGGCTTTGTGAAAATCAGTTTACCAAAAATGTAGTGAACAAGTTACGTGTTACAGAGGACCAAGGAAAGACATGTTTAGTAATCCTAACAATACACTGAAACAATGTTAAAGGGTTGATGGTGGGCATAGGGCTCACTGCAAACATTATTAATTAAATTAGTCGTTTATTGTAGCAGAGCATATTTTCATAAAAAGGACAAAAATTGAATCAGAGAAAGCCCCTTCATTTTGTTAAGACACTGCAGCGATATCATAGACATAACATAACAGAGAGCATGTTCACTCTGAGAGGGCATCTTGGCACTATTGACAGATAACAGATGTTTATTGTTACCCATCTTAGTGGTACTCATCTTATTGACCTCAAAGTTGACCTGCCAGGATTTGAACCTGTGACCATGAGGTCAAACAGAAGTCCCTATAGTGGATAGTCCACTGAGCCATAGATCCAAATGCCATAAAGCAGGCAGAAGGCATGCACACTTAATAGCTACTCAAAGTCTGGCATATCAATCCTAAATCAAGGCAAATATTCTGCTTCCTTTACCTCTGGATGTGATCTTAACCATGTTCACAGCCATGTGCCTCCTTCTCCTGCTCTTCATCATTCTCTTGCCTGATATAAGGAAGCATCTGGGCTTTTCCTTGATTCTTGGTCAGGACTTTCTTTTATTTTCCCTGCTTACTGAATCTTCATACTATATTAGCAGTGGGGCAATACTTGGCCCATTGCAAAAAACATATTCTTCTAACACATTTTTGCCAGAGGGCACTGTTTGAGTTAGTGCTCATAGTGCAGGGCAGTCGGAATAAAGCTAACATTGCTTTGTCAAAAAATGCATTGACAGAATATGTATTTACCCGTGGGTATTCTTTGCCACAGGACTAATACCCTGCAGATTTGCCCTGCCATGAGTAAAGTGTTTCTGCAATGATTACAAGAAATTGCCCAGGTGAAAACACATTCACGAATCGCATATTCGTATGCCCGATTGCATTTGGTCCCAGAAATTAATTTGCACAGTAGATTGATGGGTCCTAATGCAACCGAGCATGTGCAAATGCCACATGTGCATGTAATGCACAAACTTTGTTTTGGAAAACACGGTGGGGAAAAATTCCAGCAAAGGTCTACACTAAAATGTCAGTAAGGTACAATTATTAGGTTATATTATTCTCAGTGACACTTTACTAACAGGGCTATGGGATTGTTTTTGTGTGAACCTGCAGGCCATTAAAGATATCCTGTAACCCAAGGCTAGTTATTGTATCCCTTAGCCCATAACTCTAGATGCACTGTTGTATTATAATGATGTGCTGCTAAGTTTGATGCACTTTAGCTCTAGAGGGCCTGACTCACAGAAGTGCTTAATAATGGGGCTATTGCATTGGAAAATTCTCTAAGAATCAGGCGCAGAGTGTTTCCACATGGAATTATTCGTCAGAACTCTCCTCATATGCCCTGCTTCTATATCTATTTGCAGCCAGATCAGCTTCAGATTGTTTCCCCGGGAAGCAACCGAAAGGGACGACATTTCCCCCCTTTCTCTCTCTAATGCCAGATCTATTGAACTATGATAAAGACTGTTAACTTCGTGAGTCGCTTTAGTTACCATTTTTAAAGCAAAGATCTCAGAAGAGATATGGATGAATACTTCCCACAGTATAATTAAGATGATTTATTTAAGAAAAGAGCTTTCTCTCTATGTCGTATAAACACAAAATGTTTATATTATGCAATGGTTCCACCCCCACAGACCAGCGATATAGGTAATCCAGACAACCATAAAATAAAGTAGAAAACAAAATGGTGCACTTCAAAAATTCCCTAAAAGTGTTTGCATCAGAGAAATATAGTGTCTCCACACATGGTTCTCTTATTCTTGGAATGCTTACATCTAAAATGTTGGACACTATCTGTGACAAATATTGCCTATTTGCTTGAGCTTAGATGCATATCTATATGGTGTCGAATTGGTTGACCACAGCTTTAAAAGAAAGGGCCCAGGAATTCGATTTAATTTTGGAATGCTCATAAAGCAGTGCCCAACTGTTTCATTCTTCACACGGAATATGGTTCAACATCGCAACAACCATTTCCATGTGTTCATTAAGGAATACATTGCATGTTTTCTTTATTAAATATAGTAGACACAAAACACACAGGTTTGTAACTCAATATGTCATTTTGGGATGTCACAGGCTCTCCATAGAGCCTATATTTCTGGAGAAAAGCATTATTTATTTTTTATTTATTTTAATATTTATATCGCGCCGGTAGCTCGCAAGCCTCGGGGCGCCGAAACAAGAACACGAGAAGACAGAACAAACAGGTAGTGGGACGGATAGGACGGGACGAACACAAGAAATTACTCTAACATGGGAGTTAGAAGAGTGGCAGATTATTTGAATATGTGGGTTTTTACCATTTTGCGAAAGCGAGTGTAGTTGGGTTCCAGTCTTAGGTGGTCCGGGAGGTTGTTCCAGAGACTGGCAGCTAGGGTGGGAAAGGCTCTGCCTAAACCGCTTTTAAGTTTGTGTGGGGCTATGGCAATTTTGCCGGGTTGCGACGATCTCAGTGTTCTATTTGGGACGTATGGTTTGATCCTCATTTTTAGGTACGTTGGTGGCTTTCCGTGAATGCATCTATGCACAATGGTTAAGGTCTTAAAGTGCACCCTATCTTCAATTTTCAGCCAGTGAAGCTCCCTTCTGGAGTTGCTGATATGCTCTATTCTGGATTTGAGCTTGATAATTCTTACAGCGTTGTTCTGTACAACTTGGTAGCTTTGTAGGCACTGCTTGGAGGCACCAAGGACTAAGGCGTTCCCATAGTTGAGGCGCGACAGGATGGTGGCTCTTGCTATGGTCGCGCAGTTGTCCTCTGATATAAATGGTCTGATGGCTTTTATCAGTCGTAGATGGTAGGCACAGTTTTTTTTAATGTATTGTGCTTGGGCATCAGCCCGCAAGGATGCTTCCAGCAGCATACCGAGGGTTTTAACCTTGCTCAAGACCGATATGGGTGTATCTTTGATCTGAAAGGATGTGTAGGAAGGGGATAATTTAGCACGGGCGGAGGTTGAACCGAAATCATGAACTCCGTTTTTTTCCCGTTAAGGCACATTAGTATGGTGAAGTTGCCTAGGGTTTCCATTTTAATCAATCACAAAATTCTTAAGCTGTACACTATATGGTCCCTTTTCCATGACAAAACTTTCTAAACAGGGTTCCGCCAAATACTTCTAATTTCTATCTGAATTTTAATGAATTATTGAGATATTTGCTTTTATGATTTGTAGGCATTGTATTTACTTTTGGTTTATCTTTCTAAGACCTATAACAAAAGGCCATTAAACAGATTTAGGCAACAACACCACCCTGTGTGCACTTCCTGTCAGTTTGTGCACCCACTCCCGAACTCCCTCTCTAGTACTCTGCTTCTATCTTAGGAAATGCCTCTGAATTCAGCACCATTTGGAACATGCCCGTTTATAGAGAATTTCCAGTTTGCTTTTCTTGAACAGACTTCATTTTCTGCATTCACAAGAATGCCCTCTCTTCGTATGTGTATATGTTTAAATACCAGGCAAACTTGAGCCATGGGGCATCATTTGAGAAAGCATTTTTTTCATTGGGTAGAGCCTGTGAAAGATTCCATTCACATATTAACACCCTATGGGATCGTTCTCCGATTGGCACATTGAATGCTTTATGTCATAAGTGGATGTGTTAGCCATGAAGAAGGCCTCCCCTCAGGAATTTGGACTAAAAAATGGACTGAAATATTGATTGTCCCTGTTAATTCCCTGTATGGATAAGAATCATATATTCAGATACACAGAATATTCCTTAGACACCCTTTATCTTTTTGTGACTGCATGCATACTAGAGTTATTATAATATGTGATTTCATTAATAATTTGGACAAATTTGTATGCAGGTGATACATGTTTCCTATGGATTTGAGATCTGTATCTGTTTTTTTGAATTAACCATGGGTTCCAAACTTTATAACTAAAATGCTTTGCCAAATTGACACTTTCAATACATCATTTTGTGCAGAACCCTTACTGTAAATTTAACTAGAATTAAATGTGTTCGATGCCCCTGGTATACAACAGAATGATATACAGTCTTTACACAAAATACTCTTTAATTGTGTTGCTTTAATGGCAAAATTGGAGAGGGTTGTTTAATCTCTTTCTTTCTTTTATACAGATAAGAAAACATGCTATTTTGATCACAACAGAACATACAATAGGTAAGACAGAGTTAAAGTGACATTCTGACCAGCTGGTGGAGGGGAGTGAATGGACCAGTCACTGGGGACAATACATGGGTGGACATACATAGGTTTAGGACACATTACATGAGACATTCTTAAGTGCAAGAAAGCAGTACAAACAGCTGTGTTAGGGATGTGACCACAAAGGATGAAGTGCTAGAGTGGAGACAGAGGAGGTGAGGGACAGAGGCAGGTTAGTGGTGAGGGAAAAATGTTAGCTTGAAGACAGATGAGATAAAGGTTAAGTTGGTAAAGTGGAGGCAAAGATGGAGACTTTCAGTTTGGTTTTGAACAAATTGCTGTGTTGACTGTTTCCTGGATGTCTGGCAGAAAATACTTCCATGCAAGTGGAGCAAGAAGAGAGAGATGTTTCAGGCTGCCTCTATTTGAGAAATACAGATTAGGGAAGATACTATAATGTGCTTTAGTTGGGTTGGGTGTGTTTTGCTTGATGCCAAAGCGACACTATCCACAGTCAAGTCAATTGAACTCTGCTGAATCCCCTATGTTGCAGACCAGACCAAATTAGCATGCACATCTTCTGAAACGTTTTCAGGAAGAAAAGCGTTCTGACCACATAGGACTAAAAGCAATCTTCCAGGGAAGTCTCAGATCCAGACTATTCCCTGCATGCCTGAGCCATAGAGTGATGCTACACACTATATTGATGGTACACTTCCTCCACCACTATTTAATATCCAAGAACATTCCAGAGACTCTGCCCTTCCTTACTGCCTTTGTGTATGTTTGTGTATATAGTACTTAGTTTGTTTTAAACAAGTTAGAAGGCAATCAGACTGACACCAACCTACTTTAGTGGTGTGGGTTATGCAAAACAAAATAAATATAGCAAAGAAGATAAAAAAAGAAATATTTGGAAAACACATATTTGATCCCATCACTGCCACTATAAGTCCCAGTCACCAGAGACTGTCAATATCGAGAACATTGGCTTCATTGATTGTGCTCTAATACATTCATATTTCATTTGCACATACTGCTACATAGGGAATCCTCTGTTTTTCAGACAGTCAGGAGACATGCAGGATGCTAGGAATCAGCTTACATTGATGATCACACAGAAAGACCTGCCAATGCACAACAATTCCAATTAGTCCGATTATGGAATGTTAAGGTATGAATTTCCTATTTCAGATCTGTTAACATGGAGTAAGTAGAGATCATGTTAGAAGCGCTCCTGTTTAATTGACAGGTTATGACCACATTGCAATTAAAATTGCTTTGTTTTGAGCCAGGAGGAATCGCGCTTGAAACTGCTTTTAATGCTCAACAATTGCTGATCTGATTTAGATAAACTTGGTTACATGATTGCTTTCCAGATTTCTAACACTCAGATATTGGTTTCTAAGTGAATAAAAATCAAGAGAGACATTATTTTGTATGATCGACAATTGATGACTTATGAATCTCTTTACATCATTATTTTCTAGAAATCTTTGAAAAATTGCCCCTGATGAAAAGACACTTGGGTTATATAAATAAACATATGTTGTATTCAACTATCACTGTTTTACAGTTGTGATCTATAATTTCAATTTGAATTTGACAAACTACATTTTTGCTTCTATACATAACATAAATGATTACATTGTATGAAGTTTATGTGCATAAGAAATTAATTGAAGGTTTTGCTTATTTTTTTCGGCCTGTGATAATGAGCAAGAGACGTGAGTTCTCTCATTTTGGGAACTCTTATCTTGTTCTGTTATATAAGTTTAGAACATGCATTAATGATATTAGAAAATCGTCATTATAGGGCGGTAATAGCCGCCCAATACTTTAGGTGAGTCGGACTCCCATAGGATCCCCTCAAAATTCTATAGTTTATAACTTTTGGTTCGAGTAACAGATTTTACTGAAATTTCAAAAGGGATTAAGGACTTGCGGACCCCTAGACAGTTTCATTAAGATCTGTTAAACAATAAAAAAGTTATTAAGAAGACAAAAACAGGTTTTTTTCCAAAAGTGCAGCCTACTTCCCATTCATTTCCCCATAGCCAAACAAGGTACATTTTTGCCAAAGTGCTCAGCCCACACTGCTGGATGGATTTGGACCAGGTCCGAAACAACTTGGGCACAAAGCGTTAACTCACGATCCATGCATGGTGTGGGGATACTCTGTGCATTAGTTATTTAAATATTTTACAGAGAAGGTGGTGTCACCTTAGTGCTTTACCCTAAACCAGGGGTATTTAGAAATAAAACATCTGCCATCTCGATGCAAGAGATATCCATAGCTATAGCCGAGGATATGGGAAAATGAAACGCAGGGAAACAACTATTTGCAGATCAAAAAACATGCAAATGCCATCACGCTAGAGGTGGGGGGGAGGGTAGAGGGCACCAAGTGAAATGTGAGAGGTGGAGGGGGTCTATGGACTGAGTTTGCAACACAAAGCTTTCTGTAGCCTTGGCTATAGCCTCAAATAGCCGACATCTCAAAGCAAACTGCATCACAGAAAGAGCGTGTGTTGTGGGGGGAAAGGGAGAGAGCAGGGGAGGTGAGTAGGTCATCTGGGGAGTTGGCGCTGATGAGGGGGGACTTGGTAAGGGCCTGGGGGAAGGAAAGCTTTTTTTTCAGCTTTATTCCGATTTTCGTGGCTATATCCGAGGCTATGAAGGACCACAGAAACCCACAGGTAAAAGTAGTTATGTGCCTGCGGTTATACATTTTGGGGTGTCTGTGTTTTATTTATGTTTAAATGTTATTTTTTTAGGTATACTGATGTTGGGGTAAAACAATCAGTTACACAGTAGATATGTGGAAGTCTTATCTATTTTGGATGTGTGTTTTCAGACTTTCTTACATGGAAGACTGTAGGGTAAAACTATACAAAAAGTAGCCGCGCTACTCTAGTTTTAGATGCCCCATACACTGTATTTTAGCCTGTGTATTCTCACGCATGGTATTATATCTTGTGTAATTTTATCTATTAAATGTATCCCCACCTAGTTTACTGTCATGTATTATACTCTGCTTTCTTTATCTTCATCTACCTTACATATCTACATGGACAGTCTTTTACTGTATTGATCTTTTAACTTCTATTGCGTTATAAATCCCAAAGTGAGCCCACCCTTTAATTAACAATTTGTAACCAAGGTTATTAAAAATGTCAATGAACTCTAACCGTGGTTATATTAAAAACATGTTTTGGGGTATTATTTTATTGTATTGTGTATTTATTTGTGACAGGTAGTCCTTAAAGTGACTGTTTTGGGGTACACTGAGTGTAGTATTTTAGTTTGCAGTACTGTTTTGATGTTATGACTGAACACTATTTCTTTCATCGATTAAGTGTACTCCATCATGTCTATAGACATTGGCCATGTAGAATTGTATGTTATTTGATATCCATAATTGCTTTTGGTCTCTTATGAATGCTGAAACTACTTTATTAACATTTCTGGAAAGTATGAAAGCTAACACGTTAGGTAGTTTTTTTCTTATGATTGCAGAACTCTCCTTGGACTGTACTCTCATTCTTTGTGCCCAACCCATGTTTTACCTGTTTTTGAATTTTATTCATACTGCCTAACCCCAATCTTGTATACCTTGACTACTATGCATACTTTATCAGCACCCACTTCAAATAAATTTGTTAGTAGTCATTTATTGCATTGACACCTTTTACGGATCATTGTATCAATACTGTCTATGTTGTCATTTATATTGCATACTCAGATTTTTTTAAAAAACAAAATAATTTGTATAGCCAAGGCTATACAAAAAAGGGGAGTGATTGGTGTATTGAGGATCACACCTAGCAACAGCAACGACTGGGTTTTTTACCCATGGCTATTCAGCACCCAACAGCTGCATGGCATTTCTATCCACGGTTCAAAGCGGTACCCTATACACAGGTAAATGGCATGTCGAGTGTCTGTGGACATGTGATACCCACGGCTATGAGAGGAGTTTACTATGAGAGGAGAGCAGCTACAGGAAAAAAAGGGAGCGATATGTCTTTTGAGGATCGTGCCTAGACACAGCAACAGGCTTGTGTGTTTAACCAAGACTATCTGGCACCCACCTGGTGCACGTCGAGTGTTTGTGAATGTGTCTTAGTAACAGGTAATAAGAGATGAATCAGCAATGCTTCTCCATAACCACGGCTATAAGAAGCACGTGAGTTGGCATGTTAACGCTTTTTCACTCTATTGGACCATACATTGTCTGTGCAATAATCATATTTGATGTGGATGATACAGATCAGAATTTTATCTCTGTGTGTTATTTTGTGTGCTTAGGTGTTACCTTGTCTTATTTGAAGGTTCGCTTAGTTTGGTTTTCAGTTTGTACGTGTAAACGTGGCTACACAAAAGATTTGTAGCGTTGTTGAATAGCCATGTTTACTAGAGATGCTGGGAAGGGGTTTGTATGTGTTTCAGTGTTTCTAATTGGCTAGTGTTAATGTTGTAAATGTGTACTTCTTTGTGATAGGTTCCAGTGAATATTTGTCAGCAATTTTATATGTTTTCTCACAATATAGTCCTCTTTTCCTGCTTTTGATTTTGGAAACTATGAAACCCACCATGTTGGGTACTTTTCCCATTTTGACTGCAGAACTCACACTGTGCAGCTCATGTTACCTGTGACAAAATATGATTGCCATTAATCAGTTGTTTGTCATTAGCTTCCTGAAAGTTCTATTTGATAATATGTTGATAACAGAGCTTTGTGATTTTGTATTTGTTAACAATTAAGTGTTCCTGTTGTATATGTAGAAAATGGGTGGGAACAATTATTGGACGTTGTTTATCAGGAAAGAAAATGTATTTCAGTGAGGTGCATGATATAGAATCACTAATTATACGTGCTGCACTAAAAAAAAAAGAATGATCACAGAGCAGTAGAACTGTGATTTTATTTAAAATGCTTTTTTAGTCAGTTATGGTGTGTTTAAAAGTGCTTTTTGTGGTGATCTGAAACCGTGTGTGCTTTAAAAAATGTTTTTGCTGTAGTGGGGTGATCTTAAAATGTGTGTGTTTTAGAAAGATGTGTTTTGCTGTAGTGTGTTACTGTGTTTGTATCTATAAGAGAAAATACATTGTCTTCATCTGTTTGTTGGTTCATGAAACCCATTGTTTTATTTCCTGAAAAACATGTTTGAATGTTTTATTTTTAAAAATACACTCTTTTTTACATTTTATTTCTATTGTGCATTAGTCAAACAAGGACTTATTACACATTAATTACATGAAATTATCATTACTAAAATAACATATAATCAACAACAGAATAAAACAATACATTTCCATGTCATGTCATAAAAATAAACACATCTATAATTAATTTCTTTCAAACTGAAATAAACATACTCTGTAACATTTAAACAACAATAAAAGGGAACAATAAATTCTATTCTTGAAGGACATACACTGGAGTTATTGATACCATCTTAAGAAGTAAAGACATGAACTCAGACATATAAAAAAATCAAAACATCTCATATTTAAAATCATAAAAAGATTTTTATAAAATGTAATTCAAGAATTTTAACAAGGCAATTGATAATGGGATTTCTTTCCCAGAAGATATCCTATGCCAAAAGGCATGGGTAAGAAACCAATATGGATTGTGAACAGAGTGAGCAAATTTACTCGTAGCACAAAAGTGGCAGAACAAGAAATTAGTAAATGATATGAGTCTTGAACGAACACCCTCGCCACAAAGATTACATTCGGCAGCTACTGGGTCAAGTTTTTTCCAAATACATTCCATTTCATTAGTTTTGAGCAGGTTAAGGTGAAAGCATAGCAATTCTGCATGCCATGAAGAATTAGGAAAGCGCCTAATATACGGAAGAACGTACTGACTTGATGTTTTGCTTTTAGTGTGTTTAAAACTGCTAATCGAAGCTCTTGTCTGAATCCAGTCTGCGCGCATCAAAGCACGCTTGACCTTATCCGGATTGGCTTTCAATATATCACCATTGCAGTCACAATTCTGAAGAATTGAATCAGCTTTAGTATTCAAGCTTGACAAGTAGGAATTCTGATGTGTAGCAAAATCGTTATTAATGTTTACATATAGTGACTGATCTTGAGATATGAGAATGAGTCTGTAAAGAGTGAGAACCTTCCAGTGATAGTAGGACTGTAAAGAATGAAGGCCGAGCTAGTACCTTAATTTTGCAATTGGGAGTGATGATAGTAAAGATAAGCAGTTCTTCCATAAACAGCCTTCGAGCTCATCCCAATTAATTTTACTGGCACAGGGATGACATTGCATTCCATATACAATTGAAAGGAGAGTCTTACCCTTGTAAAATCGGATAAGGGGCAATAGTGAGAACCTACAAAATGAATGAAGTTGTTTTTTCATTTGACATGTACATTGGAGAATCTTACTCTATTGCTCCTTAGAGAGGTCCATAACTGCGTGATTTGTGTGAATATTAAATCCTAAGTATTTGATATTTTTTTCTATTGGAATTGTTTGGCCAATAAGTGACCAATGTATCTTAGGCAATCTTTTACGGTTTTTGTCTAACATGATTATGGCAGATTTGTCTGGATTGGCAACAAGCTCATTTTTTGTAGCATATACCTCCCAGGGCATTAAGAAGACCTTGCAGCCCTACTGGAGTATTATCGATTAAGGCTATATCATTGGCATATGCCAGAAAGTGGATTTTGCATTTGCTGATGATAGGCAATACAAAGATGAAATTTTGAAGAAAACGGGCCAAATCAGAAAGATACAAGTTAAACAGGAGAGCGGCAAGGAGGCAACCCTGCCGTACTCCTGTGGCAATTGAGATGGGGGGGTTACATAACCCTTTTGGTTTAACCTAATCTTGATTGTACTATTGGTAAGTAGGGCAATGGTGATATGCAGAAGATACTCTGGAATGTCCAATGATCTTAATTTTTGCCAGAGTTTTGATCTATTCAAAAGTCAAAGGCTTTTGAAAGATTGATTAAGGCAACGTATGTTGGTCTAGCATTTGTCATTTGAGACTGAGCTTTTGGGGTGTTAACAAATAAGCCATTAAGCAATGTAGACAGACCTTTTCGAAAACCAACTTAAAATGTTGATAATATTCACTCATTCTGTGCCCATGCTTCGAGATCCTGCAAAACAAGCCTGGTGAAAATGTTACCATCTACGTCCATTAGCACGATAGGTCAGTAATTTGTAGGATCCGAGCAGGGTCCCTTCTTATAGATGGGAAGAACTATGGATTGTATACATGAATGTGGAACTTTTTGAGTCTTGATTATCTGTCGGAAAAGATGACAGAGAATTACGACCAGCAATCGAGTTCAGCATAGAATATAATATATCTAATTTGTGAGAACAATAGGGCCTGCTGAATCCCCTTATTTTACAAAATTAAAAAACAAAAAAAATTCAAAAATATTACAAACAACAAACCCATACTTCAAATATTGTGGACAGAAATTGCATTGCTAAAGCCCATAGTGCACCTGAATTTGTTAGGTCAATTTGCACGAGATACATTATTCAATTTCTTTTCCATATAATATGAATGTGCGCAACTAATACCATTCCTTCTGAAACAGCTTGCATTGTACAATGTGAATTTCATGGAGAATTTGGGAATCACTTGCTCAGACTTTACAAGAAACCTACTCAGCACAAACAAGAGAATTTTTTTTGTTTTTTAATTTTGTAAAATAAGGGGATTCAAAAAATTGCCACGGAAGAAAAATGTGTATATCTTTTTTCTGGTAATAACTGCTTTGGTGTTCTAAAATAGGTCTTCTGTAAGCTCTTCTTTAACCATGTGGGGTGCGATATAACACCATGATGCAGTTATCATATTTTAAACATATTACTTTGCAGTCATGCAGATTGGGTATAGGTATCAATTGATACCTGTGCGCATGTTATAGCCAACGGTTTTCCATTTTGATGAAAAATAGCCTTCCTATAGGGTTTCTCCAACTTTTTGTAATGGAATCGGATGAGGTGTTGGTGTTTTATCAAATTAGAGGTTGTAAAAGTTTGGGATGGTTTATTGGAAGCTTCCATCTGCAACAGTTTAATATAGGACAAACACTGAATTTCTTTAATGTTCTTGTTACTCTACTGCTACTTGATACAGAACTACTTGCAGTTGTCAATGAAAGTTTTATGGGCACACTGGTTCTTCCATTGAGTTAAGGCAAATATTGTGCATACTCATGCACATCTTCATCACTTTCTTTCATTGGAGTCGTGCAGTTTGGGTATATGTAGCACAGAAGGAGGTTGGGTGGAGGAGGCTAGAACAGAGAAATCAAGTGGAAAAGAGTGACACAGACATACTTTTCTACAGCAGATACCTGTGTGCAGATTGTAGGTCATGGGTTTGTACATTTTGATATAAATTAGCCTTTGTATAGGGTTTGTCTATATTGTCATAATGGGATTCGACGAGGTGTTTCATCAAATTAGAGTTTGCAAAAGTTTGGGATGGTTTAATTAAAGCTTCTATCTGCAATAGGAAACCTACTGAACTTTTGTTAATGTCCTTTTTACTCCAATGCTACTTGACACAGAAATACTGCCAGCTGTCAATTAATGTTTTCTGGGCACACTGATTCTTCCATGTAGTTACGGCAAATATTTAGCATAACCATGCACATCTTCATAACTTTCTTTCTTTGTTTTATTCTCTGTGTGTTGAGCAGGTCTCCCATAAGTAATTTTCAAATTCCCCAAGAAAGTGACAAAGTGCAATGCAACTTGGACTTATCCCTGGTGTTCATTTTATTTATATGTTGAAATATTTCAGCAGGATATGCATTCAGAGATTTTTAAGCTAGTTATTCATATAAGAATCAAACAAAACAGAACACGTAACAAATGTTTAGTTTTCACCAAAATGGTGTTTCTTAAATAGGGTATGAACAAAGTTTGAAAACATTTATAAAAATTAACATTTTGTTTCTGATGAACGATTTGTCAAATAATTTGCTCTTGGCTGCTGCTGCCTTTGATGTTTGTAGCTTGCTTGAAATAGGATCAATTTATGATGGACCTTTTCCTTTCTGTTGTGATTGTACTGATGGTACTGTTGGTAATATGCAGTAGGCATATGGCTTTTGTGGCCCATTCTGTGAGGACCATAGGGTTTATGCCCCTCCCTTTTCTGTTCAGGTGGAGTTTCTTTGAAATTGGTCACAGCACATCTAGTAATTAATCTTGGTATGATTTCCAAGATGCACAAAGCTGATTTTTGTATGTGTTTTGTATACTTGTCCATGCATGTCAGCACATTCTTTTTTTTTCCAGTGTTTCACCAATTCCTTTTGGCAGATGTGGTCTCGGACACTCCTTCCATAGTTTGTTTCTGGCTTTTTTGGCTAGTGGTCTTCTCAACCTCCTCATCATGTACACCACTCTAGATGGCTCCTATTCTGATGACCAGGGATGAATGAGGGTGTCTGGGTCAAAGTTATCTCCATTAGCCTTCTGATTTTATTTGTTCTTTCTTTTCTTGAGAACTTGTATTTCTTTATCTTCACTGGAAGATGACAGCATTTTCACCTCCTCTTCACTGGACTGCTCCTGTTGCTTTCCTTGACCAAGCTATTTGAGGATATTTTCTTCCATCTGTTTTATTTCATCCTTGACCTCTGTGCTATTCTCTTGCCACCTTTCCTTTTCTGCGGCATACTCAGAGGTGTTTGGCCATCATGTGCCCTGCAGGCTTTCTTTCTCCCCCTTTTTCTCTTCTATACTCGCCTGTACTTCTTATCTTATCCATGCTTTGGCAAAACGTTAATGAAGTCTACATGAGGGATAGATTCTGTGAACTATGTCTCAAAGTAGCAACTACGCTTTCTTCATAGTTTGTCTCATAGTGGACTAAAGCCTTTTTGGCTTACATTTGGTCCTATCTCTTCTCTGGAGCTGTGAGCAGTTTTATACACAATCAACCTCCACCCATTGAAGGTGCTGCCATGAATAGCCAGAGGGCCTCATTACAAGTTTCGTAATAATGGTGCCAGTAGCAATGTACTGGTACCCTTTCCGGACTGCCAAACTAAGAATTTTCTGGTAGAGGCACGGAACTCCTGGCAAGCCTGATCTGCCAGGAGTTCAGGGTCCTACTGGCAGTGTTTTCACTGAAGCACCGGCATCATTAGCAACGTTGGCAATGCTTCAGTGACTCCATGCCCATGAAGTGCTA
Source organism: Ambystoma mexicanum (assembly GCF_040938575.1). Taxonomy (NCBI): domain Eukaryota; kingdom Metazoa; phylum Chordata; class Amphibia; order Caudata; family Ambystomatidae; genus Ambystoma; species Ambystoma mexicanum. The sequence continues at coordinate 1,243,263,081 of NC_090930.1, read as the reverse complement.
TGTGCCTCTACAGGAATGGGGATTTACCATTTCCACCACCTGCCATAATATCCCGGTGGTACCGGGAAGTTAGGTGTTGTAAACAGTGTTATGGGGTTGCTGGTAACTCGCAGCCTACCGGCAGGTTTTACCAACAACTCTGTAATGCAGCGTAGAGTCTTGAAACAACTGCAGCACTAGAGCACTCCATTTGAGAGGCAATAGAAATGCTAGAGGAGTTCAGGGGGGAGGCTCATAAAGTGTGTACAGATATGCTGCTCCTATCTCCAGCAGTACCACTTGGATGAGCGAGAGGCCTTCCTGGGATCTTTTCTTTCTGCTGCAATACATCTGCCAGAAGTCTTCACCCACTTCATCCCGGGGTACTATTAGTGTCTTTATTTGGATGCAAAACACTCCTGCATTTCTCAACTGAAAAAAAAAGATGTCTGCCATAGAATGGAATATGAAGTCCGCTCACCTGTTCGATGGCAGCCATTTAAAACAGTAAAAAAAAATCTAATCAAAGGAGATAGCCACCATGGAACGCGGCAAGGGACTACATATAGTCTCTTCTCTCTTTCCATAGAGGCCATTAAAAAGATAGAAGAGAAAAACAAATAAAATGGCCAGCTATGGAAAGGGAGAAGGGAGTACATGTAGTCCCTTCTCTCTTTCCATGGCAGCCACTCACAGAACGACTACCAAGGGACATAGCAGTGAATGGTGCCTTGTCTGGATGCTATGGACCGGGTAAGGGCAAATGTTGTTTGTAACAATCTGATTTTCCCTTGCCAGGTACTAATTGTACTTTAAACTGTCTACTTGGATAACATTAGAAAAATATAAACATTCAATATATAGTGAAAAAGCAAAACTGTTACATGATACGATTACCTGTTATCATTGTAGCTTTCAAAGTGATTGGGCCTTAACGCGGCTATGGCTACATGCAGGTGAGGTGTTTCATTTCATTGATTTAGGCAATTGGTCAATAATTTAGGCAGAAATACGTCATTGCACTTGAGCGTACCGTCGCATACAGAAAACACATTCTGGTTAGATATATCGTGTAACTGCGGTTATACCCCTCAGCCAAGTACTTCATTCCTGTTTTCTGTCATTGTCTTTTGTCTATTGTTGGGTGAACTTCTTTTTAAACCTTCAGGTACTTTTAAAAGCAGTACTTTGATGTATCCATTCCTTTTTTACCTTTCCTCTTTCTATAGTTTTGTCTTGTGCTTTTTACTTAGACATTTGTTATTATTTTAGCTTGTTATTTTTTTATATTAAGTGACAGAGTCCTTTTTGTGTTGCATTTTTACAGCATTTATTTTTCCTTCACAGTCCTGCATTTCAAAATGACTACGACCTGCAGTGATGAAGAGGTGGTGTGGGTGGCTTCAGATTTACCACTATGGAAGAAGCAATGTGCACAAAAAAAAACATTTCTGACAATTGGCAATATTTCTGTGTAAAAAATCCAATACAGCAAAAAGGATATCAAGGAGGTTATGTACAATTTTTGTGGTACGGTTTTGCAGAGTGGACCTTCACACAAGCCATCGCAAAGCTTGGAAACATCCACATTAATTCAACATCTTGTCTGCATTCATTGGAATGAAGTGGATGAATCATTTAGGAAGGCTCCTGTGAAACATAAGATCAAAGCACATGGAGCAAGATCAGCACAGCAGTATTTATCTTCTGTGCTGCATACTTCCAACACAGTTACTATTTTCTGTCAACTAAAACTTAACCTCAGTCCATCATGCCTGCACCTGATCTTTCCAACTTTATTGTGAGTTGCAAAACCTGTGACGGCGTGATGGAAGTGGCTAGGTACATTTTAAGTGCACTAAATATAAATACCTTTTGTTATATGCATGAATCCTAGTATTTTTCTTCCCAGTTCCTACCTTTGCCTTATCTTCCAAAATGGTCCTTTTTGGGGCCAGCTTTTCAGTTATAAAAATAGACAATAAACACAAAAACTGTATATATGAATCAAAGACCTTTAATTGATCCTTTCAATGCAGTGTGTGTAGAAAAAAAGAACATATTCTTATGTATGTCATTATAGCTGCTGTTATCCCCTGTGGAAGACGTGGGTAAGCCCACCCCCAAGGATGTATTTATCCGTTCATGCATCCTTGGTAGCAGCGGCTATAAAACAATGTAAAAAAACAAACATATGTACATATATATGTGGGCAGTAGTCTTGTAAGGATTTATTTCAGGATACATTGAGTTTAGTTTGTGTAAACAATTACTCTAACAATTTAGTAAGGTTCTATTTATCAATAGTAGATATAAATGGAAACTGTTGTGATGTGCTTGGTTAGTCTGATGTGGTCTGTCATGTGATTTATGATGTCACCAGAGTGCCTGTGGAATGTTGATGCATGAGTGAGGGAATGCTATGATGAGAGTTCTACGCTGGGTCAGTTGAGCCTTCCCTCCCTGGGTGATTGGTGCCGGTGTCTGGTCTGTCCTGTCTTGGTCTTGGTCTTTCTATCTCCTTATTGCTTAAGTCTGAATTCTGAACTGTAACTGTAACATAAGAACTGAAGTAAACTTATCAAACAACCTAAAGCTGCCTGGACTGAGCTTTATTACAATGGCGACGAGGATTTCCTTAAAATCAAGAACCACATGCAGAGGAAGCTGATGAAACCAAGGAAACTAAGGAAAAAGCTGAGGATTGATGTGACCTGCTGCGGGGGGTGCAGGATGAATCAGGATCAGAAGATAACAGATGACACCGCCCCCATGAACCAAGTAAGCAAACCCATCATCCAGGGTGGACACGGGAGGAAGGGGCCATAAGTTCCATTAAGGATAAATGCAGCAGCCTAGGCCATGTCCAGGGAGTGCTGCGCCTTGGGACAGAAGCAGGAAGAGGCCCATGAGACAGGGGTAGCCCAGGAAGGAAGTGAACCTGGAAAGAGTCCTTTAAATAAGGGTGCCCCTGGGTGTATCAGTCGTATATACTGCCCTCTATAAATTGGGTATGCTGTGCCAGAAGAGACACTAGCCTATGTTAAGCGGGAAGGTCGGGCCCCGCCTGCAGGCTGCTCTGCCAACCCTGCAAGTGTCCCACCGATGGGAGCTGAAGTCCCTGCGCCCAGCGAGTGATGCTGGAGTCATCTGTGAGTGGGACCATGAAAAGCTGCAAGTTTCGGGTCGTTTATGCAGCTGCAGCCTCAGAATTGTGTTTAAAGTGACTGTTGTGGCTGTGTGTGCAAAAAATCGCTTGCAGAAGGTGAAGAGGGTCGAAAACGGTTTAGCAGCACCAACATATTCAGAGGAAACAGTTTGAAAAGCCATGTTGGGACGTGTCAAAGTTGGTATGCTTCACTACATAAGAGGAGCAATTTTCATGTGTGGCTGAAGAAGGTGTTTAAAAGTGCAAAAGAAGCATTTAATGAGCGGCTGGAGTGAGCACTTAAGAAAGCGCGATGTAGAGTCTAAGAGAAAAGGTTTTGCATTTGCGGCTGAAGTGAATGTTTTACACTGTCATAGGCGGCACCAGTGAACGACCGTTATTTCAGGGGACAGTGAAATAGTACCTTCATCATCGGTGGTGATTTCAAATGTCATGACGTAACGTTCCAGATGGGGGTATCGGCAAAACATCAGAACGCCACGTTCCCACGTTCTAAAGAGACCGTTTTGAAGATGCACCAGGACTAGGTGCGTAGGGTTAAAGAAAGGACCTTGCTTAGATCACGCAACGTGATGTTTCACGCTGCGTAATGCGGAAGTCAGAGTTCCGTAAAGGATTCAGAGTTTCTGTTTGAGGTTGAAGCAGCTCTCCAGTTTGGATTAATGCGGCGATAACCGTTGTGACAATGGAAGAATGCAGGCCGCTCTGCTCATTATGGGTGTCTGGTAGCTGCTGACGGTGACCCAATAAGTCCCAGGAATTCGCTTTGATGAGGATTTATGCAGTGCGCATGGGCTTAAAGGAGTAATTAATATTGCGGCTGGGTTTTTCTATCTCTAAAGGCTGTGAAGTGAAGAAGGCATCGTGGGACATTTGTCTTGTTTAAATAATGCAATGCTGTTGTTTATGATCCTCTATGTTCTGCAAATGAAAAAAAAATTTTTTTGCGGCAAGTGTGAGAGGAGGGTAAAATGTATTAGTGTCGTTGGGGTGATTGGTATGATTGGTGTGTAGAGATGTAATGTGTTAGGGATCTAACATGTTTCAAGCAATTGCAGGTAAATGGACATTTTCGTTGGCTAGTGAAGATGTAATGTATTAGAGAATTAACAAATTTCAAGCATTTGCAGGATTGTGGACATATCAAATTCTTTAACGTTTTAGTATGTTTTGTTTGCATATTTTAAGGCAATGCAAGGTGCTAATGCAACGCGGAGTTTATTTAAGAGTTAGGATTTAAGAGTATAAATATAAGACTCTCCTGTATGAGAGGAGGGTAAAATGTATTAGTGTCGTTGGGGTGATTGGTATGATTGGTGTGTAGAGATGTAATGTGTTAGGGATCTAACATGTTTCAAGCAATTGCAGGTAAATGGACATTTTCGTTGGCTAGTGAAGATGTAATGTATTAGAGAATTAACAAATTTCAAGCATTTGCAGGATTGTGGACATATCAAATTCTTTAACGTTTTAGTATGTTTTGTTTGCATATTTTAAGGCAATGCAAGGTGCTAATGCAACGCGGAGTTTATTTAAGAGTTAGGATTTAAGAGTATAAATATAAGACTCTCCTGTATGAATAATAGAGAAATGTAATTTACATGTTTTTTTTTAAAAATTGTGTGTACGCTAATTGCAAATCTATAGTGTTGATAATTGCTAAAAGAAAAGATGTTAATTGAGGATGTACAAATGTCATGTATATCCATGTACTTGGAAAGTATGGAAGTGAAGGCATGTCACTAGCATATTATCTAGAATGCGTATGGAAGTATAAAAGAATGAGTGGGTGCATCATTCAATTTTTTAACTAGAAGTTTTAGATACTAGGGAGGTAGCGCCTCCGTTGGTATTAACGGTAGTAAGTTCACTGTTTATATGGGTTTGGTTAGGTGGTAGCGCCACTTAGAAGTGCACTCTATCAGTGTTGTTTATTTAGCACTGTTTAGGTCATGGAGATTGCGTTTTGTGATGCAACTAAAGTGAGGTAGCGCCTCGGTAGGTTTTAAGTGTAAGTATGGGGATTCCTCAGGGTAGCGCCTTGTCAGGGATTTAGATTAGTGGTTAGTGAGAGTTGCACAAAAGGTAAATGGTACTGGAAAGTTTAGTGTCTTTGCTATAGCAGTAGTCTAGTGCTTTTGTTATGGCGGTAGTGCACTCTTTGGAGAATATGATTCTTATCCTAAAGGACAGCTTGTAGAAGTCAGGTAAGCGGGTTGCTGGTAGGGGATGCCCTCCAGTATATACTATGATAAAGTTGAAGATGCTGTTCGAGGTGATGAATCTCAGGGTGAGTTGTTTATCTTTAGGTGTTATGTGTTGATCCTGGCTATTTTATATGGTCAGGGTTTGATTATGGGACTGGATTGTACTGCCGTTGAGAAGAGTGTTAGAGTCAACCATATGTTTTTGATGGTCTTGGAGTTGACTGGCCAGCATCTCCAAGCTGTGTGAGGAGCTTTACACCATGATATGGTTAGGTTTGATTGATTGGCTTGATCCACCTATATATATATGTATATATATGTGCTTGTGTGTTTCTGAGGCATGCCTGTTGCTGGTTGTGAATCAGTGAGCTGTATAATTTTACTGAACCTCTCATCTGTCTATGGTGATTTCGTTGTCATCCTGATGACTAGTATTGCGTCGGGGTGACAAGTATGTGCTTCGGGGTGGCAGCCTGAAGGCTCGCCTGTGGCAGGGGCGAGCAGGAGGACCAAAGTTGTTTTATGTTGGTTATGGTATTGAGAGTTAGGTATAGCCTTGGATCTGGGCTGGTTTGTGTCTAGTGTGGGAGACTAGAGTCTGCCCGTGGCAGGGGTGGATGGGAGGTGATTAGTGCTGTTATTGATGGTGTTTAAGAATGATAGGCGGAGTTCTGGAATTGCATAGTTGTGGGTTTTTCATGTGAAACCTCCATTGCTCTTGGGTTTGGATGAGATGTGAGTCGTTCCTTTGTGAAAATGTCTGATAGGAGGGAGATGTGTTGTGAAGCTTTTGTTGCAAGTGTGTTTGGTAAGGGGGAAGATGTGTTGTGATGTGCTTGGTTAGTCTGATGTGGTCTGTCATGTGATTTATGATGTCACCAGAGTGCCTGTGGAATGTTGATGCATGAGTGAGGGAATGCTATGATGAGAGTTCTACGCTGGGTCAGTTGAGCCTTCCCTCCCTGGGTGATGGGTGCCGGTGTCTGGTCTGTCCTGTCTTGGTCTCGGTCTTTCTATCTCCTTATTGCTTAAGTCTGAATTCTAAACTGTAACTGTAACATAAGAACTGAAGTAAACTTATCAAACAACCTAAAGCTGCCTGGACTGAGCTTTATTACAGAAACACTTTAAAAAGTTAAGTAAATATGCAAACAAAGTTATTTAAGAACAGATTTGTTTGGTGAGAATGTGGTTGCAAAATTTATTTTTATTATACTTTCTACACATGATACATTGTTTTCATTATTCCAACTGTCTTGATTATTAATGTCAATTATGTATGGCATAACAAAACCCTTGAATTCAAGGAAAAAACTTCAGTTGCAGGGACATTAAGGTGAGTAATACACTGTCAAAATAAACTTGAAATTCAAGGAGTAAACTTTAGTTGCAGAGACGTTAAGGTGAGCAATACATTGTAAGAAAACCTTTGAAATTCAAGGGAAAAACCTTAGTAGCAGGGATGTTAAGGTGAGAACTTAATGCAACAAAACCTCTGAAATCCAGCTAAATCCACCTTAACTTCTCACCCCCTGTTGCGCAGCCTATGACCACAATGATAACAACAGTAACTGGCACTAAGCAAGGCCTTCAGCCATGGTCAGTGTGCATGTCCAAATATATTTTAACACATGAATGTGTACTAGTCCTGGCCTTCAGTTATGGACAGTGGTCTCACTGTATTTATTTATTTTATTTATTGCATTTATAATACACCCTGACCCTGAGGTATTACGGCGTAGTTACAGACATCTCACTAACATATATAAAGGAAAATCACAGTACATTTTGCAGTGTTGCATCATGTGATGCTGGAAATGCATTGGAGGGACAGGGCCTCCCTGTCCTTGTTCAGTAGTCTGTTTCATGTGTGTTCGGTATTGTTTTCTGCCCAGGAGTCCATGTGGCACTCCTGGCAGTGCAGATCTTCCTCTTTTTAGTTTGGTGTACAGAACCTTGGGATACTCTTATGGCACTGATGGTCGGGGGTACCACCCTGTACCCCTAGTGTATGTGTGGCCTACAGAGCAGGTTATGGGCTGGTGGCAGCTCCATGCTGAATTTGACAGGTGCTCTGAGCATCCATCATTTTGGGATACCCAGGCCCTGCCATTGGAATCAGTTGATTCCTGATAGGAGACAAGCCACAAAGACTGAGACAGCCCTGCCCGAAACTGGTACGAATGCAGTGTGGAGTGCTGAATGGCTGGGTCCCACTACACAATCCTTGTTTTGATTGTCTGAGAGGGAGGAGAATGGCCTGAATGCACTATGAGCCTGATTGGCTGTCTGCCTTCTGAATGCCCTTCTGGAAGATTGGTTGCCCGAGTGTGACCCAGCAGAGTGAATGAGACACCAAAAAGTATATCTGGGGACCTCTGACTGTTGGAAATTGTTCAGAAGCTGAATACGAAACTGATGCTTCATCTCGAAACTGAGCCCAAAGAAGAAGGTTGACTGCTGTTGCCTTCACCACAATCCGAAAACTACCGTGCCGTTAAAACTGATCCCAGAGAAGACCTGGCTAGGAAACTTCTTCCCGAGCTATGATAGACCATCGTGGACCGCTAACCTTTGCCGAAGCGCACTGGAAGTCAGCCTTCGAAAGACTGCCAACCGGAGATGGGGACGGCCGAGGAGAATGAAGAGAAGCACCGGACAGCCGTCCACCGTCGTCAACCACGGTTTTCAGGTTTTCTATAACCGCTGGAGGCCCATCAAAGCCTGGTTGCCCAGAAGCGGGAACCACTTGACGCTGAGCCGACGATGACCGGAGCCACAATGCTCCATTGATTAAGACACTTTGAATTCACTGACGCTCTCGCCAGCACCGACTACCACTTTGTCCCGATGGAAAAAGTCAAGGCGGTTGACGCGCCGAGGATATTTTGCCACTGGGTTTCCCGCCACCCAAAAACTACAAAGACACTGACTACCCAACGCCCTTGCTGGGCCAAAGTTCTTCAGTAACTCTTTGCAGCAATAAACTATCATCGTTGAGGTGCCCCGCATGCCTAATCTTTGTAGGACGTCCACAACCGATCATCGACGAGCAACACCAGGACCAAAGCTGCTGCCTCGATGCCTTTGTTCACCATTTCCTCATGGGATCTCGATGATCCGTGGCTCCTGCCTTAAACTGAGCTGCTCAAGAAGGATACGTTGATGACTCAACGTCCAACTCTGCTATGCCAGGTACATTGGGGCAGTAGAACCTTTTTAGACGGAAATAAGACTCATGTAAACAATATATGGACTGGGCTTGTATTATATTTTTATTTACAGGTTGCCCAGGTGGGGGATCCTCACACAGACTGTGTCTAGGTAACAGGGCGAGTATTCTGCCCATTGATTTACCCAACCTGCTTTCCTCCTATGTCTATTTTTGGTTCACTTTATTAACTGATTTGTATGACATTTGAACTGAGTACAGTTGATGCATTTTAATGGAATCAAAGAGTAATTGTGGTACCAAATAGAAACTGTATATATTTACCATTTTAGATTATCTTGAGTACAAAGTGTGTTATTGTGATTGTGTACATAACTTGAGCCTATTTATATAAAGAACTGTGTTTTCACTAGCATAGTGTGTGGACATTCCTTTGTGGGTGCTTGGGGACTACACTGTACTTAAGAACCAGCCTGCATCACCTCCTGTGAGCTTAAGTCTTGGTTTCTCATCACAGCTATCGAATAGAGAACCTTGGCTGGGGTGCTCTGTGCTTCTACGCTGCCATATAGGGAGCAGGAGTACAGGTACCCCCGTCCAGTCTTTACACATCATATGACAGGTAGCTGGGTACATAACAATAGTCTAGCATTCAATGGTAGATAGGGTGGGCGTAAGAGCTGATCCAGAGGCTATCTGGCCTTTTCTGTCTTTGGTGCCAGTGTGAGGGGGGGGGACATCAGGCTCAAATGTGTTGGATAGCCATGTTATGAGTGTCTTCTTGAAGCATTGGTGTGAGGGCTCAGTTCTGACATATAGTGGGAGTGAATTCCAGAGTGTAGGGGCCATTACTGGGAAGATACTTCCCCTTGCTCTATAGCATTTGAATCGTGGGATGAAGAGATGTGCATTATTATTGGATCTTAGTTTTCTGGTAGTTTTGTTGAAGGAGACAGTGTTGTTGATGTAAGTGGTGTCCTTTTGGTAATACATTTGTGGATGACACATGATGTTTTCAAAATTATTCTGGCTCTTCTGGTGGCGGAGATGTGATCCAATGACTGCTCGCAGCGCTTTATTTTGTAACAGTTGTAGTTTGTTTAGGTTGGCCTTTGAGGTGCCTAAAAGTAGCACGTTGCAATAATCTAGCTTTGATAAGATTTGAGCCCTGCCTAGCGTAGTACAGTTTTGTGGCGTTAGACATTTACTGCTTAATGCAATAAGTTTGGATGTGTAGGACGTGGATGATGACAGGGCACTTACATGTTTGGTCATTGTTAAGATTGCACCAAAGTAAACGCCAAAGGTTTTAACCTGCTTTAGGACTGGGATAGATGTTGCATAAATAGTGATTGTGGAGTAGTCTGAGTGGAGGGAGTTGATTTTGGCAGTGGAGCCCACTATAAGAATCTCTGTCTTTTCATCATTTAGGCAGAGGCTGTTGACGGCCATCTAGTTTTGAATTACGACATATATTGTGTATGCTTTCAGAGAGCAGAAAGGATGTGCCCTGCCCCACATGACAGAGTAACTGCATGTGTGGAGGAACATATATCTTTGATTGGATTCACTGGTACTTCCTTTGAAATCTCCATAGCCCCAAGAAGGGAAAACACCAAGGAAGCACATATAGCACCAGGACAATGCAAGAATAAATATGAACAGCCAGCATTGCATCAGACCCTTCTTGATTTGCCTTTCCAAGGCTGGGATGATGGCTCTGTGGGTTTGTATGTGTGTGCGCATGTGGAGTGTGCCTGTGTACATGTTGTGTTTGTCTTTATGAGTTCTGCCAACAGGTGTGCATGGCATGAGCGTGTTTCCATTTTAGTCTGTGTGTGCATGCCTAAGAAAAGGAGAGAAAGAGAGAGAGAGAATGTACGTGCGAGCATGTGAGTGTGTAAATATCAGTGAGTATTGTAGAAAGGTATAACAGAGAGACTCAGGTTCACACTACGAGCTCACTGTTCAAGCACCTACGGCCCAACAAACCCTCCCCCAGTATACAGATGGAGGACTCAGCCAAGGGCAAGTTAGAACTGTTGTTTGTTACACAAACAGACAGGTATCACACAGGACATTGAGAATCTCACGAAATCACAGCTCCTGAGCCCATGCTGGACAATTTTGTTCAGTTACTGCATCACAACATGGGGTTCTTTCCCAAAAACCTACAAGTGTACATGATTGGGTAATTGGGGCGGTAGTGTTGTAGATGGCACATATAGAGATTATTGCCTGGCCCTAGTGGCTTGTCTGACCCTTCCCCAAAAATGATCTATAACATTGTTGCATGGTTGTCGGATTAACATAGGTCCTTGCCCTCTGCCATCCACCCCTAGATGTGTGTTCCCTGATTGGCTGGAGCTGATCTCCCCAGGCCTGGGACCCAGCTCGGTTCCCAGTGCTCAGTTCACCTTCTCACGGTGATGTGAACAACTATGTGTTCCCTGTGTAGCCATCAGTATTACCACTTTGCCTTTGAGAGTGGCAGCAGGGTTGCAACATTGTTAAAGAATCCGTATTTCACTTTGTGTCTGTTTCACTGCAAATTGCTCCTCTTCCAACCGTGGTTGAATGACCATTGTCTGGCTTGGCTGCACCACGTTGTCAAGAAATGCAATATGGTGTTCTCTGGTCTGCAATTTGTGAGGATTGATGCTAGTATTTTGCAGATGGCTCCATGTCTCTGAACTTAGGAATGTGCTGCTCATCTCTGACCTTGGCTGTGAGCCTTGGCTTGATGCTTCATGCAGTCTAATTCAGCTTTTCTTCTGCTCTCGTCCTTAGGCCGTGGCCTCATGTAAGCCCACTACAGTTATACTATTGTTTCTATATATGTATACCATGTTATGTTTCTTATAGGTTAGTAATATTTGGCTCTTCCAGTTTCCTTATATGATCCTGTAGTTCAATATGGTTAGTTGCAATAAGCTTCTGCAAGCTTGTTCTGAATCTTTGTGTTGTCTTGCTTTCTGTGTTTCTGCATTTGGCTAATAAGAAAAATAATAAAGGCTTTCAACAGTATTTATATGTATATGTTCTCTCTCTACAGAACTGTGCAAGAATGTTCTTCATGTGTGCACATGTGTGTCAGTGTAACTTCGTGCACAGATTTTTGGTGATAGTCAATCAGATCCAGTGAGGCATTTGGATCCATGATCTGTGTTGTGGCACCTGTATCCATGAAGACGTAGATAAAGATAAAGGTTTGGTTTGCATGGTTGTCTAAGAGAATGCCTGTTTGCATATGTAGATGTCACTGGCCCTCCTGGTGACTGTCCAAACAGCGAGTTGCATCTTGCATTCTTGACTCTTCGGGCTGTCATGTTCATTGGGGTGCGAGGGGCATTCCAGGGACTCTCTCTTCAGTATGTGTGGGTCTTTTCTTGTGTGTGATATCTGTTTGATAGTGGTTTCTCTGTGCCAAGCACCCAATGACATGTGGTGGTTGGAATGCCTGTCTGTCAGGTACCTTGTTTCACCACAGAGCACAGATTTTCAGGGGGTGTTAGGGGAACCATAGAACTCTGTCATTCTGTTTGCACCAGCGCAATGGCAAATGCTGATATTCTGGGGGCATTCTACAGCCCAACTTGCATGGGACTTTCCTCCAATCAGGTGGCATTGCAGGGTGATTTTTGTGGATAATGTCATACTGGTATGACTGTTCCTAAATTGTACAAAAGATATTCTGGAGGCAATGTGAATTCATCATTGGACAATCATTTGGGTCAATGAAGAATCAGCATGATAATTATAGGGAGCAGCATGCAAGTGACATGACCTTGTGCAAAATGGTACGACCACTTTTTAAGATAATTTGAAACTTGAATGTGATATTCTTCATGTAGGGCAATGAGGAAATAAAATAAAAACAAAAAAACGGTCATTTCACGTTTATTGGGTTAATGTGAAACAACCAAGGTTATTTTGTAGGTCAAATGATAAAGCTTGACAATCAGATATAGGCATGGTAACGTGGAAACTGGGTGTGGTACATTGCACTATATTCTGGCACATGGCAATGCACTGTGGTATTTTCAAGCTGAAACCCCTGTCAGGCTGCCCTATCAAGCACAATACAATTAGTACAAACCTGAAATACCTGGGCAGCACACCCATTTAATCCAAAGCATATCCAGTTATTTAAACAACTCTCAGATATGTGTTCTGATGTGTGGTGAAATAACTAGAATAGGAACAACATATATCTTGACATAGACTTTCCTCACAAAACCTAGGCTGCAGTGACTTTCAAGGGAGTCTTCGGTGTTTCTCTCTCATGGATCCACCTAGGCTTCATAAGGGATATAGTACTTTTCCAAAGCATGCCATTTGTCCTATAAATGCACCTACTGCGCCCCCCCCCCCCCCGCCACAGTGTATATACAGGTGAGTCGAGCTGCATCCAGTGATGTAAAGGGGTCAGGCTACGGAGACCAACGTGTTGCAGACACTACTGACAGGTAACAAAGCTTTGAAGTAAAGATTGGAAATGTGTCAAGAGGCATTCACGTGGTGTCTACTATGTCTTACTTCTCTTTCAGCCAATCTATGAATGTGGCTATGTGTAAAGCTATGGCCAGATGTTTTCTGATCATTATCTCTCTGAAATAAGAATATAGTCCATTGTAATCCTCATATCCTCCCCTGCAGGCACCGCTGGCCTTTGTAGCAAGGATGATGTTGGTTTGGTATACATGTGTTTAAGGGATATTCAGGAGTGACACGCTTGTGTTAGGCTGACATTTGTTAGGGATGCGCAACATACGCATAAACAATAAACACATACTTTTCGACAAAGTTCACGGCAATACTGGCACAGAAAACAATGGAATCATAGGGCAGACGTTCTGTTAACAGCTAGGGGAGATTACCATGTTTCATATTACTCAAGTTACCACAACAATGATAACCTATCACGTGTATTTAATACCAAGTATGACTGATGCCTTGTTGCTATATTTTGGTTGCCTTAAGAAAACGCTGAGGATTTTAATTTCAAAGACAAAGAGTCAATACGCGTGTAGTTTGTTTAGTCTTTTATTTATTTAGTTATAATGATAGATTGTTGAATGAAATATCCAGGCACATTGTAAGTGAGCAGTGTATATAACAGACAACCAGGATATCGCTAGAAAAGCCTGAAGAGAAGACCCAACGTTTCTGTATGCAGCGGTGCAGTTTCCGCTGTGGGCAGAAGTGTGGGCAATGTTATTGATTGTATAACACATATTTTTAATATAGTGCATTTTCTAAATACTCTGCTCGCATGTAAGCTGTCACCATCTACTGAAACAACACCAGTAAAATACATTAAACATTTAAAATGTACATGCAGCAATCCATCATCACGTAAAATACCTTAGGGTTTCCGTCACACATGATTTCCGGGCTATGGGCTGCTGCTTATTTGTCGTGTGCTGCGTGTTTGCTATGCACAAATGAACAGAATCAATGCATTTAAATTTGAGCTGCATAGGTTCTGGCTAAAACGAGTGTGCTTTGGGTCATCAGTACAAGGACGAAACATGATTATTTTTAGGATTTGTTAAGCTATTTAGTCTTACTGCTATTAACGACTGATGGTGTACCTGCACTGTACACAATGTTAAGATGTTAAATAAAAAAGATACACATTCTAGTTAGCACATCTTTAACAACCCATATGGGGAATTATTGTCAATCACAAAGGTGGTCAAATTTACTTAGGTTAGGAATTATGAATCATCAGCTATATTGTTATGGGTCGTTATGGAAATTGATTATTAATTGCATTATACTGTTACATGGCATTCAAGTAAAATAATAGAGAAAACTATGTGACTGGGCTTGCAACCTGTGGCCTGCTGCAGCTATGCCTTTGTCAATCAAACTATTTTACAGGGATCAGATGCTTACACCAGTTCATGAACTCTTTCTTTTGTCTATCTGAGGTAGACACTATAGATCTACAGATAACCCCCACACCACATTGACACAAGCGATCAATTGCAAGTATAGAAGAAATCCAACTCTGGACATGAATCTTGGGTGAGGCTAGTTTGGTCCATCTTTAATATCAGCACTGCAGGGTGAACACACAGACGGAGGGTACACACGCCACAAGCAATGCCAAAGCTGTGTTACCCCCACCCTACAACAACATATATAGGTGTTTAAGTGCATAGACTCTTACGCAGTAAAGGGACGATTTTATGACTTAACAATCGAGGAATTCAATTCCCCCAATTAATGCAATGGACTTAGAAGAGCATGTTTGCCCACCTCCTCATATAAGATCATGTTTGACCCGTTTAAGTGATATCAACAAAGATGTCTAGAAATAATTATGTTAATCACTATTCATTTGAAGCAGTTCCTGTTAGTGCATAAATACACTCCTAGCAGAGTGAGGTTACAAAATCACATGACGAGGCCGCCGAAAGCAAGCATGTGAGGTACAATTACTGGACACATGGGGCCTCATTACAACCCTGGCGTTAAGGGGTTAACGGCGCCGTAAAAGGCTGCAGCGCCGTTAAACCCTTAACGCCAGATTCACACTTTAACGCCTGCTTTTTGCAGGCGTTAAAGTCCATCCCGCTAAGGGTACCTTGGTGCTAATTACGGCACCGTAATTTACGGTGCCGTAATTAGCGCATTCCCCATTCCCATTGAGCCCTATGGGCCAAAAATGGGAATAGGGAAGGGGCCATGGTGAATGGGGATTTACCGCCCCGCCAACCTTGGAATGGCGGAATCCGGCATGGACCATGGTGCTAGTAGCACCATGGTCCAACGCCAGGGTTGTAATGAGGCCCATAATCTTGATCATCCCATTACAAGAGACATAAGTAATTGTAAGGCAATGCTACATACTTCAGACAGACTACGGATGCTTCCCCACAAGCAGCCTCTATTTTTACCTATAATAAGAAGTCCACTTAAAACCTGGGCTCGGAAAAGAAATGATCCAGGTGAATGAAGACTCTGATATTCAATTAAACTATCAATAGCTAATTAAATATATAGGCAATATATTCTCTCGTAGTACAGTTAGTTAATGTTCCCAATATGCCTCTTGTTTTAAAGATGATGACTATAGGTTTATGGAACTTTGATGTATATAACATGCTACTGAAGAAGGGTGTTTACCCGAAATGCATAGAGATCTGAATCCAACTTTGGATGAAATTATTGTTTTGAATACATTTTTGGTGTATTTAACATTTGTGCTTTATGTAACTTTTTTCTTGTAAAAAAAACATATTGATATTGTTGTTAACCATTGACTGTTCTCAGAATAGTGGTGTGCAGGTGGCACGTTAGTCCTGAAGGCTAGGACTCTTATTTCCTTCATTTTAAACTAGTCAGCCTTGTGCCAAGGTTACTCCCCTGCACCCTACATTTTGCCTACACTGACTAATTCTGACTGTATAAATCACTCTTAAACTGGTGTGCACCTTTAGTCACCCAAATACCTTGATTAGTGTAACAGAGAGTTCCTGTAATAGAAAAAGACACATATATTAAAGAGGTTTCTTATGACGCTGATCTGAAGGAAAAACATTTGCATGGCCTGAGGAACCCATCTTTGAAGAGCAGTCATGTAGACACAAACCCCAGGTTTTTGGGAATAGCTGGGTTCTAAATCAGGTTACTGCAGTGCTCCCTTAACTTGCAAACCTCTCAAATGCACATCAAAACATTGTATAGTCAATGGAGGAGCCGTGAGCATGCACATAGGGTGCCGAGTCAAAATCCTATGGGGTGTCCAACCATGCTTTTATTTTGATTATTTTGTTTAGGCAGACAAAAAAACAATGGTAGGACTTCAAATCATCTAATGCCAGCCTTTTTTACATACTTTTGAATAACTGCTTCTGTATATATATATATATATATATATATATATATATATATATATATATATATATATATATATATATATATATATATATATATACACACACACACACACACACTAGTGAAAAAGCCTGTGCGTAAAGGAAGGCATTTTCAAAGTGTAAACACATATAATGTCAAATCAAGTTTAAAATGTAGAGATGATGAATATTATTGATATACATACCAAGAATTGTTACAATAAATAATTGCATAATACATAAGTACATTGAACAAAAGTAATTTATTTTGTTAGATGAAAGTGCGCTTAATCAAAATAATTTCTGTATGTTTTTTTTAAATGTATATATTTTCTTAGTGCATGCAACTTGAAGTATGCTGTTAAAGTGGTATCACTGTCTTTGGGCCTTTTCAGCAGCTAATTGTATGTTATCATTGTTGAAATACACATTTTGTTTGCCTGAAATATGAACTTGAAGTTGTATTGCTGAATGCATAAGGCATCAGCTCCCTCTAGAGCTGATATAGTTGAAATACAAATTTTGTTCACCTGCAAGATGAACTTCAAATCTTATTGTTATATGCATGAGGCAACAGCGCACTCTAGCAGTGATAATGGGGAAAGCAGGCAGGACAGCTTCCTACAAACATACATCTGGATTTTTATTATATAGTATGATGATTATAGGGTGGCGGTCGCCACCCTATAGTTAAGGATAGTCGGACTCCCATAGCAACCTCAAAACATTCTATTGCTAATAACTTTTGACTTGTGTGATGGATGGGGTTAAAATTATGAAGTTAATTGGTGGGCGGCGGGGAGGGCCCTACGCGTCCCTAGATTGCAAAGTTTGGTAAAGATTTGTTGAGAAATAATGTTACTGAGAATACAAAATGAAAATGAATGTGGCCTGCTTCCCATTAATTTTCTCATGGACAAAGAGTGATTTGTTGCTTGACTGCACATCCCAAACTGCTGGATGGATTTGGACCAGGTCCAAAACAACTTGGGCACAAAGCATTTATTGGATGACTTTTTGTGGTTTGAGGTTATTACGTGCAGTAGTTTTTCAAATATTTGATGGAGAACGGGATGCCCCCTTCTCAAAAATAGCTATATCTTGGTTAAATTGCCAAAAGCAAGAGGTTTTAGAAATGAAACAGCCGCCATCTTTTTTTTCTTACTCAATGAGTGAGATATCCGCGGCAATACCAAAGGATATCGGAAAATGAAAAGCATGAAAAAAGCTATTTGCAGGTCAAAATACAAGAAAATTGTATCATTCTCGAGGTGGGGGTGGCTAGAGGACACCAAGTGAAATTTGGAAGTTGGAGGGGGTCTAGCGGCTGAGTTTGCAACACAAAGCTTTCTGTAGCCTCAGCTGTAGCCACAAATAGCCGCCATTTGAAATGAAACTGTGTCATTTAAACTTGCTATGTGGGGAGCATTCAGTGAGTGGCAGGGACACTTAGTGAGGGCTGGGGGGGCAGGAAGGCATTTTGTTTGCACGCTTGTTTTTTCTGATAACGCAGTTATAAAAGACAAAAAAAACTATAGAAGCGAATTTGGAACTACACATACCCTCGGCTATCTGTAAAGATACGTTTACAGCTATAGCGACATCGGGGGTAAAAAATCAATGGCCCTGGCCATTTACTCAATAGGCATTAGGGACTCTTATCCCTGACTCTGTCTAGATGGGATGAAGCTTCTGACTCCCTTAGAGTATGTTTTTGAATACTTTAGAGCTAGCATTTATATTTAAGTATTTAACTTTTGTGTACATAGGTGACTGAGGGTAAAGTTTTATTTGATTGCACTGGTTCTAAACTTTCAGTGCAACTTTTCAATGAAGTATGTCCGTATCAGTGTAATTAATTGCGAATAAAGTATACTGTCTAGGTCATTATATATTTTCTTTTTACAGACTGAAAAGTG
The DNA here is from genome assembly GCF_040938575.1 of Ambystoma mexicanum. Classification (NCBI taxonomy): domain Eukaryota; kingdom Metazoa; phylum Chordata; class Amphibia; order Caudata; family Ambystomatidae; genus Ambystoma; species Ambystoma mexicanum. The sequence continues at coordinate 1,243,244,764 of NC_090930.1, read as the reverse complement.
TGTATGATAACCTAATTACTGTGGACATGGCTAGTGACTGTAGCCATGCACGTATTACTGCAGACATGGCTAGTGTTTGTATCCCTGTGCATATACATTTTGTGCATTCACCCAATGTCCCCTCATCCTTACTACCTGAACCATGCACTATTCTTGCTGACTCTTTATTCACTGTATTGTTACCCAACTGTGACTTTCCCTCATGTACTCAGCCTATTTACAGCTTTGGTATTACTATTGTACCCCTCCTATGTCTTTGTCTATCTATACACTCTTTCTACACTATCTAAACTCTTATGTAGCCCACCTCCACGGAAGTCTAAGATGGGATATTGGATGGCTCCTGGTGTAGTTTCTTCTGACACAGCTTGCATTGTGTGTTTCATTTTCTTTAAGAGAGTGGTGCTACTGTACGACAGTGCACCATACTCTCACTCTTTATATCCAACCCATTCTATCTCCTCTTTGTGAACTCCAGCAACACTACCCTAGTTTCAGTTCTCCCACCCTTTGTATTTCCAGTCCCTGTACTCTCACCCACCCTAATGCATTCTGTGTACCCGTACCAATTTGGTATATCTCCAGCCACTATACCCCCACCCATTTACCTTATTGATTTGTTAGTGTTAGATTTTTTGGCCAATGATCCAATGACTACTGTATGCGAAGAGAACAACAGTGTTCACTCACAAAAGTTGTATCGAACATAGTGCTTATGATGCACTACATATGAGAGTCAAAAAATGTAAATGTGTGTACATCTAACTAATTGTATTTTATAACATGGGTTCTCTAACTAATTATGTTTCTTTTTTTTTAGACAGAAGACGTGAAATTATACATTTTTCATCATCTGTTTATGTGTCCATACATAATATGAAATATTCTCATTTTACCCAAGTTTGAGTACCCCTACTCACTCATCTCGTTTACAGTCTACGTACATTGTATACACTCTATGTACATCTTGTATATTTCTATGCTGGTCATCTCAACCCTGTTTAACTCTATTCATCCTATTGCCACAGAATCTATTCATGATACTGCACTGTACGCCCATCATCTGTTTACAAAAATGTAACTTACAGTGAGTACTGAATACACACTTATACATATGTAAATATATATATTTTTTAATAAATACTAATCCATAACGCAGCTACAAAACCGGGCAATTATATGTCAGCATTTTCCACGTGGCTAATATCAGCAACCACTGGCGTGCATATGCGTGGCTGCGTATGAACCTGTCATTGCGCAGCACACATATTCACGGCTATATTGGCCACTGATTTTTTTTTCTTCAGTATGGCTCTACAATCTCATGAGCTGTCTTAAGTGATTCTCTGATTTCTAGCTTGGAGGTCAGCTCATTACAAAATGTATCCTTTTATTCTGGCTCTGTCACCACCGGACTTCATACTTTGCAGGTAACGCTAAATGTTATCATGCATTTGCTGTCATGGTTGTACCAAATGTTATCCTCTACACATTACAACAATAAGCATGCCACACAATAACCAGCCATGCACAGCTGTTCGTTATTCTGTAATACACATTATTGATTGTCTGCTGATCATACTAAAAATACACAAAAATGTGCGATCATTGGGCATATGTAACAATGAACACAAACTGAGAAGAAAGAAGCATATTCCAGCCTATCTCCCTTTAAAGTTTCACAATCCAATCTGTCAACAATGATGCAGTGCATGTTTGTCAATAGCAATTTCAGAACATTTTCCTGCCTTCCCTCACCCAAACAAAAGGCTCTCCTGCATGAGCAGCAAAGCAGGCATCACACATTTTTTTTTATAACAGCCTTGAGATATAAATGTTGCAGTTACAGCTTTTTTGCAAGCAGCAAGCACTGCATAGGAAATGCATTTGCTCTCCAGCAAGCGAAGAACAAAGGGGTTTTCCTGATGCTTAATTTGACTGCTTGCTAACGAGTGCAAAATGATCTAAAACATGTGTAAAAATATCTCTTCATTTGTCACTTTATGCTTACCAACTGTTGAATGTCAGTTTGTCAGCATGGCAGAGCACATGCCGACTCTTCCCCCAGGACTCAGCCAAGGAACATTCGACCCCTCCTGGACACTCCAGTATTTCAGTACACACATAATCACTCATAAAAGCCTTGGATCACAGCATCATTTTCCGTTTTCCACTCTCTCTTGATCCCCAGCCTCGATTGCCTCCTCCTTACTTATGGCATCCTACATAAATTATATCATAATTCAGCCCAGGCTGTGATGTCATCCATCAATCAAACGTGTGCCTGGAGCGCACTTGCTTTGATTTTCCAAAAGCTAACACTTGCTCCTTCCCTGTCACCTTCATACAGGGATCAGTTAAATGACTTTGGATGGCTAGTTGAAACATTTCCCTTCCAGTTTCCTGTGCTGCCACCTCATACACAATGGACTGTTTTAAACAGAATGATTTCTGCAAATTCTTCACGCACCCTTCATGTCCACACTGTAAAACAGTTTTAATTCATGCCTTTTAATTTTCTAAGCAACATCGCAGAATCTGTCTACAGTCTGTATCCACAAACCCAGTTTGCACCCTATGTTTGAACCATTAGTTTGCACCATTTACTATGGTCTAAGCTGTCCCGTTCCAGTCACTAATTATCTATGTGGGTTAGGGAGTTATAGGTTAACGATTAGTGTGTTAAGGGATTAGTGTTAATATATTAGTCCCTACACTAAATCTACACTTTGCCTATGCTATGCTGTGTAGTGCTAAATCCCAAGTCACCCCTTCTTTGGTTTGTATGATGTCTCATCAATATCGCATCAGTGCTAAGACACACACACACACACTGTATGCAATATTTTATACACAGGCATACCACCCCTTCTATAGGAGTCTGAGCTGTAAACACAATTCTTGACCTTGTTAAAATGTGCACATCTTGTTCCTCTTACAGCTTTGAGAGCGGGTAACTCCCTTCTTTTTTGCAAGCAGGATGCTTTGCATAGAAATGCATTTGCTCTCCAGCGAGTGAAGAACAAAGGTGTTACCACGGCTAAACACCTGTGTTACCACAGCTAAATACAGGCCAATGGTGTGTTGCATGATTTCTCTTGTTGCATAGCTGCAGCTACCCAACCTTTTGATAAAACTGCATCACAGAAACAACAAATGTTATAGGGGGAATGGGAGAGGGCAGGGGAGGCAAGGAGGACATTAGGGTAGTGGGGGGCTGGCAGAGAAGCACTTGGTGAGGGCTTGGGAGTGAAAATTATTTTATTTTACACAATTTTTCCCGGATTACTGTGGGTATACATAAAACAGCACCCCTGGGTGTTTCTATACCTGTGGGTGTACAGCGTGTGGGTGGTTGCCTGTAGGCACGTTAACGTGTCTCGTCAGTTGATTGGCTGCTGTTCTACAAATGGCTATATGAATAGCCACTTTTGTTGAGCCATACATTTTCTGTGCAATAATGATTGTTATGTGGATGTTACACCATACAAGTTTACTTGTATTTCTGATTGTATTTCCTCAGGTTTACCATTGTCTTGTTTCAACTTTTAAAGGTTGGCAAGTTTTATTTTTGAGCTAGTGAAAAATGTGCATGTATCCGCAGCTACAAGACAGTGGGGGTCATTACGACCCTGGCGTTAAGGGTTTAACGGTGCTGTAAAAGGTGTCGGCGCCGTTAAACCCTTAATGCCTGATTACGAGGTCCCTTTGCGGGACCTCGGTGCTAATTACGGTACCATACTTAGTGCCTTCCCCAGTCCCATTGAGCCCTATGGGGCGAAAATGGGAATGGGGAAGGGCCATGGTGAAATGGGGAAATACCGCCCCGCCAACCTTGGAATGGGGCAGTATTTCCCCATTCCACCATGGCGGACTCGTTACAACACCGGCACCAACCATGGTGCTAATAGCGCCATGTTTTAGCGCTGCGGTTGTAATGAGGGACAGTGTTACTAGCTGCATTTCAATAGCCACAGCTATCAAAGACAGTTGTAGGGAAACAACAGTTTTCTATGTGTTTCACATTTGTATTTGGTTGGTGTTACTGTTCTACTTGTGTACATGTCTGTGATAGGTTGTAGTGGAAATGTGTCGGCCATGTTAGTACTTTGCTTATTACATAGTCCTCTTTTTGTTTTATTGGCTTTGGAAAGTATAAAAGCCACCATAGTGTGCACTTTTACCATTTTGATTGCTGAACTCACACTGTACACATGCCGAATATGTAGCTAATGTTGAAGTGTCAGTAAATATTTACATACTTAAACGTTTATTTGCAGTGTTGTGTCAGCTATTTTAACCACTGCTATCAGATGGCACATATTGCCACTATTTTCCATATGCTCAGATTAAGTTGCAATTTATTGAACCATTAAAGTGTATAGAAACTGCATTTGTTTTAACTTTTTGCATTAGAAAAATGTTAGTGCTGCTCATACACCCATTCATTGTCAGTGTTTTACTGAGATGCTAGAAACTATAACCATCTCTGTTGATACACCTATGCATTATTTTTGTTAGATTCTAATACTCTTATAAAAAGGATCCCTAAAATATAGCATTGTTTTTCTAAATATAAAGATGCATCATTTTATTAGGACTGCTATCAGATTACATGTAGTGCTAGCACAGTACAGCTGCTCTTACCAAGTTCTACATATCAGTATTGTAGGAATGTTTTTGTATTGCTTTGTCATTATTTGCAATTAAGGAACAAATGGTGAGGCTTTTAATTATTGATGTATTTTTTTTACTTTCATTAACATGATGCCTACAAAAAATATTTTTAAATCAACAGCATTTATATGCAACTATTTCCCTTATTGTATGCAGGTTACTGAGGGTAAAGGTTTATTTTCTTGTTCTTGTTCTAAACTTTCACTGCACCGCCAGCATGAAGTACCTCCAGCTGTCTGCAGTTTTCTCTAAAACAGAATATTTGATGGCCCAATGCGTAGTTTCTTGCAAGTCCATCCAAGTTACATTGTTATTCTTGTCAACTATACCTCATTGAATGAGAACATTCAAGTAATCCAGCTCATGGGACATACTGCAGATTAATATGAATGAACAAACTTTACTGTTTTTTCAATCCCCATGGTTTTTTCCCCCCCGGCAACCGAAAGCTGCTCGGAATTTAAGACAAGTGTTTGTATTTTGTATTGCTCATGGGACATTCTGTACTCATCGTTAACATCATCCCAATCTACTCTTACCATGTGTTGGAAGAACATGGATCTCTGCAAACCCTGAGATGGGACCTTGTATCGCTCCTGGTGTAGTTTCTTCCAACACAACTTGCATTTTACATTTTAACTTTCTTTAAAATAATGATAGTCTTGTACCTTGAAATATCTCTTACACTCTACACATTTAAAAATGTAACATATACAGATGACTGAATACATATATATGTATATTCACTGCAAAAAAAACTTTGTTGAGTGGATGTTATGGTTAAGTTGCCCTAACAAAAACCTGCACACTTCACTAAAAAAAAACTTTCCTCCTCCTCTTTATGCTTCAAATGAAAACCGAAAACCCCCTGAAATTCGCCAGTTATGGTAAAGTCAGACCCCCACCCTGCCACCAGACCTGTGCACTGCTAACACTAACACTCAGACCATGAAAGATGTCATCTCAAATGTAAATGCTGACATCAATGATGACATCACTCGTTTAGCCCCTTACTTTTTCGTCCCTGCCATAAATATATATGTGCATTCAGTAAAAATAAATTCACTAAAGGAATGTTAGACTTCACAGTGCAACCAAACACCACTGCACATTCCCCCATTATAGTAAGCTAAGCAACCATAACTCGCATCATCTATGTGCATTGCTAAGACTAACACCCAGGACATCAAAGATGACACCACAAATATCATTGATGACATCACAACGAGATAATACATGTTCATAGAACACACCAGATGTCCGGAATGGGTGTAAATGAGGAAAATGGGAGTGTGTGAAGGACAGTATACCGGTCCGTATCGGGCGCAGCCAAAATGGTGACGTCTGTAGCACAGGCACGGTGGCCGGCAAGTTCGTAGGCAAACAAAATGGAGTTGTCCTACGGGCACTGGAACTGTCCGTACAGTGAACATAGCATGCGTGCACATGCGCAGTAGAAACATAAGTATTGCGAACATCGCGCCTGTTCCTAACTGCCTGTCTCACTTGTGTCGCACTTTGAAGTAGTTTGAGAACCCGAACACTGTCCGTAGGACACTTGTGCGCATGTGCACGTTTGATTCTTTGCATTTGCTGTCCAAGGGACTTTCATTACTGGGGCGGATGTGTTGAGGACGTCATAATGTGACCGCACCTATGCTGAGCATGCAGACTAATTTCCGCGGTTGGTGTGCTTTCGCAACAATACAAATGAACTTGTAGACACAAGGCAAAGTATTGTAGAGTGTAAAAATGTAATTATACACATCCCAAACAATAGGCCACCTCAGGACTTGCTGTGTGAAATTTGGGTACCGCTTTGTAGGGATGAAGACGGTCACGAGGCACACCCCTGCACCCCTACAAAAGGCCACACCCCCCAGCGCATCTTCATTGTCCTTCTAGCTATAGCAGATTGAGTTGTGTTGCCTTTACTGCTGTAGTGACCAAAAGGAAACTAATCGGTATGGCTTCCATGGGTGCTGTTGGATCCTTAGCCTCTGCACCACCCCCAAACCTGCCACCACCACCACCACCTCACCAAGGGCCTGCAGAGAGATATATGGGTGAGGATGTAGAGATCGAGGAAGAAGAGGAGAAAGAGAATGAAGTGGAGGAATTCTGCACTAGGAGCACTCGGCGGGAGTCGTGGGTGTGGTGGTTGTTTTCCATTTATGGGAAAGTACCAAAAGCATGTGCAAACCTGGTGAAGTGTAACTAGTGCAAGGTGCTGTTGAGTCGCGGGAGATTTGAAGCGTACAGTTTTGGTACGACAACCATGAAGCAACACCTCACTTCGTTCCACACTGCAGAGATTCGCAAGGTGGTGCCATGTGAAGAGCGTAGTCGTTTGAATTCCTCCACAGCATCCTCGGTTTCTGATCCTCCCACCACAAGAGACACTCCTGTGGGGGAGCGTCTCCCTCCAGCTGCCTCACAAGCCATCGCAATGCTGTTGACCCTTACCTTTCAAAGGTGACAGTAGTCTGCATGTAGTATGATGCAGTACTCTGCACGGGGGAGAGTTTTCGAAGTGTTTTGAGGCTGCAGTCACCGAGCACCGGAAGATCTGCTCCTTACCCAAATAAAGCTCACCCTAAATCTTTCTCTGTTCAGTTGCCCTTTTTTATCCCTGTGGCTGGTGTCCCTTCCTTACCCTCCTTTCGCCTCTTCTCCTAGTGTGCCATGTGCTGTTAAGCAATGAACGTAAAAACAACAAAAATTACAAAAAAGGATCTTTTCAGAGCCGCCTTTCTCATTATAACAATAGAACTATGAAGTGACGGCCGTAGACCCCTGCGGAGTTCTGAAAAAGTTTGCAGACAGTCGTAGAGGAAAAAGGAGAGCGTGCAAGCAGAGCAAACGCAATAAAGTGTACGTTCGGAGTAAGTAGCAGCTCTGAAAAGAGCCTTTCGGTGGTGTGTTGTGTGGGTCAAAAACAGTGGATTGGGGAAAACAGATTGTCAGATAGGTTAGTGTGATTGCAAAAGAGGTCACAATTAATTTTGTACATTGCAAAGAAAAATCTGAATGCCAGCATATGTGAGGTGGACTCCATCTCTGCGAAAAATGAAAGTGCTGTGAAACAAAACGTTTTCATTGTGGACATGCCAACATCTCTTAAAAATGCACACACAGACTTATTCACAATGCGTCTCGCTTTCTCCATTTGTGGACCAAACGCAGAAGAACACAGCCATATTTGTCTTTGGGCAATACGGGAAAAAAGTATTTGACAATTTGGAAACATGTCCATGAGCTTCGCGAGTCCTTCCTTCATTGCAAATTGCAATGAAATTCCAGATACATTGCCTAAACTGTTTCCTCCACAATGAATGATCAGTATATCTGGAGGACACTCGGTCAGTAAAGTAACACAAAGAGGTACCAAGTCCAGCCATCTCATGTCACGCACGCCATGCCAGTGCACTTCCTCATACGGAAATTTGATATTCATAGATAAACTGCAGCTTTCTGCATGCACCTTCAAACAATGTATCCATGAGTCTCCCAAAATCCAGATAATCTGTTTTCGAGGATGGAAAGCCATGGCTGTGTGGTCTCCTGTGAGGGAGAAGATGGTCTTACTAAAGTACGTTGGTCAGAACACACCTACTGAACTTTATGGACCAATCCCCAGCTCCGCTCATTCTCATTTACATGCGGCTCCACCCTTTATTCCCCGGTGGTGATATGTGCTGGCTGCTAACTACCGCCATGTTCACGGACATGTATAGGATCAGAGCGTGACGACGGTACATTAAAGTACTATTCCCCTTTTTCCCCTTTAAGGTAGGCTCTGAAAAGAGCTGTTTTTTTTTTTTTTTTTGGCCAGATACCGTAAAGACATCTGGTATTTTATGTATTTTTTGTATTTTTTGTCCTTGCTTTACTCTTGCAAACATTACAGAAGCTTCTCTAAAGCAAGCCTTACGTTCCAAAAGGACTTCGCATTTCCCAAACAAGATAGCGCAACACCATCTCCTTCAAAGTAATGCGCATTGCTTAGAGCAATGTTATTGTGGCTACAAAAAAACATACCAACTCGTAGCATGAATGCATGCATGCCGCGATTGATGATACACCTCCCGATGCTTTGATCTGGACAGAAAACAGAAGTGTTGTTCCATTGTACTCTCGGGAGTAAAGCAGAAAAACTTATTTCGTTGTTGGGAATATGGTCATGAGTGCTTCAACCAACTGTGCCAAATCTGCCAACAAAGTACGTGAAGTCAGGTATCCCAAATGGCAAGCACCGTAGTGCAAAATTACCACATAAGGAGTGGTCATTCTACGCATGTCTCTACAAACTTGCAGAATTGCTGCAGCATTGGCATCAGTGTTAGCACTCCACACCACCTCCACTCCTTGCACATCGAAATGGTGTGCCACATGCCTACTCTTGGCATAGTGTTGTAAGCCTTGCACAAAAATGTCTTCAAGCATCAAAACCCTGACCCTCTCCAGTGTGCACATCGTCTTTCCACACAAAAGAGTAATGTGAACATCTGATTGGCTGATGCCTACAGTCGCCTTTCCATGCAGGATTTGCTGTAGAAACCCGTATGTGACACGCCCTACCAGCGGACAAGTGTTGCCTACGTGCCGCACGTAGCTCTTACCCAGTCCTCCCACCCTTTCTACAGCAGTACCAAAGCGAGTCCCTCATTGGACACAACTAAGTGGTGGCACAATCATCCACCAAGCACATAGAACATCGCTAATTTTAACTCCGTCATCAACATTGCGCACTTCAAAATGACTGTCGATGATTCTGAATGGAAGTCGCATACCATTGCAAAGCACCTACTTCACAAGCTACTGTGCAAGGATTGCGAATTTCTACGTACACTTCCATACATGTCACATGCATCAGTATAGAGTACAGGTATGTATATTTTAATCAGAGAACATGTGGAAGCCTTATGATTTAAATTAGACAAAATAATGCCGCTAAATGTCCATGTACATAACAACGCTCCCCCTTTAAAGTGAAAGATTGACGATTTGTCATTCACAAATCGCACGACTGCTTACTGTCTTCCGCATAACCTGTACATACGTCGCAAGCATGCCTATTTAGGGCAGACCTCAATTTTGTATGTGAAAATGTCGGAGTTATGTACTCTGTACGGCCTACAGTAATGCTACTTGCAATGTGATTGTATGAGAATAGTAAGCGTTCCCGATTGTAGTGCTGAGGGTCTCCCGATTGATTTTTCAAAATTGTGCTTTTCATTAACAAGTACAAAATGTTTCCCCATCTAGTACTTTGCCCAATCACTTACAAACCTCTCTCCTATGCATAGTACACTTTGCAAAGAACAAGGCATTTCCATACTCTTAAAAGATTTAGTTATTTTGAAGGACTTTCAAGTACACTATTGCAAGTACTATGCAAAGACTGCACAGAGTGAAGTGAAATGTGCACGTGCACTGGGTTGAAATATGAAAGTTCAATCCTCTGACGAAAGAAGCACAAGTAATGTCTGCAGTATCATCACTGCTGCAAACACACAAAGTAATTGATTTAGTTTTTTTAATTCGCAGTGAAGACTACTCTCCTGAGAATCAACAGCATCTACACTGCAGACAACATATCCGAAGAAACCTGGTCATCTTGCACAAAAAAGTAAGTACAGTACAAACTTTATATTGTAACTACTCTTTAAAAAGGCTGTGTGGGCTATTTGTTTATTTTGGGCACCAAAGCAAGCATTGATGTGTAAACCATTCTACCTACAAATATCCATTTATTGAACAAAGAATAACAGGAAGAATGGCTGACAAATCCCTGTGTCTTTGGCACTGCAATAACATAGGTAATCCTTAGAAGGTTAGATTGTGAAAAGAAGTTGCTGTAGCAAGTTTTTGGCATTTCAGTTATTAATAATGGTTCTCGTCACAAGTAGGCCACTTTGTACTCTCGTCTGAAATAAATTTCTTGCATGTTTGTGGTGGTGAATGGAGTCACACAACAACCACAGAGCCATATTTTAATGAAGAAGCATACAAACAAAATCAAAAAAACACAATTGCCATCCATAGCAGTGGACGAGGGTATGACAAAATCAATACTACCATCATGGAACGAGAAACACTGCTTACAAAACTATCTCCTGAAAACTCTGAATTACCTCTCGATTCAGCAGAACCACACCGCCCAGTATACAAATGGCCGTGCACATCAATGTGTGCCATTCCAAACAGAGCTTTCAAATCTTTACGTCAGTTCCTCAATTAATATGTAAAAGGTAAAGACAAAAGTAAAATGAAAGAGCTGCAAAATATGAATATTTGTGCAGTGCGGGAAGACACAGGACTAAAAGGACATTCATTAGCCTGTATTTCTGGGCCTATTTGCAAAAGTACCTTCCATGATATCAAAAGAATATCAGTACATCATTCCAATGTAAGAAATTTAGGGGGTAATTCATAGAATTCAGCACACAAGTGGCGCACGTGGCTGGCACACAGTGTGCGCGTGCGAATCCCTGCGCCAGACGCGTGCGCCAAAACCCATTTCCGCGCACAGCGTATTCATGGATTCCAGCTACCAAAACCAGCCGTGGCGCACAGTGGCGTAGCGACCCTGCAGCAGCGCCAGTTACGCCCCCAAGAAAGCCTCTCACGCAGGGAAAAGCCATCAAAATCCCCAATCCAGCGCAAAGGGCTGCGCTAACCCTGTACCAGCACGGCAAGCGGGCTACGTGTATCACTGGGGTGCGGGGGAAGTACCTCACGTCATTTCAGCTGGGTACGTGCATTTCAGGGGTGCGTGGGAAGTTTCACACGCGATTCCATCAGGGTACGTGTATTTCAGAGGTGCGCGGGAAGTTCCACACACGATTTCAGCAGGGTACGTGTATTTCAGGGGTGCGCAGGAAGTTCCACACGCAATTTCAGCAGGGTACGTGTATTACAGGGGTGCGCTTGAAGTTCCACACGCGATTCCATCAGGGTAAGTGTACATCAGGGGTGCGCGGAAATTTTCACACATGAATTAAGCAGGGTACGTGTATATCAGGGGTGCGCGGGAAGTTCCACACGCGAATGTCCTGGCTACGTGTATTTCGGGGTGCACGGGAAGTTTCACACGCGATATCAGCAGGGTACGTGTATTCCAGGGGTGCGCGGGAAGTTCCACACGCGAATGTCCAGGCTACGTGTATTTCGGGGTGCGCGGGAAGTTTCACACGCGATATCAGCAGGGTACGTGTATTCCAGGGGTGCGCGGGAAGTTCCACACGCGAATGTCCTGGCTATGTGTATTTCGGGGTGCGCGGGAAGTTCCACATGCAAATCTCCTGGCTACGTGTATTTCGGAGTGCGCGGGAAGTTACACACGCGAATCTCCTAGCTACGTGTATCTTGTTGTGCATGGGAAGTTTCACACGCAAAGTCAGCAGGGTACATGTATATCAGGGGTGCGCGGGAAGTTACACACGCAAATCTCCTGGCTACGTGTATCTTGGGGTGCGTGGGAAGTTTCACACGCGAAGTCAGCAGGGTACATGTATATGAGGGGTGCGCGGGAAGTTCCACACGCAAATGTCCTGGCTACGTGTATTTCGGGGTGCGCGGGAAGATTCACACGCGATATCAGCAGGGTACGTGCATATCAGGGGTGCGCGGAAAGTATCACACACAATTCCATCAGGGTACGTGTATTACAGGGGTGCGCGGGGAGCACCACACATGAATTGCACGTGTGGGTCCTCCCAGGTGTTCCCTCTACACCCTCCACGGCCCCTGCAGGTGGCTCACACCACAGGGACCTACCCTGCACATGTCCTGCAGGCACCCCATCCACCATGGCCATGCCCCCCAGCCAACCCACATGTCAACTTGCACTACTGCCCACCAACGCATGTCCCCCTGCACCCCCACCCACCAGGGGCACCCTCCACCAGGCCCCCACCCATGTCTCCCACCACCCCCACCCCCCAGCAGTGCAGGGGGACCCTCCACCAGGCCCCCACCCATGTCTCCCACCACCCCCACCCCCCAGCAGTGCAGGGGCACCCTCCACCAGGCCCCCACCCATGTCTCCCACCACCCCACCCCCCAGCAGTGCAGGGGCAGCCTCCACCAGGCCCCCACCCATGTCTCCCACCCCCACCCCCCAGCAGTGCAGGGGCACCCTCCACCAGGCCCCCACCCATGTCTCCCACCACCCCCACCCCCCAGCAGTGCAGGGGCACCCTCCACCAGGCCCCAACCTATGTCCCCCACCACCCCCACCCCCCAGCAGTGCAGGGGCACCCTCCACCAGGCCCCCACCCATGTCTCCCACCACCCCCATGCCCCAGCAGTGCAGGGGCACCCTCCACCAGGCCCCCACCCATGTCCAACTCATGTCCCCACCACCCCCACCCCCCAGCACTGTGGGGCACCTGCCAGCAGGCCCCCGCCCATGTCCAACTCATGTCCCCACCACCCCCACCCCCCAGCAGTGCAGGGGCACCCTCCACCAGGCCCCCACCCATGTCTCCCACCACCCCCACCCCCCAGCAGTGCAGGGGCACCCTCCACCAGGCCCCCACCCATGTCTCCCACCACCCCCACCCCCCAGCAGTGCAGGGGCACCCTCCACCAGGCCCCCACCCATGTCTCCCACCACCCCCACCCCCCCAGCAGTGCAGGGGCACCCTCCACCAGGCCCCCACCCATGTCTCCCACCACCCCCACCCCCCAGCAGTGCAGGGGCACCCTCCACCAGGCCCCCACCCATGTCCAACTCATGTCCCCACCACCCCACCCCCCCAGCAGTGCAGGGGCACCCTCCACCAGGCCCCCACCCATGTCTCCCACCACCCACACCCCCCAGCACTGTGGGGCACCTGCCAGCAGGCCCCCACCCATGTGCAACTCATGTTCCCCACCACCCCCACCCCCCAGCACTGTGGGGCACCTGCCAGCAGGCCCCCACCCATGTCCAACTCATGTTCCCCACCACCCCCACCCCCCAGCAGTGCAGGGGCACCCTCCACCAGGCCCCCACCCATGTTTCCCACCCCCCCGCCCCCATCAGTGCAGGGGTACCCTCCACCAGGCCCCCACCCATGTCCAACTCATGTCCCCACCACCCCCACCCCCCAGTAGTGCAGGGGCACCCTCCACCAGGCCCCCACCCATGTCTCCCACCACCCCCACCCCCCAGCAGTGCAGGGGCACCCTCCACCAGGCCCCCACCCAGGCCCCCACCCCCCCACCCCCACCACCCAGCAGTGCAGAGGCACCCTCCACCAGGCCCCCACCCATGTCTCCCACAACCCCCAAGCAATGCAGGGGCACCCTCCACCAGGCCGCCACCCATGTCTCCCACCACCCCCACCCCCCAGCAGTGCAGGGGCACCCTCCAGCAGGCCGCCACCCATGTCTCCCACCACCCCCACCCGCCAGCACTGTGGGGCACCTGCCAGCAGGCCCCCACCCATGTCCAACTCATGTCCCCACCACTCCCACCCCCCAGCAGTGCAGGGGCACCCTCCACCAGTCCCCCAACCATGTCTCCCACCACCCCCACCTCCCAGCAGTGCAGGGGCACCCTCCACCAGGCCCCCACCCATGTCTCCCACCACCCCCACACCCCAGCAGTGCAGGGGCACCCTCTACCAGGCCCCCACCCATGTCTCCCACCACCCCCAGCAGTGCAGGGGAACTCTCCACCAGGCCCCCACCCATGTCCAACTCATGTCCCCACCCCTCCACCCCCCAGCACTGTGGGGCACCTGCCAGCAGGCCCCAACTCATGTTCCCCAGCCAACATGTCATCACAATCTAGATCCCTGGTCCCTATGGTCAGCCTCCAAATGCAAAACACCCACCCGAGTATTGCATCCACCCGCTCAGAAATGGCAATTATATGACAGAACACCAATTGCAAGTTTCGAAACAAACACATGTCCCTCACATACACCAAATGGGTGTCAGTGAATCTCAAAACCCATATCATGATATGCATGAAACCAATGAGATGATACTACACATTGAAGTTTGATAAAAAAATATGTATTAAAGGAAACATAAATAGATTCAAAAATAAAGAAACCGAAATGGGAATGTACAAAAATTAAAAGAAGCATGTCCGTGAAAAAAAGCAAAACCAAAAACATAATCCAAAGGAATGGTGTCCAAAGTCACTGTCCACAAAAGAAAATCCAATGGGAAATAATAATTGAAAGCCATTGCTCCATGGGTAAATTGTGAAAGAAAAATAAAATCCAACAGTGAACTATGTACAGACGAACAAGCCAGGGTCCATTATCCCAACAAAAGAAATGAAACCTATCTAACAACACTAACTAATAAAATAAACTATGTCCAAAAGGTCCAAAATAAATCCAAAAACAAAGGAAACCTAACACTAACTACATAACTATGTACAAGGGCAGCGGGCTAGTATGACGGCTCACTTTTGGATGTCCCGGGGCAGGGCATCATCGAACTCCTGCTCAATGTCCCGGAGGCGGTCCTCCTCCATGGCCCGAGTGTCCGCAGGGCCGTCGACGTGTCCACCTCCAACCCCCTGCGGATTGCCTTGAGGCACTCGGCCCACCTCAGGACCCTCCGCATGGAGTTCTCCGTCCTGACCATTGTGAGCCGTGCCTCTTCCGCCCGCTGCCGCTCCGCATCTATGGCGTGGCCCAACCGCTGCCACACGGAAGACTCTCTGTCCTGGGTCCTCCTGCCCTCTGGCCGATGCCTGCCCCTCCGATGTTGAAGGCCCCGAGCCTTCATGGCTCCCACCACGTTGCTGCTGCTGCTGTGCCTCTGCCCGTGCACTGCCTCCTGCTGCCTGCACATCATCCGCCGGCTGGGGTGCAGTCGTTGATGTGGCCACCCCTGCTGGACGTCCGACTCCCGACTGTGGCAGGGATGCCTCCTCCACCAGCCTGGCCGCACCGTCAGAGGCAGCTCCACAGGGCACCCAGGTGACTGATGGGTGGGAAGATGGCACGGAGGAAGACTGGCATGTAGGGGGTTCAGTTGAGGAGGGGGTCGTAGCAAGCCCCATCAAACAGAGGAATCCGGCCTGGGTGACCTGTCCCAGTAGGCTGATGTGGTCAACGAGCCATTCGAGATGACGTGCAGTCTCCTCATGAAAAGACTGCAGGTCACCTCGCATGGCCCGTTGACGCAACACCACACCAGTCAGGACAGGCTCAACCCGGACCCGGATAGCCACGTCCGCAGGCAGAGGAAGGCCAGTTGTCGTTTGCTCATCCCCTGCCTGAAAACGGGTCTGGACGTAGGCATCCCTGCTGGTGCAAGATGATGCAGGGACAGGATCAGGGGCAGGATTGCACACAGGCACCTTCGCGGCGGCCTGTGCTCCCTCCTGTCCCTGGTCCTGCACTGCACCACTAGCACCAGTGGGATCCCCACCTCCAGACCCCGTCTCTGTTGCTTGCACGGCCTCCTCCTCCACCAAAGCCCCCACCAACCTGGATGACTCCGTGCCATCTTCCCCCGTTGGGCCCTGGGGGGTCCCAGCTGCCCCTTCTGCTGCCGAGGAGTCCAACTCCAACCTCCGCCTCTTGGACCTCCCCCCGGTAGCTGCGGCCTGGGATGCGGCACCGGACTCCTCACTCCCCGACGAGATGACAACACGGGAGGGGAGCCGGGCCTTGCGTCTCTGGCTGGCGGTGGGATCCCCACCGCTGGGCTCCACAGCACCTTCTCCGCCCTCTTCATCAGTTGACGCTGCAGACAGGGAGAAATAAAACACAGGCATCAGGGCACTATACAATGGACACATACAAGCATGATAGTTGTAAATGAGTGGCATTGGCAAACCTCAGACATGTCATCACAATCCCCAACACACATTTCAACTCGCACACATGAGCCATACCACAGCCATATTGCAACTGCCAGCACCATCCATACACATACAACAGCATGAGCAGGCAAAGCTGAGCCAGACATCACATGCAACACAGGAAGTGCACCACACATGTACACACACCACCACACTTGCATGCATGTGTACACCTCTGCCAAGTGTCGCAGTGTTCAGATGGGCATCCATGTCACATATGCCAATCAGGCTTCCACATCCCGCTGTCACATGCATCCATGTTGCATCACTGTTGCACCCTTGTCAAATACACACAAATGCACATGTACACAGTGCTGATACATGCAGCTGAAAACAACATACATGCGTGACATCACGGACATGTCTACTTACATACACATTCATCCAAACATGTGTGCCCACACAATTGCATTTTGCATGCAAGCCTACACACACAAGCACCATCCATGTCTCACACATTACAGCCCTCGCATGTGTTAGCCCCACGGCCCTGTACACCCCTCCCCATACAAACAGGTGTGCAACCTGCACACTACTGAAACATCACCACACGCACAGCTCACAATCAGGATGCATGTACACTTCCCGCTCAACTCCAGACGGGTCTGCCTCTCAAGGACCTGGAAGTGGAGCACTGGGGATATGCGTTCCAGGACCCTCATCTGATCTTCCGACAAGTGGCCCCAGCGCCCCTTGGCATCCGCTACCTTCAAGAGGCGCTGGGCCTTGTTTAGGGTCCTGGACCTGAAGTGCCCCCAGCGCTTCTTGACATGTTGTAAGTCGCGGACTGCCACCCCCTCCGCGTTGATGGCAGTCATGATGTCAGTCCAGATCCGAGTCCGTCCTTCCTTGTCGGCGCGGGAACTTCCGAAGAGGGCATCATATTGCCCCATGACTTGCTCCACCAGGACACCAACTTCCCTGGCACTGAAGCTGGTGCCCCTCTGCCTCTCCGGCTGGGGGTTGTCAGTGGTGCCAGATGTTGCAGTGCCCGACATGACAACCCCAGAGGCAGGAGTGGGTGGGCAACTGGGTCCTGGGGCTGGGCTGTGGAGCGATGGAATCCAAGTCGGGAGTCTTCAGTTCCAGCAGGGGTGGTCACAGCAACAGCACCCCTGGCTGATGTGCAGGCAGCAAATGGCAGGGCACGTGGGCAGCAGGCAGTCAGGCAGCAGCAGATGGCAGGTGGGAGTGTGCTCGGGGCTCTGGGGGGGCAGTAGTTCGGCCTTCTGGGCAGGAGCATGGTCTTCCGTGTGCTTACGCGTGGCCAGCTTGATACGGAGTGATTTAGCACGTGAAAATTCGGCACGTCAGCGTGTAATTCGAGGAAAGGCCCTTAGCGCGTAAGCGCGTCTGCACGCATTCGCAATTTCATTGGACAGAAGGCCCCTCAAGCGCAAGCGCCCCTGTGACGTGACGCGCACAGGCATGCATGGGCATTTCAGCGCGCGTGAAAAACTGCACGACGCGTGTAATACGAGGAAAGGGCCTATGCGCGTAAGTGACGTGACGCGCGCGTGCGTTTCCCTCAGCACGGGTTAAAGGTGAGCGGGCCCAGCAGTTCGCTGTACGTGCCTTTCGTGGAGACCGACGTATGTTGCTGCTTCCTGTTGTTTCGCGCGCCATCACAACTTCACAGCTATCAAGGACGTATCTCTTCTTTTGGCGGGGGTATTGGCTACGTGTGTTTTTCTGCATCGCGCTAGTCAGACGGTGAGTCGCACACGCTCCTTTTCCCACTGCGGGTGCCCCTGTGTATCACACCCATTTTCGATGTCATAGTAGCCTGCGTGTCCCACGCGTTATTCGTGTTACTGGGTGCCACCGCGTACTGCGGGAGGTTGAATCCACGCACGTAGGCTGCAGGGTTGCGTGCACGGTTTTACTGCAGTTTTGGGGTGCCTGAGCATTGCGTGACCCGTCACTACATCACCGGGGTCACATACAGCCTTGCAGGTGCAGGGGGGCTGTTAACATCTTGCTTCCCACCCCCTTCACCCCAATTGCCCAGATCAATTGTGGTGTACACCTCCCATTGGCACCACTCCATCTGTGCCGGCACTACTACATCTGTGCCATGGTTGGGAGGCCACCAAAGGTGAGGGGCGCCTCAGCTGGGCGTCCTCCTCGTGGCAGGCGTGGTCTGGGACGTGGCCGTGGTGACCAGGGAGTAGGGGGACTCCAGGGTGTCTAGGGCAGCCACAGAGGGGGAAGAGGCAGGGGTGCGCCACTTGAGCACAATGTTGTGCCATTTGTCGGTGCAGTCATGCCACCACCCCCTGTGGTTCCGGGGGATGCAGCTTCTGCATCTGGCACTGGCGCCCGTGTGACCTGGCAGTCTGTTCCATCGACTGCCACGGGCCCAAGGGTAGTGGTAGCTGCAGGTGCAGCTGTGGACACCGCCACCCAGGCTTGGGGTCTGCCAGCGCAGGCTGAGTTGGCACTTGAAGAGCCCTTGGTAGATCTTCAACAGGCCAGGGGGGAAACCATAGGGGCAGGCCGGGCTGCTCAGACCAAGACATGTGTCCCTGGGGCAGTTATGTCATCTGCTGCCCCGAACAGCCGGGTGTTGTCAAGTGCAGGGGCAGATGCACCCAACAGCACCCTGGTTGTGAGTCTGCCAACCAGGACCGTTGCGGTCAATGACCCTGCCACAGCTGATGTTGCTGCGCAGGGTCCATTAGTGGGCACCCAGCTGCCACTGACACAAGACAGGCCTTTGGTCATCCCTCCACCTGCCACTCCCTTGGCTCAATCCACCGAACCCACTGGCCATACTGGTTAGGGCGGCATTAGCCAGCCCGGGTCTGCGCCACAGTCCAAGAGGAGGAAGGTTGCACCTGCAGCACAGGCTGGGACCCCACACACAGCCACGACCTCCTGCACATCGAGGAAGAAGCCTTTCTGTAAGCAGGAACTGGACTTCCTCGTGGACTACGTGCAGGGCCACAGCCGTGACATGCTAGTGGGTGCCAATAGTCAGACTACGGCTGCCCAACGTGACACCCACTGGAAGCATGTTGCGGAACATGTCAGTTCATTCGGCCATGAGGTGCGCACGGCGCAAGAGTGCAAAAAGTGTTGGAATGACATCAAAGGCAGCACTAAGGCTAAGCGTGCCTCTAATTACAACTTGACTCTGGTGACTGGCGGTGGGCCTGCACCAGAGGAGGAAGAGCTCACTCCGCATGAGGCACTCAGGTTCATACCACCTGAATTGGTCGAAGCAGTGGGAGAGATGCTGGACTTTGATGCCCAGTCCAGTGAGTGTTGATGCGTGTTTGTTGAGGACGTGTGTGTTTCACTTGTGGGATGTTTTGTGCATGATTGCCGCTACATGTGACGTGTACATGGTTCTGATGTGTAAGTAATGCAATGCTTCCGTAATGCATGTCTCCTCTGCCTGCATGCGGGGACTCCATGTAGGCATGCTCCCTTTCCCCTCCTCCGCCACTCTGCACCCCAGTTCCACCTTTGCACTGGTGTTCTTCAATCTTGCCAATGTGTACTTTCTTGTTCATGCGTCCTGTGTAGATGCTAACTTCCAGCGTAGAATCTGCCAAACATATGCCGTGTGGTACAGCCTTAGTACTTGATGCAGGGTATCTCACTTGTACTGTGCATAGGTCAGTTGTCCCGCAGGGACATGAGTGCCCATTCATGCTCCATGTGCATTGCACGCATGCCCCTATGTGTCCTTGAGTGGATGATCACTGTACTATAAGTCCTTGGTTACATACATTGCCTGCCATCTCATCAGCCTTCCCATGTCAACTGTAGCTCAGTCCTGCGTTGCACACATGTTTAGGGTCTGACAATCTGTGTGGCTCACAGGCCTCAGCCAGTTCAATGGCCAATGACTCTGTCCAACTGTTGTTGTGTCTTCTTCACACATGGGCGGAATCCAGAGTTTTCAACATGTGTCCTGCTTGCTGTCCCAGCATCATTTGCAGTGTTGTCACTTGAATCACATTAAGCTGTTGATGCCAGTCAACACTGCCTGTCAATACACAGGTGTATGGTCAGCCTTTTGATACCATGCTAGGTATCCCTGCTTTGGTACTGGGGTGGAGGGGTGCTTGGCTTCTAGATATGGTACACATTGAATGCACAATGCACGTGATGTCTGAATTTGACATTGCACTGCCTTCACATTTCCTGGCACACACCATGGAGTCCTTGTACATGTAGGTAGTGAGTGGCGTACACATTTTCTGCACTGCATAGACCCACTTCCATGGAAACTGCCACCTTTCAACAGGTCTGATCACAGAAGCAATTCAAAGTTGACCCAGCATGCATGCCAGGTTATGTGTTGTGTGTCACATGTCTGCCTGATGCGTTTGCTGTCGGTGTGTGTGTGTTGTGTGCTTCTGACATGTGTAGTGACCTTATTTCTCTCTATTTTTTCAGGTGAAGACGCAATGGAGGCGGAGGATGGTGTTGTCATTCCAGACACAGGGTTGTTACCACTACATCAACCCGGCACTAGTGGGGGTCGTGGGGTGGTAGGCCACGAAAACCCCCAAGTGCTACAGTCCATCTTGTCTCTGGCTGCCTATGAGTCCAGCCTTGATGACGACTCTGACGTCCATGTTGAGTTGGATGAGCATCAAGTCCATGTGTCAGGGGTGAGTGATTCTGATGTGGACACTCCTCTGTCTGCGACATTTGCACTGAGGGATCAGACAGTCTTGGTTCCTACGCCCGTGGTGGATCGGGACGCAGGGTCACCCTCCACACCAGTCACTGATGTGCCTGGGACATCATGTCGACGGGGGCATGTAGTCGTGCGGGCGGTGCCAACACAGCGAGGACCCCCGGTCCTTAAGTCCCGTAGGGGTCAAGCCCGGCAACGCGGTCACCGCGCGCAACCGCAATATACTGAGTGGGAGCAAGACATGACTGCCAATTCAGAACGGCAGGGGGCAGCAATGGAGAACATCGCTGAGAGCATGGAGCGTGTGGCCCGATCTGTGCTCCCCCCTGCTAGGCAGGTGCTTCTCCAGCAGCAGGCGGCACGGTCCACGGCCCGCTCACTCAGGCTGGGCATGGCGGCCTCAGACAGGGCACGCCAGGCTGAAATGTCGTCTCTGCGTCAAGCAATTGCTGCTCATGCAGAGACGCACATGGATGCCCTGACGGAGGAGTATGCTTCCCTCAGATCCACTCTGGGTGTCCTTATGATGTCCCAGAGGCAGCAGGCAGAGGAGAGGTTTGCACAGCTTGAGCGTACCATCTCGGCTGAGCTACAGGCTTGCCGGGAGGTGCAGCGGTTGTCCAGCCAGGCGTTGCAGGATGAACTCCATGTCCTGCAGGCACCCCATCCACCATGGCCATGCCCCCCAGCCAACCCACATGTCAACTTGCACTACTGCCCACCAACGCATGTCCCCCTGCACCCCCACCCACCAGGGGCACCCTCCACCAGGCCCCCACCCATGTCTCCCACCACCCCCACCCCCCAGCAGTGCAGGGGCACCCTCCACCAGGCCCCCACCCATGTCTCCCACCACCCCCACCCCCCAGCAGTGCAGGGGCACCCTCCACCAGGCCCCCACCCATGTCTCCCACCACCCCACCCCCCAGCAGTGCAGGGGCAGCCTCCACCAGGCCCCCACCCATGTCTCCCACCCCCACCCCCCAGCAGTGCAGGGGCACCCTCCACCAGGTCCCCACCCATGTCTCCCACCACCCCCACCCCCCAGCAGTGCAGGGGCACCCTCCACCAGGCCCCAACCTATGTCTCCCACCACCCCCACCCCCCAGCAGTGCAGGGGCACCCTCCACCAGGCCCCCACCCATGTCTCCCACCACCCCCATGCCCCAGCAGTGCAGGGGCACCCTCCACCAGGCCCCCACCCATGTCCAACTCATGTCCCCACCACCCCCACCCCCCAGCACTGTGGGGCACCTGCCAGCAGGCCCCCGCCCATGTCCAACTCATGTCCCCACCACCCCCACCCCCCAGCAGTGCAGGGGCACCCTCCACCAGGCCCCCACCCATGTCTCCCACCACCCCCACCCCCCAGCAGTGCAGGGGCACCCTCCACCAGGCCCCCACCCATGTCTCCCACCACCCCCACCCCCCAGCAGTGCAGGGGCACCCTCCACCAGGCCCCCACCCATGTCTCCCACCACCCCCACCCCCCAGCAGTGCAGGGGCACCCTCCACCAGGCCCACACCCATGTCCAACTCATGTCCCCACCACCCCACCCCCCCAGCAGTGCAGGGGCACCCTCCACCAGGCCCCCACCCATGTCTCCCACCACCCACACCCCCCAGCACTGTGGGGCACCTGCCAGCAGGCCCCCACCCATGTGCAACTCATGTTCCCCACCACCCCCACCCCCCAGCACTGTGGGGCACCTGCCAGCAGGCCCCCACCCATGTCCAACTCATGTTCCCCACCACCCCCACCCCCCAGCAGTGCAGGGGCACCCTCCACCAGGCCCCCACCCATGTTTCCCACCCCCCCATCAGTGCAGGGGTACCCTCCACCAGGCCCCCACCCATGTCCAACTCATGTCCCCACCACCCCCACCCCCCAGCAGTGCAGGGACACCCTCCACCAGGCCCCCACCCATGTCTCCCACCACCCCCACCCCCCAGCAGTGCAGGGGCACCCTCCACCAGGCCCCCACCCAGGCCCCCACCCCCCCACCCCCACCACCCAGCAGTGCAGAGGCACCCTCCACCAGGCCCCCACCCATGTCTCCCACAACCCCCAAGCAATGCAGGGGCACCCTCCACCAGGCCGCCACCCATGACTCGCACCACCCCCACCCCCCAGCAGTGCAGGGGCACCCTCCACCAGGCCGCCACCCATGTCTCCCACCACCCCCACCCCCCAGCACTGTGGGGCACCTGCCAGCAGGCCCCCACCCATGTCCAACTCATGTCCCCACCACCCCCACCCCCCAGCAGTGCAGGGGCACCCTCCACCAGTCCCCCACCCATGTCTCCCACCACCCCCACCTCCCAGCAGTGCAGGGGCACCCTCCACCAGGCCCCCACCCATGTCTCCCACCACCCCCACACCCCAGCAGTGCAGGGGCACCCTCTACCAGGCCCCCACCCATGTCTCCCACCACCCCCAGCAGTGCAGGGGCACCCTCCACCAGGCCCCCACCCATGTCCAACTCATGTCCCCACCCCTCCACCCCCCAGCACTGTGGGGCACCTGCCAGCAGGCCCCAACTCATGTTCCCCAGCCAACATGTCATCACAATCTAGATCCCTGGTCCCTATGGTCAGCCTCCAAATGCAAAACACCCACCCGAGTATTGCATCCACCCGCTCAGAAATGGCAATTATATGACAGAACACCAATTGCAAGTTTCGAAACAAACACATGTCCCTCACATACACCAAATGGGTGTCATTGAATCTCAAAACCCATATCATGATATGCATGAAACCAATGAGATGATACTACACATTGAAGTTTGATAAAAAAATATGTATTAAAGGAAACATAAATAGATTCAAAAATAAAGAAACCGAAATGGGAATGTACAAAAATTAAAAGAAGCATGTCCGTGAAAAAAAGCAAAACCAAAAACATAATCCAAAGGAATGGTGTCCAAAGTCACTGTCCACAAAAGAAAATCCAATGGGAAATAATAATTGAAAGCCATTGCTCCATGGGTAAATTGTGAAAGAAAAATAAAATCCAACAGTGAACTATGTACAGACGAACAAGCCAGGGTCCATTATCCCAA
The DNA here is from genome assembly GCF_040938575.1 of Ambystoma mexicanum. Lineage (NCBI taxonomy): Eukaryota > Metazoa > Chordata > Amphibia > Caudata > Ambystomatidae > Ambystoma > Ambystoma mexicanum. Next base: position 1,243,220,535 of record NC_090930.1, on the reverse strand, counting down.
CAAAAGAAATGAAACCTATCTAACAACACTAACTAATAAAATAAACTATGTCCAAAAGGTCCAAAATAAATCCAAAAACAAAGGAAACCTAACACTAACTACATAACTATGTACAAGGGCAGCGGGCTAGTATGACAGCTCACTTTTGGATGTCCCGGGGCAGGGCATCATCGAACTCCTGCTCAATGTCCCGGAGGCGGTCCTCCTCCATGGCCCCGAGTGTCCGCAGGGCCGTCGACGTGTCCACCTCCAACCCCCTGCGGATTGCCTTGAGGCACTCGGCCCACCTCAGGACCCTCCGCATGGAGTTCTCCGTCCTGACCATTGTGAGCCGTGCCTCTTCCGCCCGCTGCCGCTCCGCATCTATGGCGTGGCCCAACCGCTGCCACACGGAAGACTCTCTGTCCTGGGTCCTCCTGCCCTCTGGCTGATGCCTGCCCCTCCGATGTTGAAGGCCCCGAGCCTTCATGGCTCCCACCACGTTGCTGCTGCTGCTGTGCCTCTGCCCGTGCACTGCCTCCTGCTGCCTGCACATCATCCGCCGGCTGGGGTGCAGTCGTTGATGTGGCCACCCCTGCTGGACGTCCGACTCCCGACTGTGGCAGGGATGCCTCCTCCACCAGCCTGGCCGCACCGTCAGAGGCAGCTCCACAGGGCACCCAGGTGACTGATGGGTGGGAAGATGGCACGGAGGAAGACTGGCGTGTAGGGGGTTCAGTTGAGGAGGGGGTCGTAGCAAGCCCCATCAAACGGAGGAATCCGGCCTGGGTGACCTGTCCCAGTAGGCTGATGTGGTCAACGAGCCATTCGAGATGACGTGCAGTCTCCTCATGAAAAGACTGCAGGTCACCTCGCATGGCCCGTTGACGCAACACCACACCAGTCAGGACAGGCTCAACCCGGACCCGGATAGCCACGTCCGCAGGCAGAGGAAGGCCAGTTGTCGTTTACTCATCCCCTGCCTGAAAACGGGTCTGGACGTAGGCATCCCTGCTGGTGCAAGATGATGCAGGGACAGGATCAGGGGCAGGATTGCACACAGGCACCTTCGCGGCGGCCTGTGCTCCCTCCTGTCCCTGGTCCTGCACTGCACCACTAGCACCAGTGGGATCCCCACCTCCAGACCCCGTCTCTGTTGCTTGCACGGCCTCCTCCTCCACCAAAGCCCCCACCAACCTGGATGACTCCGTGCCATCTTCCCCCGTTGGGCCCTGGGGGGTCCCAGCTGCCCCTTCTGCTGCCGAGGAGTCCAACTCCAACCTCCGCCTCTTGGACCTCCCCCCGGTAGCTGCGGCCTGGGATGCGGCACCGGACTCCTCACTCCCCGACGAGATGACAACATGGGAGGGGAGCCGGGCCTTGCGTCTCTGGCTGGCGGTGGGATCCCCACCGCTGGGCTCCACAGCACCTTCTCCGCCCTCTTCATCAGTTGACGCTGCAGACAGGGAGAAATAAAACACAGGCATCAGGGCACTGTACAATGGACACATACAAACATGATAGTTGTAAATGAGTGGCATTGGCAAACCTCAGACATGTCATCACAATCCCCAACACACATTTGAACTCGCACACATGAGCCATACCACAGCCATATCGCAACTGCCAGCACCATCCATACACATACAACAGCATGAGCAGGCAAAGCTGAGCCAGACATCACATGCAACACAGGAAGTGCACCACACATGTACACACACCACCACACTTGCATGCATGTGTACACCTCTGCCAAGTGTCGCAGTGTTCAGATGGGCATCCATGTCACATATGCCAATCAGGCTTCCACATCCCGCTGTCACATGCATCCATGTTGCATCACTGTTGCACCCTTGTCAAATACACACAAATGCACATGTACACAGTGCTGATACATGCAGCTGAAAAACAACATACATGCGTGACATCACGGACATGTCTACTTACATACACATTCATCCAAACATGTGTGCCCACACAACTGCATTTTGCATGCAAGCCTACACACACAAGCACCATCCATGTCTCATACATTACAGCCCTCGCATGTGTTAGCCCCACGGCCCTGTACACCCCTCCCCATACAAACAGGTGTGCAACCTGCACACTACTGAAACATCACCACACGCACAGCTCACAATCAGGATGCATGTACACTTCCCGCTCGACTCCAGACGGGTCTGCCTCTCAAGGACCTGGATGTGGAGCACTGGAGATATGCGTTCCAGGACCCTCATCTGATCTTCCGACAAGTGGCCCCAGCGCCCCTTGGCATCCGCTACCTTCAAGAGGCGCTGGGCCTTGTTTAGGGTCCTGGACCTGAAGTGCCCCCAGCGCTTCTTGACATGTTGTAAGTCGCGGACTGCCACCCCCTCCGCGTTGATGGCAGTCATGATGTCAGTCCAGATCCGAGTCCGTCCTTCCTTGTCGGCGCGGGAACTTCCGAAGAGGGCATCATATTGCCCCATGACTTGCTCCACCAGGACACCAACTTCCCTGGCACTGAAGCTGGTGCCCCTCTGCCTCTCCGGCTGGGGGTTGTCAGTGGTGCCAGATGTTGCAGTGCCCGACATGACAACCCCAGAGGCAGGAGTGGGTGGGCAACTGGGTCCTGGGGCTGGGCTGTGGAGCGATGGAATCCAAGTCGGGAGTCTTCGGTTCCAGCAGGGGTGGTCACAGCAACAGCACCCCTGGCTGATGTGCAGGCAGCAAATGGCAGGGCACGTGGGCAGCAGGCAGTCAGGCAGCAGCAGATGGCAGGTGGGAGTGTGCTCGGGGCTCTGGGGGGGCAGTAGTTCGGCCTTCTGGGTAGGAGCATGGTCTTCCGTGTGCTTACGCGTGGCCTGCTTGATACGGAGTGATTTGGCACGTGAAAATTTGGCACGTCAGCGTGTAATTCGAGGAAAGGCCCTTAGCGCGTAAGCGCGTCTGCACGCATTCGCAATTTCATTGGACAGAAGGCCCCTCAAGCGCAAGCGCCCCTGCGACGTGACGCGCACAGGCATGCATGGGCATTTCAGCGCGCGTGAAAAACTGCACGACGCGTGTAATACGAGGAAAGGGCCTATGCGCGTAAGTGACGTGACGCGCGCGTGCGTTTCCCTCAGCACGGGTTAAAGGTGAGCGGGCCCAGCAGTTCGCTGTACGTGCCTTTCGTGGAGACCGACGTATGTTGCTGCTTCCTGTTGTTTCGCGCGCCATCACAACTTCACAGCTATCAAGGACGTATCTCTTCTTTTGGCGGGGGTATTGGCTACGTGTGTTTTTCTGCATCGCGCTAGTCAGACGGTGAGTCGCACACGCTCCTTTTCCCACTGCGGGTGCCCCTGTGTATCACACCCATTTTCGATGTCATAGTAGCCTGCGTGTCCCACGCGTTATTCGTGTTACTGGGTGCCACCGCGTACTGCGGGAGGTTGAATCCACGCACGTAGGCTGCAGGGTTGCGTGCACGGTTTTACTGCAGTTTTGGGGTGCCTGAGCGTTGCGTGACCCGTCACTACATCACCGGGGTCACATACAGCCTTGCAGGTGCAGGGGGGCTGTTAACATCTTGCTTCCCACCCCCTTCACCCCAATTGCCCAGGTCAATTGTGGTGTACACCTCCCATTGGCACCACTCCATCTGTGCCGGCACTACTACGTCTGTGCCATGGTTGGGAGGCCACCAAAGGTGAGGGGCGCCTCAGCTGGGCGTCCTCCTCGTGGCAGGCGTGGTCTGGGACGTGGCCGTGGTGACCAGGGAGTAGGGGGACTCCAGGGTGTCTAGGGCAGCCACAGAGGGGGAAGAGGCAGGGGTGCGCCACTTGAGCACAATGTTGTGCCATTTGTCGGTGCAGTCATGCCACCACCCCCTGTGGTTCCGGGGGATGCAGCTTCTGCATCTGGCACTGGCGCCCGTGTGACCTGGCAGTCTGTTCCATCGACTGCCACGGGCCCAAGGGTAGTGGTAGCTGCAGGTGCAGCTGTGGACACCGCCACCCAGGCTTGGGGTCTGCCAGCGCAGGCTGAGTTGGCACTTGAAGAGCCCTTGGTAGATCTTCAACAGGCCAGGGGGGAAACCATAGGGGCAGGCCGGGCTGCTCAGACCAAGACATGTGTCCCTGGGGCAGTTATGTCATCTGCTGCCCCGAACAGCCGGGTGTTGTCAAGTGCAGGGGCAGATGCACCCAACAGCACCCTGGTTGTGAGTCTGCCAACCAGGACCGTTGCCGTCAATGACCCTGCCACAGCTGATGTTGCTGCGCAGGGTCCATTAGTGGGCACCCAGCTGCCACTGACACAAGACAGGCCTTTGGTCATCCCTCCACCTGCCACTCCCTTGGCTCAATCCACCGAACCCACTGGCCATACTGGTCAGGGCGGCATTAGCCAGCCCGGGTCTGCGCCACAGTCCAAGAGGAGGAAGGTTGCACCTGCAGCACAGGCTGGGACCCCACACACAGCCACGACCTCCTGCACATCGAGGAAGAAGCCTTTCTGTAAGCAGGAACTGGACTTCCTCGTGGACTATGTGCAGGGCCACAGCCGTGACATGCTAGTGGGTGCCAATAGTCAGACTACGGCTGCCCAACGTGACACCCACTGGAAGCATGTTGCGGAACATGTCAGTTCATTCGGCCATGAGGTGCGCACGGCGCAAGAGTGCAAAAAGTGTTGGAATGACATCAAAGGCAGCACTAAGGCTAAGCGTGCCTCTAATTACAACTTGACTCTGGTGACTGGCGGTGGGCCTGCACCAGAGGAGGAAGAGCTCACTCCGCATGAGGCACTCAGGTTCATACCACCTGAATTGGTCGAAGCAGTGGGAGAGATGCTGGACTTTGATGCCCAGTCCAGTGAGTGTTGATGCGTGTTTGTTGAGGACGTGTGTGTTTCACTTGTGGGATGTTTTGTGCATGATTGCCGCTACATGTGACGTGTACATGGTTCTGATGTGTAAGTAATGCAATGCTTCCGTAATGCATGTCTCCTCTGCCTGCATGCGGGGACTCCATGTAGGCATGCTCCCTTTCCCCTCCTCCGCCACTCTGCACCCCAGTTCCACCTTTGCACTGGTGTTCTTCAATCTTGCCAATGTGTACTTTCTTGTTCATGCGTCCTGTGTAGATGCTAACTTCCAGCGTAGAATCTGCCAAACATATGCCGTGTGGTACAGCCTTAGTACTTGATGCAGGGTATCTCACTTGTACTGTGCATAGGTCAGTTGTCCCGCAGGGACATGAGTGCCCATTCATGCTCCATGTGCATTGCACGCATGCCCCTATGTGTCCTTGAGTGGATGATCACTGTACTATAAGTCCTTGGTTACATACATTGCCTGCCATCTCATCAGCCTTCCCATGTCAACTGTAGCTCAGTCCTGCGTTGCACACATGTTTAGGGTCTGACAATCTGTGTGGCTCACAGGCCTCAGCCAGTTCAATGGCCAATGACTCTGTCCAACTGTTGTTGTGTCTTCTTCACACATGGGCGGAATCCAGAGTTTTCAACATGTGTCCTGCTTGCTGTCCCAGCATCATTTGCAGTGTTGTCACTTGAATCACATTAAGCTGTTGATGCCAGTCAACACTGCCTGTCAATACACAGGTGTATGGTCAGCCTTTTGATACCATGCTAGGTATCCCTGCTTTGGTACTGGGGTGGAGGGGTGCTTGGCTTCTAGATATGGTACACATTGAATGCACAATGCACGTGATGTCTGAATTTGACATTGCACTGCCTTCACATTTCCTGGCACACACCATGGAGTCCTTGTACATGTAGGTAGTGAGTGGCGTACACATTTTCTGCACTGCATAGACCCACTTCCATGGAAACTGCCACCTTTCAACAGGTCTGATCACAGAAGCAATTCAAAGTTGACCCAGCATGCATGCCAGGTTATGTGTTGTGTGTCACATGTCTGCCTGATGCGTTTGCTGTCGGTGTGTGTGTGTTGTGTGCTTCTGACATGTGTAGTGACCTTATTTCTCTCTATTTTTTCAGGTGAAGACGCAATGGAGGCGGAGGATGGTGTTGTCATTCCAGACACAGTGTTGTTACCACTACATCAACCCGGCACTAGTGGGGGTCGTGGGGTGGTAGGCCACGAAAACCCCCAAGTGCTACAGTCCATCTTGTCTCTGGCTGCCTATGAGTCCAGCCTTGATGACGACTCTGACGTCCATGTTGAGTTGGATGAGCATCAAGTCCATGTGTCAGGGGTGAGTGATTCTGATGTGGACACTCCTCTGTCTGCGACATTTGCACTGAGGGATCAGACAGTCTTGGTTCCTACGCCCGTGGTGGATCGGGACGCAGGGTCACCCTCCACACCAGTCACTGATGTGCCTGGGACATCACGTTGACGGGGGCATGTAGTCGTGCGGGCGGTGCCAACACAGCCAGGACCCCCGGTCCTTAAGTCCCGTAGGGGTCAAGCCCGGCAACGAGGTCACCGCGCGCAACCGCAATATACTGAGTGGGAGCAAGACATGACTGCCAATTCAGAACGGCAGGGGGCAGCAATGGAGAACATCGCTGAGAGCATGGAGCGTGTGGCCCGATCTGTGCTCCCCCCTGCTAGGCAGGTGCTTCTCCAGCAGCAGGCGGCACGGTCCACGGCCCGCTCGCTCAGGCTGGGCATGGCGACCTCAGACAGGGCACGCCAGGCTGAAATGTCGTCTCTGCGTCAAGCAATTGCTGCTCATGCAGAGGCGCACATGGATGCCCTGACGGAGGAGTATGCTTCCCTCAGATCCACTCTGGGTGTCCTTATGATGTCCCAGAGGCAGCAGGCAGAGGAGAGGTTTGCACAGCTTGAGCGTACCATCTCGGCTGAGCTACAGGCTTGCCGGGAGGTGCAGCGGTTGTCCAGCCAGGCGTTGCAGGATGAACTCCATGTTACACGTGCTACCTTGCAAGAGGAAGCATGTGTATCACGTGAGGTTCTGTATGCAGACCTACATCACATCGCCACACAGAACCAGGCTCACCCGTCCGGCAGACTTGCTGCCGACGAGGGGCAAGTTGCGGCTAGGCATGGCCAGGCTACTGTGCCACGTCCTCCTTTACAGGATGAGCCAGACTCGGACGACCATCTATGTCCCACATAGGTCGGGCTGTGCAGGCGTTGAGCCCATGGAGGTTTTTTTTTTTGGCTCAGCATCATCGCATGTGGATGTTGAGCAGCACCCTGTACCTCCCCCCTCCTGGGTGCCTCCCCTCCCCCCCGGGTCGTATGTGGCCATTTTTGATTTTTCTTTTAGTTTAGTTAGTTAAGTTTCTGTTTGATAGTTAGTTTAATTAGGTAATGTAGGTTTTCCATAGTTAGTGTAATTAGTTAATAGTTAATATAGTTTAAAATTGCTTGTCTATTGTGCTTTCATGTGACGGTGCGGTGCTTTGTGGCTTTTGAAGGCATCCACTGTCTGTTCCAGCTGGGCCCTTCAGGCTTGTCTTGTGTATGTGTTTGCTGCTTGGGGTCCTTGACTCACATATGCCACTCCTGCCTCCCTTATCCATGGGCTCGCAAGGATGGTTCGGTGTCACAAACTTTTACACAAGGGCTTTGGACTGTCATATCTGTGGCATGTCTGGTGCTGTGTGACTTGTGTTTACACCCCTAGTGGGGATGATTTTGTCCACTGTTCAGCTTTCGCTAGATGGGGTGTTTCATGATTAATGTGTACATTAATTGCTATGCATTGTGTAGTATGTTTATCTTTACTGTACACGTGCTTGTTGCAATTCATTCTGTAGATAGTGTTCCACACTTTGGATGTGAAAGACGGACTGATGGTGTGATTTATGATGTGACTCTCTGACATGGTCAAGTAATGAGATGCCTGAAGAGACACACAGATGACTTTGAAGCATTAATCATGTGTTTCATGCCCTTTCTGCAGGGGGATGAGCCTCCAGAGCACCTTTGCCAGCAGACATGGCCCATTGGACGACAGAATTCTGGACACGTTTGTTGGTGCCCACATGCACATGTGTGCACAAGCAGAGGCACAGGGATTGCAGACCTACATCCTAGAACTGCTGACGTGTTCCAAGGAACTCCAGGCAAGGTGAGCAGCACAGGGGGGCCACAACACAGCAAAGCTTGCACCAGGCGAGTTGCACATGCAGGCTTAGTCACAGCACTGAGGGTGAGTTTGGACGAATATTGGTGTTGAAGCACACAATGCAGCTCAGATGTGTTGGTGGACTGATGGCTGTTCATTGTAAGGTTGTCTGGGACACCTGCAGGGGCAGTGGCACATACCCTCCGGTACACCAAGGTCCATTGAGGCACTTGTATCAACCATGTAGCCTTCCGAGACATGGAAAGGGGCAGCTCACAGGGACATACAGCAAGCGACATACTCGGGTGCAGTGCATTTCATTTCCATGTACTTTATGATAAATGGACTGCCAACTTTGTTTCGGTCATGGTGGTACGCAACTTGCTCTGAAGTCATAGCTTGCTATATGGGTCTGTCTGCTTACCCAGGGAACATTGCATGTTGTGTGAATTGTGACACATTGGTGTTCAATTTGCCACGCACCCACCGGCGGCTGACTTACTGCATTGACTGTGTATGACCCGTCACAGGGGTAATGTTATATATGGGTACGAAGCATCTACACCAGATTGTCTGTTTGTAGAGTAGTTTGTTGCTATGGGGCATGTTTGGTGGTGTGTTTTTGTATAATTGCCACATACAGGTTGTTGACTGTTGCTCTCTTTGCAGCATTGCAGTGCTCCTGTAACCGGACCTGAGAGTGCGCAGGCAGGAGGCCAGCACTCAAAACCAGAGCTAAGTGTCTTGTTGTTTTTCTTTCAAACTGCTCTGCATAGGCTTGCTGGGGGGTGCACTAATGCATGGGTGTATGTGTGATTCAATTTGGTATGTTTTTTTCCCCCTAATCACCCGGAATCCTATGCAATTTTGAACCCTGTACCCTCCACCCGGTGTTCCTGCTTCCCGTACCTATCCAAGCAACGTTCCCTAACCCTCTTTCCCCGCTGGGGTTGCGGATGCCTGTGTAAGCCCCGAACTTGCAGGCGCCAAAACCCTAGAGGGGGTGGTTGGTTCGTACCACTCCTAAGCCTGGACTACAGAAGGCCATGACAATGATGTCCAAGTTTGTTTAGATTGTGTATGTGTTCATGGAGGTAGTACATTTTTGTGCATTCCCTACTTTCATGTGTCATTCCTCCGCCCCTCTCCTGCCACTCATTCCAGTTATCCAGTGTGCCAACACCTGTCCCGACTGCATATCCCTGAACCTCCTTCCCCACCAGGGTCTCAGGGGCCTGTGTGAGTTTGACCTTGCAGGCACCCGGGCCACGGTGGGGGTGGTTGTTTCGTGACACTCCCGCGCCTGTACATGGGACCAGTGACAGTACACATCCATTCATGGTGCATCATCCTATGTTATGTACCACACATGGTTCACATCCTGTTGTGACATTGTTTTACTGTGCTACCTTGGTTGTTGCATCATTGTGGTAGTACTTGGCCTTTGTGAGGTACTGCTACGTCAAGTCATCTACTGGAGGGTGTTCTGGTTCGTTTTTATGCCTTGGATTTTGTGATTTTGGAAATGAGTGTGGATTCTGAGGGTGCAGGCACCTTTTTACACACAAGGTGGGAGATGGTGACGAAGGGTAAAGGTGATCCTGTGGCCAGGTGGAATTGAGGGTTGAAGGCTCCATGACCCAGGTGCAGTTGTTCAGTGGGTCATGGTCATTTGTGAGGGAGGGGGGGTTGTTGTTGATAGTTGCCTTGCCCTGCAGTGTGATGGGAACTCTGACATTGTAATGGTGGTATCTTATGTACATGTTGTGTTCTGCTGATCAATGCCTGTTCATGTGTTGTGTTTACCTTTCAGGTGCGAGGGGATAGTTGTGGTTTGACATGCTGGGGTGTACACATGGTGAATGTTCACATGTGATGTGTAGAGAACACTGATGGTCACTTGAGTGCACATGCATATGTTGAGTGCATGTCCTTGCAGACCCACACACTTGCACTCTGATGCACTACATGTACTCCCACCCTTGCATATCCATGTGTACACTGTTTGCCTTCTGGTGGCCACTGTGTCCCTGCAGCACATGTTCTGTGACCAATTATGGATCCTGTACATGCCTAATTTGCTTTTTGATGTGGTCTGTCGCTTAGATGTGATGCTCAGGGTGTGCATCACACACAATGGCTGTTAACTGTGCTGTGCGCTGAGCAGTGTGTTGCAGGAGTAGGACACAGCACACAGAAGCTGCAGTGTTGATTTTGCAATGCACAATGTGCATGTAGACAGGCATTCATTGTTATGTTACGTCTACAACTCTTGTAATGCATTTGCAAATTACTTATTTTGGGTGGGAGGTTGTTAGTCTGTCATTTCATCTGATTCCAGGTCAGGCATCATTGTCTGATGCCATAGTACATTTTGAACTTGGGAATGTGTACCTTATTGTTACTGTGTTGGTGTATGGGTATTGCTTGCCATGTCATGTTGTGGTTTGGGAGGGTTTGAGTGACATAACAGTGATGGCCATGGCCTGTTTTGCAGGTGTGTGTGATGCACACCTTGCATGTCAGGGTCATCTGCTTCTCAGAGCAACTAGCTGGGGGTAGATCTCTCTCCGCGGCAGGGCCTTCCCTCTGGAACAGCCTTCCTGCCTCACTTGAACTTGAGGGGAACCATCTCCGGTTCGGGAAGCACCTCAAGACCTTGCTCTTTGCTTCTGCTTTCTCTGTGCCTCTCCCTTGCGGAATTCTTCACTGGAACTGCACTGGATCTGCAACTGGGCCACTCTCACCAACCTCAGTCCCTGGCCCAGCCACTCTCCACTTGCACTGCCTCCCTGGTAACCCTTGCACTGCGGTACTGTCTCTCTATCCCTACAGCCCCCCCTTCCCAGCACTTGTCTGCACTTACCTTTGCAGTTGCCACCAGTTGACCTATGTATTTGTTTTTGGTCTACTTCCCCTGTACTGCACTCCCCCCCTCCCCTTCCCCTTGCACTTTTCCCTTCCCCCTACCCCTGCACTTGCACAATCTAAATGACACCTGGCCTAGTAGTACCGTTGTCTGTCTTCCCTTGTTCCCCCCTCCCTGCCTCATCGCACCTTGAAATACTTGTGTATAGGCCATATTATGTCATATGTGTGCCTTTTGGTCACACAGGATAGCTTGTGTTTAAGTAGCTAGGGATGCAGACGATGTGGCACTTCCATGGCAACTATCTCAGGGTGGTAGGGTTGTGACAGTTGACTGTCTCTTTGTCATCATCGATTGTCACCTGGTATGTGCCAGGCCTGTGTGCACTCCGCAGGGGTGGGAGTTTAGGTGAAAAATGTGGCCACAAGCTGGGTCCGGGCTTCCTCGCCACGTGCCCTGTCCCCTCCCATGGGCAGTGCCTGTGCCTGTGGTTGGGGATGTGGGGGCACCACCATGTCCACCGGGACGCCCTGCCGTGTTGCAACATTGTGCAGGACACATGCTGCCACAATGATCCTGCACACTACTGGTGGTGCATAGAGTAGTTGCCTGCCAGAGCGGTCAAGGGAGCGGAAACGTGACTTGAGCACTCCGAATGTGCGGTCCACTATAACCCTGGTTGCAATATGGGCGGCGTTGTATCTTACCTGGGGTGGGGTGGTGGGGTTCCGGATTGGTGTCATCATGTGGTTGCTCAGAGGGTAGGCACTGTCCCCTGGGGAGGTGATAATAGTTGAGATTATTAGGGTTTGGGTATTTGTCTGTGTGTGACTTGCATGCATGTGCAAGGGCATTTGTACTTACCTAGGAGCCATGTGTCGCCATGCTGCCCAGCTTCCAGGGCCCGGCTCAGGGCAGGCATTCTGTATATGAAACTGTCATGGGTGGAGCCAGGGTAGTTTGCATAGACAGAGGTGATGATTCCCTTTGCATCGCATAACACCTGTACATTTATGGAATGCCAGTGCTTGCGGTTTCGGTAGATGTGCTCAGTGGCCCTAGGTGGACGTAGGGCCACATGGGTGCTATCTATGGCACCGAGCACTTTGGGGAAGTGTGCCACCCTGAAAAAATCCAGGACAACGGCCTGCCTTTCTGCGGGTGTTCTGGGCATGTATATGTGCCTGTGGTCTGAGGGGCCCGCTGTCATGATTGCCAGTACCTGGTGTAGGCAGCGTGACTGCGTGGCCTGTGAGACCCCCCCCCACTATGCAGTAGTCCGCTGAAATGACCCAGTGGCCAAAAAATGCAGGACATTGAGCAGCTTCTCCAAAGGGCTCAATGCTTGGGAGCAAAGGGTGGGGGATGTAAGGTCATCTTCCCACTCCCTGACCAGGTCTAGGATGAAATGGGGTGGAAACCTATGCCTGCCATAGACCTGGTCGTCAGGCATCCCAAAAAGGCTTGTCCGTGGTGCGAAAATGCGTGCCCTGGCTATTCTCCTCCTCCTGCGGTGTCCCACGATCAGTGCTGCGACAAATGGGGCATTCATTGTAGCTGTATATACGTGTTTGTTGTTTGCACGCACTTTTGTACTGTGCACGGAGACGCTTCCGCCTGCCTTCGTGTGGCGGATGCGTTGACGCATGTGTGCGTCTTTTGCCGTGCGCGGGTTTCCCGTATTCGGATCCATGAATACGGGTTGTTCGCGTGCGTGTGGGCGTTCTGTGTAGTTCCCTGCAGTACTTCCCCAGTTACGCCTTCTTTTTCACGCGTTGTTCCCCATTCCGCGTGTTACGCCCACTGTTCCGCCCACTTTGGTTGTGTGCGCCGCGCTATGTGCACCTTTGCTGTGCGCGTAGCGCACGCCGTGTATGCCTGCGTGCGCCATGGCTGGATTGGGCGCACGGACAGCGGGAAACACGCGCAGCGTCTTCCTTGAATCACACGCGTGCGCGTGCGCTGCGTTTCTCGCGCTTGCGCTCCCTTGCGCCTGCTTGCGCATGGATTTTCGGCGCACGTTTGTTCCATGAATCGGCCCCTTAATGTATAAAATATACTATGCAAAAAGTCCAGCTTCAGAATTAGGCAATTTAAATACCACTCTTCTGCATGGTACACCCAAATACTTACAAAAAGAAATGGACCATATTCAGAAAAAGTATTTTGGAAGTGAGAGCCACGTAGAAAATGCAACAGTTTTAGAACATAGTAGTGACAATTCTGCACATAGCAACCTTCTATTACACACATACAGAAGAGAAATAGTAAAATTTAAAAGGTCATCGGCTGAAGTACCAAACCATGTGTGTGTGTTGCCGCAGTACGTTTTACAAAAGGAACAAAAAAATGTGGACATAGCATACAAAATAGAAAACAGTGAAGACTCTAAATGGTTTGAATTAGCTTTGTACCTTTTATCTGAAAACAAATATGAAATAACTGAATGCCTAATATGTTGCAGTTTCTGTACTGCAAAATTAGACAACAACCACACTCCTTCACGTGCTATTACAAGTAATTTTGGATTGTTTCCATTACTAAAATTCCTGCAACAGCTCAATTTCTATGAGAGCATAATAATTCAAACAGTTCACCCATTTCAAGCAATTATACGCATACATCTAAAAACAGCAAAATTACCTTTCTCTGAATTGGTGAAAGGCATTTGTGGCAAATTAGTTTACTTGCCATTAGATCTAACGGAAAGTGTACACAATCTAGGAGTGGAATGTTCAATAGAGCATTCTTTAATAGTCTTGGTAAATGGAGTACCAACAAAGGACAATCCACTCTTTTGGACCATTACACAATTCATCCATTGCATTCCAATGTAAGCATAGATGATGCACTAGACACTTACCAAATGTGACAAACCAAAGGGTCACCAATGAGTATTTGGGAAAAAAGTATAGAAGCACATGCTTTTTCACTGCTATTTCCTACTGGCAAAGGTGGAAGATACGATGATAGACCCACTCAGATTGGGGCATCAGAATACCGCTCATTACAAATGTATTTGCAAGATCCCAGATTTAGACAAAATGTGGAATACATATTCCACCTACTCTATGGAAGTGAATTAGCAACACTATGTTATGAGTTGCAGACATTCTTAAATCTGGAACGTACTTTCAAAATATGTCAGCTACGCAGTTAATACAAAAAGTACAAGAAAAAGATTAGGTTTTACAATCAAGTATAATGAATTTGTTTGCAAACATGCGTGGTACAAAGGAATACTGGTTCAGACGGCACAGAGATGTGCGTTGCATGATCAGAAACCTTGGACCATCAACTTGGTTTGTTACGCTAAGTTGTGCAGAATATGCATGTGAAGATTTACATGAGTTCCTGCGCATAGCAAACAGCAACAAAAACAACATAGATATATTAACACCTGGAGAAATTTGCTCTCTAGATCCAGTGAATGTATCAAGATATTTCCATCATCGTTTCATTGCCATCCTACACTTTATTTGCCATACAACTGTTCCTCCCCTTGGAGAAGTGCAACACTTCTTTTGGAGAAAAGATCATCAAGCGAGAGGAGCACCACATATTCACATGCTGTTATGGATCAAAGGTGCACCTAAATTTGGTCACGACAGTGATAGCACTGTTTTGCAGTTTATCCAAAAATATGTCACTTGTGAAATCCCTTCACAACAGACACATAGAGAGTTGCATGGGCAGATTTTACAATTTCAAAGACACAAATTTGGTAAATATTGACGCTGCAATTACAAAAACAAAGATAAATACTACACCAAATGTCGCTTTGTTTTCCCTAGACCAGTTACAGAAACAGATGAAGTAAACAACTTCATGTCTTCAGTTCGACATAGTGTTAAAGTTAAATCACCTAAAAACACGTCTTACATAAAAAGAATGGAAGAATCAAAATATATCAATGATTACAATGCAATCATTGCCCTATTATGGAATTCAAATATAGATGTGTTGTACATTGCATACAATTCAACTGCTGTTGCACAATATGTTACAGCCTACTTAACAAAAGCAGAAAAAATAGAGCTTCAAGACCTCTGGGATGACCTAGCATCAGACAAAAAATTATCACAGAAATTATAGAGCCTAGGCATAAAAATGCTCTCTCATAGAGAATGTGGGGCCTATGAAGCAGCAGATTGTTTAACCGGCACTGCTTTGTATGGAAAATCAGACAAAATAGTATGGCTCAGTCTTGGTCCTGCAAAATGTAGAAAAAGAGTGCTAAAATCATATGAGGACATAGAAATAATTGCCAGAAATGAATCCAACATCCAAGATATTCTAAAAAACTATTTACTGGACACATACTATCCGAACAGGAGTACAACTCTGGAAAGCATGTGTCTATACCACATAGCTCAAAACTTTGGATGCAAAAATAATGTAAAACCTGATGAAAGCAAACATAGATATAGAGTGACCGATTGTGAAGGGAGCTTAGTGAAACTTAATAAACGAAGCTTAATTAATCATGTGAAATTGTCATTAAAAACTCCTCAACAGAAAGAACTATATTACATGTCTCTGTTACAACTTTTCAAACCATGGAGAAAAGAGGAAGACATACTAGATAATTATGAGTGCTATGAAGATGCTTTCAAAGCAAATGAAAGCACTATCACTGATGTGAACTTTACGCAGTACAAAACAATGTTACACAATGAGAAGCAACAGGAAGAAGAACTTCAGGCCCAACTAGATGAAGACTCTTCCGACAGTAGTGAACCTTCTGGAACAGGAAGTCAAGAACCATTAGGACAACCACTAATAGCAAATGAGGCTGAAGTAGCTATGGCAGAAGTAGAAAACACCATGTATCAGTATCAAGAAGATACAGAAGACTTAACTGTACAACAAGCAAAACTTAACAACGATCAGCGCACCATTTTTGAAGACGTAACAAAACAAATTGTACATGGTGTACAACATGAAAATAAAGACTGTACCTGCCAAAATTACAAACCTAAACTGCTCTACGTCAGTGGTGAAGCTGGATCAGGGAAAACATTCTTAATCAAAATCATCAGCAAGTTCCTTCAACAATTGATAAACAACAAACTGTCAGCTGTTGTAACAGCCCCCACAGGTTTAGCTGCCTATAACATAGGCGATGTCACTTTACACCGATTACTACTGCTTCCAGTAGAGCATAAAAAATTAGACTACTACACACTTTCTGCAGAAGCTGCAATGGAATTACATAGCATATTGAAATTAACTTAAATGCTACTAATAGATTAAGTGAGCATAGTCTCCAACCTAATGTTGGGTTTGATTCATCTCAGATTGCAAGAAGTACTTAAAAATAATAACCAAGAACTCTTTGCAGGGAAGCACATTATCATTTTCGGAGATCTTCTACAATTGACACCAGTGAAAGGTGAACCGATTTTTAAAACCTTAGACCACAAACTCGGCCGGAAAACTGTTGGTAGCATAGGGAATGTTAACCTTTGGCAACATTTCCAATACAGTGGATTAACTGAGAGCATGCGGCAATCTGCAGATCTCACTTATGCCAACATCTTAAAAAGTATTAGAGTTGGTGTATTATCACAAGAAGCACAAGCTGTATTGAAAAACCGCCATATACATGCACTTTATGGCGATAATGCATGTGCAACTGATGTTATGGAACAAATAGCGCACAAAAATGTCAATTTTATGGCCTTAATGCCAACGCTTGCAAGCTGTTTCAAATTCAATGAAACAATGTTAAAGAAAGAAATGCAAGCAATAATAGAAATTAGCGCCACAGACAATCTAGACGTACATGGTATGAAAGTACCCATGTGTGAGCAAGCCACAACAAGACTAAATAGTTCAGAAAATTCAATCTCCAACACAGCTGGGTTGGAAAAAATATTGAAATCATCATTCAATTGTAGAGTAATGCTTAAACGTAACCTTGACGTAGAGCAAGGGCTAGTTAATGGAGCACTGTGCACAGTTGTTGGCTTTCAATCATACCCACGTGATAGCAACATTCAGTTTGTAAATAATCGCTTTGATAAAGTTTCAGAAGTGAAAAGGATAGGACGCTCAGTTGCTCGATTCCTTCTCTTCAAAGACATGTATGTACGTAGAGAGCAATTTTCTCTAACTCTTGCATGTGCAGTTACCATTCATAAATCCCAAGGTTTTACGCTAGAGAAAGCATTGATAGATATAGGAAATTGTGTTTAAGGAAGGCATGAGCTACGTAGCATTATCACGCTTACGTACACTTGACGGTCTATTGCTAATAAACTTCGATTCAAGTAAAGTCAAAGCTGATATTCCTTGCATTCTAGAATACAATAGATTGCGTTCACTGTACACCCCTCATCTGAAACAATACCCTGTTCCATTTAAAGTGAAATGTGGTAAAAGAAAAGTAAATGAAACAGAAATGCAACAGAATGCAACAGCAAATTCCGCAAAGAAAAGAAAAGAAGCTAAAGTTTCATCAATTGCCGCAGACATAGAAGAACCTATAAGGGTATGTAAACCAGGCACGTTGGCAAAGAAGCAACAGAAACACCGAAAAATGCACTCAAATACAGAACTTGCTGGCCCATTCAAATTTACAAATTAAAGTCTGGTAAATTGCTATGCAAATGTAGCAATTCATATTCTATTTCAATTGCCACCAATTGTTAACAATATTTACCTGCACAGTACAGACCAATTGTGTTTGCAAATGTTAGTGCTGCATAGAAATGCAACACGCAATCGTGACAACACGTACAGTGTTCATGGAGTAAGGCAACAATTGGATGACTGTGCTGGAATGGTGAGATTCACTATGAACTCACAAGAAGATCCACAAGAATTTCTAATGTACATACTATTAGTATTGGAAAACAAAAGCATACCTGTAAATGAAATCTTCCAAATTTCGAACATGTGGAAACATACATGCATCAAAGTGATACAGGAAGAAATCCCAAATTGCTCCACCTTACTGATACATTCACATAGTGCCTACGTTATAATGCAGATGGCACCAAAAACAACTGCAAACTGACTGGATTCACACACGGTCAAGTGTCAGTTGGAAAGAACACCTTTACAACAGTAGGAATAATCTACCATGCAGGAGCTACAACCAAGGCAGGTCACTACACTACATACATTAAAAAGAATTCTGGATGGTTTGAATGTAATGATAGAACCATTACTCTAAAGCAGAGGTTGCCAGCTAACCTAACACATGCATATTTAATGTTCTTGAAGCCAACATTTACGGAATAATGTGTACTTCAAGATTGTCAACAAAGTATGTGAAAGACTACAAACAGTTTGAATACGCCCACAGGTATCTAACTACCCAACAGGATGGAAGAATGACACAAATAAATGATCATCACAGATCGTTGGAAACAAATGCACAGGTAGAATACACCTATAGGTATCTAACTGTTGTTAAAAATCGTCAGGAAGGCAACAAAGAAAACATTAATGGGAAAGATGAAAGAAACAGGATATAACAACGACACAAATGAATGAGTATCACAAATCTGTAGGAACAAATGCAGTTAGAATATGCCTACAGGTTTCTAACTGTTTTTAAAAATGGGCAGGAAGGCAACAAGCATAACATTGATCAGAAAGATGAAGAAAACACTGAAAGGAACACTGAAAGGAAAAAATGAAGTAGTTAGTACCAAAGGAAATGAAGGTTTTTTTTAATCCGACAAGGATTTTTTTCCCCAGACCCAAGTATTAGAAAAGCAAACACAGAAACTGAGCGCAATGCACAGTACACTGGTTTGTAAACTAAATATGAGGGTAAAAAAAAAAGTTAACTGTCTACTATGCAATGTAGTACATTTTTAAATTTAAATTTTTAAATTTTTAAAACATGCAAACACTAACACACCTTTTTCTTTCATCACAGAAATGGAAAAAGTGATATTTCCGCCAAGTACGATAGCCAATTAAAAAAAAGTATGTGGATTCTGAACAAAGTAACGAGTAAGTATATTGACAGGCATTTCCTACACATGGGAATCTACACGTCTAATCTATGGTACTAATATGCTGCAGTGCCTGTAGGCTGCCCTTCCAACTTCGGTGAGTAACCTACCACCTACTCCTTACAACCAAAGTACAAGGAGTATAGTTCCTATCCACAACCATCTCTGCATATGGAAACCATGGTCCTTGTAAATTGGCTGCTTATAAATTTACTTTTCGTACCATCGTCTGCAGCCATGAAGTTAAGACACTAGGGCATCAACACAACTAGCACATTCCACCACACCCACATTGACTTGTAACTCCACTGCTTTTGACTTCAGTCTTGTGTGCATGGGCTTTAGCCATGCACCCAAGAGTGCAGGGTCTCCCCACAACCACATCAGTGATGTGTGGTAGTGGGGGTTATTCTATAGGTGCGTATTCCTTCAGTACCTCTGCCCAGAGGCTTCCCTCCTAGCTGTATGTCTGTAGATCTTACATGGGATGGGTGTGCAGTGTCTTCCAAGTCTAGTACTTACTCATTTGTTCTTGGTTGCATGGCCTTTGGCCATGCACCCAAGAATGCACGCACTCCCCACAACTTGCCAATCAAAACGCAACACTACGGGTGTATGCATGGGTGGCACATGCGGCAGTGGTTGTGGCCAGGGCCTACAGTCTTGGAAGTAAGGCCTTCGGCCATGCATCCAAGACTCTAGGCCCTGGCCACAACCACCGTAGCATGTACCACCCATGGCGGCGTACTAATGAATATAATAATAGCCATTTGAAAAAATAATGCATTCACGGCATATTGTCAATTTCAATGTTCCCTAACACCACACGTGTCCTTACAAATGTAACAACTCCCCTGTGCACTGCACGGGCTGAAATACTGGCCTTATTGGACCCCTCATGTTCTGTGCGTACAAGGAGGCCATAGGACATACGTCATTTAGTAGGTATAAGTGTATTATTGGGTGCATGGCCTTCGGCCCTGCACCCAAGAGTGCAGGGTCTCCCCACAACCACCTCAGTGATGTGTGGTAGTGGGGGTTATTCTGTAGGTGTGTTATCCTTCAGTGCGTCTGCCCAAAGGCATCACTCCTAGCTGTATGTCTGTGGATCTTACATGGGATGGGTGTGCAGTGTATTCCACGTCTAATACTTACACTGCATGCACTCCCACAACTTGCCAATCAAAATGCAACACTACGGGTGTATGCATGGGTGGCGCATGCAGCGGTTGTTGTGGCCAGGGCCTACAGTCTTGGAAGCAAGGCCTTCGGCCTTCGGCCATGCTTCCAAGACTCTAGGCCCTGGCCACAACCACCGTAGCATGTGCCACCCATGGCGGCGTACTAATGAATATAATAATAGCCATTGGAAAAAATAATGCATTCACGGTATGCTGTCAATTTCAATGTTCCCTAACACCACACGTGTCCTTACAAATGTAACAACTCCCCTGTGCACTGCATGGGCTGAAATACTGGCCTTATTGAACCCCTCATTTTCTGTGCGTACAAGGAGGCCTTAGAACATACGTCATTAAGTAGGTATAAGTGTACTGTGCGTACAACATATCCATAGAAATTACATCATGACGACCAACCCCCAGAACAAATGCATTGATCACCCATATTTTAAGACTCTAGCCCCTGGCTACAACTACCGTAGCATGTGCCACCCATGGCGGCGTACTAATACAATAATATCTATTGGATAAAATAATGCATTCACGGCATGTTGTCAATTTCAATGTTGCCTACCAATACGCGTGTGCTTTCAACAGTTACAAATTTCCTGTCCACTACATGGACTGAAGTGCTATCGTTATTACACCCCACATTTACTGTCCGTACAAGGTGTCCATAGAAATTACATCTTGACAATCGAAGAACAAATGCATTGATCACCCATGCTCTGTGACACAGCAAAATAGTTTCATGAAAAAAGCATGTGTACGCTGGTTGTTGCTCTGCTTCCCGCGGATCCAAGATGTCGGGCGCATCCAAACCACCTGACGCAGAACACGTCTCGCAGCAGCCAATGGGCAGAGACGTCACGTGTCCGCGGTCATGACGCCAGCCCCTTAGCCAATCGGTATCTTGTTTGTCGACAGAACAGGGAAGTGTGACCACAGAGCGAACATAGATATCACTAATTATTTTAGACCTACTTTTTGATAATTATAAAGAAACATACTGCATGGATGGTGACCAAATTTACAAAATCACGCTTTCTGGACCAAGCCCCTGTACCTGCCACAGATTTCGTCAAAATCTGTCCACGGTTTCACCTGTAGCCGTGCGTAAAGTTTTTACCCCATTCAGTCTATGGGAAAAAAAAGACGTTTTGGGACTCCCCCCCCCCTATAACTTTGGCCCCACTGGCCCAAACATCTCCAAACTTTGCAGAGTGCACCATATACTTTTTTTGTAAAATTTGGTGAGGATTCGTCCAGGGGGAGTGGAGTTATAAGCCGCCCAAAAGTGCTCTTCCTATGGAAACAGCAACTTAACCATAACTACACGGCCACTACCATGGCCGTGTAATATATATATGTATACACATTTTTTTTAACTAGGGGAGGGGGTAAAGGGCACACTCTGGTTCCGAGCTCATTAAACCTTCCACAGTCCAGATGATCTTCTCCTCCAAGTGCTTTTATGCCTCTTGCACTCATCAGGGAGGAAGTATGTCCAGGTGTTGCTTGATAGTACCAAATATGGCCTATAGGGATTCTGGTTGCTGTAGTCAACGCAGGTAGTCAGGAACCAACTCTCCCTACAATTACACAGTGTGAATCCTACAATGGGGTAATGGGGGAAAACCAACAATGTGGCTCTCCAGAGTGGGGCATATGTCACCCCGGTGCTGATATAAATGTAAATATACATTATAAGGTGGCAATAGCTGCCCTATAGTTAAGGAGAGACAGAGACACATAGGAACCCCTTAAGATTCTATTGTTAATAAAATTTGATTGAGTGTGGTTTTGGCCAACATTTCGAAAGTGATTAGAAGTCTGCGGTCTTCCCCAGACTGCAAAGTTTCATAAAGATTTGTTAAAAAATAAAAACAATTATTAAATGTCAAAAAGATTTTTTTTTCTCCAAAAGCGCAGCCTACTTCCCATTCATTTTGCCATAGACAAAAAAGGTCAGTTTTTGTCCAAAGCGCACAGCCTAAGCCGCTGGACGGATTCTGAACAAGGTCCGAAACAACTTGGGCACAAAGCCTTGAATCATGATCCATGAGTGGTGTGAGGTTATTCAGTGCCATAGTTATTTAAACATGTGACCAAGAAGGAGGCGCCCTTTCCCCAAAAAATGTAGTTATATCTCCCATGATGCATTGCAGAATCATGGTTTTCAGAAATAAATGACCGCCATCTTGTTTTTCTCTCGATGCAAGAGATATTTGAGGCTATAGCCGAGGTAATGGGACAATGAAACACAGTAAAAAGCTGTTTGCAGGTCAATAAAACATACACATGCCATCATGGCAGATGTGGGGGAATGGCTAGAATCACTGAGTGAAATATGGGAGTTGGAGGGGCTCCAGTGACAGAGTCTGCACCACAAAGCTTTCTGTAGCCTCAGCTATAGCTGGGAATAGCAGACATTGGAAAGCAAACTGCATCACAGAAGCAGCGTGTGATCTGGGGTGAAAGGGAGAGGGCAGCAGAGTTGAGGAGGCCGCCAGGGGAGTGAGGGGAGCTGGCAGAGATGAGGGGGTACTTGGTTATGGCCTTGGGGGAAGATCAGCATTTTTTTCCGGCTGTTTTGCTGATATTCACAGATATATCCAATGTTACAAAGGACTACAGATGGAGATAACCGCAGGTATGTATAGTCCTGTACCAGCGGTAAAAAAATGTTTTGGTAAAGATATTTTTAGAACTATAGTGACGTTGGGACGGAAAAATCTCTGGCCATGGCTAAAGGCCATGGCCAGTGACTTCATTGCCATCCAGGTCTCCCATTCATGCAGTAACCAGTACAGACTGTCCTTAGATTCAAAGTGAGGAAGGGGCCATCCCTCAGGCCATGTTTCCTTGACGCTAAGCATGTTCAGAGCCGCTTTGAAGCTAACCAGGGTCGGTTAGTGCATGGATGGGCAACCGAATGGGAATCTGTATTATTTACTTTTTTTACACCGTGCTACTGTCAGTGCTTGAAGGTTCTGCACTCAGACAATTGCTTGCCTTTTGCTGAATTGCATTTTGGTATTTGGAGTCCCCCATTCAATAATAAAACAATAAAAGAAACCAGGTACTTTTACAGCAACAGTGGGTTTCCCATGCCTTAAGTAACTGGGACAAAGCCTGTTTAGCTTAAAAGTGAGGAAGGAGTCACCCTACTAAGGCCATGTTGCCTGATATATGGACCCCTCCTTAGAAGAACACTTAGAGAAACATGCCATAGGGTGCTGGATCCTTCCTCGCTTTGAAACTAAGCAGGGTGGGTCTGGTTACTGCATGGATGGCAGACAGTCCATGGTCCTGAATGCTGTGTTTTCTTAGTTTTAAATATCTCAGAAAACACGGCACCTGCACTTTTATAAAACAGCAGTGTTCAGCATAAATGAGATTGTTTTAAGTTCATTGTTTCTATCAGAGAACCCTGGCCTTAAAGGGGAAGTTCGCTCAAAAAAGGTATTGTTCCAATCGTTCGGGCATGTATTTTTAAGCATACTATAATTGATCTTAAAACATTTTCCTATGCGTCTTCCCTTAGTTTTCCTCACTTTTACAAATGCGAAAACATTGGCGTGTGTGCAGCCATCTTGTGCTAATCTTATCAGTTGATGCATTGCCCTAAATTCAAGTGCCCTCGCAGCAAGGATACAGATCGCCTGCCCCTCAAACTGACATCACTAGATGCTTACGGCCCTTTTCACAACACCAATGCACGTCTCATGCCAGCGTCCTCTGTGCATAAGCTATTGATGTGTCTCCATGGAAATGCCAGGATGCCTCTTTCCTCAACAAGTATAAACAGAACCTTTCTGAGCAGACAACATTGCAGTTGCCTTTTCATTTGGCTCACTGTATTTAGTTTAGATCACCCGTGACTCAGTTCTGCTCTGTTCAGCTATCTTCCTAGTATGATGCCCTGCAAACAGGTACTCACAGTAGCAGAACTGATTTAATTTGGTACTTGCGTTTTATAGAAATATTTGTTATATAATGTATCAATGTCTTCACCAAACCTTATACAATTTCGAAAAGTCATAGTTTCGGCTGATTGTGCATTTATTTGCTCTATGGGTATTTTTAACATTGTAATTTATTTTCTTCTCATTCTTTACCAGTAGTTTCTAGATACAAACAAAAACGTTTTTATTTTTCTGATTTTGTACTCATTCAATATTCAGAAACTGTGGCAAAAATACAGCCCTACCACTATGAGCAAGAATATTCTGAAGAGGAACTAATTGAAAGAGAGAGAGAAAGAAGCAGACACAATGGGGAACTGGATGATAGTTGGGAACATCAATCACCGGAGCCTGAGCATAGATGCATGGAAGACGTTTCCACCTGGTGTACCTGCAATTGTTGAGGTCATGCCAACTGAGGTGGAGAACTGCTGCTGCCAGGAAAATTCTGGATGCGTGTCCTACTAGCGGAAGAAGACACCACTGCTGTGTGTTACCGAGCTGCATGACTTTAGTGCAGTCTGAATCACAAGGTCTGTGTTGAGGATTATGCTGGTGCTTATGCACGACCTTCATGCAACAGTTCTCCCTCGCAATCCAAGTAACAAGTAAGTGTACTCTAGATGTGATGTAATTTTGACCACTAAGACGACTAACATTTCATGTTGTTCTCCTACATTGTCGTAACTTTGATTGATCACTGACAAATTAATTTAGCCTGTAAATTTAATACATTTCCTGCACTTATTGCAAATCAGAGTGTTCATCGTGTATGTGTCTTTAACTTTGTACTAAAAACCAATATTTGTCTGTGGCCCAAACTGTTCTGCCTCGAATGGTTGTTCATTTTTCTAATGTGTCGATACTTCAAAGCCCAAGTACATACTTCCAGAAAATTACTTTTCTAAGTGCAACTATGCCATATAATTTAGGATGCATTTTCAAGTAAAGTGGTACACTTCTCTGGTTCATTCAATTATAATATGTATGTTTCTCTTTCACAGGTGGTACAGAGTGGTGGCCTACCATTCGTTTACATGGTGGCTTCATGGGAGGCTTGGATTCCGCATTCACCGAGTAATCCCTGCCTGTGCCGTTCGAACCATTCGTGCCAAATTCCCCAGTGACACCCCAGTGCGGGGGATTTTCACACACTGTGCTTCAAACTCAAGTATAAAATGTGTAGTTTGTTTGTGCCATCTACATCCCCAAAAGAACTAAAATACAAATTAACATATACAAATAGTTGTTTGAATTTATCAGTGAGTCAAGAACACGCTGAATCGTCTATGAGGGTCATAAAAGAATGGTTGGTGCCCTTTTGTGCTCAACTCGTCCCCATCCATCCCCCTCCAGTATCCCCCCTCAAATAGTCGGTTAACCCTCAAGGTGCCAAACACCATGTATAACTCAAAGGGATCCTCCAGACGCCACTCTTCAAGACCCCACCCCTGCAATGAACATAGGTGTGTCCCTTCAGCGGTGTTTGGGGCCTTTTGTGCTCCCCTGATGCCCATCCATCCCGCCTCCATTATCAATGGCAGTTTGCATCTGTGCCCATACGCTCGATTGGGGGCTGGGTGGGAACACTGAAGTTGCCAAACACCATGTACACTTGAAAGGGATCTTCCACACAGAGACTATAGGTTGGGCATATCCTGAAAATTCCTGTTTCACTAAACTGAGGGTGGCCTCCTAAACTGCTGCCCATCATGTCAGAGTTTAGAAATCCATCTTAACACCATCCTCCAGCACTTGTACACCAATAGGCTCCTACTTCCATCCCCTAGGCACTAGAATGGATGATTAGCACAAGGCATAGTCGGAGCATGAATTAACTTACTGTTTTGGAATTATTATTAACAAACCTGCGTTCCCATTTCAGCTTGTGGCGCTTTGAAATAGAATTTTGTTGTAGAATGCGTAGTATAAATGTTCACCTGTTGCGTCATGTGGCAACTTGACATGATCATGAACACACTGGAGACCTATTTAGTATGAGCATGCAATGTCACCTTGTCTCGCATGATGGTAGAGAGGGCTGCTTCAGGTGCGCAAGAGAGCATGAAGGGACATGCATGAATTGTAGTAAGGGCTGTGCAATATATGCCAGAAGTGTAAGTAGCAAACAAATGATTCAAGAGCGGAACAGGGACATAGTAATGATGGGTGGTTTGTATATAGCACACTAGGAGTAGGGGTATGCTTTGTGCCATGAAACAGTGCTGGAAGAGGGAGAGGTGGGGTTTTGATTTAATTTTCTTACAGAAATGATATATCCCCAGAGGTAACAGCAACACATCATTTTCTGGACTGTTCCTTTGTTCCTGTCGCAAAACACTTTACATAGCTGTTTGTAACTGTCCTTGGGTTTCTGAACCACTTGCCTGAAGCAGCGTCTTGACCAGTTTTTTTTTTTTTGTGGCATTCCTTCACAAAATTGAAACCTACCCATCTCTGGCTTCAATCACTGAAACAGGCTGCTACTGTTATATAGCCTTGAGCAAAAGGTCAGCAACTGTTCAAAGGACACAATGTGTCAAATACTCAAGAAAAATGATAACATTTACTATATTGAATGTGGAAATACAAAACTTTAGTTTCCATTTCTGCGATCTGTTGATCGTAGCTGTTACTCAGCATTAGAATGGAACTTCCTGACATTATGCAAGCTCAACTATAACATAATATTTATGTGATTAAAAACGGCATGTGTGCTGTATGCATAATGACTAATTCAGCGACCTGCGAATATGCGATTTCACCAAAAGAACAGACACAGTACATTATGGTATGTTGAATTATATGTATACCGGACACTATACAAAAGCAAGGGCGTGACTCGCAGTTTGTTTCTCTGTCCAGTTATGATTGTTATTTGTGCATACTTTAAAGAGGAGTGAGTAGAGATTTGATTTTTTTTTGGGACGTATTGCTTACTGGCTCAAATATATTCTGTGCAGAGTTATGGGTTGTTAGATGGACCATATTGTGATGATTGTTCGGTAAAGACCTGCAACCACAACCTGTATGCAGGCTAACAATATCTACACTGCTTAGTCCCATGGCATATCCCAGTGTACTGTCACAACTGCATTATTGTGCACCATAGAGTGGGGGTTGTGGGAGGGGCGGGGGGATGAACCTTTTCCTTGGGCACTTGGTTCTCCTTTAGAACACTAATCTTACCACTTCCATTGAAATGCCATTGGTCTGTGGTTCAACTTAAAACGTTACTATCTCTGTCCTTATTTTCTGGTAGGGCCCGCTATGTTAAGCGGGTACATCTGTTTCTCCATTGGGAGCTATACCTACTTCACAGCGCAAAACTTTCATGCACATCGTGGTCTCAACTACTCCCCCATGTTGTCATGTCTGTGTTCATTCTGTGTGGTTTGTTTTTATGATTAGGTTTCCTCTGGTTCTGAATTATATGTAACTTGTTATATTCTATTACAGAACAGGTACTAAAATATATGTTTTATTCTGTTATGTACACAGCTATATTGTACCGTTCTGCGCATGCCATAGTTTTCAGCTACAGTAGATGGATTCTTCAATCAACACTGCATCATTAATGGTGCTTATTTAATTTACGTTATGTGTTTACGAACGACATGGACCAATCTGCCCTTTGGCGGTATCAACAATAAGGAGCAACCTGTCAGTGTTTATGATTTAAAAACTTGCTGAAGCAAAAGCGTTGCGCTTGAAAGTGCAAATAATCCATATCTTCTCACAAACGGTACACCATGTGCGTCATTAGAAAGTGTTGCTAGTGTAACATAAGGACACACAAGAATTGGGAGTACAGGGATTGATCGATCACTGATCACAATCAGCGTATCATGAGGAAGTTATGAAGAACATTTGAACCATACGATGTTTGCTATCTATAAATTGCATGGCAAAAACATATTTTTCATTTTGTGGACTTAATCTTCTCTTGTGAGCATTCTTTGCAAAATAAAAACACTTGCTACATAGCAGACTATTGATGGATTCTTGAAAAAAAAAATTCCTCTCCTATTTGGGACAAGAAAGAAAAGTTACGTGGTGTGAAGAATGTGTGTGTTTACCTTCCTGGTTCTGTGATAAGTAACGCTATGGCGTGGGTGATGATGGGGCATGTTTGGCTACGCTGGCCACGAATGTCATGAAAATAGGTGGAGCATATTGTTTGGACTAGTGATGCCAGTTTGAGGTGCAGTAACCAGGACTGACCATGCTTTGCTTCAAAAAGAGGAAACGCCCAGTCACCTCAGCCCATGGTGCCTAATCAGTGAGGCAAAGTTACAAGACCACTTACATCAACATGGCCTGATGGGGATGGCACCTTTCTCACTTTGAATCTAAGCACTTCTGTGCGTATATTCATGGGTGCCAGCTTCTGATTTTTGCTATGGGTGCAGAAAGTACCTGGGCATATGTCATTCTTGCAGCCGGTCATTTTTATTCCGTTTCCATGCTGCTTATATGCGGTCAGAGGGGGTTGTGTGATGTATCACAGTCACCAAAAGACCGGCCATAAAACAAGGGGCTTGGAGCACAGAACAGCACATTTCGGCATGGGCAGTTAGGTGCACCGCAGTCTCTGTTTGGGTGCACCCAGTTAGACGCAACCAGTTGGACAGGATGTTTTGGCGTGAGAGGACGCAATTGGTGCAGCATGAACCTGCAGGCACTTTGCATTTTGTAATATGGATTACATGTGAAAAAGTTGTTTTTACTGGAACACTATAAAACAGGATGGGCCATGTATTAAACCACCATTGAAGAATTGAACACATATTAAACATGTAACACATTTATGTACTGCAACATTAAAAACTGCATGCAACTATCCCTCACAAACAACTTTACGCCATGTACACACACACACTCACATCAAACACACACTGCATGCATACCCTCTCAGATGACATGCACACTCTGACACCACACATTCCCCCTACACCATCTCTGGGCAACATTATAATAGAGAAACATGAAATTTAAAAAATAACATTTATGCTGGACAGTGCTATCAGAGAACCGTGGCCTTAAGGAATTTGAGGCACAGCACTTACCCATTATGCTACAATGATGTAATTGTTTGAATTTTCAAAAGTTTCATACCTAGCCTTTTATCATTGAACATATTAAATTATAGGCTAAGTATGAAATGTATGCCCATCAAGCGACAAGCCATTGCGGCCTACTGGTTAAATGCTGGGCCTCGAACTCTGACAGACCAGGCTACAAGGCACTATGTTTTTTTTTTTTTTTTGTTTTAATTTAATTTAATTAAAAGAAAAGCAACGCAAGTGGGAGGTGGTGAGGTTTGTTGCAGTGCAGTCCTGTGATCTTATTTAGCATGAGGGCATTTAGACGTCCACATCCAAATATCCCTTGCACCAAAATAACGGTGCCGGAATGGCATTCATGCTGAAAAGGGCATGCCGAAATGGGCACTGCGGCAGAATGGGCATGTCAATTCAGGTCACGCAAAAATGAAGGCGGAGAAAAGGGCGTACCGCTTGGAGAACGCTGCTTAACCAAAGTGTGTGCTCCATGGCAAACATTTTGATCTCACTGCACATTGCCTAAAAACATTGTCAGTTTTCAAAGCCTACAATCCAAAGGCCATTGCTAGTGGTCTGGTAGCATTTTTAAATGGACAATGGACACGGCCAAATGCCATGCCCACTGACAATGGCCGAAAACCATGCTAGTGGTCTGGAAGCGCTCTAAAATCTATGGAATAACAAAATCCTTAAAATTCAAGCAAAAATAACTTTTGTTGCAGGGATGTTAAAGTGAGAACTTAATGCAAAAGACGCCCTGAGATTCAGCTAAAGCCACCTTAACTTTGCACCTCCTATTGCGCTAGCTATGACCACAATGATGGCATCATAGATCACATCACTGGTGACAACACTAATTACATTACAACAATAAGTGGCCTTAAGCATGGCCTTCAGCCATGGTCAGTGTGCATGGCCAAATATATTTTAACAACTGAATGGGTACTAGCCATGGCCTTTAAATATTAACAGTGGTGACAACCTTCATCCATGTGCACTGTCTGCCAAACATAGATTTTGCACTTTACCAATGGTACAGCTTTCAACCTTGTCCACTGTATTATGTACACTGGTCAGGCACTAGCCATGGATATTAACACAATACAGGCCAGTGGCCACTATCTTTGGCTGTGCCCACTATATATTCTAACATATAAATGGGCCAATAGTCAAGGCCTTTGACCTTGAGCAGTTTGTACATCTTTTGGCCATGTCCACTGTATATTTTACAATAATAAAATGCAATAAACGATGGCCTTCGGCCATGCCCACTGTGTATTATACAATACTAACCAGCCACTAGCTATGGCATATTATATACACTAACATGGTCTTCAACACAATACTAGCATTGACCACGGTTTTAAGCTATGCAGATGGTATATTTTAACATATTAATGGGCATTAGCTATGGCCTTTATGCATGGCCACTGACAACAACTTTCCATGTTGCCCACTGTATATTTGAAAACAGTGATGGGCTACTAGGCATGGTTTTTAACCATGCACATTGGTATTTTTGAACAGTAACCAACCACTAGCTATGGTCTTTGGTACTGGCCAGTGACCCCAGCCTTTGTTATGGCCAAATCCACTGCCTAAATTGTTATTATGTTAATCAAACCTTTCATGAGCTAACTTATAAATGATGTTATGTCTAATTCCATTTTTTTATGTAATCAGTTATATTCAATGTAATTAGTGTTGTCATCAGGGATGTGATTTTTAATGTCATCAGTGTTCTCATACAACATGTAATTAGTGATGTGATCTGTGATGTCATCTTTGTGGTCATAGACTGCGCAACAGAGGGCGCAAAGTTAAGGTGACTTTAGCTGAATTTCAGGGGTTTTGTTGCATAAAGTTCTCACCTTGACGTCCCCTTAACTAAAGTTTTTTCCTTGAATACATATAAACATTAATCCAAGGTGGTGTCTCTTCATTCTACATATGTTTTGGTTGAGTGGATGCTTTTTTCATCCTCCCAGCCCCCCACCATTCCATGTATCCTTACCAATGCATGTTACCCTCACCTTCTGTACTGCTGTGTACTATACTCTCACTTTTTATATACTATCCATGCTCTCCCCTCTTTTTTAACCTGAGCCTCCTTACTCTAGTTTCAGTTCCCCCACCTTTTGTATTTTCAGCCTCTATACTCTCACCCACCCTACTGCATCCTGTGTAGCCGTACCTATATTCAGTGTATCTCCACTCACTTTACTCCCATCCATTTACAGTACTGATTTGTTAGTGTGTTGTTTAATCCACCTTGGATTTTTTCCCCAATGATTACTATTTGATAAGATAAGGCATTTATAATGCGCCTGTACAGAAGTGTTTCTCGGCGCAACAAGACAAGTGATGGAAAACATAGGGAGGACAAGACAAGCAATTCTACTAGGCCTTGTGCCATTTGGATCGTGCAATTGCGACAATAGAAGTGCAGAGGAAGGAGAGGGGGAAATGCAGGGAGAGGAGGGGGAATTGTGAACAGGACAGTATGGCTCTGAGTAAGTGCAGCCAGGGCAGCGCTGCTCTAGGTAAGTGCAGGAGGCAAGTGGGGGCTGCAGGGGTTACAGTTGCTGCCCTTAAGGGCACAGTAGTCCAGGAGGCAATGCAAGGAAGACTGGTCACGGGGGAGCCTAGTACCATGTGAGACTCTGAGGGAACCAAGCAAAGAGTCAGCACAGTGCAATGGGTAAGTTAGCAGGCGAGGCAGAGAGAGAAGGCAGAGGAGAAATAGAGGGTCTTGAGCTGCTTCTGGGACTTCAGGTTGTCCGGCTCAAGACTGAGAGGAGCAGGGAGGCCGTTCCAGAGGGAGGCACCTGCAGAGGAGCGAGAGCTACCCCCAGTCTCTGCCTGGAAAAGCATCTGATCCTCAGAGAGTTGAAGTTACCTCAGCGAAGGGCTCTAGAAGGAAGGTATTTCGGAAGACAGTTGGATTTAGTGTGGGCCCCAGCCCCAAGCAAGCCTTGTGGACGATGCAAAGGGTCTTCAACTTGAGCCTTCCAGCCACCGGGAGGAGATATTTCAGGGCTGGAGAGAACAACAGTGTGAAGAGCACAGTATACTGCGCACAAATGTATCGTGCATGATGCATTACACATGGGGGTCAACAAAATGAAACATGTGTGCAACTGTAACTAATTGTATTTCATGAAGTATGTTCTCTTTTTTTTACAGACAGATATTACTGTGGCCATGGGCATGGCTGGTTGTAATGCTTGTGCGAAATGCGAGCTAGAACAACATGGCGTTGGTGCGCAGCCATTTTGGACACTTATCTCCCATCATGGTAAACAAAAAGCCTGCATCTCCGTGGGCCTCACAGAATAAATGAGCATTTCAGTAGCGAAGGCAGAGTAAGGTCACGTAACTACATAAATATTGATGCTGAGTAGACTTGCTGTGGAGAAGGCAAGGGAGTCGGAGCATCCTGCTGGTTCATATGGCGTTCTGGGAATTAAAGCAAGGAGATGGGTGCTGGGTTTTTCCACTTGTGACTGTTTTTTTTCCACTCTCTGCCCCTTCCACTTGTGATCTGCTCTTCGGCCGAGGGCAGACATAACTGAGAAGGGCAACAACATGCCCCCGTAAAGAAGAGGGCGTTCCGTGGCAAAGAGAGTTCGAACTTGGACTCCCGTGTTATGCAGTCTTGCTGAGATGGAGGATGCTCTTCCTCAGACCCTGTTAGAATGAGTGATCTCTTCGCCTACCTGCTCAGGGTCTAATCAGTGTCATAGTGACCAAGGTGAAGGTGTCTTCTGCGTCTTTTCTGACGGTGAAGCAATTTAATTCTATATTTCTATATATCTAAATGTATGTTTGTCTATGTATGCTAAGTTCATACATACATGTATTGTGTGAATAAAGGGCCATCTTCATTTTTTTACAATAACCATTAGTCTATGTGTGATTTCTTGCCTGTCTGAGTCCAATAACTTGTTTTGCCTGGGGCCGGGGAAACTTAAGTTCTAACTTAAGTAATTTTAATTACTGAAATATTGAGTGCTGGGGGAATGTCAGCAGGTGGATTTGAGGTACCAGTGGGAGAAGTTGTGCTTTTGATGTTGGTTGGATGTGTTTCAACTGTGGATGTATGTGTTGATGGAGGAGATGCAGATACCTGCTGACGTAATGAACGAGGTGCATGCATCTTCAACTTGTGGTGCTCATGGGCATTCCTGGATGTATTTTCAACATTATTCTAGTGGATCTGTAGTAGATGACTGATAAGGACGGATGTGCCGAAGCTCTGTGATGGAAAAGTTGAAGGGCCTCTTTGTTGCAGTTCAAATTCATCATAATCACTGTGGATTTATTAGAGTGGCCATGGATATTGTTTCTACTTGCTTGACTGTTTTTTATCCCACCTTCTCTAAGTTTACTCAACCTACTCCATCCTCTCTACTGCAACCACTGTCCACACTTTTTATCCTCACCCATTATATCTAACCCTGGAGTAGCCCAACTCATTCATTATAGTGACACTTTTCTAAATGTACTGTACCCTTATTGTTATACCA
Source organism: Ambystoma mexicanum (assembly GCF_040938575.1). NCBI lineage: Eukaryota > Metazoa > Chordata > Amphibia > Caudata > Ambystomatidae > Ambystoma > Ambystoma mexicanum. Next base: position 1,243,186,913 of record NC_090930.1, on the reverse strand, counting down.
CGTACACACACTGTATGCTCATATGTAGTCTATACCTATCTGGGCAAGTTTTCATTCCTATAGGCCTCTTCTGCAGCGGGAATGGATTTGGAACCAAGAGTACATCATCCTCAAACCCCTTCTGTCTTACATGAAAGTTGGGTGTTGGGGGAATTGCAGCAGGTGGATTTGATGTCCCACTAGGAGAAGTATTGGCTTTCATGTTGGTTGTTGGTGATTGAGGAAGTGCAGATTCTCACTGACATCATGAACACCACCCACACATCCTCAGCTTGTTGTGCTCATGGGCATGCCTGTATGCATTTTCAACATTTTGCTAGTAGACCTGTAGTATATGATTGATAAGGACAGATGAAGGGCCACTTCATTGCACTGCACATTCTGTAATAATCACTGTGGTCATGGGTAGTGTTTCTACTGGTGTGAACGTTTTGTATCCCACTGTGTATACTTTTACTCAACTGTACCCCATCCCCTCTACTGCAACCACCTACCATACTCCCCCTATTTATCATCACCCTGCCCTAGTTTCAATTCCCCCACCCACTGTAGTACCCGCCTCTGTACTCTCACCCACCCTACTACATCCTGTGTTCCTGTACCCATTCAGTGTACTCCCACCCACTATATTACCACTCATTCACCTTATTTATTTGATAGTGTATGTTTTTTTTTAATCCACCTTGGATTTTACCCCTAAGACCCAGTGATTATTATACGTGAAAATAACAACACACACGTATTAAAGTTGAGGGTCAAACAAAATAAACATATGTGTACAAGTGTAATAATTGTCTTATATGCTGCAACTAATTTTATTATATATATATATATATATATATATATATATATATATATATATATATATATATATATATATATATTTTACACGGCCACAGTAGTGGCCGTGTAGTTATAGTTAAGTTGCTGTTTCCATAGGAAGAGATCTTTTTGGGCGGCTTAGAACACCGCTCCCCCTGGATGAATCCTCACCAAACTTTTCAAAAAAAGTATATGGGTCACTCAGAATTTTTGTGACCCATTCTGAGTTATAGGGGAGGTTCCAAACGTCTTTTTTTCCCATAGACTGAATGGGGGAAAAGCTTTGCGCACGCCTACAGGTGAAACCGCTGGACGGATTTTGACGAAATCTGCGTCAGGTACAGGGGCTTGGTCCAGAAAGTGTGCTTTTGTAAATTTGGTCACCATCCGTGCAGTATTTTTCTTTATAATTATCAAAAAGTAGGTCTGAAAAAAATTGTGATATCTATGTTCGCTCCGCGGTCACACTTCCCTGTTCGGTCGACGAACAGGATACCGACTGGCTAAGGGGCTGGCGTCATGACTGCGGACACGCAACGTCTCTGCCCATTGGCTGCTGCGAGACTTGTTCTGCGTCAGATGGTTTGGATGCGCCTGACATCTTGGATCCACAGAAAGCGGAGCAACAACCAGCGTACACATGCTTTTTTCATGAAACTATTTTGCTGTGTCACACAGCATTGGGAAAGGTTCAGACAGTAAGACATGGGTGATCAATGCATTTTTTCTGGGGTTCAGTCGTCATGATGTAATTTCTATGGACACCTTGTACGCACAGTAAATGTGGGGTGAAATAACGATAGTACTTCAGTCCATGCAGTGGACAGGATATTTGTAACAGTTGAAAGCACACAGGTATTGGTAGGCAACATTGAAATTGACAACATGCCGTGAATGCATTAGTTTTTCCAATGGATATTATTATATTCATTGGTACGCCGCCATGGGTGGCACATGCTATGGTGGTTGTGGCCAGGGCCTAGAGTCTTGGATGCATGGCCGTCGGCCAAAGTCCTTACTTCCAAGACTGTAGGCCATGGCCACAACCACCGCCGCATGTGCCACCCATGCATAAACCCTTAGTGTTTCCTTTTGATTGGCAAGTTGTGGGGAGTGCGTGCAGTCTTGGGTGCATGGCCGTTGTGTGACTCCATTCACCATGGTGGTTGTTGTGTGACTCCATTCACCACAAACATGCAAGAAATTATTTTTGTTCACATTCCGTTTATTGCTGAGTTTTTGTAGTTTGGTACTTAGTTTTGTTAGTGCTTTCATCCTATTTAACACCAATATGAACAACTTCCTCTTGAGAAGGATTGCACTGTCCACGAGTGCTTGTAGAATTAACTTTCTACAGTAGGTTTTAAGGGGTGAGGAGGATTTTGGTCCTCTTAGTAGATTCTGAAGGACCCTGTGACGAAACATTTTTGCTAAAATACTTTTTTTTACTATGGGTTCTTCTTACACTATCAGGATTATTAGGAACATTGTTAGCTGTACTGGCAGCTGTTTTCTCGACAACATTTCTGTGTTTTGTGACACTTTTTGATGGAGGAGGTTCAGTTTCGGTAGCTGAGACTTCCTTTATTTTGTTACCCAACTGCATTAGCTGGTTTGTACCAAGATTCTCTACAAACTCTACAACAGGTGGATGCTTACATTGGGCACCTTTATTTTTATTTGCTCTAATTCTGCGTTCTATAAAAAAAAATATAAATATATATATTCACTACAAAAATAACTGTGTTGTGGGGACGTTATTGTTAAATTGCCCTAACAGAAACCTGTACACTTCACTAAAAAAAAAAAAAAACTTTCTCCTCCCCTTTATGCTTCAAATTAAAACCGAAAAACCCCTGAAATTCGACAGTTATGGTAAACTAAGCCCCCAACCCTGCCACCACCCCTGTGCACTGCTAACACTAACAGCCAGACCATGAAAGATGTCATCTCAAATGTCAATGCTGACATCAATGACGACATCACTTGGTTAGCCCCTTTCTTTTCCTTCCCTGCCATACATATATATGTGCATTCAGTAAAAAGGAAATCACTAAAGGAATGTTATACTTCACAGTGCAACCAAACACCACTGCACATTCCCCTATTATAGTAAGCTAAGCAACCATAATTCGCACCATCTACGTGCATTGCTAAGACTAACACCCATGACATCAAAGATGACATCACAAATATCATTGATGACATCACTGTAAGAGTGTGTACAAGCACCAACTGTGTAGGAATCCAACACAAACCTACCTATGTCACGTGTACCTGCACAGGTGCAGTACACGTTCTTACTGGTCCATTTTGCAAATGCCGATATCATCATAATGCGTGGGTGTCGATGCAGTTATGCATCCCATGCTGTTATTGGCTAATTCGTATTCGTTGATGCAGTTATATTTATTTGTGCTTTTGTATAGCAAACCAAACCTGTGGGCATTAGATGCTGTTGCAGTTAGGCATAGTTACAGTAGGAGCAATACAATAAATTCATTACATTAGAGAGATCAAGTGTGATGTATACAGTTCAGTTACATACGTTTAAATCAGACAAGTTGCTAAATCCTGCTGCTCTGTAGGGACATATGCTAGTTGTTAATTGTCTAGTGAGAATAGCCATGCTTGAATTATTCTGCGTAATGACTAGCAGGGCATCATCTCTGATTTGGGAAGGAAGAGCATTCCTAGGTTTGGCAGCAACTAGGGGAAAGTTTTGTCCTCCCGGTTTTTGAATTTGGGTGTTAGGAGCATGTTAGACTGGGAGGTTCTGGTTAGTATGTCCGCTTGAGTTTTTATGAATAACTTGGTGAGGTATTTAGGGGCAGTATTAGCTGAGCATTTATGTGTGATGGTGAGACTTTTGAAGTGGTTTCTCTCATGGATGGGAAGCCAGTGGGCATTCCTTCTGGTGGCAGAGATGTAGTCTTTATACTGGATATTCAGTGCTGCTCTAAAAGCATTATTTTGGATAACTTTGAATTTCTTAGTTGAGGTTCCGACAAAGAGGGCATTGAAATAATCCTGTCTGGACAGTATAGGGTCTCTGGCAAGGGTAAGGCAGCTGTCAGTGCACAAACAGTGCCTACTGGCATTGATCAATTTTGTGGTGTCAGCTCAAGAGGAGGCTATCGCGTTTACCTCCTTTGTTAGTGTAAGGTAGGCATCCAAGTGTACTCCCAAAGGTTTTACTACTTTAGAGATTGGAATGGGTGTTCCATCCATCGTGAAGGATTTGTATGATTTTTCAAGTTTGTTTAGTCGTTGTGAGATCCGATGTGCAAGAGCTCTGTTTTATTGTCACTAAGGCACAGGGCTTGGATGCTTTGATAGACAAGAGTTGAACGCATTGGAGTCAGTGTCATAGTTGCCAGTGATGAAGATGAGGATTTGGGTATTGTCTGCATAATTAGTGTAGAAGATACCCATGGAGTCAAAGCGGTCGAAAATGGGCTTTGTAAAAATATTGTAAAGTGTGGGAGGGATGCAGGAGCCTTGAGGGACGCCACAAGTGACTAATGCCGGGTCTGCAGATGGTGAGAAGACTCTCATGGTTCTGTTGGACAAATATGATTCAATCCAGGTTAAGGTCAAGGTCAAAGGCTGCAGAGTGATCAAGGAGGAGAAGGAGGGCCAGTTTTCCATTGTCAATGCAGCCGTCCATTTGTATCTTTAGTTCAAGGAGGGCTGATTCCATTCCATGTCCTGGATGGAAACCAGTTTGGTGCAGGCCAAGAGCGTTGTTGGATTCTAAATGTTTTTGTATCTGCATGTAGGCTACTCTGACCAGAATGTTCCAGATGAAAGGGACCGCTGTGATTAGTCGGTAGTTTGCTGGGATGCTAAGGTGAAGAGTTATTTTTTTGAGAATCGGGAGGACCCATTGTAAATTCCTCCTTCACAATGGTTGTGATGTATGGGCTAGCTAGGCGATGCAGTCTTTGATGACCAAGGCTGGACATGTGTTACCTTGGCATCTAGATGGTTTAAGACAGCTGATGCTTTTATTTTTTTACGTCCAATTTGGAGACCTAGGTGAAGTTAAACGGTTGGGAAGTGCAGTCTTGGGGCACTTGCGTGGAAGGTAGTGGTATATCCAATAGCATAAGTTTATGTTTTTTTCATTGGATTTACATTTGGAGTATCGCTAATTTGTCCAAAAGTGCATTTTGGGTGCTAGTGCACTAGGTATGGTCCTTAAGGCAGTTGTTTGGTGGGGCAGTAGATGTCTCCAGTTCATGCAATATAACGAAAAGCTCTCTGGAGCTTGATTTAGCGTTATCAGTTCTATCATCATAAGAAATCTGTTTTAGCTGTGCAAATGGCTGATTTGGATGATTTGGATAAGGAAGTGAATAAGGCTTTTTTGGAGGCTGATGGATCTTTTCTCAATGACAATTCGGCCGCTCGCTTCGTGGAGTGCATGGTTCTTCAAGTTTGTTGTAAACCAGGTGTTTAGGTGAGCTAGGGGTTTGGGCTTACGCTTACATAGTGGAGCAATGTTGTTGATGACTTGGAGGAGGGAGTGGTTTTAGAGGTTGACCAAGTCTGTGGGGTCATGGGAAAGGAGTTTGGGAGTGGTGAGGGGCTCCAATTGAGGGAGGATGGTAGCATAGGTGATGTTGCAAGTTTTTCTCGTTAAAGAGGCTGGGTGAATTAAAGGGGCTTGTATCCAAGGATTGTGCACATGGATGGCAAAAGAGATAACATTTATGATCTGACCAAGGGCAATGCAATTTGGTTAATATCTTGATATTGCTGCCACATTCCATAAACCAATCAAGTGTCCAACCTTTATTGTGTGTAGATTCAGTGATACAGTGATTGAAGCCCAGGGTGATTAAGGACTTTGCAGGGGACAGAGCATGGGTGTCCGTCGCTTTGTTGAGAACGAGTTTGAAGTCACCAAGGTTAGGCGTTCTGAGGATAGGAAGGATAATATGCCTTCCTCAAATGAGACTAGGCCCTGGCGGCCTGTAAATAAGATGTGATTCAATGTGGATGTGTGGGAAAGAATTAATTTGATAGATAGAATGTCCCCCGATTGGAACACTTGGTTTCTTACTTCATGGATGGTTAGAGTTGCCTTCGCTGTAAATGCTAGCTCACCCCCTTTAGAAGTAAGTTTGTTTTTCCTGTAAATAGTGTAGCTTTCAGAATTGTGAATGATAGTGTAGCCAGGTTTTTGTGATGGCCAAAATATCCAGGTGGTTCGTTGAGATGAGGTCATGCACATCGAGTGTATGTGCAGATAGCGATCTGGAGTTAATTAATGCTCCTTTCAGTTCTGCTATGGTGGAAGATGCGTCAGTTAGCCCCATGGTGACTATGGTTATGTGTGTATGCTAGCTAGTGTTTGCAGTCGTAGTCAACGACGGTATTAAGGTCCTGAGGCTCGAACACGCCACAATGTAGTTGGAGCCATGGTCTGACAGTGGCAAACTAGTCTGGTAATCTTTGTCAATCCTTACACCCAGTAGGGAGGTTCCTAGGATATTGATAACAGCAGGAGGTAGATCATTAGCATGAGGCACATAGATTTTAGCCAGATTAGCTGAAGGCATGGTGTCCCCTAAAGCATTGATAGCAGCATGAGACAGTATTTTGGCATGTGGCACATCAGCTGTAACCAAGCTTAGCAGTGGGCAGGTAAGCTCTGAAGCATCCATTGCGTGAGTGTTGGGGAGCAAATTAACATCAGTGTCAGCATGGTGGGTATTGTTTTATTTGTATGCTGGAGGGTAAGATGTAGTTAACAATGAGGGCATGGAAAGGCTTGAGGACTTCTAGTACCCAGTGGCAAGCCGGGAGCCTAGTCTTTCATTTCAAGTGTTCATTGGCATCTGTAGTACGTGTACATGGTTGTGCACAATGGTGAGTTTTTTCCATGATTGAGGCGTTTGATTTGCCTCTGTTAGCTTGAAGTTTCGCTGCGTGGGGAGAAACTTGCTTAGGACAGAGGGTGAGAGATTGAGGCGAGGAAGTCGCAACAAAGCACCAGGATTGAGGGTGTTATGGTGGTGATGTGCCCAATAGGGGAGAATCTGCAAGTGGCCGGGGTGCTTACCTGCCGCTCCAGGATAGGTAGATGTGCCATAGCTGATGCTGGTGTAGATACAGGCAATGTTGGGGAGGCAAGTAACTTCAGGAGAGATTCCTTGTTGTGCCTTATACAAGGAGATGTAGTTTGGCTGTACTTTTCCAGTGTTGGAATCATAGGGTGATGGTCCCGGCGGAGACCAGCAGATACTCTGCTAGACCATTCCCTTGGCCTTAGGCAATGGCCTTGTGGGATGGCCACCAAAGCCTGCCGGCTGCGTTCCTCCTCCTGATGAATGTGCATCAGCCAATCAGCTGATTGCTGGTGCTGCACTGTAAGAGGAGTAGATTTTTGGATAAACACCGCAGCAGCGGCCATCTTGGTAGGCTCCACATGGGCTGCAAAAAGTCTGGGGATACAGTCCCATATGGTTACATCAGGGGTCCACAAGTGAATCATCAGTGGGGGCACAGCAGTGGGGCCACAGATGGTGACCCAGCAAGACCGGCAGGGACTCTGCTAGACCATTCCCTTGGTTTTAGGTGATGGCCTTGTGGGAAGGCCGGCAAAGCCTGACAGCTGGGTTCCTCCTCCTGATTAATGTGAATCGGCCAATCAGCTGATTGCTGGCACTGCACTGTAAGAGGAGTAGATTTTTGGATACAAATCTCCTTGAGATTGGTAGGGACGTCAGAGGCACGGAATGAGGCATTTATTAGTTTGGTGATAAACTGCACCAAGTCTCTGGCTGCCTCTTTAATGATTTGAGCTTGACAGGTATCACCCTGGCAACTTGATGGTTTGAGCGACGCTTTGGTCTTAGCTACCTGTGTGGTAGTGACTCGCGAGAATTTAAATTTGTGTACAGGTTTTAAAGGTTTTGAGGTGAGTCAGGTTTATCTGGATTGGATAGCAAGAGCCTTTTGGCCTCGATTTTCTTTTGGAGGGTGGCAAATTTATCGGGCAAGGCCTTTTAAATGTTAGTGCACCATACTTTGTCCTTAGTGTACGAGTCCTCTAGGGGAATAGGGGATTCCATTTCCCTCAGGATCACGAAAAGTTCCTTGGTATTGGAGTTAGCTTTGTTTATCCTTTTGTTATACATTTCACGTTTTGGTTTGTATTATTTCTGCTTTGTACTGGATGGCCATTTCGTTCAGGTTGTGTTTGTTTTCTTTAGAGGGGGTATTTTTCCACAAGGTTTCTAATTTTCTTTTCTCTGGTCAAAGAGCGTTTAGCCATGGTGAGAACCACAAGTTGAGATGGGCTGTGGGTTTGGCTTTTCGCATTTTGAGGGGAGATATGGTATCTAGTGCTTGAGCGATGGTGGAATTGCAAAGCTCTACCAGAGCAGCCGGGACTAATGTCTCCGGTGCTGAGTTCACAGAGGGAAGCACAAGGGCCAGAAAATTACCGGTTGTGATATTCTGCTTATTCCGAATGAGCAGTGGTGGAGCAACAGGGGTAATCTTGGTTGCTGGTCGTTTGGTAAGTGTAAAGGAGACTAAGTGATGGTCAGTCAAATTCGGTGGTTCAACAGAAGTGATTGTCGTCTCGCAATTTAGTTCTGATACTCAGTCTAGTATTCTCCCTTTCTCGTGAGTAGGCTGGTTAACTTTTTGTGTAAGCCCTAGTTCTGCCAGGGTCTCAGCTACGGTCTTAGCTTGGTAGTCATTAGGGTCATGGAAGCCCAGGTTGAAATCACCTAGCATTAAGACTTTCGAGGTATGCTTGGTGTCAGCTAGTAGGGTCATAATGTCTTCCTCAAAAGTTCCAATGGGACCTGGAGTTCTGTACATTAGATGTATTGTTAAGGTGCTTGAGTTATAGGTATTTAGTTTGACAATAAGTATTTCACATGATTTTACTGCTGGGGACGTGGCAACTCTGAGCCCTAGGCTTAATGTTGCTATAAGGGCAATACCTCCTCCTTTCGAGGGTGTTCTATCTGCTCTCAGAATAGTGTATGAGTTAGGTATGGCTAGAGAAGGATGGTCCTGTCGCCGCATGCAACCATGTTTCTGATATAGCTAGGAAGTCTAGATCTCCTAATTTGATTAGGTCAGCGATATCTATAGCGTGGGCAACCACTGATCTTGCATTTATTAAGGCACATTTGAGATAAGGATTGGATTTAAGTGGTAAAATAGGCAATATTTTCTTGTAATTAGTTTTAGTCCCTTTCTTCTTGTTGACTTTAGTTGTAAGATTGTAAGGGAGGGCTAATTAATACATCTGTCCTATTGGTTTGATTAGAGCAACGGTTAGCAAACCTAGACCCAAGCCTATTATTTCTGGCTCCTAAGGCACAAGGCTGGTTTGGTGTAGGTTTAGTCGTGTATAGATTGATCCATTGGCTAGGGGTTAAGGTATCTATTACTTTGGTAGAATTCATTTGTTCTGTGTGATAAGGTATCTTAGTACCTGCATTTAATTTAGGCAAGAAGGAAAGTGGCTTAATGGAAGTTAGAGAGGAAATATGTTTCAAGGATGGAAGGATGGAAGGAGTTTAGTTGGTTTAATCACGGGTGGAGCGGACAATGTTATGGCCATTATTACGTTTTTGTTTTTATGTTGAGAGTAAATACCCCCTATACTGGGAGGGATGGCAATTATTAAGGTGAACATCATAGTGACCCTGTTGAAGGTGGCAATCTGTTGAAGGTGGCAATCTGCATAATAGATAATGCAGGTACCACTGTGTGTGGGTAAGAGATGTATCAATAGTCTCTACTCACTTAATAGGGTCCTATGAGGCTCTAGTAATGCCAGTTCAGACAAGTGACAGCCGTTAGGTGCCGGGTCGACCTGGTGCCAGTCTAAGCTCTTTAGAACTGAGGTTGCTAAGGTGCAGCTTAGTAAGTATAAGCGTACTATATGGCAGACTCTTTAGTATGCAGCATCGTACTAACAAACATTAACATATTCAGAGGGAATAGAGTGCATGCAAATCTGTGGCTCAGTGTGCACATTTGAAGGGGCTGGGGTGCATGCAAATTCGTGGCTCAGAGTACACATTCAAGGAGCTAGAGTGCATGCAAATTTGTGGCTCAATATATAAGACATAGAGTAGTGCACAGTTCAGATACAGTAGAAATGTACATAGGCACGTTTGGATTATAACGGACGGCAGCAAGAAATACTCATGAGTTCACTACCGCAAGGTTACAAAGGCAGGTATACATAGGCATATTCAAATTGTACTGTTAAATCCTAAGGCTGAGGCCTTTTTGCATGCTAGATAATGCATACAGGCACCATTCAATAAAACATCAGGTGCAGCTCACATTGTTAAGGTAGTGCACCTAAATGTGAATGCTCTATTCTAGGTCAGCAAAGTAAGCTATAGCACAGAGTGTCTATGTCGCTATAATCAGAATATGTACTATCATTTAAAACCAAGAGGGTATTGATAAATATGAACAATATGAGTCATAGCAAATATACACAAGATTTTATAAGTGGTCTAGTGATGATGTGTCACGGAAAGAATCTTACTGTCAATATGTAGTAGTGACCACCAATAGCGTTTGGTGATGGAGTAATCCCCAGAGACGCATAGAGCATAAGCGGCACAAGGCAATTAGTAGGCAGTATTGTAAATCAGGCTGGCAGAAGTTAATTTGGCAGTAAAGTAGTTAGGTTAGAAGAGCCAGGTGATACAAGCCAAGTTTGTGGTAGTGGGGCATCACATAAACTGAAGGTGAACAAAGTACGGCACAAGATAGTCCTCCCTATGTGTTCAACAGAAAGGTAGCGGTGAGGCAGCACTTAGTAGGTATATCGGCTTGTACATAGATATTATTTAATGATGGTAATGGACTAGTGAGTAGATCTAGTAAGGGGGAGGAAGGGAGATCATAAGGTTACCGTATATGCGCAACAGAGAAAGCTGCCCCACGAATAGTCTCTCGTTCAGGGGTCATGCACTCACAGTGAAGGCAGCCTCCAGGACGACCCTACAGCCCTCCCCGCTCCAACAGGCTTGTGACAAATTTGCAGCAAAATTGTGAGAGGAGCCCTGCCAAGGACCCGAAAGCATGGTTTTGCAAATGGGACTGTGTTTATTTTTTTAAAAGTGCCATAATGTAGTTACAAAAAATAGTGATATACCTTTGGTGACTGAGGTATAGCCTGTGGCCATGACCACTGCCATGGCCACTGGCATGACCATGCAGGACCAGCAATGGAGTTAAACTCATGGACGGCTATGTGGTAAAGGTTTTAGAAATTGGGATAGGTTTCAATGTGGACATAAAGTGCTGGACAGGATTCTAGCAAACAAGCGCAAGGAGCATCAGCAAGTACCTACAATCATGGTTTTTCAAATCTGTCCTGTGTTTTATTTTTTCAAGTGATAAAATGTAAGTTCAAATAATAGTGATATAACTTTGGTGCCTGGGCAGTGGGCGTGGCCCTGAGCAAGGACAATCGTGTACTCTGATTTGCTTATCACTTACCGACCCCAGCCAACGATTCACATCTCCAAGAACAATAGTGGAGCCGTTAAAAGCAGCCAGAATACTAATAGCTCTTTGTTAAAATGTGAAAAGGATGCTAGGGACTTGTAAAAGGCACTGAATGCTACTAACTTCAAAATACTTAACACTGAGCCAACCCACTCAGGGGGACATATGTTTGATTGGATTATTGCTAGAAATATCAGTATAGATATTTCCCTTACTGAAGCATGTCCTTGGTCAGATAATTTTTTCATTACGACAGATATATATCTACCCCAAATTCCCAAACAGGCAGCACTCTAAACCTCTAAGAAGAGCTAGCAGGAACTTTAAAATGTTGAATCCCGAGGTTTTGGATAAATGCCTGAAGCAAATTATGGAGCTTACCCAGGTCTCAGACCCGCCGCAAGTGCTAGGAAACACCTACAACTCACACTTGCCTAATCTTCTAAACGAGGTTGCCCCCCCCTTAGACTGAAAACAGTGAGGGACACCCATAGTAAACAAATATTGTTCACCCCCTTGCTGGCTCAAACCAAAAACAAAAGAAAATACTAGAAAGGGCCTGGGTGAAAAACCCATCCAGGGAGAATAAAGATGCCTGGAAACATGCTTGCTCCATCTACAATCGCCAAATTTGCAACGCAAAAAAATACTTCAACAAAGACATTGAGACTGCCAGCAGTCAAATGGAGAAGTTATTTGAAATGTACCGTTGCTTAGAGAAATCGATTGTGCAACCTCAGCTACTTGTTGCCTCTAACGAAGACTGTAGCAAAGTCCAACAAGAATTTGCAATCAAAATTTCACTAGCTCGATCAAAGATTGTGGCCTCTATGAAATCGCATGTACCCTACACTTATTACAAGCGAAAAGCCACAATGTAACTGCACATTTTCATTTTCTCCCACTTCCGTAACGGACATCCTTAACATTTTAAAATCTATACAGCCAACCTCCTGCGTGGGAGAAATCTTTCCTTCAAATGTATAACAAAAGGTCTGGTATCTTTGCACCCTTTCCGGCCCATTTTCTCAGCTCCTCATTTAGAGATGCCACCATACATGACAGCCTCATGCACGTGGTTGTCTCCCCCCTGCTGAAAAAACCCGGCTTAGATCTCAGCAACACTAGCAACCTACATCCCATAACCATCACCCTTTCTTACTTAAAGTGATCAATAAAGTTGGCACCAACGAGTTCCAAAACCACCTGGAATCTAAGAATATTCTCCAGCCATATCAATCAGGTTTCCAAGTTGCTCATGGGACGGAGACATCCTTGGTGGACCTCCCGACCAAAATGCTGAGCATTATCGAAAGGGGGAAGGCATGCCTACTGATACTCTTGGATCAGTCAGCCGATTTTGACTTATTAGATCATTCCTGAGTCGGTTGAGCCTTTCTGGCTGCTGCTCTGAGAGTGCCATTAACTGGATCTTTTCCTTCCTTGGTAACAGTACGGTTGGGGAAAGGCCTCTTCAAGCTCTGAATCTATCAAAGAGAGGGTCCCAAGGGGGGACTGTTTGTCTCCAGCGCTTTTTAACCTATTCATTAGGCCTTTCTTTGATCTGCTGACATCACTGAACGTATACTTTTCTACCTACACAGATGACACTCAACTCATTTTTTGAGCTGAGTGGTAAATACAATCAAGATTGTGCACGGCTACAGAACATATACAGCATTAACAACTTGATGGATTTAAACTCCATGTGCCTTAAACCCTCCAAAACTGAACTGTTGGCATTTGCCTCAACGCATGTCAGAAGTAAACTCTCAGCAGAATGCTCCTGTATGTTCATTGACACCACGCCATACCCATTCGGAGCAAAGTGAAAAACCTTATTGTTTACATGAACGCAGACGTGAACTCTGCGGCTCATGACGATGGGATCATTCCCGGCACACACTACCATCTCAAAGTATTGAGACATGCTAAATCTTTTCCATCCCAAAAAAAACGGGCCACTTTAGCTTGGGCAGTCATACCACAGTCTTGACTACTACAACACGTTACTACTAGGGGCTTCGTCCCATTGAATTAACTTATTGCAGATCATGCAAAACGAGGCTATTCACTTCATGTACAGCCTATCTAAAAAAGATCATGTAGCCAGTGCCCATAAGGAGCTGCAGTGGCTTCCTGTTCCAGCCAGGATATGCTTCAAAGTGATTACTATTACCCACAAATGTGCTTTTGGCAATGACCCTAAATATCTGAAGGAACATTTTACACCATACATCCCATTGAGCTCCTCCTCTCCAGTACCAATGAGTTGTTGATGGTGCCCAGAGCTAAAAAGATCAGGAGGTTGGGAAGAACTTTCTCTGTTTTATCTGCTCAACTTTGTAGCGCTATCCCACTTGGACTATGGAAAGAAACCAAGTGCCATGCTTTAGAAAACTTCTGAAAACCCACCTTTTCACCTAGGCCCACCTGTTCCCTCTGAACTGCTTTTGTGATGTCCTGTCTTTGCAATGTCCTTATGTTTTTGTGGCAACCTGATGCCCATGGGCTTTTGGTGCTTGATAAATAAATAAATAAAACAATAAATAAAACAAACAGCGCAGTTACTACAGTAATTCTGGGCCACTGAGGAGAAATATGTCACAAACGAATCTAGGTTGGCCATGGCTTGCATAGTCCCTTTTGAAAAATAAGTCACAACATGTACCAATAGGGTGAACTAATGAATAAGTAGAGAGCTAGAGTGCATGCAAATTTGTGGCTCAATATATAAGACATAGAGTAGTGCACAGTTCAGATACAGTAGAAATGTACATAGGCACGTTTGGATTATAACGGACGGCAGCAAGAAATACTCATGAGTTCACTACCGCAAGGTTACAAAGGCAGGTATACATAGGCATATTCAAATTGTACTGTTAAATCCTAAGGCTGAGGCCTTTTTGCATGCTAGATAATGCATACAGGCACCATTCAATAAAACATCAGGTGCAGCTCACATTGTTAAGGTAGTGCACCTAAATGTGAATGCTCTATTCTAGGTCAGCAAAGTAAGCTATAGCACAGAGTGCCTATGTCGCTATAATCAGAATATGTACTATCATTTAAAACCAAGAGGGTATTGATAAATATGAACAATATGAGTCATAGCAAATATACACAAGATTTTATAAGTGGTCTAGTGATGATGTGTCACGGAAAGAATCTTACTGTCAATATGTAGTAGTGACCACCAATAGCGTTTGGTGATGGAGTAATCCCCAGAGACGCATAGAGCATAAGCGGCACAAGGCAATTAGTAGGCAGTATTGTAAAACAGGCTGGCAGAAGTTAATTTGGCAGTAAAGTAGTTAGGTTAGAAGAGCCAGGTGATACAAGCCAAGTTTGTGGTAGTGGGGCATCACATAAACTGAAGGTGAACAAAGTACGGCACAAGATAGTCCTCCCTATGTGTTCAACAGAAAGGTAGCGGTGAGGCAGCACTTAGTAGGTATACCGGCTTGTACATAGATATTATTTAATGATGGTAATGGACTAGTGAGTAGATCTAGTAAGGGGGAGGAAGGGAGATCATAAGGTTACCGTATATGCGCAACAGAGAAAGCTGCCCCACGAATAGTCTCTCGTTCAGGGGTCATGCACTCACAGTGAAGGCAGCCTCCAGGACGACCCTACAGCCCTCCCCGCTCCAACAGGCTTGTGACAAATTTGCAGCAAAATTGTGAGAGGAGCCCTGCCAAGGACCCGAAAGCATGGTTTTGCAAATGGGACTGTGTTTATTTTTTTAAAAGTGCCATAATGTAGTTACAAAAAATAGTGATATACCTTTGGTGACTGAGGTATAGCCTGTGGCCATGACCACTGCCATGGCCACTGGCATGACCATGCAGGACCAGCAATGGAGTTAAACTCATGGACGGCTATGTGGTAAAGGTTTTAGAAATTGGGATAGGTTTCAATGTGGACATAAAGTGCTGGACAGGATTCTAGCAAACAAGCGCAAGGAGCATCAGCAAGTACCTACAATCATGGTTTTTCAAATCTGTCCTGTGTTTTATTTTTTCAAGTGATAAAATGTAAGTTCAAATAATAGTGATATAACTTTGGTGCCTGGGCAGTGGGCGTGGCCCTGAGCAAGGACAATCGTGTACTCTGATTTGCTTATCACTTACCGACCCCAGCCAACGATTCACATCTCCAAGAACAATAGTGGAGCCGTTAAAAGCAGCCAGAATACTAATAGCTCTTTGTTAAAATGTGAAAAGGATGCTAGGGACTTGTAAAAGGCACTGAATGCTACTAACTTCAAAATACTTAACACTGAGCCAACCCACTCAGGGGGACATATGTTTGATTGGATTATTGCTAGAAATATCAGTATAGATATTTCCCTTACTGAAGCATGTCCTTGGTCAGATAATTTTTTCATTACGACAGATATATATCTACCCCAAATTCCCAAACAGGCAGCACTCTAAACCTCTAAGAAGAGCTAGCAGGAACTTTAAAATGTTGAATCCCGAGGTTTTGGATAAATGCCTGAAGCAAATTATGGAGCTTACCCAGGTCTCAGACCCGCCGCAAGTGCTAGGAAACACCTACAACTCACACTTGCCTAATCTTCTAAACGAGGTTGCCCCCCCCCTTAGACTGAAAACAGTGAGGGACACCCATAGTAAACAAATATTGTTCACCCCCTTGCTGGCTCAAACTAAAAACAAAAGAAAATACTAGAAAGGGCCTGGGTGAAAAACCCATCCAGGGAGAATAAAGATGCCTGGAAACATGCTTGCTCCATCTACAATCGCCAAATTTGCAACGCAAAAAAATACTTCAACAAAGACATTGAGACTGCCAGCAGTCAAATGGAGAAGTTATTTGAAATGTACCGTTGCTTAGAGAAATCGATTGTGCAACCTCAGCTACTTGTTGCCTCTAACGAAGACTGTAGCAAAGTCCAACAAGAATTTGCAATCAAAATTTCACTAGCTCGATCAAAGATTGTGGCCTCTATGAAATCGCATGTACCCTACACTTATTACAAGCGAAAAGCCACAATGTAACTGCACATTTTCATTTTCTCCCACTTCCGTAACGGACATCCTTAACATTTTAAAATCTATACAGCCAACCTCCTGCGTGGGAGAAATCTTTCCTTCAAATGTATAACAAAAGGTCTGGTATCTTTGCACCCTTTCCGGCCCATTTTCTCAGCTCCTCATTTAGAGATGCCACCATACATGACAGCCTCATGCACGTGGTTGTCTCCCCCCTGCTGAAAAAACCCGGCTTAGATCTCAGCAACACTAGCAACCTACATCCCATAACCATCACCCTTTCTTACTTAAAGTGATCAATAAAGTTGGCACCAACGAGTTCCAAAACCACCTGGAATCTAAGAATATTCTCCAGCCATATCAATCAGGTTTCCAAGTTGCTCATGGGACGGAGACATCCTTGGTGGACCTCCCGACCAAAATGCTGAGCATTATCGAAAGGGGGAAGGCATGCCTACTGATACTCTTGGATCAGTCAGTCGATTTTGACTTATTAGATCATTCCTGAGTCGGTTGAGCCTTTCTGGCTGCTGCTCTGAGAGTGCCATTAACTGGATCTCTTCCTTCCTTGGTAACAGTACGGTTGGGGAAAGGCCTCTTCAAGCTCTGAATCTATCAAAGAGAGGGTCCCAAGGGGGGACTGTTTGTCTCCAGCGCTTTTTAACCTATTCATTAGGCCTTTCTTTGATCTGCTGACATCACTGAACGTATACTTTTCTACCTACACAGATGACACTCAACTCATTTTTTGAGCTGAGTGGTAAATACAATCAAGATTGTGCACGGCTACAGAACATATACAGCATTAACAACTTGATGGATTTAAACTCCATGTGCCTTAAACCCTCCAAAACTGAACTGTTGGCATTTGCCTCAACGCATGTCAGAAGTAAACTCTCAGCAGAATGCTCCTGTATGTTCATTGACACCACGCCATACCCATTCGGAGCAAAGTGAAAAACCTTATTGTTTACATGAACGCAGACCTGAACTCTGCGGCTCATGACGATGGGATCATTCCCGGCACACACTACCATCTCAAAGTATTGAGACATGCTAAATCTTTTCCATCCCAAAAAAAATGGGCCACTTTAGCTTGGGCAGTCATACCACAGTCTTGACTACTACAACACGTTACTACTAGGGGCTTCGTCCCATTGAATTAACTTATTGCAGATCATGCAAAACGAGGCTATTCACTTCATGTACAGCCTATCTAAAAAAGATCATGTAGCCAGTGCCCATAAGGAGCTGCAGTGGCTTCCTGTTCCAGCCAGGATATGCTTCAAAGTGATTACTATTACCCACAAATGTGCTTTTGGCAATGACCCTAAATATCTGAAGGAACATTTTACACCATACATCCCATTGAGCTCCTCCTCTCCAGTACCAATGAGTTGTTGATGGTGCCCAGAGCTAAAAAGATCAGGAGGTTGGGAAGAACTTTCTCTGTTTTATCTGCTCAACTTTGTAGCGCTATCCCACTTGGACTATGGAAAGAAACCAAGTGCCATGCTTTAGAAAACTTCTGAAAACCCACCTTTTCACCTAGGCCCACCTGTTCCCTCTGAACTGCTTTTGTGATGTCCTGTCTTTGCAATGTCCTTATGTTTTTGTGGCAACCTGATGCCATGGGCTTTTGGTGCTTGACAAATAAATAAATAAAACAATAAATAAAACAAACAGCGCAGTTACTACAGTAATTCTGGGCCACTGAGGAGAAATATGTCACAAACGAATCTAGGTTGGCCATGGCTTGCATAGTCCCTTTTGAAAAATAAGTCACAACATGTACCAATAGGGTGAACTAATGAATAAGTAGAGAGCTAGAGTGCATGCAAATTTGTGGCTCAATATATAAGACATAGAGTAGTGCACAGTTCAGATACAGTAGAAATGTACATAGGCACGTTTGGATTATAACGGACGGCAGCAAGAAATACTCATGAGTTCACTACCGCAAGGTTACAAAGGCAGGTATACATAGGCATATTCAAATTGTACTGTTAAATCCTAAGGCTGAGGCCTTTTTGCATGCTAGATAATGCATACAGGCACCATTCAATAAAACATCAGGTGCAGCTCACATTGTTAAGGTAGTGCACCTAAATGTGAATGCTCTATTCTAGGTCAGCAAAGTAAGCTATAGCACAGAGTGTCTATGTCGCTATAATCAGAATATGTACTATCATTTAAAACCAAGAGGGTATTGATAAATATGAACAATATGAGTCATAGCAAATATACACAAGATTTTATAAGTGGTCTAGTGATGATGTGTCACGGAAAGAATCTTACTGTCAATATGTAGTAGTGACCACCAATAGCGTTTGGTGATGGAGTAATCCCCAGAGACGCATAGAGCATAAGCGGCACAAGGCAATTAGTAGGCAGTATTGTAAATCAGGCTGGCAGAAGTTAATTTGGCAGTAAAGTAGTTAGGTTAGAAGAGCCAGGTGATACAAGCCAAGTTTGTGGTAGTGGGGCATCACATAAACTGAAGGTGAACAAAGTACGGCACAAGATAGTCCTCCCTATGTGTTCAACAGAAAGGTAGCGGTGAGGCAGCACTTAGTAGGTATATCGGCTTGTACATAGATATTATTTAATGATGGTAATGGACTAGTGAGTAGATCTAGTAAGGGGGAGGAAGGGAGATCATAAGGTTACCGTATATGCGCAACAGAGAAAGCTGCCCCACGAATAGTCTCTCGTTCAGGGGTCATGCACTCACAGTGAAGGCAGCCTCCAGGACGACCCTACAGCCCTCCCCGCTCCAACAGGCTTGTGACAAATTTGCAGCAAAATTGTGAGAGGAGCCCTGCCAAGGACCCGAAAGCATGGTTTTGCAAATGGGACTGTGTTTATTTTTTTAAAAGTGCCATAATGTAGTTACAAAAAATAGTGATATACCTTTGGTGACTGAGGTATAGCCTGTGGCCATGACCACTGCCATGGCCACTGGCATGACCATGCAGGACCAGCAATGGAGTTAAACTCATGGACGGCTATGTGGTAAAGGTTTTAGAAATTGGGATAGGTTTCAATGTGGACATAAAGTGCTGGACAGGATTCTAGCAAACAAGCGCAAGGAGCATCAGCAAGTACCTACAATCATGGTTTTTCAAATCTGTCCTGTGTTTTATTTTTTCAAGTGGTAAAATGTAAGTTCAAATAATAGTGATATAACTTTGGTGCCTGGGCAGTGGGCGTGGCCCTGAGCAAGGACAATCGTGTACTCTGATTTGCTTATCACTTACCGACCCCAGCCAACGATTCACATCTCCAAGAACAATAGTGGAGCCGTTAAAAGCAGCCAGAATACTAATAGCTCTTTGTTAAAATGTGAAAAGGATGCTAGGGACTTGTAAAAGGCACTGAATGCTACTAACTTCAAAATACTTAACACTGAGCCAACCCACTCAGGGGGACATATGTTTGATTGGATTATTGCTAGAAATATCAGTATAGATATTTCCCTTACTGAAGCATGTCCTTGGTCAGATAATTTTTTCATTACGACAGATATATATCTACCCCAAATTCCCAAACAGGCAGCACTCTAAACCTCTAAGAAGAGCTAGCAGGAACTTTAAAATGTTGAATCCCGAGGTTTTGGATAAATGCCTGAAGCAAATTATGGAGCTTACCCAGGTCTCAGACCCGCCGCAAGTGCTAGGAAACACCTACAACTCACACTTGCCTAATCTTCTAAACGAGGTTGTCCCCCCCCCCTTAGACTGAAAACAGTGAGGGACACCCATAGTAAACAAATATTGTTCACCCCCTTGCTGGCTCAAACTAAAAACAAAAGAAAATACTAGAAAGGGCCTGGGTGAAAAACCCATCCAGGGAAAATAAAGATGCCTGGAAACATGCTTGCTCCATCTACAATCGCCAAATTTGCAACGCAAAAAAATACTTCAACAAAGACATTGAGACTGCCAGCAGTCAAATGGAGAAGTTATTTGAAATGTACCGTTGCTTAGAGAAATCGATTGTGCAACCTCAGCTACTTGTTGCCTCTAACGAAGACTGTAGCAAAGTCCAACAAGAATTTGCAATCAAAATTTCACTAGCTCGATCAAAGATTGTGGCCTCTATGAAATCGCATGTACCCTACACTTATTACAAGCGAAAAGCCACAATGTAACTGCACATTTTCATTTTCTCCCACTTCCGTAACGGACATCCTTAACATTTTAAAATCTATACAGCCAACCTCCTGCGTGGGAGAAATCTTTCCTTCAAATGTATAACAAAAGGTCTGGTATCTTTGCACCCTTTCCGGCCCATTTTCTCAGCTCCTCATTTAGAGATGCCACCATACATGACAGCCTCATGCACGTGGTTGTCTCCCCCCTGCTGAAAAAACCCGGCTTAGATCTCAGCAACACTAGCAACCTACATCCCATAACCATCACCCTTTCTTACTTAAAGTGATCAATAAAGTTGGCACCAACGAGTTCCAAAACCACCTGGAATCTAAGAATATTCTCCAGCCATATCAATCAGGTTTCCAAGTTGCTCATGGGACGGAGACATCCTTGGTGGACCTCCCGACCAAAATGCTGAGCATTATCGAAAGGGGGAAGGCATGCCTACTGATACTCTTGGATCAGTCAGCCGATTTTGACTTATTAGATCATTCCTGAGTCGGTTGAGCCTTTCTGGCTGCTGCTCTGAGAGTGCCATTAACTGGATCTCTTCCTTCCTTGGTAACAGTACGGTTGGGGAAAGGCCTCTTCAAGCTCTGAATCTATCAAAGAGAGGGTCCCAAGGGGGGACTGTTTGTCTCCAGCGCTTTTTAACCTATTCATTAGGCCTTTCTTTGATCTGCTGACATCACTGAACGTATACTTTTCTACCTACACAGATGACACTCAACTCATTTTTTGAGCTGAGTGGTAAATACAATCAAGATTGTGCACGGCTACAGAACATATACAGCATTAACAACTTGATGGATTTAAACTCCATGTGCCTTAAACCCTCCAAAACTGAACTGTTGGCATTTGCCTCAACGCATGTCAGAAGTAAACTCTCAGCAGAATGCTCCTGTATGTTCATTGACACCACGCCATACCCATTCGGAGCAAAGTGAAAAACCTTATTGTTTACATGAACGCAGACGTGAACTCTGCGGCTCATGACGATGGGATCATTCCCGGCACACACTACCATCTCAAAGTATTGAGACATGCTAAATCTTTTCCATCCCAAAAAAAATGGGCCACTTTAGCTTGGGCAGTCATACCACAGTCTTGACTACTACAACACGTTACTACTAGGGGCTTCGTCCCATTGAATTAACTTATTGCAGATCATGCAAAACGAGGCTATTCACTTCATGTACAGCCTATCTAAAAAAGATCATGTAGCCAGTGCCCATAAGGAGCTGCAGTGGCTTCCTGTTCCAGCCAGGATATGCTTCAAAGTGATTACTATTACCCACAAATGTGCTTTTGGCAATGACCCTAAATATCTGAAGGAACATTTTACACCATACATCCCATTGAGCTCCTCCTCTCCAGTACCAATGAGTTGTTGATGGTGCCCAGAGCTAAAAAGATCAGGAGGTTGGGAAGAACTTTCTCTGTTTTATCTGCTCAACTTTGTAGCGCTATCCCACTTGGACTATGGAAAGAAACCAAGTGCCATGCTTTAGAAAACTTCTGAAAACCCACCTTTTCACCTAGGCCCACCTGTTCCCTCTGAACTGCTTTTGTGATGTCCTGTCTTTGCAATGTCCTTATGTTTTTGTGGCAACCTGATGCCCATGGGCTTTTGGTGCTTGACAAATAAATAAATAAAACAATAAATAAAACAAACAGCGCAGTTACTACAGTAATTCTGGGCCACTGAGGAGAAATATGTCACAAACGAATCTAGGTTGGCCATGGCTTGCATAGTCCCTTTTGAAAAATAAGTCACAACATGTACCAATAGGGTGAACTAATGAATAAGTAGATGGCCATATGGTTAGAGCCAAAGCACAATAGTGTTCAACTTTTTTTCTGGACCGAATTCCCTTCTGAGATTCTGTTGTTAGGTCCTGAAGCACAGCCAGTGTAGAACTTCTTCCAACTGGTGATGGTTCCACTGAAACACAGATAAGGACCCTGTATGAAGTCACAAGGCCTTCTAAGGCTGTAGTTCAAGCTACATTTAAAGCAACTGAATTTTCCTTTGTGACCACTGAGTGAGACACATTTTGTGTCCTTTGCATTTACCTATGGCCAGTGCAGAGGGTAATGCATGAGTTTCCAATGAGGCTGAAAAGTAGAACTTATTTGGAATATGTGTACCTGTATATGTTAAATAGCCATGTTGCTTCTGCAATATGCCAAAGCAGTGAACCATCACATAGGTATAGTGGGAATAAGTATAGATTGTGGCACTTGTTTCCGTGGACAGTCCACATGCAAGGGTGAGAGCAATACATTCAGCAATTTCATCAGAATCAACATTTTTCAATTGGTATGCCTGCAAACCTCAAGCTTGGTACTAACTGCATAACCCAACAGAACTTTGCCCAGATTATTATTTAAAAAAAGAGTCTTAAAAAAAATGGAATCTTCTCAGAGTTTTGCAGTAATACGGCCTTCAAATCGATTTTGATAATCATGAGGTTTTCAGTCATCATAAAAGATCCATGGGCTCCCCATATGATGGGGTTGGAAGCAAAGCAGCAGTAACATTAGCAGCAGGGATGTACAGCTTTTCAAATAGAACAGTGGATTTTATGCATATGAGATTCTGCCTTTCACAAGTAAAACTAACACAGCAGGTGTCAGTGCTAAAGTGATCATCTTCTCTACTAATAAAGCCATTGCCACCACAGTACAAGAACAAGATGTTAAACCTGCAGTCACAGTATCCAATGTGGCACTGTAATGAGGCAATTGGGTGGTGATTATCACATGAATTTGATTAAACACTCCCAGGACAAAAATAGTGTGAAAGGTTTCTGGAAATGTGGTCAAGCTAAGACCAACACCTTTACAAGTCATCCTTGATTTTGACTAATGGCTCTTCTGCTTCAGATGAACTGAAAGGGCTTCGGGAACAGAATCATGAGTGAAGTCGACAAGGGTTTTGATAATGAAAGTACTACAGAAGTAACCTGCCTTTCCAAGAAATGCTCCAGTGTTCTTTCTGGTTTGGGGTTGTGCACTTGCAGAATCACATTAATCTAATATTTAGAAAAGTGTATCTCCCCAGCAGAGATAGTGTGACCAAGATAATGGACTTGATCTGGCACAAGATTCTTTTTTTAGAGGCTCTGTTTCTCTACAGAGCAAGGGTTTTCAGCAAATCAATAAACTCTTTCTTGTTTGCTGGCTTCCAATGAGTAAGACCCCACCAAAAGATCATTGTCATACAAAAATATAATGGACCCATTTTGAAAACCAATGAGTCAAGATCTAATTTTAAATCTTGGAAAAGAGCGTTGGACTTTCCACACACCCCTCACGCATGCGAGTGAGAACAAAATGGTAATGATTTATACACAAAGGTGAATTGAAATTGACTGATGGCATACACAGGTATAGAAAGGAATGCAGAACATATACCTACTTCTGCAAAGTGTGGTTCAGTTTCTGGAATGCAAGGTAAGATGTGCAAGTGATTGGTAACATTAGGGAAAACAGGAAGAACTGCTGCATTAACAGCACATAGGTATTGTACAAATCAGTAGGTTTATTTCCCAGAATATTTGATAAGCAAGAGAGGAGTACTATACAAATTGCAAGAAGGTACACTAATACCTTGCTTAAGCAGTGACTCAATAATAGGTGTTATACCCTCTTCTTGACTTGATAGAATCAGAGTAATGTGTACCGGTTATACATATAATATGAACACCCTTATATTTGCTTGTATGGATCACAATTGCAGAGGAAATCAGATCAACAATCCGTTTTGGAAGAAGAGAGTGTTTTTCACATCACCATTTTTGAAATATGGAGAAGCTTGTATCACAGGTAAAGATACACATTAGCAATGAATTGGGACATACAGATTGTACCTGGAGAGGTACATTGGATAGTACAACCCATTTTACGCAACCAATCTGATCCTAATAAATTCACTGTAGGAGAAGTGTGCAGTAGAAATTGAATTATTATCAGAAATACGGCCGACAATGACAGTTATATGGCACGGAGGTGGATCTGGCATTGGTCAACCCCAAACACCCAATGCATTTATCACTTTATCTGAGATGGGGATATATGTTATATATGATATGGAACTTCAGAGGCTCTCAAAGTTGAGTGTAGCACTCCAGTATCAACTAGACAAGAAGCAATGTTCCCACTAACTGAACAGCTTACATAAGGAGAAGGAGGATCAAGCGGATTCAGTGGTGCAACAATATTATTGGCCCCCTAGCTGTCCCTTTGTGTAGTAAATGTAGCATGTGGTCGAGGAGGTGAAAATGACTGAAGAAAAGAAGGTGAGATTGCATTGTTCAGACTGACTGCTGAGATGTTTGAGTCTAATGACCAAACTATTTCCAATAATTGCACTGATAATTGAACACATTTGAAGTTTGACTGCCTCCTTCATGTACCTAAAACAGGCAAACCTACACCCCAATGATTGACTCCTGCCTAG
This sequence comes from Ambystoma mexicanum, assembly GCF_040938575.1. Taxonomy (NCBI): domain Eukaryota; kingdom Metazoa; phylum Chordata; class Amphibia; order Caudata; family Ambystomatidae; genus Ambystoma; species Ambystoma mexicanum. The sequence goes on along the minus strand of NC_090930.1, from coordinate 1,243,161,933 downwards.
GGTCAACCTAACTCCATGGTCTGGGGTAGACCTAAATACGCATATAAGAAAAGAGATAGATGCTCTTTATTCCCAACTTGCTCATAGAGAGTGATGCGTCTACGTCCCTCTCAATACCAACAGTCCTGGAAAAAATTGACATAGTACTCCTAAAATGTATACATATTCAAATTGATTACATTTATTAATTCATATATAATGAGACAAATGTATCAAAAAACACCCATAACATCACAAAGCGGATCATGACTCAATGCATCTTCACATCAACAAGATAACAAATCACAACATACAACGAAACACCTGACACAATGAAATTACTGTAAACTGTTTTGGGTAGTTTGCATCACAAATGCAATGCTGATAAAAACCTAGGAAAGAGGGAGACAAGAAAACCTCAATCACCAACTTGATATTTGTGCTACAAATGCATTTGATACCTGACCAACTGTAACATTACGGTGTAGGGGATACCTAGAGTATGTCCCTGAGGCATACTCCATAAAAGAACTGCAGGAAATACCTATAAGTGGCCCTTCTTCCAAATTAATATCTTCGCCCAGTTCCAATTCAATAGGGACTGTTCACTCTGTGTAATGCTCTTATGTAGCATGTGAGCTCATCAGGTACTAAAACCACATCAAACAAATGGAAACACCATCCGCATAGTGATAGCGTCCATGGATTAAAAATAGCATCACCCATCCACTCTCCGTGGTAACACCTCTAAAGTGTATCAATCTGAGACATACCTTGTGTAGCCGCACACAGGTGACTTGCAAATGGTTCACTAAGATCCAACAGCACAGATGGTGATGCGAATTATACTCTGTTAAGAAGCTGAGAATGACTCAAACTATCCATCACCTCTTGAATTACACTGTCATCTCTGCACAACTATTAGCAGTCGAATCTCTTACCTTCAGATCTCTAATTGAGTTCCATCGAATTCACTAGGTATCCAAATGATCTCAGAGTATCAATCACTTCTTTCAATCAAAAGGCGGGATTCCTCGACTTGAGCCTAAACCGTAACGTTAAACCGGCCACCATTATAACCATGCGATTAAACAACAGGGAGTCAGGTAGTGACATTCTCACATAGCCTTATACCCACTAAAATGTTCCTACAGTGATCGCTAAGCTCCTGGTGCATATCCGAGCAGCAGTAGTTTAATCCAATGCACATGATGCCTGGACCGTTAAATTGAAAGAACTAACATTATGGCCATGAACATCCCTTACAGAATTGACAGGCCAAAACAGATGGACTCGTACTATTTACAAAACTGACACGACAGTGTAACTGAGTGTCTGCCATGGGGCTCAATGATCCAAAACATCATGCGCGATACAGTGCCTCATCCACAGTGTTTTAATGGAATACCCAACATTTTTTTATATCAAAATCAACACTATTTCTCTATAACCGTCCAAAATCATTACCTCAGCGGTCTCATTGTGTATCAAATCAAACGCCACATCTAACCGCGGAAACAACTGCATCCACCGCGCCCAGTGATGATATCGTTCGAACATAAACAACAGACTTCCATCACGCTAGTGACAGGGTAGCGTCATATTGAAATGCCTCAGTAACAATGCTATTGTACTAAACATACCCGATATGCGTGTCTCATAGATAATTCCTATTGCTAAGACTCAGCAACAAATGCACAGACATTTAGCTGTAAATAAGCGTATCTGTTAACCATCCAAAAACCGGGATGGTAATCCCAACACCAGACATGTAGCTGTAAATAAGCGTATCTGTTAACCATGCAAACATCGGGAGGGTAAACCCAACACCATAACTGCATAACCATAAATAACATCCTCGGAAGAGTCCTTCAATTTAAAAGGTGGAAAAGGTAAATGTTGAAGAAACCAATAATCTTTAACATGAACACATATTTCAGTATGTATGAAGTAATACATTCATAATAGGCCTGATTAGACAACATTTGTACAACCAGAATTTAGCATCCAACCTCATCTTTTTGAGAACATGATTCTCTATTACATTAGAAACAATGGCAAAACTTAGAGATCAAGCTATACCTCAGCTCATGAAAATCTGAAGAATGCTCTTAGGCTGGGTGGTGCTATATAGTACAATTCAATTTTAGCATACCTGTTCACTGGACTTAGAACAACCCAGCTGTAATATGATATAGGAGAGAGAAAGATGCATATGGGCCATAATAACCCAGGTAAACATGATGCCAATCAATCCCTTCATTAAGCCCAATGATATGGCTTTGTATTTTGAAAATCATCTTTTGTTCAAAATTGTCAAGTTTACGATTGGTGTCCTCTTTACAAATGCCATGTACCTTTTTCAGTATCACCCATTCAAATTCCTCATGGGTGTGGCCTTTAGTCACAAAGTGTTTGACCATAGGGGCCAACACACCTTGATCTTGATGCAGCTGCGATGTTCTGTCATCCTCGTTTTACATTTTCTATTAGTTTAACCTACATAATGCTGCCCACATGGGCAGGTAATCAAATACACTACATTTTCAGTATTACAATTTGTCATTTCTTCAAGCGTCCAAGTTGTTTCAATGCCTATATCTACTTTCATTGTAGGTTTAGTTTATTTGCACATGATTCATTGAGCACAGGGGCAATTTCCCTTGACAGGGGACATCCCCCATAATGTAGTTTGGCGAGTCTGGGTTTTAGGTTTCTCAGAGATGTCGTTCCTCACAATGATGTTTCTGAGGTTTTGGCTTTTTTTAAAGGCCACCAAAGGCGGACATTTGTCTTTGTCATTATACACTTTTTTCCACACCTTACTGACCACAGATTTAATCTTATATGACAAGCTGGAAAACGTGTTGACAAACACTATGCCGGTTTTTTTGTTAGCCTCTTTGTCCTTCTTTTCTAAGAGAGTTTCACGGTTATTATTGTCGGCTTGTTTAGACAAGTCGTTCAATAATTTGGGCGGGTAGCCTTTTACTAGCAACTTGTCCATTAGCTTGTTTGCACTATTGTCAACAATCACCTGAGTGGCAAATTGGACTTAATATGGTTTGCATGATGGCTAGAATAGTGGAGTAGAGCATTTTGTCTGTACTTTTATGAAAAGGATTCACTTTGAGTGTCCATAGATGTTGAAAAACCATGATATCCAAGAAATGTATTTCCTGTTCACCAAATTCGTTAGTGAACTTGAGGAATCTATTTTGTGAATTGAGCTGGTTGGCAAAGTCTACTGCTTCCTCCTTTGTGCCTTCCCAGATTATAAATACATCATTGATGTACCCTAGCCATTTACATAGATGATGTTTGTAGGGGTTGCTATCTAAATAAATGACAGATGTTTCAAAATATTCAACGTATAAGTTGGCCAAATTAGGCGCCATAGCTGCACCCATGGCAGTCCCCTAAATTTTTTGGTGAAACAACCCTTGAAATTGGAAAAAATTCTTAGTCAGAGCAAACTCTGTGCACCACATGATAAACCCATTACTCACTGGATGCCCATCATTCCTGTTGTGTCAAACTTCCTCGATTACCTCATGGGTGGCCCTCTAAGGTATCATAGTGTATAACAATTGAATATCCAGGCTGAGCAACACATTAGTGTCAGGTGTAAACTGAAGAACTTCAATTTTGTTAATGGCATCAGAAGTGTCTGAGATAACTGGCCATATTCAGCACAAATAGTAATCAGCAAACTTAAAAAGGGGTTCTAAGATGGAACTCATCCCAAACATGATGGGTTTACCAGGCAGACTTGCCAAACCTTTATGTATTTTGGGTAAAATATAGAAGACTGGGGTTCTCCCTTGTTCTCTAATCAAATTAGTACTTTTTCTTTGACGATCTTGATTAGATCCGAAGTCAGATCACCAGCAAGGGTTAGATAGCCCCTTTCATCAGATAGCAACCTGACACATTCTTGAATATTGTCTATGTAGTTCATCAGTAGAATGGCACCCCCCTTATCTGCCTGTCGTACTATTACCTCTTGACTTCCGAGTGGTTGGAAAAAAATGCAGTTATTTTATCTTTGTGCGTTATTTCTTTCTTTTATCTGTTATGTCTGAGAGTTATGTAATTCATGTTCACTGGGACTAACCAGAGTATTAATTCAATGTTATTTCCCTAGCCTTTTGAAATATGGTCAATATGACTGAAATGTACTCATATATATTGCATAGAACAGAGCATTGAGAAAGTGCTGCACTGCCTGTTTTTTCGTGGAGACAGACCGGGTCTGTTTTCTACCTCTAATGCTGACTACAAGAGCTGCAGCCACGGCGGAATGAGGCTGAGTATCCTGGTGGGACGGTGCTTGCACCAACAACCTAATGGGCCAGAGGGGAGAACAGCACATTCTAGGAATAATCCACAAACATCCGCGAGCCGTGTAACCCTGCCCCCGCCCGCCCGCTCCAAACTCAACTTCAGCTTCGGCTAGGCAAACACGTTGCGTCATAGCTGCCCATGATGGGCAGGCAAGAAAGCGGAAGCTGAGACATTCAAGTAAGTGAAAATAACCGATGAGGCGACCAAAGCGGAGGGCTTGGGGACAAAACAAACATTTGTATAACAGGGGTGAAACTTGTGGGTAACAGTACTGTTAGAAATGCAGTTGCTCAAAAGTTGCCATTAAACGAGCCTCCTACTGGCTCTGTGCTCGCTGGTCAGCCAGCGTCCCAGTTACAGAATGGGAGTGGGCGGACCCTGGGTGGAGAAAACTTGGGATGCAGCTCGGGCCGAGTGAATAAGGAAAGCAACGCACTGCTGTATGTGGCCCTTAGTAGATCAAGAAAGTACATGGCAGACCCGTGCCTTGCACTACCATCTGTTGACACTGGGAAACTATATGTTCCGAGCAAGGGAAGCATTCCACAGCTGCGAGTCTTGGCATGGCTATCAGTGGAACGCGGTAAGAACAAGAGAGCTTCCCAGGACACGTGCAATGCCAAAGGGGTGGGAACAAGGGTGAGAACAAGTTAAAGAGCCCCTCAATAAGAAAACTGTTGAAGTGCAGGCAAGAATGGTGTGCTCCGAAGCAACTGTTTTCAATCAGTGGACACACATGCACACGACAGTCGCGGGAAGCCGAGATGGAGAGCTAAACCAGATAAACAACAAGAAGCCTAGCATCCCAGACGTCCCAAGTTACCAACTGGAGAGGAGGGGCACGGGGCTATGGATCTCCCCGACACCCATACTCATATTTAAATACAACAACATAATCAAGTGGCACTGGAAGAGGTATTTGAGGACTTCATGTCTCTGTCTCATCTCAGTTTCCATCATTGCCTGAAGTGGGTTATATGGATTAGAAGATGACTCCAGAAGGGAAACTGACAACTGTGCAACTTGTTGGCAGTCGCCGATCAACTTCTTAAAGATCATACCATACTCAATGCAAAAATTTATCAGAACAATATGAGTGAGGTGAACACAAGAAACCTACAGAGATGGGCGGTCGTTCAGAATGTCAATTATAAAATCCCTGAAATATAGTGACAGGGCTAATTACAGTGATGGAGATGCCCATAACAAGTTAAAGCATCTCCAAAAACAAAGACGGGTCGACTCTAAACCCTCTTCATCAGTCTTCAGCTCCCAAAGTAGAGTAAGAAACGAGGGCAGATCAGGAGTGAAAGCAGGATTATCCAGCTCGCAGGGCCATGAAAATATCATCCAAAATAACCCACACGAATCGGTCTCATCGTCAGACGAATTAACTTCAGACTCATCCTTTGTTGAAAGGGAATAATATCCTAAAGTGAGAAGATCCATACCAGTGAGGAAAGCCAAATTGAATATGGAAATACATGAAATGGCCAAAAAGGTGTTTCTCGAGCTAAGGCCAAACATAATGTCGTCAATGTCCATTGCTGTTGCTCCATTCATAAAAATGGATGAGCAGTTTAATGATCACTAGAAGGACCAGAACACACTAATCGCTCTAATGAACTCAAAGATGGTTAATATAGAAATGGAGATGAGGGAAATTAAAATGCAAGCTCATAACGACATGCAAAAATCAGTGACATCAGATACGCTCTTAAAAGAAGAGTTAAAAACAATGCGGATGACAAAAAGTTCCATGCAGAAGTCACCAGATAAGCATTAACAATTTTTAAAAGGAACCTTGTAGAGCGGGGCGATTGCAAACTGGCCCTAGCAGAAACCGCAAGGTGGTTACAGGCCCTAAAAATTGTACTCGCATAAAGCTTAGAGGTGACTTTAACTACAGCAAACAATGAGGCACCGATTCGACCACGAATTTAAGAGCCTTTGAAGAGGACACAAACATGATTTTGACAGGTTTTAAAGAAAACTCACGAGAGATTTCAAAAACAACTGAAAAGATCCCGGATCCAAACAAAAATGAGCAAAATAAAACCAGAGAAACTGTCGGGTCTGGAGAATCACCCGCAGTCTACCATTCAACCTCGGCCAGTGCCGAGGGCATAGTTGACATCCCAAAGGTGGCTGACAACAGCGAAATAGAGAATAAGAAAAAGAGAAATTAAATGTATGCAATTTTTGAGCAATAAAACAGTGTGGCACTCCCCAAAAGGTAGAGGACTAAATCGTATTTAATGCAAATATAAAAAGAAAACAAAAGAATCAGTCAACGGGTAGGAACACAAACTGTAATAGCTCATGAAAATTCTTGCGAAACATAAAATCCCTGAACGTTACCATTCAAGCTTCAGCCCTACAAAAGGTCCAGGATGTGAAGAAAATATTGTCCGGGCCCCCGAAAGATGATCACATAAGTACAAAAAATTACCAAAAAGAGATTTTCTCCATCACAGCACAGAGAGAGGAAGACAAGACCAGGGCTGAAATGCTAAATATTTCAACATGCGAAATGGACAGAGAAGAAGACGCTGATGAGGAAGAAAAGAACCAGGAAATGAGAATAATATTGTGCAGTGACGCGGAAGAGGACGAGAGGTCCATGTACTAACATCTCACAGCAAATTCAGAAAAAAACATCCGAAAAGCACCCGAAACAGTTATCCTAAAACATGAACGGTGGCGATGGGGGGGAAGATCATTTTCAAACAATTGCCGACCAAAGAGCCTCGATTGAAGCCAAGAAATTAATCAGCATAGGAAAAATCACAAAATCCTTGGCAGTTTGCTCAAACTCTCTTCGGAGTTCTCCATGCTCAATCTTTTATGAGGCCAAAATAAGCAAAATCTGGATATCCAACATGAGGGAGAAGAAGATTGGAGAGTCGACAAGAGGCCTTCGGCCCCCTCAAACCAAAGGGAGCAATGCAAACGAAGATCGACTCCACCTACAGCATATTGCTGGAACGAATCCTGCCGACGGAAGATGGGCTTATCCTAAATAGGAATAATGTGCTTCGTCTCTCATCACATACCACACCTAAAATCGATATCATCGAAAGACATTAAAACAGTTGAATTTCAGTTGAATTCATCAAAGAAACGACGTTCAATCATGACCTACTTCATATTTATTTTAGAACTACACAGGACACAATCTTAAATGTAACATCAGACAAAGTCACTAGGTTTCGATGTAATAGAAGTCTGCCTCAAAGCTAATCTAGACAAAACCACAATAAGACCAAACCGGGTGGCCCCAGGGGACCAAGGTGCAATAGTCAAGTCGGTTGGACAGGAAATAACCTATGCAATCACCCACAAAAGCGAGATTGAACAAATCACAGCTGAGACGCAACAGGAGGCCCAATAGAGTAGATCTTGGGAGGAAGCCTCAAAGCACAAAAAACAAATAATAATCACATTTGCAGAGAAGTGTGAGAATTGAAGCTGGATTTCTGGTGCCCTGAACAAAAACAGGGCTAGCTAATGTATAGCACTCCCAGGGAGTCGTGTGATACAAATAGGCTCCTGGAACACGCAGGGTTTTGTTCATTTGTTTCAGAATCCATCAAAGGCATTGAAAGATCTGGACATATTATGTCTTTAAGAAACCTGGCTTGTCACCTCCTCATCTGTAGAGGGCTACGAAATTTTAACAAACCACGCCATAAAACACTCAAAGGGCCATCCAATGTCGGGTCTAATCAACCTGGTTAAAACAAAAAGTGGTTTTTGCATTCACGACTTCCACAATTATTCCTCATAGATACAAATCAGATGGAAAGAGACAGAAACTACACATCATTAATGTGTGTGACATAATTGATAACATCATGTTCACTGAGACAAATTCCAACATCATTCTCTGTGGTGATATAAATATGGACTTTGTTACATTCGAAACAGGTGAAAAGAAAACAGGACAAAAAACAAAGCCTTCCGACCTCATCAAAATGAAATGGATGGAGACATTGGAAGCAGAGAGATGTTGCTACTAAATGGGAATATCGTAGGTGACATGCCCCTGCAGGTAACCTGGAGAAAAACTAATCAACACTCAGTCTTGGATTACATTTATGTCTCAGAACGATTTGCCAGAAAAGTTATCAACTTTAATGTGGTTAGTATGGCACAGAGTGAACACAACTTAATAAAAGTCAGTTTCATAGATGACAAGTGCCCAATTCACGCAACATGGACCCAACCAGTGAACACGGAACCAGGCAGAAACAGACTAAGGCTGGACAGCACAAAATTCAGGAACATCACAAAAGTGTTAAAAAATAACATGAACAAGGAAGGTAGTGACAAGATTGTGTATAGCGCCCTACTACAACAATATAAAGAAGAAAGTTATGGTTCCGGAAAACCAAGATTCAAGCCACTGCATGCATTTGATCCAGATGTAGCACGGAAGAAATGAGAACTTCAAAAATGCATTAGAGCAATCATGCAAACGAAACATGCAAATTGCTTTAAAGAAAAAAAGAAAGCCAAAATGTGATATAAAAACTGGCTAACTTCCCACAAAATAACCGTGGAATAATGCGACCCGGAAAAGATGCTTGAAAGCATGGCACGAAAGACCTCAAGAGAATTCTGGTCCATTATAAACAACACAGAAGTCCCACAACAAGCTCTACTGTGTACTATGGTAACAGAGGGACAGTGGATTGATCATCATACCAAACTGTTTGAGAAGCAAGGCTCAAGCGCAGAACCACAGTTCCAATGTATGGAGGCCTGGAACATCGGCATTACAAAGAGGACATATTGGATAACATCAGGCATATTAGCTCATCTCGGGCTCCCGGCCCAGAAGGCCAAACCATACGTTGAAGAAAAATCCCAAAGAGTGGGCTGATTTTTGGGATAAGCTATTTCACACCATATTGAAAGAGTGCACAATACAAACGTCTTGTAAAAGCGCCATCATAGTTCCAATATTTAAAAAAGTTGCAAGAACAGAGCCCATAAATTATAGACCGATAGCGCTCTTAGACGTGGTAGGAAAGATCTTTGCCACGCAACTGCAACATCACATAACAGCCTGGATCAAATTGCCCGGTTCCTTTGACCCCAGTCAGACTGGGTTTGTTAAGGGGGTGGGATGCGGCCTAAATCTACTCATGCTTAATCTGCTCAAGATGGAAGCAATTAGGATAAAGACAAAAGTCAATTTAGCATTTGTAGATATGGCTCATGCCTTTGACGCGATAGACAGAAATCTGCTATGGACGAAGATGACAAACTGGAAATGCCCCGCAAGTTTAATTATGGAGACTAAAGAACTGTATTCCGATACGGAACTAAAAATGTGTCTAAATCAAAACGGAACCTTGTCCGCGCTGATAAAAACATATAGAGGTGTGAAGCAAGGATGTCTGCTGGGCTCCACATTGGTCAATCTGATCATAGCAGACATTGGAACTTCCTTTGGTGAAGTTCAATCTTTTCCACCAAAAATCAATGGAAACCATCTATTCTGGATGCTATACGCTAATGACATTGTTCTCTTGGATGTGACTCCAATTGGCCTCCACCGCAAATTATCAGCCCTTGAGAAATACGGTAACAACAATGGTCTGAAGATAAATGCCTCTAAAACAGAGATCTTGGAACTGAAGAACCTTAAAGGATCTAAAGGTCATTCCAAAAAATAAATTCTATTGAAACTTGGTCTTGAAACATTCAAATGCATAACACAGTCTCAGTATTTGAGAGTCCTGATTAATGCTAACATCAACGACAAAGCGATGGCACAGAAAACCAAAATGAAGTGTAAACTGCGCAAGGTGCCACAAAAACAGGAAATATGGCAAGTACACATTCAAAGCAGTCATTAACTTTTACAAAGCAAAAGTGTTGCCTGCTCTAATCCATGGTGCAGAAGCTGCATTGGGCTTCTCTTACAAGACATGGTCGACATGTGAACACATGTTTTTGAAGAACATTTTACAACTCCCAAAAGGAACACCAACCACCTGCATCTGGTATGAATTAGGCCTCACTTCAATTAACGCAAGAACCATTTGGAACACGCTGTCCCTGTATAGAAAGCTGATTGGTACGGACAGCCTTCTTCAGTTCAAGATCTTGAATTCTGGCCTGGCTGACAAAAGTGACATTCTACTGGGCGAATGGGAGGAACGTTGTGAGAAATTTCAAACACAACTAAATACCACAACGAACGTATTGCAATCTAACCCAAACTTGGTAAAGAATAAAATTGTGGCATCACAGCTTGATTGAAACCAGACACCAAAGAGGACTGCATAGATGCATGCAGTTGGCTGCAACATAATCCAAGGCATATAACAAGCTGCCAAAATACCTCAAAAGGTTTCCTAACAAGCTTCCTCAAAGCAACTTTCCTGAAGTTCCAGTTAAATCTCTTCCGCACTAAAGAAATACAAAGATTGAGGAAAATAAACCTACACATGGATAGCAGCTGTAGAATTTGCACCAGTGTGGAAGAAACCTTGAAACATCTGGTTCTTCACTGCGCTGCACTTAAATCAATGAGAACAATACATCTTGGAATAGAGATAGCAAAAAGACTGTCCTTGAGTAGTGATGAATGGTGGAGTGCGATGTTAGAAGGAACAAATAACAAATTGACATTTGTGCTGTCATTCTACATGCAACTGAATAAGAGGTTCTTGGACTATGTCACACACTGTGAGAAATGGCAAAATTCAAGACTAGAAGCTGAGATATTCCTATACATGCTCTTTTATTTTAATGTGTTTCATTTGCTTAAATGTATCTTTTAAAAAGTTTGTAATTAACTGTAATAAAATAATGTAAAAAAAATATATAATTACACATTACTAGGCTTCCCAGATACAATTGCCGCTTAAGTGCAAATGGTACTGGCCCTTGTGGAACTGTTATATACAAACAATCAAGCCCAGGCTACCCCACCCCTCATTGAAAAATAACACATGAAAATACTAATATATTTACAGCATTTATACAAACAGTGAACACATATAATCCATCTAATTATGATCAGAATCACCTGAAATCATTATAAAGAAACATTAGCCACTAAATCGATATAGAATTTAATATTGTCAAATCAAGTATCTATCTAATCAAATTCATCAACAATAAAAAGGTAGTGCATGAAAGCTTAAAAATGTGACTTTTAAATGTAAAATGTCCAAATAAAATAAAATTAAAACCAAGTCATATATTGTTGAGATTTATATTTCTGCTGGTTCGAGCGGGACAAATAACAGAATGCCAATTCATACATAAGTCTTCTGCCACATTCAGTGACTGTACACTGTACTTCTGAAGGCAAGGTTTTAAGATTTTGTGTCGCAGGGAATTATACAAAAGGAAGACAAAAAGAAAATTTGTGGATTCTACCACTGTGGCCAAAAGTGCAACTATTAGATATGGGTTTAGCCTAACATGCTTTAAAGAAAGAAGACAATAAGGAAAGTTCCAAATTTTAGTTTCAAATATGGGTTATTCTGAAATGGTGCAACCACCACTGTCAGGTTTCTCCATGACATAAGCCTGTTTATTAATAACATAAATCTGCCCTGTCAAGATAGATATGCATTTTTCAATTATTCAACCTAACGCCCATTCGGACTTAGAAAATGACCCTTTGTTTTCCATCCTTTGAATTCTAGGTGGGTTGCACATAGAAAACCTAGATTTAACAACATTCAACACTCTTTATTGTACTTAACCAAGAGAGAGAGCCAACTCCTTCATATCCTATCAAATCTATTAGGGCATCTCTATACTTCACCATGGAGTGACAGGACCATAAACAAAAACCCACAAGAGTAAGGGTTTCAGTTTTATGTTATCTTCTATTGGTGTTACCCCAAGCTCAATTTGTAGTGGTATATTAGTTGTACTTAATATAGTTGTAGCTAACAAAATTACTATCCCGTGACTACAAACACTACAAAATAATGCCTTGAGAGCAGCTCTTGGCATACACAAATGAGTACATATCTCCGTCCTCAGACACCTACATAAATGGCTATCCACTGATAACAAAATACAGCTAAAAATTATCTCACTGACCCATAAAGCTTTAAACAATGCTGCCCCTAGTTACGTCATGAATACACTACATAAAAGAACTTCTATTAGACCAACCAGAGCTGGTAATGCCAATTGCTTAGTAGTACCAAGATATAAGCTAACTACGGTCGGTGGCAACAGCTTTCCAGTGAAGGCTGCTAAACTCTGGAACTCACTACCACATAATTTGAGAGCAGTCCAACCCTACCAACACTTTAGAAGGAACGCATTCAAACATATCATCTCCAATGACCTCTAGTCACCTTATCTTCTAAGCTGTATTTGCCCTTCGGCCCACTCCACCTTCAGGCCACGGCACACTCCCACCACTCTTATACTCCTAGCTGAATAATGTCATATCTTCGGTATTGTTATGTGTAATCTATTCTGTTACTTTGTGATTCCATGCACCTTTATTGTAACCTGTACAGATTTGTAACTTTGTAAGCTTTGCATTATCTTATTGCTGCGCCCTGTTACCCATGGGTTTGGTGCGCATTAGAAATTAATAAACAAACAAACAAGCAAACTAACACGAAGATTTTTTTAATAAAAGTGTTTTCAGAGGAGGTCATATAAGTAATTTGTGAATGGCAGCATACTTATGCTCCACAGGCAGCACCTGCCAGAGCCTGGCTATCTTTAAATCTCCAATGATTTTGAGAATGCTAAATTGGTGTCGCTTAAACTGGATAAGGCTGTATTCCCTTTTTCGATATGCTCGACCCATTAACCTTTTTGAGTAAACAGAATCCAAGATAATCGAAGAACAAAACCTCTTTGATCTTTCTTTCTTCTATAAATAAGTGTAACTAAGCACAAAGCGTAGGACATTTACCAAATTGCACAACATTGCTTTGCATGGCTAATCCTTATGCTGTGCATGTTACAGAAGCTAAAAAAATAATCCTTGAGCTTCGTAAGGTCAAAGGAGGTGCAAGATACAGCACAATGTCATCTGCGAACATCAAAATTTGAATATTTTAATCCCCCAGTGTTGGGGCATCGGAGTTTGAAGAAGAAGCCAGTCTACGACCCCATCAAAAAATAAATTGCATAGGGTTGGGGCTAAAATACACCTCTCTTTCTCCCTTTCCCGTAGGTAATGACCTAGTATTCTTGCCCTCCGACGCCATCAAACTGATATGTTCCTGTTGTCATATAATTGAATTATTGCTTTAAGAAGCGGCAAGGCAATACTCTTTTTAATTAGTGTTTGTCATAACTGCAGTCTTGAAATCCCATTCAGTGCTGCCTTCAGGGAAATGAACATCAAGTAAAGTTCCCCGTTCTTAATCATGATATATGTGTTCATGATGTACTATGGGTGTGTATGTTTATCCTGAATTTCCATAAGGAATCATTGTAGGCTCCACCCACTCCTGCAGTTAAGTGGTTAAAATAAACCTGAAGACTAGGTTGATTGTACTAACATTGTTAGAGAAACCAGCTTGCAAATGACGAATATTGTTTGATTGTCAAACCCATCTTCTACCCCTGTTAGGAGGACGTTCCCACTTATGCTGCTACTCATATCCAATAGCGAGATTGGGCAATAATCGCCTGCATCATCACATCCTCCTTTTTTCAGTATAGGAACAATCTCAGTGATACTCCAGAAAGCTGTGATCTTAACTAGCTCAAAAATTGTTTTAAATAATAATACAAAATTGTGATGCCCATTATATTTCATCCTTATAGAAATCCACCATGATATTATCCAGGCCAGGGGCTATCCATTAGGCACAACATTTAATAGCTGCTTGAATCTCCAATAGGGTACATCTTAAAGGGGGATGTTCTATTTGTTTTTTAATGTCATTTAGCAGTAGCTTAATTCAATTTAAATGTAAATTGAATTCTGTTGTCCTTATATAAAGATAAAAAATAGCATACACATATTTTCAGTTATTGATATTGGGAATGGATTTCCCTCAGAACTAGCCCCAGGCAGGATTATTTTTCAAAATACCTTAGAATCTGATGGACTGCATCATAGCTTCCTAATTTTGTTACACTTTTACATTCTTTTTCTATTTAATCAAGCTTGTATATTTTAATCAATAGTTCTTCACATTATTATTATGCCCATGATGACAGAATGCCGATTATTGGCTTTCACTACATCATTCTTTTCCATCTACATTCTTTATCAAACCAACTATCCATGCTTATTGCGTAGCTGAAATGGGATTGGCAGGTTTAGTGAACAATGGCGCAACTATTGTTATGATATTATCGTGTGATTTCATATTGCTGGAAAGTCTGACCATTGTTGGACCATAATCTTTTCAAGAACAGGAATTAGATTTCAATAAAGTAATGGAATCATTTCCTCAATGTCACAATGATCCTATGTCAAGCTCCTGTTAGTTACATAGGACTTTTTCAAATGTATTTGGGATAATAGCCCTAACACCAAAGGCTAATGTTACTTCTCCGTGATTGCTTTCGTCTCTCTGTATATAATTTCAAATGTTTGCATACCTCAAATATGACAGGCTAATTAGTATATATTCAATGTGGCTGAGTTTAAGCCATTACAATATGTAGCGACTGGCAGTAAATTGCAGATAATTCTCCCATTTTGTAGAACATATGAGCTGCCTGGAGGGCATATTTATAGTGTCTACTACTTTGCAGAAATGTTAGAGGAAGAATGTCCCAATTATGATCCTCCTATTCCTTGAAACATTTCTTTGGGGGGGCTCACATTTTAAATTGAGGTTACCCATAATTACAATGACTGGTTTTCATGCATTTCTGATACACCAATTCCCTAACAGATCATCTATTTAATTTAAGGTGTCCATGCCATTAGAACGATAAGGATGGTTACAGATGTTACACACTAACAAAGCACTCCCTCCCATAAACTCAATATAAAATCCTTGTAGTTCATTTGAACCAATTTCTAGAAACGTGACATGCATGTTTAGGCTCACATTCATCCACATACATAATCTTTAACTTGCCCTACGTTTCTTAATGAATAAACAGTGGGGACTATGAAATGAGTATAACCCTTTTACGTAAGTGATTCAAAATTAAGCAAGGATGTGGGAGCCGCTCTACTAAGAACGAACATGGTTCAAATAACCTGTTGTAGGGAATTTCTTCCACTCAGGATGATCTAGAATCATGTTTTAGCTCACGTGTCTGGAGTTGCTGTTGTTACTCTTGCTCTGTCAAGTACACAATAATGGGGGAAGGTGTGTCAACACTCTCCCCCGAACCACAGAAGCTGAATGTAGTCGACCCTCCACCCGTGGTTGGCACAGATACCTGATTTTTAAGTACAGGATACCACGTGGCAGTCAGTGGGGGGAAGAGGTTTAAGGAGAGGTTGTGGACGGGAAGGGGAATGTTGGAAGACTGGATAGAGGATTAGGGAATGCCTAAGGTAGATAGCTCCAGGGAAGCAACAGGGGACAAACCCTACTGTCTACTATCACATGTAGTATCATAGACCAGAACATGTAAAACAGCATACCAATAATACCACTTAATACAGGTTACTGATGCTCATCCTAAAAAACTTGCACTTCCTAATACCCCTTGATACAGGCACAGGTTGTCATTCACTTACTTGGACCACATATAGGCAAGCAAAAATGAAACAGACTTTTGGGATGTCATTCCCACATGAAGAACATGACCATGGCCCTATGGGAAAACAGTAGCAACATGTACAAACATAAAACATCTATAGTCATAGACCTGGATCAAACCCAAACATATACGGCGAACACACACTCTGAGGGATCGAGTTAGCAGCACTGATACTCAAGTGAAGTTTATTTCTAGACCCTAATAATGACAAGCCAGTAGTGTGCTCCTAGACACATTTTGAGTAATCAAGTTAGCCGCACTAATACTCGAGTGAAGCCCATCCTAATGGCAAACCAGGAGTTCATACACATAGGCATGGCACATTAAGAGTTCTTCCTCGTATCTAACAGAAACATGACTCCGAAACATCAAATGATTACAAAACCCTTTCCGCACTTATCTTTTCATCCGGGAAGCTAATCAGCCTTCCCAGACGTAATCTTGTGTAGCCTTGATAGCAGTGCAGGTTCTCCTTCAGCCACTGCACATTCCAGAATGCTGCTCAGGAGAAAATACAACACCGGCATAGCAATCGCACGTGTCTTCCTCTCGCTGCCACCCGCTCCCAAAATGCCCGCTCAGGAGAGGAAAAGCAGTGGCAGGCGCAGGTGAAGTTCCTCAATCCTCCGGCATGGCTTCGCCTCACAAAACAAAATAAGCCACACCTGCCGGGCGCTGTTGCCCCTTGATAAACTGTTACTAATGAGTGTCAGCTGGCCAGACGCGTGCATGCCAAGAACTACTAAATGCCAAGGAGGATGCTGGGAAAGGTAGTTTTTAGCCTATATCATGTTTTTTAAGCTGTCTGAGAACCCTGACACCTCTTCCGTCTCCACCATCCCATATTCCTGACATGCTCAGAGGGGAAATTGCCTAGCATTTCAGTGCCGGACTCCCCTGTTGGGACCAGACTGATAGGCAAATGGATATTTCTCCTCAGTGAAAGGTACAGTTAGCTAAAACGTGGCAGTACACCTTCATGGTTGGGAAACTTCACATAGAACAGGCTATATGAACCAAGTTCATTCTCAGTAGAGGGGCTCCCTTATCATTGCTTAATCTGTAAAAATGACCGGATGAAGTTATTATTGGTTTTATGAGGATATTTATTGAATGCAGATCTAACTTTGGGAAGCAGCAGATCGCTTTACAATCATAGGTGAATAAACACAGCAGAGAGAAAAAGAGTGGGGAGCTAACCGGGGACGGTGGGCAATTGGCAGCATGGGGGGAAGACAGCAGGGAGCAGATCACTGAGTCTCAGGTAGGGTGGGTAGTGCAGGATATGTGGACATAGCTGTTATGCAGGAGCCATTCCTGAAGTATAGAAGTGATGGGGAAAGTCTGATGTTGATGGAGAGGAGGTTCCAGAGTCTTGGAGAACAGACAGAGAAGGCCTGTTTTTCTGTTTCTTTCCTTCCAGCACTGTTGTAATTCAAGTCTGCACGTTTCCTTAATTCTGGTGGATTGCAGGACTCCGGAGATGCTGAGTTTCTCAGTGAGGTAGCTTGGGGACTTCACGATGACAGCCTTGTAGATGATGCAATAGGACTTGAAGAAGATACAGGCTTGCAGTGGGAGCAATTCAGTTTAATGAGGGTCAGGGTGATGTGGTCGAATTTTCAGAGTCCTTTAATGAGTATTGCTGCAGCATTCAGGACAGATTTCAGGGGTGTCAGGGCAGTCAACGGAAAGCCTCCCAAAATGGCATTGCCACCATCCAGGTGGGAGAGGACCAGGGCTTGGACAGCAGATCTGAAATTGTTTCATGGGATGAAGGGCTTCATTTTCCGCAGGAACGTTAGTACCAGGCCGTTTGTGTTTTCCTTGCCATGTGCTGTTTGAACATGAGGTGCCTGTCGATGTTGAACCCAAGGTACTTGGCACAGGGGCCCAGCTGAGGTATGAATCCCTTGGGTTTATAGCAGAGAGCTAAGTCTGGATACCAGTGCATTCAGTGTTGTTCGGCTACAGTAGGAATTCAGTCTTGAAAGGGTTAAGTTCAGGTAAGCACTGGACATCCAGGACTGGATCTATGTGAGGCAGGCCTTGAGCCTCTGGATGTCTTCGATGGAGGATATCTTGAGGTATATCTGCATGTCATCTGTGTATTAGTGAATGTGGGTGCTATGCGGAGACAGGAAGGTTAGGAGCAGTTCGATGTAAAGATTGTAGATCACAGGGAACAGGATGGATACTTCCGTGACTCCACAGGTTATAGGGAGAGTTGGTGATCTGGAAGAATCAATTCGTATGAATGGTTGGCAGTTTGCAATATATGATTTGAACCAGCTGGGGACGTTCTCGCTGATCTCCATGCAGTAATGTAAATTGTCAGTGAGTGACAAATGCTCACTCACTGTTTAGTCTATTGTGTCAAATGCTGCTGAGAGGTCAAGGAGAACTAGGAGGCAAGGATGGCAATCATTGAGGGTTTTCAGGGCATCGTTAATCACCTTGATGGTAGCCATGTCTGTGCTGCCGGTGGGTCTGAAGCCAGATTGGTAGGACTGAAGGAGGTTATGGGCTTCATTCAAGGTCTCCTAGATGCTTAGCCAATCCCACAATCTTTCAGGACAGCAAGACAATCTCTCTAGGAGATGACCTCTGAAGACTAAGCTAGAATTGAAACACATTTTTTTCATGGCGGGCGGGAGTTATCAATCAACTGTTACACCAATGCTACTCTCTGTTAGTACTTCAGATTTCTGCATTTCATAAAACTCATTAGTAACTGCATTATTACTTTCATGATCAATAAATGCGGGTCTATCTTTTCCCTCAATTTGCAACCCTGTTGGTGAGGTGGTTCTAAGCTCTATAGATAATAGACCACTTGATATCGGTTCAATGTCAGTATTAGTGGGGTACGGGAACATTTGTTTTCTATAATGTCTTCTCTAAGTACTGAGAGGCAATGTTTCTTATGTCATATCCAATGTGTACATATGTTGGTTAGCTTATCTTTTCCCTCACTCAGGTTAGATGGAATTGTAGATACATTTACCATGTAAAAAACGTGCCCTATTTGTTTGGGCTTGTGGGCTTGATGAGGGGAAGGCTCAGGTCTTGAGTGGTGCTGCCTCCTTAGTCTATCTCTAGAGTGCAGTTAGGTCTTACAGGAACACATGTATCTCTCTTTTGATGACTAGTCGGGTGCCCAATG
The DNA here is from genome assembly GCF_040938575.1 of Ambystoma mexicanum. Taxonomy (NCBI): domain Eukaryota; kingdom Metazoa; phylum Chordata; class Amphibia; order Caudata; family Ambystomatidae; genus Ambystoma; species Ambystoma mexicanum. The sequence goes on along the minus strand of NC_090930.1, from coordinate 1,243,142,747 downwards.
ACCCCCTTAAAGGGAGAAGGGAGAAGGATAATCACAGATGTTCAGAAATTACACTGGTAATTCATTTGAGTTGTGGAGTGCCATCCCTGCTAGCACCTTTGCAATATTTGATAGTTGTGCACCATTAGTTAGTATTTTATTGTCCTTCCTCATAGTAGTGGCCACCTATTTTAGGGCTTCCATTAGTTGCCACAAAGATGCGAACACAAACTCAAACAATTACAATATGCAGAAGAGGCCATTAGTTCTGATGGAGTGCCAAGAAGCTAACCACTTAAACACACATTAATTTGGTAAATACCTCTAGTAGTCAACTCATTAGTACTTTCACTACCAGTTACAAAAAGCAGATCACTTTTACAAACATTATTTTGTTCAAGCAGCACATCACTACTACAACTACTCATGTTGGAATCCATTAAACACCTTCTGCAAAAATACCAGCTTCTGCGTTGTAATTCTACTAGAACAATATAATTACTACCGCCCTTGATTTAGTGGTTTTGAAGCCATAATGGAATTAGAGTCATATACCTTGTTACTAAGTTTCTCTACTTTATCTGCTTTAGTACATTTTAACTTTGATTGCAGTGCGTAAGTGATAGACTTACATTTTGAGACAATTGCGACGTCAGGATTCTTGAATGCATGCATAGATGTCAAGGATGGCACTCTGTCAAGAGTGGCACAGGGCCCCCAGGTAGGGTTTGGGTGGTTGTGCTGATGTAAGGTGACAGATAAGTACACACACCACAGGAAACTCATCAAGAAAGAAAAGTAGGCAACTGTAGTTGTGAACAGAAAGGGGCAGGAAATACAAAGATACAAACAAACTGGATTCCCTCTTGGGGTGTATGCAGATATGGATAAAGAGTGTTCCACAGACCTTTGGAAACTCTAGCCTTCTGCACGGATTACTATTACAGAGGCCCACTCTGTCTGCTCATGGCTGGGAACAACAGCTGTGGGTGTCTGTTAAACAGAAAACACGACAAGGGAAGGGACAGAGGTTGCCTGCCGGAAACCAACAGTCAAGCTCTGTACAAAGGATCAACTTAAGACACAAGAGAGACAAGAACAGAAATAACCAGGGACAAGGAAGTCTAAGAGAAATCAATAACCAGGGATAAGGAAGTCTAAGAGAAATCTAGCAGAAGGGAACGAAGGAAGAAACAGTACAATAGAAATGGGTAAACTAAAGGGGAGGGCAGAGGAGTCAAGGAAGAGAAGGACAGGGATCAAGAACAAGGGGTTGCAAACAAGGAAGAGAGCAAGGGAGCAGCAGCCAGGAAAGAGGGGGCTGTAAACAAGGAAGCAGGGCTGCAGTACCAAATGGTACAAGGTACAGAAAAACTGTAGTGGATTACAGAAGACTGTAGTAGGCTGCTAGACAGAGAGTCCAGAGGAGCAGGACTGAGATCTGTAGTAGGCTGCAGACAGAGAGCCCAGAGGAGTAGCGCAGCAGGGAGTGAATCCAAAGGAACAGGGTGTGGAGGCAGAGAGACCAGAGGCTCAGGGCTGAAAGTAGAAGAGAGTAGCAGGCTGCAAGGTAGGGAGCCAAGCAGAGCAGGAGCGAGCTCAGAGGAGCAGAGCAGCGAGGCAGGGAGCCCTGAAGGCCATGGCTGTAGGCAGCGGAGTGTAACAGGCTGCAAGGCAGGAAGCCCAGAGGAGCAGGGCTGTGAGGCAGGGAGCCCAAAAGGCTAGGGCTGTAGGCAGCAGGGTGTAGCAGGCTGCAAGGCAGGGAGCCCAGAAAGAGCACTGGAACAAAAGCAGGAAAATGCAGCAGCAGGAACAGCATACAAATTCGAGTCAAAAGGCAAAAAGGGGCTGGGAGGACTCTTGATGCAAGAGACTGAGCTCCTGCAGGCAGCTGCTTAAATACCGCCCTGCCCTGTACTGAGGCAGGCTAATTGGCAGCACCTGGAGCAGCACAACTGAATACAATCTGCCTCCTCCCTCTCTGGTCCTGAGATGAGAATACTCTCATAGTGCAGTTGGATAAGAAGGAATTGATCCATTTTGTGGCGTTGGCCGAGAAGTGGGAAGCTAGGTCGAGGTGTTGGCAGAGTATATTGTGATTTACCAAGTCAAAGGCTGCTGAGAGGTCAAGTAGGAGGAGGATGGCCAAGTTACTCTTGTCTTCAATCTCATCCATTTTGATTTTGAGGTCCAGGAGGGCGGTTTCCGTTCCCTGACCTGGGCTGAAGGCTGATTGAAAGAGGCCAAGGAGGTTGTGGGTTTCCAAGTATTTTTGAATTTGCTCATAAGTTAAGTATTTTCAGGAGGAAATTCACCATTGTGATGAGTGGTAGTTGGTGGGGACAATGGGGTCCAGTTAAGATGTTTTGAGAAGTGGGAGTACCCATGCTTCTTTAAGGTTTTTTGGTACATTGCTAGAGGAGAAGAGTTGTTGATCAAGACTGTGAGGAAGAGGCCAGCCTTCGGCACAGTCTTTAATGAGAGAGGCTGGGCAGATGTCTCCTTGACATTTGGAGGGTTTTAGGCCCTCAATTAATTTGGTTGTTTCAGTGATGGTTACGGGTGTGAATTCAAACCTAGGCATGGGACAAGATGGTGTAGGTCGAAAGTCAAGGGTTTGGACCGCGGGGGCAAGTTTGCATTTCTTAGTATTGATTTTGTTTTGGAGTAGGGAGATGTTTCCGAGGAGGGCTTTTTGAATGTTCTTGAACCAAGGCAGATCTTTGTTACAGTGGTCAGGTGAGGGGGCTGGTGATTCGAGTTCATGTAGTATGGTAAAGAGATCTCTCATGCCTGAGTTTGCTATGGCTTGTAGTAATGGCTATTGGCCACTGTGTCTGGGCCATGACCTTCAGCAAAGTTCTGCCCCCCCCGAAGCCACCCAAAATGCATTTAAATAGTTATTAGATTTTGCAGTTGTTGAAAAAACTTTCAATTAGAGTGCAACTGAGTTTGAAAAACCCCATAATTTGGCATTTTACACTGTACATGTTTATTGTCCCTTGAGGAAGGCAGCACTCAAACCTGCAGCTTTTCTTTTTGGTCTAAGATGATAGTTTCAGTAGTAATGTCTGTAGGCTATGCCTTGTGCCCCCCGAATATTACTGTCTCCTATAACTCTGCCCTTCTAGAGCATTTGCATGATGTCATCCCCATGCATACATCTATACATGTATATACATGTATATCTAATGGCACTAACACTTCTCAGATGGCTTGCACACCTAGTCTTGGCCCTGATAAAGGGACTATTTCTTACAAACTAATCTTGGGAAAGCCTCCACACTACTAGCACCCACTTGAGCTCATCTCTAGTTTATCTTACAACCACACAAACGATATGTAGCATGTAGCATTGTCTGGTCTAAAAAGTGCCTTCTCCGTAAAACCCTGTTTTAAAACTAGGTGTATATTATGGACATGTTCTCTCACAGTGACCAATATTACATTACAGTTAAAAGCCTGCATCAAAAGGAACCACAGCCACTTCCCCTTACCGTAATCCCATGTATTTGTCTTTGCTCAACTTCCTTTTGTCTAATCCCCTTTTACCTTTCTCCACACCTCCAACCCTCTTCTTGTCTAAGCACAGACCATGTTCTGGCGATAACCTGGCAGAGTCACTATAAAACACCTCTTGGATGATATTTAATATCATAACATAATGCTATTTTAACTGTACCAAACATTAATATCGTCTAGAGGCTTACAATCAGCCATCTATAACATATTGATCTACTCAGTAAACAAAAAAAGCACATTTACTGTTTGCAAACAGATAAGAGACTTTGTAACACAATTAGATGAAGAGACATATGATATTGTGTTTAGTGTTTGCATACAGATCACCTGCATGTAACATAAGGAATCTAATCGCATATTTCTTTTTTTTATTAGTAGAATCTACTAAAAGACTGTTTTACAATTAATAATAAAACAACATAAAACTCATGTGATTGTATCATATTCTTTGTATATGATTTTATTTCCCACCAATAGATACTTATGGAGTACATACAAATCAAAGTCAACCGAGATGGTAATGCACACTTCAGTCAATATCTTATGTAGATCTACCATGGTTTTTTCCGAAATGTACTCTCGAATATAGCCCTTTGTCCATTTCCTTTACTATAAATAGTTGGTGGGGTTATGAGATATGTGAGGCCTCAAAAGTTTAGCTGCACTGAATATCTGAGCAATATGCTGCCTCTCGTGTGAATTTTGCAACATAAACCCATTTAGAACACAAGAAAGTACAGAGGTCTCAATAATGTTCAAGCATTTAGTGTGATAATTAAACTGCTGTGTGATTAAAGTAGCGCTCACCCTGCCAAGATTAAATTATGAGTACATGTATTTAATGGGAATGCTGGCAGGAAGCATGAATAGAGATTACAGTGTTTTGTTTCCCAGCAAATTCAGCTCCTTTCTTGATTCAAAGGTCCTAATTTCAGGTGCATATGTAATGAATGGAACCCATTTGTCTTGTATTCTTAAAATGGTGTCAAGTGAAAATCCACTATGCTTATGTGCCGAATCTCTAAGAACACCAATATGTTGGCCAACTATGAGTTGAGTATTGATTAGTTGTGGTGTCTAGTTGGTCCATTATGATTTTTAGATATTTGAATTGTGTGACAATTTATACAACTTTTCCATTAACCCTCCATATCTATCCCTTCCTCTTGTTTTGTCCAGTGGAATGAAAACTCATGATCTTTGCCTTATTAGTTTTGATTTCTAGACCACCGAGTTTGGCGTATTCACTGAGCAGATATATTTGCTCTTATCCTTTTGGTGTGCTGTCCAGTACAACAATGTTATTAGCATAAACCGACCAGTTAATAGGAGCATTCCCTAATCTGGAACGGCAAATGCTCAGAGTAGAAAATATGTTAGGCAAGTCAGAGAGAGAGGGTAAAGGCAAGGTTGTAATCCTGCTTCAATCCCATGTACGTGATAATCCAGTCCCTAGCTTCGCCCATCCTATTTAGCCTAACCCAAACTCTTTTTGAACTGTGCAGTGCCACTATCATTCTTGACAAGCAGGAGATTGGAATGTTCCATTTTAAAATTATATTTCGGGAAATTCCTCTCTTGACTGTGTCAAACACTGTGCTAAGTCAATGCATGATATGTAAACAGATTGTGTCTACCTACCCCATGCCTACTGAAGGACCGTGACGAAGGCAAGTACATTGTATGTGGTGTAAGAATGCTTCCTAAACCCACTCTGATTTAGAAGAATAATGTTTTATCATTAATCCAGGTGTTTAACACAACTAACAGGACACATGCAAATATATTTACAGATGTGTCTAATATTGTCATTATCCTGTAGTTGCAAGGATCAATGCGTACCCTTTTTTTGTAAACCATGAATAAGATGCTATCAGTCCATGTACTTGTCAAGATGTTAGATTCACTGATGACCAAATCGAGTCTGTGTAAGATGTTAGATTGCAGAGGCCATCAAGAGCTGGGCTGCAAGACCGTCTACAGAGTATCACCATTTAAAGCTGGGAAAGTCAAAACATTTAATTAGGTGTTTTGCGGCCAGTCACACTACCAATATGAGAAACCCAAGCTGCATTGAATACCCCCATATAACAAGGAAGGGATAATGCATGAACGATTAATGATTTTCCAGAATGATCTGGTGTCATGACATTTGGTGCAAGAAGCCAAAGCTTGCCATCACACTATGTCCAAGTTATACGGATGTTGTCTAACCAAGTTTGTAATTTGACTTATACAGAGTGAATCACAAAAGTGTAATTCCCTTCATCCATGGGGGTGGCTGCAAGGTGCTGTAGATCTCATCTTAACTGCTTTTTAGCATCACAGATATCTTTATCAAAACATCTGTGATGCATTAATTTCTGATTGGGAAATGTATGGTTGGTTGTCTGTTGTCGATTGCATGTGGTAATAGCAACGATTATCTCTCTTAGGATCTACAGGTCTGCTATGTGATTATCAGCAAAGATAATTCTGCAGTGTCTTAGACACTGATACCGGCTAATACATAAGATTCAAATGCATGGCCTTGTCGGTGTTACCTGGATTCCAGCTCACCCTTTTGAGACTGGTGTTTATAGCAATGTTACCTATAAGGTCGCTATCATGCACTGGCTCGGAATAGTTTGAAAAAAGGATCTCTTCCCCTCGTTATTGAATCTTGTTAAAACCTTCATGCCTAACACATTGGGGTACATAGTGATGTTTACGAAGACACAATCGATAGTAGATGGACTATTACCAGTCACACTTGTATATTTCTCCAGCAAAATGCCTGGCTAATGACCATTTACATCATAACGCGACAAGAACAAAGCAATGATGCCCATTGCAGCCCTTTGACATCTTTGAGTTTACCAGCCAATGTAGATCTTAAAATACAAAAGTGCTCACACCCTGTTGGAGGATTGTAGATGTTAATAATTAGAAGAGAAGCTGTATGACCACACTTCGGGACCAGTTAATCATGCCAGCAAGCACTGAGTGGACTGAGGTATTGATCTTAGTGATTTTGTAAATATTGTCAATGCTGATGAACAGTCGTCCTTTTGGTTCACGGTTAAGTCCCCTACTGACCATGCTTTGAATCCATTGGCAGGCATCAATTTGCAAGTCATCCTGGAGGCAGGTTTCCTGAAGTGCCACTACACATACATTGAATTTATAATTGTATAGTTATAATAATTTGTATATAATATAATTTTGTATTTTCCAACTATACATTGGAGATGTTATTCAGTGCAGTGGGAGAATCCTTGAGTATTCCAGCACAAAATGTTAATCTGTGAGGATTTAGTTATTGCAGAATTAAAGGAAGTCACTGCAAACAATTAGGATTCCCTCTTTTTCCTTCTCTGCCAAGCACGGGAGAACAGTAACGTGTCTTGTCCCAAGAACATTGATTGTGATGGCAATGTTGTCACCATATGTGCTGGAGGGAATTTTTCGTTGAATGGGATTAGTTCCCATATTCTGGCTGTACAACAATCTAGTACAATGCAGGGGGACAGGTTACTAGTTCTCATAGCCTCCGTACAATTAGGATCAAAATTTATAGATGACATTTTTGCAATAGAAAAATCATAACCCAGTTTTCCCTAAGTCAGCATCGTACAACATCACAAAATCTAGCACAGCAGGATTATTCAAAGGAACGATTGCACTAGCATAGTTTGACTCTTCAAGAAGGTCAACAATTGATATGTCCTCCGTTTGCAAACATCGGAGAGGAATGATGCCATGAAATGGCTATTAGATGGTTGAGCGATTTAAGTACGTCTGGACTAAGGCAGAAGAGACTCTGTTACTTTAAGGGCCAAGCATTTGGTGTCTGAATTAATGTGAAATTGAAGAAGGCTTCTCTTCCCGTTAATTGCTTTAGCAGTGGAATTTCATATTTTAGGGGGATACATGCAAGCGCATATATAAAGGACCAGTTGTTGCAACAAATTGGGTTATTTCACGATTGTCCTCTCGAAAAAGGTTTTTCAGATCTTCCAGGATGTGAGATTCTTCAATTGTTTCAACACGTATTGTACTCCACAATCCATGTAGATAGGCAGGTACATTGACAGTAAACAGATGGGCCTGCTGGTTTTGTTAAAAATGATCATATGTCATTATTTCTGGAAACACCTTTAGTGATAAGAGTTTTAGGCACAGCAACTGGAATCTGGCACCCTTTTTGTTTTTCATGGCAGTATTTTGTTTTTTTGTGCAATGTTCAGAAATATTTTTGGTCTTATTTCCTTCTAGGGGTGTAATGTCATATACACACTGATCATTGAACATCACAGTAGTAGCTCTGGGGTTATTCAGTCTATTATGATCAAAAGGGCAAGATGGCCTACCGGAATCAGAAAGCTGAATCTGAACATTTTTCATACTTGCAGTCTTTCTATGCTTTTGCCTCTTTTTGGTTCGACTAACAGAATCTTTAAAGACGGAGCCACCTTTGGTTCGTTATCAATGACTGCACAATCATCCAGGCTAGAGGACCATATTTTATCACATTGGACGACATAACATCTACCAAGCTTGTATTAATGTTCTCAGTGGAGGAATAAAGGTCTACAGCGATCTGAGCCGAGTTTATGTGCTCACCTTCATTGATAGATTTAATGTTACAGGCTCCATTTGACGCTGGTCGACATAGCGTGTGATGGTACATAATTGTGTTAAGAAGAGAAGCATGATTTGCCTAGGAGCTTTGAAGGTCTTCACACATGTTTACTAACATGTTTAAGAGAAGTTCCAATGCTTGAAACTGTGTACAAGGTTAGGAATTAATCTATGTCCTATTACCGGATGAAGTATCTTGCTTCGGAGATACAAATTGATCGTGAGACACAGACATTAAGGGCCTAATTCACAGAAGCATTTTATAATAGAAAAACCCCATTGGAAAACCCTCTATGAATCAGGGCCTAAATGTTTCATGTTCTGGAAAGGTGGAGTTGTGTGTACCTCAGATTTACTGCTACATAAGACTTCCCTCTAGCAGGTCTTCAGTAGTGTGATGAATATCAACAATGTCTACTTGTGATGTGTTTTTTCAATGTAGTTGAATGAGGTGGCATTCTTGAAGATATGCTTCTTACTAGCATAGACCTGAGGTAATTTGGGATTATGGTTGCGGGCTCCCGTATAGTAATTGCTGGAGCCAAAGTGGATACATAAGTGTTGATTTCACTACAGGGTTAATAGACAAGGAATACTAATGTTGCTTGTCAATTTACTACCCAGACCAGCTAGAGAAGTAATAAGGCGGTTGTTCAGGGAGTCAGACAACGTTGACCCCTCTTTAATTTGAAAAAAGTTAGTAAATCAGTAGAATGTGAATTTAACGTTGCTGCTGGAGCCTGAATAATTTTAATTATAATGGTTCTTGGATTTCTTAAATCATAGCTATGAGCAATGTTGTTAGAGCGGGAGAGATATGTGGTTAGTGTCAGGTAACAATTCGGAAGAAACTTGCTGTACACCCTGCAGTACAGCGTCTATAGCCATTCTATGTGCCAAAGCCGTGTTGCCTGTTGACGGCATGACGATTCAGCAGTGTACTTTAGGTGGGAAAAGTCTGTTAAAAGGGTGCCTGCAGCTCGACGTACACTGGTCCTTCCATGTGGTGTTTGTAGATCCCAAGCTGGTAGCAAAACAAGTAAGCCACAAATGGAGGGCAAATTAATAGAGGGCAAATTAATGAAGCGCAGCATCAGCGTTTCTGCTGTGAGCTCTAAGGTGGGAAGAGCAGTTCAAAGAGCACCTGCAGATAAACAGTTACTGCTCCTTCCTTGTGGTGTTTGTAGTCCTCGTGCTGGCAGCAACACAAATAAGTCGCAAATGGAGGACACATTAATCTCATGTCATTTGAGGATGCAAATACAACGCAGTTTCTTACAAAATCATTATACTCTCAATGCATCTGATAAGTGCAGGATGTAATTTTTCAAAGGGGACCAAATGCAAAATCGGTTCACTTGTCCAAAAGTGGAAGGTAATTCGAGAGAAATTATTTAGGTAATGTTAGACTAGACAACATAAGTGAAGAGCCTAACTTAATTCGAGGGAAACCAGGCTCAAAGTTTAAATATGCTGGTTTTATTAGTGGAACTTCTGCTATTGTGTTTGAGTATTCGAATTTAAATGTAAAGAAAAGCACCATCAACAAGTTAATATTCAAGCGCCAGGGAAGAGTCTTCGTGCACAAAATGGAGCCACACGTTTGCCAAAGTTAGTTCCTATTTCCAGCTGCAGGCTTCCTCTCTGCTGAGGCATGAGGAATGTTATTGAGTGGGAACCTACTTTTGTATGCATACATTTTCTAACTGATGCGCTTTCTTGATAACTCTCATTACCTACGGAAAAAGCCTGGCTAAAGTGCATTGGAGGTTTGAATAATACGTGTGGCAATCCATCATGAAACGACTTACCTCCGGCTTTCTGTCAAGAGGGTTGCCTGTGTTATTGTGCTTTTCATTTGTTTCAGTTATGACGATTCTGCAATGTATACATGGGCCTTTCTCAGGGGGATAACCCACTCTCTGTATGGTTAATTCCAAATGAGTGACTCCATTGGAGCATGAGTGCAGATTTGACGCGAAAACGGTTCATAACGAATGCATCTATATGGTTGTTCCTTGAAACCAGCAGTAGAGTCACTCAGCTCTGTTCAGCATTAAGCTGCCAATTCAAAATGGTAAAATCGGTATATAAGTTTAGCAACAAGTAGATTGCTTTACTTTCCAAAATGGTTAATATCAGGCATTAGTTCACCATGCATTAAATATCATGTATAGAATTAGGGCAGTATAGGAATTAAATGTGCATGGGCATTCACTGGTTGCTCCTATGGTATAATTGGTTATTTACCAAAGAGGTTTCTAAGCGCGGACCCGGGATTCAAACCCGTGTTGCTCTGCATCGTCTTGCTTCCAAGACAAGCACGTTGCCACTGAGCTATACTATGGTATTAGCACCCTTACAAATGCATCTACAATGTATTTACATTGGGTTGAAATGTGAAGGCTGTTTTCAATAATACCACCCTACATGTCTGTCGCAATCGAATGTAATTGATATTTTTTAGGAATTTATGTACGTTGTCAGTGTTCATGGGGTGTCATGGAAATACGTTCTATAATGAGTTTTGAAGATCTGATTCACTAAATCCCGAGCAACCCTGCACACAAGGTATTAATGAGTTTGGCCGGACAACACCAAAGTGCGTGGCACCCAATTCACAAACGTGACCTACTTATTGAGGCAGAACTGGGGAGGCTGTGTTACATCGTGCAACTCAGTCCCATATCGTGACCAACATGTGTGGGCTCTTAGCAGAGGAGTGTCCAGGGAGTGGCCTAAGGTGGCATCTGCTACCCCTGGAATCTGATTGGCCACCCCATTATCCTTAACTATGATCATTATGTGGGTGTGCGCTCGTACTTCATGCCGCCGCTGCATAAGTCAGCGTCCCCCTTGGAATACCCCAGTCAAAAGAGTCAGGGCACGCCACTGGCATCCATGTTGTTGTCTACCTAGAGCCAAATTCAACACGACAAACATAAACACCCTGCCATCTGGGATATGTATAGAATACGCCTCAGGCTGAAAGTTGCTGAATGGCTGTGGGTAAACAATTCACAAGCAGGATTCAATGTGGTTCATGCAACTTGCAGCTAATTATTCTAGTTGCTGATCCGTGTTTTGTAGATTTTGCATTTTTTGTCCAGGATTGCCATCTCTGATTCCCCGAAATCTCAATTTGTTTCTTCTGTCTTGTGGAATTCCATATGTGAAATACATGAATATCATAGGTAATTGTTTATTTTGTTTGCATATTTATTTATATATGTGTTACACATCCTTTCAAACCAGTTTGCTTGCATTGTACAGGTCATTTTAGCAGGTATCGCATTTGGGGTTTGACAGGGATGCCATCCTCTAGCCCTGGTGGTTGCCTTGTTACCAGTGATCCAGGCATCCAATCCAGAGATGCGAGGGAAAATGCCCAAACTAAAGTAAATAGGTCCTTTCAGATACATCAGTACTTTTAGCATTTCTCACTTACTGTCCCATCTTTTGTCCCCCAGTATCTTCCAAATGGCTGTTGAGTTAGGGGAGTGAAAATGCACTGCATTTGCAGGTTATTGCTGATGTAGTCGGCCCGGGAAGTGGGAAAGCCACCAGAAGAAGACAGGCAGGCTAGATTCATGAAACAGAGCAACACGTGGTGTCTTATTGGCAATGGAGAGTCTTGACAAGAGACATTGATGTATTAAATGTATGTGTGGTCTGAGTGTTTTGGGTAGCAGCACTTGCAACCATACTTTAGATATGGTCACCATGCATGAGGGTGGTTGGTTGGCCACTGGGACTAAAGTCATGTGTGAGGTTTTGCTTGCTATATTGATTTGATTTGATTTATTGATTTTGCAGATTCAACTTAGAAGAGGTATTGTAGCACTGAAAACATTATAAATAGGAAACCTACATTTAAAAATACAAGAACAAAAGATTAGAAACCAACAACCCCCACCATAACAATCACAGATAGAAGCCCTCTATTTATCCTGCATCAGCCACCACAGTAAATAATCACGGATGCACACTGGATGTGCACTTACCACTCTTTCATCACATCAACACCATTTTTAGACCCTGCCACCTCCACCTATGCATCCTCAGGTGAATCTTCCCCTACCTTTCCTATGCTCACTCAGTTTCTGCTATCCTTGCCATCATCCTTTCCCGCTTGGACTATGCCAACTCCCTCTATCTAGGTGCCCCTGCGTATCAGCTCAGGAAACACCAACAACTTCATCCAGACTCCTCCCTGCCCTCACTCAGAGAACACATCGCCTCAGCCTTACAGTACTTCACTGGCTTCCTATCAGTCGACAGGCATCCTTTAAGGCCAAGTGCATCAAGCAGCGTGCCATCCAAATACTGGCCCAGAATTAATCCAGGACAAGCTCAAACATTACCAATCTGACAGAAACGTTACATCATGTTCTATAACTCTCCTTGGGATCCTTCCTTACAACTCCACCAGAATGGGAGGAAATGCCTTTTCTGTCCAAGCCAGCTCCATCTGGAAATCCCTTCCAGTGGTCTAAGTGTATGAAAAGAAGTAGTGGAACTATGTTCCCTAATGACCTACCCCACTCCCCACAAACCCCATCACAATGCCCTCTCCCATGCACACTACAAATCCCAAAACACAGGTGCCTGCTGTTTAAGGGAACGTCTAGTGCAGTGCACTGAAAGTGCAAGTTTCAACTTCTTCCTACACTTTTATTTTAAAACGAAAACATTCCAGAACGGTTTCTTTCTAAAATAAAAGTATAGGAACAGTCAAACTTAATTAAAAGAAGTATAGGAGCACCGCTCCAGACCGCTCCTGCCCACTTCGACCACTGATCCCTTCCATTACACATCTGCCACACCAAAGACTACCTATCCTTCAGAAAGGCCCTCAAAACATGGTTATTTCCAGTTCCTTCCAAAGATCCTGGACAGAGCAGACTATGATCAACTGCAAGCCTACCTAGAATCCAATCACATCCTTGGGTTGCCCCAATCAGGTTTCCAATCATGTCACAGAACAGAATCGGCTCTACTAGACTTGAAAAACCAACTGGATGCCCTTCTCACATGACAATAAGCCAGCCCTCATACTCCTCCATGATCTCTCCACCACCTTCGACCTGGTCGACCATAAAACCCTCTGTCACCATTTTACAGCAGCCGCCAACTTCTCCCAGGAAGCCACAAGTTGGGTAGCCTCCTTCCTGGAAGGGAGATCAATGAGAGTCGGGAACTGAGTTGATTCTAAATTCTGTGTTAGACGACCTTGCTCACCAATGTTAAATGGTTGACCAAGGTGGGGTTCTCTTGTTGGATTTATCAACGCCTTTGATGGGGTTGACCACACTATACTTATCTCTCGTTTGTCGGAGTCCGGGATATCCGACAAGGTCCTAAATTGGTTCTCAGCTTTTCTGGCCGACCGTTCTCAATCGGTCTCCCTTCCTCCTTTTTGCTCTGAACCGGTGAGGCTTACTTGTGGGGTCCCTCAGGGATCTGCACTTTCGCCCATACTTTTAAATATATATATTAGATGCCTCCTTCTAATCCATGCTTACGGATTTAGATATTACTCCTATGCCGATGATACCCAGTTGTTGGTTCGTCTGGACCTCACTCGTCCTGAAACTGCATCTCGGCTGAGGAGTTGTCTGGAGGATCTGGGATTGTGGATGACACTGAATTCACTCAAACTGAATGGGAACAAGACAGAGGTCATTGTAGGGAGCACTACCAGCCCCCTCTCTTTCTGGATCCCTGATTTATGGCCTACCTCTCTTGGCTCGTTTCCCCTTCTATTACTGTGAAAAATGTAGTTGTTAAGCTATCCTCTTGGCTGATCAGGTTGTGGCTGTTAGCAAATCTGGCCATTTTAAACTTTGTGTGTTGAGAAAGGTTCTTCCCTTCATTCCTACCTGATTTCATGCCCCTGTGGTCACTGCACTAGTTTTCAGTGCAGTCGACTACTGCAATTTGCTCTATTTTGACCAACCTGTTTATCTCATAAATAGATTTCAACTGCTCCAAAATGCTGCAGCTAGAGCAGTTTCTGGTCCTGCCACCAACGGGCTCATATGTCCCCTGTGCTCAAACAACTGCATTGGCTTCCTATGGAGAAGCAGATTCTGTTCAAGCCACTCTGCATTGTTCACCGTGCCTTCTATAAACCGGGAGCAGAATATCTCCAGGAAAAATGTTCCCAATACATTTCCCCACACGCTCTCTGGTCTCAGTCTGCTCTCCTGCTTTTGGTCCCACGGATCAGGCTGTCTTGGATAGGAGGACAGGCTTTCTCAGTGTCAGCCGCAAGGGCCTGGAATAAACTCACGCCTACTTTGCGAGCTAATTCTGACCATCTCTCTTTTTGACGCTTGCTAAACATTGCTCTTTTAGGTTTCTGTATCCATTGCTGATCCTCCTCTGCTCTTAGTGCCAAGATGCCCTTGGGCGATCGTTCACTTTATAAATAAATATAACATAACATAACAGAGACTTCTCAGACACTATGCAGCACCACCCCCCATCTCCATCCCACATGGAGTCTCTCAAGTATCCTGTGTTTCCCCATCCCTCTACAATATCTTCACCACACCCCTCTTCAACCTCCTGGACTCCATCAGCATAGCACAGCCAGCATAGCCTACACCAAATATGCCGATGACACGCAATTCATCATCCCCCTGTCAGGCATCTACGACACAGACTTCCTCAACATCAACAAAATGTACTCAACAATCCAAGCATGGATGGCCACTAACAACATATGCCTCAACAACGACAAGACAGAAATCCTACTCGCCCAATTCTCTGCCTTCACCATAGATGGCATTCACATCCCTGTCTCAGCACCTGTAAAAACCTTGGGGTCTACTTGGACTCCTCTCCCTCACTCAACAGACACGTTAATGCCATCACCTCTTCGGCTGCTTATACAGCCAAGTTCATCAAATCAACCAGCCAATTCCTCACACCAACCAGCTGCCTCACCATTGCCAGAGCAATCATAGGAGCAAGACTTGACTACTGCAATGTCCTCTTCATGGGAACTTTCGAACAGAACATTAACCGACTTCAGATTAACCAAAATAAAGCCCTACGTGCAGCACTCAACATCCCAAGAAAATAAAAACATCACTGCAGCCGGAAAGGGAGCACATTGACTCCCAATCCAAGAAAGAATCAACTTTGAAACACTCTACATCACGCGTAAATGTCTCGCCAATACCACCCCAGAATACCGGTCGCAAACAACTTTGCGATTCATATCCACTAGAGCGGTGAGGTCCCTCCCACCTTCCAAAAAAATCTGAGGAGCTGACTCCATCTTCCCCACAGTGGCAGCGTACCAATGGAATGCCCTGCCCATTTCCATAAGGACAGAGGAATCCTATTGGCCTGTTACGCTCACCTGGTCTCCTCGGGGGCGTCGCACGAAGCTGAGCGATGAATGTCTGCAGGTGCATCGCACGAAGCTGAGCGATGAATGCCTGCACGTGTCTTCTCTGTCTCACTACTTCTTTCACAAGTGGGCATTTGCCTAGAATGTTGAAACGAGATGTTAACCAGCCGCGAGGGGCGGGCTATAATCCCACCTCCCGTAACCTCCTAGTGCTCCCCTTTGCTTATGCCTCATCTTAGGTGTTTTAATGGCGGATTCTCTGTCCTGCAACTGAATGCAGGGGGGTTTTAATGTTCACATGCCTCTCTTCTGGATCTAGTTGCGTCACTGATCCTACGGGCTGTAGCAGAGTCCTGAACAACTGTGACTCTGTAGGTAAGTCTCTATGCCAATAGATTCTTGCTATTGTTTTGCTTAAATGTTATTTGTTGCCAAAGTCACTATTGTGCTTATTCCTTTGCAGGTGCAGTCTTGGAGGCGCCAGATGTAGGATTGACTCCTCTCTGCGACGCTGAGCAGTATTCCTGCAGGTGAGTATTAGCGCGAGAGCGCAGCGTCAAAATGTATTTAGAAATGGTTCTTTTTCCCTTGCGCGACTAACCTGATGTCTTTTTTCTGTTCTGCAGGTGCGGTGTGACTCCGGAGTGACGATCGCATGAACCGCTTCGATGGATTACAAGAATAGTGCAGCCTCCAGGTGACTATTGGCTCTCTATGCTCGTGTTTCCTTTCAGCAGATGCGACAATTCCGGGGAGCGGCAGAAGAGAAAGCCTTTCGGGTGGACTGCTCTCAGGTAAGGACTCAACCACTGTTCTTGTTCTTGTTCTCTCTTCCTTCCCTATTCTCAAACAGGTGCTGATGGTTCGTGGTTCCCAAGGCGGGCGGTGTGAATTGGAGCTAAGCAGACACAGTGAGCATTACGCTGCAGGAGTGCAGAATAATGCGAAGTGTGTTCTGTCCTTAAGGTGTGGTTTATATAGTCTTGCACAAGTAGTCCCAGGTAAAGTAGTTCCTCCAGCCACAACCTGCAGAAGTAGTCCCAAGTAAAGTAGCCCTTCCAGCCACACCTGAAGCTAGACTGTATGGCTCAGTTCTTCCAGGGTGGGATATATGTGTCTCCATGCTCCCTGCAACCTGCTTAACATGATGGAATAATATGAGCCTGGTGCCAACGGCGCCAGGACTGACTCCAGGAAGTCTTGAAGCAAGCTTTTAGGGACTTAAAGGTCCCCATGGGTGCCAGCAACTAGGTCAGGCTGGTCTGCTCCTGATGTCTGGGGGCATGCACTATGACATGACCCTTCCACAAGGCCCTAAAAACGTGCCTCTTTGCCTACAATTCATCATTTCAATGCCCATCTACCGAAATAAATATTTCTTTGGGGAGATTTCCTGCCTCATACATGTAAGATATGTGTGCAATTGGTTGCATCTACAGTTCCTTGATGCCCATGGGCTTAGGCACTTAATAAATGAAAATAAATCAAAAAATGTAAAAAACAAAGGTTTCTCCCTCCCAAACCACCTGCTATATTCTGAATTTGATGAACTTCCCAAACCTATAAAAGGTTTGGGGAAGCAAGTTTAGGTGGGAACATTCACCTGGCTATGAATAGGGACACCTACTGGAGATCTTCAGCAGTCACTGTACATCTTTCAGAGAATGAGGAGGGAATTGTGTATGTGTGTCTGTTACTATTTCAGAGCTGTACCACTTTTATTTTTAGGTAGACATTTTTGGCTATGTACATTCCTTTATTCTAGGGAGAGGCAAAAAAGAAGGAACATAGGAAAGGAAAGGAAGTTTTAGATTAATGTTACTATTTGACTGCTAGAGTAATTTACTTACAGCATTTTGGATTTTGAAGCAAAACATCATTCCATGCTGTGCATTTAATGTAGGCAAACTCATATGTAGGTTGATTTTAGTCAGTGGTTAACAGAGTATATTTATTTTGTATTTTCTTTCTAACACCATAAAAATACAATCAGCATTTCACAGAATGCTATCCCTTTGGGTTTATTTAGAGAAATTTCATTTTTACTGCTAGGTACCTCAACTGCTTATTTTGCATGTATGCAGCGGGGTTGTGTTTTATCTATTTACCACTGATTTGGTTGATCAGAAAATGTAAACATTGTTGGATGTGATGATTACAAGTGGTGGGCATCAGTGGCACTTTGATTGTCTTCCGATTATTATTGTATATGCCGGGCACCTAAAGAATGTACTTGCATATATGCAATGTGGCTTATTGACTGAAGTAACACGGCAGTCTACATCTGCACTTCTGGAACAAGAAGAAGATTGTTGCATGATTCAAAATGATGTTTTATACCCATAAAGTCCTTTAAAATGTGGTCCAATAAAATTATGCTGGAGAAATCAACACAATGAAATCTCTGTACATTTGAAACTGGTTTACAGAAACTAGATCTGGCCTTTCTATGAGAAACTCACTAAATGTAATACGTAAATACAGCCACTTGATACCTCCACTACTGACATTTCTGCATATAGTCCTAATAGGACAACCTAATTTGGAAGAAACATAATGTAATTCACATTTCCTTCAGCATTGCTTATCAACTACATTTTATTTTGTTTATGATATTGAAAACTATTAATGGTGTCAGAGAAAAGTCACACAGACAAATGGCATTACATTAAAACACTTATAATACCCCCATGTGGATACAGTGCTAAGGGTTTCTCGTATATGCATCAAAATACAATATCACCCATGGTAGCTTGCATTAGGACCTATAGCCGTGTGCTTAGGGATACTATGCTAACAGTTTACAACTCACGGCATAGTGGTTCGCACATTCAACATCGTAACATAGTTTTATGATTTCCTTGTAAAGGAATAAACACTGGCCACTTTTCTTCATAGATCAGTCCCACTGGATCAGTGTCCTCCCTCTATGGACCACTGTTATGTGTTAGGAGTTAAGGCAATTTAATTTGACATCATTGTCCATTGGAAGTAACACAGCGCAACTATCCTTCATCCCCTACTTTTTAAATACCAATGGTTTTCAGAGGTCACAATGCATTAATCAATCGTGAAGATGTGTAAATGAGCACCCTTCCACAAATATCAGAATATTCCTGTGAAAATCTGCAGGGTGTCCTTTAGTTGGGTTTGGATTTACAAAGAGCTGTGCTCTGTCTGCACAGACAGAAAGGATATATTGTCCCACGTAAAATAAATCTGGGTTGGTTTTTGTACAGTAAGAAAGCAAAGTGCAATTCCGAATTTAAATGCTTAAACATTCTATTTGGAATGAGTTCCCTCTAGTGGTAGTCTTCTCCCAATCCACGCTCTTCTGGAACATAGCAGAGAAATGGTTATGGAGGGCCCATTACATACGGAAATGTTCATACTCACTTTCATAATCAGCTAGCCCTATATCATCTCTTCATTTCTTCTAGGAAAACTGGTCTGCCTCATTAAAATCTGCTGCAGGTCCCTTATGGACAAGGCCTTTTCAACTATAGATATTATATAAGGCCAGCACTCATCCATTTGGAACAGGGGTTCCTCTTCAATGCAGTATTCAAATCCTTGCGTCCTCTCAATCTCTGTTTGTTTCTTCTTTTGAAATTGGATAATTCCCACACTACGGTATCATTGCATCACACATTTTGATTGGTCAAATCTTTCCATTAGCTTGCCTAACAGGCAAATACTCCCAGAAAATATGCCCCCTTAATTTTGATAGGATGATCATATTTTGGAACATGTGACAAGTTGGGAGCTTTGAGATTTGACACATTTCAATTCAAAATAATGTTTTATTCCATATATTATTGTAGCAATGACACCTAAATGACATAATGATACTACACATGAATGCAGGCCTGATAACTAAGAATAACTTGGACCTCTTAGCCATAACAGAGACCTTGCTCCACTCTGCATCTGGGCCTTTGCTCTCACTTGCTATACCAGATGAATTCACTATCCTAAGACTGGACAGAAAAACTTCTAAAGGGGGCGGCGGTGCTTTTTTTGCTGAAACATCACTAGAACTGAGATCCATTCCTAGCCACTCTTTCCCTGCTGGTGAATTGTTATCTATCAAGTTGCCCATTACAGCTTCAAAAACCACAACTATCCACCTTTTATACATACCCCCAGGGCCTCTATCTTCCTTCAAGGAACGCATTACCTCACTTCTTACCACCAACACCAAACCAGGGTCGCAAGTCATACTGCTTGGAGATTTTAAACTTGGACTACATGACCCTAAAGACACTAATGCCTTAGCAGTGGCCAACTTTATAACAGAATTAGGCTTTAATCAGCACATCGGCCAACCCATCCACAACAAAGGAAGAACACTAGATTGGGTTGCAGACATCAATTGCAAAATCAATATCCTCTCCAATTCCCCATGTGCCTGGTTTGACCACAACATTATCCTTTTTACCATCCAGCACAGCAGCTGACATCTACATAGTATCCTGACTGCCCCACCCAGAATAAGCAGGAACCTATGGAACCTAACAGAAGACATTACTCCCCTTGATACAGCCCATCACCAACTACCCCATCTCCTCTAACAATCCCATCCTCTTAGTGGCTATCTACAAAAACACTTTAAGCAACACAATTAACACAATAGCGCCTTTGAAAATGAAAAATGCTAAACCTCTCACCCATTTAAATAGATGGTACACCCCGCAGCTCAGAACGTTGCGAAAAAACAAAAGTGCTGCGGAAACTCTATGGAAAAATCAGCCCACTACACCAAATAAAAAGAACTTCCTAACAGCTTCCACAACTTACAAGAATGCTATTCTTAAAACCAAGAGTGACACATACAATGAGAGAACCTCCAAAAGCTAAGTCAAGTACTAAGGAACTATTCAGTATCCTGCGATAGCTGGAGTCTCCTTTACCCCCTCAAGAGTCTGGCAGACACGACATGGTGCACTAATATTCAGAAGGCCTTAGCTGGGCTTATCTGGGCCTTATCTGGGCAAGCCAAAATAGAGGCAAAAAAATCTGGACCAACTCACCTCTAATCCTGTCACCTGCACCTACTACAAACCTTCAACCCTGTTAATACTTGTTCATGTTTGGGATTTAACCCAGTTACTTCTTGCATCAAGCATATTTGACTGGGAACTGGAGTGCTCACCTCGCCTTCCCCTTTTGTGCATCCTACTGCGAACATAGACAACTTGTTTAAATTTGCATCTCTATCTACTAAGGATGTTGAAGGCATAATTACTAATCTGAAACTGTCAAGATGTCAGGGGAACAGCTGCCCTGCAAGAATCATTAAAGAGGCACCAAAGGAACTTGCTCCCCTTATCAACTCAATAATTAAGACCTCGTTTGAAATGAATACTGTCCCGACTAAACTAAAAGATGCCTGGGTCTTGCCTCTTCTAAAAAAGTCCTCTCTTTGACCCAAATATCCCTGCGAATTTCAGACCTATCACTGCTGTGCCGTTCCTGATGAAAATCCTTGACAGAGCAGCCTACCTTCAGATTCAGGAACATCTGGAAAATAATAATAATCTTTCACTGCCTCCCACCATTACTCTCCTCTTTCCATCAACCTTTACTTTGCCACCCACACTTTCACACCTCTTGCTTGCTCAATTATTCTGCTGGAGTGTACCTGATTTCAACTCAGCACTTCACCTAAGTCAATGCCTAGCGTGGGATGCACAACTGAAGCCCTTAATTATTTATTCATGTCTATAAGTTCTTTTATTTCTGAATGATGTACCCTTATATAACGCCCCTCTTTGTGAATCCCCCCGGTCTCACTGAACCAGGAAGCAGGCTGTTTTCAAAGTTAAAAGATTTATTTTATGGATTTCACAATATATATATCACACTATTCAATATTTATACAAGGATCACCAATGGGGTGATGTCACAACAACTCTCTTTAATCACACGGAGTAATAATAGGAAAAATAATGCAGCATAGAATAATATTTTGTGTGGGTTCAATCAAAATTGCAATGTGATACTCCTTCCTCCTGAACACTACTCAATACCCCCAATATGCAATATAAAGAGATGGAAGGACAGAAAACAGGTTTCAGGAATATACACTCAACAAATACAGTTCCAATCCCAATTTCCCTCAGCAAACTCAGAGAGAAACAGGAATGATTGCAAACAGATCAAAATGGTTTAAATGTGGTTTTGAATGAATGGTTAAAACACTAAAAAATTGATTTAATTCACTAATTGGATTAGATTGAACTAGTGGGAGACGCTTTGTAAAGTTTCAGATAAATACTAGCAATGATTATTGAGTCACTAGCAGATTGAAAACTGAATTCTGAG
The DNA here is from genome assembly GCF_040938575.1 of Ambystoma mexicanum. Taxonomy (NCBI): domain Eukaryota; kingdom Metazoa; phylum Chordata; class Amphibia; order Caudata; family Ambystomatidae; genus Ambystoma; species Ambystoma mexicanum. The sequence goes on along the minus strand of NC_090930.1, from coordinate 1,243,120,930 downwards.
GTCGGATGCAAAAAACAGTTGTTATACATGTGATGAAATTGAGCCAAATGGAAAATTTGCGGCAAAATGTTCTGTGCGCGAGAAGCGCGATTGCGTAAAAACTATTAGGAATGCAGTTTTGGATTCATTGGAAAGCTGAGGATGTTAGCTTCAATTTGAATTTCGTTTCTAGCATACACGGTACGGAAGTTATGAAGGTTTTTGAAGAGGTCGGTTTTTGTCAGAAATTTTCAAATGAAAGATGCGCTTTTGAACATTACAAACAATATTTTCTTTACACTAGAAAGTCTATGAAGTCACAAGCTACACGACAGCACAGACACCAAACCCCAATGTCCCTGGATGGTTTCTACCTGCCGAGACGCTTGTCTTTCTTCTGCAAATATATTAGCGCAAAGATGATATTAACACTTCTATTATCAAAGACTATAGGGATAGAGAAAGATTCAGGAAAGACAAAAGATGTTCTACAATGCGTTTCTGGATATGATAGAATGGTTAGGATAGGATTAATTATGAATAAGATACTTGGACAATTCTATACTATAGATACTCACTACTACCGTTTAGAATGGGCCCATCAGGGATCTGGTCAAAGACTTATGGACTGGAATTCTGCTAGCCCACCGGACGGAATTCAGGCTCTCGGGTTCTCCACTCAGCACGGCACTATGGACACTGCACGGCACTCTGGACTGGATCTGATGGGTTGGTTCTGGTTCACAGCTATCTGGTTACAGCTCTGCTCTACTGGTTTGGATCTCTGGATTCTAGCAAGAATTCTTAGCAAGAAAGCAGAAACAGCACAGCCAGGCTGTTCTTTTTGGTTTGTTTCCCCTTGGAGGTCTGGGGTAAAATCTGGTTTCAGGATTTTAAAAGGCCAAGCTGAGAAGGGTTCAGCTTTGGAATTGGGCCTCTCTGCTTTCGAAGTTCTGGAGTCTTGGATTTCTCTTGCACAGTGCTCCGGCAGCAATCAGTTGATGGGTGAATGTGTGTGTGTCCTATGTCCTAAACTGTCTCTATTTATGTATTTCCCAAAGGGGTGGGTAGGCTGAATTAGACTAGGCACATTCTCTAGGAATCCTATTGGTTAGGGACTGTCCTCTCATCTGATTTGAGAAGAAAATCTGGTGATGCTGTATTTTACAATCCAGGGAGAACCTCCCCTTTGTTTCTGCACAGTAAATCTATTTTTCATATAAAGCATATTTACAATTTTACCAACTTGCTAGTAATAACATATTTACATCACAGGTTTAGTGGAGCAAGTATCTGTCCGAGTCCCATCTCGGTGAGAGCTTCGGTTCAGATTTGACAGTTTTGCTTGCTTGCTTTTGATTGCTGTACCCAACGTCAGATTTGTCCACCTTTTTATACATATATGTGCATGACATCTGGGCATAATCCTGTGAAGTTTCATATTTCCAGCATACTCACAATTGCTACAAAATAACAATTTCTGTAGTCATGTCCCTGATCATAGCACAGAGTTCTGAGTAGTTTCAAAATGTGACCAGAATTTTCAAGTTAACAACACAATATTTTACAGATTTTTACAATTTTGCACAGTTCTCTGTGAGTCTTTTTCAAACATATACTTTCCTGTGGTTTAAGGATACACATATCTGTCTGGCCCGCCCCCAAAGTTTTAGTGGGCCAAGAGCAATCCAGGCCTCTCTTCCTGCTGGCAGTAGTTTCTGTTGATACTTGAATTTGAATACCCTTTCAGTCCAGGGAGCCTTTTGTCTCTCCCCAGAGCAACAGAGCAAAATTCATCCCCCTTCATTAACATCTTACTGAGAGTTCCTGGGGTAGAGAGCAGAAGGAAGGCACCTTTTGGTTAGGGCACACTGTGGAATTTGAGAACATAAGTAATCCAAATCTATACACTGTATGTGTGTAAAATATACAAAATGTCTTCTTGAAACCAGTCAGACCTGTTTTTACATCTCCTTGGGCTTATTGCCTCATTGACAGTGTGCAGGGGACGCAGCTTTCCAAGATTTGCATTTCTTCAGTTCTCTAGTATATTCCAGCCTAGATACCAAGGCTGAGTCTTTCTCCCCTGCACCTCAAATTCTTGTCTGAAGTTATTTATCATTAAGCATTATAAAAGATCTGTCTTTAATTGTCATTAACAATTTAGTGTGCAAGTGCATTTCAGCATCTTGGTTCACACTGTGGAATTTGCCTTTGAAATTCTGTGGCTTGCATCAGAGATTACTTGAATGCACTTTGTTTAAAATTGCCTTTGCTAAAATAAACTTTACATTTTCAAAAGGTAGACACACAGATCTCTAATTCCAGTCTTTTTCAACATAGAAATTAAATAGTGGCAACCTATATTGCTTTTGATGGCAAGTCACTTCTTTTCAACAATTTGATTTTAATGCACATGGAATTTGCCTTTGAAATTCTGTGGCTGGCATCAGAGGTTACTTGAATGCACTTTGTTTAAAATTGCCTTTGCTAAAATAAACTTTACATTTTCAAAAAGTAGACACACAGATCTCTAATTCCAGTCTTTTTCAACATAGAAATCAAATAGTGGCAACCTATATTGCTTTTGATGGCAAGTCACTTCTTGTCAACAATTTGATTGTAATGCACAAGTTTAAACTCCTAATGCTCTTAACTGACAGCTGTCATGCAGGCAGACGGCGGTACTGTGCCCATATCTGACAGATTTTCCCAGGCAAGCCTTTTTTTAATGTGAATATTCTTGTGAGGAAATCTGCTTCTCCTGACATTGTGTTCTTATGGGAATTCCTTGAATAAGGTGATGGTTAACACCCTTCCAGGTCATTCCATTTTCCTCTATGGGCAGCCCAATGAAAGGTTTTGGCAGTGTGGTCTCCTGTTCTACCACTGACACAGACATCCAATTTTTCCAGTTTCACTGCGCACTTCTCAGCGGTTTTAGCGCGCATAGGGATTTTTGCAGCCATTTTGTTGGTTCTGGTGAAAGGAGCACCCAGTGATGTTGCAGGGCAGAGCCTAGAGGGTCAATACATCCCACAAGCCCCCCCTCGTGATTTGGCGTTGATCATCTGTCAAGAGAAGTGTCGAGACTGAGATGATCAGTTTCTTTTCTTTTTCTTTCGTTTTTCGTATTAATGGCAAAATTCATCAGCTTCTCCCATCAGTGGTGGATCTACCGGTTCTCCTCGCCAATTCCTGATGTGAGTGTGGAGCGATACCCCGCACCCCTTGGATCTTTGGATCCGTTCCTGGGTGGTCCTCCTTGGTTTTAGTCTCATTGTTTCCAATTCTAGGATGACAAAGCAAAAGCATATTTGTAGACATTTCCCCACCACTATTTATGTAGTGGGGTGCACACATACATTTTGACAAATCAGGACATTTTTTCTATTGGCAATTTATTAATTATACAGATGGAATCATTTTATAGTGGGAATTCTAGGGAGCTGAAGTGACCCCCTCTTGGGTTCCAGGAGAATCCTCCAGTTGCTGCAGAGTGTGCCTAGGATGGCTGCACTTCAGTTGGTTGATATGGACCCACTTATCACCCCCCTCTGCCAAACTGCCTTTAGGGATACGGATTGTGTAGGCGACTGGTGATATTGTGTCTACAATTTCAAAAGGAACCCTGGAGCTAGGCAAAAATGTGTGCTGTTTGGCCTGGTTCCTTTGGAAATTGTATAAGTAGACCCAGTCTCCTACATGGTATTCTTTTCTAGTAGTCCTTAAGTCATAGTGGAAAAACGGCACATAGTGGAAAAACGGCCGGTCAAGTGGCACAGCGAGTAGAGCGCTTGCTATGACACCCGTGCAGAGCTTGCTAACGCAGGTTCGAATCCCAAGGTCGATAAATGAGCACCACACACCGTGGGTAATAATAAGCAGCGCTCAGATACCTGAGGGTTCGTAGCGCTATATAAATGCCAAAATATTATTATTATTATTATTATTATTATTATTATTATTATTATTATTATTATTATTATAGTGGGTCTTCATGCTGTCTGCAGATCTCTCTAGGTTTCGCTGAGAATAGGCAAAAGCATGTTGAAGGTGTTTTCTCAGATTTTCAACATACTCATGAGTTGTGGAGGCTTTGATCAATATCTGCTCTTGGGTTCTGTAGAGCAGATGCTGGGGAAGCACCATCCTTCGTCCAGTCATCAGCTGAAACGGTGACATTTTTGTTGCAGATGAAGGGGTAAATCTGACGGCCATCAGGACAAGGGGTAATCGAATATCCCAACTTGGCCCAGAATCTGCCACAAACTTTTTTAATATGCTCACAATTGTCTTGTTGTATCTCTTCACTGCACCACTTGAGGCTGACCGGTAGGCAATGTGTAATTTCCTTTTGACCCCAAGTATCTCCCACATCTTTGTCATTACTTCGCAGGTGAAGTGGCTACCTCGGTCTGACTCGAACCTTTGGGGTAGTCCAAAACGCGAGAAGATGTGGTTCAACATCAGGGCAGCTGCTGTTTCTGCCTTGCAATTTGTGGCCGGGAGACATTCCACCCATTTAGTAAACAAGCATGTCACGGTCAACATGTACTTATTCCCCCTACAGGAGCGAATCACGAGCCCGATAAAATCGACTTGCAAATCGGACCATGGCAGTGTCATCCCCCTCTTTTGGAGAGGTGCACGGTGTGTGAGGATGTTGGGTGAAATTGTGCACACACAAGACACCCCTTCAAGTATTGGTCCTGCCCCATGTGTGGCCAGTATTCAACCTCTCTTAAGATTTCAAGTGTATGAAACCCCCTATGACGGGCTGTGGCCGCATCATGGGCGTGACTTAACATCAGGCTTCAGAATGAGGTGGGGACCAAGGGACCACCCACTGATCATTGCCAGCTAGGGATCGCCTCATCAACAAACCGTCTTGGATTCGGAACATTTTTGGACATTTCATCAACCCTCTGAGGTCCTCTTTCCCTATGTAATCTATATCCATCAGGGGAAAGTTCTTAGGGTCATCAATGTGTTGGTAGAACTTACCAATTATTGGATCCCCTTTTTGAGCTGTAATCAAATCAGCATCTGCGGTCTCCTTACTCCATTGTGCAGTTGAGAGTTCATTGTGAGCATTTTTCTGGGACCTAGTGATAGCAGTGACCAGGTTCTCCCCAACAGGGACTCAATCTCAAGTAGATCCCCTTGGATGGCTCCGGTTTTGGCCAGCTGATCAATTAGGTAATTTCCAGTTTTGTCTGGTCCCTCTACATTAGAATGACCCTTGATCTTTTTCCAGTAGATGGTCATCTCATTGGAGGTGACCAGATCAACAATATTTTGAATAAATGTTCCATGTTTCAATGGTTTATTATTAGCACATAGCATGCCTCTGGTTTTCCAGTTAACCAGGTGCTCTACGAACCCGTTCAGTACATAATCCGAATCTGTGATTATGACCAGTTTGTGGAGTTGGTGCTGGACAGCAGTGAGGATGGCTTGATGCACAGCCATCAACTCTGCCACTTGACTACTTCGGAGACCAATCTAGTACCCAGCGGAAGGTTCTGGGGCCTCATTCACCCAGGCATTCCCTACGCCGGCCACAAGTTCTTTTTCCCCATTGTTGTCAACATGGAAAGAGCATCCATCCACATAGACTGTGGGCATTCCCTCACACTTGTCTTCTTCAAAGACTTTGTGTGGGGAATTAAGGTATGCCTCCATGTTGTCCTTAATTTTAAGACTTTCGTCCCAGAGACAGTTTTCTCTGGCACAATCATGCAAGTCAGCCAGACCTTGCGCGAGGGGACTCTTCTTGTTTTGGCCATAACTGACCTCCACAGGAAAGCCATGCATTGACAGAATCCAGGAAGTAATTCGGGATTACTTATATTTCCGGCCCAGATTATGTCCCTTTGGAGATATTGGAGAGGCTGGTGTGGAGCCCCCACTATGATGTGTTCCCCCTGGATAAACGGGCGTTAATTCTTCAATGCCCACACCGTTGCCAGGAGTGCCTTCTCACAATCGTTGAATTTTTCCTCCACAGAGGATAAAGTTTTACTCGCATAGGAGATTACTTTATTGACCTTGTCATGCTTTTGATATAATACTGCAGTCAAGCATTTGTTCTGTCTCCAAGAAGAACTCCTTGTTTTTGACAGGGTAAGCTAGGCAAGGTGCCTGTGAGAGGCATCTTTTGAGTTGTCTTACTGCCTCGGCTTGTTCTGGACCCCACTCCCACTTGACCCCCCTTCAAAAGATGGATCAGGGTCTTGTGATCTCTGCATAGTCCTCAATGAACTTTCTGCTGTAATTGGTCAGTCCAAGGAGGCTCCTTAGTTTCCGCAGAGTTGTGGGGTCTTTCAACTTCTGGAATGCTTCCACTTCCTTTTCCTGGGGACAGAGACCTTGAGGAGTAATCTCATGCCCCAAGAAATTGACACGGGTTCTACACCACTGTGCCTTTTGAAAGGAGAGTTTTGCTCCGGCAGCCCTCAACTGTGTCAGAACATAATGGATCTCCGCTATGTGTTCCTCCACCGTTGAGCTTTTGATTAAAACATCATCTACATAAGCCAGGTTACCCCTTTCACCCAGGTCGGGCATGGCCTTATGTAGAAAAATGTCAAATTCATTGCCGGAGTTGATGTATCCGAAGGGAGTCCGGGTCCATGTGTACTGCTGCCCCCTGAAGGTGAAGGCCAGCTTGTATTGGTCCTCCCTACTGACAGGTACAGTCCAGTACCCACTTGTCAGGTTTATTGCAGTGAATGCCTGTGACCCCTGGATCTTGGCCAGCCCTTGGTCTATGTAGGGAAGAGGCCATCGGGAAGTATGGACCCGTTTGTTGAGCTCCCTAAGGTCAGCGCAGTCTCCACTGGCCATTTGGCTTCAGAATTCCCAGCTCTGGATTATTGAAGGTGCTGTGGACTGGACGGATTATCCCACGGGACTCAAGGTTCTTAATCATTTTAGTAAGGGACTCCATTGATGCGAGAGGCAAACAATATTGCTTCACAAACACTGAAGTCATACCAGGGTCCGTGGGAATTGTTGTTGTGTGGATGTCGTGCGACCACAGTCATATGAGTCCACAGCAAAGCGATCTTGAAAATCCAAGAAAACTGGATAAACAGGCGTTAATTCTTCAATGCCCACACCGTTGCCAGGAGTGCCTTCTCACAATCGTTGAATTTTTCCTCCACGGAGGATAAAGTTTTACTCGCAAAGGAGATTACTTTATTGACCTTGTCATGCTTTTGATATAATACTGCAGTCAAGCATGTCTTCTGTCTCCAAGAAGAACTCCTTGTTTTTGACAGGGTAAGCTAGGCAAGGTGCCTGTGAGAGGCATCTTTTGAGTTGTCTTACTGCCTCGGCTTGTTCTGGACCCCACTCCCACTTGACCCCCCTTCAAAAGATGGATCAGGGTTTTGTGATCTCTGCATAGTCCTCAATGAACTTTCTGCTGTAATTGGTCAGTCCAAGGAGGCTCCTTAGTTTCCGCAGAGTTGTGGGGTCTTTCAACTTCTGGAATGCTTCCACTTCCTTTTCCTGGGGACAGAGACCTTGAGGAGTAATCTCATGCCCCAAGAAATTGACACGGGTTCTACACCACTGTGCCTTTTGAAAGGAGAGTTTTGCTCCGGCAGCCCTCAACTGTGTCAGAACATAATGGATCTCCGCTATGTGTTCCTCCACCGTTGAGCTTTTGATTAAAACATCATCTACATAAGCCAGGTTACCCCTTTCACCCAGGTCGGGCATGGCCTTATGTAGAAAAATGTCAAATTCATTGCCGGAGTTGATGTATCCGAAGGGAGTCCGGGTCCATGTGTACTGCTGCCCCCCGAAGGTGAAGGCCAGCTTGTATTGGTCCTCCCTACTGACAGGTACAGTCCAGTACCCACTTGTCAGGTTTATTGCAGTGAATACCTGTGACCCCTGGATCTTGGCCAGCCCTTGGTCTATGTAGGGAAGAGGCCATCGGGAAGTATGGACCCATTTGTTGAGCTCCCTAAGGTCAGCGCAGTCTCCACTGGCCATTTGGCTTCAGAATCCCCAGCACTGGATTATTGAAGGTGCTTTGGACTGGACGGATTATCCCACGGGACTCAAGGTTCTTAATCATTTTAGTAAGGGACTCCATTCATGCGAGAGGCAAACAATATTGCTTCACAAACACTGAAGTCATGCCAGGTTCCGTGGTAATTGTTGTTGTGTGGATGTCGTGCGACCACAGTCATATGAGTCCACAGCAAAGCGATCTTGAAAATCCAAGAAAACTTGTTTCACTTTTTGCCTTTGCTCCAGAGTCTCACAGGCATCAGCTAGGTTGACTCTCTCTTCAAGCATCTGCATGAAGCCCGGAAAGACTTCCGGTTTCGCTATCTCAGTGGCCTCCTCCAGCTGCGTGGAGAAGTCCCTGGTCAAAGTGCTGATTTGGACTGCTGGCTTCAGGTGGGGAAGGCAGCCCTCATGGACCTGGAAAATCACCTCATCCCTCCTGAAGTCACAGGTCACATATTCCTAACCATAAGGGCAGGAAGTGTACACCAGGAAATTCCCCCCACGCCGGGTAAAGATCCTGTATGGTGTTGTGTTGTCATCACTATCACTGTCAAAACAGTCCTTGGGGATCAGTCCTAACAGTTCATTGCCTAAATCTATGTAAAAATGTTGGTCATCAACCGCTATTCCAATAATGGTGCCTGCAGCTAGAGTGATACTCTTTAAGTCGCTGTTATCCACCTCTATTGAAATGGTGTCATGTTCTATATTGACTAGTGGTGTTGGGCTTACCCCCAACCCTTGCTGTTGGAAATAAGCATTAAGATGAATATAGGCGTCAGGGTTTTTCAATTTCTGTCCTCTTTTTCGGGTACTTTCTGGGATGGTGACTTCCTCTCCAATCTGAATTTCAACTGCATAAGGCAGCAATTGAGCTGACCTAAATGCTTTCTCTAGGTCATCAAAGCCCATGGGATTATCTGCTAATCGGGACCAAGCTTCGAAGTTTATTAGGTCCAAACTAATGGCAAAGCGATTGAGAATGTCACTGCCTAAGTAAAAGGCGGCAGTGACGTCTTGCACGGCCCAACAATTATGGACTGTGCTCTTGTGGCCTATGGAGATTTTGAGCATACACCTGCTTGGCAGGAGATGTTTGGAATTGGATGTTTCCAGATCCATTTCCCATTTGTCTATCAGTTTAAATGTGGGAATGGCTGCATCTTTTGGGAGTTTGTGGAACATGGCTTCGCTGATGAAGCTCTTACAGTTGTTCACACACACTCGGGAGAGAACAGAGTCCTTCCCTTCATTTAACTGAATAGGGATGAACAACTGCTTTCCAATTTGCTGAATATCAGTCAGGCTTTGAGCTGATTACTCATCTTTCTGCACTATAGGAGTGGGAAAGTCTGATTTTGTGGTTGTAAAGAATTTCAGAGTGTTTCCTTCCAGTGTGGAATGCCACCTTAGACTGGAAGGAAGGTTGATTTTCAGAAATAAGAGGACCCCCCATCCCCAGTTTGTTGTCCTACTGCTATTACTGTCACGTCTGGGATTGGGTTGTTCTGGAAGTGAAATTCTAGTTGGTCAGATTTTTGTTCAACCATGTGGCAGGTGCCTTTTAAACTAACATGGTTGACACTCTGTTTAATTTTATTGGCTAGTCTGGGTCCAGAGGACCTTGTTTACACAATCTATTAGGGGTGACAACCTTCGCAGGAGGTCATTCCCTAGTAAACAAGGGGTGCCCTCTGTGTCGCCCAATTTTAATATCCAAATCCGCAGTCCCCTCGATGGGAAATTCGTTCCCGTCAAAGTTCTGAAGTTGTCCAGGAAGAGGGGTGAGAGGAATTTGGTAATTCTCCCCCTTCGCGAATTCAGTTTATCAAATGCTGTTTTGGACAGAAGGGTAGCTTGGGTTCCAGTGCCAAAATTGTACACTGCCAGTGTATTTGGACCGGGGCATAGAATCCTCCCTCCTTCTCCTCAAGGAGTCACAGTTAATGTACATTTTTGGACAACTGGTGGGTTAGTTTCCTGGTTTTGGACACTGATAGAGAGGTGATTTGGGCAGAATTCTGTTGGGAGTCTTGGGAATCTGAAAATAAAAGGTGACAGCTAGATATGGGGAAAGTTTTGGGTTCCCCTGGTTCTGGTTCTGGCCCCCCCTTTTTTGAGGCAGTTACCAGGATGGGTTTGAACCAGGGGATTTTCCTGCTGTTGATTCTGGGGTTAGAAGATTGGGCGGCGCTAGCTCAGTCCCCACATCTACCCAGTCTGGATTTGGATCCTTTGGGACCCATTTTTCTTTGGGAGGAGTTCACCCATCTCTGAAGGAGAAGATCATTTTCCCAGGATCCACTGAGGACCCCTTTCCTTCAAATTGGAAGATTTGTACCTCCTCCTCAAAATGGGTCTTTTTGGGCTCTTTATTTCTCCTAACCCCCTCTGCTCCTTGGGTGGCAGACTTTCAGGGGCAGGAGATTTTGGTTCGGTTTCCTAGGTTTCCAAGGGCTTTTTACAAGTGGGGATTAAGCTTCCTCCAGGTTTTACACCCCCCTTCCCCTTGTGCCTCCTCCTTGGGAAACAGTGGGTTGTCTGGGTTCTTCCACCGTCATTGCTCTGGAGCACCAGGTCCGGGGTTTGAGGCATTCTGCACTGGCATGCTCATCTGAGGTTTCTGTTGAGCCCTCAGCATGTGACCTAGATCCTGTGCCATGTTTTGGACCTGGCACTCTAGTTGTGACACCCGCTCAAGCTGATGCTGTGTTCTCATTTCTCCCCTGGGCTGATCCCGGGAAGGGTAGCTATCCCTTTTCTGAAAATAGCTCGGGGTTGGAAAATTTGGTTACCCCTCCACCCTTGGCCTCCCCTCTCCCAGATTAGATTGTCTGGGTTCAGGAAATTGGGGAAAGAAGGATGGATTTTTCTGGGGTTGAAAGTTTTGCGGGTACCTGGGAAAGAAGTTCTGTCCAGGTTTTGGGTCATTTCTGCCCTCCTGGGGTAAGTGAGGAGGGAAGTTCCCTGGGTTAGCTGCTGTTTGGTTGGATCCCCCCCTTGGGCTGGAGGAGTCCACACATAACCCAGGATGGGTCTGTTCCCTTTGTAGCGGGGGCTTATGTAGTCAGGCGAGTGAGGGGTCCCATTTGTGGGGTTGCCTCCCTGGCTCCCTGACTGTGATTGGCCCGAGGGCATTCTGGGCTTGGGATTGCTCTGATTCTGTACAGGCAGGTTTTTAGGCCCCCCATCTCCAAATATAAAATGGGGGTAACCTTCACCTCCGCCACCTTAGCAGCCGCAGGGGTGTTGGTTGGTTTGGGGCTTTTTGGAGTATTTTTGTTTTCTATGGGCTTTTGCACCTCATAAATTCATGTGGCCTGTTCAGTGACCCAGTCTAGTGATCTTATCTCGTGAAAATCTCTCCCTAGCTGGGTCATGATGTACTTGGGGAGAGCGTGGAAGAAAGTATTCACAAATTGTTTTCTGTCAGTGCGCACCCATCTGGTGGTCTGCACAAAGGCACGCTTTAATTCCTGAACAAATTCTTTCAGGGCCTGATCTTCCCCACATTGCAAGTTGTAGTCTGCCTTGCGAGCCTCCTGAGGATTTCTGTGCACAGAAAAATGTTTCAAGATGGCCGCCCTGTAGGTGGACCATCTAGAATGATGTTGGTCCTCCAGCCCCGCAAAGAAGCTGGAGTATTCAGGAGAGAAGGTCCATTTCACATATTGAATACAGCTTTGGCTGTCCTTCAAATAGAAAGTTTCCATCGTCTGTTCAAAGAGCTATAAGTACTCCCAAACAGAATATTTTGTCTTCTTATGATAGGGCGTGATGATGCTCCTTATCGCTTTGATTTGTTTTAGGCGATCCTTGAGCAATGCCCTTTTTACCTTATTGGCCTTTTTGGTTCGGTAACCCTGGTCCACTCCTTCTCTGACTCAGAGGCACTGCTCCCAGAGGTGCCCGTCTGGTCTTCTAGGCTCTCCCGGATTCTGCGAGCCTGAGAATGGCTGGCAGAATGTGGGGACCTAGTCTCCTGTGTCCTGGGGCACTCCGAAGAGTCTTCTGATTCCTCCTTGCTCCCAGGATTTGATGAGTACCCCCCAATGTCGTAGCTGGGCAGAGGTTTTCAGGATGCCCTTAGTGGGCCTACTCTCATGGAGTTCCCCACTAAATTTGACAGTACTTGGGAACCCATACCCAGATGCCTGCCCATCCATTCCTGGGAGGCGCTGATCCATGATCCCCATGTTCCTCATTCGATTGAAGTCTGCCATCCCCATGGCCCTTGGCTCATGTGCGCCAGTGGACATGGGGTTGGCAGAGTCCAGGGATTAGAAGAGATGAAGGCCTCTGGTACTATGGTTCCTGAGGTTATGCTCAGGTGTTTCCCTTTCCCAGCGAACCTCATCTCTCTCAGCCCCTGCTCCCTGTGGCATGCAAGAATCTGAACTTTCTGTTCCTCTATCAAGGCCTTGCTAGTTTCAATCAATTTCTCTTGCATGGCTATCTGTCTGTGTAGCCTGTCATTGTTCTCACAGAGAGCCTCATTTTCTCTCTGAGCTTCCCGTGTTGTTTTAGAGTAATGGGCCAGTCTTTGCTGCAGGAGGGTTACCTCCTGAGTCCTGTCTATACTGGCCTGGTCGGTCCTTCCTTGCTAGAGCATCTTCCACCCTCCTGGTGTGCTCTAACAATTTTCCATGGTCTTTTTGGAGGTCACCCAGTCCATGAAGGGCCATGTGATTTTCTTCTTTCTTCTCTTTTAATAACACACTTCCTGGCCTAAGATGTCCCTTTCTTGAGCAAGAGTATGCCTCTGTGCAGCCAGGTCGTCCTTCTGTCTTTGGAGCGCACCAGCTTTCTGGCGCTCTTCATCAAATTCTGCCTGGGTGTCCAGGTCTTTCAGAATTAGTTTATTATTCTCGTCTTTTTCTTTGTCTAGGCGGCTTTGCAGGTGACTACCTGATCTGTGCATGCCTTGTTAAAATGTATTTGCTGTTCCAGCTTTTTATGGGTCTGCAGTAGAGAGTCACAACTTTCTTGGTACTCCTTCTGCAAGGCCAGCATTCTGATATCCTGTTCCACCTTTTCCTGCTGCAGGATACCCAGATCCAGATCAGTTTGGTCCAGATTAGTTTGGGCCTTTTCTAATGCCTGCAGTTGCTTGTTTACCAGGTCTTGGACCTTGGCATATTTGACCTGTATTGCTCTAATATGGAGGTACAAATATGCAGCTATGTTGACAATCTTGCTTTACTCTTCCTTTGCCTTATGGGCCATATATAATTCACTCAGGGCCACATGTAATGGGCCCTGGTCTTGCCATATGTCTAACAATGTTGCAGTGATCTGTTCTGTGATTGCCTGCAACCACACATTCTGATCCTGCTCTGTCCATTCACCTCTTACAAATAATTTATGCAATAGGTGTTCTTTAGCCATATTCATTTCTACCAAAGTCGCCATTCTGGAAATATTAATTTCCTTCCTGACTTACAGGAGTTTATTTTATTTTTGCAAAACAGACCAATTCCTTAGAGCGTTCCTATTGAGGGGTGCTTTCCACAGTGTAACACAGCGTGGTAGCCCAACAGGGATCATATGCCCCGTCAGTTAGCACACTGTATTAGGGTATATCTAATTCAGAAATCCCGGACAAGCCTCCAATGTTGTAAGTGATTTCAACCCAGCACTTCACCTAAGTCAATGCCTAGCATGGGATGCACAATTGAAACCCTTAATTATTTATTTATGTGTATAAGTTATTTTATTTCTGAATTATGTACCCTTATATTGCGCCCCTCTCTTTGAATCCCCCCGGTCTCACTGAACCAGGAAGCAGGCTGTTTTGCAAAGTTAAAAGATTTATTTTATGGATTTCACAATATATTTATATCACACTATTCAATATTTATACAAGGATCACCAATGGGGTGATGTCACAACAACTCTCTTTAATCACACGGAGTAATAATAGGAAAAATAATGCAGAATAGAATAATACTTTGTGTGGGTTCAATCAAAATTGCAATGTGATACTCTTTCCTCCTGAACACTACTCAATCCCCACAATATGCAATATAAAGAGCTGGAAGGACAGAAAACAAGTTTCAGGAATATACACTCAACAAATACAGTTCCAATCACAATTTCCCTCAGCAAACTCAGAGAGAAACAGGAATGATTGCAAACAGATCAAAATGGTTTAAATGTGGCTTTGAATGAATGGTTAAAAACACTAAAAAATTGATTTAATTCACTAAATTGGATTCAAAAGTAGTGGGAGCCGCTTTGTAAAGTTTCAGATAAACACTAGCAATGATTATTGAGTCACTGGCAGATTGAAAACTGAATTCTGAGGTCGGATGCAAAAAACGGTTGTTTTACATGTGATGAAATTGAGCCAAATGGAAAATGTGCGGCAAACTTTTCCGCGCGCGAGATGCGCGATTTCATAAAAACTATAAGGAATGCAGTTTTGGATTCATTGGAAAGCTGAGGATGTTAGCTTCAATTTGAATTTCGTTTCTAGCATACACGGTACGGAAGCTATGAAGAATTTTGTAGAGGTCGGATTTTCTCCAAAGTTTTCAACTGAAAGATGCGCTTTTGAACATTACAAACAATATTTTCTTTACACTAGGGAGTCTATGAAGTCACAAGCTACACGACAGCACAGCCACCAAACCCACAATGTCTCTGGATGGTTTCTACCTGCCGAGACGCTTGTCTTTCTTCTGCAAATATATTAGCGCAAAGATGATATTAACACTTCTATTATCAAAGACTATAGGTATAGAGAAAGATTCAGGAAAGACAAAAGATGTTCTACAATGCAGTTCTGGATCTGATAGAATGGTTTGGATAGGATTACTTATGAATAAGATACTTGCTATGGACAATTCTATGCTATAGATACTCACTACTACAGTTTAGAATGGGCCGATCGGGGATCTGGTCAAAGATTTATGGACTGGCATTCTGCTAGCCCACCGGACGGAATTCAGGCGCTCGGGTTCTCCACTCAGCACGGCACTATGGACACTGCACGGCACTCTGGACTGGATCTGACGGGTTGCTTCTGGTTCACAGCTATCTCGGTTACAGCTCTGCTCTACTGGTTTGGATCTCTGGATTCTAGCAAGAATTCTTAGCAAGAAAGCAGAAACAGCACAGCCAGGCTGTTCTTTTTGGTTTGTTTCCCCTTGGAGGTCTGGGGTAAAATCTGGTTTCAGGATTTTAAAAGGCCAAGCTGAGAAGGATTCAGCTTTGGAATAGGGCCTCTCTGCTTTCGAAGTTCTAGAGTCTTGGATTTCTCTTGCAAAGTGCTCCGCCAGCAATCAGTTGATGGGTGAATGTGTGTGTGTCCTATGTCCTAAGCTGTCTCTATTTATGTATTTCCCAAAGAGGTGGGTAGGCTGAATTATACTAGGCACATCCTCTAGGAATCCTAATGGTTAGGGTCTGTCCTCTCCTCTGATTTGAGAAGAAAATCTGGTGTCATGATGATGCTGTATTTTACAATCCAGGGAGAATCCCCCCTTTGGTTCTGCACAGTAAATCTATTTTTCATATAAAGCATATTTACAATTTTACCAACTTGCTAGCAAAAACATATTTACATCAGAGGTTTAGTGGAGCAAGTATCCGTCCGAATCCCATCTCGGTGAGAGCTTTGGTTCAGATTTGACATTTTTGTGTGCGTTTGGTTGGGTACCCAATGTCAGATTTGTCCACCTTTTTATATATATGCGCATGACATCTGGGCATAATCCTATAAAGTTTCATATTTCTAGCATCATCACAATTGCTACAAAATCACAATTTCTGTAGTCATGTCACTGAACATAGCACAGAGTTCTGAGTAGTTTCAAAATGTGACCAGAACTTTCATGTTAACAACACTATATTTTACAGATTTTTACAATTTTGCACAGTTCTCTGTGAGTCTTTTTCAAACATATACTTTCTTGTGGTTTAAGGATAGACATATCTGTCTGGCCCACCCCCAAAGTTTTAGTGGGCCAAGAGCAATCCAGGCCTCTCTTCCTGATGGCAGTAGTTTCTGTTGACACTTGAATTTGCATACCCTTTCAGTCCAGGAAGCCTTTTGTCTCTCCCCGGAGCAACAGAGCAAAATCTCCTCCCCCTTCATTAACATCTGACTGAGAATTCCTGGGGCAGAGAGCGGAAGGAAGGCACCTTTTGTATGGGGCACGCTGTGGAATTTGCCTTTGAAGTTCTGTGGCTGGCATCAGAGGTTACTTTAACACACTTTGTTTAAAATTGTCTTTGCTAAAATAAACTTTACATTTTCAAAAAGTAGACACACAGATTTCTAATTCTTTTTCAACGTAGAAATTAAATAGTGGCAACCTATGTTGCTTTTGATGGCAAGTCCCTTCTTTTCAACAATTTTATTTTAATGCACAAGTTTAAACTCCTAATGCACTTAACTGACAGCTGTCATGCGGGCAGGCGGTGGTACTGCGCCGATATCTGACAGATTTTCCTACACAAGCCTTTTTTTATGTGGATATTCTTGTGAGGAAATCTGCTTCTCCTGACATTATGTTCTTATGGGTATTCCTTGAATAAGGTGATGGTTAACACACAGCAAGGATGATGGATCTTTTCCGATGTTTGGGAACCATTATTTTACAATTTCAACAGCCAAGGAAAAGCGGATTTTAGAGCACTTCTGGTTTTCCTCACAATGAAGCTCGGCCTTCCAGGTAATTCCATTTCCCTCTGTGGGCAGCCCAATGAAAGGTTTTGGCAATGTGGTCTCCTGTACTACCACTGACACAGGCAAAGTAGATTGGCATCCAATTTTTCGGGTTTTACTGCGCACTTCTCAGAGGTTTTAGTGTGCAGAGGGCTTTTTGTGGCCATTTTGTTGGTTCTGGTGAAAGCAGCACACAGTGATGTCACAGGGCAGAGCCTAGTGGGTCAATACATCCCCGAGGAGGTAAATCATCTGCAAAAAAAGACAAAAACAGCAGTATTACCACTGGAGGAAATACCCTCAAAATCCCCATGGAGTCCTATGGACGCCAATTAATGGGGACTGACTCCGTCTATGACCACTTGTAATCTGATTGTAATGGCACCAGTGGTAATATTGCCAGACCGAGTAGTGTTAATACCACTTGGTTATATCTTGGTGGTATTACCGCCGAGATATGACCAAACTCGTAATGAGGCTTAATGTGTCCATAAACTTTAACATGTGGTGTGTGCTTTTAAAAATGATGGCTGCATCATTCACTGTCTCTCACCATTTCACTACTCTTTACCTCCATCCTTTACTCTGCAACTCATCCTTTCATTCTTCTTTCTTGATCAACTACTTAGGTTTCTTCCTAACATTAATATGAAACTAATATCAATGTTATTTTAAAATCAAATCTTTTTAATATTTTTTTTTATGCCAAGTTGTTTAATATGAATACATTTTTTAAATATCTGTATACAATGTTTTTAATATCATTTATGAATGTCCTATGATTTTTGTGCAGCTAGCACAGGGAATGCTCTCCCCAGAACGTTGGATCATTTATGGACTAAGAATGAGATCTGACCCAACGCCTACGATCTTAGAGAGTGCTTGGGTATGTGTTCAGTGCTTCTTTCCTTAAGGTACCCAAGTGCTTTCCCATTCAAGCATCTATGTACCAGGGTAATGGATTTAAACTGAATCCTGTCCTCAACAGTAAGCCAATCAAGGGCTCTTCTATTTGCTGTTATGTGTTCTTTTTTGTCTTCCTTTTTATTGTTCTAACCACATTATTTTCAATAACTTGGCATTTTGTTATACAGCTCTTGTTAGCACCAAACAATAACGCATTACCATAGTCAAGACTGGACAGGATGGTAGCACTTGCAATAGTGGCGCAATTCTCTTCACTCAGGAAAGGCTGTATTGCTCTGAGGAGGTGTAGGTGATATAGGCAATTCTTATGTAGATAGTGGACCCGTATGTCTGCGCCCATTGATGCTTCCCAGAAACCTGAATACAAGAGTCTTTGATGTTAAAAGCCTCATATCCAGGTCCCAGCATGGCTCGGGTTTGATGAGATCCAAAAATCATCATCTCTGTTTTGCTGCTTAAGGCACATCCAGTTTTTTTTCCCATCCATTTCACAATGGTATTGTATAACGTCGACCGTCGACACTTTAGCACCGTCCTTGATGTAATTGCCACATATTTCCACCACCAGTTGGGTGTCATCTGCGTAGTTTGTGAAAAAAAAAGCTCTGATTTCACAGAACACTACTCAGAGACACCTCATGTAGAGGTTGAACAATAGAGGCGACAAGCTCGGCCCTGTGGGATACCACACAAAATGGGTGTCACTTTAGAAAATGTCTCACCCCAGTCAATTTCGGCTTGATCTGACTGACACATACGGTAGTGATGAATTAATGTTAGAATGCTCCTTTTTTTAGACCACAACTATAATCACACAGAACGGAGAAGGGAGTCGACCTAGGGACCATAGGTTCAGTAAAAAGCAGAGAGGGTGCCACTGACGTTCAGACCCCCATATTCATTGCTGTTGATACCATTCCCTTAATCACAGAGGTGGCCCTCCATTAATCAGGAAGCCCAAATCATCATTTTTGATACCACATGTGACTGTACAGCCGCAGCAGAGTCTGGGGAAGAGTCATACCATGCATCTCTCCTAGAGGTGTGGGATGGGGTTGTCCATAGCTGAAACAGACAAAGGCTCTGCTTGCTCTGAATCATCATTAGGGGGTCCAAAAAAGTATATAAAAGAGATGCTCGTGGCCTATGGTGAGCCAAAATGCACTGTGCAGAATATACCTTTTGGCAGGGTAACATTGCACGCACCAAGCGACCACATTTTGAACACCCATTTAGAGAATAATATCCCTGAGAACTACTGAATTATAAATAGGAAAATAGGAAAAATATGTCAAAAGGTGGCAAAACTGCTTG
Source organism: Ambystoma mexicanum (assembly GCF_040938575.1). NCBI lineage: Eukaryota > Metazoa > Chordata > Amphibia > Caudata > Ambystomatidae > Ambystoma > Ambystoma mexicanum. Next base: position 1,243,101,999 of record NC_090930.1, on the reverse strand, counting down.
CATGTTTAAGATGTCATGGTCCATTTGTGGACACAGCATATGGTACCCATTGTTTCTTAGGTATCCTGCAATACACAGACAGTAGTAATAAGCAAAGCAACTTACAAGACCTGCTGAGAGATTTAGATGGTTTCAACAATAAAAACCAGCATAGGTCAGCGAGATGCAATGGTTCCCTAGACGGAAGAAGTTGACCATAACCTTTTAATATTTTAAAGATGAAGGCCGCAATGGTGGAAGACTCTCCAATTGTCATCCAGAGTCAAACAACTGATGCCAAGACACCTAAATGGCAAGCCAAAACGTTATCTCAGCCACCCTTAAAGTTAATTTTGAATTGTAGGATGCTCATGGAAAGAGACAGGAATGCTAAAAAATAGGCAGCAACACGTCATGTACACCTCATGTACATCAAAATGTGAGTGCCAAGTGAAAGACATCTAGAGCAACATTTAGGAAGAAAAAAAAATTCAAAAAATTACTTTGTCCTTACTAACTGATTTATATCATCTCTACCCAGTAGTGACCCTGCGGCATCAACAACTGGAGACCATAGTCTAACAATGGCTGAAGTAGAGGAAGTGGAGGATGACAAGTCTGCATTTTAATAGAATATTAAGAGTTTGCAATAAGCGATACCTTGTGATTGAGAACTCTGAAGAGTTCTGTTTTGTTCAGTTAAATAGGATAACATCATTTTCCAGTGGCATAGTGGCTATTAATGTGGTTATACAAGGCCTCTTAAATAGACTTCTACCATACATTAGTGTCAATGATTTGTACGTCGATGCTTGAGTGGAAGGAATCTGAACATCCCTTTTTTCACCACGCATTGTTCTAAAACGCTTTTAAAGACTTTTCTCAACCTAATTCAGGACATGTTACATAGTAACATGGAGATTTTTGTTTACGGCGCTCTAAGACTCATAGTTCTGATTCTGAAAGATAAAAAAGGGGGTTTGTTCACAGCCCCTAAGCACAGTGATATTTCGCAAGCTCATTGGAAATAAACAAACATTCCTGCTGAAATTCCCCAGAGAGATGGGTAATTTATGTCTGGCCGATAGTGTAACAGTCCTTTGGAATTCCCAAGACCCGCCGAAGCCCTTTTACTAGACTGCTGAAACAGCACATGCTGTACTAAACATACAGGGTGATTGTTAAGTGTCCTTTGCTGATATTGCAGCTTTTGAAACTTATTGTGATGCCATTAGTAAGGTGCTGAATTTCGATCACAAGTGGAGAACATTTGAGAGTGGGATCCCGCAGAGGGCCAAAATGATGCACATGCTACATCATGAGGATGATTAATATGGCATAATCAATTTAAAGGGTTTCTGAGGTTCTAAATACATCTGTGACTTTTGTAAGAAAGTTAATACTAAAAACCCACATCAGTTTCTAAATTGTTGCATCCGTTGCTAATCGAGTGGTTGCAGGTAAAACCCAGCAGAAAGTGTTACGTTTATGCATTGCGGTATTTACTGCAAATCCACAGCATGCATAGAACCCATTCAGAAGGCGGCCATCAGGGAGGTTATTTTTGAACCCTGGATAGACTAAAGTGTATGAGGACACTATGTTGTGCCTGAATATGATTGTAAAGAATGGAAATGTAACCTTTGTGTTGTGGTGGTCATTGATGCAGTGACACAGGTGTTATAAGACTTGCATAAAACCTGCTCCAAAACAGAATCATACAGTGTCTCTTACAGTGAATGAAGTCAGAAATCCAGTGTATTCTTGACCTACTACATGTATTCCAGACATCTGTCAAAATTGCTCTTCTTGGGAGTTTAAGGGAGAAAGCTGCTTGAACACCCTCATCAGCACTTTCATAGACACCCCTTTTCGGGGATGCACTTTCATAGGACACAAATCTAAAGGCTATGATGGTTACTTTGCCATGAATCAGCTAATTAAGGAAATAATTGACAAATGCGCTTTAACACAGGGCTGCAAGATCATGTCGATGACAGTCGTCCCTGTTTATTGATTCTCTAAATGTTCTGCCTATGGGCATTAGTAAGCTACTTGAGGCTCTAGGCTTTGAAGCAGTTAAAGGGTACATTCAGTGTTTAATTTGTGCCGGTGTTTGCCAGTGGCAACACCAGCACTCTTTTCTGGACACCGACACTGATGCAGGCCGGCACAACTTGGGTAATCTGTTATTTGTTTGTTTTGTGTTTGTAGTGTTCTCTATGTCTTGTGCTCTGGTTTGTTTGTTTGTTTATTTATTTCTAATGCGCACCAGAACCGAAGGTATCAGGGCGCAGAAACAAGACAATGCAAAGCTTACAGAGTTACAGGGTATGGTCAGGGTAAGACATATAGGCACTTGTAAACAGGTAGGATACATAGGCATAGCAAGCAGGTATTACAATATGCTTTGATGGAATATACAGATACATCCTAGGTATAGGTAATGCAGCAATTAGTCCTAGGGATCAGTGGATTTGAGTAGGTTAATGTAATTACATCTAAAGTTCAAGTAGGGTTGATCTTCTCTAAGGGGGTGTGGCAGGGAGTTCCAGAGTTTGGCTGCTTTCACAGGAAAGCTGCTACCACCAGCCTTGGTTAGTCTGAATCTTGGTAGAGTAAGGCATTTAGTGTTGCTGGGTCTCATAGGTCTGATGGATGTTCTTCTGTGTAGTCTATCAGCAAGGTAGCTGTGGGCAGCATTATTTAGTGCTTTGTGGGTAAGGGATGCCGTTTTTAGAAGGATTTTATTATGAGTCGAGAGCCAATTGTTTTGGCGTCTAGTCGCAGAGATGTGTACTTGTCTATTCATGCCTAGTGTGGCTCTTAATGCATTATTTTGTAGGATTTGTATCCTCTGGATATTGGCTTTGTTGGCGCCGATGTAAAGAGCATTGCAGTAATGTAGCCTAGAAAGTATTAGAGCTCTGGCCAGGATCATGCAACTGCCATTCGATAAGAAAGGTGTGCTGGTCCTGATAAGCTTGCACGTGTAAGCAAGCGGTGGAGTCCATTGATTTCACTTGTTTGTCAAAGGAAAGGGTAGAGTCAAGGTAGACACCAAGGGTTTTTACCTCATTGGCTACCTTAATGAGGTTCCCATCAATGGAGAAAGATATGTATTTCTGGCCTAATTTCTTAAGGTTGGGGTGGGTGCCCAGGATGATGAGCTACGTCTTGTCATCATTCAGGCATAGATTGTGAGTGGCCATCCATGCCTGGTTAATGAGATGCACTCTATTCACCAGTGCCAAGTCCTTGTCGTAATCCCCAGAAAGGGGGAGGAGAATATGAGTATCATCTGCATAGTTAGTGTAGGTGATAGCCAGAAGGTCCAGATCATCAAACAGGGGCTTGGTAAATATATTGTATATTGTAGGGGAAACACAAGAACCCTGGGGGACACCACACGTGATAGGGGCAGGGTCAACCGCTGCCGAGGGGGAGAAGACCCTCATGGTTCTCTCACTCAAGAATGATTCTATCCATCTGATAGCCTTTGTAGAAAAGTGGGCTGCCGAGTCCTGGTGGCCGCATAAGACCTTGTGATCTAGCAGGTTGAATGCGGCTGAGACGTCTAACAGTAGGAGGAGGGCTGTTTTGCCTTTGTCTTTTAACTCATCGACCTCTGTTTTTAGGTCGATGAGAGCAGTTTCCGTCCCGTTTAGGGGGCGGAATCCAGATTGTCTTGCTCCCAAGAGCTTATGGAATTCCAGGTATTTTTGTATCTGGGTGTAGGCAACCTTGTCGAGTATTTTGTGCAGGAATGGTATTGTCGTGATAGGACGGTAATTGGTAGGAATAAGTGGGTCTAGGGTTTGCTTCTTTAACAGTGGGAGTACCCAGGATTGCTTCAAGTTGGTGGGAATGGTGCCAGATGAAATGGCGGCATTAATTAGTTCAGAGATGAAAGGTGCAAGATCTCTTGTGGCATCTTTTATAATCTTAGCTGGGCAAAGGTCACCTTGGCAATTGGAGGGCTTGAGTGAAAGAATGAGTTTTTCTACGTCGAGTATGGAAGTTTTAGTAAAATGGAATCTGACGGGACTGTCAGAAGGTATTTCGCTAGGGGGAGGTTTAGGTTGTTTAATTGTGGTGGCGAGTTAAGGGAGGCTTTTTTTAGGGCTATTTTGTTCTGGAGCGTAGCTACTTTATTGGCAAGTGCCTGTTGAATATCTGAACACCATGTTTTATTTTTAGTACAAATGTCAGGTGTAGGGATAGGAGACTAATTCTTTTAGTATGGTGAATAATTCTTTCATACTGGAATTGGTGTTAGAGATGTGTTCCTTGTAAGAGTATTGCTTCACCAGCAGATTTTATTTTCATATTGCGAAGAGATTTTAGTTAACTTGGATTTGTTGTCATCTGAGGGGAGAAGTCTCCAAGCGGTTTCCCGTTTCCTTTTAAGGAGTCATAGGTCCTTTAACTGGGGGGTGAACCACTTGTTTAGATGAGATTTGGGTTTGCTGAATTTAAGTGGAGCAATTTTGTGAAGTGCAGTTAGCATAATGTTATTATACTCGTGGACCAATGTACCTGGATCTAGGTTGTCAGCCAGTGAGTTGAAGGTAGGGCGAATGGCAGGGATCACTTTGTCCACTGTAATATTCTTTTTGTTCCTTGTGAAGCAAGGAGGTGAGACCATTGGGAGTGGTCTAGTAGTGGATAGTGTGAAAGACACAAGGAAATGGTCTGTCCACAATTGCGGGGAGATGGGGGTGATGGTGGCAGTGAAATTATAATCAGCTACTCAGTCTAGGATTCTCCATTTATTATGGGTAGGTTTGTTGATTTTTTGGGAAAGGCCTAATTCTGATAGGATGTTGGCAATGAATGAGGCTTGATTATCTGCTGGGTCATTGAATCCTAGGTTAAAGTCGCCTAGTAATAATAGTGGTATCAGGTAATATTTTCGCCAGCAAAAATATCGCCGAACATATGGTCGTCGGAACAGCCATAGGCGATATTTTTGGTGGCGAAAATATTATGTGCAGCGGTGCGAGGGTGTCCCCCGCACATACAAAAATGAAGGAGGGGTTGCAGGGGTGTCCCCCGCAGGGTCCATGTGTTATTTTCGCCGCAAAAATATGGCGATATATTTGCATCGCAATATTTTTGCAGCGAAAATATCACATGGAACCATAATAGTTAGGTGGTAGTTTTCAGGTTGTTGGATAATAGGGTGTAAATGTCCTCCTCGAATGTCCCAAGTGGACCAGGCGGTCTGTAGATTAGATAGTTAGTAAGGGTATGGGTTAATTAGAGGGAGTTTAACGCTGAGGACTTTGCAGGATTGTATGATTTGTGGAGGGGCTGGTCTCAGAGAGAGGTTTGACCTGGATATGATAGCAATACCTCCGGCTCAGGTTTCATCTCTGTCCTGTCTGAATATCATATAACCATCTGGGATGGCTAATGTGAGCAAAGGTCCTGTCGGTTCATGCAGCCAAGATTCTGTTATGGCAAAGAAGTCCAAATTATCTGCCAGTATCAGGTCAGAGATGTCCGTTGCATGGGCAACCAAGGACCTAGCGTTTATAAGGGCTCCTTTAAGAGGGTGTGCCTCCATTATAACTGTGGCATGGATAGGAGTAAGTGGTGTGCAATCAGCTATCTTAGGTTTATGCTTATGCTTTATGCAGTCTGCTGCTTGGAGATGGCATAAAGGGGAGGCAGGAGAGTGACAAGTTTGACATTATTGAACTTCTCGCAGGTAGGGAGGATTGTTTTCTTGTCTGTCAGAGGTAGTGATCTTGTGAGTGGTTCGTAAAGTTTGGTTAGTCTGGCGCGGAGTGTAAGGTTTCTGTCATTTAAGGTGCAAGGATTGCTTACGTGAGAACTGGATGTGGTCAGAAAGTAGGGTTGGCAGATCATAGGAGGGATATATACTGTCAGTCTAGAAATATGGATACCTCTACTTTGAGACCGCAAACACATTTTGGTGGCCATGGATCAACTGTCTCATGCACGATACGACAGAATATAGGTTTTCGAGTTTGTCAATGAACGGCCATTTTGATGTAACAAGAATCGCCATTTTGTTTTCTTACCATTGCTCATTGCTTTCTGTTCCTATTGCTTTGCAGTATATTTTCCGCTTACACTGCTCGACTGTGGAACATTGTTTTGTCTGTATGTGAAAAGGACAAGGCCGCAGGCCGGTGAGGATAACAAGAGTTTGCTGAAACACAAACGTAGGCAGAGCCAGGAAGAATGCCCGGCTCCCCTCTGAATGTAGCCTTGAAGCAGAGCTGCAGGGCATTTAATCATTTCACAGCTGCCAGCCAGTCTCGTTATATGGCAGAATATGTTAGAATAATACCGCTAAAGGCTTGAATTATGCTGTTCTAACGGTCCCCCTTTGCTGAGCCTGCTAGAGCAATGTCGGCTCCCAGGACGCGAATAGCACCTGATAGATAGCAAGGTCCGGAATGCAACTCCCCCCGTATGTAGTTCGCTTCCAAGAACAGAAGCGCCATTTTCTATTCAATAACCCAAAGATGCCTTCGCACTCACAAATTACAAATTGTTACTAGAATAGATGTTTGAAGGTGTCATAGGGTTCGGAGATGTCCATCATCACACCAAGTTCAAAGAAACCCAATAAAGGGGGGGGTGTTAAACATGTCATAGCTGATTGTTTGATATGCATTTTGTATAAATGTAACTGATGTACGTAATTCACTCTCTTGTGTCCCTCGAGGTCTAGAGATACACGTCGCGGGGCGTGAGACCGAGTTGGCCAACTGAGACTTTTGCTTTGCAATAAAACCCTAGCTTTGCAATAAAACCCAAGCTTTGGGAATACAACCTCGTGTCTGGCATCTCTATCGTGTGTGGTGACCCGCCTTGTTTCCATAGACATCAGGGTCCCCTAGGGGCCCCTTTCAATACTTCCATTTTAGTCAGGTTAGGTATGGCTTGTACAGCACCAAGGGGTGGGAGCCAGTCACAGTACATTAGGAGGCTAGTTATAAAGAGTATATTGGTAGTGTATAGGCTATAAGTAATGGTGTGCATGTTTGTTAGAAGATATGCTAGTGGTTGGGCACTATGAGTGGCACACAATGGGCAGTTCAAATGGGCACAGGGTAAGCAATGGGCCAATTCAGTTTAGGCGTAAGAGCTCTATAGGCTAGATCAATTGGGCATAAGAACACAATAGGCTAGTTCAATTGGCCAAGCGCATGGCTGGCTAGTCCAGGCCTGCCGCCTGCCTGACTATAGGGGCACGTGACGCGTACTCCCACACAATTTTCAATGCAAGGAGCTTGTAGCTCTGCTCCACACACTTAGAATAAATCTATATTCTAGTTTACGCAAACAGCGCAGTGAAAGACGACAACAGCCAATGAAAAAAACTACACATTCGGTGTCACTATGCAGTATTTGAAATTCTGTATAGTAACACAGAATGTACAGTTTTCATTAGTTATTTCCCAGCCAATTAAATTAAATAAGGTCAAATGTGGGGTGGGTGATGGGCACAGCGTCACCTTCTCACTTCACTGTTGTTGGTGCCTGGGCGTTGTCAACTCGTCTCCTCCTCTACAGTGAGCAGAGAGACTGCCTGAGCCAGCCCAGCTACATGCGGTGTGCCAGAGCCCAGTTGCTGCCCTTGCTTTGAGTTTGGTTTGGAGGATTGTGTGGCCAACCCTGACCTGAATCAGAGAGTGTCCCCCGGTGGCTGTCGACTGACTCCAACGGTATGTGCTGAAGGGGTCCCTGGTCCAGCGGGGAGCAGACCATTCATTGGAAGAGGCACTCAAAGGTCCATGAAATCGTCTTACACGTACATGTGCCACCCACCGTTCTGCACGAGCATCAATTATTGATAAATTGTTTTATTTTCGTTCAGATGGTTATTTTGGTAGATGATTATGTACAAATTGAATCTTTCGAATAGGCCTTCCTTTGGAAATGGCTGCATACGACTTTATACTTAATCATTCTGTTTTGCGGGTGCATTGTTGCTGCATTGACTGCAGTGCCCGTCTTTGCCCAGACACCGTCCTGGTGAAAACAAGACTGCAAAGATGTTTACAAAGGGAACCAGGGGGTACGCGTACACACCTCCCAGTGATTTGAGTACTGCACCTGCTGCCTGCCAGTGAGCATGGCTGGTGTGGCTGGGTGCCCCTCTCTGCCTAGTATACAAGGGAGAAGCAATGGTTCAGGAGAAATCGATGGCTGGGATAGGAGTCGTGTTTGTTGCTGCTCCCAATCCATCCATGCCTCTTGGGCAGTTTTAGGCCCGGATGAACCATTTGAGGGTTGAAGTAATTGGGATAGCTGTTGTGGGTGGTAGATAAAAATAAAATATAATTTAAAAAAAACATAATAATATTACAATATAGAGCACCTATTTTTAAGTGCTTTTAGCGTTTCAACCAGGCGGCAGGCCTACCTTGCCGTTGGTTCCCCTCTGGGCAGTTACTATTGCTGTGTGTTGCTGCACAGCCGGTCTGCACTGCGCTGTTGGAGTGGGCTTGCTGTCCTCGCCACCCGTTCTTGGTGTCAGCGGGTGACCGGCCGCAGCGGCAGACAGTGGGTGGGCCTGCAATTGTATTGGTGTGAGGAAGGGGCAGTGGGGCTATTGTGAGACGTGGGAAGACCTTTTGCCGCCGCTTGCCATCCATGCAGCCCGTTCCTGGTGACAGGGGGGGACAGATTGCAGCGGCAGACACAGGGTGGGCCTGAGATTTTAATGGTGTGGGGAAGGGACAGTGGGGGTATTGTAAGACGTGGGAAGACTCTTTGCTCCCTGTTTGAGTCTGAGAGCTCCAGAGCCCTTGCCTGGGGGAGCCGCGACTGCTGTTGAGGAGCAGCCAGGCCTGTGGTAAGTTTGGGGGTGAGACTGGGCAGTTGGGTCCAGGAGCATAGCTGGTAGTGCAGTGTTGGGCAGTTGGGGGCATATTTTCAACAAAAAAAATCCATACATAAGGAGAGTTAATTCTAAGGGTTTTGTCACTTATATTAAGGTAGCCCTCAGGGGCAGCTTCAGTGAAGGGCTCAAGTTGTAGACCACCTGTATACAGGGTACAGGTTAGAAAGGGGGAATTTATTTTCATCAGAGGGGTGGGTGAGAGGAGGGTTATGATTTCTGGGGGTCTGAGTGATACTCAGGCCCTACGGGAGGCACCGAGAATCATAAGCAGGGCATCGGCAATCCTGTTTCATTCATGATCCAAAGTACTAAGCATTAGTTCAGCCTTGTTACCAGAAAGTGACCAGCTTCTGTCAACACAACTTACTTCAATTGCCCAACTTTGTATGTACTCAAACTTGATAAGTGATTTGATAGGGAGGTCCCTGCACTTGAATCCCCTGACGATTTTGAGATAGTGGTGAATAACGCTTCCCTACGACGTGGGAGGGCCTTTTACGAGCTAAGGCTTACTCTGGCTCAAAAATGGGTGCAACCGATAGTTCCTTCCGAGATAGATTGGCTGTTGAAAGTGTGGGATGCATATGTGACCCATCAGATAATTCAGGGTTTGAGACTGAGTATAGGCATGTGCGTTATGTACCTTTATGAGGGACCATTTTTTGGAATGCTATTGTAGAGGGGTTCGAAACTAAAATTATTCTGAGTGTTCTGTAAAAAAAAAATGAAAAATATTGTGCTGCCTAAAGAATGTATAACTATGACCCTTGAAATATCCTTTTTTATTTAAAAAAATATATTTTTTATACAAATTGTACATTTACACAAACAATTATCCAAATTGTACAACATTCATTTCAACATTTCTCAAGTTTCCATAGAACATAATAAAATAAGGTAAAAAACAAAACAATTCTACAATTTAGTCACTAAAATAATTGGTTGAACACAAATATTCACTTGAAGTTTCTACTCAGGGGATTTACAACTTTGGCCAAATCAAGGATTCCTTGCTCTGTCACCTTATTAATTTCTGCCAAGATGTCAAATAACATTTTTACTAAGGCTATCAGCAGCGACAGTTGGGAAGATGTTGTGAGTCAAAAACATAGATCATTAGTCAGCACTGTGGTTGTTGAATGAATTAACCATTCAAGGTAACGTATCCTATGACTTGAGAATGCAGGGCACAGCATTCCAAGATGGAATAAAGACTCAATAGAGTTGGATTTGCACATTCTGCATGTTCGTAGTTCCCGAGTAACACCCAACTTTGGGCCCACAGCCGCCAGCGTTGGCAAACAATTTAGCCAAACTTTTAGACACCAATCACGATAATAGGAACTTAGAAACTTAGCTAAGTAAGGTCTTAAGTGGGGTAAATGTAGATTCATCAATTCCTGGTCCATATAAAGTTTTAGGCGGCTCAGATCCGAAAGATCATTCGACTTATCCCACCTTTTTATCTTGTTTTTTAAAACAGTTTCTGACTCTAAGCCGTCCAAATCCATCATTATGACAAAACTATCACATCTTTTTTTCTATTTTTTCAAAAATGAGTTAGTATTTTGCTTTAGTAGAGTATTAAGATGGAACCCCAGATAGTTCATATCAGCCTTTTCCAAACTGTAAAGAACAGATATGCTCCTGGTAATGTACTGGGCCCACTACGATGTGAGGCCCAGTTTGGGTCTAACTACGCTTATGGGAACCAAGACTGGGAGCCTCAATACCTGTTTTGGCATTTTTCCTTCTACTACATCGAAGAACGTTCCGGCTGAGATATTCATCAACTCAAACCCATGAAGCACCACTGGTGAAACATTTGCTTCATAAAACTCAATTTGCTGAGCTACTGAATAGGTGCACAGTTTGTTCTTTTTAATTTTCAAAAGTGACAGGAGTGAGGCAATCTTTTCTTCAATTCGAATTCTGTCAATTTCCTTTTGTTTTTTTACTGCAATATCATAGCCCGGATACCTAATTGAATCAACACACTTGATTGTAGAGTTGTTCAATTCCCAGGTATGCTCCCAGCATTTCTTTTTGGTAGAAGTGACCATTAGATAGGATTTGGCAGTATATTATTGCAGCGAGTTTTCTTTCAGATATGTATCTAACCCGTCCAAATGTTGTTGAAGACCTGCTGGGGTATAATCCATTAGGGGAATATCGCCACCAAATGCAATACATCTCAATTTCAGTCCCAACCACATGGGAACATATCCTCCCGCTCTTTGCTGACATCCCACAGGTCAGCCAGATAGAAATTAAAAAGAGTGGGGGTAGGCACACAACCCTGACGTACAGCATTTCTCAGTGTAATTTCCCTTGATAGTCCCCCTGGTGTTCAATCTTACTCTTGCAGAATTATTAGGGTATAAATGTTGGAGCAGTACCAACAAGGATGGCTCAATGTCCCATTTCAGCAGTTTAGACCACAGCATGGAGAAATCGACATTGATGAACGCAGATGTTAAATCGATGGCTGCTGCATATAAGCTATGCCCTGAGTAAGACCCTACGTCCGACAGACAAGCCTTTAAGGCGACACCACTGTGTACCCACACCTTTTCTATACCGAGTCTGCAGAGGACTAAGTAGGTTGATCTTTTTCTTGTTGTAATAAGACACTCGTGTATTATGTCCTGTTATATTTGTAACTGTTGTACAGGGAATATTAAATACGATTCTCAATTACACTGGCGTATATACATACATATTGTTAATCTGTCCCTGTGTACGTTAAATGCATTTTTTCTGTTAATGGGAATTTGAGGACTGAGCAAGTAAATTAGTCGCCAGTAGGGGATACAATTCCCTCGGGTGTAGTTTGCCCAACTGCCGCTCCTAAGTAGGTTAGTTTGCAGCCTCCTCTATATCTATTGAGCTGTGGTCTGTGCAACCAGCTGTCCTTGCTGCTCTGGTTTCCGAAGTTGGATGATACTCAGTGTGCTGCAGAACTCTCGAGTTGTCCTGTGTTAGTGCATTATGGAATTCGTATCCATATTTAATGGAAAGCACAAAACTATAAAAACAACTCACACAAGGCACTTGAGTTCTGCATTTTTTTTTTAAATTCGGACTGTTAGCTGCTACACAGAAGTGCATGAGTGAATATAAGAAACTTCACACAGCACAGTATCACACACTCATTCTGTGCTCGCCTATAACGCATATTGGCATCCCGTTTTGGGTATGGATCTGTGTGGGCTCATGGTTTTGGCCTGTAAACTCTCGATACTAGGTATGGAAATTCACGAAAATTGTGAACGGTGTCAGCTACCAGTTTAGGCTAGCACTGGCCTCTAGGGGCAATAGCCAGGGAAATGCCTGAACCAGAAATGCAAAATGCTAGTGTGGGCCAGTTTTGTTGGTGAAAGTGGGCCACTTTTCTGGCCAATGTGGGCCAGTGTTATGAGTTACTTCACTATGTGGCTAGTAGTTTTGCCCATTGTTGCTGAATAAATATTCTATAAGTTACACAATTAGCATTACATTTGATTAAATCACACTCCCCTTTGGGTAGGTACTATTCAGAGCTTGTCACAAAAGGAATGAACTGTCTTTTGTAACTGTGGGCCACGTTTACAATGTTATGCCCCAGTCTGACCCTAGCCAGCATTGTATGTTTTCCATGAAACAGAATGTCCGCCATGCCAGTGTCAAGTGGAGAAAGTGGCACCTTCGTTTTGGACATTAGAGCCATTGTGAGTTAGAGCTACAATAACCAAATTGGAAGATGAAATGCAGAAATATGCTTGGTTAAATTAATATTGAACAATGTATAACATATCATTCATCTAGTTTTAGCAATTAACAGAAGATGATTTTCATGGTTAGGCTCCAGGGGGAACTACAGCTCATGTGTCCGAGATTCTTACCACAATTGCCTGTATGATGACTACAACTTGAGAAGTTTCTGCTGTTTCGCCCTCCCAGTCCCAGCCAGCCGGAGAAGAATGTCAATCAGCCGCCAACAATGATTGCTGCCTACTGTTTGGGGAAACAAAACGCAATCCAATATTCCTGCTTTTAATGAGCTCCCTTGCCCCATAAAGCCACTCATTGGCCTGTGGGGTGTCTTTTCAGGCCCACAGTGGGCAAAGAAATTGCTGAATTCGAAATTAGGGGGCCCGAGAAAAAGGGGACACAGGTTACATTATCAGAGGTACCCAGAAAACTTGTCAGAAAGAGGTTTTTGTGTACCTTCGTCATCTAGCATTCAAGGGGCAAACCTTATTTCTGGCTGTTGCAAAGGTGGGGGACGAGTGCCTAATGTCTGTACATGTAGGACTGTGTTGACTGAAATTCTGATCTTTAAAAATCTAGTTGTCTCCCTAATTGATCTTGTTGGAAGGGGAGTGTGTAAGGAGGGGCCATTGATTGATCAAGAGGGCAAAACAGGGAAGCCAGTAGTAATATTGTTTTCAAGGGAGACTGTGCAGCATCCCTGTATGAGGCACTCTTCTCTTTTATTTGTCCTAGTGGGGCAATGTGTCACCTGTCAACCACCTGCAAAGCTCTGGAGACAAATACCCTGCCTCTAACAGTTGCATTTCATATTGAGCATACAAGGTATCACACCAGTGGGTTGCATTTTCATTGACTTAGTGCATTTGCCCCCCTTCAGGTTTGCAGTGAGAGGCTCCATCAGAGGTTCATCATGGTGGCAGTCAGACTCCGAGAGTGTAAGGCTGCTGTGTGGTACACCACCTTGTCTCTGAAAACAAGGTAAGAAGTTAACAAGCATAAGAGGGGTGTAATTGTTTTACTGACTCAATGAAAGACGGGTATGGGTACTACTACAGAGCGAAATTTCAAAAGTCGCAAAATTGTATGATTTAATATGGTGTGTTGGGGTTAAAAGGAGGCAACTGGCACTTTGCAGCCATTTACAAACCCATATGGTGTTTGTTGATAGATTTCTTTTTGCAATGCTCTCTGCAGCCAGGAGAAGTCAAACGTGCGCACATTTGTATTTATTGACTAGACCTTAAGAACAGTCCAGCCGGCTCTAATGGAAACCACATTCATGTGTGCCCCATTATACTTTTTTGTTCTTCAACATTTTCAGTTCACCGTTTGAAGCATTTAAGAGGTCTGTTGTCCGGTGCTGACCCATGGCCTGACAATGGGTGTGCTTTATTGCCTAAACTAAAAGTTCATTTGGTATTTCTGAGTTACACAAAGGATAGTGCTCACTAGTCTCACATGCATATTTCCATATGACCTCGTAAAAGGTAGAGCACATTTAATTGATTGTGCAGAGAACTGGCACTTTGCTATTATTTTAGTATCCATAAAAGGTCATGCTTTTTCAATTTTCTCTAGTGTGAGTTGCAATATCTAAATGACCTTCCATCCATCTTCCATTAGCACAGAGTGTGATAGTACCTTTGGGCTGCTTCGGCTGGCTTCCGGTCAATGAAGATGTAGCAAATTCTCTCTCTTGTGTTCTGCTAGAGGTTATTAGTGTATTCTTACCATCATTCCAGGTGGTGGGGGAATAGCCATGTCTTGAGGGCCCTCCAAAGGCCAAGTGGTCCTCTATACATCAGATGTTAAAAGACATTACAGCTTTGAACTCCAGATAGTGGCGGTTTGGATGGAGAAGAACATTCTGTTTTAATAGAGATGATTTGAATGGTACACACATTACAAAATAAGCTGGCCTGATTAAGCACAAAGAGTATGGTACATATTACTAGTACCTTTATTTTCCTCATCATTGGAAGGCTGAATGTTCCAGCATGTGTGGCAATGCTAAGCACCTTAAATCATACAGAAATGTAACATAAGATAAGTTTGCCTGCTTATAGTTTTTGTTACATATGATGTAGCATGCCCGGGTAGCTCCACCACCCAGCAAACATTGTACTCTATAATGTGTGTAACATTTCTGTAAACACCAAGATGAGGATGAATGCTTTACAGTCCCAGCAGCACAATAATGTTATGATTTTGGTATTTAAAAGTATCCATTGTGTGCATTAGAACTTGGAAGTAATCCCATGATATCGATTACCCTTACTTTTCATTTCCTTCCCTAGAATGTCTGGAGCCCAGAAGAAAGTGTCTTCATATGGTGCAAACCCTGGTGAACAATGCAGAACAGATGAGCCTACAAGCAGGCAAAATAAACAGGAATCAGGCTCTAAGACAGATACAGTAAAATATAGTGTTTCTGAAGAACCAGAAAAAACAAAAGATGAGACCAGCAGCACTACTGCCATCTTCCATACGGAGGTACAGACAGCAAGCATTCCACTAGGAGAG
Organism: Ambystoma mexicanum; assembly: GCF_040938575.1. NCBI lineage: Eukaryota > Metazoa > Chordata > Amphibia > Caudata > Ambystomatidae > Ambystoma > Ambystoma mexicanum. Next base: position 1,243,086,851 of record NC_090930.1, on the reverse strand, counting down.
GGACTGGGTGGCACTGTAATCACTAATGAAGATTGTGAAATACCTAACTACAGAGACACAGAAATGCCAAGCACTAGCAAGAAATCTGGTCAATTATCATTTCCGTAACGCTCAGCTCCCTTAAAAAAAGGCAGACTCTATAAAGGCTGGAATCTGGACCAGAAACAATATTTTCAAAGCAAGTTCCCATGGTTAATTGTTAGAGGACACACTCGTGGGTGCTGTTACGCTCACCTGGATTCCACAGGGGCGTTGAACGAAGCTGGACTGCTGTGGTCTCCACCAGTGTGACTCGCAGCGAAGTGATGATCAACTGCACTAGCCCACTCAGTTTCTTCTGCCGGGCCCGCAGGAATATTTTACTAAAAGCAGTAAAGTGGATTAGCCACCCGTGGTAGAGAGGTTGCACTAACACTATTTTCACTGAAAACTTCCAGTATTCCCCTTCATAAAGTCTCACCTTATTGTCTGGAAGGATGAACTCTCAATCCTGCGTGGAGTTCAGGGGCATGTAGAAGTTCAGTTACTTCACTGATCCGAAGGTATTTGGCAGAGTTCCAGACAACAATGACTCCGAGGTAAGTAGTGTGTAAACCGAATGTATAGTTCTTTTAGAGTTCAAATGTCTGTTTATTCACTCTTGCTCCTTTCATACCTTTTCCCTTGCAGCGTGACCCTAGGAGTGAGTTCGCCTCGATGGATGAAGGTAGCGCTTAGGTAAGAGTCAGTTTGTACCAAGCACTGTCTAGCGAGTAATATTGTTCCAAATGTAATAAACCAATAGTTCTCTATCTTCTTTGCAGGTGCGGCGCCTTGCCGAAAATGTCTCATGTAGGATGGTGACCAGCGCTGCCTCGAGCGGTAAAATTCCGAGTAAGTATCTTGCGGTAAGTAAAAGAATGTCTTTGGCGGAACCCCGCTCACCTTTTGTTTGTTCTTGTCTTTTCAGATGCTGATGTTTCGGGCGGCGAATCAACGGGTGTTGCGCCGGGTTGTGGAGGTGCTCCAAAGACAGGTGAGTATGGCGCGGCGCTGCAGCTGGCAATGCGACGCTGTTTATTTTAATGTCTTTTTCCTTTATCCACAGGTGCGGCTGCTCCAGGAAAAGATGATGACCAAATGGAAATCTCCTTGTTCTAACCTTCTTTTCTTCTTTCCTTTTCTCTAGGATCGGCTCTGGACACAAGACGGGTGTGGCTGTAGACTGGATGCTGGACTGCAGACATGATGAGCGTTACGCTGCTAAGATGCAGAATAACTCAAAGCGTGTGCTGCTCTTCGGGTGTGGTTTAAATAGCATCAAAAAAGTAGTTCCCATGTAAGAAGTTGCAGTACCACACCCAAGCAGCAAAATAGTTCCACAGGAAAGTAGTTCCTTCATGGCCTCATGATGGCCTGTACATGAGTTCTTTGCAGGATGACCTGCATAGTTTAAAGTTGCCAATATGAGCCTAGCTCCTATGCGCCAGGACTGAACCCATATAAGCCCCTAGGTGGGGTTTTGGGAATTCCTGTGTCTTCTTGGGTGTCTGTTCCCTGGACAGATGGACCTGTTCCAGATGTCTGGGGGCAGGCATCGTGACAGGTGCACCATTGTCCATCAAGTCAATAGCTTTGGTGCAGAGAAAACCAATGGGATGAGGTTGTCTCAAGAATGGACTGAGTCAACTGTTAGCTCATACGGTACCAACAAATACAAGCAACAAAGATCCTTACGAAAGAAGATTACCAAACATGGAGTAACAAAGGTACACCTCACAGCGTCAAATATATTCGAGCATGAAAAAAAAGATACATTGCTGAAAGTAACTTCTAGAGCCCAGGCAGGGAAAATATCAACAACTGCCAGTAACTTCTAGAGCCCAGGCAGGGAAAATATCAACAACTGCCAGAATATTCTGTACGGCTTTTAAAGAAGCATTGCGGAACAGGTCTGCTTATGGTTTTGAATCTGAGATGGACTGCCAGCAATTGAATGGTCTAGATATGGGACACATTTTACATTCCAATATGGCTTGCTCAATTATACAGCAACAAATCTTATCGGAAATGAAATAAAAGGTATTTGCCAAAATAGCTCCCTTTTCTCCTAAAGTGAGTCATTTGCTGGATGAGACAACTGCCTTAAGTAAAAGAAATGCTTTAAGTGTGTACCTATGTACTCAGATACAAGTTATGGAGTCGCCACCTAATATTTTGTTGACATTACTGGGCTCAGTGATGTGTCTGCTGAAGGTATAGCAAACAGTTTGCTGTCTTTGCTCCAAAAGGACCCAATTAACATTAGTGAGGACTTTTTCACCAAATGTCTGGTGTCAGTCACTTGTAATGGAGTATCAGTAATGTTCGGCCGCCGTAGCAGCATAGTGAAAAGGTTACAATACAAAGTTTCTCGCAATATTGTAGCATGCCACTGCTCAGCACACCACTTAGAACTTTCAGTCAATGATGTTATGAAAGACATTGGAGTTACACATCATTTTAAAGCATTGCTAGACAAACTGTATTCTCTTTTTAGCACATTTTAGCACATTTGTAAAAAATCCTTGGCAGCTAAAAGAATGTGCAGTAAAATAGGAAGAGTGTTAGATAATCGCTGGGTTGCCTTAAGCTACAAAACAGAAGAGGCTGTTTGGAATGCTTATCCTGCTCTTTAAAAAGACTTTATAATGGCTTCTAGTGATGGCTCTCGCGATGGCACAATACTTAACATGTACACTCGACTATGTAGGTGCCTATCGTCTGTGCAGTTTGTTGCTAATCTCCCCATTATGTTTGATGCACTTCAAGAGTTATCAGAATTGTCTTTTGACTTACAAAAACATGATTACACCATCATTGATGCACATTGTGCTATTTGCCGACAAATATCAGTGTTTGAGGCAATGGTAGAAAGGTAAGGAAAACATTCTTCCCAGTGCGAGAAGGAGTGACCCTGCATTAAGGAAAGTTGTGCGACAAAAAAATTGATCAAGGACAGTTTTTTCGTAGTCTTGCAGAAAATGGACGGAGTCGTTTGTTGTCTACAGGGGGTTCTGCTTCTGCTGCCAACAAAGTTGGTTATGAGAAATCAATAAGCGAACTAAATGTTTTGTACAAGCGGTACTGGCCAGATGAGTTACCACTTATGTATGGACAAAGTTAGATAGAGCCTGTGTGTGAAAGATTTGATATTGGTGACACTCTTCAAACCATTTGGGCTTACAGGGAACATAGGGAGACAGGTCGAAAAGAAGTTAATAGACACGATAAAGTTTTGACAGCTTTGAACACTGGTGGTATCTCCACTGCTGAGTGTGAACGAGGGTTTTCACAAATGTATCTAGTCCACACATAAACAAGAGCATCCTCCTTATTATTCATTAATCTCATTGGCCCACCATTGAAGAAGTTCAACCCCATCCTTTATGTCAATTCATGGGTTGCAAAAGGACAAAGAGTTGCTGATGATACTAAGAGTAAGGAACGAAAAGAGGACACAGTCAAGTCAGATTTAGAGACTTATGGGCTTTTATGAGTGATAGAGACAACACTATTGCACCTGTATTTATTTAATACATTATATATTTGTACTTTATTTATTAATTGCTATTTGCATTTGTTTGTTTTGTTTATTCATGTATTGCAATTTGCACTTGACTATGGAAGATTAGCCAAGGTGACCCCCACCAGCTGTTGACAAAGTTGTGATAGAATCCATAACCAGAGTTCTCATGGCATTTTGTGATATGTTATAAAAACACGTTTTACCATGTTATGCTAAATACTTTGGCTGGCAAAATGTAAAACACAAAATGTAAATATCATCTGGCAGTCTATTTAATTGATATAGAGTTGATGCCTTCTCTTCCCTTTTCTAAGTTTAAAATGAAAACAAAACATGCCACCTCGTGATTATTTTGTTTGGTTCTATTTTCTGTTCAATGTGTATCTATTCTTAGTGTTTATTTATTCTTTAAATTGTGAGAGATTAAATAAAAATGTGTTTTTGAGGATGTCTGAGATTTGCAATTACTGCAACATCTGTTTACTTTCATTCAATCAAACCTATTGTTTTAACTAGAATCTATTATTTTCCCTAATTTACGTCAAAACAAAAACAAATCCTCTCACAAGAGACAAGTGAACAGGTGTTTGAATCATTTTACAAAATAGACAAATAAGATCATGTCCATAGGTTTGCAACCATTTTATCACAAGCATTATCACTTCGAGGACAGCAAGTATGGTCCAGACGTCTACCAAGTATGACCGAGAAGTGTGTTTAAATGCACTCTTTTCCCTCTGGGGGTGCAAGAACCACTAAACCTACCATGACAATTGTTTTAAAACTTTAAAGAATTATACTTCCTCAACCCATCCATCCCACTACTAGCCTGTGCCAGCAGTTGCTGCAGCGCCAAACATGTGACATGGAGCAGCAGCAGCGTGATGGGCTGGTGGTGTTCCGATCTAGGTCAAGCACAGAACCTGGGCCTTGGCACTTATTTTTTTTACAAATTAAGCACATTCCCCATTTGTTTAAAACCTTGCAGAACCAGATCTACATAGTAGCCATGCCTGCTAAACATGTGTATGGACTGGACACATTGATGCCTGATTTAAAATCAGATTACTTCAAATGGTATGTAGCAACAGCAGTGAAATATATGATGATCAAAAGGAGCTACGTTCATTTTGTGAACAGGACATTCACATCCTGAGGTGTGCCTGCGCCCTCTTTGTGAACAGTATCAAAGAAATGACTTTACACAAAGGCTTTGTAACAAAACCCAACACCCTATAGGAGATACCTTATGAAGATTACATAGATCCCTTTCAACATGTCTCATTAGCATATTTGTGCATGACTATTACAGGTACATGATTTTAAAACCTAGGACCATAACCTTAGTGTCTTAGAACTCTACCATGGTACTCAAACATGTTATTCTATGCCATCTATATAGTGGTTAATATACCTAACTGGAAGTGAGAGTATCTCCATACAAACAGCTTTAGATGCCGATGGAGATGGCGAGCATAAGGTGGGCCCCCAATATTTGGATGACTACACTGTAATGGATGGAGTTCCCACTCCCTTTGAGTTCAAACTCTGCTTTTATAACGGCTGTCCCAGTACTAACCTGAAAATGATTTAAAGTCACAAACAAAAACAACTCACAGCACCTGTAACGTAGAACTATGATAAAGCATACTTATCTGGAAGGCCTTCGAATGATGGTATGCATATAGTGGGAACATGAATCGGTGTCCATGCTCGTATGCCACATAAAGCAACATCCTTTTCCGCAGCCTCTGCAGCCACAAGATGCCTTGTAGGGGCAACACACAATTACAATGAAATTGTACCACCACAGTGCTGACGATGAAAAAATATATAACTATGATTTCACAAGCCTGTATACTTTTGTGCCCAAAACAAAGAGGTACCCAGTAGACCACCCTCAAGTCTTCTATAAGGAACATATTGTGATCAATACTTTGGTCTGGTGAAAGGCTGGGTCTTTCCACTGAGACATTTTTAATACCCAGTTCTACCGGTGAGAGTGATGAGAAAATACCTATTCCACTGTGTTGTACATGTAGCAAGACTAAGGAAACAGGTATTTGTAGATATATAGATGATGAGAGGGCTCTCAGCAGTACATGCTGTACAATAGAATTGCAGGTAGCACTGTAAAAAGGGTACAGCATACATAGAATTGCTAAACTGTGGCATTCTGAGGATCTCTTTCACAAGTAAATCAAGCTGCACCTTTGTGATAAACCGGAGGCCTCTTTGGTATTGTGCTGATACCACAAAGGCTTTGTATGTTCAAAGAAAATATGAAAAAGGGGGTGTATTAGGGGGAACCTCGCTAGGTGCATGCTTACTAAACTGTGTATTAATTGTCTATTGGGAAAGTTTGCACAAAGAACACATTTACAAAACACAACCATTATTACTGATCCCAGTATGGTGTATGATATGGCCTATGATGTGTGTAGTTGCACTGTGTTAGAGGATGAGACAATGTTCGCGTGCTGGAAATATTCTAAAGAAATACCCAACATATTACATATATACATGATTCACTACTGCCTACTCATGCTCCGAGCTGTACAATGTCATGTATCAAGAGCAGTACAGGTGCCTATATCACAAAATCTGTGACTTTCGTGACAGTCGCTGGTGAGCTGAGTACCTCTTTAGGAGACTAGCTTCATGAGTTGATGAGCGAGTTGCCCACCGTTGAGCACATTGTTGAATTTGTCTTGGCAGTTATTGCACTTCTACGTGTAAGACATGCATGAAGGTTAAAGGGATTACTTTAAATGTCTAAAACAGTGTTAAAATAAACTTTGACAGATTAAAACAGTCTGTGAATACACGTGAGCAGGGGCCCGAGTACTTTCAAACTCCCTAACTATAGATAATCTGAACATCATTAGAGTTAATAAACAGTAGTAGATTACAACACAACTCTTACACAAGGCTATTTGTGTTGTATTTGATAACAGTGTTCTTATACCTGTCTAAAAACACTCCCTTACGGGTATTGATTGTGTCAGTATCAGACCGTTCTTCAACCTCTTAACATGGAGTGCCATTTGCAGCAGCACCCTTTCTCATGCACCCAGGAGAGACTGTCTAATTGCATTACAAATTAATGAATCAAACACATTTTAGAAAATGCCAACAGCACCCTGTCACAACAGCTGACCAACATTATTTGGATATACTTGTGTTGGCAAAACATTGCATAGGGAGCTATCAAAGAATATACTGCTTTTAAAATTTGTGTAGGGGATTCCAGCCACTTTTAATGACAACTGTCTTTTCCACCCATACCTTGTTAACCTACTGATAAACTGGATGGTTGAGGCTTGTGATAACCCGGAGACAGAGAAGGTGTTCACACACTATTTTGCCCACATTACACAGACCTAAGACAAAAAAACAATTCTGCCACTACTTAGGTCCGCTGGCTTGTCTCAGGCTAGGCCTGTTTTATGTTATCTGCTGTCAGCCGCTACGATGCCAGTGGCCTGGGGCATGGTGGACTAAATTCACTGTCCAAAATATGATCGAACACTGAACATTTTATTGAATCGTTTGGACGCTTTCTGTGGATTTTATCTTGATTTACACACATGCACATTTTAATCTTTATATATATATATATATATATATATATATATATATATATATATATATATATATATATATATATATATATGTAATGTTTGTAAGTATATACCGTGGACTTTTTAAAAACAATGTTGAATTGAATTTTGTATTACTATGCAGTTCTATTTTGTGTATGGTTTATGGATAATTTGCTTCCAAATAATCGTAATATGAATGAATATGTACACCATAGAAATATGTCCATGTTCTATGTGGTCCAAATCCAAAACTTATTTCATAATGGTCTTTGCTCTAGATCTATGAACCTTTGCACCTCATACATCGTATTATTTAAAAATCTCTGTGATAAATTAAAGATTAATGCATTGGGTAGACAGATGTACCCCTCTAAACGCCAGTTCTTTTTGAAAACCTTTGAGGATGCCATCATAATGCCCTATGGTTATCTTTTAGTTGATTTAAAAGCCAACAATCCAGAGGATTATAGACTGTGTACACGGCTTTACCCTCCTGACATCCCTGCAATGAACAACTTTAAGAAGCAGGGAATGGTTATAATAAACCACAAATCTGCGCAGAAACACATAATTCCTGAGTGATGCTTGCCTTTCCGGACATATCCGCTTGTCTACGGAAAAACATAGACATTTTACACCTTCTAGCCACCGCTTCTCCACAGCGGAAAGAACTCTCCTTTGCTCAGCCTCCGATGAAAAGGAAAACAGCTGTCATCAAGAAGCTCAGTAACAAAAGATTCACTCTGAAATTTAAAAGGAAATTTGTAAAACAATTGGGGGGCTTTATAGGTAGCCTGTTGGGCTTAACTATCCCACTAAGAATATGGCCTTTTAATGAACTAGTGAAGGTGCATGTGGAAAAGCACAATTGGGTCCCCCAGACACCAGCTGGAAAATCTGCATCATTCAACTCCTGATGATGAACCATCTGAGTTCTGAGATGAACCTGTTTCCTGAACTGCACAGACATGTCAGAATGTGAAAAGCTGACCCTTTATAACAACATTTTACAGAAATATCTGACCAACATATGCCAAGTGAGCAGGAGCGAAGTAATGTGACTCTTTTGAAACCTGATCCTGAAGCTGCTCTTGTACTACTATCTTGTACTACCTCTGCCTGCCAGCTACAAATGTTGATGCCCATGTTCAAGAGTTGCTGGTGAACATACACCCTCAGTACAGAAGAATGATGACCCTCTGATGTCCAAGTTGGTGTGGGGTAAAGATGTTATTTCATGGAAAGGGAAATTGGAACGTGTGTAACAAGGACAAACTGTGCAATAATTGGCAATATTAGGAAAAGCAAATTATGCTTACAATCGGGCGATTGTAAGAGTACAGAGGCCTCTCTGCTAGGAAAAAAAGATGAGGAAGAGCACTCAGCAGCAGCAGGCCTGGGTGTAGCCTCGCTGCATCCCAGTTTGTACTGTTAGAGGGAGAGGAAGCTTCAGAGGTTACCAAGTAACCTGCCGATGACGTACTACGTGCAGTCAAAAACATATGAAGGACTGGGCATATGTAAGCAATTCCTAGCAACCCAGAGTTGTCAAGAATCCCACCCCGAATTTGAGAGCCTTTTTTGGCCTACCCAAAGTTACAGGTAATTTCCTTAGTGGGAATTTGTTGGTATGTAAATTCACTGAGAAAAAACTATGTCCTTTGAGGTACATAACAAAGACTGTATGTTCAGATTTCATAGCAATTGTAACAGTAGATATGTTATATATGCCATTCAATGTCCTTGCAAGGAGGTGTATGTAGGTAAACCTAGTAAAAAGACAAAAACTGGATTGTGGAGCACCACTCCAAGATTAGGACGGAGACTGCCACAGCCCCACTGGTGACATTTCCTGGAACAGGAACACAGCCAGGATGATCTACGCTGGTGGATTATTGACAAAATGGAGACCATGGTTAACAACAGGAGAACATTTCTGCTGTCCAAGAGAAAACAGTTATGGCTATATACCTTCCAGAGCCACAATAATGGCCTCAATGATAGGGACTAATGGCTTCCACTGGGCTGCATTTAGGGATTGGCCCTTCAAAACTTGTCTATTCGTTTCTGAGGCCTCTACCCCATAGCACTCTATCTGTGAGCACATACATTTTCAGTGGACATAATCCACAAACTGCTTAGGCAATCCCAGCATAGTTTGCCATCTAGGTCCCCTAGATCCCCACCCGCCATGAGTACCTGAGTCCAACTTCTGCCTGGGCTCTCCACTGCCGGAAGTCTTCTAGGAATGCACCAATTGGACTCAGCTCACTCAGAGCCATTTGCCTGGTCTGAGGATGTGTGCACTTGGCAGACACTCCATACATGAGCACACAGCCCTGCTTACTCTGGATTATTCCATGCACATAAGCCACACTCCATGCCAGAGTGAATTATTGTTCACAGCTTATGTTTTTTCACTCTTCACAATTCTCTAACTCATCTTCTCCCATTTAGTTGGCATGCGCAAAAATTGACAGGGACAGTCTGCACTGACTCATGGGAGACAGTTTTGCTTACATTCGGAACAGCCGTGTTTCAGTTCCCTATGGCAACGCCACAGCTCACTGAGCTTGGGTTGCTAAAAAATATGTAGGCGTCTCATGAGCGCTCTTCCTTATCTTTTTCCTGGCACAGAGGCCTCTGTACTCTTACAATTACCCGATGGTAAGCGTAATTTGCTTTTCCTAATTTTGCCAGTTGTTTGTCCCCCCACGCTCACAAGGACATGGACAATTTCCATTGTGCACAGCAGGTTCCCCATCATGCTGACATGCTCCACCATATTATGTCTTTGTAGACGAGAACATAGGTGCTAAACTATGGCACCTTGAGGCATGCATTTTGCCCACCACATCATTGACAAGGATTTCTCTACCCGGCACAATTTTATTGACACACATATTTCTATGCATTTCTATTTTGATAGGTCTTGTGCTTGGCTTTTAAAACACAATACTAAATTCATCACATGGGGTTTATTGTAGGTACCTCCAATCATTAACAAGGCACGATTCTTCTGATCAGCCTTGGAACAGTGAGTATCCCTGTTATCTTTTAGGTTGATGCCACTCTAATTATCCAGCACTTCCAAAACACACTGATTATTTGTGTGTGTTTATGTTCCTAGGATCATCAGGAGTTCTTTTTTTCTATAAATCTTTTTTTTTTATCTTGGGCCATATTGAAAACCTCCAGTCCTGATGAAAACCTGCCCCCACCAGGGACAAGGTTGAACATAGCACATGGTTAAAAAGTATCCTGTAGAGCTCAGTATTGAAGACACACATTTGTGTGTCTCTTCTAGTAGACTGTATTTTTACAAAACTTTAAAATCTCTTCTTTTTTTGTACTTATGTACTTATGTTATGTATTTACAACTGTATACATTACCTGGTTGGCCAAGTGCCTATCATTGTGATTCTGGACACAATAGGATCTGATTTTCGACTGATTGTTGTTTTATGTATTGTACAATGCTTTCATTGTGATAATATAAGAGGAAGCACATGGCATTTTACCAAAAGTCTTTGTTATTGTGGGATCAACATTGTTTGTATGCCATTTGCTGTGTTACGGAACTGTCAAATTATATAGATTTGGGCTAAAATGAAAAGTGTTTGTCTACAATGTGTTGTGTGATTCAATTCTTGTCAACCTTAGATATACTTTTGTGTAACTACCAGAATAAAGCTTTATTCATTTATCTGTTCATTTTGCGATATTAAAGTAAAATGTATTAAGACTTATTTAATTATGGATATATGTTAATGTTGATTTGAGAAAGAAGTACAATTCTTTATCTCTTGCTTTTTTTAAATGCCACACGTCCTCAATGTCCCAAATTTGATAGATTCACTTTATGTCAGACGTTATCGTGCAAATCCTATTATAACTATGTCTAGCATTTTTATCCAAAACTAGACAGAAAGGGGTATTGAACAAAAATGTTGCCCTCATTTGTGTGCCCTAGCAGTCACTGCGACTTTGGATGTGCACAAAATGAGGGTGACATTTAATGCGCCCAAGCTGAGCAGGGGTTGCAGGGTGTCTCCAGCTCTTCCTGGGCGCATTAATTGGGGTAGGGGGTTGAGGGGTGTCCCCCGCTTATCATTCTGGCAAGCGGGGGACACGTAAGAAAAAAAAAAGAAAAGCACCCTGCGGCGTAAGTTCCAACCCACGTTAGTGGGAGGAGCTGACACTGCAGGGATCGCAGAGTACGGGCGGCACATTTCTGCGTATGCCGCCCTAAAGGTAAGTGGAGTGGGGGGGTTGGGAGGGATAATGCAGGCCAGGGGAAGGTGGCACAGTGATCCATATGATCACTGCGCTGTAACTGGAGTCAGCATTTTGTTTGTCGCAGTTACCGGCGAGGCAGTGATCACATAGATCCCAGAAAGGTAGACTAAAGTCTCCTCTCAGCAAATCTTTTACATTGTAAGTAACCAAGTTCTAGAATAACTGTTCAATACTATGGATTTCATTAATGTTGGGTCCATAGATGAGCCAACCACACCTTTTCTTTCCACCAACATTTACATAAAGCTCTCCTTCTGCCTTCATCTTCTCTTACATTTAGCATTATTGGGCTGATCTACTTGCAGAAATGAATACACACCAATTACATTGCATGCTTGATATCATCATGTTATCTTTGTGATCCATGGAGCCTTTAAAAACGTGCTAAACTCAGTATGTGTATAATGCATGTAATGTAGTAAAATAATATTCTGTCTTTGATACCTCACCAATCTAAAATCTTTTCTATCTTTTTCTCCTTTAGAGCCTGTAAATGTTCAAACTCAGTATATTGATGTTTCCCTTTTTAATCACTATTCCACCATCTTCGCTTTTACCAGCTGATTGGTACTTTAACCATGTTTTGACCCACCCCTTCTATCAACCACCCACTGTAAGTGCCACCATGTTCTATGCCACCTCTAGCTTCCAATTGTGAGTCTAAGCACAATTTGTGGGCCAAAAAGAAGGCAAATGAGTTAAATAAGACGCAAGACAGTAGTATAACTGGCTGATAGCAATTCCTATAAGATGTTGTGCTGATTTTTGCATAGAAAAAACTGTCATTGTGTAGTTATACACAACAACTTTCATCTTCCCTTAAAATGCCACTTTATCTGTGGCTTTGCCATTTTTGAATTGTTCAATTAGCTGACCTTTCTGTAATGCATCCCATCAAATTCTTTGGAAACAACTGATCTGACATCAAATGTGAACCATTCAACCACTATTCATTAATTTTGGTGTGCTATTCGGAACATTAATGTTTTAAAAACTCAACTAATTAACAAAATATGTTCTAGAACTCACGCTTGCTGGATTCAAAATTGATGGAATCCAAGGAGGCCTTTGAATTTCTTTCTCAAAATCCACTTATTTATGTCCCTTCTGCATAGTAGGTGGAAACAATATCTATTATATACAGATTATTGTCCAGTGTTGTTTCCACTCCTTTTGATTTTGCTTGAACATGTAGGTTGTTTTAATTGCTTACAAATTGGAGCATCAGTGATATCATCAATGACATTTGTGATGTCATCTTTGATGTCCTGGGTGTTAGTCTTAGCAATGCACGGTGGTGGCGCGAGTTATGGTTGCTTAGCTTACCACAACCGGCGAATTTCAGGAGTTTTCAGTTTTACTTTGAACCATAACGTTCCGTTAGCAAAGTTTTTTTGTGTGAATTTCATAGATTTTTAGTAGTGCAACTTAACCATAACGTCCCCTTAACAAAGTTTGTTTTTGTGAATATATATTACAGAGCCATGGCAGTGGCTGTGTAGTTATGGTTAAGTTGTTGTTACCATAGGAAGAGCACTTTTTGGGCAGTTTATAACTTTGCTCCCCCTGGACCAATCCTCACCAAACTTTGCAAAAAAAATTATACGGCCCACTCTGGATTTTTTGAAAAGTTTGGTGATGTTTGGTCCAGGGGGGGCAAAGTTATAGGGGGAGTACCAAAACGTTATTTTTTCCCATAGACTGAATGGGGGGAAAACTTTGCGCACGGCTACAGGCCAAACCGCTGGACGGATTTGCACCAAATTTGAGGCAGTGGCAAGGGCTTGAGCGTGAAAGCGTGCTTTTGCAAATTTTGGGACAATCCATCCAGTAGTTCCCTTAAAAATGATCAAAAGGTATGTCTCTATTGGCTATTCCGTAGCGTGCTGCCCACGACCATGTTGCACTTTCACCGATTGGTTGTGGCACAGCGTGAAGTGCGTCGAAATCATTTGATATGTCCGCCATGTTTACTTCGTTTTCTGTTGAACGCAAACATTGGTGCTAACATACCTAAACGAAGAAGGCACCAATACACTTATAACACTTAACACTGTTTCGAAAGGTGAGCGTTAATGAGACGTGGTAGTAGAAAGTCGAACATTGAAGTATTCTTGTTAGCAGTGTCATACGGTACAGTGGGACTTGCTACTCATTGTACGAAATGAACTTACTGCGGCCATTTTACAATACATAAACAACATTACTGCGGTCAGAGTGGCGGAAATCTGAGGCAGCCCCCTGCTCTATTTTGTACACACAGCCCTTCTGCACGTGTACACCAGTAGCGGTTCTCATAAATAGACGCTGATATGTTGTTGCAAAATGAGAATGTATTTGCATTCGGAGTGAAGGCCACTGCATTTTCTCTTTTCAACACAAGCTCAGTACGGCCGCATATTTGTCAACACCCATAAGGGTCCCTTGTTTTTTAACCTTGAGGTACAGGGAAAGAATAGAAAGAATGTAGGGAGTAACAGTTTGAAAAACATATCGTTTGATAAGGTTATGCTTCAAAAACGTTTCCACCGAAATTAGTTCCCGAACAGGCAGTCTTCCACATACACTAGTGTCTGACTACAGCGAATGCAATGGAGGCGCTCCACATCATGTAAGGGTATTTTTGCCACCTATATACCGAATTCACGTTATGTTTTAGTTTGTAAAAAAATATATATATTTTCCCTAATGTTTTACAAGTTTTATGTGCCGTTGCAATTTTTTTCCTTTTATGGACATTGCACATTGTCGCCGTTTGTATGGTGCCAGTACATTTCCCCCAATTAAAATAATATTTAATAAAAAAGAATATTTAATAAAAAAGGTATGGGTTATAATTTTTTTGTGTGCACAGGTTGTGCAGTGAGACACGTTTTATTTCCCCTTCCACCGCGCAGCTACTTCCAAACAAAAATTATATTATTAATAACGACATTCCAGCTTTCTGTTCCATTCAATTTATTTTTCCAATTATAGACATTGCACATTGTCGCCGTCCCTAGGGTCCCACTACATTTCCTCCTATTGAATACATTTTTTACTGAAAATCTTATGTAGTACAACTGTGGTTTATCCAAAGGTTCCATATTCATACATCTTTTAATTTCCACTTCCTTCCCTATTGTCATGGATTACAGATGCCAAGTGACGGGTTCTTTAACCGTCAAATGCAACTGTTCATAACCACAATGGGGAAGGCGAACATTTTTTTTTAGTGAAGTGCACAGGTTTTTCGTAGGGCAACTTAACCATAACGTTCCCTCAACAAAGTTTTTTTTGTAGTGATATATATACATATTTTACACGGCCCACGGTAGTGGCCGTGTAGTTATGGTTAAGATGCTAATCCCATAGGAAGAGCACTTTTTTGGGTGGCTTATAACTTTGCTCCCCCTGGATGAATCCACACCAAACTTTGCAAAACAAAGTATATGGCCCACTCTGAATTTTTTTGCAAAGTTTGGTGAGGTTTGGTCCGGGGGGGCAAAGTTATAGGGGGGTCCCAAAATGTATTTTTTTCCCATAGACTGAATGGGGAAAAAATTTGCTGACGCCTACAGCCCAAACCGCTGAATGGATTTTCATCAAATTTGCAGAAGGAGCAGTGGCTTGGTCCTGAAAGCGTGCTTTTGTAATTTGATGAAAATCCATCCAGTAGTTTTTTTTAAAACGACCAAAAGTAGGTCACAAAAAATGTGTGATATCTATGTCCGCTCCACGAACACACTTCCTTGTTTGCTCCGCAGACAGAACACTGATTGGTTAATCGGCTTGCGTTATGTATTCGTGTTCACTGATTGGATGGTGAAGCGCGTTAAGTGTGTCAGATTTTTGGAAACGCCCGCCATCTTGAATTTGTTGACTTTGTCGCTGTACGCGGACTTCGCGGTAAAAACATATTAAAAAACACAACATTGCATTTGTCCTTGTCAAACATATCAAATAATCTCTGGGAGGTGAGGGGTGATGAGGATGGGATGGGATATGGCATCAAGAAGCAAAAAAAATGGGTGTTTTTTGCCGCCTTCAACTCTGAAAAGTTTGCGGACACCTCAGCATTACAGGGTTGGTGAAATGCAGTTCTTGCATGGCTTATAACTTTGGCGCCACTTTATGGAACTGCATGTTATTTTGCATCCATATTGCTGAGCTGATTCTGAGTGAGCATGCAACGTTTGGTGGGATTCTGTCATGAGGGGGCAAAATTAGAGGAGGGGTCCCAAAAGAATGTAAAGGCTTATAAATGTGGTGCCATTAGACAAATCTACACAAAGGTTTGCAAAAAGATTTTAGATCTAGCTATAGATGTTTTCGTAAAGTCTGGATGGATTTTGTCAAGTAGGGGATAGGTTATATGATGATTGTATGTGCATATATTTGACACTTTTGAAAAAATAAAACATGTGTGGATTTCCAGCAAACTTGTGTAAGGAGCATTGGCAAGGACCTACAAGTGTGTCTTTGCAAATGTGCAGCGTTTTATTATTTGGCAAGTGTCATAATGTAGCTACAAAAAATAGCAGTATACTTTTAGTGACTGAGGGGTAGCCTGTGGCCATGGGCAGTGGCCAGATTGTCCGGGTCATGGAATAAGGTCATGATCCGGACAATCTGGCTACTGGCCATGACCACAAGGGACAAAACATAGAATTAAAGTGGCCATGTCCACCTGGGACTGACTTTGTGGTAAAGTTATTCGAAATTAGGATAGATCTGAAAGGGAAGAAAAATGTGCTCATGGTCTATATCGTCATAGGGTTCTCTTTTTGCCTTCTGCAGGCTGCCATGGAAAGCGAATAGTGGCCCTGTATGGAACCCTCGCCTTCCTTTTCCATGGTGACCATCTTGGAAAAGGATTTTCCTTCCTACACCGGGACGCCACAAGCGTCCCGGTGTAGGAAGAAAAATCCTCTTTTTTAGCACCCCGGGTTCCCGCTCTGGGAACCTAGGGTGTTAATGGCCTTCATCCCCCATTTCAGGGGCTGGAATAGGGGAATAATGGTCCAGAGACCTCGTTATCCACCCTCGCTTCGCTTGGGCTGATAACTTGAGCTGCTAGGCCTGTATCCACCTTTCCAGTCCTTGGAACGGAGCATGAACGCCACAATATTCCCATTAGCATAACACAAAATGCAAATGGAAATGTTGGAAAATCCTATTGAGTCTATGTACTTTACTGAGAAATTGAAAGTAGATGGAGTCTATATATGTTTTTTTAGTTCTATTTTTTAACTGTGAAAGGTGGTTCGTAAAGGAATATGTCTTTTGTTGTTTTTGGATGTATTGTTTTGGGCAGGAGATCTGAGAACGAAAGGTGGGGAGAGAAATGAGAGAAGAGGATCCAAACTCTAATATGGAGGGGTAGGTGGACAAGGGAAAATGTTGTGTGTGTGTTACTTCTAAGGTAGGGGGCAGTGTTTCTCATGCTCCTTGATTACAGCAGTGGTGGTGGCTCTTGGGGAGGAGGGATGGCATTAGCTGATACCAATTTAAGATAAATAGCAGTTTTGCTAAAAGTATGTACTGTGTACTAGATTGTTAATGGATAATGGGTAGGAATAGGTGTTGGAGATGTGCAAGGGAAATTTTGAAGTTGAAAGTTCCTATATCAGTAGAAAATGTGTTCTGAACTGTCCACGAAGCAGAGATCTTATTTTGAAGTGCGGACGGGATCTTGGGCACGTCATCATGCCGCACGCCAGTGTTTGGTCATGTGGCACTGTCCGGAAGGTCCGCTATAATGTCAGATGTTCGTAGACGGCTACAGATGCAAAATTAGTTTAATTAGTTGCAAAAAGTGTATGGAAGTGTTAAAAATGATTCCAGATGGTGGGAAATGGCAGTTTTAAGGTGACACTTTGTAAATTGGACACAAACATTGCTATATTGGGTAAGTATGATATTAGTAAATTATAGGAAAATAGCATGCACTGGTAAAAACCTATGAAATTGACTGAAAAAACTTTGTTAAAGGGATGTTATGGTCAAGTTGCACTAATAAAAACCTATGAAATTCAATGACAAAATGTTGTTAAAGGGACGTTATGGTTAAATTGCACTAATAAAAACCTATACAATTCAATGAAAAAACTTTGTTAAAGGGACATTATGGTTTCAAGTAAAACCAAAAAACCCTAGAAATTCACCAGCAGAGATCTTATAGTGAAGTGCGGACGGGTTCTCGGCACCGTCATCATGCCGCGCGTCACTGTATGGTCATGTGGCACTGTCCGGAAGGTCCGCTATGAAGTCAGATGTTCGTAGACGTCTACAGATGCAAAAGTCATTGAAATAGTTGCAAAAAGTGTATGGAAGTGTTAAAAATGATTCCAGAAGGTGGGAAATGGCAGTTTTAAGGTGGCACTTTGTAAATTGGACACAAACATTGCTATATTGGGTAAGTATGATATTAGTAAGTTGTAGGAAAATAGCATGCACTGGTAAAAACCTATGAAATGCACTGAAAAAACTTTGTTAAAGGGATGTTACGGTTTCAAGTAAAATTTAAAAATAAAACATTTGCCAGTTATGGTAAGCTAATCAACCATAACTCGTGCTACCACCGTGCACTGCTAAGACTAACACCCAGGTCATCAAAGATGACATCACAAATGTCATTGATGACATAACTGATGACATCATATATCTGGGCCACTTGTTTTTGTTTATTGACATATATAGGCCAGGTGGTTTTGTTCACTAGCAGTCAGAATAATAAAACTGAAAAAGTTACTATATATCTAGACGTTAACCTTGTCATATGTTCTTGAAGTACTTTCCTTGCGGTTTGGTCTCAGCTCATGGTGCACATACATGAGGAAATGAGGAGGCCTCAAACACACAATTTATTTGTATACATGAAGATAAACCTTAATGTCATTAACATTTTCTGATGATGTTGTTTCTTTCTTCCTTAGTTTAGTTTCCCTATTTGTGCCTCTGATTTGTATGCATTGTGGTTCGTCACATGTATTGTTTGTACCAGCACAAGTGCTGTAAATCTTGAATTGTTAGCTAGATATTACATGTTTAACATTACTCAAAACTCTGATACGGTAGCATTCATTATTGTACTATCCAAAAGTACAAGATTATAAATAGTGTACTTCTATGGTGCATGCTGCCTATGTTTATATATGATTAGGTTTCTGTATTAACGACAACACTCCAATGCCATGATATTAGATGAGTATATTCTTTAATAGATTAAGTAGTTCATGATAGGTCTCCCGATCACCCCTGACATCTTGTTACCAACAATATAAACACAAATCCTTGTAGGGACTTTTCATACAAATTTATTTCACATGCAATGTCATCAGTGATGTCATCAATGGCATTGTGATGTCATGTTTGATGTCCTGGGTGTTAGTCTTAGCAGTGCACGGTGGTGGCGCGAGTTATGGTTGTTTAGTTTACCATAAATGGCGAATTTCTGGGGGGTTTCGATTTTACTTGAAACCATGCCGTCCCCACATTATTTTGTATGCATTTAGTATTGGCTTTTAATGTTTGCCTCATGATGGAGACAGGGATTCTTGTATGGCATACAACATTTATTCTGTATGTTTAATATCAGCATTTTTGTGTTATCAAATTGATGATTAACTATTCAACATGACTTGCGCACACTTTCCATTGAGGTGGCTTTATGCTGAAAATGTCTCAACAACATTACTGCATTACAATTAAGAGTGACTCACAAAAAAATATCATTTTTTATTTGATTTAGTTGCTGTGCCACTTTACAAATACAAAACATTTAAAAGAAATAGGATTACACATATTACACATATACATTATTTCTATAAAAAGCAAAATAAACTCATTTAAAATTCAAATCTAAAAAGGAGTACATACAAATTTTAAATTGGAGAAACGCACACAAGTAATAAACTCAGAAGCATTTCAATATACATTTCCTGTGCTATATGTACAATTCGCCATTCTCTTCTAACACTCAGTTCAGCAAATATTGTTGAACTTTATGACAATGGTTCTTCGGCCCATGCGACTTAACAGTTAGTTGTTTTTGTAAGCAAATTCATCTAACTGTATTCTCGTTAAGTATCTGATGACAGCTAAATTCAGTGATACATGATGGGTGTAGCACATCTTAATCCACACGTTAATCACGGTGGTCACTTTGTAATCATCAAAACATTTAGAAAAATATTATTTTCTTAAATTGGCAAGAGCTTGGCATTCACACATCATATGCTTAAGGGTTTCAGTCTTTAATTAATTTCTGCAATATCTGCAGCTCATGTTAAAAGTCTTATCTTTGTTCCATAAGGCTTTTCTTACTCTGGTGAGTCACAGGTCAAATCTAAACTGCATAATTTTCGATTGGTAAGATAAATCAGGGTGTCTCATCATGTATTTGGGAACCTCATTTATTTTTTTTTCCATCCAAAATGTTCTATTTTAAACCATTGACATTTGTCAAATTCTGGTACTATCTGTATCCAGTCCATTGTCGAAAAGGTCTTTTTAGCTCAATTTGGATTGTTTATTAAGAGATCATCGCTTATGTCGGCCTCCTTCATTATGGACCTACACTCTTTTTTCCAGGTGTTTATCATGTCAGTTCGCTCTTCTACGAAAGCCTGAGAAATAGTCTTAATTACTGTCGAAGTAAACCTAGGTTCATTCCTGCATTTGGCATATAATAGGAGCGCGTTCCAATTAACAGCCGATCTCAGTGTGGTTAGGCTCAGTTCATAGTGGATTATGGGCATAGGAAAGCTTTTTGGCAGTCCTAAGATTTCTTTCCAGTATAGACCTTCCAAGTATGTCCAATTTGGATGATTGATAGTTATTTTACTTGAGGCTCCCTATGCAACAGTTGGAACTACGTTTTAGTCTATAATATACCATAATGGGAATGCGTGTGACCCAAGATTCAGGAACCAGTTCACCAAGCAATCAATATTTGCGTTCAAAAGAAGTCAGAATCTTAAGGATCTACTTGTGAAAACACAATCTGACATAACAAAGAAGAAATTAAGCAAGCACCCAGGAGCATACCCTCGTCTCTCATGCAACAACTGCAACAACGTCACTAAAGGAAACATTATTACACATTCCAAGACTGGTGAGAAAATAAGACTGAAAGATCATGCAACTTGTGATACTCAAAATTGTATTTATGCCATCAAGTGCCCCTGTGGACTGACATACGTGGACAAACAGGCCGCAAGGTCAAATTATGATGGAACAAACATAAATTCAGTATAAGAACCAACAACCGATCTTCACCAGTTGCCAAGCATTTCAACGTACACAAGCACCAGATAGCACAAATCCGGTTTCAAGTACTAGAAGTCATCAGCACTAAGAATCTATGCATGAGTATCACTAAAAGACTCGAACAACAAGACGTGTTTTGGATTCACAAACCTGACTCTGTAGCTCCAGCTGGTTTGAATGAAGAATTAAATCTACATTGCTTTTTATAAATAAGTGTACGAATTGGCAGCTAATTATGATTTGCAAATATTTCAAAGCAATTGATGGATGATCATGATCTTCAAAAGACAGATTGCATGGAAATAGTGGCTGCAATCTGCTTAAGAATGCATCTTATACAGGATCATAAGCATGTTTTTGAGCAGAAATTCATTGACTGGAGTTTGCAAATGATAATACTGTCTAGGTTGTGTTATCCATGAGTCAAGTTGTATGTACCCTTCATCAAGCAATTGCTGTACTGAAGTGACAGTCTAGCCTGTTTTTCTCCTTGTTGGTTTTCTCTTTATCACTATAAATCATGTTTACATGCGCAAGAGATAGTGACGGCTTCTTCTAATTTGCCTACACGTTAATAACATATTTCCTGTATGTATCACTAGTATAGTCAGCCAAGAACAATAGAATTGACACATTAATGGTATGAATCAAGTAACTACTGACACACTTGATGTGCAAGCAATGAAATTAAAATGACATACACATGTCAGTAAATTCGACTCTGTTCATGTAACAGTTCTTATAGGACATTACTGTATAGTATATGCATGGTTTATTATGACACAATGATGATCGTCTAATTTGCTACTTAGCGGTTACGCATTCTCGTATCTTGTAAATTTTTAACTACGGCTCACTACGTAATATACCTGATTGAACAGTGTGTATATATATTTGTGGTGGAAAGACAGTAAACAAGGTGCATGTGTGCATCGGATTGATAACAGTCAACTAAACACAGGATTTGAATAGTCAGATGCAGATTTTTGATAATTAAGGTTACCTTTTTTCCAATTCCACTTAGATCCGTATACACTATTTGAATTCATATTATGTGTGACTCAGACTGCTAATCGCAATCAGTAAAGACCACATTACCCAAGACCTTCTACAGATACTTCCTTATACGTCATTGTGCTTAACGTCATGATGTTGTGTTAAAAGAAGGAAACTGCATCCACAGCGTATTGTCACCATTGGCAACACGATCACCGAGTTGCAGCCTCACTGGGAAAGCGAACAGCACGATACCAAGTCGCGATTAGCAACAAGTATATCAGGAAGCGAAAGGCTTCAAAAGGAATACAGGGATTCTAACATACACATTCTTACTAAGAGGTTTTGAGGCACACACGTCAATACATGCTGTTGATTTCTTGAGTCACGCTACAAGCTCGCTATGTGCTAACAGCACTCCAAACATGGAGACAACCATTCTGTTTTCTCAAGGTACGCTTTGGGCATTATTTTTTCACTTGATTTGAGAAACTGAAATAGCATTCAGTGAAATTGCATTCATAATTACAGAACAATCAACAACGTATGCATTTGTAGTAAATGCACAACATACATGACAGTTTTCTTGTTCTTGCAGCTAGTGTATGAATGCAGAGTACATATGATGTGACAGCCATTTGACTCACATTGGCAATTGGAACTTTTGTACTGCTTGTGAAGCCGTTTATACACATGCTGGTGACTGCAAGGCATTCTTTGAAGTTAGTAGGAGTAATTTGAATAGAGATATTGTTACTGCAGGTATGTTTTATGAAAATTATACTATGAAAAACATGTGTTGTAAGATGGTATGTGCTCAGCATGTAGTGGGGTGATAATAACCCCGTGTCTGATAATATATTTTAGAGCCGCCCTGAGAATGGACTGAATGTCTGAAATGTATCGGCTTGGGCCTCTGCAAAAATGAAAAGATTTAAAATAAAAGTGTGGTTGAAAAACTTTGAAAACACATGAAGAGTATCATTTGTTACAACCTCAATAGGTTGAACAGAGAATGTATTGAAGGATTAATAAATGAAGCCTTACATTTGCAGTAGTACTACAAACCGGGCATCTCCAAAGCTCAGCGGAAATTTCACTGACCACACCTTGCCTAATGCATGTACATTTACCATATTTTTTCTGTATAAATGTGGCTTGGGAGCACAATGTTCTCATCTTGTGCTTCACTTCATCTTTATATGTGGTGTCCATCTTACTATCGTTAATATTTATACTCAGGTATTTGTATGTTCTTATTACCTGTATTCGATTGCCACAGATAGTCCAAGGTTTATCACATTTTTTGAAGGGATTGGTTTTTTTCCGCATATCAATACATTTGATTTATCAGTGTTTATTTGGAGTTAGTTTTCCTTTGCATGTTTTTCCAGAGCACATAGTGATCTGTGCAGACCGATTGGAGTTTGAACTAGAATTATAAGATCATCTGCATCGGGGAGATGACTCAGTAGTTTGTTTCATTTTGGGAGAAAATTATCTTATCTTTTGTAAATAGTTGTTAATAACTTGTATGTAGAAATTAAATAGCGTTGCCGCAAACAACCATCCCTGTTTGAGTCAGATATTTGTTGGTATTGATCTTGATAAAAACCCTTCTCTGTTCAGCTTTACTTGAATAGTTGTCCCTGAGTAAAACTGTTGGATTGAGGTGAGTAAGTAGGTAGGACAGTCCGCAGCTCCTAGTTTGTCCCATAGTCTTGGGTGCCAAGCAGTGTCTAAAGCCTGTCTTTAATCTATAAAAGCAATATATACAGACTCATTGCTTCTTATGGCTTTGTGCTTTAGGGCTTCGACTATCAAAAGATGAGGTGCTGTGCCAACACTTGCAATACATCCAGATTGTTTTGGGTCTAATAGGTTGTTGTCTTTTAGCCATTTATTAAGGATGGCCAACAGAACCTTTGCAAAGATTTTGCCTATAGAGTCTGTTAAAGTTAGTAGTCTAAAGTTGATGGGATTTAACCTGCCACCCTTATTGAAAACAGGAAAGATGATTGATTTCTTCCAGGATTCTGGGATGAATCCTGAATCCTCTATATTCAAATGAATCTGTATCAATACCTTTGACCATTTTGGGGGATTTTGTTTAAGAGTGGCGTTAGATATCCGGTCAGGGTCTGGTGCCCTGGACGTGCTTAGTTTTTTAAAAATAATTTCAATTTCTTTCAAGTCTATGACCAATTCATCCTTGAATGGCCTATACTTAAGACAGGGATCTCGATGCTGAGTTTCGTTATAAAAGAGATGTGAAGTGAGCAACCCAACCTTCTTCTCCAATGCTATTTAAAATGTGAGAAAGCTTGACTGACTTTGCACCATCTTTCAAAAGAGACCAAATCTCTGCACTAGATTTTGTCGATATAGCTCTTAGCACACATTCGTTGTCCATTTGTTTTTTTTGGTATTTTATGCATCTTTATAAATTGTGTATATTTTGTGTTTATTTTGGTGCATTCTTTATTATACTCTTCGCTATTTTTAGCTAAGAGTTGTCTAATGGCTTTTGTTTTTGCTACTTTTACAGCTTTAATCACAGGGTCATAAGGTTTCGTGGCAATTTCCCGAGCCCTGTTATTCTCTGTTATTACTCTGTAAGTACAAACAGTGTTGATATAGTTTTCATTCTTATTCTCAGAAAAATCAACCAAAAAACTGTTAAGTTTAGCATTTGTCCATTTTTTGTGATTAAGGCCTTATTTCAAACCAAGGCAATGTTTATAATAGCTTCACAAAGGAGCGGCAAATGTTGCACAAGGTCTGGTTAAAATATTATGATTACACAATTTTATTGGGATTATCATAAAATGTTTGTTTAGATCTAAATGACTCTTAGATATAAAAACGTAATCTATAATAGCCTTAGCTGACTTGTTTGTCCAAGTCGGGTGAGGGGGGGGGGGCATCGACTTGCACACTGCCATTTATCGTTGACATATTTCTGTCTTTCATAAGGTTAAACTATTTATTGGCTGGAGAAGATGGCACTTTATTCATGTGTATGCAATGGATGTTCAAGTCGCCAGTGATTATGGTCAAGCATATGCTCGGGCAAGGGTCAACCTTTTCTAATAAACCTACTACAAGTTCCAAGAAATCATCTTCGGCGATGATAGCTGGGTTCAAATATGTATTAATAATGGCCATTACTGGAGCCATGAGGAGCTTAGGGTTTGGAAGTTCACATTTTACCAATTGTAGGTCAGTGTGCGGTTTCGCCCAAGGAGTGAGCTTCCCAGGGGTATCTATTTTTAGTGCAGCTATTAAACCCATTGTAGGCCTTCCCTTGAGAGCTTTCAATGCATGGACCCAGCATATTTGGTGGTTGGGCCAGGCAGAACGTGAGGTCATCCATGTCTCCTGTAGCAGTATTAGGTCATATGGTTTTAAAAGGATGTCGCTCTCAGTTTGCATCAGGTGTGTATAGCCTCTGGTATTCCAGATGGCTATTTTCACTTTTGGTAGCTGTTGCTTGTGGGTATTCTATTCAGGGTGCACAATGTTAGTTTCCGACAGAACTTTTGTTAGCCATGCCATTTGGTAGTTTTACTGACCAGTGGTACAGAAGTGACCTCTTCATAAATCTCTTTTTAATTGACCACTTGAGCCTTGACAATTTATTAATAACAGCATGCATTTAGGGGCAGGACGTAGTGAATTTTAGGACAGAGGTCATTGTTTATAGTGGAGTGTGTACTTCCTTTCAGTGATTTTTTAATTTGCATACTGAAACCTCTTTCTTTTAGATTTAGACTAGAATTCCAGAGTATCTCTCTTATTACAAGTGACGGGACTTTTATCATAGCTGTGTCCATCCTTCTACTTCTGGCAATGGTTACAGCTTCAATATCTCTAGATTGAATAGCTCGAAGAGCCGGAATAGTATGAAATGCTGTTAAGAAGGTGGATCTGTTCAGAAAAGGGTCTCTACGCTGTCTTTCAGGCATGGATATAGGAAAACTCCTCGTCTGTTTCGTAAGGTTGTTCTTCCTCTAACTCATTTTCTTTCCATTTGTTGGGACTTTTTTCATGTAATGATCTCACTACTTTTGTTGTTTTGTTCATTCTACTATTATAACAGTCTGATGGAAGTCTCTATTTAAGGTCTTGGATCTTCTCTCATTCATTGTAACATATTTCAGGACTAAAGGTCCAATATTCGGATTGACTAATTCAATCATATTTGTTGCAGCTATTGCATCCATTTCAACCTCCACTACTGATGAGTCCAGCATACTAGAATGGGCCTCACTATAAGGTTGGCGGAATGGGTTTACCGGCACCGGTAAAGGTGCCGGTGCCGGTAAACCCGTTCCGCCCGGATTGCGGTATGGAGGCAATCATGCCTCATGGTTACCTCCAACCTTCTAATGAGGCCCAATGTTTTGTTAAATTCATTACTCTAGATCTAAGTTTTGTTGTAAGCTCCGATTAGCGTCTTCATTTTCATATCTGTCATTTTCTCTAGGTCTTTTTCCATGGTTGCTGGGGCTATAGTTTTTTTTTTCTTTCTTGTTTTTTTTTTAGTATTGTTAGGAATATTTAGAGACTTTATACATTTTCGTTTCCCAGAATTTGTGTTAGTATTTTTTGAGTTAATCTGGTTTATCATTTCTTTTTAATTTTAACTCACATTTTTCTGAATTTTAGCACTTTTTTGTGGATGGAACAGGTCATAGACTGTTTCTTTTTTAATCTCTTCACATGCAGAGGTAGAATCCATAATGGGCAGTTTAGGACCTCCAAGCATCACTGATCGATCAGGCTCACATTCTGGGGGAGGCATATTATTAGGTTCTGTATTAAGGACTTTTTCTGTAGGGAGGCAGGAAATCAACTCTAGGCACACGTCATTCACATTGCAAACTTGCTGGCCCATCCAATATGTTATTGCATATAGTGTTAGGGGAAACCTTTTCACGCTTCATTTAGAGGATTCCTAAATTTCTCTGATTTAGTTCGGACTGTAAGTGATGGAAATTCGCATTTACATTTCGCTAAGGTTTTTGAATTTAATTCAATTTTGGCTTCAAGGTGTTCATAAAGTTTAGCCAAAGTGAATAAGCCTGTGTTCATAGCGGCCAAGGAAATTTCATAAGCAGGTCTAATTGGGTTTTTGAAGCCAAATGAAGGTCTTGGTGGGCCTTATGTAAGGCATTTCAGAAGAAGTAGTGCTATCTAGCATTTGATTGTGTGCTTTTGGGTTCAATATTGGGGAAGTTTACAAATTTGATTCATTTAGCGGGAGAGCACCACCACATTGGTCCCTATTATCAAGCATTTTTGTCTCAGAAACAACATCAGAGCTATCATCTACAGATGGCACAGGTGGAGAAAAAACAATATTACTTTCAATGGCCGCACTTAATGGAGGCTCTGGACCATGAGGTAGCTCTCGGGTTTCTTTCGCATGGGATATATCAGAGATTGTCTTTGCACACACAATTATAACTTGCATTGTCACAGATAGCATTCACATTTCTGTTATTTAGCATGATCTCATTTACTAGATGTTGCTTGTGGACTGGGGGTCACTCGCTGTGACTTGCGAGTATAGTCTCAGTACATCTATGCTCTAATTTGCTTGGATGCAAGCTTGGGCTATAAGCAGAGAGATCATAGGTAGAGTTTCACCTGCTAGGGCGCTCGCAAAAGATAGAGGACTTTTTGTATCTTAGGGTCGGCGGATGTCCTGGCAGTATTGCGAGTTACAGTCAAGTATTTCAGCATCTGTCACGTGCAGGACGGTCATGTCCAACGATTTTCCCGGTGTATCTGTTTTCAAAAAGTAATTTGTAATTATACCTGGCTTTAGTAACACATGTTTCTGATTGTAGGTCCAAAGATATCGAGTATCAGCGCCCACTGATTTTGGACGCAGCGTTGATTTTTTTGTAGTTTTCACTGGGGTTAGCACAGAAGGTCACTCAGTCACTTTGCATGGTAAAGGAGAGGAAGCTGCAGCCTTCTGCACAAGTTATTTTGAGCCACTCAGCATCGCAGTAGTAAGGGTATACATTTAAAAGGAAAAAAAGCACAAACTGGCCTCACCTCTCTGAGTGTTTCAAGCTGGACAATTTCCCAAACCTTCAAGGGGAGTAAGGCACGAATCGGCTGCAATGCGAGTGCTACACGTCTGCTCGGCTGATCAGCTGAACAGCTGAAAAGTCAGCACTCACAGTCGGCAGTCCCAGGAAGCGCGCACGCCGGAAGTGCACGGGCACAAGGTTTTGTATGCTTCTCGGTATTGTGGGAGGGGCCAGGCTTAGCACGTTGATGTATATGAAGTCCAACACAGTAATAAAGATCATCTCAATCCTTGGAGAAGTAGTGTACACAGCCGCACAGTCAGCAATCGCAGTCGGCACTCGCAGGAGCTATACAAAATTATGGCTCCAAATAATGCAGATATCAAACAGTTTTCTTTTTGGATCATTTGCTGTTAGTAGATAATCTTGACTTTTTGTATATATTTGTACCCATTTTCCCCTCCACAATGGCAAATTGGGCATGTTATATTTGGGAATTTGTTCATTAAATTGCATTTATTTTATTGTATTGTTATAGTTTAAAACATTTCACATAAAATACAACAATTCATAAAACAGTTATTCATAAACATTCTTTAAACAATTCAATTCATAAGTCACATGCAATACACCACACAGCATGTAAATGAATAAATAGTTACAACCTTAACATTCTTTCGTCAATTATTAAACTTTTAAAAAAGAAACCTAATCTAATCAAGGTTTTTCATCAAAGTCAGCCAAACGCTGTAAAGTGCTAAGTGCAAACTATTACTCTTGGTATTCATACAATACCTCCAAAAAGGTACACATTTAACGGATCTAGGTCATGGATGTATTCCCCAATATATTGCATGTAAGTTGAACCCAATTTTGGACATTCCGTTAAGATATGTATATCAGACTGTAATACCGCAGTATTTTTACACATACACCTATTCCTTTTTTCCAGAGATATTTTTAACACAGGCCCTGTTATTGACAACAAAGGAAGGTGGTTTATACGGAACAGAAGGATACATCTGCGCAAATTCCTACCAGGACATACTGTCAAGTCGGGTTGCTGTTTCTTATGGGTATATAGCATCTCAGGCACGTGCACATCTGATTTATGTTTTGCCAAATGGGTAAAGTTACTAAAGTCCTATTTCTCCAACTGTTGTTCAAATTCTTTTTTTTTTTTTTAAATTCATACTAGCCCGTATTCCATCCCAGACATC
Organism: Ambystoma mexicanum; assembly: GCF_040938575.1. NCBI lineage: Eukaryota > Metazoa > Chordata > Amphibia > Caudata > Ambystomatidae > Ambystoma > Ambystoma mexicanum. The sequence continues at coordinate 1,243,057,882 of NC_090930.1, read as the reverse complement.
AGTCAACAGCTGCAAACAATGTTAGCACAGATTTCTCATACATGGCAGCCCACATGTCATGGCTTTAATATATACGAGACAACACGTCTACATTACGATGACCTAACATTTTTTTCAGAAGCAAGCCTCCAATCTCTGCAGCCATAATACATCCATAATTGAGAGATAGTCTAGCCCATACAAAATGGCTGGATAGAAACACTTCTTATATAGACAAATAGTACCATCAAGCCGAAAACCCACTCTGCGGTTAGTAAAATTAGCTATAATTGTTGTTAGTTGTGCCACCTTTCTTCTGCGTGTAGTAATACATACAGTAAAACCCTGCCGTAGCTCAAACTCAACTCCTATATATCTATAGCAGTCAGCATATTCCACATCAGCACCCATAATTGATAATCTAGATCTAACATTCCCATTGGAAAATAGGATGATCTGGGTTGTCTTCCTGTTTATAGGTAGCTGGTTTACTCCAACATATTTCCACAACTAAGCCAGAGAAGGTGTGGTCAAGTACCACAAGATCATCAACGTATGCTAAGCAAACAATGTGAGGAGATTCAATCTTCAGGGGGCACGCCTTTAGCATGCTCGGACACTTAAGCAAATTGGGCAGGTGCAAGTTGATATGCAAGGGTGCCAAGCCCTACTTGACCCCTCTAAGGCTGATGACATGGCAGGACAAGTCATCTTCTCCATCCAACTTGACATGCACTGTGTTTTCTCCATGGAGTAACCTCAGCAAGTGTAGTATGCAGTCAAGAGCGCTGTAGGCCTCAAGTTTCAGCCAGAGCATTTATATACAAAGTGATTCAAAGGCCATCTGGAAGTTGACAAACAGTGCATAGAGCCGGGGATTGTTTTGAACCCTTGCATGTGCCTTCAACAAGTCCATTAGTCTAAAAACCCCAACGACTCAGACCATCTCTGAAGCTCATCCAATATAAATGACGTTAACAGTTTACCTGTAAACATCCAACATAAACAAGAGTCTATAGTTACTGGGTACTGCACAAACGCCTTTTTTGTATACAGGTCTTAGAATTGGCGTCTTCCAAGACAGAAGCATTTCACCAGGAGTCAATACCTTACCAAACAGATTTCCAGGATGCGTGCCCAAATTATTTCCAGGATGCATGCCCAAATCTTTGATTTGTGCTTGAGCACTATACTGGCTAGGCCATTTGGACCTGGAGACTTTGATACTTTCAATCTACCAATTTAATTCATATCTGTCCTTTATATTTTCATCTGTTAATTGGACCTAGGAGCCTTCTTTTGAAGGGGGTTTACTACTTTGCCATGGATGAAGTTGGCTTAAAGATGTTCACACCACTGTAACTCATTAACCAGTTTCAGTATCCTGTTATTTGTGTTCCCCTTGGCCTTGGGTCATGGGAATTTAGTACTGCTATGATTCTTTGCCAAACAGCACTTTTGTGTGAGGAGCACCATCACCGGAACCCAATTTCTGTATTTATTTGTAATACTGTTTATGATTACCAGTACATAACGGTCAACTCCACTATGTTTTGCAGTGCACATTTTTCATCACATACCTCTCTTTTTGTCCCATGTAGTTTTATCATAGAGTGTACTACTAACAGACTTGCATATAATGTGGTCAGATTTATGTACCACATTATATGGTCCTAGGAAAATCTGCACTATCTCTTTAACAGAACACTTGCCAGCTGTTACAGCCCTGATGAAAGTGGTCTCTACCACTGAAACCAGTCGGCTCATTAGAACACTGTATCTACATAACATGATGTGATATACCAGATTACAGTTTGATCTACCTCAAGACAGACAAGGACTGATCAAGGATCTTGACTGTGTACCCAACACACAGGGATATAGAGAAACATTCTCTATATTTTTAATATTAAGAAAAAGGACAAGAAAAAACTAAAAGAAGAAGAAAAAGAAATGGTCCGCAATGCACTAAATATTTCCACCTACCAGCAACAACATCAACTAGGTAACAGTGGGTCTTTTTAAGAACAATCTGCCCTCAAGGGAAATCTAATAAAGTCAAATTTGTTCCACGAACCAATAAAGCTCTGCAAAATCATTGCGTTTTAGGAAATTACTTCGAACAAAAACACCCAAATCCAAGTGTGAAAACATGATAACCAAGGGAAGATTTGGGTACTAGACCGCCCTTTAGATCCAGCATGTGGATACCTTTCTTTTTACCACGCCAACCAGTTCCTATTCCAAATTACATCATTTGTGATTTCGCTGGATTAATTTTCAAGTCATTGGTATCGACATCAACTTGTAGCGCATCCAGTTGGCGCTGTAGGCCTGTAGGTGTCTGGTCTAACAATACAATATTGTCGGCATAAAGTAATCTGCTGATAGATATGTCTGCGATCTTTGGCGGGAATGTTCGGATTTGTGAGAAGGCATCTTCCACATCTGAAACAAAGAGGTTAAAGAGCTTTGGGGATAATGGACACCCTTGTTTCAAGCCTATACTTGTCGGTATGGCCTCGGTAAGTAGGCCTGTCTTGTCCAGTCTGATTATTATAGATGTTTCCAAGTATAGGTTTTTGAGGTTTCCCAATATCAAACTTGGGCATCCCCATTCAGCCAGTTTTTTCCATAGCTTTTTCCTTCTGATTGTATCAAAGGCTTGAGAGAGATCTATAAATGCTAGGAACATGTGCTGGCTTCTGTTTCTCTAAACCATTGCCTTTAGGAGATTGATCAGGAACATTTTTAATGGGGTCAAAATCCCCTTAATGAAGCCTGCTTGCCACATATCTCTTTTACTGTCATTGGAACTCTACTCTGTTAGCGATTTCAGTAATGTCCCGGCAAACACCTTACCAGCCATGTTTAGCAAGGCTGCCGGACGGTAATTGTCTGGGTCCATTCTTGACTCCTTTTTAAATATAGGCACTATTACCGCCGATTTCCATGACCTCAGTACTTTTACTCAAGTCGTGATGTATACGAACAGGCGGAAGAGGAACTTTGCTCATTCCATGGATTTTGCTTCATCATTTTGTTTGTCAGCCTGTTCCGGCCAGGAGCTCTCGAGTTGTTTGACTTTGTAATGATGTCTTTGATCATTTTTAGATCTATGCCCAGTTGTTCTACTACATTTGGTGAGCCTTTTGTTCTTTGTGCGACTCCTTCCTCCTTTTCTTGAAACTTAGTGTAGTGATCGGTGCAAGTTTTTTCAGATGTTGGGTTTAAGGACAACGCCTCCTGAGGGGCATCCATCTCATTGAAAGTAGTCCAAATGGCTGCAGTATTTTCTGTTTTGATCTTATTCAGAATTTGCTGTGCATCTTGACTCAACATTGTTTTTTTTTATGTAGCTGTAGCCAGTTTTGATACTGTTGTTTCAACTTATGAATCCTCGTTGGATTTCCACTTTCCGCCTTGTACTTTAACGACCTAATAGGTTTTTCAGGATTTTTTTTTTTTTTTCTTTCCGTGATTTTGGCATCATAAATGTGTCGATGCTACACTGTTGTTTTTGTGTTTCCATTTTTAGTTTTCGTCATGTACTCTTGAAATGGAGGGATGTAGTTTATTGCTTGTTTATCGTCTTGGTTTTTTAATTCTCGTATCAAACACTTCAAGTTCCCGTTAAGTTTCCCACGTATTTCTCTCCTTTGTTTTTACACTGAGGATTGCAGGAGAGTTTTATCAGGATGTGATCACAAGTTGACTTTATTTTGACTTCCATTTGTTTCACAGTTTCGATCATGTTTTTAGACACACCTATATAATCTAAGATTTTACCACTCTTTGTTCCCTTCCATGTTACTTTACCAGGGATGTCGTCTTGCCTTATACCGTTCAGGATGATATCATCTCTGGATTGCAAAGTTTCTCTCCAGAGAATTCCTCTTTTTTCTTCTTTAGTTAGTTCTAGGTGGTCTTCTTCAATTTCCTGGTTTTGTGGATCCAAACAAGTGCAATTTAGGTTACCCAGGATAATGAAAAACGGGTCTTTCCAACTTCTCCTTTGCTCATCTACCAGTGTTGCTATGTCCTCAGTTAAATCTTTGTTTTTTTATACTGGATTCCAGTATACATTTATTATTATTAGTACGTGTAGTTTTCCTTCAGTAGCTCAACTGACACCATCTGTATATAAGGAGTCGGGTTATAGTTGCTTAACAATGTCCAATGGAGATCATTTTTGATGACTGTCAGGAGATCTGACATTGGTCTTCCCTTAGGGCCTTTAGTTGCTAGATTTAGCAAGATCCAATAACCGTCTAATAATTGAACCTCTTTTAGCTATGTTTCCTGTAAGAAAATGACTTAAAACCTGTTTACTGGAAGTCTGCCTTTTTGGAACAGGCGAGCGAAGCCTCTGGTGTTCCAACATGCAATAGACCACTCCAATTTTCCCTCCCTCTTTGTAGGGTTATTGATTATGGATTTTGTATGCCAGGGGCCTGCTAATGATTTTCACTTGACCTCATGGCCATCCTGATTTTGGTTTTGGTTTGTTTGGCCTGTTGTTTTTCTTTCTCTGGATGCTGTTGCCAAGAGCTCTATTGTCTCTTTGTTAGTTTGTTCCACTCCTCTTGATGTGTCCCTGCTGGTTCGTCGTTGTCTATCCTGTTTGTGAGACTCTTTGGTTTTTTCACACAGGTCAAATCCCATCAGCCTCAAGTGATGGGCTTCTTGCATCAGTAGTTGTTTGACTACATTTTAGATGGTATAGGTGGTTACTTTGTCTGTTCGAGTCTCATCTGGGAATTCAATGATTGCAAAGTCTTCCGAAGGCACTAGTCTTAATGCGGGGACATGATGTAGCAGCCTTACCACATTCAACCTATTTAATATAAGGCCATTGTTGTGGTACAAGATCCTTTCTAAACACAATCCCTGTCTGAACCAATCAGACTTGCTGGAATTATTTTCCATTGTATGGCTCTTTCTCATATACTTTTCCGATATGTTGTGTTTTTGATTTCTATCAGGTTTACGTTGCCCATCTGTGTTTTTTCCTGCAGACTCTGTGGGTAGCATTCCTTTTTTTCCTTTATTTTTTCTTCCAAATCTTTTGTTTTTCTTTCCCCACCATTTGGTGAGTCCTTTCTGTCTCGCAGTCTTTTTTGTGCATTCCTTGAGTTCTCCTTTATTGTCTCTTTCAACATCCATGTTAAGGTACCTTGACTGTACTAGCCTCTGTTGTCCTTTCCAGTGCACTCTAGATTGTCCTTTGATGTCATCTTTGATAGTCAGAAAGTTCCAACATCATTTTATCAGAGTTTCTTCTTCATTCCTGTCACCGTCACCTCCTGATTCTATCTCTCCCACTATTTTGTTTTCAGATGTACTGCCGTCGCTCTATGTGCGTTCTTTAGCTGAGACAGTGCAAGTGCAAAAATCCATTAGGTCTTCTTCCCAATGACTCTTCTTCTATCGATTCAAAGACTTTGTGTGTTTTGCTTTCAGCATTGTTAGGCACTTTTTGTCTATCTGTCCCTAGGTTTGGTTTGTTAGACCGCTTGGTGACGGTTGGTGGTTCCTGCGGGAGAGTTAGGTTTCTAATAAATGAAGGAATGATGTTTGTTTAGGGAGGTTCACTTGGTTCTTTAATATTTTAGGCGCACTGTCCTTAGTTGACTTTTTCTTAGGTCAAATTATCTTTGAGTTCCCTGTGTTAGTCCTCGGGCCCATCATGTTCGTATCTTGGCCCTTTCGTTTTTGTGTGAAAATTTGACATGTTTTTTGGTCAGTTTGTTCTGTGTCGGTTTTTGTGTTGTTTGCCGCTTGTTGTTTTTGTCCAGTATGGTTAGTCTGTTCCTCTCCTGCCCCCTCCAGGTCTGGTTTCAACCTACCTTGTGGTTCAAGATTGCTGTCTTGTGTTACCTCATCATCTATTGATAGTACTTCCAAACTTCTTTGGTCTTCATTTGTTGATGATCCTTTCAAAACTTGCTGGTCACTTTCCTTTCTGGGGCACTGTGTCTTATCTGTTTTTGCCTATGAAGTTATAGGGATATTGTCTTTGCTCTGTGTATTATTTCCTTTCCTGTAAATAATACACAGAGCAAAGACAACTGTAGGACCTCAATTGCTCTGGTTTCGCTACTCGATATATTTATTGCAGGATGTTCGATGTTCAATCATGTTTCTAAGGGCGTTGTTTCTAAGGGCGTTTTCCCCATCCCTTCAGACATTCGAGATATTCTCCTGTTTTTATTCTCTTGAATAATTGCCTCCAAAATACTATGAAGTCATTGCAGAGCTGTTAAAACCACCTACAAAGACATTTTGGTATGCACCATCGCCAACATGGTGGTATGGTCTTTTAATGTCTCCCCCATTGCCTCATACAGTTCCATAAATGGTGCCAACTTTGCTGACAGAGTGGATACCATTAAGAAATCGTTATCTGTAGTCTTGTTTGAATTGGACTCTTTCTGGGCTATATCTCCTTCTCTTTGTGTCCCGATAGTTGGTATAGCACCATCCTTTATTATATTGGGCCACCCACTCTGCTCTTCCCTTTTGTCACTTTCAATCTCTTTTTGTATGGTTCGTGTTCTTTTTGTTTTACCTAAGTTGTCACTGCTCCTCTGGTCATGGTTTTGATGTTTTCCCAAGTTCTCCTCATACCGTTCTTTGATAGAGTTTTCCATTCTCATTTCTAATAACAACTGATCTGCATCTCCCACCCCTGGGGGGACTTTTTTACTTTGTTCAAGGGATTCTTGTGCTTCACCCCACTTAGATCGATTGCCAGTAAAGAAAAATCAACGTCCATTCATTTCGTCCACTAGGGTTAATCATGGAGGTTTCCAAATATTTTTATCTTGTACTGCCCAGCTTTTTGTGTTCATTTTTTACTTTAAACCGCCTCTTCCTCACAAATTAGCAGTTCATGCAGTTTTTTTCATCTTGAGGCCTAAGTCATAACTGTTTGTTACTGTATGCCCAACTGCCTGTACAGTTTCATCTGCCAGCCTCATTCTTTTATCATAGTGCCCTTTCTGCACTTAAACGCTACCTCTTCTACCTCATATTCTGCTGGTTCACCAGCGGATGAGATCTCAGTTATATTGTGTTCCTAGTTGTCGATATCCTTCTTTCTTTTGATAACTGACCCAATCCTCGTTGTTTCCAATGTTACTGGCCCAGCAGGTGGACCCTGAAGGTTCCTATCTTGATCCCGTATGATTTACTTCTGATTGTTACAGTCTGGTTGAGGATTCGGCTGGTAACCGGGCCCATCATCCCTCCCAGTCTTGTCTACAGTTCCTTTTTCATTGTGGTTCAGAGCATGCAGGAGGTCGCTTCCACTTACTCCGTCTCTTCCAACTTCTTCGGGTAGTCTCTCACTAAAATCTCTGATGGATTAAGCGTGGTTAATATGTCGATGTCCTTTGCTGTGCTGTCTCCGATTCCGTACTCTAATATTAAATGGACAGACAGCGTTTGCTTCTCCTAGTTCTGTATTCAGCCATTACTCCCTGGTGTTAGCCTCCACAAATCCCAAGGGTGTGGAGCACCGGCCTCTTTCCCCCCAGTTTGTAGGTAGTGGCTCCATCAGCACAAATGTTATGGTTGGGCTTTCGAAGGGATACGGGCTCTTGTGCATGTTACATGTGTGCAGCATTGTATTGCGATTGAAATTGCGATTTCCAATTTTCGTCAACACACCTCACGCCTCCTGTTACCACTCTACTAGCACTCTGCCAAGCTTTGCTTAATTAGAGGGTCTTGACAGCGAGCATAGCTGGAGGCCGAGTGTTGCTGGTAGAAAGAGAAAGGAGACTGAGTCTCTGCGCGTTGGCCCGTTTCACAAGCAATGTCCCAACGATATCCAGGCAATATTCAAACAAATGCTCCAGCAAACAGTGTGGCTGATCCCGCCACACCAGACACTCTGCTAGCACTGACTTTAATGGGACCATTTTTTAAATGAAAAGTCATTGTTGCATTTGTATATATACAATGTTTTGGGTATGCACAGATTTACTGTGAGTGTTTTATAGTACATTTACTGGTATTGATGTTGTTTTTGTACTGTGCTCGTGTTTGATAGATTATATCTGAATAAACTAAATCAATTAATGAAGCAACTTTAAACATATTCAATTGACCAGATTAATTAAAGGACGACTATTAAAATAAAGCACTGGAACAAACCATCTTTGGAACTCAAAAAGAAAGAAGTGTCGATATTATATAAAACTACTGTGAAACTCTCCAATCAAACTGTTGATTTTCTTAAATAGAGACTGAAAGTATGAATTCCTACACATTTGAAAAAAAAACACATTGCATTATACATTTTTATTTTATTTCACACCAAAAAAAGAAAGTTTGCAACATCTGAACATATCTGCATGTGGTTCACATTTATAGATATATATATATTCTACTTATGGTCTATTGCTGACATGTTCTGTAAATAATCTGGACAGGTCGAGTAATATGCTATCTGAGATCTTTCAACATAAAATAAGGAATGCTGAATGTCTCATATGAAACATGATACATGCTTGGTTAATATGGAGCACACATAATGATGATATGCATTAGTAAATTAACACTTGGTGCAGTGGATGCTGTTTGGACATGTCTGAGATAATTACATTGATATATGGCGCAAGCAACGTATAATAAAGAATGACATGGATAGAGTGCCCAGTATCTGTAACAGGCGAACAGTGAGCAGAAATATTAACCTAACCAGGAGCTGACACATTTGAATAATTCATGTCCTTGGTGCCAAATAACAAAGTATGTAATGGGCCCATGATTATATTTCATGTGGTTGCAACACCACACGAACAGACAACATGGTTGGGGTTTCATCGGTCCTTACATTTAGCAACTTTTGCCAGCCTTTATCTTTTCAGGGTGGGGGGTTGGTCAAGGTTATGCTTAATATTACAGTCCCATGAGCCTTTGGGTAGATTTCTTTATTCCTGCATGCAGATTATGGGGATGGACCAAGTGGTCACAAACTGTTCTGAGTGAGCAAGGTCAAATCAGTAGGCAGTTTGTCAGCTCACATAGTTTAATAAACCATTTACAAATGAATTGTTGATTGAACATTTACAGTATTGTTACACAAGTGAATCATTTTAAAACTCGCCTGTAATTTAGTATCCAAAGACAAACAATTATATGAAGATCAGATTAGGTTTGTGCTTTGTAGCAGTAAACATAGTAATCATACTGGAAAAATAATGAACGATTTGACAGCAAAAGAAGCAGTTGGTGGCATCTAAAACACAAGAAATGATGGTTTCTCCTTTAAAGGCTGCTGATATTACGGCTATTTATATGTGTCATAAAGGCAACAACTGAGCGCTAAAGGCAAACTGCTAATCACGCTTTCAGTAGAGTGGGGCTCAGCAGCATGATTCCAAGAGCCACTTTGTCCTGATCTCGTCCATGACCATTGGCTTATCTACGGATTAAAAACAATTTAAAGTGCGTTTGTGGAAGAAGCCTTTTGGAATGCACTTTGTGAGGCCCTCTTCAAGCACTTTCCTTGGTGTCTTTGTTTGATTGATTGTTGATGTGATTAATACTGTCAGCAGGGGGGGATGGGCTACGCATGCCTCTTGAGCCCAGAATATATGTTGCCTCCGTATCGTCAGTTGGGTCACCTGGGCCTCTGGTCTTCAGTAGCTGGAAAGCTTCATTTTTCTCCCAGCAAGTGTCCTTTCTGTTCTTTATGAATGTTTTTAATTCTGCTGTCTTGCTGTCTTCACTTCTTTGTAAAGGGCTGTGAGTCCTCAGAAGTATAATAACCAACAGAGTGGCTGTTTCAAACCGCCCTCTATTGAAAAATGGTTGCTGCTCTCTATTTTCAGCAGTTGACAGGGTGCCGTCTTTCCAAAGTGGTTGCTGGAAGCTCGATGGTCTGCTGTTCAAGATGGCAGAAGTGACTCTGACTGATCTCCCAGTCCACCTTAGTTACGCTCACATCCTCCTCAAGAAGGTTGCAATAACTAAACTAAACTCTTTCTCTAATCATCCCCTGTAGTACAGGCTCCAGCAAGTTGTTAATGGCTCAGCTTATACCTTCGCACTTCCCCTTCACACTTAGATGAGCTGTAATGGTCACCTAGTAAAACAGTGCCTTCCTGGCTGCAGAGCACTAGGGGGCTAAGGCTGGTTAAAACATCGTTACAATTGTTGACTGTAGGTCCCCAAAACGCACACAACCGAATCTCCGAACAAAGGCATTTAGGGTTTAGTATTTGTAAGTTTTACAAGCAAGTGTGGCCACGCCTTACATTTTGCCAATATTTCTTCAGCAATAGGCTGTCATATATTTATGAACTCTAGCCATCCACATATTTGGGTAGCTGTACTAAGGCACCAGTTATGGCATAATATAACAATGCCAGTTTTAACACGAGATTTTGTTTTGAAAGTAAACTCTGTTCTGCCTAGGCATCGTTTGGGGACTATTGGTCATCTGGTTAGCATCATACTGTCTCTATCTATAAAGTGTGTCGTGTCAATTGACGATCATATAATGCCCCTGGGATTTTAGAGAAAAGTACATGGGAAGTCCCTGCTTCTTGTAACTTTATTTCTGAGAGGAACCCATCTCACCAGTTGTGGGTTTGATATTTGATTATGAACAGCAGAAGATTTGCATGTATATGAGAATACATGGATGTTAGCCCATCAATACACAGACCACGGACCAGAAAACCCATCCAGGTACAAGCTACTGACACCAGTATTTAGCCACACAGTGTACAACGAATGTGAGTGTTTCTCACAACGAAATCTATTTAGCTAGGACTCCTAATGTTCACGAAACACAGAAAGCTCACATAACAAATAGGAAGCATCACAGTGACTGGACCCAACATGGGATGTAGTGTGCTGTGCAAGACAAGGAGTAGTTAACTCCACTCAATTTATGCATGTGCTTCTCTTATATTTGACCAAGCAAGTAAAACTTTTTGTTTACTTTGGAATATAAACACCATCTATGCACGGCTTTTTCCTGTCTGCTATTCCCCACCAACGTCAGTTTTCACAAGACCATAGAGCTCATGAATTTATTGAATTGACAATGCTTCTTTTGCATCAGCATATCGGAGAATGACTAGCTGTGATGTTCTCTGCATCCTGCTAGTCTACACTAACTACAAAACACTGTATGTGAACAATATAAACCGCCTCACAAGTAAACAGGAAAAGGATGAATCTCATGCAATTATTTCTGAGCGTTTTCAAAATGGAGGTTATCACTGGATCGTCATAGTAACATGTCAAAGGCAACATTATCCATCGGTTTTATTTCCCCATCAGTTCTCACTTGACATGTGAACATTTGCTAATGTATGTCATACGTTAAAAGCTACATGGTGTCAAAAAAGCTAAATGCGATATTCAATACAGATGTTCTACAATGACTCGGTTGTCGTGAGATCAAACATTGCACAAAGAGTTTAATTCTGTTAGGACACAAGATTATTTCTGAATATAGAAGTACATATTTTCCCAAATAAATACCGGTCTGTATCATTCCAAGATTGCAGTAGTACGGATGTTTGACATGTGATACGATGGCTTTTTTTATTAATGAAATCATGAGTGAAATAAAACAGGTGTTTTATTTTTGTTTCCCTTTTTAAGGTGGGGGATGTTAAAGACGGTGTACGTGTCCAAAACGTTAAAATTTACAGACCGATTAATGAAATTAATGTGCGCAGAGGTGCCAAAACGTGCGAATCGCAGTGCAAGTGCGAAAATCGCAGGGAAATCAGCGCACATCGATTCATGGAAGTCCGTGCGCGAGAAAAATATTGGATGTGCGTCCAACGGCTTGCGCCACGGCCACAGCGAAATCGCACATAGCGCGGCGCACATAACAAAAGTAGGTGGAACACAGGGCGTAACACTCGGAATGGGGAACAATGCGTGAAAATATGGGCATCACGGGGGAAGTACAGGAGGCAAGTGCGCAGAACGCCCACACGCTCGCCTACAACTCGTATTCATGGAATCGAATAGAGCAAACCAGCGCACGGTCAAAGACGCGCACATGGCCAAACAAGTCCGCCACAAGAAAGCAGGCGGTAGCGTCCCTGCGCCTGAAATAAATGTGCACCAAAATGTGCCCTTACAAAAAGCACCTATATACAGCTATGATGAATGATCCATACTGTGGCCCTCTATGAGGTGCAAAGGGGTACCGACAAACACGGACACCCGCTGTGTGAAAAATAGCGGGTGCGTGTATTTCGGGGTGAGCGTGAAGTTTCACAAGCGATTTCAGCAGGGTACATGTATTCCAAGGTGCGCGGGAAGTTTCACACGCGATTTCAGCAGGGTACGCGTACTCCGGGTGCGCAGGAAATTCCACATGCGGATCCAGCAGGCTACGTGTATTTTTCGGGGGTGCCGGGGAGATCTTCACGTGAATTGGCTGTGTGGGTCCTCCCAGCTGTTCCCTCTACACCCTCCACGGCCCCTGCAGGCAGCCCACACCACAGGGGACTACCCTGCACCCCTGCACATGCCCCGCAGGCAGGCAGCCATTCCACCATGGCCATGCCCCCCAGCCAACCCACATGTCACCTTGCACTACTGCCCACCAACGCATGTCTCCCAGCACCCCAACCCCCCAGCATCCAGGGGCACCCTCCAGCAGGCCCCCACTCATGTCTCCCACCCCCCGACCCCCAGCATCCAGGGGCACCCACCACCAGGCCCCCACTCATGTCTCCCTGCACCCCCACCCCCCAGCATCCAGGGGCACCCTCCACCAGGCCCCCACTCAGGTCTCCCAGCACCCCCACCCCCCAACATCCAGGGGCACCCTCCACCAGGCCCCCACTCATGTCTCCCTGCACCCCCACCCCCCAGCATCCAGGGGCACCCTCCACCAGGCCCCCACTCATGTCTCCCAGCACCCCCACCCCCCAGCATCCAGGGGCACCCTCCACCAGGCCCCCACTCATGTCTCCCAGCACCCCCAACCCCCAGCATCCAGGGGCACCCTCCACCAGGTCCCCACTTATGTCGCCCTGCACCACCACCCCCCAGCAGTCAGGGGCACCCTCCACCAGGCCCCCACTCATGTCTCCCACCCCCCTACCCCCCAGCAGTCAGGGGCACCCGCCACCAGGCCCCCACTCATGTCTCCCACCCCCCACCCCCAGCAGTCAGGGGCACCCTCCATCAGGCCCCCACTCATGTCTCCCACCATGCCACCCCCCAGCAGTCAGGGGAACCCTCCACCAGGCCCCTGCTCATGTCTCCCAGCACCCCCACCCCCCAGCATCCAGGGGCACCCTCCACCAGGCCCCCACTCATGTCTCCCACCACCCCCACCCCCCAGCATCCAGGGGCACCCTCCACCAGGCCCCACTCATGTCTCCCACCACCCCCACCCCCCAGCATCCAGGGGCACCCTCCACCAGGCCCCCACTCATGTCGCCCTGCACCACCCAGCAGTCAGGGGCACCCTCCACCAGGCCCCCACTCATGTCTCCCACCCCACACCCCCAGCAGTCAGGGGCACCCTCCACCAGGCCCCCACTTCATGTCCCCCTGCACCACCACCCCCCAGCATCCAGGGGCACCCTCCACCAGGCCCCCACTCATGTCCCCCTGCACCCCCACCCCCCAGCATCCAGGGGCACCCTCCACCAGGTCCCCACTCATGTCTCCCAGCACCCCCACCCCCCAGCATCAAGGGGCACCCTCCACCAGGCCCCCACTCAAGTCTCCCTGCACCCCCACACCCCCAGCATCCAGGGGCACCCTCCACCAGGCCCCACTCATGTCCAACTCATGTCCCCCTGCACCCCAACCCCCCAGAAGTCAGGGGCACCCTCCACCAGGCCCCCACTCATGTCTCCCAGCACCCCCACCCCCCAGCATCCAGGGCACCCTCCACCAGGCCCCACTCATATCCAACTCATGTCCCCCTGCACCCCCACCCCCCAGTAGTCAGGGGCAACCTTCACCAGGCCCCCACTCATGTCCCCCTGCACCACCACCCCCCAGCAGTCAGGGGCACCCTCCACCAGGCCCCCACTCATGTCGCCCACCCCCCACCCCCCAGCAGTCAGGGGCACCCTCCACCAGGCCCCCACTCATGTCTCACACCCCCCCACCCACCAGCAGTCAGGGGCACCCTCCACCAGGCCCCCACTCATGTCGCCCACCCCCCACCCCCGGCAGTCAGGAGCACCCTCCACCAGGCCCCCACTCATGTCTCACACCCCCCCACCCACCAGCAGTCAGGTGCACCCTCCACCAGGCCCTCACCCATGTCTCCAACCCCCCCACCCCCCAGCAGTCAGGGGCACCCTCCACCAGGCCCCCACTCATGTCTCACCCCCCCACCCCCAGCAGTCAGGGGCACCCTCCACCAGGCCCCCATTTCATGTCCCCCTGCACCACCACCCCCCAGCATCCAGGGGCACCCTCCACCAGGCCCCCACTCATGTCCTCCTGCACCCCCACCCCCCAGCATCCAGGGGCACCGTCCACCAGGCCCCCACTCATGTCTCCCAGCACCCCCACCCCCCAGCATCCAGGGGCACCCTCCACCAGGCCCCCATTCATGTTAACCTGCACCTCCACTCCCCAGAATCCAGGGGCACCCTCCACCAGGCCCCACTCATGTCCAACTCATGTCCCCCTGCACTCCCACCCCCCAGCAGTCAGGGGCACCCTCCACCAGGCCCCCACTCATGTCTCCCACCCCCCACCCCCCAGCAGTCAGGGGCACCCTCCACCAGGCCCCCACTCATGTCTCACACCCCCCCACCCACCAGCAGTCAGGGGCACCCTCCACCAGGCCCCCACTCATGTCTCACCCCCCCCACCCACCAGCAGTCAGGGGCACCCTCCACCAGGCCCCCACCCATGTCTCCAACCCCCCCACCCCCCAGCAGTCAGGGGCACCCTCCACCAGGCCCCCACTCATGTCTCCCACCCCCCCACCCCCCAGCAGTCAGGGGCACCCTCCACCAGGCCCCCACCCATGTCTCCAACCCCCCAGCAGTCAGGGGCACCCTCCACCAGGCCCCCACTCATGTCTCACCCCCCCACCCCCAGCAGTCAGGGGCACCCTCCACCAGGCCCCCATTTCATGTCCCCCTCCACCACCACCCCCCAGCATCCAGGGGCACCCTCCACCAGGCCCCCATTCATGTCATCCTGCACCCCCACTCCCCAGAATCCAGGGGCACCCTCCACCAGGCCCCACTCATGTCCAACTCATGTCCCCCTGCACTCCCACCCCCCAGCAGTCAGGGGCACCCTCCACCAGGCCCCCACTCATGTCTCCCACCCCCTCCACCCCCCAGCAGTCAGGGGCACCCTCCACCAGGCCCCCACTCATGTCTCCCAGGACCCCCACCCCACAGCATCCAGGGGCACCCTCCACCAAGCCCCCACTCATGTCTCCCAGCACCCCCACTCCCCAGCATCCAGGGGCACCCTCCACCAGGCCCCACTCATGTCCAACTCATGTCCCCCTGCACCCCCACTCCCCAGCAGTCAGGGGCACCCTCCACCAGGCCCCCACTCATGTCCCCCTGCACCCCCACCCCCCAGCAGTCAGGGGCACCCTCCACCAGGCCCCCACTCATGTCTCCACCCCCCCTACCCCCCAGCAGTCAGGGGCACCCTCCACCAGGCCCCCACTCCTGTCTCCCACCCCCCACCCCCAAGCAGTCAGGGGTACCCTCCACCAGGCCCCCACTCATGCCTAACACCCCCCCACCCCAATCAGTCAGGGGCACCCTCCACCAGGCCCCCACTCATGTCTCCCCCCCACCCCCCAGCAGTCAGGGGCACCCTCCACCAGGCCCCCACTCATGTCTCCCACCCCCCCACCCCCCAGCAGTCAGGGGCACCCTCCACCAGGCCCCCACTTCATGTCCCCCTGCACCACCACCCCCCAGCATCCAGGGGCACCCTCCACCAGGCCCCCACTCATGTCTCCCAACCCCTCCACCCCCCAGCAGTCAGGGGCACCCTCCACCAGGCCCCCACTCATGTCTCCCAGCACTCCCACCCCCCAGCATCCAGGGGCACCCTCCACCAGGCCCCCACTCATGTCTCCCAGCACCCTCACCCCCCAGCATCCAGGGGCACCCTCCACCAGGCCCCACTCATGTCCAACTCATGTCCCCCTGCACTCCCACCCCCCAGCAGTCAGGGGCACCCTCCACCAGGCCCCCACTCATGTCCCCCTGCACCACCACCCCCCAGCAGTCAGGGGCTCCCTCCACCAGGTCCCCACTCATGTCTCCCACCCCCCAGCAGTCAGGGGCACCCTCCACCAGGCACCCACTCATGTCTCCCACCCCCCCACCCCCATCAGTCAGGGGCACCCTCCACCAGGCCCCCACTCATGTCTCCCAGCGCCCCCACCCCCCAGCATCCAGGGGCACCCTCCACCAGGCCCCGACTCATGTCACCCAGCACCCCCACCCCCCAGCATCCAGGGGCACCCTCCACCAGGCCCCACTCATGCCCAACTCATGTCCCCCTGCACCCCCACCCCCCAGCAGTCAGGGGCACCCTCCACCAGGCCCCCACTCATGTCCCCCTGCACCACCACCCCCCAGCAGTCAGGGGCACCCTCCACCAGGCCCCCACTCATGTCTCCCACCCCTCCACCCCCCAGCAGTCAGGGGCACCCTCCACCAGGCCCCCACTCATGTCTCTCCCCACCCCCCAGCAGTGCGATTTGCCTGGGTACGTGTATTTCAGGGGTGCGCGGGTAGTCTTACAGGCAATTTCATCAGGGTATGTGTATTATGGGTCCGTGTGAACTTCCACACGCGATTTCACCAGGGTACATGTATTACGGGGTTTGCGTGAACTTCCACACGCCATATCAGCAGGGTACATGTATTGCGGGGTTCGCATGAACTTCCACACGTGATATCAGCAGGGTAAGTGTATTACGGGTTCGCGTGAACTTCCACACGCAACTGGGCCTGGGAGAGCGTGTTACGTGTATTCCTGGGGTGGGCGGGAAGATTTACACGGTCGCCTACAATGCGCCAAAAAAAATGGTCCAATCCGGAAACACGTACGCCAGCATGAAGCAGGCACACGTCCCGCGCAGCATAAAAGTGTGTGCAAACAACAAACAAGCTCAGACGCCAGGATGAATATACCGTTCCTAGCAGCAGTGGCCGTGGGATACCGCAGGAGGAGGATAGTCAGGGCCAGAATCTTCACACCCAGAACCAGCCTTTTTGGTATGCCTGATGACCAGGTGTATGGCAGGTCCAGGTTTCCACCTCACATAATACTCGACCTGGTCAGTGAGTGGGAGGATGACCTCACATCACCCACCCTGTGCTCCCAAGCACTGAGCCCCCTGGAGAAGGCCCTCAATGTACTGCACTTCTTGGCTACCGGATTATTTCAGCGGACAAGTGCCATAGTGGGGGGGGTGTCACAGGCCACGCAGTCACGGTGCCTACACCAGGTGTTGGCCATCATCACTGCACGCCCATCAGTCCGCAGGCACATATACCTGCCCAGAACACCTGCAGAAAGGCAGGCTGTCAGCCAGGATTTCTACAGGGTGGCACAATTCCCCAAAGTGCTAGGTGCCATTGATTGCACCCATGTGGCTCTACGTCCCCCCAGGGCATCTGAGCACATCTATAGAAACCGCAAGCACTGGCATTTCATCAACGTCCAGGTAGTATGTGATGCCAAGGGAATCACCACCTCAGTATATGCCAACTATCCAGGGTCCACCCACGACAGCTTCATTTACAGGATGTCAACCCTAAACCGGGACATGGAAGCTGGGCGGCATGACGATGTATGGCTGCTTGGTGAGTATAAATTCCACAACACACGCATGCATGACAGATACAGAGTAATGTCACTACCCCACTAATGATCCCCATCACTACCTCCCCAGGGGATAGTGCCTACCCTTTGAGCACCCACATGATGACGCCAATTCGGAACCCCATCACGCCTCCCGAGGTAAGATACAACACAGCCCATATTGCAACCCGGGGCATAGTGGAGCACATATTCGGAGTGCTCAAGTCACGCTTTCGCTCCCTTGACTGTTCTGGCGGGCAGCTGTTATACGCTCCCCCAGAAGTGTGCAGGATCATAGTGGCAGCATGTGTCCTGCACAATGTTGCAACACGCCGGGGCCTGGCTGTGGACATGGTGGTGCCCCCACATCCCCAACCACATGCACGCCCTCTGCGCATGGTAGGGGAAAGGGCACGGGGTGAGGCAGCCCGTACGCAGCTGGTGGCTAACTACTTCACATAGAATTCACACCCCTGTGGAGTGCACACATTCCTGGCACATACAATCTGACAATCAATGATGAATCAATCTGACAATTCTGATGAATTAAGGGACAGTCAACTGTCAGAACCATAGCAGCCTGAGATTGTTCATCTGGAAGTGTCACAATGTGTGCATCCCTACCTACACAAACACCACCAATGCAGTGTCATCAAAATACACACTTCTATGCAGCAAAAATGAATACCCACTTGCAAAATACAACATGAGAACAGTGTCTAGTCTCCCAACCCCTCCCCGGCACCGCCACACAACACACCATGGCATGTCATGCTGTGTGAGAGCAAACAAATCAATCCCCACAACATGACACAAGTGTCACAAAGTACAGTGTCTCTAATGGAAACTGGCCACACATGAAATGCTCACAGTAATGCAGGACCAACAACACACATTACCAAATATTTACCAATAATACTAATCACCTTCACAACCTCCAACTTACCATAAACATGACAGTACAGACTTAAAAAAATGGTAGTCTCACTACCTGATAATGCCAGCACTTCGAACACTTCCAACTGTACAGTGTTAGCGCCACGCAAAAGTGTATGTGCACTGCTTACAACATGGACTCCATTTCCAAAGTAGACCGCCTTGTGAAGACATGAGAAATGGACCTGCAAATTAGGAGGATGAGATGGATGCAGAGGCACATATCAATACACCATGCAGTGTACAATACAACAACAATATGCACTAGGAATGTACACACAGTATTCACTACAGACTGCCCACACATCAAATGGGAGTCCAACGTCACTGTGTAAGTCAATGTCACTTGGGCACAGCCTTTGCAAGCCCATGGTAACGGGAAGCAGGAGGGGTGTGTGTCACACAAACTCAAGCATCTAACCCAAATTCAGGACAAGCCTGCATGTGCCCAGCCACAATACAGCGTATTCCCACGGGAGCCACACAAGGCAACACACTGTCAAAAAAATCAAAAATCAAAAATCAAAAATCAAAAATCAAAAATGGCCATGAATGGGCCAGGGGGGTGGGGGAGGCCACCCAGGAGGTCCGAGGACAGGGTGCACACCAAAACCCACCTGTGTGGATCTTGCAACAAAAAAAAAACACCTCCATGGGCTCATGGCCTACACGGCTACCCTATTGTGAGAGATTTGCTGCTGTCACTCTCCTCACCCTCTGCAGCTGCATCAGGAGGTGGTGGCACTATGGGAGGCAGCCCACACAAAGCCCTAGTCTGGTCCTCCATGGCAGCAAGCATGCGGGTGTGGAAGGTCTGGTTCTGGAGGATAATCGTGCGGAGGTCCCCATGCAACAACTCACGGGATGCCCGGACCTCCTCCCTAGTTGCCTGCATCTCAGCTGAGAGCATACGTGTGAGCCGCTCCAGCTGCTGTTCTGTACTCGTGTCATTTGAAGCCTCAAGCTCAACAAGAGTCACCCTGAGCTGACGGAGTTCCACCCTCAGGGCTTCCCTGTGGCCCTGGGACTCAATAGAAATGGATTTTCGCAGAGTCTCCAGTGCCGCCCGTCTGTCCCTGTTGGACGCCAACATGTCCTCCCTGTGTGACTGGCAAATGGAGTCTGTTGCCTGCTGTAGTTGTTCCATTAGCCTTTCTTGGGGGACAATGGAAGTAGCCACCCTATCCATGGCCTGAGCCATCATCTCAGATGATGCTGCCTGTTGGTTTGCCATACCGTATATGGATTGCTCCCATGTGGTATTGCCAGGTGGCGTACGGCCACTGCGTCGGCGGGCACCACACCTGTCTGTGGCAAGG
This sequence comes from Ambystoma mexicanum, assembly GCF_040938575.1. Classification (NCBI taxonomy): domain Eukaryota; kingdom Metazoa; phylum Chordata; class Amphibia; order Caudata; family Ambystomatidae; genus Ambystoma; species Ambystoma mexicanum. The sequence goes on along the minus strand of NC_090930.1, from coordinate 1,243,037,825 downwards.
CGAACTGCGCCTTGCTGTGTCGGCACTGCCTGAGGCTGCAGGACTGCATTCCCCCTCTGATCTGCTGGCCCAGGAACATGATCAGATGTTGCGGAGTGTGACCCTGCATCCGTAACCACCAAAGGCGGACCTACCAACACTGACATCCCCATTGAGGGTTCTACCCCTGGAGCAGGTGGGTTGGACAGTACATAATCCCTCCCAGAAACACTTACCTGCGACCGCACATAGGTCTCATCATCCGAATCGACACCTGAATAGAGCTCGGGGGAGGTGCACCCAGAGACACCCCTTGAGATAATGGTCTGCAGCAAGTGTGGGTTCTCACCCACCAGCACAACACGTCCCTCATTGGTGCCCGGTCGGGCCTGAGACCCCTCCTGGGTCTGCACCATCTCCACAACCCCAGCAGTATCAAGTGCGTCATCCCCTGCAAAGACATGAAAGAAAAGAAATGGGAACAGGCATTAGCACCATGGCACACAATTAGGGCTGAGAAGCAACAGAAACAGTACTTCATTGACACATGTCCCACATGACTATAACCCCCCCATGCATGCACCGTCACTGCGTATGAAGGGGAGGCAAATGGCACACATTGATGACACCAAGATGGAAGACCAACACATTTGCTACATGCTGGCTAGAAGTGCCATCACACATTGGCCTGTGATTGGCAATACTGTGTGTACATTTCACGTGTGAAACTTCCCGCGCACCCCTGAAATACACGTACCCTGCTGAATTTGCATGTGATACTTCCCGCGCGCCCCTGGAATACACGTACCCAGGACAATCGCGTGTGGAACTTCCTGTGCACCCCTGAAATACACGTACCCTGCTGAATTTGTGTGTGAAACTTCCCACACACCCCTGAAATACACGTGCCCTGATGGAATCGCGTGTGAAACTTCACGCGCACCCCTGAAAGACACGTACCCTGCTGGATTCACGTGTGAAATTTCACACGTACCCCTGAAATACACGTGCCCTGATGGAATCGCGTGTGAAACTTCCCGCGCACCCCTGAAATACACGTACCCTGCTGAATTTGCGTGTGATACTTCCCACGCACCCCTGCAATACACGTACCCAGGACAATCGCATGTGGAACTTCCCGCGCACCCCTGAAATACACGTACCCTGCTAAATTCACGTGTGAAACTTCCCGCGCACCCCTGAAATATACGTGCCCTGATGGAATCGCTTGTGAAACTTCACGCGCACCCCTGAAATACACGTACCCAGGACAATCGCTTGTGAAACTTCACGCGCACCCCTGAAATACACGTTCCCCACTTGGCGTTTGCTGTTTGGCAACCCTGTGAACTGGTCCAGGGTTAGCGCAGACATTTGCGATGAATTGGGGATTTTGATGGCTTTTCCTTGCGCGAGGGCGTTCTTGGGGGTGTAACTGGCGCTGCTGCAGGGTCGCTGCGCCACTCTGTGCCACGGCTGGTTTTGGAGGCTCAAATCCATGAATACGCTGTGCGATGAAATGGATTTTATCGCACGCGGCTGGCGCAGTGTATCGCACAGGGACACTGTGCGCCAGCCGCGTGCGCCACTTTTGTGCGAAATTCTATGAATTACCCTGTTAAGCTGCTTCCCTCCCCCAAAAACCTGATGAAACAGTCAATGGGTCACATACTACCGATCACACACGGGAAAGACGGGATTACAACAACACAGAATATGTGGGGAGAACTTGTGCTTCCACAAGTAAGGAGAAAAGACAACACCATGTCTGTAAACTTCCTCTAATCCCAGCCGTCGTCATACCCAATCAGTTTTCCTCCTTTACCTAGTCCACCAGCTAACTAGGTAAACTGGAGTCTGGTGGGTGCTCTCCAGACAGCCCACCTCTCTCAGTAAATAGAGCCACAGTCTTGTCTCTTATGTCTATTGGTTTTAATCCCATCATCTGGAGATCCATAAACATCCATGACAGGGTTTTGGGGTTCATAAACGCATAACATGGATAATAATGAGGGCATTGCTGTATCAGGTTTGCACTCCACTTCCAGTCACAATCAAGCATAAAAAGCACTCGAGAACATTTTGAAGAGAGCTTTATTGCACGGCCTGTGCAACAACGCAGAAGGTTTGGGGGGTGTGTGTGCTTCTGTTGAAAATGGCGATCTTTTATTCTCTCATTTTCCCCTTTTCTCTTGTGTATAGTTAGAGGGATCTAGGGGTTGCAGCTGGTTTATACCTCTGGGTATTCATGCAGGTTGATACTTGGCTGTGAAGGAATCTCTCTCCTCTCAGTAGAGCTCTACACATTTAATTGTTTGACTGAACAGAATGCATGGTGGGGATGTTAGCATGTGGACACAGGTGGCTATATTCAGAAGGATTTGCACTATATATAATCGTGTGATGCCCATGTGTACCTCAGATTTGATCCTCCCCATTATATCAGATCCATAAAGCCTAATGGAAGAGCAAATCTGACGGTGCATGGATCACCTCTGAGATGTCTTGGATCTCATCTTTGTAAAGCAAATGAGCACACCTAATGGATAACTTTCATCCTGTGTCTCTGCTTCTGCACTACTCTGAAGTGGTCAAAAGGCATGTGTTCAACCATCTAACACATTTCTTAGACATCCACCAAAAAGCAGGTTTCCACTCCTGTCACTCCACAGAAACTGTGCTCATGAATGTGTCCATCGTCATTGCCTCTGCTAAGCTCTCCGAAATATCCTCTATCCTAATTCTCCTTGACCGGTCTGCTGACTTTGACACTGTCAATCGCTCTGATCTCCTTAATAGTCTCTTTCTACTTGGGATTCACAATCAAGCCCATGTCTGGATTGACTCCTACATTGCACCTTGTAAATTCTCGGTCTCCTGGAGCAACAACAACTCTCACCTCACTCTTCTAACACTTGGTGTTCCACAAGGCTCTGTCTTGGGTCCGCCCCTCTTTACATTCTACACCTTTGCTCTTGGGGCACCAATCTCCTCCTTTGGGTTCTAGTACAAACTCTTTGTGAACAACACCCAACTCTTCTTCTCTATTCCTGACCTCTCCTCAGATCTCGATATTAAAATGTCCAACTCTTTCATTGCCATTACATATTGGATGGCTTCACACTCACTGATGTTAAGCACTACCAAAACAGAGGTGATCTTTTTTCCCTGCCAAAAGCTCTATCTCATCTATTCTTATTCCTATCTATTTCCCACCGGACACTCTCCCCTACTCTTCTTTAGCTGGAAACCTCAGTGACATCTATGACCCTTCTCACACCTTCTGTAATTTCATCTCCAAAACTGGAACAGCCGCTCACCTCAACCTCCTAAATATCAGGAAATATCAGTTGATAAACAAATTGCAGAAGCTTCACTGCCCACCAGCTCTAGTAACTTTGATTACGCTCCTCCATTCAAACACCACGATGCAAGTGCAGCTAACCTTAGATGGCCAAATGTCAACTACTTTTTCTACATATAGATATCTAAAGCAGGGCTGTTAATTAGTGGCCTTCCTTTTTAACATATTCATTCTAGACATGGGCAACAGCTTTGTCAATATCAATTCTGATGCCCCAAAACTAGATTCTCAACAAATTCTGTGGTTGTTATACGCGGATGATCTCATACTTTTATCCAAAACCCAGCGATTGTTAGATGGCATGGGCTTGTATGCCCAAGCGAATCATTTGGTTATTAACTTAGATAAAACACACATTATGGAGTGTGTTAGACCAAGACGGTGTAAGCTCCCATTTGCCTGGCATCTCCAAAAAATTAAGTTGTTAATCACATCTAGTTTTAAAGGTTTGGGAGTCAACATAACTGATGACTCTTATGATAAGTATTTTCCACCTATTTAGATTGCAAAGCATCTACTTCTATTTCTCAAGCCAAAGCTTTTCTTTACAAATTTGGTAAATTCTCCTGCAAATCCGTCCTGGTCTATTATAATCCGAAAGCGCAACCAATTATAACTTATGGATCTGAAACTAAAATACCACGAGAAAGACTGTTTTGGGACAGAATTGAAGGCCGGATTTGGCAAGGGATTCTCAATCTCCCTCGATCCATTCCAATTGCTATGATTCGCTTTGAGTTGGGAGCCCTATCCATATTTGCCATATATTCTTGGAAATGGTGCTCCTTGTTTCAAAAATGTATATTGTTGAATTTTTCTAATATACTTCTTTCCACTTTAACAATTCATTCTAAACCTCCTGACCAATGATGATATAACTATAGAAATGTTACTTTTGAATCCAATTCATGCCCAACTAAAGTTGTACGAACATGATTGGATAAAGACCCAGGAAAAATGTAACGGCTATGTTGTCAAGGCTACTTAGATTTTAATCTGCTATTTGATCATAAGAAATTTAGAGTGATGGCCGATTATCTTGCCGAATATCCCTCACCACAATTCCGTAATCAATATCTATGGTTCAGACTTAATTTGTGGAAGACAAGAGATATTCTCACGAGACGCTGCCTTCTCTCTATTGATGAAAATATATCCCAATTCTGTGAAGATAAAGCACATAAAGAAACATTGCGTCATTTGGTGGTTGAATGTATTCCTAGGCGTAATGAACATTTCAAACATCTGATACTTAGAAATATCCCAATGACAAATGACCAAGCTTGGCAATTTATATTCTGCTCATGTAAACCTGCTGTTAGAATGGCTACCATCCAATTTCTAGAAGGGCTGAATCTGGGTGGAATAGAGCATTAGATTGCACACTAATGCACTGATAAACTATTGACAAATTGATTGTTGAAATTATCCTTTTATTGTTAGCTACTTAATTCTAATTTTTAAACTTATCCTGAATGTGTTATTAATTTGTTTTAATTTAAAAGAGTAGTTAAATATTAGAACGAAGTGCAATAATTGACATGCAAACGCTTTTGATTGTAAGCATAAGAATGTTGTCTTGCTCAATTATATTTTGTTGATGCTTCTCCTTTTAGCTCTTTTTGCACCATGAAAATCTTGTCACAATCTTAATTTATATTTTGTAAAGTATGTAAGTCTCATTCTTTTATCTTGTTTTATGGTTTATAAAATGACAAATGATGTGCTATAATAATATTATATGTTGAAAGGTTGCTTTATCAGCCAAACAATAAAAATAAAAATAAATTAAAAAAGAAAGAAAATCTGGCACCTCCTTCCTTTCAATACTGCCAAGCATCACTTAACCAAGCTTGTGTTCTCTAAACTGGACTACTGTGCCAGCATCCTATTTGGTCTCCCTAACTAAGCTTTCTGTTCTATCAACAGGATAATTAACTTCGCTACCAGGACTCTCTTTGAACTCCCACAACTACTTCCTCATACAGTCACCAGGCTGGATGGCTGATGATGCAAAACAGGGCCTGATTAACATTTCTTCCCCTGGTTCACCAATCTAGCCTCAGTAAGGCATCATCATATGTATCCTCCTCTATCCAACTCTACAAGCCTTCTCGTAATCTCCACTCAGCCTCCTCGACTACCCTTGTGGCTCCTTACACCCCCTGTACTTCCTCTCACTTCTGCTCCTTCTTTCTTCTTGCTTCACTTGCATAGAATTCTCTTCCCCCGGACATGTGAGAAACAGTCCATATGGATTTGTTCAAAACCAAACTAATAGCCTACATCCTCACCTCCGAGTTACTCTCTTAACCTACCTCTCTCATCTGCTTTCTAGTTAACACATTTCCTTTGCCTCTAACCTGACTGCCACTTCACTTACCTCCATTTTTAGCACTTGGTCCAATCCACTGCACAGGTGGCCGCACGGCCTACCTGCATTTAAAAATGTTCAATGTTTGTAATCCTTAATATATGTATGTCCGCTTATGTATTGTCCCTGGTGACTGTTCAATTTACCTCCCTCCATAACCTAGTCAGAATGTCCTTCAAACTGACCCCATTGTGAGAAGCTCACCGCTTCCTGTGAAATCTGATTTCTTCTCTATTGTACATTCTTTTGTGATCAAAAGAGCATTGTTCCTCCTGTATATAAATACATATAAAAAATTTGCACAAGTTGACAAAAGTGTGCGAGCACCTCTACTAATAAGGCCCATGATTTCATAGCATTTCAGTGCTGGACTGCCATGGGTGGGACTATAGATAGGTATTAACATTTATATTTCTCCTCTGTAAGGTGTAGTCTGAGTTAAAACATGTTTGACGACCCTTTCGAGTGCAAAACCTCCCATAGTATTGGTTATTTGAACCATATATATTCTAGGCAGGGAGGTGTCCCATATTTCGCTAAACATTGTTTTTTTTCCCAAAAGAGAATGTGTCATAATAAAAAAAAACGCAAATAAAGAGTTACTCATTTGGTAAGGAGACAGGCATGACATTAGACATTAAAAAATGCTCCCTTCAAAAAAGAACATTTCCTAAAAAATTAAGAAGTGCCTTATTTGCAGGTGAAACACAGTAGACAAAAGTATAAACATGCTGGATTACTACAGGTAAAGTGCATTGGTCTACAACTTGGGCAATTATTATTTGTAAACGTAAGAACAAAATAAGCTTTGTATGCTTGATTCCGATGAAGTGGGATGAAGGCCAATAAACCATATGAGGTTTACTTCCATAAACAATGAATTTAGGAATTCACAGTATATTTCTCAGTCACTCAACTGAACACAAGTGCATTTAATTTGCTAATGTCCCAGCACGCCCACCATTGACAGAAATATGTGTATGCCTCAGTCTTAAAGCATCTGGGCATAACTCTTTGTTTCTATGCTCTGGGGGATTTATCTTAAAAGCATAGATGTATATTCTCGTTGCCTCACACCCTAATTCTCAAATCTGATCTAGCTCAACATAGTATACAGATGTGCCAGACATATTCTAAACATTTCTTCCTTCACCTGTATTGATTCACCATCAATACATGTTTAGCGATAAGATCTTCTAAGTGATACAGATACATTGCATGCATTGTACCGCAAGTATTTTATTATAAATCAACTGTTATTGACTATTCTGTGCATTTGCAAGTCAGGAAACAATAACCCCAAATAAAACACTGCCCTCTCTTTTCTCACTATCATAGTGATAGACTCCCATTTACAAAGTTCCTCACAATGTCTGCTGTACATAAACATTGTTTACGCTCAGTAATAAAACTGAGATTGCACAATGTGTATGACATTGGAAAGAGTTATCGAGACAAGCTTCGCAGTGGCAGCGACATAGACAGGGTTTGGCCTGAGCAGGCAAGACCCACACAAAATCTGTAAATGCCCACTCAGCAGTGCTGTGTTACTGTCACTTCAGAGGGCCCAAATAGACTAGCTTCAGGCACTACTTGACAGCCAATCCCAGCTATGCCCATGCTGGGTGATTAAACTAACATTAAAATTACATGTTTGCATAACCAAAAGTATCTGGATAAAGTTGTTCAGATTGTACATTTTAACTGTTCATTCTTGATTGGTGGCTTGTATGTGTATGTGAATGTTAATGGAGAAATACAAAATACATGTTTTCATTGGAAGTGGCTCTGCATTTTAACAGACCACCATTTTATAGAAGTCTTTAATCCATGTTTATGTTTAAGCTACAAGGAGTACATTGTTGTGCATTTACCACTGTAGATTTTCAATAGGTGATTCAGCTCTATATTGAAGCTAAATGTGCAGACCTTAAGGTCTCTTAGACCTCTTCCTTACACGATGGCTCATTGGTCTCCCTCTTTTCCAATGTGAATGTTTGCAGCCATAAAAAAAGTACATGATCTCAATAGATTTAAGGTCAGGCATCTCCTTAATCAATTTTATTTGTGTATATTATTTAATCTGTTATCCAATTCCTCTGGTGCATACTCATTTTCAGTATGATCATCTAATTCAGTAGAAGCCACCTAGGCACTGCAGAGGTTTCTGAATACCATTCCCATACACCATACCCAGCATAGTGAATGGTGAGGGATCATGGCACTCGTAGGCCAAAATGTCTAGAGTTTACACACCACTACATTGCACACTGATGCTCATAACAGCCCTAGCATATGGAATAAAAACACGATTTAAGTCTCATTTTAATGATGGTAAATCACTAATTGAACTAGTGCAAATTGTGTTAATTAAGTGTTAAGTACCCAGTGTGTCCCGTTCATCGAATGAAAACACTTTCCCGACATGGTTGTCACGGAGGAGGAAGGCGGGGCTCCGTATGCAGCTCCTCTTCCATTTGTAGGGTGGCCACAATGGAGCAGAAGCAGGAGTAGTTGCGGCAGCAGCACCAGCCGATGCTGCAATCAGGTAAATGGGGATGGAGGATTCGAAAATAAGAGAAGGGAGGGTGGAGGAATATACAGGTTTGGATCAGAAGATTCAGCCGGCGTTCCGAGCCTCCCGAATGGCTGGCTCCCCCCAGCAGGGTACTAATCCTGCTTCTAACACTTACTACAGACCAGGATGATAGCATGCTGCACGTCAGATACACCGGAAGCACCATACTCCATGTGTTTACCAAATTCCTTTTTGAAAAAAAAAGGCCGCTCTGATACAGGTACTCTTACTGATTCACATACATCAGCTTTTCAGTGAAACAGGGGATCTTCGTGGGGGGCGTTGGAGTGTAGTGTTAAACAGCACATGAAATGTCTTTCATGACTCCTATTCTCATTCATTTTTAATTGTTCGATATGCATACAGCTACAGCACTCTGCTGTCTTGATAACACTGCCACAATTCTAGCAAATCCATCCTCAAGATGGCTTCTCTAAACAAGGTACTTTTGCAGATACATCACAACATTGTCTCAATCTACACCTTATACAAATGTGTCTCACAGGAGCAATCTGTAGCCTGTAGGTGGTTGTAGCAGCAGCAGAGAAGCGTATACAAATCATGCAATACTTAGCTCATGTCAAGAAAGTATCAGCCCAGTAGTTAAAAGCATTGACACATTAATAAAGTTCCCTCCCAAACGTTGTGCTTAGTCATGTCTGCCTATATGGATTGAATATGAATGGTCAGGCATTGACAATATAATGGGTGTGCCTGGGCCTCTGAAAGACACTTCATAAATATCAAATAAGACAAAAAGGTTCTTGGAGCTGCTGGAAGTACATTGTGCAGAAGGAACATGCCTTAGCACATTAAAAAGGACTTGTCCTGCTGTGGTGGGGTTATTCTGCCTTGCATATGTTAGATTCCTTTGTGTAATATCACAGTCAAGCTAAACAAACAGAACTTGGTCCTGGCAGGCTGCACTGGGAATGCCTTCTTTGTGTTTTTAGATGATTCTCAATGAGTGCAAGTGTGTTATGCTGACCCATAGGTCATGTTGCCCTGGGACTCACTATTGCACATATGACATAAAACACATTTGGAGTTGCTTGATATTCCATGTAGAGTGGATGTGGCTTAGCAAGGGGGCCTGACCTTTGCTTTTGGGCAAGGTCAGACTAATGTGCATATGGCCAGTCCCTTTGATTAATGATACACTAAACACTATGCCTTGCCTCTTAAGGGACACAGCATTAGTTTCCAGAGGAATTAAGAACCATAGTGGAAGTTTTCGATATCCACTTTTTTTCTATAACATATGATGCCGATCAACAGCAACTAGATATGGAAACATTTTGATGTCGGAGTATTAATCCAGAGATATATCCACTTTAACGTCAATGTGTATGACTTAGTGGATTCTTGTGTCCAAGGTTTCAATAATGTTATCATTTGTATTAAATCACCATTATGTGCATCACTCTGTTCAATTGTAGTGGATATTTAAAATTAATTGAATGTCAACTTTCATTTGACACCTGTACATTTTTTAGATAAAAAACGAATTTATATATATTAATGTCGCAGTTAAGCAAAGTAAGAGGGAACATATCAGTTTCAAGTAGAAGGCCATTTGTCCGGGTTCTTTATCCCTTCTTCAATAACCTGTGTCAATGCATGTGATATCCCCAAGACTTAATAACATTCACTCTGTTCAGTGACAGTGTTATGTGTGCATTTTAGGAATACTCAAGGGCCTATCGCTGTGCATTGTTACAACAATTACCTTAATTCGATGTCTTACGTACAAAATAAGCTGTGGCTTCCGAATGTAATTTAAGGAGCTGCACAGACAAACAATGGAAAATTGATGTTTCAATAAATCAATACCTTTAGTTAGTAATTGTTTAGATAAAGACAGCAAGCAAACACTTCCTGAAGTCATCACGCTTCTTGAAAAGACTGTTTTGTCTTCAGTAGACTTTACCTCGCAGGACATCTTGAAATCCCTCTACTTTATTTATACATATTTTAATATCTGTATTTAATAAACATTATATAACATTTTATATTAAATTCTAGTCAATGACTTCTTATAACACACTCACTGATTTAATGTTAGTGTTCCATTTCATTATTTCATGTGTACTAAAATACATGCAAAATATATCTGATAACTTTGGAAAACCAACTTGTACATTATTTATTTGTTGTTCAAACAGGATTCAAGAGCATCCACCTATTTCCTTTCTGAGTCCAATTAAGATTTCCTGTGAGAGCTTGGAGAAAATGTTTGATTGCATTAAAAACACATAGGTGAGCATTATGCCTTTCTATATTTAAACTCGAGCACAATGTTTAAACCCCTTTTTAGCCGCTTCTATACTGGAAAATACATATCCCATATTCCCTGGGAAGTTGATGCAGTTCAAACATTATCAAATGTGGCTGCAGCACATCAATCACTGTCCCATTCCTCCTTTAAATATCTTCCTGTTCTTTCACCAGTCCTCTTTCTTTGGTGTGAGAGCTGCTGCTGGCCTCACAAAATAACAGATACATACTTCTAACTCCAGCAATATATAGTGTTAGAGAAAGTATCCATCTCCACCACAGTTCTGCATTATCTTCTTTCCCTGGAAAATAATTAAATATTAGAATGACTGAAAGGGGAATAAAAGATACGCATCTTCACAAATAATACATTTCAGCTACATAGAATCAAACCTGACATATAGTATTAATTCCAACAATGTTTCCATCTTGGGTGACATGTTTGCACCCATATCTTTAATAGAATAAAAACTTTTCTACAAGCTCTCTTTGAAAATTGTAAGTCTGTGTCAAGGCTGGAGGTGAGCATTATGCTTGTTCAAAGCTTACTCACCACCAATGAAGCTGGTTGATAAATAGGATTGAGATAAAATCTCTAAAAGCAGATTAACTTGACTACTCCTCCATTTCCATAATGAGATCCTCTCATGGAATGTGCACCAAATCTATTCATATCAGTTCTGTCTATTGACAGTGCCCAAGACTATCAATGTGCTGGAGCATCTATGTATGTATGTATGTATGTATGTATGTATGTATGTATGCATGCATGCATGTCAGTGATGTATCCAGTAATGCATAATTAGCTAGAAGGAAATAGAGTGCTGTACAATAAAGGGAGTCAAACATAATGTAGGGGGATCATCTTGCAGGTCTTTGGTCCTTATAATTCCTTGAAGGGCAGTGTATTAAGATCTGTCCTCCATCACAGGGGGGAGGGAGCTAGTCTGATGTGTGCAAGAAGGTTGTTTCAGATTGTGGGGGCATAGCAGGGGAAGCCTTGCTTTTGGTCTCCTTGCTCTGCTTCTTTGATTCAAGTATGGTGCTAACTTGGCTACTAGTACTGTGTCAATATCCAGAGGTGGTGATCTTTTTAGCTAGGCATAATTGTGTCTTGCACATTCTTGGATATTAAACCATTGCAGTTGATGCAGGTTGTCTTGAAGATTATGGCAGCTTGGAGGTGAAAACAGTGTAGTTCTCAGAGTTGTTGAATGTTTTTAGTCCCGCAATGAGGATGGCTTTATGTGGTGGGAGGGTAGTGGGTGAGGAGGGCATTGCAACTATCCAGGTGGGAGAGCACCAGTGCCTGGATGGCAGATCTGAAATCTGAGATATGGATGCAGTGTTTGATTCAAAGTAGGATTGAGATCTGGTAACAATCTGTTTGTGTCTTATTGGTGACGTGTGCATTTAAGGAGAGAACACAGCCAACTTTGAAGCTGAGGGACATTGCAGTAGGGACGAGCAGAGGTGGGGGGATCGGAGAAACTAGTGCATATGTGTCATCCAATTGTGAATGCGGACGCATTTGGTGAGGCCCCAAAAGAGGATGATATTTCTTTGGTAGGCTTCAGTTTCAGGTAGGCACTGCTTATGTATAACTGTGTCTCTTTAGCATACTAGTTCATGTGCATTCTAAATTTGCCTAAGATGAACCACAGTGTACATAGGTAGAAGATGATAGGGGAGAGAATGAAGCCTTGCATGTCTCCACAGGTCACTGGGCATTGTTTGGGTCTGCAGATGCCCATCTGGTTGATCAAGTTTTCTTTGGTGAGGTAGGAGTCAAACCATCAAAGGACTGCAGCACTGAATCCTATGCAGAAGGACAGTATGTGAAGTAGCACTTGTGGTTGTCCATGTTGAATGCAACCGAGAGCTGGAGCAGGAGTCATGGGTCGCATGGAGTGCTTTGTTGATGACCTGGATGGTGATGTTCCAAGTGCTTAATCGTGGTTGGTAGATAGACATGTGTTCTTAAGGTAGGCTGTGTCGGAAAATATGTTTATGTAATGGATTGAGGCAGAATTCTCTAAGATCTTTCCAATGGCAGGTAGATGGGTGATGGGACAGTAGTTTCCTAGGACATCATATTTGAGTTTGGGATTCTTTAGCAGGGGTACAATCCGGCCAGTTTTCAGGGAAAATGCCTTGCATGAGTGAGAGAAGTGGAGAGCCTTTCCTGTATGTTCTTCGGGACCTTGTATGTGTTAGACCTCACATACCAGATACGGCCACAATATTCCAAATACGACCTGATATGGCAGCCACTGCTATAACATGCTAAGTGCAGCAACATATACCCTACAGTACCATATTAGACCAGTTTGAGACCTTATACACCAAGCATACACATCACATGAAGGCTACAGTCACATGGCCAAGTGCTGTGATCATTGCAATGTGCAAACTCAATCACTGAAGTAGTGTTATTGTATGCCAGGTAAAGCCTGAAATGCTAGATACATGTTTCAGCTGATTTATTTTTGTATAGCACAAACTTAACTGAATTACTTTTGGTGGCCTACATTTGAGCAGTTAATGAAAAGTAAGACCTTTTGGGTAAAGTTATTTACCAAAGATCATAAACGATGGTCATGTGGAGAAGTCAGGACGTGTGCCCATTCTATTGTCTCCAATGTTCCCATTAGACCCTATCTACTATCATCCTATCTTTTTATAATAATGTGCTAAGAAGTTTGTCCTGTGAATTTTAATGAACACAGTTGATTCTGTTTAAGAAAGTGGATGGGTAATGCACTCACCCACATTGCAAATTAATCTGAAAATATTAAATACATCTTTATTGACAGCTGTTGGGTAAAACAAGTATGATGTATTGTGATGGGATGCAGGAGAAGTACAACAATTAGCAGCAATCAAGCAATCATTGAATTCCTAGAGCTATCCACATTCAGTTCTACATAATACACCGAAAAGTTAATGTCCTACATGTACAAAAGTACATAGCTGCTTTGCCCAGTTTACATTGCAGTGTCAAATAATAGACAAAGCATCACACTAAAGAAAAGTGCAAGCACATAGATAGCACAGGGACACAAACAGAAAATGAATTCATTGGAATAAACATATCCTCCACAATACATATTCGAATAATGCCATAGTAATTGTGAATAATGTAACAAATGTACACTCCCTCAGGAATTACTTGTGGTGGGTGCTCCACTCTTAAAAGCAGTCATAATTTAGAAAAGGTGAATGGGACAAAATGCACATAGATGCCCAAAAAGAAAAGGGATTTATTTCAGAGCAGTAATGTTTTTTTCAATGAACAATACATTACTTGTTGACATCCAAGTGTGATGGCCAGTAGTCCAGGGAGTCCAGGGAGACAGTGCCAAGGGTACCAAGGAGGTTTGGAGGAGAAGCACCTTGTATCCTAATCTATGCCTAAATGATGTCCATGTCAGTGATGCGTTCTGCACCCTTCTGCCTGCCCCTGTGCCTTTCAGCACTGAATTGCATTGCCTTCGAGGCCTGAGGTCAAAGTTGGTCATTGCGGGACTGTCTCTGAATCCCTACATCCCCCCTTCCCAGCACTTGTCTGCACTTATCTTGCACTTGCCACCAGCTGGCCCTTATTATTTATCTTGTTCATTACTAAACCTGTACTGCACTTTCTCCTCTCCCTTTCCCCCTTTCACTTTTCCCGTCCCACCTACCTATGCACTTGCGCGATCTGAATGACACCTGGCCTAGTAGGATCGTTGTCTGTCTCCCCTTGTTCCCCCCTCCCTGCCTCTTCGCGCCTTGAAACACTTGTGTATAGGCGCGTTACAAATGCCATATCATATCATATCATATCATTGTTAACCATGCCTGTTTGAAAAGCCATATTGAGATGCTGCAGCCAAATCAAAACACATCTTGTTGCATCGTTATATGACCAGACCCATTTGAGCGGTGCCAAGAAGACTGTATCAATTCTGTTAAAACAACAAAAAAAACACATCTAGTCCATTCGAACACTAGCTTTAACTGACAAGGCGTTTCCTGGTTCTGAGCCCCCGGCCTTCTTAGCTTTGTCCCTAGAGATGGTTAAGTCAGCTTTATCTACCTTAAAAACATTTAAAAGTAATAATTGTGTGTTTGTCTATTTTTCTGCATTTCTTACCGTCCTTTTCCCTCCTCTCATTTAATTTCCAGAGCAAACAACATATCTAAATAATTCTGCATTAATCTGTGCATTTGCTTTACTGGAGCAGTTTGCATTAATGCTTTTTAAGTGTCTGTGTTTAAGTAAAGTAACTATTTTTTAAGAACCTTGTTTTTTAAATATGAATACATTTTAGTATTACAGCACTATTGTGCTTGAGAGGCAGTGGCAGTGGATGATGCCATATAAATCATGGATAAGGGTGACTTTTGCCTCCTCACCATGCCTGACCTCAGATGCATTTGACAACATCACATCATTCTCGCCCTCCTCACCAACAGGAGAGGATTCTCTGGCACTGTCCCAAATTGGTTTTACCACCTACATCTTGGGTAGACAACAAGCTGTCCAGATTAACTTGTGTTCTAACTGACTCCCAGCCTGCTGTGCAGTCCCCCAAAGTTCCATCACCTCACTGATACTTTTTAAAATGTACATGGAGCCTCTGGGCACACACCTCAAAATTATAGATATAGACATGCACAAATACATGGACGATACTCATTTGTAAATGAGAGTAAAAAGCGCACTGGACATCAGTTGTCTCTGCAAGTACCTATCCATCATCCCGTCTTAGATGTCGGCTGCCTACCTCAAACCTAACCCATCCAAGACCAGATTTGTTCAAATTGATCCCCCCACTAAACAACAACTTGTCCAACAATGGCTCAGTGATATGCGCCTAGTAGGACTTGATCTGCAACTGTTGGATTCAGCAAAAATCAGCAACATTAGGATTGTGTCAAGTGATGGAGGACACTGAGATGGAACGTCGTGTGATGTTATTAACAGAGACAGAAAAAACATGCTATAACTGCAACTTGCAAAAAACAAAATTCATTTTCCTAATGGATGCTTATTGTACTCTAAATGTTTTTTGGAAGTTTTTGTCTGGATTGTGAATTTGAGGTGTTTAAGAACAGACTAAATCAGTGACTCAGCCCCTGAAGTGTGCCTGAAATAAACCTTTAACGAGTCTAGCAATTATTGTATAGAATTCCAGAAAGTTTTAAGTGGCCTGAACAAGAATGCCAGCCACTCCAGAAACAAAGAGCCAAATTATGCTGGCCACAGCCCGGGAGCATCCATTTAAAAAAAAAAATATATAAACACTTTTTTAGGGGTAGCAATGGAGATCAGAGGGGTAGCACGGGAGACCTCATGGGTCGTAGTCGCGACCTCTGGAGACCCCCAAATGACGTCCCTACTTAGACCCTTCCAGTTCATTAAATAAAGGGAAGGAAAATTATTTTGGACTCTTCTTCTATGCTGTGATCTTGTGATCCTGGCCACATGAGGTCAGTAGTCTATTTCTTAACCTAATAAATATGTGGGGGAAAGTAAAACTGGTTGAAATGAATTGCTGTTGATTATGGTATTAGGCAGTTATTATGGCCTGCAATTTCTGGAGACTGCTGGAGAGACTAAATGTGATTTACGTCGTAGAAATATTGAAATACAAACTTTCATAATTCGGTGAATGAGGCTTGCTGATAGAAGAGACTCTGTTTATAGAATCAAATGATCAGATCCTATTGAATTCTAAAAATATTATAGCAGGATGTGAATTCCAGCCATTTCTTTCTATGCTCCTAAACTCTAGAAATATTTTTTTTTGAGGTGACATGTTGTGTTATATATAGTTGTAATTATTGTATTCATATAATTCTGTGAATACTTGTTATTGTTGTATTGCTAATTAAGATATATTCGGTAAACGTGTATAGCAATAAATATACTGTTACTGCATTGCAAGCTGAGATTACATGACAACCTTACAAAACATAAGCACGTGACTGCACATGTTTTGATATCATAGAATGTGGACTCACCCAGCCTCTAGTACAATCAAGGATTCAAGAAGAAACTGTAAGAAACTGTAAGAGACATGTAGCTGTGATTATGAAATGAGATGAAAACTCAATTACAAATGTTAATGCAAACTGGCAAAGACAACACAGCACTCAGTAGCTAAGAGGCAGCTCACTGCTTTCACACTACATAAGTGATGGGATGAGCATACTGGAAGAACATAGAAGCAAACTAAAAACTCAACAGTGGGAACGATGATGAATATCTGCCGCAAGAGACACATCTGCTCACGGACTGATGTTGCTGATGCCATTATTGAAAGAACTGCTAAAGGCTGAAATTCCATTATACTAGTTATACAATCATGACAGATATGTAGTACAGAAACATGACTGTGAACTAAAACTCTGTTGATGCAAAAGGACTCCACTAACACTGATCTGATGCCCTCAATTCCATATCCACTGACCACTTTCCTTTACGCTTCCACAACTATCACATATCAGTCATGCTCTATCTACCAATCCCAATGCTCTGATGTACTTTTCCCTATTTGCCTCAGAAAAATATATAGTTTTAGCGACTATAAAAATGTGCAGCACATAAGAAGAGTGGGAACACAACCTCCTGTAAATTGTAATTTGTTCCCTGAAGTCCCTTGCAGTAACGTCTCTTTGAGCACAATATATCCATTGTTACATTGCCCTATAAAGTCTCCACTGGCTTCCGGTTGCTGCAGGGATAGAATTCAAATCCCTCTGCATTATCCACAAAGCTGTCTGTGGCCAGGGGCCACACTATCTGCTACTCTCTCTTCCAAAATACTCTCCTTCTAGACCTTTACGTTCCTCTGGCAGCAACTCCCTGTGTATAAAGTGTTTCGCTAAACAGAGAGTAGGAGGTAGTTTGGTTTCCTCAGCTGGATCCCTCCTATGGAACAGCCTACCCCACCTCTGTGTCTTCAGCAGGAACCTCTTAAGTTCCAAAAACACCTCAAGACTTTCCTCTTTTCCTCCTCCTCCTTCCCTTCTTCCCTCCTCTGCTAATCTCACATTTGCTGTGATTGGTGTCTTGGACCCTTATGCATCCTCAGACCCCTCATACACAATCCACCCAGCTTCTGTCTACCTTCAGCAGTTGCCTCGGCACACCATCTGCACTGTAGACTTGCATGTTTCAACCAAACGTGGATCCTGGCTGCAAAGCCCTTACATTACCTTGCACTTCTTCTGTGGCTCACCCTCGAGCATGGACACCCCAGCACCTACCCCACTGCCTTCTTCCTTGCTGAACTTGCATGTTCTGAATACTCACAAGACATAGTAGGTTCGGCCGTCCCTTTCCCCCACTGTATTTGTTGTATATTTATTTGTACTGCAATCCTATGTTTCCTCCCTGTTGCTCTTTGGGTGCTTTGAAACAGATGTATTTGCTGTATAAGCACCTAACAAGCAAACTATAAACAAAGCCTGCTTCCTAGTAGCATCTGAATTCATAACACCACTTTTCAGGATTGTCTACCAGAAGTTTGAGGCACCAATTATATAGACTCCTAACATGATGCATTCAAAGATGTTTCCTCTTTTAATACTGTATAGTCCAATTGTGGATGGGATGGATACGTTTAATTTACTAATACCTATGAAATTCAGTGAAATAACTGTGTAAACAAAATATCAAAAAACACCAGTTGAAAATTATTAAAGATCTGGGTGAGGATAATAGCATAACTATCAAGAAAGCAGGTAAAGGAGGTGCTCTCGTCATTATGAACACCTCATTTTACAACGAAGGTTGCCTGAAACTATTATCGGATCAAAATACTTACCTAAAACTTGACAGTGACCCTATTATCAATATCAAGGACACTATCAAAAAAACCATTGAAAAAGCAGAGAATGCGGATTGGATATCCGAGAACACAAGCACAGTTTTGATTAACAACAATCCAGTAACACCGGTGTTCTATGGACTCCCCAAAATTCATAAGAATAGAACAGACCCACCGTTGAGGCCAATCGTCGCGGGTACAGAAAGCATTTTCCATCCTTTAGCAGTATACCTGGACACAGCATTGCAACCTCTAATTCAAAAAACAGAAACCTATCTAAAGGACACAACTCATTTTCTACAGAATATTAAAAACTTGAATTTGGGGGAACCTAACCTTATACTATTTACAATGGATGTAACTAGTCTTTATACCTCGATACACAACCAGGGAATTAATGCTCTCGAATGGTTCCTACTAAAACATGAGGAAGTCAAAATCCACAAAGTTTTTGCTATAGAACTTATTAACATCATTCTCTTTAACAATTACTTCAGATTCAATGGACAATTTTACTTGCAAACCTCAGGAACATCGATGGGGTCATCGGTAGCACCCTCATATGCTAATACATTTATGTATTTCTTTGAACATACTTATGTCCTTGACAATGCTATTTGGAAAGACAAAATTAAGAGCTGGTTTAGATACATTGATGATATATTTGGCATATGGAAGGGAACCGAAGAAGAACTTCTGAAATTCTGGGAATATCTCAACAAGTACAACGACAGAATCAAGTTGACGATGGACATTGGCAAACCATCAGTTGATTTTTTAGATGTTACCATTGAAATCACCAATGAAGGTCTAAAGACACAAATATACAGGAAACCGACAGATGTTAATAGCAGTCTCCATTTTCTAAGTTTCCATCCAAAACATCTTAAAGAAAATGTACCTTATAGTCAACTTCTCAGAGTTAACAGAATGACTTCAGAAGCAGACAAACTGGAGGAGGAATATACTATCATGAAATCGAGATTCATAGACAGATGTTTCCCTGGAGACCTGATTGACAAAGCCATACTTAGAACAGAACTACAGAGCCGGGAGGACCTCCTGGACCCAAGAGCAAAAACGATGAAAACTAACTTAATCCACTCATTGAAATACTCTAGTCAAAGTTTTCAAATTAAGAGGATTATACACAAAAACTGGGAGATCATTAAAACAAACCCACAACTGAACCACTTTTTCCGGAACCACCAATGCTGGCTTACAAGAGGGGCAGAAACGTTTGCGATAAACTGATCAAGGCAGAAAAACGCAAACCTTCCAATCAAACTGTTCTGTGCAAAACTATAAATGGGACTTATCCATGCCTTAATTGCCAACACTGCTCAAATGTGATTAAAGGCGATCACATCCGACATTGTAAAACTGGCAAAAAGATACCTCTGAAACAATATGCTACATGTGATTCTAAAAATGTTGTATATGCGTTACGCTGTCCATGTGGCAAATACTATGTTGGTAAATCCACCAGGAAAGCAAAAGAAAGATGGACAGAACATAAGACCAATATCCGCACAAAAAATATCAAATCACCAGTATACAGACACTTCAGAGATCACCAGCACACAGTAGCACAAATGCGATTTGTAATATTGGAAGTTATACATCCACTCCCTAGAGGCGGTAACTTAGAGAAATTACTATCCCAGAGAGAACTTTTTTGGATTCACTGCCTTGACTCCCTCTCTCCCCTGGGGATGAACGAAGACTACTATCTGGGCCCGTTTCTATAATGTACCCCTTGTTTTATTTTCCTTGATTAATATGTGATGATGTTTTATTATTTGTTTTATTCTATTTATGTTGGATCATGCCGCTATAAAAGACTGTACGTCCCAAGGTGGGCAGGATATTTAAAGTACTATGTAGATCTCGACATTTAGGACTTACATTCCCATTAGAAACTCATGATTTTATTTAACTTCTTTGTTTTATCCACGCTTTCTATTTACCTTGCCTTTTTTTGCTCGGTTTACTATCTATATCTATTTTCGTTTTTGTTTACATCCATTGTTATCTATTTTTTCATAGTTATTAGTCCACAGCCTTACATTTACTATTTATACTCGAGAGGATGTTTTCCTTCTTTGTTTACTAATTGACTGACGCCATCACGCGTCCACGCAGGTGGCATCATAACGATGACGGTGCTACCTTTACTATACACCCTTTCAAGCATACGCGATGATTCAACAAGTCTGACGCCACTTCATAGCATCTTGTTTATCCTACTCTAACACTTACGCGCATGCTCACGTATGGCGTCAGCTCTATGATGCCAGGATTTTCTATCTTTGGACGCATACGCATGCAATCGCTTGCTGCTGCGCATGCACCCCATTACGCCTTTGGGTATAAATGAAAGGCTTACATGGGAACAACACATCTTCCAATGGCGAGATGTGCGCTTACATGGCTCCTACATTACCTGGACTAAGGCGAATATTGTAAGTATTTGAGGATCCTTGTTTTGACTATTTGGCCAACTTAATGAGTAAGAGTGATAGAACTCATACTCTTTTTCTATCTCTTTCTATCTTTGCGCTGTTAGGAACCCTTCTTTGTACTACGGATTTCCAGCGGGACACCATTTTGAATGTAAGTGCTGACTTACTTTCTTGCATTCTACTTTATACCTAGGTTGAGCACTTTATTCTGATTATATTTATTTTTTGTTACCGATTAGGTATTTTTCCACTATCGGACGTAATGTCCTAATGAATCATTCACTTGATGAATATTGGCACCTTTAGTGCTTTATCTCCCCCGTTTTATCTGCTGACTGTACAGACCAAGACCATTTGACAGTATTCTCTCTAGATTCTTTTGGTTGGATTGAGTGTTATGATTTCTTTTAATGATTACATCCTCCTGTTGTTAGCACTGTGCTAAATTCACTTATTATTCTGTTGTAATGAAAACTATTAGGCGTATCTAAAAATTGAGTAATTGTCATATTTATCCTGAGGATGCACTACAGTAGAGGAGACCTCCTCTGATTAGAAGAGGAGCTTAGTTCATCTCCTCTAAAAAATGTGTTCATTTGTAATGAAATACCTGTTTGATTATTGAAATGAAGTTAGAAATTATATACTAAGATGTGTTCTTTTCTATCTTTACTTTTTAGAAATTAGAATAATTGTTACATTGCCCCTGAAGAAGAGTTTGTAACTCGAAACGCGTTGGGCTTTTCATTTGTATAATAAAATACTATGTTTTGCTGAAAAATTGAAAAAAATGTTTTTCTTATAAAAACCTCGCATATCAAATTGTTGCTTATATTTGAAACTATACCAAATGGTTTATATGAATTAGTGACTACCCATTTGAATGTTTGGTCTGATGTTCAGACAGTAGATATTGTGCAGGGGACGGGAGTTCCTAACTGACTTTTTAGGAACAACCACTGTTTTGTTTTTATATATCCAACCTAGTTGCCAAGGTTGAGACTTTGCCCCCTGCACCTCAAAAATCCCATATAACATCTCTAAATATCTTTAACATTACCTCTTTGGGTACTTACCATAAAGACCCTTCAATATATGTGTGCCTTGTTTTTTTTGCTCCTCTTATGATTCCTAAAGTAACCATAACTCAGCCACCCTCGCTCTCTGTCCACTTCTTCCAACGTTCTCACATCATAACCACGACTCTTTCATTGTTCCACACACTTCCATCCTTAGTTCTCACAGTATGTCTAATCACTTCCACTACCACAATCGGTTTGGACCAATGACTCCTATTTTCTCGTAGGACCACTGGCAGTTTGACTCTAACCAAACATCCAATATGTGGAACCTTCACTGCCCTAAACTTCCTTTAACCTGCAGGGACTTATTACTCAATTGCTTCTTTCTAACATTATCTTGCACTCCATCCAATTCAACTCTCATGCCAGTCAACTCCCCCCATCCATCCCAGAAGAAATGTGGTGTTGGCCTTCATCCCTCTGCTAAGCTTTAAATGAGACACACCAGTTGTGCTTTGTAGTGTGAATCTATGAGCCATGGGCATTCTCCTCACCACTTCCTTCCAATCTCTCCCATTAGACTATGCCCACCTAATAGCCTCCGTAATCACTCCACCTTTCCTCAATGCCATTGGTTTGGAGATGGCATATGGCACTGGTCTTCTGTGCAATAGATTTACACTTAAAGTATTCCTTCATTACTCTAGATTACTGTGACCCATTGTCAGTCAAAACGTCCCCACGATAACCTTCACGACCACATAACTCTTCCAAAAAAATCAATCACTCTCTTGGTGGTCACATTTGGCATCATCCTCCGCTCGGCCCATCTTGTCAACATATCAATGACAACAATGCAAAAAGTCTGACATCCATCACTCCACACAGGCCCCAGTAGATCAATGGCTATTTTTTTCCAGGACCTCTCAGGTATGTCTGTCAGAACCATCAGATACTTTTCACTGACATCTCCTTTATCACAATTCATACAAACGATGCAATTGCTGACGCTTCTTTCTATCTCCATGTCACATCCTGGACACCAATAAGTATTCCTTATTCTGTGTTAGGTTTTCACAATTCTTTGATGGCCTTCATGTCCAAGACTTATCACCTTCTCTCTGATCCCCTCTCGGGGGACCAACTTATCTGCTCTGATCAAATAGCCATCTTGAATACACAGTTCATCTTTTACTTTTCAGAATCCTTCTATTCCTGTCTCTCGCATTTTCTTTATCAACAAACTGTCCTCCACCAGGCATCCGATTATAAACATAATTTTGACATCTTTGGTCATCTCTTCACACCGCTTCTGTTTTGATATCGAGGATACACCAATTTAACAAATCATCTCTTTCTCCTCGTCATCCTTAGATTCTTCTTCATAGTTCGTCATTCTAGA
This sequence comes from Ambystoma mexicanum, assembly GCF_040938575.1. Taxonomy (NCBI): domain Eukaryota; kingdom Metazoa; phylum Chordata; class Amphibia; order Caudata; family Ambystomatidae; genus Ambystoma; species Ambystoma mexicanum. Next base: position 1,243,014,541 of record NC_090930.1, on the reverse strand, counting down.
GAAACAGTCCGCTGCGTAGTTCCTCACACCTGGAATGTTCATTATTGAAAAATGATATTCCTGTAACATGGAAATCCATTTTCTTATCCTGCCTGCAACATGAAATTCCATCTTCTTATCCTGCCTGATACTTTGCCAAGACCCTGGGTCGAGAAAACTTCAACTAGCAGATTATGATCTGCATGTAGCTCGAATTTGATTCCCCACACAAAACTCCTAAACTTGTCTGTGGCCCGTTTAATTGCAAGAGCCTCTTTATCTATGGTCCCATATGCTTTTTCTGCTTCTTTCAGCAAATCAGATGCAAATGCTATTAATTGCATCAGCTGTGATTACTGTTTGTCCTCCTCGGACATAGTTTCTCAATCTCAGTGCTGTCTTCAAAGCTGTAAGGAACCAACAAGTGGATAGCAGCAGCAAAGGGGGCATTAATGCTTTAAAAAATGTATTTCAGTGTAAAAGCTTATGTAAAGGTCACTGGAGGGGAAAACATGCATATTTCAGCAGCCTCCTTTTTGTAATCTGCAGGAAAGCAGCTTGGAACAAAGGAAAGACAACCCAGAACAGTCAAGGGAACATTAGACTACATTACCCAGAAGACCCGTGTGAACATGGGCCTTCTGCAACTCCTAGGACCACGCCCAATGTTATGCGCATGCGCGCGCCATGCCCGACAGCCCCTGCTTGTGCTACGGAGCATCGGAGGAAGCAGACGTGGAACTCGGGAGCTACTGCAGGCTACCTACAGCGGGGCCATTCCCCGCCAGCGCATGTACTGCAGGCCCCGCTCTCAGTGCCAGATAAGTCGCGGTCTCAACATTCTGAGAGATGAACGTCTCTCAGAATGTTGACCAGCAGACGGAGATCGGAGCACATATGTAAGAGGATTCAATTCAGCACTACAGCCAAGTCAACGCCTAGTCTAGAATACTGAATGAAAACCCTTATTGATATATCTTTATGTCCAGTTCATGCGTTCTGGATGACTACCCCTATATAACACCCCTCTCTTGGAATCCTCCTGACCCCACTGAGCCAAGAAGTAGTTCTGTTTTGCAAGTTAAAAGGTTTAATTGATAGTTTCAACAATAGGTATATATATCACACTTTAGAATAAATTAATAATTGAATAGCACACTTAATCTGATATGATAAAGATTAACAACGGAGAATCTGGCACGAGCACACTTCTTGATAATCACTAAGGAGTTGACATGAAATGGATAAGATAGCAACAATACTTTTATGGTTTCAAATGGATGCAATGTGGAATGAAATGCAGTCCAGAAAATAACTTGATAGGATTTCAGCAAAAGACAATGTAATCACTTTCTTGGACAATTCACCCCCCCCCCTTTTATGCTATGCAAGGAAATGGAAGGAAGGCACACAGTTCTCAGAAATGCAATCAAATGCGATTCAGTTCACCCAGCAACTTAGACTACAGACGTTGAAAACACAGGCCCAAATGCTTTTAAATGTGCTGGCAATGTAGAAAAAAATATGCTAAAATGCTTTTAATTCCCTCTAGGAGGTTCAGGGTGAGAGAAATCAAGTTAATATTAGTCCATGCTCACTTTAGCAAGGATCTAGGAGTAATTGGTAGGTTAAACGAATTTTTGGCAAATGAAAGCAAGAAGCTTCTGTTTTCACACGTGGAGAAATGTGCAAATCGCGGCAAAATTCGCGAGTGCGTCTCTCACGATTACAGCAAAACTATAGGGGATAGGAATGCGGTTCTAGGTTCGTAGGAAAGCCACGATTCTTAGCTTTCTGAGGAAAGTTACTGCAAGTCTCTAGGACAAACGGTCACGGAGATATGAGCGATTAAATAAAGGTCGTTTTTCAGATTTGAAATTTTAAAGTTCAAAAAGACAAGTGCAGCTTGCAACTAGAAAATGACAGGTGACAGCTTTACAAATGACAGGTGACAGTTAGGAGGCAGTTCTACTTAGATTAAAATAGATTGAATTATATTATTTTAACTAAGAGATTGGTTCTGCACAGTCTTGCTAGGTACTCACACTATATTCTTGAATTAGAATGGGCCTCGCCATGGATCTGGTCAGGTTTTAGACTGGACTCTGGTCTCTGCACTTCACAGTGATCTGGGTCAGCTCTCTCTGGTTCTGCTAACAGGTCAGCTCTACTCTGCTGGTCTGGTCTGGGTCTCTGAAGGTTGATGGAGGTAAAGTATGGATTTTCCCGGCAGAGCGTCCCGCAGCAAATGGATTTGAAGGTCCCTATCTGTCCTGTCTGTCTGCTTTTATCTGTTTTTGAAATGGGTGTGTATGCAGCATCACTAGACCCTACCCCTCTCCACTTGCCATTGGCCCAATTCTCCCCTCTCCCATGATTGGGGAAGGAACTGTGAGTCAGAGCGATGTCATTTTATGGCTTGCAGAGAGGACACTCCCCTGTCAAATTGCACATAATCTATAGTTGATAAAAAAAAACATATTTGCACAGGTACACATTTGTTTAAAATTACATGCACCCCTCACATATCACAGTAGGTATCCCCTGTTCGAACTCTGCTCTTCCTGAGAGCTTGCATTCAGAAACGGCAATATTTTGCACTTTTTAACTGGTTTGCAATACCGGACATTAACCCAAATTTACACACATGTGCGCAAGGAGTATGGACATTAGTTGATGAAGTGTCAGATTTTTCACATGCACACATTTTGAGTAATATCCTCTTAACTGCTAGTTTGCCCCCAGAACATCACACAAATTGGAGTTTGGGCTTGAATTGAAGGTACATTTTTTAAATTAAGGCTCTCAAAGTTATACATTTCTGTCATTTGATTACAAAGAGTTATCAGTGTTTCTGTAAAATATATATTTTGCTTTCAATTCAGTTCTCAGAGTGTTGGAGTCCGCCTCCAAGACTTGGGTGGGTTAGTCACAGGTGTCTTCTGGCAGGCAGGCCTTTGTTGACATTAAACAGTCAAAATCAACATATTCCTTTCAGAGGAAAGGGGCCATTGTGTGGTCTCTGGGAAGCTGAGATCAGGAGGCCAGGGAGCCACTTTGCATTTAATTAACAGAACCCTGTGATTTCCTGGCTTCTTGTGTTGAGTTCTGAAGTGTCAAGAGTTCTCAGGACAGGCAACCCCTTTGAACTTTTAATTAATAAGACCCCTTTCTTTGCACTAGACAGTTTTGCAAGACAGCTCTCCTGTCAGAGTTTAGACCGCTAGTGCCGCCTTGAGGATTTTGTTGGTACTGCATGCAATTTTGGGATCTTTCTTGGATTAATGCATTCTAAACAGGAATGGTTCTTACATGGTAGTAAATCCTTGCTTAACATTGTTTTGATGGGGCTCCTTACAGTAAGATGGTTATGTGGAACCCCACAAAAGGGTTGAATCTTTAAAGTGGTCCAATGAGCCACGATTTCAGCAACTTTTTGACATCAGTAACAGTGGATTTTGTTAACAAAGACCTTTCTTTACACTGGTGGGTGGCAAGTTAGGTAACCATTTTGGTGTGCGCACAACTGCGCAGCTCTCCTGGATTCTGGGATGAAATGATGGGCGGCGACAGCGCATCCCCATCTTTACCCACTCCAATGATTTATTTTTGTTCTGGGGTAAAATGATGGGCAGCGACAGCTTAATCCCCACATTTACCCCGTCTAATGATTCCACATGGGTCAAAACCCTCCACAAACCCCCCCGCCCGACTGCGCTTTGACTTGAGTCGAGGGGGAGTCGGTTGCAAGGGAGGTTTTGAACCCTGGCGCTGGTATGTCCACATTATCTTCTTCCAATTCTGTAGATGGCACAGTTCAGCATCTTCCTCTCCATCCGGTCAGATCGATCAGTTCTCCTCGCCGGTCCTGATGGGAAGATTGGGCGGTACCCAGGGCCCGTTGCGTCTCTGCTCCCGGTCTCCGGATCGTCCTCCTTGGCCCGTCTCCAGGTTTTCTTTCTCCTAGGACGACAAAGGAAGAGCGGCAATACCTACTCATAGACGTCTTTCCACCACTGTTGAGATAGTGGGGCAGCATATGCATTTCATCATAACGAAACATTACATTCTTATTTTGAAAAAAAAACAGTATAACTAAGAGACAGTTTCATGCAAATCACAATATTTTAGAGACTAGATGTGGTATGTTTTATGGTTGGAACTGAATTAGTCTGAGACAGTACCCGCTAGGATTCCAGAAGATTCCTCCAGTTGTTGCAAAGTGTGCCTGGGATGGCAACATTTCAACTGGTTTATGTGGACCCACTTCCCCCGCTGCCAAAGGACCTTTGGGGATGTGGATTTTGTAGGCCACAGGGGAGATCTTGTCGATGATCTCAAAGGGTCCCTTCCACGTAGGCAAAAATTTCCGCTGTTTTGCCTGGTTTCTTTGGAAGTTGTACAGATAGACCCGGTCCCCCACCTGATATTCCTTCCTGGAAGTCTTCAGGTCATAGTGGGTCTTCATGCTATCAGCCGATCTTTCTAGATTCCGCTGAGCGTAAGCAAAAGCATGTTGGAGGTGTTTCCTTAAATTCTCCACATACTCATGAGTTGTGGAGGCATTTATTAGTGTCTGCTCTTGGGTCCTGTAGAGCAAATGCTGAGGAAGCACCATCTTGCGTCCAGTCATCAACTCGAATGGTGACATTTTGGTTGCAGATGAAGGGGTAGATCTGATGGCCATTAGGACCAGAGGTAATCGGATATCCCAACTTGGCCCAGAATCTGCCACAAACTTCTTTAATATGCTCACAATGGTTCGGTTATATCTCTCTACTGCCCCAGAAGAAGCTGGCCTGTAAGCAATATGTAACTTCCTTTTGACCCCCAGTATCTCCCACATCTTTGTCATTACTTCACTGGTGAAGTGGCTACCCCTGTCTGACTCAATCCTTTGAGGTAGACCAAAACGGGAAAAGATGTGGTTAATCATCAGGGCAGCTGCCGTTTCTGCCTTGCAATTTGGGGCTGGGAGACATTCCACCCACTTGGTGAACAAGCATGTGACGGTCAACATGTACTTATTCCCCCTAGCAGAGCGAATCACAGGGCCTACAAAGTCGATTTGTAAATCTGACCATGGCAGTGTCATCCCCCTCTTTTGGAGAGGCGCACGGTGCGTGAGGGATGATGGCTGAAATTGTGCACACACAAGACACCCCTTCAAGTATTGGTCGAGGTCCTGCCCCATGTGTGGCCAGTATGCAACCTCTCTTAAGATTTCCAATGTTGTGTGAAACCCCCTATGACCGGCAGTAGCCGCATCATGGGCGTGACTTAACATCAGGCTTCGGAAGGAGGTAGGAACCACCCACTGATCGTGGCCAGCTTTGGATTTCCTTACCAACAAACCGTCTTGGATCCGGAACATTTTTGGACATTTCATCAACACTCTTTGGTCCTCTTTCCCAGTGTAATCGGTATCCGTCAGGGGAAAGTTCTCAGGGTCCTCAAGGTGCTGGTAAAATTTACCAATTATTGGATCCCCCTTCTGAGCGGTAATCAAATCAGCATCAGGGGTCTCCTTACTCCATTGTGCAATTGAAAGGTCGTTGTGAGCATTTGTCTGGGACCTAGTGATAGCAGTGACCTGGATTTCCCCCAACAGGGACTCAATCTCAATTAGATCCCCTTGGATGGCCCCGGTTTTGGCCAGCTGATCAGCTAAGTCATTTCCAGTTTTGTCTGGTCCCTCTACTTTGGAATGACCCTTGATCTTTTTCCAATAGATGGTCATCTCATTCGAGGTGACCAGATCATCAATGTTTTGGATCAACTTCCCATGTTTCAAGGGTTTGTTGTTAGCACATAACATGCCTCTGGTTTTCCAATTAACCAGGTGCTCCACGAACCCGTTCCGTACATAATCCGAATCTGTGATTATGACCAGTTCGTGGAGTTGATGCTGGACAGCAGTGAGGATGGCCTGATGCACAGCCATCAATTCTGCCACCTGACTACTTCGGGGACCAATTTTGTATCCAGCGGAGGGTTCTGGGGACTCATTCACCCATGCATTCCCTACGCCAGCCACCAGTTCTTTTTCCCCGTTGTTGTCAACATGGTAAGAGCATCCATCCACATAGACAGTGGGCATTCCCTCACACTTGTCCTCTTCAAAGACTTTGTGTGGGGAATTAAGGTATGCCTCCATGTTGTCCTTGATTTTTAGACTTTCCTCCTCGAGACAGTTTTCTCTGGCACAATCATGCAAGTCAGCCAGACCTTGCGCGAGGGGACTCTTCTTGTTTTGGCCATATCTGACCTCCACAGGAAAGCCTTGCATTGACAGAATCCAGGAAGTAATTTGGGAATTACTCACATTTCCGGCCCGGATTCTGTCACTTTGGAGATATTGCAGAGGCTGGTGTGGAGTCTCCACTAGGATGTGTTCCCCCTGGATAAACGGGCGGTAATTCTTCAATGCCCACACCTTTGCCAGGAGTGCCTTCTCACAATCGTTGAATTTTTCCTCCACAGAGGATAAAGTTTTGCTCGCATAGGAGATTACTTTATTGACCTTGTCATGCTTTTGGTATAATACTGCCGTCAAGCACAAATTAGAGAACCCCGTCTCCAGGAAGAACTCCTTGTTTCTGACAGGGTAAGCTAGGCAAGGCGCTTGTGAGAGGCTTCTTTTGAGTTGTCTTACTGCCTCGGCTTTTTCTGGACCCCATTCCCACTTGACCCCTCCCTTCAGGAGATGAATCAGGGGTCTGGTGATCTCTGCGTAGCCCTCAATGAACTTTCTGCTGTAATTAGTCAGTCCAAGGAGGCTCCTTAGTTCCCGCAGAGTTGTGGGGTCTTTCAGTTTCTGAAGTGCTTCCACTTTCTTTTCCTGGGGACAGAGACCCTGAGGAGTAATCTCATGCCCCAAGAAATTAACACGGGTTCTACACCACTGTGCTTTCTGAAAGGAAAGTTTTGCTCCGGCGGCCCTCAACTGGGTCAGAACATAACGGATCTCCGCTATGTGTTCCTCCACAGATGAACTTTTGATGAGGACATCATCTACATAAGCCAGGTTACCCCTCGCACCCAGGTCGGGCATGGCCTTATGTAGGAAAATGTTGAACTCATTACCGTTAAGGTATCCGAAGGGAGTCCGGGTCCATGTATACTGCTGGCCCCCAAAGGTAAAAGCCAGCTTGTATTGGTCCTCCCTACTGACAGGCACAGTCCAGTATCCATTGGTCAGGTCTATTGCAGTGAATACCTCTGACCCCTAAATCTGGGCCAGCCCTTGGTCAATGTAGGGCAGAGGCCATCGGGAAGTATGGACCCGTTTGTTGAGCTCCCTGAGGTCGGCGCAGAGTCTCCACTGGCCGTTCGGCTTCAATATTCCCAGCACCGGGTTATTGAAGGTGCTGTGGACTGGACGGATTATTCCCCTGGACTCAAGGTTCTTAATTATTTCAGTAAGGGACTCCATGGATGCGAGAGGCAAGCGATATTGCTTCACAAACACAGGAGTCATGCCAGGGTCCGTGGGGATTGTTGTTGTGTGGATGTCGGTGCGACCACAGTCATATGAGTCTACCGCAAAGAGATCTTGGAAATCCAAGAAAACTTGTTTCAACTTTTGCTTTTGTTCCAGAGTCACACAGGCATCAGCTAGGTTGACTCTCTCTTCCACCATCTGCCTGAAGCCTGGAAAGACTTCTGGTTTGGCTATCTCCGCGGCCTCCTCCAACTGGGTGGAGAAGTCCCTGGTCAGAGTGCTGATTTGGACTGGAGGCTTCAGGTGGGAAAGGCAGCCCTCATGGACCTGGAAAATCACCTCATCCCTCCTGAAGTCACAAGTCACATCTTCCTTACCATAGGGGCAGGAAGTGTACACCAGGAAGTTCCCCCCATGCCGGGTAGAAAATCCTGTCTGGTGTTGTATTGTCATCACTGTCACTGTCAAAGCAGTCCTTGGGGATTGGCCCTAACACTTCATTACCTAAGTCTATGGAAAAATGTCGGTCATCAACCGCCATTCCAATAGTGGTGCCTGCGGCTAGAGTAATACTCTTTAAGTCGCTGTTATCCACCTCTATTGGAATGGTGTCATGTTCTATGTTGACTAATGGTGTTGGGTTTACCCCCAACCCTTGCTGTTGGAGAGAAGCATTTAGATGTATGTAAGCATCAGAGTTTTGCAAATATTGTCCTCTTTTAACTTTCACTTCCAGGGAGAATTGTCGGGTCCTTTCTGGGATGGTGACTTCCTCTTTGATCTGAATTTCAACTGCATAAGGTAGCAATTGAGCTGACCTAAATGCTTTTTCTGGATCATCAAAGCCCATGGGATTATCCGCTAATCGGGACCAAGCTTTGAAGTTTATTAGGTCCAAACTAATGGCAAAGCGATTGAGAATGTCACTGCCTAAGTAAAAGGCGGCAGGGACGTCTCGCACGACCCAACAATTGTGGACTATGCTCTTGTTGCCAATGGAGATTTTGAGCATACACCTGCTTGGCAGGAGATGTTTGGAATTAGGCGCTTCCAGGTCCATTTCCCTTTTGTCTATCAGTTTGAATGTGGGAATGGCTGGATCTTTTGGGAGTTGGCGGAACATGGCTTCGCTGATGAAGCTCTTACCGTTGTTCACACACACTCGAGCGAGAACAGAGTCCTTCCCATCATTTAACTGGACAGGGATGAACAACTGCTCTCCAATTTGCTGAATATCAGCCAGGCTCTGAGCTGATTTCACATCTTCCTGGACTATAGGAGTGGTAATATCTGATTGTGGATTTGTAAAGAATTTCAGAGTGTTTCCTTCCAGCGTGGAGTACCACTTTAAACTGGAAGGAAGGTTGATTTTCAGAAATAGAGAGGACCCCCCATCACCAGTCTGTTGTCCTACTGCTATTACTGTCACGTCTGGAATTTGGCTATTCTGGAAGTGAAATTCTACTTGGTCAGGTTTTTGTTCAACCATGTGGCAGGTGCCGTTTAAACTAACATGGTTGACACTCTGTTTTAATTTTATTGGTCGGCTAGTCTGGGTCCAGATGACCTTGTTCACGCAATCTATTAGGGGTGACAACCTTTTCAGGAGGTCATTCCCTAGTAAACAAGGGGTGCCCTCTGGAGACACAACTATGACTGGGTGTTTCAACTTGTGTCGCCCGATCTTAATGTCCAAGTCTGCAGTCCCCTCAACGTGAATTTCCTTCCTGTCAAAGTTCTGCAGTTGTCCAGGAAGAGAGGTGATAGGAATTTGGTAATTCTCTCCCCTTCCTGCATTCAGTTCGTCAAAGGCCCTTCTGGACAGAAGGGTAGCTTGAGATCCCGTGTCCACCAGCGCTGAAATTGTACCCTGCCCCTGTACTTGTACCGGGGCATAGTATCTTCCCTCCTTCTCCTCAAGGGGCACAGATAATGCACATTTTTGGACAACCCGTGGGCTAACTTTCTGGTTTTGGACATCGCTAGCGAAGAGATTTGGGCAGAATTCTGTGGAGAGCCTTGGGAATCTGAAAGAAAAAGTTGGCAACTGGAGATCAGAGCCATTGTGGGCTCCCCTGGCTCCGGTTCCGGGCCGCCCCCCCCCTTTTTGGAGGCAGTCACCAGGATGGGTTTGAACCAGGGGATTTTCTTGCTGTTGGTTCTGGGATGAGATGGTGGGCGGCGGTAGCTCAGTCTCCACATCTCCCCAGTCTGGATTTGCATCCCTAGGGACCCATTTTTCTTTGGGAGGAGTTCCCCCCTCTCTGAAGGAGAAGATCCTTTTCCCAGGATCCTCTGAGGATCCCTCTCCCTCAAATTGGAAGATCTGTACCTCCTCCTCAAACTGAGTCTGTTTGGGTCTTTTGTTTCTCCTACCCCCACCCCCTCTGCTCCTTAGGAGGCAGACTTTCAGGGGCAAGAGATTTTGTTTCCGGTTCCTGGGTTTCCAGGGGCTGTTTACAAGTGAGGAAGGAAGCTTCCTCCAAGGCTTTACACCCCCCTTCCCTTTGTGCCTCCTCCCTGGGAACCGGTGAGTTATCGGGGTGCTGCCCCCGTCATTGTTCTGGGGCACCAGGTCCAGAGTTGGGTGCGTTCTGCGCCGGCATGCCGATCTGAGGGTTCTGCTGAGCCCTCAGTATGTGACCCAGATCCCGCGCCATGTTTTGAACCTGGCGCTCTAACTGGGAAACCCGCTCAGGCTGATACGGGGCCCTGTTTTCTCCCCTGGGCTGATCCCGGGAAGGGTAGCTATCCCTTCTTTGGTAGTACCCCTGGTTGGGAAGATTTGGGTACCCCTCCACCCTTGGCCTCCCCTCTCCCGGATTAGGTTGTCTGGGCTCAGGGAATTGGGGAAAGAAGGATGGATGATTTTGGGGTTGGAAATTGGGTGGATACCTGGGGAAAATGTTCTGCCCAGGATTTGGAGAATTTCTGCCCTCCTGTGGGAAGTTGGGAGGGAAGTTCCCTGGGTTAGGTGCTTGGCTGGATCCCCTCCCTTGGGCTGGAGGAGTCCACACATAACCCAGGATGGGTCTGTTTCCCTTGTAACGGGGGCTTACATAATCAGGAGAGCGAGGGACCCCATTTGTGGGGCTGCCTCCCTGGCTCCCTGTCTGTGACTGGCCCGAGGACCTTCTGGGCCTAGCATTATTAGGTGCAGGTAGGTTTTTAGGCCCCCCCATCTCCAACTCTAAAACGGGGGTGACCTTTACCTCTGCCACCTTGGCAGCAGCAGGGGTGTTGTTGGCTTTGGGGTTTTTGGGCGCATTATTTTTATTTTCTATTGGCTTCTGCACCTCGTAGATGCGGGTGGCTTGTTCAATGACCCATTCTAAAGATCTTTTCTCATGAAAATCTCTCACAAGCTGGGTCATTATGTATTTGGGCAAGGCATGGAAATAAGTATTAATAAATTCTCTGCTGTCTGTGCGCACCCTTCTAGTGGTCTGCGCAAAGGCACGCTTTAACTCCTGCACACATTCTTGTGGGGCCTGATCCTCCCCACATTGTAAATTGTAGGCTGCCTTGCGAGCCTCTTGGGGATTTCTGTGAACAGAAAAATGTTTTAATATGGCCGCCCTATAGGTGGACTACCTGGAATGATTTTGGTCCTCCAGCCCTGCAAAGAAACTGGAGTACTCTGGGGAGAATGTCCACTTTACATATTGGATACAGCTTTGGCTGTCCTTCAAATGAAAAGTCTCCATCATTTGCTCATAGAGCTCCAAGTGTTCCCAAACAGAATACTTAGCGTTCTTATGGTAAGGCGTGATGACGCTCCTGATCGCCTTAATCTGCTTTAAGGGGTCCTTAAGCAAGGCCCTTTTTTGCCTTATTGGCCTTTTTGGTTCGGGTAACCCTTGTCCATTCATCCTCTGACTCAGAGGCACTGCTCCCAGAGGTTCCTGTCTGTTCTTCCAGGTTTTCCCGGATTCTGCGAGCCTGGGAATGGCTGGCAGAATGTGGGGACCTGGTCTCCTGTTTCCTGTGGTGCTCAGAGGAGTCCTCAGATCCCTCCTTGCTGCCAGGATTTGCTGGGTACCCCCCCCACTGACCTAACTGGGCAGAGGTTTTCAGGATGCCCTTAAGGGGCCTACTCTCCTGGGGTTCCCCACTGAACTGTACTGTACTTGGGTGCCCATACCCGGATGCCCACCCCTCCATTCCTGAGTGGTACTGGCCTATGAGCCCCATACTTTTAGCTGGATAGTAATCTGCCATCCCTGTGGCCCTGTGCTCATGTGCGCCAGGGGACATGGGGGTGGTAGAGTCCAGGGACTGGGAGAGATGAAGGCCCCTGGTGTTAGGGCTCCTGAGGTTATGGTCAGGAGTCTCTCTTTCCCAGCGGACCTCATCTCTATCCGCCCCTGCTCTCTGTTGCAATGCAAGAGCCTGCATTTGCGCTTTCAGTTCCTCAGTCAAGGCCTTACTAGACTCTATCAGTCTCTCCTGCATCGCTACCTGTTGTTGGAGCCTATCATTGTGTTGACAAAGGGCCTCATTTTCCCTCTGTTCTTCCTGGTTGGTCCTGGAGAACTGGGCCAGTCTTTGCTGCAGGAGGTTTACCTCCTGAGTCCCATCCCTACTGGCCTGCTCCTTTCTTGCCAGAGCATCTTCCACCCTTCTGGTGTGCTCTACCAAGTTCCGGTTTTCTTTTTGGAGGTCACCCAGCCCCTGGAGGGCCAGGTGATTTTCTTCAATTTCCTTTTTTAAGTGGCAGACTTCCTGGCCTAAAGTGTCTCTTTCCTGACTGAGAGCCTGCATCTGTGCTGCCAGGTCGTCCCTCTGTCGTTGAAAGGCACCAGCTTTTTGGCGCTCCTCATCAAACTCTGCCTGGGTATCCAGGTCTTTCAGAATCAGTTTATTGCTCTCCTCTTTCTCTCTATCTAGCTGGCTTTGCAGGGTGACTACCTGCTCCGCGCATGCCCTGTTGAAATTGATCTGTTGCTCCAACTTTTTCTGGTTCTGCAGTAAGGAGTCCAAACTGTCTTGGTGCTCCTTCTGCAGGGCCAGAAATCTGGTATCCTGGTCTGTCTTTTCCTGTTGTAGGATGCCCATATCCTCTTTTATTTTAATGATATATTGCCTACTATCATTTTCTGACTCCTGGCTCCTCTGCAGCCTCTGCTCAGAAGAGGCCAGATCAGATCGGGCCTTCTCTAAGGCCATCTGTCGCTTATTCGCCAGATCTTGGCTTTCAGTACATTTATCCTGCATGTCTCCCATATATAGGTACAGGTATGCCGCTATCCTAACCATCTTGTCTTGTTCATCCTTAGCCTTAGGAGCCATGTATAGTTCACTCAGGGCCACATGTAAGGGACCCTGATCTCTCCATATATCTGAGCCTGTTTCCGTGACCTGTTGCGTGATGGCCTGCAAGCAGACCGTCTGGTCCTGGTGAGTCCACTCACCTCTCACAAATAACTTATGTAAGAAGTGCTCTCTGGCTATTTTCATGTCTACTAAGGTCGTCATTCTGGAATTTGAGTTCCTTCCTGACTTACAGAAGTTTATATTTTATTTTTGCAAAACAGACCTTTTTCTTAGAGCGTTCCTTTGAGGAGTGCTTTACAGCGTAACACAGCGTGTGATCCGACCGGATATGTGTATCTGGTCAGCTGGCACGCTGTATTAATCTGCACAAGTGATAGATCTAATCCAAAAGTCCGGCACGAGCCCCCAATTTGTAAGAGGATTCAATTCAGCACTACAGCCAAGTCAACGCCTAGTCTAGAATACTGAATGAAAACCCTTATTGATATATCTTATGTCCAGTTCATGCATTCTGGATGACTACCCCTATATAACACCCCTCTCTTGGAATCCTCCTGACCCCACTGAGCCAAGAAGTAGTTCTGTTTTGCAAGTTAAAAGGTTTAATTGATAGTTTCAACAATAGGTATATATATCACACTTTAGAATAAATTAATAATTGAATAGCACACTTAATCTGATATGATAAAGATTAACAACGGAGAATCTGGCACGAGCACACTTCTTGATAATCACTAAGGAGTTGACATGAAATGGATAAGATAGCAACAATACTTTTATGGTTTCAAATGGATGCAATGTGGAATGAAATGCAGTCCAGAAAATAACTTGATAGGATTTCAGCAAAAGACAATGTAATCACTTTCTTGGACAATTCACCCCCCCCCCTTTTATGCTATGCAAGGAAATGGAAGGAAGGCACACAGTTCTCAGAAATGCAATCAAATGCAATTCAGTTCACCCAGCAATTTAGACTACAGACGTTGAAAACACAGGCCCAAATGCTTTTAAATGTGCTCGCAATGTAGAAAAAAATATGCTAAAATGCTTTTAATTCCCTCTAGGAGGTTCAGGGTGAGTGAAATCAAGTTAATATTAGTCCAGGCTCACTTTAGCAAGGATCTAGGAGTAATTGGTAGGTTAAACGAATTTTTGGCAAATGAAAGCAAGAAGCTTCTGTTTTCACACGTGGAGAAATTTGCAAATCGCGGCAAAATTCGCGAGTGCGTCTTTCATGATTACGGCAAAACTATAGGGGGTAGGAATGCGGTTCTAGGTTCGTAGGAAAGCCACGATTCTAAGCTTTCTGAGGAAAGTTACTGCAAGTCTAGGACAAACGGTCACAGAGATATGAGCGATTAAATAAAGGTCGTTTTTCAGATTTGAAATTTTAAAGTTCAAAAAGACAAGTGCAGCTTGCAACTAGAAAATGACAGGTGACAGCTTTACAAATGACAGGTGACAGTTAGGAGGCAGTTCTACTTAGATTAAAATAGATTGAATTATATTATTTTAACTAAGAGATTGGTTCTGCACAGTCTTGCTAGGTACTCACACTATATTCTTGAATTAGAATGGGCCTCGCCATGGATCTGGTCAGGTTTTAGACTGGACTCTGGTCTCTGCACTTCACAGTGATCTGGGTCAGCTCTCTCTGGTTCTGCTAACAGGTCAGCTCTACTCTGCTGGTCTGGTCTGGGTCTCTGAAGGTTGATGGAGGTAAAGTATGGATTTTCCCGGCAGAGCGTCCCGCAGCAAATGGATTTGAAGGTCCCTATCTGTCCTGTCTGTCTGCTTTTATCTGTTTTTGAAATGGGTGTGTATGCAGCATCACTAGACCCTACCCCTCTCCACTTGCCATTGGCCCAATTCTCCCCTCTCCCATGATTGGGGAAGGAACTGTGAGTCAGAGCGATGTCATTTTATGGCTTGCAGAGAGGACACTCCCCTGTCAAATTGCACATAATCTATATTTGATTAAAAAAAACATATTTGCACAGGTACACATTTGTTTAAAATTACATGCACCCCTCACATATCACAGTAGGTATCCCCTGTTCGAACTCTGCTCTTCCTGAGAGCTTGCATTCAGAAACGGCAATATTTTGCACTTTTTAACTGGTTGGCAATACCGGACATTAACCCAAATTTACACACATGTGCGCAAGGAGTATGGACATTAGTTGATGAAGTGTCAAATTTTTCACATGCACTCATTTTGAGTAGTATCCTCTTAACTGCTAGTTTGCCCCCAGAACATCACACAAATTGGAGTTTTGGCTTGAATTGAAGGTACATTTTTTAAATTAAGGCTCTGAAAGTTATACATTTCTGTCATTTGATTACAAAGAGTTATCAGTGTTTCTGTAAAATATATATTTTGCTTTCAATTCAGTTCTCAGAGTGTTGGAGTCCGCCTCCAAGACTTGGGTGGGTCAGTCACAGGTGTCTTCTGGCAGGCAGGCCTTTGTTGACATTAAACAGTCAAAATCAACATATTCCTTTCAGAGGAAAGGGGCCATTGTGTGGTCTCTGGGAAGCTGAGATCAGGAGGCCAGGGAGCCACTTTGCATTTAATTAACAGAACCCTGTGATTTCCTGGCTTCTTGTGTTGAGTTCTGAAGTGTCAAGAGTTCTCAGGACAGGCAACCCCTTTGAACTTTTAATTAATAAGACCCCTTTCTTTGCACTAGACAGTTTTGCAAGACAGCTCTCCTGTCAGAGTTTAGACCGCTAGTGCCGCCTTGAGGATTTTGTTGGTACTGCATGCAATTTTGGGATCTTTCTTGGATTAATGCATTCTAAACAGGAATGGTTCTTACATGGTAGTAAATCCTTGCTTAACATTGTTTTGATGGGGCTCCTTACAGTAAGATGGTTATGTGGAACCCCACAAAAGGGTTGAATCTTTAAAGTGGTCCAATGAGTCACGATTTCAGCAACTTTTTGACATCAGTAACAGTGGATTTTGTTAACAAAGACCTTTCTTTACACTGGTGGGTGGCAAGTTAGGTAACCATTTTGGTGTGCGCACAACTGCGCAGCTCTCCTGGATTCTGGGATGAAATGATGGGCAGCGACAGCTTAATCCCCACATTTACCCCGTCTAATGATTCCACATGGGTCAAAACCCTCCACACATATTAGCCATACACAGCTTCAAGATAGAACGGCAGCGTGGTTTTGAGACACTGAGACACATGAAGCGCATGTAGTTTCAGAAAACTGTTACTGATTGCATGTGCAGGAGGAACCCTGCTAATATTCGCTAATGTTGTAATCACGCTTTTGCTGCGCAAAACTCAGTGTCCTTTCTTTGTAGCGGAGCTCCGTATCAACACAGATTTACACCCCTGGGGACAGCAGGTCATGGGGGAGAGCCGCACGAACCACAAACTCAAAGCTAAGTGCATTCTAATTGAAATACTGTTGTGAAGTGCATGCAACAATCTTTGTGCAACATGATGTAATGTTGTTCAGGTGCATAAGGCAGCACCAAGGTGTAATGTGTAACATGAAAGTAATGTTGTTGTGTTAAGTGCATGAGACGGCACCAATGTAGTATTAGGTGCTCCATGAGCAAACCACAGGGAGAGTGCATACAGCAAAGCAAGTGTGGAAGAGTGTGTGAGTGATGTATGGGCGGAGATGACAGCACCTCAAAAGGAAACAGTATAGAATACCTTCCTCATCCCCAATCCCATACACAACCTTAACCTAAACCTCTACCTGGTTACCCTAACTTCCCCCTACCCATCCAAACTGTGGACCCTAACCCTCTTTCCCCGGTGGGTCACAGTGACCTGTGGTTACTCACAGCCTCCCAGGCGCCAAGACCCAACAGGGAGGCAGGTGTTCGTGCTACCTCCGTGCAAGACTAAGGAAAGCTGGATCTAACAAAAGCACTTTTAATGTATTGAAATGTATCCTCACATCCTTCACTCCACATGAATCTTTTATTCAATTCAATCATATCTCGTAGAGCAACTGTGGTCATCTGCAAATCCTAGTACAAACTTAGAGTAGTATTCAGCCATACCTAAAAATGTCCTGACCTGTTCCTTGCAGGTTGAGTGGCCATATTTTCTATAGCGTTCACTAAATCATCCTTTGATATTACATGTCCCAAGTACTCAATCTCTCTCATATTGATCTTCGATTTCTCTCTGCTGAGTATCATACCAACATCGTGCAATTTCTTTAGCACCTTCTCCAATCTGCTGTCATTTTCTTCCGCTATGTCAGCATATCTGAGTATATCATCTTGAAAAAAACACCTTCATTACCATCAAATATTTGGTATATTATTTTTTAGGCTGCAGATATTAGACCAAACGGCATTCTGTGATATAGAAACAGTCCTTCTCGTGTGATGAAGGCAGTCAGATGCCTGAACTCCTTGTGCAGTTTGACTCGATCTTATGCAGCAGTAAGGTCAAGTGTTGAAAATATTTTTGCAGGACCCATCGTTGAAATCAATTCCTGGATATTGGGTAAAGGGTGTCTTTCCAGAATTACACTTTTATTTAGCTCCCTTAAGTCGATGCACACCCTTACTTTTCCTGGATTCTTTCTCACCACTACCACCATTCTGATGCATCAATTCTTTCTTGCATTCCTTGTTCCTCCAGTTTACTGAGTTCTGACTTCACCTCATCCCTCATGGATATCGTGACACTTCATAACTTGTGTGCCACTGGTTCGCACCCTTGTTTCAGTACAATGCGATGTGTGAAACCTTTCACACACCCAGTTTTATCCCTGAATATTTCTGTTCTCACTTTTCCTTTGTCAATTTCAGGTGACTCAATCAAGAAAACGGACTCTGCTGCATTCAGATCCAGGCAAACCTTGAGTAATCTCTGATGTGTCCAACTAAGTAACCAGGATGATCCTTTCTTGGAAACGTATACACGTCCTTCAGCCTGTCTGTCTTTAAATCCTAATGCTGTCTTGAACCATCCAAATATGTAAATCCTTGAGCCACCATAAGCCAGTTCGCCTAATTTCAACTTAATGTAAGTACTCTGGTCCCATTTTCTTCCACACTACTTCTGGGATGAGTGTGTATATTGCACCTGAATCAACCATCATTGTAATTGGTTTGCCATTCACTATTATGGTGGTCTTGGGCTGTCAAACTCTTAATCTTCACCACCAACTATTGAGACACATTCTTCTCCTTCATCACTATCTTTATTTCCAATCCAATTAATATTGGTCCCTTTATTTCTACAGCATCTAGCTAGATGTCCTCCCCCATTGCAATTTCTGCATTTTATCCTAAGAGCAGGGCACTCTGGGCTGTTGGCCCAATTGCATGGACTGTCACATCTTTAGCATGTTCTCATAGTAGCACGTCCCCTTCCTCTTCGGCTACTTCAACCTCGTTGAAATGCAATGACATGGCCTCGACCACTCATTGTTTCTCTGGCATCTCTGTTCTTCCAGTTGTATTTGATAAACCTGGGTTCTCTCGCGTCACTGTTACTTCTCCTCCTCATGTTCGAGTTACTCACACTGGAAACTAGCTGGCAACTGGCAACTAGCTCTTCATTTATTGTCTGTAGAGTATTAATTGATGACATGTTTTTGATTGTAACTTCTTTTACTCTGTTCTCTAAAAGTTTTACACATTTCTCAGTGGGTTCAACCTCTTTGGCCATCCGTAGAACCAACAGTGGGTCATCTTCGGTCCACAGTTTCTCTCGCACTTTGCTACTATTACATTCTACCATAAATTGGTCTCTCAGTCTTTCTTCCAGTTGCTGATTCAATTTACATGTCCTGGTCAGCTTTCTTAGTTCCATGATGTATTGTTTAACACTTACTCCTTCCTCCTGTATTTTTTTACCAAATTTAAAACGTTCCAATATGGTACTTCGTTTTTTCATCGTAGTACTTATTCATCTTTAATATCGATTTCTCATATTCATTCATATCCCCACACTCAACGGCCATCAGATCAAGCAGATCCTGTAAGAAAAGTGTTTTTTTTTTCCTTTCAACACTGTAATTTGTGCCATAAACCACATTGGCATGATGTTCACAGGTTTGTAGCCATCTTTTCCATGGCAATGCAGGTTCACCCACTTAAGGTAAGAACATTGCAGGTGCATGGGCCCTTCTCCTGCCCCACTAAGATTGGTTGTTGTGGACTGAGTGAAAACTGCAAGTGTTAACTGCTGTTTTCATTTTTTTAATGTATGTATAATCCTTTATTTTTTGTTGATCAAATTTGAATGTCTTCTCTTAATATTAACTTTACTTGGTGTCCTTACTTAATTCTGTACATTCCTGTTTTATTCGCTGCAGTATCAATATAGCCGAATGCCATTTGGTCTAATATCTGCAGCCTGAGTCTTCTAAAAAAATAATGTACCAAATATTTGATGGTGATGAAGGCGTTCGTTTTTTTCAAGATGATATCCTGACATATGCTGACAGAGAGGAAGAACATGACAGGAGATTGGAGAAGGTGTTTAAGAAATTGCATGATGTTGGTATGACACTCAGCAAAGAGAAATCGAAGATCAATAGGAGAGAGATTGATTACTTGGGACATGTAAGGATAGACTCAGTATTTAAGTAACGCTATAGAAATATGGCCACTCCAACCTGCAAGGAACCGGTCAGGACATTTTTAGGTACGGCCGAAACCTACTTTAATTTCGTACGAAGAATTGCAGACCACGCAGTTGCTGTACGAGATATGAATACAAGATCCATGTGGGTTGAAGGATGTGAGGATGAATTTAAATACATTAAAAGTGCTTTGAAGATAGTGTCCTGGTTCCGGGAAGACAGTCAGGATGCAGTGATCACAGAGGAGCTGATTGGTACAAAAAGGTAAGTACATTTTATTGTAGTTTTAGGTTATAGGCTAGAAATAAGGGAAATGCATAGGCATAGACATCCTTCTAGTAACATCTCCCTGAATTCCATACTGTAGTCCCCAGAATCCTGAGGGAACACAAGGTTCCAACCTGACCAGCTTTCCATGTCTTGCATTGCCATATGCAAAATGCAAGCCCACAGTACTCATCCCCCTTCCTCATAAGGAAGTGGTCAACAAAGAGACTCACACCACATCAGACATGATCCCTCACCAAGTACACCCAGCAACAACCTTCTAGTAGAAAAAACCCATTCACAAACTTCAGAGCTTAATCCACAATTGTGTAACTAACATTTCAGACCAACACATGAACATACCCCATATATCCATATATCCATGACTGCCACTCCCAGATCTCAAAGGTGGCACCTTCGAGCACAAACCAAACCATACCACATTCAGCCTAATCTCCTCTTACCCCAACTGCACCATTGGGTCTCAGGTCTGCCACACCAGAGGACATTCACAAGGCAGCATCGCCGCCACCTGAAGAATCATACGTGTACACCAAGGAGGTTAAACATGGAAGGTATTTATCATATTAGCTAAGTAAACAGGTTATTACATTAGGGGATATGAATGCTGCTGCCTTCTCCTTCTCGTCCCTCAACCGTCAACTCATGCGCTCCGCATTCTCCTTCTGAATCTTCCCCTCCTGCATTCTGTGATTCTATGTATCATGATTCTACACGATACTATACACGGTTCAAGGTGCACGCGCAAAGTACAGATGACATCACAAAATATGTTATCTATGACATTGCTGATGACATCCACTTAGGTACTGTGAGACAAGCATGGTATCAAGAGAGATACAGACTCAAAAGCACAGTTTGAAAACCTTTATTTAATAAAGTTCTGGGGTTGCTGTAATACCTAACTGGCCCTATCTCTAAAGGGATTGTTCCCTCAACTGATGTTTTTAAGGGGTGTTGATGAAATCCAAAACAAACATCTGTCTGTGTCTAAACCTATGCTTTCCCTCACCCTTTGACAAAATGATGAAGGAAGTCTTCTTAAAAGAAAAATAGTGGTTCCAAAAAGAAATGTATACCAAGGCTGGTTTCAGGTCGTTTTCCCACTAGGTGTAGTTCTGCCAATGTCATAAAAATTAGTACCATCAAAAAGGGTGGTTTGTGAAACCTTCTCCACAGGGTTCTTGCAATACTTTCAAACCACTTTCAATTTCTCCGGTTCAATGGGATTCCCTTCCCCCAAGCTTAGGCCCCATTATGTAACACACATGTTCAGCTTGACTTGATGTGCCATTTGTTAATCACAGTTCATTCAGGGGTAGTATCAGTGACTTTCGAGAACGCCAGGCTCTTTGCTGCTTCTTAGCATAACCACTCTGATGAATAACCTGTCTCCTTTTCTTCTACTTTCACAATTCTCTCAACCTTGCGCTGTTGGGGTTTCCTGTACCCCTTTTCACACTTTCCATGCCTTTCGTACTTTCTTCCTGCTTTACTGCGCAACTGTGCCCACTCGCACCTGTTTCTTGCTCTTTTTCACTTTACTGTGTCTCTTGCACACTGCTCACTTTGTTATGCACACTTTTTCCTTTCCCTTTTTACTTCTGGGTTGCGCGCACCCCTTTCTTGTTTTCAGGTCACTTGCACCCCTTTCTTGCTTTTGGGTAGCTTGCACCCTTTCCTTGCCTTTGGGTTGTTTGCACCCTCTCCTTGCTTTCGGGTCGCGTGCACCATTTCCTTGCTTTCAGGTTGCTTACATCCTTTCCTTGCCTTCGGGTTGTAACACCGTTCCCCATTCTTTGGTCACTTGCACCCTCTGTGGTTCCTTCTCTTTAAAATTCTCTTCTTTTCTTGTCTCTGTGCCTCTTGTGCCTTTCACTTTTAAAGTTAATTACTCCGTTTTACTCTGTGCCTCTAGTGCATTAAAAGTTGCTTCCTTTCAGTCTTCTTTTCTTTCTCAACACTTGCAATACGCTTTCCTTTAAACTTTCTTTACTATCATGCCACTTGCAATAATGATTAAATTCTGCTCCAGCCACCCGCACGCAACCAAGTTTCTTTCTTCCTTTTCTCATGAAACTCACAGGTAAGCGGGCGCGGGCAAGTGGTCTTCCTCTAGTGGTTTGGGTTGAGGTCAGGGTCTTTCCACCTGCTCCTCTGACACCCTTGGGATCGGCACACATTCCAAGGGAATGAGCAGTTCCTTAAACACAGTTGGCAGCTTGCAGTCGAGTAGCTTACTCCGGCTCCATGTAGACACGGCTCCTTAGCCATGCTGCTCCCCCTATAGAATACTAGGTCAGCATCTCAGCATTCTGTTCTTCTCCAGGTTCTCCTGGTCTTTCTCAATGCTTCCTTCTGCTGCTTGGATCCAGTTCTCCACACTGCATCTCCAGCTCAATCATTCACCTGTGCAGAACCACAACTGTTATGGTCCTCAGTTGAGTCAAGTGGCATCAGGTGTGCACAGTTGAGGGTTTGGGGGGGGAGAGTGCCTGCCCTTGCCTGACTCTATTAGTGGGACAATTAAAAGGTGTTACATGGTAGGCCTCACTTTGTACTCCTATGTTGTTTCTCTGGGTAATCCTCATTGCTCTTGATCGCCTCTTCTTCATCTCAATACTTATTGGAAATCGGGAGGGGGAGATGGGGAGTGATTGGAAATACCCCATTAAGGCTGAGGGAGAGTGGGTTGGTGTATAGTTGGGAAAGGGGTAATACCATGTCTCGCCCTTGGGTATTCTCCTCCCAATACCAGTAACCCTCCACTCAGTTGATCACCCCACACTTGTCCTCCCCCAGGGTCAGGATCCAAAAGCTATGGACCTTCCCTGGCCACCTGAATGGAAGATCCCGGGTGAACACAGTCAGGTTTCTCACAGTATGCAACAAAAAGTAGCATTATGCTACCAATACACATATTGCCATTTGTCCTGGAAGTTTGGTTTAGGGAGCATGATCTATTTTAGTGCAACTGATGTATTCTTAATTATAAAATGCTGCTGCTTGGAAATTATTTAGGCCAAGAGACATTATTCTTTATTATAATTGGATTACATGCAACCATTACACATGACATGTTATGAACATTTTGCAAACATGTGGGAATATCTCTGAACCCGTATAGGGCCCTCTAAGATAAAGTGGCACGCTTATAGGATGGATGGGCTGCAGAAGTTACTCAAGCATCAATAAAAAAGATTGAATCAGGAAGTTGGCAAAAGGTATGCTGTTTTATTAGCAATTCTCTAAAACAGGGAGTACAACTGAGTCTCATGGCACGGTCTCAATGATTTACATAAAAAACAAGCTTTGATAGTAAAACTTCATCATCACTGACTTCACACTACGTGGCAAACTGTAAAACCTATAATGGATTGCGGTTGGATAATGGAAAACATCTACATATACTTACTATGGGGTGTGGGGTTGTGATAGGACCTCTATTGTCAGGTGGGCAACTAAGCCCTCCTCTAGTGCAAGTCATCTTCATTGTCATAAAATACACAACGATTTATTGGTTCACATGCTATAAGGCTCTTTGATACATGGCCTTCTATAATTGGTTGCCACACGTGTACCCTTCTGAAATATTCCACTTCCTAGAAGCACACAAGCTGGTACTGCAGGTGTTGGTGGGTTGGGCTTGACCATGCCTCCCCACCCAATTAGCCCAACATCTATCATCACTCTTACTTTCTTTCATTCAATTAGCCTTTGAACATGGCCTTGCAAACTGCACAACTCCTGGGAATAAAAAGGGAGTGTCAGCCTGCCCTCATCTTCTCGCCTCAGCGTCGTCCGCCCAAGTCTATTTCCACCTGGCTCACATAACTGGAGACCACGTTTCAGGCTTCTTCCTCGTATTTAATCATTTTAAAACAAATACTTGGCACTCATTTTCCTTTTGCTGTACCTTGGTAGGGCTTGGCCCGTCTCTTGAATTAATTGTATCTCTTGAAGCTTGACAACTAGTTCTCGGCTTTGCCTGGCCTTTCGACACTGGGCCAACCAAGCCCTCTTGAATTCTTTCTGGCTCGTCAGCTACTTTTATAGACTGCGCCTGACTTTCAGCTTTCCTGCTCATGGGTTCCATTTTACTAAAACACGATGTGGAACATCCAGATTTCTTATGCATATTTATACCTTGGTGCATCACTGAAATATAGCCAGCCTTATGATTACTTACTTACTTCTACTTGAGTTACAGCATCTGGACAATTATAAAATGGTTTGCATTTTCTTTTGTGCTCTTCACACATGTTATCTTCATTTTACACATAAAAGGTCACTCACTTCTTTACTTCGTCACAGCATTCTATATGTTCTTTTTATTTTCTCTTCGATTGTCTCTTCTCAGTGTCACTTTAAGACATGTGACATCACTAGCCTGCTCTTTCATTCATCTTCTCTTGCTCTTCAGCGATCTTCCCTAAGAGACTGTCAGCTCTTCGTGGATACATAAAGAACGGTTTTCTCAACGGGTACTTTGCTTCAAAGGCTGCTCATGTTATTTGCATCATTACAGATGTCTTGCTTGTCACTATTTCCGGTTCCCAACATATAGGTATCTTAAGGGCAGGACTTCCGGTAGAGGCTTATGGCTCCTCCTCTACATCTCTACTGAGAATGAACACAGAAAAATAGTCTGCTTTATGGGATGGTGCCATTCAAGAATTCCTAAAATTACATTTTAGTTCACAGTATCTAACAGAAGAGAAATTATGTTTGCATAGCAGCCTGAGCAAGAGTACCACCTGAAAACCTAAACATGTATTTCTGCCTTCTTGGGCATCTTCAGTCAGGCATGGCTTTCATGCTTTAGAAAGTACTCAATCAGGATGGTCCACAAGCATGTTTGAGCTTCCTGTCCTGTACTAGTGGTAAACAATCTATGTGCATATCTGTCGGATTACACCCACAAGGACAGTCCAGTAGCAAAATGCTAGTCAATTCTCCTCTAAATAAGACCACCACAGGCAACCCCAAATGGGTGTTCCTACAATCATCACTGAGTTGTGGCTGTAGTGGTGTTCCTATTCAGACACATAGACGAGAGGGTCCTCATCTCCATTTCCTTTACTGACTTGGGGGGGAAGCATCAGACTTTCAAAATTGGCAAAAATGTGGTTGCCCACCTGGATAGAAAGAACACAGTCAATTAACCTGTTATATGGGTTGGTGCCCATTCAAGAGTGTCTTCAGCTAGGTGTGAACTCACTCTACTTTAACAGAGGTGAAACATGCATTTGCATATGACTCTGGTGCCCCAGAATCCTGCGTTACCCCCCTCACATTTTGGCAGCCCTGTGAATCCCTTTGCTGCCTCTTACAATCCTACTTGGCTTTCACCCGAGTTTGACTCATCTCTCCCTATTGCTCATCTCAACATCCTAAATCCTAGCATTCCAGTCTGTTGTGTGCCACCAATTGTTCAGACAGCCTTTTCACCTTTCCAGTCTATACTAGTAGGACTATGCGTTTATTATGCACTGCCAGGGGTTTCCTGCCAGTGTATTGTCAGTAAACCAAGTGATCCTTCTTTATTATGCTTTATTATTTTTGTAGCCTCTACTATGAATTTGGCAGGTTATCATGTCATACATAATTATTGTTCTGGAACACTTTCCTTATGTTTTGTAAGTTGTATCATCTAGTTAAATCAAATCATTAGCATCAATGTTCTAAACGACAGATGGGTTTGTAGGTAAGATATTCTTGTGATGTTAAAGAGCATGAGTTATCTGACCAAGGGAAAGGGCTATCTTCAGACATAGTGGGATTAAGGATCAAGGTGAGAAGGAATTCTATGGTGTGTCCTTCTTTGTAAGTAGTGGTGATAAAGCCTATGCAAACAAATGTGTCAGAACCTTAAATCACCTCAATGTTTACTGAATCCAGGTAATTCAGGGTTAGGCAAACTTGTAAGGTATTCAGGGTCACAGATTTGTGGTAAGTTTATTACAATTGATTCAGATTAAATGTATCTGATAACAATGGGCCGACAAGGTCAGACATTTTCTGCCAGTACACATTCAATGCAAGCAATGTTACAAAGAAAAATTGGAATATGTGAGAAATTCATAACATTTCCCGCCCAGGGACGCTCAAATAAAGGAACTTGCCTAAAACACTAATGGCTTGCATTATGCTTTGACTTTACTATAGAAACGAAAAATACATTTTTTGTTCACAGCTGACAAAACATTACAATCTGTTTTTGTTTAAAACA
Source organism: Ambystoma mexicanum (assembly GCF_040938575.1). NCBI lineage: Eukaryota > Metazoa > Chordata > Amphibia > Caudata > Ambystomatidae > Ambystoma > Ambystoma mexicanum. The sequence goes on along the minus strand of NC_090930.1, from coordinate 1,242,988,736 downwards.
CACAGTGCAAGATTCACAAAAAGTAATGGAAATAAAAGTGTGCCGAGGAGGTATTTTTTATTGGCATTTCTTTGAGAAATGTGTAGTTCACCTTATTCACAAAGGTGGTGTGCACATCTCCAAGGGGCTTTAACACAGAACAAATCATGCGCTTGCCTGCCCACCTGCATAAATTAGTGCCAGGAGCATGTAGGGTGTTCCCTGCACCGATAGGCATCTTAATGTAGATCAAGGTTAGGTTTTTCCCCAGGTACAGATCTCATAGCATTGCAATTCGATCTGATATTTTGGTTGTTCTGTAAGGAATGTCAGAGTATACATAACAAATGCTTACCATGCGACTGAGCCTGTCTCAGCTTTCTTAGGCCATTGATCTGCACACATCGACTAACGTTATTGTTAAGAAAATAACCAAAGTAGTTCCTTTGGAAATGTTCTGCAAGATAAACCCTCAAATACTCTAATTCATGACTGACTGATCGCTAGCCCTATATCCTGTCCACAGGTCCATGGTTGCGCTGATTCCCATATAATCTAATACTATAAACCTCAATACTACACAATGTGTTGACATCTTAATTATGAAAATCAGAGCAAGGCATGTCTGACGTGTGATTTCAACTGACGGTCTTGCATGCACTTTTATAATTCTCCATTTTAACTGTACTAATTTAAGAAACTTCAAAAAGGATGAAAGACAGTTCTTTATATCAATATTCCCATCTGATAACTGCAAGTTACACATGCATCTCTGCTGTAGGTTCATTAATTTACTGCAGTATCTACTGACACAGTTTAATGTGCTTCCTATTTGGATTACATTCGCAGATGCACAGGATTCAATTTGCTCTTGGTAACCCCCATCCAGCTTCTCACATCCCCTCCCTGTCCCATAAAGTTTACATCCCTTCCTGAAGCCTTTTAGGTTGTTTCTCTGTATGTTTTCATCTACAAATCAGCCCTGACCTTCCCAATCTTCTCCCGAATATCATTGATGATGTATTGCTCTTAGAGAAGATTTGTGCAGATTAAGGCTGGAAGAAATGTTTGCAGAACCCACACATCTAGTTGCAGGAGACAGTGGATCATTAAGATATGTTCATGATCAGTTCAGATAAGCCTCACAAAGACATGATATTAAACATTTGACTCTCAGAGTCATCTATTCCCTCCTCTTGATGAGATCTGTATGGGTCAAAATCGCTGTTGCACGAAAATTAGGTCTTACTCAATGAAGGCTCCCAGAATCTCTGCCTGGTTGTACCACGGGCAAACAACTGGGTAAAGTTAAAACTATTTCTGGGATGTCTGGCATCTTGGTGTGTTTTCCCATACGGATTCTTGTATGGTCCCTCAGACGACCTTTGGTTCTTGAAACTCAAAATTATGAAGATGATTTTTCTCTTTCTCCACTTCCCACACGGATATCTAGCTGTATTAGCACTAGTCTTGCCTCCCTTAGATTACAAATAATTGTCATTACAGATCAATCGACTGAAGGGGTCCAAAACACTGCAGTCCATATTCGTCTGCATCTATGGCAATTTGAGCATGTCTTCCTGGCCTTGTGTTCCCTCCTCTGTCTGCAAGTTAAATCAGAATTGATTGTAAAAGACATTTGTTTAGCTCATAGTATACCTTGAGGGATACATCACTTCAGTGTGGTCAACAGAAAACTAGTTCCTAGATGGAAAAATAGCCTGTGTATCCCGATAACTGCTCTAGTTTCCATCCCATGATTCAGAAAAAGCATTGTGGGAGATCGTCTTTGTCTGTGTATGCTTAACATTTGTGTAAACTGTGTCCGTTAAAATGGATACTTTATTTGATAGTCAATTCAAATGATAATAATGAGTGATATGTTCAAATGTCACTATCTCAGATAACATTTTGCAAGTATTCTGGCCCTGATTTATCTATGGTATACGTCACAGACAACCATCTGAAACACTGCTCATCATTTTGTCACTGGGGCGCACCTTGTCATTCAATGGAAATTGAACCACCTGCATGCCCAGGAAACAACACATGATAATCGGGTAATGGGGAAGAGAATAAGAGTGTGATGTTGATGTACTTTCAATAACATAGTTTTTAGATCATCCATCAAGAATACTTTGAGTTACAACCTCCATACATATTATAGGCAGATTTCCAAAGGATTGTGCAGCTCAAAGTAAGTACACTTTATACGTTTGGCTCCTCTTACCATAATGGCTCTGCTATGATACGTTTGGCTCCTCTTCCCATAATGGCTCTGCTATCAGTGTGTATGTTCGTGTGTGTGTCTCTCCCTCTAGTTCCCTATATATTATTAGCTCAGATGTTTCCTGTTGCTTTTCTAAAGCATGGGCCCTGTAAGTGTTTGATTTAGGGATTACAGTTCTGTGATTTGTGTTCTTGTTACTTCCCATATGATAGGTTCAATAACATTAAGACGCATTACATGTTTAGTGGCCTTACCTCGACTGCAAATGCTTGTCAGTGCTTAGCGCTACAGGGAGGTCCCTCAACCCCCTTGTGCCAAAGTAATTGTTCAATGAACTCAGCAATATGAAGTATTTCCTAGGCTTCCCAAGACAATTGTTTCACCTCCTGCACATTTTAGATAAACTCCTCCCTGCCCAATCCCCACCTCCTCTCTGGTCACCATGACGGCCCACAAGACCTTTACATAGGCAAAATCCCCAACATGCCCCTCTGCATCATCCACCCACACAATCCTTTTCCAAATGAACAATGGAGAATTGTGGAGTAATCTGGTGTGGGCAGAGGAGAAGGAGCACAATCCTAGGTGGAGGGCATCCAGCACTTGTACTGGCACCCTGAACCTGCTGAGTTCAGAAACTTTGAGAAGCCACCATTTAAGACTCTGTGCATGGGAAGGTTGAGGGACTCCATAACCATTGGTATAATACCAGTGGTTGCATGTCATAAGAGGAAGACAAAAAAAGTCAAGTTGGATCACATTGGATGCAGATGCTCTCTCTATACGATTGATTCCCAACTGCAAGGTCTCTGGTCATTTTTGGCAAGCGTAGGTTCATAGCTGCCAAGGGTTTTGCACCCTGATTTTTTTAATGTATTTTTACCTGCAAATATTCTTTCTTAAATGGTGTACACCACCTGATGAAACTGCTTTCACTATATGCCCTCAAGCACACATGTAATTTACTCCAGAGGTGGTGTGGCACTGAGAGTCAGATGGCCCAACTTTCATAAAAGGTGTGAGCACTGAAAAGTAACTACTCTGGATGCTCTGGAGTGTCTACCTTTCTACTAGCCAGGGGGTTCATGAGTAAGTGCACACATTGGACAGAATTTCATGAGTGCAGTGGAAAATGCAGACAATTAGCTGGTGTGGGAGAAAGAATACAAGAAAGGTTAGCTATACAATAATGGACAGGGAGATAATTATAAACAACCTGCTGTGCGGTGTGTTTTATGTAAGGCACTCACCCACCTACCTGCAGCAGTGCACCAGGCAGCAGAGCGGCAGTACCTCACACGTCAATGCCAAGTTCCACCTCCTTTGTTTGCCAGCTGCTGGTGTGGAGATTACTCTGTTAAGTATGAGGGTCTGGCTCATAGACTCTGTTATGGAATGATGTATGAAAAACTAAACATGATTGGTTCCCTGAAGCAGGAGCCCAGCCATATTGATTGGTATTGCTCCTAAAAACATTGGTAACTTGCTCAGAACTAGTTCTTGAGAGGGTGTTCTAAGTCTCCTTTAGATTTCCCCAGTCACAGTAGCTGAGTAACAGGTGGTCATCTTTATCCTCTATGCACCAATGATGCAAATAACATACTCCAGAGTTGGTCATTCCTAAAGAGGGGACCAAATGGAACATTGATCAGTGATTAGAGGCAGTGAGTGTTAATGACAAAAAAAGATATCGATTACCCAGCAAAGTCTCCTACATATTCCATGATGGAACATTTTATTAGACAGGCTAGGTGCATTGTAGCCCTAATGGAGTTGACCAATGATAGGCTAAGGTCAGTATAGTCTAAAAAGGTACAGTGCCAACAAAATATTGTGTGATTCTGAACAGCAAATTATCTTCAAGATCTCTCAACAAGAGTTTTCACTCTGGGAAATATGGAGTAGGTATGCTGAATATGTGGAGAACAAAAGCAGACTTGACAATGTCTGGTTGTATGGCCTTCCCTGGGGAAAGAGCAGCAAGGTACAGTGATGTTCCCAGGGCCCTTTATCACTAATATCGGAGACCCCACTGTTCATCCAAATTACACATGATCTAGTCGACTCCAGATTGACTCTGAATAAAGATTGTAATCCCAGTGGTATTATTGTTGTGTTGATAAAATATACCAAGTAGATAAAAGGCTTGGACATTGGTGGAAAAAGAGTTTGAGTAAGTTTATTAGAATGTGAACTGCTTGTTCTTCACCCACGATATGACTAAAACAATGTTGGCTAACATAAAATACTTTTTGTGCATACATACTCTCCACCAGACCACTGTAACACCCAAAAGAGAATTAATTACAAACTACCAGATAAACTTGTATATGAAACTAGCCCCACCTACTATCAAAACATTTTTTTTTCTAGCAAAACAAGACTTATTTGCTACACCAATCAAGATGCACACTACTAAGGGACACCCTATGGATACAATACAAAAGAGGCTTCCTCCTTGAAGACCAGGCTTGGTGTAAGACACTTTTGTTTGGACACAGGTAGATATTTTGTTGAACCTTGGAGCTGTACATTTGCAAGGATATTGAAACCTGTGTGGGATGTTTTGAAACTGAAACCTACAGTGCAGAACCCCTTTCCCATAAGAGGGAGAACCCTGTTCTTTGGGTGTTTTCTATAGGATGCCCCTTTGCCTGAATCCTAACATTAAGGATGGAAGACTTTTTACCAACCTTGACATTGGAACTGTAGCCACACACTCTTAGTATTTTGTTTGTGAACAGTTTGAGGAAGATCGCAGACCAGAGTCAATAAAATAAATACATGAAAATACTGATCAGGGTCACAAAGCACTATGAAAGTAGTGGTGGGACTGAGGGCATTTCTTTTAGGTCAAAAATAGACGATACATGACTTTATATTCACAATTGTAGTGCATATGATCAGATGACATGGCTTATGGCACTAGCATGAATCATTAAAACGTGGATAGCCACAAGCCAGCTCCACCTAATCCATAGCTGAACAGAGCTCATCGTTCTAGCCCCAAATAAAATCATGTGAAATGTCTCCATGCTCTCATACTTGCCATCCATCTTGGCTAACTTCTCTCCAAGTGATCTAATTGTTCCATTGGTCTCTGGGTTGTCTCTCATTTCTAGATCAATCAAGTTAAATAAAGCAGTTTCTTTCAGGTTTGACAGATCAATTGTAGTCTCACTTTTAAAACTATGGAGCTGAGGGCATTGCTGGAAGGCACCCTGTTAAACTCTACCTGGGTATTGTACTGCTCTATGCACCAGACGTCCCACCCCGCATGCACTTAAGCTCCATCTTGCACAAAATTCAGTTATGAAATTCGTTTTTGGCCTATACAAATATGTGCATTTTCCCCCCATTGAGTTGATTCCAGAAATAGAGTAATTTTAAAACATTATGCATGATTCATACACGTCTGTGAGCTCCACCCCTTAAGTTAACCAGTAAACTTAAACATTATCACCCACACAGATCCATGAGATATGCTTATAATAGAAAAGTACTTTTGTCTACATTTAAAATTTCACCTGGGGCAAGACATGGTACCCTAGATATTGGATTTCCTCCGTAGATATCTTAGGGTAGAACACAACGATCTCCATCTCAGAACAGTCTCTAAAATGCACCTTTTTACCATTAATCATCTAAAATGATTCTCTTCATTCTGCTTTTGAAATATGTGTGTCATTAACTGAAGCTGTTGTAAGAGACATATTGCAGCAGTGTAATGCCCTGCCACAAAGCAGCAATGTCATACGAACGGCTTTGGCTGCACTCATTTCTGCCAAAGAGATGGAGTGGGAGCTATGTTTATGGGAATGGGGTAGGAAGACCTCCAACACCTGGCCTGGGGCTACACACATTTTAGGCTGGAACTTGGCAGTGAGGATTTGTCATATGGCAAGGATGTAGAAGTCCTGACTGTTTTATTTTGATTACCAAATCAATTTTGCAGAAAAGGTTGTTGGGGAGTATGAGAATATGGGTGACTATAATTGCAATGGAGAATCCATCCATCACCCTAAATGTGCACGGAAATACAAGCTGCGAAAGTCCCTGTAACACTGAGAAAACTGCATAGAAGCCAATAATCGTAAACACCCACCCAATAGGGATTTCCTTATGAAGGCCTAAAAAACATGAGTAGCCAAGCTTTGGTGAACAATAGTGTTATCACCTGGTAGCTAAACCTAACCCCATGATATAGTGAATACAAATACATGTAACATTGATTAGGGAATATAAGTGTTTTAACAGCAATACATGACAGCAGCCCCTCATATTAAGTTGAAAACACAGTACATGTAGACCTTAAACCGGTCAGTCACCACATAAGGATGAAAAAGCTCCCCGTCCCCCCCACAAGCTGAAAATATTAAGCAAATCCTCTGCAAGGAAGCATGCTCATCTCAGCTGTAACAATCCAAGGCACAAGGTTAAATGCAGCACCGTGATTGGCTAAAACCAAGGAAGGCAAACCAGTTCCCAAGCTCAAGATATGGTAGTAAGGTCATAAGAAGATAAACAGTAAGAAAGCAGACTGCAGTACTGGAAGGACAGAGCACGGCATGCTGTTTGGTCAATATTCATTGATCAAGTTGAGTTCCCAGGGAACACTTTCAATGGATATATAACACATCGTGTTCTTGAGCATTATTAATAAAATGAAGTTCAAGAGCCTGTACAAGCAAAGCAATAATTAGTGGAAGATAGGTCCACTGATGCTAAATGAACAAGGTGCAATACTGCCCTCTGTAGGACAAAGCACACCAATAAGGCTCCATTTATTAAGGAAGAAGCTATGCAGAAAGTCAGTACATGTGAAGCAGGTATAATTGATTTGATACACAAAAAACTATTGATATAGATGTGCACTCTAGAATTGCAAGAATTAACAGGTTAGGTAATAATAATAATAATAATAATAATAATAATAATAATAATAATAATAATAATAAATACATTTTAAGCATTGTTTAGGTGATTAAATCTTGGCTACAAGATCAAACATTTATAATAGAAAAAAGGTCCACCAGTCCACCAGATTCAGGGGACAACAACAGGGCACACTGTAGGCTGACAATGCTTGTGAGTTTAAATAAGGTCAATAGAATATTTCACAAAGTGAATAGATTTAATAAAAATAAAAAAGTCATTTTGTACAAATGTAAATTAAACATAACAATAAAGAAATTATTCATTGGGTAATCATTAAAATGACTGAAGAAACATGAGTTTGCATGTGTTTGTACATTAATCATGTGACATTAACAAATAAGAGTCACTTATACATGTAGATAATACATAAATAACATGACCATCTCCTTCAAGGACCATAGGGTACTGAAATGGAAGCAGGTGAGGTTAATGGATCTAGTTGGTGAAATCTGCTGCAATAGACTTGAATAGTTGTAACAGCAAAAGTCACACTTGCGTGTGTTGCTTTAGAGCAATGAGGCTCGTGTTGGCTCGGAAAACAGGCCACCATCTTCAAATGTTAAAAGCTGTGCTAAAGTGCATCATTCAGAGTGCAATATCGGTGACAATGGACACAAGATCAAAATGTGAACAAAAATAAATTAATGTGTTGAATGTTGCTACACAGGTTCAAAATGTGAAATAAAATAAATAAAAACATGTAGCTAATGAACGAGAAGTCTCAGTTTAGCGTAAGTGGTGGAACGCCAGTTTTAAGGTGTATTGAACTGCACAGTGGTGCAACATGTGTGGCAAGATAGGTAAATGAACCAGTAAAAACACAGTGATGTGCGGGATGATAAAGGTATGTAAAATTTGCCTCCAGGGGAATGCGAATCAGTGTACAGTTGTATCAGTACAGCATCAGATTATGAGTCACATGGTGTGAATACATTTGAATGAAGTGGGGTGATAATAAGATTACAAATGACATCTGAGGTCCAAGTTCACATTCATCACCGAGGGATTTTTTATTTAACATTTTGAACCTGTGTAGTAACATTGAACACATTTAATTCATTTTAGTTCACATTTTGATTTTGTGTCCATTGTCACCGACCTTGGCACTCTCAATGATGCGCTATAACACAGATTTTAACATTTGAAGACATTGCTCTGTTGAGCCAACCCGAGCCTCATTGCTCTAAAGCAACACACGCAAGTGTGATGGTTGCCGTGATGCTATCCCGCTCACCAAAGCAGCTGGAGCCAGACACTGATACTTCTTACAGTTTACAAGTAAGCTCTTTGATCTTCCAGCAGTCCTGTTATGTAACGGACAAGTTCCCTCCAGTTCTACTTAACTATACTTACCTCGATCCGCTTCTAGTCCTACAGGACACACGCATGCAAAATACTTCCTGCAAAACGACTATAAGACCTGCTGCAACCTTCTGCCCCTTGGCACATGCATATCGCAACAAGCAGATTTCACCAACTAGATCCATTAACCTCACCCGCTTCTATTGGTGAGTGCACTAATGTTGAAGTAGCTTACGTGCAGCTAATATACTTACTTTGATGGCCTTGCCATGGGGCCCAGCACTAATGTTTACCGACTGTTCGGATGCCTGGCCATCCACTACTTACTCATTCATTTTAAATGCATCATATACTTAACTTTTTCTTTCCAGTATTCACTGCACTGGCAAAATAAGTCTTTCCATTTGATGACACATGCTCATTGAACATTAACATGTTCCTGCTAGGAACAGATTGTGAACACACAGGTCAGTCACTTTTAGTTGCTTCCTCATAGGTCAGTTAAACCCCATGTATTGAATATATGACTGACATAGTATTGCCTATCTATTTTTTGCAGTGTTTCCTCTATATTTCATACCTGATGTGTAGTATGTACACGAGGAGTAGTACTGAACATCACAGATACATTTCAGTACCCAATGCTCCTTGAAGGAGATAGAGGTGGTATTAAGTTATTTATTCATGTTGTATCTAAATGTCTAAGTGACTTTTCTTATTTGCTTATGTCACATGATTAATGTACAAACACGCGCATACTCATATTTGTTCAGTCAATGTAATACACAATGAATTATTTCTTTATTATGTTATGTTTAATTTACATTTTTACAACATTACTACATTTTATTAAATCTATTTACTTTGTGAAATATTCTATTGACCGTATTTAAACTCACAGACATTGTCAGCCTACAGTGTGCCCTGTTGTTGTCCCCTGAACCTGAAGGACCTTTTTTCGGTTATATAATTGATTTGATGTCCAGCAGCTCATACCTAACTCTCACCATAAGTATATAATAGAAATACCGACACTACACCTTCATGAAGTCACAAATGATATAGGAGCATGCACACATTACACACAAACATGTACATTCATAAACATATCTTTGTCATTAGAATATAATGTAATTCACGAGCAGCTAAACCTCAGCTTGAGAGGTCAGAGACAGGATAGATGATCTCATGAGAAATGGAATGCAAACCAACCATATGTCCAACAACGATTTGCAAAGAGTATCTGAGACCAATGGTTCACAAATGATGTGAATGGTAGGATGGTGCCAAACCACTTAGGTCAACAGGGAAGGATGTTAAGTCACAATACTAATGTCACACTGTAACATCTCACATAAGTATTGGCCATATGTAATCATTCACTCCACTAATATTTCTGGTGGAGCAAACAATTGCATGCTGTGTTTAGCTGGTACATGTTTAAAATATGTTTAACCAATGAAAGTGCGTGCAAATGGACATGAGCTTAATGCTGAGTCAAACTTTTGCTAAGCTGCTTTAGACCCGTGGTTAGTTTAACCAATAAAGTTAGAACATGTATAGACATGCTAATAGTGCAAATGATGTGGGTCTGGAAAGTGTACAAGATTTGAAACAGTTCTTTTTCTTTTCCAATCTGTAAAACACTATGCATCCAGGCATGTTTTAAAATGCTTTTGAATGTCAGTTTAGATGTTTCCCTGCCTATGTATTTTTGTTTTTCTCATATCTCGTGCATTAATTTTTGGCTCTTGTGAATACTTGGATCGGGACTTACCCAGCAAGCTGACCTGCCAACAAGGCCCCCTTTCAGAAACTTCATGGAAAAAGGATAGTGCATATCTGCACCGTGCTGCAGCTCTCCAGTGGCATAGAGCAGGATCAAGAGTCACATGTGCCCCCTTGACAGCACCAGTGACAGCCAAGTCTATGCAGTGCAGTGACTGCATTTAAAACATGCACCCTGTTTGCAAAATCTCCCAAAACCACATAACTGGGACAGTTCCTATCCTGGTGGCATGTTAAACTGTAAATATAGGCCATACCAGAGTTGGAGGTATGGTGACTAGCAACTCGCATAATTGTCCAAGTCACATCAGTTTAATGCTACACATGTCAGCCATGTGAGCCCAGATTTGTTGTGTAAGGGTTAGATGAATTCCCCCTAGACAGGCCATCTCTGCTGCACTCAGCAGGAGTGTAGACCTCGTTCTTGCCTCTCATTGATCCTTTGTGAGCGCAGGTGACACCTGCTCTAGTGAGACAGCCATTCCACAGGCAGCTGTCCTTGGAATAGGAATCAAAGGGTACACCCTTTGAAAAATGACTAGCCTCACAACAAGGTGGTGCATACCAAAAGGCTGTTGATGCTATTGTCAAGGGAAGAAGGCGAGGTTAGTGTAGGCAGAGGGAGGTTCCACTATTGTGTGTTCTCTATTTATCTTCCTTCCTGTGCCCTCCACTTCCTTTAACACAAAGCACTTAGGGTGTGATGTCAGAAGGAAAAGTCCACATTTTCCAAAAAACTGAATTGGACTATTAAAGCAGGCCTGCTTTTGTCCAATCACCTCTAGATGTTTGCATTGAAAAGAAGGAAAGAAGGGGCTTCCAACTCCATCTATGAATCATCTACAGATTACAGCCATTAAGAGGTTTTTGTTTGGATCCTGTTGGGAGAGCAACCCTTTCCATAGTGCTCCTGTTGTGAGGTGAAGACAGGTATTCCAAGGTAAAGGCAAGCTCTGTCTCCTAACCATTCCTAGGTCACATTGGGGGGTGACTTGATGGCGGAGAAAGACTGCCTCTCTGCCAGCCTCACTGGTACCTGGAACCTTACTGTGGACCACTACAGGTGTGTGCCAGCCTTCCTCGTGTTTGGGAGCCTTTGAGATTCTGGATTGGGACTCACAGCTCCTGAGAGCCAAGACAGCTAGGACTCCAGCTGCAAACCATGATTAAAATCTGTTCAACCCAATAGAGCCAACAAGACCATCCGCAGTTGCCTCGGACACTTACTGACCTTCAAACACACAGTACTGCAGGTTCAAACAAGTTCACTGCCACACTATGCCAGATCCTGGAGATCACTAGATTTGAATTGATAGTGGACAGGCTGATGTCAGAATCTGGAGGGGAGATGGTTCAATGTGGCCCTTACGTGGTGTAGTTTGGGATGAACACCAGGGTCAGTTTGAAGGCTGAATGGTTCAGTAGCTGGACATCCAACCTGTAGTTCGATTAGTGTAGGTTCAAGGATACTTCTTTGGAATTAACCTGTGAATCAGATAATGTCCTTATTGGCAGAATCATGCTTCCTTCAGAATAAATTAAAAATGACGTTCAAGATATTATTATTTACAACTATGATCCCCTTTACAGAAGTTGCCCTAATCTGGTTATCAAGGAAGTAGAAGCACTTACCCACACATTAAGTGGAGTTACCCCCGTTTTGGTTTTTGGAGATTTTGATTGCAGGATCCCCAATGATGTCCATGTTAGGGAGTGGGAATTGGAGCTTCTGTCCTCTCACATCAAGGGTGGTGTCCTTGTCCTGGCCTGTAAGCGTGGGCTGAATTGGGAAAGTTTACTTTACTCAAAAGGATTTACCATGGCTAAGAGTACCTATCCCTCAGATACTTCACCACAAATAGAATTGGGAACAACTCTTATAGTATATTACATTATATCTGTCTTCCCAATTTCCCTGCAAAGATCTCTGATATGGGTGACGTTCATCTCAAGGAAAGTGATCTCTATCCTGTTATTGCCTGTCTTAACTTGGATAGTTACCCTGCCAGGCCTGTTCAATCTGGGGATGTGAGGCTTAATTCTTCACTCAATTGAATTTCTGAAAATGACAGCAAGCTGGGTGTAGTGTCACTTGTGGCTGAGGTACATATTGGTGAGTATATTAGAGATAGTATGGCCATGGATTCCAATATTACTATGGCCTCAGCCAAGCAGGCATTATTGATTATGAAGCGTGTGAGGAGACCATTATATCTAGTTCCTTTGCTAAGAGAAGAACACACTCCTGCTTCGGTATTTGCCCCAAAGCATTGCATCGGCAATCTTCGATAAACAAATTAAAATTTAAAAAAGGGACATGTGGGGAGAGTTGCACGATATAGCCAATTCAGCATCCAATTCAGTTGAATACGCCTTTCAAGCAAAACACAAAGACTGAATACCATATATGGTTAAGAACTTGAATGTACTCGCTGGAGGGGCTTACTGCACTCATCCCTTACTACCAACCCTAGTATGTTCTGGAGGAATATAAAGGGCAATAAACTCCTGAGTAGAGATATTAACTATGGTTCGCAACAGGTTTGGATCACTCATGTACAACAGTCTCTTCGGGGGGGGACAAGGAGACGACACTTACTGCAGCCATGATATCTACTGGGTGACTTTTTTTTTAAACCCTAATGACATCTGTAGTTAAATTACGGCCATCAAATACTCCAGGGCTCCTGGCCCGGATGGGATTTGCAGGTCGCTGATCAACACAGACCCAGAATATTGGGCGACTGCACTATGTTGGTTATTCAATTGGATCGGTGTGACTCAATCCATCCCCTCTTCATGACGGGACAGTATAATTGTCCCTGTACATAAAACAGGAAGTCACGCCTAAAATCACATAATCTTATTCCATTTAACCAAACAGAATTCCGGCAATACCTTAATACCAGGTTAATGCTTTAGCATTGGTCACTGGTATTCAGCAGGCTTGGATAGTATATAGGAGGCTGGTATATGCAGCATTTATTGAATTTAGTGCCACATTTGACTGCGTGGATAGAGATAAACTTTGGTGAAAGCTTCTTAAATGGAAAATTCTGCCTGGTTTACTAAAAATGATCATCTTCCTACATGAGCAAACCAGGGTGAAGATTCGGCTAGACCAACATGGTAGAATGTCTAGTTGGATACCTACTCAGCAATGACTAAAACAAGGCTGCATTCTTGCACCAATGTCGTTTAATCTTGATATGTCTGACCTGGGTGAGGCTAGTGTTAATCCATCCTCGATAGTCCCAAAATTAGGTGATATTCCCCTACAATGGATGGGATATGCCGATGATATAGACCTGTTAGATCTAACCCCTGGCGGCCTGCAATCATCTTTGAGTTGTCTGAAAGTGTTTTCTGACTCAGTCATTGGTAATGAAGATCACTAACACCAAGGTTATAGTCGTTATAGCTCCTTGTGAAAAGTGCTTGTCTGCATTTGGATGGGAAGGCAATTGAACTGGTCTCTGAGTATACATATTTAGGACTTAATTTGGACACAAAGTAACGGGGCATTCAGAATCTGGACCAAGTAAATCTAAAAATGTCTAAAATTGCTGGTTGTATTGGCTCTTATGCGCGCAAGGGTGGGGGCTACTCAGTTGGAATTTTGACTCTGTTGTACCAAGTCAAAATTCTACCTATTATTGTGTACGGAGCTAAACTTTGGGCAATTGATACCTTATCAGGGGCAATTGATACCTTATCGGAAGTCACTAAATTACAATCTATTCTTTTAAAGAGACTCATGAGATTGCCTCCTCGAACATCGATTGAGATTTTACACCTTGAATTTGATATTGTGCCATAGTATGTCAAACTCCAGCTATCCTGTCTAGACATGTATTGTACATTGGTAAACGAGTACTCTGAGTAAGTCACCTATGAAGCTTTACGGTCTGAAGGTAGTTATATGCCTAACAGCGTTCTTGTTTGAATTAAGCATATTGCTGACAAATGGCTTGCCCTGGCTTCAGGGAACCCTTTGGGACTACAATTCAAATTCATACTTGGGTATAGTGGGTACAATTAGTTGTTGATTTAGCAACTAAAAGTAATTTGTTAACATTTTTCTTGTTTATATCCATAACCGATGGAAACCCCAAGCTACATCCAAAACGTCGTGGGTAACTCCCTGGTTCAGGAATATTTCAAAATAAAAATAAACATTGTTAAGACCTTTGAGATAGTTGGTGCCTGACTGAATATACCAAGGGATCAGAGACAAGTCGCTTGTGTGGTGAGTTACAATTAGAATCTGTCAAACATCTTCTGTCTGCATTTCCCTCTCTTTTGGAATTCCAGTCGACTGCCCTCAAAGTAGCTGGACTTTGGAGAGCACTTTCAGGGGAGGTTCTCTGGTCAATGTTCAAGAATGGAAATAAAGAATCATGCATTATCTTTTTTACCATCTTTTGGAGGAAAATTGTGATCATCCTGGATATTTTGCCTTGATTCACAGGAGATAGCCCTGATGGATAATGAATATTGTTATTTGGAGGAAATTACAGAAGCCTGTTACGATTATTTTTCTGTTTTTAGATGTCATTTTACTTTGGATTTAAAATGTTCTATTCTTTTATGGATTGTATGTGCGGATGTCAGATTAAAAGTTGACTTATGTCTAACTCTATAATATGGTAAATAAGAATCAAAATAAAAAGTAACCTATACATATTTTTTATAGAAACTTGAATGAATATTCCATGATTTTGGACTGTACTACTTTGTTGTTTGGGTTGCTACTATTTCACATTCATGCCCCTCTTGAGAGTATTGCCAAAAAGGGTGAAAGAAACTGTGTATGTTTTACCTTTATAATTGGGTTCACTATTGGTTTGGATAAGTAAGAATCTCCTCATGCTTGTACTCATGCAGGGCAGATGTACATCTGCCACACTTGCCATGAAGAATTCGACTGTATGTTGGGATTTGCCTTAAATAGAAAAATACAATATAAGCATGAGCAGAATTGGCACATCTGTAGATGGCAATGTTGCTCTCTACCTCCCCCTTGATGCTTTGTAGACAATAGCGGCCTTATGCACTCTGTAGATGGTGATTACTTGTCCCTTGCTAGGCTTCAGCATTATGGTGTGGTTTCTTAACTTCCTTCTGTAACTACAGCTCCCTATCCTGATCACAATCGATCAGGAGATCACGTAAATGCAAGTTTAATGTTTGAATGCCTAGCATGGTCTTCTGTCGTGTCCTTCTGTTTTGGTGTGCTTTGTATACACTTTGAAGATAACGTGTGTTTGGGCCTGAATTGGACTCAAGTTGCAGTAACTATTGCTACCTTTGAGCACAGGGAAGGTTTTCAAAGGCTACCTCCTTATGCTGGTGTGGTGGGGACCATGGCGCTCTTTGTAAGACAAAACCTCTCCCCATGAAGGTGTGGCTAGCATACAACATCAGCACTAGCACGGTAGTAGGAAGCTTTACACTTAAATAGGGATTTACCGCTGCACTAGCTCGGGAAAGCTTTTCAAAAGGTCCCCATCCCCATGTGCTGGCATGTCAGAGCAACCTATTTAAGTGAAAATCCCCCACGCACCAGCATAGGAGTGGGGATAGTTTAATGTATATAGGGTACCACAGCATCAGCCCTGGGAAGTTTTTAAAAAAGTCTCCCTCATGATGGAGTGGTATGGCACTCTATGGGCCTCATTCCGAGTAGGGCGGTAAGGGTTTACGGTCACCGGTAACGAGACCGGTGCCGTTAAACCCTTACCGCCCTACTACGAGTTCCCTCTGCGCGTCCTGACGGGACCCACAAAGGGACTTTAGTGCTAATATCGGTACCGTAATTTACAGTACCGTTATTGGCGCCTTCCCCATTCCCATTGAGCCCTATGTGGGCTCAAATGGGAATGGGGAAGGGCTTACCAGTCCCTCCAACCTTGGAATGGACCAGTAATTACTCCATTCACCGGGGCGGAGTCGGAACGATTTTGGAGGCAGCCATGCCGCAAATAGCAGCGTACTTACCTCCAAAGTCGGAATGAAGCCCTATGTGTAGGGTGAACTTTACAAAACCTCAGCAGTACATATAGAGATACACACTTGATGCGTCCCTTGATGAGAAATAAATAAAGAATAAGGGTGTGCAAACAGATTAGGATAAAGCAAATAAGTTGCATGGATCACATAGGTCCGGATTTGAATGCTTTTGAAATTAACAAAATGATTCTGTGAAATCAGAGTCAGTTTTGTCTCCTATATTGGATCTCTAAACAAGGGGCGATCCCTGCTAAGGGCTGCAGATCTTTGAAACTATTTTACAGAAATTCACCACAGTTTAATTGATCCTCATGTGCCAAGATTCTGTCCTGACATTTCTGCACAAAAACATTCTGCACAAAGATAGATGTAGACCTTTTTGCACGTTTGCGCTCATTTATAGACACATTTTAGGGGTAGCCAGATGAGCAGCTTGGAATCCTTCTTGCTACACTTGGCAGTGCCTCTTCCACCACTGGTAAAAGAGACACTTGCAGAGGCATTAGGAATGTTTATTTCTTAGAGACAAACCATTCCATGTATAAAGAAAATAGCGCATGCTAAAATCTGCTTTTACAAATATGCATGAATTCTGTGAAATGCCAAATGCTATATATAACACGTTGATTTGGTTACATTCTGCATTTTGAAGCTTCGTGAATATGAAGCACACTGGTACTCTTAAAACTAAATGCGGGTGAAGGATTACATTATAGAAACCATGTTTTATGCTGGTTTGTTACATATCATTTTGTACATATGACATAGTCCTAGCACACTCACAATCTAGTTACCCCGCAATTTACACACTTACAGTAAACATAAGACGTGAAATTTAAATGTGAACAATTAAAAGTAGATTGTGATAAACATTATTTTTTTGGGTTCTTTTTAGCTCATTTGCTTGTTTTCAGAAAATAAAATAGCGTATTATGAAGAACAATATGTTTAAAGTTACTGTAAAAAATTGTACAAATAAAGAGTGCAGCATTTGAGCGACCTGTATCTAGCTTTCACACATGATACATGTCAAGGTTGATAGAATTTCCCGGTTGTTGTGTAGGAGGAAATTGAGAGTCATGCAGGGGAGCGAGGTACGCATGTGTCAAAACTTTATGTGAATATTTAGAACTCACTAGCATTTGAGAAATGTTGTTTATTGTGGTTGTAATGTTAATCCAGCTCATGATCTGGAGCGGCACTTCAGCAGAGTATGTTTCGATTTGTATGTAATTATTTCTGTACAGCTACCCGATATTTGTCACAGAGTGGCAAGGAACAGTACTCAATAACGTGTTTCATCTCCAGTGCATTTCTGCCCCATTGTTTTGCACTTCTGTAAATGTTTGGTTCAATGGAAACGGCAGTGCAAACCTGTACCCGGGTAAAAAAGCTTTTGTAAAATGAGCATGCACGTTTTTATTTACAATTAGAACACCCTAGCGGGTGTTTGGAATTGCTGATTGGTCAATCTGCGGGCTATACGCACTGGTACAGCCCGCAGATTGATTACAGTCCGTAGTTCGAGTTGCATTCACTTATGTGAGCACTCGGGGCTGTGGGCAGGCGGGGAAAGCAGCACAAGTGGACGCGTTGGTTGGCGTGTCATTTCGAAATGGAAAGAGTTAACTTTCCATTCCGAAATGCACGTTGCAAAAACCAACATGTCCACGTAGAAAAGTACAGGGAAGTGAAAGTGAATGCAACGCTTTCGTGTTGAATGTAAATAGTGAAGCCGTTAGATATGTGGAAAAGGGGCAGACATCAGCAGCAGTCTGCAACGTGGTACGTGTGGAGAAGCGTTGTGTTTGGCAGCAAATGAAAAATGAATTTTTCACGCACCTCTGAACGTGCAGTACAGCAGGGATAGGGCAGTGTTGCAGAAAGGCACAGGAATGTAAGTTATTCACCTGTTTGTGCCATGTATGTGCAAAAGCATTTTGGAGATGTATAGTAACTGTATGATTCTGTTAAGTAATTGGAACCTTGCATTTCTGGAGGGGTGGGGGGGCGGGGAGTAAAAAAAGCACACCTGAATTAAGCTCAATTAAAATAGGGGGCCGGCATAGACACACCTGATTACACTTTAGTAGCATACTCCTCCCACCCTAGCACCTTCCGGCACGCTATAAAAAAATGAAACATGTTAAATTGAAGTACAAAAAATGTCTGCAATAATTATTTACCATTTTGCAATTTTATGTACTTCAATTGAACATGTCACATTCAACAGTGAGGGTGTTCTAATAGCTCTATAGACCTGCATCTATGGCCGTACCGGGCGTTACAGTCCCTCATACCTCATTAACTCGGTCTTCAGGGCCCATAACGCCCGGTACGGCCCTCACTGCAGATCTATAAAGCTATATTCTGCTGGCTGGATGCATTTTCATTGGCGGCCGAGAGTGTTGTACTGATCTCAGATTCAGGAAGTCTCTAATGAGTTTTGGAGCTTACATAAAGAACCAGAAAAGCACTTTTTTCTTTGTTGGTTGTCTTTGGCGGCAGGAAGGCGAGGCATGGCTGATTGACACCAGGAGCTGGGGTAAGTGAAACATGTTTTATGCATTAGACAATGTTCTCCTTTCTTTGGTAACATTGTGAAAACGTTTTGTTTGCTGGGAATTTATTTTTGTTTCCTTTGTGAGTTAGGTACTCCGGCAATATATTTGGGAATCCATGTTAACTAGGGAATCCGTAACTTTTGTGTTGTGATTTGAATTTAAAAACGTGGTTATTTAAGTTGAGGAAATGTTCTTCTTACTTTTGAAGGCAGATTATTTGGGGAGCCGTTTTCTTATTAAGGATACTTTAGTTGAGAAATCTTTATTGTTTTGTATTTTGTTTATGAGAATCTCTTTTTTGTTTGGAAACATGGCAGGAACACAGGGATGAATCAATGCAGTGTTGTCTGAGCAGGTGGAACAGCAATATGTAGACATTAATTATCTTTCTATCAATCTGAGAGCTGGAGGCACAATTGATCAGCATTCTCGGGATGAGGTACACAGACTTCTGCCTGATGTAGATGTTGTTGCTGGTGGCATTGGTGATGATGAGGATGATAAGTGTGATGGTGGGAACAGTGTTGATGCGGGTTGAGGGGCTGACCCAGTAGAACAGTACTGTAGGTGTCATGAGGAGAGGCAGTACCGCAGGGTCAGGAGGAGAGGCTCTAGTAGTGCAGGGGTCAGGAGGAAAGCCAGTAGTGCAGGGTCAGGAAGAGGCACAAAGGCCAATTACGGATCAAGGGAAACCCAGAAGGTAATCTGAAAGCTTAGGGTGCAGAGGAAAAGTAACTCCCATTTCACCCCCATCCTCTAGGGATTGAGATTAATTTAAGGTACCTGCTTGGATTTCAGCAGCAGAGGCTGAATCCATGGAGTGCACATTGTGCCTGTGGTCAAAAACTGTTAGGAGGTGGAGGAACTCCATCCAATGGGTACCCCTGACCTCCTGAACTGCCTCTGATGCTGGCACTGGGATGTTTATGATAAGTTCCACCCACCCCAAACCCATACCAGTGATAATTAGGAGATTGTCACAGGGACCTCTCAGGAGTGGGCATGGTGATACGGACATTGGAGCACAGCCTTGTCCATGCAATGAGTGAGTCGCTGACATATTGGTGGGTTGGTACCTGCCCACAAAAGAGCCAATGCAATCCCAGATAACATTCGAGGAAATGAGAGCTCTAGGGTCAATGACCTAAAGGGCAGTGGCATGGACAGCATTGCATGGCAGATCAGAACATTATGTTTAGTAGACCGGCACATCTTCAGACACAGAGAATTGGTGTATGAAGCGATAATGGGCAATGCACAGCATCATTTTTAAAAGTATCACCCATGCACATTTGAGATTTTTACAGTGATGGTCTGGAATCAGGGAGCTTTGTAATTAAGGTATGTATGTTTTTTTTTCTGCACAGGGAATATATTTATGTTTTTTTTCTATTTCCTTCTATCCCCCTTTAATCAAAATTACCAAAATAAATCGAAAATATAACAAACTGAAAATAATGTAAAAAGAAATAAACCTAATTTAAAAAAGATCACTGTAATGGGTTTATTTTTAACCCTATTAGTGCCCATTGGAAAACACTCAGTGCCATGCTATTTTCTCTGATTCTTAGCTGTTGTATCTCAAATTGCTGTAGCTCACTAGAAATCGATAATACTATAGGATAACCATACATTTTTTGTTTCAGTATATTTTTCTCTATAAAATGAGCCAAAAAGCACACGTTTGTGTCACACCCTGAGGTCACATGACATGATTCAATATGGTGGACACATATCACTGTAAAGAGTATATATCACTGACGACAAAGGTAGCACTTTCAGAAAACTATTTTTTTCAGTAGGTAGATGGGCAAATTTCAAGTATATTATGTTTGCTGCTCAGACAAAAAACTGAAGTTTCATGTTTTATTTTATTTATTTATTTTTTGGGGCTTAGCGTAAGTGCATCCCATGAGTGTCAAATGTGAACTTTTTTTTCCAATCCACAAATATAATGAAAAAAGTGAAAGGAAATGACCAATAATTTAGAAGCATCATTAGGGAAATCAGGTTTTACTTAGTAGCAATATGATGCAAAGGAAAATAAATATTCTCAAACATTCTGGGTAGTCTTACATATACTTCAAAATGGCTGACATTGTTTATTTCCCTTGTTGTTTTCCCTGCAAGAATCTCTATTGCAGAACTGGGACTCAATAAAGTCTAGTAAATGGTTTGTTCTGGTATGTATGTTTAGTCATCAGACAATTTTCGAACGTGTTATCTCTGTATGTGAGCCAATGGGTCACACTGTCTTTATATCTGACCTTTGACCTTAAAATTCACTACATTAAATGTGTTTGTCATCATATCTTTGTAACCCTAGATCTGTTTATCTTAATTGCAGTGTCTTTTGAAAGTTAATGACATGTTCTCCATAATCCATTGTCTAATATGTTGAGAGGTTATGACATTTGACCTTTGACCTCTGAATAATCAAGTGCAAAGTGCTTTTTTAGTAATTGTTATACAACCGTGGGACTGATTTTGACAAATGAGGTGTCTCTTCGAAAGTCCTGAATTGTGCTTCTTAATTTATGGATCAGATTAGGCCTCAGGATTTGTTATTTGACCTTTGACCTTAGAATCTCTCACCCAAAAGTGTTTTTTTGTTGTTGCTCTACTACCATTTAGCACATTTATATAAAAGAGGTGTTATTGGAACAGTCATGTTGGGTACTTTGACTTGGAGGCATCAAGTAGGGTCTAGGGGGGTATGACATTTGACCTTTGACCTTAGAATGAGCACTTCCAAAGTGTTTTTGTAATTTCACAGCAACCATTCATTTGATTTAGCTGTGTGGGGTATCACTGTAATGGACATGGTATGTGCTACTCATCAATGGGGCAGATACTCAAAGTGGCCTTTTTATTTGACCTTTGACCTCAGAAAAAAGGATTGTAAATATGATTTATTTGTTATATTATGACAATTCTTGAACAGTTTTAGAAAAGGGTGAAGCCAACACTAATGTATTGGTATGTACTATCACATCTATTGGATATATAAGTCAAGTGGAAATTATCGTTGACCTTTGACCCTTAGAATAATTATTCTCAATGTGTGTTTTGCTATTGCTTTGGAACTGGGTTCGATATAGACAAATGTGGTGTCATCTCAATCCCGTGGTACATTCTTTCGTATAAAAGGTACAGATAGTTTGAGATGCTTTGGGATTTGACCTTTGACCTCTAAATCATTCAACTAAAACTTTTTTTTGTTCTGCTACCATGTAGAACATTTATACAAGCGAGGTGTTGTTGGAATGGTCATGTCATGTACTTTGTCTTCTATGTATCAAGTAGGGCATGGGGTAGGAAATGTGACCTTTGACCTTGAAATTTGCATTTGCAAAATGTTTTTTTGTAATTTCTCAGCAACCATTTGTTTGATTTCGATGAGTGGGGTATCACTGTAAAGGTTATGGTATGTGCTATCTCATAAATGTTGTAGCTAGTCAGAGTGGCCATTTAATTTGACATTTGATCTCAGAATATTCTAAATATGACTTTTGATTATATTTTCACAACTCTTGAGCAGATTTATAAAAATGTGAAGCCATGAGTAATGTGTTGGTACGCACTATCCCAGGATTTGGATATCTAAGTGAAGTGGCAATTATTGTTGAGCTTTGATCTTAGAACAATCATTCTTAATGGGTTTTTGGCAATTGTTTTGAAACCGTGGAACCAGTACAGACAGGTGTGATGTCATCTCAAAGCCATGGTACATACTTTCCTATTTTGTTCAAAAACCACGGACCAGACATACATTACAGAAATGTGACTGTAATATGGAAACAACACCTGATCCGGCAGGCCACATTGCGGGGCGATGGCCCTGAGCCCACATTATAGGCCCGAGCACAGCGAGGACCTCAGTAATGGGCCCAGCTGCCATTACACCATGATCTGGCCTGCCGGATCTGGTGCTATTGCTAGTAGTGTCTCAGGTTTCCAATCCGGAAACCTGGGTTCTAATAACAATTTATTTTGTTGGAATAAATGGTATGTTTCCCATTCAAGCAAAATATTAACTTAAGATGGGGGCCGTGGAGATGGAAGGTGTGGCTCCATGCTGAGTCCCTCTTCTATTTCCACGTCGGCCCATGATGGAGGCTGGAATGGCGGCTTGCAGCTAAAAGAATAAGCTGAGTGGGTTAAAAGGGTGTGGAGGGGAGGAAACGATGACCGGAGGGACAGGGGAGCATGGAAGTAAGATGGGTTGGAGAATGATTTGTTCTTTGAACATTGACCTCTTGAATTTGCCAATGGCCATTTCCTGAAAATGGGAGAGCCAGCAAAAAGCATGACTAGCCATTTAGCATTAGTGTCTTATAAAAAAACATATAGGAAAAAACAAGGAATTTGGTCTCTTAGAAAAAACTGGAGGTTGGAACTAGAATGCATGTTTATGACATTGCATGAAATTATGTGATCTTTGGAACATCCCTTACAATAGCTTTTCTCAAGGGGTAGAGGCAAGCGGGACCTCACTGGGTGAGACTCCCCCCCTATAACCCACCATTAACAGCTATAATCAAATAGAAGACAAGAAGACCAAGCTACTGTTTGTTACTGTGGTATAAAACCATTGTTTCACCATAAGGAGAAGTATTCTTGTAATGCTGAGAAGAAGAGTGCCCGAGTAATTGAGAAAACTCAGGAAACAGATACAAATGACTATGAGGCTCCGCTCTGGAAGTCCCAGCAACATGTCATACCGAACCTTAGGTGGTGGCGTGAACGAGCGTCAGTGGACTGTTAAGTCTAAAAATGACGCAGAAACCACAGACCCGCTCACATCAAAGAGCGGACACTGAGCGAGAGAAGGAGAAGCAGAGAAGCCTATAGCCAACCTGACAACATGAGAAAAGTTCTTCTTCCTGAATACACGCCCGGTGATAGTGGTAGGGACAGAATAGATTAGTTTTGGATGGAGAACAGATCTTCAATTTGGACTGACTATTACTGACGACCACCCTAGTTAGTTTTGTGTAAGGCATAGAAAACCCATAGTTTTGGGAGAGTTAGGAGTTTACACCTTTTCTTGTAATTGATAAAATACTTGATACTGGAAGATATCAGTCTCTGTCCTTCTTCAGACCATCCACATTACCAATGCAAATGTGGGTCAGCTTGGACAAGGGAATACATTCAGCCTTGAAAAGAGGTATTATGTTACGCTACATATAAAAAAATGTCTATGTTGAACAAAGTGTTGCACATAAATTCATAGTGCTCTGTACAGTGCTTGCTGACAGCGAACATGTTTTACATACCATACTCAATAACCCTAGCTAATATGAAATAACAACACACACTCTCTAACACGCTCTCCAAATGGGTGTGCAAAATGGACACAATCCTTTTGTGGACCTTAACCACAGCACATTGGGAGGCTAGTGGGTGCCTGCACATGTTTTCTAGTCTCTAGGGGAGTATGCACAGTTAAAGTAGCTGTGTATGTTAAAACAAGTGGAACAGAGTAATTAGTTTGGTTTGGTTGTTTATTTGTATAGCGCGCATCGCCCTTAGGCATCTCGGCGCTTAGTGCACACACCAATCAATCCCCAAACCCATTCCCACCTCCCTCAATCCCCCTCACCCATGCCCTCCGACCTCTCTCAATCCCCAACACAAAACTATTTTAAAAAAATTAAAAATTGAAACATAGAGGCTGAAAATCAAACTAAGATTACTCCCTTGCTTGCTGTGTCTTCCTCCTCCTCTGCACAGGCTCCCTTGCCTGCTGTGCACTCGCTAACTTCAATCTCTCTATCTCTAACACCCTTGATACTCTGGCCCCTGTCATGTGGGTCGGACTGAAGCCTTCCAAAAAGAGCAATTCTTGGTACGACTCTGATCTGGCTGCCCTTAAACACATGTGTTGGGCAGCTGAGTGGAAATGGAATGCGTCAGGTGGACCGCCCCTCTGACAAACCGGCCTGCCGCCTTCTTCAAAGGCAATATCGACTCTGCATCCACTCTAAGATAAGAGTCTTTATTCAAGCACGCATCTCTGCGGCATCAAACAACATGGCCGATCTTTTCAAAGTCTGTAAGGAACTGGCCAATCCTACAGCAGCCTCCTCTTCTGTGACACCCACCAAGGACTTTTGTGTGATCTACAGCCTGGGTGAAGAGTACCAGTACTTAGAAAATTGTGGCCCTCATTCATGGCATTCAAATGCACTCCTAGCAGATAATGGAGTGGAGTGTACCCAGGGTACACATCAGGGTTTGAAATTGAGGGGAGCTGGGTGCTAGTTAGCTCCTGCTTCTAGCATAGTAGAGCCTGGGTAGCTTAAAACCAACATCTACCAGGAGCTACCATTGGCTCATATGGCCAACTGGTGCCTTCCAACCACGGAAATGTGACATTAACTTTGAGTATTTGGGAATGTTAATACAGAAGAATTAGAACACATCTAATAAACATTTAAGCACAATGGTTCATACAAAATGAACAGAAAGGAGCATTTCTGGTGGCTCCTGGTTCCCCTGTGGTAGCTCCTGCCCACAGTGGGATGCCCAACACTCAGGAGCTGGATTTAGCTCTTGCTCATTGAATCTCAATTCCAAACCCTGCACATGTATGGTGTCTAAACAGGAATCTGTAGTGTTCATCGTGGAGTGGGTCATTCTCCCCTTTGTCGCACTTGCAGCCTGCCAAGCTTGCCCATGGGCACAAAGCTCTCTCTCAAAAGAGTCATTCATTTCAACCAGCTGAGACGCTCGCCTGTCACTTTAGGCCTGCATTTTGGGTAAAACGTGTTCCCCGTGCAGGCGGTAGGCTATGCCATCAAGAAGTAAGCTGGGATGCCCCTTTTTCGTTACTTGGTTTTGCTGGTGCACTCCCATGTACGGCTGCTCTGGACAGGGCAGGCCATGGAATGGAGAGGGATCAGTCTCCAGTTTATGTTAGCTACAGCCTGGGAGAAGTGTGTTAGTGCTGAAAGTAACACTGGCCTTCTACATGGCTTGAACAATGCTCTCCTGGCTGTCACAGCACTGGAATCTACACAGTATCCTCACATACTGGGTCTGATGAGGACTGCACAGTGCTCATCATGGCTTAGGGTCAGTCTCGCAGTTGTCACACTTGCAGCCTGCCAAGCCTGTCTGTGGGCACAAGGCTTTCTATCAAAAGGGTCATGCATTTCAACCAGCTGAGACGCTTGCCTGTCACTTTAGGCCTGCATTTTGGGTGAAACGTGTTCCCCGTGCAGGGGGTAGGCTCTTCCATCAAGAAGTAAGCTGCGATGCCCCCTGTTTGTCACTCTGTTTTGCTGGTGCACTCCCACGTACGCCTACTCCGGACAGAGCAGGCTATGATATGATATTTTATTTGTATTGCGCTCATACACAAGTGTTTCAGAGCGCGACGAGGCAAGTGAGGGGAACAAGGGAGGACAAAACAACAATCTTACTAGGCCCAGTGACATTGAGAACGCGCAAGTGCATGGGAAAGGGACGGGGGAAGGTGCAAGGGAGAGGGGAGGAGTGGAAAGTGCAGAGCAAGGGATAAAACAACAACAACTGGTAGTGCAGCCAGCAATGTGGCAAGTGCAAGGTTAAAGCGCAGACAAGGGGTGTCTGATAAGTGCGGGTAAGGGGACTGTAGGGTTACAGATACAGACCCAAGTGCCAGGGTTGCCAGGAGGCAGTGCGTGTGTGTGGCTGGGTGGGCAGGGACCTGGGCCCGAAAATCAGAGGGTAACCAGGTGCCCAGTGCCGAAGCAGACAGATCAGCAGGGGAATGGAATGGAGATTTGTGTCATCGACATGCCCATTTTTTAATTATTTTTACGTGTATATTATTTCTAGGGACTGGGCACTTTTTGAAGGGTTGTTAGTGTTAATTTTATAACATGTATTATATTTTTCCAGAATATATGTACAATGAAATATATTTATTAAAATAGGGAGGGAAAATTATTTGACAAAAAAAATGGTAAACATATTTTTTTCACTTTATATTTTTTTGAGTATTTTTTACTTGTTTTCCGAGTTAAACCTTTTTTAAACATTTTTAAAAAAAGAAGCCCCCAAACTGCTTAATCTATCCCCGCCCCCACATGGAAAACCTGATCAGTTTTATAATGGGAGGTAAAGTACATATAGGTGTTTGTGTAGACAATATTTTGCAGTGTCTTTCATGTGTATCACCCTACACTTGAATCATCCGGGTCTATGTTGCATGGGGTGCTATGGACAAGAAGCGGGTAGCATCTTTCATGGATGCCAACATTGCAGCCTGGGCACCAGTGGCGTGATCTTTTTCGTCCACCAGGCTTACTTCTGTCAGAACATATGGCACAGTCCCTTTCTTTCTTTGACGGCAAAATGGCAAAACCATGCTCCTTTGATGATGGGGCGAGCAGTGGGGTTGCTGCTGAGTGTTCAGAGGACGTTCCCTCCTGAGACAAGCAGAGAGCCTCTATGATATCAACTACAAAGCTGTGCCTGCTAAGGAGTTTGCTGTGTTCAGTATTAATTTTGTAAAGCTCATAGGCGTTCATTATGGAAACGTCTATGAGGTTACGCCATATCTTCGACCAATACCTATGTGTTGGTCTCTCTGCAGCAAACTCATATATTTTTCTGTCGCTTACATCAACCCCACCCATTCCTTTGTTATAGTCAAGAATGATTTGGGGCTTGATGGCTGACTGGCCACATCTAGTATGCACGAGTACATCACTTGCCAGACTGGCAGTGGACAGCAGCAGCACAGGCTTGCGATGGCTTTTTTTTTCTCTAAAGGCACATGCCAACAACCCACCTTTTCTCAAATATTTTGATCCACCCGGCTGTAACTTGGCCCTGGTTATCTCGGGTGGCAAACCCTTAGAGTTGACCCTCACTGTGCCTGTTAGAAGGGTTGTGGTCAATAAGAGATCCTCAGCAAGGCCGACACTGGTGTAATAATTGTCGGTCATTAAGTGATATCCCTTATTAAGTAAGTCACAAGACTTTAAGAGGCTCATGACCTTGTTATATACAAATCCCTTTTCACACCCTGTTGTTTTATCCCTGCCTGCATACAGGTCAACGTGCAAAATATAGCTGTTGCTGCTGTCACAGACCTCAAATTTTTTAATCCCAAACCTGGCATGTCTTTTGTTGGGCATGTACTGAATATAGGCGACCCTATTCTTCATGCCAATCATGGACTCATCAATGGAGAGCACCTGCCGTGGCACATAGTATTTTTTAAATGCACGGTTCAGGGAGTCCAAAACTGGACGCACCTTATGCCAGGGATCAAACCCTTCCTCTCCTCGTGCCTTTGCAGTGGCGTTGTCATTTAAGTGGATCATCCGTGTGACAATGAGATATTGCCACAACGGCATGACTTGGCCAAAGAAAGGTGTGGCCTGAGAAGGGTGTGTAAGGTCCCAGTACATTTTTACATTTTTCTTGCGAATAATTCCCATATTTATAGAAAGGCCAATCCATTTTTTTAGAAGTGCCACAGTCAGCCCTCCATTCATCCACCGGCGCAGCCGTGAATGAGGATGAATTTGGATCCACTCTGCCTTTGCTGCTAGTAGATCCCTTGCATATTTGTTTGTCTCCCTCACTATGTGGATTAGCAGGTCCATTGTGAGGAACAAGTTAAAATACACAATAGCAGGGGAATTTCTGAGTGGAAGACTGCGACCCCCTGGGTTCCTGACGCTGAACTCCACTCCATTGCTGTATGGATCTGCACCAGGCAAAACCTCATCCCAATAGGCTTCACAAACATCTTCCTGTGACAGTCCCTCCTCCCCAGAATCGTCATTGCACTCATCCTCAGAGGGACTATCCTCTCCACTGCTTGTCTCTGGCAACCCCTCAGGCTCAAACTCAATATCACTCTCCCCTTCTGAGCTAATGTCTGGTGCCTCTGCCATCAGCTCAAATAAAGCATCTTGATTGTCAATTCTAAATCTTTTTGCTGCCATTTCTTTCCCCTAAAATATCCTGTCAAAATGTTTTCTAAATTAATTGATCCTTTTCACAATCTTTTAACCCTCTCAGAAAAAAAAGTCTAATGACAGGATGGAGACAAAGAAACTTCAGCCAATAAAAAACAAAACAAAAACACACAGGGATGGTATCCTGTGTCCTAGAAAGACTCAGGAAGGGGTAAAAAAAAAAAAAAAATGTCCTTCCCAGTAAAGCTACACGAAGTAGAATTTACCAAAACACAATCCCAAACTTCCAAATTCACCTTTGAAATCAATCTCCTTGACAAAGAATTGGTTTCACACGAGCAGTAAAAACACAACCTCTCTCCTTCACACACAAAGCCCTCAAAGAGAGATTCCAGTCAGTCAGAGGCTAAATGTACCTTTTTTTTCCCCTTTCACTGCCGCAAGGCTGAACTTTATTAGCAAAGGTCACACACAATGGACATGTCTGGGCACTGTAGCACCCCCTGCTGCCTGGTCATGCCCCATAGCTAACATTTGTTATACACATGAACCCCTTTGAGGAGCCTTTCTGAGAATACTTGACATGTTTTATAATGTGGTCAAATGTGGGGACTGTGGGTGGATTTGGTTATTTTATTGAAGAATATCAGTTCTTTCTTAGAGAAGAGAGAAAAAAGAGCTGAATGGGTTGTGTGTGACTGTCTTGTCAGAAAATGTTTTTGGAGAGCCTTTTTCTTGAACAGTCCCTACAATCTATTACTGTAAAGTGTGTGGTAAAATTATAATTTAACACCAAAAAGCACGTATAAACCAAGAAATAGATCTACATTTTCTGTCACAAACATTAGGGGAAAAAAGTTTACTTCGCCTCACACAGAGAGCCCTGGCAGAAGGCCTGCTGACAGAAAGCCGGTAAATGTATCTATTTCAGCTCTCCATGGCTGCAAGCTCAGCCCCTTTTGCAAGCAGCACCCAGTGCACATGAATAAGAGTAACCACATCACATTGGTCATTTATATTGCATGCTTTTTAAATGGAGAAATGGTAGATGTTGTTAGTAATCATGAATGTCAGTAAAAACATGAAATTAATGCACTTCCTCCTCTTTTAAAACACCCACTTCACTATGGGCAAAGCCTGCTTGGAAAAATGCTGTAGTGCAATCAATGTCTGGCATGAAAAAGAAAGGGTTCCAGGGGAGTACAAACTTTCAAACTGCAGATCGTGTGGGCTGCAAAATCCTCCCACCACGACACATATTGATTATATTGAGGAATTATGGGTGTTGTAGTAAAATAAGTACGATCTCAAGAGCCACATGTTGCAGACCCCTGCTGTGGGCTTAGTTACCTCCTAATTATAAACACATTTCATGCTTTTAAATGCCTTCCATTTCGGTAATAAGCACCACAAACAATAATTTTAAGAGAGCCTGGCCAACCATAGACACAGCTGGGATCACTGATGCGGGCAAAACCTCCTATGGTGGTAATTTCTGCTTCTCTAACTTCAACATAAAAAAAATCTTATGGCACCAGCCCTAAGACCGAACATGTTGGGAAGATCATTAAGCACATTTTGCACACAGAAAATGTAAACGAGAATAAAAGGTATGCACTTTTATTCAACATATTCCATGTGGCCACATTTGGCATAAACTAGCAACACCTGAACAGACTGCCTTCCTGAAGATTACAAGAGACATGAAAGCGCTTGGAGCAGAAGATCAACTGGACTGTGGAAGGTATACTAAGCTGGGAACCAGAGTGCGCCCCGCACCTCCTAGTTTTGATTATATATATATATATATATATATATATATATATTATTAATTCACCTACAAAAAAAACCAGAGCAATAGAGAAGCAAGATCAATAGTGTTGCATGCAACATATCAGGCCGCTCAAACGACTACAGTGTAAAGTCTCCTAAAACAGGGTGACTTTCCTCCTGAGAGCACGGCGTCCGTGATAAGATATCACACACGGCAACCAGGCGGCTCAGGCAGAAAGGGGGGTGAAGGTGGTTGGTGCAGTGCTCACTCCCATGCTGCAAAGAAAACACACAAAGAATTGGTTGTCACCCACAATAAGACTAAAATACTCCCCCACAAACTTATCAATAGACGATCGCGATGTCCAAATGGTGGTGAAAGTAGGGCAAAATCGTTTTGCGAACCTTAACCACAGCACATTGGAAGGCCAGTGGGAGACTGCATATGTTGTTCTAGTCTCTAGAGGAGTATGCACACTTTAAGTAACAGTGTATGGTAAAACAAGTGAGAAACTGAGTAATTAGCCCTCACACACCCATCAATCCCCCACACTCATTCCCTCCCACCTCCCTCAACTCCCCACACCATGCCATCCCACCTCACCCATGCCCTCCCACCTCCCTCATACCCCAACACCAAATTATTTTAAGAAATTACAAATTGAAACATAGATGCTGAAAATCAAACTAAGATTACTGCGAGCAACCAGTAGTTTACTGACATATTTAGAAATGCATTAATTAAAATACTGCTGAGGCCTAGTCTAGTGGCAATCCCTGGTCTACTGTGCTGGGTGTAGAGAAGACGATGCCCAGATCCACCTGCAAAAAAAAGACGGATACAGAGATTTTGCCGTCAACCAGCTGCCCAGGGGAGCGCAAGGCGGGAGAACTAACTCCCCATCAGGTGCTCCGATTGGCAGGTTGGATAGACGCAAACTGCATGGGCCTAATCTAGTGGTGATCCCTGGTCTACTGTGTTGGGTGTAGAGAAGACGATTCCCGGATCCACCTGCAAAAAAAAGACGGATGCAGAGATTTTGCCGTCAACCAGCTGCCCAGGGGAGCGCAAGGAGGGAGAACTCACTGCCCATAAGGTGCTCCGATGGGCAGGTTGGACAGACGCAAACTGCATGGGCCTAATCTAGTGGCGATCCCCGGTATACTGTGTTGGGTGTAGAGAAGACGATGCCCGGATCCACCTGCAAAAAAAAGACGGATGCAGAGATTTTGCCGTCAACCAGCTGCCCAGGGGAGCGCAAGGCGGGAGAACTCACTGCCCGTCAGGTGCTCCGATGGGCAGGGTGGATAGATGCAAACTGCATGGGCCTAATCTAGTGGTGATCCCTGGTATACTGTGTTGGGTGTAGAGAAGACAATGCCCGGGTCCACCTGCAAAAAAAAACAGATGCAGAGATTTTGCCGTCAACCAGCTGCCCAGGAGAGCGCAAGGTGGGAGAAGTCTCTGCCCATCAGGCATTCCAATGGACAGGTTGGATATATGCAAACTGCATGGGCTTAATTTAGTGGCAATCCCTGGTCTACGGTGTTGGGTGTAGAGAAGACGATGCCCGAGTCCACCTGCAAAAAAAAAGACAGATGCAGAGATTTTGCTGTCAACCAGCAGCCCAGGGGAGCGCAAGGTGGGAGAACTCTCTGCCCATCAGGCACTCCGAAGAGCAGGTTGGATAGATGCAAAGTGAATGGCCCTAACCTAGTGGCAATCCCTGGTCTACTGTGTTGGGTGTAGAGAAGACGATGCCTGAGTCCACCTGCAAAAAAAAGACAGATGCAGAGATTTTTCTGTCAACCAGCTGCCCAGGGGAGCGCAAGGTGGGAGAACTCTCTGCCCATCAGGCACTCCGATGGGCAGGTTGGATTTATGCAAACTGCATGGGCCTAATCTAGTGGCAATCCCTGGTCTACTGTGTTGGGTGTAGAGAAGACGATGCCTGAGTCCACCTGCAAAAAAAAGACGGATGCAGAGATTTTGCTGTCAACCAACTGCCCAGGGGAGCGCAAGGTGGGAGAACTCTCTGCCCATCAGGAACTCCGATGGGCAGGTTGGATATATGCAAACTGAATGGGCGTAATCTAGTGGAAGGCCCCTGTATTCATTTTCAATTTACATGGAGGAGAGACACCTGACAAAAGCATTTCCATTTCTAGAAAAAGAAGAGTGCAGTTAATAAACTTGGATTCCTAGTAAGTATACCATACTGCTTGGAAAATCACCACATGGTGTTCACAGTGTAGGTATACCCATCTAGTCACCGACTTACCTGGGAGTTGATTTCATTGATCTTCAACACTTGCCTGCACATTGGTCTGGTAGTATGCATAGACATCCACAGCAACCATTCTCGATGAAGTAATTCCAAGAACAAAGAGAAAAGAAGTCAGACATACAAAAGAGGCACACTCCCTCCCCCCACCCACTATAGCTGATTTCAGTTGTCTGATTTCCATGTCTCAGCAGGCTAACAGTTCAACCTATTACAAAGACATACCAGCAGGTGTCCTCACTATTTCCAAACCCTCACCTCTCCCTAACCAACTGACCTACCTTCAAATATCCAATTACCTTACATTAAACACAGCTACAGGCTACCTCTCACTTAGTAATGTTGTGCCATCCAGTATCTGATTAAACTTGGCAGACCTTACTTTTATAAAATATGTATATACGGATTGACCTCAGACACTCTTGTACTGAAGACATCAAAACAACTTTACCCTACAAGATATTCATAGTCTAATCACCTAACACTTTAAGACTAACCAAGTAATGAGAGTGGGTGTGGGCACAGTGAGAGGAGTAGCCTTGATACAGGTTAAAAAGCGAGGACCATCTTAAGGTTTTTCAGGACATGAGCACTTTCCCCCTCCTTGGAAATATAACAGAAATAGAAATCTCTGGTCTCACAAACCCTGAGCATGCCATGCATTCGACATTTAGGTAAGCATAGCATCATCAGAAAAGAAAAAATCCAGAGAAGGTTCCACAACCAGAAGACCCCTTAAGCCTGAGAGCTCTCTGATTAGCACATATGACACTCATCACCACAGCAAAAGTAAACCACAACATAACCATCATGGAAGCCTCAAACAAGAACAGAGTGATCTTCCAAGTTATGAAACATGTCATTGACCTACTGCCGGACCCTGCAACACCACAATTCACCATCAAGTGCAATAGCAGCAACAGCTTCTTCCCCTGCCAAAAGCACCCTACTTTTATCCTGCTCGGATACCGCACACCCTTGCTTTCTAGCTAGTTTTGTGCTTTATAAATCCCATACATACATGCATTCAAGATACACACATTTTTATTGTGGCCATCATAAGATTGTCTTCACTTCCTTTATGCTAGTTTTTTTTAGATGCTTCGGTTTAGAAATATCACTGTTAGACTATTCGATGGTGGCTTCTTTCCTATCTTGCTGTATCTAATGCTTTCTAGTCTCTACTGAAAAAAACAAGGTGGTGTTAATCCTGAACTGTAAGTGGATTTAAACAGGCCATTACTGAAATATAGACCTACATGTACTTCAAAGAAACAGCTTTCTTCTATGGAGATGCTACATGGTAAAAATGCCAATCTATATGTCCAGTATAAAATGACAATGTTATGCTAAGATATATTAAACCGGAAGGAAGCAATGTGAGAAGGGAAAACAGAACATTACCACCCAAAAGAAAAAGTGCCAAATAAAGGGGTGCTTTGCCCTACCCAGTGACATGATATTTGAAGGAGAGGCTTTAATCAATGATGAAACATAAGATGTGGCACATGAGCTTATTATTCAGCATGAACCTGAAGACATTCACATCAGATTGGCCTGATCAAATGTATTTTGTCTGGCTTGGTTTGCTGAGAACACAAACACAGTTTAGATGAAGTTGGGATGTAGGTATGTGCTTGATAGCCTAATTTGAACAAGCACATATCAGTGTTTTTGCCATGAGATAACTGCTGTCAACCAACTGCCCAGGGGAGCGCAAGGTGGGAGAACTCTCTGCCCATCAGGAACTCCGATGGGCAGGTTGGATATATGCAAACTGAATGGGCGTAATCTAGTGGAAGGCCCCTGTATTCATTTTCAATTTACATGGAGGAGAGACACCTGACAAAAGCATTTCCATTTCTAGAAAAAGAAGAGTGCAGTTAATAAACTTGGATTCCTAGTAAGTATACCATACTGCTTGGAAAATCACCACATGGTGTTCACAGTGTAGGTATACCCATCTAGTCACCGACTTACCTGGGAGTTGATTTCATTGATCTTCAACACTTGCCTGCACATTGGTCTGGTAGTATGCATAGACATCCACAGCAACCATTCTCGATGAAGTAATTCCAAGAACAAAGAGAAAAGAAGTCAGACATACAAAAGAGGCACACTCCCTCCCCCCACCCACTATAGCTGATTTCAGTTGTCTGATTTCCATGTCTCAGCAGGCTAACAGTTCAACCTATTACAAAGACATACCAGCAGGTGTCCTCACTATTTCCAAACCCTCACCTCTCCCTAACCAACTGACCTACCTTCAAATATCCAATTACCTTACATTAAACACAGCTACAGGCTACCTCTCACTTAGTAATGTTGTGCCATCCAGTATCTGATTAAACTTGGCAGACCTTACTTTTATAAAATATGTATATACGGATTGACCTCAGACACTCTTGTACTGAAGACATCAAAACAACTTTACCCTACAAGATATTCATAGTCTAATCACCTAACACTTTAAGACTAACCAAGTAATGAGAGTGGGTGTGGGCACAGTGAGAGGAGTAGCCTTGATACAGGTTAAAAAGCGAGGACCATCTTAAGGTTTTTCAGGACATGAGCACTTTCCCCCTCCTTGGAAATATAACAGAAATAGAAATCTCTGGTCTCACAAACCCTGAGCATGCCATGCATTCGACATTTAGGTAAGCATAGCATCATCAGAAAAGAAAAAATCCAGAGAAGGTTCCACAACCAGAAGACCCCTTAAGCCTGAGAGCCCTCTGATTAGCACATATGACACTCATCACCACAGCAAAAGTAAACCACAACATAACCATCATGGAAGCCTCAAACAAGAACAGAGTGATCTTCCAAGTTATGAAACATGTCATTGACCTACTGCCGGACCCTGCAACACCACAATTCACCATCAAGTGCAATAGCAGCAACAGCTTCTTCCCCTGCCAAAAGCACCCTACTTTTATCCTGCTCGGATACCGCACACCCTTGCTTTCTAGCTAGTTTTGTGCTTTATAAATCCCATACATACATGCATTCAAGATACACACATTTTTATTGTGGCCATCATAAGATTGTCTTCACTTCCTTTATGCTAGTTTTTTTTAGATGCTTCGGTTTAGAAATATCACTGTTAGACTATTCGATGGTGGCTTCTTTCCTATCTTGCTGTATCTAATGCTTTCTAGTCTCTACTGAAAAAAACAAGGTGGTGTTAATCCTGAACTGTAAGTGGATTTAAACAGGCCATTACTGAAATATAGACCTACATGTACTTCAAAGAAACAGCTTTCTTCTATGGAGATGCTACATGGTAAAAATGCCAATCTATATGTCCAGTATAAAATGACAATGTTATGCTAAGATATATTAAACCGGAAGGAAGCAATGTGAGAAGGGAAAACAGAACATTACCACCCAAAAGAAAAAGTGCCAAATAAAGGGGTGCTTTGCCCTACCCAGTGACATGATATTTGAAGGAGAGGCTTTAATCAATGATGAAACATAAGATGTGGCACATGAGCTTATTATTCAGCATGAACCTGAAGACATTCACATCAGATTGGCCTGATCAAATGTATTTTGTCTGGCTTGGTTTGCTGAGAACACAAACACAGTTTAGATGAAGTTGGGATGTAGGTATGTGCTTGATAGCCTAATTTGAACAAGCACATATCAGTGTTTTTGCCATGAGATAACTGCCCAACAGGAAGGCGACAAACCTGATGGAGACAGTCTGTGAACTCCAACCATGTAGTGACAGAAATGTTGAGCGGTTGACAGCGTCCAATGCAGGGAGAGGTTGAGCAGGCCATTACAGAAGCGATCCTCCACTTTATGTTTTTAGTTGGCCCTCCTAAATATGGTGTGGCCAAACATGAGTAAACTGCTCTCTGCGCCACAGGCAACAAAGATGCTTTACACATGAATACAGTTGTGACACTCAACTTTAAAAACACGAGGAACCAAAACCTCGGCCTCGGGAAAGGTGTTCTACAGCCCTTTCAACCTTTTCAAATAAAAACTCCTCGAGCCTTAGGGGGCCTCCCAGCAACTGCCACTATTGTATAACCCTCAATGCTGGATTCCGCGCCAACGCGACAAGGCACAGTTCTTGAAAGTGAAACACTCCATGTAAGCTAGTGTCACATGACTATTGAAATTAAAAACTCTGACAAACCTTGGGGTCAACACCCCTCCCTCAAATGAAACCAAGTGTGGGTGCCACCATTCAAAGCCTCATTACTGCTGAGGTTGAGGCCTTGTGTTAGGGCTCAAATACAATCATTACACATGTTCCCCCTACACCACGGCCACTCGCGATGTCTCCACGACACAACCTGCCCGAAAAAACAGTAGGGTTGAAATGCACAAACAGGTCATGTGCTAAAGTACACACCTGGGTAAAGGTGGATCGAGGAATAGCCTGCAAAAGCACAGTACCAACTACCCCCGAGGGGCTGATGAAAAGGTGTTGAGGCAGGTAGGGAAAGTGATGTGCAGATGGGGAGATGCCTAGGCAGCTGCGGATAGAGAGTAAATGATGGAGAGGTTTTGACAAAGGTGAGGGCAACAAGGAGATGATGGAGCTGTGCTCTGGAATATGCAGAGACCCAGGGACTGATGGAGAGGTAACAGGGCAGGTGGGTGCAGCGAGCAACAGACGGAAAGCTGCTGGTTGAGGTGGAGTCAGCAAGAGGCTGACAAAGAGGTGCTGTGGAATATAATGGCAGTGAGGGACTGGTAGAGAGCTGTTGAGGCAGGTGGAGACAGTAAAAGGCCTGGAGGAGAGGTATTGACACCATGTGACATTAGAAAAATATCTTTCAAAGTGTTGGTGTTGTCATTAATTGCAATGCAAGCTCACTTCCTCAAACTCCTGCATGCAGACAGTCACACGTGTACAAACATTCTCACTTGAACATACTGACACACATTAATTCTCACTTGTAAACAAGCAGACACTCATGCTTTCTTGAGCGCACACCAGCAATTGTTTTCACTGCTTTACCTAATGATCAATTGCACCCCCCAACCTCTAATCGTCCAAATGCACGCACCAGCCTACCTGGCACAAGCACCCCAACCAGCTTCTACTGCCACCTTGGCCCACTGCACTCTCATGCACCTTCCAACCCCACACTCCATTGAATGCCCATAGGGGCGCACTCTTACCCAGCTGTACTTCGACTCCTGGTCCAGCGGGGTCTTCTTGAGGACGATGAGGAGGTGCTGGAAGTTGCTCCTGCTCATGGTGCTTCACTTCTTATCTTTGGACTGTGACAAGGGGACGCCTCATTCACTGTGGGGGCAAAAACAGGACAAAGGTCTGTGGTTTAGAGACATGGGTGGAACCCCTAAATGCCGCCCTCCCCCCAGGACTGCTATGTGTTTTCAAGAAGCCCCTGCACACTGGTGGGGTGAAAGACGGGTTACACGGGGTGAGATGGAGAGCTGCTTTCCCTTTCAACACTGGTTCCTCCACAGCTCTAAAAACGTTTCTCTTTCCGCAAACCTGATTAAGACCACCCAGAGCCGCTGAATCGCCACAACACCATGGACCAAGACTTCAATGTCAACGTGAGTCTACTACACATGCCTAGCTGCCTCCCGTGCTATTTCCCTCTGAGAGCAGCTATTGCAAAACGTGAGAATATAATCCGGAACAATGGGCATGGAAGAATAAACTATCCACTCCAGACACTCCTCTCCCCTATCACTATGCTCACTCTCTACTCTAAACCAACACTCAATAGAGCACAACTACACCCCTTGATCAATTCGGCTTAGCTGATCACATGCAAACAATACTCCATGAACACCTTAACATCCTGCTAGAATGCAGCTATACCCCACGAGAAATCAGCCTAGCTGCACACATAAACGTCCTTCACAGGCCTAATGTGGCCAGAATGCAATTTCAGAGATCAACCAACAGAGTGCACACATTCAACTGATCTCTCAATACCACCACACCTAATACTAGGATGCAGCTACCAACAGGCAATCAGTGACACTGCTTCCATGGCACATGTGCTGCGTTGAATCCTGCACCACTTTATCCTCTTCACTGGCTTCATACCTCGTGAATGTGCTATTTGCAGTTGCTGCCTTCCATCTCACTCCTGGCACTACACCCAATCCACGTGTTCACTTGAGCTACTATGATCTCTCAGGACTGGATTCACTTTCCCAGCACTACACTCACTTTCCTGGCAGTGTACCTTTTTTACTAGTACTTAATTCACACTCATTGCACTTTACTCACTATCCTGGCAGTGCACTCATACTTGCGGCAGTGTACTCCCACACATGGCTACGTAATCACTTTTCCAGTCCCTTGTCAAACTCTTCTGCAACAGAACTAACCCCCATGCTACTCCACTCACTCATCTAGCATGCATTTATAACCTTGCAATGCTAGTAATCTCAATTGCCTGCCACCATGCAAACTCGCTACATTGACTTTACCCGCTAACGTACTGAGCGTAGCAGGACACAGACAATAAATGGTGCTGGCGAGCTGCACAGATAACAAATGCCTATGAATTACTGATGTAAAACGTTTCACTGAGTAACACATGCATTCATATGACTAATTGTAAGCTATTGAAATAGTGATGGGGGTTGGTACTTGCATGTCAGAGGAGTGATTGGAAGGGTAGGGGGAAGATCTAAAATGCGTGGTTTCAGAAGTGACAAGAGTAAATTGCACTAAAATAGTTTAAATAAAATGTGTGAAGAAGTTAGAAGCCCCCTATACAAGTAAGTTTGCACCTCCAGAGTCTCTGATGTTAGCACCTCTCCAAACATTTCTAGCCTGGGTGCACCCCCGACTGACACTGCATTCATACATCTGTCCCAGCATCACACACTCCTAGCATTGTCCCAAATCTCCTTGCACTATACTAACTCCTCTGGTACTGCACTCATTACCATCCAACCAGATATACTCATATGTGGCTGAATAAATTCCCATGGCACCTCACTCTCTTGGCATTACAATCATTCTCCGAGCAATGCACTCACACGCTGCATACTGCACTCAAACCCTTCACACTATTATAAATCCACAGGCACTGTGCTCACTCTATTGATGCTATTGTCGCAGGGCAGGGTATCAGTGTGCTAATGCTTTTATCACATTTATTAAATTACACAGGGAAGCTTTCAAGGTGATGAATGTCAGTGTTTTAATACTGGCGTCAGTGGACATAAACAAAGCTTGCAATTGATGCATCTCAATATTACAACTCTGTAGTGGCAAGGCACTGGGTAAACTGAGGAATGGTTATGAGGAGAGGAAAAATAAAACAGGAGATCGGGCCCGCACATCAACCCAGGACAAATGCTGGAGACAAGGTCTGGGTGCAGCCAAGGCCAAGCTGAGCATATTCACACACAAATAAACATAACTTTTCAGCAATACAATACGAGCAGGGGTTTCCTGTCCCTCAAAATGAGCCGCAAAACAGCATTTCACAAACAAAAAAAAACAGTTTGAGAATTGGAAAAATGAAAATGGCTTGCTGGGCAGGATAATATCAGGGAAGCATAAGTGCTGAGGGCATGTGCTCACTTACTGGTGTGCTTGCATTAAAGTGCATTTGGAGATTACATTGAAGGTACAATTCAGCATTACAGTTCCCCGTTTACTATTGCACACTTTACTGACATGTACCTTTGAAGCTCAATGTACCTGTAAGTAAAATGTGAAATGTTACGTTGCATTGCAGGGGAGGATTACAGCACCTCTCAGGTAAAAAGGGAAACACTTCAAAACACACGTTCAGTGTTTCTAGCGAAAGGCCCTATTCTGAGCACACAATATGAGAAGGAGTTTCCAGATTCACCAAGGGAGCAGCAATACAGTATTCCACAAAAACAAACCTGAAGAGAATTATTTGTAATATTAGTATTTCAGGATGCGTGTATTTCTTACAGAAATGTGCGAACACATAAGTGCAATGCAGATGAAAGGTGCTTACCAACGCTCTGGAACCCACGGCATCGTTCAGCAACAATATCGCACCATGCACTACGGGCCAACTGCCAGATGAGGCCCGGGCAAAATCTGATGTTGCAAATGCCCGGGACCGTCAACTGTGCACGTGCAGAGGCTCCGCTCATGTTTCACATGCCCAACCAGACTTCTGAAAAACACATGGGCAGTACCATTTTCAGCAATAACCTGGGGGTGAGGGAGGAATGCACTAATAAAATGGTGTGCTTATATTAAAATTCATTAAAAAAAAGTAATTGAAGGTACATTTCAGCATGATAGTTCCTCGTTCTCTGCTGCACATTTTACTTACAAGTACCTTTGAAGCTCACGAAGGTACTTGTAAATAAAATGTCAAATGTTACGTGGCATTGCTATAACATTTTGGCTAATGTGAGTGCAGGATTATAGGCCTCTCATCCAAACAGGGAAACATTTCAAGACACACGTTCGGTATTTCTACTGAACGGCCCAAAGTTGAACACACAATATGAGCAGAAGTTTCCTGACTCACTAAGGGAGCACCATTTTTCGTATCACACAAAAATAAACATACAGCTAATTATAATTAAAAAGGTGTATTACGAGATGCCTGTAGTTCTTGGATCCAGTTGAGGGGAAGCACATACTTGCAGTGCAGATGAAAGGGGGTTACCTGTGCTCTGGAAAGCCCAGCCTCGTTGATGGTCCTTCAGCAGAAAAACAATCTCGCACTGTGCACTCTGCATGAACGTATCAACCGTCAGATAGGGCCCGGCTAATTCTGTGTTGCAAATGAGCAGATCATAAACTGGACACGTGCAACGGCTCGTGTTTCACAAGCCCAGCCCAAACTTCTGAAACACATGGGCAGTACCATTGTTAGCAATATGATGGGGGTGAGGAAGGAATGTACTAATAGTACAGAGACCACTGATTATCTTACAGACCCCTAGACCTTGGTATTTCCATATTTTAACTGGCACTGCACTGTCTACAGTCACAACAAATGATAATTAAGGCCTCATTTAATCAATCATTTAACAAATATAATGGTTAATTCTAGGTGTGGACATAGTGGGTGGAGTTAGAGGGGGGAGTCAGAAGGGGAATAGCAAATGATTGACACTGCTGTGCCCAATGAACATCGTGTATTCTCCTTCAATTGGAGGGAGGGCCTTAGGGCCGATCTCCTCGGCCCGAACGTTCCATACTTCAGACAGCGGCCGATATAAACGGCCCGTGGCACTTCTATGGTTAACCATTTGAGGTAACTAAGAGGTGCTGCACTTTTAGGTGTTCATGCAATTTGAGAATGCTAAAAGGATATACAACACAGCCTAAGTCACTATTCTAACTATTCTAACTACTAAATGTGTTACAAAATAAGCTAAAATGCTATTCCATATGTTATATTTTGTGTTTTGTTTTATTACATGTTACGCTTGCATTCAGCCCGGATGTGAAAAAGGCGCCAATGAAACGCCGAAACACGTGTCATCCATATGGGTAGAACATATATCAAATAAATTAAGAAAACATACTTGAAGAAACTTGACTACGTACTTTTATTCATTTACAACAGAAATTTGGCGCAAAGAGGTGTAGGCACAAACAAACTACTGCTTACTTTACAAACGGAGCTGAGGGACTCTATGTCTCCGTGTTGACCT
Source organism: Ambystoma mexicanum (assembly GCF_040938575.1). Lineage (NCBI taxonomy): Eukaryota > Metazoa > Chordata > Amphibia > Caudata > Ambystomatidae > Ambystoma > Ambystoma mexicanum. The sequence continues at coordinate 1,242,946,309 of NC_090930.1, read as the reverse complement.
ACATCCTTGCGACACAAGAATAAAATAATAAAATAAGAAAACCATTGCCAACCTTAATAGCACTAACATACGGGTCGCGAGAGTACACCTTATGAGATCCCCACTCAAGAAGTTCCTCACTCAGTAGATTGTTACTAGGGGATACAGTACCACGCAGACCAATTTGGGAAAACAAATTCAAAAAATGGCAGAATACATGGAGAATAGAGAAGAAGAAGCAAACAAACTTTTCTCTGCCAAAGGGAATAACACCCATGCTTCCACTTCAAGTTTTCCGAAAAGAGAGGACCTCAGATATAAATTTGTAAAACTAGAGAGGGCCTCTCGCAAAGAAATTGATAAGTATTGGGAAATAATCTCTCTGAAAAACTATGTATCAAAGGACCAGATCCCAAGAGGACTTCGCATTTCGATCTTTCCAGATTTCAGTAAAGACGATGATAAAGATTTGGCTAACAATTGGGAAACAAACCTCAATCAATGTTCAAAACACATGTTAGAAATGCTAATTGAGCATGCACAGAGAGAACACAGACGAATAACTGATCAAATTGAAAATATAAAAAAGGAAATTAAAGAGGCAAAAGCCTTAGAAGTGACTAAAGAAAAGAACTTTTTGAAAATGCATGAAATTCTCAAAGAATATCAAGACGAGATAAAATTGAGAAAATTGTGTCGTGATGACAGAGATTACCAAGAGGATAGAGTATACACTTTCCAAGAGAAATATAATAAAATCAAACCAACATCAAGAGAGACTACTCCCAACACTTCACCGTCCAGTTCAGAGGCAGAGGAAGAACCCGAAAATGAGAATGACGTGGAAACAGTATTAGGAACTGCAAAACCGAAGGGACAAGGATTTCTAAATCAAATCAAAAGATACAAACAAGGAAACAGAAACATTCAGACGAAACAAGTCCGTTTTCAGATCAGCAAAGCACCAGACACCTCACAGAAACGAGTCGGAGAAGAGGTAAGAGAGGATCAGGAGGACCCAGAAAATCCAGACGGCTCAGACGCCTATCAACGATTAACACGGGCGGCGTCGAAAGAAGCTGCCAAAAAGCAACAGAAATAAATAACTTGGTGATGAACATATCGAACCAAATACTAACTGAAGATGAAATTAATGTATTGAATAAAGGCCTATCATTCACCCCGACAACTGAGTTTGAACCCATAGAAATACATGTGGATCTTTTCAAATTTGTTCGGAAATTAAAACTTAAAAAATGTTTTGCAACTCAAGTTGAAAAAAGGAGAAAAACATCTGAAACCATAACTAGAAGTGATATAACCATAGAAGAACTAAGCGGTATTCACCTATTACGATCCCTACAAGAACCAGGAGACTATCCAATACATCAAACCATTCATGAGTTAGAAATACAGCCAACTCCTTTTTCCATGAAAGAATTGAAACCCAAATCCAGGTTCACACCCCAGCTATCACCAGATAACATGGTGGACGCATTTTACAGAGCCGTCACACAAGATTTATACTACTTAAGAAAAAGACCACAAATAAAAAACAAGACTAATCTCAAAAATCTCACAGCAAATGAAATTCTTGCCATAAGAAAATTACAATCAAATCATCAATTGGTTATCAAGGAAGCGGACAAAGGTGGCAACATTATAATAATGAATAGAGTGGATTACATAAAGATGGCTATGAACCACTTGGAAAATCCAGAATGTTATGAGAAATTAATAGGAAATCCAATACCGAAAATAACACAAGATTTGACAAGCCTTATTAATGCCTGGCACCAGCAAGGACTAATAACTGATGAAGAGCAGACACACCTACGGGTAAATAAACCTACAATTCCAACCATATACTTTCTTCCGAAAGTTCACAAGAAATATGACACTATCCCAGAAGGAAGGCCTATTGTAAGTGGCATAGGTTGGGCGACAGAACCTATAGCGTAATATATTGACAATATAATAAGACCTGAAGTACCTAAAATACAGGCATATCTGAAAGACACAACAGATGCCATTAAAATTGTAGAAGAAATTCAGTGGCAAGATACATACTTATTAGCAACATGGGACGTCAAGGCTCTATATACATCTATTAAATACGAATTGGCCCTGGAGGCAATGGACTATACTTTCAAAAATAGATCTGCGTCATTTTTCAACTCTGCATGCATGCTTAAAGAAATGCTCATGACAACTTTAGAGAATAATGTTTTCATTTTCAATAATCAGTTTTTTCGACAAATACGTGGAGTCGCAATGGGCGTTAAATATGCCCCAGCCCTTGCCAACATTGTAATGGGAATGTTCGAAGACCTACACATATACCAAATACCTGAGTTCAAGAACAAAATAATGAAATGGCTAAGGTACATCGATGATGTACTAATTATTTGGAACGGTACACCGGAAGAACTGGAGTCTTTACTAAACCAAGCAAATAACAATGAATTTGGCCTAGAATTTATTGGGCAAAGCAGCAAAACAGAAATTAACTTTTTGGATCTAACCATCTTTGTATCCACAGGACAATTACACACAAAAACATTCAGAAAAGAGACGTAAGTCAATTCAACATTGTATGCGACTAGCTGCCACCATAAACCGGTTATCTACAACATTCCGAAAGGAGAGTTCATTAGAGCACGACGTAATTGCACAGAATTATCAGATTTTGAGAGTGAATGTCAACTGTTATCAGACAGATTTAAGGACAGAGGATACTCACAAAAATCAATTAAAACTGCAAAAATGAAAGCCAAAAACATGACCAGACAATCAACATTATCTCAAAGCAGCAAAAGTACACAACCAGATGATACTATTCATTTTATTACGGCATATTGTGCAAACAACAAATAAATTAAAAAAGTCCTAAAAAAGAACTGGTATCTATTAACTAGACCCACATATCGAGAAACACATACAAGATTATCCAACAATAATTTATAGGAAAGCCAGAACTCTGAAAAACATGTTGAGTCCTTCTATGATGTCCGAAGAGGAAGAAGAAGAAACAAGATCACAAACATGGTTACGACAACCACAGTCAGGTTTCAGGAAATGTGGCTTCTGTTCGATGTGCCACTATGCACTACAAGAAACAGTTATTTTACGAACCAAGAAGGTGTCAAAACAAAGATTAGGGAACAAATTAATTGTAGATCCAAACATGTGGTCTACGCAGTGATATGTGTCTGTAATCTGCTCTACATTGGGAGCACCATTCGGGAGTTAAGAACTAGAATTAGAGAACATATTTCAGCCATAGGAAGTCAAGACAAAAACCTCCCGTTATCTGTTCAGTGGCAAAACCAACACCAAATGCATAATAAAAAAGACATTAGATTTATTGGACTGAAAAGAATCAAAATGGGCAAACGAGGAGGAAATCAACAACTTTGCTTAAGGCAAGAAGAAGCCAGATTAATCTGTCATTTTCAAACATTGGAACATGGATTAAATTCAGACAATGAAATGATTCACTTTTTGTGATGCTGGAGAAGTAGCAGAGAAATAGCAGAAACAAAACCAAAAAAATGATAATATACAGGACTCTTGTTATGAATATTGCAAATGTTTTCATTAATTACAAAAATGTTTTTTTTCCTGTTTTCTATTTTGTTCAATTATAATTTGTTGCATAGAAAAATATAATTGAATACTGCAATGTTAAAACATATGCTTCAGATATACACATGGGGAGATCCTATATATGGGCGAAACCGCTAATCAGATGAAAGTTAAACAGATGAGAGTGGCGAAATTAACATCAACCCACAGGTACCACAATGCACCATTCTGAAATTGTGAAAAGAATGCTAATAAAATATAGTGAGAAAATAATGGTCAATGAAGAAAACTAAAGTTACCATAATGCACCATTCCCAACAGGAAACTGTCTTAGGTATACATAATATGAAGAGATTGCGGGGGGGGGGGGGAAATACTAATAAACATAGTGAAAAATGAGTTACTCCTTTAACTTTAATTTTTGTAAATTTGGACATAATCATAAGTAACAGATCAGCCACGCAAGATAAATACGGAAGTTTAAATTCAAATCAATGTTACACTAAACACAAATGCAACAGATCATTTTAAACATCAAAAAGGAAAAAAGGACTTAGGTACTAAAACTCAGCCCAAAGTATGGCCGCCGAATTTTGTAAATGAACAAAAGGAAAGAGGGATTATCAATCTGTAACTCTTTATGAACAAGGATTTGCCAGAACCAAAACAGGACCCCCGATGCTTGAGGAATGAGCAAGAGAATTTTGTAGGTAAGCGCTTTTAAGGGGTGGAAAGACCACCGCTACAAGCATGCGCAATGTAGAATTCAGCACGCTCGATGCCGAGTGGCATAAACAAAATATATTTTGGTTGGGATTTCAAACTCACGCAAAAGGGTGTTTTGGTAAACACAAATGGGGAGCAAATCGGTTACCAGTCATTGTAACTGAAAAAGTAATTCCTAGTGACCGCTAGAGTAACAGAATGCATGAGACCAAGGATATGTAATGCGATTGGAGGATTGCAAATATGAATAGCACTTTTTACATAAATGCAATGAGAAAGATGTTACTAGTCATGCTTACTAGAGTTTAAAATGTGTCTAAATATATGCCAATGAATCATGCATAAAGAATCAATCCGATAGAAGGTTAAAAGGCTAATGTTAGCATAACAGAACAACCAAATTTGTTCTAGGTGGGATTTAACCCTGGAACTACCGTGATACACTTCAACTAAAAACTAATTCCCGGAAATAAGGAAAGGGAGATTCGCACTACATTCAATAAGGGTAAGAAAACAAATTTACATGCTTTTCTGACAGCCAAAAATTGTTAGGTCCATGCCATCCCATACTTACTTCTTTTTCGGATTGCACAAATTTAATTTTAAAAAACTAACATAGTCACTGTAATGGATTTATTTTTAACCATTTGAGGTAACTAAGAGGTGCTGCACTTTTAGGTGTTCATGCAATTTGAGAATGCTAAAAGGATATACAACACAGCCTAAGTCACTATTCTAACTACTAAATGTGTTACAAAATAAGCTAAAATGCTATTCCATATGTTATATTTTGTGTTTTGTTTTATTACATGTTACGCTTGCATTCAGCCCGGATTTGAAAAAGGCGCCAATGAAACGCCGAAACACGTGTCATCCATATGGGCAGAACATATATCAAATAAATTAAGAAAATATACTTGAAGAAACTCGACTACGTACTTTTATTCATTTACAACAGAAATTTGGCGCAAAGAGGTGTAGGCACAAACAAACTACTGCTAATTTTAAAAAGTGCATGTTATTTGTTCAGTTTATTTTGGTAATGCTTTGGATGTTGAGGAGAAAAACATTCAAATGATCGAAGACATTTGAAAAGCATACATCCTACTTCAGCATTCAGGAGGGCATTATTTTCGTAAAAAATTAATAATATGACACTTACTGACAATGTAATGTCCTCCTTTATATAGGTGGTGCACCATACATTAGTCAAGGCAGAGAGCCTTTAAACATAATCAGTTATCTTTCCTCACACAACAAACACTGATAGGTCAGGATGTTTGAGAGATTATCTTGTGGCAACAGTGTAGTATGCCTTCCTGAGATTTTTTAATGTTGTTTTACAAACAGTCCAACAAACTGAATATACTCAGCCCAGTCTTGACAGTGGTTTATCAAGCAATTTCTCTCTATTTGGGCTCATGAGAGAATGAGCATGTGCGCACACTGCTGCCAGGCAAGAGGGACCTAAACATTCAGATTGCATCCCCAGCTGTGTGTGACTGGAAAGATGTAATCATTCTGTGCCTGTCCCAGTCCGGTAAGAGAGGAGAGATGTTCAAATTGACACCCATACCCCCCCGTGAGAGACAAACATTCAGAATGTAAATTATCTGTTCTATCACTAGATCACTTCCTGTGTTTATCATCACCTCGGTCAACACTATCCATCACCACAACAGTACAATTTAATCTGTGTGGCCTGAGCTAGTAGTGTCAGTAGATCCCACTAAAGCTGTTATCCCTCTTGCACTGCGCCGGATTCGCTGTCCCCTGGGACACAGCAGGACATTCGCTAACACAACTATCATTTGCTGCTGACTTTATGGATCATTTTGCTGTGTTTGTGTAACCAAATTAATCTTACCATCGATGACTGAAATGTGTTGCTCATTAATTTTAATAGATGCCCGTATGATCTACTTAGAGGCAATAGTAGGAGCAGCACTAAAAATGTGCTCGGACAATACACCTGCTGGGTGACAGCGTAGGATGTCAATGGCTAAACTGACAAGTGATGCCGGCCACACAGAGTACTTGAAGAACCAATATTCCAGTGGGTCATTGTCCTTGCCAAGCTGGCAAGCGTCGCACAAACACACATCCACCATCTGTATAGCTGTATCTCCCTTTTGTCTTTCTTGGCCGAGGTACATTATGCAGATTCTGAAAGTGAGCCCAACAGGGTTGTATATGTGAGACTTACACACTCTACATGAGATGCCTCTGTATCTGACACAGATGTAGTGGCAAAGGCATTACCAGATGGAGACAGAATTCTCACTAGCTGTGGGGAATAGTCAGCTGTTGCTGTTGTTGGTTTAAACTGTGCATACTCAAAGTGACTTGTGGTAGACACTGTGAATCTGCGTGGATATTACTTGGCCACCAGTAGAGGGAAAAGTAACCCAATTTGTTGTTACAGCCACATAATCAGTGGTTTGCCCACTTGTTTACAAATCCATCTGGTAAATGTGTACAATTCAACTGTTCGTGTGTGAGTGCAAGTTCAATCAAGCATCCCCAGTTGTTACAAGTAAAGAGAATTGTTGGGATGAATAGCACAGAAAGTTAAATCAATATGAAAAAAATCCAAATATTATCCTGCCATTCTGTGAAATGCAGATTGCTTTTCAATGGTGTTTCCAAAAGAAATATCTATTCTGTTGAGCACTGCCCGAAATCACCCTTACAAAGTTCTCTCCTACAGTTTTAAATGCACAACATTCAATGATATTTTGTTTCAAATTCATAAAAATGAAACTAAAATGCTCCAGTATTCCAACAACAATAGACAACTGAAGCTTCTGTCTTTTGACATCTTCCTTCTTTCTGTATCTCCCTATAAACCTATTAAATGCACATGGCCAAACAGCCCCAGCAAAAAATGAAAGTTAAATGCTCCAGCTGTCAAACTGCAACAGACCATCTTCCTCCCTCTCTGATTGATTCCCAGAGACTGCTGAAGAGCCTCAGCAGGCATATATATATATATATTATACATATAGCTATACAGATTTGCATGGCCAAATTCGATTACCTACATTTCTTAAAGGTTTGCAGCAAACCCAGAATATGGTAAAAATGTAGGTGACTAGGGATTCAATAAAATAATCCAGCACAGTTTTAACCCGGTGGCATGAACAGGCAATGGATAGAGTCACACAGTACGGGAGAATGTATTAGAGTAGATCATTGTGTTTCCCATTGGTTCACACACTTGTCTTCATTCTCTTGACAGGATAATGTGAAGGCATCATAAAGCAAGACACAGACAACAGATTCAAAGTTCAAATAAAAAGTATTTATCAACTTAAATTTCAGTATGCTCAAGGCCTAACTTTTCCAATTCTAAGGTGGGATGTCCCAACCTAATTAAACTAAGGATAGTCTGAGTCAGTAAGTTCAACTTAAAAGTCTGTCTGTGTCCAAAACGTATACTTGCCCTCACAACTAAAGCTAAACAATGTGTAGGGATGTCAGCAACCAAAGTAAGTGTTAAAATGAAAGTTCTGAGCTGCTTCCAGCTCCAGGCTTACTATTGGCTCCCTTCCCCAAGTTCAAGACAGTTCCAAAAAAAGCTCCTGGGGTTCCCTTCTCAAAGTTCAACACAGTTCCACAAAATAATCTTGGGGTTCCCTTTCTCAAGCTCAACACAATTCCACAAAATGGTCTTGGGGCTCCCTTCCCCAAGGCCAACACAGTTCTTTAGGCTTCAAATTCACAGCCTCTTGACTTCTCTTGGTTTACTCCAAGGAAGGGTTCCTTGGTATAGGCGCAGTTGTCGATCTACCCTTCACAGGTCACACAACTAATAACCCTCGACACTTTACAACATTTTATTCTTTGTTATAGGACTTCCTTGATGACACAGGTTTCATTTCTGTGCTATAAATCCACTTACACTTCTGGTTCGCTTTACTGGCTTATTGCCTTTATGAACATGTGACTCTCACACACTGTCCATTGTGGTATGTCTCCTAGTTACCTCCTTCTTTCACACTGTCCAATATTGTTTTGCTTCTCGCTCTCTTCACTTTGCTTGCAAATGCTGTTTCTTTAAATTCCTCTTGTTCGCAAATGAACTTCATTGTCAGTTTCATTTGTGCAATATTCTCATATCCTTTTCATTAATTCAGCATTCAAAAAGTATTCATTGCTTTTCAACTTGTTCGGTATTCAATAGTTCATATTTGGTCATCCGACCCAGTATTCAAAACTCATTACCTGCTTGACACTTCATTCAGTATTCCATAATTAACTTTTTGGTCTCCAGACTCTCATATATTCTAGCTTGTTCGGCATTCGCCTTAATCCAAACCATGCCCCTGGAGTGCCCCGGTCTGAGTGAACCTTCCCTGTCACTGAGCGGTGTGTGGCCGCTCCTCTGCATGCTCTGGTCTCACTTCTGGGTTCCCGCTTGCTCTTCTCTCATTCACGAGGAGCTTCAGTGAGCAGCGCTTACCCCCACCTGTTCTTCCTGCAGCAGTCGGCGGTGTCTTTGTCTTTACCAATCCCAACAGTGAACACAAGGCAACAAGCTTCACACAGCTCCAGACCCTCACGTTGCCCGCAATGGCCTTTACACCTTCCTGGCTTCTGTGCTGTCAGCGTCTTTATCACCGGCCCACACTCTGCACTCTCAACCTCAGATGGCCGTGCTCTCCAGCCCAACTGATTCTCTTCTCTGCTGCTTCGCACTCTTTTTATACACCACCTGCAACCATTTAAAAGGTTACGGGTGTCCACACTTAGTTTCACTTGCCTGACCATAGTTATTGGGATATGCCTGACTCTTACAGCAGTCCTCAGGCCTCCTCCTTTCCTCAATACCAGAATGGTGACATGACCTGTTAATGTTCACTACTCTGAGTTGCCTCTTCCTTGTTCCAGTACTATAATGGTCGGCATGAGGAAAAATGATAGGATATGGTTTGCAACAGCCTATAAAGTCAGTGGGAGGGTAAGGTTGATTCTCACCAGAAAAGGGGGGATACCATGTCTCGCCTGCAGATATAATTTCCCCAATCGCCAAGGACCCTCCCACTAGGTTATCCTCCCTGACATCTTCAACCCCAAGGTCAGGATCTTGTAGCAATCATCTTTCCTTGGCCACCTGAGAGGATTAAGTTGAGGAGAATGAAGTGAGAACGCCCTCAGGATTCTCACAATAATCATGGTGAAAGAACCTGATCCTGTATTCTCATGTCTTTTAAAGCTGAATGCAATGAATCAGGAGTTTGTCATGCGCACATTCACAAAGTAATTGTTTGCAATTTCAGCTGCCACAATAAACAGTTGTGCTTTGTTGAGCTTTGATTTCTGCGAGATAATCCTGCAATTACCCTGTACATTCAAATAATGCAGTCCACAGAAATCCAGCAACCCTTTGCAGAGCAGAATATGTCTTGTGTATTCTCCACACCGCACTGGAACCTCACATGGATTTCAGGTTTTGAGATACAGTGCCATGTTCTAAAGCTGATTCAAATTGCTTCTCCCATTAGAATGGGTTGGAAAGAACAGAAATACTATATCCACTGTATCAAATGCACCTCTTAAGTAAAGATATGTAAAGAAGTGTGGAATTACGTCATCATCCTGTGCCAGTGGGGTGAGTTGCAACATAATCATCATTTATGTGCCTGTGCATTTCTCAGAGCTAATTTATGGATCAGGAAGGTGAGAATCTGTTGCTATGCATGAAGACCCTTCTGAGAAAAATGTGTCCAACATCCATAATTCACATAGGATGACATTGATCATAGTGTGCAGAGGGGGAAGAGGGCGAAGAGCAGAGGAGAATAAAGAGCAAGAAATCACTGCACAGCCATCAACTTGTCTAGAGCACTCAGATTGCTGGAGCCTCAAAAAAGGAGTCTTGCTCCATTCAGGGCCCCAACATTCAAGCTAAGAAAATAGGAGGCATGCATTCTTATTGGGGAGTTCAAGGGTTTAGCAAAGGTCTATTAGGGCTACGAGACTGCTGGAAAGATACCACTGGTATGAGCAAGGAGAACACAAATATGGGTTCTCTGCTGCTGAGAGGACTGTTAGGGGTTAAGGAAGGGTTTGAGTCATGAGGGGACACAAAGAGGTGTATTGAGATAGGACAGGTGGTAGGGCTTTATATAGGATCATGAACAAGTCACTGTATCAATTTTGAATTATTTCTTGCCTTCTTTGTAAACCCTGTCCTCATCCAAATCCTCATTTGACTTTCCGTATGTTTCATATATTGATATTTTGAGCAGCGCACAATACAACGATCCCAATACCATGAGTGTAGGGTGTCTTCTGCAGGCTGCAAAATCTACCACTGAACTGCCAAAATGCACAGCAGATTCTGTTGTAATCCATGATGTGGGCATCATTATAGCTTCCCTTCTGTGGTATACTTTGTCGCTGAATCATTGCCAGAGGTGTTGGCAACAATGGTGTATTGAAATTAATTGACTACTCAGCCCTTAAACTTTTACAAAGAGCAAACCCAGTCATAAAGGTAAAACCTTAAGAAACATACCTCCTTTGCCTTTTTGTGTAACGTACACCGAGGGACGGCTATACTTTCAAGCGAAGAATAACAGGTCAGAATAGTCCACAATAAAGCAATGTCCAATTAAGTTTCTATACAATGTATATACTTTAATTAAACACACCATTTGCAATAACTAAATAGAAAACCCTACAAAAACCCACCCATGTAGAAAGACTATAGAATATGAAAGATAGCACAGTGAAGCACTCTGCGTCATGAACAAAATGTTCAAAATGATATGTTCTTCAGTTTCAAAAAGGGATTAAGGTGATTTAGCTATAGTGCCCAAAATAGACCAAGGGGTCAGTCATCAGTCAAAAATACCTTTGCAGGTTTGACAACGGCGAACCAGGCTTCTGCGTCTTTAGGTGCTTGGTTCAGTTAGAAGATGCGAAAGTCGCATTGGTCCAGTGGCAAGCAGACATTGAGTCGGGATCGAACAGAAAAAGGCTATGGTTAGAAGTGTTACTCAAGCAAAGCAGATTGTGGCAAAATACACCTTTGGTTTGGCGGTCCAGCTGGTTGTGGGATGCACAAGTGAGTTGGTTCAATGTCAGAGCTCTAAGGATGCAGTTCGAGATAATGTCCAGGTCAGTTGGATCATCAACTGGAGTGGTGATGAGGAGATAAATGGCAGTTTGAGTGATGCAAGCGCAGCAATGCTTCTTGGTTCGAACTGAGGCAACAACGCATGGTGCAGCAAGGCAGCTCGACAGAACATGGGTTGAACATGCTTGAATCAGGGCTTGCCACAGTTTGACACTATAGCTGCAGGGATCCTGGCTATCTTGGCACACAGGAGCTGTGAGGCCCACTACAGGTTCTCAAGGACAAGATGGCTTCCAAACATAGGGGAGACTGGTACACATCTTCAGGGGCTCTTTAGCATGGTGAGGTGCTGGGCAGTGTGGCTGGTACAGATGCTGGTCTTGTCCCAGTAGCAGCTCACCCACAATGGCCCCAGGAAATATTTTGGGCAGAGAGATTGCCTCTTCCTTGGAACACATGCCTTCACATTACAACTGGAGGATTTTGGAAAGGACTGCTCTCCCAACAGGGTCGAACAAAATCTTCTTGAATGTTTGAAGTCCAGAGATGAATTCAAGAAGTGGTGGTCTACAAGTGATTGTACAAAAGCAAGCCCTACATAAGGGAGCAATCCCTGTCCTTGGAACAAGTGGGCTTTTTCTTCAGATATCAAACTGAAAATGCTCTGTGCTGCAGGAAGTGAATGAGAATAGGCAGGAGAAATAGAGACAGACAGAAACAAGATAATGCAACCTTCGGTATATACTAACCCCACCTTCTTGCATTACAGATAAAATCAAAGGTCTTTGTTATGCAGCACCCTGGTGTAAAGCTACTACATGTGTGAATAGGGTGTGCCCATTGATTCCTGGTCCCAGGAAAGCTTCCTGTGGAGTGGTCATCTCTCTGGTGAGGGTGTTACCTGTCCTCACAAAGGAACGATGTGAGGCGACCCTCAAGGCTACAGTCTTGCTAGCAGCAGCAATGAAAGCCTCTCTGTGGAGAACACACATGATCCTTACTCATGAGTGATATCAAATTGATGAGGCTTGTATAATTAAGAGGGATGCTGGCAACCATAGACTAAACTCAGTTATGGCTTATATTGAAAGTTTAGTGTGCCCCCGGGAAATTATTCTCATAGTTATGTAATTTTGTTTGGAATAGGTGTGCATATCTTAAATGCACCCCTCCACTGCAGAGATGTGGCTGTCTCTGCAGCTGTTTAAAAATGGACACCTGTGATGCTGAACCTGCTCTGTACCACTAGTAGCGCAGGTGCTGCAGATCAGGCGACTGATCGAGCAGGGCACTGATGTACAATACACATTTGGAATGGAGCAGGGATTAAATTACATACATAATTGTATTAGTTAATACAATACAAATTAAAAAAAAACTAGTGCATCTACACCCTTCCCAAATGGCAATTCCTCACAAATAGACAGCCACATATAATTGAAATTAAATGTATGGTATTGTCACTTATGCAGTGACAGTGGGCAGGAAATCAATGACTCATTTGCATTATGTCTGAATGATTGAGCATCCATCGTTTGTGTATGATTCACAATGATTGCACATGTGATGGACATATGTAGAAGTCTGTACTCTTAACATTCTAAGGCAGGTTCATAAGCCAGTCTTTGAGGTGTGTGCGATCACCAGTGATAGGGATGTAATTCTGAAGTGGGGTGCTATCACTCGCAGACTTGTCCTGGGGCGGTGGAGAAAATGTACTTCTTACCTTGTTTAACTGCCTAAAATTGAGAGACCACAGTTGCAAAGCATTATTGAGCCACGTGTTGGCCACAGGATTAATGCACCCTGTTAAGATGTGACGTGAGGTTAGCCACCATTAACAAATGTATGAAATGCCAGTGCCTCTGGTGGCAGAACACTTGCTCCCTTGTAAAATAAGGCACCAATCCAGGGCACCTACAATTCTTGTGATGTCAGATAAACTATAAAACCTGGATGTGTCTGGTTTTATGCTGGTTTGTCAGTATGACAGTCAGATTAACTCATATGCAGATGTCTGTTGGCATTGCTCTTCAAATAATTTCCTAAAGTTAAGTGAACATGTACATTTGATCAAGAAAGACTTCTAAAGCATAACAGTGCCTGCTTGTTATAGAGTTCCAATTCAGTTTACAAGGCCCCCATTGTATAAACTGTCATTTTCAATGATCAGCCATACATGGCGACAGTGGCTTAGCACCACACAAATCACAATACAGGTAAAACTAAATATTATGCAACATACTCGGGACGTCTTTACTCTTCACAACTGATATCAGGTGACTTAGTGCTTCCACAAAAGCCCTTTGCAAACCCAAGTGACACTTCTTCCATTCACCTGCATGAGATTGGGTGAACATCTTTGAATTGGGCTCAATCCATAAATCCTGTGAGCCTGTTCAGCAGGTGGTGACCTGGATAAGGTACAAAAAGAGCAGGTGCACCTATTTCCTGTGTATTAGGCTTGACATTGGTGGAGCATGGGAACTGTGCTCCAGAAAAATCATTTTCACCCTTTTGGATTATCTCTACAAGTTTAGCTTTGCTCAGGAGCCAAACCCATTGAAGCAGTGTGCTCTGGTAATTCCAGCAACAGTGCATGGGCAATCCTCTACTGAGGGAGCCACGTGGATCTTGGTGAGAAAAAACAAGCCGCTGCTAGGATTCTACTATAAATGGAGTGAGAGTCCCCCTCATTATCTAGGCCATTTGTTGGGGGTTGTTGCCAGTTTAAAGCAGTGCTTCAAATGGGGTTGAATACACTTGAACCAAGGAGAGAGACCCTTCCCCTACCATCCATGGGGCACATAAAACACATCTGCTGGAATACATATGGAGCTTGTACGAGTGAGGTTCTCTTCAAATATCAGCTTAAACTTCACTTACTTGCCAAAGAGGGTGCTCTTCCTGCCCACTCCACCACCCTTCTTACTTGACCTCCAACACCGCCTCCAATGGCAAATAATAATGTAATCATTTATTTATTTTATATTTGAACAGGCTTTTGTTTCAAGAGGTTTATTGTTGTCAAGTTCAAATGATCTTTCCAAAGATTGATGAGCCTCAGCCCTATTCTATGAATAAAAGTCAAAATTGCGCTTGTCAGGATGTCTATAAATTACCAAAGCCCTCTGTCCAGAATCCTACTCAAACCTAAACACATTCCAAATCTGAGACAAGATAACAACAAAAAGAAATAAAGGAACAACTTTGTAGAAATGCTCATGGAAAGGAGTGGCTGTTGGCATTTGGCCCCGTTCCTTTTGGTAAAGGCCTTTGCCCCTAGTTCAAGCTCAAGGAAGACAGTTATTTGCAGACTGGAAGGCTGTCCAGGTGTTACAGCTCAGGTCACTCTGTCTCTTCCCACTTTGGGATTTTTTCAGTCTCCCTGCCCCCACTCTGGGCTTCAATCAGTCTCTCCCCACTCTGGTGTTTGTCTCTTTCTCAGTCCCCACTCAGGGGAGTTCTTAGTCTCTCCCTACTCTGGGTCTCTTCTCTTTCATACTCCCTAATCTGGGGTGCTCCCAGTTTCTCCTCAAGCTGGAGAGCTTGCCTCTGGGGTATGTTTCCTCTTTGTCCACTCTTGGTTCTTTTATCTCTTTCTCCCCACTTTGCCATTGCTCTGGTTGCTCTCCACTCTGGAGCTTTTCTCCATCATCCTCTCCATTCTGAGGTTTTCTCACTCTCCTGCCACTCTGTCGTTCTTCCCTTCTTCACTCCTCTCCTATTGGGTATTCTACATCTTTCCTGAACTTCAGAGTTTTTCTCTCTTCCCGTTTCCCAACTTTGCTTTGGGGGGGTTGGGTGGGGCGGGGACATGGCGTCTTGATGATTCTCCAGTCACAGAAAACTCCTTACTCAGCTCTTCTGTTGGGCTCTGCATCAGACGGCCAGGGTTCAAATCTCTTGGTGGGCACAGAATCGCTTATACAACTTTTCAGCTGGGTCATGTGTCAGACTTCAGAAACTACCTTCCTGTTCTTGCCACTCAGTCAGTGTGGAGTGGCTTGTGTGACCTTACAGCTGGGCACTGCATCAGCATTCGAAGACTCTCTCAAGCTCTCTCCGCTAGCTCAGTTGGGAGAGAGTCGCTTATGCAGTTCCTCCTCTGAGCCCTGTGACATCCTACTGTGCAGATGGGCCTTTAACCACCTTAACCCAAAGCAGGCCCACCACTTAAGAAGCAAGTAAAGCAAGTGTATTGTACAAACAGCCGGGAGGGACTAGATGATGCTGCAGAGTCAAAATAAAACGTGTCCCTGAACCATATAAGTTGACACATTATATACATTTTTGCAACAGTTTCAACACTCCCATATGTTTTATTACAAACCACTCACCACATGTGATTGGTCAAAATCTATACAAACAAATCCAATCTTTCTCCACTTCCCCTGTTCTCATTGGTCACAATTATCTTAACTACCATCTTCAGCTCATGTGTACAACATATCCCATTTTAGGATTTGTCAAAACAAACAAACATGAGGAGGGGAAGATTAAACTTGGCCCCCATTCACTGACAGTAACCATCTCACCCACCCCGATTTACTGGCGTCTCTGGAACGATCTAATCTAAATGACTACCAATTCAACATGCATGGCCTCTGGTCATATCCTGAGAAAACAATCGAAACCCATGAAGCATCAGTCAATTCTGGCATTGTGTGTCCTTCACCCCAAGTTTATTGATGGTCAAAAAGCTAATGGTGGAATCCACATGAACAATACGGAACAAGCTCCCATGCACTTAAGAGATTGAATCTTCCTCCCGCAATACTTTGAAGCCATGAAAACCCTGGCCGCCCTATGTCGCAGTTAATCATTACCTCTCATTCAGCCTCCAAACCATGTACAAGTTTGTCCCAGTCACTCAGAATTCACCTCACAGAATCCTGACTGCAGAGTTCAACCAATTAATGAGTACATCAGTGCATGCATGTTTAATAACTATCATGTCTTCTTTACAGTGGTTTCTTCATAACAAATCTCCTTTTCTCGCATGCACATTGTGAAAATCCTCATTGCCCAGCACACCATATTGAGATTGCGTTTTTATTGCATTGGTGACTGACATTTATCTTGTTGCACGCATGCAAATTAAACACAAAGTAACACTTAAGTAACACATATCTTATTCACATTAACACCGCTGGATACATATAAAATTGTAAATCACTTAAAGAGAGACATTGAGCCATTGATAAGCAGGGAGATCTGACCCAGAACAAAAGGTTATAATTTACAATAAGGATCCTGCCACCCCTGCACTGTCTAAAAGAATAAGCCCTATATATCTATATATAAAAAAAAATGTAAAAGGGATAGGCAGGTATGAAATTAATGGCATATAAAACTGAAACATTGCATCAACTTCGCTGCTCCTCCAGTCACAAATGTGGCATGTGCAAAGTGAACCCCTCTTTCACATTGGGACCTTTCCTGACCACGCCAACACTACAGAGACGTCCTCTCACTTTCCATTGGGAGAGAGACACTTTCGCTAGGCTCCCTGCTGTGTCAAGGAGAGTCTGTTAAATTATTGCAGCTTGGTTGTGGAGGAGAGTTGCTTATGCAGTTCTCAGCTGGGCTCTGTGCCGTCCTACTGAGCCTCTTCTTCCAGTGATGCCAATGTAGAATTGTGCATGTACTATCAACCCACCAAATGTAACCGGATGTATAGGGGCCGAGAATTGTATGCCCATGAGGAGCACTGACAAGCAGACAAAGGTTAGGCCATTTACTGAACCAGGCTCTTCTTGCGTTTCACTATCATCTTAACACCACTAAGAATATAATTCTGTCACATTAGGCCTAATGTCAAATACTAAGATGACAGGGTTTGCTTTCTGCTGCTTTAAAGGTTGTTACTTATTGCACTGGGCACACTAAAGCTCTCTGTGGCCGGTCCTATTGAGTAGTCGTGGTGAACCCTGAAGTGGGAAAAGATTGCCTCCACACACTTGCCCCTGTGCAATGCATCACTCTGCCCTATGGCACACTGTTCTTGACCCACACTAGAGTAGATGCTGGGTGAAAGACTGCCCCTGGGGCTGCATTTGCTGGAGGTGCACTTGTTGGGGGTGTGTGTTTGCGGGGTAGGACCCGGAGCATAAGGGGCGGGGACATATTGCTGCTGCCCGGGGTGGTAGGTGGGGTAATACACAGGGACATTAGTATGAAGGAGCGTGGTTGGCCTGCTCCTGCATTCGCAAGCTAAATGAACTATCTTCACACATCACTAACATTGCTGTCCCACTTGCGATCTTGTTCTTGCAAATCCTACCCCTCTGTCCCTCTGAAAGCTTCTTTATCCTCTCTGAAGTCCTCCCATGTCCATTTTAAGCCTTGGTACACCCCCCACCCCCTGTATGCGGCCGGACTCGGGTTGTCCATCCGTGTGGCTGGTTATTACTGCACCCTTAATGTTCATCTTAGCTAACTCCTTCTGTACTAACTATGCTTCTGCATCTGTTCTGCTCGATCATTATCCTTCTCCTGCTTCTGCCAACAATAGTGTACTATATGTACCTGTATATCTGGACATGGTATTGCTTCAAATCCAACCGCCTTAGTAAGATCCTCTTGAACTTCTGTGGGGAGGCCCTTAGTTAGCAGGTGATAGAAATCAGAAAACAGGTTTGTTTCTGTCCCATGCTACCCCTGTCTCTAATCACCACACCTCTTATATCTCTTTTATGTAAGCTGTGGGGTCTTCACCTGCCTTCATCGTGTGGGCCATTATACAGCTCATATCTGCCCTACCAGGGTATATAGCCCTCAAAACATTCCACACCTGTGAATTACAGTTGTTAAAGGGCGCACCATTGTGTGCAGTGTCGCACAGCACCACTCCCTTGAACCATGCCTTTCTCCAAATCTCATCTGCCTGCTCCCCGAGCCCGCTCCCGCTGCAAGGGAGGGCAAGGTATGCATTAGATTGTCCTGATCCATTTAGGGCCAGGGCACATAGTGTGGTCTCCCCACCCCCTCCGGTAGAAGTGGGAACTGTGTTCCTTGCTTCCTGGATTGTAATGCAGTCCTTTGTTTCCTGGTTTTAGCTAAGGCTAATCGACCCGACCACGGTCAACACCCGTTGCTCCAAGGGTTTCCCTCATCATAGCCATCTGACTCCCACTCACTATCTTCTTAATTTCATCCATCCACGCATACAATGAAACCCGCTTTGGCACCGCATTGTCCTCGTTTGTATGTTCCACATCCTCACTCTCCCATGTCCCTATCAGGGGACTTGGAATCCCTGGCCATCTATTTCAAAGAATATATGCCCCACTCTCCACTCCTCTGTCCCTACAGGTGTGCTGTGCTCTGTGTTGTTGCTCTGCAATGCTTCCCTTAAATCATGTTCTGCTTGCTGTAATGCTTTCTCTGCCTACTTGCACGCCCTGCTCGCGATGGCTGAGATCACTGGCTCCCCAAGAGCACCCTGTGACATTCCTGGTTTCCCCTTCCATTCCTCTGGGGTAAAACACTGGATGTTTGAGTATTCTATAGGAGGCCGCAATCAGAAGGACCCATAAGGTGGCAGACGCGGTGCAACAGCTAGGGTACTCGTGAAGGCAGGGACCTCCTTATCACTCTTGGGGACACTCCCTTCTTCTACAAACATTTTCTATAAATCTAAAATACTCTTTTCATGTATGCCCCCTTCGGGCCTTGGTGAAAACATTCTCCCCACAGTTCCTTGAATGCATTTCTGATATTTTAAGATGTTCTCCTTATACTGTGGTAGTGACTTACACATATGCTCTTATGGCGTGTCCATATTATCACAATTATATTATCAGCAACAATTTCAAAGATAAAGTCTTGTTGGCTGTGGCTTGCCAACTGTTCTCAAACTAAAACATTTAAAATTCCAGTTACCTTCAAAGCTCCACCTCCACCAAGAGATTGTTCTATTTACACCTGTCAACATCTCCAGCTAGCTTTGGCATTTACCTCATCGTCAACAGTGCCGCTCAACCAAACTCTGGTGCCACTCCTAGCATCACCTATATACACAATGACCTCTAATAGCTATCTAGACTTTGAGTGGCAAAGCCAACAACAAAAACACTTGCATATGCAAAATTACTAACACCACCTACATGGAAAGAGATAGAAGAGAGAAGATGAAAAAGAGGAACAGAAATAATCTTTCCAATTGCCTGTATTAAATTGCTCTATATATAAAAGGGAAATGTGTGGATATGTGTCCGTTTGATCGAAATGTTCAGCATACTTCCAAACATGCTACTAACCTGAAATTCGGTAAGTGGGTAGGTTCCATGGTGTAGACAAAGTATACAATATAAATATACACTGTCTATTTTCTTTTTTTTGTTGGTAGGATTACCTTGCGAAGCATGGGTACAACTGTTAGACCAGCAATAAAACACATATATTTACACAATGTTCACCCCTGTGCTTCCAAACCAAAACAGACACGCGTACACACAATAATGTAGATTCTTTCTCTGTCTCCTTCCCGCTTTCCTCTCTCAGAGGACCATCAAGCAGAAAATAAGAAAAAGGTATTTCCACGCAAAATGTGCTCTCCACTTACTATGTGCTTCGAGTCCCCTCAATGCTGTGTCCTCCTAAAACTGCCTTCACAGCCCAGCATGGCCGCCCCCTCTCCAGGGATCAGCCTGTCACACTCACCTGTGTCTCTGCAGGAGCCATGGATGAGCCTCCCTTGAGCCCTGAGTTCTCACTTCCCCTGTTTTCACCCAGAGGGATTCCTGTCAAATACAAGGCAAACACTCAGACCTGAATTCACCTGATTCCCCTGGGCCCTTCCCTTTACTTTACTTTAAGGTGCGCTGTGATGTCCCCTAAGGGCTTACCTTGATCTTTAGTAAGGTGTGCACTCCATCCTGCATTCGCAGGGGCGCGATTCGCTCATATGGATGATGCCAATGTCTGTTGGATGAGTTCAGATGCCACACGCTGTTATATGCCTTCACAGCGAGGCCGAGTGTTCAAGGCGCCAGTTTCTTCACCGGCTAGAAAGTTTTTTCCAAGTGATCGTTGTGCAGAGACTGTTTAGTGTTATGAATTGTTCATATTGTCCTTGTTTGCCTAGGTATTTTGTGGGCGAGTAGCTCTGCGTGCTAAAGTCAGCTGCTGGTAGGTAAGCACAGCGCCTTAAATCTGAGCGCGCCTGGTAATGCATCTCCTTTTCCTTTCCTTTCAGGAGTGGATTACGTGATATTAGCGCCTTGAGTCCGGGTTCAGCGCTACCGAAGACTTGGTGGTCTGGTAAGTTTGCACAGAGATATTGGTAAGTATATACTGTGTTATTAGGGCGAGCACAATGACTAATGTCTCTTCTTTCTTTTGCAGGGGTTTTTGCACTCTCACAACTGACCTGGATACCAGCGTCGTGGGAAGATTCGGTGAGTATGTGCAGGGTTATTGCAGTGCGCACACTAACGCTGTTCTTCTTTGTTCTTACAGATGCCGGTGTTGAAGTCCCCTCTTGACCGGAGATAGCCGCGGCGTGGAGAAAACATGGAGTACCTGTAAACTGAAGCAGAAGGATCTGAAGCAGGTAAACAGAAGTAGGATGTTCCGGAGCAGGTAAGCTTAAGCAGGATGATCCGGAGCAGGTAAACTGAAGCAGGATGATCCGGAGCAGGTAAGCTGAAGCTGGCTTATCCAAAGCCCAGCAAGTGTGTTGCTGATGCAGCTCACAGTAAGCAACACGAAGCACTGGAAGATTCCTGGGTGTGGCTTATATAGCCAGCCACACCCAAACACTATCGAGCTCCTGGATTGTCATGCACTTCCTGTTTGGCAACAGGAAGTGGTAACCAGGAAGTTACTACAAACACTAGGAAGGAAGTAAAGGATGGATCTGCTATGGGTTCTTTGTGTGCCTATGCCAGGCCTGCCAAGCCTCCACCCAGTGTGCCCCAACTATTTGCCTGATACCCATGACACAGCCATACGTTTAGACAAAAACAGTGTTTGCTCACCTATCCACTAGTTGTGCAAACTGTTTTCAGGGGGTGAAGGACCCCAGTCTGGGCAGCGTGCAGGAGGACCCTCAGCTTCTTTTGGGAGGGCTAGATATCACATCAGGGTTCACCAAAAATGTGGTTTACACCCAAAAAAAAATCAAAGGAAACAATAATGAGGGGCGCAGGTTTCAAGGTAAACTGGTTTAATGCATGCAATGAAACTGGAAAACGGTACTTGACCCACCCACGTTGGGTTACAGAATTTGTAGGCACATATTAACATACCATACAAAATATCAGGTGGATTAAAGTTCCTTCATCCCCATTGGCTCCCAGCTATACGAGTACCTAAACACAACATACATTATGGCATTTCATTGGTTATTGAAATGCCAGTGATGAAGTGAGTGCAGCTTGTGAGTGCATCCTGCAGCAGACACCCTAATTGCATAATCAGCAGAAAAAGTGAAACCAACCCCCTGTGACAACATACTTGAAATAGTGAGCTTCTTTCCCATTGCACCTGTCATCTTGGCAACCCCCTCGTTCTCAGGCCTTGCAGCCCCTCAAGCTGTAACATGCTGTTTGCAACTATCTTAGTGTAAAATGATGCTGTCTCGGCCGCAGAGTCTTGTAGCCAAGACCCCGTTTCTCTTGGGAAGCAGGAGGCCTCATGAGAAGTGTAACTAAAGCATCGTTCTTGGAGAACTAATTCTTCAAATGTATGTGTGTTTCCAAGCCACCCTCGCAATTACCCAGTAGTCCTAAGACTCGATAGAGGGCAGTAGAACCACTTGTCTCGTTTAGTGTTCTGGGATTATCTCTACAGAAGGTATTTGTTCATATTGACAAGATTCCCTTTAATAACTTGTTTGACTACTCTGCGCTGTGGACAGAAACTATTACTTTGTGGAATACTCCAATGTCCTGGGAACAGCTTCATGAGATGGAGCAGTCAAGCTCTAATTCTCACAACAATAGCTAGTACATGTCCTGCCCCTCCATCTCAGGCTTTGGCATTGTATTTTTCTCTGAAGGGAAGCAGGACTGCAGTTTGATTTTTAGTAAAAGACAGGACATTCAGAAATGGGCCTTGGGTTGTGAGCGGCAACACCTATCACCCTAATGTCAGTAACTACAACTAAAGCAGCAGATGGCAGACCATGTCATCTTAGTGTTAAGACATTGGGCCTCATCACAAGTTGGACGGTTTTTCAATGCGGCGGTAGCGCTATTACCGCCGCATTTAAGGGTCCGCCAGATCATGGCTTTGGCGGATTTCCCCCCAGCTCTGAGCTGGGGGGAAATCTGCGGTAAATCTGCTGATTTTTGGTGCGTTTACCACCGGCGTGAAATCCAACGGCGGTAAATGCGCAAATTTTCCCCATTGGGCCCAATAGGAAATGGGCAATACCCGTTTCGCCAAACCCATGATCCGGTGCTAATAGCGCCGGGGGGTTTAGCAGTAGGGCTATTAACCGCCTAACTCGTGATGAGGCCCATTAGGTTTAATGTGACAGAATGGTATACCTAGTGGTGTTATGGTTACAGTGAAATGCAAGAAGGGCCTGGTTCAGTAAAATAGCTCAGCCTCTGTCACTTGTCAGAGCTCCTCATGTGGATAACATTCTCTGAGCCTATACTTTGTTATATTGTGTGTTAATAGTTCATCCCCATTTCTACACTGATGGGGTTCGTAAAAACTGAAGATGGGCAGCAGAGGCCCTTGGTGTTGTAAATGGATGGACTGTTTCATTCATGTGTGCCACTATGATGAGACATTGTGCACTTGCATGGGCATACACCATCATGCCCACGCATGCGCACCAGAAGCAGCGTCCACTTTGCCATGCCTACTGATCACGCACTGCTACCCACACCCCTACCCCATTGTGGCGGCAGCATTTTAAAAACAGATAGGCAACACACAGTCCTTGTGTCTTAATGCAGTTTAGTGATTCAGCACTGTGTCTATTGTCATTTTCTCCAAGCCCTTTGTTCTCTGCCTTTTGTAGACTTATGTCCTCATGCTGCATGCCTGCCATTCTTTCCTTGCCTGGTTCACTCTTAGTTGCCTCTATGCCTGGTTGTTCCCCAGCACTCCCTGGTCACCTCCGGACTCTAGCTCCTTGGACAAGTTGTGAAAGGGGCCCCTAGGGGACCCTGGCGTCTATGGAAACAAGGCGAGTCACCACACACGAAAGATACGCCAGACACAAGGTTGTATTCCCAAAGCTAGGGTTTATTGCAAAGCAAAAGTCTCAGTTAGCCAACTCGGTCTCACGCCCCGCAACGTGTATCTCTAGACCTCGAGGGACGCAAGAGAGTGAATTAAGTACATCAGTTACATATACACAAAATGCATATCAAACAATCAGCTATGACATGTTTAACACCCCCCTTTATTGGGTTTCTTTGAACTTGGTGTGATGATGGACATCTCCGACCACTATGACACCTTTAAACATCTATTCTAGTAACAATTTGCAATTCGTGAGTGCGAAGGCATCTTTCAGTTGTTGAATAGAACACAGTGCTTCTGTTCTTGGAAGCGAACTACATAAGGGGGGGTTGCATTCCGGACCTTGCTATCTATCAGGTGCTATTCCCGTCCTGGGAGGCGACATGCTCTAGCGGGATCAGCAAAGGGGGGCCGTAAGAAAAGCATAATTCAAGCCTTTAGCGGTATTATTCTAACATATTCTACCATATAACGAGACTGGCTGGCAGCTGTGCAATGATTAGATCCCCTGCAGCTCTGCTTCAAGGCTACATTCGGGAGGGAGCTGGGCATTCTTCCTGGCGCTTCCTACGTTTGTGTTTCAGTGAACTCTTGTTATCTTCACGGCCCTGCGGCCTTGTCCTTTTCACATACAGACAACAATGTTTCACAGTCAAGCAGTGTAAGCGGAAAATATACTGCGAAGCAATAGGAACAGAAAGCAATGAGCAATGGTTATAAAACAAAATGGCGATTCTTGTTACATCAAAATGGATGTTCATTGGCAAACTCGAAAACCTATATTTTGTCATATCGTTCATTAGACGGTTGGCCCACAGCCACCAAAATGCATTTGCAGTCTTAAAGTAGAGGTATCTGTATTTCTAGACTGACAGTTGCTGAACTTGAATGAGCAAGGTGAAAGCAAGGTGGTGGAAGGGAATATCCATCACAGAATCAAATGCATACAAGTTCAGGCAAAGCCAAAGGACTGCCAAAGGACTGCCAATGAGAAATCACAGGACATGTTAAGTACTGACATTGGTACTGGTACAAGGTGTAAAACCTGTGTTGGTCAAACAAAACAAAGATCCGAGACATTCTGTACAATCTAAGTATTTTCTTGTGGGTACATGGGGTGATGTCCTATGTTCTAAGCCTATTGGGCAACAAATGTCCAACAATGATCTATTACAATTTTGAGATACAAGTTCTAAAATTAATATCTCTTCATTCTGATAGACATTAACATCTAAGCTTTTACTTTATCACCACATTCAGGAAGCATATTCCTTTTCCTTAGCTTGACCACCTATGACTCAAAATCATTGTTGGTTTGGTAAAAGGAAACTTCACATCTGCAAACTCTAATCTTCATTCAAATTTCTGATTTTAACGTTTATTGGAGTTATAGCTATACTGTAGGCTTTCTCAAGATAACTTACCTCATCTATATCATCCAAGGTGCATTCATTAAAAGATCGGTTTTGAAAGGGCTCTCTGGATACACATCATCATAGTTCATAGATCAGTACAATGTGAGGAATTTTCCCCAAGTTTTTTCATACAAAGCAAGCTTTTTGTCTTTCCGAAAAATCACTCTTTCCATCTCTGTCAAATTGCGCATTTCATCAATCCATGTCAATAAGAACTGGGTTCGCCATCTTCCGACCTCTCAATATAATTTTTTTCCCACCATTGCACCTCTATAGATACATTTTTTTGACACATAGACATATCCTCCAACAATACATCACTTCCAAGTATTACAGTTTTAAAATCAAATGTAATCCTCTCGTTTAGAACAGTCTCACAAATTCTGCCATATTCAAACCAAAATCCCCTCACTCTGATGCAGTTCCATAACATATGTTCCAATGTGCCAGTGTCATGGACCAACATTCAGAAGTGTCAACCATACCTCTTTTTTGTAACCTTTCCGGCATCCAATAAACCCTGTTCATGATCTTAATTTTCACGCAATCTTTCCGTCAAGCTCAAAGAACAATGTCTGATGTCCAAACACATACGTGACCAATGATCCTCATCTATTGCACTCCCAATCCTCCTACTCCATTCCTCTCTCAACAAATCATTGCTTTTATATTCTCCCACAATCAAGCCATAAACACAACTTACCAGACCACACTCCCCTACTGATGGTTTACGCCACTGCATTTCAACGTCAAGCCTCTTATCCAAGTCAACCTCACCAATTGCTTTCTCAATTCTTCGATATTCACTCATGCAGAAATTCGGAGTATTACATTTTGACTGTAATTTTCTGGCACTCAGCCATCTCCCATTCTCAAAAAGGTCCTTTAACCATTGCACACCTGCTAAAACCACTCAGACCAAAACAAAGTCTTTCCCTCCAACTTAATACTCGGGTTCAGCCAAACAGAGGCGTTAGGGTCCCTCAATGCATCAAATCCCAAATAGGTGTTCAAACTTTTCCAGGAAGTTTGCAGACTTTTAGTCAACAGATCATTCACACCACAATTTCTCAATACAGTTGTTAATAAAGCCCTAGGACTATTATGAGTAATTTCTGCACAGAGCCACTCATTAGGATTTGGCCTCACAAACTCTGTTAAGGTCTGTGACATGACAGCCAAATGATAAGCTCTGTGATTAGATACCCTCTTTTTCCAAGGACAACTGTAATTTACTTAACTTTAGACTTGCTGGTTTTTGATCCCATAAAAAACCTTGAGTAGTCTATCTAATTCCAACCAATATTTCTTTCCAATGTCTAACAGAATGATTCTTAGCACGTAATTAATTCTCGGTGTGTAAACCATTTTCAATGCATTTACTTTCCCCCATAAGGACAAGTGCAACATGTTCCATATATCTAAATCTAGCAATTTTTCTACACACCACTTAAAACCCCACTGCGTTACCAAATTCTTATCACATAACGGCACCAAGGGCAGAACCTCTGATTTGGCCTAATTTATCTTATAACCAGAGTATTGATTAAATGCCGACAAAATATCCATAAGTATGGGTAACGAATTACTAAGATTCTTGAGATATTCCAATAACGAACAATAAAGGGGACAAAGGACAATCTTGTCTCGTACCTCTTTCTTTCTAATTCAAACATTTCAGATCTCAGCCCATTGGTAGTCACATCAGCCGTCGGTTTGGAATATAGAATTTTTTATCCAAGATATGTATATAGAGCCAAACCCCATTTCTCTAGGACCATAAACAAAAATTGCCAATTTACTCTGCAAAAGCCTTCTCAGCGTCTAAAGACAGGACTGCAGAACCATCCACTGACTCAGTTGCCAGAGATATGGTGCATAGAAGTTTCCTAATATTACTGGAGGTTCTCCTTTCTTTCACAAAACCAGACTGATCAGGGTGCACTAATTTTGGCAATAGATTCTCCAGTCTTAACGCAAGTAGCTTTGCCAATAGTTTGTTATCAACATTGATTAGACTAATTGGTATATAACTTGAAGCTAATGTCTCATCTTTGCCTTTTTTTAAGAACACCGAAATCATAGCATGTCTTGTGGTTAGGGGAAGTAAACCTCTAGAATAGGACAATGTAAACATGTTCAGTAAGAGAGTCAGTGCTGAGTGCTAGCCATTTGTAGAATTCTACTGGTAAACCGTTTGGTCCAGGTGATCTTCCAGTATTTAGCTTTCCAATTGCCGTCTTTACCTCATCTATTGTTATGTTTCCATCCAGATATTTTGATTCATCCTCAGTAATCTTCGGGAGCGGCAATCCTTCTAGGAATCCTCCTTTAGTTGCAGAAATATGAGGTTCATTTTTGTACAGATCTGTGTAGAACGTCTTGAAAAAGTCATTCATTTCTTTTGGGTTGAAAGTGATTAGAACATCCGGCCCTTTGATAGAAGTTATTGTGCGTTCAAACTCTCGTATTCTCAACCTAACTGCCAGCCAACAATCACACTTTTCTCCTTTCTCAAAATAAGTGAATTTTTGATGAAAGAATGTCTTACCCGCTCTATCTGAAATTAGGTTTTTCAATTCCATCTTCAATTTTTTTAGTTGTTGGACCATGACTGAATTAGCAGGATTAACCATTACATTCCTTGAGATATCTTTAAGATTTGACTCTAGATATCTTCTGTCAAGTTTATTCTTTAAACCACTCGCTAGACTGGTGAGCATATCACGTACAGTACATTTGAACGCTTCCCATACAATATCTGGCCTGACCTCCCCAGTGCAGTTTTCTTTCACAAAGAAGTCTATTTCAGTGGAAATTGTGTCCATCTCCACTTCATTGTCCAGCATCCTGGTATTTAACCTCCAAGTGTAATGTGTGTGGAATGTAAAGTCAAGCTTCATATCCATGACGACATGTGCATGATCCATCAATATTATGTTTCCAATTTTGGTTGTTAAATTGTTTTCAGAGATTCTGCCTGACGTGAAGAACATGTCCAACCTTGCATATGTCGTATGTGCTCCAGAGTAGAAGGTGTATTGTCTGGCCGTTGGATTTTCCATCCTCCATCCATCTTTCAGATTGTATTGCTTCAGAAGATCTTTCAGTGCCCTAGAATGCATGTCAATAAATCTATTTTGTCTTGAACCAATCCTATCTATGTCCTGATATAGGACCATATTCAAATCCCCCCCCAATGTTATGTTTCTTGACCCCAGATCTTGTATGATTTGAGACAACTCTTCTGAAAAAGGAGTCATCGTCCACTGTTGGCGCATATGTATTACAAAAAATTACCTCTGTGCCTTGAATATTGGTCAGAATGGCCACAATTCTACCATCTGAAAGACCAAAGAAATATCAAGGCTTAGTACCACAAATGAAATACACCAATCACGGGCTTAAAAGATACAAGTATCTTTTATTACTGTACAGTTACAAAGCAAAACAGATAGCTATCTGGCTCCCAACACCTTGCAGTGTGTACCAGCAGACGCAGCAAGGAGTGAGAGTGCTCAAGGTCTAACACAGACATATTTATACTATTTTAGCAATATTTTCCAGCCTCTCTCCAAGTTAATAAGTCGCGGCCTAGAGTTTGTGCCTAGTTCACATGGCAAATGTTGGAATATTATACAAGGGATTAAACAGGTTTACATGTCCATGAAGATTCAATGGTACTGTTGGTTCTTGGATTCACGGTAAGCCTTACTCCAAGAGTCACTACAATGCTGTTCAGCTAAAGCATACGATCGAAGTTTCTTCATTTTTTCTGTCTTTATACAAGGATGAGGCTCGTGAGCGCAAACAACACTTGAATGGCAGTTCGTATGAAGCGCAAGGTTTCTTTACATAGGTTAAACAGTTGGCTCTCGGTCAACCTAAACATTAACGAAACTCAAAGGTCATTTGGCTCGACTGAAAGTCGAAAACACAGGCCACCATTTTAGAACATGGAACATAAGTATGATATCAAAATGGCGGATGATTCTTAAAATGGCGGCGAAGTTAAACCAAAATCGGAACTTTGCGAATGTGGTTTTCTGCATAACGCAAATGGGCTTAGGCCAACAGTCATAATATTGAGGGACTATGTGATTACCCTCATTTAATTCTTTCAATACTTTGATTGGGGCATTTTTTCTAATCAAGATAGCCACTCCTCTAGATCTTGAATTAAATGTGGACCCATCCTTTCTTCAAATCATCCATTTCCCTCTTTCTGAAATGCGTCTCTTGAATAAAACACACATTTCCCTTTAGATCATATAAATAAGACCCGACATTTTTCCTCTTACGTACATTATTTAAGTCATTTACATTCCATGTGACCACTCTAAGTTATCATCCATTCTCAAATTCATTCTCAACATCAAATCACATCTCAGAACCCACTCAATATATGGCACCTGATCACCTATAAAATATATAGATGTGAACCCCACCCCACCCACCCCAAAGTAGATGCAAAACACAAAGAACAGCGTAGAATATGAACTCGTATACAACATTCCAAGGTGCCCACCGCCCTGGGCACCTCTCCTAAATAAGCTGAACTCTAATCTATTCGAAAACACTTAGTTATACCTCAGACCCTTCCCCTTAAAACAAATGCCATCCCCGCTGTATCCTTCTATATCCAAAACACAAATATCAGTGTACTCTACCCTCATCTGTTCTAGCCCATAACAAAGATATCTTACCCCATATTCAAATTGACAATGCCGATAGACCATCCCATCAGTACATTTTTATTTACTAGAGATAAGCATTAAACATAGCTGACTAGAGATAGTTAAACTCTGGATTCTCTTCAAATTGTGCTACTAGGGAATTTCAGGTTTCATAAAGTATATATAAGTATGAACTTTCCCAACACATCTAACTAGTGTCACTAACATCAACGTAAAATTCTCAGATAAATACTGGCATTATCATTAAATATTCCGATACCCACACCTTCCAAATGTGAAACCGTCTTACCCTCAATGTACACACTCCAAAACTATACCATACAAAACTATGCTTGAAGGCCTTATAAACTTAGCTTTGACTTCATACACTAGGCATGCATATTATATAAAACCTCAAAGTGACCATTTGTATAATATAGCCATATACATCCTATTTCCTCATTAGCCTGTTTGGAATAATGCATTCAATTGAACATATATTAAATAGCAGTACTCTCATTTCACACATTCAACAATCCCAGCCAGCGGTATGAGTGGGCGGCCAAAGGAGATAAAGTATTTATGTACTCAAGTCAGCCTTTCTCCAGGTTCTCTTATTTTAAAATTTATCTCTAGGCAGTCCATCACCATCTGTATATTCCAATTAAACTGCCACCAATGACAAGCAGGAACAATCTTAGTGTAGGTACGGATTGGATCACCATAAAATTATGCATATGCCCCAGTTGATGAGCATTATGAGTATTGGGTGTTGTTGTGGACTAAAGAAATCGTCCTAGTCTGATTTGTCCTGGACAAAATGAAAAAATATCAAAGCATCCATCGGTATTACTTCCCTGGTGGCGAGACAATACGGTTTCATGAATTAGGAAAGGCATGACCTCTTACCCTAAAGCATGCTGCTACAGATATAATTGGCAGAGCTGCAGCGTTTAAATGGTGATGGCATAAACTTTGTGCCCCTTCAATTAAGCAGCTTGTCAAAAACGTTGCAGTGTAATACTCCTGAGCACCACTGGTAACATGTGCCAATGGAGAAAAAATGTAAATGTATGCCCATTATATCATCCCGCTAAGTGCATCCTCTGCATGTCAATATGCACAAGAAAAGCGGGAACTGTCAGTGACAAAAGAACTCCTTCAGCGCTCCCCTGTATCATTGGGTGTGGGAAGCTTCAAACATAAGACTCTGCGGTGTTTGAAGGTACCGGATTATGCGTCCGGTCATAAAACAAAAGGCCCCGCTGAAGGATCTCTCCCGCTCGGAGACAGTTGAGGGACGTGTATTCCCAGGTTCAATCCATACGGTTTACAAAAGATACGCTCCGCTTTGAGCGTCATTATTGTCATCATGCATGTACCTCCCAACGTGATAGGGCCTTTCCTCTAACACAACCAGTGGATTGCAATAATAACGGGAAAAAGAAACGGTGAGCATTCTTTAAATGTATAATTTGTTTAACTGAAACATAGGTCTGGCGCCATTTTCATTCACTTATGTAGATATGATAAGTTAGAAGGGCTATAACTTATTGTATCAAAGCTTAACAGAGATGACATTGGTATATGAAACCAATTAATCCATTGTATTAGAGGCATTTTTCACTGCATTTAACCATTTCAAGGCCTCAGTAGGATCCAATGTGATTTTCTCACCCTAGGGAATCACCAGAGTCAACAGATTCATTCTATTTAAAAATGCCTTCACACCCAGAGACCTTGCTTAGTCTTTGAGTCCTTTGAAAGATTTTCTAATCTCCAATAATTCCTTGGGGTAATCTGGGTAGACAGAAACTCTTTTATTAAATGAAAAAGGATTGTGATAAACGCAGATCTTTCCCTATCCTAAAAAGGATACCCCTGCCTATCAAACTAAAGAAAGATATTTACTATCCAAAAAATCTATGACCCTCACACTACAACGCACAAAAAAAATATGCAACACATATTTGGCTGTCTTCAGTTCAATGAAACAATATATAGGTTCAAACATATAGGTTTTAGTGAAGTACTTCTTGTGACTAGGTTTGGGCTCCCTTCCCCTGGATCAATTCAGGAATAACCTTGGAAAAGTTCTGATTCATCTAAGTTCTTTTCAGTTCAACACAATATGCCTTTGCACTCCTCTGCACCCTTCTACTTGGCAAAGAAAATACCCTATTTCACAAATACTCAACACAATGTTGTCTTCCACAATTTATTTCTTGTTAAGGCAAATGTCTCTCTCCCAAAATACACATTCTCAAACCAAGGCAATGGTTCTCCTCAGGATGTGAAGCAATTACCAGAATATCACACTTATTCTTCCTATGGATTACTTTTTATATCAAGATAGCACAGCAACTACTTTTAGTGACAGTTTGTCAAAGTGATATTAGAGTTTCCAGGTTCTTTCCACTACACCTTTTTGCCACAACCACACTTCTTCAAAACCCCTTCTTCTTTCATGGTATACTTGCCTAGCAGGACAAACTACTATTGATCTCTTTCCTGGTATACTCACCTACTAGGAATAAAAACTCCTGCAACTATGGTCGTAATAGCAATTTGTGTTCAAGATTCTCCACACCAGTATCCCGTGTGAAGAGGGCTGAACATTGGCTGCCCCTTTTTATAGTCTGTTGACTCTTGGCAATGTGAGTTACAGGTTTCCCCAAACTGGAAACTTAAGAAAGGAGATGTGCACCCAAGTTGCCTCTTGACTGCCTCTCAATAGCCTTTGAGGGTTACAGGTTTCCCCCAGTTGGTGTCCCATAAAATGGGATTTGCGCCCTGGTTGCCTTTGAACTACTTCTTTACAGCCGCTTGGTTGTTGGCAATGCAAGTTACAGGTGTCCCTCAGTTTATGTATTGCGCCCTTGTTGCTCTTTTCTTTAACTGTTCGGTATTCAAAATTATGGTTTACTGACCAATGTCCTGTTCGCAGCGCCCCGGGTCCACCTCTAAAGTCAGCTCAACTCACTGGTCTTCCCTTGTGTCTCCATTTTACCTTCTGCTGCTCTGGCAGACCTTCTGCAAGCTCTGTTGCCAGCTCCCTGGTCACTCCAGCAGTCTGACAGCTCTGTTGCACCTCTGTGTCTTCTCGCACACCAAGGCTGGGAGCACGTCTTCTGCTGCAATCCCAGAACTCCGGACTGCTTCTGCCTCAACTACTGCTTCCGTATCACTCTCCAGCTGGACCTCATTCTGGAGTTTAAATTTCCCACTCAGGTGCCTTGGTCTACAAAAATTAGACAGCATATTTTAAACAATGGGACCTCTGATCCATACTAACTCCGGGTCCCTCTTACGAGTCCAAGTAGCACAGGCATTATGGATCCCAAAGTCCATAGGAGCTTCAGTCCTTGGATATTTAGTTAGCTTTGGTTTTCTTGTGAACTGCAAGTTATCCGAGTTAGGGGATGTCAAATATAAGGTTTGTAATTTATTGGGATTAGGACCTTCACCTAAAACAGAATCATGACAATTAGGGGATGTCACATTTAATTCCTGAACTCATACTGTATACACCTTATTCGGTTTAGATGTATTTTCATTGCATGTTCTTTGGGTACTTTCATGATAGGGACTTGTGCAATGACAGCATGCCATTAGGTATTTGGGAATTATAGGACTTTCATCCTCTTGAGAAGATGAATACAGCATCTCTCGCAAAGGAGTCACCACTTCCCCCTCACAGCCGTCTCCTCCCATGTGATCCTCCCTCATGATATCACCCCCATGGTTAGGATCGGCTGCTTTCCCCTGGCCATATGGGAGGAGATCCTATGCTGGGACTCAGTGAGGAGTCTGCAGGATTCAGCACAACACAGACATAGCAACAAATGATAAGAACTGTAGGTTTATTTTCACCATTCTGATTGAACACCTACAATTACCAGCATGCAAAGTAATGACACCCAAAATAAATCTAAAGAAACACAGTGAGACTGAAATGATCACAGCCCCAGTGTCATGATCCATCGATCACGCCCTTTCTGGTCTTCCTGGTCCCTGGCACGTCGGGGGTTACTCGCTGCAGTACACCCAACATGGCCATATACACGGAACGCGGTCTATCGACTTTTACGTCCTAGGCAGCACGTTCTATAAATTAGCCACTCCCCTGCGGCTCCGCGCATCTCAACGCTACCGTAAGCTGTGGCTCGACGTGTGTCGTAGTTCGTACTCCTGGAACCGAGTTGCTTCCTGAATTCCCGGAACCCATTACTTACTCCTTTTCCTTCCCCTCTCCTTGTACCTGTATCCTTCCACGTTCCACGCGGTCCGCCCCTGAATGCTGCCTTCCTTCCTGGAGTTTCCTTGATCCCGGACGAAGAAGGTGAACAAATCCTGGAATCCGAAGACGGCCGAGCGGGCTTATACAAGACCCGAACAGCACGGAAGAAAGCCCTGGCGAAGGATTCTGCAAAGCAGCGAAAACAGGTGAGAAAAAGTGAAACCTGTGACACCCAGCTTTGTTCCACATGGCATGCATATGTATGGACCCCTTCCCTTTCTAACCAGCCACCATCTTGAACACCTCTTGGTGAAAATATATACTGTATATTTCTGTAATTCTGATTGACTATACCTGAATATTGTATTATATGTGTTCTAGAGACTGTAAGTGTATATTGTATATCATCCTATGCTGTAACTATGTAAGCCTTGCATTTTCTCATTGCTGCGCCCTGCTACCCATGGGTCTGGTGCGCATAAAAAGTGAATAAAATAAACAAACAGACAATGGCTACAAACCATGTGCCCATTTATTTTTGTTATTGATAGTTAACCCCTTGTGGGAACACTGCCTAAGCCCTTCAAGTCCGGGTGCAGCTCCTCCTCTCACCTTGCACACAGATATGACTGTTTGCTTTGCCAGAAGTGGAGAGGGAGGGGACAAGCAAAGAAGTCAAGACACTTGCTCATTTTGGTTAGACCTTGGACAGCCAGGGAATTCAGTGGTAGGGTCGAGCCTGGGGGTCTGGCCTGGCTCTAGGGCCAAACATGAGCCGAGCTGGGAAAAAAGGCTGCGCAGAACAGGGAGGGGCCTGTGTCAGGGTTTGGGGGCAAGAAAACAGGCAAAAGAGGTCTGGGTCGACAAAATGGTCTAAAGGGGAAAGAAAAGTGGCATAAATGGGACTGGAGTGAACAATTGGCAAACAGGGGCAAGAAAAGGGGCAAAGGGGGACAAAGGATGCTAGAAAATGGGCTAAACAAGGCTGCGGCAAGGGGGAAAGAAAAGAGGCTAAATGGCACTGGAGCAAGAAAAGGGGCAAAATGAGAAGGGGCCGAAAGATGTTAGGGCAAGAAAAGTGGCAAAAGCGGGCAAGATAAAGGTGTCTCAGGGAAAACAAGAGGCCAATCGTGTGTGTGTGTGTGTGTACGTGTGTGAGTGCGCGTGCGCATGTGTGTACACAATATCAGTAGAGTTGGATTTGTAGCGGTATAGAGTGAGTCTTTTTGCTACCGAGTTTATGGTTGAATTTGTAGTGGTATTCATTTAGTGTTTATACTTTAGATAGGCTGTTCCCACTCTTTGTACACTATACACATTATGTGAGATTAACCTTAACTCCTGATTTATATATGAATAGAGAGTAAGAGAGATTTATGTGCAACCAAGTCTATTAGACTGAGAGTTCTTCATACTTATGTTTGTTCTACAACATTTTTTGCATTTGGGATGTTTGTTGCCTGTGGTTATTGGGTAAAAAAATAAATGCAATGATATGGTTATTTTTTGTGTCAATATGATGTACTTATATGTGCATATCTGCTATACTTTTTTGGAAAGGAGAAAACATTGGGGTTGCCGATTCCAAATTTTGAAATTATAATGTGATCTAAGGTGTTATTCTGTAACATCTTATTTTATTTGCAAACAAAAAGAAATGAGTGTTTTCAGAACACCCACAACAATCTCATGCTCAGACAACCCGACAAGTTCCAATTTAGGTACCAGGCACGCAGTCTGCCACCTACTGGGTTCTGTACAAGTAAGAGCCTCAGCCGTTGATTGGTGATTCATATGCAATAGTGTGCTGAGCACCATGTGGTGCTGAGATGTATTTCAGGCATACGTGTGGTGCCTATAAACACTATGTACAGTCTGCATTGTATTTAAACAGTATATTTGGATTATTTACGTTTGTCCAAATCAAATCCACCAACGCACAGCATTACTGTGCCTCATGGGAGAAGCGAATAGCAAAGAAACCAGCAGAGTATATATTTGTAGACGGGTCACTCAAACATGCAAAGACACTCATGCATCAGTGAATTCATCAACAAATTACAAGTGATAGGTGACAGGCTCACATTGCTTGTCATGTCAATTCTTATGTGAAGCAGTAATATGAGAAACACATTGGTGCTTCAATATATATCTGACCGCCACTGAGTGAAGCTACCATGTCAGCTTACGTTATATGTACAAAGTACATCTCATGACTTCAGACCTCATCATGGACTGTGAGACGAGAATGGTATCAAGAGAGATGACACAGAGAACAGAAGTGCAACAATTCCAAACAAAATGTTACTAATGATCAGGATGGTGTAATGCCGAAATAGCGCTATACTATAATGGGATTTACCCTGTCTAAAGAAACATGAGGAAAGTCTGTGTCTGTCCGTCCAAAATGAAAGTCTGTCTGTGTTAAAAGCTTTGCTTGTCCTCACAACTATAAAAAGAACAGGTGGGAATCTTTCTCAACAAAACAGAAGTGGTCAAAAGTAAAGACTGAACTACTTTCAGTTGGAGTTCTTCTTCAGTTCCCAGTTTCCAGTTCAACACAGTTCCAATAATGATTATTATTCAATAGTGTTTGACCAAATTCTGAAATTAGATTTTCCAAGTTCAAATGTATCCCTATTTTACACTAAACGAAGGTCTCGGACTTCTCTTTCCCAAAAGTTCTAACATGGCAAAATCCACACAAAACAAAAGTCCTGGGCTTCCCTTTCCTGATTGCCAATATAACAGAGTTCACACAAAACAGAGAGCCTGGTTTTCCCTTCCCAAGACAGCATCCTCTGGTAGCAGAATGCAAACAAAAAAGAGGTCCTGGGACTCCCTACCCCGAGACAAAGTCCTTTGCTTGTTTGACTCTCAGGGTTCCCTTCCCCAAGACTGTAAAATATCACTTACTTTGGGTTTCATCGGCTCCAAGTTAAAAAAAAAAAAGAAAACAGCGAGTCCGATTGACCCTCATTCAGTTTTGCTTCACATTATTTCACAGTTCTTTACAGCTTGTTCATCGTTCAGGATTTCCTGGTCTAGGCACAGTTTGCAGACCACACGGTCCACCATCACAGGTCTTGCAACCAGTCGCCATGCATATTGGGAGACTTTCTGGTATAAGTGCATTTGTCGGACCGCATGGTCCACCCACCACAGGTCACGCAACCATAAGTCTCCCCAAAGCTGTTGGACACATTTTAGACTCTTCTGCCTTGGGCTTTCACTTTCCATACCTGTATTCTTTGTAACCCCCTCAGATATCTTTGCACACAATTTCGCCACAACTCTTCAATCCTTCATATGCCTTTGATTCTTTCAATGCTGCTCTTAATTGATGGTGCTGGTTGACATATCTATTCAAGTGTTCATTCACCATTCAGCATATCATAGTTTACTCATTTGGCAGCTTTCTTTCAGTTTGGCATTCATTATAGGTAGCATTTACTTGTTTGTTCAATTAGCGTTTTCTTTCAATTTGGTATTCAATACGAGTGGCATTCACTTAGGTTTACTCAATTAGCGGTTTTCGGTCAGTTCAATATTCAATAAGAGTAGCATTTACCTAAATGCAAGAACTGTTACTTATTTAAAGTTTATTTAGTCACATCCTGAAAGCAGCACCCTCTATATTTACTTAGGGCAAGTTGTGCTTGCAAGGAAGGAGCAGACACAGATAGGTTGCCAAACTCTTATCTCCAGGTTCCATCTGTCAGCGTTTAGGATTGCCATTAGCCCGAGAGACTACTTTTCCGTGTGCTGTCCTGGAGCTTGGTGACCAAAATAAAATAAAAAACCACTTATCTTCTCTGAAATCATGTCGCAGTTAGTGCAACATGATTTGCAAATCATTTTTGCATCCTGAATTGCAATGCGATAGAGCTAATTTTATGCCTTGGAGTTGCACAAAATAAAAGGCAAAGGAGCTCAGTTGGAGTGAGCCGTAATTGGAATGCAAGGCATAAAAGCAGTGAGTAAGGCTTTAACGCCTTGCATTCACGCCACGGCTCATTTGCAAGTATTTGTATGGCGGAAAGGAGGGGTTGAAAGTAACTTGCGTTTCTGCCGCTGCCTTACCCTCGGCTAAACAAATACTCCAGCACTTGCACCACCAAATTCTGGAGAACCCTATGGGATCTGCTTGTTTTACATACCAGCAAAAACAAGGCCGGCCCCACAGGGGGTCAAATGTACATGCCCCCTGCTATATAGGCATGGCAGGGAGAGTGTACAAATAAATGTAATCCTTCCCGACACTGGGAAGGTGTCTCATTGTATTTGTAAACACTACTTATCATGCACGCATGAGAAGCAGTGTTCACAAATGAAAATGAAATGCTTTCTGACTTGCTTGCATATCAGAGAGCATCTACTTGTGAGCACTGCTTCGCATATAAGCATTGCAAGCAGCGATTACAAGCACAAGTAAACGCTGCCTGGTATATCAGGCAGAGGTTACTCACTTTGCACTGTGGAGGGCAAATGTGAAGGGCAAAATTCGGCACAGAACGCTTGTACGCCGCCTTTTGCCCTTTACATTTGCGCCCTGCATTGCAAATGACTAAAATCTGGCAGAAAGGAGCCGTTTCCATTGGTGTGCAACTGTAACGGCTCCCTGCAGCCAAATTACACTTTTTTGTAAATTGTGCTCTGCATTGCATTCGTCATCTGGGGAAGAACACATTTGGACATATTGATAGACTATTTGCACACACTTTTGACAATGTTTGCCCCCAGGCTACCAAAGCCACAACAGAATATATATGGCTTCCTTTACTTCCCTGTTGTACTTTAAGCCTTTTTTCAGAAATGGAGGCAAGCAGGAGTTAAATTGATGTAGACATTTCTTACACTGTAGCTCATTGGTCTGTGGACATTCACTTTCCAATTTGATGGATGTGCTCTGGGCAAGGATGCTGCAGTCAAGTAACAGCGAAATTAACACCTGTGCAGTCTTCAGGGGGATAAACAAGTAAAACTACATTCCCAGGCATGCACGTTTTGGACAGCATAACATCCGACCCTGCTACCCAGGTCAACCGAGCCACACCCTCCGACTCAACTCACGTTTAAACCTCTGAAGGCTTGACCTCTTGCAACTTTGTTTAACTTCCATTTTGGTCCCCCAAGTTCCCCACCACCCCACGGTCTCCACCAGAACAGTACATTACGTTATATTCAATAGTCATCATCATCAGTTCTTACTATTCAGTCCATTCATTTCCGGTTCAACCTGTCACAGCTAACAATATCTGGTCCCATCCGCCTAAGGTGAGGGGCACTAGTCTGACAGCCCTTGTTATTTCCGCTGCTAGTGAAATCTTCATTGTTTGGTCTGGTTATTACTGGTACAACCCAAATATGGTGGCTGGGTGGCCTTTATCCAGTACCACTAAATACTTGAAAAGGGCTGATTTTCACCTTCAGTCCCTGAACCAGAATTGGCACTAGCAAGTAGAATTTAAGGTATTACCCGAAGTTTTGTGTCTGCTGGAATATAACGTAAAATAGTAACACTGGGGCTCAACTTGAGAACATGCCTCCTACTGGTATCGTAAAACACGGATCAGTGTTGCAAGACATTTGTGAATTCCCATTTTAATCAGTGTACCTAGTCCTGCGTTTATGTATACACGAGGCAGCAATGTCACACTCATCAGTTATCATTGGCCGGGTCTGCCATACGAGGACACTGCTTTTGACAGTGCCAGCTGGCTTTTTAATGATGCATGGCAGGGTCATTGACCCAGCAACTATGTTAATGAGAACATTTTAAAACACCAAATACTTAGAAATACATACATGAAGCAATTACAACAGTCTGATGAACGCTTGCAGACATTTTCTAAAATAAAAAAAAATACTATTTTGCAATGGGGGAATTACCCTTTCAAACACAATTCATACACACTTGCCAACTACTCCATATTATTTGAGATGTTTGACAGTACTCTATTTACAACAGGTGATCGGGTATTTAGATAAAGTAGAAACCACATACTCCTTAACTCCTGTTCCTAGAAGCTCCCACCATCCCATACAACTATATTACACGATTGGCATTGCTATTACATTAGTCCACCAAATTCAAGTGAAGTGAAAATGATTTGCAGAATGACATGGATGAAGAAATGAAAGACCATGTCCCCATGTCCTGTGTGACTTAAGAGTTGTCCGGCAAACTTAGTAGAGACACAAGATCAGCATACTGATGTTCAAACCTTTCAAATTACTAATTTAGTTTGCATACAGTTGTGAGACACCATCTGTAAATTCCGTGCAGGGATATTGGCATTAAAGGGTGTGAGACTTCAGTGAAGGGAGGGAAGGTAATTGCTGTTTTCACCCCTACTTGAAATGCAAGCCAAGCCCCCCAAACCACCCTGAGATTGTGCACAATGTGGCAGGGTGTACAGCTGAACAGTGGCTAGCCATGTTGGGATGCAGGTCAACGTTTCATGATTTATCGCCCCTGGTCTCTCTGGTCGTCGTGGAGACTTGACGCCTCGTTTTTCCGGTGCCATTTTTTCTTCAAAAATGGCATCCGGTAGTGCTGTCCGGAAGCGCTCGATGTGCTGTAGTCTTTTCGGTAGCCTATGGAACATTGATGCTTTTTCTGAGTCCTGCAAGCATGACTTCAGCGACAGAAAGCTTGCGTCTCAACACAAGGAATAGTTGCCTCGGCCAGTGCTTTGTTATATTTCTCGGCTGCGAAGGGCGGCTGTTGATTGCTGATTGAGACCAGGAGTAAGCAGGAAAAAAGCCCCAACATTGTGCGGTTAGCGGTGCCTAAGCCACGCCCTTTGACTCTAAAAGCTTCCCAGTGGACCTGCAGCAGTGAAGCCCGGCTGCAAAGGGT
Source organism: Ambystoma mexicanum (assembly GCF_040938575.1). Taxonomy (NCBI): domain Eukaryota; kingdom Metazoa; phylum Chordata; class Amphibia; order Caudata; family Ambystomatidae; genus Ambystoma; species Ambystoma mexicanum. The sequence goes on along the minus strand of NC_090930.1, from coordinate 1,242,905,520 downwards.
GGCTGCTGATAGCTGCAGGCTGTTTAGAGCAGCTGGGCGAGCGGAGCTGCTACTGCATTCTCACGGTAAGACTTATCTTGGCTCTGAGAATGCCAGTGCCCTCATGCTCTTTATGTCTTCAAAAAAAGTACCCTTCTAGTACTGTAGATATAACTGCACAGAATGCAAGCAGTACTTACAGCGGTACCATGTCACTTGTAAGCCTGGAAGCACGCAAACCTTGTTTCAGAGAACTATGAGTACTATAAGAACTATAAGCCCCAGAGGAATATAAGCTTGGCTGCAGTTGGTTTCTCATCAATTTCCCACTTGGTTTCACCTAAGCTACACCCCCGATACGCTGCACAAGAACTTTGCTGCTTCATTTATGGGGCATATGGCTGTGATTTCGTCAGAAGGGCGATAAGAAGTGAAATAAGCTAATTAAGCATGAGGGGCTAAATTCCGTATCTTTTGAAAGAATCATCAGGGAAATTGCTTCCACCCACACTGTAAAATAAGGCGTATAAAATAAGTTGCAAACTAAGGTCTCCAAAGCATCGGCATCACTTAGGCACTAACTATACAACTTGCATAATAATGGGCAAGAGAAAGGCAGACAGGCGAATTCCCTCCGGTGCCAGCCAAAGGAAAATCTCGAGACTGTTTAAAACCTATCAATGATGTCAACCAACTAATTAGAGAAATCCAAGGTTTTCTATCAGACGTAGACAGATCCAGAGGAACAGGACCCTTAACATCTCCAGCCACTGACATTATCCATATAAACAATCTCATTTAGCCCAACCTGATCTAGCCCAACCCAAAGTCCAACCCTGAGAGAAGCCACCAAAATCCAACTGTGCGGTCAATGAAGACTGCTTGGACCTGATCTCATTATGTGATACCGCTACAGCACCGGCAGCTGCAAATACATCCAGGGAGCGTGTCGGCCCCATATCTCAAAAGAAGATACTCTGACCAGCTTCAAAACCGGGCAAAAACCGTGACAGTTGGTGGGCAGAACTATTAGAAGCACAAAGCATTGGACCAGCAAAACAACTGCAGGTGCCCACTCCATCTATAGTCAACAAACCCACACATTTGCTGTGCGAGGTGCACATATGTCAAGAAACTGTGCCCAAGCAGTTTCAGCAGGTGATGCACAAAGTGTTCTTCAGGGTGACACACCGCCTTCTACCTTGCTTGAAGCTGTCAACTTAAATGCGGGCAAATTGAATGATGTAATCAGTTATTTAATCTTGCAAAGGCCACCGCTGCATGGTGACTTTAGGCAAACTACTTATTCACAGGTTTATGACCTCGGCGTGGTAGCTGAGGTACATGTAGATGTGCCTAATAGTCCATCACCACTTACTGAGATTATTGAGCAGTTAGAAAAAGTTCAAGATGATGATCTCGTTGTAAACGACCCCATCACATCTAATTGACACATGTTTTTGACACAACTGCGCCATTATATTCTCATAAACTCAAACGTGCACATCCTAGAACTATTAAAGGAATAGTGCGCTCAAAATATTACTGTCCAGAGGGTTCGGGCATGTATTTTTAAGCATACGTTCATCAATCGTTTTCCTACGCACCTTACAGTTGTAGTTTTCCTATTTTTCACACATGCGTGTCAACATTCTCTGTGCTTCAGCTAATGACGTGTCTCCATGGAAACGCAGGATTGCCTCTTTCCTCAATAAGTATAAACAGACCGCTTCTCATCAGACAACATCAGATTTGCTTTTCCAATCGTTTTACTGTCTTCTTTTGGGTATTGTGCTCTGGCCAGCTACCTGCGTTGCTCGTATCCCGTGAGAACAGATACTAGTACCATTACTATCCATTTTTATTTTGGCCCCATAATGGCAACAACACAGCCCTACCAGTACGAGCCGGAGTACTCAGAGGCGGAATTATTCGAAAGAGAAAGATGCAGAAACGATCAGGCTTCGGACGACAGTTGGGAGAGCGATTCAACAGATCAAGAGCCTGAGCCTAGTCACATGGACGACGTCTTCACCTGGTGTACCTGCAATCGGTGCGCGGTAATGCCAACCAAGGAGGAGAACTGCTGCTGCTGAGAATACTCTGGATGCTTGTCCTACATATCGGAAGTTGAGACATGGCCACAATGCGTTACCAAGCTGCATGACACCTAATGACAACCAGGTGTCAAAAGAAATTATTACCTTTGAAAAATGCATCCTCAAAGAGGTGAGGAATATGGAAAAGAAGAAACAACAATTGAGATATAACCTCACCAATGCTGAAATACAGGCTGTCGGCCCGCTGGCCAATGACTCCGACCTTGTAATCAAACCAGCTGACAAGGGAGGGGCCATTGCGGTTCTCAATAAAACCCAGTATCACGAGATAGTCACCACTCTATTAGAAGATGGTGCTAGCTATAAAAAGTTGAAGAAGGATCCTTGTAATGAACTTAAGTTGGAGATACAGACTATTACAGCTTTAGCACAAGAAAGAGGATGGCTGTCCGTGGAGGAATTTGAGTTCCTCAATACATCACCGGGCACCCTCTTTCTATGCTATCCCTAAGATACATAAAGACGCCCAGATACCACCAGGGCATTCAATAGTGGTAGGATGTGGCTCAATTTCGGAGCCCTTCTGCAAGTACATTGATACATTTCTACAGCCATTGAGTCAGAAGACCAATACTTAACTTCGGGATAGCAGGTCATTAATACAAATTGTAGAAGGCAGGCCCTTAAAGGTTGAAAATGAAATTTTGGTAACCCTAGACATACGGGCATTGTAAACCAATATCCCACAAGGTGAGGCCATTCAATGCGTATGAGAAATCTTGGTCACAATGACCCACCACGAGATATCTCAGCTGAGTTTATCTTGGAGTTACTAACTCTGGCACTTAAGAAAAACTACTTTAAATATAAAGACCAATTTTACTTACAGACCCAGGGTACTGCCATGGGCGCAGATTTTGCGCCTAGCTTGACAACCTTGTACATGGCTATGTGGGAAAACCATTATGTCCTCACTGATACCAATCCATTTGTCACCCATATCAAATTATGGCATCGATACATCAACGACATCTAGATGATTTGGCAAGGTGCGGCAGACCTACTAGATCTGTTTTTTTAATGGCTCAATCTCTGACACACTGAAATTAAATTCACTATTAACACCAGCAGTAGCAAGATCCATTTTTTGTATCTCTGCATCTGTGTGAGGAATCAGGGACTGGAATGTTCCTCATTTACAAAACCTACGGATAGGAATAGTTTCCATCCTAGAAGTGTCAAGGATAGATAACCTTCTGTGTGGCCAGTGCCTTAGATTGAGGAGAAATTGCACTTTCATCAGCGATTTCCTACATCATGCAGACCTTCTGAAAGAGCCTCTGGTAGCAAGAGTGTACCCTATAAAATTGGTCAATAAAGCCATCAAAAGAGCTAGATATACATCTAGGGATACCCTCTTGACCACTAAAGAACCTCGAAAGGAGGAGAAATTGGTATGTGTTTTACCCTATACCGCAAATACATTTGCGCTAAAAAAAGGCAATCCAAAAATTCTGGCCTCTTGTGAGATTGGAGCTTAGGAACAAACCACTGCCTCCATACACCATGACAAGGCAAAATAATCTTAAAGACATATTTGTGCACTCTAAACCACAGGAGAATAGGAACCAAATGACAGGATGGGATTTCCACCCTGTTATGGGCCATTTTCCCTGCAGCAGTTGTTCGGTATGTACGTTTAGCAAAAAAGTCGAGGAATTTGGAGTCCGAGGAAGAAAATGGGCCATACGCACCCATACCAACTGCAAAACACCTAATTCTATCTACTGTATAGAGTGCCCATGTGGCCTCAAATATGTGGGGCAAACATCCAGACCAGTGCATACTAGGATTGTCAAGAATAGATCTCGACTTGGATGTAAAAGTTGTAATGCACCTTTGGTCTCCCACTTCATGGGGAAGGGTCACACTAGAGATAACCTGGTCTGGTGGGTGCTCAAGGCACTACCAAGAGGTGGATGTATTCCAAGACAATTTAACACAGCAGAAACTAGGTGGATACACTGCCTAGATACTATTGAAAATGGGCTCAATGAGGCCAACCCACAATATTGACTGAGTATGTGCCTTAAGTAGATGCCAGTGTTATACATATTCGGTCATAGGAGTATTTGGTTGGGGTTTTTTGGGACCCTAGACAGGGGGCTCGCAGTTTAGTTCTATCAGACCAGGCTAATCCAAACTGTAACATACATTACGTTATATGCACATATTTTGGGCTATACATACCCATATATCAGGATACGTATGTGATGTTTGTGCAATCCACTTATCAATCTTATGTTACCATACACTCCTTTATATAAAGGCCTTATCAAGGACCACTTTGGTACCTATAGAGAGTCATCTATTATGTAGGTTTCCCCACTTATTTGGAGGGATGTGGTTCTTGTAATTGGGTGTGGTTTTCCATATTTGGAGCCATTTTCCTAGCCCCTTATCCATACACTGGCATGGGAGCCACCTTGAATGGCTATTGGTTGCTGCGTGTTCTCCTTCTTTTAAAACATGGGTGTGCCAAGCTAGAACGGATCCATATTATCATGAAAGAACTGGTTATTAACCGCAGGGTCAAATGGCTAGCCCCCTTTTTCTGTTTCACTTACAGCGGATATACCCATATGGGCATGCTTAGTCCACAATACAGTGACATGGCTAACGATCACGTGATGAAAATCCAGCTAACTCGGGGGCCATTTGCCATCTCTATTGTCTGGTGCGATATGGCTTCATCTCACTTGGGGACACAGGAAACAGGTAGGATTTCGCTGGCAGGTTTCTGCTGTGGTCACCCATTTTTGGAGCACTTTTGAATGTCCCTACGTAGCTGACAGGTTCGCTATGCTGGTACGTGGCATTCCATTTCTGTTTCTATTTTGGATAATTAACTGTACTCACGTTGTGGGCAAGTTGGGGATGCTATAATGCCTGCAAGGACATGGGCTTGCAAGCGGGTCATCTGATAAATGTATTTAGACACACTGATGGGTTAACCCCCGAAACCCTGCCCCTGTTTTTATGCTCATTTAACGTTCGGATGCATATCGGCCCGATAGAGCGGAAGTAATACCACGTGCTCCGGTTGTAGTTCTCATTATTTTGTGATATGTTTGAAATTATCCTGGCACGACATAACGGTACGTGAGGTGAGGCTACTACCTGAGTGACCAAATTAAGATGTGGGTAGCGTCCATGTAGCTATGTTGATTTGAATATGCTAAGGATTAGGTCCCACACTACGTGGCCGGCACAGCCCTTGACAGTTTATGCATTATATCTGTCGTTGTGTTTCCTTTAGTGACAATTCCATCAGTATATGGCTGGCAGAATGTCTAAGTCACCAGCAGGAGGAGTTAGCCTGTAGCAAACAACCCTCCCCTCCACTACGAATTGCCATCTCACTAGAAAGTTACATCCATGGTGAGTTGTTTTCTTGCCTATAACAATCACTAATTTGACCGACACAAGGTGTATTTAACGGTGGCTGTGCATGCGCATACTAGCATGAAATGGTATATGGGTATGCAGTACATTTCAACGTGGTTTATGTGTGTATATTAGTAGTGACATGTATTTCACTTCATGCAGACATTTTTCTCATGGAAAGCCAAAATTGTTGTGAAGGTTCTTTGGATTTTAACATGCAACCTCTACATGTGAATACATGACTCATCCACCTTGGAAATTAAGAATCTACACATTTAGTAAGTGTGTTGTCTGGTTAGTGGGAGGTTTGGGGGCCCACGTGGAGGGGGATATGGGCATGCAGTGATGGGCAGGTTATCCTGCATTTTACACAGGTTTTGTTTGAGATTAATCTCACACAGAGTTATATTTTCTGGTGTTGGCCTCTTTGGTAGATGGAATGAAATTCTTTCTCTCAATCAGTAGGGGGACCTGGGATGTGTGTTCAGATCTCATGGCAGGCTTCATAGGGTGTTGATAACGTAACCTTGTGTAATATATAACAAACATAGGGACAGAATAGGATTGAGATTATTTATTTTTTGCAACCAATTCATGTACATTTTTTGAAAAGAACATTAGTACCCACAAATTTGGCTGGTGTATCCCGCGTTTTATATAATTTTGTGATGTTTTAGTCCATGATGTAGCAAAAAATGTTATCCAAATTTCACTGTAAAATGCTATACATTTTGATTACAGTCAAACTAACTGAAAATGGTGTAACATGTTTTAGATGTGAAGTGACAGGACTTTTGAACCCTCACTTTAAATTGAATGAAATAGAAAATTATTTTTACATAAGTAATGGAATGCATAGTCGTTCTAAGTAACATTTGTACTGGCAACAATGCCATTGGATACAAGATTGCATTTTCAACTAAGGTTTAACACACTTATCTTGTTAATTTAAAAACAGTTTGTATCTTTCTCTTCCACAGGTGGTACAGGTTGGTGACCTATCGTACGTTTACATGGTGGCTTCATGGGAGGCTTGGACTCCACCTTCGATGAGTAATACCCTCCTGTGTCGTTGGTGCCATTAGAGACACACTCCCCAGTGACAGCCGTCAGTACAGGGGATTTTCCAATACTGTGCTCCAACCCAATGTTTATAATGTGTAGTACATTTGTGCCATCAAAATCAGCAACAAAATAAAATACAACTGAACTTTTATGAATGGTTGTTTCAATTTTTCAGTGAATCAAGTGTGTCTCCATTCAGCAGTGTTCCGGCCCTTTCCTGTATACCTCATGCCCCTCCATCCACCCCTCCAGAATCGATGACTGTTAGCACCTGTGGCCGTGCCCTACCAAGGTGGATGGCAGGGTGGCAACGGCCAAGGTGTCACACACCATGTACACTTCAAAGGTATCTTACGTGCAGGGGCCATTGTTCACATGCCGTCCTCAGACCCAGTGTCTCCAGGCGGGCTTCCCTGAAGCAGGCCGCACCCCTGCAATCCACATAAGTATGTCTCCATTCAGTGTTGTGGCCCTTTCCTGCATGTCTCATGCCCATCCATCCCCCTCCATTATCAACGGCAGTTCGCACCAGTGGATGTGCGCTGCCAAAGGGGGCTGGCAGGGGTGGGAACGGCCAAGGTGCCAAACACTCTGTACACTTCAAAGGTATCCTAAGCACAGGGGCCATTGTTCACATGCCCTCCTCAGACCCAGTGTCTCCAGGCAGGCCCCCCTGAAGCAGGCCACGCCTCTGCAATCCACATAAGTGTGTCTCCATTCAGCAGTGTTCCAGCCCTTTCCTGCATGCCTCTTGGCCATCCGTCCCCACCTACCCTATCAATAACTGTTAGCACCTATAGCTGTGCCCTCCCAAGGTGGCTGGCAGGGTTGGAACGGCCAAGGTGCCACACAGCATGTACACTTCAAAGGTATTTTACGCGCCAGGGCCATTGTACACATGGCCTAGCCAGACCCTGTGTCTACATGCAGGCTCCCTTGAAGAAGGCACGCCACTGCAATCCACATAAGTGTGTCTCATTTCAGCAGTGTTCTGGCACTTTCCTGCATGCCTCATTCCCATCCATCCCCCTTACATTATCAACAGCAGTTTGGATTAGTGGTCTCGCCCCTGCTATCCACATAAGACCACGCCATATACACGTCACTCATTGCCATACACACCCACTTTTCTAATTCTATATGAACCACTTGATATTTATCATGAGGACATCTTTAAGCACTGCAAGTCAACTCGTGAACGTGCTACCTGAGAATTTTTCTGACCATCTCCCTGTTCTCCTGCTACTAACTACCCTGCTTGCTGATTCTAACTGTTTGTTGGTCAAGGTAAGGGCAGGTCACCTAATCATATCTCCTTGATCTTTAAATTGTTATCTTTTTCGAACGAACGTACCCAGTAGTGTAATGTTCATTCATCTCATTGCCATTACCATTGACTTGAGTTTAATTTGTACTGTTATCGATATATAGCAATTGTCATCAGTGTCAATTGTGATCGAATTGCATCCTTCGCGGACCGTGTCTATGTCATCAGTGTCAATTGTGATCGAATTGCATCCTTCGCGGATGGTGTCTATAAGCATGTTTGCTTTTGATGCATGATAGTACATTCAAGGGACGAGTAACATGTTTCGATTTGCGTCACATCAATGAATTGTGTATGAAAGTTATCCTATAATACAGCCGGATACGCTACACAGGTTTTGTTTCGGTGACCAAAACATAGATTGTATAGAAAAATGTACGATATAATTCCATCTTTCTCACGCTTTTATGCAAAATCATTTTTTAATGGTGTCAGCCCTTTTTTTTAACCGAATTTCCAACAATGCCTGCATGTATGGTTACGGTTGACGTTCTAAGACCCATAACAAACATAAAGGCACAATAATGCATGTATTCCCGAGGAATATAGATCTAATAAGAGAATGGGTCAGATATTGCGGATTTGCGCCGGAAGAGCTTGAAAGTAGAGCCCATGAAGTCTTTGTCGACTTGAGGGGTGATCGATTCCGCATCTGCAGCCTGCTCTTTGCAACAAATATGTACGACCAATCGCAGTGCACAAAGTAGCATTGACTCAGAACGTCTCGAAAAATTGCTTCCAAATGCAATTCTGACTCTATTCATGTACACGCTGCCTCAGATGAGTGTCAGTTCCTGATTTAGCTGTAGGCCTTAGGGTACTGAACAGGTAACTACATGGACGGATTGGTGTTTTAGGTGTAGATGTCCCTTATAATACTTTTCATATTTTCAAGATTGTATTGCTTTATGACTAAACCCCGTTTTGCTATACATCTGTCCTTGGTTTTAGGAGCATCATAGAAAAATATTTTTGGGCACAGATAACTATGCTATAGTGCCCTTGGAAATAAGCATAATCTTTTCGTAATCGGTGGCTTTACATGTCATTTTCTTTAGGTTAGCATTTCTAATTCAAATCTAATTTTCCCTTTACAACTCCATGACAATGCACTGAATATGAAGGAGCAAGATTCTGCATCCATGTCTTTCCCGGAGTCAACAACAACTTTGAGCGCGTATTAGGTAGTTTTATTTCGCTATTCAGTTCCGGAAATGTTTTATGCATGGAATTAGAGATAATATGATAAAGTTTGTGTATCCTGTTGTTTGTTTACATAATGTTTCATTTATGGTTTTTATTGATATGCACCATTGTCTGCATCCCATTGTGTGTGTTCAATTTCACTTTTTTCATCCATACTAAAACAAGTACTGTGTTACAGGGTAATGCTGGTACTTCAACTACAATTTCATAATCCTTTCAAGCTGATACAGAGCCTGAGGTATGCGTACTGACAGTACCCTTGAACAAAAGAAAGTATATCGTACATCTGATACTATTAGACAGTGACATTATTATAATCGAGCATCTTTTGCAAAATGCTTGAGTGCATCATTACAATCAGTGGTTCGAAATGTATATTTTGACTAAATGACGTACACAGTGTATGAGGGTATCTATGTAAACCGTGTGTGCAAGGAAATAATTTGATATCAAATATGATTGACTTTTTTAAAATCAATATTCTATTCCAGGCATTTATACAAGATCAAGGAAATTGAAGAGGAGGCACATGGATCTGAGGTGGCGCACCAACTTGCTGGTGCAGTTGTTACAGTGAAGAACACGGTTTCAAAGAAAATCAAGAAAACAAGGGTAACTAGCAAACAAGTGTGATTACAAACAGTGTTTTGGGCAAGTGTCTTCATAACATGCTTTATTTTAAATCTAAAGTACTATATACTGTATGTTGGTTTTACATTGAACATGTTTTCACAACCCATCTCTAGAGGCCCAGAAGTAAACAAACTTCGATGACACAGACAGCTACTGAAGCCAGAAATGCTGCTTGCCAAACTGATTTCACCATGGAACAACTATTATTTGAGGTGCATCATGTTCAAATGAATAAGCAGACTCGAGATGCTTATGCACAATGGCCAGAAATGAATTGAATGTGACTGGAGAAGCCAGCAAAGTCCTGATACAATGCGAGAATTCCACAAGATGAAGACAAAACTGAATATAATGTTGATGCTTTTGAATTACTCGCAGACCACTTGACACAATCAACACCAGCAAAAAAAGGGCCACTCAACAAACAATCAACATTGATGTTTTCTCCGATTCGTGTTCAAATAACATAAGCTGAATTGACAGAGACTGTAGCCTCAACACAATTTACAGAGGAACTTGCCAAAGATCTCGACTACAGTGCGTCCTGTTGGGTCGATATGTCCACCACAGATGAGTCACAAACCCCATTCATGCAGGACAATAGTCTAATACAGGAGCCCAAATACATTGTATTCGACAGCTGCCTGCTGGAGATAATACTTATGATGACATGTGTTAATCTAGTGAGTGGGGAAGTATGCGGGAAGCCATTGTTGAATGTGACTTGTGTATCACAAGGCATTTAATTGAAAATACAATCCACCTGTGATCTGCTCCATGCTAAATTTTCATGGTCCACTCAACCGATGCTGGGGAAAGTGGCAGCCTGAAATCTACTCTGTGCAGCAGCTTTACTTTTCATTGGCTCTACTTTTAATAAGTTGTCTAGTTTCTGTCAATGTGTGGGACTCCAGTTCCTTTCTAAAACGCAGTACTACAAATATCAACATGAATATTTATTCCCTGCTATTAGTGAAGCATGGAAAATTGAACAAATGTCAATTGCAAGGACATTCTCTGACAAACGGTTCAGGCTAGCTGGCGATGGACAGTGTGACAGTCCCGCATTTTCAGCAAAGTACTGCACATACCACTTTCCTGACATGGAAACTAAATAAATTGTGAGTTCAGTGGTCGTGCAGGTGTCTGAATGCAAAGCCTTGCTGGCCATGGAGAACTATGGTTTCATCAAATGCCTGGAAGAACTCCAATCGAGGGGAACGCAAATTCCCCTCGCGCCTTGAAACACTTGTGTATAGGCGTGTTATAAATGCCATATCATATCAAATTGACCTTATAGCCAAGGCCAGACATGTTTCAATAGCCAAGACCATCAGAGAGAAGTTTCCAAATATTTACCATCAATTTGATGTATGGCACGATGCCAGATCAATCAATAAAGAAATCTCAGCTGCTGGAGAAAAAAAAGGTTCTGAAAATATTTTACAGTGGTCCCAGTCTTTCAGCACCCATCTTTGGTGGAGTTCCAAAACTTGGGGTGGGTCTGTGGAAATTCTATTAGAAAAATGGCGGTTACTAATACACCACTGTTCCAACGTTCACTCTTGGACAGAAAACCAACATTTCCACCAATGTGCATATGGATCTTTGTCGCTGGAGCAGGAACGCAAGAAGAAGTGGTTGATTCGATCTTCATCTCCACACAAAGCTCTTGAGAAGATAGTGTTTGATAAAACTCTATCAAGAGATCTGAAGGGACTCACAGAATTCTGTCACACAGGAGATTTTGGAGGTGTTCCACAATATGTGCCTAAAGTACAAGCCCAAGAGATTGCCTTTCGGCATAGACAGAATGCACTATAGGACATTACTAGCGGTATTAGCACATAACGAGAACCTAGGGCGTGAACAATCGAGGACTGCAGGAAACTTTGTGATGCTTTGTTACTTAATGAAAAGAAGCAAAAAAAAATAATAGGTGGTGAAGCCAATATACCAGGAAATGGAATTCGATTTTGTGAAAGATCTTATTACGACTGTCTTGGACATACATACTCACGGAATCGCGCATGATTTTGTTCCAAGGACACATAAATTGCCACAAAGCATTGCAAAAGTGGCCTGTTTACCTAAAGCAGAGCTTGTGGAACAGTTCACTTCCCTGTTCAAATGATTACCATTTATTTCTTTGTTCAACAATGTTTATATAAAGTCTCCAAATAAAGCCTCCAATTTGTCTTTTGAAATCAATCCTCTTTTTCAATTTTCTTTTCAACAAGTGCCTTTTTGAGAATGCCATACAATGTAATGCTGTGCTTTAACACTTCCCAGTTTCGTCAAGCTATTGTGGGACCTTCACTGATCGTGGGAGGGTCAGATGGATAACTGCATGAACACAGCTTTGGGGTTCTGCAGTTGCCTAACCTAACACTTGTCCAAATAGCTGAATAACTACGTGTCCCACAAAAGGAATGAGACCTAGGCTAGATAAGATAATCAGCACACAAGAACTACTGACTGTAAGCAAAACAGCGCATCAAAGGGGTTGTTGGTGACAAATAGCTGCACTCTGACCTATATTTTCATGGAAGGAATGTGTTGGGGGTCGTTGCTAATGTAAGGAAGGAGTGGGTTGGTTGAGCCCCCAAACCCCATACATTCTACGCGAAAGTGACACCTTGCTCTTGCACTCATGGGGGACGCCTCCTTTGCCCTTCTGCAGCCATGGCGAAAAAGGCCCTGACATAAGCAGAGGTGGGGCTATTGCTAGACGCAATTGGACTCCATTTTGTGTACCCTCGACTCCAACTTTGGACTAGGGCGCATTGTGGCATTGAGAAGTTTCCCCTCGCCCTCGGCAGCGCCGCACACAGCGAGCACTGACAGCCCCCACCTTCTTCCTCCTGCGCATGTGCCTCCCAGTCCCTTTCTCACGGATGCGCTGAGACAAGATGTTGCAAACAAAGAATGCATTAATTTCATTCTTCCTCTGAGATCACTGGCTTGTGTGTGATAGGGCCAAACCATGACTTGTAGTTGTTCATCGGTCTCAACAAATCTGCTCCTGCACCTCTCATCTCCGCTGTTGGAAAATTACTGCTTATTCAACCTTGCGCCCCTCCAATGCTATTCTTTTGATGACCCAGAAGTGTGACCCTTCCTTGCTGACCACCCTGAGTGCCTCCTAATAAAACAAGACCGCAGTCAAAGTATATCTGTCCTAAACTAACCAGAACACCCTACGCAAACTTGCTCACTGTTTCCAGAGTAAAAAGAGCCAGGACAGGAGGCGCTAGTTCCCCTACCTTGCCTCCCTACACTGGAACGCCCTTCATATGACGCTTTGTGCCAAAGTCTCACTCAGTGCCTTCCGCAAAGCCTTCCGCAAAGCCATAAAAAACACTCCTGATCAACACCTCAGTCGCTGGGGAATACTCACCACATCTCTTGATATACCTGCAAATGTACCTGCAACTAGCTGACTGTATTAATTTTCTACCAATATAAAATATGTATCAATGTTCACCAATGTAAAATATGTAAAATATATAAAATGTATTTTGTACCTCCCTGCAACTAATTTCCCTACAAGTAATAGCACCACGATGCCCATGGGCTGTTTGTGCGTTAAACAAATGTAAAAAATAAAATAATGTGTCACTCCACCCCCTTTATCGCTCTGATGTGCCAGACCTGTCAGCTATCCATCCTGACCCCCGCAGGTTACCTTAGGAGCAAGACCCCCACACCTTTCACCTCGCTAGTGAACCAAAGTGGGATAGTACAAACACACATGTGCCATTTTTAGGCCTCTAATATATACTTAAAAGGTATAGTGATGATCATTATTTAATGCATGTCTAGAGTATAGATCAGTGTGGCGAGTGAGGGCCTTCACTATAGGATGTCTTACCACAGGGGCCGATCTTTTATTTGCAGCCCTTGGAGTCTTACGATTTCAAACGCAGTGGGGGTAGGTGTCAGCCTTACCAGAATATATTACCAATACAGAATAGGTACATGGGGGGTGAGGTTGAGGTAGTGCGGGGTTAGGGTCTGGAAACCAGATGCTTTGAAGGAGAACTGGGGTCATATGTTCAGGGGGCCGCGGCCTGGCATGAGGGGGTTGCAGCAGGGCTTGCTTGGAAATTCTCGTACAAGCACATTTTGTCAGGGCTCGAAACTCGCTCCTTGTGAAAAATGTTTATGTGATTTGCCGTGTGAAGAGGAGACAGGCTGAGTTGACAGGTGGTGTGGGCTGCCTGTGGGAGTCACTGAGAGAGTGTGAAGTTCTAAAAAGGAACATTACAAATAAGGATTTTGGAAGTAAACTAACGGTTTTCATAAAAAAAGTAAATTACTAGAAATTTCATGCAGCATTGGTGGATGGCAGCAAACAATTCATTTTTTTTTTCAAAAATATTTCTAATGCCACTATGGTCTGAAGGGCTATTCGCTCACATTCGGAGTGAAGGTCAGCAGCTTTGATTTTTGCTTGCGAGATGAGCCAACCCACGCATGGTACACAGTATACGGTTCAATTTTTTTGACCTTGGAAGAAAGGGAGGATTCCGAAAGGAATGAAGGGAGGGGTGTAATACCATCAAATATGATAAAGTTCACCATTCCAAAACTCGACAAAGGAACATGTAATTTAATTTTATGAAAAATCGTTGATCTGAACGGAGTCTCTGCGTTACACCGACAGAAAGGAAATGCCGAATATTATGTACGTTTTACTGTAGACAATTTTATAGACCAACGAGTCAATGTATCATTAGCCAACCGTTATTGCTGGCTTACATTGTACTGGGTTGTTCTTTGTGGCATATTGCAACGACATGCAAATACAACCTGTGTGTGTACCTGTCTTTGACCCGGGAACATGGGCAGTCCAGCATCGAAATGCATGTAGTTCATAACTGGGTTTCCCCCAGGTTCCACAAATGCCAAATTCTACGCTAATATTTGGTTAAAATGGCGTCTATGTGTTCTTCAAATTGTATCGTCAACATTTCGAGCTGAACATACTCCATAGCACTAACCTCTGAAGAAAATTGTAGACTACTTTCTCCGCGTTGTTTTCTCTGTGTTCCCATTGTTTCACGCCTGTGTTCATCATTAGTTTTCCAACGGTGCAGAATTAATGGGTAAAATGATAAATAGTAATAAAGATCAGCTACTGAGACACATTTCTGTTATGTTTTTCAAACAGCTACATCCTGCCTTTCTACGATTGTAATCGATTCCAGATACCAACTGACAGGTTTTTTAACAGACAGCTGCAGATACACTGGCTGGCTCACCATGATGGTTTTTTGGGATGATCGCCATGGGCCGATATGCCCTTACGCGGTACCAGCGATAAGGAGCAACCTGACATCGTTTACAGTGGCCTAGTGCCAAGACGATGCCCAAGCCTTGCGATTTATGGTGCGTCCAATGCACTTCTTATACCCAAAAGGAACACCGTGTGACTCACGATAAACATTTGTGGATCGAGAACAAAGAAAATAATTACTAATTTGCTTGAATATGGCAATAGACGGATGTTCTCGGAGCATTTATTGTGAAATTGTAAATTGTGCAAATTGTAGAGTTTTGCTATTTCCTTTAAGAGTATAGTTTTATATTCAAAATTGGGATGCGCTGTGTTCTGAGATGATGTGTGTTGTTGGGTTCTGCGTCAACCTACGTTAACAGGTAGGTGATGACTGGGTGCGTTTGGCTATGCTGCCCAGTAACGTCATGGAGATAGGTGGAGAATATAGTTTTGGTGATGTCAGCCTCAGGGGCGGGGTATACGATTTAGTGCCACCAGTGCAGTTCACCTTAGGGCAATAAGGCAACAGATAAGATTAACACAAGATGGCCACGCCCAGCTGCCTGATTTTGCATGTCTAAGAAAGAGGAAAACTATGGTAAGGTGCATATGAAATGTTTGTACGATCGATCAACGTATGCTTAAAAACACATGCCGGGACAATAATATTTTTGAGCACACTGTTCCTTTAAACGTAACAATAATGTAAAAAAAAAAAGAAAACTTTACAAGAAAACTAAAAACCAACCAATTACTAAAGTCATTCGAACACAAAAAACATGTAATATCTCAAAGGATGATGAAATTATAGACCTAAATCAATTAAATGAAGAATGAAAGACACTACTGAATATAAACAAACAGGATGGTAAGGACAAAACAAAAAAAAGTTGAGTTGTTGACTAATACCACAACTTCAACCGGTCCTTCTCATTCCACTTCCGCTGACATTCATAGGTCGCTACCTTACTCAGCGCCTTCTACTTCTGTACTTT
This sequence comes from Ambystoma mexicanum, assembly GCF_040938575.1. Lineage (NCBI taxonomy): Eukaryota > Metazoa > Chordata > Amphibia > Caudata > Ambystomatidae > Ambystoma > Ambystoma mexicanum. The sequence continues at coordinate 1,242,889,524 of NC_090930.1, read as the reverse complement.
GTGAGAACTCCTCAAAATCCATCCTAACTGCGAATTCTAAACAAAGTCAATGATCGCAATTTTATCCGATCATTTGCAACAAACAAATTAGGGCTGTTAAAACAGAAAGCACCGTTGACTAATACGACACAACACAAGACATTAGGTCAACCTTTACCTCAAGGAAGTTTAAAAGAAGTCCCACAGGCAAACGCAATGGGTATTCCAGTTATGGAATCTGTATTATTGACTCCCAAGCTAATGAATTGTATGTCGGATCGACTTCCCCCTCAAACCCCGCAAGAAGTTTTCACTAACAATATTGTCGAGGTTGGCAACGCCTTGCCGTTGCTGACTTTAGACAAATACCCTGATTCAAACACTGCCAATGCCTCTGCTACAAAACCTGCTGAAGTTCTACCATTCTTTCATCCTGACAATTTTATTCATCGAACTGAGGTCACCATGGACACTCCTAACATTTTGGTATGGACAAGCGCTCCAAAGAAAAATGGCCCACAAAGAATACATTGTTCTTTTTTATTTTACACATTCAGATATAGTCCCCAACCCTGAACCTTGCACTCAGAAGACATTGAGTGGATTAAGCTGTCGAATCACAATTATCGTATGATATGTGGCCCCCACTCGCACATCATCACTAAACTACTGTGGGAACACAGAGCGGATTTCGGACTGCAAGGATTATCTCTTTGTCTATTCCAATCCACGGAAAAAGCAAATTAATTCTTAGATGTGCAACTTCCTGTAATGGTTCCCACTAGCAAAAGTCTGTGCGTTAAACAAGATGGCTCCCACTCCAACGTTGATGTTATAGCCCAGTTGACTTCATTGGTTGGGACTGCTATAAATATAACTTGCCTCGCACCATTGTTATCCACAATCTCTGAACTGAAAAAATCCAATAACCAAGCGTAGCCTTAAACCACTTAAAATTGTATCATGGAATTTCTGTGGCTTCGCAAATTTAAACTCATGGTTCAGTTATCTTCCTAGTGATGAGAAACCCATAATACTTATTGTCCAAGAAACTAAGAAGAGCAAGCCCTTTGGTGTAGATGGCTTTACCACTTGTCCGGTAGACTTTCAGGTGGATTGGCGGTTCTAGTAAACAACATAGTCAAAGCTCAATCCACATTGATCTCATGTATTAATGAAATAATGGTAGTTGAATATTTTCAGTCCAACAATCCCTCGATAACTATTTTAATCATATGTATTTACAGGAATCATGCCAAAACGACGCTCAATGATTTTTTTAAACCGATTGGATGCTGTCTTGGAAGAGGCCTTTCTCAAAATATCCAGATTATTATATCGTACTTGGAGGAGACTTTAATTCCATGTGTCTTAATCTAACCTTATTACAACACCCACCTACCTCTCTTAGTTGACGTTCAACTTTATTTCGGAGAGTTAAACTTTGGGTGCAATATTTAGACGACTAGAATTTACATATGGTGAACTTCCAGCATGGTTGCCATACAGGCACCTGGAAAAGGGGCCTGGTATCTTCATACATTTATTATTTCTTTGTTGTATCTACCATGCTTACGTTAAGTGATCATTTCCCTATTTATCTATGAGTCAATTTGAAAATGCAACTACTCTCTACTGACTCAGCTTTGGCTATGGTTCAGACAGACCAACTGCAAACCTCAGTTCATTGGCACCCTAGGTTGTGCAGAAAACTAATTTATCTCATTAACATGCACTCTTGGCACGTCTCCGAACGCAATCAATTGCAAAACAACACACTTCAAAGAGAGAGCTGGAACAACTCTGTTATTAAATTACATCTACATGAACTTACGATTAGAGTCAAGAGACTAACCAAGACTCACCTGCATCCCCACAATGTGGCAATTGCACAGCTTAAAGGCGTTAAGAATCGTAGTCTTAGATCATTACTCAACTTGAAACTGAGTTACTCAAAGTATAAAGAGAATAAACATTGCATTTGTCAGAGTTATAGAAATCATATGAAACAAATTAAACACCAGCTTCATCTCGAAGAGAATCAGAGAATGATGACCCTGCTATGTAAAAGGGACAACCGCAGTATATGGGCTGTATTATGAGGTAACTCGTACATTGAACACTGTAACTTATGTTATATGTTATAAAAATGTGTAGAGCGCACATACGCCCGAAGGCACCCTGGCGCTAGGAAATGTGAACAGAGAACCTAACAACCAATTTTAAAACACAAATGTCTTTAGCAAGAAACGAAAGGCGAGGTGGTCACTGGTCTTGCGCAGTGGCAGAGAAAGGGCTTTCCATGCCTTAGCGGCAGCAACTGAGAAGGCACGTCCACCAGTGCGCATCAATCTGAAGCAGGGAACTACAACAAGAAATGCAGATTCAGAGCGGAGGCACCGAGTTGGAGAATAGTGAGGGAAGTTATCCTGGATGTATTCAGGTCCCATGCCGTGAAAGGCACAGTACACCATACACAAGGACTTAAACAAAATCCGCTTTTCCACCGAGAACTATTGCAGCTGCCTCAATAATGTAGTCATGTTGGTGCCAAAAGAGGGCCATAAGATAGCTCTAGCAGCAGCATTCTGCCACAGTTGAAGGCGGTTAACCAGATAGCGTGGCTGAGCTAGTTACAACAAGTTGCAGTAGTCAAAGCCACTCATAACAAACGTGGCAATCACCGGGGCTTGGCATTTTGCAAGCACAAATGGAAGGACTTTCCTGAGCATGCAAAGTTTAAAATGGCCGCTCTTACACACTGCCGCAACCTGCCCATCTATCGTAAGAGGAAGAAATAATAACCCCCATATTCTTCACTGATAAAACAGGTACCGGAAGAGGGCCAAGAGTGGCGGGCCAGCAGACATTGGTCCAGAAAAGAAGAGGTGAGGTAGTACCCACCACCATTACCTCGGTCTTACTGCCATTAACCTTCGACCAGTTGGAGGTCATCCCTTCCCCTACATCCTGAAAAAAACACCTAAACCGACTGGCCGTATCACACTGATTTAAATCAAGACAGTCCAAGATTTGTGCGTCGTTGGCATAGGAATAATAGCAGAAACCATGGAACAGAATGAGAGACAGAAGGTGCCTAATATAAAGATTAAAAAAGATTGGGGAAAGAGCAGATCCCTGCAGAACACCACAGGAGAGTGGAACCAAAGTAGAAAGAAAAGGCGGGAGGAAACCGATTGAGAGCGGTCGGCCAGAAAGGAAATGAACCAGTCAAGTACCTTACCAGACAGCCCGGCAGTAGCCAGCCTGGAGACCAGGGTAGGATGGTCAACTGTGTCGAACACGGCTGACAGATCTAACAGAAGAACCGCGCTGACACCACCCTGATCCATTAGATGAGCCAGGTCATCCAGCACCGAGTTAAGGACAGATTCAGTTCCCCTGCCAGGTTGAAAACCAGATTAAAAAGAATCAAAATAAAAGGAGGATTCAAGAAACGTAGACAACAAAGAAGGAGAACAGGGCTTCCAACAGTTTCATGCGGAAGGGCAGTAATGATACGGGACAGTAATTGGCCAACCCCTCGGGATCTAGTGAAGGTTTTTAATAGCGGGATCACAAGTGCATGTTTGAGTGTGGAGGGAACCACTCCATCCATACGAGAGGCATTAACCGCTACAGTGATATGTAAGATGATGACCCTCAAATTTCCCTTCAATAGAGACTAACAGAACTAACCTCTTCCATTCCTTCAAACCATTGGGAATCCTACATTATTGCTAAATTTCACTTACCTCTGCAATATCAATTATGTGACTCAGAGATATTGTACTCATCAAATATAGAGCAAATTTCATTCTCATTGGAGGACATACTATGGGCTATTGGGTGGTTAAAAACTTAAAAAGCAGCAAGTCAGGACAGAATTCCCTCCTGTATCCTAAAATCAGGTCCACATTTTCGGGCATCAATGCTATTCAGCAAATTCGACTATATTCTTCGATCTAACAATATTCCTTCTTCATGGCAAAATGCCATAATCATTCCAGTTTACAAGAAGGGTGATTCGCACTATCCTGACAATTTTCTACCAATAACCCTCATGGATGCGTCAGCAAAGGTTTTTGATATCTTACTTCTTAAACACCTTGAAAGCTTCATTCTTGAACACCACATTTACTCGAAGTATCAAGTGGGATTTTGCAAAGCAATGGGCAATTCTCTCAATGCCACCATTGTAGCCAATGTGCTGTCAAAGTCAAAATCTACTAATTCAGGCCACATCTATATGTCAGCTCTAGGTTGGTCTTCTACATTTGATTCCGTAATTAGAGTAATACTATGTTTTCCCCATCGTCTTGTGCAGCTCGTGACAATTGTTCAGACCAATACTACATTTCAAGTACGTGTTAAATAAAGGCGGTGCTCTTACTCCTCCAATTATAACTGCTACAGGAGTAAAGCAGGGGTGTAATCTCGCTGCTACATTGATCAATCTCTATATATGTGACATGGACGATCTGTGGATTTATCCTTCAATGTATCCAGCGAGATTGGGTAAATTGCATTTACATTGGATGTGTTTTGCAAATGACATCCTTTTTGGTAGGACCCCCTATGGTCTTCAGCTCACGTTAAATGAATTCTCTTAAGTATGCTGATAGATAGACATAATTTGCAGGCCAACTCACTGAAGTCCAAGATCTTCATTTTTACTAACACAAAGAGGATGAAGTCATATCAATGGAATATATCTGGATCAATAATCCAGAGTGTGAACTATTTACATTATTTGGTATACTCCATTTCTGACTCAAACTCGATTAAATCATGGTCCGTTGGACTAAAAACAAAAGTTTCCCCTTTGCTATCACAAATGAGAATTGTGATTGATTGAACTCAATTATACAGCATGAATTAGGGTTCTTTTCTTTGAGATTTGAGCGGCAAAAACTAACTAACTATGACAAAATGTTTGACCCCCCCTCGCAACTCCCTTTATCAAGATCTTAATGGGTTTTTGTTAGACAGTAATCCTTCATCATTTGCCTTATTTGAAGCTCAAATGAAATATATTCTACAAACATAAATGCTACAGTTGAAGACCTCGCTCAAGGCCTACCTAGTGTTAAAATCAAACTTTATGAAATTGATTGAACGAAAACCATTGAAACCAACAATACTTATAACACTTGTGTTGAATATGCATCATTCCCCAGAAAAAAGAGCCTTACAATCTTCCTATATATTGAAGTTTCCCTGCGAAAAAGCAAGAAGAACCTATATATGGTTCAAATTAAATCAATTTGCTTCTCTTGAACATTCACAACACTGGCACAATCTATCTCCTTCGAGTGTAAATGACACATGACGATTTTGTTTATATACAGAGCAGCAAGAAATTTGAAAACACTTAGTAATACATTGTTCTTATTTCGAACAGGGCAGACTCAAACTTTTGGGCACGTACTACCCGCAGGCTACTCTATCAGCGCAACAATCCTTTTGGGAAAGATGCATAAGGGGAGAAAGCACCTATTATATAGGAGGTATTGCAAGTCATGAAAAGCTGACTCAGTGTAGTAGTAACTTAAAGGGTGATTCTCTTTGTAATTAAGCAGTAGTGGTAAAAATTGTTTTCCCACTTCGTAAAAAACAGTTTTAGGCAGAGCAAAATGTATTGAGAATCTTAAATCTTGATGAGACATTAACAGTACCTCTTAATGGCACTTGAATGGTTTCTTTTACACAAAATTAGGACGTTTACATTTCCTGGATGGTTTACGTTATGTTAAGAGAATTTCAATGGTTTCTCTTAAATGCGTCTTCTTTTGATTTACTTTGCACACATGTATACTTGATATTGTTTTATGAATTGTAAATAGTTTTAATCTTCTTTTTGTATTTTAATGTGATTTTGATAAGAATTTGTAAAGGTTTGTTGTGAAAACCACATACAAAAAAAGAAGACCTTTTGCGGACATTAGATACTTAATTGTATTAAAATGGACAAATAGGTGGGGGCAATAACAGAAGAAATTGGAAGCATACAAGATAAGATGGACTCCTTGACAGCAGGGCCCAGAACATTGCCTGTGCATACTAGGCCAAACCTCCCAAACAAAGCCCCGACTAAGAGCGTGCCAGCTCTTGTAAAACGATTAGTTTCACAAAGGCCAAAAGGTAAAATAATGGGAGAGAATATTGAAAAATCCGGTTTTAACCTATGTCCCGTGCCTGTAGTCCCATTGGTGGTGGACGGCAGTCTGAGGGCACACCACCCCGATGGCAGAGTTCCCCCATTGACTAGTCCTAATGCACAACCCTTTTTGTGGCCCTTTAGTAATTCCAATAAACAGGCTTTCATGTCTGGCCCAGGTATGGCTAGATACTGGCCCTCGATTGTAATGGCTAATGTCCCAAAGCTTACTATGGGCTCATTCAAAGATGAAGAAGCATTAAAAACAAAATGTATTTACTGGATCCGACACGTTAAAGGTTGCCTTTCAATCATATGGGATGACATCCAGTATTGTGCTAGAGGCTCAATACCAAGCACCGCCTGTGATTATATTCACTTTTTGTTGCTGTCCCGGTCTCTGGTGGAGGGTTTATTATTAGGTATTGAGCATAGGGTTTACCGAAATGGAAGCTCTAGAATGCTGTTGAGATACCCAGATGTCTCCAGAGCCCTAAAGGCATATGAATTACAGACTAGTTGCAGGAGCCAGTTTGTGCAACCAGCGGGATGGCAGGATGAACCCCAGGGAAAAGTTTCCCTCGTCACTACCATTATTGATAGTAATGGCCCGATTGTGTAGATTTGGAGGAAGTGGATTAGCAAAGAGGGCCTTATGCCAAAAGAAGTTATGCTGATTTCCTGAAATGTAGCAGGAATCAGAAGACTGTTGGTCAACTCTGACTGATCCAACTATGTTTGCACCTTTTGTCTTACATACTCTGGCCTGCTGACCTCCGTTACTATTTTCTGTACACCCTATGGTTATATCCACTGTTAAGCCTTAGCAGCACTGTAACCTCTGTAATGTATGTTTATAGAAACACTGTTAGTATTCTCTTAATGTAATTTTTATGTCTGTATATATGCACTATTGTAACTTTGTACAAATCGCGCCCTGATGCCTCTGGGCCCGATGGCTTGCGCGTTATAAATAAAACAAATACAAATATTGTTACAGGAAACATGGGCCATAGACACTCCACTCCTCCACCAGATGTGTGCTATCCCTCCACCAGATGTTTGCTATCCCAGCTACCAAAGGTCCTAGGGGGTGCCCTAGTGGAAGCCTTTTGATATTGATTGATATTACGTGGGCTGGAGGACAGAACAGAGCCCCACTGGCTCGGCAGACCTGTTGGCACTTTTGATTAGGACAAACTCTAATGACTTGACTTATTTATATAACATCTACTATAGACCGTCTACGACACTCGGTCGATCTACATTGTTCTCCCTCGAAGAGCATATATCCAACAGATCACTATCAAAGCTGTCAAGTTATTGTTGTAGGGGATATCAATCTCCAATTTGAACCGTTCGAGGAGTTAGTGAACATATGGGATGACCAAGACCAAGCAGGGAAAATCCCAGATTTGATAGCTGCTGCACCAAAAAGGTTGCACTGCCTGGCCCTGGAGACTTGCTGTATGCTGACCAATCTAAATCTGAGAGTGTCTAACAGGTGTTTTAGTTAAGACCAACCTGTGAACCTGACCTTTTGGGGTCTCACAGGGAACTTGCATATTGATTACATCTTTGCTTCATGTTGGGATTGGTCGAGGATTAAAGACTTCTTAGTAGATGAAAGAATGGAAAGTGATCATCTCCAATTAACTTTGATAATAAGGGGGAAGGAAACAACCAAGGGACCAGTGGTGCCAACATACACCCCACCCAGTGTTAGTATGCAGTCATGCCAGGAGAATGAGTAGGTGTCCCAATTCCACGAAGGTCAAAATTAAACCCAACCTTTATAACTCCATCCCAGCAAACCTGGAAGCAATATCCGAGGTTAAATCCAATGCCGAAGAGATCCTGGCAGAACCTAAGCACCTAACAACAAACCTAATAATCCCGCATATCTCAGCTCAAGTAAAAGATATAAAAACACAAACATTGGAAAAAACAGGATGCTATGAGAGCTAATGTCACCAGGCAAATGCGGAAATCCTAAATTACATAAAATCGAGTGGGACGTTTGATCGGCATAGTATCGATCAACATATAAAAACCTGTTATTATTTTATTCGGGAGGAATGGTATGCCCTCCATGTTATCCAAAAATCAGGGGATCACTCACTGTTCTAGAAATTGGCTTTGTTTAACAAAGGGAGGGGTGGGAAACTTGGTGGTTGCTGCATTTTGCAATCTCCATCGGATGGCAAACTTCTTTTGAATCAGTTTGCAGAGAAACACTGTGGCAGATATTAAATAAGCGGAAAGTCTCTGGTGTACTGATCAATATAATTTGCAAGCATACGTTATGGGCTAGGAGGAGAGCTTACCCGTGCTTTTGATGTTGAAAAGGTGATTTGGCAAGGCTGCACTGCACCCTCCCTCCTTTTCAACATCTATATACAAGAAATTATAGATCAACTTCTGCGAGAGTGCCAAGATTGCCTTAAAATAGAAGCAAAGAAATAACCAGTCCTATGTTACTCTGACAATGCAGTCCTTATTTCCACATCACCCAAAGGACTGAGGAAGACACTCGTTTTTCTGAAAAATGCAGGGAGCTTGACCTTAGTCTGAATACTGATAAAACGAATGTGATGGTCTTTAGCCCTAAATCTATCAAACATAACATTCTGAAGATTGAAGTAGAGGGTTTAGTCCTTGACCAGGTCAACTATTATATTTGGGGCTTAGATTTGAAGAAAATGGTAGTTGGGATTCCCAAATTACAAAACTGCCATCCTAGAAAACGTAAGTGGAGCAATCTTGGCGTTCCATGCAAAACACGGAAGAGGTGCAGTTTCCAGAAGCAAGCCATTCTTGCTGCAATTTATGGCTCCAAATTATGGGAGTATAGTAATATCCAGAAGCTAGGCACATACAAACACACATTTCTGAAGAAATTGTTGCTGTTCCCGGTAAATTCCCCTTTAGCACTAATTATGGGGTATAGTAATATCCAGAAGCTATGCACGTACAAACAAACATTTCTGAAGAAATTGTTGCTGCTCCCAGTAAATTCCCTTATAGCACTGGTCTTCTTGGAGCTGGGTTGCACCCTGGTTGCCGACCAGATCCATGCAAGACCCTGCATTATTTTGGCTAGGTTATGGAAACAACAGGATTTGGTAGATTATCTAAATGCAGCACTTCATCTGCTATCTATGTTGGGAGGAAGGAGTTTAAATGGGCATCCCACATCAGGTCCGATTATCAGGACCTTGATTTCACCTAAGTGTGGACACACCCTCCATCTTTGGGTTCACTCTTGATCGATAACATGAAGAAAAGCGTTAAGCAGAGTAACAATTGCCTTTTGGTTCATGCCACAATCTTGAAGATGGGACCTGATTATCTTGACTAGAGGCATCAACCAGGGTACAAACTTATATGTATGTGATCTGCCCTCCTTATGAAAAGGCCACGTATCTGCGATTCCAAATGGGGAGTCTCCGGGTGACCTCCTTCACCCAAAACTGGCTACCAACCAACACAAGCAAATGCACCCTAAGGTGATGAGGGCAATTAGACAGTCACGCATTTTTTGTTGCTCTGTAGCGGGTCTCTGAAGCGGAGGAAAATGTATTTGAAGCCGCTATTGAGAGAAGCAGGGGTGAGTTATTTGGACTATGCCATGAAACCCCTGGGTCAGGGTAAATATTTGCAGGAAGTTAGATTAACGGCTCATTACATACAAAGGGCATTGTTACTTAGGGCAAAAGTTAAAGAATTACAGAGAAGCCCAGAACCAGACATTTGTTAATGGTAGATGGGGCTGAGAGCTGTAGACTCTCCTCATCCTGCTATTTTAGTATAAAACCTTTATTATAATAAATATAATATTGTAACAATAATTGTTCTTTTGTTATGCTGGATTTTAATGCTTTGTCTGGACATGTTAATTCTGATATCCTGATTTTATCATCTTTTATCATGGCTTTTTTTTATACTTCATTGTCTATTTACTATTGTACACTTTCATGGTTTATTAACCTAAAATAAAGTGTATGGTGCTATTTCTTTGTGGAAACCATGCCTTGTTTTCTTAGTCTTGAGTTATTTACCTGTCTACTCCTTGTCGGTTCTTCGTCTCCTGGACCCGGATTCCCGGCTTTCGTATTCCTTGTTTTTTCCCCTCTCCTCCACTCGTTCAACAGTCGGGATTCTGCATAACACTAACTTTAGGGGTATTACCTGGAATCATCACTGTCTATTCGTCAGCCTGTACTCACATGCTCCATCAATACAAAGAGCTGCTCAAAATACGTGGCAATTCAAGCACAGGTTCTTTCCTCCTCTTGGGAGGTTTTCTCTCCTGGGACCTGGCTTTCTGCTCTGGTGGTTATCTGGCCTGGGAAGCATCCTAGACAGGCAGGGTAGAGTCCGGAGAGTGACACACATATCTACACGACACCCATATCAAACAAAGGACCCGCCACTGATCCCCTGCAAGCAAGTCCTCTCTAAAGAAATTTCAGGTGAGCTCAACTGTTGAACCTGATACAACATCCCAAACGAGGAAAGAGGTTCAGGCTGCATACATTTTATTAACTTAAGAGCTGGTCATTTTAGTGACACTTTTTTGCCATTTGGTTCAGCCTTTCTGCACGCCAGTTAATTGTAGTTACTTTTGACACACTTTAGAGAGCATTATACAGTGCAATGAAGAGCAGAAACAATATTCATTATAGTAAGAGTTTGGGTCCATGACATTTTTTTCTAACGTCTTTGCCGCCAGCATTAGTGCATTAAGTTGGGGATTGTTTTTATTTAGGAGAACTCAATATGTTTTTTTTTATTATTGAGGAAAGCTTTTTGTAGTTAATGGAACGGTGGCTGAGGTGCCACACAGTACAAACAGTCGGAAAGGTAGATGTTGATTTTTTAGTAGCTACCTGCACGTTAGACAGTCTTGCCATTTTGAACTAGGCCCACAGTTTGCAAATCTCTTCAGTAAAGAAGCTCTAGGCCGCATTATTAAGCTTCTGTCCGGTTCATGAATTAGATTGTATTCTTGCATCCCCCTAAAGAGTGTTCTGACAGCCAAGGTCCTTGAAGGAAGGGGGAAGCACTGTGCAGAGAGCACTTGATGGTGCAAGGACGGGCAGTCCAAAGGAGCTGTTTACAGAATGCATTAGGTTAGTTTGTTCCTGATGATATTGGTGCAGCAGTTGTGAACGGCAGATCTGGTGATAACAAGACAAGGTGTTGAGATACTGCCAAAATACCAAATCGAGATGTGGTTATATTGCCCCCATTGCAAAGAGACAAGATCATTGGAACTGCAGACGTCAGGCTGAATAGAGCAAATGTATCTGAGAAACGATTCTCCAAGAGCAGTGCCTCGGGTGCATTTTTTATAAAGCCACCTGTTTCCCAGAAGAGATACTGAAGGATGTGTGCTAGTAAAGCAACATGTTTCAAGATGGTAGTCACAAGAGGTGCTGCCAAGTGTGCAGCTGAAAGGTCAGAGAGCTTTTTGAAGTTGCCAAGTTATCTGGTTGCATGAGAAAGTAGTATTGTGCCCAATCGCTCCATGATTGTCCTCTTAGGGGGCATGCTCATCACAAGCTAGCAAACGTTTTGACCAAATAGGTTTCTTAAAACATATGTAGAAAACAAAATCACAATGAGGAGGATGCCTTTTCAAAAGCAATACATAAACACTGTCCAAATAAACAAGAGAGTTTGAACTAAGGGGTAAAAATAGTAATAGCATTATTACAGTAACATTTAAAAAAATTGATGATCATTGTTTCAGATTATCACACACACAGCCACCAGAACTGGATAGTGTTTAGGAGAGCGCCCTCTGTAATTTTACAGAAAGGTGTCCATGTGCTTTGTGGACAAACCTTCCATGTGCGGTTTTGGAGAGCATTCAAATTTGACTGCTGCCTGAACTTTCAACAGGTTTGCTCCTGGATCTTTTGTATAAAATGGCCTTTTGGGGAGAGAGGAAGAGTGCGGTGGAGCAGTGGTTAGTCACACCTGACTCTACGAACGAGGATGACAGAGGTTGGTTATGGCTGAATATAGTAGGCAAACCATAAACTAAGAGTAGGATGCTTCAAAGGATAGAAACAACCACGCATGGCCACTGAATATTGTTAAAAGAAATATGACAATAGTGAAACATAAATAAAGTCTGTAGCCTGCTTTGGACCATATAATCACTCTTTTTGAGGAAACATTTGGCCTAAAAGTAATAGATGTTTTATTTTAGAACATTGCTTGAAATATCTGATAGTATAGCAATTACAAGATTTATATAATAATAGGTTGGGAGTACCGGATTGCTGTGAATTGGTTTAAAGAGCTATATGAATTTAATAAACATAAACATAATGTATAGTTCCTAGCGCTGCTTGTTTCCAAGGCTTGTGTACCAACAGTTGTTTTTCCAATGGTCTAGAATGAGGCTTGCCTCATTGAATAGACTACTTTATGAACATGTCATCCATGTGCTTTGTCAAAAGAGTATGCATATGAAACCATGTGGTACTCTAGTTTATGACAATAAACCACCTATAGTACAGTTATTGGGTTGTACAGTGCCTTTTTCAGAGAGGAAGAGGGTGGTGGGGATTGGTATGTGTTGCTGTGTGAGAGTTGGATTATTTAACTTCTTTTGTTAGTAGGTCTTTCAGGTGCCCTTAAACAAAACATTGCATGTGGAGCATTTAATATATTTTAATTAGATATAGAAATAAAGCATATTTATAAGGAATTATAGCTTTAGATGTCTGCAACTGTTCACTGGGGCATTTTACTCTAATATTTAGGTAGGCCATTGCGGACCCTTGAAAGAAAACATTACATATTGCGTTTTTAATATATTATAGGCAAGAACTTGAATAGTGTGTTTTAGGCAGTGCACAACCAAATTCCTTTTTTAGTACTTGTTGTAAACGCAATTTAAAATTAATCTTTTGTTTTTTTTTATTGTAGATCTGGATTAATTAAAACATGTATACAACAATTAGATCAATGACAAACAATAGCTAAATTGCAATTTCATTGAAAATTTGTTAAAACAAACTCAATACATAAAACGTTCATTAATAAGGTGGTTAAAAACTATTCACTGTCCAGAGTCATCATAATTTTCATTTTACGACCTTCAATTTCCAAAAGGCAAAGTTTATCTCCACAAGTTATATATTTAATTAAAAAAGTGAATAAGTCAAGGAGTATACAAAGTCGATTTCCCATTAACAACTAGAGCCAATGTTCAATAATGTAATCTACAGCAAATTTGCTAAAAAAATTGATAAGACAAATAATATTTCAAATGAGGTGTTTCCAAGTCTGTAAATCTACTACATTTGAGCGTTAAATCCTCCATTGTCCGTTAAGAGATGTTTTTAAACACTGCACCATGTTGTGAGGTTTGTATGAACTAAAGCTAAGCAATAGATCATTAAGTGAAAGAAATAAGTAATTTCGTTTTTAAACAAACTCATCTGAAAGACCCCATTTCAACACTTGGCTCATTTTAGGTCAAACGCTTACAGGCTTACAAAATATAATTACAACACAACCATTTATTTATTATTAGACTTTTAAGGAAACCCACGTTTTTTTCTCTTTCAAAACTCACAACAAAAATATAACCACAGTGGTCTACTTGATTTTACATAATAGGTGAAACATCAACAAAACTTAATACCAAGAATTCCTCTGCCACAATAAATAAATAATAGGCCAGTTGCATTATCTGTTGGAAGAATATATTTTCCTTTTTATCAATGAGGACTTTTAAGATCTCTTATTGGGTATTTCTGGGTCTGACGCCAGCGTTGATACATGTTTTCATTCTGCTGGATTTATGAATGTATTGTTTGCTTTTGCCAACTTAATTGTCTACACTTACAGGATACCTTCCATTTAGTAATTAGTTACACTTGCAAATCCTGGAAAATTAGAGCATTGATCACAGTGCCATGTCACATACACTAAATCATCTGTGTAAGTATTTGTTGTGGGTACAGGGGGTGGTGTTCCATGTTTTAAGCCTATTGGTTAACAAATGTCAAACGATCTATCTCAATTTTGAGATACAATTTCTAAAATGCATCTCTCTTCATACTGGTAGACATTAACATCAAAGCTTTCACTTTGACATCACATTCAGGAGCATATTCATGTTCCTTAGCTTCACAATCGAAGACAAAATCATTATTGGGTTATAAAAAATAATGTTCACATCTGTAAAATCCAACCTTAGTTTTCTGATTTTAAAGTTTATCAGAGCTATAGTTGTATTGTAGGCTTTCCCAAGATAACTTAACTCACCTATTTCATCCAAGCTGCATTTGCAAAAGATCTGCTTTGAAAGGGATCTGTAGGACAACAATGACTGCCCATCTGTGAATCCAACATTTCTATCATTGCTTTGTATGGAGAGTAAGTATCAGTCTCCCTTATGGCTCCATGACATGCAGAGGAGGTGATATGAATGAATTATGAGGATAACCAACCACGTCTGACAGCTGGGACTCAAAGAAGGCCTAGAGTTTAAATGCCCGCTTCTCTGGAGGCCGACCTGCATATTGACTGGAGATCCATGACCACACACTATTTTTTTGCATATATCGTTAAGATGTGAAAGGAGTAGCAGAGTAACAGTGAGATCACAGGTCAAAAAACATTCTTTAAATGAGCATTGGGACTAACACAGATTGTCTTTTCTCTACACATGCACAGGTACAAACACACATAGCAAAAAACTATTACAACTATAGGTTTATTTTCACCATTCTGATTGAAAGCCTACAATTACCAGCATGCAAAGTAATGCTAACCAAAATAAATCTAATGAAACACAGCGAGACTGAAATGATCACAGCCCCAGCTTGGTTTTACATGGCTTGCAGATTCAGGGCTCACAAAATCTACTAGCCCACTAGCCTTGGTGAGTAGTTTTTATGCAGGGCAAGTACCATTTGCATGATACTCTACCTTACTGTGGAGCATGGGGAGGTTAGCAACTTCATTTACTGCAAACATACTTTGTTTGCAGTAAATGACAAATACAGGTTTCGCTGTGCAAGCTCAACAGCATTGCAGCAAACATGAAGTGTGCTTATGGCGACATGCACCATTTTACAAAAAGCAGTGGTAAATATTTTGTCACCAGTCACCTTGACAAGTGCATTTCTCTTAGGTCGAACTCGCCCTGCAGGTCTAGTGGGATTTTTGAGAATTTTCAAGGACTGGCTTCACTTTCTAACCAGCTATCATTAACACCTCTTGGTGACAATGGCCACAACAGACATTTCCCCATTTACTTTTATTATTGATAGTTAACATCTTGTGGGGACACTGCCTTAGCCCTTTAAGCCCAGGTGTAGCCCCTTCTCTCTCTGTGCACACATCTTTGACTGGTTGCTTTTATGAAAGAGGAGAGGGAGGGGTCAGGGAAAGAAGCCCAGGGACGTCCGACATCAAAATAAATGCACAGTGCTTATTTTGGTTAGACTTGGGAGAGCCAGGGAATTAAAGGATAGGAAAGAATCTGGGGGCCTGGACTGGCTCTTAAGGCAAAACACCAGCTAAGGTAGGGAAAAAAAGGCTGCACAGAATGGAGGAGGGGGCTGTGTCAGTGGTTAGGCATTTAAACTGGTTAAAAGTATATTTGCCGACCGAATAGGCTTAAAGGGGCAAGAAAAGGGTATAGATGGAACTGAAGCAAGAAACGGAGTACAAGGGGCAAGATAAGGGGCAAAGGGGGATAAAGGAGGCTAGAAAGGGGCTAAAAGAGGCAGAGGCAAGGAAAGGCGCTAAATGGCATTAGGGTAAGAAAAGTCGCAAAAGGTGGCAAGCAAAGGGGATAAGGGGACTCGGGCAAGAAAAGAGGCTAAACAAGACTCTGGGCAAGAAAAGAGGCTGAAGGGTGCATGGGCAAGAAGAGGGTCTGGGGACGAAGAGTAAGAACACACTGGTGTTTTGGGGGTGAAGCCCTGGGCAAGGGGAGCAATCACCAGAGGAGCATAAAGTTGCTAGGCACTGCCTACAACCCTTTGTGCTAACTTACCTATGAAAACGCTGCCATTGAAGCAAAGATCTGGCCGGGATGCACGCATGTCCTGTCCTATCCAATCAATGTGTGGCTGGGGCAGGACAGGATGCAAGGTAGCCCTCATTTATTTTGTTAATCATTTTTTCCCCTAAGGCAGCCAGTTGAGCTTGTGGCCGGTCCTCGCTTTGGGTAAGCACTGACCCCGGTGGAGCTTGTGACCGGCCCTCGCTTTGGGCAAGCACTGACCCAGAGAGGTGGTAGGCCAGACCTGGGCCGGCCCAAGCCTTGTCTGGATCTCTCAGCTCTAAGCTACCAGTGGCTCGCAATCTACTTGTTGGAAACCCTGAGGACACAGTATTAGTCTTGTGAAACCTTTTGAAGTGTGTTGTGTGTGTATGCACAATACAGTAACATGCACTGAGTTAATCATGAGAGTTGGAAAGGTATGGAGTGAGTCTTTCTGCTACACAATACTTCTTCATACTTATGTTTGTTCTACAACATTTTTGCAATTGTGGCGTGTGTTGCCTGTGGTCACTGGGTAAAATATGAATGTAATGCTGTGGTTAACACTTTGTGTCAATATAATGCACTTGTTTGTGTTTGTGTGGTGAGACCTTTTAGAAAGGAGAACACACTGGGGGTGTCGGTTTAATGTTTAGAAATCATAATGTGATCTAAGGTATTATTCTGTATCATCTTACATTATTTACAAACAAAAAGAAAAGAAGTATTTTCAGAACCCACACAACAATCTCAGGCGCAGAGAACCTGACAAGTTCCGATTTAGGTATGAGGCCACGCAGTTAGCCACCAAATGGGGCTTGTATGATTAAGAGCCTTGCACCGTTGATTGGTGAGTCACACGCCTGAGTGTGTTGAGCAGCACGTAGTGATGAGATGTATTTAAGGCATATGTGTGGTGCATGTAAACACAACGCAATGCATTTAAACAGTATATTTGGATTCTTTACATTTTGTCCAATTCAAATGAACCAATGTACAGCATCACTGTGACTAATGGGACAAGCGAATGGCAAAGAAACCAGCTCAGTATATATTTTTAGACAATGCACTTGGCATCACTTTCTACACAACATGCAAAGACACTCATGTATCAGTGAATAATCAACTGATTGCAAGTAAGAGATGACAGGCTCACATTGCTTTTCATGTCAATTCTTATGTGAAGCAGTAATCTGATAAAATCATTGGTGCTTCTATAGCTGACTAAGCTACCATGTCAGCTTATGTTACATGTACAAAGTACATCCCATGACTTTAGACCTCATCATGGACCAATACACTTATTTTTTACATGTGCACAAAAGGAATTGCAAAAGATAGTAAGGGTTGTGGATAGGCATCTGCTTTGTATGTGTGCTCTGTATGTAATCATTCTGCTAATTTAGTGAATGAATACTGTGAACATTCATTTTTATGGCAAATGAGTAACCATAGGCATTCACTACAGATAACCCAGATCATTTCATGTGTTCCTATATCTGCATCTTCTTATCTCACAGCACAGTTTCTACCAGTGACCTATTGTTGTTCATATACGTGTCTTGGTGATGTGCACAGGCAGTGTTATGAATTAAGATGCTGCTTGTCATTCACTTGAAACCATTATTTGACTGTTATTGTTACACAATTAACTAAGTAACTTGGTTGAATATTTATTTGCTAATGATGACAGCAAGGCATGTGTGCTTTATGTTGAGAGTTTATTGAGATACACTTACGGCTGTGCACTGTATGACCTTTCATTCAGTTTGCTTACATTGTCATGCTGTGTTATTTCTTTGTTGGCACAGCAGAGGGGGCTTTAGGGCAATCTAACTATATGAGGCATCAGAACAGGAAAAGAGTAAAAGATAAAACATCACACTATAGAGAGTACCTCAGCTACAAACAATTAACTGAATAAAGAATAAAGTGTATTGTAATCAATGTTAACAATATTAAGGTAAGGAGGCTACACCATAAAGGAGGTCAGCATGTGGCCTTTTCAAGCTGATGAGTCTCATATTGTAACGGATTTAAGCCACAGCAAACTCCAGGCAAGGACTCTTTCCAATGGCAAGGTATGTGGCGCACAATAAAAATGCTTTATCTCTTTATTGATTTTGGATTCTACTTTGAGAAGGCACCCAACCCGTCTCACACCCACCTTAACAAACACCCCGTGTCGCAATGAAACAGGCTGTTGTGTAATAATGAAATATTTATTTATTTTTAAATTCAAATGCAAAAATCAAACAAATCAAATTTAGGGCAGCAATCACCACTGGGGTGATAATATACAGCAACATATTATAATACAATGAATTTAACTTTCTGACATCAGATACATACGTTTTAAACGGAGATCACGTTTTGTCATACTTACAGATGGCACAACTGTTATGCACTCCCCCTACAACACTCCCCCAAACCCAGCTGACTAAATTTTGTGTGGCTGGAAAGGAGTAGCAAGGAGTCAGAAACAAGAGGGGAAAAAAACGGATTTGAAATTCAACCTACCATCCCAGAATGCGAGGCCAAAATGAAAATGAAAACCTTAAAAAAGGAGCACAATGGCACACTCAATGCTCACTAGATACTTAAAGGTCAGTTTACATTTGCGGTAGAAGAAATAGGACGGGAATGTGTGTGGCTGTACTAAAGAAGCAAGGAAGCGTACAAGCTACTGTACAGGGAACTAAAGCAACCTGAACACAGATGTCAAAAATCGACTTTGGGAAGGAAAACAATGCAGCAAAAATCCTACGTGGCAGAATTGCAATTTCTTAGTCTACACAGACTTTAAACAAACAGCTGTGAAATAGGCTAACAATCAAAATCGGAAAGCAGTTCTTATGATGGGGAACAATGGCACATTGCAGATAGGATAATGAAGTGCAAGGATGACTCTTTATGGGGTGACAATAGGGTTTCTCTATAGGAAATGTAAATTGGATTTCTTTTAAGGAAAACAATTACACAGGCAAAATCGGTTTTAATAGTACAATGACAGGTTCTACTGGGACTATATTTGAATGTGTAGATTATTAAAGAAAGACACTGCATGCAAGGGGGTTAATTTGCAATTTTAACCAACTCACGCCGCGCACCTCCTTATAGGCGAATTAATTAATCTCAAAAATTGTACTAAGGCCTTACACAAATAGCTGAAATTATTTGAAAAGAATTACGCTAACACATATATACTAGCACGATTATTCTAAGGACAGGATAAACAGAGGATACTGACAATTTGGGAAGTTACTAGGGTTCCTATGGGATTTTGATAGGATTTGGACAGAATGCAAGGTAACAGTGCAGTGTAGGAAACATGTTGGTACTGGGGAGGGTGATACGTACAAAATGCACTTGAGTTGGGTAATTTGGACTCCTAACCGGGTCTCTGGACAGCGAGGCAAGGATCTGGTCACTGGGCAGCGGCTGGGCTCTCCTTTAGGGAACAGCTGGAGAACAGGGGTCTGGTCACTGTGGACAGTGGGGCATCAGCTGGGCAAATGGTCTGGTTGCTGGGTTCTCCCAAAGGGGTCAGCAGCCTTTCCCCCTTTCTACCTGAATTATGGGGAGGAATCATGTTCTGGATAGGTGGTTCTGAATAGGTGGTCCTGCCTGGATCTGGGTCAGCTACATCTGGACCTGGTTATGGAGACTTGCAGGGTGAATTTTGAATGTTGAATATACCTATGTCTCCTGCCTACCTCTTATATAGTGAGGATGACATCAGAAGATTATTACAATGTGGGCAAAAGTAACCTGGACATACCTCTTGAGTAGGATAGGCCAGGCTATGAATGTTGCCACCTCCCTCCAAGCTGATTGGATTGAAGGAAGTGACCTCCCCTTAGGTGTTATGCATTTTATGACTCCTCTTGTCCACTTATATACAAGTTTATATGTACAATAGTCACCATTATACAAATCAGATAGGCAGATCCCATATTTCACAAGGAATATGCCGGATCAAAAGCGAATTCTGTGCGCTGCTGCTTCACCCTTAGGCACAATTTCACTGTTTATAGGAGAAACAATGCACCTAAAATTCTACAAATGGTTCCATATATGCATACTATCATTTGGCATATTTTCCTCAAATGTCATGTCTGCACCCCTTATGATTCACACTGAAATAAAAATGTTCTGCCATTCCAGTTCACCATGGGCTACAAAGACACACCTAGTCTCATTCGGTGTGTCAATAAATCCCATAGAAACTGTCAAAATATCACATTAGTACTTGTTCAGGGTATTGAAAGAAATGTCTTAAAGTAAAAATAAGTTCTCAAAAGTCTATGAATGGAATTTGTCAATGTATGGACAATCCTTCAAAACTCCACAGCCAACCTGCCCCCTCTGTGTCTGTCTGAACAACAGGGTTACCATAGCGCCCTTTGATCCTAGGCAGTTGAAGCTGAGGAGGGGTGTCAAAGGAATTCACACTTCTTGGTGACAGTTCTAGTTCCCCTCGGTCCATTGTCCCTTGCTGTAGAAATGCCGGCAAATCTGACAAGGTCGCAACATTTTTTGACACTTTGGCCCTTTCATATTTGTGGAGGGGCTTCCTTTCCCATGGGGGCTGGTACCTTTGAAGTGGCTGCTTAGGCAAAACTGGTTCTGCTGTTTTCAAACATTTCCTTTTGTTCCTTTCTTTGAACCCAAGTTTTTTTGTAAATAAATATAATATATATTTAAACCAATATAATACTTTTCCTGTGTGACTAATGGCATACGTTCATATTTAGTTTTCAAAGTGTCATTTCACTGCTTTGCAAAAGCGGTTTTACACATGTGCCTCTTAGCTAATGTTAATTTCACAAAATGCGGTTTCTTGGGCATTCATTTTCTGAAAGGCTTTTAGAGATCAGGTCAATTTCTGAGCACAGAAATATGCTTGCAAATAGTTTTCTTGGTAACTGACACATGGCAAGGGAAAGCATCTTTTCTTGGAAGTTCTTCGCGTGTGTTAGTTTGTTGCAAAATGAACTCTGAGCCGTGCAGATTTGATGCAGATTCTCTGCTCACCATGGACTTGATTTGATGAAAACAACACTGTTCTACAGGGATAGTTTGATTTCATGGCATTCAAATACAATACACAGGCAGGGCTGTGATGAATGGAACACATTATGTGTTGTTTAAAACAAAAAGAGACACCAATGCAATGTCATCGGGAATGCCGGTCATTTTTCTGGTGCAGCCTTGAATTTTTCACTTGCAGAAAGGAAATGCAAGGTAATTCTGCCTTTAAGTTATTTTCTTCAGATTCATGTGGAGAACAACAACATGCAGCCATTCCTGGGGTGGCTGTGTTTAGCTCTCGACCCATATGTGCTCAGCATACAGCACAGCCATTTTTTGGTAGCTGCTGAAATGCAGTTTTGTGATACATGGGATTTCTGTGGGGCTGGTAAATGTACCCCACAAAATATATGAAGGGCTGCCAGGGAAAAAGGCTTTTGAGGTTTACTCCCCTAAGGTGCAAGCGTCTAAATACACAGATATGGAGTTTTGGACTTTGAGAATCCCAATGCCTCTTTGACTTGGTCTTTAACACTCTCTATTGTCATAACTTAATCCATAGATCTTGTGTGTGCAGGGCATTATGATACCTTTGACTGCTTGTAATGAGGGCCAAACATCACGATAAGGCATACGCCGTATCAAGGCAGCAGATGCAGGCATTGCTACAGGCGAGCAGTGGCTCCTAAGGGTGTCATTCATGCTACTGAGGAGCTAACTGGCCATTCAGATCTCAGGGATGGGCAGAGAGGAGCACATGGGTTAAAATGTCACATTGTACAAGCTGTGGGTCATGGTTAGCTGCAGATGCTAGCAATGGACACAGCAAGTTGATGTACATGCAAACGTCTTAAGACAGGAAGACAATACTCATGCACCAGAGTCTGATTAAATCAGTTCAAACTCATTGTTACACTACTCCCAAACTGTTAGAAACACCCAGACAGACTCTGCCTTGAGAACCATCTTCTATCATCCAACTAATGTTTGGGGATGCCATGCATACAAACACACAATATACTCATTGTACAGACTCTACACCACGCCACAAACAAGAATACATCTAGTAACATGAATGTCCATGACCCATGTTGATGCCATGTAGATGTCTATTAAGTAAGATTTTGTTTTGAAATGTGAAATAAAATGAATGTCACTTTAAATATATAAAACTAGTTTGGCTGAACAAATGACATTTCAATATATTGGAAATGACCGGAGCATTGAATTGAAACTGTATATTTCTGTTAATGCTTTGGTTAGCATGTATTCACCCTTTTCCCAGCTATTTCCATCTTACGTGATAACGTTTTTGAAGTCAATGTTGACATTAGTTGTTAAAGGAATTTTAATAGTGTTCTTACTTTACAAACAGATCCACACACTTTTACCAATTTTGCATTATGTTTTGCTTTATTCAGCAACACCCTCCAAAATATGTTATTCAAGGAAACATCACTCAAATCACATTGAATTTGTTTTAAGAGGTTATACATCAGGCCCTTCTGCTTTGCACCTTTTTTTTCAAACTGTGATCTTTTAGACATGGGTTTAAGAGACATTTTATCAAATTAATCAAAGAAAGCATTATGCGGGATTTCCCCATTAAAGCATATACAGAAGCATAATTGCAATCATAGACTAAATTGGCCTATAGACTTAAATATGTGCATTAAAAAAACAAAAATAGAATAATGCAATAGATTACAACTAATGAAAAACATTTAGCAAACTCAGAATAAAAAATTCTGATGAAACAATTCAGTTCAACTTTTTTGCTGAATGTCCCATGTTCTCCCCCAGAAAACTTGATCCCACATGAAAAGTACAAACAACTTCTATAACTATGGTAATGTTCATGGATTGGAACAGCAGTACGAGGTTAAATCTCCTAAATGATCCATATTGTGCACAACATTATAAAAAAGTGCACAACTCTTCTCTCACAAAACTGACAATTCATTCTTTTGAGTTTTTACAAGCCACACATGTGATCAACAGTTACATCTGTAACCTCAGTTACACCCCGTAACCTCAGTTTCGTAAATTTAATTTTGTCTTTGAGGCAACCAATTTACATTATGTATCTCTCTATTCCTAATGTGCTTTTCACTACCACATAGGAATGTAACAATCTACTAGGTGCTGCAAATATAGAAGTATTCATAAGATACCACCCATACTTAACTGTGGATTTAGTTTGACAGCTTACCTTATCAGGATCATTGCACATATCATTAAGACCTACATGAACGCCCGCCCGCGGTGGAGGCATTGCAGTTATTTTTAGAGACAAGTACACGGTTAGCCAGATACCTTGCTCACATACACTTAATATGGAAGCCCTCCTCTGTCGATGCATGTTGTCGCCATCTTGTGTCACCCACCTCCTGCTTATCTACTGCCCTCCGGGCCCTATAGGAACTTTTGGGAAGGGCTTAGCTGACCTCATTGCTGCCCTAAACCTGCAGTATACCAATCTTGTGGTATTAGGTGATTTAAATTTGCATTTTAACCTTCCTAGATCGGATGAACTCCACTTGCTTTTGGATAGCCTCTCTGATCTTCATTTCTGTCAATTGATCCAAGCACCCACTCACCTGCATGGAAATACTCTGGACATGGTATTTGCCAATGATGCTTTACTTGGCCCGGGCCTTATTGAGCCAGTGACCTGGTCTGATCACCATCTGATTTCATGCCTTTTCATACCAGCCACTCCCGTTTGTAAAGTTCTCCCCCCTAAGACGCTACTTCGCTCCTGGCGATCAGTTGATCCCAAGGCACTTGGTGCCTGTATCGTCTCTAAGTGCACCTCTTTGGGACCTGTATCTCTATCTATGCTCTCAATGTCGCTGCTATCCACCGCCAATGTTTTCGCTCCACCTAAACTTACCCAGAGTCGGAGATTACTCTCTCAGCCCTGGTTTACTGATCAGCTTAAAAGCGCCCGCCTGCTACTCAGACAAGCTGAATGCAAATGGCGGATTAGTTATGACCCTTTACTTAAAGACTTGTACAAGCTTAGTCTTTCTACCTACTTAGCCAATGTCAAACTGGCCAAAGCCACTTTTTTTGCTCAAAAAATTGAAAGTGCTCTATGTAAACCTAAAACACTATTCTCTATTGTCCAGTCACTCGCTTCCTCCGAGCCCCTTACTTCTACGGTTAAACCATCGCAAAAGCTATTTAATGACCTGGCATCTTTTTTTATCACGAAAATCGATGTGATTCGATCTAACATCGCTAAATCTCCCGCTATGCAATCTTCCGGCACTACCAGCTCTGTGCCACTCACCCCCACTGACCCCCCTGCTAGCTCGTCTACCTTTCCTCTGTTCACTGAGGCAGAGGTTCTAGCAGCGATCCTCAAAATTAAATCCTCCTCTCCAGAGGATGCTATTCCGGCAAGTATTATGAAGACAATTGCCCCAGACATTCTGTCCGACATCACAGCGGCTATAAATAACTCTTGCCAGTCTGGATTGTTCCGCCGGAACTCAAATCTGCTAGGGTCATTCCCCTGCTTAAGAAGCCGTCACTTGATCCCACTATCCCTTCTAATTTTCGCCCCATATCCCTGCTCTCGTTCTTGTCTAAACTCTAGGAATCTCTGGTCACGCCCCTTCTGTCCTCCTTTCTGGAATCCTCTAAGATCTTTAATCCTGGCCAGGCAGGCTTTAGGCCAGGAAGAGGGACGGAGAGTGTGCTTGTCTCAGTGCAAGACGATATGTCCAGACTTGCAGACACAGGCGGAGTTGGAGCTTTGATTCTGCTGGATCTGTCCGCCGCATTTGATACGGTGAACCATCCTATCCTCCTCTCACGTCTAGCACAAATCGGGATCTCTGGTTCAGTCCTGGCTTGGTTTACCTCTTTTCTTGCAGACCGCACTCAGACCCTTGCTATGCCCCCTTTCCTCTCTTCCCCCTCTGTCCTCACCTGTGGTATCCCCCAGGGATCGTCTCTTTCCCCTATCTTATTCAAAATTTATATCTGGGCGCTTGTAAGCCTTATCCGCTTGTATGGACTCAATTGTTATTCCTACGCGGATGATACTCACATCCTGATCCGTTTGGATCAGGATCATACCGAGGTCTCAGCTTGTCTTCATGACTGTCTAAAAGCAGTCGGTGTCTGGATGGACCAAAATTGGCTCAAGCTCAATGGCGATAAAACGGAGGTGATGCTGGTGGGTTGTCCTCCCAGCCCATCACTATGGACCCCGCTTTTTGGCCTACTTCATTGGGCCTTGTAAGGATATTTGGCGTGTTACAGCACAGAGTACAGCACTACTGCACAGTTAGCAATTTCTTTTTGATGCAGCACCACCACATGGGTGTCGTGCATTGCTATATGTGTTGCCAGAGTAACATGGACATATAAGTAAAGACAGGCTATTCAGTCAAAAACGATTTTTACATATAAGATGCAAATCTATTTTTACAGTTAAAAGCACACGTGCACATTCACAAATGCACACTATTCTTCACCTGAAATGCCTATGTGCAAGAGACACATTTGAAAATTAATAACTAACCTTATTAATAACTAACCTGACTAATAAAACTGCATTTAACATAACCCACTAATAAAAATGTGTCTCCACTGCAGAATTAGGCCTACTCTGAAAGTGAACTTTTAAACGCACATTCATTTTTTTTCTCTGCTGCTCTGTCCACATAACTACAGGAAGCAAAAAGCTTGAAGGAACAGGAAATCAGTTGGTTACAAATTTTTTCTGTAGAAATGAGCCATTGTGTAGTGAGGGAGGAGATGACATGATTGATTCTGATTGGAGCAGCGTCATAGCAAGTATCATGCTAGAGGCAGTGATTAGAGTTTTGCTGGGGAAGCTTGAGGAGAGGGGGAGGACAATCGAGATCTTGCAGAGCTGGGAGAAGGACCTGTTTCCTGGCTGAAGCATTCCTGCTGCAAAAGCTGAGAATTCCAGGCAATAACCCCGGTTTGAGAACGACAGACGCTTGTTTTCACTGGGGTTAATCTTCAAGGGAGCCAAATTCAGAAAGAGAATAGCCGGAGAAAACTCATGCTGAACAGATAAGGTAATTACAGAAGTGTGGGAGCCATGCAAAAGTGTGCGAAACTGTTCAGTCAGTGTATTCGAGGGAGTCCCAGTCCCTTATCAGCATATGTAATGTTACCAATTGAACATATTCTCGCAGTTCTCTGTTCATTTTATGACAAATAATGTTGTACCATTTCATTTATTTCTGTAAAAAAGGGTTAAACTGTGTTTAAAGGAAATTTCTATAATACAAAAATATCTGAAAACAGATAGCTAGTGTGTATTATTTCTCTCTTTCATTTTGCATGGGAAAAGGTTTAAACGTGGGTAGATTTTTAAACAGTGCAATTGTCATTTTAAAACAGATGTGTGCATGATTATATTCAGTATGGACAGTTGTGAGTGACTGTTTGTAGCATAGCTTGTTGGAGGTACATGAGCCAACGGAAAGAGAGACTCTCTGGACATAGTTCCATACCGTACATAAGGTAGTGGAAATTACCACAAAAATACCACAATAGCCCATGGTGGCACACAACACTAACACTGAAAATGTGGTATCCCTAAAATGTAGGCCTGAGGTCTCTCTAGTGATCAAGAACAATCTAGATAAAAAACAAGGGATGTTGGATATCGGGGCCACAAATAAACCAACCACGCAAATTATCGCGCATATTATCTAAATAGGTCTGAATTCTGAAATAATGCAATGTATTATTGTTATGTGTGATCCAATATGAATACAGAGAGTGATTATTGCTAAAGGTATTTTGGTGGTAAGAAAATACCGCAAAGCCCCAAATATCCACAAAATACCCAACATATATATGGTGCGTTGCAGGCCGGGAAAGTGATCATAGAGTACCTACTGGGCGTGGCAAGCGTGTCTCACACTGCCATTTGCACATTAAAGGGAACCCATTTTATAATAGCAGTGTGCCACTAAAAACGAATTTCAGAATGTCACAAAGGGAAACCACATTTTCAGACCTAGTGCAATATTTAGAGGCAAAGTTGTTTGCACATGGGGGACGTGGTCGTCGAACGGCACCTTAGAATGGCGTGACCGCATTCAGGGTGAGGTGCAGAAAGAAAAACTAGACAATATTTTTGCAGAAGGCAGCATAATTCAGGTCTGCCTTACAAGATTATTGAATGCAGCCGATAAAAGTGCAGAGAAAGACTGTTTAATACGGCTATGCAGCAAAATATGGTTTATTTTGAATAAGTCCCTGCGAATGCAGGAGAATGATACCCAGCTAATTAACAGGTTAAAGACGGAATTAGATGGGGCAAGTAAAAATCAGGAAATGTTAAGAGCAGAATTGGATGTATGCCAAAAATACATGCAATTAAAATGCAGAGACTTTGATGCTCAGTTATCCAAAAGCAAGAAACAATTTGAGGATAGTGAGCAAGAATTGATATACTTAAAAGGCTTAGTGGACCACATTATACAGGATAAAGATGAGGTTGTTTCAGAAAAGCAGATTTTACAAAAAGAACATTGTGAAAAAGAATGTGATCTCCAGAGTGCAGAACAAGAAATGATTAAAATGATTCAAGAAAGAGACAAGAGAAATAAAGAGTTCAATGAATGCCAAATGCAAATGTGCGACATGCAGGAGGTGATTAATAAGATGAGTGATGAAAACAACTATTTGCAAAATGAAGCAAACAGACTCCTTAAAAAGTGTAAGCACTTAGAACAGCAAATGTGCATTCCCAGGTCCCAGGAGAGGCGGCAGGGTACCACATTCAATGGAGTGGAGGTGAATTCTAGCTCTGCCCAAAGAGCTAGTACTCCAGTGACTGGGCCGGTGACTGAACTTGGTTGCAGCGCCCTTGGGGGATTTGATACGCCCATTGGGGCAGCCACCAATCTCATACACCTGAAAACAGGATTGAATCACAAAATAGTGAAATTCCATGCATTGCAACAAGTAGCCCCATAAAAATAATGAAATCCATTAAATCCCTTATCAAACCATATAAAAAGGGAGGCGAATGCTGCATTGAGGATCACTTAGAAGCGGTGCATGACATTTTTAAAGCACTCCAGATACCTAAGGAACAGTACAGACAATATTTTCATTTAACTTTAGATGCCCCGACGGCCAGCATCATAAGGGGATTAAATGAACAGCAGAATATGACCTGGTTGGAGTTTGAAAAAGAAATTAGGCGTCATTTTTCTCCTTTTCAGTCATTGCAGGAGGCAAAGAAAGTCGCTTACACAATTACTGCTGGAACTAATACATCCCCTCGCCAATTTTTACAAGACTTAAAAAGAGCATTTTCTCGCTTTGATGTATCTTTTGACTCAAATTCCAATGAGTTTAAAACTGCATACTTCTATGGGCTACAGAAAGACATCACATCCCAATTGGCCCGTGAATTTGACCGTGACAAGTCCCTTGAATGGATTGTACATCAAAGCACAAAACTATATGAGGTACTCTATTGTCAGGGTAGAGAAAGTGATAAAATGAAGGATACTAGACCTAAATCTAAAGAACCCTCAGCCACAGTAATGGAAATCAGGTCAGCCAAAATGTCCCTTGAGTCTGCTCAAAGCCAAGGTAAAAATAATGTGACACCTGAACAAAGGGGTAATCAACAAAGATCGCCATTTCCTGTACCAACGTTCCAATCACATGATCCTAGTAATAGAGAGAGCTACATCAGCCCTAGGTATTTAGGGGACAGACCTGGGTTGGGTAGGATATCGCCTGATATGGCAGGTATGAACAATAACCAGAGACAAAATCAAGATCAAAGAAATGATGGTCCCTACCAGTCATTGGGGACACAGAGCAGATTTGATCCCAACACCATGATATATGGTAATCAGGATAGACCCCGATATGTGGATCGATTTACTGATAATGGAAATCAACATAGGGGACAGTACCCACAATCTGAGAGACAGGACATGAGGCAAAACGTGAACTACAATCCACGTCAGTACAATGATTCCCCACCAGGGGACTATAATCAAAGGATGGGTGCAACCCGCTCCCCTCCACAAATGAATCAAGAGTCCAGAAACCATCCCAACCGACATCAATCACCTGAGAGGTATCAGAATAGATCCAGTCAGGGGGAAAACAACCACTATCGACCTAGGCCACAGAAAGAGGATCCTAGAGAGATGGAAAGGTTCCAGTGCCTTGAGGCCCAAGTGAAAATGTTAGCTGAGCAAATAGGAAAGCTCTATACAGCGCAAAAACAACCTTCCAAAGAGGGGGCTGATGGCCATAGCAATGACCGGGGGGCTTCCGAAAAGTGACTAAGTACTCATGATAACTGCAGTGCCAAAATGACAGATTGTTTTGATATAATTTTGCATAACGACTCTGAGATGCCTAATGGATTAAAAATGAAAGTGCCAGTAAATGAACTTGTGACAGAAAGTGCAAATACTTCTAAAAAAGAGGTACGGTTTAACCTGGAGCTAAATAAAACAGTAAAGAGTTGTACAAATGAAAAAGAAACATTAGAATTCCAAAAGGACAAAGGGACAGATTTAAGAAAAATGACTCATGCATGGGGAATACCAGTGAACAGGGAGTAAGTGGGGATGCTATAGCTCCTTCCCAGGGCAAGCAAAACAATGACCAAACACAGACAGAAAAAGGAAATACTCAAAACACGTCAATCACCTGAAGAATTCTTTGAGCCACATATTTTTGAAGAGGCTGAAAGGGCTGGTATTACACTAAATGATCACAAATGCACAGAATTAAAAAATGACAAATTGCTGAATGATTTTGTTACACATGTTCAGTTGGAAGGTTGTAATGTGGTCTCTGATGTTACCCAGATGGATGGGCGAACAGTGGCCACACTCCAAAAAACCTCTGATCATGGAGAAATGAATAAAGTCTCTCGCGCAGAAATGGGTAAAAAGGAGGGAAAAATGTCTTTCCATTTACCAATGTGCTTAGCCAAAAGTGAAAAAGACCTGAGAAAGGTGAGCCCTGAAATCAGTAAGAATTCACACTTCTTATGTGTATTAGAGGAAGTTGAGGACAGATATTATGCACCCATCACTGTAGAAGAAAAATGCCACACCTTTGCTATGATTGACACTGGCGCACAGGCCACAATTATGTCCAAGGAGCTGGTAAAGAGTATCAATGAAGGGAGACCCCCACAGAGTCAGATCACAGTGAAGGAAAATCAAGGTCCAGTGCATAACTTTAATGGGGAGGAGGTGCCCATCATAGGTGTAACTGAGGTTGACATAAAAATAGGAAAGCACAGAATGAAACAAGAGGTATTGATCACATCTATTTGTGAAATTCCATTTCTGATGGGGACAGATTGCCTGAAAAGATTGTCTCTTCTCATAGATGGGGTGAATGGAGTGCTGTGGTCCTTAACCAAAAAACTATTGAGGCCTAAGAAACTAAAATCACAAAACAGCAATATAAATGAATGTCACACCGTTGCCAAAACAAATGATGCTGTGGAGGTATATCTCCAGAATAGCTGCATACCTAGTGTCACTGTTATATTAATGTGTCAAGACAATATGCAGAGCGACAATGAAAAACTACCTGTACAAATATACTTGGACCCAAGGAAAAATTGGCAGAGTGCCATAGATGAGCACACATTACGTTTTTATTTAAAAGAGAAAACATGCAAACAGAATATTGCGCCTAAAACAGATTCAGAAAAACACATTACCACTCTGGCAGAAATACACATGGAAGATGAGCAACCATGGGTTCATGTTGGTATAAATGACTATTTTAAAACAATAAAAGCCACTTTAGCGCTTGGACATGAAAGGAGTTTCATTAATGAGAAATTGTTACAAAAAATAATGGAGAGGGAAGAAATCCCGAAATTTAGGATTAAAAACCAATATGTTTCTGGGTTGGATAGTCCAGACTTTGAAAACCGAATTGCAGGCAGATGCATGATTAAAATTAGCATTGGGCAAAAAACAATTTACCATAATGTATGGATAGTGAGTGGAGCACAAAATGAATTTTACATGGGCAATGACATCATGCACAGAATGTGTATGGTGTTAGATTTCCTTAATCAAAAAATATGGTCATGCCTAGGTGGTCCGGCACCTGAATTTGAAGACAAAAGAAGGGCTTATCATTGTGCACAACTGGTTCCTTATGCAATCGAATTACAAATGAGGAAGGATACTATTATTCCTGCATTTACAAAACAGTTTGCAATAACACTGAAATGCAAAAATGGACAGCAGATGAAAGGCTCTGATGCATTTGCATGCCTGAATGAATCCATAAAACAGCAAGGCCTGTATTATGAATACATTCCATTGGTAGACATTGGTGAAGGGTCTGTAAAAATTATGGTAAATAATAAAGGTTGTCAGGATATTCATTTAGAGGAAAACTCCCCATTAGGAATGGCCATATAAAAATCACATTATACGGCAGATTTAAATAACATGGTGATTGGAAATATCCCTGAAAAGTATGTAGATGCCAAGGGTGAGTTGCCAGAACACCTGGACTCTCAGCCCAAAGGAATATTTAAAATTCATTCTGTGTATCCTTATGATTCAAATGAGACATTGTGCTGCCATCAAGAGGATTGCATAATATGCAATTTAAATGAAAATGAAACAGAAAATCAGCCCATTGAAGTGGAAGCTGATATGCCAAAATATTTAAAAGTGGCAGCTTTACAAAAAGACACAGCCACACAGTTAGAGAAAAGCGCCGAGATTCCCTTACCAGAAGATTTTCCAGAATTTTCCAAAATGGTAGAATAGCAGATCTCCTTAGCGGATGCGTGTGAAAGCAAGGAGGATAGGGACAATCTGAGGGAGATATTTATGGAGTTTAAGGATGTATTTGCAAAAGATGCTTATGATTGTGGTTTAACTGATTTACATGTGGCCACACTACCAGAAGGGTGTAGCAGAAATCCAGTGTTTGTACGCCAGTATAAACTACCGCTGGCATGTTTAGAATCATTGGCAGAGATTATTAAAAATTTGGAATCACGGGGAATCATCAGGCCCATTCATAGCACATCCAATACACCTATTTTAGGTGTGTTAAAGCCAAATGGTCAATGGCGGCTATGTGCAGACTTGAGAGAGTTAAATAAAAGAGTACCAGTATCTAGATGGCCACTGCCATTCATTGATCAGGGCCTAGCTCAGGTACATGGTTCAAATGTATTTACCACATTAGATCTCACCTCTGGATATTGGTGCGTGCCATTGGCAGAGGAGATACAACATTTATTTTCCTTTACATTTGGCAGGACTCAATATGCCCCAGGGTACATCAATGGTGGGAGTGAATTTGGCATATTTTTGTAAAAGGCCATGCCGGATGCAGCGGAAAGAGGAACAATAGTTTATGTGGACGATGTCCTGATAAAAAATGAAAGCCTGAAAAGCCATGTTGATGAAATAAGACATGTACTTGGCCAATTGCAGAAAGCAGGCGCCAAAGTATCTTTGCAAAAAGCACAATGGTGCAAGAAAAAAGTGAACTTTCTAGGGCATGAAGTGACTGAACATGGGCTAAATCCACAAAAGAAGAAAATAGAGGCCATACAAAGGTTAAAAGATCCTAAAAATGTGAAAGGAGTAAAAAGTTTATTAGGGATGACAGGCTATAACAGAAAGTTCATTGAAAATTATGCAGAAATCACTCAACCAATGACTAAACTGCTTCAACTGAATACTCCCTGGAAATGGGAAAAAGAGCAGTCTGATGCAGTGGCTAAATTAAAGGAATGTCTTGTAAAGGCACCATGTTTAGCATACCCCATAAAGGACAGGGATTTCTTTATAGAAATAGGTTTTTCTGAACATTGTATGTCAGCAGTGTTATCACAAAAACACAATTTGAATCACAAAACCATTGCCTATGCAAGTAAGGCATTTTCCCAAGTTGAAATGAAATTTAATGAATGTGAAAAGGCCCTATTAACCACTGTGTGGGCGCTACAACATTTCCGCCCCATTGTTCAGGGAGAAAAGGTGATTATTGAAACAAATCATCAACCTTTGCAATTTTTAGAGAGTAAAAGAATTAGATCAGGTAATCTAGCGCAGTCCAGAATCACTTCATGGACGCTGGCATTACAAGGTTTTCCCGTAGAAGTGAGATATGGACAAAATAAAAAGAACCCAATTGCTCAAGGGTTAGCTGACTTACATGACTGCGCAGCTGAACAAATACCAAAAGAAATGGAAGTGGAAACTAGTTTGCAGGAATCTGAACAATCACCACACAAAGCTTTTGATGAAAAAACATGCAAGGATTTGCCAACTGTATATGTGGATGGTTGTGCTTTTCACATTGAAAATGACAGTAATAAACAATTAGTGGCAGGAATAGGAAATGTCTGGTTGAAATGTGAAGGCGTCCCCAGTATAGGGATGAGGATTGGAGATAGGAGCAGTCAGGTGGTGGAATTGGCAGCCATGTATAAAGCAATTGCTACTGCAGTTGATAAAAAGTTCAGTGAAATTGTCCTGGTGACTGATTCTGACTATGCACGGAATAGCTTTGTGGAGTATTTGCCTGGTTGGAAAGCAAGAGGCATGGTTACATACAACAAAAAGCCACTTAAACATGGAAAAATGATACAAGCCATAGACAAATTGGTGTCAGAGAATAGTTTAACAATATACTGGAGAAAATGTGTGGGCATTTAAAAACACCAGGAGAGGATAAGGAGGGAAATGATAAGGCAGACCACCTGGCTAAGATTGGGGCTGTGATGGGAGAATTGCTACCTATTGATTATTTAATGGATGAAATACAAATTGATGCAGTGACACGTTCTAAAGCACCAAAGGAGGTAGATCAACCGGTGGTTCAGTGGAGTCATGACACGCCAGACCAAGATTTGATTGAGGCACAAAAGAATGATCACATTTTGGGAATCTATTATAATCATTTGATAGATCCTGAACAAAATTCTTTAACAGAAAATGATTGTATGGGAAAAGAAGAGTTAAGGGTGCTATTAAAGAACAAAACACAAATTAGATTACAGGATGGACTCATGATTAGAGAGTCCATAACAGGACAAATACAGTGGGTAGTACCCCTTTCATTCAGAGGGCTAATGCTACACCATGCACATGATGACATAACTGCAGGCCATAGAGGTTCACAAAAAACATTAGAAATACTAAAAGATTATGCTTACTGACAACGTATGTCCCAAGATGTGGAATTATATACTAGAGGATGTCTAGTATGCGCCCAATTTAAACCTGCTTCACCAATGCATAGAGCACCATTTATGAAAAGAGGCCTAACTCTCCCATGGTCAGATTTGCAAATAGACTATGTAGGTCCTTTAAAAAGGTCGAGCAGGGGAAACCGTTATATTTTAAGTGTGGTATGTTTGATGTCGAAGTGGATTGAATGCATTCCTGCACCAGATTGTAGTGCGCAAACAGCAGCCACATTGCTGGTAAACCATGTGTTCTCAAGGTTTGGGTTGCCACAAAGAATTGAGTCAGACAGAGGAAGTCATTTCACAAGTACTCTAATGAGTAAGGTATGGCAAATACTAGGTGTGAAAAGGAAACTACATATCGCATATCGGGCAGCGTCTTCAGGTACAGTTGAAAGAAGCAATAGGTCTGTTGTGGATATTTTAAAGAAATTTGTGGCAGAAGCAGGTTCCAGCTGGGATTTACGTTTACCGTTGGTTTTGATGGGAATCAGATCAACTCCTGCCAAAGCAACAGGTGTTAGCCCCCATGAGGTCTTGACAGGTAGGAAAATGGTGTTACCACAACACCTACTATACAGAACACATGAGCAGACACTTGTGAGTGCATCCACAGTTCATGAATATATTGATGAACTGAGGAGGCATTTGCAACATGCATTTGCTTTTCTGCAGAGAAATCTGAAAAGAGCTGTTGACAGTGCAAAGTCGTATTGTGACAAAAAGACATCAGTAAAGGAATACAGTGTAGGGGATCAGGTGTACAAGTTTCATTTTGGAAGAAGTAAACAGAAAAAATCTAAATTTCTAGCAGCCTGGCAGGGGCCATTTCGAATTATAGATAAGGTCTCTCCTGTAGTTTATAACATTTTTAAAAATGAAGGTGAAACGGCAATAGAGCAGTTCGTCCATGTAAATCAAATCAAACCATGCCATCCCAGACATGAGATGAGATCAGGCAGCTTGAGCATGTAGAAACGGATAAAGTCCCTTGAACACAAAAAGAGAAAATAAATGGGTACAATCAGGAGGCAGTGACAAAGAAGTTAAAAAGTTGATTGTTATAATGGCACATAAACACTGTAATATATGTAAAAATATATAATATAAAATAAATAAATATATATAATGGAAGCTCATGGTTGGTGTGCAGAGAGAAAATGTATTAAATATTGAATGCTGTTTTATATGTGCTTGTTTTCTTTTTAACTTGTGTTTAATTTCAGAAAAAAAAAACAACGACATTTTTTTACCAAGCATGTTTTATTTTTGGCAAAAGGGTGAAGTTAGTATTGTGCTATGTACTTAATTTGTTTCTTTTCTATTTGATTTAGAAAATTAACATTATTTGGTCGGAGGTTCCGGGATCATGATACCGATGATATGGTTAATGATGATGATATTTGGAGGGATCTTCAAGAATTCAGAAGCACAGGTTGTCATTGAACCTGGACCAGCATCTGGTATCGCGGTGGAAGAGGCACCAGGATTCATCATGAGTGATAGAAGGATGATTTTCCAAAATATATACATACAATTGAATCCTGAGATTTTGATTGAAAAACATTTGAACAATACCGGAATTAAGATTGAACAGACTAAAGAGTGGCTGGAAATAAGAAAAGAGGACACTAAGCAGTCAATAAGAGATATATTAATGCAGTTGGAAAAAACATTTGTGAATTCAGCAGACATTAAGAAGAGGAGAGGAAAGAGAGGTGCGGTGATGCTCGCGATATCATTGGTAATGTCTATAGTTGGAGCCATAATAGGTACCACAATATCAACAGCCAATTCTATTTCGGTAGGAACACTGAGTACTAAAGCGCAACAACTGAGTATTGACCTAGAAATAATATAAAAAACATTAGATGGAATTAGAGGGGGACTGGATGAACAAGTAAGATTCATAAATGAAACTGCAATCATTCTAAATGAACAAGCGGATGTAATGCAACGGGCGACTAAAATAATACTTAAGCATGACAGAACTTTAAATGAAATATTGAACATAATGAGTCCTGTTGATAGACTATTAACGAATTATATGAGAGAAGTTCAAACTGCAGTTTCACAATTGATTCAGGGACATATCCCCTTGTATTTTGTTTCACAGGATATTATTCGTCAAATGATACAAAGATTGACCAGGAGGGAAATTGATATAATACAGGTAAAAATTGCATTCGAAATGGGTAATGCAATGCCGTTATATGTGGACTTGGAAAGACTAGGGATCGGATTTTTGCTATGCATCTCATATGTAGCCCCTCAACTTATTTATCAAACGAAGTGGGTACACAACGTGGGATTTTGGCAAGAGGACAAATTTATTAAGATATGCAGGCCGATTCATGGAATAATTAGCGCGGCGCAAGTGGGCAAAAACGTGCGAATCGCAGTGGAATAGCGAAAATCACAGTGCAAGTGCGAAAATCACACGAAAAGCAGCGCACGTCGATTCATGGAAGTCCGTGCGCGAGAAAACCAGTGGATGTGCGATAAAAAGTGCGCCGCGCACGTTGGCGCACAGGCCATCTAACAGCGTGCGCCAGGTCACAGCGAAAATCGCACAGGCCACAGCGAAATTCGCACATAGCGCGGCGCACGCAACAAAAG
This sequence comes from Ambystoma mexicanum, assembly GCF_040938575.1. Lineage (NCBI taxonomy): Eukaryota > Metazoa > Chordata > Amphibia > Caudata > Ambystomatidae > Ambystoma > Ambystoma mexicanum. The sequence continues at coordinate 1,242,852,462 of NC_090930.1, read as the reverse complement.
TAGGCGGAACACGGCGTAACACTCGGAATGGGGAACAACTTGCAAAAACGTGTGCGTCACGGGGGAAGTACAGGGCACAAGTGCGCGGAACGCCCACACGCTCGCCTACAACACGTATTCATGGAATAGAATAGGGCAAAAAAGCGCACGCTCAAACCAGCGCACAGGCACAAACACGACCGCCACAAGAAAGCAGGCGGTAGCGTCTCTGCGGCTGTAAGAAATGTGCGCCAAAAGGTGCGCCAACAAATAGCACCCATATACTGCCATGATGAATGTCCTATACTGTGGCCCTCCAGGACAAATGACGTGCAAAGGGGTACCCACAAACACGGACACGCTGACAAAAAATACGTGTGCGTGTATACCGGGGTGCGCGGGAAGTCTCACACACGATTTGGCCGGGTACGTGGATTTCAGGGGTGCGCGGGAAGTTCCACACGCGATTCCATCAGGGTAGGTGTATTTCAGGGGTGCGCGGGAACTTCCACACGCGATTCCATCAGGGTACTTGTATTTCAGGGGTGCGCGGGAAGTCCCACACGCGATTACAGTAGGGTACGTGTATTTCAGGGGTGCGCGGGAAGTTCCACACGCGAATAGCCTGGGCGCGTGTATTTCAGGGGTGCGCGGGAAGTCCCACACGCGAATAGCCTGGGCGCGTGTATTTCAGGGGTGCGTGGGAAGTTCCACACGCGAATAGCATGGGCGCGTGTATTTCAGGGGTGCGCGGGAAGTTCCACACGCGAATAGCCTGGGCGCGTGTATTTCAGGGGTGCGCGGGAAGTTCCACACGCGAATAGCCTGGGCACGTGTATTTCAGGGGTACGCGGGAAGTTCCACACGCGAATAGCCTGGGCGCGTGTATTTCAGGGGTGCACGGGAAGTCCCACACGCGATTACAGCAGGGTACGTGTATTTCAGGGGTGCGCTGGAAGTTCCACACGCGAATAGCCTGGGCGCGTGTATTTCAGGGGTGCGCGGGAAGTCCCACACGCAATTACAGCAGGGTACGTGTATTTCAGGGGTGCGCGGGAATTTCCACACGCGAATAGCCTGGGCGCGTGTATTTCAGGGGTGCGCGGGAATTATCACACGCGATTTGGCTTGGTACGTGTATTACAGGGGTGCGTGGGAAGTTACACATACGATTAGGCTTGGTGGGTCCTCACAGGTGTTCCCTGTACACCCTCGACGGCCCCTGCAGGCAGCCCACAAAACAGGGGACTACCCTGCACACCTGCTCATGTCTCCCACTACCCGCACCCCCCACCATCCAGGGGCACCCTCCACCAGGCCCCCACTCATGTCTCCCACCACCCCCACCCCCCAGCAGTGCAGGGGCAGCCTCCACCAGGCCCCCACTCATGTCTCCCACCACCCCCACCCCCCAGCAGTGCAGGGGCAGCCTCCACCAGGCCCCCACCCATGTCTCCCACCACCCCCACCCCCCAGCAGTGCAGGGGCAGCCTCCACCAGGCCCCCACTCATGTCTCCCACCACCCCCACCCCCCAGCAGTGCAGGGGCAGCCCCCACCAGGCCCCCACTCATGTCCCCTATCACCACCACCCCCCCGCCACCAGGGGCACCCTCCACCAGGCCCCCACTCATGTCTCCCACCACCCCCACCCCCCCAGTCACCAGGGGCAGCCTCCACCAGGCCCCCACTCATGTCTCCCACCACCCCCACCCCCCACCATCCAGGGGCACCCTCCACCAGGCCCCCACTCATGTCTCCCATCACCCCCACCCCCCAGCAGTGCAGGGGCATGCTCCACCAGGCACCCACTCATGTCTCCCACCACCCCCACCCCCCTGCCACCATGGGCACCCTCCACCAGGCCCCCACTCATGTCTCCCACCACCCCCACCCCCCACCATCCAGGGGCACCCTCCACCAGGCCCCCACTCATGTCTCACACCACCCCCACCCCCCAGCAGTGCAGGGGCAGGCTCCACCAGGCACCCACTCATGTCCCCTATCACCCCCACCCCCCAGTCACCAGGGGCACCCTCCACCAGGCCCCCACTCATGTCTCCCACCACCCCCACCCCCCAGCAGTGCAGGGGCACCCTCCACCAGGCCCCCACCCATGTCTCCCACCACCCCCACCCCCCTGCAGTGCATGGGCAGCCTCCACCAGGCCCCCACTCATGTCTCCCACCACCCCCACCCCCCAGCAGTGCAGGGGCAGGCTCCACCAGGCACCCACTCATGTCCCCTATCACCCCCACCCCCCCAGTCACCAGGGGCACCCTCCACCAGGCCCCCACTCATGTCTCCCACCACCCCCACCCCCCACCATCCAGGGGCAGCCTCCACCAGGCCCCCACTCATGTCTCCCACCACCCCCACCCCCCTGCCACCATGGGCACCCTCCACCAGGCCCTCACTCATGTCTCCCACCACCCCCACCCCCCAGCAGTGCAGGGGCAGCCCCCACCAGGCCCCCACTCATGTCCCCTATCACCCCCACCCCCCCGCCACCAGGGGCACCCTCCACCAGGCCCCCACTCATGTCTCCCACCACCCCCACCCCCCACCATCCAGGGGCACCCTCCACCAGGCCCCCACCCATGTCTCCCACCACCCCCACCCCCAGCAGTGCAGGGGCAGCCTCCACCAGGCCCCCACTCATGTCTCCCACCACCCCCACCCCCCAGCAGTGCAGGGGCAGCCTCCACCAGGCCCCCACTCATGTCTCCCACCACCCCCACCCCCCAGCAGTGCAGGGGCAGCCTCCACCAGGCCCCCACTCATGTCTCCCACCACCCCCACCCCCCAGCAGTGCAGGGGCAGGCTCCACCAGGCACCCACTCATGTCCCCTATCACCCCCACCCACCCGCCACCAGGGGCACCCTCCACCAGGCCCCCACTCATGTCTCCCACCACCCCCACCCCCCACCATCCAGGGGCAGCCTCCACCAGGCCCCCACTCATGTCTCCCACCACCCCCACCCCCCTGCCACCATGGGCTCCCTCCACCAGGCCCCCACTCATGTCTCCCACCACCACCACCCCCACCCCCCTGCCACCAGGGGCACCCTCCACCAGGCCCCCACACATGTCCCCCTGCCCCCAGGTCCTGACGATACTCAATCATGGCAGTAATGGGCAGCATACCCAGCACAAACACCCAGGCAAGGATTGCATCCACCCACATAGTGAATGCAATTACATGATACAACCCCAATGGCAAGTATGTAAATGAACACATGTCCGTCACACACACATACACAACGGGTGCAAGTGAATGTCAAAACCCATATCATGACATGTATGAAACCAATGAGAAAATACCACAAGTGAAAGTTAAAAAAACATGTATTAAAGATGAAAAATAAGTAAACAAATCAAACATACAACAATGGGGATAACAAAATAAATGGTCCATGTCCGAGAACAAATGTAAAAATAAAAAAAAAAAAGTAATCCAAAAACAAATGTTGTCCAAAGCAATGTCATGTGGAAGGAAAATAATGAAAAACCATTTCCTCATGGTGAACACAATAATCAATAAAAAAAATGTTTCTTCAAAAAGCAAACTATATACACGAATATTCCAGGGTCCATAAGCCCAACACCATAAATGAAACCTACTACTACCTAATGAAAAAAATATCTACAAAAAAGTGGCCATTGTCCGAGCGGTCCAAAAAAATAAAAATGAATAAAGGAAACCTAACACTAACTAACTAAATAACTATATACAAAGGCAGCGGGCAAGTCCTGCGGCTCACTCGGTGATGTTGCTGGCCAGGGCATCATCGAACTCCATGTCGATGTCCTGGAGGCGGGACTCTGTCCTGGCCCCGAGGTCTCGCAGGGATAACCCCATGTTCAGCTCAAACTCCCTGCGAGCTTCCTCGAGGCACTCAGCCCGCCTCAACGCCCGACGCATGGAGAACTCCGCCCTGACCATGGTGAGCCGCTCCTCTTCCGCCCGCTGCCGCTCCGCACCTATCCGCTGGACCAACTGCTCCCACACGGAAGACACCACCATCCCAGGGTTGCCCTGCCCTCCGGCCGATGCCTGCCCCTCTGATCTTGATGGCCCCGAGCCATGATGCCTCCCACGTCGAGCCTGCTGCTGCCTCCGACGCCACTGCCTCTGCCAGCACGACGGCATCCAGGCTGATGGAAACCACCAACGCCGTCGTGCACGTGCCCTGCCCGATGATGCTGTCACATCTTCCATCTGCTGGGGTCCAGTTGCTGTGTTGTCCACCCCTGCTGGACCTCCGACTCCCAACTGTGGCAGGGATGGGATCCCCACCGAGCTGGCTGCATTGGTCGGGGCAGGTCCACAGGGGGCCCTGGTGTCATCTGGGCCGGAAGACGGCAAGGAGAACGACTGGTGTATAGACTGCACAGAGGAGGAGAGGGCCGCCAGATTGGCCAACACATGCAGCAAACCCCCGAACATGGCCGATCCCAATTGGGCCACGTCGGCACGGTGCACTTCGTGATGACGTACGTGCGTGCTCCTCCCGGGAAGCATGCACGTCATCACGAATCACAGCCGTGCGCATTGCGACCCCAATCAGGACCTTCTCCACACGGCCAGGGGTTCCCACGTCCGCAGGTGGAGGGGAGTCAGGTGACATGGACATCCCCTCTACCTGCGGACGGGCCTGGGACGAGCATCCCTGCTGGTGCATGGTGGTGCACTCACAGGGTCAGGGACAGCGACATGCACAGGCCCCTCCACGGTGACCTGTGCTGCCTCCTGCCCCTGGCCCTGGACTGCACCACTTGCACCAGCAGGGATGCCCCCACCAGGCCCCATGTGTGCCCCAGTGGCGGCCTCCTCCTCCTCTGTGCAAACCACCAACCTGGATGGCTCCTCACCGTCTCCCACCGTAGCAGGCCCCTGTGGGGGCTCACCCACCCCTTCCGCTGCAGCCGTGGGGGCATCCCCGCCGCCTTGCTCCACAGCGCCGTCTCCGCCCTCTTCTTCACTAGCCGCTGCGTAGAGGGAGACAAAGAACACAATCATCAGGGTACTGTACAATGGTCCCCTAGACAGGAAGCAATAGCAGATGAGCACCACTGTCAAAGTACACTTCCATCATGTCCCTCCACAATACATGGGTCAGTCCAGGCAAAACACACACAGTAACAGGCATGGTGCATGCCATGGACATTTCCATGCATGTCCAATGGACTCTTGAAACATTCAATGATATGTAACTCACATGCATCATGGCTCATGCCTATCACATGCACACACTTCACCTCAGTCACATCCATCTGGCCCCAAACACACCAAACACAGCGGATACAAGGGTAATTTGGCTGCTTCACTGAATCTGTGCATTGTCACACACATGTGTCATGCATCCATGGCATGCACAAGTCACAGACACGCAGGTCAGGCACACAGACATGGCTACCATATATGTACCTGGCATCAGCACCCATCCCTCAACCCCACCCATGTCCAGGTACAGAGACTGGCATGCTCTCATGTTCAAAATCTGCATAGGGCTCCCCATGCGGCATTTGAACACATGCAACAACCATGTGGGTCACACATCACTGGTCGCACATGCATTACTATGATGTCCCTGCACACATACATGCATACATGGCCTATGGCACACATACAGGCAAGTATCATAGAACCAGCACACCGCAACATGCCCTGTCTCACACAGTAATGCTTGGACACTTACCGCTCAACTCCAGACAGGCCTCCCTCTCAAGGATCTGGGCGTGGAGCGCTGGGCGTACGCGTTCCAGGACCCTCATCTGGATGGAACTCATGCATCCCCAGCCCCCCTCCAGGAGGCGCCGGGCCTTCACAAGGGTCCTGGACCTCAAGTCCTCCCAGCGCTTCTTGATCTTCAGGATGTTGCGGGTTGCCACCCCCTCCGCGTTGTTGGCAACCACACAGTCGGCCCAGATCCTCTCCCGTCCTTCCTTGCTGGCGCGGGACGATCCAAAGAGGGCATCATACTGCCCCAGGACATGCTCCACCAGGACACCAACTTCGGTGGCAGTGAAGCTGGTGCCCCTCTGGCCCTCTGGCCTGGGGTTGCCACTGGTGCCAGATGTGGAAGTGCCCGACATGGCAACCCCAGAGGCAGGTGTGGGTGGGCAACTGGGTCCTGGGGCTGGGCTGTGGAGCGATGTAATCCCAGTCGGGAGTCTTCAGTTCCAGCAGGGGTGGACACAGCAACTGGACCCCTGCAGATGGCTGATGTGCAGGCACCAAATGGCAGGGCACGGTGGCAGCAGGCAGGCAGGCAGGCAGGCAGGCAGGCAGCAGCAGATGGCACGTGGGAGGCTGCTCGGGGCACTGGGGGGCAGTAACTCGGCCTTCTGGGCAGGAGCGTGGTCTTCCGTGTGTTTTCGCGTGGCCAGCTTGATACGGAGTGATTTGGCACGTGAAAATCCTGCACGTCAGCGTGAAATCCGAGGAAAGGCCCTTAGCGCGTAAGCGCGTCAGCACGCATACGCGATTCTATTGGACCAGAGTCCCTCAGCGCGTTGTAAGGGGATTCAATTCAACACTACAGCTAAGTCAACGCCTAGTCTATAATACTGAATGAAAACCCTTATTGATGTATCTTTAGGTCCAGTTCATGCGTTCTGGATGACTACCCTTGTATAACACCCCTCTCTTGGAATCCCCCTGACCCCACTGAGCCAAGAAGTAATTCTGTTTTGCAAGTTTAAAAGGTTTATTTGATAAATTAAAATATATATCACACTTTTTAATAAATTAATAATTGAATATCACACTTAATCTGATATGGTAAATATTAACAACGGAGAATCTGGCACTAGCACACTTCTTTAATCACTAATGAGTTGACATGAAATGGATAAGGTAGCACACTGGTAAATAGGAACAAAAGTATAATGTGGTAGAGGATGCTTTATGTAGGCTCAGGTGGATGCAATATTCAATGAATGCAGTACAGAAAATACGCAATATGATTTCAACCAAACAATGTAATCACTTTTCTCTGGCTACTCCCCTCCCCCCCTTGATGCAAGGCAAGGAAATGGAAGGAAAACACACAGTTCTCAGAAATGCAATCAACTGTAATTCAGTTCAATCCAGCAAGCTTAAACAGAAGTTTGAAAACACAGGCAAATGCTTTGATAGGTGCTAGCAATGAATGAGAAATATGCTGGAAACGCTCTTAATTCCCTTTTAGAGGTTCAGGATGAGTGGTATCTAGTTAATATTAGTCCAGGCTCACACTAGCAATGATGCAGGGATAGTTAGCAGGTTAAACGAATTTCTGGCAAATGAAATCAGGCAGCAGCAGTTTTTTTACATGTGAAGAAATTGCAAATCGCGGCAAAATTCGCGGATGCGCCGAGCGCTATTACAAAGGAAACGCAAGGACTATCTCTACCGTTTTGGGGTCCTAGGAAAGCCTGGGATCTCAGCTTCCAAATGAAAGTTATTGCAAGTCTCTAGCCCAAACGGTTGCGGAGATATGAGTAATTTAGTAAAGGTCGTTTTTGGTTTTGTAAATTTTAAACGCACACTTTTTCAAAATGACAAATTTTACTAGAAATGACAGGTGACAGATAGGAGGCAGTTCTACTTAGGTTAAATAGATTGAATTAGATGACTTTAAACTAAGAGATGTGTTCTGAGTTTTGCTAAGTACTCACAAGAGATTTTGAACAGGAAAGCGACTTGGTCACGATCTTCAGTCTGGTCAGGTCTTTCCGGATTCTGCTCACAGCGCCTGGTCTGGTCTCGGCTAGGCACAGCACTGCTTTCTCTCTGGTCTGGTCTCTGCTAGGCACAGCACTGCTTTCTCTCTGGTCTGGTCTCTGCTAGGCACAGCACTGCTTTCTCTCTGGTCTGGTCTCTGCTCTGGATAGATTGAAGTCTCTAGTTTGGCTTTCTGGAGTTTGATGGAGGTAAGTATGGATTTTTCCGGCAGGGCTTCCAGCGGCAGATGAAATGGAATCTCTCTATGTGTCCTGACTCTCTGCTTTTATCTGTTTCTTGAGAATGGGTGTGTGTGTTGCATCACTAGACTTGCCCCTCTCATTCGTCATTGGTCAGGCTTCCATTCCTCCGCTTGATTGGCAAACTGAACTGTGAGTCAGATTGATGTCATTTTATGATCTCTTGAAACAACCTCCCTTATCATCTGTGCACCCAAATATATATATGATCAAAATCCATACTTCAGAGTTACACAGTTGTTTGAAATTACATATACATGGTGTGGCTGAATTTAGCCATGTCTATGTCCAAATCTGCTCATTCTCGGAGCTTGCATTCAAAGAGTGTACATAATTGACTTTTTAACTGCTTTTTCAATTTCCGACATGGACCCAACTTTACATACATGTGTGCAGGGGGTAGGGACATTAACTGATGAAGTTTCAGATTTTTAACATGCACACGTTTAGAGTAATATCCACTTTTCCGCTAAAACCCCCCTGAACATACCACCGGTTCCTACCACGTCTTAAACTGTGGGCAGAAAAATCACAAGAATTATGGTATCATTTATAAAATTTTCACATGTCCGCACTATGAATTATCCCCCTTTTTATAAAACCATATCCTTGCTGCAGGGGTGTGTCTTTTCAGGTCACATGGTACAGAAACCAGTCTTTCCAGTTTCTGCCAAGCCAGCTTGCTTCTCACAGGCAGTGCCCCTCCCAGCTTCTCCAGGAGGAAGCCACTTTTTACGACGTCTGTAATAAAAACCTTTGCCTGAGTGGAGAGGGCTTTGTTCACTCTCTGGCAGAGCACAGGAAATTCAATTATCAGATAGATGGCATATCCTTAGTATGGGCAGCAAAAGGAACATTGGCCTGGGAACATAGTTGTGACTCAAGTTTCACTCCTGATGGGATCCGTTGCTAGGCAAAATCAAGTTCCTTAAGCCAGACCTTCAGCTAACTTTTTGTTGCTTTTAAAATAACTTGTAATTTTACACATGCAGCTAGAATGCTGATTCTAAGTGCAAAACTATGACATTTCAACAGTTACAAAGGCATGTGACACCAAACATAGGTCACTCATTTAATTTAACATTTTCGATTTTGGTGGTTTTAAATCCAGTTGCAGTTAGGCTTAAGCTGCTGACTCCATAGCATTTTTGTTATAAGCATTGTTTTTGGGCTCTTCATTTCCCAGATTTTGTAGGCACACAAAACTCCATTCTGCCAAATGTCTGCTGGTGTTCAGTGAATATTTTGCACATGTTGCAAGGTTTGAAATAGGCATTTTGCTTGCCTTCAGAAAAACACACAGTGGGTTTTAAAACGCCGGCTTTTGGATAGTGGTGAGTACTGGTACTGCACCCATTTTTGGGATTTTCTTGGATTAATGCATTCTAAACAGGAATGGTTCTTACATGGTAGTAAATCCTTGCTTAACATTGTTTTGATGGGGCTCCTTACAGTAAGATGGTTATGTGGAACCCCACAAAAAGGGTTGAATCTTTAAAGTGGTCCAATGAGTCACGATTTCAGCAACTTTTTGACATCAGTAAAAGTGGATTTTGTTAACAAAGACCTTTCTTTACCCTGGTGGGTGGCAAGTTAGGTAACCATTTTGGTGTGCGCACAACTGCGCAGCTTTCCTGGATTTCGGCGCACATGTGGGTTTTCCGCCATCTTGAATTTCCTAAGCCCACAGCACCAAATGTTGTAGCAGGGTAGCTTAAACGTGGGTCAGGACACCCTACAAGCCCCCCCACGTGACTGCACTTTGAGTTTGGGTCAATGGGGAGTCGCGTGCCCAAGGGTTTTGACCCACGCACCGGTCTGTCCGCATAATCTTCTTCCTCTTCTGTAGATGGCACAGTTCAGCATCTTCTTCTCCATCCGGTCAGATCGATCAGTTCTCCTCTCCGGTCCTGATGGGAAGATTGGGCGGTACCCCGGGCCCGTTGTGTCTTTGCTCCCGGTCTCCGGATCGTCCTTCTTGGTCATCCTTCATGGTTTCATCTCTCCTAGGATGATAAAGGAAGAGCGGCAATATCTACTCATAGACAATTTTTTTTTCCACCACTGTTGAGATAGTGGGGCAGCATATGCATTTCATCGTAACGAAATATTACATTCTTATTTTGAAAAAAAAAAACAGCATCACTAGAGACAGTTTCATGTAAATCACAATATTTTAGAGACTAGATGTGGTAGGTTTTATGATTGGAACTGAATTAGTCTGATACAGTACCCGCTAGGATTCCAGAGGATTCCTCCAGTTGTTGCAGAGTGTGCCTGGGATGGCAACATTTCAACTGGTTTATGTGGACCCACTTGTCTTCCCCCTCTGCCGAACCACCTTTGGGGATGCGGATCTTGTAGGCCACAGGGGAGATCTTATCGACGATCTCAAAGGGTCCCTTCCATGTAGGCAAAAATTTGCGCTGCTTGGCCTGGTTCCTTTGGAAGTTGTATAGATAGACCCGGTCTCTCACCTGATATTCCTTCCTGGAAGTCTTCAGGTCATAGTGGGTCTTCATGCTATCAGCCGATCTTTCTAGATTCCGCTGAGCATAAGCAAAAGCATGTTGGAGGTGTTTCCTTAAATTCTCTACATACTCATGAGTAGTGGAGGCATTTATCAGTGTCTGCTCTTGGGTCCTGTAGAGCAAATGCTGCCGAAGCACCATCTTGCGCCCAGTCATCAACTCAAATGGTGACATTTTGGTTGCAGATGAAGGGGTAGATCTGATGGCCATTAGGACCAGAGGTAATCGGATATCCCAACTTGGCCCAGAATCTGCCACAAACTTCTTTAATATGCTCACAATTGTCCGGTTATATCTCTCTACTGCCCCAGAAGAAGCTGGTCTATAAGCAATATGCAGCTTTCTCTTGACCCCCAGTATCTCCCACATCTTTGTCATTACTTCACTGGTGAAGTGGCTACCTCTGTCTGACTCAATCCTTTGAGGTAGACCAAAACGGGAAAAGATGTGGTTAATCATCAAGGCCGCTGCAGTTTCTGCCTTGCAATTTGGGGCTGGGAGACATTCCACCCACTTGGTAAACAAGCATGTCACAGTCAACATGTACTTATTCCCCCTAGCCGAGCGAATCACAGGGCCTACAAAGTCGATTTGTAAATCTGACCATGGCAGTGTCATTCCCCTCTTTTGTAAAGGCGCCCGGTGCGTGAGGGATGATGGCTGAAATTGTGCACACACAAGACACCCCTTCAAATATTGGTTGAGGTCCTGCCCCATGTGTGGCCAGTATGCAACCTCTCTTAAGATTTCCAATGTTGTGTGAAACCCCCTATGACCGGCAGTGGCCGCATCATGGGCGTGACTTAACATCAGGCTTCGGAATGAGGTAGGAACCACCCACTGATCGTGGCCAGCTTTGGATTTCCTTACCAACAAACCGTCTTGGATCCGGAACATTTTTGGACATTTCATCAACACTCTTAGGTCCTCTTTCCCAATGTAATCGGTATCCGTCAGGGGAAAGTTCTCAGGGTCCTCAAGGTGCTGGTAAAATTTACCAATTATTGGATCCCCCTTCTGAGCAGTAATCAAATCAGCATCAGGGTTCTCCTTACTCCATTGTGCAATTGAGAGGTCGTTGTGAGCATTTGTCTGGGACCTAGTGATGGCAGTGACCTGGATTTCCCCCAACAGGGACTCAATCTCAATTAGATCCCCTTGGATGGCTCCGGTTTTGGCCAGCTGATCGGCTAAGTCATTTCCAGTTTTGTCTGGTCCCTCTACTTTGGAATGACCCTTGATCTTTTTCCAGTAGATGGTCATCCCATTCGATGTGACCAGATCATCAATGTTTTGGATCAACTTCCCATGTTTCAAGGGTTTGTTCTTAGCACATAACATGCCTCTGGTTTTCCAATTAACCAGGTGCTCCACGAACCCGTTCCGTACATAATCCGAATCTGTGATTATGACCAGTTCGTGGAGTTGATGCTGGACAGCAGTGAGGATGGCCTGATGCACAGCCATCAATTCTGCCACCTGACTACTTCGGAGACCAATTTTGTATCCAGCGGAGGGTTCTGGGGACTCATTCACCCATGCATTCCCTACGCCGGCCACCAGTTCTTTCTCCCCGTCGTTGTCAACATGGTAAGAGCATCCATCCACATAGACAGTGGGCATTCCCTCACACTTGTCTTCTTCAAAGACTTTGTGGGGGGAATTAAGGTATGCCTCCATGTTGTCCTTTATTTTTAGACTTTCGTCCTCGAGACAGTTTTCTCTGGCACAATCATGCAAGTCAGCCAGACCTTGCGCGAGGGGACTCTTCTTGTTTTGGCCATATCTGACCTCCACAGGAAAGCCTTGCATTGACAGAATCCAGGAAGTAATTCGGGAATTACTCACATTTCCGGCCCGGATTCTGTCACTTTGGAGATATTGCAGAGGCTGGTGTGGAGTCTCCACTATGATGTGTTCCCCCTGGATAAACGGGCGGTAATTCTTCAATGCCCACACCGTTGCCAGGAGTGCCTTCTCACAATCGTTGAATTTTTCCTCCACAGAGGATAAAGTTTTGCTCGCATAGGAGATTACTTTATTGACCTTGTCATGCTTTTGGTATAATACTGCCGTCAAGCACGTATTAGAGAACCCTGTCTCCAGGAAGAACTCCTTGTTTCTGACAGGGTAAGCTAGGCAAGGCGCTTGTGAGAGGCTTCTCTTGAGTTGTTTTACTGCCTCGGCTTGTTCTGGACCCCATTCCCACTTGACCCCCCCCTTCAGGAGATGAATCAGGGGTCTGGTGATCTCTGCGTAGCCCTCAATGAACTTTCTGCTGTAATTAGTCAGTCCAAGGAGGCTCCTTAGTTCCCGCAGCGTTGTGGGGTCTTTCAGTTTCTGAAGTGCTTCCACTTTCTTTTCCTGGGGACAAAGACCCTGAGGAGTAATCTCATGCCCCAAGAAGTTAACACGGGTTTTACACCACTGTGCTTTCTGAAAGGAAAGTTTTGCTCCGGCGGCCCTCAACTGTGTCAGAACATAACGGATCTCCGCTATGTGTTCCTCCACAGATGAACTTTTGATGAGGACATCATCTACATAAGCCAGGTTACCCCTTGCACCCAAGTCAGGCATGGCCTTGTGTAGAAAAATGTTGAATTCATTGCCGGAGTTGAGGTATCCGAAGGGAGTCCGGGTCCAGGTGTACTGCTGGCCCCCAAAGGTAAAAGCCAGCTTGTATTGGTCCTCCCTACTGACAGGCACGGTCCAGTATCCATTGGTCAGGTCTATTGCAGTGAATACCTGTGACCCCTGAATCTGGGCCAGCCCTTGGTCAATGTAGGGAAGAGGCCATCGGGAAGTGTGGACCCATTTGTTGAGCTCCCTGAGGTCAGCGCAGAGTCTCCACTGGCCGTTTGGCTTCAATATTCCCAGCACCGGATTATTGAAGGTGCTGTGGACTGGACGGATTATTCCCCGGGACTCAAGGTTCTTAATTATTTCAGTAAGGGACTCCATTGATGCGAGAGGCAAGCGATATTGCTTCACAAACACTGGAGTCATGCCAGGGTCCGTGGGGATTGTTGTGGTGTGGATGTCGGTGCGACCACAGTCATATGAGTCTACCGCAAAGAGATCTTGGAAATCCAAGAAAACTTGTTTCAACTTTTGCTTTTGTTCCAGAGTCACACAGGCATCAGCTAGGTTGACTCTCTCTTCCACCATCTGCCTGAAGCCTGGAAAGACTTCTGGTTTGGCTATCTCCGCGGCCGCCTCCAGCTGGGTGGAGAAGTCCCTGGTCAGAGTGCTGATTTGGACCGGAGGCTTCAGGTGGGAAAGGCAGCCCTCATGGACCTGGAAAATCACCTCATCCCTCCTGAAGTCACAGGTCACATCTTCCTTACCATAGGGGCAGGAAGTGTACACCAGGAAGTTCCCCCCATGCCGGGTAAAAATCCTGTCTGGTGTTGCGTTGTCATCACTGTCACTGTCAAAACAGTCCTTGGGGATGGGTCCTAACAGTTCATTTACAAGATCAATGGAGAAATGTCGGTCATCAACCGCCATTCCAATAATGGTGCCTGCGGCTAGAGTAATACTCTTTAAGTCGCTGTTATCCACCTCTATTAGAATGGGGTCATGTTCTATGTTGACTAATGGAGTCGGGTTTACCCCCAACCCTTGCTGTTGGAGAGAAGCATTTAGATGTATGTAAGCATCAGGGTTTTTCAACTCTTGTCCCCTTTTAACTTTCACTTCCAGGGAGAATTGTCGGGTCCTTTCTGGGATGGTGACTTCCTCTTTAACCTGAATTTCAACTGCATAAGGTAGCAATTGAGCTGACCTAAATGCTTTTTCTGGATCATCAAAGCCCATGGGATTATCCGCTAATCGGGACCAAGCTTTGAAGTTTATTAGGTCCAAACTAATGGCAAAGCGATTGAGAATGTCACTGCCTAAGTAAAAGGCGGCAGTGACGTCTCGCACGACCCAACAATTATGGACTATGCTCTTGTTGCCAATGGAGATTTTGAGCATACACCTGCTTGGCAGGAGATGTTTGGAGTCAGGTGCTTCCAGGTCCATTTCCCATTTGTCTATCAGTTTGAAGGTGGGAATGGCTGGATCTTTTGGGAGTTGGCGGAACATGGCTTCGCTGATGAAGCTCTTACCGTTGTTCACACACACTCGAGCGAGAACAGAGTCCTTCCCATCATTTAACTGAACAGGGATGAACAACTGCTCTCCAATTTGCTGAATATCAGCCAGGCTTTGAGCTGATTTCACATCTTTCTGGACTATAGGAGTGGGGGTTTCTGATTGTGGATTAGTATAGAATTTCAGAGTGTTTCCTTCCAGCGTGGAATACCACTTTAGACTGGAAGGAAGGTTGATTTTCAGAAATAGAGAGGACCCCCCATCACCAGTCTGTTGTCCTACTGCTATTACTGTCACGTCTGGAATTTGGCTATTCTGGAAGTGAAATTCTACTTGGTCAGATTTTTGTTCAACCATGTGGCATGTGCCGTTTAAACTAACATGGTTGACACTCTGTTTTAATTTTATTGGTCGGCTAGTCTGGGTCCAGAGGGTTCCCCATTGAACTGTACTGTACTTGGGTGCCCATACCCGGATGCCCACCCCTCCATTCCTGAGTGGTACTGGCCTATGAGCCCCATACTCTTAGCTGGATAGTAATCTGCCATCCCTGTGGCCCTGTGCTCATGTGCGCCAGGGGACATGGGGGTGGCAGAGTCCAGGGACTGGGGGAGATGAAGGCCCCTGGGGTTAGGGCTCCTGCGGTTATGGTCAGGAGTCTCTCTTTCCCAGCGGACCTCATCTCTATCCGCCCCTGCTCCCTGTTGCAATGCAAGAGCCTGCATTTGTGCCTTCAGTTCCTCTGTTAAGGCCTTACTCGACTCTATCAGTTTCTCCTGCATCGCTACCTGCTGTTGGAGCCTATCATTGTGTTGACAGAGGGCCTCATTTTCCCTCTGTGCTTCCTGGTTGGTCCTGGAGAACTGGGCCAGTCTTTGCTGCAGGAGGGTTACCTCCTGAGCTGTGTCCCTATTGGCCTGCTCCTTTCTTGCTAGAGCATCCTCCACCCTCCTGGTGTGCTCTAGCAAGTTCTGGTTTTCTTTTTGGAGGTCACCCAGTCCCTGGTGGGCCAGGTGATTTTCTTCCATTTTCCTTTTTAAATGGCAGACTTCCTGGCCTAAGGCGTCTCTTTCCTGACTAAGAGCCTGCATTTGTGCCGCCAGGTCGTCCCTTTGCCTTTGGAAGGCACCAGCTTTCTGGCGCTCCTGATCAAACTCTGCCTGGGTATCCAGGTCTTTCAGGATCAGTTTATTGCTCTCCTCTTTCTCTCTGTCTAGTTGGATTTGCAGGGTGGCTACCTGCTCTGTGCATGCCCTGTTGAAATTGATCTGTTGCTCCAGCTTTTTCTGGCTCTGCAGTAAGGAGTCCAAACTGTCTTGGTGCTCCTTCTGCAGGGCCAGAAATCTAGTATCCTGTTCTGACTTTTCCTTTTGCAGCACATCCATATCCTCCTTTATTTTAGTAATGTACAGTCTGCTGTCATTTTCTGACTCCTGGCTCCTCTGCAGCCTCTGCTCAGAAGAGTCCAGATCAGATTGGACCTTCTGTAATGCCATCTGTTGCCTATTTGCCAGATTTTGGCTTTCAGCACATCTATCCTGCATGTCTCCCATATATAGGTACAGGTATGCTGCTATCCTGGCGATCTTATTGTGTTCCTCTTTGGCTTTAGGAGCCATATATAGTTCACTCAGGGCCACATGTAAGGGACCCTGATCTCTATATATATCTGACCCTGTTTCAGTGACCTGTTGTGTGATGGCCTGCAACCACACATCCTGGCCCTGTTCGGTCCATTCACCTCTCACAAATAGCTTATGCAAGAGGTGCTCTCTGGCTATTTTCATGTCTACTAAGGTCGTCATTCTAGAGATTGGTCTCTGTCCTGACTTACAGAAGTTAGTATTTTATTTTTGCAGAACAGAACTTTTCTTGGAGTGTCCCTTTTGAGGAATGCTTCACAGCGTAATGCAGCGTGGTGATCCGACCGGGTGTATGTATCCCGTCAGTTAGCACACTGTATTAAGCTGCACAACTGGTAAATCTAACCCAACGTCTCGGCTCGAGCCCCCACTTTGTAAGGGGATTCAATTCAACACTACAGCTAAGTCAACGCCTAGTCTATAATACTGAATGAAAACCCTTATTGATGTATCTTTAGGTCCAGTTCATGCGTTCTGGATGACTACCCTTGTATAACACCCCTCTCTTGGAATCCCCCTGACCCCACTGAGCCAAGAAGTAATTCTGTTTTGCAAGTTTAAAAGGTTTATTTGATAAATTAAAATATATATCACACTTTTTAATAAATTAATAATTGAATATCACACTTAATCTGATATGGTAAATATTAACAACGGAGAATCTGGCACTAGCACACTTCTTTAATCACTAATGAGTTGACATGAAATGGATAAGGTAGCACACTGGTAAATAGGAACAAAAGTATAATGTGGTAGAGGATGCTTTATGTAGGCTCAGGTGGATGCAATATTCAATGAATGCAGTACAGAAAATACGCAATATGATTTCAACCAAACAATGTAATCACTTTTCTCTGGCTACTCCCCTCCCCCCCTTGATGCAAGGCAAGGAAATGGAAGGAAAACACACAGTTCTCAGAAATGCAATCAACTGTAATTCAGTTCAATCCAGCAAGCTTAAACAGAAGTTTGAAAACACAGGCAAATGCTTTGATAGGTGCTAGCAATGAATGAGAAATATGCTGGAAACGCTCTTAATTCCCTTTTAGAGGTTCAGGATGAGTGGTATCTAGTTAATATTAGTCCAGGCTCACACTAGCAATGATGCAGGGATAGTTAGCAGGTTAAACGAATTTCTGGCAAATGAAATCAGGCAGCAGCAGTTTTTTTACATGTGAAGAAATTGCAAATCGCGGCAAAATTCGCGGATGCGCCAAGCGCTATTACAAAGGAACCGCAAGGACTATCTCTACCGTTTTGGGGTCCTAGGAAAGCCTGGGATCTCAGCTTCCAAATGAAAGTTATTGCAAGTCTCTAGCCCAAACGGTTGCGGAGATATGAGTAATTTAGTAAAGGTCGTTTTTGGTTTTGTAAATTTTAAACGCACACTTTTTCAAAATGACAAATTTTACTAGAAATGACAGGTGACAGATAGGAGGCAGTTCTACTTAGGTTAAATAGATTGAATTAGATGACTTTAAACTAAGAGATGTGTTCTGAGTTTTGCTAAGTACTCACAAGAGATTTTGAACAGGAAAGCGACTTGGTCACGATCTTCAGTCTGGTCAGGTCTTTCCGGATTCTGCTCACAGCGCCTGGTCTGGTCTCGGCTAGGCACAGCACTGCTTTCTCTCTGGTCTGGTCTCTGCTAGGCACAGCACTGCTTTCTCTCTGGTCTGGTCTCTGCTAGGCACAGCACTGCTTTCTCTCTGGTCTGGTCTCTGCTCTGGATAGATTGAAGTCTCTAGTTTGGCTTTCTGGAGTTTGATGGAGGTAAGTATGGATTTTTCCGGCAGGGCTTCCAGCGGCAGATGAAATGGAATCTCTCTATGTGTCCTGACTCTCTGCTTTTATCTGTTTCTTGAGAATGGGTGTGTGTGTTGCATCACTAGACTTGCCCCTCTCATTCGTCATTGGTCAGGCTTCCATTCCTCCGCTTGATTGGCAAACTGAACTGTGAGTCAGATTGATGTCATTTTATGATCTCTTGAAACAACCTCCCTTATCATCTGTGCACCCAAATATATATATGATCAAAATCCATACTTCAGAGTTACACAGTTGTTTGAAATTACATATACATGGTGTGGCTGAATTTAGCCATGTCTATGTCCAAATCTGCTCATTCTCGGAGCTTGCATTCAAAGAGTGTACATAATTGACTTTTTAACTGCTTTTTCAATTTCCGACATGGACCCAACTTTACATACATGTGTGCAGGGGGTAGGGACATTAACTGATGAAGTTTCAGATTTTTAACATGCACACGTTTAGAGTAATATCCACTTTTCCGCTAAAACCCCCCTGAACATACCACCGGTTCCTACCACGTCTTAAACTGTGGGCAGAAAAATCACAAGAATTATGGTATCATTTATAAAATTTTCACATGTCCGCACTATGAATTATCCCCCTTTTTATAAAACCATATCCTTGCTGCAGGGGTGTGTCTTTTCAGGTCACATGGTACAGAAACCAGTCTTTCCAGTTTCTGCCAAGCCAGCTTGCTTCTCACAGGCAGTGCCCCTCCCAGCTTCTCCAGGAGGAAGCCACTTTTTACGACGTCTGTAATAAAAACCTTTGCCTGAGTGGAGAGGGCTTTGTTCACTCTCTGGCAGAGCACAGGAAATTCAATTATCAGATAGATGGCATATCCTTAGTATGGGCAGCAAAAGGAACATTGGCCTGGGAACATAGTTGTGACTCAAGTTTCACTCCTGATGGGATCCGTTGCTAGGCAAAATCAAGTTCCTTAAGCCAGACCTTCAGCTAACTTTTTGTTGCTTTTAAAATAACTTGTAATTTTACACATGCAGCTAGAATGCTGATTCTAAGTGCAAAACTATGACATTTCAACAGTTACAAAGGCATGTGACACCAAACATAGGTCACTCATTTAATTTAACATTTTCGATTTTGGTGGTTTTAAATCCAGTTGCAGTTAGGCTTAAGCTGCTGACTCCATAGCATTTTTGTTATAAGCATTGTTTTTGGGCTCTTCATTTCCCAGATTTTGTAGGCACACAAAACTCCATTCTGCCAAATGTCTGCTGGTGTTCAGTGAATATTTTGCACATGTTGCAAGGTTTGAAATAGGCATTTTGCTTGCCTTCAGAAAAACACACAGTGGGTTTTAAAACGCCGGCTTTTGGATAGTGGTGAGTACTGGTACTGCACCCATTTTTGGGATTTTCTTGGATTAATGCATTCTAAACAGGAATGGTTCTTACATGGTAGTAAATCCTTGCTTAACATTGTTTTGATGGGGCTCCTTACAGTAAGATGGTTATGTGGAACCCCACAAAAAGGGTTGAATCTTTAAAGTGGTCCAATGAGTCACGATTTCAGCAACTTTTTGACATCAGTAAAAGTGGATTTTGTTAACAAAGACCTTTCTTTACCCTGGTGGGTGGCAAGTTAGGTAACCATTTTGGTGTGCGCACAACTGCGCAGCTTTCCTGGATTTCGGCGCACATGTGGGTTTTCCGCCATCTTGAATTTCCTAAGCCCACAGCACCAAATGTTGTAGCAGGGTAGCTTAAACGTGGGTCAGGACACCCTACAGCGTAAGCGCGTCTGTGACGTGACCCGCACGGGTGTTCCCCACTCAGCACGTGATGACGGAGCACACGTGGAAATACTGCACGTCAGCGTGTAATTGGACAAAAGTGCGCGTACACGCGATTGGCCTATGTACGTGTATTTCATGGGTGCGCGGGCACTTACACACGCAAGTACGTCAGCGCACCTGTATCCCGTGGTGCGTGGGAATTTCCACACGCTATTGGACTGGGAACTGGATTCCAGGGGTGCGCGGGTCACACGCTCGCCTAGAACACGCGCAAAGCATAAATTTGCGCACTTTAACAATAACAAGCTCAGACGCCAGGATGAACATACCGTTCCTAGCAGCAGTGGCAGTGGGCTACCAAAGGAGGAGGAGGAGGATAGTCAGGGCCAGTATATTCACACCCAGAACCAGCCTTTTCGGGATGCCTGATGACCGGGTGTATGGGAGGTACAGGTTTCCACCACACATAATACTGGACCTGGTGAGTGAGTGGGAGGATGACCTCACATCACCCACCCTGTGCTCCCAAGTACTCAGCCCCCTGGAGAAGGTCCTCAATGTACTGCACTTCTTAGCCACTGGATCATTTCAGCGGACAAGTGCCATAGTGGGTGGGGTGTCACAGGCCACCCAGTCACGCTGCCTACACCAGGTCTTGAACATCATCACTACACGCCCATCAGTCCGCAGGCACATATACCTGCCCAGAACACCTGCAGAAAGGCATGCTGCCGCCCTGGATTTTTACGGTGTGGCACGATTCCCCAAAGTGCTAGGTGCCATTGACTGCACCCATGTGGCTCTCCGTCCCCCCAGGGCATCTGAGCACATCTATAGGAACCGCAAGCACTGGCATTCCATCAACGTGCAGGTAGCATGTAATGCCAAGGGAATCATCACCTCAGTATATGCCAACTATCCCGGGTCCACCCACGACAGCTTCATTTACCGAATGTCCACCCTAAGCCGGGACCTAGAAGCTGGGCGGCATGGCGATACATGGCTGCTTGGTGAGTATGTATGCCACTGCACATGCATGCATGTTGGATACTGAGCAAGGTCACAACCCCACCAATGATACCAATCACCACCTCCACAGGGGACAATGCCTACCCTCTCAGCCCCCACATGATGACGCCAATTCGGAACCCCACCACGCCACCCGAGGTAAGATATAACACAGCCCACATTACGACCCGGGGCATAGTGGAGCGCACATTCGGAGTGCTAAAGTCACGCTTTCGCTCCCTTGACCGTTCTGGCGGCCAGCTGTTATACGCTCCCCCAGTAGTGTGCAGGATCATAGTGGCAGCATGTGTCCTGCACAACGTTGCAACACGCCGGGGCCTGGCCGTGGACATGGTGGTGGCCCCACATCCCCAACCACATGCACAGCCGCTGCGTATGGGAGGGGAAAGGGCACGGGGGGAGGCAGCCCGTACACAGCTAGTGGCTAATTACTTCACATAGAAATCACACCCCTGTGGAGTGCACTGCCCTGGCACATTCCATCTGACAATCAATGATGACTCAACCTGACACTGATCCAGAATGTCTGGAGAATGAACCGTGAATACCATATCAGCCTGAGATTGTTCACCTGGAAGTGTCACAATGTGTGCATCCCTACCCACACAGACACCACCAATGCAGTTTTGTGGAGTTACACATTCAGCAGCTAAAAAGAATACCCACTTGCAAAATGCAACATGAGGGCAGTGCCATGTCAGCCAACCCAACCCCAGCACCGCCACACGACACACCGTGCCATGTCATGCTATTTGCAGGTAAACAAAGTAATCCCCACAACATGACACTAGTGTCACTATGGACAGTGTCCCTATTAGAAACCTGCAACACCTGAAATGCTCACAGCAATGCCGGACCAACAACATACTTGAGCACGTACTACCATTAACATGACATCACAAATGTTACATATTAGTAGTCTCACCACCTGGAAATGCCTGCACTCCCACCACTACCAACTGTGCAGTGTTGGCGCCATGTAGAGTTGTAGGTGCACTGCTGCCAACATGGACCCCATCTCCAGAAAAGAGGTCCTTGTGTAGACATGAGGAAGGGACCTGCAAATTGGGAGGTAGACACAGAAGATGAGTTACACATCAATGCAACATGCAGTGTACAACACAACAGCAATATGCACTAGGCATGTATACACAGTATTGACTACAGACTGCCCACACAGCTCATGGGAGTCCAACGTCACTGTGTAATTCACTGTCACTTGGGCACACCCTTTGCAAGCCCATGGAAACGGGAAGCAGGAGGGGTGTGTGTGACTCAAACCCAAGCATCTCAACCAAATACATTACAAGCCTGCATGTGCCCAGCCACAATGCAGCGTATGCCCACAGGAACCACGGAAGCCAACAAATCGTCCCAAAAAAATAGGGAATAAAATAAATAAAAATAAAAATAAAAATAAGAAACAATCAAAAATGGCCATTGATGGGCCCGGGGGGGTTGGGGAGGCCACCCAGGAGGTCCGAGGACAGGATGCACACCAGAACCCACCTGCGTGGATCCTGGGAAAATAAAACACCTCCATGGGCTGATGGCCCACACGGCTACCCTATTGTGGGAGTATCACTGCTGTCGCTATTATCACCCTGTGCAGCTGCATCCGGAGGTGGTTGCACTATGGGAGGCAGCCCACGCAAGGCCCTAGTCTGCTCCTCCATGGCTGCAAGCATGCGGGTGTGGTAGGTCTGGTTCTGGAGGATGAGTGTGCGGAGGTCCCCATGCAACAACTCACGGGATGCCCGGACCTCCGCCCTCGTTGCCTGCATCTCAGCCGAGAGCGTACGGGTGAGACGCTCCAGCTGCTGTTCTGTCCTTTGGTGTGTTGAAGCCTCAAGCTCAACAAGAGTCGTCCTGAGGTGAAGGAGCTCCTGCCTCGGGGCTTCCCTGTGGCCCTGGGACTCAATGGAGATGGCCTCCTGCAGAGTCGCCAGTGCCGCCCGCCTGTCCCTGTTGGATCCCTGTGTGACTGGCAGATGGAGTCGGTTGCCTGCTCTAGTCGCTCCATCAGCCTTTCTGGGGGGACAATGGAAGTGGCCACCCTATCCATGGCCTGAGCCATCATCTCGGATGATGCAGCCTGTTGGGTTGCCATACCGTAAATGGATTGCTCCCATGCGTTATTGCCAGCTGGCGTACGGTCACCACGTCGGCGGGCACCACACCTGTCTGGGGCAAGGCGAACTGCGCCTTGCTGTGCCGGCACTGCCTGAGGCTGCAGGACTGCATTCCCCCTCTGATCTGCTGGCCCAGGAACAGGATCAGATGTCGCGGAGTGTGACCCTGCATCCGTAACCACCAAAGGCGTAGCTGCCAACACTGACATCCCCATGGAGGGTTCTGACCCTGGTGCAGGTGGGTGAGACAGAACAGAATCCCTCCCTGGAACACTCACCTGCGACGGCACGTAGGTCTCATCCGAATCAACACCTGAGTACAGCTCGGGGGAGGTGCAGCCAGAGACACCCCTTGAGAGCACGACCTGCAGCAGTTGTGGGTTCTCCCCCACCACCACACCACGTCCCTCACTGGTGGTTGGTCGGCCCTCGGACCCCTCCTGGGTCTGCACCATCTCCACAACCCCAGCAGTATCAGGTGCGTCTTCCCCTGCAAAGACATGAAAAGAAAGACATGGAAACAGGCATTAGCACCATGGCACACAATGAGGGCTGAGAAGAAAGAGAACCAGTACTTGATTGACACATGTCCCACATGACTAAAACCCTCCCATGCATGCACCCTCACTGCGTATGAAGTGAAGGCAAATGGCACACACTGATGACACCAAGATGGAAGATGAACACATTTTCTGCATGCTGCCTTGCAGTGGCATCACACATTGGCCTGTGATTGCCAGGTGAAACACACATGCCATCACACAGATGGCATGTACCATTGCTATTGAGTGAAGATGGAGAGGAGGGCAGCACCTATTCATTCAGTCCAGTTCCCGCATGTAATTGCTTTTCTAATTCTAACAGGTCAGATTTTTCACCTGGAGCTGCCAGTCTGAAATGGTCCAATTGCACAGGGACATGTGTGTACAAATGATATCCAGGTAACAAAGTCACTCCACTTTACCATAGCCATGTCAGACATGTGACTAGTGGACAGCGACATGGCTAGTAAAAGTGGGGGAATGCAAACAATCTGACTGAATGAACAGTGAAAAATAAGCAACTATGTTGTGGCAAGGTGACACTTCAAGGGCAACTGGCGTGCAGTTGGGCTAGATGTCTACTGTTGGCAGAAGGGATACTGCTATGGCCAAATGCAGCTGCGCAGGAAGTATTGCATGAGGCACATGGCTGACCCATACGACTCAGGCGCACACACTCTCACCTGGCACACAAACAGAAGCCCTCACACACACACCATGCACATGGATGACACACACATGCATGTGCACTCACCGGACAATGCCTCGTAATCAGCCAGATCTCCCACGCCTTGGATCTGTTCCTCCATGACGTAGGTCCCAGCGACTGACTCATGTGGATTGAGTTCCATGTCTACTACTGGAGACCCACCTCCAGTCACTAGAGTTGCGGCATGACTTGAGGCCAGCTTACTCTTTGCCCTGCGCTTTAGGTCATTCCAGCGCTTATAGCAATCATTGGCTGTGCGCCTCACAATTCCAAGGGTACTTACGATGTCCGCAACGGTCTGCCAGTGTGCCTGGCATTGTGCAGGTGTGGTCTTGGATCCTGCAACAATGACCATCTCGTTGTCATGTCCGGACACATACTCGACAAGTGCATTCAGTTCGTCATCCGTGAAGCTGGGCTTCCTGGACGGGCCGGACTGTGTAGCCGTGTCTGGGGCATCAGCCTGTGCCGGACGAGCACTCTTCCTCTTCCGCTTGGAAGGTGGTGGTGATCCTGAGTGTCCTGCGCCGCTCTGGATACTAGGGGCAGGAGCCCTGGTGGACTCTGTATCAGGAGTGTGGGATTGCACACTCAGCATGGGAGTTGGTGCAGGCATTGGCTCTAGTGTGATGGTGTCAGGGGGAATGTCAGCAGCATGGACTAGGACCGACAATGTCCTGGCTGGGTGTGTGAGGGCTTGGGTGGATGGAGCCGCAGCTGCCCCTGCAGCCTCTCCGCCCTGCCTCCTTGGTGCAGCAGATGACCTTGCTGCCCCAGATCCACGTGGCATGATGGCATCAACGTGCACCAGCGCACGTGTCGTAGCCCTGCTGACCTGGAAGTCAGCCATGGAGTCAGCCAGGTCTGGTGCCACAATGGGCTGGTCCAACAAGGGCTGAGCATGGATGGTGTCAGCCACATCAGCCTCAACGGGAGGGGGGAGGGGGAGGAGGGGGGGATTATGGGTGCCCGTGACTGGTCCTCCACACATGGGGGGACAGGCTCACCCTGCAAGTTACGACCACGTCCCCTACCGGATCCACCACGGCCACCACTTGTGGCTCTTCCACCTTTGCCACCCTTACGGAATCCTCGCCTCCCAGCCATGGCACTGATGTTAATGTGCGTATGGGAGTGGATGTAGACTATTGTCCTGGGCAATTGGGGGTCAAAGGGGTTGGGTACCAGCTGGTAATTGTACCCTAGTGCTCTAGCAAGGCTGAATGTAACCCCTGGGGAAAGATGACGGGTCACGCAACGCACAGGAGGCCCAGAAAAGGGAGATGACGTGCACGCAACCCCTCCTAGACCACGTGTGCAGAAAGAAAAACCTGCACTACGCTGTGGCGCCCAGTAACACAAGAATGAACGTATGCGTGTCACACACAGCCTAGAATGACCTCTGAAGGGGTAGGCTACACACGGGGCAAGCACAGATGTTAGATACGTGCGTGACTCACCGTCTGCCAGGTAAAAGAGCGTGAAAAATGAGCGCGTTTGATTGGCAACACCCCCGCCAAAAGAAGATATGTACGCTGTCTGAGGAGACAGGACAACAGTAGAAGGGAACACTGTTTGAGGGAACAGGCCCAGGTAAACCAGTACAAGAGAAAAAATAGAAAAAGCTGTCAGAGGTAACAGGGAGTACGAACTTGAAACGCTGTGAAGTAAATCGCGTGTGAAACGACAAGAAGTACAGAATTCACCCACTCGCTCTCCACGAAAAGCAGTACAAGGAATTGGTGTTCTACACGTACCTTATATGCAGGCCCACACGTACAGCGTCACTTACACGTGTACGTGCTAGGGCCATTCCCACCAATTACACGCTTTGTCACTTCTGCGTGTAGGTCCATTTGCACCAATTACACGCTTTGTCACTTCTGCGTGTATGTCCATTTGCACCAATTACACGCTTTGATACTTCTGCGTGTAGGGCTATTTCCACCAATAACACGCTTTGACACTCGGACGTGTCACGCAACTTTTTCCTACGCGTGCACGTGACTTCATAGACGCGCATACGCGTTTACGCGCTAAGGGACTTTCATCGATTTACACGCAGACGTGTGGGATTTTCACGTGCAAAATCACTCACTACGTATCAAGCTGTCCACGCGTTCACACACGAAAGACCACGCTCCTGCCCAGGAGGCCAAATTACTGCCCCCCAGAGCCCTGAGCATGCTCCCACCTGCCATCTGCTGGTGCCTGACTGCCTGCTGCCCACGTGCCCTGCCATTTGCTGCCTGCACATCAGCCAGGGGTGCTGTTGCTGTGACCACCCCTGCTGGAACCAAAGGCTCCCGACTGCTTTTCCGTCGCCCCACAGCCCAGCCCCAGGACCCAGTTGCCCACCCACTCCTGCCTCTGGGGTTGCCATGTCGGGCACTACAACATCTGGCACCAGTGGCAACCCCCGGCCAAGGAGGCAGAGGGGCACCAGCTTCAGTGCCAGGGAAGTTGGTGTCCTGGTGGAGGGTGCCCCTGCACTGCTGGGGGGTGGGGGTGGTGGGAGACATGGATGGGGGCCTGGTGGAGGGTTCCCCTGGTGGCGGGGGGGGGTGATAGGGGACATGAGTGGGGGCCTGGTGGAGGGTGCCCCTGCACTGCTGGGGGGTGGGGGTGGTGGGAGACATGGATGGGGGCCTGGTGGAGGGTGCCCCTGCACTGCTGGGGGGTGGGGGTGATAGGGGACATGGGTGGGGGCCTGGTGAAGGGTGCCCCTGCACTGCTGGGGGGTGGGGGTGGTGGGAGACATGGATGGGGGCCTGGTGGAGGGTGCCCCTGGTGGCGGGGGGGTGGGGGTGATAGGGGACATGAGTGGGGTCCTGGTGGAGGCTGCCCCTGCACTGCTGGGGGGTGGGGGTGGTGGGAGACATGAGTGGGGGCCTGGTGGAGGGTGCCCCTGGTGGCTGGGGGATGGGGGTGGCGGGAGACATGGGTGGGGGCCTGGTGGAGGGTGCCCCTGGATGCTGGGGGGTTGGTGGTGGGAGACATGAGTGGGGGCCTGGTGGAGGGTGCCCCTGGTGGCTGGGCGGTGGGGGTGATAGGGGACATGAGTGGGGGCCTGGTGGAGGGTGCCCCTGCACTGCTGGGGGGTGGGGGTGATAGGGGACATGGGTGGGGGCCTGGTGGAGGGTGCCCCTGCACTGCTGGGGGGTGGGGGTGGTGGGAGACATGGATGGGGGCCTGGTGGAGGGTGCCCCTGGTGGCTGGGGGTGGTGGGAGACATTGGTGGGGGCCTGGTGGAGGGTGCCCCTGCACTGCTGGGGGGTTGGGGTGGTGGGAGACATGGATGGGGTCCTGGTGGAGGGTGCCCCTGGTGGCGGGGGGGTGGGGGTGGTGGGAGACATGGATGGGGGCCTGGTGGAGGGTGCCCCTGGATGCTGGGGGGTGGTGGTGGTGGGAGACATGAGTGGGGGCCTGATGGAGGGTGACCCTGGTGGCTGGGGGGTGGGGGTGATAGGGGACATGAGTGGGGGCCTGGTGGAGGGTGCCCCTGCACTGCTGGGGGGTGGGGGTGATAGGGGACATGGGTGGGGGCCTGGTGGAGGGTGCCCCTGCACTGCTGGGGGGTGGGGGTGGTGGGAGACATGAGTGGGGGCCTGGTGGAGGGTGCCCCTGCACTGCTGTGGGGTGGGGGTGGTGGGAGACATGGATGGGGTCCTGGTGGAGGGTGCCCCTGCACTGCTGGGGGGTGGGGGTGATAGGGGACATGGGTGGGGGCCTGGTGGAGGGTGCCCCTGGTGGCAGGGGGCTGGAGGTGATAGGGGACATGAGTGGGGTCCTGGTGGAGGCTGCCCCTGCACTGCTGGGGGGTGGGGGTGGTGGGAGACATGAGTGGGGGCCTGGTGGAGGGTGCCCCTGGTGGCTGGGGGGTGGGGGTGGTTGGAGACATGGGTGGGGGCCTGGTGGAGGGTGCCCCTGGATGCTGGGGGGTGGTGGTGGTGGGAGACATGAGTGGGGGCCTGATGGAGGGTGCCCCTCGTGGCTGGGGGGTGGGGGTGATAGGGGGACATGAGTGGGGGCCTAGTGGAGGGTGCCCCTGCACTGCTGGGGGGTGGGGGTGGTGGGAGACATGGATGGGGGCCTGGTGGAGGGTGCCCCTGGTGGCTGGGGGGTGGGGGTGGTGGGAGACATGGATGGGGGCCTGGTGGAGGGTGCCCCTGGTGGCTGGGGGGTGGGGGTGGTGGGAGACATGGGTGGGGGCCTGGTGGAGGGTGCCCCTGGATGCTGGGGGGTGGCGGTGGTAGGAGACATGAATGGGGGCCTGGTGGAGGGTGCCCCTGGTGGCTGGGGGGTGGGGGTGATAGGGGACATGGGTGGGGGCCTGGTGGAGGGTGCCCCTGGATGCTGGGGGGTGGGGGTGGTGGGAGACATGAGTGGGGGCCTGGTGGAGGGTGCCCCTGGTGGCTGGGGGTTGGGGGTGGTGGGAGACATGGATGGAGGCCTGGTGGAGGGTGCCCCTGCACTGCTGGGGGGTGGGGGTGGTGGGAGACATGAGTGGGGGCCTGGTGGAGGGTGCCCCTGGTGGCTGGGGGGTGGGGGTGGTGGGAGACATGAGTGGGGGCCTGGTGGAGGGTGCCCCTGGTGGCTTGGGGGTGGGGGTGGTGGGAGACATGGATGGGGGCCTGGTGGAGGGTGCCCCTGGTGGTGGGGGGGTGGGGGTGATAGGGGACATGAGTGGGGGCCTGGTGGAGGGTGCCCCTGGTGGCGGGGGGGTGGGGGTGATAGGGGACATGAGTGGGGGCCCGGTGGAGGCTGCCCCTGCACTGCTGGGGGGTGGGGGTGGTGGGAGACATGAGTGGGGGCCTGGTGGAGGGTGCCCCTGGATGCTGGGGGGTGGTGGTGGTGGGAGACATGAGTGGGGGCCTGGTGGAGGGTGCCCCTGGTGGCTGGGGGGTGGGGGTGATAGGGGACATGAGTGGGGGCCTGGTGGAGGGTGCCCCTGCACTGCTGGGGGGTGGGGGTGATAGGGGACATGGGTGGGGGCCTGGTGGAGGGTGCCCCTGCACTGCTGTGGGGTGGGGGTGGTGGTAGACATGAGTGGGGGCCTGGTGGAGGGTGCCCCTGCACTGCTGTGGGGTGGGGGTGGTGGGAGACATGGATGGGGGCCTGGTGGAGGGTGCCCCTGCACTGCTGGGGGGTGGGGGTGATAGGGGACATGGGTGGGGGCCTGGTGGAGGGTGCCCCTGCACTGCTGGGGGGTGGGGGTGGTGGGAGACATGGATGGGGGCCTGGTGGAGGGTGCCCCTGGTGGCAGGGGGGTGGGGGTGATAGGGGACATGAGTGGGGTCCTGGTGGAGGCTGCCCCTGCACTGCTGGGGGGTGGGGGTGGTGGGAGACATGAGTGGGGGCCTGGTGGAGGGTGCCCCTGGTGGCTGGGGGGTGGGGGTGGTTGGAGACATGGGTGGGGGCCTGGTGGAGGGTGCCCCTGGATGCTGGGGGGTGGTGGTGGTGGGAGACATGAGTGGGGGCCTGGTGGAGGGTGCCCCTGGTGGCTGGGGGGTGGGGGTGATAGGGGGACATGAGTGGGGGCCTGGTGGAGGGTGCCCCTGCACTGCTGGGGGGTGGGGGTGATAGGGGACATGGGTGGGGGCCTGGTGGAGGGTGCCCCTGCACTGCTGGGGGGTGGTGGTGGTGGGAGACATGAATGGGGGCCTGGTGGAGGGTGCCCCTGCACTGCTGGGGGGTGGGGGTGATAGGGCACATGGGTGGGGGCCTGGTGGAGGGTGCCCCTGGATGCTGGGGGGTGGGGGTGGTGGGAGACATGAGTGGGGGCCTGGTGGAGGGTGCCCCTGGTGGCTGGGGGTTGGGGGTGGTGGGAGACATGGATGGGGGCCTGGTGGAGGGTGCCCCTGCACTGCTGGGGGGTGGGGGTGGTGGGAGACATGAGTGGGGGCCTGGTGGAGGGTGCCCCTGGTGGCTGGGGGTGGGGGTGGTGGGAGACATGAGTGGGGGCCTGGTGGAGGGTGCCCCTGGTGGCTGGGGGGTGGGGGTGGTGGGAGACATGGATGGGGGCCTGGTGGAGGGTGCCCCTGGTGGCGGGGGGGTGGGGGTGATAGGGGACATGAGTGGGGGCCTGGTGGAGGGTGCCCCTGGTGGCGGGGGGGTGGGGGTGATAGGGGACATGAGTGGGGGCCTGGTGGAGGCTGCCCCTGCACTGCTGGGGGGTGGGGGTGGTGGGAGACATGAGTGGGGGCCTGGTGGAGGGTGCCCCTGGTGGCTGGGGGTAGGGGTGGTGGGAGACATGAGTGGGGGCCTGGTGGAGGGTGCCCCTGCACTGCTGGGGGGTGGGGGTGGTGGGAGACATGGATGGGGGCCTGGTGGAGGGTGCCCCTGGTGGCGGGGGGGTGGGGGTGGTGGGAGACATGGATGGGGGCCTGGTGGAGGGTGCCCCTGGTGGCGGGGGGGGTGGGGGTGATAGGGGACATGAGTGGGGGCCTGGTGGAGGGTGCCCCTGGTGGCGGGGGGGTGGGGGTGATAGGGGACATGAGTGGGGGCCTGGTGGAGGCTGCCCCTGCACTGCTGGGGGGTGGGGGGGGGTGGGAGACATGAGTGGGGGCCTGGTGGAGGGTGCCCCTGGTGGCTGGGGGTAGGGGTGGTGGGAGACATGAGTGGGGGCCTGGTGGAGGGTGCCCCTGCACTGCTGGGGGGTGGGGGTGGTGGGAGACATGGATGGGGGCCTGGTGGAGGGTGCCCCTGGTGGCGGGGGGGTTGGGGTGGTGGGAGACATGGATGGGGGCCTGGTGGAGGGTGCCCCTGGTGGCGGGGGGGTGGGGGTGATAGGGGACATGAGTGGGGGCCTGGTGGAGGCTGCCCCTGCACTGCTGTGGGGTGGGGGTGGTGGGAGACATGAGTGGGGGCCTGGTGGAGGGTGCCCCTGGTGGCTGGGGGGTGGTGGGAGACATGGGTGGGGGCCTGGTGGAGGATGCCCCTGGATGCTGGGGGGTGGGGGTTGTGGGAGAAATGAGTGGGGGCCTGGTGTAGGGTGCCCCTGGTGGCTGGGGGGTGGGGGTGGTGGGAGACATGGGTGGGAGCCTGGTGGAGGGTGCCCCTGGATGCTGGGGGGTGGGGGTGGTGGGAGACATGGGTGGGGGCCTGGTGGAGGGTGCCCCTGGATGCTGGGGGGTGGGGGTGGTGGGAGACATGAGTGGGGGCCTGGTGGAGGGTGCCCCTGGTGGCTGGGGGTTGGGGGTGGTGGGAGACATGGATGGGGGCCTGGTGGAGGGTGCCCCTGGTGGCGGGGGTGGTGGGAGACATGGGTGGGGGCCCGGTGGAGGGTGCCCCTGGATGCTGGGGGGTGGGGGTGATAGGGGACATGGGTGGGGGCCTGGTGGAGGCTGCCCCTGCACTGCTGGGGGGTGGGGGTGCAGGGGGACATGAGTGGGGGCCTGGTGGAGGGTGCCCCTGCACTGCTGGGGGGTGGGGGTGGTGGGAGACATGGATGGGGGCCTGGTGGAGGGTGCCCCTGGTGGCGGGGGGGTGGGGGTGATAGGGGACATGAGTGGGGTCCTGGTGGAGGCTGCCCCTGCACTGCTGGGGGGTGGGGGTGCAGGGGGACATGAGCAGGTGTGCAGGGTAGTCCCTTGTTTTGTGGGCTGCCTGCAGGGGCCGTGGAGGGTGTACAGGGAACACCTGTGAGGACCCACCCAGCCTAATTGCGTGTGATAATTCCCGCACACCCCTGTAATACACGTACCTGGCCATATTGCATGTGAGAATTCCCGCGCACCCCTGTAATACACGTACCCAGCCGAATCGCGTGTAGAACTTCCTGTGTACCCCTGTAATACACGTACCCAGCCAAATCGCGTGTGATAATTCCCACGTACCCCTGTAATGCACGTACCCTGGCCAATCGCGTGTAGAACTTCCCACGCACCCCTGTAATACACGTACCAAGCCAAATCGCGTGTGATAATTCCCACGCACCCCTGTAATACACGTACCTGGCCAAATCGCATGTGAGAATTCCCGCGCACCCCTGTAATACACGTACCCAGCCGAATCGCGTGTAGAACTTCCCGTGTACCCCTGTAATACACGTACCCAGCCAAATCGTGTGTGATAATTCCTGCGTACCCCTGTGATACACGTGCCCTGGCTAATCGCGTGTAATACTTCACGCGTTCCCCTGTAATACACGTACCCTGGCTAATCGCGTGTATAACTTCACGCGTACCCCTGATATGCACGTTACCCGCTTTCCGTTCCTTGTTTGGCAGCCCTGTAGACTGGTCCAGGGTTAGTGCAGCCCTTTGCGATGATTTAGCGATTTTGATGGCTTTTCCTTGCGCGAGGGCGTTCTTGGGGGCGTTACTGGTGCTGCTGCAGGGTCGCTGCGATACTCTGCGCCACGGCTGGTTTGGGAGCCTAAAATCCATGAATACGCTGTGCGCGGAAATCGGTTTTAGCGCACGTGCCTGGCGCAGACAATCGCACGCGGACACTCTGCGCCAGCCGCTTGCGACACTTTTCTGCGAAATTCTATGAATTACCCTGTAAGACTCCAGAAGTGGTGGCATTTCAGTCATGGGAACCTGAAGTTTATTTAATACCAAACCTGGAAACATGTGTCAAATTTAAAGAACAAAATTATATGTGTCCAGGTAAACCGTTTGTTCCTGATGCCACAGTTGCTATTTGTGGTTTGAAATCTGACCCAAGTATATCAGAAGGATGTGAAGTGATTATTAGCAATATGGGGAGTGAAGAAATGGCACAGGCTAAAATGGTCAGAGGTAAATGGTTGGTCAGCACCTGTTTAAAGAACATGATGGTAGTACATTTAAACCATGGAACATATGTGGTTAAACAGGTGAAATATAATGTTTTTTATTTACAGGTTCCAAAGGATACAATTGTGTCAATTGGGGGGTTAACATTGTTTCATGTAACAAATGATGTTTGGGAAAGCCAAGTGGAAAATATCGATTTTTTTCAATAGATCCGGATGTGGAATATTTATTGAATCACAAAGAAAGACATGTTATAAAAATGAATTTGAGAAAAAACAATTTTACAATTAGTAATCTGGGGATAATGGAAGTGGAAAGATTTAATTGGGGAACCTGGGGGGAACGCTCAATAGTGGGTTTGGCTGTCCTGGTACTAATCATGGATGGATGGTTGATTTTGATATCAGTAAAAATGAAAATGTTACTGATTTTAGTAGCTGCGTCAGGAAGAGAAAGATATCCCAATACACATGCATTTTAAAAGAAAAAAAAGAACAAATTGTTTTTAGGAATTGGCTTGGATCGTAGCCAAGTTCTAAAAACAAAAGGAGGGTATGTAAGGATATTTGGCGTGTTACAGCACAGAGTACAGCACTACTGCACAGGTAGCAATTTTTTTTGATGCAGCACCATCACATGGGTGTGGTGCATTGCTATATGTGTTGCCAGAGTAACATGGACATATAAGTAAAGACAGGCTATTCAGTCAAAAACGATTTTTACATAGAAGATGCAAATCTGTTTTTACAGTTAAAAGCACACGTGCACATTCAAAAATGCACACTATTCTTCACCTGAAATGCCTATGGTGCAAGAGACACATTTGAAAATTAATAACTAACCTTATTAATAACTAACCTGACTAATAAAACTGCATTTAACATAACCCACTAATAAAAATGTGTCTCCACTGCAGAATTAGGCCTACTCTGAAAGTGAACTTTTAAACGCACATTCATTTTTTTTCTCTGCTGCTCTGTCCACATAACTACAGGAAGCAAAGAGCTCGAAGGAACAGGAAATCAGTTGGTTACAAATTTTTTCTGTAGAAATGAGCCATTGTGTTGTGAGGGAGGAGATGACATGATTGATTCTGATTGGAGCAGCGTCATAGCAAGTATCATGCTAGAGGCAGTGATTAGAGTTTTGCTGGGGAAGCTTGAGGAGAGGGGGAGGACAATCGAGATCTTGCAGATCTTGCATAGCTGGGAGAAGGACCTGTTTCCTGGCTGAAGCATTCCTGCTGCAAAAGCTGAGAATTCCAGGCAATAACCCCGGTTTGAGAACGACAGACGCTTGTTTTCACTGGGGTTAATCTTCAAGGGAGCCAAATTCAGAAAGAGAATAGCCGGAGAAAACTCATGCTGAACAGATAAGGTAATTACAGAAGTCTGGGAGCCGTGCGAAAGTGTGCGAAACTGTTCAGTCAGTGTATTCGAGGGAGTCCCAGTCCCTTATCAGCATATGTAATGTTACCAATTGAATATATTCTCGCAGTTCTCTGTTCATTTTATTACAAATAATGTTGTACCATTTCATTTATTTCTGTAAAAAAGGGTTAAACTGTGTTTAAAGGAAATTTCTATAATACAAAAATATCTGAAAACAGATAGCTAGTGTGTATTATTTCTCTCTTTCATTTTGCATGGGAAAAGGTTTAAACGTGGGTAGATTTTTAAACAGTGCAATTGTCAAAACAGATGTGTGCATGATTATATTCAGTATGGACAGTTGTGAGTGACTGTTTGTAGCATAGCTTGTTGGAGGTACATGAGCCAACGGGAAGAGAGACTCTCTGGACATAGTTCCATACCGTATACAAGGTAGTGGAAATTGCCACAAAAATACCACAATAGCCCATGGTGGCACAAAACACTAACACTGAAAATGTGGTATCCCTAAAATTTAGGCCTGAGGTCTCTCTAGTGATCAAGAACAATCTAGATAAAAAACAAGGGATGTTGGATATTGGGGCCACAAATAAACCAACCACGCAAATTATTGCGCACATTATCTAAATAGGTCTGAATTCTGAAATAATGCAATGTATTATTGTTATGTGCGATCCAATATGAATACAGAGAGTGATTATTGCTAAAGGTATTTTGGCGGTAAGAAAATACTGCAAAGCCCCAAATATCCACAAAATACCCAACAGCCCCCTGCCCTGTCCAGTGGACAAAGTAAAGAACTTAGGGGTCATTCTTTCCACCTCCCTGTCCATGTCAAATCAGGTCTCACCGGTCTTCCAATCTGCCCACCACCAGATTAGGGTACTTAAGAGGGTCCTCCCTATGATCCCAGAAGCTATGCGCCCTCCTGTGGTGGCTGCATTAGTCCTCTCACGGTTGGACTATTGCAACTCCCTGTACCTCGCTCATCCGGTGGGCCTTCTTCAGCGTCTCCAACGCATGCAGAACCTGGCAGCTAGACTGGCCACAGGTTCTCCCTATGGAGCACATATCTCGCCAGTGCTTCGCCAACTTCACTGGCTTCCAGTGGCCCAGCGAGTTAAGTTCAAGTCACTGTGTATTGTCCAGCGTGCAATCCAGGGCCTAGGAGCGGAGTTTCTTCAAACCAAATTTGTCCGATATATCCCGGAACGCAATCTTCGCTCCTCGACCACCAACCTCTTGGTGGTCCCTAGGTACAATCGGGAAAGACTTGGTGGCAGAGGCTTTTCCATTGCTGCGGGCCAGGCTGTGGAACACCCTCCCACTGCTACTCAAGTCTACCTCTAACCGTTTGGCTTTCAGGAAAGCCCTGAAAACAACTCTATTTTAGCTCTCTGGCTACTACTGTTCTTCCTGCTTGGTAGCTTCCTCTCCAGCGCCATGGTGCCCTTGGGCGACCGTGTGCTTTACAAGTCCAGGTAACATAACATAACATCAATACCTGCATCCACCATGCAGTTACTCATGTTGATGAATTCACTGACACATGAGTGTCTTTTCATGCTGTGTAGAAAGGGAGGCCGAGTGACTTGTCTAGAAATATATACTCAACTGGTTTCACTTGTCCCGTGAGTCACAGTAATGCATTGCAGACTGCACATTGTGTTCATAGACACCACACGCAGAGGTTGAAATGAAGATTAGCTAACCAGGGGCTAAAAGCAGCTCCCGGGTATCCAACATTAACAAGTAACTAGGAGCTACCACTGGGGAATGAGGGGCCAATAGCTGGCAGCCCGCAATCTAGCTTCCACATAACATGGAAACCTATCATTTTGCGTATTGTTTTTGACCCGTTATGCTTTAAAATGGCACAGAGGGGTCCTGATGTGTATTTATAGATTACCCCAAATGAACAGAGTTAAATTCACATAGATGCATTTGTTTGGCATTTGGGAGCCAAAAGCAGCTCCTGATGCCTATTGCTGTCAAGCTAACCAGGCTCTTCTAGACTATAAGCAGGAGCTAAATAGCCCCCCTCAATTTCGAACCCTGCACATGTATGTCAGAAATATATCTCAGCACTACATGCTGCTCAGCATGTAATAGCCAAATTAGAGTCATTGCCCATGCATGGACAATATTTCCTTAAGTGTGACCCAAAAAGCAAGTAGGGCTGTCAAACTCCCTAATTGTAATCCAGTACAATGTGTTTTGTCTAATCTCTACTGTAATTTCACCGGAGACACATTCTAGTCTTAGTGGGTGATGTGGTGCATGAGCGGGTAAGGCCAACAATCTTTTGAAAAATGTGTTCTCTACGTGTTCCAAAAAATGTATAGTACACACTTTAGAAAGCTCTGCGTTTGATAATTAACAGCAATAATCAAGGTTTATAGAGCATGTTATGAACATCAAAAGTTATCAAAATATTAAAGATACATGCAAATCAGTCTTCTTGGCTTGCCAGTAGAAAGTGATGATTAAACTAAACTTGAAAGGAAAATGCTGGAGCCAAACAAACCAAGTCGTCATACTACTTTGATATTGCTACCCAAATACTAGTTGTACCTGCTTAGTATGGCAGTTGTTGGGGAGCCATGAAGTGAATTTCACAGTTGGTGACACCCAGAAAAATAATGGATATCTCTCACCAAGTGGCTATGATTATTCAAGGTGATCCCCTAAGATTCAACACGAGAAACACTTTTAAAACAGCAATGGCTAACCACTTGCTAAATATGCAATGAAACTGGATATATGCGATAGGCTTTTTTAAACTGCTACATAGATTTGCACAAAATAAAAAGGAACTCAGTTGGACTGAGCCGTTACGTGAATGCAAGGCGTAAAAGCCTTTAGGACGGTTTTAATTCCTTGCATTCATGCCACAGCTAATTTTTAAAGCATTGGTGAGGCGGGGAGGTGGGGTGGTTTCCACCACTCCTTTCCTCTCTGCCATATGGATACTCAGCAACTGCGCTGGCATGGATTTTCATGCCGGCACAAATGCTAGAGAACCCTATGAGATCGGTTTGTTTTATGCACTAGCAAAAACTAAGATGACCCCATAGGGGTAAATCGTGCACGCTCCCTGCCGAGCGTGTACAATAAAATAAAACCCTCTCCGACATGCAAGCATGTTGTGGAGGGTTTAATTGTATTTCTAAACACTGCTTAAGCAGTATTGACAAATGAAAATGAAATGCTCTCAAACATGCTTGCATCTCAGAGAGCATTTAGTTGTAATTGGGATCACTGCTTGGCATGCGAGCATGGCAAGCAGCACTCGCAATCAATAGTAAACGCTGCCTGGCATGCCAGCGTTTACTCACTTTGCACTGTGGAGTGCAAATGTGAAGGGCACACTTCAGCATACACACTTGTACACTGCCTTTTGCACCCCGCAGTACAAATGACCAAAATATTGGCAGCAGGGAGCAATTTATATTGATGTCCACACTTAACGGCTCTCGGCTGCCAAATCACACGTTTCTTTTATAAAATGAGCTCTGCATTGCATTCAGCATCTATGGAAGAAAACATTTCGACATTTGACTATGTGCACACACTTTTGAAAATGATTGCCCTCAGGCTACCAAAGCCACAACTGAATTTGGATGTCTACCTTTACTTCCCTACAGTACATTAAGACTTTTTTTCAGAAGAGGAGGCAAGCAGGAGTTAAGTTAATGTAGGCATGTCTCACACTGTGGCTGAAGGCCCTGTGGAAACTCACTGCCCACTTTGATGGCTTTGCTCTGAGAAAGGAAGCCGCAGTCAACGAACAGAGAAATCAACTCTTGGTCAGTCTTCAGGAGGATAAACAAGTAAAACCTAAAATGTAAGACTTGCTAACATCCTATCCCAGCCAACTGAACAAAACACTCTGGGATGCACATGTGATTGAAACCCTTAAGCCTTGCCCTCTTGCAACTTTGTGTTACCTCCATTCTGCCCCCCCCCCCTTAACCCCCATCTCCACCAGCACAATACCTTCTTTCATATTCAATAGTTGTCCATCATCAGTTCTTAGTATTCAGTTAATTCATTCATTTCGGGTTCAACCAGTCACAACTGACAATATCCGGTCCCACCCGCCTCAGGTGAGGGTCACTGGTCTGCCGCCCCATGGTATGTCTGCTGGTAGTGAATTCTTTATTGTTTTGTCTGGTTATTACTGGTACAACACAAATATGGTGGCTGGGTGGCCTTTATCCAGTACCACTAAATGCTTGAAAAGTGCTGATTGTTACCCGTTGTCCCTAAAACAGCATTAGCACTACTAGCATGTACAATTAGAGGAATGCCCTGATTTTTAGTGTCTGCTGCAATATAAAGGAAAATAACACTGGGACTCAACTTGAGAACATGCATTTTACTGGTATCGTAAAACAGAGATCAGTGCCGTAAGAAATATGTAAATTCCTCATCTTAATCATTCTACCTACTCCAGCGTTTGTGTAACCATGAGGCAATTAATACACATTCACCAGTTATCATGCGCCGGGTCTGCCATATGACACTGCTGTTGAGACACTGCCAGCTAGCTTTTAAAAGATGCATGGCAGTGAATGGGTCATTGTCCCAGAAACAATGTTAATGAGAACATTTGAACACAACACCAATATATACAAGAAGCATTTACAGCAGTCATTTTCCAAAACAATACACATACTATTTTGCATTAGTCT
Source organism: Ambystoma mexicanum (assembly GCF_040938575.1). Lineage (NCBI taxonomy): Eukaryota > Metazoa > Chordata > Amphibia > Caudata > Ambystomatidae > Ambystoma > Ambystoma mexicanum. The sequence continues at coordinate 1,242,813,422 of NC_090930.1, read as the reverse complement.
ATGGATTCAGTGCGAGCATATTCACATTGAAGGGTGTCTGACATTTGGTAAAGGGAGGGAAGGTAACTGCTGTTTCCACCCCCACTTGAAATGCAAGCAAAGGCAACAAGCATCTATGGTTATCCAAGTCAACAAACCAGACTGAAATTGCGCGCAATGCGACAGAGGGTACAGATGAGCAGTGGCTAGCCTTGTTGGGATGCAGGTACACCGTCCCAAGTGAGAACAGGAGGTTCAGGCTGCATACATTTAACATGAAGAGCTGGTCATTTTAGTTTCAGCATTTTTGCCATTTGGTTCAGCATTTCTGTACATGTGTTAATTGTAGTTAGTTTTGACACACTTTAGAGAGCATTATACAGTGAAATGAGGAACGGCAGCACTATTATTCATCATAGCTAGAGTGTAGGTCCATGACAATTTAAGGGCTTTGTAGGCAGCATTAGTGAATTAAGTTATGTTTTTATTTAGGAGAACCCTAGGTATTGAGGAGTGTGTTTTGCAGTTAATGTAAGCGTGGCTGAGGTGCCACACAGTACAAACAGTAGGCAAGGTACATGTTTATTTATAGTAGCATATGGGTTACCTGCCACGTAAACCACAGTCCTGCAATTTTGAACTAGGCCCACAGTTTACAGCTCTATGTCAGTAAAAAAGCACTAGGCTGCATTATTGAGCTTCTGTCCTGGTCATGAATTCGATTTTATTCTTGCTTCCCCCAGAGAGTGTTCAGACAGCCAAGGTACTTGGAGAAAGAGGGGGAGCGTTGTGCAGAGAGTACTTGATGGTGCAAGGCCGAGCAGTACACAGGATCTGTGAACGGAATACATGAGGTCAGTTTGTTCCTGAAGATAAAGATTAGTACAGCAGTTTTGAAGGGCAGATCTGGTGAGAACAAGACATGGTGTGGATATATTGACTACTATACTGAATCAAGATGTGGTTATACTGCCCCCATCGCAAAGAGACAAGATCATTGGATCTACACAAGTCAGGCTGAATAGAGCAAATAGGTCTTAGAAATTATTCTCCAAGAGCAGTGCCTCAGGTGAATTTCTTATAAAGTCACCTGTTTCCCAGGAGAGATACTGAAGGGTGTGTGCTAGGAAAGCAATGGGTTTCATGATAGGTGTCACAAGAGGTGCTGGCAAGTGTGCAGCTGCAAGGTCAGAGAGCCGTTTGGAGTTGACAAGTTGTCTGGTCTCATGAGAAAGTAGTATTATGCCCATTCGCTCAATGATGGTCTGCTTGGGGGTGCATGCACATCACAAGCTAGCGTTGTTTTGACCAACAAGAAAAGTCCATAGTTGCAACAAGTTACCTGAATGCAATGGGCCAATCAGAACAAAGTATTCTCTGCTGACTGCACAATAAGGTCATTTGTAGGGGGTTCAATTCATGATGCATACGGCACAGCCAATAGGAAATGTGGGGTTAATCCATGTTTTACATATTTTGCATATGTATATTTTATAAAACGGGTAACCTGAAATGGCCGTGTCGAGAGAGCAGTCAGTTTTGCAGTTCTATGAAGATGGCTGACTCTCCCGGATGTAGATGCATGTCGTTAAACATGTTTTTCTTGCAAACAATGCATACCTTATTGACAACTTTGATTGTTTTCATCAATTACAATACACAAATCTTAGACAGTGTCATAATACGTTATATAGAACTCTTATGCAGAAAAAGAAATCACAATGGGCAGCATGCCTTTTCAAAAGCAATGCATAAACACTTTCCAAATAAACAAATAGAATTTGAAATAAGGAGGTACAAATAGTAATAGCATTATTACAAACACATTTAGAAAAATGTATGATCATTGTTTTGGATTATCAAGCACACAGTTACCAGAACTGCATATTTTTAGGAGAGCTCTCTCTGTGCCGCCAACACTCTGGTTATAAAGCCAGCCTGTATGCCTACAAGCCTAATTTTGCAGAAATGTTCCCATGTGCTTTGTGGACAGACCTGTGCAGGTAGGATAGTTGTGGACAGTATACAAATTTGAATGTTGCTTGCACTTTCAATAGGCTGCTTCCAAAACAACAATGCATGGTCACTGAATATTTTGTTTTCAAATGACATTAGTGAGGGAGACATAAAATAAAGCCTGCAGCCTGCCTTAGGACTGTATAATCACTATTTTTGAGGAAATGTTTTGCCAAAAACACTAAAAGAATTAGATGTACTATACTATTTTACAACCCAGACTGTTTTCTTTCCAAACTCCAATGTTACAACCTTTCCAAATATTCAACATTGCTTGAAATGTCTGATAATATAATAACATATATATATATATATATACACATATATACATATATATATATATATATATATATATATATATATATATACACACACACACACACACACAATAATAATAATAGGAGGAGGAATGGATTGGTGTGAATAATTCAATATATAGTTCTTGGGGCTTCTTGTTTCCAAAGCTAGTGTACTTGGTTTTCCAATGGTCTGGGAATGAGGACTGCCTCATTGAATAGTAACCTATTTTATCAACAGGCCATCCATGCGCTTTGTCATGTATGCATACGAAGCCATGAAGTCCTTGGTTTTATGACAAGAATACACCTATAGTACAGTTATTAGGATGTACAGTGTCTCGTTCAGGTGATTCTCTTCAGTAGGCCTGGGCTGAATTGTCCATCTGTGTCCCAAATAACCTGAATGCTCACCGTATTCAGGATCCACCAAACCTCAGGAACATTTAAAAGATTCTGGTAAGAGATCAGGCAGGCAGATTTGTCTGGTTATACATAGGAGCATGTGGCTGGATACATTCAACAGTCACTTGGAATCGTCCAGCGAGTGAAGAGGGTGGTGGAGACTGGTGTGTGTTGCTGTGTTTTACTTTCTTTTGTTAGTAGGTCTTTCAGGGCCCTTGTACAACACATTGCATGTTGAGCATTTAATATATTTAAAATGAGATATAGAAATAAGGCACATTTGTAAGGAATTGTAGCTTGAGATGTCTGCAGCTGTTCTCTGGGGCATTTTACTCTAATGTTTAGGTAGGACATTGTGGACTTTGAAACAAAACATCATTATATTTTGTGCATTTAATATTATAGGCAAGAACTTGGGTGCAGTGTTTTAAGCAGTGCACAACCACATTCCTTTTTGTACTTGTTGCAAACACAATTTAAAATCACTTTTTTATTTTTTTTTATTGTAGATCTGGTTTATTAAACCTTTATACAAAAATTAGATCAATGACAAACAATAGTTAGCTAAAGTGCAATTTCATTAACAATCTGTTAAAACAAACCCAATACATAACACTGTCTTTAATAAGCACAGACCCTAATATACACATGGTTAAAAACTAACCATCATCCAGAGCCATCATAATTTATTTTCACTTTTTTGACTTTCAATTTCACAAAGGACAAGTTTCTCTCCACAAGTTATCCATTTTATTAATAACTTGAATTAATCAATGATTATACTGACTGATGGTACAGCAACTTTTCAAAGTAAGGAAACTATTCAGATTGTCAACGTATATGACCTTATGGCTGCTACACACACTGTCAGATGCTTTATCGTGGGACAATGAAAACACTATTATGTTAATAGGGGCGACTAGAGTGCTAATTGCGCATCATTAACCAAAATAGGCTTCAAAGCAATAGCTGGGCCCGTTCTATGGTAGATCTTGATCTTGTCGTGACTAATGTTAGGATTTCAGGTGACATTTTAAGTCAGCCAAGATGGATAATGAAAGACAAAGGGATTATGATAGGTTACATTTTAGCAATGGCTCCAATCATAAACTAGCCAAATCCTTAAGCATTTAACAAGGAAGGTGACCATGCCACACTTGCACGAGCTTTGAGCATTGAGAACATCTAGACATTCTCGTAAAATACAGATTGTAGTTGGCAAGGCAAAACATTCTATTCTCTGGCATAAATCCAACATACACAGGCTGTCATACCCATATTGGGCAGCCCACTGCCCAGAGAGATGGTAATTGTAACAGGGATGTGGCAAGGCAGAGCACAAGGAGCACCCACTGGATTAAATAGTGGAAAGTCATGTATACGATTGCTATTGATAGAATAAGGTCCTCCCACAAGTCCGCCCCCATACTTCAGAGGTGGTAGGATATTACAGCTCTGGGTAACACATTCATATCCAACTCTGAAAATCAATTGGAAATAATCAATCACATATTCAACCATAGAGTCCAAAGATAGATGAACAAATGAGGTAACATAATCAGCACCCTCACATTGGAGCACAGCCTTGATGTCATTGCTGCTGATGGAGTGTAGCTGGATGATCGAATGAAACAGCTCCAAAACCTAGGCCCGATTCAAAAAGTCTGATCGGTCTCTGCGGAATAGGCTCCTGATTTGGCTAAACATGGGTCCACAGATGTAGGTACATACCTGGCTACTGGACCAGCAGGAGCATTGGAACGAGGTGTAGTTGTCGGGAAGGCAAACAAATGTTTTAGATTATACACAGGAGTGAAGTCGTGCGCCAGATGCTGTTTGTTATCATCCCCCCCCCACATTCCAGGGATTTGGTGCCCAACCACTTTTCTTGAGGCTGACAGCAGGAAGAGCAGACGAGGAGGCAAGAGGAACATCAACCAGAGCCTTGTGGTCTGCCGTGCTGACAGCAGCAAACACTGCAGTAGGGGCGCTCTGTGGAGATTTCAGGTCCAAGACACTAAAAGAGGTCTAGACAGCACAGTTGTTCCTACTTACATAGTTGGCAGGACAGGGAGTAGGTGGTCTGGTAATGTTGACAAGTGGAGCCAGGGGATTGGCCAGATGAGACAGAGCACCGATGCAGGGCTCACCTCAAGCGGAGCAACTTGAGGACCCAGTGTCGCATTGTTGCAGTGTTAGATCCTGAAGCCTAAGGAAAGTGGATCACAGTCGGGGCAGCAACCAAAGTTGTCAAAACAGCCTTTCCAACCGACGGATTGATGTTAAAGCCAGAGTTGAAGGCTGGCTCAGACTTTGACGTAATGGGTCTTTTGTTTGCATATTTAATTGCTTGACAAATTATCTTCCTTTTTTCCGTGATGGACCAGTATTCACTTTATTAACTTGGCTAGCCTCCTTGGCCACAGCTTGTTGGTGCATAAGTACATTGGACCGTGTGGGAAACCTAGGTTTAACGGGGGCAGTAGATGTCAAGCGATCAAGATGTTGCCCGATGGGCCAGAACTGTGGATTCCAATGATTTAAGAGCAGAGGCATGTATAGTCATGGCAAGATCCTGTTGCTTAAGGTGGGATAGAGTCAGATCCGGTCGAGTAAGGAGGGTAAACAACAGATTTTCCAAAGCTGCAAACATTGACGCAGATTCACAGCTGTTGATGCTGTGCCTACTCGGCCAGATAGAGATTGATGAAGTGTGGGGGTTGGGAGCCAGATCATCCGGGGGAGTTCCCTCATTGGTGACACACTTTTCAAAAGCATCATCGGATCATCGGAAGAATCATCAAGTGGAAAGGACAGGTTTAGGTCCTTCAAGGCAGCAGAAGGGCGAATGACCACCCGATTGGGCATCACAGCATCCGAGGGAGTGACACCAATTGTAGGGGTAGGATCAGAAGATTGCATTGCAGGCTCACATCCCATGCACCCAGTCACAGAATCCACACCTACACTATTAAAAAAAAATTAAAGTCCTGCTGAGATTTAAAACATGTACTAAATATTCTGCAGGATTCCCTATTGAAAGAGTTAGGGAAGTATACCTTTCTAGTAGTAATCCTGCAACTTCATATGGTTTGGAATCTTATTCCATTGTGTTTTGGTCAGTTAAATTCAACCGACTGGAAGTCAGAGATCTTTCTTTGGTCTCCCAAATGTGTGTAGCTATTCAGGCAGTTCGTCTAGAATTGGGTTTGACATCCTCAATTATTGCAGTTGAAATAAAGCACAGTTCTTTAAATTTCAAAATGATTTTTTATGCAGACTCTTGTTGGCCTATTTGCTGCTCTTTTTCATCAGGTTATGGCCAAACACGTATTTGCATAATTAATTCATGCAACGATTTCCATGTCAAATTGAATGCGCCCCTTATTGGTCATTGGACACAATTACGCTTAATAGCGCACATTTGGTACTGGTTATTGAACTTCCAATATCTGAAAACTAAAAAGTATTGTGTGGAATTTGAAGTTTTTTGTCCATGCAACAAAAGTAATCAGATTTATAATGCTTTTACGTTTCAATCAGTTACCGACTTTAATACTTATGTGTGCTCTAAATTACATATCACATGAAAATAGAATGTGTAGTGAATGTGGTGCTTTGGAAAGGTCCTTTCACTTATTTACTCAATGTCTGGATTGTGTTGCATTAGGCACAAATATCCAGTCTCTGATCAATTTTCAGAACAATCTACCTAGTTGGATAATGCACTTTTTTACACTACGGAATATGATGAATACAAGGTTGAATCATTCATTTTATTAATCTTTTATAGCACAATACAAGCCCGGGACAGGGATTTAAAAGTGTGTTGCTCTGCATTGTCTTGCTTCTAAGACAAACACGTTGCTGCTGAACTTTCCACCAGACCGATTTTTGTATCTTAATAATATATTGTGTGGCAATGAAACTTAATTTATATGATTGTATCAATTGATGGATTATATATATATATATATATTCAGTAAAAAAACTTTGTTAAAGGGACGTTATGGTTAAGTTGCGCTACTAAAAACCTATGAAATTCAGTGAAAAGACTTTGTTAAAGGGACGTTATGGTTCAAAGTAAAACCGAAAAACCCCTGAAATTCGGCAGTTATGGTAACATAAGCAACCATAACTCGCGCCACTGTGCACTGTTAACACTAACACCCAGGACATCAAAGATGACATCACAAATGCCATTGATGACATTATCTTCAATAGCAAATAGTTTCACGCCCTAATAAATAAAATGATGATTTTTAATGAAGATCGGCTGGTGAGATTAATTTATGTTTTTTAAAACAGGTATGTGGCCCCATTTTACCTATGTCACGATTTACAGACTCCAGCGGATGGGGTCTTCAACTGCCAGGTGCAGGTCCAAATATGCAACTTCATGACCCTCACCATTGTATGGGACAATCGCCAAGGACCAATATGCCCTTATGCAGTACTAGCGGCTACAAACAACACTCCAACCAATAGGGTGGTCTAATGGCTCGTTGTTGGAGCAACCTTCCGATTATCAGAGCAACCATTTACTGCTTTTATCATAAACCAACAGCCTATCTACCGCAAAGGAACAACTCGTGGCTCAAAATAAACTTTTGCTGATCGACAGCAGAGACAATAGCAAATCGCTGAATATTCACTAAACATTTCATGTGAAATAAATGTACTTTACCAAATGTCCAATCCTGCTGTTTACTTTTAAACCACAGTTTCATATTCCGAATTGTGGCGCACTGAGTTGTAAGCTGATCTAACACCCTCTGTACTGCAAAGGAACATCACATGCCTCAACATGAACTTTTGCGGATCGACAACAAAGACAAATGCAAATTGCTGAATATTCTCTAAACATTTAATGTCAAATAAACGTACTTTACAAAATTTACAATCTTGCTGTTTGCTTTTAAATCACTGTTTCATATTCCGAATTGTGGCGCACTGAGTTGTAAGCTGATCTAACACCCTCTGTACCGCAAAGGTACATCACGTGCCTCAACATGAACTTTTGCGGATCGACAACAAAGACAAATGCAAATTGCTGAATATTCTCTAAACATTTAATGTCAAATAAATGTACTTTACAAAATGTACAATCTTGCTGTTTGCTTTTAAATCACTGTTTCATATTCCGAATTGTGGCGCGCTGTGTTGTGACATAATATGTGTTGTCTTCCGGGTTCTGTGTAAAGTCACTTAGGACTGCAGAGGACTGGGCGCCTTTGATGACGCACCCTGTAACGTCACGGAGAGAGGCAGGGAATATGAATGCTTTGATAATATCAGGCTTAGGGGCGGGAGATATGATTTAGTGTCGCAAAAGCAAGTCAGCCAGGTCAATAGCGCCAGTCATAGGATTATCACATAATGTCGGCGCACACCAGCCGGATTTATCGTTTCTTTAGTGGACAAAAAGTCGGTTGACGCCCATAGGAAATTGTACTATTAGCGGACAAAAGGAGTGGTCTTAAAACACTTTCACCCTGACAACGAACAATACAAACAACGTTCTCAGAACACCCCCATTTTGTGTAATTGCAACCATTTCCGGACACACATTCAACTAGACAGATTACAATACGGACAGCGTCCTGAGGACACCCCCAGTTTGTGTATTTACGAACAATTAAGTACACCGCGAGTGTTCATAGCTCATTTTTACCTTCCTTGCGAACAAAAATGACACATACTCCGTCCTCTAAACACCCCACCATTTAGTTTATTTACAAAATGTCAAAACAGCCGTGTTCTCCGCGGACAAATCGAACGCAACAAAAACGTCTAGCACATAAAAAAACAAAACATTGAACCTATCTCATACTCCCCCACCCTCCCCAAACACTCTTACACACCAACACACGGCACTAAATACAATTTTTTATCCACGTTTCACTGCGCTGTATGTGGTCGACGGCGAATACAAGATGGCGGGCGCCACAGAAAATCTGACGCGCTCCACGCGTCCAATCAGCGATCACGTCGCATGTCCGCGGACATGACGCAAGGCCATGGGCCAATCGGGGTGCTGTCCGCGGAGTGAACAGGGAAGTCCGTCCGCGAAGCGAACACAGATATCACGATTTTTTTTGCCTTACGTTTTGGTCATTTTATAAAAAACTACTGGACGGATTTACACCAAATTTTTTTGCAAAGTTTGGTGAGGATTCGTCCAGAGGGAGCGAAGTTATAAGCCACCCAAAAAATGCTCTTCCTATGGAAACACCAACTTAACCATAACTACATGGACGCTACCGCGTCCAAAAGGGACGTTATGGTTAAGTTGCGCTACTAAAAACCTATGAAATTCAGTAAAAAAAACTTTGTTAAAAGGGATGTTATGGTTCCAAGTAAAACCGAAAAACCCCTGAAATTCGCCGGTATGGTAAGCTAAGCAACCATAACTCGCGCCACCACCATGCACTGCTAAAACTAACACCGAGGACATCAAAGATGACATCACAAATGTCATTGATGACATCACTGATGACATCACATGTCTGACTCGTTCTTTTTTCCTTTAGTGATATATCTTGGCCAGTAATATTTAGGAACAAAAAATTCAAAAAGTACTATATTTGTAGACTTATACTTCAAATATGTTCTTACAATAATTCACTTAGGGGCCGCTCACAGCATATGAAACATATACATAAGGAAAATACACACTTGAAAGACAACAATGCTTTCTGTGTATGAAGAGAATCAGTAAGCTTATCAACACTTTCTTATTGTTCTGCTGTTTATTACTGTACTTTCTCTGTATATGCTCATATTTGCATTCACATTACTTTCTTTAGGGTGCAGTCACATCATGTGATAGTTATACATAGGGGAGTAGTAGGTTTCAAGCAGAGCAATCATTTCTGTGCATCAAGATAATTAGTTTCTGGTTCTACTGCTGATTTTTTTTTTTTTTGCATGCTTCACTTTCCCTTTATATACTCTATTTGTATTTGTTGTTGTCTGTTTGTGTTTTGTGTGCAGTAATGCAATAATGTAGTAAATTGGTTTGATTAGGTACTTATTAAATGTTTCACAGTATGCAAGACTCATCTGAAAGCATTTATAATTTTAGTACTTAACATGGCAAAATTATTAATATTGCATTTCCATCACTTCTGCTGCACACTATGCCTATATTACTACATTAGTACCTTAGTGTATGGGGAAAAAAAAAAACTTCATAATGCAATGCTATTTGGATTAATGCATTACTTAATGCACTACGTACCTCATGATATTTATTCCAATGATCCTTGACACTTTTTTTAATTAACATTGCAATAAGAATCCCTTGTACAGGCTTTTCATGAAAGGTAAATGCACATATGATGTCATCAATGACATTTGTGATGTCATCTTTGATGTCCTAGTCTTAGCAGTGCACGGTGGTTGCACAAGTTATGGTTGCTTAGCTTTCTATAACTAGCGAATTTCAGGGGGTTTTCGGTTTTATTGGAACCATAACATCCCTTTAACAAAGTTTTTTTTTACTGAAATTCATAGGTTTTTAGTAGCGCAACTTAACCAGAACGTCCTTTTAACAAAGTTTTTTTTACTGAATTGCATAGGTTTTTAGTAGCGCAACTTAAATAACGTCCCAGACTTTATATACATGTAACATAGAACATACTGAACCCCCAGCTAGTGATTTTGATGTCCGCGGACTGTGTGTAGGTCCGCAGGCCGAACGCGGACAACAACACTACCCAGAAACTCAGGGGGTATCTTAAATTGTTCTATCAAGTCATATAAATACAGCACAAATTCAAAAAGCAGCATGTAAACACATTTTAAAAAAAATTAAAGTCCTGCTGAGATTTAAAACATGTACTAAATATTCTGCAGGATTCCCTATTGAAAGAGTTAGGGAAGTATACCTTTCTAGTAGTAATCCTGCAACTTCATATGGTTTGGAATCTTATTCCATTGTGTTTTGGTCAGTTAAATTCAACCGACTGGAAGTCAGAGATCTTTCTTTGGTCTCCCAAATGTGTGTAGCTATTCAGGCAGTTCGTCTAGAATTGGGTTTGACATCCTCAATTATTGCAGTTGAAATAAAGCACAGTTCTTTAAATTTCAAAATGATTTTTTATGCAGACTCTTGTTGGCCTATTTGCTGCTCTTTTTCATCAGGTTATGGCCAAACACGTATTTGCATAATTAATTCATGCAACGATTTCCATGTCAAATTGAATGCGCCCCTTATTGGTCATTGGACACAATTACGCTTAATAGCGCACATTTGGTACTGGTTATTGAACTTCCAATATCTGAAAACTAAAAAGTATTGTGTGGAATTTGAAGTTTTTTGTCCATGCAACAAAAGTAATCAGATTTATAATGCTTTTACGTTTCAATCAGTTACCGACTTTAATACTTATGTGTGCTCTAAATTACATATCACATGAAAATAGAATGTGTAGTGAATGTGGTGCTTTGGAAAGGTCCTTTCACTTATTTACTCAATGTCTGGATTGTGTTGCATTAGGCACAAATATCCAGTCTCTGATCAATTTTCAGAACAATCTACCTAGTTGGATAATGCACTTTTTTACACTACGGAATATGATGAATACAAGGTTGAATCATTCATTTTATTAATCTTTTATAGCACAATACAAGCCCGGGACAGGGATTTAAAAGTGTGTTGCTCTGCATTGTCTTGCTTCTAAGACAAACACGTTGCTGCTGAACTTTCCACCAGACCGATTTTTGTATCTTAATAATATATTGTGTGGCAATGAAACTTAATTTATATGATTGTATCAATTGATGGATTATATATATATATATATATTCAGTAAAAAAACTTTGTTAAAGGGACGTTATGGTTAAGTTGCGCTACTAAAAACCTATGAAATTCAGTGAAAAGACTTTGTTAAAGGGACGTTATGGTTCAAAGTAAAACCGAAAAACCCCTGAAATTCGGCAGTTATGGTAACATAAGCAACCATAACTCGCGCCACTGTGCACTGTTAACACTAACACCCAGGACATCAAAGATGACATCACAAATGCCATTGATGACATTATCTTCAATAGCAAATAGTTTCACGCCCTAATAAATAAAATGATGATTTTTAATGAAGATCGGCTGGTGAGATTAATTTATGTTTTTTAAAACAGGTATGTGGCCCCATTTTACCTATGTCACGATTTACAGACTCCAGCGGATGGGGTCTTCAACTGCCAGGTGCAGGTCCAAATATGCAACTTCATGACCCTCACCATTGTATGGGACAATCGCCAAGGACCAATATGCCCTTATGCAGTACTAGCGGCTACAAACAACACTCCAACCAATAGGGTGGTCTAATGGCTCGTTGTTGGAGCAACCTTCCGATTATCAGAGCAACCATTTACTGCTTTTATCATAAACCAACAGCCTATCTACCGCAAAGGAACAACTCGTGGCTCAAAATAAACTTTTGCTGATCGACAGCAGAGACAATAGCAAATCGCTGAATATTCACTAAACATTTCATGTGAAATAAATGTACTTTACCAAATGTCCAATCCTGCTGTTTACTTTTAAACCACAGTTTCATATTCCGAATTGTGGCGCACTGAGTTGTAAGCTGATCTAACACCCTCTGTACTGCAAAGGAACATCACATGCCTCAACATGAACTTTTGCGGATCGACAACAAAGACAAATGCAAATTGCTGAATATTCTCTAAACATTTAATGTCAAATAAACGTACTTTACAAAATTTACAATCTTGCTGTTTGCTTTTAAATCACTGTTTCATATTCCGAATTGTGGCGCACTGAGTTGTAAGCTGATCTAACACCCTCTGTACCGCAAAGGTACATCACGTGCCTCAACATGAACTTTTGCGGATCGACAACAAAGACAAATGCAAATTGCTGAATATTCTCTAAACATTTAATGTCAAATAAATGTACTTTACAAAATGTACAATCTTGCTGTTTGCTTTTAAATCACTGTTTCATATTCCGAATTGTGGCGCGCTGTGTTGTGACATAATATGTGTTGTCTTCCGGGTTCTGTGTAAAGTCACTTAGGACTGCAGAGGACTGGGCGCCTTTGATGACGCACCCTGTAACGTCACGGAGAGAGGCAGGGAATATGAATGCTTTGATAATATCAGGCTTAGGGGCGGGAGATATGATTTAGTGTCGCAAAAGCAAGTCAGCCAGGTCAATAGCGCCAGTCATAGGATTATCACATAATGTCGGCGCACACCAGCCGGATTTATCGTTTCTTTAGTGGACAAAAAGTCGGTTGACGCCCATAGGAAATTGTACTATTAGCGGACAAAAGGAGTGGTCTTAAAACACTTTCACCCTGACAACGAACAATACAAACAACGTTCTCAGAACACCCCCATTTTGTGTAATTGCAACCATTTCCGGACACACATTCAACTAGACAGATTACAATACGGACAGCGTCCTGAGGACACCCCCAGTTTGTGTATTTACGAACAATTAAGTACACCGCGAGTGTTCATAGCTCATTTTTACCTTCCTTGCGAACAAAAATGACACATACTCCGTCCTCTAAACACCCCACCATTTAGTTTATTTACAAAATGTCAAAACAGCCGTGTTCTCCGCGGACAAATCGAACGCAACAAAAACGTCTAGCACATAAAAAAACAAAACATTGAACCTATCTCATACTCCCCCACCCTCCCCAAACACTCTTACACACCAACACACGGCACTAAATACAATTTTTTATCCACGTTTCACTGCGCTGTATGTGGTCGACGGCGAATACAAGATGGCGGGCGCCACAGAAAATCTGACGCGCTCCACGCGTCCAATCAGCGATCACGTCGCATGTCCGCGGACATGACGCAAGGCCATGGGCCAATCGGGGTGCTGTCCGCGGAGTGAACAGGGAAGTCCGTCCGCGAAGCGAACACAGATATCACGATTTTTTTTGCCTTACGTTTTGGTCATTTTATAAAAAACTACTGGACGGATTTACACCAAATTTTTTTGCAAAGTTTGGTGAGGATTCGTCCAGAGGGAGCGAAGTTATAAGCCACCCAAAAAATGCTCTTCCTATGGAAACACCAACTTAACCATAACTACATGGACGCTACCGCGTCCAAAAGGGACGTTATGGTTAAGTTGCGCTACTAAAAACCTATGAAATTCAGTAAAAAAAACTTTGTTAAAAGGGATGTTATGGTTCCAAGTAAAACCGAAAAACCCCTGAAATTCGCCGGTATGGTAAGCTAAGCAACCATAACTCGCGCCACCACCATGCACTGCTAAAACTAACACCGAGGACATCAAAGATGACATCACAAATGTCATTGATGACATCACTGATGACATCACATGTCTGACTCGTTCTTTTTTCCTTTAGTGATATATCTTGGCCAGTAATATTTAGGAACAAAAAATTCAAAAAGTACTATATTTGTAGACTTATACTTCAAATATGTTCTTACAATAATTCACTTAGGGGCCGCTCACAGCATATGAAACATATACATAAGGAAAATACACACTTGAAAGACAACAATGCTTTCTGTGTATGAAGAGAATCAGTAAGCTTATCAACACTTTCTTATTGTTCTGCTGTTTATTACTGTACTTTCTCTGTATATGCTCATATTTGCATTCACATTACTTTCTTTAGGGTGCAGTCACATCATGTGATAGTTATACATAGGGGAGTAGTAGGTTTCAAGCAGAGCAATCATTTCTGTGCATCAAGATAATTAGTTTCTGGTTCTACTGCTGATTTTTTTTTTTTGCATGCTTCACTTTCCCTTTATATACTCTATTTGTATTTGTTGTTGTCTGTTTGTGTTTTGTGTGCAGTAATGCAATAATGTAGTAAATTGGTTTGATTAGGTACTTATTAAATGTTTCACAGTATGCAAGACTCATCTGAAAGCATTTATAATTTTAGTACTTAACATGGCAAAATTATTAATATTGCATTTCCATCACTTCTGCTGCACACTATGCCTATATTACTACATTAGTACCTTAGTGTATGGGGAAAAAAAAAACTTCATAATGCAATGCTATTTGGATTAATGCATTACTTAATGCACTACGTACCTCATGATATTTATTCCAATGATCCTTGACACTTTTTTTAATTAACATTGCAATAAGAATCCCTTGTACAGGCTTTTCATGAAAGGTAAATGCACATATGATGTCATCAATGACATTTGTGATGTCATCTTTGATGTCCTAGTCTTAGCAGTGCACGGTGGTTGCACAAGTTATGGTTGCTTAGCTTTCTATAACTAGCGAATTTCAGGGGGTTTTCGGTTTTATTGGAACCATAACATCCCTTTAACAAAGTTTTTTTTTACTGAAATTCATAGGTTTTTAGTAGCGCAACTTAACCAAAACGTCCTTTTAACAAAGTTTTTTTTACTGAATTGCATAGGTTTTTAGTAGCGCAACTTAAATAACGTCCCAGACTTTATATACATGTAACATAGAACATACTGAACCCCCAGCTAGTGATTTTGATGTCCGCGGACTGTGTGTAGGTCCGCAGGCCGAACGCGGACAACAACACTACCCAGAAACTCAGGGGGTATCTTAAATTGTTCTATCAAGTCATATAAATACAGCACAAATTCAAAAAGCAGCATGTAAACACATTTTATGTAATAATAAATAAGAAGTGGAACCTATATATGTAACACATCAACCATCCATTTAAATACCATATGTAGTAAAATGGAATATAGCAAAACAAAAAAGATATGCCTCCAACATAATTACCTCACAGAAAGTGCACAGCTAGGAGCAACAGCAGACCTACACAACTTACCAGAAGCTAGTAAGTATACTTCATTTTTCTTATATATTTCTAAACTTTCTGTATTAGGTACACTAAAAGTATTTTTTTTTTCTTTTTACACAGAAATGGCCAGTACTTTGGAATGGCTTGAAGACAATTTTCCACATGAGGAAATGACTGAAGATAATGATACTTCTCTATGTAACCAAATTAATAATCAAAACTGTATGTGTATTTAACATTTTTTTTTCTTCACAGACCATACAAACATTGAGAATAATACACCTTAGAACATACTCTGCACCACATAGAAGAAAGAATTGACATGTTAGTGGAAAATTTAAATCTTTTGAAACATCTTGTGGAGGTCCACATAAAAGAAAACATTAAATATCATTGTCCCACATGTACCTGTTCCCCCTCTCCATGTCCCAGTCAACTATCCCCAAACCTTCCCCACCAAGAAAAACGTTACGATGAGACTTCCCCCCTTCATCTCCTCCCATACATCCTCTCCAAACCCCCGATTCCCCTGTGTTTGTGTCAGTTTCTGCTCCCCCCTCTCTTTCATACATTTTATATCTGTATATAATAAATAAAAATATAAGATGTGTTTTAATTCAGTCCGTTTGTGTCTTTTTTTTTTTTTAAAGGCAGTTAAGATGTACTAAGGACACTATGCCTGTCCGTAATATCCGCAGGCAAGTTGTACTGTTCTAAGAACACGCGCGGTGTTCGGGATGTCTGTATTTAAACAAAATGGGGGTGTCCTAGGACACTATTCCTGTCTATACTGTACACAAGCAAAAAGTAAATGTTCTTAGAACACACACGCTGTCCGTGTTGTCCGTAATTATTCAAATGGGGGTGTCCTATGGACACTATCCCTGTCCGTAATGTCCGTAGGCAAGTTGAAAAGTTCTAAGAACACACGTGGTGTTCGGAATGTCCATAATTAAACAAAATGGGGGTGTCCTAGGACACTATCCCTGTCCGTAATGTCCGCAGGCAAGTTGAAACTGTTCTAAGAACACGCGCAGTGTTCGGAATGTCTGTAATTACACAAAATGGAGGTGTCCCAAGGACACTATACCTGTCCGTAATGTCCGCAGGCAAAGAACACGTGCGGTGTTCGTAATGTCTGTAATTAAACAAAATGGAGGTGTCCCAAGGACACTATACCTGTCCGTAATGTCTGTAGGCAAGTTGAAACTGTTCTAAGAACACACGCGGTGTCCGGGTTTTCCATAATTAACCAAAATGGGGGTGTCCTAAGGACACTATTTCTGTCTGTACTGCCTGTAGAACATCTACGCACATGCACACCACACCCATAAGTCCTACGAACATTGCGGCTGTCTGTAACTGTTCGTCTCACTTGTGTTGCACTTTTAATTAGTTTCACGACCCGAACACTGTCCATGGAACACCCACGCGCATTACCGTTCCTGTACATTTGGTGTCCTGTGGACACCCGTTCCCTTCATGGACGTGTTTGTGACGTCATCATGTGACCGCACGCACGCTGAGCGTGTGTCCTGAATTGCGGACACTGTCCGGGTCCCCGAACATTTTTAAAGTACGTTTTCAGGCAATCCACAGTATTTTATAGTAAAAATTCACCCTAGCACATGTCCCAGACATTGACCCTGACTTTATAAATACTTTTTGGGACCTTTTGAGCCTTTTTGGAGTGTTCAATCTGTCCGCGGACAGCGCAGGTGTCGGCGAAGCACGCACCAGCACCCCTATAAAAGGCCACACCCCAGAGCTGATCTTCATTGTGCTTCTGGCTATCTCACAGAGCATTATCTACCTTGCCTTGCAATCTTCCAGATTTTGCTGCCTTTGCTGAAATCTGATGGCATCCATGGCTGTTGTTCTTACACCTGCTGCTACATCTGGATCAGCATCACCCCACCCCCTCCACCACCACCACCTCCCCAAGGGCCTGAAGAGGGGAACAGGCGTGAGTATGTAGAGGAGGATGAAGAGGATGACGAGGATGAGGTAGTGAAGTCCCTACTACCAGCACTCGCCGTGAGTCTTGGGTGTGGTGGTTATTTACCATTCATGGGGACGTACCCAAAGCGTGTGAACAAGGTCACCGGCAACCAGTGCAAAAAGGTGCTGAGTCGCGGAAGGCCTGGTTCGTACAGCTTTGGTATGACATCTATGAAACGACACCTAAGGTCGTTCCACGGTGGGGCCATTCGCAAGGTTGTACCTTGGGATCACGTAGTAGTTCCTCTGTTTCTGCTCCTCTCACCACAAGAGACACTTCTGTGGGAGAGCGCATCTCTCCAGCAGCCTCACAGGCCATTCATGATGCTGATCACCCTTACCTTTCGAAGGTCACAGTTTTATATATGTACTGCGACACAGTACTCTGTAGGGGGAGAGACTTTGAAGTGCTTTCGAGACTGTGGTCAAGGAGCATGAGAAGACCTGCTACCTATCTAAGTAAGTCCCACCATTAATCTTCCACTCTCCGCCTGTCCTTTCTTATCCCCGTGGTTGGTGTCCCCCCTTACCCTCCTTTCCTAGTGTGTCGTGTGTAAAAAAACAAAAAATTATAAAACAAAAAAAAGGCTCTTTTCAGGGCCGCCTTTCACACTCTAAAAATAGAAATTACAAATAAAATGGAGCAGGGCCCTGTGCATTTTTTAGAAGTCTGCAGACAGTTCGTGGACATCTTAAATTTTGGGGTGTTACCCTATCAAAACCATTGCACTTTTCTCTGTGAGGAAGTGGTGGCTCTGAAAAGAGCCTTTTGGTGGTGTTTTTTGTGTTTGAAAAACTTGAACTACTCAACACCTACTGCAAAATGGATGGCTGTAATTCCACAAAAGGACACAATGCATTTTGTACATTTCTAAGAACATTCTGATTACCAACATAAGTAAGATGGACTCCATCTTTGCGAAAAATGTATGTGCTATGAAACATAATATTTTCATTGTGGAAAGAGGACATGCCAACATCTCTTAGAAAGGCACAAACAGCTTTATTAACATTCCGCCTCGCTTTCTCCATTTGTGGACCAGATGAAGAAGAACGCAGCCACATTTGTCTCTGCGCAATATGAGAAAAAATTACTTAGGAATTTGGAAACATGTTCATGACCTTCCCAAGTCCTTCTTTCATTGCAAATTGCAAAGAAATTCCTGACACATGTCCTAAACTGTTCCCTCCACAATGAATTATAATTATGTCTGGATGAAGCTCTGTTTCCAAACTAGCGGAGAGAGGTACCAAGTCCAACCACTTCATTCAGTGCAATTCCACATGAGGGAATCCAAGATCTGCAGCTACTCCACAGCATTCTGCATGCACCTCCAACTAATGTATCCATGAGTCTCCCAAAATCCAGATAATCTGTTTTCTGAAACACACAGCCATAGCTAACTGTTTGTCTCCCAGGAAAAGGACTTTCTGACAAACTCTCTCCTTACACAACACACCCACTAAACATTACTAACCAATCCCTTGCTCTGCTCATTCTCATTTGCATGCCTCTCCACCTCAAAATCCCTGTATGTAATATGCGGTGTCCGCGGACAAACGCCATGTCCGCGGACATATTGTAACTTTGACAGTCCTTCTACCATTTCCACTTCACTCTCTGTGCCATTCCCTCATTGGATACAGCTAACCAGTCACACAACCATCCACCAATCACATCCAAGACCTCTAGATCTAACTCCATCATCAGAGTTCAGAACTTCAAATGTACTGTTGATCACTCCGAGTACAAGTCTCATATCATTGCAAAGCACCTACTACAAAAACTACTCTTCAAGTCTCCAAAATTTCTACTTGCAGCTGCATGCATATGCACATGCATGAATACAAACTACAGGTATGCATATTTTCTGCACAGTACATGTACAACTCTTATAAATGCATATAAACAGAGAAACTGCCACTTAACCTGTATAGCCTATAAAATGAATTCACTGTCATTTTTTCCATCTGCTTTATAATATTAGAAGATGGAAGAAATAACAATATAATTGTGGAAAAAAACTCAGTAGTGTATCATAGAATTACACACAGCCAGTAAAAGGTCATGCATCTTCACACACACAATAATTGAAAAGCTCCCAGCTGCAATAACACTACCTGTAAATCACATCCTTCTGCTTTATTACCCACACCTTCACAAATGCACATATTCCATGCTTTTCTATACAGTTTCTGCCATTTACCTTATAAAAATTACAAAATATATCATTAATTCTTCTTTCTCCTAACATTCTATAACACAGCTTCAAAAAACCAAGTGAATTTTATACACTTAATATTCTACTCATTTGCAAAGCATGTTGAACTAACATAATGTAAATAAAATATAAAGGCTGCATATAGTGAAATGAAACTGCATGCATACACTATGTTCAGAAATAAAACAAGAATACTGCTACAAAGACAAACATGTACCTCTCAATTAACATCAGTGCTATAAACACACAAAATTACTAACTTCTTTCTTTTACAATTGCAGTAAAGACCACTCTCCTGGAAAACAGCACCATCTGAACTACAAACACCAACTCCAAAGAAACCTGCTCATTCCACAAAAAAATTGTAAGTACAATACTTTCTCTGCCTAGTCTTTCATGATCTTGCTCCCCCTCATCTCTCCTCTCTTTCTACACTCCCTCCCACTCCCTTCGCTCTGCTGACCACTTTCTTCTCACTGTTCCTCTTTCCACTTGTGCCAAATCCTGTTTCCGCTCCTTCCATCTCCTAGCCCCCTGCACTGGAACTCCTTACCTCTCTCACTACGCTCTATTTCTACCTTTTACTTGTTCTGCACTTTCCTCAAATCTCTCCTTCTCCATTCACCACCATGAAAACCCTCCCCCTTCTTGCCCTCTCCCCCTGTCTTATCTCCTTAATCATCTCCCTCCCCTCCCCAGTCCCCCATTCTCACCCTTCACCCCATCTGTTTCCCTCATCCTCCTCTTCCGCACCCCTCCCTCTCTCTCTCACTTCTACTGCACTCCTCTCCTTCTCCCCTTCAGTTTAATTGCTCTATTTACTGATTTGTTGGTCTGATTCTCAATTGTAAAATGCTTCTACTGTTATAATGTTAATTTTTATATGTATCCTGTTGTTGTTAAAATGTGCGCCACTTTGGTGTAAAGCACTATATAAACTAAATAAATACAAATACAAATATTCTTACTGGTAATCAAACAAACACTCTGTGTGGGTGATTCATGTAATTTGTGCGCCAAAAAAAACAAGATTTGTACACCATTCTGCCCACAAATCGCCATTTATTAAACACTTTTTCGGATCACAAACAACATAACTCAGCCCCTAGAATATTAGTATTACAAAACAAAGAATTGTTTTCATTTTATACCATTTGATTTACTACTAGTGCTTATCCTCACCACTAACTCACTTTCTACTGTCATCTGAACCGCAGTATAGTAACACACACATAGAAGAATACCCTTCCCAACTAATTGTAGCTGCCCAATGCACAATCACACACCACCAGATACATCTTTACCATCATACTCGGACAGTCATGCATACAGCACAAATACACTGCATAACAGCCCAACCCATACCATCTTTTTTTTGTTTCAACAGACCCCACATAATGCCTACCAGAAAGTAAGTCTGTATAAAGTATAAAGCAATGCAGAAATAGAGCAAATGAAAATAAAAATGTCCAAAATAAGCATCCATCTCTAGCAGAGTTTGTACACAAAGTTCAAAGAAAAAAGCTAATAAAGTCATTTAGCAAAACAAAACAATCTTCCAGTACAGAAACGTTGCCTCATCTATCAAAATGTAAAAAAATAACAGAAAATTATTAACAAGAATGCAGCTACCACTACTGCTAAAACTGATCCTATAAATCTTGATATAGTAGGAAGTAACCATACCAAAAAAAGTATATTAGCAAAAATGTTCCGCCACAGAGTCCTTCAGAATCTTATAAAAACAGGAGACAAATCATGCACAACCCTTAAAAACTACCGTAGAAAATTAATCTTAGAAGCTTTGATAGACAGTGCAATCCTTCTCAAAAGAAAGTTATTTATTTTAGTGTTAAACAGAATGAAACTAATAACAATACTAAGTACTAAATTACAAAAAAAGACTTCTCAATAAACAAAATGTCAACAGAAATAACTTCTTAAAAATCTATGGAGGTGAAAGGAGTCACACCACAAGCACAGAACCATATTTGAATGAAGAAGCATACAAAAAAAATCAAACAAACACAATTGCCATACATAGCAGTGGACGAGGTTATGAAAAACTTATAATGGAACAAGAAATACTGCTTACAAAAATATCCCCAGAAAACTCAGTATCAATTCTCCATCTTTACGCCAGTTCCTCAATCAATATGTGAAAGGCAAAGACAAAATCAAAATAAAACTGCTACAAAATATGTATACCTGTCCAGTGCGCAAATACACAGGACTGCAAGGACATTCATTGGCCTGCATTTCAGGAACTATTTGAAAAAGCACCTGCCATCATATCAAAATGATATCAACAATCATTCAACTATAAGAAATCTTGTCTATAAACTGTACTATGCTAAAAGTCCTGCTTTAGCTCTAGCCAATTTAAATAACAATCTTATACATGGTACAGCCAAAGACTTACTCGAAGAAATCAACCATATCCAGAGAAAAAAGTGAAAGCCACTTACAAAATGCAATAGCTTTACAAAAGACTAGCAACAATTCTCCACATGGCAACTTTCTACTATACACATACAAAAAAGAAATACTAAAATTCAAAAGCACATCCGCTGAAGTACCAAACCATGTGTGTGTGTGTGTTGCCGCAGAACTTTTTATAAAAGTAATACAAGATATAGACGTAACATACAAAACAGAAGACAATGAAGATTCCAAATGGTTTGAATTTAGCTCTCTACCTTATAGCAGAAAACAAATACGAAATAACTGACCCCTTAATATTTTGCAGTTACTGCACTACAAAACTTGACAACAATCAAACCCCTTCATGTGCTATCACAAATAATTTGGAATTATTCCCACTACCAAAACCCCTCCAACAACTCAATTTACATGAGAGCATCATAATTCAAACAGTGCACCCATTTCAAGCAATAATACGCCTTCAACCAAAAACAGCAAAATTACCTCCCTCTGAATTGGAGAAAGGCATTTGTGGTAAAGTAGTGTATTTTCCATTAGATCTAAAAGAAAATGTGCACACTCTGGGAGTGCAACGTCCAATACAGCAATCTTTAATTGTCTTAGTAAATGGTGTACCTACAAAAGACAAAACAAATTGGCAACATCTGGTAGACTTACATAAGTTAGACAAGCCTTGCAATATCTAAAAGACAATAATGAATACTACAAAGAAATAAATATTGAAGAAAACTTAAAGGAAACAACTGAAATAATTCAAGAGTCACCAGAAACTGGTCAATTTGAACTTCTAAATCCTGCTACAGTATCCAATATTTTAGACCATTATACAATTCATCCATTACACTCTAATAACACCATAGAAGATGCACTATAAATGTACCAAATGCGACAAACGAAAGGATCACCAATCAGCATATGGGAAAAAAGTATAGAAGCACTTGCTTTTCCTCTACTCTTTCTTACTGGCAAAGGAGGAAGGTACGATGATAGACCTATTCAAATAAAAGCATCAGAATACCGCTTGTTACGGATGTATTCTGAAGATCCCAGATTTAGACAAAATGTGGAATACATATTCCACCTACTCTTTGAAAGTCATCTAGCAACTCTATGTTACGGAGTTGCACACACATTAAAATCAGGAACCCACTTTCAAAAGTGCAAGAAAAAGATGAGGTTTTACAATCAAGCATTACAAATCTATTAGCAAACATGCGTGGTACTAAAGAGTAATGTTCTAACGTCATGGAGATGTACGTTGTATGATAAGAAACCTTGGCCCACCCACTTGGTTTGTTACATTAAGTTGTGCAGAATATGCATGGGAAGATTTACATGATTTCCTACGCATGTCAAACAAAAACAAAACAAACATAGATATACTAACACCTGGAGAACTTTGCTCTCTAGATCCTGTTAATGTTTCAAGATATTTCCATCATTGCTTAATTGCTATGCTACACTTTATTTGTAATAAAACTGTTCCTCCCCTCAGAGAAGTGCAACACTTCTTTTGGAGAAAAGAATACCAAGCCAGAGGAGCACCACATATCCACATGCTTTTATGGATTAAAGATGCTCCTAAATTTGGTCAAGACAGTGGTGCCACTGTGTTACAGTTTATCAAAAAATATGTCACTTGTGAAATTCCATCAGAAACAACAAATAGTGATCTTCATGCACAAATTGTACAATTTCAAAAACACAAATGTGGCAAATATTGTCGTCACAATTACCAAAACAAAGGAACTACTACACCAAATGCCACTTTTGTTTCCCTAGACCGGTTACAGAAACAGGTGAAGTGAACAACTTAATGTCTTCAGTTAGACATAGTGTTAAAGGTAAATCACCTAAAAATACATATTACATAAAAAGAACACAAGAAGCAAAATATATCAATGATTACAATGCAATCATTGCCCTATTATGGAATGCAAACATAGATGTGCAGTACATTGCAGACAATTCCACTGCAATTGCACAATATGTTACAGCCTTCTTAACCAAAGCAGAAAAAACAGAGCTTCAAAACCTCTGGAATGACCGGTCATCAGACTAAACACTGTCTCAGAAATTGTACAGCTTGGGCATAACAATGCTCTCCCATAGAGAATGTGGCCGCTATGAAGCTGCAGATCGTTTAACCGGTACTGCTTTGTATGGGAAATCTGAAAATATAGTATGGCTAAGTCTTGGTCCTGCTAAATCTAGAAAAAGAGTTCTCAAATCATACGACAACATAGAAACAATAGCCAAAAATGATCCCAACAGCCAAGACATTTTGAAAAACTATTTACTAGACACATACTAGCCAAACAGAAGTACCACTTTGGAAACCATGTGTCTATACCACATAGCCCAAAACTTCACATACAAAAATAGTATAAAACCCGATGGGAAAAAAAGGTAGATACAGAGTAATACATTGTGAAGGCAGCTTAGTAAAACTTACCAAGCCAAGTTTAATTAATCATATCAAATTGTCATTAAAAACTCCTCAACATAAAGAACTATATAACATGTCCCTGCTACAACTCTTTAAACCATGGAGAAAAGAAGGAGATACTAGATAACTATGGGCCTCATTACAACTCAGGCGGTAAGGGGTTTACGGCACCGTAAACAGCGCCGACCCTTACCGCCTGAGTACGAGGTCCCTTAGCGCCATGGCGGATTTAACACCTGCTTTTAGCAGGTGTTAAAATCCATGGCGCTAAGGGACCATGGAGTTAATTACGCCACCGTAATTTACGGTGGCGTAATTAACGCCTTCCCCACTCCCATTATGCCCTATGGGGCAAAAATGGGAATGGGGAAGGGTAAATGGGGATTGGGGACTTACCGCCCCGCCAAACTCGGAATGGGGCGGTAAGTCCGCCAACCACCATGGCGTAAACATAGTTTACGCCATGGTGGTAAAGTCACGGCCCAGGCGGTAACTTACCGCCTGGGTCGTAATGAGGCCCTATGACTCTTATGAAGACGCTTTCAAAGCAAATAAAAGCACTATAACCAATGTAAACTTTACACAGTACAAAACAATGTTACACAATGAACAGCAACACCAAGAAGAAGCCCAGGCCCAACTAGATAAGGACACTTACGACAGTAGTCAACCTTCTATAGCAGGAAGCCAAGAACCACTGGGACAGCCACTAATAGCAAATGAGGCAGAATTAGCTAAGACAGAAGTAGAAAACACAATGTGTCAGTATGAAGATACAGAAGATTTTACTGTACTACAATCAAAACTAAACAATGAGCAGCGTAGCATTTTTCAAGAAGTAACAAAAGAAATTGCACATGGTGCACAACATGAAAATAAAGAATGTACCTGCCAAAATTACAAACCTATACAACTATACATCAGTGGTGAAGCTGGTTCAGGCAAAAAATCATCAGCAAGTTCTTTCAACAACTGACAAACAACAAACTGTCAGCTGTTGTAACTGCCCCCACAGGTTTAGCTGCCTACAACATAGGCGGTGTCACTTTACACCGATTACTTCTCCTGCCAGTAGAACACCAAAACAAATTAGAATATTACAAACTTTCTACAGAAGCTGCAATGGAACTACACAGAGTGTTAAAACAAATGAAAATGCTACTAACAGATTAAGTGAGCATGGTCTCCAACCTAATGTTGGCTTTGATTCACTTCAGATTACAAGATGTACTTAAAACAAACTACGAAGAGCTCTTTGGAGGAAAACACATTATTGTTTTCGGAGATCTTCTTCAATTGACACCAGTGAAAGGTGAACCTATTTTTAAAACCTTAGGACACAAACTGTGCCGTAAAACTGTTGGCAGCATAGGAAATGTTAACCTTTGGCAACATTTCCAATACAGCGAATTAACAGAAAACATGTGACAGTCTGCAGACCTCACCTACGCCAACATTTTAAAAAGTATTAGAGTTGGTGTACTATCTCAAGAAGCACAAGCAATATTAAAAACCCGGCACATCCATGCACTTTATGGCCATAACTAATGTGCTACTGATGTCATGGAACAATTAGCAAACAAAAATGTCAATAGTATGTCCTTGATGCCAACTCTTGCAAGCTGTTCCACATTCAATGAAACAATGTTGAAAAATGAAATGCAACCAATAATTGAAATTTCCGCAACAGATAAACTGGACGTACATGGTACGACAATACCCATGTGTCAACAAGACTAAATACCGTAGAAAATTCAATCTCCAACACAGCTGGTTTGGAGAAAATATTAAAATTATCTTTAAACTGTAGAGTAATGCTTAAACGTAACCTTGACGTGGAGCAAGGACTAGTTAATGGAGCACTGGGTACAGTTGTTGGCTTTCAACCATACCCACGTGACAACAATATTCAGTTTGTCAATATTCTCTTTGAAAAAACATTCAGAAGTAAAAAGGATTGGGTGATCAACAGCTTGATTCCTTCTTTTCAGAGACATGTATGTACACACAGAACAATTTTCTCTAACTCTAGCATACGCAGTCACAAATCACAAAGTCTTACCTTAGATAAAGTATTGATAGATATTGGGAACACAGTCTTCAAAGAAGGCATTAGCTACGTAGCACTATCATGCTTACGTACACTTGACGGTCTATTTCTAATCAACTTTGATGCAACTAAAGTAAACGCTGATATTCCTTTCATTTTAGAATACAATAGACTTTGTTCACTATGCACCCCCATCTAAAAACATACCCTGTTCCACAAAAAGCAAAACATTGTAAAAGAAAACTAGTTCAAACAGAAATGCAACAGGATGTCACTACAAATCCTCCAAAAAGAGTAAAAGAAACAAATACTTAATTAGTTAGTACAACCAAAGAAAAATCTATTACTCAAAGTAACTCAGGTACGTCTACAAAGAAGCAACACAACCTCCCAAAAAAGACTTGGACACAGAACTATCTGGTCCATTCAAATTTTCAAATATAACTGGTGTCATTTGCTACGCAAATGTAGCAATCAATATTATATTTCAATTGCCACCAATTATTGACATTTACTTACTTACACAGTACAGACCAATTGTGCTTGCAAATTTTAGTCCTTCATAGAAATGCAACCAACAATCCTGACAACACTTACAGGGTTCATGGAATAAGACAAGAATTGGACTACTGTGATGGAATGGTCAAACTTACTATAAACTCACAAGAAGATCCACAAAAATGTCTAATGTACTTGCTACAAGTACTGGAAAACAAAAACATACCTATAAATGAAATATTCCAGATTTCATACATGTGGAAACATACATGCACTCTGTGCAACAATAGGCAATATGAACAAATCCCTAATGGACGTTTTGTGTATGTATCCATACCTAACTGTGAATCCGTTCCATTTCAGCAATTTGTACAAAATGCAAGCCATGGCAGATTATGTACAACCTGCAATTCAGATAATCGCTCCACCTTACTAATACAAATAGTAACTATGTAATAATAATGCTTCTACGTTTATAATGCAGATGGTACCAAAAACAACTGCAAGCTGACTGGATTCACACATGGTCAAGTATCGCTTGTTAAGAAAACATTCACAACAATAGGTATAATCTACCAAGCAGGAGCCACAACCAATGCAGGTCATTACACTGCATATATAAAAAACAATTGTGGATGGTTCGAATGTAACGATAGTACCATTATTCTAAAGCAGAGAATACCAGCAACTCTTATAAACACTTATTTAATCTTTTTAAAACCAAAATTGAATAACTAATCTGTACTTAAACATTAACAAAAATTAACAAAACTTCAATTAGAAAACTATAAACAGTTACAATACGCCAACAGGTATCTAACTGCTCCAAGATTCTGCAACAACCAAACAGATAGATTTACAATTTGAGAATATAAATAAAAATTATAATCAGTTACAAATCAACAAGTATCTAACAATCTGCAATAAGCCAACATTAGACAAACAAGTAAACACTGAAAACACAAAAATAAATGAACTATACTAAAAGAAAAAAAAAAGTGGGATTTTAATCCAGCATGGATTCTTTTTCCCACAGACCGAATGATTTAACAACAAACACAGAAACTGAGCAAATTGCACAGTACACTGGTTTGTAATCTGCTAAATATGAGGGTCAAAATGAATAAAAAATGTCTATTATTCAATGTTATAAGTCCTTACAAACTACCAATACTAACATGATATTTTCTTTTATCACAGACATTGACAACAAATATATGTACTCCAGTTACCAAACCAAACAGTAAGTATATTATAATAAGTACAACTCATAAATACTGCTCCATAACTCAACCATTGAGGCAAACATGTAACCGTACACCACAATGCAAAATGTTTACTTCCATGGATATGTTATACTGCAGTGCTTGTTACCAAACTCTACAATCTTAATGGCATGATGTAGCCAAAACTTCACATGAAAACTATAAAAATGAAATAGTGCATAAACTGTAGATTTGCAAATATTTCATACATATTTGATTCTATGGGTGTGATCTATGGGTGTGATATGCTGCGGTGGTTGTGGCCAGGGCCTAGAGTCTTGGGTGCATGGCCTACTTTTTAACCATGCAACCTGGATATTTTTTATGTCCGCAGACACCTGAAGTGTTCTAAGAACAGTTTTATTTTGCTAGCGTACAGTACAGACAGGAATAGTGTCCTTAGGACACTCCGTTAGCCCAATTACGGACATCCCAGACACCGCACATGTTCTTAGAACAGTTTCAACTTGCATGCGGACACTATGGACAGGAATAGTGTCCTTAGGACACCCCCATTTTCGTTAAGTGCGGACATCCCGTACACTAGGCCCGTTCTTAGAACAGTTTCAACTTGCCTGAGGACAGTACGAACAGGAATAGTGTCCTTAGGACACCCCGTTAGCCCAATTACAGACAGCGTGTCTGTCCGCGGACATGTCGAACACAACAGGGGTGCCTGCCACCTAAATAAATACAGCATTTGACCCATCTCTTACTCCCCTACCCTCCCCAAACGCTCTTACACACCAACACACTTGCCAAAGTTGTATTTCTCCACCATTTGTCACCGCGCTGTCCGCGGATCCAAGATGGCGGGCACTTCCAAAAATCAGACGCACTTCAACATCCAATCAGCGGACACGTCGCATGTCCGCGGACCTGACGCAAGTCGATTGACCAATCAGGACACTGTCTGTGGAGCGAACAGGGAAGTGCATCCGCGGAGCGGACATAGATATCACTAATATTTTGTGACCTAGTTTTTGGTTGTTTTTTAAAAAACTACTAGACGAATTCTCACCAAATTTACAAAAGCAAGCTTTCGGGACCAAGCCGCTGCTCCTGCCGCACATTTGGTGAAAATTCGTCCAGCGGTTTGGGCTGTAGGCGTGAGCAAAGTTTTTTCCCCATTCAGTCTATGGGAAAAAAAGAAGTTTTGGGACCCCCCCTATAACGTTGCCCCCCTGAACTAAACCTCACTAAACTTTGCAAAAAAATTCAAAGTTTGGTGTGGATTCGTCCAGGGGGAGCGAAGTTATAAGCCGCCCAAAAAGTGTTCTTCCTATGGGAATAGCAACTTAACCATAACTACACAGCCACTACCGTAGCTGTTGAATATATATATTTTATTATGTATGTAAATATATTTTGGTGTGCAAAGTGTATCTTGTTAACTGAATCACACAGAATACATTTCAAAAAGTCCAATTACAGCCCTAAACATCATGTGTGCATTATATAGTCAACCCATTTTTATCTGAACGAGTGCTATCATCATTAACCACTGGTGGAGGTATACACACATCAATGTCCCTTTTGGGATCAAAGGGAAGCACAACTGGGCCATTACCTAATTTCGAATTGAAATCACCCACTTATACCAGCATGTGTTTCACAAATTCTTCCCATGAAGCAATCATAGTATTAATTACTGGACATTTCTGTAAAAAAATAAAATAAAATAAAAATAACATTTTGCTTAGACTTGAAAGCTGGAATGTAACAATTAATTAAATCACTTCTTCACCCCAGGCATACTGATCAATCAACCACTTGGTGTTCTGGAGTGTTGCATATGCATGTATAATTAAAAAAATGAGCTTATTCCAAATAGAACAAGGAGACCTCCAGCATGTATGCATATTGTATTTCATGCAAGAAAAAATACACAAGGGTTTCCTGAATATGCAGACAGCAGGGAAAATACATTTGGCAGAACACATTCTCTCCATGTACCTGAATACTTACACTACAAAGTTCAGAACCCTATTTTCTATTACAAAATGACGAGATGGCCAAAAAAAAAAGAGATCACAGTACAAGAACATCACTTGAAATCAGCTTAAGCCTACAATTCATGTAACGGAACGCATTTTGATCTATATCACACACATACATAAATGATAACTATAAAGATGCAAAACCTAACATTAGGCAAAATATTACATTCATGTTAATTTCTCTAACACATAAACAGCATTTCATGACATCACATTTAGTACAAAACATATAAAGTGCAAATGGCATGCAAAGTGTATAAGCCAAGCAACAATCTATATAATTAATGTAATTTAAATAATCATACATGAACAATCAATAATAGAAAATGCACGGAAGAACAAAGGTCTTCTACAAGAGCTCCATGTATATGATTTGGGTGTGCAAATTACATACATCTGACGGATTAATATTCCATCACCTCACATGCACCTCAAATGTGTGAAAAGCATGCAAACAATTTTTAATTAGTATGCCAAGAAAACATGGCCTACTAGTGGCAACTGAAGTGCACACGGTGTATTTATCATAGAAGGACATTTGGCTGCAAGACACTCAAATGCAACTATCATCATTCTATAAATATACGTTATACTAGTTCCGAACATAAAGACACAGCCCAGTCTTCCTCAAAGCCAAAAATGTAAAATCAATAACAAAAGAAGAAAACTACCGTTACGTCCAATGGCGTTTAGATCACTTAACAGGGCCCAACATCCACTCAAAGAACTACTTGATAATTCAATTTGTCATTAGAAAAAGATGACTCATACGAGTCATCTCCCATGTCTTTGGTGGCTCAATATACTTAAACAAATGTAAATTAACGTAAATTAACCTCCCGTATTGTTGGTCAAAACGATTACGGTCTTCCATCTAAGGTTGTGATTACCTGCTGTTCAGAAAACATCCCTTGGCACACTTATTTAGTTGGGAACAGTCACCTCGGGCTAGTTCATATGCTAGATGAAGACTATGAGAACACAAACACAAAAAATATGTAATAAGTGTTGGGGGCCGTCCCGGATCACCGGGCGGCCCCGTACTCGGGTCGGGTGGCACCCGACAGCATCGACACTTGGCGGCGCCCATGCCGCATACTCAGGGGTGGGGGCTCATCCCACCCGCTCCGGGGCACCGGAGCTCCACACATGGCCGGCTGGCAACCGGCGTACCGCCGCCCCGGCTCTGGGGGCACCCAGGCCGGGGTCGCAACCCCAACCCGCCTCACATGGCTGGGGGACCCACAGGGACGGCGTTGCCCGGCAGGGGCACCGTCCGGACGGCGTTGCCCGGCAGGGGCACCGTCCTTAAGCTGGGCCCCGTCCTTGGGCCCAGCACACACAGCGTAGCACCAGCCTGGTGCCGAAGGAACGACGCTGGAGCCAGGATGGGAGTGACTGGCGAGCCGGAAGCGGCTCGCCTCTTTTATTGTGTTGGTCGCGTGGCTACTGCCACGTGACCCATTACAACATCCTGGGAGCTACCATGCTCCCAGGAGGGGTTCACATGCAACACCACTCCATTTTTTAATAAACAACAAAGCAAACACATACCGCTACTTGCCCACTATTACTCCTACAACCATTCTACTAATACACCCTTTATTAACCTGGGTGAGTGGTTTCATGTCACTAAACAGCACCACTGGGGGTACTGGCACCACATAAAGCACTCCGAGCCTACAGGTGCGCACCACACAACATTGCCCACTAACTGGACCATTTTAAGCAAGTCCATGTCTGCCGGCTCACAGTCTTCCGGGGAATGTCACTCATGATGTCCATCTTCAGTATGGAGTCGCCGGAAACCAGCTCGCACCCTCACCAGAGTTCATTTAGGACAGTTACTACAATCACACAAAACACCGGCAAAGCCGCACCTGGGGAGGCCCAGGGGCCACATCGGCTAGGTCCACTTGTATGGGCCGACACCCCTCAGTGCGCCTCCTCTCTCGTGTCCTTGCGAGCCCAGCTGGTGTTGGGCCCGCTGCCTTTGTTCCCTTTTGCAGGCCCTGTTGGAATCGGGCCTGCATCATCTTTTCTCCCCTCTCTCTGATGCCGGGGAGATGTCCACGATGGGGGAGGGGCGCAGCCACCCACGCGGCCTTCTTCCGTCTCCCTCGGGGGACGGGCGGGCCGCTCGCCCACCATGTTTTCCTTGCGGGCCCAGCTGGTGTTGGGCCCGCCTCCTTCTCTTTTCCCGCGGCGATGTGAGCCGCACCAGCGCTCTTTGGGGAGGGGAACCGGCATCCTCCCTCCTGCGGCGCCGTTAGCCGCTCCTCGTGGCGGCCGACGCCGCCGGCACTCCCCCTCCTCATGGGTGGGAAGCGGCTCCCTATTGCCTTGCGGGCCCAGTGGAGTTGGGCCCGCATCGTTGTTTTTTTTTTTCTCGGCGGAGTCGGCCGCCCCTTGTCCCCTCGGCTTACAGGTGGGGGAGGGGCAGGGCCTCTGCCTCTTGCGGCCGACGCCGCACATCATCCCTCCCCCACGGGAACAAGGGGGAACACAGCCTCTTGCGGCCGACGCCGCGGCTTCTCCTCATCGCGGGTGGGGGAGGGGCAGCGCCCCCCCACCGCGGGTGGGGGAGGGGCAGCGCCTCCCCACCGCGGCCGACGCCGCGGCCCTCTCACGCAGGGGAAGGGAAAAGCCAGCATCCCCGCTCCTGCCGCTGATGGCAGGGGCCCTCTTCCTCTTGCGGCCGACGCCGCCCATGCGTCTCCCCTCCCCCCGCCGCGGCAGAGTCCACATCCAAGGTGGGGGAGGGGCACAGCACGCACGCGCCTTCCGGGGCCACCTCACCTCATTGCGGCCCAGCCGCGGACTTCCTCCATCCCGCCAACACTTCTCCGCGGGCCCAGATGTAGATGGGCCCGCCACACCAAGATCTTTCGGGGCACGCAAAGGCCCGTTCCTCGTCGCCATTGTTGGGGGCCGTCCCGGATCACCGGGCGGCCCCGTACTCGGGTCGGGTGGCACCCGACAGCATCGACACTTGGCGGCGCCCATGCCGCATACTCAGGGGTGGGGGCTCATCCCACCCGCTCCGGGGCACCGGAGCTCCACACATGGCCGGCTGGCAACCGGCGTACCGCGGCCCCGACTCTGGGGGCACCCAGGCCGGGGTCGCAACCCCAACCCGCCTCACATGGCTGGGGGACCCACAGGGACGGCGTTGCCCGGCAGGGGCACCGTCCGGACGGCGTTGCCCGGCAGGGGCACCGTCCTTAAGCTGGGCCCCGTCCTTGGGCCCAGCACACACAGCGTAGCACCAGCCTGGTGCCGAAGGAACGACGCTGGAGCCAGGATGGGAGTGACTGGCGAGCCGGAAGCGGCTCGCCTCTTTTATTGTGTTGGTCGCGTGGCTACTGCCACGTGACCCATTACAACATCCTGGGAGCTACCATGCTCCCAGGAGGGGTTCACATGCAACAATAAGTGACTATATAATTTGTTAAACCGGGAGAGCACACAATGGCAAGGTATTGTAAATTACCAAACTGAAAAACACGCCTAACCTAGTTAAGCGCCAGTACGCTTCTAAACAGGACTATCGTCTGGCATCGATTACGTTTCTGTGTTACTCTGTTAAGGTAGTCACATGACTTGTATTACGTGCGTGCGTGCCAACACTAGAATGTTAGAGCAATTTGCATAGCCGCTATGTGAGGAAGAAGCTTTATTCCATCCGTGTAGCCTGGTAGTTGTCTGCAGCGATAGTGCGTCGGCCTCCAACAGTGACACGACTTACTCATTGTATTTGCCAACACTAGAATGTAAATGCAATCTGGATCCGCACTTTGTAAAAAGTACAACGCTAGAAGCTTTATTCCGTCAATGTAACCTACTTATTAAAAATGTTGTGCACATAAATCCTGTTTAAAACTATGCAGCATATAAAAATGTTATTTGTTTGAACCGTCTAGCCAGACATTACATGTAAATAAAAACACACATTATAAAAATGCACGTTACGCATGCTTGCCAACCCTACTGATTTAGGCAGTAGGCTGCTGCTTTTTAAGCAGTCCTACCACCTACAGATTTGGGTGACAGATCCTACTGCTTTTTACAGGGGCAGGTAATTTATGTGACTCTAAGGCAATTCATCTGTCTGTGCGATTGGCGGGTAAGTGATACATTTGAGTGATGGGCTCAGATCAATCCAGTGACCTGACAGCTACATGACTCCGCCCTGCACTCTGGCCGGGACAGGCCTTAGGTGAACCACCAGTGAAGGCAAGTAGCAAAGCGTACCACCATCACACAGCATCTGCATATCAGACTGAGGAGGGTGTCTGTCTCCAGGTTGTTGGGTGTTCAACCTGCACTGCAGGGATAAATATGTACTGCCCGGGCTGCTGCTACAGAGCAGTGCCAAACGTTGCCTACCAGCTCTGTGTGATTACCTTCTGTGAAGTTACATAATTGAATTCGGTGTTAACTTACCATTAAGAATTATATATTTTTAACATTGAACATCTTTCCATATTGTGCAATTTGATGGGTTGTGTATTTTAGAATGCTCCAGTGGTGCCAACGATGTGTGTTTTGTATTTTCCAGTAATGTAATTGTTATGCAAAGTATTATTTTTGAAACTTGAAAAATCCTACATCTTTTTGGCCAAAGCATGTTGGCAAGTATGGTTACACTGCATGCTCCATGAAACCTGTAACACTGCATTAAAGCTGAAGCTAAATATACATTTCAGCACCAACGCAAATTGCCACAAATGCAGTCCATTTTATGTCGTTGTTTAGACCATAGGTCGAAGTGGGCGGGAGCGGTCGGGAGAGGTGCTCCCATACTTTTTAATTTTAAGTTTCACAGTTCCTCTACTTTTATTTTAAAAAGAAACTGTTCTGGAATGGTTTAGTTTTAAAATAAAGGTGTAGGAAGAAGTTGAAGCTTGCATTTCAGTGCACTGCACTGCACATTCCCATAAATAGCAGCTGTGCTTGTTTGGGTGTTTGGATTGTGTGTTGGAGGGGCGCAGGGATGTGGTTTGTGGGGAGTGGGGCAGACCATCATGGAACATAGTTCCACTACTTCTTTTTGTACACTTCGACGACTGGTTTCGAATATCTCCATACATGCCAACATTGAGATGCACCTGGGAGGGAGATTTCCACAGGGAAATCGGGATATTCATATTTCCCTATAGGAATGCATTGTGGCTACAGTTATTTTAGGTGGGAGACTGTGAAAAATAGCTATATTTTTCACCTCAAAATCGGGAGCCTCCCGCCTAAATCGGGTGGGTTGGCATGTATGTATCTCTGTGGGCACTCAAATGATACCATACCTCTCAACTCACGCTTTTGGTGGGTGTCACCCACCACTTAGCTCTCTTACCTGCCAAGCTCCCTACACGTTCATAGGAATCAATGGGCTTTCACCCGCCAAATGCAAAATCGGGTTTTTTCACCCCCCCAAGGGCCATGAAAGGTAAAGTGCTACTCATAGTATACTACCAACTTCTGGCAAATAGATCCTCCTCTGGTATCTAAAGTTACCTTCTCTATAACTAACCATTTGAGATAATCTTGGTTATGTTGGTAATGCATACATGCATACATGTCAACCCTCCCGATTTAGGCGGGAGACACCTGACTTTTCGTGAAAAAATATTGCTATTTTTCACGTTCTCCCGCCTAAATTACTTCTAGCCCTAATGCATCCCTATGGGAAAATGTGTAACTCCCGATTTCTCTGATGAAATCTCCCGCCCAGGTGAGTTGGAATGTTGGCATGTCTGTACATGCTAACATTCTGTCGCAAATGGGAGGGAGAGTTTGTCTGATAAATCGGGAGACAAAAATGTTGCCATATGATATGATATGATATGGCATTTATAATGCGCCTATACACAAGTGTTTCAAGGAGCGACGAGGCAAGGGAGGGGAACAAAGGGAGGACGGAAAATGATCCTACTAGGCCAGGTGTCAGTCAGATCACGCAAGTTCATGGGAAGGGGGCAGGGACAGTGAAGTACATGGCAAAAGATGATAACAATAAGTAAATAACGGCCACCATATGCCAAGAGCATTGGTAAGTGCAGACATCAGGTGTCAAGGGCTGGTAGGGGGACTTTAGGGATACATACACAGTCCCCAAGTGCGGGGTTGCCAAGTGGGCAGTGCAGGTGTGTGACGCTGGCGGGGGAGGGACCTGGGCCCGAGATCAGACGGTGTCCAGGTAGCCAGTGCAGTTCCAGTTACAGCCAGGATGTCAGCAGAGGACAGGAGGAGAAAAAGCAAAGAGAAAGGTTTTGAGGTGCTTCCAGAACCGGATATGGTTCTCCTCAAGTTTAAGGGAGGCAGTTCCAGAGGGAGGTACCAGCCGAGGAAAGAGATCTACCACCAACTCGTTGCTTGGATAAGCGACTGACCCTGAGGGAGTTGGAGGCAGATGAGCGATGAGCTCGAGAAGGAAGATATTTAGGATGAGAGAGTTGAAGGTATTGAGGCCCTAGGCCCCAGAAGGCCTTGTGGACGATGCAGAGGGGGTTGAACATAATCCTCGCAGCCACTGGGAGCCAGTGCAGAGATTTCAGTCCTGGAGAGATACGATCCCTGGGCTTGAGGCCAAGGACAAGTCTTGCAGTCCTGTTCTGGATAAGTTGCAGAGGGCGGAGAGTAGAATGCAGGCAGATATAGAAAGAGGCTGTTGCAATAGTCCAGCCTAGAGAGAAACAGAGCTCTGGAGACAGTGAGCTTCTGGGGGACGGAGAGGTAAGGGAGAATACCTCTGAGGAGGTGCAGCTGGTAGTGTGACTTCTTAGAGACGTCGGAGATGTGAGAAGAGAAGGAGAGTGTGGAGTCAAAGATGACCCCAAGGTTTTTAGCCTTGCAGGTGGGAGCAGGAAGAGGGCCAAGAGAGGCCGGCCAGAGAGTTACAGGCAATGAGGTGTGCCGATGAGGAGAATCTCAGTCTTACTGGCATTAAGGCAGAGGTCATTGGTGGCACACCACTCCTGGATAGCAGACAGACAGTCAGAGATGAGCTGGGAGTCATCCGCATAGCGCTGAAAGTTGGGGCAGAGAGCTGCAATGCGGTGGGCAAGGAGTGCCAGGTATTGGTTTGAAAAGCCAGGGAGAGAGGTTAGACCTCTGGGGGACACCACAGGTCGAGAAAAAGAAAGCGGAGAGGAAGGACCCAAGTTGGACCTGGGAGAGTCGGTCATAGAGGAAAGAAGTCAGCCACGCCAGAGCCTGACTAGTGATACCCAGGTTATGACAGACACGGCCAGACTGATGGTCATGAAGATAACCAACAGATTCAGTGTGGAGATTAAGCTGGGAGATGGGCAGTTTCTCCAGGAGCTTGCCCAAGAAGGGAGTGATGGAGATTGGGCTATAGTTATCCGGGCAGGAGGGGTCGGCAGAGGGTTTCTTAAGAAGAGGGTGCTCAAGGGAGTGCTTCAGGGGGGGATGGGAAGACTCTAGTGGCAAAGGAGTGATTGCAGAAATCAGCCAGGGCAGGAGCCAGGGAGTCGTTGTGGTACTTGATAGTTTTGGAGGAACAGGGGTGAAACTGTTTCGACAAGACTGTCATAGATCACACTTGCCTAGAAACCTCGTCTGCAGAGAACAGGGGAAAGGCAGAGAAGGAGGGAGGGAAGGTGGCTGCAGAAGGGCCAGAGGAAGAGTAGGGGGAGGGAGGGGATAGGAGGAGAGTGAGGACAGGATGTGCTGAGTTTTAGAGATGCAGAAGCCAGTGCCATGCAGAGGGCCTGGGAAGGGACAGGAGAGGTAGAGCCTGCAGCAGGATTGGCCAGTTCCTTGCAGATTTGAAAGAGTTCAGCCGAGTTGTTAGATGTAGCAGAGACGCAGGCTCGGATATGAGCTCTCTACTTGATTAGGACAGAGAGCCGGTATTGCCTTTGCAGGAGGCAGAAGGCCAGTTTGTCAGAGGATGTACATGAAGCATGCCATTTCCTCTAGACCACCCTGCACTTGTGTTTTAGGGTGACGAGGTCTGAGTCGTACCAGGAGTTATTCTTGGCTTTGGGCTTCAGGTGGATTCTCATGACAGGGGCGAGGATATCAAGAGTATCAGATATAGCAGAGTGGAGCGTGGAGCATGGAGAGGGCTGTGTCAGGGTTAGAGTCAGCCAAAGGAGGAGCGGGTGGTGAGAAGGTGGAGGTGAAAGCCTCAGCTGACATGCGCTTCATGGGTCGGGTGACCGAGAAGGTGGGTGGCAGTGATGGAGGTGGCTTGGCCTGAGGGTTAGGGAGGGCGAGGTGGGAGCATAGGAGAAAGTGATCACTCAAGGAGAGAGGAGTGGAGAAAAGGACAGAGAGGGGAAGGTCTGAGGAGATCAGAACATCCAGAGTCTGCCCTGCAGAGTGAGTCAGGACAGAGGGGAGAATAGTGAGTAAGAGAGAATCGCAGAGGTCATGAAAGAGTTCAGAATGAGGACAGGAGGCATCCAGGTGGATGTTGAAGTCTCAGAGATGGAGGAGCTGAGTGGTTGAGGCCTGGAATGAGGAGGAGCGGTCTGCCCACTCATAGGAATGCATTGGGGAAAGAATTATTTTAGGAGGTAGAATGTGAAAAATAACAATATTTTTCACGTAAAACTCGGGAGTCTCCTGCCTAAATCGGGAGGGCTGCATACTGTTAAGGATTTCAATCAGGTGATACACACCTTGGTCTCAGCCTAGTATACAGTGCATGACTGAAATGATTATCTTTTTTATATTGATTCAATATTGAGATGGTACACCACTCATATCACACCTCCTTTTCAAATACCCCGGGTCACAATAGACCATGAACCAGGCTGGTTGGTAAAATACAATATTGATTTATTTATTTCAAAATTCAAAATAAATCATACACGTTTTAATATGGGGCAGCAATCGCCAATGGGGTGATAATTACATTGAGAATGTGAGCAATGCACTGGGTTTAACTTTATAGTGCAACATATAAACAGCACAGCGGAATAGGATCACTTTTGATTTAGGAAAGATAGCACCCAAGTTAAAATGTTCCCCTGAAATGTTCCCTCAACACACAAATAATCAATTCTGAGTAGATAAACAGAAGCAGCAGGTAATCAGGAATGAGAAATAGGAAACAGATTCCAAATCTGATCCTTCCTCCCCAAATAAGAAGATTTTAAACCCCTTTCAATGTTTTGAAATGACACTCGGAAATGGAAAAATAAATAATGAATGTGTGTTAAAAACCTTGAAGCAAATATATTTCCTCACTAAACCAACAATGCAAAGACACTAACAATCACAAAGAATGGATTACCAAAAGCATACAGCATTACCAAAAGCATACAGTTCGAAACAGCTCGAAATGCGTGGCAAGTTTAAAACAGATTGCAGCAAAAGGACACGTTGGAACCTTTCATTTTTGCAATTCCTGCGGTTTGTTGGTTGGGGGATAGCTATAGATCACAGGTATCACAGGTACACTGCGGAAGTGAAAGTAAGTTTCTAGCTGGTAAATTGGGTGAGTTATGCAAGATTTAGAAAGGTGCACTATGAGAAAAATGAAGCGGTGAAAAAGGAAAGGAAATCGGTTGGGACAAGAACAGTTTTACTTTACACTAGGGTATTCAGGCTAGTCCACCAAAGAGGGGCACAGTAAGCTCCAGGGTTGATTTGCAAGTTCAACCCTCTCACCCCAGCGCCCAACCTTGGCGAAATCAGTCCAATCACTCAAAATAGGACTAATGGCTTAGGATTACACAAGGCAAAATTACTAAAGAGATGGCCCTAGCACTAGAAATCCAGGGCAGGGTTGTAAGAATGATTCTTACAGTTTGAACAAGTTATCAGGATAAGGATAGGATGACTTAGAGAGTGGGATAAGGACAAAGACATTATAGGCTATGGGTTTAGATGGGGTGGCAAAATACTCACAGTCCACTTTTAGTTTGGGATTTTGGACAGTCAATGGTTCTGATCACTACACGGCAGGGCGCCTGGCAAACAGCTGGGCAGTTCTGGTCATTGGATACTAAAGATCAGCTGGATGGCACAGGTACTCTGGATGCAGTTAGTGGTATCAGGATGCTTCCCCAAAACACCACAGCTTTCCCCTTTGGTTATTTGGTAATTTTAGTGAGATTTCAGAATTGAGGCCTTGCTGGAGCAGGATCAGCAATGCTTGGGTTTTGCAGTGGGCCCCGGAGTAGGGTCAGCTTTGCTTTGGCTTTGTATTTGGGATCTGGAATCTGGATGGATGGAACAGGAATGCAGTGCAGGAACGTCAGGAAGGGTGTGTGTCTAGAATCTTGTCAGGGACTCTTATTTATAGTGACATCATCAAAGTATATGACTGGGGCAGGCTTAACTAAACACACCTTTAACAACGGGATTGGACAAGGGTGGTAGTCTCCGCCCCGCTCTCAGCTGATTGGATTTTACGAAAATAATGTCAGATTTATGAGGTGAGTTTTACAATGTCCAAAAACCACCCACAGTTACTTTAACTAAAATCCGATTTTGCCACAGACATACATTTATACAATTGCAATCTCTTAGCAAATTATATACGCAGGTTACATATTTTGTGCAGCACTTTGCAGTCCAATCCTCCAGTCTGTGAGACCTTGTTTTGCCCTTCTAACAGTTTTTTGCGCTTTTCAATGGGATTTTTATTGCTCAAAATTCTAGAACTTTATACATGGGTGGGATGTATGTATAAAAATGTTGAATTTGCAACATGGATACTTTTCTTGTTATCCACCATCTTTTACCATTTCTGTCCGCAGGGTGTCAATGCATTCTACCAAGTCTTAAAAGAATGCCCAAAAAATCACTTTTACACTACGAAAACCTTACATTTTTACAAAGTCTTGCTGCAGAGATAATAGTCTTTAAAGTTTATTTATGAAATAGTCTTTGGAAAAAAAAATGGCAGTCCTTGTCACGTGATAATTTTTTTCCTTCCTTCAACTGCTACCAACTGTCATTTCCTTCAAAGCAAGATGGGGTTTCTCAGCTTGATTGAAGGTTTTATTTCCCCTTCACACTTCAAACTTCCTAGCCCTGGGAGCTCCATTGTCAGTGGGTTCAGCCCAGCCAAGATTCTTTCCCACCCTGTAGTTATCAGTGGAGTGTTAGTATCTGCTCAGATTTTATGGTGTGGCTCCCTTCCTAGGGGGAAGTTTCAGGGCTGCCATCTGTAGTAACTGGTTTTTGAGAGCTTGCAAATTCAGCCCATGTGTTTTAAAATCTTGATTTTCTGATTTTGGGTCCTGAATTAAAACAAACCTGTGGAATAAAATAGCCTCTGTGTGTATTTTCACAAGCCACCATCCCCTTCACATTGCTAGGTAATGGCAGGCTTTCCTTCAACTGTTTCTTTTTTAAATGGGCATTTTTCTCCTTCAGTTTTGCAAAAGCCAATTTTTACACATGTTGAAAACTGCTAGAATTTCTTTCTTTAAATTCGGTTCGCAGCCCCATCAGATCCCCACACTGTCTTTGCAGCGAAAGTCATGTTCTTGAAAGAAGGACTTTTGTCTGAAGCACAGATATATTGAAACTGACCTCGCTCAGAGAGTTAGAGTCTCTTTGAACTGCTGAGCCTGGATACTTTTGTATAAAAATAAACACGTGTTCCTGTGCGAGTAAAAAAGTGAAGTTCCTTGTTGATTTCTCTCATAGTTGGTTTGACAGGGCCTGTCATTCAGAAATTATGCCTGGTTTTGCTGAGGCACAATGAAATATATTGGGCATGGCAGGGCCTCTTCAATCTTTAATCACAGTAGTTTAATACAGAACAGATGGAATTACCGTCAAAGCAGCATTTTTAAAGGGTGAAAAAGTTTCATTTGGAAGGGGAATGTTGGGTTTTCAGCAAAGCAGTGCTGGCTTTTTACTTTATTCCATTTATATGTTTCTGAACATACTGGCACGCTCCTTCGGTGTGTCCCCTTCTTCCATCCTGCCCGAAATGTGCTTGGTAGGATGGTGCAGCCATCTTTTTGTTGCTGCAAAAATGCAGTTTTGTGGTCCTGTTGCGCATAGGAGCCAGCGCAGCCATATTGCTGTTTCTTGCGCAAATGCAGCTTGGTGATGTGGGGAAATGCTGTTGAGTGGGTCAATATATCCCATAACACATGCCAACATTTTTAATCCCATGGGAGGGAGATTATATAATGGCTCAGCGGGAGAATGACATTTCCCCATTGAACTGCATTGGTGTTCGGCATATTTTAGGCAGGAGACAGTCAAAAATAGCAGCATTTTTGACAGAAATATCAGGAGGGTTGGCAAGTATGGGGTTGGCATGCATGGTAATGCGAAACCAGTGGCACATTTTCACTATATTACAAATCCTAGACCTATGTTCACTGATTTGAAGATGGACTGGACATTGGGTTTTCCCAACATAATATTTGTTTTATGGACAAAGAATGACATAAATGACATTCAGTTATTTAAAATCGCTGTGTTCTTTTAGTGGCCAAACCCTATTTGCAATTTTGTATTCAGCTGTCTTTATGGTAAATCGTCACAGAACAGTTACTGCATGCATTGTGCGCAATGAAATGTACTAAACCTAGTTGGCTGCGGATATCATGTTTTTATCAGCTTTTACGCAAGCCATTGTGAAAAGTCTGATGGTGTTTCACTGCTCAGACCCCGGGAATCCCTTATTCAGGTGGCCTGGGAAGGGCTATCGCTATTGGATCCCGACCTTATGAGTGGACTATTGAGGGAGGATCTCCTGGGTAGGGAGTGGGAAGGAAACACCTGAAGGTGAGACATGGTATCCCCCATTTTCCAACAACTGTTTACCCCATATTCCCTCCGCTTTTAGGGGATACTACCATACATGCCAACCCTCCCACCTAAAATATGATGAACCCCAATGCAGTTCAGTGGGGAAATGTAATTCTCCTGCTTCCCATTATACATTCTCCCTCCCAGGGGGCTCAAAATGTTGCCATATATGTACTACAACTCCCATAATTCTCCTCCTTTCTGTGTCAACCCAACTACTGAGATGAGGAAGAAGAATACTGAGATTGTGAAGATTACCACTAGTGGGCATTTACCGGTAATAAGGCCCGGCAGGATCACGCACTCTATCATAATCACACATACCTGAAAACAAATTGCCGGCCACCCAGAGTATAAGTGGTGGAGCATGGAGACACACAGTGAACGAGTTGGAGACCGAGAAGGAACACGAGTTGGAGGTCGAGCAGACAGGTGAACTCGGTAACCTGGGTACACTGGCATCCGTCAAGGGAGAGCGAAACACTGACTTGTTAAGGGTCTGAAAGGTGGAAAGACTGCAGCAAGTGTGGCGAGGGAGCTGCGTGTCCAAGGAGCCAAAAGGAGATCGCTTGAGGAAACAGACTCTAAAGGGGAGTTCTGGTACAAGTGCTTGTTCTCCCAGGTATGTGAGAAAGCCTGGGAGTGTCAGAGGGGCAGCGGAGGTGACCCTAACCTCGACACGTATCCAGTGATGAAAGGAAACACAGCCTGTAATTTCAAAGATGAAGGGACTCCAGTTTGAAAAAAGGCAGAAGGTGTGAGTGAA
Source organism: Ambystoma mexicanum (assembly GCF_040938575.1). Taxonomy (NCBI): domain Eukaryota; kingdom Metazoa; phylum Chordata; class Amphibia; order Caudata; family Ambystomatidae; genus Ambystoma; species Ambystoma mexicanum. The sequence continues at coordinate 1,242,769,492 of NC_090930.1, read as the reverse complement.
ATACAATGTTGCAAGGCGAGGACACGCATATGGCCAGAGACACGCATATGGCGAGAGACACGATGAAGGTGAAAGCTTCAATTGTCCATTGTTAAATCACTTTGAGAAGAAATAAAGTGGCGGCGGTATGAAGTGTTAATAACAGAAAAAAATAATGACAAACATTTTAAACAACACCTGAATAACGACTACAAAGTTGAATTTTTTAATAAAAGTATATATGGGGATGGAGTGAGGGATTAAAAAGGGCGGTGATAGTTGGGGGAGGGTAAAAAGGCTGTAGAAATAGGGGACCCATTTTTTATTTAAAACAACTTTTTTCATTATTAAAGTGTTGTTTACAATGTTTGTCATTATTTTGGTTGTTTTTATAAACACATGGAACCAGTGACGGCAACCAGCGAGGCCTTGTGCAAGTGTACATGTGTAAAGAGAGACTTTTTGAGAATTATGAATTACAAAAGCAGCTTTACTAAAGAGAAGGGAAGCTGTAAAAAGGATTGAAATACAAGCGAAAGTGGAGTAAGAATTGTAATATTTGTGAGAACTCATTTTAGAGGATCTTGGACCCGCAATGAGAACTGAGAAGGGGGTTCTGGACCCGCAACCAGAATTAAGAGAAGGGTCTAGGACCCACAAAGAGATGTGAACTGTGCACGTTGCCGGGGGCCCAACCAGTGAATATAAAGACATGAACTGTGTAAAGTGCCAGGGGCACACCCAAATGAAATGTGGAACTAATGCAAGAAGCATAAACTGTAGAGACAGCCTTAGTAGCAGAGTGGACCTGCACAGGGCCAACAAAGATATTGTGGGTATGCAAAGGTCTCTGTTACTGAACTGTGGAGTAAAGAGGGGCACGATTGTGAGAATTGTGAGAACACCTGATTGAGTGGTCACACACAGGGCTGGCAAATACTGTGCATTTGTGAAGGTCTTTGTCACAGACACAATTGGAGAATTGTTGAACTAGTGGGGAAGAGAACCCCATTGCGAAGCATTTTGAGGAAACTGTCCTTTTGAGAGAAATAATTGATGACAGACCAGGCAAGGGAAGCCTAAGTGTTCTATATGCTATTGGGCTGTGTGAATTTCAAGCAAGGCGTGGAAAGCCTGGAAGAACTGTGCCTCGTTGAACTGTATGAACTAGCCACCCAAGCTCTTGAAGAACCCGTATTGCTCAAGCTTGTGGAAGGGAGTGTTATTCAACTCCATTGCTATCCTGACTTACTTTTGCTACACTCTTTTGTTTTGACTTGTTTCCTACCACTTAATTATTGTAAAAGCATGAGGACAAGCATAGGTTACAGACATAGACATTGCTTTCTTTTGACTAGACTGACTCTGACTGATTACTTTTATTTAATGGTCGAGACTACTCCCAATATAGATTTTAGGCCAGCTAGCAAGTCTCCAACCCACTTTCAAAAGTTAACAAATGTGTTGAAACATTTATCTTTGTGTCTGTGTCTGCCATCTGAAACCATGACTACCTAACAGCATGGACCAATGATTGACGTCAATGAATCCCCTTTTTGAAAGGAAATTAAGGATTAGGTGTAACTGGATTGTATACTTGAAAGACCTACCAAGTGTGCACTATTAAATTCCATAACAAATTACTGTAGGGGCAAAGGGTGGTAACACATACCATCATATCTGTGTTTATACATTCCTTTATTTGTAAGAAAATGCCTCTATCATGGAACCTTGCTCTCTCCAATGAATGTGTGAGAAGTTGTTTAGTGTATCTCCTCTTGGCTAAGTATCCCAAAATGTTCTCAGTTTGCATGTAGAATTCTTTAAGTGTTACCATTCCTGCATGCCTTTTAAACTGTGTTAAATGGTATGCTCTTGTGTAGACTTACTGGGTGTTGGCTTTCTTAATGTAAAGTGTTGATCCTGTCAGTGGGTTTTCAGTACATCACCTCAAGCTTACTTTCATCCTCTCCTATCAACAAGTCCAGAAAGATAGTTTCTGTTTGACTGTAAGTAGCAATTTATCTCAGGCTAATATTAAGATAATGGGCCTCATTCCGAGTACGGCGCTAACCAATGGCGCTATTAACGCCTTGGTTGACGCCGTACCCGGACCGGCAGCGCCTTGGTGGATGGCGGAATTACCGCCCCATTCCAAGGTTGGCGGGGCAGTGATTCCCCATTCACCAAGGCTCTTCCCCATTCCCAAATGAGCCCCCATAGGGCTCAATGGGAATGGGGAAGATGCAAATAACGGTGGCCGTTCATTACGGTCACCGTTATTGGCTTGGAGGCCCCTTTGCGCCCTCGACTTTAACACCTGCTCAAAGCAGGCGTTAAGGGCGAGGGCGCAAAGGGAACTCGGAGTATGGCGGTAAGGGATCACCGCCACCGGTCTCGTTACCGGTGGCCGCTATCCCTTAACGCCATACTCGGAATGAGGCCCAATGTCACCAAAACAAAAAGGCATTCGACTGTGCCAAGTCATTACACCAAATGATCAATATATTATCTATATATCTATGCTACAGTAAAATAGAAGGCACAAATACATGATTGTCATTCCAAAAATATGTGGATTCAAACAGAGTAGCAAGGCTCAGGGTAAATGCTGCCTCCATAGAGGTACCTTTAATCTGCTTAAAATATGTTCCTTTAAAGATGATATAATTATGTTGCAGAGCTATTTTAGCCAGATCAATAATAAATATGGTAGCAACTTGGAGTGGTAATGGTGATGAATCAAACTTTCATTAGCACCCTGCTTTGGGGAGCCAGCCAATCAGGTGGCTAGTTACGTGGGCTGACACCAGCAATCAGAGCCCATGGTCGAAGCCGCCTGATTGTCGCACCCCCCACCCGGCATCTTCCCCCACCCTGACCCCTTTTTAAAACATCCCCCTCCCTACTTACATCAGCTTTCTTCTTCCTTTTTTCCTGCATGTGGCTGCCATTGAAAGAAAAGAAGGATCCTTTTCCATGGCAGCCATCTTTGAACAGTCTTTTCGTTCCGTGAACGGGACGCTGCAAATGAAAATACCTTCAATTAGCCAGGTCCCAGCCCATTGGAACGGGGGCTAATGGTGTTAATTTGCCCGGCGGCCCAAGGTAAATGGCCAAGCTTAACTCCATGGGCGGTAACGGCCTAGCAGGCCAAGGTAAAGGCTCAAGCTTAACACCACAGTAAGTACCTCTATTGATGCCTTCTGAGGGATTTTACTACAAAGAGACTCTATATCAACAATGACCAACCACTCTGTTCTAGGATCAAACTCCATTCCTTCCACAAGATTTATGACATAACAGGAATCCTTAGGGTAAGATCATCCTAATGTTGTCAGTGGTAAGATTAATTCATCTACAAATGTAGCTATCTGCTCCAAAATGGTGAATTGACTAAGGACTAATGCACTTTCTGCCAATAAAAAGCACCTCATGCTGATAAATGGTATCCCCTTTTCACACAGACAATCTAACCTCTATCCCTACCTATTTTATGGGAAACAACAGCTCCCATAATTATTCCCCACTTAACACTGAGAACACTACTGAGCTGCGGAAGATGAGGAATGAGACCAAGAAGATTACCTCAAATGACTTACAATGGCTCTGTCCCTTTAATTATATGAGGTAGAGTCAGGCATGTACTCCTAACTATACACACCTGCAACTTGTTAGCACTCCCTGTCAGGATAAAAGGTGGCATGCACCTGCACAATCTGAGCGATGCTGGTTATGAGAAGGACCGATGCGAACCAGGCTATCGAAGTTGGAAAGCCAAGGGGCTGATCGGTGCTTGCAGAGAACGAGAGAGAGCAAGGCGAGAATTCTATACTTTCAGAAAGCAGTAAGAGTTCCAAGACTGAAACCGATTGAGACAAGAAGTTATACCTTCAAAGTGCTTCTAGGTAGCCTGCTCCACTCCCGTGTGAACGACAAAGTTGGGGAGGACCAGAAGAGGTATTGGTGACAGCCTTGACTGCTACATGAAAGGCATTGAAGAAAGAAACCTAATTAACACGAAAAGTGAGTGCAACAAAGGCCCGGTTTCGTTAAGGCAAATGAAACTGTAGCAAGAGTTGAAGTTTGCACGTGTGCCGATTAACGCTTAATGCAAAAGACAATTGCTGAACTGTGATGAAAGTATACAAACTAACAGACTCGTCCGGCAAGGCGGAAATCGAACATTTGAAAGTCTCTGTACATTGTTTGAAGTTATGATAAAGTGGATAATGAAGGCAAGAAAATAACTGTGATCCTGAATGTAAGTTAAATTATTTAATATCCAAAGTATATGAACGTAAATATGCTAAGAGGGCAAAGTATGAACTTTAAGCATACCAAGAGGGCAAAGTAAAGAAAGGATAATTCCAATAAACTACAATTAACTAGAAGCATTGCTGTTGATAGTTGGGGAAGATTGTTAAATTGGTTAAAGAGAGGTCGAAGTGGTCATGCAGAGGTCTACATAAAATCCTTGCAGTTTCGAAAGTCTTTGACAGTGAAAGTAAAGTAAACTAAAAGCTGTGTGGAACGAAACTTGTTGAAGTGAACCCTACAAAGAGAAAAGAGGGTTTGAACCCGGCGCAAGGGAAACCCATGTGAGAAGTGAAATTACAAAAGTGTGAAAACAAAGACATGTTGTAATCTAGACTTGTCATGTTATGTCACTGGCCAGGATTGCATGCTTATAGAATGTTGATGTATGAATGCTTCAGCTCAGGAGAATGTTGAGTGGATCTGAGAGTGAATGTTCTGTGAGTGTCAGTTGGGGCCTGAGATGGGGATGCAAGGATGGCCGGTGGGTCTGCTCTATCACTATGTCCTGCCTTCTGTCTAGTGAACTGTGGTCAAATAAAAGTCAAGCGTGAAGAAGCCTGCCTTGAATTGTGGAAAAGTAGAAGTTAAGAGTTGAACTTACATTTATGGTAGGACAGACAAAGACTAAAGAACTTGTTGAACTGTCAAAAGCTTAATGCCCAAGCCTGAACGGTTGAGTTGTACCAGTAAGCCAAAGTGTGCTGGATTGATAGAACTGTGACAAACGCCTATCCTTTTAAGGAACTCTGAAGACACTGTGCTTCTGAATGTGGGGAAGGGAGTTGTTACCTAACCGATTCTGACATTTCTTTTGAGTCACTATTTTTCCTTGTCATACTCCCTTTACACATTTGTCATTTGCGAAGGAGGACAAGGTTAGTTTTGTTTTGTGTAGGCATTTTTATTTTGACTAGACTGACTTAGATGTGTTTTTTATTGGTGTAATGCTCGAGACTAGAGTTAAGGCCAGTTAGGAATTCTCACAACCTCATCAAATACAAAATAAAGATTTTTGAAACTTGCATCTATTGTCTATGTGTCTGCTGTTGGTACCATGCCTTCTATATATGTGGTGGTAGGAGTGAACTATGATGCAATTGATAAAAGTTAAAGACCCCCTTGCCACCAGTCGGGGAGAGACTATTTGTTGATGTTGAAGCTTGAAGATTTAGACTGGATACATGCCATAAAAAAATCCCTTTTCTTTCAAGCCCACATCCCCATTAAAGGTCAAGATTTATTTTTCAGTCGCAACAATTACTTGATACCTTAGCCATTTCTCATTATCATCCAAAACCATGGGATCGGTTGATCCTGAAGATAAGATCACTTCATACCTTCATTAGACCTACTGCTTTAGACCATGTCCTTAAAGGGGAAACTCTTTCTTGGACTTAGCTCACCTTCTGTCTCTGCATTACCTATATCAGATCCGAACCTTCAGGCCTCCCTACACCAATCTGGTTCAGATACCAAAGAATCAGAATTTTGTTAAGTTAATCCTGAAGAAGAATACATTGATTCCATCTTTTTTCCTTCTGAATCAGGAGACTTCGACCCTGGGGGTGGGCAAGGGAGGGAGGATCACCTGGTAATGGGGTCCTCGAGGAGTGGGGGAGAAGCACCTGCTGGTGAGAACTGGTATCCCTCTTTCCCCACAGCCCATCTAACCCCTATACCTGCCTATTTTATGGGAAACTACAGCTCCCATAATTCCTCCTCCCTTCACACTGACTACACTACTGAGCCAAGGAAGATGAGAAATTAGGCAAGGGAGATTAACTCTCATGACTTTCAATGGTTCTGTCCCTTTAAGTAGATCAGGCATAGTCAGGCAAATACTCCTAACTACACACACCTGCCGCTTGTTAGTGCAAACTGTCAGGATAAAAGATGACACGCACAGCCACTCTCTGAGCGAGGATGGGTACGAGAAGGAGCATCTCTTTCTGGACCAATGCGAACCAGGCTATTGAAGTTGAAAGCCAAGGGGCTGATTGGCACTTGTGGAAAACGATAAAGAGTCAGGTGAGAATTCCATACCTTCGGAAATCTGTAAGCATTCCAAGACTGAAACCAATTGAAATGGAAGGTTATACATTCAAAGTGCTTCAAGGCAGCCCGCTCCCCTCCCAGGTGAACAAGAAAGTTAGGGAGGAGCACAGCAGGTATTGTAACAGCCTTGACTGTTACATGAAAGGTGTTGAAAAAAGAAACCCAAAACAACATGACCGGTGAGTTATCAAAGGCAACACAGGCCTGGTTTTGTTAAGGCAAATAAAACTGTAGCAAGAGTTGAAGGATGCGCGTGTGCCGAATTGTGATCAGAGTATACAAAGTAACAGAGTGGTCCTGCAAGGTGGTATCACACATTGAAAGGTCTCTGTAAAGTGTTTGAAATTGTGATGAAGCGGAAAACAAAGGCAAGAAAGTAACTGTGATCCTGACTGAAAGTTAAATTGTCCAAAGTATGTGAACTTTAAAATGCCAAGAGGGCAAAGTATGAACTTTAAGCATGCCAAGTGGGCAAAGTAAAGAAAGAATCATTCCAAGGAACTACCAGTGCCAAGAGCATTGGAGTTGAGAGTTGATGCCAAGGAACGACAAGTACCAAGAAGCACTTGTGGTGAGAGTTGATGAAAATTGTTAAAGTCAACAGTGAAAGTAAAGTAAGATAAAAGTTGTATCGAACAAATCTTGGGGAAGGGAACCCCACAAAGAGAAAAGAGGGTTTGAGCTCACGGGAGAGAGATTAATGTGAGAAGTGAAATTACAAAAGTGTGAAAAGAAAGACAGGCTTGAACCCGGCAGAGGTAAACTTGTGGTGAACTGTGGCAAAATAAGAGTTAAATGTGAAGTAAAGTAAAAGTAAAGTGTGAAAAGAAAAACAGGGACGAGCCCAGCGGAGCGAAGCCTGTGTTGAACTGTGGTAAATAAAAATCAAGTGTGAAAAGAAAGACAGGCTTGAGCCCGGCGGAGGGAAGCTTGCGTTGAAGTGTGGTAAAGTAAAAGTTAAGAGTAGAACTGTGCATTTGTGGTAAGACAGATGAAGTCTAAAGAACTTGTTGAACTGTCAAAAGCTTGAAACCTAAGCCCGAACTGCTGAATTGTGCCAGTAAGCCGAAGTGTGGCACATTGATAGAACTGTGCCATACACCTATCCTTTTAAGAAACTCTCAAGATCCTGTAAGGAAGGCATGGTATCAACATTATAAGACAGACACAAGTGACCACAGTTTAAGGGTGTTTATTGAACTTCAACAAAGGTATGATAAACGCCTATTGTAAGAGTATATGTAGCATTTTACTAAATATGATGGCATTTTATGGTGTTTTGTTGCAAATGCAGTGGCATTTTTTGTTGTTGTTGTCAGCAGCAATATGGCACACATGTATATATAGTTATTTTTGTGTTGCCAGCATAACATGTGAATATGTTGTTGGTGGCATGCAAGGGACAGAATTCATAACACAGCAAAAACCCAATGTCAAACTGCAAGTACAGTAAAGTAAACCATTTTTTTTTCTTTTGATACCTCATGCATAGAAGACTACATTATACGAGGTAGCGTCCATGTAGTTATGGTTAAGTTGGTGTTTCCATAGGAAGAGCATTTTTTGGGTGGCTTATAACTTCGCTCCCTCTGGACGAATCCTCACCAAACTTTGCTAAAACAGTATATGGCCCACGCTGAATTTGCAAAGTTTGGAGAGGTTTGGTCCGGGGGGGCAAAGGTATAGGGGGGTCCCAAAACTTTTGTTTTTTCCCATAGACATAATGGGAAAAAACTTTGTGCACGCCTACAGCCCAAACCGCTGGACGGATTTACACCAAATTTGCAGCAGGACCAGGGGCTTGGTCCCGAAAGCGTGCTTTTGCAAATTTGGTGTAAATCCGTCCAGTAGTTTTTTTTTAAATGACCAAAATGTAAGGCAAAAAAATTAGTGATATCTCTGTTCGCTCCGCGGATGGACTTCCCGGTTCGCTCCGAGGACAGTGCCCTGATTGGGCGAGCGGCTTGCGTGATGTCAGCGGACATGCGATGTGTTCGCTGATTGGACGGCGTGGTGCGTGAAGCGCGTCAGATTTTCTGTGGCGCCCGCCATCTTGCATTCACGGATGACCGCGGACAGCACGGTGAAACTAGGATTAAAAATTGTATTTAGTGGAGTGTGTTGGTGTGTAAGAGTGTTTGGGGAGGGTGGGGGAGTCTGAGATAGGTTCAATGTTCTGTTTTTTTATATGCTAGACACTGTTGTTGTGTTTGATTTGTCTGTGGACAACACGGCTTTTCTGAAATGTTCTATATAAACTAAATGGTGGGGTGTTCTGAGGACGGAGTATGTGTCTGTTTTGTTTGCAAGCAAGCTAAAATTGAGCTAAGAATACTCACACTGTCCTTAATTGTTCATACATAAACAAAATGGGGGTGTCCTGAGGACGTTGTCCGTATTGTACTCTGGCAAGTTGAATGTGTTCTAAGAACACTTGCGGTGTCCTGAAATGCTCTGATTACTTACCGGTAATCTTCATTACTCCTAGTCCTACTCTTCCTCGTCAAAGTACTGACGACCCTCCTCACCCTTCCTGCGGGGAAGGTCCTATGCTCCGGCTTGGTAATATGAAATGGAGTGATGTGGATTTGGGGGAGGAGTTATATGAATTTAAAGAAATAGAAGAAGGTACTGTGTCGGAGGCAGGGGCCTCATGAAGTAAGTACTGGGACGAGGAAGAGTGGACGTGGAGGTAATGTTTGCAATTCAACAAAATGGGGGTGGTCTGAGAACGCTGTTCGTATTGTTCGTTGTCAGGTTGAAAGTTTTCTAAGAACCCTCCTTATGTCCGTTGACATTATAAATTTCCTATGGCCCTTACCCGAATTTGTGTCCACTAACCAAACGATAAATCAGGCTGCTGTGCGCCGACATTATGTGATAATCCTATCACTTGCGCCATAGACCTGGCTGACCTGCTTTTGCGACACTAAATCATATATCCCGCCCCTAAGCCTGACATTATCAAAGCATTCATTTTCCCGGTCTCTCTCCGTGACGTTACAGGGTGCGTAGCCAAACGCGCCCAGTCATCTCCAGTCCTACGCGACTTTACACAGAATCTGGAAAACAACACAGATCATCTCACAACACAAGGCGCCACAATTTGGAATATCAAACTGTGATTGAAAAGCAAACAGCAAGATTGTACATTTCGCAAAGTACTTTTATTTGACATCAAATGTTTAGAGAACATTCAGCGATTTGCATTTGTCTTTGCTGTCGATCCACAAAAGTTCATCTTGAGTCACGCGCTGTTCCTTTGCAGTACACAGGGTGTTGGTTTATGATAAAAGAAGCACTATGGTCGCACTGATAATCGGAAGGCTGTTCAAACAACGAGGCATTAGACCACCATAATGGTTGGTATGTTGCTTCTAGCCGCTAGTACCGCGTAAGGGCATATTGGTACTTGGCGATTGCCCCATAAGATGGTGAGGGTCATGAAGTTGTTTAGAAGTAGCTACACCTGGCAGTTGAAGAATCCGTTGGCCGGGGTCTGAAAATCGTGGCATTGACAGTAGGGAAGGATGTACCTGTTTTAAAAACATAAATTATTCTCACGAGCCGATCTTCATTAAAATTATTCATTTTATTTATTAGGGTGTGAAACTATTTGCTAGCGAGGATAGTGCAACGGAGTATGTTGACTTATTCCCACTAGCCCACCCTCTCTCCTCTGACTTTTTCAGAGCCGTCTGAGCGCCAGGGGACCACTTCGGCGGTGATAGTGCACAGTACAAAACAATATGCCACATTGAACGAACAAGTACAACTTAACCGGGCTTTAACGCCACGCTATTGTTATTATATTCCGGTATAAAATAATCTAAAGGGTTACTTACATTATATTGGCATTTTCCATTGTCTACGCGTAATGCAGTCCCTAAATACGACTCCGTTTGTGCCACCGATCTTTCTCATAGTGATATAATATATAAAAGCGGTTTAGTTTCAGAAATTTCATCATTATCGTCTCTTACGTTTTTGTACTCCTCCTTCAAAAGAAGTCTTTTGGCACGATCCCTGTCTGTCAAGGTCAAAAAACAATAGAACCTTATAGTGCGAGTCATGGGCAACTCAGGCCCAAGAGCAAAAAATGGAAGCAGCTGACCTTCACTGTGAATGAGCATAAATTCTTACTTTGAAACATTCTGTGTAAAGCCATCTCTGAGAAATTGCTTTTTGCACTCCATCTTTGTATATTGTCTGTGTGCTAATGAAAAAAGTTTGTTAAAGGGAGTTTCTGGTTAACTTGCGCTACTAAAAACCTATGAAATTCAGTAACAAAACTTTGTTAATGGGACGTTATGGTTAAGTTGCGCAACTAAAAACCTATGAAATTCAGTGGAAAAACTTTGTTAAAGGGACGTTATGGTTCCAAGTAAAACCGAAAAACCCCTGAAATTCGCCAGTTATGGTAAGCTAAGCAACCATAACTCGCGCCACCACCGTGCACTGCTAAGCCTAACACCCAGGACATCAAAGATGACATCACAAATGTCATTGATGACATCGCTGATGACATCACATGTGCATTTACCTTTCATGAAAGGTCTGTACAAGGGATTCTTAGTGTAATGTTAATAAAAAAAGTGTCAAAGATTATTGGAATAAATATCAAGTGCTAATCAGTGCATTAAGCTATGTATTGATATAAATAGCATTCTATTATTAACTTCAATCCAGTATACTAAGGTACTCATGTAGAAACATAGGCATTGTGTGCAGCATACATGATGGAGGTGCAATATTCATAAGCTTGCCATGTTGAATAGTGAAATGATAAGTGTTTTCATATTAGAGTTTTGCGTACAATGAAACTTGTGATAAGTAGGTAATAAAACCCACTTACTACATAATTGCATTATTATAGACAAATCACAAAGAGACAATACCAGATACAAATATGAATATATACAAGGGAATTGAAGTAAGAAAAAGAAACAGCAATAGTAGCAGAAAGTGTTCATAACCTAACTGATTACCTTTATGCAGAGAAATGATTGCTCTGTTTCAAAGCTGTTACTTACCCTATCTATATATATCACATGATGTGTCTGGATCCTAGGGAAAATAGTCTGAGTACAACATATATAAATATGAGCATATACAGGGAAAGTACAGTAATAAAAAAACATCAACACTATCAGAAAGTGCTGATAACTCTACTGATAATTTTAATGCACAAAAAGGATTGCTGTCTTTCAGGGTTATGTCTTCCCCTATGTATATGTTTCATATGATATGAGTGGACCATAAGGGAATTATAGTAAGAACATACTTGAAGGATAAGTCTACAAATATAGTACATTTACAATTTTTTGTTCCTGACTGTTACTGAAGAAAATCATGTGGCCTAGATATGTCAGGAAAGGAAAAAAGGGGGCGTCAGACATGTGATGTCATCAGTGATGACATCAATGACATTTTTAATGTCATCTTTGATGTCCTGAGTGTTAGGCTTAGCAGTGCATGGTGGTGGCGCGAGTTACGGTTGCTTAGCTTACCATAACTGGCGAATTTCAGGGTTTTTTCGGTTTTACTTGGAACCATAACGTCCCTTTAACAAAGTTTTTTTACTGAATTATATATATAACTGACTAACTTAATTAACATTTACTAAAAACTAATTCTAACTTCCTTAACATTATAATTCAGTATCATGTGCAAAATGAGGTGAAAATACATATTTTGGTAGCACTACTATAATTCTTTTTTAAATGTACACTGGCATTTTTTTCCCTCTCTCTTTCTGTGTTGGGTTGCAGAAAGCAGAAAGTATGCATGGCAGGAAATACAATTGAAATAGTTGCTCAGTGAGCAAGGATGCCATTGTATAAAAGTGAAGGGTGATGCTGCTTTTAACCTGATTGAAGGAAAGTATCTGCAGACATACCACGTAGACAAAGTAGGAAGGTTCCGAATTCTGCTAATGGCAAAACCTACAGAGAGAGATTAGTTTGTGCTGACTGGGCTTCGAAGACAGAAGTACAAGGTGTCACAGAGCGCTGGCTTGAGAGTTTCTCACCGTGCTTCTCTGACACACAAGATTACAGGAGCAGTTTGTGCTGACTGGGCCTGTCTTTGTGAGGCGAGTGAAACAAGGTTGTGTTTGGGAACTTCAAACAAACACTTTTGGTAAGGAGATAAGTATAAGTGAGGTCACTGTGTACGGTCGCATGGATGACTGAATTATAGTACAGTGTAGGCAGGATAGGAAATCCCTTGCATTTTTATTTCGTCATGTTCAGAATGTGGAAGAATTACCTCATGTTTTAAAAGGCTTGCTTGTTCTGTATTCTCTTTCTTTTGTTTTCCAGATAATTATTGTGAATTGTATTTGTATATAATATAATGAGAATATATAAAAACAAATGGCTTAGTGTCATTTTTGCATCTGTGAATTTATAAAATGTATAGGGGAGATTCATTCTCTTTAGTAGTGCATTTGTCAATTTTCCCATGCTGGTAAAATAACAGTCCAGAATAAGCTTATCATATCCAGTGATAAAGCAGGTTTGTGTGTGTGTGCGCCTTCCTAGCATGTTGGTTGGAAGGAATCTGATATAATATATAGATTGCTGGATGTAGATAAACCAGTGATACCAAGGGCGCATAGATCGCTGGATGTAGATAAGCCAGTGATACCGGCCACAACCTATAGGTGGCACGCTATGTAAAATTGTTGGGTTTCTATTATGTGCATAGGTCCAAGGCTCTCTATAGAACACTGGGAGGTACTCTAATAGAAAGGAAGGTTTTGTTTTATGATGGGGTTATAATATAGGTAAGAAACCTATGCTCACTACCAATTACCGCAAACAATATACCACTAAATACTGCAAACAATATATCGCTAGATTCCCCAATATAATATAATAGCTATGGTCACTAAAATAATATGAGGTCAAACCCAATCTAAATGCAATGCGAATATACCACCAAACTACTGCTCATATTTTTATGGTAAGAAAATACCGCCAAATCCCAAATTTACCCCAATAAGACAAAATATCCTACACTATCTAATCCTAAATCTACAGATCGGAGCAAGCTATGATCATCAAATAATAATAAGGCAGTACTAGTGGTATCTTGTCAAAATAAAAGGTCCTATACTGAAAAACCTTTTGCCAATCCTTATCTCTAAATACAAATAGTGTCGGGTAATGTTTATGAAAAAGAAAGATGTGTTCCCAAAAATGATATGTCAGGATGTTCGGGCTGTTGGCCCCCGTTCCCAACATTTTCGGCATGGGACAAAGCAGTTCACTCGAGCGTAGCACAATCTCTAGCTTCTTTAGCATGAGGATAAAGTTAAACCATTAGCATCGGGGCCTTCTGTGCCCAAGTCTCTTTGCCTATCAAAGTCTCTTCATGCAGAGGGACTGATGCAACAAAACCAACAATATGTTATTTTCCTCTTACAAGTACTCAATTCAGGTAATTCACTATTCACCCCGGATCACCCTCAGGGGATTTCAGATTCCTTTTAATGCAATGAACTCACTTTGGATCCCCATCTTCCGGGCTCAAATCCACTTTTGCAATTTCATAGGATATTGTTTCTCGGGTGACTTACAGTTCACCTCGGATCCCCTGAACAAACTGGGATCCCCTTCTTAATACAATTAGTTTCCCTCAGCCGGGTTCAGACCAATTTCAGTTAGCATCAACTGTCGAAGGCTTTCGAATGTGCACAGGGTTTGGCTTGACCCATTGCAGTACCACTTAAATTTCACAGTTCCTTTTTACATTTGCTACCTTTCAGTTGAATACCTAACAGAGGCCTTTGAATGAGCACCCACCTGGCACCGGATCACTCTGTTTACGGTATCTGTCTTGGCTTCAAAAGTTCAGTCACTCATCTGCTGTTTAATTATATTTGTGTCGCTTGTCACATACGCGTCACACACTGTTCTCTTCAGTTTTCTCTATAGAATGCTGCCGCTTACAAGACCGATCTGTTATCAGTATCACCAATGCACCAGCTATGCTGACTTTACTGGTGCTGCTTTGTTGTAGCAGCCGAGGACAGTACCACAGCGGCAAACAATCCTCCCCGCTTTGGCTATGAACGCGGGAGAGCCCCGGGTTCCTCTGACACACAATGCAGGTTTCTTCAGTTTTGATTCTGTATCATGCGTTTCTTAGTCTCAGAGGCTCGTGAAAGTAACAGTCTTCCTTTGAAAAGGTCAAGGGCACTTCCCTCCTTACAACCCTCTTCGGTCTTGACGTCTTTCTACTTGTATTAAACTGCCATCTTGGAACTGCTGATTCCTCATGTGCTTTGTCCTGCTCAGAGTGTGCTTTCATGCTTCGCTTTTTATCCAGGTGGGGAAGTGTGATGAAGTCAGATGTGTGTAATGATCAGTAATTGCCTGATCCTGTCTGACCATTGTATTGGGACATGTCAGGTATACGGCTTGGGTGTTAGTCAATTTTCTCTCAAATTGAGCTCTCTGTGAGAAAGTGTTCATGTTGGAAAAAGTGAGGGGCTTGAGTTCCTAAGTATCCTACCTGGTAAGATGGGGAAAAGGTGTTACAGGTAAGGGGATACCACCCCTCGCCATCCGGTGTCCCACTTCCACTCCCCAAAGACCCCTCATCCAGGTGATCCTCCTGCACTGGTCCACCCGCAGGAACTCGATCCAAAAACCATGATTGTGTCCTGGCCAGCTAGATGACAGATCCCTGGGGACTAGCAGGTGAAACACCTTCAGGTTTCTCACAACCCTGTGCTTTTGGACGTGGGAAAGGGAGTTGCTACCTTAGCCATTCTGACATTTCTTTTGAGACACTATTTTTCCTTTTTATATTCCCTTTACACATTTCTCATTTGAGAAGGAGGGCAAGGTTAGTTTTTTTTATGCCTTTTTATTTTGACTAGACTGACTTAGATGTGTTTGTTATTGGGTAATGGTCAAGACTACTCCCATTCTAGAGTTAGGGCCAGTAGAAATTCTCCCAACATTATCAAATACAAAATACAGGTTTTTGAATCATATTGTGTCTGTGTCTGCTATTGATACCATTCCTTCCTTACAATTGATAAAAGGAAAGTTTCAAAATGACAGGGACAAATCCCAGCAAAATACAGCAGTGAAATGCTAGCATGAAAAGTCCATCTTTAAAAGCATTATGAACAGAAATCTAGCCAGGCCGTGAAACTCAAAATGTGTCAGACAACCATAAATTTCAAGCAGCCCAGAACGGCTTCTCAGTGCCTAAGCAGAGTGGCATGCAAGGCCACAGCATAGGCAGGGCACAGAAAATGTTTTTGCAAACTGGCCAGTGTGCGGAAATTAAATTTAATGAGCTTCAGTATAAGTCAGATTAAGCCTTTGATATCCAAGTGCAGGAACGAGCAACAAGAATTAAGTGGCCCAGTTGACATACTGATGGATGCAGCCAGATGAGCTGTGCAGTGGCTAAATTCTGAATAAAATATAGATATTCCAAGTTGAAACATGGTCTCAAGGAAACACATAATACTGCATTTTGATAAAGTGACAACTCAGATAAGTACACCTGCAGAACTAGACAGAGGAAATAATTAACTTAGAGAGTAGCCTTGCAATCACAGATATGACATTGAGATAACAAGAGCTAGTATGAATTGCAAATTATACGTGGTACACAGATCTCTCTGCCTTCATTATAACAACATATATCTCACACTTGGTCAGTATAAGGTTGAGCAGAGACTTTGCCAACCAATAGGAGCCCACATTATCTCAGTTTGATGATAGCCTATGAAATGTAAGGAAAATGTTGTAAGTGCAGGTGATATCTAAAAGAGGCTGGCCAGTATATAAGACACCCTCCAATCCGGAGTGTTGCACCTATAGGAAATATAGGTATCTTATGGGTGCAAACCAATCGATGATAGACATAGGTTTTGCAGTGTGCTTGTCATCATGACATCATGGATGATGAGTTGTGCCTTTAAAACTAATTGTCCAGCAATGGAGAGTTGGGAAACCTGGGTAAAGCCTTGCATGTAGATGTTTGTGTTTTCCTTCTAGCTTCCTGTGTACTTTGAATAAAGAGCTGAGATTACCTGGCATTTAAGATATTCCCTTTCTCTGTCACCTCTTTATTGGCAGTTGCCAGGTAGTGGACTGAGTTACATTTTTTGGGCCAGATTACAGTGTCAAGCTATTAGATAATTGCAAGGAGAGGTTGCAGGGGTGAAGACTAAGAATGCAGACTTAGAAGCTAGATTCATGGCATAGCAATGTCTGGATACTGGGAACCCCGGAGTTCATTAGGCCGCACAAAATGTAGGAATTTATAGAGACCCTGCTTAAAGAAGCGTTGGCTGACCCGCTTCTTTCTTTACAATTCTTGGTGGAAAGGGATCACATGGTGTCTCTGAAAGTCTGGAAGTCTGTCAGGCTCCTAGAACTGTGATTGTCCGACTCTTCAACTACAGTGACAGATAAGTCATCCAGAGAAAGACAAGAGAGATGGGGACCTGCAATACCAGGACTCAAAGTGTTTCATTTCAGCTTTCTCCTAATTACCGGCGGGATACCAGGAAAGCTGTATTATTGTCTCTGCTGCCCAACATCCCGGTATTACTGGGATATTAGGGGTGGCAGAGTAACAGTAAGTTCCCATTTCCTTGGGATGAGAACTACTGAAGTACCTGCACCATTGTTAACAGTGCCAGTGCTTCAATGATTTGTCTGCCGGTAGAGGCCTGAACTACTGGCAGGTCAGGCCTGCATTAGTTCACTACTCCTACTGGCAGACTCAGAGTATGGCTGTACAGAAAATGTGCTGGTACACATTGTTAACAGCACCTTATTTCTGGACGGGCGTACTTGTAATAAACCCCTAAGATCTCAATTTACCCAAACTTTACTCCAGCAGTGCAGAAAGCCTGCATCAAGTGAAATGTCAGTTGCGAGAGCGATGGCTGCAATATGCTATGCTGTAACCATCTACCGTAAGGGATATTCATGACTATAAAACACACTTTTTTATGGCCCTGGCAGAGGTGCAGTCCTTTTTGGAGTCCCTACCTAAAGGATGAAACTTGTATACATATGAGCCCAGCCAGTTTGTTTTTTTCTTTTCGTTGGGCTGTGAGTTTGGGCGACCTGAATGTTAGAGAATTGAACCTGGGTTTCTGGGTTGGGCTTGGATTTCATTCTTTGTGTGAGACAAGTAGTGCATAGTGTGAGGGGTCAGAAAGGTGAGGTGGACAACTTGGTAAAGGTTTGATAAATGGCTCACTATCCCTAACCTAACCGGAATTTCCCTGTCTATTCAAATAAGCAAAAGGAAATCCCTCTAACAAAAGTTATCTGTCCCTGACACTTATAGATTCATCAAACTCATCAATGGAATATATGGCAATTCAAATGTAAAATAAATAAAAGTTCAACATTAACTTAATAACTGTGAATCCTTGTGACCTGGGTTGGCTCCCCTTCCCCAGATTCACAGCAGGATTTCAATCAAACGTTCAAATAAGCAAGTTCCATTTTGTAGGCAAGTTCTGATCATAACGTTCTTCTTGCTCCAAATGCCTTTCACTTGGACTTTAACCAACAGTTCAACCAAATGACAAATCTGTATCTCTCCACGTATAGCAAAGACTTCAGAACAAATTCTTCTTCTGAAGAAACAAAACACTTTCACAATTCTTCTTTGTTAACAACAAGGTTTTGTCAGGGTGATTCCACAACTATATATGAAACTCTTTAGTGGTCTTGCCACTTCTTCTTCTTCATACAATTTTCAACCCTAATGCAGTACTTCAATGATTTTGGCCTGGTGCACTAACCTGCCAGGACATCACTGATGTCATCAATTACATTTGTGATGTCATCTTCATGTACTGGGTGTTTGTCTTAGCAGTGTATGGTTGTGGTAAGAGTTATGGTTGCTTAGCTTACCATAACTGGCAAATTTCTGGGGTTTTTCATTTTTACTTGTTTGTTTGTTTGTTTGTTTGTTTATTTATAGGACGCACCTAACCCAAAGGGTAACAAGGCGCAAAAGGTGACAAGAGGATTGTAAAAACTTAGTTACATAGCAACAGAGGTAGGTCCAGCAGAGGTTACATTGCTGGAAGCACCTTGACATTAATGGACAATCAAGTAACACACACACAAGGTATACAATATATACAGGTAATCAAACAAGTAGCCTCTAATAGGCCCATAAGCATTAGTGTATGGGATTTGTAGGATTTGTGGTAAGGCACGGCCTAGTAGTGTATTAAAAATCATGTTCCTTGAGCCAGTGGATAGTCATGGACCTAAATTGTAGGTACGGCAGGTCATCCCTGAGTGATGGAAGTAGTGAGTTCCAACATTGAGCTGCTTTGACGGAGAAACTATTCCCCCCAGACATCATCCGTTTGAATCTGGGCACAAGGAGGAGGTTGGAATTGGCCTTTCTGGATGATCGGGAGGAGATAGGTCTGGTAAATCTAGTTATTAGGTATTGAGGGGCTGCCTGGTGGAGGCACTTATGCATCAAGGACTCAGATTTGAGGAAAATGTTGTCTTTGGTAGATAGCCAGTTGACAGATCTTCTAGTATCCGAGATATGTGCTTTTTTCGGGATGCTAAAGGCGGCTCTTAGAGCATTATTTTGGAGGATTTGGATTTTATTAGTGATATATTTATTGCAACCTACATGTAAGGCATTGCAATAATCCAATTTGGACAATATTAATGCTCTGGCTAGTGTAATGCAGTTGGACAATGAGAGGAAGGGTTTGACTGCTCTAATAAGTTTGCATGTTTATGCTGCGGCGGATGCCATAGCATTTACTTGTTTTGAGAAGGTGAGTGTCGAGTCTAGGTAGAAGCCAAGAGTTTTGACCTCTTTGGCTACTGTAATCTTGTTGTTGTCGATTAAAAGGGAGGAGTAATTTGGGCCTAGTTTGGTAAGGTTAGAGGAGGTGCCGAGAATGAGGAGTTCTGTTTTGTCATCATTCAGGCATAGACCGTGTGTGGCCATCCATGCCTGAATGATGAGGTACACTATATTTACAAAGGCCAAATCCTTGTCGTAGTCCCCCGTCAGCGGGATGAGGATCTGGGTATCATCCGCATAATTAGTGTAGGTGATACCCAGACCATCTAGATCGTCGAAAAGGGACTTTGTAAAGATGTTGTACAAGGTGGGGGAGATGCAGGAGCCTTGGGGTACGCCACAGGTAATAGGTGTGGGGTCGGCAGCTGCTAAAGGGGAGAATACTCTCATAGTGCGGTTTTTGAGAAAGGATTGGATCCAGTCGGTTGCCTCTCGAGAGAAGTGGGCTGCTGATTGTAGGTGATTGCAGAGAATCTCGTGGTCAACTAAGTCAAAGACGGCTGAGAGATCAAGAAGTAGCAGTAATGCAGTCTTTCCCTTGTCTCTCAGCTCGTCTATCTGGGTCTTGAGGTTAAGGAGAGCAGTTTTGGTGCCGTGCCGTGGCCTAAAGCCGGCCTGTCGGACTCCTAGAAGGTGAAAGTGTTCGAGGTAATATTGAATTTGTTGATATGCTATTTTGTCAAGGATTTTAAGGTAGAATGGTACTGTAGTAATAGGGCGGTAGTTCGTAAGAGTCGCGGGATCTAGGCTAGGTTTTTTAAGGAGGGGGAGGACCCACGCTTGTTTCAGGTTATTGGGGATAGTATTGGTGGTGAAGAAGGCATTTATTAATTTGGTAATGAAAGGTGCAAGTTCACGCGCTGCATCCTTTATCAATTGTGCAGGACACAGGTCTCCCTGGCAGTGTGAAGGTTTGAGTGTGAGGATAACCTTTTCAACCTCTTTGGTAGTGACTTTATGGAAGTTGAACTGGGGAATGGGAGTAGTGGAGGGTGGCTGGGTCGGAAGTTCCGTTGTTGAACTGGTGATATTCATTTTGATAGTTGGGAGAAGTGAGTCTTTTTTATTTTTTATCTTAGTTTGCAAGGACATGATTTTATTAGCTAAGGCATTTTGAATGCTTGCGCACCAAGTTTTATCTTTAAGGCAGGAGTCAGGCGTTTGTACAGGAGATTCTACCTCTTTCAGAATAGTAAAGAGCTCCTTGGTATTAGATTTGGCAAGTGAAATTCGGGAGTTATAGGACATTTGTTTGGCCTGAATAATTTCTTTTTTGTACTGGGTGGGTAGTGTGTTCAAGTTATTCTTGTTACCTTCAGTAGGGTGTGATCTCCAAACTTTTTCGCAGCGTCGTTTCTCCTGTGTGAGGAGTTTAAGATGGGGGAGAACCAGGTGTTAACATGTTTGAGGGGTTTGCTCTTTCTCAGCTTTAAAGGTGCAATGATGTCAAAGGAGGAGAGCATAACTTTATTATACAAATCTACCATGATGGAGGGGTCCAAGTGGTCGGGAATAGCATTCAAGGAAACTTGTAGCCATAACATCCCTCTAACAACATTTTTTCATTGAATATAATATAATGTTATCAGTAATAACATATTAATATGGGATTATGTTGACTATATATACTTCAGGAGGTCCTATTATATGTCAGGTATTGTAGAGGAATGGATATGGTAGTCATATTACTACAGAATGAATAATAATTAACCATATTGATTATTGAAGGAAAAGAACCACTGTGGCACCGGCCCACTGTGCAAAAGTTGTAGTTTCATTAGGATATTTCTAAGAACCTCTCTAATTCTTATTTGTAAAACAATGCATAAGTAGAACATGTGATTATCAGTGGTAACTCAATATTTGTTTATGTTGAAAAAGTATATCTCAGTAGGCCCTGTCACGTGTATGGTATTGTAGAAGCATGGGTATGGCAGTTAATGTACTGCACAGTATTGATGGCATCTAATGAATACACATTGACCATGTTGGTTAATTAAATAACAGTACCACTGTGGAACAGACCCATTGAACTAAAAATAGCCATCTGTGCCACCAATCTAAGTCAAATCCTTGTGTGTTGAGGACTATCAGGTTAGAGTAAATGTATCTTTTACCTGTTAGTCAAATCCATGACAAATGTTTGCCATCTGTGCCACCAATCTAAGTCAAATCCCTTTATGTGGAGGACTGAGTGTAAGGGATTGTTTTACCTGTTAGTCAAATCCATGACAATTGTTACATCAATGCATCAAACGTCATAATTTGTATTCTCCAGACATACTTTTCAAAATTGACAGAATTAACAAAACAGTGATCAGTGTTTAGTCGATGAATGGTAGTACATAGCAGACATTTAAGTTTGGCATCAAGTTGGCGTAGCTTGCGCTCCAAGTCACCTCCTCTCTTGCCTACTGGGGCTTTTAATAGTCCATTAATTCATAATCCTGATTTGTCTCCCCATTGATGCTCCTCCTGCCAGTGGATTGCAAGAGGATATCTCTGGTCCTGACTGCTGAGTGTTGGCAGATGTTTGCACATTCTGGTCCTGAGTTGTTGAATGGTGTTGCCCGGTTTATAGTGATATTTCCGAATTACATTATGTTGAAAGTCATAATGCCGAAAAAAAAGTCCCAACATTTTTTTTTAATGTCTATTTTTGTTTGTTTTTTGTTCGAAATGGGGGAGTTCCCCTCAACCCCCCATTTTTGTATTTTTTTTTGTTTTATCCCTTTTTTTTTACTTGCAGAACCCAAAATAAACATGTAAATAAAAAAAGAAAACATTCATTTCGACATTTTTGTCATTCGACTTAATATTTTTGACTTTTTCACTGCACACCGTGTTGCCCACATATACTCTCCTGCTCAAGCAGATGATAACATATACAACACATTGTGTGCCTGACAGTTGATAAAGTCTTTGATATGTATTTTTCTTTCATGATTATACAAAGATATCTTTGTTTCTTTGTGAACATCTTTACATATGGTACATGTACCAAACCTGAAAAGAAACCTAGTTAGTGGTTGTTACCAAGAACTAGTGGTGTCCATGTTGGCCCTCAGTGATCTGCTCATAAATGACAGGCTCAGCTCATTTCTCAAGGTTGCTGCTTGGCTATTAATAATGCCTGGTCTGAGATGTATACATTTGCTGAGGTCTTGATCCAAGTGCAATACGTGCCAATGTTTTTGAATAACTGAATATAGTAAATTGGAGGTTTTACAATATTCAATTAGCAGTTCAGCCGTGTTTTTAAATGATTCCCCTCTTTTAGCCTTCTTTAGCAAAGTGGAGTGTCTGGAGATTGTTTAACCCTTTGCTTATACTTTGGAAGCACTAGTATCTGTGTAACCCTGTTTCCTGAATCTCTTGGTCAATAGATTACATTCTTCATCATAGCTTGTGGACTCACTACAATTTCTTTTGGCGGCTCTCATAAACTCCCCCACTGAGATATTTTTAATGACACCTTTATGGTGACAGCCCTGCGCATGTAATGCTGAGTTAATCTCTTTGGGCTTTCTATAGGTTTGAGTTTCTAAATTATCATTGATCACATATACATGCAAGTCTAGAAAATGCAACTCCAAATCACTGTGATGGCAGGTAAATATGATGCCAAGCTCATTCCCATTCAGGTACTTAACATAACGTTTTAATACTTTTTCATTCCCTCTTCAAAACAGCAAAATATCATCAATATAGTGCGTCTACAATATTATGTTATCCTGATACAAATGGTCATTGTACGTAAACACATCCTCAAAATGCCCCATTAAGATTTTGGCTAATGTAGGTGCGTATTTGGCACCCATAGCTATGCCCTTTAATTGGCAGTAGTAATGCCCATCAAATTGAAAAATAAATTATAATCCAATGTGAATCTCAATATTTCCTTCACTATTTCTATGTGAGTTAAATAGGAAGCTGAACCTTGTTTGAAAGTATGGTCAATTGCTGATATTACCATTTCATGTTTGCTAGAAGTGTACCACACCTTGACATCTAGCATCACCATTAGAAGCTCTTTGTCCCATCTGACATCCTGAAAAGTCTGTAACATGTGTGTAGAGTTTTGTAAGTACAATGCTAGTTTTACTACCTTAGGCCTATTCACTGTATCTATATATAGGGACATGTGTTCAGTTGCTCATCTAATCCCTTTCATAATTGGATGTACTTCAGGGAGTTTGGCATAACTCTTATGTATCTTTGCCAGAAAATACATGATCGCCATTACCAATTCTTTAATATTTAAGAAGTGTTTTTCATAGAGAAGTGTCTACCATTAGTATCACTGTCTTCACTCATTTCATCATGTGGAACATTTTCTTCAAGCCATTCCAAAGTACTGGACATTTTTGTGTAAAAAAAATATATTACTTTTAGTGTACCTAATACAGAAAGTTTAGAAATATATAAGAAAAATTAAGTTTACTTACTAGTTTTTGGTAAGATTTGTTGTAATTGTTGTGTAGTTCCGCTGTTGCTTTTTGCTGTGCAGTTTCTGTGAGGTAATTATGTTGGGGGCATATCTTTTTTGTTTTGGTATATTCCATTCTAGTACATGTGCTATTTAAATGGATGATTGATGTCTTACATATATAGGTTCCACTTCTTATTTATTATTACATATAATGTGTTCATGTGATGGTTTTTGAACTTGTTCAGTGGTTATTTTGCATGATACAACAATGTAAGATACCCCTGAGTTTTTGGGTAGTGTTGATGTTGACCGCGTCCATCCGCGGACATGCGCACAGTCCGTGGACATCAACATCACTAGCTGAGGGTTCAGTATTTTCTATGTTACATGTATAAATAGTAAGGGAATCCTAGTAAACACCTATCAAATTCACACAATGTATATCTATATTCAGTAAAAAAAAAAACTTCGGTAAAGGGAGGTTATGGTTAAGTTGCGCTATTAATAACCTATGAAATTCAGTAAAAAAAACTTTGTTAAAGGAACATTATGGTTTCAAGTAAAACCGAAAAACTCCTGAAATTTGCTAGTTATGGTAAGCTAAGCTACCATAACTTGTGACACCACCCTGCACTGCTAAGACTAACAAACAGGACATCCAAGATGACATCACAAGTATCATTGATGACATCACTGATGACATCACATGTGCATTTACTTTTCATGAAAAGGCTGTACAAGTGTCAAGGTTGCTTGATTGTCGTGGAGAGTATTGAAACCTCCGTCCCCAAGTACCACAGAGAGAGAATACAAGATTACTCCCTATGCGATCGTTGAGGCCACAGGTGGGTAGTTCTTGCAGCTCGGATCCACAGGAAATGTTGAAACCCAAGGCAGCTGTAAAGAAAATCTTTATTAGCAATCAACTGAGCACAGTACAAGCAAACAGGCAGAATAAAGAACAGGGCTTACCTAAACTGATGGGTGAGGAAGCCCAGAACCTAAGATAGTTGGTAATTCCGTGGATGGGCACGTGAGCTGGTTTCCCCGATGACAGTAGGGAGAAGAACTGTAGGCTGGGTTAAAACCCAACTTGCCCTCCTGTAACTTGATGAAACAAAGGACCAAAATCCAAAGTACTTGATAACGTAATGCAGTGAAGAGACCAATGCCAAGTCCAATTCAGGGTAATCCAAGACAGTCCAAAAGGTGTTCCGAGTTCGAGATGATCCAGCAAATAGAGCCAAAGATGTGAGCAAAAACAAATCCAAAAAATAATCCAAGAGTCAAGAAGCCATGAAAACACAAGGTATCCAAACGCTGTACAGAGTCCTCCAAAGAACAGCTGTGAAGCGCGGACGTGCGGAAGTTCAGCGCTTAAATAGCGGAAGCTTCAGCGTCACCTGATACGCGACGTGTCACGTGACCTGCGTACGCGACACGTGAGCGTGGTCTCCATGATCGCGGACTTGACATTCTGCGAGCAGCGTCCTGTAGCCGGCGTCTGCGAGCTCCCTCTTGCAGACGCCATGGCAGACGCCAATGAAGGAACAGAGAACCCCTGAGTCTGCATGTGTGGCCCTTGGGGTAAACCCGCTCACGTGACAACCTTCCACTGTGAGGGACATGGAGTGGAAACCTGACTGGGGTAACTGGTGTATTGTGAGTGTTGCCTGTCCTATTGTTTGACCCTGTCCTATTGTCTAACCTAGATGTTTGCAAAAAAGGGACAGAATGAGAGGACATCGTGACAGAGCCCCCCCCCAAAGGCCCATGACCCCATGGGCACAATGGATTGTCCCTATGGAAACTGGAAACCAAACGAGGGGCATGTACATCACCCACAGGAATCCATGAGCGCTCTTCTGGGCCATAACCCTTCCAATCCACCAGGTACTGCAAACCCCCTTTGAAGAAACGAGAACCCAGAATAGCAGACACTTCAAAAACATCCGGGGAGGAAGGGGAAACTGGAGCACCAAGGGAACGAAGCCGGGTAGGACCAGGGCAAGGTTTGAGAAGAGAGACATGAAAGACGGGGTGAAGCCGCCATGAAACCGGGACTCGAAGGAGATAGGCCACGGGGTTGATCACTCGGGAGACCACAAAAGGACCAACGAAGCGGGGCAACAACTTGTGGCAACCCTGTAGATGCAGATGACGAGAAGAAAGCCAAACTCTATCCCCCACAGCAAACGAAGGGGCCACAGAATGTTTCCAGTCTGCGGCAGCCTTCATGGAATCCTGGGCTTCTTTGAGGTGCAGCAAGGTCTGCGCGTGGACAGCCGAGATGTCTCTGATGCAAGAAGAGGTAGCCGGATTACCAGAAAGCGAAAAATCTGGGATGGGCAGGATTTTAGGGTGCTGACCATACAAGACATAGAAGGGAGAGAAACCAGTGGAAGAGTGCACCACGTTGTTATAGGCGAATTCTGCCATATGCAAGATGCGAAACCAGGATGGTTGATGCTGGAGAATCAGGCAACGCAGATACTGCTCCATGGTTTGATTAACCCTCTCGGTCTGTCCATCCATCTCCGGATGGTAGGCCAAACAGTAACGTGAATCAATCCCCACTAATCTAGTCAAGGCGCGCCAGAAACGAGAAGTGAACTGAGGACCCCTGTCGGATACCAACACTGATGGTAAACCAAAAAGGCATACGATGGACTTGAAAAACAATCCTGCCAGAACAGGAGCAGAGGGAATGCCCGAGCATGGAATAAATCGTGCCATTTTGGTGAACGAGTCTACCACAACCCAGATGGAATCAAAACCTTGAACCCGGGGAAGATCCGTCACAAAATCCATCGTCACGGTATGCCAGGGCCTCGGGGGTGTGGGAAGAGGCTGCAGGAGACCCAACGGTCGTCCTTTCCTATGTTTGGATTGGGCACAAACAGAGCAAGTGTTAACATAGCATTCCACATCCCTTCTCATGGAAGGCCACCAACACCAACGTTGTAGAAGCGAAAGTGTTCTTTGCTGTCCAGGATGTGCATGAACAGGGAGATCATGGGACCATTCAAGAGCCAGATTACGAATATCAGTGGTGGGTAGAAACAACTTGTTCTGAAAGCAAGGCAGACCGTCTTGTAATACCAAATCCCAATCTGAAAGTAAGGATGGGTGTGTGGAAACCCACTTACGGACCATATCCAGCAGAGTCAGAGAAGGAGTACAGAGGCATATCACATGTTTCTTATCTAGCAGGGACTCAGGATAGACTGGCAATGAAACCCCACCAGGAGAGCGAGACAAAGCATCAGCCTTACCATGAACATTACCAGGACGATGCATGATCTGGAAATCATAAGCGGCAAAAAACAGATGCCACCTAACATGTCTGCTATTCGAGCATTTCAGAGAAGCTAAATCACGTAGATTCTGATGATCCGAGAAGACCGTCACCCGATGTTTTGCACCCAGGAGATGGTGACGCCATACTTGGAAAGCCTCTTTGACAGCCAGAAGTTCTTTTTCAGTCACTGTATAGTGACACTCTGTGGGTGTAAACTTCCGGGAATGAAAGGCGACTGGATGCAAGCGTCCAGTAGAGACACATTCTTGATACAATATTGCCCCTAAGGCGAACAAGGACGCGTCCGCCTCACCTATAAAAGGGAGATCACTGTCAGGGTGTTGGAGGACAGGAGCAGTGGTAAATGCAGCTTTTAGGGTATCAAATGCAAGTTGTTGGTCGTTGGACCAATTAAATGGGACTAGAGGACTGGTCAAAAGAGTAAGAGGTGCTGCTATGGAAGAAAATCCAGAAATGAATCTTCTATAGTAGTTAGCAAAACCCAAAAAAGACTGTAATGCTTTAAGGTTGGTGGGAGTCGGCCACTCCAAAACCGCTTCGACTTTGGCATGGTTCATAGTGAGACCATCAGGAGTGATGTGAAACCCTAAAAATTCAATGTTGTCAGTGTGGAATCGACATTTTTCGGGTTTCGCAAAAAGGGAGAACATGTGTAAGCGTTTTAGTACCTCCCTTACGTGTCTGATGTGTTCCTCTTGAGAACGTGAAAAAATGAGAATGTCATCCAGGTAGACCACCATAAATATATCCAGAATATCACTAAAAATGTCATTCATGAAGCGCTGGAATGTAGCAGGCGCATTGCAAAGGCCGAAAGGCATGACCAAATATTCATATAATCCGTAACGAGTGCAAAAGGCCGTTTTCCACTCATCACCCTTTCTCACACGTACTAGATTATACGCACCTCTGAGATCCAACTTAGTGTATACTGAAGCATGCGTGAGGCAATCCAATAGGGGGGTTATGAGAGGAATAGGATACCTGTCCTTTTTAGTGATGGCATTTAGACGTCGTAATCAACACATGGGCAAAGTTCTCCCTCCTTCTTTGGGACAAAGAAGATAGGGCTGGCTGCTGGAGATGAAGATGGACGTATGTGACCCTTACGTAGGGACTCTTGAATGTAAGTATTCAAGGCTTGTTCCTCAGTAGGAGATAGCGAATATATACGACCCTTTGGGACTACAGAATCTGGTAGTAATTCAATAAGGCAATCGTACAAGCTATGAGGTGGAAGGATTTCTGATGATCCCTTATCAAAGACATCCAGGTAGTCTCGATAAGGCTCTGGAATTGCCTCAGCTACAAGACCAACAATGTGCGTGTCTGCCAAGGTAACGGGAGAAGGTTCCAAAGTGAGTTGTGAAACAGTACTGAGAAATTGGGTTGGAGTGCTCTCAGTAGAAGGTGTAGTAAGGCAAAACTCCTGGCAAACTTCTGACTCAAAGAACACAGAACCAGTCTTCCAATTGATCAAAGGGTTATGCAGACGCAACCAAGGGATGCCTAAAATAAGGCCATATTGAGGCATGGAGATCAAGTCAAAGCTAATGGTTTCTTTGTGGTTAGTTTGTATGACCAAAGTAAGAGGTTCTGTCTGTTGTTTAACTGGGCCAGAGACTAACAAACTCCCATCTATGGTCTGTACGGGTTCTGGTCGGGTCGTGGCGATAAGAGGGAGATTAAGTGTGTGGGCCATATTGATATCGATATAATTGCCAGTGGCACCAGAATCGATGATGACAGTTACTGAATGTGAGACCTCAATACTGGGTTGTAACAATGCATCTACCATCACAGGTCTGATGGTGCCAAACGCAGGTACCTGGTCCAGGGAGTGACTTATAGCGCTCAAACCCACCATGGGTCTATGGTCGAGCTGCCCGAAAACCTTGAGCTTTAGCCTTTGGGCGACGTGGACATTCTTTCACAAAGTGACCAATCAATCCACACTAATAGCAAGCATTGTCCACCCTCCTGCGCTCTCTTTCCGTGGAAGTTAAAGGACTACGTGGACCTCCCACTTGCATAGGTTCAGGAACAGACTCAGAATGAGAGGAAGCTGTAGAAGGGATAGAACCATAAAACCCAGCTTCAGCTTTCCGTTCTGAGCGCCTGGCATCAACCTGGAGAGCCAGATCTACTAAATCGGGGAACGCTGTGAGCAAGGAAGGAACTAATAATAATGCGTCCTTCAT
This sequence comes from Ambystoma mexicanum, assembly GCF_040938575.1. Lineage (NCBI taxonomy): Eukaryota > Metazoa > Chordata > Amphibia > Caudata > Ambystomatidae > Ambystoma > Ambystoma mexicanum. The sequence continues at coordinate 1,242,740,337 of NC_090930.1, read as the reverse complement.
AGCATTGTTCAGACCTTTGTAGAATAACACAGCCCTCTTGCTCTCAGGCCATGAAGTCTCGGCTGACAGTTGGTTGAATTTTGTTATATATTCAATGAGTGTTCCCCTGCCTTGATGTAATTCTAATAGTTCTAGATCCCTGGACTGAGCTTTGTGACCGGTGTCAAAGACATGGGACATTTCTGTGACCAGGAGATCAAATTCGTATAATGCTGGGTTATTGTTCTCAAGAAGTGGGTTGGCCCAGGCAGCGGCTGTTCCAGATAAATGTGATAACAGAAAGGCGACCTTAGAAGTAGGATCGGGGAAGGAGGTAGGTCGACACAGGAAGTGTAACTTGCACTGATTTATAAATGTCCGGTACTTGGTGGGATCCCCGTGGAATCTTTCAGGTGCAGCCAATGGAAAAGGAGTGGGTAGAATCACGGGAGCAGGATTGGTTGGGGCTGGGGCCTGGGGAACTGGGGCAGGTGATGCCGCGTCCCTGAACTCTGCATCTGCAGGTAATGGGTTACGGGTACTCTGAATAGCATCTTAACGTTGGTGAGGGGCTGTGGTGGCTGCAGCCATGTCCGCTCTTAGTACTGTGATTGCTTGAATCATAGCTGCCATGGGGTCATCCGCGGCACCCTGCATACTCTGCACGACAAAGAATGGCTTCACAGCCTGTCAGGTTGCTTGATTGTCGAGGAGAGTATTGAAACCTCCGTCCCCAAGTACCACAGAGAGAGAATACAAGATTACTCCCTATGCGATCATTGAGGCCACAGGTGGGTAGTTCTTGCAGCTCGGATCCACAGGAAATTTTGAAACCCAAGGCAGCTATAAAGAAAATCTTTATTAGCAATCAACTGAGCACAGTACAAGCAAACAGGCAGAATAAAGAACAGGGCTTACCTAAACTGATGGGTGAGGAAGCCCAGAACCTAAGATAGTTGGTAATTCCGTGGATGGGCACACAAGCTGGTTTCCCCGATGACAGTAGGGAGAAGAAGTGTAGGCTGGGTTAAAACCCAACTTGCCCTCCTGTAACTTGATGAAACAAAGGACCAAAATCCAAAGTACTTTATAACGTAATGCAGTGAAGAGACCAATGCCAAGTCCAATTCAGGGTAATCCAAGACAGTCCAAAAGGCGTTCCGAGTTCGAGATGATCGAGCAAACAGAGCCAAAGACGTGAGCAAAAACAAATCCAAAAAACAATCCAAGAGTCAAGAAGCCAAGAAAACACAAGGTATCCAAACGCTGTACAGAGTCCTCCAAAGAACAGCTGTGAAGCGCGGACGTGCGGAAGTTCAGCGCTTAAATAGCGGAAGCTTCAGTGTCACCTGATCCGTGATGCGTCACGTGACCCGCGGACGCGACACGTGAGCGTGGTCTCCATGATCGCGGACTTGACTTTCTGCGAGTAGCATCCTGTAGCCGCCGTCTGCAAGCTCCCTCTTGGAGACGCCATGGCAGACGCCAATGAAGGAACGGAGAACCCCTGAGTCTGCATGTGTGGCCCTTGGAGTAAACCCGCTCACGTGACAACCTTCCACTGTGAGGGACATGGAGTGGAAACCTGACTGGGGTAACTGGTGTATTGTGAGTGTTGCCTGTCCTATTGTCTGACACTGTCCTATTGTCTGACCTAGATGTTTGCGAAAACGGGACAGAATGAGAGGACAGCGTGACAACAAGGGGTTCTCATTGTAATATTGATAAAGTGTCAAGGGTCATTGGAATAAATATCATGAGGTACGTAGTGCATTAAGCAATGCAGTGATACAAATAGCATACTATAAGTTCTTTAGTATAATAAGATACTCGTAGTAAAAATGGGAATTGTGTGGTGCATACATGATGGAGGTGCAATATTAATAATCTTGCCATGTTGAATAGTGAAATGATAAATGCTTTCTAATTAGAGTTTTGTGTTCTCTGAAATATTTAATAAGAAGCTAATAAAACCCAGTGTCTATATAATTGCATTATTGCAAACAAAACAGAAACAGACAACAACACATTGAAATATGAGCATATACAGGGAAAATGAAGTAAAAAAGAGCAGTATTATCAGACAATCTTCACAACCTAACTAATTATCTTCATGCACATAAATGATTGCTCTGCTTCAAAGCTACTACTTCCCTATGTACAAGTATCACATAATGTGACTGGACCCTAAGAAAAGTAGTGTGAATACAATGTATACAAATATGAGCATATGCAGGGAAAGTACAGTAATAAAAAAACAGCAGAACTATAAAAAAAGTGTTGATAACCTTACTGATCATCTTCATACATACAAAGCAGTGCTGTCTTTCAAGTCTGTGTTTTGCCCTATGCATATGTTTCATATGCTGTGAGTGAACCCCAATTGAATTACTGTAAGAACCTATTTGAAGTATAAGTCTGCAAATATAGTACATTTTGAATTTTTAGTTCCTGACTGTTACTGGCCTCGATATGTCAGTAAAGGAAAAAAGAGGGAGCCAGATATGTTATGTGATCAGTGATGTCATCAATGAAATTTGTGATGTCATCTTTTATCTCCTGGGTGTTAGTCTTAGCAGTGCACGGTGGTGGTGCGAGTTATGGTAGCTTAGTTTACCATAACTGGCGAATTTCAGGGGGTTTTCGGTTTTACTTGAAACCATACCGCCCCTTTAACAAAGTTTTTTCACTAAATTAGATAGAGATATTTACCCAAAACCCAGTGTTTATATAAATGAAATGACCGCCATCTTATTTTTCTCTTGATGCAAGCCATATCTGCGGCTAAAGCCGGGGATATGGAAAATGAAACACAGGAAAACACCTATTTGCAGGTCAAAAAATATGCAAATGCCATCAGGCTAGAGGTTGGGGGTAGCTAGAGGGCACTAGGTGAAATTTGGGAATTGGAGGGGGTTTAGGGACGAGTTTGTAACACAAAGCTATTTGTAGCTTTTGCTATAGCCACAAATAGCCGACATCTAAAAACAAACTGCATCACTGAAACAGCATGTGTTGTGGGGGGCTAGGGAGAGGGTAGGGGACGTATGGAGGCAATCTGGGGAGTAGGGGGAGCAGGCACAGATGAGGAGAGCACTCGGTGAGACCCAGACCCTTGATTTTTTTTACAATATTCGCGGCTATGTCTGAGGCTATGAAGGACTACAGATATCCGTGGGTAGGAGTAGTTTGGTGCTCGTGGCTAAATATTTTGAGTTGTACCTGTTTTTTTTTAAAGTTATTTTATTAGGTATAGTGATGTTGGGGTGAACAATCCCTGGCCATGCTCACAGGCCATGGTCAGTGACTTGGTAGGTATTTGTGAGTCTTTTGTATTGTGGATGAGTGTTTTCAGAGTTTTGTGAGACTTTGAAGAAAAAGAGAAGAACATTTTTTTTGCAAAATTAATATAAAAAGGAGGAATCGTACTGTAGTTTTAGATGCCCGATATAATGTATTTTAGGTTGTGTATTTTCACTTAGGGTTTTATATTGTGTGGCTGTGAAATGTTTGCCTACCCAGTTTACTGTTGTGTGTTATTCTCTGCTTTCTTTATCTTTAGCTACTTTACATAAGTACATGAGTAGTATTGCATTGATCTTTTAAGTTGTATTGTAGTATAAAACCTGAAGTGAGCCAATTTTGTAACCAATGTATGTAACTACAGTTATGATAAACCATTGGTGTAATACACATAAATGTTCTGATTATTTTATTGCATTTGTGTACTTATATGTCATATGTAGTCCTTAAAAGGAGCGTTTTGGGGTACACTGAGAGCGGTATTTTGGCACAGCTGCAGTACTGTTTTGATGTTCTGAAGGAACACCACATTTCCTTCATCAGTTAGGTGTACTCCTTTTGTCTATAGAAATTGGCCATGTAGAACTGTATGTTGTTGTTCGAAATCCATAATTGGTTGCGGTCTTTCATGAATGCCGTAACTGCTTTATTAACATTTCTCCAGGATTTCTCAATTTTATCGTAAAATCTGGTGGCCCATCTCCATTTTTGCCTCTGAGTCAGATTGGAAAAGATATAGATGGTATGAGGAAATAGTTCCATTAGTTTTTCAAAGCCTAGTTTCATCATTAAATGAAGGGACACACCTTGTACATTATCCAAACAATTGCCTCACCAATTAACTAGTATGATGCCTGACTGCTGTGTACTTCTGAGACTTAACAAGTTCTTAAAAACTTGGAACCAGCTAATGCCCCGCAGTCACAACCATTTAATTATAAAATCTCTCAATCCTAGGTCAATGTTAATATTTAGTTTCTTACAAAAAGGCAGCAACCAAAACAAACAACTGTCTCCAGTTAGCTGCACAGTTTTCAAACCAGTCATGATATCTGCAGTGTTTCTCTGTTTCCAAGAAAATGTTTCCTAGTTTGATTTTTCTAGTAGTTTGTTTGAGCAGGGTGTGTTTGATGTGTGTGTTTGAAAGTTTTTGATTTATTTTGAGTTGTTGATGGTACAGTTGTGGTTAACCACATCTATCCAGCAACCACTCTGTGTGTGGCGTTGTTACCCGTGGGTAAATTTGGTACTGTTTTACTGTGGCAGCTATATCATGGCAAATGGGATGTCGTGTATGTGTAACCGTGTCTATTAAAAAGCCCATGTGTATACGTGTCAATACTATTCAGCGTTTTATTAGTTGTGGCTGGAACCACTGGTATATTGAAATCTGTGTCTATAAAAATACATTTTCTGTGCAATAATCATATGTTTATTTCAATTATACAGTCCAGAATTGTATCTGTATAATTGTATTTTATGCACTTAGTTGTTTGAAGGGTTCAGGGCCAATTTAGTTTGCTTTTCTGCTTGCAGAAAAATGTATCTGTAGCCGATGATACAAAGCAAGTTCTGCAGCCATGTCAAAAAGTTGCGACTATGCAAGAGGCTGTTCTATTTGTGTTGCTCTTTGTGATTGGTTGTAGTGAAAATGTGTCATCCATTTTAGTAATTTTATTGGTATTTAGTACTCTTTTTTGGTATTTATTTTGGAAAGTATAAAAGCCACCATTTTCTGCAGCTGTATCCTTTTGATTTCAGAATTCTAACTGTGGACATTGCAGGAGTGTGGCTGATGTGAAAGTAAGTGTTAATAAATATTTGCACATTTGAAGGTTTATATGCAAAGTGTGCGTGTTAGTTATATTAATTACTGCTCTCAAGTGGTGTTTATTATCATCTGTTCTAATTATGTGGCAAGTATATTTTGTATCTATTGTTTACTTTCACTAACATGGACCTACCTTGTCAATCAATGGAATTTATATGTAGGCATTTAGTTGTTGTATTCCTGTTAGTGAGGTTGAAGGTTTATTTGATTGTATTTGTCATCATTTTAATGCAGTTTGAGCTATGTAGTACGTGTAGCTGTTTTAAGTTTTCTGTGTCGTAGTACAATTGATGGTGTTTTGTAAGTTCGTTTTAGTCATTATTTATTTTTGTATTGTGTTTTTACTGTTACTGTTTTTATCATTTTCATCATCCCAGTGGATTTACACCTGATGTTGGACAGTTATCTTCCGGGAAAAGTGAACCTATATTCAAATATTTTGGAAATGGGAACAGCACATGTCTAGACAGTTTATGAAAGCCTTCTTTTTCAACCTGTCTAGCATTTCTGCTGATTCTTGAAATGAAGTGCTGCAGATGTTTGATTATGAACACCCACTGCTCACACCTAGCTTTTTAATGTTTTTTTTTATCCAATTTGTTTTTTTTCCAATGATCCAATGATTAGTATGTGGAAATAGAACAACAGTTTTGTGTGCACAAATGTTGTATCTTATATAGTGCATGTGCTGCACTGCATACAAGATGTAAGGATCATAAAAACATTTGTATTACATTGTGTTTGTTAAAGTATGTGTGTTTTCTAACTGATTATGTTTTGTTTGTTCAGATATAAGAAAATATTTAAATCACTCTGCATCACACACATATGTCTCGCAAAGAAGGCACTCATGTACCTCAATAATACTGTGTCTCTGAAACAACAAGAGTTCTCAGGTCTAAAAATAATGCTCAATTATCGGTCCCACGTTACAAATGAAGCAGAGCATTCCAGTGGTTGCTCCTAAAAATTGGAATACTCTCCCACTACTCATTAGACATGAGTCCTCACATAACGCCTTTAAGAAATCCTTAAACACGTGGCTTTTCAATATATTTTAGGCCTCTTTACCCATCCTGTTTTCTGATCAGTAGACACTGTAAACAATCTTTGACTCAAACTGTTATCCACTGTACCCTTTATGAAAATGATTGATTGAAACTGTATCCATGCTTGAAAAGATGTCTGTAACTACGCCGTGACACCCATGGGTTTGGGCATATAATAAATGCAATAAATACAAAATAAATAAATACATATATATTTTTTAAACATAGATGAATAACCGCGTCTACAGTGTCGCCCAATGGGCTGCTGAATATTGCAGCAACGACTGGGGAGGGTTGTAGCCACTGGTTCGTTGGTCCATACCTGCGGCTATAGGTCTCAATGTTAAAAAAAATACACTGTTCCCGAAAGCGTCCCTTCTAAGACTGATCTATTATGTGGTATATTTCTAAGACTGATCTGTTATGTATATATTTATTAAAAAGGCAGTAAGCAAAACAGCCAACTGTCTCTGATATGCCACACAGTTTTCAAAGCAGCCATGATATCTGAAGTCTTTCTCTGTTTCCAGGAAAATGATTCCTAGTTTGAATTTCTAGTAATTTGTATGAGCAGGGTATGTATGATGTGTGTGTTTTCTAGATTGTATACAGAGTTGCTACCCGAGAGTAGATGAGGCATCCTGTGCCGCCACAGCTATATTATGACAAATAGCATGTCATGTGTTTGTGGACATTTTGGATGGAGTAGCATCATAGATGCATTGAGTGTTCTGGGGGATTGGGAAAGATCAGGGCCGGGGAGGAGCATCGTGGGGAGTGGAGGGAACTGATATCTGTGTTAGGGACACTTCTTTGGAGTTTGGAGGAGTGGAAATGTGTCCCTTTAAATTGTATTTTATTACAAATAGCCGCGGCTAAGAGTAAAATACTCACGTACGGGTTTGCCGATACTGCATGTATAAAAAAGCATGCACATGAGCGTGTCAACGCTTTTTGTATTTTTATTGGTTCTTTTCGTAGGCACAGTTATATTTATAGCTGCATATATAAACAAACATTTTCTGTGCAATTGTCATATTGTTATGTGGATTATATAGCACAGAATTTCATCTGTGTGTTATTTTGTGTGCTTAGGTGTTCCGTTTTTTCATTTGAAGTTTGCAAGGCTGGCGTAGTTTGATTTTGAGTTTGCAAAAACAGTATGTGTAGTCGCGGATACAAAGCAGTCTCTGTAGCCATGTCAAATAGCCGTGGGTATGAAAGATGCTGGGTGGGGGAAAAATACATTTGTGTGAGTTTAATTGTTTGCCATTGGTTGTTGGTACTTTTCTTTTTCTGTAGCTGTCTGTGATGGGTTGTGGGGAAAATGTGTTATCCATTTTAGTAGTTTTATTAGTTTATAGTCCTCTTTCTTTGGTGTTCATTTTGGAAAGTATAAAAACCAACATTTTCTGCAGTTGTATCCTTTTGATTCTAGAACTCTCACTGTGGTGATGCCAGGAGTGTGGCTGTTGGCAAAGTAAGTGTGAATTCATTTTTACATTTTTGAAGGTTTATGTACAGTCTTGTGTGTGTTAGTTATATTTACAAGTGCTATCAATTGGTCATTATGATTGTTTTCATCTGCTTTGATTGTGTAGCAAGTATTTGATATATTTCTATGTTTTAGAAATATGGACCTATTAAATTAGATTTGTCAATTAATGACATTTTCATGCAGGCATTTAGCTTTTGTATTTATGTCAGTGAGATTGAAGGTTTATTTGGTTGTATTTATTGTAATTTAAATCCACTTTCAGGTATGGAGTAGGGTTAGGTCGTTTGAGTGTTCTGTGAAGTAGTTGAATTGACAGTGGTTTGCAAGTTCATTTTAGTAATGTTTGTTGTGTGTATTTTATTGTAGCTGTATCAATCTAATCCTCACACTGAACTTTCACTAGATGTACAGTTTACTTCCATGAAAGGTCAACCTATATTTAGAACAAAGTGATACTGTTGAACATGGGAGCAACTGGTTAAATTGAAAAAGTGCAGTTCACACGTCTGCTGTAATTGAGGCTTCATTCCGTGTTGGTGATGACTTTTTGATGCAGGTGCTGGAGTTGGTGCTGATTTCTCTGCACGTAATGCATTTTTATTTGTGGTTCTTGTGTGATTTTTGATAGTTATCCTCTACATCTTTGCAGTGGATTTGCAACAGATGTTTTCTAATTATCGATGTTCCTAGGCTTTGTGATGGAACATTAGAAGCACCCTGTCATAGAATTTTATTGCGCAATGTGCATAATACTAACTTTGCCTCTTTTTTTAGCAGTCTTGTTTTACTTTTGCACACAATTGGGTGATTTTGATTTCTGAGACTGTTTACAATAAATTACAATAGATATTGTAATATATTGTTACAGTCTGTCTTCAATTTTATATATTTTTTTAACTTAAAAGGTGGGCTTTAAAGGTGCCATTTTGGGAGCTTGTAAAAACAGGAGTCTGTGCAGTTGGGACCACTGCTGAAGTTGAGGGTTTATTTTTAGCTGGTGATGTTGTTGCACTGATAGATGGAGATTCTGCAGACAGAATATTCGAAGGCCTATAGCATAGAGTTTTGTTGCAGTTTTGTCAAACTACCTCCTCTGCTTCTTTTTTGGAACAGTGTTCTTTGAGTTTAAAGGTGTGACAACTGTCCACAGTGGTTTTCATCTCAGTTGCCTTTTATTGATGGATTTGGAACCGAAATGCTGTAACTATTATGGTCGGACATGTTTGAATGTTTAATGGGGAGGAATATGTAACACAATGAAAATGACAGCACAAAAATGGTAATTCTGCAATATTGCCAACTGTCTATAGTGGTCATCATTTTTTTTTATAGAAAAGTACAGTACTAGTATTTCTACCCGTGTGATTGTTTTCTTTCCCTTGTTCTCCAGGTTTACTTATCCTATTTTATTCTCTCTTGTTCTCCAAGTTTACTTAACCTAACCAATTTTCTATTGTTCTCTGTGTTTACTTAACCTTCCCATCCTTTGTTCTGCAACAACCCAGTATAATGTTCTTTGTTTATTTTCATCCAGTTATATATCACTGTTTGCTTCTTGTAGTGGTATTTTCTTATACATTTTTATTTTGTTGTGTTTTTTTAATCCAAGTTGAATTTTCTTTCTCAATGACCAATGATTATTATGTGAAAAGAAAACAACAGTGTTTTATGCAGGAATGTTGTGTGAAATATAGTGCATGTGATGCACTGCATACACAATGTGATGGTCATAAAAACATGTGTATTAATTTCTGTATTAAAGTGAGTGTGTGTTTCCTTGAACGGATTATGTTAATTTTTCAGATAGAAGGAAAAATATATTTTTTTAAACTATAGATGAGTAACTGCGACTACAATTTGGGCCAATGGGCAGTTGGATTCTCGAGGCGCAGTTAACCACAGCAACCAGTCGGGGGGCTCCTAGCCATGGGTTCAATGAATTATATTTGTGGCTATAGCTGTGATGCACAAAACGTTCACTATGTGAGCTCATTTTTACTATTTCTTCTGGTTATTAATAATATATGGTAAATTAAGTTAGAGAAACACACGCAAGTATTGTAGTCATGGCTACAAGTCTTGGGGCATCATAGGGATCTTTTTTAACCATGGCTATAAAAAGAGAATGTGGAAAACATTTTGCGGTGTATTGAGTGTGGTGTTGTAAATAGTTATTGTAACATTTTAAGAACTTTTTATACAATAATAATTCAAATAAGTGTACATATTTGAAAAAGTTAATCAATATGCAAACAAAGTTTGTTAAAAAACAGGTTTATTTCTATGGGGATGTGATTGTGGGTTTTCATTTCATTGTAGGTGGAACACATGATACATCTTCTTCTCTTCCCAAACATCTACATTTGTACTGTCCACAATTTGTTTTATATTTTGAATGTCCTTTTTCATTGATGATATTTCTTGTTGAATATTAAGTAATAGTTATTTTAGTTCTGTTAAGGAATCCATAATTATATTTGTGGGCACTTGTGGTGCTTTCTGCTTGAATCTTCTTGAGACTTGAATCACTTCTTCATATGTTTGAAAATATTTGAAATATTTTTAAACAATTGAAGATATAATACAATTTAAATATATGTGTGTTTGTTGTATAAACATTTGATAGTTTGATAGTAAGTAGATACATTATATGTGTCATATTTATTCCTTTGACTATAATTTGTAGTCTCATTTTGTTACTCATTTTGTTAGTCTAATTTTAAATGAATATATAGAATGTATTTCCAAAATCCTGATTGTGGTGTATTTTCTTCTGGAGCATTGTCTTCAGCGTCTTATTTTTTAATGTCTCCCTCTGTAGGATAATTGTCCTCTAGCCATTGCATGTCGTTTTCCATTTTAGTGTGGTAGACAGCAATGGAGGAAGAATACACGAGGAGAGAAGGTGGAATGTTTGTATACACATTCTGATTGGTTGCTCATTGTCTGTGTGGTGGGTGGCTGTCAATAGGATGTCAAGTACATCAGATGCTGTGGAATTGTTGAACCTATGAGAGAATGTTTTTTTAGTGATATTTATATATGCCAATACAACCATATATTGTATTGTATGATTGTATTAAGACTTTTTCTACATAGAACTTGCTAGTGAAAGGTTATCTGAGTAACTGCAAGAACCTTTGGCATGTTAACACTTAAATTCTTTATATCCTTTTGACCCACTTTTCCCCTAATGCTATTTTCCTTTGTCTTGTGATTTGTTCAGTTTGTCTATTTTTTGTTTTACTTTTTTTCCTTTATTTTAAAACAGTTTATGGACATTCCAACATGTCCAACCACGAGAGTACCATTAGTGATGACGTTATCATTTGGGTACCCAATACATCTCCACCCAGGAAGAAGGCAACTGGGATAAAAACCACCACTGACAGATGGCGCTACCTCAAACTCAAAGAACACTGTTCCAGAAAAGATGCAGAGGAGGTACTTTGCACATTGTGCAACAAAAGTCGATGCCATGGGCATTCAAATCTTCCATCTCAAAGCCTTGGAACATCTTTCATGATCAGTCATCTAGTGCAGGTCCACTGGGATGACTGTGATTATGACTATCAGAATCGCACAAACATCACAAAAGAAAAATGCATGGGTCCCATTCCTTGCGTAGACGGAGATCAGCATCCTCAGCAGCACCTCCATCCACCAGTGCAACAACATCACCAACAGCAAATGAAGTCTCAACTCCAGCAGCGGGTTCAACTGCACAGACTACAGTTTTACCAGCTCCCGATCTCCTTTGTGAGTGATGCCTCGAATTGGTAGCCAATGTAGGTGCCACAGTAACAGAGAGGTTAATCGCTGAACACTAGATTACTTGCCAGCCTTATTTTTTTAAGTGTCAATTCCCCACCTTACTTTCCCCCAAAAAAAGAAAAATAAATTCTCCATATATGTTTTTTTTAATTTTAATTCCCTTTCTTATGTTTCATCCTTATCTGTTTTCCTCCCCTGTTCCAGCCCCCTGTTTCCATCCTCCAAAAACGCCATTTTAAGGGGTACATTGTAATTTACAAAAATAGATAAAATTGAGCAAACATATATTTCAATATCCATTGTAATTTATTATGCAGTTTGTAGGGTATTTTGTGTAGATTTGGGGCCTGACGGTATCTTCTTAACGCCAAAAATAAAGGTAATTTAGCAATGGCTACTCCTTGCATTTAGATTGGGTTTGGCTTCATAGTGGTATAGTGGCTATGCATTATTTCAGTACACAGATACATTTTGTTGGTATGCATTTTGTTGGTGGTATTTTGGTGAGCATAATTTTCTGTTCTATTTGTGGCCCCAATATACCAACACCCTTTTTTTGCTTAGACTGTTCGTGTGATCACTAGAGGCCTCTGACCTGCATTCACAGATAACACAATTTTCACAAATAGCATTCACAACCCCCTGTGGCATTATCACTAATGTATTTACATTAGTGAGATTATGTTTCCAGAGGCCTCTCTCTGCTGATTCATGTACGCTCAGCAGGAATTATTGTATTATATTCCACTCAGAAGTCACACATACACATATGAGTGGAATCACGCACACAGCTATTTATAATTGATAATGACATTGCTTCATCTGTATAGAAAACCTGGCATAGGTATTATTTAAATATCATTCCCTTCCCTGTTGGATATTATTTAGGAGCACCAAAGAGAAACAGAAGCAAAAACACCCTTACACAGGCTGTGTGTTATAATAGTTTCATTTCAAAATAAAACATTACCATTCTGGTGAAACAGTTCTTTCTGAAATAAACAGAAGAGAAACAAATGCAAAAATACAACAAATTTCACTTTACATTTGCAACAAGAAAAAAAACGAAAGTTACATCAATATGACAGCATTTGGATTGCAACATTATAACGTGGGAGTTAAACACAGTGATTCCCTATCGCTATCTTTCCTGCCTGAAAAAGAAAGACTTCATCCACACGGCATTCCCTCAATTTTACGTGATAATTACCAGTTATCTGTATTTCTCTGGCACACGAAATCCCATGGCTTGCCGCCTCCGAGAAGTGACTCAGGGCTGCCCTTGTAAGCTTGCAATTTAAAGGGCACGGCAGAAACACACAGTTTTCCAGCCCGTGCCAAGTGAGACCAAAATATCCAGTCTCTGAAGGGCAGCAGTCCGGCTCCCCACAGCAGCCCAGCAAATGCAACCTCCCTGCAGCTCCGCAAAATGTCTTCTCCCCTCAATTCTGTCCCAGCTCGCCCAGAAAGCCTCTGTTACCTCCCCTAGGCTTACGTGTCACCAATCAAATTCACAATATCATATCCTCCTTCCTCAACAATAGCTCACTTTTACAGTAAGCAACTGTATCTAACAAATTTTCTGGTATGCAGATTTTGCTTCCTGCAAAGACAGTGAACAGAGAGCAAAGAAAAAAAAAATCTAAATGCACGTTTAAAAATGAATCTCAGCCTGCCTCCTTTTTTCTACATGGGGAGCACATTATAATGTTAATAAGTTAGAATCGGTGTTAATATTTGTTAATTAAGTCACTCAATTAGATAACCAATGTGGTCTCCTGTGAATGAGGCATTTGAAGTGAGAGAAAAAAAAATGGTGTGCTTTTAAAATCTGTAGCCTGTCTTCATTTGCATATCCATATGTTACACTGGCGACATCTGGCTGGCTATGTGTGCCACATTATAACAATAATGTAATCCCATGCAAGTGGCGGTGCACTCCAAAACACACTAAATCATACTACAAGTTTCAGTAATCAAAATCCCCCAATTGTTTGTTTGTAGCCGCGGTCACTGTTCACAGGGGAAGCAGTTTAGCTGCAAATAAAAGTACTCCAGTCGTTGCTCGCCTTAGCTGTGCAAGCACAACCCTGCAATTCAGGATTGCTGAAATCTGTAGCTGCGGCTACAAATAGAAATATAAAAAGTACACCTCTGTATCTGTACGTATGTGCATTACACATATATAGACAATATTTATCAAAAGTTCCTGGAATTCAAAACAATTCCAAAGGAAATTACCAATACTTACTATACTTTTTTGAGTATCCTTAGATGGCAGCATTTTGAAAACTGGTTGACCTTTCATAGGAGATAATTGTAACAAGTCTCCAAAAACAAGTATGTTTACTTCCAAACAAAATGTTGTAGTTAGTCAGTTTTCAAAACCTCTTGCATTTGCTAGAGAATGAAACCTAGCTTCAAGTTAGACACCATACTTGTTCTACAATCAAGGTATTTAATTCATGCTCCACTGGTACCATCAACAGGCGATGAAAAGTAGTACCTCTGACAATTAATGCTGCTAAACCTGCTGGAACAGTTAAGATACATGACAAAAAGGAATCTGTTACATTTTGGATAATAGCTCTTATTGCATGAATTAAATATTTACTTGTTCCTGCTTGTCCACTAATATACAAAAATACAAGTTTGTATTGCACACAAGAACATTCAAGCCTGTTATGCTGTAAAGCATGTAAGAACAGTTCTTTCATTTAAAAATAAATCTCTTTTTGCTTTACATTACACACTTTCTATTTCATCGACGGCAAGCTCAAAATTAGTTTCAATAATTCGATCACCAAGCACATTTTGACTTCCTGCTGCAGAATCCTGACTTCCCTCTTTTGCCAATTCAGCTGCCAAAGTTCTTATTGATGTAGTTCTTTCTCCAGTAACTCCAAGTACTGCTAATTATTTGGATATATAATTAAGCTCTTTTTAGAAAAAAAAATTCTTCAAAAGTTTCAAAACTTTGAAGCGAATAACTCTGTGCACACCATGTGAAGAAGCACTGCAAAAGACAAAAATAAAATCATTCCTCTTTCTCTGCAGTTTGGCAAGACAGTTGCATGTGGTTAATGAGACTTGTCTTCTCATGTTTCAGTAGACAATCAGTACATCCATATACTTTAAACCATCCTCTGTCACTGTTTTCTTCAATATTTCGATATGAGTAGTGTTGTGCTACTTCATGTAAACAAAAATCCTCCAACACTTCAGGTACATTTGGATAATATGTATTAATCAAGTTGATTTCCAAATCTCTGTACTGTCAAGTACTGCTTCAGCTAACTGCTCAATTTCACTCAAAGGCTTCAGTACCCGATGCCTAGTACTAGCTGGTCCAAGACTTAACCAAAGTACATTAATGCTGGACCATACAGAGGCAAATTAGTTAGCCGATCTGTAGCTTTGTGGCTACCACACTCTCTATTTGAAAGCATCTGCAGACCAAAGGTTAGAGCTTTCTGACTAAGACTTATAAATCTGCCCATAATTAAGCTGCATTGTTCTTTTCAGCTTTTGTCATGTATGCAGTTACATAATGAGCAACAGCTGTTGTATCATCAGCAATAAACTGTGAATCAGTATTTGCATTCCATAGCTGAACAATGACAGGATTCTAAACATTAATAAATTGGCATTCCTCAATTCTTTTTAAATGATATGTATTTCTTGGTGACTTAACCGTAACATGGTATCAAACAGATGACACTGAACTATTCACTCGACCAACTGGTTTCACAGGCCTTGGAAAGCTAAATCTGTACTGAGTGTGGTATTTGTCTGTACTTTTGTATTTTCTCTGACAGTACTTTCCACATGAGTGCTTTTGAAATGTTTCCACATTGTTCCGTAGATCAGCATTCACGTGCTGAGCAGGAATTGGACAACTAACATACATCCATCATTTTCCTTACCAAACTGAGGAGCACCTTCAATCCACAACAGCATACGTATATGTGGAGCCCCACATGCCTGGTACTCTTTCTCCCCAAAGGATTGTTCCACAGTCCCTAATGGACCATTTTCTTTATTACATATAAAACAATAAAGCTAAAAAGCTACGCTGCCTGAGAGGAGCGGGCTGGAGCCCTCTCTACCACTTATCAGAGCCTTGCCAGCTGAATTACCCTGCGAACGTGGGTGAGTTACAGCGCCCTCAGCTCCCCCCAACTTGCATGGCATAATATCATTTGCTGCATCATATTTGCAACAGCAATGTCGATGCAGTAGCTTTCCGAATGACCCGACCTTCACGGATGCTTCTGTAACCATCGGGATTCATCACGGCCATTCACGGCAACAAAGTAATGGCCGCCATTGTTTTCACACCCTGCAGCACCCGAGAGGCCTGTGCCTTTGCCTAGTGCTGATTGGATGTGCGCATCCATTTCCTGCCCCCACCATCACCACCAGGCGGAAGCCGCTGGGTGGAAGTTCTGCGCCGAAGTGCTCGACCAAGGGCCTGTCTGTGCCCTCTTTCACATCACTGCTGCTGCGCTGCCTGAGAGGAGCGGGCTGGAGCCCCCTCTCCCACTTATCCGAGCCTTGCCAGCTGAATTACCCTGCGATCGTGGGTGAGTTATGGCGCCCTCAGCTCTCCCCAACTTGCATGGCATAATATCATTTGCTGCATCATATTTGCAAAAGCTACGTCAATGCAGTAGCTTTCCGAATGACCCGACCTTCACGGATGCTCCTGTGATCATCAGGATTCATCACAGCCATTCACGGCAACGCGGTAATGGCCGCCATTGTTTTTGCACCCTGCAGCACCCGAGAGGCCTGTGCCTTTGCCTAGTGCTGATTGGATTTGCGCATCCATTTCCTGCCCCCACCGTCACCGCCAGGCGTAAGTCCTGCGCCGAAGGGCTCGACCAAGGGCCTGTCTGTGCCTGTCCGGGCGTGTCGCAGCATCTTCTCACAATTACTTTTTGGCAGAGCTTTGATTGTCTCACATGAGACGTACTCGCTAGTCAGCATTAACTTTGCACTGAGTCGATGAGTTTTCCATGGCACTAGCCGCCGCTTATAAGGCCCTGCCTAAATAATATACGTCGGTCAAACTTGCCTACTAGTCCGTTATTGAAGTGGAGATTTGTGATTATTGCACTCTATTGACCGGTTAGACTGAACACTATGTATCTGCCAGACATGCATCTTACAGGACAACAACTTTTACTTTATGTTGCATTACTGTCAAACAGTACTAGGCATACCCAGGTCTCATATGTCTTGTGCCTTGCCCTGATTGCCTAATTTGCGCAACTGCCTATGTACCTGCCTTGTGCCTGCCCTGATTGCCTAATTTGCGCAACTGCCTATGCACCTGCCTTGTGCCTGCCCTGATGCCTAACTTGCGCAACTGCCTATGCACCTGCCTTGTGCCTGCCCTGATTGCCTAATTTGCGTAACTGCCTATGTACCTGCCTTGTGCCTGCCCTGATTGCCTAATTTGCGCAACTGCCTATATACCTGCCTTGTGCCTGCCCTGATTGCCTAATTTGTGCAACTGCCTATGCACCTGCCTTGTGCCTGCCCTGATTGCCTAATTTGCGCAACTGCCTATGTACCTGCCTTGTGCCTGCCCTGATTGCCTAATTTGCGCAACTGCCTATGCACCTGCCTTGTGCCTGCCCAGATTGCCTAATTTATGCAACTGCCTATGCACCTGCCTTGTGCCTGCCCTGATTGCCTAATTTGCGCAACTGCCTATGTACCTGCCTTGTGCCTTGCCCTAATTGCCCCACTGCGCAACTGCCTATGTTCATGCCCTGTGCCTTGCCTTGATTGCCTTGTGCCTGCCCTGAACCTCGCCGCCCTCAGCCTCTTGACCCTTAGATCATGTATCTTCCTACTATCTACATCATCCTACTTAGGACAATACTAAACTTAATCAGCACTATCAACCCCATTATGGCACACACTCTGCACCTAGCAAACTTCGCGTTTCCCTCTGACAAATGTCCCAAACAGACGACCTGGAACACGGCACCCTGTAGCCCCTTCCACAGAAACCTCAGATTACGCGCCAGACTCTTTAAAATCTACGATCCCCAAGCTAAACGACCTCACCACCCTGCAAACATCAGTGTTACCACCCAGCACTTCCGCCAGCTCATCAGTCTTATCTTTTGGTGATGCTATCAACACCTACCCTTGCACGACTCTCACGAGAAATTCGAGGCTCGGCTCTCGGCTGCGCCTCGCACCCCAGTACCTACCCTTTGCAACCATCAACACAGCCACCCGCACGAGCTACCACACTATGCGATCTACTCTATCTATTGGCTCACAACTCCACCAACTACCGCACAGGCTCACCAAGCAACGTCATCTGCTGCTATCCAACCTAGTCTACCTTGTGCCCTAACGATTAGGAACCAAAGATTAGCCTCTAGATGCCCACATTGGTCATATCACACTAACAGCCTTGTAACAGACAACATCTGAAACGCCAGCTCTAACAAATCACATCCTCCTTCGACACCTATCTATAATATCCAACCAGACAACGTTACCACTGCCTCCAAACTTAAAGGTGCTCTCATCAACGCACGATCTGTCCCAGCACATGCACTTGACATAGCTGATCTCATTGTCACAGAAAACCTGGACTTGCTTGCAGTCACGGAAACTTGGCTGCACGCGGCCTCTGGTCCCTCCCTGACTCTGGCCATTCCAGACAACTATTCCATAATCAGGTGTGACAGGGATACCAACCAAACTAAGGGTGGCGGTCTAGCCATCAATTTTAAGAGCTCGCTCAACATCAGAATTGCTAATAGCCTTCAGCTACACTCAGCAGAATCACTATCTCTCAAATTGCCTATTTCTCCCAATCATACAGCCACAGTCCACCTCATATATAGGCCTCATGGCCCCACCTCTTCTTTTGTAATAGACATCTCATCTATCCTAGCATCTAGCTCAAAGCCTAGCTCCCAAATTATTATCCTGGGTGACATTAACTTGGGATACCTGGACAAGAATGATGCCAAAGCCACCGATTTAGCAACTGTCCTGACCGACTTCGGCCTCACACAACATATCAAGGAGTCCACCCACATTAAGTGTCGTACTCTCGACTGGGTTTCCGACATGAATTGTGCCCTCAACGATATCTCTGTATCCCCTTGCACCTGGTCTGACCACCATATAATTTCATTCTCTATTAAAACCAGCCCTCCTGAGGGCACACCTAACCTCGCCCCTCCCACGCACAAACGGAACAAAAAAGACATCACTGCTGAGAAACTTCTACCAATCATCCTCCCTTTACTGAACGCGGCTTCTGAGTCTTGCTCTGACCCCACAGCGTTAGTAGACACCTATAACCGTGTTATGCTAAAAGCCCTCTATACTATCGCCCCTATCAAATTGCGTAAACAAAAACCGTGGACCCACCTGAATTCTTGGTTCACACCGCAACTACGCGACCTACGCAAAGAAAAAAGAAAAGCCAATGCTATATGGAAAAGTGCACCCTCCCTAGCCAACAAAAATAACCTTACGTCAGCCACCCTTGCCTACAAAGAAGCTATCCTCTATGCAAAAAAGGTTGCATACAATAAAAGGATCACCCAAGCCCACTCCAACACCAAGGAATTATTTAAGATACTTAAGGAACTTGAGTCTCCAATTGCTCCTCTCGACACGTGTACCCCGGACACCGAATGGTGCACAAATATCCAAAAAGCTTTGCTTGACAAAATTGCCATGCTCCAAGCTAAAATCAATGCAAAAAAAAACTACCTTTTAGACTCAACCAGCGCCACCTTGAACTACAAAATCCAGGCGCCTAAACACGACCTTAAACCACTCAGCTTCTCACCCCTTTCTATCAAGGAAGTAGAAAACATCATAACTAAGCTCAAGCCCTCCAACTGCCAAGGTGATGCCTGCCCTGCCGCCATCATTAAGGAGGCCGCACCCGATCTCGCCCCATTTATTACCACTCTCATAAATGTATCTTTTGAATCAGGCACTGTGCCCGACAACCTCAAGGATGCGTGGGTTATACCTTTAATTAAAAAACCTAATCTGGACCCCAGCAATCCTTCCAATTATAGGCCCATCACCACCGTGCCTTATCTGCTCAAAATCCTTGATCGCGCAGCCTATCTCCAAATCCAGGAGTATCTCAAATGCAACAATCTACTAGGGCTTAGACAATCTGGTTTCCGTCCCAGGCATGGCACTGAGACAGCGTTATTAGATCTAAAAACCCAAATCGAGGACTTGAAAGACAAGGGCAAACTGGTGCTCCTTCTCCTCCTTGATCTTTCAGCAGCCTTTGATTTGGTCGACCGCCAAATCCTCTGTCATCATCTCAAAATTGGCGCCCACTTCTCGGACGCAGCTACATCCTGGATCAGGTCATTCCTTGCTAACAGAACCATGAGGGTTTTCTCTCCACTAGCATCAGCCGATAAATCCCACGTCCCGTGTGGAGTCCCTCAAGGATCCAGTGTATCTCCCACACTATATAACGTGTTTACTAAACCACTCTTTGATATCCTTGACTATCTGGGTGTCTCATACACTAATTATGCAGATGACACCCAGATACTCACCCCTATCACTGTTGATTACGTAACCGACTCAAAATCTCTTAATACAGTCTACACCGTCATCCAGGCCTAGATGGCTAATCATGGGCTCTGCCTTAACGACGAAAAAACAGAGTTAATCATCCTTGGCTCTCAAACCAAACTCATGAAACTCGACGCCAACTACAAGTCCTTCTCTATTGACGGGAATGATATCAAAGTTGCCAATGTCACCAAATCTCTGGGAATATACCTTAACTCCACTCTGTCCCTCACTCGACAAACTAATGCAGTTGTCTCTGCATCATCTTACACCTGCAAATTGATTACAGCCTGCAGGCCCCTTCTGACACCGGACAACTGCGTGATACTCGCTAGAACCCTCATCCTGTCTAAAATCGACTATTGTAATGCCCTTTACCTTGGGACCAGCCAAAGAAACCTGGACAAACTCCAGATCACGCAAAACAACGCCATAAGGGCAGCACTCAACATACCTAGACGGAATCACATCTCCAATACTAGATGTAACATTCTTTGGTTACCTATCTCTCACCGCATATCACTGAAATCACTTGTGCTTACCCACAAGGCACAGAACAATGTAGCGCCTGCCTACCTAGCATCACGCTTCTTGCAACACACAGCCACTAGACCCCTGAGATCCGCCCAGGCTCACACACTGGACATCCCCAGCTTCAAGTTACGTTCTGCTGGAGGGTCGAGTTTCCCTGTCCTTGCCGCCAAGCTTTGGAACTCCCTTCCCAATGCCCTAAGGAACATTCCGCACTGCCTCGCATTGAAAGACAAAACTAAACTATGGTTACTGGAACAAGATACCTCAGCTTCCACCCCGGCATCCATCAGCTGCTAGTGCTGTTTTTTGCACGGCTGACTGCACTTTCTGTGATGCCTGTACTTATATTTGCCTAATGTGTGTAGGTTCACTACCCTGTCAATCCTGCTGTAATATAAATTGACCTTGATGTAAATATATCTTGTAACTTGCAACTGCATTCTGCTTGTACCCTCTCCTGTAACCGGTTACCTTTACTTTGATTTTACTATTACTGTTACTATTACCTGTAACTGTATACTTTTTTACCCCTTCTGTAACCTGTAACTTCCCCCAAACATGCTCCCGCAAGCCTCTGGGCAAGGCGTGCAATACAAATAAATAAAATACAAATACAATACAAATACAAAGAACCACAATACACTTACATGGTATATGGAACACAATTCATCTGGTGGCATGTGTTCCATATTTTCTTTCTCTGCATAACTTTCACAAATCCACTCATCAAGATCATCCTAATCATACTCAGTGCAACTTAAAGTCACAAACCAGGTTAGGGATTACAGGTTTTTTGATCATGCATCTAACCTCGAAGCGTCTTCTATACCAATATTCTTAAGTTCCTCTCATTGTAGCAAGAATATTTGTAAGTTTACCCTCTAAAACTTAATTTTTTTCTTTCACCTGTTGCAGCATCTCACATGCAGAAAGATTTTGAAATCTAGTTCCAGTCTGAAGTGTGTGAGCAACAGCATACCATTATGTTAAAAATTCACTTTCATACAGTATGTGAAAAATATATTCAATAATGGTGAGGAATCAGGAATCTTCAGAATACATTCTCGTACAATGATAGTCTGAAGCAGAGATTTGCACCTTCTGATCATCCATTCTGCCTCCTGCACCAGTGCTTTCATTTGATTCAATTCTAAACAGTTGCCCATGACTTCATGTCAGATGAATATTGTAATGCTCAAACAAACTATTTGTTTCTACACAAGATAGACACTGAAACTGACCTTCACCGCTTTTGTTTTTTGACTCAACATCAAGCAGAGACACGCCTGGTTCAGTCAGACTCCCTTTGTATAAATCATTGTTCTCCAATAGAAAAGCCAATGCGTTGTTCACTTTTCCGATGTCTATAAGATGTTGCCAAATGCTCTTATCTTTAATGGCAATACCATTTACTAAAAAACACAAAGATTCTTCAATGTCACGCTTCACTCCTAGAGTGTTCACATTTTCTTCCAAATTGAGAGGTAAATACACAGCTTTGCCTCCCACACCTTGCACTAATGATTTCTTAGGCAGATTTGACATCTTTGTTTGCAATCTAGCAATAACTTGGAAATGATTAACAGTTTGCAATGCAATCACTTCAACCATTTTCAATTTTTTATGCACAGAAGGGATATCAGGCACTACCATGTCATTCAAAACACTTCTTGGAGGACTACTTCTTTGATTATAAAACCCAACACAGTGTCTACAAACAAAAGGTGCCTCTCTTGTGTCAAATCGTTGTTCTACAAACAAATACAGAGAACATTCTATCCAAACATCTTCTACACTGTGTTAAATGTACACTAGTTGGAAGTGAGACTTATATAAAAAGTGCGTTGACAAGATACACAAACAATGTCTGGTCATTCATTAGAAGACAGCTCAAAAATTAAAATACTAATTTTATACTGTTGAAAAATCTGCAGAATGTAAACTTTCTATGGTTCCAGTCAAAGGGGTTCGATTTAAAACTGCAAGAGACATACTGTTTTGCACTCATACAATTTAACTGGAAATTATCTCATTTTAGTATGATGTTCAGCCAGCATCCGCCTTATGATGAAACTGACTCTTACATCTACTTTTATCAAGACAAGCTAGAGAGTGACCCAAAAGTCCTGTGATTTCACAAACTTCACAGTCATCTATTCTTTGTAGCATCTTGATATGTCTTTGAACATTATAATTTTTGTGAAAAACATTTCTTCAAGACTTTACAAGAAAACAAATCAATATTGCACAAACAATTGCACATTCATACCTCACAATGGTCCTTTGTATTTATTTTTGGCTCACCCATTTCTGTATTGTCACACTGTATGATTTCTTCTTCTTTTGGAAATTGTCACGTGTAAGTACATGAACTCTTTTTATATTTGTATGGAATGGTGTAGTCACCTTAAGTAATTTCTTAATTTTATTCAGTACAAAAATGAACAAGTTTCTTTTCACAACAACATCTTTTTTATTTATTACTTCAATCAAAAACCGACAATACCATTGTTCGGTAAAGTCACCCATTTATGTGATATTGTGTTTGTTTCTTACTCATGTGCTCTCACTATACGTTGAAATCCATGATGCATGTATACCTTAACCATTCTGCTCTGGCGTCCGATCCATCGAATACTCAAACAGAAAAAGAAATGGTTGCGTCGACTACAGATGTAAGATTTTATTAGCATTCTAAGCTCTCTGCAAACACGCAGCTGACGGCCTTAGCCACAAACTCAGATAACCAGAGGGCCATACAACAGCAACCAAGTGGCAAACAGTTGCAAACCAGGTTCATTGATTATGGCAGTGGCCACTGCAGATCATGATGTGAAGGTCCCGACTCTTATAGCTGAGCTGGCAAATGATCTGCAGTTCGCTAACAAGCCATGTAAATCACTGGCACAGAATCCTCTGATTTTGGAATCTGTATCACATACAATCATGGCGCAAATACAAATACCTAATTCAAATCTGTGCATAGATGTGCCAGGCTTGCAAATATGTTTACTTTTCTGCCCTGCCTACAGCGGTGGCCCCCAGTCTATTTGATACCACTATAGATAGATCTCCCCCTCACTCCCTAGTCAACCGAGAAACTAAGATCATTGTAATGCCAGAAACACAATTTACTAATCTTACACCACTGGCTACTGCTCAAAACCTCCATGATCTTTCCCAAGCACCGATTCTAGGTAGAAACTCTTCTAACTCTAATGATTCATCCACTACTGCATCAGTTTCCTTTACTAACTCTGCACCTGACAGAATGGATTTACTCAAACAAGAATCACCAGCTTTGCTCGAAGTAACACTTGGTGCCATGAACACTGCCCTGATGTTGCTTGCCAAACTTAATGAAGTGCTAGATAATAAAGTAGGATCTCAATTCAATGTGTTATATGAGGTTAAACAATCTTTTGCGGAGCATTTGACTCAAAACCAGATTAGTACTGCTCAAATCCATCAGGAGCAAGTCACAGGTGGGTGAGCCACTCAAATTGCCCCCCGCCCCCTCAGTAAAACCCCTTCTAACACTTCCATCTTGATTATACCTTGTATATGTTTAGATCAAACTAAACAACTTACTCAGGAAGACATGAGGTGTCTGTAGCGTCACAAAATGATGATATGAACGTTCTACCAATTGAGGGTCCTATCTTTGAAATATTTGAAGAAAAAGCCATAGGAAATTCATACCGAATAAAAAAAAATCCAAGAATCTAAAAATGCCATCTAAAGGAGTAAAATGTTGTTCTTAAAAATGTATTTGAACCCTTACAACCTCAGATAAAATTAAATGTTATTCCAAACCTGGGGCAAAGAGAAAATGAAAGAGGAACCCTAATACTCAAATGAAATTAGATTGAACAACTTTGTTTCTTCTGCTGAAGTTGAGATAGTAGACCAAATTATTGAAATACAGGACCCTCCTACTGATGCAGTTAGAAACCCTGAAACACATTAAACTTTAGGTGATTTAATTCAAGCAGTTGAAATGCTTTCGGAACGACAACCTACAGTACAGAAAGCACGGATAGCTATCATAGGATTAAGGAAGATACATTTGTGATGCCTTTGAATAGTTTGGATAACATTGTGAACTCCCTTAATTCCTGGCGCTCAGGCAAACCTTTGTTAACTTAAGAACAAAGAAGAACTGCCTTAGCAGGAACGATTGCTGCCCTACCATATCAATAAGACCCTGAAATGTTTAAGTTAAATCCATTGCCATATAAGGATGTCCCTGTAAATTCTCAATCACTTATAGATGCTGATATGAAATTGGTTGGCCCTCCATTAAAGAGAACATCTAGCATCACCTTACGTCACCCAAATAAAAACGTAATGATAGATTCTAACCCAAAAATATTGCTATAGCCTATTGCTACAATGTAACCCCACCCCAGCTCCACAATATGTATTAAATATATACAGCATACTAAATCTACTTAATGACATTGATGCCTTAGAGGATATTCTGTCATGCGACATAACACAAGGAGAATGTATCCAAGATTACAATCCCAGCATGGTTAGGTTACAGATTCAGTCCAGAGTAATCCATAATTCTTTATGGCAAGCCATATCACAACTATACCAACAAGGCTTTTCCTTGATTCAAGATCATACACAACATGAGACAACAGTAAACCAAAAAAAAATGATCTTCTTCACCTATTTTATGGTGATGAGATACATTTTCAGATGCCAAGTGAAGAAGGCAAACATGCTAGAACAATAGCAGAATGTCCTGAAGGTCCATTGATAGAAAAAACATCAAGTCATTCTTAATCCTCCCAAAACCTGGGAAAATGTCACTATTGTCAGAAACCAGGTAAATGACCTGACCACACAGAAACATATCAATTCAATCCACAAAATGGGCGACAGTTCAAGCATCTGTTGTTTAATAAAAGGTATACCCTTAGAAATTATGATTTTATTGCATTACAAGAAACTTGGTATGTCAATTCTCCTGTCTGGGATTGCTATGCTTTTGTGCTCTGACCAACTACAGAAGACCAGAAGGGCTGCCCAAAGTGTGGTCTCTTTGTAGGTGCCATAATAGCTTTGGGTTTTGTCCTAGACGCTTGACACATCTCAGAGTGCCTCTGAGTGCCTGTTTGCAGACAAATGGCCTGGAGACGCTGCTCTGCTTTCCCGTTACTAACATTGAAGACCTGCTAAAGAACAGTGTTTTCCTGCATGCACACGCCTGTAACTATGCCCCTATCGGCACTCCTCATTGGGCATGGGCCACGTGCGTCTGCAAGCGTGTGCATCCCAGAGTACCTCTGAGTGCCTGTTTGCTGTTTTCTGGGTCGGTGGGGAGAGGGTATACAGTAGCTGTTTATTCTGCTTATTGGAAATGCATAGGTAAATGGTAACACAATTTTGGTCTCTTTGCATTTCTTTTCTAATTGAGCCATTATTTATGCAGTAAAATTGAAACCTAATATGAGACGCAGAAAAGAAAAATCTGTGGTGGTTGCCCACCAGCACAACATACTGATGGCTCCTCTACTATTCACTCACAAAAGAAACACTATGGCGAGAGCTTTGGTGCTTCCTCTGCCATTTTTCACCTCCTTCCCCTCTCAAGATGGCGGAGGTTCTGACTGACCATCAAGAGGGGAGCTCTCACAGCTATTACTGGATTCTGTTGGGTATTTTGTGGATATTTGGGGCTTTGCGGTATTTTCTTACCGCCAAAATACCTTTAGCAATAATCACTCTCTATATTCATATTGGATCACACATAACAATAATACATTGCATTATTTCAGAATTCAGACCTATTTAGATAATGTGCGCGATAATTTGCGTGGTTGGTTGGTATAGTGGTTGGTTTATTTGTGGCCCCAAAATCCAACATCCCTTGTTTTTTATCTAGATTGTTCTTGATCACTAGAGAGACCTCAGGCCTACATTTTAGGGATACCACATTTTCAGTGTTAGTGTTGTGTGCCACCATGGGCTATTGTGGTATTTTTGTGGTAATTTCCACTACCTTATATACGGTATGGAACTATGTCCAGAGAGTCTCTCTTCCCGTTGGCTCATGTACCTCCAACAAGCTATGCTACAAACAGTCACTCACAACTGTCCATACTGAATATAATCATGCACACATCTGTTTTAAAATGACAATTGCACTGTTTAAAAATCTACCCACGTTTAAACCTTTTCCCATGCAAAATGAAAGGGAGAAATAATACACACTAGCTATCTGTTTTCAGATATTTTTGTATTATAGAAATTTCCTTTAAACACAGTTTAACCTTTTTTTACAGAAATAAATGAAATGGTACAACATTATTTGTGATAAAATGAACAGAGAGCTGCGAGAATATATTCAATTGGTAACATTAAATATGCTGATAAGGGACTGGGACTCCCTCGAATACACTGACTGAACAGTTTCGCACACTTTCGCACAGCTCCCACACACTTCTGTAATTACCTTATCTGTTCAGCATGAGTTTTCTCCGGCTATTCTCTTTCTGAATTTGGTTCCCTTGAAGATTAACCCCAGTGAAAACAAGCGTCTGCTGTTCTCAAACCGGGGTTATTGCCTGGAATTCTCAGCTTTTGCAGCAGGAATCCTCAGCCAGGATACAGGTCCTTCTCCCAGCTCTGCAAGATCCCGATTGATCTCCCCCTCTCCTCAAGCTTCCCCAGCAAAACTCTAATCACAGCCTCTAGCATGATACTTGCTATGACGCTGCTCCAATCAGAATCAATCATGTCATCTCCTTCCTCACTACACAATGGCTCATTTCTACAGTAAAAATTGTAACAAACTGATTTCCTGTTCCTTCGAGCTCTTTGCTTCCTGTAGTTATGTGGACAGAGCAGCAGAGAAAAAAAATGAATGTGCGTTTAAAAGTTTACTTTCAGAGTAGGCCTAATTCTGCAGTGGAGACACATTTTTATTAGTGGGTTATGTTAAATGAAGTTTTATTAGTCAGGTTAGTTATTAATACGGTTAGTTATTAATTTTCAAATGTGTCTCTTGCAACATAGGCATTTCAGGTGAAAAATAGTGTGCATTTTGAATGTGCACATGTGTGCTTTTAACTGTAAAAAATAGATTTGCATCTTATATGTAAAAATCGTTTTTGACTGAATAGCCTGTCTTTACTTATATGTCCATGTTACTCTGGCAACACATATAGCAATGCACCACACCCATGTGGTGGTGCTGCATCAAAAAAAAAATGCTACCTGTGCAGTAGTGCTGTACTCTGTGCTGTAACACGCCAAATATCCTTACAATTCTTTTGTTACTCCACCTCTTCCAGATCAACAACCTGTAAAGGATGTTCCTGAACAGGTCCTAGCCTCAAATAACTTGGCAGATCTGTCCTTTTTGGACACTCCACCCATTGCTGGAGTGGACAACATTTCACTCTTAGTCCAGTCTCAATACCATATGAGAAAGGGATAGGGTTTAAATGCATCCGTCTCCTGGGCTCAGGTACCAGTAATAGCCCCGCAGGAAGGGGCTAATTCAATAGGTTTGGGGGGGGGCGTTGCAAGACCTTATCTTATATGAATTTCGGCGCACACAAAGTGCCTGCGGGCAATTACCATTTAATTGATTAATCTAAATGCTGTAATTAGTGAGACTCTATGCAATAGTACCACCCCCAATGCTCCTGACAAAACATATCCAAATACACTAGCAAGCCATTTAGTAGACACAGCAGGGAAGCCAGGTGAGGGCTCCACAGCTAAATATAATTTAAATTTGACATTAGAAATTGGAGGGCGAGTTCAAGCGGACCTTGAGCCTTTAGCACCCATATCTATGGCTATTGAGAAAGACAATTCTAGTAAAAAGGGTTGGAAAAGAAATAAGGCCAGAGAAAAGAACAAAACCCAAAAATTGGATTCCGCTAAGGAATGAATAAACCACCCAGAAATTCTTGGAGAAATATGGTAAGGGAAGAGATTGCAGACACGTTAGAAGTAGTGAACCCTGAGTGCTCCTCAGAAAATGAGGCTGAGGTCTGTATTGAAATTATAACTAGTGGCTTCACACATATGGGGGAGAGCAGGGGGATATATCCACAGGCTGATATGATACCCCAGGGCCACAAAGTAGATGCCTTGGAGTCCCTCACTGTTGCTATGAAACATAAAGGGGAAAAAGGAAAAAAAGTGGAAAAAGGAATCTACAATTTGTTTACAATAAAAAAGGGCAAGGGGGAGGTAGTGGAGGAGACCCAAGAACGGGTAGAGACAGAGCTTCAGAGTGACCTTGGAACTGACTGTGAAACTACACCAGGAAGACAACATTGGGATAGTGGGCTGGGGGAGGGACAAGTCTGCACTAAATTAATGATGTAAACAATGGTAAACACTACACTAAAGAATTTGATGGATCAATGGGTAGGAACAGGACCACCTATACTCTAAGAGATACTTGGAGGAAAATTGGCCTTCCCAAAGGAGGTAGTCGTGGCACATTCGAATTGGGAAATATTGAACTAAGGTCAAGAACCTAAAACCACTACAGGGGAACAAAAAAATGGGGTTTTCAGAGGCTTTTCAAAACTATGCGCCTCACCTGAATTAAGCCAATATACTATAATTTACCTCCAGGAAACATGGCTGTCCACTGCCACGAGATTAGGTGGTTATGACGTTTGAAAAGAATGAGCTATTAAGGGGGTGAGAAAAGTCTGGCAGGTGAGCTGTTAATCTCCATAAGAAATGAGTGTGATATTGACGTGATTAGCCATTTACACATGTCAAAAGTTGTGTTAGCTGCATTGCTGGAGCTGAAACTAAGATTACTGTGTCAGTGTATAATGTTCATTAATATATACTGGAACTCTATATCTAATGAAGAACTTATCAAACAAATCAATTTCCCCTCCATGTAAATACTGTTCAAGAGTCGAGATGGGTAAACTAATATGAATAACTCTACTGTGTATCCACATATCCTCATGATACAGTTCCTAAAACATGATATTCTGAAACGAAACTGATTTTGATATGGAAGATAGTTTATTATTGATACAAAAACTTAGAAGGTCCAGAGCCCCTGGGCCCGATGGTCTAATACAATGTAGAAGGCTCATCCAGGAGCATGGATAGAAATCCTATGTGATATCTTTAACACAATTCCCAACACACAGAGTCTACCACCAACTTGGAAACAATCCATTGTCATTCCCATCTTTAAAAAAGGAGACCTAGAGCTGCCACAAAATCATCGACCTATAGTCTTGTTAGACATGCCACGGGAAGTCTTTTCTAGGCTGGTGTTAAGAGATTTGATCAAATGAATAAACTGCAATAACCTGGCTCATACCTTTCAAACAGGGTTTATACCTGGTCTAGACACAGCAATACATCTGGTTGCCCTTTCTCTGATTAAACGTCAAAGTGTCAGGTTTATTGCTAGTTTATCCATGATTCATCAAAACTGGAGCTACTTGAACCCTGTTCGCCTTCCTCCTCACCTGATTCTCCGGATGTGGGTTCTCGTCTTCGGCCCTTTCTTCTGGAGGTCTTCTTTTTTGAGAAGAGAAAAGGCATTCTGCAGTAGGAAGCCACCCTGTCTCCCTGATGGCACAGGGATGCAAGGGACCTCCTGCCGAAGAAGCCGAAAGAGAGGAAAAAAGCACAAGCTCAAAAAAACCTCTCTGGTTGAATCCTTAGTCGGAAGGCAGGCTTTCGGTGACCAGTGAGCGATGAATGCACTTGCAGAATGAAAGAGAAGGGTTTGTTGCTCCCGGCTATCTTGCTAAAAATAAATATTTTCAACGCTTTGGTTGGTACGAAGTTAATTCGTTTATTGTTCGGTGTTTTCCGGTGATTGTTTCTAAATACATGTGTTTATGAGAAACACTATTAAGAACTTTGTTAAGCAAGTTGAGGTCAGCCGACACGTGTTTCGACCTTACGGTCGTTCTCAAGGCTGAACAATATTCAATTAGTGATCAGGTAGTGAAATATTACAATTTTTCAGTCGTGGTGTTTTAGGTGATGTGCAAACATAGTGATAGGTAACAACATGACATCAAAACACATTGATGTGTTGATATATAGACATTTTGAAAAGGGAAGAAAAACATTGGAAGAAAAGGAGGGAGGAAAAGACGAGAGAGGTAAGTAGCTGGTTAGAATTGGGCTTGTGGTGAAATAGATTGAGGTAATTGCCTCTTACCCAGTTGCGGTTTGCTGTGTGCCCTCCGTGGGGTTCTGTATTGTAAACTGTCCTTTACGGCAGTCCTGGCTCCTGTTGGGCCCTGAGAGAGAAGGAATTACAAGGGGTTGAAGGGATAGGTGGGATCTTGAAAAGGGGAAGGATCCCCTCATGGTGCGTCACTGTTCCCATTCGTTTATTTTAAGTTTAAGTTGGCTGTGATCATTGCACAGGAAACCGGTGGAAAACATCAAGGGCTTTTCCTGAATAGCCCTTGTGTAGTTTCACCTGTTGTGCGCGTTGGCAGTATTAATAGTAGTAATATCTAATTGGATGGTCCTAGATGTACATCAGGGGCCCTTTGGACGAGTGCTCCTGTGTGTACCCAGCCATAGATAGATCGCAGTTATCTTCCTGTTGTTGAGAAGTGAGAAATAGTGAATTTTTTTAAAAATAAAAACCTGCGCTAATGCTAAACATTGTCCTTGGGTGAGCAAGGATGCGTGCTGTCCCCAGATTGGGAGGCTCACCTGTATGCTTTGTCTGGCGTCCCCGGCGGTGCTCTGCTGCTTCTGCACACCGCGCCGGGCGGCGCCATAAGAACTGTTTGTTGACTCACGTTGGTCTCCGGTCGCGCATGCGCGAGGGGTAGTGTCTTGGCGCTGGTCCCGGCGCATGCGCGTGGTAGTAAGCAGATTGCGCATGCGCCGCGGATCAGCGAAAGACCTCGCGAGTGCTTGTGAGTTGGGATTGGGGATCGGGGGTGGGTTGGTCCTAGCCAATGGCTATGTAGCAGAAGGGATCTGGGTGGAATGGCTTGATTGATGGTGTATTGAGAGTCTCTGGGGGTCGAAAAGTGGAACCTGAGTGGGTAATACCTTGGAAGAATCAATATCGATTATGTCCATTGGTGAAGTGCATAATTGTGAATAAGCGCGTATTGTGGCATCAGTTACTATTTGCCCAATTGTGGGGTCAATTTGGATTATGGTGTGTGTGGCATGGTCGCTTATTGGGCCGTGTTGTGCCCATGACTAGGATCAATGGTCCCTGTGGGGGTTGGAGATTAGAAGTCAGAAGTCAGAAAGGATGTAGGAAAGGAGGAGCATGAAGTTTACAGGAAGACATTTAAATCATGGTCTTTGTTGAGGCCATTTTTCACACATCTGAAATGACAAATTAAACGTGCTTCCTCTTGTCTCAGTTTTCGGATTCTGTCTTCTCCTCTTGGGCCCAGCCGGACCGTCTTTAGTCCGATGAACCTTATGTCACTTTTGTTTTCCATTTGGTGGTTCCTCTGCCAGTGGTTTGCCAATGGCAGTTTGGGGTCCTGTGAATATATGCTGTTCATATGTTCTCTAATCCTGAAGCGTGTCTCCCGGATGGTGCTGCCTATGTATATTTTGTTGCAAACACAGATAATTGCATATATTACAAATTTGCTTCTACAATTAATGTGTTCAGTGATGTTGAAGATTGGGCAGCCTGAGAATTTAGCACATTGAGTCTGTGTCGCATACTTGCACATTGAGCATGTCCCGCATTTCGTGAAACCAATTGGTGTTGTTTTACTGAGCCAGTCCTGTGCCGTGATACGTTTGTCTACAAGAAAGGAGGGGCTCAGTAAGGTCCTTAGTGTAGGTGCTCTGCTATATGACATGCTGGGAAATGTTTCTAATTGCGACTTGATATGCTCGTCCATGAGGAGTAGTCCCCAGTGTTTCCTCAAAATTTTTTGTAGTGCATAACTGTCTTTGTTGTATCTTGTTACAAATCTGATTGTTGGTTTGTCATCATGTCTTCTGGGTTTTGGCGAGAGCAATGTTGATCTTTCTAGCAGACAGGCTTGTTTTCTTGCTTCTGCCAGGTTTGCATGGGAGTAGCCCCGACTACCGAATCTTTCATCCAGCAGGTTGCATTCTTCTATGAATGATTCATCTGTGTTACAGTTCCTTCTTGCCCGAATATATTCTCCTTTCGGAATGTTGCGAATGACACTTTTTCTGTGGCAACTTTGTGCATGGAGGGTGGAATTTACTTCCGTTGGTTTGCGGTAAGTTCTGGTAGTGATTTTATTCTCTTTGATTTCAATCTTGAGGTCCAGGAAGTCAATTTGAATATTGCTAATGTGGCTGGTTAATTCTATACCAAAGTCATTGGTATTGAGATAGCCCATATATTCATTTAGTTCTTCTTTAGTTCCCTTCCAAATTAAGATGATATCATCTATGAATCTGGCCCAATTGACAATTAGCCTGGTGAATTTGTCTTCTTTCATTGCATGTTTGAGTTCATAGGAGTGCATAAAGCAGTTGGCTAGTGCCGGAGCATAACTGGCTCCCATTGCGATCCCTTTAGTCTGCTTAAAATATTCTCCATTGAATATGAATATATTGTTCTTGAGAGAGAAGTTCAGGAAGGCTTTAGTCATTTCAACCTGGTCTAGGTGTGAAGCTGATTCATGTCTTAGTAGAAACCCCATGCTGGTTATGGCCAATTCGTGGTCAATCGATGTGTACAGGGCTTTAACATCAAGCGTAGCCATTAAGAAATGCGGTTCCCATTTGATTTTGGCAAGGATCTCTAAGGTGTGCATAGTGTCCCTCAGGTAGCTCGGTATTTTCATGACAAATGGCTGTATTACATTATTGATGTAGCGGGCTAGTGTTTCCGTAATTCCTCCTATGCCACTCAGGATTGGTCTGCCTTCTGGAATCGTGTTGAATGCTTTGTGGACCTTTGGCAGAAAATAGATGGTTGGCATAGTGGGATGGTCTGTCCTAAGGTAGTTGTATTCCTCATCTGTTATCAGCCCCGTTTTTTTGTAGTTGATTAATAGTTCCTGATGTTCTTTCAGAATCTTAGCCTGTGGGTTATTGTCCAATTTGACATAATTGCCGGGTGTTTCCAGGTGGTTGAGTGCCATTTTAATGTAATCTGATTTGTTCATTATTACTATGTTACCACCTTTGTCCGCCTCTTTGATTATGATATTGGTTTCTTCTCGTAGGTTTTTGAGTATGATCTGTTCTTCCTTGGTAAGGTTGCCCTTGGTCTCTGTTTCGTGAGTCCGTTGATCTTCCAATTTGTGTAGATCCGTGGTTACTGCTTGGTGAAAAGTGTCGATATAATTCTCTGCATAGAGTTGCGGCGTGAATCTAGATTTGGTTTTAAGCTCTGGAGTCATCATTGCTATATTTTGGATGCCCAGTTCTTGTAAGCATTCTTGCTTGCTTTTGTCGTTTTCAGCCAGTGTGCTGAGGAGATGAATGTCTTCAACATCCCCGATGGTCAGTGGGCTTGGTTTAGGTATTATTTCCGGTGGTTTGTATACCGATGTCTTGGTAGCAAAAAATTTCTTAAGTTTAAGGCGTCTTGTAAATTTAAATAG
Source organism: Ambystoma mexicanum (assembly GCF_040938575.1). Taxonomy (NCBI): domain Eukaryota; kingdom Metazoa; phylum Chordata; class Amphibia; order Caudata; family Ambystomatidae; genus Ambystoma; species Ambystoma mexicanum. The sequence goes on along the minus strand of NC_090930.1, from coordinate 1,242,706,203 downwards.
ATCAATTTGTATGTCTACAAAATTGTTCCTGCTGGATGGTGAAAATGAAAGTCCTTTGTTGAGCACTTTCTTTTCAGGATTTGTGAATTCTCTGTTAGACAAGTTCATGATTAAATTTTGTTCTGTTTCTGCCCCATGGTTTTCTGTGCCTGGGATCTGGTCTGTCTTTGCTCTATTTCTTCTTCCAGCTGTCTTGCGTCTTCTGACTCTTCTTCCTCCTCTGCTTCTTCTTGTTGGGTTCCTGTATTTATCAACGGTTTTGCGAAGGATACCGTTTTTTTGTTGTTTTTGGGTTGTGATTTCAGACGACTTGCTTTCTTGTGTAGTTTGATTTGATCTAAAAAACTTCGTTTTGTTGGTGGTGCCTCTGTCGTTTTCCCACACAGATCTGGTGTTTCGTCTGATTCACTGTCTATTACGGAGCTAGCCCCTGAGCTGTTTGGGGTGCTTTCTCTGGATTTAGGTTGTTGTTGGTTCTGGTCGTATTTGGGTTGATAGGTGAAGACTCTGTCTTCTCTATAATCTTTGTCATCCCTAAAGAATTTGTGGAGTTTTCTCATTTTTACTTCGTCTTGATGTGTTTTCAGAATTCTATACATAGTTTTGTAGTTTTTCTCTTTGGTAGTTTTAGGAGCGTCATAATCTTCTATTTCTTTCTTTAGTTCTTCAAGTTGGATCACAACCCTGTCATGTTTTCTTTTGGCATGTTCTATTAGCAATTCTATCATTCTTGTTGATCCAAGTATCAGGTTGCGTTCCCATTCATCTGCTAGATCTGTGTCCAGTGGATCGTCAAAGTCCGGGAAAATAAGGATCCTCAGGCCTCTCGGTATTCTCTTCTGTTCCGCGTATTCCTGCATTGTTGTTTTTTCCCAGAATTTGTTAATTTCCTTTTTTGATAGTTTCTCAAGTCTCATAAATTTTTGTTTGAGGTCCTCTTGTAGATTGTTGTCTCTGAAGGCGTTGTCCGTTGATCCTCGGGGGGCAAAGAGTGCCCTAATGTCTTCATTCCTTGACATCATATATTCTGCCATTCCTTCGTTTTATTTTCCTGTTTGCATTAGTTGGAAAATTCCAGGTGCTTGAGCTTAGGCTGGTTCCCTAGTGTAAAGGTAAGGTGGGTTTTAGGCTCTAGGAATGGAACCTGCCAGTGCTAAGCTCCAATTATATTGTTGTTGCAAGTTTAGGCAAGATCACAGGAGCGGTCTTGGGGTTTAGCCTAAGCCCCAGTTTGGTAAGTTGAAAGAGAAGGGTTTGTTGCTCCCGGCTATCTTGCTAAAAATAAATATTTTCAACGCTTTGGTTGGTACGAAGTTAATTCGTTTATTGTTCGGTGTTTTCCGGTGATTGTTTCTAAATACATGTGTTTATGAGAAACACTATTAAGAACTTTGTTAAGCAAGTTGAGGTCAGCCGACACGTGTTTCGACCTTACGGTCGTTCTCAAGGCTGAACAATATTCAATTAGTGATCAGGTAGTGAAATATTACAATTTTTCAGTCGTGGTGTTTTAGGTGATGTGCAAACATAGTGATAGGTAACAACATGACATCAAAACACATTGATGTGTTGATATATAGACATTTTGAAAAGGGAAGAAAAACATTGGAAGAAAAGGAGGGAGGAAAAGACGAGAGAGGTAAGTAGCTGGTTAGAATTGGGCTTGTGGTGAAATAGATTGAGGTAATTGCCTCTTACCCAGTTGCGGTTTGCTGTGTGCCCTCCGTGGGGTTCTGTATTGTAAACTGTCCTTTACGGCAGTCCTGGCTCCTGTTGGGCCCTGAGAGAGAAGGAATTACAAGGGGTTGAAGGGATAGGTGGGATCTTGAAAAGGGGAAGGATCCCCTCATGGTGCGTCACTGTTCCCATTCGTTTATTTTAAGTTTAAGTTGGCTGTGATCATTGCACAGGAAACCGGTGGAAAACATCAAGGGCTTTTCCTGAATAGCCCTTGTGTAGTTTCACCTGTTGTGCGCGTTGGCAGTATTAATAGTAGTAATATCTAATTGGATGGTCCTAGATGTACATCAGGGGCCCTTTGGACGAGTGCTCCTGTGTGTACCCAGCCATAGATAGATCGCAGTTATCTTCCTGTTGTTGAGAAGTGAGAAATAGTGAATTTTTTTAAAAATAAAAACCTGCGCTAATGCTAAACATTGTCCTTGGGTGAGCAAGGATGCGTGCTGTCCCCAGATTGGGAGGCTCACCTGTATGCTTTGTCTGGCGTCCCCGGCGGTGCTCTGCTGCTTCTGCACACCGCGCCGGGGGACGCCAGAAAAAATTCACTATTTCTCACTTCTCAACAACAGGAAGATAACTGCGATCTATCTATGGCTGGGTACACACAGGAGCACTCGTCCAAAGGGCCCCTGATGTACATCTAGGACCATCCAATTAGATATTACTACTATTAATACTGCCAACGCGCACAACAGGTGAAACTACACAAGGGCTATTCAGGAAAAGCCCTTGATGTTTTCCACCGGTTTCCTGTGCAATGATCACAGCCAACTTAAACTTAAAATAAACGAATGGGAACAGTGACGCACCATGAGGGGATCCTTCCCCTTTTCAAGATCCCACCTATCCCTTCAACCCCTTGTAATTCCTTCTCTCTCAGGGCCCAACAGGAGCCAGGACTGCCGTAAAGGACAGTTTACAATACAGAACCCCACGGAGGGCACACAGCAAACCGCAACTGGGTAAGAGGCAATTACCTCAATCTATTTCACCACAAGCCCAATTCTAACCAGCTACTTACCTCTCTCGTCTTTTCCTCCCTCCTTTTCTTCCAATGTTTTTCTTCCCTTTTCAAAATGTCTATATATCAACACATCAATGTGTTTTGATGTCATGTTGTTACCTATCACTATGTTTGCACATCACCTAAAACACCACGACTGAAAAATTGTAATATTTCACTACCTGATCACTAATTGAATATTGTTCAGCCTTGAGAACGACCGTAAGGTCGAAACACGTGTCGGCTGACCTCAACTTGCTTAACAAAGTTCTTAATAGTGTTTCTCATAAACACATGTATTTAGAAACAATCACCGGAAAACACCGAACAATAAACGAATTAACTTCGTACCAACCAAAGCGTTGAAAATATTTATTTTTAGCAAGATAGCCGGGAGCAACAAACCCTTCTCTTTCAACTTACCAAACTGGGGCTTAGGCTAAACCCCAAGACCGCTCCTGTGATCTTGCCTAAACTTGCAACAACAATATAATTGGAGCTTAGCACTGGCAGGTTCCATTCCTAGAGCCTAAAACCCACCTTACCTTTACACTAGGGAACCAGCCTAAGCTCAAGCACCTGGAATTTTCCAACTAATGCAAACAGGAAAATAAAACGAAGGAATGGCAGAATATATGATGTCAAGGAATGAAGACATTAGGGCACTCTTTGCCCCCCGAGGATCAACGGACAACGCCTTCAGAGACAACAATCTACAAGAGGACCTCAAACAAAAATTTATGAGACTTGAGAAACTATCAAAAAAGGAAATTAACAAATTCTGGGAAAAAACAACAATGCAGGAATACGCGGAACAGAAGAGAATACCGAGAGGCCTGAGGATCCTTATTTTCCCGGACTTTGACGATCCACTGGACACAGATCTAGCAGATGAATGGGAACGCAACCTGATACTTGGATCAACAAGAATGATAGAATTGCTAATAGAACATGCCAAAAGAAAACATGACAGGGTTGTGATCCAACTTGAAGAACTAAAGAAAGAAATAGAAGATTATGACGCTCCTAAAACTACCAAAGAGAAAAACTACAAAACTATGTATAGAATTCTGAAAACACATCAAGACGAAGTAAAAATGAGAAAACTCCACAAATTCTTTAGGGATGACAAAGATTATAGAGAAGACAGAGTCTTCACCTATCAACCCAAATACGACCAGAACCAACAACAACCTAAATCCAGAGAAAGCACCCCAAACAGCTCAGGGGCTAGCTCCGTAATAGACAGTGAATCAGACGAAACACCAGATCTGTGTGGGAAAACGACAGAGGCACCACCAACAAAACGAAGTTTTTTAGATCAAATCAAACTACACAAGAAAGCAAGTCGTCTGAAATCACAACCCAAAAACAACAAAAAAACGGTATCCTTCGCAAAACCGTTGATAAATACAGGAACCCAACAAGAAGAAGCAGAGGAGGAAGAAGAGTCAGAAGACGCAAGACAGCTGGAAGAAGAAATAGAGCAAAGACAGACCAGATCCCAGGCACAGAAAACCATGGGGCAGAAACAGAACAAAATTTAATCATGAACTTGTCTAACAGAGAATTCACAAATCCTGAAAAGAAAGTGCTCAACAAAGGACTTTCATTTTCACCATCCAGCAGGAACAATTTTGTAGACATACAAATTGATCTATTTAAATTTACAAGACGCCTTAAACTTAAGAAATTTTTTGCTACCAAGACATCGGTATACAAACCACCGGAAATAATACCTAAACCAAGCCCACTGACCATCGGGGATGTTGAAGACATTCATCTCCTCAGCACACTGGCTGAAAACGACAAAAGCAAGCAAGAATGCTTACAAGAACTGGGCATCCAAAATATAGCAATGATGACTCCAGAGCTTAAAACCAAATCTAGATTCACGCCGCAACTCTATGCAGAGAATTATATCGACACTTTTCACCAAGCAGTAACCACGGATCTACACAAATTGGAAGATCAACGGACTCACGAAACAGAGACCAAGGGCAACCTTACCAAGGAAGAACAGATCATACTCAAAAACCTACGAGAAGAAACCAATATCATAATCAAAGAGGCGGACAAAGGTGGTAACATAGTAATAATGAACAAATCAGATTACATTAAAATGGCACTCAACCACCTGGAAACACCCGGCAATTATGTCAAATTGGACAATAACCCACAGGCTAAGATTCTGAAAGAACATCAGGAACTATTAATCAACTACAAAAAAACGGGGCTGATAACAGATGAGGAATACAACTACCTTAGGACAGACCATCCCACTATGCCAACCATCTATTTTCTGCCAAAGGTCCACAAAGCATTCAACACGATTCCAGAAGGCAGACCAATCCTGAGTGGCATAGGAGGAATTACGGAAACACTAGCCCGCTACATCAATAATGTAATACAGCCATTTGTCATGAAAATACCGAGCTACCTGAGGGACACTATGCACACCTTAGAGATCCTTGCCAAAATCAAATGGGAACCGCATTTCTTAATGGCTACGCTTGATGTTAAAGCCCTGTACACATCGATTGACCACGAATTGGCCATAACCAGCATGGGGTTTCTACTAAGACATGAATCAGCTTCACACCTAGACCAGGTTGAAATGACTAAAGCCTTCCTGAACTTCTCTCTCAAGAACAATATATTCATATTCAATGGAGAATATTTTAAGCAGACTAAAGGGATCGCAATGGGAGCCAGTTATGCTCCGGCACTAGCCAACTGCTTTATGCACTCCTATGAACTCAAACATGCAATGAAAGAAGACAAATTCACCAGGCTAATTGTCAATTGGGCCAGATTCATAGATGATATCATCTTAATTTGGAAGGGAACTAAAGAAGAACTAAATGAATATATGGGCTATCTCAATACCAATGACTTTGGTATAGAATTAACCAGCCACATTAGCAATATTCAAATTGACTTCCTGGACCTCAAGATTGAAATCAAAGAGAATAAAATCACTACCAGAACTTACCGCAAACCAACGGAAGTAAATTCCACCCTCCATGCACAAAGTTGCCACAGAAAAAGTGTCATTCGCAACATTCCGAAAGGAGAATATATTCGGGCAAGAAGGAACTGTAACACAGATGAATCATTCATAGAAGAATGCAACCTGCTGGATGAAAGATTCGGTAGTCGGGGCTACTCCCATGCAAACCTGGCAGAAGCAAGAAAACAAGCCTGTCTGCTAGAAAGATCAACATTGCTCTCGCCAAAACCCAGAAGACATGATGACAAACCAACAATCAGATTTGTAACAAGATACAACAAAGACAGTTATGCACTACAAAAAATTTTGAGGAAACACTGGGGACTACTCCTCATGGACGAGCATATCAAGTCGCAATTAGAAACATTTCCCAGCATGTCATATAGCAGAGCACCTACACTAAGGACCTTACTGAGCCCCTCCTTTCTTGTAGACAAACGTATCACGGCACAGGACTGGCTCAGTAAAACAACACCAATTGGTTTCACGAAATGCGGGACATGCTCAATGTGCAAGTATGCGACACAGACTCAATGTGCTAAATTCTCAGGCTGCCCAATCTTCAACATCACTGAACACATTAATTGTAGAAGCAAATTTGTAATATATGCAATTATCTGTGTTTGCAACAAAATATACATAGGCAGCACCATCCGGGAGACACGCTTCAGGATTAGAGAACATATGAACAGCATATATTCACAGGACCCCAAACTGCCATTGGCAAACCACTGGCAGAGGAACCACCAAATGGAAAACAAAAGTGACATAAGGTTCATCGGACTAAAGACGGTCCGGCTGGGCCCAAGAGGAGGAGACAGAATCCGAAAACTGAGACAAGAGGAAGCACGTTTAATTTGTCATTTCAGATGTGTGAAAAATGGCCTCAACAAAGACCATGATTTAAATGTCTTCCTGTAAACTTCATGCTCCTCCTTTCCTACATCCTTTCTGACTTCTGACTTCTAATCTCCAACCCCCACAGGGACCATTGATCCTAGTCATGGGCACAACACGGCCCAATAAGCGACCATGCCACACACACCATAATCCAAATTGACCCCACAATTGGGCAAATAGTAACTGATGCCACAATACGCGCTTATTCACAATTATGCACTTCACCAATGGACATAATCGATATTGATTCTTCCAAGGTATTACCCACTCAGGTTCCACTTTTCGACCCCCAGAGACTCTCAATACACCATCAATCAAGCCATTCCACCCAGATCCCTTCTGCTACATAGCCATTGGCTAGGACCAACCCACCCCCGATCCCCAATCCCAACTCACAAGCACTCGCGAGGTCTTTCGCTGATCCGCGGCGCATGCGCAATCTGCTTACTACCACGCGCATGCGCCGGGACCAGCGCCAAGACACTACCCCTCGCGCATGCGCGACCGGAGACCAACGTGAGTCAACAAACAGTTCTTATGGCGCCGCCCGGCGCGGTGTGCAGAAGCAGCAGAGCACCGCCGGGGACGCCAGACAAAGCATACAGGTGAGCCTCCCAATCTGGGGACAGCACGCATCCTTGCTCACCCAAGGACAATGTTTAGCATTAGCGCAGGTTTTTATTTTTAAAAAAATTCACTATTTCTCACTTCTCAACAACAGGAAGATAACTGCGATCTATCTATGGCTGGGTACACACAGGAGCACTCGTCCAAAGGGCCCCTGATGTACATCTAGGACCATCCAATTAGATATTACTACTATTAATACTGCCAACGCGCACAACAGGTGAAACTACACAAGGGCTATTCAGGAAAAGCCCTTGATGTTTTCCACCGGTTTCCTGTGCAATGATCACAGCCAACTTAAACTTAAAATAAACGAATGGGAACAGTGACGCACCATGAGGGGATCCTTCCCCTTTTCAAGATCCCACCTATCCCTTCAACCCCTTGTAATTCCTTCTCTCTCAGGGCCCAACAGGAGCCAGGACTGCCGTAAAGGACAGTTTACAATACAGAACCCCACGGAGGGCACACAGCAAACCGCAACTGGGTAAGAGGCAATTACCTCAATCTATTTCACCACAAGCCCAATTCTAACCAGCTACTTACCTCTCTCGTCTTTTCCTCCCTCCTTTTCTTCCAATGTTTTTCTTCCCTTTTCAAAATGTCTATATATCAACACATCAATGTGTTTTGATGTCATGTTGTTACCTATCACTATGTTTGCACATCACCTAAAACACCACGACTGAAAAATTGTAATATTTCACTACCTGATCACTAATTGAATATTGTTCAGCCTTGAGAACGACCGTAAGGTCGAAACACGTGTCGGCTGACCTCAACTTGCTTAACAAAGTTCTTAATAGTGTTTCTCATAAACACATGTATTTAGAAACAATCACCGGAAAACACCGAACAATAAACGAATTAACTTCGTACCAACCAAAGCGTTGAAAATATTTATTTTTAGCAAGATAGCCGGGAGCAACAAACCCTTCTCTTTCAACTTACCAAACTGGGGCTTAGGCTAAACCCCAAGACCGCTCCTGTGATCTTGCCTAAACTTGCAACAACAATATAATTGGAGCTTAGCACTGGCAGGTTCCATTCCTAGAGCCTAAAACCCACCTTACACTTGCAGAATGATACGATGCGGAGGATGTCTCTTCCAACACACGGAGATGGATGTGAAGCTTACACCTGCAGGCTCCGGAAGGTTCAGATCGAGAATGTGACCACAGAGGACCCACAACGTCGGAATACTCCAGGCGGTAAGCAACACTCGGAGCGAGGCCACCGAAAAGAGAGCAGCAGAGGAAGGAGAAAGGGAAGCGGCCAAGGGAAGGCAAGCAAAGAAGGAAAGGGGAGATACCAGGAGAAACCCACGTGAGGAACTGCCAGGAAGGCGCGAGGGGAGAGGGCGGCAAGGAAGCCAAGAGAAGAGCGGCGCAGATGCCGCCAAAAACGATGAAAGAGCGGTACGCCTCAACCAGTGGCTTAGGAGAGAGAAAGAAAGAGAAAGCTAGCAAAAGCAGCTAAGAAGGGACCAGGCTGAGACCGGTCAGTGGCAAGGGAAAAACAAAAACAGGCATGGAGCAAGGCTCAAAGCAGTTTCGGAGCGTACAGCAAACGAAAGTTGCAACGCGCTGAACAAAACAAAAAGGAGGGGCTAAATACGGAAACAGGGAAGGAACGAAAGAAAAATTAGAATGCAGATACAGGAAGTGGAAGTACCGGAATGGGACATTCTAATGGCGACAAAGTCGCCATCGGTCTCTGAGGCGCCAGGGAATGTTCCTCGAGAATGACGGTATGACACAAAGCCATCAGACAAACCAGCCACTATATATGGCTCACATGATACAAATGTATCACATGATACCCAAATTAGGATTCATCAGCAGCATTCCAATATAACACTTTTCAAATGTAAAACTACACTCAAACACTTCCACAAATGTGACATAAATGGAGTTACGAACATGTCCTTCCTTCTTTTTCCATAGATATGCCTTGGCAAATCCCATAGTTGGTGCATATCTCTCACTTCAAATATGCATCGTTTATCATGAACACTTAGGATGCAAAACAAATGTTCTACACAATTTGCTCAGTTTCATTCAGGCCTAGCGTCTTGAAAATGTACCATGTAAAACACAAATGTATACAAAACTGAGAAACTCAATAGCCACACATTCAAAATATAATGTCCTCATTTTATTAACACTATATGCAAACCTTCACACACAACTTCTCCAATCATATGAGGCTAATATACAAAATCTACATCAGCCTACTGAACAAAAGACATTCCTTCACCAGAAATTTGAAAGAATAGTACATGCTCTTCTCCATCTACATTAATTGATCACTACAAACTAAAGGTGCAAAGTGGGCATCGTAGGCCCAAACACAATAAACATGGCATGAATTAGCATAATGTCTTATTACACATTCATAAAGGTGTTGCAAGATAATCTGTTACACATATTTGCTTCCATGTACCAACAGAACATTCATCCATCTCTAGTGCGTCCTCAAATAATAAGTAATTAATAATAGAACAGAGCTGCAAGAAAAGGGAGAATATACTGCTGCTCACATAACTAGGCTTTGCAACAACATTGCTTCTCCCATCACCTATTTAATCAGTCCTCCTTAGCCATCCTCATAAAAAACATGCAAAATTAACCACCTCACCTAGTTACATCTATTTCAGCATAATACGCCAATGGCCTGACCCCCTATCCTGCCTTTCACCTACAAACAACTATTGCTGCTACTCAACAAAAAATATCAGCATGTATGTCCTCCCCCCAATGCCCATCCCCACTCTCGCTAGTGTTTTAATAGCCAAGTGCCCTGGGCAGCCCCACAAAGCTACCCTAGAGAACCTCACGCTCTCTTTGCTCTAGTTCTCAATTTCGTCTTGTAGTTCCAGCACCTCCCTGTGCCCAATCACGCTTTCGCACACTTACTCACCTTGCACCCCTGCAATGGAATGTTCTTCCTCTTTCTCTATGTTCTACGCTCTATCACAACCTGTTCCTTATTCCCCAAATTGATGAAACGTCATCTGATCCAGCAGGGCTGATCTCAGGATCCCAATGTCAAGTTTCACTTTTTACTAGTGTACCATTTTTTATATTGTTGCTATGTTAAGCACTTTGGATTAAGGCGCGATATAAATACCAAATAAATACAAATACAAAAATATTGTAGATTCTTTGTTTTTTTTTACCCACAATACTTTTTTATCCCCGTACAGGGACTAGAATGCTTTTTACGTTTGTTTTTAAAAATGTCACAATGACCGGTGCTTCAAGAGCAAACATTGAGAAATAGATGGCAAACACCCATGTGGCTGCTGGGAGCCTGTCACCCATTTGTATCAGGATCATACAAGGGAGCTTGCCAGTTCCTCATTTGCACTGGTGCACAGCCTTGTGGAAATGCACCATTAACCTTCCAGAGTTTTTAAAAATCAAGTATGTAAAACAAAATCCGCTTTGCTGTTTTTAGATGGCAGCTTTTTTTCTAAGCGTAAATCCTGGCATGGTTTGTGGTGGCAAACCACTGGCCGAAATGTCTACATCAAGTCGCACCTTGGAGGCTCCGCCTAATAACATTATGCTCCTCCTATATAAGTAACTCCCCACGTAGACTCATGGTTAGTTAAAAGTGGGAGCAAAAGTGAACTTAGGGATTTCCAGCCCCTCACAATTAGTACATTTAAGGAGCTGCAGGAAGGAGTGAGTACTGGAAGTACCATTCATAAAGGTTGCGGCACTAATGACTAGCAGGTGCTAAGTGAACAGTGGGCTGAGGTCCACTAATGGTATATTGGACCTGTAACTGGCTCTTCAATTGAATTTTGTAGTTGTAAGATTGAACTGTGGTGCAGCCAGTACCCACCGTATTGGCAGGGCTGCTACTCCATTGACTGGTGATATGGTGGGGCACATTGCCATTTGGGGTTTGCCGTTGGGCCTGTGGGACACTGATTTGGCATACAAACAACATCTAAATCCCTGCATTTAACACACTGTCATTTTATTTACAACATTAATAACAAAAAGGGAAGGCTTACAAAGCAAAAGGAAAACTTTTAAGTTGCCAACCCCTGTATATATGTTTTACGCAATCAAGGGGAACCCCAGAGGATGACTGACAGAAAAAAACAGGCCATGCACAAAGCACGCACTAAGCAGGGGACCTACGGACCTCATTATAGAAAGGATGAATATCAACACTAATTAACAAATACCTCTCAAAGAGAGAGCCCTCCGCTTCACCTACTGCAGTTCCAGAGCATATTAATATGCCAGACAGTCTTTAGGGCACCAGGGTAACACAGCCAGCAGACAGACTGCTGCAGGAGTAAGAGAAGATAACAAACTTCTTTCCAACTCTCTCCATGAGTGGACCTGGAGGCCCGCCTGTAGTAGTGAATTCACCAAATTCAATGGCTAACATTGATAGTAACAACTCCCTGCTCAATATTTCCTTGACTTTAAGACAAGCCTCTTTATCAGGAATTGTGCCGAACATTAAACTTCCTGCATCTTTTCCTCTAACTAACTTGTTGCTATCCCCTGATATTGAAAATGTAGTGAACACACACCTACCGACAGACGTAGATTCGAGCTTTGATACTTCAAAAAGCACGATACAGGATGACCCCAATTTTACCTCATTTATGCCAAGCTTCAACATGATTGCTGTCAGGATGCATGCAATTTTTAGATTATGCTCGACATTAGCAAATGAACAGAGAGCTATAAAGCGGATCCTGGCAAGGATAGTGAATTTGATACTGACGAACAGTTCCGTGAATAGGGGTTTTTCACGAGAAACACAAGAAGTGGCAGCTTTGAGAATGGGATTAGGCACAACCTCCCGACATACTATTAGGAAACTCTCCTGCAGTAAGATATTCATATAAATAAGCCAATACTGTGGCTTAACAGACATGGACAAGTACACTACCGTATGGGTAAACAGAACCACCTTCGAATTAGCGTATTCTGTACATAAGTATGTGATAAATATTGGACTGCCTTTGATTGAGGCTGCGGTAATTGGCAATTATTTACATAAACTTAAGCTTAAGTCGCAAAAAATGGATCATGTGAGCCCCATTGCCACACTTGAGAACAAGCAGCGTTATGTGGAGTATGTTAAACAAAGATTTGAATATCAAAAGCTGTGTAGTTACCTGATTAAGTCATGCTCCCATACACTAAGACGCTTCATTATGTACCTGAGACTAAGGGGGTAATTCATAGTATTTCGCACAAAAGTGGCGCGCGCGGCTGGTGCACAGTGTGCACGTGCGAATGTCTGCGCCAGCCGTGTGCGCTAAAATCGATTTCCGCGCACAGCGTATTCATGGATTTTAGCCTCCAAAACCAGCTGTTGCGCAGAGTGGCGCAGCGACCCTGCAGCAGCGCCAGTTACACCCCCAAGAACGCCCTCGCGCAAGGAAAAGCCATCAAAATTCCCAATTCAGCGCAAAGGGCTGCGCTAACCCTGGACCAGTTTACAGAGCTGCCAAACAGCAAACGCCAAGCGGGGAACGTGTATTACTAGGGTGAGCGTGCAGTTTCACATGCAAAAGGGCCTGTGCGAGTGGGGTACGTGTATTACTGGGGTTCCCGGGAAGTTTCACACGTGATTTCAGCAGGGAACGTGTATTACGGGGTGCGTGGGAACTTTCACACGTGAAAGGGCCTGTGCGAGTGGGGTACGTGTATTACGGGGGTGCGCGGGAAGTTTCACACGCGATTGGCCTGGGTACGTGTATTTCAGGGGTGTGTGGGAAGTTTCACACGCGATTGGCCTGGGTACGTGTATTTCAGGGGTGCGCAGGAAGTTTCACATGCGATTGGAGTAGGGTACGTGTATTACTGTGGTGCGCGGGAAGTTTCACATGCGATTGGCCTGGGTATGTGTATTTCGGGGGTGCGCAGGAAGTTTCTCACGCAATTGGTTTCGGTATGTGTATTTCAGGGGTGCGCGGGAAGTTTCACACGTGATTAGCCTGGGTACGTGTATTTCAGGGGTGCGCGGGAAGTTTCACACGCGATTGGAGTAGGGTACGTGTATTACTGGGCTGCGCATGAAGTTGCACACGCAATTTTGCTGTCAGAGCGGGGAACGCATATTTCGGGGGTGCGCGGGGAGTCCTACACGTGAATTGGCAGTGTGGGTCCTCCCAGGTGTCCCCTCTACCCCCTCCACGGCCCCTGCAGGCAGCCCACACCACAGGGGACTACCCTGCACATCTGGTCATGTCCCGCAGGCAGCCCATCCACCATGGGCATGCCCCCCATCCAAGCCACATGTCACGTTGCAATATGATCACCAACTCATGTCTCCCAGCACCCCCACCCCTCAGCAGTGAGCGGCACCTGCCAGCAGGCCCCCACTCATGTCCCACACATGTCCACCAGCACCCCCACCCCCGAACAGTGCAGCGCACCTGCCAGCAGGCCCCCACACATGTCCCCTAGCACCCCCATCCCCCATCATTGACAGGCACCTGCCACCAGGCCCCGACACATGTCCCCCTGCACCCCCACTCCCCAGCAGTCAGGGGCACCTGCCAGCAGGCCCCCACTCATGTCCCCCAGCACCTCCACCCCCCAGCAGTCAGGGGCACCTGCCAGAAGGCCCCCACACATGTCCCCTTGCACCCACACCCCCCAGCAGTCAGGGGCACCTGCCAGCAGGCCCCCACACATGTCTCCCAGCACCCCCATCCCCCAGCAGTCAGGGGCACCTGCCAGCAGGCCCCCACTCATGTCCTACACATGTCCCCCTGTACCCCCAACCCCCAGCAGTCAGGGGCACCTGCCAGCAGGCCCCCACTCATGTCCCACACATGTCTCCTTGCACCCCCACCCCCCAGAAGTCAGGGGCACCTGCCAGCAGGCCCCCACTCATGTCCCACACATGTCCCCATGCACCCCCACCCCCCAGCAGTCAGGGCACCTGCCAGCAGGCCCCCACTCATATCCCCCAGCACCCCCACACCCCAGCAGTCAGGGGCACCTGCCAGCAGGCCCCCACACATGTCCCCGTGCACCCCCACCCCCCAGCAGTCAGGGGCACCTGTCAGCAGGCCCCCACACATGTCCCCCTGCACCCCCACCCCCCAGCAGTCAGGGGCACCTACCAGCAGGCCCCCACTCATGTCCCCCAGCACCCCACCCCCCAGCAGTCAGCGGCACCTGCCAGCAGGCCCCCACTCATGTCCCACACATGTCCCCCTGCACCCCCTCTCCCAGCAGTCAGGGGCACCTGCCAGCAGGCCCCCATTCATGTCCCACACATGTCCCCCTGCACCCCCACCCCCCAGCAGTCAGGGGCACCTGTCAGCAGGCCCCCACTCATGTCCCCCAGCAACCCCACCCTCCAGCAGTCAGGGGCACCTGTCAGCAGGCCCCCACACATGTCCCCCTGCACCCCCACCCCCCAGCAGTCAGGGGTACCTGCCAGCAGGCCACCACACATGTCCCACACATGTCCCCCTGCACCCCCACCCCCCAGCATTCAGGGGAACCTGCCAGCAGGCCCCCACTCATGTCCCACACATGTCCCCGTGCACCCCCACCCCCCAGCAGTCAGAGGCACCTGCCAGCAGGCCCCCACTCACGTCCCCCAGCACCCCCTCCACCCAGCAGTCAGGGGCACCTGCCAGCAGGCCCCCACTCATGTCCCCCAGCACCCCCACCCCCCAGCAGTCAGGGGCACCTGCCAGCAGGCCCCCACTCATGTCCCCCCGACAGGTCATCACACTCCAGACCCATGCCCCTCATGCCCAACCAAATCCCACCCCAGTCCAAACACCCCACATTGAATTCCCAAAGTCATGATAGAAAATACATAACCAGCATGGCCAGGAATCAATGTCCCTCAGACCCACGCAATGGTGACACATGACTGTGAAAAGATCAACATTGTGACATGCACAAAACAAAAGAGATAAGACCACATCAGTAAAGTATATAATAAATGTGTATTCAATAATTAACCAAATGAATTTTAAAAAAAACACACAATAATGGAAATGATGAAGAAAAGGCTGCATGTCCAAAATATTCCAAAGAAATGTGTGAAAGAAAAATCTAAATCAATCCAAAAGAAAATGGGTCCAAAGAGTCTGTCCGTCCAACCAAATCCAAAGTGTAAAAATAAGACACATCCATTGATCCATGGTAAAAAAGAAACTTAAATGAAGTGAAATCCAGTGTTGAACTATATACAAAGTACAAATCCAGGGTCAATGAGCCCAACCATTGAAAGGAAACCTACAAAAACCCTCCCTAATGAACAACTATATACAAAAAGGTGGGGCATTGTCCAAGCGCCCCAAAAGAAATGAAAACCAAAAGGAAACCTAACACTAATTAACTATATACAATGGCAGCGGGCTAGTCCGACGGCTCACTTCCTGATTTCCCGGCCCAGGGCATCATCGAACTCCTGCTCGATGTCCCGGAGGCGGTCCTCTTCTAAGGCCCCAAGGGTTCGCAGGGATGATGACATCCGGATCTCCAGGTCCCTGCAAATTGCCTCGAGGCACTCGGCCCGCCTCAGAGCCCTTTGCATGGAGTTCTCCGCCCTGACCATTGTGAGCCGTGCCTCTTCCGCCCGCTGCCGCTCCGCATCTATAGCATGGCCTAACCGCTGCCACGCGGAAGACACTTCCCGTCCTGGGTCCTCCTGCCCACCGGCCGATGCCTGCCCCTCCGATGTTGAAGGCCCCGAGCCATCATGGCTCCCACCTTGTTGCTGCTGCTGCTGTGCCGCTGCCTGTTCCCTGGCTCCTGCTGCCTGCACATCCTCCTCCGGCTGGGGTGCAGTTGTTGAGGTGGCCACCCCTGCTGGACGTCCGACTCCCGACTGTGGCAGGGATGTGTCCTCCACCAGCCTGGCCGCACGGTCAGCGGCAGCTCCACAGGGTACCCAGGTGATACATGGGTGGGAAGATGGCACAGAGGACGACTGGCGCATAGGGGGTTCAGGTGAGGAGGGGGTCGAAGCAAGGTTCAGCAAACGGAGGAATCCGGCCTGGGTGACCTGTCCCAGTAGGCTGACGTGGTCAATGAGCCATTCGAGATGACGTGCAGACTCCCAGTGAAAAGACTGCAGGTCACTTCGCAAGGCCCGTTGACGCAACGCCACCCCACGCAAGACAGGCTCAACCCGGTCCCGGATAGCCACGTCCGCAGGGAGAGGAAGGCCAGTTGTTGTAAGCAGATCCCCTCCTTGAAAACAGGTCTGGACGTAGGCATCCCTGCTGGTGCGGAATGATGCAGTCACAGGATCGGGGACAGGATTACACACAGGCACCTCCGCGGCAGCCTGTGCTGCCTCCTGTCCCTGCCCCTGCACTGCACCACTGACACCAGTGGAATTCCCACCTCCAGACCCCGTCTCTGTCCCTTGCGCGGCCTCCTCCTCCACCAAACCCCCCACCAACCTGGATGACTCCGTGCCATCTTCCTTCGTCGGACCCTGTGGGGTCTCAGCTGCCCGTTCTGCTGCCGAGGAGTCCAACTTCGACCTCCGCCTCTTGGACCTACCCTCGGCAGCTGCGGCCTGGGACGCGGCACCGGACTCCTCGCTCCCTGACGAGAACACAACCTGGAAGGGGAGCCGGGCCTTGCGTCTCCGGCTGGTGGTGTTATCCCCGCCGCTGTGCTCCACAGCACCCTCTCCGCCCTCTTCATCAGATGACGCTGCAGACAGGGAGAGATAGGAGACAGGCATCAGGACACTGTACAATGGACTGATACACACATGCCAGTTGCACATGAGTGGCAGTGTCAAACTTCAGACATGGCATCACAATCCCCAAAACACATGACATGTCAACTCACACACCTGAGCAATTCCACAGCCATATGGCAACAGCCAGCACCATCCATACACATACAACAGCATGAGCAGCCAAAGGTGAGCCAGACATCACATGAAACACAGGGAGTGCACTAGACATGCACACACGCCACCACACTTACATGCATGTGTACACCTCCACCAACTGTCGCAGTGATGAGATCGGCATCCATGTCACATCTGGCAATCAGTCTTCTACATATCAGTGTCCCAAGCATCCATGTTGCATCACTGTTGCACCCTTGTGAAATACACACACATGCACATGTACATGGTGCAGATACATGCAGCTGGAACCGACATCCATGTGTGACACCACAACCATGCCAACTTACATACAGAGTCATTCAAACATGTGTGCTCACACATCTGCATTTGACATGCAAGCTTACACACACATGCACCATCCATGTGTCTCACACATGAGAGGACTCGCTTGTGTTAGCCTCATGGCCCTGTACATACACATCCATACATGGCCCGACAAAACCACATGTGCAACCTGCACACTACTGGCACACCACCACACGCACAGCTTACAATCAGTATGCATGTACACTTACCGCTCGACTCCAGATGGGTCTGCCTCTCAAGGACCTGGACGTGGAGCGCTGGGGATATGCGTTCCAGCACCCTCATTTGATGTTCCGACAGATGGCCCCGGCGCCCCTTAGCATCCGCTGCCTTCAAGAGGTGCCGGGCCTTGTTGAGGGTCCTGGACCTGAAGTCCTCCCAGCACTTCTTGACATGTTGGAATTTGCGGACTGCCACCCCGTCCGCGTTGATGGCAGTCACGATGTCCGTCCAGATCCTGGTCCATCATTCCTTGTCGGCGCGCAAACTTCCAAAGAGTGCATCATACTGCCCCAGGACTTGCTCCACCAGGACACCAACTTCGGTGGCAGTGAAGCTGGTGGCCCTCTGCCTCTCTGGCTGGGGGTTGCCAGTTGTCTCAGATGGTGGTGTGCCCGACATGGCAACCCCAGAGGCAGGTGTGGGTGGGCAACTGGGGCCTGGTGCTGGGCTGTGGAGCATTGGTATCCCAGTCGGGAGTCTTCAGTTCCAGCAGGGGTGGTCACAGCAACTGCACCACTGCAGATGGCTGATGTGCAGGCAGCAAATAGCAGGGCACGTGGGCAGCAGGCAGACAGGCAGCAGGGGGGCAGGAAAATGGCCTTCAGGGCAGGAGCGTGGTCTTCCATGTGTTTTTGCGTGGCCAGCTTGATACGGAGTGATTCGGCACATGAAAATCTTGCACGTCAGCGTGTAATTCGAGGAAAGGGCCTTAGCGCATAAGCGCGTCAGCGCATGCACGCGATTCCATTGGACCAAAGGCCCTTAGCGCGTAGGCGCATAAGTTACATTACGCGCGTGGGTGTTTCCCTCATAGCACGTGATGACAGAGCACACATGGAAAAACTGCACGTCCGAGTGTCATCGCGTGTAATTGGATGAAAGTGCCCGCGTACACGCATCTCTGACGTGTACGTGTGGGCCGGTTTAAAAGCTGAGTGTAGGACGCCATTTCCTTGTACGTGCTTTTCGTGGAGAGCGAGTGGGTGAAATCTGTACTTCTTGTCGGTTCACACGCGATTATTTCACAGTGTTTCTAGTTCGTACTCCCTGTTACCTCTGACAGCTCTTTTCTGATTTTTTATTGGGCCTGTTTCATCAAACAGAGTTCACTTCTCCTTTTGTCCTATCTCCTCAGACAGCGTACAATTCTTCTTTTGGCGGGGGGTGTTGCCAACGCGCACACGCGCGTATTTTTCACGTTCTTTTTCCAGGCAGGCGGTGAGTTCCGCACCTACTTAGCAACTGTGCTTGCCCCGTGTGTCGCGTTCCCCTTCAGAGGTCATTGTAGGCTGTGTGTATTAAGCGTACGCTTATTTTTGTGTTTTTGGGTGCCACAGCGTAGTGCGAGTTCATTTTTTACGCACGTGGTCTACGAGGGGTTGCGTGCACGTTTATTTTTTATTTTGGCTGCCTGTGTGTTGCGTGACCCGTCATCTTTCCCCAGGGGTCACAGGCAGCCTTGATAGAGCACTAGGGTACGAATTCCATCTGGTATCCTACCCCTTTGACCGCCAATTGCCCAGGACCATAGTTTACTGCAACTCCCATACGCACAACAACATCAGTGCCATGGCTGGGAGGCGACCAAGCGGTAAGGGAGGCAAAGGTGGCCGACCCTCAAAAGGTGGGCATGGTTGGCGCGGTAGGGGACGTGGCCGGGATTTGCAGGGTGCCCCTATGCCACCATGTGTGGAGGAACAATCAGGGACACCCATGCCCCCCCCCATGGTTGAGGGAAACATGGCTTAACACTTCCAAGCTCAGCCCCTGTTGGACCAGCCCATTGTGGCACCTGATCTGGCACAGGATGACTCCCTGGCTGACTTCCAGGTCATCAAGTCTAGGCCACATGTGGCGGTGCAAGTTGTTGTCACCAATCCACGTGGATCTGGGGCAGCTATGTCATCTGTTGCCCTAAGTATGCAGGGTGGGGAGGCTGCAGGGGCAGCTGCAGCTCCATCCGCCCCAGCTCTGACTCTCCCAGCCAGGAGAGTGTTAGTCCTGTTCCATCACACTAACGTTCCCCCTGACAACAACCCCCAGCAGTCAGGGGCACCTGCCAGCAGGCCCCCACTCATGTCCCACACATGTCTCCTTGCACCCCCACCCCCCAGAAGTCAGGGGCACCTGCCAGCAGGCCCCCACTCATGTCCCACACATGTCCCCATGCACCCCCACCCCCCAGCAGTCAGGGCACCTGCCAGCAGGCCCCCACTCATATCCCCCAGCACCTCCACACCCCAGCAGTCAGGGGCACCTGCCAGCAGGCCCCCACCCATGTCCCCGTGCACCCCCACCCCCCAGCAGTCAGGGGCACCTGTCAGCAGGCCCCCACACATGTCCCCCTGCACCCCCACCCCCCAGCAGTCAGGGGCACCTACCAGCAGGCCCCCACTCATGTCCCCCAGCACCCCACCCCCCAGCAGTCAGCGGCACCTGCCAGCAGGCCCCCACTCATGTCCCACACATGTCCCCCTGCACCCCCTCTCCCAGCAGTCAGGGGTACCTGCCAGCAGGCCACCACACATGTCCCACACATGTCCCCCTGCACCCCCACCCCCCAGCATTCAGGGGAACCTGCCAGCAGGCCCCCACTCATGTCCCACACATGTCCCCCTGCACCCCTTACCCCCCAGCAGTCAGAGGCACCTGCCAGCAGGCCCCCACTCACGTCCCCCAGCACCCCCTCCACCCAGCAGTCAGGGGCACCTGCCAGCAGGCCCCCACTCATGTCCCCCAGCACCCCCACCCCCCAGCAGTCAGGGGCACCTGCCAGCAGGCCCCCACTCATGTCCCCCCGACAGGTCATCACACTCCAGACCCATGCCCCTCATGCCCACCCAAATCCCACCCCAGTCCAAACACCCCACATTGAATTCCCAAAGTCATGATAGAAAATACATAACCAGCATGGCCAGGAATCAATGTCCCTCAGACCCACGCAATGGTGACACATGACTGTGAAAAGATCAACATTGTGACATGCACAAAACAAAAGAGATAAGACCACATCAGTAAAGTATATAATAAATGTGTATTCAATAATTAACCAAATGAATTTAAAAAAAAACACACAATAATGGAAATGATGAAGAAAAGGCTGCATGTCCAAAATATTCCAAAGAAATGTGTGAAAGAAAAATCTAAATCAATCCAAAAGAAAATGGGTCCAAAGAGTCTGTCCGTCCAACCAAATCCAAAGTGTAAAAATAAGACACATCCATTGATCCATGGTAAAAAAGAAACTTAAATGAAGTGAAATCCAGTGTTGAACTATATACAAAGTACAAATCCAGGGTCAATGAGCCCAACCATTGAAAGGAAACCTACAAAAACCCTCCCTAATGAACAACTATATACAAAAAGGTGGGGCATTGTCCAAGCGCCCCAAATGAAATGAAAACCAAAAGGAAACCTAACACTAATTAACTATATACAATGGCAGCGGGCTAGTCCGACGGCTCACTTCCTGATTTCCCGGCCCAGGGCATCATCGAACTCCTGCTCGATGTCCCGGAGGCGGTCCTCTTCTAAGGCCCCAAGGGTTCGCAGGGATGATGACATCCGGATCTCCAGGTCCCTGCAAATTGCCTCGAGGCACTCGGCCCGCCTCAGAGCCCTTTGCATGGAGTTCTCCGCCCTGACCATCGTGAGCCGTGCCTCTTCCGCCCGCTGCCGCTCCGCATCTATAGCATAGCCTAACCGCTGCCACACGGAAGACACTTCCCGTCCTGGGTCCTCCTGCCCTCCGGCCGATGCCTGCCCCTCCGATGTTGAAGGCCCTGAGCCATCATGGCTCCCACCTTGTTGCTGCTGCTGCTGTGCCGCTGCCTGTTCCCTGGCTCCTGCTGCCTGCACATCCTCCTCCGGCTGGGGTGCAGTTGTTGAGGTGGCCACCCCTGCTGGACGTCCGACTCCCGACTGTGGCAGGGATGTGTCCTCCACCAGCCTGGCCGCACGGTCAGCGGCAGCTCCACAGGGTACCCAGGTGATACATGGGTGGTAAGATGGCACAGAGGACGACTGGCGCATAGGGGGTTCAGGTGAGGAGGGGGTCGAAGCAAGGTTCAGCAAACGGAGGAATCCGGCCTGGGTGACCTGTCCCAGTAGGCTGACGTGGTCAATGAGCCATTCGAGATGACGTGCAGACTCCCCATGAAAAGACTGCAGGTCACTTCGCAAGGCCCGTTGACGCAACGCCACCCCACCCAAGACAGGCTCAACCCGGTTCCGGATAGCCACGTCCGCAGGGAGAGGAAGGCCAGTTGTTGTAAGCAGATCCCCTCCCTGAAAACAGGTCTGGACGTAGGCATCCCTGCTGGTGCGGAATGATGCAGTCACAGGATCGGGGACAGGATTACACACAGGCACCTCCGCGGCAGCCTGTGCTGCCTCCTGTCCCTGCCCCTGCACTGCACCACTGACACCAGTGGAATTCCCACCTCCAGACCCCGTCTCTGTCCCTTGCGCGGCCTCCTCCTCCACCAAACCCCCCACCAACCTGGATGACTCCGTGCCATCTTCCTTCGTCGGACCCTGTGGGGTCTCAGCTGCCCCTTCTGCTGCCGAGGAGTCCAACTTCGACCTCCGCCTCTTGGACCTACCCTCGGCAGCTGCGGCCTGGGACGCGGCACCGGACTCCTCGCTACCTGACGAGAACACAACCTGGAAGGGGAGCCGGGCCTTGCGTCTCCGGCTGGTGGTGTTATCCCCGCCGCTGTGCTCCACAGCACCCTCTCCGCCCTCTTCATCAGTTGACGCTGCAGACAGGGAGAGATAGGAGACAGGCATCAGGACACTGTACAATGGACTGATACACACATGCCAGTTGCACATGAGTGGCAGTGTCAAACTTCAGACATGGCATCACAATCCCCAAAACACATGACATGTCAACTCACACACCTGAGCAATTCCACAGCCATATGGCAACAGCCAGCACCATCCATACACATACAACAGCATGAGCAGCCAAAGGTGAGCCAGACATCACATGAAACACAGGGAGTGCACTAGACATGCACACACGCCACCACACTTACATGCATGTGTACACCTCCACCAACTGTCGCAGTGATGAGATCGGCATCCATGTCACATCTGGCAATCAGTCTTCTACATATCAGTGTCCCAAGCATCCATGTTGCATCACTGTTGCACCCTTGTGAAATACACACACATGCACATGTACTTGGTGCAGATACATGCAGCTGGAACCGACATCCATGTGTGACACCACAACCATGCCAACTTACATACACAGTCATTCAAACATGTGTGCTCACACATCTGCATTTGACATGCAAGCTTACACACACATGCACCATCCATGTGTCTCACACATGAGAGGACTCGCTTGTGTTAGCCTCATGGCCCTGTACATACACATCCATACATGGCCCGACAAAACCACATGTGCAACCTGCACACTACTGGCACACAACCACACGCACAGCTTACAATCAGTATGCATGTACACTTACCGCTCGACTCCAGATGGGTCTGCCTCTCAAGGACCTGGACGTGGAGCGCTGGGGATATGCGTTCCAGCACCCTCATTTGATGTTCCGACAGATGGCCCCGGCGCCCCTTAGCATCCGCTGCCTTCAAGAGGTGCCGGGCCTTGTTGAGGGTCCTGGACCTGAAGTCCTCCCAGCACTTCTTGACATGTTGGAATTTGCGGACTGCCACCCCATCCGCGTTGATGGCAGTCACGATGTCCGTCCAGATCCTGGTCCATCATTCCTTGTCGGCGCGCAAACTTCCAAAGAGTGCATCATACTGCCCCAGGACTTGCTCCACCAGGACACCAACTTCGGTGGCAGTGAAGCTGGTGGCCCTCTGCCTCTCTGGCTGGGGGTTGCCAGTTGTCTCAGATGGTGGTGTGCCCGACATGGCAACCCCAGAGGCAGGTGTGGGTGGGCAACTGGGGCCTGGTGCTGGGCTGTGGAGCATTGGTATCCCAGTCGGGAGTCTTCAGTTCCAGCAGGGGTGGTCACAGCAACTGCACCACTGCAGATGGCTGATGTGGAGGCAGCAAATAGCAGGGCACGTGGGCAGCAGGCAGACAGGCAGCAGGGGGGCAGGAAAATGGCCTTCAGGGCAGGAGCGTGGTCTTCCATGTGTTTTTGCGTGGCCAGCTTGATACGGAGTGATTCGGCACATGAAAATCTTGCACGTCAGCGTGTAATTCGAGGAAAGGGCCTTAGCGCATAAGCGCGTCAGCGCATGCACGCGATTCCATTGGACCAAAGGCCCTTAGCGCGTAGACGCATAAGTTACATTACGCGCGTGGGTGTTTCCCTCATAGCACGTGATGACAGAGCACACATGGAAAAACTGCACGTCCGAGTGTCATCGCGTGTAATTGGATGAAAGTGCCCGCGTACACGCATCTCTGACGTGTACGTGTGGGCCGGTTTAAAAGCTGAGTGTAGGACGCCATTTCCTTGTACGTGCTTTTCGTGGAGAGCGAGTGGGTGAAATCTGTACTTCTTGTCGGTTCACACGCGATTACTTCACAGCGTTTCTAGTTCGTACTCCCTGTTACCTCTGACAGCTCTTTTCTGATTTTTTATTGGGCCTGTTTCATCAAACAGAGTTCACTTCTCCTTTTGTCCTGTCTCCTCAGACAGCGTACAATTCTTCTTTTGGCGGGGGGTGTTGCCAACACGCACACGCGCGTATTTTTCACATTCTTTTTCCAGGCAGGCGGTGAGTTCCGCACCTACTTAGCAACTGTGCTTGCCCCGTGTGTCGCGTTCCCCTTCAGAGGTCATTGTAGGCTGTGTGTATTAAGCGTACGCTTATTTTTGTGTTTTTGGGTGCCACAGCGTACTGCGAGTTCATTTTTTACGCACGTGGTCTACGAGGGGTTGCGTGCACGTTTATTTTTTATTTTGGCTGCCTGTGTGTTGCGTGACCCGTCATCTTTCCCCAGGGGTCACAGGCAGTCTTGATAGAGCACTAGGGTACGAATTCCATCTGGTATCCTACCCCTTTGACCGCCAATTGCCCAGGACCATAGTTTACTGCAACTCCCATACGCACAACAACATCAGTGCCATGGCTGGGAGGCGACCAAGCGGTAAGGGAGGCAAAGGTGGCCGACCCTCAAAAGGTGGGCATGGTTGGCGCGGTAGGGGACGTGGCCGGGATTTGCAGGGTGCCCCTATGCCACCATGTGTGGAGGAACAATCAGGGACACCCATGCCCCCCCCATGGTTGAGGGAAACATGGCTTAACACTTCCAAGCTCAGCCCCTGTTGGACCAGCCCATTGTGGCACCTGATCTGGCACAGGATGACTCCCTGGCTGACTTCCAGGTCAGCAAGTCTAGGCCACATGTGGCGGTGCAAGTTGTTGTCACCAATCCACGTGGATCTGGGGCAGCTATGTCATCTGTTGCCCTAAGTATGCAGGGTGGGGAGGCTGCAGGGGCAGCTGCAGCTCCATCCGCCCCAGCTCTGACTCTCCCAGCCAGGACAGTGTTAGTCCTGTTCCATCACACTAACGTTCCCCCTGACAACATCACACTCCAGCCAATGCCTGCACCAAGTCCCATGGTCAGTGTGCATTCGCACACTCCTACTACCCAGTCCACCGGTGCTCCTGCCCCTAGTGACCAGAGCGGCGTAAGCCACTCACGATCCCCACCACCTTCGAAAAGAAGGAAGAAGAGTGCTCGTCCACTACAGGCTGATACCGAAGTCACGGCTACACAGTCCGGCACGTCAAGGAAGCCTAACTTCAATGAGGCCGAACGTGATGCACTTGTGGAGTATATGTCGACACATGACCGCGAAATGTTGATTACTGCAGGGTTCAAGACCACACCTGGTCAACGTCAAGCACACTGGCAGACCGTCACAAACATCATAAGTGCCCTTGGATTTGTGAGGTGCGCAGCTGGTGATTGCTACAAGCGGTGGAATGACCTGAAACGCAGGGCAAAGAAAAAGCTGGCCTCAAATCATGCCGCTACTCTGGTGACTGGCGGTGGGTCTCCACTAGAGGACAACAAACTCACTATACATGAGTATGTTGCTGGGACCTACGTCACAGAGGAACAGATCCAAGGTGTGGGAGAACTGCCAGATCACGAGGCATTGTCCGGTGAGTGCACATGCATGTGTGTGTGATCCATGTGTATGTTGTGTGTGTGACGGGTTCTGATTGAGTGCCAGGTGAGGGTGTGCGTGCCTGAGTGGTTTGGGTCACCCATGTGCTTCATCCGAAACATTCTGCGGCCTTGGATTTGGGTATTACAGTATCCCTTCTGCCCACAGTAGACATTTTGTGCAACATTACGGCAGTTGCCCTTGAAGTGGCATCTTGCAACAACATTGTTCCGTATTTTTCAGTGTTCATCAGGCTGATTGTTTCAATTCTCCCACTTTCACTACGCATTTCTCAGCCCTATTGTCACATATGTGACATGCTTCTGTCATTCATTACACACCACATTGGCCCACATGTGTTACCTTGTTAGGTGAATGAGTACAGCATTCATGCTGATTGAGAATTGGCCTGATGACATTGATTTTTGGGGCCAGTTTGTATGTGGTGCATGATAGTTGTTTCATGGGAGGTTTAAGTGAAGAACCATTGATGTGTACCTCTGCCTGCGATCAGTGTATTCTTGTACGCTGCATGTGTTGCAGTGAGTGGCACATGTGTAATATTGTCACACTATGTAGCATTTTTCATCTCATCATGTCCATCTCACATGGATGGGTGACAGTACTCATTCACTGACATATGGCAGTACTTGTCATATGTACCATGCCTATGGTACATGCCATCTGTGTGATGGCATGTGTCATGTATGTGGATTGGACATGCCACTCACAGGCCAATGTGTGATGGCACTGCTACCCAGCATGCAGCTAATGTGTTGCTCTTCCATCTTGGTGTCATCAGTGTCTGCCATTTGCCTCCCCTTCCAACTCAGTGACAGTGCATGCATGGGAGGGTTATAGTCATGTGGAATATGTGTCAATCATGTACTGGTTCTGTAGCTTGTCAGGCCTATTTGTGTGCCATGGTGCTTATGCCTGTTTCCATTGTTTGTCTTTCATGTTTTCGCAGGGGATGACGCACTTGATGCTGTTGAGGTTGAGGAGATGGTGCAGACCCAGGAGGGATCTCAGGCACAACCGGGCACCAGTGGGGGACGTGGTGTGGTGGTGGGTGAGAACTAAATCTTGCTGCGACCATTCTCTCCAGGGGTGTCTCTGGGTGCACCTCCCAAGACCTCTATTCAGGTGCTGATTCGGATGATGAGACCTATGTGGCGTCGCAGGTAAGTCGTTCTGGCAGGGATTCTGTTCTGTCCAACCCACCTGCACCAGGGGTAGAACCCTCTATGAGGATGTCAGTGTTGGTAGGTCCGCCTTTGGTGGTTACGGATGCAGGGTCACACTCCGCAACATCTGATCCTGTTCCTGGCCAAGCAGATCAGAGGGAGAATGCAGTCCTGCAGCCTCTGTCAGTGCCGGCAGAGCAAGGCGGAGTTCGCCTTGCCCCAAACAGGTGTGGTGCCCGCCGACGCGGTGGCCGTACGCCACCAGGCAATACCGCATGGGAGCAATCCATATACAATATGGCAAACTAACAGGCAGCATCAGCTGAGATGATGGCTCAAGCAATGGAGAGGGTGGCCACTTCCATTGTACCCCCTGAAAGGCAGATGGAGCAACTACAGCAGGCAACAGACTCCATTTGCCAATCACAGACGGAGGACATGTTGGCGTCCAACAGAGACAGACGGGCGGGATTGGAGACTCTACGCCAATCGATATCAATAGTGTCCCAGGGCCACAGGGAAGCCCTGAGGGTAGAACTCCATCACCTCAGGGAGACTCTTGTTGACCTTGAGGTTTCCACTAACTTGAGGACAGAACAGCAGCTGGAGCGGCTCACACGTTCGCTCTCAGCTGAGATGCAGGCAACTCGGGAGGAGATCAGGGCATCATGTCAGGTGGTGCATGGGGATCTCCGCACTATAATCCTCCAGAACGAGACCTTCCACACCAGCATGCTTGCTGCCATGGAGGACCAGACCAGGGCTTTGCATGGGCTGCCTCTCATAGTGCCACCACCTCCTGATGCAGCAGCAGAGGGTGGGGAGAGCGACAGCAGCGATTTTCTCACAATAGCGTAGTCGTGCAGGCCATGAGCCCATGGAGGTGTTTTTTTTTTCCAACATCCACACAGGTGACTGTTGGTGTGCACCCTGTCCTCGGACCTCCTGGGTGGCCTCTCCCACCCCCCCTGGCTCCCACATGGCCAATTTGATTTTTGATTTTTTTTACAGTGTGTTGCCTTGTGTGGCTCCTGTGGGCATCCACTGTATTCCGGCTGGGCACATGCAGGCTTGTCCTGAGTTTGGGTTAGATGCTTGGGTTTGTGAGACAGACACCCCTCCTGCTTCCCGTTTCCATGGGCTTGCAAAAGGTGTGCCCAAGCGACAGTGACTTACACAGTGACGTTGGACTCCCATGAGCTGTGTGGGCAGTCTGTAGTCAATACTGTGTATACATTCCTAGTGGATATTGTTGTTGTATTGTACACTGCACGGTGTATTGATATGTGCTTGTGCATCCATGTCTTCCTCCTAATTTGCAGGTTCCTTCCTCATGTCTTCACAAGGCCATCTAATTTGCAGATGGAGTTCATGTTGTATGCAGTACACTGGCACATTTGCGTGGCAGCAACACTCTACAGTTGTAAGGGGTCGATATGCTGGCTTATTCAGGTTGTAAGACTACCACTACTTTCACTTAGTACTGTCATGTTTTAGCAATTTGGGGGGTGTGGGGTTTGGGTCTGTATGGGTGCATGCTTGAGAGTGTGTGTGCTGAGTTAGGGGGGTGGGGGTTTGAGTTCGTGCCTGATTGGAGATGTTGGCCCGAAGTGTGGTGGGAGCCATGGGGCTTAGTGTTTGGTTGGGGGTGAGGGGGCCATGGGGCATGGTGTTTGGTTGGGGGTGGGAGGCATGGGGCATTGTGTTTAGTTGGGGTGAGGGGGCCATGGGGCATAGTGTTTGGTTGGGGTTGAGGGGGCCATGGGGCTTAGTGTTTGGTTGGGGGTGAGGGGGGCATGGGGCATGGTGTTTGGTTGGGGGCGGGAGGCATGGGGCATTGTGTTTAGTTGGGGGTGAGGGGGCCATGGGGCATAGTGTTTGGTTGGGGGTGAGGGGGCCATGGGGCTTAGTGTTTGGTTGGGAGTGAGGGGGCCATGGGGCATGATGTTTGGTTGGGGGTGGGAGGCATGGGGCATTGTGTTTAGTTGGGGGTGAGGGGGCCATGGGGCATAGTGTTTGGTTGGGGGTGAGGGGGCCATGGGGCTTAGTGTTTGGTTGGGGGTGAGGGGGCCATGGGGCATGGTGTTTGGTTGGGGGTGGGAGGCATGGGGCATTGTGTTTAGTTGGGGGTGAGGGGGCCATGGGGCATAGTGTTTGGTTAGGAGTGAGGGGGCCATGGGGCATAGTGTTTGGTTGGGGGTGGGAGCCATGGGGCATTGTTTTGCACTCCAAGAGTGAACCCAATAATAAAGCTGAAACAGGCACAGTTAGGAGATGTACATCCTTTGCTTTATGAGGAAACCTGACCCAACGAAGGCCATACTCCTCTTGGTCAACCCGAACAGCAAACTATAGCAGCGAAAAAGAACTGAATGTCTAATCAAGGGTCAATAAAATATATATGATTTGATTGAACAGACGATATACAATTACTAAATTGAAATGATTCATGACAATGGATAATGTGTAGTACTACATGTACGTTTGAAATGCAAATGAAATTCGTTACCCCTCAACAACATATTCTTTTTCCATGTGTTTAATACAAATTGTGGGTTGAAGGAGCCTCCTGCCACGCCCCACCTAACGCCCCACCCACATTTACTTTTCGGGCCACTATAGCCCTCATGTAAGATACTTTCAGCCCTCTCTCAAAATCAGTTGTGCAGCCCTGGCATAGATGTATGTCTTTTAATGACACAGAATTGGTGTTGTTTCGGTAGGGTTGCACACAATGTAACACTTCCAGGTGAACAATTTCAGGATGGTATGGTAGTGACAGTTGACTGTCCCTTGAGTCATCATCATTGATTGTCAGATGGTATGTGCCAGGGCTGTGTGCACTCCACAGGGGTGTGATTTTAGGTGAAGTAATTAGCCACCAGTTGCGTACATGCTGCCTCACCCCGTGCCCTTTCCCCTCCCATGTGCAGCTGGCATGCAAGTGGTTGGGGATGTGGGGGCACCACCATGTCCACGGGCAGGCCCTGGCGTGTTGCAATGTTGTGCAGGACACATGCTGCCACTATGATCCTGCACACTACTGGGGGAGCGTATAACAGCTGCCTGCCAGAACCGTCAAGGGAGCAAAAGCGTGACTTGAGCACTCTGAATGTGCGCTCCACTATGCCCCGGGTTGCAATGTGGGCTGTGTTGTATTTTACCTCGGGTGGTGTGGTGGGGTTCCGAATTAGCGTCATCATGTGGGTGCTCAGAGTGTAGGCACTGTCCCCTGGGGAGGTGGTGATGGGTATCATTAGTGGGGTTGTGACATTACTCAGTATCTGACATGCATGCATGTGCAGTGGCATTTATACTCAACAAGCAGCCATGTGTCGACATGCTGCCCAGTTTCTAGGTCCCGGTTTAGGGTTGACATTCTGTAGATGAAACTGTCGTGGGTGGACCCTGGATAGTTGGCATATACTGAGGTGATGATTCCCTTGGCATCACATACTACGTGGACGTTGATGGAATGCCAGTGCTTGCGGTTTCTATAGATGTGCTCAGATGCCCTGGGGGGACGTAGAGCCACATGGGTGCAATCAATGGCACCTAGCATTTTGGGAAACTGTGTCACCTAGCACTTTGGGAAATTGTGTCACCCCGTAGAAATCCTGGACGGCAGCCTGCCTTTCTGCAGGTGTTCTGGGCAGGTATATGTGCCTGCGGACTGAGGGGCGTGCAGTGATGATGGCCAAGACCTGTTGTAGACAGCATGACTGTGTGGCCTGTGACACCCCCCCCACTATGGCACTTGTCCGCTGAAATGATCCAGTGGCCAAGAAGTGCAGTACATTAAGGACCTTCTCCAGGGGGCTGAGTGCTTGGGAGCACAGAGTGGGTGATGTGAGGTCATCCTCCCACTCACTGACAAGGTTGAGTATTATGTGAGGTGGAAACCTGTACCTCCAATACACCTGGTCATCCGGCATCCCAAAAAGGCTGGTTCTGGGTGTAAAAATTATGGCCGTGACTATCCTCCTCCTCCCCCTGCGGTATCCCATGGCCACTGCTCCTAGGAACAGTATATTCATCCTGGTGTCTGAGCTTGTTTGTTGTTTGCGCGCACTTTTATGCTGCACGGGTCGACGTACGCCTGCTTCCTGCTGGCGTACGTCTTTCCAGATTGGCGCGTCTTTTTTGGCGCATGCCTTCGCCCCGTTCGATTCCATTAATACGTGTTGTAGGCGAGCGTGTGTCCGTTCCACGCACTTGCCTCCTGTACTTCCCCGCCCACCCCAGTAATACACGTACCCCGCTCGCCCAGGCCCAATCGCGTGTAAAACTTCCTGCGAGCCCCTGAAATACACATACCCCGCTCGCCCAGGCCCAATCGCGTGTAAAACTTCCCGCGCGCCCCTGAAATACACGTGCCCCGCTCGCCCAGGCCCAATCGCGTGTGGAACTTCCCGCGCACCCCCGAAATACATGCACACACTATTTTTGACACAGCGGGTGTCCGTGTTTGTCGCGTAGCCCTTTGCGCGTCATTTGTCCTAGAGAGCCACAGTATGGGACATTCATCAGAGCTGTATATACGTGCTTTTTGTTAGCGCACATTTTTTTTAATGCGCAGGGACGCTACCGCCTGCCTTCGTGTGACGGACGTGTGTTGATGTACATAGTTGACTTTTGGTTTGTGTCATGGGATCGCCATTTCACTGCTGGGGGGTGGGGGTGCTGGGGGACATGAGTGGGGGCCTGCTGGCAGGTGCCCTTCACTGCTGGGGGGGTGGGGGTGCTGGGGGACATAAGTGGGGGCCTGCTGGCAGGTGACCTGCACTGCTGGGGGGTGGGGGTGCTGGGGGACATGAGTGGGGGCCTGCTGGCAGGTGCCCCTCAGTGCTGGGGTTGGGGGTGCTGGGGGACATGAGTGGGGGCCTGCTGGCAGGTGCCCATCAGTGCTGAGGGGTGGGGGTGCAAGGGGACATGAGTGGGACATGAGTGGGGGCCTGCTGGCAGGTGCCCTGCACTGCTGGGGGGGTGGGGGTGCAAGGGGACATGAGTGGGACATGAGTGGGGGCCTGCTGGCAGGTGCCCTGCACTGCTGTGGGGTGGGGGTGCAATGGGACATGAGTGGGACATGAGTGGGGGCCTGCTGGCAGGTGCCCTGCACTGCTGGGGGGTGGGGGTGCGGGGGGACATGAGTGGGGGCCTGCTGGCAGGTGCCCCTCAGTGCTGGGGGGTGGGGGTGCTGGGGGACATGAGTGGGGGCCTGCTGGCAGGTGCCCTGCACTGCTGGGGGGTGGGGGTGCAAGGGGACATGAATGGAACATGAATGGGGGCCTGCTGTCAGGTGCCCTGCACTGCTGGGGGGTGGGGGTGCAGGGGGACATGAGTGGGGGCCTGCTGGCAGGTGCCCCTCACTGCTGGGGGTGGGGGTGCTAGGGGACATGAGTGGGGGCCTGCTGGCAGGTGCCCTGCACTGCTGGGGGTGCTGGTGCTGGGGGACATGAGTGGGGGCCTGCTGGCAGGTGCCCCTCAGTGCTTGGGGGTAGGGCTGCTGGGGACATGAGTGGGGGCCTGCTGGCAGGTGCCCTGCACTGCTGGGGGGTGGGGTGCTTGGGGACATGACTGGGGGCCTGCTGGCAGGTGCCCTGCACTGCTGGGGGGTGGGGGTGCAAGGGGACATGAGTGGGACATGAGTGGGGGCCTGCTGGCAGGTGCCCTGCACTGCTGTGGGGTGGGGGTGCAATGGGACATGAGTGGGACATGAGTGGGGGCCTGCTGGGGACCTTTCATATGAGATAATTGTAACAAGTCTCCAAAAACAAGTATGTTTACTTCCAAACAAAATGTTGTAGTTAGTCAGTTTTCAAAACCTCTTGCATTTGCTAGAGAATGAAACCTAGCTTCAAGTTAGACACCATACTTGTTCTACAATCAAGGTATTTAATTCATGCTCCACTGGTACCATCAACAGGCGATGAAAAGTAGTACCTCTGACAATTAATGCTGCTAAACCTGCTGGAACAGTTAAGATACATGACAAAGAGGAATCTGTTACATTTTGGATAATAGCTCTTATTGCATGAATTAAATATTTACTTGTTCCTGCTTGTCCACTAATATACAAAAATACAAGTTTGTATTGCACACAAGAACATTCAAGCCTGTTATGCTGTAAAGCATGTAAGAACAGTTCTTTCATTTAAAAATAAATCTCTTTTTGCTTTACATTACACACTTTCTATTTCATCGACGGCAAGCTCAAAATTAGTTTCAATAATTCGATCACCAAGCACATTTTGACTTCCTGCTGCAGAATCCTGACTTCCCTCTTTTGCCAATTCAGCTGCCAAAAGTTCTTATTGATGTAGTTCTTTCTCCAGTAACTCCAAGTACTGCTAATTATTTGGATATATAATTAAGCTCTTTTTAGAAAAAAAAATTCTTCAAAAGTTTCAAAACTTTGAAGCGAATAACTCTGTGCACACCATGTGAAGAACAACTGCAAAAGACAAAAATAAAATCATTCCTCTTTCTCTGCAGTTTGGCAAGACAGTTGCATGTGGTTAATGAGACTTGTCTTCTCATGTTTCAGTAGACAATCAGTACATCCATATACTTTAAACCATCCTCTGTCACTGTTTTCTTCAATATTTCAATATGAGTAGTGTTGTGCTACTTCATGTAAACAAAAATCCTCCAACACTTCAGGTAAATTTGGATAATATGTATTAATCAAGTTGATTTCCAAATCTCTGTACTGTCAAGTACTGCTTCAGCTAACTGCTCAATTTCACTCAAACGCTTCAGTACCCGATGCCTAGTACTAGCTGGTCCAAGACTTAACCAAAGTACATTAATGCTGGACCATACAGAGGCAAATTAGTTAGCCGATCTGTAGCTTTGTGGCTACCACACTCTCTATGTGAAAGCATCTGCAGACCAAAGGTTAGAGCTTTCTGACTAAGACTTATAAATCTGCCCATAATTCAGCTGCATTATTCTTTTCAGCTTTTGTCATGTATGCAGTTACATAATGAGCAACAGCTGTTGTATCATCAGCAATAAACTGTGAATCAGTATTTGCATTCCATAGCTGAACAATGACAGGATTCTAAACATTAATAAATTGGCATTCCTCAATTCTTTTTAAATGATATGTATTTCTTGGTGACTTAACCGTAACATGGTATCAAACAGATGACACTGAACTATTTACTCGACCAACTGGTTTCACAGGCCTTGGAAAGCTAAATCTGTACTGAGTGTGGTATTTGTCTGTACTTTTGTATTTTCTCTGACAGTACTTTCCACATGAGTGCTTTTGAAATGTTTCCACATTGTTCCGTAGCTCAGCATTCACGTGCTGAGCAGGAATTGGACAACTAACATACATCCATCATTTTCCTTACCAAACTGAGGAGCACCTTCAATCCACAGCAGCATACGTATATGTGGAGCCCCACATGCCTGGTACTCTTTCTCCCCAAAGGATTGTTCCACAGTCCCTAATGGACCATTTTCTTTATTACATATAAAACAATAAAGCTAAAAAGCTACGCTGCCTGAGAGGAGCGGGCTGGAGCCCTCTCTACCACTTATCAGAGCCTTGCCAGCTGAATTACCCTGCGAACGTGGGTGAGTTACAGCGCCCTCAGCTCCCCCCAACTTGCATGGCATAATATCATTTGCTGCATCATATTTGCAACAGCTATGTCGATGCAGT
The DNA here is from genome assembly GCF_040938575.1 of Ambystoma mexicanum. Lineage (NCBI taxonomy): Eukaryota > Metazoa > Chordata > Amphibia > Caudata > Ambystomatidae > Ambystoma > Ambystoma mexicanum. The sequence goes on along the minus strand of NC_090930.1, from coordinate 1,242,671,510 downwards.
AGCTTTCCGAATGACCCGACCTTCACGGATGCTTCTGTAACCATCGGGATTCATCACAGCCATTCACGGCAACACAGTAATGGCCGCCATTGTTTTCGCACCCTGCAGCACCCAAGAGGCTGTGCCTTTGCCTAGTGCTGATTGGATGTGCGCATCCATTTCCTGCCCCCACCATCACCACCAGGCGGAAGCCGCTGGGCGGAAGTTCTGCGCCGAAGTGCTCGACCAAGGGCCTGTCTGTGCCCTCTTTCACATCACTGCCGCTGCGCTGCCTGAGAGGAGCGGGCTGGAGCCCCCTCTCCCACTTATCCGAGCCTTGCCAGCTGAATTACCCTGCGATCATGGGTGAGTTACGGCGCCCTCAGCTCTCCCCAACTTGCATGGCATAATATCATTTGCTGCATCATATTTGCAAAAGCTACGTCGATGCAGTAGCTTTCCGAATGACCCGACCTTCACGGATGCTTCTGTGATCATCAGGATTCATCACAGCCATTCACGGCAACGCGGTAATGGCCGCCATTGTTTTTGCACCCTGCAGCACCCGAGAGGCCTGTGCCTTTGCCTAGTGCTGATTGGATGTGCGCATCCATTTCCTGCCCCCACCGTCACCGCCAGGCGTAAGTCCTGCGCCGAAGGGCTCGACCAAGGGCCTGTCTGTGCCTGTCCGGGCGTGTCGCAGCATCTTCTCACAATTACTTTTTGGCAGAGCTTTGATTGTCTCACATGAGACGTACTCGCTAGTCAGCATTAACTTTGCACCGAGTCGATGAGTTTTCCATGGCACTAGCCGCCGCTTATAAGGCCCTGCCTAAATAATATACGTCGGTCAAACTTGCCTACTAGTCCGTTATTGAAGTGGAGATTTGTGATTATTGCACTCTATTGACCGGTTAGACTGAACACTATGTATCTGCCAGACATGCATCTTACAGGACAACAACTTTTACTTTATGTTGCATTACTGTCAAACAGTACTAGGCATACCCAGGTCTCATATGTCTTGTGCCTTGCCCTGATTGCCTAATTTGTGCAACTGCCTATGTACCTGCCTTGTGCCTGCCCTGATTGCCTAATTTGCGCAACTGCCTATGCACCTGCCTTGTGCCTGCCCTGATGCCTAACTTGCGCAACTGCCTATGCACCTGCCTTGTGCCTGCCCTGATTGCCTAATTTGCGTAACTGCCTATGTACCTGCCTTGTGCCTGCCCTGATTGCCTAATTTGCGCAACTGCCTATATACCTGCCTTGTGCCTGCCCTGATTGCCTAATTTGTGCAACTGCCTATGCACCTGCCTTGTGCCTGCCCTGATTGCCTAATTTGCGCAACTACCTATGTACCTGCCTTGTGCCTGCCCTGATTGCCTAATTTGCGCAACTGCCTATGCACCTGCCTTGTGCCTGCCCAGATTGCCTAATTTGTGCAACTGCCTATGCACCTGCCTTGTGCCTGCCCTGATTGCCTAATTTGCGCAACTGCCTATGTACCTGCCTTGTGCCTTGCCCTAATTGCCCCACTGCGCAACTGCCTATGTTCATGCCCTGTGCCTTGCCTTGATTGCCTTGTGCCTGCCCTGAACCTCGCCGCCCTCAGCCTCTTGACCCTTAGATCATGTATCTTCCTACTATCTACATCATCCTACTTAGGACAATACTAAACTTAATCAGCACTATCAACCCCATCATGGCACACACTCTGCACCTAGCAAACTTCGCGTTTCCCTCTGACAAATGTCCCAAACAGACGACCTGGAACACGGCGCCCTGTAGCCCCTTCCACAGAAACCTCAGATTACGCGCCAGACTCTTTAAAATCTACGATCCCCAAGCTAAACGACCTCACCACCCTGCAAACATCAGTGTTACCACCCAGCACTTCCGCCAGCTCATCAGTCTTATCTTTTGGTGATACTATCAACACCTACCCTTGCACGACTCTCACGAGAAATTCGAGGCTCAGCTCTCGGCTGCGCCTCGCACCCCAGTACCTACCCTTTGCAACCATCAACACAGCCACCCGCACGAGCTACCACACTATGCGATCTACTCTATCTATTGGCTCACAACTCCACCAACTACCGCACAGGCTCACCAAGCAACGTCATCTGCTGCTATCCAACCTAGTCTACCTTGTGCCCTAACGATTAGGAACCAAAGATTAGCCTCTAGATGCCCACATTGGTCATATCACACTAACAGCCTTGTAACAGACAATATCTGAAACGCCAGCTCTAACAAATCACATCCTCCTTCGACACCTATCTATAATATCCAACCAGACAACGTTACCACTGCCTCCAAACTTAAAGGTGCTCTCATCAACGCACGATCTGTCCCAGCACATGCACTTGACATAGCTGATCTCATTGTCACAGAAAACCTGGACTTGCTTGCAGTCACGGAAACTTGGCTGCACGCGGCCTCTGGTCCCTCCCTGACTCTGGCCATTCCAGACAACTATTCCATAATCAGGTGTGACAGGGATACCAACCAAACTAAGGGTGGCGGTCTAGCCATCAATTTTAAGAGCTCGCTCAACATCAGAATTGCTAATAGCCTTCAGCTACACTCAGCAGAATCACTATCTCTCAAATTGCCTATTTCTCCCAATCATACAGCCACAGTCCACCTCATATATAGGCCTCATGGCCCCACCTCTTCTTTTGTAGAAGACATCTCATCTATCCTAGCATCTAGCTCAAAGCCTAGCTCCCAAATTATTATCCTGGGTGACATTAACTTGGGATACCTGGACAAGAATGATGCCAAAGCCACCGATTTAGCAACTGTCCTGACCGACTTCGGCCTCACACAACATATCAAGGAGTCCACCCACATTAAGTGTCGTACTCTCGACTGGGTTTCCGACATGAATTGTGCCCTCAACGATATCTCTGTATCCCCTTGCACCTGGTCTGACCACCATATAATTTCATTCTCTATTAAAACCAGCCCTCCTGAGGGCACACCTAACCTCGCCCCTCCCACGCACAAACGGAACAAAAAAGACATCACTGCTGAGAAACTTCTACCACTCATCCTCCCTTTACTAAACGCGGCTTCTGAGTCTTGCTCTGACCCCACAGCGTTAGTAGACACCTATAACCGTGTTATGCTAAAAGCCCTCTATACTATCGCCCCTATCAAATTGCGTAAACAAAAACCGTGGACCCACCTGAATTCTTGGTTCACACCGCAACTACGTGACCTACGCAAAGAAAAAAGAAAAGCCAATGCTATATGGAAAAGTGCACCCTCCCTAGCCAACAAAAATAACCTTACGTCAGCCACCCTTGCCTACAAAGAAGCTATCCTCTATGCAAAAAAGGTTGCATACAATAAAAGGATCACCCAAGCCCACTCCAACACCAAGGAATTATTTAAGATACTTAAGGAACTTGAGTCTCCAATTGCTCCTCTCGACACGTGTACCCCGGACACCGAATGGTGCACAAATATCCAAAAAGCTTTGCTTGACAAAATTGCCATGCTCCAAGCTAAAATCAATGCAAAAAAAAACTACCTTTTAGACTCAACCAGCGCCACCTTGAACTACAAAATCCAGGCGCCTAAACACGACCTTAAACCACTCAGCTTCTCACCCCTTTCTATCAAGGAAGTAGAAAACATCATAACTAAGCTCAAGCCCTCCAACTGCCAAGGTGATGCCTGCCCTGCCGCCATCATTAAGGAGGCCGCACCCAATCTCGCCCCATTTATTACCGCTCTCATAAATGTATCTTTTGAATCAGGCACTGTGCCCGACAACCTCAAGGATGCGTGGGTCATACCTTTAATTAAAAAACCTAATTTGGACCCCAGCAATCCTTCCAATTATAGGCCCATCACCACCGTGCCTTATCTGCTCAAAATCCTTGATCGCGCAGCCTATCTCCAAATCCAGGAGTATCTCGAATGCAACAATCTACTAGGGCTTAGACAATCTGGTTTCCGTCCCAGGCATGGCACTGAGACAGCGTTATTAGATCTAAAAACCCAAATCGAGGACTTGAAAGACAAGGGCAAACTGGTGCTCCTGCTCCTCCTTGATCTTTCAGCAGCCTTTGATTTGGTCGACCGCCAAATCCTCTGTCACCATCTCAAAATTGGCGCCCACTTCTCGGACGGAGCTACATCCTGGATCAGGTCATTCCTTGCTAACAGAACCATGAGGGTTTTCTCTCCACTAGCAGCAGCCGATACATCCCACGTCCTGTGTGGAGTCCCTCAAGGATCCAGTGTATCTCCCACACTATATAACGTGTTTACTAAACCACTCTTTGATATCCTCGACTATCTGGGTGTCTCATACTCTAATTATGCAGATGACACCCAGATACTCATCCCTATCACTGGTGATTACGTAACCGACTCAAAATCTCTTAATACAGTCTACACCGTCATCCAGGCCTAGATGGCTAATCATGGGCTCTGCCTTAACGACGAAAAAACGGAGTTAATCATCCTTGGCTCTCAAACCAAACTCATGAAACTCGACGCCAACTACAAGTCCTTCTCTATTGACGGGAATGATATCAAAGTTGCCAATGTCACCAAAACTCTGGGAATATACCTTAACTCCACTCTGTCCCTCACTCGACAAACTAATGCAGTTGTCTCTGCATCACCTTACACCTGCAAATTGATTACAGCCTGCAGGCCCCTTCTGACACCGGACAACTGCGTGATACTTGCTAGAACCCTCATCCTGTCTAAAATCGACTATTGTAATACCCTTCACCTTGGGACCAGCCAAAGAAACCTGGACAAACTCCAGATCACGCAAAACAACGCCATAAGGGCAGCACTCAACATACCTAGACGGAATCACATCTCCAATACTAGATGTAACATTCTTTGGTTACCTATCTCTCACCGCATATCACTCAAATCACTTGTGCTTACCCACAAGGCACAGAACAATGTAGCGCCTGCCTACCTAGCATCACGCTTCTTGCAACACACAGCCACTAGACCACTGAGATCCGCCCAGGCTCACACACTGGACATCTCCAGCTTCAAGTTACGTTCTGCTGGAGGGTCGAGTTTCCCTGTCCTTGCCGCCAAGCTTTGGAACTCCCTTCCCAATGCCCTAAGGAACATTCCGCACTGCCTCGCATTTAAAGCCAAAACTAAACTATGGTTACTGGAACAAGATACCTCAGCTTCCACCCCGGCATCCATCAGCTGCTAGTGCTGTTTTTTGCACGGCTGACTGCACTTTCTGTGATGCCTGTACTTATATTTGCTTAATGTGTGTAGGTTCACTACCCTGTCAATCCTGCTGTAATATAAATTGACCTTGATGTAAATATATCTTGTAACTTGCAACTGCATTCTGCTTGTACCCTCTCCTGTAACCGGTTACCTTTACTTTGATTTTACTATTACTGTTACTATTACCTGTAACTGTATACTGTTTTACCCCTTCTGTAACCTGTAACTTCCCCCAAACATGCTCCCGCAAGCCTCTGGGCAAGGCGTGCAATACAAATAAATAAAATACAAATACAATACAAATACAAAGAACCACAATACACTTACATGGTATATGGAACACAATTCATCTGGTGTCATGTGTTCCATATTTTCTTTCTCTGCATAACTTTCACAAATCCACTCATCAAGATCATCCTAATCATACTCAGTGCAACTTAAAGTCACAAACCAGGTTGGGGATTACAGGTTTTTTGATCATGCATCTAACCTCGAAGCGTCTTCTATACCAATATTCTTTAGTTCCTCTCATTGTAGCAAGAATATTTGTAAGTTTACCCTCTAAAACTTAATTTTTTTCTTTCACCTGTTGCAGCATCTCACATGCAGAAAGATGTTGAAATCTAGTTCCAGTCTGAAGTGTGTGAGCAACAGCATACCATTATGTTAAAAATTCACTTTCATACAGTATGTGAAAAATATATTCAATAATGGTGAGGAATCAGGAATCTTCAGAATACATTCTCGTACAATGATAGTCTGAAGCAGAGATTTGCACCTTCTGATCATCCATTCTGCCTCCTGCACCAGTGCTTTCATTTGATTCAATTCTAAACAGTTGCCCATGACTTCATGTGAGTGTGTCAGATGAATATTGTAATGCTCAAACAAACTATTTGTTTCTACACAAGATAGACACTGAAACTGACCTTCACCGCTTTTGTTTTTTGACTCAACATCAAGCAGAGACACGCCTGGTTCAGTCAGACTCCCTTTGTATAAATCATTGTTCTCCAATAGAAAAGCCAATGCGTTGTTCACTTTTCCAATGTCTATAAGATGTTGCCAAATGCTCTTATCTTTAATGGCAATACCATTTACTAAAAAACACAAAGATTCTTCAATGTCACGCTTCACTCCTAGAGTGTTCACATTTTCTTCCAAATTGAGAGGTAAATACACAGCTTTGCCTCCCACACCTTGCACTAATGATTTCTTAGGCAGATTTGACATCTTTGTTTGCAATCTAGCAATAACTTGGAAATGATTAACAGTTTGCAATGCAATCACTTCAACCATTTTCAATTTTTTATGCACAGAAGGGATATCAGGCACTACCATGTCATTCAAAACACTTCTTGGAGGACTACTTCTTTGATTATAAAACCCAACACAGTGTCTACAAACAAAAGGTGCCTCTCTTGTGTCAAATCGTTGTTCTACAAACAAATACAGAGAACATTCTATCCAAACATCTTCTACACTGTGTTAAATGTACACTAGTTGGAAGTGAGACTTATAAAAAGTGCGTTGACAAGATACACAAACAATGTCTGGTCATTCATTAGAAGACAGCTCAAAAATTACAATACTAATTTTATACTGTTGAAAAATCTGCAGAATGTAAACTTTCTATGGTTCCAGTCAAAGGGGTTCGATTTAAAACTGCAAGAGACATACTGTTTTGCACTCATACAATTTAACTGGAAATTATCTCATTTTAGTATGATGTTCAGCCAGCATCCGCCTTATGATGAAACTGACTCTTACATCTACTTTTATCAAGACAAGCTAGAGAGTGACCCAAAAGTCCTGTGATTTCACAAACTTCACAGTCATCTATTCTTTGTAGCATCTTGATATGTCTTTGAACATTATAATTTTTGTGAAAAACATTTCTTCAAGACTTTACAAGAAAACAAATCAATATTGCACAAACAATTGCACATTCATACCTCACAATGGTCCTTTGTATTTATTTTTGGCTCACCCATTTCTGTATTGTCACACTGTATGATTTCTTCTTCTTTTGGAAATTGTCACGTGTAAGTACATGAACTCTTTTTATATTTGTATGGAATGGTGTAGTCACCTTAAGTAATTTCTTAATTTTATTCAGTACAAAAATGAACAAGTTTCTTTTCACAACAACATCTTTTTTATTTATTACTTCAATCAAAAACCGACAATACCATTGTTCGGTAAAGTCACCCATTTATGTGATATTGTGTTTGTTTCTTACTCATGTGCTCTCACTATACGTTGAAATCCATGATGCATGTATACCTTAACCATTCTGCTCTGGCGTCCGATCCATCGAATACTCAAACAGAAAAAGAAATGGTTGCGTCGACTACAGATGTAAGATTTTATTAGCATTCTAAGCTCTCTGCAAACACGCAGCTGACGGCCTTAGCCACAAACTCAGATAACCAGAGGGCCATACAACAGCAACCAAGTGGCAAACAGTTGCAAACCAGGTTCATTGATTATGGCAGTGGCCACTGCAGATCATGATGTGAAGGTCCCGACTCTTATAGCTGAGCTGGCAAATGATCTGCAGTTCGCTAACAAGCCATGTAAATCGCTGGCACAGAATCCTCTGATTTTGGAATCTGTATCACATACAATCATGGCGCAAATACAAATACCTAATTCAAATCTGTGCATAGATGTGCCAGGCTTGCAAATATGTTTACTTTTCTGCCCTGCCTACAGCGGTGGTCCCCAGTCTATGTGATACCACTATAGATAGATCTCCCCCTCACTCCCTAGTCAACCGAGAAACTAAGATCATTGTAATGCCAGAAACACAATTTACTAATCTTACACCACTGGCTACTGCTCAAAACCTCCATGATCTTTCCCAAGCACCGATTCTAGGTAGAAACTCTTCTAACTCTAATGATTCATCCACTACTGCATCAGTTTCCTTTACTAACTCTGCACCTGACAGAATGGATTTACTCAAACAAGAATCACCAGCTTTGCTCGAAGTAACACTTGGTGCCATGAACACTGCCCTGATGTTGCTTGCCAAACTTAATGAAGTGCTAGATAATAAAGTAGGATCTCAATTCAATGTGTTATATGAGGTTAAACAATCTTTTGCGGAGCATTTGACTCAAAACCAGATTAGTACTGCTCAAATCCATCAGGAGCAAGACACAGGTGGGTGAGCCACTCAAATTGCCCCCCGCCCCCTCTGTAAAACCCCTTCTAACACTTCCATCTTGATTATACCTTGTATATGTTTAGATCAAACTAAACAACTTACTCAGGAAGACATGAGGTGTCTGTAGCGTCGCAAAATGAAGATATGAACGTTCTACCAATTGAGGGTCCTATCTTTGAAATATTTGAAGAAAAAGCCATAGGAAATTCATACCGAATAAAAAAAAATCCATGAATCTAAAAATGCCATCTAAAGGAGTAAAATGTTGTTCTTAAAAATGTATTTGAACCCTTACAACCTCAGATAAAATTAAATGTTATTCCAAACCTGGGGCAAAGAGAAAATGAAAGAGGAACCCTAATACTCAAATGAAATTAGATTGAACAACTTTGTTTCTCCTGCTGAAGTTGAGATAGTAGACCAAATTATTGAAATACAGGACCCTCCTACTGATGCAGTTAGAAACCCTGAAACACATTAAACTTTAGGTGATTTAATTCAAGCAGTTGAAATGCTTTCGGAACGACAACCTACAGTACAGAAAGCACGGATAGCTATCATAGGATTAAGGAAGATACATTTGTGATGCCTTTGAATAGTTTGGATAACATTGTGAACTCCCTTAATTCCTGGCGCTCAGGCAAACCTTTGTTAACTTAAGAACAAAGAAGAACTGCCTTAGCAGGAACGATTGCTGCCCTACCATATCAATAAGACCCTGAAATGTTTAAGTTAAATCCATTGCCATATAAGGATGTCCCTGCAACTTCTCAATCACTTATAGATGCTGATATGAAATTGGTTGGCCCTCCATTAAAGAGAACATCTAGCATCACCTTACGTCACCCAAATAAAAACGTAATGATAGATTCTAACCCAAAAATATTGCTATAGCCTATTGCTACAATGTAACCCCACCCCAGCTCCACAATATGTATTAAATATACACAGCATACTAAATCTACTTAATGACATTGATGCCTTAGAGGATATTCTGTCATGCAACATAACACAAGGAGAATGTATCCAAGATTACAATCCCAGCATGGTTAGGTTACAGATTCAGTCCAGAGTAATCCATAATTCTTTATGGCAAGCCATATCACAACTATACCAACAAGGCTTTTCCTTGATTCAAGATCATACACAACATGAGACAACAGTAAACCAAAAAAAAATGATCTTCTTCACCTATTTTATGGTGATGAGATACATTTTCAGATGCCAAGTGAAGAAGGCAAACATGCTAGAACAATAGCAGAATGTCCTGAAGGTCCATTGATAGAAAAAACATCAAGTCATTCTTAATCCTCCCAAAACCTGGGAAAATGTCACTATTGTCAGAAACCAGGTAAATGACCTGACCACACAGAAACATATCAATTCAATCCACAAAATGGGCGACAGTTCAAGCATCTGTTGTTTAATAAAAGGTATACCCTTAGAAATTATGATTTTATTGCATTACAAGAAACTTGGTATGTCAATTCTCCTGTCTGGGATTGCTATGCTTTTGTGCTCTGACCAACTACAGAAGACCAGAAGGGCTGCCCAAAGTCTGGTCTCTTTGTAGGTGCCATAATAGCTTTGGGTTTTGTCCTAGACGCTTGACACATCTCAGAGTGCCTCTGAGTGCCTGTTTGCAGACAAATGGCCTGGAGACGCTGCTCTGCTTTCCCGTTACTAACATTGAAGACCTGCTAAAGAACAGTGTTTTCCTGCATGCACACGCCTGTAACTATGCCCCTACCGGCACTCCTCATTGGGCATGGGCCACGTGCGTCTGCAAGCGTGTGCATCCCAGAGTACCTCTGAGTGCCTGTTTGCTGTTTTCTGGGTCGGTGGGGAGAGGGTATACAGTAGCTGTTTATTCTGCTTATTGGAAATGCATAGGTAAATGGTAACACAATTGTGGTCTCTTTGCATTTCTTTTCTAATTGAGCCATTATTTATGCAGTAAAATTGAAACCTAATATGAGACGCAGAAAAGAAAAATCAGTGGTGGTTGCCCACCAGCACAACATACTGATGGCTCCTCTACTATTCACTCACAAAAGAAACACTATGGCGAGAGCTTTGGTGCTTCCTCTGCCATTTTTCACCTCCTTCCCCTCCCAAGATGGCGGAGGTTCTGACTGACCATCAAGAGGGGAGCTCTCACAGCTATTACTGGATTCTGTTGGGTATTTTGTGGATATTTGGGGCTTTGCGGTATTTTCTTACCGCCAAAATACCTTTAGCAATAATCACTCTCTGTATTCATATTGGATCACACATAACAATAATACATTGCATTATTTCAGAATTCAGACCTATTTAGATAATGTGCGCGATAATTTGCGTGGTTGGTTGGTATAGTGGTTGGTTTATTTGTGGCCCCAATATCCAACATCCCTTGTTTTTTATCTAGATTGTTCTTGATCACTAGAGAGACCTCAGGCCTACATTTTAGGGATACCACATTTTCAGTGTTAGTGTTGTGTGCCACCATGGGCTATTGTGGTATTTTTGTGGTAATTTCCACTACCTTATATACGGTATGGAACTATGTCCAGAGAGTCTCTCTTCCCGTTGGCTCATGTACCTCCAACAAGCTATGCTACAAACAGTCACTCACAACTGTCCATACTGAATATAATCATGCACACATCTGTTTTAAAATGACAATTGCACTGTTTAAAAATCTACCCACGTTTAAACCTTTTCCCATGCAAAATGAAAGGGAGAAATAATACACACTAGCTATCTGTTTTCAGATATTTTTGTATTATAGAAATTTCCTTTAAACACAGTTTAACCTTTTTTTACAGAAATAAATGAAATGGTACAACATTATTTGTGATAAAATGAACAGAGAGCTGCGAGAATATATTCAATTGGTAACATTAAATATGCTGATAAGGGACTGGGACTCCCTCGAATACACTGACTGAACAGTTTCGCACACTTTCGCACAGCTCCCACACACTTCTGTAATTACCTTATCTGTTCAGCATGAGTTTTCTCCGGCTATTCTCTTTCTGAATTTGGTTCCCTTGAAGATTAACCCCAGTGAAAACAAGCGTCTGCCGTTCTCAAACCGGGGTTATTGTCTGGAATTCTCAGCTTTTGCAGCAGGAATCCTCAGCCAGGATACAGGTCCTTCTCCCAGCTCTGCAAGATCCCGATTGATCTCCCCCTCTCCTCAAGCTTCCCCAGCAAAACTCTAATCACAGCCTCTAGCATGATACTTGCTATGACGCTGCTCCAATCAGAATCAATCATGTCATCTCCTCCCTCACTACACAATGGCTCATTTCTACAGTAAAAATTGTAACAAACTGATTTCCTGTTCCTTCGAGCTCTTTGCTTCCTGTAGTTATGTGGACAGAGCAGCAGAGAAAAAAAATGAATGTGCGTTTGAAAGTTCACTTTCAGAGTAGGCCTAATTCTGCAGTGGAGACACATTTTTATTAGTGGGTTATGTTAAATGAAGTTTTATTAGTCAGGTTAGTTATTAATAAGGTTAGTTATTAATTTTCAAATGTGTCTCTTGCAACATAGGCATTTCAGGTGAAAAATAGTGTGCATTTTGAATGTGCACATGTGTGCTTTTAACTGTAAAAAATAGATTTGCATCTTATATGTAAAAATCGTTTTTGACTGAATAGCCTGTCTTTACTTATATGTCCATGTTACTCTGGCAACACATATAGCAATGCACCACACCCATGTGGTGGTGCTGCATCAAAAAAAAAATGCTACCTGTGCAGTAGTGCTGTACTCTGTGCTGTAACACGCCAAATATCCTTACTATTCTTTTGTTACTCCACCTCTGCCAGATCAACAACCTGTAAAGGATGTTCCTGAACAGGTCCTAGCCTCAAATAACTTGGCAGATCTGTCCTTTTTGGACACTCCACCCATTGCTGGAGTGGACAACATTTCACTCTTAGTCCAGTCTCAATACCATATGAGAAAGGGATAGGGTTTAAATGCATCCGTCTCCTTGGCTCAGGTACCAGTAATAGCCCCGCAGGAAGGGGCTAATTCAATAGGTTTGGGGGGGGGGCGTTGCAAGACCTTATCTTATATGAACTTCGGCGCACACAAAGTGCCTGCGGGCAATTACCATTTAATTGATTAATCTAAATGCTGTAATTAGTGAGACTCTATGCAATAGTACCACCCCCAATGCTCCTGACAAAATATATCCAAATACGCTAGCAAGCCATTTAGTAGACACAGCAGGGAAGCCAGGTGAGGGCTCCACAGCTAAATATAATTTAAATTTGACATTAGAAATTGGAGGGCGAGTTCAAGCGGACCTTGAGCCTTTAGCACCCATATCTATGGCTATTGAGAAAGACAATTCTAGTAAAAAGGGTTGGAAAAGAAATAAGGCCAGAGAAAAGAACAAAACCCAAAAATTGGATTCCGCTAAGGAATGAATAAACCACCCAGAAATTCTTGGAGAAATATGGTAAGGGAAGAGATTGCAGACACGTTAGAAGTAGTGAACCCTGAGTGCTCCTCAGAAAATGAGGCTGAGGTCTGTATTGAAATTATAACTAGTGGCTTCACACATATGGGGGAGAGCAGGGGGATATATCCACAGGCTGATATGATACCCCAGGGCCACAAAGTAGATGCCTTGGAGTCCCTCACTGTTGCTATGAAACATAAAGGGGAAAAAGGAAAAAAAGTGGGAAAAGGAATCTACAATTTGTTTACAATAAAAAAGGGCAAGGGGGAGGTAGTGGAGGAGACCCAAGAGCGGGTAGAGACAGAGCTTCAGAGTGACCTTGGAACTGACTGTGAAACTACACCAGGAAGACAACATTGGGATAGTGGGCTGGGGGAGGGACAAGTCTGCACTAAATTAATGATGTAAACAATGGTAAACACTACACTAAAGAATTTGATGGATCAATGGGTAGGAACAGGACCACCTATACTCTAAGAGATACTTGGAGGAAAATTGGCCTTCCCAAAGGAGGTAGTCGTGGCACATTCGAATTGGGAAATATTGAACTAAGGTCAAGAACCTAAAACCACTACAGGGGAACAAAAAAAATGGGGTTTTCAGAGGCTTTTCAAAACTATGCGCCTCACCTGAATTAAGCCAATATACTATAATTTACCTCCAGGAAACATGGCTGTCCACTGCCACGAGATTAGGTGGTTATGACGTTTGAAAAGAATGAGCTATTAAGGGGGTGAGAAAAGTCTGGCAGGTGAGCTGTTTATCTCCATCAGAAATGAGTGTGATATTGACGTGATTAGCCATTTACACAAGTCAAAAGTTGTGTTAGCTGCATTGCTGGAGCTGAAACTAAGATTACTGTGTCAGTGTATAATGTTCATTAATATATACTGGAACTCTATATCTAATGAAGAACTTATCAAACAAATCAATTTCCCCTCCATGTAAATGCTGTTCAAGAGTCGAGCTGGGTAAACTAATATGAATAACTCTACTGTGTATCCACATATCCTCATGATACAGTTCCTAAAACATGATATTCTGAAACGAAACTGATTTTGATATGGAAGATAGTTTATTATTGATACAAAAACTTAGAAGGTCCAGAGCCCCTGGGCCCGATGGTCTAATACAATGTTGAAGGCTCATCCAGGAGCATGGATAGAAATCCTATGTGATATCTTTAACACAATTCCCAACACACAGAGTCTACCACCAACTTGGAAACAATCCATTGTCATTCCCATCTTTAAAAAAGGAGACCTAGAGCTGCCACAAAATCATCGACCTATAGTCTTGTTAGACATGCCACGGGAAGTCTTTTCTAGGCTGGTGTTAAGAGATTTGATCAAATGAATAAACTGCAATAACCTGGCTCATACCTTTCAAACAGGGTTTATACCTGGTCTAGACACAGCAATACATCTGGTTGCCCTTTCTCTGATTAAACGTCAAAGTGTCAGGTTTATTGCTAGTTTATCCATGATTCATCAAAACTGGAGCTACTTGAACCCTGTTCGCCTTCCTCCTCACCTGATTCTCCGGATGTGGGTTCTCGTCTTCGCCCCTTTCTTCTGGAGGTCTTCTTTTTTGAGAAGAAAAAAGGCCTTCTGCAGTAGGAAGCCACCCTGTCTCCCTGATGGCACAGGGATGCAAGGGACCTCCTGCCGAAGAAGCCGAAAGAGAGGAAAAAAGCACAAGCTCAAAAAAACCTCTCTGGTTGAATCCTTAGTCGGAAGGCAGGCTTTCGGTGACCAGTGAGCGATTAATGCACTTGCAGAATGATACGATGCGGAGGATGTCTCTTCCAACACACGGAGATGGATGTGAAGCTTACACCTGCAGGCTCCGGAAGGTTCAGATTGAGAATGTGACCACAGAGGACCCACAACGTCGGAATACTCCAGGCGGTAAGCAACACTCAGAGCGAGGCCACCGAAAAGAGAGCAGCAGAGGAAGGAGAAAGGGAAGCGGCCAAGGGAAGGCAAGCAAAGAAGGAAAGGGGAGATACCAGGAGAAACCCACGTGAGGAACTGCCAGGAAGGAGCGAGGGGAGAGGGCGGCAAGGAAGCCAAGAGAAGAGCAGCGCAGATGCCGCCAAAAACAATGAAAGAGCGGTACGCCTCAACCAGTGGCTTAGGAGAGAGAAAGAAAGAGAAAGCTAGCAAAAGCAGCTAAGAAGGGACCAGGCTGAGACCGGTCAGTGGCAAGGGAAAAACAAAAACAGGCATGGAGCGAGGCTCAAAGCAGTTTCGGAGTGTACAGCAAACGAAAGTTGCAACGCGCTGAACAAAACAAAAAGGAGGGGCTAAATACGGAAACAGGGAAGGAACGAAAGAAAAATTAGAATGCAGATACAGGAAGTGGAAGTACCGGAATGGGACATTCTAATGGCGACAAAGTCGCCATCGGTCTCTGAGGCGCCAGGGAATGTTCCTCAAGAATGACGGTATGACACAAAGCCATCAGACAAACCAGCCACTATATATGGCTCACATGATACAAATGTATCACATGATACCCAAATTAGGATTCATCAGCAGCATTCCAATATAACACTTTTCAAATGTAAAACTACACTCAAACACTTCCACAAATGTGACATAAATGGAGTTACGAACATGTCCTTCCTTCTTTTTCCATAGATATGCCTTGGCAAATCCCATAGTTGGTGCATATCTCTCACTTCAAATATGCATCGTTTATCATGAACACTTAGGATGCAAAACAAATGTTCTACACAATTTGCTCAGTTTCATTCAGGCCTAGCGTCTTGAAAATGTACCATGTAAAACACAAATATATACAAAACTGAGAAACTCAATAGCCACACATTCAAAATATAATGTCCTCATCTTATTAACACTATATGCAAACCTTCACACACAACTTCTCCAATCATATGAGGCTAATATACAAAATCTACATCAGCCTACTGAACAAAAGACATTCCTTCACCAGAAATTTGAAAGAATAGTACATGCTCTTCTCCATCTACATTAATTGATCACTACAAACTAAAGGTGCAAAGTGGGCATCGTAGGCCCAAACACAATAAACATGGCATGAATTAGCATAATGTCTTATTACACATTCATAAAGGTGTTGCAAGATAATCTGTTACACATATTTGCTTCCATGTACCAACAGAACATTCATCCATCTCTAGTGCGTCCTCAAATAATAAGTAATTAATAATAGAACAGAGCTGCAAGAAAAGGGAGAATATACTGCTGCTCACATAACTAGGCCTTGCAACAACATTGCTTCTCCCATCACCTATTTAATCAGTCCTCCTTAGCCATCCTCATAAAAAACATGCAAAATTAACCACCTCACCTAGATACATCTATTTCAGCATAATACGCCAATGGCCTGACCCCCTATCCTGCCTTTCACCTACAAACAACTATTGCTGCTACTCAACAAAAAATATCAGCATGTATGTCCTCCCCCCAATGCCCATCCCCACTCTCGCTAGTGTTTTAATAGCCAAGTGCCCTGGGCAGCCCCACAAAGCTACCCTAGAGAACCTCACGCTCTCTTTGCTCTAGTTCTCAATTTCGTCTTGTAGTTCCAGCACCTCCCTGTGCCCAATCACGCTTTCGCACACTTACTCACCTTGGCCCCCTGCAATGGAATGTTCTTCCTCTTTCTCTATGTTCTACGCTCTATCACAACCTGTTCCTTATTCCCCAAATTGATGAAACGTCATCTGATCCAGCAGGGCTGATCTCAGGATCCCAATGTCAAGTTTCACTTTTTACTAGTGTACCATTTTTTATATTGTTGCTATGTTGAGCACTTTGGATTAAGGCGCGATATAAATACCAAATAAATACAAATACAAAAATATTGTAGATTCTTTGTTTTTTTTGACCCACAATACTTTTTTATCCCCGTACAGGGACTAGAATGCTTTTTACATTTGTTTTTAAAAATGTCACAATGACCGGTGCTTCAAGAGCAAACATTGAGAAATAGATGGCAAACACCCATGTGGTTGCTGGGAGCCTGTCACCCATTTGTATCAGGATCATACAAGGGAGCTTGCCAGTTCCTCATTTGCACTGGTGCACAGCCTTGTGGAAATGCACCATTAACCTTCCAGAGTTTTGAAAAATCAAGTATGTAAAACAAAATCCGCTTTGCTGTTTTTAGATGGCAGCTTTTTTTCTAAGCGTAAATCCTGGCATGGTTTGTGGTGGCAAACCACTGGCCGAAATGTCTACATCCAGTCGCACCTTGGAGGCTCCGCCTAATAACATTATGCTCCTCCTATATAAGTAACTCCCCACGTAGACTCATGGTTAGTTAAAAGTGGGAGCAAAAGTGAACTTAGGGATTTCCAGCCCCTCACAATTAGTACATTTAAGGAGCTGCAGGAAGGAGTGAGTACTGGAAGTACCATTCATAAAGGTTGCGGCACTAATGACTAGCAGGTGCTAAGTGAACAGTGGGCTGAGGTCCACTAATGGTATATTGGACCTGTAACTGGCTCTTCAATTGAATTTTGTAGTTGTAAGATTGAACTGTGGTGCAGCCAGTACCCACCGTATTGGCAGGGCTGCTACTCCATTGACTGGTGATATGGTGGGGCACATTGCCATTTGGGGTTTGCCGTTGGGCCTGTGGGACACTGATTTGGCATACAAACAACATCTAAATCCCTGCATTTAACACACTGTCATTTTATTTACAACATTAATAACAAAAAGGGAAGGCTTACAAAGCAAAAGGAAAACTTTTAAGTTGCCAACCCCTGTATATATGTTTTACGCAATCAAGGGGAACCCCAGAGGATGACTGACAGAAAAAAACAGGCCATGCACAAAGCACGCACTAAGCAGGGGACCTACGGACCTCATTATAGAAAGGATGAATATCAACACTAATTAACAAATACCTCTCAAAGAGAGAGCCCTCCGCTTCACCTACTGCAGTTCCAGAGCATATTAATAAGCCAGACAGTCTTTAGGGCACCAGGGTAACACAGCCAGCAGACAGACTGCTGCAGGAGTAAGAGAAGATAACAAACTTCTTTCCAACTCTCTCCATGAGTGGACCTGGAGGCCCGCCTGTAGTAGTGAATTCACCAAATTCAATGGCTAACATTGATAGTAACAACTCCCTGCTCAATATTTCCTTGACTTTAAGACAAGCCTCTTTATCAGGAATTGTGCCGAACATTAAACTTCCTGCATCTCTTCCTCTAACTAACTTGTTGCTATCCCCTGATATTGAAAATGTAGTGAACACACACCTACCGACAGACGTAGATTCGAGCTTTGATACTTCAAAAAGCACGATACAGGATGACCCCAATTTTACCTCATTTATGCCAAGCTTCAACATGATTGCTGTCAGGATGCATGCAATTTTTAGATTATGCTCGACATTAGCAAATGAACAGAGAGCTATAAAGCGGATCCTGGCAAGGATAGTGAATTTGATACTGACGAACAGTGCCGTGAATAGGGGTTTTTCACGAGAAACACAAGAAGTGGCAGCTTTGAGAATGGGATTAGGCACAACCTCCCGACATACTATTAGGAAACTCTCCTGCAGTAAGATATTCATATAAATAAGCCAATACTGTGGCTTAACAGACATGGACAAGTACACTACCGTATGGGTAAACAGAACCACCTTCGAATTAGCGTATTCTGTACATAAGTATGTGATAAATATTGGACTGCCTTTGATTGAGGCTGCGGTAATTGGCAATTATTTACATAAACTTAAGCTTAAGTCGCAAAAAATGGATCATGTGAGCCCCATTGCCACACTTGAGAACAAGCAGCGTTATGTGGAGTATGTTAAACAAAGATTTGAATATCAAAAGCTGTGTAGTTACCTGATTAAGTCATGCTCCCATACACTAAGACGCTTCATTATGTACCTGAGACTAAGGGGGTAATTCATAGAATTTCGCACAAAAGTGGCGCACGCGGCTGGTGCACAGTGTGCACGTGCGAATGTCTGCGCCAGCCGTGTGCGCTAAAATCGATTTCCGCGCACAGCGTATTCATGGATTTTAGCCTCCAAAACCAGCTGTGGCGCAGAGTGGTGCAGCGACCCTGCAGCAGCGCCAGTTACACCCCCAAGAACGCCCTCGCGCATGGAAAAGCCATCAAAATTCCCAATTCAGCGCAAAGGGCTGCGCTAACCCTGGACCAGTTTACAGAGCTGCCAAACAGCAAACGCCAAGCGGGGAACGTGTATTACTAGGGTGAGCGTGCAGTTTCACACGCAAAAGGGCCTGTGCGAGTGGGGTACGTGTATTACTGGGGTTCCCGGGAAGTTTCACACTCGATTTCAGCAGGGAACGTGTATTACGGGGTGCGTGGGAACTTTCACAAGTGAAAGGGCCTGTGCGAGTGGGGTACGTGTATTACGGGGGTGCGCGGGAAGTTTCACACGCGATTGGCCTGGGTACGTGTATTTCAGGGGTGTGTGGGAAGTTTCACACGCGATTGGCCTGGGTACGTGTATTTCAGGGGTGCGCAGGAAGTTTCACATGCGATTGGAGTAGGGTACGTGTATTACTGGGGTGCGCGGGAAGTTTCACATGCGATTGGCCTGGCTATGTGTATTTCGGGGTGCGCAGGAAGTTTCTCACGCAATTGGTTTCGGTACGTGTATTTCAGGGGTGCGCGGGAAGTTTCACACGTGATTAGCCTGGGTACGTGTATTTCAGGGGTTCGCGGGAAGTTTCACACGCGATTGGAGTAGGGTACGTGTATTACTGGGCTGCGCATGAAGTTGCACACGCAATTTTGCTGTCAGAGCGGGGAACGCATATTTCGGGGGTGCGCGGGGAGTCCTACACGTGAATTGGCAGTGTGGGTCCTCCCAGGTGTCCCCTCTACCCCCTCCACGGCCCCTGCAGGCAGCCCACACCACAGGGGACTACCCTGCACCCCTGGTCATGTCCCGCAGGCAGCCCATCCACCATGGCCATGCCCCCCAGCCAAGCCACATGTCACGTTGCAATATGATCACCAACTCATGTCTCCCAGCACCCCCACCCCCCAGCAGTGAGCGGCACCTGCCAGCAGGCCCCCACTCATGTCCCACACATGTCCACCAGCACCCCCACCCCCGAGCAGTGCAGCGCACCTGCCAGCAGGCCCCCACACATGTCCCCTAGCACCCCCATCCCCCATCATTGACAGGCACCTGCCACCAGGCCCCGACACATGTCCCCCTGCACCCCCACTCCCCAGCAGTCAGGGGCACCTGCCAGCAGGCCCCCACTCATGTCCCCCAGCACCTCCACCCCCCAGCAGTCAGGGGCACCTGCCAGAAGGCCCCCACACATGTCCCCTTGCACCCACCCCCCCCAGCAGTCAGGGGCACCTGCCAGCAGGCCCCCACACATGTTTCCCAGCACCCCCATCCCCCAGCAGTCAGGGGCACCTGCCAGCAGGCCCCCACTCATGTCCTACACATGTCCCCCTGTACCCCCAACCCCCAGCAGTCAGGGGCACCTGCCAGCAGGCCCCCACTCATGTCCCACACATGTCTCCTTGCACCCCCACCCCCCAGAAGTCAGGGGCACCTGCCAGCAGGCCCCCACTCATGTCCCACACATGTCCCCATGCACCCCCACCCCCCAGCAGTCAGGGCACCTGCCAGCAGGCCCCCACTCATATCCCCCAGCACCCCCACACCCCAGCAGTCAGGGGCACCTGCCAGCAGGCCCCCACACATGTCCCCGTGCACCCCCACCCCCCAGCAGTCAGGGGCACCTGTCAGCAGGCCCCCACACATGTCCCCCTGCACCCCCACTCCCCAGCAGTCAGGGGCACCTACCAGCAGGCCCCCACTCATGTCCCCCAGCACCCCACCCCCCAGCAGTCAGCGGCACCTGCCAGCAGGCCCCCACTCATGTCCCACACATGTCCCCCTGCACCCCCTCTCCCAGCAGTCAGGGGCACCTGCCAGCAGGCCCTCATTTATGTCCCACACATGTCCCCCTGCACCCGCACCCCCCAGCAGTCAGGGGCACCTGTCAGCAGGCCCCCACTCATGTCCCCCAGCAACCCCACCCTCCAGCAGTCAGGGGCACCTGTCAGCAGGCCCCCACACATGTCCCCCTGCACCCCCACCCCCCAGCAGTCAGGGGTACCTGCCAGCAGGCCACCACACATGTCCCACACATGTCCCCCTGCACCCGCACCCCCCAGCATTCAGGGGAACCTGCCAGCAGGCCCCCACTCACGTCCCCCAGCACCCCCTCCCCCCAGCAGTCAGGGGCACCTGCCAGCAGGCCCCCACACATGTCCCCCTGCATCCCCACCCCCCAGCAGTCAGGGGCACCTGCCAGCAGGCCCCCACTCATGTCCCCCAGCACCCCCACCCCCCAGCAGTCAGGGGCACCTGCCAGCAGGCCCCCACTCATGTCCCCCCCGACAGGTCATCACACTCCAGACCCATGCCCCTCATGCCCACCCAAATCCCACCCCAGTCCAAACACCCCACATTGAATTCCCAAAGTCATGATAGAAAATACATAACCAGCATGGCCAGGAATCAATGTCCCTCAGACCCACGCAATGGTGACACATGACTGTGAAAAGATCAACATTGTGACATGCACAAAACAAAAGAGATAAGACCACATCAGTAAAGTATATAATAAATGTGTATTCAATAATTAACCAAATGAATTTAAAAAAAAACACACAATAATGGAAATGATGAAGAAAAGGCTGCATGTCCAAAATATTCCAAAGAAATGTGTGAAAGCAGAATCTAAATCAATCCAAAAGAAAATGGGTCCAAAGAGTCTGTCCATCCAACCAAATCCAAAGTGTAAAAATAAGACACATCCATTGATCCATGGTAAAAAAGAAACTTAAATGAAGTGAAATCCAGTGTTGAACTATATACAAAGTACAAATCCAGGGTCAATGAGCCCAACCATTGAAAGGAAACCTACAAAAACCCTCCCTAATGAACAACTATATACAAAAAGGTGGGGCATTGTCCAAGCGCCCCAACTGAAATGAAAACCAAAAGGAAACCTAACACTAATTAACTATATACAATGGCAGTGGGCTAGTCCGACGGCTCACTTCCTGATTTCCCGGCCCAGGGCATCATCGAACTCCTGCTCGATGTCCCGGAGGCGGTCCTCTTCTAAGGCCCCAAGGGTTCGCAGGGATGATGACATCCGGATCTCCAGGTCCCTGCAAATTGCCTCGAGGCACTCGGCCCACCTCAGAGCCCTTTGCATGGAGTTCTCCGCCCTGACCATTGTGAGCCGTGCCTCTTCCGCCCGCTGCCGCTCTGCATCTATAGCATGGCCTAACCGCTGCCACACGGAGGACACTTCCCGTCCTGGGTCCTCCTGCCCTCCGGCCGATGCCTGCCCCTCCGATGTTGAAGGCCCCGAGCCATCATGGCTCCCACCTTGTTGCTGCTGCTGCTGTGCTGCTGCCTGTTCCCTGGCTCCTGCTGCCTGCACATCCTCCTCCAGCTGGGGTGCAGTTGTTGAGGTGGCCACCCCTGCTGGACGTCCGACTCCCGACTGTGGCAGGGATGTGTCTTCCACCAGCCTGGCCGCACGGTCAGCGGCAGCTCCACAGGGTACCCAGGTGATACATGGGTGGGAAGATGGCACAGAGGACGACTGGCGCATAGGGGGTTCAGGTGAGGAGGGGGTCGAAGCAAGGTTCAGCAAACGGAGGAATCCGGCCTGGGTGACCTGTCCCAGTAGGCTGACGTGGTCAATGAGCCATTCGAGATGACGTGCAGACTCCCCATGAAAAGACTGCAGGTCACTTCGCAAGGCCCGTTGACGCAACGCCACCCCACCCAAGACAGGCTCAACCCGGTCCCGGATAGCCACCTCCGCAGGGAGAGGAAGGCCAGTTGTTGTAAGCAGATCCCCTCCCTGAAAACAGGTCTGGACGTAGGCATCCCTGCTGGTGCGGAATGATGCAGTCACAGGATCGGGGACAGGATTACACACAGGCACCTCCGCGGCAGCCTGTGCTGCCTCCTGTCCCTGCCCCTGCACTGCACCACTGACACCAGTGGAATTCCCACCTCCAGACCCCGTCTCTGTCCCTTGCGCGGCCTCCTCCTCCACCAAACCCCCCACCAACCTGGATGACTCCGTGCCATCTTCCTTCGTCGGACCCTGTGGGGTCTCAGCTGCCCCTTCTGCTGCCGAGGAGTCCAACTTCGACCTCCGCCTCTTGGACCTACCCTCGGCAGCTGCGGCCTGGGACGCGGCACCGGACTCCTCGCTCCCTGACGAGAACACAACCTGGAAGGGGAGCCGGGCCTTGCGTCTCCGGCTGGTGGTGTTATCTCCGCCGCTGTGCTCCACAGCACCCTCTCCGCCCTCTTCATCAGTTGACGCTGCAGACAGGGAGAGATAGGAGACAGGCATCAGGACACTGTACAATGGACTGATACACACATGCCAGTTGCACATGAGTGGCAGTGTCAAACTTCAGACATGGCATCACAATCCCCAAAACACATGACATGTCAACTCACACACCTGAGCAATTCCACAGCCATATGGCAACAGCCAGCATCATCCATACACATACAACAGCATGAGCAGCCAAAGGTGAGCCAGACATCACATGAAACACAGGGAGTGCACTAGACATGCACACACGCCACCACACTTACATGCAGGTGTACACCTCCACCAACTGTCGCAGTGATGAGATCGGCATCCATGTCACATCTGGCAATCAGTCTTCTACATATCAGTGTCCCAAGCATCCATGTTGCATCACTGTTGCACCCTTGTAAAATACACACACATGCACATGTACATGGTGCAGATACATGCAGCTGGAACCGACATCCATGTGTGACACCACAACCATGCCAACTTACATACACAGTCATTCAAACATGTGTGCTCACACATCTGCATTTGACATGCAAGCTTACACACACATGCACCATCCATGTGTCTCACACATGAGAGGACTCGCTTGTGTTAGCCTCATGGCCCTGTACATACACATCCATACATGGCCCGACAAAACCACATGTGCAACCTGCACACTACTGGCACACCACCACACGCACAGCTTACAATCAGTATGCATGTACACTTACCGCTCGACTCCAGATGGGTCTGCCTCTCAAGGACCTGGACGTGGAGCGCTGGGGATATGCGTTCCAGCACCCTCATTTGATGTTCCGACAGATGGCCCCGGCGCCCCTTAGCATCCGCTGCCTTCAAGAGGTGCCGGGCCTTGTTGAGGGTCCTGGACCTGAAGTCCTCCCAGCACTTCTTGACATGTTGGAATTTGTGGACTGCCACCCCGTCCGCATTGATGGCAGTCACGATGTCCGTCCAGATCCTGGTCCATCATTCCTTGTCGGCGCGCAAACTTCCAAAGAGTGCATCATACTGCCCCAGGACTTGCTCCACCAGGACACCAACTTCGGTGGCAGTGAAGCTGGTGGCCCACTGCCTCTCTGGCTGGGGGTTGCCAGTTGTCTCAGATGGTGGTGTGCCCGACATGGCAACCCCAGAGGCAGGTGTGGGTGGGCAACTGGGTCCTGGGGCTGGGCTGTGGAGCGATGGTATCCCAGTCGGAGTCTTCAGTTCCAGCAGGGGTGGTCACAGCAACTGCACCACTGCAGATGGCTGATGTGCAGGCAGCAAATAGTAGGGCACGTGGGCAGCAGGCAGACAGGCAGCAGGGGGGCAGGAAAATGGCCTTCAGGGCAGGAGCGTGGTCTTCCATGTGTTTTTGCGTGGCCAGCTTGATACGGAGTGATTCGGCACGTGAAAATCTTGCACGTCAGCGTGTAATTCGAGGAAAGGGCCTTAGCGCATAAGCGCGTCAGCGCATGCACGCGATTCCATTGGACCAAAGGCCCTTAGCGCGTAGGCGCATAAGTTACATTACGCGCGTGGGTGTTTCCCTCATAGCACGTGATGACAGAGCACACATGGAAAAACTGCACGTCCGAGTGTCATCGCGTGTAATTGGATGAAAGTGCCCGCGTACACGCATCTCTGACGTGTATGTGTGGGCCGGTTTAAAAGCTGAGTGTAGGACGCCATTTCCTTGTACGTGCTTTTCGTGGAGAGCGAGTGGGTGAAATCTGTACTTCTTGTCGGTTCACACGCGATTACTTCACAGCGTTTCTAGTTCGTACTCCCTGTTACCTCTGACAGCTCTTTTCTGATTTTTTATTGGGCCTGTTTCATCAAACAGAGTTCACTTCTCCTTTTGTCCTGTCTCCTCAGACAGCGTACAATTCTTCTTTTGGCGGGGGGTGTTGCCAACGCGCACACGCGCGTATTTTTCACGTTCTTTTTCCAGGCAGGCGGTGAGTTCCGCACCTACTTAGCAACTGTTCTTGCCCCGTGTGTCGCGTTCCCCTTCAGAGGTCATTGTAGGCTGTGTGTATTAAGCGTACGCTTATTTTTGTGTTTTTGGGTGCCACAGCGTAGTGCGAGTTCATTTTTTACGCACGTGGTCTACGAGGGGTTGCGTGCACGTTTATTTTTTATTTTGGCTGCCTGTGTGTTGCGTGACCCGTCATCTTTCCCCAGGGGTCACAGGCAGCCTTGATAGAGCACTAGGGTACGAATTCCACCTGGTATCCTACCCCTTTGACCCCCAATTGCCCAGGACCATAGTTTACTGCAACTCCCATACGCACAACAACATCAGTGCCATGGCTGGGAGGCGACCAAGCGGTAAGGGAGGCAAAGGTGGCCGACCCTCAAAAGGTGGGCATGGTGGGCGCGGTAGGGGACGTGGCCGGGATTTGCAGGGTGCCCCTATGCCACCATGTGTGGAGGAACAATCAGGGACACCCATGCCCCCCCCCATGGTTGAGGGAAACATGGCTTAACACTTCCAAGCTCAGCCCCTGTTGGACCAGCCCATTGTGGCACCTGATCTGGCACAGGATGACTCCCTGGCTGACTTCCAGGTCAGCAAGTCTAGGCCACATGTGGCGGTGCAAGTTGTTGTCACCAATCCACGTGGATCTGGGGCAGCTATGTCATCTGTTGCCCCAGGTATGCAGGGTGGGGAGGCTGCAGGGGCAGCTGCAGCTCCATCCGCCCCAGCTCTGACTCTCCCAGCCAGGACAGTGTTAGTCCTGTTCCATCACACTAACGTTCCCCCTGACAACATCACACTCCAGCCAATGCCTGCACCAAGTCCCATGGTCAGTGTGCATTCGCACACTCCTACTACCCAGTCCACCGGTGCTCCTGCCCCTAGTGACCAGAGCGGCGTAAGCCACTCACGATCCCCACCACCTTCGAAAAGAAGGAAGAAGAGTGCTCGTCCACTACAGGCTGATACCCAAGTCACGGCTACACAGTCCGGCACGTCAAGGAAGCCTAACTTCAATGAGGCCGAACGTGATGCACTTGTGGAGTATATGTCCACACATGACCGCGAAATGTTGATTACTGCAGGGTTCAAGACCACACCTGGTCAACGTCAAGCACACTGGCAGACCGTCGCAAACATCATAAGTGCCCTTGGATTTGTGAGGTGCACAGCTGGTGATTGCTACAAGCGGTGGAATGACCTGAAACGCAGGGCAAAGAAAAAGCTGGCCTCAAATCATGCCGCTACTCTGGTGACTGGCGGTGGGTCTCCACTAGAGGACAACAAACTCACTATACATGAGTATGTTTCTGGGACCTACGTCACAGAGGAACAGATCCAAGGTGTGGGAGAACTGCCAGATTACGAGGCATTGTCCGGTGAGTGCACATGCATGTGTGTGTGATCCATGTGTATGTTGTGTGTGTGACGGGTTCTGATTGAGTGCCAGGTGAGGGTGTGCGTGCCTGAGTGGTTTGGGTCACCCATGTGCTTCATCCGAAACATTCTGCGGCCTTGGATTTGGGTATTACAGTATCCCTTCTGCCCACAGTAGACATTTTGTGCAACATTACGGCAGTTGCCCTTGAAGTGGCATCTTGCAACAACATTGTTCCGTATTTTTCAGTGTTCATCAGGCTGATTGTTTCAATTCTCCCACTTTCACTACGCATTTCTCAGCCCTATTGTCACATATGTGACATGCTTCTGTCATTCATTACACACCACATTGGCCCACATGTGTTACCTTGTTAGGTGAATGAGTACAGCATTCATGCTGAATGAGAATTGGCCTGCTGACATTGATTTTTGGGGCCAGTTTGTATGTGGTGCATGATAGTTGTTTCATGGGAGGTTTAAGTGAAGAACCATTGATGTGTACCTCTGCCTGCGATCAGTGTATTCTTGTACGCTGCATGTGTTGCAGTGAGTGGCACATGTGTAATATTGTCACACTATGTAGCATTTTTCATGTCATCATGTCCATCTCACATGGATGGGTGACAGTACTCATTCACTGACATATGGCAGTACTTGTCATATGTACCATGCCTATGGTACATGCCATCTGTGTGATGGCATGTGCCATGTATGTGGATTGGACATGCCACTCACAGGCCAATGTGTGATGGCACTGCTACCCAGCATGCAGCTAATGTGTTGCTCTTCCATCTTGGTGTCATCAGTGTCTGCCATTTGCCTCCCCTTCCAACTCAGTGACAGTGCATGCATGGGAGGGTTATAGTCATGTGGAATATGTGTCAATCATGTACTGGTTCTGTAGCTTGTCAGGCCTATTTGTGTGCCATGGTGCTTATGCCTGTTTCCATTGTTTGTCTTTCATGTTTTCGCAGGGGATGACGCACTTGATGCTGTTGAGGTTGAGGAGATGGTGCAGACCCAGGAGGGATCTCAGGCACAACCGGGCACCAGTAGGGGACGTGGTGTGGTGGTGGGTGAGAACTAAATCTTGCTGCAGACCATTCTCTCCAGGGGTGTCTCTGGGTGCACCTCCCCAGACCTCTATTCAGGTGCTGATTCGGATGATGAGACCTATGTGGCGTCGCAGGTAAGTCGTTCTGGCAGGGATTCTGTTCTGTCCAACCCACCTGCACCAGGGGTAGAACCCTCTATGAGGATGTCAGTGTTGGTAGGTCCGCCTTTGGTGGTTACGGATGCAGGGTCACACTCCGCAAAATCTGATCCTGTTCCTGGCCAAGCAGATCAGAGGGAGAATGCAGTCCTGCAGCCTCTGTCAGTGCCGGCAGAGCAAGGCGGAGTTCGCCTTGCCCCAAACAGGTGTGGTGCCCGCCGACGCGGTGGCCGTACGCCACCAGGCAATACCGCATGGGAGCAATCCATATACAATATGGCAAACTAACAGGCAGCATCAGCTGAGATGATGGCTCAAGCAATGGAGAGGGTGGCCACTTCCATTGTACCCCCTGAAAGGCAGATGGAGCAACTACAGCAGGCAACAGACTCCATTTGCCAATCACAGACCGAGGACATGTTGGCGTCCAACAGAGACAGACGGGCGGGATTGGAGACTCTACGCCAATCGATATCAATAGTGTCCCAGGGCCACAGGGAAGCCCTGAGGGTAGAACTCCATCACCTCAGGGAGACTCTTGTTGACCTTGAGGCTTCCACTAACTTGAGGACAGAACAGCAGCTGGAGCGGCTCACACGTTCGCTCTCAGCTGAGATGCAGGCAACTCGGGAGGAGATCAGGGCATCATGTCAGGTGGTGCATGGGGATCTCCGCACTATAATCCTCCAGAACGAGACCTTCCACACCCGCATGCTTGCTGCCATGGAGGACCAGACCAGGGCTTTGCATGGGCTGCCTCTAATAGTGCCACCACCTCCTGATGCAGCAGCAGAGGGTGGGGAGAGCGACAGCAGCGATTTTCTCACAATAGCGTAGTCGTGCAGGCCATGAGCCCATGGAGGTGTTTTTTTTTTTCCAACATCAACACAGGTGACTGTTGGTGTGCACCCTGTCCTCGGACCTCCTGGGTGGCCTCTCCCACCCCCCTGGCTCCCACATGTCCATTTTTGATTTTTGATTTTTTTTACAGTGTATTGCCTTGTGTGGCTCCTGTGGGCATCCACTGTATTCCGGCTGGGCACATGCAGGCTTGTCCTGAGTTTGGGTTAGATGCTTGGGTTCGTGAGACAGACACCCCTCCTGCTTCCCGTTTCCATGGGCTTGCAAAAGGTGTGCCCAAGCGACAGTGACTTACACAGTGACGTTGGACTCCCATGAGCTGTGTGGGCAGTCTGTAGTCAATACTGTGTATACATTCCTAGTGGATATTGTTGTTGTATTGTACACTGCACGGTGTATTGATATGTGCTTGTGCATCCATGTCTTCCTCCTAATTTGCAGGTTCCTTCCTCATGTCTTCACAAGGCCGTCTAATTTGCAGATGGAGTTCATGTTGTATGCAGTACACTGGCACATTTGCGTGGCAGCAACACTCTACAGTTGTAAGGGGTCGATATGCTGGCTTATTCAGGTTGTAAGACTACCACTACTTTCACTTAGTACTGTCATGTTTTAGCAATTTGGGGGGTGTGGGGTTTGGGTCTGTATGGGTGCATGCTTGAGAGTGTGTGTGCTGAGTTAGGGGGTTGGGGGTTTGAGTTTGTGCCTGATTGGAGATGTTGGCCCGAAGTGTGGTGGGAGCCATGGGGCTTAGTGTTTGGTTGGGGGTGAGGGGACCATGGGGCATGGTGTTTGGTTGGGGGTGGGGGGCATGGGGCATTGTGTTTAGTTGGGGTGAGGGGGCCATGGGGCATAGTGTTTGGTTGGGGTTGAGGGGGCCATGGGGCTTAGTGTTTGGTTGGGGGTGAGGGGGCCATGGGGCATGGTGTTTGGTTGGGGGCGGGAGGCATGGGGCATTGTGTTTAGTTGGGGGTGAGGGGGCCATGGGGCATAGTGTTTGGTTGGGGGTGAGGGGGCCATGGGGCTTAGTGTTTGGTTGGGAGTGAGGGGGCCATGGGGCATGATGTTTGGTTGGGGGTGGGAGGCATGGGGCATTGTGTTTAGTTGGGGGTGAGGGGGGCATGGGGCATAGTGTTTGGTTGGGGGTGAGGGGGCCATGGGGCTTAGTGTTTGGTTGGGGGTGAGGGGGCCATGGGGCATGGTGTTTGGTTGGGGGTGGGAGGCATGGGGCATTGTGTTTAGTTGGGGGTGAGCGGGCCATGGGGCATAGTGTTTGGTTAGGAGTGAGGGGGCCATGGGGCATAGTGTTTGGTTGGGGGTGGGAGCCATGGGGCATTGTGTTGCACTCCAAGAGTGAACCCAATAATAAAGCTGAAACAGGCACAGTTAGGAGATGTACATCCTTTGCTTTATGAGGAAACCTGACCCAACGAAGGCCATACTCCTCTTGGCCAACCCGAACAGCAAACTATAGCAGCGAAAAAGAACTGAATGTCTAATCAAGGGTCAATAAAATATATATGATTTGATTGAACAGACGATATACAATTACTAAATTGAAATGATTCATGACAATGGATAATGTGTAGTACTAAATGTACGTTTGAAATGCAAATGAAATTCGTTACCCCTCAACAACATATTCTTTTTCCATGTGTTTAATACAAATTGTGGGTTGAAGGAGCCTCCTGCCACGCCCCACCTAACGCCCCACCCACATTTACTTTTCGGGCCACTATAGCCCTCATGTAAGATACTTTCAGCCCTCTCTCAAAATCAGTTGTGCAGCCCTGGCATAGATGTATGTCTTTTAATGACACAGAATTGGTGTTGTTTCGGTAGAGTTGCACACAATGTAACACTTCCAGGTGAACAATCTCAGGATGGTATGGTAGTGACAGTTGACTGTCCCTTGAGTCATCATCATTGATTGTCAGATGGTATGTGCCAGGGCTGTGTGCACTCCACAGGGGTGTGATTTTAGGTGAAGTAATTAGCCACCAGTTGCGTACATGCTGCCTCACCCCGTGCCCTTTCCCCTCCCATGTGCAGCTGGCATGCAAGTGGTTGGGGATGTGGGGGCATCACCATGTCCACGGGCAGGCCCTGGCGTGTTGCAATGTTGTGCAGGACACATGCTGCCACTATGATCCTGCACACTACTGGGGGAGCGTATAACAGCTGCCTGCCAGAACCGTCAAGGGAGCAAAAGCGTGACTTGAGCACTCTGAATGTGCGCTCCACTATGCCCCGGGTTGCAATGTGGGCTGTGTTGTATCTTACCTCGGGTGGTGTGGTGGGGTTCCGAATTAGCGTCATCATGTGGGTGCTCAGAGTGTAGGCACTGTCCCCTGGGGAGGTGGTGATGGGTATCATTAGTGGGGTTGTGACATTACTCAGTATCTGACATGCATGCATGTGCAGTGGCATTTATACTCAACAAGCAGCCATGTGTCGACATGCTGCCCAGTTTCTAGGTCCCGGTTTAGGGTTGACATTCTGTAGATGAAACTGTCGTGGGTGGACCCTGGATAGTTGGCATATACTGAGGTGATGATTCCCTTGGCATCACATACTACGTGGACGTTGATGGAATGCCAGTGCTTGCGGTTTCTATAGATGTGCTCAGATGCCCTGGGGGGACGTAGAGCCACATGGGTGCAATCAATGGCACCTAGCACTTTGGGAAACTGTGTCACCTAGCACTTTGGGAAATTGTGTCACCCCGTAGAAATCCTGGACGGCAGCCTGCCTTTCTGCAGGTGTTCTGGGCAGGTATATGTGCCTGTGGACTGAGGGGCGTGCAGTGATGATGGCCAAGACCTGTTGTAGACAGCATGACTGTGTGGCCTGTGACACCTCCCCCACTATGGCACTTGTCCGCTGAAATGATCCAGTGGCCAAGAAGTGCAGTACATTAAGGACCTTCTCCAGGGGGCTGAGTGCTTGGGAGCACAGAGTGGGTGATGTGAGGTCATCCTCCCACTCACTGACAAGGTTGAGTATTATGTGAGGTGGAAACCTGTACCTCCAATACACCTGGTCATCCGACATCCCAAAAAGGCTGGTTCTGGGTGTAAAAATTCTGCCCGTGACTATCCTCCTCCTCCTCCAGCGGTATCCCATGGCCACTGCTCCTAGGAACAGTATATTCATCCTGGTGTCTGAGCTTGTTTGTTGTTTGCGCGCACTTTTATGCTGCACGGGTCGACGTAAGCCTGCTTCCTGCTGGCGTACGTCTTTCCAGATTGGCGCGTCTTTTTTGGCGCATGCCTTTGCCCCGTTCGATTCCATTAATACGTGTTGTAGGCGAGCGTGTGTCCGTTCCACGCACTTGCCTCCTGTACTTCCCCGCCCACCCCAGTAATACACGTACCCCGCTCGCCCAGGCCCAATCGCGTGTAAAACTTCCTGCGAGCCCCTGAAATACACATACCCCGCTCGCCCAGGCCCAATCGCGTGTAAAACTTCCAGCGCGCCCCTGAAATACACGTGCCCCGCTCGCCCAGGCCCAATCGCGTGTGGAACTTCCCGCGCACCCCCGAAATACATGCACACACTATTTTTGACACAGCGGGTGTCCGTGTTTGTCGCGTAGCCCTTTGCGCGTCATTTGTCCTAGAGAGCCACAGTATGGGACATTCATCAGAGCTGTATATACGTGCTTTTTGTTAGCGCACATTTTTTTTAATGCGCAGGGACGCTACCGCCTGCCTTCGTGTGACGGACGTGTGTTGATGTACATAGTTGACTTTTGGTTTGTGTCATGAGATCGCCATTTCACTGCTGGGGGGTGGGGGTGCTGGGGGACATGAGTGGGGGCCTGCTGGCAGGTGCCCTTCACTGCTGGGGGGGTGGGGGTGCTGGGGGACATAAGTGGGGGCCTGCTGGCAGGTGCCCTGTACTGCTGGGGGGTGGGGGTGCTGGGGGACATGAGTGGGGGCCTGCTGGCAGGTGCCCCTCAGTGCTGGGGTGGGGGGGGTGGGGGTGCTGGGGGACATGAGTGGGGGCCTGCTGGCAGGTGCCCTGCACTGCTGGGGGGGTGGGGGCGCAAGGGGACATGAGTGGGACATGAGTGGGGGCCTGCTGGCAGGTGCCCTGCACTGCTGTGGGGTGGGGGTGCAAGGGGACATGAGTGGGACATGAGTGGGGGCCTGCTGGCAGGTGCCCTGCACTGCTGGGGGGGTGGGGGCGCAAGGGGACATGAGTGGGACATGAGTGGGGGCCTGCTGGCAGGTGCCCTGCACTGCTGTGGGGTGGGGGTGCAATGGGACATGAGTGGGACATGAGTGGGGGCCTGCTGGCAGGTGCCCTGCACTGCTGGGGGGTGGGGGTGCGGGGGGACATGAGTGGGGGCCTGCTGGCAGGTGCCCCTCAGTGCTGGGGGGTGGGGGTGCTGGGGGGCATGAGTGGGGGCCTGCTGGCAGGTGCCCTGCACTGCTGGGGGGTGGGGGTGCAAGGGGACATGAATGGAACATGAATGGGGGCCTGCTGGCAGGTGCCCTGCACTGCTGGGGGGTGGGGGTGCAGGGGGACATGAGTGGGGGCCTGCTGGCAGGTGCCCCTCACTGCTGGGGGTGGGGGTGCTGGGGGACATGAGTGGGGGCCTGCTGGCAGGTGCCCTGCACTGCTGGGGGTGCTGGTGCTGGGGGACATGAGTGGGGGCCTGCTGGCAGGTGCCCCTCAGTGCTTGGGGGTAGGGCTGCTGGGGGACATGAGTGGGGGCCTGCTGGCAGGTGCCCTGCACTGCTGGGGGGTGGGGTGCTTGGGGACATGAGTGGGGGCCTGCTGGCAGGTGCTCTGCACTGCTGGGGGGTGGGGGTGCAAGGGGACATGAGTGGGACATGAGTGGGGTCCTGCTGGCAGGTGCCCTGCACTTCTGGGGGGTGGGGGTGCTGGGGGACATGAGTGGGGGCCTGCTGGCAGGTGCCCCTCAGTGCTGGGGGGTGGGGGTGCAAGGGGACATGAGTGGGACATGGGTGGGGGCCTGCTGGCAGGTGCCCTGCACTGCTGGGGGGTGGGGGTGCTGGGGGACATGAGTGGGGGCCTGCTGGCAGGTGCCCCGCACTGCTAGGGGGTGGGGGTGCTGGGGGACATGAGTGGGGGCCTGCTGGCAGGTGCCCCGCACTGCTGGGGGGTGGGGGTGTTAGGGGACATGAGTGAGGGCCTGCTGGCAGGTGCCCCTCAGTGCTGAGGGGTGGGGGTGCTGGGGGACATGAGTGGGGGTCTGCTGGCAGGTGCCCCTCAGTGCTGGGGGGTGGGGGTGCAGGGGGACATGAGTGGGGGCCTGCTGGCAGGTGCCCCTCAGTGCTGGGGGGTGGGGGTGTTGGGGGACATGAGTGAGGGCCTGCTGGCAGGTGCCCCTCAGTGCCGGGGGGTGGGGGTGCTGGGGGACATGAGTGGGGGCCTCCTGGCAGGTGCCCCTCAGTGCTGGGGGGTGGGGGTGGAGGGGGTCATGCGTTGGTGATCAGTAGTGCAAGCTGACATGTGGCTTTCCTGGGGGGCATGCCCATGGTGGATGGGCAGCCTGCGGGACATGACCAGGGGTGCAGGGTAGTCCCCTGTGGTGTGGGCTGCCTGCAGGGTCTGTGGAGGGTGTAGAGCGAACACCTGGGAGGAGCCACACTGCCAATTGAAGTGTAGGACTCCACGGCACCCCCGAAATACACGTACCCTGCTGAAATCGCGTGTGAAACTTCCCGCGAACCCCAGATTTACACATACCCAGGCCAATCGTGTGTGAAACTTCACGCGAACCCCAGAAATACACGCACCCCACTCGCACAGGGCCTATCGCGTGTGAAACTTCCCGCGAACCCCAGATTTACACGTACCCAGGCCAATCGCGTGTGAAACTTCACGTGAACCCCAGAAATACATGCACCCCACTCGCAAAGGGCCTATCGCATGTGAAACTTCCCGCGAACCTCAGATTTACACGTACCCCGCTCGCCCAAGGCCAATCACGTGTGAAACTTCATGCGAGCCCCAGAAACACACGCACCCCACTCGCACAGGGCCTATCGCGTGTGAAACTTCACGCGAACCCCAGATTTACACGTACCCCGCTCGCCCAAGGCCTATCGTGTGTGAAACTTCCCGTGAACCCCAGATTTACACGTACCCCGCTCGCCCAAGGCCTATCGAGTGTGAAACTTCCAGCGCACCCCCGAAATACACGCACACGCTATTTTTGACACAGTGGGTGTCCGTGTTTGTCGCGTACCCCTTTGCACGTCATTTGTCCTAGAGGGCCACAGTATGGGACATTCATCAGAGCTGTATATACGTGCTTTTTGTTAGCACACATTTTGGTGCACATTTTTTTCATGCGCAGGGACGCTACTGCCTAACTTCGTGTGGCGGACGTGGTTGGGCCTGTGCGCGTCTTTGCCCGTGCGCTGGTTTGCCCTATTCGATTCCATGAATACGTGTTGTAGGCGAGTGTGTGGGCGTTCCGCGCACTTGCCTCCTGTACTTCCCCTGTGACGCCCACATTTTCACGTGTTGTTCCCTATTCCGCGTGTCACGCCCCGTGTTACGCCTACTTTTGTTATGTGCGCTGCGCTATGTGTGCTTTTGCTGTGGCCGTAGCACATGCCGTTAGATGACCTGTGCGCCGGCGTGCGCCACGCAGATTTTCAGCGCACATCCCAGATTTTACTCGCGCACGGACTTCCATGAATCGATGTGCGTGGGTTTTGCTGCGATTTTCGCACTTGCACTGCAATTTTCGCACTATAGCAACCAGTAGGCACATTTTGACGGCATGTGAGAATTTAACTGAACTTTACTCTAAGGGCTATGAGCATTTTTTCACATGACCTGGAAGTTTTGTAATAGATCAGTTGTGGTCTTTAATTGTGGTGGTCGAGTTGGTTTTGATTAGCGCAGTGGCAATGCATGTATGGGAGTATACACAAAACAGGTTATTAATGGATGCTCACAAAATGCAAATAATTGGCAGGGTTAACTGTATAAAATAAGTATGGAGGAGAACTTGAGTCATTAACGGGCCAAGTCATTAATCTGAAAGGTGTTTTTTTATCTTGAATAATGTAAATGTTAAATGTAATATGGCTTTTTCAAGGATACTGTGCTTAGCTTATAGTACAATTTTAGTATGGCGTCTGAGGGGCAGGGATTAAACGCCGACGTGTTTAGCGTTTTTTTTTTTCACGAGGCAGACAATGAGGTCACCCACATCTCGGGGTTCGAACCTGGGCAGACAGCTATCGACAAGCTTCATTAGTTGTATGTTAAACATTAATAACTTCCCTTATTTCAGAAAACCTGCACTGGTGTTTGTCTTTTTCCAATTACAGTGCATGTGTGTCGTGCATAGTCATTTATTAAAAGCAGGCTTTGATTGTCGTTTACATTTGTTGTTATATTGAATTACTCCACATAATGAAAGCGGTTGGAGAAAGCATGTCTTTGTATTTACTTTTGTAGGTGCTCGGATGCGTATTTGTTGCTGCCTCGCTCTACTTTGCTCTGCATCGGGCATTGAGAAAGGGAAAAGATTATTTTATGGAAACAATGTGCTCCTTGCTATTCGTCGGAGAACGCTCTCCGCTAATCCTAGACATTGCATTAATTAACCTGTGGCTGCCTCCAAGGTTCCCTATCTTCCCCCAGCGCCAGGTCGTAAGAGGGAAACAGTAGCATCAAAGTCATGGCAGATATCCATCACCAAAGAAATCAAATATTTCCACATAAATGATGGCGCTGTCGGCATCCATTAGCATCACTGTGAAAGCCGCAGTGCTCTGAATTAAACAGCAATTTCATTAGTGTCCATCATTCGGAAGAGTTTACCATTGGAATGTAAAACAAGGCACAATACATGTTTGGACTGTCTACTAATTGTACAGATATCGTAATTGTAAAATATACCCATTGCAGTCTGTGGAAGTAGCTTAACGCTCTGCCATCTTACATGATACAATATGTATTATTTTAAGTGTGTGTGTTTTTGTTTGCTCTGTTAATTTAGCCTGACTAGTGTTGTGATTAAATTCGTTCATGATTGCTCTTGTATTTAAATCGGTGTCTCTAAGGAGGTTGTGCAAAATATTTGCTGTTTGCCTTTCTGAGTCTGCAGGCTGAAGCCAAATCATGGGATTACTTCACCAATATTAATTTCGCAAACATTGGGCCTCATTAGGAGTTTGTTGGAATTACCTGTGACAATTTCCCCAAACTCGTTCTCGAATACAACACTCATTGTGGCCGTATATTTGCCAGATTAGAGGTGGTGGAGAGGCAGTGCAAGCCCACATTATGGATTTGAAGAATTTTACACCGGTGGTAATTCTACCAGTGGAATATCCTCAATTCTTCTAGAGAAAATACTGACAGCCAAGTGCAGTAGTTATCCTGAAAAACTTCCCCCAAGATGTAGAATATTTTGGTGTGGTAAAAATGCCATAAAGCTATTACCACCATAATTGGAACTACGCTCATTGTCTTGCAAAGTAAATTGTATATACTAAGATGAAGATGGAGAAGAAATATGTGTGCGAGAGAGAGAGAAACAGAGAGAGCAAGAGAGAGAGAGTAGAATGGGATGGTGTAGGGGAGGACTGGTCCAAGACGACCCCCCTCGCCTGCACTTTCTCCCCAGGTGAGGACTATGGCTCTCTTGGGCGTCTCCTCATGCCACCCGGGCCAGGTGGTGGAGGGCTCACCCACTGGAGACATTGCCCGCACGTATTAATTGCCCACACGTATTAAAATTTAGCTAGGCCTAGACACCATTTTGTCTGGTAAAGATGGTGTGAGCTCAGCGCGCTGTAGCGCGGCCCCCACCCTTGGAGGGTTTCAGTCATCCTTGTTGCCGCAGCACCCTGGTAGATCCGCTGCGAGCCCGTTCCCACGAACCAGAAGGACATGAGCCAGTGTAATGCACTAACATTGTAACAGTCACCTTCCGCAGTGTATCGTGTCATCGCTCCCAGCATGACCCGGCCAGCAGGCCTAGGCAAAATAAAATGAACAGTAAAATGGTCGTCACAGGCCTGACAATCCTCGTATATTAATGTTTAAACTACTTGCAAAGGATGCTTTCCTTTCATAAAATCCCTTATATTATAAAAGCCTGTAAGATGTATAATTAAAAGAGATCATGCCCCCATGATATAAGCAATGATGAGCATATACCATTGCAGTTGGATGCTAATAATAAAGGAACGCACCAAGAATCTATTTGTTACGTGTATTACTGAGAAACTTACACCCCATGGGCTCGCGCCATAACTGAACTAATGCTGCTAGAATACACGAGAAAACGAATGTAACCAGACTGTGGAACTCATGTGAAGGATGCGCAAGAAATGCACTTGTTATGTGTGTATGTCTAAGCTTCTTATGGGCCACCCCCGTCACGTACAGTGGCGAGTCATTTCCTATGTATTCCACCAACCCGACTACTACCTCACTTACTGCAAATATATATGCATATAATTAAATAATGTAGTTGTTAAAACATAGTGTACGAATACGGTGTTCAGACTGGGTATAATCGAGACACATCCAGCAAAGTTGAAATGCATGTTTTAAAAAGGATTTGAATAAGTATTATAGAATGTTCAAATGTTTAATGTTTTTACCTAACGCAGCAACACACGAGGGAGATACCTTTGTGAAATACTTGCAAGGCCATTCCCCCTCCCACCCTGTGAGGGCTGCCAAAGGCATGAGAGCAGAGACCGCGCCGCGCTGCTTTACCTCCCCCAACAAGACTGGAGCCGCTTCAAAGATTTGTAACCCCCTCTGTAGCACCCAAGGCCACCACCCGCCACCTGCATTATTTACAGCACAGCAGTAAACCTCTGCCTGAACGTACGCGCCCCCTCGTAAACCTCACAACCCACCGGACCACCTCGGACTTATGGCCCTGTGCAATAAAGACACCCAACACTTTGACAACACACAGCGGAACATCCATAACAACTTCTAACAAGGCAGAAAGACATGTACCGCCCGTGCCAGGCCCTGAAGCTTAGCCCCTCGACCCATGGCCCCGGTCAACAGGACACCGGTAACCATGCCCTGACGTATTACCTCCAGTCCCCTCACAAGGTGCATTCCTCCTGTGTTGCATTAACCTGTTGTATAACCTATTGTAAGATTTACTGAAGAAGATAATGCTAAAACTGCTCGAATGACTGCGGTGTGCATGGCATAGGGCTAATAAGTCAGGAAGAGACATTCATCTCTGCCACTGGCCACGATGGCCCCACAACACCGCCTGGATGAACTCCGCCACCCGGCCAGGCCCAGCCCAACCCACGAGGCTGCCCAATGACGTCTTCCAGCCAAAGCCAACCACATCACAGCAGCACCTATAGTTAGTCGTCGCCACCCAATCCCCATGAATTTGTGCCCCCTATAGTGTGTAGGTTCTTATGACGTTTTTTGTAAATATATACGCCTGTCTTTGCTATTGTCAGACAGAGCGCTCTCGGAGTTTGCAGAGTTCTTTGCATGCCCTATTCTGATTGATAAACTCCCATTTACGCTCACCCGCACTCTGTCTTGGCCTTATTCCCATTTTGGGAGAGTCCTTCATTGTCTCTCATTGCGGGGAGGATCGTGCTGTTTGGGGACGCTTGCCTTCAGTGGTGACCCCGATAGCGTGATTTTATTTCTTCCTAAACCCATTATAACCGTCCCCTTTTGGCACAAGAATCTCCGGTCGAAAAGGGATACGCACGGTGAGCCGTCTCCGGGAGGCTGCCCGCCAACGGCGACCGGTACACTAAGAAGTGCGCACTCAATGAGAAAGGGTACGGGATCCCGATTGGAAAAAAATCCCCTTTGAGTGCCGCTCGCCGGAGCCGGGGCTGACTGTTGAGTTAACGGTGACACTGCCTGGACAGACCCAGTTTCGGAGACTATCGGTTCAAGACGGGCACGTGAGTACTGAGTGTGAGCGATTGTAAAGGGAGCGGGGAGAGAAGGGTAGGACAGGGAACGAGAAGGGGGTACGAAGATATACTAAAGATTACTCTAAAATTTCCTTTCTTTTTCTTTGCATATGGCCATTAGGATTACGAGGTGAATAAAGTGATAGAAGTGACGGGAACCTAGCTCCGAAAGGGGGTGGAAGGCGGCGCCGCATAGTGCTATATTGACTAGTGCTGGGAATATATGACGAAGTGAAATACAAGATAAAAGTGTTCAGCAAAAGGGGGCACTGAGAATATATTAGTGATCGCTACTACTTCTTTTTCTTTTTTCTTTAGGGGTAGGGGGAGAATAAAAACGGAATTAGCACAAACTTGGGAGAAAAGTAAGAGAACAAGGGTCCTACTAGAGGGGGGAGAGAAGGTTAAAACCTATAAATATATGCATATGCGCTAAGTAAGATAGACAGGGACAGCCGGCTAGGGAGGAAAGGGAGGGCAGCGTGAATGGTGTACTGAGTGTTACCAAGAGGTGTGTGCAGCTCGTATGTGTCAAGGGACGACTTTGATGTTGCGAATGTGTAAAACGGTATAAATGTATGATTGTTAAATGGTCATGGTAAGTGTGACCGGATAAAACCTCTTTTGAAGCAACGCTGAGACAGTGACGTGAGTGGGTACCTTTTTGATAGTGTCAAAATAAATGATGGATTGCTCTTGTATGTGTCCCCCGAAGAGAACAAAGTAGGAATTGTGTACAGACAGTTTTTGTATTGGGCAATTAAGGGAGGGAGAGCCCAACCGAGCATAACACTGGATGTGAAGTAGAATACGAAAAAACAATATCGATACTACAGTACCATTGGAGTTGCAGACATACAGAGACACATAAGCACTAGAAAGGCACACAGAGATGGGGCCTGAAACACCATTATCACATATTTGTAAAAGCCTTCCAGGGCACGCGGAGCGGATTAAGAAATACCACGACCAATGGGTAACCGAGCTGAAAGGAGAGGGGCTACCCCTGATATGGCCAGAGGGAGGGTCATTTGACAAAAGCGTTCTAGATATGGTAATGACATGCATTTTCTTGAAGTACCGAGGGAAACAGCTGCAGAATAGGAGGGAAATATTAGATCTTTGGCGGTTATTCGAAGAGGTACCACTGCCTAAAGCGCCAGCACCAAATCCTGATCTCCCATATACTACAGACAATCCACTGGTGTTACAGAAAGATATCAAAGAATTGCCAGGTGTAACACCACCAGTAGAGGTAATAAGTTTATACCCGATATTAAAGAAACCTGTACCCGCAGAAGGATACAGTGATCCAACGTATGTACCTCCCCCGACAACTACCACACCCCACCGGCCCACTGCACCCCCACCTTATGAAAGTACAAGGGAGCGAGGCCAGGCGGGTACACAAAGGGTGGACATAGAGAAACTCACAGATGATCTAGAATCAAGACTGTCGATAGCAAAAGATGAGCTCTCGAGGATAAAAAACATATGCGAACGGACAGCACTGGATACAACTAGAGCTGGACGTACGTCTAGAGCATCAGAGGAAAGCAGAAGGCCCGAAGAGGGGTGGAAGAAGGGCGAGATCCTGTTTAGGATTGAGGAAGAACCAACGCGAATAATAGAAGTAGGGACCCGAGAGGAAGATGGTGGTAACGAAGAAAGGCTCGGGGGACTTAGAGAGGAATTACTATGTGATATTAGAGAAGAGCTAGACGAAAGCGACAGATTGAGTATGGCAATAGGAGGGGGAAGCGAGGGGGAGGAAGGTGCATGTTCTATGAGAACCCTAGATGATGAGTGGACGGGACGACTAAGGAACAGAGTGGGGAAAATGGCATCAATGGGAACATCAGCAGCCAAAACGGGTCCGGACGCAACAACGAAAGGAAAGCTACAGCTCCCGTTGATACATAGGGGAGGAGGAAGGCCTAATTATATCCCATGGGCACAGATGGATAAGGCTAATTTATTAAAGCTATTGCCCCCATTATCAGGAGGGGCTAGTAAGTGGATATACGCCTTCGAAAAACATACAGCTGGGGTACCCCTAGCTGTAGGAGATGTGAAAAGTCTGCTCGTATCAGCGGTGGGCGACCAGGCTGAAAGAGTATGGGTTAAAGCCGGTTTCCCGGGAGTAACATTAGATTGCGACCGCCATGATGGGGCCTCCTTTAACACAGTGCGTGCTAGGGTGTGGGACGCCTTACGCGAAACATTTCCAGACACACCTGACTTACAGTCCGTGATGCAGTGTGCCATGAATGACGGGGAGGAGGCTATGGATTACATTTTTCGGGTCCAAGAGATGTGGAGAGC
This sequence comes from Ambystoma mexicanum, assembly GCF_040938575.1. Lineage (NCBI taxonomy): Eukaryota > Metazoa > Chordata > Amphibia > Caudata > Ambystomatidae > Ambystoma > Ambystoma mexicanum. The sequence goes on along the minus strand of NC_090930.1, from coordinate 1,242,629,587 downwards.
GGAAACGGGCACGCCCTGGTATCAATCAACATCTTTATTTTACTTCATTATAAAAAGGGGGCTCCCAAAGGAAGTGCAGAAGGCGCTTGACAAAATAGCAGGTATAGAAGCAAAGGGATGGCCGGAAATTCAGAGCATAATAGTACACCATTGTAAGCGAATAAAGGAGAGGGAGAAGGAGGTGGCGCAGAAAAGATTGGCAGACGAGGCGAAGTTGGTGCAGACAAAGTTAGTGAAGGTTGCAGCAGCAGTAGCTGCGCTCCCACACAGCAGGGAGGGGGAAGATGAGGAGGAGGAGCTGATAGCAATACAAGGAAGGATGGCAACTAATTGGGCGGGAACAGGACAGCGGCAGTGGAACGAGCAGGAGCAGGGTGGAGGTCCGCAGTGGCAAGAGTGGACCCCTCGAGGGGGACGAGGTGGGTACAGGAGCCGAAGAGGAGGTGGACCACAGGGGTATGGGGGAATGGGAGGAAGTGGATGGCAGGGTCCCAGGGGCCCTCAGGGGAGTTGCTGGAACTGTGGGCGATGGGGACACTACTCCAGGGAGTGCAGAAATAGACAAAACAACGGGTTCCAGGAGGTGGAACAGTATGGCCATCCCCATCCGGGAAGCCCATATGGCCTTCCGATGGGACAACAGCAACTGAGAGATCCAAGCCAGGGTAACACGAGCCAGCAACAGGGACCCCAATATAGAACACAGAACCACCCACAAAACATGCCTAACAACGACAGCATGCAATATACACCAGGCAACCCTTTAGCGACAGCAGCTAACGGGGCCCCCGCACCAGCACCTTATAACGGCATGTCAGTAGTCTCAGGTAACGTATTTAATGAAGGGGGGGCCATGAGACACCCCGCATAGGACAGCCCACAGAGAACACTTGCGTGTCCAGTTCTATCTACCACCCACAGTGCAGCAGAGGAACCATTGGTGGGGGCGCAGAGAGGAGACAGGCAATTTATATTCATGGTTGATTCGGGAGCGGAGAAATCATGTGTCAGAGAGGGCCGATTCCCGTTATCTAACAGGAAGTTAGAGACGCAGGGGTTCTCTGGGGCTGTAATTGAAGTTCCTTACACAGAAGCTTTGAATGTAACCATAGGGGGCAAGACCGTAAAAGCACCCTTACTGTATTATGAACAGTCCCCGATAAATTTGCTGGGGAGGGATCTTATGAGTAAACTTAACATGACCATATCATTTACCGAAGGAGGAATAGTGTGTTCTACACCCGGGATATGTCCCTTGCGTGCAATGTTGGTAGTGCAAGCCTACACAACCACACAGGAAATACGAGGGCTGCCACAAAAGGAAGAGATGTTTATTGCAGGGCTAAAGACTTTGGCCCTCATAGTCCCAGAGCTAAAAAACATGGATTGGAGGATTCCAGCAGAATTCCTCTTCCGCCCCATAGTGTGTCCGAACGCAACACCAGGATCAGTGGTGTCGTTGGATTTGCACGCTGTGCAGGTATCAACGAAACGGATCGCTGTGATTGGAATGGACAGAGAAGGATGTGAGTGGCGCACCGTACTGTGTACAAACGCCAACCTTGCCCTACGCGAGGTAACAGATGAGGATCTCTTTTCAGACACAGAAGTAGATGGTGAGATAGTAATGGAAATAGCGATGCCCTGTGACATTTTGATCCAAGCCAGAGAGATCCCCGTCCAATTGATGGCAGTGGTAGGAACACCACCGTCATTTTTTGATGACGACATGAGGCTAGTACCAAACAATTTATGGACAACAGGCCCACATGATGTAGGGCTGTTGCATGGAGTACAACCTGTGAGAATAAACCTAAAACAAGGAGCTATCTTACCAAGAGTTAAACAGTATCCATTGTCCCGTGAAGCTGAAGAAGGGATAAAAGAGACGATAAATGCACTACTAGTACAAGGAATAATAGTGCCTTCAAACTCCCCATGTAACACATGTATTTATCCAATTAAAAAAGCAAAGGGGGGATCTTGGCGGATGATACAGGATTTACGCCCCCTCAATGATGTAATACAAAAAGAGTTCCCTCTAGTCCCGAACCCTGCATCCATACTATGCAGTATCCCAAAAACCGCATCACATTTTACAGTAGTGGACTTGAAAAACGCATTCTTCTCGATACCTCTGGCTGAAGAGAGTAGATACCTTACAGCGTTCACACTGGGGGGAAAAAGATATGAACACTGCAGACTGCCACAAGGATACTGTGAAAGCCCGAGCATATTCAACCGCATATTGCATGAAGACTTGGGGAACCTATCAGTAGAGAGTACGATTATTCAGTACGTGGACGATTTATTGGTGTGTGCACAAGACAAAGAAACGTGTAGAAAAGATTCAACAACGCTCCTGACTTTACTGGCCAACAAAGGATACAAGGTAGACAAGGAGAAGCTACAGTATTGTCTGCCTGAGGTCCTATACCTGGGACAGCTCATATCGAAAGATGGAAAAAGAATAATTCCCGACAGGGTAGAGGCAATAAGATCGGTAGGAGAACCCACAACAGTGAAAGATATGCAGAAATTTTTGGGGATGTGCAATTATTGCCGAGCATGGATACTAGACTATGCAGCATACACCAGGCCCCTCCTACAAGCACTCAAAGAAGCACAACAGGAGAATGTAAAAATAAAATGGTCAGAAGAAATGAGCACATCGTTCAAATCACTGAAAGAGCTAATTTCAAGCGCCCCAGTACTAGCAAACCCTGATTATGGACACGAATTTTACCTATTTTCCCATTGCAAAGGAACACTTATGACAGCGGTGCTGACACAAAAGACATCCTTAGGACACAAGCCCCTAGCTTACTATAGTGGTACTTTGGATGCCGTGATGCAGGGTCATTTCGCGTGCGAACAATCGCTCGCAGCAGCCGCATTTGCGATTGAAAAAAGTGCCACAATAGTAATGGGATGCCCTGTGACATTGTTTGTGGAGCACTCATTATTTGCAATACTTGAAAGATCAAAAAGCACACTGACCACACAGCGGGCAACAGCATACGAGATTATATTGTCCAGCGCCAACATTCACATAGTGAGATGTAAAACAGTGAACCCCGCCACATTCATTACAGAAGCATGCACAGTAGAAGACATGCAAAATCACGATTGCGCAACCCACACAGGAGAAGGAGGGGAGGGCACAGTGGTGTGTGAAAACGCTCTCAGCGAGGGGGAAGTGTACTTTGTGGATGGGTCCGCATCAATTGATATGGACACGGGAGAAAAACACGTTGGCATGGCGGTAGTGAGATTAGAGGAAGGTGAGTTTGAAACATTAGTACAGTACCGCCTCCCGTCGCATTACTCTGCACAGGCAGCAGAACTGGTTGCGCTCATAGAAGCACTACACGCAGCAAAGGGCTGTGCAGTTACAATATACACAGACTCAGCTTACATGACAACGACCGTACATGGAGGTCTAGCAAGATGGGGCCGTAGGGGTTTCAGAAGGGCAGATGGAACACCAGTGCAGCATGCAGAATTGTTAAAAGAATTAATTGAGGCCCTACAAAACCCTACTGCCGTAGCAATAGTGAAGTGCCAGGCCCATACCTCCAACTCAGACGTTGTGTCTTTAGGGAACGCGGCAGCAGACGCTGCCGCCAAGGAGGCTTCCTATTTTCAGAAATACGACACCGGTGAGTTCATGATCAAGAACACAACAACCAAAGAACTATCAGAAGGGTATAACATGATGCCCTTATCACAAATACTAGAATTACAGGAAGGAGCTAGTGCAGAAGAAAAACTAACATGGACGAAACGGGGATGCAGCCAATCAGGGACAGATCTACTATGGCGGCAAAATAACTCAGGGAAAGTGGTAATGCCACTACAGTTACTAGAAGTTGCATTTCAACAGTTACACTTCCCCGCACACAACACCAAGCAGCACATCGCAGCAGAGATACAGGAAGAATGGTTAGTGCCCTGTCTCCAGGAACATGTGTCTCGATTGACAATGGAATGTACAACATGCCAAATATACAACGCAGGAATGACATTACGCACACTCCGGGGAACAATTCCCAAACCCATTGGCCCCTTCAGAGAACTGCATATAGATTATGCAGACATGGGGGAAAGGTGTAATGGCTCGCGGTACATGATCGTGGTGGTATGCCCATTTTCAAGGTGGGTGGAAGCGGGACCATGTGCGCGACCTGATGCCAAAAGCGCCGCCAAGTTCCTAGTGAGGGAAGTGTTCCCGCGCTGGGGAATTTGTGACGTAATACGCTCAGACAACGGCTCTCACTTTGTGAATGAACTTTACAAGGAAGTTACCACGTTATTGGGTATAAAACATAAATTATGTTCGATTTATCATCCACAAAGTAATGGCGTAGTGGAAAAGATGAACGGCCTGTTAAAGGGCAGATTATCAAAACTATGCTTCTCATTAAAGAAAAATTGGATTTACTGTCTACCCCTGGCTCTATTTGAGTTGAGAAATCAACCAAGTAAAGACCACCACTTGTCCCCACACGAGATCGTGACTGGGAGAAGAATGAACACAGCACACTCTCCACTGCGTGAACACTCAGATGCTCACAGAAGCGCCGCAATATTGGGGGATGAGTTCACAGACTACCTAAGAAAATTAACAAGGGCAGCGCGCGCAATATCGAAGCAACTCTCCCCACCCTTCACTAGAGAAGAGGGAAATGTAACAGGATCTGTCACGGAGCCAGAGCAACAGCTACAGTTAATGCCAGGCGACTCAATTTATGTCAGAAGCTTCGTGCGTCGGTGGAATGCACCACGATTTCATGGCCCATACGAAGTAATATTTTGCACGCCCACAGCAGTAAAGGTGAAGGGTTTGAGATATTGGGTGCACTTAACCGACGTACGAAAAGCATACAGCAATGTACACGAGGAGATAGATGAGGAGGCACAGACAACAGCAAACGATGCAAATGAGTAAGATGTCTAAATATCGACTTGCGTGAGTGTGTGTGTCAATACTGGACCTGAATGGAATAATGTCAGCACTGGAACTGAACGAAATAATAACTGACAAGGATATTACAAAAAAAAAAAAAAAAGAAGGGTGTGTGTGTGGGATTTCCTTTTTTTATGTAGGTGAGTGATGTATAATTAGTGAAATAATAATATTATAACTTGTATACACCCTTGTCTGTGAATACCCCTCCCCCGCACCCCCACCCACTTCCATTCCCCGTCAAATGTATTGGCACAGATGGTGCCAGCAAAACGTTTACATGCATGCACTTAATGCACTTTTATATCTCAAACAGGAGCTTCCATGGCATCTAACGGGCAGCCTGCAACGGATAGAATTAGTAGAATGAGAGAATTAGTATATGAAAGATGTAGATATTCGTATGAGTGTGGATTATCAGTATGCATCACATTGTTTTTTATGATAATGTTTGGCTTGGTTACATATTGGTTTATAGCGTTCATCTCTATCGAGATGTACGAGGGGGGAGGGAGTAATAACACTACTGGACCAATTAACAGTACCACCGGGCCCAATACAACTGCAGATGTCAATACCAGGGAAGGTGATTTTTTGATATGGGACGGAACTAAACTTGTCTGGGGGTATCATACCACACCATCAAGTGTTGTGACCGCACAAAGAGAAAAGCCACATGGTGAAATGCAGAGCAACACAGTGTCTCCACCAGGGGTATCCAGTTACAATGCCCATAGTCTCAACGATCGAAACCCGTCTGCCATATCATGGTTGTATGACACCCCCACCAGCAAACTTGCCCACATTCCAAAAAACAATCTGCCAGATAGCGTCAGGAAAGAAAACGAAAAACTACTAGAAATGCACGAAATACTATATGATGAATGGGCCCAGGGGGGCGGGAATGAGAAAGGGGGGTCTAGTTTGCCCACTGCTCAGGGGGTTGGGAAGTACATGAGTAACAAGAACACCAGACGAAAGAGAGAAACAGGGAGGAAGAAGTATGATGAGTATTATGGGCTAGGTCTAGATAAGATGGAAGACCCACGACACCCCCATCAAACAAATAAGTGGTATGCAGACATGAGTGCCACAGCTAAACAGACAACAAACGAAAGCTGTTATGTCTGTTCCCTCATCCCCCATGCATCAGGTACACCCAAAGTATTGTTACCCAAAGAGTTGCCTATTGTGGATGCCCAGTGTCTCCTTCATCTCACGCTGTGCAGGATTAAGAACACCTTCCAGGCACACGAAGTGACTTTTCAAATGCTGCAGAACGAGAAAACATGTTACCCAAAAACGGCAGGAGTAGTATGTTTGAAAGAACCATTTTTTGTGATAGGAGGGCCATTTTTTTCTGACAACAAGCGGAAGGATGAAGAAGTGCTGTGCAAAGCGGAAGCACTAAGAGGTGTGGCGCCGGATAAATTACAGTGGATAGAGGAAACATGTACACCAGTATGGAGAGAACACATTTCGAAGCTAACTTGGGTAACTGCCATTGAAAAGCCATTCAAACTACAGAGCGAAATGGACTATAAACTGTGCTTTAAAGGAGAAGGGAGAACCCCCATGGGAACAAACAAGAACTGCAACAAGACCCTCACCATCCCAGACCTAAAGAAAGGGACTGCGGCCCTCATGGACACGTACTGGGTGTGCGGCAAACAGGCATACCTACACCTCCCCCAGTCATGGAGTGGCAGCTGCTCAATGGCCACTCTGCACTCGGCACTAATGGTGATACCAGAAAGCCACATCGATGGGAGCAAAAGGACACAGGAACGCATGCAGAGTGTGGCTCAACCCACTGCAGAGTCACAAATATATGTCCTGTCTTCTGGAGGCAAGGGAGAAGTGCTGACCCGTAAAAGACGAGCATCAAATTACATATCAAAGGCATCATCAGAACTATTGGCCCAGATCCCAGACAAATATCGATTATTCAGCTCAGCAGAAACATTCTTTGCCTCACTAGTCTCAAGTGTCCAAGCAAGGGCAAATGCAAAATGGCTCCAGATAACACGCTGGGAACAGATTCAGCTGGCGAACGACACTGAAGAAGGATTCAATATCATCAGAGTCGAACTAAGAGCTTTACGACTAATGACCATGCAAAACAGGTATGTCCTGGACCTGTTGACAGCGATGGACGGTGGTGTTTGCCGAAAAATAGGAAGTGCCTGCTGCACTTCCGTACCTTCCGAAGACGCAGAGAATGGCTCCCTGTCCCATGTGATCGAAGCAGTCCACAACCTAGGAGAAAAAATTAAAATGGAAGGTGGAGCAGAAGCGAGTACCTGGTTCGACAACATCTTCTCCTGGGTTCCCTCATGGCTTGGAACAACTGTGAAATTTTTAATACCAGCTGTTGTGTTCCTCCTTCTACTTTTTTGCCTGTGCCAGGTGGGTCTTCGAGTCTGTGGTAACGCAGTACCAAATGGTGCAATGATGATGGTGACAATGGGCAACTCACACGGTACAATAAAAACAATGCAAGAAGCACAAGTACAAAAAGGGATAGATAATTCGCCCAGGTACCAACTGGTGCCCATATACCACGATAATGATATTGTAGATAAGTTGTGGCACACCACCATCAAAGAGCCCCGTATACTAGAATGGTATGAGGAAGTTTGGGTAGATTTAGAAGCAGATGGTGGGTGCATATATCTAACGTGTACTCCAGATGAATATGCCCGGAGAGGTGAGAGCTTAAGAGCAGTGTGGAGGGCATGGATGCCCATCAAAGGAACTCCGGCATGGGATGAGGCAGTGATGGACGAGGCAGAATGTAGGAGGATAGACGATTTAAAGAATTCGTTACTTTAGTAACGAAAGGGGGGAAATGTAGGGGAGGACTGGTCCAAGACGACCCCCCTCGCCTGCACTTTCTCCCCAGGTGAGGACTATGGCTCTCTTGGGCGTCTCCTCATGCCACCCGGGCCCAGGTGGTGGAGGGCTCACCCACTGGAGACATTGCCCGCACGTATTAATTGCCCACACGTATTAAAATTTAGCTAGGCCTAGACACCATTTTGTCTGGTAAAGATAGTGTGAGCTCAGCGCGCTGTAGCGCGGCCCCCACCCTTGGAGGGTTTCAGTCATCCTTGTTGCCGCAGCACCCTGGTAGATCCGCTGCGAGCCCGTTCCCACGAACCAGAAGGACATGAGCCAGTGTAATGCACTAACATTGTAACAGTCACCTTCCGCAGTGTATCGTGTCATCGCTCCCAGCATGACCCGGCCAGCAGGCCTAGGCAAAATAAAATGAACAGTAAAATGGTCGTCACAGGCCTGACAATCCTTGTATATTAATGTTTAAACTACTTGCAAAGGATGCTTTCCTTTCATAAAATCCCTTATATTATAAAAGCCTGTAAGATGTATAATTAAAAGAGATCATGCCCCCATGATATAAGCAATGATGAGCATATACCATTGCAGTTGGATGCTAATAATAAAGGAACGCACCAAGAATCTATTTGTTACGTGTATTACTGAGAAACTTACACCCCATGGGCTCGCGCCATAACTGAACTAATGCTGCTAGAATACACGAGAAAACGAATGTAACCAGACTGTGGAACTCATGTGAAGGATGCGCAAGAAATGCACTTGTTATGTGTGTATGTCTAAGCTTCTTATGGGCCACCCCCGTCACGTACAGTGGCGAGTCATTTCCTATGTATTCCACCAACCCGACTACTACCTCACTTACTGCAAATATATATGCATATAATTAAATAATGTAGTTGTTAAAACATAGTGTACGAATACGGTGTTCAGACTGGGTATAATCGAGACACATCCAGCAAAGTTGAAATGCATGTTTTAAAAAGGATTTGAATAAGTATTATAGAATGTTCAAATGTTTAATGTTTTTACCTAACTCAGCAACACACGAGGGAGATACCTTTGTGAAATACTTGCAAGGCCATTCCCCCTCCCACCCTGTGAGGGCTGCCAAAGGCATGAGAGCAGAGACCGCGCTGCGCTGCTTTACCTCCCCCAACCAGACTGGAGCCGCTTCAAAGATTTGTAACCCCCTCTGTAGCACCCAAGGCCACCACCCGCCACCTGCATTATTTACAGCACAGCAGTAACCCTCTGCCTGAACGTACGCGCCCCCTCGTAAACCTCACAACCCACCGGACCACCTCGGACTTATGGCCCTGTGCAATAAAGACACCCAACACTTTGACAACACACAGCGGAACATCCATAACAACTTCTAACAAGGCAGAAAGACATGTACCGCCCGTGCCAGGCCCTGAAGCTTAGCCCCTCGACCTATGGCCCCGGTCAACAGGACACCGGTAACCATGCCCTGACGTATTACCTCCAGTCCCCTCACAAGGTGCATTCCTCCTGTGTTGCATTAACCTGTTGTATAACCTATTGTAAGATTTACTGAAGAAGATAATGCTAAAACTGCTCGAATGACTGCGGTGTGCATGGCATAGGGCTAATAAGTCAGGAAGAGACATTCATCTCTGCCACTGGCCACGATGGCCCCACAACACCGCCTGGATGAACTCCGCCACCCGGCCAGGCCCAGCCCAACCCACGAGGCTGCCCAATGACGTCTTCCAGCCAAAGCCAACCACATCACAGCAGCACCTATAGTTAGTCGTCGCCACCCAATCCCCATGAATTTGTGCCCCCTATAGTGTGTAGGTTCTTATGACGTTTTTTGTAAATATATACGCCTGTCTTTGCTATTGTCAGACAGAGCGCTCTCGGAGTTTGCAGAGTTCTTTGCATGCCCTATTCTGATTGATAAACTCCCATTTACGCTCACCCGCACTCTGTCTTGGCCTTATTCCCATTTTGGGAGAGTCCTTCATTGTCTCTCATTGCGGGGAGGATCGTGCTGTTTGGGGACGCTTGCCTTCAATGGTGAGAAACATTGAGACAGAACATATAGCTTACATGTATATTAACTACTATATTAAGGGCAGTGAACCAGGGGTTGGTGGTTTGAGTCTGCAACCATCCCATCTTTTGTAGCTATTTCTTTTTAACCTGCAATTATGTTTTTCAGGGAGTACACAGGAATAGATCCCACAAAGTCACAAAAGCTGTGGGGCTGAACATTGTTGATACACCACAAGTATCTGTCAATTCATTTGGCCAACCCCACTAGTCCTCTTTCTGTCTGGCTGTCTGCCCCCATCAGGATCTTAAATGGTACCAATAGGGTTAGCTGTGTAGAACTCTAACCCTCTCTATTGTCCTCTCTCTGTCTCCTACAGAAAATGTAGCTGTGTAGCTACAATGTAATGTGATAGCTGTGTAGCTGTGATGCACATTCACACATAATCCTGGAAGCAGCATTCAAGAACCTGATTTGGAGAGTGGGAGGAATATCAAGATAGAGAGTCATGACATGGACATTCACAACTAAGCCCAGCACGTGCATTGTGGATCTTGATGTGAAGCTGTTGCACAGAACTGTAGCGGGAGATGACTTGAAGGGAGGACTGTTATGTAGAGCTACATGGGTAGTAGAGCAATGAGTAGAATGTATGAGGGTTATGATGTCAAAGAGTTCTATGATATGAATGTTTATGGTTGAAGGAAGGTAGTTGGCTTGGGAGATCAGAGGAGAGAGTTGGGGTCTTTTGCATGCTACATGAATCCTACACTACATAAGGCGGCATGTGGAAATGGGATGTCCAAGGAACGCAAAGTATCTATGCTAATGCGCTTCATACGTTATGAGGGTCAAAGAATATATGAAACACTACCGGATATTGCAGAACTGGATGTGGAGGATGTGGAGGGTGGTGGTAATGACTTTGACATGGCTTGTTGAAAATGGATAAGCATTGTGAGACCAAAATCAGTACGGTTCTAGAGCGATACCATTTTGGTATGAGAGCACGACAGCAAGGGGAAACTGGAAGAATGTATTACCACTTTAAGACACCAGTCTTTGAATTGTAAATTTGGAGTGAAATTAGATGAACACATTCAAGACCCATTTATGCTTCATTGCTCAAATGATAGGATCCTTGAAGAGATGTGGTTGAAGGATGACCCAGATCTCGAAGAGGTTAGAGGGATATCAAAGAGGGTAGATCATACACTACAGTGTGTTGCTAAATTGACTGTCAAGGAGGCCAAAACTTCCGTAAGTGAGGTTTTGAGAGTGGAAGATCAGAAATGAGATTTTTGCAACAGTAAGAAGAAACCCAAAGTTGTAAAGGGTAATGAAACTGCACATGAGAGGGGAGGTAATGAAGTATTACAAAGAGAAACTCTGGTAAAAGGTCTAAAAAGGGAGGAGCGGTTATGTTTCCGATGTAGCAGTACAAGGCATTTATCTACCTCTCCGATATGCCTGGGAAGGAGAACAATTTGTGGAAAATGCAAGAATTGGGTACATTTTGAAAATTGCTGTAAAAATTGTGCAATAGGTGACGACAGGAAAGTGATATGTGTTGAGGAAAGTAACAAAGTTTTGTCTGATGACGATGATGATGGGGAAGTTGAGATAGTTACAGTCCACATGGTGAAGTGCAAGGAGGAAGATGATTGTGCTCATCCGATTGCATGGATTGATGTGAAAGGTCGATCAGTAAAAATGATGGCAGATTCTTGTTCTAAAATAACATTGATGTCACAAATGGTGTATGAGAATGTGGTCGGTGGCAAAGTGAGACATCTGGCTCCATCAGATAAAAACTCTGGTGGATACAATGGCAGCATGATAGAGGTGATAGGGTGTTGTACGGCTAAGTTCGAGTTCAAGGGTAGAGTAACTCATGGAAAAATATATGTTACAAGGAGAGGTGAGACATTTTTGGGATGGAGGGAGCAAAAAGGTTTAGGAATAAGGTTAGATCCTAACACGGAGGAACATGTTCTTCATGTGGGAAGTAAAACGGGTTTGATTGAGAAATTTCCTGAAGTATTTACCAACAAAGTAAGTTGCCTAAAAGGAATGGTGCACAAGATTGTACTGACAAATGAGAGTGTTCCAGTATGTGCCAAATTACGGTCAGTTCCAATGTCTATGCAGAATGCCATGCATGAGGAACTGGAAAAGCTGTACATTTGCTGGAATTATTGAACCGGACGAGGCAGTGGAATGAGTTTTGCCTTTGGTGGTCCTAAGGAAGCCCAGTGGTGAATTGAGGGTTTGCTTAGACCTAAGAGAACTAAACAAATGTGTGCTAGCTGATGCCATCCCTTACCAAATATGGGGGAATTATTGAGTCGTATTGGAAATGCAAAATTCTTTACTAAACTGGATATGGCAAGTGCACACCATCAAGTTGATTTGGATCGGGAATCAAGAAAGCTCACTGCATTTATTACGTATGATGGTATATTCCAATTTAGGTTCATGCCTTTTGGATTAATATCGGTTTCATCCGTATTCCAAAAAGTAATGGATATGATAGCGAGGGGTATGGAAAAGGTTTGGTGTTTCCAGGATGATGTATTGATATGTTATGAGAGTGACGAAGAGCTTGAAAATAATGTACAAAGAGTGTTGCGCATTTTCAAGGAACGTGGAATAACACTGCGGGGTGAGAAGTGTGTGTTTGCTACCAAGGTGGTTGACTATTTAGGCCACAAAATCTCTGAGGAAGGATTAAAGCCAAAAAGAGAGTTAGTTGAAGGTATCAAAAGAATTCAGTCTCCAAGGGATAAGGCTGAATTGAGATATTTTCTGGGAACAATATAGTTTTACCATAGGATTGTGGAGAATTATGTTGATGGAGTGAAGATATTGAGGTCTCTTATAAAGAAAGGGGTGGATTTTGAATGGGATGAGGAGTGTGAGAAAGAATTCTGTGAGATAAAGAGGAAAATTTACATGTCTAAGGCATAAGCTATGTTTGATTCAAGCAAGGAAACGATTCTGGCTATGGATGCCAGCGATTCAGGTATAGGTTTAGTGTTGTCTCAGGTTGATATTGGTGGAAATTAAGTTGTGGTAACTCATGCCTCATAGATGTTGAGGGCTGCTGAACAAAATTATTCGGTGCTTGAAAAAGAGGCTCTGGCCTGTCATTGGGGCATTGAAAAGTTGAGAAATGTTGTGTGGACAAAGGAGTTTGTACGGACGGATCATAAACCTTTCAAAGCTATCTTTGAGAGTAAAGGGTTGGACAAGGTATCGAGAAGCGTTGCCTGCTGGATGACTAGACTGCAATGTCATAAGTTTAAGATTGAAGTTATACCTGGTAAAAAAAATTTTTCAGGTGGATTATGTTTTGAGTTTAAGGCGGATGATAAAACCAAAGGTATGGATGATTTGAGTGGAAATAGTTCCGATATGGTATTTGTCACTAATGAAGGAGAAATACCCAAGGAGGAATGGGTAAGGGTGCTGGAAAGGGATGAAATGTGGAGACAAATTGTTGGATTCGTGCACGACGGTTGGACAGAAAAAAGACTTTTGAGTAGTGAGGAGAGAGCGCTGTGGGAAGTAAGATTGGAGTTGAGTTTGAGGGAAGGATTGGTGTATCATTGGGATCGGTTGGTGGTGCCTAATGGAATGAGGAGTAGGTTGATAGAAATAGGACATCAGTGTCATATAGGAATTTTTAAAACCAAAGAGGCCATAAAGGTGGATTATTGGTGGCCAGGATTCGATCAGGATGTGGAAAGGGTTGTTGGAAGGTGTGAAGAGTGTGCTAGGTCGGGGAAAAATGTTCAAGCTAGGTTGCAGGCGATTAATAAAGTAGAGGTACTGGGAGGTGTCTGGCAAGATCTGGCTATGGACATTCTTGGACCAATGGAAATGGGGTGTGGACGTGGAAGATTTGTGATTGTGTTGATGGATACATTTTCGCGATGGATTGAGTTCCAGCTGGTAAGGGACCTAACTGGTGAAAGTGTGGTGGAATTTCTCCAGAACATATTTGAGAGGGAGGGTATACCTAGAACCATACTTACTGATAATGGTCCACAGTTTATACGAGGTATGTTCAAGGAATATCTGAGGAAATGTGGTGTAAAGCATAAACACACTGCGTTGTATCAGCCTCAGATCAATGGAATGGTTGAGAGACTGAATCGCAGCCTTATGGATGCTGTTAGGTTAGCTGGTGTGTGTGGCAGCGATAGAAAGGTGGCTATGAAGGAGCAGTTGTATGCTCTGCGCATGGCTCCCCATGTGGAAACGGGGGTCAGTGCATTTGAACTCGTGATTGGTAGGAAACCTAATACTATTTTGTCTCCGGCATGCTTGGGAAGGGCAAGGGTATGTAGTTGTGGAAGAGATCAGAAAGAGAATGGATGAACGGGAAGAGAGGTGGATAAGAAAAAGAAATGAGAAATCCTCAAGGAGAGTAAATGTTGTGGAGGTTTGTGACATGGTGCGGGTGAAGAAAGGTGTGGTATCAATAAATGGAGAGCCATTATACTCTGATCCTGTGAGGGTAGTGCAAGTGCTCAAAGAAGCTGTCAGGTTGGAAAGTGGACAAGTGTGGAACATGTCAAGGATTGCTAAACATAAAATGGTGCGTGAGTAAAATGGTGGAGCCGGTGTAATAAAATAGGGTCAATGTAAATTGGTTATATATGTGTATACAATGTCATGACATTGGGCCAGCAGATGACAAGTATATTTCAAGTTTTTGTTGTTATGTTCTTTCACAGTTAATTTTGATATCAAAGTTATTATGATTATGTTATGTTAAATGCTGTGTGCTGTTACATTTTATTTTATGTATGAGGGAAAGGGGATGTGTTATGTAGAGCTACTTGGTGTAGTGGAGCAATGAGTAGAATGTATGAGGGTTATGATGTCAAAGAGTTCTATGATAGCAAAGTTTATGGTTGAAGGGAGGCAGTTGGCTTGGGAGATCAGAAGAGAGAGTCAGGGGTCTTTTGCATGCTACATGAAACCTACAATAAAGCCTGCTGTGTCTCTCAAAATATTGTGGAGTGCATCTTTATAAGGACCAGGGACGTCATTGCACCAAAATGCCAGCGGGAGCGGAAGTGACATCACCCGACCCTTGACCTCTGTTGACATCACAGGAAGCAATGTCATTTGACCCCACCCCAAAATGACATCACGGGAAGTGATGGTACACAGTCTTTCGCCCCTTGACAAAACAGTAAGTGGCATTACATAGCATGGTTTCTAAGTAGACTACGAACAATTTGGTTACGATATCACTGTACAGTGATATACAATTCATACAAGAATGAATCACCATATGTATCATTAATATCAGTGTGTATAGGCCCATTTACCAAATTCATGTGAATGCAAGCAGACATTCAAGGCAGTATTCTAGAAATTGACAGAAAGTGAAGGGGAGGATTGAGGGAGGAACAAAGAGGCTAAGAGAATATAAGGGAGGGTGAATGAGGTAAGCCTTCTGTGAAATATTTGGTCCTGGGGCTAAGAGGATGAATACGAAAGATAAATCAAAGTGTAATTGTATGCTCAACATCTCTTTTACCTCATCCTCCATCATCCCTTTCCACTGCCCCTACAGTTGGGTAACCCCCATCAATTCCTTGAATGCAAACAATGTATCTACTGACTTGTTCTTGTCTTAACAAATTAATGCTCTGACCAAATTAAACCCCACACCTACAACTGAACCTCTTAAAACAATTGCCTCATTCCTGTAGATAACAACACCATCAAATGAGTTCAACATCTTGTCCAAACTAAACTGGTGGATTATTTCCTTGGACAATACAACATCATAACCAGAGTAGGTTCACCACACTGCAAGTACAAAAAATGGGCAGCCAGGCTCATCCTGGAGTAAGAAACATTGGGCCTCATTACGACCCTGCTGGTCCGGAAACAATGGTGGTGGTAAATGCGCCACCACTGTTGTTTCCGGACCAGCTGATTCTGAGTTCTGCAGGCTGGAGGTGTCACTCCCACCAGGTCAGACCTGGCGGGAGTAATACCTCCCGCCTGCAGGCGGAAATGGAAACACTGGCTCCGTCATAGACAGAACCAGTGTTTCCATTTTCCCCATTCCCATGGAGCTCTATTGGACTCCATGGGAATGGGGATTTATGGAATTCCGCCTCCGGAATTACCGGGTCACCGGGGTTGTAATGCCCCAGTGATTTCGGCAATCAGGGAGGCAGAATGGTATTTCGGGTCCGACAGCAACCTGACGATTTTACCAGCAAAGCTACCGCCGGACTCATAATGAGGCCCATTGACTGTGTGTCCCCATCCTTGAAGTCCCCAAAATGGCTTTCAGATAAAAAATGGGAAATACTTAAAGGCTCGGTTTTTTCAGTATTGTAGTTTAACATGAGTGTAGTTTAACATTTGATCCTGACACTTAGAATTGGGGTAAATGGAGTGGGTTAGGTTTGTCGGCCACTGGCCACAAAAGTGCTGGCATATTGGCAGGCACATGAAAACGAGTATTCCTGGGGTCAGCAAATAATTCAAAATTGAAAGATGAATGACTGTACTTCACAAGGCAGAGCACACAATGTATCAGATGCAATGGTCCTTGAAAATAGTTCATGCAGGGTAGAAGGGAAGGAAGGAACAGATAGAGGGAAATGCAGCTTATTGCTGCAGCCAAGGGATGTCGTGCTAAGCAGAATACTGTCCAAAGGTCACCAAAGGCAGAGGATGGAAAGTTACATGAGCTCATGTTAGGGGTGGTGACAGATGACACCATGGAAGAGGCTGCAACATTTTGAAGAAAATATACTTAATCATATAGAGGAGGAGGGGTTCAATGAGGGTTTGAAATAGAGGCAGCAGAAGCGGGTGAAAAAGCCTCCTGGAGAGAGAGGGCTGTGGTGTTTGGCTGGAGAGTTGGTGAGAATCATGTGCTGGGCTGCCGATCAGTGTAGCTGGGAGTTGGAGCTCTGCAGCAAATTATTTGAAGGCTGTGGTTCGACTCCAAGACAGTGTCCTGGCAGAGACGGGCCGAGGCGTACCTAGCTGCAGGATGGTTGCTGGTGAGCAAAGGGTCGGGTCAGCCTTTCTGAAAGGCAGAGAGTCCAGAAATACTTTGGGGTGGTTGAGTATACATAGGTGAGCAATTAATTACGAACCCTCCTATAGGTTAATTGGCAATGTGTCAGACTAGACACAAACGGCATAAATTCCTTAATCGTGGAGTAGCCTGATTCAAAACATTTAGGGGGAGTTTGTCCCTTTAGTGCAGAGGGGGTCATAATCTATCACCCCATCCAATGATAAGTAAGGGAAGGAGAATAATCAAGAGCTGACAACACATTCCTATTGTATTGCTTTAATAACCATTGAATGTCAGCTAGGGTCTATGAGTTTAGAAAGCAAAACACATATATTTGAAATGCTATGCTGAAGTAGAGTGTGATTTTTTTGCACGTGTGCCTAATACATAATGTTTTTTTTTTTACAAAGGTACTCATATCTAATGAGTTATGTAGTTCAATAGTCTGTTCTTGCTGATGAGATTGATTATATATATATGTGAAAAAAGGGACATTATGGTTAATTTGCGGTACTAAAAACCTATGAAATTAGTAAAAAAACATTGTTAAAGGGACGTTATGGTTCAAAGTAAAACTGAAAAACTCCTGAAATTCGCAAGTTATGGTAAGCAAAGCAACCATAACTTGCGCCACCACTGTGCACTGCTAGGAATAACACCCAGGACATCAAAGATGACATTACAAATGTAATTGATGACATCACCCACCCACTACAACACCACCACATCCCGAAGGGCCTGCAGAGGGGAACAGGCATGAGGATGCAGGGCAGTGAGGTTTCTTCAAGGAGAGGCAAAGTTATAGGGGGTCCCAATTATTTATTTATTTATTTTCCATAGACTGAATGGAAAAAACTTTGCTCACGCCTACAGGTCAAACCACCAAACGGATTATCACCAAATGTGCGTCAGGAGCAGCGGCTAGGTCCCGAATGCTTGTTTTTGTAAATTTGGTGAAAATCAATCCAGTATTGTTTTTAAAACAGGCAAAATGTAGGTGCTAAATGATTTGTGATATCTGGCTCTGCTCCGTGGACCCAGTTCACGGTTCGCCACACGGACCAGACTCTGATTGGCTCGGATAACAGTGTGATGTCCGCAAACATACGACATGCCCACTGATTGGCTGGATGGAAGCATAATGAGCGTCATATTTTTCCGAAACACCGACCATGTTGTATCCGTGGATGTTTGCGGCTAGCGTGGCAGCGAACAGGGCTCAAAAAACATTTTTTGGGGCATCTGGTGGTGAGAAGAGGGGCTCAAAAGGAGTGAAAGATGGGTCATATGATATATGCGTTTAGGTGGAAGAAGAGTGTGGTGTGGTGTGTTCACGGTGTCCATGTAGAGCACAGCAGTTCGCAGGTAGGTCCGCAGGTGAACAGCTTATGTGGTGACTGCAGGCATGATTCATTAGGGTAGGGGAGTGGAATGTAAATGATATGAGGATATTTGTATAGGCTGTATTATGCTCTGGTGTTTGTGGCCACCTAACAGAGTCTTGGGTGCATGGCCGAAGGCACCCAAGAATCTGCCCACTGGTTGAAATACTGTAATAGTATGTGTAGAGAAGTGTACAGGGCTGCAGGTGCTTTAGGGTAGGAGAATGGAATGTGGATGGTTGTAAGTACACTGCAGCAGTTTGTGGGTAGTGAAAGGGGCACCTAGGGGTCCCTCGTGCTATGGAAACAAGGCAATGACCATACACAAAAAGATGCGCCAGACACGAGGTTTCAAATTCCCAATGCTAGGGTTTATTGCAAGCAAAAGATAGTATCAATTGGCCAATTCTGATCTCACGCCCCGCGACGTGAGTTTCCTAGACCTCGAGGGACGCAAGAGAGCGAATTACGTACATCAGTTACATATATGCAAAATGCATATCATACAATCAGCAAAGTCATGTTCAACACCCCTCTGTATTAAGTTCCTTTGAACTCGGGATGACGATGGACATATCCGACGAGTATGACGATTATGACATTTTCGATGTTTATTCTAGTAACAATGTGCAATTAGAAAGTGCGGAGGCATCTTTTAGTTGTTGAACAGAACACAGTGGTTCTGTTCTTGGAAGCAAGCTGCACACAGGGGAAGAGCCACATTCCAAGCTTTGCTATCTATGAGGTACTATTCGTGTCCTGGGAGCCGACACGTTCTAAAGGGTTTTGCGAAGGGGGGCCTTAAGAGAAGCATAATTCAAGCCTTTAACTGTATTATTCGAACATATTCTGCCATCATACGAGACTGGCTGGCAGCTGTGAAGTGATTAAATGCCCTGCAGCTTCCTCCCAAGGCTACAGAGAGGGAGCGTGGGCATTCCTCTCTGGGCTACTCATGAGGAGTTCAGCAAACTCTTCAGTCCCGCGACCTTGTCCTTTCACATTCAGACAACAATGTTAACAGTTGAGCAGAGTAAGCAGAATCCGCAAGAATTGCAAGCTGCAAAGCAGTTTTTAGACAGAGCAATGGTTAACAAGCAAAATGGCGATTCTTGCTACATTTAAAATGGCCACTCGTCGGTCAAGCATAGCAGTTTATATTTCTATAATTTGGTGCATAAGACGGTTGGCCCACGGCCATCAAGTTACGTCTATCATTCAAATGAAGGGTATTCATTTTTCCAGATTGACAAACCCTCCTTTTGGCCGTGTGCCAAACCTCTTATTTATCATTGTATCCTCCTCTTCTGAGGAGGAGTCTGAGGTATCTGCATCTAAATCATTTCCATCATTAATGTCTATCGCCATGAATTGTTTAACTATTTTTGTTTCCTCAGTGTCTCTGTTATTCCGGCCATGCGTTTGTTTTCCTCTCAATACCATGTGCATACATCCCTTAGAACATCCATCAGTTATTTCAGTGCATATTATTGGTAAGCATTGTATGCAACAGCAGCATGTTATGAATATCCCGAGTACCATCATTAGTATCGAAATTAACTTCCATCCCCAAGACCGCAATAATCCCCATGACCAGGATTCTATCCCCCAAACCCCTGCTTCAGTAGAGAGTGTAGAACTTATGACATGTAATTTCCAGATCGCTTCAAATATCGTAGGGGAGTAGTCATCTATATACACACAGCATGCAGTTTTTACGAGCTTGCAAACTCCCCCACGACCAACTAATATTATATCGAGAGCCATCCTGTTTTGGAGTGCCATCAGTCTTATTCCTTTTTCTTCTAACGTCATATTCAATAAAATATCTGTTGTGGAATCTATTGTTTTTTGTAATATTCCAGACAGTTTTCTTATATTGTAAGAGTTTTCTTTTTGGGACAAGAACGGTAGAAATGATTTGGCTATATCTATTGCTATCATTCCAACCTCACTACTCCTTTGAGTTCTACCTTTTGTTCGTCTGGCTACTTCTGCTGTCTCCAAGAGGAACACTCCTGGAAACAGTAGACCTAGGTAGCATGTACCTCCCCAGTTCCTAGGTAACCATGGATATGCTTTTTCTCCACATATAAAATAAACAGGGTCTCCTACGTACACGGGTTCTATTTCATGTTTTAAAACCACTGTGTTCAGGCAGTTGCTAAACGTTCCTACTTTATAGGAACCCTTTTTCTGTAGACATAGGGGAGCAGTTTTGGGGCTGTGATCCACTGCATAGGCAGGGGGCACAGCATCTTTGTTCCATTCATCCCTCATCTGAAATGTCATTACTGATGTTCTTTCTGCTGGCAGGGTTGGTCTATTCTGCCTATGTAATCTATCTAGTCTTGTTATTTTTTGTGTATTCTTTCTCATGGGTTCTAGTGCAAACACGCGAGCTTTTTGGAATATGGAACAACCCACAGGTCTCATGATTACTTCCTCAAATTCATTCATATTGGTCTCATCTAGCTGATCCGTATTACTCTTGTTCCATTTCCCAAAGAACATTGCACTTAACGTTACTTCACAGGAATAAATCAATGGCAATGGTTGTGCATACCAGCCTATTCCTTTCCCACCGTGCTGTGGTAAATGGGCGCAAACCCAGCAATCCTTTTTCTTTAACACCGCATGGGTCATGTTCATGATGAGTAACAATGTATTGTTGCCGTAACCTTCTCTATGTCTTTCTTCTATTGGGGGCAAAGTACCAGTGATTACATGAACCAGGCTTTCAGTAGCTGTTTTTGGCAAAAGTGTTTCTATTGGGTGTACGTACTCCAGGAACCATAGTGTAATAGCTGTTATTGTTGGTACTATCATACTTAAGAAACATAGGACCAATGTCCAAATCAGTACCGTATTCCTTTTTCCATGCTTTTTCCCTAAATTTACAGTCTCTAAATGTATTATTTTTTTAGCAGGGGTGCAGGAGGAGGCTGAAACCGGTCTTGAAAGTTTTCAGTGTTCTTCATCGTCCTTCTTCTTCCTGGCGAAGTTCGTCGTGAATGTCTCTCGTTCTTGATGCCAGAAAAGTTCAACGAAAAATGTCACAGTTCAATTCTCCCAGCCTTTTCACAGCCTGGATCATTTATCCACTCCCGAGCAAGATTAGTTGTTCTTTCTCCCACTGCTCAGACGATTTCTGAACAGTTCTTTATTGATAGAGTACCATGTGCATCCAGCTTGTCCCGCTCTGGCTTAGGACACGTACTCTATCAGCGCACCGAGGAGCCGTGAGTTTTTAATTGTCCGACTTGCACAATTCTCACACTTCTCTCCTCTTTGCCCCTGGTTCCTACTCTGTCCGTGAGTAGAACCAAAGGCCAAAAAGAAAAGCACCAAAGATCTGTGGATCACTTTGCCTGTCGAGGCCGCAGATTATATCGATTCACTCCTGCTATTGTATGATCCGTGAATAGTGCCCTTGCATTTCCAGTATCAGGCTCAGTGTCAGCCTGTGGCACAATGATGGGCAGCGATGGGCATCGTGGCAATGATGTAGTTTCTTTCTCTGGCTTTGGTGCATTCGCGAGAACTGGTAGGCGCCAAAAGCTGATGCTGTGGCACTGGACTGGCAAAAGTTTCTTTTGTTTCCGAGACCGTTGTCTTTTTCTCGTCGTCTGGATCAGGCAAAGTTTTCAGTGACGCTGGGAACCTTTTGGCATGGGTAGCATTGATCCATGCCTTGCGTCCGTCCACTCGGATGGCCGTCTGTGTTGCCAAAAGTACTTGATAGTGGCCGCGCCACCTGGGTGCTAATGCTGTCTTCGGTTCAAAGTTTTTGATTAGCACCCAGCTCCCAGGCTCCGGTGAGTGCCCCGGTCCTGTATATCGCATCGGCAACGCCTCCTGCACCTGCTGATGAATCAAATGCAACTTTTGTATTAAAAGTCCACAGTAAGTGCTTAACATAGGATGCTCGACCTCACATAATTTTCTGGGCTGCAATGCGCACCATACATTTGCTGGTCCCCCCATTATAATCTCATAAGGGGAGAGCACAGTCTTAGCCTGCACAGACGTGCGCATACACAACAGCGCTAGTGGTAATGCATCCACCCAACTCAACTTGCTCCCAGCGCACATTTTTGCTATCTTCGACTTCAGGATTCCGTTGTGTCTCTCCACAAGCCCGGCAGAACTGGGATGCCTGGAACTGTGGAATTGCTTCTCTATTTGCAGACCTGCACAGATCTGTAGCACTACTGCGCCCACAAAGTGGGGACCGTTGTCTGACCACAGGACACGAGGCAACCCAAACCGGGAGAAATACTCCTTCAGCATTACTTTTGCTGTGGACATGGCAGTACAGTCTTTTAAAGGATATGCCTCCACCCACTTGCTGAATGCACAGATTACCACTAACACGTACTTGTAGTTCTGGCACCTTTCCATTTCTATGAAATCAAAATGGACCTCCTCAAACGGCATAGAGGGTGGGCCGAAACTACCTGCTGAAGTCATGGTTCACTTTCCTACATTGTGTTGCAGGCACGTGATACAATTCTGCACTAGCCTTTCTGCATTCTTTTTTATGTGCTCATTCTTCCATACTGTGGATAAATGCTGTACCATTTTCTTTGCGCAAATGTGGGTAGGGCTATGCGCCATTATAACCATTGCAGTTATGTAACAATTTGGCAACATCCAGTTCTTTGTTTCCTTGTCCACCCAACATCCTTCCAAATCTAACTCAGCAGAGCCCTTAGCCCACCCCTCAATCTCTTCGGTCGTGGCCTCAGCCTGCATTTCTTTGACTGTTGCAACTCCATTCTCTATCATACAAGGTACTTCCTCAGTTTGTACTGTCATCATTTATTCCCCAAATCTGTGGCTGTTTGCTTCGCAATCCTGTCTGCAAACGCATTTCCCTCTCCCACTCTGCATGTTACTTTCTTAAGCGCCTCGCACTTTACTATAGCTAGGCGTTTTGGAAACGTGAACGCAGACAACAATCGCACAATCAAAGGGCCATGCTGAGTCCTGGCTCCATGTGATGTCAAGAAACCCATCTCAGCCCAAAGTCGGACAAAATTGTGAACCACGCCAAAGGCGTACTGGCTGTCAGTATAAATATTTACGTTTAGATTCTCAGAGAGTTCACAGGCTTGGCTCAGTGCTATTATTTCTGCGGCTTGTGCCGAATTGTAGGGGATCCTTCTGCTCTCTACAACTCTCTTTAGGGTAGTAATTGCATATGCAGCCGTTGATGTGCCATCAGGTAATTTAAAACAAGAGCCATCGCAAAATAACTCCCCATCTGGCTCTTTTTGCGGGATATCGCTCAAATCAATCCTTCCCTTTGTTTCTTCTTCAGTGATCACTAAACAATCATGGGGTGGTGATTCGTTGTCACCAATTTGTGCTATGGACAGTGGCATTAATTCTGCAGGATTCAATGTGCTACACCTCATAATTTGGATGTGGGGTGCAAACAAGATGAGCTCATATCTTGCCAGTTTAGCTGAGGTGAGGTGTTGCGTCTGCGTCCTATTTAATAGAACGTCTATAGCATGTGGCACCATCAGAATTAAAGTGTGCCCCAATACCATTCCTTCTGTTTGTTTCACTGACGCAGCAGCTTCTGCGACGGATCGCAAACACCGTGGTAGTGCGCGCTACAGGGTCCAACGCGCAAGAAAAATAGCCACACGGCCTATTTCGTCCACCTTGTTCCTGTGTCAAAACCGCCAATGCACATCCTTCACTCTCACTCATAAATAGTCTGAAGATTTTTTTATAGTTGGGAGTGCCTAAAACTGGCGCAGCACACAATGCAACTTTCAATTGCTCAAACGCTTTCTGACATTCCTCATCCCACTGTAAAGGCATCTCTGCATCCTTTTTAGTCAATTTTATCATCGGCTTCACAATCAACGCAAAATTACTGATCCAATGCTGACAATAAGAGGCCATGCCTATTACAGCTCTCACTCCTTTTTGAGTTTTTCGAATAGGCATACCAGAAATACTTTCTATGCGTTCTGGCGTTAATCTTCTCCCTTCTTTCGAAAGTAGGTAACCCAAATAAGACACCTCCTTTTGATTATACTGGAATTTCTTCAAACTTGCCTTATGACCATGTGTCGCTAAATGTGTCAAGAGTAATACAGTACTTTCTTTGCAGATCTCTTTCGTGTCAGCAGCTAATAACAAGTCATCTATGTACTGCAAGAGTACGCAACCTTCGTGTAGTTCTAGCATGTCTAGCTGCTCTTTTAGCGCTCTGCTGTAAATACTTGGGCTTTCTGTATATCCTTGTGGAATGCATGTAAATGTGAATTATCGACCTCCTAGAGTGAACGCGAACAGATATCTACTGCTTTTATCCACTGCGATGCTAAAGAATGTGTTCTTCAAATCAACTACACTAAAGTATTCTGCAGTGGCCGGTATCATTGTCAGTATTGTTGTGACATCTGGGACCAACGGGAATTGTGGGTCTACCACTTTGTTTAATGCGCGCAGATCAATTATGAAATGATAGGGTACTTCATTGCCTCCTTTCTTGTAAACTGGAAGAATCAGGCTGTTGCACGTGCTTCCTGCAATTTCCTCAACCACCCCCAATCTCACCAGGTCAGTAACAATGCTTTTCAATCCCTTCTCACCTTCAACAGAAATTTTATACTGGGGAATTCGTGGTAGTGTTACACCTTCTTTCAAAGTTATTTTTGCTGGCTCTATTTTCAAGCATCCTACATCATTATCATGCATTGCCCACAGACAGGTTGGTACTCTATTTAGCTCTTCTGGCAACTCTTTTGACATAAATTCCGTCACCGGTGCATCGTGCGGCCACATCGTGAGGAACACCCCGTCTGCTGTACAATGTATGACTGCCCCCAATTTTCTCAACAAATTTAATCCTAGCAAGTTCTCTCCACAATTCTCTGTCAGAAGAAATGGACACTGTTCCGTAAATGGTCCTATTGTAATTGGGACAGCTTCGGACGTGGGGTTAATTACTAGTGTACCTGCGAACCCTACTGAAACATTCTTCTGCCCCGACAGTGGTATCTCCGGAACCAAGTGGTGGTCTATCGAGCACTTCTGTGCCCCTGTATCTACAAGGAAACGGTGCTCCTTATTCCCGACTCTCATTTCTATGTAGGGTCCTCTCTGATTCACAGGAATAGACACTTGTTCCGACCCCTGTTGTGGGCTGTCCTATCGCGAAAATAACACATCGTCCGATGTGTAGTCACCGCTACTGCCATAATACGTGTTTGGTTGTGTATCAAAAATATTCCCATTTCCCCCTCGATGTCCTCCACTCTGATCATTTCTCTGTTGGCCCTGCACGCCCTGATTTTGGTTCGAAACACTTTGGTTCAATGTCTAGTTCTGTTGTGCTTGGTTTTGGCCATATGATTGGGTTTGAGTACCTCCATTGGTATATCCCTGCTGCTGCTGCATGTTACTTCTGCTTGGGCCTTTCAACCCCTGATGTCCTCTATGAGGCCTTCTCTGACCAAACCCACCTCTATTCTGTAGGTGTGGGCATTGCGCTCGCCAGTGCCCTTCCTCCTTACAGTACGCACATTGATTTAATCCCAATGACACCCCATGCATATTATTCAAATTTCCCCAGCCTTGTGCATTACCTCTACCTCTATTGTATCCAATGACCTGCTGCAGTAACACCCTTGTTTTTACATTTACTCTATCCTTCACCTCTCTTTCTTCCGCCACATTTACCCTGTTCTTGTAATATTGGGCTATGTGTAATATCTCACTCACCGGTTTTACTGCCCAGGAACTTTCCGACGTCATTAACATATCTTGAATTGCCGATATTAGTCCCCTCACATATTTATCAACAAATAGCCTTTTCCCCGACTCTGTGCTCACATCCTGCCCACTGAAGTCTGTGAATACTCATTCAAATCTATTGAAATAATCTGTTACTGGCTCATCCTTGCCCTGTACACATGTAGTTCATTTGTCCCACTGAATCCTTTTTTTCTGGAATTATTTCCCTCAATCTCTGCATTATCCGTTCTGGTAGATCGCCATGCGGGTTCCCGGATTTTCCCCTACTTTCCTATTTTTGTCCTCCAATACTAACTCCGCCCATGTGGCGGCAAAAGCCCCCACGTCATCTACCGTCCTCATCTGTTTCCATATATCTGCTGGCAAAATGACTGGGAAAATCAAATCTATATCGCTCATAGTAAGCACTGCTGATCTCAGGGTTGACTCTACTTCCTTGTAGAAACCTGCTGGATTCTTTCTTATATCGGGAATCGTCTGTTTTATAGTATTCACCTCTTGCCTGGAAAAGGGGACATGCACATACTGGGCGGTGAAATGGGCTGGTGTTACCTACGCTCCTACTGTACCCGTCGCAGGGATCTCTACTTTTGGTACAAACGTGGGCGGGACCTCACTCATTGGAAATGCCCCACTCACGATCCCGCCCCCTTTTATTAGGTTCAATAGTATTCCTAAATCCAGTGATAGGCCCGTTTCTCCTGTACTTCGCTCGAATGCTCTCTTGTATACCGCTAGTATGTCAGGTGGGCTGGCCTTATTATTTTTTATATCCTTCTCTATCAAATGTTCAGCCATCGATTGCAGTGTCTTTCTTTTCATTGGCATGGAATAGTCGTCAAATATGTCATGTATGACCATTGTTGGGATACTAGGATTCGACACCCACTTTATTGCTTCTCGTATACATACTGGCAATTTCTCGCCCTTCTGTACAGATGTTGTTGAATGTCTCCACTCTATGTATGATTCTACCGCCCCTCTCCCCTCTCTTCTAATATCCCAACCCCTGTACCCAGGTGCAGCAAACATTTCGGCATACTCATTATCCAACTCATTTTTAAGATCAAAAAGTCTATCCACATGTTCCTTCACTTCTTCATCTTTTATTCTACAACATGCTAGTTGGTTCGAATCTAACAATCGTTGTGGTGGTAATTTGTCAAGCAACTTTTTCCAGTCTCCCACCAAAAATTTCCCCATGCATTCCAACGCTACCTGTCTCTCGTCGCTTCTTCGGTACCCATAAAATGAGGCCAATGCTGCCGTCTCATCATTTCCTTCTATGTACATTTCTGCCTCTTGCCGTAATTCAATCTTTTTCTCGTTGCTGATCGCGCTTCGAGTTACCCGTCCAAATTCTGTTCCTTCAGCCCCGCCTCTCGCCTCCCCAGTCTCTATCTCGACTTCGGGAGGGGCGGATGGTGGTGAATCTGTCTCTAGACCGGGAGGTGCGGATGGGACAAGTGACACAGGTGGCATCTGTGGACACAGGTGGCATCTGTGAAGGGCCTTGCTGGGTGCTGGTGTGTCTGCGGTCTGCGCTTGTGGGAGCGCTCATGCTGTGGGCGGGGCTTGGGTTAACGCTTGCGTGAAGGGAAGTGCTCGGACTGCGGGAGGGGGTATGAGAGCTATTGGTTGGGCCTGCGCAGTCACTGCTGGCGTGTTTGGTTTCGATTCTGGTTTTGGGCCTCGACTCGTGTTAGTTAACAAATGTTCCATTAATTCATCTGCTATGTGTAGTTCCCGCTGTGGGTATATTCTGTCTATGTTCATCTGGTCCCGTCTCCCTTCCCGTCTTAGACTCTCAGTCCACTCCTCCTCTTCCTTCTCTTCTGCTATCTCAAGCTTCGTTTTATGTCTACGCGCATGCTTCTCTCTACTCCTTAGTCGGAGCATCGCTTCCCTCCTCCAATCTTTGACGGTCTCAAAAGCTGCAGGTCGCGCTTTCTTTCTAATCAGCACCCTCTCTAGGTTATCTATCCTCCCCATCTCAAAACTACCATTAATCGGCCACTGATGGCGGGTTGCTTTCTAGTTTGCCTATGCCAAATTTCACAAAATATTATCGCACCCACACCATATTTCGCATACATATCATAAGCCAGCGTTACCCCAGGCGGTGCACTTTGGCCATATTCCAAGGACTGTCTACCGCAGCTGAAAAGCCCCGCTAAAGTGGACAGTACTCCAGGCATGTTTCTTTAACCTTCCCCTTTGGTTAGCAACTTTTACCTGGACGTTTGAGTTTGCAAAATCAACACTCTACCAAAATCAGGTTTCTCTTAAATCGGGGAATGACTCACCTGATAAAACAAGTCGCCTGTTCTAACGCAACCTCTCCCCACGTCGTGTCTACGCTTCTCTGGCTTCTGCCTCTTCTGTTCGGGACCCTCGCCTCCTTTGCCCTCTGGCCTGGTACGTCGATCAGGGATCAGATGTGTGCAGATCTGCGAAAGGAATCTCTCCTCTCTTCTACAGGGCGCCCCGTACACTTCTTGATCCCGGCTCGACTGTCCCGTCCTCGCCGTTCTTCCGCCTTTACTCTGTTACAACGTATACGATGGGGCAAGTGGGGGAGGGTCCCTATTCGGGCGCCATCTTGAAAGGGGCCCCCTCGTGCTATGGAAACAAGGCAATGACCATACACAAAAAGATGTGCCAGACACGAGGTTTCAAATTCCCAATGCTAGGGTTTATTGCAAGCAAAAGATAGTGTCAATTGGCCAATTCTGATCTCACGCCCCACAACGTGAGTCACCTAGACCTCGAGGGACGCCAGAGAGCGAATTACGTATATCAGTTACATATATACAAAATGCATATCATACAATCAGCAAAGTCATGTTCAACACCCCTCTGTATTAAGTTCCTTTGAACTCAGGATGACGATTATGACATTTTCGATGTCTATTCTAGTAACAATGTGCAATTAGAAAGTGCGGAGTCATCTTTTAGTTGTTGAACAGAACACGGTGGTTCTGTTCTTGGAAGCAAGCTGCACACGGGGGAAGAGCCACATTCCAAGCTTTGCTATCTATGAGGTACTATTCGTGTCCTGGGAGCCGACACGTTCTAAAGGGTTTTGCGAAGGGGGGCCGTAAGAGAAGCATAATTTAAGCCTTTAACTGTATTATTCTAACATATTCTACCATCGTACAAGACTGGTTGGCAGCTGTGAAGTGATTAAATGCCCTGCAGCTTCCTCCCAAGGCTACAGAGAGGGAGCGTGGGCATTCCTTTCTGGGCTACTCATGAGGAGTTCAGCAAACTCTTCAGTCCCGCGATCTTGTCCTTTCACATTCAGACAACAATGTTAACAGTTGAGCAGAGTAAGCAGAATCCGCAAGAATTGCAAGCTGTAAAGCAGTTTTTAGACAGAAAGCAATGAGCAATGGTTAACAAGCAAAATGGCGATTCCTGCTACATTTAAAATGGCCGCTCGTCGGTCAAGCATAGCAGTTTATATTTCTATAATTTGGTGCATAAGACGGTTGGCCCACGGCCATCAAGTTACGTCTATCATTCAAATGAAGGGTATTCATTTTTCCAGATTGACAGTAGGTCCTCAGGCGAGTAGCTTTTGTGGTGACTTCAGGCAGGCTTCATTAGGGTAGGGGAGTGAAATGTAGATGATATGAGTATGTTTGTATAGGCTGTATTATACTATGGTGTTTGTGGCCAGCTAGTAGACTCTTGGGTGCATGGCCATGCACCCAAGAGTCTGGTTACTGGATGAAGTACTGTAATAGTATGTGTAGAGAAGTGTACAGGGCTGTAGGTGGCTGACTTTTTGGATCCAGGAGTGTGCAGACTGGTTGTAGGTACTGGAATACTTTGCGTACAGAAGTGGACAGGGCCTCACGTGGTTGGCTTATGTGTGTGGCTTGTGGCAGTGTATAGATTGATGTGTGCATGACTGTATTACGTTGTGGTGATTGTGACCAGCTACTAGCTACTAGACTCTTGGGTGTATAGCTGGAGGCCATGTACCCAAGTGCCTGTCCACTGGCTGTATGTAGTGTAATAGGATGTGTACTGATGCGGACAGGATTTGTGTCAGGTGGTTTGTTAGAGTGTCTCGAGATTCTTTGGTGTATGATACTGTATGCAGTGGGAAGAAATTTTGGCCAGCTGCTACAGTTTTGGGTGCATGGCCGGAGGCGATGCACTCAAGAGTCCAAGAGTGTGCCCACTGGTTGAAGTACTGTAATGGTATGTGTAGAAAAGTGGACAGGGCCTCAGGTGGCTGGGTTATTGGACTCAAGAGTGCGCTGATTGGTTGCACGTACTGGAATTCTATGTGTATAGAAGTGGACAAGGTCTCATGTGGCTGGCGTATATGTCTGGGTTGTGGACAGTGTACAGATTGTTGGGTGCATGGCTGTTTTATGCTGTGGTGATTGTGACCAGCTACTACAGTCTTGGGTGCATGGCTGTAGGTGATGCACTAAAGAGTCCAAGAGTGTGCCCACTGGTTGAAGTAATGTAATGCTATGTGTAGAAAGGTGGACAGGGCCTGAGGTGGTTGGCCCACTAGACTCAAGGGCGTGCTGACTGATTGCACGTAATGCAGTACTATGTGTACATAAGTAGGCAGTTGGATGCCTTATGTGTTAGGGTTGTGGGCACAGAGCAGGTTCTTGTGTAGTTTACTGTATTTTTCTCTATTGGTTATGGGCAGTCAGCAGAGTCTTGGGTGCAGAGACCATGCCTGTCTATTGGCTGGAAGTACTGTAACAGTATGTCAATGGAGGTGGATAAGGTCTCAGGCAGCTGTGTTATGTGTGTGTGTTGTGGTAAGTGGGTACATGTTTGCATGCATTGCTGTCATATGCTGCAGTGGTTGTGGCCAGGGCCTAGACTCTTGGGTGCATGGCTACAGGCCGTAGGCCATAAGCCATGCACCCAGTAGTCTAGGCCCTGGCTCCAACCACTGCAGCATAATACAGACATGCACTGAACATTTTGACAGTGGCATATGGATTGCATAAATATGTGTTTAGAAGCAATTTTCAGATTACAAAGAAGTATGACACCAATAATGATATACTCACTGTATGTACAGTTGAGGCCATGTGCACCTTTTTTGCATGCATTGCACAATACTGTTGCAGCTGCAATAGCAGATTTCACTCATGTGGTATGTGGAAATGCAGGAGAAATGGTCGTTTCATTGTCTGTGAGAAAATAAAACATCACATGTTAAAGTACTGTGTAATGTTCTATTGCATTGCATTGCAGCCATTTGTGTACTTTGTGGACCCTCATAATTAGTACTTCATAAGTAATGCTTGAAACAAGTGTACAGTGCAATGTGCTCAGTTCCTGTGCTTGTTTGCATAATCATTGGGTCTGTGAGGAAAAGTAGTCCATGCAAGATTTAAAAAAAAAAGCTTCTGCGTTAATTTGTTGTTATGTGTAACACTCTGTTTCAGTGACGTCTGCACTGCATACAGTAATGTTTAAGGTGCATATCTATTTGGTATTCTGGTTATAGGCATGGTTGCAGTAAGAGGAATTCAAATGGTGTATGATTTTCCTTTTGGAAGTGGTGGTACTATGGTTGCAATTAGATACCAGTTGGTGTATTCTAACTGTTTATTTGTTTTCTCTGTTTAGTCTTGCTGTTGATGTTTTCTAAGTACTGCGGTATTGAAGAGTAATATTCCAGGATTGTGGGGGTAGTTAAAGACCCTTTGGCATATTCTAACTGTTGGTAGTTTGAAGGTTGCTGAGGTTATGTTTGTAGCAGTATGATTGCTGAAAGTTTATTTTGGCAGTTTCACCGCTGGCCATAATAGTGTAGTACTGTTGGTGCAGTAAGATAATAGTTGGTGTATGCTGGTGTGTTGAAGCGTTTCCTCAGAAGAACTTTCATTTTTGGTGGTGGATTAATGGAAAGTAATCTTGTAGTATTATGGTTGTAGTTAGATACTAGTTGGCGTATTCAAACTGTTTCTCATATGTGATGGTGGGTATTGGGCAGTAGCTTAGTGAGTACATTTTGGTTTCAAGAATATTAAGTAGGCATTTGCAAGATTTCCTGGTAATCTCTGCTTCAGAGTAATTGAAGTATCTTTGCATTGAAACCATCCACATTTCTTTTTAATGTACGCAGTATAGTGACCTGCACTGGTTGTGTCCCCATGTGGTATATAATGACTGTTGTGAAGGTTTTCTTGCCAAGTGATACTTGCCCAGGTGTGAAGCTAGTAAGCTTGCAGTTTTTTTTGGTACCATCTTCATTGTATCTTTATTATTTATTTATTTTAGCATTTTATGCAGCGATACAAACCCTCAGGCGTTCTGAGCGCTGCTTATTTCCCAGGGTGTGTGGTGCTCATTTATCGACCTCGGAAGGACGAAAGGCTGAGTATGACCCTGCCGAGTGCTCTACTCACTGTGCTATCTGTCTGGCAGGAAGAGTTAGTGTGCGTGTACAATTGCACTGCACTGCATATGCACGGGGACTTGAGAGTATTCGCATTGTTGTTATGTGGGGGATGTATTGTAAAAACAATTACTATTACATATTGGCTATGTGATTGTATCTGTATGGTGGAATGATTGTCAGAATTGCAAGTAGTACATAATATGCCATGTTTGCATTTTGTACCAGCTGTTGAAATGGAATGGATTCACAGTTATGAATAGATACATACACAAAGCGCTCATTAGGGACTTATTCCTGCACCACATGGTTGCATAGAGTACATGTATGTTTCCAAATGTATGAAATCTGGAAGATTTCATTTATAGGTAAGCTTTTGCTTAGCAGTACTTGCAGTAAGTACATTAGAAAGTCTTGTGGATCTTCTTGTGTGTTTATAGTGAATCTCACCATACCCTCTTCCATACTGACAGTATGCAAACACTGCACACAGTGCCCACACTGCATGACTTTTCACTGCACCATTTCCAACCACACATCAAAACCTTTACCGCACTTCAACCATACCCTCTTCCATATTGACAGTACGCAGACAGTGCAACCTGTGCCCACACTGCATGCCTTTTCACTGCACCATCTCCAACCACACATCAAAAACTTTACCATGTTGTAACAGTGACCTCACCTGCGAAACCAAACATACACGCATGGCAGCTCACTTCTGCTGCTATATGGCGTCTGACATGTGTTCCACAACCATTCATAACAGGTCATCATCCTTTAACTGATGCAAAGTCAAAAATGCATTACTGCCGTGGCTGTCCTCAAGTCCTAGGCTCTTGAGTGCATGGCCTATGGTCTACGGCCTTCGGCCATGCACCCTATAGTCTCGGCCTTGTACACACCCACTGCAACATAATGCCACCATGCATGTCACCATATCACACCACTCCATATTTACCGTTAAACACTCTCAGTGCACGGTCCCTTTGCTTCCAAAGCCCCTTCACCACACATTTCTGCTAAAGGATGCACTATTTCAGCATCCACAAAGATCCTGACGCACACCCACCACACCTTTGTCCATGCACACAACAGTCCACACTTGCCCATACCCAGCACAACACTATGGATCCATGCATGCACCCATGTGGGCAGCCAACATTATGCACAAACGTAACATACGTAGGTAGCAGCACTTTACCCCACCTCCCCCACACCATAAAACACCCATTCACAAAAACAGGTTGCAATTAGAAGAACCAAAATCAAACCACCACCTCCACCACCTCTACCCACAGCCATTCACAAAGTATTGTGTCACTGCCAACCTAACAACACCATTTTCACAACATTGGGCCTACTTCAACAAATCTGCACAAAGCATAGTAACCAAGCACATAATTGATGCACTTCAACCAGTATGCAAACACTGCACCCAGTGCCCACACTGCATGACTTTTCACCGCGCCATCTCCAACCACACATCAAAACCTTTACTGCACTTCAACTATACCCTCTTCCATACTGACAGTATTCAAACATTGCACCCTGTGCCCACACTGCATGACTTTTCACTGCACCATTTTCAACCACACATCAAAATCTTTACCATGTTGTAACAGTGACCTCACCTGCGAAACCAAACATACACAGATGCCAGCT
Source organism: Ambystoma mexicanum (assembly GCF_040938575.1). Lineage (NCBI taxonomy): Eukaryota > Metazoa > Chordata > Amphibia > Caudata > Ambystomatidae > Ambystoma > Ambystoma mexicanum. Next base: position 1,242,595,438 of record NC_090930.1, on the reverse strand, counting down.
CACATCTGCTGCTCTATGGTGTCTGAAATGTGCTCCACAACCATTCCTTGAAGGTGACCACCATCTAACTGACGCAAAGTCAAAAATGCATTACTGCTGTGGGTGTCCTCAAGTCCTAGGCTCTTCAGACCATGGCATACGGCCTTTGGCCTTGAACCCACTAGTGTAGGCCTTCAACATACCCACTGCAACGTAATGCTACCATGCATGTCACCATGTCACCAACTATGACAATCCACATACGCACCACTGATACCAGCACTCCTACCCAACCTGCACACCTCCATGGAGCTATGAAGAAACACATTGCAACAGTTACCATTAAGTAGAAAGAAAACACTGTCTCCTGCACCCTGTAAGGATATTTGGCATGTTACAGCACAGAGTACAGCACTACTGCACAGGTAGCAAACAGCACAGAGTACAGCACTACTACACAGGTAGCAAACAGCACAGAGTACAGCACTACTGCACAAGTAGCACATTTTTTTGCAGCACCACCACAAGGGTGCGGTGCATTGCTATATGTGTTACCAGATTAACAAGAAAAGACAGGCTATTCAGTCAAAAACGATTTTAACATATAAGATGCAAATCTATTTTACAGTTAAAAGCACACATGCTCATTTAAAAATGCACACTATTTTTCACCTGAAATGCCTATATTGCTAGAGACACATTTGAAAATTAACAGCTAACCTATTAACCATTAACCTGACTAATAAAACCTTATTTAACATAACCCACTAATAAAATGTGTTCTCCACTGCAGAATTAGGCATACTCTGAAAGCCATTTAAATGTGTGTGCAGATTTTTTTTTCTTCTCTGTCTGCTTCTCTGTGTTTTTGTGCACAGTAACTGCAGGAAGAAGGAAGTCAGATTTGCAACAATTGCAAATGTATAAGCGAAGCTATTGTTGAGAGTAGGAGGATGAGAGATGATGGATTTCATTGGGACACGTCATACAGAGGGCTGAGATGAAAGTTTTAGTGGGCAGTATCGGGGAAAAAGACAGGCAGACATTTTTCTGCACTACTGGGGAGAAGACCTGGCTGTGGGACTCCTGACTGAATGCAGATCCCTGCGTCCTGCTACAGTCAAGATTTGGCAGTCGAGATTGGGGAGAGCTGAAAGAAGGACCTTTCCACTGGCTGAGGCGTTCCTATCTGCAAAAGCTGAGAATTCCAGGCAATGACCCCGGTTTGAGAAGGCAAGCGTTCCTTTTTGCTGGAGTTAATCCAAGGGAGCCACATTCACAAAGAGAACAGCCAAAGAGAACAACTAAAAAGATAAGGTAATGAGAAGTGTGGGAGCTGAGTGTGTACGGTAATATGCAGTCAGTGTAGGATTCCTGTGCATGCCTTAATCAAATGCTAATGTTGCAATTTGAGTTCTGTTCTCCGCCACTCTCTTTGCAGTGTGTCATAGACAATGCTTTTACTGTACCATTTTATTTATTTCTGTAAAGAATGAGATCGTGTTTAAATGCAACTTTTATAATACAGAAAAATATTTGAAAACAGACGGGTGGTGTATTGACTATTTACCATTACAATGCCGATGATGTGGGGAGATTTTTAAACAGTGCAATGGTCATTTTAAGACAGATGTGTGCATGTCAGAATCAGTATGAATAATTGTGAGTGACTGTAGCATAGCTTGTTGGAGGTACATGAGCCAACGGGAAGAGAGACTCTCTGAACATAGCTCCCTACCGTATATAAGGTAGTGGAAATTACCACAAGACTACCATATATAGCTCTCTGTCGTAAATAAGTCAGTGAGTTCGCCCATGGTGGCACACCAACACTATCACTGAAAATGTGGTATTCCTAAAATGTAGGTCTGAGGTCTCTCTAGTGATCACACGAAAAATCTAAGCAAAGATAAGGGATTCTGGACTTTGGGGCCACAAATAAAACAAGGGAATTATGCTCACCAAAATACCACCAACCACGTATACCAAATATGGAGGTCTGGGTGCTGAAATAATGCATGTCCATTGTATTATTGTTGCACATGGCCAAATCTGAATACAAAGAGTGATTATTGCTAAGTTATTTTTCGGCAGTAATAAAATACCGTCAGGCCCCAAATCTCCACAAAATACCCAACATATTTATGGTGCGTTGGCCGGGACAGATAAAATCCCTTGAACACAAAAAGAGAAAATAAATGGGTACAATCAGGAGGCAGTGACAAAGAAGTTAAAAAGTTGATTGTTATGATGGCACATAAACACTGTAGTATATGTAAAATATAATATAAAATAAATATAAATAAATAAATAAATAAATATATGCACATATAATGGAAGCTCATGGTTGGTGTGCAGAGAGAAAGTGTGTTAAATATTGAATATCTGCTTGTTTTCTTTTAACTTGTGTTTAATTTCAGGAAAAAAAAAATGAAATATTTTTACCAAGCATGTTTTATTTTTGGCAAAAGGATGAAGTTAGTATTATGCTATGTACTTAATTTGTTTATTTTCTATTTTGATTTAGACAATTAACATTATTTGATCGGAGGTTCCGAGATCAGAGCCCACGGGAGAGACGATGGAGTCCTGGAGTCCCCTGGATGAAGACCAAAAGATGCCTGCCTCCAGGTGGAGGTGAAGACAAAATAACCGGAATGCCAAAAGAGATGACTGCTGTGGATTCAAGATTGCCAAGATGAAAGAATACTCGAATGAACCGAATAACATCGCTGGTCGGGACATACCAAAAGAGACAAAACAGAAGTTCCGGCATATGAAGTTCCACGTATTTATTATTTTAATTATTTATTTTAATTTGTTATATTAATTATTTGTTTTAGTTAGTTGTTTTATTTCTTTGTTTTTAATTGACTTGGAAAATTTAAACTTAAAGTAATGCCACTTCCACTGAGAAGGCAAATGTGGAACATTTTATGAACTGATGGACTCAGATGAAATATTGATTGCAAATTTTCATTGATGCACATGAATATTCATTTTGTTGGATTGCTATATTGTAAAAAAAAAAAAGAACAAGTTGTTTTTAGGAATTGGCTTGGATTATAGCCAAGTTCTAAAAACAAAAGGAGGGTATATGTAAGGATATTTGGCATGTTACAGCACAGAGTACAGCACTACTGCACAGGTAGCAAACAGCACAGAGTACAGCACTACTACACAGGTAGCAAACAGCACAGAGTACAGCACTACTGCACAAGTAGCACATTTTTTTGCAGCACCACCACAAGGGTGCGGTGCATTGCTATATGTGTTACCAGATTAACAAGAAAAGACAGGCTATTCAGTCAAAAACGATTTTAACATATAAGATGCAAATCTATTTTACAGTTAAAAGCACACATGCTCATTTAAAAATGCACACTATTTTTCACCTGAAATGCCTATATTGCTAGAGACACATTTGAAAATTAACAGCTAACCTATTAACCATTAACCTGACTAATAAAACCTTATTTAACATAACCCACTAATAAAATGTGTTCTCCACTGCAGAATTAGGCATACTCTGAAAGCCATATAAATGTGTGTGCAGATTTTTTTTTCTTCTCTGTCTGCTTCTCCGTGTTTTTGTGCACAGTAACTGCAGGAAGAAGGAAGTCAGATTTGCAACAATTGCAAATGTATAAGCGAAGCTATTGTTGAGAGTAGGAGGATGAGAGATGATGGATTTCATTGGGACACGTCATACAGAGGGCTGAGATGAAAGTTTTAGTGGGCAGTATCGGGGAAAAAGACAGGCAGACATTTTTCTGCACTACTGGGGAGAAGACCTGGCTGTGGGACTCCTGACTGAATGCAGATCCCTGCGTCCTGCTACAGTCAAGATTTGGCAGTCGAGATTGGGGAGAGCTGAAAGAAGGACCTTTCCACTGGCTGAGGCGTTCCTATCTGCAAAAGCTGAGAATTCCAGGCAATGACCCCGGTTTGAGAAGGCAAGCGTTCCTTTTTGCTGGAGTTAATCCAAGGGAGCCACATTCACAAAGAGAACAGCCAAAGAGAACAACTAAAAAGATAAGGTAATGAGAAGTGTGGGAGCTGAGTGTGTACGGTAATATGCAGTCAGTGTAGGATTCCTGTGCATGCCTTAATCAAATGCTAATGTTGCAATTTGAGTTCTGTTCTCTGCCACTCTCTTTGCAGTGTGTCATAGACAATGCTTTTACTGTACCATTTTATTTATTTCTGTAAAGAATGAGATCGTGTTTAAATGCAACTTTTATAATACAGAAAAATATTTGAAAACAGACGGGTGGTGTATTGACTATTTACCATTACAATGCAGATGATGTGGGGAGATTTTTAAACAGTGCAATGGTCATTTTAAGACAGATGTGTGCATGTCAGAATCAGTATGAATAATTGTGAGTGACTGTAGCATAGCTTGTTGGAGGTACATGAGCCAACGGGAAGAGAGACTCTCTGAACATAGCTCCCTACCGTATATAAGGTAGTGGAAATTACCACAAGACTACCATATATAGCTCTCTGTCGTAAATAAGTCAGTGAGTTCGCCCATGGTGGCACACCAACACTATCACTGAAAATGTGGTATTCCTAAAATGTAGGTCTGAGGTCTCTCTAGTGATCACACGAAAAATCTAAGCAAAGATAAGGGATTCTGGACATTGGGGCCACAAATAAAACAAGGGAATTATGCTCACCAAAATACCACCAACCACGTATACCAAATATGCAGGTCTGGGTGCTGAAATAATGCATGTCCATTGTATTATTGTTGCACATGGCCAAATCTGAATACAAAGAGTGATTATTGCTAAGTTATTTTTCGGCGGTAATAAAATACCGTCAGGCCCCAAATCTCCACAAAATACCCAACATATAAATCCCAGCTGGAACCTGCTTCTCCCACAAATTTCTTTAAAATATCCACAACAGACCTATTGCTTCTTTCAACTGTACCTGAAGACGCTGCCCGATATGCGATATGTAGTTTCCTTTTCACACCTAGTATTTGCCATACTTTACTCATTAGAGTACTTGTGAAATGACTTCCTCTGTCTGACTCAATTCTTTGTGGCAACCCAAACCTTGAGAACACATGGTTCACCAGCAATGTGGCTGCTGTTTGCGCACTACAATCTGGTGCAGGAATGCATTCAATCCACTTTGACATCAAACATACCACACTCAAAATATAACGGTGTCCCCTGCTCGACCTTTTTAAAGGACCTACATAGTCTATTTGCAAATCTGACCATGGGAGAGTTAGGCCTCTTTTCATCAATGGTGCTCTGTCGACCATTAAGTAGAAAGAAAACACTGTCTCCTGCACCCCTTTGCACTTTCATTCACATACTATGGGCGTACCCACTTCCATTCACAAACTATTATGACACTGCCAACCTACCCACATTCTGTTCACAACACTGGCCATACTTCAACCAATCTGCACAACCACACGATGCAGGCACCACCCTCTACTGGATGCAGAGTCAGACATGCATTGCTGCGGTGGATATGCTGAAGTCCTACGCTCTTGAGTGCATGCCCTTCGGCCATGCACCCAATGGTCTAATCCTTCCACAGACCCACTGCTACTTCATTCACCTATGTATGCCACCATGTGCCCAACTACTGCATTCCGTCCGCAGAGCACAGCCACTCACGCTCCCACCCAACCTCTGTCAAGTGCAATTCACTCCCCTTCTGAAATTCACCTGCCACCACTCACCACTTAAAGAGGTCTCTGCAAACAGGTGGCGGCAGAAGCTATCGGGCCATTACCACAGCTGCCTCCAATCACCACACAAAGAACTCGCCTGTCTAGTAACCCGCAAATTGGCGCAATGCGCACAAATACTGCAGGCACTCCTCCGTCTTCTTCCACCTATGTACATATGTCACATAAACCACTTCTCACTCCCCCACCCGTTCCCTTCCTTCTTGCCACCAACACATGGCGTACATGGCGTACAGTACATTTCCAGACCCTTCCGCTGCCGCACTGTTCTCCGATACACCATGGCAGCGTATCACCAAAAATATTGATGCACAGCATGCTTCCCTCCAGCCAACCACCGGCCTCGTCCAAAGTTCTCCGACAGCTCACTGTACTGCAAGCCAATGACACTTCGGTCCGTGGAGAGAACAGGGAAATGGGTAGGCCCAGCGGACCCAGATGTCACACATTTTTTAGGATGTGCATTTCAGTTCTTTGCAACAAAAGTACTGGTCGAATTTCCTCCAAACACACAAAAGCACACTTTCTGACCCACGCTCCTGACGCAAATTTTGTGAAAATCCATCCAGCCGTTCGGCCTGTAGCCGTGCACAGTTTTTCCCCTTTCAGTCTATGGAGAAAAAAAAATGGGACCCCCCTATAACTTTGCCCCCCTGCACGAAACCTCATTTAACTTGGCGAAAACTTTCAGATCCGGCCATATACTTTTTTTGCAAAGTTTGTTCACAATTCCTCTAGGGGAACAAAGTTATAAGCCGCTGAAAAAGTGGTCTTCCTATGAGTTTAGCAACTTAACCATAACTACACGGCCGCTACCGCGAGCCGTGTAATATAGTGCCTAACTGTGAAAGTATGTAGTGGTCTTTATTGTGTCTATATCCTGTCCTTTTCTTGTATCTAGAGGTAAATGGGCACTATGAATCAAAGGTTCAGTATGAAGCCTGAAGATGACTAGCTAAGGTCCTGGGTATAGTAAAAGTGGTTGAAAGGAAGAGTCAGGCTATTTCTTCCAACACTACCAATCCCAAAACAGAATCCTGTGGCTCTGTTGCTATATCCAACCCAGGTAATTAAATCAAGGATTGCGGCCAGACCTTTCTAATTTTAAGTCTTTCAGTTCTGGAAAGCACGTCTTCCCAAAATTAGAACTCTACATAATTTTTAAAGATTCAATGAATCACTAAAACAGAAACTACTCAAACATTGCTTTCTCTAGACAACCTTGGATTGAGGTTAAATCCGATAGCAAATGAGGTTCTGACATTACGCCTTTCCAAATGCAGTAGGGAATTTTCCAGCAAGGGACTTCCCTCTTAAAGGCATTTGTTTACATGTGATTGTTTGCTGATGTGGCACATCTTCGTCTGCACTTTTTTCTTCCTTTTCTCACATGCCTGAAGTGCATTACCTCCAAGTCCTTCTTCCTCATACCAGTACTTACTTGTCAGAGGCCTGCCACCATTCCAGGAAACCTTCTTCACTTACTTCTTTATTTCGTCATAAGACCATACCCTTTCACAGAAACCCCAATTAAAATGTTCCTGCATTCTGGCCAGGATTTTGTTTTAGGTGCAAGGCACCTGGGATTCTACAGTGTTTTCTGGCCCCCTGGAGGTTCCCTTTGTGGGGTGTCGGTCCCCTCCTGTGTGGCATACTCCTGGCTTCCACTGCAGGGCTTGTGGTGGGGCAGTTAAGTGTGGTGGCTCTCCCCAGGCTCCTGGCTGGGCATGGAGGCTTATGGGGTTCGAGAATCGAAGTAGTACTTTGCAGTTGGACCTGGGTGATCGGGTCCGGGACGTAAAGGAAAGTGCCTTGGGCCAGCTGCTGCTGCTCCCCTTGGGGATTTCTGTTTTTTTGGGTCTCGCCAGCTCCTACTTGCTTTGCATTATGCTGGCAGATGCAGGTTTGGGATGCTAGTTAATAACTTTGGCTGCCGACTGTGGCAGGTGTTTCTGATCTTCACCCACCTCTACTTGTAGAGTGGTCCGCTGGAGGGCTTGGTTTGTGGCCGTGATACGGGTGCCGGTGATATTCTCCAGTTTTCCTTCTCTGTTATTTTTAATGCTATTTTCTTTGCTTCTTTGCTTCTGATCAAGATGGTTCTGGTGTGTCTTCCAGCTCTCGCCATGGGAAAGCATGTTGCTAAGCGCCATCACTTGGAGTCTTCAACCTATAATCACTCCCAGGAATGGCCTTGGTGGAGGCGCACTGATAAGACAGTGTCTGAGCATGTATCTCTGTCACAGAAGGACATTAAGGAGTTTGTGCAGCTGGTTGCTCGCAAACATGAGAGTGGCAAACATGGGAGGTGGGGTCGGTGCTAGGGAGTCTCTCCTTCCTCTTCCTCTTCCCCTTCTTCCTGTTTGGTGGCCTCCTCCTTGAGTGCCATTCCTTAGAAGGTGGATGGGAAGTACCTGCACAGGTAATGCTGTGGCAGTGGACTTGACGCAGGTGTGGGACTGTATTGGCATTTCTGATCCCTTGGTTCAGGGTGACTGTTCTGATCCCTCTAGTAGGCAGTACAAACATACTCCCAGGGTGGGGTTGCCCTTCATTGCAGACATTCACAGGAAGATCCTTCGGGAGCGCAAGGACCCAGAGCGGATTGCTGTGCCCAGAGTTATGGCAAAGCTCTATCCATTGTCTGGTGGAACATGTTGCTCTTGGACTCTGTGGAGGTGGATGAGATTCTTGCCAGTCTTTTGGGCCGATCCTCCATGTCAGCTGAGGAGGCGGTAGTCTGGGATCAGGTGGTGGGACGCAATATCCCCCTTCTTATAACACCTTTTCCCTATCCACCCCATAGGATACTCAAACACTCTGCCCCTCCTTTTCCAGCAGGAACACTTTCACACACCACGAAAGAAAGACGATGGACAAACACTAGAGCCATTTACCTGACATGTCCCAACACAAGGGTCAGGCAAAGTCAGGCAATTGACCAGAATCAAACACACCTGACAACCCTTTCCCTTCCCCAGAGGGATAACAGGTGGAGCACCAGAGCAAAATATATGCAAGGCAGACCGCATGACGAGAGAGCTAACTCAGCAAGGCAGTTCAAGAGGAGGACAAAGACGGCGCCAACCGAGAAGGTAACAAGGAGAGAAATGACCTTACTCTTTTTGGCCAAGGCCTGTGAAATCTCCACGGAAGGAATCTTAAGACCGCAAACAATAGCCAGTGTGTGTTGCAGCAGATGTCAACGGTACACAGGGCCTTCCTCAGCTGATAACCAAGCCGGTGAGAGATGCTTGCCACCGTGGTACCTGCCTTGACGCCAGAGACAAGAAAAGCCAAGCGGTTAATCACAGCCAGTGAGTCGAGGGGAGAGCCGATAATAAACCGAACTGTGTTGAACAAATGTAGTAAACGGCTTATTGCAGAAAGTAGAAAGCACTGTGGATGAAAGAGGGGAAACCAGCTACAGAGGAGCCCGACACCAAGTGGGTGCTCACTCGAGAAATGCTGGGCAATTACCCTATGGTTGAAATTACCGTTACCAGAAGTCCTTGGGAAACATGAGAGAGGGAGAGAGGGGTCATAGTGGTCATACACGGGTCTAGTAAAATCCTCTGAACAGTCAAAAGTCTTTGACCAGCAGATGATTGTGAAGCTAAGGGAAGTGAATCTTGCATTGTAAGGACTGTTAAAACAATTGTGTGATTGACAAATTTGGCAAGAGTGAACCTGACGGAGGGATGCCGATAAAAAAGGAATGAAGCCAAAAGTCCCGATAAATAGTGTGTTGACAAAAGTGAACCCGGCAGAGGGTTGTCCACAGTGAACTGTTTAAAATGACTTTACGATTTGTAAACGTCACAGAGGAGATTGTCTTGAAAGCCGTAGTAAAACCGACGGAGGGAGGCTAACATTAGAGAAGGGTCTGAACCCGGAAGATGGGGATACAGGGGTGAAAAGCAACGCACAAGCAGAAAAGAGACTTAACCACCGATGAGCCTGATATTTGAGAGCAGAACTGTAGTCTTGTGTTGGGAAAGCTCAAGTGGGTGCTGTGCTCTGGAGTCCTGCCTTGTCCCATGCTCAAAACATGGGGAAGGGAGACCCCCACTTCTTTCTTTCCTGTCCAATCCCACACTCTTTGTTTGTATTTAGCGTAAAAACTGGCAATAGGTTTTTCTTAGTATAGGCCATTTTATAAGACAAGACCCAACTAGGACTGCCTTATTATTATTTTGATGGTTGTAGCTTGCTCTCATCTTAGATTTAGGTTTAAACTGTGATCACTTGTATCTGTCTTTACTGTTGCCACCATGATTTCCTTACAAGCATCAGGCAGAGTTTTTGTCGGACCTAGCCTATGATGATGTCCGTGGCTCGGCCATTGCCATGGGTGGAGGGAGTTCAGCATGGAGGCATGTTCATCTGAGGGATTGGAAGTCTGAGGGTTCACAGACCATGGTGGCACTGAAACTTCCTTTTGAAGGTGCAAACCATTTTGCTGGTTCTTTGGAGGACAAAGTTCACAACATTTTCTGTGCTGATAAACAAGTTGCAATGTAAGCCTCCCTCAGCTGCCAAGAAGTCCTCTGACAGGTCGGGCCCTGTTCTTTCTGGATCCAATACCCACTCCTTTCTCAGGCCTCAGGGAGCATAATCCTCCTCACTCCTCTCTGCCTTCAGGCCCTGTGCAGAAGTCCTGGTGGTTCTGGGGTGGCGGTGGGGAGTCGTCTCTGGCTGTTTTGTGCAAGTGAGGGCTAGTGGTGTTCCAACACCTAGACTCTTTGGACAGTCAGGGATTGGTATCAGTTGGACTTTCTGTCTCCCCCGGTTCAGACCCTCATGATCAGGATGTCACTTCCTTGCGGTCAGCGATGTCTATAGCCCTGTTGGAGATGTTGCCGAAGAATGCTATTGTGCCGGTTCCTCAGGTCCAGCGGGTCAGAGGTTTTACTCCAGGTTTTTTTCGTTTCCAAAACCTTCTGGGAAGTTAAGCCACATCCTCGATCTCAAGAACCTGAACTGGTTCAAGAGGAGGGAACGGTTCAAGATGAAGACTCTGCAGAGCATTCTCCCTCTGTTTCAGAAAAGGGATTAGTTGGCATCCCTGTATCTCCACGACGCTTATTACCATGTATCGCTGCTCACCTCCTAGGTCAAGTTCTTCCATTTTGCAGTGCACCATTGACATTTTTAGTTCCTGGTTCACCCCTTTGGATTGTGTTTGGAACCCCAGGAGTTCACAAAGTTGGTGGGTCCCCCAGTGGCTCACCCCCACATGCAGAGTTTTCAGCTTTTCCCTTATCTGGACAACTGGCTTGTCAAGGCAGGCCGGCAGGAGAGGGTCCTGTTGCATCTCTGTCTGGACTGCCTGGCTCTGCGAGACTGGGGGTTTCTGATCAACTGGCCCGATTCCCATCTGTGTCCACCCCACAATCTGTTTTCATTGGGGCCCAGTTTTGCACCAGGGTGGGGAATGTCAGGGGCACATTGCCTCTTGAGTTTTTCTATTCCCGTGGGTCCAACCCAATCTGCATCCCCTGGTCTCCTACCTTCTGGCCCACTGGCTCCAGCCTCTCAGGCATACAATGCCTCTGTCCCGATCTCTTGGGCTCTGAAGGCGGATCGCTATGGTAGTTGCATGTTTGGAATCTCTGGGTGGGGGTCAACCTGGTTCAATCCATGTATTCCACTCTTACTACTGATGCCAGTGAGCAGGTTTGCGGAGCCACTTTGGGGCCCATTCAACCCAGGGGGTTGGATCACTTCCCTACTGGAGCTCCAGATTCAGAGACTGTGGTTGTTTCCAAAGTGGCCTTGCTCTCTGGAGGCAGGGCTGGGGTGCGAGGTTCGGCAGATTCAATGGGCAGTTTGGTTCTTGCACAGTCTCAGTTTACTTCCCAGGGGTTTTATGGACCAGTGAAAGAGTTCACCCTCAGGGATAGGCGCCCTTCTACCTTGAATTCCTATGACAAGCTCCGGGAAATGTCCCGGGTTGGTGTAGGTGGTCATGGGTTCTCCTGCTTCAGTGTGGCTGGCCTTCTGTTCTCCAGTTTCTCCAGGAGGGGTGGGCTGTGTCCACTCTTCATTCCCAGTGGGCTTCCATTAAAATCCTCAAAAGGGACACTGAGGGCCGTATGGCGGGGGATGGTTTGGTGGGGAAGTTTGTTAGGCGTCTTATTGTTTCTCGTCCCTGTGCCTATAAGGGTCTTCCTCCTTGGGATCTTCCACTGATTTTGAACTTTCTTCAGGGTCCTCGATTGAGCCCCTTGCATTCATAGAGATCCAGCTCCTCACTCTCAAGACGGTCTTCCTTATTGCCATCATGTCTGCCAAGCGTCTCGGGGTAGTGGGAGCTATACTGCGTCCTCCCTTTTTGTGGGTGCTGCCTGATTCCATTATTTTGTGGTGTCTCGTTTTCACACATCACAGGACCTGGTCTCCCAGAATTTTTTCAGGGCTGCTAAACATCTGATGAGGTGGCTTGGTACACAATTGATGTTGACCGGGTTGCCCTGGGATAACTTTCTAGGACGGAACTGTTCCACTGGACTGATAGCCTGCTTGTCACATTTGAGGCTGCTGGTGCAGGACGGAAGGCTTCAGGGGTATCCATTAGCATTGGATCTGGATTGTCATCTATGTGGCTTATGTGTCTGTTGGTTTGCCTGTGCCTCACCATGTACAGACAATGTGGTGGAGAGGTGCACAACTATTACTGTAATTAGAGGAAGAGGTAGTGAAACTCAAGTTTTTATATAACTGAATCATTTTTCAGGTTCAGATGGGTGAAGTCCCGGAGGTAAAAGAAGGCAGAGATCCTACCAGCGAATCTGCTCTTGCAAGAGTTTGGACCAGGCACCGTGATGCAGGGCTTCACAGTGGAAAGAGCGCATAGATCACTGATGAAGAGGCCCCCGCCGGGCGCTCCCCCAAGACTGATAATGGCGAAAATTATGAACTACAAAGACAGGGAAAGGTCCTATCGTGTAAAAGACGTGCATCAGCTTATTCACACTTTTCAGCACTGCATTGTTTCTTTGTTTCTCTCAAATGAGGTGAGATCTTCATGATTGTGGGAGGGATAAATAAATGCAATCCTGTTGTTGCCAACCGGTGAACCCGAGTGCATTACTTAATCAGTGTGTTATCAGATCTCACACACCAATGGCATACATTCAAACAATGCACAAGTTTCCAACCAATAACAAGCAAAATACATTTGTATTCAGTTGTACAAGTTGAAGTGAAAATAAAACTTTCATCCAAAGATAAACAAACAGTCTAATCCATTTTAGAACAAATATCTTCCAAACATCAAGCAGTTTAAAAATTGAGTGTCCAATGGAATTTGATGTAAATTGCTGGCACTTACAAATAGCTGATATGTTTCGAAACAAAAATCCTTTATCAAGGCTGTTAAACTGCTAATTTCTCAAATTCATAATCATCTGAAAACCAAAGGATATGTAAATCATTACTCACTTGTACCTTCATCAATTTTAACAGTTAAAATGATGTTCTGTGTTAATACCATGTGGTATTAAACTGTCTAAAAGTTCCATGCATGCAATCTCTTTTTGAAGTAATATTCTTACTATATATCCACCACATCTCTGGGTTGTTTGAGTATAAATACTTGCATTTGTGATACAGTATGGTGTACCTGAGTGAAATGTTGTGATAACAGAGGTTTTTCAGTTCAGGTTCTAATGTTAGACTTGTTTTCCGTCCAACATGTCTTGGCCTTATGTTTGGTGATACCTTTGTAGAAAATGCCAAATGGGCACTTAATGTCATAGACAAGGTTGGTGTAATCACAAGTCATGGTATAGTAAAGAGGCATTGTTTTCCTTGTGTATTGTAAAGAATCCAACAGATCCCTCACTAAAACCCTGCATAAAGGCAGATGCTTGCTGATCCTAACCCTGGGGGTGGTGTACTGTTGGAGGAGAAAGGGCCCAGGGTCGTGAGTATCTTCTTTGGAATGAGGCACTGTATTTTTCTTTTGGAAGAATAGTCTTCCCAAGGCACCTAAAGAGGTAATGGCTTATTGTCATTTTAATGTCCCTAACCCTCATATTAGATCAACAGTTGTGGACCCGAATATTGCAAAATATGAACATCTTTTTGGGTATCCAAAATTAAAACCTTCCTCACTCCCAAGGGTATAATGTAAAGGAATATCGAAATGTTGTCTTCAGTAAACTACCTTCCTCTGTAACAGCGAATTCTCATTGTCCATCTCTTAATAATTTTAGGGGAATAAACCTACCCTTAAAAGTAACTCAAATGATACAAAATCTAACTTTGTTGAAGGGAACTACAAGTTCCAGATTTCCAGAAGGACTGAGATGAGGAAGAGGGCTGAGGAGGCATGCAGTTGTGACAGTCAAGCAATCAAGTCTAGCTGCCAGCCCACACTGAAGGAACATGGGAGGCATAAAAGGTCCCCTCAGATGCGGGCAGAAGTAAGGAGTGGAAGGAGTGGACCGTTATCTGGAGTTCTGGCTGGAGAAACAGAAGCAGAAGTAAGACACAAGGGTGGCAACCAAGCAGAAGGGCGAGAACAAGAGGGACGCTGGAACAAGGAAACATCAGATTTCAGCGGCATGTTCTGAGAGAGTCCTGTTCCTCCAAACTCTGAAGTGCAGAGGCTGCGCAGCAGAAGACGTGCAGGACAGACAGTTTTCCACATGTGAGCCTGATTGCCATATTTGCCAAGCTGAGATCTCAGGAGTGAAAGGAGCTCCAAAACCCTAGACCGGACTGGAGACACCTGTTTAGGAGAAGGGGTGGGTCCCCAGTGAGACCAAAGCAGTAAAATTTGTGGTGAAAGTCAGGAAAGCAGTGTGACCTTCAGAGCAAGTGTATAAGAAGCCGGTGACTGAAGCACGGCATTCAAATACATTGCGCAAGCCTTGCCAGTAACAGTATGCAGCTCCTTGTTAACTTTTGTAATACTTTAAGCAGGTACATTTATTTGTTGCATCTAAAATATTATGAACAATGGAAATGTAGCACGTGTGTATAACATGAAAATTCTCTTGCACTGGTGAGAAGCTAACGTTAATAAAATCCATTGTTCCCTTATTTAAAGACTGTTGCTATCTGAAGCAGTGGTTGTGCATCCATAATTAAAGAGAGGAACCACTGTTAAGACCATACCCGAATACCTAACCTTGACAATACACAAGGTACAATGGTACAATCTTTGAAGTGTGAAAACTACATAAAAGAATGGTCGCATATGTAAGAAACTCATAGTGGCAACAGTAAAGACAGACACAAGTGATCACAGTTCAAAGGTGTTTATTAAACTGCATATGCGGGTTGGAAAAAAGCCTAATCTAAACCTAAATCTAGGGTGGGAGCAAGCTACAACCACCAAAATAATAATAAGGAAGTCGTAGTGGTGCCTTGTGAAATAAAAACCTATTGCCAATCCTTACACTAAATACAAACAAAGAGTGTGTGATTGTGTGATAGGATTCACAGGATCACAAATGATAAGTCAGGATGCAGTAGTCTGGCTCTTCCTTCCCCATGTTTTGAGCACAGGACAAGGCGGGACTCCTGAGCACAGTAGACACTTGAGTTTTCCCAGCACAAGACTAGTACCGCTCTCAGATATCAGGACCATTGTTGATTAAGTCTCTTTTCTATTAAAAAACTCTTGCCTCCGAGGACGTGATGCATTCCAAATAATAAACAAAAGTTCCTTTCTGCTTGTAGGTTGGGTGATGTCTTTTCACCCCTCGATGCCCCTCTTGCAGGTTCATACCCTTCTCGAATATTAGCCTCCCTCTGGCGGATTTACTACGGATTTCAACACAATCTCCCCTGTGACATTTACAAATCTTAATGTCTTTTTAAACAGTTCACTGTGGACAACTCTCTGCTGTGTTCACTCTTATCAACACATTATTTATCGGGACTTTTGGCTTTGCCCCCTTTTTATCAGCATCCCTCCGTCAAGTTCACTCTTGCCAACTTTGTCGATCACACAATTCTTTTAACAGTTATTACGATGCAGGATTCCCTTCCCTTAGCTTCACAATCATCTGCCGGTCAAAGATTTTCGAGTGTACAGAGGATTTTACTTGCCCCCTGAATGACCACTCTGACCCCTTTCTCATGTTTCCCCAAGGCCTTCTGGTAATGGTAGTTTCAACAATAGGGTAATTGCCCAGCATTTCTCAAGTGAGCACCCACACTGTGCCAGACTCCTCTGTAGCTGGTTTTTTCCTCTTTCATCCACAGTTGTTTGTACTTTTGGCAATCAGCTGTTTGCTATTTTTGTTCAACACAGTTCGATTTCTTATTGGGTCTCCCATCCACTCACCGGCTGTGATGAAATGCTTGGCTTTTCTTGTCTATGGCGTCAAGGCCGTTACCACAGTTGTAAGCGTCTCTCCCCGGCTTTGTTATCAGCCGAGGAGGGCCATCTATACCATTGACATCTGTTGCAACACCTTGGATGGAAAGGGCAACAGCGTTTCTCTGCTTGTTATCCTCTTGGTTTGCACCATCTTTCTCCTCATCTTGAACTGCTGTACAGAGTTAGCTCACTCGTCATGCGGTCTGTCTTGCTTATACTGTGCTCTTGTGCTCCAACTTTTATACATGTGGGGAAGGGAAAGGGCCTTCAGGTGTGTGTGATTCTGGTCAGTTCCCTGACTTTGCCTGACCCTTGTGTTGGGACATACCAGGTAAAAAGTGTTTGTCCATTGTCTTTCGTGGTGTGCGAACGTGTTCATGTCAGAAAAGGGGTGGAGCAGAGTGTTTGAGTATCATATGGGATAGGATGGCGAAAAGGTGTTATAAGAAGGGGGATACTATATCTCATACTAAGAAAGACCTATTGGCAATCCTTCAAACTAAATCCAAAAGGGTTTAGGATAGGATTCACAAGAAAGAAAGAAGTGTTCACAAATGATAAATCAGGATGTGGTAGCCGGGGGTCTCCCTTCCCCATGTTTTGAGCATGGGACAAGGCGGGACTCCTGAGCCCAGCAAACGCTCAAGCTTTCCCAGCACAAGACCACAGTTCTGCTCTCATATATCAGGATCGTTGGTGGTTAAGTCTCTTTTCTACAAAAGGTCTCTTGCCTCTGTAGACCTGATGTATTCAAAATAATGAAAAAAAGTTCCTTTCTTCTTGTACATTGGGTGATTCCTTGACCCCCCTGGATCCCACTCTTCTTGGCTCAGATCCACAAAAAGCTCCTAGAGATATCAGGACCTTCGGTGGTTAGATTGCTTGCTTCCGAAGGCCTGGTATGTTCAACATGATATACAAAAGTTCCTTTCAGATTGTACTTGGGTGATGATTCTTCACCCCTGTGTCCCCCTCTTCTGGGCTCAGACCCCTCTTGAATATCCGCCTCCCTCCACCAGGTTCACTATGGTTTGTATTCAAAAGATTTATTGGTTGCATTCACGTGTTGGTGGAGTGATGGCTTTTCACCCCTGGTTCCCCCTGTTTCGGGGCTCAAATCCCTCTCAAATGTTGGCCTACCTCTGTCGAGTTCAATACAGCTTTTGCCAAATTTCACTTATGACATTCACAAATCTTTATGTCTTTTTAAACAGTTCATTATAGACATCCCTCTGTCAGCTACACTTTTGTCAACACGCTGTTCATTGGGACTTTAGGCTTCACCCCTTTCCATCGGCTTCACTCTTGCAAACTTCTCAATTCCTTCTACTTTCTTATGATGCAGGATTTACTTCCCTTGTGTTTTCAATGGTTTGTCGGTCAAAGAATTTCGACTGTAAAGGGGATTTTGCTAGACCCCTGTATGACCACTTTGACATTTTACTTGCAGTTCTCCTAGGGCCTTCTAGTATTGTTAGTTTCAACAAATGTGGGATAAACCAGAGTCTCTCGAACGAGCACCCATTTGGTGCCAGACCCCTCTGCTGCTGGATTTCCATTAGTGTTAACAGTTCTTTGAACATCCCTTATTTTGCCATTTGCAACTTTCGATCAACATAGTTTAGTTTCTTATCGGTTCTCCCATCGGCTCACCGACTATGATGAACCGCTTGAATTTAGCACGGTAGCAAGCGTCTCTCCCTGGCTTGGTTATCAGCAAGAGAGGGCTCTGTGTACCGTTGACATCTGCTGCAACACATGCTGGATATTGTTTGCGGTCTTATGATTCCTTCCACAGAGGTTTTGCGGGTCTGGGTTGGAAAGGGCAATGTTGCTTCTCTCCTTGTCACCCTTTCATTTCTCGCTGCCTTTCTCCTCCTCTTGAACTGCCGTGCTTGGATAGCTGTCTCGTTGTGCTTGGATAACTATCTCATTGTGCGGTCTACGTTGCTCATTGTGTGCTCTTGTGCTCCACCTTTTATTCCTGTATGGAAGGGAAGGGCAGTCAGGTGTGCATGATTAGTGTTAATTGCCTGATCCTTGTATTGGGACATGACAGGTAAATGGCTTTGGTGTTTGTCTGATGTCTTTTACAGTGTTCGTGTCAGAAAAGGGGGGGATAGAGCTTCTAAATATCTTACAGGGTAGTATGGGGAAAAGGTGTTATAAGGTTGGGGGTACTGCATCTCACCCTTTGGTGTCCCACTTCCACTCCCCAAAGACCCTCATCCAGGTGATCCTCCCCCACTGGTCCACCCCCAGGAAATGGATCCAATAGAGATGGCCATGTCCTAGCCACCTGGATGACAGATCTCCGGGGACTAGCAGGTGAGGTTTTTCACACATATACCTAATTGTGATTCCCAGAGGAGGCCTGATCTATATCTGTTACTTTTACGCAGGAATAGCATCTATGAACCTTGAAAACTACTTCAAAGATAAGTTGTGTGTGTCTAATTGTGGTTTCTGTAGAGAGACTGAATGATATACTGTATATAAAAGTGACATATCTTTCATTCAGGATTTGTTTAAAGAGTTTAAACCGTTCAAGAGAAAAACAAGGATTACCCAAGCCAAGAGACACACATTCAGATATTGAAGCCAACCTTTCTCAGAGTTAAAGACCAATCCAGCAATATTGTGAAATTACTTACAGTTAATTGGCCTAAAACAACAGTGTTCAAGTATTACCTGAAGCTGAGAGAAAGGCACCATGGCTTCTGGGTAATTTATTGAGCAGAAAGTTGCAGAAAAGTTAGGGAAGAGGAATTGGCTGCTTGTGAGCACTACTTTGAAGCAGATTCAACCTGTAAGGCCCAGGACTGTGGAAGCCAGAGAGAAGTAAGTCTAAAAGACAAACCTATGTTGTTATTGTGGCAGATAGACAAGCAAGGCAGAGGCTGCCCCTTTGATGAAAGCTATTCAGAGAAAGAGTGACCTGCCTACCCGAGGAGGTTGAAGTACTTTAAAAATCTATTGTATCAAAGTCTGTCTAAAAATCATTGAAGCTGTGGCAGTAGTCAGAAATACTGAAACTGAAGTGGTGTATCTGATTGTCAGTAGATGCTACATTGCAGTTGTATAAAACAAGACGAATTACGGTGGGACAAAGGTGACTGTTCTCATGGTGAAGCAAGTAGAAGTTTATTTGTTGAAGTGGAAGCAGCAGGATTAAGAAGTCATCCTACAAAATATACCATTTTGAATGTTGAAACCGTTATTCAAGAAATCCTAACTGTTAGCCAAGAACTGTGTATCAATGGCAGTGTGAATATTAAATTTTCTTTAGAACTGTGGCAGATCTTCTTGTAGGAGTGACAAAGCAGTGTATCCAGGATTGCCACTGGTGCTATTTTATTTCCTTTTGAACTGTGGCAAATCATCTTAAAGAGGTGATAAAGCATTCTGCTCAGGTTTACCATTGGGGCCATTTTGCTGAGAATAGAAAGTGCATACTTTCACCCAAGAGAGTGAGATTTGTTACCAGAGGAACTTTAGTTAATGAACTTTTACTTTGAATTTAAAACATCAAGAAACGTATTCAGGAACTTACTTTCTTTGGTTGAACATTTGCAGAAGTGACTTGGGGAAGGGAAATCACTCAGGACATCACTCAGGACATTAGAAGGTCATTTAGGAAATGTAAATGTTGTTCATGTCATGTTGAATAGCATGATCTTTTCTTTATGTATTTGTTGTATAGTGTGAGGGCCAGTAATCTGGTGTTATAGTGTATTCCCTTAGCTTTAAGTTAGGCAGGGAATTCCTCATCACCCTAGGGACAGTGAGGTGTTTTGACATATTTTCTTTTACAGTAAAATATCATATCTTGAGAAACCTCAAACAGTTGTCCACCTCGCATTACTGGCCCCTCCCAATATGGATGATTGATTATGTTGCCTTTGATGATATTATGGCAATGCTGACTGTTGTTGCATAGTGTGTTACCTTTAAAGGATTGAATTCTGCTTTTAGGAGTATTAATGTCTGCTCTGATCCCTGAATCACGTATTGATTATCTTTTCTGACATGCAAAGTTGGGCAATGTTGAAAATATTTGAGCAATCGTTGGACCCAGATGTAATAATTTCCATTGTTTATTAAACATCCATTTGATTTGATGACTCTGATGTGAATAGGTTGTTACATATACTAGATCAGATTTGGATTCTTTCACCTTTGTCGATAGACTGGATGTTTTTGTGGTTTCATTGGCCTTCAGAGCCACATGATCAACATTCGCTTTGGAATATCCTATCTTTAAGAATGTATTTTTCATGTCACAAGATTTTTGGGTATATTGTTGTTTTTCAGAGCTAGTTTGTTTATACCTCAAACATTGACTGCAATTAATACTTTCAATTTCTAGTTCTAGGATGAAAGCTTGCGGCAAGTAGGACACTGTTTTTGTCAGTAGGTTTAGTGTAAACTGTTGTATTTAAGATTCATTATTTCACATATACTTCAACATCTAAAACTTCCAGTGAGGATGTACTGTGCTTGCTGGTGAATTTAATTCTGGGAGTAATCTGGATGATGTAACGGGTGCAGTTGAAAATATGTTTTTCTTTCAGGTAAGCCATATATATTATCATAACTGGGAGCCCCCACAGCTCCCATTGATGTTCCAGCTATTTGTATGAAATATCTATCTTCAAACATGAGGAAGGTGTTACTCAGTACAATTTTGAGAAGACTTAGTACAAAAGTCTTGTCTGCATTGTATTTTGGTGCTGACAATAGCCATTCAACTGCCTCAATTTCTGCTTGATGTGTGATATTAGTATATAAACTAGTTACATCAAAGGTGACTAGGATATCTTTCTCACTTTCAAAGTCAATTATTTGGATTTTCAGCAAAAAACCATTGGTGTCTCTAAGATAGTTCCTCGTAGTTTGAACTACTGGTTGAATGCTTCGATATATATATTTGGCAAGTGGTCCCAGAAAGACTAGTTGTTGCTGCAATGATAGGACGGCCCATCAGATTTGTCAAATTTGTATGTATCTTCAGGAGTATGTACATTACTGGCATCATGGGATAGTTATTGGTAGGAAATGCTTTACTGTAGTGATTAATGAATTCATTCATGACTGCTTCATCAAGTACTGGTTTAATAATCTTCTGTACTTGATCCTTTGGGCCACTATAATCTTCCATATAAGTTTCAACATCAGAAAGTTGTAATTCAATCTCCTGTTTGTATTTGACAAGGTCTATGATCGCGAGGGCTCTTCCCTTATTGTCCGATTTCAGTATTCTATCACGGTTTCTCTATATCTGGGATAACACGTGTTCTTCACAGTGGGTGAAATTGCCTCTCCTTTTTATTTTTGAAAGACATTTTCTTAAAGTCATTAAACATATGTTTCGGAAAAGTTTTAAGTATTGGATTCTTTTCGGATGCAATTCTACAAAGTGAGATTCTTCTTCAGCCTCTGGTAGCTCAAGTGATTTAAAAAAAAAATTTGATTTTCATTTTTCTAAATAATCGAAAGAAGTCAATCTTTTCTATAACAAGGGTGCTATTCTTATGTTTTACAAATGAAATGCCTTTTTGTAAAGTCTGCTGCTCGAACTCAGGTGATGCAATGAGATATTGACCCCTAGCTCTTCCTTTGTGGAAATGTGATCTTCCTTGGTGGATTTTTTTCTTTTTGCCTCTTCTTGTTGGGTGACAAGATCTAAAAAAGAAGCACCCAAAGTTGTTGGTCCTGGCGTGACAGGTTTCTCTATTAATGGTACTGCTGTGACTTCAATGAGTCATACCACAGTGTGAAATGTTAGATACAGCAAAGTTGGCTGGAAACATCTCTGTCTGTAAAGAGGTCATAAATAGTGCATAATTGCCTGCATCTGTACATGCTCATTCAGAAGGACCACACATACGCCCCTGACCACATCATCCAATGTGCATGCAAAATGCACAATATAAAGCTGCATGTAGTAACAATTCAGAAGCAAACATATGGAAACACACGTAATAGTGAATCCATGATATGAAAGACAGAGTTATGAGAGTACCATTGCCTCCAATGTTTGTGAATTCAAAAGAAATACACACAAGACCGTAAATCTCAAAGACACATCCATTGATGTGCAACAACAAGGAGCCGGTAATTCTGACAGATGTTGCACAGTCACATCAAGTTGACTTGTATCCATGGTCTGTCAAAGAACTCTCTTTAACAGAACCTGTGGACCAATGGTAGAAGGTCACTGATCTTGGAAAATCTTTCCAATTGGAACCATGTCCTGGAACATATCCTTCCAAAAGGTGCCCAGCTACCAGCCAATGTTCCCAATGCCATGGACTGACTCTGTTGGGTTTGTTCACTTTATTAATTATGCTTATGTTGTAGAACAGTTATGAGATAGAATGTCAAGCATGTTCTAAACTCGCTGATTCCAATTCATAGCCCTTTCTTTATGTTATCTCTGGATTACATTGTGATTTCATACTGTTCTTATCTGGAGTGTTTTGCTGTCAATGTTTGGTTCTAATGCAGTCAGTTGGAGGCTGGCTCTTAAGGGAGTGCCTGCTGTCATTATGGCTCTAACTTATTAAACCTTAAAACTGCCTCGTTTGAGCCTCATCTTTAACATTGGTGACGAGGATTTATGCTACGCGGACCCACCTCAAGGCCTTGTCGGGTATATCTGCTGGCTGCCCGAACCCACGCTGCTCCTCAGGATTACTTGGTTCCCCGCTTCATCCTGCACGCGCGACAGCAGGCAGGGCAGCACGAAGGAGGGAGGAAGCGGCGGACCCCTCCGGTGTGGCCAGACAAGTCGCAGGACACCGCAGCAGGTATTTGGGGCAGATGGTGTGCGCTGTTGTGCCCGTCCTGTGGACTTCGTGCGAGCTGTGCGCGAGGCGGCACCTCGCGAACTCCTGGCTCTGCCCCCACGCATCGGCATGTGTGACGCGCACGTCTTCAGGGTGTGCCTGCCTTTCTCCAGCCTCTGCATCGCAGCATTGTGAGGTTGGTTGCATAGCTACCAGGTTCCCACGCCTGGGGCCGCCTGAAGGCATTGTTACCTCAGCTTTCGTTTCTCCACTGGAGGAACAAATATTTAAAAAAAATTAAAAAAGGAAGAAAGGAACGACACTATGACAACATTTAATTCCTCACCCTTTGTGCTACATGGATTGAAGGGCTTACCTTGCTGCATTTTATTTTCACACATTTCTACAAAAAGGGTGATTGGGGTGTGTTCCACCTGAACCATTAATTTTCACTGATTTTGCCTTTTGTGACACTGACATTGCTCTCTTGCTCTGTTATTACAAACCTTATTCTGCAGACATTTCACTCGGAAAGGGATCATTTTAACTTAATTTTATTCCTGCCATGGCTGTATCTATACCTCCTCCTGTCTCTTCCTAAATGAGCCAGGTGGTCCCTCCATCAGGTGGACAGGTGGAAGGACATTTTTGAGAATTACCTCGTGGCTATGTGTAATTTCCATGATGCATGTCTTGCCTGAGGGTCCCACAATGAGAATGTAACATGTACACAATAGCCTAATTTAGGGAAAATTGTGAGTGTACGTCATGCAGATTTTCGCACTTGACCATCCTGCCAAATGACTATGTATACATGTAATTTTCTTCATGGGGCTCTACAGAATCCACTTTTTTAGTTATTGTGTAAGAGGTACATTCACCAACATGTTGCTCATGTAGGGTTTGCAACACGTCACATAACAATGCATACCTGGACTGGTGTCTGTGACTTATTGTTTCATCCTTTCTCGACCGTTATTTCAGTGCCTGCTAGACTTGTCAGTGGAAGCCAATGTTTTCCTTGGTATTTTGTGTTTCTGTACACACGACTTACAAGGATCTAACAACACGAGTTTGGCATACATTGCTTTGGTACATCTTGTTCATGTGTGGGGAATTCATGTGTGAGGCACACACGCACGCTGCCATATGTTGTCTTTATTTGGGAGAACACGTGGATGTGAGTTCATTGGTTTAGCAGTTTTGACCTCAGGAATGTGCACATTGTGCTATTGGTGCAGCCGTGGGGTGGCTATGTGCATCTCGACATGGGATTCTTTGTGTGATGTGATATTTCCTTACTGGGCAGGGATCCACACCACATCCATGATGGAAATGCCACTTCTGGGTGACGTTCACAAGGAATGGTACATTGCATTCGTCCAGAAGTGTTCCCAATATCTGCAATGTGCTGTGTGTTTGGGGGCTGCCATAACCTTGGCAGTAGTACATGGCCCTTGTGACAGGATTTGATGTCAAGACTTGAGCTGTTGTGTGGGAGTTTGACAGCTGTACTGCTTATTGTGCTTATTACATGCAATGATTGGTTGCTGTAGTGCACAGGTTGCAATTGGTCCCTGGTGAGGAAGGGGGATGGGCTATGAGGATTTGGCAGATAGGCGTGGTATGTGCACTGCCATTCCACATCTACACATCTATTGTCATGATTATCATCCATGGTCTGTTCAGGAGGTGTTTCGAGTCATTGGGCCTCATTCCGAGGTTAGCGGTAAGTATGGGTTTTTGCCGGCATGGCGGAAAGACCGAGTCCGGTCTGGTACGACGCCGCAATTTACAGGCCATTCCGACTTCGCGGGCACGAGCTTTCCGCCATGCCGGTAAATCCCCTAGCGGCATACCGCTAAAGGGCCCGTAAAACCCCTTAGCGGCATGAAGCGAGACGGTCATTACAACACCGCCACCGAAGCTCCGCTGTCCGTTATTAGCGGTGACTGTAATTTACGGTATCCGTAACTTACGGTCACCGCTAATTAACGGATACGGAAATTACGTCATCGCACAGGAACGGGAAGGAGCGCGGCGGCCATCTTTAAAAACACAATCCACTGCCATCCTCTTAATACAGTACCCGGAGGTATATACCGACCCTCAAAAAAGCCATCAGTGACCAGTATCATGCCGAAAGCACTGAAGAAAGGTGCTGCCCGCCTCAGGAAGGAGCGCTTCACGCAAGACGAGCTCCAGGTCCTGGTGGACACCCTGCACGCAAATGCTGAGACAGTATTCAGCAGCGACATGCGTGGGCCGACCATTGCCAGGAAGAAGGAGATCTGGGACTTGGTGGCACAGAGGGTGGGCGCCGTAGGGAACACCCCCCGTACGACGAGGGACTGCAGGAAACGGTGGGGATGACCTCCGTCTCAGGGTGCGGGCCATCCTATCGGCCAACCGAACACAGGCCCTGGAGACAGGAGGAGGCCCAGCTTCTCCAATCAAGATGATGTCCTGGGAGCAAACGTGTGCGGACATGATGGGCACTGAAGCCATAGAGGGGGTCGGCGAGATGGAGTGCGGTGCCCCGTCATCCGCAGATGGAGGTGAGTGTCATGAGTGAAGATAATAAATGCATTCCCAATGTAAGGCACCGCCAAGGGCTGGGCAAGCAGTCACATCACGTATGGGAACCCCCCCCCCCCATCAAATCATGCCGTCACAAGTAAGACCCAGGCTGATGCCAGGTGCAAGGCTCCAACCCATATTGGCCAGAGCACACAAAGAGGCAGTCAATGTGAGTCAGCACAGTACTCCACAAACATGAGTGACCCAGACACCTGCATGCATTTACCGTCCAAGCCCAGATCACTGTCCCACTCCCAACCCAAATGTCAACAAAACGCTGCAATCCCATTGTAATACCATAGGCTTGAAGAAATGCTGACCCCCAAATCATAGCTCATGCCATCTCTCTCTTCCCCCCCACAGGCAGCGGCCATGAAAGTGAGGGCCAGGAAGCCACACAGCCCTGTACCTCCAGGGGCACAGCCAGGGGACAGCGTAAACCTGCAGGAAGGAAGAAGGCACAGGCAACACAACCTGCACCAGCAACCCCCATGGAGGCTGCACAACCCACACCCCTACCCATGCCTGCACTGCCGACGGAGACATGCCCCACGGTGCACTCAGAGGAGTCCAGTGTGGCAGGGGAGAATGCTGCCATGTGCCTCCCCGAGGAGCCAGATAGCCCGACATCAGTTCCCGAATCCAACGTGGAGGAGCCCCATGACATTGTGCAAAGCCCAGACACCCCATCCTACAGTCAAGTTGCACACAGCGACTCCGGGGAGAGTGACACCCCAGGCCTCACAGGCCAAGGAGCACCACCTGCCAGTCCTGGATCCACCTCCCCTGCAGAAAGCCCCGAAAGGGCTGCAGGCTCAACACCACGGCTGCCTAGCACATCTGCCACACCGGCCATGGATGGATTGCACTCCCAGCGCCTCACGGGCCTGATTGAGGACTTCATCCGGGACAACCGTGAATCCAGGTCGGAGTGGCACAATGACCTGCAGGCCCTGGGCGAAGTCATCACTGCCAACACAAACTGGCTCTGTGAGGTGCTGGGCCGGATCGCTGATGCCCTGGAGGCAGCACCCCCAGACCACAGCCCCAGTGGGAGTGCCCACCCTCACAGTGCTCCTCCATGCAGACCAGCCCTGTCCGTCGGTCAATGCGCACACTCCGCCGGCAGAACATGGATACCCCTGGCTCTGGAAGCACACAATGACCATACTGTCACACACAAGTGGCCTATGTTGCACTGATGGGACTATTGTGGGGTTGTTGTGGGGGGAGGGGGAGGGGGGTGAGGGTGTGTGTGGGAGTTGGGGGGGAGGGGGATGGGGGTGAGGGTGTGTGTGGGATTTGGGGGGGAGGGGGAGGGGGGTGAGGGTGTGTGTGGGAGTTGGGGGGGGAGGGGGAGGGGGGGGGGGTGTGTGGGAGTTGGGGAGGAGGGGGAGGGGGGTGAGGGTGGTGGTTTTGTTGTACACGTTCCTACATAAATGTTGAATACACTGGTTGTTCATTCCCAAAAAACAGTGGACATTGCTCATTTTGCTTGTGTCTTTTGATGTCGCACATTGCATGGTGTACATGTATCCCCACACCAGTGCCCAATGTCCTCTCACCCTCACACCCTCAGCTGACTTGTGAGTCAGAAATATTGTCCATTCAATGATTGACGCACTGAACGTCCCTCCTGTGCATCGGCACCGTGCTGCTGTCCTGCCATTCCTTCCTCATCCCCCTCATCATCATCTGGTGGTAGCAGTTCCACGTCAGGGCACGTTCCGACGGATGCACATGTTGTGTAGCATTACACATGCCATGGTGATCTTGGACACCTTCTCGTGGCTGTAGATGAGTGCCCCACCAGACCGGCTGAGGCAACGAAATCGTGCCTTCCACAGGCCGAAGGTCTGCTCTATCACCACCCGTGTACGGGTATGGGATCTATTGTAGTCCTCCTCGTGCCTGTTCTGTGGGTTGCGGACCGGGGTCATGAGCCACGGCTTTAGAGGGTAGCCAGCATCACCTGCATGGAAGTGGAAAGGAGGTAATTGTGTGTGCATTCATGGTGGAGAATTGTACTAGTCTTACATGGCCGCAGATGATTACTGGGATGAGTGTGCATCCCCACCCCCTTTCCCACCCAGGTCGGGTATGCACCCCCCCTTTCCCACCCAGGTGGGGTATGCATCCCCCCCTTTCCCACCCAGGTGGGGTATGCATCCCCCCCTTTCCCACCTAGGTGGGGTATGCATCCCTCCCCCTTTCCCACCCAGGTAGAGTATGCAGGCGACCTACTCACAGCCCCAATGCACTGCCATGGCCCATTCAGGTTACTCACCCAGCAGCCAGGCACGTCGTCCGGCATGTCGCTCCATGTAGCGTGGTAGTGTTGAGTTCCGCAGGACCAAGGAGTTATGAGTTGATCCGGGGTATCGGGCATTGCAATGTGTGATGGCTTTACTTGCATTACACACCATCTGGACGTTGATGGAGTGGTATTGCTTGCGGTTGTGATACGGCACCTCCATGGCATGCGGGATCACTAATTCCACGTGGGTGCAGTCGATGGCACCTATGCAATTTGGCATGCCTGCCAGTGCAAGGAAGGCAGCTTTGGTGTCATATATCTCCTGGGGAGTACGGGGTAGGGATATGTATTCCCTTGTGTGGGTGAGGAGGGCATCCAGCACTTGTTTGAGTATCCGTGAAAATATGGGCTGTGATATGCCATGCATATGCCCCACTGTATGCTGGTAGCTGCCTGTGGCGAGGAAGTGGAGCACAGACACTATCTTCAGTAGAGGGGGGATGGCAGTGCGGATTTCTATGCGGCTCACTGTATCATCATGTATCATGTCCACTATGCTGGTAATGGTGTCCCAGTCAAGCCGGTACAGGGTGTGGATCTGCTCTGGTGTGAGGTTGAAGGGGGTGGCTCTGATGCGGGGGATTGGGGGTTGCCGGCATGGTAATGGTGGCTGCACCGGTAGGGCATGCTGGGCCTGTCTCACCCTCCTTCTCCTCCTGTGTATCCTCTGTGGTGGGGGTTGTGGTTGTTGTAGTTGCTGTTGTTGTAGTTGCTGCCTTGCAAGCAGGGCCTCCAGCTCCAGGAATGCTGCTACAATTGGTATCATCTTGGTGTGGGAGGGGGTGTGGTGTGTGGGTGTGCTCCTTTTGTGCTGTGCCAGACTCCATTGCCTCCACCTGTGCTGATTGAGTGCACCTGTTCCTCTTGGAAACACTGCTCAGGGTCCTTAACACCTTCTCAGCGATGCCGGTATTTACTCCATGGCGGTAAGGTACTTTGCGGTCTTGTGGAGGCCGTTTTTTCCATGTCCGCTTTACTTGGGATCAGCTCCGGTTTACGCCATGCCGCTAATTACGGCATGGCGTGTCGGGCGCGCGCCACTAAACCGCTATTTACGGAATCGTACTTTACGACGCTGTAAATAACGGTCTGGTGGGTCAGAATGGGCCGTAACGGGAAACGATGCCGGTATTCCTTTACCGGCATCATTTTTCCCTTACCACCCAACTCGGAATGAGGCCCATTGTCATTCTCAGTAGTTAATGTGTGATTGGTTATGGCTTGTTTTCTGTCACAGAAGATGTTTTTGGGCTTTGGGTGCAGTGGTTTTGGGGATGTCCCTTGTTTGCTGTTTGAGTGGGTGGGAACTATTGGCCATTGTTATCTGCTGAGTTCAGTTTGAGAGGGATGCCTGTCTTATTCCTGACTTTGTGTGTGCTGGTCATTTGCTGTGGATGCCTTTGGGGATATTGCATGGGCGTTGTATGTCAATGTGCCTACACACTTGGGGGTAATGTTGGGCTCTATGGTCTGTGGCTATGTGGGTCCCATACCATTGTTTGTGCAAAGTGTGTCCCTGCACCATCGAGTGTCTTAACATCTTGTGAGGTAAGCAGACACAACTCGCTGTCAGCTGTTTAAAGGTCATGATGGCAGACAATTGCTGGCATCATGCTTGATGAGTAGGTGTTTGTGGTTGTGCTGTGAGAAGGGGCATCATTGTTGAGGGGCGCTAGGGGTTGGATGATGCTTATGTGGGTTTGCTACATGGCTGCCGCTGCAGAAACTATGGTGCGTACACATGCCAGCTAGCAACATGAAAGAGGACTAATGCGTGGCCACCAGCTGAGTGTATGGTTACAGGTGTGCAATTTGGGATGTCAGCGAAATCTGTTGTTTGAATTGCTGTTCCTGGTGTCATTTGCGTGGCATTCATGCTGTTGTTGATGTTGCGTAAACACCTGAATCGTAGTTCTTCTTCCCTGCATGGAAGCTTTTACATGGGTTTGAGCAACTCACTCACAAATCGTTTAGCAGCTCCGTGACTCTCTGGAGAGGAGGAGTGTTTTTGATCTGTAGGGTGGTATATTTGGCCATTTGCGTGATTGGATTTTGTGCCAAGATTTCTATGGGAATCACCTTAGCGTGCATTGAGATTGTGTGGCACACACTTTAGATTCGGGCAAAGACTTTGCACTATATGAGAGTTGTTTGGTGAATCTAGACCAATGTACTAAACCACCTCTCGTTTGCCTTGTAACAATACATTCAAAGTGCATTCTCCGTAAAGATATATTGACTAAACTTAAAGTGAACAATGCCCCCAAACATAAAAAGTACTTAACATTTTTTTATTTGTGATTTGGTAAAGATAAACCTTACACACACTTATAAAATACACTTATTATACATATCATGTATTATAGGAAAGTACACATATAAATGCAAAAACATATTGGATTACATATAACATGACTCCATTTATAAACACTATCTATTCTAAAATTATTAGACACTGTTGATAATTCAAACTTTGCTATGATGTTATTACATTACATCATAGCAATTTCAGTTTCCTCATAGAATACGAACAATGTGTATATTCCATAACAAATAATAAATTAGACATCCCATCTTCCGAATATTTTGTTTTTACATGAGATTATGTTAAAACTGTTCCGATTTCATTTATACATTTTAATCTTTGTATATCATCTAATTTAAGAAAGATCAATTTACAAAATCCGAAAAGTGAAACTGCTATTGCTAAATGAGAGCCACTAATATCATGTTCCCATAGATTCTGAGACACCAGGGATGTGGAGTGTTCAAATGTCCCCAAGTCTAATATTCTTTCATTTACTAAAAATGGGCAATCCATAACCAAATGAAGTAGTGACTCAAGCTTGTCTAATTTACAAAGTCTACATTTGTCTATCACAAACCTAACCTAGGGCCCAGAAATTCAAGACTATAAAGACAATTCATCTTGAATCTCCTAAACTGTACCCTTAACCCTTTTGATGGAAACTACATTAGATATGGCTTCAGAGAAATTGTTCGAGCGGGAGTAGCCACATAGGGCCCCATCAGGAGTGGGCGGTAACCCGGCGGTAAATCCGCCGGGATACCGCCCAATTGCAAATAACGGTACTGCAACTTGGGACAGCTCTATTCGCACTGGATCCCGAGTTTTAAGGGGACGGTAAGTCCCCATTCATATTGAGTCACAGGGTATTTTCTGCACTATTACCATTGTGGTAATAGAACAGAAGTGGGCGAAAAGTGGCCACATTTACCTCCAGCTCAAAGCTGGAGGTAAATCTCCAACTTTCCTCCAAGCTCATAGTTGGCCGTATCGATAATGCGTGTTCATAGTGTGACAGCCACTTCTTTACTGCTCCGCCCAACTTGTGATGACCCCCATAGTCAGTCTGTATATAGCTGTAGTTTTGAGTATGATTCCGATGACTCTATAAAATACCACTCTTTGAGTGTTTTCTCCACTCTCGATCAGTCCTCCTCAAAACCAAATTCTTCCAACAACATTGTAGAGGTCATCATAAAATCATTCAACAAAGCATTGTTCCTTTGTTTGGTGAATATTTCCAAGAAGGGAAAGAACAGATTCACCATCCCCCTCTTTTATTGTAGTGTGTTCCATTTATATTGTATCCACCAAAAAAAGTAATTCATATGCAAGAAGTGTACACGTAATAGAGATGCTGCTATACATCACAATGTATAGCTTTACACATGACATTTACTCCTGAATAAAACAAGGACAAAGCAAAAAAAAGTTAAGAAATCAATCAAATAAGAAAATAATAATAGAAGTAAAATAAGTTTGTTAGGCATACTAGATACTACATAAAATGTATAGCAATTATATCTAGTGAGAGGTATGATATGATATGAAATGATATGGCATTTATAACGTGTCAATACACAAGTGCTTCAAGGCGTGATGAGGCAAGGGAGGGGGCACAGTGGTAAGACAGAGACAACAATCTTACTAGGCCAGGTGACATTGAGATCACGCAAGTGCAGGGGAGGGAGGGAGGGGAAAAGTGTGGGGGGAGAGAGGATGGGACTGTACATAGGATAACAGTAAAAATAGATAAAACTATATATATATATATATATATATATATATATATATATATATATATATATATATATATATATATATAGTGAGGCAAGCTGGTGCCAAGTGCAAGGGTAAGGGCAGACATCAGGTGTCAAGTGCTGGTAGGGGGCTGTAGGGATACAGAAACAACTCCTGAGTGCAAGGGTCTCCAGGGGGGCAGTGCAGGTGTGCAACTGGCGGGGAGGGGACCTGGGCCCGAGATCAGAGTTTAGCCAGGTAACCAGTGCAGTTTCAGTTTCAGTCAGGCGATAAGCAGGGGAGAGGAAGAGAGAAAGCAGAAGCAAAGAGGAAGGTCTTGAGGTGCTTCCGTAACCGGAGATGGTTCTCACAAGTTTCAGAGAAGCAGGGAGGCTGTTCCAGAGGCAGGCCCCAGCCGAAGAAAGAGATCTACCACCAACTCATCGCTTGGCGAAGCGACTGACTCTGAGGAAGTTGTCAGTGGATTAGCGAAGAGCACGAGAGGGAAGATATTTAGGAAGAGAGAGTTGAAGGTATTGAGGCCCCAGAAGGCCTTATGGACAATGCAGAGGGTTTTGAACTTAATACTCACCAACACTGGGAACCAGTGCAGAGATTTCAGTCCTGCAGAGATAAAATCACTGTGCTTGAGGACAAGGACAACTCTTGCAGTACTGTTTTGGATGAGTTGAATTGGGCGGAGAGTAGAGGCAGGCAGATTAAGAAAGAGGATGTTGCAATAGTCTAGCCTAGAGAGAACCATAGCTCTGGAAACAGTGAGCTTCTGAGTGAAGGAGAGGAAAGGAAGAATACCTCTGAGGAGGTGCAGGTGGTAGTGTGACTTCTTAGAGATGTCAGAGATGTGAGGAGAGAAGGAGAGTGTGGAGTCAGAGATGACCCTGAGGTTTTTCGCCTCACAGGTTGGAGCAGGAAGAGGGCCAAGAGAGGCCAGCCAGAGAGTGACAGGAAAGGTGGGAGCAGGTGTGCCAAAGAAGAAAATCTCAGTCTTACTGGCATTAAGGCAGAGATCATTGGTGGCACACCACTCCTGGATAGCAGACAGTCAGAGATGAGAGAAGGAGAAGAGGTGGTGGAAGGGAGCCTGAAATGTGTTGCGTTTCGCTGCATAGCACTAAATGTTGGGGTACAGAGCGGCAATGCGGTGGGCAAGAAGGTCCAGGTATTGGTTGAACAGCCAGGGAGAGAGGTTAGACCACTGGTGAACACCACAGATAGAGATAGAGATAGAGATAGAGGAGAGGAAGGACCCAAGCCTGACCTGGGAGGGTCGATCAGAGAGGAAATAAGTCAGCCAAGACATGGCCTGATCAGTGATACCCAGGTTATCACGGAGACAGTTGAGCAGGATGGCATGGTTGACTGTGTCAAAGGCAGAATAGAGATCAAGTAGGATGAGGACACAGGGGGTGTTGACATCGAGGTTGGAGAGCAGGTCTTCACGGATGTTCAGGGAGCCGTTTCCGTTCTTCTGGCAGCTCTGAAGCCAGACTGATGGTCATGGAGAAAGCCAAAAGATTCAGTGTGAAGATTAAGCTGGGAGATGGCCAGTCTTTCCAGGAGTTTGCCCAGGAAAGGGGTGATGGAGATTGGGTGATAGTTAGCTGTGCAGGATGGGCCAACAGAGTGTTTCTTAAGAAGAGGGTGCACAAGGGAGTGCTTCAGGGGGGAAGTGAAGACTCCAGTGATGAAGGAGTAGTTGCAGAATTCAGCCAGGGCAGGAGCCAGGGTGTCAATGTGGTCCTTGATGGTTTTGGAGGAACAAGGTTGAAACTGTTTTGAGGAGACTTTCATAGATTGGACTTGTCTAGAAACCTCGTCTGGGGAGAACAGGTTTAAGGCAGAGAAGGAGGGAGGAGAGGTGGCCGAAGAAGGGCCGGAGGAAGAGCGGGGAGTAGAGGGAGTAGGAGGAGAGGAAAAGAGAGAAGATAGGATGTCCTGAGTTTTAGAGATGAAATGAGAAGCCAGGGCCGTGCAGAGGGCCTGGGAGTTGACAGGAGAGGTAGAGACTGCAGCAGGATTGGCCAACTCAGCTGAGTTGTTGGATGCCGCAGAGATGCAGGCTTGGATGGGGAATCTCTGCTTGGTGTGGACAGAGAGCTGGTATGGCCTTTGGAGCAGTTGGCAGGCCGGTTTGTTGGAGGATTTAAAGGAAGCACGCCATATCCTCTCAGCCACCGTGCACTTGCGTTTAACGATGGCACGGTCTGAGTCTTACCAGGAGTTGCACTTGGCTTTGGGCTTCAAGCGGATCCTCATATCAGATGCAAGGACATCAAGCATGTCAGATGTAGCAGAGTGGAGCATAGAAAGGTCTGTGACAGGGTGTCAGTCAGCCGAAGTGGGAGGGGGGGTTGAGAAAGCTGCGGTGAAAGCCTCAACTGCCACAGGCTTCATTGGTCAGATATCCAAGAAGGTATATGGAAGTGCTGGAGTAGGCTTGGTCTGAGGGGTAGAGAGAGTGAGCTGGGAGGAAAGGAGAAAGTTATCACTCCAGGAGAGAGAAGTGGTGAGAGGGATAGAAAGGCAAAGGTCTGTAGAGATCAGAACATCCAGAGTGTGCCCTGCAGAGTAAGTTGGGCCAGAGGGGAGGATAGAGAGTGAGAGAGAGTTGCAGAGGTTGCAAAAGAGTCCAGAGGAAGGACTGGAAGGATCCATGTGGATGTTAAAGTCTCCAAGGAGGAGGAGTTGAGTGATTGAGACCAGAAGAGAAGAGGAGAGGTCCGCCCACTCAGCCTGCAGACAAGGCATTCGAAAGAGGAGTAGGCCTGTGTAGGAATGACAAAGGCAGGAATCCACTCCGGGAAGATCAGGGCTACACCCCCTGCGGAACGATTGGACCTGGGCACAGAGAGGAACTTGCAGCCGTCAGGGAGGAGAGTGTCAAAGTTTGTGACAGAGCTGGCCATGAACCATGTCTCAGTGAGACCGAGGACATTGAGGTCAATTTCTTCAAAAAGGCAGCATATGTCAGAGGAGTGTTTGACAGTTGAGAGTGGCAATATTGAGATGGTTGCCATCCTAGGTAAGAAAAGAAGAGGGTATGGGGGCTGTAGAAATTATATACTAGGAAAGTCAGCTGCAATGAAATATGTATTTGCCTAATTAACCTGTATATAGGAGAACCATATAGGGCCAGATTCATTGAATTATTTGCATGGAAAATAGGGTACTTCTGTGCCAAACTGTGCACAAATCCATGTTCGTGAATTCATGGAATGGAATGTGCAGTACTTTTCCTGGAATTGCGTGGAGTTGGCGCAGGCTCGGAACGTCTCTGCAAGCCATCATGGGCCTTGTGTAAAATTCCACACAGATAGTGGGCATGGCTTGCGCAGAGGGCTGGGAAGGGGGCCGAACACCAAAAATGGGGAAGAACTTGCTCAAAAATGGCCGTTTCCGACAGACGGTCTGCAGGCAGTCCCTCACATGCCCACAATAGTGTGGCATGAGACATATTCATGGATTCAATCGTGCAGCCTCTTGGCCAGGAAATGGCAAAGCAAGTCCTTCAAACTATCCGCCAGCTGAAGGCAGGTGTAAGTACATTTGCATGTAGGAATCATAGCACGGAGGTGGGGTTGCATGTCAGATATAGGGGTGCGTGTGCACAACCGGGGTTCTGATGTAACTTCTCAGTTTAGCGGGGTGCAGGAATGGTTTATGGGGTTCACGGTTTATGGTTATAGTTACGGTTTATGATTTATGGGGTTCGCACACAGATTTCATGAGTTGCGATTTTTTATACGCATGTTGTCATGGTGCCGGATACAGTTACGGGGGACCCCACTCAGGGTCCCGAGATGCAGGCCTGCTTGCGGGAGACCCCACGCTCTATTTGAAGGGTGCGTGATTCTTGTGCAGTGTCCTTCTCAGTGTGCAACTCTTGCAGGATTTCTGTGCACATTTCCATCAATCGGGCCCATGGAGTGCAAGTCCATGACTGTTAGGACAAATAGTGCCTTTTTCAATTTCAGCTCAATCTGCCTTTCCCTCTGTGTTTTTACTACACTGTTTACCTCTGTAGTGTCTTCCTTTCTTTATGCCATCATTTTAATATTTGATGCTTCTTCCAGTGTTTTAATCTTTTCTGAAAAATGTGAAAAGTGCAGTTAGTTCTACAGAGCCTACTGTTGTGTCTTGTGTTCACTGCTTTGGTCCTGCATGCATGCTTGCCTGAGAGAATGCCTGATGGAATGTTATGCCTATGGAATGTTGTGCTGGGAGTGCCCCTGTAAGCTCCATGAAGGTCCGTTGGAGTGAAGCCGCCTCTGAGAGAGGAGGCTGGTGAATGTCTCCTGTGTACCAACCTACTTACTTACCCTTGGACTTACCTGGTTTATGTACCTTGTCACTGCAACTTAGTAAAGAAGTTCACTTCTCTTACTTGAGTATCAAACTTTTCATTTAACCCTGCAACACCTACCTCTTGTTTTTTACATACTTTCTTAGTAAACAGATTACACCTAGATGTGTCAGGGCCTGAA
Source organism: Ambystoma mexicanum (assembly GCF_040938575.1). Classification (NCBI taxonomy): domain Eukaryota; kingdom Metazoa; phylum Chordata; class Amphibia; order Caudata; family Ambystomatidae; genus Ambystoma; species Ambystoma mexicanum. The sequence goes on along the minus strand of NC_090930.1, from coordinate 1,242,559,151 downwards.
GAAATCAAGAATGCTCATTTTTATTAAAAATGAAGCGGAGCTACTGTACATACCTCTAACCCTAAATAAAATGATATGCACTATCTCCATTAATACTTTAGTTCCTCCCTGGGGGCCTTATTTTAGGCGATGCAGTTTGTGAGTTTTACACATATGTACAAAACATACATGGTTCCTAAATAGAGGCATTACATTCACTTGATATGGCAGTAATGACTGCCTATCCGCAATGAGCTCTATAATGGTGAATAACCAGAACTCTGCATGAGGCAGTGAATTACTTTTGGTATGCAGTGTTTTGAGCGTTGTAAACATTACTTTTACCACATGCAGTACTGGTAATTTAGTTGTTTGGTATTAGCACTAATGCTGAAACACATATATATAGTCTGTGCTTCTCCAGTTTCACCCTTGCTTCCCTAGTGTTATGGCTACCGTGTCGTTGACCAAGTTCATTTTCCCATTTAGTTATTCGTGTTTTACTGTATTTTGCGGCTGTCACAGGGTTACGTGTTCACTATCCTTTCAGACAGAAAATACTCCATTTTTTTTTCTTTCATATCTGTTCTCCAGTTACAAGGCATGACCCCGTGTCTAGAGGCAGCCCTCCAATGAAAATAATCAGCTCTGGCCTGACACTCCTCATTTATTAATGTGTGGTTTGCTTGTTGTATACAAGACTTTTGCTTGCAAAATAAAATGGCTGTCAGGAACTATAAATCAAATTATTCAATGTGACTTGTTGCCATCTGTTGTCTCCCATCATAGCCATCATTCATGCCTCCCGTGGTGCGCACGAATACCATCAAAAGAGCACCAGGAAAACAGCAAAAAAGTGATTTCTGTTCAGTTATAATGAAAAACACATGAGATTATACTGCAGCACACATCCAAAATGGACGCGTTCATATTATTTTCTCATTTTCGAATATGTAATCCACTGATATCATGAGTCTGTCAGGGTTAAAATCACTGTATCATAATGTGCAAACAATTGCTGATGCTAGTATGTGCTGATATTTTGGCAAAACTTTGTAATGAAAAATGTAACAAAACGGTTCCCACTGCTCTTTGCTGAAGAAAATCTCTCAGTGGGAAAACATTCGAATTATGTGACCATGCACTTTTCATTTTACAAAAAGGGAGTTTCAACATTAACTGCCGAGTGCCGGGCAATGTGGTCCATTTCTAACTTGTGGGCTATATCAAAGTGGGAAACACAAGCATGCACGTGGCTTTGTTTTACTGCTTAACCTTGTGGCACCTGAACCAACTGTAAGCCTGAACTGCACCAGACGATTAATCCAAGATTAAGACGAAGTGCAAGTGAGTGAAATTATAGTGCAGCGGTTGCCACACTATAGTCGAGTATCGAGTTCCATAGGAAACCTGACAAATGAATTGTAATATCTTTTGACTCGTATGACATATTTGGCTGAAATTTTGCACAAAAAAAATCTAGTCACGGACCCCCCTCACCTCTCCAGACTGGACATTTTGGGAAATATCCATAAAAAAATAAAAATGTTATTAAGAAAGTAAAAAACTCTGATCGGCCTAGTCCCCATTAATTTTTCCATAGAGAAAAAGTCAAATGTGTGCCCCAGCACACAGCCAAAACCACCGGATGGAAATTGACCAGGTACAAAACAACTTGGGCGCAAAGCATTTATTCGATTCCTGAGGGAGGTCTGAGGTTGTTCTGCCCATTCGTTTTTAAAATATTGAATGGAGCAGGGAGTGCCCTCTTCTCCCAAAATTATAGCTTTATCTCTGACTGTTGCATTGCTGCAGAGAGGCTTTTCAGAAATGAAATCTGCTATTTTCTTTTGTTTGCTGCCAGAGATAACAGCTGGTATTATGGGAATAGCCGCGGCTAGCCGGAAACAAATGTGGAAAAAATGCTATTTGGAGGGGTGGGGGGAAGGATGCAATGTCATCAGGCTAGAGGTGCAGTGGAGGAAAGAGGACACTATGTGAAATTGGAGAGTTGGAGGGGGGGGGCTGGTGACCATGTTACTATGTTCAGATCACAAACGTTGTCTCATAGCTGTGGGAAAACCTGATTGGGAATTTAAATGCGTCATGCGTCACGCAAAACACATTCCACCAACACAAGCATCTATATATTCAATGATACAACTTTTGTTAAAGTGCAGCTAATTTGACCAGATTTAACGCAACAAAACCAAATTCAGCTGATGTGGGAATTCATGACCAGCTTAATTCGATTTGCGGGTTTGTGGCTTGGCGAAGCGTTGTTCCTCATTCAATTCCACACTGTTTCACCAATCTGCAGCACATTTTGCATACTTGCCTGGTATGACCCTCTGGACGTTACTGGCTACATGACATCTTACCACATCCTTTCCCGGATTTCAGCAAAAGGATAAATGTGTTTGTGGGTTTGTGGCCTGCTGATGAAGCTGTAAACTATGTTCACGGGGAAGAGAAACACAAAATGCATGAGTGGTGAATGGACCTGAGAGGTGAAGGTGGAGGCAGGTAGCATTCCAGAAATTTCAGAAATGTTGCTGCATCAGGAGAAATTAATTTTCCAGAGGATTTTTGCAAGATGGTTCCTGCCGACGAAGCCGTAAACCATGTTCACCGGGAAGGGAAACAAAACATGTTGTTTCTCAACCGGTCCCGACACGAGGAGCAAAACTCAACCACACTCAACCTCGCTTTCCGAGATATTTGCACCTGATTCCTCCGCAACAAACTGCACCATGCCTGGGTGAGGCGCAACAGTGACCTACAGGATCATTCATTTTCAACAAGTGATGAGAGTGTTATCTTGTCTATCTACAGGACCTGTTCATAGAACGGGTACTTCTGCTAGGTATCAATATATTCCAAAACTCTTTAGACAGCACCACCTCTCTAGCCCCGTCCCAAGCACTTAACATCTGAACACTTTCATGACAAAAGTCTCCCGATCGAAGACTACCTTGACAAAAGAAGCCAACTACAGCACTCAACTAAGTAATGTATCCAGCACTAAACAAAACCTTAATAATAACTGTGGTAGCTCTCTGACTATTCTTAAGGCAAGACTGTGTCAGCTCTATCCACACCAGCAAACCAGCAAGATAACTTGAATATGCATATTTCCAAATGTCTACGAGGCCAGCCGAACAACTCAGACTTTCCCATCTCTTCTAATCACTCTTCACTTAATCAATAGAAGAAAGCATATAAGCACAAGCCATCCAATCTGCATGTCTAAAGCCTCTACCTAGGAAAATGAGAGCTGAACTAGAAGACCATGTGTGCTAACCTGCCCATCTTAAATACCGTTTTCCTCACACATGTTCTTGCCAATTTCATCCCTCCACACACTTTGGACCAAGTGGATATCCACAAAATTCTGCTGATATCACTGCAGAGATTTTGAACCATTATGGGGCTGACTAAAGATCAATGCCAAAACAGAATGTATGGTTTGCAGCACCACAGCAGCCAATTTTAAGTTGATCCAGGGGCTTGAAGAAATGCATCCTTTGTATGATTTTCAAACTGACAAGACAGTAAAAAAAACACAGTATTTTCATAGGCATCAACCTTACATTAGAGCTTTAATTTAATCCACAGGAATTAACTCCAGATTACAAGTGGCAGTGTGAATCCCCATTTTATATGAGCCGATAGGACTCTATGGGACTTTTTTTAGCAAAATTACTGCAGCGGTAATTCTACTGCAGTAATTCTGCTGCTTTTGCCGATTTTTTGGCGGACAGTTGGAGGATTTACCTACATCATGATGCTGGAGGTAAATCCTTCACTCCAGGGCCTACTCATAGTATGGCGGGAATATTGACTGTGGTAATAGGGACCATCGCAGTATCAGCCAGGATCATAAAGCTGTAAATTTAGTAGGGAAAGGGGACAAATCAGCCAAAAGTACATTCAGGACTGATACAGACATTATAGACCTTACAGATTCAGTAGGGCAATATAAGGGTTCTAAGAGACACTCTACTGCAGAGGGGAGTGGTAAGGGGCCTACAGGGAATATTGTTCCGGGCAATAAGAAGGTATGTGAAATGACCCACTACAAAAGAGGCAATCCCACTTCTGCCTCAATTTACCTCCCAAGCAGCTTAGTTGGTGATGGTGCCTAATAATGTACCCAAGGTTAATGATCCAAACGCAGAGAACATGGTCTTACTTATGAACAAGTTGATTCACTTTATTAGGACTGTTAGTGGACAGAGTATACACATGGGGTCAGAGCTCTTGATGGCCAACAGGTCAGAGTGGGTTGACCAACAGGAAAACCTTTTGGAGGATTGTGTTAACATAACTTTCAAAACTTATACTGTCCCAAAAGGTGCTCTGGATGGGTAACAACGAACACCAGGTTAGTTCCAACATAGGTTGTCTGCATTTGAGCTATTTTTACAGTCAAGTGGGGCCAGGGGATAGCCAGCTATACTGACACTCTTTTTTTAGGCTTCGCCATACTTGTATTAAAGCCTCTAGTCTTCTTCAGAAAATTACTCAGAACCTGCAACTAGCATGGTGCCATTTAATGGCAGAAGTGACTGGAAACTCAACCTTCATCCTCCCCATTATGAGGCTAAAAGACCCAGGGAGCAAATCAGAAATACTAGCAAGCATGAACACGCATTTCCCAAAAGAAGGAACACTCCCACTTTAACAACATAGTGGAAATCACAAACTTCGACCCAAGACCGATCAAAGTAAGAAACCCACAATCAAGGGTGAGATACACACTGGTCCAATTTGAGTCAGCCTCACTGACATGTCCAATACATCTATACACTGAACACCATGGATCTCAAACTCGTTTGGCTCAGTCGCTGTGAAGAAATGACTTCTGCTCGGCAGAAATGTAGGGATAAGTAGTGAAAAAACCACTGACTCAGTCCTGACACTTCTACAAACCATAAGTGATACCAGTCATGAAAGGTAAAACAGACACAGTTAGGCGATATAACTCCATCGTGTTTTCTGTTAATGTGTGCCATGGGAAAGCTATACTCTCAAGAGTGGTGTGAATGTGATTTATTAGCAACCCAACTGCAAAGTATGACAATCAAAGATAAAGGGAATGCCCAATCTAGGTTCATATCTAAATATATATATATATATATATATATATATATATATATATATATATATATATATATATATATATATATATATATGTATGTATATATATATATATATATATATATATATATATATATATATATGTATATATATATATATATTCAGTAAAAAAACTTTGTTAAAGGGACGTTATGGTTCAAAGTAAAACCAAAAAACCCTTGAAATTCGGCAGTTATGGTAAGATAAGCAACCATAACTCGTGCCACCGTGCACTGCTAACACTAACACCCAGGACATCAAAGATGACATCGCAAATGTCATTGAAGTTTTTTTACTGAATTTGATAGGTTTTTAGTAGCGCAACTTAACCATGACATCCCTTTTAACAAAGTTTTTTCACTGAATTTCATAGGTTTTTAGTAGCGCAACTTAACCATGACATCCCTTTTAACAAAGTTTTTTCACTGAATTTCATAGGTTTTTAGTAGCGCAACTTAACCATAACATCCCTTTTAACAAAGTTTTTTCACTCAATTTCATATGTTTTTTGTAGCGCAACTTAACCATAATATCCCTGACTTTATATACATGTAACATAGAACATACTGAACCCCTAGCTAGTGATTTCGATGTCCGCGGACTACCGCCATGTCCGCGGACATATCGAAAATCTGAGCGTGGTGAATGTAAATTTAAATAGTGTGCCCCATTTCCTCTTTGAGGTTTTTTTGGGGTTTTTTGTTGCAGATGCTTGACAGACACCTGTTATTTTGTATTTTTTTTTCTTACTTTGCTCCTAAAATCGTCACATAACCTTCTCCAAAGCAACCCGTACATTCCAAAACAGAATGGCATTTCCCATAAAAGATAAGGAAATGCCATCTTCTTTAAAATAAACAGCATTACTGGAATCAATATTCTCATTATAACAGAAGAACATACCAGCTCTAAGCATGAAGGCACACATGCCTCGATTGATTACACAGCTAGCATTGTTTTGCTGAGGACAAAAAACTGAACTATTGTCCCATTTTGCCCTAGGTACTAATCCAGAAAAAATTACTTTGCCATTTGGAATGATGTTCATTACTGCTTGAACCAAGTGTTCCAGATCTGCCAACAAAGTAGGGACACTGACATAGCCCAAACGGCACAACTACCACATGGGGACTGTTGATCCTGCCCATATCTTCACAAACTTGTACAATTCCCTGTACATTGCAATCAGGCACAGTGCTCCACACAACCTCCACTCCTTTAACATCAAAATTCTTTGGAACATGCCTGCATTGAGCATACTGTTATAAACCATGCACAAACATATCTCCGAGCACCAACACCCTGACTTTCTCCACATCTGCCATCTTCACTACACACAGTCTCTTTCAACACAAATCCACAACCTCAACATCTGATTGGCTGATCCCTACAGTCTTCTTTCCATGCTGGATTTGCTGGAAAACCCTGGATGTAGCACGCCCTGTCCGCAGACCGCATAACTCTTAGACAGATCTTCTACCATTTCCACTTCATTCTTTGTGCCATTCCCTCATTGGATGCAGCTAAGCAGGCACACAATACGGAGAACATCCTCAGAACACCCCCATGTTGTTTATTTTCGAACATTTCAGGACACCGCGAGTGTTCTTAGAACACATTCAACTTGATAGCGAACAATACGGGCAACGTCCTCAGAACTCCCCATTTTCTTTATGTACGAACATTTCAGGACACCGCGAGTGTTCTTAGAACACTTTCAGCTTGACAACAAACAATACAGACAACGTCTTGAGGACACCCCCTGCGAACATTCCAGGACCCCATGAGTCTTCTTAGAACACTTTCAACTTGACACCAAATCCATTCTGTTTATTTACGAACATTTCAGAACAGCCGTGTTGTACGCAGAAAAATTGAACACAACAAAAGTGTCTAGCACATAAAAAAAACAGAACATTGAACCTATCTCATACTCGGCCACCTTCCCCAAACATTCTTACACACCAACACACTCCACTAAATACAATTTATAATCCAAGTTTCACTGTGCTGTCCGCGGTCGTCCGCAAATGCAAGATGGCGGGCGCCACAGAAAATATGACGCGCTTCACGCACCACGCCGTCCAATCAGCGAACACGTCAGATGTCTGCAGACATCGCGCAAGCTGCTCGGCCAATCAGGGCACTGTCCGCGGAGCGAACCGAGATATCACTAATTTTTTTGCCTTACATTTTGGTCATTTTTTAAAAAACTACTGGACGGATTTACACCAAATTTGCAAAAGCACGCTTTTGGGACCAAGCCCCCGCTCCTGCCGCAAATTTGGTGTAAATCCGTCCAGCGGTTTGGGCTGTAGGCATGCACAAAGTATTTTCCCATTATGTCTATGGGAAAAAACAAAAGTTTTGGGACCCCCCCTATAACTTTGCCCCCGCTGGACCAAACCTCTCCAAACTTTGCAACAAGATTCAGAGTGGGTCATATACTATTTTTGAAAGGATTGGTGAGGATTCGTCCAGACGGAGCGAAGTTATAAGCCACCCAAAAAATGTTCTTCCTATGGAAACACCAACTTAACCATAACTACATGGACGCTAACGCGTCCATGTAATTCACTACAAAAAAAACTTTGTTAAGGGGACATTATGGTTAAGTTGCTCTACCAAAAACCTGTGCACATCACTAAAAAAACTTTTCCACCTCCCCATTATAGTTCAAATTAAAACCGAAAACCCATTGGAATTCGCCAGTTATGGTAAACTAAGCCACCACACCTGCCATCACCACTGTGCACTGCTAACACTAACACCCAGAACATGATTGATGGCATCACAAATGTCATTGATGACATCACTGATGACATCACATGTTTAGCCCCTTTGTTTTCGTTCTCTGCCATACATATATATGTCCATTCAGTAAAACAACTTTGTTAAAGGGATGTTACACCACATTGAAACCAAAAAACACTGCACATTCCCCAATTATGCTAAGCTAAGCAACCATAACTCGCACCACCTACGTGCATTGCTAAGCCTAACACCTAGGACATCAAAGAAGACATCACAAGATGACATCACAAGTGAACCATCCCCAAACCTTTAAGTAGAATATAGACGTTTTGACAAAACATCCATCCCTTTTCCCCTCACAAACCTTCCCCTCATAACCAGCCCGTGTTGAATCCTAATTCCCCTATATTTGTGTCAGTATCTGCTTGTAATGGAGTGCGTGTGAGTGTTTGTAATGTTTTTGTTTAGTAGTTGTAGTTAAAGAGTTTGAGTAATACAATTATTTTTAAAAAGACTTCAAATGTTCGCGAACAGCGTGCCTGTTCGACCTATCCGTAAGGAATGGAATGTGGATGTTGTAATGGCACTACACCTACCCGTACTAATGTGAACTAAGATGGAATTTATGTTTGACAGCACCATCTGTGCAAGTTGTGCGTAAACAAACAGAAAGAGGCATCCTAAGGACATTATGCCTCGCCGTACCGCTTACAAACAACATAAAACATGTTCGTAGAACACACCAGATGTCCGGGATGTCTGTAAATTAGCAAAATGGGATCGTGTTAAGGACAATATACCTGTCCGTATCATCCGCAGCCAAGATGGTACCGTCCGTAGAACAGGCACGGTTGCCGGCATGTTCATAGCCAAACAAAATGGAGTTGTCCTAAGGACACTGGACCTGTCCGTAAAGTGAGCATATCGTGTACGCACATGCGCAGTACGACCATAAGTACAGCGAACATCGCGCCTGTCGCTAACTGTCCGTCTCACTTGTGTCGCACTTTGAATTAGTTTGAGAACCCAAACACTGTCCATAGCACACTTGCGCGAATGCGCACGTTTGTTACTCTGCATTTGCTGTTCAGCAGACACCCATTTCTGTCGCGGATGTGTTCAGGACGTCATAATGTCACCGCCCCCACGCTGAGCCTGTGGATTAATTTGCGCAGTTTGTCTGCTACAGTACAAAAGAACTTATACACACAAAGCAAATTATTGTTCAGTATAAAAATATCATTTCACATATTGCAGACAATAGCTTACCTGTGGACATTGTGTGTAAAATTTTTGGAACGCTTTTCAGTGATGAAGATGGTGATGAGGCGCATCCCTCCACCCCTATATTTAGTCACACCCCGAGAGCATCTTCATTGTGCTTCTGGCTATAGCAGATTGAGTTGTGCTGCCTTTACTGCTGTAGTGACCAATAGGAAAACTAATTGTTATGGCATCCATGGCTACTGTCGCTTCATTAGCCTCAGCAACATCCCCAAACCCTCCACCACCACCACCTCCCCAAGGACCTGCAGAGGGATATACGGGTGAGGATGTAGAGATCGAGGAAGAGGAGGAAGAAGAGAATGAGGTGGAGGAACTGCGCACTACAAGCACTCGCCGGGAGTCGTGGGTGTGGCGGTTGTTTTCCGTTTGTGGGAACGTACCAAAAGCACGTGCGAACTGGGTCAGGTGTAACCAGTGCCAGTTGGTGCTGAGTCGCAGGAGACCTGGTGTGTACAGCTTTGGTACTACAACCATGAAGCGCCACTTAACTTCGTTCCACAATGCAGACGTTTGCAAGGTAGTGCCATGTGAAGAACGTAGTAGATTAAGTTCCTCCACAGCATCCTCCGTGTCCGATCCTCTCACCACAAGAGACACTCCTGTGGGAGAGTGCCTCCATTCAGCTGCCTCACAAACCATTCAAAATGCTTTTGACCCTTTTCTTTCAAAGGTGATAATAGTGTGTATGTATTGTGATGCAGTACTCTGCAGGGGGAGAGTTTTCGAACTGCTTTTGAGGCTACGGTCAAGGAGCATCAGAATAACTGCTTCCTACCCAAGTAAAGATCACCCTATAGCTTTCTCTCTTCACCTGCCCCTTCTTATCCCCGTGGTTGGTGTCCCTTCTTTACCCTCCTTTGCCCTCCTCTCTTAGTGTGTCGTGTGGCCAAATGCAGGAAAGTGGAAAACAATACAAATTTAAAACAAATGGCTCTTTTCAGAGCCGCCTTTCTCAGTTTAACAGTAGAATTAGCAAGTGACCGTTGTAGGCCCCCACGCATTTTTGAAAAAGTCAGCGGACAGTCGTAGGACACAGAAATGGAGGGTGCATGCAGAGTAAAACCAATGGACATTACGCAGCGAGTAAGTGGTGGCTCTGAAAAGAGCATTTGGTGGTGGTGTGTCTGCTTCAAAAACTGTACATTGGAAAAAACGAAATAGCAAATAGGTTAGGGTGATTCCAAAAAAGGGTGCAATGCATTTTGTACATTGTGAAGAAAAATTTGGTTGCCAGCATATGTGAGATGGACGCCATCTCAGCAAAAAACGAAAGAGCTCCGAAACAAAATGTTCTCATTGTGGAATGAGGACATGCCAACATATCTTAGAAAAGCACAAACAGCCTTATTCACATTGCGTCTCGCTTTTTCCATTTGTGAACCAAATGCAGAAGAACACAGCTATGTTTGTCTTTGTGCAATACGGGAAAAAAATATGTAGCAACTGGGGAACATGTCCATGATCTGTGCAAGTCCTTCCTTCATTGCAAATTGCAAAGAAATTCCAGACACGTGGCCTACACTGTTGCCTCCACAATGAATGATAAGTATATCAGGATGATGCTCTGTCAGTAAAGTAACACAGAGAGGTACCAAGTCCAGCCATCTCATTCCATGCACGCCATGCCAGTGCACTTCCGCATGAGGCAATCCAAGATCTGTGATAGACGGCATCTTTCTGCATGAACCTTCAACCAATGTATCCATGAGTCTCCCAAAATCCAGATAATCTGTTTTTGAGTACACAGAGCCATTGCTGAGTGGTCTCCTGTCAGGGAGAGGACGGTCTCACTAAATCTCTCAGTTCAGAACACACCTACTGAACTCTGTTGACCAATTCCTAGCTGCGCTCATTCTCATTTGCATGCGTCTCCACCCCAGAATCCCTGTTGGTAATATGCGCTGCCTGCAAACTACCGCCATGTCCGCAGATATGTACAGGATCAGAGCGTGACGACTGTACAGTTCAATAAAAATCCCCTTTTCCCCTTGAAGGTGGGCTCTTAAAAGAGCCGTTTTTAAAAAAATGTTGGACAGATGCCTTACAGACACCTGTTATTTTGTGGTTTTCTTTACATTTTTTGTTCTTACTTTCCTCCTACAACCATTAAAGAACGTTCTCTAAAGCAAGCCGTACATTCCAAAAGAACATGGCATTTCCCAAAGAAGACAGTGCAACAACATCTGCTGCAAAATAAGCCACATTACTGGGATCGATGTTGTCGTGGCTGCAGAAAAACATACCAGCTCATAACATGAAAGCACGCATGCCGCGATTGATGTTACACCTCCCAATACTTTGGTCTGGACAGAAAACAGACCTGTTGTCCCATTTTCCACTAGGGAGTAAACCGGAAAAAATAACTTTCGCAGTTGGAAAGATGTTCATGAGTGCTTGAAACAACTCTCTTAAATCTTCCAACAAAGTACGTGAACTCACGTACCCCAAATGGCAAGCACCGTAGTGCAAAAGTACCACATGAGGAGAGGTCATCGTACGCATTTGCCTGCAAACTTGCAGAATTTACACAACATCGCCATCACCCTGAGCACTCCACACCACCTCCACTCCTCTAACATCGAAATGGTGTGCCACATGCCTACTCTCGGCATAGTGCTGTAAGCCATGGACAAAAATATCTCCAAGCACCAAAACCCTGACCCTCTCCACCTATGCCATCTTCAGTATACACACCGTCTTTCGACACAAAAGAGCAATGTGAACGTCTGATTGGCTAATGCCTACAGTCCCCTTTGCATGCTGGATTTGCTGTAGAAACCCATATGTGACACGCCCTACCCACGGACAAGCGTTGTCTACGTGCGGCACGTAACTGTTACCCAGTCCTTCTACCCTTTCCACATCAGTTGCAAATCCAGTCCCTCATTGGACACAACTAAGCAGTCACACAACCATCCACCAATCACATCAAACATCGCTAAATCTAACTCCGTCAGCAACATTGCGCACTTCAAATTTACTATCGAGGACTCTGAATGGAAGTCGCATAGCGTTGCAAAGCACCTACCTCACAAACGACTGTGCAAGTGTTGCAGATTTCTACTTACACCTCCATGCATGCGCACATGCTTGAGTATAGAGTACATGTATGCATATTTTAATCAGAGAAGATGTGCAACCCTTATGATTTCATTTAAACAAATTAATGCCGCCAAATCTGCATAGGCAATACATACCAACGCTTCCCATTTTAAGTCCAAGATGTCTGATTTTTCATTGGCAAACCGCACCATGTTTTATTGTCTCCCGCATAACCTATACATACGTTACAGGCATGCCTACTTACCGCGAAACTCGAGTTTACATTTCAAAATGTCTGAGTTGTGTACTGTGTACGGCCTACAGTAATACTACTTGCAATGCTACTTGCTGTTTCTGCTTTGTGCTAAAAAGTCAAATCTTGTTGTTTCTGCTTTGTGCTAAAAAGTGAAATCTTGCTGTTTTTGCTTTGCTCTTAAAAATCAAATCTTGCTGTTTTTGCTTTGCTCTTAAAAGTCATATCTTGCTGCCCAGTGCGAATTGCTCTGTATTTTGCTTGTATACTGTTTCTTCTCTGTAACTTGCCAGCCCAGTGACCTCACCACTCTCTTTTGTCTCACACCTACCTGCCTTAGCCCCCCCAGTATCTCCATCCTCTCCTTACTTCCACCCCAATGGCGCTTTCTGTTTCTCCTATCTTCTCCAACTGCTTCTCCATTGACTATCCTTCCCTTCTCACTAAGTCTGGTAGGAAGAAGTTCAAAAAAGGATATCTTGGCCTCTAATCCTGGTCTTCCTATCGCCGACACCTACTCCAATGCTTCCGCCAGACAGACCCTTACCGACATTCTCTTTGTCGTTCCTTCGCCAGATCTATGGACTCCTCATATGGTCTCTGTGCTCTGCCCTATGTCCTCCTCTCCCATTAATGGTGGCACTCGCTGGGAAGTTCTCATGGCTTCCTTCGACTCCTCTAAAGTCATCATTAATGTCTGCCTAAATGGCACTGTCATGGTCCAAGGCCCTCAGGCCAATCTCCTCCTCTTTGATAGGCGCTTCCCTCGCCTCATCAATTTCCTCTCATCTCCTGCTGTCCCCTCCTCTCCCCCCTTGCCTACCTTGCCCTCTCTCTCCTCTTCCTCCTCTGCCCCTCCTAGGGCTCTTTCTCCTCCGCAGGGCGTACCTCTGATCTGTACCCCTCCCCGGAAGGTTGTTAAGGCTGGCAACCTTCTTCATATTGCCACTCTCAACTCTCACTCTGCCATCAACCACTTCTCTGACATCTGCCACCTCCTTGAAGAACTAGACCTTGATGTCCTTGGTCTTACTGAGACATGGTTCACGTCCAGCTCTGTTACGAGCTTTGACACTCTCCTCCCTGATGGCTACAAGATCCTCTCAGCACCCAGATCCTCCCGGCCCGGTGGGGGGTAGCCCTTATCTTTCCTGAGTGGATTCCTGCCTCTATCATTCCCACTCAGACCTACTTCTCTTTTGAATGCCTTGTCTGTAGGCTTTCTCTCTCACCTACCCATTCTCTTACTGTGGTTACCATCTACTGGCCTCCTGGTCAAATCACCTCATTTCTCTCTGAGTGGGCAGACCTCTCCTCCTCCCTCCTGGCCTCTACCACTCAACTCCTCCTCCTCGGTGACCTAAATATACATTTAGACTCTCCTTGCTTGTTCTCTGTACTCTTCTGTGACGCCTGCGACTCCCTCTCCCTGTCCATCCTCCCCTCTGGCCCGACTCACTCGGCAGGGGGCACACTCGATGTCTTGATCTCTCTGACCTCCCGCTCTCAATCCCTCTGACCACTCCTCTCTCCTGGAGTGATCACTCCCTCCTCTCATCTCATCTCTCCCTCTCTTCCCCCCAAGCCAAGCCTACCCCAACACTGCCACCTACCTTCTCGGACATCTGGCCCATGAAGCGTGTGTCAGTTGAGGCTTTTGCCGCCACTTTCTCTCCCCACCCTCCAACTTTGGCTGTCTCTCATCCTGATACAGCCCTGTCTCTGCTCTACTCTTCAATTTCTGACACCCTTGATGTTCTTGCCCCTGTCAAGAGGATTCTTTTGAAGTCCAAAGCCAAGTGCAATTCCTGGTATGACTCTGACCTAGCTACCCTTAAACGTAAGTGTAGGGCAGCTGAGAGGAAATGGAGGACTTCCTGTTCATCCTCTGATAAACTGGCCTGTCGCCTGCTACAAAGGCAATACCGACTCTCTGTCCTCACCAAGAAGAGAGTCCACATTCAAGCTCGTGTCTCTGCGGCAGCTAACAACTCGGCCGAACTCTTTAAAATCTGCAACAAACTGGCCAACCTTGCTGCAGTCTCTACCCCTCCTGTTGCCTCCCAGGCTCTTTGCAATGCCCTTGCCTCTCACTTCATTTAAAAAACCCAGGACATCCTGTCCACCCTCTCCACCCACACTCCTCCCCTTTCCTCTTCATCTGTGCTTGCTGACCCTCCGTTAGCCACCCTCCCACCATCCTTCTCGTCCTTTCCTCTTTTCACCCCTGACGAGGTTGCTAGACAAGTCCGATCTATGAAAGCCTCTTCAAAACTGGTTCATCCTTGTTCCTCTAAAACCATCAAGGACCACATTGACACCCTCGCTCCGGCCTTTGCTGATTTTTGCAACCACTCCTTTGCCTCTGTATCCTTCCCCTCCCCTCTGAAGCACTCCTTTGTGCATCCTCTTCTCAAGAAATCCACAGCTGATCCTTCTTGTCCAGCTAACTATTGCCCAAATTCCATTACTCCCTTTCTTGGCAAACTCCTGGAAAAGTTGGCCATCTCTCAGCTTAACCTTCATTCCAATTCTGTTGGCTGTCTCCATGACCACCAGTCTGGCTTCAGAGCTACCAGAAGCATAGAAACTTCTCTCCTAAACATCCGTGAAGATCTGCTCACCAACCTTGACTCTAACATTCCCTCTGTCCTCATCCTCCTCGATCTCTCTTCTGCCTTCGACACGGTCAACCATACCATCCTGCTCAACCGTCTCTGTGAAAACTTGGGTATCACTGATCAGGCTCTGGCCTGGCTGACCTCTTTCCTCTCAGATCGACCCTCCCAGGTCCAACTTGGGTCCTTCCTTTCATCTATCTTCTTCTCTACCTGTGGCGTTCCCCAGGGGTCTAACCTCTCGCCCTGGCTTTTCAACCAATACCTGGCAACTCTCGCCCACTGCATTGCCATTTTCTGCTCACATTTCCAGTGCTATGCTGACGACACTCAACTCATTTTCTGTCTGCCCTCTGCCACGTCCTCTCCCTCTCTCATCTCTGATTGCCTAACTGCCATTCAAGATTGGTGTGCCGCCAATGATCTTTGTCTGAATGCCAGCAAGACGGAGATCCTCTTCATCGGCACACCTTCTCCATCCTTTCCCCTCACTCTCTGGCCGGCCTCCCATGGCCCTCCTCCTACCCCCACCTGCGAGGCTACGAATCCCGGGGTCATCTTTGACGCCACCCTTTCCTTCTCCGCCCACATCTCTGAGGTCTCTAAAAAGTCAAATTTCCGACTGCACCTCCTCAGAGGTACTCTGCCTTTCCTCTCCTTCCCCCAGAAGCTCATGGTATCTCAAGCTCTGGTTCTCTCTAGCTTGGACTACTGTAACAGCCTCTTTCTAAATCTACCTGCCTCTACTCTCCACCCTCTGCAACTAATCCAGAACAGGACTGCAAGACTTGTCCTTGGCCTCAAGCCCTGGGATCGTATCTCTCCAGCTCTGAAATCTCTTCACTGGCTCCCAGTGGATGCAAGGATTAAATTCAAAACCCTCTGCATTGTCCACAAGGCTTTCTGGGGCCTGGGTCCAAAATACCTTCAGCTATCCCTCTGCAAATACCTCCCCTCTCGAGCTCTTCACTCCTCTACCTCCAACTCACTCAGGGTCAGTTGTTTTTCTAAGAAACAAGCTGGGGATAGATCTCTGTCTTCAGCTGGGGCCTCCCTCTGGAACAGCCTCCCTGCCACTCAAAAACTTGAGGAGAACCATCTCCGGTTCCGGAAACACCTCAAGACCTTCCTCTTTTCTCCTGCCTTCGCTCTCCCTCTCCCCTGCTGATCTGTTCTCTCTTGGCACTGTGCACCTGGCCACCCTCTGTCTTTTGGGCCCATGGTACCTGCTCATCTTGTCACCCGCCTGCACTGCCTCCGGGCCACCCCTTGCACTGGGGTATGTATCTGTACCCATACAGCCCCCCCTTTCTCTTCCTGCACTTATCGGACCTACCCTGTCTGCTGCCTTAAAATTAGCACTTGCAAATTGCTGGCTGCATTACCACTGTTTGTTGCCTTTATTATTTATTTATTGTTATTTATCTGTTTCTCCTCTACTTCGCACTTTCCACCTCTCCCCCCTTACATGCACTTTTCCCCTCCCCCCTCTCCCATGCACTTGCGCGTTCTCAATGTCACTGGGCCTAGTAAGATCGCTGTTTTGTTCTCCCCTGTTCCCCTCCCTTGCCTTGTCGCGCTCTGAAACACTTGTGTACGAGCGCGATAGAAATAAAATATCAATCAATCAATCACTCAATGCGATCGTATGGGAAAAATAAGCGCTCCCGACTGCTGTGGTGACATCTCCCTCTGAGGGTCTCCTGATTTTTTGGCATCGTACTTATAATTTGAAAGTAGAAAATGTTTTCCCATCTACTATAATGTCCTATCGCTTACAAACCTCTCTCCTATAGATAAAATAGCTTTTAAAAAAACAAGGCATTTTCATAACCTAAAATTTCTGAAGGACTTGCACGTAACATACTGCAAAAAACATACAAAGACAGCACATAGTGAAGTGAAATGCACACATGCACTGTGTTGCAATACGAAATGGGAATACTCTGACAAATGATGTACAATTAACTTGTACAGTGTCATCACTGCGTTAAACACACAAAGTGAATTCATTTTTTTTCTCAATCACAGTGAACACTACTCTCTTGGGAAGCAACAGCATCTACACTGCAAACGGCATATCTGAAGAAACCTGGTACAGTACTACCTTTATATTCTAACTGTTCCTCAATGAGGGTGCGTGGGTTATTTGTTAACTTTGGGCACCAAAGCAAACATTGATTTCTGCACCATTCTACTCACAAATCCCCATTTGTTAAACAAAGAATAACAGGCAAAATGGCTCACAAATCCCTGTGTGTTTGGGACTCAAACATACGTAATCATTAGAATGTTAGTACTAGGAAAGAAATAGCTGTTTCAATTTTATGCCATTTCGTTTACAAATAATGCTTCTCGTCACCACTAGGCTACTTTGTTTTGTCATCTGAAGCGCATTGTAGTGTTATGTAAATAGAAAAATAGACCTCCCAAATCATTGTAAGAGTCCAATGCACATTCACACACCACGACAAACAGCTTCCCCATCAAAATCATGCATGCACGCACACAACACACATACATTGTACAACAGACCAAAGCATGCCTTCTTTTTTTCAACAGACATCAAAGAATGCCTACCAGAGTTAGAGCAAATAAAAAGAAAAGTGTCCAATCTAAGCATCCATCTCTAGCAGAGTTTGTAGAGAACGTAGGAACAAACCAGCTAATACAGACATTTAGCAGAACAAAGGAAGCGTCAACTACTGAAACTTTACCTCCTCCATCAAAATGTGTCACAAAACAAAAAAACAATTGGCTACAAGTACAGCTAGCAATGCTCCTAATAATTCTGATATAGTAACAAGAACCCAGAGTAGAAAAAGTATTTTTGCAAAAATGTTTTGCCACGGAGTCCTTCAGAATCTAATAAGAAGAGGTCCAAAATGATCCTCAACCCTTAAAACCTAACATAGAAAATTAATCCTACAAGCTCTTGTGGACAGTGCAATCCTTCTCAAAAGGAACTTGTTCATAGTAGTGTTAAGTAGGATGAAAGCACTAACAAAACTATGTACCAAACTACAAAAGAAACTGAGCAATAAACAGAATGTGAACAAAAATAATTTCTTAAATGTTTGTGGAGGTGACTGGAGTCAACGACAACCACAGAACCATATGTTAATGAAGAAGCATACAAACAAAATCAAACAAACACAATTGCTGTCCATAGCAGTGGACGAGGGTATGAAAAAATAAATAATACCATCATGGAACAAGGAACACTGCTTACAAAAGTAGCCCCTGAAAACTTAGAATTACCTCTCAATTCGACAGAACCACACCGTCCACTATACAAAAGGCTGTGCGCATCAATGTGTACCATTCCAAACAAATCCTTCAAATCTTTACGTCAGTTCCTCAATCAGTACGTAAAAGGAAAAGACAAAAGTAAAATGAAAGTGCTGCAAAATATGGATATGTGTCCAGTGCGCAAATACACAGGACTACAAGGACATTCATTAGCCTGCATTTCTGGGCCTATTTGCAAAAACACCTTCCATGATATCAAAAGGATATCAGTACATCATTCAAATGTAAGAAATCTAGTATATAAAATATACTATGCAAAAAGTCCAGCTTCAAAATAAGGCAATTTAAATAATACTCTTCTGCATGGTACACCCAAATACTTACAAGAAGAAATTGACTGTATTCAGAGAAAATATTTTGGAAGTGAAAGCCACTTATAAAATGCAATAGTTTTAGAACATAGTAGCAACAATTCTGCACATAGCAACCTTCCATTACACACATACAGAAAAGAAATACTAAAACTTAAAAGGGCATCGGCTGAAGTACCAAACCATGTGTGTGTGTGTGTGTGTGTGTGTGTGTGTGTTGCCGCAGAACGTTTTACAAAAGGAACACAAAAAATATAGACATAGCATACAAAATAGAAAACAAGGAAGATTCTAAATGGTTTGAATTAGCTGTCTACCTTTTAGCAGAAAACAAATATGAACTAACTGAACGCCTAATATGTTGCATTTACTGCACTACAAAATTAGACAACAACCACACTCCTTCACGAGCTATTACAAATAATTTGGAACTGTTCCCACTACCAATATTCCTGCAACAACTCAATTTCTATGAGAGCATCATAATTCAAACAGTTCACCCATTTCAAGCAATTATACGCCTATATCCAAAAACAGCAAAATTACCTCCCTCTGAATTTGTGAAAGGCATTTGTGGCAAAGTAGTTTATTTGCCATTAGATCTAACCGAAAATGTACACACTCTAGGAGTGCAACGTTCAATAGAGCATTCTTTAATAGTCTTGGTAAATGATGTACCAACAAAAGACAAAAAAATGTGGCAACAACTGGTGGACTTACATAAAGTTAGACAAGCATTTCAATATCTAAAAGACAATAACGAGTACTACAAGGAAATTCATTTTGAAGAAAGCTTAAGGGAAACAACTGAAATAATTCAAGAGCCATCAGAAACTGGACAATTTGAACTTCTTGATCCTGCTACAGTATCCACTCTTTTGGACCAGTACACAATTCATCCATTGCATTCCAATGAAAGCATAGATGATGCACTAGAAACCTACCAAATGCGACAAACCAAAGATTCACCAATGAGTATATGGGAAAAAAGTATAAAAGCACGTGCTTTTCCACTGAAATTTCCTACTGGCAAAGGTGGAAGATACGGTGATAGACCCACTCAGATTGGGGCATCAGAATACCGCTCACTATGAATGTATTCGCAAGATCCTAGATTTAGACAAAATGTGGAATACATATTCCACCTGCTATATGAAAGTGAATTAGCAACACTATGTTACGGAGTTGCACACATTTTGAAATCTGGAACCCACTTACCCATGTGACAACAACATTCAGTTTGTCAATATTCACTTTGACAAACTTTCAGAAGTGAAAAGGACAAGGCGCTCAACTGCTCGATTCCTTCTTTTCAAAGACATGTATGTACGTAGAGAACAATAATCTATAACTCTTGCATATGCAGTCACCATTCATAAATCCCAAGGTCTTACGCTAGACAAAGAATTGATAGATATAGTAAACACAGTCTTTAAAGAAGGCATGAGCTACGTAGCACTATCACGCTTACGTACATTTGACAGTCTATTTCTAATCAACTTTTATGCAAGTAAACTGAACGCTGATATTCCTTGCATTTTAGAATACAATAAACTACGTTCACTGTACAACCCCCAATGGAAACCATATCCTGTTCCAGAAAAAGTAAAACATGGTAAAAGAAAACTATTTCAAACAGAAATGCAACAGAATCTGATGGCAAATCCTTCAAAGAAAACAAAAGAAGCTAAAACGTCATCAATTACCACAAGCAAAGAAGAACCTGTTAGGGAAAGTAAATCAGGTACTTCTTCAAAGAAGGAACAGAAACTCCAAAAACAGAACTAGCTGGTCCATTCAAATTTTCAAATGAAACTGGTGTAAATTGCTATGCAAATGTAGCAATGAATATTCTATTTCATTTGCCACCAATTGTTAACAATATTTACTTACACAGTACAGACCAATTGTGTTTGCAAATGTTAGTCCTTCATAGAAACGCAACAAACAATCCTGACAACACGTACAGTGTTCACGGAATAAGACAAGAATTGGACAACTGTGCTGGAATGATGAGATTCCTATAAACTCACAAGAAGATCCACAAGAATTTCTAATGTACTTACTACAAGTACTGCAAAACAAAAACATACCTATAAATGAATTCTTCCAGATTTCATACATGTGGAAACATACATGCACTCTCTGTAACAATGTGATACAGGAACAAATCCCAAATGAGCAATTTGTGTATGTATCCATACCTAATTGTGAATCCATTCCATTTCAGCAACTTGTACAGAATGCAAACCATGGCAGATTATGTGCTATGTGCAATTCAGATAATCGCTCCACCTTACTGATACAGACACATAGTAACTACATAATACATATGCCTCTACGTTATAATGCAGATGGTTCCAAAAACAACCGCAAGCTGACTGGATTCACACACGGTCAAGAGTCACTTGGAAAGGAAACCTTTACAACAATAGGTATAATCTACCACACAGGAGCTACAACCAATGCTGGTCACTACACTGCATACAGTAAAAAGAAATGTGGATGGTTCGATGTAATGATAGCACCATTACTCTAAAGTAGAGATTGCCACCTAATCTTACAAATGCGTATTTAATCTTCTTAAAGCCAAAATTTAATAACTAATGTGTACTTCAACATTACCAAAAATTCAAGTAAAAGACTATAAACAGTTAGAATACGCCAACAGGTATCTTACTACCCAAGAGTGTATAACAACTACACAGATAAATGAATACCACAGATCCGTAACAAAAAATGCACAGTTAGAATATGCTAACAGGTATCCAACTGTTTTTAAAAATCTGCAACAAGCCAACAGACATAACATTAATCAGAAACAACAAGGAAACACTCAAAGAAAACAAAGAAATAGTTTGTAGGATAACAAAGAAAGGTTTTTTTAATCCGACAAGGATTTCTTATCCCCCAGACCCAAGGATTTAAAAAACAAACACAGAAACTGAGCAAAATGCACAGTACACTGGTTTGTAAAGTAAATATGAGGGTAAAAAAAAAAGCTAAAATGTCTATTGTACAATGTAATAAGTCTTCATAAAACACAAACACTAACATGCTCTTTTCTTTTATCACAGAAATTAAAAAAGGATATTTCCACCAAGTACTAAAGTCATGTAAGAAATATATGGATTATCAACAAAGTAAACAGTAAGTATGATTGCACTCATGTCATAAATATTCGAATTTACACGTCTAATCTATGGCAGTAATATGGTGCAGTGGCTGCAGGCAGGGCCTAGCGTCTTGGATGTATAACCTACCACCTACACCCTGCGGCCAAGCAACCAAGACTATAGGTCCTACCCACGACCATTGCAGCATATCAAAATCATGGTGCTTGTAATTTCACTACTTCTAAGTTTACTCTTGGGTGCATGGTCTGCAGCCATGCACCTAAGACTCTAGGTCGTGCACACAACCACCACACCACAGCACACCCATGCTCACTTTTAATCTCACTGCTTATGACTTCAGAACCACCACAGCATATCGTACCCATTGTGGCTTCTAACTTCACTACATATAAAGTTGGGTTTGGGTGCATGGCCTTCGGCCATGCAGCCAAGACGCTAGGCCCTCCCCACAACCACCTGAATGATGTTTGATACTACGGGTGTACCTATAGCTGTAATATTCTGCAGTAGTTGTGGCCAGAGGCTAGAGTCTTGGGTGTAAGGCCATAGATATTTCAAGTGGCCTATAACTCCAGTGCTTATAACTTTGTTCTTGGGTGCATGGCCTTCGTCCTGGCCACAACGACCACAGCATATCACACCCATTGTGGCTTGTAACTACACTACGTATAAATGTGGTCTTGGGTGCATGGCCTTTGGCCATGCACCCAAGACTGCAGGCCCTCCCCACAAACACCTGAGTGATGTTCGATACTACGGGTGTATCTATAGCTGTGATATGCTGCAGTGGTTGTGGCCAGAGGCTAGACTCTTAGCTGTATGTCCATAAATATTGCAATGTATGGGTGTGCAGTGGCTTATAACTCCAGTGCTAATAACTTTGTTCTTGGGTGCATGGCCTTTGGCCATGCACCCAAGACTCTACACACTCCCCATAACCATCTGATGGATAAGCAATACTACAGGTGTATCCATTGCTGTGAAATGCTGCGGTGGTTGTGGCCAGGGCCTAGAGTCTTGGAAGTATGGCCTACGGCCTACGGCCATGCACCCAAGACTCTAGGCCCTGGCCACAACCACCGCAGCATGTCACACCCATGTCGGTGTATAAATCAATAGCACCCTCGTAGAAAAAAAAATGTAACTACTGCATGTACTCAATTTCAATGTTCGCTAACACCACGTGTGTCCTTAGAACAGTTTCAAGTTGCCTGCGCACAGCACGGACTGAAGTACTATCCTTATGAGACCCCTCATTTTCTGTACTTACAAACATCCCGAACAAGGCGGGCATAGGGAATACATCATTAACACCTACCACCTGAACAAATACAGTTTTTCACCCATCTCTTACTCTCTGAACTTCCCCAAGCACTCTGACACACCAAAACAGTTTCTGAAATAGCATTTTGCTGCTGGTCGCTGCTGCGCTGTCAGCGGATCCAAGATGTCGGGCGCATCCAAACAATCTGACACAGAAAACGGTTCACTGAAGCCAATCGGCGGAGACGTTGCGTGTCTGCGGTCATGACGCCAGCCCCTTAGCCAATCGGCATCTTGTCCGCGGAGCGAACAGGGAAGTGTGACCGCGGAGCAGACATAGATATCACAAATTTTTTGAGACATACTGTTTGGTCATTTTAAAGGAACCTACTGGACGGATTGTCATCAAATTTACAAAAGCACCAAGCCCCTGCCCCTGCTGTACATTTTATGAAAATCCGTCCAGCGGTTTGGCCTGTAGGCATGCGTAAAGTTTTTCCCCCATTCAGTCTATGGGAAAAAAAGACGTTTTGGGACCCCCACTATAACTTTTCCCTCCCCGGGACCAAACATCACCAAACTTTGCATACAAAATCAGAGTGGCCCATATGCTTTTTTTGCAAAGTTTGGTGAGGATTCGTCCAGTGGGAGCGGAGTTATAAGCCACCCAAAAAAGTGCTCTACCTATGGAAACAGCAACTTAACCATAACTACACGGCCACTACCGTGGCCGTGTAATATATATATATATATATATATATATATATATATATGGTTAAGTTGCACTACTAAAACCTATGAAATTCAGTGAAAAAACGTTGTTAAAGGGACGTTATGGTTATGTTGTGCTACTAAAAACCTATGAAATTCAGTGAAAAAATGTTGTCAAATGGACGTAATGGTTTTAAGTAAAAATGAAAAACCTTAGAAATTCCCCAGTTATGGTAATCTAAGCAACCATAACTCGTGCCACTACCATGCACTGCTAAGACGAATACCCATGACATCAAAAAATGAGTGCTATCTATGTCCATTCTGCGGACACACTTCCCTGTTTGCTCCGCAGACAGGAATCCGATTGGCTTAGGAGGCAACGTGGTGTCTGTGGACATCGGACGCGACCAATGATTGGGTGGTGAAAAGGGTGAAGTGCGTCAGATTTTTGGAAACACCCGCCACCTTGGATCCGCGGATAGCAACCGGTGTCCGCGGACATCGTGGCAAAACATTAAAAAAAAACACAACATTGCACATGTCAAACTTATCAAATAATCTCTGGCGAGGTGAGGGGTGATGAGGATGGGATGGGATATGGCTGCAAGAAGCAAAAAAACAGGTGTTTTTTACCACCAAAGACCGTGAGAAGTTCGTGGACACCTCAGCATTACAGGGTTGGTGAAAAGCAGTTGGAAATTGTAATTGAAAAATGGCGCTCATTTATCCACCAGTGCTCCAATGTTCCCTCATGCACAGAAAACCAACATTTTCACAAATATGAACATGGACTTTTAACGGAGGAGCAGGATTGCAAGAAGAAATGGTTGGTTCCATCTTGACCTGCACACAAAGCTCTTGAGAAGATCATGTTTGATAAAACTCTATCAAGAGATCTGAAGGGACTCACAGAAATCTATCACACAGGAGATTTGGAGGTGTTCCACAATATGTGCCTAAAGTACCGGCCCAAGAGATTGCATTTTGGTATACAGGGTTTGGAATCTGGCACACTACTTGTGTTATTAGCGCATAACGAGAACATAGGCAGACAACAATCTAGAACTGCTGGCAAATCTGTGATGTTTCGATACAAAATGGCCTTTGGAAAAAGAACCAAAAAGTGGGTGGTCAAGCCAATATATCAGGAAATGGATTTCGATTTTGTGAAAGATCTGATTTTGAGTGTGTTGGACATGCATACTCATGGAATCGTTCGTGGTTTGGTTCCTAGGACACATTCATTACCACAAAACATTGCAAACGTGCTCTGTCCACCAAAAGCAGAACTTGTGGAACAGTTGGCATCCTGATACAAATGATTATCAGCTATTTGTATGTTCAACAATTTTGATACATTGTACATGACCAATAGAAAACATATGCAACTTGAATTTCAAAGCAATCAAAAGTATAAATTGTGGAAGAAAAACCAGTACGCTGTTTGAATTAACACTTTGCGGTGGACCAGCTGTGACAAGTAGCCTAGTCTGACACAGGCGCTGGAGGAAAAAGGTGGGAGGCAGTCACTGTTCGCTGTGCCTTTGCAAAGGTGGGGGCTGTTGGAGCGCTCTGAGCTCGGAGGTCACTATCTGAAAACTGGAGACATGTTCAGCTGACAGTTGGATTATGAATTCCGAGTGTTTTCATAAAATTAGTAAATCTCTGGAAATTTTGCACTGCATTGGTGTATGCAAGCAAACAACAATTTGTTTGTTTTTCATTAATATTCCTAATGCTACAGTGGTGCACGTGGGAATCCATGCCGTGAACCTCAAGGGCAATGCCTTGAGCTGTCTACTCCCTTGCGTCCTGCCGAGGTAATTTGTTGCTTCCATTTATGAAAAGCAAGCTAGGCATAAGCCTTTATTGTTTTTTGTCCTTGGAAATGAAGCGAGGATTTGTAAGGAAAGGAAAGGAATGGCATGAGGTGTGTAAAAACATGAAATATGATAAGGGTCAGCATTTCAAAACTGGACAAATTAACGTTTCATTTCATTTGATGAAAAATCGTTGATCTAAACAGACACTCTGCGTTACGCCAAGAGAATGGAAATGCCGATTATTATGTGAGTTTTACTGTACACGAATTTGTAGACAAAAGAGTCAAGGTTTAATTTTATGACCGGTATGGATAGCTGGCTAACATTGCAATGGTTTGTTGTTTTTGGCAATTGGTGAGGAGACTCAGAAACAACCGGTGTGTACTTGTATTTGTCCCATGGCACGTGGGCAGTCGAGAATCAAAATGCATGGAGTCCACGTCAGTGTTCGCACAGGTTCCACGAACGCCCAATGCTAGGCTAATGTTACATTAAAATGATGTCTATGTGTTATTCGATTTCTTCAGTCAACTTCCGCATTGGCCTCCCATTGCGAGCTAAACACACTGCATAGCACTAACCTCTCAATTACATAGTTGACTACAACATTGTACATTGTTTTCTCTGTGTTTACATTGTTTCTAGTTTGTGTTTCTCTTTAGTTTTCACACAGTGCATAAGTAATGGATCGATTAGAATAGAATTAAGAACGGCTACTGAGACACATTTCTGTTTTGTTTTAGACACAACCACATCATGCCCTACTGTGAATGTCATCATTACCAGATACCAATTGATGGCTTCTTCAGCCGACAGTTGATGATATAGCTCAATGGTTGGATGAGCATAACGCTGTTTTGGGATGATCGTGCTGGGCCCACATGCCCTTTAGTGGTACCGGCAATAAGGAGTACCTTGACATTGTTTACGGTGGTGTAGCAACAAGCTGATGCCGAAGCATTGTGAATCACAGCGCCAACATCCATTGAGCTTATACCCAAAGGAACACCATGTGACTCACGATAAGCATTTCTGTATCGAGAACAAAGAAAGCAACAAAAAATGTGGTTGAATATGGAAATCGGCGTATGTTCTTGGAGTGTTACTTGTGAAATAAAAGTACATTCTACACATGTGGTTTCCTTCAAACATAGTGTTTTGTATTAAGAATTGGGACACGCTGTACTATAATAATCTAGTGTGAAAGGATGTGTGTTGATATTCCAGGTTTTGCGTCAACTGACGTCTGGACGTAGGTGATGATTGGCTGCGTTTGGCTACGTTTCACAGTAGCGTCATGGATATAGGTGGAGAATATGGTAATGTCAGCTTCACGGGCGGGGACTATGATTTAGTGCCATAAGGATACTTTAGCTTAGAGCGATGCGGCAACGGATAAGATTAAAACAAAATGGCCGCACCCTGCTACCTGATTTCGCATATGTTAAAGCAAGGAAACCCACAGTAAGGTGTGTAGTTAATGTGCATACGATCGATCAACGTATGCTTAAACACACATGCCCGAACGCTTGGGACGCTAATAATTTTGAGCGCACCATTCCTTTAATGAAATTGCATGAAATTTTGCAATTTTATTCTTAACCTAATTCTGAATGAGTTTGGTTGGATTCTGTCAAGAGGGGGCAAAATTAGAGGGGGGTCCCAAAATAATGCAAATGCTTATAAATGAGGCGCCGTTTGACGAATCTACACTTAATTTGGCAAACTGATAACAGATCTATATCTAAATGGCAAAATTAGAGGGGGGTCCCAAAATAATGTAAAGGCTTATGAAGGAGGCTGCAATGGAAAGCGCAGAGGGACCCTGTTTGGAACCTCGCCTTCCCTTTCCATGGTGGCCATCTTGGAAAAGGATTTTCCTTTCTACACCGGGACGCCTCTGGGATCACGGTGTAGGAAGACATTTTTTTTTAGCACCCCGGGTTCCCAATTTGGGAACCTAGGGTGCTAATGGCCTTCATCCCCCATCGCAGGGGCTGTAATGGGGGGATAATGGTCCGGGGACTTCGCTATCCACCTTGCTTCGCTTGGGCTGATAATTTGGGCTGCCAGGTCAGTATCCACTGTTACAGTCCCTGAAACGGGGGATAAACGCCACAATATTTCCATTAGCACACCACAAAATGGAAATGTTGGAAAATCTTATTGAGTCCATGTACTTTACTGAGGAATATAAAGTAGATGGAGTTTTCTTTAGCTCTATTTTTAACTGTGAAAGGTGGGTCCTAAAGGAACATTTCTTTTATTGTTTTTGGATGTATTTTTTTTTTTGACAGAAGAGCTTAGGACGAAATATGGGGATTGAAATGCGGCAAGAGGCACCAAACACTAATATGGAGGGGCAGGTGTACAGGGGAAAATGTTGTGCATGCGTTATTTCTAAGGTAGGGGGCAGTGTTTCTCATGCTCCTTGATTACAGCAGTAGTGGTGTCTCTTGGGCAGGAGGGATGGCATTAGCTAATTCCATTTTAAGATAAATAGCAGTTTTGCTAAAAGTGTGTACCGTGTACTAGTTTGTTAATGGATGAGTAAGAATAGGCGTTGGAGCTGTGCAAGGGGAATTTTGAAGTTGAAAGTTCCTAGATCAGTAGCAAATGCAGTTCCGAACTGTCCGCCATGTACAGATTTTATCCTGAAGTGCGGACGGGTTCTTGGACACGTCGTAATGCCGCGCACCAGCGTATGGTAATGTGGCACTGTCTGGAAGTTTCGAAATGAAGTCAGATGTTCATAGACGTCCTGGTGGTAGAAGGTCACCCTATTTATGGTAAACAAGGAGGATACTGAGAGGTTAGACAAAACCCAATCAAGGTAAGGTAGCTGAGCAGTCAAAGCCTTATTCTCAGGAAAAGTGTGGGAGTGATCTATGGCTACAATGAGTGTACACACAGCAACACCAATAATTCTATTTAGACAATTAGTATATACAAATACAGTTATTAGGCCCTTAGTTACACACTAAGCATATACAATTCACAAGTAAGTATTGTTACACAAAACCTTATAAAACATATATACACATTCACGATTAGGAGAACAGAATTTCAAATGGATCAATTACGTGCAATATAGGTGAGCAGTCAGATTCAAGGAAAACTAAGCAGAACTCTTCAGAATTAACACAAGAACAACTACCTCAATCTTAATAAGTCAAACCCTATGATGGTTGTTCCAATGTATAATATCTTCAGGTAAGTTTATATAAAAGATAACGCAGAGGGCTGTGGTGGTAGTTATTGCAAGTTCTCAGAGTTAGTTCAAAGTTCAGTCAATATCAGGTGAGTACTCAACCCAGTCCAACCCACTATGGAAGGATCCTTAACCCACATTCCACCACCAAAGGTCAGATCAGAGTGAGTTAGTGTCAGGACTTTATGCCCAAATACCCCATCGGAGACAGGGGGAGAAACCAACAGGTATGTACGCCGACCCCACTGGCTCCGAATGTTCTAGATTCTACTTGTGTAGGTTCCGGTCTTCTTTATAGGCTTGTCTTTCTGTTTTTGTTCAAACTGATGGGGTCGTCCAGATGTCTAGACATTAGGGATACTGTGTTTCAAGGGATTTTAGTTTTGGTTGGTCGTGGTGCACAGGAATCGGTTCTGGGCAGGACTTTATGCCCAAATACCCTATGGGAGACAGGGGGAGAAAGCAACATGTATGTACGCTGACCCCACTGGCTCGGGATGTTCTGGATTCTACTTGTGTAGCTTCCAGTCTTCTTCATAGGCTTGTCCTTCAGTTTTTGTTCAAACTGAGAGAGTCGTCTAGATGTCTAGACATTAGGGATACTGTGTTTCAAGGGATTTTAGTTTCGATTGGTCGTGGTGCACAGGAATCGGTTCCGGGCAGCTTCCAGTTGAATACCCACACAAAGTCAAAGGAAGACATCCGCAGGAGAGATAGCCACAGGATATCTCAGGGACATAAAAAAGACAACATCAAATGAAGGTCACCACTGTCAGGTAGCGACAGGCAATCATACAGCAACAAACACAGGAGCAGCCCCAACACAGCTTCCTTTCTGAAAATACTGGAGCAGGCAACATGAGGCACAACCTGTAGAATTGCTAAGTTCCAAGGTACATCTCAGGACAACGATGGCTGCAGCAAGGTAACCCACAGAGAACTGGTCAGTCCAAAGGTTGGTCCAGAGAGACTTCCAAAGGCTCAGCAGGCACGGATCCACAAGCTGGGGTTGGGACTGGTTGTTAACAATAGTCCAGGGGTCAAAGCACCAACAAAGGTGTTTTTGTGATCTGGACAGAGGAGCAGGGCTTCTCTCAGACAATGCTGGTGTCGATGCTGGTCAGTTACAGGGGTCTTCATCAGTTCATTTGTGGGCTACTCTTCTTTGTAGAAGTCTTGTCTCTGACGGTGATCTGATGAACAGTTTCAGAAGCCATCCTTTTATCCAAGATTCACACTGGGAGCAATCCCAATCCCACCAATGGTAAGGATCTGCAACATTCATACTGGCCAACAACTGGTCACCACATCTGCCCAAGGATAGACTTTCAGGCTCCAGAGGATGTGGATTGGGCATAGAAATCGCCAGCCCCTTCCTCTGGCTCACACACACAAAGCCCATTTGCCCGGCAAAAGCTACAGCTACAGCTTTCGCCAGGAAAGGAAGTTCCATGTAAGGCATTTCCTGACCTTAGAAGGCAGGAAGAAGGCCAAACAACAAATGGCAAAAGAACAAATGAAACATCTTATGGCACAGCCATCTTAGTATGCTAGCTAGCTTTAGTAGCCATTTATGGTAAATTCAATAGTGCACACGTAAAATAAGATAAACATGGTAAACATCATGCAGTTGCCACCATATTTTCTTAGGCACCATGTCAAAGTAGCTAAAACGGCACTATATAAAAAGTTATAAGGATACTAAGTATTGTGAGACATGCATGGTATCAAGAAAGACACAGGCTCGAAAGGGTTTGTTTGAAAACATTTATTTACTAAGGTTCCTGGGTTGGTGTAATGCTTGACTGGCCCTAACTCTAAAGGAGTAATACTCTTCACCCTCCTTTCCTGTCACTCTCTGGCCAGCTTCCCTTGGCCCTCCCCTAACCCCAACTGTGAGGCTAAGACCCTCGGGGTCATCTTTGATTCCACGCTTTCCTTCTCTGTCCACATCTCTGATGTCTCTAAAAAGTCAAACTTCCTACTGCACCTCCTCAGAGGTATTCTGCCTTTCCTCTCCTTCCCTCAGAAGCTCACTGTCTCTCGAGCCCTGTTTCGCTCTAGGTTTTTCTAGGTTATTGCAACAGCCTCTTTCTATATTTATCTGCTTCTACTCCATGCCCTTTGCAACTTATCCAGAACAGGACTGCAAGACTTTTCCTTGGCCTCAAGCCCTGGGATCGTATCTCTCCAGCCCTGAAACCTCTCCACTGGCTCCCAGTGGCTGTAAGGATTAAATTCAAAACCCTTTGCATTGTCCACAAGGTTTTCTGGGGCCTGGGTCCAAAATATCTTCAGCTGTCCCTTTGTAAATACCTTCCCTCCCAAGCTCTTCGCTCTTCCCCCTCCGACTCCCTCAGGGTCAGTCATTTTTCTAAGGAACACGCTCAGGGTAGATTTCTGTCTTCGGCTGGAGCCTCCCTCCGGAACAGCCTCACTGCCATTCTGAAACTTGAGGAGAACCATCTCCGGTTCCAGAAGCACCTCAAGACATTTATCTTTGCTTCTGTCTTCGCTCCTCCTCTCCCCTGCTCATCTGTTCTGCCTCAGCATCGTACACCTGGATACCCTCTGACATCGGGCCCAGCTACCTGCTCAGCCTGCCTCCCACCCGCACTGCCTCCTGGCAATCCCTTGCACTTGGGCCTGTATCTATAACCCTACAGTCCTCCTCCCCTTTTTTCTGCACTTATCAGACACACCCTGTCTGTTGGCCTAAAAGTTGCACTTGCCACTTGCTGGTTGCACTACCACTATTTGTTATTATCAACGATCATTCCTATTCTTAAGAAACCCTCTGCTGATCCACTGCTCACTGCCAGCTACAGACCTATCTCTCTTCTGCCTTTCCTTTCTAAACTCCTTGAACGTCTTGCCTACTCTCAGCTCTCTTCCTTTGTCTCGTCTTCCTCTCTCCTTCCTCCTTTCCAATCTGGCTTCCGTCCCAAACATTCCACTGAAACTGCTCTCACCTTGATTCTCAACTTGCTCCTCTCTGCTCGCCATGCGAAGCAATCCTCCATACTTATTCTCCTTGATCTCTCTGCCGCTTTTGACACTGTCGATCATCCTCTCCTGCTCCACACTCTCTCCTCCTTTGGGTTCAAAGGCCCTGTTCTAAAATGGCTCTCCTCTTACCTTTCCTCTCGTTCCTTTGCTGTTTCATGCTTAGGCCAGACCTCTCCTTCCTTCCCTCTGATTTACGGTGTTCCTCAAGGCTCTGTACTTGGCCCTTTCCTCTTCTCTCTCTATACCTCCCTCATTGCCCCTGTCATCTCCTCCTTTGGCATCTCCCATCATTTCTATGCGGATGACACCCAACTCTTTCTCTCTTTCTCCTCCTTCACACCTGACCTCCACCTTAAACTCTCCTCTTGTCTCACAGCCATCAAAAACTGGATGTCCTCACGCTTTCTCTCACTTAACCCGGATAAGACTGAAGTCCTTTTCTTCCCTGCTAACTCTCTTTCCACTCCCTCTCCTCCCCCGTTCATCCACTTTCCTCCTTCCAATCTCCCTATCTCCACTCATGCTCGCAACCTAGGTGTTATTTTTGACTCTTCTCTCACCTTCTCGCAACACATTTCGCTCACCTCCCGCAGATACCACCTTTACAATATTCGCAAAATCCGTCCCTCCCTCACATTCCATGCTACCAAGCTCCTAATCTCCTCACTCATCTTTTCCCGCCTCTTCTACTGCTCCTCTATAATTTTCGGTCTTTCCTCATCTTAGCTTGCCCCTCTCAAATCAATATACCACTCTGCCATTCGAACCCTCTGTCTCCTTACCTCCCGCGACTCCATTTCCTCTTCGCTCTCTCGACTAGGCTGGCTACCTTTCCACCTACAACTAAAATTCCACTTTCTCTGCCTTGTTTTCAAATCCCTTCACGGTCTTGCCCCTACTTATCTCTCCTCCCTTCTCTCCTTCTACTCCCCCTCTCTCTCCCTTCGATCTGCTGACCACTTCCTGCTCTCTGTACCTCCTTCCCCTTGCGCTTCTTCCCGGTTCCGCTCTTTCCAACTTCTTGCTCCTCTGCATTGGAACTCTCTCCCCCTCTCAATCCGCTCTTCCACTACCCTCATCTCATTTCGCACTTCCCTTAAATCCTTCCTCCTCCATTCCCCACCTTGAAGCCCCCCTGCCCTCTCTACTCCCCCATCTTTCCCCTCTTCTAATCCCTCCCCTCCCTTTCCACCTTCCCCTTTTCTATTTTACACTCTCTCTCCCTCCCTTCTACTCTCACTCAATCATTCCCCGCCCCTCCCTTCACTCTCCTGTTCGCACTCCACTTCTCCCCCTTCTCAGTAAATTGCTCTTTGCACTGTTTTTTTGTTGAATGGTTCAAGTTGCCACTATGCTCACATTGTTATTTGTTGTTATTACTCTGTATTTTGTTGTTCCATTGTACAGCGTCCTGGTGTAAAGCACTCTATAAATAAATAAATCAATCAATCAATCATCTATTTATTTATTTATTTATTTATTTATTTATCCCTTTGCTCAGCACTTTCCATTCATCCCCCCATGAACTTTCCCCTTTCCTTCTCCCTGCACTTTCGCTTTCTCAATGTCACTGGCCCTAGTAAGATTGTTGTTTTGTTTCCCTCTTTTCCCCTCCCTTGCCTCGTCACGCTCTGAAACACTTGTGTACGAGCGCGATACAAATAAAATATCAATATCAATATCAATATCTATGACTGATGTTTCTAATGGCCGTCATTGTCTAACAGTCCAAAATAAAAGTCTGTCTGTGCCTAGACCTATGCTTGCCCTCACTCTGTAAAAAAATGTGGCAGGAAGTATTTTTATTTTGTAAAGGAAAATGAGTGGTTCAACAA
Organism: Ambystoma mexicanum; assembly: GCF_040938575.1. Lineage (NCBI taxonomy): Eukaryota > Metazoa > Chordata > Amphibia > Caudata > Ambystomatidae > Ambystoma > Ambystoma mexicanum. The sequence continues at coordinate 1,242,525,461 of NC_090930.1, read as the reverse complement.
AAAGCGGCAAACCGAAGTTGGTTTCAGGTGGTCTTCTCACCAGGTGCTGTTTGGTAATGTCACACACATTAGTTAAATGAACAGGGCTGTTTGTAAGACCTTCTCCACAGGGCCCTTGTAGTGATTCCAACTACCTTCAGTGTCTTTGAGTTCATTGTGGTTCCATTCCCCAAGCTTCAGTTTATGGAAGTTTCAAAACACCATGAAAGAAATGTAACACAGTTCTGTTTGCAAGCTTCTCGGGGTTCCCTTCCCCACTCTTCAGCTTATTCAAGTTTCAAAACACCATGGAAAACATGAAACACAGTTTCTCTTGTAAGCTTCAGTCTTTGAAACACTATACAGAAAGCTAACAAGTCTTGAACTCAGTTGGGCCTCTTAGAGTTCCCTTCCCAAGCCCATGCCCCTTCCAACTTTGAAGCACAAAATCACTGTTATCAGACAGCTTTCTTTGATAGGCCTCTCAGGGTTTATTTCCCCAAGCGTAGGCCTCTTCCAGCTTCCCAACACAAAACATAATATATCACAAGTCCATCTTGATTTCACAGGGTGCCCTTCCTCAGGTTTAGACTCCTCTAATGCAAAACACACATTCAGCTGGTCAGAATGTACATTTTCCTTATTGACAATCTTTTCCATACAACATCCTTTCATGGGGTAGAATCAGAGGCTTTCAAAAACACCAGGATCTTTGCTTTTCCTGAGCGCGACTACTCTGACCCTGTGACCCTCTCTTTGTTTTATTCCTTTCACTTCAGATGTAACTCCTGCTTCCCTTTGCTTCTGGGCTCCTCCATTCCAGACTGCATCCACAGCTTGCTCTTTTCTTTGTGCAAGAACACAACGTGTATAGTTCCAGCAAGAATCAAGTGGAGTCAGGTGTGGGTGTGCCTGAACCCTGCCTGACACTATTAAGGGGTCAACCGAATGGTAATATGTGTCAGTCTTTCTTTTGTTTTTTAAGGTGTTTTTGTGCAGGTAATCCTCACTACTCACGGTTGCCTCTTCTTCATCCCAGTATTTATCGGAACTGGGGAGGGGAGATGGAATGGGTTTGCCAATACCCCATAAAGGCTGTGGGGGAATAGATTGGGGTATTCTTGGATTTGGTTATTGCAATATTATTTGGGGATCGACAGACAGGGGAATCATCTAGCCTTGTTTTTATAGAATGGGGTGGCTTCCCCTTTTGGTAGGATATTCCACATCCCTGCTGTTCTGTTATACAACTATGGGTCTTGATAGTATTCCCTGTATTCTAGATTGGTAGAAGATGAATGGACATTAATATCAATGTCCTGTCTCTGTCTCATTTGGATTTTCTTACTCCCGCCCCTGGGTTGCCTGCCTCTTTCCTTCCTCCCCCTTGGGCCATGGATGACGGGATTGGAATTAGGGAAAATGAGACTTGCATTAGGGTGATGGGAATCAATATCTCCCATAAAAACCTCTGGGATTTCCTCTTCCTCCTCTATCGTCCTGCCAGAATATTGTGTCTCTCCCAGGGTATTCCAACGAGAACAACGCCAGACTCCCCCACACGGGTGATCGTCCCTTGCTTGTCCCCCCCAGGGTTGGGATCCAAAAGCGATGGCCTTCCCAGGCCATCTGAATAGAGGATTATCTGGGTCTAAATGGGATAATACCCCTAGGTTTCTCACAGTATACTAACTGCACTTCACTTTAAGATGTTGGGTGCAATTGTAAAAATACAAGAATTAATATAGAGAGACATATGGGGGTCATTATGAGCTTCCTGGTATCCTGCCAGTAATTCCAGTGTGACACCGGGATACTGACCCTGCTGTAATCAGCATTACCGGGATATTTCAGCTGCCAGCAATGGTAGTAAATCCCCACTCCATCGAGGTGACTGCGTGTATTTTCAGCACCGGTTCCAGTGCCGGAAATACCAGCTGTTTGTTTGCCAGTGGGGGCCTGATTTAAATCAATGACCATGACTAACAAACAAGTAGTTTGCTTGTCTGGGAAAATTGTCGGTCACGAATTTCCAACAATTTTAACAGCAATTTTCCTGGACCGGCAAACTTGTAATGAGGGCCTATATAGACTCTCAGTATGGACATTCTTAGGGACATAAGAATGAGCAAAACAGGTGAGGGAACTAAGGCAGAATAATCTATGGAAGGAAAGGTACAAAACAAAAATATTTCCTAACAATCACCATTCCTCCAACACTTCATGAGAACTGCTTTCTAGGTGGTATTATGTAAAGGGGACAGTCTGGGGAGATGCCTATGTACCACTCCAGTTTACTCTATACCTCGATATGACCAAATATCTTTTATTAGTTTGACTAATTCTGGGACTGATTGAGACATTGACTGGTATACCAACATATTTCCTGCTTAGGAGGACACTTTAAAGGACACATATTTCAATTGTATTGGGTCATCTGGGGGAGATGGGCGACATGGGTCCTATGCAGCCTCTGGGAATGGGTATGGTGGAAACTCTAATACCAAACCCCCCATTTGCTAGTCCTTCTGGTGCTGGAGGCTTCCAACTCAGTTCCCACAAAATCAACGAATATTAGATCCCAATAAGATAACACCACCAATGCTTCTCTGTCAGGGTATTCCCAATTCTTTTTCTAAAATTAAGAACTTGTTAGAACGGCCTAAAAGGCCTGAGAGCCCTGTATTCCCCTTGGCCAACCTGGAGGCCAGTCCAATTGCTAGGTGCCAATTGGTGGCATCTAGAACCTATTTGACAGCCCCAAATACTGAGCCCATAAACCCTAGACGTTACTTTAACCAACTAACTTTGTATATGACAAATGTCCTGAAATTAGTTACAAATGCAAATGAATACCCGGATTTCTTAACAAACAAGTAATTCACTGGCTGCACCACATAAAAATGTTTGTCAGTGATTCATTCAGATATAACGAGTGCCACTCGATGTGGTAATTTTTCCAATCCCAATCTAGACTTTGCCAGAGTAACTTTTGCCTCAGAACATTTGGTACGTGAGTTTACAATCTATAAAATTTGGGACACTACCCCTAGCTAACATAATGGTTAGCCTATGACCATATCCTCCAGCCCCTTCTTTAAACTTAAATTCTATGGATCTTATTGATTTGATTTCTATGATGGATTTGTCTGCTAGTAAATATCTGGACTCTGATTGGAATGAACTAATGGCCAACCATATGGTTATATATCTACAAGAAATGTGGTTGACTGGCCCAGTCCACAGACCTAACTATTGCACTTTCCATAAACAAGTAGAAAAAGCTAGTAATGCTAGACCAAAACGGGGTGTGCTAATTTTGGGCTCATGCTAGTCTTGGGGCATATTGAAAGCAGCTTGAACTGGAATCCCTAGATTTGTTATGCATGATTGGCAGGCAATTTTAACTGCCAATTTAAAGAAACCAATCTAATTTCAGAAGAGCTGGCTAGTGAAGATGAGGTATGTGGTATTCCGGCACTATCTGCGCTGCCATCAACCTGCAGTTATCCATTAGCAGGGTTGACCTATAGAATTACACAGAACAAACATATTCATATTGACTATTTAATGGTATTGTCGAATCACTGGGGCATACTTGAGTCCTTTAAAGGTTCAGAGCGTGCAGAAAGTGATCATGATCCACTTATAGTGTCCCTTTTTCCTGAAATATTCTGGACAAATAAGAATGCCCAAGCTCCACCGTATCAGAGTCCACAAAACTAACCAAGGGTAATGACTCAGAGGCGGCCCGCTCTTGAAACAGGTGCTTTTCTTGCATCACTATACAAGGTATATTACCAGCGTTGACAGAGTATTCTGAACCTGACACAACCTACACACAAACTGACTTTTATAATCTTGTGGTGGAGAGAATGGCACTGTTTGTCACACGATCTTGCACAACTAATTTGATTGCAATTCACAAGAAGCATGGCTGGTTCGATCAGGAGTATAGAGGTGTGAAGGCTACTCTCCTAAAGGCACTGAAGTGTAAGGACTGCAGAGAAGTCAGGAGAATAACTAGTCTAAGACATGAATATCAGTCCCTAGTGCTTAAAAGAAGGCTGAATATAACAAGGCTATTCGGAAGGCCCTGGAGACCACTGCAGTATCACTGAATAGAAAGGAGTGGAGGAGGCAAGTTAAAATGAATATCAAACCAGAAACTGATGCTGTCCTAAATAGTATCTCCCCCAAAGCATGATCTAAGCACTTCCAATCCATCTACTCCCAAGATAGCTCATTAGTGAGGATTGGAAACGATACAGGAATTCCTGTCTTGAAGATGGAGATAAGATTACTGGTCTGGATGACCTTGGTGTTCAAACATGACTTAGCATTGCTATGAACTCTTTATAACTACAAGAGTAGTGCCTCACATTCATTGGGGCACACAGGCAGAAAGAACCTTCCAAGTGCCTATACATTTTGGAGTAAGGCATGGCAGCATGCTCGCCACATTACTATTTTTGTTGAATATTAACAGTATATATACAGCATTTCATGGAGTGGCTAAAGAAGCTCCCAGCTTGGGTAGTCAAAAATTGAGCCTGCTACTAACATCAAAGTCCTGCATATCAACCAAGTTTTAACCAAGGCTATGATATGTGCCAAAGCCGGGCATGCTTTTCGGTCTACTACAACATTTTATTTGAATAACCATCTGTTGAATCTGAGGATGTCAACACTCTTTTCCCAGAGGTAGCTTCTCATCTATATGGTCAGGGGACGGCAACCGCTACATCATCCTGACCCTGGGGCGGCTATAGGAGGGGGGACAACAAAGAGGGGAGGCAACCCTTAGGGAGTTGACACAACATAATTGGAGAGGTCACATACCCCATATTCCCCTTTAGGGATATTCCCTCCATTCCTCATGCCCTGATGGCATATTGTAACACTCTCCCTCAACCACTTGCTAGGTCAACTTCAAGTATTCTGAAATATCACACAAGGAACAGTGTGTCAACAACTACGACTAGGAAGAGGCAAGGAGTAGTGGTGATCACTCCCAATGAGTTCCAACATCAGCTTACTCAACATCACATAAGAAACACCATGGTCACAACTGAGACAAGAAAAGGGGACGGGACAATGAAGATGACTAAGACTGGTGAACCAACCCAGTGGTATAGTGTTTACAAGTTGTGTAATCATGCTTGGACATTTAAATCTGCCACAGCTGACAGACAGGAGTGAGACCTGCAGAGGCAGAATTGTGCTGTGGGCTGTGCTGACACCTGTCAGAACCCTCAGAGAAACCACACCATGGCAAGCAGTGTGGAGATGAATCCAGACCGTTGAAAGGGAAGCCAGAATGCCAAAAGCCTGCCACCTGAGAATCTGAGACAGTGGGAACTGGGCACAGTAGAGACGAATATGGAGTAGGTGCAGCGGCTAATGGGAGATCGACAGGTTATCAGGTTTCTTGAAAGTGTGTGCTGTTTCATGAAAGTAATGTGGATGCAAAGTGAAGCCTTTGAAGAAATTTACATATTTGTGAACGCTGCTACGAGAGGGTTGCTGAACCCATCTCGCAGGATAGAAAGCAAAGTAAATGGGAATGGTCTTTGAAAAGGAGCAGAGACCCAATGTGTGAGAGAAGAATCAAATATTGCAACAAACTTTAGCAAACAAAACTTGATAAGCCAATATTGTGAAAATATCTTTTGATGGCTAAAAGTAACTGCATACAAGTCCTGGCAGGAGAGTATACGAAGCAAAGCTAAGTGCTCAGAAGTAATAGCTTAACCGTCCTGGCCGGAGAGTATGCCAGGCAAAGACAAAGTGCTTGAAAGAAACTACAAGAAACGTGTTTGAAATACTGTATAGAGGTTCTGGCAGGAGAGTTTACCAGGCAAAGTCAAGTGTGTGTAATAGGTTACAGTAAGAGGAGAACCTCAAGGAAGAATCATGCCCTTGAGAATTTGATTTGTTGAAAATGTGGAAAAGAGCCTGGCAGGGGAGTATACCAGGCGACTTGTGAGTCTGGGACACGCACCCACTTAATTATATAGTAGAAACAATCCAAAAGAATACAACTGCTGTTAGGATTGTTGAAGTAGCTTGAATGTGAAGAGAAACCTGGGAGAAGGGGCCAATTGCCTAGGAACTGTACACAACCAGGTGATTGACAATTCTGGGATCTGCACCCAAATTGTAATACAGTGAAAAGAGAATCCCAAGGGGACACATGCCTTTGGGATTTTGAAATGTCTCAAATGTGAAGAGAAACATGCTGAAGGGAGCCCTTTTCCCAGAGAACTGTGAACAAACCAGGAGGAGGGAGTTATTCTCTTGGGGTACAATAAACTTGGTTATTGTTTGTTTGAACTTTCATATTGATAAAAAGGAATATGGGCAACGGGACCATTCCCTGGAACTGTGAATATTGTCCACTCAGAACTTTTTGGTTGGAGTAATACCTTTGTGCTGGATTTGAACATATATGCTCTTTGAAAACCAGAGACAATATTCTGTGCACTTTAGAGGTAGTTTTAGAGTGAGACACAGGACATATTTCTGTTCTGGACATCTTGACAATGGACAGACTCCTTATCTTTTGGTTGAGGTAGCAAAATACCTCCTCAATTAGGGTTAGTGAGGCATTGTCCAACCCTATTTTGGTTTAATAAAAGTTTATGACCAAAATCATAAGCTCTCTGTGCCTGTGTCTCATTCCAGGCTCCTCACACAAATAATTTTAAATGGGATAAACAAATTGAGACGAGCACCATGATCAGCACATGGCATTGCAGTGAGAGTGTTGGCCTTGCATGCCGCCTTGGAGGTAAGGCAGTTTCAGTTCCCCTCAAGATTTATAGGGTCCAGGCTATTCCAGCTGTTGTATATGGCGGTGAATTCTGGGGCAATACTCCTTGCCTCTCAATCCAAATATTGGAGAATACATTTCTAAAGCAACTACTCGGCTGACCATTAAGTGTTCCTTCTGCTCCAGTGGCTTGGGAGGTTGGATTATCAGAAATAAAATATGACTTGTGTTATATTGGCTGAAAATGTGGAACTTGCACTTTATAGGGAAGGCATAGAGGAGGTGTTGCTCAGACCTGGAGGAAAGTTGCTTGTGTGCTTCAGGTATGTCAAGACTATGCTAATAAACATTGGTCTTGAAGACTTGTGGGAAGATCCCACCAAGCTTGGTACTATTTTTAAAAAACTATGTAGTACCAAGAATCATTTCAACGATTGGGTGCTGGAAAAAACTATTGATACATGCTATGAAGGGAAATTGGCAGATAATGCTATTGTAGGCAAAACAAATGTGGGCATAGAACCTTACCTCGATTACCAAACAAGCCCTAAAGCGAAAAATATCTTCATCGAGTTTTGCCTAGGCATTTTACCGCTGGCCCATTTTACAGCCAAATGATCACACTTATGCCATTTCTTTCCCTTCATGATAGAAGATGAACTGCACTTTATATTCCATTGCCGTACATATAGACTTTTGCGGGTTCAGTTGAATTTAAGAACAACTTGTGCCACTATTGCTGCTATCCAATCATACTCCACTTATGTAGTTTTTGTGGTGGCTTTCACCTTTTTTAACCTGCTTTTAAGTAAAGAAGGCTATTTTTTAAATTACGCTGGACTGGTGTTGCATACTTTTTTTTTGTTGTGCATTGGACAATAGAATTGGCACACTTGGCATCTTTTTGTAAATCTATTTGAGATTTATGAGTATTTTTATTTTTCTTGTCTATCAATATTTGAGTGCCATTTTTGATCTTGTTAATATATATTTTGTTTTAACCTGCAATTATTTTAATGTTGTATGAATGTATGATCTGTTTTCTTTTATGGCAGTTCTCTGCTGAAATGAAGAATATGAGGATCATGCATATGAAATATCTAGCTCACTTTTTCTAGTACATCTAGAGAAAACACCGAATGTGTCATTAACGTCATTGACCAAAACAAAGGTTTTGGGCACATACTATAGAAGCTGGACCGTTGTGCTCAGATTGGGTTGAAAACCTATACAACAAAGAACTTGTTATGTCAATGATTTCCAGTAATAATGGGGAGTTATTCACTACTAAGCTTCTACCAACAAACCCTGTGTGATCTAGTTCTAATAACAACCTCTGTACAGTGTTAAACATTGTAGCATGGATCTTGGTGAATGTCTTGCATTCAAAATATATCAAAGACAAGGCTTTGTAGTTTTTGGTAGGGTATGGTCGCTCCCTGGTTTTGGGAATATATGATAGATGCTTAGTAAAAAAGGATCATTGCCATTGTGTGGTAAAATTGCTAGTTCAGAGTAGTAAAAATGCGCAAACTTACCAGCTGCAGGAGTAGTCTGCTGATATGGGAGGGGGCTTTGTTGATAGCCACTCCATTATATTCAATGCACCAGGTTGGAGAATGCCCTAAATTATAGTGTTTCAAGGCAAGTAACATATGAGCAATGAAAATAGGCTGCAGGTAAGTACACATGGCTTAACATTAGACTGAGGCAATGTAAACAGGCCTCAGAGCATGCTTTCCCTTAGAAAAACTGCACATTTTACTAACGTGTTTAGTAGCAGCAGAGGCAGACGGCACATTGCAAATTACGCGTTCCCAGGATGATACAGTAAGAAATTAATAGCTCTTGATACCTTCAAGGTCAGGGAGCTAAGGTCATGGGTGCCGAAGAAAGGCAGTGAGCACACAATATTTTTATAATTTGTCAAATTAATTTATGAAACTGGTTTTCTGGCGGTTTCAAAGTGTCCCATATTGATTTTCAAATTGCCCCTTGGCACATGTAAGTCTGAGAAAATGTTTCAAGAGTTCTTAAAATGCAACATTAAAATGGTAATTTGTCAGTGGTTAAAGGCGCCTCCAGTGTCACGATCATCTATAGTCTCATGAGAAATGGATGGAGATGGCCAGTGGCAGATGAATAACGATCCTCTGGTCATCTCAAACGTCTCAATGTTTTGGCACTATTAATGTGGGAATTGTGGGTTGGACTGTGACATCACAGATGTGGTCAAGGGTGGTGTGGTGAGGTTTGCAGGACCCAAACACGGCACAGTAATGTTTGTTTTTCCATAAGAGAATGACGTAGCTCTACCAATCAGCTCGACATGGAGGACTATATCAATGTTGCAATGTGCTTTGATGCTAACTCGTTAGGATGGTTATAAAAGCATTTGTCTTTGGGGCATATTTTGACAGTGTCTTTCATGCAGCACTGTTCTGCCGTCTGTGTGGATTCTGCTTTCCCAGCTGCGCCTAGCCCCAGAATAAATTGAGTTTCTTCTAGCCTGGTGTACGCTCCTTTTTTGGATTACTTTTGAACTTTTATTGGTGAGTTCTGAGGCAACCTTAAAAAGCTGCCAAAGAGTGGAGACTTGCAATTATACAAATTTAGTGACGACATCTGCAGTGAGCCAATCTGTCCCAGGAGCTTTCCCTTTGGCCAGTGACCTCTAACCAATAAAGTGATGGATGTAAGGTTTTGAATACATCTGAACCACTGACACTGCTCTGGGCAACCTTCCACACCACTGTTTTTTAGCCCATCTGTGCCTTTTCAAAAGGGGTCCAGCCATATGCAAATCAGTCAAGTACTGCCACCATTTGTAGCAGCCCAGCCTGAACTGCTAGGCCAGGTCCCCTCTGCATGAAAATACAAGCTACTCCAGACATGTTTCGGCCAGGTGAAGAACGATGGTCTGGAGGGTTGCCCAGAGCAATGGCACAGGATAAAATTAATTCTAAACCTTCCAGCCATCACCTCATTTGTTTTTCCAATTACCTTTATGCCTGATGTATTTTTTCATCCGCTGTGGGTTCTTATAAGCTAAGGAGGTGTGCTGTCGATTTCGGAAGAGATGGCAGCAGGGCCAAAAAGTCTGAAATTTCATTTCTGTTGGAAAAGCTTCCAATGTGTAAGGTAAGGAAATGTCTAAAACAATGCCTGCTATCTTTGCATGTTCTGTATGGTGATTCCCTTTTATATCATGTATATCTTAATCTTGTTCTGCATAGCCTTAAGTTAATTAACAAAATGTTTTGCTCTTGTATTATGTTTGCAACTGTTCTTTGCTTTACTATTAAATAAAGCCAACATGGCTCTATCATTTAGTAAGAACGATATTCGTAAACTTGACTTTGTACAACCAATCAAGTACCAGGGGGTTGTAAAAAGCTGAAAACTAATTCTCAAGGTTCTTTACTAATTTCTAGCTAGCATGTACATACTTGCTTTCAAGCTTCCTGGTGTGAGCAGCATGAGATATAAAGCAAGTCCTGTAATGATACTTTGCAAGCCTCCCACACAAGCCATGGAAACCACCCATCTCAAGTTCAATACATACCATTCATAAAAGTGAGGCACACTGTATATGCGACCTCTACATGCTAGAATAAGACCAGAACCAGATGGCAGTAAGGGACATCCAGGTCTATTGTTACACTCCTGTATCATGATCTGATAGTGCTTTCGTTCCTATGTCTGCTTGCAAAAAGAATTAAGTCAGGCCAGCATCATAAGAAATAAAAAATTAAATCACCGGATGCTGGGTACATCTGATGTCAGATATGGATAGGGCTAAAATCATTTCAATTATCATCATCTGTCTTTTCAAATTAGCTAGCAGTATATTACAGTCATCATTCAATTAAGTTAGGTTAGAATCTTGGATCATCACCATTGGTGGCATACATATTTACAAAATGATTAGATGAGACCGATGATCAATATTTTACCAGGTAGTTCTTTGCCAATAGATACTGCCACCCTTTTCTTGTGGCCCACCATTGGCCAGCCAATCTCCTATCTCTTTGAATAAATCCAATTCATGAGTAAGCACCACAATCCATCTCTTCCTGTGTAGGTAGGTGAACACATTGAACCATTTAATTGGGCTGGCATGCCTCTGAATATTCCATGATATTGGGCCTCATTACGGGTTTGGCGTTAGCCATGCCGCTATTGTCGGCATGGCTGCCTACAAAACCAGGTCCGGGAGTGCCCTGAATGGGGAAGTACCGGGCCATTCCTGGTTTGGAGGGCCCGGTAATTCCTCCCTCAGGGAACCCAGGCCCGGACCTTCCCCATTCCCATTCGAGCCCCCATAGGGCTCAATGGGAATGGGAGAGGGAGCTAACAATGGGCCGATTACGACCGGCCCGTTGTTAGTTCCCTGGTCCCCTCGTGGGACCCGGTAACAATGCCTGGTTTTACCAGGCATCTTTACTGGGTCCTGTGAGGGGACCTCGTAATCAGGCGGAATGGGAATAATGGGTCCGCATCATTTAGCGGACCCCGTTAACGTATTCCGCCTGACTTGTAATGAGGCCCATTGCCTTTACCTGAAACCTAACCATTTGGTATTTTTGTCATCAATTTTGAGTACTCTAGAAAGACAAGCAATCCACATCATGCATACCTCAATAAACAGAAATGTTCTGAGCATGAGAAGGATGAAGGGGCCACATGGTTGTATTCATACATTGAGTGACATTGGTTTCAAGGTAAGGGGGAGGTAAGAAAGTCTTCGGAAAGGAGAAGCCTAGTGTTACGGAAATAATGATATAAAATATCGTAAAAAATGGCACCCCACAAATTGTGATAAACCCATATAAAAACCTGACTACATTACTTTGAATTGTGCATCTAAAACACATCAATGTGTCATTTACAATCACATTTTTCTCTCGTCTGCAATCATTAAGAGGTATCTGAAGGGACATGAAAACTTCCCGCCATGAAACAGCTGTACATAAAACAATAGGTATCCAACTCCAGAATATAAAAGTGTATAACATGTTGCTGTTGTGATGCGGATGCCTCAACACACCTGGAGGATGGGTTGGTTCTATTCTATTATTATGTGGATACATGATTCTATTTCATCATATCATCAAATGACATGTGATCATCATTGCAAGGCCAGAAATATATATGTGATGTTGCTGGAACAAAAGATTTGGTAATGCTGCTGGAATGCAGCCATTCTATTTTATAAACATCTCGGTTAATAGATATTGTTGGGCCCATCCACTTTAATTGGGCTAAGTGCTTAAGATCTATAGAGTGGCGTGTAATTGGATGTACCACATCCCATACATAATGTTTCCTCCACCCTTCTCTCTCCCAGGTCTCTCAGTTTTGGGTTTATTTTGATACAACCTCTGAGCTCATTGTATGTCAAGTGGCCTATGGAGATGCTTAATCAGTAACAAGGATAGAACATGTTGATGCGAATCATCATGTTGGTTCCTTCCTTCTGTCCCAGTATGCCATATATGCATGTATTTGTCTTGTGTCTTCTGTTTCTTATATTGTCTGTTTGCAAATGGCCCATATCTCAATCTCCAGCTTCTTGGCCTGCACTGCTTTGTTCTCAGTTCTACTTATCTTTTCTTTCAGTGCACTGGCTCTGACTTAGAAAACACTAATATCTGTGATATCAAGCTAGATCTTGGTAATATTGACACTAGTCTGTACCATAAAAGGTTTGAAGGTACTCATCTTTGACATCAGCTCATCAAGGGGGGTTTCGATGCGACGTTGGTTGCGCTGGTAGGTCTTACTTTTGTTTTGTCCCTGCTGTCAGCATTAATGAGATGTCCTTGCTGGCAGATGTAAGGGTCAACATCCTTAATTGCATGCTGAACATGGGGGTTGTTAATGACAGTGATGTTTTGTCATCAGGGCAAGCACTGGGATAGATCCTATGATAAGGTATTTGTCCACAATGGAGTTTCAATCAGTCAAAACATGTTCCTCTGCATTGTGAGCGTGCAGATTTCAGTCTGCACTTGCACTCATTTCCATCACCTCGCTTGCAACATCTCACTAACTACTCCCTTATTCTCATTGGCAACATATTATTATTAAGAGGCCAACAGACTAACTGGCTGCAGTGTTAAGCCACAGATGTCTGGTAGTTATATGGGCCTCAACAATTGACTCAATAGACATTTAACATTTCAAACAATTAGGGTGCTATTGCTTGCACTGTATTCAGAACATCAGTTTTCAATATTCCCCCAACTTCCTCTATTTTTCCCATCCCACAATTGACTAACATTCCCGATAGGACCACTAGAAGAAATGTTGTCTCTTTGAAGGGTCTCTTTATTAACTGTAAATCATAAGCCCATTACCTCGGATGCATTTTAGGTCTGGTTAATTGCAACAAATGGCAAAAAAATAAGAAACTGCATGCATATGAATCAAGTTGTGAAATATGTATGTGTTGATTACTACCAAATAATTTAAATGTTCTCTTTTTTAAAGAGAACATTTAAATTATGAATGTACCTGGTAGATGTACCCAAGGGTGTCATGGCATCCAATTTCTGGATCCAAAAATGTTCCCTTTGTGCTAGTAGTTTAGGTAGATCTCCTCCTCTTCGAAGTGAGTGTAGTACTTCCTAAATTACCATTCTTAACTGGGAGGTATTGTGTTTCTGGTCCCTGTAATGTTTAAATACAGGTGATTTGATGCTTTTGGTCCTGATTAAGGAGTTATGTTCTGTCCACCTCTCTTTGGCTTTTCTATTCGGTTTGCCCGCGTAGTACATTCCACAAGGGCAGCGAATAGTATAGATGACGTTTTTAGTGTCACATGTTGCGTAATGCTTCAAGGACATTTTTTTTGCCTGTATTGGGGTGTCTCACATGGTCTCCTTTGATGATATTGTTACAGTGTTGACAGTGAAGGCATGGAAAGGTTCCAACTTTTTGTTTACTGAGGGTCGTTTGAGTTGGTTTTTTTTCGGTTTGTCTGCTTTGATTAGTTGATCTCTCAAGTTTCTGCCTCGTTTGTACGCCATCATGGGTGGGTCTGGGAACAATTCTCTTAAAGTGTTGTCTGATTTAATCAAGTCCCAATTCTTGTGTATAATCTTTTTTACCTGGAAACTCGGGCTTGAATATTTTAGCGAATGAATTAGGATTTTAGGATCCTTTTTGGTGTTGCTTTGAAGTAGCTCCTTCCTTTCTTGTAAGTCTGTTCTTACAATGGCTTTATCAATTGTTTCTATAGGAAACCCTCTGTCTGTCGAGAAACCTTTTCTTCATTATGTCATATTCATTTTGTAATGTGTCAATGTCTGTTGTGATTCTTTTTAGCCTAAGCAGTTGGCTATCGGGAAGATTCTCCTTCAAATGTTTGGGGTGAAAACTGCTGTGATGCAGGCAGCTGTTGCCATCAGTTGGTTTTCTGAAATTGTTGGTTTTGAGGCCCAGTCCTGATCTTTCAACAGTTACACAGGAAGTTGACTAATGGTCTCCCGAATTCAATTGTTAGTCCAATTCTCTCCTTACAGCCATTACGGTATTCCCAGAATTGTAGTAGTTCATTTTCTGTACCCAGCCATATTCCAAAAATGTCATCTATATATTGTTGCCAACATTTGATTTTTTCTTTCCATTGTGGATTTTCTAGTACATAGGTGGTTTCAAATTGATACATAAAGATTTTGGCGTATGATGGTGCCACAGATGAGCCCATGGATGTTCCAGCAATTTGCAGATAGTATTGTACATTGTATATAAAGTAGTTGTTATAGAGTATGATGTTCATTAACTTGATTGCCAATTGCCAATATGGATGTTGACCTGTTGGTTTGGAAGTAAGAACCATTCCAATGATTCAATTCCCTCCTTGTGTGAAATCAACGTATTAAGGCTGTTGATGTCCACTGTGAAGAAAACAAGGTTGTTTTCTGTCAAATTGATTGAGCAGATTATGCTTAGGAAATGGGTAGTGACCTTCAGGTAGGTTGTAGTTTTTTGCACTAGTGGTTGTAGTGCTGTGCCAAGATAAATTGCTAATAGCTGAAAGATACTCTCAGTCCCTAAGACTATTGGTTGAAAGGGAGGGTTATTGGTATTCCTGTGGATCTTGGTTAACCCGTAGAACACAGGGGTTACTGGATATTTCTGAATCAGAAAGTCTGCTTTTTTATCTGTAATCCAGTCCATATCGGATGCTTTATTTACCACTGTCTTGATGATATTCTTGATCTTTAGAATCGGGTCCCCATCCAAATGCATGCAGGTCCTGTTGTCATTCAGGAGTTTTCCTTTATTGTAAAGGGTTGTATCCATCAATACTAATGCTCTACCCTTATCTGCTTGTTTAAGAGTTAGACTGTTGTCTTCGGCCAGTTGTTTAATTACTAGCATTTGATGTTTACGAATATTCAGAGTTTTGGGAGGTTTGTATTTGAGACATCTCAAGTCTCTAGTTGTTTTCTGCTTAAAGAGATTAATCAGTGCGTGGTTGACCTGTGGGTGGAAGTTACTTTTGTTTTTTAGCTCCAAGAATTTGTGTCTGGCTTGATAGAAGCTCGAAACATGTTGGGCCTTTTACATCATTTGTATAATAAACTAAACTAATCCGAAAATTGTCAAATGAAATTTATGGTTTTGCTTGCCTTGTATCTATAATAATAGAAATGTCTAAAGCATAACATGTTTAATAGTCAGTAATAAGAATGTTGGCCTACTTGGTAGCTCCTTTAGGGGGGCACCCAAACAGCAGACCGTCCTTCAAATCCAAACATACATTTGGGCCCTGGCCTCATTGATAGTGTGCAGGTTACACAGGTTTGCTATCCAGGAAATCATCTTCTTTTCAAACTTGTCTGAGGCTTCCCAGTAGCCCCTTGCATCATAAATCAAAATGAGCACTGCATGTTTACTTTGGTGTCTGCAGTCCCTGGCCCTCTTCCCCTATCCCCCTCTCCTCTTCCTGCAAAGCAAAAAGTCAAAACCTGTGTACGTGTTGAGAGGAGATGCTGCATCAGGGCTTGAAGGGCTATAACCAGTGTAGGTGGGACATGTGTTTTGTGGCTATTGTCACCAAGTGGTGCACACAATGACTGATTAGAAGGGCAAAGGGTGCATAGATCTGCATGCCAAGTGAAACAAAGGTAGTGTTGTGATTGTTTCAGTCTCACTTTGCTTCTTTAGATTTGTTTCAGTTAGCATTACTTTGCATGCTGGTATGTTTAGGCTTTCAATCAGAATAGGGACAATAAAGATACAGCTGTATCTGTGTGTGTCTGTGACTTTGCGTCTGCATATAGAAAAAAGACAAAACGTGTGAGTCCCAGTTTGCAAGAAAAAAGTTATGTCCAGAAGTACGTGTTGCTGTTTATTGTAAAACTGTGAATTCTTTTTTTTTATTTGAAGTTACTGAGTTCTTTGTTTTAAGGCAGCAGTACCCTAATTGTCTTTAGGTTATGGTGGAATTTGCTGTGATTGAGAGGAGCCTACCTCTATGCATGTCTCAATGTAGGAATTCAAGGACTAACTGCAATTTTCCTTTTAAGAAAATTTGGAAAACTACTAGCTGCACTGTATTCTGGCTCTAGTTCAATATAAAATGCCATGTACTATCAATGTGAGAACTTATTAATCGGATTTGAGAGTTCCGTTTCTGCTTGTGTTTTACATAACATGAGTGTGAATGAAGTTATTTGGTGAGGAAAGTGAGCTGTGGTTTCCAAGTATGTATTGTGATGTATAGGATGAATATAGCTTAAACCTTTTTGAAAAGTAACAGAACATTATACACAAGAATATGGTGAATACATGTAGAGAACACTGAGGAGAGCCATGGGATGGGAAGTAATTAATAGGGTTGATCCCTTATGGCTATCTGAGGGGAACCTGTATGTATATGTCCTCATTCTGGCATGGGATTTTCAGCCTTCCAATACTGTGTTTGCTATAAATTGGGCAACACACCAAACAATTTCAAAGTAATTCTCTAACACATGGAAAATTCCATAGATGCCGGGTCACCAACAGTACAGACAATATGCTCGCACTGTGCGGGTGCAGCCACTGTAAAACACATGCTGATGTAATTGCAAACAATATGTAATAAATTCATTTTAAATCATTGTTGTGATGCAAGAGACCTCAATATGTCAGATAAAGCTGTACGTACAAACCAGACATGGCCCATTGGTCATGCACCAGAAGGACTTGCATGATTCCTGCTGGGAGAGGCAGTGATCCTGTGAGTCGGACCTTACTACAACCATACTCTCTTTGCTCTAAATGTTAATATACAAATTCAAACCTGCCATGTCAGGTGTGCAGGTAGATGCCAGCACTATGACAAGAAGGGTATCTGAACAATCAGCCAATGTGATTGTTCACCCTTACAAAAGTGTTTTTTTTTCAGACACAAACTTCTTGAAATCATAAATGTGATCCCATCTGATGGCATCTGACTGCTGTCACTGTTTCACGCTACACATCCCATTACTGAGCACTGGTGGATAGCATGCAATGTCACTCTTCACATTGAATGCCATGTTTGGTTTCCTACATTCTAATATGCTGGACAATTTGTAGGAGGCTGCCACTAATAAAACATTATGGAATAAAGAAGTCTTGAAGGTATTAATACCATGGAAAATGCATACGTTGTACCTTTTTTATATAACGAGAAAATAAACTGCTCAAACAAATCTTGGTACAAATTCTCATACTCATTGACATCACCCGAGCCTGGAGCTCTCACCAGTAGATCCCGCCTATTGGCCATTAATTACAAGTAGGTCTTGCTAGCACAGGTTGGAAACCCACGCTTTAATGAATCTACCCGAATGGTACAGGAATGTGCTTTCAGCATGCACAGTGTCCAATGGATGGACATGCTTAAGTACTTACATAAAGACTTTCAAAGAAGCTTTGGAACACCTGAATGTCTTGCAAGCCCACGAAATGTCGAGTCTCTGGCTATTTTCTAGAAATGGACTGCTTTCCATTAGGCAGATAAAACACAACAACAAAAGTCATTCTCAGTGCTCACAGAAAAATACAGGCGCATCAATCACCTGAAGAGAAGACAAGCATGACTGTCTTCCTTGCATGCAAACGTCCACACTGTATGCGGATGGACATGGTGAACATTGATCATTTCCCAAGATTGCGTCATACTCCTTTTT
Organism: Ambystoma mexicanum; assembly: GCF_040938575.1. Classification (NCBI taxonomy): domain Eukaryota; kingdom Metazoa; phylum Chordata; class Amphibia; order Caudata; family Ambystomatidae; genus Ambystoma; species Ambystoma mexicanum. The sequence continues at coordinate 1,242,507,533 of NC_090930.1, read as the reverse complement.
TTTCTCAAGTGCCCAGCCTACCACTTTATTTTTGAATAACAAATATATGCCATCATATAAGTGAACATATTTTCCTGACTGTTCAAAACAAACCAAAAAAGCGCATTGGAAATGTATTTTCATGTTGGCATGTCTCCATTTGCACTTGCGGGACCTTTTGCAAACTCTATTAACACCACAATTCATTTCACAACATAACATGACTTAAAAAAAACGAAAATGTAAGCAATGCCATTTCATTTTGGTGGACGTGTTATATTTACAAAGGGGTACATTCAGAGTGCTAGTTATACATATACTCCACATTCCCCTTAAGCTATACATATAAGAAATCGTGTCCAGTTGTTTGGAGGCAGGATTTCATATTTATTTTCAGTCACTGTGGGCCTCATTACACGGTAGGTGGTAAGGGTTTACCGGTACCAGTATTTTACCGGTACCGGTAAACCCTTACCACCTTACTACGAGGTCCCTTTGGGGGTTGGAGAATTTAACGCCTGCTTTTTGCAGGCGTAAAAAACCAACCAGGGACCAGAGAGCTAATTACGGTACCGCAATTTGCGGCACCGTAATTAGCGCCTTCCCCATTCCCATAGAGCCCTATGGGGCAAAAATGGGAATGGGGAAGGGCAATGGGGGAAAGGGGAATTACCGCCCCACCAACCTTGGAATAGGGCGGAAATTCCCCTTTCCACCAAGGCGGAGCCGGTATTTTACCGGCATGGACCAAGGTGCTAATAGCACCTTGGTCCACCGCCACCCGTGTAATGAGGCCCTGTGTTCTGTTAAATTGTGAAAGAACATATGCATATATGGAAGAAGCCACAGAAACATTGTTTTTCTAGACAACAACGCGTGCGCTACTCTCTATACAAAATTAAAACTTTGTTGAAAATACTTTTTTTCTTCAGATTATTTGGTCCGTCTTTAACTGAATTTACTTGCCTCGTGGGCAAATGTACACATCAGTAAATCGATGCTTGAGAAGAATAATTAAACAGAAAATGTAAAACTACTATGCGTATAAAAGGTACCATTTTACCTTCATCATTAAAATGTGATTTAATTTGACAGTAAGAAAAAAAAAAAAAAGAACTAAAGAAAATCAACGAGCCAGACACATTTGTTTTAACATACCGAATTATGACAGAGAAGTTTGCAATGTTAACAAATAATCACATTCCGAGCGATAGTAAGCAATCCATCATTAAATGCTTCCCCAACGTTTTTTGAGGATTTATCCGCGTTGCTTCTTTTAATTGAGTAGGTTGGCTGAAGGCCCTTTGGAATTCTGCCTTGCAAGTGTTCCATATCTCACTCTGGTATTTCGCGCCAAAGAAAACAACTTTAATGTCCTGATTGCTTCGCTTCAAACTCCCTGACAACCTGAGGAGGTAATTGATTACCGGGAACAATCTGTTCTGTAGCCTTTAGCCCTTAATTTAAAGGGTAATAGAACAGTTTGTAGTCTATACCAATTTCTTAATATCCTATCAAAATAGAGCTCTTTTTTGACTTTGTACGTGGGTGGTAGTGTGCTGTCTGCTTTGAATTTAATGTTGCCTTATCAGTCTTGAATTTGGCTTGATTTAAAAGACCCACCGCTGTGAACTCTTGGTGCATGCCACTCTACAGCGGAGGATGTTGTTGAATATGCTAATTGGCAATCCAAGGGAGAAATACATTTTAATAGCGAATTCGAGATTATAAAGATGCTAATGACATCGTGGAGGGTAGTGCTGTGATAAAGTAAATACAGACTTCTCCACAAGTCAAGCAACCAACTGGTCAGGCCTCAACTGGAGTTTAGTTTCCAAATTTGAAGGCTTCCTCAGCAGAATGAGGGTGATAGGTTGGGTGTTATGCAGAGCACATCTTTTCAGATGGTACCGTGACTACACTGGGAATTCTAGTAAGTGAGAGGCAGACATGTCGACCTACTCTGGAAGGTCAGGAGAATAGGGGGCATCTGATAAAGGCATTTCAATCATGAAATATTACATGTTTTTAGAAACAGAACTACTGGCCCAATGTGGTCCATTGGAAATGTAACACTAGAAGAAGAAGTCATTAAAGCCTGGCTAGAGGGAGGCTCAGTAGAATCATTTGGAAAATCCTCTTCAAAGACAGCTTTGCAAAGGAACATGTTTGCAAAAATAGTATTAAAACAGTCAATTCGTGTCCCTCCATTTAGAGTAAAGAGCAGAGAGTCGAGAATATCGGATCAGTCCCTCGCATTGTGCAACCAGGTCCGACACTACCTTGACTGGATGGCTATGATGTTTGCAAACACGTTATAGATATGTTAGTAATAGCTTGTACTTTGTTCTATGGTGTCATGGTATTGCACAACACTAGGTATTTTAAACAATGTGCACTCATCCTGAGAGAACAAAGATGATGCTTCACCAGTTTTGTGATTTATGTAGAACTCCATTATGTGATATCGAACTTTCATGAAACTTTCATGGCACCATCCAAGGACTAATCATTGTAATTGCACTTTAGGAAGGACCAGTTTCTTCTCTTTTCGAAACAACAAAACACGCTCTCTTTGAAACTTCCGATGTTTACACGATGCTGCAGGCTATGAGGAATTAATGAGGTTCCTTTCAGATATTGGTTAAGATGTTGTTTGTCTGTATTACTATCAGGAATTGCCGTAGGGTGATTACCGAGGCAGGCAAAGGTAGTCATTTTGGTGATAAGGTATGATATGATATGATTCGTTATTTACAACACCCTTAATACCTAGATTTTTCTAAGCGCGGACCCGGGGATCGAACCTGTGTTGCTCCGTGTTGTCTTGCTTCCAAGGCGAGCACATTGCCCCTGGGCTATCCTCCCGAGGTAAGGTAAGCTGAGGTAAAGTGGTCTTGGACAGTATGCTTCTTCCAATAATTTTGCTCTAGTTGTGCATGTCTCTGTACAAGAAGGGTTGGGTGAGGTTCTTGCTAGCGAGTTAGTGGGAGACACAAGGAGTGGAAATTCTGTTATGTTGCCGAGTATAGGTCAGAACCACCTCTTAGCTAAGTGGTGCATGTAGATTCTGCTATTTTAGTGCTGGTAAACGTGCTCAATTCTTCACAAAATGGTGTTTCCAGGCGACACAAGTCAGAGTGAGGAGGGAACACGGGGAGTAAAAAAATGTGGCAAAAAACAGTATATACACAATCATGGGCCTTCTAGGCTTTGTGACATTCGGACATTCAAGTGCAGTGAAGAGAGTGCAGGATGTAGGGAAGGGAGAGGAGTGGGAGGGGAACAGTGTATGGACAAGTGCTGATGGGAGTCTGGTGGGAAGTGCCAAGGGAAGCCAAGGGAGGAGGCCACTGACTAAGTGTGTGGGTAGAGGAATCGAATCCAGGGGGGGGTGGAAAGCCTGCAGGCAGGGGCCCCACAAGGGTAGTGCTGGGGGGTGGTGGGTTTGATGTCAACTGGGTAGAGGGCCTTGTAGCCCATGAGATTCATGAAGGACCAGGCCACCAGTAATCTGCAGGGAAGGCAAAGTTGTAGAGAAAAGCAGTTTTTAGAAGTTTCTGGAACGTAAGGAGGTCCGGTTCACGTCTCAGAGGGGCAGAGAGGATGTTCCAAAGAGAGGCACTATCCGATGAAAGAAACCTGTCCCCCACTCTCTGCTTGGAGAAGCATTTGACATGTAGAGAGTTGGAGTTAGAGGAGCAGAGGGGTCATGTAAGTATTTAGGGTGGGAAAGTTGGAGATAGCATGGTCCGAGGCCCAGAACACCCGTTGGTGTGCCGCCAGCGACCTTTGTCTAAATGCCAAGAAGACTGAGATCCTCCTGATTGGTACACCTGCAACATCCTTTCCCCTCACTCTCTTGCCGGCCTCCCTTAGCCCACCTCCTACCGCTACTTGGGAGGCCAAGAACCTTGGTGTCATTTTTGATTCCACACTCTCCTTCTCTGCACACATCTCTGACATCTCTAAAAAATCTAACTTCTTACTACACCTCCTCAGAGGTACTCTGCCTTTCCTCACTTTTCCTCAGAAGCTTATTGTCTCCCAAGCCCTAATTCTCTCTAGGTTGGACTACTGTAACAGTCTATTTCTAAAGTATTCTTGCCTCCACTCTCCGCCCTCTTCACCTAATCCAGAATAGGACTGCAAGACTTGTCCTTGGCCTCAAGCCCTGGGATCGTATCTCTCCAGCTCGGAATTCTGTTCATTGGCTCCCAGTGGATGCAAGGATTACATTTAAAACAATCTGCATTGTCCACAAGGCTTTCTGGGGCCTGGGTCCAAAATACCTTCAATTATTGCTTCATAAATACCTCCCCTCTCGAGCCCTTCACTCCTCTACCTCTAACTCCCTCAGGGCCAGTCGTTTTTCAAAGAAATGTAATGGGGGTAGATCTCTGTCTTTAACTTGGGCCTCCTTTTGGAACAGCCCCCGTGCCACCTTGAAACTTGAGGAGAACCACCTCTGGTTCCAGAAGCACCTCAAGAGTTCCCTCTTCGCTTCTGCCTTTTCCAGTCTTCTCCCCTGCTGATCTGTTTTCTCACTCTGCACCGTTCACCTGACCACCCTCTGTACTTCGGCACAGGTACCTGCTCACCTGCCCACCCTCCTGCACTGCCTCCTTGGCACCCCCTGCACTGGGATCTGTATCTGTACCCATACAGTCCCCCACCCACTTCTCTTCTGCACTTATCAGATACACCCTATCTGCTTAACCTCACACTTGTCACTTGCTTGCTGCACTACCACCTTTAATTATTTATGTTTGTTAATTTATTCTGTTCTCTCCTCTGTTACGCACTTTCCTCTTTCCCTTCCATGCACTTTACACCTTTTCCCCTTCCATGCACTTGCACGTTCTCAATGTCACTGGGCCTATGGAGACCGTTGTTTTTGTTCTCCCCTGTTCCCCTTCCCTTTGCCTGGTCGCGCTCTGAAACACTTGTGTACGAGCGCGATATAAATAAAATATTATTTCATTTTCATTACAGAAAGCCTTGTGGATGACAGCTAGGGTCTTGAATTTGATCACTGCAGCCACAGGCAGCCAGTGGAGAGCATTTAGGGCTGGAAAGATACGGTCCCTGGGCTTGAGGCCAAGGTTAATTCTTGGAGCCCTATTCTGGATTAGCTGAAGGGGTGAAGGGAGGAAAAACAGAGATTGAGGAAGAGGTTGTTGCAGTAGTTAATCTCAGATATGCTCAGACTATAGGCAAACTATGCAGTCAGTAAGAAGATGCAACCAGATACATCTTGAGATGCAAGCACACCAGTGGCTACATTTTAAATATAAGCTCCTGTTGTGAACTAGGGGCATGGATCTTGGTGTGGAATGATTGCTGCTTGTCTAAATGTTTCTTTCAGTCATTGAAAAGCCTTATCTGCTTCAGGTGCACGTGTGAACTGACTAGCGTCTTTCACACACTTTGTAATGGGAAAAACTCTTGAAGAATCAACTGTATAAACTGATGGACTCAAAAAACCTCTCAACATCCTTTGTACCAGCTGACATTTTCATTCCAGAATGGCCCTAATACTTTTACGTTCCAAATCCATTGCAGAAGGATTTATGCAAAGAATGCTGCTAAAGTTTTCTAAAACTGGCACAAAGTTATCATGAAATAAAATTGATTTAATTTTAGACAGCGTAAGACCTTCAGTAGCTGTTGAACATGGAGAGAGAACATATTCTTTGTATTATATTATAGAAAGCAAAAGCTGTTTCAAACAAAAAACACTGAATTTAGCATGATGGCAGCAATCACACAACTCTTTTCTTTACAATAAGATGAGGATGATGGGAGAGATTGTTAAAACCAACACTTTTGGGGTGAGTAAGATTGGCGGATTGGAGACAAACTTGGGAAGGGGAAAAAGGATCAAAGATCCTAGCTAGGGAGGGTTATGTGGAGGGAGCACACAATCATCCAGTGAGGGTATGGTAAGGGAACCCAGAATCAGCAAGGGAGGGTGGGGGGTCAAATAATCCCACATTGAGCCATGGAGGTTGCAGAGGAAATGGAACCCACAACACCTTTCCTGAAGTGGAGATTATTGGGCTGATGTTAGTCATAGTATATATTATGGAGCTGCAGGTGGGTTTCATCTTGCATGGGTTCTAGTGAAGGGTGCAAAAGGTAGCATTGTGAAGAAAACAGGAAAAACCCTTTCCAATTGCAGCTTACCAGGCTGCCCTAATGATCATGTCCTTGCTTAACTGACCTTGCAGGCATGAGCAGTGGTCACTGAGGGTGGTGTTGGTGCCATCAGCATCAGGATAAAGGCCTATGCTGGTGATGCTTAGACGGGCATAGGAACTGAGCCTTACTCCTGCTAAATATCATTCATAGTCTGCCATGAACAATTGGGCACAGTGGCCGTTGTACTTCAAGTCCATTCTGTAAACACCATTTTGACGTCTTTGAACTCTTGAGGTGAGTTGGGCCAGAAAATCTGGTAGCAGGTCATAACACCAGACCCTAAGGCCTGCAATGCTCAGCCTGTTCCCATAGGATAACAATTGTCCAATCCACAGCAGGATGAGATTAAATTATGATGGTGCTGGTAACATCATTGTGACCTACGATATTGTCTTTGAATTCTTTGGCGGTGGGAGATCTTTATATACAGTCCACCATATGTGTGTGTTGATGCACACATTAATTGCCTACAAAATGGGCCTCATTACGAGTCCGGCGGTAACCTGCTGGTTTTTCTGGCTCGGTTACCTCGGATCCGTATTACCATTCCACCTCTGTGATTCCCGGAATTACCGGGGCATTACAACCCTGGTGACCCGGGAATTCCGGAGGTGGAATTCGGTAAATCCCCATTCCCATTGAGTCCCATAGGACTCAATGGGAATGGGGACCATGGAAACACCGGCACCATCTCGTGATGGTGCCGGTGTTTCCACCTCCGCCTGCAGGACTCGAGATCACCTGGTATGGAAACAACGGTGGCAGCGGTTTTACCGCCACTGTTATTTCCATACCGGGTGTCTCGTAATGAGGCCCACTGTCTTTTAATATTTGTGGTTAGCAGGCTTTTATATTCAGTAGCTGTTAAGCACTGTGTCCACATTTGTGGGCCAAGACATAGTTGTGTAGTAAAGGTCTTATAATTCTTTAGAGGTCAGAGGAAATAACATTCAATGTGCCACATTGATGTGGTAAGACAAAATAACTGTGGCATGCATACAAATAGTCTTTTAATTCTTTTGGTGTAAAAGGTGATTCTTTTCAAAGTGCAATATTTTGGTGTCAGGTCAACTTGTTGCATGGAAAACATCTTGTAATCCTTTAGTGATAGGAGGGGATTACATTCAGTGGCCGCAATTTAGTATGCAATATTGTGTTGTTCAATAGAAAGTGCTAGAAGTAAAGAGAGTGTGATCTGTGGCTTCATCTTCATCAGAATACACATTCAATTGAAAAACGTCTGCCCTTTTGCTCTTTCTCCGTCCCTTCGCTTTTAAATTCCTTTTTACATCATTGTTTTAATGTTATGATTTATATGTCACTTACCTTTGTGCGAGTATAGGTGACTTCATTGGAAATCAAGGAAATCATTGTGGATTGGTATTGATCGTTGACAAAAGTTAAAATAAACTAAATGTCTAATAAAAGAAAAATACACATTCAATTGCCATGTGCCCCATTTTAAGTGTCAACATTTCTGGGAAATTCGGAAGTGCAGAGTTAGAAGAACATTTTCTGAGAATGTTTAACCTAATATGCCTAGGGGAGTTTCAAATTGGATCTACAAACGAGTTGAGAGAAGGAAAACATAAAGCAGAGGTGCAAGGTGTGGAATATCCCTGGTCCTCCCCACTCCTATCAGCAATATCCGGTTAAACGAGTCTGGAGATAACATTAATAGTAATGATGACCAATGCAGAGGTAACCCATCTGAGTATATATCCCAACACATGATTCTGTAAACCAATGATAACAAGGAGAAGAAGTCAAGGCACAATGTGACAGTTGCACAGACATGAAATAAGACAAATCTACTCGTACACCTTTCTACAGTGTCTTTCAAAGACTACTTGTCAGACCTGGAATGGAACACATCAGCTTGTGATAAATACTAAACCAAATCCACCATCTCTACATATAATGCTAAAGTAGTATAAGAAGAAATAGGTATCATACAAAAATGTCGCCATCATTTGTGCGCCCCCACAGTCACTGCAACTTTGGAGGCGCACAAAATGAGGGTGACATTTACTGCGCCCAAGCAGAGCGGGGGTGTCCCCTGCTCTTCCTGGGCACAGTAACGGGGGCCGGGGGTTGCGGGGGTGTCCCTCGCATACCATTACGGAAAGCGGGGGACACGTAAAAAAAAGAAAAAAAGCACCCTGCGCCGTCAGCTCCAACCCACGTTAGTGGGAAGAGCTGACACCGCAGGGATCACAGAGTGCGGGCGGCACACACAGAAGTGTGCTGCCCTAAAGGTAAGTGGGGTGGGGGGTTGGGAGGGGTAATGCAGGCCAGGGGAAGCGGGCACAGTGATCCATATAATCACTGCGCCGTGCCGTAACTGCCGTCGGCATTTTTCAGCGTCTCAGTTGCGGGCGGCGCACTGATCACATAGATCTGAAGAAATATATTCTTTATTCATCAAGCAAGTCTTAAGTAAGCAGGCTCCTCATTACACAGGACAATGCATGACAGCATCATATGACCCACACTCTGTTCAATACAATTTTGTGTCAGGGAAAGGTTGACAACACATTGGGTCCAACATCTTTGTTGTGCCTTCTGACAGAATATGATGCACTCGGCTGGGATGAACCCAGACAACCTCTACTGTAGCCATATCATCAGATGCCAATAACCATACTATCCCAACCATACTGTCACCTACACATGTATGTTGCTCTTCAATGGCTCAGTGACTAATGTCGGTTTACTATCAGTAATAAGATGAAATGCCATGAGTGTTTCTTCTTATACTGTTTTGTTCTTGATCCTGGTATTTTACAACCACACCAATCAACAAAGAACCACTATATTACATATTGCACAGTAGTAACCCTGGAATCTTTTATACATTCTTCCTGTGCAACAAAAGATAAAAACATACCATTTGTTGGTTTCTCCAGTCAACATTCTACATGGGAGAATGGAAGCAAGAAACAAGCAAATTCCATCTGCAAAATTGTATTATGGGGCATGTTTACAGCATTAATTTTTGCATTATGCTTTTCCACATGTACAACCACCTAAACAGCTGATATAGAAAACATACTATCAGCCACAGGCTATCATTGACAAGCTGGCACAAAAGCAGAACTAACCAAGTATGATCAGTCTTTCTAGACCAGCTGTTGTGTAATATCACACGATAACATGCTCAGAGTCTTACAGTGTTGCTCTTCTTTACACACTCAATAGACATGTCATTCAATTGGTGCCTAATTCAGTTTCCATGCGTCTTCACGTATGACATAGACACTGGGGATTGCAAACATAGTTCTAAAAGCAGACATAAAGATATTATCATACTTTAGTACTCCTTTTATCATTCCAATGCATTTTCATAAATTGTGCAAGGCTAGTGCCACCAAGGAAAGAGATTACTGTGTCTGCATATTTTCCTAATTGTTTTCCAACAGCGTGCCATTTTCATTCTGATGGAAACTATTAGATACCTGTTTAATTTGCTTGAAAGCACCAGCTAAAAGCAGGTGGAATCCATAGGTGTCCCTTGTAACAAACCCTAGATGTGTAGCATTTAGGTAGCATTGAAAATACTTTGAAATATTAAGTGTGAAAAGAGCATTTTAACCTATTGTCGCTAGTGTTTTTTTACACTTTATAGTACAATGATGAACATTGCATAGTGGGGATCAAATGCATGAATGTGCACAAGTTGCCAGTTTCCTCCAAGCGGTTTGCACTTTGGGGAAGATAAATCCCAGTTTCCTTCAGTCCATCAATGACAGAAGATGCAATTATACAAGCGGTCCATTCTTAGATGATAGCATTTTTCATGCTTGGGATTAGCATTGGAAATGTATAAGAACCAGTGCAATTTAATGAATTGTGTTTTTCGCCTCAGAGGATTTTTGGATAGTGTTGGTTTACTCATTGAAAACTATGTGCTATCTGCGATGAATCCTGTGGAGTGATCACTAATCCCCAGCCTGAGATCTCCTCCCATGTGGCCAGGGGAAGGCAGCCGCTACCTAATCATTACCCTGGGGAGTGGTATTATGAGGGAGGATCAAATGGGAAGAGATGCCTTGTGGGGAGATGTGGAGACTCCATCAGGAGCCAGTGCTTAATTTGTGGGGGTGGTTGCCGGTGCCCAACACCGGCTCTTTTTTTTCGGCACCGGAACTCATGCGGGGCCAGTGCATGTGCCATTGCTTTGTTTGTTCTTCCACTTCGCTTTGCTTCGATTATAAATCATTGGGATTTGTCATTCTGATCTCGATATCTCTCGCGCTTGCAGGTTGCAGGCCATGGCTGGTTGGGCCTGGGAGGGCCCAGCAATAGCAATGAACAACAAACTGTTACAAACGGCCAATGAAAACTACCATTCTGTTGTTACTATGCAGTATTTGATACATTCTTTATAGTAACACAGAATGTGCAGTTTTCATGGGCTGTTCTTCTGAGCCAGTTAAATTACATGGTGATGTGTTGTTGTTGCCACAGGAGGCAGCGCAGCACCACCTCATTTCACGAGTTCCTGTGAAGTGAAGGTGTCGAGGCGTGGTGTCGTCGGTCCTGACTTGTGACAGAGAGAGCATGCCCTGCTGCACTGCGTGGTGCGGCCTAGTTGCTTCCTGGGCTCCCTGCTGCCTGCTTTTTCATTTGTGCAGGTGCCAGTGTGCGCACCTGCCCCCTCCACCCTGAGGCCCCGATAGGAGACCAAGTCCCAGCCGGTAAAGCAGGTAAGTCACTTGTTGTTGCGTGCGGTGCAGCCTGAGCCTGTCACAGTCAAGTGATCAGGCAAGGAAGGCCCAGGTTGGGCCTGGGCTGTGGCACAGTCCCCTGGTTGTGTCCTGACTGCCGAGGAGTCAGGACCCCACCAGGGGCCCGTCCGCGCCCGGGCTTCTGTCTGTGTGACCTGTGTGCAGTGTGCTACTGACTGCAGTCAGTGCCAGGCTCAGGCCAATTTCTGTGACCAAGGGCTGTCGGCTGCCGCAAACTGAGTCGGATGACTATGCCGCGGGCGGCCGGGCCGGTGGATTGTGCCCAAAAGTATGTTTTTTACTTTTTTCTTTGAAAACCTGACCTTCCGTGGGGCCAGTGGCCGGGGCCCCGCACCGCGGAAGGTAGGTTTTAAAAGAAATAACTTATTTTGAGTGGCGGCTGTAGCCCATCACTTCGAACGTGATGGGCCCCATCTGCCCAAATATACGTTTTTTAAAAATAAAATCTTACCTTCCGTGGGCCGCTGCACCACGCACCCATTTTTGTCATCATCAGGCTCAGCATGGCTGTGGCAGAGGTGGCCCCACAGAAGGTAGCCTAAGTGATTGAGGCAAGGCAGGGCAAAGCCCAGGACCGGGCGGGGCACGGGCGGCAGCGTGGTCCCACTAGTGTCTGTCACAAAAGTAATGAAATGCGTTTGCAACTTTGGCCACTTTTTCATTGGTGCCGAGCCCGACTCGAGACAATTGTATGCCCCAGTCCGACCCTGGATAGCATTCATCCAAGCAAAACTTGAACTGTGAATTTTTGCCTGGGTGTTTCCTTTCTTCCTTTTAATGTTATCAGCCTCATTAGTTCACAAACGAGCTTCAGCAAGGGGACCCGGAACGGTGCACGTATTGGGCCGAATCCGAACCGGGTGCACTTCGCGAGAAAAGCCCATGCAAAGGCAAACTTCTGAAATGCCATTTCAGGCTTAAAGATACACACATGGAAACCAGAGGGGGATAAACATGGTGCAGGTGCCCAATAATCTGTCATCTTTAATAAAATCACTAGTTGAGTATTCGTGTATAATTCTCAACCGTCTTTTGCTGTCATTTTTTTACATAATTCCAGTGCATGTTTTCTATCCTGATGTGTGGTTTATACACCAGATGCGGCTTCTTAACCTGGGTACAATACACTCCGAGCATGTGCTCCAAATGAGAGCACATGCAATCCTCAGATAGGAATCCTCAGATAGGGAGGTGGGTGTCTGTTACACCCCGCAGTTTAGTTAAGTATGTCAAGAACATGTCAGTGGGAAGGAGATATCCGAATATGCATTCTCCTCTGGCTCCTGAATATTGGGTGACAAAACATATTTAGTTTTTTAATATGTGTTAAGGTGGAAAGAGGCCCTAAAGCAGAAGTAGCACAGGCCGTTGATTTCACAACAATGTCTTGCAGAAATGACTTTTTCCAAGTTGTACAACACCATGCTCATGCTTGAAGGAAGGTTGAAGGGGGATGCATTTATGAGATGTGATGACTGATAAGAGCTTGAGAGTAAATTGATTACACAAAACACCTGGATGAGGTAACTGAAGAACGGGCTGAGGGGAGGGTGCTCTTCCTGGAGGTAACCGATTAACAATACTTGGTGTACTTTAACAGACTGTCAGATGGGGCAGAAAGGGTAGAGACAAATACAGTTCAACAGTGACTGAAACAGAATGCTTTTTTATTTATTTGCATTTTTAAAGCACTCACACAGCCCGGGGTCATCGAGGCACAGTTACAGGAGGAGCATGTCTTAGTTGCGTATTTACTACTAGTCTGTGCCAGCAGTTGCTGCAGCGTCAAACATGTGACATGGAGCAGCAGCAGTGTGATGGGCTGGTGGAAACATCAAGTCAAATGTGCTGACAGTTGTCAAACTATCAATCAGATGCATGCACCATTTGAACCTAATGAACACTTGCAATTCAGGAGAGGAGAAGAAAGCTGCAGAGTAGGCAAAGCAGGGAGCAGGACCAGCAGCAGAAGCAGACTCATACCGGTGAGCCGTGCTGGCAGAGCCAGGCACGCACGGGCAGCCACCTGGGAGTACACTTTACCAGCGAGACAGGAACCCTGTGAGAGTGTATCGGACACCTAGGATGCACTGCTGGGAAGCAGAAAGCAGTTGCAAGTCTGTTGGAGACGCGGCACTGTGGCACTGTGGCGCTTCATCAGTTCCATCGGCAAGGGACAGCAAAGCCAACACAGGTACAGAATGAGAGTCTGATGAGCAGGGGAAGCCTTCCTAAGGATAGAACCTTGCTGCATCCACATGCCATGATCTGGAAACACCAACAAACACTGGTGAGTCAGCCCAAAGGAGTTTGCAACCCCGGACATGCTGGCCGAGATCTAAGCAATTAATAATTCTTTTTGAATAATGACCAAGTAAAGTTGAAGGGCAAAATGTGTGCACGTTTCCTTATATGAGATGTCAATTTGTTGAAAATTAGAACAAGCATTGTCACCAGCAAAAAAATACTAGTGTGATGTTGATATGAGGACGTTGGAATAAGTAGTATCTGAAGTCAGTGAGGTATGAACAGTAAAAGAGTACTGTTTTATGCTTGGAAAGAAAGTGAAAATGTCCTGGTGAAAGAAACACATCAGGCAGTGAGACCTTTTGGAGAAAGATGTCTGGCAGGAGAGTATAACAGTTAATCTGCAAGATGCAGAAGGGAGATTCCTGGCAGTGGAGTAAACCAGGCAATCCATAAAGCATATTAAAGGAAGAAACATATAAAAGATACCTGGCAGTACACCGGGGGATCTAAAGAATATATGAAGAATTCCTGGCAGGGGAGTATACCAGGAAACCACCTTTGTCACAGTTTTGTAAAAGAGACAATTGTTAACTGTGAATCAGTTTTGTAAAATGAACATTTGCCCATCAAGATAATTATTTTGCCATTCTCCAAATAGGGTTGTATGAAAATACATTTCTACTACTTCTAAGGAATCATTCTTTAAAAAAGACACATTTGGCCATCTGAAGAAAGTGTTCTATGAAAGAGACATTTTAACTACTCTTAAATATTCCGGCTTTGAAAGGAACACTGAAATGATCCATGTGAAGGGAACCCTTTCCTGGATTCAATGATTACTTGTTGAACTTTCATATTTGGTTTTCTATACACTTTTTGCTAAGCCCACATTTACCTTACGCCTTTAATTGTTTATTTAACTTTGAGGGACAGATATGTTTTGGACACAAGGACTGTTTGCATAATTATGATGACCAGAAAAAGTTCTTTAGTTTTAGTTCCCTAGGTTGGGAAATTCTCTTTAGGATAGGGAAAGAAAGGCCTTTATCCAGCCCCTTTAAGTTAATAAAGATGTCTAACGTTGAAAACATTACAACTTTGTGTCCGCTTCTCATTTCTGACCCCTCACATATCACAGGCCAAAATATGGTTGATTCATTTTTCTGGTCTGGATTAGCTCCTTCTACGCTGATTAAATCCTTGACTCCTTTGTCTAGTTTACTTACATGTTTTGCAACACTCCAGACAGTGGGAAAACAATGTGGACCCGAATCATATTGTGATCCTGTATCAATGTTTGGTAACAATGTCTCCTGGTCGAACTCCAAGGGCAGTCAATCTGCATTACCTTTTCTACCCTATTGTGTAATGCATAGCTATCTACAAGGAGTGAGAAGGAGAGTGGGGGAGCATGCGCTTTGTCACAGCATCATCCATTCACATGGAGTTCAGCTATGTTGGACTGATGTTCATCTGACAAATTAGCCAGAACATGCCATGATGAGGCATCTATCAGACCATCCATTCCTTCACAAATATAGCAAAAACACAGGGATGGAGTGTTGATGGTGGGGGGGTAGTAGTACTTGGAACAAGTCTCACTGGTGTTTCTTTCCACTGGTGCAGTAAGCACAGAAGATAGAGTTACTTGGGCAGGCTAACATTGTGGGGGAATGAGTAACCTCTGTCTGGGACCGGCAGTGAGTGGGTATTCCCTTCAGTGAGAAAAGTACAAACACTCTCCCATTGCTCTTTGTGGCAAGGGTGGATGCTGTTGTGGAGTCACTGAAATCTGACATGCATGCATTAGCACTTGTTTCATATGTTCATTCAATTCTGGGGTTGCCAAGTATCAACCCTTGTTTGGTATTCTCTGCTTTGCAGTAGCTTGGCATAAATTGCAATCACTGTGCCTCTTCTCCAGTGTAGTCTTTGTCTACAGCAAGCTAAAGTAGACCAAGACCAAGATTGATGGAGACATGGATACTTTCTGGGTACAGGATGTTCCTTCCCCCCTAAAGCTGCACAAGAGACACCTCTGTTGGACATGTCCCCTCAGAAAGAAGAGGAAAATGCACAGAAGCCCCTGTCTCTTTTGCTGGAGGTCCACGTTTGTCTCCTTCTCATGTTGTTTTCCCCTTCTCATGCAGAACAACCACTTGCATTCTTTCCTCCTCCATCTACAGGAAGCCCCATTCCTCTTGAAAGCATTTGTGCATCTATAATGTCCTCTTGTATTGAGTCAACTATTGATGCTTGGTCAAACACACACACCACACCAGTTCCTTTCACACTTTTCCACAAGGGAAAATTGCTTATCCTCCTCAAAAGCCCAGCCTTTTCTACCAAATCCTTAGCCTTCGGCCCACTGTGAATCGGGACTTGGAAGCAGCAGCGACATTGCTAACCGTGCCGGTGCTTCCATGACAACTCTGCTTGAAGGGACAAGTGTGCCCGGCAGGGTCAGGCCTTCCTGGGCACCACGTCCCATGTAGGCAGACTTGTAGTGTGGTGGCCCGGAGACAAGGGTGCCAGTAAGCTTGCCGGCAACCTTGTTTCCGGACCACCACACTCGTGATGAAGCCCACAGTGTTGAGTTATGGTATGCATATGAGTTTCTGCAGTCAACCATTAGCCCTATGGTATGGATATAAGCGTATGACAAAGATATGAATAATATAATATTACACGGCCTGCGGTAGCGGGCGTGTAGCATGGTTAAGTTGCTAAACCCATAGGAAAACCACTTTTTCAGCGGCTTTTAACTTCACACCCCCTGGAAGAATCCTGACCAAACTTTGCAAAAAACGGATATGGGCCGCTCCGAATTTTCTCTGCAAGTTTGGTGAGGTTTTGTACAGAGGGGTCAATGTTATAGGGGGGACCCACATTTTCTTTTTCCATAGACTCAATGGGTAAAAAATTTGCACAATGCTACAGGCTGAACGGCTGGATGGATTTGCACCAACATTGCGACAGGAACGGGGGCTTGGGTTAGAAAGTGTGCTTTTGTATTTTTGGTGGAAATCCGACCAGTACTTTTGTTTCAAAGAACTGAAATGTATGTCTCAAAAAATTATTTATATCTGGCTTTGCTCCGCTGACCCATTTCCTTGTTTGCTCTGCAGACAGCAGGCTCTTTGGCTTGGCGTATGCCGTGCTGTCGCCAAACTTTGGACCCGGCCGGTGGTTGGCTGAAGGGAAGCGTGTTGTGCGTCAAAGTTTTTGAGAAACGCCACATGATGTATCGGAGGATAGTGCCGCACCGCAAGGGGTTGCAAAACATGGTTTGCAGGGATCGGGATGGTGAAAGAGGGGATGAACTGTTTGGGGGAGTGAAAAGTGGAAAATTTGATGTGTTTGTTTGGGTCGGAGAACAAAGTGGTGTGCGAGTGGTGTATGTGAGCGATTCAGCAATTTTGGCGCGCCGGAAGGTGTTGCAAAACATGGTGTGCAGTATTGGGTTGGTGATAGAGGGCATGACAAGGTTGTGGGAGTGAAAAGCTGCTATTAGGATACATTTGTTTAGGTTAAAGAAGACAGTGGTGTGCAAGGGGTGTAGGCGAGCAATGCAGCAATTTCCAGATAGCTCCTCAGGTGGCAACCTTCTGTGGCGACTGTATGGACGCTCCATTGGGAACAGAGACTGCATTGCAGATGATGCGAACAAATGGCCAATGTATCATGCTCTTGCCTAGGGGTGTCGGTGCTTATGTTGTGTTTGTGGGTTTCCATTGTGTTGTAGCAGAGGGTAGGGGTTTCAGTGGCAGCGGTACGATTTGGCAAGTACAGTACGTGGCCAAATGTTGCCATGCATGCCTCCATTGCCGTGTAGTGGTTGTGTCAAGGCTTAGCCTTTTGGGTGCATCGGTGGAGGTCATAGGCCTCCACATGTACCCAAGAGGCTAGGGCTCAGGCACAGCATTGCTTCAGGGAGGGTAGTAAGACATCGCCACATGGAAGGAATTTTTACCATCACAGTTTGGCGAGATGCACCATTCAAGCAGCTACACACATGAACTTCATTGGCAGGTAGCTGCTCATGCCACTATCATTGTTTGGTGAGTGCAGGCCGACTCCAATGGGGATGCACAGTGCTTTGGAGAGACTATGAGGATGTTTGCAGTCAGTGTACTATGTTGTGTTGTGCCTGCAAACCTCCTACTGCCTTGTGTGCATGGCTAGGGCCCTTGGAGGTAACATTCTGAGCACTGGTTGGAAGTAGGTTTGAGAATGTTGCCTTGTTTGGGTTCATTAATATGCCCATACGTACCTGTAGACAGGAAAGGCACATGGCCACATGTTACCATGCATGCCTCTATTGCCTTGTAGTGGGTGTGCGCAAGGAATAGGCACTTGGGTGCATGGATGGAGGCCATAGGTCTCTGCATGCACGCAAGAGGCTAGGCCTTGGGCACAACCCCTGCAATGCATTGCAGACATGTATGGGAGCACAGTGCTATAGGTATGTGCCTTGCACACACATGTATGAAGGGTCAGTTAGTTTTGCCTTAACTCATTTGGATAAATTAATATGGCCATGCATTCTTACATCCCACACACTTTTACATATGGAAGTGTCTACATTTGCAGATTCATTGTGGAGGACATGGTAGACTTCCTATAGCAGCAGTGATGCAACATGCCCGTATTTCCCTTTGGAATGATGTGGCCGTCAACAGAACCTTGGTTCAAGGAGTGTAGTATGCCATTAGGACATGAAAGGAATTTTTTACATTCACTGTTTTGCGATATGCACCATTCACTCAGCTACTCCCATATATTTCATTGGCGGTTCCTGCACAGGCAACTATCATTCTTTGGTGAGTGCAGGCAGTCAGTCCACTATCATTCTTTGGTGAGTGCAGGCAGACTCCACTGTGGATGAGCAGCGCTTTGCAGTCACTATGAGGATATTTGCAGTTGGTGTACTATATTGTGTTGTGCCTGCAATGCCCCTACTGCCTTGTGTGCATGGCTGGGGCCCTTCGAGGTGACAGTCTGGCCACTGGTTGAAAGTAGGTTTGAGAATGTTGCCTTGTTTCGGTTTGTTACTATACCCATACGTACCTGTAGTCAGGAAAGCTATGTGGCCACATGTTCCCAAGCATGCCTCTATTGTGTTGCAGTGGGTGTGCCCGAAGACTAGGCACTTGGGTGCATGTACTAAGAGGCTAGGCCTTGGGCACAACCCCGCAACACAATGCGGCCATGTATGGGAGCACAGTGCTATAGGTATGTGCATTGCACACTTATGTATAAAGAGTGCATTACTTTTGCCTTAAGACATTTATATACGTTACTATAACCATACATGTGTACATCCTACACACTTTTAAATATGTCTGAGCCACCCTTCATAGAATCATTGTGGAGGACATGTTATACTTCCTACAGCAGCAGTGGTGAGACATGCACATATTTAATTTTGGAATGGTGCGGCCGTCAATATATCCTTTCTTCAGGGAGTGTAGTAAGACATTCGGAGATGTCTTGTTTACAGTCACACTTTTGACATATGGGCCATTATGCAGCTTCTCACACATAAATCATTGTCGGGTACCTGCACAGGCGACTACCTTCAGAGCCCATTGGGGATGGGGAGAATATAGCAGATGATATTGGGATATTTCCATTCGGTGTACTGTGTTGTGATGAGAGTGGGAAGCCCCTACTGCATTGGGTGCATGGCTAGGGCCTTTGGAACTAACAGTCTGGCCACAGGTTGGAAGTAGGTTTCAGATTGTTGCCTTCTTTGGGTTTGTTCCCATACTAATATGTAACTCTAGCAAACACTCTTGCAAGTATGTATCTCTCCTGTGGGTTACCATCATTACAGAATGGGTGTGGAGGACATTCTGCAGTTAGTACACCACCAGAGGTGGTGTGCAGTGCCTGCACTTGCACATGGTGGACGTCATTGGCATTGTTGCCGTTCACGAACTGACACGCCACCATTTCTGTTTGGTATGGTGGGCCCCTGATAATGCTCTGTGCTTTGCGAGTGAAGACATTGCAACATGACACGCATAACTAGGCAGCACACATTTTAAGTATGAATAATGTAAAGACCGGCTCACATATATTTGCACTGAATAAAACCATCTACGCCAATAAGTCCTGCTACATACAGGATGGCAGGCCGTCCGATTGTTAGCTTTCTTTTGCATACTTTTTGAGATGGCCCACTAACGTGGTTGTTGTTCCTATTGCATGCAATTTGTATGTGTGCAGCGCTTCCATTACCTATACGTGTGTGCACGATACACCATCGCAACTGGCACTGGCATAGCTGTCTTCAGTTCTGTAGATTGGTTGCCGGTAGGGTGCACTCCATGTATTTTTGTCATGTGCGTGCCAAGCCTAGCACACTCTTTCATGTGAGTACCACGCCCCGGAAAGAAACAACATTAACAAAAGCAAAAGCACACATGCGCACACAGAGCATACGGTTCCAGAACATTCCCATACTGTACGACCAACACTGTGAATTGATGCTTTATTTCGCTACAGAATGATCACGAGAATGTGTAAGGTGGCTGTTATCACTGCTCTTTTATTTTGCAAACAAAATCCAGTGTGCAATGCCGTCTGGCACTTCTGTTCTTTTGTTTGTGTCTAGCAAAGTGGAAAAAGGAATAATGTACGGGCCTTGGCGGCCCGTGAGGAAGAAGGCATTTTATTTGCAAGATGAAGAAGGTACCAGTTGTTGCCTCTGTGATGCCTTATATCCAAAACATGTGCAGGTTGGTTCGTATGGCCGGAACCGCAAATGGAAAAACAGGGCCATATATCGGTCGGCCAAGATAACGACGACGGAAAACACATTGCTTATGGTAATCTTGATATGCTTGGTCCACCACCCGTCTGTTGGAAAGTTGAAGGTGTGGCATGCCCAATAAGGTGCCAGATATCTAAGAACAAACAGGAATAAGAATAGATGTAAGTAGGCGTTAATACTGTCAGCATATAGGATAAGAGTTTGCAAGAAGGATGTTGTCATAAGTGACTGCCTCAATGAACATGTAGTGAGTGTTAATGAGTAGCATCATTGTTAGACAGAATTATATGCAGTACCCTTTGGGAACACCACACACAATTAAGACTATACGTGACAGTACAAATCCACCTTTGGTACAAGCCCGTACTACACAGTAAAGTGGTAGCAATGGCTGAGCAGCCAGACTTATCTCAAGAGTAAGTGAGCAGTATCAATAGTTACACACAGGACAGCAATTACTATAATTCAAACAAACACTGACTCAAGGTTTCTGAGTAAAAGAATATACATTTATTTACACATCAGTTGTATAACATTTCACTAAAGTAAAGCAGTTGAAAAGTCACATTCTTAATACACTAGACCACACCCAATAGATTCTGGACAAGTTAGGCTCAAAATGAAGTGTGAGCAAAATGGCACTCCAGAAATTTAAAAGGGAGGGAAAGACAAGGTTAGGCAGAAATTGAGTAACACCAACAATAAGTAAGCAGGGCAATCTTGAAAAAGGAACGACAGTGAGGAAGTCAGATTCAAACAGGGCCTGGCCCAAAGTCAATGGGTCAGAGCCTTTGCTCAAGATTACGCAGTTCAGGGTCGCTCGCAGTAAAGCCGTTGCCAAGAGTTCCGGACGAAGTTGGTCGGCAGAAAAGTTATTTTAAAGAATGGAGAAGGACAAGCCCTCGGATTGGCAAAAGGTTTCACGCACTGTCTCCGTGGCTGGACGAAACGAACAACCGGATTTGAACAGTACCTTAAATGGAGAAGAAGGCTGTAGCTGAGGTGGGCGTTCCTGGCAGGACCTGCAGGCTCACGGTTCCTGAAGCAACTGTCGGACTGACATGAAGTAGGAAGACTGGAGGGCCCTGCACTGCCCAGGGAAGAAACCAGCAGCAGAGCAAAGCAACAAATAAAAGGTGTGCTCCTTAAAACCCAAGCAGGGTCTGTTCCTCCTGGCTATCCGGTTCACTGTAGCTCTGTAGAGCAAATTTGACCAGAGAAGGGAGCCTTGCTTGTAGTTTAGGTGAACTGGTTGGTCCCGGATTCGGACCTACAGCAGGGCTTCATCGGGCGGTTGAGTCATTGTAGGGGTTCTCTTCTGTCAGCTCCTCTTCAGTTCTCTCGTTCCAGTGGCGACACTGCCTTTCCAGCCCCAGAGACCTGCTTTTTATTCAGTTTTCCCCCATTCACACAGCCTGGCTGTCAATCACCCAGCAGGGTGGCTGTCCCGCCGGGACAGTCACCACAGCCAATCAGATCAGAGTGCGACATGGGTTTCCCAGGGGCGCCTCAAAGGGGAGGCCAAGGGGGGCCACGACCACCCTCATAACAGCACTGGCCCCCCGACCAGCCTATTAATTTATGTATGTTTGTTTTGGTGTGCCACCCCAAGACTTCAAGTGTGGCCACCCCTATGAAAAATGTCTGGGGGCGCCAATGGGGTCTCCATGGAAAGGTCGGCGAACAAAGTAACCAAACCTAGATTGCTGTGCAGAGTAAAACACGAGAAACACCTTTACAAAAAGAAATGGTGAATAAACCCAGCCAGAACTGTATAAAAACGTATATGGTCTAGCCGGTTTAAGTTCGAGGCTTCCAAGATAGCCTAACGCAATACCAGGGTTATTTAAGATAACCATGGTAGGAAAAATAGCGTAGTTACCACTACCACCAGCCAAGTCTTAATGAAAAGGGAGCAAAACAATGCTCCAAGAGAAACAGACAAAAAGGGATAAGTATTAACCCTTTCCAGAACTCTATTTAAGATAGTTTGTACTGGGTCTGTGAGTTCTAAAAGAGACTAATAAAGTCAATGGCAACTTTACATGTTTCTGGGAGACAGTGGTCAATCCCAGAAAAATTGAGTCGGAGTTGGGAAGTCTAAAAGACAACCATGTGTTACTACACTGAGGGTGCTGTGTAACACACAGTAACACGATGATGCCTATGGAGTAGGTGGGCTCCACAGTCTATGAACACAAGAAAATGTTAAACACACACAGCAAAACTCCTGTAAGAGTGGGAAAAAAGACTGACACTATTACCAGGTGAAAAAAATAAATCCTAGAAATCCAGAAAAGCTGCTTAGGGACTCAGTAGGTAAGGGAAATTATCCATTCTGGAGACTTCTCCCTAACAGTCATATGTGAATCCACTGCTTTGCTCTCTGTTCTGTACATGGTACTGTCCTTGTACGGTGCCACACAAGTGAAATGTCTTTCAAACGTTCCCACCAGACACTCCTTGCATGTGTTTCATGTTAATAAAAAATGACAGTTCTAGCAAGTGTTGTTAGACCCAAGCCACAATGTCTCTGTGTGTCCATAGGAAAAAAGTAAAAAAAAAACACCCTGATGGGTGACCCTTGGGATTGCATGAGAATGCAGGAGCTGTTTTTCTGAAAATTGCAACATTGAAATATGACCTGTTTACGTTTGTGTGTCATCTGACCGCTGCGTGCAACTCTGGCCGTTATTACTTTGACTACATTGAGGGTGGGTAGAACTGGTGATTGTGAGTAAGGGCAGAGTGAAGGCAAAACAGGGAATGTAGCATTGCACGAGTGAGCATAAGGAGTGGTGTTCCACAGCACGAAATCCATTCCCTTTTCATCTTGCCTTTTGTGTCTGCATTTCCAAAGGCCGGGAAGAATGGTAGGAAAACAAACTGCACTTATAGTCGCAATGCACAGGGTATGGTGGGGAAATGGCACTTTAGCGGCACGTGAATGCTGCTGTCACAAAGGTTTGTACAATGCACACAGAGAAAGTGTGCGGTATAGTAAGTTCATAATTATGCATACAGAACTGCAGCCACATACATTTTAACACTAATACACTTGTAATGTAAATCTGTACTTACATAATTTCAGCAATTTCCATGCTCGTATTGAGTGCACCACAAATTGCAGTGTATGGCATATTCAATCGTTGCAGACAGCCTCTGGATCACATGGGCAGAGCAGCTGCAGTGTAAGTTATCTTTTTTTGTATTTTTTTTACAATCACATACATTTTCTGCCCTTGGCGCTAATCATGCTTCCAACTCAAGGCTGTTTTACAATGAGCATTTGTCCTGTTGAATGATAGGTATGTTAGGTTTCGGTTTCCAGAGATGATGCTGGGGGGGAAAAAAGGAATCAGGCGGCAATGTGTTTCCATTGTACCATGCATTTTCGAATTTTGGTAGTGTTATGATGGTCAAGGTAGTACGAAGTATAAGCAGAAATGTTGCTGCCGTTCACGTGCTGCACTGCATGCACAGATGGCAAAATACAGAAAATGTGTATTTTATGTACCTAAGAAACAATTATATGTGCAGTGTGTTACGAGGCAACAGTGAATGAAGGCAGACTGTGTTTGCCCTGGCTCAGTGTACAAGGGTGGCTGGGCTATCGTACGCAGTTTGCTGTCTTGCAGCTTGAGCATGTTTGGGACAGTAGTTAGTTATGGGCAGGAACCACAATATTGAGTGCATGGCTGGAGCCTGTACAATGTACTGGGTGTAGTGCAGCGTGTAGGGTGTAGGCAGAAGCTGTGCAGTGTTTTGTAGGTGTACATTGCAAATTGTGGCATTGGTATGTGCATTGCAGAAGTAAGTGCAGAAGTAAGTGTACACATTGCACTGTGCACATTGTACAGATGTATGATAGCACAAACTTCATATTTACTGCTTGGATGGGGGAGGACCTGTGTTGTTGTTTGTGCATGGAATGTGAAATGTTGTAGTACTCTTTGCTGCATTGTCTGTCGGGAACGAGACCAGAATGTTAGAGCAGGTATTTTGTTACTTTGTAGTCGACAACTTTGCATATATTTGTACAGTTTGTGGACCCTTAAAACTAGTACCTCATAGGTACTATACTTTGACCCAGTGTACTGTGCAATGTGTGCAGCACCTGTGTTTCGTTGCATAATCATTGGGTCTGTGGGGGCAAACAAATCCATGCTTCATTAAAAAGCCTTGCTAATATCGTTGCTGCTATGGTGCACATTTATGCACAGTAACGTTTACAGTGGTAACAGCAATTATTAAGGTGTGCTTTTGAAGTAGGAGGAAATGTAATGGTTTATGATTTCTGGCATATACATGTGCGTAGGATGGGTGGCGTTGTATAGCAGATGGTGTTTTGTAAATGTTTACCAGCTTCCTTTTTGCAGCACTGTTTCTTTCTGCATTTGGTTGCTGCTGGTATTGTTGTCACATTTCCAGGGCAGCTACAAGCCAGATGGGTCAGGGCCAGGAGGATCTCCCCCCATGACAGTGTATGGAGCCGATGGGTTTGTGGGATGGCTGGATGCCACAGTTGTATATGGAACAAGGCGGCAACCCATCCCAACATGGCTGCCAAAGAGGAACCCACTGTGGAACTCACGATGGCACCGCATAGATACATGGAGAGAAAGCAATAGAAAACAATATTACCTACATACACATATCTTTAGGTTATCCAAACCCCCTGAACACCATTTTCCAGAGGAACCAAGTTCATACAGGTCCCTCCCAGCCTCACGTTCCTCTGGAGGTTAAGCCACCAGCAGATCCCAGGGGGAAGAGAGTGGGTGGGGTGTTCTTGAGTGCAAGCCATGCCTGTGTGTCATGGAGTAGACCAGTTGGCAGCCCTTTTGAGGGACTTGCGAACAGAGGTGCTCGCAGCCCTGTTCAGAAACACACTCAGTGCAAAGGGAAGCAGTACTTAATAGAGAAATCACCAATGACTTGGCCAAACGCCTATTTGTAGCGGAGTCAGGCCATGTGCCACTACTTCATATGGGACCATAGCTGGGGCACCCCATATCCATGTAACCACCCCACCTACCATTCCCCTGGCCCCTCCTGAACGATTTCTAGGGGACCCACAAAGGTGTGCTATTTTCATGAACCAGTCGAGCAAATGAAGGTGGCTTTAGTGTTGTCATATTTGGGTGGGCATGCTGCTATTTGGTCAGTGAATTTAGTGAATTGAGATGACCCCATCCTGCATATTTGGTGATTTCCAACGGCAGTTAGACAACATATTTGCTCGTTGAAGCCAGGGGCAAGCATTACATGGGGAGTTGTTGGCCTTATGCCAGGGACCACAGAAATTGCTAGTATACATCACTGCATTTAAGTGACTCATCAATCAAACCAATTGGCCCGAACAATAAAGAAGCACCATTTTCTATCAGGGTCTTTGTGGGGAACTTAAAGATGTGTTGGTGCAAGTGGTCAATACGGCGGAACGATTTTTAGAATACAACAATTTAGTAGTATAGCTAAATCACTGATTACAGGAGAGAAAGGCAGAGCGTGCCCCGTCGAAGAATAGGCCCTTATACATCCATACAAGTGAAATGCAAACCTGTGCTAAGGTGATTGCCCCGGAGGCCATGCAGTTGGGTAGTGTGAGGGGGCCACTATCCAAGGAGGAAAGAGAGAGATGTCGCCAGTACCAGTTGTGCTTACATTGTGCCAAAGCAGGCCACTTTCTGAAGGACTGTACTAAGAAACCAAGCCCTTGGAGCAGGTGAGGTGCTCCCAGTGAACCCCAAAAGGTCCTACTCCACCATCGGACAACTCCAAGACTCGACAAGAGTAAGAATCGGCTTGTCGAGGGAGCAGAACTGAACCATGGTCTCACACCTTCCAGTACCTTTCATCCTTATCAGACTAGAACAACCCCAAAAGATGTATTGGAAGCCTATATCGACTGCTGTACAATCAGTAATTACATAGAAATGAAAGTGGCGCAGAGAATCGGCATACCGGGGCACCAAAGGAAGAAGGTGGACAACATAGTCTTGGTAGATGGTTTACCATTGTCATCTGGGCCAGTAACGCCGTGCAAGAGGTTGAACTATTATGCAGAGATGGCCACCGAGAGCGTATAACCTTCAACCTGATTAATGCCCTACAATTCCAACTTATAGATGGCATGCCTTGGTTGGAGAACCACAATCCTTTTATTAACTGGAAAACGCATACAGTAATCTTTCCATCGGAGTGCCTTTGCACCTGTTACCCATTTGTACCGGTTGTGGCGAAGGAGCCAGCACCTACAACACACAAGTTGGGGGCTGTGATACAGCCCAATGGAGAGAAAAAACTACCTGCCATATACAAGGAATTTGAAGACGTGTTTCAAAAAGAACAAGCCAATACCCCTCCGCCTCAACGGCCATATGATTGCCAAATCGATTTGATACCAGGCTCGCAGGTTCCATGTAGCTGAATTTCTGCTCCTATGCAAAAAGAAAACCAGTACTTCCGACAGTACTTGGACCAGTTCTTGGCAAACAGATTTATTCGACCCTTCAAGTCCCTGGCTTCTTTTGCTATCTTTTTTCACACCAAAGAAGGAAGCGGACCTCAGAACTTGCATCAATTATAGGTACTCAGTAAGATAACCGTGAAGAATATGTACTCGCTACCTTTCATTCCCGTACTGTTGGACCAAGTTAAACAGGCGAAGATATACAGGGAAACTGCTTTTCACACAAAATTTTGGTTATTCGAAAATATACAGTCATGCTCTTTGGCCTGTGTAATGCACAGGCAGCCTTCCGGTTGTTTATAACAGACATTATTCGAGAACTCCTGGATGTTTGTGTCATGATGTATATCCATGATATATTGATCTAACACTGAAGAAGAACATATGGTTCACGTTAAATCTTTCCTAGCAAAACATTGCAAACACTGGGCCTCATAACGAGTATGGAGGTAGCCATGCCCTTAATAGGGGCATGGCTGCCTCCATATCGGGTTCCAGTACCGGGTTCTGTGAATGAGGAATTACCAGGTCATTCCGTCCTTGGAGGACCCGGTAATTCCTCTTGCACAAAACCATTTTCCATTCCCATTTGAGCCCCATAGGGCTCAATGGGAATAGGGATGGAGCTAATAACAGGCCTGTCAATAACGGACCCGTTATTAGCTCCTTGGTCCCCTCTCGGGACCTGGAAAGGATGTGTGGTTTTACCAGACGTCTGTTCTAGCTCCCGCTAGGGGACCTCATAATCAGGCATCCCGTAATAAACGGTGCTGGTCCCGTACCAGCACCCTTCATTACGAGAGAGCCTGCCTCGTAATGAGGGCCACTGTTTGTAAAAACAGGTGTTTTCAACCTCCAAAGTCCGCAAACAGTCTGGATGTTCAGGGACAGTCCTTTGATGTTCACGAACACTTCAGCTGTTCGGGGAAATCTGTGTCCATTGCTGCATTACAGTGTTTGTGAAAAGCAGTTCTTGGATGGTTTTTAACTTTGGCGCCACTCAATGAAACATCATGAAATTCTATTCTAGACCTGATTCAGAGGCCTCTTTTTACTATAAAATATAATACTGATTTTGATTGGTGCCAGGCACCGCCCGTTTCTGTTCTCCACATCTTTTGAACCCAAAGAATGTACTGCACGGTGCCTTCCTCATCTCCCCCTATTGTGCAGTGCATTATTGACTGTAAATCTCGGTTGTCTGGGAACGTTAGCAGAAGCACATCCCATACTCGTGCTCTAATCTTGTTGAACAATGCTCCATCATGGACATCATTACTCAATATTACTCTGGGTAACCTGCTTTAATCCACACCGTTTCTGCCTGATCCCCAACTGCGGCTACCAACAAACTCTTGATATCCACTATTGCTAACAGTACCCCTGTTGTATTTTATTCGAAAGCATAGATCCATTTCCCAGCCCCTGCCATGAGTTGGGGGAACGCCTTGAGGTTATTTTTGTCCATTTGTGCCCAAGGTACATAGTGTGGTTGCCCTGCACCTTTGTGTATAAGTGGCATTTGCATTTTCAGTTTCACTTTCCCACCCTTAACTGCACTTCACTTTTTCTGCGCTAACGCTATTATGCCAAACCTCTCTCTTAATGTTCTGTCCCATAGACTCTCTAGCCTCGGTGTGGCCTGGGGTGGCTTTTCAGCCCCTCCTTCTCTTTCTTCTTCCGTGTTGTCAAAATCACTACAATATTCCTTGTCCCCTCTTTGGGACTCTACATTCTCGTATGCTGTCTGTTTCCCCATCCCGCTCTACGTGGACAGTTCTTAACTTTGCACTGTCTAGTCTGAACAGGAAGTCAACTGACTTCCATTCATCCCAGGGTGGCTGTGGGGTTCCCCTGCGGGCAACATTGATATCTCTCCCACCCTAGTTGCTTCATATGCTGCCCGTAACATAGCTAATTCAGTGCGTGTTGATGCTAGTGCTACCTCTAGATCTCTTGCGCTTACCCCAGTGTGGGCAGTAACCTCCGGAGGTGAGACATATGGCTGGGGTGGGGCTGTGGTTGGTGTGACCACCATAGTGCCCGCTGACACATATGCCGTATTGGTATACCCGTTAGGCACTATTGTAGGCAGTACCCTTTGTGTGCACTACAACAATCATGACCTCCTGGCAATAGGAACCCAACCTTTGGTATAAGTCCGAACTATACAGGTTGGTAGTGTGTTGAGCAGCCAGGCTTATCTCAAGAGGGGTCCATGTGAGCTGTAGAGGAGTTACAAAGAGATTCACAGTGACAAGTATTCAAATGAACACTTACACACAAGGTTTCTTGAATAAACAATTATTAATTTATTTATCAGTCGTTAGAATAAGCCTTCTTCAGAAGGAAGCAATATAAAGGCAACAGACAAATACACTCCAAAACTACACACTCTGAGTTCTAAATCAGTAAAGACCCTTTTGGGATGGCCCACAGTCACAACCTACCCCTTCAGGTGACTTCAATAGCTAGGGAGCTGTGGACATTAATATCTTACTGTAACATTTAGAACATTCTTAGGAGTTGGTCAAAGGAAAATGCTATTAGAACAAACAAGAGATCACAAATATTCTTAAGCAGGCAAATACTTTCAGATTCCCTAAGCAAAGTCATTCAGCCGAAGTGAATGAGCAAAAGTTTATATGAGCTGAAACACTTCTGGTAGGTATGTAAAAAAGGTCTCTGCACGATATATGAGAAGTCTTTGAAGAAAAGAAGAATCAATGTAGGGCCACAAGATGTTTAGGCTTGTGAGTAGTAGAAGATGCAAGCAACTCTACAACACGAGGTAAGTTCTCTCGGACTTTACAGTACCTTTGTATTGAAGAAAAAGTGAAGCAGATGACTCCTGTTCCTGTGCAGCTCTGCAGATCTCGCTGTTCCTGGGCCTCAGTCGTGGGGACAAGAGGGAGGACTTCTGGGGACGCCTGCACTTCAATGGGATGGTCACCGATCGCAACCAGCAATCTTCAAACAAGTGGCACTTCTGTGTTTCAGCTCCTCGTGACTGCTGCAAAAAGCAACACAGCGGTTCCTGGCTGTAGAGATGGACTTTCCTTGCTTCTGGGGTCCCACAATCTGTTGAGGGGGTTCAGTCAGTCCTGCTTCCTGCGAGTCCGGAGGATCTTCCTGGAGCTCTTGGCCAACTTAAAAGCAATGCACACAATCTGGTGTTCCTCTCCCTGGCTATTCGGTTTCCAGCAGCTACTCTGTGGAAATTCCACCAGCTCCAAGAAGATGTCCAGGTGGCTTACTTTGGAGTTGACTGGTCCCACCAACTAAAGGGTAGAAGTTGTCCTTGCAGAGGCTTCTCTGTCGATACGAATATGGAGTTTCAGCACCGCAGCAGGGCTTCACCGGTCAAACTAACGGTCCAGGAGTTGCAGCAGGCGTCCTCTTCAAGTTCTTTTTTGGTTCCTTTGTCCAGTGGTCTACTCTGCCTTCCAAGCCAAAAGCCTCGCCTTTTATTCAGGTTTCTCCCATTCATTCCAGCCTAGCTGTCAGTCACCCAGCAGGGTGGCTGTCCTTGCCAGACAATCAGCTGGCCAATCACTACAGAGTGCATTTGGGTCTTCTAGGAGACTAAGCGCAGGGAGTTTGGGGCATCTCCCTCAAATCCTGCCCCCGCCAGACAACCTGGAGCCAGAGGTGGGCTTCACTCATGAATCCTGCCCAAGTCAAAGCGAACAAAGGGACCAAACCTGGTTTGGTGTGCAGAGTAAATCTAAAGAAGGACCTTTCCTCAAAGAAATGGTGAAAAAAGAAGACTGGGGCCATTTTGACAAAAATGGCACACGTGGGTGCTTACTGCAGATCCGCACGCAGCCCGCTGTAAATGCACACCACAGTAGTTAAAAGTAAACCACTGCCACCAGCCGTTCAGTCAGGAAAGGGTAACATAAAAATGTTACATGGGAAGCTAGACAAAGGGGATGCTAAGTAACCCCTCCAGCATCCTGTTGTGAGATAGTATGTACTGGGTCTAGAAAGTTACACATGTAAGTAAAGTCAATTTCACTTTACTGCTCTGGGAAACAGTAGTTTGTCCCAGAGAAGGTATTTAAACCTTTGGGGAATCTGGAAGACTTCCCTGTGCCACTGCACTGAAGGTGCTGTGTGACACAATGTAAATGATGATGCCTATGGAGTTTGTCAGGCTCCATAACCAAAAGACACAAAGTTCAAAAATCACATTTAAAATACATGAGAGAGTTGGGGGAAAAGGGTCTCACTCTCTCCAGGTTAAAACATCAAGTCATCAACATCCAGCAAAGTTGCTGGGGGTCTGTAAGGTGGAGGGAATTAGCACATTTCTGAGACTTCTCACTAACACCCTTCCACTGGGTGAGTTGCTAGCGGATATATCCCAGGTTTAGTCTCAACATTTTTGTCGCCCTCCCCTGCACCCTTTCTCCCTTTGGATCCTCTATTTCTTCAAAAATCTTCCAGAGTAGCAATACTTTTCTTCTATTTCATACCGGTTTCCCCTTATACTTTGCTGTCAGATAAGTGGCGTGTGTTCCAGAGCACATCTGTCAAAAAATCCTTGCTCTGGCCTGGAGCGGGGCATTCCCCCCCTCTAGTCTCGGTCACCCATTGATTGTGTTATTTCTTAATTTTTTCACAATATGAGGGCAAGGCCTCACACATATGGTCTAAGGGAGAGTCTGTCCCCATGGTCGTGTCTGGTGTGTGTCTTGTATTGAGGTTACACAAATGCTACTGCGCCACAGTCAAAACAGAAATTTGTCTAGAGCATGTAAAGCAAATACAGTTCAATCTTGTCTTTAGTACACGTCAATACTGTCAATAAATTCACAGAAAAATCATTAGTTCACTTGTCCTCCCGTTAGTCCCACTAGAAATTCTTCACACACTCCCTGCACACTCTCCTGTTGCTCTCACCAACGTCCCTCCTGGGCCTCCTCTGTACACTTTAAAATACACCAACCAAACAAACTAAAATAACAAGCTAAAACAACAACCACTACTTTTTTACAAGCTCTCTAATTATACAGAGCTCCTATATTTCTTCTCATTTTTTTCCTGCACTGGTCAAGACAGTGCACGTGACGCCACCCTCCCCCCTTAATCGGAGGGGGCTCCCTTATTCCGTTTCCTCTTTCCCAATATCCGTAAAAAGTAAAAATTAAAAATGACCAGAAAAAATCAACACAATCTGAGCACATTTTCAATTTCAGTCACTGTGTGTTCACACCATTCACACTGCTCCATACACCGAACCCTACATTGTTATCCCTTGCAGACTATACTCACATGTCCATGTTCTTCTGAAGACTCCGTTCACAGGGTTCCACAACCTGCCTGTACCTCTCCTTGGGGCCGCACCCTGCTCCAAAGTGCAGGCTGGATTCTGCAAAGATGGCTCTCACAGGGCCACTCAGTGTACGTATTTTGGGATAGGTCACTGTAGGTGGGCACAGCCCTTCCAGAGAGGCTGCCTGGGTGCCTCTCTAGGGAAATGAGCCCAGAGATAGCTTGCAATTATTGAAAGGTTTAATTGTACAGAATACAAAATATCAGCAAACGACTCTGTGGAACGAGTAATTTCGGGTTAATCATAAGAAAAGCAGGAGCTTAAAAGGCTGAGTGGCGTCATCACATATAGTACAACCTAGCACCACTGATTGGCAAGCCCATATACATAGGCCTGCTCCATAGAGGATGCCAGGCTACAATTGGTTTGTTGCTTTGCCATTGGTCAGGTGCCACGTGGGTCAGCTGGGCTCATCTTGTTGTCTGATGAAGGTTAGGTTGCTCATAAAATACAGTGTTTCATCTGAACTAGCACACTAAGCTTACTGCTACATCACTGTGGCATGCACCTAAGCAACTCAGGATTGGTGCTAGGGGGAAGGGATGATGACACACTGACCCACACATTCTGAGCTTCTTTGATACCACTCCTCTCACACCCAAGGTCTCCACCCTGGCTTTGATCTATAATTTATCCCTCCATGTACCTCATGTTACAAAGGATGTATTTTATGCTGGTGGGTGAAACAGTTGTGCATGCTTAGATCTTTTATGG
This sequence comes from Ambystoma mexicanum, assembly GCF_040938575.1. Classification (NCBI taxonomy): domain Eukaryota; kingdom Metazoa; phylum Chordata; class Amphibia; order Caudata; family Ambystomatidae; genus Ambystoma; species Ambystoma mexicanum. Next base: position 1,242,475,038 of record NC_090930.1, on the reverse strand, counting down.
TTGCTTGGTTTATGCTAGGACAGGGGGGTCGCTCGCTTATCCTGGAATGGAGGGGTTTGGGGGGCTGGTCAGTGGTGTGGTGCTGGCCTTTTTCTGGCAAGGTAGGGGTTAGCGGCCTTCTGGCAGCATAGCAGTGATGAATGGGCACTGTGCAGAGCCTGGTGTCTCACGCTTTTGCAGGGCACATTCCTCTGAAAGATACTAAATGTTTGCAACAGTGAAGGGACATGGGGGAAGTGGACTTCTGTGAGAACTGGCGGTGCAGATCCATTCTGCCTTAATTCTGTTGACCTAAACCTTAAAGGAGTTGCGGTGCCCTTTTGGGAAGCAGCTGGGCACTAACAATGCTAAATAACACAAAAAGCAACAACAGACACTGCATAGGAACTGGTATTCTTCACCTTCAACATTTGCTAATTTAGTGCGATACCTTTTTAGTCGGCTCACATGTATCTACTCCTTCTCCGAGCAGCATCATATTTGTGCAACCCAGGGTTTCTTGATAAAACTTATGGAGTCAATTGCTTTCAAGTTATGGACATTCATGCATGAGCAGAATATATCAAACCAATAACAGTAGCAAGAACAATGGCATTTGTTTAATTATTCATTAATTTGAATTTAGTATTTATACTGGTGAAATTTGAACCTCTGGTGTATGAACCCAATACCCATAGTAGTTACAGTTATTGTGAAAACCTCTCTTTGATAAATAATTATTTTATTGTACTTTTCATTTTTTCACTTAATTCTTTGGTGGAAGTAAACTTGGGACAGATTTTACTTGTGATACCAAGTCTTCCAATTTTAATCAAAAACATTTTTGTATTAATCTTTTCCTTTTGACCTGACTCAACCCAGGGATGTTTGCCCACTGATATTCTTTCACTCTTACTCCTCTTTCCCCCCAGCACTGGGTTTCTGTTTACCGGCACTATTGCCTTTTTTATGTCTGGCTCTTTATTATTCCTCTTAAACAATAGGAATGCGTAACCAAGGTTCCTTACCTCATTTAGCATATTTACTCTTTATGGCTTGCATATTAAAACTTCCATAATTTTTTATTTTTTATGTAATTGTTTTTTCTTTTTTATGCAAATTGTAGTGTGACAATATCAAATTAATTATGATTTATCAAAATGTTATGGCTGGTGTGGCATTTATTTTCTTGATTCATGCACAAATAAGATGCTGCTCGGGGAAGGAGTAGATACATGTGCCCCGACTAAAAAGGTATCACACTAAGTTAGCAAATGTTGAAGGTGAAGAATACCAGTTCTTATGCAGCATCTGTTGTTGCTTTTTGTGTTAATTAATGATGTTGAGCCTAGTGAAATCTTCCCATGGAGCTTGACTGGTGCAGCGTCATCCGCTGCTTACTAGTGTAGCCTAATCAACAAACCAATGGCACACCGGTATTCATGAACCCAACTACGCCCATGCCATTGCCATCACCTGTGTGTGCAAAATCACCCAATAGCATGATGAAATGTAATCATGTGGCTACGCATCCCTGTGCCCCACTCTCCAAACAATCATGTCACCCGCTACATCCTCCCTTCTTTGCCTCGTTGTCATCCGTGCCTTCGGACTGTCCAATCACACATGCAGATGAATTGACATGGCTACACCCACATTGTATGCCGATATCCACAATTACTACACTGTAAAATCAGCGAGGGCAGAAGTATGTAGCCGTGAGTAATAACCACACCCACAAAAAAGAAGTTTACATGTATCATTGCTTTCTGTTCTTTGCTAGTGAAAGGCTATCTGAGTAACTGCAAGCACCTTTGGCACTTTCACTTTTAAATTCCTTATCCTTTCTACCCACTTTTCCCCTAATCATATTTCCCTTTGTCCTGTGATTTGTTCAGTATGTGTATTTTTTTAACTTTTTCATTTTTTGCAGCATTTTCTTTTTTGTCTTGTCTTTTTTAAAGTTTTTCTTTTACCTTCCCGCACAGACATTCCAACATGTCTGAACATGAGAGCACGTATAGTGATGAACCATCAAGTGTGAGTTCATGTGATGAGGTGGATGATGAGTATAGAAAAGCACACAAACATAAAAGGAAAGTGCATGGGGCCCATTCATTGCATAGAAGGCAATCAACACCACCTGCAGAACCTCTATCCACCAGTGCATCAACACCTCCAACTGGAAATGAAGCCTTTACATTAGCAGTGGCATCCACTACACAGACTCCTCTGTTACCGATACCTGATCTTACCATGATGCAAGTCATGTGTAAAAAATGTTATGAATGGGTATTCAAGGAAGATGCCACACATTTAACGAATGGCAGAAGTTAATCGCACTACACCAGATTAAGTGGCAATCCCCTGCCCTTTTTTTCTTTTTCTTTTAATTTGCTTTGTTATATATTTCATCTGTATGTGTTCTCCTGTCCTATTCCACCCCTCTTTCCATCCCCCAAAACGGCTGTTTTAAGGGCCACCTTTTAAGTTATAAAAATAGATAAAAATGAACAGAAACTGCAAAAATATATTGCAATAAAAATTGTAATTTATTTTATGTAGTTTCAGTAATCGAACCCCTCAATTGTTTGTTTGTAGCTGCAGTTGCAATATAACAAGGGAAACAGTTTAGCCGCATATGAAAGCAACCCAGTCATTGTTAGTCTTAGCCGTGCACGCATTTATTAATTGAATAAATGCTGTTGCCGCAGTAATACAAAATAATAATTTAAAAAATATACAATACTATAGATATGTGCATTGCAAATATAAATGTATCAAATGTATTAAATAACTTATACATTTTCTCTTCTTTCTTCCATAATATCAACTCTGAAACTAAATCAAATGTAGTTCACAATAAAATAAAAACAGAATTATTTATCTTACCTATTGTATTCCTCATACACAACCACTAACAGGTTGTATTCATTAATAATTCTATAGATGAACATCTCTATTTAGTTATTTTAAATGTGTACCAATCATTATATTACACAGCCCATGGTTGTGGCTGTGTAGTTATGGTTTAAGTTGCTTATCCCATAGGAAAAGCATTTTTTGGGTGGCTTATAACTTCGCTCTCCATGGAAGAATCCTCACCAAACTTTGCAAAATCAGTATATGGCCCACTCTGAATTTCTTTGCAAATTTTAGTGAGGTTTGGTCCATGGGGTTATAGGGGGTTCCCAAAATATTTTTTTTTCCCATAGACATAATGTGAAAAAACTCATGTCTACAGTTCAAACCGCTTGACGGATATTCATCAAATTTGCGGCAGGAGCGGCGGCTTGGGCTCGAAAGCATGCTTTCATTAATTTGGGGTAAATCCGTCAAGTATTTTTTTTTTAAATGGCCAAAACGTAAGGCAAAAAAATTACTGATATCTATGTCCGCTCCAAGTACAAACTTCCCTGTTCGCTCCGCGGACAGGACACCGATTGGCTAATCGGGTTGTGTCATGTCCGTGGACACGCAACGTGTTCTCTGATTGGCTGGCATGAAGTGTGAGGTGCATCACATTGTTTCGATGCGCCCGCCATCTTGGATCCGCCGACAGCACGGCAGGGAACAGAGGCAAAATGCAATTTTGGTGAGTGTATTGGTGTGCAGAAGTGTTTGGGGAGGGTTGGGGAGTAAGAGGTGGGTCAAATACTGTATTTGTTTAGGTGACAGGTGCCCCTGATGTGTTCGCCATGTCCGCGGTCATCGCGGCTGTCCGCGGACATAATAAATACACTACTGGATATTTTACTTTATTATGATGTCAGTTTTGGGTTGTTAGTAGAGGATTGATTGTAATTAATATCCCCTATAAGCTGCTCACATACCACAGTCAAAATGTTTAGTATTATAGGTGTGTTATGCTGCTGTGGTTGTGGCCAGGGCCTAGAGTCTTGAGTGCATGGGCAAAGGCCTTGGGCCATCGGCCATGCACCCAAGACTGTAGGCCCTAGCCACAACCACCGCAGCATAACAGACCCATAGAATCAAACGCCCATCAAATATCCACAACCCTAAAGTTTGTGTACTGTTGAATTTGTAGAGTTTGTATGTGAAGTTATGCTCGGTTTTGCAATTAAGATTGTGGAGTTTGTAACAAGGAGTGCAGTCTTTCTGAGTTTATTTATTGTATACTTACTGGTTGAGTTTTTTGTGGTTGTATGCAGTTTTTCCATGACATGGGTAACTGGAACAGATATACTTTTTTGATCTCTGTGATAAAAGAAAAGATCATGTGTTAGAGCAGGTAGTTCATAATGAGTTATTGCATTGCATAATAGACATTTCTTTATTTTTTTACCCTCATATTTAGTAATTTACAAGTACTATAGTTCAAACCAGTGTACTGTGCAATTTGCTTAGTTTCTGTGTTTGTTTTCTAAATGAATGGGTCTGTGGGAAAAAAATCCATGCTGGATTAAAAAAAAATACTTCTATGTGGTGGTACAATATATTTCCTTCATTGTTTTACTCTTTATTTCTTGTTTCTTGCTAATCTTCTATCTGTTGGCTTGTTGCAGATGTTTGGGGCAATTAGATACCTGTTGGCATATTCTAATTGTTTATTTCTACTTTTATGCTATTCATCTATCTGTTGGGTTGTTGCAGATTTTTTGGGGCAGTTAGACACCTGTTGGCGTATTCTAACTGTATATTTCTTGATTGATTTTAGTAGTATTTGTTTATCGTTTAGCTTGTTGCAGATTTTTTGAGGCAGTTAGATACATGTTGTCGTACTCTAACTGTGCACAGTTTTGAAGTTGAAGTTTTGCTTCTGTTCATACACAGATCACCTATAAACTTTTGGTTTTAAGAATAGTAAGTAAGCGTTTACAAGATTTGCTGGCATTCTCTACTTTAGAGTAATGCTACTATCATTACATTCGAACGATCCACAATTCTTTTTTATGTATGCAGTTTAGTGAACTGCATTGGTTGTGGCTCCTGCGTGGTAGATTATACCTATTGTTGTGAAGGTTTTCTTACCAAGTGATACTTGACCATGTGTGAATCCAGTCAGCTCACTGTTTTTGGTACCATCTGCATTGTAACGTAAAAGCATTACTATTACGTATTTACTATGTGTCTGTATTTATAAGGTGGAGTGATTATCTGAATTGCAGGTAGTACGTAATCTGCCATGGTTTGCATTATGTGCAAGTTGTTGAAATGAAATGGATTCACAGTTAAGTATGCATACATACACGAAACGTTGATTAGGGACTTCTTCCTGTGCCACATGGTTGCAGAGAGCGCATGTATGTTTCCACATGTATGAAATCTGACAGATTTCATTTATAGGAATGTTTTTGTTTTCCAGTACTTATAGTAAGTACATTAGACATTCTTGTGGATCTTCCTGTGAGTGTATAGTGAATTTGACAATTCCAGCACAGTAGTCCAATTCTTGGGCCTCATTATAACTCATCCGGTATGGAAACAATGGTGGCGGTAAACCCACCGCGACCGTTGTTTTCATGCCGGGCGATCACAACTCCTGCAGGTGGAGGCGTCAAACCCGCCAGTTCTGACCTGGCGGGTTTAACACTGCCCGCCTGCAGGCGGACGAGGAAAAACCGGCACCATCACGAGATGGTGCCAGTGTTTCCATGATCCCCACCGCCATTGAGTCCTATGGGACTCAATGGGAATGGGGATTAACACCATTCCACCTCCAGAATTCCCGGGACACTGGGGTTGTAATGCCCTGGTAATTCCGGGAGTCACGGAGGCGGAATGGTAATATGAGTCCAGCGGTAACCAGGCGGTTTTACCACCTCGGTTGCCGCCGGACTCATAATGAGGCCCCTTGTCTTATTCCATGAACACTGTAAGTGTTGTCAGGATTGTTGGTTGCATTTCTATGAAGGACTAACATTTGCAAACACAATTGGTCTGTACTGTGTAAGTAAATGTTTTCAATAATTGGCGGCAATTGGAATAGAATATCTATTGCTACATTTGCGTAGCAATTTACAGCAGTTATATTTGAAAATTTGAATGGACCTGACCGTTCTGTGTCGAAGTAATTTGTTCAGAATGTGTGTTGCTTCTTTGAAGAAGTAGTTGAGTTACTTTGACCAGTAGATTCTTCTTTGGTTGTGGTACTTGATGAAGTTTTAGTTTCTTTTTTTTTACTTTGGAGAAATTATAGTGATATCCTGTATCATTTCAGTTTGAAGTAGTTTTCTTTTACAACATTTTGCTTTTTGTGGAACAGGATAGGTTTTTAGATGGGGGTGTAGAGTGAACGCAGCCTATTGTATTCTAGAATGCAAGGAATATCTGCATTTACTTTACTTGCATCAAAGTTGATTAGAAATAGCCCGTCAAGTGTACGTAAGCTGATAGTGCTACATAGCTCATGCCTTCTTTAAAGACTGTACTACCAATATCTATTAATGCTTTATCTAGGGTAAAACCTTTTGATTTGTAAATGGTAACTGCGTATGCTAGAGTTAGTGAAAATTGTTCTCTGTGTACATACATGTCTTTGAAAAGAAGGAAGCAGGCTGTTTAGCGTCCTATCCTTTTAACTTCTGATAGTTTGTCAAAGAGAATATTAACAAATTGAATGTTGTTGTCATGTGGGTATGTTTGAAAGCCAACAACTGTACCAAGTGCTCCATTAATTAGACATTGCTCCACGTTAAGGTTATGTTTAAGCATTACTCTACAGTTTAAAGCATTACTCTACAGTTTAAAGATAATTTTAATATTTTCTCCAAACCAGCTGTGTTGGAGATAGAGTTTTCTAGGGTATTTAGTCTTGTTGTGGCTTGTTGACACGTGGGTAGTGTCATACCATGTACGTACAGGCTATCTGTGGAGCAATATTCAATTATTGGTTACATTTCGTTTTTCAACATTGATTCATTGAATTTTGAACAGCTTGCAAGAGTTGGCATCAAGGACATACAATTGCATTTTTGTGTGCTTATTGTTCCATGACATCAGTAGCACATGAGTTATGGCCATAGAGTAAATGGATGTGCCTGGTTTTTAATATTGCTTGTGCTTTTCACCAACTCTAACAATTTTTAAAATGTTGGCGTATGTGAGGTCTGCAGACTGGTGCATGTTTTATGTTAATTCTCTGTATTTGAAATGATGCCAAAGGTTGACATTTCCTATGCTGCCAAGAGTTTTACGGCACACTTTGTGCCCTAAGGTTTTAAAAATAGGTTCAGCTTTCACTGGTGTCAATTTAAGAAGATCTCCGAAAACAATAATGTGTTTTCCTCCAAAGAGCTGTTCGTAATCTGTTTTGAGAACCTCTTGTAATCTGAGGTGAATCAAAGCCAACATTAGGTTGAGACCATGCTCACCTCATGCATTAGCAGCATTTTCATTTGTTTGAAAACTCTGCGTAGTTCCATTACAGCTTCTGTGGAAAGTTTGTAATAGTCTAATTTGTTTTGGTGTTCTACTGGAAGGAGTAGTAATCGGTGTAAAGTGACACGGCATATGTTGTAGGCAGCTAAACCTTTGGGGGCAGTTACAACAGCTGACAGTTTGTTGTTTGCCAATTGTTGAAGGAACTTGCTGATGATTTTGATTAAGAATGTTTTGTCTGAACCAGCTTGACCACTCATGCATAGCAGTATATGTTGTAGTCTTAGCAGGTACAGTTTTTATTTTCATGTTCCACACCATGTTCAATTTGTTTAGTTATTTCTTGGAAAATGCTACGCTGCTCATTGTTCAGTTGTGATTTCAGTACAAGGAAGTCTTCTGTAACTTGTTCATAACGATGCATAGTGTTTTCTACTTCTATCCTGGCTATCTGCCTCATTTGCAATTAGTGGCTGTCCAAGTGGTTCTTGGCTTCCTGTTACAGAAGGTTGACTACTGTCAGGAGTGTCCAATTTTAGTTCGGCCTGGAGATCTTCTTCGTGTTGCTGTTCATTGTGCAACATTGTTTGGTACTGTGTAAAGTTTACGTCTGTTATAGTGCTTTCATTTGCTTTGAAAGCGTCTTCATAGGAGTCATATGTATCCAGTTTCTCTTCTTCTTTTCTCCATGGTTTAAAAAGTTGTAGCAGGGACATGTAATACAGTTCTTTATGTTGAGGAGTTTTTAATGACAATGTGATATGATAAATTAAGCTGCGTTTGGTAAGTTTCACTAAGCTGCCTTCACAATTTACCAATCTGTATCTACCTTTCTTTTCATCTGGTTTAAAATTATTTTTGTATGAAAAATTGTGGGCTAGTGGTAGAAACACATGGTTTCCAAAGTGATACGCCTTTTTGGGTATTATGTGTCTAGTAAACTGTTTTTTAAAATGTCTTGTTGGGATCATTTTTGGCTATTGCTTCTATGTCCTCATATGATTTGAGAACTATTTCTCTAGATTTAGCAGGACCAAGACTTAGCCATACTACATTGTCAGATTTTCCATACAAGACATTGCCGTTTAAACGGTCTGCAGCTTCATAGCAGCCACATTCTCTGTCAGAGAGCCTTTTTATGCCTAAGCTGTACAATTTCTGAGATAGTGTTTTGTCAGATGATATGTCATCCCAGAGGTTCTGAAGCTCTGTTTTCTCTGCTTTGGTTAAGTAGGCTGTGAAAATATTGTGCAACTGCAGTGGAATTGTCTGCAGTGTAATGCACATCTATGTTTGCATTCCATAAGAGGGCAATGATTGCATTGTTATCATTGATGTATTTTGATTCTTCTGATCTTTTTATGTAATATGTGTTCTTAGGTGATTTACCTTTCACACTATGTTTGACTGAAGACATGAAGTCGTTTACTTGACCTGTTGCTGAAACTGGTCTAGGGAAACCAAAGCGGCATTTGGTGTAGTATTTCCCTTTTTTTATATATATTTGTGACAACAATATTTCCCACATTAGTGTCTTTGAAATTGTAAAATTTGTGCATGAAAGTCACTATGTGTTGTTTGTGACGGGATTTCACAAGTGACATATTTTTGGATGAACTGCAAAACAGTGGCATCACTGTCCTGACCAAATTTAGGAGCATCTTTAATCCATAATAGCATGGGGATGAGTGGTGCTTCTCTGGCTTGGTATTCCTTTCTCCAAAAGAAGTGTTGAACTTCTCAGAGGGGAGGAACAGTCTTATTACAAATTAAGTGTATCATAGCAATGAAGCGATGATGGAAATTTCGTGATATATTTACAGGATCTACAGAGCAGAGTTCTCCTGGTGTTTTTATATCTATGTTTGTTTTATTATTGTTTGCTATATGAGGGAATCGTGTAAATGTTCCCATGCATATTCTGCACAACTTAATGTAACAAACCAAGTGGGTGGGCTAAGGTTTCTTATCATACAGCGTACATCTCCATGATATCAGAAGCCGTATTCTTTTGTACCACGCATGTTTGCTAAAAGATTTGTAATACTTGACTGTAAAACCTCATCTTTTTCTTGCACTTTTTGTAATAACTGCATAGCTGGCATATTTTGAAAATGGGTACCTGATTTTAATGTGTGTGCAACTACGTAGCATAGAGTTGCTAGTTCACTTTCAAAGAGAAGGTGGAATATGTATTCCACGTTTTGTCTGAATCTGGGGTTGTCAGAATATATTCATAGAGAGCGATAGTCCGATGCTGTTATCTATGTGGGTCTATCATCGTACCTTCATCCTTTTCCAGTAGGAAAGAGTAGAGGAAAGGCCCGTGCTTCTATACTTTTGTCCCATATGCTGATTGGAGATCCTTTGGCTTGTCGAATTTGGTACGTTTCCAGTGCATCATCTATAGTGTCTTTAGAGTGTTAAGGATGAAATGTATAATGTTCTAAAATATGGCATTCTGTAGCAGGATTTAGACATTCAAATTGACCAGTTTCTGGTGACTCTTGAATTATTTCAATGGTTTCTCTCAGGTTTTCTTCAATATTAATTTCTTTGTAGTATTCATTGTTGCTTTTTAGATATTGCAGGGCTTGCCTAGCTTTATGTATGTCCACGAGTTGTTGCCAAATTATTTTGTCTTTTGTAGGTACTCCATTTACTAAGACAATTAAAGATTGATCTATTGGCCATTACACTCTTAGAGTGTCTACATTTTCTTTGAGATCTAATGGTAAATTAACTACTTTGCCACAAGTGCCTTTGACTAATTGAGAGGGAGGTAATGTTGCTGTTTTTGGTTGGAGGCATATTATTGCTTGAAATGGGTGCACTATTTGAATTATGATGCTCTCATATACATTTAGTTTTTGCAGGGGTTTTGGTAGTGGGAATAATTCCAAGTTATTTGTGATAGCACGTGAAGGTGTTTGGTTGTTGTCAAGTCTTGCAGTGCAGTAATTGCAAAGTATTAAGGGGTCAGTAATGTCGTATTTGGTTTCTGCTATAAGGTTGAGAGCTAATTGGAACCATTTGGAATCTTCATTGTCTTCTATTTTGTATGTTATGTCCATAGTGTTTGTGGTACTTTTATAAGAAGTCCTGCTGCAACACACACACACATGGTTTGGTACTTCAGCAGAGGTACTTTTAAACTTTAGTATTTCTTTTTTTATGTGTTTAATAGAAGGTTGCTATTTGTACCGTAATTGCTAGTTTGTTTGTTGGATATGCTCTATTTCTTCGAGTAGTTGCTTGGCTGTACCATGTAGAAGATTGTTATTTAAATTGGCTAGTGCTAAAGCAGGACTTTTAGCATAGTAATGTTTTTTGGACTAGATTTCTTATAGTTGAATGATGTGTTGATATAATTTTGAAATGATTGAAGGTGCTTTTGCAAATAGGTCCTGAAATGCAGGCTAATGAATGTCCTTGTAGTCCTGTGTATTTGCGCACTGGAGAGGCATCTATATTTTGTAGTAGTTTCATTTTGATTTGTTCTTTGCTTTTTACATACTGATTGAGGAACTGGCGTGAAGATTTGAAAGATTTTTTCACAATGTTACACATTGATGTGCACAGCCATTTGTAGACTGGACATTTTGGTTGAGTAGAGCGGGGAGGTGATACTGAATTTTCTGGGGATATTTTTGCGAGCAGAGTTTCTTGTTCCATAATGGTGTTTTTCATACCCTTGTCCACTTCTATGTATGGCAATTGGGTTTGTTTGCTTTTGTTTATATGCTTCTTAATTAAAATATGGTTCTGTGGTCATGGTCATGGTGTGACTGCATTCATTTGTAGTTTAGTAGTTAGTTTTGTTATTGGTTTCATCCTGTTCAAAACTAAAATAAATAACTTCCTTTTATGAAGGATTGCAATGTCTACGAGAGCTTCTAGGATTCATTTTCTATGGTAGGTTTTAAGGGCTGTGCATTATTTCTATACTGTTTTTAAAAGGTTCTGAAGGACTCTGTGGCAGAACATTTTTTGTAAAACATTTTTTTTGGTATGCTTACTTGCACTACATCAAGATTTATAGGGGCAGTGTTAGTAGTAGTGGTAGCTGAAGTCTTGTTAATACCTTTCTGTTTGGTTTTACATTTTGATAGAGGAAAGTTTCTGTACTGGGAGCTTGTTTTGTTTTGCGTAGTGACTGTATTAGCTGTTTTGTTTGAACTTTTTGTACAAAATCTGCAAGAGATGGATGTTTATTTTGGACACATTTATTTTGATTTGCTCTACTTCTGTGTTGCTTTCTACAGAGTTGCTCTTTGGTAGGCATTCTTTGGGGTCTGTTGGAGAAAAAAAGAAAGTGTGGGTTGGGCTGTTGTGCAGTGTATGCGTGCTTTGTGCATGAGTTTCTGAGTATGATGGTAAGTATGATTGTGGAGGTGTGTGATTGTGCAATGGGCAGCTACATCAAGATGGGAAGGCTATTCTTGTATTTGTGTGTTATTATACTGGGCTTCAGATGGCAATATAAAGTATGCAACTGGTAAGGGAAAGCAGTAATACTACATCTAATGGTAAAGGGTTAATATATTTGTTTCTTCTACAATACTAAAATGCTAGTGTGTTTGAGTAACAGTTATAACATTATGTTAGTTTTGTACTTACTTTTTTGTATGGAAAGAATAGGTTTCTTCTAAGTCCTTGTTCGTACTTCAGACGCCGCTGCTTTTCCGGAGTGTGATCTTCACTGAAATTGTAAACGACAGAAGTTAGTGAATATGTGTGGTTATACCACTTTTGTTAATGTAGACATTGTTTTGCACTTTCCTTTGCCTATGTGCATCCTGTATATGTTATTTAGAATCTGTTAGTTGAATGTGTTTTTCAAATGAGTATAATAGTAAACGTATAGAGCACACTTGTTTTTTTAATGTTATGTTAATGAGTGTTAAGAGATAGAAGAAATAATCATATACATTTTTTGCTATTTTTACAGGGTAAATGGCAGAGATGGTACATAAAAGCATTCAATGAATGGCTTTGTGAAGGTATGGGAAATAAAGCAGAAGGATTTCATATAAAGGCAGTGGTGTTGTTTGATCTGGGAGCCTTTCTAATGATATTGTCTGCGTGTGTGTTTGAATGAAGGTGTATATACTCATCCTGGCTGCGTGTAATTTTATAATACACTGGGCAGTCTTTTTCATAATTATACTGTTATTTTTCCCATCTTATAATATGAAACAATATTTTTTTAGATAGGTGTGTGTGTAAACAAAAATTTGGAAAGCTAAAAGGTTTGCAATTGACACTTTATCATAGCAGATGGGAGAAAGGACAGTAAGTTCATTATACACTTTATACAGAGTAAGTGGGAGTTACTCTGGTCATATTTTTATTTATTTTATTTTACATTTTTAAAGCACTTACACAGCCCGCGGGCATTGAGGTGCTGATACAGGAATTGTTTGTTTTTAAGTTGCGCATTTACAACATGCTTAAACACCCAGAGGTTTCTAAGCGCGGACCCGGGGATCGAATCTGTGTTGCTTTGTGTCGTTTTGCTTTCAAGGTGGAAATGTTGCCGCTGAGCTATGCTCCCGGGATGAATTGTATTCATGTAGAAGAGGTGTACATCTACTGTGTAGAAAATATTCATACCTGTAGTCTGTGTTCATGCATGTGAATGTGCATAAATCTGCAAGTAGAAATCTTGGGGAGTTTTATAGTAGTTGTTTCTGTAGGTCCTTTCCAGTCACAGCCGAATTGTACTGAGAGTGATCAATAGTACATCGAAAGTGCTGATCTGTGATGACAGAGTTAGATGTGGAGATCTTAGATGTGATTGGTGGATGATTGTGTGACTGCTTAACAGTAGCCAATGAGGAAGTGGTGCAGAGAAAGGATAGAAGGGCTGCCCCAGTGTTGCTTACACGCTCCTCGGACAGCGCGGTTATTCGCAGACAGGACATGCCACATCCAGGGTTTCCGAGCATGAAGTGCGAGTGTATTTTGAGGATTAGCCAATCAGATGTTGAGGTTCTGCTTCGTATTGAGAGGGGCTGTGTGTAGTGAAGATGGCAGAGGTGCAGAAAGTCAGGGTGTTGGTGTTTGGAGATATGTTTGTGAATGGTTTGGAGCAGTATGCTAAATCTAGGAATGTGGCTCACCATTTTGACACAAAAGGAGTGGATGTGGTGTGGAGCACTGTGCCTAATTTGAATTTGCAGGCAATTCTAGTCATTTGTCAGGCTATGGCTAGGTTTCATAGTCCACATGTAGTTGTCCTACACTGTGGTGCTGTGCTTTTGGGCTATGTCAGTTCCCCTACTTTGTTGCAAGATATGCAAAATGTGGTTCATGCAATCATGAAAGTCCTTCTAAATCCCAAGGTCATTTTTTCTTCTTTGTTACCTAGGGCAGTATGGAACAATAGTTGTGCTTTTTTTCTTCAGCAAAATATTGCTAGATATGCAATCAACCGAGGCATATTTGCTTTCATGCTTAGAGCTGGTATGTTCTTTTGTAATAAGGAGAACATTGATTCTGGTAGTGTTGTTTATTTTAAAGAAGATGGCATTTCTTAATCTTTTATGGGAAATACCATGCTGTTTTGGAATGTAAGGGTTTTGGAACATAAGAAGCTAATGTGAAGATTTCTGGAGGGAAATAAGAAAAAAACCAAAAAAAATACAAAGTAAAAGATGTTTCTGAAGTATCTGCAAAAAAAAAAAAAAGCTCTTTCAGAGCCAACCTCAAAGGGGAAATTTGGCACACTATTTAAATGTTCATCCCCCAGGCTCAGATTTTCTGATTTGTCCGCGGACAACAGCACATATTACATACAGGGATTTTGGGGTTGAGAGGCATGCGAATGAGACTGAGTAGAGAAGGGATTGGTCAATAAGGTTTACTGGATGTGTTGTGTAAGGAGAGAGTTTGTCAGTAGGTGTTTTTCCTGAGAGAAGAGCAGATAGGTATGGCTGTGTGTTTCAGAAAGCAGATTGTTTGGAATTTGGGAGATTCATCGATACATTGGTTGGAGGTGCATGCAGATCGTTGTGGAGTGGCTGCACATCTTGGATTCTCTCATGTGGAAGTGCACTGGGATGGAGTGTGTAGAATGAAGTGGGTGGATTTCGTACCTCTCTGTGCTTTTTTGGTGACACAGCGTCATCCAGACTTTATTATTATTCACTGTGGAGGGAACAGTTTAGGACATGTGTCTGGAATCTCTTTGCAATTTGCAATGCAAGATGGACTTGGGAAAGTCATGGACATGTATCCAAACTCCAGAGTAATGTTTTCCCATATTGTCCTCAGACAAATGTGTCCTCTTTTCAGAATGAAAACATTATGTTTTGTAGCACACACATTTTTCTCAGAGATGGAGTACATCTTACTTATGCCAGCAATCAGATTTTTCTGCGAAATATACAAAATGAATTGCAACCTTTTTTGGAATTACAGTAATCCATTTTGCAGTAGCTGTTGACCATTTGAAGTTTTTGAAACACAAAAAAACACCACAAAAAGGCTCTTTTTAGAGCCACCACTTCCTCCCAGAGAAAAGTGCAATGGTTGTGTCTGGGCAACACTGCACATGTCCGCCGACTGTCCACAGACCTCTAAAAATGCACAGGGCCCTGCACTATTTATTTGTCACTTCTATTTTTAAACTGTGAAAGGTGGTTCTGAAAAGAGCCTTTGTTTTTTTTTGTTGTTTTTGTTGTTTTATATTTTTTGGGGGTTTTTAAACACGACACACAAGGAAAGGAGGGGACAGAAGGGTAAGGAAGGGACACCAACCACGGCGATAAGAAATGGCAGGTTGGGAGAGGAAGATGTAGTGTGGGCCTTATTCAGGTAGGTCGCAGACCTTCTCATGCTCCTTGACTGCAGTCTCGAAAGCACTCGAAAGTTAAGGGTCAACAGCATCATGAATAGCCGGTGAGGCAGCTGGAGGGATGCACTGTCCCACAGGAGTTTCTTTTATGGTGACAGGAGTGGAAAGTAGTAGGGACTTCCACTACCTCATCCTCTTCATCCTCTTCATCCGTCTCCTCTGCATCCTCACGCCTGTTCCCCTCTACAGGCCCTTGGGGACGTGGTTGTGGTGGAGGGGGTGGGGGTGCTGATGCAGAGGCAGTAGCAGCAGAAGCAATTTGGGATGCCATCTCGAATGTTAATAACCAGGAACCAAGAACAGCAACCTGCACAATTGTCCTGTTGTAAATCTTGGAAATCCAAAAGCAGAATGCGGATCAGCTCTGGGGTGTGCCCTTTTATAGAGGTGCTGGGGCACGCTTCATGGACACCTGCGCTATCCTCGAACACTTCGAACACCAAGAACGGGTTCAAAAAGTTCAAAAAAGTATGTATATCAGCAGGAACATTGTCTGGGACGTGTACAATGGTGAACTCTTACTGTAAAATACCTTGGATTGCTCAAAAAGACAGTGTCTGCAAATAAGGACACATGCTCAACGTGGGTGCGGTCACATGATGACGTCGAGGACACGTTCGCAAATAGGACGGCTGCCCACAGGACACCAAATGCGCAGCGACGATTGTGCACATGCGCCCGGGTATTCTATGTTCGGGTCCTTGAACTAATTAAAAGTGCGACACAAATACCGCGGACAGTTGCAGAGAGGCGCAATGTTAGTAGGACCCAAGTGTGTGATGCACATGTGCGCAGGTGTTCTACGAACAATGTTGAAGTCCCCAAATAAAATAAATGTGCATCAAAACTTTGCCGACAGGTGGACGGGATATGTGGTTGCGGCCATTACGAACAGCGGGGGCGTAATAAGGACACCCCCATTTTGGTTGATTGTGGAGAGGCGGACACTTGTGTGTTCTAAAGACACCTCCATTTTAATTACGAACAGTACAAACAGGTATATTGTCCTTAGGACACCCCATTTTGATTAATTACCAACAGACGGACATCTTGCATCTTCTAAGGACACCTCCATTTTAATTACGGACAATACGAACATCTATAGTGTCCTTAGGACACCCCATGTTGCTTAATTGCGGACACCCCGGAGAGCCACGCTGTCAGCGGACACCCTGACTGCCTTTTAAAAAACAATAAGACACAGGCATATACTAAGAACCCACTTAAAATGTTATTATTGTTTAACAATAGAAAAATTAGGAAAGAGAGGTGGAAGCAGAAACTGAAACAAATACAGGGGAATTAGGGGTTTGGACATGATGTATGGGAGGGGAGGAAGGGATGGAAGTCTCATTGTACCATTTTTCTTGGTGGGGAAATCCATTTTTAGTTCCATTCATTTCAGAGGATCTTCTAATATCTCTTTTGATATATTATTTTTATTGGTTGTTTGGTCTGTTAAAAAAAATGCATTAAGTACACATAAAGTAATGGTTATTAATTGGCTTGTATAGAGAAATGCTGTTTCAATCATTATTATCACTGTCTTCACTCATTTCCTCTCGTGGGTAACTTTCTTCCAGCCATTCCAAAGTACTGGACATTTCTGTGTTAAACAAAACAAATATATTAGTTTTAGTGTACATAATAAAGAAAATGTATAAGTATATGAAATAAATGTAGTGTATTTACTACTTTTTTACAAACGTTTGCTGTTACTACTGTGGAGGTATGCTCTTACGTCTTGCTGTGCAGTTTCTGTGAGGTAATTCAGTTGGAGGCATATTTATTTTGTTTTATTATATTCCATTATATTGGAAATGCTACTTCAGTGGATTGTTGGTGTCTTACATATACAGGTTCCACTTCTTATTCATTATTAAATGTAATGTATTTATGTGGTGCTTTTTGAATATGTTTGGTGTTTTTATTGTATGATACAATTATGCAAGATACCCCCTGAGTTTTTGAATAGTGCTGATGGTGACCACGTCTGCCCGCGGACATGCGTACGGTCCGTGGACATCAAAATCACTAGCAGGACAGGGAGTTTAGTATATTCTATGTTATATAAATGCAAGGTAAGGGAGTCTTAGTAAACATTTATCACATTTCCATTATCTATATTTGTATTCAGTGAAAAATACTTTGTTAAAGGGACGTTATGGTTAAGTTGCGCTACTAAAAACCTATGCAATTCAGTGAAAAAACTTTGTTAAAGGGTTGTTATGGTTCCAAGTAAAACCGAAAAACACTTGAAATTCAGCAGTTATGGTAAGCTAAGCAACCATAACTCACGCCACCACCGTGCACTGCTATGACTAACACCCACGACATCAAAGATGCCATCACAAATGTCATTGATGACATCACGGATGACATCACATGCCAGGCTCCCTCTTTTTTCCTTTACTGACATCTCTAGGCCAGTAACAGTCAGGAACAAAAAATGCAGTACTATATTTGTAGACGTATACTTCAAGTATGTTCTTACAGTAATTCACTTGGGGTTCAGTCACAGCATATGAAACAATTACATAGGGGAAAAAACAGATTTGGAAAACAGCAATGCTTTCTATGTATGAAGATAATCAGTATCTAGAACCTGATAATATAGAGGCCTGGTTTGTTATCAGTACAGAATTATTACATACAATTACCCATCATTACTCTTGGTTACATAACCATTATTTAGTATTACCCCTTTAGGAATCCAGTTATCCATTCATCATGTTTAGTTATCCATCATATATTCTTACTAGAACTGACTAGTAACATTACACTATCCACATATCAGACTGCCACTTTGCATGCATTTGCAATTTGCATTTAAAATGACACACTGTCATATTTGAAATACCATGTAGAGCCATTTAGAATGACACATTGGTTTGTTTTGTAGTTATATGTACACATATATGCATTTTAGAGACACCATGCATGTAGAGTGTGCACTTAGAATATGTTTGCATTATGTAGCTAGCGCTTGGATTTGCGAATGAAAAGCATAAACGCTAGAAAGCATTTAGCTGGCATTAAAAAGCCATTCCACTGAATGAGACAGAAAAGCGCCACTGGGCTCTGTGAGAAGATGTTATGGTACACTGTGAGAAGCAAATCGTAAACAGTTTGGTTGATAAGAGGTCGCCTTTGTCCTAGTAGAGAGGGCCTGGCTTATCAGCGTGAGCTCTGTGCTTCACAGAGGAGAGGAAGGGGGGCAGCGCCACATGGGGAGATGGGAGAGGAGCCTTTGCAGGCAAGCAGAGCTTTGCATGCACGAGATGGAGGAGGAGAGATGGCCTGTTCTCTGGAGGAAAGAGGATTTGTGAAGCCAACAGTGGAGTGAATGGGTATGAATGGAGAAATAGGAGGCAGGCACTGCAGGCATTAGAAGGCCATGAGCTAGTAGATATGCTTTGAAATGTCCCATTGACACAGAACACGCAGTGACCCGAACACGAAAGAACATGGTACACAGACATTCAGGCACTGCCTGAATATAGAATGATGACACACAGAGAAACGAAGGAATGCTTAAAGTAACCATGGGGAATGAGTGTGTCATGGATTAGTATAACCAGGGGAGAGGGGAATAGCTAGAGTTAGGTTGCTGTTGGAGATGGTGCTAGATGCGATGAGGGAGAGGTGTCTTGGTGCAGCAGAATCTGATGAGGCCTTGATGAGATTGATCTGGCAGAGAGAGCCTGGGGCCTGCCACTGACTGACTGATTGCAGAGTAGCGGGAGAGGAGAGACCTGGTCCTGGCAAACAGAGCTGGATACCAAGGGAAGCAAATGGGAAGTCTGGTTTATGGCCTGAACTGATTGATTAGAACAGACACTCACACAAGGAGCTTTGGGTTTGGGAAAGGGGAAATCAGACAGAGATTGTCTTAGATAGAGAGTGTGACGCATGGTGTGGATTGGAGAGGAATGCTGACGCTTGCATTAGACTGCATTAGCATAACAGGCTTGAATTAGAAACCTGTAAGGCTTATAGTTATTGCATGGTAGAGTTGCACCAAAAGTATACAGATGCAAATTCGAGATTCGCATAGTTTAATGGAATGCTTGCATCATGCCTTGTTATGCATACATAAATGTATTCTATTGTTATAATTGAATCAATTCATGTGTTTTCTTTGTGTCTTGTGTTTTGTGTCCACAGGAGTAAGATAGGTCTATGTTGTTAGAAGCAATCTAGGAGTAACACAGTGCACATAGGCCCTGAGATACAAAAGCAGGGGGGTATAGTGATCCACACCCCCCTAGGAGATTGTTTAAGATTGTCTAAGACCGGTGCATGGTTGCCCAGGGGGGCTAGACCGTGGTAGGATTTGTTTTACGGTCTCATAAGTAAGGTTATCAATACTTTCTTAAAGTTCTGCTTTTTTATTACTTTACTTTCCTGGATATACTCATATGTGTATATATTGTATGCACACTACTTTCCTTAGGGTCCAGTCACATTATATGATAGTTATATAGAGCGAAGTAGTATCTTTGAAGCAGAGCAATCATTCCTGTGTATAAAGTTAATAGGTTAGGGTTTGGAGATCGGCTGGTAATACTGTTGTTTACTTCATTTTCCCTGCATATGCTCATATTTGTATGTGTTGCCTATTTGTGTTTTGTTTCGAATAATGCAATTATGTAGTAAGTGGGTTTTATTAGCTGGTTATTAAATTAAACAAAATAACACTTTCAAAAAGTAATAGCTGCACAGTGTAGTACAGGAAAAGAATATCTAGTATTATCACCTTAACTGTACTAACCATTTACGTAACTACAAACTTGGTTTTGCATCAGCAAATTCTAAAATAAATTGCCCACAAAGTCAATAGTTCGTACACATATAAAGACATTTCAGTACAATGCACATATGTTACAAGATAGAGAGGTTTATTCTCAAAGTTGGACAGCCGACACGTGTTTCCACCAACAGGTCGTTTTCAAGGCTGTATTAATCCTACATCACAATTTGTTAGAATACACAGTTAGAAAAGGTGATGCATACCATTCAATTATTTCTTGGTGACTTACTAGCAACATGGTGTCAAACAGATGATATTAAACCATTCACTCGACCAACTAGTGTCACAGGCCTTGGAAATCTAAATCTGCACTGAGTGTAGTACTTGTCTTTACTTTTGTATTTTTTCTGACAGTATTTTCCCCATGAGTGTGTTTGAAACTGTTCCATTTTGTTCCATAGATCAGCATTCACATACTCAGCAGGAACTGAACAAGTAAGATGTTTTTCAATAAACTCAGGAACACAGCTTTCACTTTCCTTACCAAACTGAGGTTCATCTTTATCCCACAACAGCATATGAATATGTGGAGCCCCACATGTCTGGGACGCTTTCCTCCAAAAGAAATGTTCCACAATGCCTAAGGGACTATTTTCTTTATTACATATAAAGTGTAACATGGCTAGAAATCTGTGACAAAAGAACCGCAATACATTACAGGGTTCATGGAACATAATTCTACTTGTATCATATGTTTTATATCTTCTTTGTTTGCATTACTTATAAATCAAGTTGGAGGGCCCAAGTTTCTGATCATGCATTTAACCTCAGAGTGTCTCCTATATCAATATTTCTTGGTTCCTTTCCTTGTAGCAAGAATATTGATAAGTTTACCGTCTAAAACTTCATTTTTTTATTTTACCTGCTGCAGCATCTCACATGCAGAAATATTTGGAATTTAGTTCCGGTCTTAAGTGTATGAGCAACAGCATAACATAATGTTGAAAATTCATTTTCAAACAATAAATCAAAAATATATTCAACATTGGTGCAAGATCGGGAATCTTTAGAATACATTCTTGCACAACGATCTTCTGAAGCGAAGATTTGCACCTTCCGATCATCCAATCTTTGCCGTGTACTAGTAGAAAAAAGCATAGGGAAACAATAAGCTTCCAACTTCTTTTCCGAAACACTGATTATTGCACCTTTCGATGCTTTCATTTGACACAATTCTAAACTGTTGCCCATCACTTCAAGTGAGTGTAGTGGATACATAGTGTAATGTTCATGCAAACTATTCCCTTCTGCAACAGATAGACATTGGAATTGATCATCACTGCTTTTGTTTGTTGACTCAACATCAAACATAGACAGGTTTGGTACAGTCAGACTGCTTTTGTATAAATCATTGTGCTCCAGTAGAAACACATATGCGTTTTTTACTTTTCCAATATCAATATGATGTTGCCAAA
Source organism: Ambystoma mexicanum (assembly GCF_040938575.1). NCBI lineage: Eukaryota > Metazoa > Chordata > Amphibia > Caudata > Ambystomatidae > Ambystoma > Ambystoma mexicanum. The sequence goes on along the minus strand of NC_090930.1, from coordinate 1,242,453,629 downwards.
TGCTCTTATCTTTAGTGGCAACACCATTTAATAAAGCAAACAAAGAATCTGCAATATCACGCTTCACTCCTAGATTGTTCACATTTGATATGATAGTTAATTTATAACATGCTTAATACCCAGGGATTTCTAATCGCGGACCTGGGGATGGAACCTTTGTTGCTCTGCATCGTCTTGCTTCCAAAGCGAGCACGTTGCCCCTGAGCTATCCTCCCGAGAATGTTCTTCTAAATTGAGAGGTAAATACACTACTTTGCTTCTCACACCTTACAACAATGATTTTTTAGGCTGATTTGACATCTTTGTTTGCAATCTAACAATAACCTGGAGAGGATGAACAGTTTGCAATGCAATCACTTCAAACATAATCAATTTATGAAGCACAGAAGAGATATCAGACACTACCATGTCATTCATAACACTTCTTGTGGGAATACTTCTTTTATTACAAAACCCTACACAGTGTCTACAGACATAATGTGTCTCTCTTGTGTCAAATTGTTCTTCTATACACAAATACAGATAAAGTGTTTTCCAAACATCCTCTACACTGTGTTTAACTTTGTCCTCAATGTACAATAGTTTCACTTGAAACGTATAAAAAGTGTGTCTACAAGATATGCAAACAATGTCTGGTCTTTCAGTAGAAGACAACTCAAAAATTGCAATACATATGTTATACTGTTGAACAATCTGATCCTTTGAAAGCGTAGGGTCATCATTTCCACTTTCTGTAAGTGTTTCATCTACATACACATACTCTTTTAAATACATGACATTTATCATTTCCACTGTAGAACCTAAACTTTCTACAGTTCCAATCAAAGGTGTTTGATTTGAAAGTGCAAGAGCCATACTTGCTATTTTACATGCATACTGGTTAACTAGACAATATCTAATTTTAATATGATGGGCAGCCAGCATCCTATATGATGAAAGTGACTCTTACATGTACGTTTATCAAGACAAGCTAGAGAGTGACCAAGAAGTCCTTTTTTCTCACAAACGTCACAGTCATCTTTTCTTTTTAGCATCTTGATCTGTCTTTGAACATTATCATTTGTGTTCAAAAGTTGGAAAAATCTCTTTAAGACTTTACAAGAAAACTTGTCAATATTGCACAAACAATGGCACATCTACACCTCATTATGCTTCTTTTATTTAATCTAGATTTACCTAAAGTTTCCATTTCTGTATTATCAGACCTTAGAATTTCTTCTTTTTTAGAAACAGCCCCATTTTGTACTTCATATCAAACATCCAGTCTTATCAATAGCTAAGAGAACATTCTTTCCTTGAATGTAATACTCCCAATTAATCTTTCTGTATGAGAAGTGTGTTTCCACTCTCCCCAAACACATCACAAAAGTTGTTGCGTGTAAGTACATGAACTCGTTCTATATTTGTATAGAAAGATATAGTCACCTTAAATAATTTCTTAAATTTATTCAATACGAAAATGAACAATTTTGTATTCACATGAAATACTTTTTTAATTATTACTTCTACCATTTGAAGCTATTTCCCTATTCCAATATACTTGAAAAGTTCTATGGATGGCTCTTAAATGAGCCTTTGGGTGCTTTAAACAATATATAACCAAAACATATATTTCCAATCAGAAAAATACCCTTCACCTCTAATACAATTCCCCAACATTTAAACATTTCTCTATCATCTTTCTTGAGATGATTAATTCATTTTCTTTTCCCAAATAATACTGTGCTCCCTGTCAAAAACATATCTCCACAATTGCAGCATAAACCTCTCATTTCAAACACTCCATCTAAAATAATATTATAGAACCAAAACATAATGTGTAAGCCATTGCTTTCCCAACACAGCACCTATATCCTCAATATCACTAAGAGCACCATTCTCAAATTCTCCACAGTCTTCTGAACAATCAAAATGTTCTCCTTCTGAAATTGGCTTGATGTTTGAAAACACAATATATAACACCAAAAATAGCACACTCTTCTACAACCACACATCATTCTCGAGCAACAAAAATGTACTATGTACAAAAACTCTTAATACAATTATACAATATAATCTACAATTTCATTAACATATAAACCATCAATAAAAAAATAATTCATTGATTGGTTCAACAATTCAATAGCATCTCAGCTCGTTGACATCCGATTGGCAACCTCCCAACAGACAGATAATGAACAACCAATCAGTAAGTACTTACAAACATTCTACAATCCCTCCTCATGTAGCCTTCCTTAATTGCTAATTCGAATATCTGAAGTAACAAGGAGTATTTATTTCTACCACACTAAAATGGAAAACTGCATGCAATGGCTGGAGGACAATTATCAAACAGAGGAAGAAATGTAAAAAGATGATGCTGTGAAAAATGAACCAGAAGCAAATACACCACATTTAAGACCATTGTTTATATTTATTTAAAAAGAGGCTACAAATAACATTTTAAGGAACAAATATCAGTCACCAAACAGATATACTTCATATACATACTACCAAGTGTGAATACAACCAACACAAATATTTAAAGTGTATTATAGCTTCAATTGTTTAGAAATATTTCAAATATGTTCAAAAAGATGAAGAAATCCTTCAAGTATCTAGAAGAATCAAGCAAGAAGCTCCACACATGATACTCACAGAACTAATCATAGATTCATTAACAGAATTAAAAAAAAAAACTATAAATTAATATTCAAAAAGTACAAACAATGAAAAGGGACATTGAACATTTTCGACAAATCTTGGACAGTAGAAACCCAGAAAATTGGGCTAAAGAACAAAATATAACAATGGTTCCAACTAAAAGAAAGAAAAAAAAACACAACCATACCCCCCCAAATAAATCTGTTTTCAACAAACATTTTTTGCATATTAATTTACCTTGTTTAAATATATACACTTATGTATAATATTAATTTATGGAAGTGTTTAAAATGTTATGATAACTGTTTCCAAACACCACACTCAATGCATCCGTTTGTATAGCCACTGTTACCAAAAAATACAATAATGCCCCAAGTCTTGTTGCCGCGGATATAAGATTGCGTGTGTTTATTTTCATAAACCTAGTGTAAAATATTAATTACAAAAGAAACAGTAAAAAAAATGAGTTCATAAAGTGTGCACTTTTAGTGCATTACAGCTATAGCCACGGGTATAGTTAATCGAAACCACATCTAGGTAACACCCCAGTCATTGCAGTGGGTACCGGCATCTCAAACATCCATCAGCCCATTGGACTAAATCATAGCGGTGGTTATTCAATTTATTTCCAAAAAATTGTAATAATATTTTTCTATCTGAAAAAAAAGAAAACATAATCAGTGCAAAGACACACGCATACTTTAATAAACACAATTTAATACACACATTTTTATAACCCTCATATTTTGTATGCAGTGCATCACATGCACTATATAAGATACAACATTTGTGCATAAAACATTGTAGTTCTCTTTGCAAATAGTAATCAATGGGTCATTGGAAAAACAATCCAACTTGGATTAAAAAGAAACATCCAACATTATAAAATAGTATAAGAAAATACCACTACAAGAAACAAATAGGGATATATAAACTGGGTCAAAATAAACAAAGAATATTATTCTGGAAGGTTGCAGGACAATGCATGGGAACGTTAAGTAAATTTTGAGAACAAGAGAGAATAGGGTAAGATAAGGAAACTTGGGGAACAAGGGATAGAAAAAAATTACAAAGATAGAAACACTAGTACTAACCATGATAGTAACAGCAGTGATGACATTATAATTTTGGTTCTGAATCCTTCACCACCAAGGAAAAAGACAACTGAGATGAAAACCACTGCTGACAGTTGCCACTTCTTTAAACTCAAAGAACACTGTTCCGAAAAAGAGGCAGAGGAGGTACTATGCACATTCTGCAACAAAACTCTACACCAACTGTACTCCATAGGCCTTCAAATATTCCATCTGCAGCAACTACATCCACCAGTGCAACATCACCAACTGCAAATGAACCCACACATTCAACAGCAGTCTCAACTGCACAGACTCCTGTTTTACCAGCTCCTAAAATGGCCCTTTTAAAGCCAACCTTTTAAGTTACAAAAATACATAAAATTTAACACAGACTGCAAATATATATTACAATATATATTGTAATTTATTGTATGCAGTTTCAGAAATCAAAATCTCCCAATTGTTTTCACAAGTTAAACAAGACTGTTAAAAGAAAGATGCAAAAGATGACAGGGCCCTTTTCATATTTCATCACAAAGCCTAAAAACATCAATAATGAGAAACCGCCTGGTGCACATCCACTGCAAAGATGTAGATGACGACTATCAGAAATCACATGAACACCATTAATAGAAATGCATGGGGCTCATGCATTACATGCACAAAGATCAGCACCAGCTCCAGCACCTGCATCCACAAGTCATCACTGACACTAAATGAAGCCACAACTTCTGCAGCAGTGTCAACCACACCTTTTCAGTTTTACCAGCTGTTCCCATGTCCAACAGTACTACTATGTTCTGAATATATATTGACCTTTCACAGAAGAAAACTGTATAACATCTAGTGAAAATCCACTGGGATGATGAGATTGATATATCTACAATAAAATATACACACAAAAGATTTTACTAAAATGAACTTGCAAAACCAAAAGTGGATTAACATTATAATAAATACAATCAAAAACACCTTCAACTTCAATAAAATATATACACAAACTAAATATGTGCATTTAAATGTCATTAATTCACAAATCTAATTTTACAAATCCATATTTCTAAAACTTACAAATATATTAAATATGTGCCACACAATCAAAGCAAATGAAAACAATCATAAAGACCAGCTGATACTAGTGGTATGTATAATTAACACACACAAAACTGCAACTAAACCATCACAAATTTAATAATGTATTAGAACTTACTTTCACATCAGCCACACGCCTGCCATGTGTACAGTGAAAGTACTGGAATCAAAGGGATAACACTACAGACAATAGTGCATTTTATACTTTCCAAAATGAATACCAAAAAAGAGGACTACATACTAATAAAACTAAAATGGATGACACATTTTCCCCCACAACATATGACAGAGAGCTACACAAATAGAAAAGTATTAACAACCAATAACAATCAATGAAACTCACAGAAATCTATTTCCCCCCCCCCCCCCACTCAGCATCTTTCAAAGCCGTGGCTATTAGACGCAACTGCAGATCTTGCTTTGTATCTGCAGCTGCACGTACAATTTTTGCAAACCCAAAATCAAACTAAGCCAGACTTCAAAACTTCAAATAAAATATGACAACTCCTAACCAGATTTAATATAGCAAACACAAATACAATTCTGTACTGTATAATCCACATAACAATATGTTTATTGCACAGAAAATATATGTTTATAGACGTGGCTACAAATATAACTGCATCTTTGGGTAAAATCAATTTAATGACGGTTATACAACATTCCTTCATGTCCGTTTGCTGATAGCTGTGTCTATTTGCAAAAAGGTTTAAAATTGCATTTGCACTCCACCATACTCCGAACATGTGTCCCCAACATGCCTACCAGCCCCTCCACTTCACAAGGTCCTCCTCCACTCCCCTTATCTCTTGCAATCCCCCAAAATACTTACTGCATCTAATATGCTCCCCCACCCAGAATGTCATATAGCTGCGACTACCACACATTCACAAACAAACAAAATGCACTTTGTCCTCACATAGCTTTGGCTGCATAGAGGGTCTATCTACCCACGGATAGCACCACTGTGTGCTGTGTGGCTCCTGGATAGCCTCTGATAATTGTAACAGCACCATCACCAATTAGAAACTACAAAACACACACATCATACAAACTACTAGAAATTCAAACTAGGAATCATTTTCCTGGAAACAGAGATACTACAGATATCATGGCTTTTTTGAAAACTCGTACATACTGACTCCATGGCATTAGAAGTAGAAGGACATCAGAGTGACAGCGTTTTGCAATCCACATGTGATCCCTCAATACAGGGAACACCAACTGATCACACTAACATCATAGATAAGGAGTCTTTACAGACCTCTGTGTCAAGGTTAATAAATGAGGGAACCTGTACTGATGAAAACTCCATCGGTCATATGCTGAGGAAAGTCGACAAACGGATTTGCCTGACTTCTTCAAACTTATATGCCCTAAATATGGTCCTAAATTCATTAGGTTCTCTATATGATAATAGTTGGGATGAGATCAGGGCTCACACTTATATGCTAGTGGACTTAAACCTGAACATTGAAGGGTTTGTCCCCATTAAAGGATTGGGTGCACCTGGTGCACAAATAAGGGCTATATCTGGAGGACATATGGATAAAGTAACATCTCATCCACCTATTGTAATCTTGATTGACTCACAGGAAGATATTGGAGAGTCAAGAACCTGCAATGGAAGAGGTGCCTCTATAGCTGAGAAGTCAAACACTGTTGTTACATCTCAGGTTGCCTCTGCCTTAAAATGACCTTCGACTGTGAAAGAGAAGAATACCATAACCACTGGAAATAACAGGAGGAAACACCTAACCAGACAAAGAAAACCAAGAACTATAAAACAGGAAAAATGTGGCAGTTTGAACATTTGTAAAAAAAAAAAAAAAGTGCTCCTTGGGGGAGTGTCAGGCCATAAGAAAATAAAAAGGCATGAGAGTGAAATTTCTGAAAGAAAGGAAAGTAAATATGAAGTTGGTTTGTGTGAGTGTAAGAATGAAAATGGGAGTACAAATGACAGAGCTATAAGAGAAAGCAGTTGCACACAAAAAGTTGTGCCTCAGCAGTGTGGGTGAAACCTGTGGGTATTTATGTCTAAATAATCTGATCCCCATGTGAGCAAACCTGAGGGGAGCGTCAAATTGAGTGCTTTCTCTGCTACCCAGACAGGTTTCAATCTCCTAGGGCTGAGGGGCACATTTCCTAATTCACACTGGTTAACAACTGCTGCCCTTGAGAACTCCATGAAGTGGCCCAATCCAGAGCCGAACCTGGGAATAAAAAAAATGTGAGGGCTCGCGAAGAACCATGATAACCAGAAATTGAGAGGATTTTCAATTGATAATAATGAGTGATAATGGTTGTGGCTGTCGAAAAGAATGTCATTATTTCACATGGTGATGGTCAAAAGTGAGACCGTGATAATTTGATCAAAAGCTCACAAGATCCCCATTCACTGCACAAAAACTCTAATTGCCCACCTAACATTGGAAGGGGAGACACATTTAAGGAAACACCTGCTAATTTGGCAAATAATGCAGAAGATCTATCGCTAGGTGAAAAAGTGACCAAAATGATTGAAAACTGCTGTGCATGTCACCCAAAGGCATCTATGAATATGAGAATAAAGGTACAAAATGGAACACAAATCCTATGGAAGAAATAAATGGTTGTTGTGGTCCCCATGTGACTAATAGAAACGAAATCAGACTTGGCCGCTGAGCGGAAGAATGTGGCTTCCCACAAAACAGAAAGGATACATATGCGGGAGAAACAGTCTCTCCATTGGGTACATATATAGTTGAGAGAGTTTCGAATGCAAACATGTATCTAGGGGATTTGCTTAAAAGAATATGCAAACCACAGCCAGTGGAGCATGCAGTCAGATGTGTGAGGAGAGGAAAAAATGCTAATTTGATGAATATTCAGAATAGAGGTATGGTTTCAAATACTGGTACGAATAGATATAGTGAGAAATGTCCAAAGAAATGAGCCTCAAGAAGCATCTAGAATGATTCAGGGAGATGTTATATCACACTCTATACCTATACAAGACACGGGTCACCCCAAAGCCCATCATCTGAAAATCATGATTACCCACACTTTTGGCCCGGAACACACACTCCTTTTAAATAGAACAAATGTTATTCCAATTCTTAATTTAACTCCAAATTTAGGATCCTTGGTATCTGCTGACATCGAGAGAATTCAATTTCCTGATAAGAGGGATACAAATTAATTGTTTATTTTGCATCTCCATTCAAGAATCGTGTTCGATCTTATACTGTCGGAGAGGAAGAGACTATGGCCCTCATTACAACACCGCCGCTAAACCATGGCGCTATTAGCACCATGGTTGGTGCCGGTGTTGTAACGGGCCCGCCATTGATCAATGGGGAATTACCACCCCATTCCAAGGTTGGCGGGGTGGTAATTCCCCATTGCACCATGGCCCTTCCCCATTCCCATTTTCGCCCCATAGGGCTCTATGGGAATGGGGAAGGCGCTAAGTACGGTACCGCAAATTGCGGTACCGTACTTAGCACCAAGGACCCTTTGCGGGTCCCTACTTTAACGGCTGGTGTAGACCAGCCGTTAAGGTCGGGTCCCGCAAAGGGACCTCGTAATCAGGTACTAATTGGTTAACGGCGCTGCAGCCTTTTACAGCGCCGTTAACCCATTAGCGCCAGGGTCGTGATGAGGCCCTATGTGATCTTGGTTTTGTGATTGCCCCTATGAATGAAGAAGTAGCAAAACAAAGGGGAAAAGACAGAATGGAGAGAGCAGGGGTACATGTCTACATGAATGACATCCATCGGCAAGTACACCCCTCTCCCATAAGAATCCCAGTAAGACCAATTACCTTTTGAGGGTATATTCTGCTTTCTAGACTGTTGGGAGCTTGTTCCAGAATGTGTGGCCTAATACTGTGAGGGATCTCCATCTGTTTTGTAGCGTGTTGAACCTGGGTGTAGTAAGTTGTAACCATGTCTTGTAGGCAACACATTTGTTTATGTAAGAGGTCAGGTATTTAGGAGCAATGTTATGGAGGATTTGGAAATATACAGTTCATTTAGTGAGTTATTTTCTCTGCAACAGACAGTAGTGGTCTTTTCATGCCTGATAAAACATAGTCCAATGGCGTGAGTTCCAAAATATGTGTAACTGCTTCATTTGTATAGGTTGCTGTTTGTTTATTTGTTTTTTGGTTAGTCTTAGATAGAGATTTTTATATTGGTCTAGGCTAGAGAGGACAAATACGGAATTGTGTGTACCATTTACAGGTAGGGGACAATTCTCTCAAAAATGTGCAGCTGGAAGTATGACTTTTAGGATAGCAAGCCTACATGTGGCTGTAGTGAGACCTTATTGTTTACAATGATACCTACATTCTTTACCTGGTATGATGCGGTGGGTGCTATATCCATGAGGGGAGGACATTTGAAAAGTAGTTTTTCCTGAGTTTGGATCCCAAAATATATAATCTTTGTTTTAGAGGAATTGGACATAGCTGGGTGTCTATCTTTAGTAATTTGTTGATTGTTGTTGTACAGGTCTATCAATCAATCTATCAGGTTCTTATAAGGTGCACAATTCACCAAGGGCGTCAGTGCACAGAGAAAGAAGACAGTGAGGGAAACTAACGTAGATTAATTAAACAGTACATTTTGTATATGTTGCCTAAACCTGAATCTGACAAAATGCCACTGGCAATGAATTCCATGACTTTGGGCCTGCCACGGAAAATGCCCGTCCTCCACAGCATTCTAGGAGATAGCGCGGAACTACCAGCTGGGCCAAACAAACCAATTGTACGGACCTGGAAGGATATGCTCCTGTAGAGCTGTACAGCTCATTCCCTGCCGGACACTCCCGTGTGCATCCTCTTCTAAAGAAACCCTCATCTAATACTTCCTGTCCAGCTAACTATCGCCCAATTTCCATTACTCCCTTTCTGGGCAAACCCATGGAAAAGTTGGCCATCTCCCAGCTTAACCTTCATTCTGATTCTGTTGGCTGTCCCCATGACTATGAGTCTGGCTTCAGAGCTGCAAGAAGTACGGAAACTACTCTCCTGAACATCTGTGAAGAACTGCTCTCCAACCTTGACTCTAACATTCCCTCTTTCCTCATCCTACTTGATCTCTCTTCTGCCTTTGACACAGTCAACCATACCATCCTGCTCAACTGTCTCCATGATAGCCTGGGCATCACCCATCAGGCTCTGGCCTTGCTGACCTCTTTCCTCTCTGATCGATCCTCCCAGGTCATACTGGGGTCCTTGCTATCATCTATCTCCCGCTCTACCTGTGGTGTTTCCTAGGGGTCTAACTGTTACGCTCACCTGGTATCCACAGGGATGCCACCCAGCCGGGTTACTCGCTGGTATGCTTCTCAGCTTTGCCCTGATGTGGTCTGCGGGGAACGTTCTGCCTGAAAATACAGGAGGACTGTGTTCAAGACTGACCGACTATGGTAAGTAGCCCCCCTCCACCCCTATATGCTTTCAGTCCCTCTGGCGCCCTTCTCCTCACCTTGTGGTAGAATTAGGTGTGCTCTCCATCCTGCCTTCTTTGCAGGGGCTCGTTATCTTTCATGGGCGAGTGCGACCCAGTTACTTCACTGACGCCGGCCCGTTTGATATTGTTCAGGTAGGTCTTATTGCTGTTCTTTAGTTTTGTTGCTATTCTGCATGACTTTCTTTGTTTAAAATGTCTCTTTTTTCTCCCTTAGGTATGCGGAGCTTCAGCGTGGCGAACTAACTTGGTTGAGCCCCACTGGTAAATGATGGCGCATTAAGAGCGCTATGATGCGATAAGTAAGCGCTATGCGCAGTGCTGCGAAGTCTTGCCTTTGCTAACCTGTGTTTTCCTTCCTTGTAGGTCGCAGTGTTCTTCATTGCAAGTGGAATGTCCTCTGCTGATCTGTTCTCTCCTGGCACTGTGCACCTGGCTACCCTCCGTCCTCCAGGCCCAGGTTCCTGCTCACCCTGCCACCCTCCTGCACTGCCTCCAGATGTTTGGTCTTTCTATCTTGGAGTAGGTTCTTACAGTTGGTTCTCAGTGAACTGAGCAGAGGTCTATCAATCCCTGAGCGATCTCTAATGCATTTTTCAATGTCCCTCTTTGCCGCTCTACATGAACCATCAAAATATGTCCCCCCAGTGGTTGGTTTGCTCCTATGTATCGCCCCAGTCCCTGAAAGATATGGTGGCACATTTGTTTTCAGCAGTTCCATCGCATCCAAAACCCCAATGGTCTTAGTTTCTGGATTACAGATTACCTTAATATTCACTAAAATGGATTCATACATACTCTGCTTCAGTTCAATTGTTAGGATATTGGCCTATTTCAGTGGTCTTCGCACAAGGACGTTATCCATATTGGATCCCTTCATAGGGACTTCCCTTCCAGGGTCTTGATATTCCGATTTGAGATGTATAGCCAACGGGCGGTGGTCCCTTTCATAACTATCAATAACTCTAAATTCATCTAACTGTGCCCAGGCTCAAGCTGAGATTAGTATGTAATCAATTAGTGAAGAACAATTCACTCCCCAACAAGTTGTTTTGGCTGATTGGTCTGTAACAAACCATCTGTTGCATGCTCTTAGTTCAAAGGAATAGAAAGTTGACAAAGTGTTAGCTGCCAAGGGGTACAGTGAAGTTGGTCCATGCGCCACCAGGTCAGGGATATCTCAGGCTTCATCTTGGTCTGCCCACAACCCTTCAAGCACCTTAATCGGCTCCAGTTGTAGGTTAAAGTCACCCACTGTTATCAGAAAAGAGTATTGTTGACCCACTGCTTCTTCGGCGGGTAGCATCTTCTGGACAGATTGTATATATGCCATTCCTACTATGCCTGTGGGTCTATTATAGATATTGATTAGGCATAGTGTCTCTACGGGGTTGAGTTTGATGTACATCATGAGAGCATCCAAGGACAAGGCCTGTGCCCTCTTCACCACCCAGCCCATAGACGAGTCGATCCAGGTCAGCAGGTTCCCCCTCGGCCTGCCTCTCAGAGCCATAATGGCCAGGATACAAAAGGACTTATAACCATATAACATAACTGGATCAAAGGCCCATGTCTCCTGCAAAGCAATTATATTAATACCACCAATAAAACCTGTACACATTTGGTCATCCAAATGTCTATTCACACAAGCAATGTTAAAAGAAAGCAGGTTGAAACTCTGTTTGCGTCCCAGCACAGTCCTTCATCATGTCAGTTAAATTCTTCCGGGTTGGGATGGCTCAAGCTCAGGGCATGCTGTTGGCCAGTAGACACTTGCTGGTAAATCTCCCTTTATCTTCCCCCATATGTTGGCAACGGCTCAACACAGACACCTGGGCAGGTGGAGCAGGGCCCCTCCGGGGGACAACCTCCATTGCTGCATCAGACATGCCATTGTAGTGGGGAGTGGAGCTTTGAGGGCTGCAATTGGCACACTGAGAGGACAAAGCCCATGGACAGTATGGTTCCTGCGCATGTTGATAGTAGTGCGACAGCCACTGGTGAGGCTATTTCAGTTAAGGCCCAATTTTGGGCACTGTTCCAAATAGGTAGTTTGATTCTATGTATGTCACTGCTACATATTGAGGATTACTGCGGAATAGACCGCCAATAGACAACAGTGAGGAGAAATTAAAAAACGGGCTATCATATCTTTGTGCCATTTTCTCCAGTCTCACTGATCTAGAAAGCAGAAGGTTTACTTGTGCCTCGTTGTGGATTTTGTGAGCGCCAATACAACATGCCTCATGGGGCTGTGATTTCTTTTATTTATTTTTTAAACTTTATTTATTGTGCTTAATATAACATCAGAAGAACAGCAGCATACAATATGAAGCAGTTATACATTTGGGTAAATAGATAGGATGTGGTACAAATAGGGGTCTGGGGAACCAGAAGATCAAACAATAATCAAAATCTCACATTTTGCAGAAATAATAAATGCATCTGACCTAGACAGAAGTAGGGATGGGCAGGATGATTTCTCCGGTTCATTGTCCGTGTCAGCGGAAATAGAGGAGATGTAAGAGCGGAATGGGGACCAGATATTCGTTGGCCTTGATATAAGTGGTTGCTGCCCCGCCCAGGCCTCCTCGGTGCCCGAAGCCCAGGTAACAGCATGAAGCCATTGTGAATGTGTGGGAGCCCTGGGAAGGAGCCAGCACAACAAGATACAGTGTACAGCGAGGAGCATGCAGATCCCATCTAGTTTCCAGGTGTCCTGGCCGAGACCTGGGAATTCATGAAAGAGGCATGATATTGGGGTTGGGGTGATTGTGTAATCCAAAATGTCACGCATAGTAGAGCATATCTCTCCCCAAAATTGAGCGAGACATGGACAAGTCCAAATCATACGTATATATACTGCATCCTCGGAGACGCATCTAGGGCACCTGGGGGAGTGGTCCTGAGATATATGATGCAATCTGGTTGGGGTATAATGAAACCTATGAAATACTTTAAATTGGATTCGTTTAAAACGGGAATTGAATGATACATCATGGGTCCAGGTGCACATATGATCCCAGTATTGATCAGTGAAAGTGAGCATCCCCAAAAATACAGCAATCACTCCCCAATGAGAGTCAATAATGGACACACTGCAGGAGGGAATGAGACCAAGACCAAGTGCGGGTGAAGGTAAAAAATAAGTTTATCCAAAAACCAAATAGGGCAAGCAGAGAACTCTGCAAACTCCCAGAGTGCTCTGCCAGACATCAGAAATCATTCACATTTTGTTACAAATCCACATCACCTATGACGTGGGAACTAATGATTACATGAATCAATGAGATTGAGCCTTGGGGACTGGGCAGTATAGATTGTTTACTGTCGAAGTTCTAGGATTGGTGAGGCTCTACGTGGTGTCACAGTGATGCTTGGAGGTCAGCTGGGCTCATCGGGGTGGAGTGTTAGATGAGCAGATGTTTGTTGCCCTTGTGGCCACACATACTCATTCAGTGTTCATTATAATTCATAATGCCCTGTAAATCCTACAAGTTGTTAATCTAACATCACAAGAAGAATAGCACATAACTCTGAGTGCTCTTATCTCAGCATCATAAAACACTATGCAATAAAGGGGCTGCTTCATGAGTTCAGGTACTCTTATCATTCTACTTTGTTAGATCTAGTGGGGGACAACTTTATAGTATATCAGTACAAGAGTATACTGCTACCATGGTCAGTCAGGATTGGGGTGAGCTTGGGTGCTATCTGGTCAAGGGGCACATGGCTGGTACATCAAAAGGTGGTGGGATGAGAGGCTTGCTGCCTATATTTTTTCTAACCGACGTCTCGGGGTGTGAACCAAGCTTTATGGTATTGTTGTGTGTCTAGGGATTTTGGGGAGGGTGGATGCCTGGTGCAGGCTTAGTGGAGGGGTCAGAGATTACAGTTAAAGCATCATGTTGTAAATGAGAATAAGGGCCTCGAGCAGTCAGCCTAACCTGAGGAGGGAGGAAGGTCGGGGCTGTGTGCACAGCGCTGCAGGAGAACACAGAGGGAGAGAGAGAGAGCCCTGTTGCTTCTCACTTGTTTACATATATGTCATTTAGAATGTGCGGTAGGATTAAGCCAGTGTAGTTACAAGTACATCGAACAAATATGCGAGTTTCTGAACATTGTTATGGGTTACACATTTACGTTTATCATGAGTACTGTGTTACAAAGTAAACTCTATCAACAACAGTCTTGTAAATGTACTGTCTTGCATTATATACATTGGGACCAGTATGCAAAGTAGTCATTTTTGTGAACACATGTATATTTAAGAAGCCAGTGGACATTTGGAATGTGTGCCGTGTATTGCATTAAATGAGTAAATCAACATATCATACAGAAAAAGACGAGATTCGACATAATATGGGGCTTGGGCATATGACTAATAATTTTGTGCTTTAAACATAGGTGAGGATCTTTTTGTTATGTTTTCGGGATTTTAGCCCTTTTATACACATTTACATGAGAGGATTTATAACCTTCACATAGGGATTAGCAGTATGGTTGAACCAAGGTGGCACAAAGACGTAAAATCCATGTCGGTTACTTCAAAAAGGAGAACAAGTTTAGGTGGTTATCCACAGTGTATATCATAAATGTGGGGTCTGCAAGGGGACGGGGCATGTTTGCGGAGATGAATTGTTTTCTTGAAACGCAAGCCTTTACCCGGTCATTCACAGGTCAGTGATGGAATGGGAAGGTGAAAGATACAGTGTTCGTCATGTAGCTTATTCGAGCCTAGTCTCCCGTGGGAACAGCCCTTCTGCATGGATGCAGGGGGGAGGATGGTGAGTGAGATGACAGAATCGCTGAGCGCAATTCTCGAGGGGAGAGCTGCAGCTCTGCAGGCATCCGTTGTCTATGAGGCATGTGGTGCTATGTACAAAATGGGGCTCAGCTGCAGCACAAAATGGAGTCTGGGATCAGCTTTTTGGTCACTGTTTGCATGCATATGGGTCGTCCCACAGCCATCCCGCATGGGTGTCTGGAGGACAAGTCATAATCCGCATGGGGGGTCAGAATGGAGGGGAGGGGGTCTCAAAGGACCTTGCCTCGCATACATCAGTTATTTCAACCTCTAAATCCTCACCCCAGGAGCGTCTGAGTTTGTCAAAGGGAGGAGCAGTCGTGGACTGCAGTAAGGAATATAATCTGGATATCTTCCCACCAGAAGCTGTGACATTTAGGAGTTCAACGAGTATAGGGTCATCTGGGGGTATAGCAGGAAAGTCCGGGTATCGTTTTTTGAGGGACCGGCGAAGGCCCAAGTATTGAAGCCAGACAGAAGGCCCCGTATATCTGGCCATTCTATGAAATTACCTTGATCAAGATATCTCGGATAGTTCAAGGCCCATATTGGCCCAGAGGTGTGTCACAGTCGGGGGGACACAGGGAGCTTCTGGGAGAAAGTTCGAGAGAGGTAGGTTGCCATGAAAGGGATGGAAGGTACTGGCCAGTTTCCATATTTTAGAGAGGGCCAGTGACATGGAGCCTACGGGGTCAAGAGGGTCACACTGGACATGTGAGGAGAGAGGACTAAGGAGCAGATATCGTGACCCTCAACAGCCAGACGCTTGAGCCGAGCATGTGAAGGAGGGTTCATAAGTTTGAACCAGTACGATGCCAATTGCGCCTGGGCAACCAGCCAGTACTTACTAAAGTTGGGAGCACCAACGCCGCCTCTAGTCATGGGAACAGTTAATGTGTCGAGCTTAAGACAGACCGCGCCGGAGTGCCATAGAAAAGTATTGACTATGCGGTTCAGTGTTTGGAATAATTAATTCCTGGGCCACAAGCGAAGATTAAGGAATCGGTATAGGAGTTGGGGGAGTACAATCATTTTCAAAATACTGATTTTACCGGCCAGGGAGATTGGAAGTTTAGCCCAGCCTGTACATTTCCTGGCAAGTGAGGTTAGGTATTGCTGGTAGTTATCTACATGTACCACATTAGGTTGGCGGGCAACCACAACACCGAGATAGGTGATCTCGGACTGTGACCATGTAAATCCCAGGGGCTCTGAAAGGGGAAGTGTGGCCTTGGTGATTGGAAATAGGGTAGATTTATAACAGTTCACTTTGAGTCCTGAAATCCGTCCAAAGTAAATGACATCCTCTAAAATAGGGGCAAGGTTATCCATAAGGCGTGCAAATGAAAAGTAGGGTGTCATCTGCATATAGGGAAATAATGTCGGGAGGGCCAGACAGCCTCAACCCCCTGCGTGCATGGACCTGACGCATCCTATCAGCTAAGGGTTCTATGGCTATAGCAAAAATTAAAGGGGAATAGAGGAAGCCTGGCCTCGTGCCCTGGCTATTTGAAAGAGGGACGAACATCTGTCCTCGCGGTGGACCCTAGCCTTCGGGTCAGAATAAAGTAGCTCTACCCAGGACTGGATGTGGGGCCCAAAATTGCACTTCTCTAGGACGCGCCATAAGTAGTTCCAAGAGACAGAGTCAAATGCTTTCTGCATATCAAGGGTGGCCGCTACCGCCTGTGTGTTCGGGTAAATCCAGATAATAATATTAAACTATCGACACAGATTAAGGGAAGTAGATTGCCCGGGGATAAACCCAGCTTGGTCTGGATGAATGATGCAAGATATATATGGGGCAAGTCTCAGGGCTAACACCTTAGCAAAGATCTTGACGTCACAGTTGATGAGAGAGAGGGGGCGGTATGACCCACACTGAGTAGGGGTTTGCCTGGTTTAAGTAGAACAGAGAATATAGCTCCCCAGAGGGAGGGGGGGAAGTACAGCTAACTCACAGGATTCCTCCCACAGCACATGTAGTTGGGGGACCAAGCAGGATTTATATTGTTTGTAAAATTCAACCGGAAGGCTGTCAGAACTGGGGGCTTTACCAGAGGCTAGGGAGTCAACGGCCTTTGATATATCTTCAGCCATAATTGTCATATCGAGACAAGCCCTAGTCTCATCAGAAAGGACAGAGAGTAGGAGGCTGTCTAAGTATGCGTCAACTTCGGCAATTGGAGTGCTGTCCACATTCCAGTAGAGGGATTCATAGAAAGAGTGAAAGTCCACGTTAATGTCTTGTGATGACAGAGCCAGGGTGCCGTCTGACTTCTCTATAGCTGGGTTGTGGGGTGAGCCAGTCTCCTGGCAGAGGAGCCTAGCCAACACATGGCCAGGTCGATGTCACTCACCGTACCTACAGACAAAGTAGGAATTATGTATAAATTTCCTCTCCCATTCTGCATGTGTGCGAAATGTATATTGTTCTATACCGATATTGGAAAGGGCATCAGGGGACTGTGACGAGGCGTATTGGTTCTCAAGAGTGGAGAGTAAAGATTCACTCCTTGAAATCCCTGATTTCTTATAGGTTGCAATGCCCCTTATGTAAACTTTGAATGATTCCCAAAGGGTAGCTTGTGAGCGAACTGAACCCATGTTTAGTGCAAAATAGTAATCTGTGGCGTTTTCTAGCTCCGTTCTGAAGGCCATGTCTAAAAGGGAATGTGGTTTCAATTTCCATGGCCGGGTTTTATTGTGATCTGTGCCCCAATTAGGGAAATTGTCAGTGGGGGGTGGTCAGAGTGTGTTCTGGGGAGAATTGTCATATGTGTGATGGTTCTAATGAGTACATCTGATATGAGCCACCTGTCGATCCTTGAATGCGAGTCATGTATGGAAGAGTAAAAGGAATATGTACAAGAGTCTGGGTGCAGAAGTCTCCATGCATCCAAGATAGACACCTGGGCCTGGACATCAATAACGGCTTTAGCCGCTCTGGAGAGTTGACAGGGTTTGGAGCCTGACCTACCAGATTTACATCTAAAATGGTGTTGAAATCTCTACCCCAGAGGATTGGTACAAGGGGGAATCTGCCAAGCATGGAAGCCAAATGTGTGTAAAATTCAGGGGCATCTATGTTGGGCCCATAGACATTGAGAAGCATGACTTCACTGTTTAGTAGAGTGCCACAAAGCAGGACATAGCGTACCTGGGGGTCCACATGAACCAACCTATGCTGCAACTTAACACTCTTATCGATGAGGAACATGACTCTGTGATTCTAGGTAGAATAATCAGTGTAGTATCTCTGGGAACCCTACGACTTAGCAAATTCATCACATCCCCTGGCTCGAGCGTGGGTTTCCTGTAAGAAGAGCAGATTTACACCATATCGCTCGACATATAACTGCAGTTTGCACATCTTTACATAATTACCCAATTCCATTACATTTCATCTCATGCAGACTATGTTGCCATCAGCCAGCGGGGTAAGCCCATTCCACATTGTTTTGTATTGTTGTTAACTGTTTCGGCTTGGTGCTTAATCAGTATTTTCTTTACAGCGGATTGGGGTCTCCAGAGGTTTGTGGTTCCGGAGTATAACATCTTCCACCTGTGGCCTCAAGGGTTGCACAGGGAGTGACTTTGGGTTCTCTCTGTGCGACACTTGGGGATGGAGGTCTCTTCTGCCTACACAACATTAAAGTATCAACAGACTGTGAAGCCATCTTGTCGTGTGACCAATGGAGGGAACCACAGACGACCCCATGTCCGCTATGGTCCAAGCCATCACAGTGTTGTGGGCGGATATGGCTGCCGCTACCACCGCCATTCATCAACGCCTCGATAACATAGAGAGTGTTAGACACCCCTTGCCTGCAGACCCAAAATTTGGGGATACTCCCCCAGTCTCACAACCCACTCCGCCTCCTGCTCCATCACCTCAGAATCCCATCCCTGTTGTACTCCCTTCTCCGTTCCCATTAGCGGCCCCTAGGAGGTATCACGGGGATCCTAGAAAATTCAGAACCTTTCTTAACCAATGTAAACTGCACTTTTTGTGCAGACCCCTGGCCTTCCCTGATTCAACAACAAAGGCAGCATTCACTCTTTCACATTTAGCCGGCACAGCCGCCGCATTGGCCAACCCCCTCTTGGAGAACGATAGCCCTACCCTTTATGATTTCGACCTGCTTGTCACAGAAATGTCCCGGGTATTCGACACTAGACACAAAGTCCAGTCGCGGGATTTGGAGCTCCTAGAGTTGGGCCAGGGAAGGGGGTCACTTATTGAATACATAACTTGATTTAATCAGCTGTTGGCAGAAACATCCTGGCCCAAGAGCAAGAAGGTGGTGGTATTCTACAGGGGCCTAAGTAATTCCATGAAAGATGCTCTTTCCGCCATTCCTTCGCTACCTACATCATTTCAGGACCTGGTTGACTTGGCCCTCCAGGTAGATGCCCGAAGGCCTGAACGGAGAGCAGAGGCTGGGTTTGCTCACTCAACCACCTTATCAACACCCTCCTCTTCTTCTGACACCACTCATGAACCCATGCAAATCGGGGGAATAAGAAGTCCTATTACTCCCATTGAAAGAGAACGCAGGAGGGTAGACAATGCCTGCTATTATTGTGGCCTAAATGGCCAATATGTTAAGGAATGTCCTCGTCGCCCAAAGCCCAAAACACAGGTTTTTCGGACAGCTCGATCATAGAACCGGGGACTGGATTGAGTTCCTCTTGTCACACCCTGGACCCGATTCCGGTGTTTGGTCGCATCAGGCCCATCCATGTCCAGGCCGTCCTACAGCCCACACCAGGAATTACAGACCCGGTCACATTATAATAGATTCAGGGGCAACAGGCAGCTATATCGACATTTCCCTAGCTCATGCACTAAACCTGCCCCTTCTGACCAAGACCAGACCAGAACCCGTACAAGCATTGGACGGTATCTCCTTGGTGTCCGGTCCCATTAAATAACACACTGCACCCTTGCTCTTGACAATACATTCCATACACAAGGAAACAATAAGCTTTGACCTCATATCCATGCCTCAGTTTGGTCTAATCATGGGGATACCTTGGCTTCAAGAACATAACCTGCTTATAAACTGGAAATCAGGTCTTGTACATTTCTAGTCAGATATTTGCCAGACCTTCTGTCTACCCACAGTCCCAGGCAATGATAACCCCGCTCAGGCTATTGCTCAGTTAACACTAAATGACACGGCTGAATCACAGGCAGAACCTCATGTAGTAGGGTTGGTTGCCACAAATGTTCCCTCAGAATACCAAGATTTTGCAGGAGTGTTTGATCGTGGTTCTTCCGAGGTTCTCCCACCACACCGCCCCTACGACTGTCCTATTGATCTAATCCCTGACGCCACAGTTCCCACAGGTAGGATTTATTCCCTCTCCCCTTCAGAAGAGTTAGCCTTGAATGAATACATCCAAAAATCCCTTCATCTAGGACACATCCGTCCGTCCACCTCACCAGCGGCTAGTCCCATATTTTTTGTCCCCAAGAAGGAGGGTGACTTACGTCCATGCGGTGGACTATCGTCGACTCAATGCAGTTACAAAGAAAAACCGGTACCCCATTCCCCTCATAACTCCGTTACTTGACCGCCTCGCACATGCAACCATTTTCACCAAACTGGACCTATGCGGAGCCTACAATTTGGTCCGCGTCCGTTCTGGGGAAGAATGGAAGACTGCTTTCTGTACCCGCTATGGGCTATTCGAATATGCCATTATGCCATTCGGCTTGTGCAATGCTCCGGCCACGTTCCAGAGATTCATGAATGACATCTTCAGCGACATCCTGGACGTGTTTGTGGTGGTCTATCTGGGTGTCATCTTGATCTTCTCCCAGGACCCGGACGAACTCCTACGGCATGTCCGTGAAGTACTCTCACGCTTGCAAAAACACTCCCTGAACGCCAAGCCAGAAAAAGGTCAGTTCCATGTCGATAGTGTTGAATTCCTTGTGTTCCACATCACCCCTGGCGGCTTGGCTATGAACCATTCAAAGGTGAGAGCAGTCTTAGATTGGCCCGTCCCTACGGCTCTAAAAGCTCTTCAGTCCTTCCTAGGTTTCGCAAACTTCTACAGGCGTTTCATCTCAGGCTTCTCTTCCATTGTGGCTCCCCTCCTTTACCACAGCCCCTGTTCTCCAACACCCGACCCGGAACTCCCTTTTATCGCAGAGGCAGATGCCTCTTCCTTTGCTTTAGGTGCAGTACTCTCACAAACCTGCCCATCCATGGGTCGCTTACATCCAGTGTCTTTCCACTCCCGCAAGTTCAACATCACTGAAACGCATTATACAGTTACAGAGAAATAACTATTGGCGATCATGGATGCCTTCCATGTTTGGCGACACCACCTCTTAG
The DNA here is from genome assembly GCF_040938575.1 of Ambystoma mexicanum. Lineage (NCBI taxonomy): Eukaryota > Metazoa > Chordata > Amphibia > Caudata > Ambystomatidae > Ambystoma > Ambystoma mexicanum. The sequence goes on along the minus strand of NC_090930.1, from coordinate 1,242,432,199 downwards.
GTGCCAAACATCGGGTTACGGTATTCTCGGATCACCAAAACCTGCAAGACCTGGCTTCCCTTAAATGCCTCAACAGTAGACAGGTGAGGTGGCACCTGTTTTTTGCGGCGTTTGATTTCCAGATTCGGCAACGCTCGCTCGGGCTCTGCTCACAGAAAAGCCGATGCTTTGTCACAATCTCCTGGGGGGGTTGCCTTGCCTGTATTCCCCGACAGTTTTTGGACAGTGCTAAGGTTGTTAGCCTGTGTACTCCGTCCTTGCCCTTTTTGGAAGCCGTACGGAATTGGGTGTCTCTTCATCCCAACCAATTGTCAGAATGGGATCCAGGGTTTCATGACGGTTAAATTTTGTGTTGAACCATTTGTTTTTACCCACTACAGACACCCGCAATATGGACTTAGAATGGTCCCAGATGCCCCTGTTAATGGATACCCTGGTCAACGCCGTACCTTGACTCTGTTGAAACGTTGGTGTTGGTGGCCATCCATGAAGCGGGATGTGGACTGTTACGTCAACACCTGCGCGATAAATGCACAGTGCAAACACTGTAGGGGGCGCCCAGTAGGCCTATTACTTCCTTTGCCCGTAACCCTAAAACCCTGCCATACACTAACCATGGATTTTGTTACTGATCTACCCCGGGTGCAGGGTTTCGATACTATATGGGTGGTTGTAGATTCCTTTTCTAAGATGGCCCGCTTCATCCCCTGTAAGGGTATACCCTCTCCTCCTGCATTGGCCAGACTGTTTTTTGAGTCCATCTTTTGTCTGTTCGGGTTGCCTTCTGTTCTCATCTCTGACAGAGGATCCCAGTTTACGTCACGCTTCTGGCGGGCCTTGACCAAGCTAATCGGTATTGATGTCCGGTACTCCTCAGCCTACCACGCGGAGATGGATGGTCAGACCGAAAGGGTTAACCATACCATGGAGCAGTACCTGCGTTGTCTAAGCCTGCTGCAACAGACCACCTGGTTACGAGTCCTTCATCTCGCTGAGTTCGCATACAGCAATGCGGTCCATGCCTCCACTGGGTTCTCCCCTTTCTATGTCCTGTATGGCCAACACCCCCATGTCCTGCCCATTCCCGACCTCACATCTTCTGCCAATCCAGCCGCAGGTGCGTGTCTTAGGGATCTGTCCTCCATCCACGCTCAAACCGCTGCTCACCTTCGTGAGGCTCAGGCTTCCATGAAGTCCAAGGCGGATAAGAAATGGGTGCTGGCCCCGGTTCACCATGTGGGTTCCCATCTCTGGCTGTCTACACGGCATCTGCGTTTGGTGGGTTGCCGCAAGCTCCTGCCCCGTTTTGTGGGCCCTTACATGGTGTCCCAGGTGATCAACCCTGTGGCTTATCGTCTTGTGTTCCGGGGGTCTTGGTGGGTTCATCCCGTTTTCCATGTCTCCCTGCTCAAGCTTTGTCCCGGTCCCTCCCACCTTCATGACCCTGTTGCCCCGGTGTCCCTGGCTACCCCGGATGTCTATGAGGTCTCTTGCATTTTGGATTCCCGTGTGTGCAGGGGGCGTTTGCAATATCTGGTGGATTGGTCGGGGTATGGCCCAGAGGAGAGTTCCTGGGTCCCTGCTCACAATGTCCACGCTCCCCGGTTGGTGGCCCGCTTTCATAGGGAAAATCTGTCATGCCCACGGGGTTGTGGGCCTTTGGGGGGGCTCTGTCACGAGCACACCTGCCAGTAACACCACGTCTGCCAGAAACCCCACACTCCCTGTAGCCCGCCCTCCTCCCTTGATCCCATCACTTACCCCTCTCACATTACGGGACTCACGTGTACAACCTGCTGCCTCTCGTGTACAAGCACGACTCATCTCCAACAAGGCACATTCCTGATTGCGCCCCTTTGGTCATTGGCAGCTGCCCTGGCGCCTGAAAGATCAGCTGAGCAGCACTATACTTCCGCGTCACGTGACCAGCGCTTCTCGCTCACGTGACTTGGGAGCCCGCCCACGTGTTGCGGTCGCGTGTCACGTGACTGGGAAGTAGCGCCAGAAGCGCGAGTATTTAAACACAGAATTCAATGTACTCGCCGCTTCACAGCTGTTATCTGTAACTCTGTTTGGCGTCACGCGTTCGTTTTGGACTTCTTTGGACTCTTTTTGGATTCAACCCTGGTTTTTGGAATTACAGACTTCTCCTGGAAAACCCCATTGGCTACTGGTAACTTGGCTGTGCTTTACGGACTGACCATGGACTGTTCTTTGGATTGCTGTCGGATTTCCCTTTTGCATCTGGTTCTTCTGGCTTCCTGACTCAGTTCTTCACAGTTACCCAATCTCGCTCTTGCAATCAGGTGGACTTAATACCGCACTACTCTTTGGGTTCCATCACGGATTGCTCCACCTTGGGAGGCACTGCCCACGTGAGTCCCGGACCCTCAACCTCAAAGGTTTAGCAGTCTCCCCTCTAACCCATCTGGTAAGCCCATTCCACATTGTTTTGTATTGTTGTTAACTGTTTTGGCTTGGTGCTTAATCAGTATTTTCTTTACAGCGGATTGGGGTCTCCAGAGGTTCGTGGTTCCGGAGTATAACATCTTCCACTTGTGGCCTCAAGGGTTGCACAGGGAGTGACTTTGGGTTCTCTCTGTGCGACACTTGGGGACGGAGGCCTCTTCAGCCTACACAACATTCAAGTCTCAACATTGGCAGACTCCATTGGGTTCCGCCTTAGGGTCTCACGCATACGAAGGAGCAACCCATTGTTATCGATTAGTGGCAAGCTGTGATCTAAATGATTCACGGGGTTAGAATCAACAGCAATGGTCTCAGCAGTGGTTCTTGGGATATCCATGGAGGGGAGCGTGCTGAATGGCTTTGGTACAGAGACTATCAAGGGCAAAGCCTATGGATTTGCAGACGTGTTTTCGAAATACCCAGTAATCCTTCTTTGGGTCCCAGTAGGGCCATACTTTTTTGCTCTCTTAGATCTCAGAGATGACATTAGCTTGCCTCCAGGTTTAACGGGTGACTTAAGATGCTTCCGCACCTGAGGGCCCTCACAGCGGAGGCCCTGCCTGCATGTTTTTTTCATTGTCGCTGTTTCTTTTCATTTTGCCGATAGGCAATGAGCAAAAAGGAAGTTAGAAGACAAGGGGGCTCTAATTATCTACAGCTATAAGCTATAGACTATGGGCTGTTACTAACTGAGGCTTTATCAACAGGGGACCACCAGCGCCCACACAGCATATATCACATATGCACACTTGCCTTGCCTGGTCCAGGTGGGTTAAGTGGCTCAGGATGGCAGATAATCAACTTAACGCCTCCCACCCAAGCCTACCCATGCCAGGATCTGGGTCACCTCCTGCTCCTACTCCGACTATGTCTCCCAGCCACGTCCACCTGTTTTCTGTTCCTGCACGGTGTGGGATCACTTGCTGTCAGGAACAGGAGACAGTGGCAATGGCGGAGATTGGCTGAGACTGGCGGGGAAGGAAAGGGGAGCCCAGTGACCCCTCAGCTGGTGGAGGCAAGTGGAGGCGAAATAGGTGCGAGATAAGGAGCTCTGAGTTCACAGCACAGTGTTACCTCGGTAAGCGGTGCTCCTCCTCCATCATCCATACTCTGTGCTCCCTCTAGGCCTTTATACCCCTAACCCTCGCTATAATAAGTTGTAAGGGAGTCTACGGTAGCACATTCTGCTGTCTGGAAAATTAAACTTCTGCTGCCGGCAACTGGCAGCTCCAGACGCCAAACAGATGCTGAACACTATGCTGAGTCTGGCAGAGGACTAGAGGAAAGGACCTAGCAGGAAACACTCATCACTTTGTCAAACCACACCACAGCTTCTCTGAGGCCACCTCCGACACAGTATCATATCATAGTCTAATAACTTCAAAGGAGTCTAAAAGTTGAAAAGAATCAAAGATAGGCGGGCCAAAAACTGTCTCACAGAGTCTTCCACTACCTGGCAAAACAGGTGGCATGACAACGGTAGATACTCACAATATCTGACTGATACTGGCTCTGATATTCTCAATTCTTTCAATTAAGACATTTCTAAAATCATTACACATCCTCTGCTTTTTGTGAAAGGTCTAGGAAGTAGCAGATCTTTAAATGTTCGAAGCAATACTGTTGACGTATTTACTGCAGATTTCATTGGTTCCTCAAAGAAAAGACATCTGGCAGATTTAATAGCTGCATGATAGGAAGCTAATGTAACTCTATAACAGGATTTAGACACATGGTCCGACTTAGATGGCCCCTGGCACACGGCTCGGCGAACCGTCACTCTAAATTCCCTTAGCTCAGGGGAGAACTAGGGTGCAGAGGGGCTAGCACTCTTCTTTACAAGTTTTAATGGTGCAAGCTGATGTGCAGCAATTTGGCAAGCAGTGGTTAATTGCATCAATGGTAATGGCTTTGGTAGCCGGCCATTCTTTTGCAGCTGATAGCTAGATAAGAACCTTTTCATAAGCATTGGGGAGCTAACCAGACGCCAGCTTCTTTGCAATATTTTGGAGGGTGCTCTGCTTTCACAAGCAGATGGCAAGAATAAGCAAAAAGGAACCAAATGATGATTAGTCCTGAACAAAATGTGGCTTGAGCTGGGGCGAGCCAGCTCACAGGGCGCAACAATGCCCATGAGTACCTTAGACTCATCTACGTATAATTGGAAACATTTTGAGAGCAATTTGATAATGTCTGGTAGGGTCTGGATCAGGGTAAGACTGAGCTAGAGTTGGTGGATGAGGTGTATGAAATATATTTTCACGTAAAGTTGTTTCTCACCTGGGTATTGGTCGGTGCGGGTGTTGTGGGTGGTGAGGATTGTTTCTTGGGGCTACATAGATGTATATGTTGTGCTGTATGCTAGTGCTCCACCAATTCTAAGCAGTATATGCATATCTGCTATTATTGCCAATGTAATGGTTCTCTGTTTATCAAGCACACAAGGATGAAGGGCTATGCCTTGCTTACTGGCATTAATACCTCTGTCTGGAGGGTGCACACACATGTCTGTCACTAAAACCATCTTACCTGTTAAATCAACACAATTGTGCAATAATGATAAATCCCATGACACAGACTTGAAACATGATGACAGTGACATCATATCTATTGAAAGAAACCTATGCATTCTGCCTAACGTATTGAGTATAAAAGATATTTTAAGAGTTGGACGGAGTTGTCCCCCTAACAGTTTTCCCATTTGTATTACCAACAAAGGAAAAATGTCATGGAGAAACTGGCACGAGGCAAGAAAAAAATCATCTGGAAATATCATATTCATTTGAGCTTCTAATTGAGAATAAAGAGCTTTTTCATCCGAACTTCAATACAGTGTAACAGCTCGCACTCAAGAAATGTGGGACTCTTGCAGGTGCATCTTGAAAACTATTGAAGCTTTTGAAGTTTGCCTTGGATGTTGAACTGAATCCAATGACTAAAACATGTTTATGGATGACAATTATTCACCAGGAAAGAAACAAACACATTTGCGACTTCTTTGAGTCATTTTCTCACATGAGAAATTATTGTCGAGTGCACTTAAAAGTGTCCGTAAATCAAAGTTGTGATTCAGTGGTTTGAAATCATGCTCTGCTACTGCAATGCAGCAAAAAAAGACGAGGTAAACATAATACTCATATATATGCTATTGTTAGATATATTTTAAATGATTGGGTGATGTTCAGGATGGGAGGACGCCCAACAAATGACTTATCAGGGATGGCTCAACCTAACACGGTGGTTTTATCCCAGGCCATGTTATTCACATCAGTATTGTCTTGGTCTTATGGTACTAGGGCATTGCGCAGTTTAAACCCAAATGCCTATCTCTTTCTATTCCTGTTTGCAGCAATAAAAACAAAAAATACAAAAAGGCCAATTAAAAAAGGCATAAGTGCAGGTGAGATGTCCTACCACTTTACCACTTCAATGTCAATACTGTCACCAGGAATAAGCCTGGGTGAACTTTCTCAAAAGTGATCTGGTGGCTCCCACGAACCTTCTAGTGAGATTTAGGTAGGTTTGCAAGTTCTTCGTCCTGAATCTGCCCAAATCTCCTTTAAGAGTCATGAATCTTAAGGGAAGTTTGTGAAACATTTGGACAGATTTGAGGCGATTCATCGGAAACAACGTGCTCAAAATATCTTAACAGGCTTAGGAAGGAGAGAAATGATAGGGGAAAGGGAGGGGACTGATGGGGCTTGGTGGGGTTTAGTAAAAGCAAAAGGAGTCCTGTATATCTGTGAATGTTACCCAAGTAGAACAGCACATTAAACTCTGAGATAAGATTCCTCAGTTGATTAATGCATCTACTGCAGAGATCTATGTGCAGAAATCGATGCGTAACCTACAATCCAGTTTTGAATCTGAGTAAGAAGAACTCAGCCTTTCATCCTTCTGAAGCTTCCTTCTGAAGCTGAGCTCATAAATTAAGTTGAAATAGGGCATTATAGGAGTGCATGTCAGACCTGCAGTGTCAGTCACATATCAGGAATTCCTGGGTTTGATCTTCATTACTCAGAGGTAGATACAGTGTGTATTATTGAGGTGTATATCATTACAATATAGGTGAATCAAGACAGACATGGGGCCTCATTACGTGTTTGGAGGTAGCCATGCCCTTAATAAGGGCATGGCTACCTCCAAACTCGGGTCCGGGCCCAGGTTCCCTGAATGGCGAAATACCAGGCCATTCCGACCTTGGAGGGCCTGGTATTTCCCCATTCAGGGAACCTGGACCCGGTACATCCCCATTCCCATTTGAGCCCCCATAGGGCTCAATGGGAATGGGGCGGTTGCTTACAACGGGCCCGTTAATGACATCCCCATTGTTAGAATCCTGGGCTGCTCGCGGAACCCGCTAAGGATGCCTGGTTTTACCAGGTGTCCTTAGCTGGACCCGCGAGCAGACCTCGTAATGAGGCGGTAGGGGGTTAACGGTCCCAGCAGCTCTACTGGCGCCGTTAACCCCCTACCGCCAGGGTCGTAATGAGGCCCATTGTCTGTCAAATAGCCCATAGGGGTTGTGGAAGAGTCAGTCATGCATTACGGGTGCATGGAGTTTTAGCATGCTCAGTTTGTGTTCATGAGGACTGCTCAAGTTATTTATTTAATAAAAGGGAGGGTCCATGGGTGTGGGTAAATGCCCTCAGACAGGTCAGAAAAGCTGAGACATGTCAATAATTCCTGATGTAGACTGAGATGTTCCTTAAAGGAATGCCATTTAGTCAGGGGGGATTGGAATGTCATGAACTCTATAAATTGGGGAAAAAACACATAACATATTTGGCCAAAAAGAGGCAGATAGGTTCAGGGAGAGTTAAACATGTTTCTAACACTAATGTAAGCAAGGGAGGCGGCCAACACATCATAAGTGCAGCAGCAGAGCACCCAGAAATCTGCAGGTCACCATTGTGAATAAGGTGACCTGAACATTCAAATACACAAATGCATCCCCTGCACGTTTTTTCTTTGCATTACATTTTGTGAATTTTGCAATATGGGGTCTTTTTAAATATGACAATTATTATGAGCTTCAAACAAAGAGCTAATTGTGTTCACTACATTAAAGAGAAACCCAGGTGCAAGCTGGATTTCAGCGCTTTGCTTTCTTTGAGCATCGAGGGTCGGAAATGTTCTGAATTGTTCTATTCACCATATGCTTCATTTTGAACATGTACTGGCACAGAAAGTTCTGAATTATTCAGCACAATGTTTATGGCAACATTTCGTCAACATGAATTGTCATAAGCGTAACTCGAATCTGTTAAACAAATTTTAAGCAGCATCTGCAGCACCCGAATAAAGAGGACATTTTGGTGATTCGCTTTTCATCCAAATCTATTTGCCCAGGATTAACCATGAAGCCTGTAGATTAATTGATGAACTTCCACATATTCATCCACGCCATCAGAATCGTGAACACTGGCAGTGCAGTTTGAAGCTATCACGATAGGCTGGAGAGAGTGCAGATCTGTGTGTCATTTCTTTTTTGGCGCACATAATATGGTATCACAGTCCCATGCTTTTGTTTTTTGTTGACATTTCGCAATGATGGTCCCATTAAGGATCCTTAATTATTCTTATGAAATGTACTTCAAGCACCTTGATGGGTTCTGGGCACCTGTATTGGTGTCAGAAGCACACTCTGAACACTAATGTATGCAAACAGACTGGCCAGCATCACGCACCAGCACAGTCCTCTAGAAATGGACAGGTCCCCTTTGAGAATAAGGTTGTGTGTACAATTCCAAAAATGGTGTGTCAGAAAACAGTGCATCATGTTTGCTATTTTTATATGCCCCTATTTTGTGAGAATGTGTACATAGAATTTTTTTTATCATTTTGGATACATTCGGTGAGTGATCTGGGCTGTGCTGGGAGATGATGAAGGGGGTGTATTGGGTATTTTACATATGCAATGTTTTCGACGACTATCATTTTAGCAAGGGGCAGATGAGAGTGGGACATGGCAGCCATTGTAAATAGTAAAAAAATGGAAACAAAAAAATGGCCCCCATGGAAAAGAGAGAAGGCACTACATGTAGTCCCTGCTTCCTTTCCATGGCAGCGTGTGTCACAGATCCGGATCAGACACGCTGGAGACAGAAGTGTTTCCAGCTCGTCTTCTCCCAAAGAGGAGCACAAAAGCAGGCAAGTGGAGGTGGGGCAAATGGAAATCTGTGGAGGGGGAGGGGAATCAGGGGGAAAGAAGTAGAGCACTTACCTGATTCTCTGGCGGAGAAAGATGGCTGTCTCCAGCCATGAGGTTGATCGGAGTGGGGCGAATACCATGTGGTAATTCCCCTGTCCGAGCCTCCTCATTGGCTGAGAGGCTCTCACTGCCTCTGGTTACGAATGAACATTATTCGTCCCAATGGGGGCAGGGACACTTCTTTGTACAACAATAAGCCATTGGGTCTGAGGTTTATTGAAGTTTTCCACTACCAAAATGGAAAAGGAATGCCATTCTTGCAAATGGAAAGGACACAACGTGCAGTACTTTCCACACATATCAAACATTTGCAGTACCCATATTGTAGAAAAGTGATGGGAAATGAACCAGCTAACACTGTTATCTAATATAGAGAGACACACACCATAAAGAACAGTCATTTTCCGAAGGGGAACCATAGGTAAATATTTTGTTTCTTATCAACAGTGAAAAAATCATGTGAGCACTATTTGCAGAAATTGAGTTCAGCTTGTGGTAAGTCTATGGCCTTCATTACAAGTGTGTTGGTCTTGAAACAACATGGTGGTAATACCGGTTACCACCACACATTCCGGACCACCGCACTACAAGAGCAGATGCCGGCAACAGCGTTGTTGGTAAGAGCACACCCCCTGCTACCCTGCTACTGTTGCCGATAGCACTGGTAACGCAAACTGCAGGATACCCCTGTACCATTGCCATGGAAACAATGCAGCAACACACGGGTGGACTCACCGAAAACACCACCTCTAAAATGCTGGTGCCACCTCGAAAACTGTGCTGGAAACATCGGGACTGCGGAGCAGATGCTAACTAGGCCCAGGTGTGCAGGAACAGGTCACAGGTGAACCCAATTAACCCAGGTGCCCAGAATGAGCAGTGTCGGTTTAAAAGTGTTACACACACACACCTTCCAACACAACCCTACTGCCACTCGTAGCAGCAGTCATGGACATGTAGGCACTGCATGCAGGAATGCAGCTCTATGAGCAGGATGCAGAACAGTGGCAACAGGCTGACAGGCAGAGGAGGAGGATGAGGATGGAGAGAAACAATGGGCAGCAATTAGTGCCCCAGATGCATGCACCCATACCCTGCACAAGGGCCATACCGTGGTCTCTGACAGGCAGGCAGATCCACACACTGTACTGCCTGTACAGGGAGACCATCCTTGCAATAGTGGACCTCATCAGGGATGACATCCAGAACATTATTGGCATCCGGACTACCATATCCCCCTGCTGAAGGTGGTGTATGCGCTGAAATTCCTAGCCACTGGAAAATGTCAGCACACAGTCGGGGACCTGCATGGCATCTCACAGCAAGGATTATCAAAAGTGTTTGTGCATGTCCTGGATGCCCTCCTGCGTCATCTCTCCCAGCACATCTTCCCACCACAGGCCCAAGTGAATGTGACCAAGGTCCACTTACATGCCCTTGAGGGCAAGCCAAATGTATTAGGTGCACTGGACTGCACACATATTGAGCTAGTGGGCAGCCACGCCACAGAGGAGGTGTATCGGAACAGGAAGCTGTACCACTCAATGAATGTGCAGGTCGTCTGTGATGTGGACATGACCATCACACAGTACTGCACATGCTTTCAGGGATTGACACATGACTCCATGGTCCTGCGCAATAGCACGCTGCCTGTGCACATGGCATGTTACGGTGGACAGCGGATCTGGCTATTGGGTGAGTACAAGTATCTAAACACACCACACATTGCATGTGTACAGGGTCACTGAGGGATTAGGGGGATGTCCACTGCCACCAGTTCATGTCCCACAGGTACCATGCAAATGGAGGCACACAATCTGCATGCATAATTGTGGTCCCATGACTGGCATGTACCACATGAGTATATACAAGGACACACCAGCACAATCTTGGCACGGATGGACAGGCACATGTAACGCACCACAGGTTTCAGAATGCATCACTCCCATGTCACAAAGCACAGCATGTCCTCACTATGCCCCACCCACCACCACCAACACATCCTTGGGAGTGGGATCCTACACATGTCCAGACCAGCATTATCTGTCATGGGGTTCAGCAAGTTGGATGATGGGCCGCAAGCAGACAGACCCAGAATCATGTGTCACAGCACCACATCACAACTGCCCAGTCATCACAATGACATGTCCCTCCCTGTCTCCCTTCCCATGCAGGTGATGCTGGCTACCCCTTACTCCCATGGTTGATGACCCCTGTAAGACACCCACAGAGCCACCAGGAAACATTGTGAAACCATACGCACATCAGCACAAGGGCCACAGTTGAGCAGACCTTTGGCCTGTTGAAGGCACAGTTTCATTGCCTTCACCTATCTGGTGGGGCACTGATGTACATGCCAGTGAAAGTGGGCAAGATAGTTCTGGCCTGTGCCATGCAGCACAATATGTGCATCAGGCGCAACATTTCCCTGCCCCCGGACATGGACGTGCCTCCTGATGACGATGAAGATGTGATAGTGATGCAGCTGCAGACATTGGACAATGCCACCACAGGGATTACCTGGATAGTCGTGCAGCCCGCCAGAGCCTCATGCAGAACTACTTCTGAGCACAGAGCACCTGCACATGACCCATGCCACACACTGCATGTGAATCTGCACACAAATAAAGTACTCAAACATATGAAATGAATATCCGGACGTGAATTCATATGCAGAACCTTGTGTATTTGTGTGTAAACAATGAACTTGTGGCCAACACCCCCACCCCCTACTCTCCCACCCAACTCACCCTCCCCAACTCACCCTCCCCAGCTCACCCTCTGCAACTCACTCTCCCCAACTCACACTCCTATACATACTATCCCAACAACACCCCCTAGAAGTCAACAGTGTCACTGTCTGTGCCTCGCTCACTTGTGTGGCTTCTTTGCACCTGACCTGCCCTTTTGTGGGGAGCATGACAGGTGCATGGTCCAGCACCTGAGGCTGCTCTGTTGTGAGCTGGCAGGTGTTGAGAGTGATGCGGGTGGGTCTGATCCTGCAATGTCCCTGCACTCTATTGCTGCCTGCAGCGAAAGGGCAAGGGTCTCAGCCATTGCCGAGATGCATTCCTATTGATAGCCATGACATCCAAAGCATCAAATGCAAAAGCCTAAAAAAAAAAAGCATCGAAAAAATGCATTTTTTCTTCATTTTTTTAAATGGGGGGGTCCCACCAACCCCAGTTTTTTTTACCCCTTAAAACCCATTTAAAAAAAAAATACCTACAAAAAAATGAATTTTTCCGATGCATTTTTTTCGAGGCTTTTGCATTCAATGCTTTGTATTCGAGGGAATCATTGGATACCCCGAGATGGCGTTATTCCCCTCATTCACCCTCTGTGCTAGCAGTACGTGACACACAAGCTCCGCCATCTGCGCATGCCATTCCTCGATGCAGCGTAGGCAGGCATCCATGTCTCTGATGATTGGGATGGGGGTGGAGGTGGGCTGTGCATATGGGAGGGGCTGAAAGAGGGATGGTGGTAAGGGGTGTGCTCCGATGTACCCTCCATCGTGTCCCCAGTCTTCTCCCTGGCATCATCATCTGTGGAATCTCGGATGTACTGGGGAAATGGTGAGGGGGGGAATGGACGTCCTGGTCGTGCCACTGTAGGGGCTGCAGGAGTAGATGCAGGGCTGGCAGGCTGAGCCTATATAGGGGCAGCAGGAGTAGCTGTAGGGTCTGCAGGCTGGGCCTTTCTAGGGGCAGAAGGAGTAGTTGGAGTGGCAGGTGGCAGATTCACTTGGGCTGTGGCTTGTGTCACCGGTTTCGTTGCTGGATGTGCAGCGGTGTGGCGTGGCGCGGCTCTCGTCCCCTTTGTGGCTGTCCATGGGCTGCTTGGGCCAACATGTTCACTGTCACATGCCGTGCCTGTTGGAGCAAGATGAGCATGCCATTAGTCACCAGTGCGCCATCCCATGCCCTTGGCACATAGAGTTCAAACTGTGCGTGACATGAAGCCTGTACATGGTGTCTACAGTGCATGCATTGATGGGTCATGTGTTACATATACAGAAGTGTCATCAGGCGCTGCAGACAAGACAATGGTGGATATGGGAGGATAAATCAGGAGGTACTGGGTCTTGTGTCATTGTTACCGTGCAAGTGAAGGGCACAATATCGTGCAGGGGAGGGAGACGTGAGGGAACCGGGATGGGAGGGTATATGATGCAGGGGGTGAGAGCCACAGGGGCAGGTGCAAGGGGCGAAAGAGGGGGTTGTAGTACAGTGCAAAGGATGGGCTGGTCCAGATTCAGGTGGGCACAGGGAAGGGTGGCCATTGACAAGTGCATGTGAGGGATGCTGGGTGAGACTGGTCGCGGATGGGCTGGCAGCAGTGTGTCTCATGGGGCAACAGGCCCTGCAAACACTTGAATATGGGGAAGGGGGCCTTTGTATTGTGACTTACGGTGAGAGGGATCAAGTGGAGGGATGGTGGAATGGGGAATGGGGAATGGTTGGCTGAATGGGGACGTGGGAATGGTTGGCTGAATGGGGACGTACCAGGTCCGCACAGGTCGGAATGTCCCGGTTAGTCCCCATTCACCCAGACCGGACACGGACCCGGGTTTGGAGGCTGCCATGGCGCACATAGCACCATGGCTATCTCCAAACTCGGAATGAGGCCCATAGACATATTTTGTTTTTGTGCGGCTGCCCCCAACTCCCCTCTTTCTCTATTGTTTGACCCCTGCCTTAATTCCACCCATGTTTATCCTGCCCCCTACCTCCCTCATATAAGTAATGCTGTCGGAAAATAAACGTGATACCGTTAGCCACATATTCGATGACAGCAAGGAATAACAAAAAGCACTAATGCAAACCACTCAGGAAGCCACTCCTGCCCAAGTTTCCCATAATCATGGCACAGCCGATTAAAACAATGTTGGAATCCTCAGACTTGAGAAGAAACTACATACATGGAAGAAAAGCCCTGGTGGGGAATTCCAAGTATGGTTTCCCTGAGCTGGAATGGCTCTGCCACTACTCCTAACTTTGTGAAAACTAGATATGACTAAAACTTTGGAGTCAGAAGATGGCATGAATCTGGTAGGTTAAAAGGCCGAAGATGTTATAGAAGGAACACAGCAGCAGTGCATCTAATGGCTTTGTGAACCAAACACATTGCATTAAATACTTCTCTCTTTACTATCTTGCGCCATTGGAGACATCTCTTGGGCAAGAGACATGTGATCTGGCTTCTTGAAGCCTACGCAATGGAGATCTGATGCATTATGGATAAGCTGGAACTACCAAGTAATACATGTACTAAGTTATTTTTTATCACAGTAATCAAGCATAAATGATATGGGGCCTCATCATAAGTTGGGCAGAGTGGTAAAAATGCAGCGGTAACACTATTACTGCTGCATTACCGCTCCGCTCAATCCCAAGTTTGGGGGAAACGTGGCAGATTTACCGCCAGCTTTGAGCTGGAGGTACATCTTGCCACTTTCTGCCCATTTGCAGCGATATTACCGCAGCACTATTAGAACCGGTGGTAATAGTGCCCAACATGCCCCATAGAGTCCTATGGACTCAACAAAATGGGGAGTAACAGCCTTACCACAACTATTGATCCGGCACTAATAGCACCAAACTGAATTGCAGTAATGCTATTTGCGTTGGCGGTATCCCGGCAGATTTACCTCTGGGATACAGCCAAAGCGAGTTGGCCATGAAGAATCTTGAATGACACTCTATATGTATTTATTTGCTATCATTACTTCACTTTAGACTGTGTACAGCCCTAGGTGCTGAGCTTCTTTGGACGCTGGGCTGCATTTGAATAGTGACACATGTTTACTTTATGCATAAAGTGCCTGACTGTACTAATTACCAGTCAACCTTGTTATTTGCACAGAATGCAAGGATTTGTTTTAAGATATGTGTATACATGTGATGCTAGTCTTTTCCTATGCGTTGTCTTTGTTTGTCGCAAGGGTGAAAAACATGAATAACAAATCAGATGTGTTTAGTTGATGTGCAAAGTTGATATATGTATATACATGCCGGCTTAGTTTTTCATGAATTTGTATGAATTTTGTTACATTTGTTTGTATTGCTTTTCTACTTGCAATTTAATACGATACATGGTCAATTGGGAAGTATGTGAAGGTTTCTGCCCAGTGGTTGAAGTGTACGAAAAGAAGTAGTGGGACTATGTTCCCGGCTGGCCTGCTCCCGCTCTCCACAAACCCTGTCGCTGTGCCCCCTCCCACACTCAATCCAAACTCCCAAACAAACACACCTGCTTTTTAAGGGAATGTCCAGTACAGTACACTGAAGTGCAAGCTTCAACTTCTTCCTAGAATATTATTTTAAAACGAAACCATTCCAGAACGGTTTTAAAAAAAAATAAAAGTATAGGAACAGTGAAACTTAAAAATAAAAAGTATAGGAACACTGCTCCCGACCGTTTCTGCCTTTAAGTTTTGATAAATATAATTAGCCAATAATTATGGTATAGGTTTTGTATAGGCTATTCGTTTGTATTTGTTTTTGTTTCCCACTGATCCTATCTCACTGAATAATTTTGTCGGTAGACCTCATGTTTGTGGATGAAGATGAGGGATGCAGCTTTGCCATGAACCCCTGTGTCAAAGGGTTTTAGATATCCCCCATATAGCGAGCAAGAGCCATGAGAATAGTGGTGAAGATGTACTGCATTTAGAAGACTGATGCTATGCTCCCCCCCCTAAGGGCACCAATATTGCTGTCACCTCTGGTTTAACCATGGATGTATGTAAATTATGATTATGTCTTGGATCATTTCAGTGGTGCACCTGTATCCAAGAGGGCAGCCGATTGGCAGAGGGTGAGCTGGCACTGGAACGAGCTGGCCCGATGTCAAAGCCAGCAGTGGAGGTGTCTTGCGGCGGTATGCAACAGAGAGGCTGCACACACATACATTGATGTTGAGCATTTCTGTGGTGGCGTTGTGGTGAGCTGGCCCCGAGCTTGTGCAGGAGAGCGGAGCAGCAACGGGCATAACTGTGTGCCATTGTGCAGCACCAGGACCCGGGGGAAGAGGGCCAAGCACCGACTCAGAGGGGCGGCAGAGTAGAGCAGGTTTGGGGCAATGTTCCTTACCTGAGTAGTTTGGGGCAGCACACACCACCCTTGGATGGCCTGTTGGAAAAGACTTGATTGGGACGAGCTGCGATCCAAACCAAAGAGCTGTTAGCGATGTTGAGACAGCACTGTGAAGTGTTAGGGGGTGCTAGTCCCTGGAATTTGGCAGAGGGGCTGCACTTGCTTTGAGTGATATAACAATAGTATAAGTCTCGCCATGTATATTAATTCTGGATACCTGACAAGGGCCGTAAGGGAAAGGCCAGACAGACTGCCATGGAGGCTTATGCGCACAAAGGTGGGGACAGCACAATGCAGCCTTACAACCCAGCAGACACGGCCACATCGCTGCAGGTGGCCCTGCAGCAAGAGGGCCCTATCGAGTGATATTGCTGCACTACAGATGGCGACAGAGCATACAATTGATGCAGTCATGGTGGTCATGGGTTTGCTGCGCCAAGATGTGCGGGCCCTGGCAGATATGCTCGGCACATTGGAACTGATGGTACAGGATAACACAGTTAACATAGCTAGCACCCAATCCCAGATGGCGGATGTACTCGCGTGAGTGAAGACTTCAGAACACCGAACGGAGGACGCAGAGGGGAGGGCATGTCGGAACAACATAAGGATCCTGGCACTCCCTGAGGTAAAAGAAGGCAGAGATCCTACAGAGAATCTGCTCCTGCAAGAGTTTGGACCGGGCACTATGATGCAGTGCTTCACAGCAGAAAGAGTGCATAGATCACTGATGAAGAGGCCCCCATCGGGCGCTCTCCCAAGACTGATAAATGTATGAATTGATGAATTGAATTGAATTTATAATGAAAATTACAAACTACAAATAGAGGGAAAGAATCCTCGCCTTCTCCAGAGAGGAGAGCACGACCACCAGCAGATCCTGGAAACTGGCAATATATCCTGACTACACTGTCTTGGTTGAAAGGTGCAGAGCAATCTTTGGACCCACTAAGGAACAGTTGAGGGGCGCCAACATACGATATATGTTAATTTATCCTGCTAAATTGAAACTACTGCACAACGGAAGGTCGCTCTTTTTTTAAAACACAGTGGAAGCGCAATCCTGAATGTATGTATGATCAAGGGATACCTTAGCTTCCAGGCAGGGGCGATAATGGGTTGTAATGTGGAGGCATGAAGAATAATTACAGTAGAAACCTCCTGGCCCTCTTGCCTCTCTGTGGTGGGAAGGAAGGGTATTAGAGCTACTGGAGGGAATGCAGGGACAAGTGGGACCAGGACACTGAGACAGGCACAGGTGCTCACGCATTCACTGTGGGTTGCTACTGCTGCCAACTCGGGTTTTCCATTTGGATGCTGAGTTTTATGCATCAAGCTGCTGAATTTTACCTGAGGGATGTAGGCGGATATGGGCTAAGTGGCTGCACCCGAGCGGTTTAATAACTGCCAGGCTATTGTTTGGTTTGGGTGGTGGTTCTCATGGAGTTTTCGTAATGTGGGAATTTTTTGGGGCTGTTGAGAATATGGTTTTTGGGGGCAAGGGGTGGGGCCAAAGGGGGCCAACAGGTCAGCCATTTCAGTTTGTTAGGTGTGACAGGCTTAAGTATGTATGATGTAGGACTGCCGTGGGATCTGGGTGCCCACCCTCTGGGGAAATGTTGGAAGGGCGCTGGAAGAGTGCATGGCTAAGAGAGGCAAAGTGAATATTGTCACATGGAATGTTCGGGGACTTAATAATTATTCTAAGAGGATGAGGGTGTTTGCATGCTTGAAGAGAATTGGGCAAAAGTTGCTTTCTTGCAAGAAACACACCTCATGCGAAGCAGACAAGACACGCTGGCCAAGAAGAGGGGGGGTAAGATGTATAGCTTGCTGTATTCAGGTATGCCAGACAAGTTCTTACCTGGATTGCTCGCATGGTCCCTTTCCAGTTGATGGAGTTAAGGAAGGATGAGAAGGGCCATATTGTGGTGGTGAATGGTCTCCTCGAGGGCAGGGATGTATGCCTGGTGAATACATATGCACCTTATCATGATGCCACAGATTTCTTTCATTTGCTGTTCACCAAATTATCCATATACAGGGGGCCACATGGGTATGGGGTGGCAATTTTAATTGTACACTCAACCCCTGACTTGATAGATTGGACACAAAATATACCAAACCGGCACTGCCAGCAAAAGCTTTCAGCTATTTGTTAGATCACCTGTGTCTGCTGGACAGCTGGCGGGAGAAACATGGGGGAGTGTGCAGATATTCACGTTTCTCTGCGCCTCATGGGATGCCACACGACTGGACATTGTGAGAATTTGTCAACATACATTTTGGAGCTAGAGTCCTCTCGGATAATGCCCCATTGATAGTGACATGGCAGAGCGTAGCACAGAGACCCGGAATCCCCACATGGGGATTAAGGGCTGAGGCCCTATTGGACGAGGCTTTTAGCACTCACTTGCAAGACAAAGTCAACAAGTATTATAATGTCAATACTGGCAGTGTCACAACAGAAGGCATGCTGTGGGAGGCTTCCAAGGACTGTTATGCTGTTACGGACGAGAATGATGATGCGACAACAACACAGAGAGAGATTAATTCAGTCTTCTCAATGTATTATGAATCCTTGTGCTCAGTCGACATGGGGTTGGAGGATAGGAACATTGAAAAAGTCCTAGCCCAAATAGGTTTACCACAACTGGAGGGGAAGCAGGTGGATATGCTGGAGGCCCTGCTGATGTAGAAGAAATATGACAGGTTATTGTAGACCTCCCAATGGTCAAAACCCTGGGGCCGAACGGGCTCCCAGGGGAATTATATAAAATGTATGCTGGGACACTGGCACCTATGCTCCTGGTGGTATATGAAGAGGCATATGAATGAGCGGTATTGCCCAGCAGTATGCGAGAATCTATCATAATGCCAGTCCTCAAACCACACAAGCCCTGAATGACGCAGAATGCACTATTGCACAGAGGGAGGCAGAGGAGAGGAAGACCAGGGGAGAATCAGCTGGGCAAGTGGAGCTGCGCAAACACTGCGTACATGTATGGGAAAGGCTGGGCAAGTTAGATTTTGCTAGATATACCCAGAAATTACATGGTAAAGGTGACAAACCAGGTCGGTTGTTGGCATGGTTATACAAACGCGAAGAGCCAAGGGATATGATCAGCGCTATTATGGCCGAGAATGGTGCTGTGTGCAGAACACAGAGAGAGATTAATTCAGTCTTCTCAAAGTATTATGAATACTTCTAATAAGGCAACATGGGGTTGGAGGATAGGAACATTGAAGAAGCCCTAGCCCTTGAGCGGCAGGAAGCGAGGTTGTCCACAAAGGAGTAGATATGGAACACAGAATGCCCTGGTACGGTAGTGGTGGTATGCTTATGTTTTGGCATTACTGTGTAACCCATATGTCTATTGTATTTTGTTTTGTTGGTTTGTGTTTCAAAAACTAATAATAACTGTTTTTTTTTTAACATCAAAACATGTGTTTCAGGACACTTGGGCATCTTCCTATGTGTTCAAATCCACCAATAAGAACATCAGTGTTCGAGATATTAGGGAACTAGGGGAGCCCTATTGGAGGCATGTCAATGAGAATGAAAGTAGTGTTGCTGGACCAGCAGAGCCTAATTTGTTTAATATGTATCTGAGGCTGTTTGAGGGGAGACTACACTGTAAATCGGAAACAGTTAAGTGATGACCAAGTTATTTTAATACTTGTTTTTGTTGGTTTTAATAACTAAACTGAATGTATTGCGGTTTTTATTTTATTTGCCTTTTGAATAACACATAATAATCTGTCTTGGCCTAATTCATTCTGGACCACCATAAGCACAGAAGTATTTCAGATGACTTAGGTCAATATCCTTCATGAAAACAGTGCATGTCAGTTTCTGATTATATGAGTACATTCAGGAATGTGAGAATAAATCCTTTGGTTTGACAGTGTGAAAAGCTATAGGATGGGCCCTCAAGAAATCTGTTGCCCTTTAAACATTGGATCAGTACCATTAACCAGCTGACTGATTTGTGTAGTCTTAACTAGTATTTTTAAGCAAGAGTGCTAAGTGTGACATTTCACTTTTGAGATTTTTCGGATGGGGCACCACTGGAAACCTAAATTGGTATTATTTGAGTATTGTAATATATTTCATAACTGAGAAAACATAGTTGGTATTGTGGGATATTCTAAAGATGTTTGTGGGATCAACCTGACTATGGAGTTAATGGGATTCTTTAAGGACCCTCCTCATATAGTAGATGTTAATGTTAAAGGATATTTATATTGCACACTATCACCACCACAGTGGTTCCCTGGCACTCTGGCAGATCAGAAAAGAAAGAGGGTAGGATGGGTTAGTAGGATTGAGCAAAAAAAGTTCAAAGAGCTGTGATGTGCTGTTGGCAGCTTCAGTTCGGTTAACACCATTCAATGATCTTAGGTGTGTTTTTCGTTTGGTAGCCGTCATGTGATGTTGTGCAAGGCTATGTATGGTTTGTTGTGGTGTTGCAGTGTAGTGAAGCACAATCGGTTTGTTGTGCTTTTAGAGGTATGGTTGTGTTTAGTCAGAGTTTGAGAGGTGTATGCAGAGGGGTGAGATTTTTTCATTAGGGTTCATTAGTGGCATCACTATCTAGATGAGACACATGGTTATATTCACAATTCTGTTTAGATGTAATGCAAGGCTGATCTCCACCATTCTCTCTAGATGCGATGGAAGGCTGATCTCCACCATTCTCTCTAGATGCGATGCAAGCCAATCTCCACAATTCTCTCTAAATGTGACACACGCTAATCATCACAATTCTGTCTAGTTGTGATGCAAGATAATCTTCATAATTTTGTCCAGATGTGACACAAGTCTAATCTTCACAGTTCTAGCTAGATATAATGCAAGCTAATCTTTACAATTCTATCTAGATGTGACGCAAGCCAATCTTCATAATTCTTTCTAGATGTGACACAAATTATTCTCCACAATTCTGTCAAGATGTGACCAAGCTACTCTTCATGGTTCTATCTTGATATAACGCAAGTTAATCTCCACAATTCTGTCTCGATCTGATGCATGTTCATCTACGCAATTATGTCGAAATAGGATACAAGCTAATCTTCATAGTTCTATCTATATGTGACACACGGTAATCTCCACAATTCTGTCTAGATGTGACACGTGTTTATCTACACAATTCTGTCTAGGTGTGATGTAAGCTAATCGTCACAGTTCTATCTAGATGTGACACAAGTTAATCTCCACAATTCTGTCTAGATGTGACACATGTTTATCTACCCAATTCTATCCCATTCCGACTGGCTCAAATGCACACTATGGCTGAAATAAACACAATTGACTTGATGCAGAGTATGATCACTTTACACAATGAGGCTGTTTTCTAGATGGCTACTTTGTATAATTGACGTAAACAATGACTATGGTGGATAGGCATGAATAGGAAGCTGATCTAGTGGTGTACATGAGTGGTGCTGTTGCCATATCACAGTGGGTACATGCATCAGACTATAAATATTAGAAATTAGAGAGATGAGGATGTTTATTTATGGTGCAATGATGACTGCACCCCCTATCTGCACCATACTTAACTTGACAGTCACTGCTGGTTGATGTCACTGGGCTTCCTGCTTCCCCAGCGGACACTGGCAAACACTGGGGGTGCTATGGGGAGGAAAACTGACCCACAAGGAAGAAGTTATGGGAGGGGGAGATTTGAGTGCAGAAGCGCAGGAAAAGTACAAAAGAAAAGCCCAAGATGGCAAAATGGGAGGAAAGACAGGGACAGGGGACACAAGGAAAGGGCTCTCACTCACTTGCATTTTTGATGGAAATGGAGGGCAAGTAGGGCCTGTAGGATGGAGCACTCTCACTGTAGCGAGGTGGACGGCCAATGGGGGAGGGCTATGGGGAGGAAAATGGACCCACAAGGAAGTCGGCAGAGGAGGGGGAGATTCAAGCGCAGGGGTGCAGAAAATGTATGAAAGAAAAGCCCAAGAAGGCAAAATGGGAGGAAAGAAGGAGACAGGGGACACAAGGAAACCCACTCACCTGCATTCTAGATGGAAATGGAGGGCAGGGAGGGCCCACAGGATGGAGCACCATCGCAGTAGTGATGTGGGCAGCCAATTGGGCATTATGAAACATTAATATAATTTTTCGAAACATTACTGTACCTGTCCTTGAAAACAATATTTTAACATTCCATCAAAAAGTATGTTTAGAATGCTTTAAAAGTCAATTATTTTAGGGAACTGTATGCGTTTTTTATGATATGTTTTATGGGTACTTGTACCTGAAATAAGCTAATGAAAAAAGAAACAAGAGTCCAGGAGAACAGTTGGACCGTCCACAAGGGATGTTGAAGGTCGATCAAGTCACATTTTAGAAAGTTTGGCCAGTGGAGGACTGGAAACCAACATAGGCCCTGGATATAATATTCAAAGTGGCCCCATAGTACACATTTTCAGTAAACCGAACCATTTTCCTATGAGAACATTTTGAAATAAAATAGGTTATCACACAAAAGAGGTCTAGGGTGCAGAGGCCAACAAGAAATGTCTAGAGTTCACTATAGGCCAGTTTACCCCTGAATTTGAATTTAGCCAGGCTTAGCGGTTGGGCACTCAAGATTGAAGAGTCTGATGTGAAAGGTTATTCTAATGTGTGGGCTGGAGAAGTATAGTGATGTCTGTAATGTTCTCTTTGGATCTGAAATTAAAGTCAGAAATGACATCGCCCACTGAGAGGACGTTTGGTTAGGTTGACAAGACCTCTGCTAGTAACTTGCTCAAAGACTGACTTTCTGTTCCCTGTAACTCTTTCCGGTTCTATGGTATGGCAACAATGATTCTTAGTATGTGTCCCAATCTTAATTTTCTCCAAAAGGCGCTAAGAAGCAAAGAACTGCAACATCCATGACCACCCTTCCAAACAAGTGATCCTGCTATCAATCAGTGCCCATCAACCCACATTAAAAGGCTTCAACAGGATAGGCCTTCCTCTTTTCTTACTACAACACAAGAAAAAGAAACACATTTCTGCTGACTTAGTGCTAGGGTTGAGCTGTGTGTGCTTTACCATATGGCATTCAATTTACTATATCGCTCCAATTCATAATAACACAAATAATAATAATTTGGCATTTATATAGCACTACGAAGGTGTGTGGTGCTCATTTATCGACCAGGAAGGATGAAAGGCTAAGTTTGACCTGTGTTAGCAGGCTCTGCACAGATGTCAAAGCGAGCGCTCTACTCGCTGTGCCACTTGACCCGGAGCAGAGCTTCTTATGATTTGTTCTCTCTGTGGAGTTTCTGGATTTGGGCATTGTTAGTTAGCAGAATCTGGGGCTCAGGCTCAGTTTTCATTATGGATGTCCCATGTTTTGGTGGGCTGGAATGTTTGAATGCGACATGTAAGGCTGGTTAGAGGAA
Source organism: Ambystoma mexicanum (assembly GCF_040938575.1). Lineage (NCBI taxonomy): Eukaryota > Metazoa > Chordata > Amphibia > Caudata > Ambystomatidae > Ambystoma > Ambystoma mexicanum. The sequence continues at coordinate 1,242,409,006 of NC_090930.1, read as the reverse complement.
AGGTCCTATCGTGTAAAAGACGTGCATCAGCTTATTCACACTTTTCAGCACTGCATTGTTTCTTTGTTTATCTCAAATGAGGTGAGATCTTCATGATTGTGGGAGGGAGTTAACTAATGTTTCTTAGTCGCTCCTGTTGCCCTAAAGCGACTTTTCTTGTTCAGGCTGTCACACGAGTACACAGTAGAATGGAATCCTTTGAGTCAGTGTACCTCTCAGCGAGAAGAAGAGGAAACTCCCTTGGAGAATAAAATGTGTCAGGGACAACTTAAGTTTTTTTAAAAGTCATTTGTTCCCCAAGAGTAGACAAAGATTTAGATCAAATGTTTGTGTCGTTTTCTCAGTCCATTCAATTATCATTCTCTCATTAGAATTTCCCAAGCCAGTCAAACACCAACGGCTGGGAAATGCAATGTGGGGTCAAGACCACCTTCTAGAGCCACACGAAGTAGAAACACATTGAATAGGCAAACTTCTGTGAATATTGTATTCATCCTGCTGGCCCCATGGTGGGGATATCACTGGGACTGTCCATGGTAGAGCAGGAGCAATCACTCATAAGACCATCTGGCCTGCAGGAGTTTTTGAAAAAGGCAACACAAGCCAGGTTTGTAGTTGATCTGGGCCTTTCACAAGGGGTACATGTGTAGGGGTCCACTCTTTCTTTGGATACAGATCCTATAAGGGATACTTGTTGTCATGGAGATAGTTCGGCTTAGTTGGACGTGGGTGAGGGTCATTCAGTGCTGAATGATGCATTTAGAAACATTATGTTTTGCCCCGATCTCATAGCCCATCGCAACTCTAGAGAGTGGTGTCCCACTCAGTCAGCTAGGAAACGTGCACATACCTTTGTTTGCTGTAAAATAGAACCTTCAACCAAGAGCTAGATGAAGACTGAATGCCTAGACATTTTCCTCATCATCCTTGGTCCATTCCATTCCATTCTAACTCTAGTTCATCTCAAGATGATTACTTTCTTTCTAAATGTGGGAGTGATGTGATCAAGTGGGTGAATAGGGCGTGGGCATACTTGCCAAGACATGTTTTTAAACCAAACAGGCCACAGCTTTACATTGTGGATGTGGTTGATGATGACAAAGTGGAAGGGGAGTTGCTGGATGACACTGAAATTAGTGTTTGTGTTCAGCCGGGCCTATGCTTTTTGGGGGATGCCATTGACACAATTTTACAAGAAAGGAGAATAAGCATGCTGCTTAAATTTAGCACAAAGTGAGGAGAGCTGGTAAATACCAAAGGGCAGAGGAGACAGCATCTCTTTTGTGTTGGGACATTTTAATAAATGAGCTGGGGGTGTATGGCAGAACCTTCACTTTCCTAGACAAGGACCAATCCTCTTTGAAGAACACATTTCCCCCTTGTGCCTCTTCCATGGACAGCTGTAGCAGGGACCGTTCACCCAGCCAAGGTTCCCGCTGATGGTACCTTTACTCCCAGATAGGCAACATTCCACCCAACCTTGCGGACACCCAGACAGCCTGTATTTTTCCAGAGGGCCCAAGAGGTCATAAGTCTTGGATCCTAGGATAGCCTTAGAAGCGCAGATTTCTTGCATGGAGGTGTCCTCCCTTTTCTCAGTAGACAGTCCAGAAGAGGGAGGGTGGTTGAGAGTCCTTGCTCAAAATTGCTTACTTGTGTTTCAAAGACTCTTTGGTTCTTTAGGACCAGCCAGGGGTATCTTTGAGAGTTTTGGGGCCTCCCAAGTCAGACATTTCCAATGAGAGTAGTCCTCATCCCCAGAAGAGTCCATCAGTCTGTAGAGGAGTCAAGTACCCCCATCAAAAGCTCCACCCCATGCTGCCTATATGTTTGGAGCCAGAAATTGCAACACGTGCAGTACCATTGAAGATGCCTGTACTGCAGAAATCATGGAAACTAAGTATCAATTGAGAAAACCTTATATGTATTCACAATGAAATAATGGCCTTTTGGATAAAGTCCCGGAGGAAGTTTGAAACTAAGTGAAAGAGAAGACTGGTGACATCATGTGGAGTTGAGCTGATGCACCTAGAAAAGATGCACGAGGCAAAAGAACATAGACGTTCTATAAGATCTGAAGAGGAGGTGGTAAAGGTGAACAACATTTTCGGCTTGAGATGAAGATGCTCATGCTACAGAAACACTGAAGAAAAATGCAAAACATTTTACACGTGTACAGTCGCAATAACGCAAGTAGACAAAGATATCTTAAAAGCTGCAAAGAGCTTGAAAACGCGGTCTCCAAGTCACATGGTCAGATCAAAATAGACACTGGGTTGAGCTACACCGAAACCAAGAAGATACTTCCTTTTATTCTCAGGCACAGAGAGCTTCCACAAGGTCAAGTTCAAAGCCTTAATTGATTGACAGAGTGCAAGAGTGATGATAGATGTTGGGCTAATTGGTGTGGAGGCATGATCACTCCGACCCTCCCTGAACCTGGTATGGTATCCTGTGTGCTGCTAGCATGTGGAATATTCCAGAAAGGTACAAGGATGCCAAACCAATGGTAGAGGGCCATGTATCAAAGAGCCCTATAGTTTATGTAACCAAAAGAGTGTAGAGTATTAGAGTGGCACGGAAGATGACTTGCATTTGGGATGGGCTTAATTGCCCATCTGAGAGTAGAGACCCAATAACTTCCCCCGTCAGTATGGAATGTTTACCTAGATGTTCCCTGTAATCCCCAAGTAGGTTTTTGTTCTTTAGACCACCCAGGGGTATCTTGAAGAGTTTTGGGGCTTCCCTCGTCAGAAATTTCCTATGAGAGTAGTCCTCATCCCCAGAAGTGTCCATCAGTTCCTGGAATTCCAGGAACCTATGGATAAAGAGGCAGCATAGCGAGCTTTGGTTCATTAAAATGGGTTAATCAGCAACATGTTTTTTGTGGAGAAGAAGGATATAGATGTCTGGCCATTGATACATTTGATATAATTCAATCATCTTCTGGTTTGTCATAACTTTAAAATGGAGATTATTGCCATGTTAAAATACGTTATTAGGTCAGTCACATTAACTGTTTGTGTTCAGGTGCCTCAAAGTCCATTTTATGCATTGTAGAATACATCTCAGTATGCAATATCAGCAAGCTGGGGAGAAATGTCATTGGTCTGTGACAGACTAAGCCCTCATTTACCAGGATTTTTGCATCTGGTACTGTGTCAAGGTACGGGAAGAATATCTTCTGGGGTCCTTCAATCTAGTAGCCGACTGGTGATGACCTCAATGATAAGATGTCATTGATCGGAACTGCACTGCTGTCTGTTTCTCCAGTTTCAGAGCCTTAGGTTACCATTCAGGTTCGATCTCTGTCCATCCTGACAGAAGACACACCTTCCAAATGACTTCAGTTGGAAGCAGGAACCATTTGCCAGGGTTGTAGATACATGTTACAGCAGTGAGGTCACAGGAAGACACGATGACTTTCCTCTGTTCACACTTTTGGATCACACCCTGCTGCTATATGCTCACTTACAGTGCACACCGCTGTAATGACAAACCATCTTCACAGGGGGGAAACCTGATGGAACCACAAGTTCTTCCTCCAGTTTTCACAGATCTACTATTAGACCCACTTTGGCACCCTGCACCATTTTTTTCTGGCAGAATCCCTACTGTTGGCTGAACGTTGATATCAGAGAATGTGGTCGCTCTAGAGCATTTCAGAGTAAGCATTCTCTCTTATCCAATAATTCCAGGCCTCCAGTACGGTCAGGACATATGATGTAATCTGCAAGGTGTAAGGGCACTGGTACAATCCAAAGGGTCTGTATTCCTTTCATGCTGGATTAACACAAGTGGTGATTCATTTTGCTAGTTTAACTCCATTTTGGGCAGTGAACTTATTTATTTTGGGTGAGGATCCTCTTATCTGCCAAGTTGTTGATATCGATGTATCAGGGGCCAGATTAGAGAAGCTTTGCACCAGTGCAAGTGTACAGTTGCACAGTATTAGTATTAGGGCAATGTTTTTCTTAGTAATAAAAACAATGGGGCCATATTCAAAAACATTTTCCCCATGACAAGTGCCATTTTTCATGGTATAAGCACTAGGGCACATATTTCCCTAGTGCCAAAGACATGGAATTTCAAAGCATTGTTGTAACAGGTCAATGTTTGCCCTAGTGCTAATACCGAGTGGTGTAAGCACTAGGGCACATTTTGCCCTGTTGCAAAAATGCATTGAAAGTGCACACTTTTTTTGCAATAGGGACATTTTAGCCCTAGAGCTTATACCATGAAAATGACCCTTGTAATGATGCAAATGTTTTTGAATATGGCCATAGTAGTTTTTGCACTAGGGCTAATACAGTGTAACTTTGCAGTTGCACCAGTGCAACGTCTCTGTGATCATCTGGTCCCTACTATCCTTCAGGAGAGTTGGGGATGTTAGGGCTTTGGACCTCTCAGGGAGATGTTTACCTCCGTAAGGTTCAGGTTCCTTGTTCATTGCAGAACTAAATCTTTGTCTGGTGTTATTTATTTGTTCATACATCACTGACGGATGTTTCTCCAACTAGGTGCTTTTTAGTGTCCCTTACTTTTGAGGCCAAGACCTCGAGCCTTAGAGTCTCAGTGGATTAGCTATGTGTTTTCTTTCACAAGACTTTCCCCCCCCTGTTAACTTTTTGCACACAGCATTAATAAGGGATTCCTATGGAATACAAGGTGATACATAGAGTCAGATCCCATTTGTGAACATGTGTTTTACACCTGCATGAAAATCTCATGCAGCAGTAAACTTAGAAATGCAAAGGGGGACATACTACATCCATTGTGTGCCCTGTATTGAAAATCCCCTTGACAATGAAAGCAAGGCATGACAAGCTTACTACCTGGTTGTATGCCTCACCTTTGCATAACATGTTCCCCCATGTGTTTCAAGTATAGGTTATCATAGTGACTAATGCCTAGGGATGCTAATCTGATGATTTTCGATTTGTGTCTCCTGTAGCTGCCCACAAGGGTGTCATTTATTTAGCTCCAGATCTGTGACTTAGGATACATTGTGATCAGCCAAGTTTCAGTCATTCATAAAAAAATGCAATTGTTTGTTTATTATTAAAGCATGTATCACAATCTGATTCTGTACATCCGATCTTATATTAAATAATAAGGTTTACAGAAACCCCCCCAAGAGGCAGCAGGCTATGCATCACTATTTTTGAAAAAAGGAGGAACGTTTCAAATATATTTCCTTCTGCAGGAGGATATTTTTATTTTTTTTGCTTTAGCTTGACGATCAGCTGATTAGACAGTTTACATGTCAAGGAGAACATACTTATAATGTTCAAGGGATGGTCCTTGCCTAGTCCATTTTGGTGGGGCCTTGCTTCAGGGGCGTAGGAGACCCATAAAATCTAGGGGGGACAGGGGACACCTTGAGGACTTTGTTTTTATTTTATTTATTTGTTGTGTTTTAGTCAAAGAAGTCGACTTTTCACAAAATTAAAATAGCAGTACGTATTAAATTACATATATCATGACTGTATAAAACAAGAGAAAAGAAGAAAAGAAAATTGAAGAAAATTAAGAAAAAGAAAAGCAGTTCACAGTATAAAATCCTCCCAGCGATGGATCTTTTATAATACTCTCACCTGCGATTTAAGTGCAGATGTTTTATGGAGTTTCGTCAACCCTTCATACCTCTGCACCAGAGTATTCACTGGATTTACATGGATAGCAGAACAAGTGCTGTTTTGAATCACAAGGGTCTGCTTTATTTTTTTCTGGGTCACCCAAATGGCTTGTGGTGGCGACTATTACAACTTGTTTACAACTCATTATTCAGCTGGTGGTTGGTACCAAAAATGCAGTTGCATCCCTATTTTAAAACAAGCCTTGGCAACGCTAACCCTTTGGGCTTTCATGTAGGCATGGAAAAGGCCCTTGCCAAGCACCACCATAGTGTTATGGTACCCACTGATGGTAGCAGCTGCAAAATGGTGCAAGTATCTGAACATATAAAAGCAGTGCCTGGCAAATGCCCAATATGTATAGACAAGCCAACACTTGCCATTGCTGGGTTTTAGCAGGACTTCAGTGAGGGATATGCATAGTGCTAATAGAGTGATTGATTGATTGATTGTTTATTTGTACAGCGCCTATGCACAATGTGTTTCAAAGCGCTTCAGGGGGGGCATGGGAGAATATAGTTACATTCTTACAGGTCCTTGAAACAATTAAGAATGTGAAGAATAACTATCATAATCAGCCTGATGACATTTCAGATGGTGCAGGTGCAAAGAACAATTAAGGAGAAAAGAAGTGGATGAAGGCATCCCTGGATAAGACATTTGTATTACACCAGTAGTATGTTCCCTGCTCCAATTAAGTTATTAACTTCACTGGACTTTGTAGTTAACATCCCTAAGTCAGTGGCTCTATCTAAACCAGAAATGGTACTTTATGTGTCCTTCATAGATCATTCTAGTGTTTTTTTAAAGGAATAGGTTATGGCGTAAAATGAGTCTGCGGCCCGCTTGGCATCCCTCCACCAAAAACCCATGAAAGTTGCTAAGATAGCCAAATAACATGATGCTGTGTCGCAAGGCAAGATGCCACACACCCTGGCACCAGCTCCCACTACAGGACAGGTCAGAGGTGAATATATACCTCATTTAAGGTTAGTCCTGACTTCAGACCTAGGCTGCAGGTAGGATTAAGTGAAAAGGGAGTTGATGCAGGAACAGCCTGCTGTGACTGTCTCTTCCTGGAGAGGAACCAGACAGGAGCACAGATGACACTGGGGCAGTGGGAGAGCGCCAAGCCCGAGCTCCCATGTTCCCTCTAATAAATCTTTCCCATGCTGGCCTGCACCTCGGGGGGGGGGGGGGCACTTTGTGTATTATCAGACCCAATCAATGCACAGACAGATATGGTGTTGTGTATATATCTGCAATTATTTCAACAAGCGACTTCTAATCATCCTTGTGCAGGCCTCGTGAGCATGGATCAAGTGTTAGAAGAAAATGCATTTGTGACTGCACCCTTTATCTGGGAACATGAGGCGAGGCACCATTCTTCCTTGTACATATCTCCCCTCTGTACCCTTCTCTAATCCACATTCTCGTCTTCTGTACACCCTTTTCTCCCAAGTCCCTTCCCTGTACCACATACCAAGTCACTCCTCTGACACACTGCCCTCTGCACTTTCTCACTTGTCTGTACATCGCTCTCATTTGTAAAACCCGAAGCACCTTCTATGCCATTTCTGCCATAGACCACGCTCCCTGTGTTCTGGTCTTTTCTGCACCCCACTCTCCCCTGCACACACTGGTCACCCCGTGCTTAAAACCATCCCTATCTTTCATCTGCACTCCGTTCTTGTTCCCATCTCTCCTCTCCCTTGCTCCTCTTTTTTTCTGTCCTCTGCACCCTTTCTACCCTTTTTCATGTTGTAGTCCACACTCTACTGCAACCCAGTCCCTCGCTTCCCATTCCCCCATGGCCAGCACCCCACAACTCTCATCTACACTTACGCAGAACTTTCTCCTCAGTCTTCAGAGCACCCTCAATATCCTGGCTTACATTTCACAGGTTTTCTCTTGCACGCCTTGCACGAACAACCACTCCATATAGCTTATCAGAATAAGCTGGAACTGGCATGCCAGTTCCATGACCTTAAAAGGGCCTATTGATACCTGCAAGCATTAACTCTTAAGAAATAGTCAGGATAATGGATATTTGGAAGGGGGGGCAGACACAGAAGCCACTAAATCCACATACTGTGAGGCTCTAGCCCCAAAATCTGATCGCACTGCAACCCCCAAGTACGCTGACAGAAACAGCCAGGCTGAATAAAACAGGGTGAAGCTTAGCCAAGACCTACAGAAGATTAGCGCTTGATTTCTTTTAAGAGATGCACAGGATAGGCACCAACAAATGGTTTATTTTGGGCAGGGACAGAGTTCAGGTCTGTGCTGGTAATAGTTAATAACACTTTGGTAATAGTGCTTCATGCTAGACGCTTTCAGCTTCTAGGCAATGTAATAACAGGTATTATTACCCTCATTTGAACAGCACTGAATTTATGAAAGGTTAAGTGGACCCTGCTGCTGGGTTTGAACTAGCGAAATGCAGGTAGCCCTCATGTCAGAGACCAAGCTTTAGATATGGTACCATCCAAACTCCAAGCAGGTGTGAGTTGGTGGGAAGAGGTGGAGGGGGTGAGCCGTAAGTGAGGCCTACTGATATTAGAGTATACATCAAATGTTTTCCCTTGCCTAACTTAGACTTTACTATGGAAAAGAGCACACATCCCACATGGTGACCATTCTTGAGATTGGCTTATCCTCATTTTACTTCATATGGTTTCATGAGGATTTTGTATTCAATGTCAGGCTGATATCTCAGGCAGTGTCTGCACTTTGCAAGCAAGACCTGGGGTAAAGGGACATCTTGAGAACATCCAGTCTTTGCCAGATTGTATGATCCTGGGCAAATCATGTGACCCCCCACTGTGCATTATTCTCTATATATGTTTACTTGGGATCACCTAGAAGTGACTCAGTTGGCAGTGTACACTATAACAAAATGCCTCAATCATAAATGTTCTAACAAAGTTTCTTGTTGCTCCATGTATGCTAGGCATGTTGAGTGACTGGGAAGAAGGACAAAGTGTCACAGCAATAGATGTTACCTCCAGCTGGGAGACCAGGTCTAATTTTGGGAAGCAGTTATAGATACATAGAATGTGTAATGTTTTTTTATTGCCGAGAAACGTATCGGGTGCAGTCAGCGTGATCCAACTCTAGGGAAATAAACTAGAAAAAAACTCAAAGTAACCTAACGTTTAGGGGCACTAGTATAGTGCAAGCAGCAAAAATAATAGTCACAACCTTCTCCTTAAAAAAGACAATACATAATATATTAAATGGTGTTGTGGCATTTGTATAGAAACTGCATGTACATGTCAATATATACCGGCTCCTATTGTGCACCCTTGATCCTCTGCTGTATAGTTGAATGGCCTCCGTACTTTTTTGTTTTGCCTTGCAAGCATGTGTTGGCCAATGCTTGGAGCTTAAATGTGAGTCATGGCTGCCCATCAGTAAGGAATGAACAAAGAGCCATTCCAAAATGTGATGTTTCTCTTTGGCAGGGGATGGGGCACACTTTCATGATTTGAAAAATATGAGGGTGGCACTGGCAGGGCCTCAGGTTTTTCAATTCATGAAAGTGTGCCACTGCCAACGTCAGATATACAGTTTATAAATATGCGCCACACGTTGCGAACTGATCAGGGAATTCTGGCCTCTTAATGTTTCAATGAAACATTAAGAGGCCAGGATTCCCTGGTCAGTTTTGCAATGCACCGTGCATGTTTAGAAACTGTATATCTGACATTGGCACATTGAATTCACCCCAAATAAATCCTCTGCCAACGTCAGATATACAGTTTATAAATACGCTTAGCACATTGCAAACTGATCAGGGAATCCTGGCCTCTTAATGTTTCATTGAAACATTAAGAGGCCAGGATTCCCTGGTCAGTTTTGCAATGCGCTGTGCATGTTTAGAAACTATATCTGACATTGGCACAGCCGCACATCCCTCCAATAAATCCTCCCCATGGCGGGCTGCACATGGGAGAGAAGGGGGGGCACTTGACTTGCTTATCTTATGGTAGCTGCTGCCTGCTCAGCCTGTTCTCACTCTGTCTCCCTCGGTAACACACACACTGTCACAAGCACAGAGTCACTGCAGCACGCGTCGCTGCCTGACTTCTCCTTCATTCTGAAAAACGAAGGCTGAGGCTGCGCAAGCAGGGCACATGCAGTTTGTTTGTTCCTCGGCCTGGGTATGTTCATTATGCGCAGGCGCGGGGCAGCAGCAGAAATTGCAGACAGTCTACTGTAAGCTTGCAAAAGTAAAAGTAGACTCTACTTTAACTTTTGCAAGCTTAAATGAAAACAGGCTGCAATCATATTTTACAGCAGAGGCAAAAATAATCTGGGGGGGATAAAAGCTATTATATCCCCCCACTTAAAATTGGGGGGGATTTGTCCAAACCCATACCCTCCATGTCCTACGCCCATGCCTTCCTTCATCAAAACTATCAGGCGTTATCTATCGTCACAGAAGTTGCTCTGAAGCAGATTGCTTTCTTGGGCCGCCGGTATGACCGCAATGAGTCTTCGCAGTCTGGATGAGTCCTTTCCCCCCCCTCGGTATCAGGCCACTTGGCAGGGCTGAATGAATGCTCAGTTCCATAGTCACCTTGGCTGAACTAAACAGGAAGGCAGAACACCTCAAAAAAGATAAAAAGCCTACATTTGGAATTCTGTGGGCCTCATTACAACTCAGGCGTTAAGGGTTTAACAGCGCCGTCGCCGCCGTTAACCCTTAATGCCTGATTACAAGTGTCCCTTTGGGGGTTGGTGTTTAACGCCTGCTTTTAGCAGGCATTAAAAATCCAACCCGCAAAGGGACTTTGGAGCTAATTACGGCACCGTAATTTACAGTGCCGTAATTAGCGCCTTCCCCATTCCCATTATGCCCTATGGGGGCAAAAATGGGAATGGGGAAGGGCAAATGGTGAATGGGGAATTACCACCCCACTCACCTTGAAATGGGGCAGTAATTCCACCATCCACCATGGCGGAATCGTAACCTTAGAGGCATGGACCATGGTGCTAATAGCACCATGGTCCTCCGCCAAGGTTGTAATGAGGGCCTGTGACTCTGATCCCAGTTTAAAGATATCTACTCAGACCGACGTTACATTCTCACAATAAGATATTCTTAGATAATAATAACCATTGTTGTGTTCATTGACAACTGTTGGTATATTATATTCCGAACACACTGTTACAGACCTCATGAGGGAAAGTAATTTATTTATGGGGACTTTAAGGTGGAAAAATTGGCCCCTGGAAGACTTTATCAGGAAGTCTTACGGTCAACCTCAGGTGATGTTATAGTTTCTATCATTACTGCAACGTTTCCTATGTTTGGGTCTATTTCTCCCACATTACTGATAATTTTGCTTCTTGTCAGTACCTGTAGCAAGACAAACACAACCTTGCATCGGCAAATATGTGGTATGGTTTGCTGACCCTACTCTGATATTGACTTTTGATTCTGCTGTGCCCACAATTTTTTTTCACCCACTCCACTACTCATCCTTTTTGATAGTCTTTAGCCTCCACCCATACTCACATTTCCAGTCCCGTTCTTGGTGGCAACATGCTTGCTGTGCTTTCCCTTCTTCATTCAGGGGCCTGCCTTATCCTGTGTGTTCATCCTCACACCCTTCTGCCAGTACCTCCCCCTCCTGGTTCGTCCCCCCTCTCTCTGGCTGGCTGACTCATGCCCACTCCCTCACCTGCTTTCCTCTTAGCATCCCAAGACAGAACCCCTACCTAGCGCTCATCCTGTGGTACTAATAGCTATAACCCCTCACTGCACTTGCACGTTCTGAACACACAGAACGCATAGTAGGTTTGCCTCCCCTCCTGTTATTTACAGGATTTGCTTGTACTCTTAATTCAATTATTTATCTTTGTTGTAATTCATAGTCTACCTTCCCCGGTCCCACCCTCTTGCCTTTTGGGCGCTTTGAAACAACTTTGCTAATTTTATAAGCGCCTAACAAGTGACCAATACATCAATAAATAAATAACTTTGGATGCAGGCCATTATCAGGCAGCAATGCCTCCCTACCTAGTTGGTTATTGCTTATGTGTTAATAGATGTTATATTCTACAACATCTGAGTAGCCAAAAGCTGTAGCCTCTGATTTACAGTATTTTACACATTTTAAGATGCATAAAATAACACAAATGTTCTTTGATGATATTTGTCTAATCCATTCAAATGATGTTCTTTATTTCTCATATACATGTTATTTATGTGACTTACCTGGATTGCCCGAGCACACTGTCAAGGGCCTGATTTACAAACGTGTTTTAATATGGGAAAGTTCCATTGAAAACTGTTTTGTAAATCAGGCCCTACATGTCATATTATACTCCAAAATTGCATAGGATTACCAGGGCATAAATACGCTTAAAACATCTTATTCTATGTCGCCCCTTTCTAGAAGATCGTCCATGCATAATGAACACATGCACATCAGCACTAATGTAAGCATTGATCCAGCCTAACTCCCACCCTGTGGCTGGAAACTCCTTCCCCGTCGCACCTCTGACGTCACCATTGCTCATGCCACTCTTCCCAGTAGACGATGGTCTGATGACTCTAGACGAGGCACACTACGCTTTGGACACGGATTTGGCGCATTGCAACTACTGTGGTAGCGATTTGGCACAGTACAGACGTATACTAAAATAACATGAAATGTCTTGACTTTCCTTTTCATTGGGTAGATGTGGAAAAACCTAAATATTTCTGGAATCCAACTCCTTTCATTTTCGTTTGCACCACCCTGTATCATTTTGAGGAGAATCATTAACACAACCTACCGAACTGGACGATGAAACACATCTTCAGAAGCCTCAGATTAATAGGGGTGCAAGAATGGTATTCGGCCGCACCGTGCAGTGCCCATATTTGTGTGGGGAGCAAAAACAATGTTCTTTCTTTGGCAAAGGACAATTGTACCGCCTGAAGACACAATGAAAGCCACAAGTAAATGAATCACTGCGAATGTAAAGGTTGCGCTTGATTTATTATGCAATAAAGAAAAAGAAATGCCTTGTTTTGAGGAGAAAAAAAAGGGTTGTTTTTGTTTCGAATACTTCACCAATGCTAAGTCTTAGCTGTTTCTCCCTGTATTGCATTACATGATTAATCGTCGGACTATTGCACATTATCTCCGAGGAGAAATAAATAAATACCTAAAACCTTTTAGCTAGGGCATGACTTAATGAAACTTGTTGAAATGCAAAATTGTGCCTGCTTTCTGCCAGCTCAGGAGTACACTAAAGTGTTGCACATTACATAAATCAAAATCGCCATGCAAATGTGTATCTGAACAATCGTTTCGTTTACGCCAGGCAGTTGTACTTAGGCTTCAGGTCAGAGCTTGCGTTTTGAACAATGTAACCTTTTTAAAAGTATCGGAAGAAATGCATGAGAAATATGCGCCCCTCCGGTTGCATAAAATACACATACATAATGCAGTTTGACTTCCCAAAATAAATACCTGCTAAGAAAGGAAAAGCAAAACAGGCAGGACTTTATGTTTGCCGAAAGTGCAATATAACAATAGTTTGACCTATTAAATTGTATTGATATGTCAGAGGCCCTATTTTCAAACAAGGCTGAACCGTCATATGTAGAAACCGACCACAAAACAATACATAACTGTGTTTCAATAAAATGCAGCGTTTGATTATAGCATGTAAAACGTCCGAGGTGGGCTTCATAGTTACAGGTTTGCGTTATGTTGATTATTATAAATATTATAGTGCAGCAGTATGTTTTGCCTGAGCTCATGGTGCACATACCATAAGCAGGCCTCAAACAGACAATTTTCATACATTATGATGAACTCTAATCTTATTGTCATTTTTTGATCATGGTGTTTCTTTCCTCCTTACTAGAGTTTCCCGGTATGTGCCTCAGATGTGTATGCATTGATGCTCTACATATGAGTTTTTGTACTAACGTGTGTGTACTAATTCTTGTATTGTTAGCTCTTAATTCTAAGTTTAACATTAGTCAAGATTCGGATATGCTTGGATGTATGATTCTAATGGCCAATAATACCACATTAAAAATACTAAATTCAATGGTCCATGCTACAGTCATTGCCTATGTGTATGTATTATTACATTGATGTATTAACAACAACACTGCAATACAATGTTTAAGTTTAATTAAGTCAATTTTTTGATACATGGAGTAGTTTGCGAGAGGTCTCCCAATGTGTCAGCAACATTCTAAACAAAACCCCTTCTAGGGAATTTTCATCGGAATTGATATGATATTTGATGTCATCAGTGATGGCATTTGTGTTGTCATCTTTGATGTTCTGGGTGTTAGTCTTAGCAGTGCATGGTGGTGGCGGCGCGAGTTACAGTTGCGCAGCTTACCGTAACTTGCACATTTCTTGAGTTTTTTTATTTGACCTGTTACCATGAAGTCCTTTTGGCAACGTTTTTTCTCTGAATTTGAGTTTTTTATTAGTGCAACTTAACCATAACGTCCCTTTATCAATGTTTTTTCAGTGACTTCCATAGGTTTTAATTAGTGCAACTTAACCATATTGTTCCTTTAACAAAGGTTTTTCAGTGAATTTCATAGGAGGTTTGTATTAATGAAAATGTTTCATAATGTTACATTACTATATATACATTATTTATAATTCCTCTTTCAACATATATGAAAGAACTATACACCTCCTTTAACAAACACATTCTTTGCAGTGCATACTGATGTGTGTCATTATAAGCAGCACATGTGGCAAATGCAAGTCATGGTTGAATTGCCTAGGGCATGAGGCTTAACCATGACCCCAGCCCCTCCAAACCGCCTACGTTATCCACTGCACCTACCCTGCATCTTATTTCAGAGTCCACTATCGCCTCATAATGTGACCAATGGCCAGTGATCATGGCTTGCAGCCATGACCAGTCTCTGCAATACTGGTGGCATGAGCTTCGGCAATGTTGTATTCACCAACAGGCAAATCACAGTAGACGTTTGTCCTTGGCAAGGGCCGTGCTCACTGCCCAGGCACCACAGATACATCACAATTTTTTTGTACTTACATTTTGACACGTTGGAAAAAGTAAAACACAGTACAGATTTGTAAAATCATGCTTTCAGGTCCTTTCTGATGCTCTTTGCGCAGGTTTTCTGCAATCGCATCCAGCACTTCACGTTGCAGCCGCAAGCATGATTTTTTTCCCATTCAAACCAGGGCTTCAGCAATGCAGCATGTCCCAATAAGCAGCCATGACCAATCTCCACAATCCAGGGGGCATGAGCTTCGCAATGCCACATTACCCAATAGGCAAATCAGAGTAAGCATTTGTCCTTGCCAAGGGCCAGGCGCACTGCTCAGGCACCAAAGTTATATCATTATAGTTTGTACTTACATTTTAACACTTTGTCAAAATAAAACACAGGACAGATTTGCAAAACAGTGCTTTCAGGTCCTTGCTGATGCCCCTTTTGCGCAAGTTTGCTTCAATCTCGGCCAGCACTTTCGGCTTTAGCCGCAAACAGAATTTCTTTTCCCATTCAAACCCAGGTCTTTGACCATGCAGCATGCCCCAACAAGCCAATCAGATATTTGTCCTTGCCAAGGGCCGGCATGGGATTGCAGCAAACCTGCTTGAGGAGCACTTGACAAAATCCATTCAAACTATGCACAAACATTCACGGTTGGGTATAGAATCGTTTTGCAAACCTTTGTGCAGATTTGACAAACCACTCCAAAGTTATGAGCCATATAAAAATGTTGAGACGCCTCTAATTGTGCCCCTCTTCACAAAGTACCACCGAATGTTGCAAAATCATTCAAAGTTGGGACTCAATCTTTTTGCAAACATGCACCCAGATTCATCATATGGCACCAAATTTAATAGCCGTTCACACATTTTGGGACCCCCCTCTAATTTTGCCCCCTCTTGTTGAAATGGCACCAGACTTTGGAAAAGCATCTAATGTCGGGTTTTAAATATTATTGCAGACTTTCATGCAGTTTCATTGAATGGCGCCAAAGTTATAAGCCATCCAAAAACTGCTCTTCATTGACCCTATAATGCAGAACTATGCATGGATGCCCTCAAACTTTTGTCAGTTCACGAACATCTCAGCAATGTCTCCGGACATGAGATGTTTGCCGACCTCAGAGAATAAACACACCAGATTTTCATTTTTTCTGGACATATCCCATCCCGTCCTCATCACCCTTCACCCCCCAGTGATTGTATCATTAGGTTGACATGTGTAATGTTGTGCATGTTTTTACCACAATGTCCGCGGACTACGGGCAAAGTTCATGAATCCAACATGGTGTCTGATTTAAAAGCTTTTATGCACCTCATGCTTTTAATTCACCAATCAGCAGGTGCACAATGTCTGTGAATGTTACGCAGTTCTCTGATTCGTCCAGAGATGTCCACGCACAGTGAATCAGGAAGTGAGTCCACAGACCAAACGCAGATATCACACATTTCTTTTTGCCAACTTTTTGGCCATTCAAAATAGACTACTGGATGGATTTACACCAAATTTACAAACGCACACTTTAGGAGCCAGGCTGCTGCTTCTCGTGCAAATTTGATGCAAATCTGTCAAGTGATTTAGGCTGTAGGCATGAGCACATTTTCTGTTCATTGTATGTCTATGCAGATTTTATAAGATTTGGGACACCCCCCCCTATATCTTTGCCCCCTTGATGAAATTACACCAAACTTTGCAAAATCATTCAGAGGTGGCTATGTACTTTTTTTTTGCAATGTTTGGTGAGGATTCGTCAAGAGTCGTAAAAGTTATAAGCCACCCAAAATGCACTTTCTGTGGGTTGAGCAACTTAACCATAACTACAGGGAAGAGTAGAGGAACAGAACATGCTTCTACACTTTTCTCCCATATGCTCATTGGGGATCCTTTGTCTTGATGCATTTGATATGTTTCTAATGCATCTTCTATGCTGTCTTTGGAATGTAGTGGGTGAATTGTATAGTTGTCTAAAATGTTTGCTGCAGTAACAGGATCTACAGGTTCTAATTGGCAAGTTTGTGGTGAATCTTGAATTATTTGGGCGGTTTCTCTTAGGTTTTACCCTATGTTTATATTGTTGTAGTATTCATTGTTTTCATTTAGATATTTTAGGGCTTGTCTAACTTTGTTTAAGTTGACTAGTTGTTGCCAAATGATTTTGTCTTTTGTTGGTACACCATTAACTAGTACAATTAAAAATTGCACTATTGGCTGTTGAACTCCTATAGTTTCTACAGTCTCTTTAAGATCAAATGGCAAATATACTACTTTGCCATAAATGCCATTTAGCAACTCGGATGGAGGAAATATGGCTGTTTTCGGTTGAAGGTATATTATTGCTTGAAATGGGTGTACTGTTTGAATTATAATGCTGTTGTTGGAGAGCTTTTGGAAGTCAAAACATTTCCAAGTTATTAGTGATAGCACATGATGGCATTTGGTTGGTTATAGTAAATCTTTGTATTGCAGTTTGTGCAAACTATTGAGGGGACAGTTATTTTGTATTTATGTTCTGTTGTTAGAAATAAAGCTAATTGGAACGTTTGGGATTCCTCATTGTCTTCTATTGCTTAGGCTATACCTACAATTGTTGTGCTCTTTTTATAAATATTCGGGCTGATATTTCGGTAGATGTCTTTTGAAATATAGATATTTCTTTTGTGTATGTGTGTTTTAAGAGTTTGGTTTTTGTGATGTTTTTGATAATGTTTTCTAAAGTTACAGACATTTCTAAGACATTTCTAAGTCAACTTCAGTTCCAAAATATTTACTTTGAATGTGCTCTATTTCTTTGTTGCATGTAGCGGAATGCTATTTACATTTTGTAGTTCTAGAGCAGGAGTGTTTGCATAGTACAATCTATGCACAGAATTTTATATAGCGGAATGGTGTGTTGCTTATATTTTGATGTAATGGAAGGTGCTTTTGCTAGCAGTTCATGAAATGCAGGCTAATTAATGTCCTAGCAGTCCATGGTTTGTAAAGTTTGTATTCTACTTTTGTCTTTCAGTGTCACATAGTGATTGAGGAATTGTGATAGAGATTTGAAGGATTGTTGGCGTATGTTACATATTGAGCTGCACATCCATTTCGGGCAAAAGCAACATTTGGTTGAAAGTTTGTTGGGGAAGTTTTTTCTCTAAGGGTTTCTTTTGCTATAATGGTGCCTCCTACCATTTCTTAGCCTTGGCTATTATTTTCTATGGCAATTGTTTTTTTTGTTCTTTTTTATAAGCGTCTTCATTGAAATATGGTTCTGTGGCTGTTGTGTAAATCCATTCACTGTCAGAGATTTTTGAAAAGGTATCTATATTGATATTAAACAGAATTAAACCACTAACTAAATTAATCAATACATTATAAAAAAAAATACTTCTAAACATGCACACAATTTACATAAACAACTTACTCTTTAGTAGAAATGTGCTGTCAATTAGAGCTTCGAGGATTCGTTTTCTGCATTACTTTTTAATGGTAGATCGTGACTTTTTAGCTCTCTTTATAAGATTGTTAAGAATTTTACGGTGGCCATTTTTTTGTAAAATGAATTTTTGGGATTTCTTGACATTGGTAGATATAGTGTTAGAGTCATTAGTAGGTCTGCCTTTGTTTGTACATGTATTTAGTTTTTGCAAAATGGTCCTTACTTTTTTGTGGTGGCTGGTTTAGTTTTGTTGAGTGAGGTTACTAGCTGTTTTGTTTGATCGTTTTCTATGCATTGTTTTATAGGTGGATGACTATATGGTTTATTTTAATTTGTATCTGCTCTATTTTTTCTTTGTTTTCTACAGTGTTGGTTTTTAGCAGGCATTCTTTTATGTCTTTGGGAGTAAAAAAAGAAAGTTTGTTTTTATGGATTGTTTTTGCATGTATTATCCATGGGTGTGTGGGTGTGGTTGTGTAGTGGGATGATAGGTGTGGTTGGGAAGGTTTTATGAGTAAGAGGCTGTATATGTGTGATGGACTGGGTTAGTGAATAAGGGAGTGGTGGTTTGCTTTGCTTGAATAAGTAGGGACATTATGATGCTTTTAGGAAACCAGCAGTTGTTATAATGGTGAAATGTAGTGCATAGGTATGAGGGATGTGCGGGTGTAATGGGAAAGGGGTGACAAAGTGTGTATATGTGTGATAATGTGTGTTAGTGCTTTGGGATTGAGCGAGTTTGAAAGTTGTTCGGTTGGAATTGGGACCTCATGTGAATAGGGGTATGGAAGAGTTAGGAAGTGAAATTGTGGTATAGAAGTTGATGAGAGATGGATGTGTTGTTAGGATTTAAGGAATGGGTGATGTATTGAATAAAGAGTAATGTTTAGATGGGAATAGAAAGAGTATGAATGTTGCAATAAAATGAGTAAGAGTGAAATACAATGCTGTTGAGTAGAAAATAATACACTAGGCTAATATATAGCGAAAGTAAATTTTTTACTATAAGAGAGATATATCACAAAATTCTGCCCTTGTTCAAAAGCACTATAGGGTAACACCCAATTTGTATGGGCATTTTGATCGAATTTCAGGTGTACCTTTTATTGCCTAATATACTGAACATGAGGAGTGGGGTCTGCAGGGCTTTTGGTATTATGGGCTTTGGGGGTAGTGGGGTGACCCCTGCTTCCTTGATATGGGAAGCTGGGGACTCCAAAAAAAAAAAGGGATCATGCAGCGTCAGCTCTGGCCCGCGTTAGAGGGACAGAACTGATGCCGCCGGCTGAAGAAGAAGCACCGGCAGCCAGTGAGGAGGTAGTAGGGGTGGAGGGGAGGAGGGATTACTGTAAGGCTGCTTCATGCTCAGGGGGTTGGGTTGTTTAAATAAAAGGTCAAACAGACTGGCGGCAGAATCGACTATGAACAATTCCACCACAAACTGTTTGACTTTGGTCAAACAACCCAGATCCATTATAGGTACTGTAGGGTGAGTATACTGTATTAGTAATATGGTGGGATGATATAATGGAATGTACATGGTATTTATGATTGCAGTAGAATTGAGGATAGTGGTGAAGGAATCTGTAGGTGAAGAATACAATTAAATATAACAGTATTTATGGATACTTAGTTGCATATGGAAATGAAGTTGGAATCTCTGGTTCATTTTCTGTGGAAAAAACAGTATAATGTGTTAAACACAGTGGTTAAAAACATGTATTTGATTTGATTTGATTTGATTTGATGTGATTTGATTTGACTTGATTTGATTTGAGAATTTCTAATGCGCACCAAACAGAATCAACTATATATGGGCGCTGATGTACACTAATGGGTGGACTTTCAGAGCATCAGTTCAATATGCACTTTGTATAATGAAAGCAGCCTATCTGAAAAGAAAAGTGTTCATGCTCTTCCTAAAAATTATTAGGGATTCAGTGGCTCTAATCTCTAATGGGAGTTGGTTCCACAATTTCAGATCAAATACAATGAATCCTCTGTCTCCCCCAGAGATCAGGTTAGACCTTGGCACCAACATCAATTGCATTCAATTGTACATATCCATTAACTTTTTAGACCCTCATAAACAGTACATTGTAAGTACTATGTATGGTACACCATAAGTGTGCGTTGCACTGTTGTTGTACTGACTTAAAAAAATCATTGGGCAAAAATCCATAGTGGATAAAAAAAACGACTACATATTAAAGAATATACATGATACAGAGCACATGTGTTTGGTAGCATTGATATTTGTTGTGACTGTAGGTGTGGTAGGAAGTCTGTTGGAAGTGTGTTGTAAGTACAGATATGTTTAAAGTAGTTAGATACCTGTTGGCGTATTATTGTAGTAACAATAAGTTGTATGGTATATTTGAAGTGTATTAGAATGAAGGGGATTTTTAAAGTAGTTAGATACCCGTCGGCATATTCTGACTTTCTTAGATATAAAAATGAGTATTGTATTATGCATGTAGTTAG
Source organism: Ambystoma mexicanum (assembly GCF_040938575.1). Lineage (NCBI taxonomy): Eukaryota > Metazoa > Chordata > Amphibia > Caudata > Ambystomatidae > Ambystoma > Ambystoma mexicanum. The sequence continues at coordinate 1,242,388,455 of NC_090930.1, read as the reverse complement.
ATAGCCGTCAGTGTGTTATAACCGTTTAGTGTACTATACTTTAGTGAGCAAATTGGGTTAAAGGAATATTAAGTAGGGATTTATTAGATTTGCTAGTAACCTACATTTTGTAGTAATGGATGTGTTGTTACATTCAAACCAACCACTTGTTTTTTTTAACATATGCAGTATATTGGCATGAAGTGGTTGTGGCACCAGTGTGGTAGATTATGCATATTGTTGTGAAGGGTATCTTGCCAAGAGATACTTGGCTGTGTGTGTGAAACCAGTCAGCCTACAGATATGTTTGGTACCATCTGCATTGTACCTTGGAAGCATTAGTATGCCATATTGGCCTTGTGAGTCTTTGTGTATGCTGGAAGATACTATGCTATGATTTGCATGTTAGTGAAGCTTCTGAAATGGAATGGATTTACAATTTGGTATGGATACATATACATATTGTTCAGTAGGGATGTGCTCTTGTGAAACATGGTTACAGAAAGTCCCTGTATGTTTCCACGTGTATGAAATCTGGAAGAATTCATTTATAGGGATGTTTTTGGTTTCTAGTACTTGCGGTAAGCACATTAGGAATTCTTGTGGATCTTCTGCAGAGTAGTGTCATTCTTGCCTTACACATAAGATATGTAAGGATGATTTGTGGCACTTCTATGAATGAGGAGTATTTGCAAACACAACTGGTCAGAGCCATTTAAGTGAATGTTGTGTACAAATGTTGGCAAATGGAAGAGAACATGCATTGCTACAATTGCATAGCAAGTTACTCCACTTGTGTTTCTGAACTTAAACGGACCAGAAAGTTCTGCGTATGTATCTTTTGATGGACCTGCAGGTGTCATTTGAGAAGATACATTTGTCTCTTTGTCTTCTAATGAATGTGCAGTTGTTTTTGGACTAGCACGTTTTCTGGTTGTATTATTTGATAGACTAGCACTGTTTAGTATTTACAGAGGTATTGCTGAGAGATCTTGTATAGGTTTTGTTTGTATTACTTTTCTTTTTGAAGGTTTTCTTTTTTCAGGTACAGGATGTATGGCTAAGTGGGGTGTGTACAATGCACATAGACTGTTGTATTCTAGGATGCAAGGAATGTCAGCGTTGACTTTTTTGCATCAAATCTATTTAGGAATAGACCATTGAGTGTAAGGAGATGTGAAACTGCTACGTAACTCATACCTTCTTTGAAGACTGTGCTGCCAATGTCAATCAATGCGTGATCTATGGTTAGACCTTGCGATTTGTGAATGGTGACAGCATATGGAAGGGATAGAGATAACTCTTCTCTGCGTACGTAAAAGTCTTTGAAAAGGAGGACACTTCTGCAAGTTTGTCAAAGTGGAAGTTGACAAACTGAATGCTGTACTCATGTGGATAGGTTTCTAAGCCAACAAATGTACCCATTTCTCCATTGGCTACACCTTGTTCTACATCTAGGTTATGTTTTAGGAGTACTCTGTAGTTTAGACACATAGTTAATAGTTTTTCTAATCCAGGTGTGTTGAGATATATTTGTCTAAGCTACTTAGACGTGCTGTTGCTTGTCGACATATAGGGAGTGTCATGCTGTGCACTTCAAATTTGTGGAGCTGATATGCACTATTTGTTGCATTTCTTTTTTTAACATTGTATCGTTGAATTGACTACAGCTTGCAAGGGTTGGCATTATAGACATGTGTTTTATATTTTGTTGAGTTAATTGGTAAATGACATCAAGGGCCGATATGTTTCGCCCATATAGCTCATGGATTATTCTACTATTTAAGATGGATTTTGCATCTTTAGTAAGTATTCCAGTTGTAATGCTTTTTTAAATGTTATAATAGGTGAGGTCTGCAGACTGGCGCATGTTTTGAGTTACTCCTTTGTAGTGAAAATGTTGCCAGAGATTTGCATTTCCAATGCTGCTGAGAGTATTGTGGCATTCTTTGTGTCCTAATGTTTTGAAGATAGGTTGCCCTTTCAATGGTGTTTACTGTAGGAGGTCTCTGAATACATTACCATGTTTTCCTTCAAACAGTTCTTTTGCATTCTGAGATGATTTAAAGCCAACATGAGGTTGGACACCATGCTTACTTCTTCTATCAGGAAAACTTTTATTTGTTTTAGAATTATGCGCACCTCAGTAGCAGCTTCTGCTGACAATTTGTAGTATTCTAATTTGTTTTGGTCTTCTATCGGGATGAGTATTAGTCAGTGTAAAGTTACACCACCTATGTTGACACATACTACCCGAACAGAAGTACTGCTTTGGAAAACATTTGTCTGTACAACATTTTCCACAACTACACCTACAAAAACAATGTCACATCAAATGAGGCAACTGGAAAATATTCAGTCTCAACTTGTGAAGGAAGAATAGTGAAACTCAACAAACCCAGTCTAATTAATCATATCAAGTTATCATTTAAATCTCCACACCATAGAGAGCTGTATTGCATGGCCCAACTCCAACTTGTTAAACATTGGGAAAAGAATTCTAAGGTGACTATGACTCATTTGAAGCTGCATTCAAAGCAAATGAAAGCAGTATAACAAATGACAATTTCAAACAATACACATGAATGTTGGACAATGAACACCAACAAGAGGAAGTCATTGAAGATCAACTAGATAAAGACACTTTTACAGTAAGCCACAAACTACTTGAAGAACCACTCATGCTAAATGAAGCAGAAATAGCCATAAGTGAGCTATACAATACCATATATCAATATAAACAATTTGAGGAAGACTTGTCAGTGCTTGAACCACAACTAAATGATGAACAACTCACCATGTATCTAGAAGTCATTCACGTAATTGAACATGGTTTTAAACATGGAACTGAAACCTGTAGCTTTAAAAAATAAAATTATAAACCTCTGACCCAGTATGTAAGTGGTGAAACTGGTTCTGGTAAAACATTCTTAATTGAAATAATCAGCAAATTTCCACAACACTTAACAAACAACCATTCGGCTGTAGTAACAGCCCCCACGGGTTTGGCTGCCTGCAACATGGGCTGTGTAACTTTACAACAACTATTGGTCCTCCCCATGGAACACCATGGGCCTCATTACACGGATGGCGGTAGGGATTTAACGTTACCGGTAATGTATTACCGGTAATGTTAAATCCCCATGTGGATCACGACCCGGCACACCGCTATTAGCGGCACCGCTAATTACGGTGCCACTAATAGCGGGCAGTCCGCGTGCGCGCGACCCTCCATCCCGTTAATTACGCCATGCCGCTATTAGCACAGCATCACAAGGCCAGTGCACATGCTAATAGCGGCATGTTAAATCCCCCCAAACCCCTTACCGCCATGGTGCAAATACCGGCATCGCGGACCACCCGTTAAGGGAAATGAGCAGTGTTCCCACCTGCCACAGGTGCACCAAATCAGCACAGGTGAAGGCAATGGAGACTGTGGCAGCTCAAAAGGAGCACACCACACCCCTTCCCACACCCCTCCCCACACCAAGATGGTTCCAATACTGGCAGCATTACATGGCCTGGAGGACCTCATTGCAGCGCAGCTGCTACAACAACAGGCAGCACAAAGGAGACGCAGGAGGAGGAGGAGGAGGGCAAGACAGGCACAGCAGGCACCACAACGCCACCTAATCATACCACAGAGGCACCCACCAATACCCAGGATCAGAGCCAGTCCATTCAACCTGACCCCTGAGCAGATACACACCCTGTACCGTCTGGACAGGGCTACCATCACCAGCATCGTGGACATGATCCACGATGACATTGTGAGCCTCATAGACATCAGAACTGCCATCCCCCCGCTACTGAAGGTGGTGAGTGTGCTCCACTTCCTGGCCACAGGCACCTATCAGCATACAGTGGGACAGATGCATGGCATCTCACAACCAGTATTCTCACGCACGCTGAACCAGGTACTCAATGCACTCCTGAAGCATGCACCTGAACACATATCCATGCCACAGACTGCCCAGGAGATTGCAAACACAAAAGTTGGCTTCTATTCACTGGCAGGCATTCCAAGTTGCATCGGGGCCATCGACTGTACCCATGTGGAATTGGTAGTCCCACATCACAATGAAGTAGTGTACCGAAACAGGAAGCAATTCCACTCTATCAATGTCCAAATGGTATGTGACGCCAACAAGATAATCACACATTGCTGTGCCAGATTCCCAGGATCAACACATGATTCCATGGTTCTGCGGAACTCAACTATCCCACGCTACATGGAGCGACACACCGGACAACGTTCGTGGCTACTTGGTGAGTAGCAGGGCAAGCACATGGCTGCGTGATTTGGGGGGGGGAGATACATACTCCAACTGGGTGTGAATGGGGGGAATGGGGGGGGAGAGATACATACTCCAACTGGGTGTTGACTGGCGTCCGTAGGGGAAATGGACATACAGATGTACGCCAATGTCCTTCAGGGAAGGCCACGATGTACTTGAGAGGAACCCACATGCAATTCGAAGGTGCAGAACATTGAGAACAATGCAGTTTGCAAAATATCACACATCCATCCACATTGCACATCATGCCACGCCACATATTACACAAACCTGCAACATGGTGTCAAGACCGCAATACAGAATCAGTGCAGCACAACATCAATCCAGCAACGCGCCCTTGAATGCATGCAAAGGGATCACCCCTAGACATAGCACTGAACCACACACCTATGGCACCACTGAAGTGATGCTTCACAGCATGGCAACATCGGTGTCAGGATGTCAGTACACTAGCAGTGTGTTACCTAATTTGTATGGGCCAGGGACACCTAAGACCTGGCCTCACCCATGACATGTCAATTACTGTTGGAGGCATGAATGTGGCATTTCTACTTGCAGGGTCGACCTCCCCCTTGCACGTTGCTGTCACACAGACCATCTGCATGAATGCTGTCAATTTAGTACCTGAATCACAATGCAATGTCAATTTGTGTGATGTGAACAGGCCGATTTTGAGGTGAACAGTAACAGGACCCCGTTCATTCCCCCATACAGGTGATGCGGGCTATCCCCTGAAGCCCTGGCTCCTCACACCTGTACAGAACAGGCACGAGGAGGAATACAATCGTGCACATACCCGTACCCGCATCGTGATCGAGCAGACTTTTGGACTATTGAAGTCACGTTTCAGGTGCATTAGCAGGTCTGGTGGTGCTCTCCTGTATGGACATGAGAAGGTGTCCAAGATCACCATGGCATGTGTCATGCTGCACAATATGTGTATCAGACGGAATGTGCCACTGCCCCCTGACGTAGAAATAGAAGTACCTGATGAGGATGATGATGGTGATGAGGACGGAGGTGAAGGGGATGCAGGTGTTGCAAGAGGGGATGGCCAGGAGGGACGTGCTGTGAGACGGCATCTGATCCACCAAATATTCTGAGAAACATGTTTCCGTACTGTCACATGGATATGGGGGGTAATGCACTGGTGTATGTTTTGAAGCACGCAATGGACCCTGTTGCCAATAAAGTACACACACACAATGAAGATGTCCAAGCCTGTGTTTTGTTCAGAAACCAGTGTATTGAGTGACATGAAGGTGTAGTAGTGCAAGCCCAAAAACATCCCACCACCCTTCCCCCCCAACAGACCCATAACACCCTTCCCACCCCCCCACAACATCCCAACACCCTTCCCCCCCAACAGACCCATAACACCCTCCCCCCCAACAGTCCCTCATGTCTCTGCCATTTCTGCCATGGCCAATGCACACCGGGGTATCCCCATTAGCCCCCTAATTGCAATTGTCCTTGGAAGGGTCTTGAGGGTTGCCAGACGTGCGCCTGGTGGTTCTCATTGAGCGCCTGAGGGGGCTTGTTTGAGTCGACCCGGAAGTCGAGGATGGGGCAGACTGGCCTTGTGGGTGAAAGTGGCGGTCCATTGTGTCTGCCATGCGGACAAGCACCTCCCTAAGACTTGCAATTTCATTGCAGATCCTGTCCGTGGTGGCGTCCATGCGCTCAGTGGAGTGCCTCGCCGTCTGGACTATCTTCTCGGTGAGATTTGCTGCCTCAGCGACATGCTGCCCAACCAGCACGGTCAGCTCCTGTTGGCGCTTCAGGATGGCGGTGAATTGCTGATCAGTGCCGGGTGACCGTGCATTGGATGCGTGCCCACAGATGGCTCCAATGCAACTGGTGATGGTAGCATGGGTGACATTATTGCAGGGTTGGTGTCCTCGTAAGTCCCATCAGAACCAGGGGTCTGGGATGCCATGGGCTCTGGGCTTCCTGGGGGGTTTGGGGTGTGCATCTCCATTTGCTGGAGTAGGGTGTCCTCTGGATCGGACTGGGGGCCAGTGGCGGCTGCCTCACCAGCAGAGCTTGCCGCAGCTGATGGTGGGCCCTGGGTGTCTGGCATTGTTGCCAGTGTGTTTGCCTCCGGTGGTGGGCCCACAGTTGGTGGTGCAGCTACTGCTGCCCTGGCAGTGGCACTGTGACGTAGGCTGCCACTCTTCAGGTGTGGCCTTCCACCCTTGCCCCTGGATGTTGCAGGGGTTTCCTCCGGCTCCTGTGCCCTTGGCCTCTTTGATGTAGGTGGTGCCTTTGATGCATCAGCAGCATCCTCCCCATCTGTATGTGAGCCTGTCAGGGACGAGAAGGGGGATGGCATTGGTTGCGTTTCAATATACTCAATGTAAATCACAGGGTTCATGCAGTTGTGGACATTGGGACTTAGCAGTTATGGATGCAGGTGATGTGCCAGTTCAGTGCCTCATCCATGCATGTTTGAGTTTGGGACTTGTCTCTGGTGATGTGTGCATGTGTGTGTGTTTGGGTCTGACACTGACATGGTGATGGATGGGTGCATGTGTGGATGTGTGTCCATGCATGAGTGGGGTCTGGGCTCACATATGGGGGTGACTGTGCATTCACACCGCATCCTGTCATGTGTACACTCACCTGCATCAGAAGTGGTAGCCACGCCGACCTCCATGCTGCCCACTCCCTCAATGCTCTCGGTGGCTATCATGTTGGCGCATGTCTCCTCCCATTCCTTCAGGTGTATTGGGGAGCCATCTCCGCCAGCAGTGGCAATGCGGTGGTTCTCCGCCAGGATGCCCCTCACCCGCAGCCTGAGGTCGTCCCACCTCTTCCTGCATTCACGCACAGTGCGCGTGCTGGTGCCCACGGCACTGACTTTGACCGCCACCTCCTCCCAGATGGCTTTCTTCTTGAGCAAGGTGGCACGGCGCATATCATTTGCAAAGACGACCTCTGCATGCTCTGCAAGGGTCTGCGTCAACATGACCAGTTCCTCGTTGGTGTACTTTTCCTTCCGCTGCCTGTCACATGTTTTCTTCAGGGCCTTGGGCATGATGCAGGTGTCACGGTCGATTTCACACAGCTCACTACTCCAATATGGTCCAGGGGGCAGAGGATGGCAATGGATTGTGTTTTTAAAGATGGCCGCCGTGCTCTTTCCCGTTCCGGTGCGATGACGCTATTTCCGCTTCCGCTATTTAACGGTCGATGCTAATAGCGGTCACCGCTAATAGCGGTCATCGCTAATAGCGGTGACCGCAAATAGCATGTACAGTGAGGGCGGAGGTGCTATCAGCACTTTGGGTGGGCACGGTAAGGTGCTTTTGCGCCATGGCGGTAGGGTCGTTTTCCGGCATGGCGCTATGCGCGTGTCCGCTTACTCGTAATGGTGCGCTATTGGCGGTCTCCTGTGAGGGCGGACACGCTAATAGCGCCATGCCGGTAAATCCCGTTTTTTAGCGCCTACCGTGTAATGAGGCCCCATAACAAATTACAATACTACAAATTATCAGCGGAAGCTGCTACTGAAGTACACAGAATTCTCAAACAAATGAAAATGCTCCTGATAGATGAAGTAAACATGGTTTCCAAACTCATGTTGGCTTTAGTTCATCTAAGAATGCAAGAAGTCCTAAAAACCAACTACGGACTGTTTGGAGAAAACAATGTATTGTTTTCAGAAACCTCCTACAGTTAACACCAGTGAAAGGTCAACCTATTTTCAAAACATTAGGACACAAACAATGCCACAATACCCTCGGCAGAATTGGAAAGGTAAATATCTGGTAACGTTTTCCCTACAGAGAACTAACTAAAAAAGATGCATCAGTCTGCAGACCTCCCCTTTGCTAACATTTTAAAAAGCATTAGAAGTGGTCTGCTTACTAAAGATGCACAATCCATCTTAAATAGTAGACTAATCCATGGATGAAACACATCTGCTCCTGATGTCATGGACCAATTAACTCAACAAAATCTAAAATGCATGTCCTTAATACCAACCCTTGCAAGCTGTAGTCAATGAAATGAGACAATGTTGAAAAAATAAATGCAACCTGTACTGCTTATCAGCTTCAAAGACAAACTAGAGGTGCAGAGCATGACACTTCCTATGTGTCAACAAGCAACATCAGGACTAAATAGTTTAGAAAAATGTATCTCCAACACAGCGAGTTTGGAGAAAATATTGACTTTGTGTCCTAACTGAAGAGTAAGCTTGATGAAGGACAAGGTTTAGTCAATGGACCAATTGGTGGCTTCCAAACATATACACATGATAACAACATGATAGATTAACAACTTGATAGGCTTGCCCGCTCCCGTTTCATTGAATTCTTTCCATCTGCACCAGGATACGATTTAGTTGGTTGTGTGCGCGTTTATAAATGTTTCAAAATTCAAAATTCGAATTGTTCAAAGAATGTGCTTGAACTGCTCAAACCAGATATGTTTGCAAATACTCGTCCTTTATAGAAATGCTACAAATAATCCTGACAAAACTTAGAGTGTTTCAGCTATAAGGCATAAACACACAGGAAGATCCACCAGAATTCCTAATGTACTTACTAAAAGTACTGGAAACCAAAAACATCCCTATAAATGAAATCTTCTAAATTCCATACATACACTTGGAAACATACATGCACTCACTGCAACCATGTTTCACATCCTAATTAATGATTTGTATATGTATCCAAACCGAATTCTGAATCCATTGCATTTCACCAGCTTCTGCAGAATACAAATCATAGCACATTATGCCCTTTTAACAATTCAGAAATTCGTTCCACCATACACATAAACTCACATGGCCAATATGTCATAATAATGCTTCTAAGGTACAATGCAGATGGCACCAAAAATAACTGTAAGCTTACAGGTTTCACACACAGCCAAGTATCTCTTGGAAAGAAAACCTTCACGACAATAGGTTTAGTATACCACACTGGTGCCACAACCAATTCAGAATACTAGACTGCATATGTCAAAAAAGAAGTGTTTGGTTTGAATGTAACTATACCTCTGTTACCGCAAAACATATGTTACCAGTAAATTTAACAAATAACTACATTTCAACCCAAATTGTGTCACTAATCTGTAGCACAAATAACAGGTAAACTATGCCAACAGGTATCTAACTACATCCATAATAGTACAGTAGTACTTTTTAAAGTCAATCTAGTTAGAATATGCGAACAGATATCTAACTACTTGAAAAATACCCTTCATTGCAAAGCACTTCAAATACTCCATGTACATTATTGAATGACAAAGCATCATCTAACTTGTTATACCTCAACATACTTCAAACAAACAAACATACTATGCCACTTATACTCACATAACTGTAATCAGGGTTTTTTAAATCCAGTATGGATTTTTTTTCACACTGACCCAATCATTGTTTAATGTCAATACAACAGCAGTGTGTCATGCACTAATGTTGTACCAAACGTAGCACTTAGAATGTATTGTTTATGAGGGTTTAAAAAACATGTATATGTATATGTAAAATTGTATACAACTAAAGCTTCCTGCTCAACAAATTGTACCATTTATTCACAGAAAATAAAACAGAGATTCCAGCTTCATAATGCTATGAAACTAAGTAACCACACAAGTATAATCAAATACATACTCTATGAGCACTATGCTCAATTGTACTATGATCATAAGTACCATATATACCATATCAATTATATAATTCTACCATATTATAAACACTTTGTACTCCCACTACAGTACATACAATTACCATAAACATATTACTACTGTGGTAGCTGTGGCTAGTGGCCAGAATCTGGGTGGCATAGCCTGTGGTCATGCCCCCAGAATCTGTCCACTGTCCACACCTACTAGAATACTATTACATATATTACAAGAACGTACCATACACCGTCAACGAATAAAACTCGCCCTGAACCCCCTGCAATTGAAAAGATATCTGCGGACACTGAAATTGACTGTGGACTCAGCGGCATCTGCAGACCCTTTTTTCCACCTATAGAAACAGCTCCATATGATCTTTATTCCATTGCCCTACCCTTTCCAAACCCTCTTTCACCCACCAAATAACTCTAAATGTGCTTCCCAAGTCGTCCGTTTATAGCGCTGTCCATGAACTATTGCATTGTCTGTGGACTGCTACAACACCTGCCCAGCCTTTTTCCACTTACAGAAATAGCTCCATATCATCTTGTTTCTATTCCCTGACCCTTCACAGCCCCTCTTTCTACCACCAAATAACCCAAAACGTTTTTTCTAGACATTTTCCCGACCGCAATGTCTGCTGTCAGCTGCGACAGTCCGCGGATCCAACTTGGCGGGCTTTTACAAAAATATGACACACCTCATGATTTTTACCATTCAATCAGTGGGCACATCCGATGTCCGTGAACATCACGCAACCCTCTGGACCAAACGGAGTCTCGTCCGTGGACCAAACAGGTAAGTGAGTCCGTTGACCGAACCCAGATATCACTAATTATTTTGGCCTACTTTTTGATTGTTTTAAAATAAATTACCGGACGGATTTAAACCAAATTTACAAATGCATGCTTTCAGGACCAAGTCACCGCTCCTGCCAGTCAAAATCCATCCAGCGGTTTGGGCTGTAGGCATGAGCACATTTTTTTCCCAATTGCATCCACACATTTTGGGACCTCCCTATAACTTTGCCCCTCTTTACAAAACCTCACCAAACCTTGCAGAATCAATCTGACAGGCCATATATTTTTTTGCAACATTTCGTGAGTGTTCGTCCAGGGGGGCCAAGTTATAAGCCACCCAAAAATTGTTATTCCTGTGGATTGAGTAACTTAACCATAACTACACGGCTGCTACCGCAGACTATGTGATAATATTTGTTTATATATCATATATTTATTAACAGTACAGGAAAGAAGGGGCACAATCTGGTGCCCTACAAAGTTCTCCTAGTCAGCCACTGGTGTTCTCCTCCTACCAGTTTCAGTGCTCATCACATGATCAAAGAGAGGCAGTCTTTACTTGCTGCTCACAGACAGTGCAGGTGTTGTCAATCAGTGTTGATTCTGCTGCAACTAACTCTGGTAGCTGTAGTCATCAGGTTTGCAGGGAACCCACTCACGTCGGGACCCACAGTGGTAGAGGGGGTAGCCAAAGTGTGGTACTCTTTTTCCCTTTGTTTCCTCACTACCGTTTTACCTTAGAGAATAGATGGATTTCCTACGAAAAATAGATGACCTTCCATGGGATTTTGTATCATTGTATCATTGTACACATCCATCCAACTTGATTTTGGCAAACCTGCATGTGAATTATTTTTTGAAAACATGTTACTTCAAATACTTGCGACATAAAGAAATGATCCTGGCCATGATTAATTTGCGCGTTAAGAATAATGTTTTTCTTTTTAATAATAACTTCTTCTGACAGTCACAAGGGACAGTCAGAGAAGAATTACGTTTTTACTGAGAATATTGTAATGTGGTTGCGATACATCAATTACCTTTTTGTCATTTGGAAGGGGAGTGTGAAAGAATGAGTTAGTTTTGTTCAAATGTCAAACATTAACAAGTACAATCCTAGGTTTACTAAGACACACAGTCAGAGATCCATTGTGTTTCTATATGTGACCATTAAACATGAAGGAGCACATCTGGTTAGTGAACTTTTTAGAAAACCGACAGGCTCCAACACTCCTTTACATGCGGCAAGCAGCCATCCTAATTGTATATAATTTTTATTTTTACATTTATAAAGGGCACCATATCCCCGAGGTGTCAAGGCGCTATAACTTAAGAACACTGTTACGATACAGTTGCATTAAGTGCTTCAGGTTACAATATTGGAAGGCAATTGGTGGGCACAAACATGGTGTCAGCCACATGTTGCATGGCGGCAGCTACACACAAATGCATAGTCAAAATCAGTATTCAAGTACATGGTGCTAGCCACATGATGCATGGCGGCAACTACACGCACATGCATTTTATTTATTTTATTTGCATTTATAAAGTGCACAAACTACCCTCGGGCATCGAGGCGCTGTTACAGAATACTCACTTGACATAGGTACAAAATTGATGATATAATTAATGAATTAGTTGCAAACATTGCACGTGTTCCAGAGTTACAAGGGAACAGTAGGGCGGGTGTAAAATAGCAGGTGCATGTTTACTTGAATAAGGTGGTTTTCAGAGCCTTTCTGACAGCCGTGAAGGAAGTTTCAGATCTCAATTTAGGTGGCAGTGAATTCCAAGTTTTTGGTGCTAGTACTTCAAAACTCAACCCATCTGCTTTGGTTCTGTTGAAGGCAGGAATTAGGAGTTGGTGTGTGTACATATCACGTTTTGGTCTGAGTGTCTGTACTTGGTGTATTCGTTCTGTTAGGTAGGTGAGGGCAGATTGGGATAGGCACCTGTGGGTGATAGTGAGAGTCTTGAACAAGATGCACTCTTTGACAGGGAGCCAGTGTGCATTTTGTTTTGCTTGGGAGATGTACTGGGGATACTGAGAGCTGCTCTCAATGCATTGTTCTGTGTAATTTGTAATCTGTTGATGTTTTTGGCAGAGGTGCCCAATAGGAGGATGTTGCAATAGTCAAATTATGCACCTATAGTAACCCTGGCAATGTTGAGACCGTTTTCAGTGGAGAGGTGGGGCTTTACAGCATTCATAATTTTAGTTGTGAATGCTGCTGCAAAGGAGATATAGTTTACTTGTCTATCCATAGACAAGGTTGAGTCTAAGTAGACTCTGAGAGTTTTTACAGAGGAGGAGACTGTTCTCAATTTTGAACTTGCAGTATCTGCTGTCTAATTTTTGGAGGATTGCCTTAGGGCCAACCAGTAGGATCTCTGTATTGTCCCCATTAAGACAGAGGCCATTTGCTGCCATCCAGGCCTGGATGATAGCATAAGTGTCTTGTAGGGTTTTTAGCTCTTGCTCGTAATCACCAGATAGTGGGAGAAGAATTTGTGTATAATCGGCATAATTGTTGAAAGTTATGCCGAATTCTTCTAAGTCATTAAAGAGTGGTAAGGTAAATAGGTTGTAGAGTGTAGGAGAGGTGCAGTAACCTTTTGGTACTCCACAACTGATGGTGGATGGAGTGGCTGATGCCTGGTCTGAGAAGACCCTCGTTGCTCTGCCCTCCAGGAAGGATGTGATCCAGGTGGTGGCCTCACTGGAGAAGTGGGCAGTGTCTGTGAGGTGTTTCTTTAGGACCTTGTGGTCCACTAGGTCGAATGCTGCCGACAGATCGAGAAGTAGAAAGATTGCATATTTGACCTTGCCCATATTTCTTAGGAGTTGTTTTTTTAAGTCGAGCAGTGCTGATTCCGTGCCATGCCGTGGACGAAAACCAGATTGTCTCTTTCCTAGGATGTTGTGTGATTCCAGGTCCGCTTGGATCTGTAGATACGCTGCCTTGTCCAGAATTTTCAGCAGGAAAGGCACAGTAGTAATGGGCCTATAGTTGTTGGCGGAGTCAGGGTCTAGAGTGGGCTTTTTTAGCCATGTCCGAACCCATGCTTCCTTAAGGTAGGAGGATACGGAGCCAGAAGCAAATGAGGCATTGAGAAAGGTTGTAATGAAGGATGCTAGTGCTTCAGAACAGTCTTTGATTATGTCTGCTGGACAGATGTCACCTTTGCAGAGTGAAGGTCTTATTTGTTTCATGATAAGCAAGACTTCAGGAATGGTTACATTTCTGAATGTAAATGGTGGTGGTGCCTTGCTGCCGGGCAGGGGGGGGATTAGATTTGGATGCAGTGTGTGTTGTACGGGTGACCTATGGTAAGTTGTTAAAGTTGGTTGTGATTGTTTTGGGAGTAAGTTGATTTTGTCCAACATAGCATATTGGATGTTGTTGCACCATTTCTCGTCCTTTACAGTTTGATGTTTGGACGAGGGAGGAATGACCAGCTCATTGAAGATGGCAAAAAAATCCTTAGTGTGGGATTTGGCATTGTTGATTCTAGTGTTGTGGGCAGCGGCTTTAGCTGTGACAATGGAATTTCTGTATTGCTTAGCAATTGATAGGTAGGAGTCACGTGTGGAGGCTGAAGGGCAAGCTTTTTATTTATTAAGGGCATGCCTTTTGAGTGTTTTTAGGTCGAGTAGCTCTTGGTTCGCCCAGGAGTTAATGTGAAAGATCTTTTTGCTTTTTTTTCCTCTAGTGGGGCAATGGTTTCAAACCTGTTGGGGTAGAGACTGGCAGATAGCCGGTGCAGAGTCTTTGTGTAACCAGGTTTCTGTGATGGCTAGTGCAGCTAGCTCCAGGTCGGAGATCAGGTTGCGAATTTCTAGGCGTGGGCTTACAGTGACCTAGCATTGATGAGTGCGAGTTGGATTTGTGTAGTTTTATTGTTGCTAGGTCAGAATCAGTAGGAAATTGCATGTTATTAACCACAAAATAAATGGGGGTAAATACACACTAATGCATGATCGAAGATCAAAAATACATCATATGGAGCATCCCCTATGTGGAATTTATCAAACTCAGAAGAAACTGCCAATCCATTGAGGCATTTGATAAAGAGAGTAAAATCCACAATTGTGGCTTCAGGCAACAGGTATACCCCAAGAGGTTAATAGAAAGATCAGATATTAAAGCCTGTGATAGCAATAGAGAAATTATTCTCTTGGATTCTCTTGGACAACCAAAGTGTCTCATCTGTGGAATCGGAGGAAGATACCACCAGACTAATACTCATCTTTTGCATGCATGCACAGTCTATTAAAGCTGTATTACAGAAGCATTGGACGCTTCTTAAGAGTGATAATAATCTCTATTGAACGCTTGCTGATTGCCCTGTTGTTAACTTTCATAGATTCATTCTTTTAAAGACAATTTGGCTTCTATCTTCATGGAATGGGGAGAGGGAAGTAAATCTAGTTGTTGGCTCACAGCAACTAGAAAAGGTTTTTCGATGTGTACTTGATACAAAGTTTGTAAATCTGCTATTAACTGTACCACCTATCACCATCCATTATATGGGCACTCAGTTAAGATCTCTACTAAGATCACATGTGACACTTACTTTGTAGTTTATGCCTTAGTCTGTCCATATGATAAATGGTATGTAGGGAGCACTAAATGCAGATTGAAGGTACGTCTGTTACAACATCTAACAGCCATAAAAAACCTTGGCACCCATGGCTAAACATTTGCATGATGTACATTAAGGCAAAGGTGTTGGTTTTAGGTTTATTGGCCATCAGAAAATAGAACTAAGACCAAGAGAGGGAAATAGGGAACAGATTTTACATCAATAGGAAACTAGGTATATCCTAGATTCTGAAACACAGAATCCGGCACAACATAATATAAATAAGGTGTTATATACTTTCTGGGCACATAAGTAGTTGGGTAGAGCTTTTTCCCCTGGTCCATTAGGTAGCCAAGACCTTTTCTATTTTGTCTGT
Source organism: Ambystoma mexicanum (assembly GCF_040938575.1). Lineage (NCBI taxonomy): Eukaryota > Metazoa > Chordata > Amphibia > Caudata > Ambystomatidae > Ambystoma > Ambystoma mexicanum. The sequence goes on along the minus strand of NC_090930.1, from coordinate 1,242,372,778 downwards.
TCAAGTTAGGATATAAATTAGTTCTGTTTCCTCTCTTCCCTTCTGTGACTGTTAATATCTATTTTTATTTTATTTGTATTCCTTTCTTTTTCAAACTGCTGTTTTCCTGGTTTCTCCACACTTTCCTCCTTTCTCCATTTGTGGGCTTGTTTTTGAATGTTCCAATACATACCACCTTAATTTGGTTATTGACTTACACAGCCACCTCAAAGTTCTCTATTTTTGGTTTTTTTCGTAGGGTTGTTCTTTTTCCCATAGCTATGTCTTGCATGTAGGTTAGCAGTCCCCATTTTGAGACAGGCAATATTGGCTTATAGGCATAGCTGATATGGTGACAGTGCAAGATTGAAGATACCCTTAACAGCTTTGGCCTAATTACTCTATGAGGTAATAGCATTTCATGCAAGCAATTATGGCATGTTTTTAGTGAATTGCCCATGTGGGCTTCCATTGGGAGACTCTTATGATACTATGATATTGCACAGCTTATTTGCACACTATTTCTGAATCTTGGATGATGTAATGTTCTATGATTTCAATAGTATATCATAAACCAAAGTAAGGTTAAACAATAAGCGTCATACATTTTACCTCATTGATTCACCAAATATTATACCTCATATCCACCCTCAAATTTTGATTTCAATAGAGCATAACTGCATGTGATATTGTTTTTATTAAAACAAGATTGCATTTTGTAGTAATATGCTTATCTAACATCATTCACAGATAGCATTATGCATTACATTCTGGAACAGCAATTGTGCATACTATTTTTATCAGATTTTTCACATGCATTTTATCTGAATCATGATCCTTTTTAATTTTTATATTGCACTTTTCACTTTATTTACAACATATTTTCATGTGCATTGTGTATGTATACTTGACCTGGGACATTCTAATATTTACATTTTGTATTCTATTTTAAGTGGGATGTGCTTGCTATGGTTATGATGCACAGACCTATGCATGGTATTATTTCATGTTTAGAATGTCTAATAGCATATCTGAAGCATGACACTTCTGATATTTGCACAGCACTTGGCACTGCATTTACATTTTGAATATGCATTATGTATGCCCATTTGCGACATGACCATTGTAATACTCATATTCTGCATTCTATTTAGCTAGCATAATGTGCTCATCTGTAGAGTTTCTTGACATAAAGGCTTGTGAATGGGATTATTGTATGTCTCATAGTCCTTAGTAAATTGGGAGTGCATCATGTATCGATGCACTCTCACGTGACTAATATAAAATATGGTTATTTTCATAACAGGATATTTTATCCTTTAACAATTCTGAAACAATATTCTTTTAAGTATCAGTATTTGAATAGTCAGAATGTAGAATTCAATCAACGGTTCTTCCATTCTTCATATTTACAGCTGCAAACCTAGGTAGCATTCCGCTGTAATATGGCAACCAGGTTAGCTCATTTCCAAATGCATGTTGCAAGCAGTGTTATCAACACACAACACGAACATATCATTAACTGAAGGTTCTGTCTCCTTTCAAAATGGCATTGCAACAGTCAGTGCTTTCATAGGATCAAGTAACAAGAGAGTTGCAAAACGCGTTATGCCACCATGTCCTTCTGCCTGGGCATGATTTTTTGATAATAAAGATTTGTTTTGCCAATTGCTGTTTTATCCTGAGCGCATTTATTTTTTACAGAGGCTGGGTTGGAGTGCTGTTCACCATACCTGTGGATCCTCAATAGGTTTTTGTTATGTATATATAATCAGTGAAAAAATTTTGCTAAAGGGACGTTATGGTTAAGCTGCGCTACTAAAAACCTATCAAATTCAGTGAAAACACATTGTGCATGGCACGTTATGGTTTGTTTGCCCTAAGAAAAACCTAGTACATTCAGTACAAACACTTTGTTAAAGGGACGTTATACTTACTTTGCACTACCAACTACCTATCCTTATTATGGGTACATGTAAAACCAAAAACCTCGGAAATGTGCCAGTTATGTTAAGCTAAGCAACCATAACTCGCACCACCACTGTGCTCTGCTAAGACTAACACCCATGACATCAAAGATGACATCACAAATGTGCAATGCGCAATGCGAGAAATAAATTACTCAGGAGTTTAGGTAGCATACCCATGAGCTAGCCAAGTGCCTCCTTCATCGCAAATTGCAGAGAAACATGTCCTAAACTGTTCCCTCCACAATGAAGAATAAGAATGGCTGGATGATTGAGCATCACCAAAGTGGCACACAGAGGAACCAAAATCATCCACTTCATTGCACATACTCCATACCAGTGCAAATCCACATGATAGGATTCAAAATGTGCAGACACTCCACAGTGTTTTGCATGCACTTTCAACAAATGTATCTAGGAGTCCCCCAAAATGCATACATTCTGACTCCTGACCGACACACCATAAGCATAGGCTTCTGCATTCCTCTCTAAAAACAGACCTTCTGCCACAGTCTCAGACTGTCTGCTTACAAACCACAACAGAAACCTTTTTGACAAATCGGTTAGCCTCCACAGTCCCATTTTCATGCCTGCCATCCTCAAAAGCCCCGGGTGTGGCACGAGCGATCCTGCAAATACAGCGATGTCCACAAACTTATCGTGCTCTGTATGGGAGTGGGGGAACAGATTTCAACCAGGGCACATTTCTGCAAAGTGCAATCAGAGCTCCGAAACTGCACTCACGCACACTGCACCACAAAGCCTCTACTCCTTCCAAATCAAAATTTTCAGCAATGCCTCTTTCCAGGGCATACCTGTGCAGATCTTGCAGCACACCCTCATAGAATACTGTTAAATTGTCACACACACATCCACCAATGAGATCCAAGACCTCTGCATCTAACAATATTATTTCTGTGCAACACTCCATATGTACCGTTAACCACTCAGAGTACAACTCTTGTGTGATTGTAAAGCACCTCCAGTAGAAAGTTCTGTGAAACTATGCAAGATTTCTGCACCCAGATTCATCCACATCGGCATCCATCCCCACAAACTACAGGTATCAATATATTTTATCCAGCACTTTTGTAACTCTGTACCTCAGGGTACCTGCCACTAAATCCTCCATAACATACTCAAGAAGCATACAGTAATTTCTCCCATCAAATGCCACTTGCAATGGTATGGGCGTTGAAAGTTTTCATTTACCCATATCAGCCATTGCAAATCCAAGAGTTACTCTCTTCTTTGCTTCAGACAATTATACGCCTTTTTTGCACACTAATGCATCTCCTATAAAATTGTAAAATTGTTGCTGCAAAGGAGCACCAAATCCATCCTACCAACCTAAGCCAAGTACATACATTGCATGCATAAGAACAGAGTGCCCGCCACTAACTTGCACACTTCACAGAATGTAACATTACGTACAAAAGCAAAAAAATGTATCTGTGCATTGAAAGCAGTACCAATCGCAAATGTGGATAAATAAAACCAACAAGTGAAATAATTGCTCTATTCATGTAGGAAGCATATATGCGCAGAAAAGGTAATGGAATTTCACACACAAAAATGTTTCCTTTCCAAGCTGTACACCTTTCTGAACCTTTTTCTCACCCTTCTACAACTAAGACTAATCCATTTGCGAAGTGAATACTCCTACACCAATGCACACACTTGCTAAACCGCATGTCGTATGGCATACTTACCAGTGAGCCACTTACCCCCTTACCAACAATGCTGATGTTCCCAAGTCCGCATTCATATACAAAGCCATCCACTTACACACAGAAAGTCTTCTTGCCAACATAACACCCTACCATTTTAAGTAATGCATTCTCCAAATGCACTCAGTATGCCATTAACAAACGTATATTCTTATTATCTTCTTTCACAGTTGCAGTAAGCATCTCTGTCCTGAAATCCAGTGGCATGCCAACTTCAAAATGCAACCCAGAGTAAGACTACTCTTGTCAGCCAACAAAGTAATTGCAATGCTATCGTGGAGTTTCACCTCTTACTGAGACAGTCCACTGTTCTTGTATTTTCAGTTACACAGTTGCATCAACCCACTCGTGTTTGCATCATTGTTATTCATTGCACCTCAACAGTTCCTCACTTTGTGCTAGCATGTCACTGCCATTATATGAACTCCCACATAGCGAAACAGCGTTTACACCTTACACTAACACACCATTACACAATCTATCTATATTCCTACCCTCACATTCATCCATTCATGCAAAGCTGCACACATATACATCGCAAAATGTGCACACCAACTCTTTCCTTTTTTCTGCAACCGCTGCTACAGAATGCCTAGCAAAAAGGAACTCTGTAGAAAACAAAGCCGAAATAGACCAGCTGCACCTAAAAGCATAGAAAGTATCCATCCACCTCTAGTAGATTTTGTACAGAAAGTTGAAAGGGAACAGCTAATGCTGTCACTAACGAAAACCTAAGCACCTTCCAGTAAGTAGAATGTAATTCTTCTCTGAAAATGAAGACATAAAAGAATAAACAAAAGGTAGTAAAAAGAGTGCAACTGTCACTACTGGTAACAGAGCATGTACAAATACTAATGTCACCACAATGAAGCATTTCAAAAAAGTAATTTTACAGTAAATTTTCCTCCACACAGTCCCTTACCCTTATAAGTAGAGGGGAGAAATGATGCTCTGCCCCTAAACCTTACTGCATAACAGTAATCCTGGAAGCTCTTGACGAAAAAGCAATTCTATTAATTGTAAACAAAATGAAACCACTGGCAAAATTAATTTGTAAACTACAAGCACTACTTCGAAACAGATGCAATATCAGCATAGATAGCTTTGGCAACAGCAGTACAGGTGATTAGAGTCACATGAAGAATCAGAGAAACAAGAGCAAAGGAAGCAACATGCCATTTGAGGGTATGAAAAGGGAGACAATAGCATAATGGGACAAAAAACACTGCTTTCACAAATATCCGCATCACACTTACATACCACTGTTGATGGTACCAAACCAATATGGCCCATCTACAAATTGCCTTGCACATCAATGTGTAACGGTCGCCACACCTCTATCAAGTCGTTGCAGCAGTTCTTCGACCACCATGTGAAAGGCAACGAGAAATGAAAAAGTAAAATACTACAAACTATGAACTCATGTCCAGTGCGCAAATACACAGACGTATCAGGACATTTGTTAACCTGCATTTCTGGACATGCTTGCAAAAGTACCTTCCACCGTATGAAAATGTTAGCACAACAACATTGTAGTATAAATAATCTTGTTTACAAAGTGTACTAAGCAAAAAGTACTCAGACACAAAACTGCCTGTTCCAGTCAAATTGTCCAATACAAGTGGTGGATTTTACTGTGCAGATGTAGCAATCATTGATGTATTACAAATGCCACCAATTGTTGAAAACAGTTATGTAAACGGTTTGCACCAGTTGTGTTTACAAATGATAGTCCTGCACAAAATGCTGCAAACAATCCTAGAAACATTTACAGAGTGTCATGAATAAGACAGACATTGTACTACTTTGCTAAAAGGTAAATGCACATTAAACAGACAAGGAGATCCACTGGAAGTTGTAATGCAGTTAGTACAAGTATTTGAAAGCAAAAATATACCCACAAATGAAATCTTTCAGACTTCCTATATGTGGAAACATGCATGCACTCTCTGCAATCGTGTCATTCACAAACAAGTCCTTAACAAACGCTTTCTCTATGTACCTATACCTAACTATGATTCCATGTTAGCAAGTGATACAAAATGCAAAGTATAGCATATTGTGTAGGCCCTGCAATTCCGATAATCATTCCACCTTACATATAAAATTGCATAGGAAATACATAATATGAATGATTTCAACATACAATGCAGATGGAAACAAAAATAAGTGCAAGCTTACAACCTTCACATACTGACAGGTATCACTTGCCAACAAAACCGTCCCACCAATGGCCATAATCTACCACACAGGCGACACAACCAGTTCAGGTCACTGTACTGCATAAATTGGAAAGTACGTACAATCTTTGAATGAGTTGTAAAGTAATTTGTTTCCTTTCATGAACAAGAGGGCCAAAAGTCTCTTGCCAAAAGGCACTAAAGTGCATGGGATGGCCATGCTACCCACGTATGTGCAGCCATAGCACACACATGTTGCTCCCTAATGTGGAACAAGTGCTATAACCTACACCATATGGACGTGCATGCATGACAGCTCACTTCTCGTGCTCTACCAAGTGCAAAATGTCCTTCACAACCATTCTATCTCCTTGCCAAAAGGCACTAAAGTGCGTAAAATGGCCATACTACCCACATATGAGGAGCCATTGCACACACAGTGTGCCAACATACACCGTTGATTTGTAAGACAATGCACATATAAATAGTAGATAGGGCCCGTAAATGTACATTTATATATTGTGGCAGCTGTACATTCAGTGCACCATGTGTAAGGTAGTAGCATGTCTCCATTTACGTAAAAGTAAGTTCTACGTAACTGCAACTATATGTGGGTGGCTGTGTACATTCTCCATATTTTAAATGTGTGATGCCGAGCAATTCCTTTCATGTCGCAATAGCTTACTGCACTTCCTAAACAAAGGGTGTGTTCAAGGGTTAACCATAGCAAACACAAGTGGTGGCACGTTGCTCCCTAATGTGTAACAAGTGCTTTAACCTACACCATATGGAAGTGTACACATAACCGCTCAATTTGTGTGCTCTACCAAGTATAAAATGTCCTTCACAACAATTCTGTAAAGGTGACCACCTTCAGAGAGATGCAGAGTTGTAACTGTGTACGATGCAGTGAGCAACATATGGCGATAACAACTTACCCAAAGGAGCGAAGGAGAAAACAAAAAAGACTCTGTAAACATATTTGTGGCATCCATACAGCAGTATCACAGTGCTAGCATGTATCGGTGTATTACATTGCAGTGGGTTTGGCCAAGGCCTACCCTCTTGGGAGCATGGCCTCCGGCCTGCGGCCTTTTGGCCATACACCCATGAGCCTAGGCCTTGGCCACACCCACCACAACGTAATGCAGCAATGCATGCGAGCATGTGGCCAGGTACCAGAACCCACAAACGTAACACAACCACCAGCAGTCCTACCCAACCCCCACAACATAATACAGCCATGCATTCAGACATTTAACCAGTTAGTAGAATACACAAACCTAACACAGCATCCAGTACCACCACCCACTTTCATTCACATACCATTTTACTACTTCCAACTAAATCACACAATGTTCACAACGTTGCCCCTGCTCCCAACACTACAAAGAACCAATACATCATAATACAGTTTAGTACTCATTAATCCGTGCAATGGCCACAACCCAACCACATAAACCATTCACTGGAACCCTATACACTTCTATACACACAGTATTTCAACAGTTCACCCAGTGGACACACAGCAGGACTGTTGACTCCATCATCTCCAGCCATGCACCCAAACTGGAGGACATGCTAACAATCACCAAACCCATGCAACCAACAATGTGTACAATGCTGACAAACCACACACATAAGGCAACAATGTGAAACCTACTTGCAACCAGTGGACATACTTTTTTCGGTGCAAGGCCTCCAGCAATGCCTTCCAAGGAGCTACACGCTTACCACACACAACACAGCATACTACACCGTACGCAAAAATGCTCATGTCAAGTGCTATCCACTCACCATCTACAATTGGGCCTGCCATAGTCACCACAGAAAGAGGTCGCCTATTGTGCCGTAATGAAGGTTACCTGCATTCACCACACAAGGTACTCGCCTGAGGAGGTACCCGCAAATTGGCGCAGTACACACGGATACCACTGCCACACCACCATCTTCTTCCACCTAATAAAATACATCCGATGAACCATTTCTCACTCCATCACCCTTTGCATCCCCTCTTCCCACCACCAGAAGCCGGAAAGCATGTTTTCCAGCCCCTTTTGGCGCTGCACTATCCTCGGATACAACATGGTGGAGTTACCCAAAATTATGACAAACATCACGCTTTCCTCCAGCCAACCACCGGGTGCATCCAATGTGTGCCGACACATCATGCCACACTCCATCCCAATCAGACTTTTGACCGCAGAGCGAACAGTGAAATGAGACCGCAGAGTTGAGCAAGATATCAGTAATGTTTTGAGACGTACATTTCACCATCTTTTTTAAAAAGTACAGGACCATTTATCACCTAATTTAGAAAAGCATGCTTACGAGTCCAAGCTGCTGATCCTGCTGCAAATTTGATGAAAATCCGTCCAGTGGTTTGGGCTGTATGCCTGCGCGAACTCTTTGTCCATTCAGCCTATGGAGAAAAAAAATGTGGGACCCCCCTATAAGTTTGGCCCCCCTGGACAAAACCTCACCAAACTTCCCAAAAAAATTCAGAGCCGGCCATATACTTTTATGCTAAGTTTTATGCGTATACCTCCAGGGGGAGCAAAGTTATAAACCCCCAAAACGTGGTCTTCCTTTGGGTTGAGCAACTTAACCATAACTACATGGCCGCTACCGCAATATTATTCAAGAAAAAATCCTTAGTTGCATGGACATTAAGGTGACAACGTAACACAATAATACCCCTGAAATTCAGCTAAAGCCACCTTAACTTCATACCCTCTGTTGCGCAGCCAGTGACAGACATCACAGATAACAATACTATTTACATTGTATATGGCTGATGGCATCAATAATGACATTAGACATATCATGATTAATATGTTAGCTCATATAAACTTTGGTTTTCTTAACAATGTAGGCCATGGACTTGGCCATGATGAAGGATGTGGTCACTGGCCATTATCAAACACCATAGCTAGTAGTCAGTTTTGCAAAATACTAAAAGCCATCCCCAGAATTTTCACGCCCAGTGGCCCATCACTGTTTCAAAATATACAGTGGGCAATGTTGAAAGCTGTAGTCAGTTCCATAGCTAAATGTCATAGCCACTGTCTAGTATTGTTTTTAAGACCAAGCTAGTGGGTCGTTAGTGTATATAATATAAAGTGGGCATGGCCTTAGGCCATAGATTGGGGCTGGTTAGTGTTGTATAATATACAGTGGGCAGGTCTGAAGTCCATTGCTATTGGGTCCATTACACGGAAGTATTGCCAACTGTTAGAAATGTTGTTTGTGCAAATTGCTTCTTCCATGGTGGTAAAGCTGAAGCCACCCACACCACTTCATCATCACTGCTGGTTGTAGTCACATTGAAATGCAGGACCGTGGAGGAAAAATACATACTGTAAAAATACACAACACAAAAAGGACTGTGCTGCTTAATACCAAAAATCTTAAAAATTAAAAAAATAACAAGCTAAAATAACAAGAAATGGCAAACTACAAAGCAAAAGGCAAAGGACAAAGGTATAGGAAGATGAAAGGTAAAAAGGAATGGATAAATCAAGGTACTGTTTTTAAAAGTTCCTGAACCACCAAGAGACAAAATGCAATTAGAGAAAACAGGAAAGAGGTGCTTTGGGGAAGTATAACCGTGGTTACGCAATAAAACAAACCAGAATGTGTTTCTGTACGCACAGTATGTGCAGTGAGGGGTTTGTGCCTAATTTATTCACCAATCTCCTAAGTGAACGAAGAGACGAGGCTGCCCGTGGCTGTAGCCATGTCGAGGGAAAGCCCTTTGAAAGCTGTGTTCACCCCACAATGCAGCATGTTTTCCACAGCCAAAGGGATCATGGGCTGCGCTCCCCCCCACTTAGCCATGTCAACAAACGGGGCAATCACACACACGGGAGGAAGGATAGCACAGGGACAACGCACTTGTCTTGGAAGCAAGAGAACACAGAGCAACACAAGTTTGAATCCCAATCCCGCAATTAGAAAACACTCATTGGTATCAAGTGCATTGTAAATTAAAAATGATAATCTTACATACTTACATACTTACGCTTATATATATATATTGATATGGCTACTTCCATGCCATATGATGAAATGCACACATGCAAAATGAATCAATGGGACATTGAATTTCATCGATGCAGCTAGCTGCCTTCACGCCTGTGGTACCAACCAATCATGAAACGCACTGTATTTGCACGCCTACACATGCCTCTTGGCCGCATCAATGAACGGTCCAATTCTACATTGCAATGTATTGACGCGGCTATGCCCACGCCGTATGACAACATACACATATGCAAAATTCACCAATCATGGCATGCAGCATTGCGTAATGGCGAATAATCACCCCACCCACAAAGAAAAGTGTATATTGATCATTGCTACTAGTGCTTGTTAGTGAAAGGTTTACAAAGCAACGACAAGAACATTTGGTGCTTTACCCATTTAATTGTTCAGACTTTTTACCCACTTTGACACTAATTGTATTTTCCCTTGTATTGTCATTTTTTGACTATTCTTAGATCGCAGCATTTTGAAAACAAATTGATCTTTTACAGGGGTTAATTGTAAAATGTCTCAAAAAACAAGTACATGTTTACCTCCAAACAAAACGTATTAGTTAGTCTTCAAAACCTCTTGCATTTGCAAGTGAATGAAAGCTAGCATCAAGATAGACACCACGCTTACTTCATCTCAATCAAGGTTTTTAATTTTCTACAAACATTTCCTACTTCTTGTGCTGGACTTGATACAATTTTTCGATAATTTAGTTTGTTGGCATGCTTCACTGATAGCATGAACAGTCGATGTAAAGTTACACCTCCTACATTGAATGCTTTTAGACCTGTTGGATCAGTTACAAAACACAACAAAGAACAATCAGTTACAGTTTGGATCAAAGCCCTTTTTTGCATGAATTAAAAAAGATTTCCTGCTTGTCCACTAACATTCAACAACACATGTTTGTATTGGACACAAGAATATTCATGCTCGGTATGCTGTAAACCTATCTTGGATTTTATAATAAACTTCTTTTTGCTCTATATTAAGTTTACTAACTATTTCACCATAATGTGCATCTGCAACTTTAGTTTCTTGCATTGCACTTAAAACTTTTTCCATGGCAAGCTCAACATCAATTTGAATAATTGGCTCAAAAGGCACATTGTAACTTCCTGCTGCAGAATCTTCACTTCCCTCATGAGTCTCTTTTGCCATTTCAGCTCCCAAAAGTTCTCCTTGACGTAGTTCTTTCTTCAGAAACTCCAAGTACTGATCACATTTTGGATATGCATTTATATGCATTTAAGCTTTTTTTTAGCAAAGAATTATTCTTCAAAAGTTTCAATACTTCCAATGAAATCACTCTCTGAATGCGATGAGAAGAACAACTTCAAAAAACAAAAATGAACTAATTCCTTTTTCTCTGCAGTTTGGCAAGGCAGTTTCATGTGGCTGATGAGACATGCCTTCTCGTGTCTAACTAGACAACCAGTGCATTCATGTACTTTAAACTGTCCTCTGTCACTGTTTGCTTGAATATTTCGAAATGAGTAGGATTCTGCTACTTCACATAAACAAAGAATCCTCCAACTGTATAGATCACTTTGGATATTATGTATCAATCAAGTGGGTGTTCTGAAAATCTATACTGTGCGGTACTGTTTCAGCTAACTCCTGAATTTCACGCAAAGGCTTCAGTACCCAATGATTTCGAGCACTAGCTGGACCAACATTTAACAAAAGTACATAAATACAATATCCATACAGAGGCAAACTATTTAGCCAATCTGCAGCTTCGTAGTTACCAAACTCTCTATGTGAGAGCATCTTCAGACCAAAGCATAGATGTTTCTGACTAAGCCTGTCATCTACTGATAAATCTGCCCATACCTAAGCTGCATTGCTCTTTTCAGCTTTTGTCATCTACACTGTAACATAACGAGCAAAACTGGTGTATCAACATCAATATACTGTGGAACAGTATTTGCAACCAAAATCTGAGAAATGACAGGGTTGCAATCATTAACTAATTGGCATTCCTTATTTCATTTTAAATAATAGGTATTTCTTGATGACTTACCAATGACATGGTGTCAAACAGATAGCATCAAACTATTCACTCAACAAACTGATGTCACAGGCCTTGGAAAGTCAAATCTGCACTGAGTGTAGTACTTGTCTTTACTTTTGCATTTTCTCTGACAGTGCTTTACACAGCAGTGCCCAGTTGTCCATTTTCCTTCTTACATATTAAGTGTAACATGGCCAAAATTCTTTGATGAAAGAACAGTGATACACTTACAGGGTCCATGGAACACAATTCTTATGGTGCCATGTGTTCTATGTCTTCTTTCTGTGGATTAATTTCACAAAACCACTCTGCAAGATCACCCCAACCACAGTCAGCACAACTTAAAGTCACAAACCAAATTGGAGAGCCCAAGTTTCTGATCATGCGTCTAACCTCAGAGTGTCTCCGATAGCAAGATTCTTTGGTTCCTCTCATTATACCAAGAATATTGGTATGTTTACCCTCTAAAACCTCATTTTTTTCTTTCACTTGTTGCAGCATCACCCATGCAAAATAATTTTGAAATCTAGTTCCGGTCTGAAGTGTATGAGCAACAGCATAAAATAATGTTGAAAATACACTTTCAAATAATAAGTGAAAAATATATTCAACATTGGTAAGGAATCAGGATTCCTCAGAATACATTCTTGCAAAACGATAATCTGAATAAGAAATTGGAACTTTGCGATCATCCATTCTGCCTCCTGTACCAGTAGGAAAAATCATAGGTAAACAACAAGCTTCTAACTTCTTTTCCGAGACACTTATTGGTACACCTTTTGTTGCTTTCATTTGATACAATTCTAAACTGTCGCCCATAACTTCATGTGAGTGCAGAGGATGACTAATGTAATATTCATAGAAACTATTCCCTTCTGCAACAGATACATTTTTGAACTGACCTTCACTGCTTTTGTTTTTTATCTCAACATCAATCATAGACAAGTCTGGTACAGTCAAATTGCCTTTGTCTAAAACATTGTGCTCCAATAGAAAGACCAATGCTTTTTTCACCTTTCCAATATCTATAAGCTGTTGCCAAATGTTCATATCTTTTGTGGCAACACCATTTAATAAAACAAACTAAGGATCTGCAATCTCACACTTCACTCCTAGAGTGTTGACATGTTCTTCAAATTGAGAGGCAAATTCACAACTTTGCCTATCACACCGTGAAATAATGAATTTTTAGATGTCTGACATCAATGTTTGCAATCTATCAACAACTTGAAAAGGATGAACAGTTTGCAATTCAATCAATTCAAACATGTTCAATTTTTTAAGCACAACAGGGATATCAGGCACTACAATGTTGTTCAAGATACTTCTTGAAGGAATAATTGTTTGATTATAAAACCCAACACAATGACAAACCATGCCGTACCCATAATGAATTACCAGCGCCTGACTTCCCGGTGCCACCGAGCTATTCCGAGTCCGGCAGCTGGGAAGTCAGTCACTGGTAATTTTGTAATTCCCCATTCCCATTGAGTACCGCAAGCACTGGCACCATTATTAACGGTGCTGGTTCTTCCGTTAAGGCTTGCTTGCTGTGGCAGCTGTGTCCGGCAGTGTCTGCCCTGTCGGGCACAGCAGCTCCGGCAAGCAAACCCGTAGTGTGCTGGTCCAGTAACAACAGTGCTGGTAGGCTTACCGGCACAGTTGTTACTGGACAGATACACTCGTAATGAGGCCCACTGTCTACAAACATAAAGTACCTCACTTGTGTCAAATTGTTCTTCTAAAAACAATACAAAAAAAGGTCTTTCCAAACATCTTCTACACTTGTTGACAAGGTACACAAACAATGTCAGGTCTTTCAGTAGTAGACGGCTCAAAAATCACAATTTATTTTATTATACTGTTGAAAAATTAGATCCTTTCAAAGCATAGGATCGTCATTTCCACTTCTTATAAGTGTTTCGTCTACATACACATAATCTTTTAAATACATTATATTTGTAATTTGCAGTATAGGAACTATACTTTTTACAGTTCCAAACAAAAGTGTTTGAATTAAAAGTGCAAGACAGATATTTGGTGTTTTGCACTCATATAGGTAAACTACAAGGTATCTAATTTTATTATGACTTGCAGTCAACATTCAAACTTCACATTCATATATTCTCTTTAGTTGTTAGAGAGAATTATCACCCAAGTGCTAATTCCCTCTACCTTAGAACCCTCCAGCTGTTTTGCTATATTTTGGTACTTTGAACATTTAATTTTCAATGTGTTTTCTATGCTTGTGTTCTTTGGATATGGAGTTTTTAGACAAACTCCATAGGCATCATCTTTTTCTTGTGTGTCACACAGCACCTTCGGTGCAGTGGCACATGGATGTCTTTCAGACTTCCCAAGGTTTAAATACCTTCTCTGGGACTGACTACTGTCTCCCAGTGCATGTAAAGTTAAATTGACTTTACTAGTCTTTTTAAATTCATAGACCCAGCACAAACTATCTTCCTATAGAGTGCTGGAGGGGTTGCCTAGAATCCCCTATGTCTAAACACTCACGTAACAGTCCAATGTTACCCTTTCCTCTTAAAATGGCTGGTGGCAGTGGTTTTATAACAAACTACCATTATTTTTCCCTACCGCGAACACCGGTAGCAAAGAATCGGGTCAGCCACGTTTTTCAATATGGCTCCCAAAACCCTTCTGTAAAAACAAACTCTGGTCATCTTTTTTTGCTGTTTCTTTTAGGAAAGGTCCTTCTAGTGTTTAATTATGTGCGCCAAACCACGTTTGGTCCCTTTGTTCAATGGGCTTTGGCGGGTTTCAGTGCTGAAGCCCTCTTCTGGCACCTGAGTGTCTGGGGTGGACAAGATGTGAGGGAGGTGCCTGAAACTCCCTGTGCTTAGTCTCCTAGGAGACCTGAATGCACTCTGGCGTGATTGGCCAGCTGACTGTCCGGCAACGACAGCCACCCTGCTGGGTGAGTGACAGCTAGGCTAGAATGAATGGGAGAAAACTGTTTAAAAGCAGGTCTCTGGGACTTGGAAGGCAGAGTCGACCACTGGAATGAAAGAACCGAAAACAAGCTGAAGGAAGACGACTGCTGCAACTCCTGGACCATTGGTTTGCCTGGTAAAGCCCTGCTGCAGGTCCAAATTGCCTGAAACTCCATTGACAGAGAAGCCCATTTAAGGATGACTTCTTCCCTTGAGCTGGTGGGAACAACCAACTCGCAAGCCACCTGGACACCGTCTCCATACTGGTCGAATTTTCTTCAAAGTGCTGTTGAAAACCAGATAGAAAGTGAGAAGGATTTCAGTTTGTGGACTTTAAGGCACTCACCGACGTTTAGCCAAGCTAGTGGCTTCTTCCCTGGGCAGTGCAGGAACCTCCCGACGTCCTCCTTCTTGTCCCCACAAATGAAGCTCAGGAACAGCGAGATCTGCAGGAACTGCCAGGAACAACTGCCTCAGCTACAGCTTTTCTTCATCCATAAGGTACTGTGCAAACGTGTTGTGGAAATCCCTTCTGCCACTGTCAAAGTTTGTGAAACTTTCCCAACTTTGGAGTCCTGTTCGCTCTAAGAACATTGGCAAAAACATTCAGGCCGATTCATGGAATTAATGTGTGCTGAAATTTTCAGCGCAAGCGTGCGAAAGCGTCTGAAAGCGTGCGAATCACAGTGTCAGTGCAAAAATCACAGCGAAACCCACGCACAGCGATTCATGGAAGTCCATGCGCGTGTAAATCCCAGGATGTGCGCCAAAATTCTGCATGCCGCACGCTGGCGCACACGTCTCCAAACAGCGTGCACTACGCGCACAGCAAAATCGCACATAGCGTGGTGCACACAACAAAAGTAGGAGGAACAGAGGGCGTGACACGCAGAATGGGGAACAACGCGTGAAAATGTGGGCGCCACGGGGGAAGTACAGGAGGCAAATGCGGGGAACGCCTACATGCACGTTTAAAACACGTATTCATGGATTCGAACGGGGCTAACGTGTGCGCCAAAAAAGACGCGCTAATCCTGAAACACGTACGCCAGCAGAAAGCAGGCGTACGTGGACCCGCGCAGCATAAAAGTGCACACAAACAACAAACAAGCTCAGACGCCAGGATGAATATACCGTTCCTAGCAGCAGTGGTCGTGGGATACCGCAGGAGGAGGAGGAGGCCCAGAATTTTCACACCCAGAACCAACCTTTTTGGGATGCCTGATGACCAGGTGTATGGGAGGTACATGTTTCCACCTGACATACTACTCGACCTGGTGAGTGAGTGGGAGGATGACCTCACATCACCCACCCTGTGCTCCCAAGCACTCAGCCCCCTGGAGAAGGTCCTCAATGTACTGCACTTCTTGGCCACTGGATCATTTCAGCGGACAAGTGCTATAGTGTGGGGGGGTGTCACAGGCCACGCAGTCACGCTGCCTACACCAGGTCTTGCCCATCATGACTGCACACCCATCAGTCCGCAGGCACATATACCTGCCCAGAACACCTGCAGAAAGGCAGGCTGCCGTCCAGGATTTCTACGGGGTGGCACAATTCCCCAAAGTCCTAGGTGCCATTGATTGCACCCATGTGGCTCTACGTCCCACCAGGGTATCAGAGCACATCTATAGAAACCGCAAGCACTGGCATTCCATCAACGTGCAGATAGTATGCGATGCCAAGAGAATCGTCACCTCAGTATATGCCAACTATCCAGGGTCCACCCACGACAGTTTTATTTACAGAATGTCAACCCTAAACCGGGACCTAGAAGCTGGGCAACATGGCGATACATGGCTGCTTGGTGAGTATAAATGCCACAGCACATGCATGCATGTCAGATACTGAGTAATGTCACAACCCCACTAATGATACCCATCACCACCTCCCCAGGGGGCAGTGCCTACCCTCTGAGCACCCACATGATGATGCCAATTCGGAACCCCACCACACCACCTGAGGTAAGATACAACACAGCCCACATTGCAACCCGGGGCATAGTGGAGCGCACAGTCGGAGTGCTCAAGTCACGCTTTCGCTCCCTTGACCTTTCTGGCAGGCAGCTGTTATACGCTCCCCCAGTAGTGTGCAGGATCATAGTGGCAGCATGTGTCCTGCACAACATTGCAACACGTCGGGGCCTGCCCGTGGACATGATGGTGCCCCCACATCGCCAACCACATGCACGCCCGCTGCGCATGGGAGGGAAAGGGCACAGGGTGAGGCAGCCCGTACGCAGCTGGTGGCTAATTACTTCACCTAAAATCACGCCCCTGGGGAGTGCACACAGCCCTGGCACATACCATTTGACAATCAATGATGATGACATAAGGGACAGTCAACTGTCACAACCATACCAGCCTGAGATTGGTCACATGGAAGTGTTACATTGTGTGCTTCCCTACCTATACAAACACCACCAATGCTGTGTCATCAAAACACTTCTATGCTGCTAAATTCATTGCCCCCTTGCAAATTACAAAATGACAACATTGCAATGTCACCCAACCCCTCCCCAGAACCGCCACCCAACAACCCATGGCATGTCATGCTATGTGAGAGCAAACAAAGCAATCCCCAAAACATGACACAAGTGTCACAAAGTACAGTGTCCCTAATGGAAACTGGCCACACACAATATGCTCCCAGTAATGTAGAACTAACAACACACATGACCAAATACTTACCAACAATACAATGCAGCTACACAACCTCAAACATAGCATGAACATGACAGTACTAAGTTAAAGTAGTGGTAGTCTTACAACCTGATTATGCCAGAACATCGACCACTTCCAACCGTACAGTGCTGCTGCCACGCAAATGTGTAAGTGCACTGCTTACAACATGAACTCCATCTCCAAAGTAGACGGCCTTGTGAAGACATGAGGAATGAACCTGCAAATCAGGAGGAAGACATGGATGCACAAGCACATATCAATACACCATGCAGTGTACAATACAACAACAATATCCACTAGGAATGTACACACAGTATTGACTACAGACTGCCCACACAGCTCATGGGAGTCCAACGTCACTGTGTAAATTACTGTCACTTGGGCACACCCTTTGCAACCCCATGGAAACGGGAGGCAGGAGGGGTGTGTGTCTCACAAACCCAAGCATCTAACAGAAACTCAGGACAAGCCTTCATGTGCCCAGCCGGAATACAGTGGATGCCCACGGGAGCCACACAAGGCAACACACTGTAACAAAAAAATCAAAAATCAAAAATCAAAAATGGCCATGTGGGGGCCAGGGGGGGGAGGCCACCCAGAAGGTCCGAGGACAGGGTGTGCACCAACAGCCACCTGTGTGGATGATGGGAAAAAAAAACACCTCCATGGGCTCATGGCCTGCACGGCTATGCTAATGTGGGAGAACTGCTGCTGTCGCTCTAATCACCCTCTGCTGCTGCCACAGGAGGTGGTGGTGCTATGGGAGGCAGCCCACGCAAAGCCCTGGTATGGTCCTCCATGGCAGCAAGCATGCGGGTGTGGAACGTCTCGTTCTGGAGGATTATAGTGCAGAGACCCCCATGCACCACCTGACGTGATGCCCGGATCTCCTCCCGAGTTGCCTGCATCTCAGCTGAGAGTGAACGTGTGAGCCGCTCCAGCTGCAGTTCTGTCCTCAAGTTAGTGGAAGCCTCAAGGACAACAAGAGTCTCCTTGAGGTGATGGAGTTCTACCCTCAGGGCTTCCCTGTGGCCCTGGGACTCTATTGATATCATTTGACGTAGAGTTTCCAGTGCCGCCCGACTGTCCCTGATGGACATCAACATGTCCTCCCTGTGTGATTGGCAAATAGAGTCTGTTGCTTGCTGTAGTTGCTCCATCTGCCTTTCAGGGGGCACAATGGAAGTGGCCACCCTCTCCATTGCTTGAGCCATCATCTCAACTAATGCTGCCTGTTGTGCTGCTATACCGTACATGGAGTTTTCCCATACAGTGTGCCTGGTGGTGCACGGCCACCGCGTCAGCAAGCACCACACCTGTTTGGGGCAAGGCGATCTGCGACCTTGCTGTGCTGGCACTGCCTGAGGCTGCAGGACTGCATTCCCCTCTGATCTGCTGGCCCAGGAACAGGATCAGATGTTGTGGAGTGTGACCCTGCATCCGTAACTGCCAAAGGTGGAGTTACCAATACCCCATAGAGGGGCCTACCCCCGGTGCAGGTGGGTTGGACAGAACAGCATCCCTCCCAGAAACACTCACCTGCGATAGCACATATGTCTCACTGTCCGATTCAGAACCTCAATCATAGAGGTCTGTGGAGGTGTACCCAGAGACACCCGTGGACAGTATGGTCTGCAGGAGGATTGGGTTTTCACCCACCACCACCCCACGTCCTCCACTGGTGCCCGGTTGTGGCTGATATTCCTCCTGGGTCTGCACCATCTCCTCTACCTCAACAGCATCAAGTGCATCATCACGTGCATAAACATGAAAGACAACAAATGGAAACAGGCATGAGCACCATAGCACACACATAGGCCTGACAAGCCAGAGATCCAGTACATGAATAACACATGTCCCACATGACTATAACCCTGCCATGCATGCACTGTCAATGAGTTGGAAGGGGAGGCAAAAAGCAGACACTGAGGACTCCAAAATGGAAAAGCAACACATTTGCTGCATGCTGGTAGCACTGGCATCACACATTAGCCTGTGAGTGGCATGTCCAATACACATACATGACACATGCCAGCACATAGATGGCATGTAGCATAGCCATGGTACTTTTGACAAGTATAGCCATATGTTAGTGAATGAGTACTGTCACCCACCCATGTGAGATGGACATGGTGAGATGAAAAATTGAAAATAGTGTGACAAAATACGCATGTGCCACACACTGCAACACATCCAGTTAACAATTATACAGTGATGGCAGGCAGATGGATACATCAATGGTTGGTCACTTCAACATGACAGGAAACAACAGTCATGTTCCACATTCAAACAGGCCCCAAAAATTAATGTGTGCAGGCCCTTACTCAATCAGCCTGAATGGTCAAATCATTCCCATAACAAGATAATAAACGTGGGCCATTTTGGGGTGTAATATATGACAGAAGCATGTCACATATGTGGCATTAGGGCAGAAAAATGTGTTGGAAAAATGGGAGGATTGAAACAATCAGGCAGAACGAACACTGAAAATTTTGAACAATGTTGTTGCAAGATGACAGTTCAAGGGCAACTGCAGTAATGTGGTGCTAATTGGCTACTGTGGTCAGAAGGGATACTGTCATACCCAAATCCAAGGCCAGTGAATGGTTTGGAGGAAGCACACGGGTGACCCATACCACTCAGGAGTACACACCCTCACCTGGCACTCAATCAAAACACATCACCCAAGCAACATACAAATGGATAACACACACATGCATGGGCACTCACCGGACAGTGCTTCATAATCTGGTAGGTCTCTCACGCCTTCGATTTGTTCCTCTGTGACGAAGGTTCCAGCAACAGACTCATGTTCAGTGAGTTGGTCATCCTCTGGTGGAGACCCACCACCAGTCACCAGTGTAGATGCATGATTGGAAGCCAGCTTGTTCTTTGCTCTGCGTTTCAGGTCATTCCACCGCTTGTAGAAATCATCAACTTTGTGCCTCACAAATCCAAGGGCACTAATGTGGTCCGCAATGGTCTGCCAGTGGGCCCTACATTGAGCAGGCGTAGTCTTGCAGCCTGCAGTCACCACCATTTTGCGGCTATGTGCCAACACATAGGCCACAAGTGCATTATTTTGGCGTCATTGAAGCTAGGCTTCCTTGACGTGCCGGAGTGTGTAGCTGTGTCTGGGGTCTCAGTCTGTAGTGCAAGAGCACCCTTCTTCTTGGAAGGTGGTGCGGATCCTGAGTGGCTTATGCTGCTCTGGTTAGTAGGGGCAGAAGTGCAGTTGGACTGGGTACTTAAAGTTTGCGAATGCACAATGACCAAAGGTCTTGGTGCAAGTATTGGCTGCAGGGTGATGTTGGCAGGGCCAACCTCAATGTGATGGACCTGGACCGACACTGTCCCGGCTGGGAGACTCGGAGCTGGGGTGGATTGAGCTGCAGCTGCCCCTTCAGCCTCCTCACCCTGGCTACTTGGGGCAGCAGATGACATTGCTGCCCCAGATCCACGTGGCCTGGTGACAGCAACTTTCACCGCCACACGTGGCTTAGACTTGGTGACCTGGAAGTCAGCCTGGGAGTCATCCTGTGCCGGTTCAGTTGACAAAATGGGCCATCCAACAAGGGCTGAGGTGGGATGGTGTCAGCTATATTTCCCACATACATGGGGGGTATAGGTGGTCGCGATTGGTCCTCCACACACTGGGCTCTAGGGGCACCCTGCAAATCCTGGCCACGTCCCCTACTGCGCCCACCACGTCCACCTCTTTGAGGTCAGCTACCTTTGCCTCCCTTACTGCTTGGTCGCCTCCCAACCATGGCACTGATGTTGTTGTGCATATGGGAGTTGCAGTAAACAATTGTCCTGGGCCATTGGGGTCAAAGGGGTAGGGTACTAGATGGAATTCGTACCCTAGTGCTCTAGCAAGGCTGTCTGTGACCCCTGGGAGAAGATGACGGGTGACGCAACGCACAGGCACCCCAAAAACAAAATTACACCTGCCTACAATGACGCGACACACGGGGGCAACCACAGTTGGAAAATACATGCGCGACTCACCGTCTGCCTTGAAAAAGATGGTGAAAAAGACGCATGCCTGCGTGTTGGCAACACCCCCGCCAAAAGAAGAAAAGAACGCAGTCTGAGGAAACAGGGAGTACGAACTGGAAACTTTGTGAAGTAATCGCGTGTGAACCGACAAGAAGTACAAGAATCACTCGCTCGCTCTCCACAAAAAGCACGTACAAGGAAATGGCATCCCACACGTATCTTTTAAGCCTGCCCACACGTACAACGTCACAGACGCGTGTACGCGCTAAGGCCTTTTCCTCCAATAGCACGCTGATGTGCATTATTCTCACGTGCTTATTCACAATGTACCCGTGTTGTGGGAAAACGCCCGGGCACGTAACGTCACAGGCACGCTTATGCGCTAAGGGCCTTTCCTTGGATTCACGCTGACATGCCATTTTTTCACCTGCCAAATCATTCCGTATCAAGCTGGCCACGCAACAACACACGGAAGACCAATCTCCTGCCTATAAGGCTGAATTACTGCCCCCAGCGCCCCAAGCACACTCCCACCTGCCATCTGCTGCTGCCTGCCTGCCTGCTGGCCACGTGCCCTGCTATTTGGTGCCTGCACGTCAGCCATCTGCAGGGGTCCAGTTGCTGTGACCACCACTGCTGGAACAGTAGACTCCCGACTGGTGTACCATCTTGCTCCACAGCCCAGCCCCAGGACCCAGTTGCCCAACCACACCTGCCTCGGGGGTTGCCATGTCGGACACGACACCATCTGGCACCACTGGCAACCCCCAGTCAGAGAGGCAGAGGGCTACCAGCTTCACTGCTGCAGAAGTTGGTATCCTGGTGGAGAAAGTCATGGGGCATTATGATGCCCTCTTTGGAAGTTCACGTGCCGACAATGAAGGACGGAAGAGGATCTGAACAGACATCGTGGCTGTCATCAACGTGGAGGAGGTGGCAGCCCCCGACTTGCAACAGTCCGGAAGTGCTGGGAGGATTTCAGGTCCAGGACCATCCGCAAGGCCCGGCGTCTCCTGCAGGCAAAGCATGGAAAGGAGCGTCGGGTCCGCCTTACCAACATGCAGATGAGGGTCCTGGAATGTAGAGGCCCAGCGCTCCACCTCCAGGTCCTTGGGAGGCAGACCCGTCCGGAGTCAAGCGGTAAGTGTGCATGCATACTGATTGGATGCTGTGCATGTTGAGGTGTGGCAGGTGTGTGCAGTTTGCACATACGTCTTTGAAGGACCATGTATGTATGTGCATGTACAGGGACATGAGTCTTCCACATGAGACTCCAGTCATGTGTGAGACACATCAACGGTGTATGTGTACGAAAGCACAGGGGCCAAATGCATGTTGGGGTGCACACATGTTTACATATCTGTGTATGTACCATGGCATGGTTGGGGTGTGACACATGGATGCGGGTTCCACCTTCATGTACATGTATGGTGTACATGTGTGTGTGTGAGGGTATTTGACATGTGTGCCACTGTGATACACCATGGATGCATGTGACACTGACATGTAGGAGGCTGATTGGCAGATGTGAAATGGATTACGGGATTGCACTGCAACAGGTGGTGTAGATGTAAAGATGCATGTACGTCTGGTGGCGTGTGTGCATGTGTTTGCCAATCCCCATGTTGCATGTGATGTCAGGCTAACCTTCGGATGGTCATGGTGTTGTATGTGTATGGATGATGCTGGCTGCTGCAACATTCCAGGGGGTATGTCCAAGAGGCGGAGGTCGGAGTTGGACTTCTCGGCAGCAGAAGGGGCAGCTGAGACCCCACAGGGCCCTACGGAAGAAGATGGCACAGGGTCATCCAGGTTGGTGGGGGGTTTGGTTGAGGGGGAGGCTGTGGAAGTCACACACATGGGCCTGGGGAAGGGATTCCACTGGGTAGTCCAGGGGCAGGGACATGAGGCAGCACAGGCCGCCGCGCAGGTGCCTGTGTGTAATCCTGTTCCTGATCCTGTGACTTCATCATCCGGCACCAGCAGGGATGCCTTCGTCCAGACCTGTTTTCATGGAGGGGATAGCTGCACAACAACTGGCCTTCCTCTCCCTGTGGACGTGGCAATCCGGGACCGGATTGAACCTGTCCTGGGTGGGGTGGCGTTGCGTGTTCGTGACATTCGGGATGATGTGCGGTGTTCTCACGAGGACAGCGCACATCATTTCGAATGTCTCAAAGACCGCATCAACCTACTGGGCGGGGTCACCAGTGCTGGGTTCCTCCGTGTGCTGGAGCTTCTGCCGACCCCCTCCTCAACTGATCTCCCTATGGCCAGTCGTCCTCCATGCCATCTTCCTGCCCAAGTGTCACCCAGGCACCCTGTGGAGCTGTCCCTCACCCAACAGCCAGGCTGGTGGAGGACACATCCCTGCCACAGTTGGGAGTCGGAGGTCCAGCAGGCGTGGCCACCCCAACAACTGGACCCCAGCAGGTGGCTGACATGCAGGCAACAATGGGCAGAGCACATGCACGGCAGCAGCAGGCTTAAGGTTGGAGCGATGATGTCTCGGGGCCAACAACATCAGAGGGGCAGGCATCGGCCAGAGGGCAGGAGGACCCTGGATCGCAAGTGTCTTTCGTGTGGCAGCAGTTGGGCCAGGCCATAGATGCAGAGCGGGGCGGGCAGAAGAGGCAAGACTCACAATGGTCAGGCTGGAGAACTCCATGCGGAGGGCACTGAGGCGGGCCGAGTGCCTCGAGGCCATTCTCAGGGAGTTGGAGTTCAACATGGCATCGTCCCTGCGAAACCTCAGGGACATGGAAGAGGCCTGCACCCAGGACATAGACCAGGAGTTCGATGATGCCCTGGCCCGGGAAATCGGGAAGTGAGCCGTCGGACCAGCCTGCCCCCATTGTATATAGTTAGTGTTAGGTTTCATTTTCATTTATTTTGGGGTGTTTGGACTATGCCCCACACTTTTGTATATAGTTATTTCTTAGGTAGTTTCTTTGATAAGTTTTAGTTCTTTTGTTGGGCTCATGGACCCTTTCAAAATTGCTTGTACATAGTTGGATTTTGGATTCATGTGTACATTTTCTTTGGATTTCACCATGGAGCAATGGAATTTGATTATTACGTTTCCTTTGGATTTGTTTTGGTGGACAGTGAGTTTGGATCATTTTTCTTCAGGAATTCTTTGGATTGGATCTACATTTCCTATTTGATTTTTTTGGACATGCATTTCATTTCATGTTTGTATTATTTTTTTGGCTTTCATTTCATTACATTGTTCATAATACATTTTTATATTTTAATTCCATGTGTGGGATTCGCTCTTTGGGTTCATGCATGTCAAAATGTGCGTTTACACAATCTATGGCAAACTGTGTATGTGTGATGGACATGTGTTGATGAACATGGTTGACTTTTGATTTGTGTCCTGACATAGGCATATCGGTGTGGGGTGGATTGGTGAAATCATTGCATGCCAAGACTGGGGGGGCGTTCTGTGGTATTTTGGTGCACATGAGGGCCAAGTTTGTGCAGCTTCCTGTTGTGTTGCAGGGGGACATGAGTCAGGGCCTGCTGGCAGGTGCCCCTCACTGCTGGGTGGGTGGGGGTGCTGGGGGACATGAGTCGGGGCCTGACCCTCAATGCTGGGTGGATGGGGGTGCTGGGGGACATGAGTCGGGGCCTGACCCTCAATGCTGGGTGGGTGGGGGTACTGGGGGACATGAGCTGGGGCTTGCTGGCAGGTGCCCCTCACTGCTGGGTGGATGGGGGTGCTGGGGGACATGAGTCGGGGCCTGCTGGCAGGTGCCCCTCACTGCTGGGTGGATGGGGGTGCTGGGGGACATGAGTCGGGGCCTGCTGGCAGGTGCCCCTCACTGCTGGGTGGGTGGGGGTGCTGGGGGACATGAGTCGGGGCCTGTTGGCAGGTGCCCCTCACTTCTGGGTGGGTGGGGGTGCTGGGAGACATGAGTCGGGCCTGCTGGCTGGTGCCTCTCACTGATGGGTGGATGGGGGTGCTGGGGGACATGAGTCGGGGCCTGCTGGCAAGTGCCCCTCACTGCTGGGTGGGTGCGGGTGCTGGGGGACATGAGTCGGGGCCTGCTGGCAGGTGCCCCTCACTGCTGGGTGGGTAGGGGTGCTGCGGGACATGAGTCAGGGCCTGCTGGCAGGTGCCCCTCAATGCTGGGTGGGTGAGGGTGCTGGGGGAAATGAGTCGGGGCCGGCTGGCAGGTGCCCCTCACTGCTGGGTGGATGGGGGTGCTGGGGCACATGAGTCAGTGCTCACTTGTGCGTGGTGACATGTGGGCTGGCTGGGGGGCTTTGCCAGGGTGGATGGGCTGCCTGTGGGGCATGACCAGGGGTGCAGTGTGTACCCCTGTGTGCAGTGTGTACCCCTGTGTTGGGGTCTGCCTGCAGGCCCTGGGGAGGGGGGAGAGGGCACACCTGGGAGGACACACACTGTCAATTCACTGGAGCACACCCGTAATACACATACCACCTGCTTGCACAGGGCCAATCGCATGAGAAAAGTTCCCGCGCACCCTCGAAATACACGTACCCCGCTCGCACAGGGCCAATCGCGTATGAAAGTTCCCACGCACCCCCAAAATAAACGTACCCCGCTCGCACAAGCCCAATCGCATGTGAAAGTTACTGCGCACCCCAGAAATACACGTACCCCACTCGCACAGGTCCAATCGTGTGTGAAAGTTCCTGTGCACCCCCAAAATACTCGTACACCGCTCAGACAGGGCCAATCGCGTCTGAAAGTTCCCGCGTACCCCCGAAATACATGTACCCCACTCGCACAAGCCCAATCGCGTGTGAAAGTTCCCGCGCACCCCAGAAATACACGTACCCCGCTCGGACAGGGCCAATTGCATGTGAAAGTTCCCGCGCAGCGGGGTACGTGTATGCAGAGGGGTGCGCAGGGATTTTTACAGACGTTTTCGTGGTTGGGGGGGCTGTATGCTGGTCCACTGGCCTGTGCGCCATGTATGGGATTTGTGCGCTGTTCATGGCGCACGGGGAGGGGTTGGGGGCATAATTGGCACTGCTGCAGGGTCGCTGCACAATTTTGCGCCAGGGCTGGTTATGGGTGTTGAAATCCATGAATACGCTGTGCGCAGAAATGGATTTTGGCACAGACTGCTGCACGCGCACACTGTGCGCCAGCCGCGTGCGCCACTTGTACACTGAATTCTATGAATTACTCCCATAGTGCGTTTCCTATGCAGATGGAAGCTTCCAATAAACCATCCCAAAATTTTACAATCTCTAATTTGATTAAGCCCTTCATCCGATTCCATTACAAAAATGTGGAGAAACCTTATAGGTTGGCTATTTTCCATCAACATGCACATACACATGGCATATAATCTGCACACAGGTATCTGCTGTAAAAGAGCATATCTGAGTCACTCTCTTCCACTTCTATTGCTTCCTCTGTTTCAGTCACCTCCACCAACCTCTTGCTATCCCACCTATACCAAATATACATGACTGAAAATAATGTGTTTGAAATATGTTAACTGCATCATGGTGTGAGATTGCACGCTACATGATTACAGAAGAGCTATTTTAGAACAACAAAGCAAATGCTGGCCTTACAAATATAGAGAGATTTTATTTCAGTGGTAATTTTTTTAATCCCTTATTTTACAAAATTAAAAGCAGAAACATATTCATAAAAAGAGTACACACAACAACCCCATACTTAAAATATGAATGCTTGATAGAAATTATATTGCTGAAGCCCATAGGGCGTCTATATTTAGTGGGCATTTTGTGCTGGAAAAAACGTTCTAAATAATAAGAGTTTGCACAACTGATACCATTTCTTCTAAAGCAGCTTCCATTGGATATTGTCAATGTCTTGGAGATTTTGCAAATCACTTGCTCAGACCTTACAGGAAACCTGCCCAGCACAGCCAACAAACCGGAATAAAACAAAGCTATGCAAATGTGCATGGGCATGCCAAATATTCACCTTAACTCCGTGGAAGAACCAGTGTGCCCAGAAAACAGTTACTGACAGCTGGCAGCATTTCCATGTCAAGTAGCAATAGTAAGATCGGAACTTCCAATATAGCATCCCAAACAATACAACCTCAATTTTGATTCAGCACCTCATCCACTTCCATTACAACAATGTGGAGGAACCCTTACGGAAGGCTAATTTCCATCAAAATGTAAAAAACCATGGCCTATAATTGGCACACAGGTCTGATGTAGAAAAGCACTTCTGCGTCACACTCTTCCACTTCTATTGCTTCCTCTGTTCCAGCCAACTCCACCCATCCTCCTACAATCCTACCTATACCCACTCTGCCCAACTGAAAGGTAATGTGTTTGAAATATGACAACTGCATCATGGTGCGAAATCGCAACCTACATAGTTACAGAAGACCTATTTTACAACACAAAAGTAATTGCTGGCACCACAAACATATATACAAAAAATATGTGGCAATTTTTTTATCCCCTTATTTTACAAAAATAAAAACGGAACAAAACGTGTGAAAAGAGTACGCACAACAAACCCATACTTAAAATATGATTTCTGATCTGAAATAGCATTGCTGAAACCATAGTGAAACTGCATTTATTGGGCAATTTGCATCTGAAAAACCATTCCATTTCTTTTTTACATAATAGGAGTTTGCACAATTAATACCATTCCAATATTCTGTATGATTGTATATTTAAAAATAAAAATAATCAAACATGTTTTTCATGAAATTAAACACTAGGATTCACAAAATAACAAGCAACAAATGAAGACAATGGGCCTCATTACTGATCCGGCGGTAGCCGTGCCGGTAACACCGGCAGGATGCCGCCCGACCTGTGAAATATTACTGGCACCGCACTTCCCTGTGCCACCGGGCTATTCCGAGTCCAGCGGCAGGGAAGTCAGGTGCCAGTAGTTTGTAATTTCCCATTCCCATTGAGTAGCATAGGACTCAATGGGAATGGGGAACACAGAAGCACCAGCAACGTTAATAACAATGCCAGTGCTTCTGTGAAACTCTGTGGGTGGGTGCCATTCTACCAGGTCTGACCCTAGTGGGCAGGCCAGCACCCGCCCTCAGAGTTGTAGTGTGCCGCTCTGGCAACAACAGTGCCGGTAGGCTTACTGGCACTGTTGTTTCTGGACCAGAACACTCGTAATGACGCCCAATGTATTTTCTCTTATATATAACCACACAGTAACACACTCCAGCAAGACAAATCTTTTTAAAGGACACACATGTTCAGATCACCCGAAGAAGCACTTAAATAAACTCCATAAGTGATTATAAAAGCATTGTAAATAAAATCACATTTCTACTGCTCTGTGATCATTCTTTTATTTTGAGTGCAGGAAGTATACCAAGTTATTCTACATCATTCACAATGTTCCCACCCATTTTCTAAATATACAGCTGGACCATGTCATTGTTAACAAATACAGTGAGATATAAAAGAAAATTACAAAGCCCTATTATCAACGTATTATCAAATAAAACCTCAACAAAACAGTGAAAAACAACTGATAAATGAGCGTGTGAGTTCTACAGTCAAAATGAGAAAAGTAGACAACATGGTGGGTGTTATTCTTGCCAAAATCAAAAGCAGAAAAAGATGACTCTATTGTAAGAAAACTAATAAAATAGCTGACACATATTCACTTCAACCTATCAAAAAGTAGTACACATTTATTAACACCAGCCAATTAGATACACCAAAACACATAAAAAACCCTACCCAGCATCTCTAGTAGCCATGGCTATTTAACGTGCCTACAAATCTTTGTTGTAGCCACGGCTACACATTCATTTTCTACAATCTGAAAACCAAACTAAGCCAACCCTCAAAACTTCAAATAAGACAAGCGAACACCTGAGCACATACAATAACGCGGCACACACATACAATTCTGACATGTATTATCCACATAACAATATGATTATTGCACAGAAAATGTATGGTCCAATAGATGCGACTATAACAGTAGCCGGGTCTATCAGAACAACCAATGAAAAGGTGAAAACGCATTTACGTGCCAATGCATGTGCTTGTTAGCCGTGGCTATAAAGAAGCCTCGTCAGTTCAACTATTATTACCCACAGCTAAGACACATCCACACAACCTCTTCATGCCACTTACTGGCATATAGCTGTGGCTGCACAGGGTACCACTTTTACCCACTGGAAGCAATGCTGCACATCTGGTGGGTGCAGGATAGTAGCGGTCAAACACTCCAGCCTGTTGCTGTTGCTGTGGCTTGGTGTGATGCTCAAAAGACCAATCACTCCCTTTTTTTGAATAGCTCACAGTTCTCTCATATTAAAGCCTTCTCGTAGCCACGGATATCACATGTCTACGAATACTTGACGTGCCATTTGCTGGTATTTAGCCGTGGCTGCAGAGATGCCACTTTTAACCACAGGAAGAATTGCGTGCAGCGCGCGGGTGCTGGGTAGCTGCGGTTATTAGATTTAAAAATATATATATATACATATATATATATATGAGTATGGAATATAAATGACAAAAGAGACAGTAGTGATACAATGGTTGTTAAAATGAGTTATGTAAAATACATGATAATTAAGAGAGTCTGCCAAATGTGCTAAAATACTACACTAAGTGTACTCCAAAAGAGTCATTTAAAAGACTATTTATCACATATGAATACACAAATACAATGAAATACATTGCACAAGTTTTTCTAAAATGACTCATCACTCATAGACACGGCTTGAGTTCATTCACTTTTTTCTAGACGCGGTTACAATATGAAACTTGGGGGAGGTAGGTCACATAGATTTTCATGCATATATACATAAAAGTTAATTCTTAGAAAGGTCTCTTTCGGGTACAAACACCTGTACTTTTTGCCTATTGAGGCCTATAGCCACCGGTATGGGCCAACAAACCCGTGGCTACAACCCGCCCCAGTCGTTGCTGCGGTTAACCGTGTCTCTGAAATTCCACACCCCATTGGGTGATACCGTAGCCACAGTTATTTCTCTATGTTTAAAAAAATAATATCCTTCAATCTGTAAAAAAAGAAAACATAATTATTTAAAGAACACACACACTTTAATAAGCACAATTTAATATACTCTTTTCATCACAAAATGAATCAACACATTCCTGTGTACGTTTACCCTAGGGGCAAATACTGGCAAGCGGAACAAGCCAAATGTAATGATCCTGCAATAGCGGACAAAGCAGTGCACATTATAAAAGAAAAAAATGCAATTGTAACTTAATTGAGTAATACTATATGATTTACATATGCTTTTATATTAAGTTTATTAAGTTAACATTCATTATGCATGCTTTGGATGGAATTTGCATCCGTGCATTCTACAGAACGTAGAACATACTCCTGTTTTTTAGCCAATTATGCCATTTTCTTGCAGCATCTCATAAATTGTCCCAATTGCAAATAAAATCAACATTCTGATGAGCACTCTTTATTACTGCCAATTTAGAAAACACAATATCATGGGTACCACCAGAAAATAACTGTACTATATGAAATCAGTCAGAAATACTTCCCTTGTCTCAAGCAATGGCATTAAATGTTAAAAATGTAAGTTAATTTAGATATTACAGCATATATATTTTGTCACATAAATGCAAAATGGTTTTTTACTACATCTCATACTCAGAGACCTTGAACATTGAATGCATGAATTAATCGTTCCCACATTCATGTTAACATATCTACTCTATATGAGAGCTTTGAAACTCTTGTGTTTAGGCGCGTTATAAATGACATATCATATCATAACATTTGGACATACTGATTTTTTTAACAAAACTGTCATGTTGGAGCCATATTTGTATTTCTTTGCAACCTGATGTCACCTTGTAATTCACCATGGTTCTTCATGACATCACATGCATGTTCTGTCCCCAGGGCTCATGAGCTGCGACTGAGAGAGAGGGCACTCACCCAACCTATAGAGCAAATCAGGACACTTCATCACAGAACACAAGCTCCACCTGCCCCAACCAAATTCAACCAATTGCCCCAAACACACACACACACACACACACACACACACACACTCAGGATTCTCTTTTCCTTTTTTTAGCTCCCTTTAACACGCTGCACTCCCTTCCTTATCTATCAGTGCTCCAAGATACTGCGAAAAAAGCACACAGCACACTAAAAATAACCAGTTTCATTATATTACATAGTTGTATATTATGTGTATATTAACGAAAGCTAAACATGATTATTTAATTTAATAAGAGATAAGTGGGACAAATGAGCTTGACCCCGCTGCGCACATCAGTGAATTGGAAAAGATATTTACGAATAAGATGTACTGTTGTCACTGTGGGTGGTCGTTCAAAGAAAGACACTTTGCCGCAAGTGTCCTAAGTCACAATTAAATCCACAGGGACACAGCCGCACTGTGCTGGGACACAAAGTTACCTTGAAACTGAATTTGAATCCAAAAGAGAACATCCAACAAGTGTTTCAACCTCATGGTCTTCTTCCAGGCTATTTAGATAACGATGTATCAACATAAGTAGCAATAATGTCATAACACACCATTAGTAATCCCCAATAAGCATATCACAAATGACATCTTTATTATCACAAAACATTTCAGCACAGCAGACAACAAATTAAGGTATGAGTGACAAACAACCATCAATTAATAGGATGCGCCCATATTAATTAGACACATAAGAATCAGTCAAATCATTGACATGGAGAGAAAAAAACAAAAGGAACAAAACGATGGGTGGTGGAACCGGGGAGGGAAAGAAATGGAAACAGAAACAGATTTGTATCATTTTATATAGTTCTTCTAAGAACACAGCACATCGCCAATTGGCCAAAATTTAGGCCAAGATCTGTCATTTCACAGAATAATGACACAATCCCAACTTCACTGCCAGAAAACAGAATATTAACTTTTTATTAAATCCAGAAATTGCAAAGCACACATATACATATTTTACAGGGTAAGCAATGGCGACCCTGTAGTTATGAGTAAATTTGCGTTCCAAAAGGTAGAACACTTTCTGTGTAGCTCATAACTTTGGTGCATCCAAACAATACTTTACAAAAGAAATTGTAGTATGATGTGGTTTCGTCAAGGGGGAAAGCACACTTTTAACGGGGACCCAACATTTTCGAATACAAATAGACTTGAATGGGAAAAAAATGCTTGCATCTATTGCTCCAACTGCTGGACGAAATTACACTAAACTTGCGTGAGGAGCGTCAACCTGGTCTGAAAGACTGCATTTACAAATTTGGTGTTAATCCGTCAAGAGGATTTGTTTTAGAAATGTCCAAAAAGAAGGTAAAATACATTGGTATTTCTAAATCTCTTTCGCAGGCTCACTTCTTGAATTAATGTATGCTAATGCATCTGGCCCAACCAGGGGGCCACATGACACTCGCCCACATTGTGCAAGTGTACTGATTGGTCAACTAAGAAATGTGAGGTACAGCAATCCTTTTGAAACAAGCTCCACGTTGGTTTCATGACCTGTACACATGGTCTGCAGACACTGTGGTAGGAAAATGTTTATAAACACATACTTAAACTTGCATTGCACATAAAAGAATTGATGGGACAGTGAGGGGTGGGTAGGGTGACACGGAATATGTGTTGAAAAGAGAAGGAAACTCAATCTATTTGTTCTCTGTTGTTCACAACCTCATTTCTGTGTTCTCAGACACCGATATGAGAAGAGTCTTTGTTAAATCATACATTATAGGTCATAGGCTGTGTTTTTCATCCACAGACATCAACAGACTGCAGTAGCAACATGATGGACCACTTGTGGTGAAAAAGTGTATGTACATTGATTATTTTATGTGCATCGGAGCATTACGTTGTCTAACATATGAAAATATGTGATCATTAGCTGCCCTGGTAACTTGAGATAGGGTTCCTGCAATCCAACTTGAGTAGCATATGCCAATATATCAGAGGTGCTGTTCATATTATTAGGTGTTGGGAGTTGTCTGTCTGCTTTAAGCAAGACCACATGCACCTGATTACACGTGACAATTGTTAATGTTATTTGTAGCAGAGTGGTGTTTTTGTGGATAATATTTGGATACGAGTAGCAGTTCCCCGGTGGTGGCCAATTGGTAGAGGTTGTGATTGGGGAAGCAGAGAGCAGAGGAGCTGAATGTTTGTTTATAGTGTGTTTTTTGTGATAATGCAGGCCAGGGAAATATGGGGTCACACCATGGGTATTTTTCTCTCTGGTCTTGTTGGAGGTGTGGACTTTATTATAGGAAGAGCCATGGAAAAGTAAGCACAAGACCTGCTTTCTGGCTATGCCATATGCTCTCTTTTCACTGGCCTTGTTGTTGTAATGTGTTGTGCATGTACATTAGAAAAGGAAAATATGTGCTTTTTAGGTGGGCCAGGAATGTGAGATGGCCACAGGTTCTCTTTTTTGCTGGCCTTCTTGATGTATAATGCATTATGACTGAACATTTTTAATTTGCTGTTCTTGTAATGCATCATGAGTTTCATCTGCAGATCTTTAAGTGTGGGTATTCATGTGATGTTGTGAATCTGTCTGTGAGCTTAAGTGGGACAGCCAGTACCTGACTTTGAAAGGCAGTTTGTCTATGTGATTTGTAGTGAATATGTATATTCTATTATCTTGTACCTGCTGTGGTTTACATGTACAAGTTACACCTCTGAAAGCAGAGACTAGAGGTGATGAAAGTGTAAATGAACACTTTCTAGCTTTGAAATGCTTTTGGTTTATTTTATGTGCTCTGTTTTTTATGTGGGTTTGTAGTAATGAGTGACAGGGAGTAATGGGCTTGGGGTAGAATTGCGGTTCAGGTGTGTGGTCCTCCTTTCCCTGGTCCTGTTGTTGGTGTGGGTTAAGTGCAAGTATGAACTTCTTGGTTGGAAAGTTCTCTATTGTATGACTCTGATTATGTCGTCATTGGTGTATGCCTACATCTTCAACTTGTAGCCTCTGTGTTGTCTAGCACCAATAATGATGGAATGGTAACATAATGTTTGCTATGTCTGTAAAGAAAAGAAAACATAATCAGTTGCAGATCATTATGTGGAAAATATATCAAACATTATATTTTATTACCATCAAAGAGAGTACGCTGGATGTGCCATGGTTTGTACAACATTGCTGTTATATGAACATTATTCTAAACATTGGTAATGGGAAAAAACAAACAAATCTGATTTGGATTGAAAAAACTGTTGGCCATTATAATTATTTTTAGAATGGTATCTCTGTGTTTTGTGGTGAGGTTATACTAGTTAAATACCCAATGTAATTTGTTTATGAAATATAATTGCTAAATACATGTTAATTTTTTTAATTCACTTAACAATTGTGTTGTTTGTTTCGTGAAATAGTTTATCTTAAAGTAGTTAGATACCCATTGCCATATTCTAACTGTAACATTAATGAGACTATAGTTTGGAGGTAGGATATAATGGACACATTTTTTAAGAAGGAATATTAAGAAGGTATTATGTAGGTTTGCAGGTAATCATTTTTTTGAGTAACATAACTTTTTTTTATTAATATGTGTCTCAATTAGAATTTAATTTACCACACTACACAATTACAAGATCATATCATCAAATATGATAAATAAAGAAAAAAAGAACATATTACATACTTTCCTAGTATTCACTTCACAAATAGTACACAAATACCATGATTACTCAATATCCCTAATATATCAGTAATAATTTAGATTAAGACATCATCTATTATTCATAAAATATCACATTAAAGTTAGAGTAGATTGTACAATCTAAAATAGAACCATGTAAATGTGAAAGAGACCGTGTTCACATTACAGATAGGATTATCCCCTTGAATTGCAGATGCTTTGAACTAACAAGAGAACATCTACAGTATGGTAAGGTACCATTTTAAGGTCTACTTGCACATGTAAAAGATGTGAACACAAAAAAAGCTAATGTTGGGCTTTGGTACACAATGTATAGATGTGGATTTGTAATAAGGCACTTAAGGTGTACCTAGAGGGCAAGGCAATGGTTGAGTCTCCACTTGTATATAAGGAATATGGAGACATAGTTAAGCTAAGGACATGTTTTGACATCAAAATAATAGATGTGGATTTGAAACACTTGCAATTTGAACTGTTTTATACTATTTCTCAGAAAGTCTTTGCATAATTATAGGATCAGCCTTGAGCCACATTTTTACGAGTACATGTCATTATTCACCTTTTCAACTGGAAGTTTAAGTATGGAGGTACTATTATGGGATTTGTCAGCTATTATGATCTATTACCAAATATGTTTATGTAACTTACATGATGTTGTATTGTTTCTTTGTTTTCATGTACTAAACCTTAAACATCCTACCCTTCAGCACTCCTCTATCTCTCTCATGGATATAATGTGCACAGATGTGGAATTAATTTGATTATGTGCTGAACTAATGCCCAGATCCTACAATGATTGAGTAAAGTGTTTTTTAAACCAAATGTGGCACTGTCCTTTTGTTTTAGAGCTCAGTTTAAGTTTATGTAGCAGAGGTGGGGTTTTTCCTCCGGTTACTCTCAAAAGCGTGATACAGAGCAATCACACACAAAGAACTGAGTCTCTGGGCGTAAGAGGTTGACAAAAAAAAAAGAAACCCTACAAATTGAACACTTTAACATTAAGGAAAAACTGCAACAATTGAAATATCAAGCAACGAAAAGCAGTCTTGTTGAACGCTCCAAGATTATCAAAAAAAATCTTTCAAATAGATAAACCAATTCTCAACGTTGTGTTAAACTGTGTCTATCGGTCTCTATAATTTCTCTGCTATTGAACAAGATAGGAAGTTTACCCAACCACATTAACAGTATCATTCTTTGATTTTCCGGGGATGGATGTATTACTAAGTGTTTAGATTGCGTAAGGAATTTCCTTTGGGGCTGGACAAATTCATTAAAGCCTTTTAAGCTATGAAGGTGCTCCTGTGTGTTTATCCAGTCCAATGTGTGGACCTTTCATCAAATTTCTTTTGACAGTACCCTATATCTGTACTGTGTGCTCTACATAAGAAATATACTGGCCTGCAATTATTGTGGAACCTATACAGTATATTATGCCCACATAGTAACTGATTCTGGTAATGTTCTGCAATCTAAAAACATCAGAGGATATGGAATATGAAGCATTTGAGATCGCTGTGATTCATTTGTTGTTTGTTTTTGTCATATGGATTATAAGGAGAACTCATTCTGCATTCTTTTTTTAAGTATTTTTTTTTCAGTACAGTGTACATCTCCAAGTGTTGCTAGGGTGTCTGCGTTCACTTTGTTTGCATGGCAATTCATTAATTATAGACACGTGATTGTTCAAACACAGAGAGTGCTTCAGAATTCATACCTTCAATGAACACTGTATGGCCAATGTCTACAAGTGCATCGTCGAGAGTTAGACTTTGTGACTTGTACATTGATTAACAGGCCGATTCATGGAATAATTAGCGCGGCGCAAGTGGGCAAAAACGTGCGAATCGCAGTGGAATAGCGAAAATCGCAGTGCAAGTGCGAAAATCGCATGAAAAGCAGCGCACATCGATTCATGGAAGTCCGTGCGCGAGAAAACCAGCGGATGTGCGATAAAAAAGTGCGCAGCGCACGTTGGCGCACAGGCCATCTAACAGCGTGCGCCAGGTCACAGCGAAAATCGCACAGGCCACAGCGAAATTCGCACATAGCGCGGCGCACGCAACAAAAGTAGGCGGAACACGGGCGTAACACTCGGAATGGGGAACAACTTGCCAAAACGTGGGCGTCACGGGGGAAAGTACAGGGCACAAGTGCGCGGAACGCCCACACGCTCGCCTACAACACGTATTCATGGAATAAAATAGGGGAAAAAAGCGCACGTTCAAACCAGCGCACAGGCACAAACACGACCGCCACAAGAAAGCAGGCGGTAGCGTCTCTGCGGCTGTAAGAAATGTGCGCCAAAAGGTGCGCCAACAAATAGCACCTATATACGGCCATGATCAATGTCCTATACTGTGGCCCTCCAGGACAAATGACGTGCAAAGGGGTACCCACAAACACGGACACCCACTGACAAAAAATACGTGTGCGTGTATACCGGGGTGCGCGGGAAGTCTCACACGCGATTTCAGCAGGGTACGTGTATTTCAGGGGTGCGTGGGAAGTTCCACACGTGATTTCATCAGGGTACGTGTATTTCAGGGGTGCGCGGGAATTTCCACACACGATTTCAGCAGGGTACGTGTATTTCAGGGGTGCGCGGGAAGTTCCACACGCGATTTCATCAGGGTATGTGTATTTCAGGGGTTCGCGTGAAGTTTCTCACGCGATCGGGCCTGGGGGAGCGTGCTACGTGTATTTCAGGGTTTCGCGTGAAGTTTCTCACGCGATCGGGCCTGGGGGAGCGGGCTATGTGTATTTCAGGGGTTCGCGTGAAGTTTCTCACGCGATCGGGCCTGGGGGCGCGTGCTACGTGTATTTCAGGGGTTCGCGTGAAGTTTCTCACGCGATCGGACCTGGGGGAGCGTGCTACGTGTATTTCAGGGGTTCGCGTGAAGTTTCTCACGCGATCGGGCCTGGGGGAGCGGGCTACGTGTATTTCAGGGGTTCGCGTGAAGTTTCTCACGCGATCGGGCCTGGGGGAGCGGGCTACGTGTATTTCAGGGGTTCGCGTGAAGTTTCTCACGCGATCGGGCCTGGGGGAGCGTGCTACATGTATTTCAGGGGTTCGCGTGAAGTTTCTCACGCGATCGGGCCTGGGGGAGCGGGCTACGTGTATTTCAGGGGTTCGCGTGAAGTTTCTCACGCGATCGGGCCTGGGGGAGCGGGCTACGTGGATTTCAGGGGTTCGCGTGAAGTTTCTCACGCGATCGGGCCTGGGGGAGCGTGCTACGTGTATTTCAGGGGTTCGCGTGAAGTTTTTCACGCGATCGGGCCTGGGGGAGAGGGCTACGTGTATTTCAGGGGTTCGCGTGAAGTTTCTCACGCGATCGGGCCTGGGGGAGCGTGCTACGTGTATTTCAGGGGTTCGCGTGAAGTCCTGGGGGAGCGGGGTACCACTCACCGTCTGCCTTGCGTGTAGAAGAACGCGTAGCCAACACCCGCTGTGAAGTAATAGCGTGTGAACCCCAACGGATGGAAAACACACGCACCGCACGAAAAGCACGTACAGAACATAAAGGCACGCGGGATCACCAAGCCCTGCCAGGGCAACGCCCGTGCGCAAAACGTCACAGACGCGCTTACGTTGTAAGGGCCTTTGGTCCAATGAAATTGCGTACGCGTGCTGACGCGCTTACGCGCTAAGGGCCTTTCCTCGATTTTCACGCTGACGTGCAGGATTTTCACGTGCCAAATCACTCCGTATCAAGCTGGCCACGCGAAAACACACGGAAGACCACGCTCCTGCCCAGAAGGCCGAATTACTGCCCCCCAGTGCCCCGAGCAGCCTCCCACGTGCCATCTTCTGCTGCCTGCCTGCCTGCCTGCCTGCTGCCACCGTGCGCTGCCATTTGGTGCCTGCACATCAGCCATCTGCAGGTGTCCAGTTGCTGTGTCCACCCCTGCTGGAACAGAAGACTCCCGACTCGGATAACATCGCTTCACAGCCCAGCCCCAGGACCCAGTTGCCCACCCACTCCTGCCCCTGGGGTTGCCATGTCGGGCACATCAACATCTGGCACCAGTGGCAAACCCCAGCCAGAGGGGCAGAGGGGCACCAGCTTCACTGCCACCGAAGTTGGTGTCCTGGTGGAGCAAGTCCTGGGGCAGTATGATGCCCTCTTCGGATCGTCCCGTGCCAACAAGGAAGGACGGGACAGGATCTGAGCCGACTGTGTGGTTGCCATCAACGCGGAGGGGGTGGCAACCCGCACCATCCAGAAGGTCAAGAAGCGCTGGGAAGACTTGAGGTCCAGGACCCTCATGAAGGCCCTCCAGCGCTCCATGCCCAGGTCCTTGAGAGGGAGACCCGTCTGGAGTTGAGCGGTAAGTGGCCAAGCATTGCTGCGTGAGACAGGGCATGTTGCAGTGTGCTGGTTGTCTGATACTTGCCTGCATGTGTGACATAGGCCATGTACGCATGTATGTGTGCAGGGACATCATGGGAATGCATGTGCGACCTGTAATGTGTGAACCGCACGGTTGTTGCATGTGTTTGAATGCGACATGGGGAGCCCTGTGCAGATTGCACACATGAGAGCATGGCAGTCTATGTTCCGGGACATGGGTGGGGGCGAGGGATGGGTGCTGATGCCAGATACATATGTGGTATCCATGTCTGTGTGCCTGACCTGCGTGTCTGTGACTTGTGAGTGCCATGGATGCATGACACATGTCTGTGACAATGTACAGATTCACTGATGCAGCCTAGTCATCCTTGTATGCACTGTGATTGGGTGTACGGGGCCAGATGGATGTGACTGAGGTGAAGTGTGTGCATGTGATAGGCATGACCCATGATGCATGTGAGTCCCATTACATTGTATGATTCGAGAGTCCATTGGACATGCATTGAAATGTCCATGGCACGCACCATGACTGTCACTGTGTGTGTTTTGCCTGGACTGACACATGTGTTGTGGTGTGACATGATGGAAGTGTACTTTGACAGTGGCACTCATCTGCTATTGCTTCCTGTCTAGGGGACCATTGTACAGTACCCTGATGCTTGTGTTCTATGTCTCCCTCTACGCAGCGGCTAGTGAAGGAGAGGGCGGAGACGGCGCTGTGGAGCAAGGCGGCGGGGATGCCCCCACGGCTGCAGCGGAAGGGGTGGGTGAGCCCCCACAGGGGCCTGCTACGGCGGTAGACGGCGAGGAGCCATCCAGGTTGGTGGTTTCCACAGAGGAGGAGGAGGCCGCCACTGAGGCGCACATGGGGCCTGGTGGGGGCATCCCTGCTGGTGCAAGTGGTGTAGTCCAGGGGCAGGGGCAGGAGGCAGCACAGGTCACCGTGGAGGGGCCTGTGCATGTCGCTGTCCCTGAACCTGTGGGTGCACCACCTTGCACCAGCAGGGATGCCACGTCCCAGGCCCGTCCGCAGGTAGAGGGGATGTCCATGTCATCTGACTCCCCTCCACCTGCGGACGAGGGGACCCCTGGCCGTGTGGAGAAGGTCCTGATTGGGGTCGCGATGCGCACGGCTGTGATTCGTGATGCCGTGCGTGCTTCCCAGGAGGAGCACGCACGTCATCACGAAGAGCACCGTGCCGACGTGGCCCAATTGGGA
This sequence comes from Ambystoma mexicanum, assembly GCF_040938575.1. NCBI lineage: Eukaryota > Metazoa > Chordata > Amphibia > Caudata > Ambystomatidae > Ambystoma > Ambystoma mexicanum. The sequence goes on along the minus strand of NC_090930.1, from coordinate 1,242,332,026 downwards.
TCGGCCATGTTCGGGGGTTTCCTGCATGTGTCGGCCAATCTGGCGGCCCTCTCCATCTCTGTGGAGACTATACGCCAGTCGTTCTCCTTGCCGTCTTCCGGCCCAGATGCCACCAGGGCCCCCTGTGGACCTGCCCTGACCAATGCAGCCAGCTCGGTGGGGATCCCATCCCTGCCACAGTCGGGAGTCAGAGGTCCAGCAGGGGTGGACAACACAGCAACTGGACCCCAGCAGATGGAGGATGTGACGGCATCATCGGGCAGGGCACGTGCACGACGGCGTCGGTGGTTTCCATCATCCTGGATGCCGTCGTGCTGGCAGAGGCAGTGGCGTTGGAGGGAGCAGCAGGCTCGACGTGGGAGGCATCCTGGCTCGAGGCCATCAAGATCAGAGGGGGAGGCATCGGCCGGAGGGCAGGAGAACCCTGGGATGGTAGTGTCTTCCGTGTGGGAGCAGTTGGTCCAGCGGATAGGTGCGGAGCGGCAGCGGGCGGAAGAGGAGCGGCTCACCATGGTCAGGGCAGAGTTCTCCATGCGTCGGGCGTTGAGGCGGGCTGAGTGCCTCGAGGAAGCTCGCAGGGAGTTTGAGGTGAACATGGGGTTATCCCTGCGAGACCTCGGGGCCAGGACAGAGTCCTGCCTCCAGGACATCGACATGGAGTTCGATGATGCCCTGGCCGGCAACATCACAGAGTGAGCCGCAGGACTTGCCCGCTGCCATTGTATATAGTTCTTTAGTTAGTTAGCGTTAGGTTTCCTTTATTTTATGAGATTTCTTTGGACCGCTCGGACAATGGCCACTTTTCTGTATATAGTTTTTTTATTAGGTAGTAGTAGGTTTCATTTATAGTGTTGGGCTCATGGACCCTGGAATATTCTTGTGTATAGTTGGATTTTTTAAAATAAATTTTTTTGATTTACATTTGTGTTCACCATGAGGCAATGGTTTTTCCTTATTTTTTTTCACCATGATTTTGCTTTGGCCAACATTAGTTTTTGGATTCCTTTGTTTTTTTGATTTTTACATTACTTATCGGACAAGGACAATTTATTTTGTTATCCCCATTGTTGTATGTTTTATTAGTTTACTTCATTTTCTTCGAGAATACATGTTTTTATAACTTTCTTTTGTGGTATTTTCTCATTGGTTTCATGCATGTCATGATATGGGTTTTGACATTCACTTGCACCCATTGTGTATGTGTGTGTGACGGACATGTGTTCATTTACATACTTGCCATTGGGGTTGTATCATGTAATTGCATTTGCTATGTGGGTGGATGCAATCCTTGGCTGGGTGTTTGTGCTGGGTATGCTGCCCATTACTGCCATGATTGTGTATCGTCAGGACCTGGGGGCAGGGGGACATGGTTGGGGGCCTGCTGGCAGGTGCCCCACAGTGCTGGGGTGTGGGGGTGGTGGGGAACATGAGTTGGACATGGGTGGGGGCCTGCTGGCAGGCGCCCCACAGTGCTGGGGGGTGGGGGTGATGGGGAACATGAGTTGGACATGGGTGGGGGCCTGCTAATTAGTTTACTTCATTTTCTTCGAGAATACATGTTTTTATAACTTTCTTTTGTGGTATTTTCTCATTGGTTTCATGCATGTCATGATATGGGTTTTGACATTCACTTGCACCCATTGTGTATGTGTGTGTGACGGACATGTGTTCATTTACATACTTGCCATTGGGGTTGTATCATGTAATTGCATTTGCTATGTGGGTGGATGCAATCCTTGGCTGGGTGTTTGTGCTGGGTATGCTTCCCATTACTGCCATGATTGTGTATCGTCAGGACCTGGGGGCAGGGGGACATGGTTGGGGGCCTGCTGGCAGGTGCCCCACAGTGCTGGGGGGTGGGGGTGGTGGGTAACATGAGTTGGACATGGGTGGGGGCCTGCTGGCAGGTGCCCCACAGTGCTGGGGGGTGGGGGTGATGGGGAACATGAGTTGGACATGGGTGGGTGCCCCACAGTGCTGGGGGGTGGGGGTGGTGGGGAACATGAGTTGGACATGAGTGGGGGCCTGGTGGAGGGTGCCCCTGGTGGCTGGGTGGTGGGGGTGGTGGGAGACATGAGTGGGGGCCTGGTGGAGGGTGCCCCTGCACTGCTGGGGGATGGGGTGGTGGGAGACATGAGTGGGGGCCTGGTGGAGGGTGCCCATGCACTGCTGGGGGTGGGGGTGCAGGGGGACATGAGTGGGGGCCTGGTGGGGGCTGCCCATGGTGGCTGGGTGGTGGCGGTGGTGGGAGACATGAGTGGGGGCCTGGTGGAGGGTGCCCCTGTACTGCTTGGGGGTGGGGTGGTGGGAGACATGAGTGGGGGCCTGGTGGAGGGTGCCCCTGGTGGCTGGGTGGTGGGGGTGGTGGGAGACATGAGTGGGGGCCTGGTGGAGGGTGCCCCTGCACTGCTGAGGGTGGGGGTGCAGGGGGACATGAGTGGGGGCCTGGTGGAGGGTGCCCATGCACTGCTGGGGGTGGGGGTGCAGGGGGACATGAGTGGGGGCCTGGTGGGGGCTGCCCCTGGTGGCTGGGTGGTGGGGGTGGTGGGAGACATGAGTGGGGGCCTGGTGGAGGGTGCCCCAGCACTGCTTGGGGGTGGGGTGGTGGGAGACATGAGTGGGGGCCTGGTGGAGGGTGCCCCTGGTGGCTGGGTGGTGGGGGTGGTGGGAGACATGAGTGGGGGCCTGGTGGAGGGTGCCCCTGCACTGCTGGGGGGTGGGGGTGCAGGGGGACATGAGTGGGGGCCTGGTGGAGGGTGCCCATGCACTGCTGGGGGTGGGGGTGCAGGGGGACATGAGTGGGGGCCTGGTGGGGGCTGCCCCTGGTGGCTGGGTGGTGGGAGACATGAGTGGGGGCCTGGTGGAGGGTGCTCCTGCACTGCTGGGGGGTGGGGTGGTGGGAGACATGAGTGGGGGCCTGGTGGAGGGTGCCCATGCACTGCTGGGGGGTGGGGGTGCAGGGGGACATGAGTGGGGGCCTGGTGGAGGGTGCCCATGCACTGCTGGGGGTGGGGGTGCAGGGGGACATGAGTGGGGGCCTGGTGGGGGCTGCTAATGGTGGATGGGCTGCCTGCGGGACATGAGCAGGGGTGCAGGGTAGTCCCCCGTGGTGTGGGCTGCCTGCAGGGGCCGTGGAGGTTGTGGAGCGTACACCTGGGAGGACTCACACGGCCAATTCACGTGTAGTACTCCCCAGAACCCCTGAAATACACATACCCTGCTGAAATCGCATGTGGAACTTCCCGCGCACCCCTGATATACACGTACCCTGCTAAAATCGCGTGTGGAACTTCCCGTGCACCCCTGAAATACACGTACCCTGCTGAAATCGCTCGCTCGTGGAACTTCCCGCGCACCCCTGGAATACACGTACCCTGCTGAAGTCGCGTGTGGAACTTCCCACGCACCCATGGAATACACGTACCCTGCTCGCACTGGGCCAATCGCGTGTGGAACTTCCCGCGCACCCCTGAAATACACGTACCCTGCTGAAATTGCGTGTGGAACTTCCCGCGCACCCCTGAAATACACGTACCCCGCTGGAATAGCGTGTGGAACTTCCCGCGTACCCCTGAAATACACATACCCTGCTGGAATCGCGTGTGGAACTTCCCGCGCACCCCTGAAATACATGTACCCTGCTGGAATCGCGTGTGGAACTTCCCGCGCACCCCTGAAATACACGTCCCCTGCTGGAATCGCATGTGGAACTTCCCGCGCACCCCTGAAATACACGTACCCTGCTGAAATCGCTCGCTCGTGGAACTTCCCGCGCACCCCTGGAATACACGTACCCTGCTGAAGTCGCGTGTGGAACTTCCCGCGCACCCATGGAATACACATACCCTGCTCGCACTGGGCCAATCGCGTGTGGAACTTCCCGAGCACCCCTGAAACACACGTACCCTGCTGAAATCGCGTGTGGAACTTCCCGCGCACCCCTGAAATACACGTACCCTGCTGGAATCGCGTGTGGAACTTCCCGCGTACCCCTGAAATACACGTACCCTGCTGGAATCGCGTGTGGAACTTCCTGCGCACCCCTGAAATACACGTACCCTCCTGGAATTGCGTGTGGAACTTCCCGCGCACCCCTGAAATACACGTACCCTGCTGGAATCGCGTGTGGAACTTCCCGCGCACCCCTGAAATACACGTACCCTGCTGAAATCGCTCGTTCGTGGAACTTCCCGTGCACCCCTGGAATACACGTACCCTGATGAAGTCGCGTATGGAACTTCCCGCGCACCCATGGAATACACGTACCCTGCTCGCACTGGGCCAATCGCGTGTGGAACTTCCCGCTCACCCCTGAAATACACGTACCCTGCTGAAATCGCGTGTGGAACTTCCCGCGCACCCCTGAAATACACGTACCCTGCTGAAATCGCGTGTGGAACTTCCCGCGCACCCCTGAAATACACGTACCCTGCTGGAATCGCGGGTGGAACTTCCCGCGCACCCCTGAAATACACGTACCCTGCTGGAATCGCGTGTGGAACTTTCTGCGTACCCCTGAAATACACGTACCCTGCTGGAATCGCGTGTGGAACTTCCCGCGCACCCCTGAAATACACGTACCCTGCTGGAATCGCGTGTGGAACTTCCAGCGCACCCCTGAAATACACGTACCCTGCTGGAATCGCGTGTGGAACTTCCCGCGCACCCCTGAAATACACGTACCCTGCTGGAATCGCGTGTGGAACTTCCCGCGTACCCCTGAAATACACGTACCCTGCTGGAATCGCGTGTGGAACTTCCCGCGCACCCCTGGAATACACGTACCCTGCTGAAATCGCGTGTGGAACTTCCCGCGCACCCCTGAAATACACATACCCTGCTGGAATCGCGTGTGGAACTTCCCACGCACCCCTGAAATACACGTACCCTGCTGAAATCGCGTGTGGAACTTCCCGCGCACCCCTGAAATACACGTACCCTGCTGGAATCGCGTGTGGAACTTCCCGCGCACCCCTGAAATCCACATACCCTGCTGGAATCGCGTGTGAAACTTCCCGTGCACCCCTGGAATACACATACCCTCCTGAAATCGCGTGTGGAACTTCCTGCACACCCCTGGGATACACGTACCCTGCTTGCACGGGGCCAATCGCGTGTGGAACTTCCCGCGCACCCCTGAAATACACGTTTCCCGCTTGGCGTTTGCTGTTTGCCAGCCCGGTGAACTGGTCCAGGGTTAGTGCAGCCCTTTGCGATGATTTAGCGATTTTGAAGTCTTTTCCTTGCGCGAGGGCGTTCTTGGGGGCGTTACTGGCGCTGCTGCAGGGTCGTTGCGATTCTCTGCACCAGGGCTGGTTTGGGAGCCTAAAATCCATGAATACGCTGTGCGCGGAAATCGGTTTTAGCGCACGTGCCTGGCGCAGACAATCGCACGCGGACACTCTGCGCCAGCCGCTTGTGACACTTTTCTGCGAAATTCTATGAATTACCCTCTTAGTGTATACAACATATTGAACAAATCCACCTCTTCACCCATGCATGTCTTTAAAAGAAGATGGCATACTGCTGTGCAAAAAATTTTGTCAATTTTGTCAAGTTTCTCAAACTTATGTGGACAAACTTGAATATTATTTTCATTTGGATATGATTGTAAACAAACAACTGTTCCAATTGCTCTGTTAACTAATCCTTTTTCCATATTAGGTTCAATCTTAGAATTACTCAGAAGTTGGGGGAGAGAGTTCATACCTTTTCTAATCCAGCTGTGTTTGATACCGATTTATCTAGCTTAGTTAGCCTTGCAGTAGCTTGCTAATACATGGGGAGTCTAAAGCTATGAACCTCTAACTTGTCTATGCAGTTGATGTGGACAATGGATTACCTTTCCGTTTGAGGCACTATCTCATTAAATTGGGCTCAGTCTACAAGGGTTGACAGTAAACACCACCATTGTTGATGTTGCTGTAATAATTGGTCCATCACTTGAGGCCCATATGTATTGTGTCCTTATAGTTCATGTAAAAGTCTAATTTCTATGGATTATGTTACCTGTTCAGTAAATTCACCAATTCTTATGCTCTTTAGAATTTGAGAATAAATTGGGTCTGCTGACTTATGCATATGTTGTAGATTATCTCTGTAGCAAAAGTATTAAATTGTTTGAAAAAAACATTACAAAAGAGTTAAGGTTAAACCAAGAAAAATGTCAAAGTCTGCAAACATTAGAAATAATTTAAGGCAACAACGTAAAATTAATGTCAATGCATGTCAATGCATATATACAGATATTATGTTAAAAGCAAATAGCAAAGTAAACTTAACACACCCTGTTTTTGTTTTGTAACATTTATCTTGGGTTATAAATGTTTTATAAATGTTTTACAGTGAAAGTGAAGTATTTTGTTTTATGGATATTTGTTTGTGTTTGATAAAAATGTGAAACTGATTAATGTTTTTAATGTGTGTTACTTTTGGGTTGCTTTTGCTACTATTTACATTGTGCATTATTTAGTAAATAGAGTTTAGTAGAAATTATATTTTGTTATGTACAGTATGACTATTGTAATTTAAATGTTCAGAACTAAATTACATAAGTTATATATACAGATGTTATGTTTTGACGTAAATGTTACTAAATACTGTTTATTATACGATAAATGTTTTTTGTTGTTTCATGTATATGTTTAATTGTATGTGTACTGTATGTTGTAAGTTATGTTATGTTTATTGCTTGCTACATTATATATTTGTAATTTTAAAATGTAGTTTGTGGGAAATTATAAAATAGAAATATTTATGTATATAGTGCTTTTTCTTTATTTTATGCTAAAATTACTATTAGGTGGGATGAATTCCTGAACCAACTTCAGTTCCTGCCTTGAATCTGTAACTTGTGCACACAGGTCGAGGTGGGAGTTATGTGGCTCTGGGAGAGATATATGGTATGTTTACAGGGCTGCTGTTAGTACTGCTTTGCAGGATGGTAGATTAACACCTGGATTGTTCTGAGGAGGGCAATGAGGGTTAGACTGTGAGAACTACCCGCCACCCAGGCAATTAAGTTGTGATTACTTTGCATTGGCTATGTTTGTACTTGAATCAACTTGCCAGTTATTGTTGTATTTGTTTGTTATCACCAATGACATGAAATAAAAAGATATAATTTAAAAAAGTTACTTATTGATTTAAAATATGTGCTGTACATTTTATATTTTAATACAAGTGTTGCATATGAATTATATGTATGTAACATCATGAATGTGTTTAAGTAAATAGTATTTGTGTATTATAAATATCTGTTATGGTGGGTTTTAATATGTATTAACAGTGTGAATTTAATTTTCTTTTTAATACTTCTATATTTTAGAAACAAATACTTGTTGGTATGCATGCAATTAATTCTGCTGTTTTTAGGTTTGTGGGTGAGTTAAGATTTTTTATATAATTTTTGTATAAAGGCATTGATAATATTTTGTATGTTGTTACCTTAATGTTATTATTTCTAAGCAAGCAACCACTGTGCATGTGAAAAGCCTTGGCTTGAAAATGTCAGAAGCGGCCACTGGGTTTGGGAGTTCTACGGCTTGATGCTTGACACCCGCTTTTGGGTCCTTTTCTCAAATACTCAAGACTGAGAGGCTAAGCGGGTGAGTGGGACAGAGCAGCGCTGGAGTGCCAGTGCGTGATGTGCTGCCTGTGTTGTCGGATTGCTGAATTGCTGGTGAGCTGCACTACAGCAGCAGGAGGAGGGAAGTTAGGGGCAGTGCAGCCTAGGAGAGGGGCCAGGCGTGAGGTTGAGTGGCTGAGCTGATGAGCCAGAAAGAGTGGTGTGCACTGTGCTGCCAGAGCACTCATATACTGTGCTGCACTGCATTAGTAGAGGTGGTACAGACAGGAGCCCCTAGGAGGGGGCCAGGAAGCAATGCATGACAGCCTGCAACACCTGAGAAAATTCTTGGGAGGTCTTGGCAGCAGTGGAGACAGTCCTGGCAGCATTTTCCCCTCCTTGGTAGTGTTATCCACCTGAGCTTAGCTAATCTGCAGATGTTAGCATATGGCAGTATATGGTGTGTGAGAGGAAATACACACGTGCTACAGTGTGACCCTTGTACTTGCTATAGATCATCCTTATGAAATTACTTTTACATGATTTTGTCCTGCACACTACCCTACAAACATTACTTTTGTCCTTCTACCCTCTGCACTGTACACTATACCTGAAGTATCTTGCTGACCCCTACCAGAGCAAGATAAGTGCCTGAGGTTGAGAACTTGCTTTTAAACCCCCAGGATTCCACAATATTGTGCAGTTGCGTAATCAGAGAAACTGGACGTTGGCTAGGTCATGCACTGGAAGCAGTGTAGGGCCATCAAGCTTTGGTGAGCATTGGGAACAGTAAGACCCTTACTCCTTACTTATGCCTCAGCAACACAGCATTTTTGGAAAATGGTTGGATTTTTCTGGGGACAAGTTCTATCCAGAACAACTTCAAGAGGACAGGGGTGTTTTTCTTGTGTGACTGTAGAACAATCACACAAGGTGACTTTGGCAGATCAGTCACCCTCCTGAGTGGTACTTTATTGTGTCTCTTGTATACATTTGTATACCCACTTTCTCTGGCAGTTATGTGTTGAAGGAGGGCTACTTATTCACCATTGTGATACCTTCGGTACTGGCCCTTCTATGAAACGTGTTTCATTTTGCCTGCAGAGTGATCCCTGGAGTCTCTGTTGTCACTGAGCCCAGAGATGTTGTCCTATGCTGTTAAGCCTTGTTATTGGCCCCTGGTGTCAAGATGCTGCTAATACTCCTTGAGCAAGGGGGTAACCCGGATAATCCTACTGTGTTATCTCAAGTTGACGTTTTGCTGGAACTTTAAAAGGGCGGTAGGAGAAAGACTCAAGTGAGCCTCCCAAGCCACTCGGGTGTTCCACTGAGCAGATACTGGGACTCTCATTAAGACAATTTGACGAAAGCCTAATGATATGACACTTATAACCCTAGTCAAGAGTGACCCTTTCCACAGGATCTCTGGTGTTAGCATTGTACAAGAATAGACACCAGGAGGTGGATTTCGAGTGACTAGCATGGCATTTCAACCCAGAAGCATTCTCAGGAGATTTCACTTTTGTGACACTTTGGTTGTCGGCTATATTCATATAACATACCCCAACGTCACTCTTCTAGTTTATTTTTAACAGGTTTTAAAATGGTTCTTACATTTTAATATACTTTAAAGCAGTGTTTGCATAGTGGGTTTATCAGTTTTAGTTTGTTTTATTATTTTTACTGGTTTTTGTTTTCTACTTTTTAAGTGTATCTTGAGTGGTTCAAGAGCTGGACATGATAAGGCAGGGGTCATTTTAGATCCTGTTTCAGGCTTGCCATTTTTGCACTTTGCATTCTGTATTGTACTGTTTGCCCAAATTTTGCTGCACATTGATCACTTTGAACTTGAACACTCAATATCCTGTAAATCTTCTAAGGTGCTTCCCTTTTCTGAACCTTTTCTTTAGTGTTAGGAATGGGAAAAAGGAAGGCTCCTAAATAAGTAGGACCAAAGGAATGGCCTGACGGGCAAACAACAAAGCCATCTGCACTCCCATAGAAAGAGGAGAGAGTTCCTAAGAAAGGTAAAAAGGTGATAGTTGCAAAAGTAGTCAGAACCAATACCTTGGAACATTACCTTCGAAAGGAGGCGGTGCTCTTGATGCTAAAATCCTATTGTTTGAGAAAACTATTTAATGGGAAGTGAGGATCTGTAGTTGAGAATAATGACATTGATCATCTCTTTTGAAACAAAGAGAGTTCACTAGTAACTGGCATAGCCAACCAGACCTGAGTCAAGTTCTGTCAGACCAGGTTTTCCACAAGGCCTGCAGCAGCTGCTATGGTATTCAAGGGCAACTGAAGGGGCCTCTAACCCGACAGGTGATGGTGGGGATGGAAGCAAGCCTTTAGAACCTTTAAGGCCTAAAGGGAACCCACAATGAGAAAACTTACAGTAATAGGCTAGCATTATTGAAGAGCAAGATACTAAATATAAATGAATTATTGGTAAAATTGGATGGATACAAATTGAATATTATCATGGGGAATTTAAAGACCCACTTTGTGGTGCAACAGCGGGAGAATATGGGCTTCAGTCAAGTAGGTGCAGCAAGTAGTAATAGGACCAAGGTATGGATAGAACAACAGTAGAATAAAGCTGAGCCATGTTGGCCAACAAATAAGTCCCCAAAAGTGAACATGGAGGCAACACAGCTTACTCCAGTTAATAGTACTGACAAGGGGGTGCCCTTGAAGAAATGCAGTTTCGGTTACCAGCTAAACACAAAAGGCATTATGAATATTAAAATTGTTGATCTCACCACAACAGGGGCCTCTAAAACTAAGGAAGTTAAACAGTCCCCCAGCAGGAAGTAAATAAAAAATGATCTGAAATTGGTACCAGTAGTCAGGGCATTCCGGGTTTTTAGGCTCAGTCTAGCATCACTGCCTGACACTCTGATTGCCATACTTACAAATATACCCACTCTAAAAACATTCAAGTAGAGGATTCTACAGGGCTAATAAACAAGGTTTCATTTTCCATTAAAAATGATCTGCAATATAGACCTCTACACTGGTAGGGACATTTGAATGGCCCAACACTCTGCCTGGGGAAATCAGGGGGTTATGTGCTTACAGGGAGACTGTGTTTTTTTTAAAAAAAAATCTTTATTTTTGCATTTTAGTAAACAAGTCTATCAACAAGCCCCAACAGTGAGCTACTAGCATGTAGCCGTTGCCCCCCTCACGCCCGCCCCCCCCACCCTCTGGCAGTCCCATCACACAACAAGTAGCTATCGCATTTGATTTACACTGGTGAAGTCTATGGTGGCTGATCAGATGTCTCGGTTGGTGCTGCGCTGGAGAGAAGGTGCGAGATGTATGGGCCCCAAATATCTGGGGGTCTTGCGTGGTGGGGTAGTGTCTTTATAAATTCAGATTCTGTTGCATGGTAGTATGTAATGTCTCTCCACCAGTTGCAAGAGTGGGGGGTGTGCCGCGTCCCCACGCCATGGCCACTCTTCTACGTGCCAGAACCAATAGCATGCTTGCCAGTTTTCTAACATGTGAAGGCAGGGGTATCGTTAGGCCAAGGAGTGCCACTAGTGGGGAGTGTCCCACCTTCTCGCCAATTATTACGTCAGTTTCGTCGAGCACATCTGACCAGAATTTAGACACTGTTGGGCAGCTCCATGCTAGGTGCAAGAAGTCAGCATCGGGAGATCCGCACCTGTCACAGCATGCATTTGACCCGGGGTGCTGTCTGTTTCTCTTTTTAGGGGTATAGTAGGTTTGGTGCAGAAAGTTAAAGTGGATTTGTTTGAAGCGGGAGCGAGAAGGGCTCTAGGCTTCTGGCCTTCGCTGTATTGTCTGATTCTATGATTGTGGCCCAGAAATGTTATCTCCCGTTCAGCTAGGTTTCTGAAGTTCAGAAGTTCTTTTTTCAACATCGCCTGGATGTGGTCTGAGTTGTGAGCGGCTTGTTGCTTTTCCAGTTCCTTCAGGTGTGTTTCGCTGGTCCCTAGCTCGCGTCTGATTCTGTTTTCTTTGGCTTCTTTGGCTAGACAGGCACCTCTTCCATAGCATTTGAGAGATTCCCATAGCACTCTGGTGGAGTTGACGGTACCTTGGTTAATGTCAAGAAATGTCCTCGCTTAGCTCGGTGGCGAATATTGGATCTGCGAGAGATCTGGGTTTGAAATGCCAATGGGGAGGTCGTGATCTGGTAGTCGGCAAGCGGCAATCGAGTATTACCGTGGCATGGTCAGAGAAGGTTTTGGGGAGTATTTGGCATGTGCCCCATTGCCAGTTGCTGTGAGCGGAGACTAGCAGATAATCGATGCGGGTGTTCGTATTATGTACACTTGAGTGGTATGTCTAGTCCCTGGCTTCCCAATTCTTGATCTGCCATATGTCCGATAGGTCAAATGCTTTGCAGATCTCCTGCACTTGTAGACTGGCTTTGGATGGGTGCGCGGTTGTTAGCTGTGATTTATCTTTCTGTGGGTTGAGAGTAGTATTCAGGTCGCCTCCCCAGATTATGGTATCGTTTCGCACTTGCGTGAGGTGGGACAGCACCCAGTCAAAGTTGTTTGCACCGTCTGTGTTGGGGGCGTAGGAGTTGACAAAGACAACCTCCTCTCCCTCCACCATGCCCCGAAGAGCCCTTCCTTCATTATCTCTTTCTGTTTGGATCAAGCAAAACCCCAGCGAAGTGTGAAGAAGAATTGCGACTCCCCTGGCGTAGGATGAATATCAAGAGAAGTAGCGATGGCATCAACAGCTGCATGCCGACAGGTGCTCGTTTTGCAGTAAAAGGTGGGTTTCCTGAATCATCGCCACCTCGATCTTGTGGCGTCTGAGTAATTTCAGGATCTTGCGTGTCTTGGCCGGGATGTTGCCCTCTCTAATGTTCCATGTTGCTACTTTGAATGTAACAGTGATGTTTTATATGGCACCCGTTTGCGCAGAGACCGGAGGGCCACCCCTCGGCGGTGTCCCGACACTTGGGTTGGCTGGATTGCCTGGGAGCTGCGTCAGGCGGGAGGGCTAGTGAGGGGCGGCGGCGGGGCTCTGGATGAGGCTTGCGGTTAGGCGATGACGCATGGTGTGCGTTTCGAACAACAACAACAATAAAAAAATTTCCCTTGCACGGACAACCCCCAACTTGTCCGTTTGGAACTTCCCCAACTAGAACACAAGGCGTGCTGTGCAGAGGGCGCAGGTGGCCTTCCGAGGCTTAGTCCCCAACCTCCCATTTGCGAAGATTGTCCTGATGGCTTGATACCTTCTTGCTTTGGATCAGTTTCGCAGGATTCTCCCCGCTCTTTCTCTGTTTGTGGCTCCGGGCATTTGGTTTGCGGATTTACATCCCTGCCGGTTGAGGTACAATGTGGCTTTGTCTGGGGAGTTGAAGAAGTGGGTATTTCCCTCCAGTTGAATGCGAAGCCTCGCCGGAAAGAGCATCGAGTACGTGATTTGGTTGGCGCGCAGTCTGTGTTTCACATGGGTGAACGATCTCCTTTGGGCTTGGACTGACGGCGAAAAGTCCGGGTAAAACTGGATGTCTTCCCCGTCAAAGTGTAGTTTGCCCTTTTCTCTTGCCATTCTGAGGATGGCATCCCTGTCCTTGTAGCTTAAGAGCTTGTCAATGATCGGGCGGGGTGGGGGTTCCCAGAGCAGGTCTTGTTGCAGGGATTCTGTGGGCTCTTTCCACTATGAATATTTGCGACAGAACTGCGGGACCGAATAGCTCCGTGCATAGTTTTACGATGTGTTCTTCCATTCTGACTGGTAGTTGTCTTTCTCTGACTCCGACTATCCTAATGTTATTTCGTCTGGAGCGGCCTTACAAGTCTCGTTTTTGGCGAGTACGGCTTTCATTTGCCCCTCAAGCGTGGAGACACGGGAAGTAAGTGCTGATGTGCCGTCGTCCAGATCTGACACTCTCTGTTCGACGGAGTCGAGCCTGTCACTGTGTTTGTCGAGACAGTGCTGCAACAGGTCCACCTTGGCTGAGAGCGAGTCTATGTTGCTATCCAGGCCGCCTATCCCAGCTTTTAGTTCCATCAGGATTTCCCTGATGTCCGTTTGTTGCTGCAGCTTTGCCTCTCATTGATTATTCGGGGATTCTAGGCGGTGTTCCGGCCTGGGCATTTTAGGTGCTGGGCCTGCATCGAAATTGAGTCTTTTCTGGGACTTGTCTGTCTTCCCCATCTTGAACTTGGCGGCGGTGTCGGAGCGTCTGATTTTCGGGTGTAGCAAAGGCGCAGTGAGGGTTCAGATTTAGCCGCTTAGTGCTGTGCGAGGGGCCAAGACCCAGCCGTGCGGTGGAGTTGCTATAGGCCAAGATGGCAGGGGCGCCGCAGAGCGACCCTAAATTGTAGGCGTAGCGTAGTCTCGCCATCCCGCTTGCTTCTGTGAGCCTCCACGCGCCTCCCGCCTCTCACCTGCGGGGTATTCGCTCTGCTACTGTCCTACTGCTGGCTGTGGGCCATGAAGCCGTCCTTCAGGGCCGGCGAGGCGGCGCCCTGGTTCCGAGCGACTCCCTCCGTGTCGCTTTCTACTGATGGCATCCACGGCAGGTCTCGTGGGCGGCTCCTGTATGTCTCCGAAGGATTTTGGCCAGGCGGGCCAGAGTTTCCAGACCCCACGCAGTTTGTGGTTGTGCGGGCCGCACTACGCAGTGGATTTCTCGCGGAAGGTGAGTCCGATTCTCTCCGGATTTTCGGCAGGGATGAGGTGCTGCGCTAGGATAGAGTATTTCTTGCAGATTTAGTGGTTTTGCCACAGGATTGCCGCGATTAAACAGGATTCATACGGGAGGTAGCCGGGAGCTTACAGGGGAGCGGCCATCTTGGTCGGCCCTCTAGCGCCCTCCCAGGGAGACTGTGTTTGCCATTACCCTAAATAATCCCACCAAGGCAGCAGATCTCTTATGGAGAGTTATGCACAAGAGGGTGACACACACTGATGTGGGGCTCTATCCTTTGGGCTTCTTATATCTACCAGGTCAAGGCGAAGTCCAAAGAGATGTGAGAAGCAAACATAATAGCCTTGTCACAATGGACAGCTGTGGGAAACCTCATGGAGACAGCTGAGGGATGCATTGTATGATCAGTTATAAACTATAGCAACCAGCGACATCCCCCTGAAGAACAGGTTTTCATGTCTAGAGTTGTTGGACAATATAGACTGGAGGATATAACTGATACTGGGTTAAACACCCTCAATGGTCATGTATGTGAGTCAAGGACCACAGATTTTGGCTGACTCTATGAGGGAACATGGGGCAGTGATAGCTCGGTGGTTCGACATACCAATATTTTAGTTTGGAATATAGCCGGAATGGGAAATAAGACTCAGGGTTTGGACTGGATATCTTTTGCTAGGAACTGTCAGATATTTCTAATTCCTGTCTTCTGGATCCCTTTAATTTGCAAGGTTACTCACTGTACTTAATTCCAGCTTTGAAACATTGTACAAGAGGACGCCCATCGGGGGGTTCATAAATCTATGTTTCTGTGTCTCAGATTCTACAGGTTCTTCCTCTTATGTCTCCTCACCTGGTTCTTCTGCAGACTCATCTGATAAGTAGGGGACATTTCTCTTCTGTGAAAGGATGGTGAGCTAAAGACTCTGGTTGAGACTCTAACCCAGGACATAGGGCGGTAGTAGAGAAACTCCCAGATCCCCCCTTGTTTTTGCATTTTCACCCTAAATTACTAGGGTAATCCAGACGTGGAACCCTTGCTCATTGTTCTTAAAGAGGCACAGCTCCACCTCACTGACAAGGCCCAACCGGGCCGAAAGACTTGTCTGGGTTGCTGTTGGTACCATTGTTCAGAAGAGAATTACCAGGCATTTCGGTGCTGGACTGCCCTTGGGCAGGATAAAGACTGATATGTAGTGGAAATGTCTCTTCTGTGAAAGGATGGTGAGCTAAAGGCTCTGGTTGAGACTCTAACCCTGGATATAGGGCGGTAGTAGAGAAACTCCCAGAACCCCCCCCTTGTTTTTGCATATTATGTAGCTTTGGGTTTTCACCCTAAATTACTAGGGTAATCCAGACGTGGAACCCTTGCTCATTGTTCTTAAAGAGGCACAGCTCCACCTCATTGAGGAGGCCCAACCAGGCTGAAACACGTGTCTGGGGTTGCTGTTGCTACTCTTGTTCAGAAGAGAATTACCAGGCATTTTGGTGCTGGAATGCCCTTGGGCAGGACAAAGACTGATATGTAATAGAAATGTCTCTCTGTGAAAGGATGGTGAGCTAAAGACTCTGTTTGAGACTCTAACCCAGGATATAGGCCGGTAGTAGAGAAACTCCCACAACCCCCCTTGGCGCATAGTATAAACACCTTTTCCATTAACATTAACATCAATAAATTCACCTTATACATTTCCAAAAGATATCCACCCATCAATATGTGGATGCCACCAATTTTCAGTCGTCCCTCCATTTACACAAACATATTGTTAAGCCTAAACTGCACAAGTCAGTAAGCCACAGCCATACCAGGATTGCATGAAATATCACAGGCAATCACTGACACATTGGTTGTACAGTCTCGTCTGCAGGCAATTTCTTTAACAATGAATTTCCATAATACAGACAGATGTCTTTGGATTTAGACATACGAGGCATCATGGATATGTACAGTTCCTCATCATCATTAGCCCATGCAATATCTGCTAGCCAAACTTCAGTGCTGGATGGAGTCATAAGAGTCCAGTGTTTAAAAAAACACTGCTTCGCTTACAAGCAGCATAGATTACCGAACCTAGTCTTGATAAGAGAATTTCACAGGACAATCCAAACAAGCAAAGCTGAGGTATCAGATCTACTGTCTCATTCAACATCTCTGTAATTATACCACTAAAAACACCATCCCAGGAGGGCCACAATGCAGGACAGGCCCACAGCATATGAATGTACCCTGTATCTTCTGTAGGGTACTGAGGGCACTTCCCATCATTATTTCCACTCATGCGTTTCATCTTGGCAGGAGTGTAGTGTAACCTATGCAGGACTTTGAACTGTAGTATGCAAAACCTGTCAACTTGCACATGCTCAACCAATCATAGTCCATAAGGGATGAACCAAGATCCTCTACTATCTGTCACATAGTTTACCCAGCCCTGATGGCACAGCCATTTGCATTAGGTTAGTCAACGTAGTGACTATGTGGCGACAACCCTGGGAGTTAACGATATATGTTAGAATTTGATCCTCCTCCAGTTCTCTGGAAAATGCAACCCATTTCACCTTGAAAGACGCTCACATTCGGTATTACTGTAGATTGAATAGGGGTGTCAAAGCAAGAACCCATGAAACATCATTGATTGGCAGGAATACACCATTCACATAAATATTCTGGGTGAGCACTGCAATGGCATGCTTTTGCTTTATAGTGTCATTGTGCACGTGATCCGATACATTTTCTGCCAAGCCAAAAGTGTAATCGAAAGTGGGTTAAATGTACAAGGGTCAACACATGCGTTTGCGATCAGCAGTGTATTGATGTCACAGTCTCCAGCCACTGCTTGCTTAATTTTTACATGGGGTGGTGGTTGTGTGCTCCAAAACCAATAGGACACATACTGTGCCTCCGCTGTCATCCAGTACAGCCCTAGGTGCTTCAAATCTGCCTGCCTCATAGGGCCCAGCAAGATATTGTAATTTCTTCCGTACAGCCTTGGAGTGCCACAGCAATCTGGAGAGGGAGTTTTGTAGTAAGCAAAAGCACTCTGCCAGGCCAGATACAGATATTGTGGAAGAGATACAATAGTTTAGCTAAGTATGAGAAGCCTGAAGGTACTCTCAAATCTACTCCCCAGGGGTCATCTGTTGAGGTGGCTAGGGAAGGGCCATTGCTTTTGGATTCCAACCCCGGGGTTGGACAAGCGAGGGAGGATCATCTGAGAGAAGGGTCCTTGGGGATTAGAGAGAGTGTACCTGAAGGCGACACAAGGTATCCACCATTTCCTGATAATGATCTACCCTTCCCTCCCATAGCTTTTATGGGCTATTACCAATATCATCCCATCTTTCCATAGAGTTTTCCCTTAAATACTGATACGAAAAAGAGGCAACTAAGGGTAGTGTAGATTTCCTATTATAAAGACCACTCTGGTACTGCTGAAAGGGGCCCCTAGGGGTCTCTCACGTCTATGGAAACAAGGCAAGTCACCACACACGATAGATACGCCAGACACGAGGTTGTATTCCCAAAGCTAGGGTTTATTGCACAGCAAATAGTCTCAGTTGGCCAACTCGGTCTCACGCCCCGTGACGTGTATCTCTAGACCTCGAGGGACGCAAGAGAGTGAAATACGTACATCAGTTATATATATATACAAAATGCATATCATACAATCACCTGTGACATGTTTAACGCCCCCTTTATTGGGTTTCTTTGAACTCGGTGTGATGATGGACACTTTCGACAATTATGACACCTTCAAATATCTATTCTAGTTTCAATATGCAATTTTGCAAGTGCGGAGGCATCTTTTAGTTGTTGAACAGAACACAGTGCTTCTGTTCTTGGAAGCAAGCTACATACGGGGGAAGAGTCACATTCCACACCTTGTTATCTATGAGGTGCTATTCGTGTCCTGGGAGCCGACATGCTCTACAGGGCTCGGTAAAGGGGAGCCGTAAGAAGAGCATAATTCAAGCCTTTAGCTGCTTTATTCTAACATATTCTACCATATAACGAGACTGGCTGGCAGCTGTGAAATGAGTAAATGCCCTGCGGCTCTGCTTCAAGGCTACATTCGGGAGGGAGCCGGGCATTCCTTTCCGGTGCTGCCTACGTTGTGTTTCACCGAACTCTTATTAGCCTCGCGGCCCTGCGGCCTTGTCCTTTCACATTCAGACAATAATATTAACAGTCGAGCAGTGTAAGCAGAAATGAGCTGCGAAGCAATTTGAGCAGAAAACAATGAGCAATTGTTAGAAAACAAAATGGTGATCCTTGTTACATCAAAATGGCCGTTCATTGGTAAACTCGGAAACCTGTATTTCTATCGTATCGTGCATGAGACGGTTGGCCCACGTCCACCAAAATACGTTTGCCGTCAATCATGAGAGGTATCCATTTTTCTAGACTGACAAACCCTCCTTTGGCCGTATGCCAAACGTCTCATTCATTTATTGTATGCTCCTCTGATGACGATAAGTCTAAAGCACTTATGTCTGAGTTTTGCATGCTACTATAAGCATCATAATCTTCATTAATATCTATAGCCATTAATTCTTTCGCTGTTTTCATTTCATTTGTGTCTCTGTCATCCCGGCCATAAGTTTGTTTTCTTCTTGTTATCATATGCATACATCCCTTCATACATCCCTCAGATACCTCAGTGCAAACTAACGGTAGGCAGTGTATGCAACAACAGCACGTTATAAATATTCCAAACACCACTACTAATATTGAGATCAACTTCCATCCCCAAGAACGCAGTATTCCCCAAAACCAGGACTCTATTCCCCAGCCCCCTTCTCCAGTAGGGAGTTCGGAGCTTAGGACATGCATTTTCTTTATTTCTTCAAAAATCGTGGGGGAATAGTCATCTACAAATACACAGCACGCTGATCCCACAATCTTGCAAATTCCCCCACGATCAACCAGGATCACATCGAGAGCCATTCTATTTTGCAGTGTCATTAACCTAATTCTTTTTTCTTCCAACGTCATGTTAAATAGTATATTTGTCGTTGTGTTTATGGTATCTTTTAGTATTCTGGACAGCTGCCTTATGCTATAGGAGTTCACTATCTGGGACAAGAATGGAATGAATGATTTTGCTATGTCAGTTGCTATCAAAACACCTTCGCTACTCCTTTTGGTCCTAGATCTGGATAGTGTGGCCATGTCTGCTGTTTCTAAGAGGAACACTCCTGGGAACAGTAGACCTAGGTAACATGTACCTCCCCAGTTTCTGGGCAACCAAGGATATGCCTTCTCTCCACATATAAAATAGACTGGATTTCCAACATATACTGGTTCTATTTCCCATTTTAATACTACTGTATTCATGCATCCAGTAAATGTTCCGACTGAATAGGAGCCTTTCTTTTTTAGACAAAAAGGGACAGTTCTCGGGTTATAATTCACTGTGTAAGAAGGGGGAACTGCATCTTTGTTCCCGTCTGTTCTTACACGAAACGTCATCACAGATGTTTTAACTGGTGGGGACAATCTATCTTGTCTATTTTGTCGTGTTATTTTTCGCGTACTTTTCCTTGTAGGTTCTGGGATCATCACTCGCGCTTTATGGAATATGGAACAACCCACAGGCCTCATAATTATTTCCTCCAACTCATTCATGTTTGTTCTGTCTAATTGACCCGTACCACTCTTATTCCATTTCCCATTAAAACATTGCACTTAAAGATGCATTACATGCAGAACTTAATGGTAATGGCTGTACATACCGACCTATTCCTTTCCTAAGCATGCTGCGGTAATTGGCCACATACCCAGCAATTTGTTTTCTCTAGAATTGCATGTGTCATATTCATAATCAGTAACAGCATATTGTTTCCATACCCTTCCCTGTGTCTTTCTTCCGTTGGGGACAAGGTATAAGTAATCACCTGAACCAGGCTTTCAGTAGTGGATATATTAACTATTGGTAAAAACATTCCCAATGGGTGTATAGATTCCACATACCATAACACTAAGGCTGTCGTTATTGGTGCTACCACACTCCTGAAGCACATGATTATTGTCAGTGCCAGCATACAATTTTTCTTACCATGCGTTTTCCTTAAGCTTACAGTCTTTACAATTAACTCATTCTCAGCAGCGGTGCAGGAGGAAGCTGAAACCGGTCCCGACATGTTTCTCATTGTCCTTCTTCTTCCTTATTAGAGTTCGTCGTGGATGTCTCTCTTCGTTGCACTTGTTCTGATGTCAATAAGTTCAACGGAATTGTCACAGTTCAGTTCTGCCAGTCCTTTATAGCCTGGATTTGCTTATTTGTTTTTAGGCAAGACCACTTGTCCTTTCTCATACTGCTCAGAGGACGTTTGATCAATTATCTATTGCCTTAGTACCATGTGCACCCAGCTTGTCCCCTCTGGTTCCAGACACATGTACTTTTTATGTTCGCACCGAGGATCCGCGAGTCTTGAATTGTCCGATTTGCACAATTCTCATGCTTCTCTCCTCTACACCTCTAGTTCCTTCTCCGTCCATGAGCGGAACCAGAGGTTAACATAAGCACCAAAGAACTGTGGATCACTTTGTCTTTCAAGGCCGTAAATCATATTGCCTCACTCCTGGTATTGTGTGATCCGTGAACATTGCTGGTGCACTTCCAGATCCAGGCTCAAAGTCACCCTGTGGCGCTACTGCAGCCAGTGATGCAGATTCAGTCTTTGGCGTGCTGGCAAGTGCTGGTGGACGCCAAAGGCGTACACGTTTAACGTCTGCCAGTATTTGCAATGCAGATTTTGTGTCAGACAACAGTGATGTAGAATCTGCTAGGCAACGTTGGGGCACTCTTTGCCCTTCCCACTTTTTGGCAATCGTTTTAGGCTTTGTTTCGAGTTTCACTTCTCGCTCAGGTACATTTGGTGGCAGGTTACTGGTAACAGTTTCTTTCATTTCTGGGACCGCTGTCTCTTTCCGGTCGTCTGGGTCAGGCAAGTCTTTCAGCGAAGTTGGGTTCTTTTTGGCATGGGTGGCATGGATCCACGACTTCTGTCCATCCACCCGTATCACCGTCTGCGTTGCCAAGAGTACTTGATAGGGGCCGCGCCACCTGGGTGCTAACAATGATTTTCTTTCAAAAATTTTTAGCAGCACCCAGTCGCCTGGCTCCAGCGCGTGCCCCAGACCGGTGTATCTCACTGGTAGAGCTCCTGCACCTGCTGATGAATCAAACGCAATTTCTGCATCAAAAGGCCACAATAAGTACTAACCACAGGATGTTCTACCTCGCTAAGTCGTTTTTTGCTCAGGTGCGCACCAAACATTTGCCGGCCTCCCCATTACGATTTCATACGGGGAGAGCCCAGTTCTAGTCTGTACAGACGTACGCACGCATAATAGCGCTATTGGTAATGCATCCACCCAACTCAACTTGCTTCCTGCACATATCTTGCTTATTTTTGACTTGAGGATCCCGTTATGCCTCTCCACAAGACCGGCTGAACTCAATGCCTTGAACAATGAAATCTCTTATCAATCTGAAGACCCGCACATATCTGTAACACCACTGCGCCCACAAAAAGTGGACCATTATCTGACCATACGACACGGGGCAAGCCAAAACGGGAAAAATATTCATTAAGCATTACTTTTGCCGTGCTCATTGCTGTGCAGTCTTTTAAGGGATATGCCTCCACCCACTTGCTGAATGCACAGATCACCACTAAGACATATTTCAAGTTTTGGCATCTCTCCATCTCTATGAAATCAAAATGGATTACCTCAAAAGGCAT
The DNA here is from genome assembly GCF_040938575.1 of Ambystoma mexicanum. Classification (NCBI taxonomy): domain Eukaryota; kingdom Metazoa; phylum Chordata; class Amphibia; order Caudata; family Ambystomatidae; genus Ambystoma; species Ambystoma mexicanum. The sequence continues at coordinate 1,242,310,052 of NC_090930.1, read as the reverse complement.
AGAGGGTGGGCCAAAACTGCCTATTGGAGTCACTGCTCCCTTACCTACATTGTGTTGTAAACACGTGATACAGTTCTGCACCAACCTCTCTGCATTTTTCTTTATGTTTGCATTCTGCCATACCGTAGATAGGTGCTGTATTATTTTTTTCACACAGATGTGAGTAGGGCTGTGAGCCATTGTGACCATTGCAGTCACATAAGAATTTGGCAACATCCAGTTTCTAGTTCCCTTTCCACCCAACAACCCTCCAGATCTAACTCAGCAGAGCCCTCTGCCCACCCTTGTATTTCATCGGCCGTGGCTTCGGCCTGCATTTCTTTGACAGTGGCAATTCCATCTTCTATCATACAGGGTACTTCCTCGGTCTGGACTGTCATCACCTTAGTATTTAAATCAGTGGCAGTTTGTTTCGCAATTCTGTCTGCAAACGCGTTTCCCTCTCCTACTTTTCATGTTCCTTTTTTATGTGCCTCGCATTTCACTATTGCTAGGCGCTTTGGAAACGTGAGTGCAGACAGTAATCGTACAATCAAAGGGCCATTTTGAATTCTGGCACCATGTGATGTCAAGAAACCTCTCTCAGCCCAGAGTCGACCAAAGTTATGAACCACCCCAAAAGCATACTGACTATCAGTATATATATTCACATTCAAATGTTCAGAAATCTTGCAGGCTCTGGTCAATGCTATTATGTCTGCGGCTTGTGCCGAGTTGTAGGGTATTCTTTTGCTTTCTACAATGCTCTCTAGGGTAGTGATAGCGTAGGCGGCAGTTGTCGTGCCATCAGGTAATTTGAAACAAGATCCGTCACAAAATAACTCTCCATCTGGCTCTTTCTGTGGGGTGTCACTTAAATCAACTCTCCCCTTTGTTTCTTCCTTAGTGACCATTAAGCAATCATGGGGGGGGTGATTTGTATTCACCAATTTCTTTTATGGGCAGTGCCATTAATTCTGCAGGATTCAAAGCGCTACACCTCATAATTTGGATATGGGGCGCGAACAAGATAATCTCATATCTTGTCAATCTAGCAGAGGTGAGGTGTTGCGTCTGTGTCCTATTTAATAGAATGTCTATGGCATGTGGCACCATCAGAATTAAAGTATCCCTTCCATTTGTTTCACCGACGCAGCAGCCGCCGCGACAGATCGCAAACATCGTGGTAGTGCGCGCGCTACAGGGTCCAGCGCGGAAGAGAAATAGCCGCACGGCCTATTTCTTCCACCTTGTTCCTGTGTCAAAACCGCCAATGCACATCCTTCACTTTCACACACAAACAGTCTAAAACCTTTTTATAATTTGGTGTGCCCAAAACTGGAGCAGAACATAATGCAGTTTTCAATTGATAATATGCCCTCTGACATTGCTCATCCCACTGTAAAGGCATAACTGCATCCTTTCTAGTCAAATTCACCATCGGTTTCACAATTAACGCAAAATTACCGATCCAATGTCGGCAATACAAAGCCATGCCTATTATGGCTCTGACTCCTTTCTGTGTCTTTGGAATAGGCATACAAGAAATACTTTCTATTCATTTTGGCGTTAGCCTTCTCCCCTCTTTCGAAAGTAGGTAGCCCAACTAAGCTACCTCCTTTCGATTATATTGAAACTTCTTCAAACTAGCTTTATGGCCATGTGCCGCTAGGTGTGACAGTAGTAATACAGTGCTTTCTTTACAAATCTCCTCTGTGTCAGCAGCTAACAACAGTTCATCTATGTATTGCAAGAGTACGCAACCCACTGGTAATTCTAGCATGTCCAGCTGCTCTTTCAATGCTCTACTGTAAATACTCAGACTTTCCGTGTATCCTTGCGGAATCCGCGTAAATGTAAATGATCGTCCTCCTAATGTGAACGCGAACAAATATCTGCTGTCCTTGACCACCGGAATGCTAAAGAACACATTTTTCAGATCAGCTACACTAAAGTATTCTGCTGAGACAGGTATCATTGTCAATATTGTAGTGACATCTGGGACTAAAGGAAATTGTGGATCTACTACTTTGTTTAGCGCGCGCAAATCAATTATGAAACGATATGGTACTTCATTGCCTCCTTTTTTATAAACTGGAAGATTCGGGCTGTTGCATGTACTGTCTGTAATTCCTTCAATCACCCCTAATTTCACCGAATCTGTAACAATACTCTTCAATCCTTTCTCACCTTCAGCTGAAATTCTGTATTGGGGAATTTGCGGTAGTGTAACACCCTCTTTCAAAATAATCTTTACTGGCTCTATTTTCAAGCATCCTACATCGTTGTCATGCATTTATTTTCAAGCATCCTACATCGTTGTCATGCATTGCCCATATACAGGTTGGCACATTACTCAGCTCTCCTGATAAAGTTTCAGACATGAATTCTGATTCAGGGGCATCCTGTGGCCAAATCGTCAGGAACACCCCATCTGTCGTGCAATGTATAACTGCACCTAACTTTTTCAACAAGTTTAATCCCAACAGGTTCTCCCCACAATTTTCTGTTAAAAGGAAAGGACAATGTTCAGTGAATGGTCCTATGGTAACTGGGACTTGTTGGGACACTGGGTTTATGACTGGTGTACCTGCAAACCCTACAGAAACATTCTTTTGCCCTGACAGTGGTATATCCGGAACCAAGTGATGGTCTATTGAACACTTTTGTGCTCCTGTATCTACAAGGAAGTGGTGCTCCACATTCCCGACTCTCATTTCTACATACGGTCCTCTCTGATTCACAGGAATAGACACTGGTTCCGACCCCTGCCCTGGACTGTTCTATTGGGGAAATAACACGTCATCCGATGTGTAATCACTACTATTACAGTAATACGTATTTGGCTGTGTATCGAAAACGTTCCCACTTTTCCCTCTATTTCCCCCACTCTGGTTTCCATACTGTTGGTTTTGCTGACCCTGACTCTGGTTAGGAGCACTTTGGTTTTGGGCTTGGTTTTGATTACCTCCATTATTGTGGAGCTGCTGCATACTATTCCTATTTGGTCCATTCGCTCCTTGGTGCCCTTTGTGCTGTCTTCTCTGACTAGACCCATTTCTATTCTGCAGATGTGGACATTGCGCTTGCCAGTGTCCTTCCTCCTTACAGTACGCACACTGATTTGGTCCCAATGGCCCCCCATGCATATTCAAATTACTCCTTCCTTGTGCATTCCCTCTCCCTCTATTATGTCCTGCTACTTGCTGCAGTAGCACCTGTGTCTTCAGTATGCATGCTTTCAAGTCTTCCCCCACCTGTTTCAACAACAATAATTTGTCCACCATCGCCTTCTGCCCCGGTGATGGTAACTGCTGCCGTTGATTATGTGACCCCTGCATTCCCTTCCTATCTCTCCCGATATCCTAACCCCTGTACCCAGGTGCACTAAACATTTCAGCATAATCATTATCTAATTAATTTTTAAGTTCAAAAAGTCCATATACATGTTCTCTCACTTCTTCATCTCTCTCTCTACAGCGTGCTAATGCATTCAAATCTAACAATCGCTGTGGTGGTAATTTCCCAATTAACTGTTTCCATCTCTCCACCAAATATTCACCCATACATTCCAACACTACCTGTCTGTTGTTGCTTCTTCGGAAGTCATACATCGAAGCCAATGCTGTCGTCCCATCATTCCCGTCTATATACATTTCTGCCTTTTGCTGTAATTCCACCTTGCTTTCTTTGCTGATCGCACTGCGAGTTACCCTTGTGCATCTACTTTGTTCAGTCCTGCCTCTCGCCCCCGTGGTTGCAATTTCAACCCCGGGAGGGACGGACGATACCGAGTCTGTATCTAAGGCGGGAGGTGCGGATGGGACAACAGAAGCGGGGAGTTCCTGCTGTGGGCCTGGTTGGCTAATAGGAAGTGTTATGTGCGCGGTCTGTGGCTGTGGGAGGGCTTGAGCTACAGGAGGGAGAGTTTGAGCTTCGGGCGGGGTTTGGGTAATAGTTACTGACGTGTTTGGCCTCGCTTCTGATCTTGGGCCTTGTTTTGTTTGGATCAATATGTTTTCTATCAATTCATCTGCTATGTGCAATTCTCGTTGTGGGTATATTTTTTCTATGTTAAACTGGTCACGTCTACCTGACCTCCTTAGACTCTCAGACCACTCCTCCTCCTCTTTTTCTTCCGCTACTTCACCTTTCGATTTATGCCTGCGCACATGCTTCGCTCTACTTCTAAGTCGGAGCATTGCTTCCCTTCTCCAGTCCTTAACAATATCAAATGCTGCAGGACGCACTTTCTTTCTTATCAACACCCTTTCAAGGTTATCTATTCCCGCTATCTCAAAACTACCATTAATCGGCCACTGATAGTCTTGTTGCTTTCTGGTGTGCCTATGCCAAGTCTCACAGAATATTATTGCTCCCACTCCATTCTTCACATACATCTCATATGCCGGCGTTCCCCCAGGCGGTGCAATTTGGCCATCTTCCAAAGATTGTCTACCACAGCGGAAAAACCCCGCTAGGGTGGACAATACCCCAGGCATGTTTCAACCTTCCCCCTGGTTAATCAACCTTACCTAGGGCGCTTGATTTTGCAAAGTCAACTCTCAACCAATATCAGGATTACTTTGAACCGGGGAATGACTCACCTGATAAATCAATTTGCCCTTCAGGACACAAGTCGTCTGTATACTGACGCAACCAATGACATCGTGTCTGCGTTTCTTGGCTTCCGCCTCGTTTTGGGACCCTCGCCTCCTTGTTCTCTAACCGGGTACGTCGATCAGGGATCAGATGTGTGCAGATCTGCAAAGGAATCTCTCATCACTTCTACAGGGCGCCCCGAACACCTCTTGATCCCGGCTTGATCGTCCCGTCCTCGCCGTTCTCCGCCTTTACTCAATTACAATGTATACAATGGAACAAGTGGGCGAGGGTCCCTATTCGGGCGCCATCTTGAAAGGGGCCCCTAGGGGTCCCTTACATCTATGGAAACAAGGCAAGTCATCACACACGATAGATACGCCCGACACGAGATTGTATTCCCAAAGCTAGGGTTTATTGCAAAGCAAATAGTCTCAGTTGGCCAACTCGGTCTCACGCCCCGCCACGTGTATCTCTAGACCTCGAGGGACGCAAGAGAGTGAATTACGTACATTAGTTACATATATACAAAATGCATATCATACCATCAGCTGTGACATGTTTAACACCCCCCTATATTGGGTTTCTTTGAACTCGGTGTGATGATGGACACTTTCGACAATTATGACACCTTCAAATATCTATTCTAGTAACAATATGCAATTTTGCAAGTCCAGAGGCATCTTTTAGTTGTTGAACAGAACACAGTGCTTCTGTTCTTGGAAGCGAGCTACATACGGGGGAAGAGTCACATTCCAGACCTTGCTATCTATGAGGTGCTATTCGTGTCCTAGGAGCCGACACGCTCTACAGGGCTCGGTAAAGGGGGGCCGTAAGAAGAGCATAATTCAAGCCTTTAGCTGCTTTATTCTAACATATTCTACCATATAATGAGACTGGCTGGCAGCTGTGAAATGATTAAATGCCCTGCAGCTCTGCTTCAAGGCTACATTCGGGAGGGAGCCGGGCATTCCTTTCCGGCGCTGCCAACGTTGTGTTTCAACAAACTCTTATTAGCCTTGCGGCCCTGCGGCCTTGTCCTTTCACGTTCAGACCACAATATTAACAGTCGAGCAGTGTAAGCAGAAAATGTGCTGCGAAGCAATTTGAACAGAAAGCAATGAGCAATTGTTAGAAAACAAAATGGCGATCCTTGTTACATCAAAATGGGCGATCATTGGTAAACTCGGAAACCTGTATTTCTATCGTATTGTGCATGAGACGGTTGGCCCACGGCCACCAAAATACGTTTGCCGTCATTCATGAGAGGTATCCATTTTTCTAGACTGACACTGCGATGAAGAAGAGTGGTCTGAAGGTATGTGGCAATGAAGATCAGGCATATCACACTAATAGACCCAAGGAGGGTCAGGCAATTGAGGATACCTCATTTCACCTGCAGCATGTTAGTAATAGAGGAGAGTATAAAAGGTGGAATCCAGAAGCAAGGAGGAGGCAAAGTTGCAGAAGGAAAAGAGAACAAAGGTATTGCCATGCTGATGAGCGAGAAGCAGAGAAGCCGACACACCAATGAAGATTCTGAGAGTATTGCTGAGGTCACTGTGCAGAAATTGGAGCCCCTTTGAGGGAAGGCATACAGCCGGTGCTGCTAGGGAGCAGAGGCAGAGCCAAGCATAAATGTTAGCGTATGCTGAATGAAGTACCCAGCGAACTGAAAAGTTGGTTTTCACACTCTGGGGAAGCCACCAAGTAAAGCTGCAGACACTCGGTATGTGTCAGGAGACACTGAGAACACAGGAGCGCTCCAAGGGACCTTGGAATTGATAACGGTCCACAGAAGTAGTGAAAAGGACATTTTGTGAATGCCGAACTGAATGAAAAGTGCAGCTTAATCCCACATAAGTGAAAAACACTGTTTAGTGAACACCAAACTACATAAAAGGTGTTATTCAAGTCTGCCCAACTTAAAGTTGCATTTATTAAAAGTCTAACAGAATGAAAGGTGCTATCCTGATGAATGTAACACATTATTACATTTCCTGAATGCTGAGCAGCAGGAAAGTAGTGGTTTGAGTGAAACCAAGTAAATGTTACATTTGTGAAATACTGAATGAAAAAAAAAGCTGTTACTTCATTATAATATGAAGTGCTAAAGACGGCATAAACATTCAGGAACAATCTAGCAACAAAAAAAAATTAGGGATACTTTGAAAGTGAAGCGTTGTCTTGAACATTGGAACTCAACAACATCTTTGCGGAAACGTATGGTTTTTTGACCTTTGATGGGTGGACCATGTGGTCTGACAACTGCGCCTAGACCAGAAGGTTTCCTAACACTGACATTACCAGCATCAAGAGTCAAATCACAGAAAAGGCATAGGGTTGCTGGTTGCATGACCTTTAATGGCTGGACCGTGTGTTCTGATAACTGCGCCCAGACCAGAAACAACTACATATTGGAAAAGCAGCAAAGAAGTGTATGTCCTGGGTGAAGCTAGCCAAAGGACAGATCAAACAGACCAGGTATTCTCTTATGAATTTGTGAACAGTGGAAGCAAGTTAACTGTCCAGGATAAATCTTGGGGAAGGGAACCTTGAGAACCAATGAACTGGAGAGTGTTCATCATGGGAAGGGAGTCCTAAGATCACAATGTTTGTATGAACTTGATTACATTTAAACTTGGGGAAGGGAAACCCAAGACCTTCTTTTGATGCAAACTGTGATGGTAGTGAACCTTCATAACGTGATCAAACCTAATTGACACAAAATTACATTGGAACTACATTGAACGATGGGTGTGTGCTCACATTTATTTGGCTTGTGAGCTTGTACATTCCATTTAATAGTGATTGATGTGTCCTACTAATCCAGATCCCCATGTACTTTATATCATCCGTAGACCATCTAAGTGCATTCATTTCTGGTGTGGGAAATTGATAGCAGTTAGTTGAAACATTGCTGACTTAGATTGGTTTATATGTAACCCTGAATATGTGCCATAGCGGATAACATGTTTAAGCAGTGGGGCCAGGTTGACATGCGTGTCCCTAATATAAATCAGAACATCATCTCCATAAAGGGAAATAATCACAGTTGACCCCATAAGACTATGCAACCCCCAGATTCTCCTCAACACCTAGTCCATCATGTCACCCCTGGCACCACCTGACTCAATAGACGCCATCCACCCCTCTTCTTCCTATTACCCTGTACAGAAATACCCCTTCACAGTCACCCTCTGTATTATACCCCACGCTGTGTATCTGTTCAGTTGTTACTACTGAAAAGTGCTCTGTTATGCATCTGTACTGTTGTATACCTCTGTAAAGCACTCTTTTGTGTATCTGCATTGCTGTTTACCTCAGTAAAGTGCTCTGTTGCTTCATGAAGCTGGGCCCACGCTCAATAAACACTATAATAATGGTAATAATAATAATAAAAGGCAGACACCTCGATCAGAATGTAGCCCTAATCAAATCTTTCAAGTTTCCATAAATAAAGCAAAGAATATTGCAGCAAGGGGACAGCAATGCCTTGTGCATCTAGTCAAATGTATGGGATTGGGTAACGTCTGTTCATGCATACTCTAGCATATGGAAGGGTGTACAGCAATTGAATATGGATAAGCCTCATGTAAGGCATTAGATGATTAGCGGGTACGTTTCTATTTATTTTAATGTCAGTATTCATTTACGAAAGCAGATTGTATGAGCCACATTCCAATGGTGGTTTATCCGACATTAACAGCAAGATGATAGTGGCCTCATGAACCATAGAAGGAAGTATCTTAGAAGCCATGCCTATAGCCCACATGGCATGCAGGTATGACACATGAAAGTCGAGAGTGTCTTATAAAGTTGTGTGCTAAATCCATGCAGCTCTAAGGATTTGCCAGTGGGCAAGTCCCCTATGGCTTTAAGTATTTCTTCTGTTTTATTGGGAAGTTTGAGATGGCCCTTTGTCGCACTAGCCAGTTCATTGAGGGGCAAGTCATAAAGAAATTCTTACATTTCCGTCTCTATCTTAACATCCTGAGAGATATAGAGTTCATAGTATAAATCATAAAATACCCTATTAATATCTGCACCATGTTCACCACTACCCACACTGAGTTGCATATTAGCGGTATGCTGGACCCCCTGGCTTTGCTACGACGTAGTCTAGAGAAGTACCTACCCAGTTGGTCCCTCTTTCCCATATCGCTTGGCTGCTTGCAGTTTCACCATATATTTCAGGCCCCTATCTGCATGTTCACAAAATCTATCAAGCGCTGCTTTATTGTCTGCAAGTGTGTCTTTAGTGGGGCTCTTGGTGTGCAACAATTCAAATGGACAAAGCTCCAATTACGAGTTCACTATATCCTTCCTGATTGTGTCAAGTAAACTAATTTCGGTTTTCATAGCAAGATCCCTGATATATACTTTAAACGCCTGCCAGGTCATTCCCATTGAATATACCAATACTAAATTTGGTAAAAGAATAACTGTATGTTATCCCACAGCTCAGAATGAAACACACTGTCCTGCCAGGCATGGGGTTTAGACCGCCAGTGTCGGGGCATATACACTGACAATACCATATATAGAATCAAACCAGAAATTGAGTATAGGGAAATCCTAGATTACATGTCATTTACTGTTGCATAGTAAGAGAAGGCCTGTGATGTAGGGTGTAGCATCCTCCATGCATCAATAATGTCTAGGTCCTGCATCCCAGCCGCTATGGTATGGGCCGCCTTAGTCATCAGCCTGTGGACACTGCCCGTGCTGTCCAGCTCAGTGTCGACAATAGTGTTCATGTCCCCTCCTCAAATTACCGTCATATTCCGACAAAAAGGCACATTTAGCATGGACATACTCATAAAAACTTGAATCATCAATGTTGAGGCTGTACTTGTTCAACAACAAAACCTCTGTGTTTAGTAACATCCTGTGTACTATTACATACCTGCCCAGCAGGTGTACCCTAAAGTCAATCAATGTAAATTGTAGGGACTTGTGGATAATGCTCAAGACCCTTCTTGACTGTGATGAATATTTTGTGTAAAACCTGTGGCACCTCCCGCTGCGGCAAATGATATATTGGACACCAGTATTGCAAATAGTATCTGACTTATTTCTCTCTGCATGCCTAAGGATTTTCCCTTGCCTTCATTAGATTCCCCAGGCCTCGTACATTCCAGCTCAATATCGTAACATCAGGTATCCCCATCCCAGAGCTCCATAAGTTCCCCTAGGCCACAAGTGCGGCCATCTGCCAAGACTAGCACCTCAAACCACGTTGTGAATAATGCCAAAAATATCAGCCAAGCGGTTTTAACTTTAACTCCCCAAACCCCCTCCACCCATCCCACCCTCACCACCACAACAAACCAGGTAGTGTCAACCCAAAACAAATCCATCACCCGCAGCACAAAATAACCAAACCAGCAATCTTGCATCAGGGTAGCTTCAGAGCATTTGACCCAACAGCACCACCACATACACATAGTATCTACTCTAATAGCAGATCCACAATCACATTTGACAGGTGTGCAGCCTATTGATACATCACAGGAAAACCAGGTTTATCTCAGACTCAATCAATAGTGTCACTGCTTGTGCTGACACAACCATTAAGTCTGGTCTTTGGTGTAGGAATGTTGTATTCAAAGTAATAAGTGGCTTCGTCTGAGATAATAAAAATAAAGTCTTGCTGTTGTGATGGAACATGAATTTTGCCTGTAAAAGCATAGCATCTGCAACTGCGCGGTCACATAGAAGTTTCTAAACACCAGCAAATGTCTTCCACTCAACTTTCAAGATATATAAAACAGTGCTCCTGTCATGCGAAATAAACCTAGAATCAACACATTAATGCTTGACTGTCCTCCAAGTTAACCAAGGAGGAAGAACCTCTATCGAACCCAAGTCAAAGGAAACATTTAAGAAAAATACATGATTTTATTTCATAATTAGATTGATAAAAACACATTAAATCTCTTGCCCATAATACATACTGGGTCTTGTTCAGCAAAATACTATGCATACAAAACAGAGTGCTACCCTTATGATAGCTCATAATGAACACTCAAACTGTCCAATATGCTTATAAATGTAATCCGCACAAGATGGGCCTGCATTAATAATAGCACATATCAATAAACCACGAAAAAAATTGTGAATCCAGAACACCGGTCTCAAGTGAAGGGGATCACGTGAGACGGGGGGACTGGTATTCACAAGGGTATTCGTGAGGACCTTATTCACGCTCAGATAAATACAAACTGTGATAAGTAGATCTTTCAGGTAATGTCTTGTGTTGATAAAATTTGGACAGGAGGAAAAAATACAATGACGAGGGTGTGCTGTATGTCAACAGCGGACCATTAAGATAACTGTAATAGTAGGGTCAACCTAGTAATATGTGTTATATAACAACTGTAGTTTCGAGGGGGACGTTCTTCTAACTGACTCCAGTTGAAACCTGTCTTCATCAGGACAGTATTATCCCTTGTATATTAAACACGTCATGTAGATCAGTTAAAATTCAACCGTTAAGATCAGAAAAAGGCAGAACAAAATTATCGTCCCTGTAAAAAAGAGAAGAAAAAAACAAAGACACAAAAAATAGCTTCGTTAAAATTGGGTAAGAGATATTTTTTGTTAAATCAATTAACACAGTCAAGCTTTTATTTTATTTTCTAACTTTCAATACGAATGCACCATTTTTTTTTTTATTTTAACTTTTAAAATGATAACTTTCTTTTGGAAGTCATGTCACTCATATACTTAATGGGGCCATTGACCGGACATGTTTTCTTTCTCTTTCTGGCATGTAGAATTTTGCTAAATACAACAAAATATGACGACATGCCAATCAGTCTTACTCTGGAAGATTCAATCCTCTTTTTAGAGGACGCACTCATCTCAGACGATCCCCTAGGAGACAACAGTGGGGCCAGGCTTTTGAATACTTACAATAGGTGAGTTTTGAAATTAATTCTAATTATTGGCTAGGTTTTCGCCTAGGCGGACGGGCCAATGGGATTTGTTTATTATGAGCTGTTATAAGGGTAGCACTCTGTTTTATATGCATAGTATTTTACTGAAGCAGACCCAATATGTATTTTGGGCAAGAGATTTAATGTGTTTTTTATCAATCTAATTATGAAATAAAATCATGTATTTTTCTTAAATGTTTACTTTGACTTGGGTTCAATAAAGGTTCTTCCTCCTTGGTTAACTTGGAGGACAGTCAAGCATTGTGTTGATTCTAGGTTTATTTCGCCTGACAGGACAACTGTTTTAAATATGTTACATAATCCTTCCCCCCTGTCAGTGGTGTAGGGGATACCATTTTTGTGAATGAGTTCCACTCAACTTGGCTCACAGCTCAAAATTGCAGGTAAACATATATCCTGCTGTACTTGCACTTCATCTCGCCCTCCTCACTTGCCTGTCGCAGTTTCCTGTTGCGGTTTCAATAGTTGAATATTCGGGCCACTATCAGTCTTGGGGGAAATGCAGGCTTTGATTTGGCCACCAAAGCCCTGTTTGCCCGCTCCTCAGTGAATTGAGGTGAAAGGGCTGCATCTACCAGGATTTTGAATTGCAGCTTCTCAATGAAGTCTTTTATCTGGCCAGTCACTTCATTTTCAGGCTTTCTAATTTTACGTACCTTATTATGGCAGCTCATCACATTTAGCCATCATGCGCTTCAAATGCTGCAAAATATTGGTGATTCCCAATTTACCTATGGCTGAGTCATCTTCCGCCAGGCCAATTCTATCCTCTGCCTCTGTCATTCTTGCTGCTTCTTTGTCTGGCTTGGTGTGCAGCATATTGATATTGGCTGTGATATTTTCAAGTACGGTATTTACTGAGGCAAAGCCTGCTTGCATACTACTCAGAAGGTTTTGCTCACTTGGAATCCCCTGTTCTGGGTGCTGATCTGCCTCCACTGTGCGCTTGGATTCCTGCATTTTGGTTTTAGGAGTCTACCTTGTGAAGGCATCCATTTTGCTCTGCTTTTTGCTGCCACCACTGCCCTTAATCATCATAAATGGAGAGGTTTCAGTGTGCAAATTACTGAAGGGTTATGATTAGCCCCAGGCCATAGAGAACGTCCGAGATGGCCAGCAGGTTGGGATTATTGCACCCACATGCAGGCCAGCAGCTTGGCTCTATGTATGCAGCCAGGCAGCAGGCGTATCGCCTTCACTGCCCCAGCAGCCCAATCCAAAATGGTGCCTGTGGCAATGGCATCCCCTCTGAGGCTCAGTCCAGCCCAGCGCAGGCTAGGAAGGGAGCTCAGTGCCCATGCATGCCTCTGGTCTATCAATAGGTGCCAATCGCTGCTATTGCTGAAGGTGGTCCCAGTGTGGTCCCTGCAGGCCTCTCCGACCTTGAAACATGTGTTTCTTGGCGTGTTATAAATGCCACATCATATCATGTCAGGAGCCGCCGCATGGCCTCCACCATACCCCGGAGAGCAACGCTAAGCTCAGCCCCTCCGAGGGTACACTAGGCAGCAGTCAAAATTCCAGGAGCTGCACTCCGTATCCATGCAATGTGTAAGGCAGCACGTTGTGGTACAGAGCTCAACAAAGAGCCGCACCCTTGCAGGCTGTTCATCAGTGCCCCCCAACTTTTTATTTATTTTAATAAAACCTTTTGTTAAACCTTAAATAGATGTATGTTTGTGGACCCCTTGTTAACTATAAAATTGTTTGTGCCCATAGGGAAAAGATATTAAAGATAATAAGAAGCATTACAACTTTGTACTTATTTTATTTTTGCAATATTGAAAATCTATTATCACAAAGCATAATGCATAATTCACATGTTCTATCAAGACTACGCGAAGTACATAGTAATACACATGTATTAAAAAGCATACACACATAATAAATGGCTCCTTATGCAAAGTGTTACACATCATTCAACGTAAAGCATACGCACGTTTTAAAATGATGAGCTTACATTTTTTAAATGATCAAGTGTACACATTAGTACAAATGTAATATGTGACATTATGTACTACAATCATTAAATTACATGGACATGAGTAATTATCCAATGTATATTATCATAAAACACAGGGACAATCGTTCAAAAAGTTGAAGTGCCCAATAAGGATGCATTTACAATTTACCTAACGAAGCAATGTACATGCTTATAATGTGAAGCATATTGTTGTGTTAGCTGTACATTAACAGGCCGATTCATGGAATCAACGTGCGCCAAAAAAACGGCGCACGCGTGCGAAAACGTGCGATTCGCAGTGAAATAGCGAAAATCGCAGTGCAAGTGCGATTATCGCAGTGCAAGTGCGATTATCGCACAGAAAACATCGCACATCTATTCATGGAAGTCCGTGCATGTGCAAAATGTGGGATGTGCGCTGAAAAAGTGCGCGGCGCACGCTGGCGCACGCTGGCGCACAGGTCATCGAACGCCGTGCGATAAGGCCTCAGCGAATTCGCACATAGCGCGGCGCACATAACAAAAGTAGGCGTAACACAGGGCGTTACACGCAGAATGGGGAACAACTCGTGAAAATGTGGGCGTCACGGGGGAAGTACAGGAGGCAAGTGCGCAGAACGCCCACATGCTCGCCTACAACACGTATTCATGGAATCGAATAGGGAAAAACAGCGCACAGCCAAAGACGCGCACAGGCCAATACATGTCCGCTACACGAAAGCAGGCGGTAGCGTCCCTGCGCAGGAAAAACATGTGCGCCAAAGTTCTACACGCGCAAGAAGTACCACACGCGATCGGGCCTGGGGGAGCGTGTGCGTGTATTCCAGGGGTGCGCGAGAAGTTCCACACGCGATCGGGCCTGGATGAGCGTGTGCGTGTATTTCAGGGGTGCGCGAGAAGTTCCACACGCGATTGTCATGTGTGCGTGTATTTCAGGGGTGCGCGAGAAGTTCCACACGCGATCGGGCCTGGGGGAGCGTGTGCGTGTATTTCAGGGGTGCGTGAGAAGATTCACACGCGATTGGCCTGGGTGTGTGTATTTCAGGGGCTAGCGGGCGTTTTCACACGCGATTGTCCTGGGCGCGTGTATTTCAGGGGTGCGCGAGAAGTTTCACATGCGATTGACCTGGGTGCGTCTATTTCAGGGGCTCACGGGTGTTTTCACACGCGATTGTCCTGGGCGCGTGTATTTCAGGGGTGAGTGAGAAGTTTCACACGCAATTGGCCTGGGTGCGTGTATTTCAGGGGCTCGCGAGTGTTTTCACACGTGATTGTCCTGGGCGCGTGTATTTCAGGGGTGCGCGAGAAGTTCCACACGCAATCGGGCCTGGGGGAGCATGTGCATGTATTTCAGGGGTGCGCGAGAAGTTCCACATGCGATCGACCCTGGGGGAGCGTGTGCGTGTATTTCAGGGGTGCGCGAGAAGTTCCACACGCGATTGTCCTGTGCGCGTGTATTTCAGGGGCTCGCGGGTGTTTTCACACGCGATTGGCCTGGGCGCGTGTATTTCAGGGATGTGCGAGAAGTCTCACACGCGATTGGCCTGGGTGCGTGTATTTCAGGGGCTCGCGGGTGTTTTCACACGTGATTGGCCTGGGCGCGTGTATTTCAGGGGTGCGCAAGAAGTTCCACACGCGATTGGCCTGTGTACGCGATTCCATTGGACCAAAGGCCCTGACAGCGCAGGCGCGTCTGTGACGTGACACGCGCGGGCGTGTCCCTGTACCCGGGGGAATGTTACAAGACCAAAAACTGCACGTCCGAGTGTCAGCCCGCGTAATTGGAGGATAGTGCCTCAGTGCGTATACGCGGAAGTGACGTTGGACGTGTGGTGCGGTTTAAAAGGTGCGTTTAGTACGTCATTTCCTTGTACGTGCTTCCCGTGGAGAGCGAGTGGGTGAAATCTGTACTTCTTGTCGGTTCACACGCGATTTACTTCACAGCGTTTCTAGTTCGTACTCCCTGTTACCTCTGTCAGTATTTTTCTGATTTTCTCTTCGACCTGTTTCCTCAAACAGCGTTGACTTCTCCTTTTGTCCTGTCTCCTCAGACAGTGTACAATTCTTCTTTTGGCGGGGTGTTGCCAGCGCGCACACGCGCGTATTTTTCACGTTCTTTTCCCAGGCAGACAGTGAGTCGCGCACCTATTTACCAACTGTGCTAGCCCCGTGTGTAGTGTACCCCTTCAGAGGTCATTGTAGGCTACGTGTGACACGCATACGTTCATTTTTGTGTTTCTGGGTGCCACAGCGTAGTGCAGGTTCCTTTTCCCACGCACGTGGTCTACGAGGGGTCGCGTGCACGTCATTTTCTGTTTTAGGGGTGCCTGTGCGTTGCTTGACCCGTCATCTTTCCCCAGGGGTTACATACAGCCTTGCTAGAGCACTTGGGTACAAATTCCATCTAGTACCCTACCCCTTTAACCCCCAATTGCCCAGGACAATTGTCCACTGCAACTCCCATACGCACAACTCCATCAGTGCCATGGCTGGGAGGCGAGCAAGTGGTAAGGGTGGCAAAGGTGGCAGAGCCTCAAGTGGTGGGCGTGGTGGGCGCGGTAGGGGACGTGGCCAGGATTTGCAGACTCCCCCAAGCCCCCCACATGTGGAGGACCAGTCAGGGACACACATCCCCCCCATGGTTGAGGGAAACGTGGCTGACACCATCCCTGCTCAGCCCTTGTTGGACCGGCCCATTGTGGCACCTGACCTAGCACAGGGTGACTCCCAGGCTGACTTCCAGGTCGCCAAGTCTAGGCCACGGGTGGCGGCGCAAGCCAGTGTCACCAGGCCACGTGGTACAGGGGCAGCCATGTCATCTGCTGCCCCCAGTAGGCGGGGTGGGGAGGCTGCAGGGGCAGCTGCAGCTCCGCCCACCCCAGCTCTGACTCCCCCAGCAAGGACAGTGTTGGTCCCGGTACATCAGACTGAGGTTCCCCCTGCCATCATCACACTTCAGCTAATGCCTGCAGAAAGTCATGTGGTCAGTGTGCCATCGCACACTACTACTACACAGTCCACCGGTGCTCCTGCCTCTAGTGTCCAGAGCGGCGTAGGGCACTCCGGATCCCCACCACCCACAAAAAGAAAGAGGAAGAGTGCTCGTCCAGTACAGACTGATGACCCCGACACGGCTACACGGTCCGGCACGCCAAGGAAGCCTAGCTTCAATGATGCCTAACTGGATGCACTTGTGCAGTATGTGTCCGAACATGACGCCGAAATGTTGGTCACTTCAGGGTGTAGGATTACACCTGCTCGACGTCAGGCACACTGGCAGTCCATCGCGGACAGCATAAGTGCCCTTGGGTTAATGAGGCGCACAGCTGTTGAGTGCTACAAGCGCTGGAACGACTTTAAGCGTAGGGCAAAGAAAAAGCTGGCCTCAAGTCATGCCGCAACTCTGGTGACTGGAGGTGGGTCTCCACAAGAGGACATAGAACTCACTCTACATGAGCATGTTGCTGGGACCTATGTCACAGAGGAGCAGATCCAAGGTGCCAGATTACGAGGCATTGTCCGGTGAGTGCACATGCATGTGTGTGTGATCCATGTGTATGTAGTTTGTGGGAGGGGTTCTGGTTCAGTGCCAGGTCAGGGTGTGTGTGCCTGAGTGTTTTGTCCCACCCATGTGCTTCATCCAATGCATTCTGCACCCCGGGATTTGGGTATTACAGTATCCCTTCTGGCCACAGTAGGCGTTTTGCACTACATTGCGCCAGTTGCCCTTGAAGTGGCATCTTGCTACCACATTGTTCCGTATTTAGCTGTGTTCATTCAGGCTGATTGTAGGAATTCACCTGGTTCTACTGCGCATCACTCTGCCCTATTGTCACATATATGACATGCCCATGGTACATGCCACCTCTGTAATGGCATGTGTCATGTATGTGTATTGGACATGCCACTCACAGGCCAATGTGTGATGGCACTGCTAGCCAGCATGCAGCTGATGTGTTGCTCTCCCATCTTGGTGTCATCAGTGTCTGACATTTTCCTCCCCTTCCAACTCATGGACAGTGCATGCATGGGAGGGTTATAGTCATGTGGGACATGTGTAAATCATGTACTGGTACTGTAGCTTGTCTGGCCTAATAGCGTGCCATGGTGCTAATGCCTGTTTCCATTTTTTGTCTTTCTTGTTTTTGCAGAGGATGACGCACCTTATGCTGTTGAGTGCGAGGAGATGGTGCAGGCCCAGGAGGGATCTGAAGCACGACCAGGCACCAGTGGGGGACGTGGTTTGGTGGTGCGGGAGAACCCTCTCTTGCTGCAGGCCATACTGTCCCGGGGTGTCCCTGGCTGCACCTCCCCAGAACTCTTTTCAGGTGTTGATTCGGATGAGGCCTATGTGGATTCGCAGGTATGTGTTCATGGAAGGGATACTGTTCTGTCCGACCCACCTGCACCAGGGGTAGAGCCCACTATGGGGATGTCAGTGTTGGTAGGTGCGCCTGTGGTGGTTACGGATGCAGGGCCACACTCTGCAACATCTGATCCTGTTCCTGGGCCAGAAGTTCAGAGGGGAAATGCAGTCCTGCAGCCTCAGGCAGTGCCGACACAGCAAGGCGCAGTTCGCCTTTCCCCAGACAGGTGTAGTGCCCGCCAACGCAGTGGCCGTCCGCCACCAGGCAATACCGCATGGGAGCAATCCATTTACGGTATGGCCAACCAACAGGCAGCATCATCAGAAATGATTGCTGAAGCCATGGAGAGGGTGGCCACTTCCATTGTCCCCCCAGGAAGGCAGATGGAGCTACTACAGCAGGCAACAGACTCCATTTGCCAATCAGTCAGGGAGGACATGTTGGCGTCCAACAGGGACAGACAGGCGGCCCTGGACAATCTGAGGGAATCAATTTCTATAGATGCCCAGGGACAGAGGTCTGGCACCTCAGGCAGACTCTTGTGGACCTTGAGGCTTCCACTGTCACCAGGACAGAACAGCTGCTCGAGTGCATCACCCGTACGCTCTCAGCAGAGATGCAGGAAACTCGGGCGGAGGTCCGGGCAACACATCGGGTGTTGCATGGGGATCTCCGCACCATATCCCTCCAGAACGAGGCCTTCCAGACCCGCATGCTTGCTGCCATGGAGGACCAAACTAGGGCATTGCGTGGGCTGCCTCCCATGGCACCACCACCTCCTGTGGCAGCAGCAGCAGAGGTTGAGGAGAGCGAATCCAGCAGTGAATCTCCCACTATTTAGTAGCCTTGCAGGCCATGAGCCCATGGAGGTGTTTTTTTTCGCAACATTCACGCAGGTGGCTGTTGGTGGGCACTGTGTCCTCGGACCTCCTGGGTGGCCTCCCCCACGACCCTAGCCCACACATGGTCATTTTTGATTTTTGATTTTTGATTTTTTGTTGCAGTGTGTTGCCTTGTGTGGCTCCCGTGGGCATCCACTGTATTCCGGCTGGGCACATGCAGGCTTGTCCTGAGTTTGGGTTAGGTGCTTGGGTCCGTGAGACACACACCCCTCCTGCTTCCCGTTTCCATGGGCTTGCAAAGGGTGTGCCCAAGTGACAGTGAATTACACAGTGACGTTCGACTCCCATGAGCTGTGTGGGAAGTCTGTAGTCAATACTGTGTATACATTCCTAGTGCATATTGTTGTTGTATTGTGCACTGCATGGTGTATTGATGTGTGCTTGTGCATCCATGTCTCCCTCCTAATTTGCAGGTTCATTCCTCATGTCTTCACAAGGCCGTCCACTTTGGAGATGGAGCTCATGTTGTGAGCAGTGGACTTCCAGATGTGCGTGGCAACAACACTGTACAGTTGGAGGTGGTGGATGTGCTGGCATTCTCATGTTGTAAGACTACGTATCCTTTGCCTTAGTACTGTCATGTTTATGCTATGTCGATTGTATTGTGGTAAGTATTTGGTCATGTGTGTTGTTGTTTCTACATTTATGTGGGCATATTGTGTGTGGCCAGTTTCCATTAGGGGCACTGTACTTTGTGACACGTGTCATGTTTGGGGGATGACTTTGTTTGCTCTCACGTGGCATGTCATGCCATGGTGTGTTGGGTGGCGGTGCTGGGGAGGGGTTGGGTGACATGGCACTGTTGTCATGTTGTGTCTTGCAAGGGGGTAATGATTTTAGCAGCATAGAAGTGTGTCTTTTGAACACAGCATTGGTGCTGTTTGTGTAGGTAGGGAAGCACACAATGGAACACTTCCAGATGTACAATCTCAGGCTGGTATGGTTGTGACAGTTGACTGTCCATTGACACATCATAATTGTCAGTAACAATCATCATTGATTGTCAGCTGGTATGTGCCAGGGCTGTGTGCACTCCACAGGGGTGTGATTTTATGTAAAGTAATTAGCCACAAGCTGCGTACGGGCTGCCTCACCCCGTGCCCTTTCCCCTCCCATGCGCAGTGGGCATGCATGCGGTTGGGGATGTGGGGGCACCACCATGTCCACGGCCAGGCCCCGGCGTGTTGCAACGTTGTGCAGGACACATGCTGCCACTATGATCCTGCACACTACTGGGGGAGCGTTTAACAGCTGCCCGCCAGAACGGTCAAGGGAGCGGAAGCATGACTTGAGCACTCCGAATGTGCGCTCCACGATGCCCCGGTTTGCAATGTGGGCTGTGTTGTATCTTACCTGGGGTGGCGTGGTGGGGTTCCGAATTGGCGTCATCATGTGGGTGCTGAGAGGGTAGGCACTGTCCCCTGGGGAGGTGGTGATGGGTATCATCAGTGGGGTTGTGACATTACTCAGTATCTGACATGCATGCATGCACAGTGACATTTATACTCACCGAGCAGCCATGTATCGCCATGCCGCCCAGCTTCTATGTCTCGGTTTAGGGTAGACATTCTGTAGATGAAACTGTCGTGGGTTGAGCCTGGATAGTTGGCGTATACTGAGGTGATGATTCCCTTGGCATCACATACTACCTGGGCGTTGATGGAATGCCAGTGCTTGCGGTTTCTATAGATGTGCTCAGTTGCCCTGGGGGGACGTAGAGCCACATGGGTGCAATCAATGGCACCTAGCACTTTGGGGAATTGTGCCACCCTGTAGAAGTCCTGGGCAGCCTTTCTGTAGGTGTTCTGGGCAGGTATATGTGCCTGCAGACTGATGGGCGTGCAGTGATGATGGCCAAGACCTGGTGTAGGCAGCGTGACTGCATGGCCTGTGACACCCCCCCACTATGGCACTTGTCCGCTGAAATGATCCAGTGGCCAAGAAGTGCAGTACATTGAGGACCTTCTCCAGGGGGCTGAGTGCTTGGGAGCACAGTGTGGTTGATGTGAGGTCATCCTCCCACTCACTGACCAGGTCGAGTATTATGTGAGGTGGAAACCTGTACCTCCCATACACATGGTCATCAGGCATCCCAAAAAGGCTGGTTCTTGGTGTAAAAATTCTGGCCCGGACTATCCTCCTCCTCCTCCTGCGGTATCCCACGGCCACTGCTGCTAGGAACGGTATGTTCATCCTGGCGTCTGAGCTTGTTTGTTGTTTGCATGCACTTTTATGCTGTGCGGGTGGACGTACGCCTACTTCCTGCTGGCGTACGTGTTTCCGGATTGGCCACGTTCGTTTCCATGAATACGTGTTGTAGGCGAGCGTGTAAAACTTCCCGCGCAGCCTTGGAATACCCGCACCCAGCCCAATCGCATGTGGTACTTCTCGCGCACGTCTGTACTACACGCGCCCAGGCCAATCGCATGTGGAACTTGTCACACACCCCTGAAATACACGCACGCAGCCCAATCGCGTGTGAAACTTCCCGTACACGCACGCAGCCCAATCGTGTTTGAAACTTCCCACGCACCCCTGTAATACACGCGCCCAGGGCAATCGCGTGTGAAACTTCCCACGCACCCCTGTAATATACGCGCCCAGGGCAATCGCGTGTGAAACTTCCCGCGCACCCCTGTAATACACGCGCCCAGGGCAATCGCGTGTGAAACTTCCCGCGCACCCCTGAAATACACGCACGCAGCCCAATCGCGTGTGAAACTTCCCGCGCACCCCTGAAATACACGCACGCAGCCCAATCGCGTGTGAAACTTCCCGCGCACCCCTGTAATACACGCGCCCAGGGCAATCGCGTGTGAAACTTCCCGCGCTCCCCTGAAATACACGCGCCCAGGGCAATCGCGTGTGAAACTTCCCGCGCACCCCTGTAATACACGCTCCCAGGGCAATCGCGTGTGAAACTTCCCGCGCACCCCTGTAATACACGCGCCCAGGGCAATCGCGTGTGGAACTTCCTGCGCACCCCTGAAATGCACGCGCCCAGGCCAATCGCGTGTGGAACTTCCCGCACACCCCTGAAATACACGCGCCCAGGGCAATCGCGTGTGGAACTTCCCGCGCACCCCTGAAATACACGCACCCAGGCCATTCGCGTGTAGAACTTCTCGCACACCCCTGAAATACACGAACACGCTCCCCCTGGTCCGATCGCGTGTGAATCTTCTCACGCACGCATGTTCCCGACACCCGTAATACGCGTTCCCTGCTATTGCCAGTCCGGTAAACTGGTACAGTGTTGGCGCAGCCCTTTGCGATGGTTTTGCGATCTTGATGGCTTTTCCTTGCACGAGGGCGTTCTTGGGGGCGTAACTGGCGCTGCTGCAGGGTCGCTGCGCCACTCTGCGCCACGTCTGCTTTTGGAGGCGAGAATCCATGAATACGCTGTGCGCGGGAATTGATTTTATCGCACGCGGCTGGCGCAGACATTCGCACAAGCACGCTGTGCGCCAGCCGCGTGCGACACTTTTGAGAGGAATTACATGAATCGGCCTGTAAGTTTAGTATATGTTCAGTATTGTGTATACATATTTTAAGAAATAAGGAAGTGTTCATTATGATTCAATTAACTCATGAAAAGATACTTTTGTAGTTAGTGTGCACATTATGAAATGTTTTACTAATTGCATGCTTCTAATGTTATAGGTAATGTTGTGGATTAAATGTACATTATCAAAATTAACAGAAAAAGTGCACCCGAAATCCTATTGAAGTACTGTTATTAATATGCTGGCATTCAACATTTTAGAGAATTGTATGTTATTAAAGTTATACATGCAGTAGGTGTGAACAAATGTACGTTTTGATTACCAGGACACTTGTTAAATATGAAGTGTACCTAATGGATGGTTAATGAGACTACACACCTGCTAAAGCTATGAAGCATACAAACTCGTTGAACCTACAAATAGTACGCTACGGCATACAGTCATATTTGCAGTTACGATTTAGTGCAATGTAGCATTATAAAATGATTAACTGGAAGGGGATAACATATAATTAATTGCTCCATGCACTTATATATGCATCTTTTATAATTAATATTTTATTAACCTGGTTCTGTGGAAGCATCCACGTAGTGGGTTGACATTATTAAATGTGCTGAAATAAAATAAGCATATTGTTTTTTTTTTTCAAATACAACAATGATAATTATACATTCACATTTATTCTTAATACTACTGGGGATTTTTGTTCAATATTTTAAACATATTTTGTGGGGTACTTGCTGTTGTCCACAATGGTCACTCTCTTCAATTGAAGTGGTTCATATTTTTAATAGTTGTGGTTACTAAGATGCCAAATTTGAGCATGGTTAAACGCATAAACGTCACGTGAATTGTGAAACAAGGTTGGTTGGCTTTTTCTCTATGTTCATTGATGAATACTATAGCAACATAGCTGTAGTTTATATTATGCAAAGTAATTTGCCATGTATATTTCATTGAAACTGCTAGTGGTAATTAACATGCACATGTGGTGTGTATATTATTTGCTGTTGTATAGGTATTTTTTGAATTTGTATTATATTATAAATGTTTTTGAAGTAATTAATGATATGCATCCACAACAACATTGCATATTGTACAATACAAATGTGCTTGTTTTTTCCATGTGCCTATTAAGTACAGCGTAATAAAAGTGAACATAGCAATATGTGCATACTTTACATTATGTTTGCATACTTAATTAATGCCTGCATGTCATCATTAATGTCTACTCCAATGGGACTATCCTGGTCCAAGGCCCTCAGGCCAACCTTCACCTCTTTGATAGAAACTACCCATGCCTCATCAACTTCCTTTCTTCTCCTGCTGTTCCCTCTCCCCTTTCCTTGACAACCTTGCCTCCCCCTTATGCCTCCTCCTTGGCTTCCTTGCCTTCCCCTTCCCTCTCTGCCCCCTCTCAGGCTCCTTCTACACCTCTGCAGGGCGTACCTCTGATCTGTACCCCTCCCCGGAAGTCCTTCAAGGATGGCAACTTTCTCCATATTGACACTCTAAACTCTCGCTCTGCTGTCAAACACTCCTCTGATATCTGACACCTTCAAGAAGAACTTGACCTGGATGTCCTCGGTCTCAGCGAGACATGGTCCACGGCCAGCTCTCTCACAAGCTTTGATACGCTCCTACCTGATGGCTACAAGATCCTCTCCGCTCCCAGGGCCAACCGCTCTGGTGGTGGTGTAGCCCTGATCTTCTCCAAGTGGATTCCGACCTCATTCACCCCTACATGGGCCTATTCCTCTTTTGAATGCCTTGTCTGCAGGCTCTCTCTCTCCCCTAGCCATTCACTCATTGTGGCTACTATCTATCGGCCACCTAGTCAGATTTCATCCTTCCTCTCTGAGTGGGCAGACCTCTCCTCCTCACTCCTGGCCTCAACTTCTCAACTCCTCCTTCTTGGAGACTTCAACATCCACCTGGATTCTTCCTGTTCTCCCTCTGGACTCTTCCACGACCTCTGCAACTCTCTCTCACTCACTCACTATTCTCTCCTCTGGCCTGACCCATTCTGCAGGGCACACCCTTGATGTTCTGATCTCCTCAGACCTTCCCCTCTCTGTCCCTCTCACCACTCCTCTCTCCTGGAGTGATCACTTTCTCCTCTCCTCCCACCTCACCCTCCCTACCCCTCAGGCCAAGCCACTTCCATCACTGCCACCAACCTTCTCGGTCATCCGACCCATCAAGCGCGTGTCAGCTGAGGATTTTGCCGCCACCTTCTCACTCCCCTCCCTCTTTGGCTGACTCTCATCCTGACACAGCCCTCTCCATGCTCCACTCTGCTGTATCTCATACTCTTGATATCCTTGCCCCTGTCCTGAGAATCTGCCTGAAGCCCAAAGCCAAGTGTAACTCCTGATACGACTATGACCTCGTCACCCTAAAATGCAAGTGTAGGGTAGCCGAGAGGAAATGTCGTGCTTCATATACATCCTCTGACAAACTGGCCTGCCGCCTGATGCAGAGACAATACCGGCTCTCTGTCCTAACCAAGAAGAGAGCGCATACCCAAGATTGCATCTCTGCGGCATCTAACAACTTGGCCGAACTCTTTAAAATCTGCAAGGAACTGGCCAATCCTGCCGCAGTCTCTACCTCTCCTGTCCCCTCCCAGACCCTCTGAACGGCACTGGCTTCTCACTTCATCTCTAAAACTCAGGACATACTGTCCTCTCTCTCCTTCTATCCCCTCCTTCCACCCACTCCCTGCTCTTCCTCTGACCTTTCTGCAGCCACCTCTCCTCCCTCCTTCTCTGCCTTTCCCCTGTTCTCCACAGACAAGGTTTCTAGACAAGTCCGATCTATGAAAGTCTTGTCAAAACAGGTTCACCCCTGTTCCTCAAAACTATCAAGGACCACATCGACTCCCTGGCTCTTGCCCTGGCTGATTTCTGCTGACTCCTTCGCCACTGGAGTCTTTTCCCATCCCCCCTGAATTACTCCCTTCTGCACCCTCTTCTTAAGAAACCCTCTACCAACCCCTCCTGCCCGGCCAACTATCACACAATCTCCATCACTTCCTTCCTGTGCAAGCACCTGGAGAAACTGGCCATCTCCCAGCTTAATATCGACACTGAATCTGTTGGTTGTCTTCATGACCATCAGTCTGGCTTCAGAGCTGCCACAAGCACGGAAACTGCTCTCCTGAACATCTGTGAAGACCTGCTCTCCAACCTTGACTCCAACACCCCTTGCGTCCTCATCCTGCTTGATCTCTCTTCTGCCTTTGACACTGTCAACCATACCATCCTGATCAACTGTCTCCGTGATAACCTGGGTATCACTGGTCAGGCTCTGGCATGGCTGACTTCTTTCCTCTCCAACTGACCCTCCCAGGTCCAACTAGGGTCCTTCCTCTCCGCTATCCTCTTCTCTACCTGTGGTGTACCCCAGGGTATAACCTCTCTCCCTGACTGTTTAACCAATACCTGGCACTCCTGGCCCACTGTATCGCTGCTCTCTGCCCGAACTTTCAGTGCTATGCGGACGACACCCAGCTCATCTTCAGCCTACCATCGGCCTCCTCCTCTACCTCCCTCATCTCTGACTGTCTCTCTGCTATCCAAGAGTTGTGTGCCGCCAATGACCTCTGCCTTAATGTCAGTAAGACTGAGATTCTCCTCATCGGCACACCTGCTCCCTCCTTTCCTGTAGCTCTCTGGCTGGCCTCGCTTGGCCGTCTTCCTGCTCCCACCTGCATGGCTAAAACCTCTTGGTCATCTTCGACTCTACACTCTCCATCTCTCCTCACATCTCTGACATCTTTAAGAAGTCACAACATCAGCTGCAACTCCTCAGAGGTATTCTTCCTTTCCTCTCCTTCCCCCAGAAGCTCATGGTCTCAGAGCTCTGGTTCTCTCTAGGCTGGACTATTGCAACAGCCTCTTTCTAAATCTGCCTGCTTCTACTCTCTGCCCTCTGCAGCTTATCCAGAACAGGACTGCAATACTTGTCCTTGGCCTCAAGCCCAGGGATCGTATCTCTCCAGGAGTGAAATCTCTGCACTGGCTGCCAGTGGCTGCGAGGATTAAGTTTGAAACCCTCTGCATCGTCCACAGGGCCTTTTGGAGCCTGGTGCCTCAATACCTTCAACTCTCTCCTCCTAAATACCTTCCTTCTCGAGCTCTTCGCTCTTCTGACTCAAACTCCCTCAGGGTCAGTCACTTCTCCAAGCAACGAGTTGGTGGTAGATCTCTTTCTTGGGCTGGGGCCTCCCTCTGGAACAGCCTCCCTGCCCCCTGAAACTTGAGGAGTATCATCTTCGGTTCTGAAAGCACCTCAAAACCTTTCTCTTTGCTTCTGCTTTTTCTCCTCCTCTCCCTTGCTGATTTCCTGGCTGACACTGAAATTGCACTGGTTACCTGGCCACCCTCTGATCTTGGGCCCAGGTCCCCTCCCCCACCAGCCACACTCCTGCACTGCCTTCCTGGCAACCCCCACACTTGGAGACTGTTTTCCGTATCCCTATAGTCCCACTAGCAGTACTTGACACCTGTTGTCTGCACTTACCCTGCACTTGCCACCGTCTGGCCATACTTTTACTTACAGTTTATTTATTTATTTTCTTATCCCTTGTACTGCACTGTCCTCTCCCCCTTCCCTCACGCACTTCTCCTGCCTCCCCTTCCCATGCACTTGCGTGATCTGAATGATACCTGGCCTAGTAGGATCGTTGTCTGTCTTCCCTCTGTTCCCCTCCCTTGCCTCGTCGTGCCTTGAAACACGTGTGTATAGGCGCATTATAAATGCCATATCATATCATATAATATCATGTGCACATAGAGATTGTGGTAGTGTTCAAGTTAAATAAGTTGACGTTGCAGCTTATATAAAATGGAACAACAGATACGTGTATAAGCAAATGTTGTATGTATTATTTGTACTTGCGTAAGTGTTATGACAATTAACATGCACTTCATGTTTGAATAGTGTTATTTACGTAATTTACATTATGCATGCACTTGACATTGTTTTTGTCACATGCATTTTAGGATTGGTGCAACATGATTACGGTATACATGTGCACAATGCTTGGATAGCAAATGATGCATAATTTAAATTTGGCATTCACATGATTCTAGTGGTTATATATCCCATGATGCATTGCTGGTGCCAAGGATTTTCAGTTTTGAAAATTGGTCATCATGGAAATCTCATTTGGGACTAGAAATGTTTTGGGAAACTGCCCTAAAATTATATGAGGGGTCGAAATAGAGTAATTCTGACCCCAGGCAGCATGTGGGTAGAGCAGAGTAGAAAAGGATGATTTGTGAAGGTTTGGGGCATGTTTATAGTTTAGTTTTATTATTTTGTTTTCAAGCATTCTGCTGGGATCGCTATTTGTTTAGAGTAGCAAAATAGCAAGAGTAAATACTTTCAAACTATAACATATTGAAATGTGTCAATCGCTGTGATTGCTAGTTAGGGGAAGAGGAATATTTTAAGTTAATTTAGGAAGCAATCAGTGTTTTTAAAATAAAAAAAAGTTTAATATTGCTTGATTACATGGAAAGAGTGTTCAACAAAATACAGAGGCATGCCAATGATTGTTTACTATATCTCTTCTTTTATTGGGCAAGCTTTTCATGTGACTAATTATTAATTCTACCTGAACACCTACATCCCTTATCCTTGTCCCGGTACACAATAGTAATCTTACCTTTACCCCATCCATCTTCCCAGTCACAGTCCCCAGCTAATCCTCCTCAATGTTCCTCATCACAGTCCCTCCCTACCACCATTTCATTCTTTCTTGCCACAGTACCCCAAAAGCACCAAGTCACTCTTCCTCTTCACAGTACCCCACTACTACCACGTCTCTTTCTCACCACAGTACCACACTACCACCTCATCACTGCTCCTCGTCATACTCCTCCACTACCACACGCTCATTCTTCCTTGTTACTGTCCCCCGACACCACCATGTCACTCTTCCTTGTCACACTACCCCACTAACACCAACCAATGTCTCCTTAACACAGCTCCCACTACCACCATATCACTCTTGTTTGACACAGTAACCCATTACAACCATGTTATTCTTCCTCCTCTGAGTGCCCCACTACCACCAACTCGCTCTTCTGTTATGTATTTTTAGTCTTAACCACATTTAGGGTATGAGATATCTGAGCATAATTCCACGCCATGTAGTCTTTAACATGGGCACCTAGTGTAATGCATTTGGATATTCAGGCACTAAGTAGGACAATTAAATGCAGATGGTAATGTTAGGTTTGGACTTCTGTGCTCTATTCCAGGCCTTTCCTTTGTTATGGTACTTGCAAGTACATCAAGTAAACCAAGTCTCTGACTGTATTCTAACAGTCTGGGAAGTGATCCAACTAGTCCTGTTTGTTATGATAAACAAACACTAAATGTTCTAGTAAATAAAAAAATAAGCTGTTCTGATGGGCTGGCTGACAAAGACAGAAGGCAGACGTAAGGCTGGGAGGACAATCTATAAAGAATCACTGGACCCATTATCCTCTAATGAGAAGGGAGGGGTCAACATCCCTCCTTTTTTCCTTGCTTAATTTTAAAGCAGCTAAATTGGCTTTAACTACTGTTTCAACTGAGCTGTATGGGGATTAATCCTGACTCATAACTATAAGCTTCCCACCAATTCACAATTTACTATTATTAGGTAACACTATGGGCCCTTCCAATTGACACTGCATCCTTTTTCCAAGTTTGTTGTTTTGCCAAAACAGACCACAATGATTCTGATAGGTGTTTTTTTTCCCAATTGGCTGGGATATTTTGGGAATTCTTGGATTGTGCAGACCTCTCCAGACATCCAGTCCTCTCCAGCCCTCATTTCCCAAGATTTTACTGATAGTGAGTATGAGAGGTGCTACCCATCATTGACATCACATTGAGAAAGATATTGTGGTATTGAAAAGGGCAGGTGCTTCTATGAAGATTGCACAGTGAGATCTGATGAGATTGCCTAGTGAGATCTGGTGAGGCATGCAGTTACTTCGAAGGTGAATATGATGTCTCTGTGAAGGTTGATTACTCTTGAGTAGACTTATAGGCATTAAAAAGGATTGCTGCATATTCACTAATAACCCTTTGCTTATTAAATGTGTTTGTTTGTAGTGAAAATAATGGATCAATGCTACTTTATTACTGAGTTCTCATAATTAAAAGATGTACATTATATATGTAAGAAGCATTGACTGAGTGTCCATTACTGAGAATGTTGTCAGAAGCATTAACACTGCACATCGTTATGTTTGGGGCATCTATTTGAAATGCTGTGCAGTGATATGATATAACTGGTGCATGTCTTTAATACACATACTAAGGGTTACTGGAAGGTTTCATCAGGGGACCCTTAATACAATATATGTGACCTTAGTAAGCTACTCCTGTGCAGATAACTGAGAGCAGCTGCCCACTGCAGGGGTTGATTGCCTGCTCTCTCTACTGCTACAGTCACAGGTATATGCTTATCCATGCCTCTATTCCTACCACAGCACCTCCTCAGTGGGTTCGGGGGGACTTGCACACTCCCCTGTGGTTGGAGAGAAGGCTCTGCATGGTAGGGGTGACAACAGCACATCACTTACTCGTCACAGTACACCACTACCACCAAACTCAGTCTTCTTTATCACCCTACAACACAACCACAATGTCACTCTTCCTCATCACAGTCCCCCACTACCACCATTTTACTCTTTCTCATTACAGTCCTCCAATACCAGCACATCACACTTCCTTGTCTCAGTTTCCCACTACTATCACATTAATGTTCCTTGTCACAGTCAGCCACTTCCACCAACTCACTATTTCTCTTCACAGCCCCCACTACCACCATGTTATGCTTCCTCATCACAGTACCACACTATCAAAACATCACTCTTCCTGGTCACAGCTCCCCACTACCACCATCTCATGCTTTCCTGTTACAGGCCCCCAATACCACCATGTCACTGCTGTCCTGCACTCACAATCCCAGAATGCACCTACCTTGCTCCCGATACACCAGAACACGCCCACCTACAGTTCTCAATCCTTTTCATTGTAGCAGCATGGGGAAGTACGGTCGGCTCCTCCACAGGCAGGCTTACACTCCCGGATCTACATCGTTTCGGGCGCCTATGCCCTCTCCCGCATTGATTGATTGATTGATTGTTTATTTGTATAGCGCCTATACACAATGTGTTTCAAAGTGCTTCAAGGAAGGAGGGAACATGGGAGAAAACAAATAATTACATTCTTACAAGTCCTTCAAACAATTCAGAACGTGAAATAACTATCGTACTAGGTCTGGCGACATTTCTGATAGTGCAAGTGCTGAAACATTTATAGAGGAGTGGGGGAGGGAAAGAACATGAGAATAAACAAGCAGTAACATTACTATGCCTGATGACAATTGATGTAGTGTAAGTGAAAAAATGGAGGAAGGGGAGGGGAGAAACAAAAAAGTGACTAATGACTATCATGTTTGGTCTGGTGTCGGTTCAGAATAGAGCATGATGGGAAAAAGGGAGAGGAACAAGTAGGGCAGGGGAAGGGGGCAGAGAGGCTGCTATCAAATGTCAAGGGACAAATGATAGGAGTAAGTGCCAAATGGCATGAGGGACAGAAAGAGGGAGGGAAAGAGGGGATAGGAGTACGAGAGGGGGATAAGACATGCAGCCATCAAGCATGTCTATGCAAGGATATGAGGTAGCAGAGTGCAGAGAGGGAGAGAAAGACCACACCAAAGGAGAAACAGGGGAGAGAGGGCAGGAGGGTCGTAAAGACAAATCACAGGGGAGGGCCATGGGATATGGAGGGGTAAGGAGAAGATAAGGGGAGAGAGGAGGAGAGGGGGCAAGGGGACAATTCCAGGTGGGGAGCGGGGATGAGGGGAGCAACATGGAGCATGGGGGGACAAAGGGGGACAACACGGAGCAAGGAGTGGGGAGGGGGACAAAGGGGAGCAACACATGGCATGAATGGGGAGGGGGGACAAAGGGGAGCAACACGGAGCAAGGAGGGGGGACAGAGGGGGAGCAATAACGGAGCATGGAGGGGGTGGGGGGACAAAAGAGGGAGCAACACGGAGCATTGACGTTGCGTTGCCATGGACCCATTGACCACTGCAGATCACATGATGTGGAAGTTGCGATCATGTGACATGTGTTCCATGGCAACCCTATAAACAGCCGCTGTTCGCGCGGCTCGGTGCTTCAAAGCTGTTGTCTTTGCAGCGGTTGGCGTCTAGTTTTTCGGATCTTGTCTTGACTTTGGAAATCTGACCGCGGTTTACCTTTACTGGATTGCCTTCTGCCTAACCCTTTGATTTGTTTTTTGCTCAGCTGATCCCTCTGGATTACCTCAACTTCGGCTCCTGCTCTACGGACTGTTTTGGATACTGCACTTTGATTGACTCCTGGTTTCTTGGCCCTGCTTCACGTATTTTGGACTCCTTGCTCTATCAAGCTGACTTCCACCTTGACAGGGGTTGTCTGCCATTATCCTTTACCTCAGGGGTGTCCAGTGAGTGTTCCCTCTTTGCCCTGAGATGCTGCCATGGACTCCTCTTGCTGCTGCTCACTACTCACTGAGGGTACAATATACACCATCCTGGGAAACTGAAGCCAGTCACCATCTTCCTTGGTTTCCCTCTATTGCCAACCCCCTCCATCACTCGGATAGGGGCCTGTCTTTGATGCTTTCACCCATTGTAGGTGTCTTGTTATTTAGACCCCGTTGTGTCATTGCCTAATTGCTTGTTCTCCTTGCAGTTGCTCGGGAGTTTCAGTGTTCCTGTTCCTGCCACCTGTGGCCCCAAGGACTGATCAGTGAGTTGTTGGTATCTCCCTGTTTGGTACTTAGGGACGGAGGTTGACTTAATCCACGCGACTCTCAAGTCTTGACAATTTCAGTATCCCTCTACCACCAAATCATTTTCCTTTTCACAGCCTCCAACTACTACCCCATCATGGTTCATCATGAAAGTACCCCACTACCACCACATCACTTTTCCAAATCACCTTCTCCCACTACCATCAACACACTACTATTCATCAGCGTCCCCCACTAAAACCAACCCGCTCTTTCTCTCCACGGTCCCCAACTACCGCCACATAATTCTTCCTTGTCACTGTACTCTATCACCACCATGTCACTGTTCCTCCACATAGTACCCTACTACCACCAACTCACTCTTCCTCATCAAAGTATACCACTACCACCAAACTCACTCTTCCTAGACACACTACCCTACTACTACCATGTCACTTGTCCCCACCACATTATCCCTCTATAACAATCTCACTGTTAATCTTCACAGTCCCCACTACCACCATCTCACTTTTCCTCATTACAGGGTCCCACTTCCACCATGTCACTCTTCCTCATCACAGTCCCGCACTACCACTACATCGCTCTTGCTCATCACAGTCACCCACTAGTACCACCTCACCTCATCACAGCTTCCCATTAATATAACCTCACTCTTCCTCAGCAAAGTCACCCACTGCTACTGGATTACTCTTTCTCATCATAGTACCCCACTACCATCAACTCACTCTTCCTTGTCAGAGTAATCCACAATGACCAACTCACTATTCTTCATCACAGTACCCCACTACAACCAACTCACGGTTCCTCATCACAATCCCAGACTACACCCACCTCACTCTTCCTCGTCACTGTCCCACACTACCACCACTTCACTCTTCCTCATCACAGTCCCCGAATACCACCACATCACTCTTCCTCATCACAGTACACCATTAGTAATCCCTTCTTATCTAGTGCACACTAAAAATGATAAATGACATGATAAGCCCATCTTGCGTAGAACAGATTTTGATATCAAATGATATTGCATTAGTTACGTTATCCTAAAAAAGCAAGAATTGCAGTTGGCGGCAGATATATCATACAAATCCATTGAAATTCAGTGAAAAAACTTTAGCTGAAGCTCCTTTATGGTGAAATTAAGGTGAAACAATCTGATGCAACGAAACTCTTGAAATTCTGTGAAAAAAACTTTAGTTGAAGTGACTTTAAGGTGCTGATTTAATGCCACAAAGTCGCAGAAATGTGGCAGTTATTCAATGCTACAACACCTTAACTATGAGGCCCCATAGCGCAGTCCCTAACTACACTTATGACATCACAAATAATATTACTGATGAAAGCAAACATGACAGTATTGTTCCATAGGTAGTAGTGGGTTTGGATCTGGGTAGTTTGTAGAAAGTGCAAGTAGGAAAGTTGAGGACTTTGTCTAGAGGGAGGAAATATTCGTGGGAAAGGCCAAGGGGGAGGCTAGTAGCGAGTAGGCTTAAACAGTAGTCAAGTCTTTTGAGCACGACAGTAGAGATTAGATTTTCTGAAGAGTGCTTAGTAAGAAAAGGACACACTTTTTGAATGTGGAAGGGGCTAACAGGAGCAGCAGACAGTGGTAGTGATGTATTGTTGCAGTCATGGGTAGCTATCCTGAGATTGCAAGCTTTGGGTGAGGGAAAAAGAAGTTCATTCAGGAAGGAGATTGGAGAAGGAATGATAGGTATTGCAAACTGGGAGAAAGATAACTTCCATTTTTTAAGAGTTCAGTATGAGGCCATTCAGTGACTAATTGCTGTTAGGCAGTTTGTTATCCATTCTGAGATCGCTGAGTTGAAGGATGCATTGGAGAAAAATATTTCAAGAAGGTGACAGTGAAGTATGAAATACTGTTTCCTAGGGCAGCGGTATACAGGATGAAGAGCATAGGTCCAAGGACTGATCCTTCGGGGACACTGACTGCGAGAGTAGTGGGGTCAGAGATTTGTGAGTTCCAAGAGATTTTAAAGGATTGACCTTTCAGTTAGAAGACAATGCTGACAAGAGCACATTTGCAATAAATCAAGGTCCTGTAGAGTGAAGAGTTGAGAGGAGTGGTCAACAGTGTCAACATCAGCAGAAATGTCCAAAAGGTCTATACAAGAGTGTTTTGAGTGGGATGCATTAGAGAGAAGGTTTGAGCCATACATGAGTGGAGTCCCAGTGGAGTGTTTACTACAGAAGCCAGATTAAAGTGGATATCCATGGCCATTAAACTCAAGATACTTAATGATGTAATGGAAGACAACCCACTCAAGGACATTTGAATAACGGAGAAAGAGGGAAACTCGACTGGAATGCTTTGGTCAGTAAAGGGTTTGTTTAATAGGGGTAACATAGTTGAAGATTTGAAGGAGGAAGCGAAGAATCCAAAGGAGAGAGGTTAAAGAGCTCAGAGAGATAATGGCAGTTGAATTAGGCTAAGCCTTTGACCAATTGGGTAGCAAAGGGATGATATGATAGCAAGATAATCTTGCACTGTGAAGGGTGGGTGGTAAGAGGTAAGGGAGAAGCATTTGAAAGTTGGGGATTGAGAGAGAGGAGTGCTGTGAGATTTAAAAAAATGTAAGAGATGTTAGATGAATAGTATTGAGCAACCTCATTAGCAGAAAGGGAGGAGGCAATGTATTTTGGCTTGGGAGGTCTGAACAAAGGATGGACATTATATAAAATGTTGCAGGAAGTGATTGCAAAATGAGGATATTAAGTTTGTGAAGTAGGAGGATTTGGCAGGGTCTAGTACAGAGGTTAGGGCATCTAAGTAATGTTTATTTAGTAAGTTACATATATTGCAGCAGCATTTTAGGTCATAGCGCATGTTTGTTTTGAGGGGCTTCATGTCAGATGTGATCCAATGCTGAGAAGGTCAATGGGAAACTGTGAATGTGGGAGCAGGATACTGTTGGTCAAATGGAGTCACACATGCATAATGAAAGTCAGAGAAAGCATGGTCAATGGGAGTGGCATAAATAGGAGAAAGAGGAACGAAAAAGGTCCTCACATCATCAAGGTAACAGGAATAGCCATTGAAATGAAGAGTAGAAAGTGGAGTGACTGAGATGTTAAAGTGAACAATGGAGTGATCCGAGGGAGAGGATTCAGTGGAGAAGTGGAGAAGTGAGAGAACGAGAGTGCTTTAGAGAGAAAGAGAAAGTCAAGAGAGTCCCCACCAGAATGGGGAGACTGGCCATGGAGTGAGTAGAGGCAGCAGCCATATACGAGGGAAATATATTGAAATTAGGTCACTGCAGAGGGCTTGGGGAGGTTCAAGTCTTTATTTGAACAGGAGAAACAGGGACAGATGGAGGGGGAGGGGCACCGACCCCTCCATCTCCCAAGAGTCAATTTCTACTCTTTTTATATTATGGATATTTTAATATGTTAAGTGAAAATGTGGTTGTTGATTGGATTAGGTGTGGCAAATATGTATTTCGTTATATGTATGTTTTTTTCATTACATGAACATTCTGACAAATCTAAATTTGAGTATCGAATGTTGAATGCTAGTGCTGCCCTCATTGCTGTTTGAATTGCAAAGTAAAGAAAAATAGTGTGCTTTTTCTTTGTTTTTATTTAACCTTTTTTGAAAAGACAGTGCAGTGTATTTGTATGTTTACATTCTCCCTTCACATACAATTAAGTGTTTGTAATGTAATGTATTATAATGTAATTGTCATTTGTATAGTTCCTTTCCCCACGCTGTAGGGTGAACTCCCTTGGTGGACAGAAGTCCATGTGTGGACAATTCATCAGAGAGTTATAGAACGCGTGTGTGTATTTTAGCCAATATGAAGCTACTTAACGGTGGCCAGGCACCAAAGTCAATGAAACATGTGGATGGGTGTAGTGAGGTAGTATGCAAGAAGACGTTATGTGCACAGCTTGCCCGAATATTTGTCGTGGGAGACAGCTGCATTCTAATGGCAGAGGTGTTGTGTAGTGTGTCTTAGAGTAGTGTGTTGTAGAATGGTGCTGAGAGGTAGTCTGGAGAGTATATGAGAGCAGGAGATACATAATAGCTAGACCAAATTTTATTGTGGGGTTGGCTGCATTCTGATGACAGATGTGTTGTGTAATGTGTTTTAGAGTAGTGCATGTAGTGGGGGATGCTGAAAGGCAGTCTGCAGAGTATGTGAGAGCGGGAGAGACATTATGTGAGCAGCTAGACCTAATGTTATTGTGGGCGATAGCTTCATTCTTGTGACAGGGGTGTTGTACAATGCGTTTTAGTGCTTGTAGTAGAAAGATGATGACAGGTAGTCCAGAGCGTATGTGAGAGCAGGAGAAACATTATGTGTGCAGCTAGATCGCATTTTATTGTGAGAGATAGTTGCATTGTACTGGCAGAGGTCATGTGCACTGTGTTTTAGGGTAGTGCACGTAGTGGACATTTAAGATGTTGTTTGTATTTCATTGGCTGTATATGTGGTTCTCAAACTACAAGAGTGGTATATCATTTTGATTCGAGAATTTCGTAGCCTAGTTGCTCAATCTACTCTTCCTCATTTCAGTATAATCTGAATAATTTGTATCTTTTAAAATTCTCAATTCGTTTTGGGTGGGAGATAGAAACACAGTTAGCTCTGAATAAATTATCTTATACGATTCTCTATTCCCAGAGCGTCTTCATATATCTCCTTTTTTGTTCATTCTCAATCTCAATACTCAAACAGATAAAATCTAAACAATAAATAAAACTCATGGACAAGTGACTGGAGATGAGTGACTAATGAAAAGAGGCAATATTTTGAAATGTATATGTAATTTACATCTGCTGAAAAAAGCATTTTTTGTCTCTACATCCAATAAAGTACTGGGAAGATTAAGCGGGCTGGATGTGTATGAGATCTAGATTTTTGATGAGTGGTTAAAGTGGAAATTAAATATATAGGAAGCAAGAGTTTCACATGTTATGAGTAGTGTTGTCTCATTTTTATAGATACTGTTCATGAATCTAGATCTCATATCAACACGTCCCTCTTCCAGGTGCCAGTACTTTCGTAGATCTCAATCTGAGTGTTATTTCAATAAAATAAAATAAACATATTTATAGGTAGCCCTTACAAGTACTTTTTTGTTTATAATGTGTGAGGTATATTTTTTCAGAAGTGAAGTAGGCATGAGATAGGGCTTCATTACACGGAATGCGGTAAACCATGGTAGAATAAGCACCATGGTTGCCGCCGGTACCATACCGGTACCACCATGGAGAAAAGGGGAATTACCACCCCATTCCAAGGTTGGCGGGGCAGTAATTCCCCCTTTCTCCATGTCCCTTCCCCATTCCCATTTTTGCCCCATAGGGCTCAATGGGAATGGGGAAGGAGCTAATTATGGTACCGCAAATTGCGGTACCGTAATTAGCACCAAGGTCCCTTTGCGGGTCCCAACTTTAACGGCTGGTCTACACCAGCCGTTAAGGTCGTGTCCCCAAAGGGACCTCGTAGTAAGGTGGTAAGGGTTTACCGGTACCGGTAAACCCTTGCCACCTACTGTGTAATGAGGCCCATAATCTTCGGTAGGTCACAGAACCCTAATATCACCATACCAATCTTCTGTGCTTTAGTACCACACTATCACCAAATCAGTCTTCCTTATCAAAGTCCCCTACTGACCACATCTCGTTATTCCTCATCACAGCACCCAACTACCCTACCTTATTCTTCCATGTCATAGTTCGGTCTTCATCAACGTCTCCCACTAACCCTACCTTGTTCTTCCTCATCACAGTACAACATTCTAATCCCATTTTATCTTGTGAAAAAAAGATTAAATACTTGATAAACCTGAGGTTGCAGCTCAAGACAGATTAAATGGTATCATGTAGGTTATCAGAAAAAAGATGAAATTTAGTGTAGCGACATTTAAGGTTAATTAGTTCAGTGCAACAATATCCTTGAAATACAGTGAACAAAATTTGAGTTGAAGTGGCATTAAGGTGAAATAATCTGATGCAATGAAACCCTTGAAAGTCAGTGAAACAACATTAGTTGAAGTGCCCTTTAGGTGCTGATTTAATGCATCAAAGCCCCTGAAATTCAGCAGGTGCTGGAAGCTACACCACCTTAACTATGATGGCCACATTGCGTGGCCCCTAAGCACAATGATGGCATCACAAATGACATCACTCATGATAGCACATATGACATCACTTATGGCATCATGAGAGGCATTACTGGTACAGCAAATCATTTATGGAAGAAAAAGTGATGCAACATTTAAAACATGTGTTTCTGCATATAAGTGTAGATAGAGCTTGTTTGGTGTTTGCATTTAAAAATACTGTATATGTACAGCCGTGGTATTCTTACACATCAGAGTTACTCTGTACTGATTGAGCATTCACCATGATGAGATACTCTAGTGCCTTTATCACTCTGTTCTAAAGACAGTCCTCTAATCAAAGAAGACATTTGAGTAATTTAATTATGACTTTACACCTGTCTGCCAAAGAATACAACATACATAAAAAGGGGCAGTTTCTGAAGTAAACGTGCAAACATTTGGCCGACAATTTACTGTCATTATAACAAATCAAATGGTAGGCCTTGATTAAATAAAATCATTAGGGCCTACAAGAGTCATCAATGTTAAAAAAACACTCCATGGTGGGAGGACATATAGCAATCAGGGCAGTGTTCTTTCCATACGGGTAGGCTTTGATATTGTTTTTCTAGTATTTTTGTATCACATATGGCGTGTTTAATTAGAGGTTAGATATCTAAAGGTATAGATTTTTTTTATAGAACCTTGATTAGATATTTATTTATTTTGGACTGATACACTTTTTATGTTTGGGTTGCTAATGCGTTACAATCACATCCCTCTTATATTAAAAATAAAATAGCCGCCCCTGGGCCCAGGATACCACAAAAAGTGAAGGAGTTATATCTGTTGATTCTGCCTATTTAACCTTTATGATTGGGATCACAATTGTTTTGTAGAAGTGTGGGAGCTGAGTATGCGGTTCAGCCACGATTCATTACTCCTCTACTCCTTTTGTAACACTCTGTAACAGAAGGAATTAATGCAATTGCCAATGAATGATTTAACATCTTTTTGGGCAAATGAAAGCCCTGAAGTAAACAAACTGTTTTAAACTCTTAAAATCTACGTCCCCAGATATTGAATTACTGATGAGGCAGATTCTCACAATTCGTATACAACTAATGCACAAATGTAGAATTGGAAATGACCCCTCTACCCAATAAACAATTCCTTTCTCACGATCTTCCATCGGAAAATCGTGGATTGCCCGAACAAAGTCACAGTCTGCAAAGACATTGTTATGTCTTTTCCAATGTATGTTTATCCTGGATCTTCGTCCTGTTACTTTCGGTAAATGCAGCTTTTGTGTAGATTACACAATTAACAGAGAGGCATTTGTGCATATAAAAGTGTGATCTAGCTAGGACACATCTTTGCCCATTAATAGATTTGTGGTAGCGGATCAGCGAATGCAAGGAAGGACTCCCAACCGGGGCCCCCCACAAAGAGTTGCGAGATAAATGCAATTCCATTTTGAGTGACGCTGTGATTGTTATTAGACAATCTCCCACGGTTTTGTCAAGGCCAGCAATAGATGCTGAATAGAACTTTAACTGAGCAGTCATAAAATGAATTGCCAAAGGCTTTAAGTCAGCACAGTCGGTGTAGGAAATAGTCTAAAAACACATAAATCCTTAAAAGACAGCATTCACATATCACAGAGACCTTTTGAGATCAAAACATATATTTTGTGCAGCAATAGGCAAAGGCATTACAAGTCACAGAAAACAATTTAGGGCTCAGCGGGAATTACTCTCACCTCCTGACCTAGCTCGGCTTCGTCTTTGATAATGAGATCAGAGAAATTAGATGCGATAAAACAGCATCACTTCTTGGCCTTATAATCACACTACTCTGATTCTCCTTCCTCGATTGGTCTTCAACTTGCATGCCTTCTTCGTCCTTGCAAAATTGCTAAAATGGCCATTTTTGATTTAATTTAGATATGATTTTTCAACGTCAACCTTCGTTAACACTACTTCCATGGAAAGTAAGATGTAATGTGTCCTGGTTTCCCTACACATGTTTGATGTTACTTAGATGGCAATTGATTAGCAGTGATAAATAATTATTATGTTCAAATGTTTTTTTTTTATTTGCATACATACTGCAATTCCAAGATGCATATTAAAAGCATTTTTTAATGACACTGGGCATCATTCCAAGTTCGGCGGTCTGGTAAAAAAGTGCTGTTATTTGTGGATACCGGCACTATACCAGACTACCTGACTACGGGTTTGCCGGTGGGCACCTGGGATACCTCCAGCTAAAAGATAAGCCAGACACCCTATCGGTAAAAAATGCCCTCATTGCGGGCATCAGCCTTGTTGGTGCTGACAATGACGGCAAATCCCCTCATGGAGTACTATGGGACTCCATGAATGGGGATTAACTCCGTCCCTCCAGCACACGTAATTCAGCGGCAATGCTGCCGGGCCAAGTGCCGGAAACAGCAACAGCCTTTGCCGGTATCCTGGTGGGTTTACCGTCAGGAGACCATAAAGGTTGGAATGAGGCCCATTGTGCCTCATTACGAATTTGGTGGTAATTTGGCAGTAATTTTGCTGAATTACTGCCAATTTCAATTACCGTTACCACCAATTGGTCCCGTGGGATTGCCTCAGGATTATAAGTGGTGGCGACTCCAAATGGGGATTTTTTGCAGATTTTCCACCAGTGGAATTACTGCATGGTAAATCTGCCAATGTTTCGAGGTAAAGTGGAGTATTTACCTCCAGCAATTAGCTGGAGGTAAATCAGCCACTTTACCCCTGGAAATCTGCAGATTACTGCACAGTAATTACGCTGGCAGCACATTCACCAAAATTATAATTTGGCAGTGTAGGAAAAGTGGCTGTAAAAGGATTACTGCCACTTTTCTCCTGCGCCGCCACATTTGTAATTAGGCCCATTGTTTTGTTTGCATTGTGTTTGTTGTTTACAGTCGTGTTTTAATGTTATATTCAACAAGACATTTTTGCTTTTTTTTCTGGTCATAACATTCCCCAACTCACAACTCGATCTAGAAGGATTGCGTTCTGAAACACTTGTGTATGAGTGCAATATAAATAAAATATCATATCCATGTGATAGGTGGTGAACTACAGTGCTCTACCAGTGTATGTATGATGTGCCAGATCTCGATCCATAGTCTAGGCATATAGTGAGATTGCAAGACAGTATACTTATACATTTCAGGCAAGGTCGAATGGTCAAAAGGTGAGTTAT
This sequence comes from Ambystoma mexicanum, assembly GCF_040938575.1. Classification (NCBI taxonomy): domain Eukaryota; kingdom Metazoa; phylum Chordata; class Amphibia; order Caudata; family Ambystomatidae; genus Ambystoma; species Ambystoma mexicanum. The sequence goes on along the minus strand of NC_090930.1, from coordinate 1,242,268,643 downwards.
TACATAATAATGAGTACATAAACACTTCAGAATTGAGTAGTGAAATGTGTGCAAATAATAAATATATAAAAAACTGGTAAACCATTTTAAAATGTTACCATACCATAGTTAGGTAAACCTGCAGCGATCTACGACATAGTTGCCCTCATTACAAATCAGGCGGTGGACCATGGTGCTATTAGCACCATGGTCCATGCCGGATTCCGCCATGGTGGATGGCGGAATTACCGCCCCATTCCAAGGTGAGTGGGGCGGTAATTCCCCATTCACCATTTGCCCATCCCCATTCCTATTTTTGCCCCATAGGGGATAATGGGGATGGGGAAGGCGCTAATTACGGCACCGTAAATTATGGTGCCGTAATTAGCACCAACTTCGCTTAGCGCCTTGGACTTGGCAAAAGGCAGGCGTTAAAGTGTGAATCAGGCGTTAAGGGTTTAACGGCGCCGACGCTCTTTACGGCGCCGTTAACCCCTTAACGCCTGACTTGTAATGAGGGCCAGTGTGTGTCTGATTAAAGCAATCAAGTTAGATAGTTAAGGAGAACCACACCCACAGTGCTCTGTAAATGGGGAGTTCCCGACCAAGCAAATTAAGATAATCTCCGTTTAGTGTCCTCCACTCAGGGCAGCTGTGATTGAACAGCCACGGCACAACTCTTTGCACTTAATGGGCCTCATTATGAGTTTGATGATCATTTGGTGGTAAATCTGCCGAGTTACTGCCAAACTCCTTTACTGTTACCACCACTTGGTACTGTAGATTTACCACAGGATAACAAGTGTTAATCCCCATTTTTGGGGTCCAAAGGACTCCAAGGCGATTTTGGTGGAATTACTGCACATGTTAATTCTGTGTTGGTAATTCTGATGATATGTGGCCTTAACGTGGAGGATTTCCCTCCAGGTTCATGCTGGGTGAAAATCCGAAAAATTAAAGGCCAAACTTATAGTCCAGCGGTGCAGTAAAAATAGCGGTAACTACATTAGCGCCTAAAAAGTGGCAGTGACTGAATGACCACTTGTTTTTTTCCCGCACCACTGAACTTGTAATGAGGCTGAATGTATGACATTAGAAAAGAAATGTACAACACGTTTTTATATTGATGAAATGCATGTTTGCGCTGTGCTACTAGACTAGAGGGCTCTGTCAATGTATGGGTAAACATGGATATTATCTACAGACAAAGGAATTTATTTCTTGGTTATTAATTAAAAAAAAGTTTAGAAAATAGCCCTTAAACTATACTAGGAAGCGCTAATTAACTGGCAATATTATGACAAAAAGACAACAAAGAAATGCAGAATTCAGGCTTTATTTCAAAGCCAGAGATTTCTCTTTTCCTAGTTAAGCCTGTCAATTTTCCTGTTCTCCAACAGTCGCTGTACTCTTGAAGTGTTCACAAAGGACCAACATTTAATTTTGTGGGATCTTCTAGTTAATAAACAGGTGGCCGAACGTGTTGCCACTTTGCTGGGAAAACCACCTGCTACCAAAGAGATTTATACCGCCAGTCCGTTCTTCACAGTCGTTTCACATTGCGCTTCAGCAGATGAGCAGTTTCAGAAAACAGCTGTAAAGTTATGATAATAAACATGTGGATCCGTTTTTCTCTGTGGTTTCAGAACATGCCTTTGTACCATTTCCAAATGTCACAGAGTAGTGGTCTTTTCGGAGTGCCGATCACATTCATTTGGCTGGTGGCCCTTTCAATTGCAGTGCCCAGTGATATAATTCAAAAGGTGGGTTGTTCGTCATAGAAAGGCTCAATAAGTGACTTCACGACCTTAAAGTGAGGCCTTGCTCTGAATTAACAACCTGGTTCAGACCTTCAATTTGTTCATATCAAAGTGGTAGCAACAGGTTCTTGCAAAGCATTAAGGTTGCTCTCAGGCACTGTCTATGGACCGGGTAGTGACTCCTACAATTTCAGGTTAGCAGATTGCTGTGCACAGACCACCAGTTTGCCTCGAGATAACAACATGCAACCCTTGGGTGCACGGGTAATCTTGATAGCTCTGTGTGCAATACGTGGCATTGTGACAGGTTGCAGATGCTGCTAGTTTGCATCGCTCTAGTGTCCATACATTCTCGGTTCAGAGTCAATTCAGGGATGCACACACAATACAATTCTTAATCCTAATGAGAAAACCAAGCCAAGCGTGATAAACAGCCATTTTCTGTTGACTGGAGGCATCCATTTGACAAATGCCATGACCCAGCAAATGGCAGGTGTCTCAGGACAGAGATACTGCAGAATCTATGCCTCGGCTGTTTGTATTGAGGCTAGGGAAGTGAAGATTGAACATGGCCTCTCTCTGTGCTGTTTAAAAAGACTACCGTGCACACACAATGGTAAAGCTAAGCATTGTAAAAGGTTTGAATTCTGGCAGTTCTTTCTCGTGATTCGTCCTGGCTTCTTCTACTAATCAGTTGGTCGCCAAGTTCCTTGTGTACTTATTTAAAAGGTATTGATGCCGATCCTCTGAATACATAGGAATACTTGGCCATGAACACCAGCTCTTCCCCAAATAGCAGGACTGAATCCATGCACATTTTGGGAGGGCACACAATAACTAATGTGGTTTCCATAATGAAACCTGCCAAGGCTTCTTCCCTAACTGAATGGTAGTTGCTGCTTGGTGCTTGCATCACTGGAGGTTTCCACATGACCTCTTTCAGCCGCTGGTTTGGTTTCTTACACACCTAGGTCCAAGTGAGTTTCCAATGAAGATTGTTGCAAGGGAATGCTATCAGTGATGCTATCATAGTTCCAATAGTACTGCATGATGCCTAAATAAATTCACCTGTGTTTTTTGATAGTGGATTACTATCATTCAAAATCCACCCAGATCTGGCACTGGCAAGACTGAATCTTGTTGCCAGTAGCCTTATGAGCAAAGTGTTGGTACAGTAATAATGAGATTTTCTCTCTGAGAAAAAAGCCTGCAACATTCACTTAAGGTGGCTTGAATGCTCCTCCCAAGTAGAGTTGAAGATAACTAGTTTGCGTAAACAGGTGATGCATACACCTTACAGCCCTATGAAGAGTTGCTTCAAACATATGTTAAAAGTGATCAGTAAGTTTGTGACAAAAGGACTAGCTCCCTGCGATAGTATGAGGATGAGTGGTAGCTAAAACCGCCTTTTCAGCCCTCACACTATTACAAGCCAACAGTGATCCGAAATATTAAATGGGAAACAGACACAGAAAAGTGATATACTTATTTTGTTGTTGTGGTACCATGGGCAGAGGGCAGACTATACTCTTAAGTGGGGTGTGAATGTGATAACAATAGCAACCCAAATAGTGATAGTACAACAGTACAAAATAAAGGAATGTCCAATCAAGGTTCTTTAATATATATATATAATTTAATTAAACAGACCCATATGCAATAATAACTTTCTATATGACATGTGGAAAGAACACATACTATGCAGTATGTATACAATGCAAGCACACTGGGTAATGTAAGAGGGGTGAAATGCAATCATTCACGGTGTTATGGAAAAGGATATGACTTTGTTGCAAAAAGGTGCAAATAGGTTTCTCAGCAATATCTAGAGTCCTTAAAGTGGTCAAGGAGGTTGGGGACTCTCAACACTATGGGCCTCTTCCGAGTAGGGTGGTAAGGGTTAACGGTCACCGGTAACGAGAGCGGTGCCGTTAAACCCTTACTGCCCTACTACGAGTTCCCTTTGCGGGTCCTTCCTCAACACCTGCTTTTAGCAGGCGTTAAGGACGGGACCCGCAAAGGGACTCCGGGGTCAATAACAGTAACGTAATTTACGGTACCGTTATTGCCGCCTTCCCCCTTCCCATTGAGCCCTATGGGGGCTCAAATGGGAATGGGGAATGGCCCTGGTGAATGGGGAATTACAGGTCCCTCCGACCTCGGAATGGGCTGGTAATTACTCCAGTCACCAGGCCGGAGTTTGGACGAGTTCGGAGGCAGCCATGCTGCAAATAGCCGCGTGGTTACCTCCAAACTCGGGATGGGGCCCTATCTTTTTCAGTTCTTGGCTTTTCAACAGCATCAAATCAGGCTTTGGGTGGCTGTCTTTGCCAGTTGAAACAGGTTCAGATGCAGAGAGTTATACTGGTCCAAGTATCTAGCTGGCATCAAGAATGCTCGAAGTGGTAGCTCCATGAGGTTTGATTTGCAGTGTCCGAACAATGCATTTCAGACTGATCACCATGGTTTTTTAAAAGGTAGAGCCAGTTCATGACATTTGTAATCACTGAGTCGAGAGACACAATGATTCCAATAGTTTCAGTCAAGGTCTGGTGATGGTTTAAAGCTGCAATCCTGATGGTCTAATGTGATGTTTGTAAAGGTGGTGGTTTGAAGTAGTCTGCAGCTGCGAGCTGGCTGTTTCAGTGGAAAAGGTGACATGTTCTGCTTGCTACAATGAAGTGATAAGGTAGTTTGATGAATGCAACAGAAGCAGTGGTTCAAAGACGAGCCAAAAGCAGCACTGTGGGTCCTACACTGTGAACTCTGGTTTGAAGATAGTTTAACCATGTATAATAATGCTTTGCAGCTTCTTCTAATCCAGGGGCTCAGGGACAAGAAGGCTCAGGAAGCCCAGAGTAAACCAAGAAGGAGGAACCTTTTCTATATTCCATTCTGCTGTCTGTCTGTCTACTCCTGCCCTCTTTCTAAGCATGCAACCTCAAAGGCCTTGGGTATGCAAGACCCTGGTGTGAGGCTGGCCCTTTTGTTGTGGGCGTGTCAGTTTGAATCTTGGTTTCCAGAGGTCCCCTGCTGGGAATTTAATAGGCTGGAGAGGTGTTCCACAGCCTGCCGAGGGATCAAAGGACATGCTGTATTCCTGCTGATTGATTTGTTGGCTGAGCAGAAGCAGGGAGTCTGACGATAATCCATGTAGCCTCTCCATGGTTGGTATGGGCTCACAGGCTCACAGTGTTGACTTTTGTGTACACATCTGATGTGGTTTAATACTTAAGTGAACTATTAGCCACCATACCAAAATCCAGGAATGGCCTCTTATTCAAACTGACCCTACCACCAATAAATAAATGATCAGAATTATTATGATTTTGGATCAAAGGTGTAGGTTTAATTGCAGTTACTGTGTACAGTGATGTTGTTTGCACAAAATGTGAAAGGCAACCATGCCCTATGAACCAACGTTGTGCTAATGAAGGAGCTGCAGATCAGGCGACAGAGGCAGCAGGGCACATGTGTCTCTATACCTGTGGCATGGATACTACAGAAATGGGGTCTGTTCAGGGGACCACCATTTCTGAGATGGCAATTTTATCATTATTTAATTATGTAATAAACATTTTAAAAATCTAGGGCTTCTTCACCCCTACCATATGGCAGTTCCCCCACAGGATTACTGAGTTCAAATGGCATTACCCATATCTGCTATTAACCTTCTGTGGTACAGAATGCTGTTTTTCCGGTGTCACATTTAATTATGGAATGCTGCTATTAACCCTACGTCAAGTCAAAAAAGGGAATTAACTAAACTACCTGTACCACTTCCAGGATCTTATCAGCCCAGTGTAAAGTTTATCAAACTCACTAATGAACAGGATTGAGCACCTTGCAAGCCATGCATTTCATAATGTCGACTGTCCTATTCCAGAATAAAAACAACGTGGATGCACCATGGACTCTGGGACGGTTTAATAACTGCTTGGTAGTATATATTGGTGACTTCCACCTTGATGTAATCGCTGACCTTATTTGACTGTCTGATGCGTTTTACATTTCACAGGCACGCTGTCAATATTAAAGTTGGAAAATAAGGTGAGACCTGGCGTCAGGCAGAAAGGACATGATATTCCATATAAATTATTTTGTGTCCATTGCTCAACAAATCGAAGGAGGCTAACAATGACAAACATATCAGTTACAGCCACATACACACCTACTCTGTCCATCAGAGATAGGGAGTGAATGGGAGTCTGCATCTTTTCCTATCCTTTCTGTACTACTATGGTTAGAAACTGCTGTTTCTATAAGATCTGGGGCCTCATTACGACCCTGGCGCTAATGGGTTAACGGCGCCGTAAAAGGCTGCGGTGCCGTTAACCCATTAGTGCCCGATTACGAGGTCCCTTTGTGGTCTACACCAGCCGTTAAAGTATGGACCCGCAAAGGGACCTTGGTGCTAAGTACGGTACCGTAATTTGCGGTACCGTACTTAGCGCCTTCCCCATTCCCATAGAGCCCTAGGGGCGAAAATGGGAATGGGGAAAGGCCATGGTTCAATGGGGAATTACCGCCCCGCCAACCTTGCAATGGGGTGGTAATTCCCCATTGAACCATGGCGGACCCGTTACAACACCGGCACCAACCATGGTGCTAATAGCACCATGGTTTAGCGCTGGTGTTGTAATGAGGGCCCTGATCTCTTAAACTCTGTCTTGTGACGACTGCCTTTTCTTTTCCATCAAGCTTTGCAGCCATCTAGCATTTTTCCCAGCAAGTTCTGCAGGTAGTCTGTGATCGTCCAATGCTATCTTGCCTCTCAGGTAACAGAGAGAGTTTGCCCCAGACCTGTGTCTGTTGAATCTCTAGTTACCACCACTTCTATTGAAGAGCCTCCATTTCAGATAATTGTGCACATTCAACGACGGTAAACGCTGTCAAAGACGGATTCTAAATAAGAATAATGTGATTCTTTCTTGTGTAACCCCTTATAAAAGCCAAAGTCAAAATAGATAAAAGACAAATCGAAGACCAAATGTAATATTTTGAAACCAAATTGCCGATTTACAAGGAAATATGATGCAAAATGGTATAATAAAATTAATAATATAATAACATGCAAATGCAATCGAAATCAAAATATGAATTGTATATAAATGGTTCCAGACACATTCTCACATTCCCCAATTAAAACTGGAAGATGAGATCAAATAGTACTGTGTATCTTCCTGACTTGGGCATGGTCTTCTTTGCAATCACACACAGTTAACGCAAATGTGCACATTTTAACACCTATCACCTATGACCTCAGTTTGAAGTGCACCCCGATAGCTATGAGTACTTCCAGGCTTATCAGACCCATGTTCTGTCTAACAGCATTATAAATTGAGGTGGCCAGTTTCATATATTCACATCTGAAATCCTTGAGCGCCCCGGGTCCCGACGGTCTGAGCAACATCGACCTGAAGCAACATCCGGAAGCCTGGGCCAAATTTTTAAGCATCATATTCCGGCATTGCAAATCAGCCAGAACCATTCCTTTGTCTTGGACACACTCAATAATTGTTCCGCTATTTAAACGCGGTAACAGGGAAGACCCACAGAATTACAAGCCAATTGCCTTGCTTGATATTATCGGCAAAATATTCGCAACGCTCCTGCTGAAAAAATTCCAAACCTGGGCAAAGACGTCTGCAGCACATGACCCCTATTAGATGGGTTTCCTTAAAAACGGCGGAACCACGGCAAACATCTTGATGCTAAATTTAATCAAAGCCAAGGTAAAGCAGGGCTCTCCACCAGTGTTCTTGGCCTTTATATATCTTACACAGGCCTTTGATAGAGTAGATCAGAGTCTTCTTTGGTCTAAACTGCAAAGATGGAAATGCCCGAACGAAATACTACACCCAATAAAAGCCATACACACAGCAAACAAATTGCGTGTCAGACTGGACAAACAAGGAACGTTATCAGAAGAGATTCCAGCCGAGAGAGGGGTAAAGCAGGGATGTCCCCTTGCTCTGGCACTTTTCATAAGTTTCCTTGGCGACTTCAAGGACTCGGAAGTCACTGTTCGAGCCTTTCCGTCGAAAATAGGTAATACCAACATATCTCGCCTTCTTTATGCAGATGACCTAATTCTTTTAGATCAAACTGAAATAGGTCTACAGCGCCATTTGACCAATCTGACAAATGACATAAAAACAAACAATCTCGAAATCAACAAATCTAAAACGAAAATCCTGATTCTGGCAAAAAACGACCCCATCAAGTCCCGCAACAGAGGATGGTTCCTGGAAAATATTAAGATCGAAACTGTCGATTGCTACAAATACTTGGGAATAATGATTGACAGCTCAGCTCGGGAATCATGTATGCAAACTATTCTTTGGGGCAAGGCTAGGAACTTAGCAGCCTAGATGAGATCAATTGACAAGAAGTATGGTAAATTCTCACTGGAGCCTGTAATCCAATTTTACAGAGGCAAAGTTGTCCCGGCGCTGGTTTACGGAATGGGCGCAAACCTGTCAATTCCAACTTCAATCTGGTCAAAAATTGAACGCTTACTATGGTGATCTGTTTTGGGCTTACCAAACTCAGCGGCCATTGCGAACATCAGGCGTGACTTAGGCCTTCAGTCTTTACTGGGAGTGGTGGAACAAAATGCTATGCAAACCTACAGAAAAATCATCCTACCAGATACGCTTCCAACATTCAAATTGATAGCTGCAGAACTCTCTACTGGCCGTTTACATAGCCTAACAAAATGGTTGCTAATACAGACAACCAAATTGAAGAAAATAGCCTGTACTGAAGCGGAACTGATCAGAAACCCTGAAAAAATAAAACGAAAAATGGCGCACATGGACTGGATCGACACAGTGGATAAGGCACAGTCAAACAAACTAACTGCACATCTCCCTCCATCTTTCAACAAACTTAAATCTCCTCTGCCATATTGTCAACAATTCCCGGACAAAAAATTAATGAGGAGCTTTCTGAGAGCCCGTCTGAACCTAATGCCCACAAAGGAAATCCTTTGCATCAGACTCCAGGTGACCTCCAAAGAATGTAGATTATGCAAAGCAACAGACGATCCAGAAAATTTGAAACATCTATTGTTGCACTACAAGGCACTTAGCTACGAAAGAAGCGCATATCTTTCGCCTCTTGGGATGTCAGTTTCAGTTCTAGCTGAAAATGTGTGGTGGAACACACTGATGTCAGGCGAAAAGTCAAAATGGACTATCGCAACAACAAAACTTCTAACAATCAGTTTTGTCAAAATGAAAGAACATGCAACATGAAACAAAGAAGGGTGTAGCAACTGGACTCAACACTCTTACTCAGTCATCTTTATGATCATGCGCAGAAATTTTGTTTTTGCGTGTTTGATTCATCTTTTAGAAATCTTCAGAATTCACAGGAAGTAAATTGACTATGTAAAAATCACAAGTTGATTACGTACAATAAAAAAATAAAAAAAAGATATTCACATTTTAAAAATGTACATTTCTTACATGTACGCTAGTATACGTATGAATCTCACATCAAAGTCAGCACAATGTATTTAATTCATTTTTACTTTTTGTAGCTGTATTCCACTGGCTTTATGACAGACGGTAAAAATGTTGTAAACATAATACTCCTATATAAGGGCGAAATCGTGGTGAAGTGAATCATGTAAATGGACTGTTCCTGGAGAGCTCGCTTATCCTCATTTATCAGGAGGTGATTGCTATTTTTGCACTTTAGATTTTACTATTACTCCTCCATCTGGAGGATGCACTCTTTGCACCTTTTGCACACTGCACTTTACATATTTATCATGTACTCTTGAAAGGTGTATTATGTTTACAACCTTTTTATTGCATCTTCTAAAGCCAGCGGAATGTGCATTCAAAAACTAAACATTTATTAAATAAATGTGTTTGAACCTTACCTTCATTCGGCCCTCATGTTGTTTTCATAAATGCCTGTGCACCACACTGTCCTATGACACACACTCCTACAGCACACAAACTTATGATACACATACTTACAACACATGCTCTTAAATCGCATGCTCTTACACACGTTTACACAGCCATGACACACACTCTTACAAAATACACAATTATGACACATACTCTTATGACAAATGATCTCACTACCCACACTTTTATGACACATCATCTTAAGGCACACACATATGCCACCCAGCTGCCTAGCTATTGAAGGACTAGAAGACATGTGCTAAATCAATGGACATCTTGTACTGGAATTGTACATACACATGTATGAAATGTAAATATCTGACATGTACACTACTATAAATATTTTTTTTAAAACTCACATGAAATGTAGGACTAACTTTGATGTTAATGTTCAGAAATATACGAGATGCAAATTGCAAACATGTACAGTATGTAAACCTTATGCCCCTATGCCCTATGCGATATGGCACATAGGCTGATGGGCCCTCATTACAGGGTTGCCATTAACAAGAATAAACAGGACTAAATCAGTGAGAAGTTGTAAAAGATCAAAAAATAGGCAGCCCCATGCCTTGACGTGGGTAAATCCAGAAGGTTGGTGGTATGTGTATGTGATGACATTTAGAGGAGCTACAAGCAGAGGTACAAGAAGAGGTGGAACCAAGTGGAATTCAGAGTACTAGAGAGACTGTAGACGCATCCTAAACATTGGCTTGTAGTAATATCTTATGAGGCTAGTGAGAACTTGGTTTCAGGGAGCAGAACCAAGACACTGGGAAAGGAACGATGGAGACATTTGCAGTGAAGCTTCTCGACATACAAAGCTTACTAGACCTCTAATGGATGCTCAATGGCTTGGCCAACCATTACTCTGTTCCAACATCTAGCCTTGCTTAACCCTATCATGAGGGTACACACCAGCCCAGGGATGCAAAGAGGTTTCTCTCTGGAACCAAGAGCATATGTCAAAGGTCTACCTACCAAACATGCATTGAAGAAGTGAGGGGGCAGCTAAAACTATGGTATTGTCAGCTTGAGTGATTGCAAACCAACCATTGGCCCAGAGAAGGAAACTATTTTTAAAATTAACAACCAAGATTACAGCATTTGAGGAATCCTTTCATTTTTGACATTTTAAATTGCATTTGTTCAGTTTGCCCCAAACCTGTGACTACCCACAATTCCCTTTATTTAAATATAGTCCCTCCTGTCTGCCTGTGTTAATCCTACTCTGGTTTGTGAAATATGCTGCCAGAAGTTATAATCACCAGCCAAGAAAGTAACATCAAATCCACAACTAAACCCCCTTTATCCTGGATCAGTGGATTTTCCCCTCTTGATCCAAATGTGAACTCAAAGTTCTATCAGGTAAAAGCAACCTCATCCTGTTAAATGAGACATTTAGCAGTTCCCATATCCTTGGCTTATGTTCATCAATCTACCCAGTCCTTCTACTGACGGGCGAAAGATGGTCCAGCTCTTATAACACTTCCATTTCTGAGTAGGTAGACCCACAACCATTCCAGAATCTAACAACTCTAAAATGATTGTCCCCACCTGCTGAATGAAAAGTAAGATTAGAAGACCAAGTAAGCTTTGGTTGCAGCAGGGCCGCACTTGAAAGTCTGTATGGTCTGACAATCCGGATGCTCATATCTGTGCATTGACACTAAAGAGTGACCCGCTCATCACTGATTGGACCATTGACCAAAAAAGGGTCAAAATCTGAAGCCCAAGGATACTTCTAGTTTTTACTGTTGTTAATCTGATACCATAGTCAGGGAAGAATTCATCCTACATTTTAGAAAATCGGAACCAACCTATAGTGCACAACTTTGGTCCTTCCCAGACTTTCCCAGGGACCCCACAACTGAATTAGAGATGTTCCCACTCGCAAAAAGACTGTAACCAGCACAGATGGATTGGGTAGAACAACCAAATCGATGAGCATAGGTAAACCCAGACAGAGGTGTTATGCCTCAAGATTCCATCCTTGATAAACTGGCTAAGGGCTAGTTTGTCATATTCAAACAAGTTAAGGAAGCCGTGGCCTGATCCACCCAAACACCCCTCACACACGTTGTATGTCTAGTGAGATTCACACCCAGACATTATCCCAAACCCTTCTTCCGAAGATTTGAATATATTGTGGAAAGTGACAAATGGGAATGTGGATGTTCAACACAATTCTTTTGTCTAGTTATCTACAGGCAGAGTTTCAGGTCCTCAATCTGGATGTATGAACTTCATTTAAAAACGCCCATTGAAACTGAAACAGTGGGATATGAGAACAATCACAGTACCATCACCACCACCGACAAGAGGGTCAGATGTGCCTACATGAAATGTATCAACAAATGGGTTATTGGATTCAACATCTTTTAAATAACGTGTTATGGAAAATATTGTTAGAAAAGAAGAGAAAACAACTACTCTTGCGAAAATTCCTACATTTCCACAATTCTAATTTGGAAGAGAAAACAACTACTCTTGCAAAAATTCCTACATTTCAAAAATGCTAATTTGTAAGGAAAAGGTTCAACAACTCGTATCTGGAGCATGGGGATGTTTTGAAAAACACCAGAAGCCCAAACAGTGACCAATCTACACTGTACTCCCTTTGTTTCACATGCCTAAACCATCCAAGGTTAAGAAAACCAACACCCTCACCCAGAAGCAAGAATGATTAAAGCATTGCACATTTCACAGACTGGCTCACATTGTGAGGAACCATCCAAATACCACCATCTCTCAACCAATGGATGCAAGCTATTGTCTACCATTTGATCCATAGTCTGAAGAAAACACTTCATGACTAGACCCCGAGAAACACTCAAAGACACAACTCAGCAAGATGAGTTGCTCCAAGGAAGTGGATAAGGAAGATATTATATGATGATCAACATGGAAGGAAAGTCAGTGAGGATTCTTCTCAAATAAGAGAGCAGAAAACTGAAATTTGAGTTGGCTTTGTCTCCTCAGAACATTTTATTCCATAGTATTTGATACCTGTGTCCTGTAGATAAGAACAAGGAGAGTTACCTGAAGGTTGCTTTAACTTCCAATTTGTCCATTATCATCACAAAGTCGAAGTGGTTGTCAAAAAAGGCTTCTCATACAAGGAAATAATTGGTACTGTCCTACCTGAGTTCAAAGTGTGGCTGCAACAAAATTAAGAATATTGACTGGAGTGCTAAAGGAATTCATGCCTTTTCAGAGAAAGGAAGATCTTGACCAATGGGTAGAATGTTGGGCTTTGGAATTCATTAGTGAGAGGGCATGTAACACAGTCTTTAGGGATCCCCAGGCTTTATTTAATTCCAGAACAATTCCCTAGATGTGGCGGTTCAAAGAAGGGGGGAGACGTGTGTGACAAAGTCACGTAACGTTACAATGTCTCTCCTTAAAATAAATTCTAAAAATATATAAAAGACAAAAAATATTCTTTTAGGACACACCTTTCACAGTTACAAAATAGAACTAAAAAGAAATCAAACCACCTTTTGCAGTCTGCTTAGTCAGCATGAAAGTCTGCGGACACAGGTGTGTGATTCGGATATGAAAATCAATTAATTTGTTTTTGTTAAAAAATGGTGGCTCTTAAAAGAAGCTTTTTTTCTCTTTCTGTCTTTCTATATTTTTAAGGAATTCATTAGTTTTATATACTGAGCTAACAAATGTTCTACTGAATTTAATAGTTTTTTCTCACTTTCACCAAAAGTGCTTAAATTTGTTTCTCCATTTTTCCTTTTTGTTTACTTCACCTTCTAAATAATACTTTGATCCATATTGTATGTGTTCACAGAAACTGTTTAATTGCATTTTGAACATTTTCAAGAAAAATCAGATTGCCAACATCCGTCAATCCGTCTCTTCAAAAATTGTTCACAATATCAAATTTAATATTTTCATTATGAAAAGATATCACAGCAACATTCTGCAAAAATGCACATACAGCTTTGTTTACATTGCACCTTGCTTTCTCAATTTGTGGATAAAATAAATTAGAAAGCTTCCACATTTGTCTTTGAGCTAGCCGAGAAAAAAACGTCTTGGAATGTGGGAACGGTTTCATTTACTTTGCAAATGCATCCTTCATGGCAAACTGTAAGGACATTCCGGTGACATAGCCCAAACCTTTGCATCCACAGTGAAAAACAATGATGTCTGATTGCTTGAAAGTAACCATATTCTCACAAAACCGGAGCAATTCTGCCCAATTTATTGCCGAACTCCATACCATGAAACTTCAATTCTTCAAATCCAAGATTCTCAGACAATCCACACTGCTCAGAATACACCTTTAGCCAATGGATCCAAGAATCGCCCATGATCCAGACACTCTGCCTCCTCCAAACCATAGCCATCTTCACTGCACACAACAAGGATAACTCTTGCTATCCAGTCTTCCTGCACGCCACACCCACAAAACCTGATTGATTGATTCCCTGATGTCCGCAGAGATCATGACTGTCTCTGCAGTCCCCTTTCCATGCCTAGTAGCCTTAAAAGACCTAGATGGCGCGTGCGTAGTCTGCAGTGTTCGTCGACACTGTTGCACAGGGCTGCCCTTCTACCTGTTTTACTTTTATGTTTGTAACACCCCCCTCGTTGGATGCTGTCAAACAGCCAGACATTCATCCACCAATCACATCCAAAAACTCTACATGTAACCCTGTCATCTCAGTTCAACACTTCAGATGTACTCTTCAACTTTCAAAGTACATATCTCATGTTGCTTGCAGCCATCTGCATCAGAAACCACTGTGAAACACTCCAATATTTCTATTTGTAGATTCAACAACATCTGTATCTAACAAGACATAGTACATTTCTGCTTATATTTTGTGAGTATTTCAACTCATTTACAAGTGTATATGTACAGGGTTCCTGCTACTTACCCTTTAATAAGCTTCTCAATGTTCTTTTCTTTTTTAACCACTCTGTCAAATTCCATGTATTGCAGCATTCTGCACCTGGTCACATCAAGTGGCAGTTACGCACATGTACTGCCAACATATACAACTTCCACACACCAAGTCTCACTTACACATGTTCTACAAATCTTTCACATCATCTTTTCCTTTCTTTTACAAAATACTTACATACAGTGCTGCTGTAAATGCACATATACATTTTTTTTACTTTCAACAAAATTTTCCTAAAAAGAAACACTTTAAATGCACATTTTTCATTCGTCATTCCATATACATGTCCAACTTTCCATCCTTTCCCATTACATCCCTTATAATGCCACCATTCTCCACCTGCTCTCATATATGATACTGCCAAAGGGCCCGATCCATGAAAATTATTGCACAGTGCAAAGTGACTTTGCACTGCTGTCAAAAACCCTGATTCATGGAAATGTGCAAAGTGTATTTTTGCAATGCAAAGCCATTTTATACTGCAAACATGACTTTACACTGACTGTGCACTGCAAAAATACACTTTGCACAGCTCCATGAATCAGGGTTTGTGTTAGCAGTTCCAAAAAGTCCATTAATCATGCCTAAAGTATCTATATACAACACTTGTATTCCAGACATTCTGTGCTCACTTACCCTACTAAAAACTAAATATTCTGCATACTCACTATCAAACTCTAAGAAACACACCCCTTCCTCTACCGCACCATGAACTGCACACAATACACAACAGCTAACTTGAAACCAAACAGAAGTACACACAAAGCAGCCACGCACACACTCATACGTCAACACCACATGACGCCTACCAACCGAAAACGCACCAATGCTTAGTGACCGGTTTCTCCGAACTGAAGCTGCAACCAGCACATCAAAGCTCTCTTGTTCTTTACCCTCTCAATGCCACTAAACCCCACTACCCCAACCCTCCTTCCATTGCAGATCTGCCAGGGCAACAAAAGACCACGCAAGTGGCAGCAGTGTTTGGTACAAGACCAGATAAGATAACATTGGAAAAGTCGAGAATCATTTTGTTGTGGTTAGTTATTCCATAAACAGAAAACAATTAACAGATCTGGGCCCACATTATCAAAGATTTGCACTTGTGCAAAAAGGCAGAGCAAATTCATTTAGCAACAGTTTTGCTGCTCTTTTAATAGAGAATGGTGCAAACATGTTTAGCCCCAATAGGTATTATCTAAAATGTTTTCATCCAGGGAAAATAAGAGGAGGCTTTTTTAATGATGATGTGTGCCGCATAACATAAAAAGAAATGTAGTAGACATCTTTTGTTGTATGTTATGCAGCATACGTTTTTAGATAATATGGATTGTGACAAAATCTGTCTGCTCCATTTTGTATTATCAAAGCATTTGCTCACATTTTAGCACCAGTCCAAATCGTTGGTAATCTGGCTCCTGGAGTCAGATTATGAAAACTTTGCCTATGTGCAAAACAAAAGAGCAAATACATTTAACATCAATGTTGCTGCTTAGATAATATGGAATGGCACAATCAGGTTTAACTCCAATCTGTATTTTCTAAAACAAAATTCACTCAGTCAAAAGTGATTCAGCCTTTTTTATTTAGTATGTTTGTGTGTAAAATTAAAGGAAATCTAGTAAACACACAAGCCTGTACACGTTATCCAGCAAACAACGCATGAGCAAGTGTCTGATTAAGTTTTGCCTCAGTGCAAATCATGTTAGATAATGCAGATTCCAGTTTAAAGCATTTTTGCTCTTTTCCATATCCTCTAATCGTTTGCTCAGGTGTTAGCACTGGTGCAACGTTAGTATTCTGTGGTGTCAATGTACTTGTTTTGGTTCAAATGTTATGCAATTGAGCTATAGCTAATTTTGGAGCAAACCCTATTTGCTCTTATTTCTATCACACAGAAGTGTTCGGTTGCACAAACATTAATGATAGTGCATGCTCTCTTTGATCCACTCCATTTTACACATAGAGCAAAACGCCTGCTAAGTGCATTTCCTCCATTGTTGGTGTCCATTTTACTCAAATTGACAAAAACTATTTCTCTCCTCAAGCTGCTTGGGGAACACATACATACTTAGTAATACCCCCTCGGCGCAATCACACAATGTACTAGCAGTGATTCAAGTACACCCTATGCATTTTTTTAAATATCTGTCTATAACATCTGCAAGCGATTTAAAATCTGCACTAGCGGCAATGATAACATGACTCAAACTATCACAGTAGGTGCATGGATTTGCAATAAGTGCATGCACTGTTAGCACATTACCAAAAAGTGTACACTTTCTCCCAAAATGCTGCTCTGCTTTTGTTGCATGTGCACAAGACAAATGAGACCCGATTCTGATCAGGCCATTGCACACACAGCATGTGGGAGGTTGGGGGGTGCTGAAAGAGCATACAGTTTGAACTTAGAGGCCACCATGATAGCAGGTGTTATGTTTTAACATAAACTCCAAGCAGTGTTGGGATACTGCCCAACACTAGTAGTGTTACTGCAACTCGGTCCTGTGCAATTTGCGCCAGATCCCGAGTTGCGGTGGGGAGGTTAAATTCCCATTCCCATTGGATCCAGTGGACGCAAATGGGGTTTCTTGGCGCTATTAGCGGCAGTGCAATTAGTGATATGCTAACAGCACTGAAAACAGGCAGAAAATGGTGATTTTTACCTCCAGCAAAAGCGGATGGTAAAACTCCTATTTTCCACCCAACTCGAGATTGGGCAAAGCAGTGAATGCAGTGGTAATAGCATTGCTGCCACATTTTACTGCTCCGCCAAACTTGTGATGACACCCTAATCACTAGATTGTATAGTTTACTGTGAAATTGTCTATCAAAGTTCACTTCTTTTGAATTTCTAGAAGCAGGCGCTGGATCCATCGAGGCCTCTAGATCAGGAGGAGGGCGAGATTGAAATCACTTGCTGCACTGCCTGTGCTGTGTCTGCTTTGCCCTCTCTCCCTCCCGCACGTGCCCTGTGGAGTCTCACGATGCTGGAGTATTTTTCTACATTCTCCTAATGGTGTAGTTGTTTCAGAACAATGAGGCATTAATTTGGCATAATATTCTGCAAGCCCCAAAAAGGATCTTAGTTCTTCCTTGCTGGAGGATGCAGGGGCTTTCACTATTGCTTGTAGAAAGTTATTCTTGGGACTACTTCCTTAGGTTTCTTGTACCCCAAGTATTGCACTTTGCTCACTTTGATTACGCACTTTTTTTGGACCTTAGTCTGACCCCTGCTTCTTGCAGTTTGCTGAGGACTTTTCTCAACACAATGCCATGTGTTTTCATATCTTGTGGGTACATAAGGACATCATCCTGAAAGTAGGCCACATTGCCGATTTTTCGTTGTAGATAGTCCATCATTCTCTGGAATGTTGATGCAGCTGAGGGCAAACCAAAAGGCATCTTGGTGTACTGAAATGTGCTTAAAGCAGTGATGAAACCTGTCATTTGTCTTGTGCTCTTTGTGTACGCTGATTTGATGGTATGCATCCCTCATGTGTAAATTGGGAGAACTACTTAGCCTCCTTCATCATCAGGATTAACTTGTTGATGCTGGGAAGGAGGTAGTTACCTATTATCACTTCCAAATTCAGACTGCCAAAGACGATGCATATCCAAAGGTCATTTGATTCTTTTTTTTTATGAGGACCACTGGGCTCAGCCATTCAGACAATTCGACCATCTCTATTATGCCCTTCTTGACCATTTTTTCTAGTTCCAGCTGCAACACGCTACTTGCCATCACACGCACAGGACTCACTTTATGCTTCACTGGAATGGCAATCAGCCTCAATCAGATCTTGTGCACAAAGATTTTCCCTAGTTTTTCAGAGACTAGACTCTGGAACTCACTTCTCGATACCAATACTCCTCCTGATTTAACTAATAGTTCTTAGTCTTCTGTGCTGGGATTGAACTTGATGTCCAGCATAGTTTGGTTATCCCACACCAACACTGCTGTATCTTCCTCCAAGATGTAAACTATCATCTCCGTCTTCCTGCCTTTAAACTCAACCGTACCATTGATGTAGCCCAACAGGTGAACTGATGCACCTCCAAACACTCTGGGCCTGTGCTTTGTTCTCTTGACTTGTACCTTGTGCTGACCTACCATGTTTTTATAGGTGCAGAAAGGCATTATCGGAAATTCCGGCCCTAAGGCAGCCAAGTGGATGGAAATGAAACCAGGGGTCATTTCCATCCACTTTAATCATGCAGTGGGGCTTCTCTCTCCTTGCCGTTGAGCTATTATCCATGATGTTGGTCAGTCAGTCCTCTTCTGATGATTCATTATCCCCTTTGTCACCAACCGCCTCAATCAATGTGACCTTCATCCCACACCACTTGCAGGCCATTGCAATGTGGTCAAACCTTCTGCAGTTTGAGCATTCTTTACTCCTGGCCAGACAGTCTTTGTTGGTCGACAGATGATGGGTGCTGAAACACCTATGGCACTTAAACTGTTGTCTCTTCCTGCCTTTCTCTTCTCTGCCGTCGCTCGGAAACCTCTCCATGTTGTGACATGTGATCATGCTCTTAATATTTTCATGAAAGTCATACAGTGCATCCATTTCCTGAATCCTGGTGGCATAGTTATCTACTGACTTGGTGTTCTCCTCTTTCCTGCAGTAAAATGTTATCCTGTGTAGAACTATATTTTCTTTATTGGAGAACCGCTTTACTATTTTCCTGATGACCTCCTTGTAAACATCTTCGTTGTCATCTTCAACATTTTCAGCCTTCAACCCGTGAAGATCCTTTGCCCTTCAACACCCATGGCATTGAGCAACATGGCCTTCTTCCTCGCAGGGGCATATTCTGCACAACCCAATTCATCCAAGTATGTGACAAATAAAGGCTCCCACTGAGGCCACAGTATAGCAGCCCTGTCTGGAGAATGCAAAAATGCTTGGGGTGGTGTTGCGCATTGTATTGTGACTGCCGTAGGTCCTTCTCACACTCCTCATCGCCAATGATGTTGTTTCTTAACATAAACCAGAGGCACTGTTGCATGTAACAGATTTAATCACTAGACAGTATATTCAACTATGTACATGGAACAGTTACTTCACTGTGTCAATTGTCTATCAAAGTTTACTTCTTTTGAATTCCTTGGAGAACGCGCTCAATCCATCTAGGCTCTGGTTCAGGAGGAGCGCTGACTGCAACTGCTTGCTGCACTGCCCACGCTCTGTCAGCCTCACGTTCTCTCACTCTCTCGCGCGTGCCCTGTGGAGTCTCGCGATGCTTCCGCCCTTGCTGCATTTTAGGAGACTCCGACTTCAAGGCAGGTTTTTGATTCTACATTTACAAACTTCAGACATCAGTGGGTGGATGGGGAGCAGTGGGGCAATCCAGCATTATTTTGTCAGGGTGCCTATTACAAGGAATGTGCAAAAACAAAACAACTGCAAGTATTCGGGTGGCAACAAGCTTCCAAAGTGAGAAATATCGCAGATCATTTAATTGGAAACAAGACCACCAGAGAACATTGGAACATTACAGTGTTATTGACTCAAAAGTCTTCTGTCTGTGTCATAGGTAAGAACTTATTGGATATAAAGCATAGCAAGACAGCCCAGCATAGTATGTTCTTTCCCCCAAATACACCAGGCTAGTTCATATAGTAAATACACCACGTTATATTATGTATGAGAAGTATGTATATTTTACTGTGAAATTGTCTATCAAAGTTCACTTCTTTTGAATTTCTAGAAGCAGGCGCTGGATCCATCGAGGCCTCTAGATCAGGAGGAGGGCGAGATGGAAATCACTTGCTGCACTTCCCGTGCTGTGTCTGCTTCGCCCTCTCTCCCTCCCGCAAGTGCCCTGTGGAGTCTCACGATGCTGGAGTACTATTCTACATTCTCTTAATGGTGTAGTTGTTTCAGAACAATGAGGCATTAATTTGGCATAATATTCTGCAAGCTCCAAAAAGGATCTTAGTTCTTCCTTGCTGGAGGGTGTAGGGGCTTTCACTATTGCTTGTAGAAAGTTATTCTTGGGACTACTTCCTTAGGTTTCTTGTACCCCAAGTATTGCACTTTGCTCACTCTGATTACGCACTTTTTTTGGACCTTAGTCTGACCCCTGCTTCTTGCAGTTTGCTGAGGACTTTTCTCAACACAACGCCATGTGTTTTCATATCTTGTGCGTACATAAGGACATCATCCTGAAAGTAGGCCACATTGCCGATTTTTCGTTGTAGATAGTCCATCATTCTCTCAAATGTTGATGCAGCTGAGGGCAAACCAAAAGGCATCTTGGTGTACTGAAATGTGCTTATAGGACTGATGAAACCTGTCATTCGTCTTGTGCTCTTTGTGTACGCTGATTTGATGGTATGCATCCCTCATGCGTAATTTGGAAGAACTACTTAGCCTCCTTCATCATCAGGATTAACTTGTTGATGCTGGGAAGGAGGTAGTTACCTATTTTCACTTCCAAAGTCAGACTGCTGAAGTCGATACATATCCAAAGGTCATTTGAATCTTTTTTTTTTTTATAAGGACCACTGGGCTCAGCCATTCAGAAAATTCGACCATCTCTATTATGCCCTTCTTGACCATTTTTTCTAGTTCCAGCTGCAACACGCCACTTGCCATCACAAGCACAGGACTCACTTTATGCTTCACTGGAATGGCAATCAGCCTCGATCAGATCTTGTGCACAAAGGTTTTCCCTAGTTTTTCAGAGACTAGACTCTGGAACTCACTTCTCAATACCAATACTCCTCCTGATTTAACTAATAGTTCTTAGTCCTCTGTGCTGGGATTGAACTTGATGTCCAGCATAGTTTGGTTATCCCACACCAACACTGCTGGATCTTCCTCCAAGATGTAAACTGTCAACCCCGTCTTCCTGCCTTTAAACTCAACCGTACCATTGATGTAGCCCAACAGGTGAACTGATGCACCTCCAAACACTGTGGGCCTGTGCTTTGTTCTCTTGACTTGTACCTTGTTCTGACCTACCATGTCTTTATAGGTGCAGAAAAGCAATATCGGAAATTCCAGCCCTAAGGCAGCCAAGTGGATGGAAATGAAACCAGGGGTCATTTCCATCCACTTCGATCATGCAGTGGGGCTTCTCTCTCCTTGCCGTTGAGCCATTATCCATGATGTTGGTCAGTCAGTCCTCTTCGGATGATTCATTATCCCCTTTGTCACCAACCGCATCAATCAATGTGACCTTCATCCCACACCACTTGCACGCAATCACAATGTTGTCAAACCTTCTGCAGTTTGAGCATTCTTTACTCCTGGCCAGACAGTCTTTGTTGTTCGACAGATGATGGGTGCTGAAACACCTATGGCACTTAAACTGTTTTCTCTTCCTGCCTCTCTCTTCTCTGCCCTCGCTCGGAAACCTCTCCATGTTGTGACATGTGATCATGCTCTTAATATTTTCATGAAAGTCATACAGTGCATCCATTTCCTGCATCCTTGTGGCATAGTCATCCACTGACTTGGTGTTCTCCTCTTTCCTGCAGTAAAATGTTATCCTGTGTAGAACTATATTTTCTTTATTGGAGAACCGCTTTACTATTCTCCTGATGGCCTCCTTGTAAACATCTTCGTTGTCATCTTCAACATTTTGAGCCTTCAACCCATGAATATCCTTTGCCCTTCAACACCCATAACATTGAGCAACATGGCCTTCTTCCTCGCCGGGGCATATTCTGCACAACCCAATTCATCCAAGTATGTGACAAATAAAGGCTCCCACTGAGGCCACAGTATAGCAGCCCTGTCTGGAGAATGCAAAAATGCTTGGGGTGGTGTTGCGCATTTTATTGTGACTGCCGTAGGTCCTTCTCACACTCCTCATCGCCAATGATGTGGTTTCTTAACATGAACCAGAGGCAGTGTTGCATGTAACAGATTTAATCACTAGACAGTATATTCAACTATGTACATGGAACAGTTACTTCACTGTGTCAATTGTCTATCAAAGTTTGCTTCTTTTGAATTCCTTGGAGAACGCGCTCAATCCATCTAGGCCTCTGGTTCAGGAAGAGCACTGACTGCAACTGCTTGCTGCACTGCTCGCGCTGTGTCAGCCTCGCGTTCTCTCACTCTCTTGTGCGTGCCCTGTGGAGTCTCGCGATGCTTCCGCCCTTGCTGCATCTTGGGAGACTCAGTCTTCACGGCAGGTTTTTAATTCTACATTTACAAACCCCAGACATCAGTGGGTAGATGGGGAGCAGTGGGGTGATCCAGCATTATTTTGTCAGGGTGCCTATTATAAGAAATGTGCAAAAAGAAGACAACTGCAAGTATTCGGACTGCAACAAGCTTCCAAAGTGAGCAATATCGCAGATCATTTAATTGGAAACAAATGTCTATATATTTTATT
The DNA here is from genome assembly GCF_040938575.1 of Ambystoma mexicanum. Taxonomy (NCBI): domain Eukaryota; kingdom Metazoa; phylum Chordata; class Amphibia; order Caudata; family Ambystomatidae; genus Ambystoma; species Ambystoma mexicanum. Next base: position 1,242,245,684 of record NC_090930.1, on the reverse strand, counting down.
CACAAGACCAGAGAACATTGGAACATTAGAGTGTTATTGACTCAAAAGTCTTCTGTCTGTGTCATAGGTAAGAATTTAATGGATATAAAGCATAGCAAGACAGCCCAGCATAATATGTTCTTTCCCCCAAATAGACCAGGCTAGTTCATATAGTAAATACACCACATTATATTATGTATGAGAAGTATGTGGGTTCTGCGTAAAACCACCTTGCTTCCGGGGGTAATCAATACAGGTTCTGAACATTAATGTGACAAAACAACAGGCCCACTGTCATTATGCACCACTGTGTCCCGTTTCTCAGGAATTTGAAAGTGCAAAAAAATGATTTTGCACTGTAATCACTTTTTCAGAGAGGTTTACTAGTGATCATAATGGTAATATTAGCCAAACGATCTTTAAAAGTTATCAATTAAAACCCTAGTGCCCCTGGTCAATCAATGTGATTCCTATGGTGAGATTAGATACACATAAAAAAGGAACTGTACATACACAATAAGGACAAGAACTGGCATACAAATAGTATGTAGAATTACTAATGGAAATTGGCATTTCTAGCTCAATATTCTGATGAAATTGGTTGTCCGGGAGAATACATAAGGTATGTGACCCAAATATGAGAGAGAGGCACCTGCAAGAAATATTTTATGTGGTTCCCAATCTGTGAGTTGACTGAAGAAGTATTTCAAGAAGGGCTAATGTTACATGTGCAGTCGCCCCTTAAAAATAAAGGTTCCACCACACATGAAAGTGTTACTTACTAGTAGGTGCATCTCCAGGAAAGTGTAATTTGGGAGGAGGTTCAAAGGCAAATGAAGATCTGCTTCACTCTCAGCATATTTATTCCATTGTTGTGAATTGGCTGCACCTATGGGATGCACATAATCAAATGCACACCTGAGAGACAGCACTCAACACAAGGTGCAGACAGTGCCACAAACTAAACCATTGAACGAGCAACAATAGCTCTTGAGCACCTTTCACCTTAAGGCATGGTTTTACCAATGCAAAGTGAAAACAGCAAAAATGTGCCTGTCGCACTGGAAAACTATGACAGCAGTATACAAACTCAAAGTATTGGAGGGATACAGAGTAACACATATTGCTGTATTCCTACTAAAAATGGAACATGGCATGTGCTCAACAAATCTCCATTTTGAGGTGAAGTTTCCCGGCTGCTGCAACTGAAAAATAAACCCAAAATATGATGTATTCCTTAAAGAATTACAGTGTCTGTGGTAGCAACACAGTAGTTAGAGTTGTGTTGCTCACCCCAGAGCAAGAACAGTTTTATAACTTTGGTGCCATTTGATGAATTGTCACAACGTTTTTAAAAAAAAGTATACAACCATCTCAGAATAGTTTTTCAGAGTTTTGTTGGAATTCGTCTCAGGGCAAAAGTTATGAAATACAGATAGACATGAATGGTAAAACATTTTGTTTACACCTACAGCCTAAACCACTAGACAGATTTGCACCAAACATACGTGAGGATCAGGAGCCTGGTCGTGAAAGTGTGCTTTTGCAAATTTGGCATGAATCCGTCTTCACAATTTATTTTAAAATGGAAAAAAAGCAGGTTCACAAAAAAAAAAAAAGTATGATATCTCTGTCCGGTCTGTGAACCCACTTCCTGATTTGGAGTCTGCCTATACCTCTGGAACAATCAAAGGGTACGTAAATGTCTTGAATATCATACATGGCAGTTGATTGGTCAATTAAAATGTGAGATGTGTCCAGGGACATCATTTAGAGGTCACCAGGTGTGGCACTTGTGACCCCCAAGGTCTCCCTTGCCACCCCTAAAAAGAAAATGGAAAAAATGTTTTTATTTTTTATTTTACAAATTGAAGATCCTGAGCTGTGGCCAATGCCATGTGGCTTTTTGTTTCTAGAGCAACTGGCTTTCTTGTTCAGGTTTCTTAAAAAAAAAACAGGGGGTTGCACAAGTGTAACACTTTGAGCAATGACCCTAAATAAGAAAGATTAGGAATAACAAATAATTTCTCTTTTTGGAAGTCTATGCAATAATTGCTATACTCATTAAAGGTTTATTTCAGGTACACTTCAGGGGGTGAGTCACTAAATTAGTCTGTTCTTAAACACCTCAAATTCACAATGCAGACAAAATACTCCCAAAAGCATTTAGAGTAGAATAAGCATCCATTTCGGACTATGTATTTTGCTTTTCTCAAGTTGCAGTTATAGCATGTTTTTTTCTGCTGATGCAGATGATGATTCATTCTTGCATGAAATGTTTATCACGTTACAGCAATATTGTAACCATATTTTTCATAGTGAACTTAGGAACGATACTATGTGATGCCACTTCCTGTTTTGTCAAGTGGTAAAAGGTTGCTTCCTGTGATGTCACTTTGGGGTGGTGTCAAATGACATCACTTCATGTGATGTCATCAGAGGTTAAGCGTAATGTGATGTCACTTCCGCTACCCCTAGCATTTTGGTGAAACAACATCCCTGGGTGTGTCTAAACTTTTGAAACGGTCACCATGTTGGATTTGTGAACTAGTACGTTTGAGCGCAGACAGCGCGGTGGAATATTACTCCAAGAAAGACATTTGCGGTTATTTTTAGGATGAAAGAGTGTTTGGGAAGGATGGGCAGAAAACATGGCTAAATGAAAGTTTTGTCCTGGCTGAAAACGGTCATAGGGTTGTGGATGAACGTGCAGCCTTTTTTACGGTCCACGACTGAGACACGAATATTTGTCCGCAGACTTCTTTTAGGGTTGGGGGTGTGTGTTACAACAGTGATTATCTTTGAATTTATGGTTATCTAAAGAAACTAGTGGGTGTGACTAATATTTATTAGTGTTTGCAATAAAAATACATATTTTTGTGACTATTTAAATCTAAGTGTGTACAGTGGTTGTGACATTGTTGAAGTATTTTGTTGTGGCCATGGCTAGTGTCGCCAAGAATCTGGACACTCGTCATGGCCACAGTAACATGCCCACAGTAATTATTGCTTAATGTCATGCCATGTAGAATCTGGACACTGTATAAAGAAATGCCACAAAAACACCTACCCACCTACACACGTACTAGGTGTGTTTAGTTTCAATAAGTGCTATCATTCATGTCAATCAATGGATAAAGACAGGAAAAATAGAGATAAACATATTTTAATTTGTCTATTTACTTAATTATTACAAATTGAATGCGCCCTACAAAAAGCATATTTGGCTTTGAGCAGGATATATGTAGTCTGAAATAAAATGAATCCGGGGCAACATTTAAATAGTTTCACCCCATACCTGAATTTTTGATCAGTATAGGCGCAGAGTTATCTAGCACCACTGCAGGATTTAGTCCATCGTTGACACGCGTCTCCATTAAGTCACGTGGAGATTGAGGTTTGATGACATCCTCCACCTTTTGACATTTCGGAGTGCTTGCAACAGAACCATCCGTCTCCTGAAGAAGGTTGCTTATATTTGCCGGCTTTAATTAGGGGCCTATTGTGACGACCGAAACATATGTTGAGTTACAGCAAATAAGCAATATGCTATTTGTTTTTGTATTAACACTTACTGTAATCACCAAGAGGTGTTGAAATGTATGTTAATATATTGGTTCTAGGTGGTCTTAGTACCACAAGTGTGGAATATTGACATGTATAGTGAGATTGTGAATGAATGATGGAATGAATGATGGTGTTTAAATGTGGATGTCGAGAACATTAAATATTTGTGTAAATTGCTTATAAATAAATATATAAATTTTGACAAGACTTGGTATTGTTTAAATGTGTACAGATGTTCTGATCTCATTTCGCCCAGGTTCTTTTTTGTTGTTTCATTATATTTAGCCTGTAGAACCTGTGGCAGTAAGGCAATCCCTATTTCGAAACTCTGTATCCATTGATTGACATGAATGATAGCACTTATTGCAACTAAACACACCTAGTACGTGTGTAGGTGGGTAGATGTTTTTTGTAGCATTTTCTTTATACATATGTCTACATTTGGTCCTCTGCCACACAGCCCCCTAAAAAAGAGGACTTCACAGCTCTAATTGCTTTGTTTTACAAATCTGGACACTGGCCATGCCACAGTAATATGCCCACAGTAATTATGAAATGGTTCTAAATATTGTGAAATTAATAATATGGTTATTGGGTTAACACATGGTAACACGTCTGAGAACGATGGTCTGGAGGGTTGCCCAGAGCAATGCCAGAGGTTTTGATTAATTAAAACCCTTCCAGCCATCACCTCTTTTGTTTTGCTTTAGTCACCGTGAGTGGGACGGTTATGCCCAGATGTGGGTGGCATGCCTGCTGGGTCTAGAGACCCAAGCTTCTCCTCACTAATGAGGCCCAACAAGGCTGTAACATGTATGGGGATGCTTGTGGTCTCGTGCAGAAGGGATTTGACCTAGCAGTTCAGGCTGGACTGTCCCTTTTGGGGTCAGACCAAGCATGATTTGCATATGGTCTCTCCCCTTTCTGTAATGGCTTGGCAGGTGAAGAATGATGGTCTGGAAGGTTGTCCAGAGCAATGTTAGAGGTTTCGGTTCATTCAAAACCTTCCAGCCATCACCTCTTTCCTTTTGCTTTAGTCACCCCGAGTAGGACAGGTATGCCCAGATGTGGGTCCCATGCCTGCCGGGACTAGAGACACAAGCTACTCCTCACTGATGATGCCTAACGAGGCCGTAACAAGTTTGGGGATGCTTGTGGTCCCGTGCAGAAGGGATTTGAACTAGCAGTTCAGGCTGGATTACCCCTTTTGGTGTGGGATCAAGCCTGATTTGCATATGGTCTTTCCCGTTTCTGTAATGGCTTGGCAGGTGAAGAACAATGGTCTGGAGGATTGCCCAGTGCAATGCCAGAGTTTTTGATTAATTCTAAACCTTCCAACCATCACCTCTTTTGTTTTGCTTTAGTCACCCTAAGTGGGATGGGTATGCCAAGACGTGGGTCTCGTGGCTGCTGGGCCTAGAGACCCAAGCTACTCCTCACTAATGAGGCCCAACAAGGCCGAAACATGTTTGGGAATGCTTGTGGTCTCGTGCAGAAGGGATGTGACCGAGCAGTTGAGGCTGGATTGCCCCTTTTGGGGTGGTACGAACCGTGATTTGCATATGGTCTATCCCCTTCTGTAATAGCTTGGCAGGAGATAAACAATGGTCTGGAGGGTTGCCCAGAGCAATGCGAGAGGTTAAGATGAATTCCATACTTTCCAGCCAGCACCTCTTTTGTTTTGCTGTACCACACTGCAATCAGTCCACAGGTCTATGGCAACTTGAGGCAGGTGAGGGTGGTGGAAGTTCAGTTCACAGGTGTTGAAAGTTCAGTCAGGTCTGTGGACACCTAGGATAGGCAATGGTAGCTAATGCTGCACTACTCCAGTTCCACTGCTTCCCTTGGACCTGTGTCCAAACAAAGGAAGGTGAGAGAAGGCAAGGCCATCTATCACCGACTAATAGACGGTGGAACAGTGGTAGGAGCTCGCTGTGATGTTCCCACAACATTCATTTTGAGCAGTAGTCTTCTATTGACAAACTGACCCTCGGCCAGTAAAAGAAAATCATAGCGCAAATGACTTGTTCATGTCAAATTTCATTACTGTTAACCGTAATGAAACTGTACCTGCACAAACGGTGCATAGGTAAAATACATGTTTGTAAAGCAATTATTTTAATTAGCCGGCTCTAGGATGTTTATAACCAACATACCTATTCCGGTTTTTGGGACTTGATCGCTAACTTCCATTTTACATTGTGTGGCTGTTAGGTTCTGAAGAATGATCTGTGATATTGTCATAGACAAAATAACACAATATTATGTCAGTGCAATTTCACCTAATTCAGTAAAGAGATGCGCCTCTCCTATTTTTCACATACATTATACTATTCAAATGATCGGCTTCAGTTATGCAGAAAGTGCGCATGTGCTTTCTGTGTTCGCTGTTTTCAACTATACATAAAGCTAGAAAATGGCACTGCTCAAAAATGCATTGTTGTCAGAGTTTTATGTAGAGCTGCAGTTCTCCCTGTTGTATAATTAGTTGTTAAGACTCATTAGTTTATGTGTATTAGTCTTCTACATCTGTTTGTTATTCCCTTGTGCTGTCATTGGAAAGCGCTCACATTGCTCAGGGGACTGCTTACGCAGAATATATTACACGCTAAATGAAGGCGCGTTACTGATACTTACCCGCATAACTCTATCTGATCTTCTAAATAATATGCCAAGTCAAACTAGATATTATGCTCGCAACAACACGTGTCAACCGTCACACATGTAGTGTACAGCCGCGCAATAGAAATGAGGTCATAATATGCAATGCAAAAGCATAAACAACTCCTCGGAAATACTGACTAAAAATGAAGGCGTTTATAATGCTGATATTGAACAAAATGCAAATCTGTTATGAAAGTATGCGGTATACAGAGTGGGGTGGCTACAATGTTTTTATGACCAGAACATGCTGTGATCCTGTGATTGGGCAATTTCGAATTATACATTTTTGGTTGCTAATTTTCAAGACTACACAGAGCTATCTTTCTCAGACAGTCAAACAAAGCTAGGGGTTTGAAACCTTTGTCTCCCTGAATATTTTGGACTACTATTCCCATCACGCGGAGCTTGCAGAGTCAATGGCGAGGGGCCATGGGAGTTGCAGTGTAAAACATCTGAACTGCTTCTCGGCAAGGACATCCGACCCCACTGTATGACTTTAAATGCAAAGGCTTCGTTAGTAGAAATAGAAAATACATCTAAATACATTAACATGGCACTTTGTGCTCAGCAGTATTTGGAGCAAATATTCACTTCACGTGCCTACTGTAAATGCCCTCCTAGCAGCAGAGAGACACAATCATTTTCAGCATTATGAAAGACAGGGTTATTCATCAAACGTGGCGGAGTGGTGCACCGAGGCCCACCTGTTTGTCTGTATGTTCAGGCAAATTGTCTGAAGGCTGGGGGCAAGTGCTAAGGAGCGGAGAAGACGTTGGTCAGTTTGGTTAGTGATATATATACACATGCTCTGTTAGTTTTTTTTCTAAATAAAATAAGAGTTTTCTTGTGAATTTGGCAGGAAGAAACAGGTGGTATATACGATATCAGCTGTTCCCGCTGACCAAATGATTGCCCTAAATGATTATCACATTCAGTAAAACAATACATTCTTGATTTCAGAATTTGACATGTGGGACACACTGCATGATTATGGGCTTAAATGACGTCTATCAATCATGGGGAATACCTCATAAAATGGCATCCCCCTAGCATGTGGTACTACTGTGTAAAGGTGCGATCCCCCAAGCTAATCCAAAGAAAAATCAAAAAGTAGTCAAAAAGATGTGTAAAACAGCAATGAAAAGTAACACTTTTTATTAACAGCTGGGAGAAAAAACAGACAGCCCCATGTAACTGAACTGAAAAAACCTTTCTCAAATTGTCACTTCCTGTCTACACTTTTTAAATAGGAATTAACAATTTCTACAATTGCAGCAATTAGTACAATTCTGACATGGTTATTGGCCGATGTGTGGCACAGCTATATGTATACTCTACCAGGTGATGTCCCCAACCCTTGTGACCACTGCATCACTTCCTGGGCCTAAGGCATTGCTAAAATATGTTTTGCAGCTTGTACATGTATCGTCCCCCCCCCAGTGGACCACTGGATCTGCACATTCGCAACTGACTGTCAACCCAGCTGCAGGTTAAGCAAGTGTTCAACACGAACACAAAAAAGTGGATGCACTCCTTGGATCACCAAGCTAGGTTTCTTATTCTGATAGTTTGACCTACTTGTGAGTGAGCCCATGGGCTCAGTGCATGCAGCCAGTCGCCTGAAACTAAATAAGAAGTGCGTCATGGATAAGGAGGAAAATGTGGTCTATATGTTGAGACCATCACTCTATATGCGGTGCTGTCCACTAAAAGACACCCAGAGACACGATCACCTGCAACCTGTAGCATTTAAAAAATGAGATCGAGAGCAATATGAACATCCATCCTGCCAGACACACCCTCCTCACAGGCTGTCTTTTTTGTACATCGGGGATTTATAGCACATCAGGGAAATGCTTTGTGGCTTGTCCCAGCACATTCCCGGCATTCCAGAAAGTTGTGCGACTTCTGTGTACATTATGGACGTAGCCACATTTAGCTGATTTTTGATTAGTGCAAAACCTTTCCAGCTTCACTTTTCAGTGTTGCATTTTTAGAGGTATAACCAGATGTGGTGGTGATGATGACAGGGGGAAGGTGGTGGCTGCAGTGGTGCAGTATTTGCCACTGGTTCACAGTATGCCATCGTGGGCATCATCCATGTAGCAATTACCCACTCCATCTTAGTCCCAGCAGCTGTGTAAACAGAAGTCCTTCACTAACAGCATATAAATATATAGAATGTACAGTTAACTAGGTGTACATGAAGAGAACCGTTTGACTCCTGGATGGTCCCTAAATTCCTCTATGTGGGTGTCTAAAGCATCTGCATTGTGGTTATCTGATGGAGTGACACAAAATGAACGGCAAGTTGTGGTCATTAAAGTGTAACGCTTTTATCAAGTATATCTCACTTTTAAAGTAAGATATACTGTTACCTTCATGAACCTTTGTTGGTCAGGACAGGACAGGTGCATCCCTTTCTATCTAGCATGTGGTTGTGCACACAGTTGAGTGCACAGAGTAAGTTTAAACATGCTCAGCATAGTTCTGTTTTATTTGTTCATTCTCCTTCAACTGTAGACAGCCAAGTTATTACTTCCTGCTTGTCAAAACCATCTAGGCCACAGAGGTCCAGAACTGAGCTTTGCATCGCCTCCCAAGGCAATTTGATGTTTGGATGTACACCTGGGAATGGTCCCCCACTGGAGCCCTGCTAGAACACCTACATTTTCCACTTGAAATCATTCCACCATTTTATATACCTCTTTTGAAGTCAGGGGCTGTGAAAGGATACAATACCACATTTGTGGTCCTGGATATGGCTCCACAACTCACTGTTCTTGTGGTGAACAGTTTGGACTATATCGTGTGGCAGAAAATCAATGTAATAGTGGTGCTCTACTTTATCAACATGTACACCTCCCCCCACGCCCCTACATCTGTCCTGGATCCTCTGAAGGTTCAAACATGCCTGTGAGTTTATCTCTGGCTTTTCAAGGGTCAAACCCCATCTTTTGACTTTAGGCAGGACTCAAGATAAGCAGACGTCCTGACATCCAATATCCAATACATACACATAAGACCACAATCATAACAATCAGTGGTCTGGAGTCAGTCAAAAACAGTTTCAAGGTCATGACAAATGCCCAGTTTGCATCTGGACTCTTTGGCTGACTTTCTTCTTGTGTCAAAACAGGAGTGACCAGGACAGGTTCACAAATTGGTGGTGTTGGTGGAGTATTCTTTTGAGTTTTTAGTGAGATCAGGAGAGTTTCGAAGCACTGTGGAGATATGTGTTATCTATTCCATTAGCACTCATTTATCCTTACTCCCGTAAGTATTTAAAAAACTAATTTCAGTAGTTCCACTTGTGTTAGTAATCAAAAAAGAGAGAAAGAGGGTGACTAAACGTAATTTACACACTTCACACAATGTTGACTTATATGATAAAGGACATTATTTCAGATTGGAGAAAAAAGATTCATTTTTACCGAATGCTCTAATGCATACAAGTGTTTAACAGGACACTTATTGATGCAGAAACAATGTGTCTGAGTGATACATTGTTGTTTATCCAAGCCAGTATGCTGGATCACAGTACAAAATAACATGTACAATCCATTGCAGCATTCAGGGGTCATAGTCAAACAAATTACACGTAGACAAAGTGCATCAGGTTAAATTTGCAGTGTGAATATTAACACAGGGGGAATTGACACAACAGTGTTTGGGCCATTCAGTAGCTGATCTGTGTTGCTGAGGAGCGAAAGGCCTTCATCAGGACGGGAAGAGAAAATGAAGTGAAAGGGACCGGTTTCTCTCTGTCGGGGAATGAACAGAGATGTGTGTTTAGATGTGTGTACTCGTTCAGAAATTAATTTGAATTAATTTAATAAGCATTGAATGCATGTCTTATTCCTAAAGGACAGATCTGGCTATCATGGGATGGAGGTCATTGATCTTACGTATTTTAGTTATTTCACAGCGTGGTTCTAAACATCATAACTTCTGATTAAGTCTAGATGCTGACTGACCATTGTTGATATTTCCTGTTTACCAAGTAGAAAAAAAAATGATTTTGAGGGTGGATTTCTCACTTTAAGTTAAAAAGGGGTTCCTCTACGGAGTATAAAAAGGTCTATAGTGATCAAATCTTACCTTGTTTGTTGATCATGCTGAGAACAAAAGCTAAATATCCTCTCAACGAGTATCGGGATTCATACTGGCCGCAGCTTGACTGGAGCTGGTGCAGTTGCTGCAGGGGAACATATCTACCAATTATCCCATTGAAATCATTGTTCCAGTGTAATTTCGAAACAAACCTGGTAACACTGCATAGCTTATTACACAATAGGTCTAGAGGTTTAACCTCTGTGGGCCCTGCTAGGGCTAGAAGCCAGAGCGGGTCGGCCTGCAGACCGTTTTATAATGCTGCTGGCCTTTCGGTTGAATAGCTGTATGCTTGACAATTTATCAGTAAAGAAATCGTATTCCATATCAATGTATTGTATTTTTTAAGCATCCCTGTTGGCTGGGACCATCATTGCAAGTGATGACACCACCGGACGCTGTGATGGTTGCAGTATTGAAAGTTAAGCTGCTGCCATTGTGCATTTCATATAACAGGCACAGAACCTCATGTAAACGAATAGAAGATTTGGACCTGCAGCAGGACTTCACCGGGAGGTTCAGTAGTTGCAGCAGTCCTCTTCCTTCAGCTTCTCTTTGGTTCTCTCGATCCAGTGGCTCTCTGCCTTCCAAGTCCCAGAGACCTGCTTTTTATGCAGTTCTCCCCCATTTATACAGCCTGGCTGTCAATCACACAGGAGGGTGTCTTTCCTGGCAGGACAGTCACCTAGCCAATCTAACAAGAGTATGACTTGGGTATCCAAGGAGATCCTGTGCAGGGAGCCTAAAACCCCTCCCTCATATCCTGTGTACCTAGACTCTCAGGTGCCTGCCTAAGAAGTGTTTCTGTGCAGAAGCCTGCCAAAGGACAGCGAACAAAGGAACCAAACCTGGTTTGGAACGCAGAGTAAAACACGAGAAAGACATTTACAAAAACAAATGATGAATAAACCCAGCCAAAACCAAATAAAAGTAAACGAGGTCCCGCGGATTAAAGTTTGAGGCTACTAACAGCGTAAAACAGTAGCAAGCCTATTTTCATAGACCACGGTAGGAAAAAAATGGTAGATACCACTGCCACCAGCCAAATCCTAAAGAAAGGGGAACGAAACAATGTTCCATGAGAGACAGACAAAAAAGGATAACTATTAACCCTTTCCAGTACTCTATGGAAGATAATTTGTACTGGGTCTGTGAATTTAAAAAAGACTAATAAAGTCAATGGCAACTTTACATGTTCTGGGAGACAGTAGTCAGTCCCAGAAAATGGAGTTTAAAGTGAGAAGTCTGAAAAAGACAACGCTGTGTCACTGCACTATAGGTGCTGTGTGACACACAGTAAAAAGATGATGCCTATGGAGTAGGTGAGGATCCATAGTCTATGAAAACATAAATGTACAACACGCAGCCAAAAACACATCTAAGAGTGGGAAATAAAGGCTCACACTCTTACCAGGTGAAAAAAATGAATCCTAGAAATGCAGCAAAGCTGCTGAGGGACTCCGTAGGTAAGGGAAATTAGCCATTCTGGAGAATTCTCCCTAACAGTATCACTCAGAGATATTGTTCTGCATTAAAAAGTGTGCTGTTAAAAACTTTTTTTTAAACAATGTTTATGCATTAAAGCATTTGGTAACAATGAAAATTGTTTTTCTTCAATCTGAAATAATGTCATTTTTCGTATAAGTCAGAATTGTGTGAAGTGTGTACGCTGCATTTAGTCACCGTGATCATCTTTCTCTCTTATTTGATTACTAACCCACCTGGGCAGATCAGGGCTTAGCCAGGAGCCCTAATATCCAACTAAGTATTTCCACTTGTACATTCAACTGCTCCTTCTTTCAAAATTAATTTTTTCCCTAAAACCATTCCTTCCTTTTGGGTAGAGAAACAGTTGTGTAAGATTGAGAAGTCCTACTGTGCACAGTCACATTCCCTACTGTTTGTGTGTTCCTTGAATTCTTTCCCATTGCACAAGTCTTGTTTGCATCACTTTGCCCTTTGTTTGTGTTTGTCACTCATATTCTGTTTTGTACATTGGAACTTTAGAAAACGTGTCATTTAATTTGGAGGGAGGTCCACACAGTGAAAGGAAGGAGCTAGAACCATTGTCAATCACTCTGTCAGCTACAGAGGGAGAAAAGCCAAATGAGGGGTAGGCAGAGTTTGACATGCAGCTTGAGGGTGGGGTGCTTTGGCATTCACTTACACCTACAACATTTGCATGGCGTTCTCGTTGTTGTGGCCTTCTACATTTACAATACACACATAGGGCTCTCAGTTCCTTGGCCTTCTCATCCAACTACAGAATGAACATGGCATTCTTAGTGTGTTGGTCTTCTCCTTCTGCCTAGAAAATGCATGTTTCCTACGTCTGTGGTCTTATACTACCCCTACAGACAGATGTGGGGTTCTCTCTGCTGTGTCTTCTTCTACAACTACATAACCTAAATGGGGTTCTTGGTTTTTTGGCATCTCTCCTACCTACAAAATGTGTGTGGCTTCTTTGTGTGTTTGCCTCCACCCATATCTACAAAGTTCCCAAGCAGTACTTGGTGCTTTGGGTTTCTCCTCTGCCTTCAAAATATGTGTGGGCTGCTCAGTGCTTTTGCATTTTCCTATGCCAACAAAATGCATAATGAGTGAATTGCCCATTCACCTAAAGTTCACACCCACGCCTGCCAACCAATAATACACCCCAGATCACTGAAATGATAAACTAACAGGGTAATTCATGGAATTTCGCACAAAAGTGTTGCACGCGGCTGGCGCACAGCGTGCCCGTGCGAATGTCTGCGGCAGCCGCGTGCGCTAAAATCAATTTCCGCGCACAGTATATTCATGGATTTTCGCATCCAAAACCAGCCGTGGCGCAGTGTGGCGCAGCGACCCTGCAGCAGCGCCAGTTACGCCCCCAAGAACACCCTCACGCAAGGAAAAGCCTTCAAAATCCCCAAATAATCGCAAAGGGCTGCGCTAACCCTGGATCAGTTCACAGGGCTGGCAAACAGCAAACGCCAAGCGGGGAATGTGTATTTCAGTGGTTCGCGGGAAGTTCCACATGCGATTGGCCTGTGTATGTGTGCATCAGGGGTGCGTGGGAAGTAACACACGCAAAAGCAACAGGGTACGTGTATTTCAGGGGTGCGCGGGAAGTATCACACGCAAAAGCAGCAGGGTACGTGTATCTCAGGGGTGCGCGGGAAGTATCACACGCGATTCCATCAGGGTACGTGTATTCCAGGGGTGTGCGGGAAGTATCACACGCAAAAACAGCAGGGTATGTGTATTCCAGGGGTGCACGGGAAGTATCACACGCAAAAGCAGCAGGGTACGTGTATTCCAGGGGTGCACGGGAAGTATCACATGCAAAATCAGCAGGGTACGTGTATTTCAGGGGTGCGCGGGAAGTATCACATGCGATTCCATCAGGGTACGTGTATTCCAGGGGTGCGCGGGAAGTATCACATGCAAAAGCAGCAGGGTACGTGTATTTCAGGGGTGCGCAGGAAGTATCACACGTGATTCCATCAGGGTATGTGTATTCCAGGGGTGCGCGGGAAGTATCACACGCAAAAGCAGCAGGCTGCGTGTATTTCAGGGGTTCGCGGGAAGTATCACACGCAAAATCAGCAGGGTACGTGTATTTCAGGGGTGCGTGGGAAGTATCACACGCGATTCCATCAGGGTACGTGTATTCCAGGGGTGCGCAGGAAGTATCACACGCGATTCCATCAGGGTACGTGTATTCCAGGGGTGCGTGGGAAGTATCACACGCAAAAGCAGCAGGGTACATGTATTTCAGGGGTGCGCAGGAAGTATCACACGCAATTCCATCAGGGTACGTGTATTCCAGGGGAGCGCGGGAAGTATCACACGCAAAAGCAGCAGGGTATGTGTATTTCAGGGGTGCACAGGAAGTATCACACGCAATTCCATCAGGGTATGTGTATTCCAGGGGTGCGCGGGAAGTATCACACGCAAAAGCAGCAGGCTGCGTGTATTTCAGGGGTGCACGGGAAGTATCACACGCAAAATCAGCAGGGTACGTGTATTTCAGGGGTGCGCTGGAAGTATCACACGCGATTCCATCAGGGTACGTGTATTCCAGGGGTGCGCAGGAAGTATCACACGCGATTCCATCAGGGTACGTGTATTCCAGGGGTGCGCAGGAAGTATCACACGCAAAAGCAGCAGGGTACGTGTATTTCAGGGGTGCGCAGGAAGTATCACACGCGATTCCATAAGGGTATGTGTATTCCAGGGGTGCGCGGGAAGTATCACATGCAAAAGCAGCAGGCTGCGTGTATTTCAGGGGTTCGCAGGAAGTATCACACGCAAAATCAGCAGGGTACGTGTATTTCAGGGGTGCGCGGGAAGTATCACACGCAATTCCATCAGGGTACGTGTATTCCAGGGGTGCGCAGGAAGTATCACACGCGATTCCATCAGGGTACGTGTATTCCAGGGGTGCGTGGGAAGTATCACACGCAAAAGCAGCAGGGTACGTGTATTTCAGGGGTGCGCAGGAAGTATCACACGCGATTCCATCAGGGTACGTGTATTCCAGGGGTGCGCGGGAAGTATCACACGCAAAAGCAGCAGGCTGCGTGTATTTCAGGGGTGCACGGGAAGTATCACACGCAAAAGCAGCAGGGTACGTGTATTCCAGGGGTGCACGGGAAGTATCACACGCAAAATCAGCAGGGTACGTGTATTTCAGGGGTGCGCGGGAAGTATCACACGCGATTCCATCAGGGTACGTGTATTCCAGGGGTGCGCGGGAAGTATCACATGCAAAAGCAGCAGGGTACGTGTATTTCAGGGGTGCACAGGAAGTATCACACGCGATTCCATCAGGGTATGTGTATTCCAGGGGTGCGCGGGAAGTATCACACGCAAAAGCAGCAGGCTGCGTGTATTTCAGGGGTTCGCGGGAAGTATCACAGGCAAAATCAGCAGGGTACGTCTATTTCAGGGGTGCGTGGGAAGTATCACACGCGATTCCATCAGGGTACGTGTATTCCAGGGGTGCGCAGGAAGTATCACACGCGATTCCATCAGGGTACGTGTATTCCAGGGGTGCGTGGGAAGTATCACACGCAAAAGCAGCAGGGTACATGTATTTCAGGGGTGCGCAGGAAGTATCACACGCAATTCCATCAGGGTACGTGTATTCCAGGGGTGCGCGGGAAGTATTACACGCAAAAGCAGCAGGGTATGTGTATTTCAGGGGTGCGCAGGAAGTATCACACGCGATTCCATCAGGGTATGTGTATTCCAGGGGTGCGCGGGAAGTATCACACGCGATTGCATCAGGGTATGTGTATTCCAGGGGTGCGCGGGAAGTATCACACGCAAAAGCTGCAGGGTACGTGTATTTCAGGGGTGCGCAGGAAGTATCACACGCGATTCCATCAGGGTATGTGTATTCCAGGGGTGCGCGGGAAGTATCATATGCAAAAGCAGCAGGCTGCGTGTATTTCAGGGGTTCGCGGGAAGTATCACACGCAAAATCAGCAGGGTACGTGTATTTCAGGGGTGCGCGGGAAGTATCACACGCAATTCCATCAGGGTACGTGTATTCCAGGGGTGCGCAGGAAGTATCACACGCGATTCCATCAGGGTACGTGTATTCCAGGGGTGCGTGGGAAGTATCACACGCAAAAGCAGCAGGGTACGTGTATTTCAGGGGTGCGCAGGAAGTATCACATGCGATTCCATCAGGGTACGTGTATTCCAGGGGTGCGCAGGAATTATCACACGCAAAAGCAGCAGGCTACGTGTATTTCAGGGGTGCGCGGGAAGTATCACACGCAAAATCAGCAGGGTACGTGTATTTCAGGGGTGCGCTGGAAGTATCACACGCGATTCCATCAGGGTACGTGTATTCCAGGGGTGCGCAGGAAGTATCACACGCGATTCCATCAGGGTACGTGTATTTCAGGGGTGCGCAGGGAGCACCACACTTGAATTGCACATGTGGGTCCTCCCAGGTGTTCCCTCTACACCCTCCACAGCCCCTGCAGGTGGCCCACACCACAGGGGCCTACCCTGCACATGTCCTGCAGGCACCCCATCCACCATGGCCATGCCCCCCAGCCAACCCACATGTCACCTTGTGGTACTGCCCACCAACGCATGTCCCCCTGCACCCCCAGCCACCAGGGGCAGCCTCCACCTGGCCCCCACCCATGTCTCCCATCACCACCACCCCCCAGCCACCAGGGGCAGCCTCCACCAGGCCCCCACTCATGTCTCCCATCACCCCCACCCCCCAGCAGTGCAGGGGCAGCCTTCACCAGGCCCCCACTCATGTCTCCCTGCACCCCCACCCCCCAGCCACCAGGGGCAGCCTCCACCAGGCCCCCACTCATGTCCAACTCATGTCTCCCTGCACCCCCACCCCCCAGCCACCAGGGGCAGCCTCCACCAGGCCCCCACTCATGTCTCCCATCACCCCCACCCCCCAGCAGTGCAGGGGCAGCCTCCACCAGGCCCCCACTCATGTCTCCCATCACCCCCACCCCCCAGCAGTGCAGGGGCAGCCTCCACCAGGCCCCCACTCATGTCTCCCACCACCCCCACCCCCCAGCCACCAGGGGCATCCTCCACCAGGCCCCCACTCATGTCTCCCATCACCCCCACCCCCAGCCACCAGGGGCAGCCTCCACCAGGCCCCCACTCATGTCTCCCATCACCCCCACCCCCCAGCAGTGCAGGGGCAGCCTCCACCAGGCCCCCACTCATGTCTCCCACCACCCCCACCCCCCAGCCACCAGGGGCAGCCTCCACGAGGCCCCCACTCATGTCTCCCTGCACCCCCACCCCCCAGCCACCAGGGGCAGCCTCCACCAGGCCCCCACTCATGTCTCCCATCACCCCCACCCCCCAGCCACCAGGGGCAGCCTCCACCAGGCCCCCACTCATGTCCAACTCATGTCTCCCTGCACCCCCACTCCCCAGCCACCAGGGGCAGCCTCCACCAGGCCCCCACTCATGTCCCCCAGCCAACATGTCATCACAATCTAGATCCCTGGCCCTTATGGTCAGCCTCCAAATGCCAAACACCCACCCGAGTATTGCATCCACCCACTTAGAAATGGCAAAAACATGATAGAACCTCAATTGCAAGTTTGCAAATGAACACATGACTCTCACATACACCCAATGGGTGTCAGTGAACGTCAAAACCCATATCATGATATGCATGAAACCAATGAGATGATACTACACATTGAAGTTTGAAGAAAAAATATGTATTAAACGCAACATAAATTGAATCAAAAATAAAGAAACAATAATTGAAATTTAAAAAAAATAAACCAGCAGGTACGTGAAATAATGCAAAACCACAAATCATAATGCAAACGAAAGGTGTCCAAAGTCACAGTCCACAAAAGTTAATCCAATGGAACATTAAAATCGAAAACCATTGCTCCATGGGGAAATCATAAAAAAATGAAAATCCAAAAGTCAACTATATACAGATAAACAATCCAGGGTCCATGATCCCAATCGAAGAAATGAAACCTATCTAATAAATCTACCTAAAAAAATAAACTATATACAAAAATGTGGGCCATTGTCCAAAAGGTCAAAAAAAAATGCTAAACCAAAGGAAACCTAACACTAACTACAGAACTATTTACAAGGGCAGCGGGCTAGTCCGATGGCTCACTTCAGGATGTTCCGGGCCGGGGCATCATCGAACTCCTGCTCAATGTCCCGGAGGAGCTCCTCCTCCATGGCCCGAGGGTCCGCAGGGCCGTCCACATGTTCCCCCCAAACTCCCTGCGGATTGCCTCGAGGCACTCGGCACGCCTCAGGGCCCTCCGCATGGAGTTCTCCGCCCTGAGCATCGTGAGCCGTGCCTCTTCCGCCCGCTGCCGCTCCGCATCCATGGCGTGGCCCAGCCGCTGCCACACGGAAGACACTTCCCATCCTGGGTCCTCCTGCCCTCCGGCCGATGCCTGCCCCTCCGATGTCAAAGGCCCCGAGCCATCATGGCTCCCACCACGTTGCTGTTGCTGCTGCGCCTCTGCCCGTGCACTGCCTCCTGCTGCCTGCACATCCTCCGCTGGCTGGGGTGCAGTCGTTGATGTGGCCACCCCTGCTGGATGTCCGACTCCCAACTGTGGCAGGGATGCCTCCTCCACCAGCCTGGCCGCACCGTCAGAGGCAGCTCCACAGGGCACCCAGGTGACTGATGGGTGGGAAGATGGCACGGATGACGACTGGCGCATAGGGGGTTCAGTTGAGGAGGGGGATTGAGCAAGCCCCATCAAACGGAGGAATCCTGCCTGGGTGACCTGTCCCAGTAGGCCGACGCGGTCAACAAGCCATTCAAGATGACGTGCAGTCTCCTCATGAAAAGACTGCAGGTCAACTCGCATGGCTCGTTGACGCAACGCCACACCATTCAGGACAGGCTCAACCCGGACCCGGATAGCCACGTCCGCAGGCAGAGGAAGGCCAGTTGTCGTGAGCTGATCCCCTGCCTGAAAACGGGTCTGGACGTAGGCATCCCTGCTGGTGCAAGATGATACAGTGACAGGATCAGGGACTGGATTGCGCACAGGCACCTCCACGGCGACCTGTGCTGCCTCCTGTCCCTGGTCCTGCACTGCACTGCACCACTAGCACCAGTGGAATCCCCATCTCCAGACCCCGTCTCTGTTGCTTGCACGGCCTCCTCCTCAACCAAACTCCCCACCAACGTGGATGACTCCGTGCCATCTTCCCCCATTGGGCCCTGTGGTGTCCCAGCTGCCCCTTCGGCTGCCGAGGAGTCCAACTCCGACCTCCGCCTCTTGGACCTCCCCCCGGCAGCTGCGGCATGGGACGCGGCACCGGACTCCTCACTCCCCGACGAGATCACAACCTGGGAGGGGAGCCGGGCCTTGCGTCTCCGGCTGGCGGTGCGATCCCCGCCGCTGTGCTCCACAGCACCTTCTCCGCCCTCTCCATCAGTTGACGCTGCAGACAGGGAGAAATGAAACACAGGCATCAGGGCACTGTACAATGGACACATACACACATGACAGTTGCACATGAGTGGCATTGGCAAACCTCAGACATGGCATCACAATCGGCAACACACATGTCATTTCAACTTGCACACATGAGCCATACCACAGCCACATCACAACTGCCAGCACCATCCATACGCATACAACAGCATGAGCAGGCAAAGGTGAGCCAGACATCACATGCAATACAGGGAGTGCACTACACATGCACGCACACCACCACACTTGCATGCATGTGTACACCTCAACCAACTGTCGCAGTGTTCCGATGGGCATCCATGTCACATCTGCCAATCAGGCTTCCACATCCCGCTGTCACATGCATCCATGTTGCATCACTGTTGCACCCTTGTCAAATACACACACATGCACATGTACACAGTGCTGATACATGCTGCTGAAAACAACATACATGCGTGACATCACGACCATGCCCACTTACATACACATTCATCCAAACATGTGTGCTCACGCAACTGCATTTGGCATGCAAGCCTACACACACAAGCACCATCCATGTCTCACACATGACAGCCCTCGCATGTGTTAGCTGCATGGCCCTGTACACCCCCACCCATACTTGGCCCCAAACAAACATATGTGCAACCGGCACACTACTGGCACATCACCACACTCACATCTTACAATCATGATGCATGTACACTTACCGCTCGACTCCAGACGGGTCTGCCTCTCAAGGACCTGGACGTGGAGCGCTGGGGATATGCATTCCAGGACCCTCATCTGATCTTCTGACAAGTGGCCCCGGCGCCCCTTAGCATCTGCTGCCTTCAAGAGGCGCCGGGCCTTGTTCAGGGTCCTGGACCTGAAGTCACCCAGTGCTTCTTGACATGTTGGAAGTCGCGGACTGCCACCCCCTCCGCGTTGATGGCAGTCACGATGTCCGTCCAGATCCGAGTCCGTCCTTCCTTGTCAGCGCGCACACTTCCGTAAAGGGCATCATACTGCCCCAGGACTTGCTCCACCAGGACACCAACTTCCCTGGCACTGAAGCTGGTGCCCCTCTGCCTCTCTGGCTGGGGGTTGTGAGTGGTACCAGATGTTGCAGTGCCCGACATGACAACCCCAGAGGCAGGAGTGGGTGGGCAACTGGGTCCTGGGGCTGGGCTGTGGAGTGATGGAATCCCAGTCGGGAGTCTTCGGTTCCAGCAGGGGTGGTCACAACAACAGCACCCCTGGCTGATGTGCAGGCAGCAAATGGCAGGGCACGTGGGCAGCAGGCAGTCAGGCAGCAGCAGATGACAGGTGGGAGCATGCTCGGGGCTCTGGGGGGCAGTAATTCGTCCTTCTGGGCAGGAGCGTGGTCTTCTGTGTGCTTACGCATGGCCAGCTTGATACGGAGTGATTTTGCACGTGAAAATCAGGCACGTCTGCGTGTAAATCGAGGAAAGGCCCTTAGTGCGTATGCACGTCAGCACGCATATGCGATTTCATAGGACCAAAGGCCCTTAGCGCGTAAGCGCGTCTGTGACGTGACGCGCATGGGTGTTTCCCTCAATACACGTGATGACAGAGCACACGTGGATTTCCGCCAATCGCGTGTGAAACTTCCTGCGCACCCCAGAAATACACGTACCCAGGCCAATCGCGTGTACGCTCACTTCTCTCCGATTACACGCGATGACACTCGGACGTGCAGTTTTACCACGTGTGCTCGCATATGCGATTTCATTGGCCCAAAGGCCACCATGCGCAGCTGTGACGTCACGCGCATGGCCGTAGAGAATGGCGCGTGTAAAAAAAAAGAGATACACGTCCGAGCATAATTGGTGGCAATGGTCTCATTGCGTATGCGCGTCTGTGACGTGTGTATAAAAGGTACGTGTAGAACGCCATTTCCTTGTACGTGCTTTTCGTGGAGAGCTAGTGGGTGAAATCTGTACTTCTTGTCGGTTCACTCGCAATTTACTTCACAGCCTTTCCAGTTCATACTCCCTGTTACCTCTGACAGCTTTTTCTCTTTTCCTCTTTTTCCTGGGCCTGTTTCCTCAAACAGCGTTCCCTTCTACTCTTTTCCTGTCTCCTCAGACAGCGTACAATTCTTCTTTTGGCGGGGGTGTTGCCAACGCGCACACGTGCATATTTTTCACGCTTTTGTTCCTGGCAGACGGTGAGTCGCGCACATATTTAACATCTGTGCT
Organism: Ambystoma mexicanum; assembly: GCF_040938575.1. Classification (NCBI taxonomy): domain Eukaryota; kingdom Metazoa; phylum Chordata; class Amphibia; order Caudata; family Ambystomatidae; genus Ambystoma; species Ambystoma mexicanum. The sequence goes on along the minus strand of NC_090930.1, from coordinate 1,242,224,209 downwards.
TGCCCCGTGTGTCGCGTACCCCTTCAGAGGTCATTCTAGGCTGCGTGTGACACGCATACGTTCATTCTTGTGTTTCTGGGTGCCACAGCGTAGTGCAGGTTTATTTTTCCACGCACGTGGTCTTGGAGGTGTTGCTGCACCTTACTTCCCTTTTTTGGGGTGCCTGTGCGTTGCATGACCCGTCATCTTTCCCCAGGGGTGACATACAGCCTTGCTAGAGCACTCGGGTACGATTACCATCTGGTACCCAACCCCTTTGACCCCCAATTGCCCAGGACAATAGTTCACATCGACTCCCATACGCACAATAACATCAGTGCCATGGCTGGGAGGTGAACAAGCCGTAAGGGTGGCGAAGGTGGCCGAGCCCCAAGTGGTGGCCGTGGTGGATCCGGTAGGGGACATGGCCGTGACTTGCAGGGTGCCCCTAGCCCCCCATGTGTGGAGGAGTAGTCAGGGACACCCATGCCCCCCCCGGTTGAGGTTAACGTGGCTGACACCATCCATGCTCAGCCCTTGTTGGACCAGCCCACTGTGGAACCAGACCTGGCACAGGGTGACTCCATGGCTGACTTCCAGGTCAGCAGGTCTAGGCCAAGTGCGCCTGTAAACGTTGGTGTCATCAGGCACGTGGATCAAGGGCAGCTAGGTCATCTGCTGCCCCGCGTAGGTAGGCTGGGGAGGCTGCAGGGGCAGCTGCGGCTCCATCCACCCCACCTCTCACACACCCTGCCAGGCCAGTGTCGGTCCAAGTCCATCATGCTGACATTCCCCCTGACACCATCACACTTGAGCTAATGCCTGCACCAACTCCCATGCTGAGTGTGCAATCCCATACTCCTAGTACAGAGTCCACCGGGGCTCCTGCCCCTGGTGTCCAGAGCGGCGTAGGACACTCAGGATCCCCACCACCTTCCAAGCGGAAGAGGAAGAGTGCTCGTCCAGTAGAGGCTGATGCCCCAGACACGGCTACACAGTCCGGCCCGTCAAGGAAGCCCAGCTTCAATGAGGCCGAACTGAATGCACTTGTAGAGTATGTGTCCGCACATGACCGCGAAATGGTGATTGTTGCAGGATCCAAGACCACACCTGCACAACGTCAGGCACACTGGCAGACCATTGCGGACATCATAAGTGCCCTTGGAATCGTGAGGCGCACAGCTACTGAATGCTACAAGCGCTGGAATGACCTGAAGCGCAGGGCAAAGAATAAGCTGGCCTCAAGTCATGCCGCAACTCTAGTGACTGGAGGTGGGTCTCCAGCAGACGACATAGAACTCACTCCACATGAGCAGGTTTCTGGGACCTACGTCACGGAGGAACAGATCCAAGGCGTGGGAGAACTGGCAGATTATGAGGCATTGTCCGGTGAGTGCACATGCATGTGTGTGTCATCCATGTGCATGGTGTGTGTGGGAGGGCTTCTGTTTGGGTGCCAGGTGAGGGTGTGTGTGCCTGAGTGGTTTGGGTCACCCATGTGCCTCTTCCTATACATTCTGCGCACCAGCATTTGGGTATAGCAGCATCCCTTCTGCCAACATTAGACATCCAGCCCAACACCACGCCAGTTGCCCTTGGAGTGTCATCTTGCCACAACATTGTTGCTTATTTACCTCTGTTTATTCAGGCAGATTGTTTGCATACCGCCACTTTTACTTGAGATTTCTCAATCCTATTGTCACATGTCTGACATAGCTATGGTACAGTGGACTGGCTTAGTTTCCTGGACATGATTTGTTTAGACATGTCCCTGTGCTATAGGACCATTTTGGACTGGCAGCTGCAGGTTAAACATTCGAACCATTTCAATGAAAAAATCAATTACATTAGCAAACTGGACTGAATGAACAATTGGTGACCTCCTCTCCCTCTTCACTTCATGGCTAGGGTACATGCCATCTGTGTGATAGCATGTGTATTTGACCTGCCAATCACTGGCCAATGTGTGATGCCACTGCTGTGTTCATCTTCCATCTTGGTGTCATCAATGTGTGCCATCTGCCTCCCCTTCACACGCAGTGACGGTGCATGCATGGGAGGGTTTTAGTCATGTGGGACATGTGTCAATCAAGTACTGTTTCTGTAGCCTCTCAGCCCTAATTGTGTGCCATAGTGCTAATGCCTGTTTCCATTTGTTTTCTTTTATGTCTTTGCAGGGGATGACGCACTTGATACTGCTGGGGTTATGGAGATGGTGCAGACCCAGGAGGGGTCCGAGGGCCGACCGACCATGTCATGATCTCTGCTTCCAAAAGGTCAGGGTTTTCCCAACTCCCTTGGAAGCAGATCCATAACCCAGGTTCCGAGTGCCAACCAGTCCCAATTGGGACCTTTTGGACCCAGTCTTGGCGCCAGTGGCACCAGGCTCATAAATATGCCCAGTCCCAGCGCTGGAAGCGCCGGGCTCATAATGCTTGGGTGGACTTACCTGCAGCAGACCATGCTGCTTACTTGCCTGCCAGTTGAGCCTCTGATCCTCTTCTGTTTGGAACTACTTTTCCTGTTGGGTGGGGCAGGAGCCATTCCCTAGATTCAGAACACTGGAACTCTTCTGGAAAGCAGGAACTCTTTTCTTACCTAGGCGTGGCTGTGGAAGGAGACACCTAAGCACTACAGGAGGCTATTTAAACCACACCCAATGGATGAATCTTGCTTTGCGTTATTCTGCATCCTCTGCAGCAGAACGCTCATCGTGTCTTCTGCATCTGATCCTGGGCCTAAGGAAAAAGGCTTACCATCCTGAATCCAGTCTTCAGCAACACCTATAAAGACAAGAAAGAACAGGTTAGCATTACGGTCTTCAGTGACAGCTCTTCACTTACCTGGTCCATCGGCTGTCACCAACGCCTCGCGGTGCATTCCAGCATCTGAAAGACAAAGGCTTACCTACTCTTTGTGCGCTCCGGAGGTCTTCACACTGCATTCCGGCATCTGAAAGACAAAAGCTTACCAACTCTTCGCACGCTTCGGAGGCCTTCGGCGCTGCATCCCGCATCTGAAAGACAAAACAAGGTGCGTTTAAAGACATTGGGGAACTTTAATACTCACGTGCCATTACTCCTTTCCACATCTAACCCAGTGGGTATTCCGGCACCCTGCAGCCGCTCTGAACTTGTACCTGCAAAATAAAAAGACAGTTAGAGCGCATCGTGAAGCAGGCAACAAGCGCTTACTTTCGTGCTTCCAGGCGCTTCTATTCATCACACGGGCTCCATCTTCAACTCATTTCAGCCCGTCATCCGCCATCGCCGGAACCCTGCAAAACAAGAAACATCATTACTAAAGACTTTAAAGACATTAGAGTTACTCGAAATTTACCGTTCGTGCAGTAAACGACGGACAGCAGTCCTCTGAAGTCAAGAGGCCTGCTCCCCTTATCCAGTGAAGAAACTGGTTACAGCACCCTGCCCCGAGGCAGATGGAGAGCATGGCGTTCACTTACCTAAGGTGAGAGCGTTAACCTTTGGGGTTCTACAGGAGAAGAGAAAGGGAAGAAGAGAGAGACATTCAATAACCCAGTTCCTTAATCCCATATTTTCTATCTGCAGACATCTTACCCTTCAAGTCAGACATACAGTGCACAGAGGTCCAGCCCAAAGAGCCAGCCGTGTGTTGCACATCACCTTTGAAGATACGGTATACGCCCAGTCAAGATCGGCGCCTCTACGGGAATCAGGTGAGCGTTACAGAACGCAAAGCCTACCACAAAACTCCCGTCCAGGCGCTATGGAAACCTCGGATACCGACCAGCTAGCCCAGTTACTTGGGGAACTAAGGGCAGAAGTGCATGCAGCCCGTCAGGAAACGAACGCTCTAAGAAGGGAACTGATTATTTCCAAGGAGCGAACAGATGATCTCGCTAGACAATTGCTACAGTCACAAGCCGGACAGACCCCGTTACCCGCATCTGGGGGAAATCTTCGTTCTACATCCTCTATGAATCCAGTGCAGATCAACCTACCTGGGAATGTACCTCTGGCTCCGCCTGAACGATTTTCTGGTGACCCAAAGAGGTTTGCAGTATTTATCAATCAGTGCCGGTTGCATTTCTTATGCCGGCCAGCAGCCTTTCCAACTGATCAAGCTAAAGTAGCTTTCGTGCTTTCGTACCTTAGTGGCAATGCGGCAGACTGGTCGATCCCTCTAGTAAATCAAGATGATCCGGTCCTCCATGTTTTTCAAGCTTTTCAGCTCAGTATGGAAAAACTGTTCGCAAGACATTCACAGGGGCAGGCCTTGGACAATGAGCTTCTTTAGTTGCGACAAGGTAATCAAGACCTTTTGGCTTATATTGCGTCTTTCAACAGACTGATAGTGGAAACTCAATGGCCTGAGGACAAAAGGATTACGCTGTTTTATAGAGGTCTACGTGGAGAGCTCAAAGATGTGTTAGCCCAAGTAGTGAATCCCCCACAAGATTGTTCGGACTATATAGACTTAGTCGTTCAAATAGATCACAGACTGCAGAACAGGAAGGCCGATCGTTCCAAGTTTGATGCTCGAGTATTTTCCAAACCGCCAACTCCTTCCAAAGGAGTAGACTCCGGGGAACCCATGCAAATAGGGGGTCTGAAAGGTCCTCTAACACAAAAGGAGCGGGAAAGGAGAAAACAGTTGCAATTATGCCTCTATTGCGGAAACTCAGGGCACTTTCTTCGAGACTGTCCGGTGAAACCTGCCAAGAAGGCAGTAGGAGCTGCAGTTACCAAAGTTACAAACTCTGAGCAGGGAAACAACCTCGCCCGACAAGAATAGAGGTCCTCTTGCCGAGCGTGAAAACCAGTTCCGTGACCTCGCATTTCGTGATACCTATGGTCCTCATTAGCCCCGATAATCCGGATCGATTACATGCAATTGAAGCTTACGTCGACAGCGGTGCCATCGGCAATTATGTGGATCATGAAATGGTTTTGAGGATGAATCTAACTCTTTGTCCCAAGGCTGTAAAGGACGTCATTACTACGGTGGATGGTACGGAGATAGCCTCCGGGCCAGTAACGCATACCACTCAAGAGGTGACGCTAGTAAGCCAAGATGGACACCATGAGAAGATCGTGTTCGATGTGATCAAGGCCCCTCAGTTTCAGATTATTCTAGGAATACCTTGGTTAGAGAAACACAATCCTCTGATCGATTGGCGAGCAAGAACGGTCCAGTTTCCAGAATGTGTCTCTACTTGTCACCCTCCACCTGGTGTTGCACTGGCAGCAATTTCTTCAGAGACTCCCCAGTTACCTCCCGAATACCTAGAATACCAAGATGTTTTCCGGAAGGATCAGGCTAACTCTCTACCTCCTCATAGGTCTTATGACTGCCAGATAGACCTGATACCTGGATCTACTCCTCCTTGTAGTAGAATTTATGCCCTCATCGAGCCTGAGAACCTTCACCTTCGACAATACCTGGATCAATACCTGGCAAATGGGTTTATTCGTCATTCCAAGTCCCCTGCTTCTTCAGCTTTGTTCTTCGTTCCAAAAAAGGAAGGAGACCTTAGAACTTGTATAGATTATCGCTCCCTGAACCAGATCACCTTTAAGAATAGATATCCGTTACCTTTGATCCCTGAACTCCTGGACCAAGTCAGAAAAGCATGCATATATACAAAGCTGGATCTTAGAGGAGCTTACCACTTGGTACGAGTAAAAGAGGGCGATGAATGGAAGACGGCCTTCTGCACCAAGTATGGGCTATTCGAATATCAGGTCATGCCCTTCGGACTTTGCAATGCCCCGGCCGCCTTTCAATATTTTATGAACAATGTCCTCAGAGAGCTCATAGATGTGTGTGTTGTTGTTTACATTGACAACATCCTCGTTTATTCTTCATCGGAATCTGAACATCAGAAACACGTGAAAATGGTCCTCGAAAGATTGCGTCAACACAAACTTTTCGCTAAGTTGGAAAAATGTGTTTTCAACGTGACTGAAGTTGAATTCTTGGGATTCATATTATCACCTGGCGGAGTGCGTATGGATTCAAAGAAGGTCGATGCAGTTCTCAAATGGCCATCACCATCCTCCGTAAAAGGTGTGCAAAGCATGTTAGGCTTCGCTAACTTTTACCGCAGGTTAACCCCGAATTCTCTCGAATAGTCCAGCCCATCACTGCTTTGTTAAAGAAAAACAAACGTTTTGAATGGTCTACCGAGGCGGAACAAGCTTTCCAGGATTTGAAGACTAAATTTATCTCTGCACCAATCTTAAAACACCCTCGCCCCGAACTCCCCTACATCGTGGAAACTGATGCTTCAAGCCTTGCCATGGGGGCAGTTCTATCACAAAAGGACCCGGTAACCAATCAGTTGCATCCCGTGGCATTTTGGTCCCGCAAATTCTCGCCTCCTGAAATCAATTACACGATTACTGACAAGGAACTTCTGGCTATCAAGTCTGCCTTTAAGGCTTGGCGGCATTATCTGCTGGGGGCCCGACACACCGTTACTGTGATTACGGATCACCGAAACCTGCAATATTTGAAAACCGCAAAAGCCCAATCCTCTAGACAACTCCGTTGGGCATTATTCTTTGCCGAGTTTGACTTCATAATTACCTATCGACCTGGTACAAAGAACGGTAAAGCTGATGCCCTTTCTCGGATGGGACTGGAAGAACACTTGATCAACCCTAAACCTGTACCAATCATTCCCGAACAAAGAATTCTGGGTGTAATCGCCACAGAATCCCTAGAGGAAGTTAAGGATAAAGCCAGGCAACTTGTAACTCCAGCAGACATACAGAATTGGCATCTGCAGGGAAAGGACTTTGCAGTAAAGGACAACTTATTGTATTTCCAAGAACGATTATACCTACCCAGCACAGATTTACAGAAAAAAGTAATCGCTTGTTATCACGATTCTTTAATGGAAGGACATCCCGGTATGGCCAAGACCTCAGAAAAGATCAAGCGCTACTTCTGGTGGGCGTCTTGGAAAAAAGATATCAGAGACTTTATAATGTCCTGTGGAGTATGCGCTCAAAACAAGAGTCAAAAGGAAAGACCAGCAGGCCTCTTACGCCCTATTGACATCCCACCTCGCCCTTGGCATACGCTTTCTATGGACTTCATCACCGATCTACCTCCATGCTCCGGATACAATACGATTCTAGTAATCGTGGACTTATTCTCCAAGATGGCGCATTTCATTCCGCTCAAAGGCTTGCCAACAGCAGCAACTCTGGCCCGAGAATTTCTCGAAAACATCGTCCGACTGCACGGTTTTCCTTCGGTTCTAATTTCGGATCGAGGTAGTCAATTTATTTCTCATTTTTGGCGAAGTTGCTGTCGGTCGGCTCAAATTGATGTGAGACTATCGACCAGTCACCACCCTCAGACCGACGGACAAACCGAGAGGACCAATCAAACTCTGGAACAGTATTTACGCTGCATGCTGCAACAAACTGAAAAAACTTGGAAAGACATCCTTTGGATAGCCGAATATGCCTACAATAACTCTGTCCATTCGGGAACTGGGAAAACCCCGTTTTTTCTTTTGTACGGCAGTCACCCTCGAACCTCGGAGTTGGATCCCCTCCAAGATCTTGAAACACCAGCAGTAGACTACCTGCATTCTACAATCACCCAAGCCTTTAAGGAAGCTGTTTCTCACCTTCAAAGGGCTAAAGAACAATACAAGAAAGGAGCAGATCAACATCGGAAGGAAGCCCCTCAATATCAAGTAGGGGATCAAGTCTGGTTATCCACCAAATATCTACCTCTAAAAGGGCCACGCACTTTCAACCCAAGATACCTTGGTCCCTATTCCATCACTACCATAGTAAACCCAGTAGCGGTCAAGTTGGACTTGCCCCCGCACATGAAGATACATCCGGTCTTCCACGTCTCTCTATTAAAACCCGTGCAACCTCAAACCCGACTAACTAAATCTCCAAAACCTACCCTAGTTGATGGAGAACTCGAGTTTGAAGTCAAAAGCATTCTGGACTCCAAGATCTCCAAATCTAAACTATTTTACCTAATTGACTGGAAAGGCTACGGCCCCCAAGAGAGATCCTGGGAACCTGCTGAATATGTCCACGCTCCTCGCCTAATCAAAAGATTTCACCGAACATTTCCTGACAAGCCAACACCCCCGGAGGAGCCCGGTTTGGGAGGGGCCTTGAGGGGGGGTACTGTCATGATCTCTGCTTCCAAAAGGTCAGGGTTTTCCCAACTCCCTTGGAAGCAGATCCATAACCCAGGTTCCGAGTGCCAACCAGTCCCAATTGGGACCTTTTGGACCCAGTCCTGGCGCCAGTGGCACCAGGCTCATAAATATGCCCAGTCCCAGCGCTGGAAGCGCCGGGCTCATAATGCTTGGGTGGACTTACCTGCAGCAGACCATGCTGCTTACTTGCCTGCCAGTTGAGCCTCTGATCCTCTTCTGTTTGGAACTACTTTTCCTGTTGGGTGGGGCAGGAGCCACTCCCTAGATTCAGAACACTGGAACTCTTCTGGAAAGCAGGAACTCTTTTCTTACCTAGGCGTGGCTGTGGAAGGAGACTTCTAAGCACTACAGGAGGCTATTTAAACCACACCCGATGGATGAATCTTGCTTTGCATTATTCTGCATCCTCTGCAGCAGAACGCTCATCGTGTCTTCTGCATCTGATCCTGGGCCTAAGGAAAAAGGCTTACCATCCTGAATCCAGTCTTCAGCAACACCTATAAAGACAAGAAAGAACAGGTTAGCATTACGGTCTTCAGTGACAGCTCTTCACTTACCTGGTCCATCGGCTGTCACCAACGCCTTGCGGTGCATTCCGGCATCTGAAAGACAAAGGCTTACCTATTCTTTGTGCGCTCCGGAGGTCTTCACACTGCATTCCGGCATCTGAAAGACAAAAGCTTACCAACTCTTCGCACGCTCCGGAGGCCTTCGGCGCTGCATCCCGCATCTGAAAGACAAAACAAGGTGCGTTTAAAGACATTGGGGAACTTTAATACTCACGTGCCATTACTCCTTTCCACATCTAACCCAGTGGGTATTCCGGCACCCTGCAGCCGCTCCGAACTTGTACCTGCAAAATAAAAAGACAGTTAGAGCGCATCGTGAAGCAGGCAACAAGCGCTTACTTACGTGCTTCCAGGCGCTTCTATTCATCACACGGGCTCCATCTTCAACTCACTTCAGCCCGTCATCCGCCATCGCCGGAACCCTGCAAAACAAGAAACATCATTATTAAAGACTTTAAAGACATTAGAGTTACTCGAAACTTACCGTTCGTGCAGTAAACGACGGACAGCAGTCCTCTGAAGTCAAGAGGCCTGCTCCCCTTATCCAGTGAAGAAACTGGTTACAGCACCCTGCCCCGAGGCAGATGGAGAGCACAGCGTTCACTTACCTAAGGTGAGAGCGTTAACCTTTGGGGTTCTACAGGAGAAGAGAAAGGGAAGAAGAGAGAGACATTCAATAACCCAGTTCCTTAATCCCATATTTTCTATCTGCAGACATCTTACCCTTCAAGTCAGACATACAGTGCACAGAGGTCCAGCCCAAAGAGCCAGCCGTGTGTTGCACATCACCTTTGAAGGTACGGTATACGCCCAGTCAAGACTGGCGCCTCTACGGGAATCAGGTGAGCGTTACAGACCACCAGTGAGGGACGTGGTGTGGTGGTGGGTGAGAACCCACAACTGCTGCAGGTCGTGCTCTCAAGGGGTGTCTCTGGCTGCACCTCCCCCGAGCTGTATTCAGGTGTCGATTCGGATGATGAGACCTATGTGCCGTCGCAGGTGAGTGTTCCTGGGAGGGATTCTGTTCTGCCTGACCCACCTGCACCAGGGTTAGAACCCTCAATGGGGATGTCAGTGTTGGCAGGTACGCCTTTGGTGGTTACAGATGCAGGGTCACACTCCGCGACATCTGATCCTGTTCCTGGGCCAGCAGATCAGAGGGGGAATGCAGTCCTGCAGCCTCAGGCAGTGCCGACACAGCAAGGCGCAGTTCGCCTTGCCCCAGACAGGTGTGGTGCCCGCCGACGTGGTGGCCGTCAGCCACCTGGCAATACCGCATGGGAGCAATCCATATACAGTATGGCAACCCAACAGGCTGCATCATCAGAGATGATGGCTCAGGCCATGGATAGGGTGGCCACTTCCATTGTCCCCCCCGAAAGGCTGCTGGAGCGACTACAGCAGGCAACCGACTCCATCTGCCAGTCACACAGGGAGGACATGTTGGCGTCCAACAGGGACAGGTGGGCGGCACTGGCGACTCTGCAGGAAGCCATTTCCATAGAGTCCCAGGGCCACAGGGAAGCCCTGAGGGTGGAACTCCTTCAGCTCAGGACGACTCTTGTTGAGCTTGAGGCTTCAACAAACAGAAGGACAGAACAGCAGCTGGAGCCTCTCACACATACGCTCTCAAGCTGAGATGCAGGCAACTAGGGCGGAGGTCCGGGCATCCCGTGAGTTGTTGCATGGGTACCTCTGCACACTTATCCTCCAGAACGAGACCTACCATACCCGCATGCTTGCAGCCATGGAGGACAAGACTAGGGCTTTGCGTGGGCTGCCTCCCATAGTGCCACCACCTCCTGATGCAGCTGCAGAGGGTGAGGAGAGCGACAGCAGTGATACTCCCACAATAGGGTAGCCGTGTAGGCCATGAGCCCATGGAGGTGTTTTTTTCTTTTTCGCAAGATCCACACAGGTGGGTTTTGGTGTGCACCCTGTCCTCGGACCTCCTGGGTGGCCTCCCCCACCACCCCGGGCCCATTAATGGCCATTTTTGATTTTTTGGGACAGTGTGTTGCCTTGTGTGGCTCCCTTGGGCATATGCTGCATTGTGGCTGGGCACATGCAGGCTTGTCATGAATTTGGTTCAGATGCTTGGGTTTTTGTGACACACACCCCTCCTGCTTCCCGTTTCCATGGGCTTGCAAAGGGTGTGCCCAAGTGACATTGACGTACATGGTGACATTGGACTCCCATGAGCTGTGTGGGCAGTTTGTAGTCAATACTGTGTATACATTCATAGTGCATATTGTTGTTGTATTGTACACTGCATGGTGTATTGATATGTGCCTCTGCATCCATCTCATCCTCCTAATTTGCAGGTCCATTCCTCGTGTCTTCACAATGCGGTCCACCTTGGAACTGGAGTCCATGTTGTAAGCAGTGCTCCTACACTCTTGTGTGGCACTAACACTGTATACTTGGAAGTGTTCGGAGGGCTGGCATCATCAGGTAGTGAGGCTAGCAAATTTTTAAGTCTGTAATGTCATGTTTAAGGTAGGTTGGGGGTTATGTAGGTGATTGGTATTCTTGGTAAGTATTTGGTAATGTGTGTTGTAGGTCCTGCATTACTGTGAGCATTTCATGTGTGGACATGTTTCCATTAGGGACACTGTAGCTGGTGACACTTGGGGCATGTTGTGGGGATTAATTTGTTTCCTCTCACATTGCATGACATGCCATGGTGTGTTGTGTGGCCGTGCCGGGGAGGGGTTGGGTGACATGGCACTGTTTTCATGTAGTATTTTGCGAGTGGGTATTCATTTCTGCAGCATGGAAGTGTCTTTTGATGACACTGCATTGGTGGTGTTTGTGTAGGTAGGGATGCACACATTGTGACACTTCCACATGAACAATCTCAGGCTGCTATGGTTCTGACAGTTGACTGTCCCTTTGTTCGTCTTAATTGTCAGGTCGAGTCATCATTGCTTATCAGATGGTATGTGCCAGGGCTGTGTGCACTCCACTGGGGTGTGATGTCTATGTGAAGTAATTAGCCACCAGCTGCGTACGGGCTGCCTCACCCCGTGCCCTCTCCCCTCCCATGCGCAGCGGGTGTGCATGTGGTTGGGGATGTGGGGGCACCACCATGTCCACAGCCAGGCCCCAGTGTGTTGCAACATTGTGCAGGACACATGCTGCCACTATGATCCTGCACACTACTGGGGGCGCATATAACAGCTGCCCGCCAGAACGGTCAAGGGAGCGAAAGCGTGATTTGAGCACTCCGAATGTGTGCTCCACTATGACCCGGGTTGCAATATGGGCTGTGTTGTATCTTACCTCTGGAGGCGTGATGGGGTTCCGAATTGGCGTCATCATGTGGGTGCTCAGAGGGTAGGCACTGTCCCCTGGTGAGGAGGTGATGGGTATCATTAGTGGGGTAGTGACATAACTCTGCATCTGACATGCATACATGTGCAGTGGCATTCATACTCACCAAGCAGCCATGTATTGCCATGCCGCCCAGCTTCTAGGTCCCAGTTTAGGGTAGACATTCGGTAAATGAAGCTGTCGTGGGTGGACCCTGGATAGTTGGCATATACTGAGGTGATGATTCCCTTGGCATTACATACTACCTGCACGTTGATGGAATGCCAGTGCTTGCGGTTCCTATAGATGTGCTCAGATGCCCTGGGGGGACGTAGTGCCACATGGGTGCAGTCAATGGCACCTAGCACGTTTGGGAATTGTGCCACACCGTAGAAATCGAGGGTGGCAGCCTGCCTTTCTGCAGGTGTCCTGGGCAGGTATATGTGTCTACGGACTGATGGGCGTGCAGTGATGATGTTCAAGATCTGGTGTAGGCAGCGTGACTGCGCGGCCTGTGACACCCCACCCACTATGGCACTTGTCCGCTGAAATGATCCTGTGGCCAAGAAGTGCAGTACATTGAGGACCTTCTCCAGGGGGCTGAGTGCTTGGGAGCACAGGGTGGGTGATGTGAGGTCATCCTCCCACTCACTAACCAGGTCCAGTATTATGTGTGGTGGAAACCTGTACCTCCCCTACACTTGGTCATCAGGCATCCCAAAAAGGCTGGTTCTGGGAGTGAAAATTCTGGCCCTCACTATCCTCCTCCTCCTTTGGTAACCCACAGCCACTGCTGCTAGGAATGGTATGTTCATCCTGGCGTCTGAGCTTGTTTGTTGTTTGCACGCACTTTTATGCTGCGCGGGTCGACGTACGCCTGCTTCATGCTGGCGTATGTGTTTCAGGATTGGACCATTTATTTTTCGGCGCGTCGTAGGCGAACGTGTGAATCTTCCCGCCCACCCCAGGAATACACGTAGCACGCTCTCCCAGGCCCAGTCGCGAGTAAATATTCCCGCCCACCCCTGGAATACACGTACCCCACTCTCACAGGCCCAGTCGCGTGTGGAAGTTCACGCGCACCCCGAAATACAAGTACCCAGGACAATCGCGTGTGGAACTTCCCGTGCACCCTGTAGTACACGTACCCAGGCCAATCACGTGTGGAACTTCCCGCGCACCCCGAAGTACACGTACCCAGGACAATCGCGTGTGGAACTTCCCGCGCACCCCGTAGTACACGTACCCAGGCTAATTGCGTGTGGAACTTCCCGCGCACCACGAAGTACACGTACCCAGGCAAATCGCACGGCTGGCGGGTGGGGGTGATTGGGGACATGAGTGGGGGCCTGGTGGAGGCTGCCCCTGCACTGCTGGGGGGGTGGGGGTGGTAGGAGACATGAGTGGGGGCCTGGTGGAGGCTGCCCTTGGTGGCTGGGGGGTGGGGGTGGTGGGAGACATGAGTGGGGGCCTGGTGGAGGGTGCCCCTGGTGGCCGGGGGGTGGGGGTGCAGGGGGACATGTGTGGGGGCCTGTTGGGGGGTGCCCCTGCACTGCTTGGGGGTGGGGGTGGTAGTAGACATGTGTGGGGGCCTAGTGGAGGCTGTCCCTGGTGGCTGGGGGGTGGGGGTGGTGGGAGACATGAGTGGGGGCCTAGTGGAGGCTGCCCCTGGTGGCTGGGGGATGGGGGTGGTGGGAGACATGAGTGGGAGCCTGGTGGAGGCTGCCCCTGGTGGCTGGGGGGTGGGGGTGGTGGGAGACATGAGTGGGGCCTGGTGGAGGCTGCCCCTGCACTGCTGGGGGGTGGGGGTGGTGGGAGACATGAGTGGGGGCCTGGTGGAGGCTGCCCCTGCCGGCTGGGGGGTGGGGGTGGTGGGAGACATGAGTGGGGGCCTGGTGGAGGCTGCCCCTGCACTGCTGGGGTGGGGGTGATGGGAGACATGAGTCGGGGGCCTGGTGGAGGCTGCCCCTGGTGGCTGGGGGGTGGGGGTGCAGGGAGACATGAGTTGGACATGAGTGGGGGCCTGGTGGAGGCTGCCCCTGGTGGCTGGGGGGTGGGGGTGGTGGGAGACATGAGTGGGGGCCTGGTGGAGGCTGCCCCTGGTGGCTGGGGGTGGTGGGAGACATGAGTGGGGGCCTGGTGGAGGCTGCCCCTGGTGGCTGGGGGGTGGGTGATGGGGGACATGAGTGGGGGCCTGGTGGAGGCTGTCCCTGGTGGCTGGGGGGTGGGGGTGCAGGGGGACATGTGTGGGGGCCTGCTGGGGGGTGGGGGTGGTGGCAGACATGTGTGGTGGCCTGGTGGAGGCTGCCCCTGGTGGCTGGGGGGTGGGGGTGGTGGGAGACATGAGTGGGGGCCTGGTGGAGGCTGCCCCTGCACTGCTGGGGGGTGGGGGTGGTGGGAGACATGAGTGGGGGCCCGGTGGAGGGTGCCCCTGGTGGCCGGGGGTGGGGGTGCAGGGGGACATGTGTGGGGGCCTGTTGGAGGGTGCCCCTGCACTGCTTGGGGGTGGGGGTGGTAGTAGACATGTGTGGGGGCCTGGTGGAGGCTGCCCCTGGTGGCTGGGGGGTGGGGGTGGTGGGAGACATGAGTGGGGCCTGGTGGAGGCTGCCCCTGCACTGCTGGGGGGTGGGGGTGGTGGGAGACATGAGTGGGGGCCTGGTGGAGGCTGCCCCTGGTGGCTGGGGGGTGGGGGTGGTGGGAGACATGAGTGGGGGCCTGGTGGAGGCTGCCCCTGCACTGCTGGGGTGGGGGTGATGGGAGACATGAGTCGGGGGCCTGGTGGAGGCTGCCCCTGGTGGCTGGGGGGTGGGGGTGCAGGGAGACATGAGTTGGACATGAGTGGGGGCCTGGTGGAGGCTGCCCCTGGTGGCTGGGGGGTGGGGGTGGTGGGAGACATGAGTGGGGGCCTGGTGGAGGCTGCCCCTGGTGGCTGGGGGTGGTGGGAGACATGAGTGGGGGCCTGGTGGAGGCTGCCCCTGGTGGCTGGGGGGTGGGGTGATGGGAGACATGAGTGGGGGCCTGGTGGAGGCTGTCCCTGGTGGCTGGGGGGTGGGGGTGCAGGGGGACATGTGTGGGGGCCTGCTGGGGGGTGGGGGTGGTGGTAGACATGTGTGGTGGCCTGGTGGAGGCTGCCCCTGGTGGCTGGGGGGTGGGGGTGGTGGGAGACATGAGTGGGGGCCTGGTGGAGGCTGCCCCTGCACTGCTGGGGGGTGGGGGTGGTGGGAGACATGAGTGGGGGCCTGGTGGAGGCTGCCCCTGGTGGCTGTGGGGTGCGGGTGGTGGGAGGCATGAGTGGGGGCCTGGTGGAGGCTGCCCATGGTGGCTGGGGGGTGGGGGTGGTGGGAGACATGAGTGGGGGCCTGGTGGAGGGTGCCCCTGGTGGCTGGGGGGTGAGGGTGCAGGGGGACATGTGTGGGGGCCTGGTGGAGGGTGCCCCTGCACTGCTGGGGGGTGGGGGTGGTGGTAGACATGTGTGGGGGCCTGGTGGAGGTTGCCCCTGCACTGCTGGGGGGTGGGGGTGATGGGAGACATGAGTGGGGGCCTGGTGGAGGCTGCCCCTGGTGGCTGGGGGTTGGGGTGGTGGGAGACATGAGTGGGGGCCTGGTGGAGGCTGCCTCTGGTGGCTGGGGGGTGGGGGTGGTGGGAGACATGAGTGGGGGCCTGGTGGAGGCTGCCCCTGGTGGCTGGGGGGTGGGGGTGGTGGGAGACATGAGGGGGGCCTGGTGGAGGCTGCCCCTGCACTGCTGGGGGGTGGGGGTTGTGGGAGACATAAGTGGGGGCCTGGTGGAGGCCGCCCCTGGTGGCTGGGGGGTGGGGGTGGTGGGAGACATGAGTGGGGGCCTGGTGGAGGCTGCCCCTGCACTGCTGGGGGTGGGGGTTGTGGGAGACATGAGTGGGTGTTATCCGGAAACCTGTGCAGTTCCCTCTGGGACCACTGCAAAAGATTTAGGACTACAGGTCTTTGGCGGTGAACCCACTTGGTAGCAGTCTGCACCACACAGATTCACTTGGTAGCTGTGGCTGAGCAGTCAGACTTCCCTCAAGAAGAGTTGAGCAGTATGTGGAGTATACAAAATAGGGCAATTCTTCCCAGCAAGACAAGCAAACACGCAACGAGGCTTAGTGTAAAGATATTAAGGTATTTATTTATAACGCAACATCTATGAAAAACACTATGGCGAATTCATGGCAAACGAATCAAACACAATTACTCTACGAAGAAGAAACGATCAATCCCCCTAGCAATATTTCGACAAGTCTAGGTTCTACCGGCACCACTTATTTACAGACGGAGGTGTATACCTCAACCTAGATGACGCTCTAATATTAGTTAGGACGGGAGAGAAAAAGATAGGCAGGTTATGAAATCAACACAGTTCAATACTTCACAGGCAAGTTGTACGGTAAGAAGGCAAGAACCACAAGAGATCGTAAAGTTCAGAGGCCAGGCCCACTCGGAGAGAGGCAAGGCGCGATGTCCCAAAAAGTCTCTAGTGAAGGTGCATTCAAGTCTTTGTAGTAAATTGTTATCGGCAGATCGAACCAGTTCAGAGCAATAAATGAGAAAAGCTTGGAGGCGATCCAACGGAACGGAGAGGATTAAGACACCTCACTCGAACCGATCGAAAGGGAAGCAAGGCGGGCACGGTACCTTGTTGTGGAGAGACAGCTCCGGCGGGGGCAGTTGATCCTGGTGGTGGATGCACGTCGGGTCTTTGCCAAGAGTAGAGATGATCTCGTCATCGAAGAAAAGTGAAGTCCGGTGCACCACCAGGAAAGAGACCAGCCGCGGAGTGCTCTGTCACAAGGCACCACATTTTGGTCGCGGTTCAGTGGTAGTGGCTACCCGGTTACCGAGGTGCTCCGCACGGGCAATTCGACCACTATGTCCTGAGGTGAATAAAAAGCAAAGGGGACTGGTTGTTCCCACCAGTCAGGGGAAGTGACTTTCCAGCAGGGAGATCTCCTCTGTCGTCGGGAAGTGGTGAGTCAGTTCTGCAGGGCTCCACCAGAGGTGTCGTCGTGCAGGTCGGCTCAGCGTTACCCTCGTCGGATTCTTAGGTCCTGTGGCGACTTCTGAAGATCCAGTCCCAAAAGCCCTGCTTTTATGCAGAAAACCCCCATTCATTCAGCCTAGCTGTCAATCAACACATGCTAAGTGGTGAGCGGGAAGGCTCACCACTTGGGCCAATCACTCCAGAGTGCGACCGGAGTTGGCAAGGCAACTCGGTCCAGGGTGCCTAAACCCCCTCCCATACCCCTGTGATAACCCAGACAGAATGGCACCACTTTGGAGGGTCTCTGTACAGAGCCCGCCAAAAGTGGAACAAAGGGCTCGACCTTTGGTTTAGGAGTCACAGAGACGAACACAGACGCCATTTTACAAACCGAGTTCTGGCAGAAAATACCATCCGATAAACTTATTTAAGATAAGTAGATCGGTGGTACGTTAGAGATTAACGAGAAAAAGTATCAATCTCCAACAATGGGACGAATCCCATAGGGTTATGTTCGGGGTCGAACATAACAAGTAGTTTCCACTGCCACCAGCCAAAACTCGACGAGGGGGGACGGGACAGTGCCCCCTCGAGTAACAGATCCAGGAGTAATCAAATTACCCCAACTAGTACGTCCACAATAAGATGGTTGGTACTAGTTCTGTTAGTAAATTTAGGTCTAGTAAAGCCAATGATGACTTTACATGCCCGGGGAGACAGTAGTCAGTCCCCGGGTATGGAGTCTATGGTGGAGGTCCGCTAGGACGCCCCAGTGTTACGGCACGTAGGGTGCGGTGTAACACACATAGAAAAATATATGAGACCCTATGGAGTAAAAGACCCCATAGCCCATAGAACACATTGACATTCAAAGGAATTACACACATTCATGTCCAAGAGTGGGAGAAAAAGAGTCTCACTCTTGGCAGGATGGAAAAAACAAACTCCCGAAATCCAGCAAAGCTGCTGGGGGACTCACTAGGTTAGGAAATTCAGCCTAAACAGAGAATTCTCCCTAACAGTGGGGGCCTGGTGGAGGCTGCCCCTGGTGGCTGGGGGGTGGGGGTGATGGGAGACATGAGTGGGGGCCTGGTGGAGGCTGCACCTGGTGGCTGGGGGGTTGGGGTGCAGGGAGACATGAGTTGGACATGAGTGGGGGCCTGGTGGAGGCTGCCCCTGGTGGCTGGGGGGTGGGGGTGGTGGGAGTCATGAGTGGGGGCCTGGTGGAGACTGCCCCTGGTGGCTGGGGGGTGGGGGTGGTGGGAGACATGAGTGGGGGCCTGGTGGAGGCTGCCCCTGCACTGCTGGGGGGTGGGAGTGATGGGAGACATGAGTTGGACATGAGTGGGGGCCTGGTGGAGGCTGCCCCTGGTGGCTGGGGGTGGTGGGAGACATGAGTGGGGGCCTGGTGGAGGCTGCCCCTGGTGGCTGGGGGGTGGGGGTGGTGGGAGACATGAGTGGGGGCTTGGTGGAGGGTGCCCCTGGTGGCTGGGGGCTGGGGGTGCAGGGGGACATGTGTGGGGGCCTGCCGGGGGTTGGGGATGGTGGTAGACATGTGTGGGGGCCTGGTGGAGGCTGCCCCTGGTGGCTGGGGGGTGGGGGTGATGGGAGACATGTGTGGGGGACTGTTGGAGGCTGCCTGTGGTGGCTGGGGGGTGGGGGTGGTGGGAGACATGAGTGGGGGCCTGGTGGAGGCTGCCCGTGCACTGCTGGGGGGTGGGGGTGGTGGGAGACATGAGTGGGGGCCTGGTGGAGGCTGCCCCTGGTGGCTGGGGGTGGGGGTGGTGGGAGACATGAGTTGGGGCCTGGTGGAGGCTGCCCCTGCACTGCTGGGGGGTGGGGGTGATGGGAGACATGAGTTGGACATGAGTGGGGGCCTGGTGGAGGCTGCCACTGGTGGCTGGGGGGTGGGGGTGGTGGGAGACATGAGTGGGGGCCTGGTGGAGGCTGCCCCTGGTGGCTGGGGGGTGGGGGTGGTGGGAGACATGAGTGGGGGCTTGGTGGAGGGTGCCCCTGGTGGCTGGGGGCTGGGGGTGCAGGGGAACTTGTGTGGGGGCCTGCTGGGGGTTGGGGATGGTGGTAGACATGTGTGGGGGCCTGGTGGAGGCTGCCCCTGGTGGCTGGGGGGTGGGGGTGATGGGAGACATGTGTGGGGGACTGTTGGAGGGGGCCCCTGGTGGCTGGGGGGTAGGGGGGGTGGGAGACATGAGTGGGGGCCTGGTGGAGGGTGCCCCTGCACTGCTGGGCGGTGGGGGTGGTGGTAGACATGTGTGGGGGCCTGGTGGAGGCTGCCCCTGCACTGCTGGGGGGTGGGGGTGATGGGAGACATGAGTGGGGGCCTTGTGGAGGCTGCCACTGGTGGCTGGGGGGTGGGGGTGGTGGGAGACATGAGTGGGGGCCTGGTGGAGGCTGCCCCTGGTGGCTGGGGGGTGGGGGTGGTGGGAAACATGAGTGGGGGCCTGGTGGAGGCTGCCCCTGCACTGCTGGGGGGTGGGGGTGATGGGAGACATGAGTGGGGACCTGGTGGAGGCTGCCCCTGGTGGCTGGGGGGTGGGGGTGCAGGGAGACATGAGTTGGACATGAGTGGGGGCCTGGTGGAGGCTACCCCTGGTGGCTGGGAGTGGGGGTGGTGGGAGGCATGAGTGGGGGACTGGTGGAGTCTGCCCCTGGTGGCTGGGGGGAGGGGGTGGTGGGAGACATGACTGGGGGCCTGGTGGAGGCTGCCCCTGCACTGCTGGGGGGTGGGGGTGATGGGTGACATGAGTGGGGGCCTGGTGGAGGCTGCCCCTGGTGGCTGGGGGGTGGGGTTGCAGGGAGACATGAGTTGGACATGAGTGGGGGCCTGGTGGAGGCTGCCCCTGGTGGCTGGGGGTGGGGGTGGTGGGAGACATGAGTGGGGGCCTGGTGGATGCTGCCCCTGGCGGCTGGGGGGTGGGGGTGGTGGTAGACATGTGTGGGGGCCTGGTGGAGGCTGCCCCTGCACTGCTGGGGGATGGGGGTGATGGGAGACATGAGTGGGGGCCTTGTGGAGGCTGCCCCTGGTGGCTGGGGGGTGGGGGTGGTGGGAGACATGAGTGTGGGCCTGGTGGAGGCTGCCCCTGGTGGCTGGGGGGTGGGGGTGGTGGGAGACATGAGTGGGGGCCTGGTGGAGGCTGCCCCTGCACTGCTGGGGGGTGAGGGTGGTGGGAGACATGAGTGGAGGCCTGGGGGAGGCTGCCCCTGGTGGCTGGGGGGTGGGGGTGATGGGAGACATGAGTGGGGACCTGGTGGAGGCTGCCCCTGGTGGCTGGGGGGTGGGGGTGTAGGGAGACATGAGTTGGACATGAGTGGGGGCCTGGTGGAGGCTGCCCCTGGTGGCTGGAGGTGGGGGTGGTGGGAGACATGAGTGGGGGACTGGTGGGGGCTGCCCCTGGTGGCTGGGGGGTGGGGTGGTGGGAGACATGACTGGGGGCCTGGTGGAGGCTGCCCCTGCACTGCTGGGGGGTGGGGGTGATGGGAGACATGAGTGGGGGCCTGGTGGAGGCTGCCCCTGGTGGCTGGGGGGTGGGGTTGCAGGGAGACATGAGTTGGACATGAGTGGGGGCCTGGTGGAGGTTGCCCCTGGTGGCTGGGGGTGGGGGCGGTGGGAGACATGAGTGGGGGCCTGGTGGATGCTGCCCCTGCACTGCTGGGGGGTGGGGGTGGTGGTAGACATGTGTGGGGGCCTGGTGGAGGCTGCCCCTGCACTGCTGGGGGGTGGGGGAGATGGGAGACATGAGTGGGGGCCTTGTGGAGGCTGCCCCTGGTGGCTGGGGGGTGGGGGTGGTGGGAAACATGAGTGGGGGCCTGGTGGAGGCTGCCCCTGCACTGCTGGGGGGTGGGGGTGATGGGAGACATGAGTGGGGACCTGGTGGAGGCTGCCCCTGGTGGCTGGGGGTTGGGGGTGCAGGGAGACATGAGTTGGACATGAGTGGGGGCCTGGTGGAGGCTACCCCTGGTGGCTGGGAGTGGGGGTGGTGGGAGGCATGAGTGGTGGACTGGTGGAGTCTGCCCCTGGTGGCTGGGGGGAGGGGGTGGTGGGAGACATGACTGGGGGCCTGGTGGAGGCTGCCCCTGCACTGCTGGGGGGTGGGGGTGATGGGAGACATGAGTGGGGGCCTGGTGGAGGCTGCCCCTGGTGGCTGGGGGGTGGGGTTGCAGGGAGACATGAGTTGGACATGAGTGGGGGCCTGGTGGAGGCTGCCCCTGGTGGCTGGGGGAGGGGGTGGTGGGAGACATGAGTGGGGGCCTGGTGGATGCTGCCCCTGGCGGCTGGGGGGTGGGGGTGGTGGTAGACATGTGTGGGGGCCTGGTGGAGGCTGCCCCTGCACTGCTGGGGGATGGGGGTGATGGGAGACATGAGTGGGGGCCTTGTGGAGGCTGCCCCTGGTGGCTGGGGGGTGGGGGTGGTGGGAGACATGAGTGTGGGCCTGGTGGAGGCTGCCCCTGGTGGCTGGGGGGTGGGGGTGGTGGGAGACATGAGTGGGGGCCTGGTGGAGGCTGCCCCTGCACTGCTGGGGGGTGAGGGTGGTGGGAGACATGAGTGGAGGCCTGGTGGAGGCTGCCCCTGGTGGCTGGGGGGTGGGGGTGATGGGAGACATGAGTGGGGACCTGGTGGAGGCTGCCCCTGGTGGCTGGGGGGTGGGGGTGCAGGGAGACATGAGTTGGACATGAGTGGGGGCCTGGTGGAGGCTGCCCCTGGTGGCTGGAGGTGGGGGTGGTGGGAGACATGAGTGGGGGACTGGTGGGGGCTGCCCCTGGTGGCTGGGGGGTGGGGTGGTGGGAGACATGACTGGGGGCCTGGTGGAGGCTGCCCCTGCACTGCTGGGGGGTGGGGGTGATGGGAGACATGAGTGGGGGCCTGGTGGAGGCTGCCCCTGGTGGCTGGGGGGTGGGGTTGCAGGGAGACATGAGTTGGACATGAGTGGGGGCCTGGTGGAGGTTGCCCCTGGTGGCTGGGGGTGGGGGCGGTGGGAGACATGAGTGGGGGCCTGGTGGATGCTGCCCCTGGCGGCTGGGGGGTGGGGGTGGTGGGAGACATGATTGGGGGCTTGGTGGAGGGTGCCCCTGGTGGCTGGGGGTGGGGGTGCAGAGGGACATGTGTGGGGGCCTGCTGGGGGGTGGGGGTGGTGGTAGACATGTGTGGGGGCCTGGTGGAGGCTGCCCCTGGTGGCTGGGCGGTGGGGGTGATGGGAGACATGAGTGGAGGCCTGGTGGAGGATGCCCCTGCACTGCTGGGGGGTGGGGGTGGTGGGAGACATGAGTAGGGGCCTGGTGGAGGCTGCCCCTGGTGGCTGGGGGGTGGGGGTGATGGGAGACATGAGTGGGGGCCTGGTGGAGGCTGCCCCTGGTGGCTGGGGGGTGGGGGTACAGGGAGACATGAGTTGGACATGAGTGGGGGCCTGGTGGAGGCTGCCCCTGGTGGCTGGGGGGTGGGGGTGGTGGGAGACATGAGTGGGGGCCTGGTGGAGGCTGCCCCTGGTGGCTGGGGAGTGGGGGTGGTGGGAGACATGAGTGGGGCCTTGGTGGAGGGTGCCCCTGCACTGCTGCGGGGTGGGGGTGGTGGGAGACATGAGTGGGGGCCTGGTGGAGGCTGCCCCTGGTGGCTGGGGGGTGGGGGTGGTGGGAGACATGAGGGGGGGCCTGGTGGAGGCTGCCCCTGGGGGCTGGGGGTGGTGGTGGTGGGAGACATGAGTGGGGGCCTGGTGGAGGGTGCCTCTGGTGGCTGGGGGGTGGGGTGCAGGGGGACATGTGTGGGGGCCTGGTGGAGGGTGCCCCTGCATTGCTGGGGGGTGGGGGTGGTGGTAGACATGTGTGGGGGCCTGGTGGAGGCTGCCCCTGAACTGCTGGGGGGTGGGGGTGATGGGAGACATTAGTGGGGGCCTGGTGGAGGCTGCCCCTGGTGGCTGGGGGGTGGGGTGGTGGGAGACATGAGTGGGGGCCTGGTGGAAGCTGCCCCTGCACCTCTGAGGGGTGGGGGTGGTGGGAGACATGAGTGGGGTCCTGGTGGAGGCTGCCCCTGGTGGCTGGCGGGTGGGGGTGGTAGGAGACATGAGTGGGGGCCTGGTGGAGGCTGCCCCTGGTGGCTGGGGGGTGGGGGTGGTGGGAAACATGAGTGGGGGCCTGGTGGAGGCTGCCCCTGGTGGCTGGGGGGTGGGGGTGGTGGGAGACATGAGTGGGGGACTGGTGGAGGGTGCCCCTGGTGGCTGGGGGGTGGGGGTGCAGCGGGACAAGTGTGGGGGCCTGCTGGGGGGTGGGGGTGGTGGTAGACATGTGTGGGGGCCTGGTGGAGGCTGCCCCTGGTGGCTGGGGGGTGGGGGTGATGGGAGACATGAGTGGGGGCCTGGTGGAGGCTGCCCCTGGTGGCTGGGGGGTGGGGGTGGTGGGAGACATGAGTGGGGGCCTGGTGGAGGCTGCCCCTGCACTGCTGGGGGGTGGGGGTGGTGGGAGACATGAGTGGGGGCCTGGTGGAGGCTGCCCCTGGTGGCTGGGGGGTGGGGGTGCAGGGAGACATGAGTTGGACATGAGTGGGGGCCTGGTGGAGGCTACCCCTGGTGGCTGGGAGTGGGGGTGGTGGGAGGCATGAGTGGGGGACTGGTGGAGTCTGCCCCTGGTGGCTGGGGGGAGGGGGTGGTGGGAGACATGACTGGGGGCCTGGTGGAGGCTGCCCCTGCACTGCTGGGGGGTGGGGGTGATGGGTGACATGAGTGGGGGCCTGGTGGAGGCTGCCCCTGGTGGCTGGGGGGTGGGGTTGCAGGGAGACATGAGTTGGACATGAGTG
The DNA here is from genome assembly GCF_040938575.1 of Ambystoma mexicanum. Taxonomy (NCBI): domain Eukaryota; kingdom Metazoa; phylum Chordata; class Amphibia; order Caudata; family Ambystomatidae; genus Ambystoma; species Ambystoma mexicanum. Next base: position 1,242,200,362 of record NC_090930.1, on the reverse strand, counting down.
GGGGCCTGGTGGAGGCTGCCCCTGGTGGCTGGGGGTGGGGGTGGTGGGAGACATGAGTGGGGGCCTGGTGGATGCTGCCCCTGGCGGCTGGGGGGTGGGGGTGGTGGTAGACATGTGTGGGGGCCTGGTGGAGGCTGCCCCTGCACTGCTGGGGGATGGGGGTGATGGGAGACATGAGTGGGGGCCTTGTGGAGGCTGCCCCTGGTGGCTGGGGGGTGGGGGTGGTGGGAGACATGAGTGTGGGCCTGGTGGAGGCTGCCCCTGGTGGCTGGGGGGTGGGGGTGGTGGGAAACATGAGTGGGGGCCTGGTGGAGGCTGCCCCTGCACTGCTGGGGGGTGAGGGTGGTGGGAGACATGAGTGGAGGCCTGGTGGAGGCTGCCCCTGGTGGCTGGGGGGTGGGGGTGATGGGAGACATGAGTGGGGACCTGGTGGAGGCTGCCCCTGGTGGCTGGGGGGTGGGGGTGCAGGGAGACATGAGTTGGACATGAGTGGGGGCCTGGTGGAGGCTGCCCCTGGTGGCTGGAGGTGGGGGTGGTGGGAGACATGAGTGGGGGACTGGTGGGGGCTGCCCCTGGTGGCTGGGGGGTGGGGTGGTGGGAGACATGACTGGGGGCCTGGTGGAGGCTGCCCCTGCACTGCTGGGGGGTGGGGGTGATGGGAGACATGAGTGGGGGCCTGGTGGAGGCTGCCCCTGGTGGCTGGGGGGTGGGGTTGCAGGGAGACATGAGTTGGACATGAGTGGGGGCCTGGTGGAGGTTGCCCCTGGTGGCTGGGGGTGGGGGCGGTGGGAGACATGAGTGGGGGCCTGGTGGATGCTGCCCCTGCACTGCTGGGGGGTGGGGGTGGTGGTAGACATGTGTGGGGGCCTGGTGGAGGCTGCCCCTGCACTGCTGGGGGGTGGGGGAGATGGGAGACATGAGTGGGGGCCTTGTGGAGGCTGCCCCTGGTGGCTGGGGGGTGGGGGTGGTGGGAGACATGAGTGGGGGCCTGGTGGAGGCTGCCCCTGGTGGCTGGGGGGTGGGGGTGGTGGGAAACATGAGTGGGGGCCTGGTGGAGGCTGCCCCTGCACTGCTGGGGGGTGGGGGTGATGGGAGACATGAGTGGGGACCTGGTGGAGGCTGCCCCTGGTGGCTGGGGGGTGGGGGTGCAGGGAGACATGAGTTGGACATGAGTGGGGGCCTGGTGGAGGCTACCCCTGGTGGCTGGGAGTGGGGGTGGTGGGAGGCATGAGTGGTGGACTGGTGGAGTCTGCCCCTGGTGGCTGGGGGGAGGGGGTGGTGGGAGACATGACTGGGGGCCTGGTGGAGGCTGCCCCTGCACTGCTGGGGGGTGGGGGTGATGGGAGACATGAGTGGGGGCCTGGTGGAGGCTGCCCCTGGTGGCTGGGGGGTGGGGTTGCAGGGAGACATGAGTTGGACATGAGTGGGGGCCTGGTGGAGGCTGCCCCTGGTGGCTGGGGGAGGGGGTGGTGGGAGACATGAGTGGGGGCCTGGTGGATGCTGCCCCTGGCGGCTGGGGGGTGGGGGTGGTGGTAGACATGTGTGGGGGCCTGGTGGAGGCTGCCCCTGCACTGCTGGGGGATGGGGGTGATGGGAGACATGAGTGGGGGCCTTGTGGAGGCTGCCCCTGGTGGCTGGGGGGTGGGGGTGGTGGGAGACATGAGTGTGGGCCTGGTGGAGGCTGCCCCTGGTGGCTGGGGGGTGGGGGTGGTGGGAGACATGAGTGGGGGCCTGGTGGAGGCTGCCCCTGCACTGCTGGGGGTGAGGGTGGTGGGAGACATGAGTGGAGGCCTGGTGGAGGCTGCCCCTGGTGGCTGGGGGGTGGGGGTGATGGGAGACATGAGTGGGGACCTGGTGGAGGCTGTCCCTGGTGGCTGGGGGTGCAGGGAGACATGAGTTGGACATGAGTGGGGGCCTGGTGGAGGCTGCCCCTGGTGGCTGGAGGTGGGGGTGGTGGGAGACATGAGTGGGGGACTGGTGGGGGCTGCTCCTGGTGGCTGGGGGGTGGGGTGGTGGGAGACATGACTGGGGGCCTGGTGGAGGCTGCCCCTGCACTGCTGGGGGGTCGGGGTGATGGGAGACATGAGTGGGGGCCTGGTGGAGGCTGCCCCTGGTGGCTGGGGGGTGGGGTTGCAGGGAGACATGAGTTGGACATGAGTGGGGGCCTGGTGGAGGTTGCCCCTGGTGGCTGGGGGTGGGGGCGGTGGGAGACATGAGTGGGGGCCTGGTGGATGCTGCCCCTGGCGGCTGGGGGGTGGGGGTGGTGGGAGACATGATTGGGGGCTTGGTGGAGGGTGCCCCTGGTGGCTGGGGGTGGGGGTGCAGAGGGACATGTGTGGGGGCCTGCTGGGGGGTGGGGGTGGTGGTAGACATGTGTGGGGGCCTGGTGGAGGCTGCCCCTGGTGGCTGGGCGGTGGGGGTGATGGGAGACATGAGTGGAGGCCTGGTGGAGGATGCCCCTGCACTGCTGGGGGGTGGGGGTGGTGGGAGACATGAGTAGGGGCCTGGTGGAGGCTGCCCCTGGTGGCTGGGGGGTGGGGGTGATGGGAGACATGAGTGGGGGCCTGGTGGAGGCTGCCCCTGGTGGCTGGGGGGTGGGGGTACAGGGAGACATGAGTTGGACATGAGTGGGGGCCTGGTGGAGGCTGCCCCTGGTGGCTGGGGGGTGGGGGTGGTGGGAGACATGAGTGGGGGCCTGGTGGAGGCTGCCCCTGGTGGCTGGGGAGTGGGGGTGGTGGGAGACATGAGTGGGGCCTTGGTGGAGGGTGCCCCTGCACTGCTGCGGGGTGGGGGTGGTGGGAGACATGAGTGGGGGCCTGGTGGAGGCTGCCCCTGGTGGCTGGGGGGTGGGGGTGGTGGGAGACATGAGGGGGGGCCTGGTGGAGGCTGCCCCTGGGGGCTGGGGGTGGTGGTGGTGGGAGACATGAGTGGGGGCCTGGTGGAGGGTGCCTCTGGTGGCTGGGGGGTGGGGTGCAGGGGGACATGTGTGGGGGCCTGGTGGAGGGTGCCCCTGCATTGCTGGGGGGTGGGGGTGGTGGTAGACATGTGTGGGGGCCTGGTGGAGGCTGCCCCTGAACTGCTGGGGGGTGGGGGTGATGGGAGACATTAGTGGGGGCCTGGTGGAGGCTGCCCCTGGTGGCTGGGGGGTGGGGTGGTGGGAGACATGAGTGGGGGCCTGGTGGAAGCTGCCCCTGCACCTCTGGGGGGTGGGGGTGGTGGGAGACATGAGTGGGGTCCTGGTGGAGGCTGCCCCTGGTGGCTGGCGGGTGGGGGTGGTAGGAGACATGAGTGGGGGCCTGGTGGAGGCTGCCCCTGGTGGCTGGGGGGTGGGGGTGGTGGGAAACATGAGTGGGGGCCTGGTGGAGGCTGCCCCTGGTGGCTGGGGGGTGGGGGTGGTGGGAGACATGAGTGGGGGACTGGTGGAGGGTGCCCCTGGTGGCTGGGGGGTGGGGGTGCAGCGGGACAAGTGTGGGGGCCTGCTGGGGGGTGGGGGTGGTGGTAGACATGTGTGGGGGCCTGGTGGAGGCTGCCCCTGGTGGCTGGGGGGTGGGGGTGATGGGAGACATGAGTGGGGGCCTGGTGGAGGCTGCCCCTGGTGGCTGGGGGGTGGGGGTGGTGGGAGACATGAGTGGGGGCCTGGTGGAGGCTGCCCCTGCACTGCTGGGGGGTGGGGGTGGTGGGAGACATGAGTGGGGGCCTGGTGGAGGCTGCCCCTGGTGGCTGGGGGGTGGGGGTGCAGGGAGACATGAGTTGGACATGAGTGGGGGCCTGGTGGAGGCTACCCCTGGTGGCTGGGAGTGGGGGTGGTGGGAGGCATGAGTGGGGGACTGGTGGAGTCTGCCCCTGGTGGCTGGGGGGAGGGGGTGGTGGGAGACATGACTGGGGGCCTGGTGGAGGCTGCCCCTGCACTGCTGGGGGGTGGGGGTGATGGGTGACATGAGTGGGGGCCTGGTGGAGGCTGCCCCTGGTGGCTGGGGGGTGGGGTTGCAGGGAGACATGAGTTGGACATGAGTGGGGGCCTGGTGGAGGCTGCCCCTGGTGGCTGGGGGTGGGGGTGGTGGGAGACATGAGTGGGGGCCTGGTGGATGCTGCCCCTGGCGGCTGGGGGGTGGGGGTGGTGGTAGACATGTGTGGGGGCCTGGTGGAGGCTGCCCCTGCACTGCTGGGGGATGGGGGTGATGGGAGACATGAGTGGGGGCCTTGTGGAGGCTGCCCCTGGTGGCTGGGGGGTGGGGGTGGTGGGAGACATGAGTGTGGGCCTGGTGGAGGCTGCCCCTGGTGGCTGGGGGGTGGGGGTGGTGGGAGACATGAGTGGGGGCCTGGTGGAGGCTGCCCCTGCACTGCTGGGGGGTGAGGGTGGTGGGAGACATGAGTGGAGGCCTGGTGGAGGCTGCCCCTGGTGGCTGGGGGGTGGGGGTGATGGGAGACATGAGTGGGGACCTGGTGGAGGCTGCCCCTGGTGGCTGGGGGGTGGGGGTGCAGGGAGACATGAGTTGGACATGAGTGGGGGCCTGGTGGAGGCTGCCCCTGGTGGCTGGAGGTGGGGGTGGTGGGAGACATGAGTGGGGGACTGGTGGGGGCTGCCCCTGGTGGCTGGGGGGTGGGGTGGTGGGAGACATGACTGGGGGCCTGGTGGAGGCTGCCCCTGCACTGCTGGGGGGTGGGGGTGATGGGAGACATGAGTGGGGGCCTGGTGGAGGCTGCCCCTGGTGGCTGGGGGGTGGGGTTGCAGGGAGACATGAGTTGGACATGAGTGGGGGCCTGGTGGAGGTTGCCCCTGGTGGCTGGGGGTGGGGGCGGTGGGAGACATGAGTGGGGGCCTGGTGGATGCTGCCCCTGCACTGCTGGGGGGTGGGGGTGGTGGTAGACATGTGTGGGGGCCTGGTGGAGGCTGCCCCTGCACTGCTGGGGGGTGGGGGAGATGGGAGACATGAGTGGGGGCCTTGTGGAGGCTGCCCCTGGTGGCTGGGGGGTGGGGGTGGTGGGAGACATGAGTGGGGGCCTGGTGGAGGCTGCCCCTGGTGGCTGGGGGGTGGGGGTGGTGGGAAACATGAGTGGGGGCCTGGTGGAGGCTGCCCCTGCACTGCTGGGGGGTGGGGGTGATGGGCGACATGAGTGGGGACCTGGTGGAGGCTGCCCCTGGTGGCTGGGGGGTGGGGGTGCAGGGAGACATGAGTTGGACATGAGTGGGGGCCTGGTGGAGGCTACCCCTGGTGGCTGGGAGTGGGGGTGGTGGGAGGCATGAGTGGTGGACTGGTGGAGTCTGCCCCTGGTGGCTGGGGGGAGGGGGTGGTGGGAGACATGACTGGGGGCCTGGTGGAGGCTGCCCCTGCACTGCTGGGGGGTGGGGGTGATGGGAGACATGAGTGGGGGCCTGGTGGAGGCTGCCCCTGGTGGCTGGGGGGTGGGGTTGCAGGGAGACATGAGTTGGACATGAGTGGGGGCCTGGTGGAGGCTGCCCCTGGTGGCTGGGGGAGGGGGTGGTGGGAGACATGAGTGGGGGCCTGGTGGATGCTGCCCCTGGCGGCTGGGGGGTGGGGGTGGTGGTAGACATGTGTGGGGGCCTGGTGGAGGCTGCCCCTGCACTGCTGGGGGATGGGGGTGATGGGAGACATGAGTGGGGGCCTTGTGGAGGCTGCCCCTGGTGGCTGGGGGGTGGGGGTGGTGGGAGACATGAGTGTGGGCCTGGTGGAGGCTGCCCCTGGTGGCTGGGGGGTGGGGGTGGTGGGAGACATGAGTGGGGGCCTGGTGGAGGCTGCCCCTGCACTGCTGGGGGATGAGGGTGGTGGGAGACATGAGTGGAGGCCTGGTGGAGGCTGCCCCTGGTGGCTGGGGGGTGGGGGTGATGGGAGACATGAGTGGGGACCTGGTGGAGGCTGCCCCTGGTGGCTGGGGGTGCAGGGAGACATGAGTTGGACATGAGTGGGGGCCTGGTGGAGGCTGCCCCTGGTGGCTGGAGGTGGGGGTGGTGGGAGACATGAGTGGGGGACTGGTGGGGGCTGCCCCTGGTGGCTGGGGGGTGGGGTGGTGGGAGACATGACTGGGGGCCTGGTGGAGGCTGCCCCTGCACTGCTGGGGGGTCGGGGTGATGGGAGACATGAGTGGGGGCCTGGTGGAGGCTGCCCCTGGTGGCTGGGGGGTGGGGTTGCAGGGAGACATGAGTTGGACATGAGTGGGGGCCTGGTGGAGGTTGCCCCTGGTGGCTGGGGGTGGGGGCGGTGGGAGACATGAGTGGGGGCCTGGTGGATGCTGCCCCTGGCGGCTGGGGGGTGGGGGTGGTGGGAGACATGATTGGGGGCTTGGTGGAGGGTGCCCCTGGTGGCTGGGGGTGGGGGTGCAGAGGGACATGTGTGGGGGCCTGCTGGGGGGTGGGGGTGGTGGTAGACATGTGTGGGGGCCTGGTGGAGGCTGCCCCTGGTGGCTGGGCGGTGGGGGTGATGGGAGACATGAGTGGAGGCCTGGTGGAGGATGCCCCTGCACTGCTGGGGGGTGGGGGTGGTGGGAGACATGAGTAGGGGCCTGGTGGAGGCTGCCCCTGGTGGCTGGGGGGTGGGGGTGATGGGAGACATGAGTGGGGGCCTGGTGGAGGCTGCCCCTGGTGGCTGGGTGGTGGGGGTACAGGGAGACATGAGTTGGACATGAGTGGGGGCCTGGTGGAGGCTGCCCCTGGTGGCTGGGGGGTGGGGGTGGTGGGAGACATGAGTGGGGCCTGGTGGAGGCTGCCCCTGGTGGCTGGGGAGTGGGGGTGGTGGGAGACATGAGTGGGGCCTTGGTGGAGGGTGCCCCTGCACTGCTGCGGGGTGGGGGTGGTGGGAGACATGAGTGGGGGCCTGGTGGAGGCTGCCCCTGGTGGCTGGGGGGTGGGGGTGGTGGGAGACATGAGGGGGGGCCTGGTGGAGGCTGCCCCTGGTGGCTGGGGGTGGTGGTGGTGGGAGACATGAGTGGGGGCCTGGTGGAGGGTGCCTCTGGTGGCTGGGGGGTGGGGTGCAGGGGGACATGTGTGGGGGCCTGGTGGAGGGTGCCCCTGCATTGCTGGGGGGTGGGGGTGGTGGTAGACATGTGTGGGGGCCTGGTGGAGGCTGCCCCTGAACTGCTGGGGGGTGGGGGTGATGGGAGACATTAGTGGGGGCCTGGTGGAGGCTGCCCCTGGTGGCTGGCGGGTGGGGTGGTGGGAGACATGAGTGGGGGCCTGGTGGAAGCTGCCCCTGCACCTCTGGGGGGTGGGGGTGGTGGGAGACATGAGTGGGGTCCTGGTGGAGGCTGCCCCTGGTGGCTGGCGGGTGGGGGTGGTAGGAGACATGAGTGGGGGCCTGGTGGAGGCTGCCCCTGGTGGCTGGGGGGTGGGGGTGGTGGGAAACATGAGTGGGGGCCTGGTGGAGGCTGCCCCTGGTGGCTGGGGGGTGGGGGTGGTGGGAGACATGAGTGGGGGACTGGTGGAGGGTGCCCCTGGTGGCTGGGGGGTGGGGGTGCAGCGGGACAAGTGTGGGGGCCTGCTGGGGGGTGGGGGTGGTGGTAGACATGTGTGGGGGCCTGGTGGAGGCTGCCCCTGGTGGCTGGGGGGTGGGGGTGATGGGAGACATGAGTGGGGGCCTGGTGGAGGCTGCCCCTGGTGGCTGGGGGGTGGGGGTGGTGGGAGACATGAGTGGGGGCCTGGTGGAGGCTGCCCCTGCACTGCTGGGGGGTGGGGGTGGTGGGAGACATGAGTGGGGGCCTGGTGGAGGCTGCCCCTGGTGGCTGGGGGGTGGGGGTGGTGGGAGACATGAGGGGGGGCCTGGAGGAGGCTGCCCCTGGTGGCTGGGGGTGGTGGTGGTGGGAGACATGAGTGGGGGCCTGGTGGAGGGTGCCTCTGGTGGCTGGGGGGTGGGGTGCAGGGGGACATGTGTGGGGGCCTGGTGGAGGGTGCCCCTGCATTGCTGGGGGGTGGGGGTGGTGGTAGACATGTGTGGGGGCCTGGTGGAGGCTGCCCCTGAACTGCTGGGGGGTGGGGGTGATGGGAGACATTAGTGGGGGCCTGGTGGAGGCTGCCCCTGGTGGCTGGGGGTGGGGTGGTGGGAGACATGAATGGGGGCCTGGTGGAAGCTGCCCCTGCACCGCTGGGGGGTGGGGGTGGTGGGAGACATGAGTGGGGTCCTGGTGGAGGCTGCCCCTGCACTGCTGGGGGTGAGGGTGGTGGGAGACATGAGTGGAGGCCTGGTGGAGGCTGCCCCTGGTGGCTGGGGGGTGGGGGTGATGGGAGACATGAGTGGGGACCTGGTGGAGGCTGTCCCTGGTGGCTGGGGGTGCAGGGAGACATGAGTTGGACATGAGTGGGGGCCTGGTGGAGGCTGCCCCTGGTGGCTGGAGGTGGGGGTGGTGGGAGACATGAGTGGGGGACTGGTGGGGGCTGCTCCTGGTGGCTGGGGGGTGGGGTGGTGGGAGACATGACTGGGGGCCTGGTGGAGGCTGCCCCTGCACTGCTGGGGGGTCGGGGTGATGGGAGACATGAGTGGGGGCCTGGTGGAGGCTGCCCCTGGTGGCTGGGGGGTGGGGTTGCAGGGAGACATGAGTTGGACATGAGTGGGGGCCTGGTGGAGGTTGCCCCTGGTGGCTGGGGGTGGGGGCGGTGGGAGACATGAGTGGGGGCCTGGTGGATGCTGCCCCTGGCGGCTGGGGGGTGGGGGTGGTGGGAGACATGATTGGGGGCTTGGTGGAGGGTGCCCCTGGTGGCTGGGGGTGGGGGTGCAGAGGGACATGTGTGGGGGCCTGCTGGGGGGTGGGGGTGGTGGTAGACATGTGTGGGGGCCTGGTGGAGGCTGCCCCTGGTGGCTGGGCGGTGGGGGTGATGGGAGACATGAGTGGAGGCCTGGTGGAGGATGCCCCTGCACTGCTGGGGGGTGGGGGTGGTGGGAGACATGAGTAGGGGCCTGGTGGAGGCTGCCCCTGGTGGCTGGGGGGTGGGGGTGATGGGAGACATGAGTGGGGGCCTGGTGGAGGCTGCCCCTGGTGGCTGGGGGGTGGGGGTACAGGGAGACATGAGTTGGACATGAGTGGGGGCCTGGTGGAGGCTGCCCCTGGTGGCTGGGGGGTGGGGGTGGTGGGAGACATGAGTGGGGGCCTGGTGGAGGCTGCCCCTGGTGGCTGGGGAGTGGGGGTGGTGGGAGACATGAGTGGGGCCTTGGTGGAGGGTGCCCCTGCACTGCTGCGGGGTGGGGGTGGTGGGAGACATGAGTGGGGGCCTGGTGGAGGCTGCCCCTGGTGGCTGGGGGGTGGGGGTGGTGGGAGACATGAGGGGGGGCCTGGTGGAGGCTGCCCCTGGGGGCTGGGGGTGGTGGTGGTGGGAGACATGAGTGGGGGCCTGGTGGAGGGTGCCTCTGGTGGCTGGGGGGTGGGGTGCAGGGGGACATGTGTGGGGGCCTGGTGGAGGGTGCCCCTGCATTGCTGGGGGGTGGGGGTGGTGGTAGACATGTGTGGGGGCCTGGTGGAGGCTGCCCCTGAACTGCTGGGGGGTGGGGGTGATGGGAGACATTAGTGGGGGCCTGGTGGAGGCTGCCCCTGGTGGCTGGGGGGTGGGGTGGTGGGAGACATGAGTGGGGGCCTGGTGGAAGCTGCCCCTGCACCTCTGGGGGGTGGGGGTGGTGGGAGACATGAGTGGGGTCCTGGTGGAGGCTGCCCCTGGTGGCTGGCGGGTGGGGGTGGTAGGAGACATGAGTGGGGGCCTGGTGGAGGCTGCCCCTGGTGGCTGGGGGGTGGGGGTGGTGGGAAACATGAGTGGGGGCCTGGTGGAGGCTGCCCCTGGTGGCTGGGGGGTGGGGGTGGTGGGAGACATGAGTGGGGGACTGGTGGAGGGTGCCCCTGGTGGCTGGGGGGTGGGGGTGCAGCGGGACAAGTGTGGGGGCCTGCTGGGGGGTGGGGGTGGTGGTAGACATGTGTGGGGGCCTGGTGGAGGCTGCCCCTGGTGGCTGGGGGGTGGGGGTGATGGGAGACATGAGTGGGGGCCTGGTGGAGGCTGCCCCTGGTGGCTGGGGGGTGGGGGTGGTGGGAGACATGAGTGGGGGCCTGGTGGAGGCTGCCCCTGCACTGCTGGGGGGTGGGGGTGGTGGGAGACATGAGTGGGGGCCTGGTGGAGGCTGCCCCTGGTGGCTGGGGGGTGGGGGTGCAGGGAGACATGAGTTGGACATGAGTGGGGGCCTGGTGGAGGCTACCCCTGGTGGCTGGGAGTGGGGGTGGTGGGAGGCATGAGTGGGGGACTGGTGGAGTCTGCCCCTGGTGGCTGGGGGGAGGGGGTGGTGGGAGACATGACTGGGGGCCTGGTGGAGGCTGCCCCTGCACTGCTGGGGGGTGGGGGTGATGGGTGACATGAGTGGGGGCCTGGTGGAGGCTGCCCCTGGTGGCTGGGGGGTGGGGTTGCAGGGAGACATGAGTTGGACATGAGTGGGGGCCTGGTGGAGGCTGCCCCTGGTGGCTGGGGGTGGGGGTGGTGGGAGACATGAGTGGGGGCCTGGTGGATGCTGCCCCTGGCGGCTGGGGGGTGGGGGTGGTGGTAGACATGTGTGGGGGCCTGGTGGAGGCTGCCCCTGCACTGCTGGGGGATGGGGGTGATGGGAGACATGAGTGGGGGCCTTGTGGAGGCTGCCCCTGGTGGCTGGGGGGTGGGGGTGGTGGGAGACATGAGTGTGGGCCTGGTGGAGGCTGCCCCTGGTGGCTGGGGGGTGGGGGTGGTGGGAGACATGAGTGGGGGCCTGGTGGAGGCTGCCCCTGCACTGCTGGGGGGTGAGGGTGGTGGGAGACATGAGTGGAGGCCTGGTGGAGGCTGCCCCTGGTGGCTGGGGGGTGGGGGTGATGGGAGACATGAGTGGGGACCTGGTGGAGGCTGCCCCTGGTGGCTGGGGGGTGGGGGTGCAGGGAGACATGAGTTGGACATGAGTGGGGGCCTGGTGGAGGCTGCCCCTGGTGGCTGGAGGTGGGGGTGGTGGGAGACATGAGTGGGGGACTGGTGGGGGCTGCCCCTGGTGGCTGGGGGGTGGGGTGGTGGGAGACATGACTGGGGGCCTGGTGGAGGCTGCCCCTGCACTGCTGGGGGGTGGGGGTGATGGGAGACATGAGTGGGGGCCTGGTGGAGGCTGCCCCTGGTGGCTGGGGGGTGGGGTTGCAGGGAGACATGAGTTGGACATGAGTGGGGGCCTGGTGGAGGTTGCCCCTGGTGGCTGGGGGTGGGGGCGGTGGGAGACATGAGTGGGGGCCTGGTGGATGCTGCCCCTGCACTGCTGGGGGGTGGGGGTGGTGGTAGACATGTGTGGGGGCCTGGTGGAGGCTGCCCCTGCACTGCTGGGGGGTGGGGGAGATGGGAGACATGAGTGGGGGCCTTGTGGAGGCTGCCCCTGGTGGCTGGGGGGTGGGGGTGGTGGGAGACATGAGTGGGGGCCTGGTGGAGGCTGCCCCTGGTGGCTGGGGGGTGGGGGTGGTGGGAAACATGAGTGGGGGCCTGGTGGAGGCTGCCCCTGCACTGCTGGGGGGTGGGGGTGATGGGCGACATGAGTGGGGACCTGGTGGAGGCTGCCCCTGGTGGCTGGGGGGTGGGGGTGCAGGGAGACATGAGTTGGACATGAGTGGGGGCCTGGTGGAGGCTACCCCTGGTGGCTGGGAGTGGGGGTGGTGGGAGGCATGAGTGGTGGACTGGTGGAGTCTGCCCCTGGTGGCTGGGGGGAGGGGGTGGTGGGAGACATGACTGGGGGCCTGGTGGAGGCTGCCCCTGCACTGCTGGGGGGTGGGGGTGATGGGAGACATGAGTGGGGGCCTGGTGGAGGCTGCCCCTGGTGGCTGGGGGGTGGGGTTGCAGGGAGACATGAGTTGGACATGAGTGGGGGCCTGGTGGAGGCTGCCCCTGGTGGCTGGGGGAGGGGGTGGTGGGAGACATGAGTGGGGGCCTGGTGGATGCTGCCCCTGGCGGCTGGGGGGTGGGGGTGGTGGTAGACATGTGTGGGGGCCTGGTGGAGGCTGCCCCTGCACTGCTGGGGGATGGGGGTGATGGGAGACATGAGTGGGGGCCTTGTGGAGGCTGCCCCTGGTGGCTGGGGGGTGGGGGTGGTGGGAGACATGAGTGTGGGCCTGGTGGAGGCTGCCCCTGGTGGCTGGGGGGTGGGGGTGGTGGGAGACATGAGTGGGGGCCTGGTGGAGGCTGCCCCTGCACTGCTGGGGGATGAGGGTGGTGGGAGACATGAGTGGAGGCCTGGTGGAGGCTGCCCCTGGTGGCTGGGGGGTGGGGGTGATGGGAGACATGAGTGGGGACCTGGTGGAGGCTGCCCCTGGTGGCTGGGGGTGCAGGGAGACATGAGTTGGACATGAGTGGGGGCCTGGTGGAGGCTGCCCCTGGTGGCTGGAGGTGGGGGTGGTGGGAGACATGAGTGGGGGACTGGTGGGGGCTGCCCCTGGTGGCTGGGGGGTGGGGTGGTGGGAGACATGACTGGGGGCCTGGTGGAGGCTGCCCCTGCACTGCTGGGGGGTCGGGGTGATGGGAGACATGAGTGGGGGCCTGGTGGAGGCTGCCCCTGGTGGCTGGGGGGTGGGGTTGCAGGGAGACATGAGTTGGACATGAGTGGGGGCCTGGTGGAGGTTGCCCCTGGTGGCTGGGGGTGGGGGCGGTGGGAGACATGAGTGGGGGCCTGGTGGATGCTGCCCCTGGCGGCTGGGGGGTGGGGGTGGTGGGAGACATGATTGGGGGCTTGGTGGAGGGTGCCCCTGGTGGCTGGGGGTGGGGGTGCAGAGGGACATGTGTGGGGGCCTGCTGGGGGGTGGGGGTGGTGGTAGACATGTGTGGGGGCCTGGTGGAGGCTGCCCCTGGTGGCTGGGCGGTGGGGGTGATGGGAGACATGAGTGGAGGCCTGGTGGAGGATGCCCCTGCACTGCTGGGGGGTGGGGGTGGTGGGAGACATGAGTAGGGGCCTGGTGGAGGCTGCCCCTGGTGGCTGGGGGGTGGGGGTGATGGGAGACATGAGTGGGGGCCTGGTGGAGGCTGCCCCTGGTGGCTGGGTGGTGGGGGTACAGGGAGACATGAGTTGGACATGAGTGGGGGCCTGGTGGAGGCTGCCCCTGGTGGCTGGGGGGTGGGGGTGGTGGGAGACATGAGTGGGGCCTGGTGGAGGCTGCCCCTGGTGGCTGGGGAGTGGGGGTGGTGGGAGACATGAGTGGGGCCTTGGTGGAGGGTGCCCCTGCACTGCTGCGGGGTGGGGGTGGTGGGAGACATGAGTGGGGGCCTGGTGGAGGCTGCCCCTGGTGGCTGGGGGGTGGGGGTGGTGGGAGACATGAGGGGGGGCCTGGTGGAGGCTGCCCCTGGTGGCTGGGGGTGGTGGTGGTGGGAGACATGAGTGGGGGCCTGGTGGAGGGTGCCTCTGGTGGCTGGGGGGTGGGGTGCAGGGGGACATGTGTGGGGGCCTGGTGGAGGGTGCCCCTGCATTGCTGGGGGGTGGGGGTGGTGGTAGACATGTGTGGGGGCCTGGTGGAGGCTGCCCCTGAACTGCTGGGGGGTGGGGGTGATGGGAGACATTAGTGGGGGCCTGGTGGAGGCTGCCCCTGGTGGCTGGCGGGTGGGGTGGTGGGAGACATGAGTGGGGGCCTGGTGGAAGCTGCCCCTGCACCTCTGGGGGGTGGGGGTGGTGGGAGACATGAGTGGGGTCCTGGTGGAGGCTGCCCCTGGTGGCTGGCGGGTGGGGGTGGTAGGAGACATGAGTGGGGGCCTGGTGGAGGCTGCCCCTGGTGGCTGGGGGGTGGGGGTGGTGGGAAACATGAGTGGGGGCCTGGTGGAGGCTGCCCCTGGTGGCTGGGGGGTGGGGGTGGTGGGAGACATGAGTGGGGGACTGGTGGAGGGTGCCCCTGGTGGCTGGGGGGTGGGGGTGCAGCGGGACAAGTGTGGGGGCCTGCTGGGGGGTGGGGGTGGTGGTAGACATGTGTGGGGGCCTGGTGGAGGCTGCCCCTGGTGGCTGGGGGGTGGGGGTGATGGGAGACATGAGTGGGGGCCTGGTGGAGGCTGCCCCTGGTGGCTGGGGGGTGGGGGTGGTGGGAGACATGAGTGGGGGCCTGGTGGAGGCTGCCCCTGCACTGCTGGGGGGTGGGGGTGGTGGGAGACATGAGTGGGGGCCTGGTGGAGGCTGCCCCTGGTGGCTGGGGGGTGGGGGTGGTGGGAGACATGAGGGGGGGCCTGGAGGAGGCTGCCCCTGGTGGCTGGGGGTGGTGGTGGTGGGAGACATGAGTGGGGGCCTGGTGGAGGGTGCCTCTGGTGGCTGGGGGGTGGGGTGCAGGGGGACATGTGTGGGGGCCTGGTGGAGGGTGCCCCTGCATTGCTGGGGGGTGGGGGTGGTGGTAGACATGTGTGGGGGCCTGGTGGAGGCTGCCCCTGAACTGCTGGGGGGTGGGGGTGATGGGAGACATTAGTGGGGGCCTGGTGGAGGCTGCCCCTGGTGGCTGGGGGTGGGGTGGTGGGAGACATGAATGGGGGCCTGGTGGAAGCTGCCCCTGCACCGCTGGGGGGTGGGGGTGGTGGGAGACATGAGTGGGGTCCTGGTGGAGGCTGCCCCTGGTGGCTGGCGGGTGGGGGTGGTAGGAGACATGAGTGGGGGCCTGGTGGAGGCTGCCCCTGGTGGCTGGGGGGTGGGGGTGGTGGGAGACATGAGTGGGGGACTGGTGGAGGGTGCCCCTGGTGGCTGGGGGGTGGGGGTGCAGCGGGACAAGTGTGGGGGCCTGGTGGAGGGTGCCCCTGCACTGCTGGGGGGTGGGGGTGGTGGCAGACATGTGTGGGGGCCTGGTGGAGGCTGCCCCTGGTGGCTGGGGGTTGGGGGTGATGGGAGACATGAGTGGGGGCCTGGTGGAGGCTGCCCCTGGTGGCTGGGGGTTGGGGGTGATGGGAGACATGAGTGGGGGCCTGGTGGAGGCTGCCCCTGGTGGCTGGGGGGTGGGAGTGCAGGGGGAGATGTGTGGGGGCCTGGTGGAGGGTGCCCCTGAACTGCTGGAGGTTGGGGGTGGTGGTAGACATGTGTGGGGGCCTGGTGGAGGCTGCCCCTGGTGGCTGGGGGTTGGGGGTGATGGGAGACATGAGTGGGGGCCTGGTGGAGGCTGCCCCTGGTGGCTGGGGGGTGGGGGTGGTGTGAGACATGAGTGAGGGCCTGGTGGAGGCTGCCCCTGCTCTGCTGGGGGGTGGGGGTGGTGGGAGACATGAGTGGGGGCCTGGTGGAGGCTGCCTCTGGTGGCTGGGGGGTGGGGGTGGTGGGAGACATGAGTGGGGGCCTGGTGGAGGCTGCCCCTGGTGGCTGGGGGGTGGGGGTGGTGGGAGACATGAGTTGGGGCCTGGTGGAGGCTGCCCCTGGTGGCTGGGGGGTGGGGGTGGTGGGAGACATGAGTGGGGGCCTGGTGGAGTGTGCCCCTGGTGGCTGGGGGGTGGGGGTGGTGGGAGACATGAGTGGGGGCCTGGTGGAGGGTGCCCCTGCACTGCTGGGGGGTGGAGGTGGTGGTAGACATGTGTGGGGGCCTGCTGGAGGCTGCCCCTTGTGGCTGGGGGGTGGGGGTGATGGGAGACATGAGTGGGGGCCTGGTGGAGGCTGCCCCTGGTGGCTGGGGGTGGGGGTGCAGGGAGACATGAGTTGGACATGTTTGGGGGCCTATTTGGAGGGTGCCCCTGCACTGCTGGGGTGTGGGGGTGATGGGAGACATGTGTTGGTGATCAGTAGTGCAAGGTGACATGTGGGTTGGCTGGTGGGCATGGCCATGGTGGATGGGTTGCCTGTGGGACATGAGCAGGGGTGCAGGGTAGTCCCCTGTGGTGTGGGCTGCCTGCATGGGCCGTGGAGGTTGTAGAGGGAACACCTGGGAGGACCCACATGGCCAAATCACATGTAACATTCCCCGGCACCATCGAAATACACGTACCCTGCTGAAATCACGTGTGAATCTTCCCGCGCACCTCGGAATACACGTACCAAGGCCAATCGCGCGTGGAACTTCCCGGGCACCCCAAAGTACACGTACCCAGGCCAATCGCGTGTGGAACTTCCCGCGCACCCCGAAGCACACGTACCCAGGCCAATCGCGTGTGGAACTTCCCGCGCACCTCGTAGTACAGGTACCCAGGCTAATCGCGTGTGGAACTTCCCACGCACCCCGAAGTACACGTACCCAGGACAATCGCGTGTGGAACTTCCCACGCACCCAGGAACACACGCACACGCTATTTTTCACACAGCGGGTGTCCGTGTTTGTCGGTACCCCTTTACACCTCATTTGTCCTAGAGGGCCACTGTATGGCCCATTCATCATGGCCGTATATGGGTGCTTTTTGTTAGCGCACATTTTTTTCAGTCACAGGGGCGCTACGGCCTGCTTTCTTGTGGCGTACCTGTTTGGCCCTGTGCGCCTCTTTTACCGTGCGCTGGTTTGCCCTATTCGATTCCATGAATAAGGGTTGTAGGCGAGCGTGTGGGCGTTCCGCGCACTTGCCTCATGTACTTCCCCCGTGATGCCCATATTTTCACGCGTTGTTCGCCATTCCGAGTGTTACGCCCCGTGTTCTGCCTACTATTGTGATGTGACCCGCGCTATGTGCAATTTCGCAGTGGCCGTGGCGCACGCCGTTGGATGACCTGTGCGCCGGCGTGCGCGGCGCTCATTTTTAGCGCACATCCAATGTTTTTCTCGCGCACGGACTTCCATGAATCGATGTGCGCTGGTTTCCCTGCGATTTTCGCACTTGAACTGCGATTTTCGCACTTTTACTGCAATTCGCACGTTTTGGCACCTCTGCGCGGGAATTTTCGGCGCCCATTATTTCCATGAATCGACCCCTTAATGTCTTAACTCTAAGCATTAACATTAGGTTAATTGAATTCCCTATGAAACCTGGACCATTTCTTCTTCTCAAAAAACCACAAACAGACTGTTCTGAAGTTCTACTCATCTGGCTGTTTTTATATTCAACGTTGAACCCAGTAGATTATTTTATCTCAAGCCTAATTAGAAACCTGTGAAGTATGACACGGTCGAACATGTGGAGTTTTGCATAATCAATTATCACCCATGCCTATCAGGGACTCTTGTTTCCCACCTCCCAAGACAGGACCTGCAAACATGAGTGAGTTTTGTGTTATTTACCTTACTTTCTCAGATGCTTTCCATATTTCCTTTTTTATTCCATGTTAACTCTGTTTTTTTTCTTTTGAAGTTATTATTTTGTGATGGTGAGCCATGACTCAGATTACTGCTTGTAGTAACATTAATTACGTTTGGCAGTCATTAATATTGATAACCTCATGATAATTCCAATTCAGGGTTGTCACACTCATGTCCTTAAAGGACAATGTTTATGCCACTGTGTCTTTTTTCCTTACACCCCCATGCAAATAAATGGTCTATCAAATTGATATGCCCCTGTTTCCTTCCAAAATAAAGTTATTCAAATTGGTAATTCCTGTAATCACTGTTGTTGGGTGCTTCCAAAATCTTGCGTTGATCCAGGGTTATGTTCCCATTTTTGACTGGATATTGGTATCATGGTCACAGTATTGTGTCCAATGTTTCTGCAACTTTGCCTTCAGCGGCTGCTGCTTCCCTTCCACTCTGCACTGCCTACCTTGTGGGCCAGTTTGTGAGAAACTGGCTTCCAAATTTGCATTTTTTTCCAGAAAGTGAAAAAAATTGCTGAAGCAAATCCTTCAATAAAGTACTGCAACCCAGTGGAGTAACTTGCTAAAATAAAAATGTCGGGGGGAGAGGGGGGAGGCGACATCTAAATGAAAGGGACCCCTGCCAAATTAATGGGACAAAATGTATTTATGTATCTATTTATAATATCTTTATACTGCATAGAACCCATAGGCATTGAGGCACTGGTTGTGAACAAGGGGGAGGGAGTGGTAGCATGGGAGGAAGGGAATTGTGAAGGAGAGGAAGGGAGGATAGTCCATTACAGAGATCACAGACAGGTACAGAGTCAAAGGGTAAAATAGGTTTCAATAGTAACTGGTAGGCCAGCTCACTGTGTCAATGGAATAAAACAATTTTCAGTTGTTTTCTGAAAGGCCAGCATGAGTGCTCAGAGCATAGTTGTGGAGGTAGGTTGTTCCACAGTCTTGCAGCGATGGCTGATAAGTTAGAGCCCCCAGCTTGAGTGTGTCTGAAATGCAGGGTAGTAAGTCTGTGACTCTAGTTTAGTCTAGTAGGACTCGATGAGTTGTTCGTGAAGATCCTCTGCGAGAAGTAAGACAGTGCAGAGTTAGACTGACATAGATGTGTGATAAAGATTACTTTAAAGTTGATCCTTTCTCTGATAGGAAGCCACTGGGCAGCTTTTCTATGGGTAGATATATGGTCCTGTCTGGGAAGGCTCATTGCGGCTCAGAAGGCATTGTTTTGGATGGTTTGGAGCTTGTTCATGTTGCGCTCTGTTGTTCCAGTGAGTAGGGAGTTGCAGTAGTCAAGAATTTCCTGCTGAAAATTCTATACCGAGCAGCCAACCTACAGATTCAGGAATACCTGGAATGTAATAATCTCCTCGGTTTTAGACAATCCGGCTTTCGTCCTAAGCACAGAACAAAAACTGCCCTCATTGACCTAAAAACAAAAATAGAGGACCTGAAAGATAATGGCAAGATTGCCCTCCTCTTACTATTGGACTTATCGGCCGCATTCAATCTGGTGACCCACCAAATCCTATGTCAACATCTCAAAGGGGCCGCCCAGTTTTCTGATAAAGCTTCAACCTGGATCAGCTCATTCCTGGCTAACAGATCCATGAGGGTCTTCTCCCCTGCTGCCTCAGCTGAACCAACTCCAGTATTATGCGGGGTCCACCAAGGATCCTGTGTTTCACCCACTCTCTATAATGTGTTCACAAAACCTTTATTTGATATTTTTGACTATCTGGGTGTCACCTACACTAATCATGCGGATGACACCCAGACACTCATACCTATCACAGGTGACCATATAGTTGACATGAAAGCCTTAAACAATGTTTACCAGGTAATCCAGGCTTGGATGGCTCAACACAAGCTCTGTCTTAATGATGATAAGACAGAGCTCCTCATCTTGGCTCCCCCAACCGATTTAGCAGATTAGACCACACCTTCAAATCCTTTATCATTGATGGTAACACCATCAAGGTTACCAATGCCACCAAAACCCTAGGTATCTACCTCGATTCCATCTTATCTCTCTCGAGACAAACTAATGCAGTGATCTTAGCTTCTGCCTACACATGCAAACTCATCACAGCCTGCTGCCCTTTCCTCACCACAGTGAACTGCATCATCCTCGCCAGAACGCTAATTATGGATAAGTTAGACTATTGCAACGCACTCTATCTAGGGACCAGCCATTGTAATCTTTGTAAACTTCAGGTCACCCACAATAATGCCATTAGGGCTGCCCTGGTATTTAACACAAGGTACTGGTACGTGTAGGGATTGGCCTACAGGGAGGTGTAAATGAATTAAAGTCCTACCTCTGGTCCAAACCTATATAACCCATTAGGGAAGTTACATCTACATATAATTTGTATACATCACAATCCAGAACATCAAAGAGAATCATTCAGGTTTGTGTGAATTTGAAACAAAACTTTATATTGAAAATTCGTGCATCAAGTGAAATCAACGCCCAGAACCATAAGGGCCTATAAAGTCAATAAACATTTTTATGCATTCTTAAAAAGTTCCTTCTAAACATATATTGAAAAATCCAAGTACAATGAAGCAAGACAAAAAAATATTTGCAAAGTTTGAAAGGGAAAACAGAAAAATCATTAAAACATGATACGAAATAAATGTAGTATTTCCCACATTGTGGTGACGTCAAACTAGTCCAAATGAGAATAAGAAAAAAGGTAACAAATACTTTTCTTCAATATTGTATGGTCATATTGAGTACCTATGAACCCCCAGTGTAAATATTGTTGTACAATGGGGTGGGGTCTGCCAACGCATGAGGGGGAAGAAAAAAACAATAATGATGAGAAAGCAAATAAATAGACAGTGATATCAGGAAATCAGCTGAGTTTCTAAACACAAGTTTTGGTATATCCTGACTCCCTGAAGAAACAACAATTCCTGTATAAGTATAGGTGAGAGGTCCAATTTTGATCAGATACTTTATGAGGGACCTCCAATCCCCTCTAGACAGTGATGCGTTTTGGCGGTACCAAGTAGGTAAAAAGGATGCTCTTCACAGCTGAAGAGACCGCTCCACCTTCATCAGGGCAGTAATAGCAAGACCCAAAAGTGATGGTGGAGAAAGTAGAAAGCTATGGCACGTAGTCATATGTTCATGCATCCAAGGATTACATGTGGTGCCTGTGTGGAAAGCTGGGAAACCCACGAGTGTCCCAAGGGCCTTGCAGTCGATTGCGTTGGTCCGTGTAAATAGTATCTGTGACTAATCCTATGCTGCACCCAATAGGACAGGTGTGCCCGTTTCCAGTCGTTATGGAGTGACTGAGTACTGTGTAGTGTCACTAAAGCAGGCAACCGCATCGAGAGGAGGTTGTGTTGTCCGATGCATTGTAGTATGAGATTATGTACCTCTTAATTGGTGTAACCGAGCTTCATGGTCATCAGCCTAAGCGGGTAAGAGAGGGAGGAACAGCCTCCGGCTAGACGTGTGCCGCGCTGTGAGCTCTGCTCCGCTCAGACTGGCTGCACTGAACATCCCCAGGAACCAACACATATCAGACACCTTGCGTCATCTACGATGGCTCTCCGTAGACCAAAGAGTCTCTCTCAAATCTCTTGCCTTCACACATAAATGCCTGGCCAACAAGGCCCCTCAATACATGGCTAGCCGGTTCACTCCGCACACGTCAAGCCGGCATCAGAGAGTAGCCCATGCTCATTGCCTATCTGTTCCCAGATTTAAACTACAGAAATCTGGGGGTGTCAGCTTCCCAGTCCTTGCCACCAAACTGTGGAACTCCTTGCCCACCCCACTTAGACTAGAACCCTCATTCCATGCCTTCAAGAGCAAAGCTAAAGTGTGGCTCATTGCTCAAGCGTCAAACAGCACATTACCTCAATGTCATTAACACAGAGTCTCATTGTTCCCTCACTGCTACTGCCCTTTGAGTACATTTTTGTAAGTTTTATTGTAAATGGTACCTGTATGTACTTGACATTGTATGTCCTGCTCTGTAACTGTATATTGATGCTGTGCATATAACCTTCTTTGTAAATGTTATTGTAAATTTCACCTGTAAGTACCTAACATTGTATATCCTGTTCTGTAACTGTATATTGATGCTTTGTATGTAACTTAAGTTATGCGCCCGGATGCCTTTGGGACAGGCACGCTATGCAAATAAAGAAATACATACAAATACAAGACGAGAGCCAATTACTTCTATATCTATGGTCAGGCAGTCTTGTGAGGAAAGAAAGTGTTTACTTGCATTTAGGAGTTTTGTGTTGTAAGCAGCTGAAGTTGCAATTCCGTCGACTTGGTGGGTCATACATAGGTTTGAGTCAAGGTAAACAACTAGCATTCTTGACAGTTGAGGAGGCAGGGATGGTGCAGAAATCAATAGTGCAGGCACGGTATGCTGGGTCAAGTTTAGCTAAGCAAGAGGGGGGGCGACAATCAGGATCTCCATCTTATCATCATTAAGGCAGAGTTGTTGTGTGGCCATACAGGCTTAAATACTGTCATAGATGGTGTTGATCTGGCTGGAGTCTTGCTCATAGTTGTGTGAGAGGGGATGAGAATCTGGGTATCATTGGCATAGTTTGTATATGAGCTGTCCAGAGAGTCTAGGTGGTCAAATAGTGGTTTTATATATATGTTGTAATGTTGTACAAAATTAGAGATACAAAGGATCCTTGTGGGACTATACAGGGACGCTTCGGTGGGTAGCTGCACTGACTGCGTAGACCCAGGCAGCTCTATCTGTCATGAACCGTCCTCTACGTCCTTTCTGGACCTCCTGGTCCCTGACTCGCAGGGGATTGCATGCAGTTATCCTTCCAACATGGCCGCCCGGAACAGAATACTCCGGATCGTTCTATGCATTCCACGCTGCTCATCCTACAAAAGGGACACGCCCCCGCGGCTCTGCGTGTCTCAACGCTACCGCTACCTGTAGTCGGACGTGCTTAGCCGGAGATCGATCAGGGCTCTCACTTGATTCCTTGTTCCCAGTCCCTTGAATTCCCTCCTGTTCCTTTTCCTCCCCAATCTCCTAGAAAACCTTCCATGCTCGATTCACGGTCTTCCGTGCCTCCGAGCGTACCTTAATTACTTCCTGGAATTACCTTGGACTTGTAGAATGCTCCTGGAAACTGAACCGCTGCTCTCACGCTGGATGCCGAAGACCAGCGTTTGGGACTATACAAATCCCGGACCGTAAAGAAGAAGAAATCCCAGAAGGTCGCAAGTACACAACAGAAACAGGTGAGAAGGGGAGAAACTTGTGACAGATTGAGATGCCTAAAAAATGATACAGATTCAGAGATAGAAGCCGCCGTTCAAGACCTCATGCGAGGCATGCAGGAATTAACAACGGAGGTACAGAACCTCAAGGCAGAGAACGCAGCATTAAAGCAGCTAGTTCTATCACGTGATTCCGCAACCAAAGAAAATGTAATATTGGGTGGAATACTGGACAAGTATGACGGTTCTTCCAATACACTGCGCATTCCTGGATTCGTGTTTAGTTCACTTCATGTTCAAGCCCTACTACTTCTCCACTCCTAGAGCAAAGGTGGGTTTTATAATTTCACACCTCACTGGAAATGCATTGACTTGGGCAACCCTCCTAGTCAATACAAGCAACACTCTCCTGGATGACTATGATGGCTTTGTGAGAGCCCTTAAGGAAATGTTTGATCGCCCAGAGCAGGTGTATAGTGCTCAAGAGAGACTACTCGAGTTTCAACAAGGGTCCCAGGATATGCTCACCTATGTTACTTGTTTCAAACAACTTGTGAAAGAAGCAGGCTGGTCTCCAGAAGCTAGTTTTACACTCTTCCGAAGGGGGCTGAACGAAGAAATAAAAGATGAGCTCTCTAGGGTGGCCCGCCCAAACTCCTTCCAGGCTCTTATGGATCTATCCTTACAGATAGACTTCCGAATGGAAAAGGATTTTACACGTCCCGGTGTAGGAAGAAAAATCCTTTTTTTCAGCACACCGGGTTCCCGCTTGGGAACATAGGGTGCTAATGGCCTTCATCCCTCATTACAGGGGCTGGAATGGGGGGATAATGGTCCAGAATCCAACATTGCTTCGCTTGGGCTGATAACTTTGGCTGCCGGGCCGGTATCCACTGTTCCAGCCCTGGAACAGAGGATGAACGCCACAATATTTCCATTAGCATAACACAAAATGCAAATGGAAATGTTGGAAAATCTCATAGAGTCTATGTACTTTACTGAGAAATATAAAGTAGATGGAGTCTATATGTTTTTTTTTTTAGTTCTAATTTTTAACTGTGAAAGGTTGTTCTTGGGGAGGAGGGATGGCAACAGCTGATGCCATTTTAAGATAAATAGCAGTTTTGCTAAAAGTATGTACTGTGTACTAGATTTTTAATGGATTTTTAATGGATAATGAGTAGGAATAGGTGTTGGAGCTGTGCAAGGAAAATTTTGAAGTTGAAAGTTCCTAGATCAGTAGAAAATGCAGTTTTGAACTGTCCGCGAAGCACGGATCTTATCGTGAAGTGCGGACAGGTTCTCAGACACATCATCATGCCAGCGTATGGTTATGTGGCTCTGTCCGGAAGGTCCGCAATGAAGTCAAATGTTCGTAGACGTCCATGGATGCAAAATTAGTTGAAATAGTTTGAAAAAGTGTATAGAAGTGTTTAAAATGATTCTAGAGGTAGGAAATGGCAGAGTTTTAAGGTGACACTTTGTAAATTGGATACAAATATTGCTATATTGGGTAAGTATGATATCAGTAAGTTGTAGGAAAATAGCATGCACTGGTAAAAACCCATGAAATTCAATGAAACAACTTTGTTAAAGGGACATTATGGTTAAGTTGCACTCATAAAACCTATGAAATTCAATGAAAAAACGTTGTTAAGGGGACGTTATGGTTAAGTTGCACTGATAAAAACCTTTGAAATTCAGTAACAACATTTTGTTAAAAGGATGTTATGGTTACAAGTAAAATCGAAAAAAAACCTGAAATTCGCCAGTTATGGTAACCTAAGCAACCATAACTCACGCCACCACTGTGCACTGCTAAGACTAACACCCAGGACATCAAAGATGACATCACAAAAATCATTGATCTTATCACTGATGGGGCAGGTGGACAGAGGAAGATGTTGCACGTGTGTTACTTCTCAGGTAGTGGGCAGTGTTTCTCATGCTCCTTATACAATTTCAAAAGCATCTAGCACCTCCATGTTAGTGCTTGGTGCCTCTTCCCTCATTTCCCTCCTCACCTTACATTCTAACCTCTCCTGCAAACATTTTTTTTTAAAACAACAAAAGAAAGGTTCCTTTACGAACCACCTTTCACAGTTAAAAAATAGAACTAAAAAGAACTCTTATAGACTCCATCTACTTTACATTTCTCGTGTTATGCTCTGGGACTAATGTGGCGTTCATCCCCCGTTCCAGGGACTGTAATGGGGGATAACAGCCCGGCAGCCCAAGTTATCGGCCCAAGTCAAATGTGTCTGTGTGCGCACTGATGCCTGCCGGCTTCAGCACTTTATAAATAAATAAATAATGAGGGATTCAGACCATTATCCTTCATTGCAGCCCCTGCAACGAGGGATAAATGTAATTAGCAACATTGGTTCCCAAAGCAGGAACCCAGGGTGCTAAAACATAGATTTTTCTATGACCATATTACAACAATCAATTATTTTCAATTTCAAACCTATCCCCCTTTCGAATAACTTTACTACATAGCCGGTCCCAGGTCGACATGGCAACTTAACCCCACTTTTCGTCCCTCACAGTAATGCCAGTAGCCAGATTGTCTGGAACATGACCTTATACCATGACCCGGACCATCTGGCCACTGCCCATGGCACACATGGCAAAAGGCACACCAGCCCCAAAGGCCACGGCCAAGAAAACCCCTGCCCCACAGCAGACACCTCATGTGGACGAGGAGGGTTCACCAGCGGCCAGCGATGTTGAGGGGCCACAGTCAGCGGCCACAAGTGACCCAGTGAGGTGGCTCAATCAGCCCAACAAAGCATGGAGGAGGACGGGCAACAGGACGAGGCGGACACAGCAGGCCAATGCATGTCAGTGGACATTGAAGCAACACCATCCCTGCCACACACACCACAGCACTCCTTGGGACATGGGTCTGGTGGTCGCAGCTCTGGGGAGGAGACACCCAGAGATGCATTCAGCCCTCAAAGGAGTCCCACTCCACCTCCCATGCAACCACCAGCTGGACCTACCATACGAGACCTTGAGGGGCACATGAGCCGCATGGAGGAGCGCTAGCAGGCCATGCATGACATGGTCAGACAATACCTCACAGAAGTGGAAGCCACATGCCGTCCCATCATGACAACACCCAGACAGCCACCCGGGCTGTCTACCGCGTTGCCAGGCAGGTGCATGACAGCATGGCATCTGTCGCGCAGGTGCTCACACAGTTGGTTGACACCATGGCCCAACATCATGCTGCATCGGCCGAGCCACAACCCCCACCATCGGCAAGCACAACTCTGGCGAGCTCGACCCAAACGAGCCCGGTGCATATGTCACTACGCAGTATGCACCAGCCAGAGGAGCAACACCCTCCATCCAAAAGGGGCCGTCAGTAGCCAGACACACATGCAGGAGGGAGTCCGGTTGGACTTGGATTGGGTGCAGGGGCATGGGTGTGTGGGGGTGTTGAGTTATGGGGTGTGGGGGGTGGAAGGGTGTGGGTGTGTGGGGGTGTTGCGGGATGGGGGTCAGGGGCATGGGTGTGTGGGGGTGTTGAGGGATGGGGTTGATGGCACTTTGTAGAACAACAAAGAGGTGAGATGCACATTTATACCTGTTTTTGTACATAGTTCACATTTAGTTCACTTCTACCCCTATCAGCAGTACCTTATGTCCCTGGTCCGATCACGTAGTGCTTACTGCTCTCATTACATTGCCCGTCGACTCTCTCAAGAGTCAACGTCACACCCAGACTACCTGTCACATCTAGATCTTTTAAAAAACGTACTCCTGACAGATTGTCTCAAGAACTTGAAAGCAGATTAGGCAACATGTCAAACTTTGAAAGTGCCACTGTCATCTCAGTGCATATCAAAAGCACACTTGACCAAATCATTTATGATCTTGTCCCAATTAGCACCAAGCTCAATAAACTTAAAACCCTATCCAAGCAATGGTTCAACAATGACATTCTTTCCCTCAGGCATCGCAGGCGTGATGCAGAGTGTGCTTGGCGGAAACAGCCATTTTCCACCTTGCTTGCTGAATATAAAAGCGCGGTCAAGATTTTTAAAACCGCTGTCATTCAAGCAAAATCCGCCTATTACAGTAATCACATCTGTCAAGCTTAATCTAATTCAAAGGACCTCTTTTCCATTCTCCACGAATTTAACTTGAACACACCAAGTTGTACTCAGGTTCTACCCAGCGATACTTGGTGTCAAACCATCCATGATGTCTTTACCACCAAAGTTGCCTCTCATTTGGAAGTGAGTGCTCAACCACCCAACGTCATCTTACCCAGTCCCTCCTTACTGGCACCAGTTCCAACATCCACTCCCATGTCTCCTGAGCCTTCCACTCCTTTGCCTCCACCATTTGTAGGCTCTGATCAGCTCAGTCCCAGCCCCACGCCACCACCATCCTCAGCTCTGTTGCCATGTCCAGATGATAACATTAAAACCAACAAACCTTCCTTCGCTTTCTCCCCTTGTTCTGTATCCAAGGTGAACAAGATTATTCTGGGCGTGAAACCTACTTCGTGCAAGGGTGACGCCTGTCCATCCAGGCTGTTGGTCCAGTGTCTCAATACTATCGGACCATGGATCACCATCCTGATCAATCAGTCCTTTCTCGAGGGTCGTGTACCTACTGACATCAAGGAGGCATGGATTACACCCTTACTCAAGAAAGCTTATCTTGACCCACTCCTTCCCAAGCACTATCGGCCAATTAACGAATGTTCCATTCTTACTGAAGGTTATGGATCGGGTGGAATTCCTTCAGTTACAAAAAATTCATTGAAGACCATGCTATACTTGGTCCCCGTCAATCAGGCTATCGTGCCCGTCATGGCACAGAAACAGCCATGTTCGATTTATCCAATCTGTCTTCTATCATTGATCGCAGCCACTCAGCTCTTCTGATGCTGTTACATATTTCTGCCGCGTTAAATTTAGTCGACCAAAAGCTCATGGCCGCCAGGCTGCAATCTCTTGTAGGGTGTACCGAGTTAACCACCCAATGGTTAGTCTCCTTCTTGGGCCCCCACTTCACTCGAGTGGCCATTCATAATTCCTCATCCACTCCATCTCTCCTGACATGAGGCGTCCCTCAGGGATACTCCCTCTCTCCCACCCTCTTTAATATTTACATACTCCCTGGCCTTCTGTTGCTTGATGACCTGGGTGTCTTGTATACCAACTATGCTGATAACACCCAGGTCATCCTTGAACTTAATGGTTCCTACCCCACTGATGCCAAGGCCATTTCGGCCATCTACTCAATAATCCATTCTTTGATGGCTCAAAACTCAATGGCTTTAAATGCCAACAAGACTGAGCTTCTTATTGCAGCCTCCAGTTACATGCTAAAAAAACATTCCTGCCGAATATGCTTCATTTTATATAGCCAATGTCTGTATTCCTATTGTCCAAAGCGTCAAGATGCTCGGGGTCACTATTGACGCTGAACTCTCTATGCGTCCACATGTGGCCAAAACCCAAGCCACATGTGGCTGGATCAACAAACAGCTCTGTTCAATATGCCCTTTTATACCTGTCAACTGCATGTACCTTCTGGCCTCTGCCCTTATCAACTCAAGGCTGGACTACTGAAATAGCCTTCGGTCATGCCACTAACATCACAGATCTTCAGACCGCTCAAAACGGTGCGGTACGTGCTGTCCTTGGCCCACCCAGATGACATTCCATTAGTGAAGCCCGGAAAAAACTACAAAGGCTTCCTATCTGGCACAGGATTTCTTTCACGATACTCACACTCAAGTATAAATGCCTGAATGACATTGTACCTAGTTACCTTTCAGCACAGATTCATCGTTACACTTTAGGTCGTCCTCTCAGCTCAGTGGAACAGGCCAGATTCTCTGAGCTCGTTTCTGTCTTGCCAAATTTGGCAAAACAAACTTTGATGTTCTTGCCTCAGCCTGGTGGAACCTAATTCCATTAACCTCAAGTCC
The DNA here is from genome assembly GCF_040938575.1 of Ambystoma mexicanum. Lineage (NCBI taxonomy): Eukaryota > Metazoa > Chordata > Amphibia > Caudata > Ambystomatidae > Ambystoma > Ambystoma mexicanum. The sequence continues at coordinate 1,242,172,029 of NC_090930.1, read as the reverse complement.
TCCACCTCCTTATCTGACTTTAAAAAGAATCTGAAGACCTTCCTTTTCTCTGCTGCTGAGTTCTGTGCTCCTTTCTCTGTCTCAGATTCTGAACTATGTTACTCTCACTGTTTGTTTGTCACAGTTTATGTGTGCCATGAGGCCTGTGTGCAATTTAGAACTCTATCAAGAATTAAAATAAATAAATAAATGTGATTAATACAACTGGTGTGCATATGAAGAACACATGACTGGACATTGATTATTGAGTGCGTGGACATTTATTTCTAAACAGTGCCCAGTGTTCACCATTCCCAGTGCCTTGTGTAACCCAGTCCATCAGAAATATTGTGCAATCAAAGATAGGCGTACAGCACGTCCTTAAGGCACATTCTGCTGTGGCCAATATGCAGCATATTCCCCATCATCCTCCTCATCTTCTGGTGGAATTTGGTCCATGTCAGGTGGCAGGAGTACATTGCGGCGGATGCACATGTTGTGCAGCATGGCACATATCAAAAAATCTTCCCCGCCTTCTCAGGGCTGTATATGAGGGCCCCACCAGACCTGCTGAGGCAGTGAAACTGTGCCTCAACAGCCCAAAAGTCTGCTCAATCATCACACGAGTGTGTGCATGCGCACAATTGTAGTCCTCTTTGTACCCGTTGAGTGGATGGCTGACAGGGTTGAGGAGCCACAGCTTCAAGGGATACCCAGCATCACCTGTATGGGAGAATTAAACATTTGATTGTGAGGGTTTTTGGCATTACTTGTGTACACTGGTTGTACATTGTTGGTGGTCAAATGCAATAGATCTTCATTGCCAGCTATTGCCATTTAATTATAGCAACACTCAGGTTAGGGTACTTGATGTTGATCCACGGTAGGGGAGCATGGGAAACGTTCAGGTTTTAGGGACCTTTACACCGGATACAGCACTCACACATAGGCTGTCAGTAGGTCCATTATGTGCTCACATGTGATGGCTGTGTTTCAGTGGAAGATCCAGTATGCATGTAGGGCAATGAATGATGGATTTCCCTGATGTAGAACATGATACATGTTGTTTTGCCAATCATGATATGATATGATATGATATGATATGATATGATATGATATGATATGATATGATATGATATGGTATTTATAACGCGCCTATACACAAGTATTTCAAGGCGCGACGAGGCGGGGGGGACAAGGGGAGACATACAAAGATCCTACTAGGCCAGGTGCCATTAAGATCGCGCAAGTGCAAGGGAGGAAGGGAAAGGGAGAAGTGCAAGGGGAAAGGGAGAGGGGAAAGTGCAGTACAGGGTAATAGCATACAGGAAAGTAACAAGGGCCAGCTAGTGGCAGTGCGAGTAAGTGCAGATAAGTGCTGGGAAGGAGGGGCTGTAGGGATACAGACACAGTCCCATAGTGCAGGGGGTGCCAGGGAGGCAGTGCAGGGGAGAGTGGCTGGGCCAAGGACCTAGAAGGTGAGTGGCCCAGTTGCAGATTCGGTGCAGTTTAGTAACTTTAGCAGGGCAGAGGGGGAGAGAAAGCGGAGGCGAAGAGGAATGTTTTGAGGGGCTTCTGGAACCGGAGATGCTTCTCCTCAAGTTTCAGGGGGGCAGGAAGGCTGTTCCAGAGGGAGGTCCCTGCAGCGGAGAGAGATCTGCCACCAACTCGTTGTTTGGAAAAGCGGCTGATCATGAGGCTCTATAGACAGTGAGCTTCTGGGGGAAGGAGAGGAAGGGAAGGATACCTCTGAGGAGGTGTAGCTGGTAGTGTGACTTCTTAGAGATGTCAGATATGTGAGGAGAGAAGGAGAGTGTGGAATGACCTGAGGTTTTTTGCCTTGCAGGTAGGAGCAGGAAGAGGGCCAACAGAGGCTGGCCAGAGAGCGGAAGGGAAGGAGGGAGTGGGTGTGCCGATGAGTAGGATCTCGGTTTTACTGGCATTAAGGCAGAGGTCATTGGCGGCACACCAGTCCTGGATAGCAGAAAGACTAGTGGTATATGCTTCCAAATACTTGATGACGCCATGTACATGTCAGTCAACACCTTCACCCATGTGACCATGGCACAATGGAATTGGTTGTATGGTCCATCAGTGTAAGTAGACAATTCTGTGATGGCGCTGGGTGTCAACTGACATGGTGGAAGTGAGATTCTGTGTATTGATCCTGGAGCAGCCTCACATGTGTCAGTGGTGTTTACCACTTGTTGAAATCTATTTTCTACATACATGTCCCATTGGTTTTTTGGGTGTCCCTTCAGGTGCAGGGAATGGCATGGTGGTGTGTGGTGTACCTGTCGAGCAGGGATAGTGACAGGGGATTCCCTGAGAGGCAGTTGGATTTGGCTCAGTCATGGCAGCATGACCTGCGCTGTACTTTGCTGCACTCATGTGAATTAAGCATTGTGACTGCAGGTTTGGTAGTGTGGTACCTGTGGCTCAGGTCTGATGATGTACCTTGTGCATGTGCAGGGGTGGGTGCTGTGTTTGTAGCTACCATTCACACATAGCTGTTTGGCCATGGCAAGTCTGATTCCATTGTCAGTCTCACACATCCTGTCATAATCCCACAGTGCCCCATCCCCAAACAACAAGCCCATGGCCCATCAGCCATCAGACAGGTTACATATGTTTGTGCCCCCCCATGGCCCTGTGGTTGGACTTACCCAGCAGCCAGACACGTCGTGCAGCATGTCGTTCCATGTAGCGGGGAAGCGTGGAGTTGCGCAGCACCATTGCATCATGTGTGGATCCCAGAAATCTGGCACTGTAATGCATTATTATCTTGCCTGCATCACACACCATATGGACATTCAGGGAGTGGTAGAGCTTCCGGGTTGTGGTACACTACCTCCACGGCATGCCGGACTACCAGTTCCACATGGGTGCAGTCGACAACACCAATGACGTTAGGCATGCTGCCAGGGCATACAATGCAATTTTGGTGGCATTCACCTCCTCCGCAGTCTGTGGTAGCGATATGTGGGGCCTTGCGTGTTTCAGGAGTGCATCCAGCACCTGGTTGAGCACACGGGAGAAAACATGGTTGTGAGATCCCATGCAGCTACCTCACTGTGTGCTGGTAGGTGCCTGTCGCAAGGAAGTGGAGCACAGACACCACCTTCAGCAGAGGGGGGTGGCGGTACGGATGTTGATCAGGCTGACCAGGTCATCGTAAATGAGATCCACAATTATGCCTATTGGGTCCCTGTCCACGAGGTACAGGGTGTGGATCTGTGGCGGGGTTAAGTCAAATGGACTGGCCCTTATGCAAAGGATTGGTGGCTGCCTGCAGGTTACCACTGCCTGCACTGGTGGTATGTGCTGTCCCAGTCTCACTCTCCTTCTCCACCTTCTCCACCTTCTCCACCTGCACCCCCTCTGCATCCCCTGGTTTAGTGCCTGCTGGAGTAGTAGCAGTGCAGGCATGTCCTCCAACCCCTGTATGGCAACTGCTAATCATATCATTTTGGACTTGGAAGGGGTGTGGTGTGTGGGTGTGCTCCTTTTGTGCTGTGCCTGACTCCATTGCCTCCACCTGTGCTGATTGTTTGCACCTGTGGCAGTTTGGAACACAGCAGATTGCTATTAACTCCTGTCCTGCAATACCGGTAGTGCCGGCATCATGGTGACCATTCTTACTGGCATCTGGATGCCGGTGGGTGCATGTCCGTGCAGCTCGTAATGATCACTTCCTTACAGCATACCGGTATTACTGGCACGGCTGCCACGTGCCTGCTCCCATACCGGTCACTGTGGGTCCCTGTGGTTGCCGGTAGCACCAGCATCGCGGGTCGTAATGCACCAGTCCGGTATACGATGCTGGTATTCACTTACCGGTATCGTTATTACCGGACCGACTACCTTGTAATGAGTCCCAATGTATTTAAAAGATTACGTGCACATAGATTAAACACTTACAGGAAGATGAAATGATGATCCTATGCTTTCAAAGGATCGGATTTTTCAACAATATAAAAAAAGCATTTTTTAATTATTTTTTAATTGATTTTCTGCATTTTATATGGATTTACAACAAAGAAACATCCAACTTCAGTTATAAAATATGCATATGCTTATTTGTGTCCTCCACCTGGCCAGTATAATCATCAATGGTGACATATACATACTTTTCCAGACCAGGTCCAAACTCAATGTCTTTAAATATAATCAACAACAGCTTGATCAAGGCTAGGGTGATGTGTGTTTTGTCGCCTTCAGTTAACACCTGCCACCCCCCATCCATCATCCGGGATTCATATCTGTTGGTCGCCTCTCCCAGTAACCTTGATCTTGCATCTTTCAACGCCGGACAGAACAGAGTTAGATGTTTAAGTGATTCCCTTGAGTCAATTGTTCCACATAGTCTACAAGGCACCTCAGATGCGGTTCTTTTTCCTTAATGACAGTACTTCCCTTATTGGGAAAAAGTTCAAACGGAAATGCATAATTTGGGCTCTAAAGAACCAATTCGGGAATAGTTGGAGATACTTTGGCAAGGTGTTAAGTTTCCTAGCATCTAGTAATTGGGTTCCATACTGTTTGTACATCAATCTTTCATCCTGAGTCCTAATCCAGTCTTTGATGTAGAGCTTCCTTTTGATTCTGTTTGGGTCCCTCACAAGGGAAATGTCTGATTCACCCAAATCACTTATAATCGCCTGGAAAATTGTACACCATTCTGTTAAGGTTCCTTCGCTGTTGCTTTCTAGGGCCTTCTTTAACACCTGAAATCCTCCACTTGGCTTTTCTTCAATAAACTTACGATAAAAAGCCAAGGACTTCCAGGTTGCTATGGCTTTCATAGATGATAGCCCTGGTTCCATCCTCACAACCTGGATTGGGTGGCACGATTTTTCACTTTCCTTCTCAGACCTTCTACTCTTGCCGTGTCGCATTTGCTGGTGTTTCAGCAGACGCCCAGGTAAGTGAAGGAAGAGACCTCCACAATTTTTTCTCCTTGCAAGTTCCATTCATGCCGTTTTTTGTTGCCTCCTAAAGTCACTCCAAACAACATAATCCTACATTTCTGGGGATTTATTTGTAGTTCGTTGGCGTCCAAATATATTTGGAGTGTCTCCAGTTGCCGTTGGAGACCTATTGGTGTCTGGTCCACCAGCACAATGTCATCGGCATATAACAATCTGCCAATCGAGACACCTGCAATTTTTGGCGGGAACTTGCTTCAAGGGCATTATCCAGGACGGAGATGAACAGGTTGAACAGATCTGGGGCCAGTGGGCATCCCTGTTTCAGCCCTATGTTGGTTGGTATAGGGCTTGTTAGGAGGCAAGATTTGCCTAGCCTTATTGTCATGGTTGTTTCTGAGTATAGGTCTTTGATGATTTCCAAAATTGCACTAGGGCATTTGCACTCAGCCATTTTCCTCCACAGTTTGGGCCGTTTAATAGTGTCAAACGCCTGTGATAGATCTATAAATGCCATGTATATTTTCTGGTCCTTATTCTACTCTGTCCTGGCCTTTAGGGTGTTAATTATAAAGATGTTTAACGGGGTCTCCACACCCCCAATGAATCCTGCCTGCCATATGTCTCTATTTCCGGTCACCACACTCTAGTTAGACAAAGCTTGTAAGGTTATAGAGGCAAACACTTTGCCAGCCACGTCTAACAGGGCTATCGGGCAGTAGTTTTCTGGATCCGTTATTGATAGACACGATTATTGCTACTTTCCATGACTCTGGGACCCTTTGTATTTTTATGATGTATTTAAAGAGGATGTGCAGGAATCTCACCAACTGCTTCAGGTCTTGCTTCATCATCTCGTGGTCATCCCATCAGGGACTTTGGCTTTTGAATTGCTTGCTTTAATGAGAGTCTCCTCAATTGAGGCCAAGTCGATGGCCAGCTATTCCCCTAGGGTTGGCTTGCCCACCCTCCTTAACGATACTCTCTCCTCTCTGTCCTGGAATTTAAAATAGTATTTAGTCCAGGTATCCACCGTGATTGGATTTGTAATTAAGGCAGTTTGTGGGGCATCCATCTCATTTATTATAGCCCAAATCTCAGCCGTATTCTTGGCATTCCTTCTGCATCCTGCTAAAGCATATGCCTCTTGCGGATTCTGATCCAGTTACGATGTTGCAGTTTCAATTTGTGAATCAGTATGCACACTTAACTTGTAGCCGCTTGCTTGAGAAGACAAATCTTGCCGTTGAGGATTTTATTTTTCTTGGCTGTCTAGCTGTCATACACATTGCGATGTGACATAATGATTTTATGACTTCCTCTATGATTTTTTATTTCAAAATCTTGGAGCAAGATGCCATAGTCAATTACCAGGCATTCCTTTTGCTCTTTCCATATTAACCTTTCCACGTTATTATTAAGGCCAGGAACTTTATCTGGTATAATCCTTAGTCTATTTCTTCCTGGGGTTAGACCAAGCCTTGATCTATAGATCGTCCCTTTTTTGATGGTTAAGGGGACACCTGTCAGACTAAGTAAGTTGTGGTCACTTGCTGTCATTAGTTCCACTTCCGTCTTTAGCACCACCTTGCTCATATTACTGGAGACACATTTGCAATCCAAAATCTGGCCACCCTTACATCCCTTTCTCATTATTTTACCAGGGTAAACTCCTGATATATTTCCATTAAGGATGATTATATCTCTGGAAAGCATTGTGTTTCTCCAAAGAAAACATCCTTCTCTCAACTGTGGACAGTGGAAGTAAGTCCTCTTCAATTTCTTGATTATTTAAGTCAATGCAGATGCAGTTCAGGTTGCTCAATATGATGAACCAGGGGTCTTTCCATCTTTCTCTCTGCTGTCCACTAGTTCAGCAATCTGATCCGGCAAGTTGTTGTTGGCCTGGACAGCCAATTCCAGTAGATATTTATAATGGCTAATACCTGTTGGATATCAAACCCCTCTTTGGGCAGTTCTAAAGATACCATCTCTATATAAGGGGACAGATGCAATACATCCATAAGTCTCAGATGCAGGTTATTTTTAAAAGCGATCAAAAGATCCGCCATTGTTCTTCCTTTTGATCCCTTGATAGCCGGGTTCAAGACAACACTGTATCCATCTAGAAATAGGATTTCTCTTAACCATATTTCCTGAAAGCATAGCACATCAAACACATCAATCTGCAGTTCTCCATTTGCAAACAGGTGAGTGAATGTGATGCTGGAAATGCATTTGAGGGACAGGGCTTCCCTGTCCCTGTTCTGTAGTCCTTTTTCATGTGTGTTATGTATTGTTTTCTGCATAGGAGTCCATGTGGGAGTCCTTGCAGTGCAGCTCTTCCTCTTTTTGGTTTGGTGTACAGACCCTTGGGATACCCCTATGGCACCCATGGGTGGGGATACAACCTTGTACTCCTAGTGTATTTTTTTGGGCACCTGTGTGTAGCCCACAGAGCAGGGTATGGGCTTGTGGCAGCTCCATGCTGAATTTGACAAGTGCTCTGAGTATCCTCCATTTTGGGATACCCAGGCCCTGCCATTGGAATCAGTTGATTCCTGATAGTATACAAGATGGCCCATGTGGCCTCTTGCTTTCTATTGCCTATTAACTTGTTTTTCCCAAAGTCCTGGGAAGCCCTGACTCTGTCCCTTCCCCCTGACTGGCTGTTGGGTGTAAGTTCCATATATAGTATTATGGGGAAGTCCAGGTCAGACTGGCTGGAGCCTTCCCAGTGACTGTATGTTGTGGGTTCAACCTGTGGGTGAATGGAGTGTGTGACCAATATGCACTTCTTGTTATGGGTGTCTGGATTCTGGTATGTGACACAAAGACTGAGACAGCCCTCCCTGAAACTGCCCTTCTGAGTGATTGGTTGCCTGAGTGTGACCCAGCAGACTGAATGAGAGACAGAACAGTGTATCTGGGGGCCTCTCACTGCTAGTAATCATTCAGCAGCTGAAGTTGATACTTGATGCTAAACCTTGAAGCCCACTGGAAGAAGAAGGATTGCTGCTACTGTCCTTTGCTCCTACTGTCCTTTGCTGCTGTGCCTTCAAGGAACTGATCCAAGAGAGGACCTGACTAGGAGACCTTTCCCTGAGCTATGAGGGAACATCGTGCAGACTATTAAACCTTTGCCAAAGCACCCTGGAAGCCAGCCCTCGAACGATGGTCGAGCGGAGACGGGGACCGCCGAGATATCTGAAGTAAAGCACCCGGACATTCCGCCCACTGTCATCGACCAGGGTTCTGAGGACTGCCGTAACCACTGGAGGCCCGTCGAAGCTGTGTCGCCCAGAAGCAGGGACAGATTGACACTGTGCTGCCGACGACCGGAGATGCAACGCTCCATTGATTAAGACATTTGAATCCAAGGACTCTCTCGCCAGCACCGCCGACCGCTTTGTCCGGCCGTAGAAAGTTGAGGCTGCCGACACACCAAAGGGAATCCGCCAGTGGGTATCCCGTCACCCGAAGACCACAACGACGCTGAAGACCCGATGCCCTTGCTGGGCCAAAGTTCTTCAGTGACTCTTTGCAGCAAGAAACTATTGATGCTGAGGTGCACCACACGCCTTGTCCTCACATGACATCCGCGACTGATCGTTGATGAGCACCGCCAGGACCGCAGCTGCTGCCGTGACGCCATCAAACTTTTTCATCAATGACTCTTGATGCCAAGGTTCTGCTTCCTCGAGGACTATCGACAATCCGTGACTCCTGCCTTAAAGGGGGTCACTTAAGAAGGATCTGTCTATGACCCATCAATGAAATCTGCTATTCCCTGTACATTGGGGTGGTAAACCTTTATTGAAGGAAATACAACTCGAATAGACAATATATGGACTGGGCATATTTTATATCTTTATTTAAAGTTTGCCCAGCTGAGGGCATCCTCATACAGAACTGTGCCTAGTGCTAGGGGCCCAGTATTCTGCCTATTGTTTTAACCAACCTGCTTTCCTCCGATGTCTATTGGTGGTTCACTTTATTAACTGATTTGAACTGAGTACCATTGATGCATTTAAATGGAATCAAAGCATAATTGTGGTTCCACATATAAACTGTATATATTTACCATTTTAAATTATCTTGAGCACAAAGTATGTTATTGTGTACAAAACTTGAGCCTATTTATATAAAGAACTGTGTTTTCACTAACATAGTTTCTGGGCATTCCTTTGTGGGTGTTTGAGGACTACACTGTACTTAAGAACCAGCCTGCATCACGTCCTGAGAGCTTAAGCCTTGATTGGTCATCCACGTTTACCAAATACAGAATCTAGGCTGGGGTGCTCTCTGCCTCTACTCTGCCATATAGAGAGCAGGAGTACATATACCCCCTCCAGTCTTTACAGTGAAACTCCTGGTGTTCCAGCTGGCCAATGTAAAATACCTTCCCTCGTTAGCATCTTGGCATTATTGGTTTTTGATTTTATCTGCCAATAAGCCTGCATGCCATTTCCAGTTTTCTTCTTTACCCTTAATTCTTAGTTTGGGTCATCCCTTCCGAATCTTCTTCTTCATCAATTCATTTGTTTTATGTAGTTGCGCCCCTCTTTCCATTTGGTGGGTCAATTCAGCATGGGTGCTATTCGGTTACAAGTTCCTCGGGTGCTCTAGTTGCAATCTTCGTTTGTGATTATTTCCCAAGGTTGTGGGTCTCGTTCTGTTAGATCGAAGCCCATTGGCCTCAGATTATGTGCTTCCTCCTAAGCGTTCTTCCTCCGGGAACTCAATGATAACCAGATCGTCTGAAGTTACCAATCTCAAATTTGGGACGTGATGTAGGAGCCACACCATGTTGGTCCTATTCAGGATTAACCCATCATTGAAGTATAAGATTCTTTCTAGAATCAAACCATCACACCGAGGGTTAAATCTCTGACTCCTAATCTTTAGATTTTCATGTCTATGTGTTTGAATGGTTGACACGGAAAGCGCTAGCCGTAAGGTTCTCACTCACAGACACTTTGCCCTCTCTTTTCTTGCTAGAGAAGGGCTCCCGGGGTTGTTTTTATCTGGCCTCATACTTTGATCGACATCCTTGGGGTACCCCTGACCACTGTTACTCTTTATCTGCCCTGATCTTGTTGTCACTGGGTCCGTTGCTGCCAGGCTATACTCTCCTGAAGTGGCTCTTGCGATTGTACTCATGTGGACCTTCTATCAACTTACTTCTCCAGCCTTTGTTTTCGGCAAGAGTCATCTGTAGTCGATTCCACCTGTCATCGGACAGGGCCCATTAGTCTATTCCTATATCTTAGACGCTCTTCCTCAATCCAGGTTTTTTCACTTGCTGTTGTATTAGCTTCACTGATAGGATCTTCATCCGGTCGTGTTATACTGACCTCTGTCAATTCCCCTTCCATTATGGAATATGTAGATAGGTCCATTCGATCTATTGAACCCAACTCCTCTTCATCTTGTTCCACTTCTACTAATTCCTGTTCTGTGAGCACCATACTTTTCTGTTTTTTTTGGTTGGTGCCCTCTATTTTCGATTTATTCGCCACTTCGGTTTTTTCAAAGGGGTTACTTTGTGGAACTGTTAAGTTTCTGATGAAGGCCCTACTTCCATTTGATTTTTTCTTAGGGAAGTTAGTTTGATTTTTTGTTTTCTTAGGGACAGACTCTATCATAGTGGGAAATTTATGCTGGGGTTCTGTTTCCCCAGGTTGCCTCGCTGTTCTGTTCCACTTTTTCTTTTCTCTGTCTTTTGAGCGGAAAAGATTTCACACATTTTCTGATGAGGTCAGCCCAAGTCCCGCTTGTTCCCTTCATTTTTGACTCTTTTCATCTTGGATTATGAAATTCTATAGCTTTCTGGCTTTTAGGGAGCAGGATGTTTAGTGACTATGAACTGTCAGATGAAACCACAACCTCAATTTCATCCATCCCCTAGTTTCTAAGGGACATACGGATTACATCCCTTGGTTTGTCTGTTGGTTCCAAAAGTTTCTCTTTAGGGCATCGCTCGCTGTCTTGTCTGGGTCACTGCTTATTTGTCGAGAGAATCTCTTATACTCGACGTCAATTCCTCTGACCCTTCTACCACCATCACCTCTGGCAAAGCAGCACCCTGTTCTCCACCATTATGGGGGGCTCCCATGGTCGATGAGCCCAGTGCTTCTGATATTCACAACAATCTCCGACTCAGTTTATCCTTGATTATAGGTTCCAAGATGCTATGGAGTCAGTTTGAGACTCTGGCCGAGCTAATATCCATGTTATTTTGTATGACCGTTATATAGCCTTCAACAAAAAACATCTCAAAATGAAGCATGGCTAACATGGTGGTATGATCTTTCACTGTATCCCCCATGTTCTCATATAGCTTCATGAAGGGGGCCATTGTGGTCGCAAGAGTTGAGATTATTAAGAAATCCTGGGATCTCGTAATTTCTGTCGATCTCAGGTCACTCACCATTAAGGCCCACTTCGCTCGTTTGAGATGACGTTGTTGTTAGGTCAAGCTTTTTTTTCCAAGGTACTGATTATCCTCGACCATCAAAAGGGTCATTTCCTCCTCTTGTTTGTGTCCCACTCAAGTTTGTTTTCAGTTTCTGATCGATGGTTAGATCTATCAGCGGCTTTCGACACGGTCGACCACTCCATCCTGCTATCTTGTCTCGCCCAGTTTGGTATATCAGGGCATTTACTAGCATGGTTCAAATTGTTCCTTTCGGATCGTACTCAGACCGTCTCAATGCCCCCTTTTCTTTCTGCTCCTTGTCACCTCAGCTGTGCAGTGCCACAGGGATCCTCCCTGTCACTTATTTTGTTTAACATCTATGTTTGGGCCCTTGTGTGTCTCACCCGCTCCTTCGGCATCAGCTGCTACTCCGACGACACCCAGATACTGATCAGATTAGATCTAGATCAGTCTGAAGTGTCATCATGCCTGTGGGAGTGCCTGACAGCTGTTGGAGATTGGATGAACCACAATTCGCTCAAATTGAATAGTGATACGACTGAGGTGATGTGGTGGGCTATCCCCCTAATCCCACACTCTGGGTGTCCTCCTTTTGGTCCTCTTCCCTGGGACCCCTGCTGGTCCCTGTTAAGAAAGTGAAAAACTTGGGTGTGGTGATATCTGCATAATTGTCTATGAACCAACAAATCTCTGTGGTCTGTCAGGCTGGTCATTTCCAACTCAAAATTCTGAGGAGGATACTACCACTGATACCTGCCCATTGCACCCTCCAGTGGTAGCAGCCATGGTTCTATCACGGATAGACTACTGCAACCCCTTGTATCTAGCACAACCCATGGGCTTCATCAAACGGTTGCAGCGGCTGCAGAATTTGCCCCCTAGGGTAGCCATGGGCACTCCTTTTGGAGCTCACATCTCCCCTTTGCTACGGACTCTGCACTGGCTACCGGTGGCCCAACAGGTAGAATTTAAGGCTCTGTGTATTGTACATCGTGCCCTCCATAATCAGGGAGTGGAATACCTCCAAGCCATGTTTATGCGCTATCATCCCGTCCACAACCTCCGCTCAGCCACTGCTGAACAACTTATTGTGCAAAGGCACAATAGGGACTGGGTTGGCGGCCGGGCTTTTTCCATTGCTGCAGCAGTTCTGTGGAATAATCTCCCACCTGTCATCAAGAAAACCCCCAACTTCTTAGAGTTTAGAATGCAGGTCAAATCCTACTTATTTTAAATCTTCATGGGGCTGTCTCGATCTCTGTATACCGCCATGATGCCTTTGGGCAACCGTGCGCTTTATTATAACTATCAACATAACATAACATAACATCTGGTCAGCCTGTTTCATTTTGTTGTCCTCACTAAGTTTGGCTCTATTGGGCAAATTGAACTCCTTTTCGGTCAGCATGGAGTTCTCCAATAACATCAGGTCTGGGATTTCTCCCTCAATAACCTGTGTCTCCCCTAGTGGTTTCGCCAGGGTCGATGCCATGCAGCCATTGTAAACTGTCGACCCAATTTCATTGAAATAAAAGCAGCGACTTCCCATTCCTCCCATGTGTCTCAGTCTTGGTGGCTTTCACATATTCTTTTATAGTTGTAGCCTATTCACATTGTCATTTCTTGTATTTCCCCCTTTCTACCGAAGGTTAGCATTGACTGCTGTTTTCTTTGAGCGGAGTGACCCAAGGCCCCCATCCCCGGATACACTAATGGCACCAAACCAATTCCTTCCCAGGGGGAGCTCAGCAATGTTAACTCGCCTGTTGTTTTGAACTTCCGGTGGCGTTGTGGTCACCTTACAAAAATCTTGCAGGGCTCCATTAATTGAGTCAGGAGGGACACATAGCTTGCACCTCTCACTATTAAAAATTGTGTCCCTTTGATATTGATGTTCTACTGGTGTTCCGGCCACTGTTCTGAGCACTTCTCCAAAGATTCCCCATTTATTATAGCCGACTCAGACTTACTTTTGTTCCAATGTTCTTGCGTGCTGCACACCTTTTTCTTAGCTGATATGTTGGCTTCCCCAGAAGCAGGCTTCCATGTCCCAACTCCCTGTGGATTTGGTGTGCTACTTTCTACCGGCGTAGGTACACCTCTCACATAGGAGCATCTTGCCTCTCCATCTCCCTCAAGCAGACACAGAAACAGCAATCAGACTCCTGTCTGTCACAAACAGCAAAGCAGACTGCCAAGACTGCTCTCACCTCTGCTCCATAAAACTATTGCAATGTTTGAGATGTCTTCTAGTGAAAGATCTGACATTGTTTGTGTATCTTGTCGACACACTTTTTATAAGTCTCACGTGCAACTAGTGTAGATTGAGGAGAGAATTAAACAGTGTAGAAGATGTTTGTATTTGTTTGTAGAAGAACAATTTGACACAAGTGAGGCACTATATGTTTTATAATAACACGTCAGTTTTTCTAACAGAACAAGTATTCCTCCAAGAAGTGTTTGAATGACATGGTAGTGGTATCAATACTGTGCTTCACAAATTGAACATATTTGATTTGACTGAATTGCAAACTGTTCATCCTTTCAATGTTATTGTTAGATTGCAATTAAAGATGGCAAACCTGCCGAGCAAATCATTAGTGCAAGGTGTGAGAGGCAATGTTGTGTATTTATCTCTCAATTTGCAAGAACATATGAACACTCTAGGAGTGAAATATGATATTGCAGATTCTTTGTTTTAGTAAATAGTGTTGCCACCAAAAATAAGAACATTTGACAACAACTTACAGATATTGGAAAGGTGAAAGACACATTAGCATTTCTATTGGAGCACAATGATTCGTACAACGGCAGTCTGACTGTACCAGACTTGTCTATGCTTGATGTTGAGTCAACAAATAAAAGCAGTGAAGGTCAGTTGCAAAGTCTATCTGTTAAAGAAGAATAGTGTTTATGAACACTAAACTATTAGTCTCTACACTCACATCAAGTCAAGAGTGATAGTTTAGAATTGTACCAAATGAAAGCAACGAACAGTGCACCAATCGGTTTGTGGGAACAATCTTTAGAAGTGTGTTGTTTCCCTATGCCTTATCCTACTGGAGCAGGGGGCAGATTGGGTGATTGGATGGTTTCAATTTCTTCTTCAGAATATCTTTGTACACAAATGTATTCTGAAGATTCCAGATTCCGCACAAATGTTGAATATATTTTTCACTTATTTCACTTATTTTCTAGTTTATTGTCATGCTCCACTGGTAGCATCAAGAATAGATGTAAAGTGACACCTCCTACATTGAATGCTGCTAAACCTGTTGGAGCAGTTACAATACATGACAGAGAGCAATCAGTTACATTTTGTATCATAGCTCCTAATGCATGAATTAAAAAAAGATTTCCCTGTTCCTGGTTGTCGACTAACACACATGAATAGAAGTTTGTATTGTACATAAGAACATTCATGCTTGTCATCTTGTAAACCGTGTAAGTACCTATCTTTGATTTTGCAATAAACTTCTTTCTGCACTATATTAAGTTTACTGACTAATGCAATTTACACCTGCAACTTTAGTTTGTTGCGTCAAACTTTCTACTTTTTCCATGGCAAGCTCAACATCTGTTTGAATAAGTGGCTCATCTAGCACATTGTGACTTCCTGGTGCAGAATCTTGACTACCCTCAGAAGTCTCTTTTACAATTCAGCTGGCTACGGTTCTTCTTGATATACATATTTTTCCAGTAACTCCAAGTACTGCTCACATTTTGGATATCTAATGAAGCTTTTATTGTTGTTGCAAAAAACTGATTGTTCAAAAGTTTCAAAACTTCTAAGAACATCACTCTGTGCAAGCCATGGGAATACCGACTGTAAAAGGATAAAATAATGTCTTTTTATCTGCAGTTTGGCAAGACAATTTCATGTGGTTGATGAGAATTGCCTTCTCATGTGTCAATAGACAACCAGTACATCCATGTACTTTAAACCGTCCTCTGTCACAGTTTGCTTCAATATTTTGATATGCTTAGCAGTCTTCTATTTCATATGTTATGTTATGTTATGTTATGTTACTTTGAATTTATATAGCGACTTATGTACCATTGGTATGGTCTGAAGGCACTGGTTGGTTGAACGCCCTTGGGAACCGGAGTTCAAGTCAGTAGAGAGAGTAGTGAGAGTCAAAGGTGTGTGTGAGCACCGGATATGTGTGCAGCTGGTGTGGCATTTGTGTAAGAGCTGCTTCTTAGCGGTAAGTGTGGTGGATGAGAGATCAGGAGTATGTGTTCTTTCTGGCAGGATTTATCCAGACCAAATGTGGCTGCGTTAGGCCTGAGGAGAACGCCTGGCTGGGGGGGGTGTAACCAGCAGTGCTTACTTAGAGTGATGGGGAGTATGCAGCAGATGTTCGTATGAGAACAGTTATACCGAATGGTGTCATAGTATCTCTGTGTTCTGGTTGAATGGTGGTGTAAAGAAGAGAGTAAGCGTGGTGATGTGATATGATGGGTTACATTCTCTTTCAAATGTTCCATGCACTCCAATATATGCACTCCAATCCATGCACTCCAGTCCGCTGGATGCACTCCAGTCCGCTTAACGCACTCCTGTCCGCCCCATGCACTCCAGTCTGCCCCACATACTCCAGTCTGACCCACGCACTCCGGTCTGCCCCACGCACTCCGTCCGCCCCACGCACCCAGTCCGCCCCACGCACCCAGTCTGCTCCATGCACTCTGTCCGCTTCACATACTCCAGTCCGCCCCACGCACTCCAGTCCGCCCCACGCAATCCAGACCGCTCCACATACTCCAATCTGCTCTACGTACTCAATCTGTTCCACGCACTCCGATCCATTTCATGCATTCAAATCCGTTCTTTTTGCTCCGATCCGTTCCGTGTATTCTAAGTTGTTTTATGCACTTCATCCACATATTTCACCCGTACCATCTACATACTTCGTCCGTTCCATCCACATATTTCACATGTTCCCTCACATACATCACTCGTTTCATCCACATACATCGCCCGTTCCATCCACATACATAGCCCGTTCCATCCACATACGTCATCCGTCTACATACGTCACCCATTTCATCCACACACGTTACGCGTTCCATCCACCTACGTCATCCGTTCTATTCACATACATCACTTGTTCTATTCATATATGTCACCCATTCCATCCACATACTTTACCCGTTACATCCGCACTATGCATTCAGCGGCTCTACGTACTCATCCGCTCTACGCATTCTTTCATTCTAGGTACTCATCCGATCTACATGTTCTACGAACTCATCCGCTCTACGCAACTCATCTGCTCTATGCAACTCATCCGCTCTACACAACTCGTCCGCTCTAGGCACTAGTCCACTCTAGGCACTCGTTCGCTCTAGGCACTCGTCCGCAGGTACTCGTCCACTCTAGGTACCCGTCCGCTCTAGGCACTCGTCCGCTCTAGGCACTTGCACGCTCTAGGCACTCACCTGCTCTACGCACTCACCCACTCTACGCACTCACCTACTCTACACGCTGACCCACTCTATGTGCTGACCCGCTCTACGCGCTCACTCGCTCTTACGCACCCCTCATTTCTTACGCACTCATTCGCTTATATGCACTCGTCTGTTCCATGCACTCGCCGGCTCTACCCACTAGTCTGTTCTACACACTCCTCCGTTCTTACACACTCCTCCGCTTGGCGCACTCCTCTGCTCGGCGCACTCCTCCGCTCGGTGCGCTCTTCCACTCGGTGCGCTCTTCCACTCGGCGCACTCTTCCACTCGGCGCACTCTTCCGCTCGGCGCACTCTTCCGCTCTGCTCACCCATCCGCTCCGCTCAATCATTCGCCCCATGCACTCATCCGCTCCATGCACTCAACTGCTTCACGCACACATCCACTCTATGCATTCGTTCTTTCCACGCATTGTTCTGCTATATGCACTCATAAGCTCTGCAAAGTCGTTCGCTCATACACAGTCATCCGCTCTATACACTCATCCGCTCTATACACTCATCCGCTCTATATACACATCCGCTCTAAGTACTCATACGCTCTATATACTCATCCGCTCTATACACTCGTCCACTCTACACACTCATCCGTTCTACACTCATCCGTTCTGCACTCATCCGTTCTGCACATTCATCTGCTCTACGCACTCTTGCATTCTACACACTTCTCTGCTCTTACGCACATATCAGCTCTACACACTCGTCCACTCTACACATTCAGCCGCTCTACACACTCCTCTGCTCAACATACTCCTCTGTTCTATACACTCATCTGATCTACACACTCATACGATCTACACACTCATACGATCTACACCCCATCTGCTCAACGTATGCATCCGCTCAGCGCATTCATCCGTTCCACATCCTTCATCCATTCTAAAGATTTCATCCACTCCATTCACTTCCTTCATTCATCATGCATTACATCCATTTCCTTAATTTAAATCTCGTTATTGTTTTCGTACGATTTATTCTTATTGTCCACTTCACTGCTTTGATCTACTTTACTCGTTCTATACTGTTTGTCTCTTTATTTTGTATGAGAGGTTATTAGATGTCAATTTCTCACATCTAGTAGTTTGTTGGATTGGTGTCATTGAGATGCTGTCATTCTGTTTGGGTTAGTTTGCATACGGGTTGGTTTTAGGGGAAGAGACAGGTTTTTAGTAGTTTGCGGAAAGACATTAGATCTTCAGTTAGGCGAATGTGGGGTGGGAGTGTGTTCCACAGCATGGGGGCCAAGGCTGAGAATGATGATCCGCCTAACCTGACTGAGTTTGTCTTAGGTGCCTGCTGAGCTTGATCTTAGAGTGCGTGGAGGGTGATAGGGTTTTTGCTTGTCTTGAAGATATTGAGGTCCGGTTTTATGTAACGCTCGATGGGAGATGCATAAGGTTTTGAAAGTCACCCTTCGGGCCACTGGAAGCCAGTGCAGATTCTTAAGGGCTGGGGTGATGTGGTCTCTTGGGCCATGCGCAAGTAGCAGTTTGGCTGCAGCGTTTTGTGCCCTTTGAAGTTTATTCAGTTGGTAAGCGTGGACTCCGAAGTAGAGGGGGTTTGCATAGTCCAGTCTTGATATAACAATTGATTGGACTGCGGAGAGTCTGTTGGGAAAGGAGAGATATGTAAAGATGCGCCTAAGGGTTTTAAGGTGGTAGTGGCAGGACTTTGAGATGTTGTTGACTTGCCGCAAGAGTGTTAGGTCAGAGTCAAGGGTGCATCCAGGTTTTTCACTAAGTTAGAGTGGGTCGGTGAGTTGCCCATGGCGGATGGCCAGGGTAGTGGGTGTGGAAGAAGTTCGGAGTTGCCACATACCATGATTTCAGTTTTGGAGGGGTTTAACAAGAGGTGGCTTTGGGTCATCCAGAGCTCTATGTCAAGGAGGCAGAAGGCAAGGTCAGGTCAGCAGTTGGGTTTTGAGTTCAGGAGTTTTAGAATTAGTTGAGTGTCATCAGCGTAGTTGTAACACAGGATGTTGTGTGAATGAATTATTGGTGGGAGGGTGATCAAGTAGAGATTGAACAGGAGGGCAGATAGGCATGCTCCTTGTGGGACTCCTGTGTCGACTGGTCAGGCTTGGGAGGAATAGGTGGAGAGTATCGTTATTTGGTACCTATCTTTGAGGAATGAGGCTATCCATTTAAGAGCGGTTCCACGAATTCCTAGGGAGTGGAGGCAGTCAAGCAGGATTGAGTGATTGATTGTGTCGAAGGCGGCGAATAGGTCAAGAAGTATTAATGCGTCGCATCCCGTGGAGTCAGCCGTCGTTTTAAGGTCATCCCAGATTGAGGTTAGGGTGGTTTCAGTTCCGTAAAAGGCTCTGAAACCTGATTGTGCGGGGTCTAGGAGATTGTTGGCTTCGGCAAAGGCATTTAGTTGGAGTAGGCGGTTCGGTCAATGAGTTTGGCAAGTAACCTGGTGTTTAAGATGGGGCGGTAGTTTTTGGGCTCGAGAGGGTCGAGGGAGGATTTGTTTATTAGAGGTTTGACATGAACCATTTTGAATGCGTCGGGAAAGATACCCGAGGCAAGGGAGTCATGGATCTTGCGTGTTCTCCTGCGCAGGTGGAAGCAAAAATTTCTTTGAGGGTTGTGGCCGGGCAAGGGTCTAGCGGAGAGCCGGATGGTTTGCGGGCAGATAGAAGTTTGAGAAATTGGTCTGGTGATATTGGATTAAAGGATTCGAACGTTGGTTGAATAGACGTCGAAGGCGGAGGGTTGGTCGGTATGGTTGAAGGGTTGCCTGGTGGATGTAAGAGAGCAAGTTTGGTGTTTAGAGCATTTGTTCTTTCGAGAGCCGTGGCATAAATTGGAGAGAGAGAGAGTCGCACAGTGATTGTGAGGGGGTTGGGATGGTGGTAGTGCATGCCGGTTTGGTGAATTCGGAGATGATTTTGTGAAGTTCTTTGCTGGGGTTTTTGCAGTTTAGGATTCGGGAGTTGTAGTGGGCTTTTTTTGCTTTCCGGATTATGGCCTTGTACTGATGCAGGTGTCGGGCCAAGGTGGCTCAGCTCTCCTTGGTTTTGTCTTTCTGCCATTTGCGTTCTAGGTATTTATATAGTTGTTTAGTGGTCTTCAACTTAGGTGTGAACCATATAGGGAACAGGTCACGGCAGGCTGATGGTTTGCAAGAGGGTACGAGCCGCATTAGTGAGGTGTTGAGCCATGAGTCAAAGACGTCGGGGGTTAGTTGTTTATTGAGTTGGCAGGTAGGATGTAGAGATTGGAGGAGTGCGTCGGCTAGATCAGGAACGATTATTAGTTATTTCCAGCATTTGCGAAGCTTCGGAGGTTCAGATTCGAGTACGGGAAGAGGGACGGGTGAGCGAATGGCGAAAGAAACAATGAAGTGATCAGACCAGATGATAGGGGTGGGGGGGTTTAGATGTATCCGGTTGTGGGAGCTAAAGATTGATCAAGAGTGTGTCCTTTATAGCGTGTCGGCCGTTTCTGTGGGGTTGGAGGTTAATTGCATCTAGACCATCAACTAGAGAGTGTGTCATAGGGTTGGTAGGGATGTCGAGCCATGTGTGAGGTTGGGATGGTTTAGTTGAAGGTTGGCAATAGAGTCGTAGAGGTTGTTTGAGAATTGTCTATTGTAGCCAGGGGGTCTTTAGATTATTAGGAAGGTGTGTGAGAACGACAGGGAGAGGGATAGTTTAACGAGGAGTGTTTCGCAGGAAGGAATGGAAGGTTGGTTGTCGATGATTGAGGCGTGGAAGTGAGACTTGAAGACGAATGCTATTCCCCCACCTCTAGAGGGACGGTTCAGTGGGATGAGGGAGTAGTCAGGGGGGAAGGCTTAATTGGCGATTGGGGCAAAGTCGTCAGAGAACCAAGTTTCAGTGATGAAAACCAGGTCTGGTTTGTCAGAGGCGAGGAGGTCAAAGATGCAGTATCTGTTTGTTGCTACAGATCGGGCATTAAATAGGATGCAGTTCACTTCGGTAGGTGAGGTTGGTGTTGGAGCTGGAGCGGAAGTGGGTGGGGGGAGAGAGTGGAAACTGGAGAGGGAGAGGAGTAGGGTGGTTGATGATCGATGGGAAAAGTGGGCAAGCAGAAAAGAGTGCGGGTTTCGGGTGGGAGTGGGTGGATGCGTGTGTTAGGATGATTGGCTTTGGCCTGGGGGGTGGGCGGTTAGGAGTTTCAGTTGCAGTTGGTGAGAAATCGAGGGAGAGGGGTTTCAGGAAGGGTGAAGCGAGGGGGGATGGTGGTGATTGGAGGAAAGAGGTGGTGGGTCGAGACAGGGGAGGTGAAGAGTGCAGAGAGAATGAGGGGGACCAGGTACGTTTCCTCTTTAGTGCCTTTGTTGCGATTGGTGTGTGAGAGAGTCTAGGGGGGTCAGAGTGGGAGAGGGATGAGGCTTCTGTTCTTGCTAGGGCTAGGCATGCAGTTTTTAGGAAGGAGAAAGGGTGTGGTCGAGGGGGGAAGATGGTGGGGGTTTGTGGGAAAGGTGGGGGTTGGATGATTGCAGGACGGGGTGTGCTCGGTATGATAGTGAGGGGAGTGGGCATGATCAGCGTAGGCTGGTCGGTGGTGGGCTTCGGGAGAGCAGTGGTCTTAGGGTGGTGGCTCGCCATCGTGCTCCTCTGGCTTGGTGTTTGGAAAGGGGAAGGGTAGGGGATGTGAAGGAGGGTGGAATGACTTGGGAAGGGGGGGACGGGAGGCAAGGCAGACCGGAGAGTGGAGGCAGTCCACGGTGGACTTTTCTGGCAAACCCTGGTGGAGTGGGTGCACTCATGGTTAGTACAAGCTATTAGGTGCAGTTTCAGGTGCAACTTACACTTTATTGGACTTTATAAGTTTGGCTATATCACTGGGTGAGATTAGTCTTGGTTACAGGGTTCCACTAAGCCCGGGGATATTATTCATTTATTCTAGGTTTTAGTGTAATAGTTGTACTAGGTTGCAGATATTAGGCCATTCTGAAGTGTAGCTAGACCTTAGAATATGCTTACTTAGTTGCAACTACAGCACAGTTGCTCTGTTCGGTAGGCTTTCTTCTAGTAAGCTGGAATACAGGTAACCTATTAGGGTGAAATTGAATGTAGCAACACCATAGGTATGGTTTTAGGTGGACTTTTAAGTGCGGTTTAGGAGGGCTTTCAAACAGTAGTTCTAAATTCAATGGGGACATGCTATTAGGCACACTTCTAGATTCGAGCAAGGGGCGCTATTAGGCCCACTTCAAAATTTTAGTTTTGTACAGATAGGATATTAGGGATGCTTCTATATTCAGCTAATAACTCAACGCTACTGGGCACACTATTGCAGAGAGAGGGATATTATGTACACTGAGAGGGTATTAGGCATACTTCCGAGTTCAACGTACACACGGAGTGTATATTAGGCACACTTCCAAGTTCAATTTGCACAGAGAGGGTATTAGGGATACTTCTGAATTCAGCTAGGGCATGTTATTAGGCACACTTGTAAATTCGGGCAAGGTGCACTATTAGGTCACTTCTCAATTTAGCTTTGCACAGAGAGGATATTTAGGGATACTTCAAAATTCAACTTCGGGCAGAGGGGATATTTAGGCACACTTCTAAATCCAAGTTTTGCACAGAGACGCTTTAGGCACACTTCTAGTTTCAACTTTACCCAGAGATGATGTTAGGCCTACTTCTAAATTCAATTTTGTACAGAGTGGAATAAGACTATTAGGCACACATTTCTTGATTTTACATTACACAGAGATTATATTAGGCATACTTCTAAGTTAAACTTTGCACAGAAGGGAAATTTAGGCACGCTTCTAAGTTCAAGTTTTGCACAGTGCGGCTATTAGGTACATTTTTAATTTCAACTTTGAACAGGGAGACTATTAGGGACACAAGTCAGTTCGACTAGGGAACGATATTAGGCACACTTCTCAATTCAACTTTACACAGAGCTTCTATTACACACAATCCTGAAGTCAACTTTGCACAGAGAGGCTATTAGGTACAATTCTAAGTTCAAGTCTTGTACGGAGAGGCTATTAGGCATAGTTCTAGATTCAACCAGGGCAGGCAGTTAGACAAACTTCAGAGTTCAATTTTGCACAGTTCTAAGGTCAGCTTTGCACGGGTATTAGGTGCACTTCTATTTCCAGTTTACACAGAGAGGATGTTGGGCAGACTTCCGAGTTCAATTTTCACAGAGAGGCTATTGGGCGCACTTCTAGAATCAACCATGGATGGAGAGGATATTATACACATTTCCAAGGTGAACTAGGGGACTCTACTTGGCACAATTCTAAATCTAACTTTCAAGCTTCAGCGGTTAGTTTCTTGTTTTATGAATGCAACTATATCACAGACATGTTTGTAAATGAATACTCCTAAATGTAATGCTAACACAATATGAAGATTTTACAATGGTGTAGTTTCTAGGTTGAGTGGTAGGGTAGTATGGTGGGAAGTAATTGCTCCTGACCCTGCCCTTGCCACACTTACTTTTTGTCGGCTTCTTGCTTCTCCTGCTCATACCTGCAGATACGATGCGATCTCGAGTCGTCTCTGAATGAGTCGTCCTTTGCCTCCGGTCCTTAACCGATGGACTGCTGGGCAGAGGGCTGCCCTGGGAGAACTGGTAATGGAGGGGAATCCTCTGGCTGGACCAATCAGGGCGGGATGGGCGGGTCGGGAGGGAGCGCAATCAGGAAGAGGGTGCAGGGTGGGAACGGGGAGGCAAGTGGGGGACAGGGGGGCCTTGCAAAAGTTTTGGAAGATGGCCTGGAGGGGCAACAGAAGTGCCACAAACTCACTGGCGACTTTTAGTCAAAGAATATAAATATAAACAAAGATCCTCCACAGATGAATTTGGATAAAATGTATCAATCAAGTTGGTGATCTCAATGTCTGTAATGTCAGGTACTTTTTCAGCTAACTGCTGAATTTTACTCAAAGACTTCAGTATCCAATTTCTAGTACATGCTGGGCCAAGACTTAACCTGAGAAGTGCTTGAAATTGACATTGCTCGGGCTGATTCTATCGGCAGCATCTCTACCTGTCAATAGGAGAATGCTGTCTTCTAGGCCTCCCCTAAACCAACCCCTGTTATTTGTCGTTACTAGTAATCCCACCCCCTTTCATTGTATTGTATGTGTAGTGGTGGTGCTTGACATTTTAATGAAAATGAGCCCTCCCCTTTTGGGCTGCATCATTCATTAAATGGAGTTTGTTTTGTTTCTCCAGTGAAATATTTGAACATGGTTTTACTCACATAGTGCCCCTACCGCTTCCTTTTTTATTTCACTTGAATACTTTCACCATTTTGTCTTTACATTCAAAAGAAATTGCAGAAACAATGTTCTCCCCTGGACTGGGGCCAGTTCATGTTTTGTCCACCCCTGCTTTGTTTCCAATCATTGCTGCCTCCGTTGTCAATCATCCTGCATTTCCCCCACCCTTTCCTGCCCATTTTTGGAATGCAAGCCTCGCCCTGCTCCTTCCACTTGTCCCTGTTCTGAACATGACGGCAGCCGCTGGGTTTCCTTCATGATGACTGATTCACTGCTGCTGGTAACCTAGTCATTTATTTGTTTGCAAATGTACCTCTGCTAACAGAACTACAGGCTGCAGCACACACACGATTATGATGCCCCCAGGTCAGTCTCCATGCACACACAATGGCTAATCCCCCACACTAACGTGAGAGGGGGTTTAGATTCTATTAAAGACAAGGAGGCGATTATTATGCATTCTAATCTTTACTCTGAAACCACAGCAGCAAAGAAAAAACTTTACAAACAAAAAAGTTTAAAACAGAACTAAACAGAGTTCAATGTCAATGCAAGGGGGGACTCCCCAATCCATCATGGGGGACAGGTCATGCCCTGCAGGAGGCCAATGAGCAGGGACCCTTCCTTATATAAGTCCATTACTCGAAACCCAATCCCTCTTTCTGTAGCTGTCTAGAACCAGACGTCCACTGCACAGGTCAGATGAGAAACGATGAAGGCAAATCCGGCAAAGCTCTCGTACCACGCCCTCCATAACTTGAAGCTGTGAGCCACCCTCCTGCTCAAAATCTCAACTCGTAGCTGTAAAACAAGCAAGAAGGGTGGGTGGATGGGAAGACCAACAAACCAAAGACTGTTCTTTCTTAAAACATCTGTGTACATGCGTGTCCTAAATGTCATATCATATCATACCCAGGGTGGGTGGGTGGGATAATAATCGCCTCCTTGTCTTTAATAGAATCTAAACCCCCTCTCACGTTAGTGTGGGGGATTAGCCATTCTATGACAAGACAGGAGGCTCATATTATGCAAGTTCAAAGCCCTTGCATCTTACTAGCACAACATCATCAATACCATAGACAATATAATAAAATAATAGGAGAAGAAAATTCATTAAATACTTTCATTAGAACAACCAACTGGCCACCCGAGCATTGCCCAAGACTAGGCTGCTTTAATAACTGTCATATAAGGCATAGCCCAAATCCCCTGCAGACCAACTGGAAGATGTGCCAATTCCAGCTTTCCTTACAGGTCACCAAACCCAACTGGTTAAAAGAGGGGAAACACTGAACCAAGTTTTCTACACTAGTAGGATGGGCCATCTCATGCGTTAAAGGAAGATATCGCATAAAAGACAGGGCATGTTACATAACTACACTGGGGAACAAGTGGGAAGACAAACCTTCATAAAAAGGTAAAATGGGAGTAAAAAGGTAATTTATTAATCTGTAATAGGACGACCCATCCTGAGCGGAGATGAAAAGCAATAGACTTAACCCACAATTGTCTACAGACATATGAATATAATAAAGAAGGTATGTCTTCTGGAGGCGGAAGCAGAATGGAAGATCAGGCCCCATCTGACCGCTAACATGCCAAATTACCCAAAACGGAGACCAACAGACCACCAAAGCTATTGAAGAAGGACTTTGCTACCATGACAAAGGCAGATATTTACAACCTGGCCTATAAGAGTCCAAACTTGGCAAAGAGAAAAATGTATCTTATATCCAACCACTACCATTATAGTGAAATCTGAACCCCTGTACAGATGTGCCCAATGCTTGATCTTGTACCCTCCTCCATGGTATGACTCCCCTAGAGGATCATAAACTAACCGAAGGAGGACCCTCTAAATTCCAAAGTCTCAACAAGTACTCTAAACTGTAAAGAACTTGTCAGGACCCTGGCAAGTGTTGGGGTGGTGGCAGGGAAAAGGGTCCCTATGTGGGGTTATGGAGGGAGGAGGGGGCCTCTGTGGCGCCCAACAGGCTTCTCAAGACGTGTTCTCCACCCCTTTAGCAGGTCCTATGGCCAGGGGTGGAGAACAGCCAAGAGACTACATTTCCCAGCGACCCCGGCGGCAGGACACATGGGAACCGCGCCCACGCGAGAGCGCATGCGCGAGCCGCGCCCCACGAGCGCTGCTCGCAATACTGACCAGCAACCTGAGCAGACGTGCATCTGATGAGCTCCGGTCGGCAAGCATCAGCGGGGCACCTGCCCGCCTGAAAACACACCCCAGGCCCCGCGTCACAATCAAGAGATAAGTAGCGCATGGTCCTGCACGCAGCGGCTAACTGCATGGAAGAGATTTCTCGTAAAACTAACTCGAAAACCACGAAAACCAAATCGCGTACAAAACGAAACTAACTGGGCACATATTATTAACCTTGCATGGGTAGTGCTTGCATAACTACCGCATGCACCTTGGGGGGCATTGCATGGTACTGACTACTAAGACCCGTGTGGAAAGACTCGGGCCGCTCAATCTCAGAACAATTAACCCTCTAGGGTAGAGCTAGCGCACGCATCCGTTCTGACATTCCTTGTTTGTTTCTAGTGGAAGACGACTCCGCAGAACGGTGCGTGGATAGAAAAGACGGCAGTCGCCGCAGATCACCTGAAAACGAAGCTAAGTTCAAGTTTATGTTTTTGTGTGCTTTTACTGACAGAGTGAGCCTAGTGAGTCACGTATAGCAGAATTGCCCTCACATGAAGCAATGTGGGGAATGCTATTTCTACATGCAGGAATGTGGGAATCTCGCATGCAATAATCTGGGAAATGTTTTGTAGTTGTTTGTGAATGACATTGGTATCCTCACAGGCTCTGCAGAAGCAGTTGGCCAAACTGGTTGGGGCTCCAGCACAAAGGCTCCCGAGTTCACTAGAGGTGGTAAGAGCATTGGAGTGACAGGTTACGACTCCATCGAATGGAAGCAGGAGCCAAGGAGCATGTTACCCTAATTCTCCCATTCCTATCCACAACTCCTTCCTCTACCTCTTTCCGGTGATCCTAAAAACCCTCAACCCATCCATTCCACGGACCCTAACCCTCTTTCCCCGAAGGGTCGCGGAAGCCTGCGATGGTGTAATCTCCAGGCCCCAAGACCTAACGGGAAGGGAGGCGTTTGTGCTGCCTCTGCGCCAGGAGAAGAAGACTGAAGGCTCTGACAGAATTGCGAGCCACGTGCAAATCAGGCGCCCAGGCAGTACAACCATGGATGTGGTTACACTCCTTCAGGAACTGAAAGCGGAATTGACCGCAACCAGACAGGACTACCAGAATCTGGCGGGTCAGGTCCATACTTTGACAATCCAAAGCCAGGCCCAAGCTACGCCACTGCCAACCCCTAGAGTGTCATCCCCTATCCCAGTACAGGTGCAAGTGTCCACAGAACCACCCATACCCCTAGCAGCCCCAGAGAGGTACCATGGAGAACCTCAGAACTTTAATCAGTTTATAATGCAATGTCAACTGCATTTCTTAACCAAACCAGCAGTTTTTCGGACAGCCCAAGCGCGCACCGCGTTTGTAATTTCCTACCTTACGGGCGATGCGGCCTCATGGGCCACCCCCTTGGTCCGAAAGGACGACGGTTTGCTTTACGATTGGGAATTGTTCCTTGAAGAATTTGGCAAAATATTCAATCGTAGGGCTGCAACTTTAGTGAAGGATCGAGAACTGTTGACACTAAAACAAGGCAACAGAGAACTGGTTACTTATGTCACGGCCTTCAATCGACTGGCTATGGAAACCGATTGGCCCCAGGAAAAGAGGATGGCTTTATTCTATCAAGGGCTAAGGGAGGATTTAAAAGACCTAGTAGCACAGGTTGACCCACAACCAGAGACCTGTTCAACAATGATCGACTTAGTTCTTAGATTGGACCAAAGACAAAGTGAGCGGCAACAAGACCGGCGCAGGTGGGCGAACAAGCCTCTAGTTAGGCTCGATCAACAAAAGGCCCCAAAAACATCGGAAAGAGGAACTGACGAACCAATGCAGATCGGGACTGTGCGTGGGCCCCTGTCTAAAGAGGAGAAAGAGAAGAGGCGAAGAGAGAAACTGTGTCTATATTGTGGCAAGGCCGGGCACTTTGTGCGGGAATGTACGAACAAGCCTGTCAAGGGAAGTCCTTCGGGAAACGAGACCGCTCGCCCATGAGGGTGGCAAGGACGAGCAAAGTTGAAGACACCCCCGAAATCTTAGCGAATGTGCAACATAGCCAGGCAGGTCATGTTTTGATAACAGGTCACCTCAGGTGGGAAGAAAAGCAGACTTCAGTGTCATTAATGGTAGATTCTGGAGCCACAGGGAGTTTCGTGGATCGTCAGGTGGCCTTAAAACTGGGTATTCCATTGTGTGACAAATCCCGTCCAGAAGAAGTCAAATCGGTGGATGGTTCGCAGTTGGTTTCAGGACCGATTACACAGCAAACGCTACCTTTGCGCTTGAGTTGTGGAGTAACACATCAGGAAACGATCCGCTTTGACGTAATAGCAGCTCCCCAGTTCGGGTTTATTTTGGGGTTAACTTGGCTGCGGCGGCACAACCCAACCATAGATTGGAGCACCGGGGTACTGGAATTTAATTCCACTCACTGTCGCGCGAACTGTGGAGCATCTGAGAAGGTAACTCATTGTGTAGGAGGAAGTTCAGAAACCGACCTGCCTATGGAATATGAAGCATATCGGGACGTCTTCAGCAAAGCCGCGGCCGAGACCCTACCCCCACACCGACCTTTTGACTGCCGAATCGATCTAATGGAAGGAGCAGTATTACCCTGCAGTCGAATATACGCACTTACGGAAGCAGAAGACAAACATCTGAAAGAATATATCGAAAAGAACTTGGCTAATGGGTTTATTAGACATTCCAAGTCTCCAGTTTCCTCACCCCTGTTTTTCGTGCCTAAGAAAACAGGGGATCTAAGAACGTGTATTGACTACAGGGCAATTAACAAGATAACCATCAAAAATCGTTACCCCCTGCCTTTGATACCTGTGTTACTAGATCAGGTACGCGGATCCACAATTTACACCAAGCTAGATCTCCGTGGGGCATATCACCTGGTACGGGTAAAACAAGGCGACGAGTGGAAAACAGCATTCCGCACGAAGTTTGGCCTGTATGAATATCAGGTAATGCCCTTCGGGCTCTGCAATTCACCAGCAGCGTTTCAACATTTTCTAGATGAAGTTTTGCATGATTACATCGACGTATTCGCAGCAGTATACATCAACGATATACTAATCTACTCACGAGACCCAAAAGAACACCAGAGTCATGTTAAGGCCATTCTGCAAAGGCTACGGGAACATCATTTGTACGCCAAATTAGAAAAATGTGAATTCCATCAAAAAACAGTAGAATTCCTGGGGTTTATTTTGTCACCTCAAGGGGTCACCATGGATGAAAAGAAGGTGCAATCCATTCTAAACTGGCCCTCCCCTGGTTCAGTGAAAGACATTCAAACTGTCTTAGGATTTGCCAACTTCTATCGCCGTTTTATCGATGGCTTTGCTAAGAAGGTGCAGCCCATGACACGACTACTACGGAAAGGAGTTCCATTCCAGTGGGACGAGAAGGCAGAGGGAGGTTTTCAAGCTCTGAAGGCAGCATTCACCACTGCGCCAGTTCTGCGACATCCGGATCCAGCCAAGCCGTACATTGTGGAAACCGACGCTTCCAGTTATGCTGTTGGGTCAATATTATCACAAAGAGATGAAGACGGTCAGTTGCATCCAGTTGCCTTTTACTCCCGGATGTTGTTGCCAGCTGAACAAAACTATGCCATAGCAGACAAGGAGCTACTGGCTATCAAAACAGCCTTCGACGAATGGCGCCATTACTTAATGGGGGCTCGACACACTGTCACGATATATACAGACCACCGAAACTTACAATTTTTGAAATCAGCCAAAGCATTGAGTCCAAGACAGCTTCGGTGGGCAACGCAATTTTCGGAATACGATTTTGTGGTGACATACCGTCCGGGTATAGAAAATCGGAAAGCTGACATACTGTCACGGTACCCTGAACCTAGTCCGGATTCCAGTCAATCAGAACTCGTGCCAAAGACAATTTTGGACCCAAGTCGTGTCATAGGTAGCATAGCTGTGGACACTATCTTTGAAGATATCAGAAAGGCTATGTCAGCACAGGAATTAGTGCGTTGGACAGCCGGAGACAAAAACAAAACCGTGAAAGACGGGCTACCTTTCTTTAAATCAGCGTTGTATCTCCCAACAGTACCTCTTCGTCAACAGGCCATGCGATGGTGCCATGACTCACCCTTCGTGGGACATCCAGGGAAGAAGAAGACTGTAGAATTACTTCTCCGGCATTTCTGGTGGCCAGGGTTAAATCAGGAAGTTCAACAACACATCACCAAATGTGAAACCTGCTTGAGAAATAAGTCGGAGCATCAGAAACCGGCAGGGGTTTTACAACCACTCCCAACACCACCTACCCCATGGCATACCGTGTCTATGGATCTGATAGTGGAGCTACCACAAAGTCACGGCTACAATGCCATCTTGGTTGTAGTGGACTATCTCACCAAAATGGCACACTTCATTCCTTGCCAAGGAACCCCCTCGGCTAGCACAGTGGCAGACTTGTTTCTACAACATATAATCCGTTTACATGGCATACCCTATAATGTGATTTCGGATCGAGGACCACAGTTCACATCAAGGTTCTGGCAGGCCTTTTGCAAATCAGTGGGAATGGAAATAAGGCTCTCAACCAGCTATCACCCGGAGACAGATGGTCAAACTGAACGCTTGAACCAATCTTTAGAACAATACCTTCGTTGTTTAACACAAGGTTTAGAGAACAATTGGGCAAAGGTGATATGGCTGGCTGAACTGGCGTATAATAACGCATTTCACACATCAACGAAAACTTCGCCCTTCTATAGTATGTATGGGCATCATCCTCGCTTTCAGCCGGTGCCTCAATACGAGTACCCAGAGGTACCAGCAGCGGTGACAAAGAAGAAGCAGCTAGAGGTAATCTGGCAGCAGGTACGAGAAAATTTGGATAAAGCCAAACAGGCATACAAACTACAAGCAGACAAGAAAAGGCGTCCCAGCCCGCAATACCGGATTGGGGACAGGGTTTGGCTGTCAACACGGAATCTTCGGTTACAGGGGTCGCCTAAGTTCAAACCTCGATTCATTGGCCCATTTAAAGTCACAGCTCTGATTGGACCAGTAGCAGCAAAACTGGATCTACCGGCAAACATGAAAGTGCACCCAGTATTTCACGTTGCTTTGCTCAAACCAGCTCCATCTTTCATTCCGCCCACGAAGCCTCCACCTGTCCTGATCGATGGGTACCCTGAATTTGAGGTCCAGGCTATCCTAGATTCACGAGTAAGGCGAGATGCACTGTGGTATTTGGTGGATTGGGTGGGATATGGCCCTGAGGATAGGTCCTGGGAACCAGCGTCTAATATTCATGCTCCTCGGCTCCTCCGCCAATTCCATCGACGAAATCCCTCTAAACCTGGGCCCACCGGAGGGAGGGGAGGTACTGTCAGGACCCTGGCAAGTGTTGGGGTGGTGGCAGGGAAAAGGGTCCCTATGTGGGGTTATGGAGGGAGGAGGGGGCCTCTGTGGCGCCCAACAGGCTTCTCAAGACGTGTTCTCCACCCCTTTAGCAGGTCCTATGGCCAGGGGTGGAGAACAGCCAAGAGACTACATTTCCCAGCGACCCCGGCGGCAGGACACATGGGAACCGCGCCCACGCGAGAGCGCATGCGCGAGCCGCGCCCCACGAGCGCTGCTCGCAATACTGACCAGCAACCTGAGCAGACGTGCATCTGATGAGCTCCGGTCGGCAAGCATCAGCGGGGCACCTGCCCGCCTGAAAACACACCCCAGGCCCCGCGTCACAATCAAGAGATAAGTAGCGCATGGTCCTGCACGCAGCGGCTAACTGCATGGAAGAGATTTCTCGTAAAACTAACTCGAAAACCATGAAAACCAAATCGCGTACAAAACGAAACTAACTGGGCACAAATTATTAACCTTGCATGGGTAGTGCTTGCATAACTACCGCATGCACCTTGGGGGGCATTGCATGGTACTGACTACTAAGACCCGTGTGGAAAGACTCGGGCCGCTCAATCTCAGAACAATTAACCCTCTAGGGTAGAGCTAGCGCACGCATCCGTTCTGACATTCCTTGTTTGTTTCTAGTGGAAGACGACTCCGCAGAACGGTGCGTGGATAGAAAAGACGGCAGTCGCCGCAGATCACCTGAAAACGAAGCTAAGTTCAAGTTTATGTTTTTGTGTGCTTTTACTGACAGAGTGAGCCTAGTGAGTCACGTATAGCAGAATTGCCCTCACATGAAGCAATGTGGGGAATGCTATTTCTACATGCAGGAATGTGGGAATCTCGCATGCAATAATCTGGGAAATGTTTTGTAGTTGTTTGTGAATGACATTGGTATCCTCACAGGCTCTGCAGAAGCAGTTGGCCAAACTGGTTGGGGCTCCAGCACAAAGGCTCCCGAGTTCACTAGAGGTGGTAAGAGCATTGGAGTGACAGGTTACGACTCCATCGAATGGAAGCAGGAGCCAAGGAGCATGTTACCCTAATTCTCCCATTCCTATCCACAACTCCTTCCTCTACCTCTTTCCGGTGATCCTAAAAACCCTCAACCCATCCATTCCACGGACCCTAACCCTCTTTCCCCGAAGGGTCGCGGAAGCCTGCGATGGTGTAATCTCCAGGCCCCAAGACCTAACGGGAAGGGAGGCGTTTGTGCTGCCTCTGCGCCAGGAGAAGAAGACTGAAGGCTCTGACAGAACTGAACCTTAAGCAGTTAAAATGAAGTCACTCCCCAGAAGAGAACTATCCTCTACCTTATGCAATTTGAAGAACCTTGAAGCTCCCAGCACCCAGAGCTGGCACCTTATTGCAACCAACAATCTCCTGTGAAAACCTAATAGGTCTACCTGCCATGCAGTAGACTAGGCGACACAAGTCATTAACTAAATATATATATATATATATATCCCAGCCCTCTGGGAAACGCACTGACAGACATGGATGGGAGAGTAGTAGCGCTTCAAAACCCCTCTATCCCACCAAGGGAAATTGAACCTCCCCAAAGGAGGAGAACCCTTCCCCACTTATCTAAGAAAACCCTTGCAACCCCAAAAGAAGGCTACCCCGAGGACCACGCTAAAGCCTTGCTTTACATCCTTAAAATAAATACACTCTTGCACTTCCAACCAACTCCCTGACCATGAAATGGGCTCAAATGAACTTATGGAAATAACAGGCATTAGCGCAAAGGAAGTAAACTGACGGGAGGGAAATGCTCAGTGCGAGTCTGCACTGGTCACGAGTCAGAATTCCTGTAAAGGAAAAACAGAAACCATCGGGTATACTCCAAGAGGTGTAATATCCTGATGCAACCCTCCCCAAGGATGGCGGGAAGGGGAATGAGGGGGAAAGCACTCTGGGGAAATATCATGCCCCGTAAATGAAAAGGTTGTGAAAGCATATTGGGACCACTGCCCCTCAGACCCTGAGGTCAGAGTCTCTGCATGTTTTGTGAGGCAGAGCTGGCCACTAAGGTAATCAGGGAAGGAATATTAAGCACATTACCGATAGCAAAATAGCCCTTGTATAGTGCTACGAACCCTCAGGTATACTAGAATTACTCATCACTACTACCACCAGTGTGGTGTGAGGTGTTTATTCATCGATTTCAGCGGGATAAACGACTGATTTATACCCTTCCAAGATAGGAACCTGCATCAGTAGGCTGATCACGGGTGTGAAGCCAGCACTCCATTCGCTGCACCGTAGAAAATATATATACATAACAAAAGAGGCTAAACAACTCTCCTGAGTATATCGAAGCCTTGCTATACTCCTCGAGCAGAGGAGAAATTGTAACACGCTGCCAGACAGACAGCTGAACAATCGGCCAAGCTTTGGGAGGAAGCCCATGGGGCAGGCGCCAGAAAGTTATTATTTGGCAACTCACCCACCTGAAATCAGCAAGTGTTTCCAAACATTTCATCCAAGCAGAACATGGTTGTCCAACGTGTCTTGCAACAAACTGAACAGTTACCCTCGAGCTGGCTTGTCTCCACCAATAGTTCAAATAGTAAAAGAATGTCCAAATGGGACAAATAGTAAGGGAACACTTCCCCACTAAAGAGAGCGTCAAGCCCTGCAGACCTCAAAAGGGGCATAAAGTTTCATTTTCTCCCCTCATGTCGAGAGAAAACTCTCTGCAGCTTAATCAGCACGAGCATTGGGTGGAGCAATTGTTATTGGGGAAAGCAAAAACCTAAGGAAAGGACTGAGTTGTACCAAATCTAACTAAGGTAAAGGGCATCAGAATGTTTACTAAGACGAAGGTTAACACCATAGTGATGGCTAGAGGGAAGGTACAACCCCCATATGAGTCTGTTATAACCACCTCCTCGCAGTCTTTTCTTTAAAGAACTTAACAAATAAATATAAAATATAAAAATATATTTAAAATATTGAAAATATTTAAAATATCCAAAGAAGAGGGGTTACGCCCTCCCAAGGGTCCGAACCCCCGGCCCTTATAGAAGGTGATACTTACTGAACTATCCGGGTTACTGACAATTCTGGAAACGCAAAAGTGCTCCAGTCAACCCTTAAACATACTGTTTAGCAAAGAGTACACTGAGTAAGTGCACCTCAACTGCTCGCCCCAGCAGGGCGTGGCAACCAGCAGTACACGAGGGAGTACCTCGCAATAGAAACCAGGCAAAGCCTGAAACCGAGCAGGATACGGCATGTTTACAGAAAAAATACAATGACCACTGCCATATGCAGCACCAAAACAAAACTGGCGACCTTAAGGGAGGGATACACTGAGCAAGTGCACCTCCAATTGCATCGCCCGAGTAGGGCGTGACACTCAGCAGTACACGAGGGGGTACCTCGCATAAAAAAACTCAGCCAGAACCTGAACCGAGCAGGTTATTGCACACACCGGTAAAGGTAATTACCAAAGACACCGACATTAAGGGAGGAAAACACTGAGTAAGTGCAGCTCAAACTGCTCACCCAAACAGGGTGTGGAACCAGCCGTACACGAGGGGTAACCTCGCATTAGAACTCAGGCAGAACCTGAAACCGAGCAGGATATGGCACTCACCGGTTAGGGTAATTACCAAGTTGCCGACTTTAAGGGAGGAAAACACTGAGTAAGTGTATCTGAAACCGTACACCCAAGCAGGGTGTGTACCCAGCCGTATACGAGGGGTCACCTCGCAGAAACCACATAGGCCACCTCGCCGCCGAGCAGGTGGCTGCACCTATCCAGGGAAGATACTGACATCTGCCAACAGCAGCCCTTAAACAAAAACTCTGCCAGGTTTAAGGGAGGGGTGCCCTGAGCATGTGAACCTCAAACTGCGCATCCCAGCAGAATGAGGCAACCATCAGTACACGAGGGCTAACCTCGAATTAGAACTCAAGCAGAACCTGAAACTGAACAGGCTATGGCAGCTACAGTGAAGGCAAATCCCCTATGCCCTGTGCAGTGTTTAATAAATAAATAAGTAAATAAATAAATAAATAGCAGCAGATTGGCATCACATGAGGCTCTTCAGTAGGCTAACTAGTATTAGTATAAGCTGAAATATCAATCAAACACAAAATAAAAATCAATTCTTAAATATATATATATATATATCCACAAGTAAAGACATATACATAAATATAAACACATACGCACATATATATGTGTATACCGCCAATGGGGGTATCGAACCCAGGGCCTTCTGCATGGGAAACCTACAACCCTCTTATTGAGCTATGTCGCTTGTGCTGCAACAGAAGCCTTCCTGAACTCATATGCACATTATATAAAAAGTAAACCTAATAAACATATTAAACAGAAATAAACCCCAAACAAAGAAAACATGGCGTTCAACTGAAAAATAAAGAGGACAGCTGCACGCTGTAGAAGTGCTCACTAAAGAGCTTCACCAACTACAATAAGGCCCTAGCGAGCCGCCTCCCAGCCGGGTCCCAAAGCAGGCAAAGCCTGTAATCTCCTGACTTCATACGCGAGCAGCGTATAAAATGGAAACAACACACACGCGACGCGTGTGAACTGATTGACCTGCAAGGCCAGTCTTAACCGCCGTGACGCGCGCCGGAAGAAGCTGAGCTTCTTGAACAGACCGCGCGCGTCACAAAACAAACCGAGGGAACGAGCGTGCTGGCTCCGGGGAGACCGCCGCTTAACAAATAAAACAAACCCTCTCTGGAGGGAAAAACATTTCGCGCCTCGCCGCCCAGTTGCGACTTAATTAAAGTAAACAAGGCGCGAACGCCGTTATAGAAAGGCATTAACGAGCGGAATGCTCCATACGGAGCACCGCTACAATGTAACACTCTGGACTGGAGGAAAGCGTTTGAGCGCGAACGCGACTTTCAGTAAAGTAATGCAAACACACATGAAATGCCCATTTCTCCAACACAGTGTTATAAATCACCAAAGCTCTTTCAATATTATTCAAAGAAAACACTCCAAACTCCATAATTTCTCACTAAGGCAACAACTAGGAGGAGTAGAGTTAGCTGTGGATTTCAGCAGCAAAGAAAGAGGGGTTGGGTTTAGAGTAATGGACTTATATAAGGAAGGGTCCCTGCTCATTGGCCTCCTGCAGGGCATGACCTGTCCTCCATGATGGATTGGGGAGTCCCCCCTTGCATTGACATTGAACTCTGTTTAGTTCTGTTTTAAACTTTTTTGTTTGTAAAGTTTTTTCTTTGCTGCTGTGGTTTCAGAGTAAAGATTAGAATGCATAATATGAGCCTCCTGTCTTGTCATAGAATCTGCGAGCTCTAGGACCCAGGTGCAGCCACCGATCGCTGTTTTTCATTTGGCCTCAATTAAGTTGGCATTTGCTGTTTGCGTTCTTGCACGTTTATTTGAATGAATCCGTGTTTGCAGGATCAAGTGTGTGGAATTCTGATGTGGACCCTGCTTTCCCCGATCGGCCCTCCTTCCTTCCGTAGAGCCACAGAAAAGAAGGAGGTGTGGGAGAGGGTTCAACACGTCTTTATTCATCAACCTCAAAACCAGAACTGACTTTCCCGTCCCACTGCCCGCCCCTCCCCTTCCTGCACACCCGCGTCACTCTCCACGTGACATGAGATATGGTGACAACACCACAAAGTGTGTTGAATTTATTGCACACGTAAATGAGCTGTTTTTTTTTTTTAGAGGTTAGGGTGGTTTTATCGTTCCCTCTGCACACCAAAGGGACTGCCACCATGCCACGCTCGATTATCCAAAATTCCCAGGCACTTTTTGCAGGTGCCTCACAGCGTTTGGTGTTGAGGCGACAGCTGTTGAGTACGAGGATCCCGGAGCTTCTGATATACCGGCCCTGCTAAAGGGTCCCCTGCAAAGGTGTATGCTGTCCTAAATAAAGGATGACAAGGTAAAGGCAGTAGACAAACATTCAACTACATCATGGTTTCACTGTGCTCTTTCGCATAGCTCTCAACCATTTGTGTCTCAATGGCGGGTGAAAACACCCGATTTTGTTTTTGGCGGGTGAAAGATCCATTGAAACTAATGGGCGTGCAGGAGGCTTGGCGTTGAGTCCATTCTTTACAAGGCGGGTGACGCCCGCCAAAAGCGTGCCAGTTGAGAGCTATGCTTTCGTCAGGACAACACGTCTTTGATGGCATTGAATGATCTTTGTTCTGCCGCTGTCCATTGCCATGGTACGTCATTCCTGGTGAGTGCTCTCAATGGTTCTGATAGGGAGGCTAGGTCTTTGATGAATCTGCCACAGTAATTGACCATCCCCTGGAAGCTCCGAACTTCTGCAGGAGATGTGGGCGGAGGCGCATCTCTTATGTCTTTTACCTTGCCGGGGTCAGGTGAAATGCCGTTCGCATGGAAGGTGAACCCAAAGAATTCCAGCCGATCTTTCAGGAATTCGCACTTTTCTTGGTGTAGTGTAAGACCTACCGCCTGGAGTCTCTCAAACGTGCGTTCCAGCCTTTTAAGGTGTTCGCTCTCTGACTTGGCGAAGACCAGAATGTCGTCGGACATGTTAATGACACCCCTCAGGCCGGACAACGCTCCTCTTATTGCGTTCTGGAAGACCTCAGCCGCGGATGAGATCCCGAAGTTGAGTCTCTTGTATTGGTACAATCCTTTGTGCGTTGTGAACGTAGTGATGTACCTCGACTCGGGGTGCAGTTCCAGTTGATGGTAGCCGGATCTGAGGTCTAGTTTGGAGAAGACCTTGGCGCCTTGGAGTTCTCCAACGATATCGTCCAGGGTGGGCGTGAGGTGGCGCTCTCTTTTGATGGCAGCATTGGGTAGCCTCATGTCTACGCAGATGTGTACAGCCCCTGGTTGCTTCGGCTTCGGGGCCACTACGATGGGTGAAACCCACGGGGTGGGCCCTTCTACCCGTTCAATGATGTCTCGGTCCATTAGCTGTTGCAGTTCCGCCTCCACTTGTGCCCTCAGGTGAAATGGAATTCGGCGGTGCTTGAGGGCTGTCGGCCTTACGGATTTGTCGATGTGCAAGCGAATGGGGTCTGCGTTCAGCTTGCCGATACCCTTGAAGAGACTCGCGAACTTGTGTAGCATGCTCTTAAGATCTGCATGGTATACCCCAAATGTGAAATGCACGATGTCGAGCGCTTCTGACGCCGCACAGCTTAGCAGCGAATGGGGGCTGACGTCGGTGACGAAGAATCTTGCCTTGATGGAGTTCTGTCCATGCGATACTGGGGCAATAAATGCACCTTGGATGGGTAAGGGGGTGTCGCCACCGAATGCATATATCCTCGCTGTTGATGTCGACAGTTCTGGTGGGCCTGGCAGGGCTACGTAGTGTTTGGTGGCTAGCACGCAGACTGAAGCCCCGGTGTCGATGAGGATGGGGGTGGGAGTGCCCTTGATGTCGACGGTGCATTTGGGTTGGCGTTTTGTGCTGGAACATCTCGCGATGCTGGAGATGAAGAAGGCTTCTTCCTCTTCCTCCTCTTCTTCTTCTTCGAGATCTAGGTCTTGCAGGCCTTGATCAATGGAGGAGATGCCTCTCACTCTGTGGGAACTGCTTCGCCCCACTCTCTCCGGTCCTCTCGTCGTTGTGACAGGGGCAGCCGCACGGCACGTTCTGGCAAAGTGACCCGGTATACCGCACCGGGCGCATGTTCTTGACTTGGCTGGGCAGTCACCGCTGTGGGGGAGGTCATACCCACAGTTCGAGCACGATGGGGCGGTGCTTGGAGCGGACGCGGTGTCGGGCTTTCTCGGCGCCCACCTTGACCTGTTCGCAGCCGACCGTCCTACTGCAAATGCGTCTTCGTTGTGCCCTGGTCGCGAGGCAGCGTCCATTTTCGCGCCTCTGGCCTCTGCTAGTTCGTGTGCTCTGCCCAGGTCCAGGATCTGCTGGAGGGTTAGGCCAGGCTCCCTCAACACTTGCCTCCGAAGTTTACTGGAGCTGCACCCCTGTAGTAATTGGTTGCGGACCATCTCCTCTTCGTCGGCCCATCTGCAAGAGGTCGCCAGGTGTCTCAGGCGGGCGCAGAATTTGTCCAGGGGTTCATCGTCTAACTGTTTCTCAGCGCCCATGACGAACCTGTCAAAATCCACATTGGCCATGGGTAAGAAATGGTCTTTAAGTGCCTGCTTGACGGCGTCATAAGTGACCACGGGGATGGTCAGGGAGTCATAGATCTTGTGGACTTCTGCGCCTGCTGAATAGATCATGGTCGCAACCTTTTCATCATCGTCGTTAACCCCTGCTGCCCTGAAGAACATGTCCAGTCTTTTAACCCACAGCAGCCACCTCGGTCCTAGCTTGGAAGGGGGTCCAGTGGCATCAAACTCTGGCATGGGGGCTAGGGAGCTGCGGGCTCTGCGGGGAATCGGGGCTGAGGCACCCTCATCGTCTGCGCCGTCACCCATTTTCTTTTGCTAGGTACTCACAGGTGGTAGATGTGGCCTTGTGGTAGTGGTGGGAGCGAAATCCTCTTCTTTCTTCTTGTGTGCCACAGCCTTGCACCAGCAAGACTGTGGGTGTTCCAAAAATTGTTTTTTTTTTTTTTTTTTTTTTTTTTCCTCTCTGCTAGCGCCGTCGGCGAGTGGCGCACGAGCACCCTGTTGGGCCGCAACCACGGTCGCCGCACGTGACGGGGAGCGGATCGAAGAAAAAAAAATGGCCGCCGGTGCGTCGTTAGTCCGTGACGCGGCGGGCTTAACACAGCGTTGCAGCCGGGCACGGGAGTGGGCCGTGGCTCCTCCTCGTCGCCAGTGTGATGATCGGGGGGGCCGCCGGTGTCATGCGGGCCCCTATGGCGTACAGGCCCTGCGCGCAGCAACGCCGCGCAGGAACAGACACGGAGGCGACTGCTCGTCCCGGCGCTCCGGCCCCAACTGCCGGGCGCCGCCTTTATTATCAACTACGCATGCGCGGCGTACACGACGCGCATGCGCATACTGTGTACTACGTACACAACACGTAATACTCTTTTTGCATTAACTACTACCATGTGATTGCACTGTAATATTTTTACTTGCACCTTTTGACAGCTGCCACAAAACAAAAAAGTATGGAAAACATGTGTCCTTAATCCAGTGAGTATATTTCATCGTCCCTTATTATGACAGAGGACATTCACGTACAAAGGATCAAGGATTATTTAGAACGAACTACTGCTCCACTGTAAAGTCAGCCCCTTTACGCCATGTTGCACTTTAACATTCTTCTGATAAACGTCTCTCAGTGATTGCATATAAACTACAGATAATTGCACAGAGACTCCAAGATTTAAATGCACTTGCATACCGCCCAATCGAATTGTCTGTCCTTGATTGTGTAATGATTATCAGCATTGTGTTTAGATAAATGCGAGCAAAACTTCGCTCTTTCAAGCAAGCATTTTAGACGTCTTACCGCTGCGGTTTTGTTATCGCAAACCAAAGGCCATATTCATATTTAAAACAAAAGTGGGAACTCTTTTTTTTCCTCGCTGTAAATCCAACGGGAGTATTGCATTTGTGTGCGAGGCATGCTGAGCAAAGCACAAGTGGCTTTAAGCCTGGCTGTGCATTGAAGTGTTGCTTTTTGATGTTAGAGCACCCCAAAATTGACTGAGCTGCTTTTTGTAGGCATAGCCACCCCTTTGCATTCATGCTGCCCCAACTCCCTTCCTCACAGTAATGGTTACAGTTACATGCTACCTCCTAACTAGAGTGAGCAGTGCCGTATTATTCCACCAGGCTGACTTCTTTGGGGAGGGGCCAGCATCTTGAGTCCATGCAGGCTGTCCTATGTCGGGGCGGATATTGGTTGGCTAGTGCTCCCAGGTGAAGCACAACCCTACATGTCCCAGAATGCAAAGCACTGGCCTGGATGTGCATCTCGCGACTGACCTGGGGTTAGATCGGCATGTCCCACCCTATTCTGCCAGTAGGCCCTGTGCCACTATAGAGACTAACCATACTCATGCTTGCTTTTTATTTGCATTCTGGGGTATATAGTTTGGCTTGTCATGTTATAAAACCTGGATTACAAGTACCAGAATGAAAAGCAAAAAACAAGCATCAACCAAGTAAAACGTGTAGTTTTTCGTATGCCATTATGGGCTCACGTTCTTTGCCAACCATTATTATGCCATCATAATATATATTGCCATGGTCTGCTTTTGTACTCGCATCACATGGACCATCAGAAGCCAACATACTTGCACCATTTCCAGGTTGTCCCATTAGAAGGTAAACAGATACCTTTATGTTAGCAGCAATTTCCTATAAGGGAAACTGTTAGCATTTCATTAGAACATGGGTTTTATATATTGTTTAAAAGTGAGATGGGAATATATTTTGAAAATGTTATTTTTAGTTTGAACACACACATAGAAATAAAAAGTAACATTGAGAAAGTATTGACATCTAAAGACCAGAAACTCGCTCTGCTGCCAGGTATTTCTCAGGAAAGCATGTGTAATTACTCCATTGCCACGTCATCAACCCCATTCTCAGGTCTCTCATCCTGCTGCAGGCCCATGGCAGGATCTGCTGTTCTGGGTGGG
Organism: Ambystoma mexicanum; assembly: GCF_040938575.1. Classification (NCBI taxonomy): domain Eukaryota; kingdom Metazoa; phylum Chordata; class Amphibia; order Caudata; family Ambystomatidae; genus Ambystoma; species Ambystoma mexicanum. Next base: position 1,242,129,870 of record NC_090930.1, on the reverse strand, counting down.
GGGCATGTCAGGGCTCCCTCCTTCCCTCCACCCCTCCAGGCTGGACTCCATCTGCTGTCCGAGCTCTGTCCTTTCTCTGTTGTCCACTTAGTTTTGTGCATGGGTTTGCTGTGTCTACAGGAAAGGAATGGCTCGTGCTGACTACTATTTCCGTGAGGAACATGCTGGCAGGGACGTCATTTCACCAAAATTCCTGGGGTAGAGGAGGTGGCATCACACGACCCTTGCCCTTTGATGACATCACAGGAAGTTATGTCATTTGACCCCACCCTGAAGTGACATCACGGAAAGCGATGGAACACGACCTGTTATCCCTTGACAAAATAGGAAGTGGCATCACATAGATCGTTCCTAAGTACAATACAAAACATGGTTAGGATATCACGGTAATGTGATATACATTTCATACAAGAATGGATCACCATATGTATCGTTAATATCAGAATGTATAGGCCCATATTACCAAATTACTGTGAATGCAAGCAGACGTCCAAGGCCAAATGATAATGTGTTATTATATAGCATTTACCCTTAGGCACTTTATATAGAACAAATATATATACAATGTAACCCAACCTGTGTTGGTACTCATTTATCAACCTCAGAAGGATGAAAGGCTGAGTGGCAGGTTTCAGGTTTGAATCCCAAATACCAAATCACACACACATCGCTGCAGTGACCGATCAACCCACTGAGCTATCTTACCAGCTATAGCTATCTTACCGGCTATGGTAACATTTGCAATTACATATCTGAATGTTCTCAAAGTCAGAAAGCAAATTACACTCTGTAGTGGATACCATTAAATTGGTAACAGATTTAACAGCAGGCCAGTTCATCTGCAGGTCTGCTGTAAAGCTGGCCAAGTGTCAAGCCTGTGTGGATCTACTTTTCAGGCTTCAGAGGTTGGCCTCACATGGCATCACGTACTCTGGACACTTGTTACTTCATACATGCAAACAAGCATCCTGAACAGCATGCCATGAAGATAGGAAAGATAGACACATTACAACAAGGCATTCATTGTGGCACATGAAATCAAGGACACTTTATGTGCTAGGGTCAAACATTTCTGCACTGTTGTAAAGATACCGGTGAGGGTTGTCTGTACTTCTGCTCTCTATATGGTAGAGGAGAGGCACAGAGGACCCCAGCCAAGATTCTCTATAAGGTAGCAGTGGACGAGCAATCAAGGTCTAGCTTCTCGGGAGGTGATGAGGGCTGGTTCTTAAGTACAGTGTAGTCCCCGAACCCCCACAAAGGAATGTCCACACACTGTATTACTGAAAGCACAGTCTTTATATAATTAATATTCAAAGGTATAAAAAATAATAATTTGGCATTTATATAGCGCTACGAACCCTCAGGTATCTGAGCGCTGCTTATTATTACCCACGGTGTGTGGTGCTCATTTATCGACCTCGGAAGGATGAAACGCTGAGTTTGGAGCTGCCGGGATTCGAACCTGCATTCGCAGGCTCTGCACTGATGTCAAAGCCAGCGCTCTACTCGCTGTGCCACTTGACCAGCTATGTACACAATCACAATAACGCACTTTGTACTCAGAAATCAACAATGGTAAATATATACAATTCTAAAGTGGTACTACCAATATTATCAGATCTCATTGAAGTGCATCAACTATACCGGTAGAATGTCTCACAGATCAATAACAAGGACACCAGCAATAGAGATAGGAAAGAACGCAAGATGGTTGAAACAATAGGCAGATATCTGGCCCCTACCACTAGACACAGTTCTGTGTGGAGATCCCCCCACCTGGGCAACCTGTAAAATAAAGATGTATAGTACAAGCCCAGTCCATATATTGCTCAATAGTCTTGTTCTCTCCTATAATGTTTTTACCCACCCAATGTACCTGGTGTAGTAGAGTTCTTTGAAGAAGAGTCGACGGATCCTTCTTGAGTGACTCCCTTTAAAGCAGGAGCCATGGATCGCCGAGAGGCGTCGAAGAAGGTGAACTTGGCATCAACGGCGTCGATGAGAAGTTCGAGGGTGCCGAGACCACAACGTCGATCCAGGTGGTGCTCGTCAGCAATGTCCTGCGAGGATGAGGTGTGCAGGGCACCTCGGCGATTGATTGTTCAGGACTGCAAAGAGTTTCAGAAGAACTGTGGCCCAGCAAGGGCGTCGAGTCGTCAAAGTCTTTGTGGCCTTCAGGTGGCAGGAAACCCACCGGCGGATTCCCCTCTGCGAGTCGGTGGCCTTGACTTTCTCCGGCAGGCCAAAGCGGTTGACGTTGCGGACAAGGGAGTCCTTCGATTCAAATGTTCTCAGGCAACGGAGCGGGCAGCTCCGGTCATAGGCGGCACGGCATCAAGTGGTCCCCATGGCTGGGCAACACAACTTCGACGGGCCTCCAGCGGTTACACAAACCTGCAAACCCTGGTCGATGGCAACGGACTTCGGCAGCGGCGAAGTCTGGGTGCTTTGCTTCGTTCTCCTCGGCAGTCCCGTCTAGGGTCGGCAGCCTTTCGAGGGTCTGACTTCCAGGGAGCTTCGGCGAAGGTTAGCAGTGCTCTATGGTCCCTCGGAGCATGGGAAGAGGGCGCCTTACCAGGTCCACTCTCGGATCAGTCTTCGACGAATTCGGCTGCTTTTAGATCAGGTCGAAGCAAATGCAACAGCAAGTCTTCTTCTTCCAGCTGGGCGTCGAGGATCAGCAGTTCCAGTTACTCTTCAAGTGTAGACACAGCTTCTGAACAATTGCCAGTGGTGAGAGGTCCCCAGATATACTATCCTGTCTTTCATCCACACTGTTGGGTCACATGCAGCAGCCAATCGTACAGAAGGGCATTGATGCAGTCAGTCAGCCAATCAGGCACACAGTGCCATCCTCCTCCCTCTCAGACACTCGCAACAAGGAATGTGGATTGGGACAAGTACCCAGCCATTGAGCACTCCACACTGCATTCATACCAGTTTCGGGCAGGGATGTCTCAGTCTTTGTGTCACATACCAGAAACCAGACACCCATAACGAGAAGTGCATATTGGTCACACTCTCCATTCACCCACAGGTTGAACCCACAAAATACAGTCACTGGGAAGGCTCCACCCAGTCTGACCTGGACTTCCCCATACTACTATATATGGAACTTACACCCAACAGCCAGTCAGAGAGAAGGGACAGAGTCAGGGCTTCCCAGGACTTTGGGAAAACAAGGTAACCGGCAATAGAATGCAAGAGGCCACAGGGGCCATCTTGTTTTCTATCAGAAATCAACTGATCCCAGTGGCAGGACCTGGGTATCCCAAAATGGAGGATACTCGATGCACCTGTCAAATTCGGCATGGAGCTGCCACCAGCCCATACCCTGCTCTGCGGGCCACCCACAGGTGCCCGAAAACATACACTAGGGGCACAGTGTTGTACCCCCACCCATGGGTGCCGTAAGGGTATCCCATAGGTCTGTTCACCAAACCAAAAGAGAGAGCTCCACCGCCAGAAGTCCCACATGAACTCCTGCGTGGAAAACGCGACAGAACACACGATAAAAAGGCAGTAAAGGACAAGGATACGGAGGCCCTGTCTCTCCGATGCATTTCCAGCATCACAACTGTACACACACGTTTTTAGGCACAAAGATTTTGTCAAGTGACCGAGGACACCGAGATAGAATGTCTTGTGATGCCCATAACAGAGACAACAGCAGAATAAAACATGCTATAACTGCAACTTGCAAAAAGCAAAATACATTTTCCAACATTAATGCTTATTCTACTCTAAATGCTTTTTGGAGGGTTTTGTCTGCATTGTGAATTTGAGGTGTTTAAAAACAGACTAAATCAGTGACTCACCCCCTGAAGTGTGCCTGAAATAAACCTTTAATGAGTCTAGCAATTATTGTATAGAATTCCAGAAAGGCAAATTATTTGTTATTTCTATTCTTTCTTATTTAGGGTCACAGCTCAAAGTGGTAGACTTGTGGAACCCCCTCACCCCCCTCTTTTTTTCAGAGGCCTAAACAATAAAGCCGGCCACTCCAAAAACAAGGAGCCCCAGGGTGCTGGCCCCAGTCCAGGACCTTCCATTTAAAAAAAATCTTTACAAAAAATATATTTTTTAGGGGTAGCAAGGGAGACTACAGGGGTAGCAAGGGAGACCGTCCCTGTAAACTGTTAGGTGGATTTGCCCAATTGCTCAGCAAGCCAGAGTAGCCTGAACATGATGGACACTCTAACTCTGAAAAACAGTGCTTTTGCGGGTGAGCAGGATATTTAGCCAAATTAAATTGGCAATCATGATAATCAGCTGATAAGGCAGATGAAATACATTGTCGCATACCATGCATGGGTAGGTAAACGTTCTGTTTTTGCCCTTGAATTCTGAGATTTTTAGTCCTGATTTTAAAATGGGGGGAAAACAAAACTGTAAATTCCAGAATGCAAATTGTAAAAGTGGAACTTGATGTCGTACATGGGGACATGTGAGAGCGCGATCCCATTGGCCTGAACATCCATTCAAGCTTACGGTACAGCTCAAATACCAAATCACCTTGGCCAAAGATTTGAGGGGCCGTATTGGCCCACTTTTCCACTAAGTTATGGCCGATTAACTTGCAGGCTGCCTTTATAATGGAGAAAGGAACAACACGACTGGGCTAATAACTCCCTAAAGGAATGGGCATATTGTCTTGTATGCACAGTGGGACACAACCCTGCTGGTGGGTGGGCTCGGAAGTGGTGGGAGGTGGACTGAGTGTAAAAGCAGTGCTTGAGAGCAGGTAAGGAGTGCCGTGGAGATTTAGAATCGACCATTTTGGTTCCGCAAACATTTCAGGAGGTGGGGGTGGGGGGGGGGTTAACCCTTCAAATGTTGGGAGTGGGGCTTACTTCAGAAAACTGTGGGCGTGGAGACAAACACACTTGGGCAGGGGCATCTAACTCCTTTACACATTCTAATGAGGGTATTCTGGTGAAGCTTCAATATTAAAAACAGTTAACTCTCTCAATCACGACTGAAACCAGACGGCTGTGACAATGAGCTGTATCATGTCCAGCACATGCCACACCTGACGTTCTAATCACTCCTCTGACATGCAATTATGATTGGAGGAAGGGTGCATGCATGAGTGCAGAGGCATGTGAGAGAGCGAGGGTTAGATACACGTGCAAGTGTAGGTGTTCAAGGCATGTTGCAGGGTGCAGGGGCTTCTTGAAAACACATGACAATACTGGGGAGGGGGTCATTTAGGGGTCTCTCCACACAGTGAATGAGAGAGCAGTGGGCCATGTTTACATAAAGCTTCAGAAACCTCTGTGATTCTGCTGCTGACATTTCCTGCATCCAGTCCGAGGGAGGTGATGTACTGGATCCATTCTTCAGGTGTCTAACGGTTGCTCTGATGAGACTGTGTGTGTGTATGTGCATGTGTTTGCAGGCCTGTTTCTAGGTGTGTGCTTCAAAGACAAGATAAGGGAACACATGACAGCTCCAAACACACCACAGGCCTGCCAGCCCACAACATATCAAGATTAACTTAATTCTGTCATCCCTTTTCTCACTTTCCCCCAGAAGCTTAATGTTACTCAAGCCCTGGTTCTATTAAAGCTTGACTATTGCAACCACCTTCTCTTAAATCTACCCTATTCCTCTCTATGACCCCTCCAGCTAATCCAGAATAGTACATCAAGACTTATCCTCAGTCTCAAGCCCAGGGACCACATCTCTCCTACCCTATATCTCTCCTACCCTATACTCTCTTCACTGGCTCCTGGTTGCTGCACAGATTTAAAATCCCTCTGCATTATCCACAAGGCTGTCTGTGGCCAGGGACCACGCTATCTGCAACTTGCTCTTACTAAATACTCCCCCTGTCCTCAAGACTTTTTTCACCTCCTCCTACCCTTCTTCCCTCCTCTGCTAATAACACATTCACTGTGATTGGTGACCAGGGCCCTTATAAGTCCTTTGGGGATGTGTCACCCCACAACCAATCGCCTCTACTTCTGCAAACACACAGCACTTGCCTCAGCATCCACTGGCCTAGCCCACTTAAGGCCTGCACGTACCTACTTATTGCAGCTCAATGCTCTTTAGCACTTACTATACCGGGCACTTACATTTGCTGCTCATCTATGAGCACGGACACTCAATCACTTACACCCACTCCCTCTTGTCCTCTTGTCTCTCTATGTACTTGCATGTTCTGAATACTCGCATGGCCTAGTAAGTTTGTCTTTTAGCCTCCACTTTATATATTGTTTTCAATCCCATGTTCTCTCTCTAGAAACACAATTTACTTTTTGTATAAGCACCTAACAAATGCACAATAAATACATAAATTGGATCATTATCGATGAATTACTCACACCATTTAACATCATCAACACACCCTTCACACGAGGCACTTTGTGAAATGGACTGAAAATGGAATAGATCCTCCCCGAGCGGAAGAAACCCACACTAAACCCAGATTACCTACCAAACTTTTTCCCCATCATGCATCTACTCTTCCTCCTAGATATGTGGCAGGTAAGACTGTTATTCAGAGTGAACCCAAAGGCATTCTTATAAGGTTGGCTTGGTCATATGTATTTTGTCTGGCTTGGCTTGTGAGGAACCTAAACTCAGTTATGGTGAAGTTGGGATGTACTTATGTGCTTGATAGCCTAATTTGAACAAGCACAAATCAGTGTTTTAGCTATGAGATGACACTTATGACATTTTGTTACAACTGCATGTCTTCGGCTTATTGATATTTCCTTAAGCCCTATGTTAAAGATGTTAAGTAAATGGATGGAGCTTTCAGAAACTACACATATGACTGGTTGATGCAGTGTGCTGATATTCCCTACCTGGAAGAGTTGATGATTGCCCAACGGGAAGGAGGCAAACCCGGTAAGGACAATCTGTGAACCCCAACCATGTAGTGACTGAACAGTTGAGTGGTTGAAAATGTCCAATATTGGGAGAGGTTGAGCAGGCCATTACAGAAACAATATTTCACTTCATGTTTTTAGTTGGCCTTCATAAAAGGGATAGTGTGCCCAAACATGAGTGCACTACTCTGTGCGCCACAGTCAGCCAAGATGCTGCACCCATAAATACGGTTATAACACTCAACTTTAAAAACATGAGGAAACAAACCCTTGCACTCAGGTTTCAAACCTGCAAGGTTGAAGGTCAAGTCATTCTTACAACCTCCACAAAGCATACCCACAGCACTGCGCCTCCTAAATACATGTGAAAACAAACCCTCAATGCTGTATTTCAAACCAACCCACACAAGGCCTGGTTCTTGGAAATGAAACACTCCATGTAGGCCAGTCTCACTTAACTCTGTTAAAATAAAAAAATAATCCTTTGGGGCGCCCGCTCCCCCATATGAAAACACATATGAAAACATGGGTGGGTGCTATCCAGTGGTATCCAAGAGCACAGTGCCCCCGCCCCCAAACCTCTGAATGCATGCACAAGCCTAGCTGACGCATGCCCCAAAACACTGCAGGCCTCTGCTACCACCTTTGCCCACTGCACTCTCTTACAGCCCACACTCCATGGCACGTCCATAGGGGGCACTCTCTAACCTGGCTCTACTTGGACTCCTGGTCCAGAGGGGTCTCCTCAAAGCCGACAAGAAGGAGCTGGAAGTTTCTCCAACTCATGGGTCTGTGATAAGGAGAAGCCACGTTCACTGCAGGGTCAGAGACAGGGAAAGGACAGAAAATTATATAGACCACTTGAGCAAATTGTAATTTGTGTATTTTCTTGACTGACTATATTGCATGCCTGCATAACACTGCTGACTTTTCCCCAACATTTTCAAATAGAACCAAGGAAAGTATATAGGCTACAGTATAGATGTAGCACACAGAGTAGAAGAGATAAAAAGAGTACACATATTCCATTATTTTGTTTGCTGCCTCACAGAATGCACAGGTGATCAAGCAACAATAAAGGAGGAATATGGCAAGCAACTATGGATGTATATATCGCAGCATAGACCATGGGAATGGACTTGAAAGTTTAGGGGAAGGTGCACATATCTTAAAAAACGGACAAAATAGAGCATATTACCTTCAACACAGTTGCATGTCAACTCCCTGTCACTGATCCCCGTCAGACTTCTATTGATACACGCATACATTCACACACACACACACACACACACATACACACACACACGTAGAAACAGGCCTGCAAACACATGCACACACACACACAGTCTCATCGGAGCAACCGTTAGGCACCTGAAGAATGGATCCAGTACATCACCTCCCTCGGACTGGATGCAGGAAATGTCAGCAGCAAAATCACAGAGGTTTCTGAATCTTTATGTAAACATGGCCCACTGCTCTCTCATTCCCTGTATGGAGAGACCCCTAAATGACCCCCTCCCTAGTACTGTCATGTGTTTTCAAGAAGCCCCTGCACCCTGCAACATGCCTTGAACACCTACCCTTGCACTTGTATCTAACCCTCGCTCTCTCACGTGCCTCTGCACTCATGCATGCACCCTCCCTCCAATCATAATTGCATGTTAGGGGAGTGATTAGAACGTCAGGTGTGGCATGTGCTGGACATGATACAGCTCATTGTCACAGCCGTCTGGTTTCAGTCGTGATTGAGAGTTAACTGTTTTTATATTGAAGCTTCACCAGAATACCCTCATTAGAATGTGCAAAGGAGTTAGATGCCCCTGCCCAAGTGTGGTTGTCTCCACGCCCACAGTTTTCTGAAGTAAGCCCCACTCTCAACATTTGAAGGGTTAACCCCTCCACCCCACCTCCTGAAATGTTTGCGGAACCAAAATGGTTGATTCTAAATCTCCACGGCATTCCTTACCTGCTCTCAAGCACTGCTTTTACACTCAGTCCACCTCCCACCACTTCCGAGCCCACCCGCCAACAGGGTTGTGTCCCACTGTGCATACAAGACAATATGCCCATTCCGTTAGTGAGTTATTAGCCCAGTCTTGTTGTTCCTTCCTCCATTATAAAGGCAGCCTGCAAGTTAATCGGGCCATAACTTAGTGGAAAAGTGGGCCAAAGCGTCCCTCAAATCTTTGGCCAAGGTGATTTGGTATTTGAGCTGTACAGTAAGCTTGACTGGATGTTCAGGCCAATGGGATCGCGCTCTCACATGTCCCCATGTACGACATCAAGTTCCACTTTTACTATTTGCATTCTGGAATTTACAGTTTTGTTTTTCCCCATTTTAAAATCAGGACTAAAAAATCTCAGAATTCAAGGGCAAAAACCGAATGTTTACCTACCCATGTATTGTATGTGAAACTGTATTTCCTCTGCCTTATCAGCTTATTATCATGTTTGCCAATTTAATTTGGCTAAATATCCTGCTCACCCGGAAAAGCACTGTTTTTCAGAGTTAGAGTGTCCATCATTTTCAGGCTACTCTGGCTTGCTGAGCAATTGGGCAAATCCACCTAACAGCTTGCAGGGACGGTCTCCCTTGCTACCCCTGTGGTATCCCTTGCTACCCCTAAAAATATATTTTTTGTAAAGATTTTTTTTTTAAATGAAAGGTCCTGGGCTGGGACCAGCACCATGGGGCTCCTTGTTTTTGGAGTGGCCGGCTTTATTGCTTAGGCCTCTTTAAAAAAAAAAAAAAAAAAAAAAGGGGTTCAGGCGGTTCCACCAGTCTACCACTTTGAGCTGTGACCTTAAATAAGAAAGAATAGAATTAACAAATAATTTGCCTTTCTGGAATTCTATACAATAATTTCTAGACTCAGTAAAGGTTTATTTCAGGCACACTTCAGGGGGTGAGTCACTGATTTAGTCTGTTTTTAAACACCTCAAATTCACAATGCAGACAAAACCCTCCAAAAAGCATTTAGAGTAGAATAAGCATTAATGTTGGAAAATGTATTTTGCTTTTTGCAAGTTGCAGTTATAGCATGTTTTATTCTGCTGTTGTCTCTGTTATGAGCATCACAAGACATTCCATCTCGGTGTCCTCGGTCACTTGACAAAATCTTTGTGCCTAAAAGCTTGTGTGTACAGTTGTGATGCTGGAAATGCATCGGAGGGACAGGGCCTCCGTATCCTTGTCCTTTACTGCCTTTTTATCATGTGTTCTGTCGTGTTTTCCGCGTAGGAGTTCATGTGGGACTCCTGGCGGTGCAGATCTCTCTCTTTTGGTTTGGTGAACAGACCCATGGGATACCCTTACAGCACCCATGGGTGGGGGTACAACCCTGTGCCCCTATGTTTTTGGGCACCTGTGGGTGGCCCGCGGAGCAGGGTATGGGCTGGTGGCAGCTCCATGCTGAATTTGACAGGTGCTCTGAGTATCCTCCATTTTGAGATACCCAGGCCCTGCCACTGGGATCAGTTGATTCCTGATAGAAAACAAGATGGCCCCTTTGGCCTCTTGTTAGATGGGGGTGCTGCAGGGTTGTTGGTAGATTCCACAGACTCACCGCGCTTTTTGCCTTTGTCAACTGACAGCAATGTACAGGAGGTCTCAAGGGCAGGGCCGCCCCCTGATGAAAATGGGCAAGATTCACTGGTGTCTTTGTTGCACCTAGCAGACCAGGCATGTAACCGTAAGTATCCTATTACCACAGATTGGCCTAGCGAGGGAAAGAAGTGGTACACTTTGAAAGAAGCGATTCAAAAGGTCAGAGAGCATGCTGTGAAGGAGGCAATTTATGTAGATGCACCAGGACACATGGGGGCCTTGCCGCTCTCAGTTTCAACCAGGAATATGGTGATCAGAACTGCTCCGCCCGCATACAGAAGTGTCATTATGACTTTGCTCGTAGGTATGACGAGCTAACCCATTGATGAAGTAGTGGATTCCATCCAGCAATCGGCAGACTTGGGGGAGTGGGACAAGATTCATGACAAGCTGCGGGAGAGAGAGGGGAGTAGTGAGAGAAGAACTGAAGGCAAGAGGCAAGATAGTAGAGACTCCTGAGTGTCCAGAAAGGACATGTTTTTGGCTTTGTTAAAATATGGTGTGCCACGAGAAGAAATTTATGGCATTGAAACCAGGGTAATGTATGAACTATACCAAAAGAGAGGGCTTGAAGCCAAAGAGCGCTTTACACAGGTGGTGACTAAGCCACAGAGGGACACCTCACCTTCCGCCCCTCCTGAGGAAGGACAGGAAGAAGGGTCTATGGGGATACCTTCCCCGTACCAGCCAACATATGCTGATTTGAGGAAGGCAATCCCATGTTAATGTTAAGATTTTTTGGGGGCCGGGAAATATGCAAGGTCTGCGAGCATTGATAGACACTGGGGTGGAGTCCTCTCTGATTCATCGAAATCCAACACGATTCAAAGGCAGACACTTTACCATTACAGGGCTAGGGGGGAAGGAGAACCCCGCAGTACAAACAGAAGTGGATATGAAAATAGGCAATTTGACTAGGCAGAAATACCAAATGTTGATTATCACAACACCTGAGTACATAATTGGCTTCGGCATTCTATTAGGATTGACTTTGGGACTTGGAGATAAAACGTATCAGTTTGGGGTGAGTGCATTGACCTGCACACCCATTACCATAGGCAAATTGAAGATGCCCCCAGTGCAGGTGCCTGTGGCGACCAAGCGGGTAGCGGTGAAGCAATACCGCATTCCTGGGGGGCACAAGGAAATTTCAGACACCATCAAAGAGTATGTAGAGGCGGGTGTGTTACGCCCTATTACTACCGCGTCGAACAACCCACTCTGGGCTGTCAAAAAAGGGGACAGGTCTTGGAGGATGACGGTGGTTTACCGCAAGTTAAATAAACACACTCCTCCCTTGGTGCCCGCAGTCCCAGATGTCATTACCCTGATTGAGAATGTCCAAACGTTTGAGGGGACCTGGTATGCAGTGGTACATTTAGCCAATGCATTTTTCTCTGTGCCAATTGCTGAAGAGTGCCAAGAACAGTTTGCATTTTCTTGGAGCGGGCATCAGTACACCTTGGCGAGGTTACCTATAGGGTACATACATAGCCTGGCTGGTGGCAGAGCACTTAGACAAGATACTGTGTATACCTGACATACACATTTTTCACTACATTGATGATATTTTGATTCAGGGCAAGGATGAGCGCAGTGTGCAAAACCAGTTAGAAGTCATTATGGAAGGATTGAAGAAGAAGGGTGGGAGATTAACCCAAACAAAATTCAAGGCCCAGTTGAGACAGTGATATTCCTAGGAATCCAGTGGCATAATGGGCATCGACAGATGGTGCCAAAGGCCCGACAGAAAATTCTTGAGTTCACCACTCCAATGAACAAAAAGGAAGCTCAGCAGTTCATAGGGCTGTTTGGGTTTTGGAGACAGCACATTCCCCATTTAGGGCAGATACTGGCTCCCCTCTACAAAGTGACACGAAAGAAATATGAATTTCAGTGGGGGGAGGAGCAGCAAAAAGCATTTGATTTGGCGAAAGACACCATGCAGCAGGTGCTTGATTTATGGCCATTGCAGGAAGGCGAAGTGGAATTGAATGTGTCTGTGCATGACAATTATGCTAACTGGAGTGAGCGGCAGAAACAGGACAGAAAACGTGTGCCATTGGGGTTCTGGAGTCATAAGTTGCCCGATGCTGGTAAGTCATACACTCCGTTCGAGAAGCAGTTGCTGGCATGTTATTGGGCCCTGGTCGATACTGAGCAAATGACAGTGGGGCATGATTATGCAATGGGTGCTGAGCTCTCCTAAAACACACAGAATAGGACACGCTCAAGAAGCCAGCATAATTAAATGGAAATGGTATATTCAAGACAGAGCTAAATCAGTGAAGGGTGGGGTTGCAAAATTACATGAGCACGTAGCCAACATACCACCCTCAAATAACATACCACCGGAAGTGTCTGAGAAATGCGAGTCTCCCGTGAAATGGGGAGTACCTTATGGCGATCTGACCATAGAGCAGACAGAGCATGCTTGGTTTACAGATGGCTCGGCCCGATATGTGGGAACCGAGCGATATTGGAAAGCGGTGTCATATTATCCCAAGACTAAAAAGATTTTAACAACGTCAGGGAAAGGGAAAAGCAGTCAGTTTGCAGAGCTTTACCCAGTTTACCAAGCATTGTAACAAGAGACCCCTGGTCGATTGCATTTGTACACAGATTCATGGTCAGTGGCGAATGGGTTGGCAGTTTGGCTGCCAACCTGGCTGCCAACCTGGCAAAAGAATGGGTGGATGATTCATTCAAAAGAATTGTGGGGAAAAGAAATGTGGCAAGATATTGCGGAAATGTTATCACAAAGTGAAGTCACTGTGTATCATGTGGATGTGCATTGTGCTAGAGATTCATTAGAAGGTTGTTTTAATTCTGTTGCAGATGGACACACCAAGATTTCATCTGTGGATGCGGAGGCTCAGGAAGACGATTTGGAGGGTTTGGCCAAATGGGCTCACCAGCATAAGCCTATCCCGCAGATTGTCCACGGCACGTTGTGGAGAGGAAATTAACCAGGTGAAATTTGGCAGATTGATTACATCGGTCCTCTGCCAATCAGCAAAGGCTGTCAGTATGCATTCACCATTGTAGATACATACTCTGGATATATGATGGTTTTGCCGTGCAAACATGCTACACAATTGAACACCATTAAGTTGTTGGATCAGATCACGTTGCATTACGGATTGCCTTTGCAAATTCAAAGTGACAATGGGTCACAATTCAAAGGCAAATTAATTCAGGAATATTGTCAGGAAAAGAGTATTGAGTGGCTCTAACACGTGCCCTATCACCCCGAAGCATCAGGATTAATTGAAAGAATCAATGGTTTATTGAAAGAACAGCTGCGCAAATCTGGAGATGGCAATTTAGCAGGCTAGCGTGATCATGTGTTCGATGCGGTGCAAGTGCTAAACAATAGGCCTGTCAATAATCATGAAACTCCATTGTTGCGACTAATGACTCCTGCTTTACAGATTCAACCTAACTCAGTTAGAGAAACTCTATTGTACTGGGAAATTACCCCGGGTTCTTTAGCTCCCTATCGGGTGACTCCAGAGTCAGCAGGGGTAGACTTGCATTCTCATGAAGAAATCCCGAGAGGGATTGTTGTGATTGAAACAGGGATTGGAGTACAAATTCCTCCAGAGCATATGGGATGGAGTGCCCCTAGATCTGGATTAGCATTGAAGGGAGTCGGAGTGCTAGGAGGGGTCATTGATGCTGATTACCAAGGCGAGATCAAAGTCATCTTGATGAATAGTGGGGACTTAGTGTTACCGATCCATAAGGGCGATCGGGTGGCCCAGTTGATTATTGTTCCTGTTAAGTTGTCCATGATTAAAAAGGGGGAGCCTTCCACAGTGTTAACTACCCGTGGGGATCGTGGTTTTGGCTCTTCAGACAGTATGGTACTGGGTGCGAAGGTGTAGGTTGAAAGACCAAGTGGGCCACCAGTGCCCGCAGATGTTATTGCACCAGGCAAAGACCAGGTAGTTTTAGTAATGGAACCCGGTAAAGAAAAATGGCAGTTAGTGCCGGCAGACAAATGTTACCTAAGAGAGTGATTTTCAACACTGATATCTCTTTTCTGGGTTTGCCTTGTAGATCCTGTGTCTGGCTAGTGTAATTGTGGGACTAAATGGACTCCGTTTGGGAGAGTCAAACGGCATGTTGCTACCCATGAAAAATGTCACATCTGTGCCAGCTATCCATGGGAAACCGATGATGATGAGCAATGAGGTGCAAAAGCAGCCCGATGCCGAAAAGCCAGCCAGACCGAAGAAATTGATTTGTGGAATGCGAAAAACACGTCCGGTGCAAGCGCAAACCACGTTGATGCCAGCTATGCAGGAGATATCTTTAGGACGGTGAAGATATTCCCCGATGATTGCCCAAATGGAGAATAGATGGACATATTTGGCACAGCAAGTACTCAACATTACGCACTTTTGCCTTACTGACGTGCATCATGCAGACCTTTGCTGACTACGCCGGCTCCAATCTTGAGGCATATTTTCGGCGTTATGAACAATGATTCTGCAGTTCAAGATTCCAATATCTGACAATCCTTTTCAGTCTGAGTACTGCAGGTTTTGCCAAGAAACAGATTGCAAGTGGAGAAAATTGACACGTATTATAACATACAATATAACTCAAGGCCATGTGTGTAACTTTATGACCTGCAATGTAATAGAAATCGGCAAATGCCAACAGCTGAATTTAACCAAACAGAAAAATCAAACTGCGTTTGAGAAAAGGTTGTGTTCACGAGTTCCAAGCACATGTACCAGTGTGAATAATACTATGTCTTGCAATCATACAGTGATAGCTGCCAGTCATATGAGTCACGTCAAACTTCCAACAGCATGGCTCTTCTCATGTGGCAACATCACATACACTTACATTCCAGCTAACATTTCCGGAGGTCCATGTGCCTTAACTCGATAGGGCTAATGATATTCCCTTTACACCCAGCAATGTCTCAAAGCTAAAGGTCAACTTTTGAATCTGTGGGTTATTCCCCAGATTGTGATTCACATGTGCATTTGTTATCAGAGGCTGAGGTTTTAGCATTAGCCCTTTCATTAGTGGCAGTTTGGGGTTTAGCCGCTGGGGGTTACAAATCTTTAATTAAATTAGCATGTTTAGTGGTAAAAGGACTTAATCATACTTCTCAAGCATTAGAAGAGTTGCTCCTTGATAGCAAAGTTATTAGAAAAGCAACTTTGCAAAACAGGGCTGCCGTTGATTATCTCTTGCTGAAACATAATTTGGGCTGTAACGCAGTTGAAGGTATGTGTTGTTTCAATCTAGGTGACCATTCACTATCCATTGAAAGTCATATTAGAGGTTTGAGGGACCTCATTTCCCAAGTGTCTCAAGATCATACTGGGAATTGGTGGGATTATGTTATTTTCATGGATTCCTGATATTGGGGGTACACTGTGTTACGCCTTTGCTTGCATCTGTATTATTTTGGCTATTATAATAACTGGTTGTTGTTGTATTCAATGTATTCCCAGTGTAGTTCTGATGTTTCGTCGATTTCAGAGACCGGCTCCTCTACCACTGGGCTATGGAAGGTAAATATCCAAGGGTGGATTGTGATGCTTAGGCTAAAACATGGCGCTGGTGCGCAGTGCATTCTGGGGCACTCAGAGCCATAATGGATATGTATTCCATGCCTCAGTGAAAAGCTGTACTTGCATTGCTGAAAAACATGTTTTCAACGTTATTCGTTGCTGAGCCTGGTATGCAGGCCTCAGCCAAGGACACTGCGCTGGGAAAGCTGGGATGCACAGGTGCCGGCTGGTACCCGATAAGAAGGTAATTCCTGTGCCAATGTTGAAGATGAGTTATGGAATTGTTTTCTGTGGTGCTTTAGGAGAGGGAAGCGCTTTGCTCCTTGGGGTTACTGTCGGATGGCCCGGCCGGCAACCAACGGTCACTCATCAATGCGCAAGCGCTAATGCCAGAAGGTTCAAGTAATTGCCACCCCTTTTGAGGAGGGCATATATGCAGAGTTCTGGAAAGGTCAGGCGGGAAAAACACAAAGACCTCAGTCGGAGGGAGGGCGCCTTGTTCCAACCTTCCTTTGGGCTGTTGAGCTCTCGGCCTGGCTGTTACCGGGGTCTTCCAGCCGCTTCTGGCGAGATAAGGGATTCAGTTACACCCATGGTGATGTATTCTTTTTAATTCACTATCTTTTCTGTGATTAATTTCTGTGTTATCACTTGTTGCTTATGTATGCTTAACTATGAATAAATAGCTGTATAAGTGCTCATTATCCTCTAACTGCGTGTGTGGTTGTGATTATTGTTCCAATCTACCTGCGTTCAAAGTATTTGCTCTGCTCTGCAAATGTACTGGTGATAAATAACTGTCCATACACTCTTGGCGAGCAATACAGGATTGTGCCTCTTTTGTATGCCTGACTTCTTTTCTCGCTATTTTTTTGGAATTATTTCACTGAGAACAGTGGCTGCGGATGTCTATGCACACTACCAGATCAATTTGCAGGCAAGTGTTGAAGATCATTGACATAAACTCCCAGGTAAGTCAGTGATTAGATGGGTAAACCAACGTTGTGGCACCATGTGGTGACTTTTGAAGCAGCATGGTGGACTTACTAGGAATCCAAGTGTATTACCTGTATTCTTCTTGCTCTATGAATGTTAATACTTTTCTCAGGTCTGACTCCTTACCAGTGCTTGCCACTAGATTAGGCCCATTCAGTTTGCGTCTATCCAACCCGCCCATGCAGTTTGCATCTATCCAACCCGCCCATCCAAGCACCTGATCGGGCAGTTAGTTCTCCCCACTTGTGCTCCCCTGGGCAGCTGGTTGACGGCAAAATCTCTGCAGCTGCTTTTCTTTTGCAGGTTGACCCTGGCATCGTCTCCTCGACATCCAACACCACAGACCAGGGCTCGCCACTAGATTAGGCCTATGCAGTTTGCGTCTATCCATCCCACACATCGGAGCGCCTGATGGGGCATTAAGTTTGCCCCTTGAGATCGCCTGGCCAGCTCGTTGACAGCAAAATATTTGCAGCTGTTTTTCCCTTGCAGGTGGTACTGGGCATCGTCTCCTCTACATCCAACACCACAGACCAGGGCTCACCACTAGATTAGGCCTCAGCAGCATTTTATTCATGCATTTCTAAATATGTCCATAAACTACTAGTTGCTTGCAGTAATCTTAGTTTGATTTTCAGCCTCTATGTTTCAATTTTTTATTTCTTAAAACTGTTTGGTTTTGGGGTATGAGAGAGGTGGGATGGCATGGATAAGGTCAGATTGATGGGTGTGTGAAGGATAATTTCTCTGTTTCTCACTTGTTTTACCACATACAGTTACTTAAAGTGTGTCTAGAGACTAGAACAACATATGCAGTCACCAATTGGTCTTCCAATGTGCTGTGGTTAAGGTTGGCAAAAGGATTTTGCCCTACTTTCACCCCCATTTGGAGAGTGTGATGGAAAGGCAGGGTGGTCTTCTGTAGAGAGTGTGGGCCTCATTAATAAGGGCATGGCTGCCTCCAAACTCGGGTCCGGTCCAGGTTCCCTGAATGGGGAAATACCGGGCCAAATCCGACCTTGAGTGCCCGGTATTTCCCCATTCAGGGAACCCCGACCCGGACCATCCCCATTCCCATTTGAGCCCCCATAGGGCTAAATGGGAATGGGGAGCATGCTAACAACGGGCCCGTTAATGACGGGCCCGTTGTTAGCATGCTGACCCCCTCGCGGGACCCGCTAAGGATGTCTGGTAAAACCAGACATCCAGAGCGGGTCCTGTAAGGGGACCTCGTGATAGGGCGGTATGGGGTTAATGGCTCCGGCGCCTTTACCAGCGCTTTTTACCCCTTTACCGCCCACCTCGTAATGAGGCCCCATGTGTTGTTATTTCATATAAGCTAGGGTTACTGGGTATGGTGTGTACAATATGTTTGTGGTCACCAAGCAGTCAACAGGGCACTATGAATGTGTGTGCAACTTTTTGTGCACCTTAGAAGGTTGTTTATATGTAATGTTAAAATGATATCTCATTTCAAGGCTGGAAGTATCACCTTGTCCAAGTTGACCCACCTTTCCATTGGTAATGTGGCGGGTCAGAAGAAGGACAGAGATTGATATCTTCCATTATCAAGTATTTTGTCGATCAAATGAAAAGGTGTGAACGCCTAACTCACAAATCTATGGGTTTTCCATGCTTGCAAAAAACTAACTAAGGTGCTTCACCAGTTGTCTGTCATTTCAAAAGGAAGATTTGTCCTCTGTCCAAAACACATCTATTCTCTCCCTCCCACTATCTTGCGGCATCATGTTGGCTTTGGGCTTCTCTGCTTCTCTTTCTCTCGCTCGGTGTCCGCTCAATAATGCGAGAGGGTCTGAGGTCTCTGCGGCATTGCTGGACTTAACATTCCACAGACGTTCGGTCACGCCAACACCTTAGGTTTGGTATCTTCATTTGAGATCCTCTGCCCCAGCTTCTCCTGCTTCCAGCTTCACTTGTGTGACATTCACACAGCAGCTTTTTTCAAGGTTTGGACGCTGCACATCCCAGTCTCTCTTGGCTTCTTTCCCAAACTTCCCTCTCCAATGGGACTCCTTCTTCTGTTTTTATGACCTTTTGGTGGTTATTCCCCAGTGGAGCCTCATAGTCCTTTGTCTCTGTTTCCCAAGTGTTTTCAATTACTAGGGCACTCTATTTCTTCTCAGTATTACAAGAATACGTTTCCTTTTGGTGGAACAATGGTTTTACACCACAGTACCACACAGTAGCTTGTTCTTCTCGTATTCTTTGGATTGTCTTTGGATTGTAGCTGATAATGGTGCGTTATAAGGGGGAGTCTTTCCCAGTGAGGTCCCGCTTGCCTCTATCCCTGGAGAAAAGCTATTTTAATGGGGTGTGCCAAAGACCACACAATTTTAGGCAATGGCGTATACATGTCTTCTAGTTTCAATCTCCAGTTTTTTTGAACAGACCAAATTCCTTGTGGTTTCCTATATGTTTTAATTAGGAGGCAAATGTTAAATAGCTAATCATGAATTGTGACGGCTCTCCAATTTTCATGAAATAGCCTCTGGCAAATACAGGAGGTTAAAGTGAATGTACAAACAACAAAGCATTCTCTCAGCCTGAAGGCTGCTTTACCTGCCCCACCATTTTACTCCCACGCTCCCCAGTCCTACGGTCATTGCTTCCTCCCCTCCACACACTCTTACCCCACTGGGCGTATACTTTTAGCTGCAACACAACTTCTGCCACCACACCAGCCTCCATCATGGGCCCCCGTGGAAATGGAATGGGGACTGTGCATGGAGCACCACCTTTCTTCTACACGGCCACCATCTTAAGTCAGCATTTTGTTTGAATGAAGGGGTGGGTGCGAGGCACCCCATTTATTCCTACAAATAACACCCTGGGTTTCCTGATTGGAAAATTGAGATGCTACTGGCAATAACACCAGATCCGGCAGGCCGAATTTGGTGGTAATGTTGCCTTGGTCAATCGTTGAGGCTCTCACTGCACCTCGGTCTATAACTTGGGCTCAGGGCCATTGCCACACAATCCTGCCCACCGGATCTAGTGTTATTGCCATAGTACAGTGACATCTCTGTAATGTATGTCTTGTCTGTGGTTTTTAAACAAAAAAAAGCACTTTCGGTTGAGTGATTATAAAGTCAATGGTCAAATGGCAAAGCAACTAAACATAGATGTACCCTTAATAGAAAAGTATTTACCATGGCTTTGAGCTGAGACCACACATGTCTCTATCGATTCCACAGTTTCAAAACAATTGCCAAAAATCCATTAAGAATGATTGTTCTAAGGTGAAAGGTCAACAATAATTGCCACTTGACTTGGTGAAATTAAGTGGCCACTCTGACTATCTAGAACATTTATGAGTTAGAAGATACCATAACCTTTACAGTGATACCACACTCATCCAAATCAATGGTTGCTAGGAAATGACAAAAAATAGTTTGCAAATGCTAATTTTAAGGTCAAAGGTCAAATGTCCTACCCCCCCATGCCCTACTTGATGCACAGAAGACAACATACATGACATGGCCATGCCAAAGACACCTACTGTATTATCAATTCTTAGTGAGCTACAGCAGTCTGAGAATTAACAGCTAAAAATCAGAGAAATTACCACGGCATTGAGTTTAAAAAAATGTGATGCACAATATTTGAACACAGCATGAGGTCCAGGCATTTTGTGAATAATTACATTATTCCTCTCGAGTCACTTAGCAAAATACCACCAGTAACCTGAAGCCAGTTAGTTGAGGATATGTGAGGAAAATCACATACTCACCCCGCGGGGGACAATTTGTTCTTAATCTTGGGGTAGTAGTGGATCCCCACTGATAGTAACTGATTGCATAACTTTGTCTAGGTTCTCACAAAGGTGCCACTTATAGTCACCAAAATATATTTATGTTGGAGAATGCACATTCCGAGCAATCTAGCCCTTTGCCAACACTTCCATAACACGAGTTGTAATAAAGTAATAACAATTCCATGCACATGGTCATAAATAAATGGGTAACTCAACGCATACGGTTTGTTACAATAATCAATGTCCCGAGATTCCTTCCTTGCAAATCCCTTGTCCTTTATTACTGTGGTTGGTGTATATTCTGAAATGATATATGTACAAACCCATATTAGGGTCCGTGCGATACTATCCTCACAAGTAACTGTGTGCCAATAATGTCCTTGTTTGAAACAGTATAGACAATCCTTAGTTCAATAACTTACTAGTATTGTAGTGATATGTGATCCTGCAGTCTTTGTGGGTTCATTCAGGGCTGAACCCTGCCTTCGTCCGCCGTCCGTGTGTGTGTAAACGCGAGGGCCATCTTTGTTTATCCTTTTTTTTCAGATGTGCTTTACATAACATGATGTTAGGAGACATTGTTTGTTGCCGCATAGAGATTGTCATAATTGACGGACTGTGGTATGGTCGCCATGGATACCAGAGTCTATCCATTGTCCACTTTAGGATAACAATACCAAGCATGGCAGCCTCACAGATGTTTAGCCATGTTACACTTTATATGTAATAAACAAAGGTCCACTAGGCACTGTGGAACATGTCTTTTGGAGGAAAGTGTACCAGGCACCTTGAGGTCCACATATACATATGCTGTTGTGGATTAAAGATGCTCCTCAGTTTTGGAAAGAAAGTGGTGGCTGTGTGATGGAGTTCATAGAAAACTATGTTACTCGTTTCATTCCTGCTCAGCATGTGAATGGTGATAATTCAGGGCTGAACCCTGCGTTCATCCTGGGCAAGAGAAGGCGTTGTCACCGAACACACATGCTCCCCGGAACAGTGCCGGTGCACCATTTGCGGCTGTAACAAAGGGGTTGTCATGTGTGCGTGTTATCTGATTTTGATGTGTGGGACGTGTCTGCATGTTTTGCATTGCTTGTCTGGGTGCATTGGGTGATGATGTGAATCTACTATCATTTTGTTCTGCCTTTGTGTATCCTCCCTTTGGTAACCCATAGAGACTTCCTGGGTGTGGGTGCCCATACTGGTATCTCTGATTATTCTGATAGTTGGCCATAGGATTGGTACGACATTCCCTTGCAAAGTGACCCCACCTCCCGGATGACCAACATGCACCATGTCCTCCTCCCCTAGGTACTTGCACTCCATACCCTCCTCCGTGCTACCCCCTGTACCCACCGCTTCCCCTTACAGGCCTTCCCTGTCATTGTGTTCCGGTGTATTGCTCCTCTCCTCCCCATTGCTCCTGGCCATTGTCTGCCTATGTGGATGCCATTCTGGCCTGTAATGATGCTGTTCCCTCGCCCTCTTCTCCATGCCGTTTTTGGGGCGGTCCTGCAGTTAACGCTGCAACCTTCCCTAACTTGCTCAGTACCAGTTTTGCTTTGTCCGCTAATCTTCTTTGTGCTATTTATATTTCTCTCTCTTTGATCCTGCTACAGTGGTGTACTATGATGCTCGAATTTCTTGCCAACCCTGGGCTTCTATTCCAGCAATGTTATCAATGGCCTTCTGTACCTCCTTTGGGAGGCCTTTTTTGATAATGAAGTAGAACAGGGTGTTGGATTGGTTCCACGCTGTACCCGTCTCTACCCGCCACATATCCTGCATCCGAACAATGAGTTGTGGAGCCTCCTCTTCATCACCCATAGTGCATTGCATCACTGAGTGTAAATCTGGGGTGCCAGGGAAGGTCCTCTGCAGTGCATCCCACACCTGTGCCCTTACGTTATTAATGGATGCCCCGTCATGTCAATCGTTCCCCATCGTCACTGACAGGAACCCTGCCTTTTCCCACATCCCATTTGCCTGGTCACCCACTGCCGATACCAATAGGCTTTTTATATCCCTGATTGCTAGGGGGACTCCCGCTGTGTTTTTCTCGATAGCATATATCAATTTTCCCGCTCCCCCTGAATGTGGAGCGAGTGCCTTTAATACATTAGTTTTGTCCATCAGTGCCCAAGGGATGTAATGAAGGTGCCCTGCACCTTTGTGGATGAGGGGCTTTTGCAGTTTTGACCTAACTTACTTACCTTCACTCCTTTCTTTTTTGCTTTTGCCATTCCCCCTAGCCTATTACAGAGCCTTCCTTCCCACCCTTCATCTCCTGCTTCGGTAATCTGTGGAGTTGCCCACTCTATATGTTGTGTTCCTCCCGCTGCCCCCTCCTCTTACTTGTCAAAGTCGCTCCAACATTCCTCTTCCCCTTCTGATGCTACTGTGTTGTACCCCACACTCATTGTCTCTCCCTCTCATTCCACACTGACCTTCTTGATTGGTTTACTATCTATTCAAAATAGGAAATCTCCAGATTTCCACTAGTCTTCTGGCAGTGCAATGGAGCTTTGTGACGGGCAGCAACTGTGGCTGCCATCACCCTGAAGTTGGCAATGCTGTTTTGCATAGTGTCCGCAATCGTGCTAACTCGGCATGTGTGTTTGTCATTAATACTTATAATTCCGGGGCACCTGTGGGGTTATCTGGGACATATGGGGGAGGTGGTGCAGCTGCTGGGATGGTCGGAGTGCTTGGTTGTGTTAAATACAGGGGGTCACAATACCCCTCAGCGGGTCTAGTGAGTAATGGGTACAATTATTTCGGTTCCGCCCCTCCCTTGACCTTTTCTGCTCTCTTCTCTTTTGGCGCCTCTGGGATTACTGCTTCTTTGACTTTGTTATTTGTAGTGGGTGTTTTCTCAAACTTCCTCCATGAATCTTATACTTCACGTCTATTTTGGAGCTTCTTTCCTTTATATTTGGCTATTAAGTACATCTCTACATGGTCTAAAACTACTTTATCAAAAGACCCCTCTTCTGGCCAGACCCGGGGTGGCATTTCACTGCCGATAAACATTGTCCATGATATTTCTTTATTTTGTCACTATAGAGGGGGCGGTGTCTACAGATATGCGAGAGCAGTGTGTCTAAACCCATGGTCTCACAATCTTTCCTTCCTCCTCAAGTGTGTACACCTACTTTTTCGCAGCACTAGCCTTCAACCTTTAATAGTACATTTGTTATTTCAATTTTCATGAATAAATCAATTACTTATGCATTGCAGTGACAAACCAATAGAAGCCCAAAAAACATTTAACCAATTGACAGTTAGACGTAATGGACCAACAACTTATACCAACAACATTGAACAAAAACATAAACCCTTGAAATCCTGTACCATACCCCCCAGCTCTTTGTTTATCAAAAAAATCTGTTCCCTACCCATATCCAACGCTCACACTATTTCTGCCCCTCCTGGGCCTACCTCCACGAGATTATAGATAACTAAGAAGAAGAATTGCTGCTATTGTTATCCCGAGCCCTCCAAATATATGAGGCTCCAACTTTAACCTTATCTGAACTTATATTCCTGCATTGGTCGGGACAGTGCTGTGCGGTGCCACCTTCCACCCCCTTTCGAAGCTAGGTTCCTGTATCTCCTCTTATTTCATCACCTTATTCAAATAGAATCCCAATGGCCAAAGAAGAAAAACAGTCTCTTTAAATTAAACAATCTCTATTCACTCATACACAGCCCAACCCATTACTTGATTCCCTTCAATTAATCTGCTCCATACCCTTTATGTTTCCCACCTTTAATTCTTCCTGCAATCAATATTAACGTGTCTGTGATATTCCAAGAGGCTCCGTTCGTGGTATATCCAGAAGGGGGGCCTCCCCGCGGCGGGCCGTGCCCGGCGCCAGCGAGCAGTTGGGTATTCCCAAAGCCGGGACCCACAGAACCTGCTCAGCAGCTTACACTTTTTGTAGACGTCTGCAAGCCATAGGTGGCGTTTGGCCCTAATGGGGGAGTCCCGGATCTCACCGCAAAGGCTGGGGGCATCAAGAAATATCACGTTGGGTCACGACTTGAATGTGCCTGGTCTAAACATGATAGCAAAATGAGCCAATAAATGGATACATCCCAGTAGGGAATGAGACCAGGAGAAAGATTGCAAGTTGAACAAAGTTTATATAAAGAAAGTTTGGCATGCTGAGAACTCTGCTGCTCTGAGAGCGCTCTGCCAAACATTACAAAAACATCATGTTATAAAAATAAACATTGTCATCAGTGACAAATTCTATAGATGAGGCGTACTACATAGTTATTGGTCCACATATGGCTACATTATACAATTTAGTGGCATAGCAAGACTTCATAGGATGTCGCAGGAATGTCACTTCCCATAGCACGTGGGCCAGCTGGGCTCATCTCCACAGGGTGAAGGTCGAACTTTGTTCACAAGATGTCATTCTTCTAGCTAATCTAAACTACACAATTGCTGTTGGCATGCAAATAGTAATGTTAGACATGGAGTTGTTATTCTAATGGAGGAGGCCATAAAATGTGGATCGATATATGTGCTTTCTGATCCATGCTTTTATGGGGGCACGGGTACCTTGTATCCTTCTTTCAGATGTCTTATATTTCAGACCTTTATTTGTGATCCGTTCCCCCTGGTGCCTCACGATTTAAACAAGTGGATTGATAGGTGTTGTTTTTTCAGAAGGATATATGGTCACACAAGATTAGGTATATGGTGGGCCGCTCAGGTAGGTCCGGAGAGGAAGGGTCATCCAGCAGTTACTTCAAAGTGGGTGAGAGGAATGTGGGCAGAGGGTCTGTAGACTGTAACTTCCAAGGGTAGGGGTTCTGGTGGCACAGGCAGGTTTGTGGAGAAAGATGGTTGTGCAGGCCAGAGCTTGCCCCAGTCACACAGAGGGCAATGAGCTCAGAGGAAGTGAGAGAAGGATACTGAGTATTTGAAACAATACATGGCTAAGCGCTTTCATGAGAAATGGGTCTGAGCGGAGCTGCCAGGAGGAGGCGGAGGAGGGGGTTTGCAGGGTTCACTTTGTGCGGTGCAGGGCAGAGGGAGTGATACTTTTTGCAAAATCAGAACATGGCCTAGAAAAAGATGGCGTTCATGGGTCACACCAAATGGAGTCTGTAGGTCTCACCCAATGGCTTTGTCTATTGTCTTTTTTGTGATTAAACTAAGGCCAAAATATTAGAATCGATAGACAAACGTGGGGAAGTCTCCCCCCCACTAAACGCAAGATCCATTCCACGTAGGAATGTCAGGGGGGTCTGGAAAGACCTTTCCATCCTTACAGGATCTCTAACTTTGGTAAAATATCATGCTTCTTGCCCCATGGACATCTTTTTCAGTTGTGAAATGCTGGTGTGTCTTCCATCCGAATAAAGACACTATTAGCCCGGTATAATGAGTCCTAATAGCAATACACCCAGAGCCAGGGAGCGTCAGGTAATGCCCCTTGCTTCAGTTGGGCCTGTAACTTTGTGCCCCGCAGCATTGCCTGACATGGTAATGCCCCCACCCCAGATCAGGACTTATTGTCAAATAATAATTTCTGCAACACAGATGTGTATTATATTACACACTTAGACGGAGAAGACATTAATTCCCCAAACCCATGTGTGAATTGGTTTCTTTACATGTTCTTCATCTTTATTGAAAAGTAATATGCGTAGAAAAAAAGAAAAATATTAAAATATCGATCTTCTTGAATCTGCAAATAGAAATCTGTAAAATGGTAAACAATAGTTTATCATAGAACAAGCTCTAAATGACATAATACATGCACTTTCAGAGATTCTACTGAAAATAAAGCTGTACATATTTACCGACATTATCTGCTTATCTAAAAGATCCACAGATGTTTACATCAGCAACAGAGTCAGCATGTGAACAGTGTTACTTCTGCAATCATAGCCTATATTGTTATTCAGAAATTCAAAGTTTTTATAACTGAAGTTATGAACAATATTATGTATAATGCCATAAGTGTTTCATCTACATACTTTTTGTTTTTCTAAAGAAGGTAGAAAAAATGTGCCACTTAAAAAAAAAACAAACCTAAGGATGTCAATGAGTCTGGTATTTAGCTATTAACTCGTCTATATCCTTGTTTGTGGCACCTCCCATAGCTACCTACACATTGGGAGCCAGTTAGATTGGAGTTGGCACTGCTGCCGAAGTCGAGGGTTCGTTCAGTGTCAGTGGTGTCGCACTGGTGGCATCAGGTGCTGGACGTTGTGCCAATTTACATGCAATCAATGCATGACCCCATGCATTTTAGTTTTGTGGTGTTCGTGTGATTTACGATATGTGTCTTTCACATCATCCTAATGTACTCTCACCAGATGATTGATCATCACAGATATTCTAAGGCTTTGCAACGGCACATTTGATGGTCCACGTCTCAGAGTCTTCATGCACAATGTGCACTGAACATCTGCCTCCCTTTTAGAGCACTGTTCTTTGACCTTGAAATATCTCCAACTGTCTGCAGGGGTTGTTATTTCTGTGGCTTTCTTCCTGGGTGGTGATGGATTAGGGACCCAGGTGGCATTTTCATCACTGCTACTGCTGTTTTCATGGTTAAACATGACTATTAAAGATACGGACCAAACAACTGAATATTGAAATGAATTGGGCTAGCTGCCGTTCGGGGCGGTGTGGTCTCAACTGTCCTTCAAGGCAAGTAGCATGAGAGAGAAAAACAAAAGATATCATGTGAGAAGCTCTGAATGCACACCGCTGGATGGCGAAATTGAGAGAACGCGGACAGAGAGTCGTTCTGAACAAGAGAAAATTACCACGTTCTTCCCTCCAATGCAAAACAAACTCTATAGCTGAGTCCTTCAGCCAGAATGCATGACATTGTGAGCTACACAGTTTAGGGGGAGTTGGACAGCAACCTTGATTGTGATGTTTTTCAGGCTGGTATTGTTAGAGGTAGGACACTGACGAACAAATGCATTAGCCATAAAAATGAAATTCAGCCATTGGACGGAGTGATTGAAAGACTCAGCATGTCGCCCGGAATATTTAACATACTATTCACGAAGGATGTGGAAGTTGTACCGGATATTACTAACTAGATACGGATCTACAAATTGAGGTACCTGCGATGGTGGATAGATGATCCCTCCTGGCCAGGGCAATGACTCGTTAGATCAAGAAGTCTCCGAGTGTAGCAGAATCACACTGGCAGCTCTGAATTTCATGGTTCAAGCCTTCATTCGATAAAAGCACTAAGAAAGGTGTACAAGGGTGACCAACGGGAGTGATCCTAATGGCAGTGAAACTCAAAAAGCAGCAGGTTATTGCCAACTGGAAATGTCCTTCAGATGCTGTGTTAGCTACACAAGTTATTGACTTTAGTGGCACTGCTATCATATCCACGTTGATACTTAACATTTACTACAATCCTGCCTGTACTGAAATAGACAACGTAAAAATCATATGGAAAGATTGCAGGGTAAATTGGTCAATTTAAATAATAAAAGTGAATCACAACTAAAATCTCAATCCTCTTGTGTTGCAGAGGAGGCATAGATGTACTTCGTAAAATACATTCAAATGCAACAAAGATTTACCAACATTACACAATATGGAAAAAAGTAATTCAACCGCATGGACTACTAAGTTTGAGATGTTGAACATTGAAAGTGTCATTGGCAAGCTGAAAAAATCCTGAGCCTGTTGGCTGTATGGTGTGGTGAACAGAAATTACAAGAACAGCCCTTTACTTTGGGCTGACATCTTGTTCAGATTGTTCTCACAGATGGCTGTCGATGGACAATGTCCTGAATCTTGGTTAGAATTAATCTTAGTGCCAATATTTAAAAAAGGTTGAAGCGAGGTTCCTCTAAACTAATGCCCAATTTCATTAATCGACTGCTCTTCCAAAATTGTTGCAACGTTGGTTTTGCTAGAACTTACATCATGGGGGAGAAGATGCATAGATTTAACCCATTACAAACAGGATTTAGAAAGGCGGTGAGGACGTTGCTGAGTGTGCTAGCAAATTTGGCCTGCATCTCAGACAATGATGGAAAGTTTCCCCATCCATTATATGAGGGAGCAATGGATTTATCAGTGGCCTTCAATAATGTGAATATAGCTCTCTTATGGAATAAACTAACAGGTTGGAGGATTGATTTGGGCACTTTACATATGATACAGGTGCTTTAGACTGGGATTTCGGCAAAGGCACAACTGAATTCTTTGGGCAACCTGTCTCGCAGCATCCTCCTGGAGAGGGGAGCGCGGCAGAGTTGTGTCCTTGCCCCAACTCTGTTTAATTTACAGCTGGCATTTGTGGGATGAGGGCATGGCCTGGAGGGGTACTCACCCAAGTGGTCATATTTGACGGTTAATTGCATAGCTTATGCAGACATCATCCTAATGGATTATACCCCTGCTGGGCTCCAAGAATTGTGATGTGGGATAGAGACATACATTAAAGCAAATCAATTGATTGTTAATGCGAGCAAGTCTTATATCATGATATGCTCTAGTCAAAGGAAAATCAAGTCTCTTGTGTGGAAGTTGAACAACGCAAAAATAACAAGAGTAATTCCAGTGTGCTTTTGTGGGTTTCTGGTCGCATTGAAAAGGCAGTGGGAAAAATGTAAACTTAGGATAGAGGATAAAACTTTCTCATGTAAATCTATGATGAAGGTGGTGAAAAGCCAGATATATGTGCGTATTCAGTGAAACCTTTGATTGCATTCTATAAATTAAAGGTCAAAGCGAGGGTCTTATATGGGAATGAACTGGTGAATTTCAAAAATAGAACATTTCTGGACCTATTGTAGGTTAGAATTTAAAAAACATGTTGGGTCTCCCAACTTCAATTCAAATCAGTGTCGTCAGGTTGGAACTGGGGTTCTCATGGTGGGCACAACATGTTAAGAAAAGTATTTCACTGTGGAATAAGCTAATGAAGTCAGATGAAAAGAGTCTGGGCTTCCACATAAAAGATCTCTTACTGCGGGGCTCTAAGTAGAAGTAGAGGGTCATGAGTCTGATTATGTGATAAAGAAAAAACTAAAAAGATGGGACAAAATGATGGACATGTAGAGATTGAATTTATATAGGGATAAAAAAAATCTATACTCCGTCAGAGTAGCAAAGATTGTATTTAAATAAATTCCCTTCTCAGGTGCATCATGACTGGTATTTTGTTTCATCTAAACTGTGTCCCAAAGCTCGAGGTCATAGCACCTAAATTAGGTGTGGCTAGAGAGCTGCGTAGGTGTAGAATGTTTGTTTTGGCCCCGCTCAAGTCAGTATTTTATCTGGTAATGGGATGCCCTAAGTTTGGTAACAACAGAATTTTGAGTTTGGGACCATTTATACTTTCCACGGCACAGATTTTAACTGATATCCTATGGGAGAGGCTGATGCTAACCTCCCAAATCGCGCTGACTTCAGCATTGTTAAAATTCTTACAACATTGTTTTCTGACATTACCATTGTGATGCAACAAGGGGAACAGGAGTTGAGTAGCGGATGGGATTCCTAATGACTGATAAAATTCGATTGTGCAATTGTAATTGATTGGGAGTGAAACTTAAAATGTATTTGAGGTACATCGCTCAGTGATCTATGAATTTTAATGAATTGTTTTGATTGTTTATCTTATGTTATACATGGTGTATTTTAGGGACTGTAATCTTATCAAAGTTTTGAATGATATGATCAAATTTGTGTAAGGTATTATGTGTACTGAAAAATGCAATAAAAAAAGATTGGTTAGGCATGTTTAAATGTCCAACTGGTGAGGAAAATATAAAATAACCTCCTCTCTGAACCTCTCGCATTCCTGATGACTCTTCACATGAAGTGCTCCAGTGCTACAGGTGTTTCAAGATTCTCATTGTTACTGGCAGCTACTTTAATGGATTAAGGTGATTCTGCACAACCACCACTCACAGCTACAGTGAACAAGTAAGACCACATGTAAGACAAAAAAGGCTGCAGCCCAGTATGGGCCAGACCATCCAAAAGCTGTTAGGTGCTAGTTTGAGACATAGTTCACCTCATCTATCCCCATACAGAATTGGTTAAAGTTCTCCCAAGACATGTGCAAGATTAGGAGTACATGCAAGCATGAAAGAGAAAAAGGGGGAAGAAAGAAAGTCAAGAGGGAACATGATGGCCACAACCTTCGAGTACACCACAGAAGGAGGAAAATGGCAAAGGAAAAGCACTGAGATAGAGGATAAAAGAAAGCACATGGTAGAAAATAACCTCATCCAGCTCGGTCAAGGAATAAACGACAGCTGGCAGGAGCAGTGCAGTGTAGAGGAGGTGGAAACACTGTCATCTTTCAGTGTAGATAAAGACAAACAACCTCTAAAGAAATGAAACGCTGAGTAAAATCAGAAGGAGAATGGCAACGCCTTTGACCCAGACACTCTCATTTATCCCTGGTCATCAGAATGGTAGCCACTAACAAAAATAGTAGCATACCTGATGAGGAGGTTGAGAACACCACTGGCCAAAAAAGCCATAAACAAACTACGGAATGAGTGTCCCAGACCACATCTGCCAAAAGGAATTGCTGAAACACCTAATAAAGACAAAATAATTCCCACCTGCATGGGCAAGTATACTAAACACATCAAGAAACAGCTTGAATTGGAGTCGCAGAATTGGATCTGAAATTACTGCGGAATCTTGGACGAGAATGAGTGAAAATTTTAAACTATGTTCCTTGGGATTGACTGAGAGGTCGAGACAAATTAAGATCCTTAATCGGGTTTATTGGACCCCCGAAAGATTATCCAGGTTGTTGGAATTGTGTTCATGAGAGTGGTACATTGGAACATATGTTGT
The DNA here is from genome assembly GCF_040938575.1 of Ambystoma mexicanum. Classification (NCBI taxonomy): domain Eukaryota; kingdom Metazoa; phylum Chordata; class Amphibia; order Caudata; family Ambystomatidae; genus Ambystoma; species Ambystoma mexicanum. The sequence continues at coordinate 1,242,098,267 of NC_090930.1, read as the reverse complement.
GGGACTGGAGGAAGGTGCGAGAATTTTGGACGGAATTAGGGGAGATCTTCGAGATCTTCGAGAAGGTTTTGAATGAGAGAATCGAGCTTGATTTTCGAACACTGATCTTGGGTTGTGATGATAACTTGTTAGATCTAACACAATGCCAGAAGAAATGGTTATATAGAGGTGCCATGATTGAAAAAAAAATCATCTTAAGGAATTGGAAAACTGCTACTACCTTACACAAAGATGTTTGGTTTCATGAAATGCATAGTCTGGCTGATGTGGAAAAGTTTTTATACAAAAGACAAGAAAATGCTATTTAATAAGATATGGGGGAGATTTCTTTCAATATACTTAAAATGACAAATGAATATGTTCGGATGTGAATTCTACGATTGGGGATGGGGGGAATTTGTGTTCAGTGATTTGTAATCTTGTATATAGTTTATTTTTGTATCACCTTGATGTTTTTAATGTATTGTTGTATTGTTAAAATTGAAAGTAAAATTAAAAAAAAAAAAGAAACAGCTTGATGCATCTTGGAAATCATACTATGATAAACTACTAGATGTATTGGAACCAATTTCAAAGATACTCCACCTGGCTGATAAAGTAAAAGGGAAAAAGGGGGCATATTGACCCTACGATTGTGACCAAATGGGCCTCGAAAGTCATATGCCTTCTGAACAATACAAACAGTACAATCACAACAGAAAGGATAAGGGCCATCATAGTATAAATTGATCCTATTTTGAACGAGCTAGCCACATCGAAGGCAGCAGCAGCAGCCAAGGGCAAATTTGTGGGCAAATCGTTAATCAAAGAAAACCCTAACAAAAATGTTTTATTTGTATTCATTCTTTCAGACTTTTTCAATGCACTATCTAAGGAACACCAGTTTGGTGAAGAATAAACATGTTATTTGTTCTATTTTGTTTGATTTTAATGTAAATTGCTAACTTCAAAATCTGAGACTACATATCCTGCTGACATATTTCAACATATAAATAAAACAAACAACAGGGATATGTCTAAGTTGTCTAATTTGTCTCAGGAAGATAGCACAGGGGCAACATGCTCGCCTCGGAAGCAAGACGACATGGAGCACCACAGGTTTGAATACCGGGTCCACGCTTAGAAACCTCTGGGTATTAAGCATGTTATAAATAACCTATCAAATCATATCATTGGACATTGTCACTCTCTTTGGAATTTGCAAATCACTTGCTCAAAACTTACAGGAAACTTGCTCAGCACAGAGAGGAAAACGCAATGAAACACACTTATGAGGATGTGCATGAGTATGCTAAATATTTGCCTTAACTCCATGTAAGAACCAGTGTGCCCATAAAACTGCCACTGACAGCTATTGCCAGTATTTCTGTGTTAGGTGCAATTGAGTAAAAAGGATATTAAAGAGGTTCAGTGTGTTTCTATTGTATTGTAAGCTATTGCAGATGGAATCATCCAATAAACCCTCCCAAACGTGTGCAATCTCTACTTTGATATAGCACCTCACCCAGTTCCATTACAAAGATGAACCCTATAGGATGGCTAATTTCCATCAAACCCATGGCCTATAATCTGTGCACAGGTATCTGCTGTAGAAAAGCACGCCTGTGTCACTCTCTTCCACTTCTATTGCTTACTCTGTTCCAGCCACCTCCACCCAATCTGCATGACTGCAAAGTAATGTGTTTGAAATATGACAACTGGATCATGGTGTGTAAAAAATACAGTGATAATGTTTTGAATCTTCTTACTTTACACAATTAAAACACAAAACAACTCATAAGAGTAGGCACAATAAACCTCATGCATCACATATTATTTGTGGACTGGAAGTGTAGTGCTGAAGCCCATAGTGTGCCTGCATTTATTTGGGCAATTTGCTGCAGAAAAAAACATTCTGGTTCATTTTTACATAATAGAAGTTTGCACAACTAATACCATTCTATATCACTTATGAGTGTATATTTAAAAACAAAAAACATTCAAACATATTTTACATGAAATTAAACACCAGGTTTCACAAAACAACAAAAACAAATGAAGACAATATATTTTTTCTTATAGATAACCACACAGTAACACACTCCAGCAAAATAATCTTTTTAAAGCACCCATATATTTAAATCACCCCAAAAAGCACTCTAACACCATACGTGATTATAAAAGCATTGTAAATAAAATCAAATTTCTACTGCTCTGTGATCATTCTATCATTTTCAGCGTATGAAGTATAATTAGTGATTCTGTATCATGCCCTTCAATGAAATACATTTTTGTTCCCACCCATTTTCTACATGTAGAGCAGCACCACTTAATTGTTATCAAATACAGTAAGATGCACAATAAATAACACAGCCCCATGTTCGACATATTATCAAACAAAACCTTAGACAAAACAGTGATAAACATCTGATAAATGCCAATAATATTTTGTCACAGGTGATTAGAACTGCACCATGAGAACAGTGTGAGTTATGCAGTCAAAATGACAAAAGTAGACACAATGGTGAGTTTTATTCTTTCCAAAATCAAAAGCAGAAAATAGGACAATATTTTAAGAAAACTAATGAAATGGCTGACACATATTCACTTCAATATCACAATGAAGTAAACATTTACAAAATTAACACCAGCCAATCAGAAACATTGAAACTCATACAAAACCCTTCCCAGCATCTCTAGTAGCTGCAGCTATTCAATGTGGCTGCAAATATTTCTTGTAGCCACAGCTGCATGTACATTTTCTACAATCTGAAGACCAAACTAAGCCAACCTTCAAAACTTCAAGTAAGACAAGGGAACACCTAAGCACACACAATAACACACAAAATAACACACATAGGTTGGTCTGGTTCAGCTGTTATTACCCATGGTGAAGACACGTCCATGAACACTCGATGTCCCATTTGCTGATATATAGCCACAGCTGCACAGTGTCCCACTTTTATATCCGGGTAGCAATCCCGGGCAATGGAAGGGTTCACGGTATATATATATTTATATAATCTGAGTATGGAATATGAATGACAAAAGACACAGGGCCTCATCACAAGTTGGGCAGTAGCCCTTAAATGTGGCGGTAAGGTTATTACCGTCGCATTTAAGGGTCGACCAAACATGGGTCTGGCGTGTTTACCCAGAGCTCAGCGCTGGGGGTAAAGGCACCAGAGAAATTCCCCTTTCCGGGCACAATTAGCCACGCTAATTACGCAGAAAATTCCCCATTGGGTCCAATGTACCCAATTGTCAATGGGGAATTGCAGTTACCAGCCAACCCTTGATCCGGTGCTAAAAGCACCCGACCGGATGGTGTAACGCTATTAGCGCGGGTGGTAACCCAGAGCTAATACTGCCGGGATTCCACCCAACTCGTGATGAGGCCCACAGTAGTGATATATAGCCGCAGCTTCACAGTGTCCCACTTTTATATCCAAGTAGCAATGCTGGGCAATGGAAGGGTTCACGGTAGCCACGGCTATTTGATTAAAAAAAAAATATATATATATATATAATCTGAGTATGGAATATGAATGATAAAAGACACAGTTGGGCAGTAGCCCTTAAATGCGGCGGTAATGCTATTACCGCCTCATTTAAGGGTCCACCGAAACATGGGTCTGGCGTGTTTAACCCCAGCTCAGAGCTGGGGGTAAAAGCACCAGAGAAATTCCCATTTCCGGGCGCAATTGATGGACCCAATGGGGAATAGGGAATTACAGTTACCGCTATTAGCCCGGGCGGTAACAATGTGATACAATGGTAGTTAATGATAGTAAGATACATGATAATAGAGAACTCCAAAACAATCCTTTTAAAGACTACTTATCACATATGAATAAACAAATACAATTAACATTCATCACATACAATACAATAAATGACATTGAACATTTTTCGAAAATGACTCATCACTCTTAGCCACAGCTAGCGGCTGTGTAGTTATGGTTAAGTTGCTCAACCCATAGGAAGAACACTTTTTGGGTGGCTTTTAACTTCGCCCCCCTGGACGAATCTGGACGGAACTTTGCACAATGTTTATATGGCCCCATCCAAATGATCCTATGAAGTTTGGCGAGATTTCACGCAGGAGGTAAAAGGTTGTAATGGTGTTCCCAAAATGTGTTGTTTTTCCCATAGACTCAATGGGGAAAAAGGTTTGCTCACGTGTACAAGCCAAACCGATGGACGATTTGTTCCAAATTTGGAGCAGGAGCAGTATTTTGGTCCTGAAAGTGAAAATAAATTAGTGATATCTGGGTTTGGTCCGCAAACTGACTTCCCACTTCGGTCCGCCGATGGCCATCTGATTGGCCGGGGGTTGGGCATGAGGGTTTCGGACATTGGACGTGCCCACTGATTGGATGGTGAAAAGCTTTAGGGGCGTCAGATTTTTGGAAACGCCCGCCATGTGCAATTGCGCACATTCACTGGTGTTTGCGAACATCACGGTGCAAACATATTAAGAAACACAATATTGCACTTGCAAACTAATGAATCAATATCTGGGGAGTTCAGGGGTGATGAAGTGGTCAAGTGGCACAGCGAGTAGAGCGCTTGCTTTGACATCAGTGCAGAGCCTGCCGACGCAGGTTCGAATCCCGGCAGGGCCAAACTCAGCCTTTCATCCTTCCAGGGTCGATAAATGAGCACGACACACTGTGGGTAATAATAAGCCTTTTGGGTTTATTACCCCCTACTCCCACGCTTGTTAGTTTGTTTGTTCAATGACTACGGACACATTGTAGGTAGTGTGGCAATATAAGGCTTTGGATTTTACTACACAGTTACATATATGACAATACAATTTCATTGATGACATTTTGCATTAAAAACATGAAAAGGTCCTTTTGATCATGAGGGCAGTGGCTGTAAACCTTGGCCTGTGCCGCTTTGTTTTCCCACGACTTTGTGAGAACGTTTCTTGTACTGTCATTCTAATTTGTGTCTGTGTTTTTGTTGTTGTTATTCTAATGTTTGCTGGGTGGGTGGTTTGGGTGAAAAAGTCGAAGTGTTCTACGGTCGAGGAACGGCTCCTTTGGACTCCATTGGGAGTGATGTGCCTATTGGAGTCTGTTACTAGCAGGGCTGCTTTTATTTGCTTTTTGTGTCCTTAGACCATTGGTTTGTTGATGGTGTTGCTACATTTTCCATCTGGCTGGTAACAAAGATTTCGCATATGCATGTGTTAAACCCCCCCGTCCTCCGATGCCACACTTGTTTTCTTCCTTTGTTGTTCTGCAGACTGACACCTGGGCCCTTTTGGCACAATGGTATGCAATTCTAACTTGCCTTTTGCTTCCCTTGGTGGTTGTCTTTTTGTATTGTGGCTAAAGGAAAGGGGAGGGGAAGAGAAGAAAATGGAAATTTAGCTGGGAAAAGGGGATAACAAGCACATCGATGTTGTGTACTTATTGTGCTGTACTAATGTTGTGCAGCATCAGCATCGCTGTACTCGCCCTATGGGTCACCGCAGCCCCCAAGTATGTTCCTGCATCTTGTAGCTACATATGGTGGCCTTATTTTCCTTTGCTGGTCCATGTAATAGTTCTCCTCTAACTTTTATGTAGAAGCTAAACATCTTCAGAGCATGGTATTGTGCGGGCAGCCTTGGTGGTTGAGTTAAGTACAGGAAGGGTGGCATTGTAATGTAGCTTTTTATAAACAGTGCATTAAGAATTTGTATATGTGTCGACAGTCCACAAAGAAATGATAATATTCACTGTATTAAAAACAGACATTGGAAAGTAAAGTTTGTATTTTAGAAAACTGTATTGAGAAGTGTTTTCTCGTCTACAACATTGGAAAAATGGATTAACAAAATGCAATGTAAGCACCAATTTACATGAAAGCAATTGAAGAGTGGCAAGTAACTGTGTGCCATATGATGAACGCTGTGATGCATGAATGTTGAATTTGCAGCAAAGAGTAGATGTAGTACATGTTAAAAGAAAATTTAATTTATAGCCAAAATATGAATGTACCTGTGTATTGAATTGTAAAGTCTTTAGCGAAATATGTTTTTGTCCTCTATTTCACATAGCTATGTACTTCCGCTGTGTGCATGTAATGGGTTCAGTCTACTGGGGGATAGTTTTTTCAAAAGTGTTTGGACAATAATTATCAACAACGGATGTGTCGTCAATATTGTGTGGGATGTTTGCCAGACAACAATTTGTCCTTTTTGCTGTTGCAGTTACGAGAAGCACAATGGTTGCATATAGATTCTAGAAAAGTGCAGATGTTAAATTATTGCATTTATTTTAATTGGAAAGCAGTACTTTGTCCTGCATAATGAAGCAGCATGTGCAGAGATTATTTGTCACTTCTGGAAAATACTTTTTGTTGGGAACGCAAAGACTTGCATGGATGGTTTATGATTGAATTTGGCAGTGGAAGATTACAGTTGTGCGTTTCAGTGAAAATGTAAATGCTGCAACGTTAACAAGTTAACAAACCTTTTGTGGATTTAAGTGAATGTTTTCATTGCTGTGTCAAAATGCAATGTATTTTTTACTTCTGCTGTTTTATTCCAAATCAAATGTTTCTATCATGTCAGTAAAAAAAGACCATGTTTTTTGCGTTTGGTTTGGATGTTTGTGTTTAACTTCTGTGTTGTGCGTAACATAAGTTTGACATTGGCAATGACTTTGTATGTTTAGCTATGGTGGCCACTAGCATGTAGTGCTGTTTGCATTAGGGGTGGGTGAATGTAATCGGTGCCGCACAGCTCTTTGAAGTTCAGCCAATAGGATCTTATTGAGTTTGTTCACTTTATTGAACATGTAAAGTAGATGAATTTTATAAGATTACTTTGTTAGTTACATTTCTTTTGCTGTGAGAGGTGGTTCCTACCGTAACAGGTTTTTTTTCTCCCGCAGGGTGGCAATATAAGATGGCTGGGAAAAGATGGAATAGGCTCCAAACACTACTATGGTGGGGCAGGTGGACAGGGGAAGATGTAGTATGTGTCCTACATGTAAGTTGGTGGTAGTGTTTTTGTGCTCTTTGATTACAACTTGAAAAGCACTTTGAAATTGCTCTCCCTTGCAGTGCAGTGTATTGCAGTACATACAGAGGACTGTTGTCTTCGAAAGATATGGATCAGCAGCCACTTTTATTGCTTGCATGTTAGCTGGTGGAATTTTGTGTCCCGAAGAACTAAGCTGTGTGGTTATAGTGCTGGTTGATGAAGATGAGGTGGAGGAAGACAGGCTATTACTTGCTAAGAAAGAAAGAGCCTTTCTGAGAGCATTCGAGTGGTGGGACTGGATGTGGCAGCACATGAATGTGGTCCATAGGAGTTATTGTCCAGGTAGACGGCGACTGAGAACAACACTGCACTTTGGCAGCTTTAGCCTTTAGTACATTCCCAGTGGTAAAGAACTCCCACACCCATGATTGTCTCTTGGTGGTAGAGATATGTACTTCCTCTACCTCATTTTCTTTGTCCTCTGGCTTATCTTTGGAAATGCAGCATTTCTTTGATGTGCTCTTCTTGCAGCTAATAGGGATGGCAGAAGATGATGCGATTTTTAAGATAAATAGCAGTTTTGATAATATTCTTCAAGGGATGTGCTGTGTGCTAGATTGTTAGTGGATAATGAGTAAGAATGGTTGTAGGAGCTTTGCGAGGGTACATTTCGAGGTTGAACATTGCCAGATCAGTAGAAAGTGCAGTTCTGAACTGTACGTGAAGAACAGACATGACAGAGAAGTGCAGGCGCGTTCGTGGAAACGTCATCATGCCACGCGCAAGCTCATGGTCACGTGACACTGGCTGAAAGGTCAGCAATGACGTTAGACATTTGTGGACATGGATAAATGCAAACAGTGGGGAAAGTTGCAAAAAATGTGTAGAAGTGTTAACAATGATGCTAGAGGTGAACATTTCTAAACTGGAGAATAATGTTTCTTTATTGGGGTATGTTGTAGAAAATGATCATGCACTGGTACAAACCCATCAAATTCACTGAAGGAAATTTGAGAAAGGGATGTTATTGTTAAGTTGCACTACTAAAAACCTATGAAATTCAATGAAAAAACATTGTTAAATGTTATGGTTACAAGTAAAACCGCAAAAACCTCTGAAATTCGCCAGTTATGGTAAACTAAGAAACCATAACTCGCACCACCACCATCCACTGCTAAGACTAACACCCAGGACATAACAGATGACATCACAAATGTCATCACTGAGGACATCACATATGAAATTCATTTTGATGAAAAGTCCCTACAAGGGGTTGTGTTTATAATGTTGGTAACAAGATGTCAGGGGTGATCGGGAGACCGATCATGAACTACTTATTCTATAAAAAAAATGTACTCATCTAAAAAAAACACTATACTGGAGAGTTGTTGTTAATACAGGAACCTAATCATACATACACATAGGCAATGGCTGAAGCATGCACCATAGAAGTACAATTTTTATAATCTAAAATAATGAATGCTACCTTATCAGAGTTTTGAGTAATGTTAAACATGTAATAACTAGCTAACAATTCAATACTTACTACACACTTGTGCTAGTACAAACAATACATCCAAATCAGAGGCACATACAGGGAAACTAAAGTAAAGAAGAAGGAAACAGAATCACCAGAAAATGGTAATAACATTAACGTTCATCTTCATGTACATGAATTGTGGGTTTGAGGCCTGCTTATTGCCCCATGTATGTGCACCATGAGCTAAAACCAAACCCCAAGGAAAGTACTTTAAGAACATATTACAAGGTTATTGTCTAAATATATTGCACCTTTTGAATGTTAATATTCTGACTGTCTGTGAACAAAACCACCTGATCTAGATGTGTCAGTGAACAAAATCAAGTGTCCCAGATATGTGATGTCCTCAATGAAATGTGTGATGTCATATTTCATGTCCTGGTTGTTAGTCTTAGCAGTGAACAGTGGTGGCGTGAGGTATAGGTACTTAGCTTACCATAACTGCCAAATTTCTGAGGTTTGTCAATTTTACTTGTAACCATGACGTCCCTTTAACAAAGTTTTTTCATTGAATATATATATACATAATAGATAATTCTTAGAAAGGACTCTTTCAGGTACAAGCACTGTAATATTTTGCACATGGGGATTATAGCCGTGTGTATAGTCCAACAAACCCATGCCAATACTGTAGCTGTGGTTATTCATCTATGTTTAAAAAAAATAATATCCTATCTGTAAAAAAAGAAAACATAATTAGTTGAAGAACACACACACTTTCTGGGCAATCTGGGGAGCGGAGAGAGCTGCCATAGATGAGGGGGAATTGGTGAAGGCCTGGGGGGCAGGACAATAACTTTTTTCGGCCATTTTCCTGATATTTGCGACTATATTCGAGGCTATACATGACTACAGATAGCCACGGGTATGAGTAGTTCTGTGCCCGCGGATATATATTTTGGCGTGTTTGTGCCTTATTTCTTTTTAAAAGTTATTCTTATAGGTATAGTGATGTCAGGGGTAAAATATCACTGCCAAAGGCCATGATCATTGACACAGTAGGTATTTTGGAGATTGTGGAGAAAAAAAGAGGACATTGTTTAAAAGATCAATAGGAAAAGGAGCCACCTTACTCTAGTTTTAGATGCCCCATCCACTGTATTTTAGCATTGGTATTCTCAGCCATGCCATTTTATCTTGTGTAAATTTGAAAATATTTACATATGTATAAAACCCTATGTGAGCCTCCCCCTATAACTAACAATTTGTTACCACGTTGATTAATACAAGTCAATTAACTCTAGCCCTGGTTATACTGAAAAACATTTTTGGGGTGTTATTTTATTGTATTTGTGTATTCATATGTGTAGTAGTGCTTATAAGGAATTTTTTGGGGTACACTGAGTGTACTATTTTAGCACATTTGGAGTACTGTTTTGATGTAATGAACGAACACAACATTTCCTTCATCGTTTAGAGGTACTCCATCATGCCTAAAGAAATTGGGTCTGTAGAACTGTATGCTGTTGTTTTAAATCCATAATTAGTTGTGGTCTCTCATGAATGCTGAAACACACTTATGATCATCCACTTTAAATAACTCATTGAGCAGTCATTTATTGTATTGACACCTTGAAAGTACCATTGTATCACTACTGTCTCTTGTCATTTATATTCCGAACTCAGATTTTTTAAAAAAAGAATCCTCATAGCCACGGCTATAGTGAAAGGGAGTAATTGGTGTATTGAGGTTTGCGATTAGCAATAGTAATGGCTGTGGTGTTTACCGGTGGCTATATAGCACGCACCTCATGTGTGGTATTACTATCGGAGGATAAAAGAGCCATCCTGTGTGGGCGCGGCTATGTTCCGGCGATGGCACATCATGTGTTTGTGGACCTGTGGTAGCCATCGCAACAAGAGATACTGACCTGGGATAAAAAGGATTCCAGTGAGTTTGATTGTTTGTGATTGGCGGTTATGTGTGTAGCTCTCTGTGATAGGGTTTGGTGCAAATGTGTTATCCATTTTAGTAGTTGTTTTCTATATACTACTCTTTTCGTGGTGTTCATTTTTGAAAGTATAAAAGCCACAATTTTATCCTTTTGTTTCCAGAATCCACAGTGTGCACTGGCAAGAGTGTGGCTGATGTGAAAGTATGTGTTAATACATATTTGTATACTTGAAGGTTTATTTGCAGTGATGTGTCAGCTAGTTATATTAACCACTGCTATCAGGTGGTGTTCATTATAATTTCTTTCATCTGCTTTGATTGTGTGGCAAGTACTTTCTGATGTACTTTTTACTTTAACTAACATGGACCTACACAATTAGATTTGTCAATCAATGGCATTTATATGCAGGCATTTTGTTTTTCTATTCATGTTAGTCTGGTTGAACATTTATTTGATTGTATTTGTAGTAATTTTAATGCAGTTTCAGCTATGCAGTACTCTTAGTTATTTTGAAGATCCTGTGAGGGAGTACACTAGATGTTGTTTTGCAAGTTCATTTTAGTATTTTTTTTTATTTTTGTATTTTCTTGTGGCTGCTTATTTTAGTATCTTTTGATAGAAAGTTGGATTTTCTGTTTGGGCGTTTACTGTTTTTTATGGTAGGCAGGTGCTGATAGGATTCAGGTACTTGAGGTGCTATGACTACTGAAGAAATTGTTCAATTAACTCCAGTGAAAGGTCAAAACAAAAGGTTGCAATGCCCCAGTGATTCTGGCAATCCCAGAGGCGGAATGGAATTGCTACCGCCGGACTCGTAATTAGGCTCAGTGATTCTACTGGTACACACTGCAGTTTCCAAAGTAAGCCAATTAATACACATTATTGCACATGTACCTGACACTATTTGTTTTCTTTAATAGTACATACAGAAAATAACAACAATGCCCCAAAAACAGTACATCATGTAGAACTCCAGCAGCATATGAAACAACAAAGTGACACTGTGGAAAATCATCTAGTTCACTTTGAAGAAAAAAATGATCAATGATTAAACAATTTTCTTGATTTGAAAGACTTTGTACAATGACATATTATGGAGAATATTAAATATCACTGCCCCACCTGCACCGGTACCCCTTCTCCCTGTTCCAGCCAACCCCACAAATTCTCCATCACCAAAAAAGTTACGATGAGACCTCAATCGCTTCCTCCCCTATCACCCTACCTCTAAAAAAAACAAATTCCCTTGTATATGTCTCAATTTCTGCTTCCCCCTCTCTTTCGTAATTTGTATATTTTTGTGTGTACATTTGTTTTTTTTTTAAAAAAGCCTGGTTAGGAGTCCGTGGACAGCGTGACTGTCCTGAATGTCCGTAACTAATCAAAATGGGGGTGTCCTACGGACACTTAACCTGTCTGGACTGTCTGTAAATTTGTGATGCACCTTTAATTGGTTCAGGGATTCTTGCCCTGTCCGGCGGACACCTGTGCGCATGTGCATCCCACCCTCGGGGTCCTACAAACATTGCCGCTGCACGTGTTTCACACTTTAAGGAAGGTCGGGGACCCAAACCCTGTCCATAGAACACCTATGTGCATGCGTATAACCGATCCCGTGCAATAGGTGTCCTATGGACAGCCGTACCATTCGCGAACGTGTCTGCAATGTCATCATGTGACTGCACCCACGCTGAGCATTGGCCCTTGATCGTGGACAGTGTACGGGCCCCCAGACACTGAAAAAGTACCTTTTTGGGCATTCCAAGATGTTTTTCTATGACAATTCACCCTTGTAGAGGTCCCAGACTATGCCCCTAGCAATCTGGATACTTCTTGGAACTTTTTGAGCCCTCTTTGGTGTTTGAAGTGTCCGCGGACAGTGTGGCTGTCCACGGAGTGCTCCCCAGCACCCCTACAAAAAGGCCACAACCTCATTCTGTCTTTGGATACCAGGACAAAGCTTTGCAGCACATTGCTGTTGGCTTACATTGCTTCTCCTGCTGGACTGAACTACTTTTAGAAAACTTTCCAGATCAGATGGCAACCATGGCTACTCCTGCTGCTGCTGATTTTGCTTCAGCACCACCCCACCCCCTCCACCACCACCACCTTTCCAAGGGCCTGGAGAAGGGAACAGGTGTGGAGATGTAGAGAGGGATAAAGAGGAAGACGAGGATGAGGTAGTCGAAGTCCCCATTACTGCTGGCCAGCATGAGTCTTGGGTGTGGAGGCTCTTTACCACAGTTGGAAGGGTACCCAAGGCACGTGCACACAAGTGCACTGCACTGAGAGTAACATGGTGCTCAGTCGTGGCAAACCAGGTCTGTAGAGCTACAGGACCACTTCCATGCGGTGACACATGAGGTTGTATCACAAGGCAGCAGTTCAGAGGGTCGTCCCCTTTGAACAAAGTAGTAGGTTGAGTTCCTCTACAACATCCTCTGTATCTGCTTCTGCCACCACAAGAGACACTCCTGTGGGGCATCGCATCTCTGAACCAGCATCGCAGGCCTCACGCGATGCAGTAGACCCTTACCTTTCGAGGGTCACTGTATTGTGCATGTACTGCGGCGTGGTACTCTGCAGGAGGGAACAATTTCGGAGTGCTTTCGAAGATTTGGTACGGGAGCAAGAGAAAGAGTGCCACCTACCCAAGTGAGTCCCACCCAACATCCTCCTCTTTCCTCTTGCCCTTTCTTAACCCTGTGGTTGGAGCCCCTCTCCTACCCTGCCATCCCTTCCTTTCTTTATGGGTTGAGTCTAAAAAAACAAAAAAAACAAAGAAAACAAAAAAAGGCTCTTTTCAGAGCCACCTTTCACAGTTTAAAAATAGAAGTGCTAATACATTAGTGTAGGCCCCCGTGCAACATGGGAAGTCCACGAACAGTCTGCAGACTTAACATTTTTGGGGTGGTGTGCTATCAAAAACATTGCACTCTTCTCCAGGAGGAAGTGGTGGCTCTGAAAAGAGCCTTTTAGTACTGTTTGTTTTTGGACAAGTTCAAGTGGCCAACACCTAATGGAAACATGTCCTAAACTGTTCCCTCCACAATGGACAATAATAATGCTTGGATGATGGTGTGTCACTAAAGTGGCACAAAGAGGAACCAAATCCAACCACTTCATTCCACGCACTCCATACCATTGCACATCCACATGATGGAATCCAAGATGCGCAGCCACTCCACAGTGCTCTGCATGCACCTCCAACCAATGTATCCACAAGTCTCCCAAAATCAAGACACTCTGCCTCCTGAAAGACACAACCATAGCCATCTGCTCTCCTCTCAGCAAACAGACCTTCTGCCAAAGTCTCTCCTTACACATCACACCCAGTAAACCTTATTGACCAATCCCCACCAATCACCTGGCCTGCAGAGTCCCATTTTCATGCCTGTCAGCCTCACAATCCCCAGATGTGGCACATGCACTTTGTGGACTACTGCAGTGTCTGCGGAAATGTCGTGCAATTTGTGAGGATGCGGACAGAGATTGCAACCAGGGTAGCACATTTCCTCTTTGGTAGTGGGTCTGAAAAGAACATTTTTTTTCTTCTTTTTTTTGGAGCGTTTCAGATTTGTTCTGCTACACCTACTAAATGTAATATACATGACTTTACAACAACCTTCTGATTGAATTTTTGAATATTACTAAGCATGATTTTATTACCATAATACGTCAAAGTAATGCCATCACAAAAAAAAGAACCATCCTCCAAAAAGTTCTCATTTTGGAATGATGACATCCCAACAGCACACATGAAAGAAGATATCCCTTGGGTAAGAAGACGCCTTCCTATGTCTTGTGGAGGATTAAAGACACTGCGAAACATCCATGCAGCCCTAGGAGGTATGTGGGTAAAGATGATCTTTGCACATGGAAAGAGGTGCATTAATGCCTTCAGGAACTGCTTCAGGTCACCATGCTAAGTTATTGCACTTACATACCCCAAAAACATTCCTCCACAATTAATTACCAGGACATCTGGACTGTTGAAAACAGCCATATTTTTACAAAGTGTAAGTACACCTTCACTCCCTCCAATCCAAGATTGGCAGAAATGCCACATATCTCTGCATATTTGCAGAATTCTAATAAAACAATCTCCCACCATCCACACACTCTCTCTCTTCATCCCTCCAACCACAGCCATCTTCACTACACACATCAATGAAAAAAAGGATTACCATCTCTCCTTATGAATTACACCCTCAGCACCTCGTTGGCTAATCGCCCAGTTCCATTTCTATGCCAGGCATGCTGAGAAGCCCCAGATGCGGCACGCCCTGTCCATGGACTACCGCGGCATCGCGGACCCCGTAACACAGGGGCAGCTCTTCTTCTCTGTCCACTTCACTCTCTGCACCACTCCCTCATTGGCTACTGTTAAGCAGTCACACAACCATCCACCAATCACATCCAAGAACTCTACATCTGACTCTGTCATCACAGTTCAGCAATTTAGATGTACTGTTCATCACTCTACAAGTATCCTGTGATTGCAAAGCACCTGCAGCAAGATGTTTTTATTCCATATTCATCCACATGCATCAACACAAACTACAGGTATGAATATTGTGTGTACAGTACATTTGCAGCTCTTTTATAAATACATTTGAACAGGGTACCTGCCACTTACCCTGCATAACCTGCAAAAAAATCATATTGTCATTTCTCCCATCTCCTATCTTCAAGTGTCACTTGCAAAGCTGTGTGCTTTCAAGGTTTTCATGTACCCATATCACTCATTGTAATATGCAAACTGTTGTTCTCTTCTTTCCTTCTGTCACTTTCACAACTTCATCCTTAACACATCTGTTATGAAATTTCTAGAATGCACACAGAATGGGAAACCACCTTGTATCTTACCAAAGCATTGCAAATACATACAATACATGCATTTGAACAGAGTGCCGTCCACTTACCTTCCATAATCTACTAAATAATCATACAGTCATTTGTCTCATCCTCTACCATCAAGTGGCACTTACTTACAAAGCCGTTTGCTTACAAACTTTTCTTTTAATGCCTACGTGCATAATCGTTTCAAACTTCATATTTCCCTTTCATCACCAAAATGTCTGATGTATTTCGACATGAAAAAAAGAAAACCATATTGGAATAATTTTTAAAGCAAGTTGAAGTTCGCCTGTCCTATGTAGAATGTCCAGAATACACACAGAGAAGGAAACTGCAAGTATGTTGGCAAACCATGTCAAGTACATACTTTGCACAATTAACAGAGCGTACCATTTTTGTAAAAACAAACAAATACATGTGTACATTGAGAACAGTGCCATTTGAAATGTGGATAAGCAAATCAAATCCCCTTTCCGATGATCTGGATCATCTCGGTATCACCTACACAAACTGTGCAGATGATACTCAGATCCTCCTCCCACTTACAGGGGATTATGACAAGGATTTGGCTATGAAGGTCTATGCCTGAATGATGATAAAACAGAACTCATAATAGTGGGTACCCCAACTAACTTAAAAAAAATTAGGAACCAGCTACTCATCCTTCACAATCGATGGAAACCTCATTAAGGTAGCCCAAAAGGTAAGAACACTAGGCTTTTACCTCAACTCTACCTTATCCTTCTCCAAACAAGTTAACACACTAGTGTCCTCTACGGCATACACATGCAAACTTATCAGAACAGGAAGACCATTTCTTTCGAATAATAGTTTTATTATTCTAGCCAGAGCCCTCATCCTGTCACGGCTGGACTATTGTAATGCCCTATATATAGGAGCCAACAAATCTATCATTACTAGAATACAAACCCTACAAAATAATGCCCTTAGAGCGGCCCTAGGTATCTCTAGAAGAGAGCACATTGCTGAGAGTAGACAACTGAACAATTGGCTCCGGACAAACAACAAAATCCTTCTCAAAACTGCCTCACTCACCCACAAATCTCTCAACAATGGCGCACCTCTATACCTCCCTGAGAGATTCCATAAAAGGTCATCCCTAAGACAAACCAGAACAGCAAACCGACTCTGCTTGTCCATCCCCTGATTCAAACTATCTATAGTCAGAGGCAACAGTTTCCCCGTCAAAGTGGCCAAACTCTGGAACTCCCTACCCCTCACACTGAGAGTTGACCAGTCATATCAGAACTTTAGATCGAACACCATCCTTTGGTTAAAATCTACGGACCACTAACTTGTACTTTGCATGATTCTTGCTTGTATATTTAAAACTCAGTAAGAATACTTATCTGCTATCCTCACAGTGACAATCTCACGTCTGTATACAATGCCAATAATATCTGTAAATATGTAAATGGTTTCACTGCCGGACTGCACGATTCTGGTTAGTTCTGAATATATCTGTGTGCCCCGCTGTTGTAATTAATGTACTTCATTTTATGACTGTCTATAACTAAGCTTCACAAATTCTTGTAATTGCTGCACTCTAATTCCCTTGGGTCTGGTGCACCTAATAATAAAACAAACAAACAAGGAACTGAAAAGTTTCCTCCACTCATGTAGCAAGCATCAATGTGCAGAAAGATTAATGGTATTCCACACACAGAAACATTCTCCTTTCTAATCTCTACATCTTTCCAAACATTCTACATGAAGTTAGAGAAACCCTCCAATATCTAAAAGACAACAATGAATACTACAAAGACATAAACATTGAAGAAGACCTGAGGGAAACCACTGAAATAATTCAAGACTAGTCAAGAACTGGTCAATTTTAACTTCTAGATCCTACTACAGCATCCAATATTTTAGACCACTAGACAATTCACCCACTGCACTCCAAAGACACCATAGACAATGCACTGGAAACATACAAAATGCAGCAAGCCAAAGGATCTCCAATAAGCATATGGGAAAAAAAGTGTAGAAGCACAAGCCTTTCCTCTACTTTTTCCTACTGGAAAAAGGTGGAAGGTACGATGAAAGACCCACACAAATAACAGCATCAGAATACCCCTCTTTACAAATGTATTTTGAAGACCCCAGATTCAGAAAAAACATTGAATACATATTCCACCTTCTCTTTGAAAGTGCACTAGCAACTCTATGTTATGGAGTTGCACACACATTGAAAACAGGTTCCAATTTTCAAAATATGTCTACTACGCAGTACCTTCAAAAGGTGGAAGAAAAAGCTGAAGTTTTACTGTCAAATATTACAAATCTTTTAGCAAACATGCGTGGTACGAAAGAATACTGGTTCTGATGTCACGCAGATGTACGCTGTATGATATGCAACCTTGACCCGCCCACATTGTTTGTGACGTTAAGTTGTGCAGAGTACGCTTAGGAAGACTTGCATGAATTTCTACTCATAGCAAATGAAAACAAAGCAAATGTAGATATAAAAACACCAGGAGAACTCTGCTCTCTTGATCCTGTAAATGTATCAAGGTATTTCCATCATCGTTTTATTGCCATGCAGCACTTCATTTGTAATAAAACAGTTCCTCTCCTCAGAGAAGTGCAACACTCCTTTTGGAGAAAAGAATATCAAGCCAGAGGAGTGCCACACATCCACATGCTTTTGTGGATTAAAGATGCTCCTAAATTTGGTCAGGACAGTGATGCTACTGTTTTGCAGTTCATCCACAAATATGTCACTTGGAAAATCACTTCACAAACTACACATAGCGACCTACATGCACGTATTTTGTAATTTCAAAGACACAAGAGGGGCAAGTATTATCAGCGCAAATATAAAAACAAAGGGAAATACTGCACCAAATGTGGCTTTAGTTTCCCTAGACCAGATTCAGGGCAAGTGAACAGCTTCATGTCTTCAGTTAGACACAGTGTCAAAGGCAATTCCCCCAAGAACACGTTCTGCATAAAAAGAAAAGAAGGATCAAAGTACATGAATGATTAAAATACAATCATTGCCCTTCTATGGAATGCAAATACAAATGTGCAGTACATTACAAACAATTCCACTGTAGTTGCACGATATGTCACAGCCTACTTAACCAAAGCAGAGAAAACGGAGCTCAAAGACCTCTGGGATGACATATCATCTGACAAAGCACTGTCACAGACATTGTACAGCTTTGGCATAAAAATGCTCTCCCATAGAGAATGTGGCTGCTACGAAGCGCAGACCCTTTAACTGGCACCGCCTTGTATGGAAAATCTAAAAACATAGTATGGCTAAGCCTTGGTCCTGCTGCATCTGGAAAAAGTGTTCTCAAATCATACCAAGAAGTAGAAACAATAACCAAAAATCATTCCAAAAGCCAGGACATTTTGAAAAACAACTTACTGGACACATACTACCCAAACCGGAGCACTGCTTTAGAAAACATGTGTCATTACCACATAGCCAAAAACTTCACATACAAAAATAATATTAAAACCAGATGAGAAAAAATTAAATACATAGTCAAAGGTTGTGAGGGCAGCCTGGTTAAACTTACCAAATGCAGCCTCATTAAACATATGAAACTATCATTAAAAACTCCTCAACATAAAGAACTGTATTACATGGCCCTACTGCAACTTTTTAAACTGTGGAGAAAAGAAGACGATTTATTGGATACCCATGCCTCCTATGAATATGCTTTATATGCAAATGAAAGCTATATAGCAGAGATACATTTTACACAGTACAAAACCATGTTAGACAATGAACGCCAACAAGAAGAAGAACTCCAGGCACAACTAAATATAGACACTCCTGACAGCAGTCAACCTTTTCTAACGGGAAGCCAAGAACCACTTGGACAACCACTCATAGCACATGAAGCACAATTAGCCCTAACTGAAGTAGAAAACACCATGCGTCAGTATGAGCAATCTACAGAAGACTTTGCTATATTCAAATCACAAATAAACAATGAATAGTGTAGAATTTTCCTAGAAGTAACTAAACAAATTGAACATGATGTGCAGCACGAAACTAAAACTTGTACTTGCAAGACTACAAACATATACTGCTGTATGTAAGTGGTCAATCTGGTTCAAGCAAAAGATTCTTGATAAAAAATCATTAGCAAGTTCCTCCAACAATTGACAAACAACAAACTGTCAGCTGTTGTAACTGCCCCCATGGGTTTAGCTGTCTACAACATAGATGGTGTCATTTTACACCAATTGCTACACCTTCTAGTAGAACAGCAAAACATATTAGACTACTACAAACTTTCAGCAGAAGCTGCTATGAAACCATGCAGAGTTTTGAAACAAATGAAAATGCTCCTAATAGATGAGGTGAACATGGTCTCCAACCTAATGTTGGCTTTGATTCATCTCAGATTATAAGAGGTCCTCAAAACGGACTATGAAGAACTCTTTGGAGGATATCACATTATTGTTTTCGGAGATCTTCAATTAATACCAGTGAAAGGTGAACCTATTTTTAAAGCCTAAGGAGACAAACTGTACTGTAAAACTCTTGGCAGCATAGGAAATGTAAATATTTGGCAACATTTCCAATACAAAGAAATAACTGAAAACATGCGTCAATCTGCAGACTTCACCTACGCCAACATTTTGAAAAGTATTCAGGTTGGTGTACTATCTAAAGAAGCACAATCTATCTTAAATACTA
Source organism: Ambystoma mexicanum (assembly GCF_040938575.1). NCBI lineage: Eukaryota > Metazoa > Chordata > Amphibia > Caudata > Ambystomatidae > Ambystoma > Ambystoma mexicanum. Next base: position 1,242,078,318 of record NC_090930.1, on the reverse strand, counting down.
GATGCATCGATGAGCTTAATGGCCATAACATATGTGCTACTGATGTCATGGAACAATTAGCACACAAAAATGTAAACTCTATGTCCTTGATGCCAACTCTTGCAAGCTGTGCAAATTCAATTAAACAATGCCGAAAAAAGAAATGCAACCAATAATTTAAATGTACTCCACAGATAAACTGGACGGGCACGGTTTGACACTACCCATGTGTCATCAAGCCACAGGATGACTAAACTGTAGAGTGATGCTAAATTGTAACCTTGATGTGGAGCAAGGATTAGTTAATGGAGCACTTGGTACCGTTGTTGGCTTCCTAACATACCCACGTGACAATATTCAGTTTGTCAATATTCACTTTGACAAACTTTCAGAAGTTAAAAGGATAGGATGCTCAACAGCCCGATTCCTACTTTTCAAAGACATGTATGTACGCAGAGAACAATTTTCTCTGTCTCTAGCATACTCAGTCACCATTCATAAATCACAAGTTCTTACCCTAGATTGAGCATTGATTGATATTGGCAGTATAGTGTTTAAAGAAGGCATGAGTTACATAGCACTTGAACGTCTATTTACACTTGAAGGACTATTTCTAGTCAATTTTGATGCAAGTAAAGTCAATGCTGATATTCCTTGCAATGTAGAGTGCAATATTCTACACACCCCATCTCAAAATGTACCCTGTTCCACAAAAAGGAAACCTTTGTAAGAGAAAACTAGTGACGACTCAACATATACATGATCTCACAACAGTACCCCCAAAGAAATTAAAAACAGCTGGTACTTCATCAATTGCCACAACCAAAGAAGGATCTACTGAAAGAAAAAATGCATACCGAACTGCACAAACAAAGCCAACTACGTCTTCAAAGAAACTTTCACTTCCATCAAATGACTCAGACACAGAACTGTCTGGTCCATTCAAATTTCCCAATACAACTGGTGTAAATTGTTGTGCAAATGTAGCAATCAATATTCTATTCTAATTCTAATTGCCACCAATTGTTGAAAACATTTACTTAAATGGCACGGACCAATTGGGTTTGCAAATTTAAGTCCTTCACAGAAATGCAACACACAATCCTGACAACACTCCAGTGTTTCTGGAATAAGGCAGGAATTGGACTACTGTGTAGGAATGGTGAGATTCACTATAAACACACAAGAAGATCCACAACAATTTCTAATGTTCTTACTACAAGTACTGGAAAACAAAAACATACCTATAAATGAAATCTTCCAGATTTCATACATGTGGAAACATACATGCACTCTCTTCAGCCATGTAATGCACGAATAATTCCCTAATGAGCGCTTTGTGTATGTATCCATACCTAACTGTGAATCAATTCCATTTCAGTAGTTTGTACAAAATGCAAACCATGGTATATTATGTACTACTTGCAATTCCGATAATCGTTCCACCTTACAGATAAAGTCACATAGCGAATACGTAATAGTAATGCTTTTGCGTTACAGTGCAGATGGTACCAAACACAACTGCAAGCTGACTGGATTCACACATGGACAAGTATTACTTGGCAAGAAAACCTTCACAACAGTAGGCATAATCTACCACGCAGGAGCCACAACCAATGCAGGTCTCTATACTGCATACATTAAAAAGAAATGTGGATGGTTGAATGTAATGATACCTCCATTACTCTGAAACAGAGATTCCCAGTAAATCTTGCAAACGCTTACTTAATATTCTTAAAACCAAAATGTATTCACTAATCTGAGTATGAGCGTCTCAAAATGTCCACAATAACCTCTAAATCCACAAACTTGTATAATAAGGCAACAGCTATCTAACAGTGAAAATGTACATACACCAACAAGAGAAAACATGCTTGAAAATGTACCCTGCAGAATTGAAAAACTGTAAAAAGTTATAATACGCAAACCGGTATCTAACTGCAACCATCATACTGCAATATGTTTTTCTGAGGAAACCCTGCAGCACGTATTATGTATAAACATACCCTCAACAACTTCGAAACTATCAACAGTTAGAATACACCAACAGGTATCGAACTGCCCCAAAATTCTGCAACATTACTGTGCAATAACACAGTACTTACAAAATATCAACAACCAAATGAGTAAATGAATACTGCTAAAATGCAACAAGAAAAAAACAATTAGAATATGCCAACTGATATCTAACTGCAACAACAGTAACACCACTTCCAAACCAAAAACCATACACCTTTTCATTTCCTCCTACTACAATCGACCACCGAAAAAGACTGTGCCATATTACAAAAAATAAACGTATGAAGGATATTTTTGATCCTACATGGATTTATTTTTCTCCCACAGACCCAATGATTATGCAAACAAAAACAGGAACTGCCACATTGCACAGTCCACTGGTTTGAAGCATAGTACTTGTAAAATACTAACTATGAGGGTCCACAAAGTACACAAATGTCTGCTATGCAATGCAATAACACATTACAGAGTACCTACCCAAGCATGTGATCTTTTCAATTATCACAGAGAAAGAAAAATATTTCTGCTACATTTTCCCATACCATGCAAAGAACTGCATACAGCCTCAACAATGCAAACATACGTATGCAATGATTGGTGTCACAACATTCAGTGCATACCTGTATTATACTATGATAGTTGTACCCAGCCATACAATATCATATATCCAACATTCTGAACACAGTCAAACAAACCAACTGCCACACACCATGTCCACTTTCCTACAAATACTAGTACGCTACTTGCAGCCAGTGGACAAATTCATCAGTACATATCCCCTATGCAACCCACATGCCACTGTCAAAATGTTTGCTTGCATGGCTGTGTTATGCTGTGGGGGTTGTGGCCAGGGCCTAGAGTCTTGGGTGCATGGCCTCCATGCAAGCAAAGGTCTGCCCACTAGTGGATTTTCACTACCGTCCTGAAGGGACTGGCAGCCAAGGCGAGATGCACAGAGTGCAGTCATGGAAAACTTGGGCGGTACTCCTACTGGACTACCTCCATGTGCCATCACACCATATCCAGCCACCCGAATGCTGTGAGAAAGGCTGTTCCTTTCTCAAGGAGAAGCAGGGTGCAAATATCTACTCCATCTTCCTCAACTGCTCCTGCCACCACACTGGCAAATCCTGTGGGACAAATGATCCCATCAGACGCCACTCAGGTCATACAGGATGCTGTTGACCCATATCTTTCGAGGGTCACAGGACTATGTTTGATCTGCAACACACCGATCTGCAGGGTGGAGAAGTTTCAAAGTGCTTTTGAGGCTGTGGTCAAGGAGCATGAGAGACACTGCCACATATCTTAAATTTAAGGCCCAGCCAACATCTTCCCCTGTCCAACTGCCCCTTCTATCTCTGTGGTTGGTGCCCCTTCCCTCCCATACCTCACGTCCCTTCCCCACCTTACCTTGCCTCTCCTGTAAAAAACAAAAAAGACAAGAAAATACAAAATCAAAAAACAAAAATAAAGGTTTAACCGTTAAGAAATAGAACTAAGAATAAACAAAAAAAATCACAGGACCTTTTGCAGGCTGCATAGTATGCGGACAGTAGGAATGTCCATGGGCATCTAGGGTGGGGGAATTACAACAAATTAACTTGTTTTTGTTCAAAAGTGGTGGCTCTTTAAAGAACGTTTATTTTTTTTAATGTTTTGGGGTTTTATATACTGAACTAACACATGTTCTATTAAATGTAATTATTTTTCTAACTTTCACCAAAACTACTTCTAATTTATTTTCTCTTTTTGTTTTTTATTTTCGACAACTACAAAAAAATACTTCACACCATATTTCACAAGTTCAAAAAAATAGTTTCAGTGCACTATGGATATTCAAAAGAAAAATCTGATTTCTGACATCAGTCAAATGCACTACATCTCCTCGAAAATGGTTCACAATATCAAAATTTATTTTCATTATAAAAAGTTGTAATTCCAAAATCCTTCCAAACGCACATGCAGCTTTGTTCACATTGTGCATTTCTTTCTTGATTTGTGGAAAAATTAATTAGACTACATCCACATTTGTCTTTGAGCTATCTGAGAAAAAAAACAATCTTGGAATATGGGAACAGTTCCATTAACTTTGCAAATGCATCCTTCATTGCAACATGTAAAGAGATTCTGGTGACGTAGCCCAAACTGTTTCCTCCACAGTGAACAACAATGATGTCTGGATGCTTGAAAGTAACCATATTCTCAAAACAGTAACAATTCCGCCCACTTAATTTCTCGAACTCCATACCATGAAACTTCCAATTCTTCTAATTAAAGGTTCTCAGACATTCCACACCGCTCAGAATATATCTTTAGCAAATAGACCCAAGAATTGCCCACGATCCAGGCACTCTGCTTCCCCAAAGCCATAGCCATCTTCACTGCACACAACAAAGATGCCACTTGCCATGCAGTCTTCCTGCACACCACACCCATGAAACCTAATTGGATGAATCCCGCAATTTCCGCAGACATCCATGACGGTCATCAGTCTCTGCTGCCCCCTTTCCATGCTTGGCATGCTTAAAAGCCCTGGATGGCACGTGTGGCATCTGTGAACTACTGTGGTATCTGCGGACACCGTAGCACAGGGCAGCCCATCTACCCTTTTTAGTTTTATGTTTGTAACACTCCCTTATTGGCTGCTTTCAAACAGTCTGACATCCATCCACCAACCACATCCAAAATCTGTACATGTAACTCTGTCACCTTAGTTTAACACTTCAGATGTTCTCTTGAACTCTCAAAGTACATATCTGCTGCTACTCACAGCCACCTGAATTAAAAACTACTGTGAAATTCTCCAATATTTCTATTTGCAGTTTCAACAATATCTACACCTAACAAGACATAGCACTAAAATGCTTATAGTTTGCAACGTCATTTTTGTCAAAACCTTCATAAATATATTTGCAGGGTTGCTCCTACTTACCCTGTAATGTGTTTCTCAATAAGCATATTCTCTTTTTTAACTAGTCTATCAAATGCCATATATTGCAGCATGCAGCACCTGCTCACATAAAGTGGCAGTTACTTACAATGCTGTGTGTTTAAATATGTCTCTTTTTAGGAGCATTGTAATGAAAGGTAAACAATGTATATGTGCATTTATAGCAGTACTGTGTGTAACATGTGTCTAAAAGAAAGGATGTTTAATATGTGGGCAGCACATGCATGCTTGCCAGCGTGACCCATTCCAGTCTGTAGGCATTTATCATGTCTTGGGTTTTTTATTTGCATTATGCTCTAATTAATATATGTTGCCCCAATCCGGAACGGGAGTAAATATCTGTAGGCATTTATCATGTCTTGGGTTTTTAAACATTTTTTAAACACAGAGCATTTTCCATTTTTCATTCCATATACATGTCACACTTTCAAATCTTCCAGTCAAGTCCTGTTTTTTTTTCGTTGCATTTTGGGATTTGTAATCTGAGTTTTGTAATGGGAGTTGTGGAATTACAAGTCACATAATGCAAATAAAAAACCCAAGACTTGATAAATGCCTACAGATGTTTACTCCCGTTCCGGATTGGGGCAAAATATGTTAATTAGAGCTCCAAATTTGCTATGTAGTTTTCTTAAAAAAATTATTAGCATCTCATGAGAGAATTAATATTCTAGTTCCTTGAACAATACAGATTTAATTAAATATTAGTATGACGTTTCTGCCTTTCCCGATTAGGTCAAATTATATTATGTAAACCTACTAAATTGCTAGTTAGGGCAAAATATGCTAATATTTGTTAACTGGTCTCAGTATTATAAACCAGACCACAATAGTATATCTTGATTGGATGTAGTCGGGGCCTGTTCTGACCTGAGTTGGCAGTGAGTCATCCATGAAAATAGATATAGTGGTAATTTCAAGTGCAGCCTTCTACCAATTATATATATATAACATAAGAAGAGGACATATTCATCTAGGGAGATGTACTGGTATGTTACTGTTAGAATTCTCTGTATTCAACTATAAAGGTCAGTTGCATTTTAGTCAGTTACATCATAAGGCTGTTCTATTCATACTCTTCAGCAACCCTTCTTTGAATGCTCTATAAATGCTGGCTAAGTAGACACAAACAGTATTCCATTATTAAATGCAATTATAATTCTGGACACTGCTAGTATATTTCGACATTGCTTATATGCAGCCCAGGGTGAACAGCGTCATGCCTGGTTAATGTCAGACAGGGGTCAGTTTATAGGAAATGTGCCATCTTTTTGTCCTTGTTGAGTCCATATTCTATTGATCTGAATGTGCAGATAAGATGTGCCTCTGCTTGTCTCAGAAGGATCTCTTTGTTTCCTCCACTTCTTCCTAATTTCATCTTCTTTAATCCAATGAATCTTCGGTCTTGTTTCTTCCACATCTGGTGCATTGCTTGCCAATGTTGCGCCAATGGTAGCGATGCATCTTGGCTGCCAATTATGGAAATATATTCTCGAATGTCCGGGTTTCTCTAATAGTACTTCCAATATATATTTGTTGGCAAATGCATATTATCGCATATACTACATGTGTAGATATGCAATTTATATTTTCTTCGATTTTCATTTTTGTTCGCTTTGTATCTTGAAAGGTCATTGTGTTTTTGTGCGCGTAGATGCACAAGGTACATGATCCACATTTCTGACACCTCTTTTGTTAACCAGGTTTCCGTTTCTTTAGGAGGTACTTCTGGAAGTAATGACAGGCTCAGGTTCATTTTGATGGTTCTTGCCTTTCTATAAATTTCCCTAGGTTGGTCTTCGATGAATTTGGCTAAATGGGGGTCTAGTTTCAGTAGATGCCAATTCTGTCTCAGGATTTGAATACATTCTTGGTTGTTGGAACAATATGTTGTAATGAATCTTACTGTTTCGTTGTCCTGGTTGTCTTTGTTATCCTTTGGTGTAAGTGTTTGTTCTCTTGGCATCTTCAATGCTTTATGACGAGCTGAAATAATGAAATTTGACGAGTATCCTCTTTCTCTAAATCTGTTATGTAGTAGGTTGCATTCTTCAGCGAATACTCTGTGGTCTTTGCAATTCTTTCTTGCTCTAATGAACCCACCTGTCGAGAGATTCCATTTGACCATTTTATGGTAACAACTTGTGGTGTAAAGTGTTGAATTGACCTCAGTTTCCTTGCAATATGTTTGAGTATATATTATTCCATCAGATACGTAAATTGTCAAATCCAAGAAGTTAATCCTGGTTTCGCTATTCTGACCTGTGAATTCCACACTCAAATCATTACAGTTCATTCTAATTCTGGATTCTTCAAGTTCAACTGTCGTACCATTCCAAATTAGAAGAACATTGTCTATGTTCCTGGCCCATAGAACTACTTGTTTCTTGAATGCATAGTCTTGCTATACATGTTGGTCTTTATGCATGCCCATAAATAAATTGGCAAGTGCAGAGGCATTTATGGTACCCATAGCTATTCTTCTTTTTTGATGATGATATTTGTTATCAAAGAAAAAAATACTGAAATCCAATGTTGCCATAAGTATTTCCTTTCACATTTGTACAAAATGATAATGAGAAGCAGAGTTGTTCCTGAATACATAGTCAATCGTCTGTATTGCTAATTCATATCTTATTATTGTGTAAAGAGCTTGCACATCCCAGGTGACTAAGAGATATGTCGGTTTCCAATCTATCTGTTCAATAATTCTGATTGTGTCAGTTGTGTCTTTAATGAAAGCCTTTGACACAGGAACTTTTGGGGTAACACAATCTATTCAGATATCTTCTCTGTAGCCCATCCTATGCCACTAATTATTTGCCGTCCTTCCGGAATTGTGTCAAATGTTTTGTGGACCTTTGGAAGGAAAAATATGGTTGGTGTATTAGGCTGTTTGACTTGTAAGAATGATTTCTCCTTATCCGTAATTAATCCTTTTCTCTACCAGTTGACAATTAGTTCTTCTAAGGATTTGACTATTGCATTTTTTTGGTTACTTGTCAGTTCCTCATAACACAATGGTATCCCCAGATGGTTGGTTGCCATCTGTATATAGTCTTTCCTATTCATTGTAATGACGTACCCGCCTTTATCGGCTTCCTTAATTACCATTTCCCTGTCATTCTTAAGATCTTGTAATGCTTTATGTTCGTTGTGGGTTAGATCATACCTTGAGGTCGGTAGTCTTCTTTTTTGTTTTTTCCACTTAAATTGTCAATGTCTCTGGTTGTAGCTTTGTAAAGGACCTCAATCATATTATCAGGTGAGAACTGAGGAGTAAATCTCGACTTCTGTTTCAGTTCCTCTTCTATCAGACCCACCGGTGTTATCTGTAGTACATGCACTGTGTTATGTATCTCACCTGATTCAATTTCTTCCAAATGTCTTAGCGTGTGAATGTTCTCTACATCCATGATTGATAATTGTTTTTTTTCAATTGGTTCTCGATTGCCCTGTTGTCTAATTACTGCTGTAGCAAAGTATTTATTGAGTTTCAATTTATGTACAAATTTGAACAAATCTATTTGCGTATCAATTGGATTGAAGTCACATGTTGGTGCAAATGACAAACCTTTCTTTAATAAAGTAATCTCATCGGTGCTGAGAGACCTATTGGAAAGATTAATTACGAGGTTGTTCATTTGTTCATTCTTTCTGCCTCCCAGGTGTTCGACCTTGTTAGTCTTCTGACATCTTCCAATGCGTCTGGGTTTTCACAATCTGCCACTCTTCCTCCTTCCTCTACTCCTTGTGAATGTTGACTCTTGGTTTGAATGTTAGGTAACTGAAAATGGACCTGCTTTGCATTGGTGGTTCTTGTTCCTTTTTTGTACCTTCAAATTTGGTTAATAAATCCTGAATGCTCTTTGTTTTTGTTCTTTTCACCTTATTCTGATGGTTCTTTGTCGGTATCTGAGTCCACCTTTGAACTGACTGGCGAGGTGTTGGGGGTATTCTCTTTGGATGTTGGTTTTGTGTATTGGTTGAATTTTTCTTGAAATGTGTACTCTCTGTCATCTCTGTAATCCCGTTTGTAAGTTTGTAAAAGAAAGAAAATGCAGATGCAAAAGATGTGCACAACCTTTTTAATTGCCACTTGGTGTGTGGAAGTTTAATATCTTGGCACTACATGCATACTTGATAACATCACCCATTCCAATCTGTAGGTGCTTATGCAGTCTTACTTTTTCTCTCCATACTGGGAGTTGTAGTCCAAGCTTTCTAATGGAAAAAGTGAAACCACAAGTCCCAGGATGCAAAGAAAAAAACAAGACTTGATGAGCCTCTACAGATTGGAATGGATCATGTTGGTACATGTACTGCCAACATATTAAACTGCCACATACCAAGTTCCAAAATGCTCTACACATCTTTTCCATGTTCCTTTCATTTCTTTTATAAAAAAGTTACAAACAGTGCTGCTATCAATGCACATATTATTTTTTTTACTTTCATGGTAATGCTCCTAAAAAGAAACATTTTTAAATGCTCATCATTTTCCATTTTTCATTCCATATAAATGTCACCGTTTTCAACATCTCTCATTACATCCTGTATACTGGCTCCATTCTGTGCCTGCACACACACATTTGCATACTGGCAAAGTATCTATATATGACACTTCACCGTACATATAAAGTACTGTTCTCTCCCAACCTCTACTATAAGGCACCAAACACTGCACCAACCTCAATCCGCCATTGCATTACCACTAAGATACAGTTTCCCTATTCTTTAAAAACACTTCAACACATTACAAATACACTGCTCTACAAACACAAATCTCCTCAACAAAAATAACCTAGATATGCATCTTTTTTCACACCCATTGTTGCCCTGTTCCTTGTAATGCCCCAAACAGCACTGATCATACTCCAATTGTTCTAAAAACAGAGTTAACATACTTTACTACATCACCATTACACAACTTAATTAACTCTTTTTTTCGAACAACTACTCCTACCTTCATAAATAACAAGCTCTCTTACTAAAAGTAATTCACCATTACCACATATACCCACTAACTTTCTTTTACAATTACTGGGAAAAAAGAAGATTGCCAAACACAGCTATCAAAATAGGAACACTCTTCACACCTCACAAAGTAGGTACATTAACATAACATTTATATCTCTCTAATTGTAACAAAATACTTTCACTATATTTTAGCCTACAATATTCTTTTGTAGTCAAAAACATTTATTTAACTCTCACTCATGATGTTGCAACATTCACACTCTTTCTATTCCCATCTAAACATTGCTCTTTATTCAATACACCACCCATTCTTTACTGGCTAAAAGACATCCATCCATCATCAACTTTTTTACCACAATTGTCCTTCCTTACTATTTGATACCGCTATCCAAATGAGTTCCTAATTGCAACCCAAGTTTCAAAATCATTCCATTCCAAATCACTATCACACATTACAACACATTCACACAGTTCTTCACCAATTTTCCATTACACCCACACAACCCTCATACCTATGCACTAGATCACACTATTATAATAACCACTGTTCTCAAAACATTATAATGTCCCTACTTTTTCAATCACACAAGTCCCTTACTCACTATCCCAAGCCCATCACACCTCTACAGACTCTAACTGTTACAACCTTTCCAACCACATCTATCATCCCACTAAAGAAACACACAACACTCTATTCATCTCTGCAATAACACCCACACACCTATGCACACTACATGCATATAGATTCAGCAACTTTCAAACCCAAAATTTCTTTTTCCCAAGAAACAGAACAGAGGCTACTAAATTCCAACTCTTTAGAAAACAAAGAAACAATAGAGCAACTAAGAATAATAGCAAGCCATATAGTCATCCATCTCTAAAACAATTTATAGAAAACACTAAAAACAAAACAGCTAGTAATCTCATTCGACAAAACTAAACCAGCCACCACTCAAAAAAGTAAGCCCCCCCTTGCAAAAACAGAAAGTAAAAACAGATGTATGATCGTGTAGATCCTGTTACTGCAGCCAACATTTTAGACCTGTTTACAATTCACCCACTATACTCCAAAGACATCATAGAAGATGCATTAGAAACATATCAAATGTGTCAAGCCAAAGGATCCCCAATGAGCATGTTGGAAAAAAGTGTAGAAGCATGTTCTTTTCCTCTACTCTTTCCTACAGGAAAGGGAGGAAGCTATGATGAAAGATCCACACAAATGAGTGCATCAGAATATCGCTTGTTATGAATGTATGCTGAAGACCCCAGATTCAGACAAAATGTAGAATACATTTTCCACCTTCTATTCGAAATTGAACTAGCCACTCTATGTTATGGAGTTGCACACACATTAAAAACAGGCCCTATTTTTTTTAAACGTCTGCTACCCAACTGCTTCAAAAGATAAAAGACAAAGATGAAGTTTTGCAGTCAAGCATCACAAATCTCTTGGCAAACATTTATTTTATTTATTTTAATTTCATTATATTAAGCATTTGAAATATGATTTATACAACAGAATTGTGTTTGAAAGCACCACAAGTCTAAATGGGAAGGGAGCAAAGGAAATAATTACAATGGTGGAAACAGTAATATACAACAGTGGTCCTTCTAGGCCTTGTGGCATTCGGGCGTGCAAGTGTATTGAGGAGAAGGTTAGGGGACGGGATGGAAGGGGGAGCAGGGGAGTTGATAAGTGCTTGACGAGGGCCCAGAAACAAAGTGCCAATGGGAGCCAAGGAGGAGAACCTCAGGCTCAGTTCTAGTACAGGCACCTCTCAGGGGTGGGATGTGGAGCCACCAAGCAGGGGCACTCGTGCCAGTGCAGTGTGGGGTGGGGGCTGGTATTGACTGGTATTGACTGAGAGGAAGGGCCTGGGATCCTTTGAGATTCATGGGGATCAGGCCAATGGCACATCAGCAGTGGAGTGATTAGTAGGGAAGGGAAAGAGGGCAAGAGGTAGAAAAAAGCTGGGTTTTTAGCAGTTTCTGCAACTTAAGGAGGTCTGGCTCAAGTCAGAGAGAGTCAGGGATGCTGTTTAAAAGGGAAGCACCAGCCGAGGAGAGAGACCTGCCGCTCACTCTCTGCTTGGAAAAGTGTTTGATAGTCAGGGAGTTGGAATTAGACAACAGTTCTAACACCAAGGATCTCTTACAGATGCTCCGGGAACTAGAATTCCCTAGTCCTTCCCCAGACACTGTACCTAAGGATAAACTATGGTGCACCAGCATTCAGAATGCGCTATCTAATAAAACATCCACACTTCAATCTAAAACAGCCAATAAAAAAGCTTCACTTCAACACACTATACCACAACCTCCTAACCCTGTACTGTTCAGTTTCACTAAAGTCTTCATTGAAACCATCCAATTGCCAAGGTGATAACTGTCCTGCACAAATTATTAAAGATGCAGCAAGAGACTTAGCACCTTTTGTCACCAAATTGATCAATGCCTCTTTCTCCAATAACATCGTCCCAGGTAACTTAAAACAATCTTGGGTACTACCGCTATTAAGAAAAAAAAAACCTTGGACCCCTCTATTCCCACCAACTATAGGCCTATCGCTACCGTGCCCTTCCTCCTCAAAATTATTGATAGAATTGCATAGCTGCAAATTCAGAATTACTTGGAAACTAACTACCTCCTTAATTCACGCCAATCCGGTTTCAGGCCGAAGCATGGTATGGAAACGGCCATCATCAACCTGAAAATGCAAATTGATGAACTTAAGGACCAAAGGAAAACTGCCATGCTACTACTTTTGGTCTTGTCGGCAGCCTTCGACTTGGTGGACCATGGAGTTCCATGTAAACACCTAGCGACGGCAGCCCACTTTTCCAGTGGTGCCATAGTATGGGTTCAGTCCTTCCTCGATAAAAGATCAATGCTAGTTTTCTCTCCCTCAGCATCGCCGACCCTATCCAAATCACATGTGGTGTTCCACAGGGCTCCTGTGTATCCCCAACGATGTATAACATATTTACCAAGCACCTATTTGACAAATTGGACAGATTGGGTATCATTTACACAAATTATGCAGATGACACTCAGATCCTCATCCCCCTTTCGGGCAATTTAAACAAAGGCGCGGCCTTGGTAAATAAAATATACCTCCACTTTCAGGCATGGATGGCATCCCATGGCCTCTGCCTGAATGATGATAAAACAGGATCATTGATCCTACCTCGAGCTTAAAAATACAGAACCCTAACTACTCCGCCTTCAGCATTGATGGTAATACTATCAGGGTAGCTAAGGAGGTCAAAACCTTAGGGTTTTACCTTAACTCCACTCTTACATTAAAGAAATACGTGAACTCCATGGCATCATCTGCACCCTACACCTGCAAACTCACTAGAGCCTGTAGGCCATTCTTATCTAAAACCAGTTGTATTACTCTTGCCTATGCCCTACTAATGTCAAAACTGGATTACTGCAATGCCTTATATTTAAGAGCCAACAAGTATATCCTGGATAAAGTACAAATCCTACAAAATAACACTCTCAGAACTGCCCTGAACATCCCTAATAGAGAACATATCTCCAAAATCAGAAGGGAACACCACTGGCTAAAGAACAACAACCAAATTTTACTTAAAACCATCTCTTTGACCTATACATGCCTGAATAACACAGCCCACCTTACCTATCAGAGAGAATGGTTAGGAGAACCTCTACACAACTCACCAGAACAGCCAACACCTTCTGTCTTGAGATACCCACATTCAAGCTTATGAAATCCAGAGGCAATAGCTTCCCAGTGAAAGCGGCCCAATCATGTAATGCCATACCCCTAGCACTTAGAGCTGACTATCTTACCTGAGCTTTAGGCGCAATGCTTTGAACTGGTTGCGCTCTTATGAAATATGACCTAGCTACGACCCATCAGTATTGTATGCACCTGTATAGAATTATGTTACCATTTCATCCTACATGTTTTTCCAAGTATTTGTATTTGTCATTTTAAGTATGTCATTATGTAACCATACCCTATGTATCAAGGTTTAAGTTTTCTTATACTATGTGGCGCCCAGTTACCTACGTGTCTGGTACATGCTACAAATCAATAAACAAACAAACAGAGTAGGGCTCTAGCAGGTGAGTATTTATGGATGGAAAGTTGGAGATAGCCTGCTCCCAGGCCCCAGATGACCTTGTGGATAATGCAGAGAGTCTTGAATGTGATCCATGCAGCCACCTGGAGTGAGTGGAGAGATGTTTGGGGCTGGAGAGATACGGTCCGTGGGCTTGAGGCCAAGGATACGTCTTTCAGCCCTATTCTGGATGAGCTGGAGGGGGCATAGGAAGGAAAGAGGGAGATGAGAAAGAGGCTGTTGCAGTAGTCCAGCCTGGAGAGAACCAAAGCTCTGGAGACATTGAGCTTATGTGGGAAGATGAGAAAAGGAAGACTGCCTCTGAGGAGGTGGCGCTGGAGGTGGCAATTCTTGGAAGGTCCATGATGTGAGGGGTGAAGGAGAGAGTGGAGTCGAAGATGACCCTGAAGTTTTTGGCCTCACAAAGATGGTGGGACAGAGGGCCCAAAGAGGGTAGCCAGGGGGGTAGAAGGAAAGAGGGCACAGGTGTCCCGATGAGGAGAAAATCTGTCTTACTGGCATTGAGATAGAGCTCAATCGCTGCACGCCATGCCTGAATGGCAGACAGTCAGGGATGAGGAAGGAGGAAGAGGGGAAAGTAGAGGGAAGTTTGACAGTGAGCTGCATGTCATCGGCATAACACTGGAAATTAGGAGAGAAGGAGGAGATCAGGTGAGCTTGAGGGGCGGGACAGATGTTGAAGAGCCATGGCTTAAAGATAGAGCTCTGAGTGAAGGTAGAGAGGGTAGTGGTGGAGCAGAAAGAGCCCAGTTGCAGCTGGGAGAGGTGGTTGGTGAGGAAAGAGGTCAGCCAATTCAGTGCCCTGTCAGTGATGCCAAGGATGTCACAAAGTCATTTTATGAGCATGTAATGGTTGACTGTATCAAAAGCAGAGGCGAGATCGAGGAGAAGGAGAACAGGAGAGTTGGAGTCTAGATTTACAAGCATGGTTTCACAGGTGTTCGAGAGAGCAGTTTCCTTGCCTCCAGATGTCCAGAATCCCGATTGATGGTCATGAAGGCAACCAACAAGATCTGTGTGTAGGGTCAATTGGGGGAGGACCAACTTCTCCAGTAGTTTACCCAAGAAGGGGGTTGTAGAGATAGGGTGACAGTTAGCCAGGCAGGAGGGGTTAGCAGATGACTTTTTTAATAGAGGGTGCAAAAGGGAGTGATTGAGGGATAGAGGGAAAGAGCCTGTGCAAAGGAGTGGTTACAGAAGTCAGCAATAGCCAGGCAAGAGAGGAGATGTTGTCCTTAATGGTTCTGGAGGAGCAGGGGGACATCTGTTTGGAGGAGGCTTTCATAGAGTGGACTGCTTTAGGGACCTCATCTGGTTCTGTAGGCAGTAGGCAGGAAAGTGAGGGGGTGGAGGGAAAGTGGCCAAGGGAGGCAGGGGAGCAGACGTAGTAGAGGCATTGGGAGTAGAGGAGAGTCAGGTCAGAATGTCCTGAGTTTGGGATGTGAAGTGGGAGTCCAAGGCAGTGCAGAGAGCCTTAGAAGGAAGGAGAGAGGTCAAGACTTCAATTGGATTGGCTAGTTCCTTGAAGATTTTGAAAGGTTTGGCTGTGTTGTTAGTGGGTCCAGAGATGCAGGGTTGGATGTGGGCCCACTTCTTGGAGTGGATAGAGAAGAGATATTGGCTTTGGAGCAAACAGCAGGCCAGTTTGTCAAATGATAAGCCCAAGGTCTGCCACTTCCGTTCAGCAACTCTGCACTTGCATTTCAGAGATGCTATATCGGAGTCATACCAGCTGTTGTTCTTAGTGGCAGATTTTAGATGGATCCTCATGGCAGGGACAAGGATGTCAAGTGTGTTAGAGATGTCAAGGTACAAAGGATTGAGTCATAGGGTGAGTCAGGAATGTGGTGGGAGGGGAAAGAAGGAAGAGACAAAAGCAGTACCTACACTCGCTTCATCCAGAGGGTGGCTCAGATAGAGGGCCAAGGGGTCGCAGGTGAGAGGAAAGGAGAAAATGTTCAGACGAGGAGAGGGCATAATGATAGGGATGTAACCCGAGATGAGAGCATCAAGAGTGTGTGTGGCAGCGTGGTACAAAAGAATACTGGTTCCGACGTCATGCTGATGTTTGGTGTATGCTAAGTAACCTAGGCCCACCCACATGGTTTGTTACTTTACGTTGTGGCAAATATTCATGGGATGATGTGCACAATGTTTTACACACTGCAAACCAAAATAAAGTGGGAATAGACATAAAAACACCAGGAGTTCTCTTGACCCTGTCAATGTTTCAAGGTACTTTCACCATTGCTTCATTGCCATACTGCATTTCATATGCAATAAAACTACCTCTCCAATTGGAGAAGTGGAAACCTCTTTTGAAGAAAATAATATCAATCCAGAGGAGCACCACACATCCACATGTTTTTGTGGATAAAAGATGCTCCCAAATCTGGCCATGACAGTGATGCCACTGTTGTACAATTCATTGAAAAATACATTACCTGAAACATCCCTACATATAAAAACAAAGCTAAATATACCAAATGTTGCTTTGGATTCCCTAGACCAGTTTATGCAAAAGGATAAGTAAATAGCTTGATGTCTTCGGTTAGACAAGATGTCTTCTGTTAGACACAGGGCCCGATTCTTAAGTGGGTGTTAATTACCGAAAATCTCATAAATTAACACCTATTCTGAAGGTGGTGCATTCTTCTGAAGTCGGACTGAATGCGCCACATTCGGAATATGGGTGCCAGTTGCCAGGAAGGGCTGAAAACTGACCTAGAAAACAGCATTTTCGTTTGCATGGGTATTCTTTTAGCGCTCCTCCAATTTCGTAAGACCATCAAATTGGCACTGAATTATGGTACCAAATTGTTGTCGTACAGGAGGAAGGTGATGGGTTAGAACTTTTAAGTACTGTCCCCTATACTAAAATCCCTCACACCTTTACTTCCATAGAGCCCACTCTACTGCACTGCATTCCTTGTAGCCCTTCAAAAAAATGACAATGCAAACTCAAGTGCACTGAGGTGCTTTTGTGATGTTTAAAAAAATAATGTGGCCCATTTAAGGTATTACACACAATTACCCCACACTGCCAGGACTTTAGAGGTTTCCCCACCTGTTATGCCCTCGGCAACAGTTTAGTTAAATAACAAATCCTTCGTTATTTAACGAAAGTGTGCCAAGATTTGTCAATCTGCACGTTAATGCAAGAAACAGGTGGATTGGGAGCAGAGCACGCCAAGGCCCAGATAAGCATAGCAGTGGTGCCTTGGCGTCAAGAAATGACACCGTGGGTTATGCTATTTAGCATGCTCACTGTGCCAAAATGAGAATCGGGGACACAGCGTAAAATGCAAACCCCCTAAAAACACATACAACATTAAAAGGGATGGCGTATCCTTTGTCTTGTCTTTAAATCTCTTCATGACCTTGCTCCTCCTTACCTCTCTTCTCTCCTCTCATTCTATAATCCCTCTCGCTCCCTTCGTTCTGCTGATGTCTTCTTACTTTCTGTTCCCCTACCACTATGTGCCTCTTCTCGTTTCCGCTCCTTTCAGCTTCTTGCCCCCTTACACTGGAACTTCCTACATCTCTCTATCTGCTCCGCCCCCAACTATTCCTCTTTCCGCTCCTCACTGAAAGAACTTCTTCTTCACTCCCCTCCCTGATACCTGACCCCTCTATCTATCCGCTCCCTCCTTCTATTATCCCCTCTCTGTTCTCCTTATCTTTATCTGTCCCCATCGCTCCTATGATCTCCTCTCTTTTGTTGCTCACTTCACTCATTACTCTCTCCCTCTCGATCCTTCTCTATCCCCCTCCTCTCCTCTCCCTTCTTACTTGCAAATTATTCTAAATACTGATTTTATGGTTTGATTCATGTTTACTGTTTTGTTTCTACTGTTCCATGTTTTATGTTTTACTTGTTGTTAACTGTAGCGCCTTGGATTAAGGCGCTATATAAAACAATAAAAATACAAATACAAATTCATCATTGATTACAATGCAGTCATTGCCCCCTTGTGGAAATATAGACATACAATACATTGCAGACAATTCCACTTCAGTTGAAAGATATAACACAGCCAAGCTCACCAAAGCAAAGAAAACATAGCTAAAATACCTCTTGGATGACATATCAACTGACAAAACACTGTCACTAAAATTGTACTGCTTCGGTACAAAAATCCTCTTCCACAGAGAATGCAGGTGCTATGAAGCTGCAGACTGTTTAACAGGTACAGCCTTATGTGGCAAATCTGAACATAATGGGCCTCATTCTGAGTCTGTTGGAAGCCGTGCCAGAAAAACTGGCAGGCTGCCCTGTACCCGAAATACCTTTCCGCCTCTATGCATTACAACCCCAGTAAACCGGTAATTCTGGAGGCGGAATTCCGTAAATCCCCATTCCCATGGAGTCCAATATGGGATGGGGACAATGGAAACACTGGTTCCGTCTATGACACAGCCAGTGTTTCCAGCCGGGCCGGAAACTACAGCGGCGGCGGATTTACCCCCACCGTTGTTTCCAGACCTGCAGGGTCGTAATGAGGTTGTCTGGCTAAACCTTGGTACAGCTTCATCCTGGCAAAGAGTACTAAAATCCTAGCAAAAGATAGAAACAAAAGCCACAAAACAATCCAACAACCAGGACATTTTAAAAAACAATATAATTGACACATACTACCCAAACAGAAATACTGCCTTGGATAACATGTGCCTGTACGACATAGCCCACAAATACTCCTACAAAAACAATGTCCCACCAGATGAGACAACTTGCAAATATTCAGTCTCAACTTCTAAAGAGAGATAGTAAAATGTACAAACCCAGCCTGCTTAATCATATAATCATATAAAGTTAACATAGAGAATGTTATTGCATGGCCGTACTGCAACGTTTTACCTTGGAGAAAAGAAGGATAATTATTAGGTGACATGACTCATTTGAAGCTGCATTCAAAGCAGTATAACAAATGTCAATTTCAAACAGTACAAACAAATGTTGGACAATGAACGCCGCCAACAACAGAAGAAATTGAAGCTTTACTAGATAAAGGCACTCCTGAGGGCAGTAAAACTTGCCTTGCAGGTACCAAGAACTACTTGGAGAACCACTCATTCTAAATGAAGCAGAAATAGCCATGAATGAGGTAGAAAATGCCATGTATCAATCTAAACAATCTGTAGAAGTCTTGTCAGTGCTCAAATCAGAGCTCAATGTTGAACGACTCACTATTTATCTAGAAGTCACTGAAGAAATTGAACATGGTTTTAAACCTGAATCTAAAACTTGTAGATGTAAAACTTATAAACCTTTGCTCCTGTATGTACGTGGTGAAGCTTGTTCTGATAAAATGATCTAATTAAAATAATCTGCACATTTCTACAAGACTTTGCAAACAACAACCTTTCATCTGTTCTAATAGCCCCCACAGGTTTAGCTGCCAACAGCATAGGAGGTGTAGCTTTACACCAACTAATGCTCCTCCCAGTAGAACACCAAAACAAATTAGAATACTACAAAGTATTACTAGATGCTGCTACTGAAGGATGCAGAATTCTGAAACAATTGAAAGTGCTCCTGATAGATGAAATAAGCATGGTTTCCAACTTCATGTTGGCTTTAATTCATCCCAGAATGCAAAAAGTCCTGAAAACTTACTATGAAGGTCTGTTTGGAGGAAAACACATTATTGTTTTCAGATACCTCCTACAGTTAACGCCCGTAAAAGGTCAACCTATTTTCAAAATGTTGGGACACAAACAATGCTATAACACACTCTGCAGCATTCGAAATGTAAATCTGTGGCAAACGTTTCGCTACAGAGAACTTACTAAAAACATGTGTCAGTCTGCAGATCTCACCTGTGCTAAAATTTTAAAAAGCATTAGAATGGGTCTGCTAAATAAGGATGCAATATCCATCTGAAATACTAGACTAATCCATGAGCTAAATGGCCAAACACATATGCTCCTGATGTCATGGAACAATTAACTCAACAAAATATAACATGCATGTCCTTGATGCCAACCTTTGCAAGCTGTAGTCAATTCAACAATACAATGTTAAACAAAAGAAATGCAACCCATATTGTATATGATCTCCAAAGACAAACTAGAAGTTCATGGCATGACGCTCCCTATGTGTCAACAAACAACAACATAGCTTAGAAAAATGTATCTCCAACATAGCTGGATTAGAAAAAGTACTAACACTGTGTCTAAACTGTACAGTAATTATAAAATGTAACCTTGATGTAGAACAAGGTTTAGTCAACTGAGCAATTGGTACATTTGTTGGCTTCCAAACATGTCCACATGGCAACAACATTCAGTTTGTAAACATCCACTTGACAAAATTGCAGAAGTAAAAAAAAGAAATCAGCTGCACAATAGCACATTTCCTTCTTTTCAAAGAAATGTGCGTACACAGACGGCGCATCTCTCAATCTCTTACATATGCTGTCACTATTCATAAATCGCAAGGTTCTAACCATAGATCACTCCTTGATTGACATTAGCAGCACAGTCTTTAAAGAAGGTATGAGTTACGTAGCACTTTCGCATCTGCATACTCTCAATGGTTTACTCCGAGTTACCTTTGACACAAACACAGTCACTGATGAAATTCCTTGCATCCTAGAACACAACAGGCTAGATATGTACCCTGCACCTCAAAAAAGAAAAACTTTAAAAAGAAAACTAATACAAACAGAATCTATGGCAAATCTCCCAACAATACAGCTAAAGAAACAAAGAACAACTGCTGCTCCATCAAATAACAAAACCACAAAACTGTCTCCTCCAAAATCAACTGCACATCTATCAGAAGACAAAGAGACAAATGTATCTTCTCAAAAACAACTGCAGGCCCATCAAAGGACATAGAGGCACAACTCTCTGGTACATTTATATTAATCAACACAAGTGGAGTAAATTGCTTTGCAAATGTAGCAATCAATGTTCTCTTCCAATTGCCACAAATTGTTCACAACATTTACTTAAGCGGCTCAGACCAGTTAATGCCACAAATAATTCTGACAGCACTTACAGTGTCTCAGGTATAAGGCAAGAAATTGACTTCTGTACAGGAATGGTAAAATTCACCATAAACACACTGGAAGATCCACAAGAATTCCTAATATACTTACTAGAAGTACCGGAAACCAAAAACATCCCTGTAAATGAAATCTTTTAGATGTCATATATTTGGAAACATACATACACTCTGTTCAACCATGTTTCCCAAGAGCACATACCTAATGTACAATGTGTATATGTATCCATACCAAATTTTGAATCTATTCCATATCACCAGCGTCTGAAGAATGCAAATCATAGCATATTATGCCTTTTTTGTAATTCAGACAATTGTTCAAACATACAAATAAACGTACATGGCCAATATGTGATTCTAATGCTTCTAAGGTACAATGCAGATGTTACAAATACAACTGTAAGCTTACTAGCTTCACAAACGGCCAAGTATATCTTGGCAAGAAAAGCTTGACAACAGTGGGAATGATCTAACACACTGGTTCTACAACCACTTCAGGCCACTATACTGCAAATGTCAAAACAGGAAGTGGTTATCTAACTACATCCATAATACTATAATAGTACTTTTAAAACCCAAGACAGTTAGAATACATCAACAGGTATATAACTACTTCTCAAATACCCCTAATTGCAATACACTTCAAATATGCCATCACAGTAGTTGTTACTGCAATACTTCTTGTAAAATCCAATATAAACACAATATACCAATGTGACCACCAAATCTAACAAATGCCTACTTAATATTCCTTCACCCCAAATGTACTCACCCAATATAGTACAATCAATAGTTAGAATATGCCAACTGGTATCTAACTGCATCTAAAATACTACAGTGGTACTTTTAAAACCCAAGACAGTTAGAATACGTCAACGGGTATCTAACTACTTCAAAAATACCCTTCATTGCAATACACCTCTAACATGCCATTACTGTTATTCTTATTGCAAAGCTTCTTGTAAAGTTCAAAATAGTTAGAATACGCCAACAGGTATGTAACAATACACTTTCACACTTAAACTCGCATAATGACAGTAGTTTTCTTTTTTTTCATCCTCTTATGTATTTTCTTTCCCAATGACCCAATGATTATTTCATGTCAATACAACAACAGTAAGCCCACAACAATGTTGTACCAAACATAGTACATATAATGAACTATTTATGAGGGGCAAAAAAGTAAATCTATATGCAAAATGGTATGCAATTAATGCTTTTAAACTATCCTGCTTAACAAAGTATACTGTTTTTTTCACAGGAAAAAGGACCTGCGATTCCAGGTTTATTACTCTATGCAACTAAGTACCACATGGAATATTATCCTATTTATTATCTTCAAAAACAAACAAATACATATTCCATAAGCACTATCCTCAAATGTACACAATCAGAAATACCATATACACTTCAATTATACAATTCCACCATATTACAAATACTGTATACACCCCCTACAGTACCTATAATTACTATACACATATAACTATATTATGTGTGGCCAGTGGCCAGATTCTTGGGTGCATGGCTCAACCACCACAATATAATGAAACCATATGTACGTACAATACACCTTCAAATAACAAAACTCACCCAGAACCCACTGCAATCCAAATGATGTCCGGGGACACTAACATTTACCACAGACTCGTTGGCAAGTGCACACCTTTTTTCCCTATAGAAACAGCTCCATGTGAACTTCATTCCAATCCCCCCACTCTTTCCAAGCCCTCTTTCAGCCAACAAATAACCAGAAAATGTGTTTTCCAGACTTTTTTCTCACCGCACTGTCTGCAGCACCTGCCAACCTTTTTGTTCACCTATACAAACAGCTCCATATCAACTTTATTCTACTCCTCCACCATTTCCAGGTGCTCTTTTGGCCATCAAATAACCTCAAATGTGTTTTACCGACTTTTACTTTTTTCTCCCTTTGGTGTCCGCTGTCAGCGGCGGCTGTCCACAGATCCAACATGGCGACCGTTTAAAAAATGATGACGCACCTCACATTTTTTAACATCAAATCAGCGTGCATTTTTGGTGTTCACTGACATCGAACACCCCCTGATTGGTCCAGACGTGTCCGCGGACTCCAAATCAGGAAATGAGTCAGCGGACCGGATCCAGATATCACTATTTTCTTTTACCTACTTTTTGGAAATTTGTTTAAAAACTACTGGCTGGATTTACACCAAATTTACAAAAGCACACTTTTGGGACCAACTCGCTACTGCTGGCGCAAGTTTGGTGAAAATCCATCCAGCGGTATCTCTATAGGTGTGAGCAATTCTTTTTTGCCATTATGTCTATGAGGATTTCAAAATGTTTGGGACCTCCATATAACTTTGCCCCCCTTGACGAAACCACACCAAACTTTGCAAAATCATTCCAAGGGGGTCATACACTGTTTATGTAAAGTTTGGTGAGGATTCGTTCAAGGGCGGGCAAAGTTGTAAGCCACCCAAAAAGTGCTCTTTCTATGAGTTGAGCAACTTAACCATAACTACAGGGTCGCTGTTGCAGGCACTGTAATATATATCATGTGTCACACTTTCTACCTCTCAATGTTTCTACTGCATACCTATATAATTACTTGAAGCACTTTTTTGGGTCTTGCTTACATGTGTGTACGCATGACTGGTGAAGTTTGACATCTACCTTTATGTTTTTTGTCATTGTCATCACTTTACTTAGCTTGAAACCTACCTATAGGTGTGTATAATTGCATGTGTGTATCTGTGTGTATCTTGCCGGCTGCTATCTATCGGACATTTGCACATCGAAGAGGACTGGGGAAAATGTAAATGTATTGTGCACATTGTCTGCATCTGTTACAGCTTGCTCTATCTGATTAATGACTAAAGTGCTCCCTACCTCTTGGGGTCTACTCTTCGTATGTATGTGTGTGTGTGTGTGTTTTGTGTTGTGCTATGTTGATTCTAAATGTGCAATTCCTGGCTAAATCTTTCTCCACATTTGAATTTGAAGAGTATATGTACGTCTCTTGTAGTGTACTGTTTAACTCTTAGTGAAGGGATATGGTGGGAATACTAGTGTGATGTGCTTGCGGCCCATACCTTTGGCCTTTGGTATAGGTTCAGACTCATGTTTTATGGGTTTTCTTAACTTAGATTTTCTCTCACAAGTGGGACATTCGACGTTCATCCAAACATCCTCCTGTCAGAAGTCAGACAACAGGTGGGCCAAACATAAGTCAAGCAGATGCTGTAAACGTGCATCAATGAGCCATGTCAAAGTAATTGGTAATCTCTGATCATCTAAGTGGCAATGCCAGAGGGTCATTGTATGTGCTCTACCACCATAAGGCTCTAGATAACACTGGATCTCCACAGTCTGGCTTTATATGATGCCACTGCTGTGGCCTTGTTTTGGTATACTGTGATAACTTTGAGACCAAATCCTTTTCTTAGCTCTTGCGAAACCTGCTGATGGGGTTTGACATTCTGTTTGTTTTGTACAAAGACCACATGTAATAAATCTAATACGATATGATATTCTATTTATATAGCGCCTATGCACAAGTGTTTCAAAGTGCTTCAAGGCTTGGGAGAGAGCAAGGGTAAAATACAGTAACATTCTTAGAGGCCTTGAGACAATAAGAATGGGCAAATAAACTACTGTACTAAGCCTGACGACATTTCTGATCATGCAAGAGCAATGACACTAAATGAGGGAAGCATGGGGGGGGGGTGGTGAGCAACAAACAATAACTACCATACTAGGCCTGACGACATTTCTGATAGTGCAAGTGCATTGACTATGATGGGAGGGAGAGAAGAAGAGAAGGTACAGGCAGGGAAAGGAAACGAGGGTTGGAAACACAGTAAACCACTGGGCACAACTAAATTAATGGAGAGCAGATGGTAACACAGTAAGCCGCTGGGCGCAACTAAATTAATGGAGAGCAGAAGGTAACATAGTAAGCCACTGGGAGCAGCTAAATTAATGGAGAGCAGATGGTAACACAGTAAGCCACCAGGCGCAACTAAATAATGTAAAGCAGATGGTAACACAGTAAGCCACTGGGTGCAACAAGATGAATGGGGAGCAGATGGAACACAGTAAGCCACTGAGCTCAACTAAATCAATGGAGAGCAGATGGTAACACAGTAAGCCACTAGGCAAGGCTAATGTAAAGAACAGGAAGTCAGGGTGAGACAGAGTGAGGACGGGAGAGGGAAGGTGGAAAAAAGTAGTGGTCCATACGGTGACTAACCCAAGGAGGTGAAATGTCTCTGCAGCAGGCAAAGATCTGTGGGAGAGCCAAGTCACAGCAGGGCTTGTGTGTGGGTGTAGGGGCAGACCCCTAGGGCCCAGCCAGGCAGTGGACAGGAGTAGGCAGGGCCTTCGTTTAGGGCATTAGTGCAAATGGGCCGGCTCCCGCCTCCCAGTTGCAGGGATTGGCCAACATGCACCAGTCCAGCCAATCGGAGCTGGGGCTGGCTGAGGCAGCAGAAGGGCACAACTTGTGTTCTGATGCAGGATAGCCATCATGGAAGGCCTCAGGGTCAGGGGCAATGTAGAACGTTGCAGACGATCGGAGGAGTAGAGGCTGGACAAAAATTGCAGATTCATATTCAGATGTTGTAGAAATGTCGGGGACATCCTCAAAGCAATTTAGGGAACCTCAAACAAAAACAAATATTTAGGATTTTTTCTTAGTTTCAAATCGCACCACAGTATGCAGCACCTAATACATTAAGACAATCTTAATCCAGGAGTACAGCACACTTAGGGGAATCGCAGGTGGATGCGGGCTCAATGCGAGGTGGGACTTCCTTCAGGGAAGCCAGGCAGGAAAGAAAGGCTCAAGTCATCATCGTTTTTTACTTCTTTGAGACACTGGCCACCTATCACATACTGTTTTTTTCAATTGCTTATCTTCAATATTTGTATCTTTCCTGTATTAAGAACCAAATCTGCTACTTCACCATTAATAAACAGATTAAAATAGACTGGGGCAAACCATGTCTCCTACCTTGGTCTACGAAACATGGTTCCAGTTCCTTCACCGTTGTATTCATATCTGACTGGTTCTAGGTTTTCAGTATTGAGCAATTTGATCACATCTAAAATATTGCTACCATTAACCTTATCCCTCATGCCTATAGGTAAGTCGACTCACAATATCAACATAAATAACACCATAGTTTAATACAATTGTTGTTTGATTATGAGATACAACCTAAAGGATTGGTCCACTGAGCATTAGCTCTGCATAGGCCTCACCAAGAAGATGTCCTTCCATTATATAGGTCTCAGATCATGCAATCAATGACTTGACCAATATTTTCCCCATTGAATCCAGAAGGGCATTGGGTGACCCATTGCAAGGCTGTTAAAATGTCTTTTATGAAGATTCAGATAATTGTTGCAATGCACCATGATGTAGGTCTTATCCTAAGAGATGCAACAGTGTCTACCACCTTTATTATAAAAGGTGCCCCAGAACACCACATTAAACGTATAAGGGCTAATGGAATCTCTGCTGACCCAGGACATTGAGTATTCGCTTTGAGGATGATGCTTTTGAGAACATTGTGAGTGAGATCTTCAATTGCATTGCAACATCACCAGTTCTTTATCCTGATCAACTAAATCTTCTGATAACATCAAGGGAGCTCACGATTGCATATGAATCCGACAAGGGGCTGTGGCAATCGTTTCTGCCTACATTATTAAAGGATAATAATGTAGCTGTTTTGTGATGCTCCAAAAGCTTTTCATTTCCCAAAAAACTTTCTGAGCCTTTGTCCTCGTCGAGCTATTGAGTTCATCCCATTTTATATGCATATATGTGTCTTTTTCAGTGCGCACTGATTTACCTTTGACATTTCTGGAGAAAAATCGATGTCTACTGTTACGCATTATTTGTTGAAACAGGATCCTTAATAGTTTGATTTCTTTGGGAAATACCTAAAAAAATGTGACCTCCTACTTTTGACACATTTCTCATATGTGTTGACATAAGCTCATGACTTTTTATAGCAAATTCTTGATTAGAGAAGCATGGTTAACACATTGGACTCAAGAGATACAGTATTAATGAGCACAGGGAAAGTGCTGAATACCATTTACTAATATGTAACAATTGCATTGTGTTTAATGTGCACCTGCCTTTGCCCGCAGCATGGCAAAGCCACTGCAAAGTGGCCTTGAGCTGGCGGAGTGGGTATCAACCCAAGGACATACTTATCAAGGTGGGTGTGGGTGCTGTCCATATAAAGAATTTGTAAATACAGTGTACAAATGGCTCAAGCTCACCATGTACGCCAAGAAGGCATAAATCTCCTAGAGATCAGGTACATGTCTGTACCTTTGTTAAAGCCAAAAAGGCCAAGAGCACCATGCGCCTTGCAGTAGGATGAGACACCCCTCCCTACAGTATCTGCTGGGCTTCCTGTATTTGTATTATTAAACAACATGCACACTGGTGAATCATAGACATTATGGTGCCTGGCAGGGGAGGGCGGAGATAGCTGAAAGCAGGCCAGATGGTTAATGGTAGTCCTCATATCTACTGTAATGTTGGTGGTCTCGAGATTGACCTAGCACGATAATTTGTCAAGGGGCTAAGAACTTGGGCACTCTGATACATGGAAGAAATATATCTAAATGTGCACATAAACCTGGGGTACCAAGTTGCAAGACTAATTGCTGCTCTAAGCTTCCACATCACCGTGCGTCAACCATGTCTTGCTTTTTTTTTATGGACTTATCAAAAGCTAAACAACTACAAGAAGCTAAATTACATATAAACAATGGTCATTTCAAAACGGTATAGGCTGAAGTGAGATCGGACACAGCTTGCCAATCTGATCTATTTTCCGGGGGTCATTGTGCTACCCACTTCAAAACCATTCCTGCAATCTCGAAGCTCATGCAAGTGAAAACATCCTCAACAAAGCCAGGCACATCATAATACATCGCTATGCATTTAGGTCAGCCAAAACCTTGAACATGCGCAATGCAGTATTTAGCCAAGGCCCACCGTGGAGAGAGTGGGACGGTGGCATATGTTTCTCTAACGGCCTATCTAGGATGGGAAACAAATTAACTGGAAGTAACTCGCTCAGACCACGGGTCTCATGTAAGATCTAACGGTGCATTCTGTATCTGACACGACTACGGGTCTCATGTAAGATCTAACGGTGCATTCTGTATCTGACACTAAATAATATCAATGTTTATTGGGCACACGGCCAGAAGGACAACTGCCTTCCCTAACCGTTAAATAACAGTAATGATACACAACATAAACAGTTCTTTGGGAGAAAAATAAGTGACTAAGATCAAAACAAATGACTGTCAGGACATTGAGCAAACCACATGGGGAAAAGAACAATGAGCTATCTGGCCCTAAGGAAGAACACCCTAGCCATAGTGGGGGTGCCTGTCCCTAGATGGCGAGTGGTGCAATGCCTATCTAAGAGGGATAGGTAAAAGAGACTGTGCCTAACTATAATCAATTGTGTGCGGAGGCATGGTAATCGCTGTTTCTGTTGGGATTCAGACAGCTAGCTCATTGTTCTTTTCCCCATGTGGTTTGCTCAATGTCCTGACAGTCATTTGTTTTGATCTTAGTCACTTATTTTTCTCCTGTATCCGACAACGGCTACTTCGCCAAACCGTTCACAAAGTATGTTGCCACTACTTTGCATAGCTCTCAACTCACATGCTTTTTGCGGGTGCCACCCGCCTTGTAAACAACTGACTCACCCGCCAAGCATCTTGCACGGACATTCCCTTCAAAGGGCTCTCACCCGCCAAAAACAAAAACTGGTGTTTTTCACTGGCCTTTTCGACACAAATGGTTAAGAGCTATGACTTACCCTTATTAGTTATATTAAAATTGACTGTTTTGCTAAATCGCTTCTTAATACTCAGACTTAGTGCTCTAAGCATCGACATAAAGAATAAAACACCCTCATTGGATATTGGTGAATTACTTCACGCTATAGGCTTTCACGTATGACCTTAGAAAACATTCTCAATTCTCTCACCGTTTATACACCAGAGCCATGCACTTTCTATCCGACTGGAAACAAATAGATTTTCTGGAAATATGTAGCGCGCAAGCGTTCCGCGTGCGACCTAAAATATCTGCCCCACAGTGCCTATAACCATTGAATCCCCTAACCTATCTGTCCCACAGTGGCTATATCCATTTAATCCCCTAACCCGATGACATCCGCACTGCTAGTGGAGTTGTTCATGTACTTGGAAAGCCAAGGTGCCACCTCCCTCCTCCTTAATTCAATATAACGCACAGACGCTTCTATCGCTGAGGACCTTCGTTCCTATCCTTCTTCGATTTCTTGACACAGGCGCTTCTATATTTCACAGCATGGGGAGCGAATGAAATTACCCGGCTCTCGGGCTTCAGCAATAACTGCTTTATGTGATTCGAAACCTCCACACAAAGCAGAGGTCAGTTCCAATATTGCAGTGAATGGGTCTTGCTGGGGGAGGCTACATGATCCGTCTGAGAAACGGGTTTTGATTGGCCGTCTGAGTGTGTTGGCGGTTGTGGACTGGACACTGAGATTGTGTTTGTTTTGATTGTTCACGTGGCCGTGCTGCTGGAGGTTGATAATAAGTATTAATTGCCTTTCCTGCTGGTGTGCTGTGTGCATTTAATCAAGCGCGTGTCTGCTGAGCGAAACTGGCATGCTGCAGTCTTTGCTCTAGAGAATCCTTAACTACTGAACTGTATTCCTTCAAACCATAAATGCCTATTATTAAGTGTTGTCCTTATCTTTTTACAGTGTAACTGACAACGCATATACATCTCCTTCCAAATTCCTAGGCACATTACATTTATTTATTTACCTCGTTATCTCCCCAGTAAGTACATCAAGCTTGGTAATGGTACAGATTTCTTTGTTTCTTTCCCTAATGAACTCCGCGCGGCCATGCACAAAGGTATACTATTTGAGGTTCCAACATGACTGGGAATTTTCAACACGCTTGTATTTATCGACTTCATCATTGTCGCTTTGTAGCATTATCCTCTAGTCGTTTCACCACATTGTAGGACGAAAAGGTATAAATCAATTGATAAACTGTACATGTAATGAGATATTGCAAGAACCGTGCTTTATATTTGACAACATGTTTGCACCTTGCCAATGAGCAGAAATAAAAATGAATACATAACTACATATAAATTAATCCTATGAAAAAGACAATACGGCTCTGCGTCTTCTCCTGTTTTAGACACAAGGGTCATCATTACGTCTTTGGCAGTAGCCATGCCGCTATTGGTGTGGCGTGGCTGCCGGCAAAATCTGGTCCGGGTTCCCTGAATGGGGAATTACCGGGCCATTCCGAGTTCCGACGGCCCGGTAATTCCTCCCTCCAGGAACCCGGGCCCGGACCTTCCCCATTCCCATTTGAGCCCCCATAGGGCTCAATGGGAAAGGGAGAGGGAGCAAACAACGAGCCGATTACGAGCGGCCCGTTGTTTGCTCCCTCTTCCCCTCGCAGGACCCGGTAAGGACGCCTGGTTTGACAATGCGTTACTTACCGGGTCCCGCGAGGGGAGCTTGTAATGAGGCCGAACGGGTTTAACGGGTCTGTCTCCTTTAGCAGAGCCCGTTAACCCGTTCCGCCTCAGTCGTAATGAGGCCCAAAGTGTGGCAAGTTTATAATAGTCTAAGCTGTAAGAAATGTGTTTTTCTGTGTGTCATGGGGTACAATTAATGTACAAATCAATGTTATTTTGTTCAGTATTTGTTTCATGAAATTGTCAGGAATGGTACAGAATATAAATAAGATAATTTCTTACAGAAAGAAATAACATTTGTAGAAAAAAAAGGTATGTTATGACCCCCGTGACTAGCCAGCATACATATATACAGGGTAATTCATACAATTTCGCAGAAAAGTGTCGCAAGCGGCTGGCGCAGAGTGTCCGCGTGCGATTGTGTGCGCCAGGCACGTGCGCTAAAACCGATTTCCGCGCACAGCGTATTCATGGATTCCATGCTCCCAAACCAGCCGTGGCGCAGAGAATCGCAGCGACCCTGCAGCAGCGCCAGTAACGCCCCCAAGAACGCCCTCGCGCAAGGAAAAGCCATCAACATCGCTAAATCATCGCAAAGGGCTGCGCTAACCCTGGACCAGTTTACAGGGCTGCCAAACAAGGAACGCAAAGCGGGCAACCTTCATATCAGGAGTACGCGGGAAGTTTTACACGCGATTAGCCAGGGTACGTGTATTACAGGGGTACGCGGGAAGTTCAACACGCGATAGTCCAGTGAACGTGTATTACAGGGGTACGCGGGAAGTCTTACATGCGATTAGCCAGGGCACGTGTAATACAGGGGTACGCGGGAATTATCACACGCGATTTGGCAGGGTACGTGAATTACAGGGGTGCGTGGGAATTATCACACGCCATTTTGCTGGGTATGTGTATTACAGGGGTGCGTGGGAATTATCACACGCGATTAGGCTGGGTGGGTCCTCACATGTGTTCCCTGTACACCCTCCATGGCCCCTGCAGGCAGCCCACAAAACAGGGGACTACCCTGCACACCTGCTCATGTCCCCTTGCACCCCCACCCCCCAGCAGTGCAGGGGCAGCCTCCACCAGGCCCCCACCCATGTCTCCCACCACCCCCACCCCCCAGCAGTGCAGGGGCAGCCTCCACCAGGCCCCCACCTATGTCACCCACCACCCCCACCCCCCAGCAACCAGGGGCACCCACCACCAGGCCCCCACCCATGTCTCCTACCACCCCCACCCCCCAGCAGTGCAGGGGCAGCCTCCACCAGGCCCCCACCCATGTCACCCACCACCCCCACCCCCCAGCAGTGCAGGGGCATCCTCCACCAGGCCCACAGTCATGTCCCCTATCACCCCCACTCCCCCGCCACCAGGGGCACCCTCCACCAGGCCCCCACTCATGTCTCCCAGCGTGCTACGTGTATTTCAGGGGTGCGCGGGAAGTTCCACTCGCGAATAGCCTGGGCGCGTGTATTTCAGGGGTGCGCAGGAAGTTCCACACGCGAATAGCCTGGGCACATGCATTTCAGGGGTGCGCGGGAAGTTTTACACGGGATTTCAGCAGGGTACGTGTATTTCAGGGGTGCGCGGGAATTCTCACACGCGATTTGGCTTGGTACGTGTATTACAGGGGTGCGTGGGAATTATCACACGCGATTAGGCTGGGTGGGTCCTCACAGGTGTTCCCTGTACACCCTCCACGGCCCCTGCAGGCAGCCCACAAAACAGGGGACTACCCTGCACACCTGCTCATGTCCCCCTGCACCCCCACCCCCCAGCCACCAGGGGCACCCTCCACCAGGCCCCCACCCATGTCTCCCACCACCCCCACCCCCCAGCCACCAGGGGCATCCTCCACCAGGCCTCCACCCATGTCTCCCACCACCCCCACCCCCCAGCCACCAGGGGCAGCCTCCACCAGGCCCCCACTCATGTCTCCCACCACCCCCACCCCCCAGCCACCAGGGGCATCCTCCAACAGGCCCCCACCCATGTCTCCCACCACCCCCACGCACTGTGGGGCACCTGCCAGCAGGCCCCAACCCATGTCACCCACCACCCCCACCCCCCAGCAGTGCAGGGGCAGCAGGCAGTCAGGCAGCAGCAGGTGGGAGCGTGCTCGGGGCTCTGGGGGGCAGTAGTTCGGCCTTCCGGGCAGGAGCGTGGTATTCCGTGTGCGTACGCGTGGCCAGCTTGGTACGGAGTGATTTGGCACGTGAAAATCCTGCACGTCAGCGTGAAAACTGAGGAAAGGCCCTCAGCGCGTAAGCGCGTCTGTGACGTGACCCGCACAGGTGTATCCCACACAGCACGTGATGACAGAGCACACGTGGAAAGACTGCACGTCAGAGTGTAATCGCGTGTGATTGGTGGAAATGGCCCTACACGCAGAAGTGGCAAAGCATGTAATTGGTGGAAATGGCCCTAGCGCGTACACGCCGCGTAAGTGACGCTGGACGTGTGGGCCTGTATAAAAGGTACGTGTAGAACACGTTTTCCTTGTACGTGCTTTTCGTGGAGAGCGAGTGGGTGAATTCTGTACTTCTTGTCGTTTCACACGCGATTTACTTCACAGCGTTTCAAGTTCGTATTCCCTGTTACCTCTGACAGCTTTTTCTCTTTTTTCTCTTTTACTGGTTTACCTGGGCCTGTTCCCTCAAACAGTGTTCCCTTCTACTGTTGTCCTGTCTCCTCAGACAGCGTACAAATCTTCTTTTGGCGGGGGTGTTGCCAACCAAACGTGCTCCTTTTACACGCTCGTTTACCAGGCAGACGGTGAGTCACGCACGTATCTAACATCTGTGCTTGCCCCGTGTGTAGCCTACCCCTTCAGAGGTCATTCTAGGCTGCGTGTGACACGCATACGTTCATTCTTGTGTTACTGGCTGCCACAGCGTAGTGCAGGTTTTTCTTTCTGCACACGTGGTCTAGGAGGGGTTGCGTGCACGTCATCTCCCTTTTTTGGGCCTCCTGTGCGTTGCGTGACCCGTCATCTTTCCCCAGGGGTTACATTCAGCCTTGCTAGAGCACTAGGGTACAATTACCATCTGGTACCCAACCCCTTTGACCCCCAATTGCCCAGGACAATAGTCTACATCCACTCCCATACGCACATTAACATCAGTGCCATGGCTGGGAGGCGAGGATTCCGTAAGGGTGGCAAAGGTGGAAGAGCCACAAGTGGTGGCCGTGGTGGATCCGGTAGGGGACGTGGTCGTAACTTGCAGGGTGAGCCTGTCCCCCCATGTGTGGAGGACCAGTCACGGGCACCCATAATCCCCTCCCCTCCCCCCCTCCCGTAGAGGCTGATGTGGCTGACACCATCCATGCTCAGCCCTTGTTGGACCAGCCCATTGTGGCACCAGACCTGGCTGACTCCATGGCTGACTTCCAGGTCAGCAGGGCTACGACACGTGCGCTGGTGCACGTTGATGCCATCATGCCACGTGGATCTGGGGCAGCAAGGTCATCTGCTGCACCAAGGAGGCAGGGCGGAGAGGCTGCAGGGGCAGCTGCGGCTCCATCCACCCCAGCCCTCACACACCCAGCCAGGACAGTGTCGGTCCTAGTCCATGCTGCTGACATTCCCCCTGACACCATCACACTAGAGCCAATGCCTGCACCAACTCCCATGCTGAGTGCAATCCCACACTCCTGATACAGAGTCCACCAGGGCTCCTGCCCCTAGTGTCCAGAGCGGCGCAGGACACTAAGGATCACCACCACCTTCCAAGCGGAAGAGGAAGAGTGCTCGTCCGGCACAGGCTGATGCCCCAGACACGGCTACACAGTCCGGCCCGTCCAGGAAGCCCAGCTTCACGGATGACGAACTGAATGCACTTGTCGAGTATGTGTCCGGACATGACAACGAGATGGTCATTGTTGCAGGATCCAAGACCAAACCTGCACAACGCCAGGCACACTGGCAGACCGTTGCGGACATCGTAAGTGCCCTTGGAATCGTGAGGCGCACAGCCAATGATTGCTATAAGCGCTGGAATGACCTAAAGCGCAGGGCAAAGAGTAAGCTGGCCTCAAGTCATGCCGCAACTCTAGTGACTGGAGGTGGGTCTCCAGTAGTAGACATGGAACTCACTCCACATGAGTCAGTTGCTGGGACCTACGTCACGGAGGAACAGATCCAAGGCGTGGGAGATCTGGCTGATTACGAGGCATTGTCCGGTGAGTGCACATGCATGTGTGTGTCATCCATGTGCATGGTGTGTGTGTGAGGGCTTCTGTTTGTGTGCCAGGTGAGAGTGTGTGCGCCTGAGTCGTATGGGTCAGCCATGTGCTTCATGCAATACTTCCTGCGCAGCTGCATTTGGCCATAGCAGTATCCCTTCTGCCAACAGTAGACATCTAGCCCAACTGCACGCCAGTTGCCCTTGAAGTGTCACCTTGCCACAGCATAGTTGCTTATTTTTCACTGTTCATTCAGTCATATTGTTTGCATTCCCCCACTTTTACTAGCCATGTCGCTTTCCACTAGTCACATGTTTGACATGGCTATGGTGAAGTGGAGTGACTTTGTTACCTGGATATCATTTGTACACACATGTCCCTGTGCAATTGGACCATTTCAGACTGGCAGCTCCAGGTGAAAAATCTGACCTGTTAGAATTAGAAAAGCAATTACATGCGGGAACTGGACTGAATGAATAGGTGCTGCCCTCCTCTCCATCTTCACTCAATAGCAATGGTACATGCCATCTGTGTGATGGCATGTGTGTTTCACCTGGCAATCACAGGCCAATGTGTGATGCCACTGCCAGGCAGCATGCAGAAAATGTGTTCATTTTCCATCTTGGTGTCATCAGTGTGTGCCATTTGCCTGCACTTCATACGCAGTGAGGGTGCATGCATGGGAGGGTTTTAGTCATGTGGGACATGTGTCAATCAAGTACTGGTTCTCTTGCTTCTCAGCCCTCATTGTGTGCCATGGTGCTAATGCCTGTTTCCATTTCTTTGTTTTCATGTCTTTGCAGGGGAAGACGCACCTGATACTGCTGGGGTTGTGGAGATGGTGCAGACCCAGGAGGGGTCCGAGGGCCGACCAACCACCAGTGAGGGATGTGGTGTGGTGGTGGGGGAGAACCCACAAGTGCTGCAGGTCGTGCTCTCAAGGGGTGTCTCTGGCTGCACCTCCCCCGAGCTGTACTCAGGTGTTGATTCGGATGAGACCTACGTGCCGTCGCAGGTGAGTGTTCCAGGGAGGGATTCTGTTCTGTCTCACCCACCTGCACCAGGGTCAGAACCCTCCATGGGGATGTCAGTGTTGGCAGCTATGCCTTTGGTGGTTACGGATGCAGGGTCACACTCCGCGACATCTGATCCTGTTCCTGGGCCAGCAGATCAGAGGGGGAATGCAGTCCTGCAGCCTCAGGCAGTGCCGGCACAGCAAGGCGCAGTTCGCCTTGCCCCAGACAGGTGTGGTGCCCGCCGACGTGGTGGCCGTACGCCACCTGGCAATACCGCATGGGAGCAATCCATTTACGGTATGGCAACCCAACAGGCTGCATCATCCGAGATGATGGCTCAGGCCATGGATACGGTGGCCACTTCCATTGTCCCCCCAGAAAGGCTGATGGAGCGACTAGAGCAGGCAACCGACTCCATCTGCCAGTCACACAGGGAGGACATGTTGGGGTCCAACAGGGACAGGCGGGCGGCACTGGCGACTCTGCAGGAGGCCATCTCCATTGAGTCCCAGGGCCACAGGGAAGCCCTGAGGCAGGAGCTCCTTCACCTCAGGACGACTCTTGTTGAGCTTGAGGCTTCAACACACCAAAGGACAGAACAGCAGCTGGAGCGTCTCACCCGTACGCTCTCAGCTAAGATGCAGGCAACGAGGGCGGAGGTCCGGGCATCCCGTGAGTTGTTGCATGGGGACCTCCGCACACTCATCCTCCAGAACCAGACCTACCACACCCGCATGCTTGCAGCCATGGAGGAGCAGACTAGGGCCTTGCGTGGGCTGCCTCCCATAGTGCAACCACCTCCGGATGCAGCTGCACAGGGTGATAATGGCGACAGCAGTGATACTCCCACAACAGGGTAGCCGTGTGGGCCATGAGCCCATGGAGGTGTTTTATTTTCCCAGGATCCACGCAGGTGGGTTCTGGTGTGCATCCTGTCCTCGGACCTCCTGGGTGGCCTCCCCAACCCCCCCGGGCCCATCAATGGCCATTTTTGATTGTTTCTTATTTTTATTGTTATTTATTTTATTCCCTATTTTTTTGGGACGATTTGTTGGCTTCCGTGGTTCCTGTGGGCATACGCTGCATTGTGGCTGGGCACATGCAGGCTTGTAATGTATTTGGTTCAGATGCTTGGGTTTGAGTCACACACACCCCTCCTGCTTCCCGTTTCCATGGGCTTGCAAAGGGTGTGCCCAAGTGACAGTGAATTACACAGTGACGTTGGACTCCCATGAGCTGTGTGGGCAGTCTGTAGTCAATACTGTGTATACATTCCTAGTGCATATTGCTGTTGTGTTGTACACTGCATGTTGCATTGATGTGTAACTCATCTTCTGTGTCTACCTCCCAATTTGCAGGTCCCTTCCTCATGTCTACACAAGGACCTCTAGTCTGGAGATGGGGTCCATGTTGGCAGCAGTGCACCTACAACTCTACATGGCGCCAACACTGCACAGTTGGTGGTGGTGGGAGTGCAGGCATTTCCAGGTGGTGAGACTACTAATATGTAAAATTTGTGATGTCATGTTAATGGTAGTACGTGCTCAAGTATGTTGTTGGTCCGGCATTGCTGTGAGCATTTCAGGTGTTGCAGGTTTCTAATAGGGACACTGTACATAGTGACACTAGTGTCATGTTGTGGGGATTACTTTGTTTACCTGCAAATAGCATGACATGGCACGGTGTGTCGTGTGGCGGTGCTGGGGTTGGGTTGGCTGACATGGCACTGTCCTCTTGTTGCATTTTGCAAGTGGGTATTCTTTTTAGCTGCTTGAATGTGTAACTCCACAAAACTGCATTGGTGGTGTCTGTGTGGGTAGGGATGCACACATTGTGACACTTCCAGGTGAACAATCTCAGGCTGATATGGTATTCACGGTTCATTCTCCAGACATTCAGGATCAGTGTCAGGTTGAGTCATCATTGATTGTCAGATGGAATGTGCCAGGGCAGTGTGCACTCCACAGGGGTGTGATTTCTATGTGAAGTAATTAGCCACTAGCTGTGTACGGGCTGCCTCCCCACGTGCCCTTTCCCCTCCCATGCGCAGCGGCTGTGCATGTGGTTGGGGATGTGGGGCCACCACCATGTCCACGGCCAGGCCCCGGCGTGTTGCAACGTTGTGCAGGACACATGCTGCCACTATGATCCTGCACACTACTGGGGGAGCGTATAACAGCTGCCCGCCAGAACGGTCAAGGGAGCGAAAGCGTGACTTTAGCACTCCGAATGTGCGCTCCACTATGCCCCGGGTTGTAATGTGGGCTGTGTTATATCTTACCTCGGGTGGCGTGGTGGGGTTCCAAATTGGCGTCATCATGTGGGGGCTGAGAGGGTAGGCACTGTCCCCTGTGGATGTGGTGATTGGTATCATTGGTGGGGTTGTGACCTTGCTCAGTATCCAACATGCATGCATGTGCAGTGGCATACATACTCACCAAGCAGCCATGTATCGCCATGCCGCCCAACATCTAGGTCCCGGCATAGGGTGGACATTCAGTAAATGAAGCTGTCGTGGGTGGACCCGGGATAGTTGGCATATACTGAGGTGATGATTCCCTTGGCA
Organism: Ambystoma mexicanum; assembly: GCF_040938575.1. Taxonomy (NCBI): domain Eukaryota; kingdom Metazoa; phylum Chordata; class Amphibia; order Caudata; family Ambystomatidae; genus Ambystoma; species Ambystoma mexicanum. The sequence continues at coordinate 1,242,039,952 of NC_090930.1, read as the reverse complement.
TTACATACTACCTGCACGTTGATGGAATGCCAGTGCTTGCGGTTCCTATAGATGTGCTCAGATGCCCTGGGGGGACGTAGAGCCACATGGGTGCAGTCGATGGCACCTAGCACTTTGGGGAATCGTGCCACACCGTAAAAATCCAGGGCGGCAGCATGCCTTTCTGCAGGTGTTCTGGGCAGGTATATGTGCCTGCGGACTGATGGGCGTGCAGTGATGATGTTCAAGACCTGGTGTAGGCAGCGTGACTGGGTGGCCTGTGACACCCCACCCACTATGGCACTTGTCCGCTGAAATGATCCAGTGGCTAAGAAGTGCAGTACATTGAGGACCTTCTCCAGGGGGCTGAGTGCTTGGGAGCACAGGGTGGGTGATGTGAGGTCATCCTCCCACTCACTCACCAGGTCCAGTATTATGTGTGGTGGAAACCTGTACCTTCCATACACCTGGTCATCAGGCATCCTGAAAAGGCTGGTTCTGGGTGTGAATATTCTGGCCCTGACTATCCTCCTCCTCCTCCTTTGGTAGCCCACTGCCACTGCTGCTAGGAACGGTATGTTCATCCTGGCCTCTAGCTTGTTATTGTTAAAGTGCGCAAATTCATGCTTTGCGCGTGTTTTAGGCGAGCGTGTGACCCGCGCACCCCTGGAATCCAGTTCCCAGTCCAATAGCGTGTGGAAATTCACACACAACGGGCTACAGGTGCGCTGACGTACTTGCGTGTGTAAGTGCCCCGCGCACCCCTGAAATACACGTACATAGGCCAATCGCGTGTACGCGCACTTTTGTCCAATTACACGCGATGACACTCTGACGTGCAGTATTTACACGTGTGCTCCGTCATCACGTGCTGGGTGGGGAACACCCGTGCGGGTCACGTCACATACGCGCTTACGCGCTGAGGGACTCTGGACCAATAGAATCGCGTATGCGTGCTTACGCGCTAAGGGCCTTTCCTCGGATTTCACGCTGACGTGCCGAATTTTCACGTGCCAAATCACTCCGTATCAAGCTGGCCACGCGAAAACACACGGAAGACCACGCTCCTGCCCAGAAGGCCGAGTTACTGCCCCCCGTGCCCCGAGCAGCCTCCCATGTGCCATCTGCTGCTGCCTGCCTGCCTGCCTGCTGCCACCGTGCCCTGCCATTTGGTGCCTGCACATCAGCCATCTGCAGGGGTCCAGTTGCTGTGTCCACCCCTGCTGGAACTGAAGACTCCCGACTGGGATTACATCGCTCCACAGCCCAGCCCCAGGACCCAGTTGCCCACCCACACCTGCCTCTGGGGTTGCCATGTCGGGCACTTCCACATCTGGCACCAGTGGCAACCCCAGGCCAGAGGGGCAGAGGGGCACCAGCTTCACTGCCACCGAAGTTGGTGTCCTGGTGGAGCATGTCCTGGGGCAGTATGATGCCCTCTTTGGATCGTCCCGCGCCAGCAAGGATGGACGGGAGAGGATCTGGGCCGACTGTGTGGTTGCCATCAACGCGGAGGGGGTGGCAACCCGCAACGTCCAGAAGATCAAGAAGCGCTGGGAGGACTTGAGGTCCAGGACCCTTGTGAAGGCCCGGTGCCTCGTGGAGGGGGGCCGGGGCCGCATGAGTTCCATCCAGATGAGGGTCCTGGAACGCGTACGGCCAGCGCTCCATGCCCAGATCCTTGAGAGGGAGGCCCGTCTGGAGTTGAGCGGTAAGTGTCCAAGCATTACTGTGTGACACAGGGCATGTTGCTGTGTGCTGGGTCTATGATACTTGCCTGTATGTGTGCCATAGGCCATGTATGCATGTATGTGTGCATGGACATCATGGTAATGCATGTGCAACATGAGATGTGTGACCCACATGGTTGTTGCATGTGTTCAAATGCCGCATGGGGACCCCTATGCAGATTTTGAACATGAGAGCATGCCAGTCTCTGTACCGGGACATGGGTGGGGGTGAGGGATGGGTGCCGATGCCAGGTACATATGTGGTAGCCATGTCTGTGTGGCTGACCTGCGTGTCTGTGACTTGTGCATGCCATGGATGCATGACACATGTGTGTGACAATGCACAGATTCAGTGAAGCAGCCAAATTGCCCTTGTATCCGCTGTGTTTGTTGTGTTTAGAGCCAGATGGATGTGACTGAGGTGAAGTGTGTGCATGTGAAATGCATGAGCCATGATGCATGTGAGTTCCATATCATTGAATGTTTCAAGAGTCCATTGGACATGCATGGAAATGTCCATGGCATGCAGCATGCCTGTTACTGTGTGTGTTTTGCCTGGACTGACCCATGTGTTGTGGAGGGACATGATGGAAGTGTACTTTGACAGTGGTGGTCATCTGCTATTGCTTCCTGTCTAGGGGACCATTGTACAGTACCCTGATGCTTGTGTTCTTTGTCTCCCTCTACGCAGCGGCTAGTGAAGAAGAGGGCGGAGACGGCGCTGTGGAGCAAGGCGGCGGGGATGCCCCCACGGCTGCAGCGGAAGGGGTGGGTGAGCCCCCACAGGGGCCTGCTACGGTGGGAGACGGTGAGGAGCCATCCAGGTTGGTGGTTTGCACAGAGGAGGAGGAGGCCGCCACTGGGGCACACATGGGGCCTGGTGGGGGCATCCCTGCTGGTGCAAGTGGTGCAGTCCAGGGCCAGGGGCAGGAGGCAGCACAGGTCACCGTGGAGGGGCCTGTGCATGTCGCTGTCCCTGACCCTGTGAGTGCACCACCATGCACCAGCAGGGATGCCCCGTCCCAGGCCCGTCCGCAGGTAGAGGGGATGTCCATGTCACCTGACTCCCCTCCACCTGCGGACGTGGGAACCCCTGGCCGTGCGGAGAAGGTCCTGATTGGGGTCGCGATGCGCACGGCTGTGATTCGTGATGCCGTGCGTGCTTCCCGGGAGGAGCACGCACGTCATCACGAAGTGCACCGTGCCGACGTGGCCCAATTGGGATCGGCCATGTTCGGGGGTTTCCTGCATGTGTTGGCCAATGTGGCGGCCTCTCCTCCTCTGTGCAGGCTATACACCAGTCGTTCTCCTTGCCGTCTTCCAGCCCAGATGCCACCAGGGCCCCCTGTGGACCTGCCCCGATCAATGCAGCCAGCTCGGTGGGGATCCCATCCCTGCCACAGTTGGGAGTCGGAGGTCCAGCAGGGGTGGACAACACAGCAACTGGACCCCAGCAGATGGAAGATGTGACAGCATCATCAGGCAGGGCACGTGCACAACGGCGTCGGTGGTTTCCATCAGCCTGGATGCCGTCGTGCTGGCAGAGGCAGTGGCGTCGGAGGCAGCAGCGGGCTCGACGTGGGAGGCATCATGGCTCGGGGCCATCAAGATCAGAGGGGCAGGCATCGGCCGGAGGGCAGGGCAACCCTGGGATGGTGGTGTCTTCCGTGTGGGAGCAGTTGGTCCAGCGGATAGGTGCGGAGCGGCAGAGGGCGGAAGAGGAGCGGTTCACCATGGTCAGGGCGGAGTTCTCCATGCGTCGGGCGTTGAGGCGGGCTGAGTGCCTCGAGGAAGCTCGCAGGGAGTTTGAGCTGGACATGGGGTTATCCCTGCGAGACCTCGGGGCCAGGACAGAGTCCCGCCTCCAGGACATCGACATGGAGTTCGATGATGCCCTGGCCAGCAACATCACCGAGTGAGCCGCAGGACTTGCCCGCTGCCTTTGTATATAGTTATTTAGTTAGTTAGTGTTAGGTTTCCTTTATTCATTTTTATTTATTTGGACCGCTCGGACAATGGCCACTTTTTTGTATATATTTTTTCATTAGGTAGTAGTAGGTTTCATTTATGGTGTTGGGCTCATGGACCCTTGAATTTTCGTGTATATAGTTTGCTTTTTGAATGGACATTTCTTTTTATTAATTATAGTGTTCACCATGAGGAAATGGTTTTTCATTATTTTCCTTCCACATGATTTTGCTTTGCACTACATTTGTTTTTGGATTCCTAATTTTTTATATTTTTTTACATTTGTTCTCGGACATGGACCTTTTATTTTGTTATCCCCATTGTTGTGTGTTTGATTTGTTTACTTATTTCACATCTTTAATACATTTTTTTTTACTTTCACTTGTGGTATTTTCTCATTGGTTTCATACATGTCATGATATGGGTTTTGACATTCACTTGCACCCATTGTGTATGTGTGTGTGACGGACATGTGTTCATTTACATACTTGCCATTGGGGTTGTATCATGTAATTGCATTCACTATGTGGGTGGATGCAATCCTTGCCTGGGTGTTTGTGCTGGGTATGCTGCCCATTACTGCCATGATTGAGTATCGTCAGGACCTGGGGGCAGGGGGACATGTGTGGGTGCCTGGTGGAGGGTGCCCCTGGATGGTGGGGGGTGGGGGTGGTGGGAGACATGAGTGGGGGCCTGGTGGAGGCTGCCCCTGGTGACTGGGGGGGTGGGGGTGGTGGGAGACATGAGTGGGGGCCTGGTGGAGGGTGCCCCTGGTGGCGGGGGGTGGGGGTGGTGGGAGACATGAGTGGGGGCCTGGCCTGGATGCTGGGGGGTGGGGGTGGTGGGAGACATGAGTGGGGGCCTGGTGGAGGCTGCCCCTGGTGGCAGGGGGGTGGGGGTGGTGGGAGACATGGGTGGGGGCCTAGTGGAGGGTGCCCCTGGTGGCGGGGGGTGGGGGTGGTGGGAGACATGAGTGGGGCCTGGTGGAGGCTGCCCCTGGTGACTGGGGGGGTGGGGGTGGTGGGAGACATGAGTGGGGGCCTGGTGGAGGGTGCCCCTGGTGACTGGGGGGGTGGGGGTGGTGGGAGACATGAGTGGGGGCCTGGTGGAGGGTGCCCCTGGTGGCGGGGGGTGGGGGTGGTGGGAGACATGAGTGGGGGCCTGGCCTGGATGCTGGGGGGTGGGGGTGGTGGGAGACATGAGTGGGGGCCTGGTGGAGGCTGCCCCTGGTGGCAGGGGGGTGGGGGTGGTGGGAGACATGGGTGGGGGCCTAGTGGAGGGTGCCCCTGGTGGCGGGGGGTGGGGGTGGTGGGAGACATGAGTGGGGGCCTGGTGGAGGCTGCCCCTGGTGACTGGGGGGGTGGGGGTGGTGGGAGACATGAGTGGGGGCCTGGTGGAGGGTGCCGCTGGTGACTGGGGGGGTGGGGGTGGTGGGAGACATGAGTGGGGGCCTGGTGGAGGGTGCCCCTGCACTGCTGGGGGGTGGGGGTGATAGGGGACATGGGTGGGGGCCTGGTGGAGGGTGCCCCTGGATGCTGGGGGGTGGGGGTGGTGGGAGACATGAGTGGGGGCCTGGTGAAGGGTGCCCCTGGTGACTGGGGGGGTGGGGGTGGTGGGAGACATGAGTGGGGGCCTGGTGGAGGGTGCCCCTGCACTGCTGGGGGGTGGGGGTGATAGGGGACATGGGTGGGGGCCTGGTGGAGGGTGCCCCTGGATGCTGGGGGGTGGGGGTGGTGGGAGACATGGGTGGGGGCCTGGTGGAGGGTGCCCCTGGATGGTGGGGGGTGGGGGTGGTGGTAGACATGAGTGGGGGCCTGGTGGAGGGTGCCCCTGGTGGCGGGGGGGTGGGGGTGGTGGGAGACATGGGTGGGGGCCTGGTGGAGGGTGCCCCTGCACTGCTGGGGGTTGGGGGTGGTGGGAGACATGAGTGGGGGCCTGGTGGAGGCTGCCCCTGGTGACTGGGGGGGTGGGGGTGGTGGGAGACATGAGTGGGGGCCTGGTGGAGGGTGCCCCTGGTGACTGGGGGGTGGGGGTGGTGGGAGACATGAGTGGGGGCCTGGTGGAGGGTGCCCCTGGTGGCGGGGGAGTGGGGGTGGTGGGAGACATGAGTGGGGGCCTGGTGGAGGCTGCCCCTGGTGACTGGGGGGGTGGGGGTGGTGGGAGACATAAGTGGGGGCCTGGTGGAGGGTGCCCCTGGTGACTGGGGGGGTGGGGGTGGTGGGAGACATGAGTGGGGGCCTGGTGGAGGGTGCCCCTGCACTGCTGGGGGGTGGGGGTGATAGGGGACATGGGTGGGGGCCTGGTGGAGGGTGCCCCTGCACTGCTGGGGGGTGGGGGTGGTGGGAGACATGGGTGGGGGCCTGGTGGAGGGTGCCCCTGCACTGCTGGGGGGTGGGGGTGGTGGGAGACATGAGTGGGGGCCTGGTGGTGGGTGCCCCTGGTGGCAGGGGGGTGGGGGTGGTGGGAGACATGGTGGGGGCCTGGTGGAGGGTGCCCCTGCACTGCTGGGGGTTGGGGGTGGTGGGAGACATGAGTGGGGGCCTGGTGGAGGCTGCCCCTGGTGACTGGGGGGGTGGGGGTGGTGGGAGACATAAGTGGGGGCCTGGTGGAGGGTGCCCCTGGTGACTGGGGGGGTGGGGGTGGTGGGAGACATGAGTGGGGGCCTGGTGGAGGGTGCCCCTGGTGGCGGGGGGGTGGGGGTGGTGGGAGACATGGGTGGGGGCCTGGTGGAGGGTGCCCCTGCACTGCTGGGGGGTGGGGGTGGTGGGAGACATGAGTGGGGGCCTGGTGGAGGGTGCCCCTGGTGGCAGGGGGGTGGGGGTGGTGGGAGACATGGTGGGGGCCTGGTGGAGGCTGCCCCTGGTGACTGGGGGGGTGGGGGTGGTGGGAGACATGAGTGGGGGCCTGGTGGAGGGTGCCCCTGGTGGCGGGGGGGTGGGGGTGGTGGGAGACATGGGTGGGGGCCTGGTGGAGGGTGCCCCTGCACTGCTGGGGGTGGGGGTGGTGGGAGACATGAGTGGGGGCCTGGTGGAGGGTACCCCTGGTGGCAGGGGGGGTGGGGGTGGTGGGAGACATGGTGGGGGCCTGGTGGAGGCTGCCCCTGGTGACTGGGGGGGTGGGGGTGGTGGGAGACATGAGTGGGGGCCTGGTGGAGGGTGCCCCTGGTGGCGGGGGGTGGGGGTGGTGGGAGACATGGGTGGGGGCCTGGTGGAGGGTGCCCCTGCACTGTTGGGGGGTGGGGGTGGTGGGAGACATGAGTGGGGGCCTGGTGGAGGGTGCCCCTGGTGGCAGGGGGGTGGGGGTGGTGGGAGACATGGTGGGGGCCTGGTGGAGGCTGCCCCTGGTGACTGGGGGGGTAGGTGTGGTGGGAGACATGAGCAGGTGTGCAGGGTAGTCCCCTGTTTTGTGGGCTGCCTGCAGGGGCCGTGGAGGGTGTACAGGGAACACCTGTGAGGACCCACCCAGCCTAATCGCGTGTGTGACTTCCCACGCACCCCTGTAATACACGTACCAAGCCAAATCGCGTGTGATAATTCCCGCGCACCCCTGAAATACACGCGCCCAGGCTATTCGCGTGTGGAAATTCCCGCGCACCCCTGAAATACACGTACCCTGCTGTAATCGCGTGTGGGACTTCCCGCGCACCCCTGAAATACACGCGCCCAGGCTATTCGCGTGTGGAAATTCCCACGCACCCCTGAAATACACGTACCCTGCTGTAATCGCATGTGGAACTTCCCGCGCACCCCTGAAATACACGCGCCCAGGCAATTTGCGTGTGGAACTTCCCGCGCACCCCTGAAATACACGCGCCCAGGCTATTCGCGTGTGGAACTTCCCGCGCACCCCTGAAATACACGTACCCTGCTGTTATCGCGTGTGGGACTTCCCGCGCACCCCTGAAATACACGTACCCTGATGGAATGGCGTGTGGAACTTCCCGCGCACCCCTGGAATACACCTACCCTGATGGAATCGCGTGTGGACCTTCCCGCGCACCCCTGAAATCCACTTACCCGGCCAAATCGCGTGTGAGACTTCCCGCGCACCCCGGTATACACGCACACGTATTTGTTGTCAGCGTGTCCGTGTTTGTGGGTACCCCTTTGCACGTCATTTGTCCTGGAGGGCCACAGTATAGGACATTCATCATGGCAGTATATGGGTGCTATTTGTTTGCGCACCTTTTGGCGCACATTTCTTACAGCCGCAGAGACGCTACCGCCTGCTTTCTTGTGGCGGTCGTGTTTGTGCCTGTGCGCTGGTTTGAGCGTGCGCTTTTTTGCCCTATTCTATTCCATGAATACGTGTTGTAGGCGAGCGTGTGGGCGTTCCGCGCACTTGTGCCCTGTACTTCCCCCGTGACGCCCACGTTTTTGCAAGTTGTTCCCCATTCCGAGTGTTACGCCCGTGTTCCGCCTACTTTTGTTGCGTGCGCCGCGCTATGTGCGAATTTCGCTGTGGCCTGTGCGATTTTCGCTGTGACCTGGCGCACGCTGTTAGATGGCCTGTGCGCCAACGTGCGCGGCGCACTTTTTATCGCACATCCGCTGGTTTTCTTGCGCACGGACTTCCATGAATCGACGTGCGCTGCTTTTCGTGCAATTTTCGCACTTGCACTGCGATTTTCGCTATTCCACTGCGATTCGCACGTTTTTGCCCACTTGCGCTGCGCTAATTATTCCATGAATCGGCCTGTTAGTCTGTTGTTATTTAACAGTATTTATGTTCCCATTTCCATTACATTGCTCTCTGTTTCCTGTCATGTTCGTATCTCCTTTTGACCTACAACATTTCTCAAGTACCTTTCACTTTTTTTCTTCCTTTACATTATGTGAAGAATTGGACAATGTTTCTCCACAGACAGGGCCAGATTCATGGAATAATCTGAGCTGAAAATATGGTACTTGCACCTGAAATTGTGTGCAAGTCCGCGTTCATTGATTCATGGAAAACAATGCGCAGAGCTTACCCGGGACTTACTAGGAATCCGTGTGGGTCCACCACGTCACTGCGACCCGACAAACGGCTTGCACAAGACTCCAAGACAAGGGCCGGCCGAGCCTGTGCAGCCACCTAAAAAGGCAGTGGATCACAAGGAATGAGGAAGAACAAGCGAAGATGAGGGTGTTACGAGGGACGTACCGCTGTCAATTAATCGCACTGCCCATACCCTCGCAAAACAAACATAGTCATGGACTTGAACAGGGAATGCTGGCATGCAAAAAAGCACACGCAAATCAATAAACACCTACGCCACGCGATAGCAAGTGTAAATGTCAACGCACACACTAACAAATGCAAAGTGCGCCCAACAAATGGATGGATACAGCAACAATGAAGGCACCATTTGTTGCAGCAATCATCCAGGGGGTTACCAGTCATTTGGTCGACAACCAAAGTCGACACCAAATGGTGGAAATCCAAATGGTCGAATTTTTTTTTTTTTAACTTTTTTTTTGGGGGGGGATTTCCCCCCAACCCCCCTTTTTATATATTATTTTTTTTAACCAAACAAAACGAAACAAAATATATAAATAAATAAATAAACAAATTCGACCATTTTTTTTCCGACCATTTGGTTTCGACCAAATGGTCATTCGATCTTTTTTTTCGACCAAATGAGAGGACACCATCCAGGGAAACCGCAGGAGGAGGAGGATGGCCAAGGACCTGCCTTTTTGGGATGATGACCAGGTCTATGGCAGGTATGGTCCCCACCATATCACCCTAGAGCTGGTCACAGGGTGAGAAGATGTCTTCACATCAACCACCATGTGCTCCCAAGAACTGAGCCCCTTGCAAAAGGTGCTCAATGCTCTGTATTTTTTGGCCACTGGCTCATTCCAGCGGACCACCGCCATAGTAGGTTTCATCTCCCAGGCCACACAGTCTCGCTGCTTACAGCAGGTTTTGGCAATCATAACTGCACATCCTTCTGTCCGCCAGCATATCTATATGCCCAGAACACAGACAGAAAGGCCATCAGTGGTCCAGAATTTGTATGGGGTGGAGCACTTCCCAAAAGTGCTAGGTGCCATTGATTGCACCCATGTTGCTCTACATCCACCCAGAGCAACAGAGCGCATCTACTGCAACTGGAAACATTGGCACTCCATCAATGTTCAGTTTCATCTTCAGGATGACCCCGCTACACCGGGCACCGGAAGCTGGGAATCATGACAACACATGGCCCATTGGTGAGCATAAATGGCCATGCACATGCATGCATGTTGCACACAGACCAATAGACACTGCCAACAATTGACAATGACAACCATTCTCACCTCTAAAGGGGTCAGTTCTACGCTCTCAGCACATACATGATGACGCCCATATGCAACCCCAACACACCTGCTGAGGTAATGTACAACACACGACAAAGAACAAGTAAAGTAATCTAGGCTTGTATCGCTGCCCTGCTGTCCTGTTATTATTTGTTCATCTTTATCTATATGTAAAGTGCCCTGATGCTCACGGGCTGCGGCGCTATATAAATAAATAAAATAATATAAAACCACTGCCCATATTGCAACTCGGCATAGTTGTGCGCACATTCGGAGAACTCAAGTCACATTTCGGCTCCCTTGACCACTTTGGTGGTGTGTTCCTATATGCACCAACAGTAGTCTGCAGGATCATTTCATCACAATGGGTCAATCCACTGTGCCCACACAACCACCCTGAGAAAGAGCCCTTGGAAGTGCATGTTTGTGTGCATCCCTTAGAACTAAAAAGACATTTCATTTTGTGTATCCCAAAGAAACACATTGAAGAGGGAGGACACAAACTACCAGCATGCCAACCATTAAATGAAATCACCCCTTTGGCACCAAAAACATCTGACTAACTAACATACCTGTCAAATGTGTAAGCAGCGATACATCTTGAAACATGTCTGAGCTGCAAGCCATGTATGGCCTCAGAATGTTACAGGGACACACAATACAAAAAGTACAATGTGCATGATGCTCACAAACATGTCCCTATTGTGGTGTGTAGAAAAGCAATGCAGTATCAATCTACATCTGACACAATCTGGCAACAAGACCACAATAAACCCCATCCCAAAACCAAAAATTAACAAGAGTTAATTGACAAATGAGACAAAGAAGGCGACACAACAGAATGGCCACATCCAAACATGCATCAACTAATCTAGTCATTCTATAACGATCAAGATAAATGAAAATCTTACCTGTCCGCTTGGCATGCAGTTGACAGTCAAATGTCTTCCCATGAAATAGCCATTATTCCCTTACAGAAGGATCTGCAGACAATGAACAAAATGAACAAAGTGCAGATAACACATCCATTCACCCACAGACTTGAGACCCAGGGCCCCCCCTAAGTGACATACAACACATGCAAACAACAACTCACAAGACAACCATCAACATGTATCCCAGCACACATGTAGCAACACCTGCACACTGCATGCAAATCAAACACACAAAACACACACACTGACAAACAACAAACCCCACACTGTCTGTCCCCCTGAATGACATGCAGCATATGTGCAAGCCACATATCCCCATTCACAAGACAATGGCACATACACAACACACGCATCAGTCAACATGCTGCATGAAAATAAGAAGACATCACATATGCAGATACTTGAGCCCACAAAAAGCAGACTCCTGTGGAAGACTATCAATGACATGACAAGGCATGCCATAACCTGCGTAGTATTGGGACAGAGCACTGAACACAGTCATGGGAGCCCATGATGTAAAACACAAGAATGAAAGTACACAAATACTCAACTCTTGCACTCCAGGCAGTATCATGCTTGACGCAGCAATTCATAGAGGCCGATGTCAAACTGGAAGGTTGGACACTGAGGCAACTGCCATGGCAGACATAAGCAGACAAGCCAAAGCTATGTGATACTGCAAGCAAGGATAAATGCTTGCTAAATGTAGGATGGAAAGAAAAAGTGCAAGGTCAATGCAGACTTCATTTTGACGGCATACAATTGGTCCAAGTATGCATTCAATTGAATGCAGTAGTACCATGTACCCAGCTGCGTTCAACTTGAAGCTGCAAACACCATGGTGCAGCATTCATTGGGCATGCATGTGAAAACAACAACACCGCACACCACAATGTGCTGGTTCACAACATAGCATCCTAAAAATGTGCATCAATGTTTCCATGGTTGTGGCTCATAACTGGTGCTGCACACCATACTCGGGGAACTGTTAGCAAGAGAGGCCAAATGTGCCATATAACCATTACCCCACAAACATTGCAAGGGATGTGAAATGTCACTCAGTACACATGGTAAAAGTGCGCTAAGACACACACAAGCACAACCATCAACACCTGTTAGAGGCGATAAACAGCCGGCCTTTCCACCCACTCCCAACCACCCAAAAAAGGCCCACACTGTTGGAACTCCCACAATTATGAATATGAAACCAGTTGCCCCACTAATCCATAGAAACAACACCATGCCCAGACCTAACCTATCACCACAACCACACCCTGTGAAACATGAACCCATGAAGTAGTACTGGTACCCCACAAGACAAGTCAATCCAAAGTGATCACACATAGTGCAAGGCTCCCAGCAAAACACCACATACGCATCTGCAAATGCCCTTCACTTATCTGCACAGGGTTCCCACCTGCCTTGCATAAGATACAACACATCGGTAGATGCATTCCCTGAATACAATTACATGCATAATAGAAGCAGAAAGAACATGCACTCCGTGACAACACATGAATGGATCCAGAAAATATACCATAGGGTGCAAGAGGGTGACAGGACATAGATTGTGGTCTGCTCATGAGTGAAGCGTAGCACAACAGAGAAAAGGGAGAGAGAGTGACAGTGAGAGGGAAGGCCAAGTTAAACACACATCAAGGAGTACACTGCCTGGATTGTATTTGGCCAATGAAATGCCCTACACCACAGTAGGCATGGGCATTCATGAGTTGACCGGGAAGGTAACATAGTGACATGAGTACTACTATTAAAAAAGCATCCTGGCATGATAGCATGCAAAGCACATATAAGTAAAGGCACACATGCATCAAACATGTGGAACAATGACATATGCTCAACATGCAAGACAGTGCTCATGCTTTCCCACTGACTGTGCTGGCATGGCGTGAATCCTGCATCATCTTCACCAGGGTGTCTGCCCCGGGACAGAAGTTACCGCTACATCATGAATTACTGAACCAACATGAGAGAAGTCATTGCAAAAGGCATAGTGAATTTACATTCACATAGAACACATGTGCAGGGATACATTGAACCCATAAATACCTGCAAATGCCATCCTGCGCACCACCATGCAAACATGCTAGTTAACCTCACTATGCATGCCTGCATGTCCACCACTGCAAACATCATGGCCTTGAGAGGGCAACTGCGCAACTCAAGGTAAAAAAAATAAAATTTAAAAAAAAACCTGGAAAGGGCAACTCAAAAAGTAACATGTCAACAACCGGGCCTGGGATCTATAAAAGTATAGATATTTTTTTTTTTTTAAAATGTCCATCATGGACCGGGGAGTCCACCCAGGAGGAGGGAGGGGCAGGGTGCTTGTCGATGTCGAAATGGGTGGACATTAAAAAAAAAAAGAACAAAATATTCCTCTCCATGGGCTCAAGGACCGCACGGTTATGATGGACTGGGAGGCACGTCTGTGCTGGCACCCCATCCTGCATTAAATCTGAAGGTGGAAGTGGTGCTGGAGGCTCACCACGCAGTGCCCTGGCCTGGTCCTCAGTGGCAGCCACTATGCATGACACTGATGAATGCACCAGTAGTCTGAGGGCTTGGAGATCACTATGCACAACCTCACGGGTTGCAAGGAGTTCCTCCGCGATTGTCTGTCTCAATGATAACATCTCATGGAGGAACAGTCCTCTGCTGGCTGCCTCTTCCTCACAGATTGCAGCTCTCTAGGTCATCAACTCACACCTCAGGGCTTCCCTGTGTCCCTGACCCTCTGCAAGCAGGGATGCTTACAGTCACTGCAGATCTGCTCATCAGCCCCTGATGTTTGCCTCCATGCGCAGCCTGTGGGAGTGGCATGTGGACTGCATGACCAGCAGGTGTTGCTCCACCTGAGTTGTTTGGGGGATCATGGAAGTGGCCACCCTATCCATGCCCTCAGCCAAACTCTTATAAGCAGCACCCTGTCGGTGTGTGGAATGCAACATCTGCTGCTCCCATTCTATCTGCCCAGGCATGCACAGATCCCCCACGTGTGCAGGGCCCATGCTTGCCTGATCCAAGGGAGCATGGCCCTTGCAGTGATGCTGTGTCCCTGGCTGGCATCCATAACCACCACAGATGAACCTGGCACCACTGACTGGCCTTGTCAAGGCACCTGACTCCATGCAGGCTCACAGGCCCCAACTGCTCCAACCATTGGTGCATCACCTCAGCCAGTATTGAGGACTGCACACCCAGGTCAGCATCAGAGCCAGTTGAGTCGAAAGAGTCTGAAGAGTAGCAAAAGTGGGTTTTTATGCCCACGCCACATCCTTCATTGGTGGTCTGAAGGCCCACATACTCTTCATCCTTTTCCTCCTCTGCATCCGGTGCCTCCTCACCTGCACATGGACAGAAAAAGACATGTGGAGTCATGTGCAACGTGTCTATAGTAAACATGTGTATCACATTGCTGCTTTGCAACTAAATATAGGGCATGTCACCATAGGAATTAAAGCATCCACACACTATAGACAACATGCTATCTGAGCATGGTATATGAAGATTGGCAACAACAGTTCCTGCTCAGGGCCATGCTGCCAGTGGACACATTACCAACCAACAGGGTCATTAAGATGCACATTATGGCCGATGGCACTGCAAACTGTTGACTAATACCAGTGAAATGGGCACGGACATGTGGCTCTGTGATATGATATGATATGGCATTTGTAACGCGCCTATACACAAGTGTTTCAAGGCGCGACGAGGCAGGGAGGGGGGAACAAGGGGAAGACAGACAACTGTCCTACTAGGCCAGGTGTCATTCAGACCGCGCAAGTGCAGGGGGAGGGGGAAGGGAAAAGTGCAAGGGGAAGGGGAGGGGGGATGTGCAGTACAAGTAAGTAGAATAAAGTAAATAATTAGGGCCAGCTGGTGGCAAGTGCAAGGTAACTGCAGACAAGTGCTGGGAAAGGGGGGGGCTGTAGGGATACAGAAACAGTCCCTCAGTGCAGGGGTTGCCAGGGAGGCAGTGCAAGAGGAGAGTGGCTGGGCCCAGGACCGAGGTCGGTGAGAGTGGCCCAGTTGCAGATTAGGTGCAGATTCAGTCGATAATTTAGCAGGGGAGAGGGAGAGAGAAATCTGAAGCAAAGAGGAAGGTTTTGAGGTGCTTCCTGAACCAGAGATGGTTCTCCTCAAGTTTCAGGGAGGCAGGAAGGCTGTTCCAGAGGGAGGCCCCTGCCACGGCGAGAGATCTACCCCCAGCTCGTTGCTTTGAGAAGCGGCTGACCCTGAGGGAGTTGGAGATGGATGAGCAAAGGGCTCGGGAGGGAAGATATTTAGGAAGAGAGAGTTGAAGGTATTTAGGCCCCAGGCCCCAGAAGGCCTTGTGGACAATGCAGAGGGTTTTGAACTTAATTCTCGCAGGCACTGGGAGCCAGTGTAGAGATTTCAGTCCTAGAGAGATACGGTCCCTGGGCTTGAGGCCAGGGACAAGTCTCGCAGTTCTGTTGTGGATGAGTTGCAGGGGGCGGAGAGTGGAGGCAGGCAGATTAAGATAGAGGCTGTTACAGTAGTCCAGCTTCGAGAGAACCAGGGCTCGGGAGACAGTGAGCTTCTGGGGGAAGGAGAGGAAGTGAAGAATACCTCTGAGGAGGTGCAGCTGGTAGTATGACTTCTTAGAGACGTCAGATATATGAGGAGAGAAGGAGAGTGTGGAGTCGAAGATGACCCCGAGGTTTGTTGCCTTGCAGGTAGGAGCAGTAGGAGGGCCAAGCGAGGCTGGCCAGAGAGCTACAGGGAAGGAGGGAGTGGGTGTGCCGATGAGTAGAATCTCAGTCTTACTAGCATTAAGGCAGAGGTCATTGGCGGCACACCATTCCTGGATGGCAGACAGACAGTCAGAGATGAGCGAAGGAGAGGAGGAGGCTGAGGGTAGCCTGAAAATGAGTTGGGTGTCGTCCGCATAGCACTGAAAGTAGGGGCAGAGAGTCGGCGATGCGGTGGGCAAGGAGTGCCAGATACTGGTTGAAAAGCCAGGGAGAGAGATTAGATCCCTGGGGAACACCACAGGTGGAGAAAAAGATGTCAGAGAAGAAGGACCCAAGTTGGACCTGGGAGGGTCGATTGGAAAGGAAAGAGGTCAGCCACGCCAGAGCCTGACCAGTGATACCCAGGTTATCACGGAGACGGTTGAGCAGGATGGCATGGTTGACAGTGTCAGAGGCAGAAGAGAGATCGAGCAGAATGAGAACACACGGAGGGTTGGAGTCGAGGTTCAAGAGCAGGTCCTCATGGATGTTCAGAAGAGCAGTTTCCGTGCTTCTGGCCGCTCTGAAGCCAGATTGATGGTCATGGAGACTACCAACAGTTTCAGCAGGGAGGTTAAGCTGGGAGATGACCAGTTTCTCCAGGAGCTTGCCCAGGAAGGGAGTGATGGAGATTGGGCGATAGTTAGCCGGGCAGGAGGGGTCGGAAGAGGGTTTCTTGAGAAGAGGGTGCACAAGGGAGTGCTTGAGGGGGGATGGGAAGACTCCAAAGGCGAAGGAGTGGTGGCAGAAGTCAGCCAGGGCAGGAGCCAGGGAGTCGATGTGGGTCTTGATAGTTTTGGATGAACAGGGGTGAACCTGTTTAGACGAGACTTTCATAGATCGGACCTGTCTGGAAACCTCGTCAGCAGCAAAAAGTAGAAAGGCAGAGAATAAGGGAGGAGGGGTGGCTGCAGAAGGGCCAGAGGAAGAGCCGGGAAGAGAGGGAGGGAGGTGATAGGAGGAGAGTGAGGACAGGATGTGATGTGCAATTACATCACATGGAAACAGGGAGACATACATATCCACATCCAACTCTGCATCGATCACATGCCACACCAGTGTTGTCTTGCTACAGGGACTGTACAAAATGGGAGCATGCCGTAAGTCTGGGGAAAAGGAAACCGTCCCAGTTGATGTATGGCTGTAAGAGTACTACCTAGGCAATGTCCATGAAGTGGAGAGAGTAAGTCAATGAAGTTGAAGATAGGAACAAGGGACAGTGACCCAAAAGAGGGAGATGGACATGGACCCATTGAGTATGGGTTGAGTGAGGAAGGGAAACAGTGAGCAGGCCTCAGAACAATTTACCTCAGGAGTCATTGCCATTGGGGCAGCGGGGATGTGCACAGTCTAGATATATGCACACTCACTCAGGGCATACCATAAGGCGTGTTGTTTTTCATTGTGGATGTTTTACATAGCATGGAAGCACATATGTACATGGGTGAAAAGATATTCTATACCCTGCAGGGGATGAAGCGTAACTCATATTTCGTACACATGCACATGTCTAGCAGAGCAGAGTCACTGACATCAAGGATGCAGAATCTCTGCACATTTTGGTGTCATGTTGCAGATGTTGGGGGTATGCTAGTGGGGGATGAGTACTGTGACAGGGACATGTTCAACTGATGTACAACACATGGTTTGCATCCACTCTTGTGTACACTGGACAGGATTCAGTACACCACATGACATGGTACACCCGGGGCAGTCATTCCAATGCAGCCAGATGTGAACCACAATTATACATCTTGGTGATGCTTCACTTCACATACTCTGGATGCACTCACCAGACGTGGCCTCGTAATTTTCCAGGCCTCCCACATCTTGTACCTATTGCAGTAGAATGAATTTGCTCATAGACTCTTCTTGCTTGGTCAGCTGCTCCTCCTCTGGTGACCCCCCTCCAGTTGACAGAGCAGAGGTGGGGTTGGCATCCAGCTTGGACTTGGTGCGACAGATGAGATCCTTCCAGCACTTCACTACCTGTGACCTGTGCAGCAGTACGCTTCTCAAACCCTAAGGCATTGATCTCATCTGTAACATGCTGCCAATGCACTATACGCTGAGCTAGTGGTGTATGTGTGCTGCCCTGATGCTGGCACATGTCACAGTGGTGAATGACTATGTAGTCCATGAGGATCTTGAGTTCTTCATCATGGAAGTTCTTCTTCCTCAATTTCCAGTGTCCTGTGCCTTTTAATGGGGTTGAGCCTGTTCCTGCTGTGCCAGCTTTGCCTTCTTTTGATGCCTCCCCTGTGTGGCTGGGACCACTCTGGGGTCTAGGTGCTGGACCACAAGCTAGCTAGGGCATGGCATTTCCAAGTTAGGCTAGGACAGCTGCTTCCACAGCACATCCCTTGCCCATTCGGGCTGGGACAGCTGCTTCCGCAGCACGCCCCAGAACCCTTGGGGCAGGGTCAGCTGCTTCCGCTGCATGTCCCTGATCCCGGCCATATCTGCCCCCTTTCCCTTTTGGGGCCTTTCCATTCATGTTCCTGGTGTAATGGAAATATGGAAGGCACACAAAGTAATTGTCCTGGACAAATTCAGTGAAATCGGGCAGTATACATGATGGAAGATGTAGTTCTGTGGTCCAGCAAGGCTCAGTTGTTCCCCAGGTGTGTTAAATACAGTATGCGTAATGCACAGGCATCCCAAAATAAAAAGAAATGGGTACGCGATACCAGGATAGCTTCTGAAAAAGAAAAAAAGTGGTATGCGATACGCAGTGGCACCCAGCTACACAAAAATGCGTAGACGAACCCCAGAAAGCTACCAGAAAGGTGGTAATAGTCGTACGTGCTACACAGGATCACCCAGAGTTGAAAGGAAATGCATAAGTGACTCACTGTTAGTCTCACAAAAATCAAAAGTAGATGGTTGTAAGTGCGGAGGCAAATCCCCTACCAAAATATAAAGTTTGTACGGTCCCTGAAGTGAATGGATTGCGTGCCACCGCAAAATATGCAGTACTCCATTCATCCGCCTCCTCCCCTTTGCATGCACTTTCAGAGTTGCTTCTACATGTACTAATTTATCCCCAAATATGGCATGCCGAATGCCTGTGTGCAGCGTGTGTCATGTAAGGTATGCACTTAGGGCCTTTCCTCGGATTTCACGTTTCCACATTGTTCCCATCACTATGTTTCCAGCTGCCTACATTACAAGAAATTGAAGACCCATGCTTCTGCCTCTGTGCCATTTTACCTGCCTCCTACTGCCATGTACTGCCTCAATCTTAGCCATCTGTTGCTGCTTGTACAGTGTGTATGCATGCTGCCTACCTGCACTGAGTTTGGAGTGCCTGCTGTCCAGCCATTGCCTATGCTCCTGTCTTTGGCCCTGAGACCACCTCAGCTGCTTCCTTGGACTCCCACTGTGCCATTTGACCACCACCACTCGACAGCCCAGCTCCAGGACCACTTTGTCCACCCACACCTGCCTCGGGTGTTGCCATGTCTGCACCATCATCCTCTGACCAGAGTGGAAAGCCCATGGCAGAGAGGCAGAGGGCTGTAAACTTCACTATCAGGGAAGTTGACATCCTGGTGGAGAATGTCCTGGGTCATTATGATGCCTTCTTTGACCCTGTGATGCAACATGGCAAGGAAGGATGTCAGCAGATCTGGGACAGGATAACGCATGCCATAAATACGGAGGCGGTTGCACCCCGCACATTCAAGACTGTGCACAAGTGCTGGGGGGACCTGAAATCCAAGACCCATGGCAAGGCTCTGCGCTACGTCCAAGCCAGTGCCATCGGAGAGGTGCACCATGCGTGCAGGTGCCAGATGTCAGCTAACAACATATAGGTCTGCCCGGCGCTGCACTCCCAGGTCTGTGAGTTACGTCAATGTCTGGAGTCGACCGGTGAGTAGACATGGGATGCAATGCTCTATGGTGCATGCGCTCTGTGCCTGTACCAGTATGTTGGCAGTGACCCCCTTAGGTATGTGGCAAGTATGTTTCTGGGACGGATGCCTGTGTGCATGCCTCAGACATTCCTCTCCATGTGTACTTTCAGACCTATATGTATTTTAAATGTGCTATCACTTGCATTGTGTGTTGTAGTGCTGGCTTGCAGACTATGCACATGCAATTTTACTTGTGTCTGCGACATGCTAGGGTGACAAGTGTGCCATATGAGCTATTCTTGCCCGTTTCATGTGCATGCATGTTGCTCATGTGTATGTGCCAATAATGGGAATGTGTGACTGGGCATCACTCACACCTGGATTCAACATGTGCATTTGGATGTCTGGCTTAGTCACGTAGTGGCATTGCAGTATATGGGACTCTGATGTGATTGGTCATCGCACTGCTTTGGGCCTCTCGGGTGATGTGTGTGCATGACATGTGTATGTGCTCATTGCTATGGCATGTTCACATGTGCATGTGCAAATGAAGCATGTGTGTATAGTGTACACAATTGATTGGTTGTGACAGTGGCAAGTAGCTTGATGTGATTGTGTGGAGTGATGGTCAGGCACATGTCTGCATGGGTGTGCATTGCATGTCCATGTGTGTGGGTGTGGAGGTTGATTGTTGTTCCCTTGACAAGTCATGTTCATGTGAATGTTGGTGATGCCATGCCATATTTGGTGCAGTACACTGATGTTTCTGTTCTGTGTCTCCTTTTCCACAGTTGCATCTGATGAAGAGGGTGGAGGCAGTGCTGTGGAGCATGGCATTAGGGATGTCTCCACCAGGCAGAGGTGCAGGCCTCAGCCATGCCCTAGTGACAGCTCATCTTCAGGAGGGAGTGATGTGGCTGTTGCAGCACCAGTGACATTTGGCATGGCTACTGGGGGTGAGACCTAGAATGTGAAGGTGAATGTGGGAGGGGACTCCTCAGCTGCGGTGGGGACAGGTGATGCCACACAGGGGCCACATATGGTGGAAGATGCCCCAGAGTCATCCAGGTTGTTGGAGGGTGAGGGGGAGGAGGTTCATATCAGCCAAGTACATCTAGACAAGCCACATTTTTAGGCAGAGGACAATGACATGGCCGCAGGCACCCTGGAGGGGACAGCCTCTAACAACAAGGGAGATTGAATATTTTTAATTCTAGGAGGAAGGAATACTGGAGCTCGAGAGCGCAGTCTTCTGTCTATCCAGGCAACCACTTAACGAGCTGGAGAGGCAGATTTCAAACAAGGGACTGTTTTTTGTTTCTACATAGGATACATCGATAATGCAGGCAGAGATTGAACTCAAAATATTGTTCAGGACTGCAAGGTTACGGGCATTTTTTTAAAACAGAAAAGACATAGAGATAGACACCGCCAATAGCCCATTCAGACCCGAATCTATGTTCACAACCAGAGATTCAGAAATTCCACCGGAGATAGTGAGCTTTCAAAATGCTGTTTTGAAAGAACTGCCAGCTACCTTTCAGATAGAGGTAATTTTGGACAATTCAACTCTCTGTGGAGAGGCGATCAGCAATCATTAAAAAATGTGTTGATAAGATCAGCCATTTTGATAAAACCTGCGGATAAAGGGGAATTATGCAACACAGGGCTTGAAGACTTCAACTAGGACTTGAAGGCTTCAACCATGCGATCCTGCTCTACCGCCACAGTGATAAACTGGGTATCAATGATCCGGCCCTGGCATGGCTGACCTCCAACCGACCCTCCTATGTCCAACTTGGGTCCTTCCTTTCCTCTATCTCACTCTCTACTTGTGGTGTTCCCCAAGGGTCTAACCTCTATCCATATTTGGATTGTTAAGAAGACAACAAGACTTCACAGAACCTCAAGTGGGAGTGCAGTTAATTCCATCCAAAAATCATCCAACAATGAGATGAAGATAGATCCAAGGCAGCAGAGAGATTTGTCTCCTAACAATCCCATGGGATTGTGTGGATGACATGCAGTGGGCTAAGGCCTTCCACTCTGCCAGTTGCACTAGAACCAGGCTCCTCACTGAAGGTGAAGGAACTCCTGCATTTGCCAGCCAAGCTTCCTCGACTGAGAGTGGAGAGCCAGTAGGAGTCTCCTTATCACAGAGCCTTGCATTGATACTTACAGCACCCATGAAGCCCAAAAGCAGCTGAAATCCTGTTTTGCTACTTCAAACCATTTTCAATGCCCTGTGAAGTGAAAATGAACCACAGTGCTGCTAATGGGACTCTCTTAAACTTCAAACTACCTGCTGTACTCTGAGCCATCCAAACGCTGGCTAGACCCAATGCTGCAGAAGGTCTTGAGCAACCTTGACATTTGGGGGAGCATGCGACTTAAGCACCGCCTCGGCCTGCTGGACATTGATGGACTTCACTGTTGTGAACCCTGCCCGGAACCAGCAGAATCCATAATCTCTCCTCTGACTTGACTGCTACATGAACCATGGGAAGACATTGAACTCACCATCTTGAATGCCGACTCGACCTTTAAGGAGCCACCATATTTGAAACAACTTGACGCTGGCCGAAATATGGATTGCAATAACTCGAACTGTGTTAACATCAGCACAACCAAAGCTAAAGGACCCCAGAAACCCACTTCGAAGATGCTGAACCTCTTACGGACACGAATAAGTGACTGTTAAGAGATCCTGTCCACTTTGTCCGTTTTCTGGGACACTAGTCTTTTGCAGGCCTTCTCTTCCACCTTGTTTTTCAATCAGATCCTCTGAACATTGACGCTGCTGCAGTCTTTTACTTAAACAGTGAGTTCCATATGTTACTATGTTACTCTATGCATTTTCTGTGTTATGTTTTAAAGGAGTGGGATTTTTGCTTGGGTTTTCTAGTTAGTTGTTTGCATTAGTATTATCACATTTAAAGCTTATATTTTCATCGAACCTTGATTGAAAATTATTTTATTTTGGCTTCTTGCACTGTTGCTTTTTGAGTTGCTTCTGTTCTATTACATCACATGTTTCCTTAGAGAAGCCTGTCCTTGGCAAAAGGTGAAGGAGGGATACTGGACGGTTGTGTCTGTTTTACCTTCATGCATGGGATCACTGCTGGTTTAATAGGGTTGTGGGGCTGAGTATTTGCTTTGACCAATATGCATTCCACTGCACCTGCAGCGTAGTATTCATTCTGCCGTCTCCTCAAACGCTCGCCCATTAAAAGGTTTCCCCTTCCTCACTGAAACTCTACATGCGCTCCACTCGTCCTTTTAAGATCCACTGCATTCCCTCTAATGTGATAAATCCCTCTGGACACTCTCCCATTATCTCATTACCCCGCGCATTCCCCTTAAGCACATTTCTTTCAGATCACACCTTGTGATTGTTCTGGTGGTAATCGCAAGGGATTCACGTGGTAAAATGAGAATGATCTGCCTCAAAACGGGCTCCTCCTCGAAGTACTCAACACACCATTTGATCTTTAACATCCCATGCGCTGAGGTGAAAATCTCCCCTTTTTCTACACAAACTGTCATTATAAGAACTCTTCCTTTTTGCATTCTCACAGTATTATTAAGGAAGTCGCTAGCTTCGTGCACAAGAACATTGTGATTTTTCATTTTTGAAACACCTCAGTGCCGCAATGCACCAAGGGAGATATATAAAGGTGCCTTTGGAGTGGGGCAAACCTTCTTAATTAGTATTTGTTTTAACTTCTGAATGGATTTATACCAAACCGAAGAAAGGAATATATGCAACAATTTGTGCCAAACTTGTTTCTTACTTGTTGCAAATCTGACCAGCAGTTTTAACAGTGCACGTGTTCAAAGGAAGTACTCTGGAAAAAAAAAGATGGGTTTTGGTCAAAACACACTTTTTTTCTTTGCTTAATCATTTTTGAACCATTTGATAATCGTTTTAGACAATTTCAGGCAAATTCATCTGCTGGGTCAATGGATAAAGTCAATAAAGGCAAAAGGCTGCAACCACCACATTATACATAAATACTTGTGGAAAACTATAAAGTGGCGTCTTTTGGATCTTGAGCTCAGTGGCTACCTTTAAACAAAGCGTTAGGGGTTGTCTAACACAAAGGCAGACTGAACATGTATTTATACCTGAAAAATGCATGGAAGAAACTGGGGGATTGGGGTGGTCCATCACTGGTTCCGAAACTCACAGTGAAGAAAGTGCAACATAAATGTTTAGGCAACAAACCACTGTATAAACTCATACCTTGCCCGATGTGTTGAAGTCACTAACTAAAGGCAGGTTCGTGTAATGGACGTGTACATCCAACCAGCAGACTCCTAGAGATTCCATTAGGCATCTGTTTTTGAAATGGACATGACCACTTACAAAAGCAAAGCATCCCTTTCAAGGTCAATTCGAAATGCACTGTTCAAGTTTGGTGGTTATTCCCCTTCCTGTTGTAACTATTTCAGATAATGTTCAGAGACATTTGCACAATGCAAGTTCCATGTCAAGCTTTGCTTCCCTAAATAGCAAACTGTTTCCTGTGCTGAGAGCAATCGCTTTTTGAGTGTTTGTCAATGGGACTCAAAACTTTAATAAAATAAGAATTGGTGAAGCCAAAACTGTTTGCATGCTGTTTAGGCATGCCATACTCATTGGTCATGCACCGCCATACTTGTCCCACCTGGCAACAAGATGACAATATCTGGCAAATGGTGCTAGCACCTGGACATGGTATGGCAGTGCCTGGCAGATGTTTACAAAAGAGCCAAATAGGTTGGCTTTGACAGCGTTTGTGTTTACCATGAAATAAGGGCAAATAACAAATGTGCACTACTTATAAATACATTGGCTGAAGGCAAACTTTGTTAAGATCGTCTTGGGGGGGGGGGGCGGGTAGTAGGACACAGAGCAACACAGGTTCGATCCCCGGCATGCGCTCAGAAACCTCTGGGTATTAAGCGCGTTTTAAATAACTTATCATATCATATCATTGGCTGGTCTATCTGCAATCGAGCCAATTACCATTTGGAAGAATGCTCAGAAAGAGCAAAGCTCCACTGAAACAGATCCTGGGCGATGTGCTTTGGGCAGGGAGGGTCAGGTAGTGGCTGGAGATGTCCAAAGGAACTAGCATGGCCATGGGTGAAAAATAAGCAAACAACAAGCACGGGCTGTATGTCACACCTCACATCTCATCCCTCTCCGACCTTTACTTCCCACCTTTACAGCACCAGTTAATACCCAAAACAAATAAGGATAGCAGTATTGTGAATTGTCGCCAAAAGCATCATGGCACGCAGGTTGGTATTAGTAAAACTGTTCACTGGTTCAAGTGCAATCAGCGCCATTGCAAATATTGCCCTGCTGCAAAAATCATATGTCAATGTATGTTTTCATCATCAATAAGGACTACCTCTGGTGAGAATATTGCCGCAGTAAAAAGAATCATTGAAAGAATATGTATTTTTTGTCATAGGACAATGTAATCCTATTGCTAATTGCACCTGCAGCACTGAACAGTTTCTTAAAAACCACCCTATAATGTTTGCACTGAGCGACGGTTCCCCCTGGGGCTCATTGCCTTTGACCAGTGCATAGCATCTTTAATATGGTCCCTGTGTCCAAGCCGAGGCCTGACATTGTAATGTAACACCTTGAAGTGAAACCCTTCAGTAGACTTAGCACATCCATTCAGCTCCATGCACACTGCATTCATTCTGCAGTGGTGTTAGACTGATGTGCTTATCCAAGAGCGTTTCTGTGCGTGGCATGACTCATGAATGTAGGCAGAGTGTGGAGTGGAAAGGCAAATGCAGAGAGAGAGAGAGTCCTCCACAAGGGCAGGCTCCTCAAAGCAATCTCGGGTGAGGTAAAGGGGTCATGTTGTTTCATCTCACTTTAATGCCCGAGACACATTTCCAGTCAGAGATTACCTTCTGCATCTGCAGAAATCTCTGATTCGGATGACCCCCCTTTCAGCCCAGACAGTTTGTCATTGCGCAAGGCCAGAATCCATTGAAGGGATAAATTGAACAAATGCGATAACCAGCGTTTGATGTTTTCACATATTTCACCTGTCATTGCCTCACAAACTAGCTTTTCATTCACCAAGTTGAGACAATCTTAACCAAAAAAAAAAACTGTTTTCACGTCAGTGGCGCACAATTATATTATGCTCCGGTACTGATCGCTTTTATAAACAAATAAAACACACTTTGCCTGACAAGGACATCACCGTGACTGTGCTTTGATGCATACCAAAGGATTCTCAGTTCCATTATATATTGCTAGCAAGGATTTTGGAAGGACCACTGATAAGAACAGCACATGCCGGGACTCCTATTGTGGAGGGGGTACTGTCTTTGAATCGGAACTATAATGGCTTCTGTCTCTCGCCCCTCCCACTATCTCCATTGATTTACATATACACTGTGCAATGGTATATGCATGCTTTCATTTTTCACCACTCTATGAATACACTTGATCCACCTCCCATAAGAAAATTAAAGGATGATGCAGGGCAATGAAAGTATGTATGTCAATGGAACTTGGTATCTCCTGCTAGAAGGCGGAACATGACCATTTCAGGGACGTCATTTGGGGGTTGTCTGTGCAGCTCATACCCAGTACCGTAGCAAAGATGAAGGGTATGGGGGCTAGGTCTAGCAAGCTGGTAATGGGTAAGTGCAGCATCAAGTACTCTGTGTTAGCACAGCATGCACACACATTTCATCAGTGTTTCTCGTTGTCTGCTTTGCACATCTAGTGAGCCACTGGGCCTGTGTTGAGATGGGTGTGCCCCAGTGGCTTCTGCCACCGATCCTGCCTGGGCACTGTGAGACCTGACTCAGATCTGCCAGACCTGCATCACAGGCACACTGTAGATAGACAAAAGGTGAGATAATTAATTTACATGAAGTTGCCCTCCGCCTTTGAAGTAAGCTGCCTGTTGCTTCCACAAGCAAAAACAAAAGTATATTTGGAAGCATAGCTCAGGGGCAACACACTTGCTTTGGAAATAAGAGGATGCAGTGCAACATGGGTTCAGTTACTGGTCCAGTACTTAGAGGCTGGAGGAGGTTGGCATTACACAAGATATAAAGGACCAGAGGAAATAATAAAAATTGGCCTTTTCTAGGGGTGTTGTCATGGAGCGGCTGCTGCAGTTTCATTTTAAAATGAAATCCTGCAATTACTGTGACCTGCAACACATCCATCACACTCTATCTCCTATCTAACAAAAAACAACTGTTGGCTACTTACCAAATAAGCAAAAGAGAAAGGTGATGTCTGGAGGGTTTCAAATCATTCATAATTACTGGTACAGCTCTGGGCAAGCCTCCAGACCATAAGTTTTCTGGTTGGAGTTGTGTTGGTCAGTTGCTGTTTCCAGTCTTGGCAGGCACTGGATGTCTGCACTTTGGGGTTTAGGCCTCTTTGAGATGCTCTGTCTGTTTACAGTTTAGCCTGAGTAATGTACAATAGTCCAGGTTGTTGTGTTGCAAGTCTGCTTACATTGACAGTAATTTGGTAATATGGGCCTATACACACTAATATTAATGCTACATATGGTGATTCATTCTTGTATAAAATGTATATCATATTACAGTGGTATTGTAACCATATTATTTCTTAGTGTACTGAGTACTGAGGAACAATGCTATGTGACATCCCTTTCTTGTTTTGTCAATGGCTGAAACGTTGTGTGCCGTCACTTCCTGTGATGTTATTTGGGGGTGGGATTAAATGACATAACTTCCTGTGATGTCATCAGAGGTCAAGGGTCATATGATGTAACTTTCGCTAGCCCTGGCATTTTGGTGAAATTACCTTCATGGACCATTTGTTTGAGAACCTGTCGCAGTTTTCCTACGGCCAACACAACATTGCCTTAACAGAAGCAGTATAACTCTTCTTATCTCTAGGTATCTCTGCTCTATACATCAATTCAAATTTCACCAACCATTTTCTAGAAGTCTCAGCAGTATTCCTGTCACCATAAGAGAATTTAGTTAGAAAAGAGTGAAGCAAACACCCACAGCCATTCATTTCATCTCACTTATGGGGAATTCATTGTCATCTCACCTTTACCCAAATACATTTTTTTCATGGGGAAAATCCTTTAAGGAAGCAGTCTAAAAGTCGGTTAGAAAGAGTAAATAAGAGCATGCAGATGACATGTTATCATAAGGCGGGGCAGACTTTAACGTAGTTCATTAGGTACGTATAAAGGCCACCTGCAACAGAAATACCCATCATCTTCCCGTGATGTATTTACCTGATCTCTGAAACCCACAAGGTGGTCTTGTGTCAACCTCTGGTGTGCCCAGTCCAAAGAAACATGAACAGCTGGGAGGCGACATTGGAAGCCTTCCAGATGCAAATGTAGACTTGGGAAACCGTGCAGAAGTGTCCTTGTGCCTTTACGAGCACCTTTGCTCTAGAACAATTGTTTATATTGTAAAGATATAAAGTGTTAACTCTGATCCTATCTGTACTAAATCAGATCTGCCAGACAGAGAAAGTGCGATATTAGTCAGAAAGCTTGGCTAGACTCAATTCCATCTGGCAGTACTGATGTTGTTTTGAATTCATAAGATGTCTTCTTAAAACTCATTAGGTTTTTTAACGGTCAATCATACCCAGTGAATTGTTCTTGCACCTTCCAGATTGGTTTGGTTGCCAGTTCTGAGTAAAAATCAAGCAGCACAATTTCAAAGCAATATCATGTGGTATGAGAAGCACAGTAATATCAACATTAGTTTTGAGAGAAATGCAAGGGCTAAACCTGCCTTTCACTGATTTGTCATGAGGAGAAAAGCAGAAGGCCGTGAACGCGGGCCATCTTGCAGATGAGATCCCAATAGCTTCAGCCCAACCCATGAAGGCCTGTGGGCTCCCAAATAAAAGTTTCACACATAAGTTGAATGTGGAGGGGGAACTTGCAAAGTCTGGGAAGAAGCCCAAAACAGATAATTGGAGCTTGGACAGAAGGTGGTGCTAAAAAAATTAAATGTTGGTTCCAGTCTTGGCTGGGTTCCTAGGGGGAAGGGAATTGGCTGTGCTAAAGCACACTTGACTATTAGTAACACGGACAGGAAGACGTACACCATTCTGGAACACAGAAATTACACAGCAAGAATACTTATCATCTGAGACCTAGAAACTCCACCAATAGCAAGTGTGCTCTCTACAATAGAACACAGACTAAATTAACCTAGTGGCTACCCAGAGTAGATTCTAGAGAAAGCTTGGAAAGCATCAACCTTCTTCTTGATAGTGTAAAAGAGTGCTTAAATCCAGTGGGAGAGCCATACTGTGTTTATCACTTTTGGGGGTTTGAATGACTGAATATATCCTTCCATCAAAGCAAAGGAAGGAGGGACATAAACCTGTACATCAGTGCCACTGGGGAAGAGATAGGTAATTTGCTGTTAGAACTGGTTCTTGCTTGCGTGCAATGCCCAAATACCCACTTGATGTGATTGTGCCTCTTCTGACCTCTTTAGATTGTGGAAGTCGAACACGACAAATTCAGGTTAGATAAATGTTTGTTTGTAGAAGAACTCCAGCATCACAAAAACACAGGAGTGCTACTATTGGCAACTGCTGCTGTTCAGCAGACTCAATAAAAACATACAGCCAGTATTGAGCTGTTGAGCCATACCATAGAATTGCATTTTTTTACAGTGAGTTTTCACATGACAGATGTGTGCCCTCCAGTCCATTTCACCCCTCAAGAAAGATGCGTGAGTCAAACATGCCATCCCTGTTCGAAGACATCATTGCAGAGGAAGAGCTCTTTCAGACTGACTCACCAATTTAGAGGCAACCGTACTGAATAGTAACCTTTGACCATGGATCCATTAATTGAGACTGCTGAGCATCCCGGCATCAAGATATCACCAGGCAGCAATTTTGAGCCATCCAGCATCAGTCAAATAAGGTCATGATCTAGTGGTCTTGCTGACCAATCCCAGCAATATTGGGTGCCCAGATCCCAAATGTGTATTTTAGGCCATGGTGACAGGCTAACTGCACATTTCTCTTTCTTGGTCTGAAAGACTCAACTGAATACTAGTGTGTTCATCTTCTTTTTTTCTCCAAATGTCCTGTATTTGCTATCCCTCCTACGTCACATGTCCAACTCTCAAATCTGCCTATATGTAAGTCTCCACTTTCAGTGGGTGATATATTCAGTATCTTATAATGTGCAGACTCTTTGTTACATGTAAGCATCATATCCTAACAATATAATCAACTAGTTGAGGGAGAGTAGGTGTAACATGTAATTGCATTAAATTCTGAAACAATATATTATCAAGAAAGCAGTATATTATCATAAATGGGAACACTTTAGGGGTAGTCCAATTATCTGTAGAAGTGGAGAAAGCAATTCATCAGCCTGCATCAGAAAGCCTGGGCGAACATATTTGGCTGCATCATTTGAATTGTCTGAACATTGATTGTTTTGGTAGGTAGAATATGAAGGCAATAGGATTCAACCTGGTTGTGCTCGTTTTGTCTCTTCAACCCAATGGGCGAGCTTGTAGAATATCTAACACATATTTGCTTTGCAGCTTGAACATTTGTAGGATACGTTTGTTAGTAAACCCATCGCTTTTTTGCCCTGGCTGCCTTTGTAATCTTATATAGGCAAAATGTACTTAACTTTTTGTTAGGTCATCAAGCTGTTTGCACAGGATTGCCACAACATTTTCTAGGATGTCGATGCATGCGCTCTCTTTTCAGGTGATAATTCTTTCTTCATCATTTCTTATGTTTATCATGTTGAAGCCATCCTTAATGCCTCTGATGTCCCTTTTAGGTTGTCCCTATGGCTGTACGTGTCTGCTACATGAAGGGTCTGCAGGTCACTAATTCAGACATGAATCCCATTATAATCTTGGAGTATCTCTCTGGGTTCGGTAGGATTTGGGTTTCATGTCTATCATGATGTGAGAAGTGTGAACATGTAATTTGTAACTATTTTCTGGTGCTGTCATTTTGGGTAAAGTGGAATGGAGTACATGCAGGGTTTGGACTAACAGTCGCTGAAAGTGGGTGATATTTGTGGTCTCAGAGTTGTGCATGCACTTCAGGTCTTGGACCTATTACAACACCTCTGTTAGTTTGCTCTTTGTTGATTTTTGGATTTCGTGAATACTCATCCGGATGAGTTGAGCCTGCTTTACTTTAGCCTTGGGGAAACTGATTGCACCATCTCACAGATTATGTAATAGTCAGGTACACTGTTAATTTCTATGTATTCATCAATGCAGACATCCCCTCATTTGCCCCAAAACAAACACGGAATGCATTTAAAATGTTGCAGTTATTCTATATGGGGACACGGTGATGTGCTTTCTAGGTAAGTCCCCAAGCGGCAGCACATGTAATGCTGTTAGATACACGTCCAACCTCAGAAGTTTCGAGGAAGAATTTCTAGAGTAGAATGTTTAACTTATATCCTGGAACATGCATTATGACGAGAAAGCAGTATATTACTTAAGTAATAAGCACCGAACCGGGGGGCATTAATACATCAGGTAATGCCCTTGTGCCCATAGCTACAAGCCCGAGTGAAGTGATGGCCATAACAAAGGCCTGGGGCATTACCGAATGTGTTAATGCCCCCGGTGAGGGGCTTATTGATATTATTACCCCAGCCCATTGTACCTGGGTACTAAAAGTAACCTTTTTCAGTTGTGAGACACTCTGGCTTTTCGTAACTGAAAAAAATGGCTTGCATGGAAGGGAAAACAAAGTCTGTTCTCCTTTTCCATGGCAGTCATTGAATATAGTAAAACAAAAGTAAACAAAGAAAATGGATGCCATAGAAAGGGGAGAAGCAACTTTGCATAGTCCCGTCGCCCTTTCCATGGCGGCTGAAAAAAGATATGCCGGTTGCCGGAACAGGAAAGGACGTTTTATGATACTGCTCAGTTTCCCCATGAGGTGAGGGATTGAATGGCTTGCATTCCAGCGAATAAGGGGCGCGTTAACAAAAAGATAACTGCTTGCACAGTACTAATAAAAATGAGAACATAAGAGTGAAATTCTCGTTACCTGTCAAAGAACAAAACGTTATACATCACCTTGAATCTACAACTATGTTTTGGCTAAATATATCATTACAAATATCTTGTTTTCCTCTTGAAAGATATGCCTGAATTGTCTCCGTTCAATCAACCACATTTCAGATCTATTGTAATTAATACTTTAGGAATTCCTCCACAAAATTGATAGAATTTGAAAGAATATTTTTTTCGCATTGTTGTTTTACCTATCCTTTTGTCTAACACATATATCCCCTCAAGAGCATGCTAGTTTCATTTGATCTACACAAACTATATCCTACTATTGCACTTCTCTTTCTGGACAAGGACCTTGAATAATGTCAAGCTCTTTAATCACAAAACAACCTTACTATGTATCCCTTTTGGACACATCAATGAGAGTTTGAACCACAATATGGCATCCCGACAGCTACACTGTGGTGATGGTTGATGTGGACACTTGTTTCTTTGTTCTTATAGATATCTTAATGATATCTGACCAAATAAGCAATGGGGCACGCCTGTTTATTGTTGCCATTAACATGGGACATGCTGCCCATACTTTTTAGTCTCTTCTATGTGGTAGGACATGTTTGGCCTTATTCAAAGAAGTGTTTTATAATGGCAAAACCCCATTGGAAAACGCTCCCTGAATTAGGCCATTGTGTCCACCCACATGGTTTCTCTACATATCTTACCTAATCCCTGTGCAATGTGCGTGTCCCAAATCCTTTTTACCCTCTACATCTAGCCACTGTAAGACATGAGCATCTTATTTTACTAGTGGGTCTATGACACACAACAATAAGAGCGTATGGCACCATTGGAGCATATTGGCTTCTTCAGGGTCTGTTTGGATGATATTGACAATTGGATGTTTTTACACTTTCTAAAATTAAAAAAGGGAACATGAAATGTTTTTCAGAACTGCATAATGTTACGCCCAGGTGCATTACGTTCAATGCTGTTGCCCAAGGCAATCTTAGTATTTGTCAAGACATTTTTGGTGCTGCAGGCTCTTATAACAGCACCTGTATCCTTTAATAGCAGATATACTCAGCGTTGCCTGGGCTACAAAGTAACAAAACTTTTCATGTTTTTCCATTGCTGCCCTGCTGCCCGGCTGCCCCTTTACACCGAGCATCAAACAACTGCATCTGCCTGTTTTCTGGTTTGCGTTTGTTCTCTTGAGTCTTGCTTTTTTAGTGCTACCTGTCTCTTTGCTTGTACTTGAGGTCTTTGATAGCATTGTTGAACAGTCTATGTTGCTTTTTTACACCAAGCATCAGCATTTCCAAAAGAAGATTGTCTCTTAGGCAGCATGATGATTGAATTACATTTATTTTGTCACTGGGGATGTTTACTTCTTCTTAGTTTGTCAACTTTTTTTCTTTCCAAAAGTGCAGCCTGCTTCCCATTCATCTTCCCATCGACAAAAAGGGTCAATTTAGGCATAAGCGCACAACCTAAACCGGTTGGACGGATTTCAAACAGGTCTGAAACAACTTGGACACAAAGTGTTGACTCACAATCCTTTCGTGGTTTGGGGTTATTCCGTGCAGTGGTTATTTTGAAAAATTTGTCGGAGAAGGTGGTGCCACCTTCCCCACAAAAATTCTAGTTATATCTCCCATGGTTCATTCCAGGGTCCTGGTGTTCAGAAACGAAACAACCGCCATCTTGTTTTTCTCTCAATGATATTCAAAGCTATAGCCGAGGTTTAT
This sequence comes from Ambystoma mexicanum, assembly GCF_040938575.1. Classification (NCBI taxonomy): domain Eukaryota; kingdom Metazoa; phylum Chordata; class Amphibia; order Caudata; family Ambystomatidae; genus Ambystoma; species Ambystoma mexicanum. Next base: position 1,242,006,646 of record NC_090930.1, on the reverse strand, counting down.
GGGAAAATCAAACGTAGTAAAAAGCTATTTGCAGGTCAACAAACATACAAATGTTGTCAGGGTAGTGGTGGGGGATGGCGAGAGGGAACTGAGTGAAATTTGGGAGTTGGAAGGGGCGTAGGGACCGAGTTTGCAGTACAAAGCTTTCTGCAGCTTCGGCTATAGCCGCGAATGGCTGACATCTCGATGCAAACTGGTCAAAGAAGCAGCATTTGTTCTGGGGTGAAAGGGAGAGGGCAGGGGATGTGAGGAGACATTCTAGGGAGTGGTGGGAGCTGGCACAGATGAAGGGGTCAATTGGTGAGGGCCTGGTGGGCCAGGGAAGCACTTGTTTCCCAGCCGTTTTGACAATATTTACGGCTGTGTTCGAGGCTACAAAGGACTACAGATAGCTGCAGGTTTGTCTAGTTCGGTATGCACAGCTATATAGTTTGGTGTGTCAATGTTTTATATTTTTGGAAAAGTACTTTGTTTAGGTATAGTCTCGTTGGGGGTGAAAAATCACTGGCCATGAGACTTGGTAGGTAGAGTCTTTTTTTATTTTGGATGTATGTTTTCAGACTTTTGAGCATGTGAAAGAAATAGAAGAAAATAGTTTAACCAGGTTAATATGAAAAGGAGCAATTGTAGTGTAGTTTTAGATGTACAACAGAATGTATTTTAGGGTGTGTATTTTCATTTATGGTTTTATATTGTGTGGCAGTGGAATGTTAGCCTACCTAGTTTATTGTTACATCATTTTATTATTTTTCAGTTATTTCATATAAGTACATGAGCATTGCTGTACTGTACTGATTATTCAAGTTCTATAGTAGAATACACGTTAAAGTCAGTTCCCCTCTCAACTAACTTTTCGTAACCGCGACTATGGTAATAATCAATGAACTGTAGCCACGTGTATAATAAAATATGTTTATTTGTTATTATTTTTTGTATTTGTGAATTTGTATATGATAAGTAGTCCTTAAAATGACTTGTGAAACACTGAGTGCAAAACTTTAGCACATTAGGAGTACTGTTTTGATGTTATCAAGGAACTCTGCATTTCCTTCATCAGTTAGATGTACTCCATCACGTCTATAGAAATTGGCCATGTAGAACTTTATGTTGTTGTTCGAAATCCATAATTGGTTGTGGTCTGTGATGAATGCTGACATTGCTGTAATAACATTTCTCTGGGATTTCTCAATTTTACCCTTAAATCGGTGGTCCATCTCCATTTTTGCCTCTCAGTTAGATTGGAAAAGATAAATATGGTGTGACGAAATAGTTCCATGTCTTGTTTGATCATTAAAGTAAGGGACACTCCTCTTATATTTCCCAAATCAGTGCCTCCACAATGAATGAATATGGGTGTGGGTGCCCTGTACTTCTCAGACTTAACAATTGTGGAAGAATTTGAAACCCCTGCATTCCTCGCATTCCAAACCTTTTAATTGTGAAATTTGTCAAACCTAGGTCCATGTTAATATTTAGATTGTCATAAAAAGCCAGCAACCAAAACAGCCAACTGTCTCCAATCAGTCGCACAGTTTTCATTCCAGCCATGATATCCGCAGTCTTTCTCTGTTTCCAGGTAAATGATTCTTACTTTTCATTTCAAGACGCTTGTATGAGCGGGGTATGTATGATGTGTTTGTTGTTGTTTTTAATTGGTTGATGGTGCTGTTGTTATCATTCACTGTATTGCTATTCGCTGATAGACATTCACAGCACCCCTCTGTAGCTGCGGTTATATTGGTACAAATTACATGCTGTGTGTTTGTGGAAGTGTAGTAGCTGCGTCTCAGGTAGGCATGCACACAACCCCTCTGTAGCCGCAGCTATATTAGGACAAATGACACGTTGTGTGCTTGTGGGCGTGTAGTAGCTGCACCTATATTTGTGGCCGCGCCTATAAACATACATTTTGTGTGCAATAATCATAGGTTCCTGTGGATGACACAGTACAGATTTTTCTTTATCTAGGTTATGTTATGTACTTAGTTGTTCACTTATTTCATTTGATGGTTTGAAGGCCAATTTATTTTGATTTTGGGTTTGCAGAAAAATGTTTGCGTAGCCACGGGTACAAACCAAGATCTTTAGTTGCGTCCAATAGCCACGGCTATGAAAGAGGGTAGGTGGGGAGAAAATAGATTTCTGTCAGTTTCATTGTTTGCTATTGGTTGTTGTTACTTTTGCATTTGTGTAGGGCTTAGTGATAGGTTCTGCTGAAAATGCGTCAGCCATGTTAGTAGTTTTATTGGTATATAGTCCTCTTTTTTTGGTATTCATTTTGTAAAGTATAAAAGCCACCATTTTCTGCAGTTGTGTCCTTTTGATTTGTGAACCCTAACTGTACACATGGCTGATGTGAAAGTAAGTGTTAATCACCATTTACATATGTGAAGGTTTATTTGCAGTGTTGTGTGTGTTAGTTGTAGAGTGCACTGCTATCAGATGGTATTATTTATTATGTTTTCATTTGCTGTGTTTGAGTGGCAAGTATTTTTTTATGTGGAGCTGTAGCTTTTGTATTGGCTATTAAGGTTGAAGGTTCTTTGATTTTATTTCTTGTACTTTTAATATATGAGGTATGCAGTGCCTGTGGGTGTTTGGAGTGTTTTGTGAGGTAGTTCAGTTGACGGTGTTGTGCAAGTTTTTTTTTAAATGTGCTCATTTTCTTTTAGCTGCATTGTTATGATCGTCCCAGTGGATTTGCAGCAGATGTTGTACACTTAACTCCTGTGAAAGGGGAGCCTATATTCAAATCCCCAAACCACTGGGTGCTGTGATGACTCCCACTTCAAGTGGAATCAGCAATGCAAAAGACAAAAAATTGGCAAACTGATCTTTATCCTAATAACCTGAACCTCATGGAAAAGGAGGAGCAAGTCATATACTCTCAGATATCAACCATTCTTGGTTGGACAAGCTCTGCCAAAATCAATGGCAATAAAAGCCTGAATCGCTTATTTATGTTGCAGGCATTTCAAAAAAATTCCTGCACTAAGAACACTCACATCTCGTGACATTTCTTGGATTACTCTTCCTCCTGTTAATAATTATAGAATGGTTTTGCAAGTAGAGTCCACAATTATTGCATAACTAATCTGGACGCACAGACATGAATTGAAAATGATAGGACTCTATCTCCACCCACTACTATCTATTGAGGAAGCCACTGTATTTAATGAAGCTCCAGCAGTGACACAGAAGGTTGCCCCATTAGTGCTGGCAGGAACCTCAGCCACAGCTCCACCAGAGGCCATGGCGATGGCATAATTAGCTGCAATGTCTGCGAACACCAAAGACTGGTCCTGGCTATCTGTACTGCTCAATCCATCTAAGAACGGGCAAAACACAAACCCCACATAGTAACAAGAGTTCTTTGAGAGTGATGCCCTGGAATTTGTGCGGTAGTAAAAACCTTTTGCTCTGGGCAGATGCCTCAAATCCACTCCATTCATTCACATCATTCTATGCGAGGAAACTATGTGAACCTTCCCACTTCAAATAAGAGGCTACATTGCATTCCACTCGGAAGCAATTCAAGGGTTACATGGTAGGCCCTCTGGTGGTCTCGCTATTTTTCTCAGTAATGCTCTTTTGGCTAAATACTGCAAGATCTACAAAACTCAGCTCTATTTGGCAATTATTGTGGAAATTGAAGATCGCGGTCAGGACCGTTATCTGCTTGTTTCTGTATACTACAACCCTCTCCAAATGCTACTAGAACTTGCACTCCAAAAACGTACAGCCTTGTTCGATGAAGTCTTCTTTGAATGGCCAAATTGCAAACTCATTCTAGGTGGTGATCTCAACTTATGTTGCATTCCTTATTTACATCCTGAGGTACTCATTGATCACTCATCCAAAATCTCTCCTTCGCTTAAGCGAGGAGCCCAATGGTTTTCAAACTTTTCACATTGGGACTTTTTCTTTATTCCCTTTCGAAAGGGAGGGCATGTTAACACCAGGCACTGTGACAATATGAATCTTGTATCGACTACCGTGTAGTGATAAGTGATCTACTAGCGGTCTCTAATGGAATTGAGCTCATTACCTCGGAAAACAGTGACAACAGTATATTACAACACCCTGCATGGGGAAAGATCCCCTTCAGGTACTATTAATACCCGATCGCGTGGGTGCCTCACTCAGGTGGAATTCTTATGTATGTGACAAAATCAACTTGTTGATTATGAAAGAGATAGGGAAGCTATCTCTCTCCGGGCAGGGGCCTCCCTCTGGAACAGCCTTCCTGCCTCCCTGAAACTTGAGGAGAACCATTTCCGGTTCCGGAAGCACCTCAAAACCTTCCTCTTCACTTCTGCTTTCTCTCTCCCTCTCCCCTGCTAAATTCTTCACCATAACTGCACTGATTCTGCAACTGGGCCACTCTCACCGACCTCGGTCCTGGGCCCAGTCACTCTTCACTTGCACTGCCCCCCTGGCAACCCCTGCACTGCGGGACTGTCTCTGTATCACTACAGCCCCCCCCCAGCACTTGTCTGCACTTACCTTGCACTTGCCACCTATTTATTTGTTTATTTATTATTTATTTATTTATTTATGGCCCTATTTATTTATTATTTTATTTCTATTCTACTATTTGTACTGCACTCCCCCCCTTCCCCTTGCACTTTTTCCCTTCCCCCCACCCCTGCACTTGCGCGGTCTGAATGACACCTGGCCTAGTAGGATCGTTGTCTGTCTTCCCCTTGTTCCCCCCTCCATGCCTCGTCGCGCCTTGAAACACTTGTGTATAGGCGCGTTACAAATGCCTTATCATTCATTCATTCAAGCTCTTGTGTAGAACGTCTTTGACTATGTGTCACCAGCTAAACACACAAATAATCACTGCCATAATTAAGAATGCAATTTTATCATTCATCAGAACACTAAAACATTCAAATTTAAACCAAAAACAGTCACAAGCGTTCGGTTTCGATCTACTGAGGGAGAAAAAACACAAACACATGCAGCTCAGACGGCTTAAGACCCTATCTTTAGAAGAGTTGGAATTTCATGCACTAAAGATGCAAGTATGCAACAGCTATCGTAACAAATGTAAAAACTATACAGCTTACCTCCATCAAACCATAAACCAGGCTATGATAACTAACCTTTGCAGGAATGATAAACAATCTACCTGGGCGATATTACGGGTATGACACACTTAATAAAAATCACGCACAAACCTCCAATATTTCAGAAGAGGCTTGGAAAACCTTCTTTAGGATGAAATTCCAGCTCCCCGAGAGATTCTCTAATGGATACTCTAAATTTGTTACATATAAGATTGTCCACCCTTTAGGATGATCTACCGATGATATTATATGGGCCAATTGCATTCCTCCCTGTGTTCTAAAAAGGAATCCCATACTATGGGCTGAGATTTTGGGAATTCAGTTTGAAGAAATTAGAACTACCTCTGTTATTCCAAAATCCTGGGTAAAATCTATTGTAGTACCAATACACAAAAAGGTCAGCACAGCTGACCCCGAATATTTTCGGCTAATTGCTCTAATTGATGCGCGAGCAAAGGTTTTTGCTATCCTATTGCTACGTGAGCTTCAGTTCCACCTACGTCAACACAAGGTACTATCACGATTTCAGATAGGCTTCCGCATCCAAATGGGCAATGCCCTGAACACTACAGTTGTGGCCCAACTTTTAACTAAACTAAAATGCTTGATTCAGGGGCACTATATATGGCGTCAGTCGATCTCTCTGCAGCTTTTGACTGTGTAATATGCACTGTTCTATGGGAAAAACTGGAACGGAAGGGAGTCCCCCCACATCTGATAGCACTGATTGCCAGACTACATCAAAACACTTCTTACCTAGTGAAGCTTGATGGTTCAGGTGCTTCTACACAGCCGATACCTACACAGGTCGGGGTTAAACAGGGATGCAACTTGGCAGCAATCCTGTTTAACCTCTACCTCTGTAACATAAATATGGTTAAGTGAAGTACCAAGGCTTGGCCACCTTAAAATCCAATGGCTTGCGGATGATATTTTAATATTTGATCGAACAGCGTACGGGCTGCAGAACAAGTTTACCATCTTTTCAGACTATTTATATAAGCACAATTTTAAATGCAATATAAATAAATCAAGAATACTTATTTTTAAGAACCTAAAAACAAAAGGTGCACACCATTGTTTGGAACCTGGAAGGAGTGCCAATTTTGGTAAATACATCCATTAAATATCTTGGCTATGAGGTGACTGACTCTAATTCAAGGAAATTGTGGAAGGAAAACCGCGATGCTAAAGCAGATGCTTTAGGCATTCAGATGATGATGGTGTACTCGAAATTTTGCAAAATTTCAATGACTGCCTTATTTGAATTCTACACACTCAAGGTAGAAGCAATCCTATTATATGGGCTTGAATTATGTTTATTAAACATTGACATCATGCTTGAGCAAAATACAAGGCAAATTGTGGAAGCACACATTACGCCTTGCCCATTTGCTTCCCAATTGTGCCCTTCGCAAGCCACTCGGGCTAACCGCACTATCTGCTAGATATCACTGGCGTCAACTGGCAAACCTTGCTAATATGCTTTATCCCACTATAAGTCACTGTATGAAGAATTTTCTATTATGATCAAAGCAAGAAATCCCCCTTTGGTGGCAAAATTCTATGACTCAATGCTGAAACTGCTTGATGATCTAGGCTTGAATCCATGCGACTTGGAATTTTGTCTTACCCTAGTAGAAAAATGGCTCTTTGAGTTTGATTGGGCCAGGACGCTTACTGACATGCACACGAAGAAACTGTACTATGAGGCATCACGGTATGCAGTGAAATGGATGCCTCATAGATTGTATCTGTTGAAATTTCCATGTCATGCCTTAAGAGACCTATACCTGAGAGGTAAGTGTAACCAAATTCACACTGGTGGGAAAATAGAAAAATGGGCTAAAGAATGTATAATTGATGAGACTGATGCATGTCGTTTTTGTAATCAAACTGGGCAAAGGGAAACATTGAAACATCTGACAATTTACTGCATCCACTTTGAAACTTAGCGCATAGCGACTTTGGGAGGTGCACTGCTGGGCTCCACACAAAATGCTCGAGAATGGTGCTGGCTGAGTTTGATGTGGGGCAATTCATGTAAATCTGTATTAGCACTCATTAATCTTCTCAAAATTATTATTGGGGAATTGCTCAACAAAAATTGATTTTAGAGTGATCAACATAATTGTTTTTCTTGGTTGTGTGTATCGTTTTATTTCGTATGTTTGTTTTCTTTTCTTGTAATCAAAATCAAAATGTGTATGGAAATCTTGTATATTTGATGAAACACTTAAATTTGCATAAGTTTTGTATTGTAACTGTTTGTTGTAAAAGTTTGTTTATCAAACTACAAACAATTCTTTTAAAAAATAAAAAAAATATTCAAAAGACAGTGGTACTGCTGAAGCTGGAAGTAGGGGATGGATGGAAGGTTTCCTAGTTACCTTTCTAGTATTTGCAATGATTTTTCACATGGAGTGGAATATCTCCCATTCCTTAAAAATTAACTACCCATTTGCAGCATATTTTACACATGAATTTTGTCATGTTTAGATTGGTGTTGGTAAAACAGGTGTCAGTGTAGTGGATACCAGTGCCGATGTCGGGGTGCATTTCCAGTTGGCATTGGTTATGTACTGGTGGATGGAGGTGATGCAGGTGGTGCTGATCTTCGTCTATGGAAATATTGGGACCCATGCATTTTTTATTTTATGATGTTCATGTGCTTTATGATACTCATCATCTACATTGTCCCGGTCGATTTGCATTAGATGCTTAATCATTATTGATGCCCTTAGACTTTGAGAGGGGATATCAGAAGGTCCACGACATAGAGTTTTGTTGCAGAAGGTGCAAGTACCTTTTCTGCTTCCTTTCTCGAGCAGTGTTCCTTTACTTTGAGAAGCACCAACTCCCTGCATTTATTTAGACCGTGGTGATGGAATGTCCACCCAAATGATGATGGCGTCACTACTTGAGACTTGAATGGCTTTTCATCTGTTTTAAAATATTTGAAATATTTGTAAACAATTGAAGATATAAAACACTTTAAACATATCTGTGTTGGTTGGACAGACATTTAAAAATACTTAGATATACTATATCTGTTTAGTGACTTGTTCTCCAAATGTGCTTATCGTACCCTATGTTCTCTTGTTTTTAACCTTTCCATCCGTTTTCCTGCATGCAAATAGTATAGTGTTGTTTGTTTGTTTGTTTTCATCCAGTTTATATATATTTTTGTATGGGTTTTTTAATCCAAGTTGGATTTTTTTTTACCAATGACCCAATAATTAGAATGTTGAAAGAAACCAACAGTGTCTTATAGTTGTATCTTTCATATAGTGCATTTGATGCACTGCATATAAAATATTAGGGTCATAAAAATGTGTTCATGAAATTATGTTTATAAAAGTATGTGTGTCATTGAACAGATTCTGTTTTCTTTTTTTTTTTCAGATCGGAGCATGCATTGTTTTTTTAAAAATAGATGAGTAGACACGGCTATGGTGTAACCGAATGGGCCATCAGCATTTGAAAATGCGGGTAACTGCAGCAACAACTGGGGGGTGTCCTAGGCGCAAATTCTGACTGACATATCCCTGTGGCTACGCATGTAATGTGTGGAAAGTGCATTCTTCACGTACTCATCTTTTGTTATTAATATTTTGCAATACATTAATTAGAAGAAACAAAGGCAATAGTATAGTTGCGGCTACAAGAATTGGGATGTAATTGTTTTTTTGGATAGCCGCGGCTTTACTACATTTTTAAAAAAATGATTTACTGGAATATTGTTTTAGCATGTATTCAGTGTAATATTCGTAAACAGTTTTTGTAAGAGTTACAATACTTTTTAATAATTAATAATGCATATAAATGTATATACTTCAAAAGGGTAAATACATATTGAAACATAGAAGTTTATTAAACAGTACAGGTTTGTTAGGGAGGTTGTGGTTGTCGGTTTTCTTTTTCTTTGAGTTAGAACACATGATACATCTTCTTTAGGCCAATTATCTGAAATTTACTGTCAATAATTTGTTTTACATTTTGAATGTCCCATTTCATTGATTCTATTTGTTGTTGAATATGGTTACTTTTGTGGGTACTGTCTGTGGTGTTTCTTGCTTGACTTGACAAATGACTTCTTCATCTGTGTGAAAATATTTGCAATGTTTTTAAACAATTGAAGATATAATACACTTTAAAAATTATTGTGTTGGTTGCCTAGACAATTAAAAGTAGTTAGATAAACTATATCGGTTTGATGACTGATGTTTGTTCAATAACATATTGTTGCTTTTTAATTTCAAATAAAAATAAAGAATGTACTTACAATATCCTGGATGTGATGCATTTTCTTCTGGTTCCTTTTCTTCAGTATCTTGTGTACAGGTGCATTATAAATGAAATATGATTATATCATTTAGGATGTTCTTGGGGATATATTTGGTAATTGTAGATCATATGTAGTCTCTCTCCCTTCAATCACACTTGCCCCATCACACCCAGTCTTACGGCACCGGCACTTCAGTACACCACCTTAAGCAGTCCCTCATTCATGAACACTTGAGTCATTCTGTTGTCACTGTGTATGTTTTACTTACCAGGGAGACACAGTTTGATGCCGCTGTGGATCATAGAATAATGAAAAGTGCCAGTAAACCTGTTGTATGTCATGAATATACATGTTTGCACAGCAACTAACTAACCATGTAAGTCATGTGTATCTTTCTTCTCTGCTACAGCATGTTTCTGCTATGGCGTCTGTGCCCCTCACTATTTTGAGCCGGACCACTTGAAATTTTGGAAGCAGATGAAAACATTAATTTTCTCTTGTGCTTTGTCTTTGTCTTTCCCCTGTTGACCCAAATGACCTGCCTTTCTGCTGTAGCAACTGGTTGTTTGGCTATTCTCAGACTCTCACTGGGTACCCGGCGTTTTCTTGATCTGTCACCCTTGCACTGTATCTGGGCCTACCACCCATTTATGGACTGTAAATGTCCTTCTAAAGTCCCTTGTTCTCCATGCACTAGCAAGAGTCACAATGTCCTGGCTGCCTTTACGTAGAGCATTTGTGATCTGTTTTCTTCTTCCCTCTCCCTTGCACTTCCTCCCTGCCTTCCCTTTGCACTCTTTGTATTTGTGCTTGCACGATCTGATTGACACAAGGCCTAGTATGATCGTCTCTGTTGTCTTCTGTATGTCTTTCCTTCCTTGGCTTGCCGTGTGTAGAAACTCTTGTGTACAGGTGCATTAGAAATGAAATAGGATCAGTGGCCCCCAACCTATAGTGCGCAGTGAGCAAAATGTGTATATCAAATGAAATAGTGAGCAACTTCCATTATTCAACGGAACATATCAACGCTCAGTTGGTGGAAAAGTGATTGCAACACACATTAGAAATGTAATAAAGACCTTTACTAGAACAATTTAATTTGCAGTACTTAACTGTTAACTTGAGCTTGTGCATTCTAGTAAAGGACATTTGCAAGATCTTTAACTCCATTTGACATTAAGTGGTTGCTTACAGGAAATGTTGAAACAATTGAGTGGTCATTAGACATTTTTAGACAGATAGGACCAGTCAAGTTGTTCAAAATGTAGTAGAACTAAATAGACTCAGGGGTTCCAGGTTCTCAAGCTAAATATTTTCAAGAAATGTAGTGCAAATGTTTGGACAATGAAATTGATCAGAAATGGAGCACTGATTTTCCGGACCATTTTGGAGTTCTGTCCGGTTGCATGCCTAAGTATATAAAACCAGTAATACTGTTCCGCAGTCATTGATTACTTTATTGTGGACTGTTTTTTCTCCAGGAATGTTATGAAAATGTGCATTTCTGATTGAACAAAGAGTGATCACTATTCTCTTGAGTTAATTTTCCAATGGCCAGGAGTAGACACCACAAAGAAGATGCCCGACAGCCAGTTGGACTGGTTGGCGATGCCTAAGGTTGACAAGGAAGCAAGGAAGCATTGGAAAGAATTACTAAATCACATGAAATTAAGACATTTTCTTAAAATTGGTAAACAGTACAGTAATGTGTCCGTTTGTTTGAGTCTTTTGTTGAAACTATTTGGGCCATAGCTATTGGCAAATGGCATCCACCAATTTAGGGGGTTCCAGGTTATACAAAGGGATATCCAATGGTTTGAGTTAAAATGTAGAATCTTCATGATTTAATAAGTGGTGTCTACACAACTGGCCAGATTTGTAGATTCAAACGGCATATAGAAATTGCTAAAAGACTGCTTGGATAAGTAGCCCTTGGACCACCAGCCCACCCACGGTTATAGGCCAACTTCTTTACTGGACATTCCCTGTAAGATATTCTCCAAATATTTGTTGCTTATAGTGGAGTAATGAACTCAAAGTAACAATGTCTTAAGGCCCTCCTTAACGGGTTTCAGCTGAGGGCTTAGTAAAGTGGACCACTGCTTCACTCTGAGTCCCATCATGGAAATATATGGTAAGGTTAAGTGGCGGGGGGATTATTTGTGGCTTTTTTTCAAATTTGGAGAATGGATTTGATTTGATTGATAGAAACATGTTGTGGCATAATTTACATTTTATTGGGATCCCGAATGTTTTATTAAATCTTATCCAACTGTGATACGCAGACATCTCAATGTCCGTCTGATAGAAAATATCAGGGAATTATACATTGTTTTTTCCCACCGATGTGAAAAGCAGGGTTGTCAGACGGTCTTAATGTATTCCTTTCAGACTTTGAGTCTAGTACTTCTATTAGGAAAGGTGATCCACCCTTTTTTACGAGAACATTTTATAGCATGCTTGCACAGCTATTTTAGGCTTAACCCTGGCAGGTCTCCAACAGGACCTGCTATACACACACATGACTATTAGGGGGCTATAGTTTAAAATTAAATATGATAAAAATTAACATTGTGGTGTTCAGGTAAAGGGTGAAACCTTGTAGCTGGTAAAATGCTGAATGTAGAGCTGAGGAGGTAGTCTCATTTCCATTTGAGCCTACTCTTCAGAAAGAGCAGTGCTTGGGTCAATCATTTTATGAAGACAGCCGAAAGGGCATCATGAAGGGTTAAGGGGCTTTTTAATATTTTATTTCAAGTTTAGGGCATTCAGATTGAACTAGAGCCTGGAGGTATATAAAGCAGAGGTCTGATCCGTGATTTTTTCTGGCTGCGAAGTCTGGGGTTGTTTTGACCGGTCATGTCCTGGAGTGGTTGCAAAATAAATTCCAGTGCCAAATAGCAGGTCTCCCTCTAGGTAGATCTGACAGTGCCTTATGAGCTGAATTGGGGGTGTTCAGTTTCAAGGTGTTCATCCAGTTGAGATTTTTTACTTTTCTTTAAATCACATCTGTGATTTTCTGCGAATCATAGAGTACATTTCAGTGTAATCACGATCACAGCTTCCCCTGGTAAAGAACAATACTTGTGGTAGAGTGGCTAGGGAGTTGTAATGCACTGTCCATTTGGATAGGGGGTGGGATATAACTACATTTGGCAAATATAGTTAACTCAAAATAGCACCTTAAGCAAGAGCGTGTTCGATGTGGAGAGTACAAAGTGTACCTGCAAGACGAGTCGATAAAGATTTGCTTCATTTTTTTTTTTCTCTATTTGTAAGACAGTCAGCACAGGAAGCACAATGCAACTCTGGGCAATACATTACATGACAATGTTACATTCTGGTGTGGCTAGGTTTTGAATTCATTTGTAGCACAACCCAGTTCTTAAGAGTCATTTGGGGACACAAGCTCAAATTTGGCAAGAAAAGATCTGAATGGTGACCAAATGTATTTCGGTCAGCTTGTGGTGGATAAAGCCTTCTTCACATTCATTTACAGATATCATGTCCTTGATCCAGCAGTTCAAAGTGGGTGCAGTTTTAGAATTCCAGCATTTGAGTATATTTCTTTTTGCCACCGCGCAGGCATCATTGAACAACCTGCACGTTTTAATGGGGACCTTTCCGATGTCTCCAAGTAGGTATTTAATAGGAGCAAGGGGAATGGGCATATCTAGGATGTCATTCACAGCATTGGCCACCGCCACCCAGAATTCAAGTATCAGAGGGCATGCCCAATACATATGGAAAGAGTCTGCATGTTCAGCCGGGAGCTTAATGCAGCCAAGTGATACATCAGGCGAGAAATTCATCACTTTCATGTGAGTGAGGTGTAAATGGTTCAGGATCTTGAATTTAATCAATCTCAAGTTAGCAGTGATTGACACTGATTTACTAAACTGGCAGCATTTAGCCCACTGCATTTCATCAATAGACAAGCTCAAGCCCCTCTCCCATATTCCTTTAATGGAGTTGCGAGAGGGAGTATGGTTCTGTATCATTTTATACAATTCAGAGGTTCCATAGCTAACCCCCTTGGGTGCCATGGTGGCCGATATAAATGGGTGTCTTGTTGCTTCTACCAGAAACGAGGGCCACCGACTTCAAAATGGTGCCCTCATTCTATGGTACTGAAGGGACTGAGGTGGTCCGGATCCCAACCTAGCCACAAAGTCAGCCTATGACACGAACATCCCATCAGGGAACATGTCTCCCAGTTTTAGTTGGGCATGCGGGTCCCAGGTATTCCTAATGGACATATCATATGTGGGGGCTATTCCAGGAAAATTCCACAAGGGAGAAGTGCTGTTATAGGGGGAGATAATGGTAATAATGGTAAGCCTCTTAAATATTCTGGACCATGCATTCACTGTGGTCTTAACCGGGTCAAAAGAACTAGCATCCACATAGCGTTCACTGAATAAGACCGAACAGAGATCAGTGGGCGATGCAGCATATCTCTCCACCCTGAGGAAGCAAGGCCATCAGAGTTAGAGAAACAATATCCCGCATCTTGGGCCTGTGCAGACAAATTGTATAGGTCAAAGTCTGTAGACGGAATATACAGAGAATTTGTGTACATCTCTCATAATGGGGGCCATATTGATTTCGCGGTTACAAATATATAGTAGGGTGTCATCGGCATATAATGAAATTAATTGTGGGGGGGCCATTGATACGAACCCCTCTATTCAAGTGTCTGAACTGAATTAACACAGCTAGGAATTCACTTGTGAGGGAAAATAATAAGGGGGAAAGGGGACACCCCTGTCGTGTGCCCCTGCATAGGGGAAATTCATTCAAAAGGGTGTGGTTGGTCCGGACCGCAGAACTAGAATCAGTGTAGAAGATATGAATATAACTCAAGAATTGTGTATCAAACCCAAAATGATTATGAATGTATTGCCATTAAACTGTTTCAAACTCTTTCTCAGCGTCTACTGATGCCGCTATGACTTTGGGCTAGGGGTCTAATTGAGCAATAATTGCAAACAGTATATTCTCTATTGTCTATTGAAACACTTGTGTATGGGCGCTCTATAAATAAAGTATCATATCCTATCATATCAGTCTATGTAGGCTCAATGAGGTAGACCTGGTGGGTATAAATCCTGATTGATCAGAGTGCACCAAGTGGGTCTTAAAGTTATTTTGGCATCAAAATTAATTAAAAAAAATGGGTGATATGAAGCAACTTCCTGCAGCGGTGAGTAAGACAGAGATGTCCGCATCTCGGAGTGATGGGGCAGGGTCGCTGCTGTGAGAGTCTCATTGAACAATGCTAGGAGTTAAGGGGCGGGTTCCAGTGTATAGCATTTGTATTAATCAATCCCTAAACCATCTGGGCTGGTAGCCTTCCCATCGGCTAGACCTTTCATTGGAGATATAATTTTGGCAGCGGTCAAGGGGTCCTCCAGGGTTTCATTTGACTTGGACGACAGCGAGGGTAGTAGGATCACAGATAAGTAGTTAACGAGATCCCACCCAGAGACAGTGTCTATGTTGGCGTACAGTGAGGAATAGTATTCAGCAAACGCCTTAATTGCAGTTTCACCCACGCACACCTACCCATGTTGATCACATACACTAGTGATTGGTTGTCTAAGGTTTTCCACTTTGATCAGTCTGGCTAGTGATTTAATGGCCTTTTCTCCCTCGCCATATCTTCTTGTTCTGCTGGGTTTAATGACATACTAATGCATGTTTATAATTAATGGTTTAATCTCACTGTCAGCAAGTTTGTAAAACTTATCCAGATGTGTGTGAATTCGAGCCAGGGTTGATTCCTCAGGCGACAGTGCATAATTGTTTTCCAGTGTGCATAATCTAGATTCAGTCAACTGGAGGTCTTGGCAGAAAATGCGAAGGGAAGCATGGGTCTTGTATATGATCTGACCCCGTAACCAAACCTTAGGTTTCCCACACTGTGGACAGAGAACACACTGTACCCTTGTTGCACTTAAAGAAATCTGTCAACTCCACCCTCAATGGATCCACCACCGTGGCATCCCACAGGAAGGCAGGGGGCATTCTCCAGAGCTGGAGGCTGTTATTTAATTGTATCTGTCTAATATCAAGGAGTACGGGAGAGTAATCTGAGATTGTGCAAGGAAGAATTGAGCATTCAGTAGTGCATGGGATCCAGTCAGGTGTGACCAACTAGAAGCCGATGTGTGATCCTGAGTTATGAACAGATGAATGGAAAGTGAATTCCTCTCCACAGCGATGTAATTCCCACCATATATCTACCAGGAATAGGTAGTTCATTGTTTGGGTTATAGCTTAAGCCGATCTGGTCAGGGCAAGGCGGTTCTTGGAGGTTCTATCACATGTCTGGTCTAGAATGGTGTTGAAATCCCTACCCCACAGTAGCCGGTAATTATCAAGTAAGATAAAACTCTCGGTCATCTATGTTCGGAACACACGTATTGATGCGATTTGCTTCATTTTATGTTAACTAGGAATTTAGATGTGTTACTTGGCTTGTTCATTTAAACGTATTAATAGTGACTTAATTGGATTTGAATATAGATAGGGCAAATTAAATATGAAAAATGTGGCATGCATTTATCTTATCTTCCCATCAGCCACGTGCCAGATGGGCAGAGTATTAAACAATGACAATGTTTACACTAGGACACTTTGTAATAATAAATATAGGTGACACTAATGGTAATATTTCTGATAAATATAATGCATGGTGGCATCAAACACAAACCTCACTTATACAAAAAGCAGTAGATGCAAATGCTTATAAGGAAGGTTGGGTATCCATGCCACTTATTGGTCCATTATTCTATTAGCTGTACAAAGGATCAGAATATGGCAATTTTCTCCAGTTACAAACATGGGAACATGGTCCATTTATTTTGGTCATTAACACATTTGTCAGCTGAGCAACATATCTGAAGATGACATGGATTTTTTAAATGGCACTGTATAATCAGTAAGGACATTTACTGAAAAATAAATTGCATGGTGGCAAAAAACTCAAATCTTGCATCTACAAACATAAGCCAACTGGAACCACAGCAGCCTCCACACAATGGCCTCCACGCCATCACCCATAGCAACTGGCGAGCAACAATTAAGGTTGCCACAAGCAACATGTTGCTCCCGAGATACACGTTGGGGATCACTGTCATATCATTTAGGATGTTATTGGGAATATATTTTGTAATTGTAGGTCATATGTTGACTCTGCCCCTCTTAATCAGACTTTTTGTTGATTAGCAGTAGTAATTATATGTTATTTTCATAATATAAATAATCACATTGTGTGAAGTTAATATTATTTTTTATACAGACTTTTTTTGTAAGATGCCATCAAGAAAACAGGAACATTGGACCAATAGGAAGGGACGTTGGCAGGGAAGTATAGTAGAAACAAACAATGTTTTAAAAAGTAGTGTTTTAAAATCTATAGATACTAATCCAGGGATAATGTAACAATTCCTAGAGTTGGGGATAGTTTTGAAAATATTAAAGTAGAAGTATAAGATATGACAATACATAGTGTTCTTGGAACCGATGGTGTTTTTATTGAAAGGTAAAAAGAAAAACTGTTTCAAATGTGCTATTAGCTAGTAAAAAAAGAGAGATTTTTACAAAAAAGGTTGCAAATGTGACATCAATGTGAAACAGAGAAATAAAGATATGTGTAGGAAAATGTATCACTCCCAAGTTTTTAGAAATCTTTGGAGAAGTGTGAAACCAAAATCTAAATATGTGGTACAACGTTTTTTACAAAAGAAAAAAGTAGCAGTAGTCATTAAGAAAGCTTTTGATATGAAAAGAAAATTGTTCATTTTCATATTAAATAAACTTAAGAAATTGCATAAGGTGACTACACCATTATATACAAACATAAAAACAGTTCATGTGCTTACATGTGACCACTTTTGTCATGTCTTTGGCGTAGAGTGGAAACAAACTTCTCATACTGAAAGATTTTTTAATGAGGAGAGTTACATTGAAGGAAAGAATGTTCTACTAGCCATTGATGAGAGTGGACATAGCTATAAAGTCCGAAATGGTGCTGTTTCTAAAGAAGAAGAAATTATACAGTGTAACAATATGGAAATGGAAACTTGGTATGTACTTGCAATTTTTTGTGCAATATTGATACATTTTCTTGTAAAATTTAAAGAAGTGTTTTCAAGTTTTGCACAAAAATGATAATGTTTAAAGACAGATCAAGATGCTACAAAGAATAGATGAGTGTGAAGTTCATGAAAAAACAGGACTTTTTGGTCACTCTGTAGCTTGTCTTGATAAAAGTGGATATAAGAGTCAGTTTCATAATGTACGGATGCTGGTTGCACATCATACTAAAATGAGATACCTGCTAGTTCAATTGTATGAGTGCAAAACAGCAAGTGTGTCTCTTTCAGTTTTAAATTAAATACTTTTGACTGCAACTATAGAATGTTCAGTTTCTACAATACGTATGATAAATATGATGCATTTAAAAGAGTATCTGCACATAGATGAAACACTTATAGGAAGTGGACATGATGATGCTATGCTTTCAAAGGAACACATTTTTCAACAGTACAAAAGAAGTATTGCAATGTTTGAGTTTACTTCCTGACATTATTAAACACACTGTTCAAGATGTTTGGAAAGAACTTTATCTGTATTTGTTTGTAGAAGAATGCTTTGACACAAGTGAGGCACTCTGTGTTTGTAGACACTGTGTTGGATTTTATAATCAAACACGTATTCTGCCAAGAAGTGTTCTAAGCGATATGGTAGTTCCTGAAATCCCTGTTGCACTTCAAAAATGTAACATGTTTGAAGTGATTGCATTGGAAACTATTCATCCTTTCCTAGTTATTGTTAGATTGCCACCAAAGATGTGAAATCTGCCTAAGAAGTCATTAGTGCAAGGTGTGAGAGGGAAAGTTGTTTATTTACCCCTAAATTTGGAAGACAATGTGAATACTCTAGGAGTGAAGCGTGATATTGCAGATTCTTTGTTGGTTTTAGCAAATGGTGTTGCCACTAAAGATAAGAGTATATGGCATCAGCTTATCGATATTGGAAAAGTGAAAAACGCATTGTTGTTTCTATTGGAGCACAAGGATTTATACAAAGTCAGTCTGACTGTACCAGACTTGTCTCTGCTTAATGTTGACTCAACAAGCAAAAGCAGTGAAGGTCAGTTTGAGCATCTATCTGTTGCATAAGGGAATAGTTTGTATGAACGTAACACTATTCATCTTCTACAGTCACGTGGAGATCTGGGTGACAGTTTAGCATATCAAAAGAAAGCAACAAACGGTGCATCAATTAGTATCTGGGAAAACACATTAGAAGCCATTGTTTCCCTCAGCTTTTTCCAACTGGTACTGGAGGGAGAATGGATGATCAAAAGGTACAAATTGCTGCTTCAGAATATCGTTGTACAAGAATGTATTCAGGAGATTCACGATTTCTCACCAATGTTGAATATATTTTTCACTTCTTGTATGAAAGTGAATTTTTAACATTATGTTACGCTGTTGCACATACACTTCGTACTGGAACTATATTTAAAAATCTTTCTGCATGTGAGATGCTGCAGCCGGTGAAAGAAAAAAATGAAGTTTGTGTGGGCAAACCTAGAAATATTCTTGCTACAATGGGAGGAACTAAAACATATTGGTATAGAAGACAGTCTGAAGTTACATGTATGATCAGAAACTTGGGATCTCCAACCTGATGTGTGATGCTAAGTTGTGCTTAGCATGGTTGGGATGATCTTGAATTCGTGAAAGTAATGCAGAGAAAGACAACATAGAACACATGCCACCAGGAGAATTGTGTTCTATGGTCCCTGTAAGTGTATCGTGTTTTTTTATCACAGATTTTTAGCTATGCTACACTTTATATGTAATCAAGAAAATGGTCCACTACGCCTTGTGAAACATTTCTTTTGGTGGAAAGAATATCAGGCATGTGGAGATCCACATATACATGTGCTGTTGTGGATTAAAGATGTTCCTAAGTTTGGTAATGCAAGTGATGGCTGTGCAATAGAGTTCATTGAAAAATATGTTACTTGTTCCATTCCTGCTCAGCATCTCAATGCTGATCTATGGGACACGGTGGAAAGGTTTCAAAAACATTCATGTGGGAAGTACTATCAAAGAAAATACAAAAGAAAAGACAAGTACTACACTCAGTGCAGATTCGGCTTTCCAAGGCCTGTGAATCCAGTTGGTTGAGTGAATAGTCTAATGTCATCCGTTCACCACCATGTTACTGGTAAGTCACTGAGAAATAACCATCATTTAAAAAGAAATAAGGAATGCAACTTTATTGATGATTACAACCCTGCCATGGCCCAGCTGTGGAACACACATGCTGATGTACAGTTTATTGCTGATGATTCAACAGTTGTTGCTCGTTATGATACAGCAGAAAAGAGCAATGCAGCTGAATTATGGGCAGATATATAAAAAGATAAAACTCTCAGTCATAATCTTTTAAGTTTTGGTTTGAATATGATTTCACATAGAGAGTGTGGTAGCTATGAAGCTACAGATCGGCTTACTAGTTTACCTCTGTATGGCCGTAGCATTAATGCAGTTTGGCTAAGTCTTGGACCAGCTAGTAGTAGAAATCGGATATTGAAGCATTTGACTGAAATTGAGCAGTTAGCTGAAGCAGCACATTACAGTACATAGATTTTGAAAAGGAACTTGATTGATACATATTATCCAAATTGATGTGAAATGTTGGAGGATGTTTGTTTATGTGAAGTAGCACAACACTACTCATATCGAAAAATTTAACCAAACAGTGACAGAGGATGGTTTAAAATACATGAATGTAGTGGTTGTCTAGACAGACATGATAGGCCAGACATGAAAGGCCATTCTCATTAACCACATGAAACCTTCTTGCAAAACTGAAAGTTTTAGCGTGAACTTTCAGCGGATTTCCCCCCAGCTCAGAGCTGAGGAGAAATCCGCTGAAGCCCTGATTTGGCGGACCCTTAAATTCGGCAGTAATAGCGCGACCGCTGGATTTAAGGGCTACCGCCAAACTCGTGATGAGGCCCAAATATTCTAACATATACATCTTTTGGCCATGTCCAGTGTAAATTTTAAAATAATAAAATGCAATAAGCTATGGCCTTCGGGCACACCCACAGTGTATTGCATGACACTAACTACGCACTAGCTATGTCCTTCGCCTGTGCCCACTGTATACTATATACACTAACCAGCCACTAGCCATGGTCTTCAACACAATACTAGCCAGTGGCAATGGCCTGTGGCTGTGCCAAATGTATATTCTGACATATTAATGGACACTAGTTATGGCCTTTAGCCATGGCCACTGACTACAGCTTTCAACGTTGCCAACTTTATATTTTAATACAGTGACAGGCCACTAGGCATGGCTTTTAACCATGCACCTTGGTATTTTTGAACACTAACCGACCACTAGCTATGACCAGTGACCCCAACATTAGTCATGGACAAGTCTACGGCCTAAATATTAAGGTAATCAAAGTTTTCATGAGCTAACTGATAAATGATGCTATGTCTAATTCCATTATTGATGTAATTAGCAATGTAGAATGCAATCAGTGTTGTCACCAGTGATGGCATCAGTGATGTAATGTGTAATGTTATCATTGTTCACATACAACTTGTAATTAGTGATGTCATCAGTGATGTGATCTGTGATGTCATCATTGTGGTCATAGACTGGCCAACAGTGGGCATGAAGTTAAGGTGGCTTTAGCTTAATTTCCATGGTTTTGTTGCATTAAGTTTTCACCTTAATGTCCCTGCATCTAAAGCTTTTTACTTGAAAATATATATATATATATATATATATATATATATATATATGAAGATGTCCTGGAAATCTGAAACTGTGCATATGATGAATTGGCTAACATCTTCTTGAGGAATTTTTTTCCATTTGTCTTTACTGCTAATGTTTTGAATTAGGCTATTGTAATATGGTAAGCCATCATTTATATTTGTATTTGTACTTATTTTTTCCTTCTTTTTAGCAATGTGTATTTCTATTCTAGTTCTATCATATGCAAACATAACATATCCTTTTATTCCCAGATATGTTCCGGATGGTATGCTATATCAAGTTATTCATATTATATTATATTATAGAATTGTATTTTAAAGTGTGATGTTACCTTTGGGTATTGATATTGCCTTATATTAAATGTTATATTCATAATATTAATACTATATACACAAGACATCATATTTATGCATTGTTTCTCCATTGTACTCAGATTGCCAATGCCCTGGTGGATGATGATGTGGCAAGTGCTCATCCTGCTGTCCACCCAAAACTTCAAATATGTATTTCTGTTGTTACTTTCCAGGGCAGAAAGTTGTATGCATAGTATCATTAGAATAATCTTATATTTATCTAATATTTTTTGTAGTTGAACAGTCATTTATTTTAATCAGTTTACTTAATGTAACCCCTTAGTGTATTGTTGTTATTATTATTATTATTATTATTATTATTATTATTATTATTATTATTATTATTATTATAATTATTTTATAATAAATGCACATGATTGTGTAACCCACACTTATCCCCTCCCTAATTTCCATGTACTTGAGACTATTCAAGAGAATAAACACATTCCTTCAGGCTCAGCCATACGTCTTTCATCATCCTTAATACCTTGAAATTTGGAAATAACTTTCTCATACATAAGCAATATGATCCGAGCGGCGGGGGCATTACCGACTCAGTTAATGCCCCAGGGCCCATAGTTATAGGCCCAAGCAAAGCCTCCTAGACTGCACCACTAGCACCAGTGGAATCCCCCCTCCAGGCCCCGTGCGTGGGCCTTCCACGGCCTCCTCTCTACCCAAACCCCCGACCAACCTGGAGGACTCCGTGCCCTGTGGGTGATGTGAGTTCATCCTCCCACTCCCTGACCAGGTCTAGGATGATATGAGGTGGAAACCTATACCTGCCATAGACCTGGTAATGAGGCATCCCAAAAAGACTGGTCCTGGGCAAAAAAATGCAGGTTAACAAGGGGGGTCCTGGGAGTCCCTCTGCCAGACATTAGTCCTGGTTTACGAGAGACTTACCCAGAGTCTTTAGCTCACTATCTTTCACAGAGAAGAAATATCCCAAACGTATCCCAAACACGGGATGCTGTTGGTACTTTTGTTCAGAGGAGAATTGCCTAGCATTTTGGTGCTGGACTGCCCCAGGGCAGGACAAAAAACTGATATGTTTGGGATATTTCTTCTCTGTGAAAGACAACTCTACCTATGACGATTATAAAAGAATGAAGCTTCACAAATTAAATAAACCTATTGTGTGCCAAGTTCAAAAGTGAGGACAAGTATAGGTTTTGGATACAGACATATTCTGTTGAACTCTTGGACTTTGACTTTCCTTTGTTTTGTTAGGGAAATCCCACCAGAGTATAGGGCAAGCTAGGTCTTTTTCCATCTTGACTTTTAAGTCAATAAACTTTTATTATTAATTCATAATTTGTTGTCCGTGTTTTACTCCAAGATGTCGTTATAATGCCCCCAGAAACTGTGGGTCTGACTCGGAGGCCCCCTACTCGCCTACCACACCATCTGCCACTAGCCATGCCCAGTCTCAAGCAAGTTGGAAGCAGGTGTCCAGCATGGAAAAGCTAACCCAAATGTGGAAACATATACACGCAAACCAAGAGGAACCTAAATCCACATATAAGTGGTACACTAATAAGAAATGCAGGCCATGCCCGACATATGCAGTTGGAGATAAAGCATGGATCTTTACCTGCTATCTACAGGTGCATGGTCCCCGTAAACTGCAACCCTGCTTCATCAGTCCTTTTTCAGTTGAAAAAATAATGAACCTAGTGGCTTCAGGACTCAAGTGGCCAAACCAGATGTGAGTGCACCCGGCATTCTGTGCTGCTTTTTTGAAACCTGCTGACCCCATCACACGTACTAAAAGGCCACCTCCCTTCCTTGTGAAGGGGTACCCAGAGGAGAAGGTAAATGCCATGCTAAATTCTCATGCTGGGGGGAAAGCTCTATTACCTACTTGATTGGGTAGGGGATGGCCCTGAGGATCTTTCATGGGAGCCCACCCATAATATACATGCTCCTCGGCTCTTGGGCATATTTCATTCCAACTACCTGAATAAACCAGGCCCTACCCCAGAAGGAGGGTGTTCTGTCAGGGATAGGAGGTGAGGCAGGGGATCGGGGGGTGTGGCTGCGGGCACCACTCTCAGTAAGAACAACATTGGCGTAATCCATGGTGGTCTAGGGAGGAAAATGCTGTCACTTTCGCATACCAACCATAACAGGTGTCACATTTGCCCCATGTGATTGTAATTGTTATTGGTTATTTATAACATGCTTAATACCCAGAGATTTCTTAGCACAGTCCAGGGGATCGAAACCTGTGTTGCTCTGCGTCATCTTGCTTCCAAGGTGAGCATGTTGCCCCTGAGGTATCCTCCAAGACAAATGTGTAGGTGTAGACTGTTGCACAGCAGAGCCCAACAGAAAAAAACCTACAGAAAAAAAAGAATACAGAGCCAGGACAGAGGAAACCAATGTATGGGTAATCTAAAACAGGAAACCACAATAGGTCAGATAGCACAGTGAGTAGAGCGCTCGCTTTGCCATCTGTGCAGATCCTGCTGATGCAGGTGCAAATCCCAGCAGTGCCAAACTCAGCCTTTCATCCTTCCGACGTTGATAAATGAGCACCACAAACCATTGGTAAAAAGCGCTCAGATGCCTGAGGGTTTGTAGTGCTATATAAATGCAAAAAAACAAACAAACAAACAAACAGACAAACAACCCCCAGCATCCTTCACGAGTGAATGTGTAATGTGTACATCTATATAACTGGGCCATAAGAGGAAGGCAGCTGCAAAGTAGTGCTAAGGAGCCCTGGAAGTTGCTGGTGGTTGATGGAAGTTGATGGGCGATAGTCTGTATTGATAAGTGTGTTGTTCTTGTCCTTTGGGGGAATGGGGAAAGGAAAGACCACCAATAGTCCATTGATGCTGAATGGAGGTAAGTCAGGTAATGTACCAAAACAACTGAAGTGCAAAAAGATGAGAAATACTCCAGAAATGTCTCCTTCTACTTTGGATTTAGACCTGGAAAAGGTGGCAGGGCAATTGGAGGGGAAAATGAAGGCTGCCAAAATTGACATTTCTGTGACTACTAATACCCTCCTGAAAGACATTGAATCATCAATGCCCAGTCATCGGAAGTCAGCTATAAGGGGCTTAGTTCTGAGTGGGTTGGCCATCTATGTCTCAGTATCAGCTCAGGCCAGGCCCATGCTGCTCCTGCCACTCATGCTGCCTCGGGATTGATCAATGCCCTGTTAGTACAGTTACTGCCAATCCAACCTCACACTTTCCACATGATCTTGGTTTGATTCTGATAGCAGACAATGAAGATTCACAGATTTTGGCTAGGGGCTCTAGGTTTTGTGTGCCTAATGAGGAAGCAGATAAGAATGTTGAAGATACATTTGGTGGTTTGGCTTGTGTGAATTCTTCTCTTGATGATTTAAAACTAGCTAATGAGGAGTTTACTTCCAAGGTAAAGTTCTTGGTCACCTACATGATACACTTTAAATCTGCCATTTTTAATATGTTATCCATATTAGATGATTTGATGAGGCCTCTAAGAAAAAATATTCTAGTCAATTCTGTTCCATTTCAGAGTGTTAGCCAAAGCGGTATGTCAGAAATGTCAACAGGGGTCCGTGAAGGGCAGAAGGTATCAGCAGAAGTGTCTAATGCCAATAACAACATGGTTATTAGAGTGAACATACATGGCTCATCTTCTTCTACGGTGGTAAATGAACATAACCAGATGACTTCTGGTGATATTCTTCCTTTGAAGCCGACCAGGAACTCGTTACAACTTCCTCCTGAGGCAATGCACCTTGTGACTGAGATAGTTAAGTTTCCCCTAAACAAGGAAGTCTTTGAAGATTCTAAGTCTCTCATCTACAAAGCACCCACTGGATTAATACCAACATTAATGTGAGGCTTCTTAATCCACAACATATATTGATGGCAAGGAGAGTGTCCTGAATTGGTTTGACTAATAATTCTGTGGATGGTGATTGGGTTTTTGCTAGTCCCTGTATTACGGGACACATTGTTAATTCTAACTTGGGGGGTCCTAGAAATGAACATAGTGTCTAGGTGGTGCCCTTGAGTCATTTTTACCCAGGGGGGATTGGAACATATGATCTGAGCAAACTCTGGCAACAAACAGTGCCCTAAGGTATGTTCTTACGTGGAAGCCTGCGGTCACCAAGCCGTTGTCTTGTAAATGGGTTTTTGGTGGGGTGAGATGACAATGGGCCTCATTACAACCTTGGTGCTAAGTGCACCAACTTTACCACCATGGTGTAAACTCTGTTTACACCATGGTGGATGGCGGATTTACCGCCCCATTCCAAGGTGAGTGGGGCGGTAAATCCCCATTTCCCATTTTCCCTTCCCCATTCCCATTTTTGCCCCATAGGGCATAATGGGAGTGGGGAAGGCGCTAATTACGCCGCCGTAAATTACGGCAGCATAATTAGCACCATGGCAGGTTAGCGCCATGGATTTTAACGCCTGCTAAAAGCAGGCGTTAAAATCAGAATCAGGCGTTAAGGGTTAACGGTGGCGTTAACCCTTAACGCCTGAGTTGTAATGAGGCCCAATATCTTGGCATGGGGAGGGCACTATAAGAATTAGGTGTGTTGGACTGACCTGAGCAAGCCATGTTGTTTTCGTTCTGATTCATCCAAGGTTTGCCATAGACAGATCCCACAAAGTCTCCTATGCACCCTAATGGAACAGTGCAACAAAGGGTGCTTTATGGGCAAAGCCCAAAGCAAAAACCTGTTCAGGGGAAGAAAAAAAAATTTCCTTGGGAGCTGGAGCGCTAGAGTAGCAGAAGGTACCCCCAGGATGATATGGCAAGTTACACTCCCGGGAAACAGCCTCTGGATGGAAAGGATTCAGACTGGAAGAGGCCACCTAGGACCATATGAGTTTGGTAAGTATGAGCAAATATCAAGGGGGCAGAAGGCTCCCCAAGAGAAGTGCAGAGGCCAGAGCAATAGGAGAGAGGAAGAGGAATTCAATGCAGAGCCAGCACCGTGCAGAGAGCCGAAGCCCAGGGTGCGAGCCGAACGCGGGAAGAAAGGGAAAACAGAGGCAGCTAGTAGGAAGGTCAAGGAAAACATTGGTGCTCAAAGGTTTCGAGTGACGCAGGGCACTCACCTCTTTGCTGCATTATATTCCAGCCCTCTGAATCTGAGCGAATCTTGGACACCATCTTGAAATAAGATGAAATGTTAATGGAGTTCCTGTCGAGCGACCCAACTCGTCGACATCTTGAAGGGTATAAAACCCTGTGGGGATGTCATCTATTCCACTGCTGCCAGAGAAACTAAGCGCTGGCTGAAGTCCTGACAGTACACCCCCTATGAGGAGGTAAAGGCCCAGGTTTCCATGGATGTAATCTGCGCAAGCGCTATAGAAGACTGGGGGCATGGACCAAGGAAGAAGCTTCCCAGGTTCGGTCTGAAGGCTCATAACCTTTCCAGTCTAAGAAGTATTGCAACCAACCTGATGGTATCTGGATGCGCATATGGTCTTGGCTTTGTACTCAGGTCCAGATGTGGCATCGATCAGAGCTGGTGTTCTGCGATCCATCCTGTGGAAGGGATCAGGAAAATGCAGCTTTAACTGCGAAATGTGAAAAACTGGATGTATCCTTGACCAAGAAAAAGGCAATTGAAGTTTGAATGGTACAGGACCCCAAGTTGACAGATTTTGAAAGGTCCAAAAAAACGTGGGGCTAGTTTGGATGGGACTAAATGTCTTGATGAGATGAAAGCCAGACAAGATCACCAATCGGCAACGCAGGTGTTTGTAGTCGTCTTTGATCTGCTCTTCTTTTGCTGGAAGCCTTGGCATCTGTTAATGTTTGCAGGACTGTGGCATGTCCTGTTTGTATTCTGTCAATAAGTTTGTGTACAGATGCAGCTTTCGGGTCAGATAAGTTAATGGTAGGGACACAAGTGGGATGGAAGCCATAGGTACATAAGAAAGGGCTGACTCCAATTGAGGTATGCATAGAATTGTTATAAGCAAATTTGGCAAATGAAGTATATCAGCCCAATTGCAATAGGAAGCCAAGGTAAAACATCTTAGGTACTGATTGAATGACTGATTTAATCTTACGTCTGGCCGTTGGACTGCGGGCGTTACCCAGATGTCAGTGCTCACTGAATACCAAATTTCTGACACAATAGCTTCCAAAATGTGGAAGTGTATTGGGGCCCTCGATCTGAGAGGATAACGCTTGGCATTCCATGAAGACAAACAATGAGCTGCAGAAAGATCTGCCATCTGTTGAGCAGAGAGTACTCGAGGGAGACCGACAAAGTGAGCCATTTTAGTGAGCAAATCCATTTTCACTATGATTGTAGTTCAGCTGTTTGAGAAGGGTAGGTCGACTATGAAGCAAGATGACAAGTGTGGCTGTGTTAGTTTGCCGAAGGTGTCTTGCTTTGTTGGCAAACAACACAGGCAGAAACATAGTATCAGACTACTTTGTGAAGTTCTGGCCACCAGAAGTGCCTATTGATGTTCTCCAAGGTGATGCAGACTCCACAACTGAATTTCCACCACCGTGTGTTGATGCATTGGCATAATTTTATTGAACAACAAGTTGCCTGTTGTAAATACAAATTGTTTGTTTGTTGTAACACTTTTTCCTTAAAAAGTATTGGGCATCAGAGACATATGCCCAATATCTCTTCTAACTGTGTTTCTATCTCAGTGTTTTGACGCATTGACACGTTTTATTAAATAACAAGTTGCTTGTTGAAAATACAAGTTGCTTGTTGAATGTTTATTCAAATACCTTTACTAAAAAATATTTTGAATTAAACATAAGCTGAAAACTTTACATATGAGTAAGCAATATGTGTTTTTCACCTACATGATTGTTGTTTCTAACAATGGCTGCCCCAACTGCAAGGGCACCCAAAAGGGTTTAAATACCAGTTTGCACCTAAATCATTGATGCATTTTTTGAACCTTAGAGGGAAGGACAACCCCCCAGTCACAGCAGACTCCACAATGACCTGCTGTCTTGGCATCATGACAGATGTGCAATACCACTCATTGTAAGGAAGCAGTGGGTATGTAAGGGTTTTGCCCCGGACTAGAAATCCTTGTTCCTCAGACAATCCATACTGCTCTATGGTGAGAGATATAGCTGGGTCTTGATGTTTTGTGGTCTTTCTTACCTGTTGAAGGAACATAGTCACAGAAAAGAGTAATGAAGCTTTAGGCAACAGCATATCCTGTTGAAAGGGGACTCCTGCATCGGGATAGAGCATCCGCCATTTGGTTCTTGATAACGGGTAAACAAGTAAATACAAAATCATATTGGCAAAGAAAATAAGCCTAGCAAGCCTGTCTGCTGATCCGACATTCTTGTTTTAATATCTTCAAGATGTGATGGTCTGTTCTTAAGGTTACCTGATGTCTGGAACCCAGAAGGAGATTCCACCACTCAATACAGGCATTCTTTATAGCCAATAGCTCCTTCTCCAAGACTGTATAGTTCTGTTCCGAAGTAGACAACGTCTTAGACATATAGGCAATGGGATGCTCGCAGGCGTCTGCGAATAGCTGTTTGAGAACAGCACCAAAATCTTCATTTGATGCATCTGTTTCCAAGATGAATGGTTTGTCTTGGTCCGGAATACGTAGTATAGGAGCTCTCATTAAATGTTTTTTGAGATATTGAAGGGCCATCCTAGTTGCATGATTGCATATAAAATGTACTCCCTTCTTAAGAAGAGCAGCCAGGGGTAGGATTTTCATGGAAAAGTTGGGGATACATTTTCTGTAAAGATGAGCAAACCCAGGAATCTCTGAATATTATTTACGGAACTGGGTTATTTCCAGCGCAAAATTGCTTGAACCTTGGAAGGATCCTTTGAAGTCCCTCCGGCAAATAACACGAAACCCAAGTAAGTAAACAATTATTGGTGCAAAGTACACTTTTCCCGTTTGGCATATGGATGGTTCTTAAGCAGATGTGAAAGAACTTCAGTTACAAGGATTCGATGTTCTTGTAGGTTGTTGGAAAAGATCAGGATGTCTTCAAGATATACGACTAATGGATGTAACATGAGGTCTGAAAAAACATGATCCATGAACCATTAAAACATGGCAGGTGCATCGTCTAATCCAAAGGGCATTACATGGTATTCGTAGTGGCCAATAGGGAGTGTGTAATACAGTCTTACACTTGTCGCCACTATGAATCCGGAAGAGATGATATGTACCTCTAAGGTCCAATTTTGTGAAAATCGAGGCCCCACAGACGGACTCCAATATATCGGGGATCAATGGAAGTGGACATTTGTCTTTCACTGTGATCTTATTTAAGCCTCTATAATTGATACATGGACTTAGCTCTGCACTTCCTTTATTGGCGTTGAAGAACATTGAGGCTCTGGCAGGGCATTTAGACTCAGATATCAATCTGTGTGTAAGATAGATTGCAGGTAGGATCATAAGGCATGCTTTTCAGTCTGATAAGTATACATCCTAACAAAAGGAATTTGCATGCCGGGAATAAGATAAATTGATCAATCCTCATTCCTATGAGGAGGTAGGTCTTTATATTCCGCTTCAAAGAAAACATTATGGTAGGCTTGATATTCTTTGGGTAGCTTCTGTGGTTGGGACACCAATTTGTATTCCTGTGTGTATGGAAACCGATCGCTCCTTTTATAGACAATGTTAAAGGCAGAATTCGGAACCTAAGCACATGGTCCCAGCTGTCCAGTTCACAAAAGGGTTGTGAAGCCGAAGCTATGGAAGGCCCAGTATGATTGTGTAATCAGTTGCCCTCAGGGTTTTCAGTGTGTGAAGAAAGACGTATTAAGAGGTCAGAGGTTTGTTCCTTGACAGGACCCAAAGACAAAGGAGAACTGTCAACCCCTTACACAGGGATGGGAACTGAAGAAGGTTACCGGATAATGCAGTGTTCCATGGCCCAAGGGTCATCAAGAAGATTGCCTGCTGCCCCATAATCGATGAGAGCAGGAACATCAAGTATGATTCTGTCGTATTGTTGTACGTCTACCTTTAGAAACAACATAATAGTGCCTGAGGATTGTTAGCGTGGGAACATACAGATCCACCACGGTCTGCGGTTCTCCTTATGGACAGGGTTTGGCATTTTCCCCCTGTTGAGGTGGGGCTATTGGACATTCCCTTAACAAATGCTTGTTGGAACCACAGTAAATACAGAGTCCAAGGGCCTCATTACACGGTAGGCGGAGGACCAAGGTGCTATTAGCACCTTGGTCCATGCCGGTAAAATACCGGCACTGCCTTGGAGGAAAGGGGAATTACCACCCTATTCCAAGGTTGGCGGGGCGGTAATTCCCCCTTCCCCCATTGCCCTTCCCCATTCCCATTTTTGCCCCATAGGGCTCTATGGGAATGGGGAAGGCGCTAATTACAGTGCCGCAAATTGCGGTACCATAATTAGCACCCTGGTCCCTTTTCGGGTTGGTTTTTAACGCCTGCTAAACATCAGGCATTGAAGTACCAACCCGCAAAGGGACCTCGTAGTAAGGCGGTAAGGGTTTACCGGTACCGGTGCCCTTACCGGTCCCGGTAAACCCTTACCGCCGTCCGTGTAATGAGGCCCCAAGAGTCTTACGCCGGTTCCGTTCTTCTGCAGACAGTGGTCTTCGAGCTAGGCCGATTTTGCATGGGCTTGAGTACTGGAATCAAACCCTTCTGAGGATCTCAAAACATTTCTCAGTGTATCGTTCTTGCTGTCAGAAACTCTAACTGTATTACCAAGGCAATCATTTATTTCAAGTTAGGAGCTCCCGGTACACGCAACAATTAATCTTTTAATTCCTTAGATAATCCACACTAAAAAAGTGTAATTAATGCATCATCAGTCCAGACAGTCTCTGCAGCCACCTGTTTGAAGATGGTGATGTAGGATAAGATATCTAAAGCACCTTGCCTTACGTTCAAGAGATGCTCCTGTGCAGAGATGGTGGGCAAAGGCAGAGTAGGAATACAGAATTTGATTGTTAGTCACTACTAAAGGGGCTGCCCAAGCTAGGGCACTTCCTGACAAGTCGGATACCATAAAACTAACCTTGGAGTGGTCAGTCAGAAAAAAAGAGCATATCAAAGTAAACTGGACTACACAGGATTCCAAGAACTCTTATTGTTACTTTGGGTTGCCATCAAACTTTCCTGCTATCAAAGATGCTGGAAGTATTTCTGGCAGTGCAGGAGCTGCTGTGACCATTTGGCGTAGCATAACATTTTTATTATTTTAGTGTTGCATCTCCTGGGTGAGATCCTAAAGGCCTGCCAACACTTGTTTCATTTGATCCATTCTAATGGAGTGGGCGTTGCTTGCTATAGGGATTAGGTGTGTTGGACTGACCTGAGCAAGCCGGGTTGTTTTAGTTCTGATTCTTCCAAGGTATTCAGCAATAGACAGAGCCCACAACGTCTCCTCTGAGCATAATGGAACAGGGCAACAAGATGTGCTTTATGGGCCAAGCCCACAGGGAAAAACCCTTGATGGGAAGAAAAAAAAACATCCTTGGTAGGTGGAGCGCTGAAGTAAATGAAGGTTTCCTAGGTGGATATGTTAAATTCCCATAAACAGCCACCGGATTGAAAGGATTCAGCCTGGAAGAGCGCACCTAGGACCAGAGGGGCTTGGTAAGTATGAGTCAATATCGAGGGAGCAGAGACTGCCCGAGAGGAGTACGGAGGCCAAAGCAATAGGAGAGAGGAAGGGGAATTCAAAGCAGAGCCGGCACCGAGCAAGGAGCCAAAGCCAAAAGGTCAGAGTGAGCCGAAAGTGGGAAGAAAGGGAAAACAGTGGCTTCTAGTAGGAAGGGCAAAGAAAACAGTGTCATTGCACAAAGGTTTGAAGCGACGCAAGGTGTTCACCTCTTTGCTGCATTATATTTTGATCCTCTGAATCTGAGCAAATCTTGGACACCATCTTGAAATGAGCTGAAATGTTGCCGAAGTTCCTGACGAGTGACCCAGCTCACTAACATATTGAAGGGTAAACAACCCTGTAGGGATGTCATCTCCTCCACTGTTGCCAGAAAGACTAAGTGCTGGCTGAAGTTTTGCATATTGACTGTTCAATGGCTCAGCCTCCTGTGGTCATGCCATAATGGCCAGTATTAAATCAAGTCTGGACAGCCCAGCGGTACTGAGCATTTTTGAGAAGGCAAACATAATCCTCCTGCAGGAGACTTGGACGCTGGAGGAAGTGCTTGTGGGTGGATTTGTTGCTTACAGTGTTGCTGGCCAAGAAGAATTCAAGGGGCCGGTGTTTTGGGGGCATGTCAATATTCGTAAATACCTATTTTGTAAGCAAGTCCTTTCCTATGGTGGACCTGTATTGCTTCATCCAAGTGGTGAGTATTAGAAGGCCTAAAATGAATGACATTTTGCTGGTTAATGTTGTGGGCTACATCGACCCACTCAACAGAATTCTTCTCCGAAACCAAGCTGCGCTTTGGCAGTCAACAGCAAAATGGCCGTGCTGGCTCCTTGGGGTACCATTGTGTTAAAACTGTGCCTTGTAGCAACAAAAGGATAGCTGCACCATATTGCCAAACACAAAATCGGCAAGTTGGAACTGGGAGCACACAGAGAAAGGTGCCAGTGTGTTCTGGGGTGTAACCAAGAGAAGCAAATGCAAAGCAGCTCTGCTCTGCTGCTTGCAAACCCACAGTTCCCATGGAAAAAGTGAAATATTTACATTTAAAAATGATGCCGATTTGATGCTCTTTTTCCTCTGTTATTTATCACAATACTTTTATTAATGAGACCTTGCCATGCCCCTCCACATTCACATTGTGCTCTAAGCAGACAAGAGAAGTATTCCTGAATGACAGGCTGTTGTTCAGATCTGAAGAAATCAAAGCAAAGCTGTATTTCAGCTACACGGGAAACACTTTAAGTTTTGGCCACAAAATGTCAAGGATCAATGCGTCAAAAAGGCTGTGGTTTATGTGCCTATGTCAATTGCAGTGCATATGTGTTTTAAACAAATTACTGCAGACAAGGAGCTAACTATGGCTACAACACAATGTGGGATTCAGAGGGAAGAGAAAATCCGGATATGCAAGAAAAATGCAACTTTCACTCATGACATGTTAAATGTACTTTTGCAAAAGAAAGAACAATATATGTTTTAACAGTAATGTTGGATGAAGGGGGCGCTGCTGAGCAACAAGATGGCCGCATAGCCGAGGAGCTCCGCTCCGGCATGAATCCTTGTAAACACTTTCACCCGGATCCAGAGTGCGTCGAACCCCCTAAATAACTGGGCTGCCTCTCGCCATATCCGGACTCCTGTGGGGAAAATCCCGGCTGAAATCGGACATTGTGAGCCCACGAATGAGTGAGGGCTACGGGCTCGCTCGCCTGGGCCGCCATGCAGCTCCACGGACTGCTGCGTAAGAGCCGCGGCTGGGACCGCCCCTGTACTCCTGTCCTGAGGCCCTTGTGGACGTGAACAGGCACCCGCTGAGCTGCGGCCCAGCTTCCCGGACCCGATCCTTCGGTGCGAGACGAGACGGTGGACCCCTGGCGCTGCCCTGGAGCCGGAGAGGGTGAGCGGAGACTGCGCTGCCCCACAGGTACGTGGTCGGGCAGGCGCCGACGTGGCGATCTTCGAGCCCTGGTGGGTTGTCGGGTCTGGCCCTGCGCCGCTACGTGGGAGAGCAGTAAAACAAACATACTGAGGGACATCCTTGAACCGCCGATGCTCTGCGCGGCGTCGTTGGGCCCTCCGGCTAACACACCCGCCACTTATGGACGAAACGTTTGGCTGGGAGAGGGCCCATCGAGGAGCTTACCCGGCCCCCACGTTGTGATGGAAGTGCTGGGGAGATCCTCCTGTAACGCACACCAGCGCTGGCTGGGAAGCAACCTGTTTATTACTGACTTGCACATAGTTTGTTACTTTCCTGCATTGGAGCTGGGCATTGTCATCCTTCGTGTACACTTGGGGAGACAAAGTGCGTCTGATATAATACGGCGAGCCCCTGTACGACCCATGGTGGATGTGAACAGCGCCCTCTGATTCACTGCGGGCCCCCCCGCGGGTCAGCCCTCGATCCCGTTGTTGCTCCACACAAGTGCCATTAGACAAATCTCCTACTGCGACACGCTGAGGCACGAACTCCAGACTCCCTCATATCCCACATTATGCCCAGCAAGAACTCAAATAAGAACAGAAGGACCGGCCCTATGGATTCGTTCACCAGTTCGCAGACACCCCCTGTAAGTCCGGATACGCCGCTCCCCACCACATCCGTACTGTCGGAAGACTCCAAGTTCGACCACCTACTCACCACAGTACAGAGCGGATTCCTGGCCATAAATGTCAAGCTCGATGACATCGTATCCACAATTGGCTCACTGAAGACCCGAGTAGACAAGGAAAGTGCCAGGATCACCAAAGTGGAGGGTAGAATTGGTTTGAACGAGGACTCCACCCGCCAAAATACCCAGGACATTACCCACCTGAAGGGGGAAATGGACAAACTCCGTAGCAAATGCGACGATTTGGAGTCTCGTTCCAGGCGGAACAATATCCGCATTGTCGGCCTTTCAGAATCGTTCTGCAGGGGCCCAATGGAACTTCGGATCGAGGACTTGCTGAAATCCCTCCTTGGGGAAGAGGCCTTTTCATCTCAATTTCTGGTAGAGAGGGCCCATCGCTCTCTCGCCCCACCGCCTAGACCTGGGGCCCCACCCCGTACTGTTATAGCCAAACTGTTAAACTACAGGGACAGGGACGCTGTCCTACGACTGGCTAGGGAGAAAGGTCCCCTAAGAATTGGAAATGATCACATCCATATTTACCCAGACTTTTCAGCAGGGGTCCAGACTTTAAGACGGTCCTACGAAATAATTAAACGTCAACTGCGACTACGACAAGTCCCCTATGCCCTTCTGTACCCTGCTAAACTCCGAATACAGCATGGCGGAAGAGCGCACTTCTTCGAATCCCCTGCAGCCGCCCTGTCCTACATGGAAGCTTCGATACCCCTTCCGCCGGGGAGGCAGGGTGCCGACCAAGATGGCCTGCAACAACCGGTGTAGCCTGAATACTCATCTTACAACGTGCGGCCAGATAATTTGGGGGACAAGTGAACTGCCGACGGCAATGGAATCGAGTGGGGGTGGAGACGCACCTCTGCCTTCGATCCTTGAATGTAGCCGGATGTGTTGCTGCGCACGACCCCTTTCTTTGGGTTCTCCCACAAGTTAGTAATAAGAAAAGGGATCATCATCAAGTTGGGTTCGATGATGTGGGAGGGGGTGGGTTATGGCGATATGGGTTGCCACCTGGTTCTAGAGGCCGCTGTTGATGCCTCAAGATGCCCCTGTTGGGCACTCGACCCAAAGCTTCACTTAGCTGGTTATCGGTTACTTTTGGTTAAAAATGCACTCACTGGCTCGCTCGCTGTCCCATGTTATCACTATGAATACAAATGGCACAAACCACTAGAACACCCCAGGGGCTACGATTGAAACTAATCACGTGGAACATTCGAGGGTTAAACAACAGAGCAAAGGCTAGTAAGGTGGGCGCATACATTAATAGACATCATCCGCATATTGTAATGCTCCAGGAAACCCACGCACTGAAGCCCACACACGAAAAATGGGGTGGCAATAACATTACACGGAATATTCCTCTCAGAGTAGAGGGGTCATCACACTGATACACCCCTCCTTGGGGTTCTCCACCGAAAAATGCAGGATAGATCCACAGGGAAGATATGTGGTGGTCTGGGGTAGCTTGGCTGGGATAAAACTCGTTTTGATAAACACATATGGCCCGAATATCGATGACCCGCAGTTCTATATACAGCTTCTTACAACGATAGGCCTTACAACTAACGCCTGGGTCCTTTGGGGAGGAGATCTAAACACCATTCTCGATACTACATTGGATAGGTCCTCCAGCAGGCCTAGAGCTCTCACTAAAGCGGCAAATGTTATTCGACACGCCCTTGAAGAGTTCACCCTCTCTGATGCCTGGAGGGGTATACATCCCACTGAGAGGAAGTACTCATTTTACTCCTCAGTGCATGACACTGAATCTAGAATAGACTATTGGCTAATTTCGTCCCCTCTGGTCAATTACACGGAACAATGCGAAATCCTTCCCCGTACGCTCTCGGACCACTCCCCGGTCACCTTGGCCATACTGTTCCCTGGCACAGATCGCCCAACACAAAGATGGAGGATGTCCCCCAACATATTAAAAGACCCGAATGTCGTGGAAGCTCGCCACACTGACATAGAGGAATTTTTCCAATTGAACAATGGCTCTGTGGACAGCTGGGCGATCTTATGGGAAACATTTAGGGTCTGGGTGAGGGGCATTCTGATGTCCAAGACGACTGGTCTCCTTAAAGCCGTAAGAAACGAACTGGACATCACAGAATCGCGCTTGCAGATACTCGAAACTGAATATAGTATGACACACGACAGGCATATCCTGTCTGACATCAGCGCACATCTCCAAACGTTCAACGATCTGGCGACCAGGGAGCAACAGTACATGGCCACTCCCATCAGAGCACGCAGATATGGGGAGGGTAACAGAGCAGGTCACCTCCTAGCCCGTATGCTCCGCAATGAACGCTCCCATACCCCAATTGCGAGCATCTTGACAGAGGGAGGTGCAGTTGTCAGTGGCGAGAAAGAGATAAACGACAAATTCTCACGCTACTATGCTGACCTATATTCCAATCATGATGGCAGTACACAAGAAGAAATACGTATATACCTGAGTAAAATTGATCTCCCTAAATTAAACTTGGAAGATAACCAAATCCTTGAGCAGCCTATAACCTGTGATGAAATAACTGAAGCAATCAAATCACTGACTTCAGGTAAAACCCCGGGCCCGGAAGGGATAGGTGCTGAGTTATACAAATCCTTCTCAACGATCCTTGCTCCTGTCCTCACCCACATATGGGAAGAGGCCATCGTGGCTGGCTCACTCCCAGAATCAATGACAGTCGCTGTCATCACAGTACTCCTGAAACCTAGACGTCCAGCCCATGATCGTTCCTCTTATTATTATTATTAGCACATAGCATGCCTCCGGTTTTCCAATTAACCAGGTGCTCCACAAACCCGTTCCAGAAATAATCTGAATCAGTGATTATGAACAGTTTGTGGAGCTGGTTTTGAATGGCAGTAAGGATGGCCTGATGAACTGCCATGAACTCCTCTACCTGATTACTCCAGGGACCGATTTGATACCTGGCAGAGGGCTCCAGGGCATCATTCACCCAGGTATTCCCAACACCGGCCACCGGTTCCTTTTCCCCGTTGTTGTCAACATGGTAGTATCACCTGTCCACATAAACTGTGGGCATTCCCTTGTACTTGTCTTCTTCATAGACTTTGTGTGGGGAATTCAGGTACACCTCCATGTTGTCCTGGGGTTTAAGACTTTTGTCCTCGAGACAATTTTCTCTGGCACAATGATGCAGGACAGCCAGACCTTGCGCGAGGGGGCTCTTCTTGTTTTGCCCATATCTGACCTCCACAGGAAAGCCTTGATTTGACAGAATCCAGAAGGTAATTCTGGAATTACTCACATTGCTGGCCTGGATTCTGTCACTTCGGAGGTATTGCAAAGGCTGGTGGGGAGTCTCCACTATGGTGTGTTCCCCCTGGATAAACAGGTGGTAATTTTTCAATGACCACAACGTTGCCAGGAGTGCCTTCTCACAATCGTTGAATTTTTCCTCCACAGAGGATAAAGTCTTGCTTGCATAGGAGATTGCTTTCTTGACCTTGACATGCTTTTGATATAATACTGCTATCAAGCATGTATTCGAGAACCCTGAACAACACAAAATTAGCATCTTTCTTAAGTAACTTCATCATTGGTTCAGTGTAGCCGGAAACATTCTCCACAAACTTATTATGATATTCACACAACCCTAAAAATGATCTAAGATCCTCTTTAGTTTTGGGACTAGGTGCTTCTCTAATTGCCTTCAGAGCCTTCATTTGTGGCTTGTATCCTTTTCCACTCACTACATTCCCTAAATGCTCCACTTCCTTCTTCTTAAATTTGCACTTACTCTGTTCGATTCTCAAACCTTTCTCACACAATCTGGACTTAACATTTCGAAACCTCTCATTATGCTCATTTTCTCCCATCCCAAACACTATAATGTCATCCTGGTAGACCAATGTCCCTTTCATTCCTTTTAGAACTGTGACATTGTTCTCTGAAACACAGCAGCCGCAGAAGCCAACCCACATGGCATTCTCTTGTATCTGTATAGCCCAAACAGTGTGAAGTTCCTGAAATCCTCTGTAAGTTTGATCTGAAGATATGCACTTGCAAGTGGTGAAAGTAGCTGCACCTTTGATGCAATTTAGCATATCTGAAATGATGGGTAAAGGGAAAATGTCCACCACAATGTTTTTTGTTCACGTCCCAAAGATCTACAAAGATCCTCAATTTCCCTTTTTTTTCACAGCTACAACAATTGGGCTTACCCACTGAGAGGATTCAATATTTTCAATTACATTGTTCTTTTCCAGCATGCCCAATTCTTGTTCCACTTTATCTGTCAATGCAAATGGAATCGGTCTGGCCTTCTTGTGTCTACAGGTTTTGCCCCCTGTTTCATCACAATTCTATGAGAGTCATTTTTTAGCAAACCCACCTTTCCTTGAGGTGCATCTTTGGGGCCTTCCTCCTCACTACTCTTTACATCACACTCGTCACTGCTCTTTAATACCAACACCGGCTCATCTTCACATGGATCCAACCTAATCTTCAGTGCCGCTTGGTCTCCCCAAACAAGAACATTCACCCCCTTTTTCGCTACATAGACTTTTATTTCTGCTTGTGTGTCCTTGAATTGAAATATACTCTTGAACCATCCTGTAATTCAGATTTTTGAGCCCTCAAATCCTCCAGAATTCTTGATGTCAGGCAGAAATATTTTTGCCTTGAGGCCTTCATCTATCAATTTTCCCAAAGTACCAACCATGATGATAGTATATGGCGAACAACTGTCCTCTCTCACAGATAGCTTATAGTTTTCTTGTATTATGTCGCAAGGTGGACAAGCACAGACAACCGCTACTCTTTCCTCGTCCGATTCTTCCTCATCCTGTACTATGGACACTCTCTTTTTGTTTTGACACACCACTGCAAAATTACCTCTTACCCCGCAGATTGCACATTTCTGGTCAATCACAGGGCAATTTCTTGAATTAGCGTAGTGCCCAAACCTTCCACACTTGAAACATGTATCTTTGTCTCTACTTTGGAAAGAATGTGTCCTTGTCTCATTCATGAACCACGGTTTTCTTGTATTGCTCTTGCCTTCTCTATGCTCTTGATCTCTGGGTCTGTAGTTCTTTTTGCTTGACTCATCCACTCTCTTTCTATCTCCTTTGTTGCACATTCACTACAGCTTGCTCCTCCAATTCTTGAGTGGGTTTGCTTGAGTTTTGTCCCACTCCTTGAATTTGGACACTATCTACTTTCTTACTCTTCATTTCTCTTGAGCACACTTGAGTGTGCTCAACTCTTTTGGCTATGGCAATGGTTTCTGGCAATGTGGTGTTCCCAACCACCTTAGCAAACCCCGCCCACCTGGTACCTTCCTGCCTGCCACTTTTTTGCCAATTAGCAAGCCCCGCCCACCTGATGCCTTCCAGCTTACCCATCTGGTGCCTTCCTGTTTGCCGCTCTTTTTCCCTACTTAAGAATCCCTCCAGCCTCTTTTCCTTTGCAGATGGGGAGCAAGTGAAAGTGGATGTAGGTCACCTGGCCTAAGCCCCGCCTACCCGGTGCGTTCCTGCCTGCTGCTCTTTTTTACCACTTAGCAAGCCCCGCCCACCTGGTGCATTCCTGCTTTTCGCTCTTTTTCACCACTTAGCAAGCCCCACCCACCTGTTGCCTTCCTGCTTGCCACTCTTTTTCACCACTTAAGGAGCCCTACAGCCTCTTTTCCTTTGCAGATGGGGAGCAGGTGCAAGTCGATGTAGGTCACCTGGTCTAAGCCCCGCCCACCTGGTACCTTCCTGCATGCTGCTCTTTTTCACCACTTAGCGAGCCCGCCCACCTGGTGCCTTCCTGCTTGTCACTCTTTTTCACCACATGCAAGCC
This sequence comes from Ambystoma mexicanum, assembly GCF_040938575.1. Taxonomy (NCBI): domain Eukaryota; kingdom Metazoa; phylum Chordata; class Amphibia; order Caudata; family Ambystomatidae; genus Ambystoma; species Ambystoma mexicanum. The sequence continues at coordinate 1,241,966,018 of NC_090930.1, read as the reverse complement.
CCACCCACCTGGTGCCTTCCTGCTTGCCGCTCTTTTTCACCACTTAGCAAGCCCCGCCGACCTGGTGCCTTCCTGCCTGCCACTTTTTCACCACTTAGCAAGCCCCACCCACCTGGTGCCTTCCTGCTTGCTGCTCTTTTTCCCTACTTAAAGAGCCCTTCAGCCTCTTTTCCTTTTCAGATGGGGAGCAGGTGCAAGTGGATGTAGGTCACCTGCCTAAGCACCACCCACCTTCTTAGCCTTGCCTCTTTCCTCCTGCTCTTAACTATTAGATCAAGGGCGTCTCTCGCCCGGGCGTCCTAAGCGAAGGGAAGACGAAGAAAAGTGCAATTGCTGTTTGGACCTGTTAGAACAAGGTGGACCCAGGGCCCGACTCCCTGCTCAGAGAGCAGGCAAGCATGCACCAACATGTGTTACTCCCTCTGATCCCACAGGCCATCCCCACCCCTTCTGGTCCCCCTGTGATGTTCCCTTGTGCTCCCACTATTCTCACACACAGGTGTTGCCTGTTTTGCTTGATTCTTCTACCCTGCTCCCCCCTCACCCCTCTTAAGCCTACTTCTGCAGGAGTCTGTCCTGATACATTCTGGTTTTACCATCACCGTCTTGTGGCCAATGTTGGATTTGACTTTTATGGACTTCATTCATTCACGGTGCATCACCCTTTCTCAACTCTCATGCTAGACTTCTTTTGCATCTTGTACTCATGGTGGCCCTAAATCATGCTGTTCCCATCTTCGCCTTGTATCCTGGCTTGCAACATTATGTGTTACTACTGACTTCTGCAATTGTATTCACTCTCCCCTCTTGCTTCTCCACTCTTTTGACTGCTAAATCTCTGTTATCTCCTCCTTTCCCTTCTCCCTTTTCCTATCTCCCCCCCTTACTTTCTTCTATGCACTTACTCTACCAGAATTGTCCCAGGGCCTAGTATGATAGCAACCTCGTCTGTCTCCTCCCCCTCCCATTACTGGTTTTTTCCTCCCCTCAACCCCCTCCAGCACTATCTGAAATGTCGTCAAGCCTAGTAGGATAGTCGCTTATTTTGTTCCTCCCCTACCTTTCTGCACCCCTCTCCCTCACCTTTTTGATTTTCTCCGGCTCTACCAGAAATGTTGTCAGGCCTAGTACGGTTGTCGCCTGTCTGTTTCCATTTCGTTCCCACTCTCCCCCTCCCTTCCTTATCTATGTCTTAGCTCTTGCACTATCTGAAATGTCATCAGGACAAGTACGATAGTTAATTTCACATCCTTACGGCCTGCATTCTTTGGTGGGGCCAACAGGTTGTCTCTGGACCAGGATTGTATAGTTTGGGTAGATTGTTATTCTAGAGGAGTTCTCTCCTCCCTTTCCCTAGAAAATCTCAGCCAGGGTCCGCACATCTTGTCGGAGGAGACTCATGTCCACCATTACTGTGTCCACCTTGTTTTCCAGGGGCGACTTTAGGGCCGCTATAGCTGTGTCCAGCTTGTTTTCCAGAGACGCCTTCAGGGCCTCTATGGCTTCCAATATTGGGCTCTAGCTCTCACCCCCCTCCTCCTGCTGTACAGCGCTGGACTAGGCCATGGTTTCTGCCGATGGAGTGGGTTGGCCCTTGTTTGACTTCCTGGTGAAAGGTTCAGTGCTGCTTTGTTTGCCTCTTCCCCCTTTCGATTTGCTTGGTTATCTTTGCCGATTGATGTTGCACCGTCCTCTCCCCCTTTTTTTTTGTTTTACCTTGCCAGGCGGCTCTCCGGGCTTCCTCTATGTTCTCGCTGGTTTATCCGGGGGGCCTCGTATGTGATGCCATCCATTCAATTAAGCCATCTACCTCTCTGTCTCTTCTCCCCTCACATTGCAGGGTTCTGCTCCCTGGCAGTCTTGTCTCGTATAGTTCAGTATAGTCCACATGGGGACCGTGCACACAGACTTTTGGGGTTGCTCCGTTCTCCAGTGCCACCCCCACGCCCACATACCCGTCTGCTGTGTCTTCCTCCTCGGGATTGAATACAGAAGCAATTTGGCATGACCAGCCTTGCCACCACAGTGGGCTATGCAGATCATGATCCTCCTGATCGGGTGCTGGCATGGGGAAAGCTTGCAGGGTTAAGCCTCCCCCTCCACGCAAGACTGGAGCTCACTGCTCTTACCGTCGCCGCCCACAGTTGTTCTCCCTCCTCCTTGGGAATGACCGGTGTGCCGGGCCCCATTTATTGTCTTCTATAGCCTCTAACACCATACCAGCCTCTGACTTTTTTCTGCACTCCTAGGGGTGTTCTCTGCTCAGCTGGGAGGTGGCCCGGAGTCCCATGCGGTCTCAATCAATCCCCTGAGGGCCGGCTGCCTTCTGCAATTCCCGCTGTGTAGACACAGGTTCCGCCACAGCCCGTACCGCTAGAAGTAGGAGTATCCCACGGGCGGGCCGGGCGTCCTGCGTATGTCTCTGGTGTTCCACTAAGGGGGGTAGGCACGACGGGCCTCCAATGCGCCTGCCACACTCGGGTATCAGGGCTCCATGAGTCCCGTGCTCCAGCACCAGGCCCCCTTCTTATTGTCTGTGTCAAGCCAATGCCGGACAGACTCCTGGGCCCCAGCCCCACTTGTCACACCCGCTCGGTGGGTGACAAGACTCTCTGTCAGCCACCCGCAGTCCGCACTGCGTTCCAGTCCACCTTCGTTTTCTGGGTGCTCCTCAGTATACCAGAGCCCTGGTATGCCACGTGGTGCCGCTGCACCAATCAGAGACCCCCCGTCGGGGTCAGACTTCTTGATCTCCCATTCTTGTTGTGGTGCTGGGTGGCCCACTCTCCCTCTGAGGCGCCAGCTCCTCTAAACTCTGCTATTTTGGGGCTGCAATGCAGGTCTGTGCTGCCTTCCTTCAATGTCTAGTATCTTCACGCTCATACTCCGGTTCTGGGCTGGAGTAAACCCTGATGTGCTTGGGACCTTTATGGAACCATATGTCCTCTCCGATCCGTGGGTTATGTGTTCTTTGCCAGTTTTATCTCGTTTAGAATCAGGATCTCACAGAGCTCTCGGAGCTTGCAGCCTACCACATGGTCGCCAAGCCACGCACCTCAACAGTAACATGCTTGTTTACCAAATAGGTGGAATGTCTTGCAGCCCCAAATTGCAAGGCGTAAACAGCATCTGCCCTGATGATCAACCACATCTTCTTGCATTTAGGCCTTCCCCAAAGGATTGAGTCATACCAAGGAAGTCACTTCACCAGCGAAGTGATGACAAAGATGTAGGAGATAGTTGGGGTAAAAAGGAAACTTCATATTTCATACTCCTATCCTCTAGTGGGGGAGTTGAGATGCACAATAAAACAATTGTGAGCATTCTAAAAAGGTTTGTGGCAGATTCTGGGCCAAGTTGTGACATCCAATTAATGCTTGTCCTGATGGCCATCAGATCTACACCATCTTCTGCGACTAAAATGTCTCCCTTTGAGCTAATGACTGGATGAAAAATGGTTCTACCCCAGCATCTGCTCTATAGAATACAAGAGCAGACACTGATGAACGCCTCCACAACACATGAATATGTTGAGAATCTAAGAAAACACCTTCATTTTGCTTTTGCGTATGCTCAGCGGAATCTGTAGAAATCGGCAGAGGGGATGAAGATTCACTATGACTTAAAAACAAACAAAAAGGAATACCAAGGAGCAGAAATGTCTCCCCTCCTGGCACTGTGCCTTTGAAATTGTAGACAAAATGTACCTGTCACCTACAGAATCCGCATCCGCAAAGGAGAGCTGTCAGAGAGAAATGGGTCCACATTAATCAGTTAAAAAGTTGTCACCCCAGACACACGCTGCAGCTGATTAAGGAGCCAAAGGAAAATCAAATAGAGGAGACATAGGGAGAATGAGAAGAAAGAAGAAGAAAAAGCAGAAGGGAATAGGTAGGTCCATAGATATATCTATCTAACAGGGAGTACTTTTCTTCATTGTCATTGCACAAAATGTATAACAAAACCATGGTGTAAATGTTTGATCATGTCTTTGCCTTGTTGAGTAATTTGTTTTCTGATATTGTTCAAATACCCTAATACGTGTAAATATATGCCTTGTTCCACTGATGTCAACCTCCGGGAAGACTGTCAGTGAAACACTCTAAAACCTTTTTTTAATCTATCTCCCATTAGAGTACTAATTCCATTCCCTCCTAGAATGATGGCGACCTCCCCGGAGACCTGGAAAGGGAAGGAAGGAAAGCGGCTGTCGTTCCACACCCTCCGACGAAAAGATGGAAGGAGATCTTGGCGTACCGCTCCCAGATGAAAGAAGAACTTCACCAGATGTACCCCACTTTGCTCTACTTTCCCTCAACAAGAAGTCCCAGGAAAGCAGGGGGGGATTCACTGGGGGTACATTTACCTGCCTAGCAGAACTCCAGAGCATTACCAAACTGCATTTTCAGCAGTTACAAGAATAATGGCTGCACTGGGTCTGCTGAGCACCTATTCCCCTGAATCACCAAAACTTCATTTTTAGCAGTTACAGAAGTAATTGCTTCGCTGAGCTGCTGAGCACATATGGGGCGAGATGGAACATAGACACCCCAAGAATGGCTGCATTTTGTTTCTTCATGTCAATCCAAAGAAAATAAATTAAGTGCAGAATGGCTCTGAGCTGCTGTGCTGTCATCTTGAAAACTCAAGGCTGCAAACATAAAGGACCTGCATTTAAAATGACCTTGCACTGGTGTTATTTCCATCTTTAAACATTACACAGTTTGGTTCCAGTAAAACACAGGCATGCCCATCTATTTTCAGGATGAACACCATCAAATGAGGACCATTCCTCCCTGTTGTAGTTGTAGTGCCCACGGACCTACACAGACTTCAATGGTTAAAAGACTTACCCTTTGTCATTATAAATGAGTGCAATCATCCTGTGAAATCCTCCTATGAATTTCTTTGTCGCACCTGGCATTCAAATAAGACACCTCGTTTCAAAATTACAGACGGAGCAGTTCACTAACCTAATGTCATGTGACGTACAATCTCTGTCACATGATATCCTAAGCTTCTGGGATATCACGTTATTTTTCGTGTAGATTTTTCGAGATTTAACGGGAATCGACTTCTGTGCTGGGATTGTTAACATCGCTAGTATCCGATACTACAACACACAGGTAAGACACTGACTTTTGAATCTAAACTTGCAGAATTGGAAAAGCGTTTGATTATAGCCTGACACATATTATTATATTTTATGTAGAATGTAAACTGACTAGGCATTACGGTGGATAAACAGGACGACACACAGTGCATTACAGAGTCTGGAAACACACACTATCATTTTCCCCTTCCCTTTCCACCCTCATGGCCCATATGGGTGCACTGTCAATCCTGAAACGGAAGTCTCCTGATTTCCATTCATCTTCCAGTGGGGTAGGGGTGCCACTCAAGGTTTGGGGTACACTTTCTGGTGCTCTCACTGCCACACATGCTGCTCGTAATCAAGCTAATTCCGTAGTGGTGGAAGTTAATGCCACCTCAATATCCCTGGCACTCACCCGTGTGGGTGGGGGTGGTGGTCAGTCAGTCGTATGGCGGGGATGGGGCAGTACTCAGTGTTTCTTGAGCACATCTCCCTGACACATAAGTTGGATTTGAATAAGCCTCTGCTGGTCGTGTGAGCAATGGATAGATTTTCTTTGGTTCCCCCTCCCCGTTTCTGATTTCTCCCACATTACTCCCCATTACTGTTAGCGTTTCTGGTGCTGTCTCCTTCTTCTTTGTGGTGGGTGTTTCTTCAAACATCCACCAGAAATCTAATATCTCCCCCCTATTTTGTAGCTGTTTACCCTTATATTTGGCTGTCAAATAGGTAGACAGATGGTGTACTGTTCCTTTATCAAAATACCCATCCTCTGGCTAGGCATGGGTCAATCCCTCCCCCTTTGTCTCCGTCACCCCCGTCCATGATACTTTTTAATTTTGTCACTATACAGGGGGAGGTGTTTACATATGTGCAATAGCGGGGTATCTATCCCCAGGGCTAGTCACTTTTATCCACTGTGTAGGTTCCAATGACAACATTGTATGGACAATTTACTTTTCCACCCTCTAAATCACTTCCCATCGGTACACTTCAGACCTATTCTTGTCAGTCAATAAATAAATGTCACATATTTCTCAATCTTATTCGTCAAGTGGTCAAACATACATAAACATGAAACAGTCTTTTACCAAAAAAACAAAAACACAGAAAACAAAACATATTTAATAATCCCTATTTCTTCCTGTTAGAGAAGTAACTTTTCTCACCCACTCACTCATTACTCAAATCATGCCTGCCCCTCCTGAGCCTCCTTCCTGCATATAATAAAAAGACACTGAAAATAACAAGCTAAAATAATAGGTTAAAATAATAACTACTACTTGTTCCCGAGCCCTCTAATTATACGGGGCTCCTACATTTATCTCTGTATTTATTCTCCGCAATGTGGCCGCCACCTTCCGCCCCCCTTTCGGGGGTAGATTCCTGTATCTCTTCTTTTATAATCTCCTCATTAATTAAAAAAGAATCACTTCAACTAACCACCTCATTCATCCACATTCAACCACTGCGTGTTCCATCCAGTCACACTTCTTTACACCCAAAATCCCCACTGTTTGTTTCTCCTTGGAATTTATACTCACATGCCCGTGTTCGTCCAAAGTCCTCCATTAGCGGCTCATCCACAACTCATCTGGGCCTCTTCCTGTCACTGCACCCGGCTCCAACAAGCAGCAGGGTATTTGCAAATCTGGAACCCACAAGAACCGCTTCTGGTGCTTACGCGTTTTGGGGGACTGCTGAGCTGTAGGTGGGCATGGCCTTTCGGGAGGGACCCTGGATCATGCTGCAGGTACAGGGGGCTAAGGAAATCACATCAAATTGTCACCAAATGAAGCTACCAACCTCTGAACACGTATCCCAATAACCATGCACCCTTTCAGGGAATAAGACCATAAGATATTTTGCAAGGATAACAAATTGTATATAATATTATATACAAGCAAAAAACTCTGCTGCCAGAGAGCGATCTGCCAAAACGTACGCAGGCAGCATACTAAAAAGGGCTAAAGCATCATCAATGACATTATAGCATTGAGAAACACAGAAGACCTAACCAACTACCAACCAATCTCATGCCTAGTGAAACTACTAGAAATCTAAACTACAAACAAATCCTGGAACATGGAGAAAATAATTGGATACTATCTGAGGCCCAAGTAGGCTTCAGACCCATGAGAAGAATGGAAGCTGTATTACTATTTATATGGGATGATCTAAATCCAATGCAGGATCTGACGTCAATTCAGCACTAATACCACTTGAACTGCCAGCAGCCTCCGACACAGTCAACCATGAAACTCTCATAAATAGGCACAACTGTATTGGAATCAGCAACACATCCCTCATCTGGCTAAAATTCTTCTGGACAGAAAGAACAGAAACAACTTGGATAATGCCTTTCAGGTCAGCACCTTGCAAAACAACATATGATGTCCCACAAGGCTCACTGCTATCACCACCACTCTTCAACAACTACATGATCCCCTTTATTAGCCTCATCAAAAAACATGGCCTCACCTGCTACAACTATGCAGATGACACCCAAATCATCTACAAAATCAACACCAGCGAAGAACAAAACCCAACACTCACAAACTGCCTCAATGAAGTAACCCGATGGACGAGCACCAACAGCCTTAGACCCAATCTGGACAAAACAGAAAACATGATCGCACCTGACGACCTGTTGTATGATCACCACATCCCATGGCCCACTGAGCTGGGAAACCCACCAAAACCATTCAAGTGGTAAAAAATGTCAGAATCCTAGTGGACAATGAAATAATATTAGAGCCACAAGACAACACTGTGATTATAAAAAATGTCTATCACTTACTAACAATCGAGAGGATACTTCACCTCTTAACCGTCCCACACAGAACACTCACTCGCATGACTTTCCTCCTATCAAGAATAGACTATGCCAACAATATCTTTCTCAGAATGCCAGACTGCCTTATGAGAAAACTACAACAAATACAGAATACAGCAGCAAGACTACTCTTCAGACTCACAAGAGAGAACATATCACACAAGCACTGAGAACACTGCATTTATTACCAGTCAAAAAATGAATCTTCTTCAAAACACTCTGCACAACACACAGAGCAATCCACGGCCAAGGAGCAGAATTCATACAGAATATAATCTCTGTCTAAAAACCAACATGAGCGCCAAGTTTCAGCAACGACATTCGCCTAGAACCGATACAATATGCAAAGCAGAAATTCAAGGATCAGCATTCTCCTGCATTGCAGTGAGATTTTGGAACTCTCTCCTAAAGGAAATATGAATAACAGAGCATCACTTAAAATTCAGGAAACTGCTAAAAAATATGGCTGCTCAATTTATTTATTTGGATTTATAAAGCACCAGCGGCCCAGAGGCATCGTGGCGCTGTTACAAGGAGATATACTTGCAGATACAGTTGTTTATACATTGATGGTACATTTCGGAATCTAGTACAGTTGTGTCTATACAGGGTACAGTCGTATCTATACAGGGATAGATTTACATGGTGGTTTAGTAAACATCGCATTCACGAGGTGGGTTAGTATGCAGAGTACAGGATAGCATGAGGTATTGAGCATTATAACGTTCTCTATGTCTATGTGCCAGCGTTCTCTATTTTCTCTATGTCTATAGTGGTATAGGGTAGTTCAGGAGAAGAGGAGAGAGCATCATTAGAGTATTATTTTAAAGAGTTGTGTTTTGAGAGCCTTATAGAAGGTGGTGATGGAGGGTTCTTTTCTGAGGGCTGGTGGTAGGGCGTTCCAGCTCTTGGGTGCAAGCACAGCAAAGCTGGACCCACCGGCCTTTTGTCTTTTGAAGGTCGGGACGGAAAGTCGGTTGCAGTGTTGGGTGCGTTCAACTCACCAAGACAAAGAGGGCACACCGGCGAAAGAAAAAACGCCAACACAATCACAATAAAAAACTGCAAAATCAGACCAAACAAAAAACTAAACCACAAATTCAATAGAATAAGAAAAACCCAACGGATTAACCCAACACACAGAAAATGACTGAGGCAACCCTGGAACTAACCGTACTAAAAACTGTTCAACACTGCAAGTATCTACTACCCAACACTGAAGGAAAAAGACACATACCTCGCCACAAAGAACATAAACACTGCAGCCCACAAGCACCCTACCAACGCTGCACAACAACCAAGATGCAAACAAAACATCTACATACAACCACCTACTAAACACCCCACAAATATCAATCAACTAAAAACATACCAGCACACAGTGACCGGTTTTTCCAAACTGAATCCACTAACAGCACATCAAAACTCTCTTGCGCTTTTCCCTCTGAATCCCACTTACTAACCCATCCAACCCCCTTCCTTTAGAGAGACGCATAGGGGCCTGGAGACCATGAAAATGACAGCTGTGCATGATATGAATCAGAATAGCATAACATATCTCAGAATACATTGTTTTTATGGCCACCTTGATGGGCTGAGCTTCACCCCTGCTCCATCTCGCGCCGTCATGGTTCAGATTTGAAAATAGATGAGGTTCTTCCTCATTCTCACTGTTCACAGTTTTCGGCTCGGATGTTAGGGCTATACAATGACAATCAGCCAAATTATGCAGGATGTACCATGGTACAAATAGTATGCCTGCCGCCCCATTGTTGTATTGCAGTGCTACACACGTCCCCTGCAGACATAAGAACGCTGTCTTGAGTAATGCAAAATTGCTTTGCATAGTTAAAACAATTTCTCCATTCATTGCGGAATGCCACGTGCTTGGTTTGTGGTTACAGAGCAGGTGTAAGAAACCAGTGGAGTAATTTTAGCAGAGGATAACACATGTCACATGACTCAAGAATAAGAAGGTGCATATGACTTCACCAAGAACATGTCATATTCGGTGTGCATGGCATGCAGGCTTCACTATTAGACTGAAAGCCATTACTTTACTTCTTATTGTTTAAGCATGGTCATTTGACAGAGAATGATATTTAATGTATGTCCTCTACTGTGGAGATTAGGGGAATGGAGAAGATTGAACTGTCAGCAAGGGGGAAAGGGCACATTGTGCATACATCTGGTAGTTGCATGGTTTACATAGGAGCAACGTCATTGGACCCTAAGTATGTCGCCATGAAAGCCTGTTGGTTGCAGTTGCTCTAAATCATGAGGTCATATGTGGCTCCTCGGAATTTGGCATAGCAGTATGGTATTGAAAGGTTTGCATTTCAGATCATGTGGATTTTCAATGAGTGCTGCATGTTACGATGGCATAACGCCTGCTAGTTTAACGATCGCAAAGTGATGGTAATGTGGGTGCAATGCAAAACACCCAAAACAGGATGAACAGCTCTGTGGTAAAGGTTGACTGTGGACTGTGTTTAGGGGAATACCGGCTCCCATGACGCGTCTCAGTACAGTGGAGAATATAGCATGGGACGAACCATTACACACAGTAACTTAGTGATCGAATGAGACGGTGGTACATCATTGTGGCTTTGTAACACTTTCAATAAAGTTAGGAATGCAATGATGAGGCAAATCCGGATCTTGATGGCATCGTGGAAAAGGCAAATGGTTGGCAGAATAAAGCTACAGATGCTGATAAGCTGTTGGTCAGCAGGGGCCAATGGAGTGGGCCGATGGTGTTGTATACTTCGACCCCCTTCTCTCATCAGATTGTGGGACTTGGCCTCTGTCAGAGTCTAGAAGCTGATGCTGCCTGGCTCTGTGTATTGCAAACTGCAGTTCCAGCAAATGAAGGATCGTATTCAAAGGGCTTCCACAGTCGTGTCAGAGCGATGTTTTTCACTTTCATGTACTGTTGAATTAAGGTGCATAGAACTGGACATGCACACTCTTGTAATTTGACATTGGTTGTTATTGAGTGAAATTTAGCAAACATCTTAACAGATGCAGTTTTTACTTCATTCAATACTTTCCTTGTGCAGTTGCTAACACTCTTCTCCCTTGGTCAACGATGCTAATATGCGCCTGCCAGATTCTGACATGCAATACTGAATTCATATGACATGGTCATTATTTATGAAGGGTTCATACTTTTACCACAAGCGATGCACAAAATGAGACATGCCGCAACATCTAGCACCTAAATTGTGACGACGCTCTCTGGCTAGATTCGTTTCACAGTTTTCAAATTACTTTTTATGGCTCTGTAAAAAAAAGTCAAAATCCAACTGTTGATACCTTTTATTGGACTAACTGAAAATACAATGCTGAGTTGGTAGTACCCTCAGAATTAGAAGTCCCAGAGACGTCTTCATCAGATGGTGGCCACATGATAAATTAGCAACAAAGAAAATCGCACAGAGAGATGGGCATTGCTTTTATATAAAAAGAAGGCAAAACAAGCCAAGGGCCTCCCACTTTAAACTTTGTTGGCTGCAGGAAGAAAGTATGCAAGGAATTCAGCCCTGTGTGGCCGCTTTAGGTATATGGCTGCAAACAGATCCGGTTTAGAGTCAAATTTGCTGATTCATCCCACATAAAAGACACCTTCTAGTCCTGGATGTCCTACATCATGAATGGATTGTGTGATCCTGGGATTATCATTTCTTCTCCCAGTGCCTCATTTCTCTTTTAACATTAGAAACACTTAAAAACAGGGCGCCATTCTCGATTCAACATTATGTGAACCACTGTGCCAGTTAAAACAATGCAAGTTCATGTTGCAGATGCATTTTGGGACATGGTGAGTTCAGTTACTGCTCAGTCAGATGAACAATTACATAATCCGCCATCAGAACATGCAACAACATGGATGAGCAAAGGGTTATGCACATTACAATGTCCAGACCTTGTGGACAAATCACTGCGGTCAGGGGATTTGTTCAATAGAAAAATGAAAACTAACCACTTTGAGCTAGGTGCATCAACGTGTGTTCACAAAGCCCCAGTTTCACACCCTTACAATATGCCGGCATCCACTTCAACTACAACAATGTGTGCATCATATGAGATGATATACATATCAAGTTTCTTCACGTGCTCAACTTCAATATGACTGTCATAAGTAATAGCAGAGTGTGCTTCTCCCATTTCAGTGGTGACGTCAGTGCATTACTAACCATGGGTTGGTGTCAGACGGCGGCACAGTCCTGCTGGCAGTGCAGTAAACCTGAGGATTGCTTGGCCCACTTCAGGTAAGATGGTTCATCTGCACCAGAACAAAAATTGGGGGGAGATACATGCCATCACACCCCCGAAGCTCTTCTTCCTGGCCTTGAGTCCCACCGCTGAAACCGTATCTCTTTATTTACTTTAACGGTTGCACACATGTTCAAGTGACAATGTGAGTGTGGTTGTCGATGTTAGGGTTTAGTGGACAATATATCAAAATGAATATTTAAACGCCAGCTAACCAATCAACCCTAAACAAAAAAGCTGCACTGTTTGTCTTTAATGTTTGAAGATAAACTAAAGCCATCCTCTAAAAGATACCTGTTGGGTCTTGTGTTCCCTGCCTTGGTCCTGCATGAATGCCTGCATGCCAGAATGCCTGATGGAATGTTATGCCTGTGGAATGTTGTGGTGTGAGTGCCCCTGTAAGCTCCATGAATGTCAGCTGGAGTGAAGCAGCCTGTGAGAGAGGAGGCTGGTGGATGTCTCCTGTGTACCTTCCTACTTACCCTTGGACTTACCTGATGTATATATCTTGTCACTGGAAATTAGTAAAGAAGTTCACTTCCCTTACCTGAGTATCATACCTTTTATTTCAGCCTGCAACACTGGCGATGAGCTGGCTTGGGGGAAGGGCCAGGAACCTACAGCTGTACAGACTGAGCAGTGCCGGAAGAAAGGAAGCAGTGAGACCGAGGAGGGAACATCCACCAGCCCCCCACCCCCAAAGGTGAGATGACCCCTGTCCCATGGCCCTACAGTAGTTGCATGGCAGGAAGGAGGCAGATGGGGCGGGAAAAGACTGTAGAAGCAGTTGGAGAATAAGTGGGCCACCTTGAAGTTTTGGCCACTGGAGGATCATCAGCGGGCCATCTTACAGATTGTGGCCAGTTGAGCAGCACCAGCAGGGCCACCTTACAGATCTTGACCACTGGGGAGGCACCAGTAACCAGTGGGGCCACCTTGAAGCAATTGTCCACCTTGAAGCACCAGCAACCATTGGGGCCACCTTGAAGTAATTGGCCACTGGAGAAGCACCAGTGACCAGCGGGGCCATCCGTATATTGATGGCCACTGGAGACCAGTGGGCTATTCGTAACTAGTGGGGCCATCTTTATGATTTATGGCCACTGGAGTGCAGTCGGCCATTCGTATGATTGTGGCCACTAGAGCAGTATGTTAGAGGACCAGCAGAGAAGACATGTATGAAGTTAGCAGTTGCCTTGTTGCTGCAAACTGTGCGAGGAGGAGTTTCAGTGGAACTTGGGGGCTGAGGGTTAATTAACGAGCTGGTGCGCACACCCCACAACCATGTATTGAAAGTGGAAGGTCACAGTGAAGGCTGGCACGATATTGTCCTATTGGTAAACACTGGTGCACACTACGCAGTACCTGTCCGAGGAGGAGTTGACAGGTTGTGGTAAAGGGCGGCACAATAATGACTTTAAAAGGTTTAAAAATGTACTTTCTAGTACTCAGAATTTTTCCTGAGGGATGCAACAGGGTGCACCATATTGTGGAGCGGGTGCTCTTCTCTCAATGCTGCCTGAGATCTAGTTATGACGTCGGCACTGGACCGGGTTACCTTGAAGATATCCTAAAAGGGGGCCCACAATTAGAGAAAATGAGAAGGTTGGAAGTTGTCTTGGCGGCAGCCACACAAGACTGCCATCCTGTGTCGGAAAAGAAGCCAGTACTGGAGGTGGGCATGGGCATGGAGGGGCAATCAATGCTGCATGATCGTGGATATTGCAGGTATGGTGATAGGGGTGCTATGCTCTGTGAAGGGTGCGTCCCAGCAAAAAACAAGTTATATCCTCACTGGGATGAGAGCTGATGGGTCATTGCCCCTCTTGTTGCATCTTGTTTAGAGAGTAAGTGAGCACTTCCATTGCGGTGTTGGAGGAACTTGATCCTGATTTCATCCGGTTCTTCAGAGTTTTATCAGTTTACAACAGAGAATACTGACTTGGTTTCTGTTGAGATGTGAGGCCTTTGTTTTGACTTAGGTCCTGCTTGTTGAGATGCATGCGGTTATGTTTGTGGGGTTGTGGTTGAGGTTGCTTTTTGGCTGATGAGAGTATATATGATGTGCCCTCTGTAATAGCAATGGCTAGGTTTTGAGCATGGAATTACATGATTAATTTGTGACAGCAATGCATTAGTGAAACATTATGTGTACTAACAATTTTTCTTCCACAGGACCAAAGTGTACTTTATAGACGTTTTCACAAAATATTTAGAGTGCCAATCTATGAATTGCAAATCATCATCATGGAGGGTAGTTGTGGGTGATGGGTGTGTCACACACGTGATGTGCAGTGGTATAAGCTTGGACGTTTTGCTTTTTAACAATTTTGTGGGTTTGGAACACAGCACACGTTTTATAGGGGTGTTCTGCCACCTGTGCCACTGATTCTGGGGTTTGGAACCAGTCAGACTTTTTTTGGGGTGTTCTGCCACCCGGGCCACAGATCTTGCGGTTTGGAACCCGGCATTAGTTATTTAGGGGTGTTCTGCCTCCCGGGACAGTAATATTGTGGGGTTGGTCACCACAATTGAGGGGGTTTCCTGCCCGTGCCTTGGGAAGTTGGGCGATGGTACCTTAGGGGTAGCCCTCTGCACCTGCCGTGCACGGATTGGGTGCCTCTGCTCTGTGCATTTTGAGCTTTGATTATTTTTTCTGGTAGTATACTAGAAGATGAAGGGTGTGCCGTGTTTCAGTGCACCTTAGTTGTTGGCAGCAGGATGAATGAGGGTGTTGTTTTTGGGATTGTGTGGCAATGCTGGTGTTTTGGGAGTTAATTCTGATTCCTTGGTCTGAGTGTCTATGGTAGGCCTGCTACAGACTTTCTGTGTATTGGATAGTGGACTGGCCACTTTGCAGGTCGTTGAAGAGGATATGTTGGTGGGAGCATGAGGCTTGTCTCCTTGTTCTTCGAAATGGAGCGAGTGGGTCTTGGATTGAAGTTTTGGAATTTAGAATGGAGGTGACCTGAGTGTTGTTGGTTCCTACTTTGATCGCATTACCATGTGTATTTTCCCCTCACACTTCTTTCCGTACCTTTATCTTGGTTTCTGTTGAGGAGGGAGATATGTTGTGTCTTGTGTTCCCTGCCTTGGTCCTGCATGAATGCTTGCACGAGAGAATGCCTGATGCAATGTTATGCCTGTGGAATGTTGTGGTGTGAGTGCCCCCGTAAGCTCCATGAATGTCAGTTGGAATGAAGCATCCTGTGAGAGAGGAGGCCGGTGGATGTCTCCTGTGTACCTTCCTACTTACTTACCCTTGGATTTACCTGATGTATATACCTTGTCACTGGAAATTAGTAAAGAAGTTCACTTCCCTTACCTAAGTATCAGACCTTTCATTTCACCCTGCAACAATGCCCACTTAACAACTGTCGTTTAACATCAAAGTTGCTGACAGTTTTATGGATTCGGGGGCGGGGTGGAGAGGGCTGTAACTTAATTACCTGATAGACATTGTTAGCAGAACTTTACCCTTAAAATACATAAACAGGTTATGAAATGTATACAATAGCTCTAACTATGATGGGCAATGGGAACGTAAAGATGCCCTTGAAAAATGTGGGGGACTTGTGAAAAAAGTAGGGGGACTCTGTCCACCTGGGTGTACCATCGAATTGAGCCCAGGGATGATTATAGGTATTGAGGAGTTTCCCACACCAATGGTTTACCCCAGCGGTGTGTGTAGGTGTGGCATCGTATGGGCTCGACCCTTTCTATCAGTACACCAATACCGCAAGATACTCTCAAAGGGCTTGTACCTCGCTGACATTCTGACATTATGCAAAGAGCAGAGTTTTGACGGAACATGTCAAATTGTACAGCCCACTTGGCAGGAACACGTGGTACGTATTTATCCAGACCCAAAGGATAGGGGGCCCAGAATTCCCGAGTATAAGAAGATGGATTGTAATTATATCACATGTGAGCTTCTCACATGTACAAAATAACACAGATCCCAGGTGTTTCTATTTGAAGTCAATATAACCCTCTCTAGACGATTTAAACCATCCACGAAGCAGAATTCGGCCATGAGAAGGAAAAGACTGAGTAGGTACAGAGCTGTATGTTACTCTTTTAAAACACATATCTCAACTTCAAAAGCCTGTAAAGTTTTGAGAAAAAAAAAACAAGAGAATGCCAGATCATGCACTCACAAGCGGAGGGCTGGACTACTGGAAAATCAGGAGATTTCCCAGTGGGCCTCTGCACCATGGGTCTCTTTTCAGAGAGTGGTCAGAATTGTTTATATTGCTGTATGCAGCACACACATTTAAGATGCTATTTTCGCGCGCACCTGTGATATGGGGACACTTTGAAAACAATAACGCAGGGCCTCTTTTGGTTGGTTTTGTCCAACAACTGGGCAAGGAACTACTATGCTTCTGTGAGCACACATATGTTTTTTGAAATGCAACATGGGCGTAAGGAGCTTACAGGTCTTCCACCATCCCTTGGGGTTGAAGCAAGAGACCACAGTATTCATTTAGGCTGGGGCGTTATCTACTTTATCACGTGTCTGCAGGGAAGACATACAACACCATGTTTGGAATGAAAGCAGAATAGAGACATTGCCTCCTGGATCACGAAATACTTACACATGGATAACAAAATCCTCGATCTGCTTCTTGGAGATAACATCGTCATCAGGTTTAGTTCCAGTTCTGAGGATTATAATGCTGATGTTTTGTTACGTTTCAACAGACTTGAAGCTGTTTAGAGACCAAAATATCATACCAAACTTTTATACAGGCAAGACCTCACCACTCAAGTCATGAAAGAAACGTCTTGTGAGCAAATGAACTATAGGGGCAAGAAAATAGGTACCCGTATAAAATAACAACAAATAACGTATGGTATATTTGTTCCAGTTTCGCTGTACGAAAATTTCACACAGCTGAAAATTTCAAACAAATATGTCATAAGGTTCCATTGCTGCAAACCAGGGGGGCGTGGTTGTGGGGTGTGCTCTGCACTGCTACAATGGCATCAGGGGTTGCATTGGTGTCCCCAACCTCCTGTATAATAAAGTTTTAAAAAAGAAAAAAAGAGGGCCCTGCAGTGCTGGTTTCCATCCTCGTAAGTGAAGGGAACCACACACAACGAGGTGTGCAGCCAACAGGTAAGTAGGGGGGCAGGTGGAGGAGCGGGTAAGGGGGATGCGGGGGAAATCATTCATCATGCGGAAATCACATATATCCCAAGAATCGACATGGGAAACACTGTAGGCCTCATTACGAGACCGGCGGTAGCCATAGAGCTATTAGCTCCATAGCTACCACCGTTCCGGGCTCCATTTCCGGGTTCCTGCAATGGGGACTTACCGCGTTACTCCGAGATAGGAGGATCCGGTAAGTACTCCATGCAGGAACCCTTCCCCATTCCCATTTGAGCCCCCATAGGGCTCAATGGGAATGGGGAGGGAGGTAATAATGGGCAGATTACATCTGGCCCGTTATTGCCTCCTTCTTCCCCTCCAAGCGTGCTATCCGGGTCCCGCGATGGGAAGCTTTTAATCGGCGCTCCCGGAATGAAGGGGGCCAGTGCTGTACCGGCCCCCTTAAATCCGGGAGCGCCTGGGTCGTAATGAGGCCCGGTGTCTCCCTTTTCACCGGCATCACTGCAGTCGATCCTGAAAGTTATTGGAAGTAAAGGCATCTGACTACTGTCCTTCCTCACATCCACATGAACACACCAAAGAGTAAAAGACTCACCTCTTTCCATGCTAAATTCTCTGTTTCCGGACTTCCCAGTCAGTGCTAAAATGTCAGTGGTGAGAGAACGCTTTACAAAACACAAACCCACCTATTCACTCTGCGGGTTCCCAGTGTTGCTCTTGGCGTCGATGTATATGTGAATGTAATGTTGAATTAGTGAATTGTTGCATTCGTGTAGGTGCATATATATTCTAGAATTGCCTATGTTTAGAGTTAGATTTGAGTGTTGTTATTGCTAACATAAAACGGAAACGAGTGACTGACTCCTGAATTCAGTGATCTTGTGTGCCAGAGAGTTCTGTAAACAGAAGGGGGGTGCTGCATAAACCCAAGGTAACATGGCAGGTGCTTTTGAAATGTGCGTCATCGTCCTTTGGTTGATGCAATTGAGCACAGAATAAGACTGGCCTACAGGGCAATAGGGCATAGCCCAAAGTGCGAGCCCAAGACTCTAGTGTGGGCATTTATATTTGGTGAGAGTGGGCCACTTCCAAGTGGGCAGGGGAGTTGCTAGGTCGGGAAAAGATCAGGGGCTAAGCTAATGTCGGGACTGGTGGGACTCGGGGCTAGTAGCACCTGAGCTTCCATCCGGGGCTACAACCAAAAGATCCAGGATTATAGCCCCCTTAGCCCCACCCTAGCAACGCCTCTGTAAGTGGGCCAGTTTCATGAGTCACAGCACTAGATTAACCCAGTGATACTATGCAAGGACACCTTTACATGCACTATGAGCTCTCCCTTGCCTAGAACTCGACTAGTTTGTTCGGAAAAGAAAGCCAATTGCAATGTGCCATTGCGAGCTACTTTTTAATTGGTGACCGACCCCCCACCCCCAGGGCCGGCCTTAAGGGCAGCATCACCCTGGGCGAATTGGCGCCCCCCTCGCACCCCTACTTAACCGGGGGTGAGGTGGAAGGGGGGCGGGACCAGGATGGGCCACTTTTTTTTTATCCTCCTCGCTCCGGCAAGGAGGTAATGATATGAATAGGGCGCATCAGCACCCTATTGTCATTGAAAGAGCCCGTTGCCTTGGGTGCATTTGGTGACGATGAGGCGCCTGCCACTCCTTCTGTCGCTAAGCCCCGGGTTTGCGTGGTGGGGGGCTAATGCGCCTTTTGTTATTGGAGGCACCCGCGGCAGAGGGGCACATTTGATGACAATGGGGTGCTGACAACAGCCCTTGCTGGCGTGGTGGGGGCTAAGGGCAGCCTGGGGGGCGTGGTGCCCCGGACGGTCGCCCGGTTCACCCCCCTATAGCTAGCTCTGCCTCCTCCCTCGCATCCATGCCCCGGTCCGCGCCTGACTGAGCGAATGCAGGCATCTGAACATGTGAATGTGTGCTGCACACATTCACAGGCTCTTCGCGACTCTACCTAAGGGTTCTGTCATGCAAGTGACTCTTTCCCCAAAGTGGGGCATACACAAACGTTGCATCGCATGCCAATACAAACGTTCTGACGGCCTATCAGAGGTCTATGCAATTATTCGGCCAACATTTGCGAGTTTCAAGAAACATCTAAAGCCTGCCGTCCACAGCTGTGTTACCTGCTTGTTAAATAAATCCACTGAAAATGTAGATCAACCCAACAGGCACTATTATCCCATGCTAAAACATTTCGTTTCCTCCCTTACAAAAATGTTCTATTTAAAGAGTGTGTCCTAGATCCATTCTCGGAGGGGCTCTCCTACCTATAGCCAACCACTGCTACATGGAAAGGTCACATGACTTTAAAAGAACGGGCATTATGATGTATTAGGTTCGTGTGTATTTTATTCAGATAGCGAGTGAATAGAGAGCCGCACTCTCAAGGGATCCTAACTGCCATTTCCATCTATCTTTCCCATCTCACAGTGCACAGCTCCAGAGAAGCATGGCTCCATTTAGGAGAAAAAAAAAATCCTGTTCAACAAAAATACCCGCAGTCAGGGATAATTTTAATGCCGGCTTGGCTTTCGAATAGCTTTCTGCCCAGACGCAAGTCCATAAACTCTCGAGCGTTCAAGGTCTCCATAAAAACAAGCTCAATTTACAGAGGGGGAGGCTTT
Organism: Ambystoma mexicanum; assembly: GCF_040938575.1. Lineage (NCBI taxonomy): Eukaryota > Metazoa > Chordata > Amphibia > Caudata > Ambystomatidae > Ambystoma > Ambystoma mexicanum. The sequence continues at coordinate 1,241,946,043 of NC_090930.1, read as the reverse complement.
AAATTATGTTTATGATTTCACCTAATGGGGAATTTAATCTGCCTTCTGTTTTAATTTTCGAATGTGTACATTCAAAAATGTCTGACTCATGAATTGGAGTTTTGTGGAAACGTTTGTGGACGGCTTGCATATAGACACATCTGGGACTAGATGTGACATCCAAAACTATTTAAAAACATTTGGAAGGGATCCTGTTGTGTGCTTATGTTAAAAGCTTTTTGAAAACATTTTTTTTTGCCTGCACGTGTTTTAATTGCTCTTGAAGTATTGTCAAGGAAAGGATACATCAGAAGAAATAAAACTAACACCTTTAATGTCCATCGATAGTTAGCTTTTCAAAGAAGATAATGGCTACTTAAAACATGTAATCACTGAATCGAAATAGCAATATCAGATACAAGAGGGTGTATGAGCAAATGAACCACTTGAATAAGGTAGAATGAACTGCAGTGGCTCTAACTTTACAAAATAATTACAACAGCCACGAAAATCGTGACATATACTTTTCCGACAGTGTCAAACCCTCAGTGTACGTTTCCACAGAGTCGGCGTAACATACAAGTTAAGATTTCTTAAAAAATAAATCATATCACCGCCAATCGAAAGTGTATTCGCCAGCCATATAGACTGTGAGCCGAGGTAGAACAAATGACATGGCTGCTCAATTGCACAAGCACATTTTGCCTGTCGTTGTCACACTTTTTGAGCTGCTTTGTTCGATCTTCCGTAGTTGGTAAAACGGAATATACAGTAGTTTGTGATTAAGGATTTGTAATTAAAGAGCATGAGATGATTTCAATTAGCTGGCCAAGCCTCGGAGGTGTGAGTGTGACCTACTCGGGTCTCCTAATCCAACCTAATCTCTACACCGAGATTCAGGAGACAGAAACCTGGAGGATCCAGCTTCCCAGAGGTTGGGCTAAACTGTGGAATACCCTGCCATTATTACTGAGGAATGACACATCCCTGTGGTCATTCCGTAAAGGCTTAAAAACTCTGCTTTCCAATCAAGACTCTCATTAATTGCCACTGATTCAAGCTCAAAAAGCCTATGTCTAACATAGGTGTCAAACTGCAGAAACAAGCAAACCCTGCAGATCTTACAACAAATCAGAACCTGTAAAATGTGTGTAAATCTGTGTACATCTCACTAAAGTCTTTAAACAATGTATTATAACGTATGTGTATGCCTGATATGAATATAACACTTGACTTTAACCCCCCTTACTATGTGCTTTACCTGCATAAAACAAACTTTATGTCTGTAACCAATTTCTTACGTTTCAAGCGCCTAGATACCTCCGGGTTACGTGTGCTTTATAAGTGTTCAAATAAATAAATAAATATCTCCCTAAGCACTGTGCCACTTGTCAATGTAGTGTGGCATCAAGTGGGAGGTGGTGCCAAATTTGGGGTTGGGGTGGCCTAGCACGCTTCCGTATGTTCAGTTAGACACAGGAAATCCTGGTGTTTGCATTGCACTCAGATCAGAAGGCAGTCTCCCTCAAATCTGCATGGAGGGTATTTCGATTGCGTTATTGTAGAAGGTTGACATTTCAACTGGAGGCAATGGAGGGTAGTTTGGGGAGTGAAAGGCAGTAATGGGCTATGTGATAGATGGATGACTTCCCCAGTGCTCTCACCAAGCACTAGGCACTTCGGTCTGTGTTGAGCTCCTGTCACCTCGTAATGGCCTCTCTCACTTGTCCACTCCTCGAGGTCAGTGCAAGCGCTAAGTCCCTCATATATCATGACCCCCTGTGTGTTCCCCCATTTGTTTGACCTGACACTTCTGTACCCTCATCTATTTTAACCCTCCATTTGCTCATACATTACCTGGCACACACCAACGGTTGCTTGCATCACTGGTTTGCCATCCCTTTGCCTTCATCGCTTGCTTCCTACTCCTATGCTATAGCCTGCACTACTAACATCCCCTTTGCGTAATTTCCCCTATTACTCTGTAAAGTGTTCTGTTGATTTCCAAAGCAAGGTGTGTGTTTAAATACCCCAAATAAATAAAATTAGATGGCATAAGCCATCTACTGACCCTTTCTGTGTGTGTAACTATTGCCCTATCTCTATCACCCCTTCCTTGGGCAAACTCATGGAGAAGCTGGTCATCCCCCAACTGACCCTCCACAACAAATTTGCTGGCTGCCTCCACAATCATCAGTCTGGTTTTATCGGCTGCCAGAAGCACAGAAATTGCTCTCCTCAATGCCCGTGAAGACCTACTCTCCAAACTGGACTCCAACTCTAACTCTGTTCTGGTCCTCCTCAATCTCTCGTCTGCTTTTGGTACAGTCAACCACGCCATTCTCATAAACCGTCTCCATGATACCCTAGGCATCACAGACTTGGCACTGGCGTGGCTGACCTCCTGCTTTCAAAAAGACTTTCCCAAGTGAATAGGGCTCCTTTCTCTCCTCCACCTCACTCTGTACCCAGGGCTCTGTCCTATCTCCTTGGCTCTTTAACATCTACCTTGCCCCATTGACCTACTTGATCTCTTCTTTGTCCCGTAATTTCCAGTGTTACGCAGATGACACACAGCTCTCTTTCAAGCTACCTTCCTCTACCCCCCTCATACCCGACTACTCGGCTGCCATTCAGGCCTGGGGCTCAGCCAATGGTCTCTGCCTTAATTCCAGTAAAACAGAGATTCTTCTCATTGGGACGCCTTCTCCTTGTTTCCTCCCCACTCTCTGCATGCTCCCATGGTCCTTTCCCCTCACCAATTTATGAGGCAAAAAACCTTGGATCATTTTTGTCTCCTCTCTCTCTTTCTCCAATGCATCATGGACCTTGCTGAGAAGTCCAATTTTCAGTTTCACCTTCTCAGGGGCATTCTAACTTTCCTCACCTTCCTCCAAAAGCTCAATGTCTCCAGAGCCTTGGTTCTCTCTAGGCTTGACTACTGCAACAGCCTCTTCCTCAACCTGCCTCTTTCCTCCCATCGCCCCTGCAACTAATCCAGAACTGGACTGCAAGACTTATCCATGGCCTCAAGCTGAGGGACTGCATCTCTCCAGTCCTAAAATAAATCCACTTGCTCACGGTGAGCGCAACGATCAAATTCAAAACCCTTTGCATCATCCATAAGGCTGTCTGGGGTCTGGGACCTCTTTACATCCAGCTTTCCATCCCTAAATACCTCCCTGCCAGAGTCCTCTGGCTCCAACTGTCTGCTGGTCAAATGCTTCTCAAAGCAGAGAGTGGGAAGTAGATCCCTGTCCTCGGCCAGCTCGTCCCTCTGGCACGGCCTCCCTCCCCCCATCAGACTTGAGCCAGATCTTCTTAAGTTCCGGAAACTTCTCAAGACTTTCCTTTTCTCTTCTTCCTTCTCTCTCCCTTGCTAATCACTCCATCTGCTGCTGTGACTGTGTCCAGGTCCATTTAGAGTTCACACAAGGACCAGAACGCCCCCTACTAGTTCCCCAGCATCCTCTGCCAGTACTTGCTCTCTGGCTCTCTTCCCCTGAGCAGCCCATTTTGGTACCCCAGCCCACCGTACTCACCCCCTTACCCTTGCACCTACCACCTTGGCCCTCACAGCACTTGCCCAGCTAAATTGTGGGCATACCACACTTGCACTTCTCCCTTCATCACCTCCCCCATGCACTTACCCCTTGTCTTGCACTTTCACGGTAGAATTGTCATGTGGCCAACATAACCATGTTTGTTTTCTACGTTGTGTTGCTCTTTTTGTGATTCCCATGTTCCCCACCCCCTTCTTGTCTTGTGGCGCCTGGAAACACTTGTGTACAGGCACCATATAAATGTCCAATGAATAAAATAAATACATGTGCAGATTGGACTATTAGAGTAAGGCGCTTATACAGAGGTGGGCACCCTATTTTGATCAAGCTTTCCGAGGACTGAAGGAGAAGGTATAGTAGGATCTTGGCTGGAAGGACATGTCATAGGCTACGTGTGAGCCCTTTGATCAAGTGTATACTGCAGCAGTTTGAGAGAAACTCACAATGCTGCCATATTATTCAAGTTTGAAGAAAACCAACATATTCATCCGGATGTGGTTTCCGTGAAATGTAACATAGAGTCAGACTTTGCAGATTTCGGGAGGGATCTCGCAGGAGAGATTATGGGTGTAAGTGGGGAGAAATAAGATGGGAGAAAATGTGTTCTGTATGTTACTGATCATGAAACATAGATGTGCTATGCAATTCCCTATACAAATGTGGAAGACAGACACAGTGTGCCTGCAGTGGATTTCCAAGATTGTCTAGAAGTGAGATTGCTCCCTCGTATATAAACCACTTTCTCAAATACTTTAGGGTGGTTGGATGCACAGACTAAACATGAAGTATTTGGAAAGCATTCTAGTGTTTGTCAATGTATTTTTCTATACACGGGACGATCACAGATGTTTTGAACCAGGCATGACAATTGCCAGTGAATATTGATGTATAGAAACATAAATGATGGAAAGGGAAAGTGTTCAGAAAGAGGAATTGGGACATTCCGAGACCCAGATATCTGTATGGGTGTAAAAGTGGTATGGAGCAGAGGATGGTGGTGAATTCGGTTGAAAAGGTGAAGATTGTGGCGAGTGATGGTGGAAAGCATAGGATGAATGTCGGGTGGTAATGGATTGGATTTGGCAATGTGATATATGCCCGGATAACTTACACTTTGAAAATACGTTTTTTGCAAATGTTTGTCCCATGAGCATGACCTGGGAGAACAAAGGTTTGATAAAAAGTGCCTGAAGGTTCACCAAAGGTGGCTGATTAATAGTCCATGGACAATATCATATTTTATAGATGGAGTTGCAGGATCTAGAACACAGAGTTGTTATTTAACTGCCATTTTGTGTTTCTTTCAAAGTTCACATGTCACAGCACAACATATTTTTCATGTGTGCTGGTGCATGAGGATTTCCAACGAATGAGTAGTGAGAGAGTTGTTCACAAAACAAGAACAAGAACGCAATATCCTGAGAAAAACCATTGGAAGGTTCACACAAGCTGTTATTATTCCACTATACGCATCTTTTATTCATGTTCTCCTAGTATGTATTACAGGCTCGCCCTTCTCTTCCACAACTCCTCTGGCACTCGGACGCAAATAATACAGAGGAGAGCAGAAGTAGAGGGAACTGGCATGTAAAGCAAACAGACCAGCACATGGGAGTGCTGTTCACTTCTCTAGCACCCCAATCCATGGGTGTGGCTCATCCTTATAAACAAATGGAGTGGCTAAACCCATTCTCCACCCATGAAACACCAAGTATAATAACAAAAAGGTCAATTTCGGAGAAAAGGGGGAAGGAGTATAGCCGCAGTTGCAAAATTCTTTCTCTGACATGTTTGTGAGGCAGCCTCTGGCCTTGGGGATCCGATCCAGCAGTGTAGTCAGCATAATTACATGCATCTTCCTTTCTATCTCTGAGCATCCCTGTCACTCTAAAATGCAGCCTCCTTCATGCATCTGTTATGTTCATGTACACTCTCCAAGTCAATTTATGGCTTAATTTGCAGTATATAGTCAGCCTCTAGCATCTCCCAGTCCTTAGGCACAACCATAGTCAGTGTCAGCAACAAGTTGTCAGTGCTTTGCTTATTTCTGCCAAATAGCATCTGGTATGGTGAATACCTGGTCACTGACTGCTCTCTCACTCATATGCCATGGAGAACAAACAACAGCCAGTCGTTCCAATGTGTGCCTATCTCATCCATCTGCTCCTTCTTTGGCTCCTCTTTCTGTTTTTTTCTTCCAACAAGTCACACAAATGTCCACATGCTCCTGTTAGTCCTCTTTGACCATGAGCCACTAGATCATCTCTGTTAGGTGTGGATAACCATTGTGTTGCTCTTTCTCTCCATTGATATATTGCATCATTTGTTCTTCCTCCCCTTGCTGGTCCACCAGAACCACTCACATTTCCTTTGACACTCTTCCTTGCCCTTCTGTAGGATGATCTTTGTCACTTCAAGCTCTGGGCTCTCCGTCACATGCAACTACTTAACTTCTATGGATGCCATTGGCTGCAGCTGTAGGTCATTGTCAGGTGTCATGGGCCATTCTTGCTCAGATGGAGTTATCTTCCTTCTTCTCAGAGCCAACACCACTGATTGTAATTCACCATACTGTGCTCTTTTCTCTCAAACACTATCAAGTCATGCTACCACTGGTCACCTTTTTTATATGTCGGCCTGTCAATATCCTTCTCTGGTGCACCTGCACTGAAAATGTCCTGTTATGCTTTGGCAGACTCTGACATGCATTCATGTAGTTTGTCTGACATTACCCCTTGCACTGGCATTTTGTTCACTGCCCCATATGAGGTGCTCACTGCACAGTCATCTGTCCTTCCAAAATTCAGTTGTTTTCTTGCCCTTCTGACCAGGCATGTCTCCCTTCTTGCTGTCAGCACTCAGTTTCTCTGTGTCAGAATGTGGGTGACACTGTTAGTGGTAGCCATCACCACAGCCATTGGGACTACCTGTAACCTGCCTCTCTCTCCTTGCAGGCACCAATTTGCCAAATCCATCATCAAGTGCCATTTTCCAGAATGTCCTCCTGCCCCTATGCTACACACAGTTGCCTCCCCCGGAGCACAGCCAGCCAGTGCCTCCTCCCTCTTCCTCTTCATCCCCTTTCACAGAAATACATAGAGCCTCTTGCATAATGTTCTGCATCACCCACCACAATCCGCAAAGGCATTGGTGTTACTGCTTCACAATCGTCCTCCTCTCTGTGTTCTCCCTCCATGCACTCCTTACACTCCCTCACTGGCACTACTTTTCACACTGTCTGCCATGTGTCATCAGCTGCAATCCGAATATATGCTCACCCCTGGGCAGACCTTAACGTTTCCTCCACATCCCCCTTCCCTTTTCCCTTCCACCACCTTTGTCATGTTGTCTGGCAACATCCACCATATTGTGGACCTCTCTTTCTCACTTGCATCCCTTGTGAAAGTTTGTGTGAGCATATCTGCAAAATCCCAGGGGCTCTGACCTCTCCCTATCTTCAACACCTCCATGATATCTTGGTGCTTCACTTGTGGTTCTCCACGATCTCCCTTGTCTCTTCCCTGTGGTACCCTTTATAACTGTTGTTCCTGGGCAATCCCCAACTCCCTATTCTTTCGTACCAACTGGGAGACCATATCTCAATTGTCCACCATACTCAACCTCTCCAGCACTCCCCTGGATGCTAATTTATATGACAGGTCTGCCCCCCCATCCCACCTTGTCAGAGGAATGGTGTCTGCTGTAACTGTTCCTGGTATCGACCCTACTGCAAGTCAACTCAGGCTTCTGACCCCACACTCCTAACCTGTGCCCTAACCAAGAGTGCTGTATTGATAAAGTAAGCTTCTAAAGATTGTGTTAGCTGACATGAATGCGACTAAGCAAGCACCTTGGCTAGGAATCTGCATTTATCTCAACACAATGAGACGAAAAGCTTATTTTTTGTGCAGAATATTTTAATTAGTCAGAAGAACATTTAAGACAATTGAATGTGCACAACATCCAAACGCCCATATTCAGGCCTGTTTATATGAGATTAATATGTATTTGTACTGTTATTTTGTGCATGACATTGCAATTCGAAACATGTAAATGCAATTTTTTTAATGAAAGATAGCTTTCACAAGTATTAAATAATTTGATATCTTTGATATTTTAGCTTCTGAGAATCTCACAAACCACGAAATTACTGCACCTGGGAGACAACAAACTAAGAACAAATATACTGTGGATATCTGTTGGATGGTACATCATGTTGGTCGGTGGGTGCCTATTAGCAAGGTTCTGCAATGTATGTTGATCAATCACAGTTTAACATAACAAAAGACACCTCTTATCAATGGAACCATTCCAAGTCATTGACACCCTCACAAGTTTGGGGGAATAGCACTATTGAAACCCTGATGCAATGACACAAACTAGCAAATAGACAAAGAACCGGGGACCAAAAGCAAAACCCATCAGTAGCACACAGAAACAGACGTGGGGTGCAGGGGGAGAAAATGGACCACGTGATTTTTTAAAGACAATTTAATTTCCATAGTCAAGCACGTTGTGGGCCTTGTAGAGACCTGGGTTCATGATCCAGTGTAGAAGATTTCATATGGGTGCCAGGAAAGAAGGAAACAAGCCTACAGAGCGGTATCTGCTAACTCGTCAGACCTGGGGTGTTGCTAGGTCTCAAAAAGACTCTGGGCCACGCTAATGTCGGGACTGTCGGGTCTCGGGGCTAGCTAGCCTTTTGGTTGTAGCTCCTGAGATTCTATCCGGGGCTGCAACCAAAAGACCAGGGGCTATAGCCCCCTTATCCCCCCCTAGCAACGCCTCTGCATCAGACTAAACTGAGTGTAGCTGTCTTGTTATGTCATCTACTGATCTTTACATAGGATTTAAATCAATAGAACAATGTGGGATTGAAAGGCTAAGGGCCCGATTCATGGAAAATTACTCATTTATCCTGCATTGCCTACAAGACTAGAACGACCCTTCACGAGCCGGCACGCAGAACTTACGCCGCACACTCTGTGTATTTATGCAAATAAACCATATGTGCAAGTTGCAGCTGGGACACCTGCGACACGCTCCCACACAAAGCCAAAACACCCAGAAACAGCCACATTTGCATGCTCCTCAGACACACATACATGCAACCAGTAAACAGTGCCTGGGTTACCCCTCAAGCAGACCTGCAAATCGGGGACCCTGCCTAGGATCCCCTGCAACTGTCACCGGCACTCAGACAACATGCGCAAGGTTTATCGTAACTTGGTTATCACTTGGGAAAATCTGCATGCAAATCCTTGTAAAACATTACCGCACCCCGCTACGCTGCGCACGCACACCCGTAACTACGATCGGGCCCCGTCTGCCACATGCACCCTTAAATCCTACATGCAAACTCACCTCTGAAGTTGCGAATCCTCAGCGCAAGTCTGTACACCTGCTTTCAGGTGGCAGAGAGTTTGAAGTCTTTGCGTGGGCATTTCGCAGGTGAGAGGTTGCATAGTCACGTCCATGAATATGCTTTGTTGGGTGCACTTATGGGTGTGCCATGGACTACCTGCATGCCGTCCCTCGTGATGCCCACTTTTGGGCATGCTGTTCCCAATTTTCCATGCTCCGCCCACAAATCCACCCTCTGTGTAGGCCTCGCCCACGCCATGTGGGGTCTCTTGCGCAAGGCACTCGGCCGCTCGCAGAGACTCACGGAGCATGCTAGTAACCCACACATGTCGGCAAAATATCCGCAAATCCTGTATTTTACTTGCAAATAATTCCATGAATCAGGCTGTATGTCTATATAAAGAAACCTAATTGACTGCAGAGAGTTTCTGTTATCTCTGTCTGGTGATCTCTATCACAGATCATGCAATAAACTGGCTGACACAATCTAATATTCTGCAAGGGGAATGATTAAGAACTTCAAGAGAATCCCATCCAAACACCTTGCGATATTCCTCAATGTGATCATTAGGGGTCAAAAGCAATGTTCCCTGGACATAATGGAAACATATGTTCTTAACTTCAATTTTCAACTCTTATGGACTAATTCTGGTGTCTGATAAACGTGCTGAAACCTGCATGATCCAACTTTCGGCATGCTTATAGTGCATGTGGATACTCCCATACACAACAAATATACCAGTGAAAAGGCCCATGTGTGGATTATCCATGTGCAAAGCCTTATCTGTCATAGATATGAAGAGGAAGAGTCAGGTATTGCCCCCACTCAAGTTGCCCCCCTCCCATTGCTTATTGAGTTCACACCAAAGTATGTGACGTATGAAGAACAGTTAAATCAGCAGAGAGCAGCACATGGGCTCTGCCCAGTACCTTTCAGTGTAACAGAAACCATTAATATACCGACACCTAAGAAAACCTGGAAAGTAAGGTATCCATTGAGAAAGCCACATCTACATCCTAGACAATATGACGGTTGTTTGAATGAAATACCCGAAGAAGCGAAGAAGATAATGAAGGAAGATGAATGGTGACATCATAAGAAATCAGATTGACACACATATAGAAGATATAATGGCCTAAGAATACTGACAAGAGACGAAATATAAAGGAGATACCATGGATATGTGACAGCTTGGGGTCAAGATGAAGAAACTTATGCCACATGCATGATGAAGATATTCAGTTAGTTTAAATGTGTACAGATGCAAGTAACTGCAAGAGGCAAAGAAATTGTGAAGCTATCTATGCTTAATAGTCAATAGATTGCGGCAAGCGGCAAACGTTTACAAGTATATACCTCAAGAAGCACTTTATGTATGAATGCAAGTCCACTACGCATATGAGCAGAATTGAACAAAGATTACAAAAGACCTCAAATGGAGTGTGTCGCAGCAAGAAAATCGAGACAGAGCAAAACTCAGCTAAGGTTAACCATGCCAAAAAGCCAAGGTCAATCTGGCTGGAATAAGCCAACATTGGATACAATTAAGGAGAGAAGAGAACACAGGATCCTGTTAAGAAAGGTCAAGATAAGCCAAAGATGTCAGAGAACTGGTAGAATTAAATAAAATATACAAAAGACACAGAGAAAAGCCGATTTCACGGTATCCAGTCATGTGACAAAGGCAGGCTGGAAGAGTGAGACTTTCACACCTACACATGGATCCCAGCCATGCCCATATTCATTAAAAGTTCTCAAAGCACAGAGCAGGCTCAAGGCCACACTACAAAGCACTAATTGACACATGACTGTTGAGGTGATGATTGATTGTAGCATAATTGGTTGGAGGCTGGGGTGCAGACGAACTTCTCTGCACCTGAATGTTCTTTCTGCGTGCTGCTGGATGTTGGTGGAAAAGTATGAGTGGGGTTGATGCCAACCCAATCACAGTGGACCATGTAATCTAGTGTCCTAGAGTGAGTAGAGCCAATGGGACGTTGTACTTTTAGTGACGTTCATAGTGGCCATTTTGAAGGGAGGGCTTAGTTGGCCCACCTGACATTGATTATCCAATTCCCTCTCCCCGTTACCATATACAGATATAGTACCAATATTATGTTACCTTCCTATAACCAATCACGTAGCATGTTAGGTTTTTAAGGTTGGTAGAATGACATTAGTACGTGCGCAGGTTGTACGTCAGCAATGACAAGTATTTGCTATAAATATTGTGTTTTTTCTAAAATTAAAGAGAGCGAGAATATCGAGCGATTGCTGATGTGCGTAGTACTACCCGTTTTATGAACTTGTCATTAAACAGACTCACTTTGCCAAACTATTGAGTTGTCTTACTTATTTGATGCATGAGTATAAATCTGCATCCCCATCTATCTCGAGGGTACTGCTACTCACCTTAAAGGGCTGTTTGGAGATCATCCAGTTCACTTGTTAGCAGAGTTATATGGTTAGATTAGATAAAGATACCCATCGACCGTCAACATAAGTAACTTCGGGTCCTCAGCAATATCACTCGTCCTTTGCCTTCCGGCAGATAGAACGAGAAGCTCCCCATAGATAGTGGATAGAGTAATTGAAAAACCCTGCAGGTTACGTGTGACGGGTGTCTTGCATTCTCCCAAAAACTCCTCTCACATCTACGAGTAGCGGATCAGACCAGCGGCACGGAGAGGCGGTAACGAAGGCAGTGATCATGAGCGTCCGTAGATGAAAGACATTCGAATGGTGAGTAAAAAAGACTGAATGTCTTGGCAAAGCATGCATGCTTAAAAAACAAGTAAGGGAAGGTAATGGAGGGAGGCGGAATCAAATATAATGTTAGAGTTTGTTTGTTTGTTTGTTTATTCATTTGTTAAGCACACCAGACTCGTAAGTAAAAGGGCACAGCAGTATGGAGATGCAAAGCTAACTAAGGTTACAAAATATGCACAGGATACAGTATTTACAAGATTACAGGATATACATAATGTACAGAATGAGCAAAGACTGAGAATGGCCAGTGTAGTTACAGAAACAAGCAATAAGCACTGTACAAAAATATGTATGACAAAAGTGCAGCCCTTCATATAACACTTAGGCTCCTAGGTAGACTAGATTACACATAGTCTTCAAATGTTAATGCAGGGTGAAAGGTCTCTTCAGATGTTGGCAGGTCCACAACGGCTACTGGGAGACTAGGGGTCAGTAGCGATGATGTGTTTTATTACATTTTTTCTGAAATGTAGGTAGGGTTGGTCGGCTCTCAGATCATGAGGCAGTGAGTTCCAGAATTTAGTAAGAGTAAGAGTGTAATGTATATATAAGGGGAAATATATTGACTCGAGTGTGGCCGAGCAATATAAAGAGTTATCGTGAGTGTGGCTGTGATAAGAGTGTACGCCCAGTTCCTAGATTTTAAAGAATGCTAGCAGAAGCCCTTATCTTAAGTCCTGTAAAAAGTATGACGTAGGAGACCGGATTTATTAAAGACAATCCGAAACAGATAGGCTTAAGTTCCATGTCGGAACAGACATTAGGGGTAAGATGCGTCTGAGAGAGCAGACGGCATAAGATTTATGTGGCTGGCCAGAGTTTGTCTGTTTGTTGTATGCATTTGAGTAAAATTGTGATGTCATAGTTGAAAACAGTTTTTATGTGAAGAAAAGGTATGAAAATTGCATGATTGTAGAAGGAAATTATTGCATGACATGGATTGATGGTTGTTTTTTAGCAAGAATTCAAGTAAAAAAATATTGTTGAAAAAACGGGATTGGAGTTTGCGACGATTGGTGCTCGCTCATATTGTTGATTTTTGAGAGGCAATTTTAATATGTGAAGTGAAAAAATAAGCAAGTGTTATATGAATAATGGGTAAACGAGTTAAGCATTGAAGATGTCACTCTGTTAATACACCTGTGCAGACAGTTGCCAAAACACACACCTAAGCTTAAACAGTATAGTGCGGAATGGGTTAAAGGGACCGCAGACAAAATGTTTATGCCGTGGCCCCAAGGCGGATCGCTATCCAAAATGGTCCTGCAACACATGATGACATATTTGCATGCCACGTACACTGGCACAAAGTTAAACAAGTGCCTGGCTAGTTTAGAACTTTGGAAGATGTACTAGGAAGAAAGAGAGGAGGAGCCACCATTAGATTGGATACTGAATATATGCAAAGAGGGGGTGAAGAGCCTTCTGCGCCACCCGCCCATCTGAAATAAAGAAAGAAGCTAGTAAAGACGAAGGATTGTACCCATTGAGGGAACTTAAAGCAGCAATGGGATATAGCAGCCCGTCATATGAGTCACCTACGCAAAGTAGTGCCGAAAGCCCAGAGAAGGACTGGGAAAGCAATTTCACCTCCAAAGTCCAGAGAGACAAGGAGAGACGCGAAAAGGAAAAAGGTGATCAAGCACAAGCAAGTACATCTCTAGGTACTGTAGGGTATTTTGTGGAGATTTGGGGCCTGACGGTATTTTATTACCGCCGAAAAATAACTTAGCAATAATCACTCTTTGTATTCAGATTTGGCCATGTGCAACAATAATACAATGGACATGCATTATTTCAGCACCCAGACCTGCATATTTGGTATACGTGGTTGGTGGTATTTTGGTGAGTATAATTCCCTTGTTTTATTTGTGGCCCCAATGTCCAGAATCCCTTATCTTTGCTAAGATTTTTCGTGTGATCACTAGAGAGACCTCAGACCTGCATTCTAGGAATACCACATTTTCCAGTGATAGTGTTGGTGTGCCACCATGGGCGAACTCACTGACTTATTTACGACAGAGAGCTATATGTGGTAGTCTTGTGGTAATTTCCACTACCTTATATACGGTAGGGAGCTATGTTCAGAGAGTCTCTCTTCCCGTTGGCTCATGTACCTCCAACAAGCTATGCTACAGTCACTCACAATTATTCATACTGATTTTGACATGCACACATCTGTCTTAAAATGACCATTGCACTGTTTAAAAATCTCCCCACATCATCAGCATTGTAATGGTAAACAATAAACATCACCCGTCTGTTTTCAAATATTTTTCTGTATTATAAAAGTTGTATTTAAAAACGATCTCATTCTTTACAGAAATAAAATGGTACAGTCAAAGCATTGTCTGTGACACTCTGCAAAGAGAGTGGCGGAGAACAGAACTCAAATTGCAACATTAGCACTTGATTAAGACACGCACAGGAATCCTACACTGACTGCATATTACCGTACACACTCAGCTCCCACACTTCTCATTACCTTATCTTTTTAGTTGTTCTCTTTGTGAATGTGGCTCTCTTGGATTAACTCCAGCAAAAAGGAACGCTTGCCTTCTCAAACCGGGGTCATTGCCTGGAATTCTCAGCTTTTGCAGATAGGAATGCCTCAGCCAGTGGAAAGGTCCTTCTTTCAGCTCTCCCCAATCTCGACTGCAGCAGGACACAGGAATCTGCATTCAGTCAGGAGCCCCACAGCCAGGTCTACTCCCCAATAGTGCAGAAAGATGTCTGCCTGTCTTTTTCCCTGATACTGCCCACTAAAACTTTCCTCTCAGCCCTCTGTATGACGTGTCCCAATGAAATCCATCATCTCTCATCCTCCTACTCTTCAACAATAGCTTCGCTTATACATTTGCAATTGTTGCAAATCTGACTTCCTTCTTCCTGCAGTTACTGTGCACAAAAACACGGAGAATCAGGCAGAGAAGAGAAGAAAAAATCTCTGCACACGCATTTAAATGGTTTTCAGAGTATGCCTAATTCTGCAGTGGAGAACACATTTTATTAGTGGGTTATGTTAAATAAGGTTTTATTAGTCAGGTTAATTGTTAATAGGTTAGCTGTTAATTTTCAAATGTGTCTCTCGCACCATAGGCATTTCAGGTGAAAAATAGTGTGTATTTTTAAATGAGCACGTGTGCTTTTAACTGTAAAAATAGATTTGCATCTTATATGTTAAAATCGTTTTTGACTGAATAGCCTGTCTTTCCTTGTTAATCTGGTAACCCATATAGCAATGCACCGCACCCTTGTGGTGGTGCTGCAAAAAAAAAAAATGTGCTACTTGTGCAGTATTACTGTACTCTGTACTGTACCACGCCAAATATCCTTACATATACCCTCCTTTTGTTTTTAGAACTTGGCTATAATCCAAGCCAATTCCTAAAAACAACTTGTTCTATTTTTTTTACAATATAGCAATCCAACAAAATGAATATTCATGTGCATCAATGAAATTTTGCAATCAACATTTCATCTGAGTCCATCAGTTCATAAAATGTTCCACATTTGCCTTCTCAGTGGAAGTGGCATTACTTTAAGTTTAAATTTTCCAAGTCAATTAAAAACAATGAAATAAAACAACTAACTAAAACAAATAAGTAATATAACAAGTTAAAATAAATAATTAAAATAATAAATACGTGGAACTTCATATGCCGGAACTTTTGTTTTGTCTCTTTTGGTATGTCCCGACCAGCGATGTTATTCGGTTCATTCGAGTACTCTTTCATCTTGGCAATCTTGAATCCACAGTAGTCATCTCTTTTGGCATTCCGGTTATTTTGTCTTCACCTCCACCTGGAGGCAGGCATCTTTTGGTCTTCATCCAGGGGACTCCAGGACTCCATCGTCTCCCGTGGCCTCTGATCCCGGAACCTCCGACCAAATAATGTTAATTGTCTAAATCAAAATAGAAAATAAACAGATTAAGTACATAGCACAATACTAACTTCATCCTTTTGCCAAAAATAAAACATGCTTGGTAAAAATATTTCGTTTTTTTTTTTCTTTCTTCTGAAATTAAACACAAGTTAAAAGAAAACAAACACATATAAAACAGCATTCAATATTTAATACACTTTCTCTCTGCACACCAACCATGAGCTTCCATTATATGTGCATTTATTTATTTATTTATTTATTTATTTATTTATTTATATTTTATATTATATTTTACATATACTACAGTGTTTATGTGCCATCATAACAATCAACTTTTTAACTTCTTTGTCACTGCCTCCTGATTGTACCCATTTATTTTCTCTTTTTGTGTTCAAGTGATTTTATCTGTTTCTACATGCTCAAGCCGCCTGATCTCATGTCTGGGATGGCATGGTTTGATTTGATTTACATGGACAAACTGCTCTATTGCTGTTTCACCTTCATTTTTCAAAATTTTATACACTACAGGAGAAACCTTATCTATAATTCGAAATGGCCCCTGCCAGGCTGCTAGAAATTTAGAATTTTTCTGTTTACTTTTTCCAAAATGAAACTTGTACACCTGATCCCCTACATTGTATTCCTTTACTGATGTCTTTTTGTCATAATATGACTTAGCACTGTCAGCAGCCCTTTCCAGATTTCTCTGCACAAAAGCAAATGCATGTTGCAAATGCCTCCTCAGTTCATCAATATATTCATGAACCGTGGATGCACTCACTAGAGTTTGCTCATGTGTTCTGTATAGTAGGTGTTGTGGTAACACCATTTTCCTACCTGTCAAGACCTCATGGGGGCTAACACCTGTTGCTTTGGCAGGAGTCGACCTGATTGCCATCAGAACCAACGGTAAACGTAAATCCCAGCTGGAACCTGCTTCTGCCACAAATTTCTTTAAAATATCCACAACAGACCTATTGCTTCTTTCAACTGTACCTGAAGACGCCGCCCGATATGCGATATGTAGTTTCCTTTTCACACCTAGTATTTGCCATACCTTACTCATTAGAGTACTTGTGAAATGACTTCCTCTGTCTGACTCAATTCTTTGTGGCAACCCAAACCTTGAGAACACATGGTTCACCAGTAATGTGGCTGCTGTTTGCGCACTACAATCTGGTGCAGGAATGCACTCAATCCACTTCGACATCAAACATACCACACTCAAAATATAACGGTGTCCCCTGCTCGACCTTTTTAAAGGACCTACATAGTCTATTTGCAAATCTGACCATGGGAGAGTTAGGCCTCTTTTCATCAATGGTGCTCTATGCATTGGTGAAGCAGGTTTAAATTGGGCGCATACTAGACATCCTCTAGTATATAATTCCACATCTTGGGACATATGAGGCCAGTAAGCATAATCTTTTAGTATTTCTAATGTTTTTTGTGAACCTCTATGGCCTGCAGTTATGGCATCATGTGCATGGTGTAGCATTAGTCCTCTGAATGAAAGGGGTACTACCCACTGTATTTGTCCTGTTATGGACTCTCTAATCATGAGTCCATCCTGTAATCTGATTCGTGTTTTGTTCTTTAATAACACCCTCAACTCTTCTTTTCCCATGCAATCTTTTTCTGTTAAAGGATTTTGTTCAGGATCTATCAAATGATTATAATAGATTCCCAAAATTTGATCATTCTTTTGTGCCTCAATCAAATCTTGGTCTGGCGTGTCATGACTCCACTGCACCACCGGTTGATCTATCTCCTTTGGTGCTTTAGAACGTGTCACTGCATCAATTTGTATTTCACCCATTAAATAATCAATATGTAGCAATTCTCCCATCACAGCCCCAATCTTAGCCAGATGGTCTGCCTTATCATTTCCCTCCTTATCCTCTCCTGGTGTTTTTAAATGCCCACGAATTTTTCTCCAGTATATTGTTAAATTATTTTCTGACACCAATTTGTCTATGGCTTGTATCATTTTTCCATGTTTAAGTGGCTTTTTGTTGTATGTAACCATGCCTCTTGCTTTCCAACCAGGCAAATACTCCACAAAGCTATTCCGTGCATAGTCAGAATCAGTCACCAGGACAATTTCACTGAACTTTTTATCAACTGCAGTAGCAATTGCTTTATAGATGGCTGCCAATTCCGCCACCTGACTGCTCCTATCTCCAATCCTCATCCCTATACTAGGAACGCCTTCACATTTCAACCAGACATTTCCTATTCCTGCCACTAATTGTTTATTACTGTCATTTTCAATGTGAAAAGCACAACCATCCACATATACAGTTGGCAAATCCTTGCATGTTTTTTCATCAAAAGCTTTGTGTGGTGATTGTTCAAATTCCTGTAAACTAGCTTCCACTTCCATTTCATTTGGTATTTGTTCAGCTGCACAGTCATGTAAGTCAGCTAACCCTTGAGCAATTGGGCTCTTTTTATTTTGTCCATATCTTACTTCTACGGGAAAACCTTGCAATGCCAGCGTCCATGAAGTGATTCTGGATTGCGCTAGATTGCCTGATCTAATTCTTTTACTCTCTAAAAATTGCAAAGGTTGATGATTTGTTTCAATAATCACCTTTTCTCCCTGAACAATGGGGCGAAAATGTTGTAGCGCCCACACAGTGGTTAATAGGGCCTTTTCACATTCATTAAATTTCATTTCAACTTGGGAAAATGCCTTACTTGCATATGCAATGGTTTTGTGATTCAAATCGTGTTTTTGTGATAACACTGCTGACATACAATGTTCAGAAAAACCTATTTCTATAAAGAAATCCCTGTCCTTTATGGGGTATGCTAAACATGGTGCCTTTACAAGACATTCCTTCAATCTAGCCACTGCATCAGACTGCTCTCTTTCCCATCTCCAGGGAGTATTTAGTTTAAGCAGTTTAGTCAATGGTTGAGTGATTTCTGCATAATTCTCAATGAACTTTCTGTTATAGCCTGTCATCCCTAATAAACTTTTTACTCCTTTCACATTTTTAGGATCTTTTAATCTTTGTATGGCCTCTATTTTCTTCCTTTGTGGATTTAGCCCATGTTCAGTCACTTCATGCCCTAGAAAGTTCACTTTTTTCTTGCACCATTGTGCTTTTTGCAAAGATACTTTGGCGCCTGCTTTCTGCAATTGGCCAAGCACATGTCTTATTTCATCAAAATGGCTTTTAAGGTTTTCATTTTTTATCAGGACATCATCCACATAAACTATTGTTCCTCTTTCCGCTGCATCCGGCATGGCCTTTCTCAAAAATATGCCAAATTCACTCCCACTATTGATGTACCCGAACGGAGCTCTAAGCCAGGCATATTGAGTCCTGTCAAATGTAAAGGAAAATAAGTGTTGTATCTCCTCTGCCAATGGCACACACCAATATCCAGAGGTGAGATCTAACGTGGTAAATACATTTGAACCATGTATCTGAGCTAGGCCCTGATCAATGAATGGTAGTGGCCATCTAGATACTGGTACTCTTTTATTTAACTCTCTTAAGTCTGCACACAGCCGCCATTGACCATTTGGCTTTAACACACCTAAAATAGGCGTATTGGATGTGCTATGAATGGGCCTAATTATTCCCCGTGATTCCAAATTTTTAATAATCTCTGCCAATGATTCTAAACATGCCAGCGGTAGTCTATACTGGCGTACAAACACTGGATTTCTGCTACAACCTTCTGGTAGTGTGGCCACATGTAAATCAGTTAAACCACAATCATAAGCATCTTTTGCAAATACATCCTTAAACTCCATAAATATTTCCCTCAGGTCGTCCCTATCCTTATCGCTGTCACATGCATCCGCTAAGGAGATCTGCTCTTCTACCATTCTGGAAAATTCTGGAAACTCTTCTGGTAAAGGAATCTCAGCGCTTTCCTCTAACTGTGTGGCTGTGTCTTTTTCTAGAGCTGCCACTTTTAAATATTTTGGCATATCAGCTTCCACTTCAATGGGCTGATTTCCTGTTTCATTTTCATTTAAATTAAATATTATGCAATCCTCTTGATGGCAGCACACTGTCTCATTTGAATCATAAGGATACACAGAATGAATTTTAAATATTCCTTTGGGCTGAGAGTCCAGGTGTTCTGGCAACTCGCCCTTGGCATCTACATATTTTTCAGGAATATTCCCAATCACCATGTTATTTAAATCTGCCGTATAATGTGATTTTTGTATGGCCATTCCTAATGGGGAGTTTTCCTCTAAATGAATATCCTGACAACCTTTATTATTTACCATGATTTTTACAGATCCCTCACCAATGTCTACCAATGGAATGTATTCATAATCCAGGCCTTGCTGTTTTATGGATTCATTCAGGCATACAAATGCATCAGAGCCTTTCATCTGCTGCCCATTTTTGCATTTCAGTGTTATTGCAAACTGTTTTGTAAATGCAGGAATAATAGTATCTTTCCTTATTTGTAATTCGATGGCATAAGGAACCAGTTGTGCACAATGATAAGCCCTTCTTTTGTCTTCAAATTCAGGTGCCGGCCCACCTAGGCGTGACCATATTTTTTGATTAAGGAAATCTAACACCATACACATTCTGTGCATGATGTCATTGCCCATGTAAAATTCATTTTGTGCTCCATTCACTATCCATACATTATGGTAAATTGTTTTCTGCCCAATGCTAATTTTAAGCATGCATCTGCCTGCAATTCGGTTTTCAAAGTCTGGACTGTCCAACCCAGAAACATATTGGTTTTTAATCCTAAATTTCGGGATTTCTTCCCTCTCCATAATTTTTTGCAACAATTTCTCATTAATGAAACTCCTTTCATGTTCAAGCGCTAAAGTGGCTTTTGTTGTTTTAAGATAATCATTTATACCAACGTGAACCCATGGTTGCTCATCTTCCATGTGTATTTCTGCCAGAGTGGTAATGTGTTTTTCTGAATCTGTTTTAGGAACAATATTCTGTTTGCATGTATTCTCTTTTAAGTAGAAACGTAATGTGTGCTCATCTATAGCAGTCTGCCAATCTTTCCTTGGGTCCAAGTATATTTGTACAGGTAGTTTTTCATTGTCGCTCTGATCTTTGTCTTGACACATTAATATAACAGTGACACTAGGTATGCAGCTATTCTGGAGATATACCTCCACAGCATCATTTGTTTTGGCAACGGTGTGACATTCATTTATATTGCTGTTTTGTGATTTTAGTTTCTTAGGCCTCAATGGTTTTTTGGTTAAGGACCACAGCACTCCATTCACCCCATCTATGAGAGGAGACAATCTTTTCAGGCAATCTGTCCCCATCAGAAATGGAATTTCACAAATAGATGTGATCAATACCTCTTGTTTCATTCTGTGCTTTCCTATTTTTATGTCAACCTCAGTTACACCTATGATGGGCACCTCCTCCCCATTAAAGTTATGCACTGGGCCTTGATTTGCCTTCACTGTGATCTGACTCTGTGGAGGCCTCCCTTCATTGATACTCTTTACCAGCTCCTTGGACATAATTGTGGCCTGTGCGCCAGTGTCAATCATAGCAAAGGTGTGGCACTTTTCTTCTACAGTGATGGGTGCATAATATCTGTCCTCAACTTCCTCTAATACACATAAGAAATGTGAATTCTTACTGATTTCAGGGCTCACCTTTCTCAGGTCTTTTTCACTTTTGGCTAAGCACATTGGTAAATGAAAAGACATTTTTCCCTCCTTTTTACCCATTTCTGTGCGAGATATTTTATTCATTTCTCCATGTTCAGAGGTTTTTTGGAGTGTGGCCACTGTTCGCCCATCCATCTGGGTAACATCAGAGACCACATTACAACCTTCCAACTGAACATGTGTAACAACATCATTCAGCAATTTGTCATTTTTTAATTCTGTGCATTTGTGATCATTTAGTGTAATACCAGCCCTTTCAGCCTCTTCAAAAATATGTGGCTCAAAGAATTTTTCAGGTGATTGACTTGTACCCTCCTTGTGAGTATTTCCTTTTTCTGTCCGTGTTTGGTCATTGTTTTGCTTGCCCAGGGAAGGAGCTATGGCATCCCCACTTACTCCCTGTTCACTGGTATTCCCCATGCATGAGTCATTTTTCTTAAATCTGTTCCTTTGTTCTTTTGGAATTCCTAATGTTTCTTTTTCATTTGTGCAAATCTTTACTGTTTTATTTAGCTCTAAGCTAAACCGTACCTCTTTTTTAGAAGTATTTGCACTTTCTATCACAATTTCATTTACTGGTACTTTCATTTTTAATCCATTAGGCATCTCAGAGTCGTTATGCAAAATTATATCAGAGCAATCTGTCATTTTGGCACTCCAGTTATCATGAGTACTTAGTCACTTTTCGGAAGCCCCCCGGTCATTGCTATGGCCAGCAGCCCCCTCTTTGGAAGGTTGTTTTTGCGCTGCATAGAGCTTTCCTATTTGCTCAGCTAACATTTTCACTTGGGCCTCAAGGCACTGGAATCTTTCCATCTCTTTAGGATCCTCTTTCTGTGGCCTAGGTCGATATTGGTTGTTTTCCCCCTGATTGGATCTATTCTGATACCTCTCAGGTGATTGATACCGGTTGGGATGGTTTCTGAACTCTTGATTCATTTGTGGAGGGGAGCGGGTTGCACCCATCCTTTGATTATAGTCCCCTGGTGGGGAATCATTGTACTGGCGTGGACTGTAGTTCACGTTTTGCCTCATGTCCTGTCTCTCAGATTGTGGGTACTGGCCCCTATGTTGATTTCCATTATCAGTAAATCGATCCACATATCGGGGCCTATCCTGATTACCATATATCATGGTGCTGGGATCAAATCTGCTCTGTGTCCCCAATGACTGGTAGGGACCATCATTTCTTTGATCTTGATTTTGTCTCTGGTTATTGTTCATACCTGCCATATCAGACCGGTATCTTACCCGGGGTCTATCTCCTAAATATCTAGGGCTGATGTAGCTCTCTCTATTACTAGGATCATGTGATTGGAACATTGGTACAGGAAATGGCGATCTTTGTTGATTACCCCTTTGTTCAGGTGTCACATTATTTTTACCTTGGCTTTGAGCAGACTCAAGGGACATTTTGGCTGACCTGATTTCCATTACTGTGGCTGAGGGTTCTTTAGATTTAGTCCTAGTATCTTTCATTTTATCACTTTCTCTACCCTGACAATAGAGTACCTCATATAGCTTTGTGCTTTGATGTACAATCCATTCAAGGGACTTGTCACGGTCAAATTCACGGACCAATTGGGATATGATGTCTTTCTGTAGCCCATAGAAGTATGCAGTTTTAAACTCATTGGAATTTGAGTCAAAAGATACATCAAAACGAGAGAATGCTCTTCTTAAGTCTTGTAAAAATTGGCGAGGGGATGTATTAGGTCCAGCAGTAATTGTGTACGCGACTTTCTTTGCCTCCTGCAATGACTGAAAAGGAGAAAAATGACGCCTAATTTCTTTTTCAAACTCCAGCCATGTCATATTCTGCTGTTCATTTAATCCCCTTATGATGCTGGCCGTCGGGGCATCTAAAGTTAAATGAAAATATTGTCTGTACTGTTCCTTAGGTATCTGGAGTGCTTTAAAAATGTCATGCACCGCTTCTAAGTGATCCTCAATGCAGCATTCACCTCCCTTTTTAAATGGTTTGATCAGGGCTTTAATGGATTTCATTATTTTTATGGGGCTACTTGTTGCAATACATGGAATTGCACTATTTTGTGAGTCAATCCTGTTTTCAGGTGTATGAGATTGGTGACTGCCCCCAATGGGAGTATCAAATCCCCCAAGGGCGCTGCAACCAAGTTCAGTCACCGGCCCAGTCACTGGGGCACTAGCTCTTTGGGCAGAGCTAGAATTCACCTCCACTCCATTGAATGTGGTACCCTGCCGCCTCTCTTGGGACCTGGGAATGCACATTTGCTGTTCTAAGTCCTTACACTTTTTAAGGAGTCTGGTTGCTTCATTCTGCAAATAATTATTTTCATCGCTCATTTTATTAATCGCCTCCTGCATGTCGCACATTTGCATTTGGCATTCATTGAACTCTTTATTTCTTTTGTCTCTTTCTTGAATCATTTTAATCATTTCTTGTTCTGCACTCTGGAGATCACCTTCTTTTTCACAATGTTCTTTTTGTAAAATCTGCATTTCTGAAACAACCTCATCTTTATCCTGCCTAATGTGATCCACTAAGGCTTTTAAGTGTGCCAATTCTTGCTCACTATCTTCAAATTGTTTCTTGCTTTTGGATAACTGAGTATCAAAGTCTCTGCATTTTAATTGCATGTCTTTTTGGCATACATCCAATTCTGCTCTCAACATTTCCTGATTTTTACTTGCCCCCTCTAATTCAGTCTTTAACCTGTTAATTAGCTGAGTATCATTCTCTTGCATTCGCAGGGACTTGTTTAAAATAAACCATATTTTGCCCCATAGCCGTATTAAACAGTCTTTCTCTGCACTTTTATCGGCTGCATTCAATAATCTTGTAAGGCAGACCTGAATTATGCTGCCTTCTGCAAAAATATTGTCTAGTTTTTCTTTCTGCACCTCACCCTGGATGCGGTTACTCCATTCTAACGTGCTCTTCGAAGACCAATTCCCATGTGCAAATAACTTTGCCTCTAAATATTGCACTAGATCTGAGAATGTGGTTTCCCTTTGTGACATTCTGAAATTCGTTTTTAGTGGCACTCTGCTATTATAAAATGGGTTCCCTTTAATGTGCAAATGGCAGTGTGAGACACGCTTGCCACGCCCAGTAGGTACTCTATGATCACTTTCCCGGCCTGCAACGCACCATAAATATGTAGGGTATTTTGTGGAGATTTGGGGCCGAAAAATAACTTAGCAATAATCACTCTTTGTATTCAGATTTGGCCATGTGCAACAATAATACAATGGACATGCATTATTTCAGCACCCAGACCTGCATATTTGGTATACGTGGTTGGTGGTATTTTGGTGAGTATAATTCCCTTGTTTTATTTGTGGCCCCAATGTCCAGAATCCCTTATCTTTGCTTAGATTTTTCGTGTGATCACTAGAGAGACCTCAGACCTGCATTCTAGGAATACCACATTTTCCAGTGATAGTGTTGGTGTGCCACCATGGGCGAACTCACTGACTTATTTACGACAGAGAGCTATATGTGGTAGTCTTGTGGTAATTTCCACTACCTTATATACGGTAGGGAGCTATGTTCAGAGAGTCTCTCTTCCCGTTGGCTCATGTACCTCCAACAAGCTATGCTACAGTCACTCACAATTATTCATACTGATTTTGACATGCACACATCTGTCTTAAAATGACCATTGCACTGTTTAAAAATCTCCCCACATCATCAGCATTGTAATGGTAAACAATAAACATTACCCGTCTGTTTTCAAATATTTTTCTGTATTATAAAAGTTGTATTTAAAAACGATCTCATTCTTTACAGAAATAAAATGGTACAGTCAAAGCATTGTCTGTGACACTCTGCAAAGAGAGTGGCGGAGAACAGAACTCAAATTGCAACATTAGCACTTGATTAAGACACGCACAGGAATCCTACACTGACTGCATATTACCGTACACACTCAGCTCCCACACTTCTCATTACCTTATCTTTTTAGTTGTTCTCTTTGTGAATGTGGCTCTCTTGGATTAACTCCAGCAAAAAGGAACGCTTGCCTTCTCAAACCGGGGTCATTGCCTGGAATTCTCAGCTTTTGCAGATAGGAATGCCTCAGCCAGTGGAAAGGTCCTTCTTTCAGCTCTCCCCAATCTCGACTGCAGCAGGACACAGGAATCTGCATTCAGTCAGGAGCCCCACAGCCAGGTCTTCTCCCCAATAGTGCAGAAAGATGTCTGCCTGTCTTTTTCCCTGATACTGCCCACTAAAACTTTCCTCTCAGCCCTCTGTATGACGTGTCCCAATGAAATCCATCATCTCTCATCCTCCTACTCTTCAACAATAGCTTCGCTTATACATTTGCAATTGTTGCAAATCTGACTTCCTTCTTCCTGCAGTTACTGTGCACAAAAACACGGAGAATCAGGCAGAGAAGAGAAGAAAAAATCTCTGCACACGCATTTAAATGGTTTTCAGAGTATGCCTAATTCTGCAGTGGAGAACACATTTTATTAGTGGGTTATGTTAAATAAGGTTTTATTAGTCAGGTTAATTGTTAATAGGTTAGCTGTTAATTTTCAAATGTGTCTCTCGCACCATAGGCATTTCAGGTGAAAAATAGTGTGTATTTTTAAATGAGCACGTGTGCTTTTAACTGTAAAAATAGATTTGCATCTTATATGTTAAAATCGTTTTTGACTGAATAGCCTGTCTTTCCTTGTTAATCTGGTAACCCATATAGCAATGCACCGCACCCTTGTGGTGGTGCTGCAAAAAAAAAAAATGTGCTACTTGTGCAGTATTACTGTACTCTGTACTGTAACACGCCAAATATCCTTACAGTACAGGATGAGAGGTAGAGAGATGGAAAGGAGATGAGGATAGAACTGATGCGCTTACACTCACACAGAATGAATGGATAGGAGGTCAGATTTTATTGAAACTCGATGGTAAAGGCATTGAGGATATGAGACAAAGGGGGGAATGAAACAAATCAGAAAGAAGAGATAAGGAAAAGGAAGGATGATTAAGAGAAGAAGGGGCAAGAAAAAAGGTTAGGCAGAAATGAGAGCAGTTATAACATGATGAATAGGACAGAAAACAGGAAAAGGCGGAAGAACAAAGAAAACACAACAAAAAGTAGAGAACAGCTGACGATCAGGAAAGAATAGAACAAAGAAGAATAGAAGAAGAAGAGCAAAAGGTACAAGAGAAGAGAATAAAAAGGCAGAGAGATGAGGAAATACGAAGGGCAAATGAACAGAGAGATACTGGGAAAAAGGAGGAAGACAGGGTTAAAGAGGAAGCATAGTGAATTTGATGACGACGTAGAACACAAGCGAAGAGAGAGAGCATGTGCGTGATCTCGAGTATCTAGAAAGGGAGGTTAGAAAACCCGATACAGTGGTAAAATGGGAAGCTATAGAAAAATTATTTCCTGAGTACGATTCAGTACCATGCACGTCTAGAGTAAATCTAAAAGATAATTTTGACACTAGAAGCATCGGAGAGCCAATCAATAGAATATATGATGAGATGGGACTAGAAAAAGTACCCCAAGGAAAGGGAAAGGATGAGCGTCTTGAAAGCACACAGTTGTAGGATACTGAGGACGCTTCACGCAGCAGCAAGCAGACATACAGAGCTGTGGTTAGATCGGCTAACTCTAAATAAGAATGAGGAAGATGAGAGAAGCTGCACGAGTTGGGCACAGGCAATATCAGACAAAGATAGGGAAGCCTGTGAAAGAGAAGAAAGAGACACAGAGCGAGGTCGCGAAAGACATCTCTGTAGGGGTAAGGAAATAAGATGGTCGGATTCAACCGTGTCCGCATCTAAAGTACCCGAGTCAGTGACACAGTCAGATTGGCATGAAGGACTGCCACATGGTCAGAGGGGGGTGTCTTCCCCACCATATGTTAGCAGATTAAGGACATTGCCAGGCAGACGGCGATGTGGGAATATTACCCCAGTGGTAGACAGACAAATGATGAGAGAAGAAACGGAGTTCAGTGCATCACAGCTTTCCTTATTAGAGAAGGGAGGGACAAGGCCACAGTATATACCATGGCCACGGATGGATGGAGAGAATCTAAAAAACAAGCTCCCAATGTTGACATCTGGAGCTGGGAAATGGATACACGAGTTAGAAAAGATGACAGGAGGTAATACGTTGGCTCTAGAGGATATCAAGGGTCTTTTGATCACCATACTTGGTGATAGAGCTGACGATGTTTGGACACGGGCAGGTTACCCAGGTGTGACTACAGTCAATACCGTGCATGACGGAGCAGCGTTTAACAATTGCAGAACCGTGGTATGGAAAGCAATTTGAGTTCTATATCACTTCTGACATGGGAGCTATAATGACGCGTAAAATGAAAGAGGGAGATGATCGGTTGCTTTACATTCAGACGTTTCAAGACACATGGGTACTGGAAACTCGTGAATCTTGGGGGAAATCTATACCCGCGTTTTACCATATATTATGGTCAAGGGCTGCCAGAACAGGTGCAGAAGCAGCTGAAGAAGTTGGTAGGAATCAAAGCTAAGCCATGGTCAGAAATACAACTGATAATCGCGCATTATTGCAGGATGCTCCAAAAGAAAAATTGCAAGAAGAATGATGCAAGGAAAGGCGAAGAGGCCAAATAAGTACAGAAAAAATTGTCGAAATATGCCATAGAAGGGGCAATGTTAACTAGCACAGATGGATCCAATGATCAGCAGGTCAATAACCAAAGGCAGTTTGATCAAAGCAATAATGGGTTTAGCCCAAGAGGAAGAGGCTCCCGAGGAAGGGGATGGCAAAATAATCAGGGAGGCTTTCAGAATGTGGAAGGCAGAAATCAGAATATGCAAAATGAGCAAATGATCAGACCACCGCCAACCTGTTGGACGTGTGGGATGACAGGGCATTTAGCGCTTATGTGCAGGAGTCAAGGAATGGTGCCAAATGACCAATTTACAAGAGGAGGCATGATGAATACACCAGTGTTTTCGCAGCAGGGTGGAAATGATTTTGCTCAGAATAAAACTGTACAGCAGCAAGCGCTGAGAGTGCAACAAAGCTTCCAGCCACAGCAGACTGTGACAAATTTCCCACAAGGGCAGTCTCAACAGTCCCTGATGCAACTTCAACAGACTACAGGCACAGGAGAGGTATTGAACTGTAGAGCAGGAAATGCCACTGGTGATGGAGGGAATCAATTCACAAACTGTGGGACGAGATTGTACATGGACTAGGACAGCTCACTGGGAGACCTGATGTTTTCCATTCTATCAGTGACACCAAACCTTCATGAGGAACCAAGGGTAGATGTCACTATATGGGATAAAGAATATTCATTTTTAGTTGACACAAGTGCAACAGGAGCTACAAGCTGTGTTCCTTTCACAAAATAACTTTCAGTTTCTATAGGAGAATGTGACATGAATTTGCCACTATTGTATTTGAGACAGACACCTGTCAATATGTTGGGATGAGATTTGATGACAAAGTTAAACATGACAATCTCGTTCACTGAGGAAATAATAGTGTGTTCAACTTCAGGAATGCACTATTTAAATGTGTGCAAAATCATCAGAGTATACGCATGACGAATGGCTATTAGATCCATTCCATTAGAACCTGAGATTTTCGCATTCGGAGTGTGCATATTAATGTCATGGCTACCAGTCCTGGCAGACAGAACAATGAGAACCCCAGATGAGTTTCTGTTCAGACCAAGAATACCTTTGCATGAGGAAAAGGGACAAGTGTTTCCCTTAACAATACAAGCAACGATAGTGCAAGGAGAGATGACTTTGCTTGATGGGCGTGATGATGAAGGCAGACAATGTTACACAATAATCACCATTGAGGAAGGTTACAGATTTACTGACGTCACTAATGATGATCTGTTTGAAGAACAAGTAGGTGAGGATGATATGACATTTGAGGTAAACCTCATTTATTGGGTGAAAAAGATTAAAAGATAGGCGCCCCAGAGAATGATGCTGGCACAAAAACATCCAGAATATTTTGATGACGACATGGAAAAAACTGGCTGTCTCAGTATGGACTACAGGCCCTTATGACGTAGGCTTATTGAAAGGAGTCGGAGAAGTGAAGATCAAATTGAAACCAGGAGCAATGTTACCAAAAGCACAACAGTATCCCATGTCTAGGGAGGTGGATGAAGGGATTTTTAAGACAATTTCTGCCATGATGGATCAGGGCATCTTAGTGACGTCAGAGTCATCATGCAATACTTCTGTTTATCTGATTAAAAAAATCAAAGGGAGGGTCTTGGTGGCTAATACAAAATCTTCACCCGATAAACCAGATAGTAGAGGCCGAGTTCCCTTTAGTCCCTAACCTGTCTACAATTCTATGTAACATACCTGTTGAGGCATGTTATTTCACGGTGATTGATTTGAAAAATGCAGGATTTTACATCTTTTACGTTCAGACAAGTTTGTGTCTTAAGGGTATTGTGAGTCCCCTTTGATTTTCAATAGAGTCCTGCAGATGGACTTGAGCAACATTGCAGTAGAGAGTGTTGTTTTGCAATATGTGGATGACATTTTAGTTTGCAGCATAACAGAGGAAGAGTGCAGACACGATTCCATTGAGTTATTGACTACATTACTGAGAACGGATATAAAGTTGACAAAGAGAAGTTACAGTATTGTCAACAAGACCTGTTGTACATAGGCCAACTGATTGCACATGAAGGAAAGAAGGTTACCCCTGAAAGAGCTGAAGCTATTTTGAAAACAGCTAAGCCACACACGATAAACCAAATGCAGAGTTTTCTAGGATTATGCAATTATGTCAGGGCCTGGGTCTTTGACTACATCTCTCATAACAGGCACTTATTACAAGCCTTAAAGAAAGCACAGGCAACAAAAGAAAACATTGTGTGGACTGAGGCCACGGAGGAAGGGTTTTATGAACTAAAAAAGGCCATTTGCATGGTACCAGTTTTAGGGATTCCCAATTATACAGAGGAATTCTACCTGTTTTCACACACAGATGGTACTGTTATGACAGCAGTCCTTACACAGAAAACCATGTTTGGGTACAAGCCCCTAGCATACTACAGTGGGATTTTAGACCCAGTGATGAGAGGTCATTTCCTGTGCGAACAAAGTTTGGCTGCCACTGCGTTTGCCATAGAGAAAGCTGCAACCATTGTGATGGGGTGCCCAATAACATTATTCATTGAGCACGCATTATTTGCCATTTTACAAAAAACAACAGGTACATTGACATCACAAAGAGCTTCTACATATGAAGTGGTCATATCAAATCCAGTGATTTAAATAGTTTGATGCAGAATAGTGAACCCAGCTATGTTTTTAGCAGAGCCAGTTACTGAAGGAGAGCCAATACATGATTGTGCGAACTATGAAGAATTCTATGATGAGATCCCCAGAGTGAGAGAAAATGCATTGGCAGAAGGAGAAATCATCTTCATTGATGGTTCTTCTAGGATCGATCAAAATGATGGACAAAGATATACAGGTGCCGCTGTGATGAAGCACACGGCAAATGGGGAATTTCAAGTACAAATTAGTGCACGTTTACCCCCTCATTACTCAGCACAGGTTGCAGAATTAGTGGCAATGATACCCGCAATTGAAAGACATAAATACCAGAAAGTAATGGTGTACAGTGACTCTGCCTATGTGCACACAATCTTAGCGCGCTGGAAAAGGAGGGGCTGCCTCCGAGTGGACAGCATGACACTTCAGCACAACATCTTAATGGACAGGCTCATTGAGGCACTAAAACTGCCAGTGGGCATAGCAGTCATGAAATGTGCAGCCCACACAAAAGGGAGTAGACACTGAAGCCAAGCGTGTGGCAACTGAAGATGAAATAATGATGGAGGTGGAAATGTCTGATGTGCATGAGAAAATGATTGTTGCGAGGAGTGAGCCGGAAGGCTACAGTAATATGTCAAATACTCAGTTAATGGAGCTCCAAGGGGAGGCACTGCAGGATGAAAAGAACCTTTGAATGTGAACAGGGTGTTCTTTAAACCCCTCTGAGGCTCTGTGGTGACAAACCAGCACTGGTAAACCAGTACTGCCTATAGCCCTACTGTAAATAGCACTGGAGCAGTTACACTATCCAGTGCATGTAACAAGAGAGAATCTCGCAGCAACCATTGCAGAAGACTGGTTTGTACCAAACCTAGCAGAGCATGATGCATTTTGTTATGATAAATTGCATAGTCTGTCAGAAATGTACGGCTGGGCATACACTACATGTGATCAGAGGAGTCATCCCAAGGCCTAATGGTCCTTTTCAGCACTTGCACATCGACTACTTTGATATGATTCAAGTATGTAACGGGGTCAGACATCTAATTGTTGTGGTGTGTCCATTCTCTAGATAGATAGAGGGAGGTTCTTGTACACACCCATACTCTACCTGTGCAGCCACATTCTTGGGAAGGGAAGTGTTTCCCAGATGGGGAGTTTGTGAAGTGATGAGGTCAGATAAGAGTTACTTTCCTATTCCTATACCACCCTTTCCTATTCAGATGCCCCGGGGCTGTACACTTGAAGGGAGGCAAGATCCGGTTCCCAGGAAGCAAAGTCCTTTGAAGCCAAGGGCCTAAAAACCTGTTCTGCTGGTCTCTCAGCCCTTTTATTTATTTATTTTATTTTCCTGAACCAGCAAGCAAGCCTGTGGGAATTAAATGTACTGTATATGTTTTAAACAACCCCCCCCCCGATCACATTTCTATGCAATGGCAGGGCCTTAATTACACTTTTTAAGCAGAAATCTTTTTGTTTGCAAAAAGCAACCCTTTTTACACGTGGGTTAATTCAACTGGGATGTCACTTTCAAATGCGGTTTTCTCTTACATCTAGATTCTAACATTATTTGTAGCCTTAGTCAATTTCTCCTAGACAGAAATCTGTTCAAGTCAAAGATCCACTGAAACTGACATAAGCACAGAGAGACAGGGCTTATTTTGAAGAGTTTATCTGTGATATATTGTAGCAAAAAGTTAAGTGTTTTTCCATACAGCTGAAGTGAAATTTCTTTGTTATTTTACAGATCTTGCCTGACACAGCCTGTCATTCAGTGAGAAGTGCTTTATTTTGCTGGAACACAACCTGAACATGGCTGGACATAGCTGGGTCTCGCTGGAACCAACTGTGTACTGTTGAGCAGATGAAAAAGTGGATCAGGCGCGGTCACTTTAAATGTAAAATATTTCCCTTTTCATTTTGAAATGTTTAGTTAGCAGCAAAGCAGTGCTGCTTTTCAATTCTCTTCTTTGGTGGGCATGACTAAAAAAAATTTGGCAGCCTTTCTCGGTGTGTTCCCTGTTCCATCTTGCCCAATAGGTGCATGGCAAAGACAGCACAGCCATCATTTTTGTAGCTGCAAACACAGTTTTGATGCAAGGGAATGGCGCTCAAAGGTGCCAGTGCCACCATTCTGCTAGTAACTGCTGAAGTGCAGATTGGTGATGGATGGCAATTCTGATGGATGGGTAAATGTACCCCAAAAGTACTATCAATAATGTTGCCCAGTCAGAACTGAGCATTTTTGCTGACTGCACAATTAGGTCATCCATAGAGGGCAGCATTCAAATGATCATGGGAAGGTTACAGACCAATGTCTTTGGGTTGCATTGGTTGTGTTTAGATTTGTGTGTGGGGTCTAGCCAATGGGGAACACTATGGAGCTAACTGATCCTCCTGGCCATGTTTGCATGTAACAAATCCTGTTATTCTTGCAAATTTTGAACGCCTTATAGATTTTTTGGATTTTTTATCAATTGGTTTTTGGTCTTACCGTACACCTCCAATTCCTTCTTTGCCAGCCAGATCGTCATAACCAACTTCTACCATGTCCACAGCTTCAGTAGTGGTTTTGGTGACCTATTTCCTACGTCTATTTTCTCTTCCTATGGTTAATGACCCAGCTGCATATCTGCCTCTTCATGACTTCTCTGTGCTCCTTGATTTCAGTTCCAGGGTGTACCAGTGTTGCAATTGATGTGAATGGGCTCACATAGCTTGGATTCGATAAGCTCTAGGACATTCTGGACCCAAAGAGATGGGCATTCATCCTTTACTTGTCTATCCTCCAGGACTATAAGCTTATCTTTACTAAAACTGGTCTTTTGGGTCTTGGCATACATGATGGTAGAGAATGTCCAAGGGAGTAACTGGTAAATGAGCATAGCAGACCAGGGAATTAATAGGTCACAGGTCCTTTCAGAAGGTAGATAAACTGCAAAATGGAATAGAACAGGAAGCTAATTGAGGAGGAACCCTTCAGCGGCAATGTCAAACAGGTAACAGCAAAAATAACTATATGGTATACACGCAGGGGCAAGTGTTAGGAGTTGAATCATTAGAACACACATCAAGGTGCACCTTTCTGTCTTTGAAAGGGGGGCAGTCATTTTGAAGACATTAACTTCAAATTCAGCAAGATTATTGCGATAGATTGGAATCTGGCAATTGTGTGAAACTATGTGTATTTAGATTTGTATTAGCATAAAATAATGTGACTAAAATTGTTTCTGAAAGGCAAGTCTGCTTATCAGACCCACCTTTCATAAAGCTCCATGTCAAAAACATAGAGCACATGTCTCCTGACCACTGCAGCACCTGCTCTTCAGTATCAGTGGGCAGGTTCAAATGATGCATAAGCATTGCTGATAGCTGATGTTATACAGTCACTTTAGAGACAGGCTGCAATGTAACTTCTGTGTCTCTGATCTGATCCAAAATCTATTAACTGATGTCTTATCTTTCTAGTGGCAGTATACATTATAAGAGTAAGCTACACCAGGTTATGATAGTGTGACCGATAAAAGCACCCCATTTTTAAAAGCACACTAATTTGATATCATACAACTGTCAACTCTTTGGGAACAGACCAGCTATGTGATGGCAATACATACTCATGGCCACCTGTTTTTCTCTACCCCAGCAAGTGATACCATATGACCGATTCTAGCTTCAATTAAATCCTAGAGAGAAACACCTCCCTGTAGGGCACAACTGCTCTCAACAAGACACCCCATGTATCTCTGCTTCAAAGGGGCACTCACTAGCTGTACCCAAAGTGCCTTTGAAATGTAGGCTTCGGTAAGGGGCAGGGTTAGGCCAGTCACAGAGGGAGATGTGAATTTCAGAAAGAGGCTGCCATTTGGTTTTTCTGTGCGTGGTGTGTCTTTCCTTCCTGTCCCCTTCATTTCTTGAAAAGCAAGGCACTCTGGGTATGATGCAAGAAGGCAAGGGTCATTAGTTACATCAATAGGGAGTAAGCCCCTAACCGCAGGCTTGAGTTTGTGAAATCCCCTGACACATGTGCCTTTTAAAAAGAAGGTGTATCCCTCTGCATCCTGGATTCTTTCCTGAATACCAAGAAAAGGCCATCCGTGGAGTGTTCTGGGGAAAATAGTCAATTTCAAAGCTTTCTGACACAAAGGTGAACTCATGTGCATCCAAGGCAGAGAAGATGTCTGTACCCTAACCATCTCCAGTGAACATAGTGTGAACTGCCATGGACCAAGCCTGGCATTCTGCTAGCCGCCCTGGAACCAAGCTTTTCACTGGAGGCAAAGGAACTCCTTTAGGTACCGCCAAACACCAGTACCTGTAGTGGGCCTCATAACAATGTGAGGAGTCCAAAGCATCCTGGACTCCTGTTTCACTGCTCTGAGCCATCCTCAAACTGATTTGTCCATGGGCAACATGTTTGAACCAACTAAGGTCTGACAATGCTGTTTTTGTCACTCTTAAAAATCTTTGAACCACTGCTTTCAACCTGCAAACCAGTTCAAGGCTGCATTGCACCAAAAGTGTTCATTTGCACCCCCAGGTGAACACCAACTAACACTAAATACACATTCAACTCACTGCCTCCACGAGCATTGCATTTAACCAACAGGACATTGCCGCCATCTAACTCAAATATCTGCATGAAATGGTGATATGAACCTTTTGGACCCTTCAAATCGCAATGCATTGAAGACTGCATCACAATGCACAGGACTCTGTCTCAAAGAAGACTCAAATACGACTTGCTGCATTGATCAACATGGCTTGCCACATCTTGAACCCAATTTGACCACAGGACATTGCAGAGAAGCCCAGGTCGATGATGTCAAATGATCTAAAATGAAGAACACAGTGCTGATCTTGGCCATGTTCCCCTGGTCAACATTTTGGAACCATAGTGACTGAAAAACCCTTTGCCCCCTGCAATTTTTCTTGAAAAGGCCTATCCTTTGAAGTGGCACTGCTGCAATTGCGTGCCTGATCACCCCAGCTCAAGTATCCAGACTGCTATTTTCCTACACGCTCTGCATGTTGTTTTCTTCTCAGGGTAGGTTTTTGCTGGTATCTTGAAGGTCATTATTTGCATTTTGAATTGCTTAATTAAAGTGTATATAACTGTATATAACCTTGATTGGGCATTCTTTTTTGTTTCGTGTTTGTACTATTGCTGTTTGCATTTATACTACGATCATTTTACACTCCTGCTGAGAGTATAGCCTGCCCTCTGCCCACTTTATCACAAAATGGAGAAGGAGGTTATAACCATTAGGCTGTGTCTGTTTTATCTTTTTGAATAGGATTACTTCTTGTTTATTAGTAGTGTGCGGCTGAGTAGATAATTGGCCCATCCCTGTACTCTTACCGAACAGTTGCATTGTGCCACAATTATGTCTAATAACTTTGAACTGTCCAAGCAGCTTCAGGCATGAGTGTCAGGTGTTTGTGAGTGCAGCTTTGTGTTCTGGTTTTGTTTAGTTTTAACAGAAGTAGGAATGTATCCTGAGGGATTTTCTTTATGGATGGGCATGTGACATTAATGGCACACTGAGCAGTTTTGTTTGTGAATAGAAATTTATCTTGAGCTCCATGTTAAATAAAAAATGTGTAATTCTATGATGGAAGGATATTTTTCTTCTTCTACGCAGAGCTCAGAATAAGTCCCCTGTTGTGTAGAAAGTAAGTGTGTGTCATAGGAGCATGTGTCGTAGTGTCGCATGTCATAGACGCATGTGTTGTAGGTTCATATGTCCTATGTGCATGTGAGAGCACTTCTTTTATGTCTACATTCTTTGTGTAATACGTGTTTGTGTATTAGGTGTGCGTGTCATAGGAGCACCTTATTAGTGTTAGTATACACAATGTGAAAATCACAAATGTATGAATATGGTTTTAATATAAAATGTACCTTTATTCTGCTCATGCATTGTATGCCTCCTAAAGTATGCATTTTCCTATTGAATAATACATTTATTGCACCGATTTAAAATGGATATCAAATTCAGCTGTCACTTGCCTTTGATGTGAGTTTTTAGATGTTAATTGTGTAATGTATGAAATATAAAATGCATAAGCTCTGTGTACAGTTTGTATGAAAAATTCACATTTATTAAATCACCTTAAAACTGACATCAAAGTCAACTGAGATTAGTCTTCGATGTGAGTTTTTAGGAGATGTTAATTGAGTAATGTGCACACTGTTTATTGTGTAATGTACGAACTATAAAACTCAAAAACTTTCATATCTCATAATTGGCCACAGTCAAACTTTATTTTAATTTTTTTCAGATCAAATCTAGGCACCTGCAAACAATTGGTGAAATTGAAACTGCTACTTGTGAGATATTTTGGCCGAATTTGATATTTTTCTAAAGTAAAACCCCATGTTAAAAACACAATCAAAGTAAACATGTTTTAAACTATGAAGCCGTAAATGTACAATTCAAAATTTTGTATGCACAGGTGGCTGCCGTGAGAGTCGCTTTTGGGTGGCTTATACCTTTAGTGCCATTGGACGAATCTTCACAAAACTTTGCAAAGAAAGTATACAACCACCTTTGAAATATTATGCAAAATTTAGTGTGGTGTCATTAAGAGGAGGAGTTACAGGTCGGGTCCCAAAACATTTGAAATCTGGATAGACATTAATGGAAAAAAATGTTGCTTTCTGCTACAGACCAAAACACTGGATGGATTTGCATCAAACTTGCTTGAAGAGCGGTGGTCTCGTCCTGGAAGCGTGCTTTTGCAAAGTTGGTGTCAATCCATCAAGTAGATTTTTTTTATAAATGGCTAAAACAGATCCCAAAAAAATAATGATATCTCTGTCCTGTATGCGGACTCACTTCATTTCTTGGTTCAATGTCGACAGATGTTTTGAGCCAATCAGAGAGCTGTGTGATACTCACAGACATTGCACTTGGTCGCTGATGGGCCATTTGAGAAATCTGGGGCACGTCAAAACTATTGAATTGGATGCCATGTTGCATTTGTGAACTGCACCCCTAGTCCATGGAAATTGCAATAGGAATAACCTCTGAAAAATATATTTATGGTTATTTTGAGGATGAAATAGTGTCTGTGGGAGGTGAGGGAGAGAAGAATTGAAAACATGTATGTGTTATTGTGTGCAGAAATGGCCATGGGGTTGTTGTGTTTGCAGTAATTTTCTCTGTGGCCAACACAGACATCAATAGTTGTTCACAGACTGACAGACATTGAGAATGGTTGAGTTATGTTATATGTTACAGCAATGATTACTTAGCATTGTATACTCATCCAATGAAACTAGTGAGTGTGACTAATGGTTATTTACATGCATGGTATTTCTGAGCATTGAAGACTGTCTGTGGAGGGTGAGGAAAAGAAGAAAAGGAAAAATGTATGTGTTAATGTCTGGAAACACGGCTGTGGGGTTGTTGCTGAGTAGGGATATTGTAATATTAATAACAATACTTTTTGTTGTGGCCGTGACTAGTGGCCAGATTTTTTGGGGATGGCAACAATGTCACTATTGGTTACGGTCAAAATAGTTGTCACTGAGTATGGATATAGAAGTAGTAGTAATAACAAAACAACAATAATTATTGTTGTGGCCAGGACCAGTGGGCAGATGTTTTGCCACATGGCCTACCCAGAACAATATGGCCAATGGCAATGGGCACCACAAATATGTTTACTTTGAGTTGACTGTGTGCAACAATGTGCTTACTGACAATCGTCACCATTGAATGTTTACTTTGTATGAATGCTTGCAACAATTGGTTGAATGCCTGGAAGAATGTGGCTACTGGCTATGGCCAAATAGTATGTTTACCTTGGATTGAATGCTGGCAGCAATGTGTCTAATGGCTATGGACAGAATGGTATGTTTACTTTGGCTTAATTGCCTTAAAAATGTGAGTAGTAGTGTTGGATACAATCTGGGTACTGACTATGGGGACAATAGTATTTTTACTTTGGTTTGAATGGCTGCAACAATGTGGCTACTGGCATTGGGTGTAATTGTGCACTTAGTTGAACATGGTAACACGATAATATTGTTCAGGCATGGCTTCATGGAGCATGGATACAGCAGTAGTAATAGCAATACATATATTGGTCTGAAAAATGTGGCGATTGGCTATGGGAACAATTTGTATGCTTACTTTGGGTTTAATGGGTGCAGCAATATGGCTAATGGCTAAAACAATTTGCTCAGTTGGACATGGTAACAAGGGAACATCTGTGTTTCTTTGTCTGTAAAGAAAATAAAATATAGTTAGTTGTAGAACATGGTATGGCAGATAAATATATATACTTAACATTTTAAACATACATGTACTTGTGTTTTACACTCATATTCATGTACTATGTTTTCAACAGCATGTGTGTGTGATACACTGCTGTTGTATTAACGTGTTGTAATCATTGTTTCACAGGGAAAACAAGCATTTAGTGCATTTACTATTATTCAAATGTACATGTTCTTCAACATTTTCAGTATTTCTTTTCAGACTGTTACACTTATGATAGGGAGACACATTCTGTTTGTGTAGAAAGTAGTACAGTGGTTTATTGGTGTACTAAGCAGTTACATAGGTGATGGTATAATTTAATTAAATAATATTTTCTTTGTGTGTTTGTTTATGTTTTGAAATAGTTAGAAACCCATTGGCATATTCTAACTGTATAGTATTGTATACATAGTCTAATGGTAGTATAGATGTGTAAAGTAATTACAAAGGTGATGGCATGTTTTAGATGTATTTTAAATAAGGAATTTCTTTTGTGTGTTTGTTTATGTTTAAAGTAGTTAAATGCCCATTGGAATATTCTACCAGTTTAGTATTGTAAAAGTACCTTTAAAGTGTACTGTAATGACTAAATGTGGGTTTAAGGAATAGTAAGTAAGCATTTGTTCGATTTTCTTGTAACCTTTGATTTTGAATAACGGAACTGTTGTTACATTCAAACCAACCACTTATTTTTTCACATATGCTGTATAGTGGCTGAAGTGGTTGTTGCACCAGTGTTTTATGGTATGCCTACTGTTGTGAATGTTCTCTTGGCAAGAGATACTTGGGAAGTTATTGAGTTTACAGTTATTTTTAGTGCCATCTGCATTGTATCTTAAAAGCATCATAGTACATATTGTGCATGTGAACCTATGTGTATGTTTGAACGATTGTCTTAATTAGAAACATGCATAATATGCCATGACTTACTTTGTTGAAATGGTAGTTAATTCCAATTTGGTATAGATACATACAGAGATTATTTATTAGGGACATGCTCTTGTAAAACATTAATGCAAAGACTGCATGTCTGTTTCCAATTGTATAAAATGTGTAATTCTTAATGTATAGGGATGTGCTGTGTCTCTAGTTCATGTAGTAAGTATATTAGGAATTCCTGTGGATCCTCCTATATGTGTATAGTGAATTTAATCATTCCTACACTGTATGATCTTACTGCCTTAACGTGTTTGCATTTTTCAATATTTATAATGTATTTTTAATAATATTTCTTACTGCCTTAACGTGTTAGTATTTTTCAATATTTATAATGTATTTTTAATAATATTTTATAAATGTTTTCTTCTTTCTTTGTAATTGTTTTTTGTGAAAGATTTGATTTTGAAACCAAATCACAAATAAAAAATAGATAAAAGAATTGGTGGCAATTGGAATAGAAGATCGATTGCTACATTTGCATAGCAATTTACTCTAGTTTTCTTGTGGAATTTTAAAGGACCAGAGCATTTGGTCTCTATTTAGTTTCAAGGGTCTGCATTTGTGTTTTCATTTATAAAGGCATTATGGGGAGATCTGCTATGATTTCTGTTTGTACTAGTCTTTTTGAAGGTTTTCTTTTTTTGAGGTAAAAGGTACATATCGGAATGTGAAATTTACAGTGCACGCAACCTGTTTTATTCGAGGATGCAAGGGATGTCAGTATTGAACTTTGTTTGTATCAATGTTAAGTAATGAAAGACCAGTATGTGTTTGAAG
Source organism: Ambystoma mexicanum (assembly GCF_040938575.1). Lineage (NCBI taxonomy): Eukaryota > Metazoa > Chordata > Amphibia > Caudata > Ambystomatidae > Ambystoma > Ambystoma mexicanum. The sequence goes on along the minus strand of NC_090930.1, from coordinate 1,241,905,575 downwards.
ATGTGAAAGTGCTAGGTAACTCATACCCTCTTTGAAGACTGTGCTGCCAACAGGTGCGTGGTTGAGGGTTAGACCTTGTGACTTGTGAATTGTAACAGCATAAGCAAGAGACATAGAGAATTGTTCGCTGTGTGCATACTGTTTGAAAAGAGGTGGGTGTGGGGGAAGTTTTTAGTTTGTTCAAGTTTGTCAAAACTGATGTCACTCGGAAGTTTAGGCAGCAAGTTAATAGTTTTTCCAATCCAGCTGTGTTTGAGATAGCTTTTTTAGGTGATTTAGTCATTATGTTGCTTGTTGACTCATAGAGAGTGTTATGCCATGCACTTCTAGTTTGTCTGAGTCACTGATGTGGACTATTGTTTGCATCCCTTTTTAATCACTGTTTTGTTGAATTGGTTACAGTTTGCAAGGTTTGGCAAAAGGCACATGCATTTTTGATTGTGTTGAGTTAATTGTTTAATTACATCAGGGGCAGATGTGTTTTGTCCATAAAGCTCATGTATTAATCTACTGTTCAATGATGACTTCGCATTTTCAGTAAGCACGCCAGTTCTAATGCTTTTTAAAAATGTGAGCATATTTTAGATCTGCATATTGACACATGTTTTGTGCAAGTTCTCTGTTGCTATTATTATGCATTGATTGACATTGCATGTGCTGCAGTGTATTACTGCATTGTTTGCAGCCAAATGTTTTAAATATGGGTTGCCTGTTGAGTGGTGTTACCAATAACATGTTTTCCTCCAAGCAAACTTCATATACAGTTTTTAAGACGTATTGCATTTTTAGATGAATTAGAAAAGCATGAGGTTGGACACCATGCTTACTTCATCTACTAGGAAGACTTTAATTTGTCATAGAATTCGGTGTACTTCGGTTGCAGCTTCTGCTCACAATTTGTAATATTCTAATTTTTTTTGAGTTCTACTGAGAGACGGAGTAGTCTGTGTTAAGTTACACCTCCCATGTTGTAAGCAGCTAGACCTGTGAGGGCTGAAAGGTTGCTATTTGTCTTGTCTTCTAAAAATGTTCTGATTGTTTTAATTAAGAATTTTTTTCCAGAACCAACTGCACCAGTTACATACAAGAGCAGAGGTTTGTACAACTGCAAGTATGTTTTTCAAGTTTTAGTCCGAGTTCAATTTCTTCAGTGGCATCAGTGGCTTCTAGGTTAATGGTCAGTTTTTCATCATTGTGTAACTGTCATTCGAGCACTGACAAATCTGTTTCAGATTATTTGGATTGATACATTGTGTTTTCTACCTGAGGCATTGCTATTTCTGCTTAATGTTGAATGAGTGGTTCTTGGATTCTTGTAAGAGATGGTTTACTCTCTTCAGGGCTGTCTTTATCTAATAGTGTTTTTTTCTTCTTTTTGGTGTTCATTAGCTAACATTTCTTTGCACTGTTTAAAATAGTCCTTTTTTATATTTTATTTGCCTTTAATGCATCTTCAAATATGTCATGGTCTCCTAACAATCCTTACTCTTTTCTCCAAGGGTTGAATAGTTGATGTATCACCATGTAATAAAGTTATCTGTGCTCTGCAGATTTAAATGAATATTTCACATGTTTAATTAGACTGGGTTTTGTAAGTATTATTAGTACCCGGCAAGGGTCAACCAGATGAAATAAACATTCTGATTGGCCCTCGCAAGGTCCATACTTCACCGGGAATCCCTTATTTGGGATTCCATCGCTTTGTCCCGGGGATGGGGGGTGTGGCAGCCCCTCAGCCAATGAGGAGGCTCGAAACGAGGCCATCTCCACTCCGAGCCGCCACACGGCTCTAGGCCACCATTCCCCCCACCGGGGATTCAGGTACGTGCTTTTGTTTTTTCCCTACTCCCGCCCTCCCCTGCAACCAATCCCATCCAACCCCTCTGCAACAAATCCCCTCCCTGCCCCTACCTTCTTATCGGTCCTTCTTTGGGAGTGAACGCGCCAGGAACACTTCCGTTCCCAGGGCATCCACTCCCGATGGCTACTATGGAAAGGGAAAACAGACTCTGTTTTCCCTTCCCCGGCGGCCATTTTATTCTGATCTGAAACTCTGGAGGCTTTCGGGACAGAAAAAGATTGCTTTTAGTACCCCAGTCTTGCTGGCCGGGTTAGTAATAGCAATATGCCCCTCGCTTCGCTCGGGCCTTTACCTATGGGCCCCAGGGCATTACCTGACTCGGTAATGGCACCGTGGCTCGGGGCATATTGCTTAACTAGATTTCTTTCACAATTTAATACAGAGTATTTCCTAGTTGTTTCATTTGGTGTAACATTATTTTTGTATGTATACTTTTGGGCTATATCATACAGGCACACATTTTCCAAAGCAGTACCTCTGTTTGAATAGTATGTGAAAATATGATTGTTTAATTAAATCTCTTGGCTGTTGAGAACTTCTGTAGCTGTAGATTCGATTTGAATAGTTGATGTATCACCATGTAATAAAGTTATCTGTGCTCTGCAGATTTAAATGATTATTTCACCTGTTTAATTATACCGGGTTTTGTAAGTATTATTAATACCCGGCAAGTACCCGGCAAGGGTCAACCAGAATGAAATAAACATTCTGATTGGCCCTCGCAAGGTCCATATTTCGCCGGGAATCACTCATTTGGGATTCCATTGCTTTGTCCCGGGTGGGTGTGGGGGTGTGTGTTACAGCCCCTCAGCCAATGAGGAGGCTCGAAACGAGGCCATCTCCACTCCGAGCCTCCACACGGCTGTAGGCCGCCATTCCCGCCCCCACCGGGGATTCAGGTACGTGCTTTGGTTTTTTCCCTACCCCCGCCCTCCCCTGCAACCAATCCCCTCCACCCCCTCCGCAACAAATCCCCTCTCTGCCCCTACCTTCTTATCGGTCCTTCTTTGGGAGTGAACACGCCAGGAACACTTCCGTTCCCAGCGCATCCACTCCCGATGGCCACCATGGAAAGGGAAAACGGACTCTGTTTTCCCTTCCCCGGCTGCCATTTTTTTCTGATCTGAAACTCTGGAGGCTTTCGGGACAGAAAAAGATTGCTTTTAGTACCCCAGTCTTGCTGGCCGGGTTACTAATAGCAATATGCCCCTCGCTTCACTCGGGCCTGTACCTATGGGCCCCAGGGCATTACCTGACTCGGTAATGGCACCGTGGCTCGGGGCATATTGCTTAACTAGATTTCCTTCACAATTCAATACAGAGTATGTCCTAGTTGTTTCATTTGGTGTAACATTATTTTTGTATGTATACTTTTGGGCTATATCATACAGGCACACATTTACCAAAGCAGTACCTCTGTTTAAATAGTATGTGAAAATATGATTGTTTAATTAAATGTCTTGGCTGTTGAGAACTTCTGTAGCTATAGATTCGATTTCTTGGTAGGATTTAAGCACTAATTTTCATGAAGAAGCTGGCCCAAGGTTGAGCCAGAGAATGTTTTGAGATTTTCAATAAACAGAGGTATCTCTTGAACAATCTGCAGCTTCGTAGTACCTGCACTCTCTATGTGGCAGCATTTTGATCCAAAAGCTGTACCATTTTTATTCAAGGGTTTTGCCAGATGATATGTAATCCCAGAGTTCTTTTAGTTCTGTTTTCTCAGATTTGGTGAGGTTAGCTGTGACATATCTTGCAACGGCAGATCGATTGTCTGCTATGTATTGAATGTCTATCATAGCATTTCACAAGAGTGCAATGAAGGGTTGTAATGATCTATTATTATGGTATTTCTTATTATTTATTGAGTGAAGACCTGCTTCAGAGAAGCAACAGAATACTTTATAGAGGTATACATCAGTACAGATGCATAGCAGAGCACTTTTCAGAGTTAACAACAGAACAGATATACAGCAGTGATACAGAGTGGTACAAAGGAGGGGTACAGCTGTACCAGGTGGTGGGGAGGAGAGGGGCAGAATCTAGCAAGTGAGGGGGCGCAAGGGCTGATATGATGGCCTAGGTGTTGAGGCTGAGGGATTCCTTGAAGAGGTGGGTCTTGAATTCTTTTCTGACTTGTAGGAGTGTGGGGGAGAGTCAGATGCTGACAGGGAGGAGGTTCTGTGGTCTTGAGGCATAAGCAGAGAAGGCTTGTTTGCTGGTCCTTTCCTTTTTGCAGTAGTGGATTTCAAGTCTGCACGTGTCCTGGTTTCTGGTGGTGTGCTGTCCGGCAGAGATGCTGAGTTTCTCTGCAAGGTAGTTGTGTTACTTGAGGGCAACAGCCTTATAGATGATGCATCAAGACTTGAAGGTGGAAGGGGGCATGGCCAGCTACCGAACGATGCGGACGTGAGCCTTCCTTCGAGCTCCCGGCCCCGCTACATACATCCTGCTTAAATTGCCTGCCATCCGTGTCGAACGACAATTATTAATCACACCATCGGCGAGGGGAACCGCTGCTGCAAATTTTTATGAGAAAATCGTAGCGAAAAGTGCGATGGAGAGGCGTCCGGAGGACAGAGATCTCCCCGAAGTGTCCCGAGGGAGCGATTCCAAGATGGCGCCGGGCTACGTGGCGATGTAAACCTGCCTACGCAGCAAAGATATGAGATTGTGAACGGAGGCCGGCTAAAGGAGATGAGAGGTGTGAAGAGCGGACCTGGGGCGTCCCCCGACGATGAGGGGGTGCGGATGGACAGTTACAGATGGTGAGGCATGGAGCAGGGCTACGTGGGGGTTGCCCGCGAGAGGAAGGCCGCCTCGCCTCCACCCCGACGCCCGTCCCACTGAGGGGGGTGGCAGGCTTCCCGCTCGTCCGCCAGACGGTCCGGGAGAGAGAAAGTGTTACGCCTGAAGAGGACGCACACGAGGACAGGCCCGGTCGAAGGGGCAGTGATCACGGCTGCGCCACTGCATGAGTTTAAGTGAGAAGCCTGCAAAAGAAGAGCCTGAGGCGCCTCAAACCAAGACTTGTCCCCGTACCAAGCCCTAACTGGCCCCCAGCACACAGCCACCCAAATTGAAAGGTGATCATCGGACATCGAACTCACTGGCAGCACATGTTACGCAGAAACTCCTGTGTAAAGACCTCTGACATGGGAAAAGAAAAATCCAGGAAAACCGGTACTCAAAGCAAAATTGATCAATTCACCACTGATGCGGCGAATGCACCGGTAGAGCAGGACTGCAGTGAAACAATGGAGGAGGAAACAGGAGCAATCTCTCTGAAGGACATTATGGCGGCGATTGCCGATTCCCGTGCCTCCATGGAAAAGAAAATCGATTGGATAAGCGTTACGCAATGATCTCCAAAAATTGACGTCCCGCACCGGTGAGGCCGAGCAGCGTATATCTGGGACGGAGGATGGACTAAGGAGCCTGGAGCAGCAACTCCACAGAACCACGGCCCGCCTGAAGGTACTGGAAGGGAGAGTAGACGAAGGAGAGGGCAGGTCCAGACTGGACAATGTATGCATCCTAGGCTTGCCTGAGAAGGCCGAAGGTGACTGCATGGAACTGTTCCTGGAACAATGGCTCATCGACCTGTTCAACAAAAAGAGCTTCTCCAAATTCTTCTCGATAGAACAAGCTCACCGACTGCCCATGGGGCGTCCCCCGCCTGGATCCCCGCCATGCACGGTGGTGGCACGGTTCCTGAATTACAGAGATCGGGACGCATTTTTGCAAATGGCACGCACGAGGGGCTCGATCACCCATAATGGCTCCAGAATTGCCATATTTCTGGACTATACAAGAGAAGTGCAAAAGGCGAGGCAATCATTTGAGCAAATGAAAAGACAGCTGCGCTCTCTAAATGTCAAATATGGCCTAATCTTTCCGGCCCAACTGAAAATTTTCCATAAAGGGACGACAGTCCACTTCACTGACCCTAAAGAGGCATGGAGGTGGGCAGAACTACACATAGATGGCGACTGGAGACCGAATCGAAGAAGCAGACCCACGCATCCTGGAAATCCTCCGGCCAGAGATCCCCCCCCGGACCAGCCACCGAACCATGATAACATTATGCCACCACTTGTGGGGGAGGGCTGAGGCGAGAGACAAGGCACCAGCGATCACCCAAAACGGCGGGACCCACGACGGAGAATCGGCATCCGATGGAAACAATGCAACAAGGTATTTGACACGATGAGGAAACATATAGCAGCCATTTTGGACACACGCACCCCCTAGTTACGTGGGAACAGTTGTAGGGGTTGTTAACTGTTGTCCGAGCAAACCATTGGCGAGCTCGGACTGATGTTCGGGCGACAGATACTTCATGTTGGGGCAGAGTATGGGGAGGGGGTAGGGGAGTTTGAAATTGCATCAGAAGTTATTTGTTTAGTTCATTGTTTTAAAATGGCCCATGGCTCCACTCGGGCACAGAAGTTACAGCACACTATAGGTCAGGATCTGGCTCCCACCGGAGAGATAAAGTTCACTACCACACGTCACACACAGCACAACCCGCCACGCCCAATGCCTATCTGATATGATGGAATCCAACAACAGGAATAACACCAAGTCCATTAAGATTATGACCTGGAATGTGAACGGGCTGGGCAGTAGCATTAAGAGGCGCCTTGTTTTACAACAACTAAATCGACATGTGCCAGACGCAGCCTTCCTAATGGAAACCCACCTAGTGGGCACAAACTGCGGTCAAGCGATTAAATTACCGCATAGCATTGCACTCAGGCTTTTCCATGGGGGCCCGGGAAGCCCTGATCCTAATACACAGGCGATTGCCCTTCAAACTGTTAACCATTGCACAGGACACGGGAGGCATATATGTACATATAACCAGGACTCTCTGGGACGCTCCATATCCATGTTAGCCATTTATGCCCCACCAACCTTATTTACCTCCCTAATCGATAACTTAACACCCGTAATCACTGCAGATCCCTCGAGCTTGTTGACAGTGGGGGAGACTTCAATGAGGTAATGAACCTGGAGCTTGATCACACACATGTCCACGCGAGAAACCCCTCCACGCGCACTAAATGAGCCACATTTACAGATGCTATGGGACTGAAAGATGTGTGGAGGCACCTACACCCTGACACGAGGGAATACTTGTTCCTATCTGGGGCACATGCCTCATTATCAAGGCTTGACTACTTCTTTCTGCCAACATCTGAAAGACACCCAGTAAGTGCAGCGCAATTCCTACCCAGGGGCATATCAGACCACTCCCACTCATGATAGAAATCAACACCGATAGACCGACCCCCCCACCTACTTGGCGGCTGAACAGTTACTACCTGGGTTTCCCAGAACTGTTGGAGCATGTACAAAAAACTACAGAATTGTACTTTGAAGTGAACGAACACTCTGTAGGCAGCCCAACAACTGTATGGGAGGCACATAAACCGGTATTAAGGGGGAAACTTATCTCCTGGATTGCGGCCCATAAGAAAAAACAAGCTAAATCAATCCAGGAAGCGGAATTACGAGTGCAGAGGGCAGAGGCAACCCATATATCCCAAGCCAACTGGAATCTCTCTGGGCATTGCAACTAGCACAAAAACAACTACAGAACATCGCCCTCGACAACGCCAAAACGGTGCACACAGCAATGCGGGCTAGAGTGTACGAAACTGGGGATAAAGCGGGCAAAATGCTGGCATGGCTGGAGAAGCGAGATGAAGGGCTCAGACATGTCAGGGCGATTAGGACACAGGGGGACACACTCTTAACAGCGGACCAGGACATCGCGGAGTGTTTCGCCTCCTATTATAGGGAGCTCTACAAAGCACCGACCTCCCCCATTGCTACCACAATCCTAGCGGAAGTTACCCTTCCCTCTCTAACACCTGAACAAACTGCCCTCCTAGACACGAATATCACGGACGATGAATTGTCGCAAAGCGGACCTCCAAACTGGGAAAACCCCGGGGCCCAACGGTTTTCCGGTAGAGGTGTGGAAAAAAATGGGTACAAACATAATTACACCACATCTATTAAAAATGTATGAAACTTCCCACAGCGAGGGATTCCTCCCACGAGACCTGAGACAAGCCACTATAGTGGTAATACCCAAAGCAGACAAACCCCCGGATAGATGCAGTTCTTACAGACCGATTTCTCTCATCAACACCGAAACCAAAATCCTAGCGAAAACACTAGCTAATCGACTCCAGCCAATTATATCCTCCTTGATTCACCCGGATCAATGTGGATTCATGCCACAAAGATCCACGCGCATGAACATACATCGATTACATATGGCGATAGAAAATGCCCCCACCATTCAGGGCCCAATAGCGCTGTTGGCGGTAGATGTTGAAAAGGCGTTTGATTCAGTACACTGGGAAGCGATCTGGGAGGTAATGCAAAGAATGGGATTTGGGCCCCAATTCATGAGCTGGGTCAAACTACTGTATAAAGCACCAACAGCAGTCACAAAGGTGAATGGTTATACATCAAACCCCTTTGAAATAGGAAAGGGAACCAGGCAAGGATGCCCTCTGTCAGCCATGATATTCGCAATGGCAATCGAGCCACTCGCAATACTATTGAGAGGCAATGAGACATGGAAGGGCTTCCGCTGGTCGGAAAGCTGGGAAGACAGGGTGTCCCTGTATGCTGATGACTTGCTTGTATATCTGTACGATCCAGTAAAATCCTGTCCCATAGTGACCGGAGTGCTACAAAAATATGGTGCCTTCCTGTTCCCGCTGGGGCAGGTAGAACAGGCGATACCTCCACAATGCCCCTATCAGGTTGAAAGGGAGCAATTCAAGTACCTGGGTATACTCATCACAAATAATCTCAATGACCATGTCCCCAGAAACGTACACCCAGTGATGACGAGACTCGTGGAAGATTTCCAACACTGGGCGTCCCTCCCCCTGACACTACTAGGCAGAGCAGCGCTCTTTAAAATGATGTCCCTGCCCCGTCTCCTAAACATATTACAAAATGCCCCGTATTAGGGAAAATAGATCAATCAATCCGAATGTTGCTGTGGAATGATGGCCCCCCCGCATAGCACTTGCCACGCTCCAAAGATCCATTTGGGAGGGCGGAATAGGGCTTCCCCGGATACACACATACTATTGGGCCAGCCAACTGACAATCATAAATGACCAATTGCACGGGGACAAATCCGTGCCGCATAACCGCGCATTAGAAATTGACACTCCTGAAAACCCTGTCATGCAATATCTTTATTGGAAAAGGGCCCGTCCAAACATCTCCAATATGCGGACACACCTAACCCAAATCTGGACGGACGCACACAAATTTGTGGGATGAAGCAACAAGCTGTCGCTAGCCCAACCACTGTGGAACAACAGAAATCTCCCGGATGTATACAATCTCCCCAAATGGCCGCTCTGGTCCCAACATGGAACACTAACAATGGGTGATGTCGTGAGAAAGGGCATCGTAATTCCATTCTCGGAGCTGGCGCTCAACCTCACACTTCCCCAAACTGAACAATATCATTATACTCAGTTGCAACACGCACTACAAGGCAATCTCCCTGATATGACCGCATTGCGGGAATTCACCCCAATAGAAAGGAGCGAATCACTCAGAAAGTGACGTCAGTCCTGTATAGTGCCATAACCTCCTTTGGCACAACAGAATTGCGAGCTCTACAGACCAAATGGGAGACTGATGTGGGTACAATACTGCCGGAAGAATGGGTCATAGCTCTGATGTTTCCTAGGGAGGTAGCCATATCGTCAAGGCTCAGGCTGATACAGTTAAAGATACTACATATAATATACTATCCTGGAGTGGCTCTCTACAAATGGGGAAAGATAAATGACCCAACCTGCCTGCGATGCAAGACAGAGGAAGGTACCTTTTTTCATATACTCTGGACATGCACACACATTCAGCAGTTCTGGGACGCATGTTGCAACAAACTATCTAGAGTCCTAGGTAAGGAGATCCCAAGAGATCCTAAGCTGCTACTGTTGGGAATAGACGATGAAGTCGACCTGTCAAAATAGGAAAAACTTTTGTGTTCACCACTACCGCACTTATCAAGAGAAACATTGCTCAGAAATGGGGATCTGAGGTAACTCCGAGTTATGGACAATGGACGACAGACGTAGGCATCTGAGTTGCAATGGAGCACAGGGTATACACGGCCAGAGGATGTCCGGCCAAGCCACAAAAGGTATGGCAAAAATGGAAAGACACCCACTGAAAGGTGACTCTGTATGAGCAAATAAGAAAAGAGAATGTGGCGCCCCTCGACATCCAGGGTACCAATAAATCGGGGAAATCGAATGTAGCTCCTGTGAAGGGGCAGTGAACTCAATCTTGAAATGTTGTCTGTAATAACGGTGGGAAACAATCAATGACCTGTATTGACAGTGTGCTTATGTTGTTTGTTTATTTGTCTCAAACCAATAAAATGTTTTATAAAAAAAAAAGACTTGAAGGTGATTCGTGCACGTATTGGAAGCCAGTGAAGGTTGATGGGGGCCAGGGTGATGTTGTTGTATCTGCGTAGACCCTTGAAGGGGCTAGCAGATGCTTGTAGGATGCTTCTCCGGGACAAAAGGTTGGATGACAGGAGGCATTTCAGGAGTCCATTGCCCCCATCCAGGTGGAATAGGACCTCTGTCTGAATGGTGAATCTAAAGCTGTCTGGACGGAGGAAGAGCTTGACTGAGGGAGAGCTGATACTAAGCTGTCTGAGTTTTCTTAGCTATGTGTATCTTAAGGAGAGGTGTTTGTCAAAAATGGAACCCGAGGGACTTGGCACAGGAGGTGAGCTCAAGTGTGTAGACCTCAGAGTTCATGGGCGATAACCAGGTCTGTGTGTCTGGGTGTTGGTTTTGTTGGTAAGCAGTAGGAATTCAGTCTTGGAGAGGTTGAACTTAAAGAATGCACTCAACATCCAAGACTGGATTAGTGAGAGGCAGATTTTGAGTGTATGGATGTCCTTGATGGGGTCACTCTTAAGGTATAGCTGTTTGTCATCAGCGTATTGGTGGATGTGTATGTTGTGTGCGGCTAGGAGGGCTCCCAGTGGCTCCATGTATAGATTGAAGATCACCTAGGAGAGTATGGAACCCTGCAGGACTCAACAGGTGACAGGTAGCATTTGAGATCTAGAGGATTCTATTTGAACGAACTGCTGGCGGTTGATGAGGTGGGACCAGCATTGGACAAGGTTGCTGATCCCCATGAGCTGATGTAGGGTGTCCGTAAGATCCTGGTGGCATATTGTGGTGAAAGCGGCCAAGAGGTCAAGTAGAACCAGGAGGCAGGGTTGGCTATCAACAAGGATGTTGAGGGAATTGTCTAGCACCGCTATGGTTGCTCTCTGTGTGCTGCATTTGGGTCTGACCCAAGATTGGTAAGTTTGGAGAAGATTGTTAGTGTCGATATGTTGCTGCAGTTGTGCAGCTACAGCTTTCTCAAAGATATTAACTACGAAGGGAAGATGGGTGATGGGGTGATCGTTATGATATGATATGATTTGTTATTTATAATGCACTTAATACCCAGAGGTTTCTAAGTGCGGCCCCATGCATCGAACCTGTTGTGCTCCGTGTTGTCTCGCTTCCAAGGGGAGCACATTGCCCCTGAGCTATCCTCCCGAGATGAAAGTTACCTGGCTGTCAGAATAGTGAACCTTAACAGGATAAAAGCGCCTGGTGATCGAAGAGGAGCTGTTGAACCCGTAGTGCAGTAATATGTTCTTCCCACCAATGTAACACTCAGTTGTGCATAAAAACAGTCTGAGCGCTCAATTGGTTGAAAGATGTTTGAAGAAGGAACGGGACACTCTGGAACTCCGGGTGACTGCAAGTTTCTTCCAGATATGTGGCAATTTGTACAGGACACACTGAAAGCTCTCTAGTCGTCAGTAGGGATAAGATGCAGTACAAATCCGACAGGAAAACGACAGTAGAATGGAACTAAACAGTTTTCTGTAATGATACAAGAACGTACATAAGGAAAAGAAAAAACGTAAGAGCCAATAACTAAAATATGAACACTAAATGAAATTTCTTACGTATATATCCGTATGAAGGACTGCAACGAGGAAGATGCTAAGCTCCAAACGGCTCCAAAAGGAATGTCCGAGAAGAACACAGTCTCACAGATGCTGAAGATTTCTTGAGTCCGGTGCAACCCTATTCCCGCCGGCAAGAGTACGCCTAGGAAGTACAGCGAGGTCCCAAAAGTGCTAAAGGCAGTCTCTAGTCCAGCACTTATCTCCTATTCCCGCCGGCACGCGTACGCCTAAGGGGAGAGATCCTTCTTCTGGGTGATGTTGTAGAACAATCCAAGTGTTCCGGTTCAAAACCAAGTAAGTAGACAAAATGAAACAAGAGACATGAATCGAAGTCAAAAGAAGTCCGGGTCGAAGCAGTACCGTGGGCAAGACAAGAGGAATCCAATGGACAGGCAAGAGGTCGAGAAGTAGCAAAATCAGAAGTACCGTGGGCAAGACAAAAGCAATTCCAATAGACAGGCAATAGGTCGAGAAAGGACAAGATCCAAATAACAAGCGCCACTGTAGAATTCCGAGGAAAACAATCAGAAGCACCGAAACGGCAAACGGGGCGGACTTAAATATGCGTGGCCACAACGCGAGAGTCACGTGACCGGGAAGCCGGAGCTACACGTGACTGCAGACGTACTCGCGGCCAACGTCGCCATGGCAACCTCCAATGCCTTTGAAACAAACCTGTCAAGGAATGGAAGCGATTGCTGCTGTTCCTAGCTAATTTGACTCTCGAGAGTCCGCCTGGTAAGCGGGAACTTGCAGGAGAAGACGGTGTTCTGACAGTATCCTCCCCCAAAGGTCCCCCCAGACCCCGAGATGCTAGAAACCGGGATAACAGCATGGGGGCATGGATGTTGGATTCAGGTTCCCAGTGCGATCCTCCAGACCGTACCCCTTCCAATCCACCAAAAACAAACGTACACCACGAGACAGCTTGGTATCCAATATAGCATTAACTTTGTATTCCTCCACCCCTTGCACCAACAAGGGGGGGGGACGTGCAGGTAGCCTCATCTGCTCAGAACATGGCTTGACCAAAGACACGTGGAACACGGGATGTATTTTCCAGGCAGGAGGCAGTTCCAATTTGACCACAAGGGGACTTATTACCTCCTTGACAACATAAGGACCCACAAAGCGAGGTAACAGGGTCTTGCGACCTGGAATACTAAGATTTCTGGTAGAGAGCCAAACACGCATCCCTGCAGTGTACTGCGGTGCTGGCTGGCGATGGCGATCGGCATACTTTTTTGCCTGTTCTTGCGCGTCTGTCAAGTGTTCCATGACGCTCTTACGTAATGACGTCAGGTCCCTAAGACAAGATTGGACCGCCGGACAATCCGAGGATGTAAATAAATCCAAGGGCAGAGAGCGAGGGTGTTGTCCATACATGGCATAGAATGGAGAGGCCCCCGTAGAAGAATGCGCAGAATTATTGTAAGCGAACTCTGCCATGGGCAGTACGGAGAGCCAGGTTTCTTGATGTTGTAGAATGAGGCATCTTAAGTACTGTTCCATGGTAGCATTGAGTCGCTCGGTTTGGCCATCGGTTTGTGGATGGTAGGCCGTGGAATATCTGTCGTCAATGCCCATAGACTGTGTAAGATGTTTCCAAAAACGAGAGGTGAACTGAGCACCCCTGTCAGATATTATGATCTCCGGAAGACCAAAGAACCGGAAGACATTACGTAAAAATAGGTCTGCCAGGATTGTAGCGGATGGAAGACCCCGACAAGGCACAAAAAGGGCCAACTTAGTAAAACTATCAACTACTACCCAGATAGTGTCAAATCCACCAATCGAAGGTAGTTCCACTACAAAGTCCATAGAAAGCATAACCCAGGGTTTAGCAGGTACTGGCAGGGGTTGTAGAAGACCCATTGGTTTGGCCGGGGCGGTTTTACACTGAGTGCAGACTGCGCAGTTTGCAATGTATAACGCAATGTCTTTTGACATACAAGGCCACCAGCACCAACGTTTGAGGAACTCCAATGTCTTACGAGGACCGGGGTGTGCAGCCAACATGGAGTCATGACACCAAGACATGGCAATTCTGCGGGTATGAGAGTCTGGTATATAGATTTTACCTTGAACGTAGGGTAATGATTGAACGACGTCCAGGTTAAGATCTTCCAGCTCAGGATGTCTTTCTGAGACCCACTGCTGAATGGCAGTTTTCAAAGATGGTTGCAATGTGCAGCCACAAACAACCTGGTTGGGCAAAAGTAGTCGACCTTCCTGTGGCCGAGGTACCGGGTCTTCGTAAAGTCTTGATAAGGCGTCTGCCTTGGAGTGTAACGTCCCCGGACGGTAGGTCAGTACAAAGTTGTACTTAGAGAAGAACTCTTGCCAACGTGCATGGCGTGCTGTAGTGCATTTTAATGACTGAAGGGCCAGTAGATTTCTGTGATCCGTGAATACTTGAATTGGGGTCTCTGCTCCCAAGAGATGATGCCTCCAAACAGTAAAAGCCTCCCGGACAGACAACAATTCACGTTCAGTGATGGTGTAGTTTACCTCATATGGAGTAAACTTACGTGAATGATAAGCAACAGGATGGAGGACCCCTGTGTCGGGACATAACTGGGAGAGGACTGCCCCTACTGCCACATCTGACGCATCAGCCTCTACAACAAACGGTTGTTTGACATCAGGATGTTGAAGGACCGGAGCTGAAGTAAAGGCCTCTTTGAGAGTCTCAAATGATTTTTGTGCCTCGGGATTCCATTGAAACGGATGTTTATTACTCGTTAAAGCAGTAAGTGGAGCCACAATGCTAGAGAAGTGCCTGATAAATCGCCGATAAAAGTTTGCAAACCCCAAAAAGGACTGCAAAGCTTTTAGTGTGCCTGGGACTGGCCATTCCAGTACTGCCTTGACCTTGGTTTGGCTCATTTGAACACCCTGGTTAGTGATGTCATAACCCAGGAATTCAACTGAAGTAGTATGGAAAATGCACTTCTCTAGTTTTGCGTATAGTTTATTTTTACGCAAACGTTGTAGCACTTCAGTGACATGTTGAATGTGTAGTTCAAGAGAAGGTGAATAGATCAAGATATCGTCTAAATAGACGATCACGAACCGATCAATCATGTCCTGAAAAACGTCATTGATAAAATGTTGAAACGTGGCAGGGGCATTACATAGCCCAAACGGCATGACCAAATATTCAAAGAGGCCGTATCTGGTTTTGAATGCCGTTTTCCATTCATCTCCCTCTCTTATCCTCACCAGATTATACGCACCTCTGAGGTCCAGTTTGGTGTATATTACTGAAGAGCCTAGCTGGTCCAAAAGTACAGAAATCAGTGGTATGGGGTACTACTTCCGTATTGTGACTGCGTTCAGGTCCCGATAATCTATACATGGTCTCAGGTCCCCCTCTTTTTTCGGAACAAAGAACAGGGGAGATGCAGCAGGAGAACGAGAGGTGCGAATGAACCCAGAAGCCAAAGCCTTGTCCAAATATTCCTTTAACACTGCATCCTCCTTTACAGTAAGAGAGTATATCCTCCCAGAGGGAATTCTAGCTCCCTCCTTTAGATCTATGGGACAGTCATATATGCGATGAGGCGGTAACTTTTCTGCCTCACCCTTGTCAAAAACATCTGCGAAAGCCTTGTATTCCGGGGGTAAAATAGTATTAACAATACCACCCACCATTGAAACAGATTCCAATAAGGCTTGACATGGGTTGTTTCTTACTTGGGTCAATGGGCCACAATGTCCTGAACAATAAGTCGAGGTAAACGAGACGGATCCAGTAACCCAATCCACCAAGGGATTATGGACCCTAAGCCATGGTAGACCCAGTATTAGTCGAAATTGGGGTGCAGTGATGACATCAAATGATATGACCTCGCTATGACAGCCGTCTATAAGTAAGTTCAGGGGCACTGTAGACTCCGTTACCAACCCTGAGAGCAGTGTGGTACCATCAACTGCATTGACCACTTCAGGTTGTTCCTTTGGTATCAGTGGAATGTTCCAGTCTTTAACATACTGGAGATCAACATAGTTTCCAGTAGCCCCAGAATCCAAAACCGCTTCAGAGGACCAGATTTCGCCGTCCGGAGATGAAAGAATGACTCGAATGGTGAAAGGAACTGAAATTGTGGATCCCGGAAGAACAATGCTCGACATAGGGGCTCCCTCTATTGTCGGGCTTTGGAGTTTCCCGACTTCGCGGGTTTCTTGGGACATAAACTCAAGAAATGACCAGAAGAACCACAATAAAAGCATAATTTGTTCCTTTTATGCTTCTCTCTTTCTTCGCTAGACAGTGGTCCTCTTATCGCCCCTATTTGCATGGGTTCCCCATTACCTGAAATCGAACTCGTCAGGCTGACAGGGACCGGGGGTAAACTCCTTTTCTCCCCCTTCCTTTCTGCTTTACGGGCATCGATCTGAAGAACTAGATCCAAAAAGTCAGGAAAGGAGACGGGGACCACAGGTACCGTAGAAATGACATCCTTGAGGGAGTCTGACAAACCCTTGTAAAACAAGGCTGCCTTCTTTTCGTCTGGCCAGTTGGTTTCAGCAACCAATTGGTTAAACTTAGCCAGATACGTCAATAGAGAAGAATCGCCTTGCTGTAAATTTAACAACTCCAAATCAGTGGCCTGAGATTTGTATCGGGTGTCAAAATCTCTCGTAAGCGCCTCTATGAGAGCGTCACAGTCAAATAACAAATGACTTCCTTGCTCTAAGAGAGGATTAGCCCAGACTGCGGCAGTACCCCCTAGATTAGACAATATAAAAGCAGCCTTAGTGGTTGAATCGGGAAACGATGTTGGTCTACAAAGAAAATGCAGCCTGCATTGATTGATAAATGTTCTAAAGGCTTTTGAATCACCCAAAAAACGTTCAGGAGGAGCCAACGGAAACTGTGCAGCCACAACTACCGGAACCGGGTCTGCCCTGGCCTGAGCACCGGCCGTACCAGACCCGGAAGCCACTGCGATTGATGGAGGTTCAATGGTGCTAACCCTTAATCCCGCTTGAATATCATCAATACGGCGATGGGTAGCATCATGGGCAGTTTGCATGTCAGCACGTAAATCAGCCACTAATTGAACCAAAGTAGCCAAAGGATCAGTGACTGTGTCCATTTTAAGGCTTCTGATTCTGTCAGAATAGTGAACCTTAACAGGATAAAAGCGCCTGGTGATCGAAGAGGAGCTGTTGAACCCGTAGTGCAGTAATATGTTCTTCCCACCAATGTAACACTCAGTTGTGCATAAAAACAGTCTGAGCGCTCAATTGGTTGAAAGATGTTTGAAGAAGGAACGGGACACTCTGGAACTCCGGGTGACTGCAAGTTTCTTCCAGATATGTGGCAATTTGTACAGGACACACTGATAGCTCTCGAGTCGTCAGTAGGGATAAGATGCAGTACAAATCCGACAGGAAAACGACAGTAGAATGGAACTAAACAGTTTTCTGTAATGATACAAGAACGTACATAAGGAAAAGAAAAAACGTAAGAGCCAATAACTAAAATATGAACACTAAATGAAATTTCTTACGTGTATATCCGTATGAAGGACTGCAACGAGGAAGATGCTAAGCTCCAAACGGCTCCAAAAGGAATGTCTGAGAAGAACACAGTCTCACAGATGCTGAAGATTTCTTGAGTCCGGTGCAACCCTATTCCCGCCGGCACGAGTACGCCTAGGAAGTACAGCGAGGTCCCAAAAGTGCTAAAGGCAGTCTCTAGTCCAGCACTTATCTCCTATTCCCGCCGGCACGCGTACGCCTAAGGGGAGAGATCCTTCTTCTGGGTGATGTTGTAGAACAATCCAAGTGTTCCGGTTCAAAACCAAGTAAGTAGACAAAATGAAACAAGAGACATGAATCGAAGTCAAAAGAAGTCCGGGTCGAAGCAGTACCGTGGGCAAGACAAGAGGAATCCAATGGACAGGCAAGAGGTCGAGAAGTAGCAAAATCAGAAGTACCGTGGGCAAGACAAAAGCAATTCCAATAGACAGGCAATAGGTCGAGAAAGGACAAGATCCAAATAACAAGCGCCACTGTAGAATTCCGAGGAAAACAATCAGAAGCACCGAAACGGCAAACGGGGCGGACTTAAATATGCGTGGCCACAACGCGAGAGTCACGTGACCGGGAAGCCGGAGCAACACGTGACTGCAGACGTACTCGCGGCCAACGTCGCCATGGCAACCTCCAATGCCTTTGAAACAAACCTGTCAAGGAATGGAAGCGATTGCTGCTGTTCCTAGCTAATTTGACTCTCGAGAGTCCGCCTGGTAAGCGGGAACTTGCAGGAGAAGACGGTGTTCTGACACTGGCTTGTCAGGATCCAGAGTGAGATTTATTTCTAAAGGGAGGATTTGTCATGTTTTTATGATCTCCAGGTAGGGAAGGAGTGCTTCTGCTGCAAGTGTCTTGAGGATAGATACTAGGAGGATATCATCTGTATACGATTTGACTTTGAGGGCGGTCAGAGTTTCTACCAGTTTCTTTGTTGAAAGTGTCTTGAATGTTATCCCGGGTGTGGAGATTTCGTAAGTAGTGGCGTGAGGTGGGTCTGGGAATGTAGAGTTGGTGTCTATGTGCGGGAGAATCTTGCTGATTTTGTAGATGAAGAAGGCGTTGATGGCAGTGGATTGTTTGATGGAGGTGGCATGGCAGGGTTGGGTAGTGGGTTGACCCAGTGCTTGACCATTTCGAAGAGGGCTCTGCTTTTGTTCTTGGCTTCTGCTATTGATGTACTTGGATTCTCCATCTCTTTTAATGTTGTACATGTTTTGGGGAGATTAGCCTTTGACACTGTGCCTTACTGAAAACATGATAGTATTTACTTGACCTATGGTACAATCTGGTCTACGAATCCAAAGTGAATTCGGTGTAGCATTTTCCTTTGTTTATGTATCGACGTTGGCTATATTTGCCACACTTATTTAATTGGAAACGTAAGATTTGTGTCCATAGGTCATTATGTATGCTTTCTGAAGGGATGTCACATGTAATGTAGTTTTCAATCAATTGTAAAACAATTTCACCACTGTTGTGGCCAAATTTGGGATCATTTTTAATCCACAAAAACATGCAGTTGTTTGGTGCTCCTCTGGATTGATAGTTCTTCCTCCAAAAGAAATATTCTACTTCTCTGAGTGGAGTACAGTTTTGATCACAAATTATGTGTAACACAGCGATGAAATAATGGTGAACGTATCTTGAGACATTGACAGGATAGAGTATAGAGTATTCCTGTACTTTTTATTTGTATTCCTTATATATTTAGTTTTGAAGTGCATTTAAAGTAATGCAAATCATTCCATGCATATTCTGCACAATTTAGAGTAACACACTACGTGCTGGGTGGGCAAAGGTTCCTTAACATGCAAAAACACATGAGCATCACGTAGGATACAGTATTCCTTTGGACCACACATTTTTGCCAAGAGAATGTATTACTTGACTGCAACACTTCATCTTTGTCTTTTATCTTTTGATGGAGTTCAGTAGCTGACATGTTTAGTGTGCCTGGTTTTGAGTGTGTTTGCAACTCTTTAAGGTAGAGTTGCTATTTCGCTTTCAAACAACAGATGGAAAATGTATTTAACATTTTGCCTGTATCAGGGATCTTCAAAACCTTCACATATCCTTTGGCTATACGTATTGGATATGTTTCAAATGCATCTTCCATGGTGTCTCTCTAATGTACTGGGTGAATTGTGTACCTGTTAAGAATGTTCTCCATTGTGCTGTGATCAGCATATTCAAATTTACCTGATTGTGTTGCATCTTCATATATTTGTGATGTTTCTTTTGTTTTCTTCTATGCGTATATCTTTTTAGTATTTTTTTTTCTTTCAGATACACTAGAGTTTCTTTAACTTTTTGTAAGTCATCCAATTGTTACCAAATTGTTATGTCTTTTGTTGGCACACCATTTACTAGTAAAATTAAAGATTGTTGTACTGGTCATACTACTCCTACTGTTTCCACATTTTCGTTAATATCTAATGGTATGTATACTACTTTGCCACAAATCACATTGACTATTTCTAATGAGAACGATTTTTGAGTTTTGGGTTGCAGACTTATTATGGCTTGGAATGGGAGTTTTATGAATTATGATACTTTTACATAGAGTAAGATGTTTGAGAGCATTTGGAAGTTGAAACATTTTTTAAGTTATCATTGAGAGTTAGCGGTAGCATTTGGTTATCATCAAGTTTACTATTGCTGTGTGCAAACTATTAAGGGGTCAGTTATGTTGTATTTATGTTCTGCTGTTAGATATAAGGCAACTTGGAACCATTCTGATTCTTGTCTTCTATATTGTAGGGCATATTTAGTATTTGTGTACTTTGCCTCAAATTTCCGCAGACGTGTTTTCTAATTTTGCTATTTCTTTTTTGTATGTGTTTGTACTTGCACTTACAGCACCAACCGCAAAACGGATTTGCACCAAACTTGCACGAGGAGCGGCAGGCTGGTCCTGAAAGTGTGATTTTGTAAATTTGGTGTTAAACTGTCTGATAGATCGTTAAAGAATACCCAAAATGTAAGGCAAAGATATATGTGATATAGCCATTCTGGTCCACAGACTCACTGGGCCAATCACTGGTTGCATAACATTTGCGCACATCATACGCAGTGGCTGATTGCTTGATGAAAGGGTTGAAGTGCATCAAAGCGTACTAATGAAATGCTCGCCATTATGGATCCGTCAACTACTACTGTCATCTGCAGACAATGCAGTAGAAAAAATACAATTTGGGTTATTTTGAGGATGAAGGGGGAGCCTGGAGAATAGAACAGATGGCAAAAAATATGCAGTGTCATGGTGAAAAACACCCATTGGTTTGTCACCGATTCTGCAGTGTTTTTTTCTGTCTGCGACCAATATGGACACGAAAATTGCTATTCGGGTGTATTTGTTTTATAGACACGAACATCTGCAGACTTTTTGGAATTGGGATGCGTTGTGCTATGTTACAACAGTAACTAGTTTTGCATAGTTATGCAATGAAACTAATGAGTGTCGCTAATATTTATGTGTGTTTGTAATACAAATATATAATATCATGACTATGGAGGTATGTACAATGTTTGTGTGATAGTTAAGGTGTATTTTTGTGGCCAGTGTCCAGATGGCAATGGGCACAATAATTGTCCACGGTCAAACAAAGGATGTAATGCATGTGAATTTAGTAAAATTAATAATTTGGTTACGTTACTGGGCCTACATGTAGTGCTATGTTTATTGTGGGTTTAATGGGAGTAACAGTGTGCCTAATGGTCATGAGTAAAACTTAGTTTGATATGTTATCTGTGCTTCTTCGTAGCCAGGGCCAGCATCCAGAACCTTTCATGCTGTGCCTATTTGAAGACATGAAACTATTTACTTGACCTTTTGCAAATTGGTCTAGGGAATAAGGAGCAACATTTGATGAAGTGTTTTCCTTTGTTTTTATATTGACGTCAGCAGTATTTGCCACACGTATGTCTTTGGAAATGTACAAAGCTCATCATGTATATGATCTGAAGGGATTTCACTGGTAATACAATTTTAAATAAATTGTAAAACAGTGTAATCACCGTCATGGGCAAATTTGGAAGCATTTGTCATTCACAAAAGCATGTGGATATGCAGATCTCCTCTGGATTGATATTCCTTTCTCCAAAAGAGGTGTTCTACTTCTCAGAGTGGAGGCCAGTTTTTGTTATTACAGATGGAGTTTAACATGGCAATGAAATAATGATGAACATATATTTACACATTGACAGGATCAAGAGAACAGAGTTCTCCTAGACTGTTTATGTCTGTTCCTTCTTTATTTTGGTTTTCGGTGGTTAACAAGTTATGCAAGTCATCCCATGAGTTGTCTACATAACTTACAGTAACAAACCATGTGGGTTGGGACCAGTATTCTTTTGTACCACACATATTTGCCGAGATATTTGTAATACTTGCCTGCAACACTTAACTTTGGTCTTTTAACTTTTGAAGGAGTTGTGAAGCTGACCTGTTTATGAAATGGGTGCCGGCCTAGAGTTGCTAGTTCACTTTTGAACAAGAGGTGGAAAATGTATTCTACATTCTGCCTGTATCTCGGATCTTCAGAATACATTAAGATAGAACAATATTCTAATGCACTGATTTGTATGGGTCTTCCATTGTGGCTTCCTCCTTTTCCTGTAGGAAAGAGTGGTTTGAAAACAATGGGCCTCATTACATGTTTGGCGGTAGCCTTGCCAGTAAAACCGGCAAGCTGCCGCCAAACTTGCAAATTTTTCCGGCCCCTGGCAATGGGGAAATACAGGGCCATTATAACCCTGACGGACTCTGTATTTCCCCATTGCCGGGGGCTGGAAACTTTTACTCCCCATTCCCATTGAGCCGAAAGGGCTCAATGGGAATGGGGATGCCAGATGCACCGGCACTATTCCGAATGGAATGGTGCCGGTGCATCTGACATGCTCTGCTCGTGGGTGTTGGCACGCCCGCCAGGTCTGAACTGGCGGGTGGAAAGGCACCCGCTAGCAGAACTCGTTGTTTACCAGTCCGGTAACACGGTACCAGCAAGCTTACTGATAACATAGTTATTGGACCGGCAAACTTGTAATGAGACCCAATGTGTTTCTAAATATTTTCCCCATAGGTCATTGGACACCCTTTGATTTGATGCATTGACTATGCTTCTAATTGATCTTGCACGATATTTCTGGAATGTAGTGGGTACATTGTATACTGGTCTCAAATTTTGCCTGTAGTGATAGGATCAACACATTAATACTGGCCAGTTTGTGGTACAAGTATATATATTCGGGGGCTTTCTTTTAAGTATTCTTATATGTTTATATCTTTGTAGTATTCAGTGTTCTTTGGTTAAGAAGACAACTAGTTGTTGCCAAATGTTTGTGTCTTTTGTTGGCACACCATTATCTAGTACAATCAAAGACTGTTGTACTGGATGTCTTGCTCCTAATGTTTGTACATTTTCATTAAGGTCTAGTGGTAAGCACACTACTTTGCAACAAATGCCTTTGAGTAATTCTGATGGAGGCAATTTGGCAGTTTTGGGTTGGAGACGTGATATAGCTTGGAATTGTGATACTTTCCGACATACTATGTTGTTACAGAGCTTTTGGAAGTGGAAATATTTTTAAGTTATTATTGCTAGCCGGTGGAGGCTTTTGGTTATTATCAATCTTAGTATTGCAGTATGTGCAAACAATGAAGTGATCAGTTATTTTGTTCTTTTCTTCTAATGTTAAATATAAAGCTAATTGGAAATATTGTGATTCTTTATTGTCTTCTATTATATAGGCTATATCTACTAATTTTGTACCTTTCTTATGGCAAATTGTGCAACAAGAGAAACATACATGCTCCTGAATTCCAGCAGATATGTTGTGAAGCTTTGCTGTTTCCTTTTTGTATGTGTTTGTAAGGAGGTTACTGTACGAAAGCTGTTGGTTTATGTTTTCAACATTTACTGTCTACTTCAGTTCCAAAATATTTACTTTGTATAGGTTGTATTTGTCTGAGGAGTTATTTGGCTGTTCCTATTAGGAGATTGCAATTTACATTTTGTAGTTCTCAAGCTGGACTTTCTGTGTTGTACAACCTATGCCCAATGTTTCACATTGTAGAATGATTTGTTCCCAACATTTTAATATGATGGAACATGCTTGTACAATCAGTTCCTGAAATGCAGGCTAATGAATGTCCTCATAGTCCAGTGTGGATGCCCTTTTGGCCAGGAGTCCATGGTTTGTAAAGTGTTTTTACTCTACTTTTGTCTTTTAATTCAACATAGGGATTGATGAATTGCCGCAAACAATTGAAGGAATGTTGGCAAACATTGCATATTGAGCTGCATGACCATGTTTACATTGGATGAGCTGTCTGGCCAAAAGGAACACTTGCTTGAAAGTTTTTTTTTCGGGAAAATGTTTCCTTTAGGGTTTCCTTTGCTATAATGGTGCCTGCTAGTATTTCATATACTTGTCCATTACTGTGTATGGCAATTGGATTTATTTATATTTGCTCATGTGCTTCTTTATTGAAATATGGTGTTGTGCTAATGGCATGAAACCATTCACCTGCACATAAGTTGTAAAAGTTATCTAGACTGACATTGCACATGTTTAGAAGTTGCTTTTGAAGTTTTTAAAAATAATTTAGATAGGGGTTTCATTCCGTTCAAAAGTAATATAAAAAAAAATCTTTTTAGTTTTAATGCACTGTCAAGCAGAGCTTCAAGGATAATTTTTCTCAGATTGTGTTTAAGTGCAGAACGTGACTTGTCAGATTTTTGTATGAAATTGCTATGAACTCTGTGCTGGAACATTTATTCTAAAATAATTTCATTAAATGCTTTACCTTGAGTTGTAGTTTCTTTACTACTTTTTCAAACTTTTGTTTATTGAAGGAGGTGGATTTGTTTTGTTACGGCTGACTGTGGTACTTTGCAAGAGCGCAGTTACTTGTTCTCTTGTTTGAACACTTTCTATAAATTGTATTAGTGAAGGGTGACTATATGACTTTCCTTTTGTTTTTATATGTTCAATATTTTCTTTGGTTTCTACAGAGCTGAGTTTTAGTAGGCATTGTTTTGTATCTGTTAGACATTTTATTTTAATTGTACAGTGTGTATGGATAATAATGTGTATTAATATTCAGTAATGCGATTGAGGAAAATAGTTTGTGGATTTGATTTGAGTAATGGTATGAGAATGGGCAAATGTATGAATGAATGAATGAATTGTTGCTAGTGAAGGAGTTGAGAGAAAGGGATGATGTTAGTGAATAGGGGAGTGTTATTGAATAAGGACAAATGTTGTGCTGTAATGGAAAACAGTGTGACTGCTAGAATGAAATGTATTTATTATTTTATTTAACATGATTTAGTTCAAAATTGAACTTTACACATCCTAAATATACATGTTCAATTTAAACTATAATTCATTCACACAATAATAAATACAATATCTTATCTACATACATAATTATTAAAACCAATACATACAATAATTAAACTAAGACACATCACAATTACAACCATGGTGAATGCTAGTCTTAAAGTGTAGGATACCTTAAAATCCCTCCCTCTAACAAAATGTTTCTCAATGTGTGCCCATACCCGTTAAAGTGCAATATGCACCACTGTCAAGTTAGTGTTAAGGCAGTAATTCCAAAGGTCTTGCGATTTAATCGAATCATAATCATGTACAAAATTACCAAGCGTCACGATATACAATGGACCTAATTTCGGTTACTCACTAAACATATAGTTGACAGTCTCTTTCCTGTCTGGTAGTATGCACATTCTACAAAACCATGATTCACTAGGCAGCTTCCACCTACCACCGTAAACTGTACCTACTGGGAGCTGATTTGAGCAAATTTACAGACGTAACCTTCGTATCGCCGGGTCAAGACACTGTATGATATAGGTCTGGGGTCTCTTATACCATTGTACAATAGAAGCAACAGGGACATACACATGCAATTGGGATACATGGTCATTATTAAGAGCCCACTCCCATCTTTCAAGTCTCCTTACAAAGACTCCCTTAATGATTTCCAAGTTTTTACCTCGATTGTAATCTGGGAACCAATTTAAGGACTCAAAGAGGCCATTTTGCAACTTTATACAGGGTTCACCCTTCATTGATGACTCTTTGTATATGATTTATCCAACAAGGACAACAACAGGCATATAGGGGCCAGTCTAGTTTTAATGTAAAGTTCCCCAGTCTTTTTAGTGTCATTGTTTTTAAAGAAATGAGCACAATTTCTAATTGTAAATATTCCATATGGGTGTATTGTGGGAGGCCTAAAATGTTTCACCGAAGAAAGCCCTGAATCCTATTCAACGTAATTTATGTCCTCACATGCCAATGCAGGCTATACAGGACCACTGGGCAGAACCATTGTTTATAAAATGCAAGCATCCCATGGAGAAACATGCATATTGTCCCACAAATGGTTTCCGGACCATGAAAGTTATCTGCCTATCCTTCCTGGTCTTAGTTACAATCATCTCCTCATCAGTTAACTAAAAGACACACATAGTTCTTACAAAAGTCACTATATGAAGGCAGCGTCAATTAAAACATTAACCATCACAAAACTGTTCTAATAAAACACTAACAGCCACTTAACAAGAACCTTTGATGGTAATGGTTGATTGAAGCAAGCTAAAACACTTAAAGAGGCATTGGTGAAGACAGCAGTGTTGGATCAGGCTTTGCATTCAAAGTGTGTGGCAGTGTTTTCTGAAAGCCCTTTTCTGAGAGTTAATGGCTTAATTTGATATATAAATAAGCTACGGGTGTAATAAAAATAATGTCTAAAGGTTTGCCTTCAGCCAAGTGATTTATAAGTACTCTGTGTGTCCTTTACTGAAGTCCTGTTTAAAACAAGCATTTGCAAAGCCAACATTTCTTGGCTGCATACGGTTTAAGCTTTTGCCAGGCAATGCTATTAGATGCCCAGGTACTCGCAACATTTTGCATCTGCTGCTAACAATGGCTAGTTAATACCACTATGGCTGTGCCTGGACAGTAACTTTCCCATGCCTACACAAAATCAAAAACTGTTGGTATTGTTTGGCTAAATGCTTGTTTAAAGTAGTAATTGTTGCTGCAGTGAATGAGGTTTTGCAGCAACAGACAATATTTGTGGTTTAAGGTATATTATTAAAAAAATTGGTACAAAAATAATGTTTCTAATTAAATAATACCTGTAGTATGTCTTCTTAGATATAGATTGTGGAATGTTGTTGAATCTGCAAATAGAAATCTGTAAACGTTTGCTCTGTACTTTCTGATAGAGGAGAGCGTGATTCATAGGACAAATGCACTCTCAGGGTTCAAAGGTATGTCTGAACTGTTGAACTGAGATGAGATGGGTAAAAAGTGTAGAAGGATTGTCCCATGTTTATAAGTCTGTTTGTGAATGCATTGCAAATGCCATCCAGGCCCTTTCATCATACCCTGCAATGGAAGAGAACTGCCGAGGCCGCAGACATTACAGATGTTCACGGATGGCAGGAGTCTCAATACATTCTTCCCTGCATTTCCACTCGACTGGACCTTTCGTCTATCCCCGGAACATTTCTACATTGCCTACATCCACCTGAGGCCTGCAATGTGCTTGGGGTAAGATTTGAGAAATGTTGCAACAGTTTCTCATTTTGTTTGCTGACTTTTGTCTTTGGGCTGATTAACTTTTAAGGTAATGCAACATCTGATTCTGCCTCCCTGAGGCCAAGCATTGTTACACTCTGCACTCTACCATCTCTGGTTTCTCCACGTGTGCCATTGTGCACTGGGCACTGCATCACCTCCAGGCCTTTCAAGATGGCTGGACCGCAAATCCATATACAGTTATTTTGCTCCTGAGTTTGGGCCAGGCCCTGCCCCCTCTCCCATTGGTTGCCTTGGCCTTCTTCAGCCAATTGGAACAACCGTGAGGCGAGAGCCAGCCCAGACAACCAAGGCCCACAACGAGGCCCTGCCTCTATTCTTCCCTGCATTTCCACTCAACTGGACCTTTCGTCTGCCCCCGGGCACATTTCTACATTGCCTATATCCACCCAAGGCCTGCGGTGTGTTTGGGGTAAGATTTGATATGAAACAGAAAGTGGTACCAGGGTGATGAAGGAAAAACTGATGCGAGAGAGGAAGGAGGAGATATGTATTAAATCATTATTTTATTTTATTCTGATTTAAGTATAACATTATCAAAATCATAGAACATTTTTAATTAATTCTTTCTTAAAACAAAACATCCTAACATCATGCATTCATTCATTCATTCCCAACTAGTATAATTCATAAAACATTACATTATTTAACAATAAATTTCAATTTAATTCTGCTGTAATTCAAACAGTAGTTCACTCCAAACAAAAGTATCGACTATCGGTGCCCAACAGAATAGGTCTTCTTTAGAAACAGGGCTTCCCAGTTGAGCAATAGTTTCAACTTGACAGATTGTGATTGTCTTCATCAGGATAAGTGAACATTAACAAGGTTCTAAAAACAAAACAGATATAAATAAAATTAAAATACCAACTCCTATTCCTTCTCACTCAATTTGTCCAACACTATGAAAGATCAAAACTAGGGGAGCACTGTAAGTAATTAGCCTCATACCCAAAGTTTAAGCCCAAGATGGGGACCATCTAAATGAGATCAGTCCTAGATTTCACCAAATGTATAATTATGGCGAATATTCCAGCATATCTATATGCAGAATGTTACTAGTCCATCAGGACCCCTAACTGATTTAGGGTCAGTGGTCACAACAAGACATCATTAAGTCTTAAACACAGTTCCTTAATGCAATGGCTCCATACCCAATCTCACATCCCCACACCCTAAAAAATGCCATAGTCCAATCAAACCGACATGTCGCACGAACAATATCTGCACAAGCAAGGTTATTCATAGACTCCAGAACCTCTGGAAAATGGTAATCATTCCCCGGAATGGGTCTAATAGGAAAAAGTAAAATGTAAGAAAACGATATAAGTTCCATGCCTAGCCACGATGTAAACGCGGAATTATCATCTATCTCAATCATTAAGACAAACAAGAGAAGAAATAAATACCTTTGGTCTGACCACTTATGATTCAAAACATGTTTCAGGTTCAGCAATGCATGCCATAGTACTTCTCTTAAAAAAAGATAGATAAGAACGGAAAACCATAATATAAGTAAATAATTAAGATTTTGACAATAAAAAATACTGTGTTAATGGTAAAAGCCAAAAGTGCATTTTACCTATAAAAATATCCACTCGTTCATGCGCACTCTTCAAGTGCGATGTAATTAAGTAGAAGAGTAGAAATCAACACTTCTTCCAAAGTCGCGGAGACCTCTGGCTTGGAAATCCGATCTGTAATTACAAATGCAAAAAAAATACGAGCGAAAAGTGAGCGCGTATCTATAGCGTCTAAGCCAGAAAACGTGAAGCCCGGACTAACGCCTTACCTCGAAGCCTGCCAAAATACCGGCTCAAGACAGGAAGCAAATACACATCCGGGGTTCGGGAACAAGAAAAAACGGCTATCGTCCGTCTTTTATTGTGGCCGTTCCAATAGTAAAGACAAACAAGGTACCACGCTTCACACAAGCTTGCCGTGGGGATTCCATACAGGCCAACCAATCTCCCCAATCTCCACTCCCTGGCACATATAAGCATCAAGTTTGCCCTGGTCTCATTTAATCCTGTTCGGATGCTTGTGCACCGGAGACCAGGCTCAGACGATTTTCAATTATGGCTAGAAAGTGCGTTAGTGGGATTAAAAGTTTTAAATCAGTTCCATTGAACATGTGACCCCACCATTCATCAGCACACAGGGACGGGTGGCATATGCTCCAAGGTCCCAGGCAGGGCCGGTCTTACACCAGATTGCACCCCAGGCGGGAAGCATCGTTGGCTCCCCCCGCCCACATCCGACCCCTAAAAATGACAACCAAAAAATGTGTTACAAATGTTTTAAATAGGGCACTTCCTTAAGAACCAGATAGAACCTAGAGGGAACTCTGGGGATGTCCCGATAAACAGTAGGCCTGTCTGCACCCTGGGCCTCTTGTGTTGTAACCTGTTTTATTCCGTATATTTTACAGGGAAGAGGTTGGGCTTGCTGAAAATGTATAATATGGGACCACTTGATTTCCAGGGCCTCTTTTGGTTCCCAGGCCATCCTTGAGTGGCACACCCTCCCTACGAAGCCCCAAGTTACACCACTCTTTCCAGATATGCCAATATATGCCACACCTGTGGCAGGTGTGTGCAACACAAATACCAATTAGGATAACATGGAAGGACTAAGAAGTCCTAGTGAGCAGATTAGACACTTTCTGAGATGGACAATGTAGGGGAGTATGTGGGGTACACCACGTATGCATATGGTTAAGATGATGAATGGCTCCCAAGGAGCACTTCTGAGGCCCCTACACCCCGGAAGCAATAAAACTACCTCATTAACTCCAGGTCTCATTAAGCGACGAACAACAAATATGACAATAGTACTGAAGGTCACAGAAAAGAGCAAGAGCACCAATAAATATGGCACCCCCAAAATATTCCATGGCCAACAACTTGTCCACAAACCTCCACCAGGGAAGGTTCTGTGACATGTTGAAACCCTAAACCTGATTGAAAAGAACAGAGAAGGTGGTGTCCTTCAAAGAGAACTGGTGGTTGTTTTACCCCTTCCTACAGCAAGACGCCAGGCAGAGGAAGAGAGAATACTAAGAGGACGATATTTACCATGAACTTTGGGATATAGGGTAGCTTTCTTCAACAGATGCTTGATCAGTGAAATGAGCAAGGTGGCAAGAGCAGCACCACTCTGCAAGGAGCCATTATATACATCAACTACAAACAGGGTTATGCAAAACTGCAGAGTTCACCCAGGATCACGTTATTTATTGACTCTGTGGGCTTCAGTTTGCTCAGCGCTTGAGTGA
The DNA here is from genome assembly GCF_040938575.1 of Ambystoma mexicanum. Classification (NCBI taxonomy): domain Eukaryota; kingdom Metazoa; phylum Chordata; class Amphibia; order Caudata; family Ambystomatidae; genus Ambystoma; species Ambystoma mexicanum. Next base: position 1,241,875,188 of record NC_090930.1, on the reverse strand, counting down.
CAGCAGCTTCCCGTATACTGGTTAAGTAAAAGTGGGGGACAGGAATCCTATCAGATATGAGGGAGCGACACATTTCCGCCAACACCCAGTTTATCATTTTTTCCACTGTATTTATTGTAGGATTCATTTTAGTTATAAAAATGTGCCCTTAAATACAGAGGCGCCCTTAGCATTGGAGACACGCCTGACAGCAGATAGCTGACAGCACACACAGGATGCAACAGTACTTGGAACCAAACACTACAGCTTCAGTCAAACAGCGCTGTCACTGCAGCTTTGAGATGTAAGGTGCCCCCTGGATCATGCTGTGTCTCTCCATTCTCCACAGGAATCTGACTGGTGGGCAGAGAATAAGAAAAGTCAAGAACTGGTACCCCGCGTACCTAATGTGACCTAAAGCGAAAATGGAGGCGATATTGTTCACATGGCTTTGCATTCCTTCGCATGTGAGCACCAGAGTTTGCTCTTTCCCAAGTTCCCAGAGCTGGGCCTCTACAGCCGTTCTTTGGGTTTGCGTATGTCTCCAACACTGTCAGTGTAAAGTGAAAAGCATGGATGAAATACTTCACGCCAGCAGCCAGAATCACAAACAACCTGACAGTGCTGAAGGGAGTCTATAGGTGGGACTCGGGTCCAAGAATCCTATCTGTCACAGCCTAGCGCCTAGAGCTTGCCCAGGATGGCTAACCTCTCTGCAGCTACAAATGGTTTTGAGTGAACGTGCACCACCGATATTTACTACAGTTCATTCAATTCAGCTAATGTAAATGTAGTTCAAAGGAGGGGTGCAAACCCGCTGGAGAGGTGCCTCCGTGAAATGGCACACAATAGAAGACAAGGGAGAAGACCAAGGCGGTTAAGCCAGCAGTGCAGGCTGCACACCCAAGACACCACTACGTGGTGTGAATATTTAATGTTAGTTGATCTGGAGTAATAAATCTTCAAATGCAGTGTTTACACTCATTGCCTCATTTTTCTTAAGAGTTTTTATTCATATTTTAAGTGCTTAGCAGCTTACTGCTAGTCAGAGCAGATGTGAAAAAGAGCTCATTCAGGCCTATGCATTTCGGATTTAGAGTACTTCGTCAGGGCCAGCTCTTTTGTATACTCATGGGATCCGAACACCTAACAAAGTGCGGATCTGTGACCCACAATTCACCATAAATACGTTATGCATTAACAACAGTAATGGTATATGTAGGTAAGTATAGTACCATGTAGACATATCCAATATATACCAACAGATATCCCCAATGGGTATGTTACACATTCAAATTAGGTCAGGTATAAGCAAGTTCAAAAAGGAATTACATTCAAGTACGCACGGTAGACAAATTAGTACAAATCACATATCCAAAATTAAATAAGGTAATTAATATATCCCAACGTGTGTAAAAGTACATAATTGATACATACATGCCAAACCGTAAAAGGTTTTCAGAAAGTTAGATGTATCCATTAATCAACATGATGAGAGAAAGCGAGACAGGAAAGAAGGCAAAGGGAAACAAAAAAAAAGAAAAGTTTAGCTGAATCGAATAGTTAGATTGTATAAAATTGATTGTGGGTACTGTAGTGGTGCACTAACCTGAAAGTGCAAATGATGCCGAGTCTTAAAAGCAGCTGTTTAGCCTCCGAAAATATGTGTTGCTGAACACGTTGCTAGCCGCGTTTCAATGCTGTGAAAAATATATACGTTATAAGTTAATATAGTATAACTAACAGAGTTCTGACCCATAAAACAGCAATTAAATGTGATGGGATCGGTCGAGTATCTTACCTAGCAACCGCAGGTGAGGAATCCGAGAAGGACGCCGCAAGGGCACGCGCTTCGTGTGGTTTGTCTTTATAGTTGTTTACGTTACGTTGCTATAGAGACAACTAGTGCCGTGTAAAAAAGAGGCAGACATGTTGTAATGTCTATTGTGGTCAGAAAAAGTATCTGCTCAAGTTGTGATGTACATTTGTCTGACTCGTATCGAATGCACGGACCTGAGTAATAAGATTAAAGAATACATAAATTATATAATGGATTAATTCTAAACTAATTTGAGAAAAGGTGTGAAATGAAATGTACGTGATATTTCCACAATAGAATATAAATAATATTAAAATGTAACTGCATGAATAAAGTCATGCAGTTCTGGACGCTCAAGCTGATGAGTGAAAAAAAGAGAGAGAGGGGGGTGGAGCGGTCTGGTTCCATAGATCTAGTCGAGTAGTGCCGAAATATGATCGTGTCTAGTAGTTTGTGCAATCGGAGTCTCCAAAACAGAGCTCATGGTTCTTATACACTGTAAATGTTTCCCGAAATACGTTTTACTGAATCAATTTGCATAAAAAGAGAAAATGGGTCAAACGATATTAGCTTAACAGTGGAGGTGGTCCAAAAGAACCTTAAATGTGGGGCAACTCATGAGCAGCTCCCCTATTATGAATGGCTGAGGATACCATCTAAGATACGTGGTAAGTAGACTAGAGTAACCAAAAAAGAGACAGTGATAGGAGTGTCAAAGGGGAAAATGGATGATTTTTAAATACTTTGCTTATGCACACGTAACTATGCTGGTAGCTGCAATAAATGAGCGTCAAAAGTGTAATCGATTACTTATTCACTAAAAGTATGTATGCCCTGTAATATTGTGCAGAACCTAATCATTAGGGTATAACATCTGTATTTCTGACTGTTCATGCATAAATGTTGTTACAGTTAAAGGAAACAGCTGTGGTCAAGTTCTTCGTTCATCCCATTTGGTGATAATGAATCAAGCCTGTCTATTCAAATTGCTTCTTTCTGTACTCTCCATTTCTTAGTATCCCGTGTGTGACCTTTCAGGGGTAACACTTCTAGTACCAGAAATCTTAGTTGGCTTATTGAATGTCCATTGTCATTGAAATGTCTTGCAACGGCTGATGTTCTGTTATTGTTCCTGATGTTGGATTTGTGTTCATTCATCCTAATGCAAATTTCATGAGACGTTTCTCCTATGTAATACTTCCCACAGGGACATCTGATCGCATAAATGACGTTCTCTGATAAACAGGTGGCGTGTTGTTTTAAAGTGATTTTCTTGCCTGTAGGTGGTGGGTGTGTAACTGTATTAACTTTGATGATATTGTTACAGTTGCCACAGCTCATGAATGGGTAGGTTCCAGGAAACTTGTCCGGTCTAGTTGGTGGTCTTCTGTCCTTGGTGTTTACTAACATATTCCGTAGATTACTACTCTTTTGGTATGCAAATACCGGTGGAGTAGGAAATAGTTTTGCGGTTCTTTCATCGCTGGTGAGCACATTCCATCTGTTGTGTATGATGGCTTTAATTTGCTTGCTTTGGATAGAGTGTTTAGTCACAAAAATGAGTTCAGGACTATTCTGTTCAGACTTCTTGAAAAACAGTTGTTCACGTTCTAGTGCGTCAGTTTATTGCGGGCGGTTGTTAGGTCTGTTTCTGGATAGCCTCTTAATTGTAATTTTTCTTGCAGTTTCTGCAACTGCAGCTGGCATTCCTCTGGGTTGCTGACGATCCTTTTAATACGCAACATTTGTCCATATGGTAGATTCTGTAGAGTCTTAGGAGGATGAAAGCTCATACCGTGCAACAGATTTTTGCGATCTGTAGGTTTGGTATAAAGTGTAGTAGTTATTCTGTTGTCCTGGATGACAGTTTGGACGTCCAAATAGTGGATGTTGGGATTACCTATTTTTAGTGTGAATTGGATACGTTGGTCGATTTCATTGAGGTATACCAGGAATTCTTGGAGGTCCTTCTTACTGCCAGTCCATACACCAAAGATATCATCTATGTATCAGACCCACATTTTAAAATGCTGTTTCCATCTGGGGTTATTCAATACATGTGTGGTTTCAAACTGATACATAAAACAGTTGGCGTACGCTGGTGCCATTGTAACGCCCATCGCCGTTCCTGATATTTGAGAATAATATTGCCAACGTATTTGAAACATGAGTTCTTTGAGATGAAATCAAGAAGACTCATGAGAAATTCTTTATTGGCTTCAATGTCTGTAACTTGTAATAATAAAGCTTCAACATCTTGCTGTCCAAGGTCATGTGGGATGCTAGTGTACCTCTCTGCAACTGCCACACTGCAGTGGATGATTAGTTTGACACCTGGAATTGAAGTATGTTTGAGGAAGGAGAAAATAGTTTCTAGTTTTTTCCTGGACTGTTACACTTTCTGCTGCACACATGTTCCATGTGTATAGCTTCAGTTTGCGACTCTGTTGACTTTGAGCTTCATTGAGGCTGTCTGTGGCAGTACAAACAGGCAGCAGTATTGTTACAGCTTGTTTTACCACTCCGTCTGATTGCAGGCTTTGGAAATCCATAGCCAAGAAACCCACTTGCTGCCAAATGAAGATATTGCCAATACTAAAAATGGTGCTGGCAGGAATTACCACGTGCGATAATACGGCCACTCCCCAATGAAGTCATATGTTACTTTAGAATCAGGAGCAACACACATCATTAATCAGACAGAGACTTACTATTACAACACACTCTTCTCTTTTATGCCACTATTTTCTGGTCACTGCCTTTCAGCAGACTAGGGGCCTGCGTTCCCAGGGAGGACTGAAGGCTCCTAACTTGGAAACAGTTTACACACTTTGAGGCCACTGTGGTGGTGAACTGGCGCAGTATAAAAACTCAATAATAATAATAATAATTACTGCCAGCAGCAAAGGTACCCTAGTTTGGCAGGGTATTAGCCACACTTGTAATGAGGCAGTTTGGTTTTGTTGACTCTATTGAATATGATGATCTCTGAACGACCGGTTTGTCCACCAGCAGTTCCGATAACAGTCTTGCGTTTCACCAAAGCAGAGAGGGGCCCAGGCGTAAACACTAGTTGTGACTTGGCTTTGAAATACATTATTAAACACTGGGCTAGAAGACTCCCTACAGTTTCAGAAGCAGATTTCCACTCTACTTCCAAAGAAATGGGAACAGCGTCCTTCATTTAAATGATGTACCATAAGAACTATGGTTCATGTACAAACGTGAGCCCCAGAATTATCAGCATTTGCTTTCAGTTACATCAGACGATTAAGAATTTCTAGATCTTCCTTTGACTTCCCTTTTCAGGTCTGTACATTATGGGAACTAGCACAAGTATGTCGTCCTTATTGTGATTTATATTTCTTGCTTTCTTGGTGTCAGTTTCCAGTGTTTGGCTGGGTGATATCCATTTCTCCGCAATGAGTTCAGACTATCCCCATTCGTTTCCATGAAATCATTCACTTGATGATAAAACTCACCGACAGAAACATTAGTTGAGGCTCAAGCGACCTCCAGGTGTGCAAGCTCATCTTGTGAAGAGTGGATAATATTGAAACACAAAAATGAACAGGGGGCGGGAGGGACATGCATTATATTCAGCTTGTTAGGAAATCCTTTGACCTGGGCACCATCTTCTGAGCACAGAAAAAAAAGGAGACAATCATGGAGATATTCAAAGAAAAAGGTTTTTACATTTAGATACGAGCAATGCTTATAATAATGGAAGCATTGACAGTGTATTTAAAACAGTGAACTTCAGCCACGGACGGGACATTTCTTCCCTCTCCCTGTATCTTAGTATGAATTACAGGAGACCCTGGAGACAAGGGGATCCGAGCAACACCATCAGAGTCTACTGGGTGCAGGCCACACAGTCTCACCTGGGGATTAACGGGAACACAACTCCACCACATGACCTAATAACAACAGAGCAGCCCTGAGCCGAGCTCAGTAAATAGAAATCACAGCCCGCCAGCCCGAAGCGATGAAGTTTCACTCAGGTCCAGAAGGAATAAAGAGCACAGGGAGAAGTTTCATCCTGTGATTGCATCAGGCATGTTGTTCCATATATGCAGGCAGCAGCAGCACCCCGCACCTGGGCCTTGTCTCGGTGATGCTCACAAGGAATCGGGATGGGATGCATATAGGTTATGTTATGTTATGTTAAAGGTACTTATATAGCACACCGTCACCAACGGAATTGGTCCCCAGGCGCTCTGGCGGATCTATAAACGAGAAGGTGGGATGGGTTAGTAAGGTGAATAGAGAGTAGGATAGTGAGAGGAGTGGTGTACTGTTGGCAGCTTCAACTCTGTAGATACCAGGTGCTGAGCTTTGGTGCGAGTATTGCATCAGTGTCAGTCCGCGTGTGCTGTTGGTGAGGCTTATGTGTTGTTGCAGAGCGGTGAAGTGCATGTAGCTTGTTGTGCGAGAGATGGTTGTGTGAGTTTTTTTTTTAGAAAAGTATGCAGGGAGTTTGAGTTTATATTGGTTAGTGGGTTATATGACATTTAACATGCAAGCATTCACAGTTCTGTCTAAGTGTAGCACTTGCTGACCTACATATTTCCATCTAAGTGTGGCACTCGCTAACCTTCACAATCCTATCTAGGTACGGCGCAGGCTAATGTTCTCAATTCTAAGTGTGGCACATGCTAACATCCAAGTTCCATCTAGGTGTGGCATATGCTAACATTCACAATTCTATCTAGATGCGACTCCGGCCAGCTTCATTTGTAAAAAAATAAGTGCCAGTGCCCAAACTAATCTTGGCCCCATAATGTCTGGCGGACGGCCCGGGCCAGTTCAGTGCTAGACCTAGATTGGCCCACCACCAGCCCATTGCACTGCTGCTGCTCCATGTCACATATTTGGCAATCAATTTTTGAAAATTAATTTATGCATTGTCTCAGTGACGGCCATCACAGTGTGTTCGGGGCAGTAGAAGTCCAAATGGTCCTTGAGCAAACACATTTTGCTACAGATGGATTGGGCATGCCAGTGGACCATGTTGAGGTCTGTGGAGGAGTTAGCGGGCAGAGAGATAGAAAGGGGAGTACATGATACAAGATGGACGGTGCAAGCCAATGAGGGAGTTGAGACACAGCAACCAGACAGCCTTTTTTCTATTGGGATAGGTAGATGCACGAAGAGGAGAGTAGGGTGGGACGAGGATGGAACAGCAGGAGCAGGTGTTCAGTAAAAGGGCTGATAATGAGAAAAAGTATGCAGATTAAGTGTGGTGGGAGTAGCAGCCGACAAATCCTTCAAATTCGAATTTACAAGCAAAGGGTCAAGGGCGACCAAAAGCAATTTCTTTAGGCTAACAAGAAGCACAAGGTCATGGGTGACCAAAAGCAATTCGGAAGTATATATAGTACAGGGGTTTTGCGTTTTACAGAAAAATATGAGAGTCAAATGCGGCCAGATTTTAAATACCCTAGACTCAAGTTCATACACTGACAGTGCATCACGCATGCATACCTACAGCCAACCATATTTGGTAAGTGTCACCAATCATACTTAACCGAAAACCAATGTATTCCCACGCCCGACAGCTGAGCAGACTTTTCGGGATTACAATCAACCTGGTACTGGTAGCAAAATAGTGTCTGCGCTCTGTAGCAAGTTTTTTATTTTCTTCTTGAAATATTTTCTCCTGAGCACCACAGCCAAACAGCACTCAGCAGGGCACTCCTCATGTAAGCGCTATATAGGGGTCCATGTTGGTGGCATTGGAAGGGGCCTCTACCGGCTCAGTCAACGCAGCGTCCCCACCCCTACATCCTTATGGGTGGTACTTGTAAAGGAGTCCATCAAGCCTTTATGGTGTTGTCCATTGCCCCTAGTGATGTTGGCGAGGTTCCAAGGCCAGAAGTGGTGGAGGGGCAGATGCAGTATCGTAGTACCAAGCCTCACTGAGCGCCTAGGACTATGATAGTTATGCCAGAGGCCAGATTGCTACAAGAACACTTCACTGTGATGCTATCATTAGTATACTCAGGTGGTCCGCCTATAGGGGGTCCCAGCACCAACCACACATCTAAAGGTCTGGACCCCTCAGGTTCAACCCAGAGATTGGCCTCATCAGCACTGCAAGCAGCGCTTCAGGGGAGACCAGTGGAAGTATACACTATGTGAAAGGATATGTATGGGTCCTCAGCAGTTGCGCCACATCTACGGGCTGTACACACGTTATTTTACAGCAGGGAGATCAGTTCAGCCTTTCTATCATGGGCCACCTAAGAGCATGCACATTCCAGCCGCACGTGTGGCAGATTTAAGGTGATGGGTCTTTGGGCAGGAGTGACAGAGTGTCTACAGTGGATGGGTTATGGAGGCAGAGCTTAGGGTAAGCAGCGTTATGGCAGTCGCAAATGTGACAATTATCAACTTTAGGAACAGCGGTTATGTTTTTTTTATGTTGCAGTTGTTTGTTTGTGGCTCTGAATGGCTGGAAATAGTTGGGCCGCTTCATGAAGTTCAGATAACAGTAGTGGTAATATCAGACCATCAAGCCTGAAAATAATGTTGTTTGTCACTCTCAAAGTCTTGTGGTGACCGCGGATAATACTTGCTACCTACTGCTATCTGGCTGCAGCAAAATTAAAAGCAGGGCTTCTGCAGGACAACACATTACCTGCCTACATTTTAAAAGCCAAAGCCCTGAAATTCTTTGTCATCTGCAAGACACATCCTAATATTTCCCCATTAATATTGCTGTTTTGTTCAAAATAAATAAAAACTATGTACACACATTTGTTCAGTCCAATTATTAAAGAATCCTCGATTTGATGGCAAAACAGGACTTGAGTAGTTTGAATTAGAGCTTGTGCAGGTAAGGCACTGTGCCCAGGAACAAGTTGATCAATCAAGTGCCCAGGAAGAATTGAGCACCTCTTCCCATGTCTGGTTGGGACTAATCTAATGCGTTAATGTTTGGATTTGGAAAAAGTCAGATTTACAGAGATGATTTACAATGTACACAAACTAAAATAAAGGAACGTGGCAAATACATGAACCTTTAGGGAAATAATGTAAGCAAAAGGAGTATAATGTAACTTTGATCATCCTTCCCCCATCGTGATTGGAGCTAATTCCAGGCAAAGTCATGCCCGTCAGGTGACCAGTTAATGGTAGAAACAGGCATCCTTGGACACTGCTTTTTGGAATATTAAAGGCTGTGGTGGGGAGCGCATGTGTATGAAAATCCCCCTCACCAAAATGTGCTCACAAGCCTTTATGTGGCAGCGAACAGCAGGCTGTTGGTGAGGGCAGACATAAATGAGTGCTCCCAAGCAGGAGACAACTTGGCCGATCGAGCGCCCCTCAACATGCTGCGACACTAACCTCCTCCTCCCTGCGGAGGGGCAGGGTGAACAACATGCCTGAGTCACCCTCGCCCCAAACACAGACACTACATTTACTTACCAGATACGGTGTGCATGCATCCACTCCACTCGCTCGGCGCTCCTGTTTTCGCATGGTGGGGGCTGCCAACAACGCCAGCAGCCAGCACCAATCACGCACATGTGTGCCCATAGGCCTGGCTGGCGCCAGAGCCATGGAGCCCCTGGCGGGGGGAGGGGAAGTGAAAAGCAACCAACAAATGTTGCTAATTGCTAATATATTAATTGCTGCTGCCCTGCCTGAGGGCAGAGGCTGCAGCTTGAAGCAGTGCTCAGTATGCTCACTGCACCATACGACGTCGAAATCAAGGCCTGGCTGCTGGTGCGGGTGGCCCAGCCTAGATTGGCTTGCAGCAGGACTCAGAGCACTGCTGCGCAGCGCCCCCTAGAGGCTGGCTGACGTCAGGTAGCCGCCTGAGCTGCCTGACACAAAGACCGGCCCTGGTCCCAGGTACACAGTTCTCTCATTTCGAAGACAGGTGGAAAATAGCACTAGGTGCATAGGTGATTCTGCTTCTTTTGTGCAGAATCTGCACGTGGGGTTTAGGTTCTTATTGTGGCTCCAAGTTCTTAAACGTTCTTTGGTTTTAAACAGGTTAATTCGAAGAACACAATAATATAGCGTTGGGTTTTATTAAAAGCGCGGGCTTCTGCGGGTGCGTCTGTCATCAGGGTTGCCGTCATTCGTTCTGTGCAAGTTCGATCCCAATCGAGGCGCCAGATTTTCAATTTCGCAGCATTGGGGTTTTCATGGAGCAAGGTTAGCGTGATGTTGAATTCTTCCAACACGCCTTCACATCTCTGCATACACTGAGATACCGCTTTTTGATCTTATATTTATGTCTTGTGAAGAATTTTAAACAGGGATGTTTTTGCAAGGGCAAGGATAACAGATTCTAGCTTATCCTTGCATGGATAGATATTAAGGCTAGTTCGTATCTTATACAGACGGTCTTTGTCCCCCTGGGCAGGCCTAGAACATTCGTCCAGAATTGGTTCTCAAGAGAGGACCATACTTCGTGGGAACAGCCCAGTGCGTTTTCAGCCCAATAGATCAACACAGGAATGACTTTTTGTTGGTAAAGCAGCCACAAGGGTTCAAGCGAGAGTTTCCCAAATGTCTTTTTCATAATTAGGGCTTGACTAGCTAACTGAACACATTTCCTTTTAGTGTCTACGATCCAAGGACCGTTGTTGATACAGGAGCTTATTACCATTCCCAGGTATTTTACGCTTATTGCTGTCAACATAGCGTCCCCATTTAGGAACCACCTCATTTTTTTTTCGCCTTTCGAGACGCGCCGTCTCCTGTTCCTAAATACTAATATCTTGCATTTTTTTATGTTAATCAACAGCCGATTTTCTTTTACGTATCGTTGGATGGCCTCAAGTTTCCTTTGTAGAATGACAGGTGTTACATCCATTACTAATAAGTCATCGGCGTAAAGCAGCCAGCTTACATGTGATTTATTTATTTTAGGCAGGAAGGAATTTACAGCGTCGATTGCAATGCCTATATCTGATATATATAGAGTGAATATGGCTGCAGCGAGAGGACATCCCTGTTTTACTCCATTGTAAGTTTTAATCGCAGATGATAGCGGATGGATCTAGATGGATCTTGATTGATGTATCTGTGTGAAGCTCCTGGATAGCCTCTACTAGATCTTGAGGGCAACCCCACTGTTGCAATTTAGACCACAGTAGGTTCCTATCAACGGTGTTGAAGGCGCTTGAAAAGTCAATAAACGCCAAGTACATGGTTGTATTTGCTTTCAGGGCCTCCATTTTTATCAGGTTCAGTAACAACAGGTTCAAAGAGCAACCTACTTGTTTGACGAAGCCGGCCTGCCGGGCATCTACATGAGATGTTTTTACTGGCCAGTCCATTAGTTTTTGCTGCAGGATAGTGGCGCACATTTTTCCCAATACATCCAACAATGCTATTGGCCGATAATTTTTAGGATTTGATCTGTCTCCTTTTTTAAATATCGGCACGATAATTGCTGTCTTCCAAGATCTAGGAGACCGACCCAGTTTATTTATTCTTTCGAATAAGGCAACACAAATCTCAGCCCAGATCTCAGGATGCCGCTTGATGGTGCAGTTTGTGAGGCCGTCCGGGCCAGGAGCTCTAGAGTTCTTAGCCTTCGTGATTAACTCCACAATGTCCTTTTTACAGAAGGAAAGTGACCGTGGTGAGAAACTTGGTGCATTCCCACGCTCCTCTGCCTTAGGTGCTTTATATAAGGTGTCAAAGTGAGAAATCCACTCTGTTTCACTCACCAAACACACTCGTAGGGATCTTTGCGGAGCCTGCATGTTGTTAATTAGCCCCCAGAACTCACAGGTGTTTTTGTTCTTTAGTGTGGCTAACATTGCCTCAGCGTCGTTTTGAATGGTCAAAAGTAGGTGTGACTTTAGCCAGTACTTATACCTCTGTTTTGAAGCTCTAATTTTCAGCTTTCTAGACTATGGTTCCAGGGATTGAGCGTGACGGATCTCGCGTCGCATCTGCCGTTTATGTTTTTGTATCTCAATGTCAAACCAGTGTTTCTGGGCGAAGTTCACATTTTTCAGCCCCACATTCCGAGGTTTATATTGTAACAATAACCGGTCGTATTCCAATTGAGTACTATGCTGGCAGTAAGAAGTTGACAGCTGAGTGACCTCATGCGTTTCAAGGCGTAGTCTGACCCTGTTTGCTTCGGCTAAAACCCTGTGGTCCCAACTCGGAGCACCCTCCTTCAGTGACATTACAATTCACTCATTAGCATACTGTGGTCACTGCTGACGTTCTTCGTGATTCTAAATGATTTGATTCGGGCATGTAGGTTGAAGGATACGAACACGTACTCAATTGTAGATGTTGAGTTAGCACGATACCAAGTTGTTGATGGAGGTATATCTCCAAATGTGTTCCCGTTTAGCATCTGCATTTGTCTTGAGTCCATCTCTTCAATCCATTCTTTGGCTAGCAGTTTTTTATCCGCTCCCACAGGTTTAAACACATCAATGTTTAAATCCCCACAAATCATAATATTCACTGTGTCTTTGGACTCATGCAGATGATCCACTATTGATATAATCTCCTCCAGGAATTCAGTTTTACCAGCCGTCTGATGGTTCCAGTAAACATTTAGGAGCGTTATTTCATCTGGGTCTTCGTCGCTCTTGGCTCTGCTTCTTATCGTGGTTTCCTGAATGAAAGAGGAGTAAGTAACAGACTTTACAATCATTAGGCCAGAGGCCCTACTGACTAGAGTTAACAGGCCGGCCATCAGGTGCCCTTTTTCCATTTTTGTTGCAGGCCACTTCATAGTCGGGTGAGATTGGTACTTCCATTAGCCAAGTTTCTTGCAAACAAACAATGTTCAAGCCACTCAACCAATCTGAATTGAACAAGTGCGTGAAACCATGCGTATTCCAAGAAGCGACTGTACATATGGATGAGGTTGATGAGTCCTGGCATTATTGGTTGTCATTCTTATTGAGTGAGGCGGCTAGCCATCCCCATTCTTCCTTTCCTCATGTTACTTTTGCTCTTTGGGTTCCACCGTCGCACAGCGTGTCGAGACATGCGTCTCCGCAGATGGTGATTCTAATGGGCAATTTGATGTCATCAAATGAGCACCCCTCCTCATTTGTTGATATTCTGCTGTTATTTTTGGTTGGCTGTACAGGCTCGGCCAAGGTACTCGCAGACTGCCCTGTTCCAGCCATCCTAGTCTTGTTGACTTGTGGGAGAGGTTCCTCGTTTTTCTTGTGGACGAGTAACACCGTACTCTGTTTCAGGCAGCTTAGCGAGTTGTGATTGGTGCCATCGTTCGGGTTAGATTGGTCCGTGCGTGATGTTTCCATCCTGTATACTTCGAACCCCAATGAAAATAGAGCTACGTTAGCTTCAATAATTGTAGTAGCTATCAATGATGACGACACATGGAGAATTAACTTATCATTGCGTCTTTCGTTTGGGAATTCTACGATCTTTAAGTCATTTGTTGTTATTGCACGTATACCCGATATGAGGTAAAATAATCGGATAATGTTTGCTCGATTGAGTATCAGCTTGTCCTTAGGGTCGAGACACTTGATCATTACCTTAATGAGTTGAGTCTTATCGTGCGTCTTTCTTACATGACTTCCTTTAGGCGCTTGCCGTTTCTCACAGGAGTCTCTATAGTCACCTCTTTGAGTCGTGTACGAGTTCTTGGTGTTGGAGTCACTCTCCGCTCTACAAGCTTGGTGGGAGGTGATATCGTTAACATCCCCCTTCCCTCACGTGTGGGTTACAACAAAATCACCTCTTTCACGCTGGGTGCTTTTTTGAGGTAAGCATTGTTTTGACCACTTTTCGTGCATTGTCATAAATGGCATACTGGAAGGGGGGTATAGTCCGCTCTCCAGACTTGCTGGCCCGTCAACAAAATGACAAGTTCTCACACTTTTAGATCCGACAGTCATCTCCATTGAGATCCTGTCCACTTGACGGCCTGAGTTTACATATGCCACGCGAGGACATCTCTTGATGTCATTGCGATGCTCAGGTGGAAAGTTGCCTTGCTCGTTCGTGTTTTTCGCGAGTACTGTGCAACAGTAGCTTTGTCTGCTACCTCATCAAGCTCTCTGTCATCATATGTGGACATGTTTAATAATTCAGCTGGTATCTCATTGTTTAATTCTTCAATACCCACCACTCCTTGGGGTGAGGTTGGATCCTTGGTTAGGTCCACCTTCTGTATGGGTTCAGTTTGTGGAGCTTTGACAGCGTCCTTAGTTACTATTTGCACTAGATTTATGTTCCTCAGGAACTTTCTTGCACCTGTGTTTTTGCTCATTTTCCTTGTGGTCAGGTTTTTCAGTGTTTTGCTGATGTTCTTAGGTTTGTCTTTTGGTTCTGCTAATGTCACAGAGGCCTGATTACCACCTCCAAAGATTGAAAACACACCAGGCTTCTCAGCACCTTGGTTCAATCTTGGCCCCTGTGGTTCCATCGTAGATTGAGGTGTGAAGGAGGAGGTTGTTGCTATTTGGTCGTCGGTGATCATTTGCCTCTTACATGCTCTAGCCTGCTCAAAGGCAGAGTTGAAGGAAATCTCCACAATTATCCCGTGCGCCAATGATGCGCAGGAGTCCGAACCTTGCATAGGTATGGGAGGGTTGCTCAACGATGTTTGAGCCGCTGTGACACACCGCTAGCGCTCGGGCACAGTCGAATCGGAATCGCGACATTGCAAAATTGTCATAGACTGCACAGCACCATGTGAAGCAGTCGCTGCGGCACTATGTTTGCCCACATGAGCTTTGTGTAGTATCGTCTCCCCACTATGTTCTATTAAGGGGGACTTTAGGCTCCTTCTTGATGGGCTCCTGCCGTTGTGGTCATTACATTTTGGGTGACTTGATAGGCTGTGGTACTCATGCTTAAATAGAGAAATGGCTTTGCTTTCCACTTCAGCCAATAGTTTTTTGTCCGCTGAATCATTCTTCCTCTGGTCACACAGGGATTTATATGCTGCATCTAGACCTTTTATCCATTCGTTGAGATTGATAGATGACTGGCAGCATGTTTGTTCGACATACAACACTTTAGTACTTATTAGCGTCGTCAATGTAGACAGATCCTTCATGGAGTCATTCAGGTTCTCATATAGTTTCATAAACGGGGCTAAAGATATCGCCAAAGAAGGATATTATTGTGGCTTGTAAAGCAGGTAGTAACCTAGCCTCAGATTGCTCAAGGTTACTGATCTGCGTGGTTCTTTTCAGCCCATTCTTTTTTCTATGAGCCCTTCCCTGCCTTATTTTAGGATAGGGTCTTTCTATAAAGGAGGAGTCAGAAAGATCTTGAATGTCTGAGGCAGTCAAATCCGAAGAACAAGGATTATGAACACGCTGGTTCGTTGGGGTCTTTTCCACCTTTTTAGAAAGTGGTAGTCTCTTTTGAGAGTGCAGCCGATTGAGTGATAAATCATTGTCTGCGGTCCCACTGAAGGGACTCCCCGGTGCTTTGTCAGCCAGCTTCATACGTTTGTAGCAAACATTAGGTCATATGTCTTCATTTGGATCATTTAAGCCAGCATTGTGCCGCTTCAAAGCTGTTTTCTGTGTTTGTTTGCATTGGAACAATACTTTATTCACTGGTTTGCTGGCACATGCTTTGTTCATGGAAATTAGACTGAGCAGGTGTTATTAGCCACCCCCAGGGAGCCCGTGGCCCCTTTTCCCATCATTAGATTGCTCTTTCGTGGCTCCTTGCTTTATGCGGGGGCTATCATCGTTGTTTACTTCGCTCGATTTCCATTCCGACAGCGCTTCGCATTGCTGAACAGGCGAGCTTGTGCTCGAGGGATTGCCTAGATGAGGATCCACGTCCACTAGGTCGGTGAACACATCATCGCCGGTCATGTCCACTCTAGCAGCCTCCAGTGGAGAGTGAGGGTGCGCAGATCAAGCACAGCGACCACTCACTGTCGACTCGGAGCCGGCTTCAAGGGAGGGGCTCACGTCAGGCGGCGTGCCTCCCGCACACACTTCACTGTGCTCTGGCAGATCACCGCCAATGGCGGCCGCAGAGTCAGAGCAAACAGCGCCGAGCCCAGCCCCCAGGTACGCCTGGGTGCTTGTGCAGCCCCCCCCCACAGGGTAAGTATGTAACTGCCTCTAAGTTAGTCAATACCATTGAGTGGCTTGTTGTTATGATC
This sequence comes from Ambystoma mexicanum, assembly GCF_040938575.1. NCBI lineage: Eukaryota > Metazoa > Chordata > Amphibia > Caudata > Ambystomatidae > Ambystoma > Ambystoma mexicanum. The sequence goes on along the minus strand of NC_090930.1, from coordinate 1,241,859,274 downwards.
TAAGTCGCCTGGCATTATACTGGATGACAGTTGTTGTACGAGCGGCGTAATAGTCAAATTGTTTCTATGATTTGTATTGATGTTGCCTGTGGTACAGGTGCCAGAGGAGCACAGACCCAATTCTGCACGAAATGCCAGATCCACACACACTCTACTCGGATCCATTGGGGGGTCACTATGGATACCACCCTCATTTCCTGGAGCAGTCGGCTCTTCACTCGTCGAGTTGCATGAGTAAAAGCGACTTACTTTCATGGGGGTTTGCTTCTGGGTCATACTGAGTTCTCCCTTGTCTGCAGGCCGCTCAAGTTTTTTCTGTGCTCGCGTTCTCAGGACGGGAGAGTCCTGGCAGATCTGAGTGCGCATTCTTCAAAGGGATCTCGCACAGCATGGCGCCGCTCGCCCAACAGCAATGAGTCCAGCCCTTTCTCCACAGGGCTTACGCCACAAGGGCGCGGGAGGTGGCCTTTTAAGGCCAGCTGGTCTCAGACCTTAAAGGACCACGCACCTCTCTTAGCAGCACAGGATACAGGATAGTAATGGCGCAGTCCACTCGCCACAGTTCAACAGCAATGAGTCCAGCCCTTTCTTCACAGGACTATATTTGCAGTTTGCCAGGAATGATACTTTGAGAAGGATAATGGAAGCTTTGCAGAGTTAATATTTTCATGAATTCCTCAAAAAATCTCATTTGTTTTGGCCACAAATCAAAAAGCAAGGCGGAATGTCGATAAAGCTGTATGTGCATTCTTAGAAGATGTAGGAATGACATGTTTTCACAATGAGATAATACAACATGATGGAGTGAACATTTTTCTAAATGAAAATGTTTTGAATATTCAGATTGCAATGAAACTGTTTTTGTGAACGAAATGAAAATGAAAGAAGAAGAGCATGTATTTATGCATGTGTTAGAAGATACAGTACATATACATATTAAGACAAATAAAAAAGGCTTGTTTAAGAGCCAACATTATATTAAGATAAGAAACAGTAAAGTTGAAAGTCCCTTTTTTGACTGTGTAGTCTGCAGACACATGGGCCCTCATTACAACCTTGGCAGTAAGTTTTCAACTTTACCGCCAAGGCGTAATTTACGTTAACGCCATGGTGGATGGCGGATTTACCGCCCCATTCCAAGGTTGGCGGGGCGGTAAATCCCCTTTCACCATGGCCCCTTCCCCATTCCCATTTTTGCCCCATAGGGCATAATGGGAGTGGGGAAGGTGCTAATTACGGCACCGTAAATTACGGTGCCGTAATTAGCACCAAGGCGGTTTAGCGCCTTGCATTTTAACGCCTGCTAAAAGCAGGCGTTAAACTGGGAATCAGGTGTTAAGGGTTAACGGCGCCGACGGCGCCGTTAAACCCTTAATGCCTGGGTTGTAATGAGGGCCATTGTCTGTCCGCTGACTTCAATCTGGCAGAAATGTAAAGGAAGTCATGGTGTTAGCTGGTGTAATGTGAATGGGAAGTGTAAAAGCCTTGAGTGCAGCTGAAACACTTCCCAGTCATGTTATTTTTGTCACCTTTTGACCTGTTGTGCTATACAAATTCTCCAGTATTTGCATTAGCATAGAATTGAATGCTAATGGAAATATTGGATACTCTTTCAAAGTCTAACTACTTTAAGCGTAAAAGTAAAATTGATGGAATCTACAAGACTAAAACCTTTTTTCAATCTATTTTCAAACTTTGAAAGGCTTTGTCCCATGGAACATTTTGTGTTGTTGAATTCGTTTAGATCTTTAGTTTCTTGGGAGGCAGATGGCGGTAAGAAGGAGGTACGGGGTAAGGAAGGGGAACCAACCACTGTGCTGGGACAGGTGGACAAGGGAAGATGTAGAGTCTGCTTGGAAAAACAAATGCAGGGGGGAATTCTTTTCATTTGTGCCTTTACAGCTGCCACAAAGGCACTTCTTAATTGTCCCCCCACAGTTAATTGGTTCACAGTATCAGTATACACAGAGAATTGTTGACCACAAAAGATATCTGTCAATAGCCTCTTGTACGGCCTGTGAGGTCTAGCCGTTCAAGTGTGCATACCATTTCTATGAAAATATATAATATTTAATTTTAGTTATGAAAAAAGTTGGCCACATTTATTAAATATCTGCAGTGAATGTTTATAATAAAAGGTAAGGTTCTGTGTACTTACTAAGTTTTGAGGGAATTTGAACCACTGTATGATAGTTGTGCTTAAGTGCCTCTGAGGTCTTGAAGTGACTTGATAACATAGGGTCTACAGTTATGTTTAGTATTTCATATACTCCATAATACTGTGTGATGATTTAAAAATCTCTATACATAAAACACTTAGGCATGTGTCCATACTCAGCTGATGCAACAGCTACCATTTCAACAAACAGCAGCAGCATGGTTCTAAGCAGTCACCACCACCTTCCACTATTGCAAACATTCAGAAGTTACTCCTTTCCAACCCCACTTCTCTACACACAGGGCACGGCAGTTCCAGTGTCAATGAACAGTTAATTACTTGCTCAGCATTTCAGTCTGTAAACAGCAAAATGCTGTAAGAAGAATGCCTCCTCACAAGCTAAATCTGAATGTAGTTGCTATAATTATGCTATTATGCAATTGTATGCCATCACAGGGACTCTGCAGTAGAGAAAGGTTGACAATAATACATCTACAAAGAGACATGATAGAGGACCGTGTGATTGATGGAACTTAGATACTGTTGTTATACTGGACATACCTCTCCTTCTGTCTGATATGTTTAGCCTTTTCAATTACCATTATAAGGCACAGGGACCTACGCCCCCTTCCTGTAATCAATCAGTGGTAATTCCAACATTTAAGAAGCGGAACAGAAGTAACTGTATGAGTTACCAACTGATATTGACCTTTAAGATATGCCGGGAACAGCTAGTTAGTTTTTAAAATTAAAAAAGGATATGTTGATATAAATGTATATTTGGGTTTTATTAATTGTTTGTAGTGTTCCTCTATGTATAATGTTTTAAATAAAAGAAAAAAAAGATATTGTGTACTCCCCGGTGGTTTTCGGTCCCAGTTACATCTGCTGACTAATTATTGTGTTCACGGACATTAGAGCTATTAAGTATCAGGGCAGAATGATTTTTAAGTGTGCATTTTGTAAAGAGAAATTAGGAAGTTGCAGGAAATTAGAGTGCACTGGTAAAAACCTATGACATTCAGTGAAAAACCATTGTTAAAGGGACATTATGGTTAAGTTGCACTAATACAAACCTATGGAAATCAGTGAAAAATGTTTAGTTAAAGGGACGTTATGGTTAAATTGCTCTGCTTAAATTCCTAAGAAATTCACTGAAATCTTTTTGTGAAAGTGATGTTATAGATGCAAAATAAAAACAAAAAAACCCAAGAAATTCTCCAGTTGTGTTAATCTATGGAACCATAATGAGCACCACCGCCGCACACTGCAAAGATTAACACTAAAGACATCCCAAATGGCATCATCAATGACATTACTACTCTTTAGAAATGCAAATACATTTTCAATATAAGGGGTCCTGAGTAGAGTGTTACCAGCAATTTATGAAGAGTGATTGGTAGGCCTCTAATTAACTACTCCTTGTATTATAAAATGGGCATATTGCAACACAAACCTTCTGCAGACGTTTTGTTGTTAATACATAAACAGAATCAATCACAACAGCATGGACCATAGATGCAGACTACTCTTAATCTGGTACGTTGGGCAAGTAGAATCATAAATGCAAGCCTATCAGGATATGGACTCATGGTAAACTTATAATCAACTCCAACAGTATAAGATTTACTATAAACGTGTCAGTATACAGAGAATAAGTACAGCATCATTGCATACAAATCTGAGACACACATAAGGAAAATCTTGTAAGGAAGAAACAAATACAATGACCAGAAAGTAATAGTAAGATTATAGCTCATCATGAAGTGTAAAATTTGTATTATTTGTCTGGGGCCGGCTTATTGTTATAGCCGTTTTATATTGTTTTATAATGGTCAGGCCGTTATAAAATAGTTTTTGACATGCACCTACCTATCCCAGCAAAAAAACTGGCAAATAAGGCAAGTAAAGTTATTTCCAGAAAATTTAAAAATATTGAAAGAGCAGACCTACAACTCTGCATCAACAGCATCTTAGCTGACATCAACAAAAAAGATTCATGTGACACTATTATCAAAAAATATGATCAGCAGATGCTTAGGTTAATCAACCAGAAAGCACCTAATCGAGAAAAAACTGTAAGGCCCAACCTTAACCATCAAAAATGGTTCACACCGGATCTCTCTTAAGAAAGAAAAAAAAACGTAGTGAAGTAGAATGGCTTAAAAACTAAACAAATGACCACAAAACAAGCTGGGAGTGACTAGAAAAATCCTACAAAACTAAGATCAATGAGGCTAAAAAGAACTATTTCAACAGCCAAATTGAAGCATCATCCAATTCAGCCAGCAAGCTATTCGACAATATAAATGTGTATCAGGATCTTTAGTTATGCCATGCCATGCCCACTGTATATTTTACAACGCTACCAGGCCCCTAGCAATGACCTTCGGCCATGTCCACTATACATGTATATGAGGCCATAGCAAGTGAGCAGGGGATTCAGCCATGCCCAGTTTATATTTTACAACACTACCAGACCACTGGCCATGGTTAGTGATTTTTCACCCTCTACTTCACTGTGGCTGTAAACATATATGATTTTTACAATATAACTTGTTCCCCATGATCACAGGTTTAATGGCCATGTACTACAGATAGACACAGTTATTTGTAGACATCATATAGTTAGCTGATGTTATCGGAAATAATTGTGAGAAAAAACGATTCCCTGCCATTTCGGGGACTCACCAGATGCCCCTCTCCTCCTGCCCTGCTCCCTTAACTCCCAGAAACGTATGTTTCCATCCCTAGCTCTCTCCCATACCCCCAAACCCTTGTTTTTCCATGCAATGCACTTTCATTTCTGCTCATTTCTGCTCGCTTTTTTCTTCTGTAGCCATGGTTATCCTGCCGAATAACCATGGCTATAGGAAATTGTTTGTGCTCTTAACTTTGTCCCTAGCATCCTTTAATTCTCCAATTTCATATGGTGTCTTCTCCCCCTCCCCACCTCTAGCCTCAATTGGTCTGGCCATGCTTTTTTTCTTTTGATTTAAGACTTAGTGAACATATGTGTGTGTCCCTCTTTGAGTTACTTGTCAGAGGTTTGCTGATCAATTATTATATTTCTATTCATAATATATACACTATAAGGACTTAGTAAACCATATAACCAGTATTATTAATCTAGAAATCCTGCTTTCATCATCAAGCATGAGTTTTAGGGGACTCTAATTAAATGCAGGACATGTGCTAGGGCTTTATTTCCTGAAACGTTAGTTTCACAAGATGATGCAAATAAAGCTGAGAAGGCCAGCATTTAGACTCAATCCTCAAAAGACTACTTAATGACACGTGTCATGATGGCAGACAAGGCAATCAATGAAGCAATGTATGTCCTCAACATATATGGTGATGAAATCGTCAAGCTTGAATTGTTTGACAAAAATATATTGTTGCAGCTCATTCTAAAAAATCAGCCTAAATTGTACTTTGCTGTAGTGAGTTGGCTGCCTGGAAACATCCTTCCTTCAATGCAGACTCAAATCCCATACAATTGATTCAAGCCAATTTACATGTCTCAGTTTTCTTGAGACAGTTGTTCCTAATAGGCCCACTTAGGAATAACATTATAGTGGCTTACACGGTTCATAGTGACTTTTCCGACAGTCACTATTTCGAAATACCAAAATGTCGAACCAAAAGTTCCACAAAAAAAATTTCAAATGCCTTTCGCAAGGCATTCGAAAAAAAAACATGTTTTTTTGCTAACTAAACAACACTAAACCCTAGAAAATAAAAAAAAACAATAAATTCGAGAAAAAAAACTTCGGCACTTTTGGTTCAAAATTTTGATATTTAGAAAATATGTTTTCAACATATTAACTGGATACCGGCTTTCACATTTACTTTAATCTTGTATTACAAATGATAACACATCAAGATTGCATCATCTTTGTCAAGGTTCTATTCCATTCACTCTCATTGTAACTTCAATTGGCCTAATCCTTGTATCAGACTCTGGGCACATACATGATTACTTTAGTCTTAGGAGGATAGCTCAGGGGCAACGTGCATGCCTTGGAAGCAAGGCAACATGGAGCAACACAGGTTCAATTCCCGGGTCCGCGCTTAGAAACCGCTGGGTATTAAGCGTGTTATAAATAACATATATATCATATCAGAATGAAACCTAAAACTATGCCTCCCACTAACAGTGGAATAAACAGAAAAAATTGATGACTACCCATCCGATATTTAGAAACTTGAAATAATGCATGTCCACCTGAGTTGGGGAGCCAGCCAATCAGGTTGCACGGATTGTGGGCTGAATTCTATGATACATGTCCACATTCCAAGCAACCCGAAGGTTGCTCTCCCACCGGGAAATCTTCAGTCCACCCTCCCCTTCCCTTTGCTGCCTTCACTGTTTCCTACCCTCCCCTGTTTCCTGCCCTCCCCACCCTCCAAACCCTCTTACCTGGGTCCTTCCGACTCCACCTTTCCACATCCTTGATGGCCTCCATGGAAATAGAAGAGCGGCTCTGAATGACGTCCCACCTTCCATCTCCACAGTGGATGATAAGTATTTGTTTGAATGAACAGGACACAGCAAGAGCGTCCCGTTCATTCAAACAAAATTACATTGCTTGCGCACTGTGCATTTCCGAATTGAAAACCCAGGGTTCTAATAGCAATGAGACCCTTGCCAGGGAGGCCAAATCGGATGTTAATGGCGCTGGGGCCCATCATTAACACGCTTGCTGTGCCTGGGCCTGTAACTTGGGCCCCAGGACGTTACCACCGGATTCAGCCCAGCGGCTCAGGTCTTATTTCTTAATCATTACCCTGGTTTACTCCTCACATGTCCTGCTGAGATCTGCAATGTTTCTCCTTTCACCTCCAAAATTCAGAAGAATGTAAACAAATTATAATCAGGAAATGCATTCCAGTCTATGGCAAACATCCATACATCTTAAATAAATGACGTAACTTTAGACACAGCTCTTCCAGAACAAAGGAAAGAGGTTGACCACAGCAGGGTTTGCTAGCAGTAGCATCTCCGACTTCTTTGAATACTCTTTTTCTACCCCTGGCAGTGCCTTTGCTACCGCTGGCCGAATGGTTAATTATTGCGAATCTGAGAATCTCAAAAAGCTGTGATGCTGAGCTCAGAAATTTTAATTCCATTAAGCATAGAAGCTATTTTAATTTTTAGAAAGGTTGCACGGATTGCATGAAATAAGAAAATGCTATAGCGTTGTTAAATATGTGTGATTTGCAATAAATGTCATATAATTAAACTTGAAGAACATACAAACGTGAAACACTAGAACTTTGACAATCCCAAGAGCATCATTGTATTTGATTTTAACATGCTGAGGAAGGGTAAGGGGACTTGATCCATTCTTAGTGTCATAGATTAAGTTAACACAGTGCATAAATTGCGGGGCGGCAATAGAGACGGAAATTTGGAAATGCTTTTAACTATAATAACATAGCAGTAGCCACTGTTCCCAGTCCCAGTTTATTATTTGCATTTTTTCATTTGTAGTTGTGTGTTTAAAATAGAGACAAAAAAGCAGGTGTTCTGAAGTTTAAAGCAGACAAAAAGGGCTGAATATATTATTCACTCCTGACAAGGGGAACTTAAGCTCTTAAAATGTTTCTAATAACTATATGGGTATTTACCAGGCAAAAAAGTTATTTTAAAGAAGTATAACACAACAGTATATCTTAAATTAATGCATTAAACTTAGGATAAAGAACTAGACTTTAGATTAACCTGTGCACTTTGGTTCAGCTTCTAACATTACTAATTGAGATACCTAAACAAATTAAGCACACACCCCAGACATAGGTCAGCACAGTGCATTAAAGGGTTGGGATCACACCTATTCATCCTTTTTATGTAAATGCATTTTATATCACTACATTAGTCACTAATAAAGATGTATTCACCCCGGATCATAACTTGTTGGCAAGGCATTATCCCAAGGGAAAATAACCCCTCACAAGGTCTATAAGGATATTAGCACACAGTGCTAGTAGCAACATACATGTTGCTATTTTGCTGGTGAAGTAAACACATATTTAATAGTGAGTAAAGTAAATGAACAAAGAAAGTTAGTAAATTAAATGTGGATTTCTTTAGCAATATTGAAATATAAGTTTGTCTTCATAAGGTAAGCATTGTAATTGGAAACTTGTTCCAAAAACAATACAGTCTATAGCTGATTCCAGCGCTGCGCACTAAAAAATTATTTTACAAGTGCGAGCAGCAGAACAAAGGTCTATTACCCTCAGACTGCAGAGGCAGAAAAAAATGAAAAAATTATTGGTTAGACCTTTACGTGGTCCGCGCTCGACCCAAGAAAAAGACAATTTACACAGTCAGCCAAAATATGAAAAAGGTTTGAAACCAAATTTATTCTTGAGAAAAGACACATTGATGGTTTATCTTAGCCTTGTTAGTTTCAATTTGCATATTGGAGAGTATATTTAAATTAATTCTATATTCATTCAATCCACTGTGTTTCCAGCATAACGTAAATAGTTGATAATTACATAGATCCAATCTAATCCCGACACGTGTTTCCCCGCCTGTTGTCTGGCGGTTCCTCAGGGGTTTGGTGGCAAATGAGTTTGAAAAAATAAACTAAGTCACTCTCTGTAGCATTGTAACTTACACATTAGAACGTGATAAAGCAGAGAAAAAGAAGGAAAAATGTCAAAAATAAAAAGTTTACAAATGTAAAATGGGGTCTTCAGGACAGGTTTTGTGGGACGGTTACTACTAGCAATCACTCAATGGGTTTAGACTTACATGATCAGCCCGCTTGTGTTAGACAATAAGAAGATTTCAAGCTTGTGAATGACGATGTGGCTCCTAAATACTCTCAGTCATGTCCCTAGATAGAGACAATAAACAAATGTAAGTGTCCCGGTATTCGAGTGCTTTAAAATAAGTTTACAGTTACATGTGCATACTAGTGCTGGTAAGGCTGCGTTCTATGGATCAAAGAGGTCCTTCTTACCTTTGATATTGAAAACAGTTTGTTTGAAAAAGCGTGAATCCGTGGTGCGATTGCCATTCAACAGTGTAGTCTGCGTTGTCAAATATGACATGGAAGTTAAAGTTCTCAAGACTCGAAATGTATGCATCACGTGATCGTACTCCAAAATGTAATTATCTTGCACGCCATATTGGAATGGGGTGCCAAAATGTCCTGACTTTTGCGCATTACGAAACAAACATAAAGGAAGTGTTTGTACTGTTAATTGAAAAAGGAACGTGTATAGAGTAATCTTATATAGACTAAAATGAGCCACTTATTGTCTTTCGTTTCGCTGCAAACAGATGGTTGTTAGCGAAATGCGCCTGTGTAAAGGCGACTATGCAAAGGTAAAAGCAAAGTGCCCCGTGTTGAATTTAAATTAATAAACCTCGGGAAAAAAACCTGTTGTGGGGCACCTGACATTTTATATTTGAGTATGTTCCAGGCTAAGAAATAAAGGCAATGTTCAAATCACATAAATTGACATAGGGAGGCGGTCATTTAAATACTTTCTGTGTCACTTATAAGCTTGAATCAATTCACCATACAGAAATGTCTTATGTACCAATAGCAAAAAATCAAACCTAGACTTATAAGTGCTGCCAGAAAACCTACACATATTCAAATAATTGTAAGGCATTTGCATAGTAGTTAGTTGAGTATAGCAAGCAAACAATGTTGTAAGACAATAGAGGTATACCTGACCTTCTTCATGATCATTTTAAATTGAGCATACATGTCAAAGCAAAGGAGTTTAAAGAAAAGGGTGTAACTCCTGGTCAACATTAAGTCCCCTATAAATTGTGTCCATGGTCCAAATCCAGAAAGCTTCTCTCTTACGTAGAAGTAGCTCCAAATTCCCCCCTATTTTTGGAAGGGAGAGTTTTTTATGCCGTAACATTTAATTTTAGATAAATCTGATTCCAAGTGATGTTGATGAAAATTAAAAGATAACATGGATTTCATGTCCTTTTTCTTGATTGCTCTCAAATGTTCTCCTATTCTGATTTTTAGTTTCCTTATTGTGCTTCCAATGTATGATTTGTTGCATGCACAAATAATGGTGTAACTAGCAAATTGACTGTTACAATTGATGTGCTGTTTAATCTTGGTTATTTTACCATTCGGTTGCACAAATTCTTTTTTCGCGTTGCACATGTGTGGGCAAATCTGGCAGTTGCTACATTTGAAATTTCCTTGAATAGGAGGTGGAAGCCAAGATTCTGTATTTTTCAATTGATTCTGTTTGTGATTCTCATATTTCATATTATCAAAGTATGATGGACTAATTATTCTCTTAAGGTTCATTCAGTTCCGAAAAACCAATTGGGCTTTTTATCCAAGACTGTATTCAATTCTACATCAGTTGTCAAAGTGTTCCAATTCCTTTGTAGGATTTTTTTGATGCTACAATTGTTTGTACTGTAGGCCGTGATGAACCTGAGTTGGTCTGGTTCCAATATCTTTGTTGGCTTTTCTTGTAATAGATCTGGTCTGGATCTCTCCGTGGTTTTTAGTATCATTTTCTTCAGATGTTTTGGGCTATACCCACGATTCCTGAATTTATTCATGGTTGCTACTTGATGTTTTTTGAATTCCAATTCTGATGTGCAATTTCTTTTGATTCAGAGGAATTCTCTGAATGGGATATTTTGGATGATATGACGAGGGTGGTTGCTTGTGGCATGTAGAATGCTGTTAACAGCAGTCTCTTTTGTATACAATGTGCTATGAATGGTGCGGTCCTCTATATACAAATGGAGATCCAGAAAGTTTATGGCCTGTTGGTTGTAGTTGATGGTAAATTTCAAATTGTAGTCATTATCGTTCAAAAATGCATGATATTCTTGTAACTGTTGTTCCGACCCATTACATATAACAATGATATTGTCAATATATCTCCCCCAAAAGGCAATCCTGTTGTTGGTTGTGAAGTCTGGATGTTGCCATGCAAATTGGGTTTCAAAATGTCCGATATACAAATTTGCATTTGGGGGCCAATTTCATCCCCATTGCTGTTCCCTGGACCTGTCTGAATAATTTGTCTCCAAAGCAGAAGATGTTGTTGTTCAGGGTGAAATGGATAATTTCTAGGATCATCATGTTCTGATCTTGTAGTGAGACCGATCTGGTTTTAAGGAAATGTTCTGCTGTTAAAATTCCTCTATTGTGAATGATGCCAGTGTATAATGCTGTCACGTCTAATGTTACAAACCAGAAATTGTCTTCCCAATATATGTTTTCCAATTGATTCAGTGCATGTTTAGTGTCTTTGTTAAATGAACTTAAACCAGATGCCAGAGGCTGTAAATAGTGGTCTATATACTCTGAGATTCTTTCGGTAATGGACCCGATGCTATTAATGATAGGTCTACATTGTGGTAGGACAGTGAAATTGCAAACTTGGTTAAACTGGAGTGAGTATGCATTTGGTGTAATGTAAATGTATATGGTTTTATCTATAAGAAGGTGAAAGCATTTTCCCATTTTATTTATTTATTACATTTATTATACGCCCAGACCCTGAGGTATCACAGCATGTTTTGACATTCTCTTTGGTGTGATAAATAGGATAACTGCAGAAAAATAGAATTGCCTCCTAAAATCTATTGTTGAAAGAAATCTTGCCTGAAAATGTTATTGTTGTTACTCTTTCTGCTTTTGAAGTCGGAATGTTCAGAATGCAGTCAATACCAGTAGTTTTCTTTTTTTATTTATTTTTATTATTTTAAACAAACAAAACCAACAAACAATACAGCTTTTCGGGACGTACATAATCAATATCAAACCGTCACATTATACAGTGTTATTCTCCGTCACCTCCCCACCCACCCCATGAACTTGAGCCGTCTCTTCTGTGTCATCTACGGGAGCGTTTTCAGGAATCACAGTGCTTGTAGACTCGTCTGAGTCTACTATTTCATGGTTAACCTGGTGGGGGTTTGCCATAGAGGTCAGTAATTGTCACCAGGCTATCAGGGGGCCCACTTCATCCTCACCCCCCCTGGTAACAGCTTCAAACCATGCTACTGATTCTGCTTCCGCTCATCTCAGGAGGTCCTCCCACAATGTCTCCACCCTGGGTCTGTGGGCCGCCTTCCAGCCCATTCCGATCCTGCGCTTGGCCAGGATGTAAGCCAGGTCCTTCATCTTGCTTATGTGCTTTAGATTGCGTTGCCTGGGAAAAAGCCCGAGCATGCATGCCCAAGCCAACCCCACATCCAGCACCACTCCATCTTAGTCTTTATTTCGTCCCAGAATCTGTGCACCTTGGGACAGGCCCAGAACATGTGTAGCAACCCCGCCTCCACCTCCCCACACCTGGGGCATTTCTGCGTGGCCGAGCCTCCAAACCTCGCTATTTTCACGGAGGTCAGATAAGCCCTATGGGTAACATACAACTGGATCTGTTGGAGTCTCACATTTCGGGACACCTTCTTTTGGTACCTTTGAGCTCTCTCCCATTGCCCCTCTGTCATGGGTCCTCCTACCTCCTCCTCCAAGTCCTGCCTTAGTTGAAGCATTTCCTTCCCAGCCTTAGCTCTCAGGAGCTCGGATACCTTGGATATCTCATGCCAGCCCTCTGAAACATCGTACATCATTTCCAGGGCGGCATCAGGTTCTTCCCCCAACACCGTCTCAGGCCACCTCTCCCTCACCCGTTTCGTGAGTCTGGTGTACGTTATATATTGGCCTCTATGCACCCCTGTCTTCTCCTGCAAACTCTGGAATTCCAATACCTCCCCCTCCTGCCCTATATCCCAGAGGGTGGCCAAACCCACCGGTTCCCAGTATCTACAGACTACTTCAAGCAATTGGGAGTCATTTACACACAGCGCCACCAGCAGAACCTGCTGGGAGAGCAGATCCGGATCACCCACCGCCCTCCACGTCCTGCGCCAGACCTCCCAACCCAGCTCGAATAGTCTCCCTCTTCCCACCAGTTTACTCTTTTGTAGTCACACCGTTTCTCTCAGAAAGTATGGAGCCAAGTCGCCCTGCAAGAGTCTAGCTTCTGCCGAGTTCTCTGACGACAACCACCTGGCCACAAACAACAGCTGCCCCGCCAGATAATAAAGCTCAAAGTTCGGCAAGTTTATGCCCTCCCCCTGTCACACACGTTCTGTAGTTTCCACATGGCCACTCTGTTCCTGGAATTGCCCCATATGAAGCTCCTGCACATACCATGAAGTCTCTTTAAAAAACTTCTGGAAATCAGATACGGGACATTTACAAAAAAATGTAAGAGTCTGGGCAAAACCACCATTTTGAGCAGAGCTGCTCTCCCCATAACATAGATAGGGGTAATCTAGATCAGAACACCATACTATTCTTAACTCCCTCAATCGCTTTCTCTGTTTTATGTTCGTGCTCTGTTTCCGTCCTGTGGTAAATGTTTACTGCCAGATACCTAAATGTCTCAGGTTGCCAGGGTATTTGCAGGATAGGCAGGCTCACCAATGGGACACTTGTGTACCTTCCCAAGGGGAACAAGCTAGACTTCCCAGGGTTCACCGATATGCCCAAGAGGGTGGCATAATGATCCGTCACCTCCAGCACATATTGCAGGTTTTCCTCCGGGTAGCGCAAATAGAGGAGCATATCATCTGCATACAGCGATATCAGGTGCATGCCACTTGTTGTACGAATCCCCACCTCCATGTTGTTGTCGCAGGCATGTTGCCAGCAGCTCTAGTGCCAGGATGTATAACATAGGTGACCAGGGGCATCCCTGTCTGGTCCCTCTGCTGAGTTGCCATTTGTCTGAAATTGTGGATCCCGTTTTAACTCTCGCTAACGGGGTGCTATATAACATCTGGACCAACCTGATGTATCCAGGGCCCATTCCGTAACCTTTCAGGGTCGCTTTCAACCATGGCCACTGCACCGAGTCAAAGGCTTTGACCGCGTCTAGCGGCACGATAGCCAACTCACCCGTGTCTTCCCAGGTGTAATCAATGATATGGTGCAGCCTCCTGTGGCTGTCTGTGATATTCCTAGCAGGGACATAGCCCGGCTGATCTGGGTGTATCAACTTACCAATCACCCTCTTTAGCCTATTGGCTAATACTGCTGTGAGTATTTTACTGTCCTGATTGAGCACGGACAAGGGTCTATAGGACCCGTCAATGCCAGTAGTTATTGACTGCACTCTGAGCATTTTGTTTGTATGAGAGATGATCAATAACGCTCTCCATCTGCTAGTAACATTCATTAATGCAGTGCTTAGAAGACGGGTGAATGCAGCATGAAGTGCATTATACAAAGTGGTATGATGTTTAGTAATAAAGATAGATTTTTGTTAATGTTGTGCACCATTACAAGCAGGGTAACATTGTGTGTTCCATGCCCCAGAACCCAATTATATTGTTGCACATCTCCTGCAAGATTGGCTAGAAATGGGGGTGGGGCAGTACCTACATAAAGTAAGCTGCCCTTTGTTAGGACTGATTTTCTATATTCTGAGGTACAGATGTATAGATGGCCAACCTATATTGTGACACAGACAACTCTGGGAGCTATAGCCAAACCAGTTCAAGGTAGCAGCGACGAGTGATCTAAGCTAAGTCTCAAGAGTTGGTGAGCTTGTTAAGGGTCCACAATGAGTAGACACAAAGGAAGTTACAAATTACACTTAGACAGTATGCATGCACATACAGTTATATATGTATGGCCAAGCAACACTATGAACACATGGCTATTAACAGGTAGAAGTATCACACAAAACGAATAATAGGATACATATATACAGTCACTAGAGTAGGGCCCAATACAGATCCCTGTAAAAGAAAGTATATATAAGTTTATGCACTACAACTCCACAGAGAATTAGCCCTAGCTTCAAAAGTCCTTCCCTAAATTGTGTGGGGCCTTATGGCCAAAGGTTCAGGAAAAGTTCCAACACAGTTCATTGAACAAATTCAAGGGTTAGAGGACAAGGTATTCTAACTAACAAAAGTGTCCCCACATTTGAGAGGCTTGCGTGAGCAAGCAATGGTAAAGCCAAAATATTGTAAAGGTTTTAGAAAAGTTATCAAAACTTTTAAAGAGAGTTTAGGGACAGGTATGAACCACTGTAACTCACCCCCCAACCTGTACCCTGATTCTTAACAGGACTTGGCAGGTCAATGCAAGAAGGTCCAAGGTCGCTTTTCCTGCTGTCAGCCTCAGTTCTTGATTCACAGGTCTTGCAGGTTCGAGCAGGTCTCCGGTCGGTGTCTTTGGCTAATGCAAGGACTCTCGGTGGCAGAATACAGCAAACACGATGCAGGACCCTGCTCAGGACTCGACTCGACTCAGATAAGCTGTTGCGGACGGTGGTCACTGCAGCACAGAGACGCCAAGAGACTCACTTGTTGTGGTCAGTCTGTCCCTCCTAATTTCGGTCCCCTTGATGCTAGGACTCTGAAATTCTGCTGAGCTAAGTCTTGTAGGACAATCTGAGGATCCCTGAAGTTCCAGGCCTCAACATGGAACAACAATGTGGACAGCATAGCAGCCCAAACTCAGAGCTGGTCATCCACAGGGCAGTCCTGGGGCACTTCAGAAGTATCTTCTCCACAGGGTACGGAGCAGATGCCAGGAATGGATGTTCCCTCCACTCTACGGGTTGCAGCTCCCTCGTAGGACTGATTAAGATTGACAGCCAGACAGGGCTCCTCCAGGACAACAGCAGAAGTTTGTCACCAGGACTCCTTCATATGGGTCTCCGGTCCCCTCACAGGTCTCACAGCTCGAATGGAATCTTGGCTCCTTCAGGTTACTCCAGGATCTCTGTAGAGTGGGTGCAGGGGTCTTCTTCTTATCCCAAAAGCCAGGTATGTGGTGGGAACACTCATGCATACGACTCAGCCACACTGAAGCTAGTTTGTGGATTGGGAACAGACAGTCCCAGCCCGCATCCTGCTAGGAAACCCACATTGACCTCCAGTAGCCCACCAAAAGCATCTGCTTTCCGGGGCACTGAAAGTCCATATAATACTTTCCCTGGACTCTCAGTCCAGGAAGAAGGTTAAAAGACAAGATGACCAAAGGATAAGCGAAAAACCTCATGGCATTACCATGTTTGGTCACTGGCCACAGTTAGCAGCCAAATGGGGTAAATGTGGTACGGCTAAAATAAAAAGCACCAGAAAATGGTAAAAAGACACTGTTTCCACCAGCCTGTCCATGTAGTGTTAGTCTAGGGAAAAAAACAAAAGTGTACCCCATTGTACTGCATTGTAAGATGTATTGTTCAATGGTAACATTTGCCACAAGTGACAAGTTACTAAAAGTAGTAACTAAGTAATTATACAAAGGGAAACAATGTTTCCCAGTACTGACAGCCTGAAGGACATGCCATTACCCCAAAACAGATGAGCAAAAGACAGTGTAGTGAAGCTTAAGGCTTCACTGTACCATAAAATGTATAAGTCAGAATAAATCAATAAAAATGTGGGTGTCCATTCAAATGGGAGGAAAGATGCAGCAAAGAGACGTTTTTCCTAACACTCTTGACACATAATGGCAGAGCTTCAGAAAGTGAGGATGTAACTTACTTATTATTAAATAAAATGTCATTTGAGGCTACAACTGGAATAATATCTCTATAGCCAGTCCCATCTGAGGTTGTTCTGGTTTATAAAGGCAATATCCTTGGCTCATGATGGTTCTGCAGGATTTATCCCTTTCAAATTAGTGAGGTTTTGATATAGAAGGATCACCATAAATATGCAAATGCAAACATTGTATTCCAAGTGAAACCTCGGAGTCTAATAATGCTCTTTTATATATTACCAGCCTTCCATATAATGGCTGATGACCTTCCTATTCTGGATCCCATCTCATTAGGAGCAGGTACCCCTCACCTACCTTCCAAAATGCAGGTAATTTTGTAAAAACACTGACAGATCTTTAACCTATTACTTTGTTGAAAGGCAAGCTACACAAACCTCACTTTTCTACTGGTGCACTTATAGATAATACTAGGAATCACAGTCTGCCCTAGCACTCCTTGGCTAAGTAGATTCAGACTCTCATCTGACTTTCCTGTCTCAATCGGAATAGAGATATCTGGTCTCACTTAATATTGATGCTATTCTCCACCCTTTAATTCTGGCTTATCTGCCATTCTGCATCCTAGTAGACACACAGAATGCTAGACCAGCCACCACAAAATGCACTGAACTTACACAGCTTACTACAAGGATTCCAAATTGAGTTTCTGTAGGCATTGCAGAGACTTAGTTTACAGGACATGTCATCACCCTGACCTCTTTCCGCTCTGATCAGCCTTGCCAGGTCCAACTTGGGTCCTTCCTATCATCTATCATCCACTGTACCTGTGGTGTTTCCCAGGAGTCTAACCTCTCGCCCTGGCTTTTCAATCAATACCTCGCAACTCCTGCCCGCTACATTGCCATTTTCTGCTCAAATTTCCAGTGCTGCGCTGACGACACTCAACTCATTTTCAGGCTGCCCTCGGCCACCTCCTCTCCGTCTCTCATCTCTGATTGCCTAACTGTCATTCAAGATTGGTGTACCACCAATGATCTTTGTCTGAATGCCAGCAAGACAGAGATTCTCCTCATCGACACACCTTCACCATGCTTTCCCCTCACTCTCTGGCTGGCCTCACTTGGCCCTCCTCCTAACCCCACCTGTGAGGCTAAGAACCTCGGGTAATCTTTGACTCCACACTTTTCTTCTCTGCCCACATCTCTGAGGTCTCTAAAACGTCAAACTTCCGACTGCACCTTTTCAGAGGTACTCTGCCTTTCCTCTCTTTCCCACCAGAAGCTCACAGTCTCCCAAGCTCTGGTTCTCTCTAGGTTTGACTACTCTAACAGCCTCTTTCTAAATCTACCTGCCTCTACCCTCCGCCCTCTGCAACTAATCCAGAACAGGACTGCAAGACTTGTCCTTGGCCTCAAGCCCTGGGATGGTATCTCTCCAGCTCTGAAATCTCTCCATTGGCTCCCAGTGGATTCAAGGATTAAATTCAAAACACTCTGCATTGTCCACAAGGCTTTCTGAAGCCTGGGTCAAAACACCTTCAGCTATCCCTCTGCAAATACCTCCCCTCTCAAGCTCTTTGCTCCTCTACCTCTGACTCCATCAGGGTGAGTCATTTTTCAAAGAAACAAGCTGTGGGTAGGTCTCTGTCTTCGGCTGGAGCTTCCCTCTGGAACAGCCTCCCTGCCACTCTAAAACTTGAGGAGAATGATCTCCGGTTCTGGAAGCACCTCAAGACCTTCCTCTTTGCTTCTGCCTTTGCTCGCCATCTCCCCTGCTGATCTGCTCTCTCTTGGCACTGTGCACCTGGCTACCCTCTGTCCTGTGGGCCCAGGTACCTGCTCATCCTTCCACCCTGCACTGCCTCCTGGCCACCCCTTGCATTGGGGACTGTATCTGTACCCTTACATTCCCCCACCCCATTTCCTTCTTTACTGCACTTATCAGACTTACCCAGTCTGCTGCCATAAATACAGTACTTGCAACTTGCTCGCTGCACTACCACTGGTTATTGCCTCTATTATTAATTGTATTTATTATTATTTATCTGTTCTCCTCTGCTCCACATTTTACACTCTCCCCCTTCCATGCACTTTTTCCCCTTTCCCATTCCCATGCACTTGCACTATCTGAATGTCACTGGGCCTAGTAAGATTGTTGCTTTGTTCTCCCTTGTTCCCCTCCGTTGTCTTGTTGCGCTCTGAAACACCTGTGTAGGAGCGCGATACAAATAAATTCTCATATCATATCATACCCAACTGGATGTCCTATTAGCTCCCTATGATATCTTCCTGAGCAAAAGATAGTATGAAAGGTTGAAGAAGTAGCCCAGCCCTGATACACATTCTGTTAAATACCCTTTATTCCAACCGAAGCCCCATGCTGGGAGCACTAGTCTGTAAATGCATTATTGACAATACAAGTTCCATAACATGAACTGTAGTATACAGACTGGCCAAGAAGTCATGCAAACATTATGCAAGAGTTGGTAATGTATTGTACCGTTGCCTTCATTTTTTAATTAAGGTTGTAATATAAGGCACATTCACCTCTAGTTAGACTTAGATACAATTTAGCAAGCACTCCAATGCATGCCCATCATGAATAATACTAACTTGATTGAATGGATCTCGACTACCACACACAGACTGTGGATATTCTGATTCGTTTTAAATGCCCACTGCAACAAACATCAATATTTCACTTCTACTTGATTCCTGGAAAATGGGCAGAAAAATCAACATAGAGATTACAAGAACAACAGCCCATCACTCTGACCTGATTATACTTATTACATGATTAAATCATGCTAATTTCTACACACATACAACTCTAACAACCTAACAGGTTGCTTCTTGGCTTCCACTGACCAATTTCTTAAACCTTTTGAGTCGGCAATCATGCATTCACAGGTCATCCTGGCTCGATAGATGAGTAAAAGGTTCAAGGCTCCACATAATAGATATAATAAATGGTTTGATGTTAAAGTGAGTACACAAAAAAGAAAACTAGAAATCTAGAAAAAATGGTGAAAAGCCCTGCCTGAGGGTCACAATACTTTTCCAATCCAATCTAAAAACTATATTTTTCTGCTGTTAATACTGTACTGCTGGTTTAGGCAGGGAACCATTTTAGCTGATTATAGGTACCAGGGCCAAATAATCTACACTGATCAAGTTGATGATCAGGGGATTGAGGTGGCCATTGACCTATTTCGAGCCAGGTAAAGTGTTGCTGTGGTCACAAAGTTTGAACATGTGGGGTTAGAGTTTTGTCTATAGGTTCTTGGCTTCCAGAGAACATATGGCGCTCTACTACCCCATTGTCACAGATGGCTATCATAATCCACAGAATATATAGTATAGAAAATGTGAGTTTTGTCAACACTTTCCATCTATCAGTGGATCAGGTCCTGGCAGTTTTTGGCACAATATAATGCTCTTGGATTTTTCCAATTTAGAAATAGCTGAACATATTGTTTTCAAATCCATTTCATATATCCCCAGGAAACGTTTAATGTTCTGCTTAGAGAAGAGTAGGATGACCAAAATAGTTGTTATACAGGCCAAGATTAAACCCATTAGCCCGTGGCTTAGGTACTTGGTCAAGAAGACACTTGGATGTTTAAGGACCTTGTGTTTGAAATCAGGGTCCTGTCTGTGGCTGATGCTTACCCTAGCTGGAATACATTTGGGCTTATTGGTCATGCTGGTACAGTGCAATCTTTGCGATTCACCAGACCATATCCAGCAGGAAATTTACAAGCACACCCTGTGTGCGTTTATGGAGCTAATTGAAAGATTGGGGGCACTGTGCTACCAAAGTATAATCATTTATCATACTTTCAATCAACTGAGGGGTTTGAGAATTATTAGGGTCACATGGTCAGGACAGAGTTCAAGGAACTATGCCCCAAGTTGAAGCTGGGGACATTGTCTTTGAACTCCATCACAGCCTGATGAAGAGTTAGGGAGGGTGCTAACCTGGTTTGCTCCTGTAATAGCATATAATTGGAAACTATGATGCACTTTTCTTTTCACCTTTTCACCTTACTACAAGATACTGCAGAATAAATGGATGAAGCCCAACGCACATCTGGTCATTTTATGTGCTCGTAGTACCTACTCCTTCTATAGTTATGTTTGGTGTAGCAAATGATGTCTTGACAGCTTGCAAGATTAGAGATAACTTGTTTCCCAAGTTTGCCTTCATAGAAACCTCTTTCTTTAAATAATGCTAACTGTGAATTGTTCAGTTTTAAACTGCTTTTTAGTCATTTGTAATATATAAATGTCCTGTTTTTATACTATTGTATCTGCTGTGCCGTATGGTTTGTATTATGCAATCTTATTGTATCGTATGTGAATATGTAATATTATCATGGTTAATTTTGCTATGCAATACAGATTAATAGATTGCCTGTTTGATTTAGAGAAAAAAGTAAAATTTGTTTCAGGATTGCATGCCTACATCACTTAATAGTCCCCCAAAAATGTGCAATGTTCAGGGAATCTTAGTTCCCCACCTTAATGGCATACTGCTGTGGTGACATGTCAACTCATTATAGACAAGATGGTACCAGTTTTAACAGACACAATTGAAAACATTCAATACTGTATTAAAAGTCAGCACCACACCAAATACTCTACCAGACCGCAATGCCCCTTGTCCCGCACACTGCTCTTGCTTTTGCCAATGCTACCCTGTGGACATGATCTACATTGTAAAAATCATGAAAGCATCAGGTGTCCAATCAGAATCATGCCTTGACACTCTGTTCAATTACTGTATTAAACACTGTCTGTCCACCTGGTGGTTGTTGTCAAAGCATCCGTAATGTCTGGGACCATCCCTCCAACAATTTAACAATCTTTGATCTCTCTGCTTCTCAGGAAAACCTTACCAGCCATGACCATCATTGAAAATGTTCTTGTTAGGAAGTTTTTACAAAAGTCCACCTTAAGCTATGACTAGATAAGGCTGACACAGGGCTCAAACTCATAGTATAGGCCTGAACCACATAAGTATGTTGGTTGCAATGGCTGAGCAGTCAGGCACATCTTACAACGCAGAACATGGCTGCAGGCGTACAAAGAACGTATATCATACACAAAGGCCCAAATGAAAGACTGACACACTAAGAGTTACATACAAATAATGGTTTATTTTATCTATCCAGCAAGGTAAAGTTAAAAGGTAAGTACTATACCACACAATAAGCAACTTTAGGAAAACCAATGACTTATTCACAGTAAGTAAACCACATTGTAATACATTTTAGCGTGGTAGTATGCAATTCAAAGGTAAGTAAAATAACTCTTTCAGGTAGGATAACTGAAACCAAACCAACACAAGGTAAGTAAATACTTGGTCATAATTTCACCAAAGACTAACACTTTAAAAGTCAATCCTAACTAGTTATGGATGTCTCAGAGTCAGTTTGGAGGGCAAAACAGGTAGGGAGTAACAAGTTCAAATGTTCCTGTGAAAGTCTTCTGTAACCGCAGGTAACCTATTTGTTGGTAAAAAGGGTCAGGGACTTCAGAGAAGTCTCCCTGTAGGCTTGCAGGTGTTAGGCCTTGGCGAACCTGTATGGACAAATTCCCAAACAAACAAATCAGCACAAAATAGGAGCAACAATTCAACTCTAGGTAAGATCCACCAAGAGTCTTGCAGTACCTTAGGAGTGAAGAAGAAGTTGCAACACAATGCCTCTATTATGCAGCAGCAGCACACTCTGTCACCAGATTCCTGGTCAGGCTGACCAAAGAAGGGACTCTGGAGTGGATCTCACAGCAGCAGTCGAGGGGAGAGGTTTCCAGCAAATAATTCTTCATATCTTCTCATAGCTCTGTGGTTTTGGCACCCTTTTAAGGATACCAGATGAAGAACGGTTATCATGCAATTGATTTGCCTCCCTTTCCCGGTCCAACATTCTGGTGAGGGAACTTCAATAAGTGGAGTCTTGCCTCTGGAGGTACAGAAGGAGTCCACCAAAGGTTTGGGAGGATTAGATCTTCAGAAAATGAGGCACTGCACAATATTCGCAGGTCCCAGTGTATTGATCGTCTGCAGCCGTGAGTTGTTTGGGTGAGGTCGTATGGTGGAGTTGGATAAAGATCTGGAGACCAGGAGGAGGAAGGATGGCAGTGCAGAGTATTTTAGAGGTATATTTTGATGGGCTGTGCAATATGGGAGTTCTAAGGAGAACTCTGGATCGGGAGTCCATTGAGTTCAGTTTCCAAGTACCCATGAAAGTCCTTTCCTGAGCGGGAGATTAGAAGAGGCTACAGCTGTTGAGTTGCCTTGTGGATCGTTCCTCGAGCCTGAACATCGGCCTCAATGCTGCTCTGATCAGAAATGGCTTGACACAGCACTTAGAGATAAGGCAAACAACTCTCAATCCTATGTCCAGCTGATGTCCAGGTCACGTGAAGGATCACTTGCTTTGCCATATATCTCTATCAGTCTACGGTGCCTAAAGCCCTTCGACATCTAAATCAAACCGTGGCCTTCTAAGGGCTCTGACTATTCTTGTTTGCCTCTGTGCAAGTCTGATCATGGGCCAGTCTTCTATCAATTTTCTACCTTTCATGTTCTCTGGTGTTTCCATGCCTTGTGCTATCCCATCTAGGATAACCCACCATATGTTTCCTCAATTATCTTCTGCTCCACCCGCAATCACTTCAATCTTTTCTGTCTTCTAATTACTTCTGACGCTTTGCCCCTGTTTATTTTTTGCCTCTTTAATGCTTGCTCAGTCTCTAAAAATTCCCACTCAATCTTTGATTTATACTTTTGCTGTAACTTTCACTTTGTTTGTTTAACTAAGACCTGAATTATTCAGGTAATACTTTTAGTTCAGCCTCCTTTCATACTGCCTCTACTTTGTTTCCCACAGTCCTCATCCCTCTAGACATGGTAGGGGTACTGGGGTTCTGTATAACTCTTCCTGGAATCTTTTACCTTCCCCCTCTGGTCTCCCAACATTTTCCTCTTTCGAATACCATTTTTCCTCATTTTCTAACCCCTTTTCTGTCTTGCTTCTTGTTGTGTACCATCCTCCTGGTCTACCTACTATTTTTTTATTTAACATATTGATCTTCTCTTGTCTTTTCTTCTTCCTTCGTCTTCACCTCGCTTTCTTCTTGGGGACTTTTTCTCCCTATTTCTAATTCACCTTACCCCTTGCTGCTTTCACTCACATGTTCCTACCATCTGCATTTCCTTCTTTCTCCCCCTCCCATCAGTCTGGCTCCTGCCTTGATCTAATCTTCTCTTCACTTCCTCCTTCTCTTCCTTTATCGTCCTGTTCCTTTTATGCTTCTGATCATCTACTTTCTTTCTTGGTTTCTCCTTCTGCTCTGCTTAGTTCTTCCTCAAAAAATCTTTTCTCGTCATTATCTTTCTTCCTTTGACTCTGTAGGCCTCATCACGAGTTTGGTGGTAGCCCTTAAATGCAGTGATGATGGTGTTACAGCTGCATTTACTGATGCCAATTTTTGGCGCAATTAACAACAGTGGTATTACTGCACAGTAATTGTGCCAGCATGGCACAAAAGGGGAATGGGGAGTAATGGTTAGTGCCTAACCCGTGATCTGACGGTAATACCGACGGACAGGTGGGACGCTAACGCAAGTAAAGTTGGCCATTGTCCCAGTTGGGATACCAACCAAAACATGTTGAGGCACATAGTATCTTTTCTTTATTCTTTGTATTCTTCCCTTCAATCACTCCCCATTTTCTCTTCCTTTTCTCCTTATACGGCAACCAGGACACTGCAACCTTCTCTGCTATCTGTACACGAATCAGTCACTCCTCTGCACCCGTTTTCTCCTACTAGCAATGTTCCTCAGCCCTGGCTTTCTCCTGACCTTATTTACTTCCGCCATTGTCAGCGTAAAGCCAAACGGCAGTGAAAACATTCCCAATCGGCTTCTGATCTTACTGCGCTCTCAGCTTTTAATTTTTCTTTTGATTTCTGCCTTACGTCCCACAAAGAAATTGTACTTCTCGGAACTTACACTTTCCCTCTCCCGTCACCCTCGAAATGTTTATCAACATTTTCAATATCTTGTCCTCCAAACCTCCTGATCCATCTGCTTCTGGTCTCTTTCTTCCTATGACTTCGCTCAGCTTTCACCCCATCTGTTACTCCCATCTCTGTTCCTTCTCCTAATCTATTTCCACACCAATTTTCCTCGTTTTCGCTTCTTGTTGATACTGACACTTCTGCGCTTCTTGCCCATGCTCATTCACTGTTTCTCCTTCTAATCCTCTTCCTTCTTCGATTATCCCACAGAACTAGCCTCATCTTTTTTCTTATCTTACTACTTTTATTCATTCTTCCTTTGCAAACTCCTGTTTTCCAGCTGCTTTTAAGCATGTACTTGCTGTTCCTATTCTGAACAAATCTACTCTTGACCCCTATGTTCCTGCCAATTTTCAGCCTATCTTGCTTCTGCAATTGCTTCCTAAAGCCTTGAGCGGGACTCTTACGCTCAGGTAACTTGTTATCTAAATGGTCACTCTCCTTTCCCACTTCTTCAATCAATCTTTTGTCCCTCTCACTCCACAAAGACTGCCCTTTTACAGGTCTCTAACTCTCTTCTCTCTGCTCGTCACTCTAAGTTTTCTTCTATTCTCAGTTGTCTTGATCCTTATACATCATTCGATACTGTGGATCACTCCCTTCTTATATATCCTCTTTCTACCTTAGGTATTTGTAGGTCTGTTCTTGAATGGTTCCATTCCTATCTCTCAACGGTCCTACTCTGCAGCTTGGTCTGGACACTCTTCTTCCTCATTTCCTCTTCTATAGGGCAACCCTCAAGGCTCTGTAGTTGGTCCTCTCCTCTTTTTTCTTTATACTTACCCTCTCTCTGCTCTTATTTGTTCATTTAATCTTTCCTTTCATCTGTACACAGATGACACACTGATATTTTTCTCCTTTAATTTCCTTGATTCTTCTTTGCACTCCACTGTGTCTAAATGTCTTTGCGATATTCAAAACTGGATGTCTTCTCACTTTCTCCACCTCAACCCTTCTAAGACAGAGGTTCTGTTGTTTTCCTGCTCTAACTATTCCTCCTACTTTACCTCCCCCATCTCTCTCCTTTCCTCCTTCTTCTATGCCTTTTATCTCATCTGCATGTAACTTGGTGATATTTTTGATAATTTGCTTTACTTTTCACTCCACATCTCTGCTATTGTTCGTTCCTGCCATTATGCACTATTATACATCCATTGTGCTCACCCCTATCTTTTTTTACCTGCTATTAAACTTCTCCTGGTCTTTTCTCACATTGATTGCAGTTCATTTCTGCTGCTTGGTCTCCCTGCCTCACATATTTTCCCCCTTCATTCTCTTTATAAATCTTCAGTTGGTATTCTTTTTCTTTACCCTCTTGTTCTTCTTTTACAACTTCCTTACTCTCCATTGTGTTGCTTCCTATCAAAGCACATCTCCTCTATTGTTTTCTTTCAATTGTCTTTAAATATACCCATGGCCTGGCTCCTCCTTATCTTTCCTCGTTAGTCTTGTTCTATGTTCCGTCTAGCTCTCTCAGATCACAAATTGAATTTCTTCTTACTGTTCCTAAAACCAACTTTGCCTCTTTCTTTTCCATTTCTTTGCATGTATAGCTCCTAAACACTGCCTGTCTCTTCCACTGCTACATAGCTTTGTAATGTTCAATTAAATCTGAAAGCCCATCTTCTATCTTCTCTTTCCACTTAATTCTCTTTGCCCTGCCCCTCTTCTGTTTTGTATTATTATGTGAATATACTGCTTTTTTGATAATTTCTGTTCAGTGCTTTTGGCAAAAAGCACTTTATAAATTTAATAACATGGAATGAAAAGGACAGGAGGATTTAATCCACTCCTGGATGGATCTCTTTTTCCAGTTGGTTTGACCTATTGTAGAGTTTACCCACATTCTTTTTATGACTACCCTGAACTTGTGTGCTTTCAAGTTTAAGTCTAAGCATCTGCAAGCTATAAGACCTACAACATGTTTTAGAAAGTTCTTGGAAAGAGGTGGTCTGAATTTAAAGAACCTCGGGAGATGTTTCTCCTACTGAACTTGTAGAGGGAATACTAACCTTTCTCTTTTACCACCGTTCTTACAGAATGGGCATTTACAGGCTTTGTTCTGTGCCAGCCATTCATAATGCTATTTGACCTCTAGATACAATAAATAGAACAGGCTCTAGACAAAACAAAAATCACCACACACTTTCACAATTATGCACTTTATTGAAACTTATAAGCAAGAACAGATAAACAATCCAAACAGTTCACTTGTTGGATAAAAGTGCACTTGTAATAAGCATTGGCATTGGGCACATGTGAAAATAAGAGAAAGACACAATGAGTACTTGTAAGAAAAAAAGAGAAACACATTCAACATCAATAAGCATTTTGCATTTCAACCATATGTGATTTTGTCTATCAACTGGGAAATCCTAACTGGCTTTCATTTGTGATGAAGACAATGTAATATGTGTACAGGTTCAGCTCTTGGTTACTCCCCTAACCTTAACCAACATTAGATTGCTAATATGATTATGAGATTATGACCCCCCTCTGCATAGAAGAACAAACTCCCATCTAATACTTTGGATTCAGGCTACTCCATTGGTCCTTTGGTACCACAAGGACCAAGGTAGGCTTGTCTTCTGTGTCCACATTGACACCTTGCCAATTACCCTGCAGAAAGGGGTTCAATTTGATTGTTAACCTATTTATACACACCCCTAAAATGATTTGTGGGCTTTCTGCATTTCAGAATGGTTGCCTTGCCCTTCGCTCGCGAGGCCCTTCTTGCAGCAAAATACAACTCGGCTTGTGTCTGCCAGGTCACTGCCATGGATTTGCTGAGAGGCAAATGAATATGACATCCTTAGCTTCTGCCCCTCCCCAAGCTCAATTCTTCCGAAGGTGAGAAACATTTCTAACTAAGACAACCATATCCCAGGCAGGTACATCAGGAGATGGACACAATCTATGCTGAATATGAAACGAGAAACCAAACTAACATTATGACAAGACATGTGCATGCATTATACATGATGCACATGTGCACTCAACATGAACAATGCAAACACTAGGTAACTTATGCATTTATACATGAATAATATTGACATAGCATCCATGAGAAATGAAGACTACTAACATAAGCAATGCAGAAATTGAAAGCATCATGATTGACACACGATATAGCTCACTATCATAGAAATGCAACATAAATCAAAATGCTGAAATCATAAAAATACAGATCCGTGCAGAGCTCAGGCACAAGCTGGCAACCACAGCCAAGGTTACTGCGAATTAAGGGAGGGTCAGAACGCTGCAGTGAAAGAACATGAACGCAATTCCCAGTACTTAAAAGGATACTCCCAGATTAATTAAGGTTTTATAAGAGAACAACCAGACTTTGTAAGCCAGGTGCAGGACAACTATAAGGCAAACAAATCCATGAAGAACAACTCAAGAGTGCCCCCAGTGGCAAGAGAAAACATAATACTCGCATCAAGCTAAATGAAGCTAAATTACTAAATGAAGCTAAATTACCAGTAAATGAAGTGACATAATTCCAAACATGGTACCATCACACATGACCCATACTTGAAGAACACTGTCTATGAATTAGGAACCCACACAGATAGGACAACTGCTTTACTCCTCACATGTATCCCCAGACAAAAGATGCCACACCAGGCCAAATACAAATAGATCACCCTGGAAATGAGGGATGGTATCTTCTTTAATTCAAAGAAAAACAGTCTGTGGACATCTCTTACCCACTCCTGTCTGGCTCATGTCTTGACAACTTGTGAGCTGCATAAGGTGGGTTAGTAAGAAGCCAACCAATGAAAATATCTAATGTTACACTTCCCATTAAGCAATGTGCCAGCCAATTACATATTGCAAAGATTATGGGCCTCATTACAGGTCGGGCGGTCCGGAAATAACAGTGGCAGTAAACCCGCTGCCACTGTTAATTCTGGACTGCCTGTTCCCGAGTCCTGCAGGCGGGAGGTGATGTTCCCGCCAGGTCTGACCTGGCGGGTTTAACACCGCCCGCCTGCAGGCGGACGTGGAAACACCAGCACCATCACGAGATGGTGCTGGTGTTTCCACTTCCCCATTCCCATTGAGTCCTATAGGACTCAATGGGAATGGCATTTACCGAATTCCACCTCTGGAATTCCCGGGACACCAGGGTCGTAATGCCCTGGTATTTCCGGGAGTCACAGAGGCGGAATGGTAATACGAGTACGGCGGTAACCAGGCAGGTTTAACGCATCGGTTACCGCCGGACTCGTAATGAGGCCCTATGTCTTTTTACTGTTATCAATTTAGAGCGGGTCGCAGGAGGGGCCATCAGACAAGCGTTAACCAATAAGAAATGAAACCCCCATAGGGTGGTTATGTAATCACCACTATTAACTAATCACTGTACCCTGTAGGTTTTGGTACCTAAAATTGCAGTATGATTTCACTTATGACAAATGTTATATATATAAACCATTGTTTTTGATCAGCATATCAAAAGTGCCAAGAATTATATGCTTGTATGCTGTCCCTGCTCAATTTTGCTGTTAATAAAGCTGGGTTTTGCCATGCACTTTGTCTATTTCCATTATTGAATCTGGTTTTAACTGGCTCCAGAATCACTTTGTAATTTGAGACGTCCCAGGCCATCTTAACAGATAGTAGCAGAGGTGATGGTTTTCTAGGAGTCGTTGGATTGTCAAAGGGTCCCCGGCCTGGCTTGAAGACTGCAGAGGTGGCCTGTGGAGAACAATATTATGCATAACAGAGAAAGTTCTACAGGATCCCCTTTGTAGAAAATCATGTCCGGTCCCCACAGGGCACCCCATAGGGCAGAGAGCAGCTTGCTGTTAGGGGAGACTCGACACCCGAAGACTTTCAGCAGATCCACAGATGTAAGTATGACAGAGGCCTGGCCAGACGGGGGGAGGGAATTTTTGTATATTGGGGGATTGTAGTGAAATATAAAGGAGATCACTTCTGGAGTTCATTGCATACAATCTCCAAAAACAAGGATACTTTTATCTCGATACAAAACGTCATAGTCTTCAAAACCTCTTGCATACCTAAGTGAATGAAAGCTAGCATCAAGTTAGACGCCATGGTTACTTAATCTACAACAAGGTATTTAATATTAATGGATATTTTGCTACTTCTTGTGTTGCACTTGATACAGGTTTTTGATACTCACATTTATTGGCATGTTCCACTGGTAGCATCAAGAATCAATGTAAAGTAACACTTCCTATGTTGAATGATCCTAAACCTGTTGAAGCAGTTACAATACATGACAGAGAGCAATTGCTTACATTTTGTATCATTGCTCTCAATGCATGAATTAAAAACAATCTTCCTGTTCCCGCTTGTCCACTTGCATACATCAATAGAGGTGTGTATTGGACACACAAACATTCATCCTTGTCATGTTGTAAACCGTGCAAGAACCTATCTTTGATTTTACAATAAAAGTCCTTCTGATCTACATTAAGTTTACTTACTAATGCATCATAATTTGCTTCTGCAACTTTAGTTTGTTGCATTGCACATTATACTTCTTCCAAGGGTGCTCAACATCAGTTTGAATAATTGGCTTGCCCAAGACATTTTGACTTCCTACTGCAGAACCTTGACTGCCCTTGGGAGTCTCTTTTGCCAATTCAGCTGCCAAATGTTCCTCTTGATGTAGTTATTTTTCCAGTAACATAAAGTATTGTTAGGTATCTAATTAAGTCCTTTTTTAGCAAAAAAATGATTGTTCAAAGTTTCAACACTTCCAAGTAAATCACTCTCTGTACGTCATGGGAAGAACAACTGCAAAAGGCAAAAATAAAATATTTCCTTTTTTTCTGCAATTTGGCATGTGTGAAGGCATCATGAAATAAAGCACATACAACAGACTTAAGTTAACACAAACAACATTAATTAACTTAAATGTCAGGATGGTACAAGACCTAACTTGCCCTATATTAGAGGAATTTAAACGGTGGGTTGTGCTCCTCCCCACCCCCGGGGGCTTGGCTTCCATCTCAGGGAAGTGAGAGGCGCAGCCAGAAAAGTAAAAAAGAAATAATGTGTTTTACATTATTTTTAAAGGAGAAAGAAAAATCAGGGCTCTGGGGGTGCCCTGGTCAGGTGCGGTTCATCCATAATAGTTGAGGGGGCATTGTCCCAGTGGCCCGCTCACTTATTATGAAGTAGCCGAGGAGCAAGTCCAGTGAAAAACTGAGCGCCCCCTCAGCTGCTTTTTCCAGCTGAGGGAGTGCTCCTGGGCTGGCTGAGCTTTCCCAGGGAAACACTGTTGCCCTTTGACAGTTCAGTTCCCCAGCCGCGTACGCTCAATGAACCAGGCAAGGCACGTGGCGCGCTTTACTTTGCCAGCCTTGCATAGCTCATTGGACATGCTGGCTTTCTCACACACACAGACAGGGCAGGCTGAAGCAGTGCATTTCAGCACCCACACTCAGCCTCCTGCATGCATGTGCAGGAACCATGAATTCCTATTCATGATGCAGGAGCTGAAGTGCTGGTGATCCCAGGGGACAGGGATGGTATTTATTTACTGGACGTCTATCATAAAAAAATACCATGCATGCCCCTTAGGCCCCACCGCGCCAATTACAAACTGTTTGGCTTTTTACCCAATGTTTTTTAAAAATACACTCTAAAATGCAACATTTTAAACCATTATTTTTAAAAATAATTGTGGGGGGAAAACTCCACCAACCCCCTTGGTTGGCTTAGGCTCCATCGCTATGCTCAGTTGCTGTGGCATATCAGTGAGAAATAATTATGCCCCTTCACTTAAAAAATTAACCAGATGCCACTGGCCCTGGGAATGTGCTGGGAGCCGGGTGGTTCAAGCCCAGGGACAGTGGTGAGAACAGGATGGGGGCGCCATGACACAGTGGTGGGAGCAAGGTGGGGAGAGCCCAGACACATTGGTGGGAGCAAGATGGGGAGAACCCAGCGTCTGTGATGGGGTGGGGAGAGCACAGGGACTGGGTTATGATTGATATGATATGATATGATATGATATGATATGATATGATATGACATTTATAATGTGCCTATACAGAGGTGTTTCAAGGCGCGATGAGGCAAGGGAGGGGGAACATGGGGAAGACAGACAACAATCTTACTAGACCAGGTGACATTGAGATCGCACAAGTGCAGGGGAGAGGGGGGGCAAGTGCAGGCGGAACCGGGGAGGGGGCCATGCAGTACATAGGATAAAGAGTAAAATAAATAAAACAATAAATAGAAAGTGTGGCTAGCTGGTGCCAAGTGCAAGGGTAAGTGCAGAAATCAGGTGTCAAGTGCTGGTAGAGGGCTGTAGAGGGATTGGGATGAGGGAGCCCAGAGACATTGATTTAAGCAGGTGATGTGAGCCCAGACACTATAATTGGAGTAGGGTGTGGTGACTGCTCGCAATGGTTCATAGCCATTTGGACTTACTGTCCATTTAGCATTTTTTGAGGGGCATGGCCTGCCCACAATTTGCTCAGGGGGACCCTGGCCAGAAATGTTTGAAGACCACCGGCTATACTAAGGTGGGATTTCCCTACCTGAACAAAATAAAGGGAAGTCTGAGTCAAAGAGTCCAACTTAAAAGTCAGTCTGTGTCCAAAACTAATTATTGACCTCACATCTAAAGCTAATCAATGTGTTGGGATTTTAATAACAAAATAAACAGTTTTCAAAATGAAGTTCTGAGCTTCTTTAATTTACTTTAATCCATGTATAATGCACACCAGTGACCTGGAGGCTTAAGGGCACAGAATGGATAACACAAAACAAAAAGACAACACAAGACAGACACATAAATGCTTCTTCCAGCTTCCATTCCCCATGTGCAAGAAGGTTTCACAAACATCTCAATATTTCCTTTCTCACGTTTAAGGTAACACAGTTCCAAATAGTTCTCGGGGTTCCTTTCTCCAAGTTCCAAGAAACACAGTTCACAAAACAAAAGGAGTCTTGAGGCTCTGTCCTCAAGATGGGAGTTATAGTTCATCAAGTCTCAGGGTTCCATTCCCCAAGACCTCAGTGTTGCAACAATGAATATTTCACTCTTTAAAAAACTCAACTTACCTCTGAGTCAACTTGGCCCTTATTCTGGTTTGAGTCAACATCTCACGTGTAGTGTTCCTTTTGGTAGGTTTTGCAGTGTCTTTACCTTTTATAATGTAGGGCTCAGTGGTCTAGGTGCAGTTATCAGACCACAGGGACCACCCATAACAGGTTGCGCAACTTGAGACTCTTGGTTCTTCAGCCCAAACAGGGTTCTCTTCCTTTGCCCCTTTGTGAAAAGGCACGCTTTTGTAGATCCAACTTGTTGGCCTCTTTCCTTTTTCACACACCCTTTCCAGTCATTGGCCTTGTCACACTGCTTTATTCACAAAGGGTATTTGGTGGTAATTCTGTTCATGCCCACCTTTGGTTGCACTCCTTCACATTTATTCCTTTCCTCATAGGTGTTTTCATATGGGTATTCTCCTTTTAGTCTGTATTGATTCTTGGTTTTGCTTATAAAGTTAATTAATACATATAAGTGTAACTTTTGTATTTTCTGCCAATTTGGTATTCAACCTGTGTGATTTACACTGTTGTAAGCATTCATTCAGCTCAGCCTTCAATGTACATGGTGTAACTCTATTTAAAACGTTCTCTTAGTTTGGTATTCAAAATATGGGGCCTCATTACGAGTTGGGAGCAAAGGGATTACTGGCACCGGTAAGGACACCTGTGCCGGTAATCCCTTTGAGCCCTATTCCGAGTTCCCTTAGCGGGTCCCTTCCTTAATGCCTGGTCTGACCAGGTGTTAAGGACGGGACCTGTTAAGGGACTTTAGAGCTAATGACTGTACCGCATATTGCAGTACCGTTATTAGCTACTTTTTCTTTCCCATTGAGCCCTATGGGGGCTGAAATGGGAATGGGGAATGTTTTTTTCAATGGGGAATTACCGGTCCCTCCAAGGTCGGAATGGACCGTTAAGTCCCCATTGAACCAGGTCCGACTCTGTACCGTATGGGAGGTAGTCATGGCGCAAATAGCGCCATGATTACCAACATACTCAGAATGAGGCCCTGTAGTTTTAAGGCTGGTTTTAACTTTCATTCAGTTTGATACTCAAAATGTGTAGTTTAGTGCTATTTCTAAACTTTCATTCAGTGTGGTATTCAATATATTTAGCATAGAGCTATTGGAAACTTCCATTCAGTTCGGTAGTTAATATGTATCTTGTTTCCCTTTGAAGTTTTTAATTCATGTGGAGCTTCAATCGTAGTAAGAAGCCCACCTGGAGCACCCCGGTTTCCAAGTGTCTGACCGGTTTGCAGCGTCTTCCTCCGGCAGCTCTTGCTGCTCCTCTCGGCTTCCCAGTTTGGTGCCCTGACCTTAGTGAGCCCACTCTCATATCTCGTTCGCTACTGCAGGTGCTGGCAACTTTGTTGCCATGAGGTGGATTCAGACAGCATCCCTTGTTTTCTGGTGCTCCTTAGCAGGTCCCAGCTGCTCTGACTCTGCCACAGAGGCTCCCACATGTTGGGAATATCTCAAAAGTGCCCTGGTCACACTTCAGGTCCCACCACTGCTGCCTCCACACGGAAAGGGTCCCCTGGTCTCTCTTGCTCAGGCCTCCCTGCTGCCGCTCACTTTGTCTCTTCGTGTATTTCCCTTTATACAACTGCAGCCCCTTCACAGGCTGCAGGTGAGGACGTCTAATTAGACTTGCCTGACCATGTTTAAGAGGACATGCCTGACCCTCACCATTCTTCACAGGCATCTTCCTTGTCTCAGTACCTAAGTAATGAAAAGGTGCAGTGTTCATCACTCTTAGTGTCCTCTTCATCGTCCCAGTATTCGCAGATGTTAAATGTGGGGAAATGAGGTGAGCGGTCCGACAATATTCCATAAACATTAGGGATAATGGAGGTTGGTCACAATTAGGAAAAGGGGGGACTTTGTCTCGCTTAAGGGCATCCCACTCCAAAACTCTGAGTACCCTCCACCCAGCTGATCCTCCCTTGCTTCTCCAGCCACAGGGTCAGGATCCAAGAGTGATGGCCTTTCTCTGGCCACCCAAGAAGAGGATCCAGGGGTTTTAGGAGAGAGAATACCCTCAGGTTTCTAACATAGGACAGTTTCACGTGGTTGATGAGACTTGGCTTTTCATGTATCACTAGACAACCAGTACATCCATGTATTTTAAACCATCCTCTGTCATTGTTTGCTTCAATATTTTGATTTGAGAGCATTCTGCTACTTCATACAAACAAAGATCCAACAACTCTGCAGACTTATTTGGATAAAATTTATTAATCAAGATGGTTTTGAGCACCTCTGTACTATCAGGTACGCATTCAGCTAACTGCTGAATTTGATATTGTTATTGTTATTTTATTTCTATTGCGCTCATACACAAGTATTTCAGAGTGCGACAAGGCAAGGGAGGGCAACAGGGGAGAACAAAACAGCGATCTTACTAGGCCCAGTGACATTTAGAACGCGCAAGTGCATGGGAGTGGGGGAGGGGAAAAGTGCATGGAGGGGGGGAGAAGTGGAAAGTGTGAAGCAGAGGAGAAACAGATATATAATAATAATAAATAAATAAATAATAAAGGCAACAAACAGTGGTAGTGCAGCCAGCAATTTGCAAGTTCTAGGTTTAAGGCTGCAGCCAGGGTTGGTCTGATAAGTGCAGGAGAAAAAGGGGGTGCTGTATGGTTACATATACAGATCCCAGTGCAAGGGGTTGACTGGAGGCACTGCAGGAGGGTAGCAGGGTCAGCAGGTACCTGGGCCCGGAGGACAAAGGGTGGCCAGGTGCACGGTGCAAAGAGAGAACAGATCAGCAGGGGAGAGGGGTGGCAAAGGCAGAAGAAAAGAGGAATGTCTTGAGGTGATTCCGGAACCGGAGATGGTTCTCCTCAAGTTTTAGAGTGGCAGGGAGGCTGTTCCAGAGGGAGGCCTCAGCTGAAGACAGAGATCTATACACAGCTCGTTTCTTTGAATAACCACTGACCCTGAGGGAGTTAGAGGTAGAGGAGCGAAGAGCTTGAGAGGGGCGGTATTTGCGGAGGGATAGCTGAAGGTATTTTGAAGCCAGGCCTCAGAAAGCCTTGTGGATAATGCATAGGGTTTTGAATGTAATCCTTGCATCCACTGGGAGCCAATGGAGAGATTTCAGAGCTGGAGAGGTACGATCCCAGGGCTTGAGGCCAAGGATAAGTCTTGCAGTCCTGTTCTGGATTAGTTGCAGAGGGCGGAGATTAGAGGCAGGTAGATTTAGAAAGAGGCTGTTACAATAGTCCAACCTAGAGAGAACCAGAGCTTGGGACACCATGAGCTTCTGGGGTAAGGAGAGGAAAGGCAGAGTACCTCTGAGGAGGTGCAGTAGGAAGTTTGACGTTTTAGAGACCTTTTGGAGGGCCAAGGGAAGCCGGGCAGAGAGTGAGGGGAAAGAATGGTGAAGGTGTGCCGATGAGGAGGATCTCTGTCTTGCTGGCATTCAGACAAAGATCATTGGCGGCACACCAAACGTGAATGGCAGTTGGGCAATGAGAGATGAGAGAGGGAGAGGAGGTGGCTGAGGGCAGCCTGAAAATGAGTGGAGTGTCGCCAGCGTGGTACTGGAAATTTGAGCAGGCTTCAGTATCCGATTTCTTGTAGTAGTGTAAAACTAGATTGTATGGAGAAGTCTGGTTTGTTATCATTAGAGGATCATTACCAATTTAGGGATTAGTTATCCATCATTGCATCCTGATTAGTTATCCGTTATCCACATATATGTCGCCATTTGCATTTGCTAGAGTATGAGTCCTGTTATATATTTGAAGTGCCTTGCTAGTGCCATGTAGAGACACATGTTATATTTGGAGAGACATGTAGAGACATGTAGAGACATGTAGAGATATGTTATATGTATTATGTATGCATTTAGAGACACGCATGAGTGTGCACTTAGAGTATGCATTGAGCTTTGAGTATAGCGCTTGCCATTGCGAGAGAAAGAGTAAACGCTAGAAAGCATGAGGCCTATGGCATTATGAAGCCAACCTGAATGAGACAGAAAGAAGAGAAGCGCCACTTGATTCTGCAGAGAAATGTTATGATATACTGTGAACGATTGGAATGCGTAAACAGTTTGGTTGTTCAGACACAAATAACGCAACTCTTGTCTGAGTGGAGAACAGAGAAGAGCTGACTTATCACGCCTGCCTGGGCTGCTGTTCACAGACAGAGAAGGTGGGGGCCAGAGAATGAGTTGCTTTGCACAGAGACAGAAGAGGGGGATTTCAGTGGGGTGAATGGAGGAACATGGATGGAGATGGTATGGTAACACATTACACAGATAGCATGGAACAAGATATAATGTAAAAATGTCACAATGGCAGAACATGCAGCAATTGAAAAGAGCACGCAGTGCATCACAGACTTTTAGGCACTGCTCGGATTTAGAAATGCTGACAGAGAGAAAGAGAGTGCATTTTAGTTTAGAGAAAGACATTTATCCATGGAGATGTATGTACGTCATTTGACACTATAACTGAGCAGTATGAGTGTATGCTGCTCTCTGACTATGAGATCGGGAGATGTTTGGTGGTGGCATAAGAGAGGCGTTTTTAGATGGCTCTCTGACTCTGAGAGGGAGTTTTGGATGGAGCTGTTCTCTGAGACAGGAAGCTTGGGGGAGCATTCTGATGAGAGATGATGAGATCGATCTGGCAGAGAGCGTTGGCAGGAAGACCAGACCACTGAGAGGCCAAGGAGAGGCCGTGAATGACTGGCTGGTTGCATAGTTAACTGGAGAGGAGAGACATGGCAAGAGGGGAGTTTTGCTGATATGAGGCCTAATTACTCTGAATAAGACATGTGAATGGGCAATTAGGACAGCCACTCACAAAGAGCTTTGGCTGACATGATAGATGGGGTAATCAGACAGGGATTGTTTTAGAGAGAGAAAGTGTGAAGTGTGGTGTGGATTGGAGAGGAATGCTGAATGCTGACACTTGCATTAGGCTGCATTAGACATGATAGATCCATCAGCACTGGATACGTTGCTATCAGATGCTATTAGATTTTCACCCAGAGCATAAAAGGTGCAAATTCGAGATTTGCATTATAGTAGTGTTTGCATCATGTATTGCTGTGTATGAATAAACATGTTTTTATTGTTGAATCGATTCTAGTGTTTTCTTTGTGTCTTATGTTTGTGTGTCCATAGTATAGTAATTTAGGAGTAACACAGTGCACAATCGCCCTGAGATACAAGAGCAGGGGGGGGAATAGTGGTCCACACCCCAAGATAGATTTGGAGACTAGCAAGTGGTTGCCCATAAGGGGCTAGGCTGGAGGTAATCATGTTTTCAGACTAACAGTAGCTGGGCCAAGACTTAACCATAGTACATTAATACTACATCCATACAGAGGCAAACTAGTTGGCCGAACTGCAGCTTTGTTGCTTACACACTCTCTATGAGAGATCATCTTGAGACCAAAGATTAGAAGTTTCTAAGACTGTTGTATGCTAATAATGCTAATAAGTCTGCCCATGCTTCAGCTGCTTTGCTCGTTCCCGCTTCTGACATGTATGCTGTAACATAACAATCAATATATGTGATGTATTATCTGCAATGTACTGTTTTTCAGTATTTGCATTTCAAAGGTGAGCAATGACAAGATTGTAATCATTAATTCATTGGCATTCCTTATCTTTTTTTAAATAATACGCTTTCCTCAGTGAATTTCCAGCATCACAGTGTCGAACAGTTGATATTAGACTATTTGCTCAGCCAGCTTGTGGAAAGCCAAATCCTCACTCAGTCTATTACTTGTAATTACTTTTATATTTTCTCTGAAAGTACTTCCCACATGAGTGTCTTTGAAACCTTTCAACCTTGTTCCATAGATCAGCATTGACATGCCAAGCTGATATGGAACAAGTAACATTTGTTTCTATAAACTCCATCACACAGGCATCACTTTCCTTACCAAACTGAGGAGCATCTTTCATCCACAACAGCATATGAATATGTGTAGCCCCACATGCCTGGTACTCTTTCCTTGAAAATAAATGTTCCACAGTGCCTAATTGACCATTTATTTTATTTATTTATTTTTAAATTTACTGTGCTAGAGTCCAAAAATTTCGACTTTTCACAAAACACTACATTACATAAAATCAAAAATAATCAAAGAGAATTTGAGAACTCTTTAAGAAACACAACGAAAATAAAAGGAATTGTGAAAGGACAGAATAGATGAAACGAAAAAACTAATAAACAGAACATTCAACATATGTATACTGTCATTCCAGATAACTTAATCAAAAAGACAAACAAACCCAAAATCTATCTCTTTAAATAATATAAATTATGACATGTGAAATATGGTACATTAAAACATTCTCCTCTTCTTGCACTCACAATTAATAGCTTATCAAAACCCAGCAAGGAAGACTTAAAAGATCTTTACTCTTCTCAATTGATGCTCTATATCAGTAAACCATTTCATTGCTCAGTATTTTACCATTTCATACTCATACCTATCTAGTTAGATTTAGGTCTTTCAGAATCCTCACAACTTAAGGCATCAAAAAGACTGCATTCCCCAAAGATAATCTTAGCCAACAACAGTTTGTTTTTCCAAGAACCATGTGTTATGTACACAACTTTGTGGACTTGTAGTTAACAAGTGTTCTAAGGACTGTTTTTCCATCCTATCACATTTTTGGCAGATATTATATTGGATCTCTACTTTGTTTCTAATATGCTGTATTTCCAGGGTGGGTAAGAGATTTAATCAAAATCGTAAGAAATCGGCTCTAATCGTGGAGTCTGGAGACTTCCTAAATAGATTGGTAGAAATGACCTTGGTTTGTCAGAGTCATTAATGCAGATATTTTTGCAGATCTCATCCTCTCAATTTTCCTAATCCAT
The DNA here is from genome assembly GCF_040938575.1 of Ambystoma mexicanum. Lineage (NCBI taxonomy): Eukaryota > Metazoa > Chordata > Amphibia > Caudata > Ambystomatidae > Ambystoma > Ambystoma mexicanum. The sequence goes on along the minus strand of NC_090930.1, from coordinate 1,241,819,617 downwards.
TCCATCCTCCTTTTCACTGACTCTTTGGCCTTAAGAGGATTTTGATTCAATGTTTCCACTGTACAATTCGACTGTACCAAGATCTCAGTGTATTTTTCTCTCAGCTCATTCACAAAAAGATTAGTTGACCCCTGCAATAGGTCGGCAACATCTTTGTATAGGGATGGTGAGGGTGGATCAGGGATCGATCTATATACAGAGATCAATTTCCACTCCAGCCAAGCCCTAAGCGAAGTAAGGCCCAACTCATAACAAACACAGGAAACCGGAACGCAATTGGGGAGGCACAACGTTTGACTCCTTAATTTTCCTTCAATTATGCCCCAATCAATAGTAAATGATTGAAGGTTAGTATCCAATCCAAAGATCAGGATCAGAATCACTTTGACAATATAGAATCTTATAAATGGCATCATAGAGTAGGTAGACAATCTATTGGGGATTTTTTAAATTTGTGAACCCAGATTCACAATTTTAGCCTCCAGTATCGATAGTAGCTGGCCTTTTGTTGGGAATGAGCTGACCTGCGAACCCAGGTAACTAACCTCCTTGAAAATAGGAATTATTAGGTCGCTCAAATGCCAGGTGAATGCTTTAGTGACCTTTCGGGGATGTTTAAAAATCCCAATTTTCGACTTCTCAGGATTTACTTTAAGAACATTTAAAATAGCGTATTCTTGAAGTGCCATGAGAAGCCTCTGTAGACCAATTTGTGTGTGGTCCATTATCACGATATCATCGGCATATGCCAAACAGTTTATCTTAGTTGTTCCTATTTTAGGGCTTGCCAGGGTCACCTCCTTTAACCATAAGATCAAATCCGATAGAGATTAAATAAAAATGGGGCCACAAGACACCCCTGTCAGACACCATTTTCTATTCAAATGGTTTTGAAAAGTTCTCTGTCTATGCCCCTTCTAACTTGACGTTCTGAGTTATTATGGAGCTTGATAAGAATGGCCAGGAAATTATCTGGTGGACCCCATTGTTTCAATTTTCCCAAGAGGTGATTCCTGTTAATAGTGTCGAAAGCCTGGGAAAAGTCGAACCAGGCCCCGATTAACAGAGTACTGCCCTTGGAAAAAATACCACAGGTAAGACAGCTAAGGGCCAGAACATTAAGGGAAGCTGACAGGCGTCTTCTGAAAGCTATCTGTTTTTTAGGGATGATGACATGGGTTTTTGCCCATAGATCGAGATCTCGCAATACTAACCCAGCGAAGATCTTACCATCCACATCAAGGAGAGAGATCGGGCGATAGATCGTAACGCCCAAGCAATCTCTGCTCTTGTATATCAGGATGACAATCAATCCTCTCCAGGATTCTGGGATCGGCTGTTTCTCAATTATTCTGTCAAAGAGTGATTTTAAAACTTGCGCCCAGAGATCCGGATTTAATTTGAGTGCCACATTACTAAGAACATTTGGTCCTGGCGATCTTGATGAGGATGATTTGTTTATTAAAGCGATCACCTCTTTAGCGATGTATTCAAGGACCATTCTGTCATGCTTCCCCAATGGAAATTGTGGCATTCATGGAGACGCCATTGAATGGGTCGTTACGTTCTTGCAACGTTCCGCAGTGCGCGGTCTAGTGCTTTTTCAAGATGGCCGCCCACTCCTTATACTGGAGACGGTGCTGGCGTTCTTCGCGTTGCACCTTCGGTTCTTTCTCCGTGCTGCCAACGCTAGTGTATTTTCATTCTGTGAGCTAACGCTCCGCGTTATTTGCTTCTGACTTTCCCTCCCGCGACCGTCCCTTCGGTTGCTGCTCTGTCTTCATTACTTTCAACTACCTTGTTCTTACCTGTTTTTCTCCTGTTCCGCTCTCCTTCGTCCGTACACTCCGTGTATCGGAACTTCCTCTTCAGCTCCAGCTTCCTCGCTTCTTACCTTCTTGCCTCCCCTGACTATTCCGTTGGTTATATCCCCCGGCTGCTACCTCGTTGTCGGCAAAGGAGTGCGTCTGATTCCTCGAGGCTTCTCGTCCGGAACCCAGGCACTACACAAAGAGGGAAGTAGGTCTCCTTCCAAATCCCGCAATCCAGCAATCCCGCAAACCAGCAAGCCAGCAATCCCGCAAACCAGCAAGCCGGCAATCCAGAAATCCAGCAATTCAGCACAGGGTTTTTGCCGGGAGGCTTTTTTCCCTGTTGGAGGACGGTCTCCCTGCGGAGCCTCGCTCTCTGGGGGATTCTCTCCCCAACAGCGTGGCTTCCAGTGGAGACCGACCTTATTTACACGAGAAAAAGAAAACTAAAGAGCCTAAGGAAACACGCAGGAGAAGAAGGGCTACTCTACAGGAAGACGCCCACGAAGGCAAAGGTGAGGAGGAAGGGAGGAAGGATTTGGGTAGTTTTGACAGCGTGCAACGCCCGGAAGTATCAATGGCTTCGCTTGAACAATATCAAGAGCTAGTAGGGGCTATACAAAGTTTGACTGCAGAAGTACAGACACTTAAGAACGAAAACCAGATCTTACGTCAGCAAGTTAATACTCGTGATGATCATAGGAGAGATCTGCCTCCTCTCCCTCTACCTTTTGGTAATTACGATGGAAATCCAAGATCCCTAAGGGAATTTCTAGACTCTTGCATGATCTATTTTGCCTTCCGCCCAAGAGCTTTTGACTCCGACAGAGCAAAAGTGGGATTTCTTGTTTCAAATCTAGCTGGGAATGCCTTAGCTTGGGCAACCCCTCTTATAACCCAGTCTGACCCTGCTATTAATGACTACGCAGCATTTACACAATTGTTCAAGACACGATTTGAACGACCTGAGGTTCAGTTCTCATCCTATGAACAAATAATAGATCTCAAACAGGGTAGTCTGGATGTGCAAACATACGTCTCGTCCTTCACGAGACTCGCCGTAAACTCTGATTGGCCTGATTCTGCCAAACAAACCTTGTTTCGCCGAGGTTTAAATGACGAGATCAAGGACGAAATAGCCAGAACCGGAAGACCACCTTCTTTTCAGGATCTAGTGACTCTGGCTCTCCAAATCGAATTCCGGATAGGCGAAAGGAGGCAAGAACGCAGAAGAAATCCAGCAACACGGATGCCTATATTCCATCCACCTTCCCAGGATAGACATGCAGGTTCCCCTCAGGGAGAGGAACCTATGCAAATAGGGACCACACGAGGTCCGTTAACCTCGGATGAAAGAAGGAGGAGAAGAGACCTAGGTCTCTGTATGTATTGCGGTTCTCAAAGACATCTCTTACGCAACTGTCCAGAAGTACCTCCTCGACGACAGGGAAACGCTCCCCCCCGAACCTGAACAGGGGAAGGTCCGGGGAAAGAAGATCGACTCCCTGCGTAAATCACTTACCGGCGCCTTCCAATGACGATACTCGTCTGATGGTTTTTCCCGTTCAACTCACAAGCAGACATTCAGAACCATGGGAAGTAATTGCAATGTTGGATTGCGGTGCCGCTGGAAATTTTGTTGATATACAATGGGCAGAGAAGAACGGGCTACCCCTTCGCAAAAAATTACAGCCAGTACCCGTGGAAGGTGTAGATGGCCTTCCCTTATCCTCCGGACCCATCCAGTTTGAAACAGAGCCAGTCAGCATCAAGATATTTCAACACCAGGAGATGATGGTGTTTGACCTCATTCGTGCAGCTCATTTCCCCATCATTCTGGGGATCCCTTGGTTACGCCGCCATAATCCTACCATCAACTGGACAGCCAATACCATTCATTTCAAGTCCTCTTTCTGTGCCGAGAGCTGTTTTCAAGGACTTATTTCTCCGCCTCGATTAGATTCTGCACAGTCCTTGTCAGCAGCCTCTATTCACCCGATTCCGTCTCATTACTTGGAATTCAGGGAAGTGTTTCTAGATCATCAGCCACATCTCCTTCCTCCTCACAGAAATGGAGATTGTGCCATTGAGACTGTACCAGGAGCACAAATCCCTTTTGGGCGGATGTTTCCTCTATCTTTGCCGGAACGTCAGGCTCTCAAAGAATACTTAGACAGTAACCTTCATAATGGACTCATTCAGGAATCGAAATCCCTAGCTGGAGCTTCATTGTTTTTCATCTCCAAAAAAGGAACCTCCGAACTTAGACCGTGCATTGACTATCGTGGTCTTAACCACGTAACAATCAAAGACCGGTATCCGATGCCTCTTATTAAGGAGGTCTTACAGGCAGTACAAGGAGCCACCATTTTTACAAAGCTGGACCTGAGGGGAGCGTACCATTTACTCAGGATCCGGGCTGGTGACGAGTGGAAGACCGCTTTTCGGACACCCTTAGGTCATTTTGAGTATAAGGTAATGCCTTTTGGGTTAGTAAACGCTCCTGCCATTTTTCAGCGTTTTATTGACAAGTTATTTTCGGATCTTCTCTTCTCCACTGTAGTGGTATACTTGGATGACATATTGGTGTATTCGAACTCGCCCAAAGAACATCACCATCATGTAAGGGAGGTGCTTCAAAGACTCCTGCAGAACCAATTATTTGTGAAACCAGAGAAGTGTATTTTTGACTCCTCTTCAGTGTCCTATCTTGGCTTTATCTTGACTAAGGAAGGAATACGTATGGATCCCGGGAAGATAAAAGCCATCTTACAATGGCCTACACCCAAGAACGTCAAGGACATTCAGCGGTTCTTGGGGTTAGCCAACTTTTACAGGCAATTCATTTCGAGATTTTCCAACATGGTACTTCCTATCACAGCCCTACTGAAGAAGGGAGTGGCATTCAACTGGTCTCCCGGAGCTGATCAGGCATTCTTGTCATTGAAACAAGCCTTTACGTCTGCTCCCATATTAATACAACCGAACCAAGCACATCCTTTCATAATAGAGGCTGACGCTTCTGACGGAGCGATAGGTGCAGTACTGCTACAAAGGCATACAGACGACAAAGAACATCCAGTGGCTTATCTATCACGCACTCTTACCCCCAGTGAACGGAACTACTCAGTGATAGAACGGGAACTGTTGGCTATCAAATTAGCCTGTGAAGAGTGGCGGCACCTGTTACAAGGAGCTGTTCATCAATTTACTGTTCGTACAGACCACAGAAACCTGAAGATACTCCAACAAATGGAATGCAGAAATGCTAGGCATGCCAGATGGGCATATTTTTTCTCCCAATTCGATTTCACTATTTCTTACATCCCGGGAAAAGAAAACGTTCTGGCTGATGCTTTATCCCGAAGCCAAGGTATGGAGGTTGAATCAACGAGGAGATCTGAAAGAATACTGTCGAACAAATCTTTTCGGATCATTGCCAATACCTTTCTCAATGCTACCAGAGACAGTCTCACCCACAATAAACCTTCCCAGGCATTAGGAGCGCAGTTACAAGAAAGATCTGGATTATACTTCAGAAAACAAGCTTTATATCTTCCCGACAAGGAACTGCAGACTCTTGTTTTGTCCTGGTGTCATGACACTCCATTGGCAGGGCACAAGGGCCAGAAAGCTACCCAGGATCTGGTTTCGCGATATTTCTGGTGGCCCAATTGCAATAGCGATGTCAAGACGTATGTCGCTACTTGCCCTATTTGCGCCATCAGTAAACACCAAACGTCTCGCCCGCTTGGTCTACTTCAACAAGAACCAATACCATCTCAACCGTGGACTCATATTTCGATCGATTTTGTGGTCGATCTTCCGTCCTCCCAAGGGAAGACTGCCATCATGGTTACGGTGGATTCTCTCAGCAAATTGGCTCATTTCACATCCTTAAAAGGAATACCTTCGGCTCCGGAAACAGCCAGAGTCTTTTTTAGAGACATTGTAAAACTTCATGGCCTTCCTCAGACAGTGGTGTCCGACAGGGGCTCCCAGTTTACCTCGCTTTTCTGGACCTCGTTATGTAAACAGTTGGGTATTCAGAGGGCCCTTTCATCCGGCTTTCACCCCCAGAGCAATGGACAGACTGAGCGATTGAATCAAACTATGGAACAGTACCTACGTTGTTTCTGTAGCCAGCGACAGGAAGATTGGAATCTCTATCTCCCATCTGCAGAATTTGCATACAATAATACCCGCCACACGGCCATCAGAATGAGTCCGTTTTTTTGTACATATGGATATCACCCTCGCCATATGTCGGTAGGACTACCTGAACCTTCAAGATTGCCCTCTATTGAATTTTTAGTTCAATCACTTAAGGAAACCCATCAGCTCGCCGGTAATACATTATCGGCTAGTCGCAAGGAGTACAAGAGATGGGCTGACAAGAAAAGACTTCCTAATCCACCCTGGAGAGAAGGGTCCAAGGTATGGTTGGCTACAAAGTTTCTACCCCGGTGGGTTCACTCTGGGAAATTCGCGCCAAAATATATCGGACCCTACAAGATCAAGAAAAGGATCAACCCAGTGGCTTTCCAGTTAGAACTTCCCACTCAACTACGTTGAGTTCATCCGGTGTTCCATTCCTCATTGCTCAAGGAATACCGTCCAGATCCTTACCGAAGAAGAACCACCCGACTCACATATAACAAGCCCAGTGAACCTGAGGAGTATGAGGTCTCTTATCTAGTGGATTCCCGTTACTTCAAGGGAGAGCTCCAATACTTGGTCCATTGGAAGGGTTACTCTATTGAAGAACGCACTTGGGAACCCCACCATCATATACATGCTCCCATGCTAGTTCGGAAGTTTCATCGTCTCCACCCAGGGAAACCGGGAGGCCCCCCGGTGAGAAGGAGGCATACTGTCATGCTTCCCCAATGGAAATTGTGGCATTCATGGAGACGCCATTGAATGGGTCGTTACGTTCTTGCAACGTTCCGCAGTGCGCGGTCTAGTGCTTTTTCAAGATGGCCGCCCACTCCTTATACTGGAGACGGTGCTGGCGTTCTTCGCGTTGCACCTTCGGTTCTTTCTCCGTGCTGCCAACGCTAGTGTATTTTCATTCTGTGAGCTAACGCTCCGCGTTATTTGCTTCTGACTTTCCCTCCCGCGACCGTCCCTTCGGTTGCTGCTCTGTCTTCATTACTTTCAACTACCTTGTTCTTACCTGTTTTTCTCCTGTTCCGCTCTCCTTCGTCCGTACACTCCGTGTATCGGAACTTCCTCTTCAGCTCCAGCTTCCTCGCTTCTTACCTTCTTGCCTCCCCTGACTATTCCGTTGGTTATATCCCCCGGCTGCTACCTCGTTGTCGGCAAAGGAGTGCGTCTGATTCCTCGAGGCTTCTCGTCCGGAACCCAGGCACTACACAAAGAGGGAAGTAGGTCTCCTTCCAAATCCCGCAATCCAGCAATCCCGCAAACCAGCAAGCCAGCAATCCCGCAAACCAGCAAGCCGGCAATCCAGAAATCCAGCAATTCAGCACAGGGTTTTTGCCGGGAGGCTTTTTTCCCTGTTGGAGGACGGTCTCCCTGCGGAGCCTCGCTCTCTGGGGGATTCTCTCCCCAACAGCGTGGCTTCCAGTGGAGACCGACCTTATTTACACGAGAAAAAGAAAACTAAAGAGCCTAAGGAAACACGCAGGAGAAGAAGGGCTACTCTACAGGAAGACGCCCACGAAGGCAAAGGTGAGGAGGAAGGGAGGAAGGATTTGGGTAGTTTTGACACATTCATAATCTATTGTAATTTTAGGATTAAGGGATCCTGTGACACCATATAGGTTGGAAAAGTGAGACACCCAAACTTGATCCTGGATAATCCTGTCCTCTTCTGTATTGAGTGGTCTCTCCATTGATGTAATGATCGACTAGAAATTATGGGAATTCTTCCGACATACCGCCTTCAACATCTCTTCCCCCTGTCATTGAGATCTAATCTGGCTCAGTTTCTATAGTTGTTGATCACTGGACTTACTTCCCTTTTATATTCTTTAGACTCTTTATTTGCACTTTTTAATTGCCTGATTCTTTTCCTCTTATCTGTTCTCTTCTCACAGATCTGTGCATCAAACAGATGTTTATGTTTGACCACTTGTTGGCCTGAGGGCTGATCTGGCAGATTAAGGTCCAAAAGGAACTCAACAAAGTGTGTTGGGTGGCAGACTTCCAACAGTTCCCCCTTAGTCATGGGGCCAGTGGCCTTACCCAATTCTTTAACAAGAACATATCATCCCTTTTTTTAACATTGCTACTCTATTAGCTGCATTATTTGATACCAGTTCTTGGTTAAATCTAGGCACCCTGTTTCCCAATTGTATATTAAATATAGCTTCCAAGATTGCCTGGTCACTTGGGACCGCATTATTTACTGAGAAGTGGGCACATCTATCAAAAATACCCTTTCAGGCAGAAATATAATCAATTGTTAAAGAGCTTGTTTCCCTCGTCCAAGTACGGGCTGAAGGGATGTCCCCATTCCGTTAAGGATCAGTAAGTCCCATACCACCATAAAATTACCCTGGGTCTAAAGAAACACCTTTTATGCATTTGGAGTTCAACTCTCCTGCAATTAAGATTTCATCTCTGGGAAATTGGGAAGTAAAATAAAGAAGCAAATATACCAATCTCTGAAGAAAGTCCAGCAAAGGAAATGTCTGGGGTTCCAGTAAATATCTACTACTAAATATCTATTATTTATTTATTTATTTATTTTTATTGTTGTATTTTAGTCCATAAAGATCTTTTACAACACTACACACAAAAATAGATTTACAATCATTAACAACAGAAGAAAGATAATGATAAAATTCATCATATATAAATATACATATCAGTACTCATATACAAGACTTCTAATTAATATAAGCTGAACATTCCTATGATTTTCATGTTAAGACATTTGGTTGTTTTTCAATAAATCACTTCATTGTAGTCAGAATAAATTATTCAAAACATTATCACCCATTCACCATTGGTTTACATATCATTTGTCAGTAAAGGACTCAAACAAACGCTCTACCACAGTCCAAACATTGTATAATGCGATAATCAAAACTTCAAGGGAAGAATTAAGACACTACTACAATCCAACCTGTGTTGTCCCCTCCCAACCCAGATTCAATTCTAATAGCCAATGGGCCTCATTCCGAGTATGGTGGTATCGGGTTAACGGCACTGGTAAGGATGCTGGTGCTGTTAAGCCCCTACCACCACATTCCGAGGTCCCTTAGCGGGTCTCACCAGGAACGACTGGTCTGACCAGCCGCTCTTAGTGGGACCCGTTAAGGGACCATGGAGCTAATAACGGGGCCGCACTTGCGGGCCCGTTATTTGCTCCTTCCCCATTCCCATTGAGCCCTGACGGGGCTCCAATGGGAATGGGGAATGGTTTTCTGAATGGGGACTTACCGGGTCCTCCAAGGTTGGAATGACCCGGTAAGTCCCCATTCAAAGACACCGGACCCGGGTTTGGAGGCAGCCTTGGTGCTAATAGCACCATGGCTACCTCCAAACTCGGAATGACCCCCAATATACCCTGCACCCCATTGGACAACAAATAAGACTGGGACAAGACTTTGTTTTTTATAGAGGCATTACATAATCAGGGTCGGACTGGGACAATAAATAGGCCCGGACACCCAAAAAAAAGTGGCCCACCGCTAGCTTCAAGAAAGTGGCCCACTCCTCGCCTCAAGAAAGTGGCCCACCCTGCGCCTCAAAAAAGTGGCCCTCAAACCATCATCCATGAATTGCGTCAATTCACGACTTTACAGAAAATGCTACTTATGGAGGGTTCATGTGTCTGTTACATTACAACACAACTCATAACATAACATAACTTTGCATACAGTTCTGTGACAGGGTCCACAGCTCTGAGGTGCAGGAGTGACATGAACCTACCAACCCAATTGTGGTTTTGGGACCTGCTGCAAGTCAATGCTTATACAGGGTTCTGAACCCCAGCAGGGAAGGAGGGTTAGGGTGATGATGGTTCGATAGGAAGGGGGGAAGTAGGAAAACCAGAATGAGGTTTAGGGAGAGGTTATAGCATTTTTCCTAAGTACACTACGAAAAATATGGTCATGATTTCTTTCACTAATGTGATATACATTTCATACTAGAATGGACCACCATATGTAAAATTAATATCTGTGTGTATAGGTCCATATTATTAAATTACTGTGATTGCAAGCAGACATCCAAGGCCAAATGCTATGTTATTGTATAGCAGTTACGCTTAAGCTCTTTTTATAGAACAAATATGCATACAATATCACCCAACCTTTGTTGGTACTCATTTGTCAACCTCAGAAGGATGGAAGGCTGGGATGGCTTTGGTGGGATTCGAACCTGCAACCTGCAGATCACACACACATCGCAGAAGCAAGCGCTCAACCCACTGAGCTATCATATCGGCTAAGGTAAAATGAGCAATTATTCTGTAGTGAATACCATTAAACTGGTAACTGAGATTTAACAGCAGACCAGTTAAGTTCATCTGCAGGTCTGGTGCATATGTTGCCACATGTCAAGCCTGCATGGATCTACTTTCAGACTTCAGAATCAGAGGTTGGCAAAATAGGGAAAGCAGCGCACTCACAGGATATCCCATAATCTGAGCACTCGTTACCTCGCACATGCAAACAAACATCCTGAACAGCATGCCAGGCAGGGAGATGGGAAAGATAGACACATTACAACAAAGCAGTCATTGTGGCACAATGAAGTCAGTGTTTGACCATAGCACATCAAGTGGCTTTGCCACTTGATGTGCTATGGTCAAATATTTCTAGACCGTACACAAGCTTTTAGGCACAAGGATTTTGTCAAGTGACCGAGGACACTGAGATGGAATGTCTTGTGATGATCGTAACAGAGACAACAGCAGAAAATAAAAAATGCTATTACTGCAACCTGTGAAAAGCAAAATACATAGGGCCTCATTACGACCCTGGCGCTAATGGGTTAACGGCGCCGTAAAAGGCTGCGGCGCCGTTAACCCATTAGCGCCTGATTACAAGGTCCCTTTGCGAGACCCGACCTTAACGGCTGGTCTACACCAGCTGTTAAAGTAGGCATTCGCAAAGGGTCCTTGGTGCTAAGTACGGTACTGCAATGTGCGGTACCGTATTTAGCACCTTCCCCATTCCCATTGAGCCCTATGGGGCAAAAATGGGAATGGGGAAGGGCCATGGAGGAAGGGGGAATTACCGCCCCACCAACCTTGTAATGGGTTGGTAATTCCCCCTTTCTCCATGGCGGAGTCGGTAAGTTACCGGCATGCACCATGGTGTTTTTAGCACCATGGTTTTCCCCCTGGGTCGTAATGAGTCCCATAGTCTGAAATGGTCCAATCTGTGTCTGCAGAGAGGAAAAGTTAGCTCTCTCTGTGCTGCAATGACAAAACGTCAACCTTGCAAGAACTGTGGAGCACTGGCCTCTCTGGGAAGTGGGCATATGCCTCCAGGCTCCAAAACGCAGCTGGTGTGGATTGAAGGCTGCTGCTTACGAAAAGCAGACAGGAATGAGACTAATTTAGTCAGATATCAGTAATGAGCCTCAGTGATATTTAGAAACAGGCTGCTTTCAGCTTCAAATCACTTTACATGTCAGATATCGTTACTGCATCTAGCTCCATGATACTCAGGTTATTGACCTGGGTCTGAGGCCCGGGTTATGCAATTGTGAGCACATTTGGATTTGAGCCTGCAATGTACCAACTTCAGGAATGTAGCAGGCACTTAAACCATTGAGCTACTTCCCTCTAAAAGGATTCGACTGTACTACAGATTGTTTGAGAAAGTTCAGAACTCTGAGCACCAAACACACACAGAGACACATGTGTAGACTTCAAACACCCATCATTAAGTGCTCTGGGTATAGCAGAGAAAGTAAAGAGCACAAGCCTTTTCCTGCATTTAGGCACAAAGATTTTGTCAAGTGACCGATGATACACTGAGATGCAATGTCTTGTGATGATCGTAACAAAGACAACGGCAGAGAAAAAACATGCTATAACTGCAGCTTGCAAAAAGCAAAATACATAGACCGTAATGAATGCTTACCTCAGCTCTTGGCCAGGATCCTAGAATCTTTCTGTCTCCGCTGCCAGGCTGCCCAGCCATTCTGTGCTAAAGCCACACTTGCTGCAGTGTTCTTCAGGTGAAAGCTGTGTCTGCTCCAGAAGACAAAGCAGCGCCAAGCTGCCAATGTCACCACCCTGGCGAGCTGCTTTCTCCCAGCCATAGACAGCCCTCCGACAAAGATCACCATCACCATTCCGACAAAGGTTGGGGATCCAACATGCAGTTCTTCCATCCCCTACTGCATGTGCCATGGCCCATTGACCAGAGAACTGGAGAAAGCTCCTGGGAGCCTCTGCTCGCTAATGCCTGCCCTCTTCCTTACTAGTGAGATATCTGCCCCCACCTTCATGAAACTCTCTTAACATAAATCACTGCCTCCCCCATTGTTGTCACTTCCTCTCCATGTGTTCATTGCTCTTTCAACCTCTGCAACAGCATTTTTATTGGCCCAGCGATGGCAGCCCCATGGCACAACAACAAGTTGCTTTGAACTTTACAAAGAAGTGCAACAAATGTGTTGCTTCCTGCAAAGTTGAAAGCAACTCAGTGCGTGCGATGGCGTCACTGTGCCATGGTCCCAGCCAGGCCCAGCCCAGCCCAGCCCTGTAGGCAGCCTCCAGGCTCCTGCTGCAGTTGTTGCAGTGCAAGTGCTTTTTTCTTTTCTTTTTTCTCCTCTCACTGGCCCAGCATGGGCCGAAACCGGCCCCCATGCTGGAACATGCCCATTTCGTATCGGCCACGGGCTGATTGGCCGAGGGGCCAATCCACCGCTGTACATAATCCTCCTGCTGCCCGTCCTACCGCTTTCCCCACGGCTAGTTGATGAAATGTTGAAAAACCATCTAGCCCAAAGGGGACTTTTAACCATGTTTCCTGGAACAAAAAGAGGTCGAAATTGTCAAAGATCTGGCCCCTCTTGGCTGCATCACAGAAGGATCTATGCCCCCTTGTGTTCCAGGATAGCACCTTAATCATATACCTGCCTGAAGTGACTGTTCCAAACGTCCCAGTTTAAGAAGGATTTGAAAAACTATCTCAGGAACCATAGCCCATACATTAGGGAAGTAGGTGTTTTTTCCCATCGTTTAGCAGTGTTGCAATACTTCCTTTTCAGCTACATGCGGGTTACCTACATTTAACTTCCTGGGTGGTTCACAAGATACTATATAGCCCTCTTAGACCATTCCAAACCATTTCTCAAAATGGCTTCTGCCCCCAATCTTGAATTCAAGTCCAGCTCGAGATTCTCTGTATCTGGGGTGAAAGGAAATCTTACACGGTCTATGTCCATCGATGTAAAGAATTGCAGGTCTGGTATTCCTTTCATTATCGACAGTGTCTGACTTTGATTCAATGGAACATTTGTTTTGTTTTTTCAAAATTGTTCCAGAAATAAAAAGCTTTAGACCCCCTTCCTGCGACATACCCTGCATTTATTTCTCTTTTGGTGGAGCCATATTGATGTTGGTGCATGAACATGTAAAATGAGCCAGCGGGCCATTTACTTTATTACATATAAAGTGTAACATGGCTAAAACTCTTTGATGAAGGAACTGCTATACAATTACAGGGTCCATGGAAAACAATTCACCTGGTGTCATGTGTTCATGTGTTCTATGTCTTCTCATTGTGGATTCATTTCACGAATCCACTCTGCAAGATCATCCCAACCATACTCAGCACAACTTATAGTCACAAACCGAGTTGGAGAGCCCACATTTCTAATCATGCAGCTAACCTTGAAGTGTCTCCTGTACCAATATTCCTTTCTTCCTCTCATTGTCACAAGAATGTTCGTAGGTTTACTCTCTAAAACTTAATTTTTTTCAATAACCTGTTGCAGCATTTCACATGTTGATGTTGAAATCTAGTTCTGCTCTTAAGTGTATGAGTAACAGCATAACATAATGTTGAAAGATCCCTTTCACACAATACGTGAAAAATATATTCAATATTGTTGAAGAATCGTGAATCTTCAGAATACATTCTTGTACAATGATATTCTGACCGAGATTCATACCTTCAGATCATCCAACCACCAATTGCAAAAATCATTGTGAAACAACAGGCTTCTAATGTTTTTTTCATACACTGATTGGTGCATCTTTCGTTGCTTTCATTTGATACAATTCTAAACTGTTGCCCATGACTTCATATGAGTGTAATGTTCATACCAACTATTCCCAAAAGATAGACGCTGGAACTGACCTTCACTGCTTTTGTTTGTTGACTCAACATCAAGCATAGAGAAGTCTGGTACAGTCACAATGCCTTTGTATAAATCATTGTGCTCCAATCGAAACGCAAATGCATTTTGCACTTTTTCAATATCTCTAAGCTGTCTCCAAATAATCGTATCTTTAGTAGCAACACCATTTACTAAAACAAACAAAGAATCTTCAATGCCATGCTTCACACCTAGAGTGTTAACATTTTCTTCCAAATTGAGAGGTAACTGAACAACCCTGCGACTTACACCTTGCAGTAATGATTTCTAAGGCAGATTTGACATCTTTGTTTGCAATCTAACAATATCTTGGAAAGGATGAACAATTTGCAATGCAATCTCTTCAAACATGTTCAATGTTTAAAGTACAAAATGGATATCAGGCACTACCATCTCAGTCAAACACTTCTAGGAGGATTTCTTCTTTGATTATAAAACCCAACACATTGGGCCTCATTACTACCTTGCCGGTCCAGAAAAAAACAGTGCCGGTAAGCTTAGCGGCACCTTTGTTTCTGGACCAGCATATTACAGGTCTTCCAGCCGAATCTGTGGGCCCGACAGGTGTGACCCTGCCAGGCACAGCGGCCACGGCAGACAGACCGGTCACAGAAGCATTGACACTCATAGAGTCCTATTCTTTGTAGAATCTTGATCTGTCTTTGAACATTATCATTTTTGTGAAAAACTTGCAAAAATCTCTTTAAGGCGTTACAAGAATACTGATCGATATTGCACAAAACATTGCACATCCATACCTCACAATCCTTCTTTTGTTTTATTTTTGACTGACCTAAAGTTTCCATTTCTGTATTATCATCCTGTATGATTTCTTCTTTTTTAGAAATCGCACCATTTCAGACTTCATAGCTACATCAACTCTCAACAATAGCTAGGGGAACACTGTTTCCTTGAATGTAACACTCATTAAAAAATCTTTACTTATGAGAAGTGTGTGTCCAATCCCACCAAACACATCGCAAAAGTTGTCACGTGTTAAGTTTATTCAATGCAAACTTAACACGCAAAAATGCAAACATGAACAATTTTCTTTTCATATGAAAAGCTTTTTTAATTAATTAATGAATTTATTTATTGTGCATTTCTTAAGCTTTTATACAGTAAGTCAATTCTGTTTCAAAGTGCCCACAGGGCAACAGGGAGGGAACATGGGTTTAAACAATAAATAAAGTGGAGGAAGAAAAGACAAACCTAATATGCCTTGAGTGTATTCAGAACGTCCAAGTGCACCAAGGAAGAGGAGAGTGGGGGTAGGTGCTGGTGAGTCCATGCTTGTGGGTGAGCAAAGATGAAGTGCATAGTCTTGAAGAAGTGCGATACAGCATCGGGCTGCCTTGGGTGGATAAAAATTGCCAACCTCCAGGAGGGAGGCCGCAGGGTGCCAAGGCAAGTACTGAAGGGTAGACAGCAGTTGGGGTGATTGGGTGTGGAAGGCCAGGGCCCCAAGGACACATATTACTTCTATTTTTTCTTTTGGAAAAAACACTTTACCACTCTCTAGATTTTAGTTTCACACTTCTCCAAAGATTTGTAAAAATTTGAGAGTGATACATTTTCCTATACACATCTTTAATCCTCTCCTTCAAATTGATAGCACATTGGCTACCTTTTCTTCTAAAAACCTTTCTTTTTTTACTAGCTAGTAACCCATTTGATACATTTTTTCTTTTCTTAGTTTCAAGAAAATCATTCTCGGTTCCATCAATATACTCTGTTGGCACATCTCCTATTTTAAACTGCAGTTTTTAAAAGTGTTATCAATAACAGTTATTGGTGTATTATCTACAGGAATTATTTCTACAGATTTCCAACACCACTTTTTAAAATATTACATTCTATAAGTTTACTTCCCTGCAGACGATCCGTTGTTGCTTCATTGATGGCATCTTACAAAAACATTGTGTTTCTTTACATTTTCAATATATAATATAACTTTTACACATTGGCTGATGCATGGAGACACAGCTTAATGGCCCTCCAGCCTTGGCTTTCTAGGACCAAGTGAAACATAGGCCTCAGTCAAGACTGCGGGATGTAAAGCCCTGGGCCTCATTACAGCTTTGCCCGTCCAGAGTCAACGAGGTCAGTAAACTTACTGGCACCATTGTTTCTGGACTGGCAAAGTACAAGTCTGCCTGCTGGAGCTGCTGTGGTAGGCAGACTTTCACGGAAGCACTGGCTCCGTTATTAACAGTGCCGGTGCTTCTGTGTTCCCCGCTCCCTTAGGTGTAGTATTGGACTCTATGGAAATGGGGCACGACATTTTACCGGCGCCTGACTTCCCAGACCTCCGGGGTTGTAATGGCCCAGTGTTTCCGGCATGCCATGCACTGGTAAAAGGTACAAGACAGGCTGCAACCTGCAGGTTTTACCAGCAAGTTTACCGTAAGACTTGTAATGAGGCCCCCTGCGTCTGCCCATCACCCGAGGCATACAAGTTATGTGCACCCCGGGATTTGCCTGGGAAGCAGATCATTTTTTTATTTTTTTATTTCCTGAAGTGGAGAACATCTCCCATCAGAAAAAATGAATAATTGATATGCCATGGACATCACAAAGGAACTAGGGGCCTTTTCCAGATTACGTCGACCATGAAAAAACTGTTCCAAATTAGCTGCAGTGATTCGAAAAGGGACCTTCAAACTAATCATTACTAATGCTACTCAACAAAACATATCAGCATGTATATCCTCCCACCAATACTCATCCCAGCTCTCTACAGTTTAAAAGGTAAAGTCCGCTGGGCAGCCCCATAAAGCTACCCTACCAAAACTAATTAATAATACTGTAACACCCATATCCCATAGAGGTATGCTGCTTGTTTAATTATACAAATTGCTATACAACCCTATTCATTTACATCTCCCTACGTCAGTGCATTGTGGAACAACATATGAGATTACATAGCATGGGTACAATGTCCTTTCATCGCCTTGCCTGTTCATCCCCAGGCTTTCTAACGTGCACATTCCATCGAATGTGCTCACCAAATTTTTTAGGGGGGGTTGGGAAAGTGCATATAAGGGTATGGGCGGATGGGCAATAGCAAAAAATAAGTGTTGGAGGGGGCTCGCCCCCAAAAAACCCCCCAAAAAAATAAAATAAAAAAGGTGCAAAAAGCCTGGGGATGAACAGGCAGGAAATGACATGGAACCCATATCATGAAAACCAGATAACTCCCTGCCCTTCCAAAGCACACCATTTCCAATCAAATTGTGAAACAGCCAAATATGGTTGCTGATTATTATTGCTAAATTACTACCAACAATTAGATGGGAGTGGAAATAATGCAGTATAAAAAGATTCCCAATGTAAAGCTCTCCTCTAAGTGCTTAAATGACATGGGATACTATTGAGCAGCTTATAAAGTCTAAATAAGGTGAGAAAAGTAGAGTTTCACTAAGTGGGCATTAGGTTTGTCGGATTGTGATATATCTGTGGTTGGCATAGTACTTTTTAAAATCATAACGCTAATAAAAAATGAACTCATCTTTTACGTCATAGTACCTTCTTTCATAACCTAACAATTCATGAAAAATCATGCACAAAGTAAGAGAAATATATGCATAAACCATGTTGTTTGCAAGCTCATAACCAGATGCAAACACATTATCTGGTGTATCCTCAATTCATGAGGAAGAAGATAAGAGAAGAGAGCTGCAAGATAATGCACTGCCACTTAGTTGTTCCACCCAGCTCCATTGTTTAGACCTTACAAGCCTCTACTAAAGAACTGTAGGCCAACTCCAGGCACACATCATTAAGTATACTACTGCGCCCTGCCAGACCCTTGCTTCTCCCACCACCCATTTAATCAGTTCTCCTTAGGCGTCCTTATCAAAAAGCATGCAAAGTCAAGTACTTCACCTGTTTCCACCCATTCAAGCATCATAGGGCCAATGGCCTGACTAGCTATCCTGCATTTCACCTACAAACTAATTGCTACTACTGCTACTCAACAAAAGATGTCAGCATGTATATCCTCTCTCCACTGCCCATTCCCTCTCTCACTAGGGTTTTAATGGCCAAGTGACCGGGCAGCACCTGAAAGCTACCCTAGCGTACCTCATCAATAATAGTGTTGTCCCATCCCACTGAACATTTCTTCAGTAATACCTGACATTCTGCAACCAAAACTTCAGAGTACAATTCCCAAACCACTTCCAATAAATACAAATGTTCACTGGAAACAATATGAAATACATTTGCATAATTTCTTAATTCATAAAGGAGTAAAGACTGCTCCCCCTAGGACTGGTCTTCTACTGGCGACTAGAAAGTTGGACTGGTATTCTTATACAATTGGCAATGTTGGTTGTAGGTAAGATTAAGGGCTATTGTCACGTCTCCCCGGAGTAGGTGGAGGGAAAGACATGAACCACCTTAATGTGCACAGTAAAACAAAAAGGAACCTCCTGGAGACTTGCACCAAATTGAGGTAGCTCGTCAAATTGTTTAATTGTCACAATTAACCAACTGCCCCTTCTAATGACACGTGTTTCGGCTGGTTAGCCTTTCTCAAATCAGGGCATATTAACATTCTTTGCACCACAAAGTAATACAAATCAAATATAACACACGATTTTGGCAAAAGCATAAGAAAAAAATAAAATAAAATGTAATATAACATCACAGTGTGAGAGGTATAGTGATAACCCAATCATATTATGTGGCGCATATATATGGTCATTAGACAAAACATAAAAGTCATATATCACATGATTGTGTTTGGACAGAAAGCAAGGTTGTTGTTAAGGGAAGGATTATTAGGAGTGGAGAAAAAAAATGAACAAAGAAACAAGAGGAAAATTAAAATTGAAATTAATATTAGTTCTGTTAACGCCATATCGTGGTAATATCGTATTGAAGCCTGTTAGGCTATTGGTAACAGCCATGTCATGCTAAGCTTACCGTCCATAATTGGTTGCCAGTTGTAGTTCAAATGGTTATGTTATGGGTTCAATCCCTGTGTGATTATAAGTAAAGGTTACAAGAGGTAGGTGTTAGGTTTATGGATGTAGCATATTTGTCTCTATTTCCTGTTGCTGCGTTAGAGCCATCTGCCCCAGTGAGAGTCTGTAAATACTGTGCTAACGGTGCAGTTCTTCTATCTTTGTAGTGGTTTGGTGTTACTATAAAGCCTGTACTGATAGGCGTAATGATATTTTCATGCCCATGTCAAAGTTAGTCACCAAGACCTGAGCTGATTGTTCCTTTAACGGAATAGGATGCCGTTACTGTTTCCAAAAAAGATTGCGCGTGACTGGGATCATAGAAAGCACTGCTTGTGCGTTCATATAAATCTGCTCGATTAATAGCCCAACACATCGTATATACTATCCAGGGATCAAAACATTCATACAACCCTATGTGTATGCAATTGTTGCAATAGTAACCGAAGAATTCTGCGTTACTCCTCTGATAGCTAGCTATCGATGCCATGTTCCTTTTTTTGTTTGTAGACGTTGATTTGACAACCTGGCTTTTTGTCAGCCGTTGTCATGGCAACATCACACTTCTGCTCTGGCAACTACTCTTAGTCATTCTCGAGGCTGCCATGTTGGAATGGCATGATCAATAATACAGTTGCCCCCATCCCAACATTTCTTCAGTAATACTTGACATACTGTAACCATAATTTCAGAGTACAACTCCAAACCGCTTGTAAAGAGAAGAAATGTTCGCTGGAAACAACATTATACAAATTAGCATAATTTCTTAATTCACATTCATAAAGGTGTTGCAAAGTAATCTGTTGCACATCTTTGCTTTGTTGTACCAACCTTCCATTCATGCACCTTTGGTGTGTCCTCAATTCAAAAGGAAGGTGATAAGGTGATAATAGGAGAGGCTGCAAGATAATGCAATGCCACTTGGTGACTCCATCCAGCTACGGTTTTTATGCCTTCCAAGCCTCTACTTATGAACTGTAGGACAACTCCAGGCAGACCACATCCAGCAAACTGCTGAACCCAAAACCGGGCCCTGCCACACCCTTGCTCCTCCCACCACTAATTTAATCAGTCCTCCTTAGGTGTCCTCATCAAATAACATGTAAAGTCAAGCACCTCACCTGTTTGCAACAATTCAAGTATCATTGGGCCAATGACCTGACCCACTATCCTGCTTTTTAACTACAAAATAATCACTACTACTGCTAGTTATCAAATCATATCAACATATATGTCTTCACTCCACTGCCCATCCCCACTCACACTAGTGTTTGAATGGCCAAGTGACATGTGCAACCCCAGACATCTAGCCTAGAGAACCTCATCAATAATGTCCTTGCCCGATCCCATTTAACAGTTCTTTGGTAATAACTGAAATACTGTAACTATTGTAACTATAGCTTCAGAGTACAATTCTCAAACCACTTCTAAAGAGAAGAAATGTTTACTGGAAACTTACCAATTGACATTAACTTTCCCTGTAACAATGCAGAATACATGAATTGACACAAATAAAAAAATAACATTTTACCAACATCAAAACCAAGTTAGCATTTATCAGCTGCACTCCATCATAAAACGTGTCATTTTTAAGGCCACATTCAAAATCGTCTACAAATCGAACACAAAAGAAGTTACAGATATGGGATCATAGTGAACAGTTTGCTATCCAACTTCAAAGCACAAACACAGCAGCAATATTTTCCAGTAGGACAGCTATGCTGCTTGTTTAATCATGCAAATTACATTGTAAACATATTCATTTTACATCTCCCTATGTCAGTGCATTGTGTAACATCATATGACATAACATATCTTGAAACCCAAATAGGTTCCTGCCCTTCCAAAGCAAAAAATGTCCAAGCAAATTATGAACCTGCCAAATATGGTTACAGATTATTATTCCTAAATTACTTCCAACTAGTTGGGAGTAGAAATACTGCAGTATAAAAGATTGCCAAATGGGATTCCGGAATGTTGGTTCTAGCAGCAGCAGCTTAAGCCTGCAGCTCCTGACCTGCTCCCTCAGGATATTTCATAATTCATTATGAGCACTATGAACTCAAAGAAGAAGAATCGTGATTCATTGAACCCAATTCCAAAGAAAAAGAAACAACTTGCGGAGATGGAGGAAGGGGAGGAAGACGATCACAATCCCCAGACTATATACAAGGTATTTAGGCAGGTTGCACTTGATATGAAGGAAGTCAAGGTGACTATGGCTGATCTTAACTCCAAGGTCTCACATTTGGATGGCAGAGTGACGAGTTGGAGACAACATCTTCAAATATGGGCTCTGAGATATCTGGGAGCTTTAGAGCCTACAATATTCTGAAGAAAGATTTGCATAAAGAGAGGGAAATGCGTTTAGAAATGGATTTGAAGATGAGAGCAAAAATATCAGGCTGATTGGAGTGGAGAAGGATGCAGACCCAGCAGGAGAGAAAGTGTCTTTGTTGACTCTCCGAATTTTGAAGGATTGTTTTGGTATGGGACCAATAGCAGAATATGATTTTGACAATGTATATAGAGTTGGCAGAGGTGTAGGAACCAGGCCTAGGCATATACTTTTTGCTCTGGTACTTTCAAAGAAAAAGGAATCCATTCTGCAAGCTGCCAGAGCAAAAGGACCTGTAACTTTCAAAGGAAAACCTATCTTTGTATATCCAGATTTCCCGAAGGAGCATTTGGAAGCCAGGAAATCATTCAAGGCAGTTAAGGATTTGGCCAAGGGTCTGAATGTAAACGTTTTCCTTAACACATTTAATTCTATGACATTATTCTTTCCAAATGAAGAAAGAGTCACATATGATCCTAAGGAAGAAACTTCTTGGTTGGAAAAGCACTGTGATGGGTCTGTTACAACTGCCTCTGAAATGGAGTGAATTGTCAATTGGTAATGTCAGTTCTGTTTTTTGACTTTATTTAAAATTCATATTATTATATTTAAATACATTTGCACCCCTTTTTAATAACTAAAATGGTGCTGTTGAGCTACTTCAGTTAAATGTTTATTTTTTAAAAGAATACTTGATAGAGTAGTCAGAGTAGAATGTCTTTGAAGGCTCTGTATAAGTAGGAAATGCAGTGAGGAAAGGACCTTACATCGGTTTGTAGTGTCAGCTGATGGCTACGTTACGTGCCCCTGTATTATTATTACGCATGCATTGAATTAGCTGTGCGGAAATGGATGTTTACAGTCACAGATGTGACAGAAGCTGCCATTGTCAAAGACATTGAAGCAGTGCAGTGCGGAAGGTACCTATCGGATGGTAGTACGAACGTCTTTTGTGTGGAGCTACTGTTAATATCCAATGGTACTTGCCACAAGGTGATTCATCCACAATGTTTATACGGGACAATGTGTGCTCATGTATTGTTTTTCTGGATTTTGTGGGAACTTATGCAAATATAATGGAGTGAAGGCACAGAGAACACATGCTGACACTGACTGAGCTGATTGAGTCCAGTATGCTCGGGGCTCAGGCGGTCAATTTGGAGGTGGTGGAGGTGTTTCAATGGAGACCTGCCCCAGTTCGGCTATTATTCAAACCTGCTCACCGTTGTGTAGACTCATAAGTTTAACTGTCTTCATTTTATCGCCGGGATCTAAAGATTAATTTTATCATTAAAGAAGAAGCAAACCAGATGTGCTATTTACACTTGGACACTTGATGCCTCATAACTGTGAAGCCACGGATTATCCCTTGTGGGGCAGACTACTACAGTGTACTAAGTGATGTTGATTTGGAAATAAAACTGTGGCTGACTTTGGGAACTGATTGAAGGAAGGTATCAGGTCAACCTTGGCAATGCACTCTATCAAGTGGATATGTAGACATACTTAAAAGAAAATCTGTAACAGATAATTATTGTGTGTGAATTCATGAATGTACAAGAAATGAAGCATGAGATTTTAAGCCTCATTTACAGTTCTACATTTCATTTGATTACATGATATGTAAAAGTTTGTCTTTCATATTTTCAATATGAATAATATTGTGTATAATTCAGAATTCAATTGGGGAACATCTAGTGTATGGAGAGTGGATTTTGCCAGGAGGGTATAGGTTGTGCAGTGGCGATTGCTAGGATAGGTGTAGGTGGCTTGCTTAGATAGGCTTGTTGCTACTTATGGAAGCTCAATGTTTAGATTGCTCTGGAGTGAAATAGGATTGTGATTATTCATTCAGAGGTTTGGCATATAATTGTTTTATGTTTGTCTTCAATATGTGGCCAAGTGAGGTTGGAGGTGCGAGTGCTCTGGTCTTCATATTGTTTGGAGTGTTGTTAGCAGGCCTGCTCTACACATTGACGTTACAAGTTGAGGAGACCTTGAGGTTTAGGAGGTGCAGTGTATTTGGAATAATAGCATGTAACTTATGAAATGCATTGACATTTTTATTTTGAGGTTGGCACTTAAGTCATTGGGCCTCATTACGACCCAGGCGGTAAGTTACCGCCTGGGCCGTGACTTTACCACCATGGCGTAAACTATGTTTACGCCATGGTGGTTGGCGGACTTACCGCCCCATTCTGACCTTGGCGGGGCGGTAAGTCCCCAATCCCCATTTACCCTTCCCCATTCCCATTTTTGCCCCATAGGGCATAATGGGAGTGGGGAAGGCGTTAATTACGCCACCGTAAATTACGGTGGCGTAATTAACTCCATGGTCCCTTAGCGCCATGGATTTTAACACCTGCTAAAAGCAGGTGTTAAATCCGCCATGGCGCTAAGGGACCTCGTACTCAGGCGGTAAGGGTCGGCGCTGTTTACGGCGCCGTAAACCCCTTAATGCCTGAGTTGTAATGAGGCCCATTTACGTTGATTTTTAGCTGGGATATATTTCTATAATTTTGTGGTGTGTTTAGTAACGAGTTGTCGGTGCATTATTCAGGGAATGTTAAAGGGGGTAGGAGATATAACTTTAAATCTTGGTTGCTTTATATGGGGTTATGTATTCTACAATGTTGAAATAGAGTTCTTATGTTGAATTGGGAGTAGTGCTAGGGGTTTTTGGTCTTGGTGTTGTATAAGTGTTGGCTATCAACATTTTGTTGGTGAAGGGGTTTTTTTTGTTCGTTTATTTTTTGTTTATCAATTATTTAGTGGAATTTCATGCAACTAATATTTTTCGAGATATGTTGAAGGAAATGGCTAAGCTAAAGAGGCAGGATATGCTATCTTGGAATGTTAATGTACAGTTATCTGTGTGACATGCAGCGTGATGTTTGTTTTTTGCAAGAAACACATCTGATGAGAGAAGAGATCCACAGTCTACAAAAACAATGGGTTGGTAGTGTGTATGGCTCATGCTATTCCTCTAGGTCGAGAGGAGTGGCAATATTGATAGATTCGTAAAGGTGCACCTATTAAGACTTTAAAGTGTGCATCAGACAAAGAAGGCAGACTTATAGTTTTGCTAGTAGAACTGCAAGGTTGCAAAGTGACATTATGTAATATTTACGAGCCTTCCATTGATGATGGTTCCTTTTTCAGGGAGGATGCACAACTGATTCAGGATATGGATTCCCCAAATGTTATTTTAGGAGGGGATTTCAATTTGGTAATGGAGATACAAGATTGGACCGAAGTAATGGTGGGGTTGACACCAGGAGAGATCCTCATAATAGATCTTTCCAATCGTTATCATCTAAGAATGATTTAAAGGATTGTTGGCGTCAGATGCATCCGCAATTGAAAGAATTTAATTTTTACTCAAATTCACACTGTACATATTCACGCATTGATATGTTCCTCACAAGTGGTAAAATTACTGAAAATGTTGTTGCAGGGGAAATTGGGAAAATAATGATTAGAGATCATAATCCAGTTTCCATGAAAATGAAAATAATTTTGAAATCCGTAGATCTTTCACTTGGCGGATGAACATCTCGATTTTGCAAGATGAACAGTTAGTTGATAAGATTAGGGATGAAGCGGAACATTTTGTGAAAGAGAATCTGACTGGAGAATTGAATAATAAGGTGATTTGGAAAGCATTTAAACGTACAATGAGGGGACTTATCTTAGGTCTGTCAAGTGGAAGGAGAAAAAAGATGGAGATATTCAATTTGAGTTTGGAAAAACACATTCAAGAGGTGACTAATGTTTTGGTGGAGAATCCAGCAAACTCAGATAAAAAGAGGGAGTTGTGCAACTTAAAAAGAGAAATAAACAGGATTATTAATGATTGGGTTGAGAACCAATTATTCAGACTCAAGTGCTCCTACTTTGAAGAAGGTGAAAAGAATGATCGTTGGCTGGCATACAGACTTCGTGAGCTACGGTCAGAAATGGCCATTACTTCGATTTGTGGCTCAGATGGTAAAGTTAGATTTAATCCTGTGGGAATAAATGATGTGTTTAGGGATTTCTATTCACATTTATATCAGGATGAGTCAGAGGACACAGGTCAAGGAGGATCTTTTTTTGAGTCATTACAGATTCCACAAATAACTGATAGGGATAAAATGATTATTGAAAATCCAATAACTTAGAAGGAAATAAAACTAGCAATTCACAACCTAAATACTGGGAAGACACCGAGTCCGGATGGATAACCGGTACAATTCTACAAGATTCTACTGGACTCTGTGGTAGATATGTTGAAGAGTACATATGTTATGTCAAGGGAGGAGGGTCTTTTACCATGTTCCATTATTCATGTCACAATTTCTGTTTTCTTTTAAAAAGAGAAAAGATGGTAATTCTCTGGCAAATTATCACCCAATAAGTTTGATCAATATTGATAATAAAATTCTAGCAAAGGATTTAGCATTAAGAATCTCTCACCTGATGGAAGATCTAGTTCATGAAAATCAATCAGGTTTTGTTAAGAATCGTAAAACTTCAAGTAATGTACGGAAACTTCTGATAACTTTGTGTAATGCTCAATCCTCATCTGAAGATGTAGCAGCCTTTTCGCTTGATGCAGAAAAGGCGTTTGACAGGGTAAATTGGAACTATCTTTTCTCAGTCTTTGAGAAAATGGATTTTGGAGTGGTTTTGTTTAATGTGTACGCCTGTTATATACTCTTCCAACGGCTGAGGTAAAAACAAATGGTCTGCGATCTGGATCATTTCCATTACGGAGGGGCACTAGGCAGGGCTTCCCTTTGTCTCCTCTACTTTTTGTGTTAGTGATTGAACCATTGGCAATTGCTTTGAGACAGAGTCAAGATTTACATGACATTGGTATTCAAGGGGTAGTTCAAAAGATCTAGTTTTATGCAGGTGATCTTTTTTTGATTTTGAAAGATCTAGCCATTTCTATACCTGAACTGATGGAGATATTGAGTCATTTTTATAAAGTGGCAGGATACAAGATTAAATGTTTAAAGTCTGAAGTGATGCCATTGAGATTCACGTGTGATAGACTGTTTATTTCATTGTGGTTTTCCAGTGGTGTGAGAAGAGAATGAGGTATCTTGGTGTATGGTTGACTCCACAGGTTGGGGATATGGTTGTTGAGAACATGAAAGAAGTGTGTAGGAATCTGTAGGCATCTGAAAATGTGTCTGGAGAGATGGTCATTGTTGAGATTATCACTATGGGGCAAAACAAATGCACTAGAAATGACTGCTACTCTGAAAATCACTTATGTACTTAGTATGCTTCCTTTGGAAATTAAAACCTCGTATTGGAGGGAGTTAGACTTTCTAATTCAATCATTCATGTGTGTGGGATAAAAAAATCACCTAGATTATAGCTTTGGAAACTACAACTTCCATTAGGGAAAGGTGGTTTGGGTTTGGCTAATGTCCATGCCTATCATTTAACCTTTACGAGTAAGTTTGTTGTGCCTTTTTTGTCAGAAGAACCTAATGATTGGGTTGTTGCAGGAGCAGAGATGGTGGGGCCACTTTTGGCAAGGGCTGTCCTTACTATGACAAACATTGTGAGTAGAGGAAATCCTATTACTGAGTTTTTGAGGAAGTGTTGGAAATCCATTCATGAATATTTGGGTTTGGATGCTTTACATTCTCCCAGTGTGTCAATATGGTCTATTGGAGCCCCGAAAGAATGCTGAAAAGGGTAATGGTAGATTCTGATGAATGCTGGAAATGTTTGTGTGATGTTGGTACGTTTGAACACATGTTCTGGTATTGTTCTAGAGTTCTGGGATTTTGGTCTGATATCTGCACCATGAGCTTACATGTTTTAGAAACTGTCATTGATTTGGATTTTAAGACAATGATTTTGGGAAGTAATGATCTTCTGGAGGATCTTACAATGTCACAAAAGAAATTCTTGTTCAGAGGGTTACTAACAGGGAAAAGGTTGATACTTCGGGATTGGAAGTCGCAAAAGATGCTGATTGGATTTCAGAAATGCACTCTATTGCAAACATGGAACATGTAATTTTTGTGAAACAAAGGAAATTGCAACAGTTTGAGAAAATATGGAGACGATTTCTTGATATATATTAGATCTAACATTACATTTCTAACTGTATGTGAGTTGTTATGTTTTTTAATGCACTTAGTTTTTGTTATATGGTTTCATAGTTTGTAAATGTAGTATGGTATTGTTGTGTTTTGTGTATTCTTTAAATTGTATAAATTAAGAAATAAAATAAATTAAAAAAAAAAGTTCCACAAAACTATTCTAAAAAATAAATACATAAACAGATAGCCCCAAATACACCTCTCCTCTAAGTGCTTGAGTAATGTGGGATGCTATTCAGCAGCTCATATAGCATAAATAAGATGAGAAAGGTAACGTTTCACTAGGTGGGCACTACATTTGTCGGGTTGCGATATATCTGTGGTTGGCACAGTTTTTAAAAAAATTATAAGCCTAAATAAAAAGAGATCTACTCTTATACACCACAGTAGTCATTTCTTTCATAACCTAACAATTCATGATAAAGGGTGCACATATTAAGAGAAATATTTGCATAAACCATGTGATTTGCAAACTCATACCTATATAGAAATATCAAACACATTTTATACATTACTGCATAAAAGCTGAAATGCAAATTATAAGACCCTAACCACTTAGCCACTATGAATTCATCTTATTCACTTTGCTTCATCATTTCTCAGAAACCATTTAACTGATTTATTTTGCCTCAAAAGCCAAAATACTTTAATAATACCTGGCATACTCTAGTGCAATTCCCAAACCATTTAACAAGAGGAAAAATGTTCACTCCAAAATTACTAGTTCAAATTAACTTTTCCAGTTAGCTAGCAGATTGAACAAATTCCACAAATAAGCAAAATAACATTGTCTAACATCATAACCAAGTTAGAACTCATCAGGTGCACTGCCTCACAACACTTCTCAAGTTTAAACAGACATTTAAATATTTCCACAATTTTAACACAGTAGAAAATCACCAAAATAGGGGAACAGAAAACATCTTAATATTGCACAGCTGCAATATTTGTCAAGGGTAAAGTCATGCTGCTTGGTTGACACTAGTTTTTCTTTTGCACCCTCATTCATATCACATTATCACATCTTCCGATATCAGTGAACCATAACACAAAACCACAACATAACATGTGATACTGCTTCATCACTCTCCTAAAAATACTGAACTACAATATGGAAAACCCTACTTTCCAAACAATACACTTGATGAAACCAGGCACCTAAACATATTTAATTTATCTTAGAAATACAACAATTCATAATATACATAACATATAGAAAAACGCACAATCACTCTCCTCCAACTGCTCCAAATAATTAATAGATCTCCACAATAGCCAAACAAAGAACATATACACACTCTGAGTCCTGCAATCAGAATTTCAAACGTTTACAAAAAGGTCACTTTCATAGCTTTCAGAAATCAATAGCACAAAAAGAGGACTGCAGAAAGCAAACAGGTAAAATGCCCAACATATTTTTATTACAACCTATAACAGTCAATAAATCCCAACACAATCCTGCCACAGAATGCTATGTAGAACATGTACAAACACAATGAAATAAAAAAAAAACATTATTTTCTTAATTTGATAAATTACATTACCAAGGATACATGGTTAAAACCCTCCTATAGATGTGGCTACACGTACATTTTTCAAATGTGCTGGAAAACATATATTGCAAATGCTTCACATTTAAATCACACATGCCATGAGGTGAGAACATCCAAACAGAAACACATGTTAAAATCTGTGCTAAAACATCCATTTAACAATATGATCACTGCACCAAAATACAAACACCCATTACTGCGGGTACAATGAGCAGGTACATGCCAGCGGCTAACAAAGCCCACCACAAAGAATAATGTACCATTGGTGCGTTCATAACTGCGGATGGAGTCAACCGCTAGTAGTCACTCTAACCATAACATCTTTCGACTTTCAAAAAGACATGTTGACAAGGTATACCAATTCAAACAACATAAAGGTACAAATGAGGGCAAATAATCAGGAACACATGTACAATTGTGTAGTGTAAAATCAATGAAACAACATGATCAATGGACAGAAATCGGAATCAGTATACCCACAGCTAAGAAGATAGACATAGTCGAGACGACAGCTGCCAAAAAGACATGACATCCCATTGGCTTAGAGGTACCCACGGCTATAACCCATCTGACAGAGCACGATGTTCAATTGGCTGCTATCGTAATAGCGTCTATTTAAAAAAATAAGGCATCAAAGGTAACCTTTTTCAATATACTTAAAAATGTGATAAGCAATATATAACAAAAAAATATATTTTCTATCAGGGAGATACTCTTCACCTCTATTCCAAAAAATATATTAGAACATGGCTCAGCTCTTTCTTTAGATGATTCATTAATTTTCTTTTCCCAAACACTAAACAACCTGTGCTGCCTGTCAAAAGTATTTCTCCACAATTGCAGCATAAACCTCTCATTTCAAACACTCCATCTAAAATATAATTATAAAACCAAAATATGTTGTAAACCAATGCTTTGACAACACATAACCTATGTCCTCAACATCACTATGAACCGCATTCTCAAAATTATTCTCAAATTCTCCAATCTTCTGAACAATCAACATCTTCGCTTTCTGAAATTGGCTGCATGTTTGAAATACCCAATCAAACAATAAATATAACACCAAAATTACAACAATCTCCTACAACTAAACCTCACTCTCAAGCACACAAATGTAGAAAACTCTTAATACATAATCTACAGTGTTATTGGCCTATAAAAACATCACTTAAAAATACATTCTCTGGTAGGTTCAACAATTCAACAGTATCTGCGGTGCTTGATATCCTCTTTGAAGCCACCCACCACACAGACACCACACAGACAATGAACAACCAATAAGAAAGTAAATACAAGCATTCCCCTTCTCTCCTCATGTACTCTTCCTCCTTTGCTAATTCTAATATCTCAAGTGACAATCAGTATTTATTTCTACCACACTAAAATGGAAAACCACATGCAATGGCTGGAGGAAAATTATTCTACAAAAGAAGACATTAGAATAGAAGACACTGAAGACAATGCACCAGAAGAAAATACAGCACAATCAGGATTTTGTAAGTACATTCTATATAGTCATTTAAAATTAGACTAACAATTATATTTAAAGGAACACCTATGAGTCACCAAACACATTTACTTTATCTACCTACTATCAAACTATCAAATCTTTGTACAACCAAAACAAATATGTTCAAAATGTATTCTATCTTCAATTGTTTAAACATATTACAAATATTTTCAAACAGATGAAGAAGTGATACAAATCTCAGGAAGATTCAAACAGGAACTACCACAGCAGGTACCCACACATATAATTATGTATTCCTTAACAAAAGTAAAAGAATGATTAATTCATATTCAACAAGAAATACAGTCAATCAAAAAGGACATTCAACATTTAAGACAAATCTTGGATAGTCAAGATTCAGATAGTTGGGCAACAGAAGAAAAACTATCAAGTATTAAACCTAAAATTAAACGCAAACCCACAACCACATCCCCACACAAATAAACCTCTTTTGCATATTTGTTTACCTTTTTCAATATATGTATTATTAAAGTATAAAACATATTTGAAAACATTACACTCAATATATCATAAATACTTTTTCGACATTAATTTTGTTTTAAAAAAAAGTGTAGTATAGTCGGGGCTACAGACAAATTCAATGGTGCCCCATGTTTTATAGCTGTGGCTATAGGTGTGTGTGTGTGTGTTTCTTTGAATAAACTGCGTATAAAATATTAATAGCAAAACAGACAGTAAAAAGAGAATATAACAATGGTGTACTAGTTTGCACATTTCAGCTATAGCCGTGGTTATAATTCATTGAATACGCAGCTAGGATCCCCCTAGTCATTGCTGAGTTTACCCCATCTGCAAAAAAATGAACAGCTCATATGACAAGATAGTAGCCGTGGTTATTCATCTATGTTTAAAAAAATAATAATATCCTTCTATCTGAACAAAAAGGAAATCAGTTCAAGAACATACACTATTTAATAAACACAACTTAATGCACAAGTTTGTATGACCTTTATATTGTATTTTGTATACAGTGCATCAAATGCATTATATACGATACAACATTTGTGCATACAATGCTGTTGTTCTCTTTGCACATACTTATCATTGGGTCATTGGGAAAGAAAATCAATCTTGTATTAAAAATACTGATACAAGAATTCAAAAAAGTATAAATAAATGCCACTATAAGAAACAAACAGGGATATATAAACTATGTAAACTGGATGCGAATAAACAAAAAACATTATACTGGGTGGTTGCAGGACAATGCATGGGGAAGGTTAAGTAAATTTGGAGAACAAGAGAGAATAGGGTGGGATAATACAACTTGGAGAACAAGGGATATAAAACAATCACACAGGTATAAACACTAGTACATTCATTTGTTTAGAAATTAAGACCTATACAGATAGTGATGGTTTGCCTATGCCACAACTGCTTTCCCTGGACGTGTCATCTTCACTCTTCACTGCAGCTGGGAAAATCAACCACCACCCATTAAAGGTGCTACCAGGAACAGCCAGAGTCTTAGAAATGCTAGAAAGGTCACAAAAAAAGTTTTCCATACATGTGCTGCTTCCATCTCCAGCAGTACCTCTATCTTTTGAATATGGGTTGGGGGGTGGCCTTTCACTAAAGTCAATTGTCCAACATCTGTTGCAAATCCACTGGGATGATGAGAATCATACAGCTAAAACACAATACAAAAACATAAAATGACTAAGATAAAACACCATCAATTGTACTACCTCACAGAAAACTCAAAACAGCTAGCTGAAACTGCATTAAAATTACAACAAATGGAGACCACTAGGTGGTGCAGAAGCAATGACTGCCTGATGCTCGGCTCCTTTCTCAGCGGGGACAACAGAGACGAGAAAGAGATAATCCCAAGGTGAAATTCATGAGAAAAATAAAAGACCGAATTGGGGAGGCACAGGAGAAACCGGAGGCAGTCCAAACGCCCGGTCAAGCGGAGAGAAACTAGGGATAAAATGGAGATGCCCCTCCCCCACCCAGGTTCCGAACATGGCGACCATGTGGTAATCAGCGCCAAATTGATAAAGGGAAGGTGTGACAGCTAAGAACCCTGCAGCGGACCCCTAACGCACAAAAGAAAACCTCCCCAAGGGGCTGCCAGTTTCCAAAGACAGTTTCACAGCTGACTCGATTGAGACAGAGCTGCCAGAAAAAGTGAGCAGAGAGGAGGTGGTCTGCTGGATTTGGGGCCCGGAGCAAGGAAAAAGTCCGCAAGCAACCACATGCTGCCCCACAAATCTGCCTGAAACACCCCTCTGAACCCCTGACCCGAGGGGGGAAGCGATCCAGTGGCCCAATATGGGAACTTGACAAGGGGATACTGGGTGAAGAGACAAGCCCCCAAATAGGACTTGAGTGGAGGAACCGAGGAGGGAGACCACAGCTGTGAACCAGGAAGACTCCATCTAAAAGACAGAGTCGCTCACCATGTACCGGTCCCTGAACTTGGTGGCTACAAGATGATTGGCGCCAAATCTAATAAACAAAGGCGTGACAGCAGAGGGCCTGGCAAAAGACCCCCAACAAGGAGATGAAAGCCCCCCTGAGGGGCTGCAGGGCTACATGTATATGTGGACAACTCCCCAGATCGAACCAGAGCTACTTGAAAGCAACAGGCGGAGAGGAGGCAGACTATACTGGGCAGGGCCCGGAGCAGGGAGGCAAGCACTAGCAGGCACCCAGCACCCCGCAATTGTGCCTGAGCCACCCCTCCGAAGCCCTGACCCAAGCAAGGAGGATGCCCGAAGGACCAACACACGAGCACGACATCGAAAGACCGGGGGAGCAAAGAAACCCGGATCATGACCGAAGCAGAGGAGCCACAAAAGGAGGCTGCACCAAACATAACAGAGGTTAGAGGTGCCCCCCCTGCAATGCAAAGGGATAGGAAGTCTGCTATAGAGTGAGAAGGCACCAGCCCATAACAAACTGGAGCTGCCGCTGGTCCGCACTCAGAGCAGAGAGAGGCAGTGGGGCTCATGAAATATATGCAGCAGGAACAAAGGGAGCCAGCCCGCAACAAGGTGGGGAGGAGAGCAGGCAGCTCAGTGAATTGACCAACTTTGACTCAGGGAGCCTGAGACCACCCCCCACACAGAGCACAGAAAAACAGAGTGATCTACCAGACGGCCTGAGTCAGCCGAAAAGAAAATACAAATAAGCCCATCAATACTGGGTGGCTCTAGAGGGGAGGGTTGAAGCAGTGCTTTAAATACGGGAGGGCCCCCAACAGAGCGCAACATTGGAATATAAACCAGAGGAGCGAACAGGGGGCAAGACAGCCCTCAGGACCCCCACCAGAGATATTTAGAAGGAGGGGTAGGCCCCACCTCCCACTCGCATGAGCAAAGACCTGCTACAGCAGAAATAAGGACAATTATACATACTCTCCCATAAAAGAATATGTAGAGAATAGCCACACTCCAGTGCCCATCCTATCAGAAAAAAAATGAAACTTGAACAAAGAACAAACCTGGAAAAGGTAATAGAGGTATCAGGGGGAGCCCCTCACAATGTCAATACAAGACCTACATTTTGCTTGGGAACCTGAAACTCCTGGTAATGTTTATTTACTCCTACTCTATTTGTGAACAGCTGAACTGGTCCCATATGTCTAAAAATCTACTACTGACTACTCAATTTCCTCATCATTTCTTGTAAACAACCACTTAACATCAAATGAAGTTAAAGGCCTTGCACATTTCCTTGACTAGAATAACACGTGGTCTAGATAACTATTAGGTACTGCAAATCAAATGTTCTATACGCAGTTTCAACTTTGTTACATTTCTAATGTGTGTTGCAAACAATTTGTCCGCCAACTGTGCGCTGATATGTTCCGTCGAAAAATGGATGTTGCTCACCATTTAATTTGATATGCCAATTTTGCTCATTGCGCACAAAAGGTTGGGGTCCCCTGATGTATAAGCAGGATCCAAGCAATTTACAAAACCCCAAAGCGAAGAATGGCATTGAACAGCAAACTCTCAGAAGAATTTGGCATGTCGAGGGGAACCAGACAGGGGTGTCCCTTCTTACCACTCCTATACGCCTTGTCCATCCATTCTCTGGGCTACATAATCACCCAGGAGTGAGAAACACGACTACATGGGGAAAACCTACGACACATCAGAACCTAAAATACCGAGGTATCAATGTCACAAAAAAGACGGAAGACCTATATGAGGCAAACCTCCCACTGCTGATATCAGAACTAGCAAAGGATCTGGAAAGATGGGCCAAACTAACAATATCGTGGCTTGGCCGCCTAAATGCTATACAAATTGTAATACTCCCCAAAATCCTATACCAATACCAGATGCTCCCAATTACCATCCCATGAAATGACTTCATAGAAATGAAAGCCATGCTCCTAAAATTTTTATGGCTGGGGAAAAGCAGTGAATAGCCCACAGCACCCTAACTCAACCGAAGGAGGAAGGTGGAACAGGGCTCCCGCACCTCTACACATACTATCGAGCAACCCATTTTAGAGCCCTAGTGCCACACCTGAGAGGAGACATAATCAACCACTTTGCAATGGGATCTCTCCTGAAACTGTGGTGGAGTAAAGGAAAAATGAAAGGACTCTTGACATGGCCATCCCCCATGAGTTGTGTATGCCCCACTGTTATGGAATATTCTCATAAATGTGCTAATTCCCTTCACCTTAGAGACCCCCAGCAACGTTGCTGGATTTTTGAGGACTTGATCTTCTTACCTGGAAAGAGTGTGAGTCTTTTTTCCCACTCTTTCATGCTTTTTGATGTGTGTTTTACAATTGTGTTCTTTGATTATAGGCATCATCGTTTCATGTGTGTTACACAGCACAATCAGAGCAGTGACACAAGCATGTCTTTTAGACTTCCCAAAGGCTTAAATACCTTCTCTGGGATAAACTACCGTACTTAACTAGTCTTTCCAAATTCCTAGACCCAGCACACACCATCTTACAATGGAGTGCTGGAGGGGTTACATAGTACTCCCTGTGTCTAAATACTCATGTAGCAGT
This sequence comes from Ambystoma mexicanum, assembly GCF_040938575.1. Taxonomy (NCBI): domain Eukaryota; kingdom Metazoa; phylum Chordata; class Amphibia; order Caudata; family Ambystomatidae; genus Ambystoma; species Ambystoma mexicanum. The sequence continues at coordinate 1,241,783,984 of NC_090930.1, read as the reverse complement.
CAAATGCTACCCTTTCCAATTGAAAAGGCTGGTGGCAGCGGTTTTACAACAAACTACCATGATTTTTCCCGACCGCAAACACCGGTAGCTAAAAATCACGAGAGCCATGTTTTTCATAATGGCGCCTTAAGCCCCTTTGTTTAAACAGATCCTGGTCTTCTTTTTTCGTCATTTCTTTTTGGAAAGGTCCTTCTAGTGTTTGTCTCTGCACGCCAAACCAGGTTTGGTCCCATTGTTCGTATGCCCTGGGCAGGCTTCAGGACTGAAGACCGCCTCTGACATCTGAGTGTCTGGGGTGGGCAGGAAGTGAGGGAGGTTCCTGAAACTCCCTGTGCTTAGTCTTCTAGGAGACCCAAATGCACTCTTGCGTGATTGGCTGGCTGACTGTCCGGCAAGGACAGCCACCCTGCTGGGTGAGTGACAGCTAGGTTGGAATGAAAGGGGTAAAAAGCGAGTCTGTTGGACTGGAAAGCAGAGTCGACCACTGGAATGAAAGAACCAAAGAAGAGCTGGAAGAGGGTGGCTGCTGCAACTCTTGGACTGTTGGTTTGCCCGGCGAACCCATGTTGCAGGTCCGAATTGCCAAGTTCATCTCGACAGAGAAGCCCCTTCAAGGACGACTTCTTCCTTTGAGTTGGTGGGACCAATCAACTCGTAAGCCATCTGGATACCATTCTCGAAGCTGGTTAGGATTAACCAGGGGGAAGGACACCAGTTTGTGTGCTTGAAGAGCAGCTACTCAAACTGAAGTGACTCCATTTTGTTTGCGTTTTCTGACAATCCCGTGCAGTGCAGGAGTCTCCCAACGTCCTCCCTCTTGTTCTCACGACTGAGGCTCAGGAACAGTGTGATCTGCAGGAACTGCCAGGAACCAACGACTTCAGCTGCATGTGTTTCTTCATACTAAGGTACTGTGCCAACCCGATTGAGAGAAAGCCACTCTCGCGGTGAAAGTTTGTGAAAGGAAACTTGCAGCCCTAATCAGCTTGTAACCCAAAATGTTTTTCTTTTTCGCCTAAACTACTTCTGAGAACTTTTGCAAAGACTTTACTGTTTGATAAGAGGACTGCTCTCTCCTATCCAGAACACTAGCCCATTGACTTTGGCCTAGGCCTATTGACTTGAATTGGACTCGTCTGGTGAACTGAAACTATTTGCACTGTCTAACAAGTATATGTGATCTATTCTACTTACATTATGCCTTTTTGCTCACTTCTAAGTAACTGAACTGCCATTTGGCTTCTATTTCATGGGAGCTCAAACTGTCTCAAAATCTAAGAGTTGTGTATTGAAGTGTATTGGTAGATAATATTAAGTTGCCTCCTTCTAGTGGAATATTTTCTGCCTCCACGAGATTACCCCAAGTTAGGAAATGGAGTGGGTACCCTTCCTCGATGCCTACTGGAGACAGAACCGGGGACAGTATTCCCCACGGAAATTAGTGTAAACAGCCCAGAGATTAACACCTAGGGCTCGTCTTGTCACAAGGGGTGGGGAAGGGGTAGGGGCGGAGTTTAAGTTGGACCGAAAAGTTTATCTGAAAAACTGTTTTTATTTTCGAAATATACGAATATGTGGAGGTGACAGTTGAGAATCTCATGACAAGAAAATGCCCGATAAAGTAAGTTGTGAAAAAAAATACAACAAATACAATCAAATAAACTTTCAACATCACTAACATGAATACACAAACTAAATTCCTACATATAAATACCTTTGATTGACAAATCTAATTTTGTAGGTCGTTAGTGATAGTTAAAAAAGACATTAAAAAATATTATCAGAGCAATTGTAAAAAATGATAATAAGCACCATCTGAAAGCAGTAATTAATATAACTAACACACACAACACTGCAAATAAACCTTCAAACATGTAAAAATGTATTAACACTTACTTTCACATGAGCCTCACTCCTGCCATGTGCACAGTGGGTGTTCTGGAATCAAAAGGATACAACTGCAGACAATGGTGACTTTTATACTTTGCAAAATAAATACCAAACAAGAGGATTATATACCAATAAAACTACTGAAATGGATGACACATTTTTAGTACAACCAATCACAAAGAGCTACATTAATAGAACAGTAACAACAAACAATAACAAACAATGAAACTCATAGAAATCTATTTTCCCCCACCCAGCGTCTTTCATAGCTGCGACTATTTGACATATGATATGATATGATATTTCATTTCTATCTCGCTCGTACACAAGTGTTTCAGAGCGTGACAGGGCAAGGGAGGGGAACAGGGGAGAACAAAACACGGATCTTACTAGGCCCAGTGACATTGAGAATGTGCAAGTGCATGGGAGAGGGGGAGGGGAAAAGTGCATGGAAGCGGGGAGGAGTGGAAAGTGCGAAGCAGAGGAGAAACAGATAAATAACAATAAATAAATAATAGAGGCAACAACCAGTGGTAGTGCAGCCAGCAATTTGCACGTGCTAGGTTTAAGGCAGCAGACAGGGTAGGTCTGATAAGTGCAGGAAGAAAAAGTGGGTGCTCTATGGGTACAGATACAGACCCCAGTGCAAGGGGTGGCCCGGAGGCAGTGCGGGAGGGAGGCAGGGTGAGCAGGTACCTGAGCCCGAAGGACAGAGGGAGGAGACCTTGCTTTGTATCACATACACGTACATTTTTCAACAAGCCCAAAATCAAACTAATTATCCTTAAAACCTTCAAATCAAATCAGTTAACTACTAAGTTCATAAAATAACACAACCAACTAAAATTCGATACTGTATCATCCACATAAATATATGATTATTACGCAGAAAATGTATATTTATAGACAGTTTTAAATATACCTGCAGTTCCAACCACGACTGACAAAACCCTGAATAGTATTGACACATCTACAGACATGTTTTTTAATAGACGCAGCTACAAATACACAACGTACCATTTGCCATTAAATAGTCGTGGCTGCAAAACTATGGCACATTTACCCACAAGTAACAACTGTGCGCACAGAATGGCTGCTGCTTAGCCGTGGATAAGCACACCAAAACCATCAACCGATCAAAAACTTCAAAACAAACACATCAAACACACCCAATCAAACCCAGAATCATTTTCCTGGAAACAGAGAAAGACTACACATATCATGGCTGGTTTGAAAACTGTGTGGCTAATTGGAGACAGTTGGCTGTTTTGATTGCTGGCATTTTGTGAGAAACTAAATACTAACATTGACCTAGGTTTGAAAGCTTTTACAATAAAATGGTTTGGATTGCGGGAAATGCGTTGGTTCCAAGTTTTTCGAAAATTGTTAAGTCTGAGAAGAACAAGGCAGCCAAAAGTCATATTAATTCATTGTGAATGCAATGATTTCGGTAATGGAAGAGGTGTGTTCCTTACTTTAATCATGAAACAAGACATGGGAAAACAAATACATCTATTTCCTAACCCCATCTTTATCTTTGCCAATCTGACTCAGAGGCAAAAATGGAGATAGACCACCAGATGTAATGGTAACATTGAGAAATCCCAGAGAAATGTTAATAAAGCAGTTTCAGCATTCATGATAGACCACAACCAATTATGGATTTCGAACAACAACATACAAATCTACATGGCCAATTTCTACAGACATGACCAAGTACACCTAGTTTTCCTTCAAAACATCAAAACAGAACTCCAGATGTGGTAGAATACTAAACTCAGTGCATCTCAAAATAGTCAAATACACAAATACAATAAAATAAACAAAAACAAGTTTTGTATTATATCCGCGGTTACAGTTAATTGACTTTTATCATAACCACAGTTACAAAAATTGTTTAAAAAGGGAGTTCACTTCAGGTTTTATAATACAATACAATTTAAAAGATCAATATAGTACAACACTACTCTTGTACTTATGTAGAGTAGCTAACGATAAAGAAAGCAGAGAATAATACATAACAGTAAACTAGGTAGGAAAACATTTCACAGCCACACAATGTAATACCATAAGTGAGAATACACAACCTAAAATACATTGTATGGGGCATATCAAAGTAGACTATGATTGCTCCTTTTTATATTAATTTTGTCAAGCTATTTATTTTCTTTTTCTCCAAAGTCTCATGCATACAAAAGTTTAAAAACATGCATCCAAAATATAAAAAGACTCCCTAATACCAACCAGGTCACTTGGCTAGTAATTTATCACCCCCAACATCACTATACCTATAAAAATAACTTTAAAAATAAAATAAAACACAACACTCCAAAATCATAGCAGCAGGGACAGAACAACTCCTACCCGGGAATATCTGTAGTCCTTTGTAGCCTCAGATATTGTGAATATTGGCAACGGCTGAAATAAAAAATCCTTTCCTACCCCCAGGCCCTCATCAAGTGCGCCCTCATCTGTAACAGCTCCACCCACTCCCCAGATGCCTCCTCACCTCCCCTCACTCTTGTCCTCCACAAAAGATGCTGTTTCTTTGATGCATTTTGATTTCAGGTGTTGGCTATTTGCGGCTATAGATCAGGCTACACATGGCTTTGTGTTTCAAACCTGCTCCCTGTACCCCTTCCCCAAATTTCACTTAGTGCGCTCTAACACCCCCCCACCCCTTAGCCTAATGGCATTTGACTGTTTTTTGACCTGCAAATAGCTTTTATCCTGTGTTTCGCTGTCTCATACCCTTGGCTACAGCTGTGGATATCACTCGCATCGAGAGAAAAACAACATAGTGGTTGTATCATTTCTAAAAAACACTGGTTTTGGGTAAATCCCCTAATATCTCTATCTATTTTTGGGCAGGAGTCACCCCTTTTCCATCAAATATTTAAACACTACTGAATGGAATAACCCCAAACCATGCCTGGATCGTGAGTCAATGCTTTGTGGGCAAATTTTTTCAGACCTGGTCCAAATCCGTCCAGCAGTTTGGGCTATGCAATTTGGCAACAATGTGTCTTGTTTGTCCATGGGAAAATGTATGGGAAGAATCTGCACCTTTGGAATAATATATTTTTTTAAGCTTAACACTTTTTAATGAATCTTTACAAAATGTTGCAGTCTGTGGGGGTTGGGCCCTGTGGGTATAGTTAAGTTGCTCAACCCATAGGAAGAATAGGTGGGGGTTTGTGCAGGGTCGGGCAAAGTTATAGGATGTCCCAAAATGTGTGGTTTTACAGCCCAAACCGCTGGACAGGTTTTCACCAAATTGGTGGCAGGAGTGGTGGCTTTGTCCCAAAAGCATGTTTTTGTAAATTTTGTGCAAATCCATTTTTTTTTATGGCCAAAAAGTAGGTAACAAATTAGTCATATCTGTGTTCGATCCAAGGACTTACTTCCCTCTTCGTCCGTGGGCAGGCATCTGATTGACTCAGCGGGCGGCGTGTGTTCTCCGGACATAAGAAGCGCGCAGTGATTGGATGGAGAAAAGCATGAGGTGCACCAAATGTTGGGAAATGCCCGCCATGTTGGATTCCCAGACTGTCGTCATTGTTCGCTGACATTGCGGTAAAAACATATTAAAAAATGTAACATTGCACTTGCCAAACTAATAAAACAATCTCTGGGGAGGTGAGGGGTGATGAGGATGGGATGGGATATGGCCTTAAAAAGCCCCAACAAATGGTGGCTTCCCAAGTCCGATCTCCGCAAGTTTTTTGGGGACATGTATGCTTATTTGTGCATTAAATGGTTGTTGAAAAGCAGTTTTTGGATGGTTTATAACTTTGGCGCCACTCAATGAAACTGCATGGAATTTGAAATTTCATTCTAGACCTTACTCTGCATAGTTCTGCAAAGTGTGGTGCTGTTCTGTCAAGAGGGAACACAAATAGACGGGGGTCCCACGATATTTGCCATATGACAAATGTGGACAAAAGATTTTAGTAAGTTTATAGACCCAACCTTGATATGATATAAGTAATGTATATTGTGCCTGTACACAAGTGTGTCTAGGCAAGACAAGAGGGAGGACAAAACAAACGATGTTACTGGGCCTTGTGTCATGGGAGGAGGCAGGGAAGAGTGCAATGGCAAGATGCAGTAAGTGCTGCCAGGGTGGTGGCTCAAGTAAGTGCAGAGAGTCAGGGGACTGTAGGGTTGCAGATACAGTCCCTAAGTGGGTGGGAGTCCAGGAGGCAGTGCAAGGGTCTACTGGTCATGCAGGAGCCTGGTGCCCATGAGGTTTAGTGGGTGGCAAGGTAACCAGGTTGCACCTTTGCACAAACCTTGAATATTTGTGCAAAGTATCAATGGATTTTGTCAAGTGGGGGCTAAGTTATATGACTATTGTATGTCCGTACATTTTGACACTTGAAAAAATAAAACATGAGCGGATTTGTAGCAAACTCATGTAAGGAGCATTGGCTTGGACCTGAAAGCATGGTTTTACAAATGTTTCCGGGATTCATTTTTTGAAAAGTGTCACAATGTAGGTACAAAGAATAGTGCTATACCTTTGGTGACTGAGGTATAGCCTGTGGCCATAGGCACTGGCGAGATTGTCTGGGTCATAGCCTAACACCATGGCCATTACCACGAGGGACGAGCAATGGGGTTAAAGTGGGAATGGCCGCCAGGGACCAGCTATGTGGTAAAGTTATTTGAAATTGGGATTGGATTGAATGAGAAGACAAACATCTGGTCATGGGTACAGGTTGAAGTGTTGGATGGGATTGCATCAACTATGCACAAGCAGGGTCAGCAAGAACTTCAAAACATGGTTTTGAAATGTGTCCTGAGTTTTATTTTTTTCAAAAGTGTAAAATGTAAGTGCACAACACAGTTATATAACATTTGTGTCTGGGCAATGAGCCTGGCCATCAGCAAGGAGAAATGTGTACTGTCATTTTTTATTGGGGCATGCGGCATGGCCAAAGCGGTAGGTTTGAATACTAAAAAATATTCTGCTTGCGGTTACAGCCTGAAGTGGTGGACTGCAACAAACATGCATGACTAGCATTAGCAAGGACCTGAAAGCATGTTTTTGGAAATATGTCCTGTGTTTTATTTTTTGAAAATGTAAAAATGTAAGTGTAAAATTGAGCTATATACATTTGGTGTCTAGGTAGTGGGCCTGGCCCTCAGCAAACGCAAATTTGTACTCTGATTTGCTTATTGGGGAATGAGGCATGGTTGATGCCCAATGGATTTGGAGACTGCCCATGGCTGCAAGACATGACCATTGGGCATTGTTGACATTATTAGGGTATAGGCTGCAGGGTAGGTGCAGTGAATACTAAGGGGTGTTTTTTTGGTTTGGGTGGGGTCATGGTGGAGCCTTATGCCGTAGGCAATTGAATGATGATTTCCATCCAATGCATGTGCTACGGATAACGACAGACATACGTATCTGTTGTAAAAAATATGCTTCTTAAAGGAGGTTTACAGTTATTTGATATATATGAAAAGAGGAATTATTAATAGCGTATATACAGTGATGTTACACCATGAAACATTTTCACTTATAAAAAACTATTAAATTGACAGAAAAACCTTTGTTAAAGAAATGTTATGTTTGAGATGCATCCCACTCTTGGCAATCCTCACCCCCAGTAGTTCATTAGTGGTGTCCCACCTTGATATCCAACATGCAGATGTAAAAGATTTGTGAACGTTGTTAAGTGGCAGCTGGTGTGTGGAAGCTTAATATGGTCATAGCATTATATATACAGTTTTTAGAAGTGATTGGTTGATGTATGTGCGACTGTTTGAAAGCCGTCATTGAGGAAGTGTTACAAATATAACAATAACAATTTAAGATGTAGAGGATGTGCCTACCTCTAGCACCCAGAATGAATCATGGGTGTGGCAGTTCTTTACCACTGTTGGAAATGTACCAAAGGCTAAAGCTACCAAAGTGATATGCACTGAGTGCAACATTATACTCAGTCATGCAAAACCTGGGCAGTGCTCCTACGGGACAACCTCCATGCGCCGCCACACCAAATACACCCACTGCAATGCTCTCAGAAAGGCTGTTCCTTTCTTAGGAAGTAGTAGACTGATTTGCTTTACCTGATCTTCCTCAACCAATGCTGTAACCACACAGCCTACTTCTGGAGGACACAAAATCCCACCAGCTACCTTGCATGCTTGCTACCTTGCAAGCAATAAAAGAGGCTGTTCATCCATATTTTGTTTTTAAACAGATTTACTCTGTGTATATAGTGACACACCACTCTGCAGGACAGAGCAATTTTCAAGTGTTTTTAAAGCTGTATCCTTATATTTAACACGCATGTGCAACTTCTTCCCCTGTCCACCTGCGCGTTCCATATGAGTGGTTGGTGCCCCTTTCCTCATTTCTCTCCCCACCTTACTTTCTGGCCTCTCCTGCAAAAATAAAACAAAAGAAAATCTGTCCCTTAGAGAACACTTTTCACAGTTAAAAAATAGAACTAAAGAAATAAGCTATAGACTCAATTTACTTCACATTTTTCAGTGAAGTAGTTAGATTCAATACGATTCTCCAACATTCCCATTAGCATTTTCTACTATGCTAATGGAAATAATGGACAAGTGTATACTACAGACAAAGAAAAAAACACAGAAAAACACTTCTGTCTGAAGTTCTTCTCTCCAATATACAATACACACCCTAATCCATTACCATTTATAAACATCAACAGTCTCTGCCTTATCCTGTTTAGCATATGCCTTCTTAGAAAACCTGACTTGCACATGCACACATCACACTAAACAGCCCTTCTCCTCTCTTTACTGTTATGTTTATAACACTCCCTCATTGCCTGCTTTATACCATTCACACATATTTTCCACCAATCACTTAGGAAAACTCTACATATAACCTATCAACATATTAAACTTCCATCCACCAACTGCCACTTAACAAGGTTCTACACATCTTTTGCATCTACATTTCGCATGTATACCATCTCACTGCTCACTGTAAGTAGTACTTCTATAAAGTACAGATGGACAAGCACTGATGGAAGCCCAGGAGGGAAGTTCCAAACGATCCCAAGGTGGGAGGCCACTAGCTAATGGGTGGGGCAGAGGAGTCCCAAGGGTGGGGTACATGTTAACCATAAAATCCCATTAACAGACTTTTTTCTATCAATTTAATAGGTTTTTATAAGTGAAAATGTTTCGTAATGTTACATCACTGTACATAAGTTCATAATAATTCCTCTTTAATCATATATGAAAGAACTATAAACCTTCTTTAACATATTTTTGCAATGCATAATGTGAGTCGTTATCTGCAGAGTTTACCCCAATAGGCAAATCATTGCGCTGTGTGAATAGTATGCCTGCATCAACACTGCCACCCTGGCTGTGTACATCCCAGGTGTGGCGCACATCATCCCCTTCTCTGAAAATGATATTGTGGCGCTCACTTTGCTTATAATGTCTCTTCCTAAAATGTTGATAGGTGTGTCTTTTGAAAAACAATTATGGAGCTATGATACGCTGAGTCCCAATTGTTAATGGGAAATCTTTAGTCAGAGGAACCTTCAAATTGTCCCCGAAAAGCCTTGTATGCCCAAATGTTTGTTGGATAATGGGAATCCCACTTCTTTTATACATGATCTTTTCACCCCAGTATCTATGAGAAAGGAAAATCCCCTTTGAACTGCTACCTCTGGCTCCTCTTCAGGGTCTTCAGTTACTGCTAGGACAGGACATACCCACAATTCGCGTGGGCACCCCTATTGTGAAAATATGTTTGCAGAAGATTTGATAGATTGCTGACCACCACTGTCACTCCCGTGTATTGGGGTACTGCATTACATACCAGTATTGTTACTTTTTCTTGTACCTGTGTCTCTTCTGGTGCTTGTAGTATGGTCACTTTACCTTGCATTCCTGCCATCTCCCCACCTTGCACTTGTGCTTGTCCCTGGCTGGTATGACCTATGGTGTCTGTGTGAGCAGCAATTGCAAATTTGCTGCTGTTGTATCACTTGCATCTATTGAGGTATCTGTGTATGAATATATGCCTGCTGTTGGTGCACTCCTAGCTGCCCTGTTTGCAATATTAGTGGGCATGTGCGGGTAAAATGACCAACGTTGCTGCACGCAAAACATTGTCCTCCAAACTGTGCCTCCATACCCCTGTAACCCAATCCTCTTTCTCTTGGATAATATCCTCTTCCTGTCTGGCACTGTGCTGTGTAGTCGTTTACTACTCCTGCATATGAAAACCCAGGCTGTTGTGCAGGTAGTTGTTACAACTGCACCTTTCCCCAATGCTGATTATACAGTGTTTGCATCTAGCCTCCTTGCTGTGTTACCACTTCTAGTGGGAGACCCACCTTGTTGGGCGGGTGAGGCAACACATGGTCCCCATGTGCACTGCTCCTTCCATGCTAATGTTAGCCAGCTTTTTCTGTACTGGTTTATTTTCTGCTTTTACAGCTTTCTTTCACAATTGTGCACAGTAGTTGCCTGTATCTCAGGCCATCCCTTTCCTTCTATCCCAACTCTTTTTTCTAGGGAAACATGTACATCTGTGGCGAGTCCCCTCACTAAGATGTGTTAAAATAAAGGTATTTTGTCATCCAAGTACAGTTTATTTTCCTATGTCCACATCTCTTTATGCAATGTGTTCATGTGGATAATGTATTACCTGCTAGAACTGTTATTGAGTGATCAGTTACAACCACTGAATGTAATCTCATCCTGCCTCAAAAACATTTGCACCAAAGCAATATGTACACACAAAGATGACACAATCAGAAATCAGTTCTGACTATAATTTCCTAGATCATCCAAAGAATTCTGAGACTTTTCTATGCATATTAAGTATATTGGCCAACAAAGCTATTGTGACTTAATATAATCTCTTCCTTCATCCAAAGAAATCTGATGCTTTTATAAACAAGGAGCAAGAACATGGAACAGCCACAAAAATGAGACACACTGAGTTACAGCCACCAAAAAATCATTTCTAAGACGTTTTGTTCTAAGACATTTGTACCAAGATGGGAGGGCAGAACATTGCTATACTCTTTTACACCAATTATACAATCCTTTGAATGGATTGTGTCCTCCCATGTATTCCTCATCTTATGATAAATTATCTCCAGTTTATACTGCTTTGGAATATTTTTTCAACGGGAGGCACTGTGTGCCGTCTCGTAGAGTCAATGACCCTAGAAGGCCTCCGTTCGACAGTCAATGTCATCATCAGTATAAGTAGCGCATGCAGTGCCCATTGGCTTCAGTTCTGTTTTACCGAGCTAACGCTTAGAGAGAATTATGGCGTGCTTCGGTTCTACAGTGAAAATAGTGATTTTTGTTTAAAAAATGTCTTCTTCGCTGACACCATCGACATCAAAGTTGGGCTTCAAGAAGTGCCAAGACGGCGGGTCGAAGATGTCGATCACTGACCCCCACCGCATATGTCTGTGGTATCTGGGTTCCGGGCACTGTACCACCGACTGTGGCTCCTGTCAGGCGATAACTGAGAAGGCTCTCAGGGAGCGTAAATGTAAATTGGCGGTGGGGAGGTTACCCTCAAATTCACCTTCGAAGAGTTAAAAAAAGACTGTTGAGTCGAGAGATTCTTACCGATTCAAAAAATCCAAACGGTCTCGATCAAGAAGTCGATCATGCCATTCTTCGTCTTCCTCTTTGAAAAAAGCCAAGAAAAGGCATCATTGGTCATCTTTGACCTCCAGTGATTCCTTGACGGAGGTAATCAGGTATCCTACGAAATTGTATTCCCCTGCAAAATGGGACGCATTTCATAGTGAGATGCTTAAAATCTTTGAAAATGCAGCCTCGACCCCCTTAAAGGACAAGCAGAAAAGCCATGCCCCATTCGCTCTGCAAAAGGACGACAAAGGGAACTCGAAGACTACATCTTTGAAACCAAGCCTTAAGCCGGTTTTACATTGAGAAAGTTCTCAATCTGATGAAAAATTGCTGAAGGCTTCGATGAGTCAGGAACGTAGCCCATCTAGGGTTCCGTCGAAGAAGCACAAGAAGTCGACAAGTTTGATGCCTTCACGAACTACTGTCAAAGCAAATAGTGCTTTTTAGGTAGAGGTGTTTACAAACCTCTACCTAAAAAGGACTATTTTGAGTCTTTGTCAGTCATATATGAGGAGGACCAACCCTTTGATGACAATAGACCACTTTCTGGGCTACGGTTAGGCACTCATAATGTGCCAGAGGAACTAATCTCTGATGAGTCCAGGCTAAGATATTTATGACAACCTTCAGTCATCCAGTGGTTTGGATTACTCGCCAGAGATAGAGTTTGGCAAGCCAGACCGAACTGAACATGATGACTCTTCATACAGAAAACTCATGGGAAAGGTTATTGCGTTAAATGGATGGAGTAGGCCTACTTTTTCTTTTGAGCAGGGTGACATGACATCCATCTTGGACCAGGATCCTCAGAAAGACCCAATGTTGGCCTTTCACATGGCATTACAGAAAAGGGTCTGTGCAAATTGGGAGACACCAGACTGCAGCTGCAATAAATAACAACTTTGCAAATGAGTACAGACCATCCAGCAGTGAACTGGAGCATCTCATTAAGCATCTCACAACCTAAAGCTTGGTGGTTCAGGCTGCTACATCTACTAAGCAGTCTGCATACCCATCGATCCCTCCTGATAGGGATGATAACAGAGTGGATGCCTGTGCGAGTAAAGTTTTCACCGCTAGTAGTATGATGTTAAAGTCTACAAATGTGACTTGAACATTATCGAGATTTACGTTTACCCCGTGGGGCTGTGTTGCTATGGTGGCTGACCACATCCCGCAAGGAGAGGAAAGAGATGGCTTCATGGCAATCATCAAGGATGGTAAGCAGGCAATAGGTGAATGTCTCTAGTCAGGGTTGGATACTGTGGACAGCATCCGCAGATCCATGGCTGCTAGGACAGTGTTACACAGATTTGCATGGTTGAGGAAGTCTAGTTTTGCACCAGATTTGCAAGCTAGACTACTCAACATGCCCTTTGATGGCTCAAGGCTATTTGGCAGCAAGGCGGTTGAGAGTTTGGAGAAGCTGCAAACCTCAAAGGTGGCGGATAAATCCCTTAGTGCCACCATTTAGAGAGCCTCAAAAACCGTATTCGGGCTCAGCTTCCTGGAGGGGTATGTCCTTTCAATTCTACTCCTTATTTGAAAGAGGAAGAGAACAAGCAGGTCAAAGAGGCAAGAGAAGATTCCCTTGTGGTGGACGAGGGAGAGGTGCAATGTCAGCCCAAGCAGCTGCAGCCGTACCATCAGCCGCTGCTTCAGCTGCCTCTAGACCACTCTGAGACCTTGACTCACAAGAACCTGGTGGAGGGCAGACTTACTCAACATCTATGAATGGTGGGTCATTACCTCAGATGCTTGGGCACTAGAAACTGTGACCCAAGGTTACTGCCTTCCTTTCCAAAAAAGGCCTCAAGATCATCCACCGGGGAATAACTCTTTCAAAATTCGGGATCCGCTCCTTGTGCAGGCAATGTTGACCCTGCTAGAGAAAGGTGCAGTAGAACATGTACCTGTAGCGGAAAGGAACAAGGGTTGGTATTCCCCATGCTTTCAGAATCCCGGTTTGAGACCCATCTTGGACTTAAGAAACTTGAAGTTCCTCAGGAAGGACAAGTTCAAGATGGTTACCCTTTCTCAGATCCTTCAGGCTCTCCAACTCCAAGACTGGATGGTATAATTGGACCTTCAGGATGATACTTTCATGTGCGTATCCATTTAAAACACAGAAAGTACCTAAGGTTTGCAGTTTATGGTTCTCATTATCAGTTTCGAGTTCTGCCATTCGAGCTGACCTTTGCCCCGAGGGTTTTCACCAATTTGATGGTGGTGGTGGCAGCAAGTCTCAGGAGAGGGGGGATTTACGTCTTTCCCTACGGGACGATGGCTGATCAGGGCTCGTTCACCCAAGCAGGCCAAGGAACATCTCAGCATAACCTGCCACTCTCTTCCCAAACTAGACTTTTCCCTCAATTACAACAAGTCTCACTTGATACCATCCCAAAGACTCCGATTTATTAAGCAGTCTTGGACACTTCCTCAGGGAAAGACTTGCCAGCCGAGGTGAGGGCTCAACACATTCTGCAGATGGTTACCAAATTCCGGAGTGCCCAGCATCTTCTGGCCTTTGATTTTTTGAGGTTGCTCGGTCTCATGGCATCCTGCATTTTCCTGGTGCCAGAGGCTTGCCTGAGAATGAAATCCCTTCAATGAGCTCTCAGGACTCAGTGATCCCAGTTCTCAGTCATCATGTCAGACCACCTGCAAGTTCCAAGCATAGTCTCTCAGGACCTTCTGTGGTGGGCTTGCAGTACAAAATCATCCTCAAGGGAGAATCTTTTTGGCAACCATGGCCAGAGATAATTATAGTGACGGACACCTCACTCATGGGCTGGGGAGCCCACACCAACGATCTGACAATCAGACAAACTACATATCATCCTTTTGGAGCTGAGGGAAACCAGACTAGTGCTGAAGATCTTTCTGCCCTCTATATGGGGAAAGAATGTCCTGATAATGACAACAACACAGTGGCCATGTACTACATGAACAAGAGAGGAGGTGTAGGGTCACTACCACTGTGCAGAGAGACAATGCAAATTTGGTTCTGGGCAATTCAAGAGGGAATCTCTTTATGGGCAGTTCATCTAGCCGGAGAGCAGAACACGGCAGCCGACGCTCTGAGCAGGCAGAGTGGGAACTGGCTCAGGAAGTCCTTCAAAAGATTGTCACCCTTTGGGGAACCCCTCAAGTGGACCTGTTTGTGATCAGTGTCAACCAGAAGTGCAAACTGTTCTGCTGCATGGAATTTCCTCCAAGAGGAGGTCTACTAGACGCATTCATGGAGTTTCCACTTCTGTATGTATTTCCTCCAGTCCCTGTCATTCCTCACGTAATCAGGAGGTTGAGAAAATTTGGGAAATCCATGATCCTAATAGCTCTGGATTGGATCAGGAGGATGTGGTACCCAGACCTTCTGGACATGTCCATCTGCCCTCCAATGTGTCTTGCACAAAGAAAGGATATTCTCTCGTAAGAGGAAGGTCGTGTTCTCCATCCAGATTTGAAGACACTCAGACTTCACGCATGGTTTCTGAAAGGCTGAGATACATGGATTGGGACCTCCCAGATGATGTAATGGAGATCTTGGTTTCGGCCAGAAGGTCAGCAACAACATCTTTGTACCACTGCCATTGGAGCACGTTCAGCAGCTGGTGCAGTGATAAGAATGTGGATTCCTTTCTATGTGACACACCTATGGTGCTTTCTTTTTTGTTACATTTGGCAAATCTGGGGCTCCAGATTGGAACAATTAAGGGTTACATAGCAGCACTTTCTATTTTCAAGCGCTCTTCAGAGGAGGTATCATATTTTAATATCCCTCTTATTGTTCAATTCTTGAAAGGCCTTACTAATGTATATCCACCAGTCCCATTCAATGTCCCTGTATGGAATCGCAATCTTGTGTTAAGATTTTTAACATGCATTCCCTTTGAGTCTTTACACTCATGCCCATTAAGACGCTTGACATTAAAAAAACATTTTGCTTATTGCAATAATGTCAGCCCGTATGGTAAGTGAGTTGCAGGCCCTTTCCTGTAAACTTCCACATACAGTGTTAAATAAAGACAAGGTAATTCTCAAGGTAAAGCCTTCTTTTTTACCGAAGGTAGTTTCCGTCTTCCACTTGTCTCAAAAATTGATCTTACCAACTTTCTATCCACCTCCTCATCCAGGAAAGTAGAAGTTGCAGAGACTGGACCCAAAAAGGGCTCTCTGTTTATATATATCCAGAATGGCTAAATTTCACCAAGATGACCAATTATTAATTTGCTGTTCTGGCCCCAAATTGGGTCTTGCGGTTACTAAACAAACCATATCTAGATGGAACATCCTGGCTATTGGTGAATGCTACAGATTAGCGGGCAAGGACCCGTCGGAAGGCTTAAGGGCACATTCCACAAGGGGAATGGCAACCTCTGCTGCTCTTCAAAGAGGTTCCCAATCAATGATATTTGTTCAGCGGCCACTTGGTCATCTATCCATACCTTTGTGAGACATTACTGTCTGGATTCATCTTCCAGTCAGCAAGGACAATTTGAAAAAGCGGTCCTTCATTCAGTCCATGATTAGATTTAAATTTCATTATTACTGCCACCTCCAAATTATTACTGATTCGGGAATCTATCATATGATGAGGAATACGTGGGAGAATACAATCCATTTGAAGAACAAGTTAATTACCCCTGGTAACTTTCTTTCAATTGGATGTTCCTCCAACGTTCTGCGGTACGCCTGGTATTTCCTATTCAGAAGGGGGGGACAACAGAACTGAAGCCAACGGATGCTGTGTGCGCTACTTATACTGGTGATGACGTTGAACGTCGAATGGAGGCCCTCAAGGGACATCGACTCAACGAGATAGCACACAGCGCCCTCTGTCGAAAAGATTTTCGAAACAGCTGAAGCTGGAGATAATTTAGCATAAAATGGGGAATACGTGGGAGGAACATCCAATCAAAAGAATGTTAGCAGGCATGAATAACTTATTTTTCTATCTAAATCTCTGATGGGCCTACAGCATCAATTATCAACTCTGTATTGGCTGCTTGAGGTCAAGTGGCTAAAACTTAACAGGGTTGTGGGTGGGTGTTTGTCAGTGTGTGTGTTTTGTGTGTTGGATTTGCTTGCAGTGTGCAGATCTGGATGAATGTGTGCCAGGACACATGTTGATGGTCGGCATGTGAGTTGTTTGCATTTTTTGCATGTCACTCAGGCGAGCCCATATTACTGTGTGTTTGGGTGCATGGATGTGTTGGCTGCGATCACATTGATTTGTCTTTCTCTGCAGATCCATTTGTCATGATGTGATGGGTGATGGGACTGAGGGGATACTTGCAGTCATATGCATGCACTGGATGTAGGTAAGATGTGCAATTCTCTTGCAGTCCACATGTGTTGCTCCTATGTTGTTCAGATTCAAAATGACTATTCTGATGTCACTGAGTATCGTGTGCATTGTTGCAGTCAAGGAATGGGTTGGCCAGTGTACATCTTTTTTGTTGTATAACATGCATTATGGTTCGAGGGCTTTCCTTGCATGGGTTAATTGGCTTCAAGATAATACTGTGTCTTACTACTTGTGGTCTCATGTGTGAGGTTTGGTGTCTACATGCAGTAAAGTTGTTCTCCATGTGACAGTCATCAGGTAGTTTGTCTATTGTGATATGTTGTTTTTGGTGTACTACATGTACACTGTTATTTGCAGTCGCTGTGACTGTGTAGGCGAATGGTGCAGTGCCATGCTCCTTATGGTCATGACTCACTGTTGATAGTGCTCAGGAATGTCTGTGTTACTTGCTGCTTCTGTGACTGTGTCCATTTGGGCGTGTCAATCACTTTGTCTCACTTGCCAATTGTGTCCTGTTCAGTGTGTTTTTTGATATAGTGTGTATTGTCTCCCTATTGGCTGCATGTATGTCACATGTGGATCCTGACACCACTGATTTTGCGCTCACAGCAACAAGCATACATTTGTGCCTGTCATTCAAAATATCACACATGAGTGCAAGCCTATTTCATTGGGCTTTTTGTATTGGTGGACATGATACTTTTGGAGTCCATGAATGCCTTGCTGCTCATGGTTGATAGTTAGCAAGTTGCGCAATTTATCTGTGGCAACACATATTTTGGGTTATGTTTTCTTGGACATTAGAGATATGTTTGTGCCTCAGGAGTGGTTTCACTCCATGCTTACTGTGTGTTAGAGAGAATTCTCACAAATGGCTTATTTTCCTTACCTAACGAGTCCCTCAGCAGCTTTGCTGGATTTCTAGGGTATATTTTTCACCTGGTAAGAGTGTGAGCCTTTTGCCCGCTCTTACATGTGTTTTGCTCTGTGTGTTTTCACTTTTTGTGTGATCATGGGCACTGGAGCCTAACCTACTCCATGGCCTCATATTTTTCATGTGTGTTACACAGCACCTTCAGTGCAGTGACACAGGGTTGTCTTTGAGACTTTCCACTGACTCCATTTTCTGGGGCTGACTACTGTCCCCCAGAAAAGATAAAGTTGCCATTAACTATATCTTAGTCACTTTAAACCACAGACCCAGTGCACCCCATCTTACATGGGGTATTGGAAAGGGGTCATTCTTATCCCTTTTTGTCTGTGTCTCTTGGAGCAATGTTTTGCTCCCTTTACATCAAGACTTGGCTGGTGTCAGTGGTAACTACCCTAACTTTTCTACCGCTGTTATCTTATATAACCATGGTATTGTTTTAGGCTATTATATTAGCCTCAAACATAAACCCGCTTGACCAAATACATTTTATTTTGGCTCTGGCTGGGTTTATTTGCCATTTCTTTTTGTTAAAGTCTTTCTCGTGTTTTTCTCTGCGCGCCAAACCAGGGATGATTCCTTTGTTTGCCGTCTTTTTGTGGGCTTCTGCACAGAAACCCTCTTTTAGGCACCTGAAAGTCTAGGTAGGCAGGATTTGAGTGAGGGATCTTCGCACCCCTGCCATGGGTTCCCTTGGTAACCCAAGTTGCACTCCTGTTTGATTGGCTGAGGGGACTGTCCTTGCCAGGGCAGCCACCCTGCTGTGTGATTGACAGCCAGGCTGTATGCATGGGGGGAAACTGCATAAAAAGCAGACCTCTGGGACTGGTAAGGCAGAGTCGCCACTGGAACGAAAGAACCAATGAGGAGCTGATGGAAGAGGACCCCTATAACAACTAAACCACCCGGTGAAGCCCTGCTGCAGGTCCGAATCTTCAGAATTCGATGACAGAGAAGATCCTCCAGGAAACTTCTTCCCTTGAGCTGGGGGGACCAACCATTTCGCCCAAACTGCAAGCCAGTACCCACCGCTGGTCGAATTCGATGTACAGAGCTACAGTGGGCCGGTTAGACAGGAAGGTCGGACTCTGCTTGGGTTTTAAGGAGCGCACCTTTTATTTGTTGCTTTGCTCTGCTGCTGGTTTCTTCCCTGGGCAGTGCAGGACCCTCCAATCTTGCTACTTCTTGTCAGTCCAACGGTCGCTTCAGAAACCGTGAGCCTACAGGAACTACCAGGAACGTCCACCTCAGCGACAGCTTCCTCTCCGTTTTAAGGTACTGTGCAAATCCGGTTATTCATTTCGTTCAGCCACGGTGAAAGTGTTTGAAATCTTTCTCCAATTCAAGGGCTTGTCCTTCTCTTCTCTTTGAACTAACTTTTCTATCAACCAACCTCATCCGCAATCGGTGACTCAAACTTTACCATGAACTACCCTGAATTGTGTGATCGTGAGAAAAATACTTTTGACCCATTGACTTTGGCCCTAAGCCTTTTGTACCTGATTCTATCACTGTAGTTCCTCTTGTTCAATTGCCCTGAGTACTTACCTGTTGGTTTGATTTAATTTCTTTAACTTTGTATTTCCCTCCCTTTTAAATTGCTGGAGTGCCATTTTGCTTCCACTTCATTTTGTGAGCTTAACCTGTCTGGAATTTAAGGGAAGCGGTGTGGTGCATTAAGAGTGTGATTTTTAGACTGCTTATAATAGTGTAATGTTATACAACTGAAGAGTGAAATAAATCTATATTCTTTTACTTGAAAACCTTGAGTCAGTGTTTGCCTGAATCATAGTAATTGCTGTCCTTTGTGTAAATATCTGATACTGCTCACTCTTGAAATAAGTCTGGCTGCTCAGCCATCGCTACCACTTTAACTGTGTAGTAAAGGCTTGTACCAAAGCTGAATTTGTACTGTCACTTCTAGTCTTAATTATGTGTGGTGTTCCCAAAGGGTACTGAATATAATTCTGCCTAACACTGGTGTACAGCGGTGAGGATAAACGTATTGTAATTACACTTAGAGTGCTGCTATTACCTTGGATCAAATAACCAACAGGCTAACATCACTAAAAAGCAATATTAATCATGTCTGATATGGAAAGCTACAGTCAGGAGACCCTCCTGAGTTACACTGCTGATTATTTAAGAAACATGTGTAAAGAAAGGAAACTCTCTGCCAAAGGCAAAAAGATTGAATACGTTGAAAAGTTGTTAAAGAACCAAAGTCTGGGGAGTGGGTCTGAAATGCCTGACTCTCAAGCAAATGTGGAAATTATTGAGGAAGATAATATGTCTGTCAATGATGAATTGGAAGAGGTAGATGTGTCTCTTATTGTAAGCTTCTCTGCCTCCTTGCCTGCTCAGCAACCTCAACCCTTGTCCACTATGACCCCCACAGGTCCTACCCTCAGTCCTGAATTCATTGCTCTAGACAAAATGTGGCTTGAACTGGAATTCGAACGTTTAAATGCTCAAACTGAACAAAAACACCAAGAACTTACGCTCAGAGAAATGGAGTTGAATCATGAACTAGAAATGAAAAGATTGTCTCTTGAAAATACTTCTCTCCCAGAGTCTTCTAGGTCTTCCTATCCTAAGAGACCCTGTATGCCTAAAGAAATTGTGGGTGTGTATAAGGTTAAACTTGATATATATATATATTTTTTATATGGATAATACAATCATCCTTTCAAATATGTATAAAGAATAAAACAGCACAGAATTAATTACATTTTAAAAATCATACAGTTTTTGCATCTTAATTAACATTTTGAAACAACAAGCTTTGAGCAGAAAATATTAAAAGAACAAGAGAAAAGGAAAATAGAAGGAACATTTGTCATATGTACACTTAAAGAATAAATCTGAGAGTGAATTAATTAAACATGATAAGTACAGATTGGTCAGATAAGTGTGACTTTCTCTCTATTTATAGTTCATTGAACATGTTTGATAAGTAATTTGAATTTTGCTAAAGCAGCTAATTAAAATCTGCACACAGCAGCAACCCGGGATTTAATGTAAACTACTTCAAAATAACATTCGGAAAGATGGCATCTAAATAGTGAACTATAGCCACCTTCATACCCAAGTCTGAATTGTTGGTAATGTAAGACCATACATTGTCCATCGTCATTAGATGATATTTGGTCAAACTGCATTTTTTAAAGTGCAACAATCTTAGATTAGCAAGCATTGGACAGTATAGGATACAGTGTTCCAAAGTTTCTTGTTGTGTTTTCTCAAGGCAAAAACGACAAAAATTCCGATCTTGCTGAATTAAGTTTCATCTCGTAAGTACCTCGGTTGTTGGCCAAAGATTCAGGCGAAACCTAAGAAATTGTTGTCTGAGATACAGGCTCGGGCATTTCAGCAAATAAGGTGCCGTAGAGTATATAGCTTTGGTATCAAAAACTCAGAAATCAAAGTCCTTATATTTTAGACAGAGTATGATTATGTATCCAGTCATGAAGAAAAAACTATTTTTTGCACGATCCAGGTTTGAGATAATTAAGGCTAACATAATAGATGCATCGGCTAAGTTATTAAGGACCGATGTTACACCAGTTCTTGGTGAATGCATGATCTCGCGCTAGTAGACGTTGGGCTAGAATGCCCAACAAACCACTAGAGGTCAGTCCCAGTAAGGCTTTTCTGAATAGGGCACACATCCTCCATTTGTTATGAGACTCTAGGGATGGGATTTCCAACTCATGCCGAATTAGTGGCAGGGACATGCTCTGAGGCAATTGTAAAAGTTGTTTCCAAAAACGAGCCTCTAGGGTTGGTCACCCATTATGTTTCGTAGATATTAAAGTTTCAGAGCCATAACATAAGGTGGGTATCACTTTTTACTGATAAAATAGAAGTATATGTTTTAGCGTGCATTTTCCATACTTCTTCTTAAGAATTTTAGCCTGGGTGATTAGCATGCAAAGCTTAAGTTGAATTTCATCTTCCCTTTCATGAGAGGAGATAGAGGCCTGGATGGTAACGCCAAGATATTTGTAATGGTTAACTTGAGATAAATTGACATTTTGTAAGAACCAACAGTAAGACTTGACTTTCAATTTGGCATGTGGTTTACATACCATGGTTTGGGTTTTTTGTGTATTGATTATCAGATTGTTAGTCAATACATAAGATTCCAAACAGTGAAGAAGGTCTTGTAACCCAGAGGGAGTTTGAGAAATGAGGATTAAGTCGTCTGCGTATACTAAATGAGTTATGATATGGGACCCAAGCTTGGGGGAATCACTCTTTATGGCTTGCAACTTAATTCCTAGATCAAACAGGAAAAAGTTAAAGATAGATGAAGCCAAAATGCAGCCTTGTTTGAGACCTCTTGCAGTTTCAATGATGGAGGAAAGTTGGCCGGCCATGAAAAGTCTGATTTGGATGGTTGTGTTGGTATGAAGCAACATGATTAGAGTCAGAAGAGAGATTGGACATTTATGTGAGATTAATTTCTGATGTAGAATAGACCGGTCAACAGAATCAATAGCGGCTTTGAAGTCTATATAAGCCAGGTAGAGCACTTGATTCTTATCTGCGTATTTGGATTTAAGAATATTTAAAGTTAAAAGATTTGGACAAGTCCCAAGGCAAGAAAACCCGTCTGAAACAGGTTTCTTAAGTTATTTTGCAGGGTCCACGTATTAAAGTCCCTAAGAATAATTCTGGCAAAGACTTTCCCTGGTGCATCTAGCAACGCTATGGGCCTATAGCTTGCCGGGGAGGAGCGATCTCCCTTTTTGTAGATGGGAACGATTATCGAATGGGTCCAAGATTTCGGTAAGCATTGTGAGGTATTAATGTTGGTGGAGATCTTATATAATATCAAAGCCCAAAGATCAGGATGGACTTTAAACATACAGTTTGAAAGCCTGTCAGGGCCACAAGCACCAGAATTGCTAATCTTGGAAATATAGAACTTGATGTCACTGAGATCGAATGACAGATGAAAAAAACTTTGAATGTTGTTTATTGTCATACTTGAGGAGTAAGGGGGGCAGGCATACAAAAGGGAGAAATGGTTGATCCACTTAGATTCATTAACCGCGTTAGCTTGTGAAACAGCTTATGAGGGACGAGTGGCTTTGTTTATTAAAGACCATACTCCAACTGCAGATTTGGATTGGATAGAGAACAATAAGACTTCTCCATCACGCTGGTACATCTGTGCTCTAAGTGCCTTGAGAGCATTTTTATGCCTGGTCCTGATGTACTTCAGGATAGATTTTCTGAGCAGAACCGGTGCAAGCATAGCTTGACGTTTCAAGGCACGTGTGTGAGCTTTTAATTGTTGGACTTGAAAATTAAAAACATGAAGTCTAGGTTCAGGCTTCACAAAACCAATGCTAAGCTTGGGTGTTTTGGAAGTCTGGAAGTACTGCAGCAGATCGCAATATTGAACAATTTCTTGGTCACAGTAGTTTCCCAGCGCTCCATTTAGCTCACACAAAGATTTAGATGACCATCAGAGACGATTGTCTCCATTGTTAAGCAGTAGGTTTTCCTTATATTGAGCATTTTCAGGCCTAAGACTCAAAGGATGAATAGTCCACTCAGTGACTAATTGATTGTGATATTGTCATTGGGAAGAACTTGAAAATTGTCTATACATAAGAACAACGAGGCGTTCACAAAAATGTAATCAATTGTCGATGAACTGCAACCTCTTTTCCAAGTGGACTTCTGTGGTGTATCCGATGGAAAAGCTCCATTGAGCACGACTAAATTATAGTTGGAGATCAAAGTCAGCCATTTAGTTAGTCTAGTTTTATTGTTGGCGCGGGCAGTAAAAAATGTAAATCTCCCGCAATGATTACATTAGTAACCGACTCAAGAGCAACCAGATCAAGTAATTCTGTAAAGGCCTTAAGAAAACATCCATCGGATATACCAGCCACATTCCAATAAACATTGACTAGAGCATATACTGTGTCATGAACGGTTAGTTTGATCATCTGCAAAAACTGATTTGGGCAGTACCATTCTTGGGCTACAATACCGTGGCCCATTTTGATAGCTATTAAAAGGCCAGAGGTAGGTCTGCCCGAGGTGCCACGTTGAGCTGGATTTAGAAAGACATCATGATGATCCCACAGAGGTGCCGATGTCATCCAGGTTTCGTGTAACAAAAGTATGTCATGACACATAAGACAGTCGTTATCATTATTGATTAAATGTGTAAAGCCTCTGGTGTTCCAGCAAATGAGCGATAAAGATTGTGCATTGTTTCCAGATGCTAGCTAACTAAACAGTGGGCCTACGGGGTGTGGCTGACCCACTACAGTAGAATCTTGCTGATTTTGATGACCTTGGGAAACATATTCGCAGTTGGCTATTGTTTGGTTTAGGGTTAATTTGTAGAGCATGTCAATAGATAAGACAAAACCCAAAGAAAAAAGTTCGGCTCTAGCCATCCAAATCAAATTTTGGATAGCTCTTGAGTAAATCCACATTCTCACAGAATTGACATTATGCTGAACTTGAAATTCTATTAGCGCAATGTCGGTTGAGCTGATGTCCTCAAGTGAGCGAATGTCGGAAAATATGGCCAAAAGTGTGCTTCTGTTCAAGATGTACTGGGTGGCTGGACTAGGTTTACAAGCCAAAAGAAGCGAGTAATTAGTCGGAGGTTTACCAGAGGGCTTTTGAGATGGAAGGGTCTTTTGTTGAAGGGGGGCTTTAGCCACCTTCAAAGACAGAGTTTTTGGAATTTGTCTAGATTGGGTGGCTGTAAGTAGCATTTCAATCATTTCCGGGGTAATTCTCGCCAGCAGCGCGTAAGGATCAATCATGGGGGTTGCCAAAAGATTTGCAGAAGGTGATGGGGAGACATTTATGGGTCTTGAATGAGGCACGACAGGCAACCTGATATGAGACTCATGACTGGGCTTCGTGTTTTGAGCATCAATAGATGAAAGGCTATTAGAAGCACTGTTAGCAGATGGTTTTTGCACTATGGTAGATAGATATTCATCAACCGCCTTCCTGATCGCCTCCCGATGTGCAGTCTCAGGACTGATAGTGGAAATGGTGCTAATTTTGGCAACTGGAGCCTCTGTTAAAGCAACTTTAGAAGCAGAGTATTTAATGCACTCGAGTTGCGATTGTTGGGTAGCAATCGGAAGAGTCTTTTCTTTTCTTGAGAAAATAGTATAGGTCTTTTAATAAAGGGGTCCGATGAAGTTTAAGAAGTGGCCAAGATGGAAACCTTTTGCAGTACACTCAAAGCCAAATCTGTTTGCAACTTAGCTGACGTGGCTATCGATTTTTTCTTGTGTTTCCCGGGCCGCGTAGGGGCCTGGTCTGTGAACAAGCACTGAGGGTCTGTAGGAATGTGGTTAGATTCAATGTTCAGGCCAGTGTCAGGACACACATATTCCACTGTGACTTCAATGGGGCGAATAATGCGATCAATAGATGGCAAACACTGATTAGGGGCATTCACAATGACTTTGGTGGGGCAAATAGTGCACTCAATGGATGGCAACCGTTGATTTGGGGCATCCACAGTGATTTCAATGGGACAAATGACTTGATCAATGGATGGCAAAAACTGGTTCGGAGCACTGAACAAGGGAGTTTGGATAACAGTGACTGAAGGCATTGAAAGACAATGAACGGTTGGTAAAAGATGGCCCGGATGGGTACTAACGGACAAAAGTTGGTGCGCAAATTGCAGACATAAGTGGTGGGCCAAGGAGAGAAGGGCCAGGTAAAAGGGGTAAACCTGGCTTGGGATGCTCACTGGCCCACTCAATTTGCCAAGCATTTATTTTCTCTAACAAAGTTGATTGAGTTTCAAGTTTCAAATCTAGAGTATCGTATAACTTAGTTAGAGCTGTTAAAGACACATGTAAGGCATTGAGAGCAAATAGTGTAAGCGCTGAGTTGTTTTCGGTCGAATGCGCCTGTTGTACTACCGGGCATGAGTTGAGCTTATTGCATATGCATTTCAAAAAAGATCCTTGAACCCGACTATTAACGGTCGAGGGGAGCGAAATGGCAGCAACGTTATCAGGAGGAGCCACTGGTCTTCGGGAGTAGGCGCACAAAACGAGATGTTAGAGATAGAGGATATCAGATATGAGATGAGGAGAAAAAGAAGAGTCAGATGGATTAAGATCAATTATTGCAACATCAGACACCGGTGACATATGAACGGAGCGATTGTGTAAAAGCTCAGCAGTGGGGGGGACATTTTCCAAAATTCTACTATCAGTAATGGCATTTGATTCCCCAAAAAATGTTGCTGAACAGAGCTCCAGATGGCTTTAGCGCACTATGGCAAATGGAAGCAAGCTGTTTATCTTGTAGAGTAGAGTGAGAACTTGTGGGAAAAGTGGGAGCCTGGCGAGGATTAATGTTCATCTTTTTCAACAAGTTTTAGGAGAGATATCACAAGGCACAGGCGAACAACACTCTTCTATTTGAGCCTGGGGAGGGCGAACGAGAGATTCTTTACAGAATTTCCATATGTCAGGCGAATTTGGTTTTTTAAAGTAAGGTTCAAGGCTCTTTTAAACCGCATAGTTTTTGGAGTGGAAGTGGAAGTCGCAGCGGGCTTCTGAGGATTTTTTAATGCCACGTCCCGAGGACCAATTTGTAGATTTTTAGGCATACCAGTTTTGAGTGTAGGAAACATTCTATGCAAAACTGGAAGAAGGAATCAAGGCAAGAAACCCACAGCCCCGACGTTGCTGCGGCGAAGCGGCAAAGCGGGACTTGTTGGGACTTGCGTGGGTACTCAAAAAGGCTTAAACCACCCAGCAAATTGTGGGTGGTGTCACACAAAAAGAGAGGGCAGGGCCTCTTTCAGAAGGGCAAACCTTAAAGAAGAAGAGAACAAAAAAAAAGTAAGGCGGTGGTGTTTAGACACCAGCTGGTAAATTGCCTCCAAGGCAGTTCAATGGGGGGACACAGCTTCAATGGGGGCCCAGGACACTACAATGGGGGCAGACAATCACCTCCTGTATCTGGCGTTCAGGGTCAGGCAAGCTTGGTGTCCCACACTCAGACGTCCTCCACACGAAAACAAAGGCAGCAATACAGCACCAAACCGGACCGGAGCTCGTAGAGGCAGCACGTCTCACAGCTCCCATGGTGCTCTGTCAGTAAATCCAACAGCGGTCTAATGCACTACAGCAAACAGTACTTGTCAGTACTTCGCGGTGCGCGTCGAGGGTGCACTGGGATGCAGGATTATGAGGAGGCTGGGGGCGGCGTCACACAGAAAGAGAGTGCGGAGCCTATTTCGGAAGGACAAACCTCCTGTATCCGGCGTTCAGGGTCAGGCAGGCTTGGTGTCCCACACTCAGACGTCCTCCACACGAAAACAAAGGCAGCAATACAGCGCCAAACCGGACCAGAGTTCGTAGAGGCAGCACGTCTCACAGCTCCCACGGCGCTCTGTCAGTAAATCCAACGGCGGTCTAATGCACTACAGCAAACAGTACTTGTCAGTACTTTGCGGTGCTTGATATTTTGGAATGGTTGGCAATGTTTGAATATAACCATGGTATTCAAGGTTTTACAGGGAATCAATTGCTTCACTGGCTCTTCTCTAGGCTACCCACTGTTGCATCTGATGTTGTGATGGAGTTGGGGGAGGTGGATAGGATGGATTATGAGTGTGTGAAGCTAGCTTTAAATGCTAGATTTGGGAAAACCCCTTCCCAGTACCTTAAGAGGTTTAGGACCCTCAAAAAGCATGATGGTACCCCTTGGGCTACCTGGGTATGTGAATGTTTGAAAAACTTAGATGGTTGGATTAAGGATTACAGAGTAAACACTTGTGAAGGAATGAGAAATTTTGTTATGTTGGAGTCCATTTTTGATGCCTGCTCTCCTGAGCTCAGACAGCACTTGGCTGACTCTAAGGAGATAGATCCAAAGAAGCTAGCTAAGGCTGCTGACTCGTGGGTTGCCTACAGGGCTACTCAAAAACAGAAAGGAGGAGATTGCGGGTGCCCAAGGTCACTTTTCGAGCTGAATCGGAGTAACCCTTGCTGGTTAACTTTCCAGTGGGCCATAGTGTACTACGGTTCACCTCTGGTATCGAGGCAGATGCCGCTGATATCTACAGTGTATTTTTACACGCGTTTAAGACCTGAATAGTGTCCTTTACGATGGCTTTTCAGCTTATACATTACATCCGTTGGTGGATGTGTTCGACCCCTAATACACAATGCTGGAAGAAATTTACATGCAAAGAAGTTTTTTTTTCCCCTGAAGAAGGTTCAGCCATATATAGGCACAAAGAACTGAAACATGCTACATGTTGGGAATATATATGTTTTATGTGACACATTGTTTCTGTGATGTTGTGATATGCTGCTATTTTGGTGTCAATGGATTTGTCTGAAAGTATTTTTTATGAAATTTGTATAATTCAATTGTATCTAATACGTTTTAGCGTTGTTGATGTTTTTAGGGTTCCTTTCTGTTTTTGAAATAAATCATATATTTTTTGGTATAATCTGATAGTATTTTATCTATTTTTTCAAGATAAGAGTACCAGTATAATGTTTTGAAAAGGTTGTGTGATCCTTTTTTAGATACCCACAAACTGTTGATTGTTGTTTTATATTCTATCTCTTTGATAATTATTATATATATCTATATATACCCTGATAGTAGAGATAGTGTTAATGGGGGTTTTCTCTGTGAATACCTATTTGAATTCCTTGAGTTTACACAAGACCAGCTTGTTCAGGAGGAGAGGAATTCACTGACGGGCCCATAGGTCAGCGCTCACCCTCTAGAACTTGTAAGACAAGATAGCTGCACCATGTAAGGACAGGGGGTGCAGGATTCATTTACTCCAACACGACTCAATAATGAGGGCTCAGTAAGTTGGCAAAGGGAAGTCTGTTTAATGACAAGTACATCAAACAGAGAAACAAATGGAAATCAGCAGCATTGTGATCACCTGTCTCGCTCCGACTTCCTCGAACTTCAGTCAAACAGTCATTGTTATAGGCAAAACTCGTCATCACTGACGTCTAATTCTATAAAAAATCATCATGCAATATAATTGGTTAGGAAAGGTAACTTAAGTATAAGTGTTATATCTGTATATGATAACAGAGCATGTGGATAGGTTAACTCTTATCGGGTGGGCGTCTACGCCCATCCCTCTACATCATGCGTAATGGACGTCACTACAACTACAACGTCCTATTGGTTACGGTATCTATAGGACCCTAGATTACATGGTCTATTGTGATTGGGCAAGTTACACCCCTAAGCATAAAACTCCACTTTAATTAGCAGAATGCAGAATGGACACCCAGGTGCCTAGTGCCCCAGGATTCACCCTGCCTCCTTTCCATCAATCAGTGTTTTTGGGCGATGTGTCAATTAGTTGGCTAAGGATGGCCTCGAAACTGTAGTCTCTTATCGGGAAAAGTTATGGCATCCTCGGGTCCTGGATGACATCAGGTGGTGGTACTTCTTCACACCTGGCTGGTCACGTGTTAGTTCACCATGAATCTGCTTCAGTTTCCAGCTTTTATGCATTTAATTCTGTTTCAGCCTCGCCACCTGCATGGGCCCCCCTTATCTTGACCTTCATGAGGCAGGCTGGTATGCTCTGAAATTTGAGTCTTGTTAGCTGACACTCTCCTCCCTTTCTCTGGTTGACCTCGATTTCCTAGGCATGAGCCGCTCTTTGTTGAGTTTCGATTCCGCTCCTTCTCTTGCCTTTGGCTGGGTTACGAAACTTGGCCTGTCAGGCCTCTGGCAGCCTGGGTACATTTCTGCTTTTACAAAATGGAGTCGCACTTGTATAATGTGCCTTATTGAGGTAGATATATGGTTGGCGCTTGCTGCTCTAATCTTCTACTAAGCATTGCAAGCAGTATTGTTTCTTTTGCCCCTTGCATTCCAAGCCTATTTACACACGTTTGACAGGTCAGTTGCTCCCATCTTGTCTCGTAGCAGCGTTTCCTCACGTTTTAACATTGTCTCTTCTCTGTGTCCATTATATTTATTTTCGTAGTTACTCGCACTGGCGTGCAATCTTCGATAGCTGCTTTTGTTCATTCACGAGTCTGTTCAGGCCCTTGAGTCATTTCCACTGGCCTTCCATTAGGGCTCTTTGGGTCTTTTCATGGACCGTCTGTAGGTACTCTTCGTTTTGTATCAGTGGCTGGTACGGCTGTCTGATAGGGTACCGTGCTGCCCAGGGTTGTCTGATTATGGGCGCTTCATTAGGTATGGATCTTCTGATGTATACTGGGCAGAGTCCCAGTGCTGCTCTTTGTTGGTTTATTTGCTCCTCATACGTCACATCCCTTGGCGAGTAGGCTCCTGGTACCTCGAAATGAGGGGAAGGGGTGCAGGCCATGTCTGGGACCTCCTATACAAACTTGTATTAGTTATGGTGCCAACAAGGCAGAGGGCCTTGCAGGACAAATGGATAGGACCCTTCAAGGTTGTGGACAAACTTGGAGAGGTGAACTATTTGGTGGACTTAGGCAGACCTAAGGAAGCTCCCAGCGTCTTTCACACCAACTGTTTAAAGACTTATGTCTCGAGACCAGAAGTAGGAGCTTTGCTTCTAGCTTCAGCTCAAGAGGAAGAGGAGAGTGAACCTCTACCTGACCTCCTCAGAGGCCAACCTATAGATGAACAAATAGAAGGAGTTAATCTCTCTTCTCAGCTGACTTCTGAACAACAGGAGTTCAAAGTTCACTTGAATTACTTTGCCTCCCTGTTTTCACTATCACCAGGCTTGACCTCTTGGGGCCAGCATGATATTCTCACTGGTGACTGATTACCTGTGAAAAGCAGAAGTTACAGAATGTCAGAACATGTGAGTTCCCACATCAAAGGAGAGGCCAACAAGATGCTTGATCTTGGGGTTATAGAGCCATCTAAAAGTCCATGGTCTAGTCCAGTTGTTCTAGTACCAAAGGCAGAATCCAAGGAGATGAGATTCTGTGTGGACTATAGAGCTCTAAATGTAGTCAGTAAGATTGATGCCCATTCTTTTACAATGACAGATGAACTGGTGGATAGACTTGGTTCAGTCAAGTACATCAGTACATTTGATCTAACCTCAGGCTATTAGCAAATAGCACTGACAGACCATGCCAAGGAGAAAACTGCATTCTGCGCCCCTGCAGGCCTCTACCAATTCAAGGTTATGCCTTTTGGACTAAAGAATGCACCTGCTACATTTCAAAGGATGGTTAATGAAGATCTGAATGGGATGGAGGACTTCTGCATGGCATACTTGGATGTCATTGAAGTGTTCAGCCCTACAAGGAAAGAACATATGGATCACCTGGAATATGTTTTGCAGGCTCTTGAGCAGGCCCATCTGATCATAAAGTCAAGCAAATGTCAAATTGGTCAGAGTAAAGTGGTCTACCTTGGTCATGAGGTAGGAGGAGGTGAAATAAGGCCATTGCCCAGCAAAGTACAAGCTGTGCAAAACTGGGCCACCCCTACTACTCAAACCCACGTGAGGGCTTTCCTATGTCTCACTGGGTACTACAGGAATTTCATAGAGAACTATGGGTCCATAGCTTCTCCCATGAATGTGATTTCCTCTCCAAAATTCCCTAAAACGTTTAGATGGAATGAGGAGTGCACTCAAGCCTTTGAAAACCTCAAGAAAGCCCTTTGTCAAGCTCCAGTCCTAAGAGCTCCTGATTATCACCAACCCTTCATTGTGCTGACAGGTGCCTCCAATATAGGTATAGGTGCAGTCCTTAGTCAACCGGATGAGAAAGGTAGCGTGCACCCCATTTGCTTCATCAGTAGGAAACTGAGGAACCAGAAACACAGTGGGCAACCATAACGTGAATGTTTTGCCATTGTGTGGTCTCTGAAGAGGTTTAGACCATACTTGTATGGATCTACCTTTGTGATTCAGGAAGACCATCAAACCTTGAGATGATTGATGCAAATGAAAGGGGAGAACCCAAAACTTCTAAGATGGTCAATCTGCCTGCAAGGGTTTGATTTCACCATTGAGCACAGAGCAGGATGTCACCACCAAAATGCTGATGGTCTCTCTAGTATGTTTTTAACAGACTAGAGGTAGAGGAAGAGATTCATCCAGGAGTGGATTCAATCTCCCTCTCTATTAGTCTGAGGGGGGTGGCGAGTGTTAGGGAGAATTCTCATAAATGGCTGATTTCCCTTACCTAATGAGTCCCTCAGCAGCTTTGCTGGATTTCTAGGGTTTATTTCTTTCACCTGGTAAGAGTGTGAGCCTTTTCCCCACTCTTACATGTGTTTTGCTGTTTGTGTTTTCACTTTTTGTGTGATCTTGGGAACTGGAGCCTCACCTACTCCATGGCCTCATATTTTTCATGTGTGTTACACAGCACCTTCAGTGCAGTGACACAGGATTGTCTTTGAGACTTCCCACTGACTCAGTTTTCTGGGGCTTACTACTGTCCCCCAGAAAAGGTAAAGTTGACATTATCTTTAGTTTAATCACTTTAAACCACAGACCCAGTGCACCCCATCTTACATGGAGTATTGGAAAGGGTTAATTCTTATCCCTTTTTGTCTGTGTCTCTTGGATCAATGTTTCGATCCCTTTACATCAAGACTTGGCTGGTGGCAGTGGTAACTACCTAACTTTTCTACCGTGGTTATCTTATATAACCATGATATTGTTTTAGGCTATTAGCCTCGATCATAAACCCGCTTGACCAAATACATTTTATTTTGGCTCCAGCTGGGTTTATTCACCATTTCTTTTTGTTAAAGTCTTTCTCATTTTTTTCTCTGGTCACCAAACCAGGTATGATTCCTTTGTTCACTGTCTCTTCAGGGCTTCTGCACAGAAGCCCTCCTTTAGGCACCTGAAAGTCTAGGTAGGCAGGGTGTGAAGGAGGGATCTTTCGAACCCTGCCATGGGTTCCCTTGATAACCCAAGTTGCACTCCTGTTTGATTGGCTGAGGGGACTGTCCTTGCCAGGACAGCCACCCTGCTGTGTGATTGACAGCCAGGCTGTATGAATTGGGGAAAACTGCATAAAAAGCAGGTCTCTGGGACTGGAAAGGCAGAGTCGCCGCTGGAACGAAAGAACCAACGAGGAGCTGATGGAAGAGGACCCCTACATCGACTGAACTGCCCGGTGAAGCCCTGCTGCAGGTCCGAATCTTCAGAATCCGAAGACAGAGAAGATCCTTCAGGAAACTTCTTCCCTTGAGCTGGTGGGACCAATCAGTTTGCCCAAACTGCAAGCCAGGACCTGTCCTCTTGTCGAATTCGCTTTACAGAGCTACAGTGGGCCGGATAGCTAGGAAGGTCAGACCCTGCTTGGGTTTTAAGGAGCGCACCTTTTATTTGTTGCTTTGCTCTGCTGCTGGTTTCTTCCCTGGGTAGTGCAAGACCCTCCAGTCTTCCTACTTCTTGTCAGTCCGACAGTCGCTTCAGGAACCGTGAGCCTGCAGGAACTACCAGGAACGTCCGCCTCAGCTACAGCTTCCTCTCCGTTTTAAAGTACTGTGCAAATCCGGTTGTTCGTTTTGTTCAGCCGTGGTGAACGTGTTTGAAATCTTTCTCCAATTCAAGGGCTTGTCCTTCTCTTCTCTTTGAACTAACTTTTCTATCAACCAACCTCGTCCGGAATCAGTGACACAAACTTTACCGCATACTACCCTGAACTGTGTGATCTTGAGCAAAAGACTTTTGACCCATTGACTTTGGCCCTAAGCCTTTTCTACCTGATTCTATCACTGTTGTTCCTGTTGTTCAATTGCCCTGAGTACTTACCTGTTGGTTTGATTTAATTTCTATTAACTTTGTCTTTCCCTCCCTTTTAAATTGCTGGAGTGCCATTTTGCTCCCACTTCATTTTGTAAGCTTAACTTGTCTGGAATTTAAGGGAAGTGGTATGGTGTATTAAGAGTGTGATTTTTAGACTTCTTATAATAGTGTAATGTTATACAACTGAAGAGTGAAATAAATGTATATTCTTTTACTCGAAAATCTTCAGTGTTTGCCTGAATCATAGTAATTGCTGTCCTTTGTGTAACTATCTGATACTGCTCACTTACTCTTGATATAAGTCTGGCTGCTCAGCCATCGCTACCACTTTAACTGTGTAGTACAGGCTTGTACCAAAGGTGCGTATGAGAGGTGGGTTTACTCCTGGTTATCTTGTCTGATTCGGTATCAATAATCCTTCTAACACGGTAGTTAGTGCGATACAGGTTCGCTTTTATTGATGGTTTATGAAAGATTCCACTTGATACAATGATTAGTGTGTAGAACACTGTTATGGCATTTTGTGCCTTGGTGCGGTCAGCCGACACGTGTTTCAACCCATACGGGTCTTTCTCAAGGCAAGTATGTAATGCAGCGGTCCCTAGGTGGGGTTCTTGTTTTATTGTGGGTGGCTGTCCTTATGGCAGTCTAGCTCCTATTGGGCTCTTCGTCTGAGTAGTGTCTGTGATGCGTTGCTCCCTGCGGCTTCAAGAACCCCACCTAGGGACCGCAGCATTACATACTTGCCTTGAGAAAGACCATACTAAGTGGAATCTTTCATAAACCATCAATAAAAGCGAACCTGTATCGCACTAACTACCGTGTTAGAAGGATTATTGATACCGAATCAGACAAGATAACCAGGAGTAAACCCACCTCTCATACGCACCAAATTGGGGTCCTGGCTAAACCCCTAACCACTCCTGTGATCTTGCGACACCAGAACAAACCTTCCAACCTATAAATGGTGCTTAGCATGGGCAGGTTCCAATCCTAGAGCCAACCAGACCCTTTGTACCAAAGGTGAATTTGTACTGTCACTTGTAGTCTTAATTGTGTGTGGTGTTCCCAAAGGTAGTGGTAGTAGTGGTGGTATATCCTCACTTACGTTTCTTTCATTTGGCCACACATTGTGTATGTTGTTTTATGGCTAATGGGTGCACACAATTCTGCCCTCCAAGCAGCATATTCTCAGGGTGTTTTTGTGGGCACAGAGGATTGGCCCATGGTCATCATTGAATGTCACCTGGGAAGTGGCTTGATCGTGTTCACGCCACAAAGGCAGGATTTTACGGAAAGTAGGATTGTCTGGCTGGGTACATGCAGCCTCTCCACATTCCCTTTGGCAAGCCATGCGCAAAGCCTGTGCCTATGGGTGAGGACGGTGGCCCACCAGCATATCCACTGGGACACAATACTGTGTGGTGACATTGTGCAGGACACATGCTGCCACAATGATCAAGCACACAACTGCTGGTGAATATAGCAACACACCACCAGAGTGGTAAAATGGGCTGGAAAGTGACTTAAGCACTCAGAATGTGTGCTACACTATGCCCCTAGTTACTACATGGGCAGTATTGTACCTTACCTCAGCTGGTGTGGTGGGATTCCATATGGGCGTCATCATGAATGTGCTCATGGGTAGGCACTATCCCCTGTAAATGTATAAATGATTGTCATTATCATTTGTTGGCAGTGTCTATTGGTAATTGTGCAACGTACATGCATGTGCGCGTCGTTCATACTCAACAATGAGCCATGCATTCCCAGGCTTGCCGGCTACCAGGTTCCGGTGTAGTGGTGATATTGCAAAGATATAACTTTCGTGTGT
The DNA here is from genome assembly GCF_040938575.1 of Ambystoma mexicanum. NCBI lineage: Eukaryota > Metazoa > Chordata > Amphibia > Caudata > Ambystomatidae > Ambystoma > Ambystoma mexicanum. The sequence continues at coordinate 1,241,748,634 of NC_090930.1, read as the reverse complement.
GCTTCCTGGATAGTTTGCATACACTTCAGTTATGATGCCCTTGGCATCACACACAACCTGAACATTGATTGAGTGCCAATGTTTGTGGTTGCAGTATATGTGCTCTGTCAATCTGGGGTGACATAGCAGGACATGTGTGAAATCTATTGCACCAAGCACTCGTGGGAAGCGCACCACAGCATAGAAGTCCTGCATTACTATTTGCCTTTCTGTCAGTGTTCTTGGCAAATGGATGTGGTTGCGCACAGAAGGTGGTGCAGTTATGCACGCCAGCACCTGGTGTAGGCAGCCTGACTGTGTGGCTTGGGAGATAACGCCTACTATGGCAGTGGTCATCTGGAAGGATCCAGTTGCCATGAAATGCAAGGCAGTGAGCCCTTTTGGTAAGGGGCTAAGGGACTGGGAACACATGGTGGGTGTTGTTAGCCCATCTTCCCACTCCCTGACTAGGTCTAAGATAATATGGGGGGGACCTATACCTCCTATGGACCCGGTCATCCGGCATCCCGAAGAGGGTGGTATGTGGGTTGAAGGTCCGGGCCCTGGATCCTCCTCCTGCAGTGTCTGTGCATGATCGCTCTGACAAATGCTGGATTCATTCTGGCTGGATCTAATTTATTTGGCATTTATTGCGTTCTTTATAGATTCACGTTGACATCTACGCCTGCTATCAGGTGGCGGGAATGTACCAGGATTTGCACAATCTTTTTCGCGACCCGACGTTCAGAGTTCAAATCCATGAATACGTGTTTATTTTGTTCTGGTATGGGCATGGGGTTACTTGACCGTGGACATTCCCCAACAAGCTCATATTTTCACGTGTTATTCCTCAATCTGCATGTTCCGCCCCCTATTTTGATTGCTGCGTAGGCCGGGCCCACACTCTGCTTGGAGTCTTGTGCAAAGGCATTGCTCAGCTCGCAGCGACATGCTGGGCCAGCGTGAAATACAAAAGTACAGCACATTCAATTCCATGAATCGACAAAGGCAGATTTGCGTGCAGTTGCGGGCACAAATACCCTATTTTCCATGGAGATAATTCCATGAATCAGGACATAGGTATATGAACGCTAACCGGTTTTGTCTTATCCACATTTTAAACACTTAGACAGAAAACATTGACAACAACAGTCAGAACAGAGTACAGTTTGTGCTTGTATGGGGATTTGCATGTAGCACGCACGTGGTTCGATGTTAATCTTTCAGTTACTATATATTTATCCTTATATCGCAGGCATGAGCTTGTTATTTTCCTTGAAAGTATAAAAGTAGCCAACTTCTCGAAGCTTTTAGCATCCATGTTCGCCAGTGCCATTTTATATGTTACTGTATACATGAGGTTCTAGGTGCGATCGCCACGATGTTGTTCGTTCATCTGCAGTTATTTTTCCCTCAGTTGTCATCCTCAGTCACATCTGTTCTTCTCCATGTAATCGTTGGTGCATATGCTACTTGCAACTGTACTTACCCTAATAACCATTTTCTCCTCGATGCGTGCATTCACCCTTAGCGTTGTTTGTGCACTTGCCACAAATAGCACTTCCACATACGCCAGTAATGGTCCCATATTGGTGTTTAATGTATTTTCAGAGAACGTTGCCTTTCTTTTGCGAACACGTTCGTTGGAATCCTGGTCCTGCTATTTTATACAGATGTACAGTTCCACCGGTTCTTCTTTTGGAGAGTGATGGGTAGTGTCATACCTTGCCGCGGTTGCCGACAGATGCGTCTTTAATTCCTTAGCTTTTGGAAACAGATGTGTTACTTTCTGAGTGTGTCGATCTTGCATCCGCGTCCACGCCACCATTAGATTCGTGGCGCATCACAGATGGTTTGGCCTGTCTCAACACAACACACACATTTGATACCGCAAAGTTCACTTTTACGCTGCCATCAAACTTTGAGTGTTATCCACATATATTCTGATGGACATACATGCTATCATTCAGGAACTGGCATAGTATTATCGTTCAGCCATTGCAACCCCTGCATATCAAACAACTATTACAAGATAAACACTTTGTTCTTCAGTGGTACTTTTCATCTACTAGCTTTGAAATCCTGTGTAGAAATAGCCGATTCCTGTTGCCTCCTTCATTGATCTCCCCCCTCTGTGTATTCTGTATTCCACTGGAAATGTATCCCGCGCATTCACGAGCAACTTCTTCTCAACTGGGCACTGCCAGCGCTTCTCCTGTTTATTAATATTATAATCTCCATTTGCATTGATTTTTTTCTTTCCACTTAATGACACTTCAGCAGAACTCAATCTCGTTCACCTTGATTTATAGAGATAATCGTGGACAGCTATTTGTTTTGAATTAATTTTTGTGTTCCCTTTCTACGTTTCAATATGGTAAACAACTTATTTTCATCCACTTCATCAGCAGGGTAGTCACTCGTTATGTTCTTCAGTGCAATGTCTGTTTGTTGGGTAATAGATTGTATATGAGGCAAGGCCATTTGTAATGTACTTTTTGTGTGAACGTCGCTTTGCAAAGGAATGCAGCCAGGTTGTTTTGTTCGCTCTATTTTGATTCAGCAATGCCACAGCTTCTTTCATTTTTCTTTGCTTGTTGAGCTTTCCGGCATAGATATTGCTGTGGCAGACTTAAAGAAGAGGGCTCCCATTGTGGAAATATCTTTAATGCCTAATCAATCTCAGATTCTTTAAATACATAATGCATATCACCTCCAAATGCACCTCAGGAGCAGACTATTAACGCAGTCCCATATTGCATCCTCCGCTGAGGGAAATCAAAGCCCACTTACAATTACTGAGTGCAAGGTAATGTGAACAAATACTGCCTGCATGGCTCCAGCCACTCACTCATGGCCTGTGCACCATGTAAGGTTAAGTACATCAAACACAACTTCCATGATTTTATTTGTAGTCTTGTGTGTTTTGAGTAAAAAAATGCCGGGCGAATGTTTTAACACGGGAGGGACTGAGCATAGCGAGGTAGCCCAGTCCAATCAAGGGAACCTAAGGTGGTTATTTTATAAAAATGCACTAAATTTGCAATCCGTTTTGAAGGGTAACTCATGAAATGCATTTAATAGATGCATGTCACCAATGGTGCACAGGAGCATTTCCCAATACATATTTATCATCCCTTTTGCCACAAGAAATACCAGTATAACAAGCATTTAAATGATGGCTGTGCCCATACATGATTATGTGCCAATATATGCCAGTATCCACATATAAGAGCATACTCTCGTTTCACTTTCATGTAATGCCAGTAATGATGCTAAAAGAAAGCATATTCATGCTCGCACGGCTAATGCATGCCGATATACCCATGTAAAACCATACACTATACTCCTCTAGGATTTTTCAGTTAAAATGCCATGCGCAAGTATAAAAACATGATTAGACTGGAGGCCCCAAAGTAGCACAGTTTAGCTGTGTAATAACACTAATCATGCATGTTTTACCCTTGGTGCCCAATAAAAAATGCCATTAAACAGTAAGAACATATATACAGAGTGGCAGCACCAATTAAGTCCAGTCTAGCCATGCCATAGCAATTATCATCCTTTCTTTACCATCCATTAATTGCCATTAACAATGCCATGCCACAATAAGAAAACATCTCTAGAATGGCTGGGTGGCTTATAACTTTGACACCATTCAACAAATCCTCATCAAACTTTGCAGAACAAGTATATGGTCACTTCGGAACGATTCTGCGTAGTTTGGTACATATTTCTCCAATGGGGGAAAAGTTATGAGTGGGGTGCCAACATTTTTGAAATCCTAATAGACACAATAGAAACATAATTCTGCTCGATGCCTATGGCCCAAAACGCTGTATGGATTTTCACCAAACTTGTGCGAGGAGCGACGGCTTTGTCCCAAAAGCGTGCTTTTGCAAATTTGGTGTAAATCCATCCAGTGTTTTATAAAAATGGCCAAAAATTAGGTACAAAAAAATAAGTGACATATGGGTACAGTCCGCTGACCCATTTCCTGATTCGGAATCCGTGGACACCTCTGACCAATCAGAGGGTGGCTTGGTGTCCACATACATCAAAGCCACATGCGGATTGGATGTTCAAAAATGTGAGGTTTGTCAACGCAGTGAGAAAAAAGTCTGGAAATTACATTTGGGGTTATTTTGGGGCCAAAAAGGGCTTGGAAAGGATGGAGCAGTGAACAAAAATTTGATAGGGAGCTGCTTTTGAAGGTGAATAAAAAGTGGTGCAGGTGCCACTGAGTCTACCGTCATTTTTACTGTCCGTGGATGTCTTTGGGAGTGGGGAGGTTCAGGGTGAGTCTTGTTAGTTGAAGGTGTATTGTACATATTTGTTATATGGTTTAATTCTATTGTGGCAATACTGGCCAGTGGGCAGATTCTTGGGGGTATGGTTGCAGGCCATGCCTCTAAGAACCTGGCCACTGGCAATGGCCATAGTAATTTGTGTATAGTAGTTATAGGTACTGTGGAGGGAGTATAATGCATTTGTAATATAGTGGACTGATGTAATTGGAGTGTACATGGTATGTATGATCGTAGCAGAATTTAAGATAGTGCTTATGGAATCTGTATTTGTTTCTTTGTGAAGATAAAAAATAGTATAATACTGGGTTTGGTTACTTAGTTGCATATGGTAACTAAGTTGAACTCTGTGGTTCTTTTTCTGTGGAAAACAGTATAATTTGATAAACAAGATTGTTTAAAACCTTTAATTTCAAACAATTGTTCATATAGATTTACCCTCATGAATAAAATATTCTATGTCTGTGTTTGGTACAACATCAGTGTGTGGTACACTGTTGTTGTATTGACATGAAATAATATTTGGGATACAAAAAAATCCATAGTGGATTGAAAAAACCCTACTGTAATTACAGTTTATGGCATTTACATACTGTTAAAGAATGTAAATGTTACAGAATACTTGTGTGTGATAGCATGGATATATTATGTTAATATGAGTGTGATCGTATGTTTATTTGATGTGTGTTGTATTTAAGGTTATGTTTAAAGTAGTTAGATACCAGTTGGAGTATTCTAACTATATTGAACTTTACAAAAGGTTTTGCAGTAACAATAACTGTGATGGCATTTTTGAAGTTTATTACAATGAACAGTATTTTAAAAGTATTTTTAAAGTAGTTGGATACCCGTTGGCGTATTCTAACTGTCTTGGATTTTAAATTTACTATTGTAGGTTTATGAATGTAGTTAAATACCCGCTGGCGTATTCTGTGTATAGTAAAATACTTTAGTGAGTACATTTGGGTTGAAGGAATATTAGGTAGGCATTCGTTAGATTTGCTGGTAACCTACGTTTTGGATTAACTGAAGTGTTGTTACATTAAAACCAACCACTTATTTTTTTGACATATGCAGTATAATGGCCTGAAGTGGTTGTGGCGACAGTGTGGTAGATTATGGTCGCAGAAAGTGCATGTGTATATCCACAATATATTTTATATATACAATTTGGAAGATTTCATTCATAGGGATGTGTTTTGTTTCTAGTACTTGTAGTAAGTACACAAGGAGTTCTTCTGGATCTTCCTGCATGTTTATGGTGTATTTAATCATTCCGATCCAGTGGTCTAGTTCTTGTCATATTCCTGAGACACTGGAGGTGATTTGTCTCAGTGTCTTTTGATTTGGAGTATTTATAACTTGCTTGGGACAAAACCTAACCAGTGAGGGGCACAGCTGATATCGAAAACAAGTGGCAAAGATGCTGTGCACACACAAGATCCCTTTTGATCAACGAATAAACTCCCCTCAACTGCCCCTACCCTTTATTGAAAAAGGAATGTTTGGAGTGCTCTATGGAACTGATAATGCATCTCATGGGCCCTAATCTCTCTGGGGATGCTATTCCAGATCCTTGGTCCAAAGACAGCAAAACATCTGTCTCCCCTTAAGACACATACAGACGGGGAACAGTATGTGCAGCTTTTCTCTAAATAATTTCAGACTAGTTGGCTGATAACGACAGGCTTTATATTTCAAATTGTCAGGGGCTGATCCATATGAACATTTAAAAATCAGGCACACCTCCTCAGTGTTTGCTGAACACTCCCTTGCCAGCCAATGCAGTGTTCAGCAAAAATGGGATGCATGGCCCAATCTACCTAAACGGCCGCATTGTGGACTTTTTAAAGCCTATGCAGTTGTTTGGCCGGAATGCCCATCCGAAGACTACAATAGTCCAGATTGGCATTCACCATGGCACCCACCAGAATTGCATGGTCTTCGCCTTGGAATGAATGGGAAAACTTGCCATAACAATCGCAGTGAGTAAAAAATTACCTGCACCTTGTCTCCAACCTGACCATCACTTCCAATGTTATCCTGCCAAACAGCATTAGCTCCAATTTTGATACATTCAGCTGCAGCTGGGTTTTGGACAACCACTCACTCACTTCTTCCAAGGAATGTTTAAGCTTAAGGAAGGTTTCCTCAATATTTACAATGATGATACAAATCTGGGTGTCATAGGCATAGGAATGATAATTCACCCTGTGACTCCTCAGAATATCCATTAGAGGCCACAAATCAAAATGGGTTTTGAAGAACATGTAGTTGTTTTTGGATGAGATCCTTTTGTTTTTGTATAATTTGGAGGACCTGCAGTTGTTCTTTGATTTTTGGGTGTGACTTCAGGTAGATGTACTATAGGTTATGTTTATATTAGTTCTCTTTTTACAGGTTTTGTTTTTTGAGGTACAGGGCACATATCTAGATGGGTGTGTACAGTTCACGTAGCCTAATGTATTCTAGGATGCAAGGAATATCAGTGTTGACTTTGTTTGTATCAAGGTTAACTATGATTAGACCATCAAGTCTGCTGGGACGTTAATGTGCTATGTAACACATACATTCTTTGAAGGCTGGGCTACCAATGCCGATCAGTGCATGGTCCAGAGTTAGACCTTGCAACTTGTGAATAGCAACTGCATGTGCAAGTAACTGAGAGGATTGTTATCTGCTTACATATATGTCTTTAAAAAGAAGGAAATGTGTTACTGTGCAGCCTATTCTTTTAAGTTCTAGATGTCTGTCAAAGTGGTTGTTGACAAACTGAATGTTGTTGTCACGTGGATATGTTTGGAAAACAGCAACTGTACCAATCGCTCCATTGACTAAACCTTGTTCTATGTCAAGGTTATGTTTGAGAATGACTCTGCAGTTTAGGCACAGAGTTACTAGTTTTTCTAATCCAGCTGTTTTGGAGATGTCTTTTTCTAAGATATTTAGTGGTGCTGTTGCTTGTTGACACATATCGAGTGTCATATCATGCCTTTTTAGATTTTATGTGGAACTGATATGCACTATGGGTTATGGGTTGCATTTCTTTTTTCAACATTGTATCATTAAATTGGCTATAGCTTGAAGCATTGGAATTAAGCACATGCATTTTAGATCTTGCTGAGTTAATTGTTCCGTGAAATCATGGGCAGATGCCTTTTGTCCATACCGCTCATTGATTACTCTAGTTATTAAGGTGGATTTTGCATCTTTAGTAAGCAGACCAGTTATAATGCTTTTTAAAATGATAGCATAGTTTAGATCTGCAGACTGACACATATTTTGAGTTAGTTCTCTGTAGTGAAAATGCCGCCAGAGATTTACATTCCCAATGCTGCTTTGTATATTACGTCAGTTTTTGCACCTTAATGTTTTGGATATGGGTTGGCCTTTTACTGGTGTTAATTGTGGAATGTTGTCAAAAACAATAATATGTTTTCCTCCAAACAGTCATTCGAAGTCTGTTTTTAGGATTTACTGCTTTCTGAGATGAATTAAAGCCAGCATGAGGTTGGAAACCATGCTTAGTTCATCAACTAGGAAGACTTTTATTTGTTGCAGAATGCTGTGTACTTCAGTAGCATCTTCTGCTGACAATGGGCCTCATTATGAGTCCAGCAGTAGCCATGGCAGTAAAAACGGCATGGCTGAAGCCAGAGTCATTTTATTCCGGTGCCCGGCAATGGGGATTTACCGGGGCATTACAGCCCCGGCTCTCCCAGTAATTGCCCATTGTTGGGAGGTGGAAAAATGTACTCCCCATTCCCATATGAGTCCTATAGGATATTAACGGTGCTGGTGCATCCGTCAAGGTCTGGAGGGGGTGCCACTCCGCCTGCCATGCCAAGGTGCCGGTAGCTTACCGCCATTGTTACCGGACCGGAAAACTTGTAATGAAGCCCAATGTGTAGTATTCTAATTTGTTTTGGTGTTCTGCTCAGAGGAGAGGTAGTCAGAGTAAAGTTACACCTCCTATGTTGTATGCAGCTAGAACTGTTGGGGCTGAAAGGTTGTTATCTGTTAACTCTTGTACACATTTACTGATTTTATTATTTAGATACGTTTTGCCCAAACCGTCTTCAAAACATACATGCAAGAGAAAACGTTTTTAATTTATAATTTGTACAGGTGCACATTTTAGTTTCATGCTGAAGTCTATGTTCTCTTACTTCAGTGACTTCTAGGTACATGGTGAGTTGTTCATAATTTAGCAGTGATTTCAGCACTGATACATCTTCAGATTGTTTAGATTGATACATGGTATTTTCTACCTAGATTATAGCTATTTCTGCTTCATTTTGAACGTTGGTTCTCCAAATGGTTCTTGACTTCTTGTAAGAGAAAGTTGACTGCCTTCAGGAGTGTCTTTTTCTAGTAGAATGTCAATGTCATGTTTTTGTTGGTGTGCATTGCTCAACATTTGTTTGTATTGATTAAAATTGACATTTGTTATACTTCATCCTTTTTCCTTCAATGTACCTTAATATGTATCATGGCTACCAAATATGTCTTCCTCTTTTCTCCAATTTTGGAATAGTTGGAGTAGTGGCAAGTAATAAAGTTAGCTATGCTATGGTGACTTAAAGGATAACTTTACATGATTCATTAGGGTGTGCTTGGTAAGTTTTGCTAGGCTCCCTTCACCAGTTGATACTGAATATTTGCCAGTTCTCTCATCTGGCATAACATTATTTTTGTTGGAGTAGTTTTGGGCTATGTTGTAGTTGCACATGTATTGCAAAACCGTATTTCTGTTTTGATTGTATCTGTCAAGTACATTTTTTTATTAAATATCCTGGCTGTAGAGCTCAATTGCAGCTCTTGTTTCTATCTCTTGGTATGATTTAGGTACCCTTTTAAGTGATGAAGCTGGACCTAGGCTTCAGATTTCCCATATAAGGCTTTCCCAGCTTTGCAGGGCCCACATTCTCTATGTGACAGCATTTTGATACCAAATCTGTACCATTTTTGTGACAGGGCTTTGTTAGAGGATATGTCATCCCACATTTCTTTTAGCTCAATCTTCTCAGCTTTGGTGAGATAGGCCATGACTTATTTTGCAACTGTAGTGGAATTGTCTGCATTGCATTGAATGTCTATATTTGCATTCCACAAGAGGGCAATGGTTGTGTCTCTTTTAATGTTGTATGTATTTTAAAGGGGTTTTCCCTTTTATACTATGTCTAACAGAAGATATCAATATATTTACTTGTCCTTTGGTGGAAAATGGTCTAGGGAAGCTAACGTGACATTTGGTGTAGTATTTACCTCTATTATTTTTATGTCAATTGTGGCAGTATTTGCCACACTTATGTCTTCCGAAGCATATGATTTGTGCATGTTGGTCATTATGTGTGGTTTCTGAAAGGTTGTCACAGGTAATCTATTTTTCAAATTGTTTTAAAACAGAGGTAACACTGTCATGGTCAAATTTGGGAGCATCTTTTATCCACAAAAGCATGTGGATGTGTGGTGCTCATCTAGATTGCTATTCTTTCCTCCAAAAAAAGTGTTCCACTTGTCCAAGCAGAGTGCTAGTTTATTGCAGATAAAGTGCAGCATTGCAATGAAGCAATGGTGAAAGTATCTGGAAACATTGACAGGGACAAGAGAACAGAGTTCTCTTAGAGTTTTTATGTCTATCCCTCTTTATTTTGGTTTGCAGTACATAAGACGTCATGCAAGTCCTCCCGCGCATGTTCTGCACAACTTAAAGTAGCAAACCATGTGGGCAGGCCTAGGTTCCTTAGCATACAACGCACATCAGCATGATGTCGGAGCCAGTATTCCTTTGTACCATGCATGTTTGGCAAGAGATTTGTTATATTTGACTGCAAAACCTTTTATTCGTCTTTTATGTTTTGAAGGCGTTGGGTAACTGACATGAAATTAGAGCCTGTGGTTAATGTATGTGCAACTCTGTAAAATAAAAGTGCTAGTTCGCTTTCAAACAGGAGGTGGAAAATGTATTCTACATTTTGTCTTAATCCTTGGTCTTCAGAATACATTCATAAAGAACAATATTCTGATGCACTCATGTGTGTGGCTCTTTCACCATATCTTCCTAGTTTTCTGGTAGGAAAGTGTAGAGGGAAAGAACATGCTTCTGCACTTTTCTCGCATATGCTCATTGGAGATCCTTTGGGTTGACACATTTGATAAGTTTCTAATGCATCTTCTATAGTGTCTTAGAATGTAGTGGGTGAATTGTGTAGTGATCTAAAATGTTGGCTGCAGTACCATGATCTACACGCTGAAATTGGCCAGATGCTGGTGAATCTTGAAATAGTTTGGTGGTTTCTGTTAAGTTTTCTCAATGTTTTATCTTTGAAGTATTTATTGTTTTCTTTCCGATTTTGTAAGGCTTTTCTAATTTTGTTTAAGGTGACTCATTGTTACTAAATTCATTTGTCTTTTGTTGGTACACCATTAACTAGTACAAACAAAGATTGATCTATTGGCCATTGTACTTCTAGCGTTTATACATTTTCTTTAAAATCTAATGGCAAATATACTACTTTGCCACAAATACCTTTTAGTAACTTAGATGGAGGCAAATTGGCTGTTTTCGGTTAAAGGCGTGTTATAGCTTGAAATGGGTGTACTGTTAGGATGATCGTGCTCTCATATAAGTTAAATTGTTTGAGAGACTTTGGAAGTAGGAATATTTTGGAGTTATTAGTGATAGCACACAATGGCATTTGGTTATTGTCAAGCTTTGTATTGCAGTACATGTAAACTATTGAGGGGTCATTTATTTTGTATGTATTTTCTGTCCTGAGATATAAAGCTAATTGAAACAATTGGGATACCTCATTGTATTATTTTTGTGATCTTTGTATAAAATGTTCTGAGACAACAGACACATACCTGGTCTGGTATTTCAGCAGATGTGTTTTGAAACGTAGCTATATCTTTTTTGTATGTTTTGTGAGGAGTTTCGCCAATGTTTTCTGAAGTTACTTAATTTTCTTAGTCAACTTTACTTCCAAAATATTTACTTTGGATGTGCTCTATTTCTTGAAGGTGTTATTTCGCTGTTCCATGTAGAAGAATGTTATTTCAATTTTACGGATCTAGGACAGGACTATTTGCATAGTCAGTCTGTTCACAAGATTCCGTATAGCAGAATGGGATTATGCTAACAGTTTGATGTGGTGGAAGGTGCTTTTGCAAGCTCTTCCTGAAATGCAGGCTAATGAATGTCCTCACAGTGCAGTGTGGCTGCGCACTGAACAGGAGTCCATGGTCTGTAATGTTTTCATTCTACTTTTATCTTTTAGATTCACAATTATTATTCAATTGTCATAAAGATTTCAAGGATTGTTGGCTTATGTTTCACATTGAGCTGCATGTCCATGTGTACACTGGATGGTTTGTTAGAGTGAAAGGAACATTTGGTTGAAAGTTTGTTGGGGAGTTTATTTTTATAAGGGTTTCTTTTTCCTTAATGGTGTCTCCTACAATTTCATTGTCATTATTGTCTATGTCCATTTTTTTGTTCTTGTTCATAAGCCTCTTCATTGAAGTATGGTTCTGTGCTGCTTGTGTGAATCCATTCAACTTGACAGAAGTTTGAAAAGGTATCTAGATTGACATTGTGCATGTTTAGAAGTACTTTTGTAATGTATTGATTCGTATAGTTAGTGGTTTAATTATGTTTAAAATCAATATAAACAACTTTCTCTTTAGTAGAAATACTCTTTCCATTAGATCTTCCAGGATTCGTTTTCTGTGGTTGCGTTTAAGGATAGATTGTGACTTTTCAGCTGTCTTTTTTCAAATTATTTTTTGTGAATGCTTTACAGTGACTATGTTACCATTGGCAGATATAGTGTTAGGTTCATTAGTAGTGCGGCTTTTGTTTGTATATCTTTTTTGACTTTTAGTTCTTGCAAGAGGGACCTTACTTTTTTTAGTGGTGGCTTGTTTCGTTTTGTTGAGTGAAGTTACTAGCTGTTTTGTTTGAATGTTTTCTGTACATTGTTTTAGAGGAAGATGGCTATATAGCTTGCATTTAATTGTATCAGCTCTATTTCTTCTTTGTTTTCTACAGAGTTGGTTTTAAATAGGCAATCTGTCTGTCTGTTGGGGAAAAAAGAAAGTTTGGATTTGAAAAGTTGTGGAATGCATATTCATGTATCATGCACGGGTTTGTGGGTGTCATTGTAGAGTGTTGTGTGATTGTGAAGTGGGAGGATGGGTGTGGTTGGGAAGGTTGTAAGAGTAAGAGTCTGTAGATGTGTGATGGGCTTGGGTTAGTGAGTAAGGGAGTGGTGGTGTGATTGAATAGGTAGGGACCTTATGATGTTTTGAGGAAAAGAGTGGTTGTTATAATGTTGTGACTTAATGCACAGGTATGACAGTTGTGTGGGTGTAATGGAAAATGGTTGGGAATATGTGTGTATGACTGGTAATGTGTTATAGTGATTTGGAATTCAATGTGTGCAGCTTTTTGAGTTGGAATTAGGACCGCATGTGGATAGGTGTATGAAATAGTAAGGAAGTAACATTATGAGGTGGAGAGCCAGTCTGCAGCGTTGTGCAGCCCATCCACGCTATTGTGCAGGAGGTGCCTATAAGTGCCTCAATACACCGCAGAGCGGTGAGCGGAGTTGGAGAGCCATGTGGAGAGCCAGTCTGCAGCAGTCCGCTGCAGATGCGAAGTGGGAGTCGTATGGAGCCGGAGGTTCGACCTCCAAATTCACTGAAACCACTCTTGAGACCACTCCTAAGAAATTCACCGTCGACCAAAACAACCAAGCCCGAGGGGGCGATGGCCCCATGATCAACCGACAGGAGGAGGAGTAAATCGGATTCGGCAACAAGACCGGCGTTAACACCACCAATGGCGGACATTCTACCGATAGTGCCCGGACGGACATGTCCACAGGTACTTGTACACGGACTCTGAAAAAGAAGCAAAAAAGAAAATAATATCCTACCTGAACCACGAAGTAATGGGCGGGAGTCTGCTGGAGTGAAGAAGTCCACGGCATCGGCAGAGGAGCGGGAGGAGTTACCCGCCCGGGAGGAGGAGGCGGCTCAGGGGGGCCGTGCCCACCTACCTAGGCCATAGTACACCAAGCTGGGAGCGGTCCGCCGTCACCGGAGGTAGTGAGTAGAGTTTGTCTGGGCGCGGTCGGAGGACGGCGCCGCCTGACTCGAATCCGCCGCCGGGCGGCAGTCTTGAGGAGAGTCTTGAACCAGAGGGACCGGAGGATCGGGAGGTACGCATACCCTTGGAGAAACCAGCTGGAAACGGTGCGGCAGCCACCCGGGCACGGGACCCGCATAGCGGGTTCGAACTGGGGACCATATAGTCGGCAGCAGGCCTTGAAACATCTGAGACATCAGAACAGCATTTGGCAGGAGAGGGGCCGTCCCATCAGCATAGCACCGAAGTAGAAAGGTTGACTAATCTGCCAGGTAGAGCTGAAGACAGCGAATTAGCCCCTAATACGGTGCGCATCCAAGTTATGCTCCATGATACAGACCGTGAAGGCGACAATCTCATACAAAGGCAGGGTAAAAGGCAATCAAGGGTCTCCAGACCAGTTATATAGATCAGTGATAATGAGAGGAACGCCGACCTAAGCAAAGAGGAGGAATCAGATGAATTTGGCTCGGAAAGTGAAAAACAAATGGAGGGAGAGTCAGAGGACTCGAATAAGGAGACAGATGGGGAGCAACTTAAAACTGGTTGCGCAGTGAAAAGAAAAAAGAGAAACAAAAGCAATACCCCGGCCAAAGCAAGGCAACAAGGGACAAAAAAAACGGCAAACATGAGAGCCCTGAATAAACTGTCCATGGGAGAATCGAAAGATAAAAAAAGTATCAGAAGACGGGGCAAACATCTAAAGGACTGTTTAATCCACCTCTGTCTTGCCCGTTAAAGGTGTTTTTTACCCAACAACATAAAAGGAAACAGAGTATAGAGACGGAAGTATCAGATGCAGAAATGATTGAAATAGCAAACAAAACACAGCCAGCTCTAAAGCAGAGGAAAACTGAAGTGGCAAATTTGCCAACTAACAATCAAGGGCGAGAAACCGGTAGCCCCAAGGAGAGAAAGAATACAGCTATTAAAGAACTGAGCAATGATACAGAAAAGCCAACGGCGGCAGGGAGTCTGGACACATTGGCACTAGGTACATTGGTACAGAGCCTAAAAGCCCTATCAAGAGAGATGGCCCTCACCCCCCAGACTCAAAAGGCATCGAAGGGGGTTTCGGCAATTATAGAGGAGATTGAGATACTGGAGGATGAACAGGAGGAAGAAAGGGAGAAATTTGATCAAAGAGCCCGGGACTCGAATCGTGAGTCCATCACTCAGCCGGAAAAAGAGCTCCGTCTTGCATGGACAAAGCCCCATCTGTCAACGGGCCATTTGATCTATCTCTTCTCCGAATACGAAAGGACAAGAGTTAAAAGCAAATTGGGACAACCCTCATTTAAAAAAGGGACCATTAAGAAACCGGGTGAATTCGGATTGGAACACAAGATCCCCAGTGGAAGGCTTGGTATTGGACTCATCAATATCTGCAAGGCGATCTGAAAAAACCCAAGTATCGCCAAACAAGAGACGACTTAGTGACATTGCAGTGGCTATGCAAAATGAATCACCAAATAAAAAACCGGACATGATAGCTATCATGTCGGCCATGACCATCGTGTTAGCACCCTTCTGCAAATTATATGAAGCTATAAAAGAAAAAAGTGCATGACAACAATGCAATCCTTTCGAATATAATAGGGAAATTAGCCAACTTAGAAAGTTATATAACAGCAATTGAAGATAAAGCGCTCAATCAGAAAACCTGTTGGGAAAGGAAAATTTTAGCCCAGGAAAAACAGATCGAATTTATGGACACACAAAACAGAATTCAAAAACCAACAACACTGGTGCACGAGGACATGGTTCAAGAGGTTCAGGTGCGGCCAAAGGGAAAGGATAAAAGCGTCCCAACGCTTCCTCAAATGTCAAACGAAGGGACCCATTCTGCAAAACCTAAAAATACCCCGCTGCCTATACCCCCCAGATTGAGAGAAACGCTAAGTTTAAGAACACCATTGAAACGTTGTTTAAAGCAGACGGTAGAACTGGAGCGCC
The DNA here is from genome assembly GCF_040938575.1 of Ambystoma mexicanum. Classification (NCBI taxonomy): domain Eukaryota; kingdom Metazoa; phylum Chordata; class Amphibia; order Caudata; family Ambystomatidae; genus Ambystoma; species Ambystoma mexicanum. The sequence continues at coordinate 1,241,733,235 of NC_090930.1, read as the reverse complement.
CCTAACAAAGGCTAACCAACTTGAGCCACTGATACAGCCTGAAGAAAATAGCGCACCAAGATCGCCAAGAACAGCAGAAGAATTTTTAGTCTGTTCGGACTTAATGAATATATCTATACACTCAGAAAAGGAGACCAAGGATGACCAAACAGAAAGTAACGAAAAAAGAAGGAGCAGTGATCAGGATGTTTCCGTTATAGACACGGATAAAGTAGCCAAAGAGGGAGCTGTCTGGAATAACAAGAGCGGTCCCCCCCAGCCGGATGCAAATGAGGCCCGGCTCAAAACTAAACCACACCGAAGCTGTGAAGAAAAGCAGGATAAAAGCTTTGAGAGTAGAGCAAGAAGGAGTCCATTGAAACCCGATATGAACGAAAGGAGGCAGACAAACAAAGAAGCTCGTGGAAACACTGAGCCGAAAGGTTTGAAGTGGAGAACCATCAAAATAAAAATGGACAAGAAGAGACACAAGTTTTCAACCTGGAGCAAATGGAAGCAGATAAAAACGTCCTAATACTGAACAGACCGACAGTATTGCAAATAACACGGAAAACAAAAACATTGAAAAAAATCAGAACGGAGGTCTTTGAGCTTGTGGAACCATACCACAGGGAAATGAAGGCAAAAGCCTTTCTACACATGAAATCGGCAGGCATTCAATATATTGACGAGTCTGCATATGAAGAGCTGGAATTTTTGGGCTTCCGTCTGACAGAAATGAAAAGGAAGATGGATAGTCAAGATTATGAAGTTGAAAAAAAAGAAAGGAACAAAATCCAAAAGCACTATCGATCAAAAACGGAGGATCTGTACCACAATAATCGACGGCACAGGTCTCAGGAGTCTTATGAATCCAGCAGAAGACCTCATTGGAAGGTTGGGGCAGAGAAGCGTTGGTTTGAGGCAACTAAAAGGGACTCTCCAAAAAAAAAACAAAGGCAAAGTCCGGGCAACTGGGAGCATTCTGAATCGGGTCGCAAGGGACCTAGGTCCCAAAGAGAGGAACACCAGCAATCCTCTCCCTGTACAGAAGTAGGTCCCAAATACTCGGAAAAGAAGATAAATTCACATGGACATACTCAAGAAACATCAGGATCGAGACAACCTAAAGGGCCCTGGAAGTGGCTAATGTCAAATTAGAACAAAAATACTGGCAAATAGCAACGGCCAGGGTTAGCCTGACTCGACAACAACATCTGCAAGAGAGAAATCGAGCGACCCGTAAAGGAAAAGTATAGTTTGGGCTCATGGAATACGCTAGGACATGTTCATCTCACAACAGCTGGAGACGTCAATCTGGGTCTTTTCGACATAGTTTGTCTGCAAGAGACCTGGTTGTTGACCCAACCGGATCTTAATGGCTTCACAGTGACAATATCACCCGCAGTGAAAGGCCTGTTAGGTAGACCATCATCGGGTCTTTTAACTGCTATCAAAACAGGAATGGGTCTGAGTGAACACATAAAGTGGAAAGAGTCCTATGAAATGTTGGTCATTCTGACCTCGCAGCCAGAATTGAAGGACAAGAACCAAAATGGTCTGCGAAATCCCTTGGCCATAGCTAATTGCTATTGGAATCCACAGCGGATGTCGATAAAAACATTCTGTTCCAACATGAGTGCAATGATAGACCGGCTTTACGTTGAATTTGACAAAATTGAGCTAATCATCTGTGGTGAATTCAATGCCAAATGCTCGGCGACGGCGGTCGACCAAAAAAGACCCCTCCAACCACTGGGAGGCTCTGATCGCACCATCGAGAGAGGCCAGGCGTGGAACGAAGTTATTGCCTCCAGAAACATCAAAAATGTCGCCTCCTTGTTCCCAAACCAAGTGAACATCCCGACATGGGAGAGTGACTCTTCAAAAGCAACTCTTGATTATATTTTTGTCTCTAGCGGGTTGATTCAAGACCTGATGGGCTTCAAGGTGCAAAAAACAGTGCACAGTGATCATAACTTATTGATGTGTACGTGGCAAACAAGAATTTTGAAGCCAAGCTCTTACGATCTGGCCATTGAAACAAATATCCAACAGACCCGGCTACGACTGACTGAACAAGATATCGTGCAAATTAACAGGCCTGGGAGCAGAGGGTCAACGGCGACGTCTTGAACACAACGAAGGATCGACTAAACCACCTACCTCTACTATTGTCATTCCAAGTAAGGGGCAAGAAGAAATTAACGAAACCTGAGCATACAAACCATACCTATGACAAAGACTTGGTTGCGAAAAGAAAGGTGGGCCGCAGATTGAAAAGAATAGTGAAGAAATCAAATTCCCTGGAGGATTGGGAAACATGGCAAATTGAAATGAAAAGCTATAACACCTGGCGCAAACAACGCAGAGCAGCTCAATATCAAACGATGCCGAGAACATGATGAGCAAACTTCAAACAAAAAAATCCAATGAATTTTGGACTCTGATAAAAGCAAAGAATAGCCCTCAAAGTGCAGTCCAGTGTAATGCCGTGGCGGAAGTAAGGTGGATCAACTATTTTACAATGGAATTTGAAGGCGTAAATCAAGACCCAGCAATGATCAACCAGGTTTCCAACACACCCTGGGAAGACCTCTCGAACGCAGAAAACATTGAAGCAGCCATAAGGAAACTTAAACATCGAGAGCCCCAGGTCCTGATGGGTTGACTAATGTGGATTTAAAAAGGTTCCCAACGCAATGGTCGGAAATGATCAGTATGATTTTCGCCAAATGTGGTAGAACAAAGATGATCCCTGAGTCATGGCAGAAAGCGTTGATAGTCCCGATTTACAAAAAAGGAGCTAGAAACGAACCTTAGATCTACAGGCCAATAGCCCTATTGGACATAATAGGGAAAATCTATGCAACCCTCCTGCTAGTTCACTTCAGAATTTGGGAAAAATACGGCCCTTCAAAAGACCATCTTCAAACGGGCTTCCAAAAAAATGGCTGTACAACAATCAACCTAATGATAATAAACATCTTGAAAGCCAAAGTCAAAGAAGGTGCACCAAAGATCTACTTGGCTTTTGTTGACCTCTTGAAAGCTTTTGATAGGATCGACAGGAACATACTGTGGTTGAAACTTCAAGGTTGGAATTGTCAGAAAAAAATACTCGACCCCATAAAAGCTCTTCACTCACACACGAAAATCAGAGTTAAACTAAACCTCCAAGGCGCACTTTCCAAGGGGATAGTGGTGAACAGAGCGGTCAAGCAGGGGTGCCCTTTGGCCCCGGCCTTGTTCATAGCGTTTCTAGGCGATTACCAGCTCTCTGAAAGTAAAATAAGAGCTTTTCCTCCTAAAATCGGGAAAATGGAAATTCCACGTCTTCTGTACACCGATGACGTCATCTTAATAGATCAGACCAAAGTGGGGCTTCAAAGAAAACTAGCTAACCTGGAGAAATACATCGGTGAAAACCATTTGGAGATAAATAAAACAAAGACAAAAATCTTGGTAATTGAAAAAGTAACCAACAAAGCAACGAAAAAACTAAATTGGTTTCGCAACAAGACCAGAATTGAAATTGTCAAAAATATCAAATATCTAGGGGTCCAGATGGACAGTTCAAGAACAGACATGTGGGAAAAGGTGAGATGTCTAACCTCCCAGACAAGAATGGTTGACTCCAAGTTTGGAAAGTTCTCCTTAATACCAGCGATAACATTCTACAAGGCCAAAGTCATTCTCGCGATGACATATGGAATGGAAGCTTCGTTGTATATACCACGCCATCTCTGGAGCAAACTAGAGGGCTATGTCTGGAAAACACTTTTGGGGCTTCCAAAATCAACTGCCATGCCGGCCATTAGGAGAGAGCTGGGGCTAGTCTCACTAGCGTCGATGGTAGATCAAAGCGCCATGAGACTGTACAGGAGAATAATCATGTCAGATACTTTACCCATTTTTAACTACATGAAGATGGAAATCGAAACAGGCAATTGTGAGGCTTTGAAAAAATGGGTCAAGGCCAGAAAGACCGATCTAGCACTAATAGCATGCACAGAAGTAGAGCTGAAGGAAAATCCAGATCGAATCAAAAGAAAAATGGAAGAGATGGACTGGATTCTGACATTAGAGAAAGCGGTGGGGAACAAACTCCTAAGCCACCTGCCACCGGCTTCTAATAAACTGAGAACACTGATGAACTATTGCCAAAAATTTCCGGACATGAAAATGAGAATACATGCCATGAAAGCGAGATTGAACCTTTTGTTGACCCGAGAGATCATAGCAACTCGAGGAACTACAACCGACAAGAGATGTTGCCTATGTAAGGAGGATTCATCTGTTGAAACACTCAAACAGCTGGTGATTGACTGTTCTAAAACCAATGCAAACAGAAACATCTACCTCCCATCGCTGGTGGAAAACCTATGGATATTCAACTCTGACGATTTGTGGAACACACTGATCTCTGGCGAAAAAACGAGATGGACCATTGCACTGGTCAAACTACTCAAACTCGCATTCGAACAGATAAATCGCCAAGGGCCCGAGTGTGGAGTGGCGTAGGGCGCCAATTTCAAAAGACTATACTCCGGTCCGGAATTAACACTGCCGGTAAAACCATACCGGCACCGTTTCCATGTCCGCGCAATCATGACCCGCGGCCCCGGTAATAGCACCACCCTAAACCGCCACCGCGGAAACAGGGTTCCCCTTAAGTCCGTCTGCACGGAAACCCCTCCGTTACCGGCAACACTAAACCCCGTGAGCATCACAACTAGCGCGGACACGGAAATACTGGGAAAAAAATTGCGGAAATACCGTGATCACGGTGGCGGAACAGCCGCCAGCGCGAACATGGCGTTATACACTGCCTGCTGAACTGAATCAGGGCACAGGTGCACCAAATCAGCCCAGCTGGACCTAGCAGGCCACTGGGAGCCTACAAAAGGGCCACACCCAGCCCAACACAACACAGAACCATGCAGGCAGCAGGTCTAGTAGCACTGGGACTGGGCCTACTCAACCAACAGGCAGTACTGCACATGGTGGCAGTAATGCCGCAGAGGAGGAGGCGTAGGCGGAGGAGGCGCAGGCGGCAACCAGCCGACCCTGCAGCTATGGCAAACCCCATTGCCCAGCCAGCCCGACCCCGCCGCCAGCCACCAATACCACGCATCAGGGCCTCACCCTGGAACCTCACCCCAGGACAGATCCACACCCTATACCGGCTGGACCGTGCAACAATCCTGCACATCACCGCCATGATTCAGGACAACATCAGCAGCCTAATTGACACCCCCACCGCCATCCCCCCCCCTCTTGAAGGTTGTCTCAGTCCTGCATTTCCTTGGCACTGGCACCTATCAACACACGGTTGGTGAGCTGCACGGCATATCACAACCGTGTTTCTCAAAAATCCTGGTACAGGTACTGGATGCCCTGTTGCGCCATGTGTCGGAACACATAGCCCTACCCCGCACCCTCCCCGAGGTCATTGCCACCAAGGTGGCCTTCCATGCCATGGCAGGCATGCCAAATTGCATAGGCGCAGTTGACTGCACCCACGTCGAGCTGACAGTACCACATGCAATTGAGGCGGTGTTCCGCAATAGGAAACAGTATCACTCTTTGAATGTCCAGATGGTTTGTGATGCCATGCAACTGATTACACACTGCTGTGCACGTTTCCCAGGCTCATCACATGACTCAATGGTACTGCGGAATTCCACGTTGCCACGGTACATGGAACGCTATGCCGGACAAAGCACGTGGCTATTGGGTGAGTACAGCTGACGATGCTACAACCCTGTCGGAGTGGTGTGTGTGTAGGCCAATGAGCATTGTGAGTGTGCCGCTGTGACCGCACATGCATCACCCCCCTTCCATCTACCAAATACACAGCAGATGCCAAACATCATGAAGGAAGACATGACAGGGCACCACAATGTGCCCGTGCACATGCTGCCACAGCCAATCCCGTCACTGTCCCATTAACCCTGTGCCACTGCAGACACCCACCCTCAATTGAAACACTGCCCCAAAAAGCACATGTAAATGAGACGACGTGTATTTACTACTTCCGTACAGTGGAGTCACTCTGCCATGAGTGGACAGCACTGCACCATGACATGCACACAATCAAATTTCACCCGCAGGGCACAGTAAACATGTAAGTCAATGTGTAGGCCCATATGCAGTCAGCGACATACCTCGTGATGGCCGAAACATACCTCCAGACACTGCATGGTACATATGCATGAATGAATGATGATACAAGAATGCACAGCAGCAGATGAGGACATGATGCCACAAACACTGACATGTTCCCACATCTACATCCCATGTAAGTGGTGCGGGATATGCACTCACGCCATGGATGATGACACCTGTACGGAGACCAAGGAACAGGCATGAAGAGGCATACAATAGGGCACATATCCGCACACGTGGAATGATTGAGAGGACATTTGGACTGCTGAAGGCCCGTTTCCGCTGTCTGAGCAGATCTGGCGGATCACTGCTGTACAGCCCAGTGAAGACGGGCAAAATCACGCTCGTATGTGCCATGCTGCACAATATATGCCTGCGCAGGAACATCCCAATGCCACCAGACGCAGATGAGGAAGATGGGGATGGGGATGGAGATGGGGATGGGGATGGGGATGGGGATGGGGATGGGGATGGAGATGGGGATGGGGATGGAGATGGGGATGGGATGGCACCGCCTCCCCCTGGGGGTCCACATGATGGCCAGAGAGCACAGGATGCCCTGATTGGCATTTACTTTTGAGTCACAGCACATTCACAGAAATGCACAAACATGGTGACGACAATGAATTAATAGTTGCACTGCAAAATAAATGATCAATGTCCACACATGTATGTCTTGATTTGAAATGGTGATGTATTGATGTGACAACAACAGGGAAGAAGGTGCATTGGTTAGGGAAGCTGTACACCCGGGGCCACCCACCACCCAAACGTGCCCACCCCCACCCAGAGCCCATTGTCCAAACCCCCAAAACTACCTACCCCACCACCCAAACGTGCCCACCCCTCTCACACCCTTGTAGTCCACATGTGTCCTGCACTGCCCCCCACACATGCCATCACTTCCGCGTGCGCTTCTGTGCCTGTGCAACCTTGCCCGAAGGACCCGTTAGCCTACTCGAGCGCCTCCTTGGACTGGCAATAGTGGAGCTGGATGGGGTGGTAGTGTTTGATGGCCCAGAATCTGGGATTGAGGGCATCCGTGCCAGATTTGCCTGTTGGCCAACCAACATGGCCTCTACAAGCCTGGAGGTGTGGTCTTTGCCCTCCCGCACATGGCGTGCAAGGGTCACTATGGTGCTCGCAAAGCGTCCAATGGACCTCGACAGGCGATGCACTGAGGCGCTGTAGCTCTCCCTCTGCAGCCTGGATTCCTCTAGCTGCCTCTCCACCAGCTGGGTGAGGGTAGCCTGCTGGTCCTCCATCCGCTGCATGCGGGCATTCAGTTCGGCCATGGATGGGGTGGGCGACCTCATGGGACTCCCCAGTGAAGTGGGGCTGAACCCCAGCTCATGGAAGGAGCCCAGGTCTTCCAATGTGGGCATCTCCCCCTGTGGCCCCGTTTCCGAGTGCTCTTGCGGGGCACTGTTATCACTGCAGGCCGCCCCCTCTGCAGTGCTGCTGCCTTCGGTGTTGTGTTGGGTGTCCATGATAGGTTCCCGTGGCACCTGTCTAGACTCAGCCAGTGTGGAGACGGTGGGGATGTCGGTGGTGGTGGTGTGCCGCACATCTGTAGTGGCTGGTAATGTGGCCAGAGGTGCAGAACTGCCGGCAGCATCCTCCTGTGTGGTGGCGGTGGCTAGTGTACTTGCCGATGCAGATTGGCTGGCCTGTTGTGCAGTATCACTGTCACTTGAAACAGCTGTGGGGACACAAAGGGCATGAAATTAGTGTTGTTGTGGTGGCTGATGGGTGCATCACATGCGTCATTAAGATTGTACATTGAATAGTGTTAGTCACATGCATCTGATTGCTGGTGTCTGCATTCAGTGATATTGGTTGACATACGGATCATGATGGGTCCTTTGGCCCACACATGCACTGCCTGGGGGGTGGGGGATTGTTCATGGGTCCTTTGGCCCACACATGCACTGCCTGGGGGGGGATTGTTCATGGGTCCTTTGGCCCACACATGCACTGCCTGGGGGGGGGGGATTGTTCATGGGTCCTTTGGCCCACACATGCACTGCCTGGGGGGGGGGATTGTTCATGGGTCCTTTGGCCCACACATGCACTGCCTGGGGTGGGGGGATTGTTCATGGGTCCTTTGGCCCACACATGCACTGCCTGGGTGGGGGGATTGTTCATGGGTCCTTTGGCCCACACATGCACTGCCTGGGGGGGGGGATTGTTCATGGGTCCTTTGGCCCACACATGCACTGCCTGGGGGGGGTTGTTAATGGGTCCTTTGGCCCACACATGCACTGCCTGGGGGGGGGGGGTTGTTAATGGGTCCTTTGGCCCACACATGCACTGCCTGGGGGGGGGGTTGTTAATGGGTCCTTTGGCCCAGTACTCAAAACTGCATATTTACATGTGGCATTCATGTTTGGGCACTTACCGGCATCTGCAGGTGGGCTCACTCCTGCCTCAGCCTGCCCGATCCCATGGATTCCCTCTAGGTGGAGGACGCTGCTGCAACGCTCCTCCCATGCTTGCAGCCTCAGTGGGGAAGGGGGTCCTCCGCCTGTCCCACTGCTGCATTGGCGGTGCGTGGAAATTAGGTTGCGTACCCTCAGCCTCAGGTCGTCCCAACGCTTGTGGCAGTCCTTCACGCTCCTCACTGCCACGCCCACGGCGGTGCACTTGCGTGCAGCTTCGGCCCAAACCTCCTTCCTCCGCTGCTGTGTGGCACGCCGTTGGTCGGCGCTGAACAGCATCTCAGCATTGTCCACAATGTGCTCCACCAAGACGGTCAGCTCCGCCTCGCTGAAGCGCTGTTTGCGCTGCCTCTGAGCAGGAATCCTGGCAGTCATGCTGGTGGTCCCTTTTGGCTTCTCAGAGTTCGGATTGTGCTTGTGCTGGCTCTGGATGGCAATGGATTGTGCTTTTATATGAGGGCCGCCTCTCTGTTTCCTGTTTTGGCGATCATGGTATTTCCGGTTCCGTGTCCGTGGTGGCGGAGGCGGAAACGGGTTTAGCGCCACTTGTGGCTTCGTTATTTCCATTTCCGTGGGGTTTTCCGTGACAGCGGTAACAACGTTTCCGAGTCCGTGTGGTGCGCGCGACCGACAGCGTGTAATCGGACGGTTTTTCCGCAACTTTGCGGACACGGAAACGTTTTTACCGCCGTCACAGATTTTGTACGGTCCCGGAATGCTAGGTTGTAATGAGGTCCTGTGTCTTAGATCCTTGCTCTCGGATAACAGCCACGGCTACGTACCAGTTAATGTGGGAGGTTTATGTAGTTGGTGAAGTTTTAGCTCTTTTCTTTCGGCTGAAGATGAGACGAAATTTTTGATAAAACTTATTGTAAATAAGTAAAAGTTCAAATAAAAAAAAAAGAATAGTAAGGAAGTAACATTATGGTATTATGGTATAGAAGTTGATGATGGATGGATGTCTTTTAGCCAGTAAGGAATGGGTGGTGTATTGAATAAAGAGCAATGTTTAAATGGGAATATAAAGAGTGTAAATGTTGCAATATAATGAGTGAGAGTGAAATACAATGTTGTCGACCCAAATAAAATACTATAGGCTAATATATAGTGAAAGTACATTTTTACAATTAGAGAGAAATACATGCTATATTAATGTACTTACTGTAGCATGTGAAGAGTTTTCTTTCTTCGGTACCTGTCTTTGTCAATCTTCTTTTTCCTGTATTGTAAAAGAAAGTTAGTGGGTATTTGTGGTAATGATGAAGTACTTTTAGTAAGAGAGCTTGTTAGTTATGAAGCTAGGAGGAGTTGTTTGGAAAAAGAGTTAACAAAGTTGTGTTATGGGTGGCCTAGGTTATTTTTGTGCTGGTGATTTTAATAAGAGAGGTGCTGTTCTTTTTACTTTCTTTTAGAAAAAAGTTGCACACAGTGCTGCTATAAATGCACATAAGCATTTTTGAACTTTCAGTAAAATGTGCCTAAAAAGAAATATTTTAAACCCAAAGCATTTTCCATTTCTCATTTCATATACATGTCACACTTTCAAGCTTCCACTTTAGTCCTGTTTTTGTCTTTGCATTCTAGGAGTTGTAGTCAGAGTTTTATAATGGGAAACGTAGAACTATAAGTCCAAAAATGCAAAGAAAATGAATAAGACTGGATAAGCACCTACCGATTGGAATGGGTAATGTTGGCAAGTATGCATGTACTGGCAATTTATTAAACTTGCAGAGACTTAGTGCCACTTAAAAATGTTCTGCACATATTTAGCATCTGCTTTTCCTTTCTTTTGGAAAAAAGTACACACAGTGCTGCTATACATGGACATATGATTTGTTATTACTTTATCAAAATGCTCCTAAAAGAAATGTGTTCAAATTCTTAGCATTGTAAGTCACTGCCACTTGATTTGAGCAGGTGCTGAATGCTACAATACATGGCATTTGATAGATTGGTTAAAAAATGAATATGATTATTGAAAAGTTTATTACAGTAGTAGCTGCAACCCTGTATATATATTTATGAAGGTGTAGATATTGTTGAATCTGCAAATATACTTTTGGAGAGTTTCACAGTAGTGCTTGATGCAGGTGGTTGTGAGTAGCAGGAGATCTGACTTTGAGAGTTCAAGAGAACATCTGAAGTGTTGAACCTAGGTAACAGGGTTATATGTTTGTGGATGTGATTGGGGATGGATGCTTGACTGTTTGAAAGTAGCCATTGAGGGATTTTTACAAACATAAAAGCGCACTTTGTGAGAGTGCTTTGGCGAGTGCTGATCGGCTGGATGGGTCCTGTGAAGCTACATTGTGATCCTGATCTACTTTGCTGCCTGCTCGAGGATATTGACTGTGTCACACCACTGCTCTGTGGTTGGATCTGCCCCCTATTCCCAGAGTGTACTACATATCCACGGGCAAGCACACATTCATGCGTGTGCTTTGGTGAGAGCTGTTTGGCTGGAGGGGTCCTGTGAAGCTACATCATGATCCTGATATACTTTGCTGCCCGATCGAGGATATTGACTGTGTCACACCACTGGTACCTATATAGCACCTTGAACTACTAAATCCAGTGTTAAAGGACTCTTGAATTACTTCCAGGAACTATATGTCTATATTATTACAGCTCTGTGGTTGACTCTGCCCCCTATTCCAGAGTGCACTACATATCCATGGGCACGCACGCATTCGCGCGTGCGCTTAGTGAGAGTGCTTTGGCGAGTGCTGATTGGCTGATCAGCTGGGCTGCGGGGCTGGTGCTTGACATACTATTCTGTTTGTACACTGTGCTTTAACACGGTGCAGCTGTTATTCTGATTCTACATCTGAGTTAGCTGACTAAAAGAATCAGTAAATGTTTGTTTGAACTGAAGTTGCTATTTGTGTCAGCATGGAGCCCTATTAATTGAAATCCGGTATGCTGTCAATTTCTTCCCCTCCTGCGTTGTTGTCTAAGCAAACAGCGCTGGCTCCAGCCATTGGTAATTTCTCAGATCAGACATGCCTTTGCTGTTACTAAGAAATTGAAAAGTTCTAAATCATTGGGTTTAGACATCCATAAATACTATGCCCCTTGTGTGTCAGTACAGCGCAAGGCGCATACTCCTGTGTTTTGTGTTCCTCCCTCCAGTGTCGAGTTGGACACCGCAGTTCCTAACTCTCTCATGGACGAGGAATTACTAAACAATCTCCACTAGCCAACAAACTGGGCTACTTGCGAGCTTAATCAACTGCTCCCCAGCAATGGCCTCAAAATACATCAAAGAACATACAGCGTTCATTTGCACTTACAGGATGCCCACTCCATTCCATATTTGTACACGCAGGCCTTAAAATCACAAGTGCCTGCCAGGACAAATCGTAATCACGTTGCAAGGGAAGTTATTACTGATAATGAACTGGAGGAGGTAAATTAGCTCACATAATTTTGTAAAACAGGTGTGAATTACTTAAGTAGAATGGAGATTAATGAAATACGAACGAATGTTGCTGCCTGTCCAGAAATTGCTAGTTGTGTGCTTAGGGATGTGCCTGAAGTATCATCACAGAATTTTGATATCATTGTTGCTGAGACTCAATTGTGTGAAATAACTGCATTAGACATAACTTACCTGTCACAATCTCCTATCCTTTATCCCAATTCTCCTGCCTCAAATGTAAATACATCTGCAATCTCCAATGTTTCTTTTGCAAGGCCAGCCCCCAGCCCATCATTTGGGTTGAAACAATTGCCCATCTCAGGACATGAGCATGGAGATGTTAACTGCACTAAACTGCACTAAACAATAACATTTATACTTTGATTATATTATATGAAGCTTTAAACCAAAAAGCTGAATGCCACCAATCTACGTTAGATAAGTTGGAAAAGAAATTGGACCTGATAATTAAGAGTGAAGCTGACTGTTATTGCCCCATAGACAACTGAGCAGCATTATCACAATATAATGTGAGAGATGGAACCCTCATGGATGAAACAGGTGCTGGCCTTCCAAGGGATGCTGTTTCTGTGGGGATGCCTGCTGTTGAGAGTGTGGTGCTCATTGAAAGTCAAGTCTTACCAGTTGTAACTCAGATTGATATACATGATTCAGGAGAGACACCTGCTATAGGCTATGGAAATGATGTGTATGAAGTATTCCACCTCGTGCCCAGGAAAAATAAAAAGAGGAGTATGTGTACTCAGAAAAGTGAGACGACTATACCCTCACATTTATTAAAGCATTTTTGACGCGGACTGAACCTAAAAAGGCATCAAAACTCAAAGACAGTATTGAGCCAACAAACACATTTTCTCCCCCATTTGTAGTACCTAAATCTGACACACTTAATGAAATATTATTAAACTACTTTACATACTCCACGTCCATTCTACCTGAGCTGCAACAAAATGATTCTATCAGAGGATTTGAAAATAAAATACAATAGCCCCACACATTTTGGGGTGCAAACAGCACCTTCGAAGATAGAAAGTTGCAGGACGTTGGAACAAAGACGTCTAAAAAATGCCAAAGATATCCCTCGAGACAATACAGAGAGTGTATGCATCAACCTAGACATTGCCACCGAATTTGACAATGTCGTAATGACTTGAATAATGCGTCAGAGAACTACAAAAGCTAATACCCCTCCGGTTGTCCTAAAAGGCTGAGCTGATGAAAATAAAAGTTCTTCTGGAAAGAAGAACCAGGAATGCACATCCAGCACAGATTACAATGATTGTTTAAGAAGAGACCAAGAACACATATTTGCCCAGATGAAGGATAGGAAACATGATGATTCTTTTCCTAACAGGACCATACTCTTAAAAATATTAAAACAAATACCTAACTTAAAATACATAAGATCAAGTGATATTGATGCAATTCGGTATACTAAAACAGTAAAAAGGGAAACTGTATCATTCATGATCACCTCCAGGATATTTAGGGACACCATCTGGAAAGAGAGAAGCAATCTGGGAAAAAAGGGCTTGTGGTTAACAGTCTGCTCCAAAGAGGTGATAAAAGAGTTGCAACAGAGATGACATGACAAAGTTGAGAAGCATTACAAAGACGTGCTAAACGATGATAGAAAAATAAGCTTTAAGGATGAAAGATTCTCAAACTTGCTCAGAGAAGGCAAGCAAAATGAAAAATCAGTAGACAATTATAGCTCCTCCAGTGGCTAATCTGGTCACGTTAAAGATAGGGGCAGTTGTTATAAAACTTCATGGGCCTGGTTGAGGAACTCCATCAAAGATCAAAATAAGACTCATATACATTAGTGCCATGTTCCTGATATTCCGCCGCTGAAATATGCAGTCTGGAATACAAGAGGGTATTAACATTTGTTTGACAAGCATATATTAAACATCTTTTAGCTTATCACATACTCCTATTGCAAGAAACTTGGCTTGTGGACCAATTCATTTCTGCTGATTATGACATTGCCATTGCATGTACGCCAGCCTTAAAACAAAAGAAAACTGATGGAAACAAGCAATTTAACCATGTTGAATGGCTCCTTTAAGGATGACATTCCCCGAAAGCTACTTGGAAAAGAGGTTCATCATCATCTATTATTGACTTTGTGTTCATCTCACAATCAGTGTTAAAAATAGTCCAAGTAATACCGACCAGTGACAGTGATCACAATTTATTGGAAATTGAATGGAGTAGAACACACATTAAACATGCTGAGTTCTACACACATGACATTGAAGTATCAAAAGGGCAAAATAGATTAAAATTGAATGGTCCAATGATAATCAAATTACTTGCAAGATTGAAAAATGAGAACGAGCAGAGTGAGATAGCCACGGTCCCTGAATATACACAAGCCCATATGTTATTTGCAGAGAAGCATGTCAAAGGTATTTGGCAATGCTTGGTCCGTAAACACTCATTTGTTAGGATCATTCATGATGCTAAAAATAAGTTAAATAAAGAAGCACAAAGGTTAAAATGTATTAAGAATAAAGATGACAAACGGAAATTGAGACATCTCTGTACTAAATAACTTGGAACCTGAGCTCCTGGTAGAAAGCCACAATGATGCTATGATAAAAGCATTAGATACGATTGCTCCTCTAAATCTTCAAAAAAGTGAACAACAAGCACACCTAAACACCTGGTTTACCCCCTACTTTAAAGAATTGAGACTGCAAAAAAGGAAATTAGAATCTAAATGGCGTCACACCCCATCTGAAGAAAACAAACTGAAACTTAAACTCGTTGTTAATAATTACAAAAAAGAAATCCTACTCACAAAAAAAATCTCTTTAATGAAAGAATATGCAATGCAAGCTCCAACACCAAGGAACTATTTGCAATCCTAAGGGAGCTGGAATCCCCCATACACCCATCTGACAACATAACCAAAGACAAACAATGGTGCACCAGCATCCAAAATGCTCTAACAAATAAAATGAAAACACTCCAAACCAAAATCTCTTTAAAAATGGACTCTCTAACTCCTAACGAGACACCACTCATCACCCGCCATACGACAACCAACTCACCAGGCCATGACCCATTTAAATTTGCCAACATTTCCATTCTGGAAACTGAAAGTATTATTGCCTTCTTCAAACCGTCCAACTGCAAGGATGAAAGCTGCCCAGCCCAGCTCATTAAGGATGCTGCAAGAGACCTACACCCTTTCATAACCAAACTGATTAATGCATCCTTCTCCTCTAACACTATCCCAAGAAACCTAAAAGAGTCTTGGGTTCTACCTCTCCTCAAGAAGCAAACCCTAGACCCAGTCATTCCCACCAACTACAGGCCCATCACCACGGTACCTTTCCTTTTCAAGATAATAGATAGAGTAGCATACCTACAAACCCAGCACTATCCTGAATATAATCAGCTCCTAGGTGTTCGCCAATCAGGATTTAGAACACAGCACGGCACAGAGATTGCCTTAATTGATCTCAAAGTACAGATTGACGAGCTTAAAGACAGGGAAAACACTGCCATGCTACTCATTCTTGATATGTCGGCAGCCTTTGATCTGGTGGATCACACAGTTCTGTGCGAACACCTGGCATCAGCTGCCCAATTTTCAAGCGAGGCTGTAGCCTGTATCCAATCATTATTGGACAACTGCACAATGAGAGTTTTCTCCACTTTGGCATCAGCAGACCCTATCAAAATAGCTTGCGGTGTACCCCAAGGTTCTTGCGTCTCGCCAACGCTGTACAATATCTTTACCAAGCCCCTATTTGACAAATTGGTTACGCTGGGTGTCACCTACACAAATTATGCAGATGGCACCCAGATCCTCATTCTCATTTCAGGCAATTTTGACTCCGATACGGCCTTGGTAAACAAAATATATCTCATCATTCAGGCATGGATGGCCACGCATGGCCTATGCCTGAATGATGATAAAACCGGAATCCTACTCCTCGGATCCGCTGCCAACCTAAGAAAACTGAGCCCCATCTACTCTGCATTTACCATTGATGGCAATATAATCACAGTTGACAAAGCAGTGAAAACATTAGGTTTTCACCTTGACTCTGCCTTAACACTGAAGAAACAAGTGAACTCCTTAGCATCTTCTACTGCCTACATGCGCAAACTCATTAGGACAAGCAGAGCTTTCCTCAACCAAGCTAGCTGCATCATCCTTGCCAATGCCCTTATACTCTCCAAACTTGACTATTGCAATGCCTTGTATTTGGGAGCCAACAAATACATCATTGACACAATTCAAACATTGCAAAATAACACCCTTAGGAATGCCCTCAACCTACCCTCTAGAGAACACATCTCAAACAAAAGAAGAGAACACAAATGGCTCAAAATCTGCAACAGAATCTCACTTAAAACAGCATCACTTACCTTTAAATGCCTGAACAACGCAGCCCCCCCTACCTGGCAGCAAGAATAGTGAGAAAAACTCACAGAGCCACTTTTGTTAAATTAAATACCCGAAGCAGACTGGATTGCATAATATACACGTATCTGTGGTGATCCTGACCAAACAATAATAATGCCTTCCATGCTGCTAGATCGTAACCAACTCCAATTTGATCACCATGATATGATGACCTTAATTAAAAGACTGAGTACTTTGCAGGCTCCAGGACCCGATGGTCTCTCTAACGCTGTACTCAAAGCAAATGTGAGCGAATGGACAGAAATTACATATTTATTCTTTACAACAATTAGCAAAAACTGGGCTCATACCAATGACTTGGAAAGAATCAATCACAGTGCCTATTTTTTAAAAAGGCGACAGGAAGGGCCCTGAAAACTACCGGCCCTTGACCCTTTTAGATATCCCTGGAAAACTGTATGCCCGATTGATGTTAAGGGACTTAACCAGATGGTTGGTCAGCTTTAAACTGTAAAATCCACATCAATCTGGTTTCATAGCTGGACTCTTTACATCCATTAATCTCACATTATCAACAGCCCTAAAAAAACAAGCTGAGATTTAAAAATACCCTCTCTTTCTTGCTTATATAAATTTTAGCGTCGCGCTCGACTCAATTTCAAGAAATATTCTATGGACAAAATGTCTCAATGCAGAATTCCCAAATTACATATTTCACACTTTGCAACAATTTAATATGAACACGTCCAGCCAGGTAAAATGGACCCATAATGAGCTGTTATCCGATGCAATACCTACTGGATGAGGTCTTAAACAAGGTTGCATCTTGGTTGCAACCTTGTTCAACTTTTACATAAAACCACAGATTCCATAACACCACATCATTCCCACCAAAACTAGGAGTCAAACCAATCCCACATCTGTTCTATGTGGATGATTTGGTAATAATTGACAGGACTCAAATAGGTCTGCAAAGTCAATTCAACAAGCTGGAAATATATGCCAAAGAAAACATGTTATCTATTAATGTTACCAAATCCAACATCATGAGACTTAACTATGTTAAAACAAATCAGAACCTGCTTTCAAATGGGTGGTGGATAATCAAGTAATTGATGTAACAAACCAGTATAAATATTTGGGTGTGTTCATAAATGACACAAAGAACGAAACCCTGTTTAAGCTTGACCTAAGAACTAAAATCAATGCTTTGGCATACCAAGCCAAGGTCATCCAAGCCAAATAAGGGACATTCTCCATAGCCCCTGTGATAAAATTCTATAGAGGCAAGGTGGAACCCACAGTCACTTATGGAGGACATACTAAAGTGCCTGAAACCCAAACCAATTGGAAGTTGTTAGAGGGCGTATTTTGGAAGGCTTTGTTGCCTATTCCAAAATCTTACCCAGTACAGATTGTGCACTTCGAACTGGGCCTTACATCACTCAGTACTGTTGTAGAGTGGAATACGCTGATGCTTTATGCAAAATGCAAAACAGCGAATGCAGTTACCCCTTCATTATTGTCATCATTAAACTTGAGTATGGAAGGTACTGGGTCACTTGCATCATGGAAGAATGTTTGTCATACCTCAATGTCCAGTGCCGGCATTGATTTAGATCTTCTGATGACTAATCCTGCAAGATTGAAACTAAATTATGGATGATGGATTGGTGCACTACTATGGCAGACTGTAAGAAATATAAAAGCTTTACTTGAGGCATGTTCATAAAGAAAAAAACGTAATACAATCCCAATGTATCTAACAAAGTGTCCTTATCCTCAATATAGAGCAGACATCATGTGCATGAGTTTTGATCTATGGCCCACCAAAACTGTCATTATAAGAATAAGTAACACAGATGTGGATACTATGTGTCACTTTTGTAAGAATTCTAGGTATCCAGAAACATTGAAACACCTTGTTGTAGAATGTAATAACTTGGCCAATTTGAGATGTAAACATTTTTTACAGGTTTTTTGGTGAATGCAAACACTTTTAAAAATGACTATGTGGGTTGTGATGTTCAATGGAAAGAGAATAGCTGTGAACTTAGCCACCATAAGATTTTTAAGAAAGTTAGATCTATAAGCATTAAAGTGCAGGACGGAAAGTCAAACCATTTATGAGGTGATATGCAGTGATGTCATTTTATTTTATGTGACATTCGTGCACAGGTTGTATACCTCGTTGTTTTTATTGTATGTACTGCCTCCCCCTGCCATTTTATTATTATGTGTTTCATTTTTTTGTTCCTTCTTTTATCTTCTTTCTCCTGTGAACATGAGGGATACCTATTAATGTGTTAAAGTGTCCAAGTTAGTTGTCTGACGTATGTTTGTAACAACTGTAAACACTGGAAGTATATAAGCTAGGACTGGCTTATGTTGCATATGAATTAAAATCATGGAAGAATAAAGGAAAACATTAAAAAAAGAAAATATATTTGAAAAAGTTGTATTGCAATTAAACCAAATAAAAAAATTAAAACAAGTAAAAGGGCAGAAGGGATGCCCTGTGGTATGACATCTGCGGACACTGCGGTAGTCCGAGAAGAAGGCACGTGTCATCAAGGTCCTTGCATAGAAACAGGACTGATTTCCTGGTTGTGGTGTACAGGAAGACAGGACTGAAGAGTTATCTTTGTTATGTGCAGTGAATTTTGCTATGGCTATGGCTTTGAGGAAGTAGAGTGTCTCTATGGTGGGCAATTCTTTGATCCATTGGTTGACGGTGTATTGTGAGCAGTGTGGATTACCTGCGAATCTTGGATTTCAAGGATTTGACATTTCCCAGCATGGAGCTTGAGAAATGAAGTGGGCTGAATTGCTCCTGTTTTGTCAAAGTATGTAGTTCACTGTGGAGGCTACAGTTTGGGCTATGTCACTGGGATTACGTTACAGTTTGCAATGAAGAATTCATTTGCACAGTTAATAGAACTGTTTCCATGTTCCAAGATTGTGTTTTCTTGGATAGCTGAAAGACAAATGTGGAAAGGTCCCAATTTATTTTGTCCACAAATTGAGAAAGCAAGGTGCAACGTGAACAAAGTTGTAAGTGCGTTTTTTGCAGGATTTTGGAATGACATCTTTTCATAATGAAAATATCAAGTTTGATATTGTGAATATATTTTGAAGAGTGCATTTAACTGATGTCGGAAATCAGATTTTTCTTTTGAATATCCAACATGCACTGAAACAATTTTTGTGAACTCGTGAAATGTGTAGTAGTTTTAGTAGTTGTAGTAAATAAAAACCAAAACAGAAAAATATTAGAAGCAGTTTTTGTGAAAGTTAGAAAAAATAGTTCAGTTCAATAGAACATTTGTTAGTTCAGCGTATAAATCCCCCACAAATAAAAAAAAAAGATTATTTTAAGACGCACCATTTTTGGACCAAAGACAAGTTTATTTATTTTAATTCCTCACCCCATGCCTGCAATTTTCTAGGTGTCCACGGACATTCATACTGTCTGTGGACTATGAAGACTGCAAAAGATCATGTGATTTTTTTTATTTTTTTTACTGTGAAAGGTTGCTCCTGAAAGAACCTTTCTTTTTGTTATTTGATGTAGTATTTTGTTTGGCTTTTTTTGTTTTTTACAGGTGAGGCAACGTAAGTTGGGGAGGGAAGGTAGGGAAAGGGCACCAACCACAGAGATGGAGGTGCAGGTGAGCAAGGGAAAATGTTGGGCAGTCCTTAAATTTAAGGTAGGTGTTGCTCATGCTCCTTGATCATGATCCCCAGCAAATAATGTATTCTCACTGTGCATTGCCTAAAAACATTGTGAGTTCTCAAAGCTTGCAATCTTTTATACATAATAAAAAAATTGATATTTTTACAGCTACATTCGGTTTCCCATCCATGCCTTGCTGGGACCAACCTTACCTAGCTTCAAAGCGAGCAAGATGGTGGCCCTCTCTGGACATGTTGCCTAAAAAATGTGCTCACATTACAAGACCACTTTCAGCAACTTGGCCTGAGGGGACTGGATCATTCCTCACTTTGAAGCTAAGCAGGGTTCGTCCCAGTTACTTCATGGATAGGAGACAGTCCACAATTTCTAATGCTGTGTATTTTCACAGTTTCAAATATCTTATACCACACAGCATTAGCATTATTATTTTTTAAACTGTGCTACTGTCAGTCCTTCAAAGTAGTGCATTCAGAGAGCACTTATTTGCCATTTGCTACATTGCATTCTGGAATTAGTAGTCTCCCAGTCAAGATGGAGCAAATAATGAAACAATTGTACATTTGTTGCCTAACATAGTTCAATAAGGATTTATATATTTGAGTGACACTATGGAATGTGTACTTTTCAAGTCATCTTTTATATGTTACTGGGTGGCGATAGCCGCTGTAAGGTGAGTCGGACTCCCATAGCAACATCTTAAAATCTATTGTTAATTACCTTTTGATTCGAGTAATGATTTGGCTGAAATTTCGATAGTGATTAGGGACTTGCAGGCCCCACAGACTGAAACTTTTCATAAAGATGTGTATAAACATTTTAGAAAGTTATTAAGAAGACAACATATTTTTGTTTCCAAAGTTGCGGCCAACTTCCCAATCATTTTAACATTGACCAAAAAGGTACATTTTAGCCAAAGTGCACAGCCCAAACGCTGGACAGATTTTGACTCGGTCCAAAACAACTTGGGCAGGAAGTGTTCAAAACATGCTGTTTGTGGCTTGGAGTGATTCCATGCAGTAGTTATTTAAATATTTGAAAGAGAAGGGGGTGCCCCCTTCTAAAAAATAGAGGGATGGAATCCCTTTGGTTCTTTTGAGGTTGGAAAGCTTGCTCAAGTATTTGGCTACCAGGATTTACTCACAAGCCACATGCACTAGTTTCGTATTGGGATATTGTTTTCCAAGGATTATTTCATGACAGATTGCTGGGTTTAAAAGGTGAGCACCTTTTATAGTTTGCCAGCATATTTATTGGAACATTTCCTCTCTCAAGTAATTTTTCTGGCGTTCATTACTTTTTTAAAGTCCAATGCTATTTTGTCTTGCGCACTTTCTTCTAAGGTCTAATGAACTACATTTGTACATTTCACTTTAAGATATATGTTCACTTACTGTGTGTATACTCATGGGTGCCAGCTTTTGATTTTTGCTATGGGGCAAAAGTACCTGGGCTTATGTTATTCTTGCAGCCAGTAATGTTGTTCCTTTTCTGTAGTGCTTAAATGTGGTTAGTTGGGGTTGTGCAATGTATCACAAAGTTTGGGAACATCGACTTTGATCCAGCACCGTCTCCGAATCCTTTCGGACAATATGGAGGAACCTTATAGAAAGGCACATTTTAATCACAAGAGTTTGTGGTCCACAATCTGCACACTGGCATCTGACCGCCAACACCACCCGTGCATGACTACTCTCCACTTCTATTGCTTCTTTTCTTTGATCCACCGCCACCCAACCTCATCACATCTTGCCTGCACCCAATCTACAGGACTACATGGTAATATCTAAAAGGTGTCACAACTGAATCATGATGGGAGATGACACCCTAGATGGTTGGAGATGGGCCATTTTAGAACACCAGGCCAATTTCCACTGCTAGTAAAATATTACACGGCCTACATTAGCAGCCGTGTAGTTATGGTTAAGTTGCTCAACTCATAGGAAGAACAATTTTTGGGCAAATTATAACTTCGCTCGCCCTGGATTGGACGAATCCTTCCCAAACTTTGCAAAAAAAAGTTTATGGCCGCTCAATGTTTTTTTATAAGTTTGGTGAGGTGTTGTCAAGGGGGTGCAAAGTTATAGGGGGTCCCACATTTTTTTCTCAGCTCAAACCGCTGGATGGATTTTGACCACATTTGCAGCAGGAGTGGTAGCTTGGTCCTGAAAGGGTGCTTTTGTATGTTTGGTGAAAATCCGTCCAGTAGTTTTTTTTAAAACAGGTAAAATGTAGGTCCAAAGAAATTAGTGATATCTGGCTCTGCTCCATGGACCCATTTCCCAGTATGCTCCGCGGACCGAACTCCGATTGGCCTGGAGGGCTGCGTCATTCTGCGGACACCCAACGCACATGCTGATTGGCTGGAGGGAAGCGTGATGTGCATCACATTTTTCTGAAACTCCACCATATTTTATCCGTGGATATCAGTGAATAGCACAGTGACAAAAATGCTGGAAAACATGTTTTGGGGCATCTGGTGTTGGGTAGAGGGGCTGCAAAGGGTGGGAGAGTCAAAGACGGTTCATATGATGTATTTGTTTAGGTGGAAGAAGACTGTGTTTTGTTTGTGGCAGTCTGCGGGCACCGCAAGAGTTCGCAGGTAGGTCCTGAGGCGACCAACTTATGTGGTGAATGCAGGCAGGCTTTGTTAGGGTAGGGGAGTAGAATGTAGATGATAAGCATGCTCCCAAGAGCCTGCCCACTAATTGCAAGTACTGTAATAGTATGTGTGGTGAAGTGCATATGGCGTGTGGCAGCTCGCTTATTGGACTGCCTTGAGAATTGTAAGGATATTTGGCGTGTTACAGCACAGAGTACAGCACTACTGCACAGGTAGCAATTTTTTTTGATGTAGCACCACCACATGGGTGTGGTGCATTGCTATATGTGTTGCCAGATTAACATGGACATATAAGTAAAGACATGCTATTCAGTCAAAAATGATTTTAACATATAAGATGCAAATCTATTTTTACAGTTAAAAGCACACGTGCACATTCAAAAATGCACACTATTTTTCACCTGAAATGCCTATGGTGCAAGAGACACGTTTGAAAATTAATAACTAACCTTATTAATAACTAACCTGACTTATAAAACTGCATTTAACATAACCCACTAATAAAAATGTGTCTCCACTGCAGAATTAGGCCTACTCTGAAAGTGAACTTTTAAACGCACATTCATTTTTTTTCTTTTTCTCTGCTGCTCTGTCCACATAACTACAGGAAGCAAAGGGCTCGAAGGAACAGGAAATCAGTTGGTTACAAATGGTTACTGTATAAATGAGCCATTGTGTAGTGAGGGAGGAGATGGCATGATTGATTCTGATTGGAGCAGCGTCATAGCAAGTATCATGCTAGAGGCAGTGATTAGAGTTTTTTTGCTGGGGGAGCTTGAGGAGAGGGAAGAACAATCGAGATTTGGCAGAGCTGGGACAAGGACCTGTTTCCTGGCTGAAGCATTTCTGCTGCAAAAGCTGAGAATTCCAGGCAATAACCCCGGTTTGAGAACGAAAGACACTTGTTTTCTCTGGGGTTAATCTTCAAGGGAGCCAAATCCAGATAGAGAACAGCTGGAGAAAACTCATGCTGAACAGATAAGGTAATTACAGAAGTGTGGGGGCTGAGTGTGTACGAGAATATTCAGTCAGTGTAGGAAAAGAGATTCCTGTGCTTTACTCACATGTTTAATGTTGCAAATTGAGTTCTTGTCTCCGCCACTCTCTTATCAGTGTATCACAGACAATGCTGTTACTGTGCTATTTTAATTATTTCTGTAAAGAGTGAGATCGTGTTTAAATGCAACTTTTATAATACACAAAAATATTTGAAAGCAGACGGGTGGTGTGTTTTAATTTACCAATACAGTGCTGATGATGTGGAGAGATGTTTAGACAGTGCAATTGTCATTTTCAAGGTAGCTAAACATCAAATTTGGCTGCAGCCGTGTGCACAATGTAATTCAGTATGAGCAATTATAACTAACTGTGTGTGTTGTAGTTTGTCGGAGGTCTATGAGTCGGCAAAAAGGGAGGCTCGGGACATAGTTCACTACCATATATAAGATAGTGAAAATACCACATGATAGCTCGCTGCCGTAGATAAGACAGAGAGAAATTGCCCATGGTGGCACACTAAAAATGAAAATGTGGTGTTCCTGAAATGCAAGCCTGAGGTCTCTCTAGTGATTACACAAAAAATCTAAACAAAAATAAGGGGTTCTGGATATTGGGCCACAAATAAAACAAGGGAATTATGCTCACCAAAATACCACCAACCACGCACACCAACCACGCATACCAAATACGCATGTCTGTGTGCTGAAATAATGCATGTCCACTGTATTATTGTTGTACATGGCCCAATCTGAATACAAGGAGTGATTGTTGCTAAGTTATTTTTGGGCGGTAAGAAAATACCGTCAGGTCCCAAATCTCCACAAAATACCCAACAGAATCTTCCGGTTATGAAAGTCAGTGAAGTGGGTGCAAGTAGTATAGTAGTATGTAAACTGAAGTGGATATGAGCTCAGGTGGCAGCCTTATGTGTGTGTCGGTTGTAGCCACTGGGCAGATTTTTGGGTGCATGGCCGTATTATGCTGCAGTGGTTGGGGCCAGGCCCTAGACTTTTGGATGCATGGCCGGAAGCCATAGGCCGTAGGCCATACACTGAAGAGTCTAGGGCCTGGCCACAACCACAGCACCATAATACAGCCATGCACTCAAGAATGTGACACTGGAATAGTGATTGCACCCAAGAGTCTGCTGACTGGTTTCAGTTCTGCAATAGCATGTGTACAGAAGTGGACAGGGCCTCAGGCGGCTCGCTTATGTCTGGGTTGCGGCCAGTGTACTGATTGTTGGGTGCATGGCTGCATTATGCTGTGGTAATTGTGGTGAGCTACTGGAGTCTTGGATTCATGGCCAAAGGCCATATACGCAAGAGTCTGCCGACTGGCTGCAAGTAGTGCAATATTATGTGTACAGAAGTGGACAGGGTGTATGTCAGGTGGCTTGCTGGACTGCCTCGAGATTATTGAGTGTATGATAGTCTATCCAGTGGGAGGTAATTGTGGCCAGCTACTATAGTCTTGGGTGCATGAAGAGTCCAAGAGTCTGCCCACTGGTTGAAGTACTGTAACAGTATGTGTATAGAATTGAACAGGGAGTCAGGCGGCTGGCATATTGGACCCAAGAGTGTGATGACTGGTTCTACATACTGGAATACTATGTGTACAGAAGGGAACAGGCGGGGTTGTAACCAGTGTACAGATTGTTGGGTGCATGGCTGTATTATGCTGTGGTGATTGTGACCAGCTACTAAACTCTTGGGTGCATGGCCCGACGCCATGTACCCTAGAGTCTGCCCACTGGCTGCAAGTGTCTAATAGTATGTGTACAAAAACAGACAGGGTGTGTGTCAGGTGGCTTGTTGGACTGTCCTGAGATTCTTGGGTGTATGATACTCTATGCCATGGGAGGTAATTCTGGCCAGTTACTACAGTCTTGGGCGCATGGGGAGTCCAAGAGTCTGCCCACTGGTTGAAGTACTGTAATAGTATGTGAAGAAAAGTGCACAGTGCATGAGGCGGCTGGCTTATGTTTATGCGTGGTGGCCAGTGTAGAGATTGTTGGGTGCATGGCTGTATTATGCTGCAGTGTTTGCAACAAGCTAGTAGCCCACTTGTTTTTGTTCACTAAAATATCTAGGCCAGGTGGTTTTGTTCACTGACACTCAGAATATTAAAATTCAGAAGGTGCTGTATATCTAGACGTTAACCTTGTCATATGTACTTAAAGTACTTTACTTAGAGTTTGGTCTCAGCTCATGGTGCATGTACAAGGGGCAATAGGCAGGCCTCAAGCACACAATTCATTTATATATATGAAGATAAACTTTAATGCTATTAACATTAACCAGACTGCCCACCCAACTTTTGACTATGTATTTACCCTTTTCTCGCATCTGGTTTAATATTGTTTTGAGCTATCTGGTATAGGCACATGGTTTCCAAAGCAGTACTCCTGTTTGGGTAGTATGTGTCCAATAAGTTGTTTTTCAAAATGTCCTGGCTGTTGGGATCATTTTTGGCTATTGTTTCTATGTCTTGATATGATTTGAGAACTCTTTTTCTGGGTGCAGCAGGACCAAGGTTTAGCCAGACTATGTTTTCAGATTTCCCATACAAGGCAGTGCCTGATAAATGGTCTGCGGCTTCGTAGCAGCCATATTCTCTATGGGTGAGCATTTTTATGCCAAAGCTTTACAATTTTTGTGACATTGTTCTGTCAGATGATATATCAATTAGAGGTCTTTGAGCTATGTTTTCTCTGCTTTGGTTAAGTAAGCTGTGACATATCATGTAACTGCAGTGGAATTGTCTGCAATGTACTACACACCTATGTTTGCATTCCATGGGAGGACAATGATTGTATTGTAATCATTGGTGTACTTTGATGCATTAGTTCTTTTTATGCAGTATGTGTTCTAACAGAAGACATGACGTTGTTTATTTGTCCTTTTGCTGAAACAGGCCTAGTGAAACTAAAGCAGTATTTGGTGTAGTATTTGCCTTTGTTTTTATATTTGCGGCAACAATACTTGCCAGACTTGTGTCTTTGAAACTGCAAAATGTGTGCATATAGGTGATTTTGTGTACTTTCTAAAAGGACTTTGCAAGTTACAAATTTATGAATGAACTGCAAAACAGTGGCATCACTGTCCTGAACAAATTTAGGAGCATCTTTAATCCACAAAGCAATGTGGATGTGTGGTGCTCCTCTGGCTTGCTATTATTTTCTCCAAAAGAAGTGTTGCAATTCTCCAAGTGGAGGAATTGTTTTATTACTAATGAAGTATAGCATGGCAATAAAGCGATGATAGAAGTATCTTGACACATTTACAGGTTCAAGAGAGGAGAGTTCTCCTTTTGTTTGCATGTCTAACCCTGCTTTGTTTTTGTTTGCTATGCATCGAAATATTGCAAGTCTTTGCATGCATACTCTGTACAACTTAAAGCGCAAAACCATGTGGGTGGTCCAAGGTTGCATAGCATACACCGTACATCTGCTTGATGTCGGAACGAGTATTCTCTCGTACCATGCATGTTTGCCAAGAGATTTTGAATACTTGACTGTAAAACTTCATCTTTCTCTTGCACCTTTTGAAGTAGCTATGTAGCAGACATGTTAAGAAAATTGGAACCTGTTTTCAATGTGATTGCAACTCCGTAACATAGAGTTGCTAGTTCACTTTCAAAGAGGAGGTAGAATATGTATTCCACATATTGATTGAATCTGGGGTCTTCCGAGTATATTCTTAAAGAGTCGTATTCTGAAGCTGTTATTTGTGTGCATCTTCCTTCGTACATTCCACCTTTTAATTAGGAAACAGTAGAGGAAAGGCACATACATATGCTTATTGCATATCCTTTGGCTTGCTGCATTTGATATCTTCCTAGTGCATCATTTATGACGTCTTTGGTGTGTAGTGGGTGAATTGTATACTGGTCTGAAATATTGGAGGCTGTAGTTGGATGTAGAAGTTCAAATTGGCCAGTTGGTGAGGAATCCTGTATTATTTCAGTGGTTTCTCTCAGGTTTTCATCAATGTTTATTTTTCTTTAGTATTCATTGTTGTATTTAAGATATATCAGGGCTTCTCTAACTTTGTTTAAGTCTACTAGTTGCTGACACATTATTTTGTCTTTTGTAGGTACACCATTCACTAGGATAATAAAAGATTGATCTATTGGCCGTTGCACTTTTTCGACAAAAAAACGGTGATGAAAAAAGCCGCAATGAAAAATACTGCAGCGAAATACCGTAGAACCAGGGTATATACGCATTTCACTGCTGTATTTTACATCGCAGGTTTTTTCATCGCCGTTTTTTTTTTAGAAAAAAACCTTGTTTTTTTTTGGGGGGTTGAAAAATTAAATATATGGTTGTGGGTGTAAGGGAAGAAAAAAAAGGGGGTACTTGGGGGGCTAACCCCCCCCAAAAAAAACAAAAAAAACGATGATGAAAAAACCAGCGATGAAAAATATCGCGGCGAAATAAGGTAGAACCAACTCCTAGAGTGTCTACATTTTCTTTGAGATCTAATGGCAAATAAACTACTTTGCCACATATGCCTTTCAGTAATTCAGAGTGTGGCAATTTTGCTATTTACGGTTGAATGCGTATTATCGCTTGAAATGGGTACACTGTTTGGATTATAATGCTCTCATAACAATTAAGCTGTTGGAGTGGTTTTAGCAGTTGGAACATTTTCAAGTTATCAGTTGTACCCCGTGAAGGCATTTGGTTATTGTCACGTTTTCCGGTGCAGTATGTGCAAAGTATTGAGGAGTTAGTAATTTTTTATTTGTTTTCTGCTATAAGATAGAGAGCTAATCGGAACCATTGGGATTCCTCATTGTCTTCTATTTTGTACGTTATATCTACAGTTTTGGTGCTCTTTTTATAAAAAATTCTGCGGCAACACACACACACTTGGTTTGGTACTTCAGCAGATATGCTTTTAAACTTTGCTATTTCTTTTTTGTACGTGTGTAATAGAAGGTTGGCATCTGCAAGGTTGTTGCTACTCTCTTCTAAAGTTACTGGATTTTGTAAGTGCTCCTCAGTTCCAAAATGTTTGCTTTGGATGTGGTCTATTTCTTCAAGCAGTTCTTTGGCTGTACCATGTAGGAGAATGTCATTTAAATGCTCCAGGGCAAAAGTAGGAATTTTTGCATAGTACAATCTCTGAACAAGATTTCGTACAGTAGAATGGAGTGTTGCTAACATTTTGATGTGGTGGAAGGTGCTTTAGCAAGCAGGCCCAGAAATGCAGGCTAATAAATGTCCTTGTAGTCTTGTGTATTTGCGCACTGGACAGGAGTCCATCATTTGTAATATTAGAATTTTTAATGTGTCTTTGGCTTCAGCATACTGATTGAGGAACTGCTGCAAAGATTTGAAAGATTGTTTGCATACGTTACACATTGAGGTGCACAGCAATTTGTAGATGGGACGGATTGGTTCGGTGGAATGGAGAGTTGATTGTAAGTTTGCTGAGGATATTCTTGCAATCAGCGTTTCTTCTCCCATAATGGTATTGTCTACCTTGTCATACCCTCGCCCACTGCTGTGTATGGAAATTGGGTTTGTTTGCTCTTGTTTGTATGCCTCTTCATTGAAATATGGCTCTGTGCTGGTGGTGGGAATCCACTAACTTGCACAGACGTTTGCAAAGGTATCTATGCTGATATTGCTTCTGCGAAGTACTTTTTGTAGTGTACTAATTAATTTTGTCAGTGGTTTCATTCTGTTTAAAATTAATATAAATAGCGTGGCTAGGCAGCACACCATTCAGTTGTGTCTGCCGTGAGCTCTGCGACAGGACGCCAGAACCGGCAGTTATTGACATCTCAAGGCACCTATTTCTCCAAATTTTTGATGCCCTCTGACACCCAGGAACATACACAGACTCTAGCACGGGGAACCGCAGCAGAGATACTGGCGGGTCATTAGAGTTCACTGAAGAACGTGCCATCTCCCTCATGAGTAAGATGGCGATGCGCGCCTCCGAGGAGCATGGGGCACCCTTCTGACGAAGATGAGCAGACAAGACATCGAGGTAAATGAGCCCTCAAAGCTGTGTTGTGATGGCCGTTTGCTCCTCAGGACCCCCTTGCGTGGAACTGCAGTGTGGAGGAGATCACAGGCTTTGGCTCTCAGCAAGCCACTGAAAACAACCTGCTATCCGGCAGTGGCTGCAGGTGGCGGCAGAGGTGAGGAGCGGGGATGGGGGCAGTGCGGCCTGGGAGTGGTGGACTTGGTGCCCCCCTTAGACTATCTTGGCCCCATAGAACATATGTCTCTGTATTCCCGGCAGTGTTGGAGAGAAGCACAAAGCAGGTGGGCTGCTGTGAAACGGCGGGAGAGGGAGCGAGAGAGGGAGATCTGGCTATCTGACTGGGATCCGGCTCTCGCTCACTTCCCACCCACTGCCCGTAAACTAGAACTGATGCTGATTCCATCTGCAGAGGAGGGGGACAGCCCCTCTGCGACTGGAGGCCCACTGGGATGGACATTAAAATGATTCTGCCCCGATTTCCTTCCACCTATACCCCTCAGGCCCCATAGAAGATGGGTCGCTTTGCCTGCATTGTTACACCTCTGCTCCCTCCTGGTGCCACACAGGAACAGGAGCTAGAACGACCAGGGCCCAGTTTGCCGACTCAAGCTGGAGTGGCATTGACCCCAGAAATACAGCAGCCTCTGGCCAAAACACAGAGATATAACACAGAGGGAGCACCACAGGATAACGCTGTAGAGGGACATCACAGCTGGCTACATCCAGCCTCAACAGCTCAGGTAGAAAAGTAGCCTTTCTACTGGAGCAGTTCACTACTCCTCATAACTGCACGACAAGAGTCCCCTGTTCACCCGTCTGCTACATGACAATACCCTGCCAGTTCTCTGAGGAGCCCTTCCATTCGCAATACCCAAAACAGCAGGAAAAGGGAAATCGAAAGAAATTACAGCCTTCCTAAAATCTCAAACACCTACAGAGTCACAAATACAGGCGGTAAAGGCTGATATTCACTCGGTCCCAGCAGCATCAATGGCTTCAGACTCAGCGTTCTCCAGAAGTGACCTTGAAAAAATGCTAAAGGGCCTTCAGCAAGGCATTTCCCAGGAAATAAAAATGGAGATGAAGACCTCCAAGGACTCCCTTGCCCGCTCAATTGCCGACCTAAACATGCATTTAGTGGGCCTCGAGACCAGAGTCAACGACCTGAAAAACATAACGTGTGAACAGACGCATGACTGCGCCGAGCTCACTAAGAGAGTGGGGATCATATAAGAATACCAAGAGGACATATGGGTGATACAAGCTGACCTGGAAAAAAGGTTGAGAAGGAACAACTTTCACCTGCGGGGAGTTCCCTGGCACATCTCGGATAAGGAAACACCAGACTACGTAAGGGCATTGTTCACCTCCCTGCTGGGTCTCTCTGCCTCAGACAAAATGGTCCTAGACAGGACCCATCAAGTCTACTCTTCTGCCCAAAAGAGGCGTAATCTACTCCCTGATGTCCTCTCAACCGTGCATTTCTTTCACCAGAAGGAAGAAATTATGCCAGCGGTTAGGAAGTCTGAACCAGTGCAGTTTGGAGGGGCTACTCTAAAACGGTTACAAGATTTATCACTCTACACCCTTGCAAGCTACAGATGCTTGCAGAAAGTAAAACGGCATGGCTGCAGGCTAAGAAGATACGTTACTGACGGGGATTCCCACGTAAGTTGAATTTTGACCTCCATAATCAGCACTATACCATGACATCAGAGGAGGAAGCCAAGGACCTAATGCTTGAACCCAGTGACCACCTCAGACCTGGACCTTATGCCAAAAGATACAAAGTGGAGGCCCAGGAGCTGGCAGTGACTGGGGAGGACCCCACATCAGGAAACGGAAACCACGGAAGCCGCTGAAACTCCAGTGCACCCTTGTTGATCAGGGTCACCCCTCAGCACAATACTAGGAGAGGCAATGCTGACTTTACAGAGCTGACTTTACAGAACGACAAAGAGCATGGCCTGCATGGACCAAAGGCAGCAAATGAAGCCATTCTACTCGGGAAGAGATCCTTCCGCCGGACTGTCTGGACAGCAAATGTATACCTGCAAGAGGCAGAGAGTAAGAGACAGGGTAGCGCTCGGCCTTCCTGGACAGATTACGCCCACTACTGTTGACATTTGTCAATGTTGGTTAAGAAAATGGGGGCCCTGTGAGGCTTTCCTACACTTTCCTTTATGTAGTTCCTTTTTTGCTTTAATCTTTTAAAGTTCTGCATATATGTTACCACAGTGCATATCTTAGAGACTCAAACGCAACTGGCCACACGCTAGATGCAGAATAACACTTGGACCTCACAGGGAATTTCTGAACTGCGCTCCTTGCCATATTGGTATGCCTCTCTCCATCGACCTGTCAGCATATCACGTGTACTTGGGGGGGAGACCTAGAGCTGGCTCTTCTCCTGAAGGGGGACATTTGTTTAAGCATGATGCAAATGTTTGAACATCCCTGGAATGGCGACCGCAGACGTTAAGGGTCTCGCTCTAAATGTTCAGGGCCTGAACTCCCCCTTAAAATGTAAAGCATTGTTTCATAGAATGGCCACTCTTGAGTCATCCCTTTTGTTTCTTGAAGAGACTAACCTCCAACCCATAGATGAATTTTGCCTTAACAGTAAACTTTACCCTACAAAATTCTGCGCTTCGAGTGGCATGAAGATGCGTGGGGTCACCATTCTAGTGCACAAGGGGACCGCCTTAAAAATGCTGAAGGTGCTGCAGGACAGAGAGCGGATGTTTTCCTGGTGCTTTATGGGTGCAGGGCAACCTTGATCTCGTTATACACACCAAACTCCCAGCAGGGGTTGTTCTTTGTCTCGCTAGCTAAAATAATAGAAGAGCACACAGAGGAAGAGTTGATCCTTGGGGCGATTTCAATGTAGTGATAAAGCGCTTAGTTGATAAGTCATTGCCCCTATCCACCAATGACAAATAAACATCATTGCGCTGACCAAGTTGCTGTGTGAACACTCACTTATAGAAATATGGCAATTTATTCAACCGGAGGCAGGACTTCACCTTTATTTCAGTGGTTCACAAGGGGTTCTCTAGACTCGATATGTTCATGATCTCTGATCCCTTATATTCCAGACAGTTGCCATTGAGATTCTTCCAAAAGCATTGTCAGATCACGCTCCAGTGATGCTCACGCTATCTCCCCAGCAGCCGATTGCCTTCCACAGGCCACCCTGGTGGCTAAATGAATTTTTTCTGGATGATCCCCTAATCCGATCCCAAATCTCGGATGTCATAAAGCTATATTTTAGCAAAAATTACACTGGTGATGTGGGACAAGACATAGTATCGGATGCAGGAAAGACAGTTATTAGAGGCCATCTCATTGACTAAGCTGTAGCAAGAAGAAGGGTCAAGAAACAGCTACAAGCCTAGTTAGAGGGAGAAATCCAAAAGCTTGAAACCATATATAAGGAGAATAAACGCAGCGCTCCCCCTGGCACTGGCACATAGCGAGGAAAGCGTTGGAAGCACTCCACACGGGAAAAGCAGCATACTCTATGTTACATACACAGCAGCCCTTTTATACGAAAGGGAACAAAACTAATAAACTATAAGTGGTAAAATTAAAACAATCAAAACGAAATCGAATAGAAAGCTCGTGAGATGGCAATGGAGGAGGTGTCTCCTCATAAGAAGGTAAACTTCGAATTGTTGAGGACCTTTTCGGGGAACATGCTGCCCCCCATACCGTTGACCCGCTGGCTGCCCACAAATTCATACATAACGCACATCTGCTGCAGGTCCCCCATATCCGCCCAGGAAGTTGAATACACCATTAAATCCCGCCCCCTTGGGAAAGCACAAGGCCCCGACGGCTTCACAAATAAATGATTTAGAGCATACACCACCTCACAAAGCTTTTTTCATTCATCTTGGGATGCAGGGTCGGTTACACAGTCTACGGCAGGATCAGCCACAACATTAATTCTGAAACCGGAGAAAGACCCCTCGAATGGGTCCTATCGCCCTATTGCCCTACTTAATACAGACACATTTACACAAAAATTATAGCCGTCATCTTGGAGAGGTCCTCCTAACACTAATAGACAGATGTCAGACAGGTTTTATCTTAAATCGCTTAGCATACGATAATATCCGCCATGTAATCGATCTAATAGCCATAGCTTCCAGAATCCCGGGCAAGCTCTCACTCTTATCTCTAGAAACTCATAGAGCTTTTGATAGCATGTCCTGGCAATATCTGAAAGCAGTTCTACAGGGATTCGGCTTTGGCCTGAGATTTATAAGACTAATCCTCTCAAATTTCCAAATCCCATATTCCCAAGTGCGGGTTAACTCACTATGGTCTACACCTATTACCCTAGGTAAGGGAACCAGACAGGGCGGCCAGTATCCCCATGGGTGTTTGCGTTGGCAATGGAACCTTTACTGCAAAAGATCCACCTTCATCCAAACATCCAGGGCTTTGAATATAAAGAACAATGCCATAAAGTAGCTTTATACGCGGATGAAGTACTTTGCTTCCTAAACAACGCACTTACCTCTCTCACTCTCATCGCTGACTTATTGACCCAATTTGCAGCAGTCTCTGGGTTTGCGGCAAACCCTTCAAAATCAATGGGCATGGGTCTATCTGACTCACCATCCACCGTGAATCCCCTTCAGAATACATTCCCCTATCGCTGAGTGACCACAGACATCCCCTACCTGGGAATACGACTGACCCCAACAAATGCAGGACTGCTGAAGGCTAATATCCCTGACCTCTTGAAGGAGGCTGTGGACTGGCTCCAGATAGGGACCTTGCAGGAGATATCCTGGATGGGACGTGTCAGTGCAGTCCAAATGTCTCTCCTCCTAAAGCTTCTATATACTTTTCATGCTCTCCCAGTAATGATCCCGGAATGCGACCTGCTTGAGATACAAAGGGCAATAGGTCAATTTGTGTGGCAAGGTAAAAAATCTAGGTTCCCCCACAGGCTCTTCACGAGACGGAAAATGCAAGGTGGCCTAGGGCTCCCCTCAATTCCTCGATACTACTCTGCAGCCCAAATAGCAGCAATGCTGAGCTGGACGATACAACCAAAGCCCCTAAATGGCACGATATTGAGCAGGTGGCTGACTCCTTCCCTTTGAGGTATCGCCCATTCCTCCCAAGAGAAACACGCAAGCAACAATACTCTTTATTTCCCACCACACTAACAAGGCTACGATGTTGGGACAAAGCCTGTGCTCAACAAGGATTCACATCGGGCCTTGGCCCTCTCTTGCCTGTTACTCTAAATCAGGGTCCTTGGCTCCCGGCCTACAGACCAGTTCCTTCCGGCTTTGGTCACCGGATGCACCCTTAATACTGCGAGACTTGTTTGAAGACTGGGAACCCCTAACTTTTGATCAATGTAAAAAGCAATGCAATCTGCCAGAAATGGAACGCTTGTGATACATACAGCTTTGCCACTGGTAGACCAACTGTAAGGCAGGAAGCCTCCAGAATTCCAACAGGGATAGAACTCATGGTCTTGGAAGGACAGCAGGCTCATTGAATAGGCACCTGGTATCACCTCCTATAAAATACCTTGGAGGAAGAGAAGCTCCCTTATACAATGGCGTGGGAGAGGGAACTGGGGGTTTATATAAATAATTTCCTTTTGAGGAGCATTGCACTGCCTATGATAGCTTACAAGATCAGTTTTCTGTGGTAAGTTTTAAGGTTGGAGCGTGATTTCGCCCCTGTTTTAAAAGTTTCAGAAGGATTCTATGGTGGAACATTTGTTGTAACATTTATTTTTCGGAATGCTTACTTGTGGCTATGTAACCGTTGGTAGATGTAGTGTTAGCAATACTGGTAGTTGCATTCTTCTTAATGCATTTAGTTTTAGTTTTAAATTTTGAAAGATAAGTCACAATTGTTTTCCTGGTACCTGGCTCCGTTTTGCTTAGCGAATGCATTAGCTGCTTTGTTTGAACGTTTTGTACAAAGTCTGCTAGAGGTGTATGGCCATTTTGCATGGCTTGAGTTTTATCTGCTCTATTTCTGAATTTTCTGCAGAGTTGCTTTTTGGTAGGCATGGTCTTGTGTCTGTTGGAGAAAAAAGGAAAGTATGGGTTTAGTAGTTGTGCAATGTATTTGTGTGTACTGGGCATGAGTGTCTGAATATGAGGGTAGGCATACATAGAGGAGTGTGATTGTGCAAAGAGCTGTTATTTTTGGTTGGGAAGGTTGTGCTGCTATGTGTGGGTGTTCCTGTGGGAAAGGTCTGCCTCATTGTGCATGACAGTGTAATGTGGTAGAAGAAGTAAGGACATTGCAATGCTTTCATAAAACTAGTGGGTGTTAACATACTCGTGTTCTGATGGCAATATAAACAGTGGACCTTGGTGCAATGAGTAAGGGTGAAGCGAGTGTTGTGGGCTTAGATGACATTGTCCGGGCTACAATACAACAACACTGCACTGTATGAGTAACAGGCAGAACAGTTCAACAGTACTGCACTTACTTTTTTGGATGTGAAGAGTTGGTTTCTTCTGGGTTTTATCTTCCAGCAGAGATGTCACTGGCTTTTAGCAGGCGGTTATTCAATGAAATTGCAAAAGAAGGAAGTCAGTGGGTATGTGTGTTAATGGTACAGTAATAGCAGTACAAGAACATATTGTTTTAGATTTTAGGAGGATTTGTTCGAAGGAAGTGTTAGTGTGGATATGCAATTGTAGAGCACTGCATAGAAGTGGGGACTTGGAAGTATTAGCATTGTTGGTATGGGGGCAGTGCTGCAGTGATAACTGTTCCCTATGGGGCTGCAGTTTTGAAGTGTGTGAGATTTTTTTGCACTATTTGTTTTGAAAATGGATTAGTGGAAGTCATACTAGAGTGAGAAAAAGGGCAGAAAGGTGTAGAGATTGGAAAGGAGAATGTTGCAGTGTGTGGAGTTTTGTTAAGTTTCTCACAGTTAGATGCTCACTACATGAGTGCAGAAATTCTTTTCAGTTGTTGCATTTATTTATCTAAATTTACAGATAGCGGTGTTACCAATGTACGCATGCTTTTCTTTGCTTTCCTCCCAATGGTGCATTTTGTCAATTGTGCAATGCATGCGCTTGGCATGCTTTCCTAATATACATGCAGTTTCCCTTTTTTGTGTGCATTCTGGGCATTTCACATAGGATCTGGCACTTGCATGTGCTGTGCAAATGTTCCCAATGTGTTTTTCTATGAAGAAATCACAGGCAGTGTTGCTAAAATTGAAATATGTGGTTTGTAGCTGCTATGCTAGCGGGCAGTACAAGAAAACTGTGAAAGCAAACAGCATTGTAAGTAATTTGAGGAGATGGTACAAATGACAGTATACTTATTTAATAGGTTATGCAGGGCAAGTGGCAGGCACCAGGTTCATATGCATGCAATCTATGTACTTGCTATGCTTTGGTAACATACATGCAGTTTTCATTTTCGGTGTCCATTGCAAAAATGTGCATACCTATAGTTTGTGTTGATGGATGTAGATGTGGATGAATCTGGAAGTATAAATCTTGGAGAGTTTTACAGTACTTTCGGATGCAGGTACTTGGGAATAGGAGACCTGTGCTCTTAGTGTTGAACAGTACATCTGCAATGTTGTACTGAGTTCCTAGGGTTAGATGTAGAGATCTTTGATGTGATAGGTGGATTGTTGTGGGACTGCTTACCAGTAACCAATGAGAGAGTGTTGCAAAGTGTGAAGTGGAAAGGGAAGAAGGGCTGCCACTGTGTTACAGGGTCTGCAGACAAAGTGGTAGTCTGCGGATCACACATGCTATATCCGGGGCTTCTCAGCATGCTTGCCATGGAAATAGGAGTGTACTGTGGGGATTAGCCAATTAGTTGTTAAGGGTATGCTTTACAGGAAGGGAGGGTAATACTTGTTTTCATTGCTGTGTTGTTTGTGCAGTGAAGATGGCAGGAGTTATTGTATGGATAGTTGGAGATTGTTCTGTTTCTGATCTGGAGAGGTATGTAATGAAAAGATGTGTTTCTACAGATATTGGGTTTCCAGGCCTGGAGGCATTGTGGCAGAGTTTATCTGGGCGCAATGTGTGGGCACTGGTTTCTCTTTGCAGAAACATGGCTACATTTGGTAGTCCTGATATCTTGGTGGTGCACTGTGGTGGAGAGTATTTGGGGTACATCAGTGCCCTAAATTTGATTCTTGTACTGATCTCCTTGGTGGAGGAACTAATGCACATTGTTCCATGTGCAAAGGCGATTTTTTTCTGAAATGCTAGCAAGTGCAGAATGGAACTCTACCAATGTGTTCAATCCCCAGCAAAATGTTGGAAGGTGCATTGTGAATAGAGGCATGGGTGTAGTTCTGCCACGTGCTAACATTTCTGCTTTCTCCAATGACAAAATTGACTCCGGTAGTGTGCACTATTTCACTGCTGGTGGAGTGTTGTTGTCCATTCTTGGAAATGCTTGTTTTTTCCAGAATGTAAGGGATGCTGTGCAGAAGTTGCTCTAAGGAGGAAAAGGAGATAACCCCCCAAAAATACAAAATAAAAGGTTTTTGTTTTCAAGCACCTTTAAAAAAAAAACAGGTTAAAGAGGAAATCTCCCACCCTGGTTGAAATGTCCTTCACCACCCCCGTCTGTGCGGACAGCGTGGTAGTTTGAAGATCACACGTGCCACATCCGGGGCATTTGAGGATGGCAGTCATGGAAATGGGACTGTGGAGACCAGGGAATTGGTCAATAAGGTTTCCTGGGTGTGGTGTGCAAGGAGAGACTGTGGCAGGTCTGTTTGCTGAGAGGATTGCAGATAGCTATAGCTATGGCTGTGTCTTTCAGGAGGCAGAGTGTATGAATTTTGGGGGACTCGTGGATACATTGGTTAAAGGTGCATGCAGAGCACTGTGGAGTGGCTGCAGATCTTGAATTCCCTCATGTGGATGTGCATTGGTATGGAGTGTGTGGCATGAGGTGGCTGAATTGGCTTCCTCTTTGTGCTACTTTGTTGATGCAGCATCATCCAGACATTATTTTTGTTCATTGTGGAGGGAAAGGTTTAGGACATGTTACCGTAATCTCATTGCAGTTTGCGATGAAGGAGGCACTTGGGAAAGTCATGGACATGTTGCCAAACTCCCAAGTAATTTTTTCTTGCATTGCCCAGAGACGGATGTGGCTGTGCTCTTCTTCATTTGGTCCACAAATGGAGAAAGCGAGGCGCAATGTCAACAAGGCTGTTTGCGCCTTTTTGAAAGATGTTGGCATGTCCTGCTTCCACAATGAAAATAATACATTTTGAATTTGTGCAGTAGGTGTTGGCCACTTTAAAAGTTCCAAGAACAACAAAAAAAACCAAAAGGCTCTTTTCAGAGCCACCACTTTGTCCTGGAAAAGAATGCCATGGTTTACATGCTGCCACCCACCGCATGCTTTTGAAGTCTGGAGACTATCGTGCTGTCCGCGGACTTCTCGGACTGTCCAGGGGCCTGCACCATTTCATTGGCACTTGTATCTTTAAACTGTGAAAGGCGGCTCTGAAAAGAGCCTTTATTTGGTGTGCATTTATTTTTATTTTTTAAACACAACACTCAAGGGAGGGAAGGATAGGGAAGGTAGGGAAGGGCATTGTAAGTAATTGTAAGTAATTGTAAGTAATTTGAGGAGATGGTACAAATGACAGTATACTTATTTAATAGGTTATGCAGGGCAAGTGGCAGGCACCAGGTTCATATGCATGCAATCTATGTACTTGCTATGCTTTAGTAACATACATGCAGTTTTCATTTTCGGTGTGCATTGCAAAAATGTGCATACCTATAGTTTGTGTTGATGGATGTAGATGTGGATGAATCTGGAAGTATAAATCTTGGAGAGTTTTACAGTACTTTCGGATGCAGGTACTTGGGAATAGGAGACCTGTGCTCTGAGTGTTGAACAGTACATCTGCAATGTTGTACTGAGTTCCTAGGGTTAGATGTAGAGATCTTTGATGTAATAGGTGGATTGTTGTGGGACTGCTTACCAGTAACCAATGAGAGAGTGTTGCAAAGTGTGAAGTGGAAAGGGAAGAAGGGCTGCCACTGTGTTACGGGGTCTGCAGACACAGTGGTAGTCTGCGGATCACACGTGCTATATCCGGGGCTTCTCAGCATGCTTGCCATGGAAATAGGAGTGTACTGTGGGGATTAGCCAATTAGTTGTTAAGGGTATGCTTTACAGGAAGGGAGGGTCATACTTGTTTTCATTGCTGTGTTGTTTGTGCAGTGAAGATGGCAGGAGTTATTGTATGGATAGTTGGAGATTGTTCTGTTTCTGATCTGGAGAGGTATGTAATGAAAAGATGTGTTTCTACAGATATTGGGTTTCCAGGCCTGGAGGCATTGTGGCGGAGTTTATCTGGGCGCAATGTGTGGGCACTGGTTTCTCTTTGCAGAAACATGGCTACATTTGGTAGTCCTGATATCTTGGTGGTGCACTGTGGTGGAGAGTATTTGGGGTACATCAGTGCCCTAAATTTGATTCTTGTACTGATCTCCTTGGTGGAGGAACTAATGCACATTGTTCCATGTGCAAAGGTGATTTTTTTTGAAATGCTAGCAAGTGCAGAATGGAACTCTACCAATGTGTTCAATCCCCAGCAAAATGTTGGAAGGTGCATTGTGAATAGAGGCATGGGTGTAGTTCTGCCACGTGCTAACATTTCTGCTTTCTCCAATGACAAAATTGACTCCGGTAGTGTGCACTATTTCACTGCTGGTGGAGTGTTGTTGTCCATTCTTGGAAATGCTTGTTTTTTCCAGAATGTAAGGGATGCTGTGCAGAGGTTGCTCCAAGGAGGAAAAGGAGATAACCCCCCAAAAATACAAAATAAAAGGTTTTTGTTTTCAAGCACCTTTAAAAAAAAAAACAGGTTAAAGAGGAAATCTCCACCCTGGTTGAAATGTCTTTCACCACCCCCGTCTGTGCGGACAGCGTGGTAGTTTGAAGATCGCACGTGCCACATCCGGGGCATTTGAGGATGGCAGTCATGGAAATGGGACTGTGGAGACCAGGGAATTGGTCAATAAGGTTTCCTGGGTGTGGTGTGCAAGGAGAGACTGTGGCAGGTCTGTTTGCTGAGAGGATTGCAGATAGCTATAGCTATGGCTGTGTCTTTCAGGAGGCAGAGTGTATGAATTTTGGGGGACTCGTGGATACATTGGTTAAAGGTGCATGCAGAGCACTGTGGAGTGGCTGCAGATCTTGAATTCCCTCATGTGGATGTGCATTGGTATGGAGTGTGTGGCATGAGGTGGCTGAATTGGCTTCCTATTTGTGCTACTTTGTTGATGCAGCATCATCCAGACATTATTTTTGTTCATTGTGGAGGGAAAAGTTTAGGACATGTTACCGTAATCTCATTGCAGTTTGCGATGAAGGAGGCACTTGGGAAAGTCATGGACATGTTGCCAAACTCCCAAGTAATTTTTTCTTGCATTGCCCAGAGACGGATGTGGCTGTGCTCTTCTTCATTTGGTCCACAAATGGAGAAAGCGAGGCACAATGTCAACAAGGCTGTTTGCGCCTTTTTGAAAGATGTTGGCATGTCCTGCTTCCACAATGAAAATAATACATTTTGAATTTGTGCAGTAGGTGTTGGCCACTTTAAAAGTTCCAAGAACAACAAAAAAAAACAAAAGGCTCTTTTCAGAGCCACCACTTTGTCCTGGAAAAGAATGCCATGGTTTACATGCTGCCACCCACCGCATGCTTTTGAAGTCTGCAGACTATCGTGCTGTCCGCGGACTTCTCGGACTGTCCAGGGGCCTGCAGCATTTCATTGGCACTTGTATCTTTAAACTGTGAAAGGCGGCTCTGAAAAGAACCTTTATTTGGTGTGCATTTATTTTTTATTTTAAACACGACACTCAAGGGAGGGAAGGGTAGGGAAGGGCATTGTAAGTAATTGTAAGTAATTTGAGGAGATGGTACAAATGACAGTATTATTATTTAATAGGTTATGCAGGGCAAGTGGCAGGCACCAGGTTCACATGCATGCAATCTATGTACTTGCTATGCTTTGGTAACATACATGCAGTTTTCATTTTCGGTGTGCATTGCAAAAATGTGCATACCTATAGTTTGTGTTGATGGATGTAGATGTGGATGAATCTGGAAGTATAAATCTTGGAGAGTTTTACAGTACTTTCGGATGCAGGTTCTTGGGAATAGGAGACCTGTGCTCTGAGTGTTGAACAGTACATCTGCAATGTTGTACTGAGTTCCTAGGGTTAGATGTAGAGATCTTTGATGTGATAGGTGGATTGTTGTGGGACTGCTTACCAGTAACCAATGAGAGAGTGTTGCAAAGTGTGAAGTGGAAAGGGAAGAAGGGCTGCCACTGTGTTACGGGGTCTGCAGACACAGTGGTAGTCTGTGGATCACACGTGCTATATCCGGGCTTCTCAGCATGCTTGCCATGGAAATAGGAGTCTACTGTGGGGATTAGCCAATTAGTTGTTAAGGGTATGCTTTACAGGAAGGGAGGGTAATACTTGTTTTCATTGCTGTGTTGTTTGTGCAGTGAAGATGGCAGGAGTTATTGTATGGATAGTTGGAGATTGTTCTGTTTCTGATCTGGAGAGGTATGTAATGAAAAGATGTGTTTCTACAGATATTGGGTTTGCAGGCCTGGAGGCATTGTGGCGGAGTTTATCTGGGCGCAATGTGTGGGCACTGGTTTCTCTTTGCAGAAACATGGCTACATTTGGTAGTCCTGATATCTTGGTGGTGCACTGTGGTGGAGAGTATTTGGGGTACATCAGTGCCCTAAATTTGTTTCTTGTACTGATCTCCTTGGTGGAGGAACTAATGCACATTGTTCCATGTGCAAAGGTGATTTTTTTCTGAAATGCTAGCAAGTGCAGAATGGAACTCTACCAATGTGTTCAATCCCCAGCAAAATGTTGGAAGGTGCATTGTGAATAGAGGCATGGGTGTAGTTCTGCCACGTGCTAACATTTCTGCTTTCTCCAATGACAAAATTGACTCCGGTAGTGTGCACTATTTCACTGCTGGTGCAGTGTTGTTGTCCATTCTTGGAAATGCTTGTTTTTTCCAGAATGTAAGGGATGCTGTGCAGAGGTTGCTCTAAGGAGGAAAAGGAGATAACCCCCCAAAAATACAAAATAAAAGGTTTTTGTTTTCAAGCACCTTTAAAAAAAAAACAGGTTAAAGAGGAAATCTCCCACCCTGGTTGAAATGTCTTTCACCACCCCCGTCTGTGCGGACAGCGTGGTAGTTTGAAGATCGCACGTGCCACATCCGGGGCATTTGAGGATGGCAGTCATGGAAATGGGACTGTGGAGACCAGGGAATTGGTCAATAAGGTTTCCTGGGTGTGGTGTGCAAGGAGAGACTGTGGCAGGTCTGTTTGCTGAGAGGATTGCAGATAGCTATAGCTATGGCTGTGTCTTTCAGGAGGCAGAGTGTATGAATTTTGGGGGACTCGTGGATACATTGGTTAAAGGTGCATGCAGTGCACTGTGGAGTGGCTGCAGATCTTGAATTCCCTCATGTGGATGTGCATTGGTATGGAGTGTGTGGCATGAGGTGGCTGAATTGGCTTCCTCTTTGTGCTACTTTGTTGATGCAGCATCATCCAGACATTATTTTTGTTCATTGTGGAGGGAAAGGTTTAGGACATGTTACCGTAATCTCATTGCAGTTTGCAATGAAGGAGGCACTTGGGAAAGTCATGGACATGTTGCCAAACTCCCAAGTAATTTTTTCTTGCATTGCCCAGAGACGGATGTGGCTGTGCTCTTCTTCATTTGGTCCACAAATGGAGAAAGCGAGGCGCAATGTCATCAAGGCTGTTTGCGCCGTTTTGAAAGATGTTGGCATGTCCTGCTTCCACAATGAAAATATTACATTTTGAATTTGTGCAGTAGGTGTTGGCCACTTTAAAAGTTCCAAGAACAACAAAAAAAACCAAAAGGCTCTTTTCAGAGCCACCACTTTGTCCTGGAAAAGAATGCCATGGTTTACATGCTGCCACCCACCGCATGCTTTTGAAGTCTGCAGACTATAATGCTGTCCGCGGACTTCTCGGACTGTCCAGGGGCCTGCACCATTTCATTGGCACTTGTATCTTTAAACTGTGAAAGGCGGCTCTGAAAAGAGCCTTTATTTGGTGTGCATTTATTTTTATTTTTTAAACACAACACTCAAGGGAGGGAAGGGTAGGGAAGGTAGGGAAGGGGCACAAACCACTGGGGTAAGAAAGGGCAGATGGAGAGAGGAAGATGTTGGGTGTGCCTCATTGAGGTAGGGGGCACTTTCCTTCATGGTCCCGAACCGAAACCTTGATACCATTCCTGAACTGCTCACCCCTGCAGCGTACTGCGTCACAGTACACACACAAAACAGTAAACTTTGAAAGGTAAGAATCTACTGCTGTGCGTATTGCCCGCGAGGTTGTTGCAGGAATCCTCTGCCTCACAGGAGTGTCCCGTGTGATGAAAGGAGCAGATGTTGAGGATGCTGCAGTGGAACTCAACCTACTGCCCTGTTCCAAGGGTACGACCCTCTCAACTGCTGCTTTGTGGCTGGATCTTAGGTGTCGCCACATGGAGGTAGTCCCATAACTGTATAGCCCACATATGCCGCAACTGAGTAACATGTCACACTCATTGCAGTGAACCCTGGCTGCAC
Source organism: Ambystoma mexicanum (assembly GCF_040938575.1). Lineage (NCBI taxonomy): Eukaryota > Metazoa > Chordata > Amphibia > Caudata > Ambystomatidae > Ambystoma > Ambystoma mexicanum. The sequence goes on along the minus strand of NC_090930.1, from coordinate 1,241,688,824 downwards.
TAGCCTTGGGTTTATCTCCAATGGTGGTAAAGAGCCTCCACACCCAAGACTCATGTCGGAAGCAGGTAGCGGGGACTTCCACTACCTCATTCTCGTCTTCTACTTCTTCCTCCTATGCATCGTCATGCCTGCTCCCCTCCCCAGGCCATATGGAAGGTTGTGGGAGTGGTGGAGGTGGTGGGGGTGGTGCTGAGGCAGAGGCAGCAGATGTAACAGCAGTGGACGTCATTATACATGTAATCCAGCAAATCAAGAAACTTAGCAGCCCAGAAATCCAGCAAGGAAACAATGTGGAGCAGTAGTCCAGCAACCCAGCAGTGTGGAGCAGTAATGCAGCAATTCAGAAATGTGGAGCAGTGTTTGTCCTGGAAATCCAAAAACAGAATGAGGAGCAGCATTGGGTTGTGGCCTTTTCTAGGGGTGCTGTGGAGCACTTCGAAGACAGTCGCACGGTCCGCGGACAATTTAAACCCCAAACTGGGCTCACAAAGTTCAAAATAGTGTACAGATGGCCATGGGCATGGTCTGGGACCTCTGCAAGGGTGAAGTTTCACAGTAATACACCTTGGATAGCCCAAAAAGCACTTTTTCAGGGGCCTGGAACCCTGTTCGCGAATAAGGGCCGACGCTCAGTCTGGGTTCAGTCACATGGTGACATTGTGGTCATTCGCGAATGGGACAGCTGTCCGCCAAACATCTATTACATGGGATCCATTGTGCGCATGTGCATACGTGCCCAACAGACAGGGTTGGGATCCGCAAACTAATTAAAAGTTAGACACACGAGTGGCAATCAGTTCCAAACACATGCAGTGTTCGTGGGACTCTTGGGATGGATGCACAGTCACCCAGGTGTCAGCAGACAGGTTTGGGGTCCTCAAACTAATTAAAAGTATGTTACAACTGAAGAGGGAAAATCGAGATCAAACCCATGCCCCCTCACCCCAGGCGCATATACAGAAGAACAGCAGGAAGAACAAGGAGCGCACTTATCATTTGAACCAGGCCCCAGCGCACCCATGGGTGACAAATATGCTGAAACACACCCACTTCACCAACAGTGCAACTTCCATGCTACATTAGAATCAATGCTGCAATATCAGAATCTACAAACACACAAATCCCTGTTTAAAGGCTTGCAAATGCCTATATGAATTAACATGGTCTAATTGCACAGTGTAAAGCCATGTTTCAGGAAAATTACAGGCAAGTTCATTTCTCTCACTGAACACTGGCTGCAGAAGCCTTCAGCAATGCTCCTCGCAAATCCCACGAGCAGCCAAGGTCACGCAGTCAGATAACATTGCTTTCTGCAGACAAACATTTTTTAATTCTCCAATAATGCGAGAAAGCCACGGCAACCCAGTGTGTTTTTTTTCTTTTCTTTCTGGGAAAGAAAGACATTTTTGCAAAGACTCGCACAACATTTGAAACATAATTGTAATAAGAATGGCTCAGGCCTAGCCAATGAGCACTCAGAGCTCAGGTGCGAAATGCTTGCTTCAGCTAAAAAGTTATGGGAACAAATTCATAATGGAACAAGCTAAAATTAGGTAATGGTGGGCTGGCACAGCTAAACCAACCCACTGACGCAAAACTCAAATGTCCAATTATCATGCTCTCTATAAGGGCTACATAGGTAACCTATTAATCAGCAGCCAATAGCAGGAGGAGATAGGTTTCTGGGAGCTGATCCAATTCTGTGAGGTCAGCCTGCAGTGTGATTACAAAGCTGGCTTGCAAGCCAGCCCCGGAAGAGACGGCGCCTGAACTCTCGATGTGCACGACGTTCTGCGTGTTTTTTTTCTTTTTTGCTGCCGAGAAATAAACGCAGTTTGGAACATGTGCCTGCCTGCTGGGGTCTCTGTTGCATTTCTGTGGGCCATATGGGAGGTGTTGGGGTCTCCCATAGCTGGTGATGGTATGGCTGCTGGGCCCCACAGCCCTGGTGGGGGTCTAGCTTCTCCCCAACACAACTTTACAGACATGCCGGACATGCTCATTGTCCATAGAACACAGGAATCCATAGGAATGAGATGTGCATGCGCCCAGGTGTCTGCCGGACATGACTGGGGTCCCCAAACAAATTACAGTACATCACTGTTTTGTGGACATTGCATAGAGGGAGGATGGTCGTAGGACTTGCGGGAGAGATGCGCATGCCCCCAAGTGTCCGCCGGATAGGGCTGGGGTCCCTGAACTAATTAAAGGTACGTCAGAACTTTGCGGACATGTGGACAGGAGCGGGGTCCTACGGAAATGGAGGCATTTGTGATGTCATATTTGATGTCATGGGTGTTAGTCTTAGCAGTGCACAGTGGTGGTGTGAGTTATGGTTGCTTAGCTTACCATAACTGGCAGATTTCTGGGGTTTTTCGGTTTTACTTCTAACTATAATATGGATAGCTTGTCATTAGTGCAAAGTAACCATAATGTCCCTTTAGCAAAGTTTTGCACTGAAATTGATAGGTTTTTATTAGGGCAACTGAGTCATGATGTCCCTTTAACACATTTTTTTCACTGAATTTCATAGTTTTTTAGTAGTGCAACTTAACCAAAACGTCCCTTTAACAATGTTTTTTTTTCACTGAACATATATATATATATATTCAGTGAAGAAAACTTTGTTAAAGGGACGTTATGGTTAAGTTGCACTACTAAAAACCTATGATATTCAATGAAAAAATGTTGTTAAAGGGACGTTATGGTTCCAAGTAAAACCGAAAAACCCTTGAAATTCGCCAGTTATGGTAAGCTAAGCAACCATAACTCGCGCCACCACCGTGCACTGCTAAGACTAACACCCAGGACATCAAAGATGACATCACAAATGTCATTGATGGCATCACTGATGACATCACATTTCTGGCTCACTATTTTTTCTTTTGCTGACATATCTAGGCGACATGGTTTTCTTCAGTAACAGTCAGAAACTAAGAATTTTATTTTATTTGTAGACATATCCTTCTAGTAGGTTCTTACAGTAATTCCCTTAGAGTACAGTCACATCATATGAAACATATACATATGGGAAAACACAAGCTTGAAAGACAGCAATCCTTTTTGTGCATAAAGATAAACACTAGACTTATGAGCACTTTCTGATAGTTCTGTTGTTTTTTTTATGGCTGTACTTTCCCTGTATATGGTCAGATTTGTATACATTGTACTCACACTACTTTCCTTAGGGTCCAATCACATCAAGTGATACATATACATAGGGTAAATAGCAGCTTTGAAATAGAGCAATCATTTATTTGCATGAAACTAATCAGTTAACTTATGAATTGTTTCTGCTACTACTTGTGCTTTTTTGCTAACTTCACTTTCCCTGTATATACCCATATTGGTATGTGTTCTTGTGTCTTTGTGTTTTGTCTATAGTAATGCAATTATGTAATACATGGGTTTTATTAGCTACTTATTACATATGTCACAGTACACAAAAATCTATTAAGAAAACAATTATCATTTCATTATTCAACATATTAACATTACGAATATCATACATTCATCTTGTACGCTGCACACAATGTTATGTTTCTGTATGAGTAGCTTAGTATACTAGATAGAACCCCATAATAGGATGCTATTTATATCAATGCATCGTTCAATGCACTTATTAGGGTATATTTCTTGCAATGATTCTTGACACTTTTTTCGCAACATAATAAGAATCCCTTCTACACATATTTCATGAGAAGTACATACACATGTGATGTCATCAGTGATGTCATCAATGACATTTGTGATGTCATCTTTGATGTCCTGGATGTTAGTCTTAGCAGTGCGCGGTGGTGGCGCGAGTTATGGTTGCTTAGCTTACCATAACTGGCGAATTTCAAGGGTTTTTCGGTTTTACTTGGAACCATAATGTCCCTTTAACAAAGTTTTTTCACTGAATTTCATAGGTTTTTAGTAGCGCAACTTAACCATAATGTCCCTTTAACAAAGTTTTTTTCACTGAATTTCATAGGTTTTTAGTAGCGCAACTTAACCATAACGTCCCTTTAACAAAGTTTTTTCACTGAATTTCATAGTTTTTTAGTAGCACAACTTAACAATAATGACTTTGACTTTATATACATGTCATATGGAACTGACTAGATCTCTTCTTATGAACTTGATGTGCGCGAACTTATTTAATGTTCGCGGACATGTTCGGAGAACAGTACCACTACCTAAAAACTGTGGGGGGTGGTGGTGGGGTATGTTTGATTGTTATATCATAATATAGGAACATTTAACAAATTCAAAAAGCAGCACACAAACACATTACATATAGTAATACATAAGAAATGTAACCCATATATGTAACACACTAACCATTCATTTCAATACAATATGTTCTGAAATGGAATATACCACAAGAAGATAAATTGGCTTCCAACATAATTACCTCACAGACACAACAGAACTGAGAACAAGACCAGACCCACTGAATACATAGGACTTATCTTAACAGAAATAGTAAGTGTACTTCATTTTACTCATATATTTATAAACTTTCTGTATTAGATTAAAAAATATATTATCTTTTTTTTTTTTCTCACAGAAATGTCTAGTACTCTGGAGTGGCTAGAGGACAATTTCCCACATGAAGAAATGGCACAAGATAGTGAAACTAATGGTAAACACTTTATAATATAAACCATTTATTTATTATTTTTTAATATATACATTTAACTTATATATTATTTTTTTGTACAGAGCATACCAGAATAGAAAAAACTTCAGAAACCCCTGTTATGGATAACAGTCTTCACAATATAGAAGAAAACATTGATGTATTGTTGGCTAATTTTAATAATTTAAAAACTTTTGTAGAAAATCATTTCAAACCAAAAACCTCGTACCATTGCCCCACATGTACTTGTCCCTCCTCACCATATCCCAGTCAATTATCCCCAAACCCTCTCCATAATCCAAAACATTTTGATGAGATTTCCATCCCTTCTTCACCTAATACCAATCATGTTGAAACCCCAAATTCTCCTGTTTTTGTTTCTGTTTCTGCCTCACCTTCTCTGTCATAAATTATTAATATATGTTAAATAAAGTTTAATTTTCATATTGTATTATGAATAGTTTCTGTTTTTTTTTATAAAAAACAATAAAAGTGTCCGTGGACAGTGCGAGTGTTCTGAAATGTTCGTACATAAACGAAAATGGAGGTGTCCTGAAGAACACCACACCTGTTCATACTGTTCGCTAGCAAGTTGAAACTGTTCTAAGAACACACGTGGTGTCCTGAAATGTTCGTAAAGAAACAAAAATTAAAGTGTTCTAAAGAACACTATATCTGTCCGTAATGTTCGCTATCAACTTAAAACTGTCCTAAGAACACAATTGGTGTCCTGAAATGTTCGTAAATAAACGAAAATGATGTGTCCTGAACAACAGTACAACTGTTCGTAGTGTTCGCTAGCAACATGAAACTGTACTAAGAACACACGCGGTGTCCTGAATTGTTCGTAAACAAACAAAAATTAAAGTGTCCTAAAGAACACTATACCTGTCCGGTACTGTTCGCTAGCAAGTTCAAACAGTTCTAAGAACGCTATTGGTGTCCTGAAATGTTTGTACGTAAACGAAAATGGAGGTGTCCTGAAGAACACGATACCTGTTCGTAGTGTTCGCTACCCAATTGAAACTGTTCTAAGAACACAATTGGTGTCCTGAAATGTTCGTACATAAACTAGATTACACGTGTCCTGAAGAACACTATATCTGTCCTTACTGTTCGCTACCAAGTTTAAACTGTTCTAAGAACACACGCAGTGTCCTGAAATGTTTGTTTCACGTGTGACACACATTTAATTACTTCAGAACCCGAACAGTGTCCGTAGGACATCAATGCGCATGCGCTAACCAATCTCCATGCACTTGGTGTCCTGCGGACAGGCGCTTCCTTCGCGGACTAGTTCGCAAACGGATCATATAACCGCGCCCACGCTCATCGTGTGTCCTGAAATGCGGACACTGTTCGTGTCCCAGAACAATTTAAACGTACATTTTCAGTTAATCCATAATATTTTTCAATAAAATCTCACCATGGCACAAGTCCCACATAGCAATCTTGAGTTTCTATATACCTTTTGAAACTTTCCGATCCTTTTTTTGTGTTCGATCTGTCCGCGGACAGTGCGCATGTCCACGGACCGCGCACAAGCACCCCTATAAAAGACCACGCCAAAGAGCTTATTCCCATTGTGTTTCTGGCTATTCTTCAGAACACAGTGATTTTTGCTGCCACCTGCAGACTACACCATCATCGAGATGGCAACCTTGGCTGCTGAACTGCCTCTTGGTGCTGCACCTGCTTCAGCACCACCCCCACCCCCTCCACCACCACCACCTCCCCAAGGGCCTGAAGAGGGGAACAGGAGTGAGGATGCGGAGGATGAAGAAGAGGATGATGAGAATGAGGTAGAGGAAATCCCTACTACCCGCACTAGGCGTGAGTCTTGGGTGTGGCGGTTATTTACCATTCATGGGAATGGTCCTAAGGCTTGTGCGAACTGTGTTACCTGCAATGAGTGCAAAATGATACGCAGTCGTGGGAAGCACGGTAAGTACAGCTTTGGGACCACTACTATGAAGCGACACCTGAGGTCATTTCACTCTGGGGCTATTCACAGGGTTGTACCTTGCGAAGAACGTAGCAGGTTGATTTCCTCTACTTCATCCGCTGTTTCTGATCCTGTCACCACAAGGACCACCTCTGTGGGACAGCGTCTTTCTCAAGCTGCCTCACAGGCCATACAGAATGCTTATGACCCTTACCTTTCGAGGGTCACAGTTGTATGTATGTACTGTGACACAGTACTCTGCAGGGGGGAGCGACTTCGGAGTGCTTTTGAGACTATCGTCTCAGAGCACGAGAAGACCTGCTCACTACCCAAATAAAACCCACTCTACATCTTCCTCTCTCAGCTCGCCCTTTCTTATCCCTGTGGTTGGTGCCCCCCCCTTCACCCTCCTTTACCCTCCTCTCCTAGTGTGTCGTGTCTGAAAAACCCAAAAAAATACAAAATTACAAAAATCACAAAAAAATAAGGCTCTTTTCAGAGCCGCTTTTCCCAGTTAAAAAGTAGAAGTGAAAATAAATGAAGCATGGCTCTTTGTATTCTTTAGAAGTCCGCTGACAGTTCGCGAACATTAAAAAAATTGGGTTGCTACTCCATCACAAAAATTGTAATTTTCTCTGGAAAGAAGTGGTGGCTCTGAAAAGAGCCTTTGGGTGGTGTTTGTAAGTCAAAAATTGTAAATGCTTAACATCTACTTCAAAATCGTTGTTGTAATTCCAAAAAAGGTTGCAATGCATTTTGTACATTTCTCAGAAAAATCTGATTGCCAGCATAAGTAAGATGGACTCCATCTCTGAGAAAAATGTATGTACTACAAAACATAATATTTTCATTGTGAAAAGAAGACATGCCAAAATCTCTTAGAAAGCCACAAACAGCCTTATTAACATTGCGCCTTGCTTTTTCCATTTGTGGACCAAATGAAGAAGAACGAAGCCACATTTGTCTCTGCACAATCCGTGAAAATATCACTTGAGAATTAGGAAACATGTCCATAACCTTCCTAAGTCCTTCTTTCATAGCAAATTGCAAAGAAATTCTAGTCACATGTCCTAAACTGTTCCCTCCACAATGAATTACAATTATGTCTGGATGTTGCTCTGTCTCCAAAGTAGCACAGAGAGGTAGCAAGTCCAACCACTTCATTCCACGTACTCCATGCCAGTGTACTTCCACATGTGGGAATCCAAGATCTACAGCTACTCCACAGCTTTCTGCATGCACCTTCAACCAATGTATCCACGAATCTCCTAAAATCCAAACAATCTGTTTTCTGAAACAGACAGCCATAGCTATCTTTTCTTCTCTCAGCAAAAAGAGTATCTGAGAAAATCTCTCCTGGCACAACACACCCACCAAACGTTCCTGACCAATCCCTTTCAGTGCTTATTCTCATTTACATGACTTCTGAACCCAAAAATCCCCGGATGTAACTCCCGATGTCCGCGAACTACCGCCATGTCCGCGGACATATCGTAACATGAACAGCCCTTCTACCATTTCCACTACACTCTCTCTGCCATTCCCTCATTGGATGTACCTCAGAAATCACATGACCATGCACCAATCACATTCAAGACCGCTACATCTAACTGCATCATCATAGATCAGCACTGCAAATGTACTCTGAATCTCTCTGAGTACAAGTGTCATATCATTGGCAAGCAGCATCTACCAGAAATACTGTACAAGTCTTCAGGATTTCTACTTGCAGCTCCATGCATATCCATATGCATGAACACAAACTTCAGGTATGCATATTTTCTGTATAGTTGATGAACACATTTTCAAACAGACTTTTACCTTGTAAAATCTGTAAAATGAATTTACTGTACTTTTTTCAATTTCCTAAAATCAACTATCACTTATAAACCTTTATACTTTTTACTTTCTTTATACACACACACTCAAATCATGTTAAACTAACATTTTTTAAATTAAATATATAGACTACATATATTCAAACAAAATTGCATGCATACACAATCTATGTTTAAACCTTTATAAAAATACTTATACAATTTCATATTTTTTGTTTTTATTTATTTATTTACTTAATTACTTTAAATTAGACATGACATTGAGGCGCTATTACCTAGAACAGTTTACTTCCAGAAATAGTGGTATTCACTAATATATTATACATTTCACAAGACATAGTAAATATATATTTTTTTCTACAGTTAGTCATTCAATACAATTTCTTCATTAAGAACATATCGTATGTACTGAACTGATGCAATGTATCTTATGTAAATAAATTAGTTTAATGGTTTTACAGAAGGCACTGAGGATTTCAATTAAAAAAATCAATATCTAAATTAAAAACAGTGCTATATACAAACAAAGTTACTAATTTGAAGCATTTACAATTGCAGTGAAGACCAGTTTCCTGAAAAGAAGCAGCCGAATTTGAAGAAGAAAGAAAAACTAAGAAGTTACCTGTTAATTTTAAAAAAAGTAAGTAAAATTTCACCATAATATTTGTATTATTAATGAAATATACTATAACATTAATACGAGCTATTTTGGTTTCTAAAAATAGAGATTTTGTACCATTTTGTCCAAAAATTTCCATGTCTTAAACAGCGATTTACAGCCAGAATGGCCCACAAATTTCTATTTTTGGACACACAAATTACCCAACTGAACCACTACAATTTTCATATTATAGAACAAACAACGGTTTTAATTGTAAACATTAGATTTACTATTTGTACTTTTCCACACCACTAGCTTACTTTTATTTTGTCATCTGAACCCCAGTTTAGTAACACATAAATTCAAGAATACCTATCCCTACTAGTTTAATTCCCAATGCACAATCACACACCATTACATACATCTTTATCATCTTACTCAAACACTCATGCACACAGCATATATACATTCCAGAACACCCAAACCCATATCTTCTTTATTTTTTTCAACAGACCCTAAAGAATGCCTACCAAAAGTCAAGTCCGTAGAAAGCAACGCAAAAGTAGAGCAAATGAAAATAAAGGTGTCCAACATAAGCATCCATCTCTAGCAGAATTTGTAAAAAAAGTTGAAACAAAACAGATAATACAATCATTTAGTGAAACACAAGAAGTTTCAAGTACAACAACTTTGCTTCCTCTATCGAAATGTAAAACAAACCAAAAAACAATTAACAGAAAATCAGCTATCAGTACAGATAAAACTACTTCTTCAAATTTTAATATAGTGCAAAGTAAGCATACCAAAAAAAGTATTTTAGCCAAAATATACCGTCACAAAGTCCTTCAAAATCTTATAAAAACAGGAGAGAAATCAGGTTCAAAGCTTAAAACCTATCGTAGGAAATTAATCTTAGAAGCATTGATGGACAGTGCAATTCTTCTCAAAAGAAATGTATTTATTTTACTGTTAAACAAAATGAAACCACTAACAAAACTAATAACTAAATTACAAAAAAGACTTCTCAATAAGCGAAATGTCAACAGAAAGAACTTCTTAAGTATCTGCGGAGGTGAATGGAATCACACTACGAGCACAGAACCATATTTTAATGAAGAAGCGTACATCAAAAGCAAACAAATACAATTGCCATAAATAACAGTGGTCGAGGTTATGAAAAAGTGAATAATACCATAATGGAACAAGAAGTACTCCTTACAAAAATATGCCATGAAAACTTAGAATTACCCCTCCATTCAACTGAATCAGAACGTCTAGTGTACAAAGGGCCATGCAATGTTTCAAATCTTTACGCCAATTCTTCAATAAATATGTAAAAAGCAAAGACAAAATCAAAATTAAATTACTGCAAAATATATGATATGATATGATATGGTATTTGTAACGCGCCTATACACAAGTGTTTCAAGGCGCGACGAGGCAGGGAGGGAGGGAAACAAGGGGAAGACAGATAAACGATCCTACTAGGCCAGGTGTCATTCAGATCGGGCAAGTGCAGAGGTAAGGGGAAAAGGAGAAAGTGCAGGGGGAGGAGGTGGGGGGGAAAGTGCAGTACACGGTAAGTAGCCTAATAAAATAATAAATAATAAATAAAAGGGCCAGCTGGTGGCAAGTGCGAGGTAAGTGCAGAGCAAGTGCTAGGAAGGGGGCTGTAGGTATACAGTGACAGTCCCACAGTGCAGGGGGAGCCAGGGAGGCAGTGCAAGTGGAGAGTGGCTGGGCCCTGGACCGAGGTCGCTGAGAGTGGCCAAGATGCAGGTTTAGTGCAGAATTTCAGTGGGGAGTTAGGCAGGTTTAGCAGGGGAGAGGGAGAGAGAAGGCAGAAGCGAAGAGGAAGGTTTTGAGGTGCTTCCGGAACCGGAGATGGTTCTCCTCAAGTTTCAGGGAGGCAGGAAGGCTGTTCCAGAGGGAGGCCCCTGCTGCGGAGAGAGATCTACCCCCAGCTCATTGCTTCGAGAAGCGGCTGACCATGAGGGAGTTGGAGACGGATGAGCGAAGGGCTCGTGAAGGAAGATATTTAGGAAGAGAGAGTTGAAGGTATTTAGGCCCCAGGCCCCAGAAGGCCTTGTGGACAATGCAGAGGGTTTTGAACTTAATCCTCGCAGCCACTGGGAGCCAGTGAAGAGATTTCAGTCCTGGAGAGATACGGTCCCTGGGCTTGAGGCCAAGGACAAGTCTCGCAGTTCTGTTCTGGATAAGTTGCAGAGGGCGGAGAGTGGAGGCAGGCAGATTAAGATAGAGGCTGTTACAGTAATCCAGCCTTGAGAGAACCAGGGCTCGGGAGACAGTGAGCTTCTGGGGGAAGGAGAGGAAGGGAAGAATACCTCTGAGGAGGTGCAGCTGGTAGTGTGACTTCTTAGAGACGTCAGATATATGAGGAGAGAAGGAGAGTGTGGAGTCGAAGATGACCCCAAGGTTTTTAGCCTTGCAGGTAGGGGCAGGAAGGGGGCCAAGGGAGGCCGGCCAGAGAGCTGCAGGGAAGGAGGGAGTGGGTGTGCCGATGAGTAGAATCTCAGTCTTACTGGTGTTAAGGCAGAGGTCATTGGCGGCACACCATTCCTGGATAGCAGACAGACAGTCGGAGATGAGGGAAGAAGAGGAGGAGGCCGAGGGTAGCCTGAAAATGAGCTGGGTATCGTCCGCATAGCACTGGAAGTGGGGGCAGAGAGCGGTGATGCGGTGGGCAAGGAGTGCCAGATACTGGTTGAAAAGCCAGGGAGAGAGGTTGGATCCCTGGGGGACACCACAGGTGGAGAAAAAGATGTCGGAGAGGAAGGAGCCCATTTGGACCTGGGAGGGTCGACCGGAAAGGAAAGAGGTCAGCCATGCCAGAGCCTGACCAGTGATACCCAGGTTATCACGGAGACGGTTGAGCAGGATGGAATGGTTGACAGTGTCAAAGGCAGAGGAGAGATCGAGCAGAATGAGAACACAGGGAGTGTTGGAATCGAGGTTCAGGAGCAGGTCCTCACGGATGTTCAGGAGAGCAGTTTCCGTGCTTCTGGCCGCTCTGAAGCCGGATTGATGGTCATGAAGGTTACCAACATATTCAGCATGGAGGTTAAGCTGGGAGATGGCCAGTTTCTCCAGGAGCTTGCCCAGGAAGGGAGTAATGGAGATTGGGCGATAGTTGGCCGGGCAGGAGGGGTCGGAAGAGGGTTTCTTGAGGAGGGGGTGCTTGAGGGGGGATGGGAAGACTCCAGAGGCGAATGAGTGGTTGCAAAAGTCAGCCAGGGCAGGAGCCAGGGAGTCGATGTGGTCCTTGATGGTTTTGGAGGAACAGGGGTGAACCTGTTTAGACGAGGCTTTCATAGATCGGACTTGTCTGGAAACCTCATCAGCAGAAAAAGGTGGAAAAGCAGAGAAGGAGGGCGGAGGGGCGGCTGCAAGAGAGCAAGAGGAAGAGCCGGGAAGAGAGGGAGGGAGGTGAGAGGAGGAGAGCGAGGACAGGATGTCCTGAGTTTTTGAGATGAAGTGCGAGGCCAGTGCAGTGCAAAGGGCCTGGGAGGGGACAGGAGAGGTAGAGACTGCAGCAGGGTTGGCCAGCTCCTTGCAGATTTTAAAGAGTTCGGCCAAGTTGTTAGATGCCTCAGAGATGCGGGCTTGGATAAGGGCTCTCTTTTTGGTGAGAACGGAGAGCCGGTGTTGCCTTTGGAGCAGGCGGCAGGCCAGTTTGTCAGAGGATGAACATGAAGCACGCCATTTCCTCTCTGCCACCCTGCACTTGCGTTTTAGGGTGACGAGATCCGAGTCATACCAGGAGTTACATTTGGCTTTGGGCTTCAGGCGGATTCTCATGACGGGGGCAAGGATATCGAGAGTATCAGATATAGAGGAATAGAGCATGGAGAGGGCTGTGTCAGGGTGGGAGTCAGCCGAGGGGGGAGAAGGGGGCGAGAAGGTAGCAGCGAAAGCCTCAACTGACACGCGCTTCATGGGTCGGATGACCGAGAAGGTGGGAGGCAGTGAAGAGGGTGGCTTTGCCTGTGGGTTAGGGAGGGAGAGGTAGGAGGATAGGAGAAAGTGATCGCTCCAGGAGAGAGGAGTGGAGAGAGGGAGGGAGAGGGGAAGGTCAGAAGAGATCAGAGCATCAAGAGTGTGCCCTGCAGAGTGAGTAGGCCCAGACGGGAGAATAGAGAGAGAGAGAGAGTTGCAGAGTTCGCGAAAGAGACCAGTGGGGGGACAGGAGGCATCGAGGTGGATGTTGAAGTCACCGAGAAAGAGGAGTTGGGTGGTTGAGGACAGGAGTGAGGAGGAGAGGTCAGCCCACTCAGAGAGGAAGGAGGAAATTTTACCAGGTGGCCGATAGATAGTGGCCACGGTAAGGGAATGGCTAGGAGAGAGAGAGAGTCGGCAGACAAGACATTCAAAAGAGGAGTAGGTCTGCGTAGGAGTGACAGTGGCAGGAATCCACTCAGGGAAGATAAGGGCAACACCACCCCCTGAACGGTTAGGCCTGGGCACGGAGAGGATCTTGTAGCCATCAGGTAGGAGTGTGTCGAAGCTGGTGGCAGAGCTGGCAGTGAACCAAGTCTCAGTGAGACCGAGGACGTCGAGGTCCAGTTCCTCAAGAAGGCGACAGATATCAGAGGAGTGCTTGATGGCAGAGCGAGAATTTAGAGTGGCAATGTGGAGAAGGTTGCCACCCTTGAAGGACTTCCGGGGAGGGGTACAGATCAGAGGTACGCCCTGCGGAGGTGTTGGAGAAGGAGTTGAAGAGGGAGCAAGAGAAGGGGCAGGGAGGGAGGGGAGAGGCAAGGTAGCCGAGGACAGAGGAGGGGGGACAGCGGGAGCGGAGAGGAAGTTGATGAGGCATGGGAAGCGTCTATCAAAGAGGTGAAGGTTGGCCTGAGGGCCTTGGACCAAGACGGTCCCGTTAGCATAGACATTAATGATGGCTTTAGAGGAGTGGAAAGGGGCCAAGAGGACATCCCAACGGGTGCCACCATTAATGGGAGAGGTGGAGAAAGGAGAGAGCACAGCGACCATGTGAAGGGTCCATAGTTCAGGTGAAGGCACGAAAAAGAGAATGTCAGTGAGAGTTTCCTTGGAGCAGGCGCTCGTGTAGGTGTCAGCGATAGGGAGGCCTGGGTTGGAGACCAGGATGTCCTTTTTAAACTTTTTCCTACCGGATTTAGTGAGGAGAGCAGGATAGTCAATGGAGAAGCAGTTAGAGTAGATAGGCGAGATAGAGAGCACCATGGAGTAAGAGGGGAGGCGGACGACACGAGTATGCAGACAGGAAGTGAGTGGAGGGCACTAGTTTACCACAATGCAGAGCAAACAGTAATGCGTAGTAGGTCAGGGCCACCTAAGTATGAGAATCCTGCGAGGGGAGAAAAAGCACCCTAGTTGAACACAATGCAGAGCAAACAGTAATGCTTAGTAGGTCAGGGCCACCTAAGTATGAGAATCCTGCGAGGGGAGAAAAAGCACCCTAGTTGAACACAATGCAGAGCAAACAGTAATGCTTAGTAGGTCAGGGCCACCTAAGTATGAGAATCTTGCGAGGGGAGAAAAAGCACCCTAGTTGAACACAATGCAGAGCAAACAGTAATGCTTAGTAGGTCAGGGCCACCTAAGTTTGAGAATCCTGCGAGGGGAGAAAAAGCACCCTAGTTGAACACAATGCAGAGCAAACAGTAATGCTTAGTAGGTCAGGGCCACCTAAGTTTGAGAATCCTGCGAGGGGAGAAAAAGCACCCTAGTTGAACACAATGCAGAGCAAACAGTAATGCTTAGTAGGTCAGGGCCACCTAAGTTTGAGAATCCTGCGAGGGGAGAAAAAGCACCCTAGTTGAACACAATGCAGAGCAAACAGTAATGCTTAGTAGGTCAGGGCCACCTAAGTTTGAGAATCCTGCGAGGGGAGAAAAAGCACCCTAGTTGAACACAATGCAGAGCAAACAGTAATGCTTAGTAGGTCAGGGCCACCTAAGTATGAGAATCCTGCGAGGGGAGAAAAAAGCACCATAGTTTACCAAACAATTGGAATAAGGGGGCGAGGCCTCGTGCGGATGAGGTGTGCAAGGTGAGGAGGGGTCGGCCAGAGAGCGGAGGAACTGGCACCTGGCGTCCCCTGCGGACACCTGCAGACACACAGGGAGCCGCACTGTAGGAGTCGCCCTTGGCCTGGGGCCCTTAGCCGCGGGGGGCTGCCGGGCAGAGGGCTGCCCAGGAGGGGGGAGGTTATAGGCAGAGGGAGAGGAAGGGGGGGTGTGGGCGGGCAAGGAGGCGGGGAGGGAGGGGAAGACCAGGAAGTGGGAGGGGGGGAGCAGGTCAAACACCGCGCTAGGAGCGCGAGGGAAAAAAAAATTCAACTTTCTTTTTCCTTTTTTTTAAAAAAAAGCACAGAAACACTCACGTAGGCCCAGGCAGGGCTTTCCAGGCCTGCTGATCCCCTCAGGCCACCGGCGACCGCTCTCCACGCTCAGCTGGAGAAAAGAAGCGAGCGTGGGGAACGGCCGTCGAGTAGGCCAGAGGGGAGGCAGGCACACAGCCAATCAGAGGGGGGGGTGGGCGGGCAGGGAGGCGGGGAGGGAGGGGAAGACCAGGAAGTGGGAGGGGGGGAGCAGGAGCAGGTCAAACACCGCGCTAGGAGCGCGAGGGAAAAAAAAATTCAACTTTCTTTTTCCTTTTTTTTAAAAAAAAGCACAGAAACACTCACGTAGGCCCAGGCAGGGCTTTCCAGGCCTGCTGATCCCCTCAGGCCACCGGCGACCGCTCTCCACGCTCAGCTGGAGAAAATATAGATACCTGTCCAGTGCGCAAGTACACAGGACTACAAGGACATTCATTGGCCTGCATTACAGGACCTACTTGTAAAACCACTTTCCATGATATCAAAAGGATATCAACACATCATTCAACTATAAGAAATCTAGTCTATAAACTGTACTATGCTAAAAGTCCTGCTTTAGCACTAGCAAAGTTAAATAACATCCTTCTACATGGTACAGCAAAAGACCTACTTGAAGAAATTCACTATATCCAGAAAAAATATTTTGGAAGTGAAAGCCATTTACAGAATGAAATAGCTTTAAACCAATTAAGCAACAATTCTACACATGGCAACCTTTTGCTAAACACATACAAAAAATAAATACTAAAATTTAAAAGTACATCAGCTGAAGTACCAAACCATGTATGTGTATGTTGCCGTATAATTTTTTATAAAAGTAACACAAAAACTGTGCACCTATCATACAAAATAGAAGACAATGAAGATTCTAAATGGTTTGAATTAGCTCTCTACCTTGTAGCAGAAAACAAATATGAAATAACTGAGCCCTTAATACTTTGCAGGTATTGCACTACAAAACTTGACAACAACCAAACTCCTTCACGTTCTATCACAAATAATTTGGAATTATACCCAGTACCAAAACCTCTACAACAACTTAATTTATATGAGAGCATCATAATTCAAACAGTACAAACATTTCAAGCAATAATATGCCTTCAACCAAAAACAGCAAAATTACCTCCCTCTGAATTGGTAAAAGGCATTCATGGAAAAGTAGTTTATTTACCATTAAATCTAAAAGAAAATGTGCATACTCTAGGAGTGCAACGTCCAATGCAGCAATCTTTAATTATATTAGTAAATGGAGTACCTACAAAAGACAAAAAAATATGGCAACAGCTGGTAGATTTATATAAAGTTAGACAAGCCTTCCAATATCTTAAAGAGAATAATGAACATTACAAAGAAATTAATATTGAAGAAAACTTGAAAGATACAACTGAAATAATTCAAGAAACACAAGAAGCTGGTCAATTTGAGCTACTAGATCCTGCTACAATATCAAATACTTTAGACCATTATACAATTCATCCTTTGCACTGTAATGACACCGTACAAGCTGTACTGGAAACTTACCAAATGCGTCAAACAAAAGGCTCGCCAATCAGTATATGGGAAAAAAGTATAGAAGCACGTGCTTTTCCTCTACTCTTTCCTACTGGCAAAGGAGGAAGGTATGATGATAGACCTATTCAAATATCAGCTTCAGAATACCGCTCATTACGGATGTATTCTGAAGATCCCAGATTTAGACAAAATGTGGAATACATATTCCACCTACTCTTTGAAAGTGAACTAGCAACTTTATGTTACGGAGTTGCACACATATTAAAATCAGGATCACACTTTGAAAATATGACAGATACACAGTTATTAGAGAAAGTGCAACAAAAGGATGAGGTTTTACAATCAAATATTACAAATCTATTAGCAAATATGCGTGGTACTAAAGAGTACTGGTTTCGACGTCATGGAGATGTACGTTGTATGATCAGAAACCTTGGCCCACCCACTTGGTTTGTTACATTAAGTTGTGCAGAATATGCATGGGAAGATTTACATGATTTCCTACGCATATCAAATAAAAGCAAAACAAACATAGATATTCTAACACCTGGAGAACTTTGTTCTTTGGATCCTGTTAATGTTTCAAGATATTTTCACCATCGCTTCATTGCTATGCTACATTTTATTTGTAATAAGTGCAACACTTCTTTTGGAGAAAAGAATACCAAGCCAGAGGAGCACCACATATCCACATGCTTTTATGGATTAAAGATGCTCCTAAATTTGGTCAAGACAGTGATGCCACTGTTTTACAGTTTATTGAAAAATATGTCACTTGTGAAATTCCATCAGAAGCCACAAATAGTGATCTTCGTGCACAAATTTTACAATTTCAAAGACACAAATGTGGAAAATATTGTCGTCGCAAATACAAAAACAAAGGCAAATACTACACCAAATGCTGATTTGGTTTCCCTAGACCAGTTACAAATACAGGTCAAGTAAAAAACCTCATGTCTTCAGTTAGACATAGTGTTAAAGGTAAGTCACCTAAAAATACATATTACATAAAAAGAAAAGAAGAAGAACAATATATCAATTATTATAATGCAATCATTGCCCACTTATGGAATGCAAACATAGATGTGCAGTACATTGCAGACAATTCTACTGCATGTCACAGCATACTTAACTAAAGCAGAAAAGACAGAGCTCCAAGACTCTGGAATTACCTGTCATCAGATAAAACAGTATCTCAGAAATTATACAGCTTGGGCATAAAAATGCTCACCCATAGAGAATGTGGATTTTATGAAGCAGCTGATCGTTTAACTGGTACTTCATTGTATGGTAAATCTGAAAATATAGTATGGCTAAGTCTTGGTCCAGCTAAATCTAGAAAAAGAGTTCTAAAAACATATGAAGATATAGAAGCAATAGCCAAATATGATCCCAACAGCCAAGACATTTTAAAAAACAATTTATTGGACACATACTACCCAAACAGAAGTAATACTTTGGAAAACATGTGTCTATACCAAATAGCCCAAAACTACACATACAAAAATAATATGAAACCTGATGAAAAAAAAGGTAAATATAGAGTGACAGACTGTGAAGGCAGCTTAGTTAAACTCACTAAACCAAATTTAATCAATCATATCAAATTGTCATTGAAGACTCCTCAACATAAAGAAGTATATTACATGTCCCTGCTACAACTCTTCAAACCATGGAGAAAAGAAGAACAATTACTAGATAACTATGACTCATATGAGGATGCTTTCAAAGCAAATGAAAGCACTATAACTGATGTAAACTTTACACAGTACAAAACAATGTTGCACAATGAACAGCAACATGAAGAAGAACTCCAAGCCCAACTAGATAAGGATACTCCTGACAGTAGTCAACCTTCTGTAACAGGAAGGCAAGAACCACTGGGAGAACCACTAATAACAAATGAGGCAGAATTAGCTATGATAGAAGTAGAAAACACCATGTGTCAGTATGAAGATAAGGAAGACTTAACTATACTACAAACAAAACTAAACAATGAGCAAAGTAGCATTTTTCAAGAAGTAACAAAACAAATTGCACATGGTGTAAAACATGAAAATAAAGAATGTTCCTGCCATAATTATAAACCTATTCTACTGTACATCAGTGGTGAAGCTGGTTCTGGCAAAACATTCCTAATCAAAATCATTAGTAAGTTCCTTCAACAATTGACAAACAACAAACTGTCAGCTGTTGTCACTGCCCCCACAGGTTTAGCTGCCTACAACATAGGTGGTGTTACATTACACCGATTACAACTATTATCAGTAGAACACAAGAACAAATTAGACTATTACAAACTTTCTGCAGAAGCTGCAATGGAATTACGCAGAGTATTGAAACAAATTAAAATGCTACTAATAGATGAAGTGAGCATGGTCTCCAACCTGATGTTAGCTTTGATTCACCTCAGATTACAAGAAGTACTCAAAACAGACTATGAAGAGCTCTTTGCAGGAAAACACATTATTGTTTTTGGAGATCTGCTTCAATTAACACCAGTAAAAGGTGAACCTATTTTTAAAACATTAGGGCACAAACTCTGCTGTAAAACTGTTGGCAGCATTGGAAATGTCAACCTTTGGCAACATTTCCAATACAGAGAATTAACAGAAAACATGCACCAATCTGTGATCTAACTTATGCCAACATTTTAAAAAGTTTGAGAGTTGGTATACTTTCTAAAGAAGCAGAAGCAACATTGAAAACCCGGCACATTAATGCACTTTATGGCGATAATGCATGAGCTACAGATGTTATGGAACAATCAGCCCACAAAAATGTCAATTGTATGGCCTTAATGCCAACTCTTGCAAGCTAAGTAAAGAAATGCAACCAATAATGGAAATTACCGCCACAGACAAACTAGATGTACATGGTATGTCACTACCCATGTGTGACCAAGCCACAACAAGACTAAGGGGCCAATTCATAGAATTCGGCGCACAAGTGGCGCACGCGGCTGGCGCACAGTGTGCGCGTGCGGTAGTCTGCGCCAGCCGCGTGCGCCGAAACACATTCAGGTGCACAGCGTATTCATGGATTCCAACATCCACAACCAGCCGTGGTGCAGAGTGGCGCAGCGACCCTGCAGCAGCGTCAGTTACGCCCCCAAGAATGCCCCTCGCGCAGGGAAAAGCCATCAAAATCCCCAATCCAGCGCAAAGGGCAGCAGCAAACGCAGAGCGGGGAGCGTGTATTTCAGGGGTGTGCGGGTGTTCCCACACGCGATAGGCCTGGGTACGTGTATTACAGGGGTGCGCGAGAAATTCTACACGCGATTGGCCTGGGTACGTGGATTTCAGGGGTGCGCGAGAAATTCTACACGCGATTGGCCTGGGTACGTGTATTACAGGGGTGCGCGAGAAAATCTACACGCGATTGGCCTGGGTAAATGGATTTCAGGGGTGCGCGAGAAATTCTACACGCGATTGGCCTGGGTACGTGGATTACAGGGGTGCGCGAGAAATTCTACACACGATTGGCCTGGGTACGTGTATTACAGGGGTGCGCGAGAAAATCTACACGCGATTGGCCTGGGTACGTGGATTTCAGGGGTGCGCGAGAAATTCTACACGCGATTGGCCTGGGTACGTGTATTACAGGGGTGCGTGAGAAAATCTACACGCGATTGGGCTGGGTACGTGGATTTCAGGGGTGCGCGAGAAATTCTACACGCGATTGGCCTGGGTACGTGGATTTCAGGGGTGCGCGAGAAAATCTACACGCGATTGGGCTGGGTACGTGGATTTCAGGGGTGCGCGAGAAATTCTACACGCGATTGGCCTGGGTACGTGGATTTCAGGGGTGCGCGAGAAAATCTACACGCGATTGGCCTGGGTACGTGTATTACAGGTTTGCGCGAGAAAATCTACATGCGATTGGCCTGGGTACGTGTATTCCGGGGGTGCGCGAGAAATTCTACACGCGATTGGCCTGGGTACGTGTATTACAGGGGTGCGCGAGAAAATCTACACGCGATTGGGCCTGTGCGAGTGGGGCAGTGTATTACGTGGGTGTGCGGGAAGTTGAAGAGGTGAATTGCCAGTGTGGGTCCTCCCAGGTCTCCCCTCTACCCCCTCCACGACCTCTGCAGGCAGCCCACACCAAAGGGGACTACCCTGCACCCCTGGTCATGTCCCGCAGGCAGCCCATCCACCATGGGCATGCCCCCCAGCCAAGCCACATGTCCCCTTGCACCCCCACCCCCCAGCACCGTGGGGCACCTGCCAGCAGGCCCCCAACCATGTCCCACTCATGTCCCCTTGCACCCCCACCCCCCAGCACTGTGGGGCACCTGCCAGCAGGCCCCCAACCATGTCCCCTTGCACCCCCACCTCCCAGCAGGCCCCCACTCATGTCCCCCTGCACCCCCACCCCCCAGCACTGTGGGGCACCTGCCAGCAGGCCCCCAACCATGTCCCATTGCACCCCCACCCCCCAGCAGGCCCCCACTCATGTCCCCCTGCACCCCCAACCCTCAGCACTGTGGGGCACCTGCCAGCAGGCCCCCAACCATGTCCCACTCATGTCCCCTTGCACCCCCACCCCCCAGCAGGCCCCCACTCATGTCCCCTTGCACCCCCACCCCCCAGCACTGTGGGGCACCTGCCAGCAGGCCCCCAACCATGTCCCACTCATGTCCCCTTGCACCCCCACCCCCCAGCAGGCCCCCACTCATGTCCCCCTGCACCCCCACCCCCCAGCACTGTGAGCACCTGCCAGCAGGCCCCCAACCATGTCCCACTCATGTCCCCTTGCACCCCCACCCCTCCAGTCACCAGGGGCAGCCTCCACCAGGCCCCCACCCATGTCTCCCACCACCCCCACCCCTCCAGTCACCAGGGGCAGCCCCCACAAGGCCCCCACCCATGTCTCCCACCACCCCCACCCCCCAGCACTGTGGGGCACCTGCCAGCAGGCCCCCAACCATGTCTCCCAGCACCCCCACCCCCAGTCACCAGGGGCAGCCTCCACCAGGCCCCCACCCATGTCTCCCACCACCCCCACCCCTCCAGTCACCAGGGGCAGCCTCCACAAGGCCCCCACCCATGTCTCCCACCACCCCCACCCCCCAGTCACCAGGGGCAGCCTCCACAAGGCCCCCACCCATGTCTCCCACCACCCCCACCCCCCAGTCACCAGGGGCAGCCTCCACAAGGCCCCCACCCATGTCTCACACCACCCCCACCCCCCAGTCACCAGGGGCAGCCTCCACCAGGCCCCCACCCATGTCTCCCACCACCCCAACCCCTCCAGTCACCAGGGGCAGCCTCCACCAGGCCCCCACCCATGTCTCCCACCACCCCCACCCCTCCAGTCACCAGTGGCAGCCTCCACCAGGCCCCCAACCATGTCTCCCACCACCCCCACCCCCCAGCAGGCCCCCACTCATGTCCCCTTGCACCCCCACCCCCCAGCACTGAGGGGCACCTGCCAGCAGGCCCCCAACCATGTCCCCTTGCACCCCCACCCCCCAGCAGGCCCCCACTCATGTCCCCCTGCACCCCCACCCCCCAGCACTGTGGGGCACCTGCCAGCAGGCCCCCAACCATGTCCCACTCATGTCCCCTTGCACCCCCACCCCCCAGCAGGCCCCCACTCATGTCCCCTTGCACCCCCAGCACTGTGGGGCACCTGCCAGCAGGCCCCCAACCATGTCCCACTCATGTCCCCTTGCACCCCCACCCCTCCAGTCACCAGGGGCAGCCTCCACCAGGCCCCCAACCATGTCTCCCACCACCCCCACCCCCCAGCAGGCCCCCACTCATGTCCCCTTGCACCCCCACCCCCCAGCACTGTGGGGCACCTGCCAGCAGGCCCCCAACCATGTCCCCTTGCACCCCCACCCCCCAGCAGGCCCCCACTCATGTCCCCCTGCACCCCCACCCCCCAGCACTGTGGGGCACCTGCCAGCAGGCCCCCAACCATGTCCCACTCATGTCCCCTTGCACCCCCACCCCCCAGCAGGCCCCCACTCATGTCCCCTTGCACCCCCACCCCCCAGCACTGTGGGGCACCTGACAGCAGGCCCCCAACCATGTCCCACTCATGTCCCCTTGCACCCCCACCCCTCCAGTCACCAGGGGCAGCCTCCACCAGGCCCCCACCCATGTCTCCCACCACCCCCACCCCTCCAGTCACCAGGGGCAGCCTCCACAAGGCCCCCACCCATGTCTCCCACCACCCCCACCCCCCAGTCACCAGGGGCAGCCTCCACAAGGCCCCCACCCATGTCTCACACCACCCCCACCCCCCAGTCACCAGGGGCAGCCTCCATCAGGCCCCCACCCATGTCTCCCACCACCCCCACCCCTCCAGTCACCAGGGGCAGCCTCCACCAGGCCCCCACCCATGTCTCCCACCACCCCCACCCCTCCAGTCACCAGGGGCAGCCTCCACCAGGCCCCCAACCATGTCTCCCACCACCCCCACCCCCCAGCAGGCCCCCACTCATGTCCCCTTGCACCCCCAAACCCCCCAGCACTGTGGGGCACCTGCCAGCAGGCCCCCAACCATGTCCCCTTGCACCCCCACCCCCCAGAAGGCCCCCACTCATGTCCCCCTGCACCCCCACCCCCCAGCACTGTGGGGCACCTGCCAGCAGGCCCCCAACCATGTCCCACTCATGTCCCCTTGCACCCCACCCCCCAGCAGGCCCCCACTCATGTCCCCTTGCACCCCCACCCCCCAGCACTGTGGGGCACCTGCCAGCAGGCCCCCAACCATGTCCCACTCATGTCCCCTTGCACCCCCAACCCTCCAGTC
This sequence comes from Ambystoma mexicanum, assembly GCF_040938575.1. Lineage (NCBI taxonomy): Eukaryota > Metazoa > Chordata > Amphibia > Caudata > Ambystomatidae > Ambystoma > Ambystoma mexicanum. Next base: position 1,241,665,151 of record NC_090930.1, on the reverse strand, counting down.
ACCAGGGGCAGCCTCCACCAGGCCCCCACCCATGTCTCCCACCACCCCCACCCCTCCAGTCACCAGGGGCAGCCTCCACAAGGCCCCCACCCATGTCTCCCACCACCCACACCCCCCAGTAACCAGGGGCAGCCTCCACAAGGCCCCCACCCATGTCTCACACCACCCCCACCCCCCAGTCACCAGGGGCAGCCTCCACCAGGCCCCCACCCATGTCTCCCACAACCCCCACCCCTCCAGTCACCAGGGGCAGCCTCCACCAGGCCCCCACCCATGTCTCCGACCACCCCCACCCCTCCAGTCACCAGGGGCAGCCTCCACCAGGCCCCCAACCATGTCTCCCACCTCCCCCACCCCCCAGCAGGCCCCCACTCATGTCCCCTTGCACCCCCACCCCCCAGCACTGTGGGGCACCTGCCAGCAGGCCCCCAACCATGTCCCCTTGCACCCCCACCCCCCAGCAGGCCCCCACTCATGTCCCCCTGCACCCCCACCCCCCAGCACTGTGGGGCACCTGCCAGCAGGCCCCCAACCATGTCCCACTCATGTCCCCTTGCACCCCCACCCCCCAGCAGGCCCCCACTCATGTCCCCTTGCACCCACACCCCCCAGCACTATGGGGCACCTGCCAGCAGGCCCCCAACCATGTCCCACTCATGTCCCCTTGCACCCCCACCCCTCCAGTCACCAGGGGCAGCCTCCACCAGGCCCCCACCCATGTCTCCCACCACCCCCACCCCTCCAGTCACCAGGGGCAGCCTCCACAAGGCCCCCACCCATGTCTCCCACCACCCCCCAGCACTGTGGGGCACCTGCCAGCATGCCCCCACCCATGTCTCCCAGCACCCCCACCCCCAGTCACCAGGGGCAGCCTCCACCAGGCCCCCACCCATGTCTCCCACCACCCCCACCCCCCAGCACTGTGGGGCAGCCTCCACAAGGCCCCCACCCATGTCTCCCACCACCCCCACCCCTCCAGTCACCAGGGGCAGCCTCCACAAGGCCCCCACCCATGTCTCCCACCACCCCCACCCCCCAGCACTGTGGGGCACCTGCCAGCAGGCCCCCACTCATGTCCCACTCATGTCCCCTTGCACCCCCACCCCCCAGCAGGCCCCCACTCATGTCCCCCTGCCCCCAGGTCCAGACGAAACGCAATCATGGCAGTAATGGGCAGCATACCCAGCACAAACACCCAGCCAAGGATTGCATCCACCCACATAGTAGATGCAATTACATGATACAACCCCAATGGCAAGTATGTAAATGAACACATGTCCGTCACACACACATACACAATGGGTGCAAGTGAATGTCAAAACCCATATCATGACATGCATGAAACCAATGAGAAAATACCACAAATGTAAGTAATAAATATATGTATTAAAGATGAAAATGAAGTAAAGAAATAAAACACACAACAATGGGGATGACAAAACAAATGGTCCATGTCCGAGAACTAATAGAAAAAATCAAAAAAACAAAGGACTCCAAAAACTAATGTAGTCCAAAGCAAAATAATGGGGGGAAAAAATAAGGAAAAACCATTGCCTCATGGTGAACACAAATATAAATCCAACAAATGTTTTCCAAACATCAAACTATGTACAAGAATATCCCAGGGTCCATGAGCCCAACACCATAAATGAAACCTACTACTACTAACTAATAAAAAAAATATATACAGAAAAGTGGCCCTTGTCCGAGCGGTCCAAAAAAAAACTTAAAAAATAAAGGAAACCTAACACTAACTAACTAAAGAACTATATACAATGGCATCGGGCAAGTCCTGCGGCTCACTCTGTGATGTTGCCGGCCAGGGCATCATCGAACTCCATGTCGATGTCCCAGAGGCGGGACTCTGTCCTGGCCCGAGGTCTCGCAGGGACAACCCCGTGTCCACCTCAAACTCCCTGCGAGCTTCCTCGAGGCACTCAGCCCGCCTCAACGCCCGACGCATGGAGAACTCCGCCCTGACCATGGTGAGCCGCTCCTCTTCCGCCCGCTGCCGCTCCGCACCTATCCGCTGGACCAACTGCTCCCACACGGAAGACACTGCCATCCCAGGGTTCTCCTGCCCTCCGGCCGATGCCTGCCCCTCTGATCTTGATGGCCCCGAGCCATGATGCCTCCCACGTCGAGCCTGCTGCTGCCTCCGACGCCACTGCCTCTGCCAGCACGACGGCATCCAGGCTGATGGAATCCACCGATGCCGTCTTGCACGTGCCCTGCCAGATGATGCCGGCACATCCTCCATCTGCAGGGGGACAGTTGCTGGTGTGTCCACCCCTGCTGGACCTTCGACTCCCGACTGTGGCAGGGATGGGGTCCCCACCGAGCTGGCTGCGTTGGTCGGGGCAGGTCCACAGGGGGCCCTGGTGGCATCTGGGCCGGAAGACGGCATGGAGCACGACTGGCGCATAGCCCTCACAGAGGAGGAGAGGGTCGCCAGAAGGCCACACACATGTAGGAAACCCCCGACCATGGCGGCTCCCAAATGGTTCACGTACGCACGGTGCTCTTCGTGATGATGTGCATGCTCCTCCCGGGAAGCATGAACCTCATCACGAATGCCAGCCGTGCGCAATGCGACACCAATCAGGACCCTCTCCACACGGCCAGGGGTCCCCTCGTCCGCAGGTAGAGGAGTGTCAGATGACATGGACATCTCCCCTACCTGCGGACAGGCCTGGGATGGGGCATCCCTGCTGGTGCATGGTGGTGCAGTCACAGTGTCAGGGACAGTGACATGCACAGGCACCTCCACGGCGACCTGTGCTGCCTCCTGCCCCTGGCCCTAGACTGCACCACTTGCACCAGCGGGGATGCCCCCACCAGGCCCCATGTGTGGCTCAGTAGCGGCCTCCTCCCCCTCTGTGGAAACCACCAACCTGGATGTCTCCACGCCGTCTTCCGCCGGTGCAAGCCCCTGTGGGGGCTCACCCACCCCTTCCGCTGCAGCCGTGGCGGCATCCCCGCCGCTCTGCTCCACAGCGCCTTCTCCGCCTTCTTCTTCACTTGCCACTGTGTAGAGGGAGACATAGAACACAAGCATCAGGGTACTGTACAATGGTCCCCTAGACAGGAAGCAACAGCAGATGAGTGGCACTGTCATACATCACTTCCATCATGTCCCTCCACAACACATGGGTCAGTGCAGGCAAAACACATACAGTAACAGGCATGGCGCATGCCATGGACATTGGCATACATGACCAAGGGACTCATGATTCATACAATGTTGGTTTTAAACTCACATGCATCATGGGTCTTGCCATCACATGCACACACCTCACCGTAGTTCCATCCATCTGGCCTCGTACACCACAGACGCAGTGGATACAAGGATGACTAGGCTGCATCAGTGAATCTGAACATTGTCACAGACATGTGTCATGCATCCATGGCAGTTACAAGTCACAGACACGCAGGTCAGACAAACACACATGGACACCATACGTGTACATGGGACCAGCACCCATCCCTCACCCCCACCCATGTCCAGGAACAGAGACTGCCATGCCTCCATGTGTCCATTCTGCACAGAGCCCCCATGTTGCAATAGAACACATGCACCAACCATGTGGTTCACACATCACTGTACTCACATGCCTGAGCATGATGTCCCTGCACACACACATACGTACATGGCCTATGTCACACATACAGGCAGGTATCAGACAACCAGCACACTGCAACATGCCCTGTCTCACACAGTAATGCTTGGCCACTTACCGGCCAACTCCAGATGGGTCTGCCTCCGAAGGATCTGGGCGTGGAGCGCTGGGTTTACGCGTTCCAGGACCCTCATCTGGATGTCACTCAGGCGTGCCCGGCCCCCCTCCGCGAGGCGCTGGGCCTTATTGAGGGTCCTGGACCTCAAGTCCTCCCAGCGCTTCTTGATGTGCTTGATGTCGCGGGTTGCCACCCCCTCCGCGTTGATGGCAACCACTACATCGTCCCAGATCCTCTCCCGTCCTTCCTTGTTGGCGCGTGGTCTTCCGAAGAGGGCATCATAATGCCCCAGGACATGCTCCACCAGGACACCAACTTCCTTCTCACTGAAGCTGGTGGCCCTCTGCCTCTCTGGCTGGGGGTCGCCACTGGTCTCAGATGGTGCTTGCCCCGACATAGCGACCCCCGAGGCAGGCGTGGGTGGGCAACTGGGTCCTGGGGCTGGGCTGTGGAGCGATGGTATCCCAGTCGGGAGTCTACTGTTCCAGCAGGGGTGGACACAGCAACTGGACCCCTGCAGATGGCTGATGTGCAGGCACCAAATGGCAGGGCACGGTGGCAGCAGGCAGGCAGGCAGGCAGGCAGCAGCATTTGGCACGTGGGAGGCTGCTCGGGGCACTGGGGGGCAGTGATTCGGCCTTCTGGGCAGGAGCGTGGTCTTCTGTGTGTATTCGCGTGGCCAGCTTGATACGGAGTGATTTGGCACGTGAAAAATCTGCATGTCAGCGTGTAATTCGAGGAAAGGCCCTTAGCGCGTAAGCGCGTCTGTGACGTGTCGTGCGAGGGTGTATCCCTCATTGCACGTGATGACAGAACACATGTGGATTTCAACCAATCGCGTGTGAAAGTTCACGGCACCCCGGAACACACGTACCCAGGCTAATCGCGTGTGGAACTACCCGCGCACCCGGAAACACACGTACCCAGGCTCATCGCGTGTGGAACTACCCGCGCACCCGGAAACACACGTAACCAGGCTAATCGCGTGTGGAACTACCCGCGCACCCGGAAAAACACGTACCCAGGCTAATCGCGTGTTGAACTACCCGCGCACCCGGAAACACACGTACCCAGGCTAATTGCGTGTGGAACTACCCGCGCACCCGGAAACACACGTACCCAGGCCAATCGCGTGTACGCTCGCTCCCCTCCGATCACACGCGATGACACCCGAATACGGGAAACACGTGCACGGCAAAAGACGTGCACAGGCGTCAACGAGTCCGCCCACACGGAGGGGTCCCGCGGACAGCATAAAAGTGCGCGCAAACAACAAACGCGTATATAGAGCGACGATGAATGCCCCATTTGTTGCTGCACTGATCGTGGGACACCGCAGGAGGAGGAGAATAGCCAGGGCACGCATTTTTGCACCACGGACAAGCCTTTTTGGGATGCCTGACGACCAGGTCTACGGCAGGTATAGGTTTCCACCCCATATCATCCTAGACCTGGTCAGGGAGTGGGAAGATGACCTCACATCCCCCACCCTTTGCTCCCAAGCATTGAGCCCCTTGGAGAAGCTGCTCAATGTCTTGCATTTTTTGGCCACTGGGTCGTTTCAGCGGACCACTGCCATAGTGGGGGGGGGTCTCACAGGCCACGCAGTCACGCTGCCTACACCAGGTACTGGCAATCATGACAGCGCGCCCCTCAGTCCGCAGGCACATATACATGCCCAGAACACCCGCAGAAAGGCAGGCCGTTGTCCTGGATTTTTTCATGGTGGCACACTTCCCCAAAGTGCTCTGTGCCATAGATTGCACCCATGTGGCCCTACGTCCACCTAGGGCCACTGAGCACATCTACCGAAACCGCAAGCACTGGCATTCCATCATTGTACAGGTGGTATGCGATGCAAAGGGAATCATCACCTCTGTCTATGCAAACTACCCTGGCTCCACCCATGACAGTTTCATATACAGAATGTCCGCCCTGAGCCGGGCCCTGGAAGCTGGCAGCATGGCGACACATGGCTCCTAGGTCAGTACAAATGCCCTTGCACATGCATGCAAGTCACACACAGACAAATATCCCAACCCTAATAATCTCAATTATTATCACCTCCCCAGGGGACAGTGCCTACCCTCTGAGCAACCACATAATGACGCCAATCCGGAACCCCACCACACCACCCCAGGTAAGATACAACGCCGCCCATATTGCAACCAGGGGCATAGTGGAGCGCACATTCGGAGTGCTCAAGTCACGTTTCCGCTCCCTTGACCGCTCTGGTGGGCAACTACTCTATGTACCACCAGTAGTGTGCAGGATCATTGTGGCAGCATGTGTCCTGCACAATGTTGCAACACGGCAGGGCGTCCCGGTGGACATGGTGGTGCCCCCACATCCCCAACCACAGGCACAGGCGCTGCCCATGGGAGGGGACAGGGCACGTGGCGAGGAAGCCCGGACCCAGCTTGTGGCCACATTTTTCACCTAAACTCCCACCCCTGCGGAGTGCACACAGGCCTGGCATATACCAGGTGACAATCGATGATGACAAAGTGACAGTCAACTGTCACAACCCTACCACCCTGAGATAGTTGCCATGGAAGTGCCACATCGTCTGCATCCCTAGCTACTTAAACACAAGCTATCCTGTGCAACCAAAATGCACACATATGACATGTGACATGACATGGGCCATACACAAGTATTCCAAGGCGCAATGAGGCAGGGGGGGGAACAAGGGAACACAGAGAACGGTACTACTAGGCCAGGTGTCATTGATATTGTGCAAGTGCAGGGGTAGGGGGAAGGGAAAAGTGCAAGGGGAAGGGTGGGGGGGAGTCCAGTACAGGGGAAGTAGGTCAAAAAAATAATACATAGGTCGCCTGGTGGCAACTGCAAAGGTAAGTGCAGACAAGTGCTGGGAAGGGAGGGCTGTAGGGATAGAGAGACAGCACTGCAGTGCAGGGGTTGCCAGGGTGGCAGTGCAAGTGGACAGTGGCTGGGCCAGGGACCGAGGTTGGTGAGAGTGTCCCAGTAGCAGCTCCTGTGCAGTTCCAGTGAAGAATTCTGCAAGGGAGAGGCAGAGAGTAAGCAGAAGCAAAGAGGAAGGTCTTGAGGTGCTTCCAGAACTGGAGATGGTTCCCCTCAAGTTCAAGTCAGGCAGGAAGTCTGTTCCAGGGGGAGGGCCCTGCTGCGGAGAGAAACCTACCCCCAGCTAGTTGCTCTGAGAAGCGGATGACCTGGACATGCAAGGTGTGCATCACACACACCTGCAAAACAGGCCATGGCCATCACTGTCATGTCAGTCAAACCCTCCCAAACATCAACATGACATGGCAAGCAATACCCATACACCGACGCAGTAACGATAAGGTACACATTGCCATGTCCTAAATGTACAGTGGCATCGGACAATGATGCCTGACCCGGAATCAGATGAAATGACAGACCAACAAAATGTCCCACCCAAAATAAGTCGTTTCCAAATGCATTGCAACAGTCGTAGACGTAACATCACAATGAATGCCTGTCTATATGCACATTATGCATTGCAAAATCAACACTGCAGCTCATGTGTGCAGTGTCCCACTCCTGCATCACACTGCTCAGCGCACAGCACAGTGAACAGCCATTGCGTGTGATGCACACCCTGAGCATCACATCTAAGTGACAGACTACATCAAACATCCAATTAGGCATGTACTGGAACCATAATCGGTCACAGAACATGTGCTGCCGGGACACAGTGGGCACCAGAAGGCAAACAGTGTACACGTGGATATGCAAGGGTGGGAGTACATGGAGTGCATCCGAGTGCAAGTGTGTGGTTCTGCAGGGACATGCACTCCACATATGCATGTGCACTCAAGTGACCATCAGTGTTCCCTACACATCACATGTGAACATCCACCATGTGTACACCACAGCATGTCAAACCACAACTATCCCCTCGCACCTGAAAGGAAAACACAACACATGAACAGGCATTGATCAGCAGAACACAACATGTACATAGGACAACAACATTACAATGTCAGAGTTCCCATCACACTGCAGGGCAATGCAACTATCAACAACAACCCCCCCCCGCGCAAATGACCATGACCCACTGATGACCATGACAGCATGCCCCCACCCATGTCTCCCAGCACCCCCACCCCCAGTCACCAGGGGCAGCCTCCACCAGGCCCCCACCCATGTCTCCCACCACCCCCACCCCCCAGCACTGTGGGGCAGCCTCCACAAGGCCCCCACCCATGTCTCCCACCACCCCCACCCCTCCAGTCACCAGGGGCAGCCTCCACAAGGCCCCCACCCATGTCTCCCACCACCCCCACCCCCCAGCACTGTGGGGCACCTGCCAGCAGGCCCCCACTCATGTCCCACTCATGTCCCCTTGCACCCCCACCCCCCAGCAGGCCCCCACTCATGTCCCCCTGCCCCCAGGTCCAGACGAAACGCAATCATGGCAGTAATGGGCAGCATACCCAGCACAAACACCCAGCCAAGGATTGCATCCACCCACATAGTAGATGCAATTACATGATACAACCCCAATGGCAAGTATGTAAATGAACACATGTCCGTCACACACACATACACAATGGGTGCAAGTGAATGTCAAAACCCATATCATGACATGCATGAAACCAATGAGAAAATACCACAAATGTAAGTAATAAATATATGTATTAAAGATGAAAATGAAGTAAAGAAATAAAACACACAACAATGGGGATGACAAAACAAATGGTCCATGTCCGAGAACTAATAGAAAAAATCAAAAAAACAAAGGAATCCAAAAACTAATGTAGTCCAAAGCAAAATAATGGGGGGAAAAAATAAGGAAAAACCATTGCCTCATGGTGAACACAAATATAAATCCAACAAATGTTTTCCAAACATCAAACTATGTACAAGAATATCCCAGGGTCCATGAGCCCAACACCATAAATGAAACCTACTACTACTAACTAATAAAAAAAATATATACAGAAAAGTGGCCATTGTCCGAGCGGTCCAAAAAAAACTTAAAAAATAAAGGAAACCTAACACTAACTAACTAAAGAACTATATACAATGGCATCGGGCAAGTCCTGCGGCTCACTCTGTGATGTTGCCGGCCAGGGAATCATCGAACTCCATGTCGATGTCCCAGAGGCGGGACTCTGTCCTGGCCCGAGGTCTCGCAGGGACAACCCCGTGTCCACCTCAAACTCCCTGCGAGCTTCCTCGAGGCACTCAGCCCGCCTCAACGCCCGACGCATGGAGAACTCCGCCCTGACCATGGTGAGCCGCTCCTCTTCCCCCCGCTGCCGCTCCGCACCTATCCGCTGGACCAACTGCTCCCACACGGAAGACACTGCCATCCCAGGGTTCTCCTGCCCTCCGGCCGATGCCTGCCCCTCTGATCTTGATGGCCCCGAGCCATGATGCCTCCCACGTCGAGCCTGCTGCTGCCTCCGACGCCACTGCCTCTGCCAGCACGACGGCATCCAGGCTGATGGAATCCACCGATGCCGTCTTGCACGTGCCCTGCCATATGATGCCGGCACATCCTCCATCTGCAGGGGGACAGTTGCTGGTGTGTCCACCCCTGCTGGACCTTCGACTCCCGACTGTGGCAGGGATGGGGTCCCCACCGAGCTGGCTGCGTTGGTCGGGGCAGGTCCACAGGGGGCCCTGGTGGCATCTGGGCCGGAAGACGGCATGGAGCACGACTGGCGCATAGCCTCCACAGAGGAGGAGAGGGTCGCCAGAAGGCCACACACATGTAGGAAACCCCCGACCATGGCGGCTCCCAAATGGTTCACGTACGCACGGTGCTCTTCGTGATGATGTGCATGCTCCTCCCGGGAAGCATGCACCTCATCACGAATGCCAGCCGTGCGCAACGCGACACCAATCAGGACCCTCTCCACACGGCCAGGGGTCCCCTCGTCCGCAGGTAGAGGAGTGTCAGATGACATGGACATCTCCCCTACCTGCGGACGGGCCTGGGATGGGGCATCCCTGCTGGTGCATGGTGGTGCAGTCACAGTGTCAGGGACAGTGACATGCACAGGCACCTCCACGGCGACCTGTGCTGCCTCCTGCCCCTGGCCCTGGACTGCACCACTTGCACCAGCGGGGATGCCCCCACCAGGCCCCATGTGTGGCTCAGTAGCGGCCTCCTCCCCCTCTGTGGAAACCACCAACCTGGATGTCTCCACGCCGTCTTCCGCCGGTGCAAGCCCCTGTGGGGGCTCACCCACCCCTTCCGCTGCAGCCGTGGCGGCATCCCCGCCGCTCTGCTCCACAGCGCCTTCTCCGCCTTCTTCTTCACTTGCCACTGTGTAGAGGGAGACATAGAACACAAGCATCAGGGTACTGTACAATGGTCCCCTAGACAGGAAGCAACAGCAGATGAGTGGCACTGTCATACATCACTTCCATCATGTCCCTCCACAACACATGGGTCAGTGCAGGCAAAACACATACAGTAACAGGCATGGCGCATGCCATGGACATTGGCATACATGACCAAGGGACTCATGATTCATACAATGTTGGTTTTAAACTCACATGCATCATGGGTCTTGCCATCACATGCACACACCTCACCGTAGTTCCATCCATCTGGCCTCGTACACCACAGACGCAGTGGATACAAGGATGACTAGGCTGCATCAGTGAATCTGAACATTGTCATAGACATGTGTCATGCATCCATGGCAGTTACAAGTCACAGACACGCAGGTCAGACAAACACACATGGACACCATACGTGTACATGGGACCAGCACCCATCCCTCACCCCCACCCATGTCCAGGAACAGAGACTGCCATGCCTCCATGTGTCCATTCTGCACAGAGCCCCCCATGCTGCAATAGAACACATGCACCAACCATGTGGTTCACACATCACTGTACTCACATGCCTGACCATGATGTCCCTGCACACACACATACGTACATGGCCTATGTCACACATACAGGCAGGTATCAGACAACCAGCACACTGCAACATGCCCTGTCTCACACAGTAATGCTTGGCCACTTACCGGCCAACTCCAGATGGGTCTGCCTCCGAAGGATCTGGGCGTGGAGCGCTGGGTTTACGCGTTCCAGGACCCTCATCTGGATGTCACTCAGGCGTGCCCGGCCCCCCTCCGCGAGGCGCCGGGCCTTATTGAGGGTCCTGGACCTCAAGTCCTCCCAGCGCTTCTTGATGTGCTTGATGACGCGGGTTGCCACCCCCTCCGCGTTGATGGCAACCACTACATCGTCCCAGATCCTCTCCCGTCCTTCCTTGTTGGCGCGTGGTCTTCCGAAGAGGGCATCATAATGCCCCAGGACATGCTCCACCAGGACACCAACTTCCTTCTCACTGAAGCTGGTGGCCCTCTGCCTCTCTGGCTGGGGGTCGCCACTGGTCTCAGATGGTGCTTGCCCCGACATAGCGACCCCCGAGGCAGGCGTGGGTGGGCAACTGGGTCCTGGGGCTGGGCTGTGGAGCGATGGTATCCCAGTCGGGAGTCTACTGTCCCAGCAGGGGTGGACACAGCAACTGGACCCCTGCAGATGGCTGATGTGCAGGCACCAAATGGCAGGGCACGGTGGCAGCAGGCAGGCAGGCAGGCAGGCAGCAGCAGATGGCACGTGGGAGGCTGCTCGGGGCACTGGGGGGCAGTGATTCGGCCTTCTGGGCAGGAGCGTGGTCTTCCGTGTGTATTCGCGTGGCCAGCTTGATACGGAGTGATTTGGCACGTGAAAAATCTGCATGTCAGCGTGTAATTCGAGGAAAGGCCCTTAGCGCGTAAGCGCGTCTGTGACGTGTCGTGCGAGGGTGTATCCCTCATTGCACGTGATGACAGAACACATGTGGATTTCAACCAATCGCGTGTGAAAGTTCACGGCACCCCGGAACACACGTACCCAGGCTAATCGCGTGTGGAACTACCCGCGCACCCGGAAACACACGTACCCAGGCTCATCGCGTGTGGAACTACCCGCGCACCCGGAAACACACGTAACCAGGCTAATTGCGTGTGGAACTACCCGCGCACCCGGAAAAACACGTACCCAGGCTAATCGCGTGTTGAACTACCCGCGCACCCGGAAACACACATACCCAGGCTAATTGCGTGTGGAACTACCCGCGCACCCGGAAACACACGTACCCAGGCCAATCGCGTGTACGCTCGCTCCCCTCCGATCACACGCGATGACACCCGAATACGGGAAACACGTGCACGGCAAAAGACGTGCACAGGCATCAACGAGTCCGCCCACACGGAGGCGTCCCGCGGACAGCATAAAAGTGCGCACAAACAACAAACGCGTATATACAGCGACGATGAATGCCCCATTTGTTGCTGCACTGATCGTGGGACACCGCAGGAGGAGGAGAATAGCCAGGGCACGCATTTTTGCACCATGGACAAGCCTTTTTGGGATGCCTGACGACCAGGTCTACGGCAGGTATAGGTTTCCACCCCATATCATCCTAGACCTGGTCAGGGAGTGGGAAGATGACCTCACATCCCCCACCCTTTGCTCCCAAGCATTGAGCCCCTTGGAGAAGCTGCTCAATGTCTTGCATTTTTTGGCCACTGGGTCGTTTCAGCGGACCACTGCCATAGTGGGGGGGGTCTCACAGGCCACGCAGTCACGCTGCCTACACCAGGTACTGGCAATCATGACAGCGCGCCCCTCAGTCCGCAGGCACATATACATGCCCAGAACACCCGCAGAAAGGCAGGCCGTTGTCCTGGATTTTTTCATGGTGGCACACTTCCCCAAAGTACTCGGTGCCATAGATTTCACCCATGTGGCCCTACGTCCACCTAGGGCCACTGAGCACATCTACCGAAACCGCAAGCACTGGCATTCCATCAATGTACAGGTGGTATGCGATGCAAAGGGAATCATCACCTCTGTCTATGCAAACTACCCTGGCTCCACCCATGACAGTTTCATATACAGAATGTCCGCCCTGAGCCGGGCCCTGGAAGCTGGGCAGCATGGCGACACATGGCTCCTAGGTCAGTACAAATGCCCTTGCACATGCATGCAAGTCACACACAGACAAATATCCCAACCCTAATAATCTCAATTATTATCACCTCCCCAGGGGACAGTGCCTACCCTCTGAGCAACCACATGATGACGCCAATCCGGAACCCCACCACACCACCCCAGGTAAGATACAACGCCGCCCATATTGCAACCAGGGGCATAGTGGAGCGCACATTCGGAGTGCTCAAGTCACGTTTCCGCTCCCTTGACCGCTCTGGTGGGCAACTACTCTATGTACCACCAGTAGTGTGCAGGATCATTGTGGCAGCATGTGTCCTGCACAATGTTGCAACACGGCAGGGCGTCCCGGTGGACATGGTGGTGCCCCCACATCCCCAACCACAGGCACAGGCGCTGCCCATGGGAGGGGACAGGGCACGTGGCGAGGAAGCCCGGACCCAGCTTGTGGCCACATTTTTCACCTAAACTCCCACCCCTGCTGAGTGCACACAGGCCTGGCATATACCAGGTGACAATCGATGATGACAAAGTGACAGTCAACTGTCACAACCCTACCACCCTGAGATAGTTGCCATGGAAGTGCCACATCGTCTGCATCCCTAGCTACTTAAACACAAGCTATCCTGTGCAACCAAAATGCACACATATGACATGTGACATGACATGGGCCATACACAAGTATTCCAAGGCGCAATGAGGCAGGGGGGGGGAACAAGGGAACACAGAGAACGGTACTACTAGGCCAGGTGTCATTGATATTGTGCAAGTGCAGGGGTAGGGGGAAGGGAAAAGTGCAAGGGGAAGGGTGGGGGGGAGTCCAGTACAGGGGAAGTAGGTCAAAAAAATAATACATAGGTCGCCTGGTGGCAACTGCAAAGGTAAGTGCAGACAAGTGCTGGGAAGGGAGGGCTGTAGGGATAGAGAGACAGCACTGCAGTGCAGGGGTTGCCAGGGTGGCAGTGCAAGTGGACAGTGGCTGGGCCAGGGACTGAGGTTGGTGAGAGTGTCCCAGTAGCAGCTCCTGTGCAGTTCCAGTGAAGAATTCTGCAAGGGAGAGGCAGAGAGTAAGCAGAAGCAAAGAGGAAGGTCTTGAGGTGCTTCCAGAACTGGAGATGGTTCCCCTCAAGTTCAAGTCAGGCAGGAAGTCTGTTCCAGGGGGAGGGCCCTGCTGCAGAGAGAAACCTACCCCCAGCTAGTTGCTCTGAGAAGCGGATGACCTGGACATGCAAGGTGTGCATCACACACACCTGCAAAACAGGCCATGGCCATCACTGTCATGTCAGTCAAACCCTCCCAAACATCAACATGACATGGCAAGCAATACCCATACACCGACGCAGTAACGATAAGGTACACATTGCCATGTCCTAAATGTACAGTGGCATCGGACAATGATGCCTGACCCGGAATCAGATGAAATGACAGACCAACAAAATGTCCCACCCAAAATAAGTCGTTTCCAAATGCATTGCAACAGTCGTAGACGTAACATCACAATGAATGCCTGTCTATATGCACATTATGCATTGCAAAATCAACACTGCAGCTCATGTGTGCAGTGTCCCACTCCTGCATCACACTGCTCAGCGCACAGCACAGTGAACAGCCATTGCGTGTGATGCACACCCTGAGCATCACATCTAAGTGACAGACTACATCAAACATCAAATTAGGCATGTACTGGAACCATAATCGGTCACAGAACATGTGCTGCCGGGACACAGTGGGCACCAGAAGGCAAACAGTGTACACGTGGATATGCAAGGGTGGGAGTACATGGAGTGCATCCGAGTGCAAGTGTGTGGTTCTGCAGGGACATGCACTCCACATATGCATGTGCACTCAAGTGACCATCAGTGTTCCCTACACATCACATGTGAACATCCACCATGTGTACACCCCAGCATGTCAAACCACAACTATCCCCTCGCACCTGAAAGGAAAACACAACACATGAACAGGCATTGATCAGCAGAACACAACATGTACATAGGACAACAACATTACAATGTCAGAGTTCCCATCACACTGCAGGGCAATGCAACTATCAACAACAACACCCCCCTCCCGCGCAAATGACCATGACCCACTGAACAACTGCACCTGGGTCATGGAGCCTCCAACCCTCATTTCCACCTGGCCACAGGATCACCTTTACCCTTCGTGTCCATCTCCCACCTTGTGTGTAAAAAGATGCCTGAACCCTCAGAATCCACACTCATTTCCAAAATCACAAAATCCAAGGCATGAAAACTAACCCAAACACCCTCCAGTAGATGACTTGACGTAGCAGTACCTCACAAACGCCAAGTACTACCACAATGATGCAACAACCAAGGTAGCACAGCAGAACAATGTCACAACAGGATGTGAGACATGTGTGGCACATGACATAGGATGATGCACCATGAATGGATGTGTACTGTCACAGGTCCCCTGTACAGGCGCGGGAGTCTCATGAAACAACCACCCACACCATGTCCCTGGTGCCTGCAAGGTCAAACTCACACAGGCCCCTGAGATCATGGTGGGGAATGAGGTTCAGGGATATGCAGTCGGGACAGGTGTAGACACACTGGATGACTGGAATGAGTGGCAGGTGAGGGGAGGAGGAATGACACATGAAACTAGGGAATGCACGAAAATGTACAACCTGCATGAACACATACACAATCCAAACAAACTTGGACATCATTGTCATGGCCTTCTGTAGTCCAGGCTCAGGAGTGGTACGAACCAACCACCCCCTCTAGGGTTTTGGCGCCTGCAAGTTCGGGGCTTACACAGGCATCCGCAACCCCAGTGGGGAAAGAGGGTCAGGGAATGTTGCTTGGATAGGCACGGGAAGCAGGAACACCGGGTAGAGGGTACAGGTTTCATAATTGCATAGGATCACGGGTGATTAGGGAAAAAAACATACCAAATAGGACCACACATACATCCATGCATCAGTACACTCCCCAGCAAGCCTATGCAGGGCAGTTTGTAAGGAAAACAACAAGACACTTAGCTCTGGTTTTGAGTGCTGGCCTCCTGCCTGTGCACTCTCAGGGCCGGTTACAGGAGCACTGCAATACTGCAAAGAGAGACACAGTCAACAACCTGTATGTGCCAATTACACAAAAACACAGCACAAAACATGCCCCATAGCAACAAACTACTCTACAAACAGACAATCAGTGCTCGATGCTTCGTACCTATATATAACATCACCCCTGTGACGGGTCATACACAGTCAATGCAGTAAGTCAGGCGCTGGTGGGTACGTGGCAAATGGAACACCAATGTGTCACAATTCACACAACATGCAATGTTCCCTGGGTAAGCAGACAGACCCATATGGCAAGCCATGACTACAGAGCAAGTTGCGTACCACCATGACCAAAACAAAGTTGGCAGTGCATTTATCATGAAGTACGTGGAATAGACATGCACTGCACCCAAGTATGTCCCTTGCTGTATGTCCCTGTGAGCTGCCCCTTTCCATGTCTCGGAAGGCTACATGGTTGATACAAGTGCCTCAATGAACCTTGGTGTACCGCAGGGTATGTGCCACTGCCCCTGCATGTGTCCCAGACAACCCTACTATCAACAGCCATCAGTCCACAAACACATCTGAGCTGCATTGTGTGCTTCAACACCAATATTCGTCTAAGCTCACCCTCAGTGCTGTGACTAAGCCTGCATGTGCAACTCACCTGGTGCAAGCTTTGCTGTGTCGTGGCCCCCCTGTGATGCTCAACTTGCCTGGAGTTCCTTGGAACATGTCAGCAGTTCTAGGATGTGGGTCTGCAATCACTGTTGCTCTGCTTGTGCACACATGTGCATGTGGGCACCAACAAACGGGTCAGGAATTCCGTCGTCCAATGGGCCATGTCTGCTGGCAAAGGTGCTCTGGTGCCTCATCCCCCTGCAGAAAGTGCATGAAACAAATGATTAATGCATCAAAGTGATCTGTGTGTGTCTCATCAGGCATCTCATTACTTGACCATGTCAGAGAGTCACATCACAAATCACACCATCAGTCCGTCTTTGACTTCCAAAGTGTGGAACACTATCTACAGCATGAATTGCAACAGGCACGTGTACAGGAAAGATATGAGACATAATACACAATGCATAGCAATCAATGTCCACATTAATCATGACACACCCCATCTAGCAAAAGCTGAACAGTGGACAATTACACCTAAATCATCCCCACTAGGGGTGTCAACACAAGTCACAAAGCACCAGACATGCCACAGATATGACAGTCCAAAGCCCTTGTGTAAAATTCTGTAACACCGAACCATCCTTGCGAGCCCATGGATAAGGGAGGCAGGAGTGGCATATGTGAGTCAAGGAACCCAAGCAGCAAACACATACACAAGACAACCATGAAGGGCCCAGCTGGAACAGACAGTGGATGCCTTCAAAAACCACAAGGCACTGCACTGTCACATGAAAGCACAATAGACTACAAATTTTAAACTAACTCAACTATTAACTAATTACACTAACTATGGAAAACCTACATTACCTATTTAAACTAACTATCAAACAGAAACTTAACTAACTAAACTAAAAGAAAAATCAAAAATGGCCACATACGACCCGGGGGGAGGGGAGGCACCCAGGAGGGGGGAGGTACAGGGTGCTGCTCAACATCCACATGCGATGATGCTGAGCCAAAAAGAAATACCTCCATGGGCTCAACGCCTGCACAGCACGACCTATGTGGGAGATAGATGGTCGTCCGAGTCTGGCTCATCCTGGAAAGGAGGACGTGGCACAGTAGCCTGGCCACGCCTAGCCGCAGCTTGCCCCTCATCGGCAGCAAGTCTGCCGGACAGGTGAGCCTGGTTCTGTGTGGCGATGTTACATAGGTCTGCATGCAGAACCTCACGTGATACACGTGCTTCCTCTTGCAAGGTAGCACGTGTAACACGGAGTTCCTCCTGCAAGGCCTGGCTGGACAACCGCTGCACCTCCCGGCAAGCCTGTAGCTCAGCCGAGATGGTGCGCTCAAGCTGTGCAAACCTCTCCTCTGCCTGCTGCCTCTGGGACATCATAAGGACACCCAGAGTGGATCTGAGGGAGGCATACTCCTCCCTCAGGGCATCCATGTGCGCCTCTGCGTGAGCAGCAATTGCTTGACGCAGAGACGACATTTCAGCCTAGCGTGCCCTGTCTGAGGCCGCCATGCCCAGCCTGAGCGAGCGGGCCGTGGACCGTGCCGCCTGCTGCTGGAGAAGCACCTGCCTAGCAGAGGGGAGCACGGATCGGGCCACACGCTCCATGCTGTCAGCGATGTTCTCCATTGCTGCCCCCTGCCGTTCGGAATTGGCAGTCATGTCTTGCTCCCACTCAGTATACAGCGGTTGCGCGCGGCGACCGCGTTGCCGGGCTTGACCCCTGCGGGACCCAAGGACCGGGGGTCCTCGCTGTGTTGGCACCGCCTGCGGCTGCACGACTACATGCCCCCGTCGACGTGATGTCCCAGGCACATCAGTGACTGGTGTGGAGGGTGACCCTGCGTCCCGATCCACCACGGGCGGAGGAACCAAGACTGTCTGATCCCTCAGTGCAGGTGTCGCAGACAGAGGAGTGTCCACATCAGAATCACTCACCCCTGACACATGGACTTGATGCTCATCCAACTCAACATGGACGTCAGAGTCGTCATCAAGGCTGGACTCATAGGCAGCCAGAGACAGGATGGACTGCAGCACTTGGGGGTTTTCGTGGCCTACCACCCCACGACCCCCACTAGTGCCGGGTTGATGTGGTCTTACCAACCCTGTGTCTGGCATGACAACACCATCCTCTGCATCCATTGCGTCATCACCTGAAAAATAGAGAGGAAAAGGTCACTACACATGTCAGAAGCACACAACACACACACACACACCGACAGCAAAGGCATCCGGCAGACATGTGACACACAACATATGACCTGGCATGCATGCTGGGTCTACTTTGAATAGCTACTGTGATCAGACCTGTTGAAAGGTGGCAGTTTGCATGGAAGTGGGTCTATGTAGTGCTGAAAATGTGTACGCCACTCACTACCTACATGTACAAGCACTCCATGGTGTGTGCCAGGAAATGTGAAGGCAGTGCAATGTCAAATTCAGACATCACGTGCATTGTGTATTCAATGTGTACCATGTCTAGCAGCCAAGCACCCCTCCACCCCAGTACCAAAGCAGGGATGCCTAGCATGGTATCAAAAGGCTGCCCATACACCTGTGTATTGACAAGCAGTGTTGACTGGCATCAACAGCTTAATGTGATTCAAATTACAACACTGCAAATGATGCTGGGACAGTGGGCAGGACACATGATGGAAGATCCGGAGGCCAGCCACGTGTGAAGAAGACACGACAAGAGTTGGACAGAGTCATTGGCCATTGAACAGGCTGAGGCCTGTGAGCCACACAGATTGTCAGAGCCTAAACATGTGTGCAACGCAGGACTGAGCCACAGTTGACATGGGGAGGCCGATAATATGGCAGGCAATGTATGTAACCAAGGACTCATATTACAGTGATCATCCAGACAAGGACACATAGGGGCATGCATGCAATGCACATGGAGCATGAATGGGCACTCATGTCCCTGCGGGACATCTGACCCATGCACAGTACAAGTGGGATACCCTGCATCGAGTACTAAGGCTGTACCACACGGCATATGTCTGGCAGTTTCTAAGCTGGAAGTTAGCATCTACACAGGACACATGAACAAGAAACTACACATTGGCAAGAATGTAGCAGACCAGTGCAAAGGTGGAACTGGGGTGCAGAGTGGCGGAGGAGGGGCAAGGGAGCATGCCCACATGGAGTCCCGCATGCAGGCAGAGGAGACATGCATGACGGTAGCATTGCATTACTTACACATCAGAACCATGTACACGTCACATGTAGCAGCAATCATGCACAACACATCCTACAAGTGAAACACACACGTCCTCAACAACTACGCATCAACACTCACTGGACTGGGCATCAAAGTCCAGCATCTCTCCCACACCTTCGACCAATTCTGGTGGTATGAACTCCGCAACGAGAGCCTCATGCGGAGTGAGTTCTTCCTCCTCTGGTGCAGGCCCACCGCCAGTCACCAGAGTCAAGTTGTAATTTGAGGCACGCTTAGCCTTAGTGCTGCGCTTGATGTCATTCCAGCACTTTTTGCACTCCTGCGCCATGCGCACCTCATGGCCGAATGAACTGACATGTTCCGCAACATGCTTCCAGTGGGTGTCACGTTGGGCAGCCGTAGTCTGACTATTGGCACCCACTAGCATGTCACGGCTGTGTCCCCGCACGTAGTCCACGAGGAAGTCCAGTTCCTGCTTACAGAAAGGCTTCTTCCTCGACGTGCCGGAGGTCTTGGCTGTGTGTGGGGTCCCAGCCTGTGCTGCAGGTGCAACCTTCCTCCTCTTGGACTGTGGCGCAGACCCTGGCTGGCTAATGCCGCCCTGACCAGGATGGCCAGTGGGTTCGGTGGATTGAGCCGAAGGAGTGGCAGGTGGAGGGATGACCAAAGGCCTGACTTGTGTCAGTGGCAGCTGGGTGCCCACTAATGGACCCTGCGCAGCAACATCAGCTGTGGCAGGGTCATTGACCGCAACGGTCCTGGTTGGCAGACTCACAACCGGGGTGCTGTTGGGTGCATCTGCCCCTGCACTTGCCAACACCCGGCTGTTCGGGGCAGCAGATGACATGACTGCCCCAGGGACACGTGTCTTGGTCTGAGCAGCCCGGCGTGCCCCTATGGTTTCCCCCTTGGCCTGTTGGAGATCTACCAAGGGCTCTTCAAGTGCCAACGCAGCCTGCGCTGGCAGACCCTGAGCCTGGGTGGCGGTGTCCACAGCTGCACCTGCAGCTACTGCTACCCTTGGGCCCGTGGCAGTCGATGGAACGGACTGCCGGGTCATACGGGTGCCAGTGCCAGATGCAGGAGCTGCATCCCCCGGAACCACAGGGGGTGGTGGCATGGCTGCACCAACACATGGCACAACATTGTGCTCAAGTGGCGCACCCCTGCCTCTTCCCCCTCTGTGGCTGCCCTGGACACCCTGGAGTCCCCCTACTCCCTGGTCACCACGGCCACGTCCCCGACCACGCCCGCCACGAGGAGTACGCCCAGCTGAGGCGCCCCTCACCTTTGGTGGCCTCCCAACCATGGCACAGATGTAATAGTGCTGGCACAGATGGAGTGGTGCCAATGGGAGGTGTACAGCACAATTGACCTGGGCAATTGGGGTGAAGGGGGTGGGAAGCAAGATGTTAACAGCCCCCCTGCACCTGCAAGGCTGTATGTGACCCCGGTGATGTGGTGACGGGTCACGCAACGCTCAGGCACCCCAAAACTGCAGTAAAACCGTGCACGCAACCCTGCAGCCTACGTGCGTGGATTTAACCTCCCGCAGTACGCGGTGGCACCCAGTAACACGAATAACGCGTACGCGTGGGACACGCAGGCTACGATGACATCGAAAATGGGTGCAATACACAGGGGCACCCGCAGTGGGGAAAGGAGCGTTTGCGACTCACCGTCTGACTAGCGCGATGCAGAAAAACACGCGTAGCCAATACCCCCGCCAAAAGAAGAGATACGTCCTTGAGAGCTGTGAAGTAGATGGCGTGCGAAACAACTGGAAGCAGCAACACACGTCGGTCTCCACGGAAGGCACGTACAGCGAACTGCTGGGCCCGCTCACCTTTAACCCGTGCTGAGGGAAACGCACGCGTGCGTCACGTCACATGCAGACGTGCAGTTTTTCACGCGCGATTACGCGCATTACACACGGACGTGCAGTTTTTCACGCGTGATTACGCGCATTACACGCGGACGTGCAGTTTTCCACACGCGATTAGCCTGGGTACGTGTGTTTCCGGGTGCGTGGGTAGTTCCACACGCGATTAGCCTGGGTACGTGTGTTTCCGGGTGCGCGGGTAGTTCCACACGCGATTAGCCTGGGTACGTGTTTTTTCGGGTGCGCGGGTAGTTCCACACGCGATTAGCCTGGTTACGTGTGTTTCCGGGTGCGCGGGTAGTTCCACACGCGATGAGCCTGGGTACGTGTTTCCGGGTGCGCGGGTAGTTCCACACGCGATTAGCCTGGGTACGTGTTTTTCCGGGTGCGCGGGTAGTTCCACACGCGATTAGCCTGGTTACGTGTGTTTCCGGGTGCGCGGGTAGTTCCACACGCGATTAGCCTGGGTACGTGTGTTCCGGAGTGCCGTGAACTTTCACACGCGATTGGTTGAAATCCACGTGTGTTCTGTCATCACGTGCAATGAGGGATACACCCTCGCACGACACGTCACAGACGCGCTCACGCGCTGAGGGCCTTTGGTCCAATGAAAATGCGTATGCGTGCAGACGCGCTTACGCGCTAAGGGCCTTTCCTCGAATTACACGCTGACGTGCAGATTTTTCACGTGCCAAATCACTCCGTATCAAGCTGGCCACGCGAATACACACGGAAGACCACGCTCCTGCCCAGAAGGCCGAATCACTGCCCCCCAGTGCCCCGAGCAGCCTCCCACGTGCCATCTGCTGCTGCCTGCCTGCCTGCCTGCTGCCACCGTGCCCTGCCATTTGGTGCCTGCACATCAGCCATCTGCAGGGGTCCAGTTGCTGTGTCCACCCCTGCTGGAACAGTAGACTCCCGACTGGGATACCATCGCTCCACAGCCCAGCCCCAGGATCCAGTTGCCCACCCACGCCTGCCTTGGGGGTCGCCATGTCGGGGTAAGCACCATCTGAGACCAGTGGCGACCCCCAGCCAGAGAGGCAGAGGGCCACCAGCTTCAGTGAGAAGGAAGTTGGTGTCCTGGTGGAGCATGTCCTGGGGCATTATGATTCCCTCTTCGGAAGACCACGCGCCAACAAGGAAGGACGGGAGAGGATCTGGGACGATGTAGTGGTTGCCATCAACGCGGAGGGGGTGGCAACCCGCGACATCAAGCACATCAAGAAGCGCTGGGAGGACTTGAGGTCCAGGACCCTCAATAAGGCCCGGCGCCTCGCGGAGGGGGGCCGGGCACGCCTGAGTGACATCCAGATGAGGGTCCTGGAACACGTAGACCCAGCGCTCCACGCCCAGATCCTTCGGAGGCAGACCCATCGGGAGTTGGCCGGTAAGTGGCCAAGCATTACTGTGTGAGACAGGGCATGTTGCAGTGTGCTGGTTGTCTGATACCTGCCTGTATGTGTGACATAGGCCATGTACGTATGTGTGTGTGCAGGGACATCATGCTCAGGCATGTGAGTACAGTGATGTGTGAACCACATGGTTGGTGCATGTGTTCTATTGCAACATGGGGGGCTCTGTGCGGAATGGACACATGGAAGCATGGCAGTCTCTGTTCCTGGACATGGGTGGGGGTGAGGGATGGGTGCTGGTCCCATGTACACGTATGGTGTCCATGTGTGTTTGTCTGACCTGCGTGTCTGTGACTTGTAACTGCCATGGATGCATGACACATGTCTGTGACAATGTTCAGATTCACTGATGCAGCCTAGTCATCCTTGTATCCACTGCATCTGTGGTGTACGAGGCCAGATGGATGGAACTACGGTGAGGTGTGTGCATGTGATGGCAAGACACATGATGCATGTGAGTTTAAAACCAACATTGTATGAATCATGAGTCCATTGGTCATGTATGCCAATGTCCATGGCATGCGCCATGCCTGTTACTGTATGTGTTTTGCCTGCACTGACCCATGTGTTGTGGAGGGACATGATGGAAGTGATGTATGACAGTGCCACTCATCTGCTGTTGCTTCCTGTCTAGGGGACCATTGTACAGTACCCTGATGCTTGTGTTCTATGTCTCCCTCTACACAGTGGCAAGTGAAGAAGAGGGCGGAGAAGGCACTGTGGAGCAGAGCGGCGGGGATGCCGCCACGGCTGCAGCGGAAGGGGTGGGTGAGCCCCCACAGGGGCTTGCACCGGCGGAAGACGGCGTGGAGACATCCAGGTTGGTGGTTTCCACAGAGGGGGAGGAGGCCGCTACTGAGCCACACATGGGGCCTGGTGGGGGCATCCCCGCAAGTGGTGCAGTCCAGGGCCAGGGGCAGGAGGCAGCACAGGTCGCCGTGGAGGTGCCTGTGCATGTCACTGTCCCTGACACTGTGACTGCACCACCATGCACCAGCAGGGATGCCCCATCCCAGGCCCATCCGCAGGTAGGGGAGATGTCCATGTCATCTGACACTCCTCTACCTGCGGACGAGGGGACCCCTGGCCATGTGGAGAGGGTCCTGATTGGTGTCGCGTTGCGCACGGCTGGCATTCGTGATGAGGTGCATGCTTCCCGGGAGGAGCATGCACTTCATCACTAAGAGCACCGTGCGTACGTGAACCATTTGGGAGCCGCCATGGTCGGGGGTTTCCAACATGTGCTTGGCCTTCTGGCGACCCTCTCCTCCTCTGTGGAGGCTATGCGCCAGTCGTGCTCCATGCCGTCTTCCGGCCCAGATGCCACCAGGGCCCCCTGTGGACCTGCCCCGACCAACGCAGCCAGCTCGGTGGGGACCCCATCCCTGCCATAGTCGGGAGTCGAAGGTCCAGCAGGGGTGGACACACCAGCAACTGTCCCCCTGCAGATGGAGGATGTGCCGGCATCATCTGGCAGGGCACGTGCACGACGGCATCGGTGGATTCCATCAGCCTGGATGCCGTCGTGCTGGCAGAGGCAGTGGCGTCGGAGGCAGCAGCAGGCTCGACGTGGGAGGCATCATGGCTCGGGGCCATCAAGATCAGAGGGGCAGGCATCGGCCGGAGGGCAGGAGAACCCTGGGATGGCAGTGTCTTCCGTGTGGGAGCAGTTGGTCCAGCGGATAGGTGCGGAGCGGCAGCGGGCGGAAGAGGAGCGGCTCACCATGGTCAGGGCGGAGTTCTCCATGCGTCGGGCGTTGAGGCGGGCTGAGTGCCTCGAGGAAGCTCGCAGGGAGTTTGAGGTGGACACGGGGTTGTCCCTGCGAGACCTCAGGGCCAGGACAGAGTCCCGCCTCCGGGACATCGACATGGAGTTCGATGATGCCCTGGCCGGCAACATCACAGAGTGAGCCGCAGGACTTGCCCGCTGCCATTGTATATAGTTCTTTAGTTAGTTAGTGTTAGGTTTCCTTTATTTTTTAAGTTTTTTTTGGACCGCTCGGACAATGGCCACTTTTCTGTATATATTTTTTTTATTAGTTAGTAGTAGTAGGTTTTATTTATGGTGTTGGGCTCATGGACCCTGGGATATTCTTGTACATAGTTTGATGTTTGGAAAACATTTGTTGGATTTATATTTGTGTTCACCATGAGGCAATGGTTTTTCCTTATTTTTTCCCCCCATTATTTTGCTTTGGACTACATTAGTTTTTGGATTCCTTTGTTTTTTGATTTTTTCTATTAGTTCTCGGACATGGACCATTTGTTTTGTCATCCCCATTGTTGTGTGTTTTATTTCTTTACTTCATTTTCATCTTTAATACATATATTTATTACTTACATTTGTGGTATTTTCTCATTGGTTTCATGCATGTCATGATATGGGTTTTGACATTCACTTGCACCCATTGTGTATGTGTGTGTGACGGACATGTGTTCATTTACATACTTGCCATTGGGGTTGTATCATGTAATTGCATCTACTATGTGGGTGGATGCAATCCTTGGCTGGGTGTTTGTGCTGGGTATGCTGCCCATTACTGCCATGATTGCGTTTCGTCAGGACCTGGGGGCAGGGGGACATGAGTGGGGGCCTGCAGGGGGGTGGGGGTGCAAGGGGACATGAGTGGGGGCCTGCTGGGGGGTGAGGGTGCAAGGGGACATGAGTGGGACATGAGTGGGGACCTGCTGGCAGGTGCCCCACAGTGCTGGGGGGTGGGGGTGGTGGGAGACATGGGTGGGGGCCTTGTGGAGGCTGGCCCTGGTGACTGGAGGGGTGGGGGTGGTGGGAGACATGGGTGGGGGCCTGGTGGAGGCTGCCCCTGGTGACTGGAGGGGTGGGGGTGCAAGGGGACATGAGTGGGACATGGTTGGGGGCCTGCTGGCAGGTGCCCCACAGTGCTGGGGGGTGGGGTGCAAGGGGACATGAGTGGGGGCCTGCTGGGGGGTGGGGGTGCAAGGGGACATGAGTGGGACATGGTTGGGGGCCTGCTGGCAGGTGCCCCACAGTGCTGGGGGGTGGGGGTGCAAGGGGACATGAGTGGGGGCCTGCTGGGGGGTGGGGGTGCAAGGGGACATGAGTGGGACATGGTTGGAGGCCTGCTGGCAGGTGACCCACAGTGCTGGGGGGTGGGGGTGCAGGGGGACATGAGTGGGGGCCTGCTGGGGGGTGGGGGTGCAAGGGGACATGGTTGGGGGCCTGCTGGCAGGTGCCCCACAGTGCTGGGGGGTGGGGGTGCAAGGGGACATGAGTGGGGGCCTGCTGGGGGGTGGGGGTGGTGGGAGACATGGTTGGGGGCCTGGTGGAGGCTGCCCCTGGTGACTGGAGGGGTGGGGGTGGTGGGAGACATGGGTGGGGGCCTGGTGGAGGCTGCTCCTGGTGACTGGAGGGGTGGGGGTGGTGGGAGACATGGGTGAGGGCCTGGTGGAGGCTGCCCCTGGTGACTGGGGGGTGGGGGTGGTGTGAGACATGGGTGGGGGCCTTGTGGAGGCTGCCCCTGGTGACTGGGGGGTGGGGGTGGTGGGAGACATGGGTGGGGGCCTTGTGGAGGCTGCCCCTGGTGACTGGGGGGTGGGGGTGCTGGGAGACATGGGTGGGGGCCTTGTGGAGGCTGCCCCTGGTGACTGGAGGGGTGGGGGTGGTGGGAGACATGGGTGGGGGCCTGGTGGAGGCTGCCCCTGGTGACTGGGGGTGGGGGTGCTGGGAGACATGGTTGGGGGCCTGCTGGCAGGTGCCCCACAGTGCTGGGGGGTGGGGGTGCTGGAGACATGGGTGGGGGCCTTGTGGAGGCTGCCCCTGGTGACTGGAGGGGTGGGGGTGGTGGGAGACATGGGTGGGGCCTGGTGGAGGCTGCCCCTGGTGACTGGAGGGGTGGGGGTGCAAGGGGACATGAGTGGGACATGGTTGGGGGCCTGCTGGCAGGTGCCCCACAGTGCTGGGGGGTGGGGGTGCAAGGGGACATGAGTGGGGGCCTGCTGGGGGGTGGGGGTGCAAGGGGACATGAGTGGGACATGGTTGGGGGCCTGCTGGCAGGTGCCCCACAGTGCTGGGGGGTGGGGGTGCAAGGGGACATGAGTGGGGGCCTGCTGGGGGGTGGGGGTGCAAGGGGACATGAGTGGGACATGGTTGGGGGCCTGCTGGCAGGTGCCCCACCGTGCTGGGGGGTGGGGGTGCAGGGGGACATGAGTGGGGGCCTGCTGGGGGGTGGGGGTGCAAGGGGACATGGTTGGGGGCCTGCTGAGAGGTGCCCCACAGTGCTGGGGGGTGGGGGTGCAGGGGGACATGAGTGGGGGCCTGCTGCGGGGTGGGGGTGCAAGGGGACATGGTTGGGGGCCTGCTGGCAGGTGCCCCACAGTGCTGGGGGGTGAAGGTGCAAGGGGACATGAGTGGGACATGGTTGGGGGCCTGCTGGCAGGTGCCCCACGGTGCTGGGGGGTGGGGGTGCAAGGGGACATGTGGCTTGGCTGGGGGGCATGCCCATGGTGGATGGGCTGCCTGCGGGACATGACCAGGGGTGCAGGGTAGTCCCCTGTGGTGTGGGCTGCCTGCAGAGGTCGTGGAGGGGGTAGGGGGGAGACCTGGGAGGACCCACACTGGCAATTCACCTCTTCAACTTCCCGCACACCCACGTAATACATTGCCCCACTCGCACAGGCCCAATCGCGTGTAGGATTTCTCGCGCACCCCTGTAATACACATACCCAGGCCAATCGCGTGTAGAATTTCTCATGCACCCCGGGAATACACATACCCAGGCCAATCACGTGTAACATTTCTCGCGCACCCCTGAAATCCACGTACCCAGCCACCCAGCCAATCGCGTGTAGATTTTCTCGCGCACCCCTGTAATACACGTACCCAGGCCAATCGCGTGTAGAATTTCTCGCGCACCCCTGAAATCCACGTACCCAGGCCAATCGCGTGTAGATTTTCTCACGCACCCCTGTAATACACGTACCCAGGCCAATCGCGTGTAGCATTTCTCGCGCACCCCTGAAATCCACGTACCCAGCCCAATCGCGTGTAGATTTTCTCGCGCACCCCTGTAATACACGTACCCAGGCCAATCGCGTGTAGCATTTCTCGCGCACCCCTGAAATCCACGTACCCAGCCCAATCGCGTGTAGATTTTCTCGCGCACCCCTGTAATACACGTACCCAGGCCAATCGCGTGTAGAATTTCTCGCGCACCCCTGAAATCCACGTACCCCGCTCAATCGCGTATTTAACTTCCCGCGCGCCACTTTTTTGATGCGCTGGGACTCTACCGCCTGCCTTCGTGTGGCGGCCGTGTTTCAGCTTGTGCGTGTCTTTGGCTGTGCGTGGCTTTGCCCTATTCGATTCCATGAATACGTGTGGTTCGAGTGCGTGTGGGCGTTCCGTCTGCTTCCCTGCAGTACATCCCCAGTTACGCCCTTATTTTCGCGTGTTGTTCCCCATTCCGCGTGTTACGCCCCATGTCCCGCCCACTTTCTGGTGTGTGCGCTGAGGTTGTGCGCTTTCACTGTGCGCGTCGCGCACGCCTTTCGCGATGTTGCAGTGACTTGTGCGCCATGCACGGGTTTGGCGCACATCCCGCGGTGAACACGCGCAGGGACTTCCATGAATCGCACGCGTGCGCGTGCGCCTATTTTTTTCCGCTTGCGCATGCTTGCGCGAAGATTTTCGGCGCACGTTTGTTCCATGAATCGGCCCCTAAATAATTTAGAAAAATCAATCTCAAACACAGCAGGCTTAGAAAAGATGTTAAAATTATCCTTAAATTGCAGAGTAATGCTTAAACGTAACCTTGGCGTGGACCAAGGACTAGTTAATGGAGCACTGGGTACAGTTGTTGGCTTTCAAACATACCCACCTGACAACAAAATTCAGTTTGTCAATATACTCTTTGACAAACTTTCAGAAGTAAAACGGATAGGAAGCTCAACAGCTAGATTCCTTCTCTTCAAAGATATGTATGTAAGCAGAGAACAATTTTCTCTAACTCTTGCATACGCAGTCACGATTCATAAATCACAAGGTCTTACCCTAGACAAAGCAATGATAGATATTGGTAACAGTCTTTAAAGAAGGCATGAGCTACGTAGCACTATCACGCTTACGTACACTTGACGGCCTATTTCTAATCAACTTTGATGCAAGTAAAGTAAACGCTGATATTCCTTGCATTTTAGAATATAATAGACTTCGCTCACTATACACTCCCCATCTAAACACATATTCTGTTCCACAAAAACTAAAACGTTGTAAAAGAAAACTAAATCAAACAGAAATGCAACAGGACGTCGCTGCAAATCTTCCAAAGAGAGTAAAAGAAACTAATACTTCATCAAGTACCAGAAACAAAAAAGAATCAATTAGAGGAAGTAAACCAGGTACTTCTTTAAAGAAGGAAGACAAACTCCAAAAAAAGCAGTTAGATACAGAACTACCTGGACCATTTAAATTCTCAAATATAGTTGGTGTAAGTTGCTATGCAAATGTAGCAATGAATATTCTATTTCAATTACCACCAATTGTTGACAACATTTACTTACACAGTACAGACCCATTGTGTTTGCAAATGTTAGTACTTCACAGAAATGCAGCAAACAATCCTGACAACACATATAGTGTTTTTGGAATAAGACGACAATTGGACTACTGTGCTGGAATGGTGAAATTCACTATAAACTCACAGGAAGATCCACAAGAATTTCTAATGTACTTACTACAAGTACTGGAAAACAAAAACATACCTATAAATGAAATCTTTCAGATTTCATACATGTGGAAACATACATGCACTCTCTGCAACAATGTGACACAAGAAGAAATCCCCAATGAACGCTTCATATATATATCAATACCAAATTGTGAATCCATTCCATTTCAGCAACTTGTACAAAATGCAACCATGGTAGATTATGCTCTACCTGCAATTCAGATAATCGCTCCACGTTAGTAATACAAACACATAGTAAATACGTAATACTAATGCTTCTACGTTACACTGCAGATGGTACCAAAAACAACTGCAAGCTGACTGGATTCACACATGGTAAAGTATCGATTGGTAAGAAAACCTTCACAACAATAGGTATAATCTACCACGCAGGAGCCACAACCAATTCAGGGCACTACACTGCATATATAAAAAAGAAATGTGGATGGTTTGAATGTAATGATAGTACCATTACTCTAAAGCAGAGATTACCAGCAAATCTTACAAACGCTTATTTGATGTTCTTAAAACCAAAATTTGATAAATAAACTGTATTTAAACCTTTAAGTAAATTTGTGTTAAAAAAATATAAACTGTTAGAATACTCCAAAAGCTATCTAACTGCTCAAAGATTCTACAACAACTAATCAGATAAATGAATACCACTAAATTAGACCAAAAAATACACAGTTAGAATACGCCAATTGGTATCTAACTGTCCCAAAATTATAAATTTGTGTTAAAATAATATAAACTGTTAGAATACTCCAAAAGCTATCTAACAGCTCAAAGATTCTACAACAACTAATCAGATAAATGAATACCACTAAATTAGGCCAAAAAATACACAGTTAGAATACGCCAATTGGTATCTAACTGTCCCAAAATTTAACAATATCCAAATAGATAAATCAAAACCACTAAAATATATTAAAAAAATAGACAGTTAGAATATGCCAATTGGTATCTAACTGCTCCAAAATTTTATAATATCAAAACAAATGAAGAATCTGTTACTGCTCCAAAAAAAATACAACAAAGCAAAGTATAAAGCATTAGCCAGAAACAACAAGTGAACACTGAAAACAAACAAACAAATAAACTGTAGCATAACAGAAAAAGGTTTTTTTTTTAATCCAACATGGATTTTTTTTTCTCCCACAGACCCAATGATTTTAGCAACAAATACAGAAACTGAGCAAATTGCACAGTACTCTGATTTGTACTCTACTAAATATGAGTGTCGAAAAAAAATAAAAGTATATTGCTTATACAATGTAATAAGTCATTACAAAATACTAATACTAACATGCTATTTTCTTTTATCACAGAAATGAAGAAGAAAAACATGGACTCCCATTACTAGACCAAACAGTAAGTATACAATAATAAGGACAACCATAGCAGCATATCACATCCATAGTATCTAATACCTTTGTTCCTTATACATTTGTTTTTCACCCAAAGTTGTAAGCAAATATGAATGTGATATGCTGCGGTGGTTGTTGCCAGGGCATAGAGTCTTGGGTGCATGGCCAAATGTGGCCATGCACCCAAGACTCTATGCCCTGGCAACAACCACCGCAGCATATCACATCCACAGAGTCAAACATTTCAACTATGATCTATGGGACACTTTTAATGTCTGCGAACAATGTGAGTGTTCTTAGAACACTTTGAACTTGCCAGCGAACAATACGGACACCGTTTTCAGGACACCCCCTACGAACATTTCAGAACAACGCAATAGTTCTTAGAACACTTTCAACTTAACAACGAACAATACGGACAGCGTCCTAAGGACACCCCCTACGAACATTCCAGGACACCGGGAGTGTTCTCAAAAACGTCTTCAAAACACCCCCATTTTGTTTATTTGCGAACATTTCAGGACACTGCGGGTGTTCTTAGAACACATTCAACTTGACAGAGAACAATACGGACAGCGTCCTGAGGACACCCCCTACGAACACTCCCCGGACATCGCAAGTGTTCTTAGAAGCGTCTTCAGAACACCACCATCTTGTTTATTTGCGAACATTTCAGGACACCGCGAGTGTTCTTTGGACACATTCAACTTGACAGAGAACAATACGGACAGCATCCTCAGGACACCCCCTACGAACACTCCCCGGACACCGCGAGTGTTTTTAGAAGCGTCTTCAGAACACCCCCATTTTGTTTATTTGAGAACATTTCAGGACACCACGGGTGTTCTTAGAACACATTCAACTTGACAGAGAACAATACGGACAGCGTCCTCAGGACACCCCCTACGAACATTCCAGGACAGCGGGAGTGTTCTTAGAAGCGTCTTCAGAACACCACCATCTTGTTTATTTGTGAACATTTCAGGACACCGCGAGTGTTCTTAGGACACATTCAACTTGACAGAGAACAATACGGGCAGTGTCCTCAGGACACCCCCTACGAACACTCCCCGGACACCGCGAGTGTTCTTAGAAGCGTCTTCAGAACACCCCCCTTTTGTTTATTTGCGAACATTTCAGGACACTGCAAGTGTTCTTAGGACACATTCAACTTGACAGAGAACAATACGGACATCGTTCTGAGGACACCCCCTACGAACACTCCCCGGACACCGCGAGTGTTCTTAGAAGCGTCTTCAGAACACGACCATCTTGTTTATTTGCGAACATTTCAGGACACCGCGAGTGTTCTTAGGGCACATTCAACTTGACAGAGAGCAATACGGACAGCATCCTCAGGACACCCCCTACGAACACACCCCGGACACCGCGAGTGTTCTTAGAAGCGTCTTCAGAACACCCCCATTTTGTTTATTTGCGAACATTTCAGGAGACCGCAAGTGTTCTTAGGACACATTCAACTTGACAGAGAACAGTACAGACAGCGTCCTCAGGACACCCCCTACGAACACTCCCCGGACACCGCGATTGTTCTTAGAACAGTTTCACTTTGCTTGCGAACAAAACGGACACATATTGAGTCCTTAGAACATTTCAGAACACCCGTGATGTCCGCAAACAAATCGAACACAAAAAGAACAACTAACACATAAAAAACACAACTTTCATCCTATCTCATACACTCCCACCCTCCCCAAACACTCCTACACACCAACACACTCTACAAAATACACATTTCGAACAAAGTTTCACCGCGCTGTCCGCGGACGTCCGCGAATCCAAGATGGCGGGCGCTACCGAAAAATCTGACGCGCTTCACGCTCCACGCCATCCAATCAGCGAACACGTTGCATGTCCGCGAACATCACGCAAGACGATTGGCCAATCAGGAACACTGTCCACGGAGCGAACAGGGAAGTGTGTCCGCGAACCGAACACAGATATCACTATTTTTTTTTTACCTACTTTTTGGTCATTTTAAAAAAAACTACTGGACGGATTTTCACCAAATTTGAAAAAGCACGCTTTCGGGACCAAGCCGCTGCTCCTGGTCCAAATTTGGTGGAAATCCGTCCAGCGGTTTGGGCTGTAGGCACGAGCAACATTTTTTTCCCATTCAGTCTATGGCAAAAAAAAGTTTTGGGACCCCCCCTATAACTTTGCCCCCCCGGACGAATCCTCAACTTGACAGAGAACAATACGGACAGTGTCCTGAGGACACCCCCTACGAACACTCCCCGGACACCGCGAGTGTTCTTAGAAGCGTCTTCAGAACACCACCAACTTGTTTATTTGCGAACATTTCAGGACACCGCGAGTGTTCTTAGGGCACATTCAACTTGACAGAGAACAATACGGACAGCGTCCTCAGGACACCCCCTACGAACATGCCCCGGACACCGCGACTGTTCTTAGAAGCGTCTTCAGAACACCCCCATTTTGTTTATTTGCGAACATTTCAGGAGACCGCAAGTGTTCTTAGGACACATTCAACTTGACAGAGAACAGTACGGACAGCGTCCTCAGGCCACCCCCTACGAACACTCCCCGGACACCGCGATTGTTCTTAGAACAGTTTCACTTTGCTTGCGAACAAAACGGACACATATTGAGTCCTTAGAACATTTCAGCACACCCGTGATGTCCGCAAACAAATCGAACACAAAAAGAACAACTAACACATAAAAAACACAACTTTCATCCTATCTCATACACTCCCACCCTCCCCGAACACTCCTACACACCAACACACTCTACAAAATACACATTTCGAACAAAGTTTCACCGCGCTGTCCGCAGACGTCCACGAATCCAAGATGGCGGGCGCTACCGAAAAATCTGACGCGCTTCACGCTCCACGCCATACAATCAGCGAACACGTTGCATGTCCGCGAACATCACGCAAGACGATTGGCCAATCAGGAACACTGTCCGCGGAGCGAACAGGGAAGTGTGTCCGCGAACCGAACACAGATATCACTCATTTTTTTTGACCTACTTTTTGTTTAAAAAAAACTACTGGACGGATTTTCACCAAATTTGCAAAAGCACGCTTTCGGGACCAAGCCGCTGCTCCTGGTCCAAATTTGGTGGAAATCCGTCCAGCGGTTTGGGCTGTAGGCGCGAGCAACATTTTTTTCCCATTCAGTCTATGGGAAAAAAAAAGTTTTGGGACCCCCCCTATAACTTCGCCCCCCCGGACGAATCCTCACCAAACTTTGCAAAAAAATTCAGAGTGACCCAAATACTTTTTTTTGCAAAGTTTGGTGAGGATCCGTCCAGGGAGAGCGAAGTTATAAGCCACCCAAAAAGTGCTCTTCCTATGGAAACAGCAACTTAACCATAACTACATGGCCACTACTGTGGCCATGTAATAATATATATAATTACATAATAGATAACATAATTACCTGACAGACACTCCACAACTAAGACCAAGACCAGACCTACAGACTACTCAGAACATATCTTACCTGAAATAGTAAGTGTACATCATTTTACTCATATCTTTATAACTTTCTGTATTAGATTAAAAAAAAAATATTATATATATTTTTTTTTTTCTCACAGAAATGTCTAGTACTCTGGAATGGCTAGAAGAGCACTTCCCACATGACGAAATGTCAGAAAATAGTGAAGCTAATGGTATACACTTTACAATATAAACCGTTTAAATGTTATTATTTTATCTATATTTAACATATATATTTCTTTTTGTACAGAGCATACCAAAATAGAAAATAATTCTGAAGAAACTGTTATGGAAAACATGCTTGACATCTTAAAAGAAAAATGGATTTATTATTGAACAATTTTAATAATTTGAAAACTTTTGTTGATGATCATTTTAAAACAAAAACCTCATACCATTGTCCCAAATGTACTTGTCCCGCCTCACCATATCCCAGTCAATTATCCCCAAACCCTCCCCATAATCCAAAACGTTTTGATGAGACTTCCATCCCTTCTTCACCTGATATCAATCATGTTGAAACCCCTAATTCTCCTGTTTTTGTTTCTGTTTCTGCCTCACCTTCTCTGTCATAAATTATTAATATATGTGAAATAAAGTTACATTTTTATATTGTGTTGTAATTACTTCCCATTTTGTATTTTTTTTAAAACAATCTAGATGTCCGCGGACAGCGCAGGTGTTCTGAAATGTTTGTAAATAAACGAAAATGGAGGTGTCCTGAAGAACACTATACCTGTCCGTATTGTTCGCTAGCAAGTTGAAACTGTTCTAAGAACCCAATTGGTGTCCTGAAATGTTCGTAATTAAACGAAAATGGAGGTGTCCTAATAAAGAACACTATACCTGTCTGTTCTGTTCACTACCAAGTTGAAACTGTTCTAAGAACACAAGCGGTGTCCTGAAATGTTCGTAAATAAACGCAAATGGAGGTGTCCTGAAGAACACTATACCTGTCTGTTCTGTTCACTACCAAGTTGAAACTGTTCTAAGAACACAAGCGGTGTCCTGAAATGTTCGTAATTAAACGAAAATGGAGGTGTCCTAATAAAGAACACTATAAGTGTCCGTACTGTTCGCTAGCAAGTTTAAAATGTTCTAGAACATACGCGATGTCCAGAAATGTTTGTTTGATGTGTGACGTACTTTTAATTAATTCAGGACCCGAACACTGTCCGTAGAACATCAATGCGCATGTGCAAACCAATGTCCGTGCATTTGGTGTCCTGCGGACAGGAGCTTCCTTCGCGGACCTGTTCGCGAAGGGATCATGTGACTGCGCCCATGCTGATCGCGTGTTCTGAATGCGGACACTGTTCGTGTCCCCGAACAATTTAAAAGTACATTTTGGAGTAATCCACAATATTTTTCCATAAAAATTCATCATGGCACAAGTCCCACATAGTAATCCTCAGTTTCTACATATCTTTTGAAACTTTTTGAACCCTTTTTTGTGTTTGATCTGTCCGCGGACAGCGCGCATGTCCGCAAACCGCGTACAAGCACCCCTATAAAAGACCATGCCCTAGAGCTTATTCTCATTGTGTTTCTGGCTATTCTTCAGAGCACAGCTATTTCTCCAGCAACTTGCTGATTCCACCATCGAGATGGCATCCCTGGCTGCAGAACTGCCACCTGGTGCTGCACCTGCTTCAGCACCATCCCCACCCCCTCCACCACCACCACCTTCCCAAGGGCCTGAAGAGGGGAACAGGAGTGAGGATGCAGAGGAGGAAGAAGAGGATGACGAGAATGAGGTAGAGGTAATTCCTACTACCAGCACTAGACGTGAGTCTTGGGGGTGGCGGTTATTTTCCATTTATGGGAATGGTCCTTAGGCTCGTGCGAACCGTGTTATCTGCAATGAGTGCAAAATGATACCCAGTCGCGGGAAGCACCGTTCCCGTTCGTACAGCTTTGGGACCACGACCATGAAGCGACACCTGAGGTCATTTCACTCTGGGGCTATTCGCAAGGTTGTACCTTGTGAAGAACGTAGTAGGTTGATTTCCTCTATTTCATCCTCTGTTTCTGATCCTGTCACCCCAAGGACCACCTCTGTGGGACAGCGTCTTCCTCAAGCTGCCTCACAGGCCATACAGAATTCTGATGACCCTTACCTTTCGAGGGTCACAGTTGTAAGTATATACTGTGACACAGTACTCTGCAGGGGGGAGCAACTTCAGAGTGCTTTTGAGACTATCGTCTCAGAGCATGAGAAGACCTGCTCACTACCCAAATAAAACCCACTCTACATCTTCCTCTCTCAGCTCTCCCTTTCTTATCCCTGTGGTTGGTGTCCCCCCCTTTACCCTCCTTTCCCCTCCTCTCCTAGTGTGTCGTGTCTAAAAAACCAAAAAAAAAATATAACATTTCAAAAATCAAAAAAAATAAGGCTCTTTTCAGAGCCGCCTTTCACAGTTAAAAAATAGAAGTGAAGATAAATAAAGCAGGACCCTTTGTGTTTCTTAAAAGTCTGGGGACAGCTCGCGAACATTAAAAAAATTGGGGTGCTACCCTATTGTTACCATTGCATTTTTCTCTGGGAGGAAGTGGTGGCTCTGAAAAGAGCCTTTGGGAGGTGTTTGAATGTCAAAAATTATAAATACTTAACACCTACTTCAAAATGGATGCTGTATTTCTAAAAATGGTCGCAGTGCATTTTGTACATTTGTCAGAAAAATCTGATTGCCAGCATAAGTAAGATGGACTCCATCTCTGCGAAAAATGTATGTACTACGAAACATAATATTTTCATTGTGAAAAGAGGACATGCCAAAATCTCTTAGAAATGCACAAGCAGCCTTATTAACATTGCGCCTTGCTTTTTCCATTTGTGGACCAAATGTAGAAGAACAAAGCCGCATTTATCTCTGCGCAATCCGTGAAAATATTACTTTAGAATCAGGAAACATGTCCGTGACTTTCCCAAGTCCTTCTTTCATAGCAAATTGCAAAGAAATTCCAGACACATGTCCTAAACTGTTCCCTCCACAATGAATTACAATTATGTCTGGATGTTGCTTTGTTTCCAAAGTAGCACAGAGAGGTAGCAAGTCCAACCACTTCATTCCACGTACTCCATGCCAGTGTACTTGCATATGTGGAAATCCAAGATCTACAGCTACTCCACAGCTTTGTCCATGCACCTTCAACCAATGTATCCACGAATCTCCCAAAATCCAAACAATCTGTTTTCTGAAAAACACAGCCATAGCTATATGTTGTTCTCTCAGCAAAAAGAGATCTGAGAAACTCTCTCCTGGCACAACACACCCACTAAAGTTTCCTGACCAATCCCTTTCACTGCTCATTCTCATTTGCATGACTTCTGAACCCAAAAATCCCCAGATGTAACTCCCGATGTCCGCGAACTACCACCATGTCCGCGAACATATCGTAACATGAACAGCCCTTCTACCATTTCCACTTCACTCTATGTGCCATTCCCTCATTGGATGTAGCTAAGAAATCACATGACCATGCACCAATCATATTCAAGACCTCTACATCTAACTGCATCATCATAGATCAGCACTGCAAATGTACTGTGAATGTCTCTGAGTACAAGTGTCATATCATTGGCAAGCATCATTTACAAGAAATACTGTACAAGTCTCCAAGATTTCTACTTGCAGCTCCATGCATATCCATATGCATGAACACAAACTACAAGTATGCATATTTTCTGTATAGTACATGAACACATTTTCAAACTGACGTTTAGCTTGTGTAATCTGTAAAATGAATCTACTGTCTTTTTTCCAATTGCCTAAAATCAACTATCACTTATAAACCTTTATACTATTTACTTTCTTAATACACACACTATCAAATCATGTTAAACTAACATTTTTTAAATGAAATTTATAGACTACATATATTGAAACAAAATTGCATGCATGCACACTCTATGTTCCAATCTCAAAATATAATACTTATACAATTAGATTTATTTATTTATTTATTTATTTGATTACTTTAATTTAAGCATTACATTAAGGCACTATTACCTAAAACAGCTTAGTTACAGAAATGGTGGTATTCAGTGGTACATTATGAATTTCACAAGACATACTAAAGATATGTTGTTTGTTACAGTTACTCATTGCAATATAATTTGTTCATTAAGAACATATCATATGTATTGAACTGGTGCGACGTATCTTATGTGATTAAGATAGTTTTAATGGTTTTAAGGAAGGCGCTGAGGATTTCAATTAAAGAAATCAATATCTAAATTAAAAACAATGCTATATACAAACAGAATTACTAATTTGTTTCTTTTACAATTGCAGTGAAGGCCATTCTCCTGAAAAGAAGCAGCCGAATTTCAAGAACAAAGAAGAACTAAGAATTAAACTGCTCATTTTAGAAAAAAAGTAAGTAGAATATCACCATAATATTTGTATTATTACTCAAACATACTGTAAAGTTAATTCATGCTATTTCTGTGCCTAAAAATAGAGATTGTGCACCATTCTGTTCAAAAATCCCCATGTCTTAAACAGCGATTTACAGCCAGAATGGCGCACAAATTCCTACTTCTGGACACACAAATTACCCAACTCAACCGCTAGAATTTTCATATTATAGAACAAACAACTGTTTTTATTGTATACATTAGATTTACTATTTGTACTTCTCCACACCACTAGCTTTTTTTTCTGTCATCTGAACCTGAGTTTAGTAACATATTAATTGAAGAATACACATCCCTACTAGTTGTAGTTCCCAATGCACAATCAGACACTATTACATACATCATCTTACTCAAACACTCATGCACACAGCACAC
Organism: Ambystoma mexicanum; assembly: GCF_040938575.1. Lineage (NCBI taxonomy): Eukaryota > Metazoa > Chordata > Amphibia > Caudata > Ambystomatidae > Ambystoma > Ambystoma mexicanum. The sequence goes on along the minus strand of NC_090930.1, from coordinate 1,241,625,911 downwards.
ATACATTGCAGAACACCCCAACACATACCTTCTTTATTTTTTCAACAGACCCTAAAGAATGCCTACCAAAAGTCAAGTCCGTAGAAAGCAACACAGAAGTAGAGCAAATTCAAATAAAAGTGTCCAACATAAGCATCCATCTCTAGCAGAATTTGTAAAAAAAAGTTCAAAGAAAACAGCTGATACAGTCATTTAGTGAAACACAAGAAGTTTCAAGTACAAAAACTTTGCCTTTTCTATCAAAATGTAAAACAAACCAAAAAAACAATTAACAGAAAATCAGCTATCACTACAGATAAAATTACGTCTTTAAATTTTAATATAGTGCAAAGTAAGCATACTAAGAAAAGTATTTTAGCCAAAAGGGTTCATCACAAAATCCTTCAAAATCTTATAAAAACAGGAGATAAATCAGGTTCAATGCTTAAAACCTATCATAGGAAATTAATTTTAGAAGCGTTGATAGATAGTGCAATTTTTCTCAAAAGAAAGTTATTTATTTTAGTGTTAAACAAAATGAAACCACTAACAAAACTAATAACTAAATTACAAAAAAGACTTCTCAATAAACGAAATGTCAACAGAAAGAACTTCTTAAGTATCTGCGGAGGTGAATGGAGTCACACTACGAGCACAGAACCATATTTTAATGAAGAAGCGTACAAACAAAAACAAACAAATACAATTGCCATACATAGCAGTGTTCGAGGTTATGAAAAAGTTAATAATACCATAATGGAACAAGAAGTACTCCTTACAAAAATATGCCTTGAAAACTTAGAATTACCCCTCCATTCAACTGAATCAGAATGTCTAGTGTACAAATGGCCATGCACGTCAATATGTAACATTCCTAAACAATTTTTCAAGTCTTTACGCCAATTCCTCAATCAATATGTAAAAAGCAAAGACAAAATCAAAATTAAACTACTGCAAAATATGGATACCTTTCCAGTGCACAAATACACAGGACTACAAGGACATTCATTGGCCTGCATTACAGGACCTACTTGTGAAACCACCTTCCATGATATCAAAAGAATATCAACACATCATTCAACTATAAGAAATCTAGTCTATAAACTGCACTATGCTAAAAGTCCTGCTTTAGCACTAGCAAATTTAAATAACATTCTTCTACATGGTACAGCAAAATCCCTACTTCAAGAAATTGACTATATCCAGTAAAAATATTTTGGAAGTGAAAGCCATTTACAGAATGAAATAGCTTTAAACCAAATTAGCAACAATTCTACACATGGCAACCTTTTGCTAAACACATGCAAAAAGAAATACTAAAATTTAAAAGTACATCAGCTGAAGTACTAAACCATGTATGTGTATGTTGCCGCAGAACTTTTTATAAACGTAACACGAAAACTGTAGTCCTATCATATAAAATAGAAGACAATGAAGATTTGAAATGGTTTGAATAAGCTCTCTACCTTGTAGCAGAAAACAAATACGAAATAAGTGACCCCTTAATACTTTGCAGTTACTGCACTACAAAACTTGACAACAACCAAACTCCTTCAAGTGCTATCACAAATAATTTGGAATTATACCCACTACCAAAACCCCTACAACAACTTAATTTATATGAGAGTATCATAATTCAAACAGTACACCCATTTCAAGCAATAATACGCCTTCAACCAAAAACAGTAAAATTACCTCCCTCTGAATTGGTAAAAGGCATTTGTGGAAAAGTAGTTTATTTACCATTAGATCTAAAAGAAAATGTGCATACTCTAGGAGTGCAAAGTCCAATGCAGCAATCTTTAATTATCTTAGTAAATGGAGTACCTACAAAAGACAAAAAAATATGGCAACAGCTGGTAGATTCACATAAAGTTAGAGAAGCCTTACAATATCTTAAAGAGAATAATGAATATTACAAAGAAATTAATATTGAAGAAAACTTGAAAGATACAACTGAAATAATTCAAGAAACACAAGAAGCTGGTCAATTTGAGCTACTAGATCCTGCTACAATATCAAATACTTTAGACCATTATACAATTCATCCTTTGCACTCTAATGACACCATAGAAGATGCACTGGAAACATACCAAATGTGTCAAACAAAAGGATCACCAATCAGCATATGGGAAAAAAGTATAGAAGCATGTGCTTTTCCTCTACTCTTTCCTACTGGCAAAGGAGGAAAGTATGATGATAGTCCTATTCAAATATCAGCTTCAGTGTACCGCTCATTACGGATGTATTCTGAAGATCCCAGATTTAGACTAAATGTGGAATACATATTCCACCTACTCTTTGAAAGTGAACTAGCAACTTTATGTTACAGAGTTGCATACATATTAAAATCAGGATCCCACTTTCAAAATATGACAGCTACACAATTATTACAAAACGTACAACAAAAGGATGAGGTTTTACAATCAAATATTACAAATCTATTAGCAAATATGCGTGGTACTAAAGAGTACTGGTTTTGACGTCACAGAGATGTACGTTATATGATCAGAAACCTTGGCCCACCCACTTGGTTTGTTACATTAAGTTGTGCAGAATATGCATGGGAAGATTTACATGATTTCCTACGCATATCAAATAAAAACATAACAAACATAAATATACTAACACCAGGAGAACTTTGTTCTTTGGATCCTGTTAATGTTTCAAGTTATTTTCACCATCGCTTCATTGCTATGCTACATTTTATTTGTAATAAAACTGTTCCTCCCCTTGGAGAAGTGCAACACTTCTTTTGGAGAAAAGAATACCAAGCCAGAGGAGCACCACATATCCACATGCTTTTATGGAGTAAAGATGCTCCTAAATTTGGTCAAGACAGTGATGCCACTGTTTTACAGTTTATTGAAAAATATGTCACTTGTGAAATTCCATCAGAATCCACAAATAGTGATCTTCATGCACAGATTTTACAAATTCAAACACATAAATGTGGCAAATATTGACGTCGCAAATACAAAAACAAAGGGAAATACTACACCAAATGCCGATTTGGTTTCCCTAGACCAGTTACAAATACAGGTCAAGAGAACAACCTCATGTCTTCAGTTAGACATAGTGTTAAAGGTAAGTCACCTAAAAATACATATTACATATAAAGAAAAGAAGAAGAAAAATATATCAATGATTATAATGCAATCATTGCCCACTTATGGAATGCAAACATAGATGTGCAGTACATTGCAGACAATTCTACTGCAGTTGCACGATATGTCACAGCATACTTAACCAAAGCAGAAAAGACAGAGCTCCAAGACCTCTGGAATGACCTGTCATCAGATAAAACAGTGTCTCAGAAATTATACAGCCTGGGCATAAAAATGCTCTCCCATAGAGAATGTGGATCATATGAAGCAGCTGATCGTTTAACTGGTATTGTTTTGTATGGTATATCTGAAAATATAGTATGGCTAAGTCTTGGTCCAGCTAGAAAAAGAGTTCTAAAAACATGTGAAGATATAGAAGCAATAGCCAAACATGATCCCAACAGCCAAGACATTTTAAAAAACAATTTATTGGACACATACTGCCCAAACAGAAGTAATACTTTGGAAACCATGTGTCTATACCACGTAGCCCAAAACTACACATACAAAAATAATATAACACCTGATGAAAAAAAAAGGTAAATAAAGAGTAACAAACTGTGAAGGCAACTTAGTTAAACTCACTAAACCACATTTAATTAATCATATCAAATTGTCATTGAAGACTCAACATAAAGAAATATATTACATGCCTGCTGCTACAACTCTTTAAACCATGGAGAAAAGAAGAATAAATACTAGAAAACTATGGCTCATATGAAGATGCTTTCAAAGCAAATGAAAGCACTATACCTGATGTAAACTTTACACAATACAAAACAATGTTGCACAATGAACAGCAACACGAAGAAGAACTCCAGGCCGAACCAGATAAAGACACTCCTGACAGTAGTAAACCTTCTGTAACAGGAAGCCAAGAACCAATGGGAGAACCACTAATAATAAATGAGGCAGAATTAGCTATGATAGAAGAAGAAAACACCATGTGTCAGTATGAAGATAAAGAAGACTTAACTATACTACAATCAAAACTAAACAACGAACAACGTAGCATTTTTGAAGAAGTAACAAAACAAATTGCACATGGTGTACAACATGAAAATAAAGAATGTTCCTGCCATCATTATAAACCTATACTACTGTACGTCAGTGGTAAAGCTGGTTCTGGCAAAACATTCCTAATCAAAATCATCAGTAAATTCCTTCAACAATTGACAAACAACAAACTGTCAGCTGTTGTCACTGCCCCCACAGGTTTAGCTTCCTACAACATAGGTGGTGTCACTTTATACCGATTACTACTATTGCCAGAAGAACACCAGAACAAAATAGACTATTACAAACTTTCTGCTGAAGCTGCAATGGAATTACGCAGAGTATTGAAACAAATGAAAATGCTACTAATAGATGAAGTGAGCATGGTCTCCAACCTAATGTTAGCTTTGATTCACCTCAGATTACAAGAAGTACTGAAAACAAACTATGAAGAGCTCTTTGCAGGAAAACACATTATTGTTTTCGGAGATCTTCTTCAATTGACACCAGTAAAAGGTGAGCCTATTTTTTAAACATTAGGACACAAACTCTGCTGTAAAACTGTTGGCAGCATTGGAAATGTCAACCTTTGGCAACATTGCCAATACAGAGAATTAACAGAAAACATGCGGCAATCTGCAGATCTCACTTATGCCAACATCTTAAAAAGTATCAGAGTTGGTATAGTGTCTAAAGAAGCGGAAACAATATTGAAAACCCGGCAAATGAATGCACTTTATGGCGATTATGCATGTGCTACAGATGTTATGGAACAATTAGCCCACAAAAATGTCAATTGTATGGCCTTAATGCCAACTCTTGCAAGCTGTTTCAAATTCAATGAAATAATGTTAAGTAAAGTAATGCAACCAATAATGGAAATTAGCGCCACAAACAAACTAGATGTACATGGTATGACACTACCTATGTGTGACCAAGCCACAACAAGACTTAAAAGTTTAGAAAAATCAATCTCAAACAAAAATCCTTAAATTGCAGAGTAATGCTTAAATGTAACCTTGACGTGGACCATGGACTAGTTAATGGAGCACTAGGTAAAGTTGTTGGCTTTCAAACATACCCACGTGACAGTCAAATTCAGTTTGTCAATATACTCTTTGACAAACTTTCAGAAGTTAAAAGTATAGGACGCTCAACATCTCGATTCCTTCTCTTCAAAGACATGTATGTACGCAGAGAACAATTTTCTCTAACTCTTGCATACGCAGTCACGATTCATAAATCACAAGGTCTTACCCTAGACAAAGCAATGATAGATATTGCTAACACAGTCTTTAAAGAAGACATGAGCTACGTAGCACTATCACGCTTACGTACACTTGGCAGTCTATTTCTAATCAACTTTAATGCAAGTAAAATAAACGCTGATATTCCTTGCATTTTAGAATACAATAGACTTTGTTCACTATACACTCCCCATCTAAACACATATTCTGTTCCACAAAAAGTAAAACATTATAAAAGAAAAATAAATCAAACAAAAAAGCAACAGGATGTCACTGCAAATCCTCCAAAGAGAGTAAAAGAAAGTAATACTTCATCAAGTGCCACAAGCAAAAAATAATCATTTAGGGAAAGTAAACCAGGTACTTCTTCAAAGAAGGAAGACAAGCTAAACAAAAAAGCAGTCAGATACAGAACTACCTGGTCCATTTAAACTCTCAAATATAGTTGGTGTAAGTTGCTACGCAAATGTAGCAATGAATATTCTATTTCAATTACCACCAATTGTTGAGAACATTTACTTACACAGTACAGACCCATTGTGTTTGCAAATGTTAGTACTTCACAGAAATGCAGCAAATAATCCTGACAACATGGAATAAGACAACAATTGGACTACTGTGCTGGAATGGTGAAATTCACTATAAACTCACAAGAAGATCCACAAGAATTTCTAATGTACTTACTACAAGTACTGGAAAACAAAAACATACCTATAAATGAAATCTTCCAGATTTCATACATGTGGAAACATACATGCACTCTCTGCAACAATGTGACACAAGAAATAATCCCCAATGAACGCTTCGTATATATATCAATACCTAATTGTGAATCCATTCCATTTCAGCAACTTGTACAAAATGCAAACCATGGTACATTATGTTCTACCTGCAATTCAGATAATCACTCCACGTTAGTAATACTAACACATAGTAAATACGTAATACTAATGCTTCTAGGTTACAATGCAGATGGTACCAAAAACAACTGCAAGCTGACTGGATTCACACATGGTCAAATATCACTTGGTAAGAAAACCTTCACAACAACCAATTCAGGGCACTACACTGCATATATAAAAAAGAAATGTGGATGGTTTCAATGTAATGATAGTACCATTACTCTAAAGCAGAGATTACCAGCAAATCTTACAAACGCTTATTTAATGTTCTTAAAACCAAAATGTGATAACTAAACTGTACTTAAACCTCAAGTACACTTGTAGTAAAACATATAAACTGTTAGAATATTCCAAAAGCTATCTAACTGCCAAAAGATTCTACAACAATTAATCACATAAATGAATACCACTAAATTAGAGCAAAAATAGACAATTAGAATTCGCCAAGTGGTATCTAACTGTCCCAATATTTAACACTATCCAAACAGATTAATCAATACCACTAAAATATATAAAAAAAATAGACAGTTAGAATACGCCAATTGGTATCTAACTGTCCCAAAATTTAACAATATCCAAACAGATAAATCAATACCACTAAAATATATAAAAAAAATAGACAATTAGAATATGCCTACTGGTATCTAACTGCTCCAAAATTTCATAATATCCAAACAAATAAATAATATGTTACTGCTCCAAAAAAATGCAACAACCCAATGTATAAAGCATTAGCCAAAAACAACAAATGCACACTGAAAACAAACAAACAAATAAACTGTACCATAACAGAAAAAGTTTTTTTTTTTTCATCCAACATGGATTTTTTTTCTCCCACAGACCCAATGGTTTTAGCAACAAACACAGAAACTGAGCAAATTGCACAGTAAAAGTCATTACAAAATACTAATACTAACATGCTATTTTCTTTTATCACAGAAATTAACAAGAAATACATGTACTCCAGTTACTAAACCAAACAGTAAGTATATTATACACTCTATGCCCTGGTCACAACCATCACAGCATATCACACCCATAGTATCTTATAACTTTGTTCCTTATAAATTTGTTTTTGACCTAAAGTTATAAGCAACTATAAATGTGATATGCTGCGGTGGTTGTGGCCAGGGCCAAATGGCCATGCACCCAACACTCTGTGCCCTGGCCACAACCACCGCAGCATATCACACCCATAGAGTAAAACATTTCAACTATGGCCTATGGAAACTTTTAATGTCTGCGGACATTACCAGTGTTCTTAGAACACTTTCAATTTGCCAGCGAACAATACGGACAGCATCTTCAGAACACGCCCTACGAACATTTCAGGACAACGAGAAAGTTCTTAGAACACTTTCAACTTGACAACAAACAATACGGACAGCGTCCTCAGGACACCCCCTACGAACATTTCAGGACAACGCGTGTGTTCTTAGAACACACCCCCATTTTGATTATGTCCGAACATTTCAGGACAACGCAAGAGTTCTTAGAACACTTTCAACTTGACAACAAACAATATGGACAGCGTCCTCAGAACACCCCATTTTGTTTATTTGCAAACATTTCAGGACACCCCGACTGTTCTTAGAACACTTTCAACTTGCCATCGAACAATACGGACAGCATCTTCAGTACACCCCCTGCGAACATTTCAGGACACCACGAGAGTTCTTAGAACACTTTCAACTTGACAACGAACAATATGGACAGCGTCCTCAGAACACCCCCATTTTGTTTATTTGTGAACATTTCAGGACACCCCGAGTGTTCTTAGAATAGAACACTTTCAACTTGCCATCGAACAATACGGACAGCGTCCTCAGGACACCCCCTACGAACATTTCAGGACAACGCGTGTGTTCTTAGAACACACCCCGATTTTGCTTATTTGCGAACATTTCAGGACACCGAAACAGTTCTTAGAACACTTTCAACTTGCCATTGAACAATATGGACAGCGTCCTCAGGACACCCCCCTACAAACATTTCAGGACACCACGAGAGTTCGTAGAACACTTCAGGACAACGCGTGTGTTCTTAGAACACACCCCCATTTTGTTTATGTGCGAACATTTCAGGACAACGCGAGAGTTCTTAGAACACTTTCAACTTGACAAGGAACAATACGGACAGCGTCCTCAGAACACCCCCATTTTGTTTATTTGGGTACATTTCAGGACACCGTGAGTGTTCTTAGAGCATCTTCAGGACACCCCCTATGAACATTTCAGGGCACTGCGAGAGTTCGTAGAACACTTCAGGACAACGCGTGTGTTCTTAGAACACACCCCCATTTTGTTTATCTACGAACATTTCAGGACAACGCGAGAGTTCTTAGAACACTTTCAACTTGACAACAAACAATACAGACAGCGTCCTCAGAACACCCCCATTTTGTTTTTTTGCGAACATTTCAGGACACCTCGAGTGTTCTTAGAACACTTTCAACTTGCCATCGAATAATACGGACAGCGTCTTCAGGACACCCCCTGCGAACATTTCAGGACACCACGAGAGTTCTTAGAACACTTTCAACTTGACAACGAACAATATGGACAGCGTCCTCAGAACACCCCCATTTTGTTTATTTGCGAACATTTCAGGACACCCCGAGTGTTCTTAGAACACTTTCAACTTGCCATCGAACAATACGGACAGCGTCCTCAGGACACCCCCTACGAACATTTCAGGACAACGCGTGTGTTCTTAGAACACACCCCCATTTTGCTTATTTGCGAACATTTCAGGACACCGAAACAGTTCTTAGAACACTTTCAACTTGCCATCGAACAATACGGACAGCGTCTTCAGGACAAACCCTACGAACATTTCAGGACAACGCGTGAGTTCTTAGAACACACCCCCATTTTGTTTATTTACGAACATTTCAGGACACCCCGAGTGTTCTTAGAACACTTTCAACTTGCCATCGAACAATACGGACAGCGTCCTCAGGACACCCCCCTACAAACATTTCAGGACAACGCGTGTGTTCTTAGAACACACCCCCATTTTGCTTATTTGCGAACATTTCAGGACACCGAAACAGTTCTTAGAACACTTTCAACTTGACAACAAACAATACGGACAGCGTCCTCAGGACACCCCCTACGAACATTTCAGGACAACGCGTGTGTTCTTAGAACACACCCCCATTTTGATTATGTCCGAACATTTCAGGACAACGCAAGAGTTCTTAGAACACTTTCAACTTGACAACAAACAATATGGACAGCGTCCTCAGAACACCCCCATTTTGTTTATTTGCAAACATTTCAGGACACCCCGACTGTTCTTAGAACACTTTCAACTTGCCATCGAACAATACGGACAGCATCTTCAGTACACCCCCTGCGAACATTTCAGGACACCACGAGAGTTCTTAGAACACTTTCAACTTGACAACGAACAATATGGACAGCGTCCTCAGAACACCCCCATTTTGTTTATTTGCGAACATTTCAGGACACCCCGAGTGTTCTTAGAACACTTTCAACTTGCCATCGAACAATACGGACAGCGTCCTCAGGACACCCCCTACGAACATTTCAGGACAACGCGTGTGTTCTTAGAACACACCCCGATTTTGCTTATTTGCGAACATTTCAGGACACCGAAACAGTTCTTAGAACACTTTCAACTTGCCATCGAACAATACGGACAGCGTCTTCAGGACAAACCCTACGAACATTTCAGGACAACGCGTGAGTTCTTAGAACACACCCCCATTTTGTTTATTTACGAACATTTCAGGACACCGCGACAGTTCTTAGAACACTTTCAACTTGCCATTGAACAATTTGGACAGCGTCCTCAGGACACCCCCCTACAAACATTTCAGGACACCACGAGAGTTCGTAGAACACTTCAGGACAACGCGTGTGTTCTTAGAACACACCCCCATTTTGTTTATGTGCGAACATTTCAGGACAACGCGAGAGTTCTTAGAACACTTTCAACTTGACAAGGAACAATACGGACAGCGTCCTCAGAACACCCCCATTTTGTTTATTTGGGTACATTTCAGGACACCGTGAGTGTTCTTAGAGCATCTTCAGGACACCCCCTATGAACATTTCAGGGCACTGCGAGAGTTCGTAGAACACTTCAGGACAACGCGTGTGTTCTTAGAACACACCCCCATTTTGTTTATCTACGAACATTTCAGGACAACGCGAGAGTTCTTAGAACACTTTCAACTTGACAACAAACAATACAGACAGCGTCCTCAGAACACCCCCATTTTGTTTATTTGCGAACATTTCAGGACACCTCGAGTGTTCTTAGAACACTTTCAACTTGCCATCGAATAATACGGACAGCGTCTTCAGGACACCCCCTGCGAACATTTCAGGACACTGAGACAGTTCTTAGAACACTTTCAACTTGCCATCGAACAATACGGACAGCGTCTTCAGGACTCCCCCTACGAACATTTCAGGACAACGCGAGAGTTCTTAGAACACTTTCAACTTGCCACAGAACAATATGGACAGCGTCCCCAGAACACCCCCATTTTGTTTATTTGCGAACATTTCAGGACATCACAAGTGTTCTTAGAGCGTCTTCAGGACACCCCCTACGAACATTTCAGGACACCCCAAGAGTTCTTAGAACACTTCAGGACAACACGTGTGTTCTTAGAACACACCCCCATTTTGTTTCTGTACGAACATTTCAGGACAACGCAAGAGTTCCTAGAACACTTTCAACTTAACAACGAACAATACGGACAGCGTCCTCAGAACAGCCCCATTTTGTTTATTTGCGAACATTTCAGGACACCCCGAGTGTTCTTAGAACACTTTCAACTTGCCATTGAAGAATACGGACAGCGTCTTCAGGACACCCCCTGCGAACATTTCAGGACAACGCGAGAGTTCTTAGAACACTTTCAACTTGACAACGAACAATACGGACAGCGTCCTCAGAATACCCCCATTTTGTTTATTTGCGAACATTTCAGGACACCGCGAGTGTTCTTAGAGCATCTTCAGGACACCCTCTACGAACATTTCAGGACACTGCGAGAGTTCTTAGAACACTTCAGGACAACGCGTGTGTTCTTAGAACACACCCCCATTTTGTTTATGTACGAACATTTCAGGACAACGCGAGAGTTCTTAGAACACTTTCAACTTGACAACAAACAATACAGACAGCGTCCTCAGAACACCCCCATTTTGTTTATTTGCAAACATTTCAGGACACCTCGAGTGTTCTTAGAACACTTTCATCTTGCCTTCGAACAATACGGATAGCGTCGTCAGGACACCCCCTGCGAACATTTCAGGACACTGAGACAGTTCTTAGAACACTTTCAACTTGCCATTGAACAATACGGACAGCGTCTTCAGGACACCCCCTACGAACATTTCAGGACAACGCGAGAGTTCTTAGAACACTTTCAACTTGACAACGAACAATACAGACAGCGTCATCAGAACACCCCATTTTGTTTATTTGCGAACATTTCAGGACACCCCGAGTGTTCTTAGAACACATTCAACTTGCCACAGAACAATATGGACAGCGTCCCCAGAACAGCCCCATTTTGTTTATGTACGAACATTTCAGGACAACGCAAGAGTTCCTAGAACACTTTCAACTTAACAACGAACAATACGGACAGCATCCTCAGAACAGCCCATTTTGTTTATTTGCGAACATTTCAGGACACCCCGAGTGTTCTTAGAACACTTTCAACTTGCCATCGAACAATACGGACAACGTCTTCACGACACCCCCTGCGAACATTTCAGGACAACACGAGAGTTCTTAGAACACTTTCAACTTGCCACAGAACAATACGGACAGCGTCCCCAGAACACCCCCATTTTGTTTATTTGCAAACATTTCAGGACACCCCGAGTGTTCTTAGAACACATTTAACTTGCCACAGAACAATACGGACAGTGTCCCCAGAACACCCCCATTTTGTTTATTTGCGAACATTTCAGGACACCGCGAGTGTTCTTAGAACAGTTTCAGCTTACTTGCGAACAAAACGGACACATATTGAGTCCTCAGAACACCCCCCATTCAGTTTATTTAGAACATTTCAGAAAACCTGTGATGTCCGCAGACAAATCGAACACAAAAAGAACGTCTACCACATAAAAAAGCACAACATTTAACCTATCTCATACCCTTCCATCCTCCCCAAACTCTCTTACACACCAAGACACTCTACTAAATACACATTTAGAACAAACTTTCACTGCACTGTCCGCGGACATCCGCGAATCCAAGATGGCGGGCGCTACCGAAAATCTGACAAGCTTCACGCTTAACACCGTCCAATCAGCGAACACGTCGCATGTCCGCGGACATCACGCAAGCCGATTGGCTAATCAGGACACTGTCCGCGGAGCGAACAGGGAAGTGTGTCCGCGGACCGAACACAGATATCACCAATTTTTTTTTACCTACTTTTTTGTCATTTTAAAAAAAACTACTGGACGGATTTTCACCAAATTTTCAAAACAACGCTTTCGGGACCAAGCCGCTGCTCCTGGTCCAAATTTGGTGAAAATCCGTCCAGCGGTTTGGGCTGTAGGCGCGAGCAAAAATGTTTTCCCATTCAGTCTATGGGAAAAAAAATGTTTTGGGACCCCCCTTCAACTTTGCCCCCCCTGACGAATCCTCAACAAACTTTGCAAAAAAAATTCAGAGTGGGCCATATACTTTTTTTGCAAAGTTTTGTGAGGATTTGTCCAGGGGGAGCGAAGTTATAAGCCGCCCAAAAAGTGCTCTTCCTATGGAAACTGCAACTTAACCATAACTACATGGCCACTACCGTGCAAACAAAGTATATGGGCCACTCTGATTCTTTTTGCAAAGTTTGGTGAGGTTTAATCCAGGGGGTGCAAAGTTATAGGGGTGGGGGGGCAAAAACTTTTTTTTCCCCATAGACATAATGGGCAAAAAACTTTGCTCATGCCTACAGCCAAACAGCTGGACGGATTTTCACCAAATTTGCGGCAGGAGCAGCGGCTTGGTCCCAAAAGCGTGCTTTTGTAAATTTGGTGAAAATCTGTCCAGTAGTTTCTTTAAAAAAACCAAAAAGTAGGTCACCATAAATTCGTGATATCTATGTCCGCTCCACGGACACATTTCCCTGTTTGCTCCGCGGACAGTGTGCTGATTGGCTAATCGGCTTCTGCCATGTCCGTAGACATGTGCCGTGTTCGCTGATTGGATGGTGAAGAGCATGGAGTGCGTCAGATTTTTTGGAAACACCCACCATCTTGTATCCGCGGATATCCGCGGACAGTGCAGTGACTAATGGTGGAGAAATACAATTTTGCCAATTGTGTTGGTGTGTAAGAGCGTTCGGGGAGGGTGGGAGTAAGAGATGGGTCAAATGCTATATTTATTTAGGTGGCAGGCACCCCTGTTATATTCGTCTTATCCGCGGACAGCCGCACTGTCCGGGATGTCCGTAATTGGGCAAATGGGGGTGTCCTAAGTACACTATTCCATCCGTGCTGTCTGCAGAGAAGCTGAAACTGTTCTAAGAACAGGCATGGTGTCCGGGATGTCTGCAATTACCCAAAATGGGGGTGTCCTAAGGACACTATTCCTGTCCGTACTGTCCGCAGGCAATTTGAAACTGTTCTAAGAACGCATGCGGTGTCCGGGATGTGTGAAATTAACCAAAATGTGGGTGTCCTAAGGACACTATTTCCTGTTTGTAGTGTCCGCAGGCAAGTTTAAACTGTTCTAAGAACAGGCACGGTGTCCTGGATGTCCGTAAGCAATCAAAATGGAGGTGTCCTAAGGACATTATATCTGTCCGTGCTGTACGCAAGCAAAATAAAACTGTTCTTAGAACATGTTAGGTGTCCGCGGACATAAAAAAATGCCTCATAAAAAAAGACTCTAGGCCCTGGCCACAACCACTGCAGCATATCACACCTATAGATCACACCCATAGAATTGAATATGTATGAAATATTTGCAAATCTACAGTTTATGTACTGTTTGATTTGTATAGTTTGTATGTGAAGTTTTGGGTACATCATGCCATTAAGTTTGTAGAGTTTGGTAACAAGCACTGCAATATAACATATCCATGGAAGTAAACATTTGCATTGTGGTCTACGGTTACATGTTTGCTTCAATGGTTGTGTTATGGAGCAGTATTTATGAGTTGTTCTTATTATAATACACTTACTGTTTGGTTTGGTAACTGGAGCAAATATATTCCTTGTCAATTTATGTGATAAAAGAAAAGATCATGTTATTGTCGGTAGTTTGTAAGGACTTATAACATTGAATAATATACATTTTTATCAATTTCAACCCTCATATTTAGTAGATTACAAACCAGTGCACTGTGCAATTTGCTCAGTTTCTGTGTTTGTTGTTAAATCATTGGGTCTGTGGGAAAAAAAATCCATGTTGGATCAAAAAAAACTTTTTTTTTTCCTTGTGTTATAGTACATTCATTTCTATGTTTTCTGTGTTTACTTGTTGTTTCTGGCTAATGTTGGCTTGTTGCAGATTGTTAGATACTTGTTGTTGAATTGTAACTGATTATGCTTTTTATTTATATTCTCATGTGGTAATCTGTTTGTTGGGTTGTTGCAAAATCTTGGGGTAGTTAGATATCTGTTGGCGTATTCTAACTGTTTATTTCTTCTTATAATTTAGTGGTATTGATTTATCTGTTTGGTTGTTGCAGAATCTTGTGGCAGTTAGATACATGTTGGCATATTCTGTTTATTTCTTGTTATAATTTAGTGGTATTGATTTATCTGTTTGGTTGTTATAGAATCTGGGGGCAGTTAGATACCTGTTGTCGTATTCTAACTGTTTATAGTTTTTTAATTGAAGTTTTATTAATGTTTATGCACTGATTAGTTATTAGTGGTGTGATTTATTTGTTTGGTTTTTGAAAAATCTTGGAGCATTTAGATACATGTTGGCGTATTCTAACTGTTTATAGGTTTCTAATTGAAGCTTTGTTAATGTTTAAGTACAGATTAGTTATTCATTTTTGTTTTAAGAAGATTAAATACGCGTTTATAAATTTTGCTGGTAATCTCTGCTTTACAGTAATGGTACTATCATTACATTCAAACCATCCACAATTCTTTTTTATATATGCAGTGTAGTGATCTGCATTGGTTGTGGCTCCTACGTGGTCGATTATAACTATTGTTGTGAATGTTTTCTTACCAATCGATACTTGACCATGTGTGAATACAGTCAGCTTGCAGTTGTTTTTGGTACCATCTGCATTGTAACGTAGAAGCATTAATATTACATATTTACTTTGTGTTTGTATTAGTAAGGTGGAGCGATTATCTGAATTGCAGGTAGTACATAATCTGCCTTGGTTAACATTTTGTACAAGTTGTTGAAATGGAACGGATGCACAGTTAGGTATGGATACATACACAAAACGTTCATTAGGGATTTGTTCATATTGCATATTGTTGCACAGAGTGCATGTATGTTTCTACATGTATGAAATCTGGAAGATGTCATTGATAGGTATGTTTTGAGTTCCAGTACTTGTAGCAAGTACATTAGAAATTTGTGTGGATCTTCTTGTGAGTTTATAGCGAATTTCACCATTCAGCACAGTAGTCCAATTCTTGTCTTATTCCATGAACACTATGTGTTGTCAGGATTGTTCGTTGCATTTCTATGAAGGACTAACATTTGCAAACACAATTTGTCTGTACTGTGTAAGTAAATGTTGTCAATAATTGGAATAGAATATTGATTGCTACATTTGCGTAGCAATTTACACCAGTTATATTTGAAAATTTGAATGGACCAGATAGTTCTGTGTCCAAGTCATTTTTTTGGAGTGTGTGTTGCTTCTTTGAAGAAGTACCTGAGTTACTTTGAGTAATAGATTCTTCTGGTTGTAGTAATTGATGAAGTATTAGTTTCTTTTACTCTCTTTGGAGGATTTGCAGTGACATCTGTTGCATTTCTGTTTGAACTTGTTTTCTTTTACAACGTTTTGCTTTTTGTGGAACAGGATATGTTTTTAGATGGGGGTGTATAGTGAACGTACTCTATGGTATTCTAAAATGCAAGAAATATCAGCGTTTACTTGCATCAAAGTTGATTAGAAAAGACTGTCAAGTGTACGTAAGCGTGATAGTGCTACGTAGCTCATGCCTTCTTTAAAGACTGTGTTCCCAATATCTATGAATGCTTTATCTAAGGTAAGACCTTGTGATTTGTGGATGGTGACTGCGTGTGCTAGAGTTAGAGAAAATTGTTCTCTGCGTACATACATGTCTTTGAAAAGAAGGAATCGAGCTGTTGTGCGCCCGATCCTTTTTACTTCTGAAAGTTTGTCAAAGAGAATATTAACAAACTGAATGTTGTTGTCACGTGGGTATGTTTGAAAGCCAACAACTGTACCCAGTGCTCCATTAACTAGTCCTTGCTCCACGTCAAGGTTACGTTTAAACATTACTCTACAGTTTAAAGATAATTTTAATATTTTCTCCAAACCAGCTGTGTTGGAGATTGAATTTTCTAAGGTATTTATTCTTGTTGTGGATTGTTGACACATGGGTAGTGTCATACCATGCACGTCCCGTTTGTCTGTTGCGGAAATCTCAATTATTGGTTACATTTCTTTTTTCAACATTGTTTCATTGAATTTGGAACAGCTTGCAAGAGTTGGCATCAAGGACATACAATTTACATTTTTGTGTACTAATTGTTCCATGACATCAGTAGCACATGAGTTATGGCAATAAAGTAAATGGATGTCTCAGGTTTTTAATATTGCTTGTGCTTCTTGAGATAGTACACCAACTCTAATACTTTTTAAAATGTTTGCGTAGGTGAGGTCTGCAGACTGGCGCATGTTTTCTGTTAATTCTCTGTATTGGAAATGTTGCCAAAGGTTGACATTTCCTATGCTGCCAACAGTTTTACGGCAGAGTTTGTGTCCTAAGATTTTAAAAATAGGTTCACCTTTCACTGGTGTCAATTGAAGAAGATCTCTGAAAACAATGATTTGTTTTCCCCCAAAGAGCTTTTCGTAGTTTGTTTTAAGTACTTCTTGTAATCTGAGGTGAATCAAAGCCAACATTAGGTTGGAGACCATGCTCACTTCATCTATTAGTAGCATTTTCATTTGTTTTAACACTCTGCGTAGTTCCATTGCAGCTTCTGTAGACAGTTTGTAATATTCTAATTTGTTTTGGTGTTCTACTGGAAGGAGTAGTAATCCGTGTAAAGTCACACCGCCTATGTTGTAGGCAGCTTAACCTGTGGGGGTAGTTAGAACAGCTGACAGTTTGTTGTTTGTCAATTGTTGAAGGAACTTGCTGATTTTGATTAAGAATGTTTTGTCTGAACCAGCTTCACCACTGATGTATAGTAGTATAGGTTTGTAATTTTGGCAGGTACATTCTTTATTTTCATGTTGTACACCATGTGCAATTTCTTTTGTTACTTGTTGAAAAATGCTACACTGCTCATTGTTCAGTTTTGATTGTAGTACGGTTAAGTCTTCTCTATCGTCATAGTGACACTTGGTGTTTTCTACTTCTGTCATAGCTAATTCTGCCTCATTTGCTATTAGTGGCTGTCCCATTGGTTCTCAGCTTCCTGTTACAGAAGGTTGACTACTGTCGGGGGTGCCCTTATCTAGTTGGACCTGGAGTTCTTTGTGTTGCTGTTCATTGTGCAACATTGTTTTGTACTGTGTAAAGTTTACATTGGTTATAGTGCTTTCATTTGCTTTGAAAGCATCTTCATAGGAGTCATAGTTATCTAGTATCTCTTCTTCTTTTCTCCATGTTCTAAAGATTTGTAGCAGGGACATGTAATATAGTTCTTTATGTTGAGGAGTTTTTAAATACAATTTGATATGATTAATTATACTTGGTTTGGTAAGTTTTACTAAGCTGCCTTCGCAATTTGTCACTCTGTATCTACCTTTTTTTTCATCAGGTTTTATATTTTTGTATGTGAGGTTTTGGGCTATGTGGTATAGACACATGGTTTCCAAAGTGGTACTTCTGTTTCGGTATTTGTTTTCTGCTATAAACTAGAGAGCTAATTCAAACCATTTGAAATCTTCATTGTTTTCTATTTTGTATGTTACATCTATAGTTTTTGTGTTACTTTTATAAAAAAAAGTTCTGTGGCAAAACACACACACACATGGTTTGGTACTTCAGTGGATGTACTTTTAAATTTTAGTATTTCTTTTTTGTATGTGTGTAGTAGAAGATTTCCATCTGTACAATTGTTGCTAGTCTGTTGTTCAGCTACTGTATTTTGTAAGTGGCTCAATATTTTTTTCTGGATATGCTCTATTTCTTGCAGTAGGTCTTTGGCTGTACCATGTAGAAGATTGCTATTTAAATTGGCTAGTGCTAAAGCAGGACTTTTAGCATAGTACAGTTTATAGACTAGATTTCTTATAGTTGAATGATGTGTTGATATCATTTTGATATGATTGAAGGAGCTTTTGCAAATAGGTCCTGAAATGCAGGCCAATGAATGTCCTTGTAGTCCTGTGTATTTGCGCACTGGACAGGTATCTATATTTTGAAGTAGTTTCATTTTTATTTTGTCTTTGCCTTTCACATATTGATTGAGTAACAGTCGTAAAGATTTGAAAGATTTTTTGGCAATGTTACACATTGACGTGCTTGGCCATTTGTATACTGGACGTTCTGGTTCAGTCGAATGGAGAGTTGATACTGAGTTTTCTGGGGATATTTTTGTAAGCAGTATTTCTTGTTGCATTATGGTATTATTAAGCTTTTCATAACCTTGTCCACTGCTATGTATGGCAATTGTGTTTGTTTGATTTTGTTTGTATGCTTCTTCATTAAAATATGGTTCTGTGCTCGTGGTGTGCGACCATTCACCTCCACAGATATTTAAGAAGTTATTTTTGTTGACATTCCGTTTATTGAGAAGTCTTTTATGTAATTTAGTAGTTAGTTGTGTTAGTGGTTTCATTCTGTTTAACACTAAAATAAATAACTTTCTTTTTAGAAGGATTGCACTGTCTATCAAAGCTTCTAAGATTATTTTTCTATGGTAGGTTTTAAGGGTTGTGCATGATTAGTCTCCAGATTCCGAAGGACTCTGTGGCAGAACATTTTTGGTATGGTTACTTGCCACTATATCAAGATTTATAGGAGAAGTTTTAGCAGTAGTGGTAGCTGCATTCTTGTTAATAATTTTCTGTTTTCTTTTACATTTTGATAGAGGAGACAAAGTTTATGTACTGGAAGATTGTTTTGTTTTGCTAAATAACTGTATTAGCTGTTTTGTTTGAACTTTTTGTACAAACTCTGCTAGAGATGGATGTTTATTTTGGACACTTTATTTTCATTTGCTCTGTTTCTGCGTTGCTTTCTATGGACTTGCTTTCTGGTAGGCATTCTGTGGGGTCTGTTGAAACAAAAAAAGAAGGGATGGGTTGGGCTGTTGTGCAATGTATGTGTGCTGTATGCATGAGTGTCTCAGTATGATGGTAAAGATGTATGTGGTGGTGTGTAATTGTGCATTGGGCAGCTACAATTAGTTGGGAAGGCTATTCTTCTTTGTTTGTTACTATACTGCGGTTCATTTGTGATGTCATCTCTTTGATGTCCTGGGTGTTACTCTTAGCAATGCGCGGTGGTGGCGCGAGTTATGGTTGCTTAGCTTACCATAACTGCCGAAGTTTTTTTACTGAATATATATATATATATATATATATATATATATATATATATATATATTTATATATATATATTATTTTTGGTGGATATTTCAGGAATGGCGGCAATTTCAGAAGGATAAGAATCTCATTGGTCAGAAGATTGTGGAGGAATAGAGAATTTTGAGAATGGGACTAATAAGTGATGTAGAGGGCATAGGTGATGTGTTTTCAAAGCATTGGCATAGGAAGTGTTTATGGTTCTATAATATTACTTTGGATGGAGTATTTGAAATGAGAGGTATGTGTTGAAGTTGTGGACAAGCATTTTTGTCTGGGAGCACATGATATTTTCTCTTTGGGAAAAGAAAATTAGTCATCTAAGTCATCTTTATTGTATAGCTGCTTTTTTTGGACCTGCCAGTGAAATGTTGTGACCTGTCAGCTACTTATATAGCCATGGGTATGCAGAGAGCAATGGTACTTCATCTATTTTGGTGTGCCTGTGAAGGTGCATCTATTTCTCTGCAGTAATCATATTATTTCATGGATTTTATAGTACACAATTTTACAAGTCTTTCTGATTCCATGCTCATAACTGTACCTTTGTGTCATTTGAACCTGAAACCTTGTTAACATTCATTTTTGAGTATGTAAAAAAAAATGTAAGTATACCCAGGGCTACAAGTGGACGCAGCATTCAACAAGCCTATTAGACTTGTGCATTTTGGCAGATTTATATAGCCGCGGTTATAAACGCACGCTATTAGCCATGGCTGTTAGCGCACATATTTCTGTGCAGTAATCATATAATTTTATGTATGTTACACCACACAATTTTACATGTCTCTCTGATTCTATGTCCTCACCTCAACATGTGTAATTTAACTTTGAAAAAAGTGTCTTTTAATGTATGAAAAAAAAGTACACATAGTGGCTACAATGGGTCTGTTCACAGCTGGGGGTAGCATAGCCGTGGCTATGAAAAATGATTTAAAAAAAACTTTTTTTAGATGTTATTTTATTATATTCACGCATATGTATGTAATAGGTAGACCTGAAAAGGACAGTTTTGAGGTGCACTGAGTTTAGTATTTTAGCACATTTGGGGTACGGATTTGATGTTATCTAGGAACACTGAATTTCCTTCATCAATTAGGTGTACTCCGTCATGTTTAAACAAATTACTAATGTCAAAATATACATTTTATTTTTATTTCCATCTTTGTTTTTGGTCTCTCATACTAGGTAAAACTAACTTAATCATATTTCTCTGTGATTTTAAAATTTTAGAATTAAATCTGGTGGTCACCTTCCCTTTTTTTACTTTTGAGTCAGATTGGAAAAGATAAAGATTGTGTGAGGAAAAAGCTCCATTTTTTTGGAAGCCCTGTTCATCATGATAGCAAGGGACATACCTCATACATTACCCAACTCATTACCTCCACAATTAATACGTATGATGTTGTGTTTCCCTGTACTTCTCAGACTGAACAACTTAGGACAAACTTGGGACCACTGCATGCCCTACACTCCAAACCATTTCATTCTAAAATCAGTCAAACCCAGGTCCATGTTCATAGTCACAAAACGTTAGTAACCAAATGAGCCAACTATCCCAAATCTGTCACACAGTTTTACAAACAGACATGCGAGAGAGCTGCTACACACCCACATTTCTCGAGTGTTGCAGACCCAGTAATGTGCTTGATAAAGGCAGAGCTATCTGCTAGCACTGACTGAGTCGTAGAATATACCTCCTACATACCCTGTACAACAATGTTTAATAATTTCAGTTTGTATTGTAAATGGAGAAAGACAGATTGTTTACATTCTGTAATCTGGATCCAATGTATCCATAATGCTCCAAGAGACTATGACCAGATAGAGGCTATCAGAGCCAATAACGTGTATTGGCATCTCTCATGTAACACCTCCATGCTGAGCTTTGACATTTCTGATGAGCATAGAGGGGTGATGAGGATGGGTCTGAAGAAAACCTGCATAACATGGATGGGAACATCCATGTCCAACCATTAGCCATGAGAACATTTGGAAATTAATAGATGGCATCAAAATAAATCAATGCCCCCCCAACCTCCCTTATATTTACATTCCCAGCACAAACTGCAGCTCATGGCTCAAGTCAAGGGTGCATGTGGGTGGAGGGAGCTCCCCCCACTTTTTTACAGAGTCCTCACACTTTGTTTCAGAGGGAACCCACGTTCACATGGAGGTTCTTAATGGAGTCTAACGAGAGGGATGGGAGTGTCCGAGGTTGAACCACAGACAGAGGCCTGATAGATGAAGGGGAAAGAGTGGCTACCAAAATAATACCTGAATAAACCATGAGGACCACGCGGATCAAGGGCATAGGGCAGGTGTCCCACCTGTCCCACACCCTCAAGAGGCACAAGAAGGCAATGGCAGTTGCATACCAGGTTATGCCAGAGGCCAAAGTGTTTTGAAATCCATTATTCGGGACACCAGGTTATGCCAGAGGACAAAGTGGTGTTGAATTCATTATTCAGGACACTGGGTGGATGGGAAGGGTAGATGAGGCATAACCACTAAATAGCCCTGCACGCAACCCACAACCCTACACAGAATATAGGAGGGAGACCCCCCTTAGCACACCACAATACGCAACACTGGCAGGGACACATACCACAGGAGGCTAAAGCGGAGGAGGTACAATGGAGAGTCACTAGTAACCAACCGACTAAAAATCTCATTGCTCTGCTTACACCTCTCAAATTCTAAACATAACACAACCATGCCTATATTATACAACACACCAGATATATTTCACTACACCACAACAATGGCACATGCCAACTACCGACAGAAAAATTCCATGGTCAGCGAACGGTGACGGGGACCGGAGACCAGAGCAGGCCCGAGAGCCCCAAATGGGAAATCAGCTGCAGGTAGAAACACTACACGGCATGTAAACATAACCGTGTTGTGTTTCTGTCTGCTGTGGCTTTCACTTTGGGTCTCCGGGGCTCCCCTGGGAGCACCGGAGACCCAAAGTGATAGCCACAGCAGGCAGAAACACACGCGGTTGTGTTTGAAAACGCTGCGGTTTTTCTTTCCGAGTTTCTCCGGCTCCTCCGAGCCGGAGGAGCCTGAGAGACTTGGAAAGAAAAACCGCAGCGTTTTCCAACACAATAACGTTGTATTTATGTTTGCGCTTGCTTCAAAAGCGACCGCAAACATAAATACAACGTTTTTAAAGCTGCGGTTTTATTTCTAAGTTTTCCAGGCTCCTCCAGCCCGGAAAACTTAGAAATAAAAACTGCAGCTAGTGCTTATTTAAAAAAAATAAATAAATAGCACTTACCGAGATTCAGCTGCAGCTTTCCTGCTCTGGTCTCCGGTCCCCGTCCTCCGCCTACAGCACTAATGAAGGGAAAGCCACCCAGCGGTAGCATTTGTTTACTACAGCTGGCTGGCTTTTCCTTCATTAGTGCCGCAAAAGCAAAAGCCAGCACAGGCGGGGCATCCATTTCACAAAATGGATGCGCCCATGTGCTTGCTTTTGCGAATTTTGAGCTCAAAATTTTACATAGGAAGTTTTAAAACGGAGAATGCTAGTATTTTTTTTTATGTTGCCTATCTATTTTTTAAATAAAAAATTTTACTAGACCATCCCTTTAAGTACTGGGTAAAGTAATTGATTGCTGGTGTTTGTACATTTACACAGGTTAATAATGTTGGGTTGATACTGTGATTTCAGTACATTCTGTATATCCTTTCGCTCATCCTATTTATTTGTATGTGTATTTTCTCTCACTGAACTTATTCCTATTGTCTTTATTCTTGCACACCTATTGTATTTCCATGTACCATATATGCACCAGCCTACCACTGTCTTTTGCATCCGCACCCACCCAATGTATCCCCTCACACTATATTCCCACTCACCCACCCTATACCTGTTTTTTTGTTCTTACTTCCATTCAGCTAACATTCGCTGTTTCTACTTGCATTCTGTATATGTGCACTCATGTAACTTATATCCTTTGTGTATCATCTTATTTATTTATTTTTTTATTTATTTATTCATTCATATAACGCTACAGCCCATAGGCATCAGGGCACACAAATAGATAGAGATAAGATGAGAAATACATGGTCTGCAACTATTTATTCAAAAAGAAAATTGTTTAGGTTTTTTCGGAAGATATTGTATTTTTCTTGTGATCACACGGGTGTATGTAATTATTCCATGCACCTGCAGCTCTGAGGGGAAAGGATCTACCTTTTCCTCAGACTCGTTTGGCCTGAGGAATGGTGAGGAGATGCGCTGAGCTTGATCTAAGAGCCCTGTTAGGTATGTATTCTGTCAAGGTGAGTTTCAGGTATTCCAGTGCTTTTCCGTGTATGCACTTATGGTTTAACGATAATAATTTGAATTTAATTATTTTTTCCACCGGCAAACAGTGAAGTTTCTTCGGATAGTTAGAGACATGTTCTTTCTTTGGAACATTATGTATTATCCTCACAGCATCATTCTGAATGATCTGTAGCTTCTGGATATTATTTTTGCTGTCGTTACACCGTAAGACATTACAAAAATCCAACTGGGGCACGATTATAGCTCTAAAGTTTTGCAGTTTTTACGCAAAACTAGTGGGTTTATTTGTCTCTGAATTCTGAGATGGTAGTGTGTATTTTTGGCAATATTGTTGACATGGGTATCTGTGTTCACAGATGCCTCTAGTACTATACCAAGCATTTTTACCTTGTCAACCACCTTAATAGAACAGTTGTCAAATATGAAGTTAGCATAAGTTGAATTGAGTTTACTTATGGCTTGGTTTGTCCCAAAGATTATGAGCTCGGTCTTTGAGCTATTAAGACACATCCAATTACTAATCATCCATTCCTGAATGAATATATCGTCAAGGTAGTCACTGCTGAGGTCCATAATAAGCTGGAAAACATCAGCATAGTTACTAAAATGGAGACCCTTGGCTCCAAGTATTTCACATAGGGGCTTTATGTACATATTAAAGAGGGCCAGGGAGATGCAAGCCCGCTGAGTTTGTTTGTTTGTTTATTATTTGATAATGTGCACCAAACCCTTGGGTAGCTGGGCGCAGCAGGACAAGAAGTCTCAAAGCTTAGTTACAGTGCTTGTCGAAAGCATATACATGCATGTACATACATACAATCAATACAGTGCAGTGCACATAATTACATGTCAGGGAATATATAGGTATACATACATGCAGTTCAGTACATATCATAGCGTCTGCTTTGTGGGCATACCTGCAAGCCGGGGGTGTGTGGTCAGGTGTAGTGGTTGCGGTAGGCATGTCAGGTGGGTCAAGAAGCAATAGGGATGAGTGGTGAGGTCATGAGTCGTTGATGCGAAGCCATTTGAGTACATTTTGTCTAAATTTCGTGTAGGGTTGTGGTAGTCTGAGGTCAAGTGGGAGCGTATTCCATGCTTGCGCAGCTTTGACTGGGAAACTAGTTCCTCCCGCCGTGGACCGTTTAAATCTAGGAGTCTCAAGCATGGACGTGTTGGCAGATCTTGTGGGTCGGGTGGCTGTTCTCCTAGTGATTTTTTCTGCTAAGTAGGGAGGAGCAAGATTGTTCAGACATTGGAGGTGAGGGAGACTGGTTTGAGGAAGATTCTGTCCTTTATTTTTAACCAGTGAGTCTCTTTTCTGAATTTGGTAATGTGCTCTCTGCAGGGGCTATTCAGCGCTACTCTCAAGGCATTGTTTTGCAATCTTTGAAGTTTGTCAGTGACATACTTTTTGGCTCCGGAGTACAGGGCGTTGCAATAATCTAATCTGGAAATTATGAGAGCCTTGGCCAGGGTAATACAGCTGGCACTGTAGAGGAAT
Organism: Ambystoma mexicanum; assembly: GCF_040938575.1. Taxonomy (NCBI): domain Eukaryota; kingdom Metazoa; phylum Chordata; class Amphibia; order Caudata; family Ambystomatidae; genus Ambystoma; species Ambystoma mexicanum. The sequence continues at coordinate 1,241,600,153 of NC_090930.1, read as the reverse complement.
GGTTTGGAGGCTCGGATAAGTTTGCAGGTATAGGCAAGGGAGTTGACTTGGTTTTTGAGGGTAAGAGACGAGTCCAGGTAGAATCCTAGGGATTTTATCACAGGCAACACATTGATGATATTATTGTCAATGTTGAAGGATGCGTAGTTTGGGCTTAGTTTTTTTAGATTGGTGTCAGAACCTAGGATGAGTATCTCAGTTTTGTCGTCATTCAGGCAGAGGCCGTGTGATGCCATCCATACCTGAATGAGGGTGTATATCTTGTTCAGCAAGGCTGAGTCCGCTTCAAAGTTGCCCGAAAGGGGTATGAGGATCTGGGTGTCATCTGCATAGTTAATGTAGGTGACACCCAGTCTGTCCAACTTGTCGAGTCACTCCGTAACTGATAGGGGATGGGTCCAAACAGGCTGTGCCCCAACATATTCTGAAAGTTCTTTCACTTAGAAAGGAGTTTATCCATTCAGTGGCATGGCTGGAACAGTTACCTGAACCAGCTAATATTTCTAACAGTCGGGGGTGATCCAGCAAATCAAAAGCTGCTGAGAAATCTAGTAAGATGAGCAGTCCAGTTTTGCCCTTGTCTAGTCTATCCAGCATTAGTGTCTGTAAATCCAGTAAGACGATCTGTGTCTCATGGTTACTACGGAAGCCAAATTGTTTATGGTGGAAGGCCAGCAATGTTTCAAAGTGTGTCTGTAATTGGAGTGTAGCTGCCTTGTCCCGAATTTTCAATAAGAATGGGGTGTTTTTTATTGGTCGTAGGTTAGCTGGGTCTTTTGCGCTGAGTTCACGTTTCTTGCTTATAGCAGTGACTGCTACTTCCTTAATGGAGGTAGGTACAGTTCTTTGTGAAAAAGAAGCATTCATGAATCTGGTAAAAAAGGGGCAAAATTGACTGTATTTTTTAGAATGATTTTGGCAGGCAGAAGTTCTCGTATACAACAGGAGGGCCTAATATTAGGTAAGATTCTAGTGGTATCTTCAATGGGGATATAGTTAAAGCAAAACCCTGGGGACGTGTTCTTATTTGTTTGATCGATGCCAGTCACTTGCTCACAGGGTATTTTAATGGTGTTATGTTTATTTTGGATTTTGTTGCAAGCCAGTGAGACTTTTTACTGGAAGGCTTTTTGTACTCTGTCATAGTCATCCTTGTTGGGAACAAACGGATGGGTAAGGGCACTTGGTTTTTCCCATAGTTTATATAACTCAAATAGTTTCTTAGTATTGTATCCTGCATTTTCGATTTGATCGTCATGTACCTCAAGGACCTTTTCTTTGTTTACATTTTCTATTGATATCCATGTTTTGATTTTTTTTCCCATGCTCGCTCAGCTTGTCTTTTCACTTTTAAAAGGTGTTTAGATCTGGGGTGTACCAATTGTGTTTGTTGGGGGCAGTCACGTACTGTCTTAATTCCTAATGGTCTGTTTTTGTCAAGTAGGTTAGTGACCTAAAGTTGGTAAATATCTACTAGTTTTGGTCACGGTCTGTGGAGCTGTTCATAATGAGATGCATGCAGGTTTCAAGGTCACCAGTGCAAATTGTATCGTAGTCTCTATGTTTTTTAGGAGGTTCACTGGACAAAATCAGTTATTCCAGCAATTGGAGGATACAGTCGATCATGTAATGGTCTGACCATATGCAAGGATTGGTGTTAATGTCACTTATTGTGATGTTGCGAGTCGTCAACCAGTCCAGGGTCTGGCCTCCTTTATGAGTGGGCTCGGTGTTGTGGGCTGTAAATCCCAAGTTGGCGAGGTGCTGTTTCAGCTCAATGGTTTCCTTATCTTTAACATCCCCTTTCCACTGATTCAAATCTCCTAAAAGTATGGTGGATGAAAAGGGGGTCTGTAGATTAAGAGGATATTTATGCAGTTGTTGCTAGTGGGAGTAATGTTAGCATGTAGGACTTTGCATCCAGCACAGTCAGTTTGTGACTCAAAGATACCAATCTCTTTCTTACTTATGATGGTTCTGCCACCCCCCTTACTTTTGCAGATGATTCTTGCAAAGTATTTTATAACCTGGGGGAGTGGCTAGATCTATACTGGGGCCACTACTTTCCTGCAGCTAGGTCTTTGTGAGACACATTAAATCAATCCTATGTACTCACATCCTGCCTTTTCCTTCAATACCCCTATCTACTGTACCTATCTCTACCGTGTTTATAATCAACTACTCATTCTTAACACAATCCTTCTTCTGCTATCCGCTTGTCTTACATTAATTGTATCACCACTTATTTGGCTTCCATTCTCCGTATCCTCAAACACCCAAGCTACCTCCACCCTCTGTAGTCCCACCCACTCTACCTCCACCATATTTACTTTCATTCATCCTACCTCCACGTTTTATATCCCTATGCTATATAGTTTAACCCTTTTTAGCTACATAGTCTCTGCTTCCATCTTCTCATCCAATCTACCTTATTCCTTTGTTCCTGATCTACACTTTCTACCTCAATTTACTCTAACTGCAACCTCTGTGCCCCAATGTATACATGCTAACCCCACACTCTGCACCTTTATTAATTTACCTTAATTAAATGTTCTGTATATACACCCACCCACCCTACATCCACTGTTGTTATCCCCAGCACGCATCCTATCTGCATTCACGTTACTTCTAGCATCCTGGTCGTATACGTTTTATTCCCATTCATTCCATCACTACCTTTTGTACTTGTACACATACATGCTATCACCACCCTCTTTTCTCTCACCCACCTACCCTACCCCATTCATTTTATTCCTACCTTCTAAACCCCCTACATTCCTTACAGTCATGCTCACACTGTATTTCCATTGTGTTTATTTCCATATAACCATGCTATCCCCATTCTTTGTACTGTTATGTGTTTATTGTAATTTGATCTTTGTGTTATGTTTTATTTTTATTTTAGAAGACTAGGGGCCTCATCACATGTTGGGCGGTAATCTGGTGCAATTTACACTGAGCGGAAATAGCGTCACAGCCGGGTCGTGCAGCAATACGAGTGCTGCATCACAAGTTCGCGTGAATGCGTGCGTGACATCCGGTGTTAATGCTATTAGCACCCGGCGCGAACTGCCCGGAAATAAGGGTTTCCACCGGAAAAATTGTGGAGCAATATGGGCAGAGTAACTCCTGCTTGAAGTTTAAACTGGAGGATGTGTCCCGTGCGATTATCCAGCAAGCCCGCAATCGTGCTCCGGGTCCTGATGGGATACCTTCAGACTTATTTCAAGATGCCTTGGATCTGTGGGTCCCGCTGCTGACAGTAGTGTTTAATGCCTGGAGACGGGCTGTTATCCATCTTCATGGAAAAAAGGCAATTATTTTCCCCATCTTTAAAAAGGGAGATCCTGCAAGCCCTATAACATATATAGTGATTTCGCTCTTAGATACGTCTTTCAAAATTCTTGGTAGGGTTTTGCTGGGGCTAATAGAGTCCTGGCTTTCTGAAGAGTCAGTCTGATGTACAGTTTGGTTTTCACCCCATGGTGGGTACCATGGAGCAGAGCCTCAATCTGTACCTATTGGTGTCCATTTAAGTTTTTTTGTAGGGGGGGGGGTGTATCTTTCGTTCATGGACCTGAGCACGGCCTTTGATATAGTAGATAGGTCAAAGTTGCGGGCCATGCTCGGGTGCATGGGATGCCTGGGGATATCCTGAAGGTTTGGAAGGAAATACACAGAGAAAATCAGGCCTGTGTGCGTAGTGGCCCGGGGGGACACTGCACAGGTTGTTTTAAGGTTGGGTGTGATATTGATATTGACATTGATATTTTATTTCTATTGCACTTGTACACAAGTGTGGTGTCCGGCAGGGATGAGTTTTGGCACCCATCTGCTTCTGCATGTCCATCAATGGGCTCCTAAAAAATTTGGTTGATACAAAGGCCAATGTCTCTCCCCAGTAGGGTTTGAAATCTCTGCCATTACAATTTGCCTTTGAACCGATCTCATGCAAATGCCTAAATTAGGTTTTGAAAATGGACAGTTGCAGCACCGGCATATTCCATAATACAGAAAGCACACTCAAACAGCTTGTAAAAATGACCTTATGTTCAGCACACAAAAAGTAATGAAAGCTTATTTTGTAGAGGTACAGAAACATCTAACCAACACCAAGTTCTATAAAGCAGTAGGCACCGACCAGACAGTCAGACTATTGTACTAGATCGACAGCCTGACGTTTCATGCACTTATGCAGGGCTGGATCGATGATGATGAAAAGTTTTTTTAGTCAGAAAACATCCGACTGTCCCCGCATTTTATTGTTTACCTAGGGTCCACAAGAATGCCACTAGTCCCCCTGGTAGACATATAATGTCTGCAATTGGCTCCATTCTTGAACCCCTTTCGGTTTATGCAGATTTGTACAATCTATGCAATCATTTGTGCAATGGTAGATGTGGGTGCCATAGGAAAATTCTCAGCACGAGATTGAAACAATGAGGATAGACAGCACAGACAGTATGCAGGGCGCAAAAGAGAGCATGTAACACGGACAGAAATAGCTGCCTAACTAAGCAAGTGTCACCTCCTTCAGTCCTACAAGTAATGCCCTGATAAGGGCTTTACTTCAGAATTGGAAAATCATTAAAACATTTGAGTTCCATTTAGATAACCCCTGCTTTACATTTAAGCATCCGAGAAACCTCACGGACAGGCTAGTCCACACTTTTCGCCTGTTACTGGACATTTTCAATCCGGAAAATGCTAAGTGTGCTCACTCGCAAGGAACTTAAAAGAATAGATCTGAATGGACTCATTTGGAAATTCTGCACATTCACCAATTGTGTCAAAAGTGGGCCATCTATGGAATAAAATTCCTATGTTCCCTAATTCATGTGGGGAAGACCAAGAGAGAGATCCGTCAGCGGATATGCGAACACCGGTTATGTTTAAAAAACCTGGTGCCCGAAAATCCAATGGTGTCACATTTCAAAGACAAATGGCACAATTACACAGATTTCCTGTTGTTTCTGATTCAAATTGTAATATGTCCAGCAAAGGGTGGTGATCGCAACCTAATGCTAAGACAAATCGAGTAGAAGTGGATACATAAGCTGTATTCAGTCAAGAAAGCACTGACCACTTCAATCGAGAGGAAACTCTTCTTACATAGATCCTAGTGTTGCGCCGGTAGTAAGAAGCTTGAACATTGCCAGCCTTACAACTCCGGAGGTCGTACAGACACTTCAGCACAATAGAACTGCAATCTATTTGAGGGTGTGCCCACTGAAGTGTTATAGCAGGAACATCAATGGTACATTTCGTTTAAGTACTGCCATCTTCTATTTCGCCCTCCCTCCTTTTTGTACTCTCATCTGCAATTTTGAAGTCGTGTGGTTGTAAGAACAGGCAGATTTTTTTATAACAGCACTTCACAACAGTACCTTTACGCCCACTGTGTAGTCATTCATGCATCATAGAGCTCCGGCCAGTAATACAAGAACACTACCATTGTCGCAATAAACAAACATTTTGAATACAAAATAAGAATAACTTCTAAACTAGTTTTTAAATTTTCTGCGCAAGTATTAGGTTAAACTGCAGGGATCGTCTCAAAAGACGAGCGATATAAGTAATACAACATTTTTTGCCTCTACATGTCTGTATCAGCAGTCCATATACTACATTCAATATGTCCCAATCCAAGATGGCGCCCATTCAAACACGTGACAAATTTCATGTGCTTTTGTAACGTGACAATCTGACAAACGCTTAGATCTGTGGTGAAAGTAGCGCGATCAATGGCGTAATTATATGGGGGGGAGAGCGGGGACAAGTCCCCCCAACTTTTGTGGCTTGCCAAATAGTCCCCCCCCCATCTTTTGGCAGGGGAATGGGGGCCACATTGCAGCTGCTGCATAAGTAATTGGACAGTGTGAGCCTGGCTGGGGAGCCCAGCCAATCTCGCGCTGTCCATTAAATATAGCGGGCAGCAGGTATACCCAGCGCAGCTCAGTCCCTCACCCTGGCTGATGGCCTGACTCAAAGTCAGCAGGGTGCTGCACTGGGTGGTATTCATAGTATTCATCTATAGTATTCATATGCTCGCATTTAGTGTGTTAAATTATTTTTTTAAAAAAATTGGGAGGGAGAATGTCACATTTCAGTTGCATCATATAAAGCATGCCTTTGTCAAATGATGCTAAAGGTTAGCATATCGCTGTATCTTTTGTTATGATTACATCTTCAAAGACAGCCTACTAGCCATTCTTTAGAATTTGTGGAATTGCATTCTGGTACATCTAGTCTTCAAATTGGGGGTGAAAATAAAGCAACATGTATACTCTTTTTGTTTGACATATTTCAATAAGGATTCCTATATTGCTGGAGTACTTTAATTATGATGTGTGTACATGTCAGGTCTGATTTATAAAACAGAGTATTATTGAAAGGCAAACTTCGTGGTGAGGAGGGGAAAGGATCATAGGGCACATTTGTTGGGATGGTTTTCCAGTTCCATGGCTGTGGGAAGAGCGGTTGATGAACTGAAGATGTTCTACCTGGCCCTGTGCTGATTTTCAGGGTACAAGTTGAGATTACATGTGGGTTGACAGCGTCCGCTCACTTTTTTCACAGTGCCGACTCCATCTCCCTTGTGTGTTTTTGAGGGCAGCATGCAAAAAAGCTTCTTTGCTCAAGTTTTTGCCAACCAGCATTTAAACCCAAAAACCCACATGAAAGTGTCTTCAAAGCACATTTGGTATTTTTCTTTCTGTAGAATATTTCAATATAGGTTTTTGGGTTAAAAGGGTGCACAACTTGTATACTTTGCAGCAGTGTTCTAGGAAAATCTCCTCTAGCTGTAGGGTATTGATTCATTTTGTGAACGACAATGCTCATTTCTATTTTGAATTTTCTTCTACTAGGAAAGGTCAGTTGAATTAAATTTACGTATTCCACGTTAGGATGTGTTCAGTCCCTGTGCACATGTTAATGATCCCCCACACTTTTTTCTGGACTTTGCCCTACTGATGACATTTGTAGCCCTGCGTCATTTCTTACTCTGACTGCCTCAGTACCTTTATGGTAAATAGTCTTAGTTACTATTGCACTATCCTGCAGCAAAATCAATGTGCACTATCTGGCCCCTGGCCAATCCCTGCCCTTACATCCTTGGAAAGTGCAGTCACATTAGGTATGTTTGAATTACTTACAGGTGATCTTCATTACTCTTTGTCCTGCTCTTCCTCATCACAGTACTTTATTTTGAAGTACCCATCTCTACGAAGGATTCCGCTCACTCAGTCGACTGCTCCAAAATAAGCCCCACTCCTGATATTGCTGCAACCATAATATTACGTCAGTTTATTTGATCCCTACAGATATTAATTACACATTTTTATTGCATAATTTTCTGCGAGGTGCCCCACACATCTTTTGCCAGCCAGGGCTACGCAAATCCTAGGGCCGGCCCTGACTGCGGGCTAACCTGTAGTGAAGGGCTAACTTTAGAGACTGCAAGTGTCGCCAGGAGAGGGGCAAACTTTGTGGGTGCATCTGCATATTCTAATGAGACTATTCTAGTCACCTTAAATGTTAAAAGCTGTTAACTCTACGTGTCGGAAACACACACTTAAGAACTTTGAGAATGAGCCGACTTCTGTCTCCCATGCCCTGCTCACTCCCCTGATATGCCAGTACCATGTCATCCATCATGATTTCAATTGCCTTAAAATGTATGCTTACAAACTCAGGTGCTAACAATGAACTGCGTTAAATTATTATTAATTGCCATGCCTATGTTAAAAGTGCCCCCCCCAAGCACTGTTTGTCAGTGTCAGGTCCTGTCCTGCGATGGCAATGTAGTTTAGCCCGGTCAAGTCAGAGTAGACCAACATTTCAGGTGTGTTGACTTTTGTGTCTGAATGAATGATAAATAATGCATTGTTTGTATGTTCTGAGTTCAATGAAGGCAGGAATGAAGATGGTTGGTGGCCCCCTGCTTAGAGCAAAAACAGTATGAGGCACCCACAGTTCTTCCTTGAATTAATGCTGTTTCCCTGATGCGCTGGTTCTTCCTGCGCTTTTGTCCTGTGCCTTTATGTTTGTTCACTGTGTTTTTGTTTGTGCGCCTTGACGCCTGTGGACTTCGTTGCCCTATAAATCAATAAATAAAATAAATAAATAATAAAAATTACAATGGTGAAAAAGATAAGGTTAATAGCCGCCAATTATCTTGAGGTGACCAGCCAGCAGGGAGCTTAAACACTAAATACCCACTGAAGAGCTCTATACCCTTCTTTGTCAGCAAGTGGCTGATGTGGCGGAACCAGTGTTAGAAGGGAATGAGGTGATAACACTTCGGTGTATCCTGTGGGAAGAAAAAATTCACTAAGTAATGCAAGTGCTGCACAGTCCACATTTTAAGCCCCAGAACAAAAATATAGAGACATGAATATATTGCTGTGTTACAAGACCACCGAGTGCTGACTTGCAATATTGGGGCAGGTGATGGGGGCCACCCCTGATGTTCGAGGCCTCTTCTACTTGAAAAGGTTGAAAGGCCCTGATGCCATCCATGGTGAATGGGTTTGAATTGTGAGTGTGTGTGTATGTATGTATGTATGTATGTATGTATATGTGTGCGCAAAAGGCGCTTGGCAGGTGCAGCATTTGTTTATGGGCATCGAGAAGGCAAATATGAAATATTACATAGCTAGACTCAGACTGGTATTTTGGGGCAGCCAGTCTAGCCCTTTCTTACTGTGACATGACTTTATTCTGGGCATCTTGATAAGGCAAGCATGGTATGTGGTATGTGTTATTAATTGGCTAGACTGTCATTTTTTACTGTTGTCAATGCAATGAATTGTTAGAACTTTCAGAAGACTGGCGTGTCTTTAGAATTTAATTTTAAAGATACGCCACCAGTCTTATGCAAGTTATGACAGAGCATCGGCAAGGGACTGTGGTTTCATAGTATAGCATTATCCCTCAGAGCCACCATCCACCCTTCCTCCACCCCGCCCCTTTCCTTCAGTCATGTCCCCCCCAAGATTTTCGGTAAAGGTACTCCACTGAGCGCAATCAAGGTTCGGGTTCATCCGTGACCGTGAGAGTTGCATAAAATGAGAGTTTCAGGTAAGACTGCAGCATGTTTATAATATGAGCAATTTTAGAGGTTCTTTACAATCATGTTGGTTAGATACTCTATTTGAATGCACCAACATAAAAATCAGTTGGGATAGGGACCATGTTTTCCTCCAATAAGGAAGTTGGAAGGGTAGTACAGGTTCTCTGTATGTATATAAAAGTAATGGCTGCGGTCTCTCAAAGTGGGAACACCATACAACAGGTTATCATGCCATGTTTTTTCTAGAGAGGGGCACCTCTCTAGGTAGTTTGTATTTTGCAAGGAGCTTGGGGTTGGTCAGCCTAAGTTACCTGGGGGAACACAGATGTGGACCCCCTGATCACTGTTCTCACAGAGGCACAGCTCCACCTCACTGATGAGGCCCAACAAGGCTGAAACACGTGTCTGGGGTTGCTGTTGGTACTCTTGTTCAATGGAGGTTTGCCTGGCATTTCGGTGCTGGACTGCCCTTGTGGGTGGGACAAAGACTGATATGCAAATGAATATTTCCCATCTGTGAAAGGTACAGTGACCAAAAAGCGATGGCTGCGGACTCTCAAAGTGGGGAAAAAAACACAGAACAGGTTATCATGCCATGTTCCTTCTAGAGAGGGGCGCCTGCTACCTTTTTTGTATGTTTGAATTATTGTTTATGGAACATAATAGCCTGGAGGTTTAGCATAAGCATAAGATTGTTTCCTAGTCCTTTTCATGCTTCATTGCATTGGGCTAGCTACGTGCTACAATTAGCAGCAAGACCCTTCTCACTGTATATCATAATGTGAGGCAGTCCCATTTCTCACATAGATGAAAATATACAGCCTCTCCTTCTGAAAACATAGTGATTTACACGGTTAAGAAGTAGCACAGAGACTTTTCCCTGCCGACGGGATTTCACCCTAGAGGGAAAACACCACCTACAAGGTAAAATATGCCCTTAAATATTTGAAATGTTCAGAAAACATGAAATGCCATTTACAAGCATGCCACAGGTAGCGCTGTGCCCTGATTGATCTCTAGGTGGTGAGTGATGTCATACCACCTGGTGCTGTGATACATTTTTCACGAATCAACCTGCCCCACACGCGCCGAAGAAATAGCAGGTGAGTGGCTAACAATGGAATTATGGTTGTACTTATATTAAATTGGCATAAGTAGGTCAGAGTTTTAAATAGAGTTTTCTTTTCGTTGGTTATAGTGATCGAACTTGATGGAGATCCTCAGGAACTGGGAATCACACTGACATCGTGTTTAATGTTTTTGTCTTGATGAAGGCTCCTTGGGATGAATTAACTTGGCTGTTGATGATAGACACAACTTGTCGACCATAGAGAGCAATTAGTCACTCTCTTTTTGAATATCTCACACCTACTAGCCACACTTCCTTGACATAGTTGTCAAGCTGTTTTGTTTAAAAATGACTTGTTGCGCAGGTCATAGTGCAACAATGCATCATGTTGTAAGTGCATGTTCATGTACCGCGTATTGTGGTTCGTGCTATTATGAATGGTGTGTAGCAGAATACATGACATTATTTTTCTTACACCTCTCTGACCCATGAACTGGTTATTGATACAGTTCAGTGTTTTCCATAGTCCACGTACCTACCTGATTAAGGGTGTGATAGCCTGTTTCCTTGGCCCTCATTACGACCCTGGCGTTAAGGGATTACCGGTACAACATAATTATGTCTAATAGTTTGCACTTTGGCAAGCACAAACAGCTGGTTTCAATTTGTAATAAAAACATGTACCCACATTAAAATGTCCATTTGCCTGGCAGTCATTCATATGCCGTGTTGAAATGTATACTATTCCTATGATGATCAAGTATGGACAAAGTTACTGTTTCCAGGCAAGAAGTGACAGGGGCTGGCATGCATATGATGGCTATTTCAACAACCATTTTAACTGATCCATCATGTCGAAGTGATCAGGCATTTGAACATGCCTAAAGTATATTGTTCAACATGCTGTACTGCGTGTTATGTAATGGAACAGGCATTTGTATAGGGTTGATTACCAGTGTAGTGGTCTCCCTGTGCTTGTCCGAATGTCTGTTGTGCATTGTGCCCGCACTTGGGTGGCCAGCTGGCAGTTGGTGGTCTAAAGATAAGCGGTGGTTTGTACAGAAAGTTGGAGAAAGTCAGAGCAGGACATACAGAGTAGGTGGTACAGAGAAAGGCAGTGAGGGAAGTGTTGATATATTATGTAAAAGGTGGGTGCATAGTATTCAACTTCTTGTATTACAGTGAGCAAAAAGAGAAAACATTGAGTGGTGTAGGATTAATAAGCTGATTACATTAGAGGTGTATTGTATCTTGCAAATCTGATTGTAGTTGGTATGTGTATTCAGAAAGGTGTGATTGGTTTTGTGATGGGATTGGGATTTGATAAAGTTGTTTGAAGAAGTTTAGAGGCCATTTGTATTGAATGTGATTCAGCTGCACCAATCCACCCTACAGTGATAGATTAAGGACAGGTCAAGGCATATGAAATCCATGCATATAATTCCAAAGTAAAAGTGTAAGAAAGTTGAATGTGGAGGACTCAGATAGTGGCAGCAGAAAGTGGCCTGAGTGGAGTGTCCCCCATCACATCTTGATTGAGTGAATTTCTCATTTTTTAAGTGAACATTGGATATGATTTGTATTTTCCTTGATTCGCATGTTCCCAGTTGAGTCATCTGCCCTGCACAACTGCCCCCCCCTTTGTATTAGATGTGTTATCCTGGTGAAACCTGAATGTGTCCCAAAGGGTGAATGTTAGGATGGCAGGGATCCTTGCTATTAATATGAGAAGATGACTTAAATATGTTGTTAAAGTGTATCAAGGTTTAAACAGAATATTAAAATGGACAGTAACACCCACCATGGAATTAGCTGACATCCCACTATTTATTTGTATTTTTTATTTAATGTGTTTGGTTCATATAACTTTTCACATACATTTATAAATTCAACTAGACATTCAAAATCAATCCAATAAGTATACATTTAATTATTAGATTGAATAACACGATAAACAATAATCATCACACAAGTATTGAATCCCTCTCCCTAAACCTTACATTTGTACAATATTTAAAATGTGAGACCTTTTCTTTTACCAATCACTTGAAATTATAACATGGTCAGGATTGCTTATTAGAAAGTTGCATTCCTTGTCGGCTTTGTATTCCTATTCAGGCGTTATCTTTTGTGCCAATATGATAGTGGTTATTATCATGATCTGCACCCTAGGTGCTAAAATTGTGACTGCTACAATATTATATTGTGTATTCGTTTTAGAAAAAGCACTTATACTGGTTGCGCTCCTGGTATGCACGATTTGATCACACATTTGTTGTTTTACCAAAAAGTTTATTCGTTCATGTGCATTTTCAATCTCATACTTGAATTAGTTTTCATGCAGTTTTCATACCATGATTTAAAATTTCCTTCAATTGTATTAATTTTTGTGCAGTTTTTCATTCCATAGTTTACAATCTTCTCACAATTGCATTACATTTCAAGCAGTTTTCATTTCATGTATTTAGATTTTCTCTCAACACGTGTTTCCCCACAGTACTTAACCGTAGTTCTTGCAGGAGAGATACTATTTGTTAGAAAAGAAAAAAGTATAAAAAATGAGTAGAAGAAAGAATAGGAAGAGGATCTAAATAAATTCAGTTTTAACCACTAACAGTACTTTTTGTTGTCAAAAACAGTACAAAAAATCATTTGCGAACATTTCGGACTCACTGACCCTTTTTTTTTGTTCTGTAGTAATTTCTTCCTGATGTTGGTAATCATCTCAATTTCTGGCTTCATAGATGTTTTCCATAAAGAATTTGGTTTGAGGTTACTTGGTTTTGAAGTAGTATATATTAGCTTCTTAGCTAGTTTCCACTAATTTTACCTTAAAGCTTCTTCTGCTGCTTGGTACGATTGCCTTAGGTCCTGCGCCAGGATCTGCGCTGTCTGCTTTCTTTTTTGTTACTGTTCTTATAGGCTGCGATCGTGATTCCATCACGCAACGGTCCGTGATGATGTAATACGTTCCCAAAAATGTACGGTGGCCATTTTGAGAGTGTATGTTGGAACACTGGTCATTCCTTCAAGATAATATATTCGGCGGCCATTTAGGTATATTGATGCAGTGTATAGTTCTCACTGCGGCCATTTTTGGAGTATCTTTTTTTAGTTCTCAATGATCTTCAGCTGTAGAAATAAATACAGCGACCATTTAAAAGTGGGTATTCGGTCGCAATGTATATTGGTATAATTTTTGCATATCTCCTCAAAAATAATGTTTATATGTGTCATTTTGTTTTTTAAAAAACATTTTTTCTTTAAGGTATAAGTGAAAACATATTTCTAAGGTTGAAAATTATCGGAAGGACTATCCGAAATAAGTGAAAAACATAAGTTTCTGAAAGAAGAAAGAAAGGACTTTTTTCTGAAAGGGAATTTTAGACTATTTAGATAAATTATGTACAGACCAGTCTCATTGTCAATAGAATAATGCAATACATATAGAAATTACATGGATATAAGGCACAGTACAAAGAGTTATAGCCAGTATGTCATCTCACGTTCTGTGCTAAGGCCAGAGTGCATGTGTCCAGTGCACAAATCCATTTTGTTTCTCTTCTTCGTAGCAATAGTTCTCTATTTCCCACTCTTTCTGGGCCCATGAATTTTTTTAATGTCCGACAATTGGTGTTCTTGACTGTAATGTTTTGCCATAGGGTATCTGGTGTGTCCATTTTTAATGGCTCTCAAATGTTCTAGAAGGCGAACCTTTAATGCTCTTATGGTGCTTCTTGCATAAATTACATATTTCATATTGCAGTTGATGTATTGTTAAATATTTTGTTTTCTTCCATTAGGTACGATTATTTTTCTTGTCCCATTTGCTATTTGGGTACAGATTGTACAGTTTCCACATCTGTGTGTTCCCGTTGGTGCTGCCAATTTTAGGAACTGGCTTAGAGTGTCCGTTTTTTCTTCTTTGAGATGGCTTGGATTTATCTTTTGATTTACAGTCGGTGCTTTTCGATAAACCATCTTCGGTTTATCCTCTATGGTTTGCTTGATTGTATCATCTGTTTTTAAGATATTCAAATGTGTTTCAAAAAGTGTATTCAAAACATATGCTTCACTGTTGTAAGTGGTGATGAAATTCACTTTTGTATGTTTGTTTTTCGTTTTTTGTTTGTTTATTAGTAGACTTGTTCTCAGTGTTTTTTCGGCTTTTCTTATTGCTCTGTCCACATATTCTGCTTTGTAGCCTCTTTGTATTCACATTTCTTTGATGTTCTGTGCATGTGCTTCAAATTTCTCCTGTGTGCTACAAATCCGTTTTATTCTTAGTATTTCCCCATAGGGGATATTTTTTATAATGTGTTTGGCATGGTTGCTTTCTGCATGGTCAAGAGTTGATCCCATCCTTAATCAGAACACATCCCACCATGACCAAGTATTATATTCCTTAAAACTAACACCTTTCAGAATGTATCTTAAAAAGAAAAAATGTTGACCCATCTCAAACAAAGTACATACTTTTTTCGCAAATACATAATCATTTCAAATATTGCTCAATGAGGAATTATAGAACAAAACTCATAGTGACATTCAAAGTTAACAAATGCTTCTCTGTTTTTGTTTTAATTCTCAATATTGTTCACAATGTTCAACAATGTATCTCCTGATATCCTGATAGGAGGTATGTAAGTCTAAACGGACAAACTATCCACCTATCGGCTATTACGTGTTTCAGGCTCATCATGCCCTTCTTCAGGTATAGATATCTGGAAGAGAAGGATTATGTAAATATGAATAAGAATAAAAATAATGCATAATGTTTTAAATATATCAAATTCGGTAGGATTCATTTATCTATTGGAAAAGGACATTGTATATCACTACACTAACCTGTGAGTGGGCCTGTCAACTGACGTTGCCCTTCAATCTTCTGATGCAAATGCTGTGAATAAAAGCACTTTGTTAGTGAGATGTTCAGTATCGCAAAGAATATGGTCTCATGTGGGGTAAATCTTACCTCTAAGATAATGAGTATTGTTGCTTTCATAATCTAAACGTGGTTGCTGTATTCGTCAGCTCACCGCCTGTGTCAAGACCGGATACGCTGACTCTCGTAACCTGTTTCAATCTGCGTGTTTAAGGGTTACGAGCTCAATAAATCTCATAGAGTTACTTCATGGCTACCATGACATACATAATATGAGTGATGTGAGTGTCCAAGATCTAATTCTTACTTGCTTTGAAAAATCTTGTTCTTCACTCGTACGCCGCTCCTCTATGAGATGCGGGTTGGTTCCGCATCGGTGCATTGCTAAGCAACCTCCCTGCTCTGCCACTAGTTATAGAATTAGTATTTCAATCGCGGTTTAAAGAACTACCTTCTTGAATGAGTATAGTATTGTATACTCGGAGCTATAAGAGTTTTCCAAATATCCCTAATCCTCAATCATCTAGTTTTCTGCATTTTAATTTGGTGGATATTTTTTTTAACTTCCTAATTTGTTTACCAATTCTCTATGTTTTAACGATTATCAGTAATGTAAGTGCATGGGCTTGATGTAAAGCTGGTTTCTAGGCTCAAATGAGTACCATTTAGTTACTTGTTATTATTCCCAAAGTTATCACGTCAATTCTTGAAAACCTTATATACACTTATTAATATGCACGAGTACATTAATCTGCACATTGCATAATACACGATACTCCGTTCAGATGTGAATCAATAGTTGTGTGGTGACGGAGTTACCTTCAAAATGACTTCATGTAAAATCCATATCATACAATTCGGGTTGTCTTCAATAATTATAGTGAAAACAGTTGTTGAAGCAAGTATAACCACAGTAGTTCTCATTCACAAATAAAGTAACCATGTCAGTTCCTGTCTACATCTACAAGATGGCGGTGCTTTAAACTGTGGCTGAAACACTAATTCTATATCTAGTGGCAGAGCAGTGAGGTCGCTTAGCAACAGACCAATGCAGAACCACCCACGTCTCATAGAGGAGAGGCGTACGAGTGAAGAACAAGATTTATCAAAATAAGTAAGAATTAGGCCTTGGACACTCACAGCACTCATATTATGCATGTCATAGTAGCCATAAAGTACCTCTATGAGATGAACTGAGATTGTAACTCTTAAACACGCAGATTGAAACAGGTTACGAGAGACAGTGTTTGCAGTCTTGACACAAGGCGGTGAGCCGACGAATACAGCGGCCATGTTTAGATTATGAAGCAACAATACTCATGATCTTAGAGGTAAGATTTCCATGCCTCTAACAATTATTAAGTTAACAAAAGAAATAACATTGTATATGTGAAACACACATTGGAGGTCATTACGACCCAGGTGTTAACCATGGCGCTATAAGCGCCATGGTTGACGCCGGTATTTTAAAGATTGCTCCATGGTGGATGGTGGAATTAATGCCCCATTCCAAAGGTTGGTGGGGCGGTAATTCCCCATTCACCATTGATCCTTCCCCATTCCCATTTTTGCCCCCATAGGGCTCAATGGGAATGGAGAAGGCAGTAATTACGGTACCGCAAATTGCGGTACCATAATTACCTCGAAAGTCCCTTTGCGGGTTCCTTAACGGCTGGTGAAACCAGCCGTTAAGGTGGGGACCCGCAAAGGGACCTCATAATTAGGGGTTAAGGGGTTAACGGTGCTGCCACCTTTTACGGCACCATTAACCCCTTACCGCCTTTGTCGTAATGAGGCCTATTGTGCTCGACAACACTGACTCGAACATTTCATTTGTTAATGACAGGTATTCAATACATAAGTGGAATCCAGTTACCGAACCCATGTCTCTAACAGGCACCAGTACAACATTATGGAAATATGTGGCACGACATTTAAGATATTTAGATTGATGCAACCTACACTAAGAGGTACGTGAAACAATCTATCAAGACTAGTAATGTCATATTAATGATTGGGTAAAATATTATGGAAGCTTCGCTAAGGTAGCTTAAATTAATTTCTTTTCAGCAAAATATACCAGTACGTTCAGTGATTTAGACAGTCCGTCACAGACATCTGGGCCATTCAAGTCTACTCATACATTCAAAGCTAGGTGAGTGCATTTATAAACACCAGTAAAGAAGAGATAATTAGGAAATAGGCAGACTCTTAGTGGGACAGAGCGCTATTATCGCGACTTGTCCCACATGAGACCATATTCTTTATGATACTGAACATCTCAGTAACAAAGTGCTTTTATTCACCAAATTTGCAACAGTAGATAAAGGGCAACATCAGTTGACAGGCCCACTCACAGGTTAGTGTAGTGATATACAATTGTCCTTTTCCAATAGATAAATTACTCCTACCAAATTTGATTTGTTTAAAACATTATTCATTATTTTTATTTTCATTCATATTTACAGAATCTTACTCTTCCAGATATCTATACCTGAAGACGGGCTTAATGAGCCCAAACCGCGTAGTTGCCGATAGGTGGATAGCTTGTTCCTTTAGACTTACATACCTCCTATCAAGATATCAGGAGTTCATTGTTGAACATTGTGAACACTATTGAGAATTCAAACAAAAACAAAAGACGTTTTTATTAACTTTGAATGTCACTATGAGTTTTGTTCTATAATTACTGATTGAGCAATATTTGAAATGATTATGTATTTGTGAAAAACGTCTGTACTATTTAATTGCTTTAGATGAAGAAATGAATTCCTCATTTTTGTTGTCAACCAAAATGATCAATACATTGATATGAATATACATTTTTTTATGAAAGATGAACTGATGTAGTGAATAGCTAAAGAATTACAAATAACTTGTTAGTTATTGATTGTGCCCTTGTTTGTACCTCGTCCTTTTCGAGGTGCCTACTGCTTTCTCATTGTTCGGATCCGGTAGCACAGGTTTAACAAGGAGCACCCAGAAGTCCATTGAAGTGGTAAATCCACTGTATACTAAAAGTAAAACAATCTGCTGAAATTGAGTGCACCTCTACACCTCACTAACCATCTTAAACAAAGCCATACTCAAATGACTATTTCTAGTCATTAAACATTGTCTCTGACCGAGGAGGATTTGTTCCAACCCAGGTCATGGATGAATTCCCCTAAGTGAATCATACAAACTTGCCCAAGCCTACTGAAGTATGACAATATATGCCAGTATGTTTCTGGGACATGTTTAATTTTATATAACCTACACCATCTTACTTCTGGAGGGATCCCAAGCCCTGGTGCGATAACTCAGAGTGTGTGGAACGCCACTATAACACAGCTATAACAGTTCTTTAGGATAACCATACATCATGAGCAAGATCTCAAATCATTTCATGGATCATCCTTGGACATAAGCTACGGTATCGAAAGAGAGGATACCTCACATCCGACCATACTGCTCTATTATTGAGCTCACCATAGGCAGATTTCAATCAATGTCAAACATTGTTGGAGTATAATTACACTATTGTTCTGGTACTCAGGGATCTTACTATCCTTCTCTGAGAAAGGGAAGATGAAGAACATAATGGAGACACATTTTACAGAAAAGCAGTTGTGCATTCAGTCTGTACTTGCATACATGGACACAAAGGAAACTGTAAAAATAAACAAAATAAAACATGTATATTTCATAAGCATGCCTGTTCAACCTCCTATAAAAGCTGTGTGATTAGTCCAACCCAGAGTAAAATGTAATTGACATATTTTATCAAACAATGATTAAAGATGTATAACAACTGTCGGAAAACAATCACAGCAAATCAAACTCAAGCCCCAACAGCCACATTCTATTGGCAAAAGAATGCCAAGCTCCATGTAAAATAAAGCAAGACTAATGTATCGTAGAAAAGAGGCAAACACTGTAACATATTTGTCATAATGAACTCTTAAATCAGTTTAACATTAATTCATATTAAGAAAATGAGTGTCTCACTGAGAATTAAAGAGTGTCTCCTAGTAAAGGCATAATGTATGTTTGTTTTTTTAGCTGTATATATTCCTTGGGTTTAATGTCTTTAACTTCTTTCTATAATGACTATTGTATTGTAAGTTTGATGGAGTTTGTTTTCCAAATATATTTTACACGAGTACATAATTATTGCACATATATTTTAATCAGATCTATATGCTAAGCTGAAAATATACTTTTTGTGGGGATTGGAACCCTGTTGTACGCTGCCACTGGATCGGGTTTTCACCTGTTGTCCTCTGACACACAGTACAATGCATATTCAATATTAAGAAACGGTTTCTGAAAATGAAGTTTCTAAGAAGAGATTTTTTAAATGAAGATTCTGAGATGTAATTTTCCTTCAATATTTACATGCTTCATAACAGACCACATTCCAGTTTCAAAAACCTTACAATTGCTAGCTGCAAGGGAACTTTTTTTTCAAATAACATGTGTTTCCACACTTGATTTGGAATTACTTTAGATTCATCTGTTACAAGAGTTGCAAAATGTAGTAGTCTTTTTCCTAACAATTTAGGACAATCCAATAATAGATGTCTTAGGGTTTCTTTTACATCTTGAGTATTGCAGTATCTGCACAAAATCAATGCAGCTGGCCCTTTAGTTCTTGCTGAGATAATTTCCCCACTGAGGAGAACATTAAATCTGAATCTCATGTAGATGTTTCGGTAACCTTTGTTTGGGAATATGTATAAGTAGGGTTCCATATTTCCTAGGTCTTTGTAGTAAGAAATTATATGTTCATACAATCTATATGTAGATAGATTACTAATAGTTGCTGCCCAATCTGCATTTTGTAAGAGTTGTTTTACTTTCCTAGGATTGGTTACTAACGTTGAAATTGAGGCGCCAACACTGCTTAATAACATTAGCGATAGATCCATTAAGTTGGTCAAAAAAACAGACTTGGGATTCCCTTGTTTCAATTTACTAGACAACTCAAGATACAGGTTATTTTGGGTTTCGATTAAGAGGCAGCGAAACAAAGACATGCATTTCCATTGGACTAGACTCTTTAATGACTGGAGACCCAATTCATACCGAATTGCATGTATAGGAACACAGTTGGGTAGACAGACCATCATTTTCCTTAGGATAACTGATTCGAGTCTGTTTATATCAAGTCGGCCCATTACAAATGGAATTTCGCTGCCATACAAGATCTTTGGGGTGGCTTTACACTTGTAAAATCTCAAACATGGATTAAACGAGAAACTTACGAATTTTAGATCCACCACCCGCAATTGAATAGCGCATGTTTTGGCCTTAGTTAGAAAATGTGTAGCAATAGATATATTATTGCCTTTTGCATTAACCAGAAAGCCCAGATATCTCATTGAGCTTCTGATAGGGAGCTTATTCACTCCCAAGGTCCAATTTTTCAATGATGGAATTCTTTTTCCTGTAAGGCACAGGATTAATGATTTTGTGGGATTCACTATTAAGGTATTCATTTCCATATATTTACCAAATGCTGTTAAGAGGCGCTGAAGTCCAATCGGGGACCTATCAAATAAAAGGAAGTCATCCGCATACGAACACCAGCACATTTTGTTTCCTTCCAGCATTGGTTGAAGAAATGCCGCTGGGCAAAGCGCCTGACCAATATCTGAGGTGTATTGATTATACAAGGTTGGAGCAAAGATACACCCTTGACGGAGGCCATTTGAGGTCTTAATAGGCATTGACAAGAGGCCTTCGTTGTTTAGCCTAATCTGTATGGTTGATCCTTCATGAAGATGAATCAACATGGCTAATAGTTCACATGGTATCTGCATGCGTGACAACTTCATCCATAAGGTTGTTCTGTTAACCAGGTCAAACGCAAGAGATAAATCCATACGTGCCAGGTATACCGGACTCGCCCCTTTTTGCCAGCCCAATTCTTGCAGGAGAGAGATTATTAGTCCGCCTGCTAAAGTTCCAATCCCCTTTCTGAAACCAAATTGTGCAAAAGAGTAAATCTTTTCTCTAGTAGCCCAAGCTTCAATTGTTTGTAAAAGGAGACTTGCAAAAATTTTGGAGTCTGAATCAAGGAGGGATATTGGACGGTAATTGTATGGCATGGATCTATCTCCCTTTTTGTAGACCGGTATTATATAACACATGTTCCATGACAATGGAATGCATCTTGTGCGAATTATATCATTAAAGAGTAAAAAAAGCGATTTAGACCAGATATCTGGATTTCCCTTGAACAAGATGTTTGATAATCCGTTGGGGCCGGCAGCTCGGGACGAACTAGATCTTGTTATCCTCTCTTGTATCCTGCTAATAGAGAAGTTACCAGGCCAAGGTGTTGTCTTATAGTTTTGACTCAGGGGACCAGCATCCTGTGTACCACCATATAGGTGCTCAAAGTGATTTTTCCATATATGCTCATTTATTGGATTCAGATTAATGATTCGAGAGGGTTTAGAGGATTTATTAATGAGTTGCCAAAAATGCTTGGTAGAATTGTTTTTCAATGAACTCAGCATTTCCTCATTGTCTTCTTGGAGTATTTTATGTTTGTGTGATTTTGTCCAGTTCTTATAAACTTGTTTAATACCTTTAATCCCTCTTTTTTTGGTCTCATCCTCTAGATTCAATTGATGCACTTGTCTAAGAGCGCAGTGCAGCGCAATTTTTACTAAATAAACAGTCGAATCATATTTATGTAGATGCTGTTTGATACGATGGGTTCCTATCTTTTTTGTGGAGTTCTCAATCAATGTTTTTATATATGGACCAAAAAGATCATGTGTGAACCTCGCCTTTTTTCCTCATAAGTGGAGTCTGTATAATCTTTGCAAAAAAGGTTATTGCATTTAGAAACATTTCCCGGGTGCCAACAGATCCTATTGCTCCCATTGTTTATAAGCAAATCCTGCAATCTCTCCTGATATATTGGGTGTCGTGTAGAGATGCGTTGCTTCAGTTCGAGCATGTTATGGTCACTTTTAAGGGAAGGGGTTGATCCAAAGCTTTCAATCAAACTAAAAACCTCTGTGGAAACCTATATGTAGTCAATAGGTGAAGGCTTTATCCCTGATGTCCATTTTATATATGGAACATCCGAGTTCAGGATTAAGCGAGCCGATTTCAGACCCCAATTTTTAAAGAATGTTAGCCAACCCAATACATCTCCTTTTTTGTACGTGGAGTATTTCAAATGAAGATCCGGAGTTTCCCCTTTATCCCCTAATATGAGCGAGGGGATTTGATTCAGAATGGGGACTATTTGATTTCTCTCTGATAATAAGTTGGTATTCAAATCCGCCATTACTACAAATTGGATACCTGGATAGGTATAGAGATGTTTCTCCATTATGTCTTCCATTTTAGAAATTGTTTCAAAGATGTTTATTCCTGGTGACCAGTATAGGTTCCACATTAGGATGTAGTTAAAATTTTCAAGCTTTAGGATTGCACCCAATCCCACAGGGGGAATAGTGAAAGATTCTACAATGGTGATACCCAGGCCCAGCTTTATTGCCAATAAAAGTCCCCCCTTGGGGCGGCCTAGTCTTCCTGGTGAGGCTAAAAGATGGTGACATTCAAACCCGTCTATCTGAGCAGGCGAAGTCATCCATGTTTCTTGTATGCAAATAATATTTTTTGTTCTCAAATATTTGCATAATTCCTCACAGGATGACAGATGAGAGCTCCCTCTTGAATTCCAGGAGAGGATAGAGACATAATTGCTTACTGCTGGTGTTATTGTTTTAGATTTTGCAGACGGGCGATGGAGTCCCTCAAGCTCAAGGCTAACCATCTCCAGCTTGAGTCGTGCTCCTAGAGGATCTCTGACTTTTTTTTTTTTTTTTTTTTTTTTTGCTCCGTATCATCCAAGTCTCCAGATTTTTGAGCATGGGTGGATTTAGGTAATTCCGGTTGCAGGCTACCATCTCCGAAATTTAGAAGATCGAATCCCCTCCTGTTAAATTCGTCAAATTCCCAGAGGACATTACAATATACCAATTTAGAGTAGAATATAATTCTAACATGATCATAACAAGATGGATGTATAAAATCGATCCTCTTAATATCTGCAGAAGTAAGATTTGATAATTTGGGAATATCATTAAGAAGCTGCAGAGTTCGACTTCTGTTCATAGAAGGCTGAAAACCACACTCAAAGAGAGGGAAAAGTAGAATGCTTGGGGAATCTAAAAAACATGGGGGTCCCCATGGCATGTGTTTGAGTTCTGTATCCATCTAATGTTTAGGCTCCTTCCCTTCAGCCACCTCCCTTTGTGTTTGAGATGTTCTGGAAGGGATATAAGGCGGCAGCTCTGGAGGTGGAGGGAATGATTCCAGAGGGATGTAGGAGATAGGTTCTGTATCCTTCAAGATGGAAGACTCTTCCCTAATCACATGCTGCTTTTTAGACTGAGGTGATTTAACAGTACCGGCCCAAACATTCGGAACCTGTCCTTCATGTACAGAATTTTCCTTCACTGCATCAGTGATTGCAGTACTTATAAGCAATTTTACCTCCTTTTCAGTCAGGGAAGGAGCCAAAGGTGGATTCCTAACTTCAGTATCTTTCGTCAACTTTTGAATTTGGGGGGGCAATGAGTCCAAAGTACACAGTTAGAATATGCCAACAAGTATCTAACTGCTCCAAGATTCTGCAACAAGCAAACAGATAAATATATACCACTAAAATCAAACAAGAAATATACAGTTAGAATACACCAAGAGGTATCTAACTTCCCCAAAAAATCTACAACAAGCAAACAGATAAACAAATACCACTAAAATCAAACAAGAAACATACAGTTAGAATATGCCAACAGGTATCTAACTGCCCCAAAAAATCTGTAACAACCCAATAGATAGATGATTAGCATAGAAGTAGAAATACACAATTAGAATATGCCAAAAGGTATCTAATTGCCCCAGAAATCTGCAACAAGCCAACAGATAGAAGATTAACAAGAAACAAGAAATAAACAGTAAAACAATGAAAGCAATATATTGTACCACAACATAGAAGGTTTTTTTTTTAATCCAGCATGGATTTTTTTTCCCCACAGACCCAATGATTTAGAAAACAAAGACAGAAACTGAGCAAATTGCGCAGTACATTGGTTTGAACTATAGTACTTGTAAAGTACTAAATATGAGGGTCAGAAATATACAGAAATGTCTACTATGCAATGCAATAACTAATTATGAACTACCTACTGTAACATATGATCTTTTCTTTTATCACAGAGATCAAAAAAGTATGTCTGGCCCCGGTACACATGTCATGAAAAAACTGCATACAACCACAAAAAACTCAACCAGTAAGTATAAAATAAATAGACTCACAAACACTGCAGTCCTTGTTACAAACTCTAGAATCTTAACTGCATAGTCTTAGGCCATGCACCCAAGAACTCTAGGCCCTGGCCACAACCACCGCAGCATAACACACCTATACTACCAAACAGTTTGGCTGTGGTATGTGGGCTGCTTATAGGTGATATTAATTACAATCAATCCTCTACTAACAACCCAAAACCAACATCATACCAAAGCAAAATAGCTAGTAGTGCATTTATTATGTCCACGGACAACCACAAAGACCACGGACATGGTGAACACATCAGGGGCACCTGCCACCTAAACAAATACAGTATTTTACCCATCTCTTACTCCCCAACCTTCCCCAAGCACTTCTGCACACCAATACACTCCTCAAAATTGCATGTTTCCTCTGTTCGTCGCCGCGCTGTCGGCAGATCCAAGATGGTGGGCGCATCGAAACAATTTGACACACCTCATGTCTCATCACAGCCAATCGGAGGACACATCGCGTGTCCACAGACACGATGCAAGCCGATTAGTCAATCGGTTTCCTGTCTGCGCAGCTGATATAGATATCACTATTTTTTTTGCCTTGCGTATTGGCCATCTAAAAATAAAACTACTGGACAGATTTACACCATTTAACAAAATGATTTTACAAAAGCACGCTTTCGGGACTAAACTGCCAGTCCTGCCGCAGATTTGGTGGAAATCCGTCCAGCGGTTTGAGCTGTGGGTGTGCACAAAGTTTTTTCCCATTATGTCAATTGGAAAAAAAGAAGTTTGAGACGCCCCCTATAACTTTGCCCCCGCGGACCAAACCTCACTAAAAAAAAAATCAGAGTGGGCCATATACTTTTACTGCAAAGTTTGGTGAGAATTCGTCCAGGGGGAGCGAAGTTATAAGCCACCCAAAAAGTGCTCTTTCTATGGGATTTGCAACTTAACCATAACTACACAGCCACTACCGTGGGCTGTGTAAAAATATACATCTTTATTGTTTTGGTTAAAAACATGTCAACATTTTAAATTTACACAACACACGTTATTTCACTTATATTTTAAACATAAGCGCATTTCATTAAAATAAATAAAAAATAAAATGTCAAAATTAAAACTTTATCATAAAAATACTCCACATTATTACGTATTTTAAACAAAGAAGTGGTCCTTCTGCTTAGTCCAATTTCAATTTCAAAAGGAAACACACCGAGGATATATTTAAAGATTGGTTCTCACATCTTTTCTGGAGAGAGCAACCTAAATTCTTTTTTTTTTTTAAATGAAACAATCTCTCTCCTTAACTCACAGAGAGATGGAAAGACAACACACACATGTTCTAAATTTTCAACTTAAGATGGAACCTCACAGAATCTACAGTGATGAGGAGGCATTTCATAATTTTTCGTTCTCAAAGCAAATACCACTTTAGTACGACATAGATCAAATTGAATACACATTATTACATTCTGATCATTTGCATCAGGGAATTTCAGTAAATATTTTGGACATGTCGTAAGGGTTATGTAATAACTGGGACTACTTTTTGGTTTAAAAGTACATTTCCTGTATTGATTCTGAAATATTTTGGCTTCCGATGTTAAATTAGTTATCTTTGCTTTTATTTCACTGTTGTTGAACATTGTTCTCGCTGATATTAAATCACAAATAACTGAACTCTTTCACCACTTCTATTGGTTTCCAGTAAATATCACTTAGGTTTCAGTGATTGTTTCGTCCCACTTGGAATTAGAGCTAGAATGTTTGATTTTACGGTGTTTATTATCAAAAAAATCTTCCTAGTGTATTCTTGCAAAGCATCCAATTTCCTCTGCAGACCGATCTCTGTTAGATCTATTATGACTAAATCGTCTGTATAGAGCAGCCATAACACCATCTTTCACCTATTTTCAGCGGAAATGAGCGAGGAGCCTCTAAATCTTCATTGATATCATTTATATATAAATTAAACAGGGTTGCAGCTAAATTGGAATTATTCCTGTTAACAGTCGCTCTTTATATAATTTTACTAAAATTGAGGCATTATTATGCAATTGTTGAATCAGATAAAGAAGATCAGCAGGAACATTTGCAGTTTGTAGTTCTTTCCATAGTAAATCTCTTGATATCAAATCAAAGGTCTGCTTGAAGTCAATAAAGGCCATGTATATGTTTTGTTTACGGTGTATAACTTGATGTTTTAATGCAGACAGAACTAATAGATTTACTGTTGTCCCTAGGGCCGCTATAAATCCCGACTGAAATGTATCCATTTTTTCAGTAGACTTTAGCCATCTTGTTAGCTTCTTGAGGATCAAAAGCGCAACATTTTTTCCTGGAATGTCTAGAAGGTCGATAGGGCGGTAATTAGTCAGATTATTCCTATCACTCTTCTTGAACAGAGGGATAATAATCAACGTCTCCATGATTCAGGGACATGTCCAGATATGATTACTTTTTAAAAGGTCAGAAAAAGGATGTGGGCCCATTCTAACGGTCTTTCTTTCCAGGTCAGGTTTGTCCGTCCGTCAGGGCCAGGAGCCCTTGATGTGCTTAGTTTATTTATTATCATCATTATGTTCTGATGATCAAAGGTAGACATGCTTAAGTCAGGATATACCCATTCAAATGGGGCTTTCTCTATATCGAGTTTTGTGAATACCGCTGTGTAATGCGATATCCACCTCGCTGCGCTAATAGTGTTAAGTTCTATGGAAGAAGCTGCCTTTTGAGGTGTTTTTTTCAAAAGAGACCATAACTGCACACTATATTTAGAGGTGATAGCTGTCAGCTATCAGCATACATTTGGCAGCCAGTTGTTTTCTCATTGCTCTATGGTGTTCTAGAATTTGTTATAATATTACTCAACATAGACTTCATATTAGTGGGTCTCGCCAATTTAATGTTCTTAATCAGACGTCTATTCTCAGTCTTTAGGGATTTTACGTAAGGATGAAATAGCTGTTTGTGAACTATCTGTACCGGAAATCCTTTCCTCTGAACCTGTTGGAAAAACCAAAGTGTACCCATATATACATCCTGTTTTAAGGTGTAGGTTGATACAGATTATTTCTTTCAATGCAACTAATTTGGGTACAGACCATTTAATTTTGATCCTCCCATAAGCTTCAAACGGGTGATTATAGTACTTCTCGTCTTGCTTTGTTGTTAACGTTAGGATAATCTCAAGTAAATGATGGTCACTGGCAACCATTGGAATGATACTGAAGTCTATCACCCTGTTTAGGGCAGGGGCTGTAATAAACGCATAATCTAACATTCCTGCCAACCCTTCTCGCACCCATGTGGGTTGTGTTGTGGTGTCTCTTTGGGAGGTAGCATCTAACATTTTCAGATTTCGCTCTTTATAAGATTTAGCCATAGTTTTGCCCTAATAGAAAGTTTGCTATTTGTTATTCCTATACATTTTAGGTTTAGATTTCCCATAATTAGTGACACGTCAGTTTCATTATCTTGTGCTATCAAATCTAACATGTCCCTTACCCGTGAATAAATATAAAATCTTTTATCATTACAGGATTCCAGTATAGGTTTAATATTGCCAAACTGGCAGCATCTTCGTATTATCATCATTATTACATATTAATTTTGTTAATTGCAGGCAAGGGTGCGGTGAAGCCCACTCTGACAGGGTACTGTTTAGAGTTAGCTTAGCTGCTTTAAGTAAGCCATCTGAAGGCCTACCCTTACCATGATATACTACAGGTAACCATCCTACTTCATAACCTGGCAAAGTTGTTTCAGATAAAATCCAAGTTTCTTGAAGTGCAATAATTTCATAATATGACAAACTCTGCTCCTGGGCTCATTACATGTTTGTTACCCTTGAATTCCAACTTGCCATTTTTATTATTCTCTCAGTTTCATGTACTTGACATTAATTAATGCTTGTTACATAAGGTTCTTTAATGGCCTTACGTAGCCATGTCCACAATGCAGATCTGGCTGCTTGTGGAGAGGACTCAAAATAAACCTTTCTGGATAATTCACTTGCATCTCCTCTACATTTAATTTGTAATGACCCGCTGACCTGTTGATCCTGATTGTAATTACTCTTTGGCATAGAAAGTAAGTTCTGCTTTAGATCCAGAAGGGACCCTGCTTCATACAGCTTTCCATTTTCTTTCCAGATAAGATCTTTAATTATTAGTGATGGTATAGTTAGGAAGACTGTATCCATGTTCTTGTTATGAAGAAACTGATCCTTCTTATATCACATGACCAAATGAACTGTAATGCAGGTAGAGTATTAAATGCAGCCATGAGTGTAGTCCTGTTTGGAAAAGTATCTTACCTACAATGGTTTCTCATCGTCAATACAAGTCTATCATTTTGCTTGAACTGTGTCGAGCATCTTGTCCTTTCTTTTGAGTACTGCCTTGGGCAATCACTCTCTTCACTAAAATGTACCACCGTTTTTTTGGTTTTTCCTCTCTCAACAGTTTCCTTCTTGATTCTAACGTCATAAATTGGAATTCATCATACTGACTCAAATTTGCAATTTTAAAATTTCGGAGATCCAAGTTAGTTTTGTGAAGGGGGCTACCTCCTCTATTAATTCTTCCACATTGGTTTGAGGAGGGTATGAAGAGATAGAATGAGTCAATAAAAAAATTAATAGCGCAAATTTTCGGCGGATTTCCACCCCAGCCAAGAGCTGGGGCGAAATCCGCCAAAGCCCTGATTCGGTGGACCCTTAAATCCGGCGGTAATAGCGCTACCGCCGGATTTAAGGGTTACCGCCGAGGTCGTGATCAGGCCCAAAGTAATTTCTTGTGCTAACAATTTTGGTGGTCTTAGTCCAAAGGACGGGCGAGAGGTGGGTTTAGCAAATGACTTTGATGAGGATGAGGATGTGTCAGCAGTCGAGTTTGGCTCATTAAGATTTAAAATTGGAGAGTGGGATAGATTTGTTACATAGATGTCCACACAATTGAGTCTCGCTATTCCCATTTCCCATTAAATCCTGATGAGGATGATGTTGAAGATCATCCTTTTCAAGATATCCCACACTATTAATATGTGGTATTCTGACCACTTGCGAGTACAAGAGCAGTTTTTTTGTAGCTTCAACTAAATGGACCATGGTCGCAATAGTCTCAAGTTCACAGTTTGTGCAGTGTTCCATTCACCACATCAATGTTAGGAATCAGCTGGCCGGTATCCTGGGTCGAGGTACTAGCTACCTCCCTGTCAATAGACAATATTGGGATTATAATCCTTTGGGTATTCACCAGCAGCAGTTCTTTGTCTGTGATTTGGCCCACCTCTTGCTCAGATCTCGATTCTGGTACGCCCTGCAGCGACCCAAGTTAGTTTCACTTTCTATTATGTGTTCAGGAGCTTCATCTCGCAATTGCCATTTAGATGACGCCACCCACATTCTCTGAACTTCCATGGTAAGTGATTTTGCTCATTTTGTTGTTGTTGGGTTCTCTCTGAACTTTAATACTTCCATAGATGTCTATACTTCACAGCGCAGAGAAATCACACTCTTTGTTATTCGTTTTCATGGCTGTAGATGTTAATTGACCGGCATTAGTTGGCATTGTGGACGTTAATTTATACATTGCCACAGCAGCTTTGAGAATGTTTAAGAATTTATTTATGAACGGCCCCCTAATCAAACCAACATTGGTCTGCTGTCCCTTATATACACTGCAAGGTGGGCTGCTGGCTGCACAGCTAAACAGCTCAACAGCACTCACCTGTGCACTCCCTTTGTGCGCGTGCGTGGGTGTGTGTGGGTTCTTGATTAAATGCACACTTCAGGAATAGTGGGCAAAGCTTAATTACGCTATGAAAATAAGAGAAAAAGAGCTCTTATTAGGGTGTTTGGTGATACTTATTGATACTTAGGACTATCATAGTGTCCACAGTATTAATTTAAAGTTATCAGCAGTCTATGTTTTGCATACCATCCAAAATAGCCACAAAGAGAATAGTTCTGCTCAGCTCCCACAGATGTCCACGCAGAGGCCCACCAGCTCAACAGCATACACCTGTGCACTCCCTGTGTACTCGCGAGCGGGTGCACATGTGTTCTTGCTTAAATGCACACATCAGGAATAGTAGGCAGAGCTTAATTATGCATTCAAAATAGCCACAAAGAGAATAGTTCTGCTCAGCTCACGCATAGGTCCACCAGCTCAACGGATGCACACAGTTTCTTGCTTAAATGCATAGGTCAGGAAATGTGGGCAGAGATTTATTATGCTTGCCTTTCCTCGTCTGTCCCACGTACATGCAACTGCTGGAGCTGTGCATATGATGCTTCCTGCAAAGACTGGAGGGGGGTATCTGTACTCCTGTTCTCTATATGGCAGAGTAGAAGACAAGAGCAGCCCAGCCAAGATTCTTTATATGGTAATGCTCGACGAGCAATCAAGGTTTAAGCTCTCAGGAGGTGATGCAGGCTGGTTCTTAAGTACAGTGTAGTCCCAAACCCCCCACAAAGGAATGTCCACACAATATGTTAGTGATAACAAAATTCTTTATATAAATAATGTTCAAGTTATATACACAATCACAGTAACACACTTTGTGCTCAGACAATACTAAAATGATAAGTATATATAGTCTCTATGTGGTACCACAATCACTTTTGATTCCATTGAAATGCTCCAACTGGCATACAAATCAATAGCTAAAGGTATCAACAATAGACTTTGAAGGAAAACAAGTGGGTTACACAATTAGCAGAACACTGGGCCCCTACCATTAGGCACAGTTCTGTGTGATTTTTGGTTCCTTCTAAAACTGATTTACTACCCCACTGTACCTGGTTTAGCAGAGTTTGCCGACGGGTCGTTGAAGGATCCTTCTTGAGTGAAATACCCTATAAGGCAGGAACCACGGACTGTCGAGATTCCTCAAAGCAAGGGGTGAACAATGTTGTTGAGGCAGCAGCTTTGGTCCTTGCGGTGTTCACCGATGATCGGTCGTGAACGTCCTGCGAAGATGAGTCATGCAGTGCACCTTGATGGCTATAGTTTGTCGCCGCAAAGCAGATCAATGAAGAACGTAAGCCCAGCAAGGGCGTCGGGTTGTTGGGGATTGGCATTGGCGATCGGGACTCGACCAAGGCTGGCTTTTGGATATTCGTCAGCGTCTTTGTGGACATTGGGTGGCGGGAAACCCACCAGTGGATTCTCCTCGGTTAGTCAGCGACCTTGACTTCATAAGGCGGGACAAAGCAGTCGCCAGTGATGAGCAAGGGGGTCCTTGATTCAAATGTCTTAGGGCATGCAGCGTTGCGGCTCCGGTCGATGAGGTTACACCGGTCCTCTGAACCTCGGTTGACGATGATGGACTTCAATGTCCAGGTGCTTCAGTTCAGATTCCTCAGCGGTCCCCGTCTCTGGTCGGCAGCCTTTAGATGACTGACTTCCAGGGATCCTTGGTGAAGGTTAGCTGGTGCACGATGTTCCCTCATACCTCGGGAAGAGGTCTAGTAGCCAGGTACTCTCTTGGATCTGTTCTTGGAGACATGAGAGCTTTCAGATTCGGTTGAAGGAAAGCAGCAGCAAAGCTTTCTTCTTCCAGCTGTGCTTCAAGGTAAGCATCAAGTTTCAACTTCAGCTTCTGAACGATTCTAGACAGTGAGAGGTCCTCAGATATACTGTTCTGTATCTCATTCACACTGTTGGGCCAAGCTCAGCAGCCAATCATTCAGCGGGGTATTCATGGCAGTCAAATCAAGCTCACAGTGCATTTGGGCCATTCTTCTCCATCCAGACCCTCACAACAAGGAATGTGGATTGGGACAAGCACCCAGCCATTCAGCACTTCACACTGTATTCATACCAATTTCTCGCTGGGCTGTCTCAGTCATTGTGTCACACACCAGAAACCAGACAACCATAACATGAAATGTATATTGGTCACACACTCCATTCACACAGGTCCCACCCCAAGTCTGGCTTCCCCACAATACCATATATGGAACTTCCACACAACAGCCAGTCAGGGGAAGGGACAGAGTCAGGGTTTCTCAGGACTTTGGGAAAACAAGGAAACAGGTAATAGAAAGCAAGAGGCCACAGGGGCCATCTTGTCTCCTATCAGGAATTAACTGATTCCAATGGCAGGGCGTGGGCCCAAAATGGAGGATACCCAGAGCACCTGTCGAATTCAACATGGAGCTGCCACCAGCCCATACCCTGATCTGTGGGCCACACACAGATGCCCAAAAGCATACACTAGATGTACAGGGTTGTACCCCCACCCATGGGTGCCATAAGGGTATCCCAGTGGTCTGTACACCAAACCAAAAAGAGGAAGAGTTGCACTGCCAGGAGTCCCACATAGACACCTGTGCATAAAATAAAACAGAACAAACATGATAAAAGGAGTACAGGACAAGGACATGGAGACTCTGTCCCTCCAATTCATTTCCAGCATCACACTTCCTGAATGCATGTTGTAATCATTGGTTCACGGAAAGAGAAAAATAAAACAATGGTTTGAAAAAATACATTGTGTACATTTACTGTTAATGCAATTTACACTTCCTTCAAAACGTTCGCCATTGTGTTCAAACTTAAATTTATGAAAGGGAGACACATTTTGTATGTGTAGGAAGTAATAGAATGGTAGTATGTGTGTGTTAGGTAATTACATAGGTGATGGTGTGTTTTATGGGTAATGTAATTAAGGAATATTTGTTTTGCGTGTTTGTTTATGCTTGAAGTAGTTAGATACCCATCGGCATATTCTAACTGTATAGTATTGTAAAAGTAGTATAGTGGTAGTATGGATGTTTGTAATTACAAAGGTGATTAGTGTTTTAAGTGTATTGCAATTAAGGAATGTTTGTGTTTTGTGTTTGTTGATGCTTAAAGTAGTTAGATATCCATTGGCATATTCTAGTTGTATAATATAGTAAATTGTAAATGGGGGTTTAAACAACATTTAATGACTACATATGTGTTTAACAACTATTAAGAAGGCATTTGTTAGATTTGCTGGTAATGGATGTTTTTAAGTAATGGAAGTGCTGTTACACTCAAACCAACCACTTAATTTTTCACTTATGCAGTATAGTGGTCTGTAGTTGCTGTGGCACCGGTGTGGTATGTTATGCATACTGTTGTGAATGTTTTCTTACCAAGATAGACTTAGGCATGTATGAAGTTAGTGAGTTTATAGTTATTTTTAGTGCCATCTGCATCTTACCTTAAAATAATTAATATTACATATTTGGCATGCACATCTATTTGTATGCTGTATTGATTGTATGAATTGCAAAATGATCATACTATGACATGATGTGCATTGTGGAGAATTTGGTGAAATGAAATTAAATTATAATTTGGTATAGATACATACACAGATCATTCAATAGGAGTATGCGTATGTGAAGCATGGTTATAGACATTACATGTATGTTTCCAAGTGTATGACATTTCTAAGATTTCTTTCATAGGGATGTGCTTTGCCTCTAGTACTTGTAGTAAGTACATTAGGAATTCTTGTTAATCTTCATGTTGAATTTAACAATTCCTGCCCAGTAGTTCAATTCATGTCTTATCCCTGAGACACTGTAATAAACATAGCTGTTCTAGACACTTGGGTAACTATAGTCCACAATTGGTGGCAATTGAAATAAAAGACTGATTAGTGCATTTGAATTGCAATTTACTCCAGATGTGTTGCTGAATTTCAAATAACCAGATAATGCTGTCTCTGTTTAGTCTGAAGATTCTGCATGTGTTTGTTTCATTCTTTTTTTTACTGTCTTTAGGGGTAAATCATCTATGTTTTCTGTTTCTACTAGTTGCCTTTTTATATTTTTTTTTAGATACAGGGCACATATCCAGATGTGGAGTGTACAGTGCATGCAGCCTGTTGTATACTACTTTACACAGAATGTCAGTGTTGACTTTGTTTGCATCAAAGTTAACTAAGAACAGAGCGGTAAGTGTACAAAGATGCTAAAGTGCAACATAGCTCTTACCTTCTTTGAAGATTGTGTCTACAGGTAAATTGTCAAGGGGTAGATCATTTGACTTGTGACTGGTAACAGCATATGCAATAGATAGAGAGACTTGTTCTCTGCATATATGCATGCCATGTTGTTGAAAAGAACAAAGCATGCTTTCGAGCATTTCTTTTTTTTGTTTATTCCGGTTCATAAACACTGATGATGACAAACTGGATACTGGTATTGTTTGTATATGTTTGAAAGACAACTATTACAATTCCTCCATTGACTAAACATTGTTCTACATCAAGGTTGCATTTTAGTATCACTCTGCCTCTGCAGTTTAGGAACAGAGTTAATAGCTTTTCCAATCCAGCTCTGTTTGAGATAGATGTATTTAGATGATTTAGATATGCTGTTGCTTGTTGACACATAGGGAGTGCCATGCCATGCACATCTAGTGTGTCTTTTGAGCTGATGTGGACCATGGTTTCATCTCTTTTTAGCTTTTTTTCATTGACGTGGTTATAATTTCAAGTGTTGTCATCAAGCAGATGAATTTTTGATTCTGTTGTAGTAATTGTTCCATTACATCAGAGGCAGATGTGTTTTGTCCTTACAGCTCATTTATGAGTCTACTTTTCAAAGATGACTGTGTTTTCAATAAGCGCACCAGTTGTAATGCTTTTCAAAATGTGAGCATAGGTTAGATAGGCAGACTTAGGGTGGAATCTATACTTCATCTACTAGGAAGACTTTCATTTGCTTTAGCATTCTGCGTACTTCAGAAGCAGATTTTACTAACAATTTGTAATGGTCTTATTTGTTTTGGTGTTCTACTGGGAGGAGGAAGTGTTGGTGTAAAGTTATATCACTTACGGTGCAAGCAGCTAGAACTGTGGGGGTTTTTGCCAGCATAAAGGTTGCTACATGTTTTGTATTTTAAACATTTTCAGATTGTTTTAATTAAGAAGGTATTGCAGAACCAGCTTCACCGCTTAGATATAAGAGCAGAGGTTTTTAATTTTGACATCTGCAAGTATTATTTTCCTGTTTTAGTATGTGTTCAAATGGTAGGTTGTTAATCATTTAACTGTGATTTGAGCACTGACTCTTCTTTCGATTGTTTTGAGTGATGCATGGTGTTTTCTACCTCATTCATTGCTATTTCTGCTTCATTTTGAATGAGTACTTCTCCAAATGGTTCTTAGATTTCTGTCTTTACCTAATAGTGTTTCTGTTTCTGCTTCTTGTTGGTTTTCAGTGTCTAGCATTTCTATGTACTGTTTAAATTTGTCATTTGTTATACTGCTTTCATTTGCCTTGATGCAGCAAATCAGTCATGCTCACATATAATGTTGTCCACTTTTCTCCAAGGTTTCAATACTTGCTGTAGGGCTATGTAATAAAGTTCTTTATCCTTTTCAGATTTAAATGATCATTTGACATGGTTGATTAGACTGGGATTTGAAAGTCATATTGGTCTTCCTTCACAATTTAATACTGAGTATTTGCCAGTTGTCTCATGTGGCATAGCATTATTATTGTGTACATAATTTTGGACTCTATCATACAGTCACATGCATTCCAAAGCAGTACTTCTGTTTGAATAGTATGCATCAATGAGGTCATTTTTTCAGATGCCTTGGCTGTTGCAATCTTCTGTGCTATATGTTTAATTTCTTGGAAGGATTAAAGTACTGTTTTTTGAGATGAAGCTGGACTAAGGTTATTTTATTTCATCGTATTTATATATTTTTGTATTTATAGCAGCGCACCAAACCCGCAGGTAACAGGGTGCTAGTTACAGTACGTGTGAGGTGACAGTTTTCATCCTGTTACATAAGAGACAACGTTAGGGTAATGCATAGTCCAACACAGCCATGCCTCATGGAACCGGGGCAATATTAGGCATACACCATATGAAAGTCAAAGTTAGGGTAATGCATATTCCAAAACAGCTATGCCTCATGGTACGGGGGGCTACATTCCAGAAGGTTTTCAATTTGAGAGTGACTCAATCATGCAGATGAGTGAAAAGCGGCTCTGATACACTGTATGCACCCAGACCGGCCCAGACAAGGGAATGCCTTATAAGCCAGCCTTAAGAGGCAGACTCTGCTGGCTTTGCCTGCTGGAAAAATGCTGATTTAAGATATGTAGAGGTGAAGAGCCAATGGGGTGGCTTGTTGGATGTCTACAATCGGTGTGTTTTTTTCAGTAGGGAGACAGAAGTTGAGATTGAGACTGTTCTCAGATTTCTCATACAATGCCATACTCGTCAAACGATATGCAGCTTCAATGGACCCACATTCTCTATGTGACAAAGTCCTGATTCAAAAACTGTACAATTTCTTTGAAAGCATTTTGTCTGATGTTATGTCATCTCAGTGGTCTTGTAGCTCAGTTTTCTCAGCTTCGGTGAGATAAGCTGTGACATATGTTGCAACATCAGTTGAATTGTCTGCATTGTATTGGATGTCTATGTTAACATTCTACAAGAAGGCACTGCTAAGATTTCAGTCATTGATGTACCTCAATGTTTCATCTCTGTTAATGTTGCATATGTTTTTGGAAGAATTGCCTTTGACACTGAAGACATGAAACTATTTTCTTGACCTTTGTTTCAAACTGGTCTATGGGATCCAAAACAACATTTGGTGAAGTATTTCCCTATGTCGTTGTAACAATGTCGGCTGTGTTGTCCACACTTATGTCTTTGGAAAAGTAAGATTTGAGTGCTTAGGTCTTTATGTATGTCTTCTGAAGAGATGTCACAGGTAATGTAGTTTTAAATAAATTGTAAAACAGTGTCATCACTGTTGTGGCCAAGTTTGGGGGCAGTCTTACTCTCCAAAAGCATGTGGTATGTGTGTTGCTCCTCTGGATTGATATTATTTCCTCAAAAAGAAGCGTTCTCATATTCTGAGTGGAGGAAAGTTTTTATTATAGATGAATTGTAACATGGCAATGATTCGATGGTGAAAGTATCTTGAGACATTGACAAGATACAGAGAACATAGTTCTCCTTTACTTGTTATGTCTATTCCATCTTTATTTTGTTTTGCAGTTTGTAGAAAGTCCTGCAAGTCATCACATGCACATTATGCACAACTTAGAGTAAAAAACCATGTTGGGGATGCAATGTAACATGCAATGTACATCAGTATGAAGTTAGAACCAATATTCCTTTGTAGCATGCATACTTGCCAAGAGATTTGTACTACTTCACTGCAACACCTCATACTTGTCTTTTATCTTTTGAAGGAGTTGAGTAGCTCCCTATTTTTAGTGTGCATGCAACTCTGTAACATGGAGTTGCTAGTTCTCTTTCAAATAAGGAATGGAAATTGTATTCAACATATTGCCAATATCTTGGATCTTCAAAACACATTTGTAGAGAACAATATTCTGATGCACTTATTTTCATGGGTCATTCATCATGTAATTCGCCTTTTCCTGTAGGGAAAAACTTGTTTCCCATTATTTATTGGAGACCCTTTGGCATGATGCATTTCATATGTTTCTAATGCATCTTCCATGGTGTTTCTAGAATTTAGTCACGGAATGGTATACTTGTCTAGAATGTCCTCCATACTGATGGGATCAACATGTTCAAATTGACCATTAGGTGTTTAAGTTTTCTATCTATGCTCATATGTTTGTAGTATTCATTGTTTTGTTAAGATACTGTAGGGCTTATTTAACTTTGTTTAAGTCAACCAGTTGTTGTCAAATCTTTTTGTCTTTTGTTGGCAAACCATTAACTAGAAAATCAAAGATTGCTGTACCGCATTTGGAAGTGGACATTTGTCTAAGTTATTTATGATAGCTCGAGATGGCATTTGGTTATCATCAACCTCAGAATTGCAGTATGAAAAAACTATCAAGTGATCAGTAATGTTGAATTTATGTTATGCTATTAGATATAAGGCTAATTGGAACCATTGGCCATCATTAATAATTGGCCAGTATACCACAAAAGTGCTGGAAATAACGTTCACCAGCACTTTTACTGGACAGGCCCACTACAACTTTGTTGGTAGGGATGACAGATTTCCCTTCAACCAAGAGCTGGAGGTAAATCTGACCCTTAATGGCAAAGAAATGCTGGTATGACCAGCATGGTAATAATGTTGCCAGTGATTGTGGCAATAGTTAGTCTGGAATTTCAGCAGACGTATTTTCAAACTTTGCTTTTTTCATGTGTTTGGAAGGAGGTTAGTGTTAGAACTTGTTGGATTCATATTTTGTAAGTTAACTATGTTTTTTTAATGTTTGCTTCGGTTCCAAAATATTTAGTTTGCATGTGTTCTATTTGTCTGTGTACTTCTTCAGCTACTCCTTTTTGGAGATTGTGACAGAGTGTTTGGTAGTTCGGGAGCAGGACTTTATGCATTATACAATCTATGCGCAATGATTTGGACTGTAGAATTGTGTTTGCAAAAAATGTTATATGATGGAAGGTGCTTTTACAGGCTGTTCCTGAAATGCAGACTAATGAATGTCCTTGCAGTCCAGTGTGGATGTGCAGTCCACAGGAGTCCATGTTTTGTAAAATGTGGATTCTACATTTGTCTTTTATTTTAACAAAGTGATTGGAACATTTGAACGATTGTAGCGCTCATTGCATATTAGGCTGCACATCCATTTGTACACTGAACAACATGCGTGGAGACAAGGCACATTTGGTTGAAAGTATGTTGGGGAACATTTTCTTTGAAGGTTTCTTTTGCCATAATGGTATCTGCTACTATTTCATAGCCTCCTCCATTGGTGTGCATGCCGATTGACTTTGCTTGTTGTTGCTTATTTGCTTATTCATTGAAATATATTTCAATGCTACTGGTGTGAAACCATTCACCTGCACAGTTAGGAAAGTTATCATTACACTATGCATATTTAGAAGTTGTTTTGTAGTGTTTTAATTCATTTAGTTAGTGGTTTCATTCTGTTTGAGACTAATACATGTAGTTTTCTTATTTGTTTGAATGCGCTGTCAATCAGAGGTTCAATATCAGTTTTCTTGGTAATTTGTAAGTGAGAAACATGATTTCTTAAGACCTTTTTATGAGATTGCTAAGAACTTCGCTCAAATTATTTTTGTAAAATAGTTTTTTATAATGTTTTACTGTGGCTACAATGACATTGCTAGATATAGGTTGAGGTTCATTTTCAGTTGTAATTGTATTACTACAAATTTGGTTACTTTCCATTTTTGATGCAGGAGCAATACATTTGTCAGTGGTGACTGTTGTACTATTCAAGAGCACAGTTACTTGTTCTCTTGCTTGTATGCTTTCTATACATTATTTTAGTGGAGTATAAGCATATGACGTTCTCTTCTTTTTATCTGCTCATTCTTTTCTTTGTTTCCTAAGGACTTGCATTTTAGTAGGCACTGTTTTCAGTCTGTTAGATATAAGAATGTGTGTACTTTAATTTTGCAGAAGGTTTCTGTGGGTGTTATTGTACAGGGATGAGGAAGAGTAGTGTATGGATAATAATGTGGATTAATATTGGGTATTGGGAGGAGGAAGAGGAGTGTTGGAGTCATAATATAGATTATTCTTGTGAAGCCATATGAGGGATGTGGGGATGATGGAGAATAATATGAGGAAGAGGGTTGTTGGAGTGAAGACCTGCTCTCTAACCTTGATTCCAATCACCCGTCTGTCCTCATCTTACTGGATCTCTCTTCTGCTTTTGACACGTCAACCATGCTATCCTGCTCAACCGTCTTTGTGTTAACCTGGGTATTACTGATCAGGCCCTGGCCTGGCTGAACTCTTTCCTCTCAGACCAACCCTCCCATGTCCAAATTGGGCCCTTCCTCTCCTCTGTATCACTCTCTACCTCTGGTGTTCCCCAGGCATCTAACCTTTCTCCCTGGCTTTTCAACCAGTACCTGGCACCTCTCGCCCACCACATTGATGCTCTCTCTCCAACTTTCAGTGCTATGCAGATGACGCTCAGCTCATTTTCAGGAGCCCCTCTGCCACCTCTTCTCCCTCTCTCATCTGGGACTGTCTGTCTGCAATCCAGGAGTGGTGTGCTGCCAATGATCTCTGCCTTAATGCCAGTAAGACAGAGATCCTCCTCATCAGCACACCGGCACCTTCCTTTCCTATCAATCTATAGCTGGACTCCCTTGGGCCTCTTCCTGCTCCCACCTGTGAGGCTAAGAACCTCGGGGTCATCTTCGACTCCACACTCTCCTTCTCTCCTTACATCTCTGACATCTCTAAGAAGTCAAACTACTAACTGCATCGCCTCAGAGGTATTCTTCCTTTCCTCACCTACCCCCAGAAGCTCACTGTCTCTAGAGCTCTGGTTCTCTCTAGGCTGGACTACTGCAACAGCCTATTTTTAAATCTGCCTGCTTCTACTCTCTGCCCTCTACAACTCATCCAGAAAAGGACTTCAAGACTTGTCCTAGGCCTCAAGCCGGGATTGTATCCCTCCAGCCCTGAAATCTGTCCATTGGCTCCCAGTGGCTGCGGGGATCAAGTTCAAGACCCTCTGTATTGTCCACAATGCCTTCTGGGGCCTGGAACCGCAATAACTCCAACTCTCTCTTCGAAAATATCTACTTACTTGATCTCTTCGCTCCTCCACCCACTCCCTCATGATCAGTCACTTCTCCAAGCAACGATTTTGGGGTAGCTCTCTTTCTTCAGCTGTTGCCTCCATCTTGAACAGCCTCACTGCCTCTCTGAAACTTGAGCCGAGCTATCTTCGATTCCGGAAGCACCTCAAAATGTTCCTCTTTCCTTCTGACTTCTCTCTTCCTCTCCCCTGCTGATCTCTTGTCTGATACTGCACTGGTCACCTGGCTGCCCTCTGAATTCAGGCCCAGCTCCTGCCCGTCCAGTTGAACACCAGCACTGCCTCCTGGCAACCCCTACATTTGGGTCTGTATCTGCAACCCTAGAGTCCCCTTACCTGCACTTATTGGACACCTGCTGTCTGCACTTAACCCTTGCACTTGCCACCTGCTGGCCTCACTCACCCTTCCTCCCCTGCCCCTGACATTTTCTCCTCCCAGCTCCTCTGCACTTGCACAATCTCAATGTCACTGGGCCTAGTAAGATCGCTGTCTTTGTTCTCCCTCTGTTCCCTTGCCTTTCCTCGTCATGCCTTGAAACACTTGTGCAAAGGTGTGTTATAAATGCCATATCATATCATATCAATAATATAGATCATAATTTTGTATTAGGATGTG
Organism: Ambystoma mexicanum; assembly: GCF_040938575.1. Classification (NCBI taxonomy): domain Eukaryota; kingdom Metazoa; phylum Chordata; class Amphibia; order Caudata; family Ambystomatidae; genus Ambystoma; species Ambystoma mexicanum. Next base: position 1,241,558,640 of record NC_090930.1, on the reverse strand, counting down.
GGAGAGAAATGTATAAATAATGTGAGCTATGGGCTAAAATATTTGTAGAGGAAGAGGTTCTAAACCTGTTGTGTAGTGGTTTGAGGAAGAGGGTTGTGGGGATAATGTAGGATCATGTGATTGGAGTAATGTCAAAAGGAAGGGGGAAATGGAGCAAGGAATGCATTGTTGTTAGTGACATTACATGATTGAGAGTGTTTGTAAGCATAAACATATAGCGTCATGTTGGGTAGAGGGTACTGGGATGAGGAAGAGGGTTGTTGGAGCAATAGTATATATTACAATTGTGTAGTGCTATGTGGGAGAGGAATGTATAGCTAAGAGGTAGTATGGAGTAAAGCAATTGTAGAGGAAGAGGTTGTTGGCCTCTGTAGTAGTGCTGTGCAAAAGATGGATGTGGGGAAAATGCAAAATAATGTGATTTGAGTAATGCCATGAGGAAGGATGAAATGGAGCAAGGAATGCATTGTTGTTAGGGAAGTTACATGACTGAGAGTTTTGTAAGCGTGAACCTATGTCCCGGGAGGATAGCTCAGCGGCAACGTGCTCGCCTTGGAAACAAGACGATATGAAGCAACACAGGTTCGATCCCCGGGTCTGCGCTTAAAAACTTCCAGGTATTAAGCGCGGTATAAATACGCAACTAGGAGACATATTCCTGTAACAGCACCTCGATGCCACCAGGCTGTGTGAGCGCTTTAAAAATGATAAATAAATAAACAAATATATATAAGTTAATGTTGGCTACTGAGGATGAGGAAGAGTGGTGTTGAAGTAATAGTATAGATTATAATTATGCAATAGGATGTGGGAGAGGAATGTATACATAATCGGAGGTATGGAGAAAACCATTTCTAGCAGAAGAGGTTATAGATCTCTAGGGTAGTGCTGTGTAAAAGAGGGATGTGGGGATAATGGAAAATATGTTGATTTAATAGTATGGGAAAAGGTGGAACTAGAGCAATGAATGGATTGTTGTAAGTGTAATCACATGAGGGAAAGTGGTCTAAGCATAAAGATGTAGATTAATGTTGAGAAGGGGGATGAGGAAGACGGTTGTTGTGGATGTAACACGAGACAGATAGATGTATATGTAATAGGAGGTGTGATAGAAAAAATTTGTAGAGTGAATGGTTGTAGAATTGTGGGGTGTTGTGTAAATGATACAGATTGTAATTGGAAAGTGGTTTTTGGTTTTGAAGAGTGGTGGTATTATAGGATAAGAAGGAATGCTGTTTTGTAACAGGAAAGAGTGTGATTGCTGCAATGGAATGAGGAAGTAGGAAATAGCATAGAGTATAGTATGAATGGACAGTTTAGGATAATATATAGTATGATTATGTTATAATTGTTATGAAATACATGACACATTAATATACACACTTTGTAGAAATGGACGTTTTTTCTTTGTTCGGTAGGTTTGTTTGGTAATCTTATTTTGTCTGTAAAAGTAAAAAGAAATATGATTGCCAAGTATGATCATTATGCACTGTTGTAATTTTGAAAGCATTTTTAAATTATTGAGATGACTTCTGTAGTGAAGCATGTTTTCAAGCATAGAAAACCAGTTGAATTTGATGTGGAGTTAAAGGCAAGGTTGTTTAGGACGGTGTAATATGAAGGTCTGGTATACTTTGACAGAAAGTAGAGATTAAAAAAAAGATGCCATTCTTTGTTGTAATGTAGGTTGATAATTAAGGTATTTTTAATTATGGTATTGTTCCCTGGTATGCGTAGTAGGAGATAGCATTCACTAAGGAAGCAGAACACATTTTAAAAGCACTGTTTAACTAGTGTGATGGCTGCTGCAATGAAGCACTTTTTGCAGCATAGAAAACCACTTGCAGTTAGAGTGAACGTAAAGGCAAGGTTGTTTAATACAGCTGTAGTTCTGACAGAAGGTAGATCATTAAAAAAAGATGTAATTAATTGTTTTACTGTAGGTTCAAAATATAGGTATTTTTAATTATGTAATAATTCTCTAGTATAAGTAGTAGGTCATGGCATTTACTATGGAACCAGAAGTAATTTAAAAGCCCTATTAAACGATGGCAATGGCTGCTGCAGTGAAGCACATTTTGAAACATAGAAAACCACTTGCAGTTAAAGTGAAGGTTACTGCAAGGTTGTACAAACAGGATAATATGAAGCTCTTTGACAGAAGGCAGATCATTTTTTATAACAAGATGCAATTATTTGTTGTACTGTAGGTTGATAATTGAGGTACTTTTAAATATAGAATTGCATATTGGTAGATAAGGCTCTGAATCACTGCACAAATGCACTCTCAGAGTTGAAAGATACATCAGAACTGTTGAACTAAGGTGAGAGGGTTAGATATAGAGATTTTGGATGTGTTTAGTGGATGGGTTTGTGACTGTTTGAATGGAGCCAACCAGGGAGTGTTTCAGAGATAAGTGTAAAAAGGGAAAAAGGAGTGCACTGGGCCCCAATGTCCACGGACATACAGCACTGTTTGCGGATGTACCACATGTGCCATCCTGTCTCTTTTACTATACCCTGCAGGGAAAGAGGACTGTGGAGATGGCGGACACAGCAGATGTCCGCAGATGTCAGGCGACTCATCCAATCAGGCTTTCAGATTGTAGAGGAAGAGTGGAACTTTAGAGGAGGACAGGGCAGCAAGTGTTTCATTTCTTGTTTGAAATGATGAAAGCATGGAGCTCACCATGAAAACTGTTTGGATTATAGGACATTTGTCGGGAAAATTGGCTGCAGATATATAGAGAGCAGCTTCCTCTCTCACACAATCTTGCTTTTATAAAATTGGAAGTGGTATGATATGGAACTCGTGAAATTAAATTGAGTCAAAGTTTACCCATGTGTGAAGATATGGTGCATTTGGAACAATCCAGAAATTATTATAGTACATTGTAGAGGTAATAGTTAAGGGTGTGTAAGTGGTGTATCTTTGCAGTTTGCCATGACAGATACTTTCAAATATCTGTTTGAACTTTTCCTCAAACAATGTTTCTTTTTTCATGAATTGAGTAGAGAAAAATGTGGAAAAGATGCAAGTTGTTTTGTCCACAAATAGAGCAAGCAAGGTGGAATGTGAATAAAGCTGTATGTGCATTTCTGTGTGGTTTTGAAGCTTTTGAAAATGATATTATATACGACATGATGAAGTGAACATTTTCAGAAAAGATGCAGTACATCTAACAAGTATTGGAAATGACAATTTTCTTTCCAATATTTGGTATGCAGTGAAACAGTTTTTGTGAAAGAAAAGAAATTGGAAGAAGAGCATATCATGATAACTTGTAATAGTGAACATTGTACATATTGATATCACAGTTTTAGAAGAACAACAAGGCTCTTTTTAGAGCAAAAATTAAATAGTACAAAAAAGTGGTTAACGGTCATATGGCTTCCATTCTGCATTTTTTGATCGTCTTGGCCTCTGACATGTTCTCCCTTCCGTGGACATCAAGAGTAAAGAAACACAGAAAGGGAGAACATGGTCTTCGGCAATGTAATGTGATTGAAAGTTATAAAAGCCTTCAGTACAGTCTTAACACCTTCTATTCACGTCACACTGCATTTTATGTGTTTGTATGGCAGAGAAGAGGGGTAGAACAGAACTTCCTTTCTTTCCCCTTTTTTCCTCTGTGCTATACAAATGCACCAGTATTTGCACAGGCATGGATTTTAATGTCAACGTAAATGTTGGATATTCTCTGGAGCCCACCTGCTTTGCGCATCAATATAAAGCAGATGCGGGCCATATAAATCCATCATATACATTTATTTTATTCTATTCTTAGACTGCGAAATGTGGTTTGCAATGGAACCTATTTTTCTTTGTTTTTTTGTTATTTTTCATTTTTTGGCAGAAAGATGGAGGTAACAAAGACATGTTGGGGAGAGGCACCAAACACTATAAGGGGGGGGCAGTTGGAGAAGGGAAGATGTTAGGGGGCAAATCCCTTTGTGGGCCTTCACATCAGCATGGAAGTCCCTGCAGGATTTCTCCCCCGAGGTGGAACAAGTAATGGCAGGATGAGGCCACAGTAGATGGGGTAGCTCTACGAGGGCAATCAGTGGAAAGTCTGGGTGTGGCAGCGCATTGAGGTGGTGCTGAAGGAGTATTGCCTGTTCTGGCAATGACTGTGTGTTACTCCACACACAGTGCAGTGTGCCTGGGCAGCCTGAGTTTTCAGCACCCCACCTCCCCCAATCTTGGTAAAAAACCTCTACACCCAGCACTCTGTCTGACCATCAGATGCGGAAGGTATCTCTTCTACTGCATCTTCATCTTCCTCTCCCTCCTGCAGCTCACCTGCTGCAGTGCCCCTTCTTCCCTTCTACAGATCCTCAAGGGGGTTGTGGTGGTGGCACCACAGGGGTAGGGATGGCCATAACAGATGCCATTTGTGAAGGTTTTCAGTTCACATTGCAGCTTCCAAATGAATGTCCTCTTCAGAGATCTGCCAGATTGAGAATGGCTAAAAGAAATGGATAGGTCCTCTTGGAGGAACCGTCCACGGTCTTTCCTCCTATCCGTGAACTTCAAAGGCCAATAAAGGGTGTTACAAGTTGTAAAACATTCTGTGAACAATAAAGAATGTTAGTAGCAGTTGTGGATGGGCAAAGTTTCAACTTGAGAGTTAGTAGGAGAGGTGCAAATTTGGTTTTAAAATGTCTGCAACACACAACCTTGGCCACTGACATGTCATCATGCTACATGAGTGTAGTCACATCATGATGTTTGCAGTTGTCCGCAACCATGTTACTGCATTCACGAACATTAGCACACCCTGATGGCATCAAGCAGGTGTGCTGCAATGACCACGACCATGTTCTGACGTTCATAAATTAATTTAAAGTCTCTCACACTGTTGCAGACACGTTTGGTCCACACAGCTGGGTGACATCATGCAGTTGAGCTATCGTAACCAAGCCCATTCTCGAACACTCACAAACTAATTAAAAGTGCATCATGCCATTGCAGACAAGTTCATTGATCATGAACATCCGGGCAGGCGGGTGATGTCACTCAGTACGCTATTGGGACTGTGACCATGCTCTGATGTTCACAAACTAAATAAAAGTGCATCACTGTCAGTGCAGACATGGCGGTCTGTTTGCAAACATCAGCGCACAGCTTGATGTCACTGCAATACACGGTAGTGGACATGAACATTTATATAGCCCACCGGCTTCAAATTGTGTCTTTTAAAAAAAATAATTGAATGTTTATTTACATGATATTTACATTAATATACGTTATGATAATGATTGAGAAACACTTTTGGAATCAAAAATGTGGGATTTTGTGGTTGGTATATGTTCATGATTGGGTAGGTATTGAAATTTCATCAAACCGTTGATCGCTAATATCTTCTTTGGAATGATTGGGGTGATTGATGGGCAATAGGGTCAGATGTACAGGTAGGTCAATGACAGGTAGGTCAATGAAAGTACTTTGAATTACATGATATTTTACATATGTAGACAGTTTTTATTTGTAGCTTGAAACATCTGTACACATAATTTTTTCATCTGACTTTTGATATTATCTAATCCATTTTCAAAGATTTTCTCTTTCTTTCCCTCATGATTAGTTTCTTCTTCTTTTTCTGGTTCTAGACTGTGAAGGATAAGAGATATGTAATAGATAGATTTTTATAATTTATGTATACACAACATAATTGTATTTTTTGCAAAATATATGAAATAATTTTACATTAGTAGGTTGTTCCTCCGTTATATATTCTTTTGGGAAATATAGCTCTAGCTGCAGCCGTTCTAAAGTGCTTACCATTTCCAATATAATATAAAATGTTTATATTTAGTTATATAACATGTTCACACACGTATTACAATTATATTCTGCATCCTTATAATAAACATTTGAAATATTCTTCCTGGCTGCAACCAATGTTGTGCTTCAGTGCCCGACAGGTATTGAAGTGAATTGTTTACAAAGGGTGTACAGTTGTCTTCAATATTTGGTGCAATCTATAATATTGTGTTATCATTTCGAGAACAGTATTTAATGTTTCAAAGTTATAATAGATATAAAACATAGCTGTACTGGTTATTTGGATTGTTGCTGTATGTATAATTTGTTTACTCAAACAAATAAAAGGATATTGTGTCCCCTTTGGATTCTGGGAAATATGAATTCCACTCTTGGCCAGGTACGTCTGATGACTAGCTATAAAGTCCGTGGACATCATATCTATTATGTTGCTGGGGAGAATGATTTCAACGCACACAGTTTGTGAAGAGAAATTATAACATTGCTGGTAAATTAGGTTGCACTGGTAAAAACCTTTGAAATTAACTGAAAAATCTTTGTTACAGGGATGTAATAGTTAAGTTGCTCTAAAAAACTATGAAATACAGTGAAAAAACTTTTGTAAAAAGGACATTATGGTTGCAAGAGAGAATCAGAAAAACAAAGACATTCACCAGTTATAGTATACAATACAATCATAACCAGCACCATGCAGTGCTAAGACTAACACCCAGGGCATCAAAGATGACATCACAATTCCTATGTCACATGCGTCACTGACACACACTCTTACTAGGCACCCTCCCATGAAAAACACACCAATGACACATGCTTCTATGACACATGCTTCTCGACACGGTCGCCTCTGACTCATGCTCCTAAGGCAAACAGTCATTGGGCACACAATCTTCCGACACACACTCCTATAAAAATATGCTCCTATGCCACACTTGACACACACTCTTAGCATGCCTTCTCTTACAACATGCACATCATGAACTGTTATCCTATTACTAAACCTGCTCATTAACAATGTACATCTTCTATTTTTGTATTTTATTTTATTGTTCATTTATAACGCACTTAATACCAGCGAGTGGTTTCTGATTATGGGATTGGGATTCAAGCCTGTGTTGTGCCGCGTTGGTTTGCTTCCAAGACAAACACGTTGCCCTGAGCTATACAAAATGTATATGTACATTTAGAATGTGTACATCACACACACTCAGAATCAATGTACAGCTTCTATACAAAATGTACATGCACATGTAGACTATGTACATTACACATACTCAGAATCAGTGTAATGCCTCTTTACAAAATATACATGTACATATACAACATGTACATTGCTCACACGCTGACTTTGATATCAGTTTTTTGGAGATGTAATGAATGTGCATCTTTGATACGTACTATACAAAGAGGCATATACATTTTATAGCTTGTCTATTACACAATTTACATTTCCTGAAAACTCACATCAAAGTCAGTGCTGACATTGATGTCAGATTTCAGGAGATGTAAATTGCATCCAGGTGCAAGCAATTGCAATGGAAGTGAGGGCCATAAGAAATTCTGTCTCAATTAAGAATCTAAGAATGGGTAAAGCTGCATGCCCAGACGGCCTTAGACAAGAGGTATATAGTTATTTAATATACTGGTGGATTCCAGTCCATTCTCAAGCTTTTAATTCAGTTGTTTGTGCTCTTAGCCCTCCCTTTCATGGAAAAAAGTATAATAATTCTGCTGTTTAAAAAGGGCAAGATGACCGACTGTCAGAAAACAGTCCGTTGTGGCACGTGTCAAGGGTATGAAACGTCTTTGCATGCCAGTGCAGGGACTTACCCCGTCTCATGCCCTGATTTCCCCCGTTCATCTGGGATTGCAAAGAAAGGAAGGTTACGCCATGTGTACAACAGACATGTCATTTCCCCAAAGCGTAATGCATCTTTCAGGGCATGTTGGTGGTTGCCATGGAGATGTTGGTCTCCCATACCTGCGTCATCAAGCACGCAGTTACCCGCTGTTCTGATCAGGTAATACTATAAAGCACCACCCTGCCTAGAAAGTGGAGTTTCTGAATTTGGTGCTTTGCTCAGTGGCTACCTTGAATTCTCCTTTGTTGTCCTCTTGGTTTTGACTTTGCCTGTTTCTACGGAATTGCTTTGCCTCATCCTTGGATTATTTGCCCTCGCTGGCTAATGGACCCAGACCGTTTGCTTTTGACCATTCTTTGCCTACGCCTTGTCTTCGTTCTTGTCAGCCTCCTTTGACCCAGATTGTTGTAAGGATTTCTCTTTGCTTCCGATGTCTGCATCATTGCTACTTTGGAACTTTGTACTTCGAACGAGTGCACAGACTAGAGACTTCTTGTGTGAACTTTCGTTTGGACTTTGAAGTGTCCTCATGCTGTTCTGAAAAGGAGCCTTCCTCTTGGATCTTTAAAGGCATCCTCGTGCCATTGGGTACAGTTTTGTTCAATTCTCTGCTTCATCTACAGCATGTCTTTGCTTTCAAACACTGAAGGAACATTGACTACTTAAAGGATGCTGATAAGAAGTGTATTGTCCTGTGTTTACCTGCATCTGTATTTAACTACTATAGAATTCCTCTGCTTAAGTATTCTGTCACATTTCAGGAAATTCCAGTTATTAGTTGGATAACATATAACAGCACCACGCTTCTTTCTGGAATCCCCACATTGTATTTCAGGTTAGCAGTTGTTCCTTTAGTGTTGCACAGCTATTGCCTGTTACATTTGTCGCACCTAATTGTTCATTATCTTTACAGCCAGCTGTCTCCGGTGGGCATCCATCCACTCTTTCGGTCAATTGATCCCTCAGGCAGTCCCTTTGTACTCCTGAGAACTACATTGGCAGGAAGAACTTGTCTTCTTCACGACATGTTCAACTGCCGGTGTAGGCTACCCACTCCGGACTTCGGGGTGAATTCTGACATTTTCAGAAGCCTTATAAACTAATGAATGCCTCCAGTGACCCTTTGGCAGCCTTGTTTCAGTTAGTGGCAGATCTCAGTGCTGACATGACTGCAGCCCACGAGACCACCCAATGCCGTTCTGAACAGATACAGGCAGGGATGAAGTCTGGTGGGGCAGGGGCCATGGCTACTGCTTCCGCTTCCGGTTCTAGCCCTGATGGTGGTCCAAGTAGACAGGAGAATGTTCCAGTCTACATGGCAGGCCAGTTCCCTTTGGCTCCACCTGAACGTGTCAATAGGGACACAAGGACTTATAGAACCTTCATAAATCAATGTAGGTTACATTTCTTATGTTGGCCTTCTTCGTACCTGGATTCAACTACCAAGGCAGCTTTCGTGTTATCATATCTGGGTGGCATTGCTGCTGTTTGGGCAATCCCCCTGTAAGAACAGGGAAGCCATTTATTATATGATTTTGACGGTTTGTTCGCTGCCATGGGTCGTGTCTTTGACAAGCGTTATAAGTCACAGGCCACTGATCTGGAATTGCTTAGCCTCCAGCAGGGGGATACTCCTCTCTTAACTTATGTGGATAAGTTCAATCAGCTGGTTGCAGAGACAGGCTGGCCTGATGAGAAAAAGGTGGCTCTGTTTTATAAAGGTCTGTCAGATACCCTTAAAGACATCCTTGCCACAGTACCGCTTGTGCCCACCGCGTTTCTGGAATTATTGGATATGGTTCTCCAAATCAATGCTAGGAAGACTGAAAGAAAAGGGGAGAAGAAAGGATCGACATCCATACCTCCCGTTTTACCAGTATCCACGAGTAATGGAGAACCCATGCAAATTGGTGTGGGTGGTTGTCCTCTGTCTCCTGAGGAAAGGGAACACTGCAGAAAGAATGGTTTGTGTTTTTACTGCAGATCCTCTGAGCATGCACTAAGAAATCGAAGAAGCAGGGAAACTCCAAATCCCAGCAATAGAGGAGGCCCCTATGCCAAGCAAGACCTTCCAGGACCTCCTCTCAACAGTTCCTTTTACAATAACTGCTTCAATCGCTTTTTCTTCCGGGACAGCATGGTCTAACGAGGCAGTATGGGATTCCGGGGCTACCGGGAACTATGTTGACGCACAATATGTACGGGACTGGGGTATTCCAGTGGTACCTAAGGACACATCAGAATTGGTCAATGCAGTTGATGGCACCACATTGTTGTCAGGTTTGGTTATGGAACGAACTGTAGAGATGACCATGGATTTAGCATCCGGTCATTCTGAGTTCATTACGTTCGATGTCATTCCAGCACCACAGTTTAGGTTGATACTGGGCCTACCATGGCTTAAGGTGCATAATCCAGTCATAAAATGGAGGGCTGGGTCTATACTCTTTGATTCAAAACATTGTAAATCCCATTGTACCATGTCAGAGGAAAGACCGACTAGCCCCTCCCAGCCATTGCTTGACACCATGTCTGTTATAGGTGGTCTTTTGGTGGTGTCCCTGCCCATAGAGTATGAGGCCGACAAGGACGTCTTTGACAAGGGTGGAGTGGAGTCCTTACCTCCACATCAGCCTTACAATTGTTCAATTGGCCTGGTGAAAGGGGCTAAAATACCATCTGGCTGCATGTACTCCTTGACTCAGAAGGAGGATGCAGTGTTAAAAGAATACCTGGACAAGGCTCTTGAAATAGGCTTCATATGATCCACACGTTCCCCGTTTTGTACCAAAGAAGGAGGGAGATATGCGCCCTTGCATTGATTACCGCACATTAAACGCGGTAACGATATGCAACCAGTATCCCATCCCACTGATATCCTCACTACTGGACAAACTTGCCACTGTGGTCATATTTTACAAAACTGGACCTGTGAGGGGCCTACAACCTTGCAAGGATATGCAAAGGAGTAGATTGGAAAACCTTGTTTAAGACCAGATATGGTTTTTTTGAGTATAGAGTGATGCCGTTCAGCTTATGTAACGGCCTGGCCACCTTCCAAATTTTAATTAATGATGTCTTTAGGGATATGATTGACCAGTATGTCATTGTATATTTGGACGACATCTTGGTCCTTTACCCCTCATATGAAAAACATGTGGAACACATCTCCAGGGTTCTGCAGTGCCTACGTGACAATAATCTATATGCAAAACTGGAGAAATGTATATTCCACGTAAATCAGGTGGAGTATTTGGGGTGTGACATCACCAATGAGGGGGTAAGGATGAGTCAATCTAAAGTTAAGGCTGTCTTGGAATTGCATGTCCCTACGTCACTGAAAGCATTGCAATCGTTCCTTGTATTCTTACATTTTTACAGGCGGTTTATCTGCTCGTTTTCAGCTACTGTAGCACCGCTTACTGCTCTTACAAGTAGTAAACACACTTTTGTGTGGAACAGGGAAGCGCGGGAAGCCTTCAATACACTAAAAACAGTGTTTTGCTTCATATGTGGTGGTTGGGGCTGTGCTATCTCAGTTGTGTTCTGACTCAGGTCTCTTGCACCCAGTGGCATATCATTCACGGAAACTCACTTACAATGAACAGAACTACACGATAACAGAACGTGAACTCCTGGCAGTGCGTGAAGCCTTCTTGGTCTGGAGACAGCACCTCCTAGGCACTGCCACACCAGTTCAAGATTATACAGATCAAAGAAACCTACTGGCCTTACAGTCAGTGAAATGTACTCCAGCCCTCCATGCCAGATGGCTTGAATTGTTTTCTATGTTCAACTTCATACTCACCCCTTGTCCTGGTTCATTACAGTCTAAGGCTGATGCTCTTTCACGCATGCACAGAGTACTTACATCACATACCATGGACAGTACCATTCTTCTGCCCAGAAATGTGGTTTGTAGTTGCACATTGAAACCATCGTTGAATTCTACCATTCAAAAGTGGGTTTGGACTAGGCCGGCAGAGCTAACTGAATATAACATGGACATTAAACAATCATTGCCATATGTCCAGGGATGTGTCTATTTACCTGATCCAGAAACACCGCATACAATGTTACAATGGTTTCACAACTCACTCATGGCTGCCCATCCTGGTAACCGGAAGACCTGGGATTTGCTAAGATGGTGGTGTTGGTGGCCCTCTATGCAGAAGGACGTTATCACCTACCTCGCATCACGTTCCGTCTGTGCTCAGAGCAAAAGCACCACATCCAAACCTGTGGGTTTTCTGCAGCCTCTGCCCATTCCCGAGTGTCCTTGGGCTATGATGTCTATCGACTTTATCGTGCAACTCCTATTAGTTCAGGGTTATGATACCATTTGGGTCGTGGTTGATTTTTTTACAAAAATTGACTTGTTTATTGCATGTAAATGACTGCCCAGTGCTCCGGCTCTTGCTGAGTTGTTCTTCAAAAATGTGTTCTGTTTTTTTGGTCTCCCGGATGTCATCATTTCTGACCCGGGTACTCAGTTCACCTCCCGGTTCTGGAGGCATCTCACGATCTCTCTCAGCATAGACGAGAGATATTCTAGTGCTTACCATCCTCAAACAGACGGACAAACCGAATGCCTAAATGCCACACTAGAGCAATATTTACGGTGTCTGAATCTGCAACATCAGGAGTCATGGTTTCTGGTTTTGGTGGCGGCAGAATACACTTATAACAACTCTGTCCACGGTTCGACAGGATCTTCCCCTTTCTATGCCTTGTATGGTCAGCACCCGAGAACCTTGCCTTTGGAACCATTTGTCCTGTCTGACAGCCTGGCCGCTCGGGCTTGTTTGAGAAACCTCTCAGCTCTGCACGACAATGCTAAGAGCCATCTGGTAATGGCCTAGGAACAGGCCAAATAATCTGCAGATAACCCTTGTAAACAGGCTCCACAATAATTATCTTTATTCCTGGACGGAAATGCTTATTGCCTCGTTTTGTGGATCCGTACCTGGTCCAAGAGGTGATCAACCCATGGTTCTATAACTGGACCTTCCGAAGTCATGGAAAATACATCCAGTCTATCATGTATCACTTTTGAAACCATGTCCAGATGACACCGGACTGCCCGTCCATCCTCTGCCGGTGTCTGTGCATGGCTCAGAAGAGTATGAGGTTAATGACATTCTGGACTCCAAGATCTCTTGCGGGTCTGCATATACTCGGTTGATTGGAAGAGGTATGTTCCGGAGGACAGGACCTCGGAACCTGAGTCCAACTTGAATGCTCCTGCCTTCTTGTCCTGGTTTCTTGCATCCAGGGGGGATGTATCTTTGGGGAGGATACTGTCAGAAACCAGTCAGTTGTGGCACATTTCAAGTGTATGAAACGTCTTTGCATGGCAGTCAGGGACTTAACCTTTCTCATTCCCTGATTTACCCCGTTCATCTTGGATTGCAAAATGAGAAAGGTAATGTTTTGTTTCCGACCATTCTTTGCCTATGCCTTGGCTTCGTTCTTGTCAGCCTCCTCTTTGACTCGGATTGTTGTAAGGATTTCTCTTCGCTTTGGATTTCTGAATCATTGCTACTTTGGAACTTTGGACTTCGAACGAGTGATTGAAATAATCATGCTCTTGTATGTGGACACCTCAGCTGTGGTTAGGTGTTCCAGGAGCTATAATTACTAAAGGACTATCACCCTAAATGTAAAAACGGTACTGCATAGCGATCATGATCCCATAGTATTGAAGATCTCAGGAATGGTCCAGAAAGTCCCTCAGTGTTGGAGTGAACAACTGGAATTGGAAGGAGGTTTAAATAGATTGCGCCTGCTTCCTACAGACATTCCCAAAATAACAAAAGATCTAAGTATATGGTGAAATCATGAACCAGAAGGGGTGAAGTATGATAAAGTTCTATCATCATTCAGAGAACTTAATTTGAATAATGTCAAACCAATTCACAAACCAATCCACGTCTTTAACAAGGCGGTAGCTTTGCAAAAGAAACGTCTTAGAAACAAGGGTTGACATCTGCAAACCTCAGTGATGCCTAAAAAAAGGAACTGATAAGGAAAATGAGGCAAAAATATAAGAACTGGCTGAAACACGCAAAGACTTGATTCTTCAATTAGACACAGAAACCATGCTTAAGGCACTTAACAACAGCAATAGTAAGTCTTTGTGGCAACTTCTGAATGTCAGAGGAAAGAGAGCCTGCCCTTACCTAACAAATCCTATTAGAAAGGAAGTATGGGCTCATCACTTCGGAAACCTGTTTGAAATAAAAAACGATATACCTGCCCACGCTGAAGAAACAATGGCGCAAAGCTGGAATATAGAATTTGACAGGGAAGAGATTCTGACCCTGATAAAAAAAAGGCAAGTCATTTGTGAGCCCCTGGCCCGAATGGCATTTCAAAAGCTATTCTGAAAGCAGCCCCTGAAGAATGGGTAGATTTTTGCCAAATTTTGTTTGGGAGAATAATGCAAAAAGGAAAAATCCCCGGGACATGGAAAGCAGCAATAGTGGTACCTATTTTTAAGAAAGGGGACTGTCTTGAACCTTCCAACTATAGGCCAATTGCCCTTCTTGATGTCCTGGGGAAAATGTTTGCAATGATTCTTCTAAAGTGTCTGAATGAATGGATTCTGGTAACTGAGAGTTTGGACAAAAGACAGGCTGGGTTTGTAAAAGAGGTGGGCTGTAATTTAAACCTACTGATAATTAGCCTCCTCAAAGTGTGGGCTATTAACAACAAGGAGAAAATCTACATGGCTTGCATAGACTTGGAACAAGCATTCGATAGACTTGAGTGTAATCTACTATGGCAAACGTTAAAAGCAAAAGAATGCCGGACTGACTTGTTAAGAGCCATCAAAGAACTCTGTACAGGGACTACCATGTAGATAAAATTGGACCAGCAGGGGAATCTGACAAGAACAATAGACACAGAAAAGGGTCTAGCGCAACGCTGACCCTTTGCTCCTACTCTCTTGCATTTTTTTATTGAAGATCTGAAAATAGATCCAGAGAAAAAAACAACTTTTTTTCCAAAGATAAATGGAACGACTTTCGGCTGATTATTATACACTGACTAGGTTCTCCTGGATTTAACCATGATTGGCCTGCAAAGAAAACTGAATATTTTAGAGAAATATGTGGACAAAAGCAGATTGAAAATAAATGCCGAAAAACCAGAAAAAATGGTGTTCGATCCAGGGAATGGAAACAAGAAAAAAAAGGAAAGTTGGCTAATAAAAGGGAAACACTTGGGGCCATGTTAAGTGAAGCTAAAGGAGAAAATGCCTGGACCGACTGCCTGAAAAGGAAAGTCAAACATCTAACGGCCCAGGGCATGGCACTTGACAGAAACTATGGGACATTATTGCTTCAACCGATAATAACTTTCTATAATCAAAAGGTGTCACTGGCGCTTACGTATGGTGCAGAGACATGCCTTAGACTGCGATGGGAATTGTGGTACTACTTGGAAGGTTTCTTTTGTAAACATATACTACACTTGCCAAAAGCAATCCCAGTGGCAGTCATCCGTCACGAACTGGGGCTTTCATCGCTGTATGTAAAGGTGGCATGGAATGCGCCATCCTTATTTAGGAAAGTCAACCTGGTAAAGCCACGGCTGCGATTCAAAGTAATCCAGATCACACATCCAGACATAAAAGACTGGGAGTTAAATCAGTGGAGGAATCAATGCACCGCTCTGCTCCAGAATGTAGTTATGACAATTGAAGTTTTGTGTAAAAACCCAAAACAAAAAAAGAGAATTATATGGACAGATGATTGGAGTGAAACAAAAGAAAAAAAAGCCCTTTCTGCTACTCATACTATCTCTAATATAAACTCTGGACAATTAAACGTTATTCCTGGATACCTAAAAACAATTCCAAATATCAAGATCCGACACATGTTTTTAAGATTCAGGTTAAACGGGCTTTACAACAGAAACATATTAATGAGCTAGGGCGATGAAGAAGTAAAATGGCCAATGCCGCCACTGCGGGTCAATGAAGGAAACCTTGAAACATCTGGTTCTGATTTGTTCAAAATTGAAGGACATAAGAACAATCCACCTTTATGACCAACTAATTGAAAGAGCTGGAGTTGAGGCTGAGAAATGGTGGGGGCTTTTGTATGGGAGCTAACACCACAAAACTATTTCTGCATTGGTAAAATTCCTTGAAGTAACTTTTAACAAACTAAAGGAAAGCGGAAGTGATTCGTTCTAATGGACTGTGGTTAACAAAATAAGGCACTAAAGAAGGTAATGTATTTGGAAAGAAAAGGTAAGTTTGAAATGAAGTGAAATGTTTGTAATAAACTAAACTAATAAAACATTTAAAAAAGATATTTTAATACTACTAGGGGAAAGAAGCAAGGTTGCCACCATGCCCCGCTGTTATTCTCATTATTTTGGGCGATTTCAACCCCTATAATATTACTGCTGGTTTGATACCCCCTATTTTAGATGCCATTGAAGTTAGCACACAATGATATGCTTATGAACTGTCCTTATGGGTTTAACACATGAAGGGTTACAGATGAGCCCAGAGTATGCCCATGCTTACTTTACGGAGCATGGCCTCAAACTGAATCTCTGCAAAACAAAAATCCTTTTCACAAGGGACAGATGCATCTTAAATGGGCTTTGGATAAATCTATATTAGAGGTGGTAGAAGAAAATAAGTATTTGGGCCTGATCTTCTCCAATAGAGGTCGCTGACTGAGCAATATAAATGAGGTGGCTAAGCATTCGGCCATGGGTTTAAGAGGGATGTTTTGTTTGTATTATCAGTTTGGTGGGAAACGCCTTGAAAAATGCCTCCATGTGCTGGAGTCTCTAATCCATATGGCTGTCCTGGACAGTGCAGAGGTTTGGGGTGCTTCCTCCTGTAGGTGCCTAGAAACTATGCACAATTCTGTTTTGCGATGAATAACGGGTCTTCCTCCTAGCACCCTGGGGGACACCTTGTGCCATGAATTAGTGATTGTTAGTAGTTCCATAACTTTCCATGCTCAGCAGAAGTTTTTAGAATAGTTTTCTGAAGCTACAGCTTAGCACATCGGCCAGTTCAAAGCTTACTACTGCAATGTGCGATATAGTGCATTACTCTAGTAATGATTGCACCAGTTGGTATAGTAGTGGGATTTAATTAATAAAATGCTTGGGTGTGGGGGATGTTGTAGCTTTTGGCGTCCTGTTTACTAGTCACTGTAAGTCTATTGTTACAATGAGTGGCCAAATTGGAATTAGTTACTCTCCAGTACAGAATCATCAAAATGTTCTCTATAAAATGCTACTCCCCAGTGCCTCAGAGTCCTAGGCTAGCCGCTGCCATAGTTAAGATTGAATCATCTGAATGTCGTAGATATGTTTTAATGACAAGACTAAGGGCCTGATCACGACTTTGGCGGTAACGCTGGCGGTATTACCTCTGGCGGTATTAGCCCTACCGCCGAACTCCCCGGCGCTAATAGCGCCGGATCACGAGTTTGGCGGTAATGTAATTCCTCATTCCCCATTGAGCCCATTCGGGAATGCCCGATTCCCCATTGGGCTCAATGGGGAAAATTTGCGCTCTTACCGCCGGCGGATTTCCTGCCAGCGGTAATAGTGCGAATTATCGGCGGATTTCCCCCCAGCTAAGAGCTGGGGCGAAATCCGCCGAAGTCCTGATTTGGCGGACCCTTAAATCTGGCGGTAACAGCGCGACCGCCGGATTTAAGGGTTGCCGCCAAAGTCGTGATGAGGCCCTAAGAGCCTGATTCATGGAATTATTTGCGTGAAAAACGCAGATTTGTGTGCCTTTCTGCCCGAAAATCCCCATACTTCAAACAGGGATTTTCGGACAGAAAGGCACGCAAATCTGCATTTTTCACGCAAAGAATTCCATGAATCAGGCTGTATATGTGCTACCACACATAGTAAGTGTACCATGGTTGGGTTTTTGAAAGGTTTGTGCTTTCAGAATGGGTTCTGTTGAAGACTTGATTCATTTTTTAATGGCATGTTCATTTTTGATTCATTTAAGGAAACAGTGGCCCAGGAGGCATTTTAATTGGAATATTATAAGAACATGTTTGGATGCTTGGACATTTTGTATACAAAGTGACTAAAAGCAATTTTTATCTGCTGCATCTTATTTTATCAGGACCACCCTCGAAGTAGTTAATAGAAAGAAGACTGTCTTAATATAGCATTGATGTAATGCATGAGTTGGTGTGATTTCAGTGCATCACCTCCTGTTTAATTACTGATGGTTTATATTGTCTGTACAGTCATGTTTTAATGCTGTTGTATTCATTGAATGTTAATAGATTTTCTTTCCAAGTACACTTTTTCGCTCTTTAGAAATACAAACTATAAAACCCATATATGCCTCTTGTACGTATTAAGAACTCACATCCATGTTGTAGTTCATTTTAATGTATATGAGGCATACAATGCTGGAGCAGAATAAATGTACATTTTATATGCAAACTCTACAATTACAGGTATGTGTACCAATATACGTCTGAAAACTCGCATAAGAGTCAGGACTGACTTTGGTATCAGTTTTCAGGAGATCACAAAGAGAATAGAGAAACCAAGTATAGGTTATGAACAATGATTGCGATTGATTTTCCCAGTTGTGCTTTTTGGGTATCTGTTGCGCGCCTTATAATTTAACACTGGGAATCTACTAGCCTTATAGAATGGGTGGTTTCCATTCCTCTAGCTCTTAGATTTCAGGAGATGTAATTTGCATACATGTACAAACTGTAACACTAATATACACCTCTTGAAATTATTGAAATGTTACATCAAAGTCAAACCTAACTTCAAAAGTATAGAAGGCATATTGGACATGCACATTTTACAACTTTATACCAAACACTCATATGCTTATCACATGCCATACACTCATATGCCAGCCAGCCACTTACACACCATGCACTCATACACTTTACACAACACAGTCTAATGACACACAGTCTAACAAACCACACTCTTGTGACACATGATCGTACGACACATGATGCTACAACAAACCGTCTAAACACACAAACTATTATGACACAGACTTCTAAGACACACACTCCTACTACACTAGCTCATATGACACACACACTGTTAAGGCACACCCAATATCCTATGACACATGCTCTTATTACACATGATACTATGACACACACTTCAACGACACAAACTCTCCATACTCGACCCATAATCCTACAACAGATGTTCCTATGACACACTCCAAATGCACATGCTCATCATGGTACTACTGGATCGTTTAGCAGTGGCTGGCCTTTCTGGTCAGGTTTTGGCTCGGTTCGCCTCTTTTTGGCCGACCGTAGCCAAACATTGACACTAGCTTCTTTTCTCTCAGCCGCTTCGGTCCTGCTATGTGGGGTCCCCAAAGATCAGCCTTGTCCTCAGCCCTGTTTAACATCTATATTCAGCCTCTTGTTTTGCTCATCTGTTCTTACGGCTTCAGGTGTTACTCCTATGCTGATGATACGCAAATCATTGTCTGGTTGTACTCTACCCAAATGGGCCTCACATCTCAGCTTTGGAGTTGCCTGTTGGCTGTGTGTAAGTGGATGGGCAGCAACTGGCTGAAATTGAATGGGGACAAGACAGAGGTCCTGGTGGTGTACCCCCCACACAGCCCTCGGACGGTTGTTTCTGCGTCTCCTTCAACCTGATCTCTGGCCTTCTGGCCCACAAAAATCAGCTCATGTCCCTCTCCGGTATCGGAGGTAAGAAACTTGGGAGTAATTTTCTGTGCTTCTTTGTTGATGTGTGGCCAAGTTGGGCCTTCTGTAAAACAGGATGCTTTCAACTTTGAGTGCTTCATAATGTTCTGCCATTTCTTCCTGTCCAACTTAGGCCTTTAGTTACGGCATCCTTAGTTCTATATCAGCTGGATTATTGCAACTCTCTTTTACTGGCTCAACCTCTGTATCTCCTCCATCGTCTGGAACTCCTTCAAAACTATGCTGCCAGTATCTGTACTGGTACCCCATTTGGTGCCCATATTTCTCCCGTTCTTTGATCACTGCACTGGCTCCCAGTTTTACAGCAGGTTCAATTTAAATCGCTGGTGATAGTGCATCAGGATTTTTGGGGTTTTGCTGCCCAATATCTCCATGAATACTGCTCCAGGAAAGGTTTTGCCCCTATGTGCCCTCTTGCGAACTACAGTCTAAGGGCTCTCTTCATCTTGTGATTCCTCGCTACCAGTTTGAACGGGTGGGCAGCCGCTCTTTCTCTATGGCATACATGAAATTATGGAACTCCCTGCCTGTCTCACTATGGGTTCAAAACATCTTCTCTCTTTTTGACGGCTGTTAAAAACGTATCTGTTCTAAATGTTCTTCTTTCTGTTAGCTAAATTCTCAAAACTCACCAATTATTTTTTAGTGCCAAGATGCTTCAGCGTGCATGCACTTCATAAAATCAATTAACATAACACATGACATATGCTTTTATGAAACATGCTCATTTGACACTAGAAACTATGACACTCAAGTCTACAACATGTGTTCCAACGACATACACTCTTATAACATGCACTCCTATGAGGCACGTTCCTACGACTTGTGCCCCTATGAAACGTGCTCATTCGACATGTTTGCCAATGACACACATTCATATGACACATGCTCCTATGACATATGCTCCAACAACATATGCTCCAACAACACGTACTCCTATGCGACGCACTTCTATGACACACTCTCTTATGACGCATGCTACTATTGCACACACTCCTAGCTCTAATGTTAGGATGTTTCTCAAACTCTATAGCTCTATATCAATTTGAATAAAAATGTCAGGGGGACTCTGGGGAATTGACAATCATTTTGTAAGAAAATTATTTTACGTATTAGACAATCATGTTATATTACATTGCACCCAGAGTTCAGCATCATGTGGTGCAGCTGTAAAAGCTTGTATCCTATAGCCCTCCACAGCTGGGAAAACTGCATTGTTCTTGAAGAAGTCTGAGAAGACAAACGCTGCACTTTCACTAGAATCAGATTACTGTTCTCTGGATGATTACTCATTTTCCATCAAAGCTAATCTCGATGGGTAAATGATCATTTAAAAAAAACATTACTTTTGCAATAACTGCAGTATTCATCTGAAGGCTTAGCTGAAAACAACATCTTGGCTATTTACTAAACAACATGTGTTTGGTTGTTCTATCATTTATTTCGAAAACGTTACAGGGGCAAACATGGGAACATTCTTTATGGCCACATGATGGTCCATAGATTAGAAACTTCAATGCTGCAAAAGGTTGAGAACCTATTTTCCCTCTGTTCAAAATGGTTGTATGTGCTTCTAGAGATGGCATTTCTATTAGAACCCTGACTGTAACAAATAAACAAGTTTTGAGTCCTAAGAAGCACTGTCATACACCCTTTTCTATGGGGAACATGTTTTCACGACCTGCAACTCTCCTTACAGAAGCCCTACTTTTAGAATACAGATGTACTAACAGATGTACTAATATTCTTAGTTGGTGATGTTGCACAGTCTGTGGGCCTCATTACACGCCTGGCGCTAGCCGTGCCGGAAAAACCGGCAGGCTGCCGCCAGACCCGAAACACCATTCCGCCTCCGTGATTGCCGGAATCAATGGGGCATTACAACCCCGGTGACCCAGTAATTCCGGAGGTGGAATTACGTAAATCCCCATTCCCATGGAGTCCAGTGGGACTCCATGGGGATGGGGACAATGGACTCACTGGTTCCGTCTATGACAGAGCCAGTGTTTCCTTTTCCGCCTGCAGGCGGGTGGCGTTACTCCTGCCAGGTCAGACCTGGCAGGAGTGACACCTCCGTCCTGCAGAACTCGCAATCAGCCGGTCCGGAAACAAAAACGGTAAATGTCCCCATTCACCCCCTTCTCCTCCATCATGGGAACATGCTCCTCATGCAAGTAGAGATGGACCTCCTCCTCCTCTGGCATAAAGGCACTCACTTTCTGAGACTGATGATGAGGATTGTGCCATACTCCTCCTTATCCCAAGCTGAGGTATGTACAAAATGTGATACAGTTTTAAAACTGAGGAACCAGCAGTTGTGGAGCAAAATATCTAATGCCACCCACAGAAGAAATGAAAGACACACACACAAAATATGGAAGTAGGGGGAAGGAAAATTATATATTTTATTGTGTTTTATTTGGTAAAAGAAAGTTGACAGGAGAGTTTATCAGTGTTACATTTCCTAATGTAAAACAAAAAAGTAGAATACATCAAATTCAACCGCATTTTAATTGTGAGCCAGATCTGTCACTCATCTCATAGCCTAACGAACGTGAGCTGGGCCGTTTACAAGGCATCAAACAGTAGTATGCAGAAATGCATAAAGGCAGCCTGTCATTAGATAGAAATTGAACCAAATGTGATCTTGTTTGAATCACTTTGATGTTAGCTCAAACAACTCCTCCATGGCATTAATACTAAATTCTGGGATACCAGCGTTTAAGGGAAATTAGCACCCTGCGGGTGGGAGCTGGCCAATCAGGAGGCTAGAAACATGTGCTTATACTCCCGATCTTGCCCACATTCTAAGCCGCCTGATCGCTGGCTCCACAAGCCGCCACTTACCTTTTAGCTGTTGCAGCGGCAACCATTGCTGCAGCTCCTACAGATTCTCTCCTTGCTCCATTTGGCTGCTCTGGAAAAGGAAGAGGGGTTCTGTACCAAGCCCCACCTTCCTCATCCATGGCATCCATCTGTACACAGTATTTTCATTCAATGAACGGGTGCCACACACGTTCCATTCTTTGAATGAAAACACTTTTTTTAAACATACCAGGTTATTGCTCTAGGCCTTTAACTCGGGTTGCTGGGCTATTACCCCCCCACGCCCCCGGTATAGCACATGGAATGTTTACTAATGCTTTATTATGTCATAGGGCCTGCACTTCCTGCCTGGATCACTTGCTGTGCAAAGAGATTACAGAGAGCCTTCTGGGCCTGGAGATGTTGCTTAATCCATAGCCATGTATTATTTCACCACACATCTACTTTAAAAAGTTTAACTTGTGCATGTATTTGAATCATTTACATTTCAGAAACGTTTTATTTTGGTATAATTGGGTTTAGAAAGACTGAAATCATTGAATGGTTTGCTCCGACCCACTCTTTAGAGCATGTTTTTGCACTCAATAAAATATCTGATACTACATAAGTGAAGCCAGTGCATATTTCAGTCAGTTTGTGGGCTTTTATCAGGTAGATTTTAAATGATGTTGTTAAGTTGATCTTTGGCTGAACTATCGGCTTATTATATTTAGATGATTCTTTATGTACAGCCAATTCCTTGAGTAGGTTAACTTTTAGTTTGCTTTTGGCTCTGCTGGACTTAGAATGTTCCTTAGGTATATACATTTACTTGGGGCTCCCCCTTTCCTACCAAAAGTGCAAACTTATTTGCACACCCAATATCCTGCAGTACCGTCATGGCCAAATGTATGTTCCCTTCACTAGTAGATTTGTTCATCTTGACTCAAACCTTCCTCTATTCATAACATTATTCTCTTTGTTGGTGTGAGGGCCAGTGGACCAAGGAAAACTAGAATGCCCCTTTATAGTATAATGAAGAAATGATCACACTGCATAACCTATATTCACAACATTTGACCATTTTGGGCATGCCATTTCCTAAATCACTAATAACATCTGACAGCTAAGCATGACCATTATTTTGAGATGGTGACATACAGTATCTTGAGTAAAATGCGTGTATTTTATATTAATACATTTCCACGTTAATAGGGGCAGAATATCATGTAATGTCATTTTTACAGAACACCACGAAGGATCAAACTATGATGGGTCTAGCCTTCCATTTAAAATACAATTTCAAGAGTTTACACCTATATCGTGTTGACCACAATCAATAAACACGGCATAATACTACAATACTATAGCAGACACAGACTTTGACCCATATGTATTATCAATAAACTCTTTAAAACTATGACATAGTTAATAATATATACAAATCTGTTATGTATGGGCTTTCAGTATTATGGGAATGTTCAGTAGTTAGCATGGATCTGTAGTGCATTTCTAATGTGCTGACATTGGTCATTAGAAGTCTGATGTCACAGAGTGTGGCTGTGGAACCCTTATGCTTGTTATAGTTTGAAGTTCTTCAGTTGGGGATGTGATGCTTTGCTGGTTGGGGATCTCATACATGTATCCTGCTTATTTGCATTAAACCTATTGAAGAACCTACCTGGTGTGGTTTACTTCTCAACAAAATCTATCATGGTAATGGTGGGCACCATGACAAATCCCCTATCTGGCCCTTGGAGTTTGGGTGGTCATGTGGGCCAGGTGTCACCAAATGCTAACTGATGCTGGTTATGAGAGGGGTGTGCTAAGAATCCTCAGCTTTGATCCACTACGCCCCAGTCATATGGCAATGGTTAGTCACCAGGGCAAAATGATTCTCGCTGTCCCTTTAATGGAACCCCTTATTATCACTGATCCAATCGAACATGCCACCCTATCTGTATCCAGTTTTCCCCAAATCAGGCCTGGCTCCAGTTTTGTGAAGAACTCAGACTCTTAGCCGAGTCCTGGCAGGATCCATAGAGTGACTGCTATATAAATATCTAATGTGCACAACAGAAGAGAGGAGCTATGTCTTACTCTCTCTTTCTTTGTCTCTCTATGAGCCATTTGTAGTGGAAATAAAGATAAAATAATCTTTTTATAGCAGTAAAATAACCTTGCAAATGAAATATTTTACCTATTGTTTCCCAACACACTGTTCCAGCTACCAAGTTTGGGTATGTCTATGACAACTAGTGGACTTCAACCTGCAATCCAGCTACTGATGTACCCACACTCTATCCTCTGAGCTGCTCCATCTTCTGTTAAGAAACATAGCTTTTAGCATTATAGCATAGCTTTCAATGCTCCAAAGGATGAAGATGAATTTGGTAACTATCCACGGTCAGACTGTGGCATACAATCATCAATTTAGGCCACAAAAAAAGGGGCCGACAAGCATACATTACAGTTCATTATTATTCAGAACAGACTGTTCAAGTACTACCCAAGGGGGTGTTTTGTGTAAAATACGTTGCAAACAATGCATATGAAAACACATTTGCTTAGTTGTATTTGAGAACCAGTGTATTAACTTATGAAACTGGCCAACTATGGAGTAAATGATCCATTCTGGCCAGAAAGCATAGACCATACTGGAATCATCGGCTAGCACATCAGGCTTTGCCCTATTGGCTAGTCTGAGCATAGATAACCATAAAACCCATATATGCCTCTTGTACGTATTAAGAACTCACATCCATTTTGTAGTTCATTTTAATGTATATGAGGCATACAATGCTGGAGCAGAATAAATGTACATTTTATATGCAAACTCTACAATTACAGTTATGTGTACCAATATACGTCTGAAAACTCGCATAAGAGTCAGGACTGACTTTGGTATCAGTTTTCAGGAGATCACAAAGAGAATAGAGAAACCAAGTATAGGTTATGAACAATGATTGCGATTGATTTTCCCAGTTGTGCTTTTTGGGTATCTGTTGCGCGCCTTATAATTTAACACTGGGAATCTACTAGCCTTATAGAATGGGTGGTTTCCATTCCTCTAGCTCCTAGATTTCAGGAGATGTAATTTGCATACATGTACAAACTGTAACACTAATATACACCTCTTGAAATTATTGAAATGTTACATCAAAGTCAAACCTAACTTCAAAAGTATAGAAGGCATATTGGACATGCACATTTTACAACTTTATACCAAACACTCATATGCTTATCACATGCCATACACTCATATGCCAGCCAGCCACTTACACACCATGCACTCATACACTTTACACCACACAGTCTAATGACACACAGTCTAACAAACCACACTCTTGTGACACATGATCGTACGACACATGATGCTACAACAAACCGTCTAAACACACAAACTATTATGACACAGACTTCTAAGACACACACTCCTACTACACAAGCTCATATGACACACACACTGTTAAGGCACACCCAATATCCTATGACACATGCTCTTATTACACATGATACTATGACACACACTTCAACGACACAAACTCTCCATACTCGACCCATAATCCTACAACAGATGTTCCTATGACACACTCCAAATGCACATGCTCATCATGGTACTACTGGATCGTTTAGCAGTGGCTGGCCTTTCTGGTCAGGTTTTGGCTCGGTTCGCCTCTTTTTGGCCGACCGTAGCCAAACATTGACACTAGCTTCTTTTCTCTCAGCCCCTTTGGTCCTGCTATGTGGGGTCCCCAAGGATCAGCCTTGTCCTCAGCCCTGTTTAACATCTATATTCAGCCTCTTGTTTTGCTCATCTGTTCTTACGGCTTCAGGTGTTACTCCTATGCTGATGATACGCAAATCATTGTCTGGTTGTACTCTACCCAAATGGGCCTCACATCTCAGCTTTGGAGTTGCCTGTTGGCTGTGTGTAAGTGGATGGGCAGCAACTGGCTGAAATTGAATGGGGACAAGACAGAGGTCCTGGTGGTGTACCCCCCACACAGCCCTCGGACGGTTGTTTCTGCGTCTCCTTCAACCTGATCTCTGGCCCGCAAAAATCAGCTCATGTCCCTCTCCGGTATCAGAGGTAAGAAACTTGGGAGTAATTTTCTGTGCTTCTTTGTTGATGTGTGGCCAAGTTGGGCCTTCTGTAAAACAGGATTCTTTCAACTTTGAGTGCTTCATAATGTTCTGCCATTTCTTCCTGTCCAACTTAGGCCTTTAGTTACGGCATCCTTAGTTCTATATCAGCTGGATTATTGCAACTCTCTTTTACTGGCTCAACCTCTGTATCTCCTCCATCGTCTGGAACTCCTTCAAAACTATGCTGCCAGTATCTGTACTGGTACCCCATTTGGTGCCCATATTTCTCCCGTTCTTTGATCGCTGCACTGGCTCCCAGTTTTACAGCAGGTTCAATTTAAATCACTGGCGATAGTGCATCAGGCTTTTTGGGAGTTTTGCTGCCCAATATCTCCATGAATACTGCTCCAGGAAAGGTTTTGCCCCTATGTGCCCTCTTGCGAACTACAGTCTAAGGGCTCTCTTCATCTTGTGATTCCTCGCTACCAGTTTGAACGGGTGGGCAGCCGCTCTTTCTCTGTGGCATACATGAAATTATGGAACTCCCTGCCTGTCTCACTATGGGTTCAAAACATCTTCTCTCTTTTTGACGGCTGTTAAAAACGTATCTGTTCTAAATGTTCTTCTTTCTGTTAGCTAAATTCTCAAAACTCACCAATTATTTTTTAGTACCAAGATGCTTCAGTGTGCATGCACTTCAAAAAATCAATTAACATAACACATGACATATGCTTTTATGAAACATGCTCATTTGACACTAGAAACTATGACACTCAAGTCTACAACATGTGTTCCAACGACATACACTCTTATAACATGCACTCCTATGAGGCACGTTCCTACGACTTGTGCCCCTATGAAACGTGCTCATTCGACATGTTTGCCAATGACACACATTCATATGACACATGCTCCTATGACATATGCTCCTACAACATATGGTCCAACAACACGGACTCCTATGAGACGCACTTCTATGATACACTCTCTTATGACACATGCTACTATTGCACACACTCCTAGCTCTAATGTTAGGATGATTCTCAAACTCTATAGCTCTATATCAATTTGAATAAAAATATCAGGGGGACTCTGGGGAATTGACAATCATTTTGTAAGAAAATTATTTTACGTATTAGACAATCATGTTATATTACATTGCACCCAGAGTTCAGCATCATGTGGTGCAGCTGTAAAAGCTTGTATCCTATAGCCCTCCACAGCTGGGAAAACTGCATTGTTCTTGAAGAAGTCTGAGAAGACAAACGCTGCACTTTCACTAGAATCAGATTACTGTTCTCTGGATGATTACTCATTTTCCATCAAAGCTAATCTCGATGGGTAAATGATCATTTAAAAAAAACATTACTTTTGCAATAACTGCAGTATTCATCTGAAGGCTTAGCTGAAAACAACATCTTGGCTATTTACTGAACAACATGTGTTTGGTTGTTGTATTATTTATTTCGAAAACGTTACAGGAGCAAACATGGGAACATTCTTTATGGCCACATGATGGTCCATAGATTAGAAACTTCAATGCTGCAAAAGGTTGAGAACCTATTTTCCCTCTGTTCAAAATGGTTGTATGTGCTTCTAGAGATGGCATTTCTATTAGAACCCTGACTGTAACAAATAAACAAGTTTTGAGTCATAAGAAGCACTGTCATACACCCTTTTCTATGGGGAACATGTTTTCACGACCTGCAACTCTCCTTACAGAAGCCCTACTTTTAGAATACAGATGTACTAACAGATGTACTAATATTCTTAGTTGGTGATGTTGCACAGTCTGTGGGCCTCATTACAAGCCTGGCGCTAGCCGTACCGGAAAAACCGGCAGGCTGCCGCCAGACCGGAAACACCATTCCGCCTCCGTGATTGCTGGAATCACCGGGGCATTACAACCCTGGTGACCCAGTAATTGCGGAGGTGGAATTACGTAAATCCCCATTCCCATGGAGTCCAGTTTGACTCCATGGGGATGGGGACAATGGAAACACTGGTTCCGTCTATGACAGAGCCAGTGTTTCCTTTTCCGCCTGCAGGCGGGTGGCGTTACTCCTGCCAGGTCAGACCTGGCAGGAGTGACACCTCCGTCCTGCAGAACTTGCAATCAGCCGGTCCGGAAACAAAAACGGTAAATGTCCCCATTCACCTCCTTCTCCTCCATCATGGGAACATCCTCCTCATGCAAGTAGAGATGGACCTCTTCCTCCTCTGGCATAAAGGCACTCACTTTCTATGAGACTGATGATGAGTATTGTGCCATACTCCTGTAGGGTATTTTGTGAAGATTTGGGGCCTGACGGTATTTTCTTACAGCCGAAAAATAACTTAGCAACAATCACTCCTTGTAATCATATTGGGCCATGTACAACAATGATACAGTGGACATGCATTATTTAAGCACACAGACATGCGTATTTGGTATGCGTGGTTGGTATGCGTGGTTGGTGGTATTTTGGTGAGCATAATTCCCTTGTTTTATTTGTGGCCCCAATATCCAGAACCCCTTATTTTTGTTTAGATTTTTCGTGTAATCACTAGAGAGACCTCAGGCTTGCATTTCAGGAACACCACATTTTCATTTTTAGTGTGCCACCATGGGCAATTTCTCTCTGTCTTATCTACGGCAGCGAGCTATCATGTGGTATTTTCACTATCTTATATACGGTAGTGAACTATGCCCCGGGCCTCCCTTTTTGCCGACTCATAGACCTCCGACAAACTACAACACACACAGTTAGTTATAATTGCTCATACTGAATTACATTGTGCACACGGCTGCAGCAAATTTGATGTTTAGCTACCTTGAAAATGACAATTGCACTGTCTAAACATCTCCCCACATCATCAGCACTGTATTGGTAAATATAAAACACACCACCCGTCTGCTTTCAAATATTTTTGTGTATTATAAAAGCTGCATTTAAACACGATCTCACTCTTTACAGAAATAAATAAAAGTACAGTAACAGCATTGTCTGTGATACACTGAAAAGAGAGTGGCGGAGACAAGAACTCAATTTGCAACATTACACATGTGAGTAAAGCACAGGAATCTCCTTTCCTACACTGACTGAATATTCTCGTACACACTCAGCCCCCACACTTCTGTAATTACCTTATCTGTTCAGCATGAGTTTTCTTCAGCTGTTCTCTTTCTGAATTTGGCTCCCTTGAAGATTAACCCCAGTGAAAACAAGCGTCTTTCGTTCTCAAACTGGGGTTATTGCCTGGAATTCTCAGCTTTTGCAACAGGAATGCTTCAGCCAGGAAACAGGTCCTTCTCCAAGCTCTGCCAAAATCTCGATTGTTCTCCCCCTCTCCTCAAGCTCCCCCAGCAAAACTCTAATCACTGCCTCTAGCATGATACTTGCTATGACGCTGCTCCAATCAGAATCAATCATGCCATCTCCTCCCTCACTACACAATGGCTCATTTCTACAGTAACCATTTGTAACCAACTGATTTCCTGTTCCTTCGAGTCCTTTGCTTCCTGTAGTTATGTGGACAGAGCAGCAGAGAAAAAGAAAAAAAATGAATGTGCGTTTAAAAGTTCACTTTCAGAGTAGGCCTAATTCTGCAGTGGAGACACATTTTTATTGGTGGGTTATGTTAAATGCAGTTTTATTAGTCAGGTTAGTTATTAATAAGGTTAGTTATTAATTTTCAAATGTGTCTCTTGCACCATAGGCATTTCAGGTGAAAAACAGTGTGCATTTTTGAATGTGCACGTGTGCTTTTAACTGTAAAAATAGATTTGCATCTTATATGTTAAAATCGTTTTTGACTGAATAGCCTGTCTTTACTTATATGTCCATGTTAATCTGGCAACACATATAGCAATGCACCACACCCATGTGGTGGTTCTGCATCAAAAAAAATTGCTACCTGTGCAGTAGTGCTGTACTCTGTGCTGTAACACGCCAAATATCCTTACACTCCTCCTTATCCCAAGCTGAGGTATGTACAAAATGTGATACAGTTTTAAAACTGAGGAACCAGCAGTTGTGGAGCAAAATATCTAATGCCACCCATAGAAGAAATGAAAGACACACACACAAAATATGGAAGTAGGGGAAAGGAAAATTATATATTTTATTGTGTTTTATTTGTTAAAAGAAAGTTGACAGGAGAGTTTATCAGTGTTACATTTCCTAATGTAAAACAAAAAAGTAGAATACATCAAATTCAACCGCATTTTAATTGTGAGCCAGATCTGTCACTCATCTCATAGCCTAACGAAAGTGAGCTGGGCCGTTTACAAGGCATCAAACAGTAGTATGCAGAAATGCATAAAGGCAGCCTGTCATTAGAAAGAAATTGAACCAAACGTGATCTTGTTTGAATCACTTTGATGTTAGCTCAAACAACTCCTCCATGGCATTAATACTAAATTCTGGGATACCAGCGTTTAAGGGAAATTAGCACCCTGCGGGTGGAAGCTGGCCAATCAGGAGGCTAGAAACATGTGCTTATACTCCCGATCTTGCCCACATTCTAAGCCGCCTGATCGCTGGCTCCACAAGCCGCCACTTACCTTTTAGCTGTTGCAGCGGCAACCATTGCTGCAGCTCCTACAGATTCTCTCCTTGCTCCATTTGGCTGCTCTGGAAAAGGAAGAGGGGTTCTGTACCAAGCCCCACCTTCCTCATCCATGGCATCCATCTGTACACAGTATTTTCATTCAATGAACGGGTGCCACACACGTTCCATTCTTTGAATGAAAACACTTTTTTTAAACATACCGGGTTATTGCTCTGGCCTTTAACTCGGGTTGCTGGGCTATTACCCCTCTCCTCCCCCCACGCCCCCGGTATAGCACATGGAATGTTTACTAATGCTTTATTATGTCATAGGGCCTGCACTTCCTGCCTGGATCACTTGCTGTGCAAAGAGATTACAGAGAGCCTTCTGGGCCTGGAGATGTTGCTTAATCCATAGCCATGTATTATTTCACCACACATCTACTTTAAAAAGTTTAACTTGTGCATGTATTTGAATCATTTACATTTCAGAAACGTTTTATTTTGGTATAATTGGGTTTAGAAAGACTGAAATCATTGAATGGTTTGCTCCGGCCCACTCTTTAGAGCATGTTTTTGCACTCTGCAGATTTTTTTTCAATAAAATATCTGATACTACATAAGTGAAGCCAGTGCATATTTCAGTCAGTTTGTGGGCTTTTATCAGGTAGATTTTAAATGATGTTGTTAAATTGATCTTTGGCTGAACTATCGGCTTATTATATTTAGATGATTCTTTATGTACAGCCAATTCCTTGAGTAGGTTAACTTTTAGTTTGCTTTTGACTCTGCTGGACTTAGAATGTTCCTTAGGTATATACATTTACTTGGGGCTCCCCCTTTCCAACCAAAAGTGCAAACTTATTTGCACACCCAATATCCTGCAGTACCGTCATGGCCAAATGTATGTTCCCTTCAGTAGTAGATTTGTTCATCTTGACTCAAACCTTCCTCTATTCATAACAATATTCTCTTTGTTGGTGTGAGAGCCAGTGGACCAAGGAAAACTAGAATGCACCTTCATAGTATAATGAAGAAATGATCACACTGCATAACCTATATTCACAACATTTGACCATTTTGGGCATGCCATTTCCTAAATCACTAACAACATCTGCCAGCTAAGCATGACCATTATTTTGAGATGGTGACATACGGTATCTTGAGTAAAATGCATGTATTTTATATTAATACATTTCCACGTTAATAGGGGCAGAATATCATGTAATGTCATTTTTACAGAACACCACGAAGGATCAAACTATGATGGGTCTTGCCTTCCATTTAAAATACAATTTCAAGAGTTTACACCTATATTGTGTTGACCACAATCAATAAACACGGCATAATACTACAATACTATAGCAGACACAGACTTTGACCCATATGTATTATCAATACACTCTTTAAAACTATGACATAGTTAATAATATATACACATCTGTTATGTATGGGCTTTCAGTATTATGGGAATGTTCAGTAGTTAGCATGGATCTGTAGTGCATTTCTAATGTGCTGACATTGGTCATTAGAAGTCTGATGTCACAGAGTGTGGCTGTGGAACCCTTATGCTTGTTATAGTTTGAAGTTCTTCAGTTGGGGATGTGATGCTGTGCTGGTTGGGGGTCTCATACATGTATCCTGCTTATTTGCATTAAACCTATTGAAGAACCTACCTGGTCTGGTTTACTTCTCAACAAAATCTATCATGGTAATGGTGGGCACCATGACAAATCCCCTACCTGGCCCTTGGAGTTTGGGTGGTCATGTGGGCCGGGTGTCACCAAATGCTAACTGATGCTGGTTATGAGAGGGGTGTGCTAAGAATCCTCAGCTTTGATAAACTACGCCCCAGTCATATGGCAATGGTTAGTCACCAGGACAAAATGATTCTCGCTGTCCCTTTAATGGAACCCCTTATTATCACTGATCCAGTCGAACATGCCACCCTATCTGTATCCAGTTTTCCCCAAATCAGGCCTGGCTCCAGTTTTGTGAAGAACTCAGACTCCTAGCCGAGTCCTGGCAGGACCCATAGAGTGACTGCTATATAAATATCTAATGTGCACAACAGAAGAGAGGAGCAATGTCTTACTCTCTCTTTCTCTGTCTCTCTATGAGCCATTTGTAGTGGAAATAAAGATAAAATAATCTTTTTATAGCAGTAAAATAACCTTGCAAATGAAATATTTTACCTATTGTTTCCCAACACACTGTTCCAGCTACCAAGTTTGGGTATGTCTATGACAACTAGTGGACTTCAACCTGCAATCCAGCTACTGATGTACCCACACTCTATCCTCTGAGCTGCTCCATCTTCTGTTAAGAAACATAGCTTTTAGCATTATAGCATAGCTTTCAATGCTGCAAAGGATGAAGATGAATTTGGTAACTATCCACGGTCAGACTGTGGCATACAATCATCAATTTAGGCCACAAAAAAGGGGCCCACAAGCATACATTACAGTTCATTATTATTCAGAACAGACTGTTCGAGTACTACCCAAGGGGGTGTTTTGTGTAAAATATGTTGCAAACAATGCATATGAAAACACATTTGCTTAGCTGTATTTGAGAACCAGTGTATTAACTTATGAAACTGGCCCACTATGGAGTAAATGATCCATTCTGGCCAGAAAGCATAGACCATACTGGAATCATGGGCTAGCACATCAGGCTTTGCCCTATTGGCCAGTCTGAGCATAGCTGGGGAGCCATTCTAGAATATTTTGTAGGTAGGAGCAAAAGAAAGTCAAATAAGAGGATGCCTCGTTGAAGAGGAAACATATGCTGGAGAAAGGAGGACATACAAATGGAAGGGAAAAGTCAAGTGGATGTGATAGTTAAAGGAAGATGATGAATAGGAATGAGGTGAGTAGAAAGTTCAGGGGAAGAGTAAGCTGGAAGAGAAAGACCAGAAAATGAAGGAGAATCCAAATGTGGGGAAGATCCAGAGAGACGAAGAAAAGCATGTAATTTGAAAGTGGTCAAAGGGTCCTCAGGAAAAGAGAGGTGGAGAGGTGTACATGAAATGAAGAGGAGATAAGAATGAGAATAATGAAGAGACACTGTGCAGTCAAGGAGTGTCTTTTGTATAGAAGTAGCACAGGCATGGTATGTGCTTTATGAAACACTTGTGTATAGTCGCATTATAAATGCCATATCATATCATACCATATCATATCATGGAAGGGCGATAAAGATGTGAGGAGATATAAGCATATGGTTGAGCAAAGAGCTCTCGAAAAATGTAATACAACGAAAAAAGGAAGAAAGGAGGAGCCAGGAAGGCTATCTTGAGAACAGGACCTTCCTGAGGATGACATTTGAGGAGGCAGATTGAGAAGGAGTGCCAGGTCATTGAGTTCAGAATTACTGTTGAACTAATGAAACCAATTTACTGACTAGCCCAAGTGGCCTACTCTCAGCTTGAATATCTGGGGCTTTGATTTGGTGGCTCCCAAGCACCATTCAGATGCTACTTAGACCACAGTGTGCACTGGCCTCAGATCCTGGATGTTTGGGTCTTACAGGTGATGCAGAGATCAGGACAAGAATCAGAGGATTAATTAAGAAACCAAGCACACAGAACTGGGACATGTACTGGGACAGTATGGTGTCCTGTTGAATAGAATGACATTATCCACAAAAGCGAGCAAGTCAAGAATTAGTGTCCCCATTTTTACTGGGTTTGTAACTCCTGACTCCCACAAAGCAGAAGAGTCTGAGATATAGAGGTTGAACAGGGTGGGGGTCACCACACAACCCTGCCTAAGCCACACAAAGGTAAGAACAGGTGCTGAAGTGGCCCCGCGTCTGGTCAACCTGACTCTCAGAGAAGAATTTCCATGAGGCAGCGCCAAAATCTGGACCATTCCGAGCAGCACATTTCACTGCAAAAGCTTCCTCCAAAGAGTTTTCCGGCTTACTGTATCAATGGCGTTCGGCATGTCTATAGATGCCATATAAACTGGGCCCACCATTCCCTTCTTTA
Source organism: Ambystoma mexicanum (assembly GCF_040938575.1). Classification (NCBI taxonomy): domain Eukaryota; kingdom Metazoa; phylum Chordata; class Amphibia; order Caudata; family Ambystomatidae; genus Ambystoma; species Ambystoma mexicanum. Next base: position 1,241,523,832 of record NC_090930.1, on the reverse strand, counting down.
CCGCTGCCGACAAGTGTGAGTTAATTCTGCCATTTAGGGAAGTCCCCATACCAGATTGAAAGCCCACCTGGTATCTGGAGAGAAGATTCAATGTTTCTATCTGCTGGGAGAGATCTATCAGCAGTAAGGAAGCACACATGTTACTAAATGCATCCATTAAGGCAATCAGTCTGAAATATTTAGGGTCAGTTTTATCATCTTGTTTATAGATGGGTATCACAATTGATTGCTGGCAGGTACTAGGGACACTGCTGGTTTGATAAATGCTCTCAAATAAGGTCAACAAGGGGCCCAATCATAGCTCTGGGTCCAGTTTAAGGAGCATCTGAGGAATACCATATGGAACTGGGGCTTCAGAGGCCTTTGCCTTCCCTATGGCACACCAAATGTCCTCTTGCTCCCAAATACAGACCTCCAATCTCTCTTGTCCATATAAGAGATGGACAGTCGACTTCCCCTCTGGCCAAGCACATTTTTACCCCAAGTATGTTCAGGTATCTAGCAGCCCATCTAAATAGAGGAACCATTACTGGTTCCCTTAACCGTGGACCAAAAATGTGCGTAATGATTCCCCACCAAAGTTTGAAGTATCATCTGATTTTATGTGATAAGGGCCTCTCACTTTATTGACCTAACCAGTCCCTTGTAGCAAGCTTGATTTTTCTCTTTGCTGCAGCGTATTCAGACGGTGATTGAGATGATAACCACAGGCTTCTCTTACCTTTTATGTTCTTTTGCTAAGGCAATTTTACCGTTGTAATGGTGACTATTAATTTTTCCACTATTATACTTCCCCTTCATTACCACAGTCCAAGGCAGGTGTTCAATTTAGAATTAAAAGAGTCTACCGAGAAACTACCTGTCACGCATCCCTCAGTCTTTTCCTCATGATCTAGAATATTCAAAAAGTTCTTACATACTGTCGCATTCCATTTCACCGTCAGGCCACGCCTAGCCGGCGAGATGAAAGCTGTGGCTGGCTCAATTGGGAGGAACTTGAAGTGCACTTGCAGCATAAGTAACAAGGGCAAGTGATCACTGCCTGTAGGCAAACCCCTAGCAAGCGGGCCACAACGAGGTAACAAGGAGGAGGAAACAAAGAAGAGATCAATCCACGATCTTTCAGTTCCCCTGGACCAATTATGAAATTGGCCGATGGAACTCTCTCCAAGCAAACAAATCCTCAGATCCCAGTTGCACAAATGGTTTGCCCACACACTAGCTGGAGCCACCTTCCCCAGTGGGGATTGTTGGACCACACATCCTGTTTTTGAGGCCTGCAGCCCTCTGCACAATGTGCATTAAAGTTCCCCCAAGATGACCGTCTCTGTGTGACTCCCATCCAGCCACCCCACAAGTAGCCCATCCAAGCCCTCCAAAAAAACTGTCAAGGGATGCTTTGCGGGATTCCAATATATATTAACCAAGAGTAACTCTTCGTTCCTACCCACTTATGTCACACTCACTGCAAGGAGGCCATGCTGGGGATTCATGATCTCACAATGTTGGCACTTCACCCTCAAGTCGATTGCAATTGCCAGACCCCCCTGAGGGCGGCCCCTGCTATCCCTGCTTGCTACCTTGCAGTAAGTGTAAAAGCCTTCAAGCTCAAAGGTGTTTTGTAGCAATGGTCTTCCGGAATAAGAGAATGGTAGGATTTCCCACACACCCTTAACTAAATTCATAAAACCACACACATTGCAAGACACAAATTTGCACCCCCCATCCTAGAGGGCATTTTTTGAAAGTCTGGCTTTGGAAAACATTTGAACATCCTGCAGGGTTACTGTAGTAGACCCTGTCCGTGTATTTGAGATTGAGGAATGGGCAGCTAGGTTTAGGATGAGGTTTATTTGGAGTCAAAATATCTGCCAACACCTCTGGAGCATGGAGATCAAATAGTTTGTATCCCACCACCCTCAGCAGATCTCAGTCCTTCCAAACAATTTGTGCAATTAAGTTTGATGTGAATTAACAAACTGATGAATTTGTCCCCAATTTCGGGAAAACCACCTGCACAATGTCATCAGATTACGGAGTGCGTAAAGATGATATTTCCTGAAACACCCTCAGCATTCGCGTTCTGTTCAATGTTGGGCATTTCCCTGTGACACAAATTCCACTACCATGACAGTACACTGAAACTTATATTCCCTACTTTGGTCAGGATTCTGTCTGGTACTAGGAGCCATTATCGTAGGGTCTGTAGCTAGCATCAATGTCGGTGCTTCTGCCTCCATCAAGTTTGAGAACGGTGCATCTTGAGGAAGGTTTGACCGGGCTGCTGAAGCCCTTCTTTCCACATTTCCCATTCCAAGTTGAGTTTTAGTGGGTGGAATAGAGTTCCCCAAAAATGTTGTTATCTTACTCTGTTTTGATACTAGCTTCTTCTTAGATCTCGCCTCTTGAGACGTGGACTCAACTGTCACTGTAGACAGATTTGAGGAACATTGCGGGTGATGTTCCAGTGCTAGATCCTTGACTGTATCACTGTCTGATAATGTACTTATACAATTCTGGACCTTTTTCCTCTTGTTCAAATTAGGGGCCGGAAGATTTTTGCTTTTTTTCTTCTGCTGCCCCTTCTTTTTTTTTTGGTTTTGTTCTCGAGTTTTGTTGATGCAAACCATCATTGGTGCTAGTGAGGGAAATGTGTGCAGCAGCCAGAGACTACACAGCTTTGTCATCTTTTCCAACATCCAAGTCAAGTTGTGCTGAGTCTCCCTGTTTTGAAAGTCCAGTAGGACCGTTGGAGTGTCCAAGGTGCCACTTAATTGCAACAAGGAATTGGTCGACTGTACCATCACGTGCCCTTCTGGCACTTCCCAAGTGGGCTTATCAACGATCATGTACTGAAGAGAAATTATTTCCATTGCCACAGCTTTCGATGTAGGAGCACTGTATGAGTGCGTTGAACAATCTAATAATAGGGCAACCTTAGAGTCGAGAGTTCCAAATATCCTGTCATTGTACTGAACAGTATCTTTGATGATATCGTACAACCAGATGCAGGGCTGAGATAGATGCTCGCCCCATGGAGTCAATTTGTTGCATCACTGCTGAGTTTCTCCTCATTTCCATCTTACCGGGCATAAAGAGGTCCCTGCTTGTATGTTGTCTGAGGATGGATTTCGCGTCCCCTAAAGTGGAACTCCCCATATTTTCTGGTATGGCACTTGAGTATAGGCCCATTGGATCGCCAGAGGGTCTTGCCCCTGGAGTGTTGGACCTATAGCCTCTGTTGATAACTCGCTCCACATTTTCACTCAGCCTTTCAAAAGAGTCAGCCAGTACCATAGACCCACTCAATACTGTCATTAGAACTGACTGTAGGCCAGGCAGTTCTCTGTCATCCACTGACCTGGCCACTTCTTGCACAAAGTTGCCTTCCTTTGCCAGAGTCCTATCAACAACTGGGGTGGGGGTGTGAGATTGATTCTTCCAGCTCCACTGTCTGTGTTAAACAATGCTTTAACCCAGTGCCTACCATATTAGCTAGACAGGGATTTGCAGCATCATTTAGTACCTGTGTGGGTGCCAAGTTCTGTGTCAGAGCAATGGTAGATTACCTACCCACTACTTGTGAGAATAGGCAGTTAGAAAGGGTAGTTTGTAGCTGTGAATAAGTTCCTTCTCCATCCTCCCTTCACTCCAGCTGATTAAATTCCATTGCAATGGACTCAGACGAGCCAGGCATTTTCCCCTTCTTCCTTTCCTTAAGGGTTGCCAGGCCCTTTTCAGTAATCAGGAATCTCCCACTCCTTAATTTGGGTATAGACATTATACAGTTATGTAATGTTTTGCAAACAATGGTGAAGTGGCTCACTCACTCCACAGTGTGCTTATCGTAGCACAGGAAGTACAGCCTCAGAAGCCAGACAATCAATCCACCATCCCTGCTTCTCTGCGTCCCTCGGGCCACAAGACAAAAAGACTGCTTATCAATCCACTTGTTGATCCACTCACACTCCACGCTGTTTTGATGGTTAAATGCTGCTCTGCACACTTGCCGGCAACAGTAGCTCCTCCCAGCAGAGTAGAAGATGGATAAAGACTCCAAACTGGATACTGTTGGTAGTGAATTTGATCGGTTTAGTGTACCATAAAAGAGTCAATGACCCGTCAATGACCAAAAGACCACTTAACAATCCACTTGTCGACCCGCACCAAGTGGATTTCAAACTAATTCCAAATCATATCTAATTGTAAATGCTAAATTTTGAAAGTAAACCATGCACTGATATACAACAATTTGGTTGATTGTAAGTCCAGATAATTGTGTTTGCCCCATCACTACATGTATTCATTACAGATATTTCAGTTTGTCAAGAAAGTCACATCTAGTAAACACCCATTTCCAGAACAGTTTTGACCAAGATCACAAGGCACTCCAGTGCAATCCCATCACTTGGTTTACCTATTAAAGCGTAACTCAGAAGTACAATTCAGTGCACACTTTAGCTGAGTGATGCAAATAAGATAACATGCTTGTCTTTAAAACTAATCACAAACCATATTGATTTGTCAGCGCTATCAGGGCAAATACATATATATATGCTTTTAAACACTATTACAAAAATGTAAATAAAAGTGAACTATGTTTGTTTCTAATTCTAGTGGAATTGTACTCAATGTTTTGGTTACACAGTGCATTTTGTCCTTTTAGGGAAGTGAGCACAGATCTACAAAGTATGCACATTTTTGGAGTGCGAGTCATGGGAGAGTGAGCAATACATAAGTGACCCTCGAGCCCACTGTGAAAAGTTGGCAACTATGGGTAATGACATTTTCCATGTTTGTTTTACGCTTGATGCACAATAACTGTCAGTCTGTGCATCAAATGTAAAGCAAAGATAAGTGCTATTACATGGAAAAACTGGCATGCAATCAATGTATGCAGGGAATGCTTTAGCTCTGGCAGTGTCCTGGGTGAAACAGAATGTGCCACCCCCAGCGCCAGTATGGGACATGGGGTCTTTTCACTTAAATAGGGTGATGCCAGCCTATGCCTTGGGAGGGTTTATGCCACCTACATTGAGGAGGTTGCAGGAAGAAGGCCGTAATCTGCTTTGATTTTTTAATGTAAGCCCTGGGCTCTGATGGGAATGGAGTGCTACCAAGATCCTGTCAGATTTCTCAGATTGGAGAGCAGACTATTTACATTTAAACATTCATTAAAATGGCAGCAGCATCAAACATACAGTGCTGGAGGACAAAAGCCCGGCCAGGCAATACTAATACCCTATACCTATAACGACGAGCTTTCAAAACTGTCAGCGAGCCACCCTTTAAAAAATAGATTGATGCTGGCTCCAGCACCATGTCAGGGCTGGATGCTCCCTATGTAAAAGAAAAGCTCCTAGCACCATCACAGGAAGGTTTTCTGGCCTGAGGACCAGGGCAGACCAAGGAAACTCCCACATGTGTTTCAGAATCCTTCGCACAAGACTGAAAGCAGAAACAGCCAGCCTCACACATTGTTCAAAAGATGTCCAAATTGTTATATATGTCTTGCAATTCATAGACATTTGGGGTCATTATGACCCTGGCGGTAGCTGTGCCGGTAAATACCGGCACGGCTGCCGCCGGAGTCATGAATTTACCGGCACCCGGCAATGGGGACTTACCTGGGCATTACAGCCCCGGAGGACCCACTACATCCCCATTGCTGGGTGCCAGTAATTATTACTCCCCATTCCCATTTGAGTCCTATTGGACTCAATGGGAATGGGGAGGTCGGATGAACCGGCACCATTCATGAATGGTGCCGGTGCATCCGTCGAGGTAGGCACCCGCTAGCAGAACTCGTAGTTTGCCGGTCCGGTAACAACGGTGCTGGTAATTTACCGACACCATTGTACAGGACCAGCAAACTTGAAATGATGCACATTGTTTTGTTAGGGTGAGTATTGTGACCAATGAAAACAACTTCCATTACTCACTGAAAAGGATTTCTTGCTGAATCACTATCATAGGCATCTTTCACTTTTTAAATTGTGGGCAATTTTTCATTAGAAATGTGTATGTTCTCGAAAGCTTTTATTCACACACCATGCACACACATCAAACACCAAAATACATTCATGCATGCATACAATCCATACACGCATGCATCCATACACATTAAATAATAAGAAATACACTTACCTTGCCTGCATGCATCCACACATGCCAAGTATGGGGACGTAGAAACGCTGCCCAAAGGAGAGGATGCCTCCCCTGTCAGTCAGCATGTCCACGTTTCTGGTCTCTGCAACATGAACACGCTGACAGACAGGAGCAGCCCCTCTCCTGTCAGGCAGCATGTCTACGCTGATGGCGTATTCATGAAAGCCACCGGAGCCAGTCTTCCGGCACCACACTGGCTCCCATTATTTGTACTAAATAGTATAGATGGGGACGTGCCCCTTGAAAAAAAAACAGGCAGCACAGTTGCTCATGAAAATAAAGGACAGACAGGCCGATTCATGGAATAATTAGCGCGGCGCAAGTGGGCAAAAACGTGCGAATCGCAGTGGAATAGCGAAAATCGCAGTGCAAGTGCGAAAATCGCACGAAAAGCAGCGCACGTCGATTCATGGAAGGCCGTGCGCGAGAAAACCAGCGGATGTGCGATAAAAAAGTGTGCGGCGCACGTTGGCGCACAGGCCATCTAACAGCGTGCGCCAGGTCACAGCGAAAATCGCACAGGCCACAGCGAAATTCGCACATAGCGCGGCGCACGCAACAAAAGTAGGCGGAACACGGGCGTAACACTCGGAATGGGGAACAACTTGCAAAAACGTGGGCGTCACGGGGGAAGTACAGGGCACAAGTGCGCGGAACACCCACACGCTCGCCTACAACACGTATTCATGGAATAGAATAGGGGAAAAAAGCGCACGCTCAAACCAGCGCACAGGCACAAACACGACCGCCACAAGAAAGCAGGCAGTAGCGTCTCTGCGGCTGTAAGAAATGTGCGTCAAAAGGTGCGCCAACAAATAGCACCTATATACTGCCATGATGAATGTCCCATACTGTGGCCCTCCAGGAAAAATGACGTGCAAAGGGGTACCCACAAACACGGACACCCGCTGACAAAAAATATGTGTGCGTGTATTCCGGGGTGCACGGGAAGTCTAACACGCGATTTCAGCAGGGTACGTGCATCACAGGGGTTCGCGTGAAGTTATTCACGCGATCGGGCCTGGGGGAGCGGGCTACGTGTATTTCAGGGGTTCGCGTGAAGTTTCTCACGCGATCGGGCCTGGGGGAGCGTGCTACGTGTATTTCAGGGGTTCGCGTGAAGTTTCACATGCGATCGGGTCTAGGGGAGCGGGCTACGTGTATTACAGGGGTTCGCGTGAAGTTCCTCACGCGATCGGGCCTGGGGGAGCGTGCTACGTGTATTTCAGGGGTGCGCGGGAAGTTCCACACGCGAATAGCCTGGGCGCGTGTATTTCAGGGGTGCGCGGGAAGTTCCACACGCGAATAGCCTGGGCGCGTGTATTTCAGGGGTGCGCGGGAAGTTCCACACGCGAATAGCCTGGGCTCGTGTATTTCAGGGGTGCGCGGGAAGTTCCACACGCGAATAGCCTGGGCGCGTGTATTTCAGGGGTTCGCGGGAAGTTCCACACAGGAATAGCCTGGGCGCGTGTATTTCAGGGGTGCGCGGGAAGTTCCACACGCGAATAGCCTGGGCGCGTGTATTTCAGGGGTGCGCGGGAAGTTCCACACGCGAATAGCCTGGGCGCGTGTATTTCAGGGGTGCGCGGGAAGTTCCACACGCGAATAGCCTGGGCGCGTGTATTTGAGGGGTGCGCGGGAAGTTCCACACGCGAATAGCCTGGGGGCGCGTGTATTTCAGGGGTGCGCGGGGAGTTCCACACGCTAATAGCCTGGGTGCGTGTATTTCAGGGGTGCGCGGGAAGTTCCACACGCGAATAGCCTGGGCGCGTGTATTTCAGGGGTGCGCGGGAAGTTCCACATGTGATTTGACAGTGTGGGTCCTCCCAGGTGTACCCTGTACACCCTCCACGGCCCCTGCAGGCAGCCCACACCACAGGGGACTACCCTGCATCCCTGGTCATGTCCCGCAGGCAGCCCACCCAACATGGGCATGCCCCCCAGCAAAGGCACATGTCTCCTTGAACTAATGAACACCAACTCATGTCCCCTTGCACCCCCACCCCCCAGAACTGTGGGGCACCTGCCAGCAGGCCCCCACCCATGTCCAACTCATGTCCCCCACCACCCCCACCCCCCAGCACTGTGGGGCACCTGCCAGCAGGCCCCCACCCATGTCCAACTCATGTCTCCCACCACCCCCACCCCCAAGCCACCAGGGTCACCCTCCACCAGGCCCCCACTCATGTCTCCCACCACCCCCACACCCCAGCAGTGCAGGGTCACCCTCCACCAGGCCCCCACTCATGTCACCCACCACCCCCACCCCCCAGCCACCAGGGGCACCCTCCACCAGGCCCCACTCATGTCTCCCACCACCCCCACACCCCAGCAGTTCAGGGGCAGCCTCCACCAGGCCCCCACTCATGTCACCCACCACCCCCAACCCCCAGCCACCAGGGGCACCCTCCACCAGGCCCCCACTCATGTCTCCCACCACCCCCACACCCCAGCCACCAGGGGCACCCTCCACCAGGCCCCCACTCATGTCACCCACCACCCCCACCCCCCAGCCACCAGGGGCACCCTCCACCAGGCCCCCACTCATGTCACCCACCACCCCCACCCCCCAGCCACCAGGGGCACCCTCCACCAGGCCCCCACTCATGTCTCCCACCACCCAACACCCCAGCAGTGCAGGGGCAGCCTCCACCAGGCCCCCACTCATGTCACCCACCAACCCCTCCCCCCAGCCACCAGGGTCACCCTCCACCAGGCCCCCACTCATGTCTCCCACCACCCCCACACCCCAGCAGTGCAGGGGCAGCCTCCACCAGGCCCCCACTCATGTCTCCCACCACCCCCACACCCCAGCAGTGCAGGGGCAGCTTCCACCAGGCCCCCACTCATGTCTCCCACCACCCCCACACCCCAGCAGTGCAGGGGCAGCCTCCACCAGGCCCCCACTCATGTCACCCACCACCCCCATCCCCCAGCCACCAGGGGCACCCTCCACCAGGCCCCCACTCATGTCACCCACCACCCCCACCCCCCAGCCACCAGGGGCACCCTCCACCAGGCCCCCACTCATGTCTCCCACCACCCCCACCCCCCAGCCACCAGGGGCACCCTCCACCAGTCCCCCACTCATGTCACCCACCACCCCCACCCCCCAGCCACCAGGGGCACCCTCCACCAGGCCCCCACTCATGTCACCCACCACCCCCACCCCCCAGCTACCAGGGGCACCCTCCACCAGGCCCCCACTCATGTCTCCCACCACCCCCACACCCCAGCAGTGCAGGGTCACCCTCCACCAGGCCCCCACTCATGTCTCCCACCACACCCACACCCCAGCAGTGCAGGGTCACCCTCCACCAGGCCCCCACTCATGTCACCCACCACCCCCACCCCCCAGCCACCAGGGGCACCCTCCACCAGGCCCCCACTCATGTCTCCCACCACCCCCACACCCCAGCAGTGCAGGGGCAGCCTCCATCAGGCCCCCACTCATGTCTCCCACCACCCCCACACCCCAGCAGTGCAGGGGCAGCCTCCACCAGGCCCCCACTCATGTCACCCACCACCCCGACCCCCCAGCCACCAGGGTCACCCTCCACCAGGCCCCCACTCATGTCTCCCACCACCCCCACACCACAGCAGTGCAGGGGCAGCCTCCACCAGGCCCCCACTCATGTCACCCACCACCCCCATCCCCCAGCCACCAGGGGCACCCTCCACCAGGCCCCCACTCATGTCTCCCACCACCCCCACACCCCAGCAGTGCAGGGTCACCCTCCACCAGGCCCCCACTCATGTCTCCCACCACCCCCACACCCCAGCAGTGCAGGGGCAGCCTCCACCAGGCCCCCACTCATGTCTCCCACCACCCCCACACCCCAGCAGTGCAGGGGCAGCCTCCACCAGGCCCCCACTCATGTCTCCCACCACCCCCACACCCCAGCAGTGCAGGGGCAGCCTCCACCAGGCCCCCACTCATGTCACCCACCACCCCCACCCCCCAGCCACCAGGGTCACCCTCCACCAGGCCCCCACTCATGTCTCCCACCACCCCCACAACCCAGCAGTGCAGGGGCAGCCTCCACCAGCCCCCCACTCATGTCACCCACCACCCCCATCCCCCAGCCACCAGGGGCACCCTCCACCAGGCCCCCACTCATGTCAACCACCACCCCCACCCCCCAGCCACCAGGGGCACCCTCCACCAGGCCCCCACTCATGTCTCCCACCACCCCCACACCCCAGCCACCAGGGGCACCCTCCACCAGGCCCCCACTCATGTCACCCACCACCCCCACCCCCCAGCCACCAGGGGCACCCTCCACCAGGCCCCCACTCATGTCACCCACCACCCCCACCCCCCAGCCACCAGGGGCACCCTCCACCAGGCCCCCACTCATGTCTCCCACCACCCCCACACCCCAGCAGTGCAGGGTCACCCTCCACCAGGACCCCACTCATGTCTCCCACCACCCCCACACCCCAGCAGTGCAGGGTCACCCTCCACCAGGCCCCCACTCATGTCACCCACCACCCCCACCCCCCAGCCACCAGGGGCACCCTCCACCAGGCCCCCACTCATGTCTCCCACCACCCCCACCCCCCAGCCACCAGGGGCACCCTCCACCAGGCCCCCACTCATGTCTCCCACCACCCCCACACCCCAGCCACCAGGGGCACCCTCCACCAGGCCCCCACTCATGTATCCCACCACCCCCACACCCCAGCAGTGCAGGGGCAGCCTCCACCAGGCCCCCACTCATGTCTCCCACCACCCCCACACCCCAGCCACCAGGGGCACCCTCCACCAGGCCCCCACTCATGTCTCCCACCACCCCCACACCCCAGCAGTGCAGGGGCAGCCTCCACCAGGCCCCCACTCATGTGTCCCACCACCCCCATACCCCAGCCACCAGGGGCACCCTCCACCAGGCCCCCACTCATGTCTCCCACCACCCCCACACCCCAGCAGTGCAGGGGCAGCCTCCACCAGGCCCCCACTCATGTCTCACACCACCCCCACACCCCAGCAGTGCAGGGGCAGCCTCCACCAGGCCCCCACCCATGTCCCCCTGCCCCCAGGTCCTGACGATACACAATCATGGCAGTAATGGGCAGCATACCCAGCACAAACACCCAGGCAAGGATTGCATCCACCCACATAGTGAATGCAATTACATGACACAACCCCAATGGCAAGTATGTAAATGAACACATGTCCGTCACACACACATACACAATGGCTGCAAGTGAATGTCAAAACCCATATCATGACATGTATGAAACCAAAGACAAAATAAGACAAGTGGAAGTAAAAATAAAAAATGTATTAAAGATTAAAAATAAGTAAACAAATCAAACATACAACTATGTGGATGATAAAATAAATGGTCCATGTTGGAGAACAAAAGTAAAAATCAAAAAACGAAAAAGGAATACAAAAACAAATGTTGACCAAAGCAATATCAAGTAGAAGCAAAAGAATGAAAAACCATTTCCACATGGTGAACACAATAATGAAAAAAAGAAAATGTTCCTTCAAAAAACAAACTAAATACAGGAATGTACCAGGGTCCATGAGCCCAACACCATAAAGGAAACCTACTACTACCTAATGAAAAAAATATATACAAAAAAGTGGCCATTGTCCGAGCGGTCCAAAATAATAAAAACAAATAAAGGAAACCTAACACTAACTAACTATATAACTATATACAAAGGCAGCGGGCAAGTCCTGCGGCTCACTTGTTGATGTTGCTGGCCAGGGCATCATCGAACTCCATGTCGATGTCCTGGAGGCGGGACTCTGTCCTGGCCCCGAGGTCTCACAGGGATAACCCCATGTTCAGCTCAAACTCCCTGCGAGCTTCCTCGAGGCACTCAGCCCGCCTCAACGCCCGACGCATGGAGAACTCCGTCCTGACCATGGCGAGCCGCTCCTCTTCCTCCCGCTGCCGCTCCGCACCTATCCGCTGGACCAACTGCTCCCACACGGAAGACACCACCATCCCAGGGTTGCCCTGCCCTCCGGCCGATGCCTTCCCCTCTGATCTTGATGGCCCCGAGCCATGATGCCTCCCACGTCGAGCCCGCTGCTGCCTCCGACGGCACTGCCTCTGCCAGCACGACGGCATCCAGGCTGATGGAAACCACCGACGCCGTCGTGCACGTGCCCTGCCTGATGATGCTGTCACATCTTCCATCTGCTGGGGTCCAGTTGCTGTGTTGTCCACCCCTGCTGGACCTCCGACTCCCAACTTTGGCAGGGATGGGATCCCCACCGAGCTGGCTGCATTGGTCGGGGCAGGTCCACAGGGGGCCCTGGTGGCATCTGGGCTGGAAGACGGCAAGGAGAACGACTGGTGGATAGCCTGCACAGAGGAGGAGAGGGCCGCCACATTGGCCAACACATGCAGGAAACCCCCGAACATGGCCGATCCCAATTGGGCCACGTCGGCACGGTGCACTTCGTGATGACGTGCGTGCTCCTCCCGGGAAGCACGCACGGCATCACGAATCACAGCCGTGCGCATCGCAACCCCAATCAGGACCTTCTCCGCACGGCCAGGGGTTCCCACGTCCGCAGGTGGAGGGGAGTCAGGTGACATGGACATCCCCTCTACCTGCGGACGGGCCTGGGACGGGGCATCCCTGCTGGTGCATGGTGGTGCACTCACAGGATCAGGGACAGCGACATGCACAGGCCCCTCCACGGTGACCTGTGCTGCCTCCTGCCCCTGGCCCTGGACTGCACCACTTGCACCAGCAGGGATGCCCCCACCAGGCCCCATGTGTGCCCCAGTGGCGGCCTCCTCCTCCTCTGTGCAAACCACCAACCTGGATGGCTCCTCACCGTCTCCCACCGTAGCAGGCCCCTGTGGGGGCTCACCCACCCCTTCCGCTGCAGCCGTGGGGGCATCCCCGCCGCCTTGCTCCACAGCGCCGTCTCCGCCCTCTTCTTCACTAGCCGCTGCGTAGAGGGAGACAAAGAACACAAGCATCAGGGCACTGTACAATGGTCCCCTAGACAGGAAGCAATAGCAGATGAGCACCACTGTCAAAGTACACTTCCATCATGTCCCTCCACAACACATGGGTCAGTCCAGGCAAAACACACACAGTAACAGGCATGGTGCATGCCATGGACATTTCCATGCATGTCCAATGGACTCTTGAAACATTCAATGATATGTAACTCACATGCATCATGGCTCATGCCTATCACATGCACACACTTCACCTCAGTCACATCCATCTGGCCCCAAACACACCAAACACAGCGGATACAAGGGTCATTTGGCTGCTTCACTGAATCTGTGCATTGTCACACACATGTGTCATGCATCCATGGCATGCACAAGTCACAGACACGCAGGTCAGGCACACAGACATGGCTACCATATATGTACCTGGCATCAGCACCCATCCCTCACCCCCCCCCATGTCCAGGTACAGAGACTGGCATGCTCTCATGTTCAAAATCTGCATAGGGCTCCCCATGCGGCATGTCAACACATGCAACAACCATGTGGATCACACATCACTGGTCGCACATGCATTACCATGATGTCCCTGCACACATACATGCATACATGGCCTATGGCACACATACAGGCAAGTATCATAGAACCAGCACACTGCAACATGCCCTGTCTCACACAGTAATGCTTGGACACTTACCGCTCAACTCCAGACGGGCCTCCCTCTCAAGGATCTGGGCGTGGAGCGCTGGGCGTACGCGTTCCAGGACCCTCATCTGGATGGAACTCATGCGGCCCCGGCCCCCCTCCACGAGGCGTCGGGCCTTCACAAGGGTCCTGGACCTCAAGTCCTCCCAGCGCTTCTTGATCTTCCGGACGTCGCGGGTTGCCACCCCCTCTGCGTTGATGGCAACCACACAGTCGGCCCAGATCCTCTGCCGTCCTTCCTTGCTGGCGCGGGACGAACCAAAGAGGGCATCATACTGCCCCAGGACATGCTCCACCAGGACACCAACTTCGGTGACAGTGAAGCTGGTGCCCCTCTGCCCCTCTGGCCTGGGGTTGCCACTGGTGCCAGATGTGGAAGTGCCCGACATGGCAACCCCAGAGGCAGGTGTGGGTGGGCAACTGGGTCCTGGGGCTGGGCTGTGGAGCGATGTAATCCCAGTCGGGAGTCCTCAGTTCCAGCAGGGGTGGACACAGCAACAGGACCCCAGCAGATGGCTGATGTGCAGGCACCAAATGGCAGGGCACGGTGGCAGCAGGCAGGCAGGCAGGCAGGCAGCAGCAGATGGCACGTGGGAGGCTGCTCGGGGCACTGGGGGGCAGTAACTCGGCCTTCTGGGCAGGAGCGTGGTCTTCCGTGTGTTTTCGCGTGGCCAGCTTGATACGGAGTGATTTGGCACGTGAAAATCCTGCACGTCAGCGTGAAATCCGAGGAAAGGCCCTTAGCGCGTAAGCGCGTCAGCATGCATACGCGATTCTATTGGACCAGAGTCCCTCAGCGCGTAAGCGCGTCTGTGACGTGACCCGCACGGGTTTTCCCCACTCAGCACGTGATGAGGGGGCACACGTGGAAATACTGCACGTCAGAGTGTCATCGCGTGTAATTGGACAAAAGTGCGCGTACACGCGATTGGCCTATGTACGTGTATTTAATGGGTGCGCGGGCACTTACACACGCAAGTACGTCAGTGAACCTGTATCCCGTGGTGCGTGTGAATTTCCACACGCTATTGGACTGGGAACTGGATTCCAGTGGTGCGCGGGTCACACGCTGTATCCCGTGGTGCGTGTGAATTTCCACACGCTATTGGACTGGGAACTGGATTCCAGGGGTGCGCGGGTCACACGCTGTATCCCGTGGTGCGTGTGAATTTCCACACGCTATTGGACTGGGAACTGGATTCCAGGGGTGCGCGGGTCACACGCTCGCCTAGAACACGCGCAAAGCATAAATTTGCGCACTTCAACAATAACAAGCTCAGACGCCAGGATGAACATACCGTTCCTAGCAGCAGTGGCAGTGGGCTACCAAAGGAGGAGGAGGAGGATAGTCAGGGCCAGAATATTCACACCCAGAACCAGCCTTTTCGGGATGCCTGATGACCAGGTGTATGGGAGGTACAGGTTTCCACCACACATTATACTGGACCTGGTGAGTGAGTGGGAGGATGACCTCACATCACCCACCCTGTGCTCCCAAGCACTCAGCCCCCTGGAGAAGGTCCTCAATGTACTGCACTTCTTAGCCACTGGATCATTTCAGCGGACAAGTGCCATAGTGGGTGGGGTGTCACAGGCCACCCAGTCACGCTGCCTACACCAGGTCTTGTACATCATGACTGCACGGCCATCAGTCCGCAGGCACATATACCTGCCCAGAACACCTGCAGAAAGGCATGCTGCCGCCCTGGATTTTTACGGTGTGGCACGATTCCCCAAAGTGCTAGGTGCCGCCGACTGCACCCATGTGGCTCTACGTCCCCCCAGGGCATCTGAGCACATCTATAGGAACCGCAAGCACTGGCATTCCATCAACGTGCAGGTAGCATGTAATGCCAAGGGAATCATCACCTCAGTATATGCCAACTATCCCGGCTCCACCCACGACAGCTTCATTTACCGAATGTCCACCCTAAGCCGGGACCTAGAAGCTGGGCGGCATGGCGATACATGGCTGCTTTGTGAGTATGTATGCCACTGCACATGCATGCATGTTGGATACTGAGCAAGGTCACAACCCCACCAATGATACCAATCACCACCTCCACAGGGGACAGTGCCTACCCTCTCAGCCCCCACATGATGACGCCAATTCGGAACCCCACCACGCCACCCGAGGTAAGATATAACACAGCCCACATTACAACCCGGGGCATAGTGGAGCGCACATTCGGAGTGCTAAAGTCACGCTTTCGCTCCCTTGACCGTTCTGGCGGCCAGCTGGTATACGCTCCCCCAGTAGTGTGCAGGATCATAGTGGCAGCATGTGTCCTGCACAACGTTGCAACACGCCGGGGCCTGGCCGTGGACATGGTGGTGGCCCCACATCCCCAACCACATGCACAGCCGCTGCGCATGGGAGGGGAAAGGGCACGGGGGGAGGCAGCCCGTACACAGCTAGTGGCTAATTACTTCACATAGAAATCACACCCCTGTGGAGTGCACACTGCCCTGGCACATTCCATCTGACAATCAATGATGACTCAACCTGACACTGATCCTGAATGTCTGGAGAATGAACCGTGAATACCATATCAGCCTGAGATTGTTCACCTGGAAGTGTCACAATGTGTGCATCCCTACCCACACAGACACCACCAATGCAGTTTTGTGAAGTTACACATTCAAGCAGCTAAGATGATTACCCACTTGCAAAATGCAACAAGAGGACAGTGCCATGTCAGCCAACCCAACCCCAGCACCGCCACACGACACACCGTGCCATGTCATGCTAATTGCAGGTAAACAAAGTAATCCCCACAACATGACACTAGTCTCACTATGTACAGTGTCCCTATTAGAAACCTGCAACACCTGAAATGCTCACAGCAATACCGGACCAACTACATACTTGAGCACGTAGTACCATTAACATGACATCACAAATGTTACATATTAGTAGTCTCACCACCTGGAAATGCCTGCACTCCCACCACTACCAACTGTGCAGTGTTGGCGCCATGTAGAGTTGTAGGTGCACTGCTGCCAACATGGACACCATCTCCAGACTAGAGGTCCTTGTGTAGACATGAGGAAGGGACCTGCAAATTGGGAGGTAGACACAGAAGATGAGTTACACATCAATGCAACATGCAGTGTACAACACAACAGCAATATGCACTAGGAATGTATACACAGTATTGACTACAGACTGCCCACACAGCTCATGGGAGTCCAACGTCACTGTGTAATTCACTGTCACTTGGGCACACCCTTTTCAAGCCCATGGAAACGGGAAGCAGGAGGGGTGTGTGTGACTCAAACCCAAGCATCTGAACCAAATACATTACAAGCCTGCATGTGCCCAGCCACAATGCAGCGTATGCCCACAGGAACCACGGAAGCCAACAAATCGTCCCAAAAAAATAGGGAATAAAAGAAATAACAATAAAAATAAAAATAAGAAACAATCAAAAATGGCCATTGATGGGCCCGGGGGGGTTGGGGAGGCCACCCAGGAGGTCCGAGGACAGGATGCACACCAGAACCCACCTGCGTGGATCCTGGGAAAATAAAACACCTCCATGGGCTCATGGCCCACACGGCTACCCTATTGTGGGAGTATCACTGCTGTCGCTATTATCACCCTGTGCAGCTGCATCCGGAGGTGGTTGCACTATGGGAGGCAGCCCACGCAAGGCCCTAGTCTGCTCCTCCATGGCTGCAAGCATGCGGGTGTGGTAGGTCTGGTTCTGGAGGATGAGTGTGCGGAGGTCCCCATGCAACAACTCACGGGATGCCCGGACCTCCGCCCTCGTTGCCTGCATCTCAGCTGAGAGCGTACGGGTGAGACGCTCCAGCTGCTGTTCTGTCCTTTGGTGTGTTGAAGCCTCAAGCTCAACAAGAGTCGTCCTGAGGTGAAGGAGCTCCTGCCTCAGGGCTTCCCTGTGGCCCTGGGACTCAATGGAGATGGCCTCCTACAGAGTCGCCAGTGCCGCCCGCCTGTCCCTGTTGGACCCCAACATGTCCTCCCTGTGTGACTGGCAGATGGAGTCGGTTGCCTGCTCTAGTCGCTCCATCAGCCTTTCTGGGGGGACAATGGAAGTGGCCACCCTATCCATGGCCTGAGCCATCATCTCGGATGATGCAGCCTGTTGGGTTGCCATACCGTAAATGGATTGCTCCCATGCGGTATTGCCGGGTGGCGTACGGCCACCACGTCGGCGGGCACCACACCTGTCTGGGGCAAGGCGAACTGCGCCTTGCTGTGCCGGCACTGCCTGAGGCTGCAGGACTGCATTCCCCCTCTGATCTGCTGGCCCAGGAACAGGATCAGATGTTGCGGAGTGTGACCCTGCATCCGTAACCACCGAAGGCGTAGCTGCCAACACTGACATCCCCATGGAGGGTTCTGACCCTGGTGCAGGTGGGTGAGACAGAACAGAATCCCTCCCTGGAACACTCACCTGCGACCGCACGTAGGTCTCATCCGAATCAACACCTGAGTACAGCTCGGGGGAGGTGCAGCCAGAGACACCCCTTGAGAGCACGACCTGCAGCACTTGTGGGTTCTCCCCCACCACCACACCACGTCCCTCACTGGTGGTTGGTCGGCCCTCGGACCCCTCCTGGGTCTGCACCATCTCCACAACCCCAGCAGTATCAGGTGCGTCTTCCCCTGCAAAGACATGAAAACAAAGAAATGGAAACAGGCATTAGCACCATGGCACACAATGAGGGCTGAGAAGCAAGAGAACCAGTACTTGATTGACACATGTCCCACATGACTAAAACCCTCCCATGCATGCACCCTCACTGCGTATGAAGTGCAGGCAAATGGCACACACTGATGACACCAAGATGGAAAATGAACACATTTTCTGCATGCTGCCTGGCAGTGGCATCACACATTGGCCTGTGATTGCCAGGTGAAACACACATGCCATCACACAGATGGCATGTACCATTGCTATTGAGTGAAGATGGAGAGGAGGGCAGCACCTATTCATTCAGTCCAGTTCCCGCATGTAATTGCTTTTCTAATTCTAACAGGTCAGATTTTTCACCTGGAGCTGCCAGTCTGAAATGGTCCAATTGCACAGGGACATGTGTGTACAAATGATATCCAGGTAACAAAGTCACTCCACTTCACCATTGCCATGTCAGACATGTGACTAGTGGACAGCGACATGGCTAGTAAAAGTGGGGGAATGCAAACAATCTGACTGAATGAACAGTGAAAAATAAGCAACAATGTTGTGGCAAGGTGACACTTCAAGGGCAACTGGCGTGCAGTTGGGCTAGATGTCTACTGTTGGCAGAAGGGATACTGCTATGGCCAAATGCAGCTGCGCAGGAAGTATTGCATGAAGCACATGGCTGACCCATACGACTCAGGCGCACACACTCTCACCTGGCACACAAACAGAAGCCCTCACACACACACCATGCACATGGATGACACACACATGCATGTGCACTCACCGGACAATGCCTCGTAATCAGCCAGATCTCCCACGCCTTGGATCTGTTCCTCCGTGACGTAGGTCCCAGCGACTGACTCATGTGGAGTGAGTTCCATGTCTACTACTGGAGACCCACCTCCAGTCACTAGAGTTGCGGCATGACTTGAGGCCAGCTTACTCTTTGCCCTGCGCTTTAGTTCATTCCAGCGCTTATAGCAATCATTGGCTGTGCGCCTCACGATTCCAAGGGCACTTACGATGTCCGCAACGGTCTGCCAGTGTGCCTGGCGTTGTGCAGGTGTGGTCTTGGATCCTGCAACAATGACCATCTCGTTGTCATGTCCGGACACATACTCGACAAGTGCATTCAGTTCGTCATCCGTGAAGCTGGGCTTCCTGGACGGGCCGGACTGTGTAGCCGTGTCTGGGGCATCAGCCTGTGCCGGACGAGCATTCTTCCTCTTCCGCTTGGAAGGTGGTGGTGATCCTGAGTGTCCTGCGCCGCTCTGGACACTAGGGGCAGGAGCCCTGGTGGACTCTGAATCAGGAGTGTGGGATTGCACACTCAGCATGGGAGTTGGTGCAGGCATTGGCTCTAGTGTGATGGTGTCAGGGGGAATGTCAGCAGCATGGACTAGGACCGACACTGTCCTGGCTGGGTGTGTGAGGGCTGGGTTGGATGGAGCCGCAGCTGCCCCTGCAGCCTCTACGCCCTGCCTCCTTGGTGCAGCAGATGACCTTGCTGCCCCAGATCCACGTGGCATGATGGCATCAACGTGCACCAGCGCACGTGTTGTAGCCCTGCTGACCTGGAAGTCAGCCATGGAGTCAGCCAGGTCTGGTGCCACAATGGGCTGGTCCAACAAGGGCTGAGCATGGATGGTGTCAGCCACATCAGCCTCAACGGGAGGGGGGGATGGGGGGGATTATGGGTGCCCGTGACTGGTCCTCCACACATGGGGGGACAGGCTCACCCTGCAAGTTACGACCACGTCCCCTACCGGATCCACCACGGCCACCACTTGTGGCTCTTCCACCTTTGCCACCCTTACGGAATCCTCGCCTCCCAGCCATGGCACTGATGTTAATGTGCGTATGGGAGTGGATGTAGACTATTGTCCTGGGCAATTGGGGGTCAAAGGGGTTGGGTACCAGATGGTAATTGTACCTTAGTGCTCTAGCAAGGCTGATTGTAACCCCTGGGGAAAGATGACGGGTCACGCAACGCACAGGAGGCCCAAAAAAGGGAGATGACGTGCACGCAACCCCTCCTAGACCACGTGTGCAGAAAGAAAAACCTGCACTATGCTGTGGCACCCAGTAACACAAGAATGAACGTATGCGTGTCACACGCAGCCTAGAATGACCTCTGAAGGGGTAGGCTACACACGGGGCAAGCACAGATGTTAGATACTTGCGTGACTCACCGTCTGCCTGGTAAACGAGCGTGTAAAAGGAGCACGTTTGGTTGGCAACACCCCCGCCAAAAGAAGATTTGTACGCTGTCTGAGGAGACAGGACAACAGTAGAAGGGAACACTGTTTGAGGGAACAGGCCCAGGTAAACCAGTAAAAGCGAAAAAAGAGAAAAAGCTGTCAGAGGTAACAGGGAATACGAACTTGAAATGCCGTGAAGTAAATCGCGTGTGAAACGACAAGAAGTACAGAATTCACCCACTCGCTCTCCACGAAAAGCACGTACAAGGAAAACGTGTTCTACACATACCTTTTATACAGGGCCACACCTCCAGCGTCACTTACGCGGCGTGTACGCGCTAGGGCCATTTCCACCAATTACACGCTTTGTCACTTCTGCGTGTAGGGACATTTCCACCAATTACACGCTTTGTCACTTCTGCGTGTAGGGCCATTTCCACCAATCACACGCGATGAGACTCTGACGTGCAGTCTTTCCACGTGTGCTCTGTCATCACATGCTGTGTGGGAAACACCCGTGCGGGTCACGTCACAGACGCGCTTACGCGCTGAGGGCCTTTGGTCCAATAGAATCGTGTATGCGTGCTGACGCGCTTACGCGCTAATGGCCTTTCCTCGATTTTCACGCTGACGTGCAGGATTTTCACGTGCCAAATCACTCCGTACCAAGCTGGCCACGCCTAAGCACACGGAAGACCACGCTCCTGCCCAGAAGGCCGAACTACTGCCCCCCAGAGCCCCGAGCACGCTCCCACCTACCATCTTCTGCTGCATGACTGCCTGCTGCCCACGTGCACTGCCATTTGCTGCCTGCACATCAGCCAGGGGTGCTGTTGCTGTGACCACCCCTGCTGGAACCGAAGACTCCCGACTGGGATTCCATCGCTCCACAGCCCAGCCCCAGGACCCAGTTGCCCACCCACTCCTGTCTCTGGGGTTGTCATGTCAGGGCAAACACCATCTGGGACCACTGACAACCCCCGGCCAGAGAGGCAGAGGGGCACCAGCTTCAGTGCCACCGAAGTTGGTGTCCTGGTGGAGCAAGTCCTGGGGCAGTATGATGCCCTCTTCGGAAGTTCCCGCGGCGACAAGGAAGGACGGACTCGGATCTGGACTGACATCGTGACTGCCATCAACGCGGAGGGGGTGGCAGTCTGGGACTTACAACATGTCAGGAAGCGCTGGGAGGACTTCAGGTCCAGGACCCTGAACAAGGCCCGGCGCCTCTTGAAGGCAGCGGATGCCAAGGGGCGCCGGGGCCACTTGTCGGAAGAACAGATGGGGGTCCTGGAACGCATATCCCCCGCGCTCCACGTCCAGGTCCTGGAGAAGCAGACCCGTCTGGAGTCGAGCGGTGAGTGTACATGCATCCTGATTGTGAGCAGTGCGTGTGGTGATTATTCGGTATTGTGCAGGTTGCACATCTGTTTGTATGGGGTCGAGTATGGGTGGGGGTGTACATGGCCGTGGGGCTGACACATGCGAGGGCTGTAATGTGTGAGACATGGATGGTGCTTGTGTGTGTAGGCTTGCATGGCAAATGCAGTTGTGCGTGCACACATGTTTGTATGTATGTGTATGTAAGTAGACATGTCCGTGATGTCAGGCATGTATGTTGTTTTGGGCTGCATGTATGAGCACTGTGTACATGTGCATGTGTGTGTATTTGGCAAGGGTGCAACAGTGATGCAACATGGATGCATGTGACTGCGGTATGTGTAAGCCTGATTGGCAGATGTGACATGGATGCCCGTCTGAACAGTGCCACACTTGGCAGAGGTGTACACATGCATGCAAGTGTGGTGGTGTGTGTACATGTGTGGTGCACTTCCTGTGTTGCATGTGATGTCTGGGTCACCTTTGGCTGCTCATGCTGTTGTATGTGTATGGATGGTGGTGGCAGTTGCGATATGGCTGTGATATGGCTCATGTGTGCGAGTTGCAATGACATGTGTGTTGGGGATTGTGATGACATGTTTGAGGTTTGCCAATGCCACTCATGTGCAACTGTCATGTGTGTATGTGTCCATTGTACAGTGCCCTGATGCCTGTGTTTTGTTTCTCCCTGTCTGCAGCGTCAACTGATGAAGAGGGCGGAGAAGGTGCTGTGGAGCACAGCGGCGGGGATCCGACCGCCAGCCGGAGACGCAAGTCCCGGCTCCCCTCCCGTGTTGTCATCTCGTCGGATAGTGAGGAGTCCGGTGCCGCGTCCCAGGCCGCAGCTGCCGGGGGGAGTTCCAAGAGGCGGAGGTTGGAGTTGGACTCCTCGGCAGCAGAAGGGGCAGCTGGGACCCCACAGGGCCCAACAGGGGAAGATGGCACGGAGTCATCCAGGTTGGTGGGGGGTCTGGTGGAGGAGGAGGCCGTGCAAGCACCAGAGACGGGGTCTGGAGGTGGGGATCCCACTGGTGCTAGTGGTGCAGTCCAGGACCAGGGACAGGAGGCAGCACAGGCTGCCGCGGAGGTGCCTGTGTGCAATCCTGTCCCCGATCCTGTCCCTGCATCATCTTGCACCAGCAGGGATGCCTACGTCCAGACCCGTTTCCAGGCAGGGGATGAGCTGACGTCAACTGGCCTTCCTCTGCCTGCGGACGTGGCTATCCAGGTCCGGGTTGAGCCTGTCCTGGCTGGTGTGGCGTTGCATCAACGGGCCATGCGAGGTGACCTGCAGTCTTTTCATGGAGAGACTGCACGTCATCTCGAATGGCTCGTTGACCACGTCAGCCTGCTGGGACAGGTCACCCAGACCGGATTCCTCCGTCTGATGGGGCTTGTTCCGACCCCCTCCTCAACTGGACCCCCTACGCGCCAGTCGTCCTCTGTGCCATCTTCCCACCCATCAGTCACCTGGGTGCCCTGTGGAGCTGCCTCTGACAGTGCGGCCAGGCTGGTGGAGGAGGCATCCCTGCCACAGTTGGGAGTCGGATGTCCAGCAGGGGTGGCCACATCAACAACTGCACCCCAGCCGGCGGAGGATGTGCAGGCAGCAGGAGGCAGTGCACGGGCAGAGGCAGAGCAGCAGCAGCAACATGGTGGGAGCCATGAAGGCTCAGGGCCTTCGACATCGGAGGGGCAGGCATCGGCCGGAGGGCAGGAGGACCCAGGACAGAGAGTGTCTTCCGTGTGGCAGCGGTTGGGCCACGCCATAGGTGCGGAGCGGCGGCGGGCGGAAGAGGCGCGGCTCACAATGGTCAGGGCGGAGAACTCCATGTGGAGGGCACTGAGGCGGGCCGAGTGCCTCGAGGCAATCCGCAGGGGGTTGGAGGAGGACACGGCGTCGTCCCTGCGGACCCTCGGGGCCATGGAACTGGACCGCCTCCGGGACATCGAACAGGAGTTCAATGATGCCCTGGCCCGGAACACCACGGAGTGAGCCGCTGGACTTGCCCGCCGCCTTTGTATATAGTTCTTTAGTTTTAGGTTTCCTTTGTTTTTTCTTATGATTTGGAGTCGACGGACACTGCTCCACTTTTTGTATATAGTTGATATTTAGGTAGGTTTTTTAGGAGGTTTCCTTAGTTCAGTTGTGATGATGGACCCTTGTTATTTTTGTACATAGTTCTTTGTTGCATGGAGAGTTTTTACATTTCACTTTGGACAAAATTTTTTGGATTTGATTTTCTACTTTTGTGTTTTTATGCGGACATGCAGCTTATTTTTTCACATTTACATTGTAGTTAGTTTTCTTTCTTTAGCATTCGTATTTTTGTCCAATACATTTTTTTTTCCATTGTTAACTGTGTGGTTTCATCTCATTGGTTTCATGCATGTCATGTTGTGTGTTTTCCCATTCAATTGGAAAATATGTGTGTGACGGACATGGGTTCATTTGCTTCATGAACATTGGGGGTGTAACATGTGTTTTCATTTCCATGTGGGTGAATGGGTTACTTGGTAGGGCTTTTTGCCTGTGGAGGCTGACCATTACGCACATGATTGGGGATTGTGAGGACCTGGTGGGGGCTGCACATGGTGGCAGGGGGGTGGGGGTGGTAGGAGACATGAGTGGGGGCCTGGTGGAGTGTGACCCTGCACTGCTGGGGGGTGGGGGTGGTGGGAGACATGAGTGGGGGCCTGGTGGGGGCTGCCCATGGTGGCAGGGGGGTGGGGGTGATAGGGGACATGAGTGGGGGCCTGGTGGAGGGTGCCCCTGCACGGCTGGGGGGTGGGGGTGGTGGGAGACATGAGTGGGGGCCTGGTGGAGGCTGCCCCTGGTGGCTGGGGGGTGGGGGTGGTGGGAGACATGGGTGGGGGCCTGGTGGAGGCTGCCCCTGGTGGCTGGGGGGTGGGGGTGGTGGGAGACATGAGTGGGGGCCTGGTGGAGGGTGGCCATGGTGGCAGGGGGGTGGGGGTGTTGGGAGACATGAGTGGGGGCCTGGTGGAGGCTGCCCCTGCACTGCTGGGGGGTGGGGGTGGTGAGAGACATGAGTGGGGGCCTGGTGGAGGCTGCCCCTGCACTGCTGGGGGGTGGGGGTGGTGGGAGACATGAGTGGGGGCCTGCTGGAGGCTGCCCCTGTTGGCTGGGGGATGGGGGTGGTGGGAGACATGAGTGGGGGCCTGGTGGAGGATGCCCATGGTGGCTGGGGGGTGGGGGTGGTGGGAGACATGAGTGGGGGCCTGGTGGAGGCTGCCCCTGGTGGCTGGGGGGTGGGGGTGGTGGGTGACATGAGTGGGGGCCTGGTGGAGGGTGCCCCTGGTGGCTGGGGGGTGGGGGTGGTGGGTGACATGAGTGGGGGCCTGGTGGAGGCTGCCCCTGCACTGCTGGGGTGTGGGGGTGGTGAGAGACATGAGTGGGGGCCTGGTGGAGGCTGCCCCTGGTGGCTGGGGGTGGTGGGAGACATGAGTGGGGGCCTGCTGGAGGGTGGCCATGGTGGCAGGGGGGTGGGGGTGGTGGGAGACATGAGTGGGGGCCTGGTGGAGGCTGCCCCTGCACTGCTGGGGGGTGGGAGTGGTGAGAGACATGAGTGGGGGCCTGGTAGAGGCTGCCCCTGCACTGCTGGGGGGTGGGGGTGGTGGGAGACATGAGTGGGGGCCTGCTGGAGGCTGCCCCTGGTGGCTGGGGGATGGGGGTGGTGGGAGACATGAGTGGGGGCCTGGTGGAGGATGCCCATGGTGGCTGGGGGGTGGGGGTGGTGGGAGACATGAGTGGGGGCCTGGTGGAGGCTGCCCCTGGTGGCTGGGGGGTGGGGTGGTGGGTGACATGAGTGGGGGCCTGGTGGAGGGTGCCCCTGGTGGCTGGGGGGTGGGGGTGGTGGGTGACATGAGTGGGGGCCTGGTGGAGGCTGCCCCTGCACTGCTGGGGTGTGGGGGTGGTGGGAGACATGAGTGGGGGCCTGGTGGAGGCTGCCCCTGGTGGCTAGGGGGTGGGGGTGGTGGGAGACATGAGTGGGGGCCTGCTGGAGGGTGGCCATGGTGGCAGGGGGCTGGGGGTGGTGGGAGACATGAGTGGGGGCCTGGTGGAGGCTGCCCCTGGTGGCTGGGGGTGGGGGTGGTGGGTGACATGAGTGGGGGCCTGGTGGAGGGAGCCCCTGGTGGCTGGGGGGTGGGGGTGGTGGGAGACATGAGTGGGGGCCTGGTGGAGGCTGCCCCTGAACTGCTGGGGGGTGGGGGTGGTGGGAGACATGAGTGGGGGCCTGCTGGAGGCTGCCCCTGGTAGCTGGGGGGTGGGGGTGGTGGGTGACATGAGTGGGGGCCTGGTGGAGGGTGCCCCTGGTGGCTGGGGGGTGGGGGTGGTGGGTGACATGAGTGGGGGCCTGGTGGAGGGTGCCCCTGCACTGCTGGGGTGTGGGGGTGGTGGGAGACATGAGTGGGGGCCTGGTGGAGGCTGCCCCTGGTGGCTGGGGGGTGGGGGTGGTGGGAGACATGAGTGGGGGCCTGCTGGAGGGTGGCCATGGTGGCAGGGGGGTGGGGGTGGTGGGAGACATGAGTGGGGGCCTGGTGGAGGCTGCCCCTGGTGGCTGGGGGGTGGGGGTGGTGGGTGACATGAGTGGGGGCCTGGTGGGGGGTGACCCTGGATGCTGGGGGGTGGGGGTGCAGGGGGACATGAGTGGGGGCCTGGTGGAGGGTGGCCATGGTGGCAGGGGGGTGGGGGTGGTGGTAGACATGAGTGGGGGCCTGGTGGAGGCTGCCCCTGCACTGCTGGGGGGTGGGGGTGGTGGGAGACATGGGTGGGGGCCTGGTGGAGGCTGCCCCTGGTGGCTGGGGGGTGGGGGTGGTGGGAGACATGAGTGGGGGCCTGGTGGAGGCTGCCCCTGAACTGCTGGGGGGTGGGGGTGGTGGGAGACATGAGTGGGGGCCTGGTGGAGGCTGCCCCTGCACTGCTGGGGTGTGGGGGTGGTGGGAGACATGAGTGGAGGCCTGGTGGAGGCTGCCCCTGGTGGCTGGGGGGTGGGGGTGGTGGGAGACATGAGTGGGGGCCTGCTGGAGGGTGGCCATTGTCGCAGGGGGGTGGGGGTGGTGGGAGACATGAGTGGGGGCCTGGTGGAGGCTGCCCCTGGTGGCTGGGGGGTGGGGGTGGTGGGTGACATTAGTGGGGGCCTGGTGGAGGCTGCCCCTGGTGGCTGGGGGGTGGGGGTGGTGGGAGACATGAGTGGGGGCCTGGTGGAGGCTGCCCCTGCACTGCTGGGGGGTGGGGGTGGTGGGAGACATGAGTGGGGGCCTGGTGGAGGCTGCCCCTGCACTGCTGGGGTGTGGGGGTGGTGGGAGACATGAGTGGGGGCCTGGTGGAGGCTGCCCATGGTGGCAGGGGGGTGGGGGTGGTGGTAGACATGAGTGGGGGCCTGCTGGAGGCTGCCCCTGCACTGCTGGGGGGTGGGGGTGGTGGGAGACATGAGTGGGGGCCTGGTGGAGGCTGCCCCTGCACTGCTGGGGGGTGGGGGTGGTGGGAGACATGAGTGGGGGCCTGCTGGAGGCTGCCCCTGGTGGCTGGGGGATGGGGGTGGTGGGAGACATGAGTGGGGGCCTGGTGGAGGATGCCCATGGTGGCTGGGGGATGGGGGTGGTGGGAGACATGAGTGGGGGCCTGGTGGAGGCTGCCCCTGGTGGCTGGGGGGTGGGGGTGGTGGGTGACATGAGTGGGGGCCTGGTGGAGGGTGCCCCTGGTGGCTAGGGGGTGGGGGTGGTGGGTGACATGAGTGGGGGCCTGGTGGAGGCTGCCCCTGCACTGCTGGGGTGTGGGGGTGGTGGGAGACATGAGTGGGGGCCTGGTGGAGGCTGCCCCTGGTGGCTGGGGGGTGGGGGTGGTGGGAGACATGAGTGGGGGCCTGCTGGAGGGTGGCCATGGTGGCAGGGGGGTGGGGGTGGTGGTAGACATGAGTGGGGGCCTGGTGGAGGCTGCCCCTGGTGGCTGGGGGGTGGGGGTGGTGGGTGACATGAGTGGGGGCCTGGTGGAGGGTGCCCCTGGTGGCTGGGGGGTGGGGGTGGTGGGAGACATGAGTGGGGGCCTGGTGGAGGGTGGCCATGGTGGCAGGGGGGTGGGGGTGGTGGTAGACATGAGTGGGGGCCTGGTGGAGGCTGCCCCTGCACTGCTGGGGGGTGGGGGTGGTGGGAGACATGGATGGGGGCCTGGTGGAGGCTGCCCCTGGTGGCTGGGGGGTGGGGGTGGTGGGAGACATGAGTGGGGGCCTGGTGGAGGCTGCCCCTGAACTGCTGGGGGGTGGGGGTGGTGGGAGACATGAGTGGGGGCCTGGTGGAGGCTGCCCCTGGTGGCTGGGGGGTGGGGGTGGTGGGAGACATGAGTGGGGGCCTGCTGGAAGGTGGCCATGGTGGCAGGGGGGTGGGGGTGGTGGGAGACATGAGTGGGGGCCTGGTGGAGGCTGCCCCTGCACTGCTGGGGGGTGGGGGTGGTGGGAGACATGAGTGGGGGCCTGGTGGAGGCTGCCCCTGCACTGCTGGGGTGTGGGGGTGGTGGGAGACATGAGTGGGGGCCTGGTGGAGGCTGCCCATTGTGGCAGGGGGGTGGGGGTGGTGGTAGACATGAGTGGGGGCCTGGTGGAGGCTGCCCCTGCACTGCTGGGGGGTGGGGGTGGTGAGAGACATGAGTGGGGGCCTGGTGGAGGCTGCCCCTGCACTGCTGGGGGGTGGGGGTGGTGGGAGACATGAGTGGGGGCCTGCTGGAGGCTGCCCCTGGTGGCTGGGGGATGGGGGTGGTGGGAGACATGAGTGGGGGCCTGGTGGAGGATGCCCATGGTGGCTGGGGGGTGGGGGTGGTGGGAGACATGAGTGGGGGCCTGGTGGAGGCTGCCCCTGGTGGCTGGGGGGTGGGGGTGGTGGGTGACATGAGTGGGGGCCTGGTGGAGGGTGCCCCTGGTGGCTGGGGGGTGGGGGTGGTGGGTGACATGAGTGGGGGCCTGGTGGAGGCTGCCCCTGCACTGCTGGGGTGTGGGGGTGGTGTGAGACATGAGTGGGGGCCTGGTGGAGGCTGCCCCTGGTGGCTGGGGGTGGGGGTGGTGGGAGACATGAGTGGGGGCCTGCTGGAGGGTGTCCATGGTGGCAGGGGGGTGGGGGTGGTGGGAGACTTGAGTGGGGGCCTGGTGGAGGCTGCCCCTGGTGGCTGGGGGGTGGGGGTGGTGGGTGACATGAGTGGGGGCCTGGTGGAGGGTGCCCCTGGTGGCTGGGGGTGGGGGTGGTGGGAGACATGAGTGGGGGCCTGGTGGAGGCTGCCCCTGAACTGCTGGGGGGTGGGGGTGGTGGGAGACACGAGTGGGGGCCTGCTGGAGGATGCCCATGGTGGCTGGGTGGTGGGGGTGGTGGGAGACATGAGTGGGGGCCTGGTGGAGGATGCCCATGGTGGCTGGGTGGTGGGGGTGGTGGGAGACATGAGTGGGGGCCTGGTGGAGGCTGCCCCTGGTGGCTGGTGGGTGGGGGTGGTGGGTGACATGAGTGGGGGCCTGGTGGAGGCTGCCCCTGAACTGCTGGGGGGTGGGGGTGGTGGGAGACATGAGTGGGGGCCTTCTGGAGGCTGCCCCTGGTGGCTGGGGGATGGGGGTGGTGGGAGACATGAGTGGGGGCCTGGTGGAGGATGCCCATGGTGGCTGGGGGGTGGGGGTGGTGGGAGACATGAGTGGGGGCCTGGTGGAGGCTGCCCCTGGTGGCTGGGGGGTGGGGGTGGTGGGAGACATGGGTGGGGGCCTGCTGGCAGGTGCCCCACAGTGCTGGGGGGTGGGGGTGGTGGGAGACATGCATTGTTCATCAGTAGTGCAAGGTGACATGTGGGTTGGCTGGGGGGCATGCCCATGGTGGATGGGCTGCCTGCGGGACATGAGCAGGGGTGCAGGGTAGTCCCCCGTGGTGTGGGCTGCCTGCAGGGGCCGTGGAGGTTGTGGAGCGTACACCTGGGAGGACCCACACGGCCAATTCACGTGTAGTACTCCCCAGAACCCCTGAAATACACATTCCCTGCTGAAATCGCGTGTGCAACTTCCCGCGCACCCCTGAAATACACGTACCCTGCTCGCACTGGGACAATCGCGTGTGGAACTTCCCGCGCACCCCTGAAATACACGTACCCTGATGGAATCGCGTGTGGAACTTCCCGCGCACCCATGTAATACACGTACCCTGCTCGCACTGGCCCATTCGCGTGTGGAACTTCCCGCGCACCCCTGAAATGCATGTACCCTGCAGAAATCGCGTGTGGAACTTCCCGCGCACCATTGAAATACACGTACCCTGCTGAAATCGCATGTGGAACTTCCCGCGCACCCCTGAAATTCACGTACCCTGCTTGCACGGGGCCAGTCGTGTGTGGAACTTCCCGCGCACCCCTGCAATACACGTTCCCCGCTTGGCGTTTGCTGTTTGCCAGCCCGGTGAACTGGTCCAGGGTTAGCGCAGCCCTTTGCGATGATTTAGCGATTTTGATGGCTTTTCCTTGCGCGAGGGCGTTCTTGGGGGCGTTACTGGCGCTGCTGCAGGGTCGCTGCGATTCTCTGCGCCACGGCTGGTTTGGAAGCCTGAAATCCATGAATACGCTGTGCGCGGAAATCGGTTTTAGCGCACGTGCCTGGCGCAGTCAATCGCACGCGGACACTCTGCGCCAGCCGCTTGCGACACTTTTCTGCGAAATTCTATGAATTACCCTGACAGTGTATTGTGCTGCCTGTCACTCAAGGAGGTGGCGTCCTGCCGCTTAGGCCGGGGGGAGGAGGCATAGACCCCCCATAGTGGCTGGCCACCATTGCACATGTGTCAAACACTGCAGAAATCTAGAGAACATGCCAAGGAGCAGCCGTTAGTCAGAGGGTTCCCTCGCAGATGTTTACGTACTTCAATAGTTCCAATGGTGACGAGAATCAAGTGTGTTTTTAATACAACAATGCCAACCAAAACAAACAAGACTATGGTAAAAAAAAAAACGCGAGCTGGCACAAACTAGCCCGCTATTTTTGTGTTCCTGATCAGGTCGCCTCCATGTCACCCACGAAGCTGTGGTAATGCAGGTGCTCACAGCAGCCATTGAATTGAAGGGGCTGATCTGTGGTGGTAGTGGCACTTGGGATTCAAGCAGTTGAAATCGTCATTGCTGGACTTTTGGATTATAAAATGTGACTGCTTTCAGATGACTGTGATCGGTTCGACTCGCTGAGCTACCTTACATGCCTGTAGCCTCTACAGGAAGATTTGAAAGACGGAACATTACAGAAGTTCTGGCCTTCTGTTCCTGTCAAGCAAGCTATAAAACGGGACAATGAATGAGATACGGTCAGCAGTTTCTAGTTTGTTTTCAGCTCAGGTTCCTTATCCTGTAATGTCAATAGAAAAGTCAACATACAAGCTGAGAGATAACATATTTTATTCGGCTGACATTTTGCAAACAGATTCCTACTGCACTTTCACCACCTGGTCAAGACCACTGGCAATAATATGTCTCCCTTGCACTGGTGGCATTTCTAAACTGAAATCACAGTCTAACGAAGAGCATCGTGGCCCTGAAATTTAATGTACCGTGTCAATTTCTACTGCAGCAAAGTCTGGAGACATAACACTACACTAGAAGGTTCATCAAATCTCCACGAGACAGCGAAAGAGGTTTAGTGGTTTGGGCGTCTATCTGCGCCACAAGTTTACATTTAATTGAACATTTATTTCTTGCACCTTTTAA
Organism: Ambystoma mexicanum; assembly: GCF_040938575.1. Lineage (NCBI taxonomy): Eukaryota > Metazoa > Chordata > Amphibia > Caudata > Ambystomatidae > Ambystoma > Ambystoma mexicanum. Next base: position 1,241,492,055 of record NC_090930.1, on the reverse strand, counting down.
TGTAGCGCACACATCAACCAGATTACACATCTCCTAAAAAATGTTTACTCAATAAAATCGTTGCAGTGATGGGAGGCAATTTCAGAAAGCATACATCCGCTCGAACATTCCATCAATACACTGCTTTTCACTTATGCATTATATTACACCTACCTTTATGTCTCTCCGAATACATAAAGAAATGAAAGGCTCAATCACAAAAGCCATTATATCGTCAAGGTTGCTGCAACATGACGTCTTATTGCAGCGTAGGTTACTCAATTTCCAGTAGCAGACAAACAGAAACCTTGCTCTTACAAAGTACCACGGGGGAGGGAGTACTTCAAGTGTGAATGCATTATTTCGTATAGAGAAGGACATTAGATAAGTCAGCATAGCGTTAGAATGAGCAGATATTTCACCTTATGCAGTCCAAGATCCTCATTTGTAGTTTAGCGGTATTAGCTCCAGCAATACTGCCAAGCAGAAATACCATGACCACCGACGGTATGCGTGTGGTAATGGCAATGCTCTGCATGAGCCATGCCGACCTTTCAATCAATCCCAAATGTTGGCGTCCCATTGAGCAACAGAGTGATCATAATTACTGCATACGGTAATAAACACATGCAGTAATTTCCAAATGGGGTAATGGGTTCCTATAGAGGAAATTACCTCCACACACAATCAGCAGGCTTTTAGAGAGTTTCATTTTGAATTTGAAGTAAAAGTGGTGGTAATCGCGTTCCCATTACTGCTAGCTCTTTTATCACACACCAAACCCTAAATGAGGACCCAAATGTTTCCTGCTAATGACATAAAGAGAATCAGCGATGGAGTTCTTGAAAGAATCCAAGATTGAAGACAAAGGGCCTCATTACGACCTCGGCGGTAGCCACGTGGGTATTGGCAGCATGGCTGCCGCCGAAATCACCTCCGGGTCCAGGTTCCCAGAATGAGGAATTGCCAGGCCATTCTGAGTTCGGAGGGCCCGGTAATTCCTCCCTCCAAGGACCCAGACTCGGACCTTCCCCATTCCCATTTCAGCCCCCATAGGGCTCAATGCGAATGGGAGAGGGAGCAAAAACGGGCCGATTACGAGTTGGCTTGTTGTTTGCTCCCTCTTCCCCTCGCGGAACCCGGTAAGCATGCCTGGTTTTACCAGGCGTGCTTACCGTGTCCCGCAAGGGGACCTCGTAATGTGGCGGAACGGGTTTAACGGGTCCGCCTCCTTTTGTGGCACCCATTAACCCATTCCGCCAGGGTCGTAATGAGGCCCAAAATCTTGATCACATGTGACAATGCATCTGTGAGGTAAGTGTATAGCTGTCTGACAGGAATGTTACATCATGCACATGTAGGTATAGTGTTTCCAAATATAGAACTAGAAAGGTCACTGGCTCCAGGTTGCAGCCATCATGTGGCCAGCAGCTACATCTTTATCTATTTTAAAACCAGTTATCTTTTTCATATGTCCTGCCTGCATTCTTCTTGATGTTGTTACAGCAATACAGTGTGTACAAGCGAGAAATATGCTTGATTAAACAAATCATTTAATTGGAACATACAGCAGGATTTGAGCTATGAGGAGGCTGCGCCGTTGTAAAACGCTTTTGTAAATCAGTCCCAAAGTCTCCTCATAGTTCAGATCCTGCAATGTATCCTGCACTCGTCTTCTGACTGGAGAGAATACGTAACAACTGCAGCTGCAGCTATCACGCATTAAAATGCCTCCCATGGTGCTTCAGGGATGCTTATTGGTGTGCAGATGTAACTACTCCTGTACTCCAGCATCACATTTTACGAGTGGAGTGCATTACAGAATCGATCCACCTTTGTAATGTGGGTGTGTGTATGTATATTTCACTGTGCGTGCTGATGAGTGTGCACATTTTACACCCAATTCACTAAAACATGTATGAATTGTAGACTTGTTATCAGATTTAATAACGTTTATTTTGGAAACCCGTATACCACCTGATATAGCCATAATAAGGTGCTTGTGCTAAGTATAGTTATCAAATGTCACAAATGTGCTTCATTTTTATGCAACGCGCACGCTGTCTTTGAAAAGGGGATGCATGTGGCAATTGCACAGGCCCAGAGAAAAGCATTCACTAGATAATACTTCTTTGACAACACATTAAAAACCTGAAGAAATTGGATACTGTTGTTAGATTTTCTTTTAGGTAGCGATTTTCCTGAGCCTATGAATTGCCTTTCTTCTGAGGCAAACACATCTGAGAAACAGACTAAAATACTAAGATTATAATTATAATGAAAATTAACTTTTGTTATAATCTTAGTCTATACAATAGTGCATACTATAAAAGCACCAAGTTGCATGAAAAAGAAACCAGAACAATATAAGTAGTAATTGAAGCATATGTTCATAAAGCAATTATCCATCACTTAGTAAGAAAAAGAAAGGGGGTCAAGCCAGTACCACAATCGGGTGCAGTGGCATGACTGTCAGACAGATCTCAGCAACAGTCAACATGCCCCCTGTTTTTTCCAATTTTCAGACCTCTGTTCCCTTTTTCTCCAGCCTTTACAATTAATGTAATCCCCTTGCTATGCACACACCTCCGTCCTTTGCCCACATTGTGCAGTCACCAATTCCTTGCCACTCACCCCCTTTAATTGCCCACCCTTCCAAGCCCATTCCTAGGCCCTCACCACCTTCTAATGCCCTGACTTACAGTTAGACAGTAGACTACCTTGATTTGCCAGTCAGCCTCTGCCAGGCACGACAAGAAGTCATGGTTGGGGTGTTGCTGGTAACTGTGTGTATGGGGACTGCACTTGGATAATGCAGAGTGCAACACGGCAATGTGATGTGGCTTTGTTTGTGCTTCGAAGTTGCACTTTTTGGCAATATCGGCTGCATATTTAAACACAGAGAAGCGCATTTGTGACAGTATAAAGTATACATGGAAGGTTGTGTCTGTGTTCATGAGACTTTTGTATCTAAATATCTGAATTTGGTGTTGATTTGCAGGTGTGTCTTTTGCTGGTCACATAACAGAAGAGTGTTCTGGACAAGACCATTAAAAATGCTCACAGACTAAGGGGGTCAGTGAAATAAAATCATCGGTTTTGGCAAATATTGTTGATTGCACCATCCACCGAATTCAGGGTTTGATCAAATCCCATGAGAATTCCGGCAGTGGCATTTTATGAAGACCTTTTGTAGAAAATGCACCTATGTTTACCTCCATTTTAGAGATGGAGGTAAAAATCCAAACCGGCCTCACATTTTGAAAGTCTTTCTTTTTTCTGTGGGGAATCCATCTCATTTATGGTGGCACATCTTTCTGTTGCATTCTTGGTCCTAAACGCAGCATTTATTCCACATCCCGACGTAACATATTCTTGTTGTGAAGGCGTGACCAGTTTCGATACTGTTGTTTTAATTTGTGAATAAGCATGCCTGTTTGTCTTGTAGGTCTTCGTTTTAGCAGACAAATGTGGTTTTTGAGTAGTTTCTTTTTTTTGGGAACTTCTGTGCCGTGAACATGTCGATGGAACATTTTTTGTTTTGGTATTTTTAACCTCATACTGGCAGAACAAAGTGCTGTAGTCAATCGTCTGAGTGCCATTTTGGTATTACAACCCTACTATTAACTTTCTCAGATTTTCATTGAGACTGTAGATTTTATCAGGTCAAATGTGTAGTCTATTTCTGCCTGTGGTTACTTCCACCCTCGTCCTGTATTTCTCCCCTTTCTTCTTAACTATTGGAGCACAGATGAGTTTTAACAAGTTATGGTTATGTGTTACCATTTGTTCCACTTCCACAGATTGAACCTCTATGGTCATGCTATAGGACACATATATATAATCCAAAATCTGACCACTCTTTGCCGCCTTCCAAGTGATGTTTGTGGGTTTGTCACCCTGGATTTTATCGTTCTAGATAATTATATTTCTAGACAACATGATGTTTCTGCAATATAAACCTCTTTTCTCTGCGTTAGACAAGGCTAGCAAATCATCTTCATTTCCTTGGCTAGTGTGGTCTAAATAGATACACTTCAAGTCTCCCAGTATAATAAACCGGGGATCTTGCCATTTAATTCTTTGTCCATCTTTCAGTTCCAAAATCTGATCCGGCAAATCTTAATTGAGCCCCATTGCGGGATTCCGGTATATATTAATAATACTCAACACCCGTAGGTTGTTTGTCTCGTCTTTAGGTATTTCCAAAGGCACCATCGGTATGTACAGGGTTGGGTTTGTAAACGTGACATGTGAAGATCATTTTTGATAGTCACCAGGAAACCCAACATCGGTCTTCCTCCGCTGATGTCGGAACTGTTGGGGCTGGGGGCTAGCTAGTCTTTTGGCTGTAGCTCCTGGGATTCTATCCGGGGCTACAACCAAAAGATAATGGACTACAGCCCCTTAGCCCCCCCTAGCAACGCCCCTGGCACATCAAATGCATAAATCTGCACTTCACCGTTTGTAAATAGGTGGGTAAATCCCCTGGTGTTCCAGCTTGCTATTGTGAAATCCCTCACCTGAAAAACTTCTTGGCATTATGGATCATTGATTTATTCTGCCAACAAACCTGCCAACCATTTCCAGCTTTCCTCATGCCCACCTTTTTTATAATAGGGATCATGCTGTCTGTTGTTATTTCTTCTGTGGGCTCTCTCGTGCTGTTTGATCTCGCCCCTCATTCCACGTTTCTGTTTTTTTTGTTATTGATTTCTTGATGCTGTTGTGGAACTCTGCAGTTGGCTGGTCACTGTCTTTCTTGATAGTCCTCTTCAAGTACCTTGATGTCATGAATCGCAGGTGCGCCCCTTTTGGGCTTCATGGTCCCTGTCACAACGGGCTTGTACACATTAATTCTTCCGATATGGCCGTCCAGCGTATTCCCTTCTCGCTCCATGCGTTGGACGTAGCCTTTCTCTATTTCTAGACCACGCCTCCGCGGCTCCACGTGTCTCAATGCTATTGCGAAGTAGCGACCAGACGTGTGCTCCGTAGCTCACGGTTCTTCTCTTTTTCCACACCCGCTTTCCCTTCATTGACCTCCCCCTTCTTCTTACCTCCTGGATTCGAGTTCTAGCGAACTTGCATTGCCTCCTGGATTCCTGGATTCGGCCTCCTGGAAAACTGAACGCATTCCGGATTCGGCAGAGACACGGGCCGCCTTCTTCAAAATCCGCTCCATCCGTAAGAAGGCATCAACCAAGGACGCCGGTAAAGAACGGACTCAGGTGAGAAGGAGGGAACTCCTTGACACTTGATCTGATAGATCAAAGCCCATTGGCCTTAGATGGTGCACCTCTTCCATCAATAATTGTTTAATCAGGGCTGAGGCTGCATATACAATAACTCTGTCTGCCCTGTCTTCCTCAGGGAATTTGATAATGACCAGATCTTGTGATATTACAAGTCGTAGAGTGGGCACATGCTGCAGAAGCCAAATCACATTAGCCCTCTTCAAAATTAACCCATCTTTGTGGTATCGGATTCTTTCCAAGATCAACCCATAACTTTGAATGTTAAATCTCCTGTTCTGCATCTTTGGAGGTTCTTGTCTTTTGGGGTGGGTGATAAATGAGACCTGCCGTGGTCTTCGGGTCCTTCAAGCTTGATGTATCCTCCCTTAACTTCAAAGGTCGATGCTTGATAGATTATTGTATCCAGTGCTGGTTGTTGTTCAGCACGTTTTCATTGTCCTTGCCAAGTTGATGTGCCTGGTCTCACATTTGGCAACTCGTTAGTTTCTACTCTGTTGTCCAAGTCCTCATCCACTCTCGCTATTTTAGATTGTCTTGATCTTACTTGCAACTTTTGGTCTTCTTGCCATTGTACTCCGAGCAGCATTCTAGAAGTGACATTCTTTGAATTACCTGGTGAGCAAATTTTGCCTATGTTTGTTATTACCGGTTGCAGGGAAGGCCCCTTCGTTTTTTGCCTTGGGCCCAGATCTTCCTCTTCAGTCCAGCTTTAGTCACTTCCTGTTGTATCTAAATCACTGATTGATTCATTGGCACATATTCCAATATCAGCTTCAGACAAGCCTCCTTCCAATACTGTGTATGTCGATAGGTGCATTACATCAATCTCACCCATCTCCCCCTCTTCCATTTCCAGTGGTTCCTGTTAACTGGTCACCATCCCCTTTCGAGATTACCTGATATTCTCCATGATATTAGATGACTTCGTAAATCTACTTTCTGTGGGCGAGTTGTGTGGGATGGTTAGGTTTCTAATGAAGGCCCGGCTGCCATTAGATTTTTGTCTCGGGTGGTTAGGTTGGTTTTTAGGTTTCTTTTGCTCATTTCCTTTCCCTCTAGTGCCTTTCGATTGAGTTGTATTTGGTTGCCCCACTTTAAGTTGTGGCTGGGTTTCTCTCTTTCTTTTCTCTCGTTCCCTTAATTAATGAACATCTCACAAATGTTCTGGTTGGACAGCCTCCGATGTTCAAATTGATCATCTTTATGGGGTTCAGAGTCTGCAGATTTGGTCAACGTGTCCCCGCATTGGGTGATCATGTCCTCCTGACCACTTAACAATACATTAGTAGACTTCTATGGCTTGCTGCTTTCAAGCAGTACGGTGTCAAGATCGCATTTTTCAGACCCCTGTGTTTGTGTCTGTATGTTAATGGAATTCTTCATTGCACTTGTTTTAGCTCCATCATGGCTCTTCACCACCACCTCCTCTACTCTAAGTGAGGCAACCTTTGGCTCCTTCGATGGTTATAATATTGCCTGGTGGTATTGTGCCCATGGTTTCTAATATTTCTGAGGATGTTCTGCACATTTTCCTTAATTATGGGCTCTAGGATATTATGGAATAGGGTTGAGACTCTAACTGAGCTGTCCTGTATGCTTGTGATGAAGCCCTCCACAAAGATCATCTTTGAGTGCAGCATGGCTAACATGTTATTATGGTTTTTTAGTGCATCTCCCATATTCTCATATCATTTCATGAATGGGGCCATTGTGGCCACAAGGGTCAAGATCAATGTAAAATCCTGATTCCTTTCCTGGTTATGCTCAGTAGTGTCTCTGAGGGAACCCTCCTCATAATTTTGTGTTAATCTTGTCATTGTGGTACAATATTTTAACAGTGTTACCAATGAGCCTCGCTCTTCAGTCAGTTCTTTTGTCCCTGTTGTTTGGGTACTTTTAGAACTCTTTATTGTGCCTAAGTGTTTGTTTTCTTTGGTGTTTAATCTCTCACCATTTTCCAGTTGCCACCTTTTTTGCAGTTTACCCTCCTTCTCGACCAACAGGGAATTTTCCAACAGCTACTGTTCTGGGATTTCTCCCCCAATGTCCGATGTCCCAGTTGTAAGTTTTTCTGATGTTGGTAACCATTGGGTTTCAGACCTTGACGGCCCTGTTTCATTAAAAAAGAAATGCCTACCCCCCATTTCACATGTTGGGATCATCCTTGGTGGTTTCCAAATATTTTTGTATCTTGCTGTGATCAACAGGCTTTATTAATTCTTGGGTTTATACCCCCTCCTACTCCCCTAGAGTTGTGGTTTCCTATGTAGTGTTTACCCCCAGTTCCAAATGCACATTTGGTTTCAGTCCAGCTCTGTCTTAGAGCTGGCTCTGCTCCTCCCACAATATTTGTTCTCTTATTGATGTGGGCTTGCTGCGAGAATAATGGGTCTTTTGGATATGTGGGTTTCCACATAAAGTTGAAGTCAGGAGAGGTGTTAGTTTTCCTGCTTCCATCTTGTGTAATGCACAGCTTTCGGTTTGTGGAAATGCCAGAGCTCATGATATCCACTGTCTTATTTACTGCGGTCTTAAGCTGGAAGCTGACATTAATCGTGGTCATCTGTTCAACTCTTAGCCCTTGTTGGGAAGGATCCCCCTCCTCTCTCTCCCTTTCATGTAAGGCATCACTCATCTCAATCTGGATCACCTCTGCCTCCAAGTCTGCATGATTTCCCATAGGGGTGCTAGCCGGCACACCGTTTTGCTGCCAATCAGATTTTAGAGATCGTCAGGCCCCCCTTCTACCAGCGCTGTAGGGGGTTCCATCGCATTCAAATTGTCAATATATAATGCAGTGCTTGCAGCAATTTCCACCTCTATATTAAAAGGGTAGACAGTGCTGGTTTCTCTATCAACCCATAAAGTTTGTAAACTGTCTTTGTTTACATTAGCGGCAGCTTGGAGAGCCAACACAGAAGAACCACTCCTCTCCATACACAAGATTGTAGAATTGCTTAGCGTCTTACCCGTCTGTTTTGTGGAAGACTCCCAGGTTTTCCCCGTACCGGGTAGATGCTGCATCAGCTTTCTTGATTCCACGGAAATCGTATGGGCATTTTCTTCATCGTTCCATGTCCTGGCGCCTTGCAGTAACGGGCTTCCCTCCATCTACAAGCTGCACGCCCACCGAACACCAGACACTCTGCTCACTCTGCTTTGCTTCTCTGATGCAGATGGTTTTAACAGCGAGAGTAAGCAGGAGTAGGTGTGTCAGTAGCAGACAGTGAGGAAATACTCTGTTGGCAACAGTGTAGCAGGCAAAAGTCCATAGAAAACAGCAAGCAGGTCTGCTCACTCCAGGCTTTTTGCATTTGTTTGTTGCAAGAAGGCCAGGTCTGTGTAAAAATTGATTCGCAGTTTACTTCCTATATGAGCTGGGGCTGTGGCTGTTCAAATGATTTGGGATGACCCAAATGATAAACCATTGCTAATGGAAGCTCTTGTAATGAAAAGAAATCTGTTGTCCACCTAATTAGGCCGATGTAGCTCATCCTCATCAAGAATGACATGTGTTGTGGGTATGTTTAGACTTGTCTAATGATTCCTTTGCCTGCCGAGTGTTAGTCTCAGATTGAGCTGCATACATATAATTGTGTTGTTGATTGATCTCTTAAGCAAAAGGCCACGTATATATGTGAGGAGTTGAGCAGCAATAATACAGATCTATGGGCATTCCAGGTGTGATGATTGTATTTGGAAAACCTTGATATGTTGGCTTTTGTGAGAGAGGAAATACTCTTTCAACTATCAGGAGTCCTCTTACACCACTACCTTCATCTTTGCAGTGGGGCACTTGTTTGGAATAGTGCAATAGGTTATGAAGAGCTTGTGTACGAAGAGGTCTGCAGTTTTGTCATTCAACTCATTTGGAGTCTACTTGCAATTCTCTCCTCTCTGGTTCGTGTTCACATTCAATGATGTTAAAGAGTTATTCTTGTGCTCTTTAGGTTCTCTTTTATTATCATATGCAAGTTGTGTTCTGCCCACATTGAAGTCCCTGCGGTCGTATGTAGGTGTGGGAAAATTACAATTTGTTTCTCAGTGGAGAAAATGGCAAATTGTATGTGAAATTCACCTAAAACAGCAATTTTCCCCACAGAGCAAAATGGGACATTGTGGACAGTGTCCTACCAAACATTTCACGTTTTGACTTCAATTTAGATTTGTAGGGCGCACATGTACTCCTCTCCCTGAATTGTTGGCTTGTAGGTGGCTGTGAAAAGTTGTGTGCCCCTAATATCTTTAAATAAAAATCATGTCCAGTCAAAAAGCGAAATTAATTTGAAAGAGGCCAGTCGTGGCAAATATATGCTCTTCTGCCAAAGCAAAACTGGAGGCAAATGTTGCCAATTGGGAGTGTGGGATTAACTATTGCTTAAGACCAACGGAAGAGCATCTTTGAGGAGTATATTCCAGCTGTGACGCCAAATTCACTTTCTCAAACAGACACTAATAATGGATTTTCTACAAATCAAGTTGTGTAATGAGGAAACTGAGGGGGGCTTCTTGAAGATACTGTCAGTATTCTTCTAAGCACCCATTGGGAACTGAAAGCTGGCATGGCATTATTGGCAAACGTATTAACAATATATGTTACTGGCATTTGCCATCTAGAAATGTTTTCTATGAAGAAAACAGAGCCCTAAAGCCAAGAGGACCATGTGGAGTCTGAGAGCAACAGCTTCATTTCTTCTAAGTAGAGGACACTGTGTATGGATGGCCTCTCTAGTGCCCTAGGGAGAGATTCTCTAAACCATCTTAAAAGAAATTGCTACTTTGTATGGCAAGCAGCTGCCCGCCTTGCATAGCCCTCTTCTAACTTAAATTCCTGCTCAAGACATTTTTTAAATTATCATAATGCCAGGTAATGATATTCTTTTCATACATCACCTTTGACGTAATTCCTGTAGAAAGAAATTGGGCCTCATTACAAGTTTGCCGGTCCGTTAACAACAGTGCCGGAAAGCTTGCTGGTACTGTTGTTACAGGACCGGCAAACTACGAGTTCTGCTCATCGGTGCCCTCCTGCCCACAAGGTCTGACCTGGCCGGCGTATCGGCAAACGCGAGCAGACCGTGTCGGATGCACCGGCACCATTCACAAATGGTGCCGCTGCTTCCCACCTCCCCATTCCCATTGAGCCCTATGGGCAGGAATGCCCCAGTAATTGCCCATTCCTGGGTGCCTGTAAAATCGCAAGTTCGGTGTCAGCCTGCCGGTTTTACTAGCAAGGCTACCACCGAACTTGTAATGAGGCCCATTGTCTTCCTACAGCTGTCTATTCAACAACCAATTTGAGGACTGCCACCAAGCTATTTCAGAAAAGGTGCCTTCAGGCTTCGCCTTCTGGTGGTGATTTCTATCTTGTAGAGCTTTTCCATATCCTCAAATGTGATTCAGCAAGTTCTCCAGCCAAGGTGAACTGATGTCCCGAATCTCATTTACAAGACATTTTGGGACCAGCTACCAGTTGGTATATTGACTTCTGAAATCAATATTTGCTAAAAAAAAATAAATTTAAAAAAACAGCCTGTCGTTACCACTATTGCTCCAGTTTTATCCCCAAACCATTTATTAAACAGTATCAATAACTCTTTGTTGTCTTTGCTTGACACTTTGTCAGGACCTTTACATGTGTAAACCTTCACAATTTCCATTGTTTCTGTGTGTTAGTGTGTTCTTTATAACTTAGTATCTCAGTTGGGTTTATTCTTTTGACTCAGTTAAACCTCTAAAAGAAGTACAACCAGGGTATTTTGACTTATTGGAAACCAGCATTATTAAGGAATACCACCAATCGACTTGTAAACCACCTTTATCTGTAGATTTCACATGTTCCCTTTGCCAGGGTCCATGAATGAATGATATTACATTGTTGAATAGACTGTGTGACCCTGATCCCCATTTGAAGACAACACCTATTTTCCGCGGCAAAGCTTTGTTATAAAGTGTATGTCCTTGAACTATGCAATCGGGTTTGAAACTTGTTATCTGGAACACAATTCTGTTTAACTGATCCATTCAGGCACTGATTCCTTTCTTGCACACGATGCACTAAAGTCAAAAAAGTGTTCGCTGTATACCATTTGGGATACATGCTACCTCACATGTAAGTCTCAAGGGGAAAGGGTGCAGTTTGGGGAAGAACATCTTCTTGGCAGAAGTAGCTCTAAAATCAACAAATACATGTATTGCTTGATTGACAACTATTTGGTGACACTTGTATTTCTTTGTTCATCTTCTGCTGTGTACGTGTTTGGAATCAGAAAGCAGAAATGGCCTTTTAGGTTCTGAAGCTGAATTGCACATGCTGTGTCTGTGGAGACCACATCCTCGCTGTTGGTCTTCACTAAAACACAAGGACAGTTGAGGTCAATAATCCGTTTATAAAAGGTCAAGCATTTTCTGGGCCACTGTAAGAATCATCAGAGGCCACCAATTGTCAAACAATTTGATGTACCACAATCACACCAGGGATACATGTGTTGGTGTCACTAAGGATTTACTTGTGAGTTCAGGAAGTGACATGGTACATGAGAGACAACACAGGTTTCTCACTATTGTTGCTGTTTCAGCTAATCACATAGGGACAGTTTTTGTTCATGGGAGTGCCCACACTTCTCAGAATGGGCAGAAGGGCAGAAAAGGAGAAAATAGCATACCCAAGTGCTACAAGGTAAATCCCAATGTCATGTGCTGAGACACTCCATAGCAGGACGTGTCTGTGTGTTCAGTGCTGCAGTACTCATTAGCAGACGTTTGAAGTCCTCTGGTTTGCATTTCCTGAGGAACAAATCCAAGTCCCAGAAGTCTACAATCCAGAATTTGAATGTTCCTCAACTCCCCAAAATATGTCTTTGGCTTTACTTCACCCTGGAACAAGAGGAAATCATAAAATATTCCAGCAGTCAAATGTTCCTCACTGGGATACACTTAAAAAGATAGAATGTTGTGGCAAAACGAATGTGCATTACTATGAAACCTCACAGGAATACACTGAAATATAATCAACTCAACATTTCTGGTGAGGATTAGAAACAGTACTTCGGTAAAATGGCATCAAAGGAGGTCCCAAGCAAGGCAGGGACTGACCAAATACTCAAAATGTCTGCCCTACCAGTACTGATTCAATCCCACTAAATAAAAAACTCACCAACATAGTTATGGGTTTCCATGCTTGCACTGACACACGCACACACCACCGTCCCAACATATACACATATATGCACGTGTGTTCCACTCCTGCGACACTCCCAATTTAGCTGATTGTATTTTCTGCTAAATTGGGAGCATTGCAGAGGCAGAAATACTTAATTAAAACACGGATGTGAGTGTGTATATTTAAATTGTAAAATGCAGTGCTAGTTGGAGTGAGGGAAACACGTACATAGAAAACCAAAATAAAAAAGCAACGATGCGTGTTTAAAAAACGTACAGGCAAATTACATGTCAAGGTCAAATGAAAAACGCACATCTGACTTTACTAGTCCTTGGTGTCGATAACGTTCCAGATTCTCCTAAGCAGTAGTGGATTCCTTTTTCAACAGTATTGTATTGCTGCTTCTGTAAGGCTGCACATCGATGACAGATCATCGCCATCGTGCTACGGATTTGTGAAATAAACATGTCCCAAATATGAACCCCATATTAGTACTCCATACCTGTGCCAAGGTCGCACAAAAACACATGACATCGTCAGCGCATTTTCAATGATTGCAGTTTAAAATAGAGGACAATCCCTTGCTAGAAAGATTTATAAAATTAAATGTGGCAACTTGAACATGTCCGGGCAATCAACTTGGCTAATTCATGACACCATTGTTAGAATTGTTAGAATGGGCCAGTGGCAGGATTAGATGCTCCATTCACAACGTTAAGATAACATTGGAAGTAAACATGGCTAATAAACAACGTTGAATTTGGCTGGCAAACAGTGGACTTATTAGTAAACATAATCCATTCAAATGTAACTCTGCCAAAATGTTCTGAAATCAAAAAAGCACATTTGTGATTTTATTTAAATTGTTCCTAAAAATAAAATAAAAGTTGTAATGGAATCTGAGCACTTCTCTTTATTGAGAATAACAATGCCAAAGATGAATTTCCCTGGGGGCACAGTAGAGTGCCAATTATAAGAGGTGCACACATGGAGCGTGGTAACCTCTAATTGCTCCACCTGTGCCTTTTCAGCTCACTAAAATCGTAAAGTTGCATGTGCCCAATACCTGTTTAAATTGTAGGTAACTATAAAGAAATAACCTACAATCGATTCTTTTGTATAATATTAAATAAAAACTGGTAAATATGTGTTCGTATAAAATTCTGTTACTATCAGCTGTTTATACAGCATACACAAATGCCTCTTGTTGTCTCAATGAAGGCTTCGATTATGAAGTTAAATCAGGGAGCACATTTTGTAGTTCTGAGAAGGTTGAATGGCAGAATTGATTCCCACTCAAATTTGAAAACGGCATGCTATACACACATCTCTGCTGAAGGGACATGCGCCTACTGGGCTCTATTGCTGGGGATTGTAAATTAGAGCTGCGGATTACACACAATGGCTAACCCCCTCACTAGCGTGATTGGGGGTCTACTAGATTCTATTAAGAGTCACAGAGGTGAGTATTATGCGCTCACGTCTTCATTACTTCAGCCAGCAGCAAAATGTAAAATGTTTTACAAGTATTCTCAAACAAGAAGTATTTTAGGAAAAACAATACAGAAAGCTTAACATAACTGTCCCAATCCGAGATTGAGGAAGAGGAACCCCATAGACAATCAGTCACAGTCCAGGAGTTAGTGGTGTAGCACAAGATTCGGGGGCCCCCTACGAGCCATGCTGATGCCCCCCCAGCTTGGCAACAAATCATGGAATGGCCTACATTACAAAGCTTGCACAATACACACAAACATGCTGCTGCAGGGGTACACCGCACACTGCACTAGGAGCAAAATATATGTATGTGTTTTAATGCATTATACAGCACACTTTCTGAGAAAAAATGGCTAAAAAGCCACAGCATTTTCAATCGTTTTGTATGGTAAAGCCTATCCAAAAATCCAATTCATGCAAGTCAAACACAGTGCATAGGAACATTAAAGCTTTATTTAATTTAATGTTTTGCTAATAAAGATGCCATGCCACACTGAAAACATGTCTAACTGGCTGCACAACATAGGCCAGTATGGACATGTAATAACATATTACAGTAAAGCATGCCAGGTCACATTTAGACATAACTAGACTGCTTGCACCAAAATGCCAGTCGAAGCAATAACACTTATCATGATTGTTTTATCACAGATGCCAGGAAAAATATACATTGCCACAGTAAGCAATGGCTAGACTGGCAGCACCCAAATGCCAGTCTAGCCAAGTAATCACACTTAGCAGCTGTTAGGACCATGACCAATTAATGGTCCATCTGGCACAGGTAGAGAAGAAGACACCCTCACAGCATCACACACTCTCCAAGATGGCCACAGGTTGGCTCCCTTTTGTGAAACTGCAAGAAGCGGGCTAGTGCTCCTCGAAGTTGGCACCTGGTATTCGGAAACCTCACATCCACTACTTAAGAGTTGTCAGCTAATCAGACTCTGTGTCACTTCTTTTCCTTGAAGCCCCGACGCTGTGAGTAGTCGTTTCTGCTACCTTCCTGCCTCGTGTTTGGCATTATTCTTTGCATTCTCATCCCGGGCATTCTTAATTTCCTTGTCTGTCTATGGCTCCTCTGCCAGCATTCTCCCCTTTCCAGCTTTCACTCTCCTTCTATTTCTCTGCAGCTCTCGATCCACCCCTGGCTCCTAATTCTATTCTCAGAGTCGCTGCTGCCTTCCTTCGTGGCTTCTCCGTCCAAACAGCTGCTTCCCATCTTTTCTCCAGCAGTTACGGCTGAATTCCTCCTCCTTTCTTCCTGCGGCGCCTCCTGCAGTACACATTTCATCCCCAATTTGGGGATACAGTGCAACGCCATTCCTCCTTCTAACTAGCATCAGCTTCTCTGCTAACATCAGCTACAGATCCTTATTGGAACTACCATCTTCTGCAGTCTACAGTCTGCATAACAGCACTACGTTCATCAAGAAGACTGGGATTTTCTCCTTAACTGGGGTTTTCTCACACTTTTGGGGATTGCCCCTTACGGTTTCTTTTGTTGCCCTTCCTGACTACAGCGCTCATAGGGAACAGTGAGCAATGGTCCTGCTACATCGCAGAATTCCGTCTGTGGATTCACAGGTCAGTCCTTCTGCCGCCCAGGTGGTTGTAATAGCAAGCGAGGCAAGCAAAAAAAAAAAATCACGGTTCAAATGCAGCAAGTCCTCACAGAAATGCAAGACCTAACCTTAGAGGTACAACAACTAAAGAACAAAAACACAACTTTAAGGCAGATGGTCGCTGCCACTCCTTCTAGAGCCGAAATACCTCCCTTGCCTTCCATGGTGGTGAAATTCAATGGCAACCCTAAAAAATTGAAGGAGTTCTTGGAAGCCTGCTTCATCCAATTCACTTTGAAGCCAGAATTTTTTCCCCACTGACTGCTCCAACGTCAGTTTTATGGTGTATAACCTACCGGAAGTGCACTAGCCCGGGCAACTGCACTGGTAGTAACTAATAACCAAATCCTCGATTCATACCCAGCCTTTGCTCGTAGCATCCAAGCCATGTTTGGAGGCCAGGAACTGACTATTAGAGCCCAAAAACAGCTTCTAGATATCGGACAAATTTCTTCTGATATTTTGACCTATGTCACTAACTTTAAGCACTTAGCCGCAGAGTACGCCTGCCCTGATGACGCCCTGGTCACGCTTTTTGCCAAGGACTATCCGAAGACCTTAAGGATGAACTATTAAGGGTCCCAACCTTAATGAGATGGCCGCCCTTGTTCTTCAACTAGACTTCCATCATCAGGAGCACATCTCTGAAAGGCGCAGACATCGCACCCAAAGGAATCATGAAATAAGTCAGTCCAGTACCTGCTCATCTTCAGAATAGGAACCTATGCAGTTAGGTTTGGCCAGAGGACCCTTGACACCCAAAGAGTGAAAATAACCGGGGGGCGTTGTTGAGCAGCCCGAAAATGGCTGCCTAGTTGCTGAGCTCTGTGAGGTGTGGAAAGGAATCCGACCAAATCGGCGGTTCGCTTTGCTGACATCGTCCTATATCTGGTTGAGCTACTCCTGAACGATTGCTGCCTGCATTGCCCGAATTTCGGATTGAATCGGGCTCTGGGCAACCCGCTACATTACATCCAACTTTGTGGCCTGATCACGCGCGCGGTCTCTGGCACGGCTCTGGGCTTCGGCGGGCCTCCTCGGCTGAGGCTCCGCCCCGAACCATCTACTGGAGCGTGCTTGGCTGCTTGCTCTCATCGCCCTGTTACTGGGCTTCGGTGCATCGCAGGGAGTGGATTTCCCCCCATCGCTGGGAGTCGCGGCCCCTCCTGTCCCTGGCTGCGAGGGACGGGGGACTTGGATCTCGTCCGCAGCCTCTTTGGTGAGCTCTCGGCGTGTGTGCTGTGGTGTCGTGCCCCGGCCGGGCTGCGGCGCCGGGGGAGTGGCTGCAGCTGCTCATCGCCCTGCCGGCTGCCTGCGCGGGCCGGGAATACGCCCAGGGCCCAGTGATCGTGGTGCGCGGCCCCGGTGCTGGAGATCCGCATACCGCGAGCAGGTGAGGAGTTGAGGGGGCAGTTTTGAATCACATTGCCAGTCCATCCGGGTGCTCTCCCAGCCGCAGTTTGTGCCTCCCCACCCTCCCTGGACTATACCTGCTTCTACACGGCCCGCTCCTGCCGCAGAGACATAGCCTCGCATTGTGGCCCTTACACCTCTACTGGGATCACCTCGGCGCTGGGGGCTCCGGGACACGGCTAATCTGCCCAATAATCCTGAAGCAGGCCTTGTGTCACTGGCCTAAAGGCACTCACTCATAGACGTCCCGCACCTGCAGCGGCTGCACATTTCTTGCTGTTCCTCTTGGGGGCCCCAGCGGCATCACTTCTTCATCATTCCACTGCCCGACGGACAGGCGCCCGTCCAACTATGGCCCCTGATTTTACCCTGGCTGCTGCATAGTGTGACCTTTCACTACCTGCTGTATTTGCATTGTGTGCTACATCCTCAATCATCATACTGGCATCTAGGCGCTGTGGCATCCCTCTTGGAATCTCATTGTAAAGCAGCACCACAGGGGAGTGTGGGGCTGACTATTCCTCCTGGTCCTTCAGTTGGGAACTGCACCATTTGCAGCGCGCCTGTGGCCAGCGTGGTGCCAGGTCTGAGCTAACGGGCCCCCTCCATCATATCAGTAATGCCTAACAAATCTAGGGGGTCCAGCAAGATGGACACCATGGATAAATTCACAAAAGCAACCCCCCGTGCAGTGACTGGGCCAGATGCACCCATTCATGAGGATCCTGATCGGGTGCCCTCCTCCAGCACATCTGCTCCGGATCTCACGGCAATGATGGAATCTATGGCTAAAAATTTTGCATCCTTCCATGAAAAACTCGATGCCATCAACGCTAATGTGGCATCTCTCAAATCTCGTGTCGACAGGCGGGAGCCAGGATCACGGAGGCCGAAAATCTCATTGGGGCAAATGAAGATACTTTAAACTCACTGCAAGGCATGGTGGCCACTCTGACCCGGGACATGAAAACTGGAAAGGCAAAATGCGATGACCTCGAATCCCGCTCACGCAGGAACAACCTTCGAATTATCGGGGTTCCTGAGAACGCCCTTAAGGGGCGTATGGAATTGGCAGTTGAGACTCTACTTAAGGATCTCCTAGGTGACCCTGCCCTGTCACTGTACTTAACGTTCGAGTGAGCCCACCGTGCCTTATCACCACGCCCCAAGCCTGGGGACCTCCCCAGGCCTATAATTGCTAGGATCCTTAATTATAGGGATAGAGACCTCATCCTCCGCCTGGCCCGCGAGAAAGGAGACCTTCGCCTTGATTCACACACTATCAGGATATTCCCCGACTTTTCCATCGGGGTGCAGCAGGAGAGACGCCAGTTCCTTGGCGTCAAGAAGCTACTACGGGAACGTAATGTTCCCTATGCAATCCTTTTTCCGGCTCGCCTCAAGATCACCTTCAGGGACAAGCTATACTTCTTCACGGTCCCGGAGGAAGCTGTGAAATTCATAGAATCTCAGATACCACTACATAATGCAAACGAGGATCCTGATGCCTGTGACTGAATCCTAGTTGATCCCTTATCATGTAGCCTAGTCATTGATGTTTATTCTTGATGTGCCGATGGTAACAACGTTACACCGCCCTAAGTGCGCATTTACACTAGATCTTCACATTAACTATGCCCGGCACTGTTTACTGGGTGGCCATCTGCGGTCCTTCCTTGACCCCCGCGGGTTTGTCCTGAGTTACTCACGTCAGGTCTCGCATTTATCCCAGTGCTCCTCTGCTAGCTGTGGCATAATGTGTCTAACATGCACACTAATGTTTACTATACCGCCTGATACTTTATGTCATCCGTATCTGTCCTGGTTCCGCCTCACGGAAACAGCACACCCCACTGCGATTGCAATGTTCATTCTTGTTCTGCACCCCATTGCGAGTGCATTGTTGTTCTCTATGTCTTTAGTAGTTGTTGGCCCCGTTTGGGCCTTGAGGCAGGTTGGGCCAAGTTGGGGACGGCTCATTTGCACGCAGTTTAGGGTGGGTGGCGTTCGCACTGCTGATCCATGGTTGGTGGTGAGGATGGGGGGTGGGAAAGGGGTGGTTTTTCAAAAAGGCACACGAGGTTTCGCAGCGCGCACACTGAAAGGCTGCATGCACGCCAGCAGTTCTAACTTTGGGAGCTCACACCATCACTGGAGGTGGGAGGTTCACTGAAACATGGTTATTGTGGATATCGATAGCTGCACAGGAATGTCTACTGTCATAATGTCCTGGAATATCCGGGGACTGAGCAATTACACTAAGGCCCGTAAAATTATGGCCTATGCTAGCAGACACAACTGCAAGATACTGCTTCTGCAGGAAACACACTCCAACGGACTCATTTCAAGGGCTGTTGCTCCCTCCTGGGGTCCTGCCAGATTCTTTACCTCCTACTCTACTCAATCCAGGGGCGTCCTCACGATGATCCACAAAATCAATTAAGTTTGTATTACATAAAAGCTACATCGACCCTGAAGGTCGCTATGTCATACTACATTGCACATTGGTCAATACAGAATATCTGTTAGTCAACACTTACTGTCCCAACGTAGATTCTCCAGAGTTCTTCGACACGGTAACCACCATACTGCTTGGATTTGAGTGCGGATTATATGGGGGGGAGATCTGAATCTCATACTGGACACTGTTCTGGACAGGACTGGTACCGCTACCAGAGCTCTGTCTGGTGCGGCGCGCAGGCTGCGTGGCTACATGCAATCGCTCAACATCTGTGACGCTTGGAGAACGCTTTATCCTCAGCAGAGGGACTACACTTTTTATTCGTCTGTTCACGACAGCTCGTCCAGGATAGATTTGTTTTTGGTCTCCAGGGAGGTCATGGGTAGGGTGGAGGGTACTAGTATCTTGCCCCGCACAATCTCTGATCACGCTCCGGTCATACTATCCTTGGGACTGGGAATTTCCATTCCGACACTCAGCACCTGGCGTTTTAAGTCCGAAGCCCTAAAAGACATTGTGTTTAAGTCTGGCATACTCGCTGACATTGAATCGTTCTTTGAACTCAACTCCCTTCAGGACACGTCCGCCGCGGTTAGATGGGACGCGGTTAAGGTGTACATTAGGGGTATGTCTATCTCTCGGGAGGCTGGGGTGTTGAAATCTATTAGAGCTGCCCTTGATCGCTCTGAGATCAAGCTAAAACGGCTGGAGCAGCTATGTGCCGCGGGTGCTGACCCCAATATACTCGCCCAGATCTCAGATGAACTCCAAGTATACAACACACTAGCTACCAATGAAATTCAATACTTCAGTCGCCCATAGGCAGCCAGGAAGTACGGTGAGGGGGACAGAACCGGGAAAATCCTAGCGACACTTGTGAGAGGGGAATCGGGCCGTACGCAAATCACTTCCATTAAAGATCAATATGGCAATGCTCGATGGGCGGACCAGCAGATATTGGATATATTTGCTGAGTTCTACAGGTCCCTTTATTCTCAGCCCGCTGAGCATACCGAACAACATATGCTCGAGCTCCTTGATCAGATCCCCACTACAGAGATCTCTTCTTCTACCCGGGACCAACTAGACTCCCCTATTACACTGGACGAGATAGTGTCGGCCATCTCGGATTTACCGAAAGGCAAGGCTCCTGGCCCTGATGGCCTCACCACAGGCTTCTACTAAGAACATGTGGCCATTCTGGCCCCCCGGCTGTTTGAGGTCTGGAATGAGGCACTTCGTGCCTCTATCCTTCCCCCTTTCATGCGTGAGGCTGTTATCACGGTGTTGCTCAAACCGGGTAAACCTGATGATGAGTGTGGGTCTTATAGACCTCTCTCCCTCATGAATCTTGACACAAAGATTTTTGCTAAGATCATTGCTAATCACTTTCTGCCCATTACGACACATTTGGTACATGAAGACCAGGCAGGCTTTGTCCCCGGCAGGTCCACCTCTCATAATATCAGGAGATTGTTTAATGTCATGTCCCGTGTGGATCAAGACGTCCAGGCTGTAGCGGTTAGGTTGGACGCTCAAAAAGCCTTTGACATGGTCTCTTGGAAATACATGTGGCTGGTGCTTGAAACAATGGGCGTTGGCCCGAACATGATTGGGTTCATCAAACTACTGTATACCTCCCCCGTGGCACGAGTAAGGGCTAACTCACTGACGTCTGAGCTTTTCACGCTATTCAGGGGTACCAGGCAGGGTTGCCCCTTCTCCCCGATCCTCTTTGCGTTGGTGATAGAACCAATGGCGGACTTTGTCCGTGCACGGCACTCCCGTAAAGGGTTAAGACTGGTAGAGGATCCCAAAATTATATCCCTATATGCGGATGATGTCTTATTATATGTCAGAGATCCCAAGACCCACCTTTATCCCCTATTAAGAGACATCACCCGCATTGGCACCCACTCCAGATTTACAATGAATTATTCAAAATCTGAGATCTTCCCGCTCACTAAATCTACCCTACAGCCCTCTACCGAATATCCCCTGCGCTGGTCCCCGGAGGGTGTTAGGTACCTGGGTGTGCAGATATCCCTCACCAAAGGCACTCTGCTCGCCGATAACTACAGAGCGGTGGCACAGACGGTTGAGACTAAAATCTCACGATGGCGCCCTGTTCCGTTGTCCATTGCCGGTCGGCTATCACTTATTAAAATGATTTTGCTCCCCAAGTTCCTCTACACTTTTAGTAATATACCTATATGGCCTGGGAGGGCATATTTCACTAAATTGCATACGCTATGTGCACAATTCCTATGGCACTCTGGTGCGGTGCGCAAGAAGTGGGCTGACATGGCGCTCCCAGACAAACGGGGGGGTATTGCGGCTCCTGACCTGACACTCTATTGGATTGCAGCCCAGGCCCAGTATGCCACTCATTGGTACCCCGGCTCCCCGGTGCGCCCACATGTCGGGCTGGAGCGATTAGCATCTGCTGGTATCAACATAATGTCTTTGATTCTACATCAACACTATTCACCTGACCCTGTTGCTGCGACCCTGTATGCCTGGTCACGCTTGCTAGACTCGACAGGCGGGCTTCCTCCGTACTACAAATGGCTCCCTGTGTGGGCCTTCCCTGGCCTGGAACCCACGCTGGATGCAGCTTTGGCCCGACACTGGGGCGCACTGGGATATCGGGCGCTGTCTGACTTCTATCCTGAGGGTAGATTCATAGATCCCCAAACTTGGAAACCGGGGCACACCAGATCCCCCTTAGAGATTCTCCAATACTACAGGCTCCGTGCCGCATTCGGCACCACATGGCCCTCATTTCCGGATGAACCCCCAGATAACCTGGCAGTAGCTTATATCGCCAACTCGGGCGGTGCTCGGGGTGTCATCTCTTCACTGTATCAAATTCTGCAGGACACCACCCCCACTCCATCTCTGGGGGCGCGGGGTGAATGGGCGACAGAACTTGGCCTAGAAATACCCGATGAAGTCTGGGAGAATATGTGCCTTCATACCCAAAAAGTCTCTCTCAACTTCCGTTTTCGCGCCATGCAATATAAGCTCCTTAATGGGCTTTATTATACTCCACGTAGGACTTCGGGGTTTACTCGCTCCGAGGTACACCTTTGTCCGCGTTGCAAGGCGGCTGAAGCTGATCATTTACATATGTTCTGGTCCTGTAACAAATTGTCTGAATTTTGGGACGGTGTTCTGAACACACTCACTGCAGTAACTGAAACTGTAATTGACCCCGATCCTTTAGCAGTACTGTTTGGGATCTGGAAGACTGATGCGGTTTAAAAAGTTCTTAAAAATAAGCTGTATGATTGCCAAGAAGTGTATACTTAAGAGCTGGAAGTCCTCCTCTCCCCCGGTCCATAGGATGTGGCTGGGTTTGCTCACATGGTCTCAAAACTGTGAGGAGGAATATTTGACTATGCTGCCCGCCCGTTCTCGCCCCAAGAACATTTGGAGCGAATTTAACACGTACCTCAACAATCAGTGTGGGAGCACGCCTGGGTCGGGCTTGTCTCCGGCATCTGACCATGCATCGTGATCTCCTTTGTGTTCTCCTTCCCCCTGATGCTCTGAAATTACTGTTGTAACTAATGTATTGCGATCATTGTGTTGCTTTATGATCTGCCTGGTTTATGCTTGTTGCCTTGATGTTTGTGTCTTGTGAACCTCTGCCGACAAAAATAAAAGTTTAAAAAAAAAAGAGTGAAAATAACCAGTATACCCTTGGTCTTTGCATGTACTGCGGGCCAAACAAACACCAACTAAAAGACTGTCCTATAGTTCCACCCAAACCATCGGGAAAAGCCAGACCTCAGCCTTAAGGGGAACAGCGACTCTAGGGGGTTTTCTCTGTTCCCAAACCAAAGCTAACCCAGAAAAGCAGATGTTGGTGCTTAAGATATCTCTGCAATTCAAAGATACGCTCCTGTCTGGTGTCTCTGCCCTCATTGACTGCAGAGCTGTAGGGAATTTTCTGGATGA
This sequence comes from Ambystoma mexicanum, assembly GCF_040938575.1. Classification (NCBI taxonomy): domain Eukaryota; kingdom Metazoa; phylum Chordata; class Amphibia; order Caudata; family Ambystomatidae; genus Ambystoma; species Ambystoma mexicanum. Next base: position 1,241,468,697 of record NC_090930.1, on the reverse strand, counting down.
CCAGTGGGCATTGGAAAAGAACATTCCCTGTCAACCCATTAACTGGACAACTGGGATCCAAATACTGCTTAACCAACTGTTTATGGGATGTGTCTATTGGGTTCCATTCCCAAGAAGATAGACTCAAAGGTAGAACTGTGAGTCATTTACAGACCTTGCCTTCGGAATACCATGATTATCACCACGTATGAATAGAAGAAGAGTATAAAATGCTTCCTCCCCATCATAGCGTTGTGGCATTGACCTTGTTCGTGGACTCCCAATCCCATATGTACACTCTCTCCAAACCAGAAAAAGAGGCCTTAGAGCTATATCTTCAAACTAATCTTCAGAACGGATTGATAACCGATTCGAAATCCCAGACAGAAGCCTCACTCTTCTTCGTTCCTAAGAAATGAACCACTGAGCTATGGCCCTGTATATACTGCAGATGACTGAATAAGATGACCATTAAAGACAAATACCCCCTTCCTCTTATCCCTGACATCCTTGAAGCAGTCAGGGGGGCCTCAGTGTTTTCCAAACTTGACTTAAGAGGTGCTTACCATCTTTTCCGGTTTCGTAGTGGTGACGAGTGCAAAACAGCTTTCTGTACTCCCTTTGGCCACTACGAATACCACGTGATGCCCTTGACTCACCAATGCGGCAGCTATTTTTCAACATTTTATGGGTCATCTTTTTGCTGACCTCATTCTTCACTCTGTTGTTGTCTACCTATATGACATTCTGATCTTTTCCAAATCTTTTCAGCAACATCAGATTCACATCTGAGAATTACTATCACGGCTTCTAAAAAACCATTTGTCAGCCAAACTTCAGAAATGTCTCTTCCATAAATCTTCCATCTCATACCTAGGATTCATTTTATCGGCAGGGGGAACAGCTATTGATCCTAACAAAATCAAGGCCGTCATCCGATGGAAAGAACCCTCTTCTGTCAAAGAAATACAGAGGTTTCTGGGTTTCACAAAGTTTTATAGGAAGTGTATTCCCACTTCTCCCTGAGGATCTCACCCTTGACCACCTTAGTTAAGAAAAAGGCAGTCTTTCTTTGGAATATTGCAGCCAGTAAAGCCTTCCAAAACATCAAGGAACTTTTCACCAAGGCTCCAATTATCAGGTTACCTGATCAAGATAAACCGTTCTTTCTTGAGGCGGATGCTTTTAATACCACACTTGGCACAGTACTCAAGCAATAATGGGACGGACATGAACACATCCTGTTGGCTATTTTTTTTACACCCTAACTGCTTCGGAGAGAAACTACTCTGTGTTAGAAAAAGAAATTTGGGCCATAAATAAATCTTGTACCGAATGGAGGCATCTTCTCTTCGGTTCTACCCACCAAGTCACCATTAGGACGGATCAACGAAACCTAAGGGTACTGTTAGGCAGAGTTTGTATGCAGTACCTTTGGGGACTACTACACACAACTAAGACTGCAGGTGTAAGCAAAATCTGTACTACACCATTCTGGAAGCGGAGCTGAGCTGCCAGGCTTATCTCAAGAGGGATTGTGAGCTGTAATGATGTTACACAGAGGTCTACAATCACAGGTGTTAAAACTCTTACACTCAAGGTTTCTTGTTGAAATACTTATTAATTTATTAAACAGTCAGTTATAAAACATTCACTAGAAGGAGGCAGTTTTATATCACACACAAATATACTACAGTACTATACGCTCTAAGTTTCTGAGGCATCCAGAATAATTTGAAGGAGGAGCAAAGAGGCATAGGCTATTTAAAACATGAAATGTTACAAGTTATTCTTAGAGAGTGCAAATATTTAGTGTTCACCAGAAGAGTCAATTGAATTCAATAGGCTAGGCCAAAGTCAATGGGCTCAAATCTTCGATAGGATAAAGCAGTTCTGGTGGTTAAAGTCTCTGCACAAGTTCTTAGAAGTAGTTTGTAGCAAGATGAATTATATGCGGGTTCACAAGCTGATTAGGCCTGCGAGTTGGGAAAGTTTCAAGCACTTTCCCTGTGAGAGGTAAGTACTCTGTCAGGTTTTACAGTACCTTTACAAATGAAGAAAAAGGGCAGCTGATGACTTCTGTTCCTGGCAGTTCCTGGAGATCTTGCTGTTCCTGAGCCTCAGTCATGGGGACAAGAGGGAAGACGTCGGGGGACTCCTGAAAGGCACTTGAACCGCGAAAAGCTTGGCAAATTTTCAATTCTGGTAGCTGTAAATCAAGCACACAAACTGGTGTTTCCTTCCCTGGTTCTATGGTTTCCTGCAGCAAGCTGAGGAAAGTCAACCAGCTCTGAGGTGAGCATCCAGGTGGCTTACTATGAGTTGATTGGTCCCACCAACTCAAAGGGAGAAGTCGTCCTTGCTGGGTCTTCTCTGTAGAGGTGAACTTGGTGATTTGGACCTGCAGCAGGGCTTCACCAGGCAAACCAATGGTCCAGGAGTTGCAGCAGCCGTCCTCTTCAAGCTTGTCTTCGGTTCTTTCGTTCCAGTGGTCGACTCTGCCTTCCAAGCCTAGAGACTTGCCTTTTATTCAGTTCTTTCCCATTTATTCCAGCCTAGCTGTCACTCACCCAGCAGGGTGGCTATCCTTTCCGGAGAGTCAGGCAGTCAATCACACCAGAGTGCATTTGGGTCTCCTAGGAGACTAAGCACAGGGAGTTTCGGACACCTCCCTCACTTCCTGCCTACCCCAGACACTCCGGCACCAGAGGCGGTCTTCACACCTGAAGCCCGCCAAAGACGAAGGACCAAAGGGACCAAACCTGGTTTGGCATGCAGAGACAAACTCTAGAAGGACTTTTCCAAAAGGAAATGGCAAAAAAAGAAGACCGGGACCTGTTTAAACAAAGGGGGCTCAGACGCCATCTTGAAAAACATGGCTCCTGTGATTTAACGCTACCGGAGCTATTGAAAGTTTGCGGTCGGGACAAATCATGGTAGTTCATTGTAAAACCACTGCCACCAACCATTCTGAGATGAAAGGGTAGCATTTGACTGCACCTTGAGTATCTAGACACATGAAAAACTAAGTAACCCCTCCAGCACACTATTGTAAGATAGGGTGTGCTGGGTCTAGGTATTTAAAAAGACTAGTAAAGTCAATTTCACTTTACTTTCTCTGAGAAACATTAGTTTATCCCAGAAAAGGTATTTAGTCCTTGGTAAAGCCTGAAACAGTGCTGTGTGACACAAATGAAAAGATGATGCCTATGGAATTGTTTAAAACTCCATAACCAAATGAAACACAAGAGTAAAACACACATTAAAACACATGAGAGAGTGGGGAAAAAGGGTCACACGCTCTCCAGGTAAAAAAAATCAAGTCCTCAAAATCCAGCAAAGTTGCTGGGGGTCTCTAAGGTGAAGGGAATTAGCACGTTATGAGAATTCTTCCTAACAGGTACTCCAGCAAAGAGAATGTAAAAACAGCAGACACGCCTGGTGGTCTTACTTCTTTTTGCAATACGATCTCCTGCACACCTTCCTGCCTGGTAAAGAGAACCACATGGTTGATGTTAAGTCTGCAGGTCATCAGGGCATTTGTGTTAGTCTGGAGAACGAACTGAGACATTTCTGGTGGCCTGAGATTAAGGAAAACGTCAAGACTTATGTGTCTGCCTATCTAGTCTGTTAGCAAACCAAGACGCCCCATAGATGGCCTTTTGGAAAACTAACACAACCAGTTCTACCTACCCGTCCTTGGTAGTACATCGGTACTGATTTCATTGTTGATCTTCCCCTTTCTAATAATAGAACCATTATCATGGTCACAGTGGACTCTTTTTCCAAATTAGAGCATGTCTCTTCTCTTTCACACGTTTCCACCAATCCGCAAAAGGCCAAAATCTTTAATTATTCAATGTTTCCTCTTCACAGGTTGCCTGGTTCTATTCTTTCAGACTGATGATCATATTACACCCACATTTTCTGGAAATTGATATGTAAAACCTTGGGAATCAAAAGATCCTTATCTGGATATCACCCACAGTCCAAAGGACAAACCCAGAGGTTAAACAAGTCTTTGGAGCAATACCTAAAGTGTTTTACCTTTGCAATTTATGACACTGGGCGGATTTACTACCATTTGCCAAATTCGCCTACAATAACTCCCTTCACACCTCTGTCAGGGTCAGTCTTTTTCTCTGCACATATGGTTATCACTCAATGTGTATTCCCACCATCAAGAATACTGACACTAATACTCCTTCACTTGATCTGCTAATTGACAAGATCTAAAAGGGTCACACTATTGCTCTGTGAGCTCTGAAGGATGACAGATAAGCCTGCAAAAGACGAGCTAACCATAATATGCTACATACACCACCTTTACTCGTTGATGATTTGGTATGGCTTTCTTCCTGTTACCTTCCCAGGCATTTGGTTCCATCCAAATTAGCACCACGCTTATTTGGCCCCTTTAAGATAACGCAGATCGTGGGTCCTGTGCCATTTAGACTGGAACTACAGAGATCCTGGTCTAAAATATATCCTGTATTCCACACCTCTTAATAAAAACCCTATATACCTGATCCTTTCCACAGAAGGAGCAATCAACCTCCAGCCCCTGTGGATATCTCCTCTGCACCTGAATATGAAGTCAAGTCCATTATGTGATTCCCGATATTATCGAGGACGTCGACAGTACCTCTTAAAATGGAAAGGGTATGGCCCGGCTGAGCGAACTTGGGAAACAGCTTCCTTGGTCCACGTCCTGACGTTCTACAACGCTTTCATAGGCTACATCCCTGGAAAGCAGTCACGTGCAGCCCTAGAGGGAACATGTTGTTAGGACCACAATCAATTCTTGGTCCATCTGGCACAAGTGGAGAAGAAGTCACACTCACTGCATCTTCCACTCTCTAAGATGGCCACAGGTTGGCTCCCTTTTGTGGAAATGCATGAAGCCGTCTAGCACCCCTCCAAGATGGTGTGCAGTATTCGGAAACTTCACATCTACTACTTAAGATTTGTAAGCCAATCAGACACTGTGTTGCTTCTTTTCCTTGAAGCCCCAATGCTGTGAGTAGTTGTTTCTGCTCCTTTCCTGTTTGGCATTACTCTTTGGATTCTCACCCCTCCCAGGCATTCTTAATTTCCTTGTCTGTCCGTGGCTCCTACGCCAGCATTCTCCTCTTTCCAGCTTTCCCTGTCCTTCTATTTCTCTGCAGCTCTCTATTCACCCTTGGCTCCCGATTCTAATCAAAGTATTGCTGCGGCTTCTACCCCTGAACAGATGCTTTCCCCTCTCCATCATTTCTGCAGTCGGTATGGCAAAATTCCTCCTCCTTTCTTCTCGTGGCACCTCCCACTGTACACATTTTGTCCTCGATCTGGGGATACAGGGCAACGTAATTCTGAATTCTGCCTAGCATCAGCTTCTCTGCTAACATCATCTACAGCTCCTTAATAGAACTGCCATCTTCTGCAGTCCACAGTCTACATAAGAAGACTGGGTTTTTTTGTCCCACTTTTGGGGTTGCCCCTTGCGGTTTCCTTTCTCACCCTTCCTGACCACAGGGCTCATACGGTTCATAGGGAACAATGAGGGGCGGTCCTGCCACATCGCAGCATTCCGTTTCTGGATTCACAGGTCAGTCCTTCTCCCGCCCAGGTGGTCGTAATAGCAGAATTGCTTTATCAGAGATGCCCAGAGATGCTCAGCATGCATCCTAACTGTGTTTGAACACCACCCTATCCGTGCCCCCTTGTGACTGTCTTTTTTTAATATAATGGTTTTGTAGCTAAAGAAAGTCAAGGAAAACTAAGAAGTGACTAGACTGGCTGCAACAAAATACCTCACTAGCAACTAATACCACTTATCATGCCTGTTTAGCATGAACATGTATGCCCATTAAGATGTATTGCACAGTCCCACCCACCCCCATACATTCCCCCCCGCCCCCTGCCCATTCAGATATTTAGAAACTCTACCCCCATTTTTCCAATACGAACAATTTCTGACACCGTGAGCAACAACGGACTAATACAAGAGCCGTTTACCTGACATGTCCCAACACAAGGTTCAGGCAGAGTCAGGCACTTGCCGACAACTACACACACCTGACTGCCCTTTCCCTTCCCCATAGAGATGAAAGGCGTAGCACAAGAGCACACTCTGAGCAAGGCCGAAAGCATGAGGAAGCAGCTATTCCGGGACGGCAGTTCAAACGGAGGAGAAAGGTGGCGAGACATGAATGTACATCAAGGAGGGAGTTGCCCTTGCCCTTTTCAACCCAGACCCGCAAAGCCTCTGACAAAAGAAACATAAGACTGGTAATCGTAGCTGGCAAATGGTGTGACGGATGTCAGCAGTACATGGAACTTTCCCGCACTGATATCCAGGGCAGGGAGACGCGGTTGCCATTGTGGTACCATCCTTGAGTCCAGCGGAAAAAGAAATGCCAAAGATTTCAGCGCAGCTGGGGAGTCGCAAGAACCTGATAGTGGACCAGACTGTGTTAGGCTCAAGGTTGCAGTGGCAACATTAAGAAGAATAATAGACAGAAGTTTATTTTTGTGAACAAACTTGGTATCAGAGATAGAGTGGTCTGGTGCCATGTGGTGACTCATTCGAAGGTCTCTGGCTGGTACCCCACTCCTGAACGAAGATAATGTGTTGAGCTAAAAGAGTATTGAAACTACAGGTACCAAGAGGCTATAGGGAAGGGCGACGTAAAGTGTCAAGGTGGTCATATAAGAGTCAAGCCAAACCCCTTGTACAATCGAAAGTCCTTGACACGTTGCAGAGGTTTTGACGATTGTGAAATTGTGAACCCGACTGAGGGAATTGTGAAACGGGCGTTTCCGCCTGGCTCAGGAACGCTGTGCGAACTGTGATTTTGTGAAGCCTGCACAGTCACCCAGTGAGACGAGATCTCCCTTCGGAAGTCTCTGTTTAAATTGACAAGTGCTTTGGGAGGTTGACTCTGAAAGAAGGATCAGAGCCCGGCTGAGGGGGATCCAAGGAGGAAGGGTAATCACCTGATGTGAAGGTTAACAGAAGGAACATTTGATTTGTTGATTTGGAAAATCAGGCCCTCTGAAGCAAGAGACATTGCAGGAGAAGAGACTTGGGCACAAAAGGCCCTGATATGGAGAAAATGAACTGTGAGCTTGTGCCAGAGATTCCCAGGAGTGTGCTGTGCTCAAGAGTCCCACCTTGTCCCATGCTAAAAACGTGGGGAAGGGAGACGCCAGCCATAACATCCTGATTTATCATTTAATGAACACTTCTTTCTTCTCTTGTGAACAGTATCCCACACTATTTTGTAGCATGGCGATAAGGATTGGCAATATATTTCTTTTTAGTATAGGCCCTTTTTTATTTGACTAGACTCCACTAGGACTGTATTATTATTATTTGATGGTTGTAGCTTGCTCCCATCTTAGATTTAGGTTTAGATTAGGTGTTTATCTCACCCATTTTACAGTTTAATAAACACCCTTGAACTATGATCACTTGTGTTTGTCTTACTTTGATACAATGCCTTCCTTTCAGTGCTCTGGAAGGGAAGCCTTTCCCATTTCCACTAAACATAACATCCCAATAGGAGAGCCCACAGGGAGTGTGTTTGTGTGTCCAGTCCTAGCAGTAACTGAAGACCCTGATAGGAACCTGAGGTATGAGTGAGAATAGGACAGAAAGATTTATCTTTTTTCATAAATATGGGGGCCAAAATGCTGTGTAGAAGGGCGAATGCCATTGGCAAACAAAGTAATGGACACACATGGCTTGTCTGGGGCGATTGTCACTGTTCCAGTAACAAAATATTTACATTTGATGATCAGGACACAACACCTTGCACCTCCCCTATTGTACTCAAAAGACACCCCCATAAATGCAACACATTTGTTCATGGAAAAGGGCATGGTGTGCTCAACACTAGGCATGTATTCCGCCCGAGTGGCAGCCATCCTCCAGGTCATATATGCCCAAGGCACATTGTAAGGACAACCCTCATACTCTGACCTATTTCAACATGGGGTCCAGATATTACTAGGTTGGGTGCCAGGGGAAAACAAAATACATTTTGACTAGTGTGAAGGCATCAGGAAATAAGACACATACCAGATTCAACTTTCTACATAAATGTTTTATTTTACTTAAATGTCAGGATGGAGTAAGTCATACCTTGCACTATGCTAAGGTGGAATTTCCCTACCTAAATGAAAATAAGGATAGTCTGTGTCAGTAAGTTCAACTCAAATGTCTGTGTGTCCAAAACATATACTTGCCCTCACATCTAAATATATATAATGTGTAGTGATACCAGCAGCAAAAGAAATATTGTTCAAAATAAAGTTCTGAGCTTCTTCCAACTCCTGGCTTATTTTTTGCTTCCCCTTCCCCAAGTTCAGAACAGTTCCAAAAAAGAGCAGCTCACAAAGTCTTGGGGTTCCCTTCCCCAAGGAGTCAGCTTCAAAAACAACAATACGTTCAAATCTCTTGCTTACAAAACAGTTCCAGTTCAACTCCTTAATCATCCAGACTTTTCAATAGTTCACAAAGATTGCTATCTTTCTCTATTTCTCATTCCCAAGTAAATGTGGCAAAATACAAGCTTCTTTACATTTGCTTTCCGTGGCTCTTTTCAAGTAGGGGTTACTCGGTCTAGGCGTAGTTGTCAGACCCATTACAGGTCATGCAACCGATAACCCTTGGCACTTTGTTATGCTTTTGCATACTTCAGGTATTTGCCAACACAGGTTTTCTCACTCTGAACCTGTGTCCTTGGCCCTGACTCTCCTTGGCAGTCTCTTAGTTTTGCCACAATGTTCATTTCACACCTTTGTATTTTGGGCTCACACCTTTTTCAGATTCTTCTTGGCAGTCTTTTAGCTGTGCCACAACGTGTGTCTCATACAACCAGACTCTCATGAGTAGTCTTTAAGCTTTGCCATTACTGGTACCTCACACAACTCACTCCATGGTGTTCACCCGTTTCCACTGCCTTGCTTTCACTTTAGTCATAAGTGCTAATCACTTGCTTTGATCTTGTGTTGTATTAAAATATGGTAATTACATGTTCAGTTACTTCTGTTTTCAACAATGATGATTGCACTCTCAGAAGTCCTTATAACATGTTGCAGCTTGTTTCGTATTCATAAACATTATTTTTGGTCTTCCTTAGCCATTATAATAGTTTTCAGTTCATTCAGCATTCAGATATGCCTGTTTTCAGCCCCCGGAGTGCCTCAGTCTGAGTGTTCCCTTCTTTTCACTCCCCTATATGCTGCAGCTCCTCCGTGCATCTCGATTCCACTTCTCTGCTTCTTTTTGCTCCACCTTTTCCTCACAGGAGCCAAGGCCAGCAGCGCTCATCGTCCTCGAATCTTGCTGCACATAGCTCTGCTCTTCCTCAGCTGGAGCTATCATCGGCCTGCGGCGATCAGGAGTCTTCGGTGTCCCACAGCTCCTGCTGTGGACACCAGGCAAGGAGGATAGCAGGCTTCTCAACCCTCTCATGTCATGCTTTGACACTGGCATCTCTCTCACTCTCCTGCTCAACACTGCTTCCCTTCAGCCGCTTCCTCTCCAGCCTGCTCCATGTCTGCAAACTGCATCTTTCTCTCCAGGCTGCTTCTCTCTCACTGCTGGGCAGTCACCCATTGTATACACCCCAGATTTGATAAGTAGTTGCAGGTGCAATGTCCTTTACTTCAGTTGCCTGACCATAGTGAAGCCTATTAGCTGGAAATGCCTGGTTATTACAATGGTACGTCTCCACAGCCCTCTTCTTCGTGGTGTGAATGAATGGAAGTGTCCCTTACTCCCTGTTTTTTCTTCCTTGTATGGTAGTGATTAGATAATTCTCTGTATTAACAAGAGGAGGCTAATGTTTATCCGACCGAAATGAGGATGTACCCTCTTAGTTGATCTCTTCCAGTATAACATTGGCATTTCTCATGGTCCCTTTGAAAGGAAGATAAATGGAAGGATTGACAGTAGCCTACAAAGGCTTTCAGGACAAAGGTTCATTGTGAAAAGGGAATGGGCAATATCATGTCTTACCCAAGGAAATCCTCTCCACACTCCCCAAGTCTCCTTCACCCAGGTGATCCTCCCTCACATATCCACCGCCAGGGGCAGGATCCAAGAGTGATGGCTTTTACCTGATCACTTGAGCAGAGGATGCCATGGGAAAGTAAGTCAGGATGCCCTTAGGTTCCTCGCACTAGCATCAGAAAGTTTGTTCCAGCCTGAGGGTCACAAGGAAGTTTCCCTAGGCACACTAATATTTCTTCAGCTTGAAGAAGTGATCACAAGAAAAGACATGGTGATACTATGTGGAACAGATGATGAGGACATATATTGGCGTACAGTACTCTGTATTAACCCAAAACTGACAATAACAGGTTTCACTGATGAACCGTTTTTCTCAGATGGGGAGTAAGAGGAAGAGGGGGGAAAGAGTGTTCCAGCTACACATTCTGTGCCCCATAAGAGTATTAGAGAGGCTAGTACCACAACTGAATAACCAGTGAAAAAAGAGACCAGATACACACAAGAGGACTTAGAGAAGGTCTCTGGGAAACACTGGCCAACCGGACCCCATAATGTGGGAATGCTAAAAGGAGCAGGGGGTTGTAAGAATATCATTGAAAGAGGGAGCATTGTTACCTAGAGCAAGACAATATCTGTCCACTGTCCGGCAAATCAGAAAAGGGCATATACAGCACCCTTCTTGCACTATGGCAACAGGTCATAATACAGGCATCCAGCTCTCCATGTAACACGTCCATATAATCCATAATGAAATCGGGGGGTTCATACCAGACCTCCGCCCGTAAATAATGTTGTGAAGTCCAAGTCATTGCTCCTGCCAAATCCAGCCACAATACTGTATCATATTGTAATTGTAATTGTTTATTTGTAGAGCGCTTATACACTAATGAAGTACTTCGAAGCACTTCAAGGCAGGAAGGGGAGCAGGGGATGTTGTCATTCTTAGGCCTTGAAATTCTGAATGATCTACAACCATAACTAGCATACTAGGCCAGAGGCATTTTAACTGGCATAAGTGTGTGACAAAGAGTGGGAATAGAAGTGGAGTTAGAAGGAGAAGGACATACGAAGACAAGAAGGTTGGTAATCAGTGTGCCTATGCGTGAGTATATTAGACACAACCAATCTAGGGAGGAGAGACGGAGGAGGACAGGACAGAGCAACATGCTAAACCTAGTACATTCAAGGTCATACACATGCGCAGACAGGAAGTGAGAGGGAGGGGGGCACGTGCTCCCAGTCCAGCAAAGGCCTGTGCTAAGTGCAGAGCAATTGCCACTCTCATGCAACATAATCCAAGTGCAGTAATGCAAGGCAGACTGCGGAGGCCCAGAGGCAAGTGCAGGACTGGCAGGGGAGCATGGGACCTGTGAGGCTCTGGAGGTGCACCAGGCAACCAGTCAGCAAACTGAGCAGGTTGGGGAAGAGAACAAAGAAGGTAGGAGAGAAGAGAAGGTGGTTAGCAGGGGAGAGAGAAAGAGGAGGAGGAGAAGAGGAAGGTCTTGAGCTTTTTCTGGAACTTAAGGAGGTCCAGCTCAAGACGGAGAGAGGCAGGTAGGCTGTTCAAGCAGGAGGCACCTGCAGATGATAGGGATATACCCCCAAATCTCTGTTTGAAAAAATGCCTCACCCGCAGAGAGTTGGAGGAGGCCGAGCGGAGGACTCTGGAAGAAGAGTATTTAGGAAGAGAGCGCTGTAGATAGTAAGGGCTCTGGCCCCAGAAAGCCTTGTGGACTAAGCAGAGGGACTTGATCTTGATCCTTGCAGCCACAGGGAGCCAGTGGCGTGATTTCAGCACAGGAGAGATGTGTTCCCTGGGCTTGAGGCCAATGATAAGTCTCACAGTTCTGTTCTGGATGAGTTGAAGAGGTTGGAGCATAGAAGTAGGAAGATTGAGAAATAGAACACTGAATTAGTCCAGTCTGGAGAGAACCAGGGCTCTAGAGACAGTGAGCCTCTAGGGGAAGGTGAGAAAAGGCAGACTACCTCTGAGGATGTGCGGCTGGCAGTGGGACTTTTTTGACATGTCTGAGATGACCACAAGATTTTTTGCCTCAATAGTGAGTGAGGGCGCCGGACCAAGTGTGCCTGGCCAGAGTGAAAGTGGGACAGTGGGAGCAGGGGTTGCAATGAGGACAATCTCTGTCTTACTGGCATTAAGGCAGAGATCATTAGCAGCACAATGGACTGAATTGTGGACAGATAGGCAGGGATGATCAAGGGCGAGGAAGAGGCCGAGGGTAGCCTGAAAGAGAGCTGCGTGTCATCTGCATAACACTGGAAGTTGAAGGTGAAGGCAGAGATCACGTGGGACAAAGGTGCCATGTAGACATTGAAAAACCAGAGGGATTGATTAGATCTCTGGGGGACACCACAAGTAGAGTGATATCAGAGCGAAAGGACCCAAGTTCTACATGGGAAGGATGGTCAGAGAGAAAGGATGCTAGCTGTGATGTCCATGTGGCCCACGTCACGTGGACAAAGTAATAAAGGTGTGGGAAAAGCCTGGGAAGGGTCAGTGTTTGTTCAGTGCATGCCTGCGCACGGCCACTCCCACCTGACAGGGCCGGCCTCTGAGAGAGGCTTAAACACAACACTGGCGATGAAGTTTGTCATCGCAACGCCTACCAGCAAGGCCCAACACCAGCAGACGATGCCTGCCTCACATTGCGCTCCAGGCACGCCGAGCCCTGCTGACTGAGGTCGCGCCCATCTCTTCACGGTGCCTGAGACACGTCAACGCCTCGCTGTGCCTCGGTGCCCCAAGTACCTCCACAGCTTGCAGATACATATTGTGACTTTTCAATGGGTGCTGGGTTGACTGGAAGGGAAGGGGAAGAAGAAAAAAAAACATCACCCTCACAAGAAGTAAGTGTGCCGACCGCGCCGCGTTGACTGAAAAAAATACAACAAACAAGAAGGTTTTTTTAATGTACCTTTCTCACACGCAAGTTGAACGGTGCACAGCAGCAAGTTACCAAATTACCTATCCGACCCAAAATCACATGTGAGATCTAATAACAGTATATGCTTGCATAACAAACTATAGTACAAGTGTCTGAACTACACTGAAAGTCTCTGCAAGCCCAAGGCACTGCACAAAGACATTCATCCTGCATGGAGACAATTTGATTGGTGTATAAAGGTGTTGCAGAACCCCGAAAGGCGGCCACAATTATGAATCCACTCAGAGCAAACAGTGAACGTGCAACACGAAGCACATGCTTGCATGTATGTCCAGCTGGCAAGATTTTTTTATTTCTCTCTTCATGTGTATTCAGCAAACATGAAAGAGAATCATAACAAACAGCCACAGGAACATTAGAGGGAATAAGCAATAAAGCCAAAAGGTATAGACTTGCCATTGGTGCACAACTAATAACATACATCCAGCAAACAATATATTTGGCAATATGGGAGATGACACCGCAGCAATGCCCCAGAGGCAACAAAGCCAAAACCCATACACCAGCACTTGGCTAGACACTACACAAGGGACTTTCATGCAGCCTTTTCAGCCTTTTGGGCCCCAGACAGGATTGCACTGGGAGCTCTGGATCCAGCAATTTGAGCTAAGCATAAAAGCCTGTGATATTACCAGTGAAGAGAAGAAAATAACATTCCTTATGCTTAACCTCAGAAACACGGCTCTCAGACTATTCAATGCTCTCCCAAACAGAGGTACAGAAGATGACTATGAGATGGCAAAACAGATCCTCACTAGGAAATTCAAACCTAAGATCAGCCCAGAAGGTTAAATGTTAGCCAAGCCAGACAACGCCCACAGGAGGGAATTGATGACTACCGCTGCAGACTGCGGGAAATGGCCATCGGTTATGATTTTCCAAAGGAAGAATTTTCGGTGAGGGAACAAGTAATTCATGGTTTATCCTCAGACAAACTTAGAAGGTCCATCTTATTGCAAACCAACCTCCCGCTGGACACCATTTTGTCCATGGGGCGGCTGAGGGAAAGAACATATGAACATGTGTTTGAAATGGAGCAAATAATCAGTCGTTTGCCTTTTGGACTCCGAAATGCCCCGTAATAGTATGACAACTGCAAGTGCCACGAGCAACACGATCAAAGAGATGCCCATGGTATGGTGGACACCCACAAAAGGTACAACCTGCTACAAATGTAGTAAACTGAACCACTATGTAGCGGTGTTCATGATCTCACAGAGAACCACAGGTCAGAGAAGCATCCAGGATGGCATGAAGGAGGCAAGATCACGGAATACACCACCAGGTAAACCAGGGCAGCACGACCACTGATAGTGGAGAAAACCAGACAAGACAAGAGGAAGTAGGAAAGGTTGAGACCGATCAATAGAAGGAGAAGATAATTGCAGTGACAGCAGTGCTGACAGACAGCCAAGCGGGAACAGCCTCCGAATTATGCCAACAAGCAACAGGAGACATGGCGGGAAAGGGTCTACATGATATCAGCAGTCAATCCCACAAATGGCAAGGAAGCCAGAGACAGCAAATCTCATTGCAACTGCATCATGACAGTAGGAGACATTCCTGTGAGGAGGATGATCGACACAGGAGCCACAGTAAATGTAATGCCAACTACTACGTATGATAAGCTTAGTCCCAGACCCCTTTCATCTGTGGAAACCAGTACTAGGGTATTTCAAGACAGTTCTCACACACCATGGGAAAGACTGCAAAACACATATTCATGTTGTGGATGCTGGCATAGAGACCCTGCTCACCTGCCCAACAGCAGAACGACTGGAACTCATACAGTTCAACTATGCTATCCAGACCAGAGAGATTGATCAACTGTTAGCAAAGCACAAGAAACTAATCCACGGCATTGGGTGCCTCAAAGGAAGGTCAGTAAAGTTGTACATTGACCCCACCATAGAGCCACACGCAGTACAACATAGGAGAGCACCTTTCCACATGAGGCAGCAGTTGAGGCGGAGCTGTACAATCTGGAAGACCTCAGGATCATTGAAAATACCTCAGGGCTTACCTCGTGGGTGTCAGTGATGGTGGTAACAGCCAAACCAAAGCAGCCCTAAGCAGTGTGCATATGCATCGACATGCGCCTGCCGAATGCAGCAATAGGGAGAGAGAGGCATATGACATTGACCACAACGAGCTGATCGTAGATCAGAATGGTGTCAAAGTGTTCAGCAAATTTGACCTACAGTCAGAGTACCATCACATTTGCCTAGCTAAAGAATCACGCTGCATTACAACATTATCTTCAAATCTTGGACTACGAACGTACTGTCGTCTCATCTTTGGCATATCATCGGCGGCTGAAGTCTTCCAAAATGAGATACACAAGGTACTGCAGGATCTCCCAGGGGTCACCAATGTCAGCAATGACATATTAGTCTATGGCAAGACTGACAAGGAACACAAAAATCGACTAGCATGTACCTTACAGATGCTTGAGGAGTCACGTTTGACACTTCACAAAGAAAAGTGTGAATTTGGGAAGTCTACACTTAGTTTCTTTGGCTACGTCTTCAATGAGAAAGGCATGTTACCGGACCCAGGGAAATTTTAAGACACAAAAAATGTGCAGGCTCCAACTACAGCAACCAAGGTCAGAAGTGTTCTGGGGATGGCAACAGATTGTAGTTGATTTATCCCGGACCTAGCCACCATCGCCACTCCACTACGAGACCTCACAAAAACAGAAACAATATGGGATTGCGGAGAAACACAGGAAAGAGCATTCCAAAAAATCAAAGATTCTTTCTCCAGTAATGCCACCATGGCATTCTTTGACACAACGCATACCACGGAACTACTTGTGGATGCCAGCCCGGTAGGATTACGAGCAATTCTCACTCAAACAAAGAAAGACGGAACGGTAGTTCCCATTGCATATGCAAGCAGAGCACTTACCTCCACTGAACGGAACTATGCTCACAATGAAAAAGAGGCATTAGCGATCATTTGGGGATGCAAGCACTTCCACGTGTACATTCTAGGACATCCAGTGAAGGTGTTAACGGATCACAAGCCGCAGGTCCCCATATTCAAAGGGTCAGCAATGCATCCTCCTGCTCAAATTGAACGCTGTATGCTCCAACTGCAACAATTTGATCTTGAAGTCCAATATCGGGCCAGAAACGACAACCCGGCAGATTTTCCCATGGCCTGCCACCATGACAGAACAAGATGCAGCCAAGGAGACTGAGGAGCATGTGTGCCAAGTTATAGCATGTGCCAAGCCCAGAACCATGAAAATTGAAGAAATCACAGAAGAAACCAACAAAGATCCATGCCTCCAACTAGCAAAGAGAGCATGCTGATGCGTGAGTCGGTGTCGGAGACGGATTCTTGCAACGCAGCTTTGCATACGTTGCGTTGAGGTGCGGCTTGACGCTTGACACTTGTGTTCCCACGCTGCAGGGTTCATTCCTCAGACAAACCATGCGGCGGATAGAACGCAGCCCACCAGCCGTCGCAGCCACTGTTAGCCGGCGGTTTATTCAAGCTGGCGTGTTCCCCCGCGTCTGCATCCATCTGGGTCTTTGGACACCCACGCACACGGAAGGGCCCACGGAAGGGCCGGCTGCAGTGGTGAGGGGCCAGGCTTGGGCGGTGACTACGTCTGTGATTGCGGATTGGAGTTGAGCGGCTCCTTGCACAGGACCGGCATAACGCTGCTTAAATGCTGCATTAGCTGAAAACACTGAAGTGTGGCCCCACTTCTGTACTTGGACTGCTTACCGCTGTTTGGGAGTTTGGGAGTTGAGTGGCGAGTGGGGAGTGACCTTCTTTGGGTTGCTCTTCATTCTCTCTGCCTTTTCTCCCTATTGTAACTCCTAGTGGACTGTGGCACGGCAGTCTTTATACATTAATTTATCAGCTCAATCTATACATATACTTGCCAAGACCTCCAATTTCCTACTGTCCCTCCGCTGTATATTACCTCCATTAGCTTCTGGCTGGTGTGGGAGGAGAGTGGGACTCAATGCTTGTATTACGGGACCTTATTGCTGCATTAGAGCAAGGCGGCCTCAAGACTATATGCTCAGGAGACTGCGGGTCTAGGCCTTTGATCCTGAGCAAATAGGCATTCTGTTCTCTCAGCAACTTTCAGGCCCCCAGGTGAGAGGAATCACCTGACAGCGCCTGAGGATTGTGACTCATCCCCTCTCCCTTGCCTTGGGGGCGAAGGGAACAACAACTCTGTTTTCACAATTCTCATACTTACTATCCAATTTAGTATTGAAGAGTCTGTTGTACTTTGAGCAGATGAGTCGGGTGAATCTTACCATTTACCTTTCACCGATATGCAGCAGGGGAAAAGGTCCTCCAAATCGAATTACAATGTGCGGAAAACGAAGACCCTTCCCTCTGAGGAGAACCTGGAGTCTGATATGAATGCTGTTAAGTCTAAGAAGAATACGAAATATACCAAGCCGGTGGATCAAGGTGCTATCACTGAGTTTTTTCCAGTAAATCCACCTGCGGAAATAAACTCAACCACCATTGAGGAAACCGTGGTCCCTGGTCCTAGTGGCAACAATACATTGAATAATACCAATTTTGAAGACATTGATAACAATTCTCTCTTAGATTTGTGTTTAAATATTCAGAGAGGGATGTCATCACAAACTCCACTTACGATTGCCAGTGGCTCACTACCTCATAACATTAGCAACATGAGCAGTCCTCCTGGACTACATAATTCCATTGGAAACAGTAGATGACTGTCTGCTTCCCCTAATCTAGCAATGGCATCTATGGAGGACGCACCAGATAAGCAGGACAATGATTTGGATTGCTAACACCCTGGATCATCTGAGGTTGCCGAGCTCCAATCATCAGCTGCTGCTCTTCAATTTGCGCTTAAGATCTTGCTGCAAATGTCAAGTCGCATTTTGACCAATACTAACATCCTTACCATGGCGTTAGAACAGAAGGACCATCTCCGTGAAGAGGGGGAAGGTAACCTATCTGACGCTTTGCACATTGTGGAAGAAAGCGATGACCAGGGCACTGTGGAAGAAGTTGTAGCAGAGCCTGCAGAATCCATCATCAACGCTGAAACCTATGAAGAAACCCAGGAATAAGCTTGGAGACCTTGAGATGGCACAAAGTCCATTTATTTTCTACTCAAGGAAACAACGTAGACTGGCGAGGAAGGCTCTTAAAAACAAAAAAACCTAAAACAAGTGCCTTACCGCCCACGGTTGTGCCACAGACAGGGCTGGATACCCGCTCGAAAAAGGCCAAAAAGAGATTATCTGGATCTGCCGCACGGGTGCCTACGTCTAAATGTTCCCTTTCTGGCTGGCTCGTGCCAGAACAAAAAGCTATCAGCCCGGCTTTAGATGAGGATCTTTTGAAAAACTCGGATCCGGATTGCGATCGTAGCCCACCAGTATGCACTGAGCAACCAGCAGTATTTGCACACGAGGGAAACTTAGCGATACAGGTGCTATCTGAACTGGGGAACGATACTAAAGACAACAAGGAGAATCGCATCTGCTTTATTAAGAACCTATATCAGAGCGGTAAAAATTCTTGGCTTGCGCGATCTGAGTTGTTAGTCAGACTTTATTGTATTCCCCAACTCCAAGTTCTGAAATCTGACGCTTTTTTGTTCGTAGAGCCTTTGATAGGACCTAATCGCAATGCTTCTGCCCTACACTGTACCCTTTTGTCGACAGCACGGCTGATCAGGGAATACAAAGAGGAACTAAGGACGGTTGACGTCGATATCGACGTGGACTTGAATGAACCTGATACGAACATTGGCCGGGAGGACATTACAGCTTCAGTCCCAGTGTCTATTTGTGCCAAGCCAGCCGAAGCGAAAAATCTTGAACTCGCTGAAGTACAAGTCCTAAAATGGCTGATGGAATCCCTCCCGGGGGTTCTACACAATCACTGAGCCTTTTCCCTTCTTATGTGGAACTGCAGAGGCTTTGCTCATTTATTGAGAACGTAGGGTTCCGTCGACCTTCTGTCTAAAGACAGCTGTATTTGTCTTCAAGAGAACTGGCCAATGGACCCTCTGCTATGGGATGGTTTTGTTGTGCATCAATCTTTTGCAAAACGGGGTACAAGGGGTCGCCCCTTTGGTGGTCTACTTATTGGGGTGGTTAATACAGTGGTTTCTCGAAGGGTGCATTGTGATGTCGAGGATTACCTTATGGCGGTAGAGGTTGAATATGAAGAAGAAAGTTGCTCTCTTAGGTTTCTCCTTGTTAACCTTTACAACCCAGTCTTGGGAGAACCTTTACAAGAAGCACTTCAGGACCTAATGTCATCTTGGACATTGAAACCTGGTAATGTGGCGGTCATGGGGGACTTCAACTGCCACATGACAGGCGAGGGCTAAATATCGTCTAACTCGAATCTTAGCACAACATGCCTAATGGTCCACGATAAAAGAGAGGCTGAGGGGCTGGGCTGGTTACAAATGTTTGCTTACTGGGATCTTGAGATGATTAATGGGCGCTTGCCTAGTGATAGGCCGGGGAAACATACCTGGACAAATGGGTTAGCATCCAGCACTCTGGATTACATTTTCATGTGCCCTGCAATGCAATCGAAAGTTGTTGACATGAAAGTGACCAATAACATCTGGAGTGACCATGCGATGCTCCAATGTTTTCTTCGATTACCTATCCACACTACTCCTACATTGAATATTGGTACTATTAACATCAATAGTTCAGGCTCTAGTATCATATGGTCAGAAAAGAATATTCGATCAGCTACGGCATCCCTCAAATACACCTCCTTTGTTGGCTCTCTGGACTTTAACAACATGACCATTAATGCCATTGAAGAATGGATTCTGGCATTTTCGGAAAAAAACATGCTGGGGCCAAAATGGGCTACATGATAGGAACAGAGGGTGTTAGTCGCCCCTACAATAAAGGAATCAGAGATGCCAAGAGAGGGCTGAGAGGTGAAATTCATAGCATTAAGAACTTGAACCTACCAGCAGCTCTTTACTGCGAGAGAGTTAGAAGAGCTAAAAATTGCTATAGAACCAGCGTTCAGCATATAAAAAAGACTGAGAGAAATTGTGCCTATTTAAAGTTAATGCAAGCTATCTGCTCTAGGAACTCCTGCAGCATTTGGTCTCTATTGAACGAGACTAGGAAGAATGGCAAAGTTCAACTAATCAATCCCATCATTGAGGTGGCCTGGATAAAATTCTTAGAAGGGCGTAATGTAGGGGAGACCAAGCTGCTTAAAACATCTCTCAACAAGGCCCCTATATCCCTGCCTTTCGAAGTATCCCCTGGGATTATCTTGAATAAAATAAAAGATCTTAAGTCCTCAAGAGCACCTGGCCCTAATGGGCTGGCAAATGTGGTAATTATGAATTACCCTGAATTTTAAGCAGAGTTATTCTCCATACTTTTCGAAACAATTCTAGCGCTGGTGAGAATCCCTCAATCTTGGCAAACAGCCATCCTTATTCCCATTTTTAAAAAGGGCAACCCTGCCGATCCCAATAACTATAGGCTTCTCTCTATGTTGGATGTTACAGGTAAACCTTTTGCCTCACTATTGTTAAGTGAAGTGCAGAAATGGGTAGATGAGGCCAACATACTTAGCAAATTTCAGTGTGGATTCTAGCGGGACTTCTCTACATCACATAACCTCATGGTGATGGACATATTTCGCACACGGGCACTCACTAAGGGGGCAGCCTCCTCTGTATGCCCTTTACATTGACTTCAAGTCTGCTTTTGATTCCATCCCTAGAGACAGATTGTGGCAGAAACTTGAGACAATGGGATGCCCGGGAGGTCTCTTGTACCACCTGAGACTCCTGCACCAAAACACTTCGGCCAGTCTCAGGTTAAAACAAGAAGGCAACATGACCCAAAAGGTGCCCCACAATAGAGGGGTAAAGCAGGGATGTGGTACTGCACCCCTGATATACAACCTCTATGTGTACGATATTCCTGCAGTGCTAGCTGAAACTGATAATTGTCCTCTGAAAATTGGCGAGGCGCCTTGCATTGTACTAGCATACACCGACTACCTGGTAGTATTTGACAATACCATCAGTGGGCTCTGGCGCTCCGCTACCACTCTATGGGAATATGCTAATCTTAATGGTCTGACTATCAACCTAGACAAGACCAAAGTGCTCAGATTCACTGGGAAAGAACATCCAGAGTTAACTTGATGGTGGGTCAAATTAATATTCCGTATGCACCCTCCTATCGTCATCTCGGAATTGAAATTGAGCCTTATGGTGATTTCCTTTACTGTAGACATGGACGCAAAATCAGGGCAGTGCAAGTCACTGGACTGATTGCTGCATTTTCAAACAAGCAGGGCGGTTATACGCTCTGGGGGACACGGCACCTTTACATTCAAGTGTTTGTACCTATGATCACCTATGGACTTGAGGCCCTTCTCTCTTTTGATTTTGCTTGGCTGCAAGTGTTGGAAGGTACATTCTGGCGTCGGATATTGGGATTATCCCCAAGAGTACCAATGGCTCTGATAAGATTAGAAATTGGTCTTCCATCATTAAAAGCAATTGTACTCAAAAAGAGAGCCGGATTCTATTTTAAGATGACCAGTGGCTGCTCTAATCCCCTATTGTCTGTGATACATCAGGAAGTGGTCAAAAAACATACCACATCACCCCTATTCAAATTAATGTCAACATTTCTTGCTGATATAGGTTGGACACATAGAGGGGTAGCTTATACTAAGGAGGTCCAAAATGCACTTGGGAAAAGGGTGGACCTTTGGGATTGGCTCGAGAACTTTGCGCATCTGAGCACCCTTAAAAGCTATCAATTCATACCTTCAACCTTCATACCTTCAACTTCTGAAGAACTTAGCCTAGACCATCTGTCATTGCTACCTAAACTGGTTTGGGTACAGCTTCCCAGATATATCCCTTTTACAATATAGTCTTAACAGTTAAAGTTGCATTTTTGAAAATAAGATGGGGCCTGGATCATGCACCATGTGAAGGTAACTGCCAAAGAAGGACGCCATAAAAATGGATGTAGAAGGATTTCTGGGTATTAATATATCAGAGCTGTGAAGGGAAAAGATATACAATTAGATTTTAGAAATTGACTTATTTGTGGAAGGGTTGCTTTTAAAGATAAGTATTAGGTCAAGGAAGAAGGCTGTGTTGGTAATTAAAGGAACATCTTCATTCAATGTACATGTTTCTAAAGAATATGGCAGCCTATGAGGGAGCCCGTAAAACTGACAACATGCTTTAAAAGAATGGCAGATTCTTGAAGAGTGATTGGGGATCAGTTTGAATGCAAACACAGTTTGATTTTGATGAATAGATAACCCCTAGCCTTTTGATTTATTCCTTTTCTCACCTCCTTGAGTACCGAAATTGCATTAGTTATACAATACAGATAAGTTGGCTATTTACCCAACTGTAAATTCAGCATGTCTAATGGTGATGTCACACTGCCTTCAGATATCTCAGTAATTGAAGACACTACAATAGAACTAACTCTTCGGCAATCTGCCTCTCCAAATACCACCACCAGTACTGTAAATACCTGCACACATGAAACACATACTGAAATTGTAGTGAAACAAGTCACAATTCATAAATGTACTAATCGAGTGACCGACATGGAAAATAGAATGGTCAAAAGAGAGGAAACAGAAGACTGTCTACATTTTAAAATCATATTTTAAAGAGCTGAAGTATCCACAAACACAGTTTTAATATTACACTGGACACTATAATATACTTGTTTGGCTTTTAGCCAAAGCATAGGGCAACACTGCATTATGTTTCCAGGAGAAATGTATTCCAAAAGTGGTTCAGCTGAAGGTTCGTAAGCCTTTGAATATACAAAAGGCTCACAGGGTCAGACAGAGTGAAGAAAATAATACTTATACCCAAGGACTAATAATTATATTCCTCTGACAAAAAAAAGGTATTAACAGCAGAAAATAAAAAAGGGCCTCTCTCTCTTGGAAAGGGCAGAACACACATAGTACAGTGGATTATTCAAAAGAAACCATGGAAATCAGGAAAAAAGATCCTAACTCTAGTATATAATACAGCGCATGATTAAGGTTAAAGGTGGGACCTACACTATAGCTGTTAGAACCAGTGAGGATGATGATAGCACAAGATTACTTAAGGCCATTTTTTAAATTAACAAGAAGAAGCAGTGATGCACATGTTTCAACATCAACCAATAAAATAACAACAATGACGTTTTGATCTGACAGTGATCCTGCGATTCAACTGTAGAAAGGAATACAACCCATATCAAAAATAAGTCTACAGGATGAAGGAAATGTGTAAGCTGAATGTAATACAGAATGCAAAAGATAGAAATAAAGCTATCCCCTGAACACCTCGCATCACATCTGATTTTAGTTCCAAAATAAATCAGATATACCTCTGCATATATCACTGAACTTACAGTGTCAGTAAGAAATCCACTCATGAAAACAACTGGTGTATTTTGCTGCATTATTTGGCTGATGCGTCCACTAGTAGCATATTGTATAGGGATCACCTAGATGTACAATTTTATTTCTAATTAATCAGTTATTGTTATACAATTAGAGTTGCCTAGAACAACACTGATATTATGAACCTTTTGGTTGAGAGACAGAGGATTTGGTGAGGATATACTCATGTGTTAAGTTATCTAGGGACATGTTGGGGAATTGTATGGTACAAAACGGACATTAGTCACCAATAGGTTTGGGCATAGGTCTGAGATCGTATGTTTCACATATTCCAATTTAATAAAGTGCCCCCTTGTGGGATGGAAGATGACCTAACCTTAAACTCATAGGAATGTGAGAAGTAAAATATGTGATTTGTATTCTAATTTAATGTGTTCCTGTTCCAAGAGTTTACATTAACAGTTGTAGATTTCGGGCAGAGAACCTCAGCATTTTTCCATGCATAGGTACAGATATACTTGGGAGCACAGGAGAGAGCTTTAACTATTTTTCAGAGCAGTTTTTATGAAACCTTTAATCAATGTAGGAGTGTAGACCAAAGCCATTAATGGTATTGGGTAATGTGATGAATGCTACGGATCCCTCATGAAACCCCTGCCTAAAGTCTCCTCCCAGGTGGCCAGGTAAAGGCAGATGCTCCCTGATCCTGGCCTTGGGGGTGGTGTACTGTGGGAGAATCACCTGGGATGAGACAAGGCCCAGGGTGGTGATGAGATCCCATGGCATGTGAATCAGTGTTTGTCCTTTTAAAAGGTTGGACGTTTTCCTTTTGCCAAAGCATGTAATTGCCTATAGTCATCATGATGTATCTAAAGCACATATGAAATATGTGGTTATGGGCACACTGGGCATAGAACCTGAACAATACCTAAAACCTGAAAAACCATTCAAGGCACTTAAGGATACAAATCCTCCTTACTCCCAAAGGTATGATGGAAGGGAATTTAAAATGCTTCTTTAAATAAACGGTCTTCCTCCTTAGTAATCAAATCTTATGATTCTTCCCTAAATAACTTTTAAGGGGAATATATCTACTCTTAAAACCAAGAAGAAGCTAAAAAGAGCATATTTTCTTGAGGACTACAATTCCGACCATTTGATGAGTACTGGGACAAGGAAGATGGATGAAGATGCATTCTGCAGTAGCAGCCAGGTAATTAAGCCAGGTAATTAAACCTACAGCCTACACCTGAAGAAAACTGGAAGGCTTAAAAGGCCCCCTGAGGTGCAGGCAAAAGAGAGGAGCTGGAACTGTGGCCGGAGTGTATGCACTAGTAGCAGAAGCAGGAGGAAGGCACAGTTGGCAATCCAGACAGAAGTGGGAGAACCAAAGGGACGCCAGGACTTTGATGCATCAGATTTCATCTGCTTGTCCTGTGAGGGAACGGTTCCCCCAAACTCTAATGTGCAGAGGATGCATAGTGGAAATTGTGCAGGAAGACTGCTTTTCTACATGTTAGCCCAATTGTAGAGATTGCGCAACAGGAAGCACGTTGCAGACCGTGGCGAGAAGTTATAGTGAAACCGAGAGTCTCAGGAGTGAGAGGGGCTCCTTAGTTGAGTGGCTGGACTGGAGGTGCCTTCACTGAGAAAGGGTGTGGGTCCAGAGAAAACCAGAAGTCGTAGAAGTTGGTCAGCCCACAGAGAAAGGGACACAGAACCTGTTGAGTTCAACCATGCATTCTAATTACTTGTGCAAACACTGCCGGCAACAGTTTCCAAATACATTATCCACTCGGTTAAGCGTAGAAGTGAGGTAAAGTGGAGTGTTGAAAATTGAACACTTGAATTGTATCATTCTCGTGTGATCCGGTATTCCTTCTCTTCACTCACGTAAAGAGAGAAATGCTATGAAATGCAATTGTTGAACTTAAACTTGTGAAAGCACACAAAGGCGTGGTCAAGTGTGACTAATTAAGATTCTAGTGACCTCTGAATCTTATGTTAAAGTATTTGACAATTATAATAAGAGAAGTCAAGTGTTTAAGTATTGTTATTTCACGTTGCAGAGAGCAAGCATTGCCCAAGGCAAGAGTAAACAAGGTATTTCCACAAGTAAGACTGAAACCAGCTTTTTCCAGTGACAAAGAACAGTTTGTATACTACTGTGATGCAAATAGAACATATGCATTGCCTAAAACCAGAGTGTGCAAGTATTACCTGAAGCCAAGAGAGTGGCAACAAAGCTTCCGGGTAATTGTTTGGCTAACCCCAGACAGAGGGATAAAGGCAAGGTTGGGGAAGTGAAACATGCTGCTTATTGATGTCGATGCAACCTGCATTGCCAAATCCAATAGGAAAATGAGAGAAGTGGATCCTAAAGGCAATTCTAGGTTGTTTGTTGCAGAAAAGCAATAGAGGCAAAGGGACTGCCCCCGTGGAAGAGGAATATTCAGAGAAAAAGTGCCTTGCTTACTTGAAGGTTCAGAATTACCAGAAGGTGAATCTTTTCATAACTAAAAACTGTTTAAGAGTCTCAAAGTACTGAAGCTGTGGTGGTGTATTCGGTTGTCAGTAGATTTGAAGCTTCCATGGCACAAATTGAGTTGGACTACTATGAAGCGAACGAGTAGACATTCATGGTAAACTATTGTATAAGTGGCTCTAAGTTTAAAGGTGATGAAGTAGAAGTAGAAGAGTTACGAAGCTATCCTGACAAAGAAACGCACTGTGATTCCTAATATTGGTTCACTGACATTTGCAGAAGTTGTATTTACTTTGATCTACTTAAAAACTGTGGCAATTCTTCTTTGGCAACTGTATGTTTTGGCAAAGCATCATGCCTGGGAATGACATTGATGCTATTTTGAGAAAGTGGAAAGAGTTTATTTCACAAGAAGAGAAGCTTTTATGTTGTATCTTTGGTTCACAGAACTTTACTTTGACATTGAAGGAGCCAAGAACTCTACCAAGATGGTATTATATATACAGATTTCCTTGTTTCTTTTTGTTGAACAATTGGAGTTGAATCTACCTGGAAACATGGGGAAGGGGAGTTCGCCCAGATTACCAAGAGAGATTGTGAATATCATCATTGATTATGAATTGCCATATAGTTCTTTATGTAATTGTTGTTTGTGTGAGGGCCGGATATCCTATATTATAGTGTTTCCTTTAGTTTTTATAGGCATGGATATCCTCATCAGAGTAGGAATAGTGAGGCGTTTCATAACATTGCATTTCTGAACCCTCACAGTAACGACATAGATATAATCTCTCTGAACATCAATAAACTTAAAAGCTTTAGCAGATGGACAAGAATACTGAGATATATATTTGAATATAGACTTACTCCAAGAAATGCAGCACACTGCCAAAGAGTCTGTCAAGCTCAGACTGTGTTGGGAGTGTTTATTATAGTTGCATTAAAAAACGTAAACATTGCAGAGTGGCAGTAGTGCTATACAAGAGTGTACAGGAAAGAATGACTACAGTTTGGAAAGATTTAGAGAGGTCATTATAGGCATTACATTTGATATTGGAAACAGATTTGGTGGTAGTTGGACTGGTGTATGCTCCTTAGAAACATTTAAAACACCTGTTTTTTCTGCCTCCATACAATACTATCTGGAATAAATAGGATTATATTACTTTGTATAGGAGACTGGGCTCTACATCTGTTTTGGTCGGATCTGCCAATCCCTCAGATGGAAATAACATAGAAAGAGGAATTAAATTTATTACATGCTAGATCATCGACTATTAGGTATTTAGAGAACATCAAACGATACAGAGCAGGACTATGAATTTACCTCCCTTGTATTTGACACATTCTCAACATTACAAGACTCTCTTGGCTATTCCTGCTTCAAAGTTCATCCACAGAGGTAATCAGACATTTTCAGTAGCATTCCCAAGACTATCAAACTCCATTCCAAAGAACATTTGGCAGTTGGAAAACATCTTGTCGTTCATAGAGCTATCAAGCCTTGCTCTTTTGTTAACTTCTTATTTAGTTATTTATAATAAGAACAGTATGCAGTGTGTCACAGCATGATGCAGTTAGTTAAATTACTGGCACGTAATAGTACAGAATACATAC
Source organism: Ambystoma mexicanum (assembly GCF_040938575.1). Classification (NCBI taxonomy): domain Eukaryota; kingdom Metazoa; phylum Chordata; class Amphibia; order Caudata; family Ambystomatidae; genus Ambystoma; species Ambystoma mexicanum. The sequence goes on along the minus strand of NC_090930.1, from coordinate 1,241,441,222 downwards.
ATACATTTATATGTCTGCCTTGCTATTAAACCATGTATCAACCTGCACCAATCTTCTTGGGGTATGTCTGGCTATTGTCCAATTACCCTACAGTAAATCCAAAGATGCCATCGCCGTTTGGAAACAGTTGGCAACAAAACTTTTATTTATTTAAACCACTACTTGAAAAGGAGCATCTCAGGAAGTTATTAGTAACTATCTCCCCTAGAATGAAGGTTTTCAGTGAAGCTGACAACAGGTAAATCATGCATATGGGGATTACAATCTAGAAAGTGGCTAATAAGCTCATGGAGAAAAGAAAGCAGCGAGAATTTTGGAGAAAAAATTAGAATATGCTGTTAAAATACATTTGAGATTGAACAAAATGCAACATTCAGGCCCAAGGAAATGATTAACACAACCTTGATTCATTATACACTCAAAAAGCTGAATATGTACATGATTGATAGCATACTAACTTATTAACATGTAGGAAACGCCACTAAGTTATTGGCAGCACAACAGAAATATAAAGAAGCGCTTAAGGACAGTGTGGTGATTTTAACGGTATACAGGGATGATGTAATAAGACACTAAGATCACAGCACACAATTAAGCAATAAGCCCTGAGCCGCGAGCCCATTACCTTGTCATGTAACAGAAGTGTTCCCAGCACGTTCAATCTCAAACAGAAGAAAAGGAAGGTAAGTGGGGTTGGGAGGGCGGGGAGGGGATTGTTTGGGGGTTGGGGGTGTGGAAAACACTTACCTGAATCTCCGGCATGGGAGGATGGCAGCCTCCAGAGGCTCGGAGTGGGGATTACCCTGTTCCAAGCCTTCTCATTGGCTGAGGGGCTGCCACCCCCCCCTCACCAGGGATGTGAAAGAATATAAAACTTCGAGGGATTCTGCGTGGGTTATGGACCGGGTGAGGGCCAATCAGATTGTTTGTAACATTCTGATTGACCCTTGCTGTGTACTAAATGTAAATACATTTATGGGAGTCTATACCCTTCATAGGAACCTTTGAACGATGAGCACAAGCATTCTTTCTTAGATTCTTTACAGTTAACCTCGCTATCAATGTAATGTTAAAGGATATTATTTGTACCGTGCACTATTACCACCGCAGTGGTACCCTGTCGCTCCGGTGGATCTGAAAAGGAAAATGGGGGTGGGGGGTGAAGTAAGTGGGAACGAGCGGGATCAGTGTAAGAGAGCAGTGATGTGCTGTTGGCAGCTTCAGTTCGGTAAACACTGTTCGCTGAGGGTGCTTTACCGTTCGGTAGCCGTCATGTGCTGTTGCGCGACGCTATGTGTGGTTGGTTTTGCTGGTGTGGTGTAGTGATGTTTGTGCGGTTTGTTATGCTTTAGGGTTGTGGTTGTGTTTGGTTAGAGTTTGAGAGGTGTATGTAGAGGAGTGAGATTGTTAGTGGGTTGGTCATTGGCCTCGGTATATAGAGGTGATATGTGCTAAATTTCCACATTCTTTCTCGGTGTTGCTCGTGAATATCTCTGCATTTCTATCTAGATAATATTCACAATCCTTTTTATATATGACGCATGCAAATATGAACTATTACATTCAGATGTGGCACTGACCGACCTTCAAAACCTGTCTAGATGCGAATCAAGCTAGCATTCACGATTCTATCTAAATATGGCATTGTTAATATTCCCAGTGCAGTCTAGATGTGGCAGTGGCTAATTTTTGCTATTCTATCTAGATGTGGCAGTTGCTAACCTTCAGAATCCTATCTAGATGCGACGCAAGCTAATGCTCACCATTCTACCTAAATGTGTTACTTTCTATCATTCACAATTCTGTCTGGATCCGGCGCAGGCTAACATTCACAATTCTATCTAATTGTGGTACTTAGCTAGCATTCACAATTCTATCTAAGTATGGCACTTTGTAACATTTATGGAGTGGCTAAGGTTGTTGGATAGTTTTGGGCATGTATGCCAATTTCTGTCTTCATGGGGTTGTCGCTTGTGTTCTAGTCCATCTAACGTTTTCTCTCTTGTTGTTGTAGGAGTTTCCCTTAGTCGGTTCTGGGTATTGCCTGTGCCATCATATATTCTGTCAATCTGTTCTTTGTGTTTCCTGTTTGATTTTTTAGTTTCAATTTGGTTCTGAGGTATGGAAGAGCCAGGTTTTTCGAAGTTTTCTAAATTGTAGGTGCTCTTTGGTGTTTCTTATTTCTTTCGGGATGTTGTTCCAGGTTTTTGCAGCCAGGTGGGAGAAAGAGGAGCCCCCTAGTCTTTTCTTGATGTATGGTTTTTGTTCCAGGTGGATTTCATTGCTTGATCTGAGGAGTCTCGTGGGCTTGTAGATTGTTATTTTCTTTTGTAGGAATTCAGCTCCCTGTCTGCTGATTGTCCTGTGTGTTATGCACATTGTTTTGAATGATGTAAGGTGTTAGTGCATCGTTATGTTCTTGGTATTTCTAGCTTTGTACGTTCTTCTGTGTGGTAGTGTTTGGTTGTCGGTCGTTCTTGATTTGTACATTGGGTTGGTTCGTTCTGGTGAGTGGTTATTTGTGAGGTATGGAGTTAGGTAGAGGGACTTCTCTCTTCTCTCTGTGCTGGTTCTGTTATGGTTCCTGTCTGTGGGAGTGTGTTCTGCAGTTGTGAGTCTTTGGTGGTGTTCAATTGGGTTTGTTCTTTCTGTTCTTTGTCTTTCCTTTGGCCCAATTTGTTTGCACAGCATTTTGAGCTTGAGCGTTTTTCGTTAGGTTTTTCTTTGGTTTGTTGTTGCAGAGTTGGTCTTTTTGCTTTTGGTCCGGATATCTTGTGGTGTTGGACTGGATGTGGTGGATTGTCCGGTGCAAGCTTGGGCTATGTCTGTTGGTGTGGTCTAGTCAGGTGATGATGCTGGGGTAGTTCAGGTGCTGTCTCGAGTTAGAGTTGTCCGGTTGGGGAGGTCTACTAGGGTTATATCGCTGGGATATTCCAGTGGCTTTCCCTAATGTGGGTCTCTCTGGAAGAGGCTTACTGCAGTAAACACATCTCTGTGTTGTGAAGCAGGGTACAGCTAATAACTAGAGTATTGTCCTAGGGCTCAAATTGATAATCACAGTGCTATCCTAGGGGGCACAAGCTCACAGTACTATTCTATAGTGGTGCTTTCTAGATGTGAAATCGGTCAATATGTGCTAATCTCTAAGGGTAGTACTCAGTCTTACAATGAATCACAGTATGGAGAAGGTGTTGCTGAGTCAGGCAAGGGACAATAAATACAAAAGGCAGGCAATCAGGGAAATGGGATGAGTACATTGTCAAGTGAGGATGGAATTCCGGTAGAGGTCTCCACATTTGGAGAGCATATACTCCTGACCCTTTCGACAAGCCTTTTCAATTAATTGTTGTCTCATATCTCTAATTAATGATGCTACCAACATCCCAGCCAATAGATTTTGTGGAGTTATTACAAATGTAGTTCATAACACAAAATATACTTGGTTGATTGTCAAAAGTCAATTTGAAATTATTACTACATACAACCCAGAATTGCTCTATATTTAGATACTGCAAAGAATATTTGACAGATTTTGGCGGGGCTAACGTTTCTAAATATTTCATAAATTCTGAATGAGTGAAAGGAATAAACATATAGTAAAGCATCTGTGTCAACATCATTGCGCTTCAACCAATGAAGGTGATTGCATTTTTCGTTACTTTCAAATTAGATCATGTAACTGAAAGGAGTAACCTCGGTCTCCCTTAAGTTTGTATTTGTTCTAGAACCTTTATAAATGGGCATAAGTAAGAATTATGAAATCTAAGGAATCCAATTGAACATGGTACAATTAAAATGATTACTTTACAAACACAAAATTATGCTGACTCTAACCAATCCTAAGGAAACCATCAAAGAACTGACGAAAACAATTCAATCCTATCTGTTTTTTTGGATTTAAAATAAATTGAAGCAAGTGCAAAACATTATACCAAAATCTAACGCAGAGACGAAGGACCATTGGGACACACAATTTAAATCTGTCCAATCCAAACTTAAATATTTAAAGATCACACTAAATAGCAGTACTGAGGACATGGTTCAAAATGACATATAATACATCTTCAGAAGGACTCCCTAAAATAAGAGTCTATGGGAATGTCTCTATGGTGTTGGGTACTCGACCTTAAAATCATATTAAATCTCAGACTAGGACTACCACGTGTTTATTGTACCTTTTACAAATCATGAACCTCTGAGGCAGAAAATGTATCTAAAATGAAAGACATTTCTTTGTGGGAAATGAAAACCCAAATTCAGGCTACATAGTTTGTATATACAAACCAAGTGAATGAGGTTTGTGACTTCCTAACATAGAACTAAATCATCAAGCACAAGTCTCACAGCTGCCATCTCAAATTTGTGATATCGAACCACAGCCCTTATTGACCTGAGTGCAACGAGCCTTTACGAGACCTAGAGGCATACATTTGATAACATTTTGTTAAAGGAACGTTACAGTTATAATCCTATGAAATTTGATAAAAACACTTTGTTAACGGGATGTTATAGTTTTTTTTTCACTGAATTTCATAGGATTTTACTGGTGCACCCTTAATCTGATACAAGTTCCTTATATTGTACTCACTCTGTGGACAGAGAGTAGCATTCACAAAGCCCTCAAGCACAGGGGAGAACAGAAAATGTTGGTAAACAGTCATTTTATTGCAAACAAAACAGAGTGGTAAACTGCACAGCGGACACTAACAGCGAAAAACAGTGGAAACATTAATTAAATGAATATATTAAGTAGTGGGGTAAGGGGTTAAAATGGATCGGGATGGGGTTGGAGTGGAGTTGAAAGGTTAAAAATCAGGGGGATTGGGTGGACCCCCAAATTAAAGAAATAAAAATGCATTTGTAGTTATGTCCACAATAAAACATACCACTCTGTTATTGTGATCAGTAAGATCAGTTAAAACCAAAATGTTCTACCCATCAACCAACAAACACATTTACATAAAGCAACATTACTTATATATATTGCACCCAAATATACCTTTTTGTACAAATGATTACTTGAAAATGTACACATAATTTTTATTTATAACACACAATATCATGGCATGCACCAAGCATAAACCATAAGTGTACAGCTCATATTATCCCTTCAACACTACCCTTCACAGAGACTGACATACACCAAGCACTTATTCTAAAACAATCTCTCACCAATCAGTAAGTACACTGTATTTATTTCATTAATATTAGCATTTGTTATGTAAATATGTATTATAAACTAAAAGCACTATTTTTTTCATTTTGCGAGAAATGGCAAACACACTTGAATGGTTAAGAACTTACCAAAGGAACAAATGAGTGATGATAAAATTTCTAATGGTATACAATACATGTTGTAATGTAAACAAATAATGTAAGTTGTACAAACCTCACTTAAATAATATACATCTTTTTCTTACAGTACATAGTTTTAATGAAGAATCCACGGCCAAGTTTAACTATACACAAAAAAGTTTAAGAAACCCTATCCCCAGCACTACATAATCAAATCATGAACTTGTCTACACTATTGGATGAACTAAGTAATTGTTTTGACAAACTTTTACAATATGTGAAAAATCATGTCATTAAAAATGCTCCCTATCAGTGTCCTTCTTGCACCTGTCCCCTTTTTCCCCAGCAGTCATCCCCACAACATTCTGGAAATTTAACTCAAATTTGATGAAACCTCACTCCCTTCCTCCACTGATCACTATTGTACATACATTCCTAATTCTCCCATTTATGTTTCCCGGTCCGATACTCCATCCCCTTCATGAATAAATGTATTTTTATACTGTACTTTTTTTTAAAAGCCCAATTATGAGTCCATAGACACTGCGACTGTACGGGATGTCTGCACTCAAAATGAGGTGCCCCCGGACAGGCGAGATGTCTGGACATGTCTGGTTTCGCATGACACACTTTAAATTAGTCAGCGGACACAGCACTTGTTATACGGATATCCAGCACATGCGCCCTGCGATTCCGTCTGCGTATGACTGTCATACCCACGGAAGGCTGTGGACGTCATCATGTGACCACACGCGTACAGTGAGATGGCCTGTTCAAAAGCAGTGTCCACAGACAGTGTAAAAATACATTTTCAACAAATCTATTGTGTTTCAAGCAGAAACGGTACCCTTCCACAGCTCACAAACCTATGCTTCATTGATCTGGCAACTGTTTACAACATTTCAAGGCCTACTTTTGACTCTGTAGTCCATGAACAGTCATGCAATCCGTGGACAGCTCCTCTGGAGGGACCCATTCCTCATTCTCAATCTGGCTGTCCAGGAGACAGCATTTGGGAAACATCTGCTCAGCAGATTTTTCAAAACCTGCTGCAATAGCATCTGCTATGGCCATCTCTGCTTCCCAACCGCCACCACCACCACCACCTCTTCAACCTGGAGGGCCTGGACTGGGAAACAGGCACAGAGCTACAGAAGATGTGGATACAGAGGAAGAAGAGGATGAGATGGAGGAAGTCTGTATCTCCAGTACTCGAAGTTTGAAATATCCTGAAGGCTTGTGCAAGCAAGGTGAAACGCACTGAGTGCAAAGCTGTACTCAGTCATGGAAAACCTGTCTTTCATTCCTACGAGACAACTTTTATGAGCTGCCACACCAAATCTAGCCACCTGAATGCTCTGAGGAAGGCGTTACCTTTCTCAGTTAAGAGCAGGTTGACATCCTTCAACTCATTATCTTCAACTGCTCCTGTTACCACAAAGGACAGAGGATCTCAGCGGCGGCTTTACAGGCCATACAAAATGCATTTGACACTCACATTTTGAGGGTCACAGTCTTATGTTTGCACTGTGAAGCACTCATCTGTAGGCGGGAGCAGTTTCAGAATGCTTTCGAGGCAGCAGTCAAGGAGCATGATTAACACTGCTCCTACCTTCATTAAGGCCCGCCTAGCATCTTCCTCTGTCCACCTGCCCCTTCATCTCTGTGGTTGGTGCCCCTTCCCTCCCATCCTTCCCCCACCTTACCTTACCTCTCCTTGAAAAAAAAACACAGACAAGCCAAAATAAAATATACAAAACCAAAAAAACACAAAAAACGGTTCCTTTAGGAGCCACCTTTCACATTTAAAAAATAGAAGTGGGAAGAAAATTCACAGGACCCTTGCAGCCTTCATAGTCCACAGACAGCGTGGTAGTCTGTGGACATCAGAACAAATTCCAGGCTTGGGGTGGGAGAATTAAAATAATTTTAATTGTTTTGCGTTCAAAATTGGTGCTCTTAAAATAACTTTTTTTGTGTTTTAGGCTTATAATTTTTTGTTTAATATTTGTTTTTATAAACTGAACTAAGGAACATTTTACTGAACTTAATTATTTCTGCCAACTTTCACAAAAAGTTTGTATTTCTTTATGGTTTTTCCAGTTTCTTTTTTTCAACTACTAAAGAAAATTGAAATCAATAATTTATATGTTCACAAAAATTGCTTCAAAGCATTTTGAACATTTTCCAGAAATATATGATTAGCCACATCAGTCAGATGGACTTCATCTCTCCGAAAAAGATTTGGCAAAGTCAAATTTAATGTTCTCATTATGAAAAGATGTCATGCCAACATCTGGTAAAAAACTACACACAGCTTGATTGATATTTTCCATTTTCAGACAAAATAAATTTTAGCGCATTCACATTTGTCTCTGGACAATGTGCAAAACATAATTTTTGAATTTTGAATCATTTTCATCAACTTTCCAAATGTATCCTTCATTGCAAATTGCAATGATATATCGGTAACGTACCCCAAACTGTTCCCTCCACAAAGAACAACAATAGTGTCTGGATGTTTTAATTGAACCATATTCTTAAAAAAACGTAATAAGTCAGACCTTCATTCTTCACACTCCATAACATGACACTTCAAATTCACTCCACAGTGCTCAGCATACAACTTCAGCCAGTGGTTCCAAGAGTAGACCAAAATTCATACACTCTGCCTCCTGAACTACAAAGTTATAGCCAACTTCACTGCTCTAAGAAAACAAAACTCCTCCCACCCTCTCTTCCTGTACAACAGACCCAGGAAACCTGATTTTTTGATACCCTGATGTCCGCGGACATCCGCAACTGTCCACGGTCTCAACAGTCTCCTTTGCATGCCAGGGACCCTCAAAAGACTCGGATGCGGCGCATGCTTTTTGTGTACTACAGTGGTAGCCGCCGACATTGCTACCCCTCAAGGGTGTCGGGGGAATTAAACACAATAGTACGGTGGTAGGGGCTTAACCGCTTTGTTAAGGATGCCAGTGCCGTTAAGCCCCTACCGCCGCATTCCCAGGTCCCTTAGCGGGTCCCACTAGGGCCGGCTGGTTTTACCAGCTGCTCTTAGCGGGACCCGTTAAGGGACCAGGGAGCTAATAACGGGCCCGCTATTTGCGGGCCCGTTATTAGCTCCTTCCCCATTCCCATTGAGCCCTATGGGGGCTCAAATGGGAATGGAGAATGGCATTCATAATGGGGGTTTACCGGGTCCGCCTGGGTCGGAATGTCCCGATAAGTCCCCCTTCTGACACCACGGACCCGGACGCAGGTTTGGAGGCAGCCATGGTGCTATTAGCACCATGTCTACCTCCAAACTCGTATTGACCCCCATATCAGTTATTTATTCTTCAGTGGTGGCTCTGAATAGAACAATGTGTTTAAATTACCAACTTTACTCCACATTTATTTTTGGGGATTTGGTAAAAAACACCTTTTTTTCCTTTTCTTGTGTTTATATACTGTAGTACTTTATACTGTACATCTTCCCTTACAATTTTCTTAAAGGAACTTTTTCAATGCATTCCCAACATTGTAAAGAAAAATTGCATTTCCGGCATCTGTAAAATGAACTCCATCTTCACGAAAAAAATTCACACCATCAGACCTTATATTGTCATTCTCAAAAGATGACATTCCTGCAGCATATAAAATAGCAGATACAGCTTTATTGACAAGCTGCCTCGATTCTTCCAGTTGTGGACTGTAAAAGTTTGAACATCTCCATGTTTGCCTCTGATTCATTTGAAAATAATCTTTGCAGCAGAAAACAGTTCCATTAAGTTTTCTGGAAATACATTGGATCACATACCCCAAACTATCACCTGCACAATTACAATGTCTAAAAATGTCTAAAAATTAAATGTAGTCATACTCTGACAGAATGAGAAAAAGCTTGCCCGTTTTGAGCCACAAACTGCATACCACAAAACCTCCACTTCTGCCAATCCAATACTTCCAAAGACACCATGATTTTCAGCATGCACCTTCAATAACTGAATCTCCCAAAATCCACACACTCTTCTTCCTCAAAGCCATAGCCATCTTCAGTGCACACAAAAATCAAAACACCTACTACCCTCTCTTCCTGTAAACCACAACCAGAAAACCCCATTGGCTAATCCCCACAGTCCCCTTTCCATGCCATGCATCCTTAAAAGACCCGGATGTGGCATGTGCCCTCTGTGGACTACCTGTTACGCTCACCTGGTATCCATGGGGGCACCACACGATACTAGATGGAGGGCTAAGTGCTATCCAGGACCCCTCTCTGCTTGATTATGTGCCAGGCGTTGGGTAGCGCCTACAACGGGAGAATGGAGGGTTAAGATACTGGTTCTGTGATGGGTGGACTTCCACCTCCCTCTGGTCCAAATCCCCTCCCTTGGGGTTATTGCTCACCTTAGGTTTTTGTGCATTGAACTCTCCGTCCTGCGTCTCTGTGGAGGGGCGCATGGTTGGTGCGGGCGTTCCGTGGACCTAGTTGCTTCACTGGTCCTTGTGCCCTTTTGTCGGGTCCAGACCGGCTGTGACTCCGACTCTGCTTGCTGTCTTCCCGGGTGAATTATAATGTCTTTTCCGTCTTTATTCTTTCTCTTTCTTTCCCTCCGTTTTCTCTGTCTTCTCAGCATCATGCTTCACTACGCTGTTCCCTAACAATGTCCCTTTTTGTTTACACAGGGATGGTTGCGATCTCGGAGTTGCCGCGCCGATGGCAAAGACCACTGTGAGTTATTGATGCGCGGAGCGCTGCGCTATTTATTGGTGTTAATTTGCTAACATGTGTTCTCTTCTCTTCTTTGTACAGGTTGCGGTGATGTTGCGGAGTGATGAGCGATCAAACCGCTGCTTGCCCAGCTAAGTGCTTTGTTAATGCGGACCTTGTTCCTTCTTCCTTGCAGGTTGTGGTGAAACCCGGAGATGGGCGAGGTAAGAGAAGCGCAGGGTGCAGCCAGGACTATCTGCTTGCCCCCGTAAGAATTGTTATTAATGCTGTCCTTGTTTCTTTACCATTGCAGGTTGAGGAGAACTCCGTAGATGGGCGAGGTACGTGAAGCGCAGTATGGATTCACTGCCGGTTACTTCACAGGTAAGTGTTCTTGCTTGCTAATGCTGTTCTTGTTCTTCCAGGTTATTAATGGAATCCGATCTAGGGCTTCAGGATCGGGCCGCCGGAGAAGCAGATGAGCAGGAGCTGAACATGGTGAGCGTTATGCTGCAGGAGTGCAGAAACATGTTCTGCTGTTTGGATGTGGTTTAAATAGCCCAGGTAAAGTAGTTCCAGGCTAAGTAGTTCCAGGCCCAGCCACACCCAAAACACTAGACCGCATGGCTTGGTTCTAAAGAACTGAGCTGTGTAATAGGCCTCCATGTTGGATTAAGGTCCAAAACTGGTATTGCTTTATTCCTGATAATGAGTCTGGTGCCAATGGCACCAGGACTGACTCCATGTATGTTTCTGATGGAGTTTTAAGGCCCTTGGGGCCAGTGTGAAGGGCTTTAGCCCCATTGCTGCCAGGGCGTTGTTATCCCTGAGGGGGTCACGGGCATGGATCGTGACACTACCACATTGTCCATGGACCCCATAGCACAGGGACAGCCCTTCTACCCTTTCCACTTTCATGTTCCCAACACTCCCTCATTGGCTGCTCTCAAAGAGTCACACATCCATCCACCAATCACATCTAAAAACTCTAAACCTAACTCTGCCATCTCAGTTCAACACTTCAGATGTACACTTGAAATCCGAGAATACATATCTCCTGTTAATCACAGCCATCTGCATCAAACATTACTGCAAACGTCTACAACATTGCTATTTCCAGATTCAACATCTGCATCTAACAATACATCGCAAAGGCATGCTTATATTTTTTTTAAGTATGTTCTGCAACTCTTCTACAAATGAATAGAGGGTTCCTGCTACTTACCCTGTCATAAGCTTCTCAATAAGCATATTCTCCGTTTTAACCACTCCACCAAAATCCATACATTGCAGCATTCAGCATCTGCTCACATCAAAAAGCAAATACATGCAATGCTGTCATTTAAAAATGTATCTTTTCAGGAGCATTTTCATGAAAGTTAAAAAATGCATATGTGCATTTATAGCAGCACTGTGTGTAACTTTATTTCTAAAAAAAAGGAAAAGCATATTGAAAAGTGTTGTACAACATATTTAAATGGCAATTGGTGTGTGCAAGTTCAATATGTTGGCAGTACATGCATACTTGCAAACATGACCCACTCCTATCTATAAGTGCACATGAAGTCTTCTTTTTTGTTTGCATGCTGTCACTTTTAATACCACCTCATATGTTAAAAAAAGAAGTGGTTGGTTTCCTTTACTCTTGAACATAGGTTACCAGCAAATCTAACAAATTCCTACTTAATATTCTTTAAACCCAAACTGTAGTCTATTAACAGTTGGAATATTCCAACTGATATCTAACTACATCCATAATGCTACAATACTACTTTTAAAAGTCAAATTAGTTAGAATACACCAACTACTTTAAAAATACCTTTCATTGCACTACACTTTAAATACGTCATCACAATTTTTCTTACTACAAAACTTCTTCTAACATCAAATATACTTAGAATATGCCAACATGTATCTAAGCACTTTAATCATTTGCTTATGTACAACACACTTTAAAGAAACATACTGTCAAACTTACACTCACATAAATGCAGTCATTTTAAAAAATCCTGTATGGATTTTTTTTTCTCCCAATGACCGGATGATTATTTAATGTCAATACAACAAGAGTGTAGCGCACAATAATGTTGTACCAAACATAGTACATAGAATGCACTGTTTATGAGTCTAAAAAGTACATGAATTTGTGACATTGTGTGCAATTAAACATTTTAACCTATACTGCTTAACATATTATAATGTGTTTTTTTTCACAGAGAAAGAACCAGAGAATTTGCTTTCATCACCATATGAAGCTAAGTAAACCTACCAAATGTAATCCTATTTGTTATGTTTACAAAGAAAAACAAATTCGATAACCACTACCCTCAATTGTACTGCACTTCAATTGTATTATGCCGCCATATTACAAATACTGTAAACAGTACCTATAAATACTATACACATATTGCTGTAGTGTATTTAGCCAGTGGCAAGAATCTGACCACTGGCAACAACCACAATATAATGAAACCATAGAACAAGTACATACAATACATGTTGAAATAACCAAACTCGCCCAAAAGCCCCTGCAAATGCAAACTATGTGCCTGGACACCGAAACTGACCGAGGACGCGGTGGCATCTGTAAACCCTTTTATTCACCTATACAGGCAGCTCTATATCATCTTTATTCCACTCCCCTACTCTTTCCAAACCCTCTTTCACCCACCAAATAACTCCAAATGTGTTTCCCAAGCTGTCCGTTCATGGCGCTATCCGCGTACTACCGTGGTGCCCGTGGACTACCACGACACCTGCACAGCCTTTTCCACCTATAAAATGTTCCCCATATCATCTTTTTTCCACTCTCTCACTGTTACCAGCCCCTCTTTCCACCACCAAATAACCCCAAATGTGTTTTCCCGACTTTATCTCCACCGCAATGTTCGTGGTCAGCTGCAACTGTCCGCTGATACAACATGGGGGACGTTTCAGAAAATATGATGCACCTCATGCTTTTCACCATCCATTCAGTGAGCATGTCCGATGTTTGCAGACATCATGCCGCCCTCTGGACCAATCAGAGGCATGACCGCAGACTTAACAGGGAAGTGAGCCTGCAGACCGAACCCAGATGTCATTAATATTTGTTTACCTACTTTTGGAACTTTAAAAAAAAATCTGAACAGATTTATACCAAATTTACAAAAGCATGCTTTCGGGACCAAGCTGCCACTCCTGGTGCAAATTTTGTGAAAATCCATCCAGCGGTTTAGTCTGTAGGCGTGAGCACATTTTTTTTCCATTGCATCTATGGGAAAAGCCACACATTTTGGGACCCCCCCCTTTAACTTTTCCCCCTGCATGAAGCCTCACCAAACTCTGCCGAATCAATCTGACAGGGCCATATACTTTTTTTGCAAAGTTTCAGGATTCGTCGAGGGGGGCGGATTTATAAGCCACTCAAAAAGTGCTCTTCATATTGGTTGAGCAACTTAACCATAACTATAGGGCCGCTACCCCAGGCCCTGTAATTATTTTCTTTTTTAGGATTACAGCACAGCGAACCAACATGTTTACCAAAAATGAATAATCAATTCATGTGTACAGAAGAAAAAAATTCAATTACATTCAGAAAGAAATACATCAATATCCATATTCACAATTTAAATTACTTAGTTCTAATCAATTCAACAATATAATATCATATCTACTGAACCCAATCCTATCTACTGGATAAGAATACATGCAAGGGAAACTATACACTCTCTACTGACGATAGACATATTTCGTCATGAGAAGCAGCAATGTGGGGTATCAATATACTGGACAGGTTGCCTTAATATTTGGCCTTGTGCCTTAATAATAGCATTGCTTCAATTAGGAGCATCATTTTGGAAGAAAGTCATTTATCAAATATGGAATATATACAACCATTTTAAGGCTTCATGATGCCAGACCATTGGGGTATTTCCAGGAATTAAATTGTCTTCTCACTGGCTTAAAGAAAAACAACGAGATCATTAAACGTTCAACACTAGCTACCTCTCTTTTTGCCTGTGGCCATTCAATGGCACAGTACAAATGTTGTGTGCCGCTTTATGGACTTAATATGCCTATATATTTGCGAATATACTATCCAAAACAAAATGGGAAGGAATACTTTACAATGCTTGCCATTTTAAACAGTTTCAAGGCAGAGAGGAAAAGTAAAAAGTAAAGCGAAGCAAACTTGTTGCAGATGAAAGCTAGGCAAACTCACTTTTGCTCTTTCATTTTGCTCTCTGTCTTTTAAAAACTACCTGCAAATTAATTGCACTTCACAGACAGCATTTACTAATTGATTCTTGGTCTTCAGCGCGTACAAAACCGAGGCAGATTCCTTAGGATTGCATTTGTTTTGTGCCTGCATGAAACTGTTGTGCTGGCATACAACTAAACGGACTGACAATAAAGAAGAGATCGGCAGGGCAGAGATCTTATCCCAACTCCCTGGCCCTCCTCTGCTTTCTCCCTGCAGGAAAATAGAGAAGAGTGGGTGAGTATAAACCATAATTATAAAGAAAGTACATGAGAAGCCGGAAAGACTATATTGCACTTTAATTCTGACACTGGTCTCCCACATAGCTTTGTTTTACATGACACTCGAATATAGCTGAATATGTTTAGGAATTTCCAAATTCAGAAATGGTTCTGAGATGTGGTGGCTGTCAAAATTGCGTCTGTAAAGAGTACGATATACCAAAGAAACCCCAGAAAATCAGGGGTCAAGTCCTACAAATTAAAGTAGGGGGGGGGAGGGCTAATCAACAAACGCAATGGGATGAGACTTCGCCAGAAATTAGCATACCAAGGTGAAATATGCACATTTCATTACATTGGCTTTGCATAACCACCCAAATTGCACAGGACGAATGACATTTGCCTTTCATATAATCAACACACACACACAAAACCAAGAGAGAATATTTTATGTTAAAAGGTGTGCCTGTTTTAAACTCCAAGAACCAATAGAAATGTTTTCGCCAGCCGCGTGCACCAAAACCCATTTCCGCGCACAGCGTATTCATGGATTTTAACATCCATAACCAGCCGTGGTGCAGAGTGGCACAGCGACCCTGCAGCAGCGCCAGTTACGCCCCAACCCCTCCCCGTGCGCCATGAACAGCGCACAAATCCCGTACATGGCGCACAGGCCAGTGGACCAGCATACAGCCCCACAACCACAAAAATGTCTGTAAAACTCCCCGTGCACCCCTCCGAATACACATACCCCACTGCGTGGGGAGAATCACACGCCATAGGCCCTCTGCGAGCGGGATACGTGTATTTCAGGGGTGCACGGGACGTTTTACACGCGATTGGCCTTGTGCGAGCAGGGTAAGTGTATTTCGGGGGTGCGCGGGAAGTTTTACACGTGATTGGCCGTGTGCGAGTGGGGTACGTGTATTACGGGGGTGCGCAGGAAGTCTTACATGCGATTGGCCTTGTGCGAGCGGGGTACATGTATTTCGGGGGTGCACAGGAAGTCTTACACGCGATTGGCCTTGTGCGAGCGGGGTATGTGTATTTTGGGGGTGTGCAGGAAGTTTTATACCCGATTGGCCCTGTGCGAGTGGTGTATGTGTATTTCGGGGGTGCGCGGGAAGTCTTACACGCGATTGGCCTTGTGCGAGCGGGGTAAGTGTATTTGGGGGGTGCGCGGGAAGTTTCACACGAGATTGGCCTTGTGCGAGTGGGGTACGTGGATTTCGGGAGTGCGCAGGAAATTTTACACGCGATTGGCCTTGTGTGAGCGGCGTACATGTATTTCGGGGGTGCTTGGGAAGTTTTATACACGATTGGCCCTGTGTGAGCGGGGTATGTGTATTTTGGGGGTGCATGGGAAGTCTTACACACGATTGGCCTTGTGCGAGCGGGGTACGTGTATTTCGGAGGTGCGCAGGAAGTTTTACACACGATTGGCCTTGTGCGAGCGGGATACATGTATTTCGGGGGTGCGCCGGAAGTCTTACACGCGATTGGCCTTGTGCGAGCGGGGTATGTGTATTTCAGGGGTGCGTGGGAAGTTTTACATGCGATTGGCCCTGTGCAAGCGAGGTACGTGTATTTCGGGGTGAGCGGGACGTCTGACGCGCGATTGGCCTTGTGCGAGCGGGGTACGTGTATTTCGGGGGTGTGCAGGAAGTTTGACATGCGATTGGCCTTGTGCGAGCGGGGTACGTGTATTTTGGGGGTGGGCGGGAAGTCTTACACGCGATTGGCCTTGTGCGAGCGGGGTACGTGTATTTTGGGGGTGCGCGGGAAGTTTTACACACGATTGGCCTTGTGCGAGCGGGGTACGTGTATTTCAGGGGTGCGCGGGAAGTCTTACATGCGATTGGCCTTGTGCGAGCAGGGTACGTGTATTTCGGGGGAGCACAGGAAGTTTCACACACGATTGGCCTTGTGCGAGCGGGGTACGTGTATTTCGGGGGTGCGCGGGAAGTCTTACACGTGATTGGTCTTGTGTGAGCGGGGTACGTGTATTTCGGGGGTGCGTGGGAAGTTTTACACGCGATTGGCCCTGTGCGAGCGGGGTACGTGTATTACAGGGGTGCCCCAACGAATTGGCAGTGTGTGTAGTGCAGTGGTGAAGTGTCTGGCCTGCAAGCCTAAGGACTCCGATTTGATCACTTAGGTCGGCTTTGATTCTTAAATTCAAAGAGGAAATTCAGGGGGTAATTCATAGAATTTAGCGCACAAGTGGCGCACGCGGCTGGCGCACAGTGTGCGCGTGCGGCAGTCTGTGCCAGCCGCGTGCACCAAAACCCATTTCCGCGCATAGCGTATTCATGGATTTTAACATCCATAACCAGCCGTGGTGCAGAGTGGCACAGTGAACCTACAGCAGCGCCAGTTACGCCCCAACCCCTACCCGTGCGCCAAGAACAGCGAACAAATCCTGTACATGGCGCACAGGCCAGTGGACCAGCATACAGCCCCCCAACCACAAAAAATGTCTGTAAAACTCCCCGCGCACCCCTCCGAATACACATACCCCACTGCGTGGGGAGAATCACACGCCATAGGCCCTCTGCAAGCGGGATACGTGTATTTCAGGGGTGCACAGGACGTTTTACACGCGATTGGCCTTGTGCGAGCAGGGTAAGTGTATTTCAGGGGTGCGCGGGAAGTTTTACACGTGATTGGCCCTGTGCGAGTGGAGTACGTGTATTTCGGGGGTGCGCAGGAAGTCTTACATGCGATTGGCCTTGTGCGAGCAGGGTACGTGTATTTCGGGGGTTCACAGGAAGTCTTACACGCAATTGGCCTTGTGCGAGCGGGGTACGTGTATTTTGGGGGTGTGCGGGAAGTTTTATACGCGATTTGCCCTGTGCGAGTGGGGTATGTGTATTTCGGGGGTGCACGGGAAGTCTTACACGCGATTGGCCTTGTGCGAGCGGGGTACGTGTATTTCAGGGGTGCGTGTGCGCAGGAAGTTTCGCACGCGATTGGCCTTGTGCGAGTGGGGTACGTGGATTCCGGGAGTGCACAGGAAGTCTTACACGCGATTGGCCTTGTGCGAGCGGGGTACGTGTATTTTGGGGGTGTGCAGGAAGTTTTACACCCGATTGGCCCTGTGCGAGTGGGGTATGTGTATTTCAGGGGTGTGCGGGAAGTCCTACACGCGATTGGCCTTGTGCGAGCGGGGTAAATGTATTTGGGGGGTGCGCGGGAAGTTTCACACGCGATTGGCCTTGTGCGTGTGGGGTACGTGGATTTCGGGAGTGCGCGGGAAGTTTTACATGCGATTGGCCTTGTGCGAGCGGCGTACATGTATTTCGGGGGTGCTTGGGAAGTTTTATACACGATTGGCCCTGTGTGAGCGGGGTATGTGTATTTCGGGGCTGCATGGGAAGTCTTACACACGATTGGCCTTATGCGAGCGGGGTACGTGTATTTCGGAGGTGCGCAGGTAGTTTTACACACGATTGGCCTTGTGCGAGCGGGATACATGTATTTCGGGGGTGCGTGGGAAGTCTTACACGCGATTGACCTTGTGCAAGCGGGGTACGTGTATTTCAGGGGTGCGCGGGAAGTTTTACATGCGATTGGCCCTGTGCAAGCGAGGTACGTGTATTTCGGGGTGAGCGGGAAGTCTGACGCGCGATTGGCCTTGTGCGAGCGGGGTACGTGTATTTCGGGGGTGTGCGGGAAGTTTCACATGCGATTGACCTTGTGCGAGCGGGGTACGTGTATTTCGGGGGTGGGCGGGCAGTCTTACACGCGATTGGCCTTGTGCGAGCGGGGTACGTGTATTTTGGGGGTGCGCGGGAAGTTTAACACACGATTGGCCCTGTGCGAGCGGGGTACGTGTATTTCAGGGGTGCGCGGGAAGTCTTACACGCGATTGGCCTTGTGCGAGCGGGGTACATGTATTTTGGGGGCGCACAGGAAGTTTCACACACGATTGGCCTTGTGCAAGCGGGGTACGTGTATTTCGGGAGTGTGCAGGAAGTCTTACACGTGATTGGTCTTGTGTGAGCGGGGTACGTGTATTTCGGGGGTGCGTGGGAAGTTTTACACGCGATTGGCCCTGTGCGAGCGGGGTACGTGTATTACAGGGGTGCCCCAACAAATTGGCAGTGTGTGTAGTGCAGTGGTGAAGTGTCTGGCCTGCAAGCCTAAGGACTCCGATTTGATCACTTTGGTCGGCTTTGATTCTTAAATTCAAAGAGGACATTCAGGGGGTAATTCATAGAATTCAGCGCACAAGTGGCGCACGCGGCTGGCGCACAGTGTGCGCGTGCGGCAGTCTGTGCCAGCCGCGTGCACCAAAACCCATTTCCGCGCACAGCGTATTCATGGATTTTAACATCCATAACCAGCCGTGGTGCAGAGTGGCACAGCGACCCTGCAGCAGCGCCAGTTACGCCCCAACCCCTCCCCGTGCGCCATGAACAGCGAACAAATCCCGTACATGGCGCACAGGCCAGTGGACCAGCATACAGCCCCCCAACCACAAAAAATGTCTGTAAAACTCCCCGCACACCCCTCCGAATACACATACCCCACTGCGTGGGGAGAATCACAGGCCATAGGCCCTCTGCGAGCAGGATACGTATATTTCGGGGTGCACAGGACGTTTTACACGCGATTGTCCTTGTGCGAGCGGGGTAAGTGTATTTCAGGGGTGCGCGGGAAGTTTTACACGTGATTGGCCCTGTGCGAGTGGAGTACGTGTATTTCGGGGGTGCGCAGGAAGTCTTACATGCGATTGGCCTTGTGCGAGCAGGGTACGTGTATTTCGGGGGTGCACAGGAAGTCTTACACGCGATTGGCCTTGTGCGAGCGGGGTACGTGTATTTTGGGGGTGTGCGGGAAGTTTTATACGCGATTTGCCCTGTGCGAGTGGGGTATGTGTATTTCGGGGGTGCACGGGAAGTCTTACACGCGATTGGCCTTGTGCGAGCGGGGTACGTGTATTTCGGGGGTGCGCGGGAATTTTCACACGCGATTGGCCTTGTGCGAGTGGGGTACGTGGATTTTGGGAGTGCGCGGGAAGTTTTACATGCGATTGGCATTGTGCGAGCGGCGTACATGTATTTCGGGGGTGCGTGGGAAGTTTTATACACGATTGGCCCTGTGTGAGCGGGGTACGTGTATTTCGGGGTTGCATGGGAAGTCTTACATGCGATTGGCCTTGTGCGAGCGGGGTACGTGTATTTCGGGGGTGCACAGGAAGTCTTACACGCGATTGGCCTTGTGCAAGCGGGGTACGTGTATTTTGGGGGTGTGCGGGAAGTTTTATGCGTGATTGGCCCTGTGCGAGTGGGGTATGTGTATTTCGGGGTGCACGGGAAGTCTTACACGCGATTGGCCTTGTGCGAGCGGGGTACGTGTATTTCGGGGGTGCGCGGGAAGTTTCACACGCGATTGGCCTTGTGCGAGTGGGGTACGTGGATTTCGGGAGGGCGCAGGAAGTTTTACATGCGATTGGCCTTGTGCGAGCGTCGTACATGTATTTCGGGGGTCCGTGGGAAGTTTTATACACGATTGGCCCTGTGTGAGTGGGGTATGTGTATTTCGGGGGTGCATGGGAAGTCTTACACGCGATTGGCCTTGTTTGAGCGGGGTACGTGTATTTCGGAGGTGCGCAGGAAGTTTTACACGCGATTGGCCTTGTGCGAGCGGGATACATGTATTTCGGGGGTGCACGGGAAGTCTTACACACGATTGGCCTTGTGCGAGCAGGGTGCGTGTATTTTGGGGGTGCGTGGGAAGTTTTACATGCGATTGGCCCTGTGCAAGTTCGGTACGTGTATTTCTGGGGTGAGCGGGAAGTCTGACGCACGATTGGCCTTGTGCGAGCGGGGTATGTGTATTTCGGGGGTGTGCCGGAAGTTTCACATGCGATTGGCCTTGTGCGAGCGGGGTACGTGTATTTCGGGGGTGGGCGGGAAGTCTTACACGCGATTGGCCTTGTGCGAGCGGGGTACATGTATTTCGGGGGAGCACAGGAAGTTTCACTCATGATTGGCCTTGTGCGAGCGGGGTACGTGTATTTCGGGGGTGTGCGGGAAGTCTTACCCGCGATTGGTCTTGTGTGAGCGGGGTACGTGTATTTCGGGGGTGCGTGAGAAGTTTTACACGCGATTGGCCCTGTGCGAGCGGGGTACGTGTATTACAGGGGTGCCCCAACGAATTGGCAGTGTGTGTCCTCCCGGGTGTGCCCTCTCCCCCCTCCCCAGGGCCTGCAGGCAGACCACAACACAGGGGAACACACTGCACCCCTGGCCATGCCCCACAGGCAGCCCATCCACCCTGGCGAAGCCCCCAGCCAGCCCAAATTTCATCACGCACACGTGAGCACTGACACTTGTCCCCCAGCACCACCATCAACCCAGCATTGACAGCCACCTGCCAGCAGGCCCCAACTCATGTCCCCCAGCACCCCCACCCTCCCAGCATTGAAGGGCTCCTGCCAGCAGGCCCTGACTCATGTCCCCCAGCACCCCCACCCTCCCAGCATTGAGGGTCAGGGCCTGACTCATGTCCCCCAGCACCCCAACCCTCCCAGCATTGAGGGTCAGGGCCTGACTCATGTCCCCACCCCCCTACCCCACCAGCATTGATGGGCACCTGCCAGCAGGCCCAGACTCATGTCCCCCAGCACCCCCATCCACCCAGCATTGACGGGCACCTGCCAGCAGGCCCCAACTCATGTCCCCCAGCAACCCCACCCCCCCAGTATTGAGGGTCAGGGCCTGACTCATGTCCCCAAGCACCCCCATCCACCCAGCATTGATGGGCACCTGCCAGCAGGCCCCGACTCATGTCCCCCAGCACCCACACCCCCCCTGCATTGACGGGCACCTGCCAACAGGCCCCGACTCATGTCCCCCAGCACCCCCATCCACCCAGCATTGACGGGCACCTGCCAGAAGGCCCTGACTCATGTCCCCCAGCACCCCCATCCACCTAGCATTGACGGGCACCTGGCAGCAGGCCCCGACTCAGGTCCCCACCCAACATGTCATAAAGATGCACATTCATGGGCCTCATGTCCACCAAAATCCCACTGCATGCCACCCCACTCTTTAGACACAATCAAGTTTCCCATCCACCCCACACTGAAAGGCCTATTAACTTGTCACTAACCAAAAGTCAAATATGCACATCAACACATGTCCGTCACACACACACTGGGTGCGAGTGATTGTGTAAACCCACATTGTGACATGTAGTAAACCATAGAGGAAATACCACACATGGAAGTAAGAAATCAAAATGTATTATGCACAAAAATAATTAAAATGATTCAAAGCATATAAATAATCATAAACAAGAAAAAAGGCATGTTCAAAAAATAATAATAATAATGATGACACAATCCAAATGAATCCAAAATACATGTCAAAAATCCTTGTCCACCAAAGTAAATCCAAAGGAAACCAAAATCCAAAAATCCATTGATCCATGGTGAGGGTAAATGATGTAAGAAAAAAATCCACTGTCCAACTATGTACAAATATTGCAACAAGGGTCCATGAGCCCAACAAATGAAATGAAACCTATATACAAAACCCTACCTAATTTACAACTATATACAAAAACGTGGGGCATTGTCCAAGCGTCCCAAAATAAAAAAGAAAAGAAAAGAAACCATTCACTAACTAACTATATACAATGGCGGCGGGCAAATCCTGCGGCTCACTCTGTAATGATGTGGGCCAGGGCATCATCGAACTCCATGTCTATCTCCTGGAGGTGGGACTCTGTCCTGGCCCCGAGGTCTCGCAGGGAAGCACTTATGGCGTGTTCCAACTCCCTGCAAGTTGCCTGGAGGCACTCAGCCCGCCTCAACGCCCGACGTATGGAGAACTCCGCCCTGACCATGGTGAGCTGCGCCTCTTCGGCGATCCGCTGCTCCGCATCTATCCGCTGGCCCAACCGCAGCCACACGGAATACACTCCCATTCCAGGGTTCTCCTGTCCTCTAGCCGATGCCTGCCCCTCTGATGTTGATGGCCCCGAGCCATCATTGCTCCCACCTACAGCCTGCTGCTACTGCTGTCCATGTGCCCTGTCCGATGATGCCTGCACATCCTCCATCTGCTGGTCTACAGTTGTTGGGGTGTCCACCCCTGCTGGACCGCCGACTCCCGACTGTGGCAGGGATGGGATCTCCACTAAGCTGGCTGTGTTGGTCAGGCCAGGTCCACAAGGGCCCTGGTGGAATCTGGTCCGGAAGATGGCAGGGAGAACGACTGGTGCATAGTCTCTACAGAGGAGGAAAGGTCTGCCAGTGTGTGCGACACATGTAGGAACACACCGACCATGGCCCCTCCCAACTGTGCCACGTTGCCACGCAGCTCTTCGTGATGGTGTGCGTGGTCCCCTCAGGAAGCATGCACGTCATCACGAATGACACGCGTGCGCAATGCGACACCAATCAGGACGGAGCCCATACGGTCATGGGACTCCTCGTCTGCAGGTAGTGGAGAGCCAGATGACGTGGGCCTACCCCCTACCTGTGGACGGGCCTGGGACGGGGCATCCCTGCTGGTGCATGCTGGTGCAGTCACAGGGTCAGTGCCAGCGACATGCACAGGCCCCTCCGCGGCAACCTGTGCTGCCTCCTGACCCTGGCCCTGGACTGCACCACTTGCACCAGTAGTACTACCCCCACCAGGCCCCAAGTGCGGCTCAGTAGCGGGTTCCTCCTCCTCTGTGGAGACCACCAACCTGGATGTCTCTGCACCATCTTCTGCCATTGTAAGCCCCTTTG
The DNA here is from genome assembly GCF_040938575.1 of Ambystoma mexicanum. NCBI lineage: Eukaryota > Metazoa > Chordata > Amphibia > Caudata > Ambystomatidae > Ambystoma > Ambystoma mexicanum. Next base: position 1,241,418,012 of record NC_090930.1, on the reverse strand, counting down.
GGGGCTCACCCAGCCCTTCCGCTACAGCTGTAGTGGCAGACACGGCACCAGTCCCCTCCCTCCCGGATGATGGCAATTCCTGGGAGGGCGTCTGGGCCTTGCGTCGCTGCCCAGTGGAGGCATCCCCGCCGCTTAGCTCCACAGCGCCGTCTCCACCCTCTTCTTCACTCGACGCTGCATAGAGGGAGATATAGAACACAAGCATCAGGGTACTGTACAATAGTCCCCTAGACAGGAAGCAATAACACATGAGTGGCACTGTCAAATGTCACTTCCATCTTGTCCCTCCACAACACATGGGCCAATGCAGGCAACACACATGCAGAAACAGGCATAACGCATACAATCAACATCAGCATCCATGTACAAGGGCCTCTATTAACATAAATGTTGCCTTAAAACTCACATGCATCATGGCTCATACTGATCCCATGCACACACGTCACCGGAGGGTCATGCATCATGGCTCGTACACCACAGACACAGTGGATACAACGGTGACCAGACTGCATGAGTGAATCTACACATCGTCACGGACATGTGTCATGCATCCATGCCGTTTCAAAGTCACACACATGCTTCTCAGACACACAGACATGCAAACCATACATGTACATGAGAGCAGCACCCATCTCTCACCCCCCACCCATGTCCAAGAACATGGACTGGCATGCATTCATGTGTGCATTCCGCATGCAGCTCCCCATGTCTCATTGGAACACATGCACCATCCATGTGGTTCCTGCATTACTGGTCTCACATGCATTACCATGATGTCCCGGCGCACACACATCCATACATGTCCTATGTTACACATACAGGCAAGTAGCTGACTACCAGCACATTGCAACATGCCCTGTTTCACACAGCAATGCATGGCCACTTACCGCTTGACTCCAGATGGGTCTTCCTCTGAAGGATCTGGGCTTGGAGTGCTGGGCTTAGGTGTTCCAGGACCCTCATCTGGATGTTGCTCAGGTGGACCCGGCACCCCTCTGCATCCTCTGCCTTCACGAGGCGCCGGGCCTTGTTGAGGGTCTTGGACCTGAGGTCCTCCCAGCGCTTCCAGACGTGCTTAATGTCGTGGGTTGCCACCCCCTCCGTGTTGATGGCAACCACGATGTCCTCCCAGATCCTCTCCTGTCCTTCCTTGTTGGCACGTGATGGTGTGAAGAGGGCATCATAATGTCCCAGGACATGCTCCACCAGGAAACCAACTTCCTTCTCAATGATGCTGGTGGCCCTCTGTCTCTCTGGCTGGGGGTCACCAATGGTCTCGGATGGTGTTTGCCCCGACATGGCGACCCACGAGGCAGGTGTGGGTGGGCAACTGGGTCCTGGGGCTGGGCTGTGGAGCGATGGTATCCGAGTCGGGAGTCTTCTGTTCCAGCAGGGGTGGACACAGCAACTGGACCCCTGCAGATGGCTGACTTGCAGGCACCAAATAGAAGGGCACGTGGGCAGCAGGCAGGCAGCAGCAGATGGCAGGTGGGAGCGTGCTCGGGGCTCTTGGGGGCAGGAAAATGGACTTTTGGGCAGGAGCGTGGTCTTCCGTATGTTTTCGCATGACAATCTTGATAGGGAGTGATTTGGCATGTGAAAAAAGTGCATGTCAGCGCATAATTCGAGGAAAGGCCCTTAGCGTGTAAGCGCGTCTGTGGCGTTATGTGCGCGGGGGTTTCCCTCGTGACGGGTGCATAGTGATTCAGCACATGAAAAAACAGCAGTCCGGGTGATCATGCGTGTAATCCAAGGAAAGGGCCCAAGCGCGTAAGTGACGTGACGCGCGCAGGCGTTTCCCTCAGCATGGGTTAAAGGTGAGCGAGTTCCGGCAGTTCGCTGTACGTGCCTTTCGTGAAGACTGATGTGTGTGTTGCTACTTCGTGTTGTTTCACGCACCATCACTTCTTCACAGCTATCAAGGACGTATCTCTTCTTTTGGCGGGGGTATTGGCTATGCATGTTTTTCATTATCACGCTAGTCTGACGGGGAGTCGCGCATGCTATTTTTCCCACTGTGGGTGCCTCTGTGTATCGCGTACCCGTTTTCGAGGTCATAGTAGCCTGCGTGTCCCACGCATACGTGTTTTTCGTGTCCTTGGGTGCCACTGCGTAGTGCGGGAGGTTAATTCTACACATGTGGGCTACCGGGGTGCATGCACAGTTTTACTGCAGTTTTGGGGTGCCTGAGCGTTGCGTGACCGGTCAATTCATCACCGGGGTCACATACAGCCTTGCAGGTGCAGGGGTGCTTATAACATCTTGTATCCCACCCTCTTCACCCCAATTGCCCAGGACAGTTGTGGTGTACACCTCCCATTGGCACTTCTCCATCTGTGCCGGCACTACTCCATCTGTGCCATGGTTGGGAGGGGCGCCTCAGCTGGGCGTACTCCTTGTGGCGGGCATGGTCAGGGATGTGGCCGGGGTGACCAGGGAGTAGGGGGACTCCAGGGTGTCCAGGGTGGCCACAGAGGGGGAAGAGGCAGGGGTGCGACACTTGAGCACAATGATGTGCCATGTGTTGGTGCAGTCATGCCACCACCACCTGTGGCTCCGGGAGATGCAGTTCTTGCATCTGGCACTGGCGCCCGTGTGACCCGGCAGTCCATTTCATCGACTGCCATGGGCCCAAGGGTAAAGGTAGCTGCGGGTGCAGCTGTGGACATCATTACCCAGGCTCAGGGTCTGCCAGCGCAGGCTGCGTTGGCACTTGAAGAGTCCCTGGAAGATTTCCAGCAGGTCAGGAGGAACATCGTAGGTACACGCAGGGCTGCCCTGACTGAGACACGTGTCCCTGGGGCAGCAATGTCATCTGCTTCCCCCACCAGCCGGGTGTTGGCAAGTGCAGGGGCAGATGCAGCCAACAACACCCCGGTTGTGAGTCTACCAACCAGGACAGTCGCGGTCAATGACCCTGACACAGAGGATGTTGCTGCGCAGGGTCCATTCCAGGGCACCCAGCAGCCACTGACGCAAGTCAGGCCTTCGGTCGTCCTTCAACCTGCCACTCCCTTGGTTCAATCCACCAGTCCCACTGGCTATACTGATCAGGGCATCATTCGCCAGCCAGGGTCCACGCAACCATCCAAGAGGAGGAAGGTTGCATCTGCAGCACAGGCTGGGACCCCAGACACAGCCACGGCCTCCTGCATGTCAAGGAAGAAGCCTTTCTGCAAGCAGGAACTGGACTCCCTTGTGGACTACGTGCAGGCCCACAGACGTGACATGCTAGTGGGGCCGAATTGTCAAACTACGGCTGCCCATCGGAATACCCACTGGAAGCATGTTGCGGATAATGTGAGTGCATTCGGCAATGAGGTGCTGAGAAGCGTTGGAATGACCTCAAACGCAGCACTAAGACCAAGGGTGTGTCTAATTACAGCATGACTCTGGTGACTGGCGGTGGGCCACCACCTTAGGAGGATGACCTCACTCTGCACGAGGCACTCGTTGCAGAGTTCATACCACAAGAATTGGTTGAAGGAGTGGGGGAGATGCAGGACTTTGATGCCCAGTCCAGTGAGTCTTGTTGCATGTATGTCCAGCCCATGTGTGTTTTGCCTGTGTGATGTGTTGTGCTTGACTGCCACTACATGCTATGTGTACATGGTTCTCATGTGCTAGTCATGCAATGCTTCACTGATGCGTGCTTGCTGTGCAGAATGGTGGACATGTAGAGCAGACGGGGACTGTCCTCATCACCACACTTGTACCCTACTCACATGTTAGTCACCCAGATGCCCCTCCAGTCCATGTTCCTGCTCTCTGGCCCTTCTGCAAGTAGCCAGGGGTGGTTTTCCTCTCAGCACTGGGACTATGTCATTGCATGACTGACGTGCATGTGTCCTCTGCCTGCATGCGGGTACTCCACGTAGGCATGCCCCCTTGCCCCTCCTCCCCCCCTGCACCCCAATTACACCATTGCACTGTTGTGCATCATTTTGGTGTACTGCAATGGCCTGTTTGGGCCTCCTGTGTACATGCTAACTTCCACCAGCCAACCTGCCAGACACATGCAGTGGGGTACATCCTCTGCCCTTGATGCAGGGTGTATCACGTGGACTGTGCAGATGGCAGATGCTCCGCAGGGACATGAGTGCCCATTCATGCTCCATGTGCATTCCATGCATGCCCCTATGTGTCCTTGCCTGGAGGATCTTTGTAGTACGTGTCTTGTATGAGCAACATTTCATGGGATTTCTTCAGCCATCCCATGCCCACTCTGGCCCTGTCCTGCATCACACACATGTTTAGGGTGTCACAGTCTGTGTGGGGCATAGTCATCCCCCAGTTTCAGGGCCACTGACTCTGTCCAACTGGTGTAGTGGCTTTTGCACACCTGGGTGTACTACTGAGGGTTCATCATGTGTCCTGCTTACTGTCCCATCATCATCTTCTGTGTTGTCAGTTGACTCAGATGATGCCATTGATGCTAGTCAACACTGTCTGCCAATACACAGGTCTCTGGTCAGCCTTTTGCTACCATGCACGGCATCCCTGCATTTTCACTGAGGAGGGTTGGGGGGGGGTTGCTTGTAGCCATGCAACCCATTGCACACACATTGCACATGATGCCTGAACTGGCCCTTCCACTGGCTTCACGATTTTTGATACACATCATGAAGTACTTGTTCATGTAGATAGAATGTACACATGTTCTGCACTGCATCAACCTGCTTCTGAGCCATGTAACACCGTTCTACATGCCTACTCACTGATGCAATGTCAAATTGACCAGGCATGCATGGCAGGTTCTCTTTTGTGTGTGACATGTCTGCTTCATGTGTTGGCTGTCTGTGTGATGTCTATGTGTATGTGTGTCATGTGCTTCTAACATGTGTACTAATGTTTTTTTCTCTCCACTTTTCAGATGATGAGGCAATGGAGCCAGAGGATGGTGTTGTCATGCCAGGCACAGGGTTATCACAACCACAACCCGGCACAAGTGGGGTTCATGGGGTGGTAGACCACGAGAACCCACGTGTGCTTCAGACTCATCTGGCAATGAGTCCAGCCTTGATGACGACTCTGACAGCCATGTCGAGTTGGATGAGCATCAGGTCCATATGTCAGGGGTGAGTGATTCTGATGTGGACACTCCTCTGTCCACGACACCTGCACTGAGGGGCCATACAGTGATGGGACCTCCGCCTGTGGTGGATCGGGACGCAGGGTCACCCTCCACACCCTCCACACCAGTCGCTGATGTGCCTGGGCCATCACATAGACGGGGGCATGCGAGCGGTGCCAACCCAATGAGGACGGCCGGTCCTTGGGTCCTGCCACCGAGGTATACTGAGTGGGAGCAACACATGACTGCCAATTCAGAACATCAGGGGGCAGCACTTGATAACATCGCTGTGAGCATGGAACGTGTGGCCCAATCCGTGCTCCCCCCTGCTAGGCAGGTGCTTCTCCAGCGGCAGGCGACACAGTCCACGGCCCACTTGCTCAGGCTGGGCATGGCGGCCTCAGACAGGGCACGCAGGCTGAAATGTTGTCTCTGCGTCAAGCAATTTCTGCTCACGCAGAAGCACATATGAGTCCATGGAGGGTGAGTATGCTTCCCTCCAATCCACTCTGGGTGTCCTCTTGATGTCCCAGAGGGAGCAGTCAGAGGAGAGGTTTGAGCAGCTTGAGCGTACCATCTCGGCTGAGCTACGTGCTTGCCAGGAGACGCATCAGTTGTCCAGCCAGACCACGCAGGAAGAACTCTGTGTTACACGTGTTACCTTGTAAGAGGAGGCACGTGTATCAAAGGAGATTCTGCATGCAGACCTGCGTGTCATTGCCGCACAGAACCAGGTTCACCCGTCCGGCAGACTTGCTGCCGATGAGGGGCAAGCTGCGCCTAGGCGTGGTCAGGCTCCTGTGCCACGTCATCCTTTACAGGGTGAGGCAGACTCGGACGACGAATTATCTTCCACACAGGTCGTGGTGTGCAGGCGTTGAGCCCATGGAGGTTTTTTTTTTGCCTCAACATCATCGCATATGGGTGTTGAGGTGCACCCTGTACCTCCCCCTCCTGGGTGCCTCCCCCCGGGTCATATGTGGCCATTTTTGATTTTTGCTTTTAGTTTAGTTAGTTAATATTGACTATTTGATAGTTATTTTAATTAGGTTATGTAGGTTGTTCATTGTTAGTTTAATTAGTTAATGTAGTTAATTATTGTTTGTCTATTTTGCATTCATGTGACAGTGTGGTGCTTTGTGGCTTTTGAAGGCATTCACTGTCTGTTCCAGCTGGGCCCTTCAAGCTTGTCTCTTGTATGTGTTTGCAGCTTGGGGTCCTGACTCACATAGGCCACTCCTGCTTCCCTTCTCCATGGGCTTGCTAGGATGGTTCGGTGTTACAAAATATTACACGAGGGCTTTGGACTTTCCTCGTAACTGTGGCCTGTCTGCTGCTGTACTACTTGTGTTAACACCCCTAGTGGGGATTTGTTGCGTGTTATCCACCCCATGTCTGTGATCAATTTGGGTGAGTACGTGATTGATGTCTACATTAATTGATGTTTATTGTGATGTATGTTCTTTTCTTGCCTTAATATGTGCTTGATGCACTTCATGCTGTAGACAGTAGCCTGCACTCTTGGCCTGTCAAAGTGACACTGATGGTGGGAGGAGTTTGGATGTAGGTCTGTGACCTGGACCAGTGACAACCAGCATGAAGACACACACAGGGAACTTTCATGTCTTATTAATTTATTTTATGCCCTTTCTGCAGGAAGATGTCATGATGCCTACCCCCGGGGATCCAGACCAAGTCCATCAACCCCGGAAACAGGCATCAAGTTACCCCAAGCAAGCTCAACAACCCCTGTTAGGGGCTATTTGGGTGCAGTCCCGGCGTCTATGGCGCCAGGCTCATATGAAGAGTCAGTCCTGGCACCATAGGCGCCAGGCTCATGGATTAAAACTTACCTGATGCAGACCATGCTGCAAACTTACCTGATGCAGACATGTTGCAAGAACTCCAAGCCCATATGAGGCTTGGAAGGGACTACTTTACCTAGGGACTATTTTTTACTCGGGCAGGGTTGGGGAGGAATACTTACCTGGAACTACTTTGGTGGCTATTTAAACCACGCCCGAAGAGCAGCACACGCTTCGCGTTATTCTGCATCCTGCAGCGTAACGCTCACCATGCCTGCAAGTCAGCATCCAGTCTTCTGCCACGCCCGCCTTGAGTTTGGAGCTCCTAGAAAAAGGGGGTTAAGAAGGAGAAAAGGTTAGAAAAAGAACAATACCTTTATTCCTTACCTGAATTCCGGATCCACCGCGCCTTCGAACTGGAAGAAAGAAGTTATTTGATACGCGTCGCCTCGCCTGCAGCAGCACTGCTCTGCACTCACCGGCCTTCAGAGCATCTCCACGAGCCACCTCATTCTTCTTCATGTCCTCACCGAACTCCGGCACCTAAGGGGGACACAAGAACAGCAAGGTGGGCCATGGGAAATAAACAGAGGCAATATTAGTTACCCCCCATAGACTTACCAGATTTTACCGCCGGAGGTATTATTCATCTCCACGAGTCGGCGCAGCTTCCATCTCATCTTCGCCAAACTCCGGCACCTAAAGGGAACAAAAGGGGCAGAAAGATGAGCCCAAGGTACAAACAAGGGGAATCTTGCTCAACATAAGAGACTTACCAGATTTTACTGCCGGAGGCATTTTTCCCTCGAGACTTCATAATTTCTCTCGCAACCTGTATCATGGGAGAAAGCAACAAATTACATACTAGCTTCATTTATCGAACTGTGTTGGATAAGACAGACTCTTACCTGAATGGTACCGGCTGCCACGAGGAAATCTTCGCTTGGGTCAAGCTGCATTCTAATAACAAAACGGAAAAACACCAGGGCACACCTATATTACTGCTTTTCTGGTAAGTACCTGCAAAGGTATTTTTAGCATTTTAGAGAATGAAATGTGGAATCTTTGAGGTGCGGGGGCAAAGGGTCAACCTTGGCATCTAGGTTGGATATACACGAACAAGAAATGGTTGTTCCTAACAAGAAAATTAGGAACTCCTGTCCTCTGCACACTATCTAGTATCTGAATAATCAGAACAAAAATTTAGTAGTATAGACCAAAGTTCATATAATTCATTTAGTATAGTTTAATCAATAAGAAACAGTTCAATGAGTGAGATCACTATAAACAAAGCAATCTTTTCTTTTTTTGGAAAAACAGTATTTTATTATACACAAAAGCCCAACGCGTTTCGAGTAAAACTCTTCTTCAGGGGCAATACAACAATTCTTCAAATTTCTAAAGAATAAAAATAGAAAGAAACACATCTTAGTATATCATTTATAGCTACAATTTCATAATTGTGAAGATATTTCATAACAGATGCAACCACTTTTCAAGAGAAGCATAAAATTTCATAACAAATACAGTGACTTTTTGAGAGGAGAAGAATACGTTTATAAACTCTCCTAATGAGCGGGAGTCTTCCCTACTTAAGTAAATCAACCAGGATGCACATAGTAATTATTCAATTTTGACTACTCCCAGTGGTCTAATTTCAACATTAGAAACAGGGAGCAACATTGAGCTCGCAACTCAAAGGAGCATAGTAGCTATTTAAGGCAATCATCACATTCACTGTAACCCAACAAGGTCTGGGAGAGAGAGATTATTGTCAAAAGATTGACATCAATTTAGTCAGTAAGTCATCACATTCACTGTAACCCAACAAGGTATGGGAGAGAGAGATTATTGTCAAAAGATCGCCATCAGTTTAGTTAGTAAGAGGAAAAAGAACATCACTTACCACAATGTGTGGATGTCAAGATAAAGATGGAGACTAAGAAGTTCCAATATTCATCAAAGTATCACAATAGGCCAATATTTCTGGTAGTGGACCAATACCTAATTCGTAACAAGCAATAATAATTGAAGTCAGAGGGAAGTGCTACAAGGTGAGTAAATAATTAAAAGTAATTAAAAGTAAGAAGTTCCCAACTTACATCCACCAAAAGATGGGGTCCACCGGAAAGTAAAAAAGTTTGCAAAAAGGATCTCCTATCAGCGTCTAGCTGTAGAAACAGAGTATAAAACAGAGTATGAGTTTCTATAGCGAAACCCTGTTCTACGGGAAAAAATCATGAAAAGGGATCATTGAGTACTTACAAATTGTCAAGAGACCAGTTCATACAGGATCCATGGAGGAGCGCATCCTATCCCTTGCTGTTGCGCATGCACCCTATTACGCCTTAAGGTATTTAAGAGAGACTGCCGTAGGAGCAACACATCCTCCTCCGGCAGGATGCGCTCCTCCATGGCTCCTGTATGAACTGGTCTCTTGACAATTTGTAAGTACTCAATGATGAGCCTCCAGACTACCTTTGCCAGCAGACACAGGGACGACTAATCCAGAGAACTGGGCACATTCTGGGCACACAAATGTGTGGATGTGTGCGCAAGCAGAGGCACAGGGCTTGTGCGAAGACGTCCAACAGAAGCAGACGTGTTTCCAGGATCTCCAGCCAAGGTGAGCAGCACAAGGGACGACACTGCAGCCAACCTTCCACCAGGCCACTTGCACATGCATGCTAAGTAGCACCAGTGCTGGGGAGCTTTGCCAGGCATTGTTGGAGAAGCACACAGTACAGTTGCATGCGTTGAGGGCCAAATGCCAAGTGGCTTTACAAGTTGTCAGGGGCACACACAGGGGCCATCAAACATATCCTGGAGTACCCCCTGCTACAATGAAGCATAGTTATTATGGTAGTAGCATTCCTAGCCAGATACTGATACAACGCACAGGGACACCCAGCGAGGCACAGACTCGTGGGCAGTGCATGTCATTTGCATGTGCTAATTGTCAGGTGCACTACCTATTGAAATATGCGGCTGCCAGAACACAACTTGTACTGGAGTTGCACCTTGCTATACGCATCTAGCAGCTCACCCAGGGACCATTGTATCATGTGTGATTCTTGACCCATTGGTCTGCCTTACTGCATTGACAGTGCATGAACCATCGGTGGGCCAAGCTAACGTATGGGTACAAAGCAGCAGACAGGGGTGTTTGTTTGTGGAGAAGTCACTTACTTTGGGGCATGGATAGGATTGTGTGTGTGTTGTCATCACACATTCAGATTAGTAACTCACGCTCTCTTTGCAGCATTGAAATGCTCCTTTTACCGGACCTGAGAGTACGCAGGCAGGAGGCCAGCACTCATCCCAGAGATAAGTCTCTCTTTGGCTTGCATTTGATTATTTTGGTACAATGTGCATGATGAACATGTTTTCTCAAATTGAGTATGTGTTTTTGTGAATAGTTGTATTTTGCCTACTTTCCCTTGTAATTCCACATCCACTCTCCTGCCCCTCTTTCCAGTTCTCCTGATTACCAATGCCTGTCCATGCTACATATCCCTGACCCTCCTTACCCGCCGGGGTCTCAGAGGTCTGTGTAAGTGTGACCTTGCAGGCACACAGACCACGGAGGGGGTGGTTGGTTCGTGCCACTCCTGCACCTGGACACCAGAGCTGTGACAGTACCCAATAGTTGTTGCATCATCATTGTATGTTATGTACTGTAGATGGTACCCATCCTGTTGGACAGTTGTTCAACTGTGCTACCTTGGTTGTTCTATCATTGTGCTTGTACATGTGCTTTGACATTTCGTGCTACTTCAAGTCATCTACTGGAGATTCTTCTTGGGTTTTTTGGTGCCTACAGGCTTTTTCCCTGGTTTGGGGGTTTGGCTACTTGGAGTTCTCTGCGATTTGGTATTTTTACCAGTCAAGGGGGCCTCTGAGGGGGCTGAACCCTATTTACACGCAAGCTGGAACATGGAGACCAAGGGGTAGGGTGATCCTGTAGCCAGGTAGACTTGAAGGAAGAAGGCTACATGCCCCAGAGACAGTTGTTCAGAAGGTCAAGGTGATGTGTAAGGGAGGGCCTTTTGTTGTTGGACAGTTGGCTTGGCATACAGTGTCTTGGGCACTCTGACATTGTAATTGTGGGGTACTATGTACATGCTGTGTTGTGCTGGTCAATGCCTGTTCCTGTGTTGTGTTTAATTTTTAGGTGTCAGGCGATTGGTGTGGTTTGACATGCTGGGGTGTTCACATGGCCAATGTTCACATGTGATGTGTACAGGACACTGAGGGTCACTTGATTTCATATGCATATATTGAGTACATGTCCCTAATGACACACACAGTTGCACAATGATCCACCACACGTACAACCACCCTTCCATGGCCACAGGTGCACACAGATTGCTTTCTGAGGCCCGCTGTGTCCATGCAGCACATAATCTATTACCATTTGTGTATCCTGTACATGCGTCATTTGGTTGTGGATGTGATTAGTCTTTTTCATGTGATGCTCAAGGTGTATCTGCAACACAATGGCTGCTCAAACTGCTGTGTGCTGAGCAGTGTGTTGCAGGAGACACACACAGCACACGGGTTCGGGAGTGTGAACAGGCATTCAGTGTTGTGTTCATGGTAGGACTGGTGGATAGCATTTGTGTATGGCTTGGTATGTGTGGGAGGCTGTTGGTCAGTCATTTCATCTGATTCCATGTCAGGCGTCATTGTCTCGGGACACTTTCCATTTATCACATGTCACTTCATATATTATTGGTCATGTGTTGGGCTTTTGCTATTGCATGACATGTCATGGTGTGGCAGACAAGGGTGTTGTGGGTTGGGAGGGTTTGGGTGACATACCAGGGACTGTCATGGCCTGTTTTGGGGGTGGGGGGGGGGTTTGATAAACACCTTGCATGTGTTCCTTTTTTGGTCACACAGGATTGGTTATGTTTAAGTAGATAGGGATACACACAATGTAACACTTCCGTGGCAACATTCTCAGGGTGGTAGGGTTGTCACAGTTCACTGTCTCTTTGTCATCATCGATTGTCACCTGGTATGTGCCAGGCCTGTGTGTACTCCGCAGGGGTGGGAGTTTAGGTGAAGAATGTGGCCACAAGCTGGGTCCGGGCTGCCTCACCAAGTGCCCTGTCCCCTCCCATGGGCAGCGCCTGTGGTTGGGGATGTGTGGGCACCACCATGTCCACCGGTACCTCCCGCCATGTTGCAACATTGTGCAGGACACATGCTGCCACAATGATCCTGCACACTACTGGGGGTGCATATAGTAGCTGCCCACCAGAGCGGTCAAGAGAGCGGAAGCATGACTTGAGCACTCCGAATGTGCGCTCCACTATGCCCCTGGTTGCAATATGGGCATCATTGTATTTTACCTGTGATGGGGTGGTGGGGTTCTGGATTGGCGTCATCATGTGGTTGCTCAGAGGGTAGGCACTGTCCCCTGGGGAGGTGATAATAGTTGTGATTATTAGGGTTTTGGTATTTGTCTGTGTGTGACATGCATGCATGTGCACAGGCGTTTGAACTCACCTAGGAGCCATGTGTTACCATGCTGCCCAGCTTCCAGGGCCCGGCTCAGGGCGGACATTCTGTATATGAAACTGTCAAGGCTGGAGCCAGGTTAGTTTGCATAGACAGAGGTGATAATTCTTTAGCATCGCATACAACCTGCACGTTGATGGAATGCCAGTGCTTGCGGTTCCGATAGATGTGCTCAGTGGCCCTAGGTGGACGTAGGGCCACATGGGTGCAATCTATGGCACCGAGCACTTTGGGGAAGTGTGCCACCCTGTAAAAGTCCTGGACCATGGCCTGCCTTTCTGCGGGTGTTCTGGGCATGTATATGTGCCTGCGGACTGAGGGGCATGCAGTGATGATTGCCAACACCTGGCGTAGGCAGCGTGACTGCGTGGCCTGTGAGACCCCCCCACTATGGCAGTTGTCCGCTGAAATGACCCAGTGGCCAAAAAATGCAGGACATTGAGCACCTTCTCCAAGGAGCTCAATGCTTGGGAGCACAGGGTCGATGATGTAAGGTCATCTTCCCACTCCCTAACGAGGTCTAGTATGATATGAGGTGGAAACCTATACCTGCCATAGACGTGGTCCTCAGGCATCCCAAAAAGGCTGGTCCGTGGAAAAAAAATGCGTGCCCTGGCTATTCTCCTCCTCCTGCAGTGTCCCACGATCAGTGCTGCGACAAATGGGGCATTCATTGTAGCTGTATATACGTGTTTGTTATTTGCACGCACTTTTATACTGTGCGCGGGGACGCTTCCGCCTGCCTTCGTGTGGCGGACGTGTTGAGACCTATCCGCGTCTTTTGCCGTGCGCGGGTTTCCCGTATTCAAATCCATGAATACGGGTTGTTCGCGTGCGTGTGGGCGTTCCGTGTATTTCCCTGCAATACTTACCCTGTTACGCCTTCTTTTTCACACGTTGTTCCCCATTCCGTGTGTTACGCCTCGTGTCCCGCCCCCTTTTTGGTGTGTGCACGGACGTTGTGCGCTTTCCCTGTGCGTGTCATGCACGCCGTTTGGGATGTTGCAATGACGTGTGCGCCCGTGTGCGCCACGCACAGGTTTGGCTCACATCCCGAGGAAAACACACGCAGGGACTTCCATGAATCACACGCGTGCGCGTGCACCTGTTTTTTCACGCTTGCGTCAGCTTGCGCAAGCTTGCACCATTATTTTCAGCGCACATTTATTCCATGAATCGGCCCCTCAATGTTTCTTATTTTGGCTCGGGGGACTGAGTCCACCCACTGAAAAAAGTGTGAGGACTCCGTCCACCCTCGTGTACCTTTGACTTGAACCCTGGTATAAATACTCCAAAGCACGACAGAACTTTGGGAACTAAAATGTAAAACACAAATCCCATCTATAAAGGTGTAGGAGGATGTGGTAACACAATTGTCACATTATTAAAAATGGATTTACAGATCGGGAATACATGTTGAAAACATGTTGAGTGGCACACAGATGCTGGATCTGGTGAAGTTGTGGGCAAGAATGATACTAACATGTGGGATGCACAGTTACTCTGACAAATTAAGTCACAGATGGCCTCAAGAACACACCAACTCTCATAGGTAGTTCAAGGTTTCCAAAAGCACTATTCCACTTTCTGTAGCCTTGCTGCCACCTCTCCCTCCAGATGATTGCTGATGCCATTCATTGCCACATTTGTTTCAGTATGTTATAATCCTGTAGAGAAAAAGAGAAAATACTAGCTAGTACATAAGGTTGTAGATATTGATATTGGGTGGTAGCAAGTGGTTCTCTGTAAATTTAACAAGGCACACGTACAGGGTCAGAGGCTGAAGTGCTTCCAAGTCCCTCGCCTCACCTCTGGGGCAGGACTGGCTCTGGAAAACATGCTGGAAATCTTCATGCCCCTGGCTGGAGCAGTCCTTATCTCTTCTTGACAGGGTCAGATCCCTGAAGCTGTCACACACATGCATCATCCTTCTAAGCCCTTTTGCTCCAGACATTAGGCTACCTGGGAGTACCAGGAAGAAAATATATGTTGTTATACTTTTCTCCCTTTGAATGCTGCCTAAACATAGGTTAAAGTAAGAGGAACTCTGTAAACAGAAGAACCCAGCATGACTATCATAGGCATGGAGATATGGCATCCTAGTATTTGAATTCCCACTGTTGCTTGTGCGTACAAGTCTGCATCCCTATGTATACATTTGATCTGTACAGAGGCCTTGGTTAAGTTTTCTTGCTGTAATTAGATTGTGCTGATAGCAGTTCCCTTGCTTCCTGATTCTAGCAGCTCTTGGTCCAGTATCCCTGGGACCATCAAAGGCCGATGGAAATTGGAATCGCTCTCTCCTGTACTGTGCACTGTCCAGATGGGCTCCTCCTGCTTCGCTTCGTCATCTGGGAACAGATTGAGCAGATATTAAAGGTTTGTAGGCTCTGTCTCTCACAAGGTTCAGTCTTTAGTCATGAACCCAGTCTCCATATGTTCCTTGTTGGTATGCTCAAGCCTGAAACTGACAATGTGACCAGGTTTCCCACAGTCATAACACTTTTTCACTTCAGTACATGGACTTAACCTGGGCTTTCTCCATTCTGCTGGTATGGAAGGTCTAAGTTTGGTTTCGGGGACAAGTTGGGTGGGGTTTGATTTCCTAAATGCTGGACTCTCCTCTTTCACTCGAGCGCCAGATGTTGCTTCACTTTGTCTTCTTATAATTGACAACCAGCCCCAGCAAGTACATAGCTCCCAGGTGCGCATTGCCTGCTTGAATTGCTTCTTCTAAAAATGGTTTGTGTAACTGGTGAAGCACATTCTGCAAATGTGGAGGTAAGGAATCAATGCATTATTCAAAGAACAAAACCTCTTTAGCCTCCTCATAGGGTTTTGTTATTGTGCCTTTTTTTAACACGTCCTTCACTCCATTTAACATGTGGTGGGGGGTTTCTTCTTGTAATTTCAGATGTATTAGTGGAATACTGTAGTGTTCCCGATCCTGCTCTAATCTAGTATTCCCTGTTCCACTTCTTCATATGGGGTGGGCCTGTCAGGGTTTAAGGCGTGTAAAGCTTGCTGGGATTCTCCTGTTAGGAGAGGGGCGATATACTGGGTCAAGAGACCTCTGTGCCATCCTTTCCAAGTTACCAAAGAAAACTGCTGGATTTGCTCCACGAACCCGTTTTTTTCCCCAAGACAGTGGGTGGCACAGCTAGTTGTAACCAACTTTCATTAATAGCTCCTGATAAAGATCTCTTGGTGTAGACGGCTATTAGACAGTTGGTAATCCACCAGAGCCCTTAACAGGTCATCCATGGGTGTAGGCACAAAATCTATTCCTATTGCACTAGGTTCCTCTTTGGATGGAACCACTGTGGATTATGTCTCTTCCTCTTCCTTGTCCATGAGGTTTCGACACACACACACACACACACACACACGCAAACGCACACAATCACCTGGAAGGCTCAGCAGACCACTTCAACTGGTTGGAGGTTGTTTCAATCAGCTGCTTCATTCCCGGGACTCCTGTATCTGTTTCATAAGACACTCTTTCAATTATTTCGCCAGGGTGGGGGGCTCCTCTCAGCGGGCAGCTCTGGCCAGGGTACTGTAAGACCCAATTGATTTCCAAGAGTATTTTTATTCTTTGAGTAGGAAATCTAAATTATGGAGTTCTACTTCAACTCCCACTTTCCAGATCTCTTGGCTGAGGAGTTCAGTGTTTTCATCATCCAGTAGTCTTCTGACTCTGACTTTCTGTCCATTTCTCTCTCGGGTGCACAACCTCTATATTGGGGTTGATAGTATTCCACAATGACACTGCATATGTCAGATGGTCACCAGAACACACCAACTTTTTAATTGGATATTACGAATGGCCATCACTATTTCTCTCATCTCGGGTGGAAGTTTACTTCCCTAGCTAAGGCATCCCAAATTCGCAAGATGCTCATTTAGGATTAACCCCGTTAACTAATCCTCTGGCCTTCTCAACATGATGGCCTACATGTAAATAACATCTCTCTCTCAACTCTCTCTCTCTCGTTCTCTATCCCCCTCATTCTCTCTCTCTCTCTCTCTCCCTCTCTCCAGGATCCATCTAGGTGGATCTGAACCGCGGTTCCCTCTACTGGGATGTGATTGATAAGTGGTGCTTTCCAATCACCCCCCAGGTCTCACTAAGTCCTTGTCTTTCATATTCTTTTGTTCCTTGCCCTGATGTTCTTACTTCCACTTTTTCTTCCACTCTGCTCCCAGCTCTTCCTCTAACTCACCTTTTCCCCTCCCTCTCTACTCATCTTCTACTATTCTCCCTCTCTCTCCACTCCCTGTTCTGCTACTCTTCACTACTCTCCATCACACTCTCCTCTACTCTCTGCTCCCCTCTGCAATACTCTCCACACCCCTTCCCACTACTGGCCACCACTCTTTCCACTACCGCCCTCTCCCCACTCCACTGTCTCTCACCTCTCCACTAGTCTGTACACCCTACTGCCCTCCACGCCTCCCCACCTTCTCTCTAGGTTCATGCAATAGGCCGGGTGGATAGCTCAGGGGCAACGTGTTTATCTTCGCAGGACAATATAGGTTTAAATCCCAGTACCACACTTAGAAACTGTTCTCTGTTGTTACCGATCATGTAATAAAAGATTTTTTGTTTTGTTTTGCAATTCAAAGTTTTATTTTCAAATAAACAAAAATATAACAACAATTGAATAGATGCTATCGACAAAAGACTTAAACGCATCTGGTACATATTAACAAGCACAATAACATATCAGATCAAATCAGTACCAAGGTCATTTAAAAAAGATAAGAAATAAAGGAGGAAAAGAAAGAAGAAAGAAAAAGAAAATAGAGCAAAGATTAAAGAACCTAAACATAATTATACTCTCAAGCATTGTTATTGGTCAATAAAGCATCATATAATGAGTCAGAGAGTGAGCCATGTTGGTATTATAGCTCACAGGCCAGAGACCTAATAGTTAATAATTAAGCGACAAATCAAATACTTAGCACAGCTGCCTGCCTTTGAATCCCTAGATATCCTATATGAAACTGCATCCTGTTAAGATTAAAGAGTTTTGATGGTTATTATTAATTTAAAGTTGAATGTTGTATGAAAGGATACGGGAGCGGTGAGTTACACCTCTGTTGATGAACATCCAAAGTTATACACTGGGTGCTTACATATTAACGTAGCATAGAGATTATAATGAAAAAAATGAACTAAAAACGCTGTTTAATGTAAAATGAAGAAAGTTAGCTTCGAATGCAGCACTAACACTATTTATCCAGTCAAAGAGCAGCGAGGAAATAAACCTCGTTTACCTACACTGAGTTATGCATTCCTTTCGAAATGTCACACTTGGTTATTAATCCAATCTTCTAATTGGTGCGGTTGTCCTTGGAGGTTGTCCATATTGTGTGAGCTCCTAAGGAGAAACGGATGGGAAGCAAAGTCGTGCGTAAAATAAAGCCACGCGGCTCACAGGCTCACCCAACACAAGGAATTTTCTTCAATGTTTCCCATGCACTGCAGCTAATTAGATCCAATTCTTTGCGGTCCTGCGTTAGGTTAATATTCACAACAGTACTACTGCACGCTTCTTAAAATGCATAGGACGTGATTAACTAACTTCACTTTAGATCAGCAATTCATATAACCCAGTCACTTTAGAGAAGCTCCTGATTTTAATATCATTTGATGAACTACACTCTCATTGCCTGCATTAAAAAAACGAAAAAAAGCTATTTTTATATAATTATGAGTAGCAGAACTGGCAATGGTTTTTTCCCATTTCCCATTTCAATTACAATCTTTCACAGTAGGTCACCCACTAGTTTATTAGCACTCCGGCAAAGTCAGGCCAGCCTGCTATATGCAGGCCCCTGGATGACTTGCTATTGAAAATTAAAGGGCAAATGTGCATGGATCTGAAAATGTGACCTTCAAAATGATTACTGCTAAGAAAGGCAAGGAGGAGTTGCATTTGCCAAGGGAAAATGATAACTTTTGTTTAACCCTGCTCTCTTGCTTTTGTATGGTCATTGGCAGTGCAAAAGCATTCAGTCAATATCTGTCATGATTTAATACATTAATAATGCCAGGTCCCGTGAATTGCACCGATGACGGCCATTTTTTCACCAGTGATTGCCAAGTTGGCTCAAATATTTGAACAGGCAAAAAAATCCAAAAAGTGTTCTTTCGCATCACGTGTGCGGGTGGCATTTCTATAATGGTCCCTCATTTTCATGCCATTTGTGAAGTAAATCAGTGTAAAATTTCCGCCAGGCGGGCCAACACATGGCATCAAACAGGCTGAATAGTCTGTCAATGTGGCACTTTTTT
The DNA here is from genome assembly GCF_040938575.1 of Ambystoma mexicanum. Taxonomy (NCBI): domain Eukaryota; kingdom Metazoa; phylum Chordata; class Amphibia; order Caudata; family Ambystomatidae; genus Ambystoma; species Ambystoma mexicanum. The sequence continues at coordinate 1,241,399,300 of NC_090930.1, read as the reverse complement.
GTGATCCGGTCCCATGTATTTGCCGGTGAACGCAGTGTTTTGAAGTTGGTTGTCACAATAGATAAATAGATAAAAAGTTATAAAGCATTTCATATTTAATATTAAAAAGAGGAGAGAGTTTCCAATTCCGGCGTCCAGTTTTAAGATTTCCCAACATTTGAGTGTGGCAGATGAGAAACCTAGCTGCAATTTTGAACAGTATGAATTTGGTCCATTGATAAACACAGACTCTGCGAAAGTCACAGGTAGGGACGTTGTTGTGTAGATAAATAGGCACTAAAGATACTGCTCAGTGTAGCCTATCAGCACAATCATGCATCCAGTGATTTAGGGGGATATGACAACAGTGAGGGGGATTTAGGCTGAACACAATACTTGGGAGCAGGACCTTATCAGTGCAGGCCAGGTCTTAAGAATCACAAGTAATTAAGGATACACTAAAAGAGGTGGGGCCTAGGTATACAAGGGAGTTAACTGGCAGTTGTGATCTTCGCTTCGGAGATAGAGAAATCGATTAAGATATGTGTGTTAAATATGATTTATATGCAGACAACAAATCGTCTCAGATGAAAGCATTGAAATAAAGCCAAAGCAGGTTTCAGTCTCTGTAAGTATAATACAATAAAGAGTAAGATAACACGTCTTGTTTTACTTACATCCAACCCCCTTTACACAGGAACTCTATAAGGTTTTCCGGCATCACTAGTCCTGACAAAATGGACCGTCTGCTATGATTGATTAAAAAATGTGTATAACAAATTTTTATTCAAATAATTCGAACTGAATTTAAACATAAAACACTACCCTCACCTAACACAGTGTACTAAACACTAAAAAACAGTTACTAAAACATGAAATACAAAATTCACTTATTTGCATGACACAAAAGATATCACATAACATAACACAAAAAAATCTCAATGTGTCTCTAAAACAACAACCATCCCAACATGTTTCTGTTCTACACTGCCCAGTTCGGGCGAACATTCTTCAGGGGAAATTTTTTTAAAAAAAGCATCCACTAATCTCTTCAACACCGTGCTGAAAGGGTAGATTCAAACTTCTATACAGGCAAAGGAAGGAAAGAACCTCCGAGCCTGTAAGAGTAAAAGGAAAAACTAATGAGTTCCAAAAAGAGGGAAAGGAAGTACTACAAAATGTAGAAAAAGAACATGGCATAGAGGTTATGCCACACTCACACGGGTCCCAACAGGGCACCCACAAATTTACCTTTAAATGGTGAAACTTCAAAGCGCGTCACAGGATGACAAATTCACTGGTTTCTCGCCAAATGAGAGACCACTACTTCACAAAAGCGTCATAGTCCGCTAAAGTATCGCCACACCTAAATGAAGAATGTTCGCCCGAACTGGGCAGTGTAGAACAGAAACATGTTGGGATGGTTGTTGTTTTAGAGACACATTGAGATTTTTTTGTGTTATGTTATGTGATATCTTTTGTGTCATGCAAATAAGTGAATTTTGTATTTCATGTTTTAGTAACTGTTTTTTAGTGTTTAGTACACTGTGTTAGGTGAGGGTAGTGTTTTATGTTTAAATTCAGTTCGAATTATTTGAATAAAAATTTGTTATACACATTTTTTAATCAATCATAGCAGACGGTCCATTTTGTCAGGACTAGTGATGCCGGAAAACCTTATAGAGTTCCTGTGTAAAGGGGGTTGGATGTAAGTAAAACAAGACGTGTTATCTTACTCTTTATTGTATTATACATATTGATATCCCTGTCAGTAGAGTAGGATGTTATTATAGGGACTGTTTATACCTATTTGAACATACTTCAGTCTCTGTAAGACAGCTCTGGGTCTTAAATTGCGTACTGCTGGAAACTATTTGTACTGAGCAGGTCACAATATCGCGTGCCAGCAAGACAGCTGCAGGCTTTGGTGTGCTTGCCGCAGGGATCTGCCCAGGGAACCCTGAGCCCTACACCATCATAGAATGACTCTCTCTATTCCACTTTTCATTCACTAGTACAACTTACTCTATTCCCCTCTAAACCGTGACATGCATTCTTCAATGTACTACCCATATAAGAAAAACAATGAACATACGCATATCTCTTTCGTGGGAACAAAACCAAGGGTTTACTATGAGCAGCATTCTGCTGTAATTTGGGTTTAGGAGAGATTGCGTGTATCGTCCTCCGGTTGCCAGAGCGGAAACATTCCTGAGGTCTGGGGCCCCAGTCGAGGTCCTGTTTTGGCAAAGAATTAAATAAATGTGTAGGGTCCCAGAAACTGAATCCACGGGCCAACCAACTCCTGCCTGTTTCACTTGACAAGAATGTTGATTGTATTTGTATTTTTGTATATATTATGTGCAGCCAAACAGAATTAACTACATTTATGTGCAGATCTTATTAATACACTTGAGTACAAGAGGAATAAAAAGAAGCAGGTGAGAATACAAATCACAGAAAAAGATAAGACTCTAAGACTCTGATTCACGGAATTAATTTTGTGGGAAATCGGCATGTTGCAGGCCATTCTGCGTGCAAAACCTTGTTCGTCAATTTGTGGAATTGACTTTGCAGGACTTTTCCTGGCTTCGCGGGGACTTCGCGCAGGCCTGGCATGTCTCTATGAGCAGTCGAGCGCCTTGCGCGAGACACCTCGCAAGGCTTGGACCGGGCCTATGTAGAGACCCAAATAGGGGCTAGGAAATGCAGAATGAGGATGAACAAGGGAACATGTTGAAGTGTTGAGGGATGGTACACGGTTAAGCAATCTCATGCCCAGTCCACTGCAAAACTAACCGAATTCCAGGATTGTGAAGCACAACCTCGCCTTGGGAAAAGGCACACGCAAACCCTGTGATCCATCTGCCACATGATAGCAGGCGTAAAGTTGAACAATCATAGGAACCAATGCGTATGAAGCACGCAATGTACACCAACCATCATCCAAAGCTACAATGAAATCCATAATCGTAGGAGCTATGATCCACAGACACCAGAACAGGCCCAGGGCCTGGACTTTTGCACAATGCGCCACGCTCGTTCGATTGCCTGATGACCAGGAATGGGCTAGGTACCGGTCCCCCACAGTTGATCCTAGACTTCGTCAGTCAGTGTAAACATGACATAACATCACCCACCATCTGCTCCCAGGCCCTTTACCCCCTTGAGAAACTACCAACTGCACTCCATTTCCTTGCAACTGATTCCTTCCAGCAAACCACAACAATAATTGGTGGAATATAGCAGGCCACACAATCCCGCTTTCTCCACCCGGTATGGCCTTGCATGACAGCACATGCGTTTGCGCGCATGCACAAATATATGCCCCGCACACTAGAGGAAAGGCAGAGAGTGTGCCAGGAATTCTATGGAGTAGCACACTTCCCACATGTACTAGGAGTAATTGACTGTACACATGTAGCGCTACATCGCCCCGCCCCCCGATTGACAAAGCAAATCTATCGCAATCGTAAGCATAGGCACTCGATCAATGTGCAGGTAATGTGTGTGGCTAATGGACTGATCATAGAAGTGTATGCCAATTTCCCTGGCAGCAAGCATGATAGCTACATTTACATTTAGTCACCACTGCACCACGCTCTGGCATCTGGAAAATATGGCAGCACATGGCTCACCAGTGAGTATGAACTGACATGCATATGAATGCATGTGACACATTGAACAACATACCATGACAATAAATACCAAAAACAACCATGTGCACAATTGCAGCGGGCTGTCCCTACCTATTGTCACCAATCACGGGATGATAGCTCAGGGGCAACATGCTTGCCTTGGAAGCAAGACTACATGGAGCAACACAGGTTCGATCCCCGGGTCCGCGGTTAGAAACCTCTGGGTATTAAGCGCATTATAAATAACATATCATATCATATCATATCATATCATATCATTCATGATGACGCTGTACCGGAACCCTGCCACATCAAATGAGGTAAGATACAATTCAGCCCGTGTAACCAATAGCACCATAGTGGAGCACACATTTGGGGTGCTAAAGTCATGTTTCCGCTCCCTTGACCAGGTTGGTGAGGAATTACAATATGCCCCAACAGTAGTGTGTAAAATCATAGTGACAGCATTTGCACTGCACAATGTCGCCACACAGTGTGGCGTGCCAGTGGAAATGCAGGTGGGACACTGCCCTTACCCACAGGCACCACCCCTGCCCTTGGCTGACCAAAGGGAATGTGGAGAGGCTGCACACACCCATCTGGTGCAAATATACTTCACCCAAAAACCTGCCAATGTGGAGCACACACAGAGAGGCCACAACCGAGGTGCCTTTCAATGAAGAATTGGGGTCTATCCTCAGTGCCCACAACAACACCCTTTGAATGTGTGTCTGGGAGAGGCAAAATGTGTGTGACCTTTACACATAAAATAACATGTGCAAACAGTGCTCCAGATAAGAATTGCAAGTGGGAGTATTGTACTCCCAATTTCAAATATAGGGAGTAAAATGATGTCATAGGGAGTCAAAATGTTAGTCCAATACAAAATGAGATGAATGCAGAACCAAGTAAAAATATGTCCTAACTGAAAATCTACAATTTCCTTTTGCAAAGGTACATTTATTTGCATCTATTCATATGCATGTCAAAAGACACATGTCAACTTCTTCCATTCAGGCAGTTAAAATATAAATGGACACCTATGGTACTATGTGCACCTCTGGGCCAAACATATCAATGTTGCTGTGAGGGTGAAAGCAGAAGCACAATTCCACATGCCTTGTTGCATAAATAATCATGTTGGGGAGTATTTCCACTCCCTATTCTTAATTGACGTATGCACCAATTTGTTTGCAGTGGAAGTGGTTGATACACCACTAATCTGTAGGGCTGTGCACAAATCACCAACACAGTCATAGCAACATCTTCCATGTATTACACCCAAAAGCACACAATACAAGTAATAAAGTCCCTGACAACTGTCACATGGACGTCAACCAGTATTGTGCACACAACCCCCAAACTACATACACAAGAACACAAGTAGGACGGCACAATACAAAATATAAATTACCAACTAACACATGTGAGGAGGTCCCTGGACCCCCTATGCATGAACAACAATAAAATGCAGGTGGAATGGCCAACCCACTCCCTGACAACAAGTATGCGCACAATACACATTCACATCAAAATAGTCTTGCAGACTTTTAGAAATGCAACTGCACACCAATAATGATGCACATCTCATCTCATACTTTTTACATTGCTGGCCTGCAACTGCTGCACCCTGGAATACATGGATGTCACCCTCTGAAGGCCTGCAAACCACTCAACCTTGATGTGTCCTGTGCAGGTATACAACAGCAATGTCCCCTTCAATTTCAGCAACCATATTCACCCAGCAGAACGCCACTGTAGAGAAAAACAGCACAAGCTCAGGGCAGATAACCCATCCATGAACCCTGCTACAAAGCAATATGTGCCCTCCTGAGTGTCATGCAACAAATGCAAACAAGAAGTCACTAGCCACCCATCACCATCTGTCCCGACACCAATGCAGCCAGATCTGCCCAATTCACTCCAATTCAATGAAAACAACCTGCACAGTCACATCTTACTCACCCACAGCACCCACACTGCTAGCCCCCCAGAGAGCCATGCAGAGAAGGACCTGTAAGGATATTTGGCGTGTTACAGCACAGAGTACAGCACTACTGCACAGGTAGCATTTTTTTTTGATGCAGCACCACCACATGGGTGTGGTGCATTGCTATATGTGTTGCCAGAGTAACATGGACATATAAGTAAAGACAGGCTATTCAGTCAAAAACGATTTTTACATATAAGATGCAAATCTATTTTTACAGTTAAAAGCACACATGTGCACATTCAAAATGCACACTATTTTTCACCTGAAATGCCTATGTTGCAAGAGACACATTTGAAAATTAATAACTAACCTTATTAATAACTAACCTGACTAATAAAACTTCATTTAACATAACCCACTAATAAAACTGTGTCTCCACTGCAGAATTAGGCCTACTCTGAAAGTGAACTTTTAAACGCACATTCATTTTTTTTCTCTGCTGATCTGTCCACATAACTACAGGATGCAAAGAGCTCGAAGGAACAGGAAATCAGTTTGTTACAATTGCCATTGTAGAAGCGAGCCATTGTGTAGAGAGGGAGGAGATGACATGATTGATTCTGATTGGAGCAGCGTCATAGCAAGTATCATGCTAGAGGCTGTGATTAGAACTTTGCTGGAGAAGCTTGAGAGGAGGGGGAGGACAATCGAGATCTTGCAGAGCTGGGAGAAGGATCTGTTTCCTGGCTGGGGATTTCTGCTGCAAAAGCTGAGAGTTCCAGGCAATAACCCCGGTTTGAGAATGGCAGACGCTTGTTCTCACTGGGGTTGATTTTCAAGGGAGCCAAATTCAGAAAGAGAATAGCTGTAGAAAACTCATGCTGAACAGATAAGGTAATTATAGAAGCGAGTGGGAGCTGTGCAAAAGTGTGCAAAACTGTTCAGTCAGTGTATTCGAGGGAGTCTCAGTCTCTTATCAGCATATTTAATGTTACCAATTGAATATATTCTCGCAGCTCTCTGTTCATTTTATCGCAAATAATGTTGTACCATTTCATTTATTTCTGTAAAAAAAGTTAAACTGTGTTTAAAAGAAATTTCTATAATACAAAAATATTTGAAAACAGATAGCTAGTGTGTATTGTTTCTCTCTTTCTTTTTGCATGGGGAAAGGTTTAAACGTGGGTAGATTTTTAAACAGTGCAATTGTCATTTTAAAACAGATGTGTGCATGATTCTATTCAGTATGGACAGTTGAGAGTGACTGTTTGTAGCATAGCCTGTTGGAGGTACATGAGCCAACAGGAAGAGAGACTCTCTGGACATAGTTCCCTACCGTATATAAGGTAGTGGAAATTACCACAAAAATACCACAATAGCCCATGGTGGCACACAACACTAACACTGAAAATGTGGTATCCCTAAAATGTAGGCCTGAGGTCTCTCTAGTGATCAAGATCAATCTAGATAAAAAACAAGGGATGTTGGATATTGGGGCCATAAATAAACCAACCACTATACCAACCAACTACGCAAACTACCGCGCATACCATCTAAATAGGTCTGAATTCTGAAATAATGCAATGTATTATTGTCATGTGTGACCCAATATGAATACAGAGAGTGATTATTGCTAAAGGTACTTTGGCGGTAAGAAAATACCGCAAAGCCCCAAATATCCACAAAATACCCAACATATTTATGGTGCGTTGCAGGCCGGGAAAGTGATCATAGAGTACCTACTGGGCGTGGCAAACGTGTCTCACACTGCCATTTGCACATTAAAGGGAACCCATTTTATAATAGCAGTGTGCCACAAAAAACACATTTCAGAATGTCACAAAGGGAAACCACATTTTCAGACCTAGTGCAATATTTAGAGGCAAAGTTGTTTGCACATGGGACGTGGTCGTCGAACAGCACCTTAGAATGGCGTGACCGCATTCAGGGTGAGGTGCAGAAAGAAAAACTAGACAATATTTTTGCAGAAGGCAGTATAATTCAGGTCCGCCTTACAAGATTATTGAATGCAGCCGATAAAAGTGCAGAGAAAGATTGTTTAATACGGCTATGCGGCAAAATATGGTTTATTTTGAATAAGTCCCTGCGAATGCAGGAAAATGATACCCAGCTAATTAACAGGTTAAAGACTGAATTAGATGGGGCAAGTAAAAATCAGGAAATGTTAAGAGCAGAATTGGATGTATGCCAAAAAGACATACAATTAAAATGCAGAGACTTTGATGCTCAGCTATCCAAAAGCAAGAAACAATTTGAGGATAGTGAGCAGGAATTGGTACACTTAAAAGCCTTAGTGAACCACATTAGACAGGATAAAGATGAGGTTGTTTTAGAAATGCAGATTTTACAAAAAGAACATTGTGAAAAAGAATGTGATCTCCAGAGTGCAGAACAAGAAATGATTAAAATGACTCAAGAAAGAGACAAGAGAAATAAAGAGTTCAATGAATGCCAAATGCAAATGTGCGACATGCAGGAGGTGATTAATAAGATGAGTGATGAAAACAACTATTTGCAAAATGAAGCAAAAAGACCCCTTAAAAAGTGTAAGGACTTAGAACAGCAAATGTGCATTCCCAGGTCCCAGGAGAGGTGGCAGGGTACCACATTCAATGGAGTGGAGGTGAATTCTAGTTCTGCCCAAAGAGCTAGTGCTCCAGTGACTGGGCCGGTGACTGAACTTGGTTGCAGCGCCCTTGGGGGTTTGATACTCCAATTGGGGGCAGCCACCAATCTCATACACCTGAAAACAGGATTGAATCACAAAATAGTGCAACTCCATGCATTGCAACAAGTAGCCCCATAAAAATAATGAAATCCATTAAAGCCCTGATCAAACCATTTAAAAAGGGAGGTGAATGCTGCATTGAGGATCACTTAGAAGCGGTGCATGACATTTTTAAAGCACTCCAGATACCTAAGGAACAGTACAGACAATATTTTCATTTAACTTTAGATGCCCCGACGGCCAGCATCATAAGGGGATTAAATGAACAGCAGAATATGACCTGGGTGGAGTTTGAAAAAGAAATTAGGCGTCATTTTTCTCCTTTTCAGTCATTGCAGGAGGCAAAGAAAGTCGCTTACACAATCACTGCTGGACCTAATACATCCCCTCGCCAATTTTTACAAGACTTAAAAAGAGCATTTTCTCGCTTTGATGTATCTTTTGACCCAAATTCCAATGAGTTTAAAACTGCATACTTCTATCGGCTACAGAAAGACATCATATCCCAATTGGTCCGTGAATTTGACCGTGACAAGTCCCTTGAATGGATTGTACATCAAAGCACAAAACTATATGAGGTACTCTATTGTCAGGGTAGAGAAAGTGATAAAATGAAAGATACTAGACCTAAATCTAAAGAACCTTCAGCCACAGTAATGGAAATCAGGTCAGCCAAAATGTCCCTTGAGTCTGCTCAAAGCCAAGATAAAAATAATGTGACACCTGAACAAAGGGGTAATCAACAAAGATCGCCATTTCCTGTACCAATGTTCCAATCACATGATCCTAGTAATAGGGAGAGCTACATCAGCCCTAGGTATTTAGGGGACAGACCCTGGGTAGGATATCGGCCTGATATGGCAGGTATGAACAATAACCAGAGACAAAATCAAGATCAAAGAAATGATGGTCCCTACCAGTCATTGGGGGACACAGAGCAGATTTGATCCCAACACCATGATATATGGTAATCAGGATAGACCACGATATGTGGATCGATTTACTGATAATGAAAATCAACATAGGGGCCAGTACCCACAATCTGAGAGACAGGACATGAGGCAAAACATGAACTACAATCCACGTCAGTACAATGATTCCCCACCAGGGGACTATAATCAAAGGATGGGTGCACCCCGCTCCCCTCCACAAATGAATCAAGAGTTCAGAAACCATCCCAACCGACATCAATCACCTGAGAGGTATCAGAATAGATCCAATCAGGGGGAAAACAACCAATATCGACCTAGGCCACAGAAAAAGGATTCTAGAGAGATGGAAAGGTTCCAGTGCCTTGAGGCCCAGGTGAAAATGTTAGCTGAGCAAATAGGAAAGCTCTATACAGCGCAAAAACAACCTTCCAAAGAGGGGGCTGATGGCCATAGCAATGACCGGGGGGCTTCCGAAAAGTGAATAAGTACTCATGATAACTGCAGTGCCAAAATGACAGATTGCTCTGAGATGCCTAATGAATTAAAAATGAAAGTGCCAGTAAATGAACATGTGACAGAAAGTGCAAATACTTCTAAAAAAGAGGTACGGTTTAACCTAGAGCTAAATAAAACAGTAAAGATTTGCACAAATGAAAAAGAAACATTAGGAATTCCAAAAGAACAAAGGGACAGATTTAAGTCAAAATGACTCATGCATGGGGAATACCAGTGAATGGGCAGTAAGTGGGGATGCTATAGCTCCTTCCCTGGGCAAGCAAAACAATGACCAAACACAGGCAGAAAAAGGAAATACTCAAAAGGAGGGTACAAGTCAATCACCTGAAGAATTCTTTGAGCCACATATTTTTGAAGAGGCTGAAAGGGCTTGTATCACACTAAATGATCACAAATGCACAAAATTAAAAAATGACAAATTGCTGAATGATGTTGTTACACATGTTCAGTTGGAAGGTTGTAGTGTGGTCTCTGATGTTACCCAGATGGATGGGCGAACAGTGGCCACACTCCAAAAAACCTCTGATCATGGAGAAATGAATTAAAGTCTCTCGCGCAGAAATGGGTAAAAAGGAGGGAAAAATGTCTTTCCATTTACCAATGTGCTTAGCCAAAAGTGAAAAAGGCCTGAGAAAGGTGAGCCCTGAAATCAGTAAGAATTCACATGTCTTATGTGCATTAGAGGAAGTTGAGGACAGATATTATGCACCCATCACTGTAGAAGAAAAATGCCATACCTTTGCTATGATTGACACTGGCGCACAGGCCACAATTATGTCCAAGGAGCTGGTAAAGAGTATCAATGAAGGGAGACCCCCACAGAGTCAGATCACAGTGAAGGAAAATCAAGGTCCAGTGCATAACTTTAATGGGGAGGAGGTGCCCATCATAGGTGTAACTGAGGTTGACATAAAAATAGGAAAGCACAGAATGAAACAAGAGGTATTGATCACATCTATTTGTGAAATTCCATTTCTGATGGGGACAGATTGCCTGAAAAGATTGTCTCCTCTCATAGATGGGGTGAATGGAGTGCTGTGGTCCTTAACCAAAAAACCATTGAGGCCTAAGAAACTGAAATCACAAAACAGCAACATAAATGAATGTCACACCGTTGCCAAAACAAATGATGCTGTGGAGGTATATCTCCAGAATAGTTGCATACCTAGTGTCACTGTTATATTAATGTGTCAAGACAAAATGCAGAGTGACAATGAAAAACTACCTGTACAAATATACTTGGACCCAAGGAAAAATTGGCAGACTGCCATAGATGAGCACACATTACGTTTTTATTTAAAAGAGAAAACATGCAAACAGAATATTGCTCCTAAAACAGATTCAGAAAAACACATTACCACTCTGGCAGAAATACACATGGAAGATGAGCAACCATGGGTTCATGTTGGTATAAATGACTATTTTAAAACAATAAAAGCCACTTTAGCGCTTGGACATGAAAGGAGTTTCATTAATGAGAAATTGTTGCAAAAAATAATGGAGAGGGAAGAAATCCCGAAATTTAGGATTAAAAAACAATATGTTTCTGGGTTGGACAGTCCAGACTTTGAAAACCGAATTGCAGGCAGATGCATGCTTAAAATTAGCATTGGGCAGAAAACAATTTACCATAATGTATGGATAGTGAGTGGAGCACAAAATGAATTTTACATGGGAAATGACATCATGCACAGAATGTGTATGGTGTTAGATTTCCTTAATCAAAAAATATGGTCACGCCTAGGTGGCCCGGCACCTGAATTTGAAGACAAAAAAAGGGCTTATCATTGTGCACAACTGGTTCCTTATGCAATCGAATTACAAATGGGGAAAGATACTATTATTCCTGCATTTACAAAACAGTTTGCAATAACACTGAAATGCAAAAATGGACAGCAGATGAAAGACTCTGATGCATTTGTATGCCTGAATGAATCCATAAAACAGCAAGGCCTGTATTATGAATACATTCCATTGGTAGATATTGGTGAAGGATCTGTAAAAATTATGGTAAATAATAAAGGTTGTCAGGATATTCATTTAGAGGAAAACTCCACATTAGGAATGGCTATACAAAAATCACATTATACGGCAGATTTAAATAACATGGTGATTGGAAATATCCCTGAAAAGTATGTAGATGCCAAGGGTGAGTTGCCAGAACACCTGGACTCTCAGCCCAAAGGAATATTTAAAATTCATTCTGTGTATCCTTATGATTCAAATGAGACAGTGTGCTGCCATCAAGAGGATTGCATAATATTTAATTTAAATGAAAATGAAACAGAAAATCAGCCCATTGAAGTGGAAGCTGATATGCCAAAATATTTAAAAGTGGCAGCTTTACAAAAAGACACAGCCACATAGTTAGAGGAAAGCGCCGAGATTCCCTTACCAGAAGATTTTCCAGAATTTTCCAAAATGGTAGAAGAGCAGATCTCCTTAGCGGATGCGTGTGACAGCAATGAGGATAGGGACAATCTGAGGGGGATATTTATGGAGTTTAAGGATGTATTTGCAAAAGATGCTTATGATTGTGGTTTAACTGATTTACATGTGGCCACACTACCAGAAGGGTGTAGCCGAAGTCCAGTGTTTGTACTCCAGTATAGACTACCGCTGGCATGTTTAGAATCATTGGCAGAGATTATTAAATATTTGGAATCGCGGGGAATCATCAGGCCCATTCATAGCACATCCAATACACCTATTTTAGGTGTGTTAAAGCCAAATGGTCAATGGCGGCTATGTGCAGACTTGAGAGAGTTAAATAAAAGAGTACCAGTATCTAGATGGCCACTGCCATTCATTGATGAGGGCCTAGCTCAGGTACATGGTTCAAAAGTATTTACCACATTAGATCTCACCTCTGGATATTGGTGCGTGCCATTGGCAGAGGAGATACAACATTTATTTTCCTTTACATTTGACAGGACTCAATACGCCTGACTTAGAGCTCCGTTCGGGTACATCAATAGTGGGAGTGAATTTGGCATATTTTTGAGAAAGGCCATGCCGGATGCAGCGGAAAGAGGAACAATAGTTTACGTGGACGATGTCCTGATAAAAAATGAAAGCCTGAAAAGCCATTTTGATGAAATAAGACATGTGCTTGGCCAATTGCAGAAAGCAGGCGCCAAAGTATCTTTGCAAAAAGCACAATGGTGCAAGAAAAAAGTGAACTTTCTAGGGCATGAAGTGACTGAACATGGGCTAAATCCACAAAAGAAGAAAATAGAGGTCATACAAAGATTAAAAGATCCTAAAAATGTGAAAGGAGTAAAACGTTTATTAGGGATGACAGGCTATAACAGAAAGTTCATTGAAAATTATGCAGAAATCACTCAACCATTGACTAAACTGCTTAAACTGAATACTCCCTGGAAATGGGAAAAAGAGCAGTCTGATGCAGTGGCTAAATTAAAGGAATGTCTTGTAAAGGCACCATTTTAATATATCCCATAAAGGACAGGGATTTCTTTATAGAAATAGGTTTTTCTGAACATTGTTTGTCAGCAGTGTTATCACAAAAACACGATTTGAATCACAAAACCATTGCCTATGCAAGTAAGGCATTTTCCCAAGTTGAAATGAAATTTAATGAATGTGAAAAGGCCCTATTAACCACTGTGTGGGCGCTACAACATTTCCGCCCCATTGTTCAGGGAGAAAAGGTGATTATTGAAACAAATTATCAACCTTTGCAATTTTTAGAGAGTAAAAGAATTAGATCAGGTAATCTAGCGCAGTCCAGAATCACTTCATGGACGCTGGCATTACAAGGTTTTCCTGTAGAAGTGAGATATGGACAAAATAAAAAGAATCCAATTGCTCAAGGGTTAGCTGACTTACATGACTGCACAGCTGAACAAATACCAAATTAAATGGAAGTGGAAACTAGTTTGCAGGAATTTGAACAATCACCACACAAAGCTTTTGATGAAAAAACATGCAAGGATTTGCCAACTGTTTATGTGGATGGTTGTGCTTTTCACATTGAAAATGACAGTAATAAACAATTAGTGGCAGGAATAGGAAATGTCTGGTTGAAATGTGAAGGCGTCCCCAGTATAGGGATGAGGATTGGAGTTAGGAGCAGTCAGGTGGCGGAATTGGCAGCCATTTATAAAGCAATTGCTACTGCAGTTGATAAAAAGTTCAGTGAAATTGTCCTGGTGACTGATTCTGACTATGCACGGAATAGCTTTATGGAGTATTTGCCTGGTTGGAAAGCAAGAGGCATGGTTACATACAACAAAAAGCCACTTAAACATGGAAAAATGATGCAAGCCATAGACAAATTGGTGTCAGAGAATAATTTAACAATATACTGGAGAAAAATTTGTGGGCATTTAAAAACACCAGGAGAGGATAAGGAGGGAAATGATAAGGCAGACCACCTGGCTAAGATTGGGGCTGTGATGGGAGAATTGCTACCTATTGATTATTTAATGGGTGAAATACAAATTGATGCAGTAACAAGTTCTAAAGCACCAAAGGAGGTAGATCAACCAGTGGTACAGTGGAGTCATGACACGCCAGACCAAGATTTGATTGAGGCACAAAAGAATGATCGAATTTTGGGAATCTATTATAATCATTTGATAGATCCTGAACAAAATCCTTTAACAGAAAATGATTGTATGGGAAAAGAAGAGTTGAGGGTGCTATTAAAGAACAAAACACAAATTAGATTACAGGATGGACTCATGATTAGAGCGTCCATAAAAGGACAAATACAGTGGGTGGTACCCATTTCATTCAGAGGGCTAATACTACACCATGCACATGATGCCATAACTGCAGGCCATAGAGGTTCACAAAAAACATTAGAAATACTAAACGATTATGCTTACTGGCCACATATGTCCCAAGATGTGGAATTATACACTAGAGGATGTCTAGTATGCGCCCAATTTAAACCTGCTTCACCAATGCATAGAGCCCCATTAATGAAAAGAGGCCTAACTCTTCCATGGTCAGATTTGCAAATAGACTATGTAGGGCCTTTAAAAAGGTCGAGCAGAGGAAACCGTTATATTTTAAGTGTGGTATGTTTGATGTCAAAGTGGATTGAATGCATTCCTGCACCAGATTGTAGTGCGCAAACAGCAGCCACATTGCTGGTGAACCATGTGTTCTCAAGGTTTGGGTTGCCACAAAGAATTGAGTCAGACAGAGGAAGTCATTTCACAAGTACTCTAATGAGTAAGGCATGGCAAATAATGGGTGTGAAAAGAAAACTACATATTGCATATCGGGCAGCCTCTTCAGGTGGAGTTGAACGAAGCAATAGGTCTGTTGAGGATATTTTAAAGAAATTCGTGGCAGAAGCAGGTTCCAGCTGGGATTTACGTTTACAGTTGGTTTTGATGGCAATCAGATCATCTCCTGCCAAAGCAACAGGTGTTAGCCCCCATGAGGTCTTGACAGGTAGGAAAATGGTGTTACCACAACACCTACTATACAGAACACATGAGCAAACACTTGTGAGTGCATCCACAGTTGATGAATATATTGATGAACTGAGGAGGCATTTGCAACATGCATTTGCTTTTGTGCAGATAAACCTGGAAAGAGCTGCTGACAGTGCAAAGTCTTATTATGATAAAAAGACATCAGTAAAGGAATACAGTGTAGGGGATCAGGTGTACAAGTTTCATTTTGGAAAAAGTAAACGGAAAAATTCTAAATTTCTAGCAGCCTGGCAGGGGCCATTTCGAATTATAGATAAGGTCTCTCCTGTGGTTTATAAAATTTTAAAAAATGAAGGTGAAATGGCGATAGAGCAGTTTGTCCATGTAAATCAGATCAAACCATGCCATCCCAGACACGAGATCAGGCGGCTTCAGCATGTAGAAACAGAAAGCCCTGGGGCTACTACCCACTGATGCACACAATACAACATAAAGTCCCTTGAACACAAAAAGAGAAAATAAATGGATACCATCAGGAGGCAGTGACAGAGAAGTTAAAAAGTTGATTGTTATAATGGCACACAAACACTGTAATATATGTAAAAATATATAATATAAAATAAATAAATAAATAAATAAATATAATGGAAGCTCATGGTTGGTGTGCAGAGAGAACATGTATTAAATATTGAATGCTGTTTTATATATGCTTGTTTTCTTTTTAACTTGTGTTTAATTTCAGGAAAAAAAAAAGAAAAACGAAATGTTTTTACCAAGCATGTTTTATTTTTTTAAAAAGGGTGAAGTTTGTATTGTGCAATATACTTAATCTGTTTCTTTTCTATTTTGGTTTAGAACATTAACTATTTATACCGGAGGTCACGGGAGACAATGGAGTCCTGGAGCCCACGTGGACGGATTCCGGGAAAGCCCCAAAGAGGGGTGAAGACCAAGGCTGCAAAGCGATCAGCATTGAAGATGATACCGATGATATGGTTAATGATGATGATATTTGGAGGGATCTTCAAGAATTCAGAAGCACAGGTTGTCATTGAACCTGGACCAGCATCTGGTATCGCGGTGGAAGAGGCACCAGGATTCATCATGAGTGATAGAAGGATGATTTTCCAAAATATCTACATACCATTGAATCCTGAGATTTTGATTGAAAAACATTTGAACAATACCGGAATTAAGATTGAACAGACTAAAGAGTGGCTGGAAATAAGAAAAGAGGACACTAAGCAGTCAATAAGAGATATATTAATGCAGTTGGAGAAAACATTTGTGAATTCAGCAGACATTAAGAAGAGGAGAGGAAAGAGAGGTGCGGTGATGCTCGCGATATCATTGGTAATGTCTATAGTTGGAGCCATAATAGGTACCACAATATCAACAGCCAATTCTATTTCGGTAGGAACACTGAGTACTAAAGCGCAACAACTGAGTATTGACCTAGAATTAATACAAAAAACATTAGATGGGATTAGAGGGGGACTGGATGAACAAGTAAGATTCATAAATGAAACTGCAATCATTCTAAATGAACAAGCAGATGTGATGCAACGGGCGACTAAAATAATACTTAAGCATGACAGAACTTTAAATGAAATATTGAACATAATGAGTCCTGTTGATAGACTATTAACGAATTATATGAGAGAAGTTCAAACTGCAGTTTCACAATTGATTCAAGGACATATCCCCTTGTATTTTGTTTCGCAGGATATTATTCGTCAAATGATAGAAAGATTGACCATGAGGGAAATTGACATAATACAGGTAAAAATTGCATTTGAAATGGGTAATGCAATGCCGTTATATGTGGACTTGGAAAGACTAGAGATCAGATTTTTGCTATGCATCCCATATGTAGCTCCTGAACTTATTTATCAAACGAAGTGGGTACACAACGTGGGATTTTGGCAAGAGGACAAATTTATTAAGATTAAGACTCCAGAAGTGGTGGCATTTCAGTCATGGGAACCTGAAGTTTATTTAATACCAAATCTGGAAACATGTGTCAAATTTAAAGAACAAAATTATATGTGTCCAGGTAAACCGTTTGTTCCTGATGCCACAGATGCTATTTGTGGTTTGAAATCTGACCCAAGTATATCAGAAGGATGTGAAGTGATTATTAGCAATATGGGGAGTGAAGAACTGGCACAGGCTAAGATGGTCAGAGGTAAATGGTTGGTCAGCACCTGTTTAAAGAACATGACGGTAGTACATTTAAACCATGAAACATACGTGGTTAAACAGGTGAAATATAATGTTTTTTATTTACAGGTTTCAAAGGATACAATTGTGTCAATTGGGGGGTTAACATTGTTTCATGTAACAAATGATGTTTGGGAAAGCCAAGTGGAAAATATCGATTTTTTTCAAAGGGATACTTTTCCAATAGATCCGGATGTGGAATATTTATTGAATCACAAAGAAAGACATGTTATAAAAATGAATTTGAGAGAAAACAATATTACAATTAGTAATCTGGGGATAATAGAAATGGAAAGATTTAATTGGGGAACCTGGGGGGAACGCTCAATAGTGGGTTTGGCTGTCCTGGTGCTAATCATGGGTGGATGGTTGATTGTGCTATCAGTAAAAATGAAAATGTTACTGATTTTAGTAGCTACGTCAGGAAGAGAAAGATATCCCAATACACATGCATTTTAAAAGAAAAAAAAGAACAAGTTGTTTTTAGGAATTGGCTTGGATCGTAGCCAAGTTCTAAAAACAAAAGGAGGGTATGTAAGGATATTTGGCGTGTTACAGCACAGAGTACAGCACTACTGCACAGGTAGCATTTTTTTTTTGATGCAGCACCACCACATGGGTGTGGTGCATTGCTATATGTGTTGCCAGAGTAACATGGACATATAACTAAAGACAGGCTATTCAGTCAAAAACGATTTTTACATATAAGATGCAAATTTATTTTTACAGTTAAAAGCACACATGTGCACATTCAAAATGCACACTATTTTTCACCTGAAATGCCTATGTTGCAAGAGACACATTTGAAAATTAATAACTAACCTTATTAATAACTAACCTGACTAATAAAACTTCATTTAACATAACCCACTAATAAAAATGTGTCTCCACTGCAGAATTAGGCCTACTCTGAAAGTGAACTTTTAAACGCACATTCATTTTTTTTCTCTGCTGATCTGTCCACATAACTACAGGAAGCAAAGAGCTTGAAGGAACAGGAAATCAGTTTGTTACAATTGCCATTGTAGAAGTGAGCCATTGTGTAGTGAGGGAGGAGATGACATGATTGATTCTGATTGGAGCAGCGTCATAGCAAGTATCATGCTAGAGGCTGTGATTAGAACTTTGCTGGAGAAACTTGAGGGGAGGGGGAGGACAATCGAGATCTTGCAGAGCTGGGAGAAGGATCTGTTTCCTGGCTGGGGATTTCTGCTGCAAAAGCTGAGAGTTCCAGGCAATAACCCCGGTTTGAGAACGGCAGACGCTTGTTCTCACTGGGGTTGATTTTCAAGGGAGCCAAATTCAGAAAGAGAATAGCCGTAGAAAACTCATGCTGAACAGATAAGGTAATTATAGAAGCGAGTGGGAGCTGTGCGAAAGTGTGCGAAACTGTTCAGTCAGTGTATTGGAGGGAGTCTCAGTCTCTTATCAGCATATTTAATGTTACCAATTGAATATATTCTCGCAGCTCTCTGTTCATTTTATCACAAATAATGTTGTACCATTTCATTTATTTCTGTAAAAAAAGTTAAACTGTGTTTAAAAGAAATTTCTATAATACAAAAATATTTGAAAACAGATAGCTAGTGTGTATTGTTTCCCTCTTTCATTTTGCATGGGGAAAGGTTTAAACGTGGGTAGATTTTTAAACAGTGCAATTGTCATTTTAAAACAGATGTGTGCACGATTCTATTCAGTATGGACAGTTGTGAGTGACTGTTTGTAGCATAGCCTGTTGGAGATACATGAGCCAACGGGAAGAGAGAGTCTCTGGACATAGTTCCCTACCGTATATAAGGTAATGGAAATTACCACAAAAATACCACAATAGCCCATGGTGGCACACAACACTAACACTGAAAATGTGGTATCCCTAAAATGTAGGCCTGAGGTCTCTCTAGTGATCAAGAACAATCTAGATAAAAAACAAGGGATGTTGGATATTGGGGCCACAAATAAACCAACTACTATACCAACCAACCACGCAAACTACCGCGCATACCATCTAAATAGGTCTGAATTCTGAAATAATGCAATGTATTATTGTCATGTTTGACCCAATATGAATACAGAGAGTGATTATTGCTAAAGGTACTTTGGTGGTAAGAAAATACCGCAAAGCCCCAAATATCCACAAAATACCCAACAGACCCCATGTCATGGTGATGTGACATTTGAAAACTCAGATCCAGCTACAGTCAGAATGATACTGAGAGGACTCCCAAAAAGAGATCACTGAGAGGTTTGAAACCCAGGATCTCCTTGGAAGTACTCCCAATGCCACAATAGGGCATCCCTTGATTAACTTGGTAGTGGGACAGTGCAGTAAACACTTGCAGGGGAGCCGATGATGCAAAGCTCAAGATGACAGGATCCAAACATACCAGCAATTCCATTAAAGACAGGATCTGGCAGAAGGTAGCTGTTCACAGAGGCAAAAGTCATACAGGAAGGTAAAACACACAGGCAATTGACATGAAAGAGAAAATCTGACATGAGAAGTGAATTAGAAACTGAGGCCAAGAAAAATGGAGGCCCTGTTGCACAAAAGGGATCAGGCAACACACACGAGGATGGCACGGCAGACGTCACACAGACTGGACTGAACAGTGACCGATGTGCTTGGAACTGAAGGGAGCGTGGAGATGGACTGAGCAGCTGTCAACAGGCTACAAAATATCTGCCGGTGTACCATGAATGGTACATAGCCACCATGGCAAACAACAACATCTGGCCAATGGCATGTGCCTGGGGTCTGTGGTGAACATGGCATCCCCCAAATAGCCCTCAATGCTGTACTGTGTGTGGGTTTGTCTCTGGACAGCACCACCAGAAGGGGCAGAAGGACCAAGAGTGGACTGCCTGTGTGGGTAGACATGACTAGAAAAGCTCAGTGAACAGGATGCCACACAGAAGGCATGAACAATGCTAAATCAGCAAGGTAACACTTGCCATAACTCCCATCACCATGTGTCCCAGCAAGCATACAGCAGGACCTGCCACCCTCCTGACAACACACCAACAAAGGCCCTACAGTAACATCTTCCCTCATAAAAATCAACACGCCACAAGTACCACCCTGATTGTCTTGATCAAACAGCATGCATAGACACACCAGCCTTCCATCAACATGTGTCACATGCACCCAAGAAGCTGGACCTGCTATTTTCAATTTAAGTTAAAAAGAAAATAAACCCACACAGTGCCAGACTCCCTGCCACCACCAACAACAACACAAGTGGCACCTTGAGAGCCTTTGACTTACCTGCACAAGGTACCCACCTGACTCACATCCACTGGATCCCACCTGGAAAAACATTTAGAACTCGCAAAAACATGCATTGCATCAATGTAAAGATACTGGACAGCCATGAAAACTCCTGCATAGAACAAGGAAGTAGGCATGGACCACCCGGTGTCAACATCTGGAACTACAAAATTGTGAGCAACCATCAATATCACAACAGCAAAACTGACCAACAGAGAAATCACGGATAGAAAAGCAAACAGATTACAACCACAGCACAACATGCACTCTGGAAACAGGTGTCCCTCAGCCCTGTGATGTGTGCCCAAGTGAGGACATTGATTGCAGGCATACAAGTCCTGCACACCGATTGTCAGGTCTCATGTATGCCTTTCGGTTAGCCATTGATCCAGGGAAGGAAAAGGACACCAAGTGAGGAAGCGATGCTCTGCATCGCCCCGGCTTTGCTGCTCTGCCTTCTGCTTTGGCGCGCCCTGCTTTCAGGACTCACCCTGTATAGACCTTCTTTCTTGTTGTGTCTGGTTCTCTTTGCCGGGGGCTCCTCCTCTCTGATCCTATCCTTTATTAGGCTGTTTTTTTTTACCTTGGGTTTTCTGAGTTCCCCCGTTCTCTTTGGGGTTCGCCCATTTAATTCTGGACCAATCTGCCTTACCTATTAGACAATCCTCTCTTTGCTTCTGACCAGATCTGGATCCAAGGGTCTTACCAGGGACCCATCTGCAAAAAAGTGTTTCATCGCCATATCTGCCATCATACTTGGATCTTGGAACAACATGGCTTTTTTGTGCCGGAAGGCCCCAGAAGTGAGGTCACTGGCCTGCTGACACTTCACAGTCACAGTGGTTCCTTCGGTGGTAGGCCGATTCTTCATTAAAAAAAAAGGAGTATTAGACAAGAGGAAGGAAGAAGTTTCCGTCTCCCGAGCCAAGCTCTTTAGGTGAGGAGGACGAGGGGGATTTTGAGACTGAGTCTGTCGACTCAGAGGAAGATCTCTCTGACAGCTTGTGGCTGGGGTGTCTAGTTCCTTAAAAATGGCAAACAATTCTTTCGATTCAGATTTGGCATTTGTAATTCTAGTGTTGTAGGAGGCAGATTTTGTTGCCGTGATGTCTTTTTTGCATTGGGCAGTGAGTTTCTTGTAGGCAAGTACAGTGTTGTCCTGTGGGTTAGATTGCCAACTGGTGAGCGCTATGCGCTTGAGGCAGCGTAATTCCTTGAGTTCCGTCGTGAACCAGGAATTGGCATGTATTTTTCTTTTAGCTTTCTTTTTTTCCTAGGGGGCAATAGCATTGATTGCCTCTTTGATAGTCAAATTGTAAAATTCTGCCAGGGCCATGGGGTCCCTTGAGAACGGAGGCTTGAGGGTATCACTACAACAGATATGCTACATCGTTTTAACTGCATTATCTGTAACTGTATTTGTTTAACTGTATAATTGCATAGTATCTTTATACTACTGTAACCCAGGTTTAAATGCACCCAGATACATCAGGGTTCGGCACGCTATTGAAATAAACAAACAAACAAACAAACAAACAAACAAACATAGATCACTAGGAAAGGTACGATATGGTTTTTTGTTAGTTTACACGCGCTTCTAGCTAAGGCAGGTGGTGATGGAGTGTTAGGTGTAGCGTTTTAAAGGTGGCGGGGATGGAGAAATGAATGAGGTGGTGGTCCGTCCAGGGACAGGGAGTGTTGGAACTGATGTCAGCTTTGCAGTTATGGTCCGTCACCCAGACTAGGGTGCGTCCTTTGGAGTGAGTGGAGTTGGAGATTTGTTTAATGAATCCCAAGTGTTGAAGCACTTTGGCAAGAGTTTTAGCTTGTTTGTCATTTAGATCATTGAGGCCAAGGTTTAGGTCACCCAGAAGTAGGGATTTAGTGGTATTTTACAGGTTGTTGCCTAATAGATGGAGGTTTTGCTGAAAGTAAAGTAGTGGGCCTGGCGGGCAGTAAATGATGTGGATGGCAATTATGTAGTTTTGCGAGAGGGAGAGTTTCACGGCCAGAGCATCCGCGTTGCCCCCTACTGCAGAGTTGATTTGTCTGATCGACAGGGAGTCCTTAACTATGAGAGCCACTCCCCCTCCTTTGGAGAGCAGTCTGTCCTGCCAGAGTAAGGTGTAGCCTGGTGGGTGGGCTACAGAAATGGCAAGCCCTGCTGCTTCGAGTAGCCAAGGTTCTGTGATGAGGTGTGTGCATGAGAGAGCGTACATTTAAAAGGACAAATTGGATGGGGATGGAAGTGGAGTTGGGTTTGGACTTAGGTAGTTTAGGCGGTATGAAATGATGTTCTTTGTTGGTGCTGTGAGGGGCTCAAGGGGTGTGGTTGGTGTTGTGTGGAGGGTGCAAGGGCCTTGTGTTTATTAGTGGCAGCAATAAGAGCTGTGTGCAGGCCTATTAGTTGGTTCCTGCTAGTGGTGGGCTTTGGGCATGTAAGGTACATATTTGGCTCAGTGCTGTAGTTCAGCAGGACTTCTTGATCATTTCTTCAAAGATTTTGTTGTCTATACTTTTATTAAATACAGGTTTTATCGGAGTACATTCCATGCTACATGCAGTTCATTTGTGTGTCTGCACATTTGATTGTTTACATTTCACCCAGTGCATATCTTCATGTGTATTGTGGTGTGTCTATATGTGTCATGTTGTTGCTGTGATGTTTGCAGTTGGAGGGATGCACATGTGCCTGACATGTGGGGGTGATGCCATCAGATGACTGGAGGCTGCATTGGATGTTTATCATGTTCCATCACATGGGCAGCATCACTGCATGTTTTGTGTCTGTGTGTCAGTGTGGTTGGCGTGGAGTCTTCTGTTGTGTGTGTGATGATGTTCATACAGGTATGTTTGCAGTGGTATGTGAATGTGTTATGCATTGTATGGTTGACTCTCATTGTGGATGGAATGTCACCTGTTCATGTGTATTTGCATGCTTTCACATTGTTTTAATTTCAGGTCTACTGTTGTTCATGTGCCCCCTTTGCACATGCTTGGGATTTTGTATGTGCCCAAACTTTATTCACTGTACTGTGTATCTAGCCTTGTTGGTGCTGCGGTGGGAGGTGGGCTCACTGTGGATGGATGGCCTGGAAACATCACATGCACATTTGTTATTTCATTGCTGTGTCACTCCCATGTCATGCTCACACACCCACCAGCAAGTGCAGTCACACACTGCCTGCTCTGCTCCACCTCTGTCACTGTGATACAGTTGTGTCCCACATTTCCTGTCTCACTGAGTCATGCACTCTCTGACTGACCTCCCATCAGCTATGCACAGGCCTGTCATGCTGTCGTTCCTGACAGGGAATTTCTGTTTGTTTTTGTCCTCAACACACAATCAGTTGCTGAGCTTTGATGCCTTTGCAATGACCCATGGCCAATATGCATATGCCACTTTGCATTGCATTTGATTGTCTCATCTGAAAGGGGTGGTCACAGTTCGGTTGGTGCAATATTGTGCTGTCCAGCTGAGGTGCTGCATATTCAGGTCTGCCAGGGAGTGGTAAGGGATTCTCCTTTCCTGGATTGATCTTCAGTGCTTCCAATTGATCGTGTTGGTGGTGGACATGTTGAAGGTCTGCTTCATGGTGGAGGCAGACCAGAGGTTAAGGTGAGTTGCAGCCATGTATTGGACTGGTAGGGTGGGAGACTGTCAGGATGCTGACTGTGGTAGTGGTGGATGTGAGGGGGGCTGGTGGGTGGCATGAGGACTTGAGGGGCTGACTGGGGTAGTAGCGTGAGTGAGGACGGAGTGGGGAGGGGTGTACTGTCAAGGGGCTGAGTGGGGTAGTGGCGGAGGAGAAGGTGGTGTGTTTTTTGATTGATTGATATTTTATTTCTATCGCGCTCTTACACAAGTGTTTCAGAGCGCGACAAGGCAAGGGAGGGGAACAGGGGAGAACAACACAGCGATCTTATTAGGCCCAGTGACATTGAGAACGTGCAAGTGCATGGGAGAGGGGGAGGGGAAAAGTGCATGGAAGGAGGGAGAAGTGGAAAGTGCGAAGCAGAGGAGAAACAGATAAATAACAATAATATCTAATAAAGGCAACAAACAGTGGTAATGCAGCCAGCAATTTGCAAGTGCTAGGTTTAAGGCAGCAGACAGGGTAGGTCTGATAAGTGCAGGAAGAAAAAGGGGGGTCTGTATGGGTACAGATACAGACCCCAGTGCAAGGGGTGGCCCAGAGGCAGTGCGGGAGGGTGGCAGGGTGAGCAGATACCTGGGCCCGAAGGACAGAGGGTGGCCAGGTGCACAGTGCCAAGAGAGAACAGATCAGCAGGGGAGAGGAGGAGCGAAGGCAGAAGTAAAGAGGAAGGTCTTGAGGTGCTTCCGGAACCGGAGATGGTTCTCCTATCGTTTTAGAGTGGCAGGGAGGCTATTCCAGAGGGAGGCCCCAGCCGAAGACAGAGATCTACCCCCAGCTCGTTTCTTTGAAAAACGACTGACCCTGATGGAGTTGGAGGTAGAGGAGCGAAGAGCTCGAGAGGGGAGGTATTTGCGGAGGGATAGCTGAAGGCATTTTGGACCCAGGCCCCAGAAAGCCTTGTGGACAATGCAGAAGGTTTTGAATTTAATCCTTGCATCCACTAGGAGCCAGTGGAGAGATTTCAGAGCTGGAGAGATACAATCCCAGGGCTTGAGGCCCTAGACAAGTCTCGCAGTCCTGTTCTGGATTAGTTGCAGAGGGTGGTGAGTAGAGGCAGGTAGATTTGGAAAGAGGCTGTTACAATATTCAAAGCTAGAGAGAACCAGAGCTTGGGATACCATGAGCTTCTGGGGGAATGAGAGAAGAGGCAGAGTACCTCTGAGGAGGTGCAGTCGGAAATGTGACTTTTTAGAGACCTCAGAGATGTGGGCGGAGAAGGAAAGGGTGGAGTCAAAGATGACCCCGAGGTTCTTAGCCGCGCAGTTGGGGATAGGAGGAGGGCCAAGGGAGGGCCGGCCAGAGAGTGAGGGGAAAGGATGGTGAAGGTGTGCCGATGGGGAGGATCTCCATCTTGCTGGCATTCAGACAAAGCTCATTGGCGGAACACCAATCTTGAATGGCAGTTAGGCAATCAGAGATGAGAGAGGGAGAGGAGGTGGCAGAGGGCAGCCTGAAAATGAGTTGATTGTCATCAGCATAGCACTGGAAATTTGAGCAGAAAGTGGCAATGCAGTGGGCGAGAGTTGCCAGGTATTGGTTGAAAAGCCAGGGCGAGAGGTTAGACCCCTGGGGAACACCACAGGTAGAGAGGAAGATAGATGAAAGGAAGGACCCAAGTTGGACCTGGGAGGGTCAATCTGAGAGGAAAGAGGTCAGCCAGGCCAGAGCCTGATCAGTGATACCCAGGTTTTCATGTAGACGGTTGAGCAGGATGGTATGGTTGATTGTATCGAAGGCAGAAGAGAGATCGTGGAGGATGACGAGAGAGGGAATGTTAGAGTCAAGATTGGAGAGCAGATCTTCACGGATGTTCAGGAGAGCAGTTTCCGTGCTTCTGGCAGCTCTGAAGCCATACTGGTGGTCATGGAGACAGCCAACAGAATTGGAATAAAGGTTAAACTGAGAGATGGCCAACTTTTCCAGGCGTTTGCCAAGAAAGGGAGTAATGGTAATTGGGTGATAGTTAGCTGGACAAGAAGGATCAGCTGTGGGTTTGTTGAGAAGAGGATGCACAAAGGAGTGCTTTAGAGGGGAGGGGAAGGATCCCGAGGCAAAGCAGTTGTTGCAAAAATCAGCAAGGGCCGGAGCAAGGGTGTCAATGTGGTCCTTTATGGTTTTGGAGGAACAGGGATGAACCTGTTTTGATGAGGCTTTCATAGATCGGACTTGTCTAGCGACCTCGCCAGGGGTGAAAAGAGGAAAGGACGAGAAGGATGGTCAGAGGGTGGCTAAAGGAGGGTCAGCAAGCACAGATGGAGAGGGGAGAGGAGGTGTGTGGGTGGAGAGGGTCGACAGGATGTCCTAGGTTTTTTAAATGAAGTGAGAGGCAAGGGCATTGCAAAGAGCCTGGGAGGCAACAGGAGAAGTAGAGACTGCAGCAGGGTTGGCCAGCTCCTTGCAGATTTTAAAGAGCTTTGCCGAGTTGTTAGACGCCGCAGAGACACAAGCTTGAATGTGGACTCTCTTCTTGGTGTGGACAGAGAGTCGCTCTTGCCTTTGTAGCAGGCGACAGGCCAGTTTGTCAGAGGATGAACAGGAAGTTCTCCATTTCCTCTCAGCTGCTCTACACTTAAGTTTAAGTGTAGCTAGGTCAGATTCATACCAGGAATTGCACTTGGCTTTGGACTTCAAACGGATCCTCATGACAGGGGCAAGAGCATCAAGAGTATTAGAAATTGAAGAGTAGAGCAGAGACAGGGCTGTGTCAGGATGTGAGACAGTCAAAGGTGGAGGGGGGGGAGAAAGTATCGGCAAAAGCCTCAACTGACGCACACTTCATGGACCGGATGTCCGAGAAGGTAGGTGGCAGTGTTGGGGTAGGCTTGGCTTGGGGGAAGAGAGGGAGAGATGAGAGGAGGGAGTGATCACTCCAGGAGAGAGGAGTGGTCAGAGGGATGGAGAGGGGGCGGTCAGAGGAGATCAAGACTTCTAGTGTGTGCCCCACAGGGCGAGTCGGGCCAGAGGGGAGGATGGACAGGGAGAGGGAGTCGCAGAGGTCACGGAAGAGTACAGAGGAGGAGCAAGGAGAGTCTAATTGTATGTTTAGGTTACTGAGGAGAAGGAGTTCAGTGGTAGAGGCCAGGAGGGAGGAGGAGAGGTCTGCCCACTCAGAGAGAAATGAGGTGTTTGACCAGGAGGCCGGTAGATGGTAACCACAGTAAGAGAATGGGTAGGCGAGAGAAGAAGCCTACAGACAAGGTATTCAAAAGAGGAGTAGGTCTGAGTGGGAATGATAGAGGCAGGAATTCACTCAGGAAAGATCAGGGCTACCCCACCACCGGACCGGGAGGATCTGGGTGCTGAGAGGATCTTGTAGCCATCAGGGAGCAGAGTGTCAAAGCTCGTGACAGAGCTGTCCGTGAGCCATGTCTCAGTTAGACCAAGGACATCAAGGTCTAGTTCTTCAAGGAGGTGGCAGATGTCAGAGGAGAGCGAGAGTTGAGACTGGCAATATGAAGAAGGTTGCCAGCCTTAAAGACCTTCCGGGGAGGGGTACAGATCAGAGGTATGCCCTGCGGAGGAGAAAGAGCCCTACGAGGGGCAGAGGAGGAGGAGAGCGAGGGCAAGGTAGCCTACGGGGAAGGGAAGGGGACAGCAGGAGATGAGAGGAAATTGATGAGGCGAGGGAAGCGCCTTTCAAGAGGAGGAGATTGGCCTGAGGGCCTTGGACCATGACAGTGCCATTTAGGTAGACATTAATGATGACTTTAGAGGAGTCGAAGGAAGCCATGAGAACTTCCCAGCGAGTGCCACCATTAATGGGAGAGGAGGAGATAGTGCAGAGCACAGAGACCATATGAGGAGTCCATAGATTTAGCAAAGGAACGACAAAGAGGATGTCGGTAAGGGTCTGTCTGGCGGAAGCATTGGAGTAGGTATCAACGCTAGGAAGATCAGGGTTAGAGGCCAAGATATCCTTTTTGAACTTCTTCCTACCAGACTTAGTGAGAAGGGAAGGATAGTTAATGGAGAAACAATTGGAAAAGATAGGAGAAACAGAAAGCGCCATTGGCGTGGAAGTGAGGAGAGGATGGAGATACTGGGGGGGCTAAAGCAGGTAGGTGTGGGACAAAAGAGAGTGGTGAGGTCACTGGGCTGGTAAGTTACAGAAAAGAAACAGTATACAAGCAAAATACAGAGAATTTTGCAATGGGCAGCAAGATTTGACTTTTTAGAACAAAGCAAAAACAGCAAGATTTGACTGTTTAGAACAAAGCAAAAACAGCAAGATTTGACTTTTAAGCACAAAGCAAAAAACAGCAAGATTTGACTTTTAAGCACAAAGCAAAAACAGCAATATTTGACTTTTAAGCACAAAGCAAAAATAGCAAGATTTGACTTTTAACCACAAAGCAAAAACAGCAAGATTTGACTTTTTCAATCTTGGAATCGGATGTTAGCAAAAGGTTTTAGGAAGCAACAAGCAGAAAGAACAGTGATAGTCGAAGGCAGTAGGAGTGAGTCCATAAGGAGGGAACTAACCCATAGTTCCGGAGGTGGCAAAGTCAAGGCAGTCCGGATTTCTTAGATGAGTGAGGTGGCAGCATCATTGTGGTTAAGGTGCAGTGAGGACCCCAATTAGCTTTCCGGAAGCAGACAGGGAGTAGACAGGGGCCTTGGAAGTGGGCCTTTGCTGAGAGGGCCGGCTGAAGCCTGCCGGTCCCTGATTGGATGGAAGAAAACACTCAGCAACCAATGAGAGTGCAGCACAGGGAGAGGTGGTTCAGCACAGCCTGCCTACACAACAAAGAAAACCACGGTGGCCATGTTGGAAGGGCCAAAAACAGTCAAATAAGCAGCAATAGTAGATAAATACTTTTGCTTTCAAAATAGCAAGGCAGCTGCAGGTATTAAAAAGTTAAAAAAAATGGCTGCACGATGAAAATGCCAAATAAAACAGCCCTTTCCAACAATTTTATGCAAATTTCCTCTTTTTTTCTTGTGGAGGGGGTGCACTCAGGGGGCTGACTGGGGAAATGGAGGATGTGGGGGTGGTGTGGGGAGGGGGTGTACTGTCTGGGGGCTGACTGGAGTAGTGGCAGAGGTGAGGGTGGTGTGGGGAGAGGGGTGTACTTCAGGGGGCTGACTGAAGTAGTGGCAGAGGTGAAGGGGGCTGGTGGGTGGTGTGAGGACTTGAGGGGGCTGACTGGGGGTAGTTGTGGAAGTGAATAGTATTGTTGGGTGTTGTGAGGACTTGAAGAGGCTGACTAGGGGTAGTTGTGGAGGTGAATGGTATTGGTGGGTGGTGTGGGGACTTGAAGGGGTTTGACTGGGGTAGTGGCAGATGTGAAAGGGACTGGTGGGTGGTGTGATGTCTTGCGGGGGTGCACTGTCAGGGGGCTGACTGGGTTAGTGGTGAAGATGAGGGGTTGGTGGGTGGTGTGACGACTTCAGGCAGCTGACTGGGTGTTAGGCAGAATCACCTGCAGTACCCTTTGGGAACACTACAGGCAATTAGGACTACAAGTGCAAGCACAATTTCACCTTTGGTACAAGCCTGTACTACACAGTAAAGTGGTAGCGATAGCTGAGCAGCCAGACTTATCTCAAGAGTTTAAGTGAGCAGTAGAACAAGATACACAAAGGACCAACCAATACAGTGATTCAAAAAGACAATTACTCAAGGTTTCTTGGTAAAAGAATATACATTTATTTATTCAGTCAGTTAGAAAACATTACCCTTGCATAAGCAGCTCAATATCGCACACTAATACACCACAAAAATCCAACCGGTAAATAACTGAACAAGTTTAGCTCCAAAATGAAATGGGAGAAAAATGGCACTTCAGATACTTAATAAAGGAGGGAAAAGACAAGGTTATAAGAATAGACAACCCAAATACATTCATAGGCAGGGCAAAGGGTTTCAGTTAAATACAACCAGAAATTCTTCTCAAGAGGCCTGGGACAATGTCAATGTTTCAGAGTCTTTTGCAACGTATTTTTAAAGGATTTGGCTAGGTGAACAGTTTGACAAATGTTTAGGGAAGGACAAGCCTTTGTAGTTGAGGAAAGTGTTGCACACTTTCTTGATGGCCGAAATGATTTCCAGACCTTGTTGTAGCTGAGGCAGTTGTTCCTGGCAGTGCGAGCAGATCTTGCTGTTCCAGAGCTTCAGTCATGGGGACAAGAAGGAGGACGTCAGGAGGTTCCTGCACTGCCCAATGATGAGGCCAAAAGCTGTAGCAAGACCTTGGTTTAAGGTGTGAGTGCCTTAAAGACCACTAGCTGGTTTCCTTCCCTCTGGCTATCCGGTTTTCAACAGCACTCTGATGAAAATTCAACCAGAATGAGAGGGTGTCCAGGTGGCTTTCGAGTTGGTTGTTCCCACCAAACTCCAGGGAAGAAGTTAACCTTGAAGGGCTTATCTGTCGTCGGAGTTTCAGGCAATTCACACCTGCACCAGGGCTTCACCGGTCGTCCAGGATTTGCAGCAGTCCTCTTCCTTCCTCTCCTCTTCGGTTCTTTCGTTCCAGTGGTTGACTCTGCTTTTCAAGTCCCGGAGACCTGCTTTTAAACAGTTTCCCCCCATTCATTCCAGCCTGGCTGTCACTCACACAGCAGGGTGACTGTCCTTGCCGTACAGCCAGCCGCCCAATCACGCCAGAGTGCATTAATGTCTCCTAGGAGACTAAGCACAGGGAGTTTCTGGCACCTCCCTCACATCCTGTCCACCCCAGACACCCTGGCACCATAGGAAGGCTTCAGCACTGAAGCCCACCAGAGGCCAACAAACAAAGGGACCAAACCTGGTTTGGCGCGCAGAGATAAACACAAGAATAACTTTTCCGAAAGGAAATGTCGAAAAAGATGACCAGAGTCTGTTTTTATGACTGACCCGATTTTTAGCTACTGTTGTTAGCGGTCGGGAAAAATCACGGTAGTTGATCTAAACCACTGCTATCACCCATTTAAAATGGGAAAAGGTAACATTTTACTGTTACATGAGTGTTTTGACTCAGGGGAAGCTTGGCAACCCCTCCAGCACTCTATAGGAAGATAGTGTGTGCTGGGTCAGTAAATTTAAAAAGACAAGTAAAGCCAATTTAACTATACATGCTCTGGGAGACAGTAGTCCGTCTCAGAGACGGTATTTAAACCTTGGGGAGTCTGAAAGACACCCCTGTGCCATTGCACTAAAGGTGCTGTGTGACACACAGAAAAAGATGATGCCACTGGAGTTGTTTTAAAGCTCCATAACCAAAGAACACAAAAGTAAAACACACACAAAATACATGGCTAGTGGGGAAAAAAAGCCCACACTCTTCCCAGGTAAAAAAATAAAATCCTAGAAATCCAGCAAAGTTGCTGGGGATCTCAAAAGGTAAGGGAAATTAGCACATATTGTGTATTCTCCCTAACACTGGGGCAGTTGCTGAGATAAGAGGTCTGGTGGGTGGTTTGAGGACTTGAGGAGGATGACGGGGTAGTGGCAGAGGTGAGGGCTGAGTGGGGGGGTGTACTGTCAGGGGGCTGACCGTGGTAGTGGCAGAGGTGAGGGGGGCTGGTGTGAGGACTTGAGGGGGATGACTTGGGGAAGTGGTGGAAGTGAGTGGGGCTGGTGTGTGGTGTGAGGACTTGAGGGGGCTGACAGGGGTAGTGACAGAGGTGAAGAAGGCTGGTGTGAGGACTTCAATGGGCTAACTGGGCGTAGTGGCAGAGGAGAGGGCAGTGTGGGGAGAGGGTGTACTGTCAGGGGGCTGACTGGGTAGTGGTAGAGGTGAGGGTCTAGTGGGTGGCGTGAGGACTTGGGGTCAATGACTGTGATAGTGCAGAGGTGAGGGCTGTTTGGGGAAGGGGTATACTGTCAGCGGGCTGACTAGGGTAGTGGTAGAAGAGAGGGGGGCTGGTGGGTGTTGTGAGGACTTGAGGGGGCTGACTGGGGGTAGTGGCGTAGGTGAGGGTGGTATGGGGAGTGGGTGTACTGTCAGGGGGCTGACTGGGGTACTGGCAGAGGTGAGGGGGGCTGATGGGTGGTGTGAGGACCTTTGGGGGCTGACTGGAACTAGTGGCGGAGGTGAGGGTGACTGGAGGGTATGAGGATTTGAGAGGACTGACTGTGGACAGTGGTGGAGGTGAGGAAGATGGTGAATGGTGTGAGGACTTGAGGGGACTGGCTCTGGCTAGTGCCCGAGGTGAAGGAAGTGTGGGGAGGGGGGTGTATTGTCAAGGGGATGAATGGCGATAGTCGTAGAGTTGAGGGTGGCTGACTGGGGGTAGTGGCAGAGGTGAGGGTGGTGTGGGGAGGGGGGTGCACTGTCAGGTGGCTGACTGGGGTAGTGGTAAAGGTGAGGGGGGTGGTGGGTGGTGTGACAACTTCAGGCAGCTGACTGGGGCAGTGGCTGAGATAAGGGGGCTGGTGGGTAGTGTGAGGACTTGAGCGGCTGACTGGGATAGTGGCAGAGGTGAGGTGGGGTGGTGTCAGGACCTGAGGGGGATGACAGAGGTAGTGGCAGACGTGAGGGCTGAGTGGGGAGGGGGTGTACTGTTAGGGGGGCTGTTGTGAGCACTTGAGGGGGCTGACTTGCGGAAGTGGTGGAAGTGAGTGGGGCTGGTGTGTGGTGTGGGGACTTGAGGGGCTGACAGGGGTAGTGGCTGAGGTGAGGGAATCTGGTGTGAGGACTTCAAGGGGCTAACTGGAGGTAGTGGCGGAGGTGAGGGGAGTATGGGGAGAGGGTGTACTGTCAGGGGGCTGACTGGGGTAGTGGCAGAGGTAAGGGGGGCTGGTAGGTGATATGAGGACTTTAGGGACTGACTGGGGTTAGTGGCGGTGGTGAGGGTGGTGTGGGTAGGGGGTGTACCATCAGGTGCCTGACTAGGGTAGTGGTGGAGGTGAGCGGGGCTGTGGGTGGTGTGAGGACTTGAGGTCAATGACTGGGGGTAGTGCAGAGGTGAGGGCTGTGTCGGGGGGGGTATACTGTTAGGGTGCTGACTAGGTTAGTGGCAGGAGAGAGGGGAACTGGCGGGTAGTGTAAGGACTTGAGGGTGCTGACCAGTGGTAGTGGCAGATCTGAGGGGGTCTGGTGAGTGGTGTGAGGACTTGAGGGGGCTGACTGGGGTAGTGGCAGAGGTGAGGGCGAGCTGGTGGGTGGTTTGAGGATTTGAGGGGGCTGAGTAGGGTAGTGGCAGAGGTGAGAGGGCTGACGCGGGATGAGAACTTGAGGTGTTGACTGGGGGTAATGGCGTAGGTGAGGGCAGTATGGGGAGGGGGTGTTCTGTCAGGGTACTGGCAGGGGTAGTTGCAGAGGTGAAGAGGGCTGATGCGGGTCTGAGGACTTGAGGGTGCTGACTGGGGGTAGTGGCGGCAGTGAGGGGGGCTGATGTGTGGTGTTAGGACCTGTGGGGGCTGACTGGGAGTAGTGGCAGAGTTGAGGGTGGTGTGGGGAGGGGAGTGTGCTGTCAATGGACTGACTGGTGTAGTGGTGGAGTTGAGGGAGGCTGGTGGTGGTGTGTGGACTTGAGGAGGCTAACTGGGTTAGTGGTGGAGGTAAGTAGCTTATCCATATCATTTCATGCAACTAGTTTGGTTTCTGCTGGATTTTAAGAAATTAAGAATAAATTAGCCTGGCTAGGCCTGCAAGGAGTAGAAAAACAGGTTCAGTCCAAGGGGAGGGAAATCCTCTCAGCAGAAATTCACAGATATATGATAATTGTGGGTTAGGCCAGACTTTCATCTACAGCATGGAGTTAACAATGTCAGATCCACAGGTCAGGAAACGGACATGTGAAGGGGTTATAAACTGCTCCTTGAAGGAATTCCCCAAATGAGGGGGCTGCTCATTGAGCTCCAGGGAGAGACAAAAGGGTGGACCATTTGCTGCTAAGAATAAATAATAAACAATTTTTAGAGACTTATAACTTGTTTTCCAAAGTGGTGAAAAATATAAAAAGGACAGATTTGTTAGTCTAATTTTTGGCTTTACGTTTCAAGAGGCGGTGGAACTGTGCAACATGTTCTGGACAGAAATGGCAATATATATGGTTCTATGTGAACTGTATTAATGCTAGAATTGTGAAACTGTACACACACATCCCTACGGTAAACACACACATTTGTGGACATTTGCAGACAGTTTGGAAAATGTGTTCATGGTGAAATGGATAAAATTCTGAAGAAAGGTGAAACAAGGTCTCAGCTGCGGGACTTTGATGAACAGATACTACTTAAAATATGGAATCTTTGTGTGTGATTTTTGTAGAGGTTACTAATGTATAAATAGGTATTTAGGACAAACTTTGATTTTGATACTGGTGGCTAGGGGAGGTTTCTAAGGACTGTAAATACCACGGAGATGAGGTTCTGATCCAATCCTAGTTCACAGGGGCAAGCTTAGTTATGCCGGCCGATACACCCATTTTTGTGATGTCATTCGAAAGGATGAATAGAGACAGCTAACTCACACACTCACTCACAGATTCACTTTCCTGATTCCAGCAAAGCACTTTGTTCCAGCATTCAACATCCAGCCTTTAACATCCTTCCAGACCCAGATGCCAAGAATCTTGCCAAGCAGTAGCTGAACCATTTTCAGCATGGCCTCAATCCTCAAACTTATTCTCACAACCCGGTGGAGCGCCGTGGTGTGGGAAAGCATCCTGAACTAGCATACTGAAACTATCTGGAATGCTACCATAAGGCTTGCCTGATGAACTTGCTATCCCTCTGATTGAAATACCCAGAAAAAAGAAGGGCAGATCCTGTGCAATTCCGGTGACCCGCCTAGCCGATCCAGTCCCGCGCCTGATGTGCTGCCCTTCCTTGATAGACCCAATCCATTGACCAGAAAAGTGACTGTCCAAAAATCTTAAATCCCAGTGGATTGTGAGTATTAATAGGACACTAGAGAACTATTGTATACCTTGCTTATCTTGTTCTACTCTCATCTCTGAACTATCCCTACTTTTATAAACTGTAACAGTGTCAAAATCTTTAGTGCTATTTTCTTCTGTCTAGTTGCTAAAGCGCCATTTTCATAGTCATCTTTATTTGTGTAAATCTGATACATAAGTCCCACTTTGAGTCTTTGGACTGGTGCTGCTGGGAAAGTGATGGGGATCTGTTACTGAAGTCATAAATCAGTCTCAGAACTTACTGTGTCCTGACTTGGTTGCCTAGCCAAACGCTCTAGCCTTGAGTAAAAGCATAAGCCATATTTTCTGATTCTAAACTGAAGTCTTGTCCAAATTTGTGTCTTTATATTTCAAAAAACACCTCTCACTTAAACCTCTATAACTCACACAATGTTTTAAGATGGAAGCAACATATCAACTCCAACGTGTACCTAACATCCTTAGCTATTTCTAAAACCCAAAACCGGGGTGTGATTGACCCATTATATCAAAAATCGCATAAGGAAAGGTTTGCAGCGAAATGACATTTAGAAAAGTTTACACGTGTGAATTAGCTTTAAATTATTTCCCACTTTGACTTTGAGATTTCAATTGTTTTCTTTTGATTAAATCATTGCTGTTGTTTGCTTGCATCTGTTAAAAGTGGCTCCCCTCGAAATGTATAATAATTTAAGCATTTTTGACCACATTTGGTGTTTTTGCTCAGCCAAATTCAAAGCCATCCTGACAGTTGAAAAGTCAATTCTGTTTTTCTCTTGTGTTTAAAGGGGGAAGGTGGGAGTGATATTCTGTTTGATCGGTGTTAATCCTGAGTACCTGCTCTCCCTTCACATCTATTCAAATTACCTGTTGGGGGTTGAGGGGTATTGCAGGTTGAACCCTTAACCTTAGTGCTATCTGTTCTGAACCAAGCCAAAAGTATAAGATATTCAGTGTTTTGTCACCCCATTGGTGAGATTGTTGTTACCTATTAAAATATATTGTGATTTAAATTCTAAATACAGGAATAAATATTTACCTTTGCAAACTAGCCTGATTCCTGGTTCAGTGTGACTGGAGAGGTCTCATGAGAAGGGTGTGATATGAGTGGTATATCATTCGGAATATTGAACTTATAGATAAAAATAAATAAGGGTTTCATTTGCGCACTATATGCTGGGCGAGACTTAGGTGTGTGCCAGATTGAAATCACTTACAGCTTGGGGGCTCGGTGCTGGGATCCTGAATTTTACATACCACTAGTGAAAGCCTAACACAGCATACGAGCCGGCGGGGTACATACACCTTGTTGGGTTGGCATACTGTGTTACACTGTACAAGCACCCCTCAAAAGAAATAATCAAAGGAATTGATCCTTTTGCAAAAGTAAATTAACCCTGAGATAAGTCAGAAGGAAATTAATATTTCCAGAATGCCGACCCCAGTGGAAATTAATATTGCTAGGGAACACATCCTGCACAAATTGGTTGTCAGGGGTGAATGGCAAAAACAGGACAAAAAGGTATGGCTGCATGGAATAAAACAACAAATCACAGCAATCGACCTGATACCTGGCAAGACAAGGGTCCATTACATCAAGCGCTTAGCGAGCTGTAAATGGCCCCAAAAATAAAAGAGGAGCAGTGTAAAATTGCCAAAATAGCGGCCTACCTATACCTCCACATAGGAGCCATACAGGAAGAACACGCAGACAATATAGATTTGCCAAAGAGGCAAGGGGAAGCACTGCAGAAAATCCAGACCAATCTGGACTCTGCAGAGCAAAGGCTCCAGGATAGCAACGAATCAGAAACAGAGACAAGGCAGTATATCACCAAACTCCAAGGAGATCTGGCTCTCTTACAACAAGAGAATGCAGAACAAAATACACAAGTACAGACACTGAAAAAAGAGTGTCAGGAAAGGTTTGACTCTTTACAACAGAGTCAACAAAAGTTGGAGCAGAAATTACCCTTTAACTGAACCTCCGCAGAGCAGGTAGTCACCCTACAAAACCCCCTAGAATCCTTAAAAGAGGAAAATAATAAATTAATTATTAAAGACATCCACTCTCAAGAGGAGTTTGATGAGGAGCGCCAGAAATCTAGTGCATTTAAAAAATAGAGAGACGACCTGGCGGGCACAGAAGGGCACTCTAACTCAGGAGAGGGACACCTTAGGCCAGGAAGTCAGCCAATTAAAAACTAAGTTGGAGGAAAGAAAGCTGGCCCTTCAGGAGTTTGGTGAAATCAAAACTGATTATGAAAAGCTACTAGAGCACACCAGGCGGGTGGAGGATGCTTTGGAAAAGAATACTCAACCCAATAAGGACCAAACTCAGGAGGTGAGTCTCCTGCAGCAAAAATTGGCCCAGCATTTCCAATCTAGGCAGGAAGCACAGAGAGACAATGAGACTTTCTGTGAAAAGAATGACAGGCTCCACAAACAGATAGCTGTGCAAGAACAAATCATAGAGACCAGTAAGGCCTTAATAGAAGTGCAAAAGGGTCAGATTTTGGCATGTCATAAGGGAATAGGGGCTGAAAGAGATGAGGTAAGAAGGGAAAGAGAAACCCCTGAGCATAACCTCAGGACCTCTGTCATCAGGGACTTTAATCCCTTCGGTCCCATGGACTCTGCCACCCTCATGTCCACTGGCTCATATGAACCAAGCGCCACGGGGATGGTAGACTTCAGCACAATGGGAAATATGGGACTGACAGATCAGTGCCTCTCAGCAATGGATGGGCGGGCATCTATGTACAGATCCCCAAATATTAGGGCTAGCCTCTCTGATCAGGAAGACTCCAGTGAGGGGAGAATCAGAGAACTGGATCCTCAAAAATATCACCTACCAAGGGACCATTCAGTCAAATTTGGTGGGGAATTCCATGAAACTAGGCCCATCTTAAAACCTCTTCCCAGCTAGGGCAGTGTTGGGGGGGTACTCAGCCAATCCTGGGAGCAAGGGAGAGTCAGAAGACTCTTCTGAACGCAACAGGTCTCAAGAGACTAGGTCCCCACATTCTGCAAACCATTCCCAAGCCCACAGAATCAGGGAGAGCCTAGAGAATCAGACATCCACCTCCTGTAGCAGTGCTTCTGAGTCAGAGGATGGGTGGACAAGGGTGATCAAAACTAAAAAGGCCAACAAAATTAAGAGGGCGCCCTATCATAAAAATGCCAAATATTCAGTTTGGGAGCACTCGAGTTGTATGAGCAAATGATGGATACTTTTCACCTGAAGGATAGCCAAAGTTGCATTCAATATGTCAAGTGGACATTTTCCCCTGAATACTCCAGCTTCTTTGCGGGGCTGGAGGATCAGAACCACTCAAGATGGTCCACCTATAGGGCAGCCATCCATTTCTCAATACTTAGAAACCCTCAAGAGGCCCGCAAGGCCGCCTACAATATGCAATGTGGGAAAGACCAGGCCCCACAAGAATTTGTACAAGAGCTGAATCGTGCCTTTGCGCAGACCACCAGGAGGGGGCGCACAGACAGTAGGGAGTTCATAAATACCTTCTTTCATGCACTCCCTAAATACATTATGACCCAGCTGGTGAGGGACTTTCATGAGAAGAGATCACTAGACTGGGTCATTGAACAAGCAACTCGCATTTATGAAGTGCAGAAACCGGTATGAAATAAAAGTGTCAATAAAAGCCCAAAACCAACCAACACCCCTGCTGCTGCTAAGGTGGTGGAGGTGAAGGTTGCCCCCATTTTAGATCTGGAGATGGGGGTGCCTAAAAATATTCCTGTGCAAAATCCTCCTAACCAACGAGCCAGTCGGCCCTCGGGCAGGTAGTCAGAGAGGTAACCCCACAAATGGGACCCCTAAGTCCCCTGGCTATATCAGCACCCGTTACAAGGGCAGCAGACCCATCCTGGGCTATGTGTGGACTCCCCCAGCCCAAGGGGGTGTCCAACCAGGCAGCTGCCAACCCAGGAGACTTCCCTCCTAACTTTCCCCAGGAGGGCAGTAATTCCCCAAATGCCGGGTTGAGTTTCTTTCCCCGGTACCTGCCAAACATTAACCCCCAAAACAACCCTTCTTTCTTTCCCCACTTTCCTGAGCCCATATGGCCCAAACCGGGAGAGGGGAGGCTAAGGGTGGAGGGGTACCAAAACTATCCCAACCAAGGGTATTATAGGAGAAGGGACAGTTACTCTTCCCGTGATCAACCTAAGGTAGACCAGAGAACCCCATACCAGCCAGAGTGGGTGTCCCAACTGGAGTGCCAGGTCCAGAACTTGGCACAGGACCTGGGTCACATGTTGAGGGCCCAGCAGAATCCTCAGATTAACATGGCGGCCCAGAACCCCTCAAATCAAGGGTCTGGTACTCCAGAGCAATGATGGGGAGAGAACCCTCACAACCCACCGGTTCCCAGGGAGGAGGCACAGGGTGAAGGGGGGTGTAAAGCCTCAGAGGAAGCTTCCTTTCCCACTTGTGAAAAGCCCCTGGAAAACCAGGAACCGTAACCAGAATCTACTGCCCCCGAAAGTCTGCAACCTAAGGAACAGAGGTTGGGTTGTAGAAATAAAGGGCCTAAAAAGACCCATTTTGTGGAGGAGGTTAGAATCTTCCAATTTGAAGGAGAAGGGTCCTCAGAGGAATCTAGGGAAAAGGATCTTCTCCTTCAGGGATGGGGGAACTCCTCCCAAAGAAAAATGGGTCCCGAGAGATCCTGATCAAGACTAGGTAGATGTGAGGACCAAGTTAAATCCACCCAGCATTGAACCCCAAAATGAACAGCCAGAAAATCACCTGGCCCAAACCAATTCTGGTGACTGCTTCCAAAAAGGGGTGGCAGCCCAGAATCAGAACCAGGGGAGTCCAAAACTTGTCCCTTATCCAACTGTCACCTTTTTCTTACAGGTTCTCAAGATCCCAAAACAAAATCCTGCCCAAATCACCCCTCTGTCAGAATCCAGAGCAAAGATATTAACCCACTAATTGGCCCAAAATGCCTTATTATCTTTGTCCCCTAGAGGAAAAGGAGGGAAGATTGTATGCCCCAGTCCAAATACAGGGGCAATGTACATTTTGGCCCTGGTGGACACTGGATCCCAAGCCACCCTTCTGTCAAAAAGGGACTTTGATCAGCTGAATTCAGGAAGGGGGGAGAAATACCAAATCCCTCTCACCCCTCTTCCTGGACAACTTCAGAACTTCGATGGGAAGGAAATTCCTGTCGAGGGGTCTGCGGATTTACACCTTAAAATTGGGTGACACAAGGTGAAACATCATGGTCATAGTTGTGACTCCAGAGGGCACACCATGTTTACTAGGGAATGACATCCTGCGTAGATTGTCCCCCCTCATATTGTGTAAACAAGGTCCTCTGTACCCAGACTAACCGACCAATAATTCAAACATAGTGTCAACCATGTTAGTTTAAATGGCACATGCCACAGGGTTGAACAAAAACCGGACCAAAATTAATTCCATTGACAAAAGCACCAAATCCCTGACGTGACAGTAATTGCAGTAGGACAACAAACTGGTGATGTGAAGTCCTCTCTATTTCTGAAAGTCAACCTTCCTTCCAGTCTCAAGTGGCATTCCACACTGGAAGGGAATACTCTGAAATTCTATACAAATTCACAATCAGAAAATCCCACTTCTATAGTCCAAAATGATGAGAAACCAGCTCAAAGCGTGGCTGACATTCAGAAAATTGGAGAACAGTTGTTCATCCCTATTCAGTTAATGAGGGGAACGACTCTGTTCAATCCAGAGTGTGCGTGAACAATGGTAAGAGCTTCACAGCGAAGCCATGTTCCGGAAACTCACAAAAGATCCAGCCATTCCCACATTTAAATTGATAGACAAATGGGAAAAGGACCTGGAAACACCCAATTCCAAACATCTCCTAACTAGAAGGTGTATGCTCAGAATTTCAATAGGCAACAAGAGCATAGTCCATAATTGTTGGGTCGTGCAAGATGTCCCTGCTGCATTTTATTTAGGCAATGACATTCTCAATCACTTTGCCATTAGTTTGGACCTAATAAACTTCAAAGTCTGGTCCCAATTAGCAGGTAATCCCATGGACTTTGATGACCCATAGAAAGCATTTCGGTCAGCTCAACTGCTGCCATATGCAGTGGAAATTCAGATTGGAGAGGAAGTCACCATCCCAGAACGGACCCGACAATTCTCACTTAAAGTAAAAATTTAACGAGGACAGAAACTGTAAACTCCTGACGCATATATTCACCTCAATGCCCACCTCCAACAGCTAGGGGTGGGGTTAAACCCAACACCACTAGTCAATAGAGGACACAACACCATTCCAATAATGGTGGATACAAGGGATCTTAGGAGTATCACTCTGGGCACAGGCATCATTATTGGAATGGTGGTTGATGACTGACATTTTTCTATAGATTTAGGTAACGAACTAGTAGGACCAATCCCCAATGACTGTTTTGACAGTAATAGCGACAATGACACAACACCAAACAGGATCTTCACCCGGCATGGGGGGAATTTCCTGGTGTACTCCTCCTGCCCTTATGGTAAGGAAGAGGTGACCTGTGACCTGTGACTTCAGGAGGGATGAGGTGATCTTTCAAGTCCACCAGGACTGCCTTCCCCACCTGAAGCCATCAGTCCAAGTTCTTACTTTGACCAAGGACTTCACCACCCAGCTGGAGGAGGCCGCTGAGATAGCCAAACCAGAAGTCTTTCCTATGGTTGAAGAGAGAGTCAACCTAGCTGATGCCTGTGAGACTCTGGAGAAAAAGCAAACATTGAAACAAGTTTTCTTAGATTTTCAAGGTCTCTTTGCAGTCGACTCATATGACTGTGGTCACACCGACATCCACACAACAACAATTCCCATGGACCCTGGCATGACTCCAGTGTTTCTGAAGCAATATCACTTGCCTCTCGCATCAATGGAGTCCCTTACAGAAATAATTAAGAACCTTGAGTCTCGTGGGATAATTCGTCCAGTCCACACACCTTCAATATTCCGGTGCTGGGGATTTTGAAACCAAATGGACAGTGGAGACTCTGTGCTGACCTAAGGCAGCTCAACAAATGGGTCCACACTTTCCGATGGCCTCTTCCCTACATTGACCAAGGGCTGGCCAAGATCCAGGGGTCACAGGTATTCACTGCAATAAACCTGACAAGTGGGTACTGGACTGTACCTGTCAGTAGGGAAGACCAATACAAGCTGGCCTTCACCTTTGGGGGCAGCAGTTCACTTGTACCCAGACTCCCTTCGGATACATCAACTCCGGCAATGAATTTAATATCTTTCTGCATAAGGCTATGCCCAACTTGGATGATAGGGGTAACTTGGCCTATGTAGATGATGTTCTAATAGAAAGCTCAACTCTGGAGGAACACATAACAGAGATATATTATGTTCTGACACAGTTGAGGGCTGTCGGAGCAAAACTCTCTTTCCAAAAGGCACAGTGGTGCAGGATCCTTGTAAACTTTTTGGGGCATGAGATAAGTCCTGAGGGTCTCTGTCTGAAGGAAAAGAAAGTGGAACACCCCAGAAACTAAAAGACCCCACAACTCTGCGGGAGCTAAGGAGCCTCCTTGGACTGACTAATTACAGTAGAAAGTTCATTGAGGATTATGTAGAGATCACAAGACCCCTGATCCATCTGTTGAAGGGGAGGGTCAAGTAGGAGTGGGGTCCAGAACAAGCCGCGGCAGTAAGACAACTCAAAAGAAGCCTCTCAAAAGCACCTTTCCTAGCTTACCCTGTCAAAACAAGGAGTTCTTCTTGGAGACAGGGTTCTCAAATACATGCTTGACTGCAGTATTATACCAAAAGCATGACAAGGTCAATAAGGTAATGTCCTATGCGAGTAAGACGTTATACTCTGTGGAGGAAAAATTCAACGATTGTGAGAAGGCCCTCCTGGCAACGGTGTGGGCATTGAAGAATTACCATCTTTTTATCCAGGGGGAACACATCATAGTGGAGACTCCACACCACCCTCTGCAATATCTTCAAAGTGACAGAATCCAGGCCGGCAATGTGAGTAATTCCCGAATTACTTCCTGGATTCTGTCAATGCAAGGCTTTCCTGTGGAGGTCAGATATGGTAAAACCAAGAATAGTCCCCTCGCGCAAGGTCTGGCTGACTTGCATGATTGTGCCAGAGAAAACTGCCTCGAGGACAAAAGTCTTAAAATCAAGGACAACATGGAGGCATACCTTAATTCCCCACACAAAGTCTATGAAGAGGACAAGTGTGAGGGAATGCCCACTGTCTATGTGGATGGGTGCTCCTACCATCTTAACAACAATGGGGAAAAGGAACTTGTGGCCGGCGTGGGGAATGCATGGGTGAATGATGCCCCAGAACCCTCTGCTGGGTACAAAATCGGTCTCCGGAGTAGTCAAGTGGCAGAGCTGATGGCTAGGCATCAAGCCATCTTCACTGCTGTCCAACACCAACTCCACAAACTGGTCATAATCACTGATTCAGATTATGTACGGAACATGTTTGTGGAGCTGCTGGTTAATTGGAAAACCATAGGCATGCTATGTGCTAACAATAAACCACTAAAACATGGAAAATTAATACAGAATATTGCTGATCTGGTCACCTCGAATGGGATAACCATGTATTGGAAAAAGATTAAGGGTTGTTCTAAAGTAGAGGGACCAGAAACAACTGGAAATGACCTAGCTGATCAGCTGGCCAAAACCGGAGCCATCCAAGTGGATCTACTTGAGATCGAGTCCCTGTTCGGGGAATCCAGGTCACTGCTATCACAAGGTCCCAGACAAATGCTCACTATGAACTCTCAACTGCCCAATGGAGTAAGGAGATCCCAGATGCTGATTTGATTACAGCTCAAAAAGGGCATCCAATAATTGTTAAATTCATCAACACATTGAGGACCCTGAGAACTTTCCCCTGATGGATACCAATTGCATTGGGAAAGAGGAATCACAGTGTTGATGAAATGTCCAAAAATGTTCCGAATTCAAGGCGGTTTGTTGGTGAGCAGATCCATATCTGGCCATTACCAGTGGGTGGTCCCTACCTCATTCCAAAGCCTGATGCTAAGTCATGCCCATGATGCGGCCACATCTGGTCATCGGGGGTTTCATACGACATTACAAATCTTGCGAGATGGTGCATACTGGCCACACATGGGGCAGGACCTCGACCAATACTTGAAGGGGTGTCTTGTGTGTGCACAATTTCAGCCAACATCACTCACACACCGTGCTTCCCTCCAAAAGAAGGGATGACACTGCCTTGGTCAGATTTGCAAGTCTATTTTATCGGGCCCGTGATTCACTCCTCTAGGGGGAACCTAACATGCTTGTTTACTAAATGGGTACTAAATGGGTG
Source organism: Ambystoma mexicanum (assembly GCF_040938575.1). Classification (NCBI taxonomy): domain Eukaryota; kingdom Metazoa; phylum Chordata; class Amphibia; order Caudata; family Ambystomatidae; genus Ambystoma; species Ambystoma mexicanum. Next base: position 1,241,354,799 of record NC_090930.1, on the reverse strand, counting down.
GAATGTCTCCCGGCCCCAAATCGCAAGGCAGAAACAGCAGCTGCCCTGATGATCAATAACATCTTCTCGAGTTTTGGACTATCCCAAAGGATTGAGTCAGACCGAGGTAGCCACTTCACTAGCAAAGTGATGACTAAGATGTGGGAGATACTTGGGGTAAAAATTAAACTACACATTGCCTACCGGAGGTCCTCTAGTGGTGGAGTTACGGGGTACAATAAAACTATCGTGAGCATATTAAAAAAGTTTGTGGCAGATTCTGGGCCAAATTGGGACATTCAATTACCCCTTGTCCTGATGGCCATCAGATCTACCCCTTCTTCTGGCACAAAAATGCCTCCACAACTCATGAGTATGTTGAGAATCTGAGAAAACACCTTCAACATGCTTTTGCCTATACTCAGCGGTATCTAGAAAGATCTGCAAACAGTATGAAGACCCACTATGACCTTAAGACAACTAAAAAGGAATATCAAGTAGGAGACCGGGTCTACTTGAACAATTTCCAAAGGAACAAGCCAAAGTGCGCAAATTCCTCCCAACTTGGCAGGGTCCTTTTGAAATTGTGGACAGAACCTCACCAGTCACCAGTCGCCTACAGAATCCGCATCCCCATGGGCAGTTTGACAGAAGGGGAAGACAATTGGGTCCACATAAACCAGCTAAAGAGTTGCCACCCCAGGCATACTTTGCAGCAGATAGAAGGGCTTACCGGAAACCCAGAGGGGAAAATTCCGGACACCTAGGAAAACTATGAAATGCTCATTGATTAGACCTAAGAAAATAAATAAAGGATCCCTGAATAATAGATAGGGAATATTGCCAATAGGTAAGGAATGCAAGTGTCTTTCCCACTGCCGACATTCCCCAAAGATTTGTGGACACAGTAGTGGGAACATTTCCATAACCATGCTATGTTCTCTTTTCTAGCATTTGAACTAAGAATCATCCCAGTAATCACCAAGGAGGACCACTCGGGGAACGGGAGGGAAAACCCAAGGAATCTGCAAAATTGTCCCATCCTAACCTGAACTGGCGAGGAGAGCATGTCGCCTCAATCATTGATGGGAGAAGAAACTGTATTACCCCACATGGACAGAAAAGAACATCGCAATCTCCCGAATCCCCCTCAACTGGAGGTCAAAACTAAGTTGGGAGGGAGGGGATTTGTGGGATGTATTGACCCACTCTGCTATACTATGCGCCATCACTCTGCTAGTTATGGTGCAAGAAACAGCAACAATTGTGGCAAAACTCTTGTGCGCGCCAAACACCTCCAAAAGCGTGTGCTTCAACACACAAAAAGATGGATGCACAACCTGCCACCCACGGTGCATGTGTGGTGGAATAGAGCATACACTGCAGAAAATGTGCCAGTGGGCAGAGGGACAAGCAGCACTTTGCAAGTGAAACTCCAAAATTCGCCAGTAAATGACATTTACTTTGTTGCTAAAAACTCCAAAATGCCTGCACACAACACTTCTCAACATTCAAAATCTTGCTTAGCGCTAAAATTCAGTTAATCTAATGAAGCATTGTGAATGTGCAAAGTCCTAAAATGTGAAGAGCAAAACATTTTCTCAGAAAAACTGGATTGCCTGCGGATGACAGCTCCTGTCAAAATCTGTGTGCAGCACACTGGGCTACCTGTGAATGACAGCCCTGTCAGATGGGCTCTCCTGATGAAACTTCAAAGTGATCTAAACTAAAAGTCTGCCAGATTAGCAAACATAAAAGGATTTGTTTCTGAAAAGAATACAGATCTCAGTTGTTTTTGATCCCACGGGTATAAAGCTAAGAAAGTAACTTATCCATGTCATTTGATGCAACTAGTTTGGTTTCTGCTGGATTTTAAGAAATTAAGGATAAATTAGCCTGGCTGGGCCTGCAAGTAGTGGAAAAACAGGTTCCCCTCAAGGGGAGGGAAATCCTCTCAGCAGAAACTCACGGATAGATGATAATTGCGGGTTAGGCCAGACTTTTGTCTACAGCCAGGGAATAAACAATGGCATATCCCCAGGCCAGGGAACGGACATGTGAAGGGGTTGTAAACTGCTCCTTAACGGAATTCCCCAAAGGAGGGGCTGCTTCTTGATTCCAGGGAGAGACAAAAGGGCGGACCATTTGCTTCTAAGAATAAATAATGAACAATTTTTAGAGACTCATAACTTGTTATCCAAAGTGGTGAAAAATATAAAAAGGACAGATTTGTTAGTCTAATGTTTGGCTTTACGTTTCAAGAGGTGATGGAACTGTGAAACATATTCTGGACAGGAATGGCAATATATGTGGTTTTATGAGAACTGTATTAATGCTAGAATTGTGAAACTTTACACACACATCCCTATAGTAAACACACACATTTCTGGAAATTTGCAGACAGTTTGGAAAATGTGTTCATGGCGAAATGGACACAATTCTGCAGAAAGGTGAAACAATGTCTCTCAGCTGCGGGATTTTGATGAACAGCTACTGCATACAATATGGAATCTTTGTGTGTGATTTTCGTAGAGGTTACTAATGTATAAATAGGGATTACGGACAAAATTCAATTTTGATACTAGTGGCTAGGGGAGGTTTCTAAGGACTGTAAACGCCAAATCATAAATGTGACATCATCTGTCCTTGATCCAATCACTCAGATGCAAGGCGGAGATGAGGTTCTGATCCAATCCCAGTTCACAGGGGCAAACTTAGTTATGCCGGCCCATACTCCCATTTTTGTGATGTCATTTGAAAAGATAAATAGAGACAGCTAACTCACTCACTCACAGATTCACTTTCCTGAGTCCAGCGAAGCACTTTGTTCCAGCATTCAACATCCAACCTTTAACATCCTTCCAGATCCAGATGCCAAGAATCTTGCCAAGCAGTAGCTGAACCATTTTCAGCAAAGCCTCAATCTTCAAACTTATTCTCACAACCCGGTGGAGTGCAGTGGTGTGGGAAAGCATCCTGAACTAGCATCCTGAAACTATCTGGCTTGCTACCATAAGGCTTGACTGATGAACTTGCTATCCTGCTGATTGAAATACCCAGAAACAAGAAGGGCAGATCCTGTGCAATTACGGTGAATGGCCTAGCTGATCCAGTCACGCGCCCAATGTGCTGTCCTTCCTTGATAGACCCAATCCATTGACCAGAACCGTGACTGTCCAAAAATCTTAAATCCCAGTGGATTGTGAGTAGTAATAGGATGCTAGAGAACTATTGTATACCTTGCTTATCTTGTTCTACTCTAATCTCTGAACTATCCCTACTTTCATAAACTGTAACAGTGTCAAAATCTTTAGTGCTATTTTCTTCTGTCTTTTTGCTAAAGCGCCATTTTCATAGCCATCTTTATTTGTGGAACTCTAATCCATAAGTCACACTTTGAGTTTTTGGACTGGCGCTGCCAGGAAAGTGATGGGGATCTGTTACTGAAGTCATGAATCCGTCTCAGAACTTACTGTGTCCCGACTTCGTTCCCTAGCCAAATGGTCTAGCCTTGAGTAAAAGCATAAGCCATATTTTCTGATTCTAAACTGAAGTCTTGTCCAAATTCTTGTCTTTATATTTCGAAAAACATCTCTCACTAAATCCTCTATAACTCCCTCGACTTTTAAGACAGAAGCGAAGTTCCAACTCCCACTTGTACCTAACATCGTTAGCTATCTCTACAACCCAAAACCACTTTGTGAAACAGTGCGGATGACCCGTTATATCAAAAATTGCATAAGGAAAATTTTGCCGCAAATTGACAATTTGAAAAGTTTACACGTGTGAATTAGCTTTAAATTATTTCCCAATTTGACTTTGAGATTTCAATTGTTTTCTTTTGATTAAATCATTGCTGTTGTTTGCTTGCATCTGTTCAAAGCATCTCCCCTAGAAATGTATAATAATGTAAGCATTTTTGCGACATTTGTTGTTTTTGCTCAACCCATTTCAAAGCCATCCTGACAGTTCAAAAGTCAAGTCTGTTTTTCTGTTGTGTTTAAAGGGGGAAGGTGGGAGTGACATTCGGTTTGATCTGTGGTATTCCTGAGTACCTGCTCTCTCCTCACATCTATTCAAATTGCTTATTTGGGGGTTAAGGGGTGTTGCAGGGGGAACCCTTAACCATAGTGCTATCTGTTCTAAACCAAGCCAAACGTATTCTTTTCTTTGCAGCATTTGTTTTTGTGCTCATTACTTGATTCCTAGTGTGTTAAAGATATGATTAAGTGTTTTGTCACCCATTGATGATTGTGTTACCTATTAAAATATATTGTGATTTAAATTCTAAATACAGAAATAAATATTTACCTTTGCAAACTAGCCTGATTCCTGGTACAGTGTGACCGGGGGGGGGTCTCAGGAGAAGGGTGTGATATGAGTGATATATCATTTGGAATATTGAACTTATAGATACAAATAAATAAGGGTTTCATTTGCACACAACACGCTGGGTGAGACTTAGGTGTGTGCCAGATTGAAATCACTTACAGGGTAGTAGCGGAGACGAGGGGGGTGGTGGTTGGTGTGATGACTTCAGTGAGCTGACTGGGGTAGTGGCTGAGATTAGTGGGGCTCTTGGGTAGTGTGAGGACTTGAGGGGGCTCACTGGGGTAGTGGCATAGGTGAAAGGGCTGATGGGTGGTATGAGGACTAGAGGTTCTGACTGGGGGTAGTGGTGTGGTGAGGGCAGTGTGGGGAGGGGGTGTACTGCCAGGGGCTTACTGAGGTAGTGAGAGAGTTGAGGGCGGCTGGTGGGTGGTCTGAGGATTTGAGTGTCTGACTGGGGTAGTGGCGGAGGTGTAGGTGGTTTAGGGAGGGAGCTGTACTATCAGGGCTGACTGGGGTAGTGGCGGAAGTGAGGGGGGCAGGTGAGTGGTTTGAGGACTTGAGGGGCCTGCCTTGAGGTAGTAGCAGAGTTGAGGGTGCTGCGGTTAGTGGGTGTACTGTCAGGGGGCTGAATGGGGTAGTCGCAGATATGTGATGGACTGGTGGGTGGTGTGAGGACTTGAGTCGGCAGACTGGTGTACTGGTGGAGGTGAGGGCAGTGTGGGGTGGGGGTGTACTGTCAGGGGGCTGACTGGGTAGTGGTGGAGGTGAGGGGGGTTGGTGGGTGGTGTGAGGACTTGTGGGGTCTGACTGGGAGTAGTGGTGGAGGTGAGGTGGTCTAAAGGGTGGAGTGTGGACTTGAGGGGGCTTACTGGGGTAGTGGCTGAGGTGAGGGTGCTAGTGGGTGGTGTGAGGACTTGAGGAGGCTGACTCAGCTAGTGGCAGAGCTGAGGTGGCTGGCGGGTAGTGTGAGGACTTGAGGAGGCTGACTCAGGTAGTGGCAGATGTGGGGGTGCTTGTGGGTGGTGTGAGGACTTGAGGGGATGTCTGGGGGTAGTGGCAGAGGTGAGGGCTGTGTGGGGATAGGGGTGTCCTATCAGGGGACTGACTGGGGTAGTGCCAGAGGAGAGAGGGGATGTTGAGTGGTGTGAGGACTTGAAGGGGCTAACTGGGGTAGTGGCAGAGGTGAGGTTGATGGTGGGTGGTGTGAGGAGATGAGGAGGCTGACTGGGTTAGTGGCAGCATTGAGGAGGACTGGTGGGTGGTGTGAGGACTTGAGGGGGATACCTGGGGTAGTGGCAGAGGTGAGGGCTATGTCGGAAGGGGGTGTGTTGTCAGGTGGCTGACTGGGGTAGTGGTGCAGGAGATGGGTGCTGGTGGGTAGTGTGAGTACTTGAGGTGCTGACTGGGATTCATGGCGGAGGGGAGGGTGGCTGGCTGGTGATGTGAGGACTTGAGGTGCCTGACTGGGGTAGTGGTGGAGGTAAGAGGGCCGATGGGTGGTGTGAGGACTTGAGGGTCTGAATAGGGTAGTGGCAGAGGTGAGGGCAGTATGGGGAGGGGTTGTAATGTCACAGGGCTAATTGACAAGGGGGGTCCTGGGAGTCTCTCTGCCAGACATTAGTCCTGGTTACGAGAGACTTACCCAGAGTCTTTAGCTCACTATCTTTCACAGAGAAGAAATATCCCAAACATATCAGTCTTTGTCCCGCCCTGGGGCAGTCCAGCACCGAAATGCTAGGCAATTCTCCTCTGAACAAGAGTACCAACAGCATCCCCAGACACGTGTTTCGGTCTGGTTGGACCTCATCAGTAGGGAGGAGCAGATCCACCCTACTGATGAGGTCCAACCAGACCGAAACACGTGTCTGGGGTTTCTGTTGGTACTCTTGTTCAGAGGAGAATTGCCTAGCATTTCGGTGCTGGACTGCCCCAGGGCAGGACAAAGACTGATATGTTTGGGATATTTCTTCTCTGTGAAAGATAGTGAGCTAAAGACTCTGGGTAAGTCTCTCGTAACCAGGACTAATGTCTGGCAGAGGGACTCCCAGGACCCCCCTTGTTAATATGTCACAGGGCTGACAGGCTAGTGGCTGAGGTGAGGGGGGCTGGTGGGTGGTGTGATGACTTGAGGGGGCTTACCTGTGGTAGTGACAGAGGTGAGGGCAGTGTAGGTGGGGAGGGGTGTACCGTTAGGGGCTGAGTGGGTGATGGGAGAGGTGAGGGGGTGTGTGTGGTGTTAGAACCTGAGAGGGGTACCTGGGGGTAGTGGTGGAGATGAGGGATGTGTGGGGCGGTGTACTGTCAGGGGGTTGACTGAGTGTGGCAGAGATGAGAGGGTGGGTGTTGTGAGGACTTGAGGGGTCTGCCTGGGGGTAATGGCAGATATGAGAGGGTTGGGTGGGTGGTGTGAGGACTTGAGGGGGCTGACCGGGGTAGCGGCAGAAGTGAAGGGTCGTGGTGGGTGGTGTGATGACTTGTGGGGACTGACTGGGGTAGTGGTGGAGGCGAGGGGGACGGGTGGGTGATGCAATGACTTGGGTCTGACTGGGGTAGTGGCAGAGGTGAGGGCAGTGTGGGGGGGCATACTGTCAGCAGGGTGACTGGGGTAGTGGTAGAGGTGAGGGGGCTAGTGGGTGATGTGAGGACTTGAATGGGTTGTCTGGGGGCACTGGCAGAAATGAGTGGGGAGGGGGTGTAAGCTAAGGGGGCTGACTGGGGTATCAGCAGAGGTGAGGTGGCTGGTGGGTGGTGTGAGTACTTAAGGTCAACAACTGGGGTAGTGCAGAGGTGAGGGCTGTTTGGGGATGGGGTATACTGTCAGGTAGCTGACTAGAGCAGTGGCAGAGGAGAGGGAGGCTGGTGGGTGGTGTGAGGACTTGAATGGGCTTACTTGGGGTAGTGACAGATGTGAGGGCAGTGTGGGGAGGCTGGTGTACTGTCAGGGGCTGACCGGGGTGGTGGCAGAGGTGAGGAAGGCTGGTGGGTGGTGTCTGGGATTGAGGGGCTAATGTGCAGTAGGGGTATACGCCGGCAGTTTGGCTGCTTATGGAGTAGGTGGGAGGGTTTGCAGTTTCTCAGGGGTGCAGCTTTTATTTACATGGGGGCTCGCACGTTTTTGCAGGGGTGCAGCATTGACTTACAAGGGAGCTTATGCGTTTTCACAGTGGGGGAGCCTTGACTTACGAGGAAACTTGCATGTTTTTGCAGGGGTGCAGCCTTGATTTATGAGGGATCTAGTGCGTTTTCCCATGGGTGCAGCCTTAACTCATAAAGGGTTCACGCATTTTTGCAGGGGTGCAGCCTTGACTTACACTTACGAGGGAGCTTGCCCCTTTTCCGCAGGGGTGCAGCCTTGACTTGCATGGTAGCTTGCATGTTTAAACAAGGGTGCAGCCTTGACTTACGAGGGTGGTTGCACATTTTCACAGGGGTGCAATCTTGACTTACAATGGAGCTTGTGCAGTTTCCCAGGGTTGCAGCCGTGATTTACGAGGGAGCTTGGGCGTTTTCTCAGGGGTGCAGCCCTTACTTACGAAGGAGCTTGGGGTGCTGGATGGTGGATAGGGGGTGGACGCAGAAGTGTACACAAAGGTTGATCTATTGCTTTGTATTTGGTTTGCCTGAGAGTGTTTTTTGGGTGTTCCTCACGCAGCTCATTTTTCTTTGCGGGCCGGATTGACATATGCTTTGGAATCCATGAATACACGCAGCATGCAAAGGGAAGTTTGCGTGTTGGGCCTTGCAGATTGATTTTCGGTGTGCAGTGCTTTGCGGGATTTATGCACGGATTACATGAATTGGGTCCTAAGAGTTTTTAGGAACGCTTTAAGAGAAGTCATACTTCTAATATCAAGTAGTAGAGAATTCTGCAATCGTGGTTGTATATAGAAAAGCACCCATCCCCCTTTGGATATAACGACCAGAGGGTACTGCTATTAACTTTTTGTCTGCAGACCAGTGTTCTGGTTGGATGACAAAAGGAAAATGCTGTCTCATAAATATGCCTAAATAAAAACTTGCCACGTTCTTGGCTATTGGATGTTCTCGAAGCACTGTGTCACAAGGCAAATTATTTACAAAACAGTAGCTTCAGTATTTGTAACATTTGTTCACCTATGATGTAAGTGGATCCTGCACCTTTATCTCTGAAGCTTCTGCAGCAATCCCCATCACATTTAGTGGAGCCCTCGGCACTATAATTCTTATCATATTTACCTCATTTGAGAAAGGACAAGCACTCATTATCTAGTGCGTGGCATCTCTCTCCACTTGCTGGTGAACAATGGGCCGAAACTTGCTCTGTTACAGTGTGGTTCATGAGTCTTCGGAAGGTGGTTGATGTGCACACTTGCACAAAGGTTTGCATCATGTGACTGCTAGCACAGACCAGGACATTGCTTTCCTGGCTGCATTGCCTTGAACTTACTAAATGCTCCCTGTGAAGAGCAGTATTTGTGGCAGTGTTTGCCAGTGGGCAACACCAGCACTCTTTTCTCGGCACTGGCACTGATGCGGGCCGGCACAACTTGGGTAATCTGTTGTTTGTTTTGTTTTTGTAGTGTTCTCTACGTCTTGCACTCTGGTTGCACGCGCATGGCTGGCTGGTCCAGGACTGCCGCCTGCCTGACTACAGGGGCACGTGATGCGTACTCCCACACAATTTTCTTTGCATAGAGCTTGAAGCTCTGCTCCACACATAGAATGAATCTATATTCTATTTTACGCAAACAGCGCAGTGAAAAACAACAGCCAATGAAAAAAACTACACATTCTGTGTTACTATGCAGTATTTGAAATTCTGTATAGTAACACAGAATGTACAGTTTTCATTGGCTATTTCCCAGCCAATTAAATTAAATAAGATCACGTGTGCAGTGGGTGATGGGCACAGCGCCACCTTTCCACCTGTTGGTGCCTAGTCATGGTCAACTCGCCTCCACCTCTGCAGTGAGCAGAGAGCCTGCCTCAGCCAGCCCAGCCACGTGCGGTGCGCAACATCCCAGTTGCTGCCCTTGCTTTGAGTTTGGTTTGGAGGATTGTGTGGCCCAACCCCGACCAGAATCAGACAGTTTTCCCCCGATGGCTGCCGACTGACTCCAACGGTATGTTCAGAAGGGGTCCCTGGTCCAGCAGTGAGCGGACCATTCATTGGAAGAGGCGCTCAAAGGTCCATGAAATCGTCTTTACCCCGTGCTCAATTCCATTTGCCACCCACAGTTCTGTACGAGCATAATTTATTGATAAATTGTTTTATTTTTGTTCAGATGGTTATTTGGTAGATGATTATGTACAAATTGAAACTTTCGAATAGACCTTTCTTTGGAAACGGCTCCGTCAGACTTTATACTTTATCATTCTGTTTTGCGGGTGCATTGTTGCTGCATTGACTGCAGTGCCGTATTTGCCCAGACACTGTCCTAGTGAAAATAAGACTGCAAAGATGTTTATAAAGGGGGCCGGGGGCAGTGGAGAAACTTTGCTGAAAATGTTGGGGGGGACATGACCTGTGAAGAAAAGGTGCGCCATTCAAATGAATGGGGACAAAATAGTGTGCCATGAAAGTTAGGGGGGACAAACACCCCCGTCACCCCCTAAAATAACGCCCATGGCCGGGTGCTACGTGTACACACCTCCCAGTGATTTGAGCACTGCACCTGCTGCCTGCCAGCGAGCATGGCTGGTGTGGCAGAGTGCACCTCTCTGCCTAGTATATAAAGGGTCAGGGATAGGAGTCGTGTTTGTCGCTGCTCCCATTCCTTCCATGCCTCCTGAGCAGTTTTAGGCCGGGTTGAACCATTTGAGGGGTGGAATAATTGGGGATAGCTGGTGTGGGCGGTAGATAAAAATAAAATATAATAATAAAAAAAAAACACAATATAGAGCACCTATTTTTAAGTGTTCTTAGCATTTCAGCCAGGCGGCAGGCTTACCTTGCTTTTGGTTCCCCTGTGGGCAGTTATTAGTGTTGGTGCACATCCGGTGTGCACTGCGCTGTTGGTGTGGGCTAGCTGTCCTCTCAAACCCGTTTTTGGTGTCAGCGGGTCACAGGCTGCAGCGGAAGACCAAGGCTGGGCCCGCGATTGTATTTGTGTGAGAAAGGGGCAATGGGGGCATTGTGAGACGTGGGAAGACCTTTTGCTCCCTGGTTGGGTCTGGGAGCTCCTGAACCCTCGCCTGGGGGAGCCGCGGCCGCTGTTGACGAGCAGCCAGGCCTGTGGTCAGTGTGGGGGTGAGACTGGGCAGTTGGGTCCAGGAGCATAACTTGTAGTGCAGTGTTGGGCAGTTAGGGGCATATTTTCAACAACAAAGAAAATCCATACATTATGATAGTTAATTGTAAGGGGATTGTCACTTATATTAGGGTAGCCCTCAGGGGCAGCTTCAGTAAAGGTTCTCAGATTGTAGATCCCCTGTATCCAGGGTGCAGGTTTGAAGGGGGAATTTATTTTCATTAGAGGGGTGGATCAGAGAATGGGTGTTATTATTGGGGGTCTGAGTGATGCTCGGGCCCTATGGGAGGCACTGAGAATCATAAGCAGGGCATTGACAGTCCAGTTTCATTCATGATCCAAAATTCTAAGCATTAGGCCTCTGTCAACACATTTATTTTCAATTGGCCAACTTTGTAGGTACTCAAACTGGACAAGGGATTTGGTAGGGAGGTCCCTTCAATTGAATCCATTGACGATTCCGATGGGTGTTCCTCCCAGAGATAGTGGTGAATAACGCTTCCCTACGATGTGGGAGGGCCTTTTTCGAGTTAAGACTTGCTGTAGCTCAAAATGGGTGCAACTGATAGTTCCTTCCGAGATAGATTGGCTGTTGAAAGTGTGGGATGCATATGTGACCCACCAGATAATTCAGGGTTTGAGACTTTGAGTATAGGCATGTGTATTATGTACCTTTTATGATGGAGCATTTTTTGGAATGCTATTGTAGAGGGGTTCAAAACTAAAATTATTCTGAGTGGTGTATAAAAGAAAAATGAAAAATATTGTGCTGCCTAAAGAATGTATAACTATGACCCTTGAAATATCCTTTTTTTTATTTAAAAAAAGATATTTTGTATACAAATTGTACATTTACACAAACAATTATCCAAATTGTATACATTCATTTTAGCATGTCTCAAGTTTTCATAGAACATAATAAAAAAAGGTAAAAAACAAAATAAAATACTACAATTTAGTCACTAAAATAATTGGTTGAACACAAATATTCACTTTAGGTTTCTACTCGGGGGGATTTACATACTTTGGGCAAATCAAGGATTCCTTGTTCTGTCACCTTATTAATTTATGCTAGATGTCAAACAACTTTTTTACTAAGGCTATCGTTGGGAAGATGTTGTGAGTCGAAAACACAGATTGTTAGTCAGCACTATGGTTGTTGAATGCATTAACCATTCAAGGTAACGTATCCTTTGACTTGAGAATGCAGGGCACAGCATTCAGAGATGGAATAAAGACTCAATAGAGTTGGATTTGCACATTCTGTCTGTTTGCAGTTTCCGTTGTAGTGTTGGCAAACAATTTAGCCAAAGTTTTAGACACCAATCACGATAATAGGAAGTTGGAAACTTAGCTTCCGTTGCAGTGTTGGCAAACAATTTAGCCAAAATTTTAGACACCAATCACGATAATAGGAAGTTGGAAACTTAGTTAAGTAAGGTCTTAAGTGGGGTAACGGTAGATATATCAATTCCTGGCCCATATAAAGTTTTAGGCGGCTCAGATCCGAAAGATCATTCTACCTGTCACACCTTTTTATCTCGTTTTTTAAAACAGTTTCTGATTCTAAGCCATCCAAATCTATCATAATGACAAAACTATTACATTCTTTTTTAAATTTTTTCAAAAATCGGTTAGTATTTTGCTTTAGTAGAGTATTAAGATGGGACCCGGAGAGTTCAGATCAGCCCTTTCCAAACTGTAAAACACAGATAAGCTCCTGGTAATGTACTGGTCCACTACGATGTGAGGCCCAGTTCGAGTCTTATTACGCTTTTGGGAACCGAGACTGGGAGCCTCAATACCTGTTTTGGAATTTTTCCTTCTACTTCATCGAAGAACGTTCTGGCTGAGATATTCACCAGCTTACACACCATAAAGCACCATTGGTGAAACATTCACTTTATAAAACTCAATTAGCAGAGCCGTTGAATAGGTGCATAGTTTGCTCTTTATCATTTTCAAAAGTGACAGGATTGAGACAATCTATTCTTCAATACAAACTCTGTCAATTTCACTCTTTTTTTTACTGCAATATCATAGGCCAGGTACCAAATTGAATCAACACGCTTGATTGTAGATTTGTTCAATTCCCAGGTATGCTCTCTGCATTCAATTTTGGTAGAAGTGACCATTACATAGGATTTAGCAGTATTTATTTGCAGTGAGTTTTCTTTCAGATATGTATCAAACCCGTCAAAATGTCGTTGAAGACCCACTGGGGTATAATCCATTAGGGGAATATCATTACCAAATGCAATACATTTCAATTTCAGTCCCGACCACATGGGCACATATCCTCCCGCTCTTTGCGGACATCCGACATGCCAGCCAGATAGAAATTAAAAAGAGTGGGGGCCAGCACACAACCCTGACGTACAGCATTTCTCAGTGTAATTTCCCTTGATAGTTCCCCCACGGTGTTCAATCTTACTCCTGTAGAATTATTAGAGTAAAACAGTTGGAGCAGTGCCAAAAAGGATGGCTCAATGTCCCATTTCAGCAGTTTAGACCACAGCCTGGAGACGTCAACATTGAATGTTACGAATCCAAGATGCCTAATTAGGTCTGGGTAAGCATTTTTGTATACAAGCAGCATAGTGACTCTGATTCACTTGTGCTGGTGTGTTATTTGAAAATCAGGAAATTACTAATCGTTTGGGAAACTAGTAGTTACGTGGCAGCAAATGTGAGGAGGGTTTTTAGCACCCCAGCCCAAAAAAGATGGCTGAGGGGCAGGGACACTAAATTGCTGCATTACAAACGTACCAGCAAGAGTAAGCTGTATAGTACCCTGGAAACGGCACAATAGGCTCACTAGAACAGATGCCGCTGTTGAAAGGCTAACACTACAGGTAGGACCCGGCACCAAGTGTACAATAGGTTGTGGGATATAGCAATGTGATTGAAAGCTATGCAGTAATACAGAGGACTTATTTTCCTTTTCACCCACTCCTACTCGCCAATCGTATTCGAACGGCGTGCATGTGGTAAATCGTGGTGACTACACTTTGATTACCAACTTCTATGGGGATAGAGAATTGCAAAAGCCGCAATTGCAAGGAAATATAGGTATTCATTTTCTACCGTTGTGCCTTTACCCTCTGGCTCGTTGTTATTAGAACAGAGCACAGGAATGCATTTACCAGTTCCAAACAATAAGGCCTGCGGGCGGGTTAGCGCTTTACAAAAGTTAAATAGAATAATGTTGGTGCAGTAGGTGTTCATTTGACGGTGTGGATATTTATACATATAATAATTTTGCATTTATATAGCACTACTAACCCTCAGGCATCTGAGTGCTGCTTATTTTTACACACGGTTTGTGGTGCTCATTTATCGACCTTGGAAGGATGAAAGGCTGAGTTTGGCCCTTCTGGGATTCAAACCAGCATTGGCAGGCTATGCACAGATGTCAAAGTGAGCGCTCTACTCGCTGTGCTATCTGACCAGCATATATATACTTTTACAGACAGGAGACGGGTTAATGGACCCCTTTTTGACAACCAACTAAGTGAGTGTTTTTTTTAATATGTTAGGCGCAGCTCAAAGTTACACCATGACGTTTATAGCATGCATATAATTTGCATGACAGCTGGACAATATGTCTTACAGTCGAACGTTCATTGTAGGGGGTTAGCACTTGGATACCAAGACAGTCCTCAATCTGTTTCTCTCTTGTAGTCCGGACCCACGTCACAAGGGATCATAAGGTAGATATATCTTAACATCCTTATGGGCTGATGTGACGCGTGACACGTTGCCTTATTGCATTGAAAGATGTAGACTAATTTAGATATATGACTTTACAATTTGTATTGCTCATTTCTTATGTTTCTTTTTTGTGTTATTGTTTTTGTTTACTTTCTGACCATGAAATGGATGACGCCGAATGTATCCTTTATTTTGGAATTCAGAATTGGACATTATATTTTGTAATGGCAATGTGTTTGGCACCATAACTGATGCAAACTTGGTTTGTTGTGCTGACATTTCTGACGTTTAAATGGCAATTGTTACACACTGTTACTAATTGTTATCATGTCAATTTTTCACTATGTGTTAATAATACACCAGCCTTGGAGGAAGAGCAGAGCACGAAACACGTGTCGGCTGGTTTCAAGTCAATTCACCTTCACAAACAAGCATTAAAACAAACACATTTTTGGACAGTGGCACAGTGTAATTGTATGTTTATAAACAATTGTTCTTTATGTTGCAGTTTCGAGCAGAGGCTCCACGTTCGGATATAATTACCTGCAACCTAAGCCCCCCTTTCTCAGATTGAATATTACTTATTGATTTGTATGAGCACTTGGGTTTCCAATTCTTTTATGCTGCTTGAATCTCTCTGAGTTTTAAAACAAGTCAGAGCAAACTCTTGTCAACCCAGATGGATCTGTGACACATGTGAAAAAGAAAAAGACATTTTTCTGGAGTTCTAAGTTCTATAGTCATATCTGCCAGGTTAGTGTAACAGACTTGGTGCTACAGTTTTGAGTTGAAAGAAGAAACAAAGGAAAGAGACTTTCCCCCTTGATACAAGGATAATATGTTTAGTGATGAACAAGCCTACAGCTAATTCGGGCAGGATAATGAACCAGAAATTGTACTTCTGCTCCCTTACACTAAACATTACAGGTAAAGTAGTAATGCTGAGATAATTGTTTATGGTTGCCCTTGAGCAACTTCATTACCCCCACACATATGTCTAAACGGTATGTTCATCTGACATTCAGGCATACTGGTTTGTCCCCAACCTTCAAGAAAGCATTGATAATTTCATCGCAAACTGCCACTACCTGCCAGCTCTACAGCAACAGGCACACTATCCAGACCTTGTGTTGCCTGTTGCTCAATCTAAAAGGACCCTTTTGAGAGATGCACATAGACTATGTGGACATGATAAACAGGTGCAGTAACTATCATTATTTTTTTAATTATTATTATTTATTTGTTTTGGTTTTAAAAAGAAAAACATTTACAAAAGGAAATACAAAATTTCACAGATTAATCTCGTTAAAATAAAAACTAAAAAAGGACTACCATTATCTTATTGTTTTTGTCTGCCGATTTTCCGATTGGATTGAATTGAGCCCATGTGCACAACCAGATGCTAAATCGGGAGCCGCATTTTTAGTATGTAAGGTAAAGCTCTCTGGGGGTTATGTGATGTCCTAAAGTTAGACAACAGTACTCACAATTTCAACAAATTATTTAAAGAGATGACCTCCCTACTAGGGATTAAAAATAAATTGTGCTACATATACCACCCCAAGCCAATGGGATTGTGGAACGTCTTGATGGTCTGTTGAAATGAAAACTGTCAAAGTTCTGTCATTCACAATGGAGGAACTGGCTGCATTGTCTTTCTCTGACTCTGTTCAGCCTTAGGAATGAGCTGCACAAGATAGTAAGATGAGACAGGAGCCATGCCTAAAGTCGATCCAACATCTCTACAGGTGTCTCAGCTCAACCCTACAGATTATGAATATGTGAGGTCATGTGTGTAGAAGTGGAACAAGTGTTGTAACCAAGTCCTTTTTCGAGGTGGTGTATAACACTCTGCTGTGAGAGGAAACACATAGCATTATTAGGTCCATTTACCTGATGTACGAAAAGCAATAGGCATAACCCCACCTACTGCAGGCCCCCAAGAACATTGACTTTAAACAATGAATGTGGTGAGCTTTATAGTGACATTGCAACAGATGTACCCCTGCATGCACCAGAACACTATGCATTTCTCTTCCTCAAAGCTTCCAGGATTAAGACAGTGTGCAATGCATATATTCTTTTTATGTCTTCTTTCCTTTACTGTAGGGCAATTTTATATGGTTAATGTATATAAAAGGGGGAAATAGAAATGACACAAACGTTAAGAATATGGATGTCATGAAATAAAAGGAAAACATAAAATGAAATTGAAGATAAAGAATATAAAGGAGTTATTTTTGATACAGTTGCAGATGTTCACCATCACGAAACAGATACTATGTGGTAAAACCACATGAGGGAGGTGGGAAGAGCAAAGTCAAATGAGAGCTGCTATATTTGCTCTCATATACCTCATGCAACAGGCAAAATCCAAACTGTTTATCCTGCAAGTTAAGCAACCCCTTATCACTCAATGATTAGTGCACCTGGTGCTTTGTAGAGTATGAAGCCTGTTTCAACGACACATGGTCTAGGCAGTCATAATGGACAAAGATGAAAGTGAGTGTGGCAAGTACATAGAGCAAGCATGTTGTCAAATATGACCATTACTGACATTGGAATGTGAGCTGTTTTCCAACAATATATGGCTAAAAAGGACTAGTGAGGTGTACAGCAAAGGCGTGGGGTCTCCTGGAGTTCCCAGAGGATGTAGTTGCATGTACCAACCAGAAATGTTTCAAAACTTGGAACACCTATGTGTCAAAACTCAACTGGATCGAACTGAAAGAAAAGCCTGCTGAGGTGCACATACTGGCATACTTCTACTTTTTCTTCAGCGCAAATGGTACTCTACTTGTAGGCACACATGAAAGGTGCAATAAGACTTTGATTATTCCTGACCTGACTGATGGCACATCCGCATTGATGGAATTTTACTTGGTGTGCAGACAATACACTTATCACCAACTTCTCTCATCCTGGAGAGGCATATGTTCGCTCACCACCTTGCATTCTTCCATTCTCAAAGTGCCTGACTCGCAATTGACTGTCATAAACCTGTCACCCCCAGTTGCAACTGAATTCCCTCCCCATCAGCATGCTCACGGCTTGCTAAGAGCTAGCTAACTAAAGAGGTTGAATTATTGGCCTCAATACTTCTCTGACAAGCTCAAAGTGATCACAGAGCAATTCCACCTGTGCATAAAAATTGAATGTTTTTTCACTTTCGACCTTATGTCTTGCATCCAAACTGCAGCAAATACAAAGTGGTTGCAGATCACAAGGTGGGAGATGCTGCAGATAGCAAAACAGACAGAGCAAGGTCTCAATTCAATAAAAACAGAATTGCAGGTTATTTGTCTTATGACCCTCCAGAACTGGTATGTTCTGGATTTACTTACGGAAATTAAAGGGGGCATGCGCAAGAAGATACAATCTTTTTGCTGCAAATGCACACCCCCGAATAATGCGGACAATGGATCTCTGATCCATGCCACAGGGCACCTACACAACCTTTGCTATGGAAAACGTGGCTGGAGTGAGTGCTGGAGACTGGTTAGATTCAATGTTTTCATGGGCCCAGTCTTGGTAGGGGATAGCAGTAAATGTGCTGGGCCCCACTGGAGTATTCTTTCTTGTAATTTGTTGTTTGTGTCAAATGATTCTATGGTGCTGCTCCAAGGCACTGCGTAAGCACTGTCTGTGCATTGACGGATTCCATAAGACCAGGTACATCTGCTCCCCTAACAAAACACATGTACACACGGACCAAGATGTGGAATGATGAAATAGAACACAGGATGGTAAGAGTAGAACAACCAGTTCATCCCCCGGGGACACTGTCTCATTCCCCACCTGAACCATACAATTATGTGGATAATTGGGTAGATTTTGCAGGAGATAGGGGATGTTGTTTCATGAAGTTTACCCCAGAAGAATATGTCCGGATGGGGGAAAGTTTATACCACATGTGAAAAATGTAGATGCCCAATTATAAAAGAAGCAAAACTGAATTAGTTCATGGAGTATTAACTAAAGGCGGTGGGGGGGAGGGGGTGCTGGGATGCAAGTACAACATCCTAGTCAGGTGAAGAGATTCAGATTACAAAACAAATATTAGCAGGTGTCCTAGTGCTAGTAGATCTCCTTGGGCAGAGAAGAATGCGCATGTACCCATTTTTAGTTAGCTTTGACACTTATCAGCAATACCACACAGCAATACAGAAAGAGCAACAATGTATTCATGTTGCGATTGCAGAGGTTAAAGATAGGATGATGTATCTTCCAGTTAGCATTAGTGTACAATGAGGTATTTGAAAGGGATGTATGAGTAGGAAGTGTGAGAATTCTCAAGGTGTCTCCCTGTCTAAAACTTAAGGATCTGTCTTCCAGCTGAACAGGACACAGCCATCGCTATTGGATGCAGTTCCTGTGGGTGGACCAGTGAGGGATGATCACCTGGAAGGAGGTTCTCGGGGAGTGGGACACCGACGGGTGAAATGTGGTATTCCCCTTCCTTTTACACCTTTTCCCAACCTCTCACGGAGGACATTCCAAACTACAGCCCCCCCCTTTCTAATTATAACATTTCCGCACCACACAAAGGACAAGGGACTAACACCAGAGCCATTTATCCGACATGTCCCAATACAAGGGTCAGGCAAAGTCAGGCCGTTGATCAGAATGACACACACCTTATGGCCCTTTCCCTTCCCTACAAGGATAAAATGTGGAGCGAGAGAGCACAAGAGGGCAAGGTGAGTACAGCAGACAGCACGATGAGACGGCTACCATGTGGCAGTTCAAAAGAAGGAGAAAGGCGGCAGGAATCGAGAGGGTGACGAGGAAAGAAGTGACCTTTTGTTTTTTTTTTGTCCCAGACCCGCCGAACCTTCGTGAAAGACTTTGATCTAGAAGCACTTTGAAAGCAAGGGACGTGAATCCTGCATCGAGAGAAAGCAAGGGAAGTGAGTCCCGTAACACTTGAGGACAGAGTAAAAAAGAACCAACAGGGGTCCAAGCCCGACTGAGGGAGATCCAAGGGGTGAAGCCATCACCCAAGTAAAAGACTTTGAGAAATTGAGGGAGGAGAAATCCTGCAAGATTCAAGAGGGGTCTGAGCCTAACTGAGGGAGAACCAGGGGTGAAGACATCACCCAAGAATATAAAGGGAAGAGGGTTCTGAGCCCGACCGAGGGCAATCAAGGGGTGAAGCTATCCCCCAAAGTTGATTGATAAAGGAATTTTGAAATATTTGTGGAACACGATACAAGAAGGGTCAGCTCCCAGAAGAGGCGGACCTAGAGGAGAACCTATCACCCTGCAAACATTGGAGCAAACTTTCATTTGTTAAAGGAACTTTGTTTATGTCATTTTACCACATCAGGCCTCGAAGGCAAGAAACTTTCACAGGAATCTAGACTTGGCCATCGACTTGGCCATCGACTGTCCTGAGAACTGCCATTGGAACTGTTGGCTTGTGCGGGAGAAGCCAGAGACTGTAATCTGTTCCAAGTTCCTATCTTACCCTGTGTCCAAAATGTGGGGAAGGAAGACCCAGGCTATCCCGGGCCTATCACATCCTGACATATTATTTGGGAACACGTCATTCTTTTCTTGAGAATCATATAACACCCTTTTTTTGGTATTAATTGTGAGGTTTGGCAATCTGTTTCTTAGTATGGGTGCTTTTCTTTTGACACAACACCACTAGGACTGCCTTATTTTTCCTTTGATGGTTGACACTTTTTCCTGTCTTAGATTTAGGTTTAGAATAGGCGTTTTTCCAACTTGCATACAGAATACATTGTTCAATAAACACCCTTGTACTGTGATCACTTGTGTCTGTCTTACTTGCTGTCACCATAGGTTCCTCACAGTAGCTAACAGTTAGGTGTATCAGATGGAGTCAGAGAAATATTGTGGTAAAGGCGAGGTCCAGGGGCTAGGGTAGCAGAAGTTCTGCAATGTTGTAATTTAGGGCATGTTACTGGAGGTGTTTTTGAAAGTATGAGAAACAGGCTCAATGTTGCACTGTGTCCCTGTCCAGTTAGTCCAAGTCCTGCTTCCTTCTCCGGCAGAGAGAAGTTATGATGTCATGGTCACAGGCATCCGTGCTGTATTGATAAGTTAATTGAGTCAAGCTGCAGAGATCGGCAGAACTGGGAAGAGAATGTTGGGTCCAGGGAGGAATGGTAGGGATCTACCTTTTGAATGTTAAATTCATGTGAGCTGGGCATGGGGTTCTGTTATGCCAAGAGGCTTGGTGAAGATTTAGAGCACTGCTACCCTCACCCGAAGAGCGGTCATCCTATTTCAACTGCATGCGCCGCACTCTAGGGACGAATAAATAAGCTCAGTTCAGACATAAGAGTTATGCCCCAATCACATCATTCACAGGCACCTGATTTCTGAGCGAGCTAAGGGTGGACACTTGCTATGGCTGTACCATGATTTGGTATGGGAGGAGCAAAAGTGATAACAATACAATTATCTACAAGGTCAGGGAGCTGTTTGTGCATGACACAGTATCTGGTATAATGAGGAGGGTCATTGTATTATCAAAGCAGAGTTGGCCTCACTATTCACACTTTGATCAGGATCCGAAAGAGGGGTGCACATCACGTGATGGTGAAGAACATTTCACTTGTTAAAGAAATGTATTATGGTAACAATGTACCTGGTAGTTAATCAACTCCTACATTTCATAGTGATGATGTAGTAGGTCACATGTTTAGGGGAATGTGTTTAGATAATGTGTGACCAATAGGGTAATGGACTATTGGTGATAATTAGAGTTGTGTATAGGTGTTAGTAAATGGGAGTGCAGGACCATGTTATAATCTTTGTTATGCATGGTTCTGTTAATTTGCGCTTTTACGCTATGAAAGATGTCACTTCTTTGGGTGTGGGAACTTCGTGTTTGTTCGGTTCTACGGGACCGTTTGATACTTTTACATGTAATAAAACGTTGTTTTCCTTGTAAATGGTGCATTGATTATTTGGCATTGTTTTCATTGGTAAGGGTTTATGTCATTCACCATACACCAACAAGTGCTTAATTAAGCCCATAGTCACTAGGTACAATGGAGTAGCATCAATAATAAACATCAGTTATCACTGCAGAAACAAAACACATGTTGTATATGTGGGGTAAGTCACCAATAACAAAAAAAATAAAACAAGGATGAACATAAGAAAGGATTTTTTTATTTTCAGATGGACATTGATCACAAACCAAAAAAGGTGTTCCTGCCCTAAACCAACCACCACTTTCAAAGTAGGGGTTTTCTCTTTAGGAGACATTTAGATTCCTCCCATCCCAAATAGGTTTTATCAGCACTTATATGACTGCAGACTTCTCTGGGCATGCACTCTATAACTGGACCAGGAAGCGGTATCCGTATGTGGTTACTCGGCCAAGGACAAAGACTTCTCCATAGAGGAATAACCCAGTGTGGGCAGATTCAAACAATACTCATAAGCAGCCATAGGTCCTCTTACGGTTGGAGGTCCAGCACCCCGAGGCAAGGATAGGCAGAACAGAATTGTCATATGATCTAACAAGCCGATTTACACAAATGACAGACTACTCGTTTGATCGGTTCATTGTTTTGGTGAGAGGGCAGTTAAGTGTGCCAGAATGCTAACAGTATTTCTTCTCAAAATATCTCTGGCCAGGTGACTGTTACTCACTAATATTCAGGGGTCTGGAGGGCAGGTCAGTCAGGTGGGGTTATGTTATGTCCAAGATGCTGTTTTGTTTGACTTGCAAACCAATGCATAAAAAGATGTATTTTTGTCTTCACTTGAAATTGGTGTGCCAAGGGTTAGGAAAGTGTTGAAGCATTTAGGCAGTGTACTCTCCTGTTGCAATGGGCAATTACATATCTACATATCTAGGAGCAGACCCGGACCACATCTACCCACAGGGAAACTGTTTAAAACACCTGGCAGGGCACTCCTGCACGTTCTCTTCTGACAAGTGCTCGGAAAGTGTTGAAGCAGTTTGGCAGCATACTCTCCTAGATGCACCGGGCAATTGCATTTCTATGAGTGGACCCAGACCATGCTGACCCACAGTGAAACTGTTAAAAACACCTGACATGACACACCTGCATGCACACTTATGCCAAGTGCTTGTAAAGTGTTGAAGCAGTTTGTCAGTTTGCAATGCAGCAGAACGAAGATGAGGACGCGAAAGGAGTAAGTGGTAACAGCAATTGTATTGTGCTGCTTGACTGACGCATCTGTGATAATAGTGGAATATAGGACGGTAATACAGCAGGTGCTAAGGAGGTGCAAATGCAGCTGGTGCCCAAAGGTATGAGAAGACAGAGAGGGCTCCTGGCATGAAGCCGTGAAAAGGTACACTACTCGCTTTTTAAGGGAGCACCGGAAGGAGCATTAGAGAGACACAACGTGAGCCTAAAAGCCTGTAGAACATTAACTGTGCACAAGTAGGCATGTCTACTGTACTGGATAACAAGAATCTGCTATTAAATGTATGCTTCTCACTGCAGTCAGAGGGGCAGCTGCTTGCCATGCTAAGCACGGTGCAGAGTGAAGTAATAGTAACACCTGAGGAAGATCACGCATTGAATAATACAAATAAAGTGTGACTGCCAGAGAGATTGTCCTGCTCACCTAGACTGACTGGTTTAGTGAACAAGGTAATGCCCGTGAATAGCTGTCTGCAAAATAAGGTAGCAACTAACCAGGAGCAGCAGGAAATGTGTCAACTTAACACCATGCCAATAAATGAGACAGGTGTCATTGGGGCCCAAAATTAAGCAACCAATTTCGGTTTAAAAACCTTATTAAAACTGTGCAACCACATACACTGGGAAATGACAACAAATTTGACCTGGTTTACTATTATCAAGAAAGAGATAAAAGCTTGGATATGAATGGGGCAAACAGACTACAGTTATCAGCCAGGAGAGAATCAATCTGAGGTCGAGCAGATAGATGAAAAGGATTCCCCTATTGAGGGAGTGCTGCAATTGACAAAAATGTATGTATCCATCCAGGAGGAAGAGGCAGGTGAGCTATTGGAGCCTGTTTATGGCAATACCATTGAGGAAAGATTGCAGAAAACTGAAAAACTTGGAAAAGATGAAGGTGATTATGAAGAACATGTAACAACTTGTTGGTAACGATGAGGAAAATAGCCCCCACTCCATTGAAAAAGGTCAAGCAGGCTCATAAAAAGCCAGCATGAAAGTAGCAAAACAGGCAATTTAACAAATTGGCTACTAGGAGCGAAAAAGAAGAATGGGAAACATGGAAAGCAACTGCCCCTACCAATAGAGGAGTCATAAAGGGAGAATAATAGTCGCATGTCGGATGGATTAATCGGGGAGAATGTAAAGGAGCCAAGAGCAAAAGAAAAGATTAAATGGTGACAAATATTGTGAGAGACAGGAATCTTTGCCATCTACCTCTTTCACGATCACAAGCGTGTCCAAGGATAAAAACCTCACCAGTGAACCGTGATTGCTTATGGAAATTGTTTAGTCACCTGCAAGCACTGAGAGTATTGAAAAGTGCAGATCTGGAGTACGTGGAACAAATTGATGAACAGTCGCCTCCCTTAACTGGAGTACACTGCTATGAATCTGAGGTAGTTTCTCTGGTCAGAGCTAATGCAATTTCTCTGTTAAAATGGGGATACGATTTAGACCGCCCAGCACGAATAATTGATATAGAGAAAGAAAAATGTACTGGGGGCAATCCCCAAGCAGTGAGCTTTCAAACACTTGTGTATAGGTGCATAATAAATAATCAATCAATCACAGAGAGCGGAGTTTATAACACTGCGAAGACCCATTGGGACTGGCTGCTGTCTTTTTTTGGCTGCAATGGCGAATAAATCCTGATAGTTTTGAGTAGTAAAATCACGGAACACACTGCGGCATGTGCATCTGTTTAGCAAGAATGGCTCTGCAAACGGGTTATTCATAGCAGATATTATCTTGCTTCAAGAAACATAGCTGAAGGGGAGGCAGGTATGATATGATATGATATTTTATTTATATCGCGCCCATACACAGGTGTTTCAGAGCACGACCAGGCAAAGGGAGGGGGAGCAGGGGAGAAAAACAAAAAACAAAACGATCTTACTAGGCCTAGTGACATTGAGAACGCGCAAGTGCATGGATAGGGAAAGGAGGAAAAGTGCAAAGGAAAAAGAGAGGGGGGTAAGGAAGTGCAAGGCATAGGAAAACTATAAGTTAGTGGATAAAATAAGTGAATAAATAAGGTGATAAGAGCAGTGATTGGTGCAGCCCGTGAAGGGAGCATTGCAGGGCAAGTCAGATAGGGAAACATCTGATAAGTGCAGGAGAGGAATGGGGGACCTGTAAGGGTACAGATAACAGGTCCCAGTGCAAGGGTGGCCAGGAGGCAGTGCCGGAGGATGTCCGGGAAGGCAGGTAACCAAGTCAAGGGGGGCCCGTTGGCAGGTGAGGCAAAGCTGAGAAGAGAAGGCAGATCAACAGGGGAGGAGAGTGGCAAAGGCAGATGTGAAGAGGAAGGTCTTAAGGAGCTTCCGAAATCGTGGATGGTTTTCCTCCCGTTTCAGGGTGGCAGGCGGGCCATTCCAAAGGGAGGCTCCGGCCGAGGACAGAGATCTGCCCCCTGCACGTTTCTTAGAAAAAACGGCTGACCCTGAGGGAGTTAGAGGTAGAGGAGCGAAGGGCTCGGGAAGGGAAGTATTTATGGAGGGATAGTTGAAGGTATTTTGGACCCAGGCCCCAAAAAGCCTTGTGGACAATGCAAAGGGTTTTGAATTTAATCCTTGCATCCACTGGGAGCCAATGGAGGGATTTCAGTGCTGGAGAGATACCATCCAGGGCTTGAGGCCGAGGACAAGTCTCTCAGTTCTGTTCTGGATTAGCTGTAGAGGGTGGAGGGCGGAGGTAGGTAGCTTTAGAAAGAGGCTGTTGCAGTAGTCCAGTTTAGAGAGGATCAGAGCTTGGGAGACAGTGAGTTTCTGTGGGAAGGAGAGGAAGGGAAAGGTACCTCTGAGCAGGTGTAGAAAGAAGTTGGATTTTTTGAGACTTCAGAGATGTGTGAAGAGAAGGATGGTGTGGAATCAAAGATAACCCCGAGGTTCTTTGCTTTGCAGGTAGGGGCAGGCGGAGGGCCGAGGGAGGCAGGCCAGAGAGTAAGGGGGAAGGAAGAGAGGGTGTGCCGATGAGGAGGATCTCAGTTTTATTTGCATTTAGACAGAGATAGTTGGCGGCGATTAGACAGTCAGAGATGAGAAAGGGAGAGGAAGTGGCAGAGGGAAGCCTGAAAATGAGTTGTGTGTCATCAGCATAGAATTGGAAGTTGGAGCAGAAGATGGACATGCAGTAGGCAAGGGTTGCCAAGTATTGATTGAAAAGCCAGGGTGAGATGTTCAGGAGAGCAGTTTCCATACTTCTGGAAGCTCTGAAGCCAGATTGGTGGTCATGAAGTGAGCCGACAGAGTCAGAATGATGGTTG
Source organism: Ambystoma mexicanum (assembly GCF_040938575.1). NCBI lineage: Eukaryota > Metazoa > Chordata > Amphibia > Caudata > Ambystomatidae > Ambystoma > Ambystoma mexicanum. The sequence goes on along the minus strand of NC_090930.1, from coordinate 1,241,329,108 downwards.
AGATGAGAGATTGCAAGCTTTTCTAGGAGCTTACCCAGAATGGAAATGAAGATGGAAATGGGGTGATAGTTAGCTGGACAGGAGGGATCAGCTGAAGGTTTCATGAGTAGAGGATGCACAGTGGAGTGTTTCAGAGAGGAGGGGAAAGAACCAGAGGCAAAGGAGAGGTTGCAGAAGTCTGCAAGGGCAGGTGCAAGGGTGCCAATATGGTCCTTAATGGTTTTAGAGGAACAAGGATGAACCTGTTTAGATGAGGCTTTCATTGATCAGACTTGTCTGGCAACCTCATCTGGGGAGAAAAGAGGAAAGGCGGAGAAAGAGGGAGGAGGGGAATCTGAGGGAGGATCAGCAGGCAGAGGAGGGAAGGGGAGGGGAGAAGGAGAGGAGGAGAGTGTGGACAGGATGTCCTTAGTTTTACAGATGAAGTGTGAGGCAAGGTCATTGCAAAGGGCTTGAGAGGTGAGAGGAGAGGTGGATACCGCGGCAGGGTTGGCCAGTTCCTTGCAGTTTGTCAGGGGATGAGCAAGAAGCACTCCATTTCCTCTCAGCCGCCCTACACTTACCTTTAAGTGAGGATAGGTCGGAGTCCAACCAAGTGTTGCACTTAGCTTTGGGCTTAAGGCGGATCCTCATGACAGGGGCAAGAGCGTCAAGGGTGGGAGTAATAGAGGAGTAGAGCAGGGAAAGAGCTGAGTCTGGGTGACAGTCAGCCTGAGTTGGAGGAGGGGGTGAGAAGGAGACAGCAAAAGCTTCGACTGACACACGCTTCATGGGTCGGATGTCCGAGAAGGTGGGTGGCAGTCTTGGAACAGGCTTGGCTCGAGGGGAGGAGATGGGAAGATGGGAAGAAAAGAGGATAGAACGGAGTGATCGCTCCAGGAGAGAGGAGTGATGAGGGGGGTAGAAAGGGGAGGCCAGAGGAGATCAAGACATCAAGTGTATGGCCAGCAGAGTGAGTAGGGCTGGAGGGAAGGATAGAGAGGGAGAGTGAATCGCAGAGGTCGTGAAACAGAACAGTGTAGAAGGAGAAGAGGGAGAGTCAAGATGGATGTTGAGATCCCCAAGGAGGACGAGTTGAGAGGTAGAGGCGAAGAGGGCTGAGGAGAGGTCAGCCAACTCAGAGAGAAAAGCGGTGACTTGGCCAGGGGGTCGGTAGAGAGTAGCGATAGTAAGGGAGTGGCTGGGAGAGAGAGAGAGCCTACAGACGAGGCATTCAAAAGAGGAATAGGTCTGAGTGGGGATGATAGAAGTAGCAATCCACTCAGGGAAGATCAGAGCAACACCCCCTCCAGGCCAGGTGGGTCTGGGTGCTGAGAGGATCTTGTAACCGTCGGGGAGGAGAGTGTCAAAACTCATGACAGAGCTGGCGGTGAACCAGGTCTCGGTAAGACCGAGGACATCAAGGTCAAGTTGTTCCAGAGGTGGCAGATTTCAGAGGAGTGTTTGACAGCAGAGCGAGGGTTGAGAGTGGCAAGAGGAAGAGGGTTGCCAGCCTTGAAGACCTTCCGAGGAGGGCTACAAGGCTGAGGTATGTCCTGGGTAGATGTAGAGGGAGTAAGAGAGGGGACAGGGGAGGAGGTGGAAGAAGACATGGTAGCCGAGGGGGGTGGAGGGGGGACAGCAAGAGAAGGGAGGAAATTGATGAGGCAGGGGAGCCGTCTGTCAAATAGACGTAGGTTGGCCTGAGGGCCTTGCACCATGACAGTGCCATTTAGGTAGACATTAATGAATACTCTGGAGGAGTCGAAGGAATCCATATGGACTTCCCAGCGGGTGCCACAATTAATGGGAGAGGAAGATAGAGGACAGAGCTTAGAGACCATATGAGGGGTCCTAAGATCCGGTGACGGAACGACAAAGAGGATGTGAGTGAGGGTTTGTCTGGCAGAAGCGGTATAGTAGGTATCATCGTAGGTAAATTCTTCTTGCCAGATTTAGTGAGAAGGGAGGGATAATCGATAGTAAAGCAGTTAGAGTAGATGGGAGAAACCAAAAGTGCCATGGGAGCCAGAGAGAGGGGGTGTTGAGAGACAGAGAGCGGTATAGTCCGGGAAAAGTGCAATGCAAACACACACAAGTTTGACTTTTCTAAAACACACCCAAATTTGACTTTTCAAAAACACACCCAAATTTGACTTTCTAAAACACACCCATGTTTGACTTTTCTAAAACACACCCAAATTTGACTTTCAAAGACACACCCAAGTTTGACTTTTCTAAAACACACTCAAAATTGACTTTTCAAAAACACACCCAAATTTGACTTTCAAAAACACACCCAAATTTGACTTTCAAAAACACACACAAGTTTGACTTTTCTAAAACACACCCAAATTTGACTTTCAAAAACACATCAAAAATTGACTTTTCAAAAACACACCCAAATTTGACTTTTCTAAAACACACCCAAAATTGACTTTTCAAAAACACACTCTTTTTTTTTGGAGCTATTGGCGGGGGAACAGAAGGTTGGTGAGATGTGGTAAGAGTACTGTTGAGTGTAGGAGGAGGAAGGTTAGGTGATAAAGCTAGGAGGCAGCGAAGAGGCGAGACTTTAGTAGACCAAGTTCTTTTTTTAAGGGATATACATGCCTCTGTAAACGAGCTGGGGCGTAATGGGACGCCTGTTTGGTGGCCTATTTGTGTTATGTACAAATCGCCTTAGCTCTAGAGAAAATCAGAGTACCAAAGGCAATCGCAATGTGTTAGAAGTTGAAATAACAGTTACGAATCACCCTTGACATGGTGGCAATTAACATTTATGATCCCCCAGGTGGAGATTATACCAACAACATCCAATGGTGTGTCTAATAGTTAACATGGACACGATTGAATAAGAAAAAAAAAGAATGGATATTAGTAGACGGAGAGCTAAATGCTAGATGCACAAATTACGCTATTGTGCAATGTATTGATGGATTATAAAGAGGGAGATGGGGGGCTTATTGTACAAACAGCTTGCTTATTGGTGAAATGTTTGGATGACCTAGCTCTGCAAATACTGAATGGTCAGGTGGCACATGATATCCCTGTGGCTAAAACCTGGAGAAGTGTGCTGAAATTCTCCATCATTGACTATTAATTTATATGGCATTGTAGAGTTGCGAATGAGTGTGGCTGGCATTAGTGTGAGTTAGTGATCATGCTATATTATTATTAACTGTGGAAATAGAGGCCTATTACAGAACATTGCATGATAGAGTGGGTGCTGTACAGGCTAATGGTAGGAGAAACAGATTGGGCTGGTCTGATGGGAACTTGGAAGCTACTAAGAAGTATATGTACAGGGTGGAAGACACATTTACGTTGCTGGAGACACCCAATGAGATAGTCGAATGGATAGCCTCTATCACAGCTAGTTGCTTACCTCTTGGTAGATGTAAATTTACTAAAACTGGTAGCAATGCAGTCGCTCGTTCGATAAGATGATCATATATTAGAAGAAAGCTGTGAGGCAGGATTTGAGATGTATGTATAAATCCAGTATGCATGAAGAAGAAAAAATAAAATGTATTAAGAAGACAATAAATGGATATAGTAATTGGCTTAAGCGATATACTGTACTGTATCGTCTAATAATGCAGCATGCCAAGGAATGTATGCGATATTAAACCTAACGGATAGTAAAAAGCTATGGTAGTTTTTTACTTGGATGAAACAGGAGACAGAACTGAACTAGCCGGTTGTATAAATATAGAGACCTGGTACAAGTTCTTAAGTGAGAATTGTCACACTGATAACCAATCAAAGCTAATAATGGCTGATATGATGTTGAAATTACAGCATAATATTATAATTTGGATCATACATGGGCTTAAATAGTCCCACACACCAGGTCCTGATGGGGTATCAAATGTGGTGATGAAGGCAAACCATACACCTTTGGTTCAAATTTTGAGCACAATGTTTGAAAAAAGTGTAACTTTGGGGGAGGTCCCCGACTCCTGGCAAGTTGCACATCTCATTCCAGTCTTCAAAAAGGTAGTATCGAGGATCTAGAGAATTACAGGCTTCTCAACTTGTTAGATGTAGCCAGTAAAATCTTCTCTTCCTGCCTGCTGGGAGAGATTAATTGCTGGGTTGCAAACAATCAGATAATGAGTTTCTTCCATACTGGATTCAGAAAAGGGTTGTCTACCTCCATGAATATTATATTAACATGTTACAGATAAGAAGACTCCACTGCTTTATGCTTTGTTGTCAACTTTTCAACTGCATTTGATACACTAGAAAGATCTTTGTGGGGGAAATTAAAAGAAATGGGAATGCCAAGTAACTTACTGTTTCCTTGCCAACTGCTTTATCATGGTAATGTGGCCTGAATCAGGCTAAATGGAATGGGAAAACTATCTGGCACATTTCCTATTAGGAGGAAGGGGTCAGACAAGTTTGTATTCTGGCCCTCATTCTATTTAACCTGTTTGTGGCTGATTTCGAGCTGGCAATAAAGGAGTTTAATAATGTCCCCCCTTGATTGTGTCAATCGAAAATAGCTTGGCTCTTGTATGCAGATGATATTGTGGTATTTGACAATATCTTCATAGAGGCCATATTGGATTATGCACAAAGTAATGAGTTAAAGGTAAATATGAAGAAGACCAAATTCATGTATTTGCGAAAGCAATAGTGAATAGGAAAAATATTCACTTAAGGGAGGGAATGATTGAGAAAGTGGAGGATTATTGTTACCTAGGCTACGAGATATAATCTAATAAAGGAGATGGCGTGTTAGTATGTACAAAACAAACCAAGGCCCTGGGGATTATGTGTGTGACTAAGCAGTGTGTACAATGCTCAGCAGAATACAGCCTTATTGGAAATATGTGTGTATATAGAGAGAGACCACTAGCTTGTATTGTGTATGCTTTAGAGGATTCCTATAAAGATTTGGAGTCCTGGTCAAATAAAGTAGAAGGACTGGTTAGGAGGAAAATCTTGGGGCTGTCTAACGCTTCAGCAGTCGAAGCTATAAGATTGGAACTTGGCTTAACTGCCTTATCCAACTTGATAAAGATTTTTTGGTTTGGTGTGGATGTATACAGTTTTTCAGAAATTAAGTCGCCATTTTGTGTTTTTTGTTTGCTAGGTGCAAGTGAATCCTGTGCTAATGCCATGGGAATGTGAACAAGAAAAGTGATGAAAGGGATATTTGAAAGGTGGAATGGAGTTGTTTCACATCAGGGTACACGTGGGGGTGGAGGGATGGGCTGACTGGTGACCAACTGGTTAGATAGTCAGTTTAGAGAGGAGAAGAGAGCCATTCTTGAGTCAGACTATTTCAGTCTTACTGCAGGAATCATGTGGTATTCCCAAGGGGTTCCCATGTGAAAATCACAAGACAAGATCAGAAAAAAAGATTGCTATGGGAAAGAGCGGAAAAGGGATAATTGGGGAAAGTCAGGAGAGATTTGTAGAGAGAGGGGAATGTGTGGAGAAATATTCAATAAGTGTTGTGGGCAAGGAGATGAGGCATTCAAACACATGAATGTAAAGTATAATACCTGGAACATAATACATAGTGCATGAGCAGAGATGAAACAGTGGTCTTTGGTGTGGTAGATTTCACACAGCTGTGAGTATTCGGTAGATCAATACAGTTTAGGGCCAACATACATGGGTTAATTCATGCTCATCTCTTAGGCGAACAACACTCCAGAGCCGGAGGAGAGCATAGAGTGTTTGTCATTTTCTAAACAAGTGATAGTTTTCCAGTAATCTCAGGGGGATGAGATGGTTATTACAAAGTGAATCACCAGAGGTTTTCGGTATCCTGCCCGCACATTTGTTTTTTTGTGGAGTGAGAACGTGAAAGAGAAAATTAGTTTGCATTTTGTTAAAACAGTAAAGGTTCGTATTTAACAACTCACAACTAAAGAACATCTGCCACCAACCTGCTTCCTAAAACCAATGTAGAGTGAACAAATCATCGTAGGGTGTACATAGGATGCCTGAGTGGCACCCCCGGACTGGGCATCTTAGGGGCAGCCCAAAAATGTGTGTCTAAAGTAGGATAAACAGGCTTGTAATGGCAGGGACAGTTCAGGGGGAGTCCCTCTTGCCGCCAAAATGAAGCCAGTCAGGTAACTAAGCAAAGGGGACAAAAGTAAAAGGTTGAGGGGTCTCTTCTACATGTTTGGCTGACCTGTTTTACAGGGGAAAATAATAACGTTGGTTCATGCCCATAAACGTGATCGTAAATGACTATCAGAAAGGACTATTTAGTAAGATGCAGCTCAAACTTCATCTCTGATAAGGTGATGCACTAAATGAATGAGTTTGAACACCTAGTATACCTGGTATGAGTAGGCTGTTAGAGGATAAGGTGAAAGAAAAAAAAATAGAATGCCATAATACAAACATATAAATAAATAATAACACAAATTTAATTGGGATGTAGAACACTTTTATTTATTAGGACATAGTGTTAGTTAATATGCATCATATGACTGCTTTCTAAGATAAGATCATGAGATCATAATTCTTGATTTTAGATTTTGCGTGGCATTAAGTATATCCATTTATATTAAAAGCTTAATTTCTGAAAGAATTATCCATAAAATCAATGATCTTACAGTCTCCATATTTAAAAAGTACTAGCTGATATACCCGGTGTGGCCTGGCTTTTCCCTCATAGGTACAGGTAGCTCAGCAACATTTTGTGCAGTTTGGTGAAAATGTGAATTGTATAAGGAACAAAGCTCACCAAGCCTCAAACCCACAAACAAATTGTTGCCTTTTGCTGAAATATGGAGAAAGCGGTGGATTGTCCAAATGTCATGTAGCCAGTAATGTCTGGAGGGTCCAAATAGGTGACTGGGCAGAATTTGGTGCAGACTGATGAAAGAATGTGGAATTGTATAGGTAACATATACAAAGCCACAAACCCACAAATCCACATCCAAATGTTCACTTTTGCTGAAATCCGGGGAAAGGGGTAGGGTGTCCAGATGTCATGTAGCTAGTCATTTCTGGAGGGTCTTAAGATGTGACTGTGCAAAATATGGTGCAGATTGGTGAAATGGTGTGGAATTATACAGGGAACATACGCAAAGTCACAAACCCACACCAAATTTGATCGCGTTTACTGAAATCCAGGGAAAGGGATGGGGTGTCCATGTGTCATGTAGCAAGTAACATCTGCAGGGTCCTAACAGGTGACTGTGCAACATATGGAGAAGATTGGCAAAACAGTGTGATATGTATAGGGAACATATGCATTGCCACAAACTCACACATTTTCATTTTTATATTACACAGCCCACGGTAGTGGCTGTGTAGTTATGGTTAAGTTGCTAATCCCATAGGAAGAGCACTTTTTGGGCGGCTTATAACTTTGCCCCCCCTGGACGAATCCTCAGCAAACTATGGCCCACTCTGAATTTGCACATTTTGGTGAGGTTTGGTCTGGGGGGGCGTGGGGCGGGCAAAGTTATGGTAGGTCCCATCATTTCTTTTTTTCCCATAGACATAATGGGAAAACATTTTGCGCACGCCTACAGCTCAATCCGTTGGACATATTTCCAGCAAATTTAGAGCAGGAGTGGCAGCTTCTTCCCAAAAGCGTGCTTTTGTTAATTTGGTGTAAATCCGTCCAGTAGTTTTCTTTTTTTTTTTTTAAATGGCCAAAACTTAAGGCAACACAAATAAGTGCATTTCCCTGTTCTCTCCGCGGACAGGACGCCGATTGGCTGGTTGGCTTGCATCATGTCTGCGGACACACAACGTGTTCTCTGTTTGGCTGGGATGAGGCATGAGGTTCATGTTTCGATAGGCCCACCATCTTGGATCCGTCGACAGCGCAGTGGCGAACAGAGGCAAAATGCAATTTTGGGGAGTGTGTTGGGGTGCAGAAGTGCTTGGGGAGGGTTGGGGAGTAAGAGATGGGTCAAATACTGTATTTGTTTAGGTGGCAGGTGCCCCTGATGTGTTTGTCATGTCCACGGCCGTCGCGGCTCTCCGCGGACATAATAAATGCACTACGGGCAATTTTACTTTAGTATGATGTTGGTTTTGGGTTGTTAGTAGAGGATTGATTGTAATTAATATCCCCTATAATCAGCTCACATACCACAGTCAAAATGTTTGGTAGTATAGGTGTGTTATGCTGCGGTGGTTGTAGCCAGGGCCTAGAGTCTTGGGTGCATGGCCGAAGGCCATAGGCCGTAGGCCATGCCCCCAAGAGACTAGGCCTTGGCCACAACCACTGCAGCATAACACACCCATAAAATCAAACACCCATCAAATATCCGCAACCCAAAAGTTTGTGTAATGTTTCATTTGTAGAGTTTGAATGTGAAGTTTTGGCTAGGCTATGCAGTTAAGATTGTAGAGTTTGTAACAAGGAGTGCAGTGTTTCTGAGTTTATTTATTGTATACTTAATGGATGAGTTTTTTTGTGGTTGAATGCAGTATTTTCATGACATGGGTAACTGGACCAGACATACTTTTTTCGATCTCTGTGATAAAAGAAAAAATCATATGTTAGAGCAGGTAGTTCATAATGAGTTATTGCATTGCATAATAGACATTTCTGTATTTTTATGACCCTCATAATTAGTACTTTACAAGTAATATAGTTCAGACCTGTGCAATTTGCTCGTTTCTGAGTTTGATTTCTAAATCATTGGTTCCGTGGGAAAAATAAAATCCATGCTGGTATTTATTTATCTGTTTGATCGCTGCAGAATCTTGGGGCAGTTAGATACCTGTTGGTGTATTCTACTGTGTATTTCTTGTTACATTTTAGTGGTATTTATTTATCTGTTTGCTTGTTGCAGAATCTTGGGCCAGTTAGATACATGTTGGCATACTCTAACTGTGCACAGTTTTGAAGTTGAAGTTTTGCTTATGTACAGTTTTGCTTATGTTCATACACAGATTACGTATTGCATTTTGGTTTTAAGAATATTAAGTAAGCATTTACAAGATTTGCTGGCCATCTCTGCTTTAGAGTAATGGTACTATCATTACATTCGAACCATCCACAATTCTTTTTTATACATGCAGTGGTAGATTATACCTATTGTTGTGAAGGTTTTCTTACCAAGTGATACTTGACCATGTGTGAATCCAGTTAGCTTACAGTTGTTTTTGGTACCATCTGCATTGTAACGTAAAAGCATTACTATTACATATTTACTATGTGTCTGTATTTGGAAGGTGGAACGATTATCTGAATTGTTGTTAGTACATAATCTGCCATGGTTTGCATTTTGTACAAGTTGCTGAAATGGAATGGATTCACAGTTAGGTAATGAATACATACACAAAACATTCATTAGGGACTTCTTCATGTGCCACATGGTTGCAGAGAGTGCATGCATGTTTCCACATGTATGAAATCTGAAACATTTCATTTGTAGGTATGTTTTTGTTTTCCAGTACTTGTAGTACATACATTAGAAATTCTTATGGATCTTCTTGTGAGTTTATAGTGAATTTGACAATTCCAACACAGTAGTCCAATTCTTGTCTTATTCCATGAACACTGTGTTGTCAGGATTGTTTGTTGCATTTCTATGAAGGACTAACATTTGCAAACACAATTGGTCGGTACTGTGTAAGTTAATGTTCTCAATGATTGGTGGCAATTGGAATAGAATATTTATTGCTACATTTGCGTAGCAATGTACAGCAGTTATATTTGATATTCATGTGGAATGCCACTTATGGCTATTATCACTGATTTATCTACACCAGTGAGCTATGCTTCCATAACGTATTCACAATAACATGTGGTATAATGACTAATTTATTTACATTAGTGAAACTATTTCCAGAGGCCTCTCTTTCTGCTGACTCATATACGTCCAGCAAACTATTTCATTACGTTCCACTCAGAAATCACACATCCATATATACACTGAGTGGAACCACGCACACAGCTATTTATAATTGCTCATAACATTACTTTATCTGCATAGAAAGTTGGCGCTTTAAGCATCATTCCCTCTATGGCATAATATTTTTTTAGACACCAAATGAAACAGAAACAAGAATACTCTTAGGCAGACTGTGTTATCACAATTTCATTTTACAATGATACATTACCATTCGTGAGACAATCCTCTTCTGGAATAAAAACATGAGAAAGACAAAATGCAAGAACACTACGAATTTCATTTCATATTTGCACAAGAGAGAGAACAAATTACATTGTTTGTTTTGCCTTCAGCTGGCAACATTAAAATGTGTCATTTGAACACAGTGAAAAGCTATCGCTACACTGCCTGTCTAAAATAGGTCTCATGCACATACCGCACTCTCACTTTCATACAAGATAATTACCAGCGAATTGTAGCTGTTTAGCACGCCAACTCCCCGGACTGGTCGCTTTCTTTAAATGGCTCAAGGCTTTCCTTCAAAGCACCCCAGCGAGGACATGCAGTTCTGATCTGCGGTCTCTCAAGCCGGTGCTTATCGACTGGAATCTTCAGTCTGGGAAAGTCAGCAACGGAATGGGACGGCACCTCTCAATCAGGAAATCCCATAGAAACTCCAGCCAAGTCTTCCCCGGAGCTGTGTAAAATGTCCTCTCCCTTTCTTCCTCCCCGAAATGTACCAAGAGACCTCTGTTACAGCCCTTCAGGTGTCGTGTCAGCAATGAAAATGCACAATAATCTATCCTCCTCTTTTAAAAATGGCTTGGCTTATACGGTTTGGAAACTGTATCTACTAATTTCATGGCATGCAGATTTCGCATCCAGCTAACACAGTGAACAGAGAAAAAAAAATGAATCCAAGTGCACGTTTAAATGACTTTCAGAGCCTGTTTTTTCAAACCTCATTTTGCACTGGAGAACACATTATGATGTTAATAAATTAAGATCATGTTAGTACTGTTAATTATATTAGTTCATCATCCTCTAATGTGTCTCCTGCAACAGAGGCATTTCAGGAGAAAAAAATTGTGCAATTGCTTGTACCGCATTATAGCAATACATTGATCTCATGCAGTGGTGCTGCACTCCAAAAACACGCTAAATAATCCTACATATCCCCTCCTTTTTTCTGAGAATTTTGGCAATGGTCCAAGCCATAATTGGAAGAAATCCAACTTGCTCCCTTTCTTCTTTTTTTAAAATGTATGCGTGTTGGGATATCTTTCTCTCCCCGTTGTAGCCACTAACATGAGCAACATCTTCATTTTTACTGATAATGCAATCAACCATCCTCCCATTATTTGCACCATGATAGCTAAACCCACTATAGAGCGTTCCTCCCAGGTTTCCCCAATTAAATCTTTCCACTTCCATTATACCCAGGTTACTAACCGTAATGTTGTTCTTTCTTAGATTCATTTTCACTACGTGTTTCTCTTTATGATTCAATAAGAATTCTAGGTCCAGGTCTATTGGAAATGCATCCCTTTGAAAAAATTCAATATTTTCTACTTGTCTTTCCCAAATGTCATTCGTAACATGAAACAATGTTAATCCTCCAATCGACACAATTGTATCCTTTGGAACCTGTAAGTAAAAGACATTATATTTCACCTCTTTAACCACATATGTTCCATGATTTAAGTGTACTACTGTCAGGTTTTTTAAACAGGTGCTGATCAACCATTTACCTTTTACCATTTTGACCATTGCTAATTCTTCACTCCCCATATTGCTAATGATCACTTCACATCCTTCTGATATACTTGGGTCAGATTTCAAATCACAAATAGCATCTGTAGCATCAGGAACAAACGGTTTACCTGGGCACATATCATTTTGTTCTTTAAATTTGACACACGTTTCCAAGTTTGGTATCAAGTAAACTTCAGGCTCCCATGACTGAAATGCCACCACTTCTGGAGTCTTGTTCTTAATAAATTTGCCCTCTTGCCAAAATCCCACATTGTGTACCCACTTGGTTTGATAAATAAGTTCAGGAGCTACATATGGGATGCATAGTAAGAACCCAATTTCCAGCCTATCCAAGTCCACATATAATGGCATTGCATTACCCATTTCAAATGCAATTTTTACCTGTATCACATGAATCTCCCTCCTAGTCAACCTTTCTATCATTTGATGAATAATATCCTGTGAAACAAAGTACAATGGTATATGTCCTTGAATCAATTGTGAAATTGCAGTTTGAACTTCTCTCATATAATTCGTTAATAGTCTATCAACAGGACTTATTATATTCAAAATCTCACTAAGTGTTCTGTCATGCTTAATAATCAGCTTAGTTGCCCGTTGCATCACATCCGCTTGTTCATTCAATATGATTGCAGTTTCATTTATGAACCTTACTTGTTCATCCAATCCCCCTCTAATCCCATCTAATGTTTTTTGTATTATTTCTAGGTGAACACTCAGTTGTTGTGCTTTAGTACTCAGCGTCCCTACTGAAATGGCATTGGCTGTTGATATCGTGGTACCTATAATGGCTCCAACTATAGACATTACCAATGAGATCGCAAGCATCACTGCACCTCTTTTTCCTCTTCTCTTCTTGATGTCTGCTGAATTCACAAATGTTTTCTCCAATTGCATCAATATATCTCTTATTGACTGCTTAGCGCCCTCTTTTCTTATTTCCAGCCACTCTTTAGTCTGCTCAGCTTTAATTACAGTGTTGTTAAAATGTTTTTCTATCAAAATATCAGGATTCAATGGTATATAAATGTTCTGGAAAAGCATCCTTCTATCACTCATGATGAATCCTGGTGCTTCTTGTACCGCAATACCAGATGCTGGTCCAGGTTCAATGACAACCTGTGCTTCTGAATTTTTGAAGTTCCCTCCGAACATCAACATAATTATCCATATTGTCGGCGTCATCTTCAATGCTGATCGCTTTGCAGCCTTGATCTTCGCCCCCTTCCTGGGCTTCTCCGGAATCCGTCCACGTGGGCTCCAGGACTCCATCGTCTCCCGTGGCTTCTGGTCCTGTGTCCTCCAAGTACAAATATGTTAATATTCTAAATCAAATAGAAAAGAAATAAATTAAGTACATAGCACAATACTAACTTTACCTTTTTACCAAAAATAAAACATGCTTTGTAAAATATTTTGCCCTTTTTCCTCTTGCTTTCTGAAATTAAACGTAGGTTAAAGAGAAAACAAACATGCATAAAACAGCATTCAATATTTAATACATTTTCACACCAATTCCATAAATTTTAGCTTCAATTTTTTATATATATATTTACACATATTACAGTGTTTATGTGCCATTATCATAATCAACCATCTTTATTTAACTTCTCTGCCACTTCTATTGACTAGACCCATTCACTTTACCTTTTTATGTTCAAGGGACTTTATCTGCTTCTACACGCTCAAGTTGTTTAATCTCATGTTTAGGGTGACATGGTTGTATTTGATTTATGTGAACAAACTGCTCTGTTGCTGTTTCACCTTTAGTCTTCAAAATTTTATAGACCACAGGAGAGACCTTATCTATAATTCGATATGGCCCCTGCCAGGCTGCTAGAAATGTGCAATTTTTCTGTTTACCTTTTCCAAAATAAAATTTATACACGTGATCGCCGACACAATATTCCTTTACTGACATCTTTTTATCATAATATGACTTTGCACTGTCAGCAGCTCTTTCTAAATTTTTCTGTACAAAAGCAAATGCATGTTGTAAATGCTTCCTCAGTTCATCAATGTATTAATGAACTGTGGATGCACTCACAAGTGTTTGCTCATGTGTCCTGTATAGCAGGTGTTGTGGTAATACCATTTTCCTACCTGTCGAAACTTCATGACGGCTAATACCTGTCGCTCTGGCAGGAGTTGATCTGATTGCCATCAGAACCAAAGGTAAGCGTAAATCCCAGCTGGAACCTGCTTCTGCCACAAATTTCTTTAAAATGTCCACAACAGACCTATTGCTTCGTTCAATTCCACCTGAAGAAGCCGCCCGATATGCGAGATGTAGCTTTCTCTTCACACCCAATATTTGCCATACCTTACTCATTAGAGCACTTGTAAAATTACTTCCTCTGTCTGATTCTATTCTTTGTGGCAACCCAAATCTTGAAAACACATGGTTCACCAGCAATGTGGCTGCTGTTTGCGCACTACAGTGTGGTGTAGGAATACACTCAATCCACTTCGACATCCAACATACCACACTTAAAATATAACGGTTCCCCCTACTCGACCTCTTTACAGGCCCTACATAGTCTATTTGCAAATCTGACCTTGGAAGAGTTAGGCCTCTTTTCATCAATGGTGCTCTATGCATTGGTGAAGCAGGCTTAAATCGGGCACATACTAGACATCCTCTAGTATATAATTCTACATCTTGGGACATATGTGGCAAATAAGCATAATCTTTTAGTATTTCAATTGTTTTCTGTGAGCCTCTGTGGCTGCAGTTATAGCATCATGCGCATGGTGTAGCATTAACCCTCTGAATGAAAGGGGTACCACCCACTGTATTTGTCCTGTTATGGACTCTCTAATCATGAGTCCATCTTGTAGTCTTATTTGGTTTTCATTCTCTAATAGCACCCTCAACTCTTCTTTTCCCATACAATCATTTTCTGTTAAAGGTTTTTTTTCAGGATCTATCAAATGATTATCATAGATTGCCAAAATTCGATCATTCTTTTGGCCTCAATCAGATCTTGGTCTGGTGCATCATAACTCCACTGTACCACTGGTTGATCTGTCTCCTTTGGTGCTTTAGAATGTGTTACTGCATCAATTTCTATTTCACCCAGTAAATGTTCAATAGGTAGCAATTCTCCCATCACAGCCCCAATTTTAGCCAGGTGATCTGTCTTATCATTTCCCTCCTTATCATCTCCTGGAGTTTTCAAATGCCCACACATTTTCCTCTAGTATATTGTTAAATCATTTTCTGACACCAATTTGTCTATGGCTTGTATCATTTTTCCATATTCAAGTGGCTTTTATTGTATGTAATCATGCCTCTTGCTTTCCAGCCAGGTAAATATTCCACAAAGCTATTTCGTGGGTAATCAGAATCAGTCACCAGGACAATTTCACTGAATTTATTATCAACTGCAGTAGGAATTGCTTTATAAATGGCTGCCAATTCCGCTACCTGACTGCTCCTAGCACCAATTCTCATCCCTATACTCGGGACAGCTTCACACTTCAACCAGACATTCCCTATTCCTGACACTTATTGCTTATCACTGTCATTTTCAATGTGAAAGGCACAACCATCAACATATACAGTTGGCAAGTCTTTGCATGTTTTTTCATCAAAAGCTTTATGTGGTGATTGTTCAAATTCCTGCCAATTAGGTTCCTCTTCTATTTCATTTGATACTGGTTCAGCTGCACAGTCATGTAAATCTGTTAACCCTTGAGCAATTGGGCTTTTTTTTATTTTGGCCATATCTCACTTCTACAGGAAAACCCTGTAATGCTAGCGTCCATGAAGTGATTCTGGACTGCGCTAAATTACCTGACCTAATTCTTTTACTCTCTAAAAATTGCAAAGCTTGATGATTTGTCTCGATTATCGCCTTTTCTCCCTGAACAATGGGGTGGAAATGTTGTAGCGCCCACACAGTGGTTAATAGGGCCTTTTCACATTCATTGAATTTAATTTCAACTTGGGAAAATGCCTTACTTGCATATGCAGTGGTTTTGTGATTCAAATCATGTTTTTGTGATAACACTGCTGACATAAAATGTTCAGAGAAACCTATTTCTATAAAGAAATCCCTGTCCTTTATGGGATATGCTAAACATGGTGCCTTTACAAGACATTCCTTTAATTTAGCCACTGCATCAGACTGCTCTTTTTCCCATTTCCAGGGTGTATTCAGTTTAAACAGTTTAGTCAATGGTTGAGTGATTTCAGCATAATTTTCAATGAACTTTCTGTTATAGCCTGTCATTCCTAATAAACTTTTTACCCCTTTCACATTTTTAGGATCTTTTAGTTTCTGTATGGTCTCTATGTTCTTCTTTTGTGGATTTAGTCCATGTTCAGTCACTTCATGGCCTAGAAAATGCATCTTTTTCTTGCACCATTGTGCTTTTTGTAAAGATACTTTGGCGTCTGCTTTCTGCAATTGGCCAAGAACATGTCTTATTTCATCAAAATGGCTTTTCAAGCTATCATTTTTTATCAGGACATCTTCCACTGAAATTATGGTTCCCCTTTCTGCTGCATCAGGCATAGCCTTTCTCAAGAATATGCCAAATTCACTCCAGAGGTGAGATCTAATGTGGTGAACACTTTTGAACCATGTACCTGAGCTAATCCCCGATCAATGAATGGCAGTGGCCATCTGGATACTCGCACTCTTTTATTTAACTCTCTCAAATCTGCACACAGTCGCCATTGATGTTTGGTTTTAACACACCTAATATAGGTGTATTGGATGTGCTATGAATGGGCCTGATGATTCCCCGCGACTCCAAATTTTTAATAATCTCTGTCAATGATTCTAAACATGCCAGCGGTAGTCTATACTGGCGTACAAATACTGGGCTTCTGCTACACCCTTCCGGAAGGGTGGCCACATGTAAATTGGTTAGCCCACAATCATAAGCATCTTTTGCAAATACATCTTTAAACTCCATAAATCTCTTCCTCAATTCATTCCTATCCTCCTCGTTGTCACATGCATCCGCTAACAAAATCTGCTCCTCTACCATTTTGGAGAATTCTGAAAAATGTTCTGGCATGGAAATCTCGGCGCTTTCCTCTAATTGTGTGGCTGTGTCTCTTTGTAAAGCTGCCACATTTAAATGTTTTGGCATATCAGCTTCCACTTCAATGGGCTGATTTTCTATTTCTTTTTCATTTAAGTTAAATGTTATGCAATCCTCTCGATGACAGCACACTGTCTCGCTTGAATCATAAGGGTACACAGAATGAATTCTAAATATCCCTTTGGGCTGAGAGTCCAGGTATTCTGGCAATTCACCCTTGGCATCTACATACTTTTCAGGTATATTTCCAATCACCATGTCATTTAGATCTGCTGTGTAATGTGATTTTTGTATGGCCATTCCTACTGGGGAGTTTTCCTCTAAACGAATATTCTGATAACCTTTATTATTCACCATAATTTTCACAGAGCCTTCACCCACATCTACCAATGGAATGTATTCATAATCCAGGCCCTGCTGTTTTATGGATTCATTCAGACACACAAATGCATTAGAATCTTTCATCTGCTGTCCATTTTTGCATTTCAGTGTTATTGCAAACTGCTTTGTGAATGCAGGGACAACCGTATCTTTCCTCAGTTGTAATTCAATTGCATAAAGGACCAGCTGTGCGCATTGATAAGCCCTTCTTTTGTCTTCAAATTCAGGTGCCGGCCCACCTATGCATGACCATATATTTTGATTAAAGAAATCTAGCACCATACACATTCTGTGCATGATGTCATTGCCCATGTAAAAGTCATTTTGTGTTGCACACACTATCCAAACATTATGGTAAATTGTTTTTTGTCCAATGCTAAATTTCAGCATGCATCTACCTGCAATTCGGTTTTCAAAGTCTGGAACGTCCTAAATTTCGGGATCTCCTCCCTTTCCATTATTTTTTGCAACAATTTCTCGTTAATGAAGCTCCTTTCCTGTTCAAGCGCTAAAGTGGCTTTTATTGTTTCAGAATAGTCATTTATCCCAACATGAACCCAGGGTTGTTCATCTTCCATGTGTATTTCAGCAAGAGTGGTAATGTGTTTTTCTGAACCTTCTCTAGAAGCAGTATTCTGTTTGCATGTCTTCTCTTTTAAATAAAAACGTTAGGTGTGCTCATCTATGGCAGTTTGACATTCTTTCCTTGGGTCTAAGTATATTTGTACAGGTAATTTTTTATTTTCACTCTGCATCTTGTCTTGACACATTAATATAACAGTGACTATTCTGGAGATACACCTCCACTGCATCATTTGTTTTTGCAACGGTGTGACATTCATTTATATTGCTGTTTTGTGATTTTAGTTTCTTAGGTCTCAATGGTTTTTTGGTTATACTCCATTCACCCCATCTATGAGCGGAGATAATCTTTTCAGGCAATCTGTTCCCATTAGAAATGGAATATCACAAATGGATGTGACCAATACCTCCTGTTTCATTGTTTACCTATCTTTATGTCAACCTCGGTGGCGCCTATAATAGGCACCTCCTCCCCGTTAAAATTATGCACTGGACCTTGATTCTCCTTTACTGTGATCTGATTCTGCGGGGATCTCCCTTCATTGATACTCTTTACTAATTCTTTAGACATAATTGTGGCCTGTGCGCCAGTGTCAATCATTGCAAATGTATGGCATTTTTCTTCCACAATGATGAAAGCATAATACCTGTCTTCAACTTCCTCTAATACACATAGGAAATGCGATTTCTTGCTGATTTCAGGGCTCACCTTTCTCACGCCTTTTTCACTTTTGGCTAAGCACATCGGTAAATGGAAAGAAAGTTTTCCCTCCTTTTTGCTCATTCCTGTGCGAGAGACTTTATTCATTTCCCCATGTTCAGAGGTTTTTTTGGAGTGTGGCCACCGTTCGCCCATCCATCCAGGTATCATCAGAGGTCACACTACAACCCTCCAACTGAACATGTGTAACAACATCACTTGGCAATTTGTCATTGTCTAATTCTGTGCATTTGTGATTATTCAGTATGATATCAGCCCTTTTAACCTCTTCAAAAACATGAGGTTCAAAGAATTCTTCAGGTGATTGACCTGTACCCTCCTTTTGAGTATTTCTTTTTCCTGCCTGCGTTTGGTCATTGTTTGCATTGCCCAAGGAAGGAGCTATAGCATTGCCACTTACTCCCGGTTCACTGGTATTCTCCATGCATGAGTCATTTTTCTTAAACCTGTCTCTTTGTTCTTTTGGGTTTTCAGGTTTTCCTATTTCATTTGTACATATCGCCAATGTTTGATTTAGTTCTAGGTTAAACTGTACCTCTCTTTTAGAGGTATTTGCATTTTCTGTTACATGTTCATGTACTGGTATTTTCACTTTTAAATCATTAGGCATCTCAGAGTCATGCAAAATTACATCAGAGCAAACTGTCTTTTCGGCGCTGCAGGTATCATAAGTACTTAGTCACTTTTCAGAAGCCCCCGGATCATTGCTATGGCCAACTGCCCCCTCATTTGATGACTGTTTTTGTGTTGTGCAGAGCTTTCCTATTTGCTCAGGCAACATTTTCACTTGGGCCTCGAGGCACTGGAATCTTTCCATCTCTCTAGAATCCTCTCTCTGTGGCCTAGAACGATATTGGTTGTTTTCTCCCTGATTGGATCTATTCTGATACCTCTCAGGAGAATGATTTCTATTGGGATGGTTCCTGAAATCTTGATTCATTTGCGGATGGGAGCGGGGTGCACCCATCCTTTGGTTGTAGTCCCCTGGTGGGGAATCATTGTACTGACGTGAAGTGTAATTCATGTTCTATCTCATGTCTTGTCTCTCAGGTTGTGGGTACTGGCCCCTATGTTGATTCCCATTATCAGCAAATCGATCCACATATCGGGGTCTATCCTGATTACCTTATATCATGGTATTGGGATCAAATCTGCTTTGTGTCCCCAATGTCTGATAAGGACCATCATTTCTTTGATCCTGATTTTGTCTCTGGTTATTGTTCATACCTGACATATCAGGTCAATAGCCTTCCCGGGGCCTATCTCGTACGTACCTGGGGCTGATGTAACTCTCCCTATTACTAGGATAATGTGATTGGAACATTGGTGCAGTGTGTGATGACCTTTGTTGATTACTCCTCTGTTTAGGTGCCAAATTATTTTTACTTGGATTTTGAGCAGACTCAAGGGACTTTTTGGCTGACCTGATTTCCATCACTGTTGCTGAGGGTTCTTTAGATTTAGGTCTAGTATCTCTCATTTTATCACTTTCTCTACCCTGACAATAGGGTACCTCATATAGTTTTGTGCTTTGGTGTACAATCCATTGCAGGGACTTGTCACGGTCAAATTCACGGACCAATTCGGATATGATGTCTTTCTGCAGCCCATAGAAGTAGGCAGTTTTAAACTCATTGGAATTGGGGTCAAAAGATACATCAAAGCGAGAAAATGCTCTTTTTAAGTCTTGTAAAAACTGGCGAGGGGATGTATTAGGCCCAGCAGTGATTGTGTAAGCGACTTTCTTTGCCTCCTGCAATGACTGGTAAGGAGAAAAATGATGCCTGATCTCTTTTTCGAACTCCGCCCATATCATATTCTGCTGTTCATTCAATCCTCTTATAATACTAGCCATCGGGGCATCTAAAGTTAAATGAAAATATTGCCTGTACTGTTCCTTAGGTATCTGGAGTGCTTTAAAAATGTCATGAACCGCTTCTAAGTGATCCTCAATGCAGCATTCCCCTCCTTTTTTAAATGGTTTGATCAGGGCTTTAATGGATTTCATTATCTTTATGGGGCTACTTGTTGCAATGCATGGAATTGCACTACTTGGTGACTCAACCCTGGTTCCAGGTGTATGGGATTGGTGGCGGCCCCCAATGGGAGTATAAAATCCCCCAAGGGCGCTGCAACCAAGTTCAGTCACCGGCCCAGTCACTGGGGCACTAGCCCTTTGGGTAGAAAGAGAATTCACCTCAACTCCATTGAATGTGGTACCCTGCCGCCTCTCCTGGGACATGGGAATGCACATTTGCTGTTCTAAGTCCTTACATTTTTTTAGGAGCCTGTTTGCTTCGTTTTGCAAATAGTTGTTTTCATCACTTATTTTATTAATTACCTCCTGCATGTCGCACATTTACATTTGGCACTCATTAAATTCTTTATTCCTCTTGTCTCTTTCTTGGAGCATTTTAACCATTTCTTGTTCCGCATTTTGGAGGTCACTTTCTTTCTCATAATGTTCTTTTTGTAAAATCTGCATCTCTGACACAAACTCATCTTTATCTTGTCTAATGTGGTCCACCAATGCTTTTAAGTGTACCAATTCTTGTTCACTGTCCTCAAATTGTTTCTTGCTTTTGGACAATTGAACATCTCTGCATTTTAACTGCATGTCTTTTTGGCATACATCCAATTCTGCTCTTAACATTTTCTGATTTTTACTTGCCCCATCTAAGTCAGTTTTTAACCTGTTAATTAGATGGGTGTCATTTTCTTGCATTCGCAGGGACCTATTCAAAATAAACCAGATTTTGGCGCATAGCTGTATCAAACAGTCTTTCTCTACATTTTTAACGGCTGCATTTAATAACCTTAGAAGGCAGACCTGAATTATGCTGCCTTCTGCAAAAATATTGTCTAGTTTTTCTTTCTGCCTCACCCTGAATGTGGTCATGCCATTCTGAGGTACTGTTTGATGACCACCTCCCATGTGCGAATAACTTTGCCTCTAAATATTGCACTAGGTCTGAGAATGTGGTTTCCCTTTGAGACATTCTGAAATTCGTTTTTAGTGACACACTGCTATTATGAAATGGGTTCCCTTTAATGTACAGATGGCGGTGCGAGACACACTTGCCACGCCCAGTAGGTGCTCTATGATCACTTTCCCGGCCTGCAACGCACCATAAATATGTTGGGTATTTTGTGTAGATTTGGGGCCTAGCGGTATTTTCTTAGTGCCAAAAATAAAGTAATTCAGCAATAATCACTCCTTGCATTCAGATTGGATTTGGTATTATAGTAATATAATGGATATGCATTATTTCAGTACACAGATACATTTAGTTGGTATGCATTTCGTTGTGGTATAGTGATGAGCATAATTTCTTTGTTTTATTTGTGGCCCCAACATACAAAACCCCTTTCTTTTGTTTAGACTGTTCTTGTGATCTCTAGATGCCTCAGGCTTCTACATTATTCAAGAATACCACATTTTCATATGGAATGCCACTTATGGCTGTTATCACTGATTTATCTACACCAGTGAGCTATGCTTCTATAAAGTATTCACAATAACATGTGGTATAATCACTAATTTATTTATATTAGTGAAACTATTTCCAGAGGCCTCTCTTTCTGCTGACTCGTATACGTCCAGCAAACTATTTCATTATGTTCCACTCAGAAATCACACACACATATATACACCGAGTGGAACCACGCACACAGCTATTTATAATTGCTCATAACATTACTTTATCTGCATAGAAACTTGGCGCTTTAAGCATCATTCCCTCTATGGCATTATATTTTTTTTAGACACCAAACGAAACAGAAACAAGAATACTCTTAGGCAGACTGTGTTATCACAATTTCATTTTACAATGATACATTACCATTCGTGAGACAATCCTCTTCTGAAATAAAAACATGAGAAAGACAAAATGCAAGAACACTACGAATTTATTTTCATATTTGCACAAGAGAGAGAAAAAATTACATTGTTTGTTTTGCCTTCAGCTGGCAACATTAAAATGTGTCATTTGAACACAGTGAAAAGCTATTGCTACACTGCCTGTCTAAAATAGGTCTCATGCACATACCGCACCCTCACTTTCATACAAGATAATGAAGGCAAGCGTCCCCAACCAGCACGATCCTCCCCGCAATGAGAGACAATAAAGGACTCTCCCAAATCGGGAATAAAGCCAAGACAGAGTGCGGGTGAGCTTAAATGGGAGTTTATCAATCAGAATAGGGCATGCAAAGAACTCTGCAAACTCCGAGAGCGCTCTGTCTGACAATAGCAAAGACAGGCGTATATATTTACAAAAAACATCATAAGAACCTACATACTATAGGGGGCACAAGTTCGATGGGATTGGGTGGCGATGACTAACTATAGGTGCTGGTGCGATGCGGTTGGCTTTGGCTGGAAGACGTCACTGGTCAGTCTCGTGGGTTGGGCTGGGCCTGGCAGGTTGGCTGAGTTCATCCGGGCGGTGTTGTTGTGCCATCGCGGCCAGTGTCAGAGATGAATGTCTTTTCCTGACTTATTTGCCCTAGGCCATGCACACCGCAGTCATTCAGTCATTGCAATATTATCTTCTTTAGTAAATCTTCCAATAGGTTATTCTACAGGTTAATGCAACACACGAGGTATTCACCTTATGAGGGGTCTGATGGTAATACGTCAGGACATGGTTACCAGTGTCCTGTTGACCGGGGCCATAGGTCGAGGTGCTAAGCTTCAGGGCCTGGGACGGGCGGTACAGGTCTTTCTGTCTTGTTAGAAGTTGTTATGGATGTGCCGCTGTGTGTTGTCACAGTGTTGGGTGTCCTGATTGCACAGGGCGATAGGTATAAGATGATCCGGTGGGTTATGGGGTTTACGAGGGGGCGCCTTTGAAAGTGTGTGTTCAGGCAGAGGTTTACTGCTGTGCTGTAAATAATGCAGGTGGCGGGCCGCGGCCTTGGGTGCTGCAGAGGGGGCTACAAATCTTTGAAGCGGCTCCAGTCTGGTTGGGGGAGGTGGAGTAGCGCAGCGCGGGCCTCTGCTCTCATGTCTTGGCAGCCTTCGCAGGGTGGGAGGGGGAATGGCCTTGCACGTATTCACAAAGGTATCTCCCTCGTGTGTTGCTGACGTTAGGTAAAAACATCACAAACATTTGAACACTCTATAATACTTATTCAAATCACTTTAAAACATGCATTTAAACTTTGCTGGTTGTGTCTTGATTATACCCAGTCTGAGCACCGTATTCGTACACTATGTTTTAACAACTACAGTATTTAGTTACATGCATATACATTTGCAGTAAGTGAGGTAGTAGTCGGGTTGGTGGAGTACATAGAAAATGACTCGCCACTGTACGTGACGGTGGTGGCACATAAGGAGCTTAGACATACACACATGACAAGTGCATTCTCGCGCATCCTTCACATGAGTCCACAGTATGGTTACATTTGTCTTCTCGTGTACTCTAGCAGCATTAGCTTGGTTATGGCGCAAAACCATGGAGGGTAGGTTTCCCAGTGATACACGTAACAAATAGATCCCTGGAACGCTCCTTTATTATTAGCACCCAACTGCAATGGTGTGGGCTCGCCATTGCTTATATCATGGAAGCATGCTTTCTTATGTTTATACATTTTACAGGCTTTTGTAATATAAGAGATTTTGTGGAGAAAAGCATACTTTGCAAGTGGTCTTGGCATTAATATGTAGAGACTTTCTGCCATCTGAGGACCATTTTACTGTTCTTTTCATTGCCCAGGCCTGCTGGCCGGGTCATGCTGGGAGCGATGATACACTGCGGAAGGTGAACTGTTATAATGTTAGTGTATTACGCTAGCTCATGTCCGTCTTGTTCGTGGGAACGGGCTTGCAGCGGATCTGCCAGGGTGCCGCGGTGACAGGGATAGCTGAAACTTTCCGAAGGTGGGGGCCGCGCTACAGTGCGCTGAGCTCACACCATTTTTAGTAGACAAAATGGTTTCTGAGGCCTAGCTAAATTGTATACGTGCGGGCAATGTCTACAGCAGGTGAGCCATCCACCACCTGGGCCCTGGTGGTAAGGAGGGGACGCCCGATGAGCCATGGCCCTCACCTGTGGTGGAGGTGTAGGCAAGGGGGGGTCTTTTGGACCACTCCTCCCCTACATTTCCCCCCTTTCGTTACTTAAGTAACGAATATTTTAAGTCCTCCAGCCTTCTACATTCTTCTTCGTCCATCACTGCCTCATCCCATGCAGGTGTGCCTTTTATGGGGATCCTTGCTCTGCACACTCCCCGTAAGCTTTCCCCTCTTCTGGCATATTCATCTGGGGTACAAGTCAGGTATATGCATCCGCCATCTCCCGCCAAATCTACCCACACCTCCTGGTACCATTCTAGTACACGGGGCTCTCTAATGGTGGTGTGCCATGCTTTATCTATGATATCTTTGTCGTGATAGATAGGCACTAGCTGATATCTTGGTGTGTCATCTGTTCCTGTTTGTACCTGCACTTCCTGCATGTTTTGTATTGTCCCACGGGTGTTGCCCATTGTCATCATCATCATTGCACCATTTGGTACTGCGTTAGCACAAACTCGAAGACCCACCTGGCACAGGCAAAAAATTAAAAGGAGGAACACCACAGCTGGCATCATCCAAGCCATGAGGGGACCCAGGAGAAGATGTTATCGAACCATGTACTGTCTTCTGCTCCACCTTCCATTTTCATTTTTTCTCCTAGGTTGTGGACTGCTTCGATCACATAGGACAGGGAGCCATTTTCTGCGTCTTCAGAAGGTACGAAAGTGCAGCAGGCACTTCCTATTTTTCGGCAAACACCTCCATCCATTGCCGTCAACAGGTCCAGGACATACCTGTTTTGCATGGTCATCAGTCGTAAAGCCCTTAGTTCCATTTTTATTACGTTGAACCCTTTTTCAGTGTCGTTTGCCAGCTGAATCAATTCCCAGCGTGTTATCTGGAGCCATTTTGCGTTTGCTCTTGCTTGGACACTTGAGACGAGTGAGGCAAAGAATGTTTCTGCTGAGCTGAATAATCGATATTTATCTGGGATCTGAGCCAATAGTTCTGATGATTCCTTTGATATGTAGTTTGATGCACGTTTGTTACGGGTCAGCACTTCTCCCTTGTTTCCGGAAGACAGGACATACATTTGTGACTCCGCAGTTGGCTGGGCTGCACTCTGTTACAGGCGTTCCTGTGTCTTTTTGCTCCCGTCGATGTGGCTTTCTGGTATTACCATTAGGGCTGAGTGCAGAGTGGCCATTGAGCAGCTGCCACTCCATGATGGGGGGAGGTGTAGGTATGCCTGGTTGCCGCATACCCAGTACATGTCCATAAGGGCCGCTGTCCCTTTTCTCAGATCTGGGATGGTGAGGGTCTTGTTACAGTTCTTGTTTGTTCCCATGGA
This sequence comes from Ambystoma mexicanum, assembly GCF_040938575.1. NCBI lineage: Eukaryota > Metazoa > Chordata > Amphibia > Caudata > Ambystomatidae > Ambystoma > Ambystoma mexicanum. Next base: position 1,241,303,390 of record NC_090930.1, on the reverse strand, counting down.
GGTTTTCCCCTCTCCTTTAAAACATAGTTTATAGTCTATTTCGTTCTGTAGTTTGAAAGGTTTTTCAATGGCGGTTACCCAAGTTAGTTTTGAAATGTGTTCTTTCCATACTGGTGTGCATGTTTCTTCTATCCACTGCAATTTCTCTGGTGCCACACCTCTCAGTGCTTCAGCTTTGCACATTACTTCTTCATCCTTCCACTTGTTATCAGAAAAAAGTGTCCCTTGTATTACAAAAAATGGTTCTTTCAAACATACCACCCCTGCCGTCTTTGGATAGCACGTTTTCTCGTTCTGCAGCATTTGAAAAGTAACTTCATGTGCCTGGAAGGTGTTCTTAATCCTGCACAACGTGAGATGAAGGAGACATTGGGCATCTATAATTGGCAACTCTTTGGGTAGCAATACTTTGGGTGTACCTGAAGCGTGAGGGATGAGGGAGCAGACATAACAGCTCTCGTTTGTTGTTTGTTTAGCTGTGGCACTCATATCTGCATACCATTTATTTGTTTGGTGGGGGTGTCGTGGGTCTTCCATCTTATCTAGACCTAACCCATAGTACTCATCATACTTCCTCCTCCCTGCTTCCCTCTTCCGTCTGTTGTTCTTGTTCCTCATGTACTTCCCAACTTCCTGGGCGAGGGATAAAATAGACCCCCCTTTCTCATTCCCGCCCCCCGTGGCCCATGCATCATATAATATTTCGTGTATTGCTAGCAGCTTTTCCTTTTCGTCCCTGACGTTATCTTGCAGGTTCTTTTTTAGGATGGGGGCAGGCTGGCTGGTGGGGGTGTTATACAACCATGATATGGCAGACGGGTTTCGGTCATTTAAACTGCGTGCATTGTAATTAGATATCCCGGGTGGAGACACTGTGTTGTTTTGCACTCTACCCTGTGGCTTTTTCTTTTGTAAGATGACAGCACTGGATGGTGTGGTATGATAACCCCATACAAGTTTAGTTCCGTCCCACACCAAAAAATCACCTTCCCTAGTATTGACACTTGCAGTTGCATTGGTCCCAGTAGTGCTGTTAATCCCAGTGCTGTTAATCCCTCCCCCCTCGTTCATCTCGATAGAGATGAACGCTACAAACCAATATGTAACCAGGCCAAACATTAGTATAAAAAACAACGTAATGCACACAGATAATCCACACTCATACGAATATCTGCATCTCTCATGTAATAATTCTCTCATCCTACTAATTCTATCCGTTGCAGGCTGCCCGTTAGATGCCATGGTAGCTCCTTTTTGAGATATAAAAGTGCATTAAGTGCATGTATGTAAACATTTTGTTGGCACCATTAGTGCCAATATATATTTGACGCTAATGGAAGCGGGTAGGGTTGTAGGGAAGGGTATTCACAGACAAGGGTGTAAACATGTCATAATTTGTTCACTTTATTAATCACATATAAGTCTAAAAAAAAAACTTTTTTTTTTTTCCAGTAATATATAAAAAGAGAATGCAGCAATACTTCATCAGTCACTTTCCCATTTCCGTTCATTGCTGACGCACACACACACAAGTCAATATTCAGACATTTTGCTCAGTTGAATTGGTTGCTGTTGTCTGTGCCTCCTCATCTGCCTCCTTTTGCACATTATTATAAGCTCTTCGCACATCTGTCAAGTGTACTCAGTACCTCAAGCCCTTCACTTTTACAGCTGTGGGCGTGCAGTACACTACCTCGTATGGGCCGTGGAACCGTGGTGCATTCCATCGACGCAGAAAACTCCTGACATAAATTAGTTCGCCTGGCAGTAGCTGTAGCTGTTGCTCAGGCTCTGTGATAGACCCTGTTAGATTTCCCTCCTCTCTAGTGAAGGGTGGGGAGAGCTGCTTTGATATTGCGCGCGCTGCCCTTGTTAATTTTTTCAAATAGTCCGTGAATTCTTCTCCCAATATCGCGGCGCTTCTGTGTCCATCTGAGTGTTCGCGCAGTGGGGAGTGTGCTGTGTGCATTCGTCTCCCAGTCACAATTTCGTGCGGGGACAAATGTTGGTCTTTACTTGGCTGATTTCTCAGTTTGAATAGCGCAAGGGGCAGACAGTAGATCCAATTCTTCTTCAATGAAAAGCATAGTTTTGATAACCTGCCCTTTAAGAGTCCGTTCATCTTTTCCACTACGCCATTACTTTGAGGATGATAAATCGAACACAATTTATGTTTTATTCCCAATAATGTAGTGACTTCCTTGAAAAGTTCATTCACAAAATGAGTGCCATTGTCTGAGCGAATCACGTCACAAATTCCCCAGCGCGGGAACACTTCCCTCACTAGGAACTTGGCGGCGCTTTTGGCATCAGGTCGTGCACATGGTCCAGCTTCCACCCACCTTGAGAATGGGCACACAACCACGATCATGTACCGTGCGCCATTACACCTTTCCCCCATGTCTGCGTAATCAATATGCAGTTCTCTGAATGGACCAATGGGTTTAGGAATTGTTCCCCGGAGTGTGCGTAATGTCATTCCTGAATTGTAGATCTGACATGTTGTGTATTCCATTGCTAATCGAGATACGTGCTCCTGGAGACAGGGCACAAACCATTATTCCTGTATTTCTGCTGCAATGTGCTGTTTGGTATTATGTGCGGGGAAGTGTAGTTGTTGAAACGCAATTTCTAGTAACTGGATGGGCATTACCACTTTCCCTGAGTTATTTTGCCGCCACAGCAAGTCTGTTCCCGACCTGCTGCACCCTTGTTTTGTCCACATCAATTTTTCGTCTGCACTAGCTCCTTCCTGCAATTCTAGTATTTGTGATATGGGCATCATGTTGTACCCTTCTGGGGGCTCTTCGTTTGTCTTATGCTGCAGCATGTACTCACCTGCGTCATATTTCTGAAAATAGAAAGCCTCCTTGGCGGCAGCGTCCGCTGCCGCGTTCCCCAAAGACACAACGTCTGTGTTGGATGTATGTGCTTGGCACTTTACTATTGCTACTGCAGTAGGGTCTTGTAGGGCCTCAATTAACTCTCTCAACAATTCTGCATGCTGTACTGGTGTTCCGTCTGCCCGTCGAAATCCCCTACGCCCCCATCTTGCTAGACCTCCATGTACTGTCGTCGTTATGTAAGCTGAGTCTGTGTATATTGTCACCACGCAACCCTTTGCTGCATGTAGTGCTTCTATGAGCGCAATCAGTTCTGCTGCTTGTGCGGAGTAATGTGATGGGAGGCGGTATTGTACTAGTGTTTCATACTCACCGTCTTCTAACCTCACTACTGCCATACCGACATGTTTTTATCCCGTGTCCACGTCAATCGATGCAGACCCATCCACGAAGTACACTTCCCCCTCGCTCAGAGCGTTCTCACATACCACTGTGTCCTCCCCTCTTTCTCCTGTGTAGGTTGCACAATCGTGGTCCTGCATGTCCTCTAGTTTGCACGCTTCTGTAATGAATGTGGCGGGGTTCACTGTCTTGCATCTCACCACATGGATGTTGGCGCTAGACAATATAATCTCGTAGGCTGTCGCCCACTGTGTTGTCAGTGTGCTTTTTGACCTCTCAAGTATTGCAAATCATGAATGTTCCACAAACAATGTCACAGGGCAACCCATTACTATTGTGGCACTTTTCTCAATCGCGAACGCAGCTGCAGCGAGTGATTGTTCGCACGCGAAATGGCCTTGCATCACGGCATCCAAAGTACCACTATAGTAAGCCAATGGCTTGTGTCCTAGGGACGTCTTTTGTGTCAGTACAGCTGTCATGAGTGTTCCCTTGCAGTGTGAGAATAGGTAAAATTCGCGTCCATAATCAGGGTTTGCTAGCACTGGAGCGCTTGAAATTAGCTCTTTTAATGATTGAAATGATGTGCTCCTTTCTTCTGACCATTCTATTTTTTTGTTCTCCTGTTGTGCTTCCTTGAGTGCTTGTAGGAGGGACCTCGTGTATGCTGCATAGTCTAATATCCATGCTCGGCAATAGTTGCACATCCCCAAGAATTTCTGCATGTCTTTTACTGTTGTGGGTTCTCCTACTGATCTTATTGCCTCTACCCTGTCGGGAATTATTCTTTTTCCATCTTTTGATATCAGCTGTCCCAAGTATAAGACCTCTGTCAGGCAGTACTGTAACTTCTCCTTGTCTACCTTGTAACCCTTGTTGGCCAGTAGAGTCAGGAGCGTTGTTGAATCCTTTCTACATGTTACTTCGTCTCGTGCACACACTAATAAATCGTCTACATACTGAATAATCGTACTCTCAACTGATAGGTTTCCCAAGTCTTCATGCAATATGCGGTTGAATATGCTCGATCTCTCACAGTATCCCTGTGGTAGTCTGCAGTGTTCATATCTTTTACCCCCCAGTGTGAATGGTATCTACTCTCTTCAGCCAGGGGTATTGAGAAAAATGCGTTTTTCAAGTCTACTACTGTGAAATGTGATGCCACTTTCGGGATGCTGCATAGTATTGATGCAGGGTTCGGGACCAGAGGGAACTCCTTCTGAATTACATCATTTAGGAGGCGTAAGTCCTGTATCATCCTCCAAGACCCTCCTTTTGCTTTTTTGATTGTATAAATACATGTGTTACATGGGGAGTTTGAAGGCACTATTATCCCTTGTGCTAGTAGTGCGTTTATTGTCTCTTTTATCCCTTCTTCAGCTTCACGGGACAATGGATACTGTTTCACTCAGGGTAAAATTGCTCCTTGCTTTAGTTTTATTACCACAGGTTGTACTCCGTGCAACAGCCCTACATCATGGGGGCCTGTTGTCCACAAATTATTTGGTACGAGCCTCATGTCGTCATCAAAAAATGACGGCGGTGCTCCCACCACTGCCATCAATTGGACGGGGGTTTCCCTGACTTGAATCAAAATGTCACAGGGCATCGCTATTTCCATTACTATCTCACCATCCCCTTCTGTGTCTGAAAAGAGATCCTCATCTGTTAACTCTCGTAGGGCGACGTTGGCATTTGTACACAGCACTGTACGCCACTCACATCCCTCCCTATCCATTCCAATTGCAGTGATCCTTTTCACTGACACCTGTACAGCATGCAAGTCTAATGATACCACCGATCCTGGTGCTGTGTCGGGACACACTATGGGGCGGAAGAGGAACTCCGCTGGGATCCTCCAGTCCATTCTTCTTAGTTCCGGAATTATGAGGGCCAAAGTCTTTAGCCCTTCGATAAACATTTCCTCATTTTCCGGCAGCCCTCGTATTTCCTGTGTGGTTGTGTAGGCTTGCACTACCAACATCGCACGCAAGGGGCATATCCCGGGTGTAGAACACACTATTCCTCTCTCGGTAAATGATATGGTCATGTTAAGTTTACTCAGGAGATCCCTCCCTAACAAATTTATTGGTGAATGTTCATAATACAGTAAGGGTGCCTTTACAGTTTTACCCCCCACTGTTACATCCAAAGCTTCTGTGTAAGGAACTTCAATTACAGCCCCAGAGAACCCCTGCGTCTCTAACTTCCGGTTAGATAACGGGAACCGGCCCTCTCTGATACATGATTTCTCCGCTCCCGAATCAACCATGAATATGAACTGCTTGTCTCCTATCTGCGCCCCTACCAATGGTTCCTCTGGTGCATTGTAGGTGGCAGATAGAACTGGACACGCAAGTGTTCTCTGTGGGCTGTCCTATGCGGGGTGTCTCATCGCCCCCCCTCATTAAAGACACTTCCTGGAACCACTGACATGCCGTTGTAAGGTGCTGGTGCGGGGGCTCCGTTTGCTGTTGTCGCGAAAGGGTTGCCTGGCGTATACTGCATATTGTCATTGTTTTGTGGGTGGTTCTGTGTTCTATACTGGTGTCCCTGTTGCTGCTCAGCATTACCTTGGCCTGTGTTTCTCAGTTGTTGTTGTCCCATTGGAAGACCATATGGGCTCCCCGGGTGGGGATGGCCATATTGTTCTACCTCTTGAAACCCGTTGTTGGATCTAGCTCTGCACTCCCTAGAGTAATGCCCCCACCTTCCGCAGTTCCAGCAACTCCCTTGTGCACCTCTGGGGCCCTGCCATCAATTTCCTCCCATTCCTCCGTATCCCGGCCCACCTCCTCTTCGGCCCCTGTACCCACCTCGTCCCCCTCGAGGGGTCCACTCTTGCCACTGCGGACCTCCACCTTGCTCCTGCTCGTTCCACTGCCGCTGTCCTGTTCCCGCCCAATTAGTTGCCATCCTTCCTTGTACCGCTATCAGCCCCTCCTCCTCGTCATCTCCCTCCCTGCTGTGTGGGAGCGCGGCTACTGCTGCTGCAACCTTCACCAACTTTGTCTGTACTAACTTCGCTTCGTCTGCCAATCTTTTCTGCGCCACCTCCTTCTCCCTTTCCTTTATTCGCTTACAATGGTGTACTATTATGCTCTGAATCTCAGGCCATCCCTTTGCTTCAATACCTGCTATCTTGTCGATCGCCTTCTGCACTTCCTTTGGGAGCCCTCTTTTTATAATGAAGTAAAATAAAGATGTCTATTTAGACCAGGGCGTGCCGGTTTCGTCTCTCCACATCTCTTGGACCCGGAAAATGCAATCCATAGCCTCCTCCCCGTCATTCATTGTACACTGCATCACTGACTGTAAGTCTGGCGTATCTGGGAATGTTTCGCGTAAGGCATCCCACACCCTGGCACCCACTGTGTTAAAGGAGGCCCCATCATGGCGGTCACAGTCTAATGTTACTCCCGGGAAACCGGCCTTAACCCATACTCTCTCAGCCTGATCTCCCACTGCTGATACGAGTAAGCTCTTCACATCTCCTATTGCTAGGGGTACCCCGGCAGTATGTTTCTCGAAAGCGTATATCCACTTACTTGCCCCTCCTGATAACAGGGGCAATAGTTTTAATAAATTGGCTTTATCCATCTGAGCCCATGGGATATAATTCGGCCTCCCTCCTCCCCTATGTATCAATGGGAGCTGTAGCCTTCCTTTTGTCGTTGCATCTGCACCTGTTTTGGCTGCTGATGTTCCCAGTGCTGCCATTTTCCCCACCCTGTTCCTTAATCGCCCCGTCCACTCATCATCCAGTGTTCTCAGTGAACATGTACCATCCACCCCTTCACTTCCCCCTCCCATTGCCATGCTCAACCTGTCGCTTTCTTCTACATCGTCCCTTATATCACATAGTAGTTCCTCTCTGTCCCCTATAGGCCTCTCTTCATTATCGATACCTCCCTCTCGTGCCCCTACTTCAATTATTCGCGTTGGTTCTTCCTCAATTCTGAACAGTATCTCACCTTTTTTCCACCCGTCTTCAAGTGTTCTATTCTCACTCGGCGCTCTAGACGTGCACCCTGATCTTGCAGCATTAAGTGCTGTTTGTTCACATATGTCTCTTATCCTTGAGAGCTCATCTTTCGCTATTGAGAGCCTTGATTGTAAATCATCTGTTAGCTTTTCTATGTCCACCCTTGTGTACTTGTCTGGACTCGCTCCCTTGTACTTTCATACGGCGGGGGTGCCGTTGGTCGGTGGGGTGTAGTAGTTGTCGGGGGAGGCACATAAGTGGGGTCACTGTACCCCTCTGCGGGCACAGGTTTGTTCAATATCGGGTACAAACTTATTACCTCTATTGGTGGCTCTACTTTTGTCACTTCTTTAGTATCTTTCTGTATCATCAGTGGGTTGTCTGTGGTGGATGGTAGGTCAGGGTTTACTGCTGGTGCCTTAGGCGGTGGTATCTCTTCAAATAACCTCCAGAGATCCAATATTTCCCTCCTATTATGCAAGTGCTTCCCCTTGTATTTCAAACAAATGCATGTGGCCACCATATCCAGAACACTTTTATAAAAGGACCCTCCCTCTGGCCATATCTGGGGTAGCCCCTCTCCCTTTAGCTCTGTTATCCATTGATCGTGATATTTCTTAATCCGCTCCGCATACCCTGGTAGATTCTTACAAATATGCGATAAGGGTGTTTCGGCCCCCATCTCTGTGCCCTCCTAGTACTTGTGTGTCCCTGTGTGTCTGCAACTACAATGTAGATGTATTATCAATATTATTTTTCGTTTTCTACTTCACATTCAATAATGGGCTCCTTTGTGCTCTTCCCCCTCCCTGCACAATACAAAACTGGCTGTACACAGTTTCTATTCTATTCTCTTTGGGGGGCACATACAAGAGCAAACCATCATTTATTTTGACAATATCAACCTGGAAATCAAAAAGGTACCCACTCACTTCACCGTGTCATTTTTGTCTTCAAAAGGTTCTATCCGGTCACACTTACCATGACCATTTAACTACTATACATTTATAGCCGTTTTACACATTCACAACATCAAATTGTCGTCTGACACATACGAGGTGCACACACCTCTTGGTAACACTCTATTCACAATTCAAGCTGCCCTCCCTTTCCTCCCTAGCCGGCTGTCCCTGTCCGTCTTACTTGGATATATGGGGATGCGCATATATATATATATATATATATATATATATTGGTCTGCTCTTCCCTCTTCTAGTAGGACTCTTTCTCTCTTACTTTCTCCCTAAGTTTGTGCTAATCTCACTTTTTATTTTCCCCCTAACCCTAAAGAAAAGAAAAGAAAGAAGTAATAGCGGTCACTAATATATTCTCAGTGCCCCCTTTTGCTGGACACTTATATTCCACTTCTTCATATATTCCCAGTACTAGTCAAGATAGCACTATGCGGCGCCGCCTTCCACCCCCTTTCAGAGCTAGGTTCCCGTCACTTTTATCTCTTATTCACCTCTTAATCCTAATGGCCATATGCAAAGAAAAAGCAAGGACATTTTATGATGATCCTTAGTAGATCTACGTACCCCCTCTTCGTTCCCTGTCCTACACTTCTTTTCCCCACTCCCTTTACAATCGCTCGCACTCAATACTCATGTGCCCGTCTTGAACCGATAGTCTCCGAAACTGGGTCCGTCCAGGCAGTGTTGCCGTCAGCTCAACAGTCAGCCCCGGCTCCGGCGAGCGGTAATCAAAGGGGATTTTTCAACCGGGATCCCGTACCCTCACTCTATTGAGTGCGCACTTCTTAGTGTCCCGGTCGCCGTTGGTGGGCAGCCTCCCGGAGCCGGCTCACTGTGCGTATCCCTTTTCGACCGGAGATTCTCGTGCCAAAAGGGGACGGTAATGTTAGGTCGGGAAAGAATAATAATAATAATAATAATAATAATCACGCTTTCGGGGTCACCACTGAAGGTAAGCGTCCCCAACCAGCACGAACCTCCCCGCAATGAGAGACAATAAAGGACTCTTCCAAATCGGGAATAAAGCCAAGACAGAGTGCGGGTGAGCTTAAATGGGAGTTTATCAATCAGAATAGGGCATGCAAAGAACTCTGCAAACTCCGAGAGCGCTCTGTCTGACAATAGCAAAGACAGGCGTATATATTTACAAAAAACGTCATAAGAACCTACATACTATAGGGGGCACAAGTTCGATGGGATTGGGTGGCGATGACTAACTATAGGTGCTGCTGCGATGCGGTTGGCTTTGGCTGGAAGACGTCACTGGTCAGCCTCGTGGGTTGGGCTGGGCCTGGCAGGTTGGCTGAGTTCATCCGGGCAGTTTTGTTGTGCCATCGCGGCCAGTGTCAGAGATGAATGTCTTTTCCTGACTTATTTGCCCTAGGCCATGCACACCGCAGTCATTCAGTCATTGCAATATTATCTTCTTTAGTAAATCTTCCAATAGGTTATTCTACAGGTTAATGCAACACAGGAGGAATGCACCTTATGAGGGGTCTGATGGTAATACGTCAGGACATGGTTACCAGTGTCCTGTTGACCGGGGCCATAGGTCGAGGTGCTAAGCTTCAGGGCCTGGTACGGGCGGTACAGGTCTTTCTGTCTTGTTAGAAGTTGTTATGGATGTGCCGCTGTGTGTTGTCAAAGTGTTGGGTGTCCTGATTGCACAGGGCCATAGGTCTAAGATGATCCGGTGGGTTATGGGGTTTACGAAGGGGCGCCTTTGAAAGTGTGTGTTCAGGCAGAGGTTTACTGCTGTGCTGTAAATAATGCAGGTGGCGGGCCGCGGCCTTGGGTGCTGCAGAGGGGGCTACAAATCTTTGAAGCAGCTCCAGTCTGGTTGGGGGAGGTGGAGTAGTGCAGCGCGGGCCTCTGCTCTCATGTCTTGGCAGCCTTCGCAGGGTGGGAGGGGGAATGGCCTTGCACGTATTCACAAAGGTATCTCCCTCGTGTGTTGCCGACTTTAGGTAAAAACATCACAAACATTTGAACACTCTATAATACTTATTCAAATCACTTTAAAACATGCATTTAAACTTTGCTGGATGTGTCTTGATTATACCCAGTCTGAGCACCGTATTTGTACACTATGTTTTAACAACTACAGTATTTAGTTACATGCATATACATTTGCAGTAAGTGAGGTGGTAGTCGGGTTGGTGGAGTACATAGAAAATGACTCGCCACTGTACGTGACGGTGGTGGCACATAAGGGGCTTAGACATACACACATGACAAGTGCATTCTCGCGCATCCTTCACATGAGTCCACAGTATGGTTACATTCGTCTTCTCGTGTACTCTAGCAGCATTAGCTTGGTTATGGCGCAAAACCATGGAGGGTAGGTTTCCCAGTGATACACGTAACAAATAGATCCCTGGAACGCTCCTTTATTATTAGCACCCAACTGCAATGGTGTGGGCTCGCTATTGCTTATATCATGGAAGCATGCTTTCTTATGTTTATACATTTTACAGGCTTTTGTAATATAAGAGATTTTGTGGAGAAAAGCATACTTTGCAAGTGGTCGTGGCATTAATATGTAGAGACTTTCTGCCATCTGAGGACCATTTTACTGTTCTTTTCATTGCCCAGGCCTGCTGGCCGGGTCATGCTGGGAGCGATGATACACTGCGGAAGGTGAACTGTTACAATGTTAGTGTATTACGCTAGCTCATGTCCGTCTTGTTCGTGGGAACGGGCTCGCAGCGGATCTGCCAGGGTGCCGCGGCGACAGGGATAGCTGAAACTTTCCGAAGGTGGGGGCCGCGCTACAGTGCGCTGAGCTCACACCATTTTTAGTAGACAAAATGGTTTCTGAGGCCTAGCTAAATTGTATACGTGCGGGCAATGTCTACAGCAGGTGAGCCATCCACCACCTGGGCCCTGGTGGTAAGGAGGGGACGCCCGATGAGCCATGGCCCTCACCTGGGGTGGAGGTGTAGGCAAGGGGGGTCTTTTGGACCACTCCTCCCCTACAATAATTACCAGTGAATTGTAGCTGTTTAGCACGCGAACTCCCTGGACTGGTCGCTTTCTTTAAATGGCTCAAGGCTTTCCTTCAAAGCACCCCAGTGAGGACATGCAGTTCTGATCTGTGGTCTCTCAAGCCGGTGCTTATCGACTGGAATCTTCAGTCTGGGAAAGTCAGCAATGGACTGGGACGGCACCTCTCAATAAGGAAATCCCATAGAAACTCCAGCCAGGTCTTCCCCGGAGCTGTGTAAAATGTCCTCTCCCTTTCTTCCTCCCCGAAATGTACCAAGAGACCTCTGTTACAGCCCTTCAGGTGACGTGTCACCAATGAAAATGCGCAATAATCTATCCTCCTCTTTTAACAATGGCTTGGTTTATACGGTTTGGAAACTGTATCTATTCATTTCCTGGCATGCAGATTTCGCATCCAGCTAACACAGTGAACAGAGAAAAAAAATGAATCCAAGTGCACGTTTAAATGACTTTCAGAGCCTGTTTTTTTCCACCTCATTTTGCACTGGAGAAGACATTATGATGTTAATAAATTAAGATCATGTTAGTACTGTTAATTATATTAGTTCATTAATCCTCTAATGTGTCTCCTGCAACAGAGGCATTTCGGGAGAAAAAAATGGTGTACTTGCTTGTACCGCATTATAGCAATACATTGATCTCATGCAGTGGTGCTGCACTCCAAAAACACGCTAAATAATCCGACATATTGCTTTCATTTGCTTTGAAAGCATCTTCATAGGAATGATATGTATCCAGTAACTCTTCTTCTTTTCTCCATGGTTTAAAAAGTTGTAGCAGGGACATGTAATACAGTTCTTTATGTTGAGGAGTTTTTAATGACAATTTGATATGATTAATTAAGCTGCGTTTGGTAAGTTTCACTAAGCTGCCTTTACAATTTACCACTCTGTATCTACGGTTCTTTTCATCTGGTTTAACATTATTTCTGTATGTGAAGTTTTGGGCTACGTGGTAGAGACACATGGTTTCCAAAGTGGTACTCCTGTTTGGGTATTATGCGTCTAGTAAATTGATTTGAGAACTTTTTTTCTAGATTTAGCATGACCAAGACTTAGCCATACTATATTGTAAGATTTTCCATACAAGGCAGTACCGGTTAAACGGTCTGCAGCTTCATAGCAGCCACATTCTCTATGAGAGAGCATTTTTATGCCTAAACTGTACAATTTCTGTGATAGTGTTTTGTCAGATGATGTGTCATCCCAGAGGTCCTGAAGCTCTGTTTTCTCTGCTTTGGTTAAGTAGCTGTGACATATCGTACAACTGCAGTGGAATTGTCTGCATTGTACACCACATCTATGTTTGCATTACATAGGAGGGCAATGATTGCATTGTAATCATTGCTGTATTTTGATTCTTCTGTTCTTTTTATGTAATATGTATTCTTAGCTGATTTACCTTTGACACTATATCTGACTGAAGACATGAAGTTGTTTACTTGACCTGTTGCTGAAACTGGTCTAGGGAACCTAAAGCGGCATTTGGTGTAGTATTCCTTTTTTTATATTTGCGACAGCAATATTTCCCACATTTGTTTCTTTGAAATTGTAAAATTTGTGCATGAAGGTCGCAATGGTTTGTTTGTGAAGGGTTTTCACAAGTGACATATTTTTAGATGAACTGCAAAACAGTGGCATCACTGTCCTGACCAAATTTATGAGCATCTGTAATCCATAATAGCATGTGGATGTGTGGTGCTCCTCTGGCTTGGTATTCTTTTCTCCAAAAGAAGTGTTGAACTTCTCTGAGGGGAGGAACAGTCTTATTACAAATAAATTGTAGCATAGCAATGAAGCAATGATGGAAATATCTTGATACATTTACAGGATCTAGAGAGCAGAGTTCTTCTGGTGTTTTTATATCTATGTTTGTTTTATTTGTGTTTACTGTGCGTAGGAAATCGTGTAAATCTTCCCATGCATATTCTGCACAACTTAATGTAACAAACCAGTGGGTGGGCCAAGGTTTCTTATCATACACCGTACATCTCTGTGATGTCAGAACCAGTTTTCTTTTGTACCGCGCATGTTTTCTAAAAGATTTGTAATACTTGACTGTAAAACCTCATCTTTTTCTTGCACTTTTTGTAATAATTGCATAGCTGACATATTTTGAAAATGGGTACCTGATTTTAATATGTGTGCAACTCCGTAGCATAGAGTTGCTAGTTCACTTTCAAAGAGAAGGTGGAGTATGTATTCCATGTTTTGTCTGAATCTGAGGTATACATTAGTTGAGAGCGATATTCTGATGCAGTTATCTGTGTGGGTCTATCATTGTATCTTCCTCTTTTTCCAATAGGAAAGAGTAGAGGAAAGGCCTGTGTTTCCAGTGCATCATCTATAGTGTCTTTATAGTGTAAAGGATGAATTGTATAATCATCTAAAATATTTATTCTGTAGCAGGATTTAGAAGTTCAAATTGACCAGTTTCTGGTGACTCTTGAATTATTTCAATGGTTTCTCTCAGGTTTTCTTCAATATTAATTTATTTTTAGTATTCATTGTTGTTATTTAGATATTACAGGGCTTGTCTAACTTTATGTAAGACGAGGAGTTGTTGCCAATTTTTTTTGTCTTTTGTAGTTACCCCATTTACTAAGACAATTAAAGATTGATCTACTGGCTGTTGCACTCGTAGAGTGTGTTCGTTTTCTTTGAGATCTAATGGTAAATAAACTACTTTGCCACAAATGCCTTTCACTAATTCAGAGGAAGGTAATTTTCCTGTTTTTGGTTGAAGGCGTATTATTGCTTGAAATGGGTGCACTGTTGGAATTATGATGCTCTCATATAAATTTAGTTGTTGCAGGGGTTTTGGTAGTGGGAATAATTCCAAGTTATTTGTGATAACACGTGAAGGTGTTTGGTTGTTGTCAGGTTTTGCAGTGCAGTGTAATTTAAGGGGTCAGTAATGTCATATTTATTTTCTTCTATAAGGTAGAGAGCAAATTGGAACCATTTGGAATCACCATTGTCTTCCATTTTGTTTGTTAGGTCTATAATTTTTTTGGTACTTTTATAAGAAGTCATGCGGCACCACACACACACATGATTGGCACTGCAGCAGAGGTAATTTTAGACTTCAGTATTTCTTTTTTTATGTGTTTAATAGAATGTTGCTATTTGTACAGTTGTTGCTAGTTTGTTGTCCATCTATTTAATTTTGTAAGTGGCTTTCAATTCCAAAATATTTTCTCTGGATATGCTCTATTTCTTCGAGTAGTTGTTTGGCTGTACCATGTAGAAGATTGTTATTTAAATTGGCTAGTGCTAAAGCAGGACTTTTAGCATAGTAGAGTTTTTGGACCAGATTTCTTATAGTTCGATGATGTGTTGATATCATTTTGATATGATGGAAGGTGCTTTTGCAAATAAGTCCTGAAATGCAGGCTAATTAATGTCCTTGTAGTCCTGTGTATTTACACACTGGACAGGTATCCATATTTTGTAGTAGTTTCATTTTGAATTTGTCTTTGGTTTTTACATACTAATTGAGAAACGGGCGTAAAGATTTGAAAGAATTATTGTCAATATTACACATTGATGTGCACGGCCATTTGTAGACTGAACATTTTGGTTGAGTAGAATGGGGAGGTGATTCTGAGTTTTCTGGGGATATTTTTGTGAGCAGAGTTTCTTGTTCCATAATGGTGTTAAGTTTTTCATACCCTCGTCCACTGTGATTTGTGGCAATTGCGTTTGTTTGCTTTTGTTTATATGCTTCTTCATTAAACTATGGTTCTGTGGTCGTGGTGTGACTCCACTCACCTCCACATATGTTTAAGAAGATATTTTTGTTGATATTCCATTTACTGAGAAGTCTTTTTTGTAGTTTAGTAGTTAGTTTTGTAAGAGATTTCATCCTGTTTAAAACTCAAATAAATAACTTCCTTTTGAGAAGGATTGCACTGTCTATGAGAGCTTCTAGGATACATTTTATATGGTAGCTTTTAAGGGTTGTGCATGATTTCTCTCCTGTTTTTAAAAGGTTCAGAAGGACTCTGTGGTATAATATATTTTGTAAAACATTTTTTTTTGGTATGCTTCCTTGCCACTACATCAAGATGTATAGGTGCAGTGTTAGCAGTAGTGGTAGCTGAAGTCTTGTTAATCACTTTCTGTTTGGTTTTACATTTTGAAAGAGGAGGGAAGGTTTCTGTACTGGAAGCTTGTTTTGTTTCGCGTAATGACTGTATTAGCTGTTTTGTTTGAACTTTTTGTACAAAATCTGCTAGAGATGGGTGCTTATTTTGGACACTTTTATTTTTGTTTGCACTACTTCTGTGTTGCTTTTCTATGGAGTTGCTTTTTGGTAGGCATTATTTGGGGTCTGTTGTGTGCTTTGTGCATGAGTGTCTGGGTATGATGGTAAGTTTGATTGTGGAGCTGTTTGATTGTGCAATGGTCAGCTACATCAAGTTGGGAAGCCTATTCTTGTATTTGTGTGTTACTATACTGGGCTTCAGATGACAATATAAAGTATGCAACTGGTAAGGGGAAGCACTATTACTACATCTAATGGTAAAGGGTTAATATACTTGCTTCTTCTACAGTACTACTTTTTTGTATGGAAAGAGTAGGTTTCTTCTAAGTCCTTGTTCGTACTTCAGACGTTGCTGCTTTTCAGGAGAGTGGTCTTCACTGCAATTGTAAAAGAAAGACGTTAGTGAATATGTGTGTTTATACCACTTTTGTTAATGTAGACATTGTTTTGCACTTTCCTTTGCCTATGTGCATCCTGTACATTTTATTTAGAATCTGTTAGTTGAATGTTTTTCAAATGAGTATAATAGTAAACGTTTAGAGCACACTTGTTTTTTTAATGTTATGTTAATGGATGTTAAGAGATAGAAGAAATAATCATATGCATTTTTTGCTATTTTTACAGTGTAAATGGCAGAGGTTTGACATAAAAGTATTCAATGTATGCATTTGTGAAGGTGTGGGAAATAAAGCAGAAGGATTTCATATAGAGACAGTGGTGTTGTTTGATCTGGGAGCCTTTCTAATGATATTGTCTGTGTGTGTGATTAAATGAAGATGTATGAACTCATCCTGGCTGCGTGTAATTTTATAACACACTGGACACTCTTTTTCATAATTATACTATTGTTTTTCCCATCTTATAATATAAAACAATATTTTTTTAGATAGGTGTGTGTGTAAACAAAACTTTGGTGGGCTGAAAGGTTTGCAATTGACACTTCATCATAGCAGATGGGAGAAATGACAGTAAGTTCATTTTACAGTTTATACAGGGTAAGTGGCAGTTACTCTGTTCATATTTTTATTCATTTTATTTAACATTTTTAAAGCGGTTACACAGCCTGCGGGCATTGAGGCGCAGTTACAGGAAGTGTTTGTTTTTTAGTTGCGTAATTATTTTTTCTTAGTTGCGTATTTATAATGCACTTAAACACCCAGAGGTTTCTAAGTGTGGACCTTGGGATCGAATCTGTGTTGCTTCGTGTCGTCTTACTTTCATGGCGCGCACGTTGCCACTGAGCTATGCTCCCGGGATGTATTGTATTCCTAGAAGAGGTGTACACGTACTGTGTACAAAATATTCATACCTGTAGTCTGTGTTCGTGCATGAATCTGCAAGTATAAATCTTGGGGCGTTTTATAGTAGTTGTTGCTGTAGGTCCTTTGCAGTCACAGCCGAATTGTACTGAGAGTAATCAATAGTACATCTAAAGGGCTGATCTGTGATGACAGAGCTAGATGTAGAGTTCTTGGATGTGATTGGTGGATGATTGTGTAACTGCTTAACAGTAGCCAATGAGGAAGTGGTGCAGAGAGTGCAGTGGAAAGGATAGAAGGGCTGCCCCAGTGTAATTTACGCGCTCCGGGGACAACGCCGTTGTTCACAGACAGGACATGCCACATCCAAGGTTTCCGAGCATGAAGTGGGAGTGTATTTTGAGGATTAGCCAATCAGGTGTTGAGGTTCTGCTTCGTATTTAGAGGGGCTGTGTGTAGTGAAGATGGCGGAGGTGCAGTGTTTGGAGATATGTTTGTGAATGGTTTGGAGCAGTATGCTAAATCTAGGAATGTGGCTAACAATTTTGACACAAAAGGAGTGGATGTGGTGTGGAGCACTATGCCTGATTTGAATTTTCAGACAATTCTAGTAGTTTTCCTACACTGTGGTGCTATGCTTTTGGGCTATGTCAGTGCCCCTACTTTGTTGCAAGATCTGCAAAACTTGGTTCAGGCAATCATGAAAGTCCTTCCAAATGCCAAGGTTATTTTTTCTGCTTTGTTACCTAGAGCAGTATCGGACAATAGTAGGGACTTCCACTACCTCATCCTCTTCATCCTCTTCATCTGTCTTCTCTGCATTCTCACCCTGTTCCCCTCTGCAGGCCCTTGGGGACGTGGTGGTGGTGAAGGGAGTGAGGGTGCTGATGTGGAGGCAGTAGCAGCAGAAGCAATTTGGGATGCCATATGGAAGATTAATAACCAGGAACTAGGAACCAGGAACCAAGAACAGCAACCTGCACAATTGGCCTGTTGTAAATCTTGGAAATCCAAATGCAGAATGGGGTGTGGCCTTTTATAGGCGTGCTGGGGCACGCTTTGCGGATACCCATGCTATCCCCAAACACTTCGAACACCAAGAAAGGGCTCAAAATGTTCCAAAAAGTATGTAGATCGGCAGGGACATTGTCTTGGACATGTGCAATGGTGAACATCTACGGTAAAATACCTTGGATTGCTCGAAAAAGCACTTTTTAAATGTTCAGGGGCCCGGACAGTGTCCCCAAATAAGGGAACACGCTCAGCGTGGGTGCAGTCACATGATGACGTTGCAGACATGTTCGCAAATGGGACGGCTGTCCGCAGGACACCAAATGCGCAGTGACAGTTGTGCGCATGCGTGCGGGTGTTCTACGGACAGTGTTCGGGTTCCCAAACTAATTAAAAATGTGACACATGTGCGTCGGACAGTTGTGGAGAGGCACGATGTTCATAGGACCCATGTGTGTGATGCTCATGTGCGCGGGTGTTCTACAAACACTGTTGAAGTCCCCAAATAAAATAAATGTGCGTCAAAACTTTGCGGACTGGCGGACGGGATATGTTTTATACAGATGTATTCATTCTGGTATTCTGGTTGCGGACATTACGAACAGCGGGGGTGTTCTTAGGACACCCCCATTTTGGGTGATTGCATACAGGCGGACATCTTGTGTGTTCTAAGGACACCTCCATTTTAATTACGAACAGTACGAACAGGTATATTGTCCTTAGGACACCCCCATTTGGGTTAATTGCGGACAAGCGGACATCTTGTGTGTTCTGAGGACATCGCCATTTCAATTACGAACAGTACGAACAGGTATATTGTCCTTAGGACACCCCAATTTTGGTTAATTAAGGACAGGTGGACATCTTGTGTGTTCTAAGGACGCCTCCATTTTAATTACGGACAGTACGAACAGGTATAGTGTCCTTACGACACCCCCATGTTGGTTAATTGAGGACACCCCGGACAGCCACACTGTCGGCAGACACCCTGACTGCCTTTTAAAAAAATAAAATAAGACACGGGCATATACTAAGAACACACTTAAAATGTTAATATTGTTTAACTGTAGAAAAATTAGGAAAGAGAGGGGGAATCAGAAACTGAAACAAATAGAGGGGAATTGGGGGTTGAACATGATGTATGGGATGGGAGGAAGGAAAGGAAGTCTGATTGTACCGTTTTTCTTGATGGGGAGGGTTTGGGGATAGTTGGCTGGGACATGGAGAGGGGGAACAGGTATATGTGTTACAGTGGTATTTAATGTTTTCTTTAATGTGGTCCACAACACTATTTTAGTCGATTGAAGTGTTGTATTAACAAATCCATTTTTAGTTCCATTTGTTTCAGAGGATCTTCTAATATCTCTTTTGGTATATTATTTTTATTGGTTGTCTGGTCTGTAAAAAAAAAATGTTAAGCACACATAAAGTAATTGTTATTAATTGGCTTATATAGAGAAATGGATCTACCATTATTATCACTCTCTTCACTCATTTCATCTCGTGGGAAATTTTTCTTCCAGCCATTCCAAAGTACTGGACATTTCTGTGTTGAAAAAATAAATATTAGTTTTAGTGTACCTAATATAGAAAGTGTATAAGTATATGAAATAAATATAGTGTACTTACGAGTTTTTTTTACAGACTTTTGCTGTTACTAATGTGCAAGTATGCTCTTGCTTCTTGCTGTGCAGTTTCTGTGAGGTAATTCAGGTGGAGGCATATTTATTTTGTTTTGGTATATTCCATTATAGTGGAAATGCTACTTCAGTGGATGGTTGGCGTTTTACATACACAGTTTCCACTTCTTATTTATTATTAAATGTAATGTATTTATGTGGTGCTTTTTGAATATGTTGGTGTTTTTATTGTATGATACAATAATGTAAGATACCCCCTGCGTTTTTGGATAAGGCTGATGGTGACCGCGTCCGCCGGTGGACATCAAAATCACTAGCAGGACAGGGGGTTTAGTATTTTCTATGTTATATAAATGTATGGTAAGGGAGTCTCAGTAAACATTTATCACATTTCCATTATCTTTATTTATATTCAGTGAAAAAAAAACATTGTTAAAAGGGATGATATGGTTAAGTTGCGCTACTAAAAACCTATGAAATTCAGTGAAAAAAACGTTGTTGAAGGGATGTTATGGTTAAGTTGTGCTACTAAAAACCTATGAAATTCAGTGAAAAAACTTGGATAAAGGGACGTTATGGTTAAGTTGCACTACTAAAAACCTATGAAATTCAGTGAAAAAAACTTTGTTAAAGGGACGTTATGGTTCCAAGTAATACCGAAAACCCCCTGAAATTTGCCAGTTATGGTGAGCTAAGCAACCATAACTCGCGCCACCACTATACACTGCTAAGACTAACACCCAGGACATCAAAGATGACATCACAAATGTCATTGGTACATCATTGATGACATCACATGTGCATTTAGTTTTCATACACAGCCTCCACACAGGATTGTCATTATAATTTTGGCAGAAAAATGTTAGAGATCTTTGGAAGAACTATCATTCAGCAAATACTTCATTAAGCGCTGCTTTGCTATAAACATCATTGCATTACTGAGTTCTTTCCAGTACATGAACGCACTCATGTACCCACGTAGGCATTCACTGCAGCATGAGCCATAGAGGTGCAATATTCAAAACCTTCCATGTTGGATAGTAAAATGATTAATGCTTTCACTTCAGAGTTTTGGATAGTCTGAAACATGTAATAAGTACCTAACAATGCCTCCCTTACTGTATAATTGTTCTACTACACACAAACCATAACAAGACTACAATGCATACAAATATGAGTATGTACAGGGATAGTAAAGTAAGCAAAAAACCAACACTATTACCAGACAGTGTTCATAACCTCACCAATTAACTTCATGCACTGAAATTATTGGTGTGTTTTCAGGCTTCGTTCTTCTCCTTTGTATATATCAGATGATGGGCCTGCACCCTAAGGAATGCAGTGTAACAACATATGTTAAAGGTAAGATTTACAAACATAGTACCTTTTGCATGTTTAGTTGCTGGCTGTTAGTGAAGAAAACCACCTGCCCTACATATGTCAGTGCACAAAAAAAGAGGGAACCAGAACTGTGATGTCATCAATGACATTTGTGATGTCATCTTTAATGTCCTGGGTGTTAGTCTTAGCAGTGCACAGTGGTGGCGCGAGTTATGGTTGCTTAGCTTACCATAACTGGCAAATTTCTGGGGTTGTTCGGTTTTACTTGGAAGCATAAGTTCCTTTAACAAAGTTTTTTTCACTGAATTTCATAGGTTTTTAGTAGAGCAACTTAACCATAATGTCCCTTTAACAACGTTTTTTCTACTGAATATAGAGATATGGGCTGATTCATGGAATTTGCGCGCCAAAAAAATTGGGATTTGTACACCATTCTGGCCGCAAATCCCCATTTGTTAAACAGGGATTTGCGGGCAGAATGGCACACAAATCCCTGTTTTTTGATGCACAAATTCCATGAATCAGCCCCATAATTACTCATTCATAAATTGAAGCATATGCAATTAAGAACAAAAGAAAGAGGGAAACCAACGATACGTTCATTTAATCAGTTCAATTTATTTTAATCTAATTAGTGATTTTGTGAGTCAAGACAATCACAAAGTGGCAATGCATAAAGTATATGAAAACTATTGCTAAATTCACCTAATCATTCACTGCTCTTTCAGCTAGTTTGATAGTCCATTAGGTTGATAGGTTGCGCTTATCATAAATGAGTGTGTCACATGCCTACGAGATCAGCAAAATTCCATCGGTCGTCTCCAAAAATGTAATGTTGTCTAGCACGAACCATAACACACGTTTTTATAATATTCCTCTGGCATATCTATAATGTAATTAAGTAATGCTCACAGTAATGTTAGTTTTGCCTGTCATAAAATGGAAGTACATCTACATGAGCAGTCATTAAGTTCTCCCCGATGATCATCGTAATGCTTTTTTTCTATAAATCAAGCAAGCATTGGGCCTAGTGCATCAAAATTAGGCAAATTAATTTGAAATATATCATGTGGATACAGGATTCTAACTCCATCGTATGGTAAGTGCCTGAGGTAAAAAGGAATGTAAAGGCCAACATTTTTGTCTCGCAGTAAAAGCAAATGAAAACAAAAGATTCCTCTTACGTTGGCATATTTTGGGCGGAAGTCTCAAGGTGTCTCAAGTTTGTTGATGCAACAACATTCAAACGATTGTCTTTCAGGCAAGAATCCTGTCAACGTGGCAAGGGGGAAAATATTGACTCTCAGGCGATAAATGTGATATGTTTGTTTATGTACTCTAGAAGTTGAATGGGAAATTAGCTATCTTGTTGATTTTCAGCTGATTTGCATTTCTTCTATAGATCTTTTATTCATGTTGGCTAGAATACCACTAAACTGACTGCCAAGGAAGACTTGAAAAATCCTATATCATTTTGTAAGGAATGCTATCTATCATCAACATCTGTCTTAAAGAATGTGTTAGTGAAATCCAGTGCTGATTCAAAGAAAGATCTATCTCTTAAGAGACCATTTGTCCATCCACATTTATTCAATTTCAGTCTGACATTGCACGAGTCCTACGAGACCACCACTGCACTGTGATCTGAGGGTGCAATTGGGTAAATCTCTATTTCATTAACATGGACGTCATAGAGTTCCTTGCAAAAATATAAACTGTATGGATGACATCCCATGTGCAGATGAAGGGAAAGGGAAATGGTAACCGCGAGTGTGACACATGAATCTGTTATCCCTAAGCCACATTTCTTCAATCAGGTACAGTCATCTCTTTTGTCATTAATAAATGTACTGGTTGGTCCTAGATTAAGGAGAGGGGCAATGGAGAGGTTACAAGCTAAACCTGCTTAACAAAATCTCTGGAAGGTCACGTTGCACTCTATGTGGAATATGTGTTTAACAACAGCAAAGCTGAAATATATAATCACATCTCAACCAAGACCTATCTCTTAATCAAAAAGGAATGTATTCGACTGGATGGGCACACCTCCCTGTGTGCCCTTGGCCTGAGTATAAATACTTTTTCCCACCAACTGGTGCTTATGCAGGCTTGATGTCACAGTAGCTATTATTATAATTATAATAATTATAATTATTATTATTATTATTACTATTGTTGTTATTGCTCAGAGCAACATATTTGTGGTGACAACTACACTGAACAGATCAGCCTCCTTCTATTTGAATGAGATACGATATTGTCACTGTTGTGCATGGTGGGAGTGAGCAAGATTGCCCACTGAAGCTGGTGCACCTACATCAATGGACCTGCCACCAGAGGTCTGATTCCACTTAGAAAAAACAAGATAATGTTTTGCAACTCTTGTTTACGTTGTGTAGGATTGCTGCAGTTTGGAAGTCTGATGTAGTCTAAATTAAGCAAATGTAAAACAGTTAACTTTTCAAAGATTTTCCAGAAATCTGTACTTTTGTCCAGTCAAGATAAAGTGTTTGGCATGTGTAACCTAATATGCATTTCAGTTGCACAGCGTCATCAAGCACACATTATTATTAGCGTTCCCAATACAAATTAGGGACGAGGGTGTGCACAAGATAGCTGGAATTGAGGTTACACACAGGTATTGTTGGTAGAGCCACTTCGCCGGTTATTTCCAGAACAAAAGACGACTTGGAACAGTTTGGATTGTCACAGGGATGGAGTTCCATAGAACTGAAGCATAGCATGAAAACTATTGTTTCCTAATTTTCTCCATGTCAGCCAGTCTAATTGCCAGTCCCATGATGGTCTTACTGCGAGATGCACATGTGCTGTTTTTGTGTTTTTTAGTTTGGCTATCAGTTAGGCTGGTATGCCCACTGTGGTTTCCTTGTAGGTCAGGCATGCAGCTTCGAATCAGATGCTAGCCGGGTGGGGATCCAGAGCAATTTGCGCAAGGTGGTGAGTCATGGGGGACAAGTTTCCTTCTGCAGAAAATAAGGCGAGCAACAGCATAGTGGCCCACTTTGATGGTAGCCTAGAGAGTAGTCGGGAGTCATCATGTGAGATCGATATGTGAAATCAATGTAGCCTGCACCACCCTTCAGAAGGCTTGGGGTGGGCAAAAGGACTTGAATTCGAAGAGTAGAGAGTTCTCGCACTAGGCTGTTTGAGCCTTTTTGCAATGTGTTAGGATGATAGATTCCTATTTACAATGAAACCTAAGGTTGTTGCTGAGTTTGTGAGATGAACGTTTAACTCATACAGGTTTATTTTGTCCAGCCACTATTTAATGGGTTGTTACTTGGAGGGGTGCCTGGGAGCACAAATGCGGTCCTCATGAGAGAATGTTTTAAGGATCTGAGACATGAATGAAGGTGAGCAATAACCTCTGGGCCTTTGACTTTTAGGTATAATTGTATCTCTTCTGCGCACTGTGCATAATGATGTTTGGGTCATCTACATGGGATCCCACCAGTTCCATGTAGATGTAAAAAAATACTAGAGTGAGAATGGAACCCTAAGGGCATCCACAACTGAAGATGCAGCATTCAGACTTGAGGTAGTCCAACTGGACAGTCTGGTGTCTGCCAGGTAGGTAGAATGTCAAGGATGGTGTCTGAGAAGCTATGTGAATGGAGGATGAATGGTGTGTGATGGTCGACCGCCCTTTACATGCACTGCTCAGGTCCTCTGGAACTCCATCCAAGTGACAGTCCGGAATGCTCCAAGTCTCCTTCAGTTTTGGAAATAACTGAAGACCTGGCTGTTAGAAACACACCTTGCTGTAACTTAGATTCCAGCTATCTTGTGCACTCCCCATCCATGTATTTACTGTGATAAATATAACTAATGTTTATTTGATGACTTGTTACATTTGTGCTACAAGTGTTTTCTTCTGGCCTGTACAGCACTCTCTCGCTCCTGAGCTTTGGGCTATACACATATAAGACTAATCACACTACCACTTCTACAACTACTACCACAACTACTACTACTACTAATAATAATAATAATAATAATAATACAAAATTATTATTATTATATTAATAAATAGTTAATAAAAACAGTAACATTTATCTATATTTTGAAAACTCATGTGATTTTTCTTTTGAATATCTTTGCACAGTGGTCAGGTAAAACACATGCATATTCGATGCAATAGACCTTGCACAACAAGTTCAAAGAGTCTTAGCCACTGACTACTTCAACCAAAGGTCTTTTACTGTGTCCATAAAAAGGCCATTAAAACACACCACTGTGATTATTATGCATTGTTTGAAAAGACCTATCCAATGTGACAATTGCTAAAGACTTTTGGTGAACTGAAATGGATTCCAAAGACTACTTTGTAACATTGATTATTTTACCATCTCTGTGGTTCTACAGTGCTGTCCCATGAAAGCTTGCTTAGTCCTTAAAACTAAGCAAGTGTTCAGAGTTGTAATGTTATCCCATGTTTTAAGCGATTAAACATTTGCTAATTCAGTGACCCCATGTTGTACCAAGTGTAACTCTCTTAAAATATGGTGTTCAGACATCTTTATCATCATCATAACTTTATTCAGCCATGAGACCATCAAAGTTCACAAATACATCAAAAACATAAAACTTTTCTTATATACAAAACAATAGATATCCCAAACTACCCATTGAATCCACAAGCCATGTTGCGATACCTGCCTTAATTCTATCCTTAAGCAAAACCAAGGGCTGGGGGATCAATATGAGACTATCAAAGTAACCTAATATACAACCATCCCACACCCATCCGTAGCTCCCTCCACTGTTTTCCCTAGTGGGACTGCATTGGCTCTGGCGAGCGGGGGACACGAGCCCGTGCTGCCTATGGCGGGAGTAATGTTATGGCAAAGAGATGCACTCATTTCAATACTGCTACTGGACAATTAACAACACCTCTTTCCAATCCCTAGCATATCCATGACCATTCCTTGATCCCTCAGATGTGTTTGAATGGAGTCCCATGTGTCACTACCCTTATGACAAGTTCTTCTGCAGCATAGGATGTCCTCTCTAATTGGGAAACAAAACCCATACACCGTTCTGACCCAATGAAAGCTCTTTATTATGAGGTATTCTCCAGTTTCGTGCAAGTCACCAGTATATTACTGGACTCTATGCATCAATACCACTTCTCCCCCCTGCAGGTCCTTACCTGCCTGTGTGACAGCACCTAGATCCCCTCGGGTTCTACCGCCTTTGTAACTACCAACATCTGAGGCTGCTTTATGTTCACAGCCTCCCCACTATCAGCTTTTCGTGGCATATGTGCAGATCTTAACTGCTGGATGTTAGGAACAGGGCACATATCAGAAACAAAGTTGTTCAGAGGCCCCATTTTTGGTGTGTCGCCGGAAGGACTGGTGTAGTTGGTGCTAATGGCAGTTAGCGTGGGCTGCTAGCGCATTTATTCTCAGCTAACTGGGTGATCCCAGTGTTGCTCACAATACAGGGCTGATCCTCCCCTCCCCCTCACCTCCACCTGTGCCTCTCTGATCTTGCAGCGCAAGCATTAGGAGTTCTTTTAAGGCCATCATTTCAATGAGGACAAGGGAACATTTAAATCCTGATGACAAAACATCATCAACTTTAATTGATTCAGATGCGGAGCAAGATCCCAAGAGGGTTATAGAGCTGGTACAGTTAACACACAGGTGGTGCTCGTTTTCAACAGGTGTAGCCCACAGATCAGCTAAGTGATGTTGATGTATGTGGGCATGTCATCCTTGGCGGTGAGGGATCTCTTCCCCGTAGCCCTTCTCTAGAGAGGTTGAGCACAAGTTCGGTTGGTGTGATCCTTAATGCCTATCAACTTAGATGATACTAGCTTTGAGGCTATATTGATATCAGGATGTTTTGCGCTTGTCACTTGTAGAACATTTTCTCTGAGGTTCTCCGCAAATTTGGATTCAGAGATGGGGTGGTAAAGAGGGATGCAACTGGGAGAACAAATATAGTGGCAGTATTATCGTGAGCTCCTTCACTTACTTTTGTCATTTCAAACCCCTCCTTGACAAAACGGATCTGTAATGGCAGTTCCACTAATAACTGAACTGGCTGTGATGGGGTCCAGCCTTACATTCCCTGCAGTGTATGCCAGTGCTCCACAGAACCGCTTTTCGGTGACAATTGGGAATGGATTGCCGGGAAAGGAAATTCCCTCAGTATTACTGCCAATAGTTTTACCCCCTCTAATGTACATGGAAGGTCACAAGAAATGATTCATTTCCATAATCAAGTTATAAGCATCAACCATGATCTTGATGGGGCTTCGTGGTTATGCTTTGGTGCAGCCTTTGGTCGAACCTGATACAAGCAAATGCCCCAGCCTACGTTTGACATTAAGGATTTTCCTCCTCGACTTGGTAATCGGGTGGCAGCTTTGTGATCGTGAAGAGGAGGTGGCAACAACCACCATATCAACAGTTATGGCTGGCTTATTAGAGCAGGTGAGGTGAGTTAGTGACATAGAGCAGAGGTGAGTGGGGGGCGAATACAGTATCAGGAGAACCCCTACCCTCTCAGCACAACTCCTCACCTTAACGTTCAAATGTAAACACAGGATCTAGTGCAGCAGATTTCTCCCACGGTATCCACTTTTCCCTGCTGCCACCAAACACCCTTGCAGGGCACAACATCCCTTGCCCTTGTCCCTGCAGGCTTCACCCTGGGGGAAGTGCCAGCAGTTTTTTACCTCCTGGAGGGGGCGTGGTCTGGCGATCAGGACCCACAGCAAGTAACAGGTCCTGGAGCCCACCCCACCCCCCGGGGTGCACAACACCCTGTGCCCTTGTCCCTGCGGGCTTCTTTTTATTGGACAGTTTTGTTTTCAAATTAATTAGGATATTAAACAATACTAGCATTTTTTTTCAATATTTAAATGATGTACCAGGTAAGCTATTCCCAATTGTGTATTAATGACATATGTAAGAGCCAAAGAATGGAGACCAGCAAACCACAACATAATTTATTTTTCAATGTCTGGAGATAGTAGTACTGGCAACACCCTAGCAATCTGCACTATACAGTGCAACAGCTGAGCCTTTCTCATTGTAAGTTTTAGCGTTGATTTCAGTGTTTGCATCTGATAGTTGCTACACAAACGATAAAAATTCCAATTATTGCCTGTGACATTCTCTGTTACTTTTTAGCTTATGTCTAGCTTTCCTTCTTCCTGGGCTTGCCACAGGGTGGATCTTTGTGGATCCACTCCTTACACCAATAGATTCTACCACTCACACTGGTTAGGCCTCTGAGCATGACATCTGTGACCCTGAACTGAGCTGACAGAGGGAAGAAACATGAATCGCCAGACCACTACTTGTATTTTTATTTGGGATTTTATTTGGCTTTATGAAGCACTTTCGTCAACGTGCTGTACATTAATTTACAAAAAACTGTACAAACATAATGACAAGATAAGGTACATCATTGTGTTGCAATTAAACAGAGGTAAAAGGTGAGAAAAAGCAAGCTCTTAGGTGAGCTCAAAAAATGTGAAGTGGAGGAGAAAATTAAATGTCCAGTGGAAGAGAGCTCCAGATTCTGGAGTAAGAAGCTAAAAGGAATGTAAATGGGAGGTAGTGTAGCAGGGTTTTGGGACTGCAAGAAGATAATGATATTGGGAACAAGGAGGCCATGTTGGAGATTGAAGAGAGATCAGAGAGGAAAAGTATGGTGGTGAAGGCTAGGATAGCATTTAAATACAATGCAAAGAAAGTGAAATACAAGCTTGGAATCAAAAGAAAGAAGACACATGGACAGGAGAGAGATGCGAGGAAGGAAGGCCAATAAATAATTCAGAACAGTAGTCACTTTGAGAACAGATTGATGAGGTGGTAAGGAGTTTAGTTGCATGTAAGGGTAGAAAAGGACAGATATGATGGATGCTAAAGAGGTGAAAGCAGTAAATCCAAGACATATCAGAGATATGCTGAGAGAAAGAGAGAGATGAGTCGATTGTGACTCCACGATAGTGGGGCATCGACGAAAAGGAGAGGGAGGAAGGAGGGAAGGAAAGTGAGATAGAGGGAAGTGTGGGAGAGTGAGAGGATGGAGAAGGAAGAGGTATGGTATGGTACAGTATTGTTTACTTATATATCGCCTATACACAGGCAAGTGTTTCAAAGAGCTCAAGGAGGGTGGGAACAAGGTGAAAAAACAAACAGTCGCTAAGAGCCCTTGAAATTCTGAGACGATAATAGTCTGCACAGGCAGAGTAAGTGTGTAAAAAATACATTTAACAGTTTGGGAGATAGCAAATAGGCCTGGCAGCGATTCTGCAGTTTTAATATTGCAATTAAGGAGTGAAGACAAGGGGGAACAGACATACGATCTTCAGGTGTGGTGCGTACCGATCGAGAAAGTGCACAGAGGATCACAGGGCTATCAAGTGCACCCAGTCGGTTGAGACTGAGGTAAGTGCAAAGAGAGCCAATCTCTAGGGTAAATTACTCAAGTGCATTGAGTGTGTGTGAGGTGTAGGGCCCAGAGGCAAGTGCGAAAGAGGACTGAAGGGGCGGCGGGGACCAGTGAGACTCTGGGGTACACCCGACGGCCAGGCAGCATGCTATAAGGAAGAGGAGGGAGGGAGGGAAAACATAGAACTGAGTTAGCAGGGTAGAAGGAGCGAGAAGGAAGAGGAGAAGAGGAAAGTCTTGAGGAGTTTTCAGAATTTGTGGAGATCCGACTCAAGACTGAGGACAGTATGGAGGCTATTCCGAAGGGAGGCACCTGCAGAGGATAAGGATCTACCTCCAAATCTCTGCTTGGAGAACCGGCTCACTCTCAGAAGGTTAGAGGTAGATAAGTGGAGGGCTCGTGAGGGACAGTATAGGTAGGTCCCAGGCCCCAGAAATCCTTGTGAACAATGCAAAGGGTCTGGAATATGATCCTTGCACCCACTGGGAGCCAGTGGAGGGATCTCAGTAGCAGAGAGATGTGGTCCCTATGCCTGAGGCCAAGGATAAGTCTTGTGGTTCTGTTCTGGATGAGTAGAAGAGGGCGTGGGACAGAAGAAGGGAGGTTGAGGAAGAGGCTGTTGCAATAGTCCAGCCTGAAGAGAACCAGGGCTCTGGA
Organism: Ambystoma mexicanum; assembly: GCF_040938575.1. Taxonomy (NCBI): domain Eukaryota; kingdom Metazoa; phylum Chordata; class Amphibia; order Caudata; family Ambystomatidae; genus Ambystoma; species Ambystoma mexicanum. Next base: position 1,241,273,561 of record NC_090930.1, on the reverse strand, counting down.
GATAGTGAGCCTCTGGGAGAATATGAGAAAAGGTAGAGTACCCCTGAGGTGGTGAAGCTGATTGTTGGATTTTTTAGAGTTATCTGAAATGTGAGAGAAGTGTGGAGTCAAAGATGACCCCCAGGTTTCTTGCTTCGCTGGTGGGTGCGGGTGCAGGGCCAAGGGAGGCAGGCCAAAGTGAGAGTGGGAAAGCAGGAGCAGGGGTCTCAATGAGAACGATCTCAGTCTTAGTAGCTTTGAGGCATAGGTCATTTGCAGCACACCAAGACTGAATAGCGGACAGGCAGTCAGAAATGAGCAAAGAGGTGGGCGGCTGAGGGTAGCCTAAAAGATAGTTGCATGTCATCCGCATAGCAATGGAAGTTAGAGGTGAAAGTGGCAATCACCAATCACACGTGCCAGGGCAGCCATATAGCGGTTGAAGAACCAGGGGGATAGATTAGATCCCTGGGGAATGCCACAGGTTGCTAGAGTGATAGTCGAGTAAAAGGGTCCGAGATGCACCTGGGATAGTTGGTCGGAGAGGAGCAGGTTAACCATGCCAGAGCCTGACATGTGATTACCATGGTGTCACAGAGACGTGCCATCAGGATGTTGTGGTTGACTGTGTCGAAGGCAGAGGAGAGGTCAAAGAGAATGAGGATAAAGGGGGTGTTAGTGTCAAGATTTGAGAGCAGGTCTTCATGTGTGTTCAGATGAGCAGTTTCCGTGCCTCTGGATGCTCTAAAGCGAGATTGATGGTCGTGGAAGCAACCAATTGATTCAATGTGGAGGATCTGCTGAGAGACAGTCAATTTCTACAGGAGTTTGCCCAAGAAAGGAGTGATGGAGATAGGGCGGTAGTTTGCTGGGGTGGTGGGTTCGGCAGAGGGTTTTTTGAGCAGAGGGTGCACAAGGGAGTGCTTCAGGGCCGTTGGGAAAGCGCCAGTGGAAAAGGAGAGATTTCAGAGATCAGATAAGGCTGGGGTGAGGGACTCGATATTGTCTTTAATTATTTTGGAGGGGGAGGGGTCCACCTGTTAGGATGAAGCCTTCATACATTTGACTTGTCTGGTGACCTCATCCGGTGTGATGGCTGAAAAAGAAGAGAGGCTAAAAGGAGTAGTGGCCAAGGAAGGCTATGGTGTTGGTGAATGCTGTGGTGTGAAAGAGAGGGTGGAAAGGATGTCTTGGGTTTGTGTGGTTGGTCCTGGGCTGGGCAAAGGTTCTGGGTGGGTGAGACTTGAGAAGAGGCTGCTGCAGGATTGGCCTGTTCCTTGCAGACTTTGAAAGTTTTGGCTGTGTTTTTTGATGCTGCCAAGATGCAGCCTTGACTAAAGACTCTTTTCTTGGTGCAGATGCAGAGTCGATAATGCCTTTGAAGCAGGCAGCAGGCCAGTTTGTCAGATGGTTCACCCGCCACATTTTATTTCTACTCAGCTGTCCTACACTTGCTTTTCAGGGCAGCCCGGTCAGAGTCGTACAAAGAATTGCCCTTTTTTTTATAAGACTTCAGTCGGTCCCTCATGACAGGGACAAGAATGTCAAGAGTGTTGGAGATAGAAAGATTGAGGTTAGAGAGGATTGTATCAGGGTAGGAGTCAGCCTAATGGGTGGGTGTGGGAGAGTAGGAGGCGGTATGGTATGTTGAGAGAAGAGAGTTGTCAGTTCAAGAGAGGGAGGTAAGAGAGGGATAGAGAGGGGGATGTCAGTAGAGATGAGAGCAACCCAGGTGTGGCCCGTGGTGTGAGTGGGGCCAAAGGGCAGGATAGAAAGGGCAAGAGAGTTCCAAAGGCTGCAGTAAGGACCTGAGTAGTCAGGCGAGTCCAGATTAATGTTGAGATCACCCATCAGAAGGAGTTGAGAGAAGGAGGAGAGTAGGGAGGAAGCCAGGACACCCATTCATTGCGGAAGAGAGTGGACTAGCCTGGTGGCTGATAGGAGGCCATACTGAGAGAAGATTTAGGGGATACTGAGAGTCTGCAAACTAGGCCCTCGAATGAGGAGTAGGCCTGAGTGAGGATGATGGACGCAGGATCTATTCTGGGATGATAAGCGCCACTCCCCCACCTGTCTTCTTAGGCCTGGGCACAGAGAGGGTTTTGTAGCCTTCAGGGAGGTGTGTGTCACAGCTTGTGACTGAGCTATCCTTGAACCAGGTCTCAGTGATGGCGGGCACATCAAGATCTATGAGTTTGTGGAGGTTACAGATGTCAGTCGAGTGTTTGACGGCAGAGCGGGTGTTGAGATTGGCAATGTGGAGCAGCTTTCCATCTTTCAGGGTCTTCCTCGGGGGGGCACAGGGGACAGTGGTCACCCCAGAGGGTGGCCAGGGGGCCAGGGGGATAGTAGAGGATGGCAGAGGAGCCAAGGCTTACAAGGGAGCCGGGCCAGTAAGGAAAGGCAAGAGCGCAGGTATAGGGGGGACACAGAAGACAAGGGAGACTGTGCAGAGGAGGAGGAAGGCACAGTAGGCAAGGGAGCCTGGCAGGAGGGGGAGGAACTCAGTTTCACAAGAATTAAGGTGTATGAACTGCAACAACATCTAGGAATGGACTGCAGGAAGACAGGTAGAAACAGCAGAGTGAAGAGAATCAGGAAAAGAAGATCTGGGTATCATCTGCATGGAAATGACAGAGAGGCCGAAAGATTCAACAAGTGAGGCAAAGGGACTGGTATAGAGAGAAAAGAGTAGGGAGCCAAGTAAAGAACCTTGGGGACACCAGAGAGGAGGTAGTGGGGAGAAAAGGTGAGGCTACCCCAAGAGACCACGTAAATTAATTCAGAGAGGTAAGACTGAAACCAGCAAATGACAAAACCTGAAAAACAAAGGGGAGAAGAGAGCAGAAAGTAGAGCAGGGTAGTCCACAATGTCAAATGTAGAAGAAAGATCTAAATGAGTTAGAATAGAAGAGGACTTGTTGTAGCATAAAGGAGAGGGTTGGAGATGTGAAGAAGAGCAGTTTCTGTAGTGTGCTGGATAAAACCAGATGGGAAGAATTTTCAGAGTAGACAAAATCTTTTTAATATTTGGAGAAAAATGGTAAGAGATAAATAGGACAGATGTTATAGGGAGAAGGTGGTTTGAATTACGGGTTTCCTTAAGATAGGAATAATCAAAGCATGTTTGAAAAGGAAGAAGAAGAAAGGGCAAGATCGATGACAGCAGTGCAATAAGATGTCATGGGGGATTGATGAGGGATTAGAGATGGGGGGATAGGTTTGAGAGGTGAAGCTGTGGGGTGAACATGAGTAAGAAATGAGAAAGTGTCTGTGCCAGTAAGGACAGAGAAGGAGGGGAAGTTGAGAGAGAGGAATGCATGTTAGGAATGGGGGAGGTGTGGGGAGGAGAGGGGAAAGGAATATTGTAAAGTAGAAACTTTAGAGGTAAAGATATCAGGAACGTTGTTTGTGCCTCGGTCCACCCAGAATAGGCAACCTAATTTATATTGAAAGAGCTAGCTTTGTAAAAGCAAGGAAATATCGAGGCTGAGTACCACAAAAGGAATTACACCAAACTTGGGATATAAAGATTCACAGATCTTTAATAGTGCACAGTTACAAAGAAACACAGATCTGATACAGAAAGTTATCTGGCTCTCGACACCCCGCAATGAGTACCAGCCCGTCAGAGTGGGGAGGGAGAGGTACTGGACATCTAAACATTTGCATTATTTATACATATCCTGCAATATTGTCCAGCCCCTCTACAGGTTAATAATCTGCGGTCTAGAGTTTGTGCCGAGTTCACATACAGCTCATACAATAATATGCACATGGATTGCATAGGTTTGTGTTTCCAACAAGTTACAATGGCAAAGTGTATTCCTGGATTTAGCAGTGAGCCTTAGTACATATCCCTTCACATGTAGTTCTGCCAGTGTCCACGCTCGACATTTGCATTACATTGTCCTCGATGTGTATTCGTGGATGAGGCTTGTTAGTGCAGACAATCCTGGGACAACAAGTCAAACTTGGTACAAGGTCGCATTACCAAGCCTAAAAAGTCGGCCCTCGGACAGTCTAATCAATAACAAGGGCTCAAAGTTTGGGAAAGCTCGGTTGCAAGTTAAACACAGTCCCCTATTTTTAGAACAGAGAATTTATATACGAACAGAAATCAAAATGGCAGACGATTCTAAAATGGCGGCGAAGTCGATCTAAAATCTGAACTTTGCAATGTGGTTTTCTTCGCAGAGCGACTAGGTTTAGGCCAATATATATCAAAAGGAGGCACAATACGATTTGACAAACCCTCCTTTTGGCATAAACCAAGCACTAAACTGCAACTAATCACTTTACAAGTAACTCCATGTCTCAATGTCCATACAACCCGAATCACAATCGTCAGAGATATCAATCGCCATAAAATCTGTAACAGAAATTTCTTTCAACACAAATTTGTTGCTCATTCTTTCTGGTGCGCATACCTTTTGTTCTAATGTTCCCATACTCTGTGCACAACATCCCCCTAGCATTGAACATATGTGAGGAAGACATTGTATACAGCAACAGCAGAACAACAGAACACTCAGAATAATTAGTAAAATTGAAAGTAGCTTCCTTCCCCAAGATCGTAAGAAGTCCCAGAACCAAGCGCTAAGATCCCAATTTCCCTCGGGAACGTGCACCTCTGAACTAAGGCCGTGCAGATTTTGTATAGCCTCAAAGATGGTTGGGGAGGAATCTGGTACGAAAACGCAACAAGCAGACCCCACTAATTTGCATACTCCACCACGCTCAGCCAGGATGATGTCTAATGCCATCCGATTCTGTAGTGCCACTAACCTTATTGCTTTCTGTTCTAGAGTCATGTTATAGAGTATGTCAGTGGGCCGGTTGATGGTTCTCTCCAGTACTCTCGCTAGTCTCCTAATATCCTCGGAATTTAGTACTTGCCCCCAGAAAGGTACAAAGGATTTCACTACGTCACCCAGAACTTTCGACAAAGTATCACCATTCTCATCCCGCCTTGGACGAGCCCTCGAGATTTCTGTGGTGCTAGCTATAAATACCCCTGCCAACAGGATCCCTAAATAAGAGGTTCCCTGCCAATCCCTAGGTAGCCATGGGAAAGCTTCATTACCGCAAACGAAATAGACAGGTTCGCCTACATACAAAGGTCTGTCCTCACTGGTCAAGTTTGCAACATTGGTGCACTGAGTGCTATTCCTCTGTATGCAGAAAGAAACTGAGTCGGGGCTGTGGTTTACAGTATAGGAAGGTGGCGTGGCATCCCTTTTGCCTATAGGAGCCATCTTGAAAGAGATCAGAGATTGAAGAGGTCGAGACAATCTATCAGAAGGCCTAATGGAAGCAAAATTAAGTTTGCTTCTATTTGCGAAAAGTGAACATCCCAGGGGCGTTAGAACTCATCTTTCAAACTCGTTCAAATTCGTTTCATCAAAGTTCCCCAAGATGCTATCATTCCATTGGCCAAAGAATAGTGCCCTTAGAGAAGCATAACATGCAGTAGTTAGAGGCAAAGGATGAATATACCACCCCAACCCTTTGTCTCCATGTTGCAGCAAATGAGAGCAGACCCAACAAGTAGACCTGTTCAAAATGGCATGTGTTGCATTCATTATAAGCAGTAATGTGTTATTGTGGTAACTCTGTCTGTGTTGAGAGTCTCTTAGGAGATAGAGTGTGCAGACGCACGAAATGTGTAGATACAGGAGGTACATTTTCAGTAGGCAAAAATGTTTCAAGTGGACGGATTTCTTCCATGTACCAAAATCCTAAAGCAATTACTATTGTGAAACCAGTTAACATGATTACAAAAAAGCAATACGTTTTAAAAGACCATATATTCGATTGTCCATTGTCTTTACTGGCAACAGTCACTTATTTGTTGCGTACGGGTAGAGGCAATAGCAGGCATTGTTCCTTTGAAATGAAAAGCTCTGTAGTTCATGTGCTGGTGATCTCCAAATCACATGTTTTCTTAGTCTTTCCCTATCCTCAGTCAACAACTTTTCTTTGTATGCAAAAGATAGGGCAAAGAACAAGCCCTATGGTGATTTTCCGCTTGGCACAGTCGAACCGTGCTCCGTGGATGCAGATTGTACCTTGTGACTCCTGGTACAGTGTGATCTGCAAACAACGTGTAATTGCTTCCTGGTGGAAATGATGAATTTGCAGCAGAACCAGACAGAGATGCAAAAGGATCTGTGGGAGAGTGTGGAGATAAAGCAGCTGTTTCTCCAGGCCCCGCGGGCCCAGGGAGTGTCTCCGAAGCACTCTCAGTACTGCTCAATGCTGAATGATTGTTGGGAGCGGCGCAGGTAGGTTCCTCCGTATCTTCTTTATCGTGTGGCAAAGGGAAGGGTATCCTCTTGACATGCGACAAATGTATCCAGTGCCTCTTGCCTTCCACCCTAATTGCCGTCTGTGTGGCCAGGAGAACCTGGTGCGGTCCTCTCCATCACGGTGTGAGACAGGATGCTCGTTCAAATGCTTTGACGAGCACCCACTCCCCAGGTTGGATACTATGACCTGGCCCCTCGTATTTTACTGGTAGGGCTTCTTGCACCTGTTGGTAAATCAAATACAGATTTTTAGGAAACCGGTCACAGTAATCAGAAAGAAGTACTTGCTCAATATCCCTTAGGGCCTGGGGTTTTGGGACGTTCCAAATGTTAGCTGGCTTACCCATGACCACTTCTTATGGGGAGAGCCCAGTGTTAGTTTGTGGGGTGGTGCTCAATGACAATAACACTATTGGTAAGGCATCCGGCCATTTCAATTTGTTGCCGGCACAGGTCTTAGCGAGCTTGTTCTTCAAAATTCCATTGTCTCTTTACCAATCCAGCACTCTGAGCATGTCTAGCCGAATGGAACCATTTATCGATCTGTAATCCCGCGCATATCTGCAGAATTACAGCAACGATAAAATGTGGACCATTGTCCGACTAGATGACCGTTGGCAAACCAAACCTAGGAAAATATTCCTTAAGTATGGTTTTTGCCGTTGTCATCGCTGTGGCATCTTTTACAGGGAAGGCTTCAACCCATTTACTAAAGGCGCAAATAACAACCAAAATGGATTTAAATTTATTACAACGCTCCATTTCAATAACGTCAAAGTGGATCACTTCAAAGGGGACAGAAGGTGGACCACAACTACCCCTTGGTGTCGATGTGCCCTTTGCCATATTGTGCTGTAGACAGATCATGCAACTCTGGACAAAACGCTCAGCTGTCTTCGAGATGTTATAGTTCACCCAGATATTTTCTAACATTTTGCAAACCTTCCTGGCACAGATGTGGGTGGGCCCATGAGCCATTGCGACCATCATAGTAATGTACGCATCTGGCAGCATCCATTTTCCCCTCTAACTTATCCACCCAACACCCATCATCATCCAACCTCGCCAAACCCTCAGCCCATTGCTTAGTTTCTTCTAAAGTGGCATTGGCTTGGATATTCTTTACAGATTCAATACCTTCATCTATGGTACAAACATTTGTGGCTTCCCTTGTAGTGTACATATCTGTATAAGGATCACTAGCAGTCTGTTTGGCTATCTGGTCAGCAAAAGCGTTCCCTTTTCCTACATCGTTTATGATTTTCTGATGTGCTGCGCATTTCACGATTGCTAACTGAATGGGAAGTGCAAGTGCTGAAAGTAACCGCACTATCAAGGAGCCATATTGAATCTTCGTTCCATGTGAGGTCAAGAAACCTCGTTTTGCCCAAAGTCTACCGAAGTTGTGAACTATCCCAAAAGCATACTGACTGTCAGTATATATGTTTACTCTAAGCCCTTTGGAAAGTTCACAGGCCCGAGTCAATGCAATAATCTCTGCGGCCTGCACAGAGTTATGCGAAATTCTTTTGGTTTCCACAATCGTGCTTAGTGTGGTGATGGCATAAGCAGCCGTGGATGTACTATCCGGAAGTTTGAAGCAAGAGCCATCGCAAAACAGCTCCCCTTGTGGGTCGTTCAAAGGTGAATCTTTCAGGTCAATCCTGCCTTTAGTCTCTTGTTCTGTAGTGTAAAGGCAGTCATGTGATATTTCGTCACTGCAAGCAGTATCTTGCGGGAGAGGTAATAGTTCAGTCGGATTCAATACACAACACCTCTTTATTTTTATATGCACTGCAAACAAGATCAATTCATATCTCGTTAATCGTGCGGAGGTGAAGTGTTGTGTTTGTGTTCTATTTAATAAAACATCTACGGAGTGAGGTATCAACAAGGTTAAAGCATGGCCTAGGACCATACCCTCGCTCTGTTTTACAGACGCAGCAGCAGCAGCGACAGCTTTAAAAACATCTTGGCAAAGCACATGCGACAGGATCAAGGGCGGAAGAAAAGTAACCGCATGGCCTATTCTTCCCTCCATGTTCTTACATTAATACAGCCAAAGCACATCCATCACGTTCATTCAAATACAACTCAAAGGCCTTTTCATAATTTGGTGTGCCCAAAACTGGTGCGGAATACAGTGCAGTCTTGAGCAGATCAAACGCTTTCTGGTGTTCCAAGTTCCATGGCAATGGCAAAGAAATGCCCTTCTTTGTCAAAGCCAACATTGGTTTAATCACTAGTGAGAAGTTGGGGATCCACTGCCTACAGTAAGAAGCCATTCCTATCAAGGCTCTGACTTCCTTCTGTGTATTTGGGACAGACATGCTAGAAATGATTTTGATCTGTTCAGGCATCAACCTTCTTCCCTCCTTTGACAGGAGATAGCCTGATAACATTGAAACTTTTTCAGAGAAGCTTTATATCCATGCTTTGCTAGGTGAATAAGTAACAACACAGTGCCCTCCTTACAGACACTTTCAGAATCAGCAGATAAAAGAAGATCATCTACGTATTGAAGCAATGTACAAGTGGTAGGCAACTTGAGTGTGTCAAGCTGCTCTTTCAAATCCCTACTATAAATGCTCGGACTTTCCATGTATCCTTGTGGCACACGGGTGAATGTAAACGAGCATCCCCCTAAGGTGAATGCGAACAGGTATCTGCTATCCTTGTGTATAGGAATGCTAAGGAAAGCATTCTTAAGATCTACAACACTAAAATGAGTAGCAGAAGCTGGGATCACAGTTAATATCGTCGTTACATCAGGCACAATAGGAAATTGTGGAGCAACAATCTTATTGATAGCGCGTAAATCGATAAAACGAAAAGGAATTGCATTATCTCCTTTCTTATACACAGGCAAAATCGGACGATTGCACAAACTACCTGCAATTTCTTCAATTACCCCACGGTGTACAAAATCGGAAACTATACACTTCAAAGCTTGCTCACCATCAACCGAAATCTTATACTGAGGAATACGTGGCAACTTTACTCCAGGTTTCAAAATGATTTTCACAGGCTCAATTTGTAAAACACCGACATCATTGTCATCAATTGCCCATAAACACTCCGGAACATCACTAAATTCTGGCGGAAAAGGTCTAGTCAGGAACTCTGAGGCAGAAGGTTGCTGTGGTAAAATCGTCAAACGCACTCCATCTGAAGAACAATGAATTACCGCAATGTATTCCATCAACAGATTCAACCCAAACAAATTCTCACCACAGTTCGTTGTCAAAAGAAACAGACAGTGATCGGTGAATGGACCCAATGTAATCGGTACCGGCGAAGAAACCGGACTAACCACTTATGTACCAGAAAACCCCACAGAAACATTGGTTTGCCCTCACAGTGGAATGTTTGGAACCTGTGAATGGTCAATGGAACACTGCTGCACTCCTGTATCTAATAAGAATAGAGGTTTCCTATTTCCCACTATCATTTCAACAAAGGGACCTTTCTGATTAATGGGAATAGGCATTGGTTCCAAACCCTGCTTCGGGCAATCTTAGCAAAACAATATATCGTCAAAGGGAAGGTCTTCAGAGAGATACGCAGTAGAAGGATGATCAAAAATGCTTCTATTATCCACACTCAGTGACTGACTGTCTTGTGAAAAAGGATGTAAATTCTGAGAAAACTGACTTCTACCAGGACCCCCTGCCCCAGGGCGGCCTCTGGATCATCTACCCATAGTACCAAATGTGTTATTCAACCTCTGCTGGATGATCGGGCATTGTGCTCGCCAATGACCCTCTTGTCTGCAATAAGCACATTGGTTCGCGTGTACAGAACCCAATGGCACAGTACCCTGTGGAGCATACTGTCCCCTAAACTGTGTACTACCAATCTCTAGGAACTCTAACAATCTGTTGCAACAAATCCTTAGTTTTCAGGTCTCCCTTTCTCTTTTCGATCCTCTCTTTTTCATTATCGACTCGGTTTTCATAATACTGAGCCATATGCAATACTTCAGACTGAGACTTAGCTTGCCAAGCGCTCTCAGAAGTCATAATTTGCGACTGGATGTCAGGTAACAATCCACGCACAAATTTGTCTACAAATAGTTGTTTTCCAGATTCTGTGCTCAAATCTTGTCCACTGAAATCCAAAAACACTTGTTCAAACCGATTAAAGAAGTCGGTAGCACCCTCAGACTTTCCTTGGACACAAGCAGTAAGTTTGTCCCAGACAATCCTTCTCTCAGGAATTAAGACTTTCAGTTTTGTCACTATTCTATCAGGCAAAGTCAGTATTGCCTGTGGCGGTCTCTCACCAGCTGGTCTATCTCTATCTTTTCTATCCATATTATCCCATGTGCCTCCTAGCCCCGCTGCATCATCTACTGTCCTAATCTGTTTCCACAAATCAGTGGGTAAGAGCACAGGAAATAACAAATCTATATCACTCAAAGTGAATACTGATGACTGCAAGACAGATTCTATTTCTTCATAGAACCCTATTGGATTCTTTCTAATATCTGGGATGGATTGTCTAATAGTGTTCACTTCCTGTCTCGAGAACTGGAGCGGGAACAAACTATGATACATAATGTGCAGGAATGTCGTAAGCAGCAGTACCGAGCAACAGAGCTAAATCGAGCGCTAAAGCAGCTGAAGGAGAATCAGCGAAAAGGCTCTCTTGTAGTTATCCAATAATTCTGCGGGACAACAAATCTTTCTTTTTATACATTCACCCTGTAGGTATTCTACCATAACCTGTATCACTTTCCTCTGCATTTCTGGCGTATACTGACTATATACTTCTACGGGAGATATCGACATATCTGAAATCCATCCAATTGCATCTTTTGTGCAAATTCGTGTTTCCTCACTCATTGATTTACAAAGAGGAAGGAACTGTTTTTGTACAAAAATAGCGCTCAAACTATCACCATCAGTTTCTTCATTCCGTAACCTTTCTAACTCCCTTCTATACTCAAAAACCCTCTCGATGTGCTCAAATACTTTCTCTGCAGTATCTCTTGAATATGCTAAAACATTCAAGTCCCTCAACCCTTGTGGGAGATCTACATCATTCAGTCTGTTCCACATTACATATAAATGAATTCCCAATCCTTCGATGAAAACATTTTTCTCAGGAAAACTTTCTAGATTAGAGAGTGTGGCAAAAACATCAGATTGTTCACCCTTCTCCATGCACTGCCTAGCCCATGCAGTCAAAGCATGCTTTCTATCTTTAGACACAGTATTGCGAGTTACAATCTTTGATTCCGCTCCCTTATCAACTATAAGCGGAACAGAACCACTTGGAAGAGAAAGAGTAGAAGAATCTTGTACAATCGGTAACAAAGGTACTATCACTGGTGCAGAAGACAAATCTACCAGACCCGTAACAATAGGAAAAGGCAGAGGTGCAGGTGGAGGAGCAACGATAGGAGGAGGAACAATAACCAGAGGAAGAGGAGCAATAGGAGGAACTATATGAGGAGCAGGAATTAATACGGGAGGAGGAACAACAGCAGGAAGAGGTAAAGCAACAGGAATAGGAACATACGGAGGTGGCACAGTCTCACTAGGCCTTCGTTCATTTAGATGCTTATCAATAAATTCATCAGACACATGAAAATCTTTAGACGGATATATTTTCTGAATGCCAAGTTGAAAAGCCCTATCCATATTTCTAACTGACTCTTATTGTTTGTTTTGATCATACAATTACGCTTTCTCTGCGTTGGAGATATGTCGGCGCGCATGTTTCTCTCTACTTTTATTTTGCTGCATAGCTTCTTTTTTCCAATTTTGTAATACATCAAATGCTGTAGGTCTCGCTTTTTTTCTTCAACAATATAGACTCTAAATATTCTATGCGAGGAATCCCAAAGCTACCATTGATTGGCCACTGAAGTTCGGAAGCATGTCTAGTTTGTCTGTGCCAAATATCATTAAACACTATGCTACCAATGCCGTGCTTACAGTACATAGTACATGCCGGCGACCCCTCCTGTGGCGCCTTATGGCCAAATTTCAAAGATTGTCTGTCTCTGTGGAATAATGCCCTGAAACAGGCAGACAATTTCTCTGGCATATCAGATTCCTGGTGTTACCTGGTCAATAATTGTGCTCGTGAATACAATACGCCAAATCAAATTATCAGGATACTTAAGAATCGGGTCACGACTCACCTGATCAAAGAACTAAAGGAGGTCCGATTGAATTAGTAAGGACAACAAAGGACCCTTGTGGTTGGTGAATTTGGCAAAACTGCCCGCCTTGCTATATGGACCCTCGTCAAGATGTCGTCTCGGACCGCGGGCTCACCGTCCAGGGATCGGGTTGTGCACTACTGTTGAGGTATCGCGTCTCATCCAAGAAGGGGCCCCCTTTCTCACCGTCCGATCCCGGTCTGATAGCTGCGTCAACACTTCAACGAGATGGCATCAATCTTGAGGGTCCCTATTGAGGCGCTATCTGTAAAAGCAAGGAAATATCGAGGCTGAGTACCACAAAAGGAAATACACCAAACACGGGCTATAAAGATTCACAGATCTTTAAGACTGCGCTGTTACAAAGAAACACAGATCTGATACAGATAGCTATCTGGCTCTCGACACCCCGCAATGAGTACCAGCACGTCAGAGTGGGGAGGGAGAGGTACTGGACATCTAAACATTCACATTATTTATACATATCCTGCAATATTGTCCAGCCCCTCTACAGGTTAATAATCTACGGTCAAGAGTTTGTGCTGAGTTCACATACAGCTCATACAATAATATGCACATGGATTACATAGGTTTGTGTTTCCAACAAGTTACAACGGCAAAGTGTATTCCTGGATTTAGCAGTGAGCCTTAGTACATATCCCTTCACAATGTAGTTCTGCCAGTATCCACGCTCAACATTTGCATTACATTGTCCTCGATGTGTATTCGTGGATGAGGCTTGCTAGTGCAGACAATCCTGGGACAACAAGTCAAACTTGGTGCAGGGTCGCATTACCTAGCTTAAACAGTCAGCCCTCGGACAGTCTAACCATTAACAAGGGCTCAAAGTTCCGGAAGGCTCGGTTGCAAGTTAAACACAGGCCACCATTTTAGAAAGGAGAATTCACATACCAACAGAAATCAAAATGGTGGACAATTCTAAAATGGCGTTGAAGTCGATCTAAAATCGGAACTTTGCAACGAGGTTTTCTTCGCAGAGCGACTAGGCTTAGGCCAATATATATCAAAAGGAGGCACAATATGATTTCCCGTTTGACAGCTTTACTATCACTACACTGGGTGATATTGGTTCACAAGGACATCTGTTCTACCGCATCTTGTATGGGAGGCAGGGCAGTCAACGAGGTCAAGGATGATGTATGCCTTTGGGGGATATTCATTATTATAACCCCTAGGAAATTATTGGAGATGGGTTTAGGGAGTCCCTGTTTCTCCACTCAAATAAAAATGTAATTGTACATGTTAGGTGGGGTCGTTTTAAAACATACACCACACTGAACACATACAGTACACAGCCAAGCCTTCTTCTCCACGATTGCGACAATATATTGTCACCGATGTGCATGGTTGAAGTGACTAGGACTGGCCATGGAAGCTGGTGCAAGTACACTAATGGACCAGTCTCTGGTGGGTATGAATCCCTTTAAAAAAAACCCAATATGATTTCAGAGATGGAGACGTTTCTTTTCCTGTTTCTGAACCTCTTCTTTATTTTTAGTCGCAGTGTTGCTATTCAAAAGTCGCTGACTTAGTCTAATTTAAGCAATTTAAAACATTTTGCTTTTCAAAGATTTCCAAGAAAGCTGTGTTTTTGTTCTTTCAAGACAAATTACTTATGTGTTTGGCGTGTGCATCCTACTTTGAATTTGAATGGCAAAATGTCACAAAGTGTCTCTTGCATTTATAAAGGGCTTTATGAATCTCTAGGCACAATGTTGCATTATAATTATTTGGTTTTCAAGTACACGTGTTAAGAAATTAGAAGCTGATGTCTGTTTATAGAATAGCGCGAAACAGCATGTTTAGATTTAGCTTTTACTCCACAGACCCTTTTCACCTAATCAGTGCAAGAGAGGGACATGGTTTTACTGGATTCGAGATTTGGGAGATTTGCATTATGAAGGAGGGCCAGATTGCCTAAACCTGCCATTGAACAACAACAATAAAGCAATATATATATTTAGAAACAGTGTTGCTGCTTACAGGAACAAACATGTTTTCACCCAATGAGCATTATTACAAAATGTTGAGTGCCAGGTCAAGGAGAGTATTTTTATTTTATTTTATTTTGATCTATGTGTAATGCATAATCTAAATGGAAATGTAAACACATTTCTTTTTATGTTACCCAGAAAACAGAGGATACATAATGGAACAATATCATTTGCTCAATTCCATATTACATTAACAGCAATACTGGTGCTTAATGTATTTGCTCATTTTTTTATCGTTGCTGCAATGTTATCACTTAATTGTGAAAGATGTGGCTTTACACAACTTCTGCACTTATTTGAAGTGCATATGAGCTGGATGTCTGTGTCCTGGCACCCCCACCTGCTAACTATAGTGTGGCAGATGTCTTTGCTGAAGGCAAGCACTTAAAGCATAGAGTCTTTTGTAAGCTCACCATGACAACGACTTTGCGTGCTTCCCATCATGTATGTTTTTCAGGACGTGAAACAAGAGAGAATACGAAGCAATCAATAGTTTTCCACTACCATCTGGTAAGGGTTGCTTTTTGATTTTTATTAAATAATAAAATGATGTGTGCAATAAATCTCAGAATGTGTCGTCTGCTAAACAGAACCACCCTTCTTTATTCAAATTACATGCCAGAAACATGATTTACACCTGTGCCCTGCTGTATTACTATCCCGATCTGCAAACACTGCTCTACATTGGCACAGAGCAGGTTCAGAGCTCACAGGTGTCCTGTTTCAAAGCTTTCATGACAGCCAAGTCAGAGCAGCACAGAGTTTGCATTTAAATCATCTGATCCAAAACCAT
Source organism: Ambystoma mexicanum (assembly GCF_040938575.1). Taxonomy (NCBI): domain Eukaryota; kingdom Metazoa; phylum Chordata; class Amphibia; order Caudata; family Ambystomatidae; genus Ambystoma; species Ambystoma mexicanum. The sequence continues at coordinate 1,241,258,288 of NC_090930.1, read as the reverse complement.
CATAATGATGGTGAACTGCCAACCTAGTTGCAGGATAATCTGTAAATGTTAACAAACCCTATTCTGGTATGTTGGTGACATGAAAGCCATTGAACCCTTAGGCTCTTTAAGGCGAGGTAACAGTCTACTGGGTGGATGGGGATGGAAATTACTCAAACATCAATAATAAAACCGACTCAGGAAGTTGGCAAAAGACTTAGGGGGTCATTACAAGGTGGGAGGTAAGGGATTACCGGCACCGGTAAGGACCCCAGTGCCTGTAATCCCTTACCACACTATTCCAAGTTCCCTTAGCGGGTCCCTCCAGTAACGCCTGGTCTGACCATGCGTAATGGACGGGACCCGTTAAGGGACCTCAGAGCTAATAACGGGACTGCAAATTGCGGTACCGTTATTAGCTACTTCCCCATTCCCATTGAGCCCTATGGGGGCTAAAATGGGAATGGGGAATGGTTCTTTCAATGGGGATTTTTCCGGTCCATCCAAGGTCAGAATGGAACGGTAAGTCCCCATTGAACCAACCCGGAGGCGGAACCGGTATGGGAGGCAGCCATGGTGCTAATTGCTCCATGGCTACCACCATACTTGGAATGAGGCCCTTAGTCTGTTTTAATACCAATTATCTAAAACAGGGAGTACAACGGACATCGTCAGATGTCTGACAGCAAGCTCAAAGCACAAAACATAAAAAACACATTTATATACTAAAAACCTGTCATTATTGACGTCACACTATGTGGCAAACTGAGAACACGTCTGCGTGTCTATGATTGAGTAATAGGGGACATCTAGATATACTTTCTATGAGGGTTGGTGTTGTGATTGGATCTGTACTGTCAGGTGGGCAACTTTGCCCACCCCGGGTGCAAGTCAATGTGAGCGTCATAAAATACACAACGCCTCATTGGATCTCTAAACCATAGGTCTCTTTGGTGCGTGACCCTATATAACTGATTGGCACGCTTGTACCATTCTGGAATATTCCACTTGTTAGCAGCATGCAAGCTGGTACCCCAGGTGCTGGTGGTTTTGGCCTGGTCATGCCTCCCCACCCAATTAGCCCATCATCCATCATCACTCAAACTGTCTGCCATGAGACTAGTCTTTGAACTTGGCCTTGCAAAGTATCACTGCTCCTGGGAATAAAATGGAGTGTGAGCAGGAACAATACTCTGAAACATCTTCTGGTCTCAGAGGATTCTGTCCAAAGTATATTTTCATCTGCTCATGTGACTGGAGACCATGTTTTGACCTTCCTTGTTGTATTTAATAATATTAAATGAATAAAACTTGGCACTCAATGTCCTTCCGTTGTACCTTAATAGGAGCTTGGCTCTCACCTTCTCGTGCATTGTAGCTTTTCATTATAATTAACTTGTTTCTTGGCTGTCTCATCCCTTGACACTAGGCCAGGAAGGCCTCTTTGATTCTTTTTCCATCTACAGCCAGGCTTGTTCTGCTGCACCACACTTTTTCAGCCCTTCTATTCATGAGGTCCAGTTTGCCCAAATACGATGTGGGACTTCCAGATTCCTATGCATATATATATATATATATATATATATATATATATATATATATATATATATATATATATATATATATATATATATATATACCTTTGCGCATCGCCACAATTTATTCACTACATGGCCAGCCTTTTGATTACTTTGTCTTCTAGCGTTGCTACATCTGTACAATTATAATATGGATGCCTGTTTCTTACGTGCTCTTCACATGTGTGATCATCATCGCATATATGAAAGATCACTCAATTCTTACTTTGTCATCCGACTCTATATAGTCTATTCATCTTCTTTTCTGTCTCCTCTGAGGTGTGTCAATTTGCTTCATGTGGCATCACCAGTCTCGTCTTTCATCCGTCTTCACGTGATCCTCAGGTATCTTTCCCAAGAGGCTGTCAGTTCTCCATGGATACATAAAGAATGGTTTCCCTAATGAATACCTGGCTTCAAAGGTTTCTCGTGTTATAGGCATTATTACAGGTATCTTGCTTGTCACTATTTCCAGTTTCAAACATGTAGGAAATTTAGGGGTGGGACTTCCTGTAGAGGCTTTTGGCTCCTTCTATACAACAAATCTGATTTGTAGCATACCAGTGTCATCGCTTTGAACTCAGACAGCGAGAAGAGACATTGTGGATTTCAGTCACCTGCCTGGCTGCATCCCGTAAAAGGAACGCAAGGCAGGATACATGTCTCTATTGGGAGGAAGTGTACATCTGCTATTGCCAGGCTTTGCATCTCCTAGCTGGAGACACCCTGTGAGCCTTGCTTCAAAGAGCCAATTCCATAACAAAGGCCTGCCTCACACTAGGGGGCTGCAAATCAGAGAACCTTTGAAGCAGCAGTGTTAGGACAGCCAGGGTGAAAAAGTGGGTTAGAAGAAGGATTGCTCCATCTTATTTTTCAATGGGTTTTCTCTCCTTCCTGTCCCCCGCACCTACTGCAGAACAAGGCTCCCTGGGTATAACATCAGAGGGCAAAGGTCACTTTTCACAAAGACAGGGATTGGACCATTTAAAGCCGGCTTGATTTTATCCAATCTCACGTGGTCTTTTCCCTATAAACAATGGGGTCTCCTAGTGCTTCTTAGATTCATCTTTGGACCTATAAAGACATCAGAAATAATTAACTTGTACCTCTTTAGGGAGAATGTATCTTTTCAAAGCCCTCAGACTTTGAGGCAAAGTAGGAGTGCGCCAAGGCAGAGACAGGTTCTGCTGCCTGCCCACTCCCAGAACACATTGGAGGGGACTCTTGCGGAGTAACAAGTCCTACCATTTTGCTGCAAACCTCCCTAGTCTTGGAGAGCTGAGACTTAGAAGGGCTCATCTTGTCCTGGAGCCCCCATCAGTGGATTTCACCCTGAGAACCATAACAGCCAGGATACCTGTTATTTTCCATTCAAACATTTTCAAACCATCTTTGATCTATGTTTGACAGCCTCGAACCGATGCAACCAACCTGTGCTGCCTTCAACACTCACTCAAACGTTGAACAACTGTAGCTGCATCCATTGAAATGACTCACCGCTGCATCCTACAAGCAAATAACCTTTCCTGTTTGGCTTGAACAATCAGTTTGCCGCAGCAGACACCTCCGAACAGCTGCTGTTCGAACATCACATTGGACCATCAGTATCACAGCTTCAAACCACCAGATTGCGAATCGCTGGAGAGCATTTCTGGGTACAGATATTGCACCTGTTGCGACCTGATTTGTGTATTTAGCATCAGTGAGGGGATTGAAGGTAATGGGTGGCACCCCCAGACCTTGAGATTTGACTCCTCTCAATCACCAACTTTACCCTGATTCTGGGAAAGGGGGGATGTAGCAATGAGCCTGATTGTGTTATTTACAACAGCAGTGTATCAGCAACACCACCTGCTCTTCGTACATTTTTCTTTTTCCTGTTCTTTAAACTGCTGGTTCTTGCTTGGCTGTCAGCTTTGATAGTATAGAAAGGAAACCAAAGGAGAAATAAGCCCCCCATCATCATCTCCATGTCCAGGCACCACAGGCAAATATTTTGAAAATCTTGACTGTGAGGTCTCACAAGACACCCCCATTCAACAGGTTATAGTAAAGTAATGTCTTGCTAAAAAAATAATATGGCACCTCTGTGTGAAGAGCTGGTGCTTTCCCTTAAAAAATAAAGCAGACATTAGTCGAGGAGAAAGTTTTAATGTGGCTGTAAATGATAGGTTTTGAAAGTTATTTCAGCTATGCAAACACTGCACATTGCCTTGCACCACACCAACAACTCCACCCCCTTGAACTCCTACATTGGCCAAAAACCACAGTCTCACTTTCTCCTGGAACCCCAAAACTGTAAGGTCCTAAAGTCATATTTAAGAAATATAACCTTTGCGGGGGGATTACCGGTCAAGTAATGCCCCAGGGCATAAGTTTGAAGCCCAGGCAAAGCGAGGGCTTTAACATTAGCACTGGGGTATTACCTCATCAGTAATCCCCCCTGCAAGGGTTATATTGCTGTTAGTACCCTGGCATGTAGTACTGGTGTACTAATAGTTTTTTTTTCTCAAATTGAGAATAGGCATGTTTGCTATTTCTCAGCTTGAGAAAAAACAATAGAAAAATAAATGTTTGCCATTGACTGGGCAGAATGGAATTAATGCAGTCCCTTCTCCCTTTCCATGGTGGCCATTTCTGGGACAGAGATGAGACAGGAACACAGAGGGTTCCAGGAGCCAGCGAGGGACAGAGCAGCGGACGGTAAGTGGAGAGGGTTTGGGGTGGATTGGAGGTGTGGAAATTGAGGTTATGTGTGGGGGAAGGAGGGTATGAGGGTGCAGGGGGCACATTTACCTGATTCCGAGTAAGGGAAGATGGCGGTCTAAAGCTCTGAGCAGGCTCAGAGCTGGGACTTTTACTATTCTGAGCCTCTTGATTGGCTGAGAGGCTGCCACACCCTTCGCCAGTGTTGAGCTAAGGGCGCTCCCAACACAGATCCCAAAGCAGGGAAAAAACAATCCACAGAAACTTAAAAAGTAGTGCACCACATGCAGGAAAAAACACAAAATATATTTGCATATCACGGCTCGGAATATGAACAGAAAAGGGCAACTTCAACCTGCCCTTTGCAGGCTCAACATTTTATAGCCACATATAGAACATTAACATATCACAGAAGAAATGTAGCAAAAACATCATCTTAACATTATCATTGGCTGGTCGTTAAAAGTCCCCTAAACATCCCTATAGATTGTTGAAAAACTATTGCCAGTTAACATTTCATCACAAAAAGAACATCACCTACCCAACATGATCACACTCCCCTCGGTCAGCCCAAAAATGCACCAACCCCATCTCAGGAAAAGGTTTCATAGTGATCTTCATTTTAATTCAGACCATGCCACCTCAGACAATTGGGGCTGCAACGGTCCCCCGAGATGGACCAATGAGCAGTGAACAAGCATGGCACATACCTCCTCTTTTCATTTCCCATTCCCACCATCTGCACCTGCTCACTATGTAACTGCCTGTCCTATTACAAGTTGCCAGTCCTGGCACTCCACCTTCTAGTACCCTCCCTGCAATGAATGGCCTTCTATAAAGAACATGACCAGTCTACTGCTGAACACCACTCCTGAACCATCATTTTTGTTAATTTCTCTATATTATGTAGCCCATTTCATATTGTGGCTGCATAAGAACCCTCACTGCAGCCTTTACAAGCACTATGTATTCTTTCCCAATCTGATGATGCAGCACTTGTCTGGGACCAGGCATATGTCCATTGCAAAATGGTTCCCTTGTAATAAAGAGCTGGCACCTATCTCACACCCCTCCACGCCTGCCCTTGAGCCATGGGCATAATTTTAGGGGGGGGCGGTGGTGTTTGTCCCCCCCAACTTTAATAGCACATGATTTTGTCCCCATTCATTTGAATGGGGCATTTTTTTCAGATGACATGCCCCCCCCCAACACTTTCAGCAACGTTACTCCACTGCCTTGAGCTCCCAGCCTGTTTTCAGGATAAAATGAAATTCAATCATGTGCTCTCAGCTAACATCGATGGCCTAATACACCATAATAGCAGCTCAATGCCTCTATCAGAGGCCTGTTCAAAATGGCAAAGCTCTTGCTCATAGCAGCCAGCATCCCCACAGGTACAAGACACAATAATACTGTATCATGTGCTTCACACTATGTGTTCTAAAACTACCCAAAAAATTAAGGTATGCATGCCTATCTTGCGAAAAAATAAATATAATGTGCTGAGCTGTGTTTGTGTTCTGCACCAGATGATGAAAGTGTTCTGGTGTGCTATGCAGCTTCTGTCCAGCTGCCACGCGAGGATGTGGTGTCATGAGCTGGGCTGTGGGCAGGTGTGTCGCCCAATGTGCAGTGTGTTTTCTATGAAGTGTGATGCATGTGAAAATGTGGGGCCATGCACCATGTTTGTTCTACAATCAGGTTGTGGAGGAAAGGAGTGGTACGTGTGGTGCCATGCAGTGTGCTGCCTAGTCGCCCTCAGACATGGGGAAATGTGCTACATGAACAATGATGTCCTTCATCCTCGCTATGAAGCGCAGTGTATGCAATGATACAATGTTATGTGTGAAAATGCAGGCAAAAAGCGAGCATTTTAATGCAACCACTGCCTATATTATGTGAAAAACAAAAATGTACTACTGTGCTGTATTGAGTGACATCTGGACTGTTAACCTAAGCTTATGAGCCGTGTTACTGTCCTTGTGGCATGTGGTCACTGCTGCGGTCCTGATGCCCTGTTAGATGATCTTTCTCAGGCGGTACATGCGTTCGCGTGGTGGGCGATGCACCTGCATCTGTACATGGGGTACTAATTTCATTTCTAGAACTTCCACTTCATTACACCTGCTTCACGTTGTCCGGCAGAGTGTCTGAGAGTACATGATGTGACGCTGGTAGAAAGGAACCTACTTTGTAATAGTTTAATGCCTTGGACAGTGGTTACATTATGGTAGCGGCCCACACATTACCAAGGAATGCTTTTTTCGGAGGTCACAATTTTACCATGAAGGTTCCTGGGCTGTTACAGTTTGCATCTATCTTGGAAGAAGGACGCTCTTGTCATTGGTCAAGTTGTGGCTTTCGTGTCTGACTGCAAACACGTAGGGCAGCAGCCAAGAACTATTTTTACATAAGTAATAATAATGTATTTCTTATATGGCGCTACACACCCATAGGTAGCAAAGCGCTCAAATAACAGAAGACATTATTAGCCCACAAAGTGGTACTCATTTTATCGACCTCGGGAGGATGAGTGGACCCAGCCGGGATTTGAACCTGCTACAGCAGGCTGCACACAGATATTGGGGCGAGTGATTAACTCACTGTGCTATCGGACCGGCTAAATGTGAATTGTCCTCATCTCAAACCATTGTCTGTTGTGCCCGCGGGGTAACTATTAGGGTTGTAGCCCCCTTGGCATGGTAGGCTTGTCTGTGAGCCCCATGTCATCCGCAAACTGGGTAAGAGTCCCTGCTCAGACCAAAGGAGTAAACACATTACGTCATCAAGCAGCGTTTGCATAACTAGGAGTCCCAGGAGGATAGCTCAGTGGCAACATGTTTGCCTTGGAAGCAAGACAACAGGAAGCAACACAGGTTCGATCCCTGGGTCCACGTTTAGTGACCTCAGAGTATTTAAGTGCGTTATAAATACACAACTAAGACAAGACCAATTACGCAACTAAAAAAAAAAAAAAACATTCCTGTAACAGCTCCTCGATGCAAATAAAGAAAGAATTAATCCGGAATTTCCATGAATCGATTGATAATTAAACACAGAAGTCTCAGATTTGATTAAGTAAATACAGCCATACGACGGTTTTAGATTTTTTTAAAAAATTTTTTTATGTTTAAACGCGGACCGTATAAGAGGCAGATTAATGCAGATTCACTACAGAGAGGCTCATGAGCGGGCTGCATTTTTTCAGCGCTGTCCTCTGTGCACTTGTCAATGCGCAGAGGTAGAGACGTGACATGATGTATGGCGCCTTGTTTTCTAAGGCCAGACTCTATAACCTTGGCGGTCTCGGAGATGTGTGCACATATTAGATTCATGTGTCAGAACTCCAGGGTGATCGACTCCGCGTGCGGGTTCCCTGATTGTCAGATGCAATTATACATTCTGAATAGCAACCCCCTTCTGAAATATTACTGATGATAGCCCAGATATGTAAAGCACTACTTGGTAAAAATGTGTTTTTTAGCAATGCGTTCAACTTTATGGCTCAGAGTAGCTTCACTATCCATAACGTTAAAGGCATTTACATTAGTAGGAATATATTACCCAGGGTGAGTAATTAATTACCTGGGAAAGGATCTATATTTGGTAAAGCAGGGCCCTCTATCTGTTTATTATTCTGCAAGCAAACTTAATTGCAATTCATTTGATGTCAGTAGCTGCTAATTAGCAGCGTGAGCAGGGATCATGGAACGTCATCTTAAAAGTTAAAAGAGCCTCATTAAAATTGCGCCAAGGACACTGAACACCTCCCTTAGTAAATAGCATTTTAGTCGCATTATCTAACATGCGTGCATTGCCTGCTCTCAAATGGCATTCAGTATGTGTGTGCAAGGCAGCAAAAACTAGTGTATACGTATAGTGCTGAGCCTGTATATTCTTCCCCACCACACTTTGTGAATTATTAATTGTAGTTGATCAAGTAGTCCAACTAATAATTAATACAGAGGAAAAAAAACACACATATGTTCTTCTAAATTCTGTTCATCATTTGTTAGAAGAGATTGGAGCAAATAACGCAAAAGAAGCAGCATCCTGGCTTCGTTATCTAGCCCCAATGCACGCAGTAATGTGTGGGCACACGTGAGTGTGTACTTGCAGACGGTGGCTCGGCGAATCTGAGCCCAATTATGAATCAGGGAATCAGGCCGCCTGCGATGTAGCGCATAGACATATGTGTGCACTTAATGGGCAATTGGACACCGCCGTTAACACCCACTTTGAATGTACAGCCTGGGTGGGTGCAAATCAAACACAGAGGCAGCATTCAGATTCACACATGAATTGCAAGACACCGGCTCCTGTCGAAACGTGCCCTTGTTTCAGCCGAGGAGAGATGTAATAAATGTTCCCTTGTGGAAACAAATGGAAATTCAGAACCAATGTTGCTACTAACATTATAACAAATGGAGCCAACAGGTTTATGCACAACTCGTATTAACTAAGCATGTTTTCACTCAGGTAAAATGAAGCAGGCATTTGTATTTCTTCTTGTTGCATAACATGAACACATATGTAATAAACGTGTTTAGAGAATACGGACACTGACAAAAACAGCTCCATTGCGTATTATGAAATAATTGTAATGAAACATTGAGAACGGGGCGGGCGCAGTAAACTCGCATGTGGGATTTAACCCGGAACTGCCTACCAGAAACATATCATGAGGGCGCATCTTGATTGGCTACTGCATTTATGCATATGGACTTTGAACAGTGTACGATAACAACAGTCTACCATTATTAGGTGACTGGCATCCCAGCATGATTCACCAATCTAAGCAACACACTATTTTATGTCTCTCTTAATAACCCTACAAAGATTTCAACTTTTGGATTTTTCAGAATAGGCCTTGAAAACGACCAGGAGGTCGAAACACGTGTCGTGGCGGCTGTACCATTGCACTAACTCGTGGAATACACACTTCAGACATTACAGAACTATGTCACATTATATATTGTCTATACCTTTTGATTACCAATCTGAGCGCGAGTTGCCTGCCCCCTTCTTCAATTTTTCTGTACAATTTCTTTCCGATCCCAGTGGATGATCTGTGGGGAGTGGGTATGTGCTGCCGATGCTGAATTCTGTACTTGCCTTAACTTCGAGGGTGGTAAATAGCGCACAGGAACTCAGATCGATCCCACTGACTCCAATTCATTATGAAATAATTGGCTCACATGTATGACCAGTGCAAAAGTCAGATAACCTGCGCACTGATGTATGTGAGAGATAAGTGCATTTTGTCTGAACACATGTCACATTTGTTAACATATTTCCCCACAATTGGTCCTGTTCCCATAAAGTTTGACATCATATCATATCATATCACACTAGAGTAAAAATGTGAAAGAATTTTGGTTGCACATTTTACTTTCTCATGTTAAGTTTAACGTTCAGTAATTTGTAGCTGATTTGTTCTTTTGTTTTCTACTTGCGTGAAGAAATAGTGGCAGGCAAAAGGGCTCATGGCGCATATGGCATTCTTTGTGGCATTGCACATGCAGTTTGAGTCGTGTGCCTGCCACAAAGTGCATACGTAAAATGGCGTCTTAATGAAGTGGCACTTATGTATTTCAAAATACTTTTCATATAGATGTTGGCGTTCCGATGTTTGCTCTTGAAATATTCTTGAGATTTGCTACGGGCATTGCACAAGGGCTGGACTGCTCTATAGGGATCTTTGGAGATTTCCCGGTAGGCCCCTGCACTCTGGGCCTCTTTTGTGTGGCAACCTATTTTATTTCTAAATTTCCCCATAGGAAAAGGGTTGGGCTTACTGAAAATATGTAATATTGGAGTCACTTGAACTAACAAAAGAAGAATAATGAACGAATGCCTATTTTTTATATGGAACGTTTCTGTCTTAATATCACTGCAATTTATATTTTAATTCTATTTTAATTCTTTTTATTGAACTGTACTCATTTGTATAATTGTAGGGATTATTTATTGCCGACTTTTACATATATTGTAAAATGTATTGTTATATGAGATGTTTATCTGTTGAGAAATTATAAACATGTATAAAGTATACAATTGAAAGGTTGATGATCCAGCCAAAACAATAAAAACAAATAAAAAAAGTAATATGGGGCCATTTGTAAAGTTATTTCCAGGGCCGCTTTTGGTTTCCAGTCCACCCCTGCATAGCACAAACTCTAAACATTAAAATATTAAGGAAACTTTTAATAACAGTACAGACAATACATGTCACTTCAATTCACTTGTCTGGACATCTGAATTAGTCCAACCCAGTCAATGAAATACCCCTAGGTAGACGTATGAAACAAAGTTTGGTATGACCCATGCATATTGATAAAACGGTGGGCACGGAAAAGAGTAGGCATTCTGTCAATGTATCAACATTCATCCAAACGTGCTACAACATATGGTTATATACATGGGGCCTGACTCACAGCAGCGTTTTATAGTGGCACAATCCCAGACTGATTCACAAAACAAACACAGCAAGTCCGCAGCATATGTGTGCCAACGCTAAGACTGCACTACCAGTCGAAATGTGTGGCACAGCGATTCACAAACAAATCCTGGTAAAAAAATAAAAAAAATTTAAAAAAAGAGCGAATGTAGTATCTGACATGCCCAAAGTTCTGGATATAAAGGTCCTGACCAGATGCTGGATTCTCTAGCACAGTATTGTTTTTTTATGTGACACAGAAAGCTGTGATTTGCAACACACTCCCTACTGCCCTTGGACTACAGGAGTGAGGGCAGCCCCTGTTAAGACGGGTGTGGGTCATCTGTAGAGTTTCAGCTGTGCTAAGCTCCAGGAGTGGCCATGTGTCTGGGTAGCTGCAGAAACAACTGAATGGGCGTGCAAAGAGTAAGGTAGTGACAGCGAGCAACTGGACTCAACAGCATCAGGGGTAAGTAAGGCACACACTTTGCACGTGACTCAACCAAGCTGTGCTGCATGGGGATGTGTGTCTGATGAAGGTATGTGGCATGTTCCAGCAGCGTTGCACTGTCACATGTTCGCTACATTGTATGATGGTTGAGAGGGATTCCCCAGTCAGTTCCCCAACATGATTCTGTTTGTCCTGGGGTGAGCCCTATCTCACACTATGTATGCTGGAGGGACGTGTCTAGGATTGTTGTTGTTTTTTGCTGGGGTGCTACAATTTTGAAGCACCCTATGTCTTTCTTAACATACAAACTCAGTTGTTTCATGTCCAGTGGTATGAAGTGGGATCTGCTTATGTGAAGTTCTGCCTGAGGGTCAGTGTAAGGAATTGCCATCTGACAAGGGTTTAACTCCCTGGCTTCTTTCATTTATATTAGCACATAAAACAATGTGAGTGATCCCTTCCCCAAAGAGGTGCTCTGCTAACCAGATCCCCTTTGTCCCAACTCCATGCCAAAAGCATACTGCACTTATGCCCTGCTGCATCAGTAGCCTGATCCACAGCACCCGCTCTGCTCATGATGCAGAGCAGGTTCAAAGGCCAAAATTTGCCAACTCAACCGGTGCAGCGACAGCAAAGTCACTGCAACACAGGGGCGGTATTCCATATATGCTCCCTGTACCAAAACTACAATTATCATGAAAACCCCATGCTGGTTGACGGGTAATCTCTAAGAATAAGTCATGCCTATGAATATGCATAGTGAATGGTGTTACTTATGATCATAGCCGCCACATCCCACTTGATGTTGCACATGTGGCAGCTCCTGTGAGTCAACTCTGCTGTGGAAAGGAATGTGGATTCGGGGCAGACGGGCCAATACGGCCACAGAGCAGTGCAGAAACCTAGAGGTCCCAGCTTCTCATTGATTCTCTTTGTGATGGCCTGTAACACCCTTCCAGGAGAAAGCTACACATCAGAAATCTGTCCTGGACCCAGGTATCAAAGGAGCACACACATCCAAGAGGAGTTGCCTCGGGCCAGGGTGTTGCATGTCCAAAGGTCTTTGTTACCAGTAGGAGGGAATGGGGCAGACGTAGGATTGTCAGGAGAACTCTGGACACTGGAAGAAGCCTTCCACTATCTTGTATCTCACTGCCTCTCTTTCCGTTTCCCGTCTCCTCCACGTCCTCTGGAGCAGAATTCCACTCCAGGTAGGAATAGCAGGTTAGTTTTAGACCAATGACCGGGGAACTTGTGCCCTTAAAAGAAAGGGGTTTCACACCACTTCAGGAGTATTCCCTCAGTTCCTCGAGGATCATTTAAGGCTGAAGAGATGTTCTGAACATTCTCATCTGAACTTCCTTTGGGACAGTTGCACTGTCCAAAGCCCTCAGCCTGAGGTAAAGAAGGAGCTGTCCATGACAGAAGGAGGATCTATCCCCAAACCACTCCCAGGGTACATCAGTAGGGACCAGGGCTGTGGACTAGGATCAACCATTCTGTGTCAGAAGAACAGACCCTGAACTGGGGCACCCTGTCCTCAAGTCATTTGCGTAGGCATTTAAGAAACCGAAGGGTCAGAGCAGCCGAAGCTCCCTGTTTCATCGCTCCAAACCAGTCACTTCATGTTCCCCATATCCTGAGCAATAGGGAAAATGGTACTACTGGTGTCTGCATTCCTCCAACCAGCCAAACTATTGCACTGCATCTAAACCAGCTTGACGCGGCATTGTGTCCAAGGGAAAGCACATCATCTGCTAGACCCGAATTGACTGCTCAAGGCTGGAACCCAAACTGAATCTCTTGATGGTCACTTGTTGAATCTAACTGGTTGTTACAACCACAACTCAGGCCCAGCTAGCCCGAGAACTGCCACATCATGAAAATGCATTAACGCACCCTGGATTACCACTTTGATGACTGTCGCTTGCCGACACAAACCACTGAAGCATCACTCAATGACCTCTTGCAGCTTTTAAAGCCGACTCAGCCTGGCCAATTGTGAAGCATTCTTGAGACCGCCCGACTTGCATCATTGAACCACTGCCTTACAACTGCCCTGAGCCTGAGCACACACATTTGCCCATGTTCAATGTCCTTCAGCTTGTATCGTTGTTCGACACCAGGTCTGATGCGTCAGCCCACCAAGAACTGAATCGAGGTACTGAGACACTGAACTGCTGCCATGGTCCTCTTGATGCCTAGGGGCAGCTTTAGTCACAAGCGTTCCTGTGTTCAACCAATATCCTTTTTATGGTAGTACCTTACCTCCCACTACTGGAACTACACTCCGAATACGACTTTCTCTGGTCTGTTGCATATGCTCTCTTCTTTCCCTTGGGGTGTGTTTTTCTATAGTAATCTCTTTTCATCCCACTGGCAGATGGTGTGTTTTATGAAAGTATTTATATTTTTCTAGAACACTGATTGGACATTCCCTTTATTTTGGACTGTGATACAGTGTTTTTTGTGTCATTACTGGTTCTCCTTCACACCCCTCTGGAAAGTATAGCCTTCTGTAGGCCCAAATTATCAAAAAAGACAAAGGAGGTATATCTCTTGATTGACCCTGCTTTACCATTATTATTGTTTTTTATTATTGGTTTGTAGAAGTGTGAGTGCTGAGTGGGCCATTTTACCCCTACTCATCCTTGTATTCCTGCAAGGCAGATTTCAAATTGTCACAGTCTGATTCTGAGCACTGTTGCCACCTCTTTGCTTTTGCTTTCGCTGTCTGCATCCTTAGGTCACCAGAGAAGTACCTCAAGGGGCCACTCGCCGGTTTGCAGTAGTACTTGTTCACCATCGCTGGGCAACAATTCCCTGGGTATTCTATCTCATACAGAGCTCACTAGTTTATGGGTAATGTAACTGCTGATACATTGTTCCCCTATGTGGGTCTCAGGGTTTTATGAGCACCAGTATGTATGCCTCTTTGTGCTACCTGCCATACTGTTTAGTCAGCAGTCAAGCACCAAGTCAGCATGCTAGAACCCATGTAGGTGTACATTTTCCTGTGCTTGGTCAATGATGTGCTTAGAATACAACAGTCCAGTTGTTGATGAGCAGATGTCAGAAAGAGTTTCTGTCTGGAATCCCAGTCCTCATCATCTGGCCATCAGAATAGAGCTGTGTGTGTTTCCCTGTGGTATGAAGTGTTGTGCTGTGCCCCATATTCCTTGGTGTCTTTCTTGGGTTTCTTTGACTCACAAGCTGTCCTGGAGTTGCCAACTTTCATGGTCATTAGTATATGAGTACTGTGATTCTGTGATGGTCTTTGCCTTTCACTGATCAGTGCAACAGACCATCTCTACCATGAAGTTCACTTGTTCAATGGTCTATATACATGTCTCTCCAAGCCAGCAGTGTTTTTGCCCGCTCAGTGGTTTTCAAATCCTTAGGTGGGTTCCTATTAACTCTCTAGTGAATGGGCTAGAAACAAGCGATGCAAGGGTTAAGTCTTTCATTTCCATTGCAAGTACGTGGGAGTCAGACATTTGCATGTTTGGTATAGTTCATGCATCATACATTGAGTACTGTGACGAGGCAGGTGGGCGTGTACTCAATCCTGCAAATACACACCGTAAATGTCCATTATTAATATCGCTATTCCTCCTGGTCAGGCTATGCACACCCTCCACTAACCCCTGTAGCTCCCTGATTTGGTTACTATACACAAGAGGATCATGAAACTGTTATGGTGATCCATACCACAACACACGATGAGGAGGGACACGCATAAGGTACATATGTTTGTTTGTTTGTTTGTTTATTTATTGTGCGCACCAGACCCTAGGGTAACAGGGCGCAAGAGAACAAGGAGGTTTACAGCTTAGTTAACGTTTACAGGTTACAGATTAGTTAACGTTACAGGTTACAGGCAAAGTGGACATTTCGAGTCTGCAGGGTAGGGCAAGTGCAAGTGCAGATAAGGCGTAGCTAACAGTCAAATCTATGGCGATCAAACAGTAAAGCAGGTTGGTACAAACATAATAAGAAGACGTTACGTATAAAGTGACATACGCTATGTCGCATTCTCAATAAGCCATTTTATGGTGTTCTTTCTGAAGTTATTGAAGGTTTGGTCAGATCTGAGTGCAAGGGGTAGGGAGTTCCATAACTGTGCTGCCTTAACTGGGAAGCTGGAACCTCCAATGGTGGCTAGTTTGAATCTGGGCACTAGGAGGCAGTTGGGGCTGGCTGTCCTTGTGAGTCTCGTTGGATTTTTCCTGTTGAAGCGTTCTGAGAGGTATCGGGGAGCTTTGTTGTTTAGGCATTTGTGGATAAGGGACGCAGATTTAAGGTTGATTTTTTCTTGGGTGGAAAGCCATTTGTGTCTTCGACTTATTTCTGAAATGTGTGCACTTCTGGGGATACTTAAGGCCGCTCTAAGTGCATTGTTTTGGAGTACTTGGATTCTGTGGATGATTTGTTTGGTAGTCCCTATGTAGAGGGCGTTACAATAATCTAATTTCGATAAGATGAGGGCTCTAGCTAGAATAAGACAACTGTCCTCTGAGAGGAATGGTTTCCCAGCTCGTATTAACTTGCATGTATAGGCAGTGGATGATGACAATGAGTTCACCTGTTTGGTGAAAGATAGTGTCGCATCGAGGTAAAAACCTAGGGTTTTTACTTCTCTGGCGACCTTGATAGTGTTGCCATCTATGATGAAGGCGGAGTAGTTTTGGTTAAGTTTGGAGATACGGGCTGCCGTGCCCAGGATGATGAGCTCTGTTTTGTCATCGTTCAAGCATAGGCCATGGTTGGCCATCCATGCCTGAACGATGCTGTAGACTCTATTCACCAGAGCCAGGTCTTCGACGTAATCCCCAGTAAGTGGTAAGAGAATCTGAGTATCATCTGCATAGTTAGTGTAGGTGATACCCAGATTATCAAGATCGTCAAAGAGTGGCTTGGTGAAGATGTTATAGAGTGTCGGCGAGACGCAGGATCCCTGGGGCACTCCGCAAGTGATTGGGATAGGGTCTGCTGCCGCTGCAGGGGAGAACACCCTCATAGTCCTGTCACTAAGAAATGATTGAATCCAGACTATAGCCTCCTCTGAGAAGTGGGCAGCCGAGTCCAAGTGATTACATAGGACTTTATGGTCCACAAGATCGAAGGCGGCTGAGAGGTCTAGAAGGAGGAGGAGAGCTAATTTTCCCTCGTCTCTGAGTGAATCTATTTGGGCTTTTAGGTCGATAAGGGCAGTCTCTGTACCGTGTTGCGGCCGGAAACCGGATTGGCGGGTGCCGAGGAGATGGTTCATCTCAAGGAAGTTCTGGATCTGGGTGTATGCTACCTTGTCTAATATTTTTAGTAGGAAGGGAACCGTGGTGATGGGCCTGTAGTTAGTAGGAATGTTGGGGTCCAGTGTTTGCTTTTTTAGGAGGGGGAGTACCCAAGATTCCTTTAGGTTGCGGGGGATGGTGCCCGTAGTAAAGGAGGCATTGATAAGTTTTGTGATAAAGGGGGCTAAATCCCTAGCCGCATCCTTGATCAGTTGTGCGGGACATTGGTCGCCTTTGCAATTAGAAGGTTTGAGAGTCAAAATGGTCTTCTCTACCTCAATTACTGAGACCTTGGAGAAGCGGAATTGAGTGGATTCTGGGTTGTTGGATGAGGGGGTTTTGACTATCAGAGGTAGAGTTGGCAGGGAGGCTTTCTTTAGGGCAATTTTTGTTTGGAGGTTAGATACTTTGTTGGTTAGTGCCAGTTGTATGTCTGTGCACCAAGTTTTGTCTTTGATGGAGTCATCCTGTACTGTGATAGGAGTTTCCAATTCCTTTAGGATGGAGAATAGCTCCTTCATGCTGGAGTTGGATTGGGAGATCCTATTATTATAGGTTTCTTGTTTGGCTAGGATGATGTCTCTTTTGTATTGCGAGGAGATGTTAATTAGGTTAGTTTTATTTTCAGCGGTCGGATGTCGGTTCCAAGCTGTTTCACATTTTCTCTTCTGTATTCTTAAGTTTTTTAGGTGGGGTGTAAACCATGAGTTCAGGTGCTTTTTAGGTTTACTGATCCGAAGTTTGAAAGGAGCAGTACTGTCAAGAGCAGAGCACATGGCTGCGTTGAATGCATCCACTAGGATGCCTGGGTCAGAGTGGTCAGGTAGGGAATTTAGTTTGGGTAGGATGTGGGGCAGAATATTGTCGGCTGTAATGTTTTTCTTGTTTCTCGTTAAGGTAGGTGTGGCTGGCGAGGGTGTTAAGACTATGGGTCTTTTGGTGTTAAGGGTGAAGGAGATAAGGTAATGGTCAGACCATATTTGGGGGGTGATGGCTGTTATAGAGGGGTGACAGTTGTGACTGGCAATCCAGTCTAGTGTTCTTCCCTTGATATGTGTGGGAGTATTCACGCACTGCGTGAAGCCTAGCACTGACAGAGTGTTGGCTGTGGCAGTAGCATGATGGTCGTTGATATCGTTGAGCCCTAGATTGAAGTCTCCTAGTATTAGTGTTTGGGAGGATTCTTTTAGCTTCTCAGAAATAACAGTGGTGATGTCTTCAGTGAGGGTGCTGACGGGGCCAGGGGGTCGATAGATAAGGTGGATATTTAGTGTTTGGGAGTTGGCAATTGGTAATTTGATAGAGAGAAGCTCGCAGGATTTGAGGGAGGGTGTGGGTGTGATTCTCATAGAGAGATTAGATTTGGCGATAATTGCAATTCCTCCACCGCGCGAGTCTAGTCTGTCAGCTCTGAGAATGGTATAATTCTCTGGGACTGCCAGAGTGAGAGCCGGACCTGCTGCATCGTGGAGCCAAGATTCAGTAATGGCGATGAAGTCAAGGCTATTATCCCGTATGATATCTGCTATGTCAGTGGTGTATACATGAGAAAATCATGTGAAGGGCTCTAGTAGGAATAAAGATTGCCCTTCACAGAATAAGAACTGTGACTAAGAAGAGTACACGTTTGAAAACAATCATTCATAGTGGTAATGAATTGCACCATTAATCCATTCACAGCTTGCTGCATCAACATTTACCTGTAATTTATGATGTGTATGCATGAGATATAATAGTTGCACATTTACGACGTGCCAAAGACCAATAAATAACCACCATTTACATGTGAAGAGAGGCACCACACTGCCTCCCACAGCAAAGCAAGCCACATACACTGACTACACATTTACTCTGAGTGTGGCACAGTTACCCCACTTACATTGGGCACAAAAACACACATTGTCAACTGATCGTTGCACACTCTGGCCATCCACATTGGCTGTTATGTTATGTTATGTTATGTTATGCTATGCTATGGCATCTTGGCGTGGCCAGACAGACAGGCTGAACGTTACAAAAGCAGTGTTTTAAGAAGACATCAGAGCAAAATACTGGGCATAGGCGCACTAGCACCACAAACAATATCCAATACACACAGACCCCCACAAACACTGGGCTTACCCCATCACACACACACAACATTTCAAACATCCCCACAGGAAATCTCCATGCATGCACTGTCAGTTCCCCATTCCACTGTCCCACACACGCTTTCACATCCTCCCACACACATGTACTTCCTTGCTACACACTAATATCCCAGCACACATGTCACCCACACACAGACATGCACAAGCATGATATACACAAATCCACAAACTCCTCCCAAAACACCGGCCACTCGCTTGCCTGACAAATACTCTCCCGCCCCTCACCCCCACACCAACACACACATGTTGTGAGTACCAGGCTATTTCATGTCAAGTCATGGAGATAGTTTGTGTCTCTTGGCATTCAGAGGTCGTCACTCATGTTCATGCAAGTGCATGGACATATGTATCCAGGACCGAATTCTTTAAGTTTGATGGGACACCGAGTGTGTGCTAGAATGAGGGCGTTGTGACCTACATACTGATATGAAAGCCGTGTCTAGAAATTGCTTTAGTCACAAAGACAATTTGACATGCTATGGGAAAGAACTTGGAGAGGTGAAAGCACTCCTACCATACCTGTTGGCGTACCCATCTCTCGATGTTATATCTCTTGATATAAATTGGCATTTATAATAGCAGACTCCAACAGGCAGCCCTTAAACCACACTTATCTGGGGCTGCCTGATGGTGTAGTCACCTTTAGGGCTAGTTGGGGTATCCTGGCAGAGGCCCAGCTCATGATCCCTCTGTCGAGACTGGGAGGCCTCAAGGGCATAGTATACCTGCCTGACTGAAATCCCTGTTCATACCAGGATAGTGATCCCAGTAGCAGAGACATTGTTCACCATACTTTACAAATGCCCCTTATGTGCGGCATGAGTATGTGGAAAAATAGAAGATGAATGTAATGGCAGAAGGATGACTTTTGTGGGCCCCAGCCAGCTTTGTCCATCGCCCACATGACCAGTGACAATGTCATTGTCGTGCCTGTGCTATAGAGCACCACATAGCTAAAGCATGGCATGAACACCTGCAAGAGCATACTATTAACCTCAACTTGTGAAAACGGGATCTGGTGGATCAAGGGAAGTCATGCCACCTACGGGAAGAGTACTGTATGCACTGTTTACACAATAAACGGGCAAGACTTGTTCAATCCCTAATAAATCGCCAAATCACATGTTTCAGTTACCACCTACACAGTTCAGTGGAGAAGGTACATGTGATCTGCTAACAATTACTTCCTTATTGGGTAGCCGAACATCGTGATTTGTGTGATGGAGAATAACAGCACACACTGGGATTAAATACATATAGGGCCTCTTTACGACCTGGTGCTCCCTTAATGAAGGGTACCGGTACGGGACCGGCACCATTCATTGCGGGATGCCCTATTTCGAGGCCCACTTGCGGGACCCGCTCAGAACATCTGCTCAAACCATACGTCCTTAGCGGGTCCCGCAAGGGGACCAGGAGCTAATAACGGGCCCATTATTAACAGGCCCGTTATTAGCTTCCTTCCATTCAGCCCTATGGGGGCTTAAATGGGGATGGGTTTTTTCAATGAGGAATTACCGGGTCCTCCAATGTTGGAATCGCCGGTAATTCCTCATTGAAGAAACCTGGAATGGAACCCGGTATGGAGGCAGCCATGCCCTTTTTAAGGGCATGGCTGCCTCCATACTCGTAATGAGGCCCATAGCAAGCAATGTACATGGGGTTACGACTTTGGCCAATGCCTTTTGTAGGCTGTCAGTTTCTCATCTCACATGTCAACAAACCACTACAAGACCCAACCATGGAACCAAATCACTCTCTCGACCATGTGGAGTAGGTGCATGTTTATTAATTTGTATGTATTTATATATTTATGTGCGGGGAAGAATGATGCACTTTTGATCGCACAATGGCATAAAATAGATAAGATATCAGATTTGGTGGAAAGCAGTGAGCTATTTACAATGCAGTGAGTTTGAGTGAAATTCTTAACAAGATGTGGTGGGGAGTAAATGGAGGAGTCACTAGAGAAAGACAAACATGTGGACTTACATAGATTAAGGACAATCAACATTAGACATTTTTAGGTGTAGGTAAGCTGTATGGCCAGCTATGTTGGGGATGTGACCATGATGGATGAAGTGTTCAAGTGGAGGCGTGGAAAGAGAGGGACAGAGGTAGGTTAGCAGCAAGGGAAACATGTTAACTTAAGGCAGATGATTGATAGCTGAAGATATAACTTGGAGGCAGGGAGGTAGGCTTTCAATTTGGCTTTGAAATTACATCAGAGTAAGGCATCCATGCAGCCACGATGGAGGGCTGCACACAGCATCCTACTGAACACCCACACCTCTATGAAGTGACAGGCCCATGCAATGTACCACCGTGTTTCCCACTGGTCATATGCATGTGGGTGTTGTAATGTGAGTTGGTCTTGTCCTGTACCACTGGCCAGGAATACATGTTCATGGAATTTTGGTGTATGCATGATAAACAGATAAGGAGAATGCTGAGTGAGTGTTGTGGGTGAGTGTTCCATGAATGTCAGTTAGGGGCCTGAGCCATAGATGTTTACCTGTTTAGTTACCTTGTAAAATACATACAAGTAACTGGAGCTGTACATATGTATAATAAAGTATCCTAGATCAATCTCCATGGCTCCACAGCTAGTCTCTGTACCTATGGTCTGAGCCCTACAGGAGATCATAACAGTGGGCTCACTGCCACACTATTCATCTGCAATCCTGCAGGGCATATTGTAATTGGGACGCAACTCAGAATCTGCAATACCTCCTCTGTACAGGTATGTGCAAATCGTGAGTCAAGATCGACAGCTGCTCTGGCTGTTCAATTTCTTCCTGTGCCTCAAGGTGGAACCCTTCAGGAGACAACTAGTGATACAAACTCCACCGGAGAACGGGCCCTACTTACATACGCTCTCTGAATAGACACTTTTCCTGTGCACTGTCCAAAAAATCTTAGTCCACAAAAGTATGATACTGACTCCCAACAGTATGGCCAAAAGAGGCTTGGTGGATTGTGATTGAATTATTTCCATGCATATGTAACAGATTTTATGACACGGCACACTCCAGCCAGGGACTTCTTCCACTGACAATGAATGTGGCGCACAATAAAAATGTTTTTATTTTTATTTGAACCCTGGATTCTTGGTTTGAGTAGGCACCCAACCCGTCTCACACCCACCTTAACAAATATCTCGTGTTGCAATGGACTATGAACAAGGCCGGTGTGTAACAATGAAATATTTCTTAATTTTTAGAATTCAAAGAAAATCAAGCAAATCAAAATTAGGGCAGCAGCCATCACTGTGTGGCTGTATACATGCAACAATCCCACAATACAGTTACTTCACACCCCTAACATAAGATACATAACCTTTAATAGAAACCAAAACAAAATTACTTTTCTTCTAAATACAGATAGCACACAGGTTATGCACTACCCCTGCAACACGTCCCCCAGACACCTGTTGACTAAATTGTTTGTGGATGGAAAGCAGTGGCAAGGTGTCAGAAAGAAGAAGGAAAAATCACATTTAAACTTCAGCCCACCACCCCAAGATGGGAGACCAGAAATGAAAATGAATACCTTCAAAAGGAGCAGAATGGCATACTGGGATTTTACTTGTTACTTGTATCTCAGTTTACAGTTAAAATAGGATAGCTATGACAGAAATTTGTGTGGCTGCACTTAAGAGAAAATGAGCTTACAGGCTACTGAGCAGGGCACCAAAGCAACGTGAAACGGATAAGAACATCGATTTTGAAAGGAAAACAATGCCAAAGAAAACACATGTGTCAGAATTGCAACTCTTATATTACACAGGCTTTATAATGACAAGCAGCTAAGGAAAGGGGCTTAGCTGACAAAACCGGAAATCGTTTTTTGGATGAGAAACAAAGGCACATAACAGACAGGATTCTGAGGGAAAGGAAATATTCTTAATGGGATTATGTTTGGGTTTTTATGGGAAAAAGGCAAATCGGAATTTAGAGAAAAGCACAATACACGGGCAAATTCTGTTTTTGTTGCACAATGACAGGTTCTACCAAGGCTATATTTTAATGACTGTATTATTAAAGAAAGACACTGCGTGCAATGGGGTTAATTTCGAATTTTAACCAGCTTGCACTACGTACCTCCTTATAGGGGAATGTATTAATTTATTTCAAAATGGTACTAACGAATTACACAGATAACTGAAATAAGTGTAAAAGGAATACACTAACAGATATGGACCAAGACAGATTCTTCTAAGGAAAGGTGAACAGATGATACTGGTAATTTGGGATTTGGTATGGGATTTTAATAGGATTTTAATAGGATTTTAATAGAATTTTAACAGGATGCAAGGGTAAAAGAGCGGCATATGCAGTTTTTGGGTACTAGGTGATATGATACTTACAGGATTAGCCTGAGTTTGGGAATTTGGACAGCCAGCGGGGTCTCTGGAAAGTGGGGCCAAGGATCTGGTCACTGGGACAGCGGAGTCAAGAGACCTGGTTAGTGGGACAGCTGTGCTATCCTGGATGAGATCAGGTGGGCAAGGTCTGGTCACTGGGATCTCCCAGATGGGATCAGCTGCCTTTCCTCCTTTCTCCCTGGATTGTTGGGTATGCCTGGATCTGGATGGGTGGTTCTGCCTGGATGGAATCAGCTGCCTCTGGATCTGGTTTTTGAGTGTTTGTAATATCTTGAATATCCCCTGTGCCTCTCTGTCTCCTGCTTATATAGCCAGCGTGATATCATAGAATTGTACAATTTGGGGGGGACGTTCTCTCGATTTACCCCTCTACTGGGTTAGGCCAGGCTACTGGTGATCCCTCCTCCCTCCGGGCTGGTTGGTTCAAGGGCAATGGCATAATTTTATGTGTGTGCATTTATGACTTCCTTTGTTTCCTCTAAAATACTTTTAACAAAAATAAGTTATGGAGCAAAACTTCAAATCTGTACTAGTCACCATCATAAGAAAAGGATTTGCATATTCCATATTTCACGAGGACTCAGACAGTCTGATCGCCAACTCTATGCGAGGTAGCATCGTTTTTGGGCACAATTTCGCCATTTTTAGGAGAAACATCATATTTCAAATTCTGTCATTAACTACACATATGCCCACTAATATTTCGCATATTTTCACCAAGTTTTATGTCTGTGTCAATTATATAACATTACTGCTTATTCCGGGCATTGGGAGAAATGTCTTAGTATAAAAAGTTCTCTAAAGTCAATGGGCTGGATTAGTCACATGTGTGGCAAACCCCCACAGCCAAATTGTCTTCCCCATGGTCAATTTGAACAAAGGGTTTCCATGATGCCCTTTGAAGCCATGTAGTTGGGGCTGGGGAGGGATGTCAAAGGAAATCACACCTCTTGGTGAAAATGCTAGTTCCCCTGGGTCCTTTGTTCCTTTCCTTAGGGATGCTGGCCAGTCTGAAGAGGCCACAAACTCCCACACTGTGGGCCTTTCATATGCCTATGGGGGCTGGTTCACTTGTGGAGGTAAATCTTTTCCCATGGGAGGCAGGGCACCATTGAAGTAAGTACCTGAGCCAAACCTGTTCTACAAGTTTCAAAGTTTTTTTTTTTTTTTCTTTCAACAGAAACCCCGTCTTTTTGGGAATAAATATCACACACATTTTACAGCAAGACCCTCATCCCCACATATTCCATCCCATTTCTGTGTGAGCACATGCTGTAATTGCATTTCACTTTCAAACCGCATTCTCTTGAGATGCAAAAGCACTGTTTTACACGTGGGTTCATTTTTCTTTTATGTCAAATTACAAATGCAGTTTCTGACACACACATTTTCTTGTTAATTAACCTTTTGGAGGGCTTTTACAGATATGGTCAGTTTCTGGACACAGAGAGATATACTGCCAAGCATTTCTTTGAAATTGACATGGGACAAGAGAGAGAGCCACGCTATTGCTTTCCTTTCCAGTAATTTGAAAGCACTGGTCTATTTCAAAAGGAAATCCTAGCTGTGTTGACTGAAATAGAATTCTTGCTATGCATGTACTTTCTCAGTGAATGCTGTTCTGGAAGGTATTGCCTTACTTCATGGCAATCAGATGAAACACACAGCAGGACTGTGTTTAATGGAGCAAAACTTTGTGGTGTTTAAAATGAAAGGAGGACAAATTGCAATGCCGTCTTGATTGCAGGTAATTTTTCTTGTGCTTGATTTGAAGCAAAACGAATGCAGCCATTCTCTGGGGTGATAGTATTCAGCCTTGTCACACATGTGCCAAGGAGAACACAACACAGCCATTTTTGGGTGAAATGTTGAAATGTGGTGTTGTGATGAAGGGAATTTCTGTTAGGGCTGGTAAATGTACCCCACAGATTCGCCCCTGCTCTGCTGTGACTTTTTGTTGAGGGAGAGTAGGGCAGAGGAGTTAATTTAGCTGAATCCTCCTTCCTCAGTGAGCAGCACTCCTAGATTCCCTTTTTGTTTTTCACTCTACTGGGCAGTTGAGAGTTAATTGTGAGAAAGCGTCTGGGACCTGGTGACAGCAGTGACCTGGATTTCCCCCAACAGGGACTCAATCTCCCGGAGATCCTCCTGGATGGCTCTGGTTTTGGGTAACTGATCATCCAGTCATTTCCAGTTTTGTCTGGTCCCTCTATTCTGGAGTGAGCCTTAATCTTTTTCCACTAGATGGTCATCCCATTAGAGGTGACCAGATCATCAATATTTTGTATGAGCTTGCCATGCTTGAGTGGTTTATTGTTTGCACACAGCATGCCATTGGTTTTGCAATTAATCAGGTGCTCCACAAACCCGTTGCGGACATAATCTGAATAAGTGATTATGACCAGTTCTTGGAGTTGGTGTTGCACGGCAATGAAGATGACCTGGTGAACTGCCATCAACTCCACCACCTAACTACTGTGGGGACCAATCTTGTACCCAGCAGAGGGCACCGGGGCATCATCCACCCAGGCATTCCCTATGTCGGCCTTCAGTTCCTTTTCCCCGTTGTCAACACCTATCATCAAAAACTGTGGGCATCCCCTTGCCTGTGTCTTTTTCATAGACTTTGTGCGGGGAATTCAGGTGCACCTCCTTGTTGTCTTGTGTTTTGAGACTTTCATCCTTGAGACAGTTTTCTCAGGCACAATCATGCAAGTCAACCAAACCTTGTGCAGTAATTTGTCAATGCCTACGCCATTGCCAGGAGGGCCTTCTCACAATCGTTGAATTTTTCCTCTACAGACCATAAAGTCTTACTTGCATAGGAGATGACATTATTGACCTTGTCATGCTTTTGATATAATAATGCTGTCAAGCATGTATTCGAGAACCCTGTTTCCAAGAATAACTCCTTGTTTTTGATGGGTAAGCTGGACAAGGCGCTTGTGAGAGACTTCTTTTGAGTTGTTTTACTGCCTCGGCTTGTTCTGGACCCGCACTTGACCCCTCCTTTAAAAGATGGACCTCTGCGTAATCCTCAATGAACTTCCTACTGTAATTAGTCAGTCCAAGAAGGGGCCATAGTTCACACAGAGTTGTGGGGTCTTTTAGTTTTAATCAGGCTTCCACTTTCTTCGCCTGGGGACAGAGACCCTCAGGGGTGATTTCATGTCCCAAGTAGTTTACACGGGTCCTACACCACTGTGACTTATGGAAGGACAGTTTTTCTCTGGCAACCTTCAACTGGGTCAGCACATAATAGAATTCTGCTATGTGTTCCTCCACAGTTGAGCTTTTAATCAGGACATCATCCACATGGGCCAGGTTACCCCTTTCACCAAAGTTGGTCATGGCCTTATGTAGAAAGATGTTGAATTCATTGCTGAAGTTTATGTATCCGAAGGGAGTTTGGGTCCATGTGTACTGCTGCTGCCTGAAGGTGAAGGCCAGCTTGTACTGGTTTTCCCTACTGATGGGTACTGTCCAGTATCCATTGGTAGGTCAATGCTGGTGTACACCTTTGCCCCTGGATCTGGGCCAGTGCCTGGTCAATGTAGGGAAGAGGCCATAGGGACATATGGACCTGTTTGTTCAGCACCCTAAGGTCTGCACAAAGGCTCCATTGGACACTTGGTTTTAAAATTCCCAATACCGGATTATTAAAGGTACTGTGTACTGGACAAATGATCCCATGGGATATTATGCTTTTTGTGAGGGACTCCATAGACGCGAGTGGCAAGCAAAATTGCCTCACAAATACAGGAGTCATTCCAGGGTCCATGGGAATTGAGGTAGAATGTATCTCTGTGTGACTACAGGCGTACAAGTCCACAGCAAAGATATCTTGAAAATCTAAAAACACCTGTTTCAACTTTTGCTTTTGTTCCTTGGTCTCAAAGGCAGCAGCGAGGTTAACCTGTTCTTTAACCATCCATCTGAAGCCTGGGAAGACCTCAGATTTCACTATCTCAGCGGCCTCCTCCAGCTGTGTGGAGAGATCTCTGTTGAGGGTGTTGACCTGGACAGAGGGTTTCAGGTAGGAGAGGCAGTCATTGTGGACCTGAAATATCACCTCATCCTTCCTGATGTCACAGGTCTCCTCTCCCCCAGTAAGGGCAGCAAGAGTACACCAAGAAATTCCCCCTTAGCCCCCTTGCCGGGTGAAGATCTTTTATGGCGGTATGTCATCGTCACAGTCATAGAAGTCATTGGGGATTGGTCCTATGATTTCATTGACTAAGTCCATTGAAAAATGCTGGTCATCAACTGCCATTCCAATAAAGGTGTCTGCGCCCAGAGTGATACTACTAGGGTCGCTGTTATCCACCAATATTGGAATGATGTTGTATTCTAAGTCAACTAATGATGTCGGGTTCAATCCCAACCCCTGGTTTTGGAGATGGGACTTGAGGTGTACATAAGCATCTGGACTTTGGAGTTTCTGTCCTCTCTTCTTTTTTAAGCAAAGAGGAAATTGTCAGGTGCGTCCTGGGATGGTGTACTCCTCTCCAGTTTGAATTTCAACTGAATATGGTAGCAATTGAGCTGACCGAAATGCCTTTTCAGAATTATCAAAGCCCTTAGGGTAGCCGCCTCGTTGGGACCAGGCTTTATAATTTATGAGGTCCAAATTCATTGCAAACCGATTGAGGATGTCTAATGCAGAGGGGACATCTCGCACGACCCAACAATTAGCCATGTGTTAGGCGCCATTTAAACTGACATAATAGATGTTTTGTTTTAATTTTATTGGCCAGTTAGCCTGAGTCCAGAGGACCTTGTTCACACAGTCTATCAGGGGAGACAACTGCCGAAGGAGGTTATTTCCTAATAGACAGGGGATTCCTTCCGGAGTCATGACTATAACCAGGTGTGTCACCTTGTGTCACCCAATTTTAATCTCCAGATCCACAGTCCCCTCGATGGGAATTTCATTCCTGTTAAAGTTCTGGAGTTATCCAGGAAGAGGGGTGAGAGAAATCTAGATCCCTCCCCCTTCCTGAATTTATCTGCTCAAAGGCCCTTTTGGACAGAAGAGCGGCTTGGGATCCAGTGTCCACCAGTGCTAAAAATCAAATTTCACTTGCACTCGAATGGGGTCATTGAACCTGTCTTTTTTTTCCTCCAAGTGGCAAAGGAAACGGCTATTTTGGGCAGGATGGTGGCTATATTCTTTATTTTGGACTCTGATACTGTGGGGTTTTGAACAGTTTTCTGTGTGGGAGTTCGGGAATCTGTAAAGAAAATGTGGTATCCTGAAATTGATGATATTTCGCAATCCCCTTTTTCCCTTAGCTCTTTGTTGTCCAACTTTACCTGGAGACAGTCACTAGAACCGGTTTTTGGGGAGGATCCCTCAGTGATCATTATGTTCCCTGGATGACATTTCTGGGGTTCAGGGATGGGTGATTCAGAATCAGTCCCTACCTCTACCCAGTCTGGTTTAAGGTATTTTGGGACCTATTTTTCTTTGGGAGGAATTCCCCCGTCCTTGAAGGAGAAGACTTTCTTCCCAGAATCCTCCAAGGATTTTCCCCCTTCAAACTGGAGGACATTGACTTCCTCCACAAAATGGGTCGTTTTGGTCTCTTTGTTTCACCTACCCACCCTCTATTGCCTGGTTTGCAGATTTTCGGGGGCAAGAGATTTAAGTTCTGGTTCTGGGGTGACTAGGGGCTTTTCACAAGTAAAGAAGGAAGCTTCCTCTAGGGCTTTGCATCCCTTATCCTTCTGTGCCTCCTCCTCTGAAACCGCTTGGTTATCAGGGTTTTCCGGGGTGCCAGGCCCTTGTTGTGAATTATTCTGAGCTGCCATGTTCATATGAGGGTTCTGCTGAGCCCTCAAGCTGCGACTCAGATCTTGAGTTAGGTTCTGGACCTGGTGTTCCAGTTGGGACACCTGCTCCGGCTGGTACAGGGGTCTTGAATCAACTCGGAGTAGCTTGTGGGAAGGATAACTATCCCTTCTCCCGGAGCAACCTGGGTACTAGGGGTTTCCCTGGTAGCCCTCCACCCTTGGCCTTCCCACTCCCGGATTTGGTAGTATGGACTCCTGAAAGCAGGAAGAATAAGGCGGGCTGTCCTGGATTTTGGGGTTTGGAGGGTACCTGGGGAACAAACCTAAACCAGAATTAGGGAGATTATTGCCCTCCTTAGGGAAGTTGGGAGGGAAGTTTCCTGGGCCGTACTCACCTGATTGGATCCCCCCCTGGGACGGAGGAGTCCACACGTACCCCAAGATGTGTCTTTGCCCTTATACCTAGGACTGATGTAATTGGCAGAGTTATGGGGTGCCTTTGTGGGGTACCCTACCTGACTACCGCCTGTTTGTTATGGGTCAGAGTGTCTTCTCTGCCTATGATTTGGCTGGTTTTGGGAAGGTATAATTTCAGGCCGCCCCATTTCTAGGTCCAAAATGGCGGCAACCATCACTTCTGCAACCTTGGCAGCAGCGGGGGTGTTGGTTGGTTTGGGGTTTTTGGTTGGATTTTAGTTTTCTACAGGTTTTTGGACCTCGCAGATCTGGGTAGCTTTCTCCATAACCCAGTCCAGGATCGTGTCATCATGGAAACCTCTTACCAACTGTGTCATGATGCATTTTGGGAGTGCATGAAAATAGGTATTTATAAATCCCCTACTATTCGTGGGCACCCGCCTAGTAGTTTGTGCAAATGCCCGTTTTAGTTCCTGAACAAATTCTCTTGGGGCCTGATCCTCTCCACACTGCAGATTGTAGGCCACTTTGTGGGCCTCCTGAGGGTTTCTGTGCGTGGAAAAGTGCTTCAAGATGCCCCCTTTATAGGTGGACCACCTTGGATGGTTCTAGTCTTCCAGCCCAGCAAAGAAGCTAGAGTACTCTGGAGAGAACGTCCTTTTGCGAATTCTATACAATTCTGATCAGTTTTAATGTCAAAAGATGTCAACATCTGTTCATATAGCTCCAGATGCTTCCAGACAGAATATTTGCCATTCTTGTGGTACAAAGTCATGAAACTTCTAAAAGCTTTTATCTGTTTAATGGGGTCTCTCATCAGAGTTCTCTTTTGTTAGCCTTCTTTTGCCAGTGCACCTGAGTCCATTTGTCGTCCGTCTCAGAGCTGCTGCTATTTGAGGTCCCATTCCTGTCCTCTAGGCGCGCCCTAATATTTTGAGCTTAGGAGTTTCTCCCAGAATGATGTGGCCTCCCATCTCCTCTATTGTGCCTTGGGTTCTCTGGGTCACTCCTCTTGGACTCCCCCTTTCACACAGGAGAGTAGTCTTCTGACTCCTTTCTGCTACCAGAGGCAAAATACTCTGTTGGGGCCTCAACTCAGACTCCTTTTTCTCTGCAAAGCGAACCAAGTGGTTCCTTTGTAGCTGATGTTTCTGCAAGTCTAGCTCCCTGATTTTCTCTTCATGGGAGCTTTCCTGGTCGGATCCATCAGCCATGACATTTTTTAACCGGAACAAGGACACCCGTCCATTAATCTCTGATGGGCGTTGACCTGTCAGTTCAATCATGCTAGGCCTATTTAAGTCGGGCTGCCTCATGGTTTCTGGCTCATGTGAACCTGTGGACATGAAGTCAGCAGTGCCTTGGGCATACTACGTGGTAAATGGATTTGAGGCCCTTGGTACAGAGGGCATCACACTGTGATCAGGGGTTGCCCTGCCACTCTCTACCTGTTTGGGGTCCCTCAAGTTTTGGTTCAACCTAGCACACTCTTTTTC
Organism: Ambystoma mexicanum; assembly: GCF_040938575.1. Lineage (NCBI taxonomy): Eukaryota > Metazoa > Chordata > Amphibia > Caudata > Ambystomatidae > Ambystoma > Ambystoma mexicanum. Next base: position 1,241,227,596 of record NC_090930.1, on the reverse strand, counting down.
CAACTTTCCAAGTTTTCCTTCTCAGCCCCTACCTCTTGATAGTAGGCAAAGGCCTGGGCCTTTTGCTCTGCTTTCAGGGCTTGACTGGCTTCTATTACCTTCCCTCGTGCTGCTACCTGGCTCTGGAGTCCCCTGATCTCATTACACATGGCCTCATTGTCTTTTTGTGCTTCTTGTATTGCCTGGGGATACTCAAACCATTTTTGTTGCAGAAGATGCATCTCCTGTCTCTGCACATTTTTGGCCTGGATGGTCTCTTCTAGATCACCTTCTACTTGTTTTATATGCCCCATTAAATTTTCATATTCTATTTTAGTTCAGTCAGTCCCTGGAGGCCTGACTCTTTTCTGTAGGTCTGTTTTTAATTTGCACACTTCCTTGTATAAGGCATCTTTTTCCTGATACAGGGTGCCAATCTGTTCAGTCAGTTCACCTCTTTGTTGTTTTATAGAAACTAACTTCTGGCGTTCTTGGTCAAATTCTGTTTGGGAATGAACTTTCAATTATTAATGGGCTTCATTACGACTTTGGAGGTAGCCATTGGGCGGTAAGGGATTACCAGCACCAGTCTCCTTACCGGTGCCCAGCATCCCTTACCGCCCACCTCGTAATGAGGCTCAATTTATTATTCTCCTTGTCCAATTTCTCAATCTGCTTTTGTAGAGCTCCCATGTCCTCTAAACAGATTCTATTGTATGTTACTTGTTGGTGTAACTTTAGTTGACTCTCTTTCAAGGAATCAACCTTTTCCTGACACTCCTCTTTTAATGCAGCTAATTGGGCCTCCTGTTATGAGTTGGTTGGTCGCTGTACTGCCAACTCTTCCTTTAACTATTGGATGAGATTTCTCAACTGTGACTCAGAATTTTGACTCTCTTGCATCTTATCTTCTAACTTCTTTAATTCATGCTGGGTTTGATTTAAGAGTTCAGACTGGTTTTGCGCAAAGGATATACTTTCTTGGTATTTTTTCGTCCATAACCACCATGTGGAGGTATAAGTAGGCAGTGAGTCAGCACATTTTAAGCTGCTCCTCTTTAATATTCAGAGTCATATATATATATATATATATATATATATATATATATATATATATATATATATAGTCAATGCTTGATGTAACAGGCCCCTGTCATGGCACACATCCATGTTCATGGAGGTCACCTTTTGCATCATGCTGGATAGCCAGGCTTCCTGCTCCTGCTCTGCTCATTCCCCTCTAATGAATAGTTTGGACAGAAGCTGCTGCCTACCCATGTTAATCTCTACTGTAGTCATGATGAAAAGTGTTCTTCCTTTATTTAATTATGTATCCAAGGACAAGTCTATATCCTGCTCTTGCGCAGTTTAGGGTTAACTTTACATGCCTGATCCCTAGGGTATGAGTTTTGGGATGGTGCTTTTACACTGTAAAACAGTTTTCTAACCACTTAAAGTTAGACTGCTGTGTTAAGCTGTCACGGGTGGAAACAAAACGGGGGAGACACATTCTCCCGGACTGTCCAAACTAGCCCACAACATTTGGCTGATGGCTCTAAATCACAAAATGTTTCTCCTAGTACAACATGTTCAGGGGGAAGACAATTTTCTGGCAGACGTACTAAGCATACGTTTGGTGCTACCCTCAGAACACAAGTGGCAACTAAACACAGACGTGCTACACAACATCTTCTGACGCTGAGGGTTCCCAGAAATAGACCTCTTTACTACTCAACAGAACACACATGCCTAGACTACATGTCCAGAATTACCCAGAATGGTTCCAAAGGGAATACACTACTAATAAACTGATCAGGGAAATGTGCGTATGCTTTTCCCCCAACACCTCATCTCAACAAATGGGTCCATAAGCCTGCACAGGGAACAAGTAACACTTACCTTGATAGCTGCTATGCGGGCACAACTGACATGGTTCTCACACCTGCAGATGATGTCTGAGTATCCTCCCATGAAACTACTGTGTCCGGTCAGCCTGTTGACACAGGACAAGGGGACGACACTCCACCCGTGCCTTCAGACATTGAACTTAGCAGCCAAGCTTCTGAGGTCATAGTATTTGGTCACCTAAAACTAGACCAAAGATGTATGGAAATTCCTAAAGAGGCATTTTATCCAAACACACAACATTGCTATTTTAACAAATGCAAGTGTTTTATGTTATGATGCAAAACACGTCCACTTAACCCAATTGAATGTTCACAGTCAAATATAGTACACTACTATATCTATTAGACGCAGGATTAGTCTTAGACTCACTAAAAGTACACTTAGCTGCTCTCTCAGCATACATCAGTTAACAGAGCAAGGTTTCATGGTGGAAAGGGCCTATAGATAAAGCTTTTATGGAAGGTATCACAAAATTATAACCTACAATTCCTAAATCTACTCACAGCTGGGACCTAAATATTGTACTTACAAGGCTCATAGGTGCATCTTTCGAGCCCATGCACAATGCCAATCTTAAACATCTTACATATAAGACAGCTTTTCTTGTAGCTAGTACATCTATCAGGAGGGTCAATGAACTGCAAGCACTATCAGTACAATATCCTTTTGTTGCAATCCACTAATACAAGATAGTACTACACAACCAACCATACTTTTCACCAACGATTCTCTCAAAATGCCATGAGAACATGTCTATTGAACTTCCACAAATGCAGGAGAAAAGAGCCTTCATACACTACATGTACGAAGGACTGTCGTTATACTACTTACAAAAGACTAAACGTATCAGAAAAACAGTCAGTTTTCTTTATCCGTAGCCACAGGAAGTGACCCTATATCTTAATCAGCAATTTCCCAATGGATTGTCACCTGCATCCAACTTTGCTTTTCTCTTGCTAAAAGAATGTTGCCTTTCAAGCCTAGAGCACACTCAACTTGATTCACAGCAGCAACTCTATCTTTCATAGCAAATGTGTTCTTAGGTGCCATTTGCAAAGCTGCCACTTGGAGTTCAGTTCACACGTTTACTGAGCATTATTGTCTAGATACAGATTCCATGGGTGATACATAGCGGGGACAAGCAACATTAAAACATCTATTTGAGTGCTACCTTGAAAAATCCACCTCCTTTTCCAACAACTGCTCGATAATCTATGCAAAGCATCAGATTCTAAGCAGATCCACAAACCTCAAAAGGCATACATTGCTTACTGTAATCATATTTCTGATTCTTCTATCTGCTTAGATTCACATGTGCCCACCCTTCCTCCTCAAGGTTCTTGGGAAAACATTGAATATTTTACACACCTAACGATCACTACCTGTTGTCACGCTTACACTTTACACTCCATCTTGTCAGAAAGAAATAATCTGAGGCACCTTGATGCATGAGGGATCATAGGTACAGTCAATGTCCACTAGGGATACAATTACAATTGAAGTACCTTTTTGAACTTTTACAAGCATCAGAAATACGATTACGGTATGTAATGTATGCCATATTTATTCAGTGAAACAAACATTGTTGAAGGGATATTATGGTTAGGTCGCGCTAATAAAAACCTATGAAATTCAATGGAACATCTTTGTTAAAGAAATGTTATGGTTGCAAGGTAAAATCAAGAAACCAAAGAAAGGTTTCAGTTATGGTAAGCTGCACAACCATAACTCATGCGACTACTATACACTGCTCACGGTAACACCCAGGACATCAAAGGTGACATCACAAATGGCATCATCGATGACATGATGACATCCCATATACTGGGAAGTTGTTTTTGTTCAGTGACAGTAAGAACTTTAATCAGAGGAATTGATCTATTCAAACTGTATTGAAAACATGATAGTCATGCACCAAAGGTGCTGTTTATGTAGATATTGACATTGTGCTATGTTCTAAAGTTACTTCCCTTAGGGTTTGGACTTAGCTAATGATGGATATATATGGAACAATAAGCAGACACCAAACAGATAATGCATGCATGATGATGGACTCTAATCTTAGTTTAAGTTTATGGTTTGTTTCTCCTTACTAAATGCTCTCTGAATGTGCCCCAGATTTGTATGAGTTAATGCTCTAAATATATTCTGTGTACTAAAACATTTGTAGTAATTCTTGTACTGTTAGCTGTTGATTCAAATGTTAACATTAGTCAAAATTCTGATAGGCTTGGATTTATGATTCTACTGGCCAAAAATACTAGATTAAAACTACTCAACATCTATGTTCCATGCGACAGCCATTGCCTATGTTCATGTATTATTAGATTGCTGTATTAACAAACTTCAATAGAATGTTTTTGTTTCAATAAGTACATTTTGAGATATATGGAGGATTTTAAGTGATGCCTACTGATCACCCATCATATGTTGCTAGCAACATGCTAAACAGAAACCCTCTTAGGGGATATTCCATCAGGATCAGTAGTGATTTTATATGTGATATCATCAATGATGTCATCTTTGATGTCCTGGGTGTTAGTGTGAGCAGTGTGTGGCAGGGGCTTGAGTTATGGTTCTGCAACTTAATATAACTGGCGAATTTCTTTGTTTTTTCTCCAATTTTATCTTGCAACCATAATGTCCCTTTAACAAAGATTATTCAATGAATTTCATAGATTTTTATTAGTGCACTTAACCATAATGTCCCTTTAACAATGTTTGTTCACTGAACTTAATAGGCTTTTACCTGTGCAGCCTAATTTACCGGTAACTTCATCATATCTCTTCACAAACTATGCACTTAAATATCATACTCACCTATCAAATAATACTTATAATGTCTGCGGACAGTATCACCAGTCCACGGACATACATAGGGACAAGTGGCATCAATATAATGCAAAATAACAGTTGGGCACAATATTCTGTTTTTGTTTTAGTAGATACATTATAAGTAGTGCAATGATGCAAACAATCAATACAACTATGTTATACAGTCATTGCTACTTTGGAACATGAAATACTGTTTTTAAAATGATAACACAAAATTATGGATTGTTCCAAATATTGTAGAAAACTGCATAACCTATATACACAATTTACTTCAACACCTGACAGGCACTGCAGCACAACATTGGTTGCAGTGAGGAAGATAATTTCAAAACTTTATTGAGTAAACAGTGACTTTTCATTTCATGTATAAACATATAGGTTGTAATAGTAATAAGTCGGTGAAAATGTTACACAACTAAATAGAAACATTATATATTGTAGTTGAAATGGCAAAATCTAAATCAACAAGAACAACCCAATAAAAAGCATGGTGAAAAAAAAGAACAACATTTTGAAGCTAGATTGGAGAATGTAGAAAATGTAACAAAACAAATATGTATTGATGCAAATGAAATGTAACATCAAATGGCTGCACTCTGTATATATGTTAAAAATCATGTGATTAAAAATATTGATTTTGATTGCCCTACTGGTGACCCTTTCCCCCATCAATCATCCCAATAATTCCAAGAGGATGTTACAGATAAATGGTTTGATGGGTTGTCCACACTAATTCACCCGATCATGAACATATACCCCCCTAAATTACCCTACTTTTGCTTCCCACAGTGATTCTCCCTCTGTATCATAATGCATATGAATTTAAATGTGATGTTAATATGTTACCCTTTTTTAAATGGAGAGGGGAGGAGAGTTTAGCCTGTTGCAACGCAGAGAGACAAACGGCTTCCTGGATTGAAAAGAATATGCAGATGCGAGTGTCAACAGAAATTCCTACCAGAGGAAAGAGGCGGGGATTGCTCTTGACCCACCAAAACTTTGGGGGCGGGACAGACAGTGTTGTACATTCTGATAACACAAGAAAGTATATTTTTGAAAAGGACTGACACAGAACTGTGCTAAATTGTAAAAATTGTAAAATTACATTATTGTGAATATGAAAATTCTGGTCACGTTTCAAAAGTCCTCAGAACTCTGTGCTATGTTCAGGGACAAGACTACCAAATTTGTAGTTTTGTAGCAATTGTGGAAATGCCAGAAATATGAAACTTCATATGATTATGCCCAGATATCATGTGACATATTGTAAAAATGTGGACAAATCTGACATTGGGTACCAGACCAAAAGTGCAAAAAATTGCCAAATCTAGACCTAAACTCTCACTGGGGCTGGGATGAATGCTTGCTCCACTAAATCTGTGAAGTTTGTAAAATTGTAAATATGTTGTGTATGAAAAATAGATTTCATGTGCAGAAACCAGGGGGAGGTTCTCCCTGGATCATAAAATACAGCGTCATCATGACACTCTGTTTTCTTCTCAAATCAGGGGAGAGGACATACCCTAACCAATAGAATCTCTAGGAGTGTGCCTAGTATAATTCAGCATACCCACCCCTTTCGGAAATACATAAATAGAGACAGCTTAGGACCTAGAGACACACACACATTCACCCACCATCCAATTGCTGGCGGAGCACTTTGCAAGAGAAATCCATATCCAAGACTCCAGACTCCAGAATTTTGAAAGCAGAAAGGCTCATTTCCAAAGCTGAACTATTCTCAGCTTGGCCTTTAATAAATCCTGAAACCAGAGTTTACTCCAGACCTCCAAGGGGAACTAAAAAGAACAGCCTGGCTGTGCTGTTGCTGCTTTCTTCCTAAGAATTCTTGCCAGAATCCAGAGATCCGACCCAGTAGAGCAGAGCTGTGACCAGATAGCTGTGAACCAAAACCAACCCGTCAGATCAAGTCCAAACCCCCCGTGCAGTGTCCAGAGTGCCGTGCTGAGTGCAGAACCAGAACGCTTTGAGTCCAGTCCGGTGTGCTAACTGAATTCCTGTCCAGAAAGTCTCCCTGACCATATCCCTTACGGGCCCATTCCAAACAGTGGTAGTGAGTATCCATAACATAGGATTGTCGCTAGCATATATCTTATCCATAATTTATCCTATCCAAACCCATTCTCTTATATCCAGAACTGCATTGTTAAAACTCTTTTGTCTTACCTGAACTCTTTCTCACCCTATAGTCCTATGTAATAGTAGTGTGAAAATCATATTTTGCGCTAATATATTTTATGAAGAAAGGCGAGCGTCTTTGCAGGCTAAACCAACCAGTGATATCCTGGGCTGGGGGCTGCGTTGTCGTGTAGTTTGCATCTTCATAGTCTTCCCTAGTGTAAAGAAATCTTGTTTGTAATTTTAAAAAGCGCATCTTTCTCTTGAAAATTTTGACTCTTTATGAAAAAAAACAACCTCCACAAAAACCTCCATAACTGTGTCACTGTGTATGCTAGAAACGAAATTTAAGTGCCAAATTGAAGCTAACCTCCTCAGCCTCCCAACAAACCTATAGTTATTCCGTAATCGCACTTACTGTGCGCGGATAAGTTTGCCGCAAAATTTTCGTTTGGCTCAAACCTCTCATGTGTGAAATAGCTGTTCATTACATCCGACCTCAGAATTAAGTGTTCAATCTGCTAGTTACTCAATAATCATTTCTAGTGTTTGATTGAAACCATTCCACGTGGCTCCCACTAGTATTGAAACTATTTTAGTGAATTCCATCCATTTTCAGTGTTGTTATCATTCATTCAAAGCCACATTAAAAACCATTTTGACAAGTTGCAATCATTCCGTTTTTTTTTTCTGAGTTTGCTCAGGGAAATTGGGATTGATACTGTGTTGTTGAATTCTGTATTCCTGAAACCTGTTTTCTCTCCTTCCATCTCTTTATATTGCATATTGGGGGGAGTGAGTAGCGTGCAGGTGGAAAGAGTAATCATATTGCATTTTGATTGAACCCACACAAAGTATTATTCTATGCTGCATTATTTTTCCTGTCATTACTCCTTCTGATTAAAGAGATTTATTGTGACATCACCTCATTGGTGACCATTGTATAACCATTAAATAGTGTGATACATATATATTGTGCAAATCCATAAAATACATAGTTTGACTTTGCAAAACAGCCTGCTTCCTGGTTCAGTGTGACCGGGGGCGGGGAGGGATTCAAAGAGAGGGGCGTGATATAAGGGTACATCATTCAGAAATAAAAGAACTTATAGACTTAAATAAATAATTAAGGGTTCCAGCTGTGCATGACACGCTAGGCATTGACTTAGGTGGAGTGCCATGTTGAAATCACTTACAAGATTGGGGGCTTGTGCACCGGGATTTCTGAATTAGATATACCACTTGTGACAGTCTAATACAGTGTGCTAACTAATGGGGTACATAAACCCTGTTGGGGTACCACGCTGTGTTACACTGTGAAAAGCACCCCTCAATAGGAACGCTCTAAGGAATTGGTCTGTTTTGCAAAAATAAAATAAACTCCTGTAAGTCAGGAAGGAAATTAATATTTCCAGAATGGCGACCTTGGTAGAAATCAATATGGCTAAAGAACACCGAATGCATACATTATTTGTAAGGGGTGAATGGACAAAACATGTTCAGAATGGGTGGTTGCAGGCAGTCGCAGAACAGACCACTGCAACAGGATTAGACATATGGCAAGATCAGGGTCCATTAATTGTGGCCCTGAGTGAACTGTATATGGCACCTAAGGTAAAGGAAGAGCAAAGCAAGATTGCCAAAATAACGGCATATCTGTACCTCCATATTGGAGCAATACAGGACAAATATGCTGAGGGCCAAGATCTGGCAAACAAGCAATGCAAGCATTAGAACAGGCCCAAACTGATCTGGACACTGCTGAGCAAAGGCTGCAGAGGAGCCATGAATAAGAAAAATAAAATTAGGCAGTATCTAACCAAAACAAAAGAAGATATGGGTATCCTGCAGCAGGAGAAGTTAGAAGAGGATACCAGAATGCTGGCCTTGCAGAAGGAGTGCCAAGAAAGTTTGGACTCTCTACTGCAGAGCCAGAAAATGCTGGAACAGCAAATACATTTTAATAGGGCATGCACAGAGCAGGTAGTCACCGTGACAAACCAACTAGACCAAGAAAAAGAAGAGAATAATAAACTAATTCTCAAAGACCTGGACACCCAGGCAGAATTTGATGAACAGCGCCAGAAAGCTGGTACGCTCCAAAGACAGAGGGACGACCTGGCTGCACAGAGGCATACTCTTGCTCAGGAAAGGGACACCTTAGGCCAGGAAGTCTGTTACTTAAAAGGAAAGATAGAAGAAAATCACCTGGCCTTTCAGGAACTGGGTGACCTCCAAAAAGACCATGAAAAATTGTTAGAGCACACCAGGATGGTGGAAGATGCTCTAGCAAGGAAGGACCAGGCCAGTATTGACAGGACTCAGGAGGTCACCCTCCTGCAGCAAAAACTGGCCCAGTACTCTCAAACAACACAGGAAGCACAGAGAGACAATGAGGCTCTCTGTGAGAAAAATGTCAGGCTCCACAGACAGGTATCTATGCAAGAGCAATTGATAAAAACTAGCAAGGCCTTGATAGAGGAACACAAAGCTCAGCTTTTTGCATGGCAACAGGGAGCAGGGGCTGAGAGGGATGAGGTCCGCTGGGAAAGGGAAACACCTGAGCATAACCTCAGGAACCCTAGAACCAGAGGCCTTCATCTCTTCCAATCCCTGGACTCTGCCAATCCCATGTCCACTGGCACACATGAGCCAAGGGCCACAGGGATGGCAGACTTCAATCCAATGAGGAACACGGGGCTCATGGATCAGAGCCTCCCAGGAATGGATGGGCGGGCATCTGGGTATGGGTTCCCAAGTACTGTACAATTTAGTGGGGTACTCCATGAGAGTAGGCCCACTAAGGGCATCCTGAAAACCTCTGCCCAGCTAGGACAGTGGGGGGGGGGTACTCATCAAATCCGGGGAGTAAGGAGGAATCAGAAGACTCCTCTGATGGTCCCAGGACACAGGAAACTAGGCCCCCACATTCTGCCAGCCATTCCCAGGCTCGCAGAATCCAGGAGAGCCTAGAAGACCAGGCGGGCACCTCTGTTAGCAATGCCTCTGAGTCAGAGGAGGAGTGGACCAGGGTCACCCGAACCAAAAATGCAAACAAGGTCAGAAGGGCCTTGCTCAAGGACCCCCTAAATCAAATCAAAACGATAAGGAGCGTCATCACGCCCTATCATAAGAATGCAAAATATTCTGTTTGGGAGCACTTAGAGCTCTTTGAACAGATGATGGAAACTTTCCATTTGAATGACAGCCAAAGCTGCTGTATTCAATATGTGAAATGGACCTTCTCTCCAGAATACTCCAGCTTCTTTGTGGGGCTGGTGGACTAAAATCATTCTAGATGGTCCACCTATATAGCGGCCATCTCGAAACATTTTTCTGTGCACAGAAATCCTCAGGAGGCTCGCAAAGCAGCCTACAACTTGCAGTGTGGGGAAGATCAGGCCCCACAATATTGTGTTCAGGAATTAAAGTGTGCCTTTGCCCAGACCACCAGAAGGGTACGCACTGACAGCAAAGAGTTTGTGAATACTTTTTTCCATGCTCTCCCCAAGTACATCATGACCCAGCTAGTGAGATACTTTCACGAGAATAGGTCACTAGACTGGGTCATTGAACAAGCCACACAAATGTATGAGGTGCAAAAGTCCATAGAAAACAAAAATAATCCCAAAAACCTTCAAAACAACCAACACTCCTGTGGCTGCTATAGTGGCGGAGGTGAAGGTTCCCCCATTTTAGATTTAGAGATGGGGGGGCCTGAAAACCTGCCTGCACAGAATCAAAGCAATCCTAAGCCCAGAAGGCCCTCGGGCCAATCACAAACAGGGAGCCAGGGAGGCAATCCCACAAATGGGACCCCTAACTCCCCTGACTACATCAGCCCCACTACAAGGGGAATAGACCTATCTTGGGTTATGTGTGGACTCCTCCAGCCCAAGTGGGGGGATCCAACCGAACAGAAGCTAACCCAGGGAACTTCGCTTCTCACTTCCCCCAGGAGGGCAGTATATCCCCAAATCCTGGACAGAACTTCTTCCCCAGGTACCTGCAAAACTTCCAACCCCAAAACAATCCAACCTTCTTTCCCCACTTTCCTGAGCTCAGACAACCCAATCTAGAAGAGGGGAGGCCAAGGGTGGAAGGGTATCCACATTTTTGAAACCCGGGATATTTTCAGTGAAGGGATATCTACCCTTCCTGGGATCAGCCTAGGGGAGAAATGAGAACCCCATATCAGCCTGAGTGGGTGTCACAACTAGAGCGCCAGGTCCAAAACATGACACAGAATCTGGGTCACATGCTGAGGGCTCAACAGAACCCTCAGATGAGCATGGCGGTGCAGAATGCCTCAAACTCAGGACCTGGTGATCTAGAGCAATGACGGGGGAAGAACACCGACAACCCACTGGTTCCCAGGGAGGAGGCACAAGGGGAAGGGGGCTGTAAAACCTTGGAGGAAGCATCCTTCCCCACTTGTAAAAAGCCCCTGGAAACCCAGAAACTGGAACCAAAATCTCATGCCCCTGAAAGTCTGCCACCCAAGGAGCAGACGGGGTAGGAGAAATAAAGAGCCCAAACAGACCCATTTTGAGGAGGAGGTACACATCTTCCAATTTGAAGGAAAGGGATCCACAGAGGATCCTGGGAAAAGGATCTTCTCCTTCAGAGATGGGGGAACTCCTCCCAAAGGAAAATGGGTCCCAAAAGATCCCAATCCAGACTGGGTAGATGTGGGGACTGAGCTAGCGCCGTCCATCATCGAACCCCAGAATCATCAGCAGGAAAATCCCCTGGTTCAAACCCATCCTGGTGACTGCCTCCAAAAAGGGGGGCAGCCCAGTACCAGAACCAGGGGAACTCAAAACGTCTCTCATATCTAGCTGTCACCTTTTCTTTTCAGATTCCCAAGACTCCCAACAGAATCCTGCCCAAATCTTTTCTCTATCAGTGTCCAAAACTAAGAAACTAACCCACCAGTTGTCCAAAAATGCACATTATCTGTTCCCCCTCGCGGAGAAGGCGGGAAGATTCTATGCCTTGGTCCAGATACAGGGGCAGTGTACAATTTTTGCACTAGTGGACACTGGATTCCAAGCTACCCTTCTGTCAAAAAGGAGCTTTGATAAACTGAATTTGGTAAGGGGGGAGAAATACCAAATTCCTTTCACCCCTCTTCCTGGACAACTTCAGAACTTTGACAGGAAGGAAATTCCTGTCGAGGGGACTGCAGATTTGGACACTAAAATTGGACGACACAAGGTGAAGCATCCCGTCATAGTTGTAACTCCAGAGGGCACCCCTTGTTTACTAGGGAATGACCTCCTGCGAAGGTTGTCTCCCCTAATAGATTGTGTAAACAAGGTCCTCTGGACCCAGACTAGCTGACCAATAAAATGAAAACAGAGTGTCAACCATGTTAGTGTAAATGGCACATGCAACATGGTTGAACAAAAATCTGACCAAGTAGAATTTCACTTCCAGAACAACCAAATCCCAGACGTGACAATATTAGCAGTAGGACAAAAACTGGTGATGGGGGTCCTCTCTATTTCTGAAAATCAACCTTCCTTCCAGTCTAAGGTGGCATTCCACACCGGAAGGAAACACTCTGAAATTCTTTACAAATTCACAATCAGAAATTCCCACTCATATAGTCCAGAAAGATGAGAAATCAGCTCATAGCCTGGCTGATATTCAGCAAATTGGAGAGCAGTTGTTCATCCCTATTCAGTTAAATGAAGGGAAGGACTCTGTTCTTGCCCTAGTGTGTGTGAACAAAGGTAAGTGCTTCATCAGTGAGGCCATGATCCGCAAACTCACAAAAGATCCAGCCATTCCCACATTTAAACTGATAGACAAATGGGAAATGGATCTGGAAACACCCAATTCCAAACATCTCCTGCCAAGCAGGTGTATGCTCAAAATCTCCATAGGCAACAATAGCATAGTCCATAATTGTTGGGTAGGACAGACATCACTGCCGCCTTTTACTTAGGCAGTGACATTCTCAATCGCTTTGCATTAGTTTGGACCTAATAAACTTCAAAACTTGGTCCCGATTAGCGGATAATCCCATGGGCTTTGATGACCCAAAGAAAAGAATTTAGGTCACCTCAACTGCTGCCTTATGAAGTTGAAATTCAGATTGGAGAGGAAGTCACCATCCCAGAAAGGACCCGACAATTCTCACTGGAAGTGAGAAATTGAAAAACCCTGACGCCTATGTTCATCTGAATGCTTACTTCCAACAGCAAGGGTTGGGGGTGAACCCAACACCACTAGTCAATATAGAACATGACACCATTACAATAGAGGTGGATAACAGCGACTTAAAGAGTATCACCCTAGCCGCAGGCACCATTATTGGAATGGCGGTTGATGACCGATATTTTTCCATAGATTTAGGCAATGAACTGTTAGGACCAATCCCCAAGGGCTGTTTTGACAGTGATAATGATGACAACACAACACCAGACAGGATCTTTACCCGGCATGGGGGAAATTCCGGGTGTACACTTCCTGCCCTTATGGCAAGGAAGATGTGACCTGTAAATTCAGCAGGGATGAGGTGATTTTCCAAGTCCGCGAGGACTGCCTTCCCCACCTGAAGCCACCAGTCCACATCAGCACTTTGACGAGGGACTTCTCACCCAGCTTTCCAGGCTTCATGCAGATGGTTGAAGAGAGAGTCAACCTAGCTGATGCCTGTGAGACTCTGGAGCGAAGGCAAAAATTGAAACAAGTTTTCTTGGATTTTCAAGATCTCTTTGCGGTGACTCATATGACTGTGGTTGCACCGACATCCACACAACAAAAATTGTCACAGACCCTGGCATGACTCCAGTGTTTTTGAAGCAATATCGCTTGCCTCTCGCATCAATGGAGTCCCTTACTGAAATAATTAGGAACCTTTAGTCCCGTGGGATAATCCGTCCAGTCCACAGCACCTTCAATAATCCGGTGCTGGGGATTTTGAAGCCAAACGGCCAGTGGAGACACTGTGCCAACGTTACGGAGCTCAACAAATGGGTCCATACTTCCTGATGGCTTCTCCCCTACATAGACCAAGAGCTGGCGCAGATCCAGGGGTCACAGGTATTCATTGCTATAGACCTGACCAATGGGTACTGGACTGTACCTGTCAGTAGGGAGGACCAATACAAGCTGGCTTTCACCTTCGGGGGGCAGCAATACACATGGACCCAGACTCCCTTCGGATACATCAACTCCAGCAATGAGTCCAACATTTTTCTACATAAGGCCATGCATGACCTGGGAGAAAGGGGTAACCTGGCCTATGTAGATGATGTTTTAGTCAAAAGCTCGATTGTGGAGGAACACATAGCAGAGATCTGTTATGTTCTGACACAGTTGAGGGCTGCCAGAGAAAAACTCTCCTTTCAAAAGGCACAGTGGTGTAGAAACGGTGTCAATTTCTTGGGGCATGAGATTACTCCTCAGGGTCTCTGTCCCCAGGAAAAGAAAGTGGAAGCACTCCAGAAATTAAAAGACCCCACAACTCTTGTTGACCCTTGGACTGACTAATTACAGTAGAAAGTTCATTGAGGCCTATGCAGAGATCCCCAGACCCCTGATCCATCTTTTGAAGGGGGGGTCAAGTGGCAGTGGGGTCCAGAACAAGCCGAGGCAGTAAGACAACTCAAAAGAAGCCTCTCACAAACGCCTTGCCTAGCTTACCCTGTCAAAAACAAGGAGTTCTTCTTGGAGACAGGGTTCTCAAATACATGCTTGACTGCAGTATTATACCAAAAGCATGACAAGGCCCATAAAGTAATCTCCTATGCGAGTAAAACTTTATCCTCTGTGGCGGAGAAATTCAACAATTGTGAGAAGGCACTCCTGGCAATGGTGTGGGCATTGAAGAATGACCACCCGTTTATCCAGGGGAACACATCATAGTGGAGACTCCACACCAGCCTCTACAATATCTCCAAAGTGACAGAATCTGGGCCGGAAATGTGAGTAATTCCCAAATTACTTCCTGGATTCTGTCAATGCAAGGCTTGCCTGTGGAGGTCAGATATGGCCAAAACAAGAAGAGTCCCCTCGCGCAAGGTCTGGCTGACTTGCATGATTGTGCCAGAGAAAACTGTCTCAAAGACGAAAGTCTTAAAATCAAGGACAACATGGAGCCATACCTTAATACCCCACACAAAGTCTTTGAAGAAGACAAGTGTGAGGGAATGCCCACTGTCTATGTGGATGGATGCTCCTACCATGTTGACAACAAAGGGGAAAAAGAACTTGTGGCCGGAGTAGGGAATTCCTGGGTGAATGATGCCCCAGAACCTTCTGCTGGGTACAAGATTGGTCCCCAAAGTAGTCATGTGGCAGAGTTGATGGCTGTGCATCAAGCCATCCTCAATGCTGTCCAACACCAACTCCACAAACTGGTCAGAATCACTTATTCAGATTATGTACAGAACGGGTTTGTGGAGCACCTGGTTAATTGGAAAACCAGAGGCATGTTATGTGCTAATAACAAACCATTGAAACACAGAACATTAATTCAAAATATTGATGATCTGGTCACCTCGAATGGCATGACCATCTACTGGAAAAAGATCAAGGGCCATTCTAAAGTAGAGGGACCAGACAAAACTGGGAATGACCAGGCTGATCAGCTTGCCAAAACCAGAGCCATCCAAGGGGATCTGCTTGAGATCGAGTCCCGGTTGGAGGAAATCCAGTTCACTGCTATCACTAGGCCCCAGACAAATGCTCACAATGAACGCTCAACTGCACAATGGAATAAGGAGACCCCAGATGCTGATTTGATTACGGCTCAAAAAGGGGATCCAATAATTGGTAAGTTTTATCAACAAATTGAGGACCCTGAGAACTTTCCCCTGACGGATACCGATTACATAGGGAAAGAGGACCTCAGAGTGTTGATAAAATGTCCAAAAATCTTCCATATCCAAGACGGTTTGTTGGTGAGGAGATCCCTAGCTGGCCATGATCAGTGGGTGGTCCTTACCTCATTCCGAAGCCTGATGTTAAGTCACGCCCATGATGCGGCCACAACCGGTCATAGGGGGTTTCATATAACACTTGAAATCTTAATAGAGGTTGCATACTGGGCACAAATGGGGCAGGACATCAACCAATACTTGAAGGGGTGTCTTGTGTGTGCACAATTTCAGCCAACATCCCTCACACACTGTGTGCCTCTCCAAATGAGGGGGATGACACCGCCATGGTCAGACTTGCAAGTCGATTTTATCGGGCCCATGATTCGCTCCTCTAGGGGGAACAAGTACATGTTGACCGTGACATGCTTGTTTACTAAATGGATGGAATGTCTCCCGGCCCCGAATTGAAAGGCAGAAACAGCAGCTGCCCTGATGATCAACCACATCTTCTAGCGTTTTGGACTACCCCAAAAGATCGAGTCAGACCGAGGTAGCCACTTCACTAGCAAAGTAATGACAAAGATGTGGGAGATACTTGGGGTCAAAAGGAAATTACACATTGCCTTCTGGCTAGCCTCTAGTGGTGTAGGAGAGAGATACAACAAGACAATTGTGCGCATATTAAAAACGTTTGTGACAGATTCTGGGCGAAGTTGGGATATTCGATTACCTCTTGTCCTAATGGCCATCAGATCAACCCCTTCATCTGCAACTAAAATGTCACAGTTTGAGCTGATGACTGGACCCAGGATGGTGCTTCAATGCCTCCACAACTCATGAGTATGTTGAAAATCTGAGAAAACACCCTCAACATGCTTTTGCCTATGCTCAGCAAAATCTAGAGAAATCTGCAGATAGCATGAAGACCCACTGTGACTTAAATACGACTAGGAAAGAATACCATGTAGGAGACACGGTCTACTTATACAATTTCCAAAGGAACCAGGCTAAACAGTGCACACTTTTGCCTAGCTTGATGAGACCTTTTGAAATTGTAGAAAAAATCTCACTAGTCGCCTACAAAATCTGTATCCCCAAAGGCAGTTTGGCAGAGGGGGAAGATAAGTGGGTCCATATCAACCAACTGAAGTGTTGCCATCCTAAGCACACTCTGCAGCAACTAGAGGATTCCCTTGGGACCACAGAGGGGGCCACTCCAGCTCCCTAGAATTCCAACTATAAAAATATTCCATCTATATAATCAATAAATTGCCAATATAAATAAATTGTCCTGATATGCCAAAAGTACAGGTCTGCCCCACTACATAAATAGTGGTGGGGAAATGTCTACACATATGCTTTTGCTTTGTCATCCTAGAATTGGAAACCATGGAGACTAAAATCATGGAGGACCACCCTGGTACCAGAAGGAAAGATCCAAGGGGCCTGGGGTATCGCTCCATACTCTCATCAGGAATTGGCGAGGAGAACCGGTCGATCTACCACTGATGGGATAAGCTGATGAATCTTGCCATTTGGACCATAAAGAAAAGAAACTGATCATCCCAATCTTGCGATTTCCCCTGACAGGTGGTGAAAGCCAAATTGTGAGGGGGGCTTGTGGGATGCATTGACCCACTAGGATCTTCCCTGCGACATCACTTTGTGCTAGTGGCACCAGAACCAGCGAAATGGCCACAAAAAGCCCTATGCGCACTAACTTCTGAAAATTGCGCTGTGAAACCAGAAAGTTGGCCGCCAATCTACTTTGCCTATGTCAGTGGTGGAACGGGAGACCACGCTGCTAAAACCTGTCATTGGGTTGCCCACAACCAGAAGTTCTCTGAAATCCGTTTTTCCTTGTTTGCTGAAATTACAAAATAATGATTCCAAGCAGCAGAAAATATCCAACATCCTTGGTGGGTGTTACCAGTCACCTTATTCAAAGAATACACATAAGCACACAATGTCAGGAAAAGCAGATTCCAGAACAAGAATATCCACATTAAAAAGTGTGCTTGTCTGTAAAAATCTGTCAGAATATGGGCGCAGTACCGTCGGCCGCCTGTATGAAATCTGTCAGTTAAATACATTGGAAGCTTAACTTGTGCAGTTAAAATCACATGATTGAAATTAAGTGACTTGCTATCAAAAACAATATAGGTTGCAACTATTTAATCTCTATGTTTAAAAAAAAAAGACTGGCATTAGAGATCTGTTTGCCTATTTTGAAAATGTAAGTTTATTTTATCCAAGACAAATTTAAACAAATTGAGTTTTAAAGTAACCTGTGATGCCAGCTCCAGAACTTCAAAGAAAATTCACAGCGTGCCCAAAACAAAAGGCACCTTCCTTCTGTCTCTGCCCCAGGAACCCCCATTCAGGTGTTAATGGAGCAGGGAGGAGATTTTGGCCTGTTATACTGGGGAGACAAAGGGCTTCTTGGATTGAAAAGAATATGCAGATGCGAGTGTCAACAGAAACTCCTGCCAGAGGAAAGAGGAAGGAATTTGTCTTCACCCACCAAAACTTTGGGGGCGGGACAGACAGTGTTGTATATTCTGAAAACACAAGAAAGAATATTTTTGAAAAGGACTGACACAGAACTGTGCGAAATTGTAAAAATTGTAAAATGACAGTATTGTGAATATGAAAATTCTGGTCACATTTTAAACATACTCAGAACTCTGTGCTATGTTGAGTGACAAGACTACAGAATTTGTGATTTTGTAGTAATTGTGGTGATTCCAGAATCATGAAACTTCATATGATTATGCCCAGATATCATGTGCACATATGTGTAAAAATGTGGACAAATCTGACATTGGGTACCAGAACAAAAGTGCGAAAAATTGCCAAATCTAGACCCAAGCTCTCACTGAGACGGGGCTGGTATGAATACTTGTTCCACCAAATCTGTGATATCAATATGCTATTTCTAGCAAGTTTGTAAAATTGTAAATATATTGTGTATGAAAAATAGATTTCATGTACAGAAATAAGGGGGAGGTTCTCCCTGAATCATAAAATACAGCATCCTCACAACACTCTGTTTTCTTCTCAAATCAGGGGAGAGGAAATACCCTAAACAATAGAATCCCTAGGGGTGTGCCTAGTATAATTCAGCATACCCACCCCTTTAGGAAATACATAAATAGAGATAGTTTAGGACCTGGAGACAGACACAAATTCACCCACCATCCGATTGCTGGCGGAGCACTTTGCAAGAGAAATCCATATCCAAGACTCCAGACTCCAGAATTTTGAAAGCAGAAAGGCCCATTTCCAAATCTGAACCATTCTCAGCTTGGGCTTTAATAAATCCTGAAACCAGATTTTACACCAGAACTCCCAGGGAATCCAAAAAGAACAGCCTGGCTGTGCTGTTGCTGCTTTCTTGCTAAGAATTCATGCCAGAATCCAGAGATCCAACCCAGCATAGCAGAGCTGTGACCAGATAGCTGAGAACCAGAACCAACCCTTCATATCGAGTCCATTCCCGCCGTGCAGTGTCCAGAGTGCCGTGCTGAGTGCAGAACCAGAGCGCCTTGAGTCGAGTCTGGCATGCTAGCTGAATTCATGTCCAGAAAGTTTCCCTGACCAGATCCCTGACGGGACCATTCCAAACAGTGTTAGTGAGTATCCATAGCATAGGATTTTCGCTAGCATATATCATATTGATAAGTTATCCTATCCAAACCCATTCTCTTATATCCATAACTGCATTGTTAAAACTCTTTTGTCTTACCTGAACTCTTTCTCACCCTATAGCCCTATGTAATAGTAGTGTTAAAATCATCATTGCGCTAATATATTTTCTGAAGAAAGGTGAGCGAATCGACTGGCTAAACCAACCACTGTTATCCCGGGCTGGTGGCTGCGCTGTTGTGTAGTTTGCTTCTTCATAGTCTTCCCTAGTGTAAAAAAATCCTGTTTGTAATTTTAAAAAGCGCATCTTTCTTTTGAAAATTTTGACTCTTTCTGAAAAAAAACGACCTCCAAAAAAAACCTCCATAACTTCATCACCGTGTAAGCTAAGTTCCTCAGCTTTCCAACAAACCTGAAACCACATTCCAACCCCTTGTAGTTATTGCACAATCACGCTTACCGTGCATGGAAAAGTTTGCCACAAAACATTTGTTTGGCTCAAATCTCTCATGTGTGAAATAGCTGTTCATTGCATCCGTCCTCAGAATTAAGTATTCAATCTGCTAGTTGCTCAATAATCATTGCTCGTGTTTGTTTGAAACCATACCAAGCGGCTCCCACTAGTATTGAAATCATTTTAGTGAATTCCATCCATTTTCAGTGTTTTTATCATTCATTCAAAGCCACATTCAAAACCATTTTGACAAGTTGCAATCATTCTTGTTTTTCTCTGAGTTTTGTTGGATATTTTGTGTAATTTTGGGTCTGGTGGTATTTTATTACCACCAAAAATATAGTGGTAGTTTGGTAACAGCTTATCCTTGCATTTAGATTGGGTTTGGCCTCACATCATTCTAGTCACCATATTTTGTTACAATATATTGGAGAATTTAGTAATATGTATTATTGGTGGTATTTTGTGGAAGTATTACTTAGTGGTGAGCATGCTTTCCCTTCCCTACATTATAACCCCATTATACACAAAATCTTCCTTTTTATCAGAATACCTCCTAGTGATACATAGAGGCCTTGGACCTATGCACAAGAGGACCAACACTTGTACTTATAGTGCCACCTACAGCCTGTGGCTGGTATCACTGATTTATTTACACCAATGATCTATACACCTATAGGCCTCATTACTGGTTCATAGACCCCCAGTAATCTATATGTTGTATTAGATTTCCCTAAACAACATGCACTGGGGAACACACGCATACACCTATTTATCACCGCTTATTCTATCTGCATGAACAAATTGGCAAATGTATTACAAAAGAACACAAATCTTAGTCAACTCCTCATATGCAATTTCGACACAACAATAAAACTCTTAACCAGCTGTTTTTTGTTTATAAATTAGTTATATTGCAGACAAATACAATTCATGACACAACTCTTACCATGTATATATCAGCATTACCTGTAATATAATAAGAAGAGAAAAAAAAACATACAGTGCAAAAAAAACTTTTTTTTTAAAATAGGCAACAAGATGAATGAAAATGCAGGGGGGTTTCTTTTTATTGGCTACTCTGACTGCCTGATATTTTGAAATCAGACCCTCATCAAACAACAGGACACAATGACCTCACTTCAACTTTGGATGCTTACCAAAGATTTGTAGTTCTCTCCCCAAGATGACCTTCTTTCCCTCGCCTCAGAAAAGCAGGCCCAGTCAGCATGGATTGCCTCTGTAATCTTGGATGTTTGAAGTGTGCAGCGAAAACATATAGTTCTCAAGCCAGTGCTAAGTGAGACTAGGCACGTCTGTCTGAGAGCCCAGTCATCCCCGAACTAACTCTCCCTCTGCCAGTTTTCCCCCAGGAGCACTCTGCACCTTCCCATTATGCCTATGGAATATAACTGCAGATACTTTGCACCAATCAAGGTAAAATGCAGCATCACCCTTCCTTCAGTACAATAGGCCAGTTACACAGTGAACAACTGTATCTAATCTCATTTCCTGTTATGCAGGCTCTCTGCTTGCTGCAAACATCGGAATAGAATGAAGAAAAAAAAACTCCAGTGCACGTTTGAAAAACGAATCATTTTCACCTCATTTTTCACACAGAGATTACATTATAATGTTAATGAGCTAGCTTTAGTAATTTGTAATTGTTAATTAAGTCAGTTAGTGGTGCACTTTTAGTTGCAGTTTCACATTGCTTTTTGCTGTATTATAAATCCTGTACCTTGCATGTCTCCAGCCACATACTCACATGTTATACTGGCAACATAGGACTGGCTATATGTATATGCCACATTATTGCTGGCAACAAAATGCCATCACATCCATTGAGGTGCTACACACTCCAAGGCGCTATATATTACTACAGTTTGCTGGGGGAAATTGGGATTGATACTGTGTTGTTGAATTCTGTATTCCTGAAACCTGTTTTCTCTCCTTCCAACTCTTTATATTGCATATTGGGGGGGATTGAGTAGCGTGCAGGGTGAAAGAGTAATCACATTGGGCCTCATTACGACCCAGGCGTTAAGGGTTAACGCCGTCGTTAACCCTTAACGCCTATTCTGATTTTAACGGCTGCTCTTTGCAGCCGTTAAAATCCATGGCGCTAACCTGCCATGATGCTAATTACGCCACTGTAATTTACGGTGGCGTAATTAGCGCCTTCCCCACTCCCATTATGCCCTATGGGGCAAAAATGGGAATGGGGAAGGGAAAATGGCAAATGGGGTTTTACCGCCCCACTCACCTTGGAATGGGGCGGTAAATCCGCCATCCACCATGGTGTAAACGTAGTTTACACCATGGTGGTAAAGTTGGCGCAATTAGCGCCTGGGTCGAAATGACCCCCATTGCATTTTGATTGAACCCACACAAAGTATTATTCTATGCTGAATTATTTTTCCTATCATTACTTCTTCTGATTAAAGAGATTTATTGTGACATCACCCCATTGGTGACCATTGTATAACCATTAAATATTGTTATACATATATATATTGTGCAAATGCATAAAATAAATATTTTAACTTTGCAAAACAACCTGCTTCCTGGTTCAGTGTGACCGGGGGTAATTGAAAGAGAGGGGCGTGATATAAAGGTACATAATTCAGAAATAAAAGAACTTATTTGTATTTTTTTTTGTATTTATTTATTTGTATAGCGCACCGGGCCCTGGGGCAACCGGGCGCATCACTTAGTTACAACATAAGATAAACAGATAGAACCATAAATACAAAGTTTACAAGTATAAGAAAAACAGACAGAACCATAATTACAAAGTTTACAATTCTAATACAGAATTTACAGGTATAATAATAGCAATGAGAGGACAAGCAGATTGATATATACAAATTAAGCAGAGTACCCAGAGCTAAATGTCCTGGGCAGCCAGCCAGGTTTTCGTAAGGTGTTTGAATCTCGGGAATGAGGTTTCTGCTCTAAGCTCATTAGGAAGCATGTTCCAGAGTTTAGCTGCCAAGATAGGGAAGCTAATTCCACCTGATCTTTGTAGATTGAAACGTGGAACCTCAAGGCAGTTTAAGTGAGCCATTCTGCGGGGTCTAATGGGGTTGTGGAGGGCAAATCGGTTGGCCAGGTAGCAGGGAGCTTGGTTATGAAGGCATTTGTGGGTAAGAGCCAGGGTTTTCAGGGAGATACAGTGTGGGACTGAGAGCCAGCGAATATTGTGTTTGGTGTCGGATATGTGTTGGCGCCTGGGAATGTTGAGGGCAGCTCTAATCGCATTGTTTTGGACAATTTGTAACTTGTTTAGGTTGCAGCACTTAGTGCCTAGGTACAGTGCATTGCAGTAATCAATCTTGGATAATACAAGAGTTCTAGCCATGGTGACACAATTGGTAGCGGAGAGGAAAGGGCGACGGGCTGTAATGAGCTTGCAGGTATATGCTGCTGAGGAGGAGACTGAGTTAGTTTGTCTGGTCAGGGATAGGGTCGAGTCAATGTAGATCCCTAGGGTTTTTGTGTCCTTGGCGGTTGGGATAATATTTCCATCGATGATGAAGGACTTGAATGCAGGGTCGAGTTTGGTAAGTTTTTGTGGCGAGCCAAGAATAAGGAGCTCAGTCTTTTCATCATTAATACAAGAGTCTGTGTTGAGGTATCCACGCCTGGATGACCTGGTAGATGGCATTGATGGCGAGGGAGTCAGCTGTGTGGTCACCTGAGATAGGGATTAGTATCTGGGTGTCGTCAGCGTAGTTGTTGTAAGTGACACCCAGATAGTCCAAGATATCGAAGAGAGGTTTGGTGAACACGTTATACAACATGGGTGAAACACAAGATCCTTGTGGGACGCCACAGGAGACAGGTGCGGGTGGGGCAGCTGCTAGTGGAGAGAACACACGCATAGATCTATTGTCTAAAAAGGAGCTTATCCAGGTTGTATCTTTATCGGAGAAGTGTGCACTTGATTTAAGGTGGTGGCAGAGGATTTCATGATTGAAGAGATCAAAGGTTGCCGAGAGGTCCAAGAGGAGTAAGAGAGCAAGTTTGCCTTTGTCTTTTAGATCTTCAATCTGTGTTTTTAAATCTATGAGGGCAGTTTCAGTGCCATGACTTGGACGGAACCCAGATTGCCTAAGTTCCAAGAGTTTGTTAGATTCAAGGTAATCTTGAATTTGTAGATATGCTGCATGGTCGAGGATTTTTAATAAAAACGGGACCGTGGTGATTGGCCTGTAGTTTGTGGGTATACTAGCGTCCAGGGTAGGTTTTTTCAATAGGGGGATGACCCACGCGTCCTTTAGATTGTCAGGTATGATCCCAGAGCTAAAAGAAGAGTTGATGAGCATAGTAATGAAGGGCGCTAGGTCATGAGCTGCTTCCTTGATTACAGACATAAATAAAAAATTAAGGGTTCCAGCTGTGCATCACACGCTAGGCATTGACTTAGGTGGAGTGCCGGGTTGAAATCACTTACAGTCCTTGTTGTTTGTGGTTCTGCAGTCCTCTTAACCTGCAGGACAAGGTGAAAGAGCCTGGATGGCACATGCTGCCCATCCACGAACAGTTGGATATGTCCGTGGACATCAGGCCACAGATAAGGCCTTCTTCCCTTTTTGCCCTTAACTCTGCAAGACTCCCTGATTGGCACATTATCATCCACCAATCATATCCAAAAACCCTAAATTTCACTCTCTCACCTTAGTTCAAAAGTTCAGATGTATCATGTGTGCTGTGATTCAGAGCATGTTCTATCACAACCTACTTTACAAACATTTACCGATTTCTATTTGAAGAATCAACAGGATCTACATTCCAGAATCTATATCTAAGAGGACAACCTGCATGTATGTTTTAATTTTTCAAAAGTAATATTGTATACTACCCTTTTATAATATCAAATGAAGAATAACTGGTTTTCTATGCTTCACCGCAGTACCTATCCCAATAGCTCATTCATACTTAATAGTATTTCTAAATACATAGTCACTTACTTGGGCTACTACTTATAGCACTGTGCAAACTCATAATTACAAATGCCTCAATTATAAAGCTACACTACAACAAATAATGACATTGTTTTAACAAAAGGAAACACCTGCTTTTGTCAAAACAATAGCAGACCTGTATATTGAACTGCATTACACAACTTTGCCTTTAACTTCACTTTAACTATCTGTTTTTCTGTGCTTAAAAGCATGCTTCACTGCAGCACCTATCACAATAGTTCATTGGAGCTCTGACTGCATAGTGATTGCTACATGTGCTACTACTTATACTGATGCACAATTCCATAATAAAAAAAAATACTTCAATTATCAACCTAGATTACAACAAAGGTTGACATATTTTTGTAACATTAACCTGTCTTCTATTAAAAGTGTAGTGGACCTTCATGTTACAGTGTGTTATACAATCTTGCATTTAACTTCACTTAAACTATAACTGGGTGTCTGTGCTGCAAAATATTCTTGACTGCAGCACCTATTCCAATAGTTTGTTAGTAGGTTAAAAAGTACTTCCAATTGCATAGTGATTACTATTTATGCTACTACTAAATACCAGTGCACAATTCAATAATTAAACATGCCTCAATCATGAACCTAGAGTACAAGAAAGAATTACATATTTTTTTTGTAAATATGACCTTCCTTCGCTCAAAACTATATCAGAGCTTCATATTCCACTGTATATTACAACCTTCCCTTCAACATCACTTCATCTGCAATTGGTTTTCTATGCAGCAAAACGCGCTTCACTGCAGCTGCCATCACAATAGTTTAATAGCACTTTTAACAATTACTTCTTCTTCCATAGTTAATGTTATTTCCTTCTATTTAGAGCAGTGCTACATTTCCAGACTTGCCAAAATGTGTTATTTTACATCTGCAAAAAAGAGATTACCAAACAAACCTACTGAAGAAAGAAAACTCTTCCAATTCTACCAAGTAAGTATATTAATGTGGCATTTATGTCAGAACAGTTTTAATAACATAACTATACTATACTTTCCTAAACTTTCCACGAATATTATATGCTATGATATTTCCCACTTCCTCATTGTGGAAATCACACTCTTCTATTCCAACACTTCATTCGTCCTTATCCTATAACACCACCACTCTACAATTCATAACACTACAAACATTTGATCACACAACTTCCATCAACAATACCCCTCTCTGCCTTATGTTACTTGAACAACAACCTTCTTCCTCATCCAAATGTCTAACATTGATATACATTGTTATGCTTACACCACTCTCCCTCATGTGACTTCACAAACAACAACACTTGTATTTCAGTGTTTTCCACCTCCATGCCATTATTGAAATCACATTATTTTTCATTATACTCATCTACCTCTTCTTAATACCACTACACCATAGGTCTACAACCGCTTCCTCTACAAATATTGTACTCCATATCTGTCATTATCTATGCATTCCTCTTATACATCCTAATGAGCAATTATGATCTATATTATGACTCCAACACCCCTTTTCCTCATCCCAGTACCCAATATTAACAATTATGTGTATACTTACAACACTCTCCCTCACGTGACTTCACCAACAACAATGTATTCATTGCTGTATTCCCCCTTCATCAAACCATTACTGAAATCACATTATTTTTCATTATTCACTATATCCCTCTTCATCATGCCACTACACCAGGGGTCTATAACCTCTTATTCTACATATATTTTCATCCATACCTCCGATTATCTATATATCTCTCTTCCACATCTTACTGTGCAACTATTATCTGCATTATTACTCCAAAACACCTCTTCCTTGTCCCATTACCCAATATCAACCTATATGTGTATACTTACAACACTCTACCTCATGTGACTTCACTACCAAGAATGTTTGCATTGTTGTATTTCCCCCTACATCATACCATTACTGTAATCACATTAATCTGCATTTTCCCTACATCCCTCTTCATAATATGATTTCACAATTATAAACTATATTATACTTCCAACATCCCTCTTCTTCATCCCAGTACCCAATATAAACCCATTTCATTATCCATACACCAATCTTCCTCATCCTTGAACAATAACACCCACAGAACCCCTCTGCAACATAAAGAACCCTTTATTTCCTCAACTGATACAAATCAATGCCTACTAAAGCTCAGTTTCGTAGAAAACAAAGAAAGGATTGAGCAGATACAAAGAAGTGGAAGTCATATACCCATCCCCCACTAAAACCATTTATAGGAAACATACAAGGGAAAGTACAAGAAAAAGTAACTAGGCTCTTTCAAAGTAAAAAAAAGAATACAGTCACCCCTAACACAGGTTTTGCCCCTGCAGCAAAAAAGAAAAGAAACCAAATATGCAGTAAAGAAATTACAACTGAAAATGAACCTCAAAATATAAGTCTAGCAATGTCAATGTAGTCACAAGAAAACATTCCAAAAAATAAATATTACAAAACATTTTCCATTGCAGAATTCTTACCAATATAATAAAAACATCTGAAAAGTCACATTCCTCACTTAAACATTACCAAAGAAAACTGATACTTTAAACTCTGATTGACAGCACATTCAAACTAAAATGGTAACTAGTCTTTATTAGCTTCAAACAGGATAAAACTACTAACAAAAGAAATTGAAAAACTACAAAAGAAATCTACATGCACACAGATAATTTATGTGCTGGTGACTGGTTTCACACCAGTAGCACAGAACCATATTTCAATGAAGAAGCATACAACCAATAACAAACAAACGCGTGTGCTATAGACATTATTCAAGAGGCTATGAAATAGTAGCACATGTCGTTGTTAGAAAAATCTTCCCCAAAAAACTTTCAGCCAAGTGTTCCTCATGTCCACATAGCTTGTCCAATGTACAAGTTAATGCGCAGCTTAATATACAATGTGCACCAACTGTTGTTCAAATGCTTACAATTTCTCAATCACTATGGTAAAATAAAAGCCAAAAGTAGAATCAAAATCATACAAAATATGGACTCCTGTCCAGTGAGCATTGTCACTGTACTGTGAGTACATTCACCATCATACATTTCAGAAACTGCTTGTAAAATCACCTTCCATCACATAGAAATGATAACAATACACCATACTATAATGTGAAAACTTGTGCAAAGACTGTACACAGCTAAACATTCCGCTGTAGAACTACAAATACTGAATGGAAAAGTGCAAGAAGCCATGAGACAAATAGAACACATACAAAGTAAGTATTTTGGAATAGAACAAGAAATAGCAAAGTTTGAAAACACGCCTGGTGAAATTTTAGACAAAGTATGTGTCTGTTGTCACAGAACATTCTATAAGAAAAGTACACAAATGGCAGATATGTTCTGCTAGATAGAAAACAATGAGTAATCACAATGGTTCGAATTGCCTTGTTTTTAACAGCAGAACATACTTACAACATAACTGTTCCTTTAATAGTTTGCATATGCTGTAACAGGAAGCTTCATGATCACCAAATGCCATCTCAAGCTATCTATACAAGACACATGTCCACTTTCAAATGCTCTATAAACAACTTAATCCATATGAGAGTATCATAATTCAAACAGAAAACCCATTCTAAGTGTTAATATGTCACCAGCCTAAGACTGCCACATTCCCTGCATCAAAATTACTCAACAGCATTCATTATTGGAAATAAACGTACTATTAGACCTTAACAAAAATGTGGAAACACTTGGAGTAGCATGACCAATGTTGGGAAAGATATGGTCCTACCCCCCCCCCGTAGAGTCGGCCAACTAGAATAAACATCATCATAGTCATGCTGGGAGAAGCCCCCGTCTACACTGTATGGATAAGAGCCCTGTAACATAACAAAATAGGCTAATAAAACCATCCATGCCATGTCCTTAGGACTCCGTTTTGTACCAGGCCTAAAACGCCATCTTTCTACTAGGCCCCGAAATCCACTACTCCGCGAGGCTGCGTCACCCACACCCCAGCCTCTCCCTCAGATGGACCAAGGCATTTCACACATTAGATCAGCTCTGCATGAGTCTTGTTCTCACAGAAGTCCATCCATTCACTATCCTTTCAATGTTACAATTTTCTAGTATCATTCTTGCACAGAATGCGCTCAGCGAAGAGCGTGGGACAGAGACAGGTTGCAGCACAAATGTCCATCCATCGCCATTAAACTGCCTGTGCCCCCTCACCCTCCACACTGCCAGGCCAGAGCTTACCCACCCCAACCTCACCATTCCTTTCATGATAAGCATCTAACCCCCTTTGCTTTGACCATTCCAGAACACCCACCCTACGCCTAATCCTAGGTAGCAATGCATTCTTCCAAATAACAACACATGTCTGTCCGTATCATTAGGCACTTGAAAGATAGGTATCAAACCCCCCTGAGAAATACAGAGTGCTGGAGGTACAGTATCAATGAAGCCCTGAATGTAGAGGTTGGCATGCTAGGATACTATCCCCCCTCCTCAAAAGACCCCCTTGCGTGTAGCTTTCAGGTGTCTGTCATTCTGTATAATGTACCAGCTCCTGTTGCTTAGCTTAGATAGTTAGAAATGTTTCACTCACTTGAACTGACCTTCACCGCGGATATGAGCCCAGCTGACCCACATGCTACAAGATGGACTGAGGGAGCAACAACCAATAGGTGTCTGGCATCCCCTATGGAGCAGACACATCTATAGGTTCCCCACCATCCAGCAACTTCGCAACTACCACTGTCTAAAATTGTCATTGATGACACAATTGTGTTTTACAATGTGCTGCCCGTGTAGTTTTTGGCAGAGCATTTACGGGCAGCAGAGTTTGCTGCCATTTTACTATATTATATACAATTTTGTTATCCATGCAAAATTATCTCTTGGTCTCATTCCCTGACAGGGTGCCTTCTTCTTCTTATTATTATTATCATTGCAATTATTTGTGACGTGCAAATAAGGGACGTGCCTTTACCAGTACAACATTCTTTGATTGAACTAGTTAATGGTGTGAAAACGAACGACAGAATAAATTGTTAACATCTAGTTGACTTAAACAAAGTTAAATAAGCCCTAGTGTATGTTAAGCAAAACATTGAATACTAAAAATATAAAAGCATAGAAGAAAATATAAAATAAAACAACACACATATATGAAGATATCCTATAAACTAGTCAACATATTGATCCTATGACGACAGAGAACATTCTTCACCAGGTATACAATTCACCAACTACAGTCCAGAGACACCATGGAAGATGCACTAGAAATATGTCAAAAACTTCGAGCCAAAGGGTCTCCCATGAGTATACAGGAATTTCTTTTAGAAGCATGTTGTTTTCCACTATTCTTCCCTACAGAACAAGGAGGAAGAAAGACCCATATGCATCAGAATATCTTTCTCCAGGAAATCTAAAAATCCAAGAAACTGGAAAAAATGTTCAGTCTCTTGTTCGAAAGCAAACTAGCAACTCTATGTTATGTAGTTGTACACACACCACAAACAGGTAACCCTTTTCTTAAAACGTCAGCTACTGATATCTTTCAAAAGATAAAAAAACATAGATAATTGTTTCATTCAAATATTACACATTTCTTGGCAAATATGAGTAGTACAAAGGAATACTGCTTCCAATTTCATGCTGATGTACATTGCAAGTTAAGGATTCTAGGGCCACCACATGATTTGCTACTCTATGTTGTGCAGAATATTTAACAGGTGGCTTGCATGACGTTCTATGCATTGCAAACCAAAATAAAGAAGGAATAGACCTAACATGTTCAAGGCAGCTCTGTTCTCTTGACCCTGTCAATATCCCAAGATACTTTCACCATTTTTTCAATGCCATGCTACACTTCATCTGTATTAAAATCTGTCCTCCACTTGGAGAAGTAGAATACTTCCTTTTTTGGAAATAAAATACAGAGGAGTCCCACACATCGACATGCTTTTGAGGTTTTACAATATGCCCAAACTTGGCCACGATAGTGATGACACTGTTTTACAATTTATTGAAAACTACATTACCTGTGACATCCCTTCAGAAGACATCCATAAGGACCTATGGACACAAATCTTATGTTTCCAACGAGATAAGTGTGGCAAATATTGTCAATGTCAATACAAAAACAAAGGAAAATACTTCACCCAATTTAATTTTGAATTCCTTAGATAGGTCTGTACCAAGGGTTAAGTAAATAGTTGCATGTACTCTGTTAGGGATAGCCTCATAGGCATATCTCCCAAAAAAACATACGTAATGAAAAGAGATGATGCATCCAATTGCATCAATGATTATAATCCTATCATTGCAATTTTGTAGAAGACTAACACAGACATTCAATATATTGCAGACCATACAGCTATCATTGCAATATATGTTACAGCCTATCTCACCAAAGCTGAACATTCTAAGCTAAAAGACCTCTTGGATGACATATCATCTGACAAACCCCTTTGACAAAAAGTGTACAGCTTTGGTATCAAAATGCTCTAACAAAGAGAATGCACATTCTATAAAGCTGCAGATGATTTAACAGGTAAAGACGTGTACTGGACATCTGAAAACCTTCTATTGCTCAACCTTGGTACAGCTTCATCATGAAAAAGAGTACTGAAATCCTACCAATAAATCTAATCTATAGCTACAGAAAATCCCAATAGCCAAGACATTGTAAAAAAATAATCTCATTGACAAATACTATCCAAACATATGTAAAACATAATCTCATTGACAAATACTATCCAAACAGAAGTACTGTTTTGGAGAACATGTGCCTGTCCGATATAGCCCAAAACTATACATACAAAAGTAATGTTATGCCAAATGAGACAATTGGAAAATACTCTGTATTACATTGTGAACGAAGTCTAGCAAGACTTCCAATCCCCAGTCTAATTAACCATGTAAAATATTGTTTTAAATATGCAGAGTATAGATATCTTTATGACATGGCCTTACTGTAACTATTCAAACCTTGGAGAAAAAGGTGACCATGACACATTTGAAGCTGCAATCAAGGCAAATGAAGCAGTATAACAATCAGCAAGTTTAATCAGTTAAAATAAATGTTAGGCAATGAATGCCAACAACAAGAAGAAATAGAAACACAACTAGATAAAGGCACTCATGAAGGGAGTCAGCCATCTCTTACAGGAAGCGAAGAACCTCTTAGAAAATCACTCATTCAAAATGAAGCAGAAAAAGTGATGTATGAGGTAGAAAACACCATGTATCAATCCAAACAATCTAAAGAAGATGTGTCAGTGTTACAATCCCAGTTAACTGATGGGCATCTCACCATTTACCTAACACCACTAAAGAAACTGAACGTGGACGAACACATGAAAATAATGCTGGCAGTTGTACAAATTGCAAAGCTCTGCTCTTGTATGTAAATGGTGAAGCTGGTTCTGGCAATAGCTTCTTCATTAAAAAAAATCTGAAAATGTTTAGAAGACAAAACAAATAACACCTTTCAGCTGTTATAACAGCCCCCACAGGTCTAGCTGCTTACAACATAGGCAGTGTAACTTTACACAACTACTCCTCCTCACAGTGGAACACCAAAACAAATTTGAATATTGCAAATTGTCTGCAGAATCTGCATTTGAAGGGTGCAGACTTCTATGACAAATGCAACTCCTCTTAGTAGATAAAGTAAACATGGTATCCAAACAAACGCTTGCATTCATTCATTTAAGAATGCAGGAAGCACTATAAACTGGATACTAAGAACTGGTGTAAAACATTGGATTGTCTTTGGAGACCTCCTACAGTTAACATCAGTGATAGGGCAACCCATGTGTAAAACATTACGCTACTCAGAATGCCGTAATACACTCAGAAGCATAGGCAATGTCAATCTGTCGCATCATTTTCACTACAGAGAACTTGCACTAAACATGTGTCAGTCTGCAGATTCAACAAATGCTCAATTTTTTAAATTTTTTAATTAGAATTGTTATGCTTACTGAAGACGCAAAGTTATCCTTGAAAAGTAGATTGACAAATGAGCTACATGGACAAAACACACCTGCCCCTGATGTAATGGAACAATTAACTTAACAAAATAAAAGAATACATGTGCTTAATACCAACCCTTGCAAACTGTGACCAATTTAATGAAAAGATGCCGAAAAAATAGATGAAACCCATTGTTCACATTAACTGAACAGACACACTAGAAGGGCATGGCATGACACTCCCTGTGTTTCAACAAGCAACAGCATGACTAAATCACCTAGAAAAATCTATCTCAAACACTTTCTTTGCTTTCTTTTTGCGCACTTCCGCCTTCACTTTTCACCTGTTCCCGTTTCTATGTTCTTCTTCAGTCCATGCTCTCCCCACTCCCATCTCCAACCCTAGCCTTTGGTGATCGGTTGTTGGCCCACACATGCAATCAGAATGGACCAAGCACAGGGATCCTTCCCCTGTACTTCCTAACCCATGGCAATTGGTTGCCAGCCCATGGTCGTGAATGAAAGGGGCCCTCATTATCAACTTCCAAATGGCAGCCTTGCCTGTGCAGCCAGCTGGATAAGGGCCAGTGGCAAAGGGCAACTCGTTCTTGGGAAGCTCATCTCCATGTTTTCTAATGGAGGGCCATCAGAGCAACCCACAGCTACAACTAAGGTAAGGTGGCACGGGTGGTAAACACAGCCACTACTGTGGTTAATTAAAACCTTGCAAGTGCTAAACCTTACCATCATCATATCATGACACTGTGTAGATTACCTGCATCGCCCATAGATGTATTGGTAGCAATCTGTGTGTCACAATTAGATTGTTGGGGGCAGGAAATGTGTCAGGCTTAAATGGAATTAATGTGTGCCGAAAATTCCCGCGCATAGGTGCCAAAACGTGCGAATCGCAGGAAAAGTGCGTAAATCGCAGTGCAAGTGCGAAAATCGCAGGAAAACCAGCGCACAGCGATTCATGGAAGTCCGTGCGCGAGAAAAACATTGGATGTGCGCTAAAAATGTGCGCCGCGCACACCGGCGCACAGGTCATCCAACAGCGTGCGCCACGCCCACTGCAAAATCGCACATAGCGCGGTGCACATCACAAAAGTAGGCAGAACATGGGGCGTAACACTCAGAATGGGGAACAACGCGTGAAAATATGGGCGTCACGGGGGAAGTACAGCAGGGAAGTGCGCGGAACGCCCACACGCTCGTCTACAACCCATATTCATGGAATCGAATAGGGCAAACCAGCGCACGGTCAAAGACGCGCACAGGGCCAAACAAGTACGCCACAAGAAAGCAGGCGGTAGCGCCCCTGCGACTGAAAAAAATGTGCGCCAAAATGTGCGCTAACAAAAAGCACCCATATACAGCCATGATGAATGGCCCATACAGTGGCCCTCTAGGACAAATGAGGTGCAAAGGGGCACCGACAAACACGGACACCCGCTGTGTGAAAAATAGCGTGTGCGCATGTTCCTGGGTGCGCGGGAAGTTCCACATGCGATTAGCCTGGGTACGTGTACTTCGGGGTGCGCGGGAAGTTCCACACGCGATTGGCCTGGGTAGGTGGGGGTGCGTGGGAAGTTCCACACGCGATTGGCCTGGGTACGTGTACTACGGTGTGCGCGGGAAGTTCCACACGCGATTGGCCTGGGTACGTGTATTCCGAGGTGCGCGGAAGATTCACACGCGATTTCTGCAGGGTACGTGTATTTTGGTGGTGCCGGGGAATGCTACATGTGATTTGGCCATATGGGTCCCCCCAGGTGTACCCTCTAAACCCTCCACAGCCCCTGCAGGCAGCCAACACCACAGGGTACTACCCTGCACCCCTGCTCATGTCCCACAGGCAACCCATCCACCATGGCCATGCCCACCAGCCAACCCACATGTCACCTTGCACCACTGATCACCAACACATGTCTCCCACCACCCCCACCCCCCAGCCACCAAGGGCAGCCTCCACCAGGCCCCCACTCATGTCCCCATGCACCCCCACGCCCCATCAGTGCAGGGGCAGCCTCCACCAGGCCCACACTCATGTCTCCCATCACCCCCAACCCCCAGCCACCAGGGGCAGCCTCCACCAGGCCCCCACTCATGTCCCCATGCACCCCCACCCCTAGCAGTGCAGGGGCAGCCTCCACCAGGCCCCCACTCATGTCCCCATGCACCCCCACCCCCCAGCAGTGCAGGGGCAGCCTCCACCAGGCCCCCACTCATGTCCAACTCATGTCTCCCACCACCCCCAGCCCCCAGCCACCAGGGGCAGCCTCCACCAGGCCCCCACTCATGTCTCCCACCACCCCCACCCCCCAGCCACCAGGGGCAGCATCCACCAGGCCCCCACTCATCTCTCCCACCACCCCCACGCCCCAGCCACCAGGGGCAGCCTCCACCAGGCCCCCACTCATGTCTCCCAGCACCCCCACCCCCCAGCAACCAAGGGAAGCCTCCATCAGGCCCCCACCCATGTCTACCACCGCCCCCACCCCCCAGCAGTGCAGGGGCAGCCTCCACCAGGCCCCCACTCATGTCCAACTCATGTCTCCCACCACCCCCACCACCCAGCCACCAGGGGCAGCCTCCACCAGGCCCCCACTCATGTCTCCCACCACCCCCACCCCCCAGCCACCAGGGGCAGCCTCCACCAGGCCTCCACTCATGTCCCCTATTACCCCCACCCCCAAGCAGTGCAGGGGCAGCCTCCACCAGGCCCCCACTCATGTCTCCCTGCACCTCCTACCGCCCAGCAGTCAGGGGCACCCTCCACCAGGCTCCCACTCCTGTCTCCCACCACCCCCACCCCCCAGCCACCAGGGGCAGCCTCCACCAGGCCCCCACTCATGTCTCCCACCACCCCCACCCCCCAGCCACCAGGGGCAGCCTCCACCAGGCCCCCACTCATGTCTCCCACCACCCCCACCCCCAGCCACCAGGGGCAGCCTCCACCAGGCCCCCACTCATGTCCCCTATTACCCCCACCCCCCAGCAGTGCAGGGGCAGCCTCCACCAGGCCCCCACTCATGTCTCCCTGCACCCCCTACCCCCCAGCAGTCAGGGGCACCCTCCACCAGGCTCCCACTCCTGTCTCCCACCACCCCCACCCCCCAGCAGTGCGGGGGCAGCCTACAACAGGCCCCCACTCATGTCTCCCACCACCCCCAGCCCCAGCAGTGCAGGGCAGCCTCCACCAGGCCCCCACTCATGTCCCCATGCACCCCCACCCCCCAGCAGTGCAGGGGCAGCCTCCACCAGGCCCCCACTCATGTCCCCATGCACCCCAACCCCCCAGCAGTGCAGGGGCAGCCTCCACCAGGCCCCCACTCATGTCTACCACCACCCCCACCCCCCAGCCACCAGGGGCAGCCTCCACCAGGCCTCCACTCATGTCCCCTATTACCCCCACCCCCCAGCAGTGCAGGGGCAGCCTCCACCAGGCCCCCACTCATGTCTCCCTGCACCTCCTACCGCCCAGCAGTCAGGGGCACCCTCCACCAGGCTCCCACTCCTGTCTCCCACCCCCCCACCCCCCAGCAGTGCAGGGGCAGCCTCCACCAGGCCCCCACTCATGTCCCTATGTACCCCCACCCCCCAACAGTGCAGGGGCAGCCTCCACCAGGCCCCCACTCATGTCCCCTATTACCCCCACCCCCCAGCAGTGCAGGGGCAGCCTCCACCAGGCCCCCACTCATGTCCAACTCATGTCTCCCACGACCCCCAACCCCCAGCCACCAGGGGCAGCCTCCACCAGGCCCCCACTCATGTCTCCCACCACCCCCACCCCCCAGCCACCAGGGGCAGCCTCCACCAGGCCCCCACTCATGTCTCCAACCACCCCACCTCCCAGCAGTGCAGGGGCAGCCTCCACCAGGCCCCCACTCATGTCCCCTATTACCCCGACACCCAGCAGTGCAGGGACAGCCTTCATCAGGCCCCCACTCATGTCCCCTATTACCCCCACCCCCCAGCAGTGCAGGGGCAGCCTCCACCAGGCCCCCACTCATGTCCCCATGCACCCCACCCCCCAGCAGTGCAGGGGCAGCCTCCACCAGGCCCACACTCATGTCCAACTCATGTCTCCCACCACCCCCACCCCCAGCCACCAGGGGCAGCCTCCACCAGGCCCCCACTCATGTCTCCCACCACCCCCACCCCCCAGCAGTGCAGGGGCAGCCTCCACCAGGCCCCCACTCATGTCCCCATGCACCCCCACCCCCCAGCAGTGCGGGGGCAGCCTCCACCAGGCTCCCAGTCATGTCCAACTCATGTCTCCCACCACCCCACCCCCAGCCACCAGGGGCAGCCTCCACCAGGCCCCCACTCATGTCTCCCACCACCCCCACCCCCCAGCCACCAGGGGCAGCCTCCACCAGGCCCCCACTCATGTCTCCCACCACCCCCACCCCCCAGCCACCAGGGGCAGCCTCCACCAGGCCCCCACTCATGTCCCCTATTACCCCCACCCCCCAGCAGTGCAGGGGCAGCCTCCACCAGGCCCCCACTCATGTCCCCTATTACCCCCACCCCCCAGCAGTGCAGGGGCAGTCTCCACCAGGCCCCCACTCATGTCCCCTATTACCCCCACCCCCCAGCAGTGCAGGGGCAGCCTCCACCAGGCCCCCACTCATGTCCCCATGCACCCCACCCCCCAGCAGTGCAGGGGCAGCCTCCACCAGGCCCCCACTCATGTCCAACTCATGTCTTCCACCACCTCCACCCCCCAGCCACCAGGGGCAGCCTCCACCAGGCCCCCACTCATGTCCCCCACCACCCCCACCCCCAGCAGTGCAGGGGCAGCCTCCACCAGGCCCCCACTCATGTCCCCATGCACCCCCACCCCCCAGCAGTGCAGGGGCTGCCTCCACCAGGCCCCCACTCATATCCAACTCATGTCTCCCACCACCCCCACCCCCCAGCCACCAGGGGCAGCCTCCACCAGGCCCCCACTCATGTCTCCCACCACCCCCACCCCCCAGCAGTGCAGGGGCCGCCTCCACCAGGCCCCCACTCATGTCTTCCACCACCCCACCCCCTAGCCACCAGGGGCAGCCTCCACCAGGCCCCCACTCATGTCCCCTATTACCCCCACCCCCAGCAGTGCAGGGGCAGCCTCCACCAGGCCCCCACTCATGTCCCCTATTACCCCCACCCCCCAGCAGTGCAGGGGCAGCCTCCACCAGGCCCCCACTCATGTCCAACACATGTCTCCCAACACCCCCACCCCCCAGCCACCAGGGGCAGCCTCCACCAGGCCCCCACTCATGTCTCCCACCACCCCCACCCCCCAGCAGTGCAGGGGCAGCCTCCACCAGGCCCCCACGCATGTCCCCTATTACCCCCACTCCCCAGCAGTGCAGGGGCAGCCTCCACCAGGCCCCCACTCATGTCCCCCTGCACCCCCTTCCCCCAGCCATGCGATTTGCCTGGGTACGTGTACTTCGGGGTGCGCGGGAAGTTCCACATGCGATTGACCTTGGTACGTGTACCTCGGGGTGCGCGGGAAGTTCCACACGCGATTAGCCTGTGTACGTGTACTTCGGGGTGCGCGGGAAGTCCCACACTCGATTGGCCTGGGTACGTGTGCTTCGGGGTGCGCGGGAAGTCCCACACGCGATTGGCCTGGGTACGTGTTCTTCGGGGTGCGCGTGAACTTCCACACGCGATTGGGCCTGTGAGAGTGGGGTACATGTATTCCAGGGGTGGGCGGGAATATTTACCCACGACTGTGCCTTTGAGAGCGTGCTACGTGTATTCCTGGGGTGGGCGGGAAGATTCACACGTTCGCCTACGACGTGCCGAAAAATAAATGGTCCAATCCTGAGACACGTACGCCAGCATGAAGCAGGCGTACGTCGACCCACGCAGCAAAAAAGTGCGCGCAAACAACAAACAAGCTCATACGCCAGGATGAATATACCATTCCTAGCAGCAGTGGCCGTGGTTTACCAAAGGAAGAGGAGGAGGATAGTGAGGGCCCGAATTTTCACTCTCAGAACCAGCCTTTTTGGGATGCCTGATGAGCAGGTGTATGGGAGGTACAGGTTTTCCCCACACATAATACTGGACCTGGTCAGTGAGTGGGAGGATGACCTCACATCACCCACCCTTTGCTCCCAAGCACTCAGCCCCCTGGAGAAGGTCCTGAATGTACTGCACTTCTTGGCCACAGGATCATTTCAGCGGACAAGTGCCATAGTGGGTGGGGTGTCAAAGGCCACGCAGTCACGCTGCCTACACCAGGTCTTGAACATCATCACTGCACGCCCATCAGTCCGTAGGCACATATACCTGCCCAGGACACCTGCAGAAAGGCAGGCTGCCACCATCGATTTCTACGGTGTGGCACAATTCCCAAAAGTGCTAGGTGCCATTGACTGCACCCATGTGGCACTAGGTCCCCCCAGGGCATCTGAGCACATCTATAGGAACCTCAAGCACTGGCATTCCATCATCGTGCAGGTAGTATGTAATGCTAAGGGAATCATCACCTCAGTATATGCCAACTATCCAGGGTCCACCCAGGACAGCTTCATTTACCGAATGTCTACCCTAAGCCGGGACCTAGAAGCTGGGCGGCATGGCAATACATGGCTGCTTGGTGAGTATGAATGCCACTGCACATGCATGCATGTCAGATGCAGAGTTATGTCACTACCCCACTAATGATACCCATCACCTCCTCACCAGGGGACAGTGCCTACCCTCTGAGCACCCACATGATGATGCCAATTCGGAACCCCATCACGCCACCAGAGGTAAGATACAACACAGCCCATATTGCAACCCGGGGCATAGTGGAGCGCACATTTGGAGTGCTCAAGTCACGCTTTCGCTCCCGTATCCGTTCTGGTGGGCAGCAGTTATATGCGCCCCCAGTAGTGTGCAGGATCATAGTGGCAGCATGTGTCCTGCACAATGTTGCAACACGCCGGGGCCTGGCTGTGGACATGGTGGTGCCCCCACATCCCCAACCACATGCACGGCCGCTGCGCATGGGAGGGGAGAGGGCACAGGGTGAGGCAGCCCGTACGCAACTGGTGGCTAATTACTTCACATAGAAATCACACCCCAGTGGAGTGCACACAGGCCTGGCACATACCATCTGATAAGCAATGATGACTCGACCTGACAATTAAGACGAACAAAGGGACTGTCAACTGTCAGAACCACAGCAGCCGAGATTGTTCATGTGGAAGTGCACAATGTGTGCATCCCTACCTACACAAACACCACCAATGCAGTGTCATGAAAAGACACTTCCATGCTGCAGAAATGAATACCCACTTGCAAAATACTACATGAAACAAGTGCCATGTCACCCACCTCCTCCCCGGCACGGCCACACAACACACCATGGCATGTCATGCAATGTGAGAGGAAAGAAATTAATCCCCACAACATGCCCCAAGTGTCAGCAGCTACAGTGTCCCTAATGGAAACATGTCCACACATGAAATTCTCACAGTAATGCAGGACCTACAACCCACATTACCAAATACTTACCAAGAATACCAATCACCTACACAACCTCCAACCTACCTTAAACATGACATTACAGACTTAAAAATTAGCTAGCCTCACCACCTGATGATGACAGCCCTCCGAACACTTCCAAGTATACAGTGTTAGCGCCACGCAAGAGTGTAGGTGCACTGCTTACAACATGGACTCCAGTTCCAAGGTGGACCGCATTGTGAAGACATGAGGAATGGACCTGCAAATATGGAGGATGAGATGGATGCAGAGGCACATATCAATACACCACGCAGTGTACAATACAACAACAATATGCACTATGAATGTATACACAGTATTGACTACAGACT
Organism: Ambystoma mexicanum; assembly: GCF_040938575.1. Taxonomy (NCBI): domain Eukaryota; kingdom Metazoa; phylum Chordata; class Amphibia; order Caudata; family Ambystomatidae; genus Ambystoma; species Ambystoma mexicanum. The sequence continues at coordinate 1,241,187,037 of NC_090930.1, read as the reverse complement.
GCCCACACAGCTCATGGGAGTCCAATGTCACCATGTACGTCAATGTCACTTGGGCACACCCTTTGCAAGCCCATGGAAACGGGAAGCAGGAGGGGTGTGTGTGACAAAAACCCAAGCATCTGAACCAAATCCATGACAAGTCTGCATGTGCCCAGCCACAATGCAGCGTGTGCCCACGGGAGCCACACAAGGCAACACACTGCCCCAAAAAAAAAAAAATCAAAAATGGCCATTAATGGGCCCGGGGGGGGGGGAGGTGGGGGAAGCCACCCAGGAGGTCCGAGGACAGGGTGCACACCAAAACCCACCTGTGTAGAACTTGCGAGAAAAAAACACCTCCATGGGCTCATGGCCTACACGGCTACCCTATTGTGGGAGTATCACTGCTGTCGCTATCCTCACCCTCTGCAGCTGCATCAGGAGGTGGTGACACTATGGGAGGCAGCCCACGCAAAGCCCTAGTCTGTTCCTCCATGGCTGCAAGCATGCGGGTGTGGTAGGTCTCGTTCTGGAGGATAAGTATGCGGAGGTCCCCATGCAATAACTCACGGGATGCACGGACCTCCGCCCTAGTTGCCTGCATCTCAGCTGAGAGCGTACGGGTGAGACACTCCAGCTGCTGTTCTGTCCTTCGGTTTGTTGAAGCCTCAAGCTCAACAAGCGTCGTCCTGAGGTGAAGGAGTTCCACCCTCAGGGCTTCCCTGTGGCCCTGGGACTCTATGGAGATGGCTTCCTGCAGAGTCGCCAGTGCCACCCACCTGTCCCTGTCGGACGCCAACATGTCCTCCCTGTGTGACTGGCAGATGGAGTCGATTGCCTGCTGTAGTCGCTCCATCAGCCTTTCGGGGGGGACAATGGAAGTGGCCACCCTATCCATTGCCTGAGCCATCATCTCTGATGATGCTGCCTGTTGGGTTGCCATACCGTAAATGGATTGCTCCCATGTGGTATTGCCAGGTGGCGTACGGCCACCACGTCGGCGGGCACCACACTTGTCTGGGACAAGGCGAACTGCGCCTTGCTGTGCCGACACTGCCTGAGGCTGCAAGACTGCATTCCCCCTCTGATCTTCTGGCCCAGGAACAGGATCAGATGTCGTGGAGTGTGACCCTGCATCCGTAACCACCAAAGGTGTTCCTGCCAACACTGACATCCCCATTGAGGGTTCTAACCCTGGTGCAGGGGGGTCAGACAGAACAGAATCCCTCCCAGGAACACTCACCTGCGATGGCACGTAGGTCTTATCATCCGAATCGACACCTGAGTACAGCTCGGGGGAGGTGCAGCCAGAGACACCCCTTGAGAGCACGACCTGCAGCAGTTGTGGGTTCTTACCCACCACCACACCACGTCCCTCACTGGTGGTCGGTCGGCCCTCGGACCCCTCCTGGGTCTGCACCATCTCCACAACCCCAGCAGTATCAAGTGCGTCTTCCCCTGCAAAGACATAAAAGAAAACAAATGGAAACAGGCATTAGCACTATGGCACACAATTAGGGCTGAGAGGCTACAGAAATAGTACTTGGTTGACACATGTCCCACATGACGAAAACACTCCCATGTATGCACCGTCACTGCGTGTGATGGGGAGGCAGATGGCACACATTGATGACACCAAGATGGAAGATGAACACATTTGCTGCATGCTGCCTAGCAGTGGCATCACACATTGGCCAGTGATTCGCAGGTCAAATACACATGCCATCACACAGATGGCATGTACCCTAGCCATGAAGTGAAGAGGGAGAGGAGGTCACCAATTGTTCATTCAGTCCAGTTTGTTCATATAATTGATTGTTTTCATTGTAATGGTTCAAATGTTTAACCTGCAGATGCCAGTCAAAAATGGTCCTATAGCACAGGGACATGTCCAAACTAATCATGTCCACGAAACTGAGCCAGTCCACTGTACCATAGGCATGTCAGACAGTGGTGGTATGCAAACAATCTGCCTGAATAAACAGAGGTAAATAAGCAACAGTGTTGTGGCAAGATGACACTCCAAGGGCAACTGGCGTGGTGTTGGGCTGGATGTCTAATGTTGGCCGAAGGGATGCTGCTATACCCAAATGCTGTTGCCAAGAATGTAAAGGAAGAGGCACATGGGTGAGCCGAACCACTCAGGCACACACACCCTCCCCTGGCTCCCAAACAGAAGCCCTCCCACACACACCATGCACATGGATGACACACACATGCATGTGCACTCACCGGACAATGCCTCGTAATCTGCCAGTTCTCCCACGCCTTGGATCTGTTCCTCCGTGACGTAAGTCCCAGCAACCTGCTCATGTGGAGTGAGTTCTATGTCGTCTGCTGGAGACCCACCTCCAGTCACTAGAGTTGCGGCATGACTTGAGGTCAACTTATTATTTGCCCTGCGCTTCAGGTCATTCCAGCGCTTGTAGCATTCATTAGCTGTGCGCCTCACGATTCCAAGGGCACTTATGATGTCCGCAATGGTCTTCCAGTGTGCCTGACGTTGTGCAGGTGTGGTCTTGGATCCTGCAACAATCACCATTTCGCGGTCATGTGCGGACACATACTCTACAAGTGCATTCAGTTCGGCCTCATTGAAGCTGAGCTTCCTTGACGGGCCGGACTGTGTAGCCGTGTCTGGGGCATCAGCCTCTACTGGACGAGCACTCTTCCTCTTCCGCTTGGAAGGTGGTGGGGATCCTGAGTGTCCTACGCCGCTCTGGACACTAGGGGCAGGAGCGTGGGATTGCACGCTCAGCATAGGAGTTGGTGCAGGCATTATCTCAAGTATGATGGTGTCAGGGGGAATGTCAGCATGATGGACTTGGACCGACACTATCCTGGATGGGTGTGTGAGAGGTGGGATGGATGGAGCCGCAGCTGCCCCTGCAGCCTCCCCAGCCTGCCTACGCGGGGCAGCAGATGACCTAGCTGCTCCTGATCCACGTGGCCTGATGACACCAACGTTCACCGGCGCACGTGGCCTAGACCTGCTGACCTGGAAGTCAGCCATGGAGTCACCCTGTGCCAGGTCTGGTTCCACAGTGGGCTGGTCCAACAAGGGCTGAGCATGGATGGTGTCAGCCACGGTAACCTCAACCAGGGGGGGGCATGGGTGTCCCAGACTGCTGCTCCACACATGGGGGGCTAGGGGCACCCTGCAAGTTACGGCCACGTCCCCTACTGGATCCACCATGGCCACCACTTTGGGCTCGGCCACCTTTGCCAACCTTACGGCTTGTTCGCCTCCCAGCCATGGCACTGATGTTATTGTGCGTATGGGAGTCGATGTGAACTATTGTCCTGGGCAATTCGGGGTCAAAGGGGTTGGGTACCAGATGGTAATCGTACCCTAGTGCTCTAGCAAGGCTGTATGTCACCCCTGGGGAAAGATGACGGGTCACGCAACGCACAGGCACCCCAAAAAAGCGAAGTAAGGTGCACGCAACCACTCCTAGACCACTTGCATGGAAAAATAATCCTGCACTACGCTGTGGCACCCAGGAACACAAGAATGAACGTATGCGTGTCACACGCAGCCTAGAATGACCTCTGAAGGGGTACGCGACACAAGGGGCAAGCACAGATGTTAAATATGAGCGCTACTCACCGACTGCCAGGAACAAAAGAGTGAAAAATATGCGTGTGTGCACGTTGGCAACACCCCCGCCAAAAGAAGAATTGTACGCTGTCTGAGGAGACAGGACAACAGTAGTAGGGAACGCTGTTTGAGGAAACAGGCCCAGGAAAAAGAGGAAAAGAGAAAAAGCTGTCTGAGGTAACAGGGAGTGCGAACTGGAAACGCCGTGAAGTAAATCGCGTGTGAACCGACAAGAAGTACAGATTTCACCCACTCGCTCTCCATGAAAAGCACGTACAAGGAAATGGCGTTCTACACGTACCTTTAATACACATGTCACAGACGCGCATACGCGATGAGGCCATTTCCACCAATTACGCGCTTTGACACTAAGATGTGTATCTCTTCATTTTTACATGTGCCATTCTCTACGGCCATACGCGTGACGTCACAGCTGCGCATGGTGGCCTTTGGGCCAATGAAATCGCATATGCGAGCACACGTGGTAAAACTGCACGTCCGAGTGTCATCGCGTGTAATCGGAGGGAAGTGAGCATACACGCGATTGGCCTGGGTACGTGTATTTCTGGGGTGCGCAGGAAGTTCCACACGCGATTGGTGGAAATCCACGTGTACTCTGTCATCACGTGTAATGAGGGAAACACCCGCACGCCTCACGTCACAGATGCGCTCACGCGCTAAGGGCCTTTGGTCCAATGAAATTGCATATGTGTGCTGACGTGCATACGTGGTAAGGGCCTTTCCTCGATTTACACGCAGACGTGCAGGATTTTCACGTGCCAAATCACTCCATATCAAGCTGGCCACGCGTAAGCACACGGAAGACCACGCTCCTGCCCAAAAGGCCTAATTACTGCCCCCCAGAGCCCCGAGCAGCCTCGCACGAGCCATCTGCTGCTGCCTGCCTGCCTGCCTGCCTGCTGCCACCGTGCCCTGCCATTTGGTGCCTGCACATCAGCCATCTGCAGGGGTCCATTTGCTGTGTCCATCCCTGCTGGAACAGAAGACTCCCGACTGGGATACCATTGCTCCACAGCCCAGCCCCAGGACCCAGTTGCCCACCCACTCCTGCCTCTGGGGTTGCCATGTCGGGCACTGCAACATCTGGCACCACTGGCAACCCCCGGCCAGAGAGGCAGAGGGGCACCAGCTTCACTGCCACCGAAGTTGATGTCCTGGTGGAGCAAGTCCTAGGGCAGTATGATGCCCTCTTCGGAAGTAAGCGCGCCAACAAGGAAGGACGGACTTGGATCTGGACGGACATCGTGACTGCCATCAACACGGAGGGGGTGGCAGTCCGTGACTACCAACATGTCAAGAAGCGCTGGGATGACTGCAGGTCCAGGACCCTCTTGAAGGCCCGGCGCCTCGTGGAGGGGGGCCGGGGCCGCATGAGTACCATCCAGATGAGGGTCCTGGAACGCGTAGGCCCAGCGCTCCACGCCCAGATCCTTGAGAGGCAGACCCGTCTGGAGTTGAGCGGTAAGTGGCCAAGCATTGCTGTGTGAGACAGGGCATGTCGCAGTGTGCTGGTTGTCTGATACTTGCCTGTATGTCTGACATAGGCCATGTATGCATGTGTGTGTGCAGGGAAGTCATGCATGTGAGACCAGTAATGTGTGAACCACACGATTGGTGCATATGTTCAAATGCAACATGGGTTGCCCTATGCGGAATGGCCACATGAAAGCATGCCAGTCTCTGTTCCTGGACATGGGTGAGGGATGGGTGCTGATGCCATGTACATGTATGCTGTCCATGTCTGTGTGTCTGACCTGCGTGTCTGTGACTTGTGAATGCCAGGGATGCATGACACATGTCTGTCACAATGTTCAGGTTCACTGATGCAGCCTAGTCGTCCTTGTATCCACTGTGTCTGTGGTGTACGAGGCCAGATGGATGAAACTAGGGTGAAGTTTGTGCATGTGATAGGCATGGCCCATGATGCATGTGAGTTCCAAAACACAAGAATGAACGTATGCGTGTCACACGCAGCCTAGAATGACCTCTGAAGGGGTACGCGACACAAGGGGCAAGCACAGATGTTAAATATGAGCGCTACTCACCGACTGCCAGGAACAAAAGAGTGAAAAATATGCGTGTGTGCACGTTGGCAACACCCCCGCCAAAAGAAGAATTGTACGCTGTCTGAGGAGACAGGACAACAGTAGTAGGGAACGCTGTTTGAGGAAACAGGCCCAGGAAAAAGAGGAAAAGAGAAAAAGCTGTCTGAGGTAACAGGGAGTGCGAACTGGAAACGCCGTGAAGTAAATCGCGTGTGAACCGACAAGAAGTACAGATTTCACCCACTCGCTCTCCATGAAAAGCACGTACAAGGAAATGGCGTTCTACACGTACCTTTAATACACATGTCACAGACGCGCATACGCGATGAGGCCATTTCCACCAATTACGCGCTTTGACACTAAGATGTGTATCTCTTCATTTTTACATGTGCCATTCTCTACGGCCATACGCGTGACGTCACAGCTGCGCATGGTGGCCTTTGGGCCAATGAAATCGCATATGCGAGCACACGTGGTAAAACTGCACGTCCGAGTGTCATCGCGTGTAATCGGAGGGAAGTGAGCATACACGCGATTGGCCTGGGTACGTGTATTTCTGGGGTGCGCAGGAAGTTCCACACGCGATTGGTAGAAATCCACGTGTACTCTGTCATCACGTGTAATGAGGGAAACACCCGCACGCCTCACGTCACAGATGCGCTCACGCGCTAAGGGCCTTTGGTCCAATGAAATTGCATATGTGTGCTGACGTGCATACGTGGTAAGGGCCTTTCCTCGATTTACACGCAGACGTGCAGGATTTTCACGTGCCAAATCACTCCATATCAAGCTGGCCACGCGTAAGCACACGGAAGACCACGCTCCTGCCCAAAAGGCCTAATTACTGCCCCCCAGAGCCCCGAGCAGCCTCGCACGAGCCATCTGCTGCTGCCTGCCTGCCTGCCTGCCTGCTGCCACCGTGCCCTGCCATTTGGTGCCTGCACATCAGCCATCTGCAGGGGTCCATTTGCTGTGTCCATCCCTGCTGGAACAGAAGACTCCCGACTGGGATACCATTGCTCCACAGCCCAGCCCCAGGACCCAGTTGCCCACCCACTCCTGCCTCTGGGGTTGCCATGTCGGGCACTGCAACATCTGGCACCACTGGCAACCCCCGGCCAGAGAGGCAGAGGGGCACCAGCTTCACTGCCACCGAAGTTGATGTCCTGGTGGAGCAAGTCCTAGGGCAGTATGATGCCCTCTTCGGAAGTAAGCGCGCCAACAAGGAAGGACGGACTTGGATCTGGACGGACATCGTGACTGCCATCAACACGGAGGGGGTGGCAGTCCGTGACTACCAACATGTCAAGAAGCGCTGGGATGACTGCAGGTCCAGGACCCTCTTGAAGGCCCGGCGCCTCGTGGAGGGGGGCCGGGGCCGCATGAGTACCATCCAGATGAGGGTCCTGGAACGCGTAGGCCCAGCGCTCCACGCCCAGATCCTTGAGAGGCAGACCCGTCTGGAGTTGAGCGGTAAGTGGCCAAGCATTGCTGTGTGAGACAGGGCATGTCGCAGTGTGCTGGTTGTCTGATACTTGCCTGTATGTCTGACATAGGCCATGTATGCATGTGTGTGTGCAGGGAAGTCATGCATGTGAGACCAGTAATGTGTGAACCACACGATTGGTGCATATGTTCAAATGCAACATGGGTTGCCCTATGCGGAATGGCCACATGAAAGCATGCCAGTCTCTGTTCCTGGACATGGGTGAGGGATGGGTGCTGATGCCATGTACATGTATGCTGTCCATGTCTGTGTGTCTGACCTGCGTGTCTGTGACTTGTGAATGCCAGGGATGCATGACACATGTCTGTCACAATGTTCAGGTTCACTGATGCAGCCTAGTCGTCCTTGTATCCACTGTGTCTGTGGTGTACGAGGCCAGATGGATGAAACTAGGGTGAAGTTTGTGCATGTGATAGGCATGGCCCATGATGCATGTGAGTTCCAAAACAACAGTGTATGTTTCAAGAATCATTTGGACATGTATGCTAATGTCCATAGCATGCACCATGCCTGTTACCGCATGTGTTTTACCTGCACTGAGCCATGTGTTGTGGAGGGACATGATGGAAGTGATCTTTGACAGTGCCACTCATCTGCTATTGCTTCCTGTCTAGGGGACCATTGTACAGTACCCTGATGCTTGTGTTCTATGTCTCCCTCTACACAGCGCCACGTGAAGAAGAGGGCGGAGACGGCTCTGTGGAGCAAAGCGGCGGGGATGCCCCCACGGCTGCAGCGGAAGGGGTGGGTGAGCCCCCACAGGGGCTTGCAACGGCGGAAGACGGGGTGGAGCCATCCAGGTTGGTGGCTTCCACAGAGCAGGAGGCGGCCGCTACTGAGGCGCACATGGGGCATGGTGGGGGCATCCCTGCTGGTGCAAGTGTTGCAGTCCAGGGGCAGGGGCAGGAGGCAGCACAGGTCGCCGTGGAGGGGCCTGTGCATGTCACTGTCCCTGACACTGTGACTGCACCACCATGCACCAGCAGGCATGCCGCATCCCAGGCCTGTCTGCAGGTAGGGGGGATGTCCATGTCATCTGACTCCCCTCCACCTGCGGACGAGCGGATCCCTGGCCGTATGGAGAAGGTCCTGATTGGTGTCGCGTTGCGCACAGGTGCTATTCGTGATGAGGTGTGTGCTTCCCGGGAGGAGCATGCACGTCATCACGGAGAGCACCGTGCCGACGTGGCCAAGTTGGGATCGGCCATGGTCGGGGGTTTCCTACATGTGACGGCCAATCTGGCGACCCTCTCCTCCTCGACTATGCACCAGTCGTTCTCCATGCCGTCTTCCGGCCCAGATGCCACCAGGACCCCCTGTGGACCTGCCCCGACCAATGCAGTGGTGGGGATCCCATCCCTGCCACAGTCGGGAGTCGGAGGTCCAGCAGGGGTGGACACACGAGCAACTGGACCCCAGCAGATGGAGGATGTGACGGCATCATCGGGCAGGGCACGTGCACGACGGCGCCGGTGGATTCCATCAGTCTGGATGCCGTCGTGCTGGCACAGTCAGTTGCGTTGGAGGCAGCGGCAGGCTCGACGTGGGAGGCATCATGGCTCGGGGCCATCAACATCAGGGGTGCAGGCATCGGCCGGAGGGCAGGAGAACCCTGGAATGGGAGTGACTTCCGTGTGGGAGCGGTTGGGCCAGCAGATAGGTGCGGAGCGGCAGCGAGCAGAGGAGGAACGGCTCACAATGGTCATGGCGGAGAACTCCATGCAGAGGGCGCTGAGGCGGGCTGAGTGCCTCGAGGGTCTTCACAGGGAGTTGGAGTTGGACACTGCTTTATCCCTGCGAGACCTCGGGGCAAGGGAACATGCCCGCCTCCAAGCCATTGAACAGGAGTTCGATGATGCCCTGGCCCATGACAACATCCACTGAGCCGTTGCACTAGCCCGCTGCCCATGTAAATAGTTATGTAGTTAGTGTTAGGTTTAGGGGCAATAGGGGACATGAGTGGGGGCCTGGTGGAGGCTGCCCCTGGTGGCTGGGGGGTGGGGGTGGTGGTAGACATGAGTGGTGGCCTGGTGGAGGCTGCCCCTGCACTGCTGGGGGGTGGGGGTAATAGGGGACATGAGTGGGGGCCTGGTGGAGGCTGCCCCTTCACTGCTGGGGGGTGGGGGAAATAGGGGACATGAGTGGGGGCCTGGTGGAGGCTGCCCCTGCACTGCTGGGGGGTGGGAGTGCAGGGAGACAGGAGTGGGGGCCTGGTGGAGGCTGCCCCTGCACTGCTGGGGGGGTGGGGGTGCTGGGAGACATGAGTGGGGGCCTGGTGGAGGCTGCCCCTGGTGGCTGGGGGGTGGGGGTGGTGGGAGACATGAGTGGGGGCCTGGTGGAGGCTGCCCCTGCACTGCTGGGGGTGGGGGTAATAGGGGACATGAGTGGGGGCCTGGTGGAGGCTGCCCCTGCACTGCTGGGGGGTGTGGGTAATAGGGGACATGAGTGGGGGCCTGGTGGAGGCTGCCTCTGCACAGCTGAGGGGTGGGGTGCAGGGAGACAGGAGTGGGGGCCTGGTGGAGGCTGCCCCTAGTGGCTGGGGGGGTGGGGGTGGTGGTAGACATAGGTGGGGGCCTGGTGGAGGCTGCCCCTGGTGGTTGGGGGGTGGGGGTGGTGGTAGACATGGGTGGTGGCCTGGTGGAGGCTGCCCCTGGTAGCTGGGGGTGGGGGTGGTAGTAGACATGGGTCGGGGCCTGGTGGAGGCTGTCTCTGCACTGCTGGGGGGTGGGGGTGCAATGGGACATGAGTGGGGGCCTGGTGGAGGCTGCCCCTGCACTGTTGGGGGGTGGGGGTAATAGGGGACATGAGTGGGGGCCTGGTGGAGGCTGCCCCTGGTGGCTGGGGGGTGGGGGTGGTGGTAGACATGAGTGGGGGCCTGGTGGAGGCTGCCCCTGCACTGGTGGGGGGTGGGGGTAATAGGGGACATGAGTGGGGACCTGGTGGAGGCTGCCCCTTCACTGCTGGGGGGTGGCGGTAATAGGGGGCATGAATGGGGGCCTGGTGGAGGCTGCCCCTGCACTGCTGGGGGGTGGGGGTGCAGGGAGACAGGAGTGGGGGCCTGGTGGAGGCTGCCCCAGCACTGCTGGTGGGTGGGGTGCTGGGAGACATGAGTGGGGGCCTGGTGGAGGCTGCCCCTGGTGGCTGGCGGGTGGGGGTGGTGGGAGACATGAGTGGGGGCCTGGTGGAGGCTGCCCCTGCACTGCTGGGGGGTGGGGATAATAGGGGACATGAGTGGGGGCCTGGTGGAGGCTGCCCCTGCACTGCTGGGGGGTGGGGGTAATAGGGGACATGAGTGGGGGCCTGGTGGAGGCTGCCCCTGCATTGCTGGGGGGTGGGGGTGCAGGGAGACAGGAGTGGGGGCCTGGTGGAGGCTGCCCCTGTTGGCTGGGGGTGGGGGTGGTGGTAGACATGGGTGGGGGCCTGGTGGAGACTGCCCCTGCACTGCTGGGGGGTGGGGGTGCATGGGGACATGAGTGGGGTCCTGGTGGAGGCTGCCCCTGCACTGCTGGGGGGTGGGGGTAATAGGGGACATGAGTGGGGGCTGGTGGAGGCTGCCCCTGGTGCCTGTGGGGTGGGGGTGGTGGTAGACATGAGTGGGGGCCTGGTGGAGGCTGCCCTGCACTGCTGGGGGGTGGGGGTAATAGGGGACATGAGTGGGGGCCTGGTGGAGGCTGCCCCTTCACTGCTGGGGGGTGGGGTAATAGGGGACATGAGTGGGGGCCTGGTGGAGGCTGCCCCTGCACTGATGGGGGGTGGGGGTAATAGGGGACATGAGTGGGGGCCTAGTGGAGGCTGCCCCTGGTGGCTGGGGGGTGGGGGTGGTGGTAGACATGAGTGGGGGACTGGTGGAGGCTGCCCATGCACTCCTGGGGGATGGGGGTAATAGGGGACATGAGTGGGGGCCTGGTGGAGGCTGCCCCTTCACTGCTGGGGGTGGGAGTAATAGGGGACATGAGTGGGGGCCTGGCGGAGGCTGCCCCTGCACTGCTGGGGGTGGGGGTGCATGGAGACAGGATTGGGGGCCTGGTGGAGGCTGCCCCTGCACTGCTAGGGGGTGGGGGTGGTGGGAGACAGGAGTGGGGGCCTGGTGGTGGCTGCCCCTGGTGACTGGGGGGTGGGGGTGGTGGTAGACATGAGTGGGGGCCTGGTGGAGGCTGCCCCTGCACTGCTGGGGGGTGGGGGTAATAGGGGACATGAGTGGGGGCCTGGTGGAGGCTGTCCCTGGTGGCTGGGGGGTGGTGGGAGACATGGGTGGGGGCCTGGTGGAGGCTGCCCCTGGTGGCTGGGGGGTGGGGTGGTGGGAGACATGGGTGGGGGCCTGGTGGAGGCTGCCCCTGCACTGCTGGGGGGTGGGGGTGGTGGGAGACAGGAGTGGGAGCCTGGTGGAGGGTGCCCCTGACTGCTAGGGGGTAGGGGTGCAGGGAGACATGAGTGGGGGCCTGGTGGAGGCTGCCCCTGGTGGCTGGGGGGTGGGGGTGGTGGGAGACATGGGTGGGGGCCTGGTGGAGGCTGCCCCTGCACTGCTGGGGGGTGGGGGTAATAGGGGACATGAGTGGGGGCCTGGTGGAGGCTGCTCCTGGTGGCTGGGGAGTGGGGGTGGTGGGAGACATGGGTGGGGGCCTGGTGGAGGCTGCCCCTGCACTGCTGGGGGGTGGGGGTGTTGGGAGACAGGAGTGGGAGCCTGGTGGAGGGTGCCCCTGACTGCTGGGGGTAGGGGGTGCAGGGAGACTTGATTGGTTGCCTGGTGGAGGCTGCCCCTGGTGGCTGGGGAGTGGGGGTGGTGGGAGACATGGGTGGGGGCCTGGTGGAGACTGCCCCTGCACTGCTGGGGGGTGGGGGTAATAGGGGACATGAGTGGGGGCCTGGTGGAGGCTGCCCCTTCACTGCTGGGGGGTGGGGTAATAGGGGACATGAGTGGGGGCCTGGTGGAGGCTGCCCCTGCACTGCTGGGGGGTGGGGGTAATAGGGGACATGAGTGGGGGCCTGGTGGAGGCTGCCCCTGGTGGCTGGGGGGTGGGGTGGTGGTAGACATGAGTGGGGGCCTGGTGGAGGCTGCCCCTGCACTGCTGGGGGGTGGGGGTAATAGGGGACATGAGTGGGGGCCTGGTGGAGGCTGCCCCTTCACTGCTGGGGGGTGGGGGTAATAGGGGACAAGAGTGGGGGCCTGGTGGAGGCTGCCCCTGCACTGCTAGGGGGTGGGGGTGGTGGGAGACAGGAGTGGGGGCCTGGTGGAGGCTACCCCTGCACTGCTGGGGGGGTGGGGGTGCTGGGAGACATGAGTGGGGGCCTGGTGGAGGCTGCTCCTGGTGGCTGGGGAGTGGGGGTGGTGGGAGACATGGGTGGGGGCCTGGTGGAGGCTGCCCCTGCACTGCTGGGGGGTGGGGGTGTTGGGAGACAGGAGTGGGAGCCTGGTGGAGGGTGCCCCTGACTGCTGGGGGTAGGGGGTGCAGGGAGACTTGATTGGTGGCCTGGTGGAGGCTGCCCCTGGTGGCTGGGGGGTGGGGGTGGTGGGAGACATGGGTGGGGGCCTGGTGGAGGCTGCCCCTGCACTGCTGGGGGGTGGGGGTGCAGGGAGACAGGAGTGGGGGCCTGGTGGAGGCTGCCCTTGGTGGCTGGGGGGGGTGAGGGTGGTGGTAGACATGGGTGGGGGCCTGGTGGAGGCTGCCCCTGGTGGCTGGGGGGTGGGGTGGTGGTAGACATGAGTGGGGGCCTGGTGGAGGCTGCCCCTGCACTGCTGGGGGGTGGGGGTAATAGGGGACATGAGTGGGGGCCTGGTGGAGGCTGCCCCTTCACTGCTGGGGGGTGGGGGTAATAGGGGACAAGAGTGGGGGCCTGGTGGAGGCTGCCCCTGCACTGCTAGGGGGTGGGGGTGGTGGGAGACAGGAGTGGGGGCCTGGTGGAGGCTACCCCTGCACTGCTGGGGGGGTGGGGGTGCTGGGAGACATGAGTGGGGGCCTGGTGGAGGCTGCTCCTGGTGGCTGGGGAGTGGGGGTGGTGGCCTGGTGGAGGCTGCCCCTGCACTGCTGGGGGGTGGGGGTGTTGGGAGACAGGAGTGGGAGCCTGGTGGAGGGTGCCCCTGACTGCTGGGGGTAGGGGGTGCAGGGAGACTTGATTGGTGGCCTGGTGGAGGCTGCCCCTGGTGGCTGGGGGGTGGGGGTGGTGGGAGACATGGGTGGGGGCCTGGTGGAGGCTGCCCCTGCACTGCTGGGGGGTGGGGGTGCAGGGAGACAGGAGTGGGGGCCTGGTGGAGGCTGCCCTTGGTGGCTGGGGGGGTGAGGGTGGTGGTAGACATGGGTGGTGGCTTGGTGGAGGCTGCCCCTGGTGGCTGGGGGTGGGGGTGGTGGTAGACATGGGTGGGGGCCTGGTGGAGACTGCCCCTGCACTGCTGGGGGGTGGGGGTGCATGGGGACATGAGTGGTGCCTGGTTGAGGCTGCCTCTGCACTGCTGGGGGTGGGGGTAATAGGGGACATGAGTGGGGCTGGTGGAGGCTGCCCCTGGTGGCTGGGGGGTGGGGGTGGTGGTAGACATGAGTGGGGGCCTGGTGGAGGCTGTCCTGCACTGCTAGGGGGTGGGGGTAATAGGGGACATGAGTGGGGGCCTGGTGGAGGCTGCCCCTTCACTGCTGGGGGGTGGGGTTATAGGGGACATGAGTGGGGGCCTGGTGGAGGCTGTCCCTGCACTGCTGGGGGGTGGGGGTAATAGGGGACATGAGTGGGGGCCTGGTGGAGGCTGCCCCTGGTGGCTGGGGGGTGGGGTGGTGGTAGACATGAGTGGGGGCCTGGTGGAGGCTGCCCCTGCACTGCTGGGGGGTGGGGGTAATAGGGGACATGAGTGGGGGCCTGGTGGAGGCTGCCCCTTCACTGCTGGGGGGTGGGGGTAACATGGGACATGAGTGGGGGCCTGGTGGAGGCTGCCCCTGCACTGCTAGGGGGTGGGGGTGGTGGGAGACAGGAGTGGGAGCCTGGTGGAGGCTGCCCCTGACTGCTGGGGGGTAGGGGGTGCAGGGAGACATGAGTGGGGGCCTGGTGGAGGCTGCCCCTGGTGACTGGGGGGTGGGGGTGGTGGTAGACATGAGTGGGGGCCTGGTGGAGGCTGCCCCTGCACTGCTGGGGGGTGGGGGTAATAGGGGACATGAGTGGGGGCCTGGTGGAGGCTGTCCCTGGTGGCCGGGGGGTGGGGGTGGTGGGAGACATGGGTGGGGGCCTGGTGGAGGCTGCCCCTGGTGGCTGGGGGGTGGGGTGGTGGGAGACATGGGTGGGGGCCTGGTGGAGGCTGCCCCTGCACTGCTGGGGGGTGGGGGTGGTCGGAGACAGGAGTGGGAGCCTGGTGGAGGGTGCCCCTGACTGCTAGGGGGTAGGGGGTGCAGGGAGTCATGAGTGGGGGCCTGGTGGAGGCTGCCCCTGGTGGCTGGGGGGTGGGGGTGGTGGAAGACATGGGTGGGGGCCTGGTGGAGGCTGCCCCTGCACTGCTGGGGGGTGGGGGTAATAGGGGACATGAGCGGGGTCCTGGTGGAGGCTGCTCCTGGTGGCTGGGGAGTGGGGGTGGTGGGAGACATGGGTGGGGGCCTGGTGGAGGCTGCCCCTCCACTGCTGGGGGGTGGGGGTGTTGGGAGACAGGAGTGGGAGCCTGGTGGAGGGTGCCCCTGACTGCTAGGGGGTAAGGGGTGCAGGGAGACTTGATTGGTGGCCTGGTGGAGGCTGCCTCTGGTGGCTGGGGGGTGGGGGTGGTGGGAGACATGGGTGGGGACCTGGTGGAGGCTGCCCCTGCACTGCTGGGGGGTGGGGGTGCATGGGGACATGAATGGTGCCTGGTGGAGGCTGCCCCTGCACTGCTGGGGGGTGGGGGTAATAGGGGACATGAGTGGGGGCTGGTGGAGGCTGACCCTGGTGGCTGGGGGGTGGGGGTGGTGGTAGACATGAGTGGGGGCCTGGTGGAGGCTGTCCTGCACTGCTGGGGGGTGGGGGTAATAGGGGACATGAGTGGGGGCCTGGTGGAGGCTGCCCCTTCACTGCTGGGGGGTGGGGTAATAGGGGACATGAGTTGGGGCCTGGTGGAGGCTGCCCCTGCACTGCTGGGGGGTGGGGGTAATAGGGGACATGAGTGGGGGCCTGGTGGAGGCTGCCCCTGGTGGCTGGGGGGTGGGGTGGTGGTAGACATGAGTGGGGGCCTGGTGGAGGCTGCCTCTGCACTGCTGGGGGGTGGGGGTAATAGGGGACATGAGTGGGGGCCTGGTGGAGGCTGCCCCTTCACTGCTGGGGGGTGGGGGTAATAGGGGACATGAGTGGGGGCCTGGTGGAGGCTGCCCCTGCACTGCTAGGGGGTGGGGGTGGTGGGAGACAGGAGTGGGGGCCTGGTGGAGGCTTCCCCTGCACTGCTGGGGGGGTGGGGGTGCTGGGAGACATGAGTGGGGGCCTGGTGGAGGCTGCTCCTGGTGGCTGGGGAGTGGGGGTGGTGGGAGACATGGGTGGGGGCCTGGTGGAGGCTGCCCCTGCACTGCTGGGGGGTGGGGGTGTTGGGAGAAAGGAGTGGGAGCCTGGTGGAGGGTGCCCCTGACTGCTGGGGGTAGGGGGTGCAGGGAGACTTGATTGGTGGCCTGGTGGAGGCTGCCCCTGGTGGCTGGGGGGTGGGGGTGGTGGGAGACATGGGTGGGGGCCTGGTGGAGGCTGCCCCTGCACTGCTGGGGGGTGGGGGTGCAGGGAGACAGGAGTGGGGGCCTGGTGGAGGCTGCCCTTGGTGGCTGGGGGGTGAGGGTGGTGGTAGACATGGGTGGGGGCTTGGTGGAGGCTGCCCCTGGTGGCTGGGGGTGGGGGTGGTGGTAGACATGGGTGGGGGCCTGGTGGAGACTGCCCCTGCACTGCTGGGGGGTGGGGGTGCATGGGGACATGAGTGGTGCCTGGTTGAGGCTGCCCCTGCACTGCTGGGGGGTGGGGGTAATAGGGGACATGAGTGGGGCTGGTGGAGGCTGCCCCTGGTGGCTGGGGGGCGGGGATGGTGGTAGACATGAGTGGGGGCCTGGTGGAGGCTGTCCTGCACTGCTGGGGGGTGGGGGTAATAGGGGACATGAGTGGGGGCCTGGTGGAGGCTGCCCCTTCACTGCTGGGGGGTGGGGTTATAGGGGACATGAGTGGGGGCCTGGTGGAGGCTGTCCCTGCACTGCTGGGGGGTGGGGGTAATAGGGGACATGAGTGGGGGCCTGGTGGAGGCTGCCCCTGGTGGCTGGGGGGTGGGGTGGTGGTAGACATGAGTTGGGGCCTGGTGGAGGCTGCCCCTGCACTGCTGGGGGGTGGGGGTAATAGGGGACATGAGTGGGGCCTGGTGGAGGCTGCCCCTTCACTGCTGGGGGGTGGGGGTAATATGGGACATGAGTGGGGGCCTGGTGGAGGCTGCCCCTGCACTGCTAGGGGGTGGGGGTGGTGGGAGACAGGAGTGGGAGCCTGGTAGAGGCTGCCCCTGACTGCTGGGGGGTAGGGGGTGCAGGGAGACATGAGTGGGGGCCTGGTGGAGGCTGCCCCTGGTGACTGGGGGGTGGGGGTGGTGGTAGACATGAGTGGGGGCCTGGTGGAGGCTGCCCCTGCACTGCTGGGGGGTGGGGGTAATAGGGGACATGAGTGGGGGCCTGGTGGAGGCTGTCCCTGGTGGCCGGGGGGTGGGGGTGGTGGGAGACATGGGTGGGGGCCTGGTGGAGGCTGCCCCTGGTGGCTGGGGGGTGGGGTGGTGGGAGACATGGGTGGGGGCCTGGTGGAGGCTGCCCCTGCACTGCTGGGAGGTGGGGGTGGTCGGAGACAGGAGTGGGAGCCTGGTGGAGGGTGCCCCTGACTGCTAGGGGGTAGGGGGTGCCGGGAGTCATGAGTGGGGGCCTGGTGGAGGCTGCCCCTGGTGGCTGGGGGGTGGGGGTGGTGGAAGACATGGGTGGGGGCCTGGTGGAGGCTGCCCCTGCACTGCTGGGGGTGGGGGTAATAGGGGACATGAGTGGGGTCCTGGTGGAGGCTGCTCCTGGTGGCTGGGGAGTGGGGGTGGTGGGAGACATGGGTGGGGGCCTGGTGGAGGCTGCCCCTCCACTGCTGGGGGGTGGGGGTGTTGGGAGACAGGAGTGGGAGCCTGGTGGAGGGTGCCCCTGACTGCTAGGGGGTAAGGGGTGCAGGGAGACTTGATTGGTGGCCTGGTGGAGGCTGCCTCTGGTGGCTGGGGGGTGGGGGTGGTGGGAGACATGGGTGGGGGCCTGGTTGAGGCTGCCCCCGCACTGCTGGGGGGTGGGGGTTATAGGGACATGAGTGGGGCCTGGTGGAGGCTGCCCCTGGTGGCTGGGGGATGGGGGTGGTGGTAGACATGAGTGGGGGCCTGGTGGAGGCTGCCCCTGCACTGCTGGGGCGTGGGGGTAATAGGGGACATGAGTGGGGGCTTGGTGGAGGCTGCCCCTGGTGGCTGGGGGGTGGGGGTGCTGGGAGACAGGAGTGGGAGCCTGGTGGAGGGTGCCCCTGACTGCTGGGGGGTAGGGGGTGCAGGGAGACAGGATTGGGGGCCTGGTGGAGGGTGCACCTGACTGCTGGGGGGGGGTGGGGGTGCAGGGAGACAGCAGTGAGGCCTGGTGGAGGGTGCCCCTGACTGCTGGGGGGTGGGGTTGCTGGGAGACATTCATTTTTGATCAGTAGTGCAAGGTGACATGTGGGTTGGCTGGGGGCATGCCCTTGGTGGATGGGCTGCCTGCGGGACATGAGCAGGGGTGCAGGGTAGTCCCCCGTGGTGTGGGCTGCCTGCAGGGGCCGTGGAGGTTGTAGAGCGTACACCTGTGAGGACCCACACGGCCAATTCACGTGTAGTACTCCCCAGAACACCTGAAATACACGTACCCTGCTGAAATCGCGTGCGGAACTTCCCGCGCACCCCTGAAATACACGTACCATGCTGAAATCGCATGTGGAACTTCCTGCGCACCCCTGGAATACACGTACCTTGCTCGCACAGGGCCAATCATGTGTGGAACTTCCAGCGCACCCCTGAAATACACGTACCCTGCTCGCACAGGGCCAATCGCGTGTGGAACTTCCTGCGCACCCCTGAAATACACATACCCTGATGGAATCGCGTGTGGAACTTCCCGCGCACCCCTGAAATACACGTACCCTGCTGAAATCGCGTGTGGAACTTCCCGCGCACCCCTGAAATACACGTACCCTGCTGAAATCGCGTGTGGAACTTCCCGCGCACCCCTGAAATACACATAGCCTGCTGGAATCGCGTGTGATACTTCCCGCGCACCCCTGAAATACACGTACCCTGCTGATTTTCCGTGTGATACTTCCTGCGCACCCCTAATGCACACGTACACAGGACAATCGCGTGTGGAACTTCCCGCGAACCACTGAAATACACGTTCCCCGCTTGGCGTTTGCTGTTTGCCAGCCCTGTGAACTGGTCCAGGGTTAGCGCAGCCCTTTGCGATTATTTGGAGATTTTGAAGGCTTTTCCTTGCGCGAGGGCGTTCTTGGGGGCGTAACTGGCACTGCTGCAGGGTCGCTGCGCCACGCTGCGCCAGGGCTGGTTTTGGATGCGAAAATCCATGAATACGCTGTGCGCGGAAATCGATTTTAGCGCACGCGGCTGACGCAGACATTCGCATGGGCACGCTGTGCGCCAGTCGCGTGCGCCACTTTTGTGCGAATTTCTATGAATTACCCTGTCAATGGATTGTTGGAGGCAGGAAATGTGTCACACTTGTATTGTTGGAGGTAGAAAATGCATTGCACAGGAAATGTGTCACACTTGGATTGTCTGGGGTAGAAAATGCATTGCACTTAGATGAATTATATGGGGTAGGAAATGTATCTCACTTTGATGGATTGCTGGGGGTAGGAGATGAAGGAGGTATATATCTTGGCTGTGCCTGTTTTACATTTATAATGAGGATCACGCTTGGCTTGTGGAAGTGTTAGGGCCGAGTAGGTGGTTAAGCCACTGCACATCTGCGTACTTCAGAATGACAGAAAATGATTTTCAAAGACATGTGTAATGTGTGAATTGTTTGTCGAGATATAGGATTTCATCTTTAAAAAAAAATTATTAAGACGTTGGAGCAGGGTATGGAAAAAGAGAATAGTGCATCCCCTACATAAAGCTGTGCTATCCAAGTGACTTGTACTGGACCACAACTCCTTCCATGGAAAAGCCTTGAATATGACTCGGCGTTTTGTGATATGCTGTGGTTTATAAATGTTCTAGAATCATGGTGTTTTATCTTTACTCGTCATGTCTATATAGTTTATTTTGTGTATATTAAACGGAGCTGGAAAGCAATTGAAGGGTATACAACAGGAAGCAATAAAATGATGCCATACTAATGATTGAACCCGAAGGCTACGGCCAATTTCGTAGCGACCATTCCATTCATGTTGTTGTCACTGTAGCATCCCTTTATAGACGAGCTGCACAACCAAAACATCCAAGCGATATCGGCAGCGGTAAATTACCTCTGAATCAATATTACCTCCTGTGGTGACGATTGCTAGGTGTAGTTAATGCAAGTGGCAAACGTACAGCGAGAGGGAGGCATGCAATTTTTGCTTTCGCAGTAGATAAACACATGTATCACCGGCATTGAAAAAATCAGCCAACCAAGAGACATTTAAGTTTTAGAGAAAGGGAGATAGGGCTAGAGGGCCTGCAGCACACACGCTTCCTACATTATTACCCAATTGTTTACTGTAGAGAAAAAACACGTTCCACTACGAAACAATTGATGGGTTTAATATGTTTTAGAGTTGGGGATGCATTACATAGACTTTGCACCACTGAGTGTGTCATTTTGCACATATATGACCCTATTAATACTATCAAAAAAACGCACTCAATTCATTTTTACACCACGTCAGTGACAGCCATAGTGCTGACAGTCATTGGCAATGACAACCGTTACGGCGTTTGTGTACACATGGGGAAGGTATTTGCCAGGCATTGTCCTAGTGGTACTAACTGGCAATTGATGGTATTAACTGTAAATAGTGCAGATACCTGGGCATTGAACAGCAATACCTGGAAAAGGCCTTTTTAACAGGACTTCAGTGAACGACATGTGCACTGATGAGCCAGGACCATTTTTTTTTTATTACTGGGATTTAGGGTTTTGCCATGCATCTTAATATTTACTTGAAATGTTCTGTATAGGAAATGTATTTGTGAAATCTCATTAGTTTCCAGCTCTGAGAAGCAGTTTAATGCTGTGCTGCTTAAGGTAAGTACATAAATAATTCCCTCGCCTCGGTATATTGAAATCATTTGTTTGTTTAATGTGTTGGAAATATTCTGATGTATTATGGCTGCTACGGCTCTTGTCATCTGATTACCTCAGTAAGCAAGATCTATGTCTCACTACTTCTTCCTGACACTTATTTTAAATAAACAGCTTCCAGTCTTTTTTTGTTTGTTTCAACACTGCGTTTTAAGGCTTGTTTATAGTTGCTCTTCAAACCACTTTAGAATAGCATTTAGGACGTAAAGGGTTATGCCATACTCCCCCAGAAAAATGTTTTGACCTTATTTTGTAAAAGCATGCCCAGTGCCCTTTTTGTCGTATCACTTTGCTGCTATGCAATTGAATGTGTCCTTTCCAAGCTCAGCCTTGCAGCATTTACAGATCAAAGTATGTTTAAAGTTAAAAAGGCTCGTCCTTTTTTGTTATTTGGCTTTCAATGTTGCTCGTCATCCCCATTACCAAACTCATAACGAGTTCAGTAGATTTTGTGTAAGGAATTACCGTTAGTGCATGTGATAAATTCGGCCTTTACATTACTTCTGGTACGGCTGTAAAAGACGTAGATATTTTGGAAATACCGGACTCATAATTTATGAAAAACCTCTTTGTTTATTAATGCACATTGTTTCACTCATGTCTGCCATCGTTTTTACGATAGCAACAGATTGGGTACGCTAGTTTCTATGGATGGTTTCCCATACAGTTAGCCTATATTTAAGTACAATTTTTCAGTCAGCGCCATATACACATATACTATTTGCAGGCTTCTGGTCCTTAAATCAAAACAAAACAAAACACAAATCAGTGCCCACAGATCATATTACTCCTTTGCCAAGGGGTGAATAAGCAAAACAAAAGAAGTGATGGTTACTCCTCACTGATGAGGCCCAACAAGGCTGAAACATATTTGGGGACGCGTGTCGTCTTGTGCAGAAGGAATGTGACCAAGCAGTTCGGTCTGGACTGCCCCTTTTGGTGTGGGTCCAAGCCTGATTTGCATATGGTCTTTCCCCTTCTGTAATGGCTTGGCAGGCGAAGAATATGGCCTGGAAGGTTGCCCAGAGCAGTGACAGAAGTTAAGATTCATTCTAAACCTTCCAGCCATCACTTCTTTGCTTTTGCTTTGTCACCGTAGTGTGACGGGTATGCCCAGATATGGGTCCTGTGCCTGCTGAGCCTAGAAACCCAAGTTACTCCTCACTGATGAGGCCCAACAAAACCCAAAACATGCTTGGGGATGCTTGTGGTCTCGTGCAGAAGGGATACGACATAGCAGTTCGGGCTGGACTGCCCCTTTTGGGGTGCGACAAGCCTGATTTGCATATGATCTTTCCCCTTCTCTAATGGCTTGACAGAAGAAGAACAATGGTCTGGGGGGTTGCCCAGAGCAATGTCTGAGGTTAAGATTCATTCTAATTCTTCCAGTCATTACCTCTTTGTTTTTCCTTTGCCAAGGGTCCATGAAAACCTCTATGTTCCCAGACGGTGGCACTCAATAAGTCTCTCTCATCAGCACATATATTGACCAACCTCACTACCATTCACTTTTGAAATGATCCAATGCGTAAATACCCCTTGGGCTTGTGAATGACTGATCGCTCTGACAAATATAACGCTATGTCTTTAAAAGTGTTGGGTGATTTGAATATACTATTCATCTGTAACATTCTGTACATGAAAGCGTTCAGCCGGGATGACAGATGCTGGGGAGATTAGGACTACAGCAATTCTGCTCTTAAGCATCCCCAACACCGGATGTATTACTAAGTCCCAAACTGACTCTACCAGATGGCCAGACTTCCCTGAAAAATTAATAACAGGCTCCTAGGTACTTAAAAAGATTGTATTTTCTCTCCACAATAGTACTATGTCATAAAAATCTGAGCCTGGCCGTATTATCACAGCTGCCTCTCCTAAACCTATAACCTTGCTCAAACAGCCTTCCCAGTCACACAGAGTTTATCTCACCATCCCGGGCATCTGGGCCTGAACAATCCCTAGCTATGAGCGGACTTGGGGCCTACAGATTTGTGTATTCACCATGTACCCCATGTTCCCCAAACACATGTTTGTAAAATACCTGCATGTATGTATGTTTGTGCATGTATGTTCAAGACTACCTCGTCCTTTCACAGTGGTTACTCCATTACAGATCTCTTATCTTGAGTGCACATATGAAGCTCCTTGCTGCCCAACATTAGGCACTATGTGGCACACCATACACCTTCAATGTGTTAATTTCATCAGCAACTTGACATTATCTTGCTGTGTGTATGTGAAAATGTATAAACTTAAGCACAAAGTAACACTAAAAGTAACACTTATCCCTTTCTTATTAACACTAGATACAAGCTAAATCGCAGCATCGCGTCATCATCGCCACCCAATCATCGCCACCCCCCCAGTCACAAATATGGCATGCATAACGCAAACCCCTCTTTCTAATTGGGACCTTTATCAACTACCCCAACATTCGGCCCTTTAGTTAATACATAAACTAATAAACCCATTTCTTGTTCTTTTAAAACATCTTCTTAGGGAAATAAAATCCTTCAACCATCTCTCACATTTGTCCCACTATGGGCATACTCCTATGATGAAGAAACCCAACTCAACCGCCTACCATTTCCACAATCTAACCACTGTTCCACACAATCATGGCAATTTGGTGGAGTATACAGGTTCAGTCTGAGTACCCATGTGATATAAAATGGTACTGCGTCTAGCAGGATTACTGTGAATATACCGAATTAGAAGTGTTCAAGGGAGAAAAAAAACAAAGCCGTTTGAACCAAAAATTACTTTTGGTTTTCACTCACCTGAAAATTTCTGACAATCCACTGCCCCCACCCCTTAACTTACCTTTTGGTGGCACACCTACTTGTGTGTCGCTGTTTCCTGCTTTCCTCTGCAGGAGGGGACACACCACTACCCCTGAAGGCATTATAGTGAACAAGAGCTGCAGGGGACACCTCCACAGCCCTTGTTCACTATAATGACACCAAGTGGGGGATTTATTCAAAATTTCAGGCTGTAGTAATTTCGTACAGCAGATTTTCCACTAAATCTCCCAATCATTTTTTTTATTCGAACAAATATATGGATTCCCTTCTAGCCTTGGACAGGGTCATAGTCATCATGGCATCTGCATTTGGTATCTTAGTAGAGCAACATCGTAAGAGCATCTGACAAAAACAAAACACAATAAGGAAAAAGAAAAAATAAAGTCATTAAAATCCTGACAGCTAAGCTCATCCAAGATGGTCTCAAAGAGAAAAGAGAGTTCAAACCAGGGTAATTTGTAATTCCTGCTTCGGTCTCCATGCCCACTCTAAGAGTGTGCAATGCGACAATTGTCTGAGTCAAACTTCCATTCTCTGAATCGTTAGAGGGGGACACATGTGCAACATAAACTCCCAATTTTCTGATACCACACCCTCCATAGCTGTCAGGAGGTTCAGGATGTACCTCTTTTGCAGGGCTATGAACCTGAAGGCCTACAGTGCAGTTCTATATTGATTGCACTAAAAGCTGTCTCAGAGAAATACACAAACATCACGAGTTTGTAGCCAGTGACCTGGAGCCACTTTCCATTGGTGATATCTTGAACACCACGGCCAAGAGAGAAGAAAAGAACACCTCAGTCCGGCTGAACAGTTGATACTGCTCAGGAATGTTCATCAGGCTTCTGAAATTATAGCTGCAATGTAGTTGGACCACATGGTCCCTTTCAACAGTTCCTCTTCTTCAGTATCAAACAAAGACACAGGTTTGTCCATATACACAGGGTCCGCAAGGGGCACAGGGGTAAGAGGTGACACAGATGTGGCTTTGGACAATGGGTGAGAAATTACCAAATGTTCCTGAAGGATGACAAGGACTAGCACATGCAGCATAGTGAGTATGCATACACATTGTCAAGCTGGAGGTAATTGACGGTAAGAAAACTGTCCACAAAACTAAAACACATCAAGAAGTGCAGATGTACCTCCAGCCAGATCAGCGATGTGAAGCATGTGGCTGCAGTTCTTATGTGTGCCAACAGACAATGTGCCATTGCACTTAAAACACAGACACAAAAGTGTGAGTAACTGGGTCTTAACAGGTTTCTCTGGCTCCTTGAGCGATGTCAAATAGTTCAGATACATTTTCCAGACATTTAAATACTCTTAATTGGTTTGTGCCACCCTCTCTTCTGAAAATCCCCTCATTCCTACAGCTCTGCAACTCTTCACCTCTTGCTCCTGAATCAGGAGTTGCCTCGAAAGCAAAGAAATTATAAAAGTAGTCAACAAGGATTGTACACCGATGCATGATGTAACACAGTTTTATTTGGCTCCCCATACACAGCTGGGACAGGAAGTTATAACAATCATGGAAAAGAACTGCGTGAAATGCCCCTTAATCAAGAACTTTTATACAATGCAAAGTAATTAGAATTTGTGATCGTGCAACATGAAAAAATCTCCCCACACAAAGCTGATTGGTGTTTGCACTTTTAACCCTTATACAAAAACATACATTATGTTCAATAATTGGGTCCACAAACCTACCCACACCACCCTCAATTACAATATGTGACATCACAATTCACACTCAATTCCCACAGCACAAAGTTAGTTCATTGAAACATTTGAGATGACCAGAAGAACTTTAATCATCTGCCCTGGTCGCCTCATCTCTGTTCACCTGAGATGCGCTTACCACCATGTCACCATCAGAGCCTTGAACACGGACGCACTGCTACACAAATGTTGCATATCAGGGACACTCTAACCTTTTTCCCAGAGTAAATGTACTACGGCGCAAATTGAAACCGTTGTGTTCTTTTTGGTTCCAATAGAAAATTGTATTTTACAAGTGATTTTTGAATTATAAAATGGTCATGCATTCAGTACTTGCTGGCGGAACATGCAAGATCTAATCTATGACCTCAAAAAATACCAACCATTGCATACTTTGTTCAGTACTGGCCCAGGATTGCAGACTCTGCACTAAGCCACCTGCCACAGCAGCTTTTTCCTCACGTAAAAGGCTAACACATGTTTTCTGCAAAAGCAAGCTTTTTAGGCCTATTTGCCGTGTGTTATCCGACCACTACGTTTTATTATACTTACCTGTGCCCCTCTATTTATGGATTTGTTGTATTATGGGTTTTATTTCACAAGTATCAGAATGAGCCCCCTCCCCTTTTACAGTGTTACTCTCACAGCTGATAAGTGTGTTCCTTTATACCACATTGAACTTGCATCTTTATAACATTATTCCCCCCTTTTATTAATTTATTAATAACTACATCTTTTTGGGGCTCCTGTTTTTTTTAGCAACTTCATCTTTACATATCCACATTTTTACAATCTTGTCATGTTTCCCCCAATCTCTTCCCAATCATTCAAATCTTCCCCTACCCATACATACCTTGTCCCACCTTTTAGACTTTGAATTCAAAATTCTGATGTAAAAACCCATCCATCCGGATCCTCCTCTTAATTTTTCCCCATTATTGTGTTCCAACCCTTCATTTCAAAAATATTTTTGTCAATACTTAATGGTAACATCAACTGTCCTTTTTGTTTGTTAAAATATACTTTAAGAATGTTCCGAATAGTGCAGGAGGTTATGAGAATGAGGACCAACATGAGGACAGTCATCTAAAATATCTGGAAAGCCAGGTCAGTACCCATGTGAAAATGCTGTCTAGCCAGTCTTTTGCTTACACTCCATGCTTGCACTGCTGTTAATGTTCCATTTAAGGCATCACCATCAGGAATGGCAGTAGAGCAACTGGTCTGCAGTGTGGCGCACACACCTCCTTCGATGGCTGTTAGGCAGTCCAGCACAAAAAGATTTTGAAGGGCTCCCAAAGCGCAAAGCCCTCCACTGCTCTTTAATTGCATTCAAACCTTTTGCTGTTGAATTCTCCAGCTGTACTAACTTATACTGAGTCAGCTGCAGCCATTTTGAATTTGCTGCAGCCTGTATTCCAGGGAACAACAATGAAGTAAAGAAGGTAGCAGCCATGGAGAACAAACAAAACTCATCCGGGCTTGCAGCTAGGTTCTCTGTGCTCCTTTTTGAAAAGTAATGACTCTCTTATTTCCTTCTCCTCATAATTGTTTGCTGCTCATTTTGCTGTGCCATTTTTGCCTTTAGTGCAATCTTCATGGCAGTGCAGTGCTATTTTGAGGCACCACTAGTGCAGGGCTGTGCAAAGTGACGAGAGCACAAACTCCAATCCAGTCAGGTGGAAGCTGGGCATATGCTTTGGATCTGCAGGTCCACCAGAAATCCTTCACTGCTGCTGTTCCCCGCATCAGCACTGACTTCTTCACCATATAGGCCCCAGGTAAATAGACCCACTTGCCCTGAAACACAAAGGGAATTGTGTAATGGTCTTTATGTCAACTGGTTGAGGTTGTTCATGTAGCCAGGTTATGGCATGCACATGTTTTCCCCAAATTGTCTGTCAGCTATCTTTTACCTTGGCTGCCACATTTTGTTCAAAACCCACCAATTCATCAGCGTGACACTGCATTATTCCCCCCTCCCACTTCGACCCCATACCATACTGCTAACTACATTCTCATCAGTGGCTTTGTATGACACCGGGGGCACTTTGCCCTTCTTTAGTTTTATGCTGAAATCTTTTATGGTCTTCTATTTACAATTCCCCCTTTTCAGGAACTTCTGTCACATATTCTGTTACCTTGTCCTGCATCTCCTGTTTTTCCATCATTTTTGTTAATTTCACAACATTATCTTCATTTACCTGCTCCCCTTCATCCACCCACTGAACTATTACCCTTTTTTTTCTTGAAATAAACTTCTAGTTTTGTAGAGTTACAAGTGCATTAGGCATCCTGCTCCTCATACAACACTCCTTGAGGCAAGAAAGCATTGAGCACTCCTACTCTGTTTGGAATAGGAGAGCAGACCTAGCAAGTACCATTTACATGCTCTCTTTCCACAAGCATCATCTCAACATACAAAACATTTCCAGTTAATGAACTATGTTCCTCTTCATTGCCATGGTGGAAGCCCTCCCCATTATTTTTCTCCTGTTTCTTGTTTCATTCATTTGTGATTCCCATTTTTCTTTAAAAATCAATCAAAGGAAAAGGATTAATACTATACTAAAACATATTGACATCATAATGCAATAAAAAACTGATAATTGCTTTGTCTTTGCTACACATTTTGCATTAAAAATGTCTTCATCACCCTCTTTTGTTATTTTTATAGACTCCAATGACTGTGAAAAAATTGACAGTTCATGCTATGTTGTGCTTTGGGAGACGGTGCTCTTGTCTTTGCCAACATCAGTGATATGAGCCCATCCTTGCCGACCTTCAAGTTTGACAGCAGTTGGTGTTGAATAGATGATGATATGCAACAATGTTTCTCACAAGGACTTGGTCATCCAGATAAAGAAGTGCTGCTTGTGGAAAGTGTTTGTTTGGGTCACCTGATTGTCCAGATTGGGCTTTAGGCCTCCTCTGCAAGGATACATATCAAAGGGATTTTGCAAGTTCTTTGAGATACGTATCAAATTCCCCCCCACAGAATAGAAGAAGTGTGTGCATCATAGATTGTACACAATGGTGTAATAGGTGCATGCATTCTCCGCCCTGTAACAATCGTGTGAAGAATCAGGTTACGATCTCCATCAAACGTGTTTCTCAGTGCAAACAAGGCAAGAGGCAAGCAGTTCACCCATGATTTTTCAAGCGTCTGCGTAACCTTTGACAATCACATCTTAAGCAGTCCATTCATCTTTTCTACCAAACCATTTGCTTGTGGATGGTAAACCGCACATAGTTTATGCTTTATCCCGTGAAGTTTTGTTATCTCCTTTATTAAAACATTAGCCACGTGCAGAACAGGCGTCATTATGGGCACAAGGACCTGCCTCAAGCCAACGTGAGAATGGACACACAACTGCAACCAAGTACTTGTAAGAAGTGCATCTCTCTTGCATATAAACATAGTCGATCTGCAAGTGCCTTCCGGTTGCAGCAATGTTCCCTTGTACAACTATCAATGTGTGACCAGGCATAAATGTCTGGCAGGTCATAAAGTTATTTATGAACTCTGTGACATACCCATACAAATTTGGCACAAGCCAGTCTTCACATATACCTGCAGCCACATGCTCTTTCGATACGTGGGGTGGGTAATGAAGCTGTTTCAATGCTAATTGAAACAGTTTTCTCGGCATGACAACCTTTCCTGTGCTATTATGTCACCACACCAAGTCAATTGGGGACTAAGAAAATCCTTGTCTCTTCCACAATTCTTTTTGTTTGCTCACTTTTAAAACTTCTACTACAGTTTTCTTTTTTTTCACTAGGGAATAGCACATTTGACACCTCTGACAGGTATGCTGCTTCCTTTGCGGCTCTGTCTGCTCTTTCATTTCCTAGTGAGACAAAGTATTGCCCTCCAGTATGGGCTTTGCACTTCATTAATGCTAACTCTACAGGGAGCGGTAACAATTCTAGTAATTTGCTCAGTAATTCTACATGCTAAACAGGAGTGCCATCTCTTCATTCAAGCCTTCTACTTTCCAATCTTGCTAACCCTGAGTACACTGTGGAAGTAATGTAGGGTGTATCTGAAAAATATGTTCACTGTCTGGCCCTATGACATGTTCAGTAATTCAATCAAGTCCACCAGCTATACACTATCAACTCCTCCCGTTTGTTTACAATGTTTCTATGCCCCACCACTGCGCAACCGGAATGACTTTTCCCTGTGGTCTGGTCAATGCTGGAACTCCCATCAATGAAAATCATGTCCTCCCCTTTGAGAACTTCCTTAAGGGGGTTACCTTCACTCCTGCAATGCATTTTATGCAGTAATGTACATAATCCCCTTGCTCTATTTTCTCTGTAATTATCTCTGCTGGGTTTAAGGTCCTACATCTCACCACTTCCATTGCTGGGTGTGTTAGTATTACTTCATAGCTTGAAGATCTCGCGTCCTGTTTGTTTGAAAGAAGCTTGCCGGTGAGTGTGCGCCCAGGATCGTGTGGGTTTGGTGCTCTATGTGATTTTGGTGCTTTGTGTGCACACCGTAGGCCTAAAGCCCCTTGATTCCAGTGCTTTTTCCATCCTTCCCTCCCGACTCCCTCCTCCAGTCCCCTCGAGCCTTCCCGCCTCCCAGCCCGCCTCCCATCCCGCCTCCCAGCCCACCCCGAACACTGATTGGTCCATCCCTCGCAATCTTCTGGGTCTAGCAACCCGGCCGTAGCCCTCGCGTCCTGTTTGTTTGAAAGAGCCTTGCCGGTGAGTGTGCGCCCAGGATCGTGTGGGTTTGGTGCTCTATGTGATTTTGGTGCTCTGTGTGCACACCGTAGGCCTAAAGCCCCTTGATTCCCGTGCTTTTTCCATCCTTCCCTCCCGACTCCCTCCTCCAGTCCCCTAGAGCCCTCCTGCCTCCCAGCCCACCTCCCAGCCCACCCCGAACACTGATTGGTCCATCCCTTGCAATCTTCAAGGTCTAGCAACCCGGCCGTAGCCCTCGCGTCCTGTTTGTTTGAAAGAAGCTTGCCGGTGAGTATGCGCCCAGGATCGTGTGGGTTTGGTGCTCTATGTGATTTTGGTGCTCTGTGTGCACACCGTAGACCTAAAGCCCCTTAATTCCCGTGCTTTTTCCATCCTTCCCTCCCGACTCCCTCCTCCAGTCCCCTCGAGCCCTCCCGCCTCCCAGCCCGCCCCGAACACTGATTGGTCCATCCCTCGCAATCTTCTGGGTCTAGCAACCTGGCCGTAGCCCTCACGTCATGTTTGTTTGAAAGAAGCTTGCCGGTGAGTGTGCGCCCAGGATCATGTCGGTTTGGTGCTCTATGTGATTTTGTTGCTCTGTGTGCACACCGTAGGCCTAAAGGCCCTTGATTCCCGTGCTTTTTCCATCCTTCCCTCCCGACTCCCTCCTCTAGTCCCTCGAGCCCTACCGCCTCCCAGCTCGCCTCCCAGCCCGCCCCGAACACTGATTGGTCCATCCCTCGCAATCTTCCGGGTCTAGCAACCCTGCCGCAGCCCTCGCGTCCTGTTTGTTTGAAAGAAGCTTGCCGGTGGGTGTGCACCCAGGATCGTGTGGGTTTGGTGCTCTATGTGATTTTAGTGCTCCGTGTGCACACCGTAGGCCTAAAGCCCCTTGATTCCCATGCTTTTTCCATCCTTCCCTCCCGACTCCCTCCTCCAGTCCCCTCAAGCCCTCCCGCCTCCCAGCCCGCCTCCCAGCCCGCCCCAAACACTGATTGGTCCATCCCTCGCAATCTTCCGGGTCTAGCAACCCGGCCATAGCCCTCGCGTCCTGTTTGTTTGAAAGAAGCTTGCCGGTGAGTGTGCGCCCAGGATCGTGTGGGTTTGGTGCTCTATGTGATTTTGGTGCTCTGTGTGCACACCGTAGGCCTAAAGCCCCTTGATTCCCGTGCTTTTTCCATCCTTCCCTCCCGACTCCCTCCTCCAGTCCCCTCGAGCCCTCCTGCCTCCCAGCCCACCTCCCAGCCCACCCCGAACACTGATTGGTCCATCCCTTGCAATCTTCCGGGTCTAGCAACCCGGCCGTAGCCCTCGCGTCCTGTTTGTTTGAAAGAAGCTTGCCGGTGAGTGTGCGCCCAGGATCGTGTGGGTTTGGTGCTCTATGTGATTTTGGTGCTCTGTGTGCACACCTAGGCCTAAAGCCCCTTAATTCCCATGCTTTTTCCATCCTTCCCTCCCTGCTCCCTCCTCCAGTCCCCTCGAGCCCTCCCGCCTCCCAGCCCGCCCCGAACACTGATTTGTCCATCCCTCGCAATCTTCTGGGTCTAGCAACCTGGCCGTAGCCCTTGCGTCCTGTTTGTTTGAAAGAAGCTTGCCGGTGAGTGTGCGCCCAGGATCATGTGGGTTTGGTGCTCTATGTGATTTTGGTGCTCTGTGTGCACACCGTAGGCCTTAGGCCCCTTGATTCCCGTGCTTTTTCCATCCTTCCCTCCCGACTCCCTCCTCCAGTCCCTCGAGCCCTCCCGCCTCCCAGCCCGCCTCCCAGCCCGCCCCGAACACTGATTGGTCCATCCCTCGCAATCTTCCGGGTCTAGCAACCCAGCCGTAGCCCTCGCGTCCTGTTTGTTTGAAAGAAGCTATCCGGTGAGTGTGCGCCCAGGATCGTGTGGGTTTGGTGCTCTATGTGATTTTGGTGCTCTGTGTTCACACCATAGGCCTAAAGCCCCTTGATTCCCGTGCTTTTTCCATCCTTCCCTCCCGACTCCCTCCTCCAGTCCCCTCGAGCCCTCCCGCCTCCCAGCCCACCTCCCAGCCCACCCCGAACACTGATTAGTCCATCCCTTGCAATCTTCCGGGTCTAGCAACCCGGCCGTAGCCCTCGCATCCTGTTTGTTTGAAAGAAGCTTGCCGGTGAGTGCGCGCCCAGGATCGTGTGGGTTTGGTGCTCTATGTGATTTTGGTGCTCTGTGTGCACACCGTAGGCCTAAAGCCCCTTAATTCCCGTGCTTTTTCCATCCTTCCCTCCCGACTCCCTCCTCCAGTCCCCTCGAGCCCTCCCGCCTCCCAGCCCGCCTCCCAGCCCGCCCCGAACACTGATTGGTCCATCCCTCGCAATCTTCCGGGTCTAGCAACCCGGCCGTAGCCCTCGCGTCCTGTTTGTTTGAAAGAAGCTTGCCGGTGAGTGTGCGCCCAGGATCATGTGGGTTTGGTGCTCTATGTGATTTTGGTGCTCTGTGTGCACACCGTAGGCCTAAAGTTCCTTCATTCCCGTACTTTTTCCATCCTTCCCTCCCGACTTCCTCCTCCAGTCCCTCGAGCCCTCCCACCTACCAGCCCGGCTCCCAGCCCGCCCCGAACACTGATTGGTCCATCCCTCGCAATCTTCTGGGTCTAGCAACCCGGCCGTAGCCCCCGCGTCCTGTTTGTTTGAAAGAAGCTTGCCGGTGGGTGTGCAACCAGGATTGTGTGGGTTTGGTGCTCTATGTGATTTTGGTGCTCTGTGTGCACACCGTAGGCCTAAAGCCCCTTGATTCCCATGCTTTTTCCATCCTTCCCTCCCGACTCCCTCCTCCAGTCCCCTCAAGCCCTCCCGCCTCCCAGCCCGCCTCCCAGCCCACCCCAAACACTGATTGGTCCATCCCTCGCAATCTTCCGGGTCTAGCAACCCGGCCGTAGCCCTCGCGTCCTGTTTGTTTGAAAGAAGCTTGCCGGTGAGTGTGCACCCAGGATGGTGTCGGTTTGGTGCTCTATGTGATTTTGGTGCTCTGTGTGCACACCGTAGGCCTAAAGCCCCTTGAATCCCGTGCTTATTCCATCCTTCCCTCCCGACTCCCTCCTCCAGTCCCTCGAGCCCTCCCGCCTCCCAGCCCGCCTCCCAGCCCGCCCCGAACACTGATTGGTTCATCCCTCGCAATCTTGCGGGTCTAGCAACCTGGCCGTAGCCCTCGCGTCCTGTTTGTTTGAAAGAAGCTTGCCGGTGAGTGTGCGCCCAGGATCGTGTGGGTTTGGTGCTCTATGTGATTTTGGTGCTCTGTGTGCACACCGTAGGCCTAAAGCCCCTTGAATCCCGTGCTTATTCCATCTTTCCCTCCCGACTCCCTCCTCCAGTCCCTCGAGCCCTCCCGCCTCCCAGCCCGCCTCCCAGCCCGCCCCGAACACTGATTGGTCCATCCCTCGCAATCTTCCGGGTCTAGCAACCCGGCCGCAGCCCTCGCGTCCTGTTTGTTTGAAAGAAGCTTGCCGGTGGGTGTGCACCCAGGATCGTGTGGGTTTGGTGCTCTATGTGATTTTAGTGCTCCGTGTGCACACCGTAGGCCTAAAGCCCCTTGATTCCCATGCTTTTTCCATCCTTCCCTCCCGACTCCCTCCTCCAGTCCCCTCGAGCCCTCCCGCCTCCCAGCCCGCCTCCCAGCCCGCCCCAAACACTGATTGGTCCATCCCTCGCAATCTTCCGGGTCTAGCAACCCGGCCATAGCCCTCGCGTCCTGTTTGTTTGAAAGAAGCTTGCCGGTGAGTGTGCGCCCAGGATCGTGTGGGTTTGGTGCTCTATGTGATTTTGGTGCTCTGTGTGCACACCGTAGGCCTAAAGCCCCTTGATTCCCGTGCTTTTTCCATCCTTCCCTCCCGACTCCCTCCTCCAGTCCCCTCGAGCCCTCCTGCCTCCCAGCCCACCTCCCAGCCCACCCCGAACACTGATTGGTCCATCCCTTGCAATCTTCCGGGTCTAGCAACCCGGCCGTAGCCCTCGCGTCCTGTTTGTTTGAAAGAAGCTTGCCGGTGAGTGTGCGCCCAGGATCGTGTGGGTTTGGTGCTCTATGTGATTTTGGTGCTCTGTGTGCACACCTAGGCCTAAAGCCCCTTAATTCCCATGCTTTTTCCATCCTTCCCTCCCTGCTCCCTCCTCCAGTCCCCTCGAGCCCTCCCGCCTCCCAGCCCGCCCCGAACACTGATTTGTCCATCCCTCGCAATCTTCTGGGTCTAGCAACCTGGCCGTAGCCCTTGCGTCCTGTTTGTTTGAAAGAAGCTTGCCGGTGAGTGTGCGCCCAGGATCATGTGGGTTTGGTGCTCTATGTGATTTTGGTGCTCTGTGTGCACACCGTAGGCCTTAGGCCCCTTGATTCCCGTGCTTTTTCCATCCTTCCCTCCCGACTCCCTCCTCCAGTCCCTCGAGCCCTCCCGCCTCCCAGCCCGCCTCCCAGCCCGCCCCGAACACTGATTGGTCCATCCCTCGCAATCTTCCGGGTCTAGCAACCCAGCCGTAGCCCTCGCGTCCTGTTTGTTTGAAAGAAGCTATCCGGTGAGTGTGCGCCCAGGATCGTGTGGGTTTGGTGCTCTATGTGATTTTGGTGCTCTGTGTTCACACCATAGGCCTAAAGCCCCTTGATTCCCGTGCTTTTTCCATCCTTCCCTCCCGACTCCCTCCTCCAGTCCCCTCGAGCCCTCCCGCCTCCCAGCCCACCTCCCAGCCCACCCCGAACACTGATTAGTCCATCCCTTGCAATCTTCCGGGTCTAGCAACCCGGCCGTAGCCCTCGCATCCTGTTTGTTTGAAAGAAGCTTGCCGGTGAGTGCGCGCCCAGGATCGTGTGGGTTTGGTGCTCTATGTGATTTTGGTGCTCTGTGTGCACACCGTAGGCCTAAAGCCCCTTAATTCCCGTGCTTTTTCCATCCTTCCCTCCCGACTCCCTCCTCCAGTCCCCTCGAGCCCTCCCGCCTCCCAGCCCGCCTCCCAGCCCGCCCCGAACACTGATTGGTCCATCCCTCGCAATCTTCCGGGTCTAGCAACCCGGCCGTAGCCCTCGCGTCCTGTTTGTTTGAAAGAAGCTTGCCGGTGAGTGTGCGCCCAGGATCATGTGGGTTTGGTGCTCTATGTGATTTTGGTGCTCTGTGTGCACACCGTAGGCCTAAAGTTCCTTCATTCCCGTACTTTTTCCATCCTTCCCTCCCGACTTCCTCCTCCAGTCCCTCGAGCCCTCCCACCTACCAGCCCGGCTCCCAGCCCGCCCCGAACACTGATTGGTCCATCCCTCGCAATCTTCTGGGTCTAGCAACCCGGCCGTAGCCCCCGCGTCCTGTTTGTTTGAAAGAAGCTTGCCGGTGGGTGTGCAACCAGGATTGTGTGGGTTTGGTGCTCTATGTGATTTTGGTGCTCTGTGTGCACACCGTAGGCCTAAAGCCCCTTGATTCCCATGCTTTTTCCATCCTTCCCTCCCGACTCCCTCCTCCAGTCCCCTCAAGCCCTCCCGCCTCCCAGCCCGCCTCCCAGCCCACCCCAAACACTGATTGGTCCATCCCTCGCAATCTTCCGGGTCTAGCAACCCGGCCGTAGCCCTCGCGTCCTGTTTGTTTGAAAGAAGCTTGCCGGTGAGTGTGCACCCAGGATGGTGTCGGTTTGGTGCTCTATGTGATTTTGGTGCTCTGTGTGCACACCGTAGGCCTAAAGCCCCTTGAATCCCGTGCTTATTCCATCCTTCCCTCCCGACTCCCTCCTCCAGTCCCTCGAGCCCTCCCGCCTCCCAGCCCGCCTCCCAGCCCGCCCCGAACACTGATTGGTTCATCCCTCGCAATCTTGCGGGTCTAGCAACCTGGCCGTAGCCCTCGCGTCCTGTTTGTTTGAAAGAAGCTTGCCGGTGAGTGTGCGCCCAGGATCGTGTGGGTTTGGTGCTCTATGTGATTTTGGTGCTCTGTGTGCACACCGTAGGCCTAAAGCCCCTTGAATCCCGTGCTTATTCCATCTTTCCCTCCCGACTCCCTCCTCCAGTCCCTCGAGCCCTCCCGCCTCCCAGCCCGCCTCCCAGCCCG
Source organism: Ambystoma mexicanum (assembly GCF_040938575.1). Classification (NCBI taxonomy): domain Eukaryota; kingdom Metazoa; phylum Chordata; class Amphibia; order Caudata; family Ambystomatidae; genus Ambystoma; species Ambystoma mexicanum. The sequence continues at coordinate 1,241,151,350 of NC_090930.1, read as the reverse complement.
CCCCGAACACTGATTGGTCCATCCCTCGCAATCTTCCGGGTCTAGCAACCCGGCCGCAGCCCTCGCGTCCTGTTTGTTTGAAAGAAGCTTGCCGGTGGGTGTGCACCCAGGATCGTGTGGGTTTGGTGCTCTATGTGATTTTAGTGCTCCGTGTGCACACCGTAGGCCTAAAGCCCCTTGATTCCCATGCTTTTTCCATCCTTCCCTCCCGACTCCCTCCTCCAGTCCCCTCGAGCCCTCCCGCCTCCCAGCCCGCCTCCCAGCCCGCCCCAAACACTGATTGGTCCATCCCTCGCAATCTTCCGGGTCTAGCAACCCGGCCATAGCCCTCGCGTCCTGTTTGTTTGAAAGAAGCTTGCCGGTGAGTGTGCGCCCAGGATCGTGTGGGTTTGGTGCTCTATGTGATTTTGGTGCTCTGTGTGCACACCGTAGGCCTAAAGCCCCTTGATTCCCGTGCTTTTTCCATCCTTCCCTCCCGACTCCCTCCTCCAGTCCCCTCGAGCCCTCCTGCCTCCCAGCCCACCTCCCAGCCCACCCCGAACACTGATTGGTCCATCCCTTGCAATCTTCCGGGTCTAGCAACCCGGCCGTAGCCCTCGCGTCCTGTTTGTTTGAAAGAAGCTTGCCGGTGAGTGTGCGCCCAGGATCGTGTGGGTTTGGTGCTCTATGTGATTTTGGTGCTCTGTGTGCACACCTAGGCCTAAAGCCCCTTAATTCCCATGCTTTTTCCATCCTTCCCTCCCTGCTCCCTCCTCCAGTCCCCTCGAGCCCTCCCGCCTCCCAGCCCGCCCCGAACACTGATTTGTCCATCCCTCGCAATCTTCTGGGTCTAGCAACCTGGCCGTAGCCCTTGCGTCCTGTTTGTTTGAAAGAAGCTTGCCGGTGAGTGTGCGCCCAGGATCATGTGGGTTTGGTGCTCTATGTGATTTTGGTGCTCTGTGTGCACACCGTAGGCCTAAAGCCCCTTGATTCCCGTGCTTTTTCCATCCTTCCCTCCCGACTCCCTCCTCCAGTCCCTCGAGCCCTCCCGCCTCCCAACCCGCCTCCCAGCCCGCCCCGAACACTGATTGGTCCATCCCTCGCAATCTTCCGGGTCTAGCAACCCAGCCGTAGCCCTCGCGTCCTGTTTGTTTGAAAGAAGCTATCCGGTGAGTGTGCGCCCAGGATCGTGTGGGTTTGGTGCTCTATGTGATTTTGGTGCTCTGTGTGCACACCATAGGCCTAAAGCCCCTTGATTCCCGTGCTTTTTCCATCCTTCCCTCCCGACTCCCTCCTCCAGTCCCCTCGAGCCCTCCCGCCTCCCAGCCCACCTCCCAGCCCACCCCGAACACTGATTAATCCATCCCTTGCAATCTTCCGGGTCTAGCAACCCGGCCGTAGCCCTCGCGTCCTGTTTGTTTGAAAGAAGCTTGCCGGTGAGTGCGCGCCCAGGATCGTGTGGGTTTGGTGCTCTATGTGATTTTGGTGCTCTGTGTGCACACCGTAGGCCTAAAGCCCCTTAATTCCCGTGCTTTTTCCATCCTTCCCTCCCGACTCCCTCCTCCAGTCCCCTCGAGCCCTCCCGCCTTCCTAGCCCGCCTCCCAGCCCGCCCCGAACACTGATTGGTCCATCCCTCGCAATCTTCCGGGTCTAGCAACCCGGCCGTAGCCCTCGCGTCCTGTTTGTTTGAAAGAAGCTTGCCGGTGAGTGTGCGCCCAGGATCATGTGGGTTTGGTGCTCTATGTGAGTTTTGGTGCTCTGTGTGCACACCGTAGGCCTAAAGTTCCTTCATTCCCGTACTTTTTCCATCCTTCCCTCCCGACTTCCTCCTCCAGTCCCTCGAGCCCTCCCACCTCCCAGCCCGCCTCCCAGCCCGCCCCGAACACTGATTGGTCCATCCCTCGCAATCTTCTGGGTCTAGCAACCCGGCCGTAGCCCCCGCGTCCTGTTTGTTTGAAAGAAGCTTGCCGGTGGGTGTGCAACCAGGATCGTGTGGGTTTGGTGCTCTATGTGATTTTGGTGCTCTGTGTGCACGCCGTAGGGCTAAAGCCCCTTGATTCCCATGCTTTTTCCATCCTTCCCTCCCGACTCCCTCCTCCAGTCCCCTCGAGCCCTCCCGCCTCCCAGCCCGCCTCCCAGCCCACCCCAAACACTGATTGGTCCATCCCTCGCAATCTTCCGGGTCTAGCAACCCGGCCGTAGCCCTCGCGTCCTGTTTGTTTGAAAGAAGCTTGCCGGTGAGTGTGCACCCAGGATGGTGTCGGTTTGGTGCTCTATGTGATTTTGGTGCTCTGTGTGCACACCGTAGGCCTAAAGCCCCTTGAATCCCGTGCTTATTCCATCCTTCCCTCCCGACTCCCTCCTCCAGTCCCTCGAGCCCTCCCGCCTCCCAGCCCGCCTCCCAGCCCGCCCCGAACACTGATTGGTTCATCCCTCGCAATCTTGCGGGTCTAGCAACCTGGCCGTAGCCCTCGCGTCCTGTTTGTTTGAAAGAAGCTTGCCGGTGAGTGTGCGCCCAGGATCGTGTGGGTTTGGTGCTCTATATGATTTTGGTGCTCTGTGTGCACACCGTAGGCCTAAAGCCCTTGATTCCCGTGCTTTTTCCATCTTTCCCTCCCGACTCCCTCCTCCAGTCCCCTCGAGTCCTCCCACCTCCCAGCCCGCACTGAACACTGATTGGTCCATCCCTCGCAATCTTCCGGGTCTAATAACCCGGCCGTAGCCCTCGCATCCTGTTTGTTTGAAAGAAGCTAGCCGGTGAGTGTGCGCCCAGGATCGTGTGGGTTTGGTGCTCTATGTGATTTTGGTGCTCTGTGTGCACACCGTAGGCCTAAAGCCCCTTGATTCCCGTGCTTTTTCCATCCTTCCCTCCCGACTCCCTCCTCCAGTCCCCTCGAGCCCTCCAGCCCCCCACCCCTTCTTGGTCCCACCTCCCGACCCGCCCATCCTGCCCTTCATCACTGATCCTCCCAGGGCAGCCCTCTGCCCGGCAGCCCCAGCGGCTAAGGGCCCCTAGGCAAAGGGCGGCTCCAACAGAGGCGGCTCCAAGAAGTGTCAGCAGGTGTCCGCAGGGGAAGTCAATGAAGCCAGCAACTAACAGACACCACCAAAACCGTGAGTGTGGTATGGGTGGGGAGTAGAGCAATCACTCTACTCCAGCAAGCCCATGCCACTCTATCTTACCTCCAAATAACATAGACTTCCATAATGTTAGCATGTCCACTCTTAGATGGAATTATGAAAATTAGCATGTCCACTCTTAGATGGGACTGTGAATATTGGCCTGCGTCACATCTAGATGGAATTGTGAATGTTAGCATGTGAAAGTTGCATTTAGAAAGTGTTCCTTATAGCCTCTCCTTGAATTTTAGAAGTGTGCCCAATAGCCTCTCTGGTAAATGGAATTTAGAAGTGTGCTCAACATCCTCTGTGAAAGTTGCATTTAGAAGTGTGCCCAATAGCCTCTCTGTGAATTTTAGAAGTGTGCCCAATAGCCTCTACTTGAATTTTAGAAATGTGCCCAATAGCCTCTCTGGTAAATGGAATTTAGAAGTGTGCCCAAGATCCTCTGTGAAAGTTGCATTTAGAAGTGTGCCCAATAGCCTATCTGTGAATTCTAGAAGTGTGTCCAATAGCCTCTCCTTGAATTTTAGAAATGTGCCCAATAGCCTCTATGGTAAATGGAATTCAGAAGTGTGCCCAACATCCTCTGTGAAAGTTGCATTTAGAAGTGTGCCCAATAGCCACTCTGTGAAATTGCATTTAGAAGTGTGCCCAATACCCCCTCTGTGAAATTTAGAAGTGTACCCAATAGCCTCTGTGAGAGTTACATTTAGAAGTGTGCCCAATAGTCTCTCTGTGGAAATTGAATTTAAATATGGGCCCAATATCCTCTGTGAAAGCTGCATTTAGAAGTATGCCCAATAACCACGCTGTGAAAGTTGCCTTTAGAAGCGCTACCAATAGCATCTGTGAAAGTTAATTATAGAAGTGTATCCAATAGACACTCCAGAAAAGTTGCATTTAGAAGTGTGCCCAATACCCCCTCTGTGAAATTTAGAAGTGTACCCAATAGCCTCTGTGAGAGTTACATTTAGAAGTGTCCCCAATAGCCTCTCTGGTAAATTGAATTTAGAAGTGTTCCCAATAGCCTCGCTGTAAAATTGATTTTAATAGTGCGCCCAGTAGCCTCTCTGTGGAAAGTGAATTTAGATATGGGCCCATTATCCTCTGTGAAAGCTGCACTTAGAAATGTGCCCAATAGCCTCTCTGGTAAATGGAATTTAGAAGTGTGCCCAAGATCCTCTGTGAAATTTAGAAGTGTACCCAATAGCCTCTGTGAGAGTTACATTTAGAAGTGTGCCCAATAGCCTCTCTGTGGAAATTGAATTTAAATATGGGCCCAATATCCTCTGTGAAAGCTGCATTTAGAAGTATGCCCAATAACCACGCTGTGAAAGTTGCCTTTAGAAGCGCTACCAATAGCATGTGTGAAAGTTAATTATAGAAGTGTATCCAATAGACACTCCATAAAGTTGCATTTAGAAGTTTGCCCAATAGCCTCTCTGGAAAATTGAATTTTGAAGTGTGCCCAGTAGACGCTCTGTGAAAATTGCATTTAGAAGTGTACCCAATAGCCTCTGTGAGTGTTACACATAGAAGTGTGCCAAATAGCCTCTCTGATAGATTGAATTTAGAAGTGTTCCCAATAACCTCTGTGTGGAAAATTGTACTTAGAAGTTCACCCAGTAGCCTCTCTGGGAAACTTGCATTTAGAAGTTTGCACATTGAAAGAGCATATAACCCATCATACCCACCACCACGCTTACCCTCTCCTTTACATCACCACTCAACTAGAACACAGAGATACTATGACACCATTCGGTATAACTGTTCTCATACGAACATCTGCTGCTTACTCCACATCATTCTATGTAAACACTGCTGGTCTCACACCCCCAGCCAGGCGTTTTCCTCAGGCCTAACGCAGTCATATCCGTTCCGGATAAATCCTGCCATAACGAACACATTCTCCTGATCCCTCAACCACCACACCTACCGATAAGAAACAGCTATTACGCGAGTACCGCACGAGCTGCACACATACCCGGTGCTCACACGCACCTTTTGACTCTCCCTACTCTCTCTACTGATCTGAACTTCGGTTCCCAAGGGCGTTCAACCTACCAGCGCCTTCAGACCATACCAATGGTATATATGGCGCTATATAAGTGCAAAATAACATAACATAACATAACATAACATAACATAACATAACATAACATAACATGTAAGTGTTGATTTTGTGTTCTCCAATTTTGCAAATAATGCATGTTCCATGTACAAAACTACTGGGCACCCCATAGCTATTGTGGAAGCCTTCTCAATGGCAAATGTAGCAGCAGCAAGTGCCTGCTCACATGGGAAATGTCCATGCATCACTGCATCCAGTGTCCAACTGTAATATGCAAGTGACTTGTGTCCCTGTCCATTTTTCTATGTCAGTACTGCTGTCATTACTTTCTCATCTGAATGTGAGAGCAGGTAAAACTTGTCTTTGTAATTGGGTGTTGCTAACACTGGTGCATGCAGTAACTCATGTTTCAGCTGATCAAAGCTTTTGACCATTTCAGCTGTCCATTTTATGTGTGTTTTGTTTTTCTGTGCTTCTTTTGGTGCTTGCAATAATGGCCTGAAAAAATGTTCTGCAGTAATTGCAAAACCCTAACAACTGCTGCATCTCATTCACTGTTTTAGGCTGTGGAGATTTGCATATGGCATCTACTCTTTCTGGTGTTATATTTCTCCCGCTTGCTGACACAACCTGACCCAACTACACCACCTCTTTTTGACAGTATTTTAATTTATCTCTGTCCACTTTGTATCCTCTGTCTGCTAGCAAATTCAGTAGTGTCACACAAAAAGGAGGGGTCCCCTCAATGAACAAATTCAAAATGTAGTTCAATTGAGCCACACCCCTGCTTGAACACTTGGCTGTTGTCAATTGTATTTGAATAAATCTCTAATGAGGCACACAAACGAATATCAAATAAATAATGTATTCAATAGGCAATACGCCCTACAACAATACCTATCACAATTGTGATATAAAATCTGCTTCAAATTATACAGATATATGAATGAATAGTAAAATCATGAAACCACATCTCGTACCGGTGAATCAAAATGAATCATACATATAGAAAAGACTATCACACAGGCTTAAACATTTGTATACAGTATGAAAATTATTTCTGTAACAAAAACAAATCTTATAGGTCAAAGGTCAGAGACATAGTATCGCTTCAAACGAATAGTTTTAATTGGGAGTCAATCTAGTTGACACAAGTAGAGGACCTAAATCCTATACTGCTTACCCTGTCTAACTAAGTATAGCAGAGTACATAGACACCTATGTTTCATAAATAGTATAGAAACTAAATTTAATAAATATACAGATCTAGATGCACATCCCAAAGTCAGTAGTGTCACTGAGTTCCTTCTACACTTCTCTTCTGTTGGGCTGCACACCAATAAATCATCAACGTACTGTGTTACTGATCTTGCAACAAGCAAATTGCTCAAGTCCATTTGTATTACTCTGTTAAAGATGCTAGGCCCTTCTCATTACCCCTGAGACATTCTAGTGTATTTGAATCTGCTCCCTTGATACATAAAAGCAGTGAGATACCTGGAGTCTGGATGTAGTGCAATGGAGAAAAAGGCACTTTTTAAGTCAACCACTGAGAAATAGTGTGCCTCTGAGGGAATGCTGCAAAAAATAATCACAAGGTTGGGGAACAATAGATACTCTTCCTCCATAATATTGCTCAGAGTGTGTAAATCCTGTATAAAACGCCATGCCCCTCCCTTTGCTTTCTTGATCAGATGAACTCACCTGTATTATGCATTGCTGCCTTAGGGCATGCAGTGTCTTGTATATTCCCTCATCTGCTTCTCGAGAAAGTGGGTCCTTCTCTACTCGTGGGTATAGTTTTCCTTCTTTTAACTTGATGTGTACTGCCCCAGCCCCTTTAAGTATTCCTACATCATGGGGTCCGGTTGTCCACAATCTTTTGGGCACCTTTTCAAAGTCTTTCTGCAAATATTGTGCCTTCTTGTTTGTTATCTAAGTCATCTGGTGCACTGCCCTTTATTTTATGTGTACTGGACCAGGTGTGCTCAGCTCGAACACTACCCCTCCTTCATTGACGTTTGTTGCAAACAACTCTATGCCACTTACTCCTGTCAGTGTGCGATCAATACACAATGCTGAACGCCATTCCATGTTGTTCTCTTCAATGGCAACCGGTATAATCATGTCTTTCTATAGAACTACTTCCTCCAGGTACAGTATAGGGTTTGTGCCTGAACTAACAGAGGAGGAACACTATGGGCCTGAACAAAAATGTGTTGGACAGTCGGAAAACCCTCCCTTCAATCCCTGGCAACCAACCCAACAACAAGTGACCCCCGTACAGGAACATCTCCATGTGTGTGGGTATATCTCTCATTGTGCTGTGTGCATAGTATGCCTGAATCAGTATTGCCACCCAAAATGGACACATTCTGGGTGTGGCGCACACCATCCATTTCTCTAAAAATGGAATTGTACTGTTCAATTTGCTGACTAGGTCCCTACCCAGAATGTTGATGGGGAGTGTCTTTTGAATGCAGCAATGGTGCTACAATATTCTCTGACCCTATTGTCAGGGGTAAAGCTTTTGTCAGAGGAACTTTTAAAATTGTGCCCGAAAAGCCTTATGTGTCCAAACATTTATAAGATCATGGACATCCTGATTTCTAGATGCATGATCTGGTTGCTCAAGTATCCATAAGAAAGGAACATCCCCTCTGTCCAATCTGCACTGCTACCTCCGGTTGCTCCTCAGTGTCTTCAGTTACTGCTAGAACAGGATATACTTGCACTGCCTGTGGGCACCGCTATTGGGAAAATGTGTTTGCTGATGATGTAAATGGGTTACTGCCCATGACTGTCACTCCTGTGTATTGGGGCATGATATTCTGTCCAAGTATTGTTACCACTTCTGGTATTTGTGTCTGCAGTGGTGCAACTTTCTATCTGCACAACTGTGGCCAATAGAAGCTCTCTTTGCTGAGTTTATGGAAAGACAACTGGCCCTGTGAGTACTGCTTCCTCCATATGTATTTTCGCCCATTTGTTTCTGAAGTAATGTGTTTTCCACTTTTGTTGCATTTTCAGCTGTCTCCTTATCCTTCTCCTGCTTCCTTTTGCAATAGTGTACAATCTTTTCTAAAGAAGTATACACATCTGCAGAGATCCCCCTCACTAAGATATGGTAAAACAAGGGTATTGTTTCGTCCCATGACTGTTTATTTTCCTGTGTCCACATTTCCTGTATGGATCGTATGTATTCTGCATGATCCTCATCATGCTTAATTTTGCTAGCTAATATTGAGTCTATATCTGATGTATCGGGACACAGCTCACTTAGACCGTCCCATACATATGCTCAATAGTTGTTAAAGGGTGCTCCATCATATATATTAAAGCTTAATTTTACGCTGGCATATCCAACCTGTTGCAACATTTTGTCAATTCTCTCCCCGAGCATTACTGCCAATAAACGTTTTATATCTCCTATGGTCAATGAGATTCCCGCTGTCTCCTTTTTAAAAACAAAAATCTACTTGCTTGCCCCCACCATTAATGAAGGCAAACTGCAAACTAAATTGTTCCTGTCCATTGTCTGCCATGGTATGTAGCGAACCTCGTCCCTTGCTTAATTCAAAAGAGGCATCTGTGTGCATTCTCTGTTTTTATTACCATGTTGTCTCTTTCATCCTCTTCTCACTCATTTCTTCTCCCTTTCCCTTCTCCTGTCTGTCAAATTGCATGTGTTTGTTTCGTCATTCCATGATCGTTTTAACCACTGTGTTCCCAGCCTGATATGGTGTGCCCTTCTTCTGCTGTGTCAGTTTCACTATCGTCTGAGTCCTGTCCCCAAATGTCTCTATGAAACTGTATGCATCCTGCTGTCCGCCGCTGTTTGTTGGCTCCCTTCTCGTGCTCCTTTCCTGTCTCCTCTGTTTCCCTTTCCATTGCTTTTTCTGCTTCCTTGAACATACTGTCAAGTTGCTGCTGCACGCTCTTTCTTATGTCATTTAAATATTTCCTCCCACCTTTCTCGTCCTTTTTAATAGTGATTGTGCCACCCATCTTTTCTTTTTATCTGTTCCTTCCTTGTCCTGAGGCCCTTGTTTGGGATTTGTGTATAACCTACAGCTGATTTCATTAATGGGTATATCATATAGGGAGTGGACAGTGCACTTTCCTGCTTCTCCTCCCTTTTCCCTTTCTCTGTCTATAATTTCCAAAGTCCTAAAATACCCTGTCTTGTTTTAAGCTTTGCACCTTGGTATGCAGCCGCCAAGTATGAATACATACTGTCTATAATATCTTAATCAAATGTTCTCTCCCCGGGCCATTCTTTATAACACATTCCCAATGTGTCATGTACGCACTCAAAATTCTACTTTGTTATTTTATCACGATGTTGGGGCAATTTTCTGCACAGGTGATTAAGTGGAGCATCCATCCAATTTTATGCTTACCATTTCACTCAATCACCCGATCTTCATTCGCTCCAACCTTCTCCACAGGCCCCGCCCTTTCACACTTCGCACTCAATGCTTACTCACACTGGCCTTCTCCACAGGCCTGCTTTGTTATATCATATTAGAACAAAAATGGCTTTCTCGCCAAGCTCACTATCTTAACAACAATGCCCTAAGTTAGTGTGTTAGAAAAAGTGGTTACTCCTCCCCTCAATCGACTCCATCATTTACTCGTGCTGCACGGCTCTGCAACTATTTACACGTTATTTTGACTCTGGGTCTTCTGTTTTTATTCCACAGCAACATAAAACAAATAATACAATAACTTTTCACACCAAAAAAACTGACCGTTGCTACTTACAAAACATGTGCACAAATATATCTTCTTCTCAAACCCTTTCCCAAAAAGAAAAATGGCGTAATTACAACCCTGGCCTGCACCACACGCAAGTCTTTTCTAACAAGGGCCGCCACTTCCAAGCAACCCTCTGCTCTAGCACAGATGTGCCACCACCCACCTGCTCCCTATTGGAACGGCAGGCCTAACATCTAAGACTACTATGTTCAATCACCCTCCACCACTAATGAGGGTGCATCCTATACACCATCAAAATAATCCCTCCTGGACCATGCACTTTTGTGCACGGCTACACTCACATATCCTTTTAAGAGATTCTTCACTTCTCTCGACCTCAGAGTCTCCATTTAAAGGCCAGGACTCAGTTGAAGGGAAGGCAGCGTCAGACCAGGTGGACTTTCTAGAACTCTGCGTCCATGGACCTCCTCGTACTGGAGCTATTTCTATTGGCCATCGGATACTTTCCCGCACTTTTCCAAAACAAGGCTGGAATTCCCATGTTGGTCGAAAGGCTGAGATATCTCACTGGGGCCTGCAAAAATGTATCAGGAGTTGCCTCGAAACTCACCCCAAAAATACCAAGTCAGGCACCAGTAATTGTGTTAGTCCCCATTCCCATGGAGTCCAATAGAACTCCATGGGAATGGGGACAAAGGAGAACTGGCAACGTTAATAGCGGTGCTGGTGCTCCTGTGAGAACTCTGCGAGTGGGTGACATTCCGCCCGGCAGGTCTGACCCTTGCGGGCGGGACGGCTCCCGCCAGCAGAGTTGTAGGGTGCCGGTCCGGTAGGCTTACTGGCACCATTGTTTTTGGACCGGCACAATTGTAATGAGGCCCCATGATATGTAATTGCCCTTAGGTACTGAGAATGGGGGTGATAACTACTGCTTCTAGGACAACCATAACAATGGTGTCTAGTGTTACCTCCTGTGACTCAGCAGACTAAAACCAAAATTCAATCGGTATACACCATGTTTGATCTCTGATTCCCGGGAACTAATTCAACACAACCATTAATCAAAAAAGAAACACAGTTGAATGTACAGGTAGCCCCCTTATCCCATTATCACTACACTATACAAGCAAAACCACAGTTTCTCTTAGCCGATACAGTCCTGGAGAAGAGCATACTATGCCTTCCTCCATGAAAACAATTGTTAAGTGCAGTTTACTAAGTAGATTGCTGCCCAAGAGATACTCTGGAGTATCTATACAATACAAGGTAGCAGATACATTTTGTGTACCTACCTTAATGCATAGATCCTCAGTGTAAGGAACCAACAGGATAGCCCCAGAGAATCCCTGTTTGTACTTCTTTTTGCTTGATAAGGGGAACTCACCTTCCTTGATATAAGATTGTGTAGCCCCTGTATGGACCAAAATTGAAAACCTTCTGTCACCTACCATTACACCTATCCAGATTTTCTCTTCTGGATCAGTAGCAGCAAACAGGACTGGACACATCAGAGATCTGTGACGGCTGTCCTAATCCGGCTACATGTTAGCACCGGGGAGCAGGAAAGGATTCCCTCCAAAAACACTTGGTCCAGTTAGTATTGAGTGACTGTTCCCTAAGGTAAAGGATTGTACTCCAATGCCTCTACCCATGTCTGTGCTGGACTGGTCAGTTGAAATGCAAACGTCTGTGCAGCCCCAGATGCTGCGTTCTGTACCTGCTGCAATTGCACAGAACCTGAAGCATATGGCAAGGGTCAGTGTTTGCTTTTGCTGGTTGTCTACATTGAACTACTGTGGCCTGCTCTGAAAATCTCATTCCATGTGTCCTATCATTCCACACAACCAAAATTGGATCCCACACAACTCTGCATAGTTGCTTCCCATCAGCCATCAAACTGGTTCCCCATTCCTCGCAACCTGCAAAAGGACACGCCTCCTTGTGAACATCCTCACCTTCCACTCGGAAACCCTCTCATTTCCTTTGACCCGGAGCACATCTGTCCATCCAACCTTGTGCCATACCTTAGTTAATATGTCCCTTTTGTCGCGATTGTCCCTTCTATCCCCCGTTGAGCTGGTAATCACTGCTCCTTCAAAACAGAACTTTGCTAGATTTTACTGAACAAGCCTTACCTGTGCCTTTTGGGTCTGCCCCATGCTTCCTTTTTCCTTCTCTTGCCTTCTCTTAAAAAAATACATAATATGTGCCTTAATTTCAGGCCAACCCTTAGCCTCCATCCCTACTATCAGATCATGATAGCTTCCTTGGGAGGTCCCTTTTTTAGCATATGGTCAAAAATATCCACAATCTCATCCCATGCTTCTTCCGTCTCTGACGTCAACATCTCCTGAATTAACTGGATATGTGTGGCAGGATCATCATCCAATTTCATTGTTTTAGCCAAGATAGAATTTATATTGCAATGTTTTTATGAATTGTAATGAGTGGAATGATTTGAGCATGAATGGTGTGTTTGATGTGAGTTTTAGATAACTAATTCCATTTCCACCGCATGAGACACTTTATTGTGATCAGTGGAAGATCCAGAATTGCACTTTTTCATCAACTAACTGTCTGTTTTTGCACTGTTATTTTGCAATAATTTAAGTACACGAAACAAGAGAAGATTAATGCTTCTTTTTAACACTATGTGGTAATAAATAAGAGGATGGCCCTCATTACGACCCTGGCGGAAAGTGACTGACCGGAGCGCCACAGCGTAAATAGCGTTTCCGCCATTGCACGAAGGAGCAAAGTGCGGCCCATTCCGACCCATCGGGCACGAGCACCACGCCACGGCGGAAGTGCAAAGTCCGCGATGGCGGAAATGACCCCAAAACGGCCCACACCGCCGCCATACGGCGCCCTAGGTGCAATACTGCCACCCCTCTTAGCGGTCACCGCAGTGTGCGCCTACCGGAAAGTACGGTGACCGGAAATATACGGAAACGGAAGTAAAAACATGGGCCCGGAACGGGAAACATCCCGGCGTACACCTATAAAAGCACTAAAACCACACAACCACTAAAATCACTACCCTGAAACACACCCCAACCCGTCACCCACCCTAGCGAAACCAAGACAAATGGGAAAAGTAGCGAAGAAAGCGTGCGACCGCAAGCGGCAGGTCCACTTCTCCCGTGAGGAACTCACCGTGCTAACAGAGACCCTCCAGGAGAATGCTGCCGTCGTCTTCTCCACGCAAATGACCAGAACGGCACTTGCAAACAAGAAGACCATATGGGCTCTGGTGGCACAGCGGGTAAGTGCGGTGGGGACCGCACCCCGCACCCCACAGCAATGCCGCAAGCGATGGGACGACCTGCGGATACGCGTCCGCAGCATACTCTCTGCCAACCGCAACATTGCCACAGCCACCGGGGGAGGTCCTGAATCACCCATCAAGTTGACCCCCTGGGAAGAAATCTGTGCCTCCACCATCGGAATGGAGAGCATAGAGGGAGTCGGAGGGATGGAGAAAGGAGTGCAGACATCCGAAGATTCAGGTAGGTGGGCCAGATAAAACAATGCCAAATCCACACAGTCCATCCATGTGAAGTACCATGCGTCCACATAGTGCAACAGAAAAACATGTCCAGGAGAACGTCCACACACATCGGCCTGATAGCGCACGTTAAAACCCACAATAAATAAATAAATAATTAAAAACCCCTAATAACAGGCACCCCAGCAGCCAGCATGCCCACAACACCACCACCACAGGTCCCCCCAATGGATGCCACAGAAGGCACTGCCTCTGGTGGCAGCAGCACCATAGGTGACACCCCATTGATGGCAGCATGCTCGGACACAGAAAACGGGGATGCCGAAGTCAGATCCATCCATGACCTGTCCCAATCCCCCTGTCTGTCCCATCCCGTACAACATGAGGATAGCACGCAGGGGCACCCACAAGACGACGACTGGCTATCCCCCACAAGCCCTGTGGCAAGGCAACATGAGGACAACAGCCCCTCTGTGACACCCCCGCAAATGGCCATGGCCCAGCAGAGGCAACAGTCCCTCGACCAGTTAATCGTGCAACAGCAGCAAATGGCCACACTCCTCAAGGACCATGCCGATGAATGTGGGGGCACTAAGGCAGACATAGAAACATCAACTGAGACACTTAGGGCAGAAATGGAGAGAGGTACAGAGACGCTAAGGGCACAAATGGAGAGTAGCACCGAGAGCCTGAGAGTCCAAATGGAGAGAAGCACCGAGAGCCTGAGGGGGGAACTGCATGCGACGTCCAAAGACGTATGTGCCGAACTTGCCGCAGTGCGCCGTGTGCTCACTGAGCTCTCGCAAACCCTTAGGGACATGCATGGACGTGAGCAGGCAGACACATCATCCGTTGCAAGTTCCGTCCAGGGCAGCCCCCAACGTAGATCTGGAAGGAACCTGCGCTCCACAGGCAGGGGTGCCCCTGATACCCGCAGAGGGGGCTTGCAATAGCGACAGCCCACTGAAAATGAGCATCTCTGGACACTGGTGTTCGGGGGGGAGGTAGGAGGGTGGAGGGGGTGTGTTGGGCTCACTTGGGTGGCGGGTCGATAGGGTGTTCAACATGACATCACATATGCCATAAAAAGTGCACGATCAACCAATGAGATGTGTGGACATTGATCTTTGTGTACTAGGCCATCATAGGCGTACAGTCCATATTGTGCATGTCCCAGACACACGGAGTGCCACGAGTCCCGTGTCCATGTATCAGCCACCAGGCGTGAGTGCTAGAAGCATACATCAATGAGATGCTGACGAATGTCACGGGCCTCCGGTGCCTCGCAGACTCCATGAGGTGCTGCCACATCCCCACCCTCATCATTACCATCATCAGGTGCTTGCAGTTCTGCGTCAGGGGGCATGGGCACATTTCTACGTACGCACATGTTGTGGAGCATGACACATGCCATGACCATCTTTGCAACCTTCTCATGGCGGTACAGGAGTGCCCCGCCAGACCTGCTGAGGCAGCGGAAACGAGTCTTCAGTAGGCCGAATGCCTGTTCAATGACTACACGGGTACGTGAGTGGGCATGGTTGTAGTCCTCCTCATGCTGGTCCCGTGGGTTCCGGACTGGTGTGAGGAGCCATCTCTTCAGTGGATATCCAGCATCACCTGTATGTGGACGAGAAACGTATGATGTGGAATGCCATTGCTACGTACGCACACCCCGCCCCTTCCTGCCAGGTCATTGCCAAATCACATACCCCACATTATCATGCATGTAATGAGACTCACCGAGTAGCCAGGATATGTTCCCTGCGTGTCGCTCCATGTAGCGTGGTATTGTAGAGTTCCTCAAGACCATAGAATCATGGGTTGATCCAGGGAATCGGGCACAACAATGTGTAATGATCCTGTTGGAGTCACACACCATTTGTACATTCAGGGAATGAAATTGTTTTCGGTTGCGGTACTGGGCCTCCATGGCATGTGGGACGACCAATTCCACATGGGTGCAGTCGATGGCACCAATGCAACCCGGTATGCCGGCAAGTGCATGGAATCCCACTTTTGTGTTGGTAATTTCCTGCTCCGAGCGTGGTAGAGAGATGTAGTCGTCTGCGTGCTGCAGGAGGGCATCGAGCACTTGCAATAGTGTCCGTGAGAACAGTGGCTGAGAAATGCCATGCAACTGTCCGACTGTGTGCTGGTAGGTGCCTGTGGCCAGGAAGTGGAGTACAGACACCACCTTCAGTAGGGGTGGGATGGCGGTTGGGCTATCTATCATGCTGACAAGGTCAGCCTGTGTCATGTCCACAATGGCGGCTATGGTGTCCCGGTCCAGACGGTAGAGGGTGTGGATCTGCTCATCAGTGAGGTTGAACGGATGTGCTCGGAGGCGTGGGATTGCGGGCTGCCTGCGTGGTGGTAGTGGCTGTGCTGGCGGCCCTTGCTGGCCCTGCCTTGCCCTCCTCCTCCTCCTGCGTCTCCTTCGTGCGGCCGGTTGCAGTTGGTGTTCGTCTTCTTCTTGGAGTTGGAGTAGTTGCAGTGCTATCAGGTCCCCCAGGGCCAACATCGCGAGTCCTGCCGGTAGCATTTCGGTGTGGTTGTGGGAGGAGACTGGCTGTGCAATTTATGTGTTTTCAGGCTGTATGGCCTCCACCTGTGGTGATTTATTCCACCTGTGCAAACTGCTCTCCCCTTTGGCCGAGCACGTCCCGCGCACAACGCTGCAAATCGGGGAATGGCATCTTGCTATTGCAATCATGTATTTGTACCCGATGGCCGTGTAACATTGGTTGACATGTTCATTCTGCTGTGGTCCCATTGTTGCACATACTATCTGTGCAGTCGCGAACAGACTTGTGAAGGGTCAGTGGAACGTAGTACTCGAGTAACGGTGGGCCCTCATGCATCACTGTACCGAGTTGCAACGACGGGCGGGGCGTCCCATTTGTGGGTGAAGGCAGTTGCCATTTTCACACACAGCCGCACTCGATGGAATAATTAGTGATTTCAAACGGCCACAGATGCCTTTTCGGCGTGATGTTGCAAATGTGGAATTCGAAGGGCGGCGCTTTCGGTTTCCAGCTAGCGGCGAGGAGATGCCCACAGGTCTGACTGCAAATATAACGTTCTATTGTTCAATGTCCTTGAGACAGGGCCCATGGCGAGGAAGCAATGATTGATATGAATAGTTTGGGATGCGCAATTGCTACGTGGGCGATGAGGCCGGCCGTTCCCAAATACATGTTACTTCACAACACTGGAATTACGGGCTGGGGCACTGTGGATTTTGCAGGCTGCATAAGGCACAGACTCAATGGATGTTTCTAATGTTATGTGAGTAATTATTCAGGCGTTTTGATTCCGGGATGAGGGAATGATGAATGGATGCATGGGCAGGTGATTTGATACAGAGTTTGCCATGTACAGGGCTTCTTGGGATCTATCCGCCTCCCCTGCGCTATGTGATGCAGGGCTGCCATAGTGGGACCATCGTCTATCTGGCCTTGTTGAGCCCTCCCTGTCTCGACGCGCCCTCAGACACTTGTGTCCATGCACGTTAACATTCCCATCTGATGGATTCTGTTTTGACAGACGCATGCACAGGTACACTCGTTTGTGATGGTGTTTGCACCTCGATATAGATGGTTATGAGTCGCAAGTGGTTTTGGGGTGGTGATGATCCTTTGGAGTGGGCTAGCATGCATATGGCTGTGGATTTCGTGTGATCATTGAAGTGAGTTGTTGGAATGTAGTTCTGATGGCCATTCTGTTCTTTTTCTTTTCTTTTGGTTGACAGGTATCTCCTCCCCTTTTGCCACTGCCATCTGTATGCCACTCCTGCAGATGGGTTTTACTCCCGACACCTGCTGCTTCGTGTTAATCAGTGGAGCAGCATTACGATCTTATGGGACGATCGCCAATGGCCCACATGCCCTTACGCAGTACTGGTGGCTCGGAGCAACATTTCGGCCTTTCAGCTGGACTAGTGCCTCCCCATTGGGACGGCCCTGCGGTTCTGTGCGCTTCCATGTTGCCTTTTCGTACGTGAATGTGGCTCTGTGTACCATGAGGGAACAGGGCGACACACAAGTAGTGGCTGGTCATTTCTTGCGGATGCAGCACACAATGGTGATTAGTGTTTAGGAGTTCATGGCCTGATGGCTGTATGGGCTTGGTGACTTTGATGTGCATTAAATTTCTATTCTGATTTGGCCCGTGTAGCGTTTTTCTTTGCAAGTGATGTGGCATATGCCTATTTGGGGGGCGATGTATTGTGAGGAGATCTGCATTGGGTTCCAGCTTCGGAGTTTAGTTGCGTGGTACTGTACTGCGCGTTTGCCTACTACGCCCGTGAGGTCAGGGATGGGGGCTGCCAATATGACAGTTTGAATGTTGTCATGCTCAGGGGCGGGGGATTGGGTTTTGTGTAACAGATGCCGGTCAGCCAGGTGGACTGGTGGAATGATGTGATTCTCGGAATATTGCTGGTCACAGGTGCCTGTGTTTGCGTGCGTTTCTTGGTGGGGGACTGTGGTCATGTCCATTGGGATGGCTTCTGTATTCGTGCCATCTGTGCCCTGCAGCTCCCATTGGCCCCTCTTGTGTTTCTTTTGTTCGTTGCCATGCATGGGTGACTTGTACATTTCAATGGTTGCATTGTGACTTCATTGCACCTACGGGGAGTTGTACTTTGTGGGCAGGGAGCGGTGTACAGGCACTCAGTGGGGCCGTTTACGGTTGATTCGCGATGCCGTACTTCTCACCATGGCGGAATGGTACATTACGCCATGCCTGATGGCGTTAGGTACATGTCCGCTAGGGTCGGAATTGGCGTACCGTTGCGCCATGGTGGTGTTTGCGGTTTCGCATGGCGCGCGCGCGCGTGCTTGGTGCAGTTAGCGTTGGCGTTCACTACGGTGTCGCTAATGGCTTCGTACTTTGCGGTGACGGGTCATAGTCGCACCGAGCGCTATTCGATGGCGGTATTGCATTTCCGCCATCGTTTTCCGATTTCCGCAAGGGTCGTAATGAGGGCCGATGTAAATTTTGATAACATAGAGATAAGACTGACTTATTTATCTTTCCAGGTGTGTAAGATGAATCTCCCCCTCAAACAGGTCTGTCACCTGCAAACGTTTTGTTATTTGCTAGTAAAGGTTTAACAACCTGTTAGAGGGTTCGTTTGTGGGTTTATTTTCCTCAGGCCTCTTGTGGTTGTTGATTGTATCAGGATATATAACCCGCAAGGCTCCCCATACCTGTGCCTTGTAATCAAAAATGTTTCTACCTTTATTCGGTGTAAGCTATATTGCTAGAGACACAACAAAGTAATACAATTTCACCAATAAACAAGATACAACATAAAAGGAAGAACCGTGTTAAAACAGCATTAAAAAACTAAATTCATATGGTACTAAAATGAGGACCACAGGCCGCAACAATAATAAAAATGTGTTGAGAAAACAATCATCTGCCATCAAGATGTACAATACCAGAATCATTCATTGAAAGCAACCTTATACTAGAGGCATAATTTATTTACATAGGTGATGGGAGATTACCTTTCACATGACCCTTGAACATACCACCTCTCAAATATGACATCATTTTGATAGTTGGCAGGAAATATTGCATTGCCAAGTTTGGCTCTAATTGGACAGTAAAGCTGAGCCAGCTGGTGCTGTAGCATCCCACCGAGACATATAGTACCACCATCTCACCAATCATATGGTAAGTGGAAAACAGTCTGGTCAAAATTTTGTTGTATCTTATGTAACACTGTAATCCCTTCCCCGTAATTGATCCTTTGGGCTTCTCCTGCTTGCACCTGTGATTCCGGCCTCGAGACATGTTGCCATCTATGGATCTGACCTTCTAGTTCTCCTCTCAAAATAAATAGCTGCATGAAAAATCATGTATGCGACCCTGCTCCTGGAAATTAATTTGTTCGATTTATTCTTATACATCGAAACTAAATGCCATGCTCATAGGGGAGTACTGTGCTCCCATTCTAGTTATTCAATTTGGCAATACTAGTGTGAGGGCTTTCTTGTGTTTTTCACTGTGTCCTTCACAACCATTATGTATACATTCGACTATCGTGTGAGAAGGTCCCTCCTGTCTCAAATCTTATTTGAGGATCCTGAAAACGTTCTTCCTTGCAATAATTAGCTCAGCACCATTCTGCATCTCTTGCCATCCTGGCCTTGGTTGCTTGGAGCTTTCTGTCCAACAGCAGAAGTAAACCTTCAATTAAATTACCATTGCTTGAAAATACAGTTTAGCACACTAGAAAAGGAAAATCTACCGCTTTTGGCAATGGTGTAATTTAACATGACAGACCTCTTGCTCAATACATCATCTAACAACTACACCTTAGTAAAGCCCACACTACACAATCCAAATAAATGCAAACTACACAACCTTGTCCAATACTATAAGTGTACAAACTACACTGAAGACTCCTAAACATTAGATCCATGGCAAAACACTCAACAGAAATCCATGACCTCCTAAGCAATGGAGGCACAGACATGTTCTTGGTTATCGTAAAACTACGAATACACTGAGCACAAAGCCATACCGGACAACTTCAAATTAATACACACCAACAGAGTAAACCAAAGGGAGCAATAATAAAAAAGTGTTGAGAAAACAATCACCTGCTATCAAGATGTACGATACCAGAATCATTCATTGAAAGCAACATTATACTAGTGGTATCATTTATTTCCACAGGATCAGGGGGATTACCCTAGGGCCTTGTTCCTCCTCATCAGGATCTGTGAATATATTTGGCAACAGAATGAGCCACCACAAGATCACTGGTGTTCTTGCATAGGTAAATAACTGCACTGATGGTGGAAACACCTTGCAATCTAAAAAGGGGTTTCAGATAGGTGACCTTTCATGTGACCCTTGAAAATACCACCCATCAAATATGATATAATTTTGATAGTTGGCAGGAAATGTTAAATTGACATTGATTGGCACTCTTCATAGTTCAATTGATAAAAAAAAGTTCTGCTCTAATTGGACAGTAAATCTAAGACAGCGCAGCCTGCAGCATCCCACCAAGACATATAGTACCACCATCTCACCAATCACATGGTAAGTGGAAATCAGTGAGGTCAAACGTTTGTTGCATCTCATGTAACACCACAATCCCTTCCCCGTAATTGGTCCTTTGGGATTCTGCCACTTGCACCTGTGATTTCAGCCTCAAGACAAGTTTCCATCTTTGATCTGACCTTGGAGTTCTCCTCTCAAAATGAATAGCTGCATGAAAAATCATGTATGTGCCCCTGCTCCTGGAAATTAATTGGCTCTATTTATTTTTTTACCTCCAAATTAAATGCCCTGCACTTAGGGGAGTGCTGTGCTCCCATCCTAGTTCTTAAATTTGGCAATGCTACTGTGAGGGCTTTCTTGTGTTTTTCACTCTGTCCTTCACAACCATTATGTATACATTCGACTATCATGTGGGAAGGACCCTGCTGTCTTCAAATCTTATTTGAAGATCCTGAAAACGTTCTCCATTGCAACAATTAGCTCAGCACCGCTCTGCATGTCCTGCCATCCTGACCTTGGTTGCTTGGAGCTTTCTGTCCAATAACAGAAGTAAACCTTCAATTAAACGACCATAGCTTGAAAATGCATCCTAGCACACTAGAAAAAGAAAATGTACCACTTTTAGCAATGGTGTAATTTAACATGACAGACCTCTTGCTCAATACATCATCTAATAACTACACCTTACTAAAACTCATTTTACACAATCCAAATAAATGCAAACTACACAACCTTGTCCAATACTATAAGTGTACAACTAAACTGAAGCCTTCTCAACATTAGATCCATGGCAAAACCCTCAACGGAAATCCATGACCTCCTCAGCAATGGAGGCACAGACATGTTCTTTCTTACAGGCAATTGGTTATCAGAAAAGTACAAATCCACTGAGCACAAAGCCATACCGGACAACTTCAAATGAATACACACCCACAGAGAAAACCAAAGACGAGGCAGAATTGCAGTGATACACAAAGAGCACATTTGAACCGCACCACTCACCTGAACCGACGTCTAAGACTGTGAATCCCTCCTGTTCAAGATCAAACTCAACGACTAAGCCAACACAGTGTTCCTCCTGATCTACAGACCACCGTCCTACAACCTGAACTTCACGACAAAGCTAGCAGACTTCATCCCCATATTATCAAACTACCATAACAACCTAGTCCTATTGGGAGACTTCATCATCTGGTTTGAAAAAGAAAATGAAACCTTAGAAAACTCACTCTGTGCACTCCTGGAAACACTGCACTTCAAGCAAATAGTTAATTGATCCACCCACAATGCGGGACATACCTTAATGCAATTTTAGATTTGGATGTCCCATTGTAAGCACTGCTCACATGAATCAATAATAAGACAAGTCAAAAGATAAATATTTGGGTCGTGATTTTGTATTTTGGTCCAGTTAGTTAACAAGTTTTCTCTCATAGTCATATATCATTATTTGTATTTGTAGACATACAAATTGTGTTAGTAGGTTTAGTGACTTGCTGTTTATCCTAATCGGCCTATTGGGCCTTATAATTTAGCCTAATATGCCAACTCCATTGTCTGAAGTTTCGCTCTTAGGGCTTTTCAAGGCAATTGTTATGGCTAGTATAGAATCGATAGTTAACAATTTAAACATATACAATTGACATAAATCAAGAGAATGCAAGGAGAATTGGGAGAGGGAAGGGGAAGGGAGAAACTGGAAGAATCACAGACAGTTTGTTAGTATATACATTATTTTCATATATTGCTAGTGCTTAAAGATATTACAAGTATGATAATAGGGGCAATGCTGGCCGGTCACTAATACTGAGTGTAATAACGCAAAGCTAACCATATCAATGAGATTTTAACTCAATGCTTATGATATAGTGGTGATTGGATACTTTGCTAGAAGGATCAAGTGTTTAGGGTGTGCTAAAAATGAGTCGAAGTGGCTAGTTTGGAAATTAATGATGTTAGTACCTGGTCCTGCGTAAAGATTGGCATATCGATGTAGGTAGGTTTCTAAATTAGTCCCTCAATGTAGGGGCAGGTCTAGTATCTCTTGATTGTGCTACCTAGTTGAAACATGTACATGTTAAAACATGAATTCCATAGGTAGTGTGCACCTTGTTTGTGTTGTCTTGAAGGACATATTACCTTGTGTTCAATAGTAGTTTGAATTTGAATGACTGGTCTTGTGCATCGGTAGCTTCCCAGTATCTGTCAGTGTTTATGGTCTATGATATTGGTCAGATGGAGCTATAAGGTACATAGATAAATGTAGTGAGACATGACTCTTGTGAAGGTTGATAAAAGCCAATTTGCTATGAGTGAGGTACTTAGCTTTGCTTATTTTTCCACATGTTACTGAATTGTGGAATAATCCCAAGTGGATGCAAAATTCTGCAGAGAAGGACTGTGCACATCCGAGCCACCAACACAAATGGTATGGAGGGAACACTACCTGATATCATTCTACATCAAATTCCAAACCCGCTTACTGACCGGGAAGGAAATACCAAGAATAGAAACTGGAAGAGCATAGAACTGGAGTACTTAAATTATTTGATTCAACCCTACCTAACTCCACAGAGCCATCAAAACAACCTCAGACCTAGCAGAAAACACATTCATCATCTGGATTACAGAGGCCCTAGATGCCTAGCACCAGCAAAACCTTTCAAATCCACAGCAAAAAAGAAATTGCTGCAAAACGGTTCACAGAAGAGCTGAACGAACTAAAAAAAGAAAACGCTAAATGGAAGAAATTTGGAGAGAACAGTACAACCGGCAGGATAAAATAAAATACCATAGCCAACTCAGAATATACAAATGAACAACACACAAAGCAACAAACAAATAATAAGCTACAAGAATTGAATCAGCAAACAACCCACAGAAAGAACGCTTCAGATTCATCAAAGAGATAAAACACTTAATCCTGCAAGAAAGCCATCATCCAGACACAAACACTATGTGACAGCATCATCAACCACTTAAGATAAAAAATAGAAACAATCCAACAGACCATCAACACAAACTATGCTAATACAATCACAACCGTGCTCATACAACCACAAACTCTGAACAACAGAGCACATATGAAACAGTGGCTACAACAAGACTCACCTGCCTCGAACTTGCCCTGAACCAATTACTGATGAAATCTCCTCCACACTGATCAAGGACACCAACCTTGCAGGATCTCCAAGTGACCATTGCACCCCAGATATTTTCAAAGAAATCCTCAACCCCAAAACTCCAGTGACACACTGCGGGAACCTAATGAACCTGTCAGTTCAAACAGGAATTGTACCAACCTCCTTTAAATCACCATTACATGAAAAACTAGTAAAAAAGGAATCAGTAAGTGCAGACAATCCAAGCAACTACTGATTGATATCAAACTTCTCCTACCCAGTGACAATCTTGGAGAACCTTATATGGAAGATCATACTTAAATACATTGAAACAAACAGAATTGTTGACTACTTGCAATTTGGCTTCAGACTAATGAGAGTATCAAAATCAACATTCTTATCAATATTCGACGACCTGAAAATAAATGAAGACAATTGCACCCAATCTGTTCTGTCCTCATACTATTGTACATATCTGCAGCTTTTGACACAATTAGCCACACAACACTAATAAAAAGTCTGATGGAATGTGGCATACATAAATCAGCACTAAGTTGGCTTACCTCATTCCTCACAAATTAAACTGAATGATCCTTCTTACCACCTTTCACCTCAAACACCTCAAACATCTCCTGCGGAGTTCCTCAGGGATCCCGTCTCTCTCTCTCGCTTGCTCTTTTACATCTACATATGTCCCCAGATGAAAATCATTCAAACCCATGGACTGACTGCATACAACGACACAGACGACACACAACTGATTGTGAAGATGATCATGACCCATGAACCAAACAACAGTCTCAACAACTGTCTCACAGACATTGGAAACTAGATAACAATGAACAACCTCAAACTGAACATGGCCAAAATGGAAATAACAATCTCACCCACAGAAAGCAAGGTAACCAACCCACAACTGGACTGGCTGACTGGCATGGGAACACAACCAGAGACTTTCAACATGGTAAATAACCTAGGAATTCTAATGGACAATGGACTATACCTGGAACCACAAGTCAATGCAATAACTAAAAAGTGCTTCTATCTCCTAAGATTACTCAGGGGTTTGCTCCCAGTCCTCTCCTTTCCACACAGAACCCTCAAAATCATATCCCTGATACTAACAAGAATTGACTAAGCAAACAGCCTCTACCTAGAATGCCAGAAAGACTCATCAAGAAACTCCAAAGGGTCCAAAACACTGCAGCCTGGATTCTCCCAAGATTAAACAGAAGATACCACATCCCTCCAGCTTTGAGAAGCCTTCATTGGCTACCAGTATAAAAAAAATCATCAAATTCAAAAGCCTCTGCATTGCATAGAAATCCTTATACAGACAAGGAGCTGAATTCCTCCAGGCCAAGATCAGCCACTAACAGAGAAAAAGGGACCTAAGATCAAGCAACGACCTACAAATAGAGACAAAATAATAGAAAACTGTATTAGTTAAAACAAAGTCTTTATATTATTAATGTTCAAGGCTATGTAGAATATCACGATAACTCACTTTGTGCTCAGTTATCTACGATGGCAAATATACAGTTCTACGTGGTACCACTATTACTATTATATCTCATTAAAGTGCATCAACTGTATGGTTAAATGTCACACAAATCAGTTCGTAACGGAAACCAACAATAGATATAGGAGGAAAGCAAGATGATGAGAACAATAGGCAGAATACTGGCCTCTACCGTCAGACACAGTTCCGTGTGGAGATCCCCCCACCTGGGCAACCTGTGGAATAAAGGTATATCACAAGCCCAGTCCATATATATTTCACAAGAATCTTTCCAATAGTTCAGCAACCCCAAAGTACCTGGTGTTGCAGAGTTCCTCATCGGGAAATCGACGGCCCTTCTTGAGTGCACTCCCTTTAAGGCAGGAGCCACAGGTCATCGAACGTCCGGCGATGAACATGGTGAACTACGCCGGTGAAGTGGCAGCTTCGTTCCTGGCGGTGCTCGTCGACGGGGAAGTGTAAACGTCCTGCAAGGAAGAGGCATGCGGGGCACCTCGATGTCGATAGCTCTGGACCGAAAAAAGTTTGAAGAACTGTAGCCCAGCAAGGGCGCGGAGTCGTTGCCATCTCTGTGGTCTTTGGGTGGTGGGAAACCCACCAGAGGATGCTCCACAGTGCATCGACGGCCTGGCCCTCTCTGGTGGCATAAGGCAGGCCGCAGTGCAGACAAATGCGTCCATGAATCGAAAGTTCTTAGGCAACAGGAGCACGGTGGCTCCGGTCGGCGATAGTGATCGCCGATGGTGGTGCACAACAGTCCGGGTGCTTCTCTTTGGTATTCCGCGGCAGTCCCCGTCTCCGGTCAGCAGCCTGTCGTAGGTCTGTCTGCCAGGGAGCTTTGGCAAAGATCAGCTGGTGCACGATCATCCCTCATAGCTCGGGAAGAGGGCGCCTTACCTGGTCCTCCATGGGTCAGTCCTTGGAGACACAGGAGCTTTCAGATTGATGCAGTAGAGCAACTGCAAGACTTCTCTTCACACAGGGCTTCAAGGTTACAATTCAGTTTCCACTCCAGTTTCTCTTCAGCTTCTGAACACAAATTCTAGCAGTGAGAGGCCCCTAGATATACTTGTTGATCTCCCATTCATTCTGCTGGGTCAAACTCAGGCAACCAATCGGTCAGAAGGACATACATGCAGGCAGGCATCCAATCAGGTGCATAGTGCATTCAGGCCATTCACTTCTCTCCAGACACTCGCAACAATTTATGTGTATTGGGACAAGTACCCAGCCATTCAACACTCTACACTGCATTCATACCATTTTCAGGCAGGGCTGTCTCAGTCATTGTGTCAAACACCAGATACTAGACATCCACAACACAGAATGAGTATTCGTCACACACTCCATTCACCCAGGTCCCCCCCACAGGGTGTACCCACAACATACAGTCACCGGGAAGGCTCCAGCCAGTCTGGCCTGGACTTCACAACAACACCATATATGGAACTTCCACCCAACAGCCAGTCAGGGGGAAGGGACAGAGTCAGGGCTTCCCAGGACTTTGGGAAAACAAGGTAACAGGCAATAGAAAGCAAGAGGTCACAGGGATCATCTTGTTTCATATCAGGAATCAACTGATTCCAATGGCATGGCCTGGATATCCCAAAATGGAGGATACTCAGAGCACCTGTCAAATGCAGCATGGAGCTGCCACCAGCCCATACCGTGCTCTGTGGCCCAGAAACATACACTAGGGGCACAGGGTTGCACCCCCACCCATAGGTGCCATAAGGGTATCCCATGGGTCTGTACACAAAACCAAAAATAGGAAGAGCAGGACTGACAGGAGTCCCATTTGGACTCCTGGGTAGAAAACAATACAGAACACAAATGAAAAAGGACTACAGGACAGGGACAGGGATGCCCTGTCCCTCCAATTCATTTCCAGCATCACAAGCACCACTTCCTCACATTTATTATAATACCAGCATGTACCCATTTATCAGCCAACCATGCAATATATCAAAACCCAACTTCTACGACTAATCCCCAATGAGTAACTAGGAACACTCTAGGTATATGGTATGACCAGCGCTTTTCCCTCCAATCGGTAAGGGAAGTCAGCCTCCATGCTTGAAGAAGAGGCAGTGCTGGCCGACGGACAGCAACCAAGAACATTGGAAGGTACAATTGAGGGACAACCAAAAATGTATTTCAGAGACACTGTCAAACTAACCAATTTACTAACCAATGCCCCCTTTTCCTCTTCCGCCAACATAACCAACACCATTATACATGACTAGGGGCTAGCCACACTCCAAGTACACACACTGAGAACTAATTTAATGCTCACATCCAAACAACTCTCTGAGACTCTGGAAATAACGCTAATGGGAACATAGCCTTGCACATAGTCCATAAATCAATCAACACTAAACATAGGCAGGCCAAAACAATACAATCAAACAGCTAACAGTCATCCGTGACTCTGGAGCTCTTTATGGAAACAATTAAAGAGTGTTCACAACCGCAACCCCACCCTAACCTCATACGACCCACACACTCAACACTAACACTGGCACACATCCAATGCAGTGAGTTCTACCCATATGGTTAAAATAAGCAGGGCCTCTCAAACCAAGTCATACATGTAAGATAACACTCACAGATGCCAGTTCCTCCTGGTTCTGAACCTACCCTTTCATCCTATCCTCACCCACACACCCCACGTCTTCTATTACAGAGCTGTGGGTGCGCCTGGAGACTGCCCTTGGTTGGTAGCGGTGTGTGGTATAAATCAACATAACATAACATACCATAATGACATAACGATGAGGAAGATGGCAGAGAACCCCGACATGAGGAACATGGTGTTACACTTTGAGAGACACCAAACGTGAGGTCGCATTCACAACACGCAACACGCACACATGCCTCAACGAGTCAGGGCTTACCATACACTGGTGAAGGACTCACCCACTGATGCTCATTGCAGGGACGCTTTCATTCAGATGTGAATGGGTGGAAGGAATGATGAGCTGCAGGACATAGGGTCAGGTGGGGTTCGGGCTTGAGTCGGCAACTGCCATTAAGGCATCCAATATGAAAACATGCAAAGGGAATGTGAATGCTCTCACTTGGATAACGAACAACAAAACACGTTTCACAATAGAACCACTCACATATCCTTCATTGTGTTTCAGATCATGGACACAGTCAACTTGGGAGAGAATGAGGATTGCACCAAGAAGAAAAAGCTACGTGGTTTGCAAGAAGGGACCTCTACCATTATGGACCTATGGTGGACCCGTGGGCCCAACGTCTATCTCCAGTTGCCATCAGAGGCTCATGCTCCCTCATGCACTACACACTCCAGCATTGGTATTGCCTCATACAGACATTGCCACTTTCAATGTCCACACTGTTGCTGAACTTTCTATCAATGTGCATTATTTTACCAAACATTTGTTTGACAAACATTCAAGTATTAATAGCTTGCCTGCTGAGAAGGATATAGGACATTCACAACCTAGACGTATCATTGATGGACTGTTGAATGCAAGGTACGGACACTTGAATCCTAATCAGTTTTTCACTGACATTTAGAATGATGGCTCTGCTGGTGCTAGCATGTTACAGGAAGAAGGAGTATTCCACAGCGAAAGTCGACAAAGACGTAGGGAGAGTAATTATACATCTCGAAAATCATTTAGATTATTTTCTTCAACCACTACCTTTTTCCATGTTTTCAGGCAGTTGCAAATGCTAACTGTCTCCAGGTCACCGGGTGAGAGATTTTGCAGCTACTAATTGCAACAGATAGGAGTTAAAACTCGATACGAGAGGAGCTCAGGGCAGTGAGGTTGATGACCCTGCATAATAGGTACATCTTGGACCTCTTGACAGCTATAGGAGCGGGCATTTGCACAAAGATTGGCAACAAGTTGCTGCACCCTGACAACAGCTAACGATGAACAAAATGGTATTTTAACAGCAGCTTTAAATGCCTTGCACAAGCTACACATGAAGATGGAAGAAGAATCTAGCAGGGTCATCAAGGAAGATTGGTATGATACAATTTTGTTCATGGCTACCCATGTGGTTGGCTCAGGTCCTGAAGGTATTGGTCCGGAAAGTATTGGTCCCTGTGCTCGTAGTGGTGTTCATCATTCTTTGCACTGCCCACACAGCACTGGGTTGTCATGCGCAGGCAGGATGGAAGCTGGGGAAGAGAGTAGGGGGTAGATTTGGGGGAGGGAGAGGATGGATGTTTAATTTGAGGATAAGGAAGGAGGAGGGGAAGTGGAGAAAAAAGGAATGCTAGTCTGGTAAGGGTGAGGAAAATGGTTGATAGCACAGACGTAATATTTACAGAACTATCAGATGATGAAAAGTATGAAATACACTGGATTAGTTGAATTGGTGGGGAGGACTGTGTTATCCTGTGAATATATGGAGGAGAGCTACATATTGAAGGGCCCAGGTGGAAGATGTGGGTAAAGAAGACTGCTGAGAAAGGAGCAGTGCAGTGGAGTTGTTTGTTACTGATGTGACAAAAGTGGGGGGTTTTCAGGTGCAGGTGCAAAACCCCCCATGTGAGCGCAGTTACCACCTGAGGATGACCATCGAACAGGGCATCAGGGCACCAGCAATGACCTAAAGACCACATGCCACGAGAACAGCTGCCAGCCTCATAAGTTTTGGTTAACAATTAAGAGGCAACAATATTGCACACAGTAGTACATTTATGCTTTTCACATAACAGAGGTAGTAGCTGCATTCAAATTTTGCTTTTGCCAGCATTGTGGCCCATACCATTGCAATTTTTTCATGTAGCACATTGACCCATAGCACACATCATGACATTATATTTTTCACGCCATGATTGCAGCAAACCTGGTGCATGGTGCTGCATTCCCAAATGCATCATACTCCATAGAAAACACACAGCACATTGTGTGACACACCTGCCCTCAGCCCACAGCCCGCTCATGACACCACATTATAGAGTTACAATGCAGCTGAACAGAAGCTGCACAGCCCACAAGAATACCATTATCTGGTGCAGTATGTACAAACACACACACACATACACACACACACACACATACACACACACACACACACTACTCACCACATTATATTTCCTCACATAATAGGCATGTGCACATTTTGCTTTTTGTAGTTTTAGAGCACATAGTGTGATGCACATGACACATTATTGTGTCCTGTGCCTGTAGGGATGCTAGGTGCTAGGTGCTAGAGTAGAATGGCTCTACCAGCTGAAAAGAATCCTTTCTGGTAAATAAATCCTTTGTTTCCTGTAAAACGCCCACTCGCTTGTCAAATTCTTTCTAATGTGCTTAAAGATATGCCTGTAATTGGGGGCATGTCTACATGATTGGTGCAAGTTTGGGTCTGATTAAGGGGTGTGTGACCATGTTAGGTGGGCAGTGGTCTTTTTGTGATGAAATGGTAACTGCCAATCGTTTTTTTGCCAATGTATAGAGTTGTTTAGGTAGCTGGTGATGACCAGATAATCAGAATGTGAGGATGCTATTTTTGTTACACTATTACTGAAATATGTTAATGTCCTGTTTGTGGCTATAAAATGTTGAGCCTGCAAGGGGCGGGTTGAATTTGGATTGTTCTGTTCATCTGCCCAGCCGTGATGTACAAATACATTTTGTGTTTTTTCATGCATGTAGTTCACTCACTTTTGAGATGTTGTAGATGTGTTCCCTGATTTAGGACCGGAGTTGGGACCGCCATAGCTATACAACTTCATTATTTGAGCAGCCTGTGTCTTTGAGTGGCTCTCATGTTCTTACTAAACCTTTCAAATTTGATTGTGACCCTCTCTTAAACGATGTTAGAAATTGTGCATACAGATTATCACTCCATATTTAAATTAACATCTGCTAGAAAAAAAATATGTGCACAAAATGTACCTTCATCAGTTAGTTGTACAAGTGTTTGCTTGCATTGCCTCTTTTTGGCAGAAAAATAAAGCACTAGTGCAGTGAGTTTACATTGCTTGGGCCTGATTTACAAAGCGATTTTCGGCAGGATTTCCCCATTTAAAGACACGTTTGTAAATCAGGCCCCAGTCCTTTTTGAATTCACCTATTAAGAAACAGTAATTTAACATTGTCAGACGTGTGTATATGGGTCTTGGGGTTCATTTATGCAACCATTTAGCAGTGCACTACTTTGTATGAGGTGGATCGCAGGTCAGATGAATGAAGGCAAGCTCCTGGACACAAACAGCTTTACAAAGGAGGAGTGTGTCGCTATTGGTCCCCTTTACTGTGTGATTTGGCTACACAAGGGTAAGGATGGTAACATTTTGCCAAGCACTGCTGCTTATGTGGCAAAGTGGTGTTGTTATGCTGGTGGGCAACTTAGTGACATAGCTGAGAGTTTAAGAGAGAGATCAGAATGCTTGTAATGTTGTTTGTGTCTGTAGTTATAGACTGTATGGCATGCATTCTCATTGAGATGGGGCAATAATGCTCCCAATTTGCCTATACCATTTATGTGTCAAACCTTCTATCATGAGAGTAAAAACAATATTGCTTGTTTGTCTCTTGTGATATGTAGTCTGTAAACAGCTATACGGTTGACTAGACTGTGAAGTACTATCCAATGTATATCCAATTAATATCCATTAGAGATGGAGAATACAGGGATAAAGGAAGGATAGAGGAAACACACCAACTTTGAATGTAATTTATTCAGCATGTTTAGATATACCATGCCTCAAACTTAAAGTCTGCAGAAAGTGTGGTGAGAAGTCACATGCAGAGAAGAGAGAGAATTTAGATTAAAAAACTCTTTGGTACCAGTGCTCCCTACCACCGCCCCCTCCCTCCAATCCCGCAGGAATACAATTCACAAGGTATAAACCAGGAATGCAACTATGGTGAAATACAAACATTCAAATACTTTTATTGTGTTAAAATCCTCAATTATTAAAAAACAAGCATCCACAATACATATAAACTATACCCACTACAATAGCATAAAAAACATTGATGCAGAATTAGATTGAACTCCCAACATGTATGCCTTAGAACACATCAAAATTTGGCCCTGTTGTGTTGTGCTGTAAAATGCCCACATGTTTCAGTCCCTACAATTCATTCACGGAACCTCTTCAGAGGCTAAAAGGCCACAAAGTATATGTCAACTGATGGATGCGCAACCTGGTCTACACAGTGTAACAAACACCCAAAACACTAGGGGATAAAATGAGATAAAAGGGACAGTCAGATCACCCACAGGGTTATCAAAACACCACCAACCACAACTTAATTAACACATTGAATCCGGCTTAGAGAGCAATCTGAAGAGTGCTCATTAATGCTTCGTCAATTAGGAACAATTAATCATCATACCTGCTTACAATGCTTGGTATCTTCTTTTTCTGTGTAGAAAAGGCACTCTTGCTCATCAAAGTTGGCAGGAAATTATTCCCAAAAGCGGTCTTGTGAGATGACCTCCACCAGGACAAATAAATCAATGAATCCAAAATGAGATACATATCACATAAACTTCATGTTGAACTCATGCATTTCCTAAACTCAGAAACTCTACCTGGCCTACCTGTATATCGAAGATCCAAAAAACAGTCTGGCACCCAAAAAATGGGGAGTCTTGTGTTTACATCTCGAGTACCACAGGGCCTTGTTTCCAATTGCCACCTGTAATAAAATAAAGCAAAAAGGGGGTTCATACCCCAATTCAATGTTCAATTTGAGCAGTTCCTTCTAAATCATGCATACAGGCATACTCCAACAATTTCTGCCCTACTGCTAATTGCACTTGCAACTGCAAAATGATTCTGTAGTACCACATTTGATCTCAATATATTTATTAATGGGCTTACTGTGAAGGCATCATTATACAAGACATAGACAACAGACTTACAATTAAAACAAAAGATATTTATTAAGTTAAATGTCAGGACGTAACTTGCCCTATGCTAATGTGTGCTTTGCCTACCTGAATAAAAGTAAGGAAAGTCTGGGTCAAAGAGTTCAATTTAAAAAAAATTTCCCAAAAGCCTATGCCTGCCCTCACACCTAAAGCTAAACAATGTGTAGGGACATCAATAGTCAAAGAAATGGTGATTAACACAAAGTTCTGAGCTTCTTCGAGCTCATAGCATCCTTTCAGCTCCCCTTCCCCAAGTCTCAAATTGAAGGTAAAAGAGTTCCACACAATTCTTGGAGTTCCCTTTACCAAGTTCCAAGCAACACAGTTCAAACAGAAAAGGATCTTGAGACTTTGTTCTCAAGACAATACTTGCAGTTCCTTAAGTCTCAGAGTTGCCTTACCCAAGACTTTAGCTCAATCACCTGCACGTGTTTAACACAACTCCAGGTCACAATCTGTCTGCAAGCAATCACTCTGTATCTGGGTGAGTTTCTTTATAATAGGTACTGGTACCCCAGTCACTTGACTAAAGATTGACTGACATGTTTGCCCAGCAGTATTAGCACGCCATCTATGAATATTAATCTTTAGATTTCATGCTCCAAATAGAAAAATATGATGAAAAACTTTTTTTATTGATGTTTATGTTTTTATTTTCATTTTTATTTTCAGAACCTGTGTTCGGTGTCCGCATTTTAATGATCATACATTATCTTGTGCTCATGCCATAGAGATTCCTTTTCTGAAGCCAACATTTATAATTTGGGTTCCTTGTAAAAATATGTATCCAGTGTCCACATTTTAATTAGCAGGTGTTGCCTTGAGTTTATGTAAAATCTGTATCCAGTGTCCACATTTTAATCATCAAGGGTTGCCTTGAGTTTTTGTTTTTCATATAGTTCTTTATTTCATCCCAAAATTGCTTTTGTGAGATTTCTTATTCAGATTTAATCACAGTTCCTTGTACAAATCAATTTGTCTTAGGTCATTTTTGAATCAGTATAAAGGGCTGGTAAAATGAGGCCATCACAATATGTCGAGAGCATTCCACTTACTTTGTGTATGTAAACTAAGTTGCTCGATCTGTTGATCTAGTGGTGTGTTAAAGAATGTGTGCGTCCTAATATTCTAGTTAAAAACATCTAAATATCGGAACAAAGTGTATCGTTTCTGCTGGGTATCAGTAATTGGCATACCATATTGATTAGGGAACACAGTACCTAACATAAAAGTATGCATAGGTTGAAATGGGCACATGCAAAAACCTTATGGCAGTTTTTCATGTATTTCTGAATTTAAGAGTGCAGATTTTGTAAACCATCTCACAACAAATAGCTGTCTATTGACACATCTCCCCGTGTTAACCCAGCAAAACATGGTGAGGGAAAGTATTGTGTGGAATGACAGACTGCTGAAGTTGAAATCATCTTTAGTAGCACAGGTGAGACAATTTCCAAAATGGCACCGCTGATTTGTCACTTCCAAAGAGTAAACACATTTCTGATTGCCTACTCTTCTACAAAAGTGTTAACATTCTACCAATGCCCATTAACATTGATAAGTGTGTGATGAAGTGGCACTCAAAATGATTTCTTGCTGGCATGTCTATTAAACATGCTATTCTACATTTTGCATTTATTTGGATGTTTTTGGGAATAAAAATAAGAATCCCCTTGAAAGTATACCAACAGTTCATTTGGTAACTGTGTATCTCCAGCATCTATTGGTAGTTTGGTTAATTAAATATAAAAATATATCTAGTCTGATATAGTGGCCCATGACAAAATGCATGTATACATTGCCAACACAATCTAATGCCATTTGATCATACATTTTCGGAGTCTCCTGGACTTTTGCATATCTTTTTCTGGTTTTGGAGATCTGTCCCGAGGTGGAAGTAAGCTCAGCCAAGCTACTCATTTGCCTCTTTCCTGGAAAGGCATGATGCCATCCCAGTGTAACCAAAAATTTCCCAATGCGGAATGTGGGAGCTGATTCTTCAATGAAAGCTCTGACAGCAAAAATGGGATATCACTGCAGGGAGGTATTTAATGGAGTGTCTTTGATGTAAGGGAGACAGTGGGAGGGGAAGATTAGGGTAGCCCAGGATAGATGTTACAGCCAAGAGACGGGTTCCATCACCTTGGAATTTCCTAGGCCACTCACAGGTCATGTGCCCCCTCCACACTTCAAGCAGACAAGACACTCAGGGATCTGACATCAGAAGACACAATTCGCGTTATCAGAGGTGAGATTGACCACTTATTGAAGGCCTGAAATATACCAATTTGTTGTGAACAAAGGATTATCTATGTCGATGAAATTCCCTCCCATCACCCTTGACTGAACCACCAAGAAGAAATATTTAGCTGTAACTTCATTGGGGAACCGTCTGCCCAATATCCTCTGCCATGGAGTTGAAGATAAATCTTTCTAGGGAAGGTGCAAGATCTTACCCAACCCACTTCACGGGTACATTTGGAGTGACCTGCTATTGTAAGAGACCTTCCTGCCTGCTGCCTGGAAACTGAGATGCACGAATCTGCTTCCTGAAGTGACAGCCGTGAAAGTGTCCCTGGAACCCTTTATGTCTGAAAAATGATGAAGGCAGACTCACCTTCCCTGTGAAACCTGCAGAGTTGTCTTAAACACACTTAGGATTACATTAAGGAGGCCAACTGTAGATTTCCTTCTACACACCCCCAGCTTTATTCTGGGGGCCCTCCTGACAGTTAAGACCTCATTCCTTAACTCATTAAAATACATATACCTGCAATTGAAAATAGCAGCAAAGAAAACTGTGTCCATAGTACTTTCTTCATACCCATTGTGCTCCTTTCAACCAAAACTCTAGATTGTCTTTGTATTCCATTACATTGTTGGAGTGTCAGTGTTTCATTTTAGTTTGCCCTTTAGTTGGATTAACAACTTCTATTTTTACCGAACTGTGTTTGGTCATTTCCTTCGTTTAGGTACCATAGTACTATCGTAATTTCAACAGCTTCCTGTCCTGCTCAATACCCCTTCTGAAGAATATAGCCTGCCCTCAACACATAATATATTTATGATTGTGATCAATCCTGGTTTAGTAGTAGTAGTGTTTGGCTGAGCAAGAATTTAAAAATCGCCATTCAGACCAGTACTCATTCAGAGCAGTAGTCATTTCATCACAGTCAAGTCTTTATTCACAGTGATGTGTTCATGTTCACTTTCTGTGCCCTTGATTGTAAATAGTTATGGCACTCCATTTGGTTTATAGTCATTGCATCGAATGCAATAGCATCAAATGCCATACCAGACAGAAAAAAAAGCATAGGAAAAAAAGCATTGAAAGCATTTTTTTTAATGGCGGGGGTCCTTCACCAAAGCCCCATTTTTTAACCTTTAAAAACCATTTTAATTAAACTAAATCCTTTACCTTTTCAAAAAAAAGCATTCAATGCTTTTTTTCCGATGCTTTTTTCCTCTGGAATGGCATTCGATGCTATTGCATTCGATGCAATGACCAGATACCCTCCATTGAAAGCCTTACACTGTGATCATTATACTCAAGATAAAGAACATTACATAACTAATGATTTGCCTCCCGGGCTTATTGGTGCTGGGTCTCAGAGCACTCCCCATCCTCCCCCCCATTGTCAGCCTTGCATGCGTCTGTCCTGTGACTTGTCATGCATGCCAGATGACATATATGTAATAGCTGCGTCCAGCACCATTCCCATCATGTCAATTTCGGACAGCATTGGGTCAAAATAACTCTGCACGTGGCTGCTTATGTGGCTGCTTAAGCTGTGTGCTTGTTAAGTGGCCCCTGGAGCAGCTTCAATGGCCTTCAATGGCAGCATACATCGCTTGGCTACTGAAATGCAATGGTGTCCTTCTTGCGACCAAGGATTTGAGTATTGGTGCAAACTGTCTGATAAGACAGAATAGTGGGGTGTTCACCTGACAGTATCTTGCAGCAGGTTGCAGAATATATCCATCTTGATGCCTGGTAAACAACATGAGGCGCCAGCCTGCTCCTCTTGTGCACAGAGAAAAGGTGCAGTAGAATTCAGTACATTGTATGGGATGGTGAGACTGTTTGCCTATGCAAGATACAGAAGACTGGTGGTGTCACACCTCCGAAAATGTCTTCCACCTGTGCCATAGTGTTCATTGTGCCCCTGTTACTGTAGCAACAGGTGTAGGGCCAAATGAGTCACCAGGAGACCTTCTGCGTGTGAGTCTACAGTTATCATCGGGTCATTGGATATACATGAAGATGACGGTTATGGTATGAGCGATTTTTCATGGTATTTCTATGACATATTTTACACATTGGGAGTGAAGATGTTATGCCAATACCTCACACAAACCGATTCCTGTCAAATGTGGTCCTTGGCCTTATGTCACAAGTGGACAATGGCATCTCATCATGATGACAGATATGAGTAGAGTGGGTAGGGCAGGAAGCCACTAGGTTCATGAAGTGACAAGTGGAATCAAGGTACACTGAGAGTGTGGAGGCATCTGGTCCTGAAAGGGGGTTAGGGATTTAAACATACTCGGTTGTCTATGTATACAACAATTGTTTTCCCACTGCATAGGCCTCTCACATAGTGGGCTTTTGTGACTGGGAAGCCACTCCACTGGAGTGAGAGTTGAAGGCAGAACTTTCAACACATAGCAGGGCATTAGTGGGTTTTTTGACATGTGAACCTGTGTCACCATTGTCATAGAAGGATTAGTTGTCATGCACAGGGATCCACTGGAAGATGGAGAGAGGATAGCTGCACATTGGGTGATATAAGGGCATGAGGATGGGAGTGGAAGATGACAATTAGGATGATGGAAGACATTCCACAAGGAGCAGCATATGTAGCAATGCTTGGGGTGCAGTGCCTCTATATTTCTTTTGCAGTATATTGTCCTGTGTACACCAGCTCTAGTCCTCGGACTCAGTGGTGCCTGGTTTCCTAGTTGAACTAGGTTTCTCTTGAACACACATTTTTATTTACTGTTTTTTGCAAGGCACTGTTTCAATGGCATTTGACTGTCGGTACGAGGCTTTTGGACAGTTTTGGAGGTTGCAGAGATGTGTTGCTATGTATCTCATGTGAGTTTGTGTGACTATAGCCGGTGTGTAACCTAGCAGTGCATATGGTATAGAGCTGTTTGTTGAGTACACACAGGGCTGTCATTTCAGATACCATTCTCGCTCCCTTTTCCACTGCAGTGCGATTATTCACCTCATGTTTGCCTAGTTTATGGTCATTGTTTCTTTTGTTGGCAGGAATTGTGAGACTCATTGATGTGACTCATAGGGATTTTATTGTTGTTAAATAGATGCTATCCTAAGCTCTGAGCCCCTTGGTGGCTGCAGCACCTCACATCCCAGATCTTGCTTCCTGATAGCCAGGATCTCCTCTTCCCTGGGGGCAAGGTACTATGTATGGGCAGGTTAGCAGGTTTCTTCTGAGGGTATCCACAATGGCAATTCAGCAGTGTTTTTATTTTTTGGTTTGACATTTTTTTTAATTAGGTTTGGTCTTCAAAAGTAATCTTTTCACAAATATAAGAATGGAATAGTAAAAATAAATCAGTAAAAAGATACAATCTTAGTATGATAAAACAAACAAAACAATACAATATTTACAATGTATCAACTGGAAAGAATGAATAGATGAATAGTCATTCTAGTAATCCCAAAACCACACACAAAACTAAGCATAAAGCTGCGAAATCAACTTAACCGAATTTCCCCACATAAGCCTAAACCAATACATATCACTCAAAAGAAGTTTGCTGAAATAACGCAGCCGAGGCTGCCCAAAGGTTAGCGTTCCAACAGTATTGGACTTGCAGAATCTGGAGTTTTTGTGAGTTATTGGCCCTCATTACAACCCAGGCATTAAGGGGTTAACGGCACCGTAAAAGGTGGCGGCGCCGTTAAACCCTTAACGCTTGATTACGAGGTCCCTTTGCGGGTTGGAGACTTTAATGCCTGCTTTTTGCAGGCGTTAAAAACCAACCCGCAAAGGGACCTTGGTGCTAAGTACGGTGCCGCAATATGCCTATGGGGCAAAAATGGGAATGGGGAAGGGCCCATGGCGGCATGGGGAATTACCGCCCCGCCAACCTCGGAATGGGGCGGTAATTCCCCATTCCACCATGGCGGAGTCGGTAAGTTACCGGCATGGACCATGGTGCTTTTAGCACCATGGTCCAACGCCAGGGTCGTAATGAGGGCCATTGTCTTATCCCACTTTGACCTCCTTTCCAGGGTTGGAATCTGATTTAAGCGAAATCGCAGATAAATAGCAGTGTTTTAATCCATCCAGCACTTCTCATCCCCCACATCATCTTGACTTCATCCAAATTGGATCTTGATGTCCTGTGTTGCCTTCTCCCAGTGTGTGTCCTTCTGGCTAAGGGTGGAGTGGTAGCCTTGTGTGTTCCTTCACAGCATCCCT
The DNA here is from genome assembly GCF_040938575.1 of Ambystoma mexicanum. Taxonomy (NCBI): domain Eukaryota; kingdom Metazoa; phylum Chordata; class Amphibia; order Caudata; family Ambystomatidae; genus Ambystoma; species Ambystoma mexicanum. Next base: position 1,241,111,934 of record NC_090930.1, on the reverse strand, counting down.
GTGGCTGATAACAAAGACGATCAGGTTCTCCAACCATAGTCTGTAAATTCATGATTCATCTGCTTTAGAAAAAAAAGTGTTGGAGAACAAGGTGCCTCTCGGACCAAACTCGTGTGTGTATGTATCGCAGCTGGTGCATTGCAGCAAAACAGTCTTCTGCAAAAGCTAGGAGCCACCCTATTTTAGTGCAAGGTAGTCTAGTGGCAATTCCATGGGGAACAGACAAGCACATTAGTAAGATGTGACAGGAATGCTTGCCACGAGGGTGTATGTGGGGGTGTTTAATGAGAAGCTTGTTGCAAGTTAACTGTTCGGTTGCGCTGTTATGCTTTTAGCACAACTTCATGTCTGTCTTTCTTTTTTTAAACTTTATTTATCAGTTTTCACATTGTTTTTCCCAAAGGAATAGGAGGTGTGTGACAAGAAAATAAATTCAGTTAAATGGATTTTAGGGTGAGTGCTAGCCGCCAGTTGGTTTATGGGGGATGTTGAAAGACGAAAGCAAAGGGTAAAGGTATATTATGGGGAGGTTATGGGAAGATATTGTCATTTGTCATATTAATGTGCGTTTATTTTTTAATAAATGTTGCTTTTGTGGGACTATTTCAAAATGTTTTGATAGCAAATGGTCCCATTTCTATGAGAATGGGCATGTTCTGCCCTACAGGATTTCACGTGTACAAAAAGGTCATTCCTTTGGGAATCTAAAATAGACAACAACAATTTATTTGTTATTCCAGCATGAACAATAATGACATGGGAAGTCAAGTTTTTTGTGGGAATATGATTTCTGCTAACATTTGTCATCAGACTATTCTTATCAGTAGAAAGATTTTCTAGAATGATCTAAGAAAAAGGAGGTGTACTTATTTGATTATAATTATGTTTTTTTCAAACTAACAAAGGTGGCTCTTAAAAGAGTCATTTGGGGGATGTTGGTAGAGGTAAAGCCGCGTGGAAATATTGAGTGGTTAGGAACATTAAACATGTTGCAATAAACAAAACAAAAACGTAACAATATTTGTATTTGATTATTACATACCAAACGACTTATAATAGAGAAACTGGGTATGAACATTATAACCAACAAGACCCCAAAATGATTGATTGCAAGTAGTGCAATGGGTGTCCATTGTGACTTGCCAGTCTCTACGGATGGCCATCCCCACAATGATGGCATTGTTTCAAATTGTGCATATCACAAACATAGTCTGCAGGGGACGTGTGTCTTGTGGTTGCAAAGGAGGGAGTTGTTGCAAATGTTGAAACAACTGAAATAGAGTTGATAGATGGTTTCTCCATGGTGTGACCCATATTCTCTTCTTTTTGGCGCCAGTGCACCAGCTGGTTTCCTTCATCAATCGTGTGGGCCGAATTAGCAAAGATCTTCCTCCCCAAAGAGTCAAGCAGCTTGTCCTCTTTAGCCAGAACCTGAGCCACCGCTGTAGACTACGCTGAAGCCGGTCTGGATTGTAGCGTGCAGGCGCCACCACTGTGGAGAAAGGGAGCGGGCAAGATGCTAAGATTACCTCCTCCGAAGTATGAAGCCTATAACTAGTGTCAATCTTTTTGTTAACGTGCAATCCAGAGTGTGGCTTATACCAGACCTTGCGGACCTCAGCCAAAACATGGGGCGGAGGCCTCTCATGAGAGGAGTAGCTCCAGGGCCGCATGGGAGAGGCCTGCCAATAAGGGCCCTCTCCAACCAGATTAACATAGATCAATGGTGCAGACGCCGCAGGAAGCGAGACCGTGTGCAGTAATGGCATCTGAGCGTTCCAGTCATAAACTGGACGAAACGGCGCACAAGGAAATCGATGTTCACCTGAATAAATGCTCCCAACACCCAACACCCAACACCAATGGCATAGGTGTAAGGGAAGAGTCCAAAATGGCCTCCATTTTGTCAGTGCCTGAGGAGAACTGCGTCACATGTGTGAGTGAGGAAAGGGTCTCTACATAACCGTCCGGTAACAGCTCCCTCACGAGGGGCCTCGAACCTTGGTTGTAGAAAGTGTTGGAAAGAAGTAGCCAAATAGATGCTAAACAACTCATAAAAAAGGTTTATGTCTGTCAATGATAACATATACTGTGTATATTACATGAAATTTGACTAGTGGGAATGTATAAAATGTGTACTCTATTTTATTGGATAAAAGCGAGAGGCAGTGTTCAAGCTATACATTCCATGGAACTGTTTTCATAGGTGCAACTCTAGGTGCTAAAGGTGCAACTGTAAGGTATAATGGGCCTCATTACAAGATTGCCAGTATCCTAGCGGTAAATCCACCAGGATACCAGCAAACTGAAATACTGATACCAGCACTCGGTCCAGCGGCATTACCACCGGATTATGAGTGCCGTCAACAGTTGTAAATCCCTATTCCATGGACTCCCATTGGAATCCATGCATGGATTTACCGCTATTGCACTGATCTGAACTGCTTGTTAATGCTACAAGTGGAGCATGGCAAAAATTGGATTTAGTAAAACGTCTGCTGAAGCAGTCCAAGAACTTAGATGTGTGCTCTGTAAAGGGAAAGTGCTTATTGTCAATTAAGGTGGTAAGACACATAGGGGCTGATTCATGGAGTTTGTGCGCCGAAAAATGGGGATTTGTGCGCCATTCTGCCCGCAAATCCCTGTTTACCAAATGGGGATTTGCAGGCAGAACGGCGCACAAATCCCTGTTTTTCGGCGCACAAATTCCATGAACCAGCCTCATAATCTCATTGTAGCTTTTGTCTTCTTGAGAAGTCAAGAGGTATAAGGGCCATCAGAAACTATTTTGATGAAAACATAGTTATCTTTGGTGATCTCATACAGTTAACTTGCATTAAACGACAACCACGCTACCAGACTCACAGATGCTCATAACTCCATCGGCAGTGCAGGTATTTGTCATTTTTTACAGTACAATGAAAATACTACCAATATGAGGCAATCTGCAGACCTTGAATTTGCAGACATGCTTAAATGTGTTTCATTTCGAGTACTTGATGATGGTGTCAAAAATGCTCTTACAAATTAATTTCAACGACATCATGAAGGATATTCTGGCCAGCTAGGTATGCTAGATGTGCTGCAGAAAAACATATTGTGTAATCCTTTCATGTCGAAAGTTTTGAAAATAAAACAAATATTGTCTTTAAGTCTATTGATATTATAGATCAGGGGACTGCAACCTGTAGCTCTCAGGTGTTTGGGACTTGAACTTGCATTTTTCTATCATGATTGAATGTATTGGCTGGGGCTGATGTGAGTTGCAGTCAAACATATCTGTATAGCTAAGGTTGCAGAGCCCTGATTTAGATGTTCACACAATGAGCTTAGAATTAAATAAAAGGCAAAGGCTTTCTGAAGAGAATTGGTAAAGTCTATTTTTTACAGCTGGGTTAGAGTTGTTTTGATTTGAGACTTATAAGGTTACCACTGACAATAGCACTTATGTGCTGTGAGGTCTGCTGAATACAATTGTAAATGTCTAAGAGGCAGAGTGGATACGTGCAAAGGATTGCCATCTAGCAAGGGTGTTGAAGCCATGTTTTTTTTAATTATCTATTGAGCAAATAAAATTATCTGGGTAAGTCCATCTCAAGAACGGAAATCTGCTGATCAGAACCCCCTTTCATAAGCTCCATGCCAAAAGCATAGTCTACATCTATGCCGTGCTGAATCAGCATCCTCATCTGCTGCGGCTTGTCCCCAGTGACACAGAGAAGATCCAGGCATCAGATGTGCCCCTTTAACAGCTGCTGTGACAAGGGCTGCATATAAAATATGCACCCCGTTCCAAAGATTACATAGCTATAAGAATGCCTTCCAGGTAGCGTGTTAAACGTTAAATATAAACCATACTTGAGTTATGATATGGGGACTGGTATTTCTTATATTTATTCCAACCACACCAAATTGGTATGACCCCTGCCATCCATTCATCCCAGATCAACTGTGGGAGAATTATGTGTTTCCCCCGAGTTAGGCTGTCTTTGCCGTTCCCAGCAAAAATGATGTCCTGGGGGTTGCTTCTCTTTGTGCCTTTGTAAGGAAAGGTGACACCCTCCACAGAGGGACAGTCACTTTACAGGAAGCTGCCCTGGTAACTGGAATCAAAGGGCACACCCATTTACAAAAGGAGTAGCCTCATACCATGGTGCTGGAATCCAAATTGCCCTGTGCATCTATTGAGAAGGGAAGCAGCAGGGTCACTGTAGTCATAGAGATCTTACAGTTGAAGGAAGGTTCATCCATCTTGTTTCTCTCGCCCTCTATTTTTTAAACTTTGGGTGTGATGTTAGAAGGCAAAGTTCACTTGTTCCAAGGACAGAGATTGAACCCTAAAACAGGTTTGCTTTTCTCCAATCACCTGTAGACATTTGCCATTAAAGAAGGGGTCTCCCACCAGTTATTGGAATCATCTCTGGGCTTCAAACCAACAAGAATATTTAATTGGACATTGAAGATTGTTGGGAGAGTAGTTGTTTCCAAAGACATTAATTTGTGAGGTGAAGGCAGATATTCCAAGGCTGAGCCAAGCTCTGTCTCTTAACTACCCATCTATGCCTATTTCTGCATTACTGGGTTGGTGAAAACCAGTTTTTGGATGGCTTATACGTTAGCTCCACTCAATGAAACTGTATGAGATTTTTGAATTTTATTCTAGACCTGATTCTGAATAGTTGTGCAAAGATTTGTGGGATTCAGTCAAGAGGGGGCACAATTAGAGGGGGGTCCGAAAATATTGTAAAGGATTATAAATGTGGTGGCATTTTGACAAATCTACACAAAAGTTTGCAAATGATTGTAGATCTATATATAGATGTATTTCTAAAGTTTGGTGGGATTTTGTCAAGAGGGGGCTAAATTAATGGGGGGATCTCAACATTTTTAGATGGCTTACAACGTTGTTGCTGTTTGACAAATGTGGACAAACATTTTCAGAATGATTATAGACCCAACCTTGGATGTTTGTGGAAAGGCTGAATGGATTTTGTCAAGTGGGGGCTAAGTTATATGGCTATTGTATGTAAATACATTTTGACACTCTTGAAAAAATAAAACTTGGGTCTATTTCCAGCAAACTCGTGTAAGGAGCATTGGCCAGGACCTTAAAGCATGGTTTTTGCAAATGAGCCCGTGTTTTATTTTTTGAGAAGTGTCATAATGTATGTACAAAACATAGCAATATACCTTTGGTGTCTGTGGTATAGCCTGTGGCCATGAGCAGTGGCCAGATTGCCTGGGTCATGGCATAAGGTCATGACGTGGACAATGTGGCTATTGGCCATGACCACAAGGGATGACAAATGGGGTTAAAGTGGCCATGTCAACAGGGGACCGGCTATGTGGTAAAGTTATTGAAAAGTGGGATAGGTTTGAAAGGGAACAAAACATGTGCTTGTGGTAATATGGCAGAGGTGTTGCTGGGGGGGGCTGAGTAGGCTATACAGCCCTGGGTCTTTTGGTTGAAGGCCCGGATAGAAGCCCAGGAGCTACAACCAAAAGGCTAGCTAGCCCTGAGTCCCGACAGTCTCAACATTAGCATAGACCAGACCTATTCCACACCTAGCAACACCCCTCTAATATGGTCACAGGGTGTTCTCATCACCTTTTGCAGGCTGCCGCGGAAAGTGAAGAGGGGCTCTGTACGGAGTCCCGCCTTCCCTTTACTTGGTGGCCATCTTGGAAAAGGATTTCCCTTCCTACAGCGGGAACCCGGGGTGCTAATGGCTTTCATCCCCCATTGCAGTGGTCCAGAGCCCTTGTTTTCTGCCCTCGCTTCACTTGAGACGATAACTTGGGCTGCCAGGCCGTTATCCCCCGTTCCAGTTCCTGCAACGGTGATGAATGCCACATTATCCCCATTAGCAGAAGACAATATGCTAATGGAAATGTTGAAAAATCTTATTGAGTCTATGTACTTTATTGAGAAATGTAAAGTAGATGGAGTCTATACGATTATCTTTTTAGTTCTATTTTTTTACTGTGAAAGGTGGTTCCTAAAGGAACCTTTCTTTTGTTGTTTTTTTTATATATTTGTTTGGCAGGAGAGGTTAGAACGTAAGGTGGGGAGGGAAATGAGGGAAGAGGCACCAAGCACTAATATGGAAGGGCAAGTGGGCAAGGGAAGATATTGCGCGTGTGTTACTTCTAAGGTAGGGGGCAGTGTTTCTCATGCTCCTTGAGTACAGCTTCAAAAGCACCTCAAAATTGCTTCACCCTGCAGAGTGTTGTGTTGCAGTGTTGTCTTCGAAAGATATGGATCAACAGCCTCTTTTATTGCTTTCAAGGTAGCTGGTGGGATTGGGTGTCCTACAGAAATAGGCTGTGTGGTTACAGTATTGGGTGAGGAAGATGATGTGGAGGAAGAAAGCCTACTACTTGCTAAGATTGGAACAACCTTTCTGAGAGCATTGCAATGGTTGGATTTGGTGTGGTGTTGCATGGAGGTGGTCCCGTAGGAGTACTGTCCAGGTAATCTGCGACTGATTACAAAGTTGCATGCACTTTGATAACTTTAGCCTTTGGTACATTCCCAACAGTGGTAAAGAACGACCCCACCCATGATTCTTTCTGGGTGCTAGAGGTGAAAGAGGTTAGACTGCATTGTTGTGTAGGGGCTCAGTAGAAGTCTGCTGGGAAGAATTGAATTGATTTACCAAGTTTCCCAATACTGCTCTCTTAGTACAAGATTGACAGATTTAGCTCCACAGGGGAAAACGTAACTTTTTTGATTTGCGTGCATCTCGCAATATTTGTTGTATGATTGCTGTAATTGAAGGCTGAGTGAGGCTCCACATATAGACATCACCAGCTGGCAATTACTGTTGTAATTATCTAACGTAATTTGATTAAGATTGGCAACGAGTAAGCACTCGTATTGAGACTTGCTTTGTTTGTACTCTGTAATCGGGAACTACAGTTCCCAAGAGCACTTGTGGGCTATATTCCGAAACGTCAGGCGCTTCAGAGATAAGACGGTCTGCACCGGTCCTCGCCGTCTACGGTGTCCGGTGCATGCCACGCTGCCCGAAAATGTAACAAACAGCACCAGCAGAATAAAAGGTATCTATGGGGCTACTACCCATTGAAACATTATGTTCCACCTCACGCAATTACCAAAATGCTTACTTAGCCAAAGTGGCTTGCGACACAATTCTTAACAGAATTAGCCTTGAAAAAAGTCCAATAAAAGAAACACTTGTGACTGAGTGATGGGCAAAAAAATCCAAACAGCTCTCAAACACGATGAAAGTGCGTCTACAATCCACTCCAGACCTAAAGATCTGTCTCCTAAACACTGCTCCTTTAATAAACACACCATATATATACACAATAAGATAATCACAGAAAACATTGACATCATGTGCATCACAGAGACATGGTTAAAAGAGCCAGTCAGTCACACATGTGACTCAGCGTTTCCAGAGGGCTATACCATCAATTACACAAATAGAGAAACAGGACAGGGGGGTGGTGTGGCAGTAATTGCCAAAGATAGCATACAACTGTTCCCTTCTAAAATAGTATGTAATGGCACCGAAATACTACATTTCAAACACCTTCAAACTAACAATAGTAGTCTAAACATAATTGTAGTCTATAGGCCACCCTCTATTATGCCTGAATTCAATGAGGAAATAACCCACCAGTTAAACATGATCAAAGGACCAAACACGGCCACCCTATTCTTGGGAGATCTTATCCTCTGGCAGGGAGACCCCAAAGATAGAGAAGCCATTATACTGGAGAAACTCCTTAACAACATCGACTACACGGTTATGAATACTGAACCCACCATGGACAATGGACATTTACTGGATTGGGTTGTTACCAACAATCTCATATCCCAAGACTATAAAACTGACCCTTGCATTTGGTCGGACCACTACAGAGTCACCTTCCATATCTCCCCACCTACACAAAAACCTAAATCTCCCAACCTCCCAATCAAAATATCACAGCAGAATTTTAAAAATATTAGCAAAGATCACCTGAAACAAAGTCTAGAATATTTCAAAATTGAGGGAAATAATTAAGACACATGTGAGACCACCCTGTCTAACCTTCTTAACCACCTACAGACACTAGTCGATCAGAGGGCACCACTTACAACTAAAACCGTTAGATCAAAAGGAAAAAAGCAACAGTGGTTCACAGAGGAACTCCTGGAGCAGAAAAAAAACAAGAGGAAAAGGGAAAATGAGTGGCAAAAAAGCCGGACAACAAAACACTTTGGAAAAATAGTGAGAAAACTTATAAAGATATGGTAATTGAGGCAAAAAAGAACTATTACAACAAACTGATTTTCCCGGCAGCCAACTCCACCAGCAATCTTTTTAGCATACTGAAATCAGTTGAAAAACCTAAAGGGATCACCCTTATCTTCTCCCCTACTCAAGAAGAGTGTGATGCAACTCAGACAGATTTCTTCAACAAAATCACCAAGGCGAGGGATATCATAGCTAAATCTCAAGCTGCCACAAAGTCACCTCCCTCAACAATACCTGAGGAACCTATTCATTCCATGACCCAGTTTAGGTTCATGCCAATCACTACCAGTGATATGATAAAAGCCCTTGCATCCAGGAAACCTACCTACTGCGCCGAAAATATACTCCCGGCCAACATTATTCAAGACCATCCTGATATTTTCGGGCCACCTGACAAAAGTGATTAACACCTCCTTCAGAGATCAAATAGTGCCCAAAAGCATAAAGAGGGTCACAGCCACACCACTAGTAAAAAAAAAACAATCTCGATCACAGGGACCCAAACAATCTTAGACCCATTACCAACTGCAACTTTTTGCTTAAAATCATGGATAAAATTGCTACTATGCAACTCCAAGACCATGTAGAAAGCTCAGAATCCCTTCACCGCCAACAGTCAGGCTTTCGCACAGCCCATAGCACAGAGACAGCTATGCTGGATCTTCTAACCAAGATGCTCAACATCATAGATCAGGGGAAAACTGGTCTCCTCATCCTTCTAGAACTGAGTGCAGCTTTTAACCTACTAGACCATAATCTACTCAAGACAGCACTACAGAAAACAGCAAATTGCTCAGACGAAGCAATTGGATGGATTATGTCCTTCCTCCAAAATAGAACTTCTAGAGTGCACTGGGGAAACCTGTTCTCACTAGAAAAATAAATCATCTGTGGAGTTCCACAGGGTGCTAGTATGTCCCCGCTCCTCTTCAATCTATACCTAAGGTTTCTCTGTACCGTCCTGGATAACATTGATACATTCTTTACCAATTATGCTGTTGAAACTCAGCTGGTAATTGAATTAAGTGGAGACCATCAGAAAGACAACAAGAAACTATCCCTGGTATACAATTCAGTAGAGTAGTGGATGGACACAAATTGGATGTGCCTCAATGGCAATAAAACAAAGCTTATGGTTTTTGCCACTAACCTAGCCACAACAAAGCTCCATCCCTCTTACAGTGCCTTCACAATAAAAGATACCCAAATTCAAGTTTTAGACAAGGTCAAAACCCTCGGGATGATGTTAGAAGCATCTCTGGGATCTGAGTCCCAAACCCAAAACGTCAAAAAAACTTGCTCTTACCATCTTCGCCTACTAAAAGCCATAAGACCTTACCTATCAGAAGAAAACAGCGCAACAATCGCAAGAGCCACCATCTTATCTTGCCTGGACTACGGCAACACGCTCATCCTAGGTTCCAGCAAACAATAATATCATAGCTACCAAGTTTTACAAAACAATGCAGTAAGAATCATCAAACAGAAAACCAGAAACCAGCATATCAGCGAAGCAAGAAAAGAACTGCATTGGTTAAAAATTGAGGAAAGGGTCCAGTTTAAATCTCTCACACTGTCACACGGATGCATTTATGGTAAAGCCCCTGCATACCTTAAATCCAAACTCATTCCATATGCGCCCATCAGAATGCTAAGGTCGGTGGATCAGGGCTTGATTGCTGTGGCCCCTTTCAAACACAAAAACGGTGCAGGTAAATCCTTCCCTGTATCAGTGGCTGGCATATGGAACAACCTCCTAGTTCAGTTAAGATTGAAATCAAACTATCAACATTTTCACAAACTATTGGAGACACACATCTTTAAATAAAGCCAAGAATACATCCTTCTTCTGCTCTTTTTATTATTTTAAAGTCCTGTGTTATACGTTCTGCTAGTTTTCTATTTCTGTCCTTCGTGTTCATGTCTCTGCGCCCGAAGCTTGCGAGCTACTGGCACAATACAAATAAACAAATAAAATAAATAAATACATAAATCGAGGTATGCACTTCCTCTACCTCATCTTCTTGGTCCTCTTCATTGTCTTTAGAAGTACTGCTCTTTTTTTGTTGTCTAAGTCCTCCAGCTGGTGGTGGTGGTGGCTTTTGGGGAGGAGGGATGGCAATAGATGATGCCATTTGTAAGTTTTGCTAATATTCTTCCCAGCATGTGCATTGTACTAGATTGTTAATGGATAATGAGTAAGAAGGTGTAGGAGCTGTGCAAGAGTACATTTTGAGCTTGAAAGTTCCTACATCAGTAGAAAATGCAGTTCTGAACTGTCCTCAAACCACGGACCTGATCGCAAAGTGTGGACGCATATGCAGACACATCATCATGCCGCGCGCCAGTGCATGGTCACGTGGCACTGTCTGGAATGTCCGCAATGACATCAGAAGTTCGCGGGCGACGACGAACGTAAACACAGTGGAACAAGTTGCAAAAAATGTACAGAAGTGTTAAAAATTATGCTAGAAGTTGGGATATTTTTAAGGTGCAACTTTGTAAATTGGACAACAATGTTGTTATATTGGAGTAAGTATGATATTAGTAAGTTGTAGGAAAATATCATGCACTGATAAAAACCCATGAAGTTCACTGAAAAAAAACAATGTTAAAGGGACATTAAAGGAGTTAAAGGGACATTATGGTTAAGCTGCACTAATAAAAACCTGTGAAATTCAATGAAAATATGTTGTTTAAATGATGTTATGGTTACAAGTAAAACCAAAAAAACTCAGAAATTCGCCAGTTATTGTAAGCTAAGCAACCATATTCGCGCCACCACCGTGCACTGCTAAGACAAACACCCAGGACATCAAAGACGACATCACAAATGCCATTGATGACATCACTGATGACATCACCTATCTGGGCCACTTGTTTTTGTTCACTGGCATATCTAAGCCAGTTATATTTGTTCACTGACAGTTAGAATATTAAAATTCAAAAGGTGCTATATATATCTAGACGGTAACCTTGTCATGCCATATGTTCTTAAAGTACTTTCCTTAGGGTTTGGTCCAGCTCATGGTGCACATACATGGTGAAATAAGCAGCCCTTGGTTTACCTACATTATGACACTTTTCAAAAAATAAAACACAGACACATTTAAAAAACCATGCTTTCAGGTCCTTGCCCATGCTGCAAATCCACCATGTTTTTTTTAAAAAAGTGTCCAAATGCATGTACATAAAATAGTCACATAACTTAGTCCCACTTAACAAAATCCATTCAGACTTTGATAAAACATTCAAGGTTGGGTCTATAATCTTTTTGAACACTTTTGTCCACATTCGTCAAATGAAAACCAAGTTATAAGCCATCTACCAATGGTGAGGCCCCCCTTGACAAAATCGCACCAAATGTTTCAAAACTATTCATGTATAGGTCGAAAATGATTTTGCAAACTTTTGTGCAGATTCGTCAAATGGCACCACATTTATAAGCCTTTAAACTGTTTTGAAACCCCCCCTCTAATTTTGTTCCCTCTTGACAAAACAGCACCACACTTTGCAGAACCATTCAGAGTCAGGTCTCGAATTACATTGCAAAATTACATGCAGTTTCATTGAGTGGTGCCAATGTTATTAGCCATCCAAAAACTGAATTTCACGACCCCTGCAGAAAAAGGTATGTATGTCCCCTAACATCTCAGATGTTGGCAAACATAACAGGACTACACAGGGACATCCAGACTGTTCGCAGACATCGGAGTTGAAAAACCACCTGTTGCTTGGGCTTTTTAAAGCCAGATCCCATCCCATCCTCATCACCCCTCACCTCTCCAGAGATTGTTACATCGGTTTGACAAGTGCAATGTTTGTTTTTAATCTGTTTTTGCCACAATGTTCATGGACAATGGGCGATGTCCGTGATTCCCATATGGCGGGCGTTTCCAAAAATCTGATGCACCTTACGTTTTTCACCATCCAATCAGCGGGTGCATCCGATGTCTGGGACATTACGCGATCCCCAGGGCCAATCAGAGGCCCGTCCGCAGACCAAACAGGGAAGTAAGTCCGCGTACAGAACCCAGATATCACAATTCTTTGTTATCTACTTTTTGGTCATTTTAAACAAAACTACTGGATGGATGTTCACCAAATTAACAAAAGCATATTTTCGGGACCAAGCTGCTGTTCCTGCTGCACATTTGGTGAAAATTCATCCAGCAGTTTCATCTGTAGGCATGAGCAACATTTTCTTTCCATTGCGTCTATGGGGAAAAACCACAACTTTTGGGACCCCCCCTATAACTTTGCGCCCCCTGCACGAAATCGCACCAAACTTTGCAGAATCAATCTGATGGGCCATATAGTTTAAAGCAGATGGGAACAAATTGCCCCTTAACAAACAATATTAAGTATGATATTTTGTGGTATTCATGTAAAACTTAGTTGCACCATCTCCAACAGCATTCCATTTGTGGCATAGTTCACTGATAACCCTCATAATATAGACATTTGCAGCCAGTAAAACTAAAACAAGTGGAGTTGACGCAGCTGCTAAAGTCAAGGGTGCTTTAAGTGCTGGTGGCGTCACACTCGTGAAATCAGCTGCTGGATATGGTGCCAATTTCTATGCACGTAATACATGAGCCCCAAGCATTTTTATTTTGAGGTGATCATGCAATTTCCAAAACGCACCATCCACATCATCCCAGGAGACGCACGGCAGATGATTTATCATGTTTGATGTTCCCAAGATTTCTGATGGAATATTACAAGTGCCACATCTTAGTGTTTTCTTGCACAATTTTAGATATGTTCAAATGTCCAACTGGTGAGGAAAACATAAAATAACAAAAATAACTCTAAAAAGACAATACCAATGCTGGAAGATAAGCAAACAGACACTTGATTAAACAAAGAGATACAAAGGAACTTTTCATTTGAACTGTGTGTGTCACTCACTGATCGTAGCTATAATAGGACTGGACTTTCACCATATGAACGGTGCTGTTCAAGCATTCAGCCTCTCTGGCTATACACAGCATGTGTGTATGTTACACAGTGCTGTTAACCCCTTAGTGCCCTTGTCGACCCTCTTTTAATCAAGTGACCCGCCCAACATCTCTGAATGGCATGCTGTTTTATTCACACGGTGAGACCAGCCTCTAATAGCCTTCTGTGTATGCACCCAACGAGGTGCAAATGCTGTGGCATATGGATGGCGGACAGAATGGGGAGACGCAATCCGATATTAGGTTCCATGACCCCTTCCTGCCATATGCATGAAAGAAAATCAGGCATAACATCAAATGGATGTGTACAATTTTACACGTACATTGTATGCATGCACTGTATGGTACAAACTGCTCAACATGAGTCCAAAGTTGCCTGGCCCTTAATGTTTTCTTCAGTGCACTCACTATCTCAGGGGTTTAACGTGGCTAATAGTGAACTCTGAGAGATTTCCTGGTAGGCCTATGCACCCTGGGCCCCTTTTGTGTGGTAGTTACACATTTTCCCATAAGAAAATGTCTGGGCTCGCTAAAAATGTCCAATATGGGGCCTCTTTGAAAATTATTTCCAGGGCCTCTTTTCGTTCCCAGTCCACCCCTGCTGACTCACATTGCCCAGGACAATAACTTGGTGTGCCTCCCATTCATCTGTTACACCTGTGACATGGTTGTACAGGCCCCAAAAGGAAAGGGGCAGAGGGGTTCTGGGTGGGTTGATCATAGTGAGACACCTGACCCAGCCCCAGGTGGCCAGGAAGTGGTGGTGGCACACCTGCCCGAACCCTAGGTGGTCGGGGACGTGGTGGTAACACACCTGCCTCAGCCCCAGGAGGACATGGCAGGCCACAGTCCAAAGGTGGCCCGGCACCTCTATTTGGTTCCAGCCAGACAGGGGTAGCTCCAACCCCCCTGCCACTCATGGCAGGAAGGGACGCCCTGCACAGCAGACAGAGGCTCAACACCAAGACATGGCACAGGACACTGTTCCGCACAGGAAGAAGAATTTCTCTGATGAGGAGCTCCAGATCCTGATTGACTATGTGACAGATCCATCATGACATGTGCCATTCTATGGGTAGCACACGTACAGTCGCACAACATCTGGTGCATTGGCAGTGTGTCACTGAACAGATAAAACACCTTAGTGGTGGAGATGCGCACAGTGGAACAGGTCATCAAGTGCTGAAATGATCTCACCCATCGCACCAAGCACCAACTCAGTGTCAACCTGACCTCTGCACTGGCAACTGGATGGGGGCCACAAGAGGAGGAGCAGCTGACACTGCATGAAGCGGCCATGAGCCAATTCAAACTCATTGAGTAGGTGCAAGGCGTGGGATGCCTGGAGAATTATGAGAACGCATCATTGCGTCTCCTGTGTTTTGCCAGTCATGCATCACCAACACCGTTTGTGTATTGGGACATCTCGCAGCATTTGTATGACAGCCCCGGGTAAAGCATGTCCTGTGACGAACAGACTCAGGTCAATTGGCCAATCATACTGGGCGTAGCCCGTGTGGCAGCCATTTGTAGCACATATCTGTGTGACAGGACACATCCCCCACACAGTATTTCCCCGGTATTGGGAAACATGTGACACCGACAAGTGGTGTTCATTACTACATTCTTGTTGTGTTTCACTCTGCACTGCTAGACCGGTGCATGCACACAAAGTATCACTTGCACGCCATGTCATGGAGAGATGCATGTTCCTTTTGTTACCTGCTCCTATGGGTTCCAATGTCACATCTGTGCTGTCTGTCAATGCATATTGTCATGTTCACAGAGTGTAGTTGCATTTGTGTCCCCAGACCACATACACATGAACTCAATTCTAGTGCCACAGAGAGCCTGCTCATTGTGGCACATGCTCCCTCCAACCTTCCCACACTCAGTGCCCACTCCATATGGCCACTGCCCTCACCCTCTTGTGGATTACTGGGCCTTGTTGACATCACACAATTCACTCCCCATCTTACTGGACTTTAGGAACATTGACCAGAAGTCACACTTTCAGTAGACCCACTCATTGGCTTCTTCCTTTTGCATGCCTTCCTGCAGGTCTTCATTGTCTGCTGTTCCCTGTCCCAGATCTGATTAGTGTGTCATGTGTCGACCGTGGTGTTGTCTGTGAAAATGGATGTCTGGCCGCTACCATCTGCTGTCATTGTACATTGAAATGTCACATGTGCATTAGTATTCCCCTGACATGAGTGGGGACTTGACAGTTGAATGTCTCCTCATTGTGCATGTACATCACTTTTGAATGTCAATGTGCCCAGTGCTGGCATAGACATGATGGGGATGCAGGGGGCACTTTTCAAAAAATGCCATGCATCAGTTGCCTACTGGACCAAGTGTGTGCATGCGCAACGTCTGATTGCATGCATGTCATTCCATTTCTTGTCAGAGTACTCCTTGGAGCATACGTAAATTGTTGTCTCTTTTGACCTGTATCAAAATGTCTTTCTCTCTCCATGTGCACGTGAGGATGCACCAGATGCAGGGGTGGAGGATGAGAAAGAGTCAGTTGTGCAGCAGACCACCAGTGGGGAACCTGGTGTGGTAAGCTGTGAGAACCCTCTGTTGCTGCAGACCATCCTAAGTCATGCTTCAGACTCTTCGGACTATTTGCACGCTGATGCTGAACCGGATGTGCATGCCTCAAGAGTCAGTGGTGGCACCCTTGTCTGCGATTGTTATGGCTGCAAGGCCACCCTCCCCTGATTTATTATCATGTCCTGGGCCTGATGTCAAAGGGAGGGATGCAGACCTGTAGACAACGACAGGGGCACCACAACAAAGGACTAGGTTGCTTGCATATCAGGCTGCCATGGGCTTCGCACACATGGGGGATGTATGCAGGCTGGGGAGACAGAGTGGGAGCAGCAGATGTTGCGTGCCGACCTCCGACATGGATATGTGTTGGATGACATATCTGAGGGCATTGATAACATGGCCAAAACCATGACCTTGCAGCAGCACGGGTAGTGCAATAGCTGCAGGTCATGCGGTCCTGATGCCGTTTCCACAGTCTGTGCATGGAAGACAACATCACGGGCCGATGGGCTAATCTTGGGTGTCTGCAGGTTGAGATGGAGACCCAGAGGACTACCATCCATGCAGAACAAACAGCCACAAGGAGAATGATCCACAATGAGGTGGGTGCCTTTAGGCAGTCACTCTCGGAGGAACTCCATGCATCACGGGTGTCTGCACATGCAGACTCTGGTGCCTTCTGTGATGTAATGCATACATACATCACTGGCCTAACTGTGCTGGTACATTCATCAGTGTCACACATGGCTGCTGCCTCCGAAGACCAGGCCTTGGCACTGTGTGGTCAGCCTCCAGTACCACACCCACCTGCAGATCTACCGCATGATGGGGGTCCCAACACTGACATGCCTCCTGGTCCACCGTTGCTATCAGGTTCATGTGCCTTTGTAGGGTTATTTTTCTTTTTTTATTCATAGTCACATTTTTGTGATCACCCATGCTATTACAGTGCTTTGGAATGATGCGGTGACTGAACTCCGGGGGGAGACAGCTTGCACCCTTTGACATCCAAACTCCCCACGCCCTCTCCCATGCATTGAACCTCCTGTCACACATTTGCAGGCACAGTTCCTGATGGAGGTGATGCAGGAATCACATCATGATGGTCAGTCAGCAGATAAGCACTTGACCGTTCTTACATGTTCTCCCAGTCTAATTGTTCCCTATGGTTTCTGCATGCAATACACATTTTTGCAGCTGGTGGTGTTCACCTTGTGTCACAGTGTATGTCTGTGCTGATTTGTGTTTACACATGCATGTGCGTGTATGTGCATTTGCACTTCAATGCCAGTGGCCTGTTTCTGTGGATGCACTTGTGATGTTGACTTCATGTTTGGAAGTGATTGTGCAGAACTATTGTCACATTTCTCATGGTAAGTGTTTCCTTCTGTGTGGGTGCGCATGCTGCTTGGCCACATGCATTGTTGGTGCTTCTGCACTGCGGTGGTTTCTGTTCTCCGGCACTTGGCACACTGACCGTGGTGATGTCTCCTTACTGGAACCCTTCTATTCCCACAGTCTCTATGCTGCATACCATTACCTGCAGGTGTTCTCTCTCTGCACACTGCTCTTTGGTGGTTGCAAATCCTAAATCCACTTCCTTCTCTGCTTACATTTCCCACCCAACCAGGCCACTGGTCGCCATGTCCCATTCACATTGATCGGCATCTATGCACAGCGTACACTGCAGCGCTTCACGATATGGGCTCTGGTAACTCTGATGTGTAAATCTGTGTGTATTGACTCCACAGGACATGTTTCTAATACTTTATGCATGTTGGTTTAGACCGATATGCAGATGTGTACCTCAGACTGACTGCTTGTGTCTTACCCAGTATGGTGACTTTGTGTGCATGTTTTCGTACTGTTGGTTATCATCACTGGTGTGCATTACATGTTTTCTGTTTTTACATTCTACTTCATGTTCACTGCCACAGTCTGTGGGTGTACATATCATCGCCACAATGTAGTTGCACTCATGTCTGACATACTCCACTTCCCAACACTTGGCTTTATCTGGTGTCCCTGTGTCAGGTTCAAGTGAGTGCTGGAATTCATGCACACTTACTGTGAATGTCTCACTGAGAAATGTGGTGTGTTGGGGGGATGACAGTACAGCTGCATATCCATCAGCTGTGTTGTCCAACAGGCGTATATGTTGACTGATGTAGGGTAGGGGTATATGCTTTCAGTGCCTTAGTTGCGTGGAAGTGGGGTATATGTGTCTTGTTGAGTAATGCGTGCCATGGTGGGTTTTTGTCTTCATTTGTGTGAGATAGGGCTAGTGATTGACCCGAAACATGTGCCTATTATTTGACAGTCTGTCCTTCACCACCCACCAGTGTTGTCCTTCATGGGCTCCTCATGTGGATATTTTCCTTCTATGTGCCTTCCATGATCTCATGCCATGATTGTACGTCCTGAGGTATTGATATCACTATCATCCTCCATAGGACAAATTCTCTCTCTCTCGCTCTCGCTCTCGCTCTCTCTCTCTCTCTCTCTCTCTCTCTCTCTCTCTCTTTCTCTCTCTCTTTCTCCCTCTCTCTCTCTCTCTCTCTCTCTCTCTCTCTCTCTCTCTCTTTCTCTCACTCTCTCTTTCTCTCACTCTCTTTCTCTCTCTCTCTGTTGTGCTACTCTTCAGTCGTAGGCAATTCTCATTCTGTGTCCTGCTCCCTCTTGCACCCTGTGGTTCTTCTGCACTGGGTGGGCTATGCCTGTTTTCTGATTCCCTAAATGGTTGTCATTTTTCTCCACTGTCTTTAAGTTGTTGCAATGCATGTCTTTACAATTTGAGGATGTTTTTCCCGGTGGGATGCAGTGTATGCAGGCCAGGTGGGTACCTTGTGCAGGTAAGTGAAGGGCACACAGGGTATCCCTTGTTTGGGATGCTATGTTGTCAACAGACACCAGGTACACTACATTGAGCAGAGGTTAGTTATTTGTCACGCATGTGCCATGCATGGTGCATCCTTGGGATTAGAGCGGCATGTTTATAGATGCTGGGTGCATGTCAATGCTACCTTCGATTCAATGCACATTTGACCCAATGCAATTGAGTTGCAGGGAAGTCTGCATTACCTAGCACTTTCGAGTTGGGGGGCTCCGTTTTGTGTGCTTTTTACTTTTGTCTCTGTTTCTCATTGCTTTGCCATGTCTGCTTGTGTGTTTCATGACAATTACTCAGTGCACAGCCTTGCGGTCTGACATCAGCCTCTGTGAAGTGCTGCTTTCTGTAAGATCCTTTCTTCAATGCAATTGGTGAGTATTTGTGCATAGACGTTCTTGTGCTTTGCATCATCGGCTACCATGCCAGTGTTCATTGCACTGTCCCTGTGCTATGCTGATGATGGCATGCCATATCATGGCATGGAAAATACTGCCAGGGTAATCTAACCTTTTATTGATCTCAGTGATGTACTTTTTGTGGGTCTGATCATTGTAATGCTGACTGTTGCCAGATGCATGTGTTGCATATGTGCCATCAGCTTGAAAATGTGGTTGGTGTGACATGGACATTGACTGCATGGCACTTGAGGGTTGATGCAGTGTGTGGGTTATGAGTGGGTGTTTGTCAATATGTGTGTTTTGTATGTTTGATTTGCATGTAGTGTGCAGATCTATCTGCATGTGTGCCCGGACACATGTTGATGGTCGACAAGTGAGTTGTTTGCATTTTTTGCATGTCACTCGGGCAGGGGGCCTATTGCTGTGTGTTTGGGTGCATGGATGTGTTGGCTGCGCTCACATTGATTTGTCTTTCCCTGCAGATCTATTTGTCATGATGTAATGGCTGATGGGATTGAGAGGATACTTGCAGTCGTATGCATGCACAGGAAACAGGTAAGAAGTGCATTTATCTTGCAGTGCACTTTAGTTTCTCTTTGGCTATTAATATTGAAAATTAATATTTTGATGTCACTTGGTATTATGTGCATTGTTGCAGTCAGGGATTGGGTTGGACAGTGGACATGATTTTTGTTGTGTAATATGCATTATGGCCCAGGGCGTTCCTTGAATAGTTTAATTTGCTTCTAGATAGTACTGTGCCTTACTACGTTTGGTCTCGTGTGAGGTTTGGTGTCTACATGCAGTACAGTTGTTGTCCATGTGCCAGTCGTCAGGTAGTTTGTCTATTGTGATGTGTTGTTATTGGTGTACATTATGTATGTTGTAATATGATATGGCATTCCTAACAAATCTTTACACAAGAGTTTCTAGGCACGAGAAGACAAGGAGGGGGAAACATAGGGAGGACAAAACAACAATCTTACTAGGCCCTGTGTCGTTCAGATCGCTCAAGTGCAAGGAAGTGGAAAGGGAGAAATGCTGGGGGAGTGGAGGGAGAAATGCAGGTAACTCAAAAGTGCACCCAGCGTGTGGTCAGTGCAGGTAGCTCAAGGAGTGTAATCAACGGGTGGCTCATGGGTGCAGAGAGAAAGGACTGTAGGGTTGCAGATACAGACAACAAGTGCTAGTGGAGCTGGGAGGCAGTGCGAAGTGAGCTGGACATCAGGAGTCTGGGCTCAGGTTAGGAGGATAGCCAGGTGATCAGAGCGTGGAGCAGGCGGGGCATCAGCAGGGGAGAGGAAGAGAGAAGGCTGAAGCGAAGAAGAAGGTCTTGAGTTGCTTCCAGAACCAGAAGTGGTTCTGCTCAATTTTGAGAGAGGCGGGGAGGCTATTCCAGAGCGAGGCCCCAGCTGAAGATAGAGATCTGCCCCCAACTCTCTGCTTGGAAAATCGACTGGCCCTCAGAGTGTTGGAAGTTGATGAGCAGAGCGCTTGCAAGAGGAGATGTTTAGCAAGAGATAGTTTGAGGTAATGCAGTCCTAGGCCCCAGAAAGGCTTGTGGACAATGCAGAGGGTCTTGAACTTGATCCTTGCTGCCGCTGGGAACAAAGGAAGACAGATTTCAGAGCTGGAGAGATACAATCCTTGGGCTTGAGGCTAAGGACAAGTCTTGCAGTCCTGTTTTGGATAAGTTGAAGAGGTCGGAGAGTAGAGACAGGAAGATTTTGAAACAGGCAGTTGCATTAGACCAGCCTAGAGAGGACCAGAGCTCTGGAGACATTGAGTTTCTGGGGGAAAGGGCGGAAAGGAAGAATACCTCAGAGGAGGTGCAGCTGATAGTTTGACTTCTTAGAGAGGGACGGCCAGAGAGAGAGAGAGGAAAGGAGGGAGCTGGTGTTCCAATGAGGAGGATCTCAGTCTTACTGGCATCAAGGCAAAGATCATTGGTGGTACTCCATTCCTGAATTGCGATCAGACATTCTGGAATGAGAGAAGGAGAAGAGGCGGCTGAGAGCTGCTGAAGGAAAGCTGGGTGTCATCTACATAACACTGTAAGTTTGACTAGAAGGAAGCAATGCAATAGGCAGAGGTGCCAGGTATTGGTTGAAAACCCAGGGAGAGAGATTAGACCCCTGAGGAACACAACAAGTGGAGAGAGGGATAGAAGAAAGGAAAGAACCCAGTTGGACTTGAAGGGTTTGTCAGTGAGAAAGTAGGCTAGCCAGGCCACTGTTATTTGCAGTTGCTCTGACTGTGTTGGTGATTTGTGCAATACCATGCTGCTTATGGTCATGACTCATTGTTGATTCTGCCATGGAATGTTTACGTTACTTACTGCCTCTGTGCCCGTTTCCGTTTGGGTGTGTCAATCACTTTTTCACAATTGTCAATTGTGTTCTGTTCAGTGCGTTTCTTTTATATGGGGTGCATTGTCTCCATATTGGATGCATGTATGTCACATGTGGATCCTGACTCCACTGCTTTTGCACTCACAGCAACAAAAATACATGTGTGCCTGTCATGCACATTTTCACACAGGTGTGAAACCCTATTACATTAGCCTTATGGGGATTGGTGTAAATTATACTTTTGTAGTCCATGAATGCCTGGCTGCTCATAATTTATATTTGGCAAGTTGATGAATGTATCTTTGGTAACACATATTCTGGGTGATTATTTCTTGGAAATTATTGATGTTTTTGTGTCTCAGGGGTGGTTTTACTCCATGCTTACAATGGTGGTGGTGGTATACTCCCACTTACGTGTCTTTCCTTTGACCACACTTTCTGCATGTTGGTTTATGTCTAATGAATGCACACATTTTGCACTCCCATGTGCACATGCTCAGGGTGTTTTGTGTGCCTAGAGATTGGCCCATGGCCATCATTGACTAGTACCTGGGATGTTGCTGGATCGTGGGCACTCCACAGGGGCAGGATTTTAGTTAAAGTAGGACTACACCAGCTGGGTACAAGCAGCCTCTCCACGTGCCCTTTGGCTAGCCATGCACATGGGTCATGCCTGTGGGTTCGGGCGGTGGCCCACCAGCATGTCCACTGGGGCACCAAGATGTGTGGCGCATCATGTAGGACACATGCTGGCAAAAAATAATCCTGCACGCAACTGGTGGTGCAAATAACAAGACACCACCAGAGTGGTTAAGGGAGCGGAAACGTGACTTAAGCACTCTGACTGTGTACTCCACTATGCCCCTAGTCGCTACATGGGCAGTATTGTAGCTTACCTCAGACGGTGCTGTCAGATTCCATATGGGCATCATCATGAATGTGCTCAGTGGATAGGCACTCTCCCCTGTAAATGTATACATGGTTGTCATTATCATTTGTTGCCAGTGTCTATTGGTAAGTGCGAAATGTGGCATATGCATGCCCGTTCATACTCACCACTGAGCCCTTTGTTCCAATGCTTGCCAGCTTGCAGGTTCCGGTGTAGTGGTGACATATAGAAGATATATCTCTCAAGTGTGCTTTTGGGATTGTTGACATGCACGTCAGTTAAGATGCTCTTTGCATCGTACACAACCTGTACTTTGATTGAGTGCCAATGTTTGCAGTTGCGGTATATGTGCTCAGTTGCTTGGGGGGGGTCGTAATGCAACATTGGTGCAATATATTGCACCAAGCACTCCTGGGAAGCGTTCCACTGCATAAAAGTGCTGCTTGACTAATTGGCTTTCTGCCTGTGTTCTTGCCATGTGAACGTGGTGGCGCACAGAGGCTTGTGCAGTTATGCATTCAAGCACCTGGTGCAGACAATGTGACTGTGTAGCCTGGGAGATGTTGCCTACTATGGCAGTTGTACGCTGGGAGGATCCAGTTGCCAGGAAATGTAAGGCATTGACCACTTTTTGAGGGGTCTAAGGGCCAGGGAGCCCATGGTGTGTGATGTTAGCCCATCTTCAAACTACCTGGCCAGGTCTAGCGTGATATGCAAGGGGAACCTGTACCTTCTATAGACCTGGTCATCCAGCATTCCGCAGAGGGTTGTGCTTGGGTTGACGATACAGTTCCTGGCAATCTTCCTCCTCCTGCGTTGTCCATGCACGATCGCTCTGACAAATGCTGGATTCATCGTGGCCGGATACATTTAGTTTGGTGTGTATTGCGTGATTTATAGATGCGCGTTGACATTTATGCCTGCTATCAGGTGGCAGGAGTGTACCAGGATTTGAGTGCATTTTTCGCGACAAATACGTGTTTATTTGCGCTGGTATGGGCATGCAATTGCTTGACCGTGGACCGGCCCATCGACATGCCCATATTGTCTCATGTAATTCCTCATTCTGCATGTACTGCCCCTATTTTGCACGCTGCATAGGCCCGGCCCACACTCTGCTTGGAGTCTTGTGCAAGGCGGTCCTCCACTCACAGCGACGTGCCAGACCTGAGCGAAATCCACGCATGTCCAGGAAAGGTACAGCGTATTCGATTCCATGAATCGACAAAGGCGGATTTGTATGCATTTGCGCGCACAAGTACCCTATTTTCTGTGCCGATAATTCCATGAATCGGACCCATAGTCTATTTGTTTTGCGAATCATGCTTTGTAACTTGCGTTATCAACCTGAAAGGATTGTACCTACTGGTCAAATATGGGTGAAATCTGCGTATTTTAAATGGTGAAATTATCATATGGTTGAAAAAATGAGTACATCTAATGTGGTCTTACATGCCTATTATTAATAAAAACACATCATTGTGAAAGTCACCTGGAACATGCGCTTCCTCCTGTAAAACTCAAATTATATTTCAAATTTCAAGATTTGCGTTTCCTGTTTTACATTTAGTAGGAAAATAGAGGGTGTGTTGACAACAAACTGGTATTTGCCTGTGAATCGCAGTAATTACAGCCACTTGTGCACTTCATGTTTTTAAGTCCATGTTATTTATAAATTAAGATATCAGTAGATGGCTCCATATATTAAAGGAACATAGAACAAGGACTTTTAGGGATGCACTTTATTTTTGTAAAACCTGTGATGATGAAGTGATATTTTTAGCAGTCAGTCAATTGATTCGACCGATGAGGAAAAGGAAAGAGTTGAAAGCATTTTGCTCGAATTTAACTGATTTTTGCTGCAACCTCTCGTCATTAAGTGGTCGACAGTTTGGACTAGATGACCATTTATACAGGTCGACCTGTTCAATTGATCAACCACTCTGTGTTGATCAGGCACACAAATCTATAGTCAGGAGCGGACTGAGTTGTGAGGGCATAAGGGGAATCCAGGGTGGGGAGTATGCATGTAACGTGGGGAGGGAGCAGGGTTGGAAGGAAGGGGTAACTAATAGGGCGGATGAGGGCCGTTGGGAGCATTGTAGCATTTAGGTAGTGGCTAGCAGTGTCCTGATGGAGAGATGAAGATATAGGAAAAAGGGATTTGGGGCGACACCATGAAATAAAGAGGAAAGGGAGCGAGGAGCCGCTGCATATGTCGACCACCCTGGTTCGACCACCGGGTCATAGAGAATAAGATGGGGCAAGCAGTTGTGGTTGAACTAAGGACCATTGAGCAGTTTGATGTCAATAAAATGACACACAGCCTAAGAAAGTTATGTTACCATTGCATGTCCTCTCATGTTAATTGGGGAATCATTTGCGTAGCATGCATTAATATTTCATGTACTATGATCTGTTGAGTATATTTGTTGAATTGTATTTTAGTATGCATAATGTGAAATTTTAACTGCATTTTGATGGCGCGTATAGTGACTAAGGGCCTGATTAACGGAAATGTGTGCAGGAATCACACACAGGCTGCACGCCAAGAGGGACACTGTGTGAGCCTGCATGCAGAATGAAAAAGTGCGCCCTGTGTGTTGATCTAATTTACGGCGAAAAGTAAACGTAATCGCAAGTCATGGCCGGAACGCCCCCGACACGCCCACACGCAAACCACAAACAGGCAGACCAGCTAACTTTGCGCACTCCCCCAGGTTTGAATACACGCACCCTTCAAGTAGTGCAAGGGCTCCCCCACAAGCAGGCCTGCATCTCAGGGACCCTGTGCGGGGGTCCCCATAACTGTATCCGGCACCCTGACAACATGTGTGTAAAAAATCGCAACTCTGTAATTACTGAGGAAATCTTCGTGCGAACCCCTGTAAACCATTCTGTACCCCGCTTAATGGCGTATGCACACTCCTAAATCGCACTCCTAAGTTAACTTAGGTTGAGTACACTCAGCCCTATATCCGACATGCAACCCAAACTCTGCACTGTGCTTCCTAGGCGCAAGTGTTCTTACTCCTGCCTTTGGGTGGCGGATAATATGAAGGACTAACATGGCCATTTCCCGGCCAAGAGGTTGCATGATCGAATCCATGAATATGGCTTGTACCGCACCATTGTGGGCTTGTGAGGGACTGCCTGCAGGCTGTCCTTCATATGCCCATTTTTTAGCAAGTTCTTTCTCATTTTTGGTGTTCTGTCCACTTTCCAGCCCTCTGCACAAGCAGCACCCACGCTCTGCGTGAGTCTCGCACAAGGCCCTCGACGGCTCACAGAGATGTGCCGAGCCTGCGCAAACTCCACGCAAGTCTATGAAAAGTACTCAGCATTTGATTCCATGAATCAGTGAACACAGATATGCACGCAGTTTGGCGTGCAAGTACCCTAGTTTCTATGCAAATAATTCCATGAATCGGGCCCTAAACTACTACTACAACTACTACTACTTTTAAACCTGTACTTGCATAAATATTTCCGTTTTGCGATTTGCAATGGGAGCAAGTGTTTGAAACAATTCTAGTGTGCACTGCACTTTACCCTTTGACAAAAAGAACAGGTCTAAGGGGAAGATTCACACCACCTATTCTCATAGTGATCTACTTCAAGAGGCGCCTTTTATCTCCCTGTCATGCCATGAAAATACACATGTTTTTCATGTGGGCAGAATTTGTGTGCATAACTCAATGTGTGTGCGCAGTATCCTTTTTTGAATCAGCACCCACTTGTGTGTACAATGCCACATTCAAGAGGCAAATATTGGTCATGAATCATTCCCATGCCACTTTTCAATAGCAGTGCATATTACATTTCACTTGCTCAAAGAGATAACCAGTAATTAAATGTTCTGAAAAGTTAGACAATAGTTATGTTAATATTGACGTGTTCAATATTTGAAAGAAAATCAACTCCGTTTGTTCTACAACATTTTTATGGTACATTTTCCATCATTATGAAAACGATTTGAAATATTCACTTTTGATTTAAATTATACTCTGCAAATGCAGTTGACTATATACTTATATTTAAAATTGCTTCTGGTGAATTACAATAATGTGATTTCGGAAGGCTTTTTATTAGCTACTAAAGCTTATGAATCCATTTCATGCAAAGGAGCCGAGCTGAAGCTTAGAGATGTAGATTTTCTTTCTCATGTAATTTACAAAGCTTTGGAAGCTGAAACAATCAGGCGTTCATAAAAATATCTGTGCCAGTCTGACCTAGACTGGATTCATTCATTCTTTGCCATTGCTATGGGTTCATCTACAACAGGTGGAACTGTATTTTGATCAGAAAAATATATAATTAAAACACGTTCACTTAAAGAATAAGTATAACGGATACAATACAGTGAGAACAACCTGCGTTAATCCACAGTTAAGGGAATTCAGTTCAATGCAACTTCAGTGACTTTTATTTTTAACTTGAGGTGACCTTAAAGTGCTGGTTTAACGCAACATAAATATTCACATTTGGTAGCTGGTGCAATCTACTCCACACCCCCCCATGCCTGCCCGGTGTATTACTCTATCCTTAAGTGGATCTCTTTTGCACGAAATGTGTGTTGTTTTCCTAAAATTGCAAATTGGGTATGCAGGATAAGTTGACTTACAAGGCATGTTGAAGAATTTAGAAGAAGATGTAAATTGAAGTAACTATGATTGAAATGGTAGGCAAATTAAATGATAGAAGTTATAGAAATCCTTTTTCTTTCACAGTTTATGAATAACATGAATTGTTTCTTTAACTAAGGAAAGCTTAGGACGTAACCATAGGGAAAGGTAATGTGTTTTTTGGGTGACCTGTAAAGATCAATCATAATGAAATACAATTACATAGGTCAAGGCCAAACTTGTATTGCAACAAAGAGCTCCTTTTTAAATGTATTCATTTATACGGCGCCAAAAGACTGCAGGCATCAGGGCGCCAAAATAACAAAAACATATAGAAGGCAAGAAAAAGACTGGCCAAGATGAATTTAGAGCATTGAATGGAAGTGCGGAAATCTTAGTGGAAGAGTCGAGTTTTCAGTTGTCTGCTGAATAACGGATGTTTCATCGATAGTCTCAGGTCTAATGGAAGGGAGTGGTGTAAAGAATGGGGAAAGATCTTCCTCAGCTTTTGGCAAGCCTGAAGTTTGTGTTTTTATACATTGCTAATGCAAAAAGCCATAGCATTTTGGGGGATCGTAGGCATGGACCAATTTTTGAATGTAGGTTGGAGAGGTGCTGTATAAAGCTTTATGGACAAGTATTGCTGCCTTAAAATGTAGACGAGCTGTAATAGGGAGTAAATGTAAGTCCTGCCAACTACGGGTGACATGCTCTCTCCTGGACTTCCCCTTAATGATGCAAACTGACTGCATCATTCTGTATAAACTGCAAATCCTGTACGTTTTTTCTGTGAGCATCGATCAAGACGGTGTTACCATAGTCCAATCTAGACAGAATATTTGCCTGGGCAACCGCTAAAAGCTTGACTCTGATAAAAAAGGGGTGATATTCCTCAGAAGTCTTAGAAGGTAGGGGTAGCATTTTACTGTCTAGTTGACATGGGTTTCAGAGCTGAGGAGGGAATCAAGGTGAAAGCCAAATGTTTTAACTCTCTTGGAAACCAGGATACAAGAGTCATGGATGGAGAACAACTGGTATATGGGGTCGGGATTAAGTCTGGCACGAGCAGAGCCAAATATCATGAACTCGATCTTCTTCCCGTTAAGGCACATCCAGTTGAAATTCATCTAGGTTTCAATGTGGCTATAGGTCGATTGCACACTGATGGTGTCACGATCATAGTTCCACGAAAGCTTGAGAACTAGATGTGTATCATCAGCATAGTCAGTGAAAAACAACAACTCATCCAGGAGGTCACAGATGGTTCTGATGTACAGGTTGAAAAGCAAAGGAGTTATACAAGTCCCCTGTGGAACACAGTGGAACACCACAGTTCAACAAGGCCAGTGGGGTGATGGCATCGCTCCAACCAACTTCGAAAGTACAGTGAGATAGGAAGGACTCCACCCACATGATGGTGTTCGGGATACATATCCCAATGTCTTTCATGGTGATGAGGAGGCGGTCATGATCCAGAAGATCAAATGCTGCTGAAAGATCTAACAATATGATTATTCCAGTGTTGCCCTCATCTATAATATTCAACATTTGAGTCTGAATATCTAAAAGGGTGGTCCAGTACTATAATGAGGTCAAGAGCAAGATTGTGTGAGTGTAGGATGTTAGATGATTCTACAAAAGACTGGAAATGAATGATGGCACCTTTATCCAGTATTTTTAACAAAAGGTTGCATTTCATAATGGCCCGTAAATTGATTGGATCTTTGGGGTCAAGGCTGTTTTTTTTCCACCGGTTTAATGGTGACTTTCTTGATGGACTCCGCAACCTGGGTGCTAGAGAATGAGGAATTTAAAGACCTGACATGAAAAGGAGCAACAATATCTTTGTGGTCAGTTTTCCACGTACTTCTATTTGTTTCTGTGAGGCATTTCAGCCATTTTACCTCAGCATTCATTTTGTTGTTCTTCATTGAGCTGAGGTCTTGAGTATACAATTTCTGGTGGCCAACATTATCTCTAACCAATGTATTCCTGATTGGGTCCACTCTGTCCAGCATAGTGCCCAGAGTTTGGTTAAAGGCATCAACAAGGATGGCTAGCTGGTCTGAGTCTAAATTGGAAGTCATGATCAAGTTCAGCAATCTTTCAAGTCATTGGTAGGGTCTTTTTTAAACTAGCAATGTTTTAATGTTTTAGTTAGGTTTTTTCCTTTTGGAAGTGGGCTTTGGAAGTTCTGCTGCTTACATTTCCATTCACCATAATCTATATAAAATGTAAGACTACCTTGTGTATGATATACTTTCTAGAAAGTATTGTTTTGTTATTATTGATCCTGGAAAATACTTGTATGCATGACAAACTGACAGGGTTTGTTGCATCTCTGGCTGTATGCAGCATACATAGATCCACATAATATATTTGCCATATGTCTTGCAAGACTCTTTTTCAGTATAAGACATTCTTGCTAGTACATTTTGTAAGTGATCTCAGAAGTGATCATATGTGTTGGCGTACGAACATCATAGGTGATGTTGCAATTGATTAAATTGATATCATAAGCAACATCATTTTGTCTTAACTGGTGTAATAATTGACCACATATTGAACACATCTGTGATGTCATCATTTGATTCTAGTTTCCAGTGATGCTGTTCATGATGTCATAAATCCTGCCATTCCTGATATCATTAGTGTAAGGACAGATTTTCTTTTTGTAACTTTGCATCCGTAGTTTCCCATGGAACCACATGCTTTTTGCTGTTTTCGAACCTGTCCTAATTGTTTGAAGTGAAGTAAAGCATTTAGCTTCACTTCAGTTGCCTTTGCTTTTGTGTAATCAGGAAACTGATGAGTCCTTCAGACTATCAGTACTGGGACATTTTCTTTCCCTTTTGAATTCTTGTATTTTTACATTGCAGACAGCATCCTACAATGCAGAGCAATGGGGATGATTTTGTATCACCCTAGCATTTTACAACTGGGCTTTTTGGTTACCTTTATATGTGCCTAAAGACAATCTGGCAGCAGCAGCAGCTAATTCTGATTAGAAGTGCTTGACTCCTCAGCATTTCACATAACTTTTGCCCCAGATATTGAACTTGAGCATCCAACCAAATCTAGCAGTCTACATTGCACGGATAGATCCATGATATTGATACCTGTCACCATGTCCTGCTATAAGTATAGTGCATGTTTGATGCTATTACTATTTCTTTGCTCTCAGTTATTTTACCTTATTATATTCTATTCTAATTATTTGAATTTGTAAAGTTTGTTACATAAAACAAATGGCTTCTTGGCACTGGTCTAACGATTGCTACTTGAGGCTGGAAATACCTAAGAAGGAAACACATTTGACAAAATCCAATTTTAAAAGCACCATGTAAGGGGCAAAGAGATGAGAATGGATAGGGTGGAAGTTTGTTCCAGAGGAAGGTGCAATGGAAGAGACGGTGCAACCACTTCTGTGGGCACAGAGTAAATAACGGATAACGAAGAGTGTGGTTAAAAGACTAATGAGCATTGGAAAGAAAAAACCCTAATGCCTGAAAACCATCTATAAATCAATAAGAAAATACTAAAGTAGTAACAATAAGCGAGTAGAACATCTAAATACACATTGATTGTGTACTTTCAAATTGAATTTGTAATGTACAAAAATGCATCTTGTAAAATTAAATGTTCATAATATACAGAAGTGCATATACAATTATGCCAGATACTTTAGTGCAAAGAGATGATAGTGATGTAGTCAAAAAGCAATAAAATATTCAAAGACAAGTAGTGGACAGTATAAAGTAGATAATCTGGAGCTGATACCTCAATATACTGTTGCCACCTTAAAGTACCCAAAGTACATGAATATACATGCACCAAACATAGATACAAAAACCAATATATATGCAGTGCTTTCAAACAGACACAACCAAGCAATGTACACAACAATTAGGCATGAACATGCAAAACAAAGTTCAAAAAGTACAATCCCATGTGAAGTGTAATCAATTCAAAAAGTGACTTTGTCTTCTGGCTTGTAAATGAAACAGATCAATTCTGAAACAGCTGCTCAGCAAGACTGAGCAGGTAACCCTTGAAGTTTGCGAAGACTCAAGAACATGAGTTTTGGCCTGGTACAAAAGTCCTCATTACATCAATGAATTAGACCACCCCTCCTTAGCACAAAATAAAATAAATGTGAACAGCAGACAGGAATGTGTTAGATTGTATGTGCTGTCTATTCTCCTCAATCTGGCAAAGTGTTGAAAGAAGCACATATAGCTTGTTATAGTGAATGTGACCTAGCCCCGATGAATGCACATCATTCGAATATATCTATCAAGAAATTGTTTGGAAAACAAAGAATACCTGTTTGAATGGTCTCAAGAGGTTCTTGTAACTTAAAAGAAGTGGTGATTTCAACTGGTAATGTCTACGACATTCCACGATCAACTTCATCACTACGGAAGGACACATTTGCAGTTAAGGTACAGATTCAGCATTGCCAAGGGGGCACACCTAACAGCTCTGGGAGTGATGGGGAATTGGAAAGGGCATCCCTGGGGGGGGGGCATCATTGACACCTGCAAAGTGTAACATAAGCGTCGTGTGTGCAGGTGCAGCTAGAGAAGTCCATGGGAAAGAGAGGTGCTGGGGGCACCGAGGAGGTCACTCTGGAGATAGGGACCCAAGCCAGGAACAAGGGGCAGAAGCGGTAGTACAGAACCATATGAAAAACCGAACAACCATTTTGGAACATAAGCCACAGGTAAGTAAACCACATGTCTTTTCGCACTCACAGGCCCTGTGTTTGGGGAAGACATGATTTTCTCGAGCGCTCAGCCACAGCAGTGTGCTGGAGAAATGTTGCAAGCTGACCGTTCCCAGGAGACTGTAGTCACTGGTAAATGGGTCCAGCAGATACTTTTGAAGTCAGCAAGCCAGGCACCTTGGCACCCACTGAGAAATGTAAGGATTCAAACAAATTGGGGTAGAATCATGGTGGGGTAAGCAGTTTCAAATTGCTTCTTGGCAGATGAGCTTGAGAAGAGGGCTGTGGGATGAGCCGGGAGGGGACCAACCAGGGAGAGAGCTTTGGTGTCCCTAAGGTGCAACAGTGTTTTGCATCCTTGCTGATGTCCACATTGGTTGGATGCCGGGTGAATGTCTCCTTATTGCCAAGCTCAGTTTGTCTTGTGTGTCTCATTAGAAACGGGCACTGGCAGAATAATAAAGTTCCAGTGGTCAGCACAATTACGTAATGTAATGAACGTCATTTTGGGAAGGTTTGTGATGTCATGTAGGGTGGAGTTGGACAGCATGGGTAAGAAGGATCTGTTCCAATCCTGAATAAGTAATGTGTGTTCAGCTATAAGGGACTGACATAGTCCCACTAATAAGCTTTGCAGGATAGGTTTACTAACTGCTACAATTTTGGTAATGCAAATTATGTGAGAAATTGATCGTTTCGCCGCAGTAGGAGGTGCTGACAGCTCCCTTCATTTAGTTCTGTTCCACTGTGCTTTTTGAATTGTGCTTTCCCAGCTGCATCTGGACCAGTACAATACTGTGCTACTTTCTTCTTGGTGTACACTCCTTTTTGGATTACTTTGGTGTTACAGTGATTAGATGCCTTTGGAGGACCCCTGATACACACTCATGCCTGACTGGCATCCGGACGAAGCCAGATAGGAAGAGTAGCACACATACTGCATGTAGTGAGAAATTGATGCTTTAGGTGTATATTACAAAAGCACACAAATGTGTAAGTGGCAAACACATTGACTGCTGCTTGGGCACATCTTTGCAACGCCACAAATCTGAAACAAATATAGATGTAGTATGGACTGAACAAGGAGTATAACCATGTTGGTGAATGAAAACATATAGAAATACAACTCTGAGGGAACATGAAAAGAATAATGGGGACATGAGGAAAAGAGGGACGGTAGCTTTTATGCTTAGAATGGTGAAAAAGGGGTTTGGTGTGATGATGTGCATGCAGTTGTCTGCATACATTCATAATGTGTTGGCTATGCGGTTAAATGGGTACTGATCTGATGTAATTTTTGGGCAGTGGCACGATGCCTTCCTAAAAGATTATTCTGCTCCATCATCTCCTCACAATTAATGGCACTAATCATGGTCAAACATTTCTGACCACATTCAAAATCATTCCTGTGGTCTAACTCTTCTTGGATGCCTACAATATCGCATGCTAGCACCATTTCCTTCTGCAAATGCAGTGTACACTTAACTAGGCTCCATGAAGTCTGGCTGAAAATTAATTTGTTGATGTTGACTTTTGCCTACACCATTTGAAAATCATCTAGATTAATCGGGGTAGCTATGATCTTTTAGCTTCTTCTTTGTGGTCAATTGCAGAAGTCGATTCTTGCTGCACCGACTGCTCTACAAACTCATTCAAAATCATTTTGAATCTGACCCTGGAGTTAATTTCTTCAGAGACTTACAATCACACAACACAGCCATAGCCACAATGACACCAAAAGTGGCGCCCGGGTATGGAATTTATTTCTGTTCAGTCAACTGTGCCATCTATGAATGTGCATATGTAATAACACTGCAATGGACTCTTAGAACAAGGGATAAACGTACATCAGGAGCTGGGGTATGCTGTTTTTGAATCATTGCATCATATCCATGCATGCCTATATCTAAACAAAATGTC
Source organism: Ambystoma mexicanum (assembly GCF_040938575.1). NCBI lineage: Eukaryota > Metazoa > Chordata > Amphibia > Caudata > Ambystomatidae > Ambystoma > Ambystoma mexicanum. Next base: position 1,241,078,336 of record NC_090930.1, on the reverse strand, counting down.
CTTGGCAGAGCAGTCATAAGGCTTAGCTTCCGACAGTAACTGGGGGCATTACTGGTAGGGTCACTGGGCTTCTCCTATAGCCACAGACAATGTTACAGCCAGACAGTGCGTGTGTGGTAATATACATTAGTACCCAGCGAGGGTCAACCAGAATGTAAGAAATATTCTGATTGGCCCTCGCCAGGTCCATAGCTCACCGGAAATCCCTCGGATGGGATTCCATTCCTTTGTCCCCGGCGGGGGCTGTGGGAGGCTGCCGTCATCCCCCGCTGGGTATCCAGGTATGTTTTTTTTCCCTCTCCCCTCCCCTGCACACAATCCCCTCACCACCCTCCCAACCCCACTTACCTTCCTATTTCTGCCTTTTCGGAAGCAGAAGCACTGGGAACGCACTGGGAACAGAAGTGTTCCCAGTGCGATTGCTCCCGAAAAGGCTCCCAATGGCCACCATGGAAAGGGAAAACAGACTCTGCAGTGTTTCGGAACAGAAAAGAAGGCTATTAGTACCCCAGTCTTGCTGGCCGGTGTACTATGGCAATATCCCCCTCGCCGCAAAGCTATAACTATAACTATAACTATGGGCCTGGGGCATTACCTGACTCTGTCATCCACATTTGAAATATTGACCAACACACAATGTATCCTTGTTCCTCAGTAAAATACCTGTTGTCCTGCAAGTGACTGATGATTGATTTTGTTTTTGTCATCCCCTATACAGACTAACAGCATCACTCTCCCCATAGTGAATTGCAAGATGGAATTTGAACTACCAATGCTCATGATTTGAGCTGAGCCTGAGTGTATGGTGACATCTCAGGATGTGTTAACACTAATTTTGGCTTCAAACATACAACAAAGTATGTGAAGTGCTATCCGTGCTCGCTTACGTATGAAGAGACATTTTAAGTGATGGATTCAAATTCTGCTTTCGCAAACTCTTTTTGTATTGAGCTTGCGATTTTTAGTTTTATTTACTAATGTTTAAACATTGAAAAATGGAACAGCAACATACATAATGTATTTAACATGAGCTCATGCTTGATGTACTTTTGGACCATTGACTTGACTCATGGATTGATGCAGAGGGGAATTGCCACAGAGTGTGTAACACCCCCCCCCAACATTGTCTGAAGGGTCTGTTTTAAGTTGTATTTAAGTGAATGTACTGTAACAGCGCCACTATGCCTCAGGGCCGATGTGCACTTTATACATTTAAATAAATATATAAATGGAAGAGTTCAGATTCTAACCAATAGAGATGACTGGTCATAGTTATGAGACCACTTGACATCCAATGCCTCTTTGCTCCTTCTCCACAAACAAGGATACCTTTAATTAATAGAAAATAAAATACTACACTTCCTTGTATATGATATGTCTCTGCCCATGTCACACAAGTCATACTGGTATTCAAGAGGCGTACTTAGCATGTGACTTATTCCAATTAAACGCGCTTGTATTTACTATGATTACTGATCGTATAATCAGTAGCTTTCATGTGCTTTTTGGGTTGGGTTGCCATGAGGCCATGTCAACTCACTTACAAATGTCTTGTACCAATGTGATTTGTTAATTTGGTTCAGCAAGTCACGGTTTGCCCAAAGAGTCTTTATTGACATTTCATTGGCATTTTGGTTTGCTGTGGGGTGAGGGCACGGCACTAATTTGCAGATTGGAATCTCCTCTGTAGTGCTCAATACCATGACTTGGGAGCTGTTTGCACCTTTTCACATGGGTGATAGTTGTTTACCTACAATGCAAAATGTCAGTAGGGCCTGATAAAGACCCTGATGTTGGCACTTTTACTGGTAATCTAAAAAACTATGAAACTACAACTTTAAATAACTTCACTATTGTTATACTCTATATTTGGCAAAATGTATGTGCACAATATCTTATTATTATGGACCCTCACAAAGGAAAATCTCACAATGCCGGAATGTAATATTCCATATTTCAATGTTTGATATTAAGTAATGCTACCTACTCATAGAGAAGCAGAATCCATCCCCCCAAATCCCAGTGTTAGTTTGTATATGCAGTTTAACTCATGCTCGGGCAGCACTATAGGGCAATCTGGCAATGCCCGAACCAAAAACCAACATTCTAGTGTGGGCCAATTTTTTGTGTCAAAGTGGGACACTTTTCTGACCCATGTGGGCCAATTTGATGTTACTTCATAATGAGGCTGGTAGTTTTGACTAGTGGTGCTCAATATATATTCTTTAAAATGCACAATTTGCATCACATTTTATCAAAAACCTCCCCCCTTGGGTACTACTCAAACTGTCTATAACAAAAGGAATTAATTGCCATTTGCTACTGTGGGCCACATTGGTGTCCAAGACAATGTAATGCCCCAGTCGACCCTGGTTTTACCCTCTACACATTTGACAGTCACGTGATAGTGCAAAAAACTACAGTTTTTGGAGGGTGAGTCCTTTACTCAGTGGGTAGAGCAACAGGCTTTTAACAACAAGGTTTTTGGTTTAAGGCACTAGTTATATGAAAATACACAGAAAATAATCATATGCTGCACATTGAACGGAATTGGGTCAAGATTTAATTTGTAATGCTTTATACTATTAAAAAAATGTATATTTATTTTCATTATTTTAAGAAGGATAGCTGCACACTCTGATCCCAAATGCCATTGTCAGTTTGTATTTGGAGCGTAACTCATTACACCATTGGCATTTATGTTGCAACGCAACATGCTAGAGGTTCTACTGAGAGACTCCTTCACTCACTGGGTGTTTTGTTGGGGATGAGGTTGTCCAATCCCACCCCCCTCCACCATTCACGCAGTTAATATATGTATTTGTATGTATTATGTTTATATAGTGCTTTAATCCAAAGTAGATCACATGAAAGCCAAGGAGGGAGAGGCCCCCATACCATGGCACCTTGACTTCAGATATAACATTTGCCTACATAACCTGAAACCACAGCCCCATAGATAGGAGCCATATTGCATTAGAACAGACGCCATCTTCTTACCAGGCCTCAAAAATCATCCCGCTGTAAAGACCAGCTCTCCCCATCCCCAGCGCCTCGCACGGAGAGCCCAAACCCCCGCCACTTCCCTTCCCCGCCAGCTCTGCGTGACCCTTATTCTCACAGAAGTCCTATCATTTTATTGTTGCAATTGTCCAGCATCACTTTCCCAGATTGTGCTTTACGCAGTCAGTGAGATCGAAGCAAGCCTTAGTACAAGTGCCCATCCATATCAGCAAAACTGCCCATGCCCCTTCCGACCCCCACCCTGCCAGGTCATGGACCACCAATCCACAACCCCTCACTCTCTTTCATGCTGATGCCCATCTGACCTCCTCATACTGATCATTCCAGAACACCCACCATGAATTTAATCCTGCATGGTAATACATTTGCTCCCATTCACAACATATCTGGTTGTGCTGTGAGGAATCAGGGAATATAAATAGTAGACCAAACCCCCAAGGGGAGACACCTGGGTGCAGCGCCCCGGTATCAAAGAAGGGCTGAATACAGGGATTGGAATGCCAATATATTATCCAAGTTTTTCCAAAGTACCCCTATTCATGCAAGGATTTTATGGTCACCATTATTCTCGTATTATCAGTTCCTGTGTATTAGTTTAACCAATTAGGAATGTATCATATTTGAACAGACCTTCACCGCATAGATGAGCCCAGCTGACCCACGTGTCACCAGATTGACTGGAAAGCAGTGGCCAATCACAGCCTGGCATCACCTATAGCACCAAATGTGCCACATGGCCCCTCCAATCCGCTCTCCGAATATGTACCTTATACTTTGACGTTTTTTGATCTTGTAATGTGCTGCCCATCTATTGTTTGGCAGAGAGCTCTCAGGCAGCAGAGTTCTTTGCTTGCTAACTTTATTTTATATAAACCTTGCAATTCATCTCTTGGTCTCCTTCCCTGCCAGGGTGTGTCAACATTATTTGGTCTATTGGAAATCGCGTGTTTTAGGGTGCATGCCTTCAGTAGCATGGAACATTCAATATTGTTTGTGGAAGAAGCCTCTATTTATTTATTTATTAATTTATTCACATTTGATGAGCGTGCAGCAGCCCAGAGGCATTGTGGCGCTGGTTACAGACAGTTTTACTTAGTTACAGAAGTGATAAAACAATTGAAATCATAAATACAGACATGAAGCCAGGCAGCAAGGGGTCAGATGAAGAGGAGGGTTTTGAGTTTTTTGCGGAAAGTGGGAAGAGAGTTTTCTTTTCTGATGTCTGTGGGTAGGGTGTTCCAGAGTTTAGTGGCTGTGTATGGGAAACCTAGTCCTCCCGCTTTGGATCTGTTGATGTGGGAAGTGCGAAGAAGGTTGGTGTAAAGCATTCTGGTAGGTCTGGAGTCAGTGTGTTTGGATACAGTTTGTGCCAGATATGACAGAGCTGAGAATGAAAGGCATTTGTGGGTGAGGGTGAGGATTTTGAAGCTGATGCGTTCTTATTTAATTAGGTGTATGTAGACAGAAATTAAAGTTATGTTGCATACTTTAGAGAAATAGTTCAAATATTTCATTTGAATATTAAAAAATAGCAATGTAAGGTTTATGTTCATCACAAGTTACTTATCGATAACAGACGGCACCCCAAATGCCATGGATAAAGTTGGTGCTCATGCTGTATATAGATCTTCATATTTGTTCTAAATATGTTATTCTAGTAAAGCATGTTATTTTATGCTTTTTTTGATTGGAAGTGATATGCAGCAGAAAACCTGATCTCAAACACAATTGATAGGTTTTAGACAGAGCACAACACATGTCACAGTTATTACATAATGCAAAAAAGCTATAGTTTCTAAAGCATGACCCAATAGCTCAGTCGGTAGTGCACAAGACTTTCAAAGCTAAAATTGAGAGTTCGAGCCAATTGTCAAGTCAAGCAACTCAGAATATGAAGTAGTGTCACCTTTTGGTAAATATAAATGTGAGGAAATTATACTTTTTAAAGGGGTAAAGAGCCAAGTAGTGGTTATTAAGCTCCCACTTAGCCCCACAGAACTACTAAACCAGCAGTGATCCCTGTAACAAAAGTGAAAAGGCACAACCCGACAGGTATACTACCTTCGCTTCCAACAACAAGCTATATTCTTAAGGAGGGGAGTGAGCAAGCAAAGAAGCAACCAAACAACAATAGTACTGTGTTACCAAAAGTAACTTTCTATGAAAATAGGAACATTTATTCAAACTAAAAATACAAAACCCTCTAAGAAAACGCATCAGATCTCTATAAAGGTAGACACAAAGGCCCTGATTCATGGAAGTGTTTTATAATGTCACAATCCCATAGGAAAACATTCCATGGATCAGGCCCAAAAAGTGATTGAAGACTTTGGGATGCAAGTGCACTTTGGGTCTGCAGATGGGGTAGACAGGCAAAAGCTTCTTCAGCAATTTTCACATTCAAACAATATGTCTTTCAAAAGTAAATAGTGGGGTCTTAAATGTCTCTAGGGTCTTGTTTAAACAAGGCCAGTGAGACGGAATCATCATCAGAGACTCGGCAGCATCAAGCTAAGCTTCTGGACATTTTTCAATGGGTAGAGCTGATGGTGAGATGGTCGGGTTAGGGGCTCGCAATGGATCATGTGTAGGCAGAGAGACAGTCCAGTCAGCAAAAAGGGGTCTGGCTCTGCAGCGGTTCAGATCCATTCAGCTGAAGAAACACGCAGATGATGTTCGAGTCAGCGATTCAATTATATACGCAAATTTATTAAAGTTTATTATGTCAAACTCCCATATTAAAGAAAATGAATGATCAAGCTATGCAAACGGTTGTGGTCATCAAACCCCTTTTGGGATACTCTGAGCCACTTCTGCCAGAAAAGGAAAGAGTAAAAGCCTCTAACATAGACCCTACTCAGGAAATTGATCCATCGCTACCTTCACAAAAGTCAAGTGGTGACTTTAAAGCAGCTAATCAGCCCTTAGCCATGAACTGTAAATGGAAAAGGATATTATCATGCAATCTTCAAATAAAAAAAGCACAAATGCCACGGCTAAAACATTCAAACTCTCTCGACTTTATAATGGATGAGAGAAATTTTTTTATTACCAATGTTCAGAAATCAACAGGAATCGAGTCCAAAGAAGCACTGCGACATAAGACTCTTGCATGGCTGCGCCAGAGAACATGTCCGGGTGCAGTTAGACTGGACTATTTACTGATTATTAAAAGGCTGGATCTGAGTGACTGGTGCTCCTCCCCCAACAGTGACTGTATTTTAGTTGGTTGTGGGAAGAGCTCTTTACCAGTGTATCTCAGACGCTGCAAATATCTGCCCAAAGGGCCTTCGAACTGTAATCTAATTCTTTGATTTTTTGTCCGCAAAGTCAGTCATCTGTATGATCATATGGTTTATTATTCCTATGTTTTGCTTTTTTGTTATCTTTGTATATGTTGTATTCTTATTGTTCTTTGTTATGTCTGCGCCCTCAAGCCCTTGGGTCCATAGGTGCGCAATATAAATCCATTAAACATTAAACATTAAACATTAATTAGTACATTGTGATGTGATGCAGTTGAGCAGTGGTGATCAGCTTGAAAATGTCTAAAGCGCTGGCAGGAGAAGGTTGAGTCAGCAGTTTGGAAAAGGCTTTTATAGGTGTACTCCTGAGTTGTTCATGGAATCGGGTAAGAACACTGTGTCTAAGGGTGTTAGAGGGTGCGGAGGAGAGGTAAACAACCCTGGCACTGGAATGTATTTTCACTAGGAGAACAGAACTGGTGTCCATGGACTGTGGAACCCTTGCATCCCCTGCACACCTTTAATGTTTGTGTAGACACACAAGCTTTGCATATGGTTCATCACAGAACATTCAAAGTAAATAATTCAATATTTCAATATTGATAGTGAAAAACACTTTATATTTTATATAGGTGTAAATCTGACATTAACTGAATTCCATGTATGGTTATCACATCAGATTTCTTCAAACACATATACATTTCATCAAATACATATGAATTTCAAAATTTCAGATGTGAATTTCTCATAATGGGATTTTTTGCTATGCATATAACTGATCAACGAATTTCAGACCAAATGTCCCTTCATCGGGAGCTCAAGGTTCAATATCCTTCTCAATTCAATCATTCACGATAATCTATAATACAGCATAAAGGGAAATATGTTAGCAGTTCTGCTGATTCAAAATGTCCTCAACTCTTTAGGTACATAAGATTTTCACTATCAAAATTGGAATATTGAAATCTTTACTTTCAATGTTCTGTGATGAACCATATACAAAGCTTGTTTATCTACACAAACATCAAAGGTGGCAGGGGACGCGAGTGTTCCAGAGTGTGTGAACATCGGTTCTGTTCCCTGAGTCAGCAGTTTGGCTATTCAAAGTAGTTTGAAAAAAATGGTGAGTGTCAAAAACAGTTGTCAGGGGTCCTCAGAGGCTTTAATATGACTTGAAAGGGGCCAAGCCAGCTCAACATAAGTTTAAGGTGGGAAACAGAAACATGAGCTATTCCTTGCCTTCCTGTTTGCTTGGGGGCCCAGCCCAGGGCGTCTGTATTCTGCCATTCTAAGACAGCAAGGTTGCCAGAGAGTACTTGCAATGGATGTCATCCTTCAGTGAGGAGGATCTTGGCCCCGCTGCTCAGGCGGCAGCAGCCTTCTCCAAACAGCAGTTCACCACCTATGGTAATGTGGGATGGATAAGGAGACAGTCTTGTTCCCTTCTAGGAGTCTTCCCCTTTAACTCTATGACTTAGGACTTTGGGCAGATTGCACGAAAGTACAGTTCCCTCTGAAAACAGCGTCATCTGATGTGCAAAGATGAGTAAGCTTACAATGGAGGGGTCTCACCTGTTAAATGCTCTTTGTGCCACAGTACATTGCTTCATTTCAAGTGTACAATCCCGACTTCTGTGAAAAGACTTTGTCTTGTTATATAAGGCCCAGAGTGCTTTTCTCCAGAAAGTTTAATGGGAGATCAGGAAATGTGGGAGACCTCTCTTGCCTGTAGCTACTCTCTTGGGCTTCTCTAACCCCTCTCCCTCTCCCCCCTCTCTGCCTAAAACAAATAGTGTATAGTCATTATCACCCTGGTGTGACCTCTCTATTAGGCGACAGCTTTCCTTTGAGCCTCTGGTCCTCTGCCTTCCTCATGAGAGTATATGATGTCCTCCTGGAATTGTGACAAGCCTTCACAGAATTAAAAAACGGAAGTATATTGGGCTACACTAAATGGTTTATTTTAGGTCAACGTTCCAAAAATACAACAATTACTTTTGCTTCTTTTGTCTCCCCAGCCCAACAGGTACCTCATGATCATGCATAAGTTACATTTTTTTAAATGTGTTTATTGGCTAAATCATCGTTAAAGCGTAACAAAATGTAATCTTACTTTTAAAATTCCATAAATAATACAGTTCAAGAATAATAAAACAGTATTCAAGAAAATATGTTAAATACGTTAAATTAATTATATAAAGATGACAAGTAAACTACAATTTCATTTCAATCAGACTCTTCCAGCAAACCCAAAGAGTTACAACCTATCGTAGTGATAGCCAAAGATACAGGGACACCACTCAAACAACGATTATTGATTGATTATTTGAGCTCTCTTTTTAAGATTTTTAAGATTTTTACAGAGCTAATGAGAGTCAAATGATTTACTACATTGTTAGTTCAAAGGGAATACAACATCTGCAATGAATCATGGTGTTGTAATTTTACTCTCTGGCATCTTATCCAATTTTATATTTCAAAGCTATTTTTGAGTTCATTTTGTATTTTTCTGTACTAGAAAAACTAGAGTCCCTAATGGACCTGCTTGCAGTTCTCATTTCGTTCTTCTTTTCAGCAATATTCAGGTCTATACATTAGAGTACACCCTACCCTTGTGGGAGAAACCTTCCCTTGCACTGTTCATAGATAGGGCAGGGACCAGGTTCGAGGATACCAGTTTTTCAAGTCAATTTACTGAAAACATGCCCATTTTATGTTGTAGGTCTGTAATATCCATTTTGTTTTTGGTCCTGGCGTAAAATCTCCTAATATTCCCTGCATTCCAAACCACTCTGTTGCCCCCAAACTAACAACAATATCAGGAATTCAGGATTCTTGGCAAAGCCTCGAACCGTAGCTCCATTGTGCATCTGAAAATACAATGATCACTCCAGGAAGAAACTCCACCCCAAGTTCTGAACAAGTGTTAAAACAAATACTTTTCCATGAAGTTGTAATCCAGAGTGGATTTTGCCTTCTTCCTGAACCATGTTTAGTTTGCTGGGATGCCCCCTTTCCGTGTTTCATTCACTTTAAACAGGCCAAAGGCAAACATACAGGTAAGCCATTTTACACCATTGCATGTCTTCTTCGTAGAGTGATCCTTTGACCCATCAGTTAAGCCATCGATATCTACATGTTCTGTCAATTTACAGGAAGAATTCAAATCACCTAGAACAATCGCATGACCTGAGACCCAGCCTTCTACAGTCATTTTAATACTCACCAGAAATGTTTCCAATGGTTCTCACTCTCTAGAGCCAGTAGATGTTTATTAGCAGAGTCCAGTCTAATCCTCCTGTAGCACTCATCCCAAATTTGATTGCCAAAGCCCCAATCTTGAAGGCCAACTCCTCAACTTCTGTTTTCCGCAACATGCTTTTATAAGTGCAATTACCCCCCATTGGTCTCCCTGCGGCTCCTTTCTGAGCTGCCTGAAGACAGGTGGTATACCTACCCACACGCAGTGAGCAAGTTAACCAGCGTTCCTTTAGACACATTATCTTGTGGCTTCTTAAAACGCTAATTGAGTGTTTTTAAGGAGGGCAGTGTGTCCCCTAGAAGACGATAACTTCAGACTTCCTCACTCTTGTCAATTATGAGGGCACCCAACAACTAGAACCATTCAAGTGGAGCCCCACCTCCATTCACACATATGTCCATAAAATTATCTGCCCATTTTATAACCCAATTATTAGTAAAAATTACTGTAAAAGGCAGTATTTCACGTAAGATTGCCTCAACAACCAGATTTGAATCTATGCAAATGCTTACAATATTTGTGCGAGTAGGGTGGCTAAACTCTACACATTTGATGTCCCTAGTTTTAATTCCATACAAATTAGGAATCTCAGAAAACACTGTTAGCATAGCCATTCTATTTAGCACCAACGTAGGGTCATCCTTAAAAGCACTTTCAATCGTAAATATGCGTCTCAGTGGAGCAGGTTCCCCATGTAGAGTATCAGACTTAGTAGGAATTGAACCCACCCCACTAGGCTCAGCTGAGAGTTTTACCTCCCCAGTCATCAATTCAACTGCTCACTACCCTAGGTATACTGAAAACGTGGATTTCTTCCTAACCAGTGGGGCTTGCATTCTGTTGCTTCAGGCGCCATCAGTGCACACAACTTATCATGCATAAGATCTGCACTTCCGTTAAGTTCAATATGTACATCTGACTATAGTAGTAGGAACTATCACTGTAACTGTTTTTTTGAACCCCCCACTTTTTGTACACGCTTTAGACCACCGCTCTCTCTAAGACTCTCATATGGAGAACACACCTCCATATTCATGTGCGAACAGCCTTCCATTAAATTAGTAACAAAAGGAATCCGAACTTTGAAATTAGAAGTCAAGGCTTCACTGAGTCAGCTTCTGTCAGCGCTGACACTGTGTTTCTTTGTAGTTTGTTTATATACGAATGGACTTCCGTGGTATACTGAAGACCTGTTGAATTGGTCACAAAGGGAGTCCTATCTTTAAAGTTAGAAGTTAAAGATGTGTCTGAATAGTCAGCTTCAGTTTGCACTGACACTGTAGTTCCTTGAGTGATGCTTGCATTTTACCAAGTCGCAGCTCCAAATAAAGGTAGTATCGTATGGACACTTTGAGGGCCCAATTCTCATCATGGGGCAGTTGAGCATGCTAAATAGCACTATTCACTGCACCATTTCTTGATGCCCAGGCACCACTGCTATTCTGAAGTGGGCCTGGGCATCATCGCAAAGCACGAAGATTCTCGGCAGCACTTTTGTTAAATAAGGAGGAAATCGTTGTTTAACGAAACTGCTGCCGAGATCAAAACAAAAGCAAGTGCTGCCTGGGGCCCTGCAAGTTCGGAGTTCTGTCAGAATTATACATTTTAAAGTTTTCAACATCTTTCCATATTGTGCTGTTTGACTGAGTTGTGTATTTTAGTATGCTCCAGTCGTGCCAACAATGTATTGTTATGCAAAGTATTATTTTTGAAAACTTGAAAAAGCATACATCTTTTTGGTCACACATGTTGGCAAGTATGGTAGCATACACACAAATAATATATCACCCACCTGTCACAAAAAAACAACTGCTTCTTGTGGCACTCCTCCGAACGGCACCAATTGTGTACTGTAGTTCAGCGCCAATTTCAAGCGCTTACAAAATTGGAGCATTACCACAAGAATAACCATGCAAAGGCAGAGTTAACAAGAGTGCCGGTTGCTAGGTCGGTTTCCAGCCCTTCCTAGCAACCGGCACCCATATTCCTAAAGTGGCGCAATCATTCCGACTTCGGAAGATTGTGCCACCTTCAGAATAGTGTGTAATTACCGAAAATGTTGTTAGCCCTTTTTACGTCATTTTCGGTAATTACCACCAATTTGAGAATCGGCCCTGAGTGGCGACAGAGATCATAGATTCCTTGACTGTACTTAACTTGTCCAGCTGCAGCAGTTCCAAACTATGGTGCTCGGGCAAGTCATTCTCTGAGACTTCCCCACCTTCCAAAAAACTGTATTCTGACCTTCAAGGGAATTCTACCCTCCATAACGAGGAGTTTCTTTGGGATAATTTTTGAATTGGCAAAAGTGTCTGTTATGGTCAAATTACAGAAGAATGTTCTCGATAATGTATTATTGTTGTTTTGTATTTTACAATTCTTTGACTTTTTTTTCCCCTTTTGGATTATGATGTTGCGCTTTTAAGTTGCCTTGTTATGCAGCAAATCTTTCACCTTAATGATTTCTGTGCCAGTCAACAAAACTGGCAATCTGTCATTTTCTGTTAGAGGGGCCTAAATAATTTTACTTGTTGATTCAGGCTCCTCACATGTGCCCCCTTCTGTGCTCTGCAGCATCTGGATAACCTGCGAAAGGTCAGACATTTCTCTCTTTTGTGACGCATTTTTAGGCAACAAGGTGAGCTTCTTTTGAGGCTATGTCAATTTTCCTTTGAATCGCCCTTAAAATGATTGTGTGTGATTATAACTTCTATTTTATTCCTTCATATAAGGAGACAAAGGATGAAAGAACATAGTTTAGAGCAACCAGTGCCTTTTCAGTGCGGGCGGGGGTTTCTTTATGTGTGTTAATCAGGGTGGTCACGGGTTGATCACATTGTTTGACCAAGGGGTAGATGCATATGAAGTAGCTGATGTATCTGTTTGATCATCACACCCTTCTGAGTCTAAATAAATTGGGGGCGATAATCTCACTTCTATTAAGTTAACCAGATCCTCATTTGGTTCCAATGAGTTTGCCACCTCCATATTTAACACACATGTTCCCACTTCCAGATCTTCCTGTATGGCCAGCGGGTTTTGACCTACATTTCCCCCCACCAAGCAAGAGGCTAATGCAAAGGAGACTCTGTCGCTATCACTGGGGGAAATGGAGAGAGTCAAGTTTCTGGCCATATCGAACATTTGTTCTGCAATTGTAATGTCAGTGTACTTTGCCAGGCTGCAGAACTAATACATACTTATAGAAGATGAGAATTTAAAAGTAAAAACACAATCTCAATTTGCCCTCTGCCAAACTGGCAAACTTTATAAACACTTCTCTCCACACTTGCCTTTGCGTGCTCTTTGCTGATGGAATCAAGGTTTTGTAGAATGCTGAAAGCAACTAGAGCTCTGCTCCGAGGCTGGATGAGGTACCAGATTATTCTGCTTAGTGGGAAGAGAGTGCTCTGTAAACTGTCACACTATGTTCACACTTATCTCCACACTTGCGTTTGCGCTTGCTTTCATGCTGGAATCGAGCTTGTGTTGAACGCTAGAAGCAACCAGCCCATTGCCAATCTCTGCTTCCAGGCTGGATAGAGGCACCAGATTATGCTGTTTAGTGGGGAAAGAGTCTTCAGCGTACTGCCAAACTGTGTGCACACTTCTCTCCACACTTGCCTTCGCGTGCACCTTCGTGATGGAATGAAGGTTGTGCAGAGTGCTAGAAGCAACTAGCTAATTGCCAAGCTCCACTCCCATGCTGGATAGAGGCACGAAATGATGCTGCTTAGTGGGGAAAGTGTCCTTAGTGTACTGCCAAAGTGTGTACACACTTCTTTCCACACTTGCTTTTGCGTGCTCTTTGCTGCTGGAATCAAGGTTTTGTAGAATGCTAAAAGCAACTAGAGCCCTGCTCCCAGGCTGGATAGAGGTACCAGATTATTCTGCTTAGTGGGAAGAGAGTGCTCAGTGTACTTTCAAACTGTGTTCACACTTCTTTCCACACTTGCGTTTGCGCTTGTTTTCATGCTGGAATCGACCTTTTGTTGAACGTTAGAAGCAACTTGTCCAATTGCCAATCTCCGCTTCCAGGCTGGATAGAAGCATCAGATTATGCTGCTTAGTGGGGAGTCTTCAGCGTACTGCCAAACTGTGTGCACACTTCTCTCCACACTTGCCTTCACATGCACCTTCGTGATGGAATGAAGGTTGTGTAGAGTGCTAGAAGCAACTAGATAATTGCCAAGCTCCACTCCCAGGCTGGATAGAGGCACCAAATGATGCTGCTTAGTGGGGAAAGTGTCCTTAGTGTACTGCCAAACTGTGTGCACACTTCTTTCCAGAATGTCCTCCGCACCATATGTTACTTTCATTTTGAGTGTTTGATCATTTAAATGAAGAAGAATTAAGACACAACTCAAACACATTTTGATATAATGGATTGTGCATAATGGGCTAAATGATGAAGTGTACATTTCATGTGTAAGTGCAGCCTGGCTCCTCATTTACGTCTGTACGGTGTGTGTTGCTTTCCTCAGCGTTTCAGCTCTCTATGCACAGACGTCCCACTGCTGGGCTTTCTGCTTCCTGCTGTACACAGTATTCAGTGCTTATTTTGGTGGGACACAGCCGCCACTTGGACGGTGGGGGTATGTGCTCCTGTGTGCCATTTTGTTGAGCACTGATCAGTAGCCAGATTGGAAGAGCGAGAGGGAGCTACCTATGCCTGTGACCTTAGTGGGGGCGGATGGTGAGTAGCTGAGGCAGACAAATAGGTAAAAGGTAAAACTGAAATCATACATACTGCTCACAACGCTGCTGTAGGATTTATCTCAGTGGCGAAGTGAGAATACGATGCATAGCACAATCTAGCTGTAGCCCTCAGATTTGGGATAATGAGTAGATAAAGAGAAGATAACAAGCAGATATGTTTTTGCGTATAGGGAAAGCTTGGTGTTCGCACAACTTGCTGCAGGTAGTGGGTTAGGGCGTAACTATGCTACGAAGGTGTGGGAGAAAAAAGCTTTTATTGCTGTTTGTGGGTTAGGTTCTTGTGATGGAAACACTCTTCTATAGTTAACAGCAGTGAGCGTGCATCAGGCATTCTCCAGCCATTTGAACACACAGCAGCTGATCAGCTTTTTGCTCCAGTGTATAAAAGAGCTGTTTTTAAATGATATCCTGTGAAAGTGGTACTTGACAGCAGCAGCGATGGGACAACATTGATTGTACAAGTGATTTGGAGCATAACAATACAAATCTTGCCATTAAGTGATTCTTAAAGCTGAAAGACAGCTAGAGTAACTACAATTTACGCAGGAACAGGATGGCTGTGGTGGCTACCATCCCACCAGATGATGATAAACAGAGGCCCTCAGGGACTATAGAATGGCTTGCAAAAGAGAAAGGAGAGGCTGTGAAAAGCTATTCAAGAGCAAGATTACAACATATTTCAATGGCCTGTGGAAGGAGCTGATAATGTATTTCTGAGCCATAATATGATGGATTGTGATTTGGGGGCCACAGTGGCGCTGGATAACAATAACTCATTCTCAATCTTTGTTTGTCTCTGCAAGCAGAGGCACAAGTGCAACTTACATCAAGCAATGGGCCTCATTACGACCCAGGCGCTGGACCATGGTGCTATTAGCACCATGGTCCATGCCGGTCTCCGGCATGGTAGATGGCAGAATTACCGCCCCCATCACAAGGTTGGCGGGGGCGGCAATTCCCCATTCACCATTTGCCCTTCCCCATTCCCATTTTGCCCCATAGGGCATAATGGGGATGGGGAAGTCGCTAATTACGGCACCGTAAATTACGGTTGCCGTAATTAGCTCCAAAGTCCCTTTGCTGGTTGGATTTTAATGCCTGCTAAAAGCAGGCGTTAAACACCAACCCGCAAAGGGACACTTGTAATCAGGCGTTAAGGGTTTAACGGCGCCGACGCTCTTTACGGTGCCGTTAAGCCCTTAACGCTTGACTTGTAATGAGGGCCAATGGGCCTCATTACGACCCAGGCGGTAAGTTACCGCCTGGGTCGTACCTTTACCGCCATGGCGTAAACTACGTTTACGCCATGGTGGTTGGTGGATTTATCGCCCCATTCCAAGGTGAGTGGGGCGGTAAATCCCCATTTCCCATTTTACCCTTCCCCATTCCCATTTTTGCCCCATAGGGCATAATGGGAGTGGGGAAGGGGCTAATTACGACACCGTAAATTACGGTGGCGTAATTAGCACCATGGTCCCTTAGCGCCATGGATTATAACGCCTGCAAAAAGCAGGCGTTAAACTCACCATGGCGCTAAGGGACCTCGGAATCAGGCGTTAAGGGTCGGCGCCGTTTACGGCACCGTTAACCGCTTAACGCCTGACTCGTAATGAGGCCCAATGTGTCTTTGGAAGATCAAACTGTGGTAGAGAGCCTATGTCCAATGCAATCCCCAACAGCTGCATCATGAATATTTAGTTTTCTGCATTTGATAGGAGTAACCCAAGAGGAATGTTCCTCCGCAAGCTGTATTGTCGCCGGCTCTGATGAAACTGCGATTCAGAGTGAAGTGTAAATGTTGCCATGAAAATATTGTTAAAAATATGTCATCAAAAACACAATGAAGTACAAAAGCATTCTGTTATTCTTGAAGCCTTGGGAAATGAGAGTGTTACTCGACCAAGAGCCAAGCCTCGAATAAATCTAGGGGCATCGGATAAGCCGAAACGAAGCACAGAGGAAGGAAACCTGGAAAAGTTTGATTGCTTGGTGATAGATAACATTTTGGAATCCACACAAGTTGAATCATCAAGAGCGCGAGTGGTGATTGAGACTTGCGAATATCCTTTATATGACACTTTACTGTTTAGAAGGGAGCATCACAAATTAAAGAAACAGAGGAAGACTAAGGCCAGCAGTAATTTCCTTTTGTTACCGCAGACAGAGGAGTCTACCTCTGGTGTTGCTACAAGTAGCTCGCCAAAAACCCTCAAGGAAATGAGGAAAGCACATAAAAAGGCATTAAGATGTGCGAAGAGGACAAAGACTAAAGTAGGGAACCTTACTAACTGGTTATTAAAGTCAAATAGGTTGATGATACACCAAATTAACTGTGACGACAGACCGCATATGGCCTTCAATGCTTCTAGTCACACTGTGGATTTCACTGGTATGGAAGACATTTTGGAGGGGGTACAGATAGCTCTAGATCCTCTGCTGGCTGAGCAACTGGAAGTGGAAGTGAAAGCAGTCGTGCCTGATGGTTTTATAGCTCTGCAAGCGTATTGTGCCCCACTGCCTGGAACTTCATTCATGCTATCAAGCCTATTCGCCAAGGAGAAAACACCATTGAATAGAGAAAGGGTGTTACTGCCTTTGGATCACTTACCTGCACTAAGGCTATTGAGAAGTTCTGACTTTGTTTGTTATAGAACAACTCGAGGACCAATCTCTCCCAATTTCAAGAATACATTGTTACTCATCAGAGATGGTTACGTTAGTCGGATCAAACACTGAGTACTTTTTAAAATTGTTGTACACTATTGATCTTCCAATACAAATTGTGGTTGTTCAAAAAGCCTAAATTGGCCCTAGATAGTCTGTAGCAAGCTCTGGATTCAAGATCCCTGAGCCATGCCATATCGAAGGTTGATGTTGATCTGATTGCAAACTCTCATTGGGATTGGCTCCTTTCGTTTCTACCCCCATTGCCAAGTCAAGTATGATCTGTCACTAGTAAGTCTTGGAATACCAGGGGTAATACTCACCTCTTTGCGAGCTATGATACATTCTTTGAGTTACTAAATGCAGCTGACATAGTGTTGCTACAGGAGACTTGGATAATGTGAAATACCTCCTTTGGTGGATTTATGAGTTACCAAAGGAAAGCAAAGAAGGGGATACTCAGCTGCCCGTTTGGTGGTCCAGTGACACTGTGTGCTGCTCGTTTTAAATCTCACAAGGTTGCCTGTGAAGGGGTTAATGATTATATAAAGCCCCATCTATTTTATAGTGAAGATTATTTATTGCCAGAAATTATTGAAATCAATGACCAAACTTCTTTGGTAATTATTAATATGTATGATCCTCCTGGAGAACATACAGCAACCTATCAGTTGTTCATTTACGATGTAATTCCAGCAAAGCATAATAAGAACAACATAGGGTGGACCCTGGTTGGAAGGGATTTGAATGCAAAATGCATTAATTGCGCAGTTGTTGCTACCCACTAGAGCTGTAAGAAAGGGTGATAGGAATAGTTTATCTATAGGGTAGTGGGTGGAATTTTTTTATGACCTAGAACTGTATGTGGTGAACGGGCAAGCTGAGGGGGATGTGCCAGCGGCAGTAACCTTGAGACGCGTGTCGCCATTCTCCGCAATTGATTACATATATGCAAATTTGAATCTGTATAGAGCACAGATGAGTATGAATGTTGCTTTTAATGATTACAGCGATCATGTCATCTTGACACTGAAATTGATCATTGGTAATTGAATCGCCTATAATGATAAATATGGACCAAGTAGGTGCAATTCAGATTAATAGTGGTAAAAACAGAATCGCATGGACTGATAGAAATGTGAGAGCCATCTCTGAATGTATGTCCACAACAGAGGATGAGTTTAAGTATTATGAATCTCCTGATGAAATTGTCAAATGGGTGACTAACATGGCGACTCGTTTCTGCCCTGTAAGAGGTAGCTCATACACTTTGTGTGATGAAATATCAAGTACGTCAAATGACAAAAATATCAGAGAAATGAAAAAGGAGTTATGGGAGAAATTGAGAAGCATGCATATTAGTGATAACTGTCTTATTGAGAAAAAATGTTTTATTAGGAGGATTAAAGACTTGTACACTAATTGGATTAAACGTTCTATCGTGTCATGACACAATAAGACATGGCAAGAAATGTATGCATGGCTTAGCAAGGGTAATTAGAAAAAATGTGTGGGAAATGCTTAGACACAAGAAAAAGCAGGACAGTGCTGTGCTGATTAATGCTATCAACTAATAAAATTGGTGCAAATTCTTGGTAGAAAAGCTTTGGATGAACTGTAGGCCTTCTCTTACAGTAGGGCCCATCAGAGTTGATTTCAATCATGGAAACATAGTAGAGTTAATTCAAGATCTCAAGAAATCATGAGCCCTTGGCCCTGACAGGGCCTCAAATACTGTGATGAAAGCCTACCCTATGGTTTGGGCCGACATTATGTGCTGTCTTTTTGAGAAAGTGAATAAGCAAAGCGTACTTCCTCAGTCTTGGCACATGGCGCACCTGGCCCCGGTTCATAATAAGGGGAAACAAACAGACCCAGAGAACTATGGCTTATTGTTGTTACTTCAACTGAATCACCAAAATATATTCTAGTCTCATCCAACTAAGATGAAATAAGTGGGTGCAGAGTAAGCAGATTATGAGACCTTACCAGACAGGGTTTAGGAAGGGACAATTTACAGTTTATGACATAGTAATACTTAATACATAGATACAAGCTAGAAGAAAAGACACTGCCCCATTATATGCACTATATATACATTTTTCAACTACTTTTGATGCCGTTGATAGCTGCATATTGTGGGCTAAGCTATCCTCTATGGGTATCCCAGAAGGTTAACTGCATCCATGCATGCTCCTTCATCCTGACAACAAAGCTTGTATTCATCTTAATGGTGCAAGGGAGAGTTTTAGATTCGTGGAGATTAGAAGAGGTGTCAGATAGGGGTGTGTCTTTTCCCCCTTCTATTCAATCTCTATGTTTCCTACCTAGGTGGCACACTCACAAAGGTTAGATCTTTTCCACCTAGGCTAGGCCATTAAGAGAGTGGATGGCTCGCCTATGCGGATGATGTGGTAGTACTGGACAATACGATAGGGGGCATTAGAAGGAGTGCACAGGAGGTTTGGAAATACACTAAAAACAGCGCCTTGACAGTAAACATGCATAAAACCAAGCACATGTGCTTTGGTGAGTCCAAGAAAGGTAAGAACATGATCAGTACAGAGGAAAGAACTATTGATAGAGTCAACAGCTAGGTATATTTAGGCTATGCGATAATAATAGTTATAATTGTGTTTTGATAACGCACTTAACACCAAAGAGGTTTGTGAGAACAGACCCAAGATTCAAATCTATGTTGCTCTGCGTCACCTTGCTTCCAAGACAAGCATGTTCCCACTGAACTATACTAACAAACTATGCTAACGTGATAATGAGGAGAGGAAGCAGGAATGAGTACTCATGAGCAAACAGAGACTCAGGGAACTGTGTACGATGCTTGTGACAAAACAGTTTGTGCATCGTAATGCGGGATATAGTCTTGTCCGTATCAATAATATATTGATCCGATAGAACAGTGAGTAGAGCGCTCACTTTGACATCTGTGCCAAGCCTGCTGATGCAGGTTCGAATACCGGCAGGGCCAAACTCAGACTTTCATCCTTCCGAGGTCGATAAATGAGTACCACCCACTGTGGGTAATAATAAGCAGCACTCAGATACCTGAGGGTTCCTAGCGCTGTTCGGGAGAATTCTCCAGAATGGCTAATTTCCCTTACATAGTTAGTCCATCAGCAGCTTTCAGGATTTATGCCTTTCACCTGGTAAGAGTGTGAGCCTTTTTTTCCCACTCTTACATGTGTTTTGCTGTGTGTGTTTAACATGTTTGTGTTCATAGACTGTAGAGCCTCACCTACTTCACAGGCATGATCTTTTTACTGTGTGTTACACAGCACCTTCAGTGCAGTGACAGAGGGTTGTCTTTTAGACTTCCCTACTCAGACTCCATTTTCTGGGACTGACTACTGTCTCCCAGAACATATAAAGTTGCCATTAACTTTATTAGCCTCTGTAAAAACACAGACCCAGTACACCATATCTTACATAGATTACTGCAAAGGGTTAATACTTATCCCTTTTTGTCTGTTTCTCTTCGAGCGTTGTTTCGCTCCCTTTTCATCAAGAGTTGGCTGGTGGCAGTGGTAACTACCTTATTTTTCCAACCGCGGTTTTCTTAAATAACCTATGTATTGTTTTAGGCTATCTTGGTAGCCTCGAACTTAAACCCGCTAGACCAAATATGTTTTATTTCGGTTCTGGCTGGGTTTATTCGCCATTTTTTTTAAAAATGTTTTTCTCATGGTTTACTCTGTGCGCCAAACTAGGTTTGGTTCCTTTGTTCACCATCTTTTGCTGGCTCCTACACAGAAGCCCTCCTTAGGCGCCTGAATGTCTGGGGGAACAGGATGTGAGGGAGGGGCTTACGACTCCCCGTACAGGGTCTCCTTGGAGACGCATGTTGCACTCTGAACTGATTGGCTGTGGTGACTGTCCCGGCGGGACAGTATCCCTGCTATGTGATTGACAGCCAGGCTGTGTAAATGGGGGAAAACTGCATAAAAAGTAGGTCTCTGGGTCTGGAAAGGCAGAGTCGCCACTGGAACGAAAGAACCAACAAGGAGCTGACGGAAGAGGACCCCTACCATGACTGAACCGCCCAGTGAAGCCCTACTGCAGGTCTGAATCCTCGAACTCCAACGGCAGAGAAGATCCTCCAGGAATCTTCTTCCCCTGAGGTAGTGGGATCAAACAGTTCACCCAAGCTGCAAGCCAGGACTCCATCCTCTGGTCAAATTCGCTGTACAGAGCTACAGTGGCCCGGATAGCCAGGAAGGTCGGACCCTGCTTGGGTTTTAAAGACGCACCTTTTATTTGTTGCTTTGCTCTACTGCTGGTTTCTTCCCTGGGCAGTGCAGGACCCTCCAGTCTTCTTACTTCATGTCAGTCCGACAGCCGCTTCAGGAACTGTGAGCCTGCAGGAATTGCCAGGAACATCTGCCTCAGCTACAGCTTCTTTTCCATTTAAAAGTACTGGGCAAATCCGGTTGTTTGTTTCGATCAGCCGCGGTGAAAGTGTGTGCAATCTTTCTCGAATCCGAGGGCTTGTCCTTCTCTACCCTTTAAACTAACTTTTCTGCCAACCAACTTCGTCCGGAAATCTTAGCAACGACTTAACTGTGAACTACCCTGAGCTGTGTGATCTTGAGCAAAAGACTTTTGTCCTATTGACTTTGGCTCTAAACCTTTTTGACTTGATTCCATCACTGTAGTTCCTCTTTCTAGATTGCCCTGCTTTCTTACCTGTTGGTGCTGTTCAATTTCTGCCTAGCTTTGTCTTTCTCTCCTTTTTACATTTCTGGAGTGCCATTTTTTCCCACTTCATGTGTGAGCTTAACTTGTCTGGAACCTATTGGGAGTGGTGTGGTGTATTAAGAGTGTGATTTTTGAACTGCTTTACTTTAGTCAAATGTTATACAAATGATGTGTAAATAAATGTATATTCTTTTACTTAAAAACCATGAGTTAGTGTGTGTTTGAATCATAGCAATTGCTGTCTTTTGTGTAACTATTGATACTGCACACTTGCTCTTGAGATAAGTCTGGCTGCTCAGCCATCGCTACCACTTTTACTTTGTAGTACAGGCTTGTACCAAAGGTCAATGTGTACTGTCACTTGTAGTCTTAATTGTGTGTTTGTGTGTGGTGTTCCCAAAGGGTACTGCATATAATTCTGCCTAACAAGCGCTATACAATTGCAAAAATATTACTATTATTATTATTATTATTATTATTATTATTATTATTATTATTATTATTATTATTATATATAGACAGAATCTAGTGACATGCATATTATATAGCAAACCACAAAAAGGGATCTCTGGGATACACCAGCACAGTAGTGCGTGTAGACCTGACCCTGGCTTGGGCTCAATATATGACCAAAAAAAATAAACAAAAAGAGTAATTGAGGTAAAATGAGGTAGATTGCAGTGATATACTCTCTCACATATTACAAACACATGGTAATTTGCTAAGTGACAACATTTACCAAAAAACCTCTGTCACAGAATTCATAAAATGGTTTATTAAGTTATCAAAAATTGACAAATATGTCACACATACAAAATTCATATTCTCTGGCAAACAACAACCTTAATGTAAAGTGCTTTTGTGACTGTAACGACCCTTATCGTAGAAATGTCTATTCTGAATAATAGATCAAATATATTTTATTAGATGTTTGGCACAGAGAACTTTCTAAGGCCTCTCGATCAACATGTTTGTCTTCTTCTACCCTATTAAAGGTGAGCACTACTCAGGAGCTAGATTTAGAGTCACTATCCAACCTTTAGTACATTTCTTGTAATACCATATTTCCCATAAACAAATTGAATGGCCACAATGTCTTCTGTCAATACACTTGCTATCCCCACACTTCAAAAAAACAACATTAAAATATAACCATTAGTGCTATGTACCTATACGGATCAGTGACTCCAAAACTTCCCTAGCCCTCTGAGAGGCAAAGGTTACCTCTTAGGGTGATCTTTGCGGTTTCTCCTGGATTCTGCATTGTGTTGCAGCTTAGTAGAAAAACCACATCTATACCTGTGGACGAAATATATACTTCGAAACTATGTCCTTCAACATTGTCCACAACTAAAGAGCCCTAAGAGAGCCCCCTGTTTCAGAGAAATGTACTCACCTTCCAAACAGCTTCTGGGCTTCCAGTCCAGTTTTTAAATGAAAGTTTTTGCCAAATCTCTCAGTAGAGTATAAGCGAGACTGGACTATTGACACGCACGTGCGCTCAAGAGAGTTTGTATAATTCAGCAAAATGTGAGTGGCCTGCCAATATGTCGAGGTGTGAGAAGGAAACTAGGCAGAATTCAAATGTTAGCGTAGCATCTGAGAACCGCTCCCTCACTCAAGCCCACAGTTCTAATTAGGCTCGGATGGTGGGTAGTCATTAACTTGCAAAGCATTACTACAAGTTATAACTAGTTCTATATATGATATCTTGCAGGCACCAGAAGCCTTGGATGTGCTGCACAGTCCGGACAAACGTTGCTGAGAATGTCTCAGTATTTATAGCAACAAGACCAAGATTCATTAGGCAAGTATGTCCAGGCTCAATAATTGACCTCTAGGTGAGTACAAAACCTTCATTGGCAAAGACAAAGTATTTAATGCGTATCTGACTAAGAACCTTTGGACTGCATGCTAGGAGGACTAAATTATTCCTCTCATGAATTATATAGATAGATTGATCCCTGAATAAGTCGCGCTCAAGTTGGCGATCTCCTGAACACAAAATGGGGAAACTTCAGACTTGGTTTTAAATCTGGACTGGAAGCCCAAGAGCTGTTTGGACAGTGAGCAAATGTTTATGAAACTGTGGGGCTCTTTAGGTGCTCTTTATTTATGGACAATATTGAGCGACATGGTTTCTAAGTGCACATTTCTTCCACAGATGTCGGACTTGAAAGATGCCACTATAAGCCATGAGAAGCAATGTAAGTGTGGTATTGCCTCCTCCCTCCCTTTGCAAGTTGTGATAAGGTGGAATGATTTAAAAGTGCTGACTAGAGATATCTCAATTCAAAAAGACATCTGGCCTAATTCACAGAAGCGTTTTTTTGTAGTGTTCTGTTTTATTTGTGCATATAGCTAAATTGCTTTTTGCACCAACCTGAAATTATGCATATTAATTCACAATACACAAATACAAAACTCCTAATTAATGCTAATCATCAGTTGACGATCAAAAACGAGTAAGACATTAATCCAAACGTGAACATTCTTAGTTAAGTTGTATAAAATCTCCTAGAGATCTGTACGTGTGAGGTGTGAATCCGGAGACTTTATAGGTGTTTAATAATGGTTCAATACCATTGGAAAAAGCTCTGTGAATCAGGCCAATTAAGTGCAGTATTGATATGATCACACTGCATTCTTACTTGGAATTAATCAATGCTTTCTCCAGTAAAGAACTGGCTAACTATATATTGGACCTATCCAAATAGAGGGGGTTATCAATGAGAGTGTTAGCATCTGAAGGGAACTGATCAGAAAATGTATCCAATGACAATTTACTATGTCAAATGGCACTGCATGTGAAATATTAACCTCTAGATAAGGGAAAATATATACAGAGTTGATTCTGAAAAATCTGCTCATGGTTGAAGACTTCCCATCAGGATAAGTGTTGATGTGGGATAATATCTTGGATTTAATGGGGGACCACCTAAAAAGCCCTTGCCCAAAGGACACTCAATGCAGAATTTTGCCTAAATAGGATCAAATTCCCTGAGAAGGGAATTGATAGCTGAAAGCAGAGCACATCTGACTAGTTGAATTTGCCTAAAGCTGCTTGATGCTATGCCAGTCCTGTACTTTAAAGGACAACCCAGAATTGAGTATAAAACCCCTAGAACAATTAGATATACGTCCTCTGGAAATATTTACCAGCCAATGAATAGGTTACATTGTAAGGGAAGACATTTATGAAGTGATTTAAGGTAGACTGTCATTGCATTTTCAGCGATACATGCCTATTGCTTTCTAACGATAGGCAAAGCCATTGGGCAAGTGCTTTAAAATAGAATGCCATAGCATTTTTGGTGCAAACTAAGGGTTGTGATTCTGGCATTACTCAAGTCAATCAAACCTTTTATTTTCAAAGGTTTCGCTTAAGACTGAAACTGTGACCTTATGTTGATCAATTTGCAGTTTACAGTGGCTTGCTACATTGTCGACCTGTGGAAGCCATAGTCACACAAAAAGAAACTTGTGAGTACAGAAATACAATTCTAGTGGGTTGAGTGTGAGATTTACCTGTCAACTTCAATCCCCAGGAAATGATACCAATTTAGAAAAGTGATGTAGAAAAGATGAGACCCTATAATAAAAATGACTCCAAATGCCAAGGCTAGCACATATCCCTTCAGATCATTATATGTTCTTGTTTGTTTGATTTTCATTTGAGCCGACAACTTGTGTACACCAAAATTAAAGCACAGTTCCCTAATGCCAACCCTATAGATTCCAACTGTAACCCATAAAAGTTTGCATTTGATATACATGCTTACATGAGAAACCAACAGAAACATATAGATACATTTGACTATTCAGTGAATTATACCTTTTCAAAAGAATTCAATGAGGATGATGTCGTTTTTCTCTCACAGCAAGACCTGGCAGTGGCGTGAGAGATACTCTATGCAAATGTTCCTTTAAAATCTTTCTCTGAGGTCAACACTTGTCATTGATGCTGAAAAAATAAGAAGTATATTAAATTGACTATTGTTACAGAAAATGTGTGGGTGATAAGCAAGGCAACAAGTAGCAACAAGTTGCAGTATATTGTCTATTGTAGGCAAGAATATATATTAAGTGGATGAATGGACAACGAGAAAGACGAAGTAGGGTTGTTACATATTACTGCAGCCAAGTGGCCTGTGTTTATTTGTAAAGAGTAGTTTTGGTAACTCCAACAGCATAATATTTGTGGACCACTTTTGGTTTTGATTTACTATTTTACTAAATGTGAATATTCACAACAAATACTGCATGTTTCTTGTCCCAGAATATTGGGGTGTGATCGTTGTGATAGAAGGTTGTAGAACATTGATTGTTGGTTCCTTGAGGACCCCTTGTTGGCCGTCATCAGTGATGAGTAGCTTGGTTATCTAGGCCAAGTAGGCGTTTGACCCCCATCTGGTCATGCACACCTATCAGGGTGACTAGCGCTAAGCAAAGAGGTGATGGCTGGGAGGTTTAAAATTCATCTTAACCTCTGGCAGTGCAAACATAACACTGTTCCAATGGATTTTGTTCACAAGAGTAATATCTGCACTATTTGTAGATCTTTATCCTGGTGCAAAAACACATTCAACAAATATTTCTTATGCAACAGAGCAATTCTATGCCATCGTACTCATTACACTTGCACTGGTTCATATTTTGTACAATAATGATGACTTTTGTCCACAGGAATAGTGCTCTACCTCAGTCCTTTCAAGAACCACTAGTCCCTAGTAAAATAAAGGGGTGTGCAATAGGCAGTTCTCCATAGCTCCTCGTCTTTGTCCCTGTCCACAGGTGTCAATTCTCTCTGCAAATCTATACATTTTGCTATGGCATACTGAAGTGGGTGCGCCTTTCCGCAGCCTGTGGATAGTTTGGGGCTGCCGGTCTTGTCAATATCAGTTCCTTTGTATCTGTGCTCTTTGACATTTCACACATTATCTGCCCGTATTTGCTATACGTAAAAAACACTGATTTTCCTCTAGTATTTTTGTCCCCCGTCTACCCCCAACCTAATGACCTCTTCATTTTCCCCCATTCCACTGTCACATTGTTGCGTGTGATGCGTGTGAAACAGCTACATAGATATGCAAATTGCTTTGTTGATCACCGTAATGATGATGGTTGTTTTATATATGTTGTCCTTACTATGAACCTGCACCATTGTCCAATCATCCATCAACATTTGTGATTGTGTGCTGTGTGATGGTTAGGGCATCCCTTTCCCTGGAGTTGACTTATCTTGACTGCTGGTACCATTACCTCTCAAGGTTGAAGCAAAGTCTATTCACATCTTCTTCAATTTGAACCTGTGTTTTTCATCCCGCCACCTCTCTAATGTCCGCAACAGTTGCCCCCTCATATCCAAGGTGTTCAGATATCAGCCACAGGAAGCCAGAGAGTGTGTCACTGACTGATGCTTAGCTGGTGCACTTTTATTTTTTGCAGGACGCCCTGTTTATTGACCAAAAGAATCACCAGGATGTTGCTCCGTGCGTGACGGCCATGTTTCTTCTTTTTAGAAAACGTGTGAGGAGGCCACTTTTAACACATACCAAAGATTTCTGGATGATCTTTGCCTTAAATAGTGTTGCAAATAGGTCCCAGATCGTACGCTTTTAAACAAGCTGGTTATATTTGCTTTTAATAGTGAACATGCTTTTTCATGGTTTAGTTGCTGGTGTGCTGTGTGTTTTAATATAACATCATGTTTTCTTTCTTATGATACTGTGTGAATATGTCAACACCTGTGTGTCTGTGGAATGAAACAAAACAACATTGTGTGAAATGTGAGCCAAGGCATGTGAAACTGTGCACACAGAACTGATGCTGGTCAATCATGGATGTGTCAATGCCTATCTCAGTACCTTTGTGAGTGCACCAAGATGTATGTATGCAGCTTGTAAAGAAGGTCCCGAACCTGCAGGGTGTAGAGGCCCCAGCTACTCCTCACTCGTGACCCCCAACAAGGCCGAATCATGTCTGGGAATGCATGTGATCTTGTGCAGAAATGATGTGACCTAGCAATTTTGGTTGGACTTCCCCTTTTGGGTTAGGACCATGCCTGATTCGCATATGGTCTTTCCCCCTTTGTAATGGCTTGGCAAGCTGAAAAAACGATGGTCTGCACGGTTGCCCAGAACAGTGTCCTTGGTTATGATGCATTAAAAACCTTCCATCCATAAACGTTTGGTTTAACTAGGAAAGAAGAACACATCCACAAAGGTGTTTCTTAACGTGAATTTAGAAACATGTTGCTACTGCCTATAAAACATATCTAATTTCCGTTAACTTTCACCTGAGTAATATTTCCATAAAAGGGGTTTGGGAAGTGTTAAAGCAAAAAAGTGGTGATCAAATTAGTATTACGGTGGGATTAATTGGAATTATGCAATGAGAAAATGTGCCATGCATGAAATATTTTTAATTAGGAAATAACATGTTTTCTTCCATTGAAGACGTACCTGATACAACATGCGTTTACACCGTTTTCCAGACCACTGTGTCCCTTGAATGTTTTCTAGACCACAACCCAATCTGGTACATTGGCTTTCATTTATGAATGAGAAGAGACTTACAAAATGTTTCCATGAGGAGTAAGTAAAGGTAAAAGTCACTTGTGGTTGTTCTGTGGTAGTTCTGTGATAGCTGCTTTCAGACAAAACTTGCAACCAGAAAGTAGGTGTATCTTATGTCACGCGCACCTTTAATTATGAATTAGCTTGATATGTCTCAGGACAGCTTCTGCCGTCCCGCATTGTTAGTTCCTGATTCCCTTGTATTGATCCCTTGCCATCTGCTTCCCTCTAACAGCTACGTCTGTGGTCAATACATTCTCTAATACTAATAAAAACAATGCTGTTTCATGCTATATGTGACCATGCGAACTGCAATGCATATGAGGGTTTGCAGTTGATGGAACTTATGCATTACAGTTTTTCCTCTTTAAATACATTATTGAAACAACATCATTTGTGGATCACCAGGGGTCGCAGCTGCAACCAATGTGGACTCCCTTGCTACCCTGCATCTCCCTTGCTAACCCTGCATAAAAAAAAGGTTTGGAGCTGACTGTGAAATCTGGCACGTGTTACATGCTACGTTCAGGTCCAAACCCTTCTCCTCCTGCTTCCCCGCGGCTCATATACAGGAACTCTGAAACTCTTCCAGCTTCCTGGTTCATGTTTGTGAGCAGCACAAAGGAGTTGAGGGGGCCTGGAGTGACAGACCTAAACTGGAAAAACAGGTAAGAATGATTTTTTCTTTTTTTATGTGATGTGTATTTTGCATGTGTGAAGTGAGTGTCAGCTGTATGTATGTGCTATGTGTCAGTGAGTGGCGGGTGAATGAAAAGAAACGTGATAGTGTTTGTGGTGTTTGAATGTTCTGGGTGGTTGTGTGCCTGTGTGGAGAATGCATCGAGAGTGGATGTAAGAGTAGGTCTATGAGTCAGTGACTGGTGGTTGAATGAGTATTAATGTGATAGGATATGATATGTTATTTATAACATGCTTAATACCCAGAGGTTTCTAAGCGCGAACCCGCGGATCGAACCTGTGTTGCTCCATTTCGTCTTGCTTACAAGGTGAGCACATTGCTGCTGAGCTATCCTCCCAAGACTAATAACTGATAGTGTGTGTTTGAATGTTTTGTGTTTGTGTGTCTGTGTGGAGAATGCACAGTGAGTGGCCGCCAGAGAAGGGTTATGGGTCAGTGATTGGTGGATGAATGAGTAGGAATGTGATAGTGTGTGTTTGAATGTTCCGGGTAGGTGGGTGTGTTACTGTGTGGAGAATGCAGTGCAAATCTACATGAGGTTTATGAGTCAGTGAATAGTGGGTGAGTGAGTAGGAATGTGAGTGGGTGTGCATGTAAATATTCTGGGTGGGTGGGTGCCAGTCTGAGTGTATGTGCAAGAAAGTATATGGTGACTAGTGGGTGAGTGGGAATGAATGTGATTGTGTGTGAATGTTATGTGTGGGTGGGTGCATGCCTGTGTGGTGAAAGCAGTGTGAATGAATGTGAGAGATGTATGGGTGGGTGAAAGGGGATGCCTGCATGTGTTTGAATGTGTGTAAGGCCATGGGAGATTGGGGATCACTATAGCATTTTTGAAACATACTTATTGACTTTGCATGTTTTACTGGTATTTTAGGGCAAAGCCAAGTTCATGTGTGTCATTACCTGGCTATTTTGGGGGTTTATCCTGGATACCTTACGTTTTATTTGTTTTCTCAAAACAGTGGTTTTACCACACTTTTTGTTAAAAAGTACAAAAAGTCTGTCTTTCGTGCAATTATTTATTTATTTATCCATTGTTCCATGTGGACTCATAGTTCCAATTGTGGTCAGCCGACATGTGTTTTGACCGTGTAGGTCTTCATCAAGGAAGGTGGTATGGAATAGATGCCCCAAGTGTGGTAGGGTGGTGATGAGTGGTCAGTCCATTGGTTGACGGCTGGGCTTCAATTATGCTCTTAATAATGTTCAATCTGGGCAAATACGTGTGTTTTGGTCCATTGGCCGAAGTGGAGTGTGGAGGGGGAATGTTAAAATTCATCCAATGGACTGACCGCTCATCACCACCCTACCCCACTTGCGGCATCTATTCCATAAACCCCCAAAACGTCCAACAAAGGAGGTGTGGGCTTCACCTTAACCCCATCCTGTGACATAGTGGAAACATCAAAATAGGACACCTCACTAATCGTTGGAGCTTAGCAAGGATGGTTCCATACCTAGGGCCCAATCAAGAATACTCATTACCTGGCTAGACTGTCATTTCGGTACAGCCTGTTTAGCCATTGCTTTCTTTGACATGACAGTTATGACTCAGCATCTTTGATAAATAAAGCATGAGAAGTAGTATTACCTTGTTAGACTAACGTTTTTGGTGCAGCAGCTTGTTTATTTCTTACTGCAGCATGACCATTGATTAATTGAGCATCTATGATGAAGCAAGGATGATAAGTGTTCTAATGGGTCTAGACTGGCTTACACTGGAATCAGTTTGGACATGTTTTCTTATTGTGACATGGTAATACTATTGCCTCAGAAGTCACTGAGATGAAAACCTGGTCACTCTGATCGAGGGGTTAATCTCTTCAAGAAAATAAATAATAATTTTGTGAAAATCAACTACAATTTGAATTAATTTTTATACATATTGACAATAAAATCAAATACAAGATACTGTTACTATAATCAGTATTTTTATAAATCAACTTAAAAGACATGGGGCCTCATTACGACCCTGGCGGGGCGGTAAATCCCCATTCCCCATTTTACCCTTCCCCATTCCCATTTCTGCCCCATAGGGTATAATGGGAGTGGGGAAGGCGTTAATTACGCCACCGTAAAATACGGTGGCGTAATTAACAACAAGGTCCCGTAGCGCCATGGATTTCTCCGCCCGGAAAAACCAGGCGGAAAACGCTCCATGGCGCTACGGGAACTCGTAGTAGGGCGGACGGGTCCGCCGCGAATACCGCTGGCGTAAACCCACTCCGCCAGGGTCGTAATGAGGCCCATGGACACCAAGCAAAAACTAAGTGAATTATATCAGTGAATTACATCATGACATTGCATTGCGAAATGCACTTGTGCACTTTCAGTGATTTGCATCTACTGTACTTTTTTTACGAGTTACCCTACACCCTACAAAATCGATTGCAAACTGTCTGACCTTTTGCACAAATGTTAACAGAAAATGTGCTGTGTAATGCGCCATTTTGACCCATTAGTCAAAGCATGTTCTCATGGGAGGGGGAATAATCCCCTAACCTGATCAAACCAGTTTGAGCAAACCAGTTTTCGTTAGTTCAGGCCACCTTGCTATGCTCAGTTGCAATTGCATACTTGTGGCAAATATTTACACCCTCCAATAAAACAACTCACCAGCCACCATACTTCTTTCACTTGTAGTTTTGAATGCCCCTGCAACGGCATAATGGACATTGCGCACATGTGGTGATCGGACAGGCTCGA
The DNA here is from genome assembly GCF_040938575.1 of Ambystoma mexicanum. Taxonomy (NCBI): domain Eukaryota; kingdom Metazoa; phylum Chordata; class Amphibia; order Caudata; family Ambystomatidae; genus Ambystoma; species Ambystoma mexicanum. Next base: position 1,241,046,722 of record NC_090930.1, on the reverse strand, counting down.
TGTGTAGCATGCCCTGTGCTTTGTTAAGAAGCCAGGGTGGGGGGCCCTCAGCATGGCTCGCAGGAGGGCCCCAAATTTTGTGCTGCACCACTGATCGCATTCAAGTTTTATGTTAATGGTTGAGAGGGGCAGCAAACTCTGTTTAAGAAAATACCCAGTGGACACAGAGTCTCAGAAGTGAGAAAGCCATGGAGTGGCCCACCGCTCCCCATTCAACCTCCTTCTTGGAAAGGGCCTTGTGGAAGCTTCATTCATGGGCCGGTACTGGGGGCGGAGGGGGTCATTTGTCATTTAATAACGCACCATGCACATAGAGTTATGAAAATCATAGATGCACTGGCCTGTAAGGTATTTTGTGGAGATTTAGGGCCTGACGGTATTTTATTACCGCCGAAAAATAACTTATCAATAATCACTCCTTGTATTCAGATGTGGCCATGTGCAACAATAATACAGTGGACATGCATTATTTCAGCACCCAGACCTGCATATTTGGTATGCGTGGTTGGTGTGCGTGGTTGGTATGCGTGGTTGGTATGCGTGGTTGGTGGTATTTTGGTGAGCATAATTCCCTTGTTTTATTTGTGGCCCCCATGTGCAGAATCCCTTATCTTTGCTTAGATTTTTCGTGTAATCACTAGAGAGACCTCAGACCTACATTTTAGGAATACCACATTTTCAGTGTTAGTGTTAGTGTGCCACCATGGGCGATCTCACTGACTTATTTACGACAGAGAGCTATATGTGGTAATTTTGTGGTAATTTCCACTACCTTATATACGGTAGGGAACTATGTTCAGAGAGTCCCTCTTCCCGTTGGCTCACGTACCTCCAACGAGCTATGCTACAAACAATCACTCTCAACTATCCATACTGAATATGATCATGCACACATCTGTCTTAAAATGACAATTGCATTATTTAAAAATCTCCCCTCATCATCAGCACTGTATTGGTAAATAGAAGACACACCACCCGTCTGCTTTCAAATATTTTTCTGTATTATAAAAGTTGCATTTAAACACGATCTCACTCTTTACAGAAATAAATAAAACAGCACATTAACAGCATTGTCTGTAATACACTGAAAAAAAAATGGCGGAGAACAGAACACAATTTGCAACATTAACTTGTGATTAAGGCACCGGAATCTCCTTTCCTACTCTGACTGAACATTCTCGTACACACGCAGCTCCCACACTTATGTAATTACCTTATCTGTTCAGAGTTTTCTTCAGCTGTTCTCTTTCTGAATGTGGCTCCCTTGAAGATTAACCCCAGTGAAAACGAACGCCTGCCGTTCTCAAACCGGGGTTATTATCTGGAATTCTCAGCTTTTGCAGATAGGAATGTCTCAGCCAGGAAAAAGGTCCTTCTCCCAGCTCTGCCAAATCTTGACTGCCCTTCTCTCTCCTCAAACTCCCCCCAGCAAAACTCTGATCACTCCCTCTAGCATGATACTTGCTATGACGCTGCTCCAATCAGAATCAATCATGCCACCTCCTCCTTCTCTACACAATGGCTCATTTTTATAGTAATACTTTGTAACCAACTGATTTCCTGTTCTTTCAAGCTCTTTTGCTTCCTGTAATTATGTGGACAGGGCAGCAGAGAAAAAAAAAATGGATGTGCGTTTAAAAGTTCACTTTCAGAATAGGCCTAATTCTGCAGTGGAGACACATTTTTATTAGTGCATTATGTTAACTTTAGTTTCATTAGTCAGGTTAGTTATGAGTAATGTTAGCTATTATTTTCAAATGTGTCTCTCGCACCATAGGCATTTCAGGTGAAAATAGTGTGCATTTTTGAATGTGCTTTTAACTGTAAAAATAGATTTGCATCTTATATGTTAAAATCGTTTTTGACTGAATAGCCTGTCTTTCCTTGTTAATCTGGTAACACATATAGCAATGCACCGCACCCTTGTGGTGGTGCTGCAAAAAAAAACTTGCTACCTGTGCAGTAGAGCTGTACTCTGTGCTGTTTGCTACCTGTGTAGTAGTGCTGTACTCTGTGCTGTAACACGCCAAATATCCTTACATACCCTCCTTTTGTTTTTTAGAATCTGGCTACGATCAAAGCAAATTCCTAAAAACAATTTGTTCTTTTTCTTCTTTTCACAATATATCAATCCAATAAAATGAATATTCATGTTCATCAATGAAAAAGTTGCAATCAATACAGTATTCATCTGAGTTCATTAGTTTACAAAATGTTCTACATTTGCCTTCTCAGTGGAAGTGGCATTACTCTAAGTTTAGATTTTTCAAGTCAATTAAAAACAATGAAATAAAACAACTAACCAAAACAAATAATTAATATAACAAATTAAAATAAATAATTAAAATAATAAATACGTGGAACTCCATATGTCAGCACTCTTGTCTGCCTCTGATATGTCCCGACCAGCGATGTTATTGGGTTCATTCGAGTACACTTTCATCTTGGCAATCTTAGATCCATAGGAGTCATCTTTTTTAGCATTCTGGTTATCTTGTCTTCACCTCCACCTGGAGGCAGGCATCTTTTGGTCTTCATCCAGGGGACTCCAGGACTCCATCGTCTCCCGTGGCCTCTGATCCCGGAACCTCCGACCAAATAATGTTAATTTTCTAAATCAAATAGAAAATAAACAAATTAAGTACATAGCACAATACTAACTTCACCCTTTTGCCAAAAATAAAACATGCTTGGTAAAAATATTTCGTTTTTTTTTCCTGAAATTAAACACAAGTTAAAAGAAAACAAGCACACATGAACAGCATTCAATATTTAATACATCTTCTCTCTGCACACCAACCATGAGCTTCCGTTATATGTGCATTTATTTATTTATTTATTTATTTTATATTATATATTTTTACATATACTACAGTGTTTATGTGCCATCATAACAATCAACTTTTTAACTTCTTTGTCACTGCCTCCTGATTACACCCATTTATTTTCTCTTTTTGTGTTCAAGGGACTTTATCTGTTTCTACATGCTCAAGCTGCCTGATCTCATGTCTGGGATGGCATGGTTTGATTTGATTTACATGGACAAACTGCTCTATTGCTGTTTCACCTTCATTTTTCAAAATGTTATACACTACAGGAGAGACCTTATCTATAATTCGAAATGGCCCCTGCCAGGCTGCTAGAAATTTAGAATTTTTCTGTTTACTTTTTCCAAAATGAAACTTGTACACCTGATCCCCTACACTGTATTCCTTTACTGATGTCTTTTTATCATAATACAATTTTGCACTGTCAGCAGCTCTTTCCAGATTTCTCTGCACAAAAGCAAATGCATGTTGCAAATGCCTCCTCAGTTCATCAATATATTCATGAACTGTGGATGCACTCACAAGGGTTTGCTCATGTGTTCTGTATAGTAGGTGTTGTGGTAACAATATTTTCCTACCTGTTAAGACCTCATGGGGGCTAACACCTGTTGCTTTGGCAGGAGTCGACCTGATTGCCATCAAAACCAATGGTAAACGTAAATCCCAGCTGGAACCTGCTTCTGCCACAAATTTCTTTAAAATATCCACAACAGACCTATTGCTTCTTTCAACTGTACCTGAAGACGCCGCCCGATATGCGATATGTAGTTTCCTTTTCACACCTAGTATTTGCCATACCTTACTCATTAGAGTACTTGTGAAATGACTTCCTCTGTCTGACTCAATTCTTTGTGGCAACCCAAACCTTGAGAACACATGGTTCACCAGCAATGTGGCTGCTGTTTGCGCACTACAATCCGGTGCAGGAATGCATTCAATCCACTTCGACATCAAACATACCACACTCAAAATATAACGGTGTCCCCTGCTCGACCTTTTTAAAGGACCTACATAGTCTTTTTGCAAATCTGACCATGGGAGAGTTAGGCCTCTTTTCATCAATGGTGCTCTATGCATTGGTGAAGCAGGTTTAAATTGGGCTCATACTAGACATCCTCTAGTATATAATTCCACATCTTGGGACATATGTGGCCAGTAAGCATAATCTTTTAGTATTTCTAATGTTTTTTGTGAACCTCTATGGCCTGCAGTTATGGCATCATGTGCATGGTGTAGCATTAGTCCTCTGAATGAAAGGGGTACTACCCACTGTATTTGTCCTGTTATGGGCTCTCTAATCATGAGTCCATCCTGTACTCTAATTCGTGTTTTGTTCTTTAATAGCACCCTCAACTCTTCTTTTCCCATACAATCATTTTCTGTTAAAGGATTTTGTTCGGGGTCTATCAAATGATTATAATAGATTCCCAAAATTTGATCATTCTTTTGTGCCTCAATCAAATCTTGGTCTGGCGTGTCATGACTCCACTGCACCACCGGTTGATCTACCTCCTTTGGTGCTTTAGAACGTGTGACTGCATCAATTTGTATTTCACCCATTAAATAATCAATAGGTAGCAATTCTCCCATCACAGCCCCAATCTTAGCCAGGTGGTCTGCCTTATCATTTCCCTCCTTATCCTCTCCTGGTGTTTTTAAATGCCCACGAATTCTTCTCCAGTATATTGTTAACTCATTCTCTGACACCAATTTGTCTATGGCTTGTATCATTTTTCCATGCTTAAGTGGCTTTTTGTTATATGTAACCATGCCTCTTGCTTTCCAACCAGGCAAATACTCCACAAAGCTATTCCGTGCATAGTCAGAATCAGTCACCAGGACAATTTCACTGAACTTTTTATCAACTGCAGTAGCAATTGCTTTATAAATGGCTGCCAATTCCGCCACCTGACTGCTCCTATCTCCAATCCTCATCCCTATACTGGGGACACCTTCACATTTCAACCAGACATTTCCTATTCCTGCCACTAACTGTTTATTACTGTCATTTTCAATGTGAAAAGCACAACCATCCACATATACAGTTGGCAAATCCTTGCATGTTTTTTCAACAAAAGCTTTGTGTGGTGATTGTTCAAATTCCTGTAAACTAGTTTCTACTTCCATTTCATTTGGTATTTGTTCAGCTGCACAGTCATGTAAGTCAGCTAACCCTTGAGCAATTGGGTTCTTTTTATTTTGTCCATATCTCACTTCTACGGGAAAACCTTGTAATGCCAGCGTCCATGAAGTGATTCTGGATTGCGCTAGATTACCTGATCTAATTCTTTTACTCTCTAAAAATTGCAAAGGTTGATGATTTGTTTCAATAATTACCTTTTCTCCCTGAACAATGGGGCGGAAATGTTGTAGCGCCCACACAGTGGTTAATAGGGCCTTTTCACATTCATTAAATTTCATTTCAACTTGGGAAAATGCCTTACTTGCATATGCAATGGTTTTGTGATTCAAATCGTGTTTTTGTGATAACACTGCTGACATACAATGTTCAGAAAAACCTATTTCTATAAAGAAATCCCTGTCCTTTATGGGGTATGCTAAACATGGTGCCTTTACAAGACATTCCTTTAATTTAGCCACTGCATCAGACTGCCCTTTTTCCCATTTCCAGGGAGTATTCAGTTTAAGCAGTTTAGTCAATGGTTGAGTGATTTCTGCATAATTTTCAATGAACTTTCTGTTATAGCCTGTCATCCCTAATAAACCTTTTACTCCTTTCACATTTTTAGGATCTTTTAATCTTTGTATGACCTCTATTTTCTTCTTTTGTGGATTTAGCCCATGTTCAGTCACTTCATGCCCTAGAAAGTTCACTTTTTTCTTGCACCATTGTGCTTTCTGCAAAGATACTTTGGCGCCTGCTTTCTGCAATTGGCCAAGTACATGTCTTATTTCATCAAAATGGCTTTTCAGGCTTTCATTTTTTATCAGGACATCGTCCACATAAACTATTGTTCCTCTTTCCGCTGCATCCGGCATGGCCTTTCTCAGAAATATGCCAAATTCACTCCCACTATTGATGTACCCGAAAGGAGCTCTAAGCCAGGCATATTGAGTCCTGTCAAATGTAAAGGAAAATAAATGTTGTATCTCCTCTGCCAATGGCACGCACCAATATCCAGAGGTGAGATCTAATGTGGTAAATACATTTGAACCATGTACCTGAGCTAGGCCCTGATCAATGAATCGCAGTGGCCATCTAGATATTGGTACTCTTTTATTTAACTCTCTCAAGTCTGCACACAGCCGCCATTGACCATTTGGCTTCAATACACCTAAAATAGGTGTATTGGATGTGCTATGAATGGGCCTGATGATTCCCCGTGATTCCAAATTTTTAATAATCTCTGCCAATGATTCTAAACATGCCAGCGGTAGTCTATACTGGCGTACAAACACTGGGTTTCTGCTACACCCTTCTGGTAGTGTGGCCACATGTAAATCAGTTAAACCACAATCATAAGCATCTTTTGCAAATACATCCTTAAACTCCATAAATATCTCCCTCAGATTGTCCCTCTCCTCATTGCTTTCACATGCATCCGCTAAGGAGATCTGCTCTTCTACCATTTTGGAAAATTCTGGAAAATCTTCTGGTAAGGGAATCTCAGCGCTTTCTTCTAACTGTGTGGCTGTGTCTTTTTGTAAAGCTGCCACTTTTAAATATTTTGGCATATCAGCTTCCACTTCAATGGGCTGATTTTCTGTTTCATTTTCATTTAAATTAAATATTATGCAATCCTCTTGATGGCAGCACACTGTCTCATTTGAATCAAAAGGATACACAGAATGAATTTTAAATATTCCTTTTTGCTGAGAGTCCAGGTGTTCTGGCAACTCGCCCTTGGCATCTACATATTTTCCAGGAATATTCCCAATCACCATGTTATTTAAATCTGCCGTATAATGTGATTTTTGTATGGCCATTCCTAATGGGGAGTTTTCCTCTAAATGAATATCCTGACAACCTTTATTATTTACCATGATTTTTACAGATCCCTCACCAATGTCTACCAATGGAATGTATTCATAATCCAGGCCTTGCTGTTTTATGGATTCATTCAGGCATACAAATGCATCACAGCCTTTCATCTGCTGTCCATTTTTGCATTTCAGTGTTATTGCAAACTGTTTTGTAAATGCAGGAATAATAGTATTTTTCCTCATTTGTAATTCGATTGCATAAAGAACCAGTTGTGCACAATGATAAGCTCTTCTTTTGTCTTCAAATTCAGGTGCCGGACCACCTAGGCGTGACCATATTTTTTGATTAAGGAAATCTAACACCATACACATTCTGTGCATGATGTCATTTCCCATGTAAAATTCATTTTGTGCTCCACTCACTATCCATACATTATGGTAAATTGTTTTCTGCCCAATGCTAATTTTAAGCATGCATCTGCCTGCAATTCGGTTTTCAAAGTCTGGACTGTCCAAGCCAGAAACATATTGGTTTTTAATCCTAAATCTCGGGATTTCTTCCCTTTCCATTATTTTTTGCAACAATTTCTCATTAATGAAACTCCTTTCATGTTCAAGCGCTAAAGTGGCTTTTATTGTTTTAAAATAATCATTTATACCAACATGAACCCATGGTTGCTCATCTTCCATGTGTATTTCTGCCAGAGTGGTAATGTGTTTTTCTGAATCTGTTTTAGGAGCAATATTCTGTTTGCACGTTTTCTCTTTTAGATAAAAACATAATGTGTGCTCATCTATGGCAGTCTACCAATCTTTCCTTGGGTCCAAGTATATTTGTACAGGTAGTTTTTCATTGTCGCTCTGCATTTTGTCTTGACACATTAATATGACAGTGACACTAGGTATGCAGCTATTCTGGAGATATACCTCCACAGCATCATTTGTTTTGGCAAAGGTGTGACATTCATTTATATTGCTGTTTTGTGATTTTAGTTTCTTAGGCCTCAATGGTTTTTTGGTTAAGGACCACAGCACTCCATTCACCCCATCTATGAGAGGAGACAATCTTTTCAGGCAATCTGTCCCCATCAGAAATGGAATTTCACAAATAGATGTGATCAATACCTCTTGTTTCATTCTGTGCTTTCCTATTTTTATGTCAACCTCAGTTACACCTATGATGGGCACCTCCTCCCCATTAAAGTTATGCACTGGGCCTTGATTTTCCTTCACTGTGATCTGACTCTGTGAGGGTCTCCCTTCATTGATACTCTTTACCAGCTCCTTGGACATAATTGTGGGCTGTGCGCCAGTGTCAATCATAACAAAGGTGTGGCATTTTTCTTCTACAGTGATGGGTGCATAATATCTGTCCTCAACTTACTCTAATACACATAAGAAATGTGAATTCTTACTGATTTCAGGGCTCACCTTTCTCAGGTCTTTTTCACTTTTGGCTAAGCACATTGGTAAATGGAAAGACATTTTTCCCTCCTTTTTACCCATTTCTGCGCAAGATTTTTTATTCATTTCTCCATGATCAGAGGTTTTGTGGAGTGTGGCCACTGTTCGCCCATCCATCTGGGTAACATCAGAGACCACATTACAATCCTCCAACTGAACATGTGTAACAACATCATTCAGCAATTTGTCATTTTTTAATTCTGTGCATTTGTGATCATTTAGTGTAATACCAGCCCTTTCAGCCTCTTCAAAAATATGTGGCTCAAAGAATTCTTCAGATGATTGACTTGTACCCTCCTTGTGAGTATTTCCTTTTTCTGTCTGTGTTTGGTCATTGTTTTGCTTGCCCAGGGAAGGAGCTATAGCATCCCCACTTACTCCCTGTTCACTGGTATTCCCCATGCATGAGTCATTTTTCTTAAATCTGTTCCTTTGTTCTTTTGGAATTCCTAATGTTTCTTTTTCATTTGTGCAAATCTTTACTGTTTTATTTAGCTCTAAGTTAAACCGTACCTCTTTTTTAGAAGTATTTGCACTTTCTGTCACAATTTCATTTACTGGTACTTTCATTTTTAATCCATTAGGCATCTCAGAGTCGTTATGCAAAATTATATCAGAGCAATCTGTCATTTTGGCACTGCAGTTATCATGAGTACTTAGTCACTTTTCGGAAGCCCCCCGGTCATTGCTATGGCCATCAGCCCCCTCTTTGGAAGGTTGTTTTTGCGCTGTATAGAGCTTTCCTATTTGCTCAGCTAACATTTTCACTTGGGCCTCAAGGCACTGGAACCTTTCCATCTCTCTAGGATCCTCTTTCTGTGGCCTAGGTCGATATTGGTTGTTTTCCCCCTGATTGGATCTATTCTGATACCTCTCAGGTGATTGATGTCGGTTGGGATGGTTTCTGAACTCTTGATTCATTTGTGGAGGGGAGCGGGTTGCACCCATCCTTTGATTATAGTCCCCTGGTGGGGAATCATTGTACTGGCGTGGACTGTAGTTCACGTTTTGCCTCATGTCCTGTCTCTCAGATTGTGGGTACTGGCCCCTATGTTGATTTCCATTATCAGTAAATCGATCCACATATCGGGGCCTATCCTGATTACCATATATCATGGTGCTGGGATCAAATCTGCTCTGTGTCCCCAATGACTGGTAGGGACCATCATTTCTTTGATCTTGATTTTGTCTCTGGTTATTGTTCATACCTGCCATATCAGGCCGGTATCCTACCCGGGGTCTGTCCCCTAAATACCTAGGGCTGATGTAGCTCTCTCTATTACTAGGATCATGTGATTGGAACATTGGTACAGGAAATGGCGATCTTTGTTGATTACCCCTTCGTTCAGGTGTCCCATTATTTTTACCTTGGCTTTGAGCAGACTCAAGGGACATTTTGGCTGACCTGATTTCCATTACTGTGGCTGAGGGTTCTTTAGATTTAGGTCTAGTATCTTTCATTTTATCACTTTCTCTACCCTGACAAAAGAGTACCTCATATAGTTTTGTGCTTTGATGTACAATCCATTCAAGGGACTTGTCACGGTCAAATTCACGGACCAATTGGGATATGATGTCTTTCTGTAGCCCATAGAAGTATGCAGTTTTAAACTCATTGGAATTTGAGTCAAAAGATACATCAAAGCGAGAAAATGCTCTTTTTAAGTCTTGTAAAAATTGGCGAGGGGATATATTAGGTCCAGCAGTAATTGTGTACGCGACTTTCTTTGCCTCCTGCAATGACTGAAAAGGAGAAAAATGACGCCTAATTTCTTTTTCAAATTCCAGACATGTTATATTCTGCTGTTCATTTAATCCCCTTATGATGCTGGCCGTCGGGGCATTTAAAGTTAAATGAAAATATTGTCTGTACTGTTCCTTAGGTATCTGGAGTGCTTTAAAAATGTCATGCACCGCTTCTAAGTGATCCTCAATGCAGCATTCACCTCCCTTTTTAAATGGTTTGATCAGGCTTTATTGGATTTCATTATTTTTATGGGGCTACTTGTTGCAATGCATGGAATTGCACTATTTTGGGATTCACTCCTGTTTTCAGGTGTATGAGATTGGTGGCCGCCCCCAATGGGAGTATCAAATCCCCAAAGGGCGCTGCAACCAAGTTCAGTCACCGGCCCAGTCACTGGAGCACTAGCTCTTTGGGCAGAGCTAGAATTCACCTCCACTCCATTGAATGTGGTACCCTGCCGCCTCTCCTGGGACCTGGGAATGCACATTTGCTGTTCTAAGTCCTTACACTTTTTAAGGAGTCTGTTGGCTTCATCTTGCAAATAGTTGTTTTCACCATTCATTTTATTAATCACCTCCTGCATGTCGCACATTTGCATTTGGCATTCATTGAACTCTTTATTTCTCTTGTCTCTTTCTTGAATCATTTTAATCATTTCTTGTTCTGCACTCTGGAGATCACCTTCTTTTTCACAATGTTCTTTTTGTAAAATCTGCATTTCTGAAACAACCTCATCTTTATCCTGCCTAATGTGATCTACTAAGGCTTTTAAGTGTGCCAATTCTTGCTCACTATCTTCAAATAGTTTCTTGCTTTTGGATAACTGAGTATCAAAGTCTCTGCATTTTAATTGCATGTCTTTTTGGCATACATCCAATTCTGCTCTCAACATTTCCTGATTTTTACTTGCCCCATCTAATTCAGTCTTTAACCTGTTAATTAGCTGAGTATCATTCTCTTGCATTCGCAGGGACTTGTTTAAAATAAACCATATTTTGCCGCATAGCCGTATTAAACAGTCTTTCTCTGCACTTTTATCGGCTGCATTCAATAATCTTGTAAGGCAGACCTGAATTATGCTGCCTTCTGCAAAAATATTGTCTAGTTTTTCTTTCTGCACCTCACCCTGAATGCGGTTACTCCATTCTAACGTGCTATTTGACGACCAATTCTCATGTGCAAACAACTTTGCCTCTAAATATTGCACTAGATCTGAGAATGTGGTTTCCCTTTGTGACATTCTGAAATTCGTTTTTAGTGGCACACTGCTATTATAAAATGGGTTCCTTTTAATGTGCAAATGGCAGTGTGAGACACACTTGCCACGCCCAGTAGGTACTCTATGATCACTTTCCCGGCCTGCAACGCACCATAAATATGTAAGGTATTTTGTGGAGATTTGGGGCCTGACGGTATTTTATTACCGCCGAAAAATAACTTATCAATAATCACTCCTTGTATTCAGATTTGGCCATGTGCAACAATAATACAGTGGACATGCATTATTTCAGCACCCAGACCTGCATATTTGGTATGCGTGGTTGGTATGCGTGGTTGGTATGCGTGGTTGGTATGCGTGGTTGGTGGTATTTTGGTGAGCATAATTCCCTTGTTTTATTTGTGGCCCCAATGTGCAGAATCCCTTATCTTTGCTTAGATTTTTCGTGTAATCACTAGAGAGACCTCAGACCTACATTTTAGGAATACCACATTTTCAGTGTTAGTGTTAGTGTGCCACCATGGGCGATCTCACTGACTTATTTATGACAGAGAGCTGTATGTGGTAATTTTGTGGTAATTTCCACTACCTTATATACGGTAGGGAACTATGTTCAGAGAGTCCCTCTTCCCGTTGGCTCATGTACCTCCAACGAGCTATGCTACAAACAATCACTCTCAACTGTCCATACTGAATATGATCATGCACACATCTGTCTTAAAATGACAATTGCATTATTTAAAAATCTCCCCTCATCATCAGCACTGTATTGGTAAATAGAAGACACACCACCCGTCTGCTTTCAAATATTTTTCTGTATTATAAAAGTTGCATTTAAACACAATCTCACTCTTTACAGAAATAAATAAAACAGCACATTAACAGCATTGTCTGTAATACACTGAAAAAAAAATGGCGGAGAACAGAACACAATTTGCAACATTAACTTGTGATTAAGGCACCGGAATCTCCTTTCCTACTCTGACTGAACATTCTCGTACACACGCAGCTCCCACACTTATGTAATTACCTTATCTGTTCAGAGTTTTCTTCAGCTGTTCTCTTTCTGAATGTGGCTCCCTTGAAGATTAACCCCAGTGAAAACGAACGCCTGCCGTTCTCAAACCGGGGTTATTATCTGGAATTCTCAGCTTTTGCAGATAGGAATGTCTCAGCCAGGAAAAAGGTCCTTCTCCCAGCTCTGCCAAATCTTGACTGCCCTTCTCTCTCCTCAAACTCCCCCCAGCAAAACTCTGATCACTCCCTCTAGCATGATACTTGCTATGACGCTGCTCCAATCAGAATCAATCATGCCATCTCCTCCTTCTCTACACAATGGCTCATTTTTATAGTAATACTTTGTAACCAACTGATTTCCTGTTCTTTCAAGCTCTTTTGCTTCCTGTAATAATGTGGACAGGGCAGCAGAGAAAAAAAAATGGATGTGCGTTTAAAAGTTCACTTTCAGAATAGGCCTAATTCTGCAGTGGAGACACATTTCTATTAGTGGATTATGTTAACTTTAGTTTCATTAGTCAGGTTAGTTATGAGTAATGTTAGTTATTATTTTCAAATGTGTCTCTCGCACCATAGGCATTTCAGGTGAAAATCGTGTGCATTTTTGAATGTGCACGTGTGCTTTTAACTGTAAAAATAGATTTGCATCTTATATGTTAAAATCGTTTTTGACTGAATAGCCTGTCTTTCCTTGTTAATCTGGTAACACATATAGCAATGCACCGCACCCTTGTGGTGGTGCTGCAAAAAAAATTGCTACCTGTGCAGTAGTGCTGTACTCTGTGCTGTTTGCTACCTGTGTAGTAGTGCTGTACTCTGTGCTGTAACACGCCAAATATCCTTACAGGCCCCACTCTTGAGGGAAGTGCAGACCCCTGTAGGGGAGGACTGGCCGCGAGGCCCTCCTCACCTACAGCTTCCTCCCCAGGTGAGGACCATGACTCGGTGGACGCCCCCTCATGCCACCCGGGCCCAGGTGGAGGAGGATTCGCCCGCCGACGACATTGCCCACACGCACCTCGTCTTTGCATTTACCAAAAATCGAGTCAGGCCTAGATGCCATCTTGTCTAGCAAACACGGCGTGAGTTTAGCACACTGTAACGAGGCCCCCACCTTTGGAGGGCCTTTCATGCATCTCTGTCGCCTCAGCAGCACTGGCAGATCCGCTGCGAGCGCGTTCCCATGAGAAAGTCGGAGATGAGCTAAACCCGAGATGCCAACACGGCAACATTATATTAGTAACAATGTGATATTGCACCCCGTATGACCCGGACCGCAAGGCCGGGGTAGCGAGGAAAAAAGCTGAAGCATCACTATCTGAAGAAGGTAGAAAACAATTCAAGTATTGGTACTAATGAACTACCTCTGTTTTAAAATGTGAATAAGCCATAAAAATGTAACGTTATATGATATCCCTCCAGGTCTGGACTAATGCTGCTATAACCACGGAGAAAGATGTTGACCAAACGTATAACCTCTATCTGTAAAAGTGTTTTTTCCATAGTATGTAGAAACTGGAACTCATATATGTTTACTGAACCACCCAAAGTGGCAAGCATCAATCTCTGTAGGCCATAACCTAGATATCCCTCGTATAACGTCTAAATGTACATACAATACGCCCACAATGTAATGAATGTAAGGTTAGGCAATGAAAAGGAACTGGAATCGACTGTCTTAAAGAAATGTGTAATGAAATTGAAATATATATGTGTGTCTAAATAACGTCAAAATAAGGCAGAACAGTATAAAACTTCTGCATTTACTGATCAGCAACGCACGAGGAAAATACCTTTGTGGATATGCAAGGCCATTCCCTCTCCCACCCTACCAAGCCTGCAAGATAAAAAAGCTAAGACTTGTGCCGCGCTCCCTCACCTCCCCCAACCAAGCTGGCGTTACTTCAGAGGCCCCGGCGCCGCAACCAAGGCCATAGCCTGCCACCTGTGTTATTTACAGCACGGTAATAAACCCACAGATGAACCCACTGATCTACCAGCACCCTTTCATAAATCCCACGAACCCCCCAAGAATCCTGACCCCGTGTAAGGACGACCCCCATCATTGAGACAAGACACAGAGACCCATCTATATAATAACTTCTAACGCAGCAGACAGACATGTATCATTCGGCCCAGGCCCCAGAGCCCCGTCCTACGACCTAAAGTACCGGTCAATAGGACACAGGTAAATCTCACCCCAACCGATAACCACCAGACCTCTCACGAGGTGCATTCCTCATGTGTTGCGTTTATTTTATAAGATAAGCTACGGAACAATTTATTAGTGAACGTAAATGTCATTTTCTGAATAACTGCAGTGTGCATGGCCTAGGGCAACTAAGACAGGAAAGGTATTCATCATTGTCACAGGCTGCCCCAGCGCACCAACACCGCACGGATGACCTCAAGCCGGCCTGCCAGGCCCAACCCAACCCACGAGGCTGACCAGTGACGTCGTCTTGCCAAGACCAACCATGCTGCAGCAACACCTATAGTTAGTCGACGATACCCAATCCCAATTAACCTGTGCCCCCTATAGTGTTTAGGTGTTGATGACGTTTTCTGTATTAGAAATACGCCTGTCTTTGCTATTGTCAGACAGAGCGCTCTCGTAGGTTGCAGAGTTCTTTGCATGCCTTATCCTTGGATAAACTCCCACTTACGCTCACCCGCACTCTGTCTTGGTCTTATTCCCACTACGGGAGAGTCCCTTATTGTCTCTCATTGCGGGGAGGATCGTGCTGAAATTGGGGGCGCTTCCCTTCAGTGGTGACCCCGATAGCGTGATATCTCCAAATTATTTTTCCTAACTCCTTCTTTAACGACCCCCTTGTGGCACGAGAATCTCCGGTTGAGAAGGGATACGCACGGTGAACCGCCTCCGGGAGGCCGCCCGCCAACGGCGACCGGCACAATAAGAAGTGCGCACTCAATGAGAAAGGGTACGGGATCCCGATTGGAAAAAAATCCCCTTTGAGTGCCGCTCGCCGGAGCCAGGGGCTGACCGTTGAGTTACCGGTAACGCCGCCTGGACGGACCCAGTTTCGGAGAGTATCGGTTCAAGACGGGCACGTGAGTACCGAGTGCGAGTGATCGACAAGGGGAGAAGAAGGGGAAGTGGGAATAGAGGAACGGGGAAAGGTAGAGAAGGAGAATTGCGGGGGTCTACTAAAGACGGGTCTTGAAACTTTCTTTATTCTTTCTTTCGCATATGGCCATTAGGAGTAAGAAATAAGTGACGTGGTAGAAGTGACGGAAACCTAGCTCCGAAAGGGGGTGGAAGGCAGCGCCGCATAGTACTATCTAAATTAGTACTGGGAATATATGAAGAAGTGAGAAATAAGTTATTGGTGTCTAGCAAAAGGAGACACCGGGAATATTTTTTAGTGATTGTGCTCTCTCTCTCTCTATTTCTTGTTTTCCATTTCCACGGGGTAGGGGGTGAAAATGAGAAGGGTATGAAGTAGTTAGAACATCTTAAAAAGTGGGGACTCAGTAGTGGCACGTACAGACGTGAACACAGTAACCTTAGTAGGGAAACAGGGACAGCTGGCTAGGGAGGAAAGGGAGGAAAAAGACAAAAGTGTGAGTGGGAAGTATTGTGAAGGGTGCGCGCACCGTACGAGTGTTAGAGACGAACAGGTGGCCGTGAGGTGGTGCCAAAGAGTGTGGACATAACCAGTACTAGATCGATTGCCAGTGAGATCACATAAGTGTGCCTGAGAATGAGAAAGAGATGAGATATGGTGAGTGAGAAGAGATTTGTGCACTAAATTACAGTGGGTGACAATTTTGAGAGGTCCGCTCTTGTCTGTGCCATAAAGGTATACGTACGCATATTTACACCTATTTAAAAGTTACGAAGGCGAACGCGGTAGCGCTGACGATTTAGAGGATGGGGGCTGAAACTCCCTTGTCACACATTTGTAAGAGCTTGCCGGGATATGCTGAACGCATAAATAAATATCATGATCAATGGTTAACAGAATTGAAAGGGGAGGGGTTGCCCCAGATTTGGCCAGAAGGAGGGTCTTTTGACAAAAGCGTTCTCGATATGGTATGTACCTGTATTCGCCTCAAGTATAAGGGGAAAAAATGGCAGACTAGGAAGGAGATATTAGATCTCTGGAGATTGTTTGAGGAAGTACCCCCACCCAAAGCCCCAGCACCAAATATTGATTTACCCTCCACCACAGACAATCCACTAATGATTCCACGAGAGGAAAAGGAACAGGTAAGCATAGAACAACCTGCGGAGGTGGTTATGTTGTACCCAATGCTACCCAAACCAGCCCCTGCAACAGGATATAGCGACCCTATTTATGTGCCTCCCCCGTCGACCAGCACACCACAGAGGCCAACTGCACCCCCACCATACGAAAACACCAGAGAGCGCGCCCAGGGAGGCCCACAGAGAGTGGATATAGAGAAGTTAACGAGTGACTTAGAGTCGAGGCTTACAGTGGCAAGAGATGAACTCTCAAGAATAAAAGACATATGTGAACGCACAGCATGCGCCCCTACACAATCTGGACGCACGTCTAGAGCGTCAAGCGAAACTAGACAAATTGAGGAGGGATGGAAAAAGGGGGAAATACTGTTCAGAATTGAGGAAGAACCGACAAGAATAATAGAAGTGGGGACAGCAGAAGGAAGCATTGGAGATGTATCACGAGAAAGAGGGATCAGAGAGGAGTTGTTATGTGATGTCAGAGGAGGGGTGGATGAGAGCGATAGATTGAGCATGGCAATAGGAGGAGAAGGCGAGGAGCTAGATGGTGCCTGTTCACTGGAAACTATAGAAGATGAATGGATGGGACGACTAAGAAATAGAGTGGGGAAGATGGCGTCATTAGAGTCAGCAGTGACTAAGGAAAAGGAAGCTGCAACGGCAAAAGGGAAATTACAACTCCCATTACTGCACAGAGGAGGTGGGAGGCCAAACTATATACCATGGGCTCAGATGGACAAGGCTAATTTAATGAAATTACTACCACAGCTGTCGGGAGGGGCAAGCAAGTGGATATATGCATTTGAGAAACATACCGCTGGTATACCGCTGGCAGTAGGTGATGTGAAAAGCCTACTAGTGTCCGCAGTAGGGGATCAGGCAGACAGAGTATGGGCTAAGGCGGGTTTTCCAGCTGTAACTTTAGAGTGTGATCGCCATGATGGGGCTTCTTTTAACACTGTGCGAGCAAGGGTGTGGGACGCACTACGGGAAACCTTCCCGGATACCCCTGATTTGCAGTCAGTAATGCAATGTACCATGAATGACGGGGAGGACGCTATGGATTACATTCTCCGGGTGCAGGAGATGTGGAGAGCGGAAACGGGTACGCCCTGGCACCAATCCACATCTCTATTCTATTTCATCATTAAGAGAGGGCTCCCAAAGGAAGTGCAAAAGGCACTAGATAAAATAGCAGGCGTTGAGGCAAAAGGCTGGCCAGAGATCCAAAGCATAATAGTACACCATTGTAAACGGATCAAAGAAAGAGAGAGGGAAGTAGCACAGAAAAGGTTGGCGGACGAGGCGAAGTTGGTGCAATCAAAATTGGTGAAGGTCGCAGCCGCGGTAGCGGGACTCCCACTCACACGGGAGGGAGAGGAAGGAGAGGAGGGGCAAATAGCAATACAAGGAAGAATAGCAGCGAATTGGGCAGGACAAGGGCAACGACAGTGGACAGAGCAGGAGCAGAACGGAGGTCCAACGTGGCAAGAGTGGGCCCCAAGAGGAGGAAGAGGTGGGTACAGTGGTCGAAGAGGAGGACAAGGGTATGGAGGTATGGGAGGAAATGGGTGGCAGGGTCCCAGAGGTCCACAGGGGAGCTGTTGGAATTGTGGGAGATGGGGGCATTACTCAAGAGAATGTAGGAGTAGACAAAACAACGGGTTCCAAGAGATAGAACAATACGGACACCCCCACCCGGGAAGCCCCTACGGCCTCCCCATGGGACAATACCAGCAACCAGAAAATGTAGCACAAAGGAGTAACGCACAACTGCATGGACATCAGTACCGAACACAAACCAGCCCACAGAATAATGACAATGTGCACTACACGCCTGGTAACACTTTCGCAACAGTAGCTAATGGAGCACCCGCCCCCGCACCTTACAGTGGAGTGTCAGTGGTTTCGGGGAACATTTTCGATCAAGGGGGGGCAATGAGACACCCCGCATAGGACAGCCCACAGAGAGCACTTGCGTGTCCAGTACTGTCTACGACCCACAATGCATCAGAGGAACCATTGATAGGAGCGCAGATAGGAGACAAGCAATTCATTTTCATGGTGGATTCGGGAGCGGAGAAATCATGCATTAGAGAGGGCCGGTTCCCGTTATCTAATAGAACGTTAGAGACGCAGGGGTTCTCTGGGGCTGTAATTGAAGTTCCTTACACAGAGGTATTGGATGTGACAGTGGGGGGTAAAACAGTGAAAGCACCCTTACTGTACTATGAAAACTCTCCCATCAACTTACTGGGGAGAGATCTTTTGAGCAAACTAAACATGACAATATCATTCACAGGGAGCGGTATCGTATGCTCAACGCCAGGCATATGCCCCCTCCGCATATTAGCAGTAATACACGGCCACACAATCATGAAAGAGATCAGAGGGGTACCAAGAAATGAGGAGATGTTTGTCGAAGGCATGAGAACATTGGCTCTCATAGTACCAGAACTAAAAAGGGTGGAGTGGAGGATCCCAGCAGAATTCCTTTTTCGCCCCATAGCAAGCCCCGACACTGCTCTCGGGTCAGTGATATCGTTGGATTTGCATGCAATACATGTATCAACAAACAGAATATGTGTGATTGGTATGGACATGGAAGGGTGTGAGTGGCGGACAGTATTGTGTACAAATGCAAATATCCCGCTGAGAGAGCTCTCTGACGAGGAGCTATTTTCTGACACTGAGGGAGATGGTGAAATAGTGATGGAACTGGCAATGCCCTGCGACATTGTAGTTACTGCCAGACAAACTAAGGTTGAACTAATGGCGGTAATAGGAGCACCGCACACATTTTTTGATGAGGACATGAGTTCAGTACCCACTGACTTATGGACTAATGGCCCCCACGATGTAGGGTTGCTGCATGAAGTTCAGCCTGTGGTGATAAAAGTAAAACAGGGAGCAATACTACCCCGGGTGAAACAATATCCACTGTCGCGAGAAGCAGAAGAAGGGATCAGAGAGACAATAGAAGCACTGCTAGCACAGGGTATAATTGTGCCCTCAAACTCCCCATGCAACACATGCATTTACCCAATCAAAAAAGCAAAGGGGGGTTCATGGAGGATGATACAAGATTTACGCCCACTGAACGATGTGGTAATGAAGGAGTTCCCTCTAGTCCCGAACCCGGCGACAATACTGTGCAACATTCCAAAAGTAGCATCACACTTCACAGTAATTGACTTAAAAAATGCATTTTTCTCGATTCCCTTAGCAGAAGAGAGCAGGTACTTGACAGCATTCACATTGGGAGGAAGGAGGTTCGAACATTGCAGATTACCACAAGGATATTGCGAGAGCCCAAGCATATTTAACAGGGTACTACATGAAGATCTGGGGAATTTGTCTGTAGAAAGCACAGTGATTCAGTACGTTGATGATTTATTGGTTTGTGCACAGGCTGAGGAAGAGTGCAGAAAGGACTCAATAACACTCCTGACATTATTGGCCAACAAGGGGTACAAGGTGGACAAAGGGAAGTTACAGTACTGTCTGACAGAGGTCCTATACTTGGGTCAGTTGATATCAAAGGATGGCAAGCGAATTATACCAGACAGGGCACAGGCGATTAGAACAATTGGAGAGCCCAAAACAGTAAAAGAGATGCAGAAATTTCTGGGTATGTGTAACTATTGCCGAGCATGGATCTTGGACTATGCGGCGTACACAAGGCCCTTGTTACAGGCACTGAAAGAAGCACAACAAGAACACAAACACATAGAATGGACAGAGGAGATGAACACAGCATTTAACTCACTAAAAGAGCTGATATCAAGCGCTCCAGTACTAGCAAATCCAGATTATGGGCGCGAATTTTTCTTATTTTCACATTGCAAAGGAACACTGATGACAGCAGTATTGACGCAGAAAACATCTTTAGGGCACAAACCACTCGCTTACTATAGCGGCACCCTAGATGCAGTAATGCAAGGTCACTTCGCGTGCGAGCAATCCCTAGCTGCAGCCGCGTTCGCAATTGAAAAAAGTGCCACGATAGTGATGGGCTGCCCGGTGACACTGTTTGTGGAACACTCACTTTTTGCAATATTAGAGCGAACAAAGAGCACATTGACAACACAACGCGCCACAGCATATGAGATAATACTGTCCAGCGCTAACATCCATATAGTGAGATGTAAAACAGTGAACCCAGCCACATTCATCACAGAAGCATGCACTGTAGAGGACATGCAAAACCATAACTGCGCCACGTACACAGGTGACGAAGGTAAGGATGCAGTGATTTTTGAAAATGCCCTGACCGAGGGTGAGGTGTATTTTGTGGACGGGTCAGCATCAATAGACATGGAGACAGGAGAAAAGCATGTGGGTATGGCAGTGGTACGATTAGAGGAAGATGAATATGAGATACTAGTACAACACCGCCTCCCATCACACTATTCAGCGCAAGCAGCAGAACTAATAGCGCTAATAGAAGCATTGCATGCCGCCAAAGGATGCGCAGTGACCATATACACAGACTCAGCATACATGACAACAACAGTTCACGGTGGGTTGGCCCGGTGGGGGCGGAGAGGGTTCCGACGAGCAGACGGAACACCAGTCCAGCATGCAGAACTATTGAAAGAACTGATTGAGGCCCTGCAAGACCCCACGGCAGTGGCCATCGTAAAATGTCAAGCTCATACCACCAATACAGATCTTGTATCTTTGGGGAACGCGGCAGCAGACGCCGCTGCCAAAGCAGCTTCATATCTACAAAAAGGTGAAATAGGAGAGTACATGTTGCACCACACAGCAAGCCAAGAGGTCCCCACAGGATACAACATGATGTCCACACAGGAGATAATAGAGCTGCAAGAGGGAGCTAGTGCAGAGGAAAAATTGCGGTGGACTAAGAGAGGTTGCAGCAAATCATCGACTGATTTATTGTGGCGACAAGAGAGTTCAGGAAAAGTGGTAATGCCAATTACGCTGTTAGAAATAGCATTTCAACAACTACACTTTCCCGCACACAACACGAAGAAACACATAATGGCAGAGATACAAGAAGATTGGTTTGCACCTTGCCTCCAGGAACACGTCACAAGGTTAGCCCTAGAATGCACGACCTGTCAAATTTACAACTCAGGTATGACCTTGCGTACACTAAGGGGTACGATACCAAAACCAAATGGCCCATTCAGAGAGCTCCACATTGATTATGTAGACATGGGGGAAAGGTGTAATGGGGCTCGGTACATGATTGTGGTTGTATGTCCATTTTCGAGGTGGGTGGAGGCAGGCCCATGTGCCCGCCCTGACGCGAAGGGCGCCGCGAAGTTCCTAGTGCGGGAAGTGTTTCCGCGCTGGGGAATTTGCGACATTATTCGCTCAGATAACGGGACGCATTTTGTTAATGAATTATTTAAAGAAGTGACTACATTATTGGGAATAAAGCACAAATTATGTTCGATTTATCATCCTCAAAGTAATGGCGTAGTGGAAAAGATAAATGGCCTGTTAAAAAGCAGATTATCAAAACTTTGTTTTTCCCTCAAAAAGACTTGGATGTACTGCCTGCCTTTGGCCTTGTTTGAACTGCGAAACCAGCCAAGTAAGGATCACCATTTGTCCCCGCACGAGATCGTCACGGGAAGAAGAATGCATACAGCGCATTCGCCTCTCCGTGAGCGTTCTGATGCACACAGAAGCGCAGCTATATTGGGGGAGGAGTTCACAGAATATCTGCGAAAATTGACACGGGCAGCGCGCGTAATTGCAAAACAACTAGCCCCCCCCTCGACAAGAGAGGAGGGGAACGCAACTGAACCAGACAAATTGCCTGAAAAACCGCTACAACTCATGCCTGGTGACCTTATATATGTCAGAAGCTTTGTGCGGAGGTGGAATGCACCACGTTTCCATGGCCCTTATGAGGTAGTGTTTTGCACACCTACAGCAGTAAAGGTGAAGGGCCTGCGATATTGGGTGCATTTGACAGACGTACGTAAAGCTTACAGCGCTGCGGAAAGTGAGGTGCAAGACGAGGCACAGGCAACAGCGGACGATGAAGTTGTGCGGAACGAATGATTGGAATTTTTGTGCTTTATGAGATGAACGGTGAGCACAATTAGCGCGCGACAAATGTCCTGGACTAAAACATGTACATATGTATGTGTAAAATTTTTTTTTTATTACAGTTTTTGAAAATTTTGCGTGGGGTTCCTTTTTTTTTTCCCCCACGGTGCTCTCTAAGATGTTTTTATTATTTTTGTTCTTATAATGACATGTTTCTTATTATTTATATATATATATATAAAGGTACGAATAATGATGATTGAAAAGCTACCTTGTCTGTCAACACACCCCCTCCCTCACCCAACCCTATATTTTATCTTCGAAACGTTACAACGTGGAAATGCTTACATGTTTGTATTTAATGAACGTTTGTGTCTCAAACAGGATTTATCATGGCATCGAATGGGCAGCCTGCAACTAATAGATATGTTAGATTTAGAGAAATGTTAGTGGCTAAATTAACGTATTCATTTGAATGTGGTTTGTCAATGTGTGCTATCGTGTTCTTCATCTCAATGTTTTGTCTGGTATTACACTGGATTATAGCGTTCATCTCTACCGAGATGAACGAGGGGGGAGGGGGGAGCAACACCACCCTTGCCCCTGGAACGAAAACAAGTCCGACTGTAGGTATCAAAGAAGGTGATTTCTTGATCTGGGATGGATCACACTTTGTGTGGGGATACTATACTACACCACCCACTGCTGTCCTCTCACAATTGAGAACCAAAAATGTAAATAATGACACAATGTCCCAACCTGGAACATACAACAACCACACAATCCCTCCCGCCCCAATTTCAAACAACGATCTCTTGTTTATCAAGGAGGATGGAAAAGTGATTATGATGACAGAACACAAGTCCCTATATGAAGAATTAGAAAAGGGGGGTGGGGGGGAGGAAGAGGGGCCTAGTTCTTCACCTACTATAACGAGAAGGTACAGAAGAAGGGAGAAAAGTAGGCGGAAAAGAGAGACTGGTGGAAAAGGGTATGATGAGTATTATGGACTAGGGCTAGACAAAATGGAAGACCCACGACACCCACACCAAGCAAATAAATGGTATGCAGATATGAGCACAACAGCCAAACAAACAACCAATGAGAGCTGTTATGTCTGCTCACTTATCCCCCATGCATCAGGCACACCTAAAGTATTGTTGCCACGAGAATTGCCCATTGTGGATGCCCAATGTCTCCTTCATCTCACGCTGTGTAGAATAAAGAACACTTTCCAAGCACACGATGTCTCTTTCAGAATGCTACAGAACAACAAAACGTGCTATTCGCAGGCGTCTGGAGTGATCTGTCTTAAAGAACCTTTCTTTGCAATACAAGGGACACTGTTTTCCGAAAACAAATGGAAAGACGAAGAAGTGCTGTGCAAGGCAGAAGCGCTGAAAGGTGTCCAACCGGACAAGTTGCGGTGGATGGAAAGAACGTGCTTGCCAATATGGAAAGAACACATCCCTAAATTAACATGGGTAACAGCGATGGAGAAACCCTTCAAGCTACAAAGTGAAATACAAAACGAACTATGTTTCAAGGGAGAAGGAAAAATGGCAATGGGAACGAACACGAACTGTAACAAAACTCTCACCATCCCAGATATGAAAAAAGGGACAGCAGCATTAATGGACACCTACTGGGTATGCGGAAACCAGGCGTACCTGCACCTTCCCCAATCATGGAGTGGTAGCTGCTCAATGGCCACCTTGCACTCGACACTAATGGTGATTCCAGAAAGCCATATTGACAGAAGTAACATGATGAAAGGAGGCTTGAACGAGAATGCAGCTTCTCCAACTACACAAGCGCACCTTTATGTCCTGTCCTCCGGGGGGAAGGAAGAAGAGCTCTCAAGAAACAAGCGAGCCTCGAACTACATATCACAAGCATCATCTGACTTATTGGCACAGATTCCAGACAAGTATCGCCTGTTCAGCTCCGTGGAAACATTCTTTGCTTCGCTAGTGTCCAGTGTCCAAGCAAGAGCAAATGCAAAATGGCTCCAGATCACACGGTGGGAACTGATCCAGTTGGCCAATGACACTGAAGAAGGGTTCAACATAATAAAGGTGGAACTACGAGCTCTGCGACTAATGACCATGCAGAACAGGTATGTTCTAGACCTGTTAACAGCTATCGATGGAGGTGTTTGCCGAAAAATAGGAAGTGCGTGCTGCACGTTCGTACCTTCTGAAGACGCAGAAAATGGGTCCCTGTCCCACGTTATCGAAGCAGTACATAACCTGGGCGAGAAGATGAAAATGGAAGGTGGAGCTGAAGATAGCTCGTGGTTCGACAATATCTTCTCGTGGGTTCCCTCATGGCTTGGAGTGACAATAAAGTTCCTGATACCAATAGTGGTGATCATCCTTGTGATATTTTGCCTGTGCCAGGTGAGCCTCCGATGCTGTGCTAATGCAGTTCCTAACGGTGCAATGATGATGGTGACAATGGGCAACTCTGGTGGTACAATTAAAACAACACAAGAAGTACATGTGCAGACAGGAGCAGACAACACCCCCAAGTACCAGTTAGTGCCTATGTGCCGTGATAAGTACATAGTAGATAAACTATGGCACACCACTATCAAAGAACCACGAGACGTAGAACTGGAATGGTATGAGGAGGTCTGGGTAGATCTGGAAGAAACTGGCGACTGTATATATTTAACATGTACACCAGATGAGTATGCTAGGAGAGGTGAGAGTTTAAGGGGGGTGTGCAGAGCATGGATGCCTATAAAAGGAACCCCTGCATGGGATGGTGCAGTGTTAGAGGAACAAGAATGTAGGAGATTGGAAGAGCTAAAGAAATTCGTTACTTTAAGTAACGAAAGGGGGGAAATGTAGGGGAGGACTGGCCGCGAGGCCCTCCTCACCTACAGCTTCCTCCCCAGGTGAGGACCATGACTCGGTGGACGCCCCCTCATGCCACCCGGGCCCAGGTGGAGGAGGATTCGCCCGCCGACGACATTGCCCACACGCACCTCGTCTTTGCATTTACCAAAAATCGAGTCAGGCCTAGATGCCATCTTGTCTAGCAAACACGGCGTGAGTTTAGCACACTGTAACGAGGCCCCCACCTTTGGAGGGCCTTTCATGCATCTCTGTCGCCTCAGCAGCACTGGCAGATCCGCTGCGAGCGCGTTCCCATGAGAAAGTCGGAGATGAGCTAAACCCGAGATGCCAACACGGCAACATTATATTAGTAACAATGTGATATTGCACCCCGTATGACCCGGACCGCAAGGCCGGGGTAGCGAGGAAAAAAGCTGAAGCATCACTATCTGAAGAAGGTAGAAAACAATTCAAGTATTGGTACTAATGAACTACCTCTGTTTTAAAATGTGAATAAGCCATAAAAATGTAACGTTATATGATATCCCTCCAGGTCTGGACTAATGCTGCTATAACCACGGAGAAAGATGTTGACCAAACGTATAACCTCTATCTGTAAAAGTGTTTTTTCCATAGTATGTAGAAACTGGAACTCATATATGTTTACTGAACCACCCAAAGTGGCAAGCATCAATCTCTGTAGGCCATAACCTAGATATCCCTCGTATAACGTCTAAATGTACATACAATACGCCCACAATGTAATGAATGTAAGGTTAGGCAATGAAAAGGTACTGGAATCGACTGTCTTAAAGAAATGTGTAATGAAATTGAAATATATATGTGTGTCTAAATAACGTCAAAATAAGGCAGAACAGTATAAAACTTCTGCATTTACTGATCAGCAACGCACGAGGAAAATACCTTTGTGGATATGCAAGGCCATTCCCTCTCCCACCCTACCAAGCCTGCAAGATAAAAAAGCTAAGACTTGTGCCGCGCTCCCTCACCTCCCCCAACCAAGCTGGCGTTACTTCAGAGGCCCCGGCGCCGCAACCAAGGCCATAGCCTGCCACCTGTGTTATTTACAGCACGGTAATAAACCCACAGATGAACCCACTGATCTACCAGCACCCTTTCATAAATCCCACGAACCCCCCAAGAATCCTGACCCCGTGTAAGGACGACCCCCATCATTGAGACAAGACACAGAGACCCATCTATATAATAACTTCTAACGCAGCAGACAGACATGTATCATTCGGCCCAGGCCCCAGAGCCCCGTCCTACGACCTAAAGTACCGGTCAATAGGACACAGGTAAATCTCACCCCAACCGATAACCACCAGACCTCTCACGAGGTGCATTCCTCATGTGTTGCGTTTATTTTATAAGATAAGCTACGGAACAATTTATTAGTGAACGTAAATGTCATTTTCTGAATAACTGCAGTGTGCATGGCCTAGGGCAACTAAGACAGGAAAGGTATTCATCATTGTCACAGGCTGCCCCAGCGCACCAACACCGCACGGATGACCTCAAGCCGGCCTGCCAGGCCCAACCCAACCCACGAGGCTGACCAGTGACGTCGTCTTGCCAAGACCAACCATGCTGCAGCAACACCTATAGTTAGTCGACGATACCCAATCCCAATTAACCTGTGCCCCCTATAGTGTTTAGGTGTTGATGACGTTTTCTGTATTAGAAATACGCCTGTCTTTGCTATTGTCAGACAGAGCGCTCTCGTAGGTTGCAGAGTTCTTTGCATGCCTTATCCTTGGATAAACTCCCACTTACGCTCACCCGCACTCTGTCTTGGTCTTATTCCCACTACGGGAGAGTCCCTTATTGTCTCTCATTGCGGGGAGGATCGTGCTGAAATTGGGGGCGCTTCCCTTCACCCCCCTCCAATGACCTCACCCCATTGAAATAAAATGAAGAGTCATGTATTATAGCATAGGACATTAAGGTGTTATGTTCGGCTCTGGGTTGTGTGGCACAACATGTGGTTAATTATAACATAAACTAAAGATAAATGCACCTGGAGACAGATGGCCTCAGCTTACACCCGCATAATAGGTTTCTTCTATCATAGTCGTAGCTGACTCATAGATACATTTATAACCAGGGAATTTTGTTGATCCTAAATCCTGGTCAATGATTTAATTTTCAGGCCTTGCTCGTGCAGTATTTATCTCCCGGGTAAGCAGACATTGCACGACTTACCAGGTCAATGCTGTTGTGGCTTGTTTAACACATCAATGCCACAAATAACGAGTACTTACTTCTGTGCCCATTGTCTATAGATGTGTCATACACTAGCTGTAGCCTGCATTTTCGCTGTCCGAGATTCTGGTTACACTGTTACAAGTACTGCATTATGTATGGTTTACATATAGGCCCCACGTCAAATCTGGAACATGACATTCCCCAAATGTGCAATTGTGGAAAAATGACTCCTCCCTCTGTGCCTTGGTTCTTATATCATGATGAAAAGCGAGCACCTGAAAACATGGGTGTTAGATGCATCTGAATGTTACTGTCATCACCTCCCGTGGGGTCAAATTACATCACTTCCTCTCATCCGAGGTCAAGGGTCAGGTGACGTCACTTCCGCTACTCCTGGCATTTTGGTGAAATGGCATTCCTGATTATTGCTCTAGTGAACAAATATGATTACTTCCAAATGTGTTAAAAGTATGTGGAACAGACACAGTACAAAAATGTTCTTTGCACTGCATTTATTTGTTTTCCTATCAAAGTGTCGGATCATCTCATGATGACCGTGGACCTTTTTTGCTCCAAACCATTTTTGCAATCATTGTATTTTGTACAGGTGCCATGAAAAATAAACGCTTCAAAAATGGTGTACTTGAACCCACCTGAAGAGCTATTGTACAGGACATGGAAAGTGAGTATGGTTCGGAATGTGCCGAAGCACAGCAAGAGCGCATTGTAACATGCCACTGGGGCCTTTTTTTCTGTGTAAGGATTAGGACATTTGGGAGGCCACAAAATGGCTTGTACTTTGGAGAATTCATTGAGCCCTGCATTTTCATTTGTTTGGGTGAGGGATGCACAGGCTCAGTGGACAGTTGTCCGGAATTTGAATGCTGGGAGTGAGTAGGAGTGTCTCTACTGTTGCAGCCAAGCCCCTTAGGTATGCAGAGTTACAACAGGCAGCATGGCAGCTTGAACCAGGTTACCCTTATCTACTGCTTTGTCCTAAGTCCTCAGACATTGCCATATTCAGGCTCGGCCACATTACCCTTTGTTTAAACATCCTGATGCCTCCTTTGTATGGTTAATGTTTTTCATACATCTACCTAGTTTTGCTTAAGACGTTGATAAGTTTCTGGTTGCTTTGCCGTTTACTTTCTTGGTTTGCTCAAAATAATTCATAAATAACCCCAGCAAAATGAAGAGCGTGTTCATTCATCTTGTGCTTATGAGTGACCATAGCAGACACGCATACTCCTTGTTAAGCTATTGTTTTCCGTTCAAACAGACGCTCACTGGATATAATGCTCCTTTCACCAAGATTCAGACAGTATGTAAGGGAATTAACTTGTTTGTTAGTTTGATAACTATAATTGTACTTGCTAGAAAGCATGTGCCGTTTCTATGGAACACTTCTGTGATAAGGCAGCATTCACATGACGATATGTTTTTAATGCATCTGTGTGTGTCATCATCAAAATCCATTGCCAATTTCATTGCTCAAATATAAAAGCAAACCGACTTATGTATGAGTGTCTGTTATTTATTGCAACACTCGTAAATGGAACCTTGTGATACTTGCTGTGAACTCTGCACTTCCACTTTGAAAAGTGCTTTAAAGTGTTAACACTGCAAAACCACACGTATCAAAACAATAATAACTGTTTGGTGTGGGTTTATTTTGTATGTGTTTCTTAAAAAGTATTAAAACTGCAGGCCACTGCGTTTCCAAAAGGTGCATCATAATTGATTTTAAGAGCATGAAGTACTATACTTAAAGGCAGCCAAACCTATTCGGAAATAGATTTCAGATTTAGAAATGCTTTCAGTGCTTTTAAAGTAATAGTAATGGAGGGAAACCACTGGGATCTTGCTCGGAAGTATAGTCTATCATTATCTTTAAGCCAACATACAGTGATTTAATAAAATACGCCGCCAACAAGTTCACGTAAATCGTTGCTTCATCGTTGTGTTTACCACTAAAAATATTTATGGGAAAGTAACTGATGATTGTAGATGACACATTTCTTAGAAGGCCAGATCATTTTTTAAGATATGTCTGAAAGGTAAGATCGGAATTGGGAAGAGTTTCCAACAGCCTTAAACTCAACCCATCCAAAACAGAAATCATGATCGTGCCCAATGACCCATTGAACAAACACCACATTGCACGGCGCACTGAAATGGGAAACTGACTGAAACCATCCAAAGTGGTCAAAAATCTCGGAATAACAACTTAACGCTAAAACTGCAAGTCAACGAAGCAGTAATGAAATGCTTCATCCACCTAGCCACAATCAAGGGGATACTCCGCTTTTTCGCCTTTCCGCATAAAACACTTGCCATCATTTATCTCGTCATGTCAAGAATAGACTATGCCAAAAGCATCTATCATGGAAACGTTGGCTCCTGGTCATAAAACACGTTGGTTTCAAAACGATCTGCATAACACAAAGCAATCCAATGCCATATAGCAGAATTAATACAGGATAAAATGTCCATCTACAAACCAAACCAAACACTAAGGTCCATCAACGACATTCGTCTCAAACCTAAACAATACTCTAAGTGGAAATTTGGGGGAACAGTGTTCTCCTGTATCACAGCAAAACTTTGAAACTCAACCCCAAAGGAAATACAAACTACAGATCACTGAACGTTCAGAAAACTGCTCAATCATGGCTCTTTAACTCACAGAGCTCAACTGGAAAAACCAACATAAGAAGTTTTAATGCTGGACAGCCAGAGCTCCAGGGTGGTCGGGGTGATATCTCTGGCCTTCGGCGCCTGTCTCCCATGTGGGTTGACCATCCCCAAGCCAGCCTGGAGTTCTGGCTGGGCTTCGTTACAGCTTTTCTCTCAGGGGAGGGATGTGGACCCTGCTGGGGCTCCCTGGGGCTGCCACCCAAGTCAAGGGACATTACTCCCGAATATCCTGGAGCTCTGGCTGGCCTGGGTTATGGCTTCTTCCTCCGGCAAAGGTCTGGGACCCTGCTGGGGCTCCCTGGGCCTGCTGCTGTGATTGGGGATGGCCAACCCACATGGGAGACAGCCCCCAAGGCTGGGGACATCACCCCCGACCATCCCAGAGCTCTGGCTGGCCTGTGTTACAGCTTTCCCCCAGCAGGGGACCCCAGCAGTGTGCCAATACCTCCCGGGATGGAAAAGCTGTAACGCAGCCCAGCCAGAACTCCAGCAGGATGGTTGGAGATGATGTCCCCAGCCTTGGGCATCAGTCTCACCATGAGGGTCTACCATCTCCAAGCACAGTGGCAGTCCCAGGAATCCCCAGCAGGGTCCCCATCCTTTCCCGGAGGGAAATTCTGTAATGCAGCCCGGCCATAGCTCCCGGATGGTAGAGGTAATATCCCTGGCCTGGGGTGACTGTCCCTGATGTGGGTTGACCATCCACAAGCCCAGTAGCGGTTAGAGGGAGCCTTGCCAGGGTCGCTGGCCTTTTCCATAGGGAGAAACTGTAAAGCAACCCAGCCAGAGCTCCAGAGTAGTGGGAGGTCCAGCAGCAGTTTCAGGTAGGTCCGGCAGTGTCTCCATTTCCCAGATGGAAATTCTGTAATGCAACCTGGCCAGAGCTCCAGAATGGTTGGGGGTAATGTATCTGGCCTTGGTTGGCTGTCTAACTTGTGGGTTGAACATCCCCAAGCCCAGTTAAGGTTCCAGGGAGGCCCAACAGGGTCCCCGTCCTTTTCCGTAGTGAGAAGATGTAACGCTGGCCAGCCAGAGATCCAGGATGGTCGGGGGTGTAATCCCTGGACTTTGACACCTGTCTCCCTTGTGGGTCGACCATCCCAAAGCCCAACCTGGAGTTCTCTCTGGGCTGCGTTACAGCTTTTCACTCTGGGGAGGGTTGGAGACCCTGCTGGGGCTCCCTTGGACTGCTGTCAAAGGCCAAAATACCTCCCGACGGTTGAAGATGATGTCCCAAGCCTTGGGCATTCGTCTCACCATGAAGGTCTACCATCTTCAAGCACACTGGCAGTCCCACGGATCACCAGCAGTGTCCCCATCCTTTCACAGAGGGAAATTCAGTAATGCAGCCTAGCCAGAGCTCCAGTATGGTTGGGGTGATGTCCTTGGCCTTGGGTGGCAATCCCTCATGTGGGTTGACCATCCACAAGCCCAGCAGCAGTTAGAGGGAGCCTCGGCGGACTGGCGTTTTCCAGAGGGAGAAGCTGTAAAGCAACCCAGTCAGACCTCCTGGTTGGTGTGGGGTCATGTCACTGGCCTTGGGCGGCTGTCTCCCATATGGGTTGAACATCCCCAAGCCCAGCAGTAGTTACAGGGAGGCCCGAAACGGTCCCCATCCCTTCCCGGAGGGCTATTTTGTAATGCAACCCAGCGGAGCTCCAGGATGGTCGGGGTTCATGTCCCTGGACTTGAGCGGCGGTCGCCCATGTGAGTTGAATGTCCCCAGGCCCAGCTGAGATTCCATGGAGCCCCTACAGGGGCACCGTCCCTTCCTGAATGTACATTCTGACATGCAGCTCAGCCAGAGCTCCAGGATGGTCCAGGCTAATGTCCCTGGCCTTGAGCACCCATCTCCCATGTGGGTCGACCATCCCCAAGCCCAGCCTGGAGCTCTGGCTGTGCTGAATTACAGCCCTGTGAATGATGCTGAACTTGGGTATGGTCAACCCACATTCGAGAAAGCGCCGAAGGCCAGGGATATCACCCCCGGCCATCCTGGAGCTGCATAACAGTATTTCCCTCCGGAAGGGATGGGGACCCTGCCAGGGCTCTCTGGAACCAGCGCCAGACTTGGGGACAATCAATCCACATGGGAGACAGGTGCCCATGGCCGGAACATCACCCCCAACCATCTTAAAGCTCTAGAGGTGCTGTGTTAGATCTTTTCACTCCCGGAAGGGTTGGGGACCCTGCCAGGGCTCCCTCGGACTGCCATTGGACTTGTGGACGATTGACACTATTTCTTATACGCTCAGGTAGGTGCGCCCACACATGTGAGGTACCATTATTGTCGGGTCAACTGTGGAAATGTGGGAAGGTAGGATATGTGTTGTTGGCAGTGTGTTTTGGAGGTTTCCTGATGGCAAATGTTTGAAAATTGTGTTTTTTTCCCCCTACATCTTGGATTTGCCGGCCCTTGTGGCTAATACATTCTTGGGCGATCCACTCAAGTCAGACCTCTGTGGATTCCCACGCTTATCTTCTTTTCTGCTGCAACACCCCAGGCTCAAATCTGTAGGTTGTCCACAAGACCAAAATCCTAAAAATGTCCTCTCCCCAAAACCTTTGGGATAACAGTGGTTAGCCTTTTCCCTTTTACGCCCAGGTAGGTGCACCCACACATGTGAGTTAATGTTTTCATTGGGACACCTTTGGGAACGTGGGGAGGTAGGACATGTGTTGGTCACGTGTTTCAGTGGTTTCCTTGTGTCAAATGTCTGAAAATTGTGTTTTTTCCCCTCAATTTTGTAATTTGCAGGGCCTTCTGGGTAATACATTCTAGTACGATTCATGCAAGTCAGACCTCGTTGGATTACCATGGTTGTCTTCTTTTCAGAAATGCATGGGGTTCCCTGTTTTCATTGGTGGCTGCAACACCCCAAACCCAAATCTCTAGGTTGTCCACAAAACCGGATCCAATCTTCCCGAGGCCATTTGATGTACCATTGGTTTAGACTTCTCCCTTTGCGCCCAGGAAGGTACACCCACACATGTGAGATACTGTTTCTGTCGGGACACTTGTAGAAAATGGGAAAATAGGACATTTGATGTTTTCTCTTTGTTTTGATGTCATTTTTATACATTTGCAGCAGCACTTTGTTTCACAACCTTTTTATTTCCCAAATGTAACCTACATGTATTCGCTGCTTTAGGCACCCTACGCTTTTTTAACCTGCACATGTCACCTATCCTTCAAAAGGTCTGCCTATGCTCCTTAAAAAAATGTATGCATGCAATTCCTCACCACATTTTCCTTCCTTATTTTAACATGCTAAATATGCTGTTTAGGCCGTCAGCATAAAATTCATGTGTTCCATGGCTCGGTTTTTGGCTTGTGGTATTGCTTTCTTTGTGAAACATTTAAAAAAATGCATGATTTCCTAACTAGCAGAGTTGAGGGAATGTAGCGGTGCATTGCTTTTCTCAATATTCACAGAAGCCATTACCTTACAGGTCCAAACATGTCCAGCACATTTTTTTGTCTTTTTTCCATTTTGTTTTTCTCCAAACTATGGGAATTCTACCTACATAATTGTTGCCTGACTTATGCAAATGAATCCTTCCTAAACTTGGAATTATGTCTACTTTTCAGAAATGTATGCCTTTCCGTCTTCCCATTCAGCTTTCCTACCCTCTTCATTCTGTCCAACACATGTCTCACAAAACTGATTGTTTACACTCAACCTGTTCTTTAAAGCTTGGAGAATGTCGAATACATTTGTTCCTAGCCCTTACAAGGAAAAAAACACAGTCTTTGTTGTACATCATTTTATTGTCATTTTCTGAAAAAACAAAAAATGTGCTCTCTTTTTTGTTATTTTCTCTCACCCCCATACAGCAAACTAGGATTCATATATGTGGGAAGAAAAGGAGCCACATTTTGCAGAGATATCTCATGTACCAAAAAATGTAAAAGGTAATGAATGGCTGCTGGACATGTTTTGCTGCTTTAGTGGTTTCTACCTGGTCGGTAGGTGTCTCGTTTGGATAAAGATCTGCAAACTGTGTTGCATCTTTTCTGAGCAATCCTTCTATGCTGTTTAGATAAATGTTGGCATGCTGAAAGCTTGTGAGGTTACATCATCTTTTACATTTGCAAGATGAACATAACGTTCTTGTTGATTTAGGCCCCATCATCCACATAACTACTTAAGGCATCTCTTCTTGGACCAATGTATGAACCAGCACAAGCAACAGGTTCTGCAGATCATGTCAGCCATCTCATCCAAGTCTGCCTTTCTCTATGTCAAGCTTCACCAATTCTGTACAGATGTCACCAAATGTCCTTATTTTAAGTGTGCTGTAGCCATAAGTTATTTGTTCTTTGGCTTCTAGAAAGAAAGTAGGATGGGAATACCCAAGTGTTCTGAATCATTCAGATGGCCCACCAGAGTCATGAGAGAGGGTTTCCATTTTAGGTCCAGGTGCTTCTCTTCCACTTGATTAGACAAACTGAGAGGTCTTACTTGGGGAATTCAATGGCTTTTCCAGTAATTAATTTTGAGAGTTAGTCTTAAAGCAGTATTATTCAGAATACTCACTTCAGGGCATAAACAGTCAAAGCAGCCTTTTGATATTGAATAGTGTTTTGCTGTGTTCTAGGGACATGAAGATGAATGTAATCCACATTTCAATTAAGCCTCTGTAAAGTCTATATCTCCAGCTTTCCATGAACTGCATCAACCCAGTGCAGTGTTTTACGTATCACTGCAGGTCTGCATAGTAATGCACATTGATCTCCTGCACATATTTGTATTAGGCCCCCAGGGGTTGAGGTGTCAGTTGCGTCACTTATTCCAACAGCTGCACCTAATCATCGGACAGTGTTTTTTCACTTTCATGCACTTGGGTGTTGGCTTCCCATACAGAAACAAGGATTCTCAGGTGTCAGCCTTTCTGCAACTATCACTGAGGAAGACGATTCACTAGCAATTTTGTGTCTACACATTGTTGCCCACATGATTCCTTGCTTGGGTTCCAGCCCATAAACCACTTGAGGTACACATGTTGCCTCCTTTAGCTATTTATGTGGGCTTGGTATTGTCATCTGGGATGAGGAGACTGGTTATTTGTCAAGCTTTGGGGAAACGGAGTGGAGTGTATTGTATTAAATTCTGCTATTGAAGTTTTTTTGCCTGGTAATTCATCAGACCAGTTGCAGGCTGCCAATGCCAGAACACCACCAAATGTCCTAACTGGAAAGGTGTATGAGATTAGCATGTGGTATTAATACACTTCCAAATATTTTGTTTAAGCTCTTGTGCAGAGAAATCTATAGTGTCCCTGGTAAATATGCATGCTCCAGGGATTGGAAGCATAGGAAAGGACAGACCAGGACCTCCATTGTCATACTGCTCTCTAGATCTGTTATTATCCCCTGTTATCTCTTTTTCTGTGACTTGTTTATGTTCCCTCTGGCAAGTTCCTTTGCAATTCATGTTCCAGATGCACAGATTGTACACCCTTTTTATTGCCTGACCTGCGCTGAGGTGATATTGTTTGCTGTTACCCAATTTCTGAGTTGCTGATCTTTTTCTGAAAACCAGATAAAAAAATAAAACAAGAATGTTATTTGTTTGACCTTTCCACTCAAGGATACCATAGTTGTGCATGAAAGAATGTACATAAACCTATATGAGATAATGTTGTGGAATTCCAAAATTTAGGGCAAATGGGTCTAATAAATTGATATCATGTTTTCAAATAGTCAATTTGATAATAAAAATGTATTCATGGGCATGACCCATGTTCAATTATCTATTGCCTCCACAGGGATTACGTTTAAGACCAGAGAAAGGAAAACGGAAATGTCTTCAAATACATGTTAAGAAAGTAGATTGAAAAAGCAAGATGTGCACTGTAGATTAACCACATTTCATAGGTTTATATCCAAGAAAACAATTCCTTAAACAACCTAAATTAACTGTTGG
Organism: Ambystoma mexicanum; assembly: GCF_040938575.1. Lineage (NCBI taxonomy): Eukaryota > Metazoa > Chordata > Amphibia > Caudata > Ambystomatidae > Ambystoma > Ambystoma mexicanum. The sequence goes on along the minus strand of NC_090930.1, from coordinate 1,241,010,533 downwards.
TTTTTAGTCTCGAAGGGATACCCAATACCAAGCATATTCCTTCTTCTTGATGCATTAGTTGATTGCCAGGTCACCATTTTATTGTTGGCAGTATAGCAATATCAGAATTGCCTACTGTTTTCACAAATCGATTTGCTCTAAACACGATTGACTGATGAATTTTATTTTGACATAATTCTATGTTTTGGTGTGAAAAATAAAGATATGTTGGATTCCTGTTTTGCTAATCAAATGTGTGTGTAGTCTACATGGAAACCAGGCATATTCGAATGTAAATATGCATTTAGAAATTGATGAAGAATCATTGGCACGTTGTTCTCTTTTGAGGTTCCTTATATTTGCTTGTGAAGAGGAGTCTGAGTTGATGTAAGAATTAGGGTGGGAGATAAGAGACATACAAGGGGCAGTCAGACACAACATCACTGCTTCCCTGTGAAAACCAGAGTACTGTGATATGCATTCATGGATGGATGGGGAAGGGGCCTCTTTTCAAAACCTGATAAAACAAAGTGTTGGTTAACCCTAAATATCATCAAAGGAATTAATTTCCAAGTTCTTATGACATACATGTGGAGTCAATCTATTCAGAGTACTGATTTAGTATGCCTCTGGTTGGAGGAGATGCCTCTCATGGTAACATTCAGCATATGGGAGATGTAAACCTACATGTGGTTCTTCCACCATGATTTGAACTTTGATATGTGCATGTTCAAGTTGCAACACAATAAAGTGGCTTAACACTGCCAATCATGAGTCTTCTATTCTGATTCTATTCTATTTTGATAGTGGGCTTCTGTTCTTGCTGTCTAATCTTGGCCAGTCTTATGTGTGATCCATTGTGCCATTCACCAAGTAGTCTACCCCTTGAGTATCACATATGGCTTAGCCTATCATTTTGATGGCATGTCTAATCATGGGAATATAGACAAATGTTCCACGACAAGCATAAATTCATCTATTACAATGAAGATAGGCCAAGCTGTATTTATATATACATGTCCAATATCATTGTATATTTTGTGGCATACATTAATGCTACAGTTTACCAATTATATTTCTGTTGTATCCACACATCCGCAGTTGTTATGAATGTGATGCTTTAGCTGCATCCTCTTGAAGAATTGTCCATTTTTTTAATCATATGTTCTCTACCTGTTGTCATTATTATGTTTATGTAATAATCAGGCTTATGTGTTCAGGAGCCATGTATTGTGGTCAACTTTTGCAAAAGTAGTTTTATAGTTGTTGTTCAATGTATAATATTGCTTGTTAAAGATGTGTCTGCATGTAGCCTCATAGCTAGAATTTGTTAAGCATTTATTTTTGATAAGCTGGTTTGCAGGATAGCTCAGGGGCAAAGCACTCGCTTTGGAAGCAAGACGCCGCAGAGCAACACAGGTTCGATCCCCGGATCTGTGCTTAGAAACCTCCAGGTATTAAGCGCATTATACGCGCGTTATAAATAGCCAATTAAATAAATAAAAAGATTTAAAAAGTATCATCAGTGTCAGGAACAGCCCATGTTTTCTTGATACATATTAGGTGAGAATATGGTAACAAATGAGTTGTATTTTGATAGAAAATACTCAAAATTTGTGAGATGGTGTTTCTGTCACAAGCATATCAATGATAAATTAATGGCCTGCCCTAGTTTTGGTGGTGTTGAGGACATTTACTTGAGCTATACAGTTCTCCAATATGTGCTAAAAACTGTTGTGCCACTAAATTAGCTCTATTCACAATGGATCAATTAATACAAGAAATCCTCCCCATGGGCCAAACACATCATCCATGTGATGCCACTATAGTTTTAAGTGGTGTGAGCACTAGCTGTGGTTTAGAATACAGTTTTTTTTAACAATGCTTCATGAACATTATCACATATGGAGATGCCATTTTGGAACATGCTTAGGGAATAGTATTGCTTATTTTGACATGTGTTCTGATTTCTGAAATTTCAAGGCCATGACCCGTAACAACAACATCAGAATATTTGCATACCATTGAAAGATTGAATGTTGTTTGGCCACTACTGTACACATCTGTGGTTTGTCACAAAGTTTGTGTCATTGTCAGTTCATATCACATGGGAATAATTAAGAATTTTTGAGACAAGAATGTATATGTTTGTAATTGATCCATTACTTTTAAATCCCAAATTTAAGTAACATGCCGAAAAATGTCTTTGTTTTTAAATATTTTTACTTGGTTATTAAATGACAGTCATGCAATCATAGGTTGGACCATGAGTTTAGGGGATGAATTGATAATGATCATTCAACATCATTAGTACTGTTTCCTTGCAGAACATTATGTCCACAACATCTGTGGAATAGTCCTTTTCTACTGGTTTCACTGTTGAAGTTCAGCTCCTATTTTAACTCCTTAACATAATTGTAGCATTGTTTCATCACACTGTAATGGGTACGAATTTTGTAATAAGGTAAAGACTTGACTTCCCAAACAACAAAGCGTTCAATTATTGGTGCTGCATTGTTGGTGATATGTGGACAAAACATGTTTTTGTTCTAAATTCAGTCATGTCTTAGTGTTCATAAAGGACTGTTCTAGGAAAAATACTTTAAGACCAGATTTGTGGAGAACTTGTGTCAGTCTTCACTCCATTGACAACAATGATTTCAATCTTACACAAACGTCAAGTTGATCTATTCATTGCTTGTCTTGTCACTGTTGGGTTGGACTCTGGGTCTTTCTGACAGGAAGTCTTTGTTTTTCTTTTCACCTACTTAATTTCAAATCAGCCATGTTCTTAAAATGAACCTGGTTAGTGGAGATCCCGGTTGTGTTAGAAGGAGTTTACTGTTTTTGTATTTTTATTTGTATTGTTGTAAACAAGTAATTTTCAACAAAACCACACACAAAAAGTGATTACTAATAATGCAACTACCCTGTAAGGGGTGTAAAACAAATCTAAAATGAAGTGGCCTAGTTGTTGAATGAAGTGGCCTCGTTGTTGATGGGGGTTATTCATTACATAAACCATGGTTGACTAGTTGAGCACTAGACACACGGAGAATGTTAACAGGATCAATTCTGAGCAATTTTTGATGGGTTGAAATTGGCAGGAAATATGCAGGCATAGTGAATAAGCCTTCTCCATAAGGATGAGCTGAACTTTTAATTGCAGACCTTAAGAAAAAGATTTTGCAAGTGTTTTTAATTATTTGGATGGGAAATTGAATAGGTGGATACATTTGGGAACACAGTGGAAGTGTGTTCAGGATAGTCACGAAATTGACAGACATGCAGGAGGATTACATTGAAGGGTGCAGGGGAATAGTGGGGTATAGTAGCAGGCAGTCATAGGGCAGACTCAGTCATGGATTTATATGAATACAAGGAGTTGGAATTTGTAGAAGAATCATCTATGCATAATGTGGACTTCAGGATGGCTCAAAACCTACTGTTGGATTTCAGCCACAACTATCACCTCCAACAGCTTGTTTACAGAAGTTACATTTGGGATGGGCCTATAGAGATTAGGATCTTGTGTATCAGCACTGTTTTCTTCAGTAGTGTGATCACTGAGATTCTTTAAAATTGGTGGCACCCTACTGAAGCATATTGCTAATTTAACAAGGTTATATCAAATTGTAGCCAGAGGTTGAGTCAATGGAGATTATTTACAAAGGTTGGGTCTAACCACATCAAGACTAGATGCAGATTCTACTTGTTTCACTATTTTTCCAAATTCTGGCTCAGATAGTAAAGTTGTAAACGTTTGAAAAGCTTGAGTGCTTGCTGTTTTCAGAAACATCCATGCAATCCGATCGCACACACTCATAATGGGGGCACCTCCTTCTCAGTGTAAGCACCCACAATTTGGAACTAACTTCCTGTAAACATCTGCTGCATAGAGGATCCCCTCCTCTTCAGGAAAGCACTCAAAACATGGTTCCTTCCATATTTCCCCTCCCATACCTAATCGGATCCAGTTGCAGCGACACTAAAAAAAGCAATCCCCTAATATGTCTCAAATCATCTACCAAAGCCCAGCACCTTCTCTCTGCTTCTCTGCTTGAATAACTGACTGCCCACCACCCACCCACAACCAAATAACCCATCCTTCAGCCCCCTTAAGCTACCCATCAGTATGCACTGAACGGCAAAGTCAGAAATCTACTTGATTCTGGGTGCATCTATATGCCCATTTATACAAGCCCCATCCATTATGGTGATTTGTCAATTGAGCACACCTGTGTGCCCACCAAGTCAACTGCATTTTGTCTCCTTCAAACTGCTTTCCATTTGGGTTGTGATGTTGCAAGATGTATTGCAGGGTGCAAATGGGGATCATAACACCTTGGTGGAATTTTCACTGTCCAAGTAATTGGACATTAAGGGAGCACAGGTAGGGGGTACACGACGGGTGTTGTGTAGGGTTTCTCTCTAGAGGACTGAGTGTCCTATCAATGGCAGGGACTGCAAGTTCATTGATTTTCTCTATAGATGACTATGCATTACCACCTCCACGTTTGAATCTAATTATAATACACTTTTACTGCAATAACGGATGGTTACAGACAAGGTGACTAGTGCTGCTGATTTTATCTGTGTCTTATTTGACAATTGTGCCTGTAATTTTCATGCTGAGTGCATGCTATCCAATGGTGCATGTTGCGCTGCATGTAAAGTATTGCAGAGCCCTCAACTATAAACAGTTGTCCCAGGGATTGATAGAATATTTAGAATAACCTTTCCCACTCTCAAGCTGCAAACCATAGACTACAACTATGTCACGCAAAAATGTTGTCCAGCTGTCACATAGTCACTGAAATAGCAATCCTCCCTAGGCCTTTAAAATATGCGCTGCATGATTTAAAACAGTTTAACCTAGTCCTCTCTGCTAACCATCGAATTGCAATCGCTGTTTGAACACGTTGTATTGCTCCCTATATTTACATGTTTTCACAGTCTACGTCTTCCAAAGGATGTTCATCCACTGCAGCACTTCAAAGCCATAACAATATCAGTTGGCACTCTACAAATATATAAAAAATAACATAACATAAAACTTGGGCTGGAATGAGTTCATACTTAGTATTTTGTAATTATAGTAGGTTAACTTAATCCCACTTTCATAGGATGCAAAGTGGAGTTTTTCACACTTATGCAAGAGGTCTGGCAGGCAGTGATGAAAACAACATCACAAATTCTGCCTTCGTCAATAAATAGCAATCATAAATTCAACAAGTTGTTATTGTGCATGTTGCTGGTAACAAAAACACCTTTGTCAGTCTTTTAGCTGAATCAGCAGCTGATTAACATCTGTCAAATTCACAGCTTTTTATCCTGGGTGAACTCAATTTAAGGTGTGAGGACAAAACAGACCCTGATATTTAATTTATTTATTTATTTATTTCTATAGCGCCAAAGCCCACAGGTATCAGGGCGCATTACATGAAGACAAAGACAACAGAAAAGTGACCGGACATTAGAGTAAGATCTCTGGTTCTGAGTAGGTTACATTACATGGACATTAGTATTTATGCAGGTCCTTTATTTGAATAACAGTGTCTTTAGTTTCCTCCTAAAGGATAGGTATTTAGATTCTAGTCTTAGGCTGTTTGGGAGCTCATTCCATTTAGAGGCCGCTTTGGTAGGGAATGCTCGTCCAAGTCCATTGGCTTTTTTGGTGTGAGTTACTTTCACAAACCCGTGCGCCTTGGATCTTAAGGTGTGGCAAGGTTTGTATGTGGTTATTTGGTTTTGTAGGTATACGGGTGCAGATCCATATATACAGTGATGGACAATGGTTAATGCTTTAAAGGTGATCCGGTCTTCCAGTGCTAACCAATGAAGGGACTTTCTGTCTTCTGTAATATTACTGAAATGATTGATTCTTAAATGTGCTGAAACTGCTGTCTCTTATTATGAAGATTGTAATACATTGGACCACATTCCTCATTCATGACAACATGTTAGGGCACATGAGCTGTTTTCCTTAACATGATCAGATAATTTCAGAATTTCATTTCTATTGCTTTACCCATAACAGACGATATTCCCATCAAACCTAGGGACCGCTCTGAGGTCAGTTCATGCAAATGGCTTACCAAAGACATAGTAAGGGAGAATGTAGATGTTTCCCTGTTCTGTGTAATGTTTTCTTTGATGAACAGAATCAGAAGATAACTTATGAATCTTTCACAATTATAGGATTTGTAATGGAGATGAAAAACCAAATACTACCAAATGGCCTTACATGCTTTGCAAATCTAACTACGGAGATTATTACATTTCTCGTCAATTAATCCAAATGCCTTTTCTTCCCTTACAAAGACATGCCTCCGAAAGTAGCTAAATCCATGTTTTCTTTGTTAAGTGATGAGATCTACACTTTGCTACATTTTTTCCTGAATTCTTGCATCTTTCAAAATGCATGAAAACGGCAGTAATAACACTCTGTCATTACCATTTGGGATGATAATCCATCATCAATGTATGGCCCTGTGCTTTGCCTCAGCCCATGACTTGTGGTGGGCCATTCTCCCTTCATAATGACCCCATATGATGTCTAAATGTTACATGAATACAAAGACTACCATATCTGTTTTGGTGCTGCTATAAGAGTCTATGTTGGCGACAAAGTCAACCTGCATTGAACATATTATGCTAATGAACATTCTCTATCATTATGGATAACTGTTTTTACTTAGGCTCAGGTTGCCAAGCTACCTGTAAACTAGTAGATAGCACATTAATGTACCTCAGAAATCCAGGTGGAGAGTGAACTGCAGTTCATGAAGCACTCTTCAGTAGGAGGAGTCTTAAAGCTGTCAACTGTTGCTCTTCAATAAGCGTATTAAACAGAGCACTGTAGTTGGTGACAAGGCATAAAGTGTCAGGGTAAACTCTTACAGAAGCAGGTCCTCCCCTAAATGACCCCCAACACTGATCTTGTTGGTTGCCTTCATGACCATTAATCTGGATTTCTGGCATCCAGAGGCACGCAAACTTCTCTCCTGATCACCCATAAAACCATGCCCGCAAATCTCGACTTCAACTCTCCCGCTGTTCTCACTCCCCTTAAAACCTCTGGGTATTATGTATAAAAATAACCTATCATATCACATCATATCCCCCTGATCTCTCCTTCGCCTTTGACACGATCAACCACTCTATCCTCATAAAACGACTCTGTGACACCCTCAGCATCACTGACAGGGTACTGGATTGGCTGACCTCTTTCGTTACTAACTGCCCTTCCCAGCTGCAACTGGGCCCTTTCTCCTCCACCACCTCACTTTCTACATGTGGCTTGCCCCAGGGCTCTATCCCATCGCCATGGCTCTTCAATATCTATCTTGTCCCTTTTGTTCATCCAATTTCCTACTTCTCTCCTCATTTAGAGTGTTATGCGGATAACACACTGCTTTCTTTAAAACTTCCCTCTACTACCTCTTCCTCCTCTCTGATACCTGACACTCTATCAGCCATTCAGGCATGGTGTCCAGCTAAGTATCTCTGTCTTAATGCCAGTAAGACTGAGATCCTTCTCATTCGAACACCTGCACCCTCTTTTCCTCCTACCCTTTGGCAACCCTCTTTGGGCCCTCTAGCCCCTCCATCCTGTGAGGCCTAAAATCTTATTGTCATCTTTGACTCAACTCTCGCCTTCACACCTCACATCAAGGATCTTACTAAGAAGTCCCATTTCCAGTTCCACCTCCTCAGAGGCATTCTTCCTGTCCTCACCTTCTCCCAGAAGCTCAATGTGTCTAGAGCACTGGTCCTCTACATGCTGGATAACTGCAACAGTCGTCCTCTCAATCTCCCTCTTTCCCGCTTACGCTCCCTCCAGCTAATCCAGAATAGGGCTGCAAGACTTATCCTTGGCCTCAAGCCCAGAGACCGTATCTCTCCATCCCTTAAATCTCTCCACTGGCTCCCCATGCTTCAAGGATCAAATTCAAGACCCTTTGCATCACCCACAAGGCATTCTGGGGCCTGGAACTACACTATATCCAACTCTCCATCCCAAAATACTCCCCTGCTAGATTCCTAGGCTCCTCTAACTCCAACTCTTTGACTGTCAAGTGTTTCTCCGAGCTGAGAGTGGGGGTAGTTCTCTCTCCTCAACAGCCTCCCTGCCCCTCTCAGACTTGAGCCGGACCTCCTTCAGTTCTGGAAACTGCTCAAAACGTGGATGTTCTCTAACTCTTTCTCTCTTTCCCTTCCCTGTTAGTCACCCCACTGCTCTTGTAACCGGTGGCCTGATCCTCATGAATCTCATATGATTCCAGGCCCTTCTTCCCAGTCGATACCAGCACTCCCCCACTGCACTGCCCTTGTGGGCCCCTGCTTGGTGGCTCTGCATCCCACCCCTGAGAGTAGACTGCACTAGCATGTAGCCTGAGGTTCTCCTCCTTGGTTCCCTTTAGCACTTTCCTCTCTGCCCTTCACCAGCACTTGTCCACTCCTCTGCTTCCACCCTCCCACCCCCTATCTCCTGCACCTTTCCTCACTGCACTTGCACAGCCAAATGCCACAAGGCCTAGTAGGACCATGACTGTATTTTACTATTTTTCCATTGTTATTACGTCCCCTTTTCCTTCTCATTTAGCCTTGTGGCGCTTTGAAACACAATTATGTTGTGCACAGCACCTAACAAATGCAAAATAGAAAATAAAAAAAAGTAAAGTAATGTTAGAGGGGTCTGTGTGAAGAATAGCATATGCTAAACTAAAATTCCATTCCAGTAGACAATTGCCCAGAAATGCTGCAGACTCTTGGCAGATACTCTGTGGAGTCAAAAGGACATATGGTCTGAGAAGGCAGAAAACCTAGACTGGTTCACCCTGTGGTCTCACTTCTGTGGTTTGGCTACGATATGTCTGACCAAGGTCATTTACAGATGATTATATTCAACAGCTATTGGGTTCAGTTTTATCCTTAACTGAAGATGTGTCATCCACATATGTGACTTCGGTCACAGAATGGGATGAAATAATGCAAGTTAAAAAATGCCTTAAAGAACGGAATTGCATGGGGTCATAATGATAGAATATCTATGCAATAACTCACTGCCACAAGGGCTCATAGTCTGCAATGAACCACGTTTGTTCTTAGATAATTTAAAATTCAGAACAATGTGGAGTCATATAGCAAACAAATGCAGAGTAGATTGGTTGGTTTTGATCATCGATACTGCTGGAGAGATAACAAAGGACATTTTAGAGGCCTTAACGAAGAAAGAAGAAAAGATAACAAATATGACCTCTTTGGAATCTTTACATTTTTTTTTTAGAAGAAATAGATAAGGAAATGGCAGACTATAAGGAATTTACAGTGGTGGAAAGGGTGAAAAGGTTTAGGAAAGACAAACATGAACATACCTTTCCATATGCAGTAGAGGGCCATACATTCAATGCATATGCTCAGGATAATGCATTTAATACACGGTCCAACAGATGAGTCAGGTTCAGAGGGACATCTTTCAACTCTAGTAGTGATGACAACACAGACCAGTGTCGAGAAACGGGTGCAAGCACCTCCGAAGGAAGAACACACACAAATGGATGTTCAACTAGGGGAGGCATTCTGCGAGGACACACACAAGACCGTCCTTTTTTTAGAAAGAGGCAAGGGCAGAGGCCATCAACGAGGACAGTGAAGGCAACCACAGGAAATGCAGGTAACAAGAAGTGGAACACGGCAGTGATTAATCAGTCTAAATACATATTGACTGAGGGTAAAACGATTATAGTGAGCAAGGGGTTAAGCTATGTCAGGACACATATGCATGATCCATGTGATTATCCGAAAGAGCTACAACAATTCTTATGCAAAATGTGTCTTAAGGAACATTTTGCTGAAAATACATCAACAGTGAGGAACAATCTAACAGGGCTGAGGGCACTGTAAGGATATTTGACGTGTTACAGCACAGTGTACAGCACTACTGCACAGGTAGCAATTTTTTTTTTGATGCAGCACCACCACATGGGTGTGGTGCATTGCTATATGTGTTGCCAGATTAACATGGACATATAAGTAAAGACAGGCTATTCAGTCAAAAACGATTTTAACATATAAGATGCAAATCTATTTTTACAGTTAAAAGCACACGTGCACATTCAAAAATGCACACTATTTTTCACCTGAAATGCCTATGGTGCAAGAGACACATTTGAAAATTAATAGCTAACCTTATTAATAACTAACCTGACTAATAAAACTGCATTTAACATAACCCACTAATAAAAATGTGGCCTACTCTGAAAGTGAACTTTTAAACGCACATTCATTTTTTTTTCTTTTTCTCTGCTGCTCTGTCCGCATAACTACAGGAAGCAAAGGGCTCGAAGGAACAGGAAATCAGTTGGTTACAAATGGTTACTGTAGAAATGAGCCATTGTGTAGTGAGGGAGGAGATGGCATGATTGATTCTGATTGGAGCAGCGTCATAGCAAGTATCATGCTATAGGCAGTGATTAGAGTTTTGCTGGGGGAGCTTGAGGAGAGGGGGAGAACAATCGAGATTTGGCAGAGCTGGGAGAAGGACCTGTTTCCTGGCTGAAGCATTCCTGCTGAAAAAGCTGAGAATTCCAGGCAATAACCCCGGTTTGAGAACGAAAGACGCTTGTTTTCACTGGGGTTAATCTTCAAGGGAGCCAAATTCAGAAAGAGAACAGCTGAAGAAAACTCATGCTGAACAGATAAGGTAATTACAGAAGTGTGGGGGCTGAGTGTGTACGAGAATATTCAGTCAGTGTAGGAAAGGAGATTCCTGTGCTTTACTCACATGTTTAATGTTGCAAATTGAGTTCTTGTCTCCACCACTCTCTTTTCAGTGTATCACAGACAATGCTGTTACTGTGCTATTTTATTTATTTCTGCAAAGAGTGAGATCGTGTTTAAATGCAACTTTTATAATACACAAAAATATTTGAAAGCAGACGGGTGGTGTGTTTTATATTTACCAATACAGTGCTGATGATGTAGGGAGATGTTTAGACAGTGCAATTGTCATTTTCAAGGTAGCTAAACATCACATTTGGCTGCAGCCGTGTGCACAATGTAATTCAGTATGCGCAATTATAACTAACTGTGTGTGTTGTAGTTTGTCGGAGGTCTATGAGTCGGCAAAAAGGGAGGCCCGGGACATAATTCACTTCCGTATATAAGATAGTGACAATACCACATGATAGCTCGCTGCCGTAGATAAGACAGAGAGAAATTGCCCACGGTGGCACACTAAAAATGAAAATGTGGTGTTCCTGAAATGCAAGCCTGAGGTCTCTCTAGTGATTACACGAAGAATCTAAACAAAAATAAGGGGTTCTGGATATTGGGGCCACAAATAAAACAAGGGAATTATGCTCACCAAAATACCACCAACCACGCATACCAACCACGCATACCAAATACGCATGTCTGTGTGCTGAAATAATGCATGTCCACTGTATTATTGTTGTACATGGCCCAATCTGAATACAAGGAGTGATTGTTGCTAAGTTGTTTTTTGGCGGTAAGAAAATACCGTCAGGCCCCAAATCTCCACAAAATACCCTCCACATTTACACCTCCAAGGTCATGTATGTTGGATGAACTAAAGGTATTTGAGAAATGTGTGTTGGGGGATGTGAATAAAATTGACAAAAGTCAATCTGAGGTGTTTTAGAATATTAGTAAGAGTGAAAGGCAAGCATTGAGATGTTACAAGAAAATTACATGGTCACCATCAAGCCCGCCGATAAAGGTCGGTCCATAGTCGTGTTAGACACAGAACATTATAAAAAATATGGTCCAAATCCTTGCCTCCCCATAAGGTGAGAACGGTAATGAGAAATGCAGTTGTGTTTGACGATGGGAAATACAAAATAAAAAGCATGTCATAGTGTTCAAAGTTGGTAAAGTTGAAGAGAGAATTGGGGGAAGGAAATTGTTGTTGGATAAACAATTGATGAGAGGGAGGTGTGGTGATATGCTCAGCTTCTATAGTGCATGTGCACGTCAAGCCACCTTTTCTGTCTATATGTACAACGGTATTGGCTTCCATTCATTTCACCAAGCTCCCTGTAGGTAGAAAAATAACCTCAACATTTCATGTAGCCAATGGCTTGTCGAAATGTTGTGAACTAGAAACGTGTGCAGTATATCCTTTGTGTAGTGTAGTACATTGATGCTAACACTTAGAATGGGGGTAACAAGGGGATTGACATTGGTTGCTATGACTTGGTATTGGGATAGATAGAGGGGGCCAGAGTTGTTAGGTCGCAGGCCATATAAATGCTGGTAGTAGCAGGTGCACTAATATTGCAGCATTCAGAAAATAATGCTTCAGAAAATAATGCAAATTAAGAAGCAATTTGCAAGAAGATCCCATGGCAAGTCACACATTGCAACATTGCGATGGTCCTTTAAAATATGTGCTCATTGTTTAAAGCAGGAAAAGGGAAGAAGGACGAGATGGAGTGTAACATATTCCCCAGCATGCCATGCTAGGCAGAATGTTGTCTAAAGGTCACTGGGGGCTGGAAAAAGTACATGGGCTGTTATGAGGGGTGGTGGCAGGTGACATCATGGAATAAGAGGGAGAATGGTAAATAATACATACAGAGCCATATGAAGGGGCAGAGTTGGTTGAAAAGGGTTTAAAAGGTGCATACAGATGTCAGAAAAATATGAGGATTTTGACTGTGCTGTGCTGCCATATGTGTAGCCGGGAGGCTGTGAAAGACTGGGGCCTTGGGCTGCTGGTCAATGCGACTGTCTTTACAGGATATATACAAAATGCCTGGGTGCCCTTCTACAAAGAACGAACACAGCCAAATTACCTGTCCCTGTGTAGGTTCCCTCTCGGGAGGATCTACAACCACGTGTTAGCTCATTGTACCTTTCACAGAGGAGAAATAACATTTGCATATCAATCTGTTCCCACCCACATGGGCAGTCCAGAACCGAAATGCTAGGCAATTCTCCTCTGACCAAGAGTACCAAAAGCAACACCAGACATGTGTTTCGGCCTATCCAGGCCTCATCAGTGAGGTGAAGCTGTGCCTCTCTAAGCACAGTGAGCAAGGGGTCCACTCCTGGAGAGTTAAATACATCATCAACAATCTTTAAAACAACTGCTTTCAAATCAATGATTCTATTAAAAGGCCATACCAGCTAAGTAAATAATGCTCCAGAGGACAGGTAGAAGGGAGGGAAAAAATGTTAACCTCATTACTTGCAGTCCCTGTCATACGGACCCATTTGGGCCTGAAGACTATTTACTGCCAGTCTTGCTGATTCTCTGTCTTCAGACCCCAAACATACCCAGCTGATCATTTTTGTGATGGTCCTATCAAACCCCCCTTAAAGAAAGGGCATTGGTGTGTTTGGGGTGTCTAAAATAACTTCCTTTCATAGCAAGGAGTGATACATCTTGACCTCCAAAGCTCAGATGCTGGGCGTGCAAAGAGGAAATGATGCAATTTTTTATCATCCGCAACATACATTTTACACAAAGTATTCATTGTGCTGTTTAATCTTTACATGTAGGTTGCCAGTGGTCGAATGTATGATAATAACAACAAGGCATCTGATTTGTGGATTAGCAAGGTTTTCCAAATATGGTTGATGTCTATTGCCTACTCTCCTCTGTCAATCTTGCTATTGAAAATTGTTTGATTTTTAGAGTGATCTAGAGAAAGCTATGAGATGCCATGGGATGCAACGCTGGTTTGAGGACATATTGGTCTAGCCCCATTGTTGTATGGTCTTGAGACAACTCCTTCCTCTGGGACAAGATGAAGGGCTGAGAAACATGTTTATGCCAGTCCTTGTTCACTAGGTCTCTGGACTGAACATCAGTTCGATTCACAGCATATCTGGCCAGTGAACTCATCACCCTCCCCTATTAGCTAAGAAAGCCCAAATCCGCAGGAAAGGCAGAATTTGCAAAACCTTGGGGTAGATATAGAAGCTGTTTCCAGAATTGGTGTTAAAAAATTCCTTCTCTGTCCACATTTCTTATAAACCCTGTAACTGTGCGCCGTAGGTGACTATGCTGCTGAGCATCCAGCAGAAGCCTGTTTTAATTTCATTTCCAAAGTTGTTCCTTTATTTTCACACACGATTGATGATGGCTTTCCCTTCGACTGACACTTTCCTGGTTATGGTCTCTACTTGTGTTTTCCAGGATAAATTTGAGGAAATGGATATCCCACGGTAGGCAACACAATTTACCACCTCTGTGAGTTTGCCCTTCATTCTAAAGCATGGATTTTGTTTCTTTCCCTGAGTATTAGTAATGGCCATGACTTTCTATTCATTTGCAGTAGGTCACCAGTGCCTTTATGTGAGCTCTAACAGCAACAGTGTCCTGGCAAGGATGACTGAATCATCAGCATATAAAAGCATTGGCAGTGACTTCCGACAAATAGCAGGTGTATCTTTAGATGCTTCTTCAAGAAGTCTTGACAGGTCGTTGCTGTAAAAGCAAAAAAAATAAGGGTCCTAACACACAACCCTGTTTAACATCTATGGCAGTTAGTATTTTATGTATGAGTTGGCCACACATGTTGTACCTGATCTGAGTGTATGGCTTAACCTTTACGTTCCTGATAATGTCATATAAAGTTCTGTCAATTCCGATCGTTACCAAACTGACCCATTACCTCCCTCTGTCCATTGGGTCAAAGGCCAATGAGAAATTCAAGAAAGCTGGAAATACTGATGTCCTCTTGGTTACTATATTTTTATTGCTTAAAGACCTGATCCACATTAGAATGCTTAGGTCTGATGCCTCCCTGTTCCTAGTTCAGGATAGTATTCTCCTCAATCCACCTGTTTAGCTCTGACACAATAATATGGCAGAACACCTTGTAATCGATATCGATCAAACTGATAGGTCTATAGGAGGATAACTCCTGGATGGGGGCTTTCTTCAAGCGGTATGATGTTGTAAATAGTCCATGATGAAGGGTATATCACACTTCTTGCAAACAAATGGAAACATTGCCTAAACCAGCTGGATCCACCAGCCCCACTGGCACTTGAACATTGCAGCTGGTAAAATAGTTTGACCTGGGTCCTTTCCTCTTGCCATATTACCAATTGCTTTGCAAATCTTATTTTCCAAAAACAATGTTGTTAAGGTATGGTTCTCCATCCCATCCATTAGGGTCACTAACACAGCAGTTGTGAATGTGGTCAAATCCACCAGCTACCCTATGTCTTCCACTGAGGCCTCCCCAAATATACATGAGAAGTGGGCTGTCCACTTCTCTTAGATATTTCAGTTGATGCAAGATGTATATTGGCCCAGCCCCTGTGCTATTGCCTTCCAGCAGAATGTTAAATCGTTCTCCCTTGTTGATTGTGCCAAATGCAACCAGCCAAAATTCCAAAATGCTTTATTATTCCGCCCACAAGTTATATATAAATTTCTCTTAGAGCAGTAACTTAATTGGTTCCCCTCATCCGCTCGTTATGTTTGTGCATTCCTTACCAAACCATCCTAATGCATTTTGCTAATTTGGAGACTTATTGAAAGGGGCTCTCTTCTCTTTTGTAATGAGAGGGGAGAGTGAAGACATCAAAAAAGCATATGTGAGCAACACAGACTTCATTCCCTCAACCTCACTCCCTAAATTACCCACATACATTTAGAATTTCTTGAAGTATCATACTTGTGTTTGTCTGGTCAAGCCTTGTGGTGAAATGGCCCTAACTTTACTGGATAACTCAAGGAGAATCACTTCTTCCATAGATCCTACCCTACTATTAGCCTCATCTAGGTATTTAAACAGACAAAGTGCATTATGGTTGCTTTCTACCCTATGAAACATCACAAAGGTATGTTAAGGTTGAAAACATTATGCGACAGACTCTGAATTCCCAAAACAAACATGTATCCCAAAAAATGTTTGCAAAAAATCCCCATAGACATACAGATCATCACATGTGTAAAACAGATGCTCAGTAGAGACATACAGAAGAACACATCCATGTACAAATTCACAGAAATTACTCTGCAACAATTTTAAGTGCATATACAAATAATGAGCACAAACAATTAAATATTTTAGTTCAAAATCAAAGATTCATAGTTTAAACTCAAAAGAACCCAAAATTAATATAAAAGTTGTTGAGTCGTTTGATATGATAATGAATAAATCGATCAAAACAAAATGACAATCAATCAATCTACTAGAAGACACAATAATAAATATATTTTCTTCTAAGACAAGCTCAAAGTGGGATGTTTCCTGATCTTCCCTGCTCTAGTTTCAACCATGCGCGCATTCAGTTTGTGCTTTCTGGAGTGCTGTTTCGCTGTGGGATACTACATGAAGCCAGAGAAAAATAAACATCTTACCTTTGCGATTTCGTGTACAGAGACTTACTTGGCTGATTGTGAATGCGCTACCCACCCCCCTGACCCGGAAGCAGTTAAATGCAGTGGGCGCAGTGGCACTAGTACTTTATCAATGTGATTGTGGCTGTTGGGCATTGATCCTGTAAGTATAGCAGCACTTCTATACTGATATTTTTGACAATGCCGGTTAAAACGAGGAACGGTTGACAAAGAAGTGCAGTGCGCAAAGAACTGTCTAAACCCAATTCTCCAAAGAAAGCGACTGTTAGACACATGATTCCAGAAGTTATGCTATCTCCAATAGCGAAGATATCCCAAGTGAAAAATAAGTACCAATGTTTTACTGGGAAAAATAACAGTCTATTAACATTTGTTAGATGTTTTAAATCGGATGTTGAAGCACACCTTCGTGGCTTCATCCTCCCCTTCTCACTCGATGCCTAGAACCAAAAACAGCTTAACTTTTTCTCAATCTATTGGTAATAACAAATCTCTGCTTAAACTGTGTTATACAGTACATAGGGATTCCTTAGGTGGGACGTGTGGTGCAGTGGATGATAGCATGGCTCCCCATCCACCGTGGCTGAGGGCAGATTGTCCAAATCTTCGGTATTGGAATATTTCGCTAGTGAGGGTCTGATAGATATCATTTTATGTGCATAGTGATTTTGAGTCTTTTCACCAATCACATAACTCTGTGCCTCTGTATGAGGAAGTGGTTAAATTGTCAGCAACATGCAAGGCATTAATGGTTATCTGTTCTAAAATGGCCATTGAGCAAAAAGAACTGCTGTTTATTTCTAGTAAAATAGTGGACATTAGTATGTTCAATAGTGGCTTAAACCCTGAGGGTGAGTTAATTAGCATTCTTTATACTCTGACACATAAGAGTGGATCAAATGTAGATTAATGGGAGTCTGACTTAAATATGTTGGAACCGGAGCTAGAAGTTATAATTGTAGCACGGTTAATGACCTGGTAAAAACCCAGATTGAGCCCAACCCCAATACTATAGAAACTGAAAGCTTTGATTGTATTCATCTATTGCATAAGAAATGGGAAAAGAAGAGATTGCTAAGACAGAGGAAGAAATTCACACTGAAAACAACAACAAAAAAGTGTTGAATGTAAATGTGGATTTGGAGAAAATTAGTGTGGGTAGATTGCAGTCTATGGAACAAAACGAACCAAGCCAAGAATCAACAGGTCACATGAAGGGCCTCACGGATGAGGGTCTAACAGCAGAGAAAAACAAGTCCTTGGAAACCATTCATCAATGGTTAACCAAGGACTTGAAAGGGAATACGGGCTCCCTGATGAATAATAAACATAGGGATTTAGGAGAAAGTGTAAGAACTATACCTATTCAGGGCAGAGACATTGCAATCAAAGAGTCAATTAAAATGACTATGGTGATTGAAAATGCACCCAAGGAAGGTAATGTAAGACTTAACAAACTTAATGTCTCAAAGCTTAAAATATTGGAATTTTTAAATAGATCTAGAGTGCTGGAGGTGTTGCAAAGCATTCCATAGTTGTCGGTAATCTCGTAAAGGGATATGCTACTTGTGGAATTACTGACCTCAGCCGCTGATTCGAACTGGTCTATTATATGCTTTTATATGCCCTTGTTTGGGGAATACCTGTTCACATATGCCCCAGTGCTTAAGTTTAATAGTTTCGAGTTGATCCCATTAAAAACAATTACGGTTGATTTGGAAACTGACTCCAATTGGAAACAAAATACATCTAAGTAAATTGGAGATAGTGAAGATGGATTTGGGAAAGGAGATTTCACAAAGGGAATATAAACTCAAGGCCTTTAAGTTAGTGCTGGATGTTAAGTCAGGGAAGCAATTCTCTTCTTCATATTGTATTAGGGAGAATTACCTGTTGCTAAAGAAGGATGCCATTAGGCTATTGCCTTGGAACTCACGTGGTTATAGCTCTTTTTTTATATTTACCAATACAGTGCTGATGATGTAGGGAGATGTTTAGACAGTGCAATTGTCATTTTCAAGGTAGCTAAACATCACATTTGGCTGCAGCCGTGTGCACAATGTAATTCAGTATGCGCAATTATAACTAACTGTGTGTGTTGTAGTTTGTCGGAGGTCTATGAGTCGGCAAAAAGGGAGGCCCGGGACATAATTCACTTCCGTATATAAGATAGTGACAATACCACATGATAGCTCGCTGCCGTAGATAAGACAGAGAGAAATTGCCCACGGTGGCACACTAAAAATGAAAATGTGGTGTTCCTGAAATGCAAGCCTGAGGTCTCTCTAGTGATTACACGAAAAATCTAAACAAAAATAAGGGGTTCTGGATATTGGGGCCACAAATAAAACAAGGGAATTATGCTCACCAAAATACCACCAACCACGCATACCAACCACGCATACCAAATACGCATGTCTGTGTGCTGAAATAATGCATGTCCACTGTATTATTGTTGTACATGGCCCAATCTGAATACAAGGAGTGATTGTTGCTAAGTTGTTTTTTGGCGGTAAGAAAATACCGTCAGGCCCCAAATCTCCACAAAATACCCTCCACATTTACACCTCCAAGGTCATGTATGTTGGATGAACTAAAGGTATTTGAGAAATGTGTGTTGGGGGATGTGAATAAAATTGACAAAAGCCAATCTGAGGTGTTTTAGAATATTAGTAAGAGTGAAAGGCAAGCATTGAGATGTTACAAGAAAATTACATGGTCACCATCAAGCCCGCCGATAAAGGTCGGTCCATAGTCGTGTTAGACACAGAACATTATAAAAAATATGGTCCAAATCCTTGCCTCCCCATAAGGTGAGAACGGTAATGAGAAATGCAGTTGTGTTTGACGATGGGAAATACAAAATAAAAAGCATGTCATAGTGTTCAAAGTTGGTAAAGTTGAAGAGAGAATTGGGGGAAGGAAATTGTTGTTGGATAAACAATTGATGAGAGGGAGGTGTGGTGATATGCTCAGCTTCTATAGTGCATGTGCACGTCAAGCCACCTTTTCTGTCTATATGTACAACGGTATTGGCTTCCATTCATTTCACCAAGCTCCCTGTAGGTAGAAAAATAACCTCAACATTTCATGTAGCCAATGGCTTGTCGAAATGTTGTGAACTAGAAACGTGTGCAGTATATCCTTTGTGTAGTGTAGTACATTGATGCTAACACTTAGAATGGGGGTAACAAGGGGATTGACATTGGTTGCTATGACTTGGTATTGGGATAGATAGAGGGGGCCAGAGTTGTTAGGTCGCAGGCCATATAAATGCTGGTAGTAGCAGGTGCACTAATATTGCAGCATTCAGAAAATAATGCTTCAGAAAATAATGCAAATTAAGAAGCAATTTGCAAGAAGATCCCATGGCAAGTCACACATTGCAACATTGCGATGGTCCTTTAAAATATGTGCTCATTGTTTAAAGCAGGAAAAGGGAAGAAGGACGAGATGGAGTGTAACATATTCCCCAGCATGCCATGCTAGGCAGAATGTTGTCTAAAGGTCACTGGGGGCTGGAAAAAGTACATGGGCTGTTATGAGGGGTGGTGGCAGGTGACATCATGGAATAAGAGGGAGAATGGTAAATAATACATACAGAGCCATATGAAGGGGCAGAGTTGGTTGAAAAGGGTTTAAAAGGTGCATACAGATGTCAGAAAAATATGAGGATTTTGACTGTGCTGTGCTGCCATATGTGTAGCCGGGAGGCTGTGAAAGACTGGGGCCTTGGGCTGCTGGTCAATGCGACTGTCTTTACAGGATATATACAAAATGCCTGGGTGCCCTTCTACAAAGAACGAACACAGCCAAATTACCTGTCCCTGTGTAGGTTCCCTCTCGGGAGGATCTACAACCACGTGTTAGCTCATTGTACCTTTCACAGAGGAGAAATAACATTTGCATATCAATCTGTTCCCACCCACATGGGCAGTCCAGAACCGAAATGCTAGGCAATTCTCCTCTGACCAAGAGTACCAAAAGCAACACCAGACATGTGTTTCAGCCTATCCAGGCCTCATCAGTGAGGTGAAGCTGTGCCTCTCTAAGCACAGTGAGCAAGGGGTCCACTCCTGGAGAGTTAAATACATCATCAACAATCTTTAAAACAACTGCTTTCAAATCAATGATTCTATTAAAAGGCCATACCAGCTAAGTAAATAATGCTCCAGAGGACAGGTAGAAGGGAGGGAAAAAATGTTAACCTCATTACTTGCAGTCCCTGTCATACGGACCCATTTGGGCCTGAAGACTATTTACTGCCAGTCTTGCTGATTCTCTGTCTTCAGACCCCAAACATACCCAGCTGATCATTTTTGTGATGGTCCTATCAAACCCCCCTTAAAGAAAGGGCATTGGTGTGTTTGGGGTGTCTAAAATAACTTCCTTTCATAGCAAGGAGTGATACATCTTGACCTCCAAAGCTCAGATGCTGGGCGTGCAAAGAGGAAATGATGCAATTTTTTATCATCCGCAACATACATTTTACACAAAGTATTCATTGTGCTGTTTAATCTTTACATGTAGGTTGCCAGTGGTCGAATGTATGATAATAACAACAAGGCATCTGATTTGTGGATTAGCAAGGTTTTCCAAATATGGTTGATGTCTATTGCCTACTCTCCTCTGTCAATCTTGCTATTGAAAATTGTTTGATTTTTAGATTGATCTAGAGAAAGCTATGAGATGCCATGGGATGCAACGCTGGTTTGAGGACATATTGGTCTAGCCCCATTGTTGTATGGTCTTGAGACAACTCCTTCCTCTGGGACAAGATGGAGGGCTGAGAAACATGTTTATGCCAGTCCTTGTTCACTAGGTCTCTGGACTGAACATCAGTTCGATTCACAGCATATCTGGCCAATGAACTCATCACCCTCCCCTATTAGCTAAGAAAGCCCAAATCCACGGGAAAGGCAGAATTTGCAAAAACTCGGGGTAGATATAGAAGCTGTTTCCAGAATTGGTGTTAAAAAATTCCTTCTCTGTCCACATTTCTTATAAACCCTGTAACTGTGCGCCGTAGGTGACTATGCTGCTGAGCATCCAGCAGAAGCCTGTTTTAATTTCATTTCCAAAGTTGTTCCTTTATTTTCACACACGATTGATGATGGCTTTCCCTTCGACTGACACTTTCCTGGTTATGGTCTCTACTTGTGTTTTCCAGGATAAATTTGAGGAAATGGATATCCCACGGTAGGCAACACAATTTACCACCTCTGTGAGTTTGCCCTTCATTCTAAAGCATGGATTTTGTTTCTTTCCCTGAGTATTAGTAATGGCCATGACTTTCTATTCATTTGCAGTAGGTCACCAGTGCCTTTATGTGAGCTCTAACAGCAACAGTGTCCTGGCAAGGATGACTGAATCATCAGCATATAAAAGCATTGGCAGTGACTTCCGACAAATAGCAGGTGTATCTTTAGATGCTTCTTCAAGAAGTCTTGACAGGTCGTTGCTGTAAAAGCAAAAAAATAAAGGTCCTAACACACAACCCTGTTTAACACCTATGGCAGTTAGTATTTTATTTATGAGTTGGCCACACATGTTGTACCTGATCTGAGTGTATGGCTTAACCTTTACGTTCCTGATAATGTCATATAAAGTTCTGTCAATTCCGATCGTTACCAAACTGACCCATTACCTCCCTCTGTCCATTGGGTCAAAGGCCAATGAGAAATTCAAGAAAGCTGGAAATACTGATGTCCTCTTGGTTACTATATTTTTATTGCTTAAAAACCTGATCCACATTAGAATGCTTAGGTCTGATGCCTCCCTGTTCCTAGTTCAGGATAGTATTCTCCTCAATCCACCTGTTTAGCTCTGACACAATAATATGGCAGAACACCTTGTAATCGATATCGATCAAACTGGTAGGTCTATAGGAGGATAACTCCTGGATGGGGGCTTTCTTCAAGCGGTATGATGTTGTAAATAGTCCATGATGAAGGGTATATCACACTTCTTGCAAACAAATGGAAACATTGCCTAAACCAGCTGGATCCACCAGCCCCACTGGCACTTGAACATTGCAGCTGGTAAAATAGTTTGACCTGGGTCCTTTCCTCTTGCCATATTACCAATTGCTTTGCAAATCTTATTTTCCAAAAACAATGTTGTTAAGGTATGGTTCTCCATCCCATCCATTAGGGTCACTAACACAGCAGTTGTGAATGTGGTCAAATCCACCAGCTACCCTATGTCTTCCACTGAGGCCTCCCCAAATATACATGAGAAGTGGGCTGTCCACTTCTCTTAGTTATTTCAGTTGATGCAAGATGTATATTGGCCCAGCCCCTGTGCTATTGCCTTCCAGCAGAATGTTAAATTGTTCTCCCTTGTTGATTTTGCCAAATGCAACCAGCCAAAATTCCAAAATGCTTTATTATTCCACCCACAAGTTATATATAGATTTCTCTTGGAGCAGTAACTTAATTGGTTCCCCTCATCCGCTCGTTATGTTTGTGCATTCCTTACCAAACCATCCTAATGCATTTTGCTAATTTGGAGACTTATTGAAAGGGGCTCTCTTCTCTTTTGTAATGAGAGGGGAGAGTGAAGACATCAAAAAAGCATATGTGACCAATACAGACTTCATTCCCTCAACCTCACTCCCTATATTACCCACATCCATTTAGAATTTCTTGAAGTATCATACTTGTGTTTGTCTGGTCAAGCCTTGTGGTGAAATGGCCCTAACTTTACTGGATAACTCAAGGAGAATCATTTCTTCCATAGATCCTACCCTACTATTAGCCTCATCTAGGTATTTAAACAGACAAAGTGCATTATGGTTGCTTTCTACCCTATGAAACATCACAAAGGTATGTTAAGGTTGAAAACATTATGCGACAGACTCTGAATTCCCAAAACAAACATGTATCCCAAAAAATGTTTGCAAAAAATCCCCATAGACATACAGATCATCACATGTGTAAAACAGATGCTCAGTAGAGACATACAGAAGAACACATACATTTACAAATTCACAGAAATTACTCTGCAACAATTTTAAGTGCATATACAAATAATGAGCACAAACAATTAAATATTTTAGTTCAAAATCAAAGATTCATAGTTTAAACTCAAAAGAACCCAAAATTAATATAAACGTTGTTGAGTCGTTTGATATGATAATGAATAAATCGATCAAAACAAAATGACAATCAATCAATCCACTAGAAGACACAATAATAAACATATTTTCTTCTAAGACAAGCTCAAAGTGGGATGTTTCCTGATCTTCCCTGCTCTAGTTTCAACCATGCGCGCATTCAGTTTGTGCTTTCTGGAGTGCTGTTTCGCTGTGGGATACTACATGAAGCCAGAGAAAAATAAACATCTTACCTTTGCGATTTTGTGTACAGAGACTTACTTGGCTGATTGTAAATGCGCTACCCACCCCCCTGACCCGGAAGCAGTTAAATGCAGTGGGCGCAGTGGCAATAGTACTTTATCAATGTGATTGTGGCTGTTGGGCATTTATCCTGTAAGTATAGCAGCACTTCTATACTGATATTTTTGACAATGCCGGTTAAAACGAGGAACGGTTGACAAAGAAGTGCAGTGCGCAAAGAACTGTCTAAACCCAATTCTCCAAAGAAAGCGACTGTTAGAAACATGATTCCAGAAGTTATGCTATCTCCAATAGCGAAGATATCCCAAGTGAAAAATAAGTTCCAATGTTTTACTGGGAAAAATAACAGTCTATTAACATTTGTTAGATGTTTTAAATCGGATGTTGAAGCACACCTTTGTGGCTTCATCCTCCCCTTCTCACTCGATGCCTAGAACCAAAAACAGCTTAACTTTTTCTCAATCTATTGGTAATAACAAATCTCTGCTTAAACTGTGTTATACAGTACATAGGGATTCCTTAGGTGGGACGTGTAGTGCAGTGGATGATAGCATGGCTCCCCACCCACCGTGGCTGAGGGCAGATTGTCCAAATCTTCGGTATTGGAATATTTTGCTAGTGAGTGTCTGATAGATATCATTTGATGTGCATAGTGATTTTGAGTCTTTTCACCAATCACATAACTCTGTGCCTCTGTATGAGGAAGTGGTTAAATTGTCAGCAACATGCAAGGCATTAATGGTTATCTGTTCTAAAATGGCCATTGAGCAAAAAGAACTGCTGTTTATTTCTAGTAAAATAGTGGACATTAGTATGTTCAATAGTGGCTTAAACCCTGGGGGTGAGTTAATTAGCATTCTTTATACTCTGACACATAAGAGTGGATCAAATGTAGATTAATGGGAGTCTGACTTAAATATGTTGGAACCGGAGCTAGAAGTTATAATTGTAGCACGGTTAATGACCTGGTAAAAACCCAGATTGAGCCCAACCCCAATACTATAGAAACTGAAAGCTTTGATTGTATTAATCTATTGCATAAGAAATGGGAAAAGAAGAGATTGCTAAGACAGAGGAAGAAATTCACACTGAAAACAACAAAAAAAGTGTTGAATGTAAATGTGGATTTGGAGAAAATTAGTGTGGGTAGATTGCAGTCTATGGAACAAAACGAACCAAGCCAAGGATCAACATGTCACATGAAGGGCCTCACGGATGAGGGTCTAACAGCTGAGAAAAACAAGTCCTTGGAAACCATTCATCAATGGTTAACCAAGGACTTGAAAGGGAATACGGGCTCCCTGATGAATAATAAACATAGGGATTTAGGAGAAAGTGTAAGAACTATACCTATTCAGGGCAGAGAAATTGCAATCAAAGAGTGTGAGCTAAGATAGTCAATTAAAATGACCATGGTGATTGAAAATGCACCCGAGGAAGGTAATGTAAGACTTAACAAACTTAATGTCTCAAAGCTGAAAATATTGGAATTTTTAAATAGATCTAGAGTGCTGGAGGTGTTGCAAAGCATTCCATAGTTGTCGGTAATCTCGTAAAGGGATATGCTACTTGTGGAATTACTGACCTCAGCCACTGATTCGAACTGGTCTATTATATGCTTTTCTTCACCCTTGTTTGGGGAATACCTGTTCACATATGCCCCAGTGCTTAAGTTTAATAGTTCCGAGTTGATCCCATTACAAACAATTATGGTTGATTTGGAAGCTGACTCCGATTGGAAACAAAATACATCTAAGTAAATTGGAGATAGTGAAGATGGATTTGGGAAAGGAGATTTCACAAAGGGAATATAAACTCAAGGCTTTTAAGTTAGTGCTGGATGTTAAGTCAGGGACGCAATTCTCTTCTTCATATTGTATTAGGGAGAATTACCTGTTGCTAAAGAAGGATGCCATTAGGCTATTGCCTTGGAACTCACGTGGTTATAGCTCTTTTTTGTATAGCAAAGGTTTATGTCACCTGCTTGATTCTGATATATTCTCCCTGAGGGAGTGTAACGCTCAGCTGATTCCCGTAGAGGCGCCGGTCTTGACTGGGCGTATACCGTATCTTCAAAGGTGATGTGTAACACACGGCTGGCTCTTTGGGCTGGACCCCTGTGCACTGTATGTCTGACTCGAAGGGTAAGATGTCTGCAGATAGAAAATATGGGATTAAGGAACTGGGTTATTGAATGTCTCTCTCTTCTTCCCTTTCTCTTCTCCTGTAGAACCCCAAAGGTTAGCGCTCTCACCTTAGGTAAGTGAACGCCGTGCTCTCCATCTGCCTCGGGACAGGGTGCTGTAACCAGTTTCTTCACTGGATAAGGGGAGCAGGCCTCTTGACTTCAGAGGACTGCTGTCCGTCGTTTACTGCACGAACGGTAAGTTTCAAGTAATTCTAATGTCTTTAAAGTCTTTAGTAATGATGTCTCTTGTTTTGCAGGGTTCCGGCGATGGCGGATGACGGGCTGAAGTGAGTTGAAGATGGAGCCCGTGTGATGAATAGAAGCGCCTGGAAGCACGTAAGTAAGCGCTTGTTGCCTGCTTCACGATGCGCTCTAACTGTCTTTTTATTTTGCAGGTACATGTTCGGAGCGGCTGCAGGGTGCCGGAATACCCACTGGGTTAGATGTGGAAAGGAGTAATGGCACGTGAGTATTAAAGTTCCCCAATGTCTTTAAACGCACCTTGTTTTGTCTTTCAGATGTGGGATGCAGCGCCGAAGGCCTCCGGAGCGTGCGAAGAGTTGGTAAGCTTTTGTCTTTCAGATGCCGGAATGCAGTGTGAAGACCTCCGGAGCGCACGAAGAGTAGGTAAGCCTTTGTCTTTCAGATGCCGGAATGCAGCGCGAGGCGTTGGTGACAGCCGATGGACCAGGTAAGTGAAGAGCTGTCACTGAAGACCGTAATGCTAACCTGTTCTTTCTTGTCTTTATAGGTGTTGCTGAAGACTGGATTCAGGATGGTAAGCCTTTTTCCTTAGGCACAGGATCAGATGCAGAAGGCTCGATGAGCGTTCTGCTGCAGAGGATGCAGAATAACGCAAAGCAAGATTCATCCATCGGGTGTGGTTTAAATAGCCTCCTGTAGTGCTTAGGTGTCTCCTTCCGCAGCCACGCCTAGGTAAGAAAAGAGTTCCTGCTTTCCAGAAGAGTTCCAGTGTTCTGAATCTAGGGAGTGGCTCCTGCCCCACCCAACAGGAAAAGTAGTTCCAAACAGAAGAGGATCAGAGGCTCAATTGGCAGGCAAGTAAGCAGCATGCTCTGCTGCAGGTAGGTCCACCCAAGCATTATGAGCCCGGCGCTTCCAGCGCTGGGACTGGACATATTTATGAGCCTGGTGCCACTGGCGCCAGGACTGGGTCCAAAAGGTCCCAATTGGGACTGGTTGGCACTCGGAACCTGGGTTATGGATCTGCTTCCAAGGGAGTTGGGAAAACCCTGACCTTTTGGAAGCAGAGATCATGACAGGGAGACATGGCTCATTAAACCTTCCTATATTGGTGGTTAGGGTTGCCTGATGGGTGACTTACTTACGGGTGTAAAAACATACTTGAATCCAGCTGAGTATTTGCCTCAATATCAAAACAGAAATGCTGTAGCTATTCAAATCACATATTGGGTTAGGAATATAAGATCTATACTGTTGTTGATGAATCTGAATGACCCACCTGGAGGTCAAGTAACAATGGAAATCCAATTATATGTAGATTCATTATTAAAACATTGAATATGCCAGGATGATAGAACACTTGTTATGGTTGCAGGTGACTTTAATGAAGACTGTTCTAAATCCTTTTTATATAAGGGACAATTTTGTAACTCAACGGATATTAATATCACATCTTAGGCCAATGTCTTTGAAACATGGAATATGTGATTCATGGATTTGACAAATTAATGGAAGATGCTAATATCAGGAACGAAAAAAGAAATGTGCACTTGGTTTAGTGGTGAGTCTAAGTCAAGAATTGATTACATCTTTGCATCTATCTCACTAGCTGATAGTGGGCGGATATACCATAGTTTGCTTTACTGAAGTTAGAAATAAAGATACAACAGTGCATTGAGCGCAACTCCATGCTTATTGAGGTATCAAGCTTTGCTCAGGCCAATAGGCTCATTTGGACACCAGAATATATTAAGATGCAAAATCTCTGTGTTTATGAATTCTGGGAAAATTCAGAATTGAATTTTGAAAATTGTCATTTTCTACCAACGGATGGTATTACATCTATTGTTTATGGTATTGAGCTGGAAGTCTCCTACACAAGAAATATAAGTGTAAAAACCCATACTGTCACAGGGGTCCATAATAAAATTTTGACATCAACTTATCAGAAAATGGAAAACAGCATCGGGCAGATATTAGGAAGGTAAAAAAGAAAAATGTTTAAACTGATATGAGATGAAGAGAGTGATTGTCAATTTAACTACAAAATATAAAAATTGGATTAGATCTTATAACATTCACAATTTAATGCTAACTGGAATATAGATTCGGAGGCACTGCTGTATAGAGATAGTAAGAAATTCTGGTACATAATAGATAGCAAATGTTCTAAGAAATCCAGGGAAACAAATCTGATATCGAAGAAAATGTGGATTGAGGCTGTTGAAGGATTATACTTTATAAACTATGCTTTAATGGTTAAGCTAGTGGGTAGAATTGATATTGAGGCTATTGACTCGGGCTTCAATGAGTGCTTCATGTACAACGTTGAAGATATTTTACAAATGATAATGGGCCTAACAACATCGAGAGCTCCTGGGCCTGATTTTATACCAAACACGATAATCAAGAAACAAGTACAAATGTGGGCTACCATTTTGTTCTGGCTTTTTAAATATGTTGCAATGTGCGGTACAATTCCTATTTCTTGGAAAAAGGCAATGGTGGTCCCTATCTTGCAAAAGGATACACGTTTGGAACCAAGTAACTATTGAATGCTAGCATTATCGGATAGCATTTCTGAAATGTTTGCTATCTGCCTTCTCAAAAAATGTAATGTTTGGGTGAAAGAGGCTGCACTTGTATCCCCCTCACAAACTGGTTTTAGAAGAGGAATGGGCACACTGTTTAATATTATATTGGATACATAACTGTCTTGAGAAAGCAGGAAGTAGGTTATGCATATGTTTTATTGATTACTCAAAAGCTTTCAATAGAGTTTCCAGAAATGTGTTATGGGAGAAAATGTTTGCTCTGTTGTTGTCTGTTGCAGGGTTTGCAGTGCTAGAGCTGAAGGGCGGAATCTGGATGAAGAGTGAAAAAACCACCTGTGGGTTTTAGGATCCCAAATTTTAGGCAAGTCTTTTCCAAGAGTTCATACTAGGTAAGCACTCTGAGAGGAAATGAACACTAAGCATGGGTGTGATTATTTACATTCTTGCATCCCAAAATGGCCCCCTAGCACTGGGTTCTGAGTGATTTGGCAGACAACTGAGAATTATGGGAACTGTAGCCTTCAGTTGCATGAAACCGCCTTTATGCTAGCAGCTCTGCCACTGTCCCTTACTCATGGTCCATGCACTCTCAGGGGGATTAGTAAGGGTCCCATACAAGGGCGCTTTCTTGGGTTTTAGGTTCTGGGGGTTTTGACTTGGGCTTGATGTTGGTAATGATGACAGTAACAAAAACAGAATTTATTGTAAATATGTTCTCCAATTTCATTTCTTGTAAGGTTTACATAATTTGTATGCATTATTAGTAATAGATTAGATGTTTGAAAAAATAAAATGTCTTTAAATGTCTTTAAATAGCTTTGTATCGTTCATTCTCCAATAAAATGTGTTACCGCCCTCCGGCCTCTCCGTTCTCTGTTCTCCCACTCTCCCCTGCCACACCACGGAAGTCGCAGCTCGTACATACTACCGACCTTTGAAAATCCTCTTCCCCTCATCATGCTTTGATTGACTGTCACTACCTCCTTTAAATCACTTCCCCCTCCTACTCTTTTCCTCGCCCCTCTCCAGCTCTACATCCAGCCACACTCTAGCAGCTTACCATGGAAGAACATTTCTTTATGAGACTTGATATCATAACTCATTATTGCTGATATATACTGCACTGGGATATAACTAATGTTATATTGAATATGGAGCATGAATGATTCCCATTAGTGGGAAGTATAATAAAGCATAACAAAAGAAAAATTTGTCGGTGAGCACAGACAATTGGTCTAACTAAACTCTGTGTTAATTTATACCGCCTAGGGTAGGACACAGCTATACCGATTCTGCAGCCTACCACCACTTCCACTACCTATGGGCCGAGCACACTCATAATGCAGTCTACCCTATTGTCCATGGTTCCCCATTAAAGCCTATATTGAGTTTAAAACTTTGTTCCTAGCACATTGCTGCTTCCACAACCTGGCACCTGCTTACCTAAACAAAAACATTTCACGAAGAAAACACACACGTGCCCTCCACTCTGCAGATAGCACATCCCTTAACACCCCACAGATTTAAAATGGCAAGAGCGGGAGGGATAAGCTTTGCAGTCACCGACCCTTCCCTTTGGAACTCACTGCCTGCAAGCATCAGAGATGTTACGTCTTACATCAAATTCAAGAAATTGTTGAAAACCTGACTTTTCAACAAATGTGTACAATGACTCTTCCTCCTACTCTACTAATACTGTTTCTGCTTTTACTTTGTTCATTCTGTTACTTTGTACAAACACTGCGATACGGCTGGATTTGGGTGTTACCTAAATTTTATGAATACAATGAATAAAATAAATAAATTACTGTCCCAGGGCATTACCTGCCCCGGTAATCCCCCTGCACACAGGGGTTTAGTGCTATTAGCATCCCGGCATGTTGTACCGGGATAATAATAGTGTTTTATTTTTATTTGAGAAACGGTGTGTTTGATGTGAGGGAAGATAGCGGCTCCAAGGAGGCTCAGAGAGGGAGTTTTGCCATGTCGTAAAACCCCCATTCCGAGACTCCTGATTGACGGGGAGGTCGCCAACATACCCCTGCCGTGTACTGGTGTAATATAACTGTGTGCACATGATTGATCTTGCTATCTGTACATTATAATGGGTATCTAATACATAAATCGTGTGCAATTGTAGCTGTTAATTCAACACCCAACATTTTGGCACATCATGGGTTGCACAAATTCCCTACAGAATTTCAACATAATAACTGAAATTGCATATTGCATGCATATACTGCCAGACCTCCATTCCATATGACATCCATCCTTGGCATGGCATATCAACTGGCCTTGTGAACATTTTTGATGACAGACTGTCAATGGTCCAGGCATTCTCTCAAGGATCATCCAACTAAATTGGTCAACTTCCCACTACACTGTCAACTGGTGACAACTATTTGATCACCTGTAACATGTAGCCATTGCACTGGGCACAACCTTACATTAGTGTGAGGACTTTTTAAACAACCACCATCTAAGAATCAGATTACATAACTTTTTGTCACCTTGTACCCATGTACCTTATTGAGTCCCTCTTCTGCTCCTTTCCATTTTCATGAAATCACTAATGGGTCTGCTCTGTGGACACCACTTTAGCTTCACTCCTATGCTTACTACACATAAATCTACTTGTCAGACTATCAGTAGAAGGGAACATTTAATTAATTATCAAGGGGTTTGGCTTCCCTAGAAGAATAAATGCATCACAATAATATAGGACAGGGAATCACACATTGGGGCTGTTGTTAAGCCTGTTTTTTTCAAAATAGGGCACATATTTCAGACGATCTCTTACCGTTTCCACAAACTCTGCAGTCTCTCACGTTGGCTGTTGTCAGGATGTGGAATGGCGTCTCCCTTCCCAGTTATGTTGTTTACTGTTTCCAAAGCGATACCCAGTCTAAGTCCCTCTTTCCTTTCACTTGCAATGCCGTGTAAGCTGAAGGCGGGTGCCATCTTTTGGGCTTCGTTATCATATGTACTAGGTTATTTAATGGAGTGTGATCCCAATCTCAAAATATTCCCCTATTCATGTAAAATTAACAACGCTGTTTAATACGAGTAAGAGACTGTCTGATGTACAGACCCCTCCAATAGCAGGATGCACCAGTATTGGGCCACGTTATAATTACGAGTAACAGACATTATCTTGTATTACATTTGAATAGCACATGCTGCCAAGGTAAATATATAAATAGTCCATGGATGATTTAACACTTGCTAACATGGAAAACCAATATCAATTTTGTGAACGGTCAGCACATTTATCTCACATAATAACGACGAGCATGGATAGACAAGGTGTCTTAAACTAATGACGAATGTGGCCACGCATACATTACGAGCAAGTAAAATAAATGCACCGTAAGGAGGTAAACATGCCTTTTTTCACGATACTGATAAAAACTTTACATATAATTTGTTTGCAGGGATCTAACCCACCTAATTACTGAAATTAAGTAACACAAGAAGACAAATGGTAAGGATAATTCATACATATACGTAATAACTAAGCACTGGATCGACTGAACAGACTATGATTTAGGTAAAGTTATAACGAATCATGCAATGCTAATAGTTAACTGTGATGCTTTGATTAGCCCGATTTAGATTAGATACTCATTATTGATACGTATGAGACATTAATACAATGCAACCAGACCCTCCCCAAGCACTACTATATATTCCAATATTGCATGTAGGTTAAACTAGCAAAGTTATGGATTTCCTAATACGATGGTGAACATAAACAAGTTCAGAATCTATGCGTCGATTAAGGAATACTTACCAATTGGGAATGTGTACGCGCAGATTCCAACAGATTAGACAATTTGAAGCACAAAATGTTGGGAATTATTACATGTTTTATCTTTTTCTTATTTGTGCTTATTTTTCCTATCTCTTTTCTCTAAAACCTTTACAATCCTCTCCTATACCAACCCCTCAATCTCTGTGTAATTACTATGATGTATTGAAATGAATCAATATTGTTTTGAAACACAATTGTCAATCTTGACAAAATGGATGAATTTTCGTAATTAATGTTAGGTGTTCTTTGTACCGTATGGATAAATAAGATATGCCCTGATTTTAAAAAGGTGGCTACTGCCGAAACACGTGTCACCATAAGGGGCAACCACAAGATGTTTTTGCAATAAACCAAACTGGCACAGGTCTATGTGAGTGTTTTTGTTGAGTATAAGCTTTGCATTGTATGTATAATATGGATGTAAGCAATTCTTCTGTTAATTCCACTCTGTGCCATTTATGATGTCAGATGATTCCAGGCCATGGAATCCTCAGCATTGTTATTGTTTGAGAACAGCAGTTGGTTGAGGGCTGCAGAGCAGGGTGGGGGTCTTCATCTATGTGTTTTATACCTTAACAAGACAAGACAATAAATGTTGCTTACAACTTAGCAGGTCTGGTCTGTGGCCCAACAATGGCGACGAGGATGGGATGCTGAAGCAAATGGTATCCATTGGTGACCAGACCGCGACCTGAAGACCCCCAACCCTGAAGCAAGGAGAGACTGCCGTTCTTCTTATCCGAATTGCGCTGCATACCGGATTCGAGAAGCGGCTGGAAGCACACCAGTTTGTGGAACAGCTTTACACAATACTCGGCGGAACAGCTGTTTCGCCATCGGAGAGGGCGACTCTGTGGAGGTGATCCCTTTCCCCGCCCCACCAGGAGAGGGGGGAGTTTGGCGTTGGAGCTGCGGATCTGTACGGGGTGCAGGCGTGATTTGCGTACCCCCCAGCTCTGGCATTCGAAAAGGAAATCGTTTTTGTTGCAGCTAAGGAGGTGCGCGAAGTGCCGACGTGGGTGATCGCCTCCTTCATTTTCCCAACTCAAGGAGAGTTTGTTCGG
The DNA here is from genome assembly GCF_040938575.1 of Ambystoma mexicanum. Taxonomy (NCBI): domain Eukaryota; kingdom Metazoa; phylum Chordata; class Amphibia; order Caudata; family Ambystomatidae; genus Ambystoma; species Ambystoma mexicanum. Next base: position 1,240,977,015 of record NC_090930.1, on the reverse strand, counting down.
GAGCGCCAAAGTGGATACCAGGCGTTGCGGTGGGAGATATCCCCTCTCCTCCGCTAACCCAGAAGGAGAGCTGAGTCTGTCCTGCTGCGCGGGGGCCCTGCTTGGAGTGAGGCAGCCATTGGCGGGCACCGAAGAGGCTCCACCCACACGCGCATCCGCTGTCACGTGACCAGGGCTGATCGTGACACATGACCGCAGCCCACAGCTGCAACCAGGAAGTGCTCCTGGATCGGAGGAGCGGAGGCAAATCAGCTGTGTTTACTCACCCGCCCAGGGCCCGATTGGGAAGGCGGTGTCGGTGCGCATTGTGAACATTTTTGAGCATGGCAAATTAGCTGTGTTTACTCACCTGAGAGGAGAAATGTGTGTTCTCGACCCAAGCAGTAGAATACTTGGGTCATGAGATATCAGAAGATGGGGTAAGACCGAAAAGAGACCTGGTGTATGGTATTGTGAGAATGCAATCACCGAGAAATAAAACACAGAGAATGTGAGAGGGAATTTAGTGAAATTAAATTGAAGATTGACATGGTAAAACCTTTAGCCATGTATGATACCAGATAGAGGAGCATTCTCTCAGTAGATGCAAGTGATATGGGGATAGGTGTTGTGATGTCCCAGTTGGGAACAGATGGTAGTGAAGCAGTTGTGATGCATGCCTCTCGCATGTTGAAAGGTGCTGAACTCAATTATTCCGTTTTGGAAAAGGAAGCCTTGGCATGTCCTTGCGGCATAGAGAAACTCAGAAATGTTGTGTGGGGACAAGAATTTACCCTGAGGACTGACCATAAGCCTCTCAAAGCAATTTTTGAAAGCAAAGGACTTGATAAAGTCTTGAGGAAAGTAACCTGCTGGGTAACTAGACTTCAATGTCATAAGTTTGTCATAGAGGTAGTATCGGGCAAAGAGAATGTACAGGCTGATCATGCGTCCAGAGTAAGAATAGAAGAGAATAATGTTGATGAGCATGAAAAGTTTGAGGAGGTAGGCAATATGGTTTTTGCAACCGTAGAAGGTGTCATACAGAGAGAGGAATGGCTTCACGTGTTTGAGTCGGAGGAAATGTGGAAGCGCATAATGAATTTCATCAGGGAGGACTGGCCGGAGAAGAGGCTGTTTTCTGGTGAAGAGAGAGCACTATGGAAGGTGAGGTTTGAGTTATCAGTGAAAGAAGGGTTATTGTACCGGTGGGACAAGTTGGTTGTTCCAGGATGTTTAAGGGAGAAATTGATAAAAATTGCTCATCAAGGCCATATAGGAGTGTATAAAACTAAAGAGATTATAAAAGCCGACTACTGGTGGCCAAGTCTTGACCGAGAAATTGATAGAAGAGTGGAAGAATATGCTGATTGTATCAAATCAGGAAAACATTTGTCAGCTGTGGCCCAGCCGGTGAGGAAAGTACATGCACCCAAAGGGGTATGGCAGGATTTGGCAATAGATGTATTAGGCTCGGTTGATATGGGTAGAGGGCGAGGAAGATTTGTACTTGCTTTAGTTGATACATTTTCGCGGTGGACATAATTCAGAGTGTTGAGAGAAGTAACATGCCAGAATATAGTGACATTTTTAGAAGATGTATTTGAGAGGGAAGGCCTGCCAAGAAGTATTCTAACGGACAATGGTCCATAGTTCATTGGGAGATTGTTCCAAGAATATTTGAACAAGTGTGGGATAAAGCACAAAAGGACTGCACTATATTATCCTTAAGGGAATGGAATGATTGAGAGAGTAAACAGGTGTATTATGGAAGGAATCAGAGGGGCAAGTGCATGTGGAATAGATAAGAAAGTTGCAGTAAAATAACGCTTATATGCATTGCGAATAGCACCGTCTGTTGAAACGGGTGTCAGCCCTTTTGAATTGATGAGAGGTCGAAAAGGAAACACCTTATTGTCTCCAGCTTGGTTGGGCAGGGCGAGAGAAATGGAAAATGTGGTGGATGATGTAAGGAAGAGGATGGATGCTCGAAAAGATAAATGGGTAAAAAAGACAGGTGCGAAGTTTCCTAGAAAAAGGACGGTGGTTGAAGTGGGGGATCTTATCAGGATAAGGAGGGCTGTGGTTCCCAGAAAGGGTGAGCCTCTCTATTCGGATCCAGTTAGAGTTGCCCAAGTGTTTGAAAATGCTGTGAGATTAGAAAGTGGACAGATCTGGAATATGTCCAGAGTAGCTAAAATGAAGAAGTGAAATAAATATCTATAGAGTGTTGCATACTTTTGTTATATGGTTTGTCAATTTTACTTCTGATATTGTTTAATTTACATGACTGTGTAGATATGTTAGCATAACCAATGAAATCAAAATATTGTTTTTTTTAGATAAGGGAGGGGGGGTGTGCTGAGTAGAAGCTTTGCATTTTATGTATAATATGGATGTAAGCAATTCTTATGTTAATTCCACTCTGTGCCATGTTTGATGTCAGATGATTCCAGGCCATGGAATCCTCAGCATTCTTATTGTTTGAGAACAGCAGTTGGTTGAGGGCTGCAGAGCTGGGTGGGGGTCTTCATCTATGTGTCTTATACCTTAACAAGACAAGACAATAAATCTTGCTTACAACTTACCTGATGTGGTCTGTGGTCCAACAGTTTTTGTTGGCTTTTATGTGCTGGTTTTGTGGCTTTTGACCACTTCTCTCATTAAGACGCGACAGGACTAACCACACAATGAAGATTCCCCCTGCTAATAGCACAGGGAGCTCTTGATTCTATTAAAGACAAGGAGGTGAGCATTAAGCTTTCATCTTCTTTATTCTCTACTCTCCAGCAGTTTCAACAAATATAACATTGTAAACTTTCAATTTAATTTTTTTTTAGTTTTTTTTAAAACAAACCTCAAATCCCATCAATCCTGTGGTCCTCTAGTCTCTGGCCATGTGACTGTAGGGTATTTTGTGGAGATTTGGGGCCTGACGGTATTTTATTACCGCCGAAAAATAACTTAGCAATAATCACTCTTTGTATTCAGATTTGGCCATGTGCAACAATAATACAATGGACATGCATTATTTCAGCACCCAGACCTGCATATTTGGTATACGTGGTTGGTGGTATTTTGGTGAGCATAATTCCCTTGTTTTATTTGTGGCCCCAATGTCCAGAATCCCTTATCTTTGCTTAGATTTTTCGTGTGATCACTAGAGAGACCTCAGACCTGCATTCTAGGAATACCACATTTTCCAGTGATAGTGTTGGTGTGCCACCATGGGCGAACTCACTGACTTATTTACGACAGAGAGCTATATGTGGTAGTCTTGTGGTAATTTCCACTACCTTATATACGGTAGGGAGCTATGTTCAGAGAGTCTCTCTTCCCGTTGGCTCATGTACCTCCAACAAGCTATGCTACAGTCACTCACAATTATTCATACTGATTTTGACATGCACACATCTGTCTTAAAATGACCATTGCACTGTTTAAAAATCTCCCCACATCATCAGCATTGTAATGGTAAACAATAAACATCACCCGTCTGTTTTCAAATATTTTTCTGTATTATAAAAGTTGTATTTAAAAACGATCTCATTCTTTACAGAAATAAAATGGTACAGTCAAAGCATTGTCTGTGACACTCTGCAAAGATAGTGGCGGAGAACAGAACTCAAATTGCAACATTATCACTTGATTAAGACACGCACAGGAATCCTACACTGACTGCATATTACCGTACACACTCAGCTCCCACACTTCTCATTACCTTATATTTTTAGTTGTTCTCTTTGTGAATGTGGCTCTCTTGGATTAACTCCAGCAAAAAGGAACGCTTGCCTTCTCAAACCGGGGTCATTGCCTGGAATTCTCAGCTTTTGCAGATAGGAATGCCTCAGCCAGTGGAAAGGTCCTTCTTTCAGCTCTCCCCAATCTCGACTGCAGCAGGACACAGGAATCTGCATTCAGTCAGGAGCAGCACAGCCAGGTCTTCTCCCCAATAGTGCAGAAAGATGTCTGCCTGTCTTTTTCCCTGATACTGCCCACTAAAACTTTCCTCTCAGCCCTCTGTATGACGTGTCCCAATGAAATCCATCATCTCTCATCCTCCTACTCTTCAACAATAGCTTCGCTTATACATTTGCAATTGTTGCAAATCTGACTTCCTTCTTCCTGCAGTTACTGTGCACAAAAACACGGAGAATCAGGCAGAGAAGAGAAGAAAAAATCTGCACACGCATTTAAATGGTTTTCAGAGTATGCCTAATTCTGCAGTGGAGAACACATTTTATTAGTGGGTTATGTTAAATAAGGTTTTATTAGTCAGGTTAATTGTTAATAGGTTAGCTGTTAATTTTCAAATGTGTCTCTAGCAATATAGGCATTTCAGGTGAAAAATAGTGTGCATTTTTAAATGAGCACGTGTGCTTTTAACTGTAAAAATAGATTTGCATCTTATATGTTAAAATCGTTTTTGACTGAATAGCCTGTCTTTCCTTGTTAATCTGGCAACCCATATAGCAATGCACCGCACCCTTGTGGTGGTGCTGCAAAAAAAATGTGCTACTTGTGCAGTATTGCTGTACTCTGTACTGTAACACGCCAAATATCCTTACATATACCCTCCTTTTGTTTTTAGAACTTGGCTATAATCCAAGCCAATTCCTAAAAACAACTTGTTCTATTTTTTTTTACAATATAGCAATCCAACAAAATGAATATTCATGTGCATCAATGAAAATTTGCAATCAACATTTCATCTGAGTCCATCAGTTCATAAAATGTTCCACATTTGCCTTCTCAGTGGAAGTGGCATTACTTTAAGTTTAAATTTTCCAAGTCAATTAAAAACAATGAAATAAAACAACTAACTAAAACAAATAAGTAATATAACAAGTTAAAATAAATAATTAAAATAATAAATACGTGTAACTTCATATGCCGGAACTTTTGTTTTGTCTCTTTTGGTATGTCCCGACCAGCGATGTCATTCGGTTCATTCGAGTACTCTTTCATCTTGGCAATCTTGAATCCACAGTAGTCATCTCTTTTGGCATTCCGGTTATTTTGTCTTCACCTCCACCTGGAGGGAGGCATCTTTTGGTCTTCATCCAGGGGACTCCAGGACTCCATCGTCTCCCGTGCCCTCTGATCCCGGAACCTCCGACCAAATAATGTTAATTGTCTAAATCAAAATAGAAAATAAACAGATTAAGTACATAGCACAATACTAACTTCATCCTTTTGCCAAAAATAAAACATGCTTGGTAAAAATATTTCGTTTTTTTTTTTTTCTTCTGAAATTAAACACAAGTTAAAAGAAAACAAACACATATAAAACAGCATTCAATATTTAATACACTTTCTCTCTACACACCAACCATGAGCTTCCATTATATGTGCATTTATTTATTTATTTATTTATTTATTTTATATTATATATTTTACATATACTACAGTGTTTATGTGCCATCATAACAATCAACTTTTTAACTTCTTTGTCACTGCCTCCTGATTGTACTCATTTATTTTCTCTTTTTGTGTTCAAGTGATTTTATCTGTTTCTACATGCTCAAGCCGCCTGGTCTCATGTCTGGGATGGCATGGTTTGATTTGATTTACATGGACAAACTGCTCTATTGCTGTTTCACCTTCATTTTTCAAAATTTTATACACTACAGGAGAGACCTTATCTATAATTCGAAATGGCCCCTGCCAGGCTGCTAGAAATTTAGAATTTTTCTGTTTACTTTTTCCAAAATGAAACTTGTACACCTGATCCCCTACATTGTATTCCTTTACTGATGTCTTTTTATCATAATATGACTTAGCACTGTCAGCAGCCCTTTCCAGATTTCTCTGCACAAAAGCAAATGCATGTTGCAAATGCCTCCTCAGTTCATCAATATATTCATGAACTGTGGATGCACTCACTAGAGTTTGCTCATGTGTTCTGTATAGTAGGTGTTGTGGTAACACCATTTTCCTACCTGTCAAGACCTCATGGGGGCTAACACCTGTTGCTTTGGCAGGAGTCGACCTAATTGCCATCAGAACCAACGGTAAACGTAAATCCCAGCTGGAACCTGCTTCTGCCACAAATTTCTTTAAAATATCCACAACAGACCTATTGCTTCTTTCAACTGTACCTGAAGACGCCGCCCGATATGCGATATGTAGTTTCCTTTTCACACCTAGTATTTGCCATACCTTACTCATTAGAGTACTTGTGAAATGACTTCCTCTGTCTGACTCAATTCTTTGTGGCAACCCAAACCTTGAGAACACATGGTTCACCAGTAATGTGGCTGCTGTTTGCGCACTACAATCTGGTGCAGGGATGCACTCAATCCACTTCGACATCAAACATACCACACTCAAAATATAACGGTGTCCCCTGCTCGACCTTTTTAAAGGACCTACATAGTCTATTTGCAAATCTGACCATGGGAGAGTTAGGCCTCTTTTCATCAATGGTGCTCTATGCATTGGTGAAGCAGGTTTAAATTGGGCGCATACTAGACATCCTCTAGTATATAATTCCACATCTTGGGACATATGAGGCCAGTAAGCATAATCTTTTAGTATTTCTAATGTTTTTTGTGAACCTCTATGGCCTGCAGTTATGGCATCGTGTGCATGGTGTAGCATTAGTCCTCTGAATGAAAGGGGTACTACCCACTGTATTTGCCCTGTTATGGACTCTCTAATCATGAGTCCATCCTGTAATCTAATTCGTGTTTTGTTCTTTAATAATACCCTCAACTCTTCTTTTCCCATACAATCATTTTCTGTTAAAGGATTTTGTTCAGGATCTATCAAATGATTATAATAGATTCCCAAAATTTGATCATTCTTTTGTGCCTCAATCAAATCTTGGTCTGGCGTGTCATGACTCCACTGCACCACCGGTTGATCTACCTTCTTTGGTGCTTTAGAACGTGTGACTGCATCAATTTGTATTTCACCCATTAAATAATCAATAGGTAGCAATTCTCCCATCACAGCCCCAATCTTAGCCAGATGGTCTGCCTTATCATTTCCCTCCTTATCCTCTCCTTGTGTTTTTAAATGCCCACGAATTTTTCTCCAGTATATTGTTAAATTATTTTCTGACACCAATTTGTCTATGGCTTGTATCATTTTTCCATGTTTAAGTGGTTTTTTGTTGTATGTAACCATGCCTCTTGCTTTCCAACCAGGCAAATACTCCACAAAGCTATTCCGTGCATAGTCAGAATCAGTCACCAGGACAATTTCACTGAACTTTTTATCAACTGCAGTAGCAATTGCTTTATAGATGGCTGCCAATTCCGCCACCTGACTGCTCCTATCTCCAATCCTCATCCCTATACTAGGAACGCCTTCACATTTCAACCAGACATTTCCTATTCCTGCCACTAATTGTTTATTACTGTCATTTTCAATGTGAAAAGCACAACCATCCACATATACAGTTGGCAAATCCTTGCATGTTTTTTCATCAAAAGCTTTGTGTGATGATTGTTCAAATTCCTGCAAACTAGTTTCCACGTGCATTTCATTTGGTATTTGTTCAGCTGCACAGTCATGTAAGTCAGCTAACCCTTGAGCAATTGGGCTCTTTTTATTTTGTCCATATCTCACTTCTACGGGAAAACCTTGTAATGCCAGCGTCCATGAAGTGATTCTGGATTGTGCTAGATTGCCTGATCTAATTCTTTTACTCTCTAAAAATTGCAAAGGTTGATGATTTGTTTCAATAATCACCTTTTCTCCCTGAACAATGGGGCGAAAATGTTGTAGCGCCCACACAGTGGTTAATAGGGCCTTCTCACATTCATTAAATTTCATTTCAACTTGGGAAAATGCCTTACTTGCATATGCAATGGTTTTGTGATTCAAATCGTGTTTTTGTGATAACACTGCTGACATACAATGTTCAGAAAAGCCTATTTCTATAAAGAAATCCCTGTCCTTTATGGGGTATGCTAAACATGGTGCCTTTACAAGACATTCCTTCAATCTAGCCACTGCATCAGACTGCTCTCTTTCCCATCTCCAGGGAGTATTTAGTTTAAGCAGTTTAGTCAATGGTTGAGTGATTTCTGCATAATTCTCAATGAACTTTCTGTTATAGCCTGTCATCCCTAATAAACTTTTTACTCCTTTCACATTTTTAGGATCTTTTAATCTTTGTATGGCCTCTATTTTCTTCCTTTGTGGATTTAGCCCATGTTCAGTCACTTCATGCCCTAGAAAGTTCACTTTTTTCTTGCACCATTGTGCTTTTTGCAAAGATACTTTGGCGCCTGCTTTCTGCAATTGGCCAAGCACATGTCTTATTTCATCAAAATGGCTTTTAAGGCTTTCATTTTTTATCAGGACATCATCCACATAAACTATTGTTCCTCTTTCCGCTGCATCCGGCATGGCCTTTCTCAAAAATATGCCAAATTCACTCCCACTATTGATGTACCCGAACGGAGCTCTAAGCCAGGCATATTGAGTCCTGTCAAATGTAAATGAAAATAAGTGTTGTATCTCCTCTGCCAATGGCACACACCAATATCCAGAGGTGAGATCTAACGTGGTAAATACATTTGAACCATGTATCTGAGCTAGGCCCTGATCAATGAATGGTAGTGGCCATCTAGATACTGGTACTCTTTTATTTAACTCTCTTAAGTCTGCACACAGCCACCATTGACCATTTGGCTTTAACACACCTAAAATAGGCGTATTGGATGTGCTATGAATGGGCCTAATTATTCCCCGTGATTCCAAATTTTTAATAATCTCTGCCAATGATTCTAAACATGCCAGCGGTAGTCTATACTGGCGTACAAACACTGGATTTCTGCTACAACCTTCTGGTAGTGTGGCCACATGTAAATCAGTTAAACCACAATCATAAGCATCTTTTGCAAATACATCCTTAAACTCCATAAATATTTCCCTCAGGTCGTTTCGATCCCCATCGCTGTCACATGCATCCGCTAAGGAGATCTGCTCTTCTACCATTCTGGAAAATTCGGGAAACTCTTCTGGTAAAGGAATCTCAGCGCTTTCCTCTAACTGTGTGGCTGTGTCTTTTTGTAGAGCTGCCACTTTTAAATATTTTGGCATATCAGCTTCCACTTCAATGGGCTGATTTCCTGTTTCATTTTCATTTAAATTAAATATTATGCAATCCTCTTGATGGCAGCACACTGTCTCATTTGAATCATAAGGATACACAGAATGAATTTTAAATATTCCTTTGGGCTGAGAGTCCAGGTGTTCTGGCAACTCGCCCTTGGCATCTACATATTTTTCAGGAATATTCCCAATCACCATGTTATTTAAATCTGCCGTATAATGTGATTTTTGTATGGCCATTCCTAAAGGGGAGTTTTCCTCTAAATGAATATCCTGACAACCTTTATTATTTACCATGATTTTTGCAGATCCCTCACCAATGTCTACCAATGGAATGTATTCATAATCCAGGCCTTGCTGTTTTATGGATTCATTCAGGCATACAAATGCATCAGAGCCTTTCATCTGCTGCCCATTTTTGCATTTCAGTGTTATTGCAAACTGTTTTGTAAATGCAGGAATAATAGTATCTTTCCTTATTTGTAATTCGATGGCATAAGGAACCAGTTGTGCACAATGATAAGCCCTTCTTTTGTCTTCAAATTCAGGTGCCGGCCCACCTAGGCGTGACCATATTTTTTGATTAAGGAAATCTAACACCATACACATTCTGTGCATGATGTCATTGCCCATGTAAAATTCATTTTGTGCTCCATTCACTATCCATACATTATGGTAAATTGTTTTCTGCCCAATGCTAATTTTAAGCATGCATCTGCCTGCAATTCGGTTTTCAAAGTCTGGACTGTCCAACCCAGAAACATATTGGTTTTTAATCCTAAATTTCGGGATTTCTTCCCTCTCCATAATTTTTTGCAACAATTTCTCATTAATGAAACTCCTTTCATGTTCAAGCGCTAAAGTGGCTTTTATTGTTTTAAGATAATCATTTATACCAACGTGAACCCATGGTTGCTCATCTTCCATGTGTATTTCTGCCAGAGTGGTAATGTGTTTTTCTGAATCTGTTTTAGGAACAATATTCTGTTTGCATGTATTCTCTTTTAAGTAGAAACGTAATGTGTGCTCATCTATGGCAGTCTGCCAATCTTTCCTTGGGTCCAAGTATATTTGTACAGGTATTTTTTCATTGTCGCTCTGATCTTTGTCTTGACACATTAATATAACAGTGACACTAGGTATGCAGCTATTCTGGAGATATACCTCCACAGCATCATTTGTTTTGGCAACGGTGTGACATTCTTTTATATTGCTGTTTTGTGATTTTAGTTTCTTAGGCCTCAATGGTTTTTTGGTTAAGGACCACAGCACTCCATTCACCCCATCTATGAGAGGAGACAATCTTTTCAGGCAATCTGTCCCCATCAGAAATGGAATTTCACAAATAGATGTGATCAATACCTCTTGTTTCATTCTGTGCTTTCCTATTTTTATGTCAACCTCAGTTACACCTGTGATGGGCACCTCCTCCCCATTAAAGTTATGCACTGGGCCTTGATTTGCCTTCACTGTGATCTGACTCTGTGGAGGCCTCCCTTCATTGATACTCTTTACCAGCTCCTTGGACATAATTGTGGCCTGTGCGCCAGTGTCAATCATAGCGAAGGTGTGGCATTTTTCTTCTACAGTGATGGGTGCATAATATCTGTCCTCAACTTCCTCTAATACACATAAGAAATGTGAATTCTTACTGATTTCAGGGCTCACCTTTCTCAGGTCTTTTTCACTTTTGGCTAAGCACATTGGTAAATGAAAAGACATTTTTCCCTCCTTTTTACCCATTTCTGTGCGAGATATTTTATTCATTTGTCCATGTTCAGAGGTTTTTTGGAGTGTGGCCACTGTTCGCCCATCCATCTGGGTAACATCAGAGACCACATTACAACCTTCCAACTGAACGTGTGTAACAACATCATTCAGCAATTTGTCATTTTTTAATTCTGTGCATTTGTGATCATTTAGTGTAATACCAGCCCTTGCAGCCTCGTCAAGAATATGTGGCTCAAAGAATTCTTCAGGTGATTGACTTGTACCCTCCTTGTGAGTATTTCCTTTTTCTGTCCGTGTTTGGTCATTGTTTTGCTTGCCCAGGGAAGGAGCTATGGCATCCCCACTTACTCCCTGTTCACTGGTATTCCCCATGCATGAGTCATTTTTCTTAAATCTGTTCCTTTGTTCTTTTGGAATTCCTAATGTTTCTTTTTCATTTGTGCAAATCTTTACTGTTTTATTTAGCTCCAAGTTAAACCGTACCTCTTTTTTAGAAGTATTTGCACTTTCTATCACAATTTCATTTACTGGTACTTTCATTTTTAATCCATTAGGCATCTCAGAGTCGTTATGCAAAATTATATCAGAGCAATCGGTCATTTTGGCACTGCAGTTATCATGAGTACTTAGTCACTTTTCGGAAGCCCCCCGGTCATTGCTATGGCCATCAGCCCCCTCTTTGGAAGGTTGTTTTTGCGCTGTATAGAGCTTTCCTATTTGCTCAGCTAACATTTTCACTTGGGCCTCAAGGCACTGGAACCTTTCCATCTCTCTAGGATCCTCTTTCTGTGGCCTAGGTCGATATTGGTTGTTTTCCCCCTGATTGGATCTATTCTGATACCTCTCAGGTGATTGATACCGGTTGGGATGGTTTCTGAACTCTTGATTCATTTGTGGAGGGGAGCGGGTTGCACCCATCCTTTGATTATAGTCCCTTGGTGGGGAATCATTGTACTGGCGTGGACTGTAGTTCACGTTTTGCCTCATGTCCTGTCTCTCAGATTGTGGGTACTGGCCCCTATGTTGATTTCCATTATCAGTAAATCGATCCACATATCGGGGCCTATCCTGATTACCATATATCATGGTGTTGGGATCAAACCTACTCTGTGTCCCCAATGACTGGTAGGGACCATCATTTCTTTGATCTTGATTTTGTCTCTGGTTATTGTTCATACCTGCCATATCAGACCGGTATCTTACCCGGGGTCTATCCCCTAAGTACCTAGGGCTGATGTAGCTCTCTCTTCTACTAGGATCATGTGTTTGGAATATTGGTACAGGAAATGGCGATCTTTGTTGATTACCCCTTTGTTCAGGTGTCACATTATTTTTACCTTGACTTTGAGCAGACTCAAGGGACATTTTGGCTGACCTGATTTCCATTACTGTGGCTGAGGGTTCTTTAGATTTATGCCTGGTATCTTTCATTTTATCACTTTCTCTACCCTGACAATAGAGTACCTCATATAGCTTTGTGCTTTGATGTACAATCCATTCAAGGGACTTGTCACGGTCAAATTCACGGACCAATTGGGATATGATGTCTTTCTGTAGCCCATAGAAGTATGCAGTTTTAAACTCATTGGAATTTGAGTCAAAAGATACATCAAAGCGAGAGAATGCTCTTTTTAAGTCTTGTAAAAATTGGCGAGGGGATGTATTAGGTCCAGCAGTAATTGTGTACGCGACTTTCTTTGCCTCCTGCAATGACTGAAAAGGAGAAAAATGACACCTAATTTCTTTTTCAAACTCCAGCCATGTCATATTCTGCTGTTCATTTAATCCCCTTATGATGCTGGCCGTCGGGGCATCTAAAGTTAAATGAAAATATTGTCTGTACTGTTCCTTAGGTATCTGGAGTGCTTTAAAAATGTCATGCACCGCTTCTAAGTGATCCTCAATGCAGCATTCACCTCCCTTTTTAAATGGTTTGATCAGGGCTTTAATGGATTTCATTATTTTTATGGGGCTACTTGTTGCAATACATGGAATTGCACTATTTTGTGAGTCAATCCTGTTTTCAGGTGTATGAGATTGGTGACTGCCCCCAATGGGAGTATCAAATCCCCCAAGGGCGCTGCAACCAAGTTCAGTCACCGGCCCAGTCACTGGGGCACTAGCTCTTTGGGCAGAGCTAGAATTCACCTCCACTCCATTGAATGTGGTACCCTGCCGCCTCTCTTGGGACCTGGGAATGCACATTTGCTGTTCTAAGTCCTTACACTTTTTAAGGAGTCTGGTTGCTTCATTCTGCAAATAATTATTTTCATCGCTCATTTTATTAATCGCCTCCTGCATGTCGCACATTTGCATTTGGCATTCATTGAACTCTTTATTTCTTTTGTCTCTTTCTTGAATCATTTTAATCATTTCTTGTTCTGCACTCTGGAGATCACCTTCTTTTTCACAATGTTCTTTTTGTAAAATCTGCATTTCTGAAACAACCTCATCTTTATCCTGCCTAATGTGATCCACTAAGGCTTTTAAGTGTGTCAATTCTTGCTCACTATCTTCAAATTGTTTCTTGCTTTTGGATAACTGAGTATCAAAGTCTCTGCATTTTAATTGCATGTCTTTTTGGCATACATCCAATTCTGCTCTCAACATTTCCTGATTTTTACTTGCCCCCTCTAATTCAGTCTTTAACCTGTTAATTAGCTGAGTATCATTCTCTTGCATTCGCAGGGACTTGTTTAAAATAAACCATATTTTGCCGCATAGCCGTATTAAACAGTCTTTCTCTGCACTTTTATCGGCTGCATTCAATAATCTTGTAATGCAGACCTGAATAATGCTGCCTTCTGCAAAAATATTGTCTAGTTTTTCTTTCTGCACCTCACCCTGAATGCGGTTACTCCATTCTAACGTGCTATTCGAAGACCAATTCCCATGTGCAAATAACTTTGCCTCTAAATATTGCACTAGATCTGAGAATGTGGTTTCCCTTTGTGACATTCTGAAATTCGTTTTTAGTGGCACACTGCTATTATAAAATGGGTTCCCTTTAATGTGCAAATGGCAGTGTGAGACACACTTGCCACGCCCAGTAGGTACTCTATGATCACTTTCCCGGCCTGCAACGCACCATAAATATGTAGGGTATTTTGTGGAGATTTGGGGCCTGACGGTATTTTATTACCGCCGAAAAATAACTTAGCAATAATCACTCTTTGTATTCAGATTTGGCCATGTGCAACAATAATACAATGGACATGCATTATTTCAGCACCCAGACCTGCATATTTGGTATACGTGGTTGGTGGTATTTTGGTGAGCATAATTCCCTTGTTTTATTTGTGGCCCCAATGTCCAGAATCCCTTATCTTTGCTTAGATTTTTCGTGTGATCACTAGAGAGACCTCAGACCTGCATTCTAGGAATACCACATTTTCCAGTGATAGTGTTGGTGTGCCACCATGGGCGAACTCACTGACTTATTTACGACAGAGAGCTATATGTGGTAGTCTTGTGGTAATTTCCACTACCTTATATACGGTAGGGAGCTATGTTCAGAGAGTCTCTCTTCCCGTTGGCTCATGTACCTCCAACAAGCTATGCTACAGTCACTCACAATTATTCATACTGATTTTGACATGCACACATCTGTCTTAAAATGACCATTGCACTGTTTAAAAATCTCCCCACATCATCAGCATTGTAATGGTAAACAATAAACATCACCCGTCTGTTTTCAAATATTTTTCTGTATTATAAAAGTTGTATTTAAAAACGATCTCATTCTTTACAGAAATAAAATGGTACAGTCAAAGCATTGTCTGTGACACTCTGCAAAGATAGTGGCGGAGAACAGAACTCAAATTGCAACATTATCACTTGATTAAGACACACACAGGAATCCTACACTGACTGCATATTACCGTACACACTCAGCTCCCACACTTCTCATTACCTTATCTTTTTAGTTGTTCTCTTTGTGAATGTGGCTCTCTTGGATTAACTCCAGCAAAAAGGAACGCTTGCCTTCTCAAACCGGGGTCATTGCCTGGAATTCTCAGCTTTTGCAGATAGGAATGCCTCAGCCAGTGGAAAGGTCCTTCTTTCAGCTCTCCCCAATCTCGACTGCAGCAGGACACAGGAATCTGCATTCAGTCAGGAGCAGCACAGCCAGGTCTTCTCCTGTCTGCCTGTCTTTTTCCCTGATACTGCCCACTAAAACTTTCCTCTCAGCCCTCTGTATGACGTGTCCCAATGAAATCCATCATCTCTCATCCTCCTACTCTTCAACAATAGCTTCGCTTATACATTTGCAATTGTTGCAAATCTGACTTCCTTCTTCCTGCAGTTACTGTGCACAAAAACACGGAGAATCAGGCAGAGAAGAGAAGAAAAAATCTGCACACGCATTTAAATGGTTTTCAGAGTATGCCTAATTCTGCAGTGGAGAACACATTTTATTAGTGGGTTATGTTAAATAAGGTTTTATTAGTCAGGTTAATTGTTAATAGGTTAGCTGTTAATTTTCAAATGTGTCTCTAGCAATATAGGCATTTCAGGTGAAAAATAGTGTGCATTTTTAAATGAGCACGTGTGCTTTTAACTGTAAAAATAGATTTGCATCTTATATGTTAAAATCGTTTTTGACTGAATAGCCTGTCTTTCCTTGTTAATCTGGCAACCCATATAGCAATGCACCGCACCCTTGTGGTGGTGCTGCAAAAAAAATATGCTACTTGTGCAGTATTGCTGTACTCTGTACTGTAACACGCCAAATATCCTTACATGACCTAGTCCTTCCTGTTCCTCTGTCCTTCCTCTTCTTTGACTGCTAGAACTTGTCCTTTCTCTTTAACTGCGCACTCAACTGTTGAACTTGTGCTGAACATCCTGCTTTGTACCGGTTCGGTCTCTCACATGCAAGCTTTCGAAGCTGTTCTAGGCGACTTGCTCTGATTCGGGCTTTCAGCTGTTGTTTTGATCATCCCCTAAAGTCAATAACAAACAAAATGGTTTACGTTAGGGCGGAAATACACACCCTATTCTGGAAGAAAAAGCCATGTTAATTATCCGCAGTGCTTCACAACATGTATTTGATCATTGCATTCATTGTGTATTCGGGATGGGAATTTAATGCTCGCCTCCTTGTCTTTAATAGAATCAAGAGCTCCCTGCGCTATTAGCAGGGGGAATCTTCATTCTATGTCAAGACGGAGGCGAGCATTAAGGTTGTTCAAAGCTTCTTACTACTGCTCCTGCCATTGCATTAATAGGTCGGTAGTAAAACATTCTGAATGTCATATCACTAGCCCAGTCTGTGGCTTTCATGATGTCTTGTAATGTTGCGCCTAGTCCTAGTGCTTTCGAGGCCATCGCTCCTCTGACTGAGTGTGCCCCAAAACTTGTCATGTCTACGCCTGCTAAACTCATAATGTTTCTGACCCACCATGCCATGGTGGCTGTCGCTACTCCTCTGTGTGGCTTTCTGCGCGCAATTAATAATTGAGTCGTCCCTGCCGGTCTTAGTTCGGCTGTTTTATTTCCGTATTCCTTTATAAATGGCGCTACGCACCATTTCGGGTGCTCCTGCATGTACGGGTATGTGATGGTACTAGAATCCGTTTTTAGTTCTTCTGGCTAAGCTGAGCGTCACGCCATCCGGCCCGAATGTTCTCCTATTCACTCCTAGGACTCCCACGTCAGCTACTCTCCTGCATGACACCAAGCATAGTAGCATGGCTAGTTTTTCGTACATACTTGTTGTTGGGCCAGTCCGCAAATAGTTTCAATACTATTGCTACGTCCCATAAAGATTCATATTTCGGCTGCGGTGGTTTCCTGAATCTAATTCCTCTTAGTAGCAGAATTACTGCTATGTTCTCTCCCACCGGTACTCCTTCCACGGCTAGGTGACCTGCTGATATCGCAGATCTGTATACCCCTATAGTTCTGTATGCTTTGCCGACCTGGAGGAGTTCTGCTAGGAAATTCAATATCTCAACTAGAGGGGCAGAAACGGGATGAATATTTCTCCTTCTGCACCATGTCGACCACTTGTTCCAAGCTGCGTCGTAGCTCCTTCGAGTTGATGGAGGCCATTACTCTGCGATGAGACTTGCAGCTTGTGCCGAAATGCCCGGGAGATTCCAGCGTCTCCTGCTATCCTGCATGCCATCAATGGTAGTGTCCCCTTCACTCTCAGAGGGGGAGATGACCCAGCTGGGTCCGTGAGGAGGTGTTCTTCTTGGGGCAATATTCTCGGGTAGTCTACCAATAGTTCCATGAGTGCTGGGAACCATACTTGGGATTTCCAGATCGGAGCTACCACTATCAGGTCCGCTGTCTCTCTGCGTTCCTTTGCTAGTACTCGTTCATCATTATGAATGGGGTAAAAGCGTAAAAAGCGTGTGCTCCCTCCAATCTTGTAGGAAAGCGTCCACTCCGGCTGCCGCTGGGTCCCATCTCCAACTGACAAACCTCTCTTTCTGAGCGTTCAGCCTGGACGCAAACAGATCTGTGTATATTGGGCCCCAGATCTTTTCCAGTTTCTGAAAAATCATCCGGTCCAGCATCCAGTCGCTGGAGTCTGAGAGATGTCTGGAGTTCCAGTCCGCTACTACATTCAATGAACCTGGTAAGTATTCGGCTACCACCGAGATCCCTGATTCTAGGCAGGAATGCCAGAAATCCTTGGCTATTTCCGCCAGCAATTTGGACCTTGTCCCTCCTAAATGGTTGATGTATTTGACTGTCGAAATGTTGTCCATTTTTAGCAGGATACAGGAGTCCACTTTCCCTTTCGTAAATGTCCTGATCGCAAAGGATTCGGCTAGTTACTCTAGACAGTTTTATGTGTAATTGGAGTTCCGATGCGCTCCATCTCCCTCCTGTCTGGAGATCCCTGCACCGGGCTCCCCAGCCTGCTTTGCTGGCATCTGATTCTATTATCAGGTCTGGGCGGTCGCCGAAGATGGCTTTGCCGTTCGAGGCCTCCATGTTCGCTAACCACCATTCCAACTCTGTCCTGGACTCTTGATCTAAGAGTACCAATTGGTGGTAGTGTAGGCCTTGCTGAAGATGCCGTATCTTCAGCCTCTGAAGGGCTCGGTAGTGTAATGGCCCTGGGAAGATTGCTTGTATTGATGCCGCTAGTAAGCCTACTACTCTCGCTATGGTGCGGAGTGATATGCTCCTTTTGCTGAGACATGCTCTTATTTCTCTCTTTATGTCTCTGATCTTTTTGTTTGGGAGTTCCAGTGTAACCGACCTGGTGTTTATAATAAACCCCAGGAATTCTATCCTCCTCGCCTGAGCCATCTCCGACTTCTCCCAGTTCACTAGGAAACCTAACGAAGTTAAGAGGTGTACTACCCAGTCGGTCTGGTAGACTAGAGTCTCTCTGTTGTCGGCCATCAGTAGGATGTCGTCTAGGTATATAATCATGCAAATTCATTTCCCTCTGATCGCTGTGGCTACCGGCTTCATCACTTTCGTGAATGCCCACGGCGCCGAGGAGAGTCCAAAAGGCATCATTGCAAACTGCCATAATTGCCCGTCCCAGTCGAATGCTAGGAATGGACGGAAATCCTTCTGTACAGGGATCGTAAGCTAGGCGTCTTTCAAGTCTATCCTTGCCAGCCAGTCGTTCTGTCTGAGCGTATCTCTGAGCTGGTGGATTCCTTCCATTTTGAAGTGGTTGTAGGCTACCCAGCTGTTCATGTGCCTTAGATTTATCACTGGTCTCACTTTGTCTTTTCGGTGAACTAGGAACATGTTGCTCACAAATCCTGGTGGCGCTATGCATGGTTCGATCGCCCGTTTCTCTGCTAGGCTTCGCAATTCTGAGTCTAGCAGCTCTTTCTCGGTCAGCGTTGTGACTACGGGGCGTGGCGCTTGGTCCTGAACGGGGGTTTCTGTGAACTCTATACAAATGCCTTTCACTGTTTGAAGGACCCAAGCGTTGCTGGAAAGCGAGCACCAGTTTTCCCAGAATATAGCTGTCCTCCCCCCTACTGGTCGATATATAAAGTTTCTCACCTGTGGGGAAGTTTTGTCCTCTTCCCTGACCTCTGCTTCGTCTTCCTCTAGGGAAGCGGCCTCTTGGGGGAAAGAAGGTATCAGGCTGCCTGGATTCCCAGTATTGGTTTCTGTTGTACTGAGGCCTTCTGGATGCTTGGTATCGATCGGTCGAGCGACCTCTGTAGCGACCAGTGCCGCCAAAAACTCTCCCTGGGAACATTTTCTTCATCGAAGCCTGTGCTTTCTTCAGGGAGGTGTAGGTCCCTACGAACCTCCCCATCTCCTTACCAAAAGTCTCTCCGAACAATAGGCCCTGCGCTGCCTCGCCGCTTCGTATGATGACAGATCTCCTAGTTTCCGGTCGATTTTCAAGAGGAGCCCTTTCCTGCGCTCTGATGAAATCGCGCAGTTCGCGTTTCCTAGTATGCATACGGCCTGTTGGGCCCAGTTTGCCAGCACTCCTGGGTCTACCTCCTCGCCTGTATCTCTGGCTCGTTCGGCTAGGTCCATTATTTTAGCTAGCGGACCTGCCAGGTCGAGGAGTTTTTCTTGGCAGCTTCTCCAGGAGTGGTCTATGCCGTTCCTCGGGTCTCTGTTCGATTTGGAGACAAACGACAACAGTTTAGGGTCCAATACCAGGGCTTCCGCGACTTTGCCCGGCAGGTCTGGTCTTGGACATTCAGCCCTCAGTCTTTGTCTGACCTCTTTTTCGAGAGCTTTCCTCAATCTCTGCGTCATGTATTTCGCCACTCTCGGCGAGGGCACCCACTCCGAGGATCTCGATTTTTTGATTTCTTCCGGTTGGAACATGTCCGCCATTTCGTCCTCTTCTAGGTGGTGGAGTTTTCGTTGCCTTTTCCTACGCGGAGGTTGGCTCCCCTCATCCCCTTCGTTATCTGCATCCGCTTGAGTGGATGTGGGGGATATCGGCGGTTCCTCGTCTGGGAAGCCTTCTGGGGTTCCTCCTCTGTACAACCCATATTGTCATCCCCTGGGTAGGGGGTCTAGAGGTCCGGCACCTGGGAATCTTTCATGAACGCTTCCTTTAGTCTGAGGAACGCGTCCGTAGCCTCTGTGGCTCCTGTACTCGCCCCTATCGGTTGGCCCGGGGGGTCAGAAGAGTGTTTGCTCTTCCGGGCCCTGTTACACCCCTTAGGGTCGTTTAACGTTGCCCTTGTGGACGCGCTTTCTTCCTGCTTGGTGCGTTCTTCCTTCTGGCTCAGGAATAGTTCTATGGTATCTAGCCTTTCTTGTAAAGGCTGTACTCCTTGGGCTACTGCCTCTGTCAGTGAATCTCCCAGCACTTCTTTGAAGCTATAGGCTAGGTCTTCTTGTTAGACTGCCTCCTGCTCTTCTTTGCTCCACTCGAAGTTCGACATTGTGCTGGCCGGTGCCTGAATCAATACCTGTCTAGGTGTAGTGGCGCGTTCACAGATTCACTTTGCTCGAGGCTGCACCCTCCTTATACAGTATGTATGTTTGCAGGATATATCTTTCTTATTTGCCTAGAAATACTCTATAATCAAGCGGCTCCGCTATCTAAAGCCACGCCCCCGCGTAGGAGGCGTTCGCTATTGGCGCATTCGCTGCGCGTGGCCATTTCTGCTCGGCTCGCGGAAAGTTTCCCGCCTGCGTAGAGCTCCGCCCTTCCAAGGGTTGGGGCTGCTGACTCGCGCTCAGCTAGGGGGTACGGCAGACTCCTGAGGTGTCGTGCATTACGACACGGGGCCTCCCAATCCCTTTTAAACACTAAAACACTAACGCTCGCGCACTGTACTATACATGTTTATTCTATTATTGTCCATGGTCTACAATTCCATTACGTTAATGGCATAAAACACGTTTTGTCAAGCGAATATTACGTAGCTAAGCTAAAGAGGTACTTATCTTGTGGAGAGCAGGAAAAGAAGAGGAAGGACAGAGGAACAGGAAGGACTAGGTCACATTGCCAGAGATTAGGGGACTACAGGATTGATGGGATTTGAAGTTTGTTTAAAAAAAAAAAGATTTTAAATTGAAAGTTTACAAAGTTATATTTGTTGAAACTGCTGGAGAGTAGAGAATAAAGATGAAAGCTTAATGCTCGCCTCCGTCTTGACATAGAATTTGTCTCAAACAACAGTACATCTTAAGATTGAAACATAAACAACAACAAGTGGATAGGTTTCGCCAGATTGACGAGCCCTACTAAATCCCAAACTTGTGACTTGGGAAATCATACAACCTGGCCTTACCCCCTACTAATTCTCATCGGCCTTGACACTTTGCCATCATCACCAGATGAATATGGGCCATTGTTTCAGCATGCAGGGCCATGATTACTTCAAGCAACCAATTTGGGCAGCCCCATTTTTGCATTTTTCTCCAAAGAGCTCTACGATCCACCTGATCAAAATCAGACCTAAAGTCCACAAAAGCAATGTAAAATGAGGGGCTATGATATTTTCTTTGCTTGAAAAATTATTGTGTCAAAGACTCGGATATTGTGAATTGTGCTCAACCCAGGAAGAAAACCTGTTTGGAACGGATCAAGAATGTTATTATTGCTCACCCAAGACTGTATGTGACCCAACACATAGGAGGGAAACACCTTGCCGGTAATAGCTAACCATGAAAATAGCCTACAATTGTCAGATTTAAAGTCTGGGACCAGAATCGACTTTTTCATGAATCTGGTATCACCCGGGACACGCAAACTTTATCCTACATGGGACACAAATCCCCAACCCATAACTCCAGATCTCAATTCATTACCACCGCTGGCAGTACATTTGGGCCCGGAGCCTGAGAATGTGTCAGCTTCATCATCTGCACACACAGATTTTCAACAGTAAACTTAATATGCCATTCAGAGGTTGAAGGGTCACTGTCGTCTGTCTTATCCTTCTCCTGAAACATTTGCTCCTTAATATGAATGACCCATGCCTTCACCCTAATAGGATTTAAGATTAATTAATCAGGGGGTCTCCTAACCAAGGTCAATGCCCTGAACAAACTGCTAACATTCCCACTCTTTAGGATTTCAATCATGCGTTGCCAATTCACAGTTAACCCCCACACCCCTCGACTTCTAGCAAGCCAAATTCTAAACTGATTCTTCAGCCTACAAGAATTTCTCAGCAAGGAGTGTGCAAAGAAACAGGCTTTTTAAAAAAATCAATGAGTTGCTTCTGACTTCTTCTCTTGGCCAAATGTATCTTCAGATCAAAAGCGTGTCTAGTACGTCTGTCCGATCCTAGGATAGTCTTACCTCTCTTAGCGAGATCCGTAAGCCAACTCTCAATTTCATTTTGCAGCCCACAATTTTATGTTGTAGTTAGCATCTAACAATTCAGACCGCAACATACAACAAACCCTGGTTACATTACGCTCTGACCAAATCAGAGTATTCCCAGCATGAGTGGGTAACAAGTTTGCCGGGCCTCTGGATTTTTGATCAGGCAACTCTAATCGCCGCTCAAGGCTAAGAACTAAGTGATTGTTGGCCAATCTCATGCCGATATTTAATGCACTAATATTGTCAATCAAAACATTGTTACTACAAACATCAAGAGTAGCCCTCCTTGTGTCCACTTGCCCGGTTGGCCTCCCCGTAATGTCACACTCAGTACCCATTTAATACTACCAATTCCCACTCAGATAAAAATCACAACCACTTTTTACCCTTGGCATTAGTCCCTTTAAATACCATTTGACATTCAACTGCAACAGTACTGAATTTACCAGTAATTGTGTGATCTCCACAAAGGGCATTTAATCCCCCCCCCCCAATATGATCCCCTCCTCACCTGGCTTCTTTCCCCAATTTGTTATTAACACATCCACATAGGCAAATATAGAGTTGGTTCCGGCAGCTCCCGGTGGATAATATATATTGATCAACAGTACCTTTTTAAGTTAGTTCCCCCCCACCCCCCTCAGTCTCACTTCTCCCGCCAGTACATTACCATCCGGGTGAATGGGGCACACCATACTAGAGAATAGCTCATATTTTACACCAATTAAAAGTCCTCCAAAGGGTTGGATGACTTGCACTTTTTTGGCCCGAGCCTGATGTATACTAAACCCACCAACAAAAAAAAGGAGTAGTTAGCCAGGTTTCTTGGAGCATGAAAAGAGAATGTTGTAACAGAAAATCAATAGACAGGCCCTTCTGAAGAAAATTGGAATCTTCTATGGTGTCCCATGAGCCACAGTGAATTTTCATTTGTCCATACTATCACACATTTCTGATGGCAAGCCTGTTTTGTTTCCCTCCGACAAATGTGTTTATGAGTTAAGTAACAAAGGGGAGATTGTGCAGTAATGTCCAATGTTGCACAGCCAGCTTCCACATCTTGTGCGGGAATTAACATAGGCAGGGGGTCAAATGCCCTGACAGGTAGCAGCTTTTGTACCCCTCCTTCTCTTGCCATAACATTGCATTGGTCCGAATCATGGCAAGACATCTTGTGGCCTAGCAGCTGTAAAATATAATAATAATGTTCTTTTGTCACTTCATCATCAATATGCCCACATAATTTCAATAGGATTTTGACGGCGAAATTTAGGACATCCAACAAAGAGCCCACCTCCAAATCCGATGAAAACCCCCCTCATCTTCATCCCGATTTACCACCTGTATTGCCTCCCGCACCCTGTGAGGCTGAGGAGGGAAACAAGTTTGGCGACATGATAGCCGCTGTGATTAAAAGAGATCCGCCAAGGGGGTACAGGGATGTTCCAGACACATTCACATTGCACGTAGTCATAACTTTGGTGGGCTCCGATAAACAGCTGTTACCGAGAATTGTTGTCAATATCCCATTGCCCCTAATGACAGCACCCCCGTGGATGTATTCAAATTCTCTGCAGGTGTGAATGTCTCACAAGGGGCTGGTAGGGCATTTATGCTGTTTGGTTTAAAATATTTTGTAATCTGGCCTGCAGAGGACCCAGCCTCTGCCGTCGCCAGGTGAAAACCTGGCTTCTCGTTGGCCCATCCCCCTGCGGTCACTGCAGGCACCAAAGCACAACAGCCTCCAGCCACATCACGTTTATAGCCATTGGATTTGCGGTTAGTCTTGCTCTTTCTTTTATGCAAGTTATAATCTTTTGTTTCATGGTCACCTTACCTGACATATAATGAGCTATAGACAGAAACAGCACCAAAGATCACCAAGGAGCACAGCAACAACTGGGCTTGCTAATGCTAGTGGGCAAGATACTCCTGGTCTCTTCGTCTTATTTTAGAGAGTCCAAGTCCTGCGGGTAGTGTCTGCTCACAAGCACAGAGGTACAGCAAACGCCATTAACACACTCCACCACACTCCAATCCTTTTATAATAGCTTAGCTCCTGCTTTGCTCTGTACAGGACACTTTACAAAATACTTTACAAAACCACAGCCACAGCCACTGCATCAAAGCCCAACAGCAAGGGATGTGCTACTTCTATGATCAGTGATAAAATAAAATAAATCTAATCGAGCAGTGTTGCAAGTATAGCTTACAAGCTTGCAAGTACTTACAAGTGCACTACAAGTGTGTGTGCACCAACAAAGATGCCAGATCTATAAGGTGTGCCTGAGAACTTGTTTGCTACTTGTCTACTGCTTAATTGTTTGCAGTAGGGTGCAGGGAGGCAGATTGCAGGGCTGCCAAAATACAACCAAGTCCTGCAGCTCACCACTGCCACAGCCGTCGCTTACAGCCACAGCTCTGAGCTCTCTGCTCCACTCCGCTCCCCTCACATGTCACAGCATTCATCACATTTTCCCCAAAAAATGCAATGCCAGAAGCTCCAGGAAAGCTTGAGGAAAGTACCTCTCTGTGTCTCGCATTAAGTGTCAAGCCGCACTGTTAACCACAATTCCCTCTAGAGAATAATCAATGGCCACTTAGGACCAGGTGCGTAGGAGACATATAAAATCTGTGGGGGCCAGGGGACACCTTGGGGACATTTGTTTTATTTTTATTTATTGTGTTTTAGTCAAAGAACTCGACTTTTCACAAAATTAAAATTAAAATAGCAGTACGTATTAAATTACAGATATCATCACTGTATAAAACTAGAGAAAAAAAGGAAAGAAAACAGAAGAAAATTAAGAAAAAGAAAAGCAGTTCAAAGTATAAAATCCTTCAATTTGGCGTCTCACTTCAGAAGGCTCAGTTCACGTAAGAATTGTACCATTTCAAGTCAAACGGCTTTCATGGCCTAAGCATAGGTGGTCCCAAAAATATTGGGTATCCACCCTGTGATGCCGGAAATGCATCTGAGGGACAGGGCCTCTGAATCCTTGTCCTTTTTCTGTTTTTACCGTGTGTTCTGTCATGTTTTCTGCCCAGGAGTCCATGAGGGACTCCTGGCAGTGCAGCTCTCTTTTGGTTTGGTGAACAGACCCATGGGATACCCTTATGGCACCCATGGGTAGGGGTACAACCCTGTGCCCCTAGTGTATGTTTTTGGGCACCTGTGGGTGGCCCACAGAGCAGGGTATGGGCTGGTGGCAGCTCCATGCTGAATTTGACAGGTGCTCTGGGTGTCCTCCATTTTGGGATACCCAGGCCCTGCCATTGGAATCAGTTGATTCCTGATAGGAAACAAGATGGCCCCTGTGGCCTCTTGCTTTCTATTGCCTGTTATCTTGTTTTTCCCAAAGTCCTGGGAAGCCCTGACTCTGTCCCTTCCCCCTGACTGGCTGTTGGGTGGAAGTTCCATATATGGTGTTGTTGTAAAGGCCCAGCTAGACTGACTGGAGCCTTCCCAGTGACTGTATGTTATGGGTACCTCCTGTGGGTGGGACCTGGGTGAATGGAGTGTGTGACCAATATACACTCCTTGTTGTGGTTGTCTGGTTTCTGGCATGAGAGACAAAGACTGAGACAGCCCTGCCCGAAACTGGCCTGAATGCAGTGTGTAGTGTTGAATGGCTGGGTACTTGTCCCAATCCACATTCCTTGTTGTGAGTGTCTGAAAGGGAGGAGTGTGGCCTGAATGCACTGTGTGCCTGATTGGCTGACTGACTGCATGAATGCCCTTCTGTGTGATTGGCTGCTGTGTGTGTGCCAGCAGTGTGGATGAGAGACAGAATAGTATATCTGGGGACCTCTCACCACTGGAAATTGTTCAGAAGCATTCAGAAGCTGAGTCTCCACTCAAGAGTAACTGGATTTGCTGATCCTCGACGTCCAGCTGGAAGAAGAAGACTTGCTGTGGCATTTGCTTCGACGGAACTGAAGGTTGTCGAAATCGTCGAGGACTGACCCGAGAGAGGACCTGGTAAGGCGCCCTCTTCCCGTGCTCCGAGGGACCATCGAGCACCGCTGAATCTTCGCCGAAGCGCCCTGGAAGTCAGACCCTCGAAAGGCTGCCGACCCGAGACGGGACCGCCGAGGAGATCGAAGTGAAGCACCCGGACCTCGACGCTGTCGAAGTCCATTGCCGTCGACCAGGGTTCGCAGGTCTGTGTAACCGCTGGAGGCCCGTCGAAGTTGTGTTGCCCAGCCGTGGGAACCACTTGACGCCGTGCCGCCGACGACCGGAGCCGTCCGCTCCTTGCCTAAGAACATTTGCCTTGAAGGACTCCCTCGTCCGCATCGTCGGCCGCTTTGTCCCGCCGGAGAAAGTCGAGGACGACCAACGCGCCGAGGAGAATCCGCCGGTGGGTTTCCCGCCACCTCACGATCCCAAAGACTCGAGCGACTCGACGCCCTTGCTGGGCTCCCGTCTCTACAATCTTTGCGGTCCAGAACT
This sequence comes from Ambystoma mexicanum, assembly GCF_040938575.1. Classification (NCBI taxonomy): domain Eukaryota; kingdom Metazoa; phylum Chordata; class Amphibia; order Caudata; family Ambystomatidae; genus Ambystoma; species Ambystoma mexicanum. The sequence goes on along the minus strand of NC_090930.1, from coordinate 1,240,950,523 downwards.
ATTGTCATCGAGGTGCCCCGCACACCTCCGCCTTGCAGGACGCCGACGCCCCGACGCCGACGAGCACCGCTCGGACGAAGCTGCCGCCTCTTCGACATCGTTCTACCTCGTTCGTCGACGGACGTTCGACGCCCCGTGCCTCCCGCTTGAAAGGGAAGGCATTCAAGAAGGGCCGTCGATTCCCCGTCGCCGAACCCCGAGGTCTTCGACGTTTCTCTACGCCTCTCGACGATCCGTGACTCCTGCTTAAAAGGGGGTCATTCAAGAAGGATCTGTCGACGCCTCTTCGAAGAACTCGACTCCACCAGGTACATTGGGGGGGTAAAAACATTGTAGGAGAGAATAAGACTGTTGAACAATATATGGACTGGGCTTGTGTCATATCCCTTTATTTTACAGGTTGCCCAGGTGGGGGGATCTCCACACAGAACTGTGTCCAGTGGTAGGGGCCAGTATTCTGCCTATTGTTTCAACCCTCTGTTATCTCTCCTCTCTCTATTGCTGGTTTCCTTCTTATTGATCTGTGTGCCATTTTAACAGTATTGTGAATGCACTTTAATGAGGTCTAATATTAGTGGTACCACTTTAGAATTGTAGATATTTACCATTGCTGATTTTCCTGAGCACAAAGTGCGTTATTGTGATAAGTGTACATAACCCTTGAATATTAATTATATAAAGACTGTGTTTTCAGTAATACAGTGTGTGGACATTCCTTTGTGGGGGCTTGGGGATACCCTGTACTTAAGAACCAGCCTGCATCACCTCCTGAGAAGCTAGGCCTTGATTGCTCGTCCATCGCTACCGTAATCGAGAATCTTGGCTGGGGTCTTCTGTGCCTCTCCTCTACCATATAGAGAGCGGAAGTACAGACCCCCCCACCGGTCTTGACAAGCTGGTGGCAGCGGTGGGATGCTTATGGTTTTAAGACTCAGTGTATAACCGTGCCACTTACAAAATATCCGCACTTTATTAGATTAAGGTTTGGGTGTGTACCAAATAACTGCATTACAGGCAATGGAGCCCATTGCAAATGGTAAATTGACTCGGATGAGCTTAGAGGCTCTCCAGAGTGCTTGTGAAGCCAGGGAGTTGGACTTTGTGGATAAGTCTAGGGCTGAGCTGATAGCTGCCCTGGTGGACTACCAGACTGATGGTGAAACCCTTGATGAAGGGGGGGATGCAACCAGTGAGGACTCTGCCCCTGGGGTTGTCGCTGAATCTGTTTCTGGGAATGCCACCATTCCTGCTGCCTCTGTTCCAAACCCCAGCAATTCCATGGAACTTGAGTTATTAAGGATGAAATTGGCCTTTGAATATCGCAAGTTGGAAATAGAAGCTGAGCTTAAGAAAGAGGAGCTGGCACAGCAAGTGGAACTCAAGAATAGGGATCTTGCGCTCAAAGACAAGGACACTGAATGTCAGAGAATCCAGCTAGAGAGAGCTAGAGTGGAGACTTCAGCTAGACCAATTGAGAGTGGCAGGTCCCCAGCCACCAAGTTTATGAAAGATTTGGTTGGTGTATTTGTGGAGGGTTCAGATATCCTCCAATGGATTGAAGCGTTTGAAATGGCTTGTGCAATTCATGATGTAGATAAAAGAGATTGGGCTAAGTGTTTGTTAAGCAGAGTGCCTCAAACTGGATATGACTGTATTCTGAAGCTGAGTGTGGAAGAAAGGGGTCAGTATGAGTGTATGAAGTCTGCTTTGATTGCCAAGTTTGGCAAGACACCTGCCCAATACCTTAAAAGGTTCAGGGAATTTAAGAAAAGAGAGAATGTGTCTTGGGTTGACTGGGTGAGTACTGCGCACATGAACATGATGGGGTGGATTGATGGATACAAGGTGAAAACTTTTGTTGAGTTGTCCCACCTCTTGTTTTTTGAGCATTTTTCTGAAGCCTGTTCACCCGAGCTGCGTCAGTATGTGGCTGACCAGAACATTTTGGACCCCTTTAAGCTGGCTAGGTTGGCTGACAAGTGGGTCTCCCACCGGGTGTCCCCTAAGGACTCCAGTGGGAAGGACAAGGACAAAGAAAAGGGGGCCTCTCAGAAAGCTGAGGAGTCCCAAAAGCAGTCACAGTCGGGTAAACCAAAACCTTCCTCTCCTAAGACCCAAAAATCTAGTGGGGATAAGTCCTCTGTGGGTGGGAATAAGAGTAGTGGTCCACCTGCTGCAAAGCAGGCTCCCAGTGGTTCCAGTACCGTACCCCGCACTCCTGGCACTTGTTGGGATTGTGGGGCTCTGGATCACAAAAGGGGTGACCCCAAGTGTAAAGGTAAGGCACTTGGAGTACAGGCTGTCAGCCTGACCTACCCTTACCCCGTGTCTGAGGTGGAGGCCACTGTCCTCCCCTCCTCTACAGGAATCACATTTGGTGCTCCAGTAGAGATTTCCTTAGTGTCCCTTGGGGCCTGGGACCAGTACGCAGAAGTACTGGCGACTATCCCACAGAACACCCGTAGATTTTTGAGAAGTGTCCTCTTGAATGGCCAGCCTTCTACTGGTTTGAGAGACACTGGGGCAAGCATGACAGTGGTGGACAGGACCCTGCTCAAGCCAGAGGACTATGAAGGTGCTCCTCTGCAAACCACCAGGTTAGCTGGTGGGCCTCCCAAATTATCGCCTGTAGCCCTAGTCACACTCATGATTGGAGACAAGACAGCAAAGCTTCCTGTCCTGGTTCAGGACAATGTCCCTGCTAACATTCTGTTAGGAAATGATCTAGTAGAGTTGGGGTTGATCTCGGATGGTCTTCCCATGACTGCTGCTGCAGTCACTAGGTCACAGGTGACACCGGGTCTGGCTGTGAGTCAGGTATCCGAGCCAAAGGCGAGGCCTAAGGCAAGAAGAAGGAAGACCAAGAAGGCCACCTCTGTGGAGGGAACACCTTCTCTTCCTGCTGTTCCGACAGCACCCAATGGGATCCATGCTCCGGACGGGCTGGGTCCAGCGGAAAACCCAAACTCAACTCCTGTGGGAGAAGAGACAGAAGACTCTCCTGTGGGAGAGGTTCTCAACCCGGAGGATCATCCCGACCTTCAATGCTTGTTAGCTGAAGGGGGACCCTCCCGGGCAGACTTCTGTAAGGGACAGAGAGAGTGCCACTCTCTCGAGGGCCTGAGGAAACAGGCCCTGTCCCAGGCACAAGGTGAAGTGCCTAGGACATTCAAGATTTATTGGGAGGGTGAGCTCCTTGTTAGTGAGCCCACTAAGCCCGAACCTGGTGCCCGCAAGAGGTTGGTGGTACCCCAGGTTTACAGGCCCTTCCTACTGCAGTTGGCGCATGAGGTGCCCTTGGCTGGTCATCTTGGGACCAAGAAGACTAAGCAGAGGCTCTCTGCCCATTTCTACTGGCCACGGATGGGAGTAGAGGTGGAGTCCCACTGCAGGACCTGCCCAACTTGTCAGTTGTCTGGCAAGACTGGAGGCAGGGTCATTGCCCCACTGCAGCCATTACCAGTGGTTGGCACACCATTTGAGAGGGTGGGCATCGACATCGTCGGTCCCCTTGACCCTCCCACTTCAGGTGGACATCGGTTCATCCTGGTCTTGGTAGATCATGCCACCAGGTACCCTGAGGCAATACCCCTTCGGACTGTTACTGCCAAGGTGGTTGCCAGGGCTCTCCTGGGCATTTTCACCCGTGTTGGATTCCCCAAGGAGGTTGTCTCTGACCGAGGATCCAACTTCATGTCTAGTTACATGAAAACCATGTGGAAAGAGTGCGGGGTAACCTACAAGTTCTCCACCTCTTACCACCCCCAGACCAATGGTCTGGTTGAGAGATTTAACAAAACTCTCAAGGGCATGCTAGGTGCTTTGGAAGAGCCCCTAAGGAGGAAATGGGATCTCCTCCTGCCATGCCTGCTGTTTGCTTACAGAGAGGTACCTCAAGAGGGTGTTGGTTTCAGCCCCTTTGAGTTACTCTTTGGACATCCCGTGAGGGGGCCCCTCGCCTTGATCCGAGAAGGCTTGGAAGCCACCCCTCCAGGTCCCGCCAAGCAAGTGGGGGACTATGTGTTAGGCCTCAGGCGGAGGATGACACAAATGATGGGTCAGGCAACAGCAAATCTCAAGGCCAGCCAGGAATTGAATAAGTACTGGCATGACCTGAAAGCTTCGCAAGTGGATTGGACTCCGGGACAGGAAATCCTTGTGATGGAGCCTACCAAGCCTAGAGCTTTGGCAGACAAGTGGACTGGACCCTTCAGGATCATCTCCAAGATGGGCGAAGTCAATTATCTGGTGGACATGGGAGCCTCTGGGGTAGCCCCCCAGGTATTCCATGTCAACAGGCTCAAGCCTTTCCACAGGCGAGCAGAGGTCTCATGTCTCTTGCTAGCTTCAGGGCAAGAAGAGGATGAGAGTGAGCCCCTTCCTGATTTGCTGCATAGCAACCCTCAGGATGGCTCAGTGGAGGGAGTACAACTCTCTCCCGATTTGACAACAGAGCAGCAGAGGGCCTGCCGGGCTTTGCTCCAGCAGTATGCCCCTCTGTTTTCACTGACACCGGGCCTTACACCGTGGTGTAAGCACGAAATTGACACTGGTGACAGTGTGCCTGTCAAAAGCAGGAGCTATCGTATGTCAGATACCGTCAAAAACCACATCCAGGCTGAGGTCGCCAAGATGTTGGATCTGGGTGTTATTGAACCCTCCACCAGTCCCTGGTCCAGTCCAGTGGTCCTTGTCCCCAAGGCAAGTTCCCCGGCGGGTACCAAGGATTGGAGGTTCTGTGTGGACTACCGAGGAGTCAATGCCGTCACCAAAACTGACGCGCACCCATTGCCCAGGGCTGATGAGCTCGTGGACACTATAGGTGCTGCCAAATTTGTGAGCACCTTTGACCTTACCTCAGGCTATTGGCAAATAGCTCTGACGGACCATGCCAAGGAAAAGACGGCATTCTCCACACCTGAGGGACTCTACCAGTTTAGGGTCATGCCCTTTGGGTTGAAGAATGCCCCTGCCACCTTCCAGAGATTGGTCAACCATGCGCTCAGTGGGCTGGAAGCCTTTTGTGTGGCTTACTTAGACGACATTGCCGTCTACAGTTCCACCTGGGAAGAGCATTTGACACATCTGGATAAGGTGTTGCAGGCCTTGAAAAGGGCTAACCTCACTATCAAGGCCACCAAGTGCCAGATAGCTCAGGGGAAAGTTACCTATCTTGGTCATGAGGTAGGAGGGGGTCAAATCCAACCTCTCTCCAGTAAAGTACAGGACGTACAGAACTGGGAGACTCCCACTACTCAAACCCAGGTGAGAGCCTTTTTGGGCCTCACTGGGTACTATCGCAATTTCATGGCAGACTATGGAACCATAGCTGCACCCCTGACAGCTCTAACTTCACCCAAACAGCCTAGGAAGGTTAATTGGACTGAAGACTGTCAGAGGGCCTTTGATGGCTTGAAAGAAAGTCTGTGTAGGGCACCTGTGTTGAGTGCGCCTGACTACAGCCGACCCTTTATCGTCCAGACGGATGCCTGCGACACCGGAATTGGAGCTGTCTTGTCCCAGTTAGATGACAAAGGGAGAGAACATCCTATCATATTCATCAGTAGACAACTCAAGGGTAGAGAACTTAGGTGGGCTACTGTTGAAAAGGAATGTTTTAGTATAGTTTGGAGCCTTAGGCGTTTTAGGCCCTACCTTACGGGGTCCACCTTCAAGGTCCAAACAGATCATAAGCCCCTGAAGTGGCTTATGCAGATGAAGGGTGAGAATCCGAAATTGCTCAGGTGGTCGATTAGCCTACAAGGGCTAGACTTCACCATAGAGCACAGACCAGGGAAGAGTCACGATAATGCAGATGGCCTTTCCAGAAGGTATGTTGACCGTCTGGATGAGGGTGTCTATCCCGTGGGAGATTAGGCACCCTCCACCTCAGTCTGGGGGGGGCGACTGTGATGCCGGAAATGCATCTGAGGGACAGGGCCTCTGAATCCTTGTCCTTTTTCTGTTTTTACCGTGTGTTCTGTCATGTTTTCTGCCCAGGAGTCCATGAGGGACTCCTGGCAGTGCAGCTCTCTTTTGGTTTGGTGAACAGACCCATGGGATACCCTTATGGCACCCATGGGTAGGGGTACAACCCTGTGCCCCTAGTGTATGTTTTTGGGCACCTGTGGGTGGCCCACAGAGCAGGGTATGGGCTGGTGGCAGCTCCATGCTGAATTTGACAGGTGCTCTGGGTGTCCTCCATTTTGGGATACCCAGGCCCTGCCATTGGAATCAGTTGATTCCTGATAGGAAACAAGATGGCCCCTGTGGCCTCTTGCTTTCTATTGCCTGTTATCTTGTTTTTCCCAAAGTCCTGGGAAGCCCTGACTCTGTCCCTTCCCCCTGACTGGCTGTTGGGTGGAAGTTCCATATATGGTGTTGTTGTAAAGGCCCAGCTAGACTGACTGGAGCCTTCCCAGTGACTGTATGTTATGGGTACCTCCTGTGGGTGGGACCTGGGTGAATGGAGTGTGTGACCAATATACACTCCTTGTTGTGGTTGTCTGGTTTCTGGCATGAGAGACAAAGACTGAGACAGCCCTGCCCGAAACTGGCCTGAATGCAGTGTGTAGTGTTGAATGGCTGGGTACTTGTCCCAATCCACATTCCTTGTTGTGAGTGTCTGAAAGGGAGGAGTGTGGCCTGAATGCACTGTGTGCCTGATTGGCTGACTGACTGCATGAATGCCCTTCTGTGTGATTGGCTGCTGTGTGTGTGCCAGCAGTGTGGATGAGAGACAGAATAGTATATCTGGGGACCTCTCACCACTGGAAATTGTTCAGAAGCATTCAGAAGCTGAGTCTCCACTCAAGAGTAACTGGATTTGCTGATCCTCGACGTCCAGCTGGAAGAAGAAGACTTGCTGTGGCATTTGCTTCGACGGAACTGAAGGTTGTCGAAATCGTCGAGGACTGACCCGAGAGAGGACCTGGTAAGGCGCCCTCTTCCCGTGCTCCGAGGGACCATCGAGCACCGCTGAATCTTCGCCGAAGCGCCCTGGAAGTCAGACCCTCGAAAGGCTGCCGACCCGAGACGGGACCGCCGAGGAGATCGAAGTGAAGCACCCGGACCTCGACGCTGTCGAAGTCCATTGCCGTCGACCAGGGTTCGCAGGTCTGTGTAACCGCTGGAGGCCCGTCGAAGTTGTGTTGCCCAGCCGTGGGAACCACTTGACGCCGTGCCGCCGACGACCGGAGCCGTCCGCTCCTTGCCTAAGAACATTTGCCTTGAAGGACTCCCTCGTCCGCATCGTCGGCCGCTTTGTCCCGCCGGAGAAAGTCGAGGACGACCAACGCGCCGAGGAGAATCCGCCGGTGGGTTTCCCGCCACCTCACGATCCCAAAGACTCGAGCGACTCGACGCCCTTGCTGGGCTCCCGTCTCTACAATCTTTGCGGTCCAGAACTATTGTCATCGAGGTGCCCCGCACACCTCCGCCTTGCAGGACGCCGACGCCCCGACGCCGACGAGCACCGCTCGGACGAAGCTGCCGCCTCTTCGACATCGTTCTACCTCGTTCGTCGACGGACGTTCGACGCCCCGTGCCTCCCGCTTGAAAGGGAAGGCATTCAAGAAGGGCCGTCGATTCCCCGTCGCCGAACCCCGAGGTCTTCGACGTTTCTCTACGCCTCTCGACGATCCGTGACTCCTGCTTAAAAGGGGGTCATTCAAGAAGGATCTGTCGACGCCTCTTCGAAGAACTCGACTCCACCAGGTACATTGGGGGGGTAAAAACATTGTAGGAGAGAATAAGACTGTTGAACAATATATGGACTGGGCTTGTGTCATATCCCTTTATTTTACAGGTTGCCCAGGTGGGGGGATCTCCACACAGAACTGTGTCCAGTGGTAGGGGCCAGTATTCTGCCTATTGTTTCAACCCTCTGTTATCTCTCCTCTCTCTATTGCTGGTTTCCTTCTTATTGATCTGTGTGCCATTTTAACAGTATTGTGAATGCACTTTAATGAGGTCTAATATTAGTGGTACCACTTTAGAATTGTAGATATTTACCATTGCTGATTTTCCTGAGCACAAAGTGCGTTATTGTGATAAGTGTACATAACCCTTGAATATTAATTATATAAAGACTGTGTTTTCAGTAATACAGTGTGTGGACATTCCTTTGTGGGGGCTTGGGGATACCCTGTACTTAAGAACCAGCCTGCATCACCTCCTGAGAAGCTAGGCCTTGATTGCTCGTCCATCGCTACCGTAATCGAGAATCTTGGCTGGGGTCTTCTGTGCCTCTCCTCTACCATATAGAGAGCGGAAGTACAGACCCCCCCACCGGTCTTGACACACCCACCATTCCTTGTCTACAAATCTCAAAAACTTAACAACCCTCTTGACATGGACTTTGTTGCAGACACAAACCACATAGTAAAATAATTTTCAAATTATTTTGTAGTGAGTGATGATCATGAGCATTTGCTAAATAAACCAAATATATTTTGCTAGCGTTCGGTACGCATGATAGATTCTGTTACTATTTGTATATCAACCAGATCCATTATATCTTTGTGTATATTGCACACACAAACATGATTGAGTCTTTTCTGAGTCATAATGTGCAATTTGAATATATTGGAAAGGTGGCTCAAGACAGACACCCAATGATACAATTTTTTTTAAAAATCAGACCCTCCATTCTCTAAGCATGTCTTAGTGAATGCCATAGGCCATTAACAGCATGTACTGCAGTTTGGATAAAACTATTGGGGTAGGACTGAAGGCATTCCCTCGCCTGGCACAGTGTCTATTGGGTGTGGCACCAGGCCATGCAGAAGCATTAAGTTAAAAAGCCCTCTCTCCTGCATAGTGGAGCAGGGCGTGCAGCGTGCTGTTGGAGTGAGAGCTCTGTGTTCTTTTGGTGACAGCTCAACCCAGCCAGCCAGTGCACTGTGTGACAACGGTCCACAGTTTGTGACTAAGGAAATATAAAGGTACTCATTTACACCGACCCCACGGCTAGGGTGCGCACAAACAACACCTACTCGGCAAAATGGAGCCTCTGCAGAGGCACCCGTCAGGGATGCCCACTCTCCCCCATGCTATACATTATTGCAATAGAACCTGTGGCGGCATACCTAAGGCAGGAATATGGGGTCGGGGGCATCACGATTGATGGAGTGACCCACTTGGTCTCCATGTATGCGGACGACACACTCCTCTACTTAAACAACCCTGAACACTTACTGCCCTACATATTGGAGACACTAGACGGGTTTAGCAGATACACAGGAATACTTATTAACCACGACAAATCTTGCCTCTTCCCCCTTGCATCGCTAAGCGAAACCAGCACAGATGGACTCCCAGCCATGGCCTTTAGATGGGAGACTACCTCCTACAAGTACCTAGGGATAGACATACATCGAGACCCTAAAACAGAGCACACCCTCAACACAGAGAGAGCCAGAGATAACCTGGAAAAATCTATGACTTTCTGGGGCAAACTCCCACTTTCTGTCGCCAGAAGGGCAGGCCTGTTAAAGATGGTGGCGCTACACCGCCTACTCCATTTTTTCACCAGCGTTCCCTACAACATCCCCCAGAGGTTCTTTAAGGACTTGAACAAACTGTGCAGGAAATTCCTGTGGCAGGAGGGGCGACATAGAGTGGCACTGGAGGTGATGCAAAGACCCTACAACAAAGGTGGTCTAAATATCCCCAACTTTGAGCTATACTACTTAGCCGGCCAACTAAAGCATGTGATTCAGTGGATGGCAGACGAGGCCACCACCGACACTCGCCTTTTTAAAACCAGCCATCCCCCACATGCTACTCAGAGACCTATTCTGGGCCCCAGACGGAGCGAGCCAGCACGCACCTCACTTAATGAAGCTGGGAATCCAGATCTGGAAAAGAGCCTGCAAGATCATAGGGCTAAGCGACCCATACTCACCCCAAATACCTATCGCAGCAATCATGGCAAGCAGACCGGGAGGCCTGAAGGAGATCAGAAGCACTTGGGAACCCTGGGGGGTCGCTACCCTCCGAGACCTCGTGGACAACCAGACCGTTTTGGCGTTCTCGGAGTTGCATGAAAACACTGGATTGCCGGTAGGACAGTTTCTGCTCCACAGAGCATTGACAAGGAAGCTTGCCAACAGATGGCCTGATGTGGAGGACCCCAAAAATGGACTCGATACCATTGAAAACATGTTAAGTACAGCTGAGGGCGGACACAAGATCTCAAGGCTATACGAAACACTTGTAGACAGCGTAACCAGACAAGATCTCAAATGCAGGTTGAAATGGGAATTGGAGCTAGGCCAGCAATTTGAGGACAAAGTATGGGATTCAATAGCCCACTACCATAACAAAGTGTCCAGGAATGCCCGGCTCCAACTAATACAAGTCATACGAACATTCTGGTCACAGATAGAGGCGAAGGTAGCTAACTCTGACCTTATCGTGGACGTAACGTCAACCGGTGCGTGCATTCTGGGTAGATACAAAAGGAACAAGAAGAAGAACAGGCCCCTGTGTAGGCTCAAAGATTTGATGTACATCCTAGCAAAACAACGCATAGCCATGGGGTGGAAGTCTCGCAAAACCCCCAGCATAGCATCATGTGTGCCTACAATCTGTGGGAGCTGGCGTAGGCTGGTGTAGGCAAGCATGTTTTGCCAACATTCTGGGACGTGCTGTGGCCGAATGGGAGAGAACGTCAACTGAGTAAGCAGTGATTAAAGGACCTAAAGACCCTGGGTTCCGGACTGGTCAGGCTCCATGAGGCTGAGTGGAATTTATAATTAAGGTTGCTTTGGATACTTCTCTATTTCAAGTCTTACTGGTTGCCCAACCAGGTGCCTGTGCAGTTGCTGCACTGAGATATTTTAAGAGAAGGAATCAAGATATGTGAATAAGGGTCAGGAGCTACTGACTTATTATCTCACTGACGTCTGTCAGACATCAGCGTCTATCTGCTGTATGTTTAACAGCAAGGCCTAGTAGGACTGTCATTGGTGTTTTCTTCCCTGTCCCACAACCCCTTTTTTGCCTAGTGGCGCTTTGAAACACCATTTTCTGTCTAGGTGCTTTATAAATACTCAATACATAAATAAATAAATAGCTATGTTCTCATGACACCATGCATCCAGCAAAGCATTGGATTAGTGAAGCACAAATGCAGAAGCTGAAAAGGCCCTGTTGTTGTTAACACGCCAATGCAAGTGTTGTGTTGCGAAGGAGCTTTCAATAAATACAAAGTTGAAATGTTGTGGCAAAGGTTTCCGATGATTACTTCATGTAATCAGAGAATATCTAAAAATGATAAACTGATTATTTGATCTGGTTTTCATGCTGACACAGGGGCGGAAGAAGAGTATGCGTTGCCAATCCTGCCCTCTGCACTTGGAAAACCTGCATGTGTGCAGCGCATCATGCTTTGGTTGTTCCCATATCACTTTTCTTTCAAGTTAATGGCTTTAGCATATACTGATATAAATCCTAATCGTCAGCAGGGGTTGGTGGTGTGCCATCTGACAGTCTTTCTGGATGGTTTAAATTCCATACCAAACTATGTAGTTTCTCACAGCTATGCCATAGGCTCCAAGGAATAGCTAGTTTACCTGGGTATGACAGAAATAGCGGCTGGGTTGTGCCATTTTGCGCTGATAGTCATTTGAGAGTTTTGTGTCAGTGTTGCAGAGAAGTGTGTATCGATGCTGACTCGTCGCCAATGTCATGTAAAGAGGCATTTTTGGGCCCGATTCATGGAATTATTTGCACGGTTGAAAATGACTTTACACTGCCGACCCAAAGCCTAATTCATGGAACCATGCACTTTACACAGTTCCATGAATCAGGGTTTGGGTTGGCAGTGCAAAGTCACTTTTCAGCAGTGCAAAATCACTTTGAACGGTGCAAAGAAATCCATGGATCAGGCCTTTAAAGTTGAAAAGTCGCCACAAAGGTTTCTGACAGCAACCTCCTCTGTGCATTGCAAAAGGGGTTACATAAACCACAAGAATCGTGGGCACTGTGCACAAAACTTACATTTTCTGGGGGGGATAAATGCCATTATATGCCCCCACTTAAAATTGTGGGGGGATTCGTCCCCCCTGTCGCCCCATGTCCTACGCCCATACTTACGACCATCTTATTATTTAATATGAATTCCTCTTTGTTAGGAAGAATTCTCCAGAACGGCTAATTTCCCTTACCTTTTGAGTCCCCCAGCAGCTTTGCTGGATTTCTAGGGTTGAATTATTTTCCTGGCAAGAGTGTGAGCCTTTTTTCCCACTCTTTCGTATATTTTGCTGTGTGTTTGACTTTTTGTGTTCATGGATATGGAGCCTCACCAACTCCATAGGCATCATCTTTTTACTGTGTGCCACACAGCACTTTTAGTGCAGTAACACAGAGTTGTCTTTTTCAGACTTCCCACTTTACATTCCATTTTCAGGGACTGACTACTGTCTCCTAGAACATGTAAAGTTGCCATTGAATTTATTAGTCTTTTTAAATGTACAGACCCAGTACAACCTATCTTCCAATAGAGTAATGAAGGGGTTAATAGTTATTCCCTTTTGTCGGATTCTCATGGGACAATTTTATGTTCCCCTTTCTCTAAGATTTGGCTGGTGGCAGTGGTATCTACCCTTTTTATTTCACCGCAGACTATGAAAATAGCATTGGTACTGTTAGAGTCTATGGTGGTAGCCTCAAACTCAAACCTGCTGGACCCCTTTTATTTTTATTTGGTTCTGGTTGGGTTTATTCACCATTTCTTTTTGTAGAGGTCTTTCTCGTGTTTTACTCTGCGCGCCAAACCAGGTTTGGTTCCTTTGTTCACCGTCCTTTGGCAGGCTTCTACACAGAAGCCCTCATTAGACGCCTGAATGTATGAGGGGGACAGGATTTGTGGGAGGGGTTTGAGACTCCCTGCACAGGCTCTCCTTGGAGACCTATGTCGCACTCTGTGTGATTGGCTTTGGTGACTATCCCGCCAGGACAGCCACCCTGCTGAGTGATTGACAGCTAGGCTGGTGTGAATGGGGGGAAAACTGCTTAAAAGGCAGGCCACTGGGATTGGAAGGCAGAGTTGCCACTGGATCTAGAACCGAAGGGAAGCTGAAGGAAGACGACTGCTGCAACTACTGGACATCCTGGTGAAGCCCTGCTGCAGGTCCGAATCGCCCGAAACTTCGACTACAGACAAGATCTGCAAGGAATCTTCTTCCCTTGAGCTTGGTGGAACCAACTAGCTCACCAAACACCAAAAGCCAGCCTCCCTCTCCTGGTCGAATTTGCTGGGCATTGCTGCAGTGAACCGGATAGCCAGGAGGAATGGAACCTGTTTGGGTTTTAAGGATTGCACCTTTTATTCAACGTTTTTCTCCGCTGCTGGCTTCTTCCCTGGGCAGTGCAAGACTCTCCAGAAGTCCTCCTTGTCACCACAACAGTCGCTTCAGGAACCGTGAGCCTGCAGGAACTGCCAGGAACAACTGCCTCAGCTACAGCATTCTTTTTATTTAAGGTACTGTGCAATCCGGTCGTTCGTTCCATCCGACCGCAGTGAAAGTGCTTGAAATCTTTCGCCTCTGCGAAGACTTGTCCTTCGCTTCCTTTTCATATAACTTTTCTTCCAACCAACTTTGTTTTGAGCTCTTGGCAAAGACTTAACTGCAAACTACTCTGAACTGTGTGATCCTCTGCAAAGACTCTGAACCATTAACATTGGCCCAGGACTATTGATTTGAATACTACTTGTAGTACGCCTTTTCTAGATTGCCCTGCCTATAACTTGTTGGTGCTATTGATTTTTGATTACCTTGTCTTCCCTCCCTTTTAAATTGCTGGAGTGCCATTTTGCTCACACTTCATTTTGAGTTTAACTTGTCCAGAATTGATTGGGAGTGGTGTAGTATATTACGATTGTAATTTTCTGCTGCTTTATCATAGTGAACTGTTTTACAACTGATGGTGTTAATAAAGGTATATTCTTTTACTCAGAATCATTGACTCAGTGTTTGTTTGAACCATAGTGATTGCTGTCCTTTGTATAAACTCTGATACTGCTCACTTTACTCTTGAGATAAGCCTGGCTGCTCAGCCATCGCTACCACTTTACTGTGTATTACAGGCTTGTACCAAAGGTGGAATTGTACTGCGCATTTAATCTTAATTGTATGTAGTGTTCCCAAAGGGTACTGCATATGAGTCTGCCTAACACTCTTGAACTACTTGGGTACCCAGTATGTTTTGTTGTTGTTGTGTAGTATGATCTCTGTATGAAAATACTAATAAAATGGTACACATACTCGGGATAGGGCAGATTCATTGCAGGAGGTTTGGTCGAAGCCAAATCCATCAATTCTTTTTTGCCCGAATTTGGCTGAAAATATATGTGGAGTGTGGTTAAGGATAATAATTAAGGTGTGGTTAAGGAGGGGTTGTGGGGGTTCTCCCCCACAAATATTTGCAACTGAAGGGCTTAAAAGAAGAAAAAAAAATGATTTGACTCCAGTGTTTCCCATGGCTAACAGACATGGCGTTCCATGGCATTACCCCGTGCTGCATTTCCATGCACCTATTGAAAGAGAATTATATTAGGCCATAATTAGTTACACTTATTTCAAGAGACAAAGACAGTGAGCAGGTCCAAACATAATTAGGGCAAAATGAGCGTTCTTTGTTGTTTTTTTGTTATCACTGACACGAGGTTAGATCGGTTGCAATAAAAAGCCATGTCTAGAGGCCAGGTATCCCATGTATATATTTATACAAATTTATGTTTGGAATAGCCCCTTGCGCCTCATCTTCTTTCAGACAAAAAAAAAGATATATAATAATGATAGATGTGTTTGTACAGGATGTAGTATCCATTTGAATTCTGAATACTGTAGGCACTCTGCCGACTGATGAAATGTCCTGTTGTCACCTGTGCCGTTCAGCTGTTGGGAAATATTAGAAGCCTGCTAGCGCCTATATGCTTTTGGATTCAGAATGTAGCTCCGCATGTCCCTTTAAAACAAGCCATGCTCTTCCACCTTCAATCGGAGCGTTGGCGGTCGGCGGTCAACAATCGATCAAACATTTCCATAGGTCGAACAAGCAGCAGATTGGCACAGCGCCATTTTAGTGCTCTTTATATTTCCACAATGAACAGTGTTGTATGCGGCGCTGAGCGGCAGATATGACATTAACGACGGCCATTTCCTAGGTGCTGAGACAGGCACTGCGCTCATAAATAGGCTCATCGTTTCCTGCTCTCCCGTCTCTGAATTTCAGTGAGAGGAACCATGGCACACTGTACACGTGCAGGGCCTATCCTATCATACTGTCATACTCGACGAACAACACGTCTCTGTAAAACATAGCCAAATGGAGATGCTGTGCGATTTCTGTAATGATGCGGCCCTGGTTCCCTTGCAGAGCCGTGAGGTGACTGCACAGACTGGCTTCCCTTTTGCTTTCGGCGGCGCGTCCTGCACTTGATGCACCGCGCCTTTATTTCGTTCTTGAAGTGCGCGTGGGAATTATTGACTGTAACTTCGGCACCGCTGAGGAAGGGATGGCATTGTGTTTTGATGGCGGCTATGAATAGCTGAGAAGCACACTAACTAGCCAGCGAGCTCCCGCTCAGCTAACAATCTCGCACAGCACACTTTCTGTGAGCGACTTTTCAGATCAAATGAAACTTTTACTGAAACCTGTGGATTTTAGATACAGGCCACCGGGAGAACATTCTTGCAGCCTGCTTTGTGTCTTTGCTCCACATTAAATAACATGTCCCCTTTGGCACTGCAAATTGAAAAATTGAACTTGATGTGTTTATTATTTTCCTGGCAGTGCATTCCTTGTGCTGCCCATTAGTAACATCTTCGACTCCAAAATGTAATTACATCTGAAGGCTTTATTCTGTGTCATACCTAAAAGAAATAATTCTATTTTGGCTAAAATTGCTCCGGTTCAGAGAAGAGAACACAGCACTCGTTTTCTTTGCAAGGGCAATGTACATAACCTGAACTCCGGGTGTGCCAGAGTGAACTTGCATTAGAAAACAGTAGCATCTGGACATCGGATTTATGTTAGGCCCTGATATGCAGTGTTTATAAAACACCAAAGGCCACCTCAGGTTCCCCATTGCCGTCTGCTAGGACGAATCCTCCTCCTGAAGGGGGACAGTAGCAATAATACTTTAGGTCTGAATCATGGAATTTTTAGCGCGGTGTAAAATGAATTTGCACTGCCAACAAACACCCTGATTCACAGAGCGGTGCAAAGTGTATGATTGCAGTGCAAAGTGCCTTTGCAACAGTGCAAAGTCAGTGCAAAGTCACTTTACACTCCAACAATACACATTGCAGTGTTCTGTGAATCAGGGTGTTTGTTTGCACAACTGGCGTAACGGGGCCCCCATAAGGCCCCCATCAGCACATGTCCTGGGAGGGGGCCCCACTTGGAGAAAAACAAATTAAAATATTTTTTTTCCCAAAAATATATACATTTTTTTCTTTTTGATTTCACTCTACATTCATAAAGAAATTATTTCTGTAACAGAAATTATTTCCTAATGAAGGCAGAGTGACTACAAAAAAAAACTTTATTTTTGAAGTCCAAGGGATCCTCCCACCCAATGCCATGGAAGAACCCTTGCGGGAAGCCTCCTTGTCATGGGTGGGAGGAGCCCTATGCCTTAAAAAAGAAACAGTTTATTTTTGAAGTTACTCTTCATTCATAAAGAAATGATTTCCGTTATGGTTCGGTCCTAATGGAAATAATTTGTTTATGAAGTAATAGGGCTCACCTCAACCCCATGACATGTGCGTGTGTGAGTGCATGGTGAAAGGGTGCACACCTACATGTATGGGTGACTGCCTGGGTGTGCCTGCATGGGGAAAGGGTGCACAC
This sequence comes from Ambystoma mexicanum, assembly GCF_040938575.1. Lineage (NCBI taxonomy): Eukaryota > Metazoa > Chordata > Amphibia > Caudata > Ambystomatidae > Ambystoma > Ambystoma mexicanum. The sequence goes on along the minus strand of NC_090930.1, from coordinate 1,240,933,657 downwards.
TTAAATGTATGGGTGGGTGCCTGGGTGTGTGTGCCTTTATGGTGAAAGGGTGCACACTTAAATGTACAGGAGGCTGCCTGGGTGTGCCAGTATGGTGAACAGGTACACACTTAAATGTATGGATGGCTGCCCGGGTGTGCCTGTATGGTGAAAGAGTGCACACCTAAATGTATGGATGGCTGGGTGTGCATGTGTGTATATGGTGAATGGTGTGGGTGCTTGCGTTCAGGGGTGCAACAAAACCTACATTTCGGGGGGCTAACCCTTCAAATGTTTGGAGAGGCGCTAACTTCATGGGTGGTGGGGAGGGGTAAACCTATTTGTGTGGGGGCATCTAATTTCTTTACGCATTTTAATGAGACTATTCTAGTGCAGCTTCAATGTTACAAGTAGTTAACTTAATCATTTAAGGTTGAAAGCTCCCACATATGGTCTGCTGTGAGAATTGAGTGGTCTCCTGTTCCCTCTGTACCCTTTCAATCACTCCCCTGGCGTGCAAGTACTAAACCCACATTACGATTTCAATTCCCTAAAATATTTGGCATTTGAATGCCAGTACTACCTGTGAAATGCTTTATCTTAGTAATTGCTGGGCTCTTGTTAATAGCGAAACCCAGGTGCCGTTTGAAATATGTGTCCTATTCTGTGCAGCAAATGCTCTGAAGGTTAGCCAGGTTGAGTCAACATAGCCCAACTTTTCAGGGGGGGAGTGCTGAATCCCAGTCAACTCAATGGTGTTGCACCACTACTTGTGTTTAATGCCTTGATTACTTATTGGTAATCTTCATTACTACTAGACCTATTCTTCCTCGTCCAAGAATGTGTGTATGAGGCACTCTGCCTTATACACAAGTACTAGGATGAAGTAGAGGTACATGGAGGTAATGCCTGACCCCGCTTGTTAATTTGCATATTCAAGTAAGTTTGGGTCTCACCCTAAGTTACTAGGGTAATCCAGACGTGGACCCCTTGCTCACTAATCTTAGAGAGGCACAGATCCACCCTACTGATGAGGTCCAACCAGACCGAAACACGTGTCTGGGGTTTCTGTTGGTACTCTTGTTCAGAGGAGAATTGCCTAGCATTTCGTTGCTGGACTGCCCCAGGGCAGGACAAAGACTGATAGGTTTGGGATATTTCTTCTCTGTGAAAGATAGTGAGCTAAAGACTCTGGGTAAGTCTGTCGTAACCAGGACTAATGTCTGGCAGAGGGACTCCCTGGACCCCCCTTGTTAAATTGACTTAGCTACCTGCAATCTTCATTACTCCTAGACCCACTCTTCCTCATCCCAATACTTACCTATGACACAAGGAGCCACATACATAAACTCTTGGACAAGGAAGGGGGGCATGGAGGTCATTCTGGTCCAAGGAGCACATTATGGAGGTTGGGGTAGGGGTGGGAAGGAAAAGGAATGTGTCTGGGGGGCAGGATTGTGCGACAAATCATAATGGCTGTCCATGTCCAGGCTAAGCAGGCATAATATGTGGTATTAGTGGCTAGAGAGGCCTTTTGGTGCATCCAGTCTAGACATTCCTCAGTTTGGTATGACTTTTTATGTTTTGTTTGTTTGTTTTTTTAGTTATAATGCGCACCAGACCCGAAGGTATCAGGGCGCAGGAACAAGGATATTTTCAGCTTACAAAGTTACAAAATGTAATACGAGATACAATGTAAAGTAGTTAGATAATAATGAAAGGCAGAAGAATATACAGTGCATATGTTACAAGATATATGTTACCAAATACATGGTGATAGCTGACAGTATATTACAGTAGTGAAGTAGCCGTCCTGTCTAGGGGTATTTTGTGAATTTGTTTAGAGAGGGAGTTGCAGAGTGTTTTGCAATGAGGTAGTCGGGGCAGAGGTGCAAGAAGGGTTCAGGAATTCAGTGATGATCCTGTGGAGCTCTTTGCTGCTGCTAAGGCAGCTCAGGATTATTTTATTGTATTAGGCTTTTTTGGCCATTCAGATCTCTGATATGTAGTTTTGGTGATGGTGTGCGCACACGGATTGGCTTTTGAGGGGTTCTGGAGGCTCGCCATGTTTACGCAAGGGAGCGGTTTTGGGTTTTAAATGCCTTCAGGTGGGGGCTGAACCACTTGGGGGTGAGTCCTTTGCGGGAGGTAGCAGAAGTGGAGGGGTTAAGTGGAGGGAGTGTGAGTCATTTAAGCAGGAGTCAAAGATTTTGATGGACACCGGTCTATCTGTGGCCGGTAGTGAGGGGATGGCACTCAATAGGCCTTCATCTAGGTCAGGTAATACCTTGACTTTGTTCCATCACTTGAGCTGAAATGGAGGAATAGAGGAACCCTTGAGAGGCGGGGGCGGTGTGCAGAGAGAGAAAGGTATGGGTGAGTGGTCTGTCCTGATGAGGGGTTTAGGGGTGGACATGGAAATGAGGTTGGAGGAACTGAAATTGGCATCAAGGGTGTGGCCTGCAGTGTGGTTGGGCTCTGTGATATGGTGGGTAAGGTTGAGTGCCTCTAGACTGTCACTCGGGGTTTGAGCCATGGAGTTGTTGGACATATTAAACCAGATTTTGAAGTCCCTCAGTGATAATAATAACAATAACAATAACAACAATACTACCCGTTTTATTATAGAGCTAGCTCACCCTAGGGCATCTGCGCTGTAATAACAGTTGATATCAGTTGAAAATAGGGTGAGTGTTGTGTGGCTAACTAATGTGGCTGCTAATGAGTTGCATAGGCTGTTTGCAAAATGTCTCTATATGAGCCTTTAAATGAGTAGAAAGCTGTACAAGAGAGTGGGAAGCAGAGAGTATTTGACTAGTAGGAATTTGCAGTTAGCTGTGCAGGGCTGTGTTTCAGTGAAGGTGATGGAAATGTGTGGTTTGTGAAGGATGGCTAATCCGCCTCCTCTATAGGGTCTGTTGCGGGTGATAAATGAGCATTCGGGTGGTAATGCTTTGTGTGCGATTGGTTTGAGATTGTCTGAGAACCATGTTTCTGTGATGAAAATGAGATCAGGATATGTGATTTTACCAAAGCAAAAATGAGAGTGGTAAATTTCAATGAAGCCAAAATACGGTCCACCCCAAGTCACCTGATTTTCTATCCTAATAACTCCATCCTCACCCATGTAAACCCTTACCCCACTACCATATATTACATGGCCACGGTAGTGGCCATGTAGCTATGGTTAAGTTGCTGTTTCCATAGGAAGAGCACTTTTTGGGTGGCTTATAACTTCGCTCTCCCTGGACGGATCCTCACAAACTTTGCAAAAAAAGTATTTGGGTCACTCTGAATTTTATTGCAAAGTTTGGTGAGGATTCGTCCAGGGGGTGCAAAGTTATAGGGGGGTCCCAAAAGTTTTTTTTTCCCATAGACTGAATGGGAAAACATTTTTGCTCGCGCCTACAGCCCAAACCGCTGGACGGATTTCCACCAAATTTGGACCAGGAGCAGTGGCTTGGTCCCGAAAGTGTGCTTTTGCAAATTTGGTGAAAATCCGTCCAGCAGTTTTTTTTAAAAATGACCAAAAAGTAGGTAAAAAAAAATTAGTGATATCTGCGTTTGGTTCGCGGACACACTTCCCTGTTCGCTCCGCGGACAGTGTCCTGATTGGCCAATCGTCTTGCGTGATGTTCGCGGACATGCAACGTGTTCGCTGATTGGACGGCGTGGAGCGTGAAGCGCGTCAGATTTTTCGGAAGCGCCCGCCATCTTGGATTTGCGGACGTCCGCGGACAGCGCAGTGAAACTTTGTTCAAAATGTGTATTTTGTAGAGTGTGTTGGTGTGTAGGAGTGTTTGGGGAGGGTGGGAGTGTATGAGATAGGATGAAAGTTGTGTTTTTTATGTGTTAGACGTTCTTTTTGTGTTCGATTTGTTTGCGGACATCATAGGTGTTCTGAAATGTTCTAAATAAACTGACTGGGGGGTGTTCTAAGGACTCAATATGTGTTCGTTTTGTTCGCAAGCAAAGTGAAACTGTTCTAAGAACACTCGCGGTGTCCGGGGAGTGTTCGTAGGGGGTGTCCTGAGGACGCTGTCCGTATTGTTCTCTGTCTAGTTGAATGTGTTCTAAGAACACCTGCGGTGTCCTGAAATGTTCGCAAATAAACAAAATGGGGGTGTTCTGAAGACATTTTTGAGAACACTCCCGGTGTCCTGAAATGTTCGTAGGGGGTGTCCTGAGGACGCTGTCCGTATTGTTCTCTGTCAAGTTGAATGTGTTCTAAGAACACCCGCGGTGTCCTGAAAGGTTCGCAAATAAACAAAATGGGGGTGTTCTGAAGACGCTTCTAAGAACACTCGCGGTGTCTGGGGAGGGTTCGTAGGGGGTGTCCTGAGGACGCTGTCCGTATTGTTCTCTGTCAAGTTGAATGTGTTCTAAGAACACCCGCAGTGTCCTGAAATGTTCGCAAATAAACAAGATGGTGGTTTTCTGAAGACGCTTCTAAGAACACTCCCGGTGTCCTGGGAGTGTTCGTAGGGGGTGTCCTTAGGACGCTGTCCGTATTGTTCTCTGTCAAGTTGAATGTGTCCTAAGAACACTTGCGGTGTCCTGAAATGTTCGCAAATAAACAAGATGGTGGTGTTCTGAAGACGCTTCTAAGCACTAGGAACATTTGGCCATGCACCCAAGACTCTATGCCCTGGCAACAACCACTGCAGCATATCACATTCATATTTGCTTATAACTTTGGGTGAAAAACAAATGTATAAGGAACAAAGGTATTAGATAATATGGATGTGATATGCTGCTATGGTTGTCCTTATTATTGTATACTTACTGTTTGGTCTAGTAATGGGAGTCCATGTTTTTCCTCTTCATTTCTGTGATAAAAGAAAATAGCATGTTAGTATTAGTATTTTGTAATGACTTATTACATTGTATAAGCAATATACTTTTATTTTTTTTCGACCCTCATATTTAGTAGAGTACAAATCAGAGTACTGTGCAATTTGGTCAGTTTCTGTATTTGTTGCTAAAATCATTGTGTCCGTGGGAGAAAAAAAAAATCCATGTTGGATTAAAAAAAACCCTTTTTCTGTTATGCTACATTTTATTTGTTTGTTTGTTTTCAATGTTCACTTTTTCTTTCTGGCTAATGCTTTATACTTTGCTTTGTTGTATTTTTTTTGGAGCAGTAACAGATTCTTCATTTGTTTTGATATTATAACATTTTGGAGCAGTTAGATACCAAATGGCGTATTCTAACTGTCTATTTTTTTTAATATATTTTAGTGGTTTGGATTTATCTATTTGGATATTGTTAAATTTTGGGACAGTTAGATACCAATTGGCGTATTCTAACTGTGTATTTTTGGCCTAATTTATTGCTATTCATTTATCTGATTAGTTGTTGTAGAATCTTTGAGCTGTTAGATAGCTTTTGGAGTATTCTAACAGTTTATATTATTTTAACACAAATTTATAATTTTGGGACAGTTAGATACCAATTGGCGTATTCTAACTGTGTATTTTTTGGTCTAATTTAGTGGTATTCATTTATCTGATTAGTTGTTGTAGAATCATTGAGCAGTTAGATAGCTTTTAGAGTATTCTAACAGTTTATATTTTTTTAACACAAATTTACTTAAAGGTTTAAATACAGTTTATTTATCAAATTTTGGTTTTAAGAACATCAAATAAGCATTTGTAAGATTTGCTGGTAATCTCTGCTTTAGAGTAATGGTACTATTATTACATTCAAACCATCCACATTTCTTTTTTATATATGCCGTGTAGTGCCCTGAATTGGCTGTGGCTCCTGCCTGGTAGATTATACCTATTGTTGTGAAGGTTTTCTTACCAAGTGATATTTGACTATGTGTGAATCCAGTCAGCTTGCAGTTGTTTTTGGTACCATCTGCATTGTAACGTAGAAGCATTAGTATTACGTATTTACTATGTGTTTGTATTACTAATGTGGAGCGATTATCTGAATTGCAGGTAGAGCATAATCTACCATGGTTTGCATTTTGTACAAGTTGCTGAAATGGAATAGATTCACAATTTGGTATTGATATATATATGTAGCGTTCATTGGGAATTTCTTTTTGTGTCACATTGCTGCTCAGAGTGCATGTATGTTTCCACATGTATGAAATCTGGAAGATTTCATTTATAGGTATGTTTTTGTTTTCCAGTACTAATAGTAAGTACATTAGAAATTCTTGTGGATCTTCCTGTGAGTTTATAGAGAATTTCACCATTCCAGCACAGTAGTCCAATTGTCGTCTTATTCCAAAAACACTATATGTGTTGTCAGGATTGTTTGCTGCATTTCTGTGAAGTACTAACATTTGCAAACACAAAGGGTCTGTACTGTGTAAGTAAATGTTGTCAACAATTGGTGGTAATTGAAATAGAATATTCATTGCTACATTTGCATAGCAACTTACACCAACTATATTTGGGAATATAAATGGTCCAGGTAGTTCTGTATCTAACTGATGTTCTTGGAGTTTGTCTTCCTTCTTTAAAGAAGTACCTGGTTTACTTTCTCTAATTGATTCTTTTTTGTTTGTGGTACTTGATGAAGTATTAGTTTCTTTTACTCTCTTTGGAGGATTTGCAGTGACGTCCTGTTGCATTTCTGTTTGATTTAGTTTTCTTTTACAAAGTTTTAGTTTTTGTGGAACAGAATATGTGTTTAGATGGGGAGTGTATAGTGAGCGAAGTCTATTATATTCTAAAATGCAAGGAATATCAGCGTTTACTTTACTTGCATCAAAGTTGATTAGAAATAGACCGTCAAGTGTACGTAAGCGTGATAGTGCTACGTAGCTCATGCCTTCTTTAAAGACTGTGTTACCAATATCTATCATTGCTTTGTCTAGGGTAAGACCTTGTGATTTATGAATCGTGACTGCGTATGCAAGAGTTAGAGAAAATTGTTCTCTGCGTACATACATATCTTTGAAGAGAAGGAATCTAGCTGTTGAGCGTCCTATCCGTTTTACTTCTGAAAGTTTGTCAAAGAGTATATTGACAAACTGAATTTTGTTGTCACGTGGGTATGTTTGAAAGCCAACAACTGTACCCAGTGCTCCATTAACTAGTCCTTGGTCCACGTCAAGGTTACGTTTAAGCATTACTCTGCAGTTTAAGGATAATTTTAACATCTTTTCTAAGCCTGCTGTGTTTGAGATTGATTTTTCTAAATTATTCAGTCTCGTTGTGGCCCGGTCACACATGGGTAGTGTCATACCATGTACATCTAGTTTGTCTGTGGCGCTAATTTCCATTATTGGTTGCATTTCTTTACTTAACATTATTTCATTGAATTTGAGACAGCTTGCAAGAGTTGGCATTAAGGCCATACAATTGACATTTTTGTGGGCTAATTGTTCCATAACATCTGTAGCACATGCATTATCGCCATAAAGTGCATTAATGTGCCGGGTTTTCAATGTTGCTTCTGCTTCTTTAGAAAGTATACCAACTCTCAAACTTTTTAAAATGTTGGCATAAGTTAGATCTGCAGATTGGCGCATGTTTTCTGTTAATTCTCTGTATTGGAAATGTTGCCAAAGGTTGACATTTCCAATGCTGCCAACAGTTTTACGGCAGAGTTTGTGCCCTAATGTTTTAAAAATAGGTTCACCTTTTACTGGTGTAAATTGAAGCAGATCTCCAAAAACAATCATGTGTTTTCCTGCAAAGAGCTCTTCATAGTCTGTTTTGAGTACTTCTTGTAATCTGAGCTGAATCAAAGCTAACATCAGGTTGGAGACCATGCTCACTTCATCTATTAGTAGCATTTTCATTTGTTTCAATACTCTGCGTAATTCCATTGCAGCTTCTGCAGAAAGTTTGTAATAGTCTAATTTGTTCTGGTGTTCTACTGGTAATAGTAGTAATTGGTGTAATGTAACACCACCTATGTTGTAGGCAGCTAAACCTGTGGGGCAGTGACAACAGCTGACAGTTTGTTGTTTGTCAATTGTTGAAGGAACTTACTAATGATTTTGATTAGGAATGTTTTGCCAGAACCAGCTTCACCACTGACGTACAGTAGTATAGGTTTATAATTATGGCAGGAACATTCTTTATTTTCATGTTTTACACCATGTGCAATTTGTTTTGTTACTTCTTGAAAAATGCTACTTTGCTCATTGTTTAGTTTTGATTGTAGTATAGTTAAGTCTTCCTTATCTTCATACTGACACATAGTGTTTTCTACTTCTATCAAAGCTAATTCTCCCTCATTGGTTGTTAGTGGTTCTCCCAGTGGTTCTTGGCTTCCTGTTACAGAAGGTTGACTACTGTCAGGAGTATCCTTATCTAGTTGGGCTTGGAGTTCTTCTTCATGTTGCTGTTCATTGTGCAACATTGTTTTGTACTGTGTAAAGTTTACATCAGTTATAGTGCTTTCATTTGCTTTGAAAGCATCCTCATATGAGTCATAGTTATCTCGTAATTGTTCTTCTTTTCTCCATGGTTTGAAGAGTTGTAGCAGGGACATGTAATATACTTCTTTATGTTGAGGAGTCTTCAATGACAATTTGATATGATTAATTAAATTTGGTTTAGTGAGTTTAACTAAGCTGCCTTCACAGTCTGTCACTCTATATTTACCTTTTTTTTTATCAGGTTTCATATTATTTTTGTATGTGTAGTTTTGGGCTATTTGGTATAGACACATGTTTTCCAAAGTATTACTTCTGTTTGGGTAGTATGTGTCCAATACATTGTTTTTTAAAATGTCTTGGCTGTTGGGATCATGTTTGGCTATTGTTTCTATATCTTCATATGATTTTAGAACTCTTTTTCTAGATTTAGCTGGACCAAGACTTAGCCATACTATATTTTCAGATTTACCATACAATGAAGTACCAGTTAAACGATCAGCTGCTTCATAAGATCCACATTCTCTATGGGTGAGCATTTTTATGCCCAAGCTGTATAATTTCTGAGATACTGTTTTATCTGATGACAGGTCATTCCAGAGGTCTTGGAGCTATGTCTTTTCTGCTTTAGTTAAGTATGCTGTGACATATCGTGCAACTGCAGTAGAATTGTCTGCAATGTACTGCACATCTATGTTTGCATTCCATAAGTGGGCAATGATTGCATTATAATCGTTGATATGTTTGTCTTCTTCTTTTCTTTTTATGTAATATGTATTTTTAGGTGACTTACCTTTAACACTATGTCTAACTGAAGACATGAGGTTGTTTACTTGACCTGTATTTGTAACTGGTCTAGGGAAACCAAATCGGCATTTGGTGTAGTATTTGCCTTTGTTTTTGTATTTGCGACGACAATATTTTCCACATTTGTGTCTTTGAAATTGTAAAATTTGTGCATGAAGATCACTATTTGTGGCTTCTGATGGAATTTCACAAGTGACATATTTTTCAATAAACTGTAAAACAGTGGCATCACTGTCTTGACCAAATTTAGGAGCATCTTTAATTCATAAAAGCATGTGGATATGTAGTGCTCCTCTGGCTTGGTATTCTTTTCTCCAAAAGAAGTGTTGCACTTCTCCAAGGGGAGGAACAGTTTTATTACAAATAAAATGTAGCATAGCAATGAAGCGATGGTGAAAATATCTTGAAACATTAACAGGATCCAGAGAACAAAGTTCTCCAGGTGTTAGAATATCTATGTTTGTTTTGTTTTTATTTGATATGCGTAGGAAATCATGTAAATCTTCCCATGCATATTCTGCACAACTTAATGTAACAAACCAAGTGGGTGGGCCAAGGTTTCTGATCATACAACGTACATCTCCATGACGTCGAAACTAGTACTCATTAGTACCACGCATATTTGCTAATAGATTTGTAATATTTGATTGTAAAACCTCATCCTTTTGTTGCACTTTCTCTAATAATTGTGTAGCTGTCATATTTTGAAAGTGTGATCCTGATTTTAATATGTGTGAAACTCCGTAACATAAAGTTGCTAGTTCACTTTCAAAGAGTAGGTGGAATATGTATTCCACATTTTGTCTAAATCTGGGATCTTCAGAATACATCCGTAATGAGCGGTATTCTGAAGCTGATATTTGAATACGTCTATCATCATACCTTCCTCCTTTGCCAGTAGGAAAGAGTAGAGGAAAAGCACGTGCTTCTATACTTTTTTCCCATATACTGATTGGCGATCCTTTTGTTTGACGCATTTGGTAAGTTTCCAGTACATCTTGTACGGTGTCATTACAGTGCAAAGGATGAATTGTATAATGGTCTAAAGTATTTGATATTGTAGCAGGATCTAGTAGCTCAAATTGACCAGCTTCTTGTGTTTCTTGAATTATTTCAGTTGTATCTTTCAAGTTTTCTTCAATATTAATTTCTTTGTAATATTCATTATTCTCTTTAAGATATTGGAAGGCTTGTCTAACTTTATATAAATCTACCAGCTGTTGCCATATTTTTTTGCTTTTGTAGGTACTCCTTTTACTAATATAATTAAAGATTGCTGCATTGGACATTGCACTCCTAGAGTATGCACCTTTTCTTTTAGATTTAATGGTAAATAAACTACTTTTCCACGAATGCCTTTTACCAATTCAGAGGGAGGTAATTTTGCTGTTTTTGGTTGAAGGCGTATTATTGCTTGTAATGGGTGAACTGTTTGAATTATGATGCTCTCATATAAATTAAGTTGTTGTAGAGGTTTTGGTACTCGGTATAATTCCAAATTATTTGTGATAGAACGTGAAGGAGTTTGGTTGTTGTCAAGTTTTGTAGTGCAATAACTGCAAAGTATTAAGGACTCAGTTATTTCATATTTGTTTTCTGCTACAAGGTAGAGAGCTAATTCAAACCATTTAGAATCTTCATTGTCTTCTATTTTGTATGATAGGTCCACAGTTTTTTGTGTTACTTTTATAAAAAATTGTACGGCAACATACACATACATTGTTTGGTACTTCAGCTGATGTACTTTTAAATTTTAGTATTTCTTTTTTGTATGTGTTTAGCAAAAGGTTGCCAAGTGTAGAATTGTTGCTTAATTGGTTTAAAGCTATTTCATTCTGTAAATGGCTTTCACTTCCAAAATATTTTTTCTGGATATAGTGAATTTCTTCAAGTAGGTCTTTTGCTGTACCATGTAGAAGGATGTTATTTAACTTTGCTAGTGCTAAAGCAGGCCTTTTAGCATAGTACAGTTTATAGACTAGATTTCTTATAGTTGAATGATGTGTTGATATCCTTTTGATATCATGGAAAGTGGTTTTACAAGTAGGTCCTGTAATGCAGGCCAATGAATGTCCTTGTAGTCCTGTGTACTTGCACACTGGACAGGTATCTATATTTTGCAATAATTTAAATTTTGATTTTGTCTTTGCTTTTTACATATTTATTGAGGAATTGGCATAAAGATTTGAAACATTGTTTGGGAATGTTACACATTGACGTGCATGGCCATTTGTACACTAGACGTTCTGATTCAGTTGAATGGAGGGGTAATTCTAAGTTTTCAGGGCATATTTTTGTAAGGAGTACTTCTTGTTGCATTATGGTATTATTCACTTTTTCATAACCTCGACCACTGCTATTTATGGCAATTGTATTTGTTTGCTTTTCTTTGTACGTTTCTTCATTAAAATATGGTTCTGTGCTCGTAGTGTGATTCCATTCACCTAGCAGATACTTAAGAAGTTCTTTCTGTTGACATTTCGCTTATTGAGAAGTCTTTTTTGTAGTTTAGTTATTAGTTTTGTTAGTGGTTTCATTTTGTTTAACAGTAAAATAAATACATTTCTTTTGAGAAGAATTGCACTGTCCATCAATGCTTCTAAGATTCATTTCCTACAATAGGTTTTAAGCTTTGAACGTGATTTCTCTCCTGTTTTTATAAGATTTTGAAGGACTTTGTGATGGTATATTTTGGCTAAAATACTTTTCTTGGTATGCTTACTTTGCACTATATTAAAATTTGAAGAAGTAGTTTTATCTGTACTGATAGCTGATTTTCTGTTAATTGTTTTTTGGTTTGTTTTACATTTTGATAGAGGAAGCGAAGTTGTTGTACTTGAAACTTCTTGTGTTTCACTAAATGATTGTATTAGCTGTTTTGTTTCAACTTTTTTTACAAATTCTGCTAGAGATGGATGCTTATGTTGGACACCTTTATTTTAATTTTCTCTACTTTTGCGTTGCTTTCTACGGACCTGACTTTTGGTAGGCATTCTTTAGGGTCTGTTGAAAAAAATAAAGAAGATATGGGTTGGGGTGTTCTGGAATGGATGTGTGCTGTGTGCATGAGTGTTTGAGTAAGATGATAAAGATGTATGTAATGGTGTGTGATTGTGCATTGGGAACTAAAATTAGTAGGGATAGGTATTCTTGAATTCATGTGTTACTAAACTGGGGTTCAGATGACAAAAAAAAAGTAAGCTAGTGGTGTGGAAAAGTACAAATAGTAAATCTAATGTATACAATTAAAACAGTTGTTTGTTCTATAATATGAAAATTGTAGTGGTTCAGTTGGGTAATTTGTGTGTCCAAAAATAGAAATTTGTGGGCCATTCTGGCTGTAAATCGCTGTTTAAGACATGGAAATTTTTGGACAAAATGGTACAAAATCTCTATTTTTAGAAACCAAAATAGCTCGTATTAATGTTATAGTATATTTGATTAATAATACAAATATTATGGTGATATTTTACTTACTTTTTTTTTAAATTAACAATTAACTTCTTAGTTTTTCTTTCTTCTTCGAATTCGGCTGCTTCTTTTCAGGAAACTGGTCTTCACTGTAATTGAAATCCTCAGTGCCTTCTGTGAAACCATTAAACTAATTTATTTACGTAAAATACATTGCATCAGTTCAGTACATATGATATGTTCTTAATGAACAAATTCTATTGAATGACTAACTGTAGCAAAAAAAAAATATCTTTACTATGTCTTGTGAAATTTATAATATATTAGTGAATACCACTATTTCTGTAAGTAAACTGTTCTAGGTAATAGCGTCTCAATGTCATGTCTAATTTAAAGTTATTAAGTAAATAAAAAAATAAAAACAAAAAATATGAAATTGTATAAGTATTTTTATAAAGGTTTAAACATAGATTGTGTTTGCATGCAATTTTGTTTGAATATATGTAGTCTATATATTTCATTTAAAAAATGTTAGTTTAACATGATTTGAGTGTGTGTGTATAAAGAAAGTAAATAGTATAAAGGTTTATAAGTGATAGTTGATTTTAGGAAATTGAAAAAAGTACAGTAAATTCATTTTACAGATTTTACAAGGTAAAAGTCTGTTTAAAAATGTGTTCATCTACTATACAGAAAATATGCATACCTGAAGTTTGTGTTCATTCATATGGATATGCATGGAGCTGCAAGTAGAAATCTTGAAGGCTTGTACAGTATTTCTGGTAGATGGTGCTTGCCAATGATATGACACTTGTACTCAGAGAGATTCAGAGTACATTTGCAGTGCTGATCTATGATGATGCAGTTAGATGTAGAGGTCTTGAATGTGATTGGTGCATGGTCATGTGATTTTTGAGGTACATCCAATGAGGGAATGGCAGAGAGAGTGTAGTAGAAATGGTAGAAGGGCTGTTCATGTTACGATATGTCCGCGGACATGGCGGTAGTTTGCGGACATCGGGAGTTACATCCGGGGATTTTTGGGTTCAGAAGTCATGCAAATGAGAATAAGCACTGAAAGGGATTGGTCAGGAAAGTTTGGTGGGTGTGTTGTGCCAGGAGAGATTTTCTCAGATACTCTTTTTGCTGAGAGAACAAAAGATAGCTATGGCTGTGTGTTTCAGAAAACAGATTGTTTGGATTTTAGGAGATTTGTGGATACATTGGTTGAATGTGCATGCAGAAAGCTGTGGAGTAGCTGTAGATCTTGCATTCCCACATGTGGAAGTACACTGGCATGGAGTACGTGGAATGAAGTGGTTGGACTTGCTACCTCTCTGTGCTACTTTGGAGACAGAGCAACATCCAGACATAATTGTAATTCATTATGGAGGGACCAGTTTAGGACATGTGACTGGATTTTTTTTGCAATTTGCTGTGAAAGAAGGACTTAGGAAGGTTATCGACATGTTTCCTAATTCTCAAGTCATATTTTCACGGATTGCGCAGAGACAAATGTGGCTTCGTTCTTCTTCATTTGGTCCACAAATGGAAAAAGCAAGGCGCAATGTTAATAAGGCTGTTTGTGCCTTTCTAAGAGATTTTGGCATGTCTTCTTTTCACAATGAAAATATTATGTTTTGTAGTACATATATTTTTCGCAGAGATGGAGTCCATCTTACTTATGCTGGCAATCAGATTTTTCTGAGAAATGTACAAAATGCATTGCCACCTTTTTTGGAATTACAACAACGATTTTGAAGTAGATGTTAAGCATTTACAATTTTTGACTTACAAACACCACCCAAAGGCTCTTTTCAGAGCCACCACTTCTTTCCAGAGAAAATTACAATGTTTGTGATGGAGTAGCAACCCAATTTTTTTAATGTTTGCGAACTGTCCGCAGACTTCTAAAAAATACAAAGAGCCCTGCTTCATTTATTTTCACTTCTATTTTTTAACTGGGAAAGGCGGCTCTGAAAAGAGCCTTATTTTTTTTTGATTTTTGTAATTTTGTATTTTTTTGGTTTTTCAGACACGACCCACTAGGAGAGGAGGGTAAAGGAGGGTAAAGGGGGGGACACCAACCACATGGATAAGAAAGGGCGAGCTGAGGGAGGAAGATGTAGAGTGGGTTTTATTTGGGTAGGTCTTCTCGTGCTCTGAGACGATAGTCTCAAAAGCACTCCGAAGACGCTCCCCCCTGCAGAGTACTGTGTCACAGTACATACTTACAACTGTGACCCTCGAAAGGTAAGGGTCATCAGCATTCTGTATGGCCTGTGAGGCAGCTTGAGGAAGACGCTGTCCCACAGAGGTGGTCCTTGTGGTGACGGGATCAGAAACAGAGGATGAAGTAGAGGAGATCAACCTGCTACGTTCTTCGCAAGGTACAACCCTGCGAATAGCCCCAGAGTGAAATGACCTCAGGTGTCGCTTCATAGTAGTGGTCCCAAAGCTGTACTTACCGTGCTTCCCGCGACTGAGTATCATTTTGCACTCATTGCAGGTAACACAGTTCGCACGAGCCTTAGGAACATTACCATGAATGGTAAATAACCGCCACACCCAAGACTCACGCCTAGTGCGGGTAGTAGGGTTTTCCTCTACCTCATTCTCATCATCCTCTTCTTCCTCCTCCGCATCCTCACTCCTTTTCCCCTCTTCAGGCCCTTGGGGAGGTGGTGGTGGTGGAGGGGGTGGGGGTGGTGCTGAAGCAGGTGCAGCACCAAGTGGCAGTTCAGCAGCCAAGGATGCCATCTCGATGATAGTGTAGTCTGCAGGTGGCAGCAAAAATCACTGTGTTCTGAAGAATAGTCAGAAACACAATGGGAATAAGCTCTTGGGCGTGGTCTTTTATAGGGGTGCTTGTGCGCGGTTCGCGGACATGCGCACTGTCCGCGGACAGAACGAACACAAAAAAAGGATCGGAAAGTTTCAAAAGGTATATAGAAACTCAACATTGCTATGTGGGACTTGTGCCATGGTGAGATTTTATTGAAAAATATCATGGATTAACTGAAAATGTACTTTTAAATTGTTCGGGGACACAAACAGTGTCCGCATTTCAGGACACACGATGAGCGTGGGCGCGGTCATATGATCCATTCGCGAACTAGTCCGCGAAGGAAGCGCCTGTCCGCAGGACACCAAGTGCACGGAGATTGGTTAGCGCATGCGCATTGATGTCCTACGGACACTGTTCGGGTTCTGAAGTAATTAAAAGTGCGTCACACGTGAAACGAACATTTCAGAGCATCGCGTGTGTTCTTAGAACAGTTTAAACTTGGTAGCGAACAGTAAGGACAGATATAGTGTTCTTCAGGACACGTGTAATTTAGTTTATGTACGAACATTTCAGGACACCAATTGTGTTCTTAGAACAGTTTCAATTGGGTAGCGAACACTACGAACAGGTATAGTGTTCTTCATGACACCTCCATTTTCGTTTACGTACGAACATTTCAGGACACCAATAGCGTTCTTAGAACACTTTGAAATTGCTAGCGAACAGTACCCTACAGGTAAAGTGTTCTTTAGGACACTTTAATTTTTGTTTGTTTACAAACAATTCAGGACACCTCGTGTGTTCTTAGTACAGTTTCATGTTGCTAGCGAACACTACGAACAGTTGTACTGTTGTTCAGGACACATCATTTTTGTTTATTTAAGAACATTTCAGGACACCAATTGTGTTCTTAGGACAGTTTTAAGTTGATAGCGAACATTACGGACAGATATATTGTTCTTTAGAACACTTTAATTTTTGTTTCTTTACGAACATTTCAGGACATCACGTGTGTTCTTAGAACAGTTTCAACTTGCTAGCGAACAGTACGAACAGGTGTGGTGTTCTTCAGGACACCTCCATTTTCGTTTATGTACGAACATTTCAGAACACTCGCACTGTCCGCGGACACTTTTATTGTTTTTAAAAAATAAAAACGGAAACTATTCACAATACAATATAAAAATTAAACTTTATTTAACATATATTAATAATTTATGACAGAGAAGGTGAGGCAGAAACAGAAACAAAAACAGGAGAATTTGGGGTTTCAACATGATTGGTATTAGGTGAAGAAGGGATGGAAATTTCATCAAAACGTTTTGGATTATGGAGAGGGTTTGGGGATAATTGACTGGGATATGGTGAGGAGGGATAAGTACATGTGGGGCAATGGTACGAGGTTTTTGGTTTGAAATGATTTTCTACAAAAGTTTTTAAATTATTAAAATTAGCCAACAATACATCCATTTTTTCTTCTATATTGTGAAGACTGTTATCCATAACAGGGTTTTCTGAAGTTTTTTCTATTTTGGTATGCTCTGTACAAAAAAATTATATATATGTTAAATGTATATAAAAAAAAATAATAAATAAATGGTTTATATTGTAAAGTGTTTTCCATTAGTTTCACTATCTTGTGACATTTCTTCATGTGGGAAATTGTCCTCTAGCCACTCCAGAGTACTAGACATTTCTGTGAGAAAAAAAAAAAGATAATATATTTTTTAATCGAATACAGAAAGTTTATAAATATATGAGTAACATGAAGTACACTTACTATTTCTGTTAAGATAAGTCCTATGTATTCAGTGGGTCTGGTCTTGTTCTCAGTTCTGTTGTGATGTCATCAATGACATTTGTGATGTCATCTTAGCTTACCATAACTGGCGAATTTCAAGGGTTTTTCGGTTTTACTTGGAACCATAACGTCCCTTTAACAAAGTTTTTTCACTGAAATTCATAGGTTTTTAGTAGCGCAACTTAACCATAACGTCCCTTTAACAAAGTTTTTTTCACTGAATATATATATATATATTTTTAATTAATATTTTTGGTATTTTTCTGGTAATATGGTTCTCGTTAAAACGTACCTCTCTGTTTTGTTTTCGGTAAAATGACTGAATACCTCCGAGGTTAGGAGGTCATAGATGATGTGTCTGTTTCTGGCTATGGAGCAGGCATTGATAAGGAAGCAAGTGAGTTTGAGGGAAGTTGCAGAGTCGGTGCTTCCCTGTGTCTGAGGCTGGAAGGATTGGGTTGGTCAGTTTTGCCGGTGGGATGGTGTTCATCGCTGGAAAGGACAGTGTGATCGGTTGGACTGAGTTGGCCGGTGTGACTGGAGGGATGGTGTTGGTCAAAGGGAGGGATTCTGTTGATGGGAGTGCAAAGTGTGTGTGGTGGATCGGGAATGGGAAGAGGGAGTGGGTGGTTGCAGGCCTTTGAGAGATGACTAGTGTGCGATCAGAGCTTAGGTTGGTTGTGATTGGCTCAGAGGTTTGTGGGGAGGTGGTAAGCAGGGCTGTTTGTTGGTGGCGGGCTTGGTGCAGTTTGGGATTGGTGCTCAGAGGATGGGTGAGGTGGTGATGTTGTGAGTGGTTGGAGATGGAGGCGGAAGGTTACATTCAAAGAGGGAAGTGGGAATAGGTAATAGAGGGGGTGTGATAGAGGGGCTAGGAAAGGTGTGTTGTGTAGACAGATGCAGGGCTGGCAAGGCCTGGGCTGCTCTGAGTTGTGTGTGTTTGGGTGCTAGAGGTGTGTGCAAGAGGGTGGGGCATCTACAAGGAAGCGTTTTGAGGTGATGGTTCAGGAAAGGGCAAGACTTGCCATACTGAGGGAAGGTAAATAATTGGCAGGGGAGGTCTTGTGGTGGTGGTTTGGGGGTGGAGAAGTAAGTTAGTTGGGGGGGCCATGTTTATCGAGTGAGGGGTGATTGGGGCAGGAGAAGTGAATGTAAGGCAGGTACTGTTTGTAGGGGCAGGGGTGGGGAGCATTGGGAGTGAGCTTTGACTGTCATTGCACCATCAGGATTTCTTGGCAGTGGGGTTTGAGAGGGTGTGAAAGTCAGAAGTGCATGGGAAAATGGGTATGAGATCAGCGGGTGGATTAGGTGAGGGGGGTTTTGGAATGCAGGGGAGCTCCCCTTGTAGGAGAGTTTCATGAAGTGTGATGCAACCAGCCATAGTCCACATACATACATTGGCCATGAAGGCCTCTTACTAAAAATAACACACACCGAAGCATGCACACATGTGCCCCAGCAAATAGGCTATTACCACTATCAGCTACAGAATATGCCCTACAACCATAGGACACACTCAGATGGAGATCATGTGATCATGTGATAACGAAAGGTGTGCATGGTCAAAGAACCACAAAAGCACACCACAACAGCAAGCCAAAACATGCTGCACATGGCACAAAGAGATGGCAACTATTGCATTGAATAATTAAATATGTGTGTATTAATGGTAAACTATGTACAAATATGGAAGGGAAAAAGGCTCATGAACACAATTAAATATAAAACAGGAAATTATCTAATACATAATTATGTACAGGAGTTGGAAGGCAAGTCCATTAAAATGTTGGACAATGCCTGTGCCAAAGCCGATACCTCCTCAACATCGGCCTGCGGCAGGAAGGCCTCTATTGTTTCCTGAAAGGCTTGCTTCTCATCCTTGACTGCATTGCAAGCCTCCTCCAGAATAGCAGCACGCGCCCGTTCCAACATCTCTGCAGACTTGGCTCTGGCCTGACAATTTCTGCCTCATGTGCCCGCTGACTCTCTGCATCATGTTGCTTCAGGAATTCCATCTGGGAAGACACTAGGGCATGTACCTGTCATCTTGCCAGCTGCCTTACATGCACCACGTGTGCACCTTGTTGCCTACTCCTGGCAGATATTCTAGTATGGATTTGCCTCCTGAGCACCAACATCTCCTGCTGCCTGGCAATGTGTATCTGGTGTAGGTACGCTCTCTGATTTGATGACAGTCTGTGCCGGGAGCATACTGCACCTGCACTGCCAATACTTGCCTTGGATTCCTCTACAGCCTGTTACCCTGTTTGTACCTGGGCAGGTTCTGTGACTACCCCATCTGCCACTGTACAGACTTCCACCTCCACGAGGAAAAACAGAACATCCAGACCCTAAAATGGTGAGATGGGGCACAGGCGGCTATGGTGTTGGCTGACATGGAGGTCTCATTGGAGCTTGACTAGGGCACCGATGAGGAGGAGAAGTGGGCCATTGAAGTGGCCTGTCCAGAATGGCCACCACCAAGCATTGTTGTTGCCAGTTGTGACAAGAGGTGGCACATCTGACTGTGATGCTGTCCAGGCAGCTGATGAGTTGCATGAAGCGCGCCAAGGAGAGACTCCTGCCACCTCAGGCCACCCACCAGCAGTGTCAGGACTGAATCACAGATGGGCTCATTGGCTGGAAGTGTGGGATCTGCCTGGGTGGAGGCATCAGAAAAGGGTGCCAGTGCTGAAGCAGAGGATGTGCTGAACCCTCAAAGGTAGACTGCTCCGCCTCCTGTCTCGGCCAGATATGCAGCCTGCATATCCCTCTTGGTACTTCCACCTGTAACTGTGGGCAAGCCTGCAACAGCCTCCTCTTCATTCTCCTCCTCCAAAAACCCTGATACCTCCAATGAGGTCTCCTTGCCTTGAGACCCCAGTGTGGTTACATCACCACCACCCCGTCCCTCTGCTGCTGATGTGTTCATCAGGACAATGGCTCTTCCTCAGCAGCAGTGCCATCAGAATGTGACGCTCCCCAGATACATCGCCCTAGGTGTGCCTGGGGTCTGTGCTTGCACACGGCCCTGGTATGCAGCTCCACAACACAGGTTGTACCCTCATCTTCAGTTACCTTAACTGTGGAAAAGGGAAGATACAACGTAGAAATCAATTATAAGTTGCATGTGTACTGCCCTTAATTGTATCAGTAGTATGCCGTCATCATAAGTGAGCACGCAACTGCTTCACACATAAAGGCCCATGCTTGGACATTTTAATGAATCCAGTCTAACAGTGGAAGGAAAATGACAAGTCACAATGATGAGGCATGCACATTTGAACATAGCACATTGACACGAGGCCACATACATATGACAACAACTAATTTCACATCCCAATAGCAAAGACGCAGTGACCCAAGTAAATCCTGCTGGCAGGGCCATGGAAAGGTTACCTGGCCATATGTGTCCCTAGCACCATAGTCGCAACTCCATCCAACCACATCTTGCGACATGCACCCCTGTCATTCCAAAATAAAAGCATGCAGCACATACATACACCCTTTGCTAAGGATCAAGCAGCAATGCTGTTGGTTCCAACACGTAAAATTGTTAGGACATACCATGTGTGCCCCATCATTCAGTGGCCTGACTGGTCCCAATGATGAACCATATTGTCAAATGCACTAAATTGCCATGGCCAGCCATCCAAACACATGTTCAGTCTCATCTGCTGAGTGGATATGATGCAAACATCATTCCATAATTGAACACCCCATAGAGTAGGTGTGTATGAATATACTTTACATGGGTTTACAATCCCAATCTGAGATGTGTTTCTGTCAGCATCTCACATTGCATGCACAGGTTGGTCCTTTGTCACCCAAAGCTGCCAGAGCTCATGCCTGCACCTGTTCACTTTACATATGCGTGCCATGACATACTTCCAGTTTCTACATGAGGCTGCATGCCAGTTAAGAATTGTACAACACATATGCCTCGAAAAGCACTAACTTGCTCAATTCATTCATACTCAACAAGAACATTATAAATTTGTCGAACTGTTCATCCTTTGAGTACTCATGAGAAGCTTGGATACTGGTCTGTTGGTCAAGGACCTGGATACGAAGTGCAGGGTTTATCCTCTTCAGGAACGACAGGTGAGGCAATGTCACTCCATGGCAGCCTGCAGAGTAGACCTCCATGAAAGCACTTGCCTCAAGGGCTGCTTTCCCTTTCGTGTGGCTCAGTATCCTCAGGTTATCCCAGCGCTTCTTATCATTGTCCACTGTATAGAGTGCCACCCTCTCCACCTTGATGGCTGTCATGATGTCCATCCATATCCTCTGATGTACACACGTCCCAAGATGTTTCTGGGGATTGAAAAATGTATAATAATGATCCAGGACCTGTTCACACAATATGCAAACTTCAGCAGCAGATAAGTTGGCAGCCCTCAACCTGACCACCTTAGGGGTGCTGGTGCATGTAGCTGAGCAGGCACAGGCAACACCCTACAAACAGCCACATGTAAGGGAGAAGGGGCCACATAGGAAGAAGTGCGTCACCAATGAGGAGTTGCAAATCCTCACAAAGTATGCTAACAAACACCATGTAGACCCATACCCTTGGGCTGGCAGTACCCTTCTTGTGACTCAGTGGTGGAGGATGTGGCAGGAGTTCACAAATCAGACAAATGTCTGAAGGGTGGAGCGGCACACTGCGGAAGATGTCTACAAGAGGTTGTCTGATCTCATTAGGCAGACTAAGGAGAAGCTCTGCAGCATTGTGTCCTCTGGCCAAGTTACTGGAGTGGATCACCACTTGTTGAGGATCTAACTACATTTGAAGAGGTCACCAGTAACCTCATCATGAGTGAGAAGGTGGTTGGCTTGGGAGGCATGGGCACCTATGCTGCCACAATAGGTGAGTGCCATGTGAGCATGACATATATGATTACCTCACCACAAGGTATGCTTTCAAATGTTTCAGTACAGTTGGTCGGAGTGCTTCTTTCCTATCCATGATCACTACAGTTGTGCATCAATAGTAACTTACATCACACATTTTGCATCATAGAAGGTGGACACTTGATCTATGTTTCCAGTTGACATTGATCTTACAGGACACATTACAGCATAGAGAATTCTTAATTTCAACCAGTGCACTTATATGTGCCAATGGTCAGCAAGACACATGTCATTGGACACACTCACAGTGTCATGCTTGTAGATAGTGGACATTCGGTGTAGAGAGGTGCACTCCCAATTTTTTTCAATTGTAGGTTTCTCCTATATATGTTACTTAATTCTGTAGTATATTTAGGTTCTCCTGTGTGAGTCTTGGCTACAAGACCTATGTAACTAGCAAAAAAAGAGAAAGGTCCACAACAAAACTGGTGGGCAAACACAGGGCACACTTTTGTCTGACCAAAATCAGTAATGACAGTAGAAATGTAACCATTTAGAATGAAAGTAAATAAAGTTTTAAGACTGCAGTCATATTTCCATATTTTTAAATGTATAGCTATTGGTGACTCAAGAGAGAAGGTCTGACCTGTGTCCTTTTAGTGCCCACTTGTAACTGGAATTAGTTGTATTGAGTGTGGTTCACTCTTGTGATCCAGGGCCCACATATAATTGGGCTGCATCCTAGTAGAGAAATGCATCTTTGTCACAAACTTATCATAAATAAGATCTTTCAGAGCCGTGTGGGGGACACAGTCACTTTGAATAAGCGCTGGGTCCCCCTACACGGTAGTCTCATCTGTACTTATGTTGAATACAATTGTTGCTACTCACCGTCTTCGTGGTGGTTGTCGGCTTGCTGTTAAATGTTAGTCCAGTATCAAAAAAGTGGATCCAATCGCTTTGATACTTTGTGTCACCCACTATATATGTCTGCGATCTAGGGTTCTATCTTCTTGATTATAGTATCTGTAGCTTCTACTCTCTGCCTCTGGTATGTTTGCAATCTAGAGATTTTTTTGTGAAAATTGTTCATTTTAGTGACTGCATCTTTTTCATCACATGCAGTACGGCGGGCAGTAGCTGTTTAAATCACTTACTTTTTGCAATGCAAATGTGACGATCGGCTGATTCTGCGAGTCTCTCTTGGTCTGTGTTCTCTTTTTCCGTTCAGCATCCAGCGATTTCGGCTGTATGTGAGCTTGTGCAGTGAGTGCCCGTAGTTTAAAGATTCTGCAAGTCTTTCTCCTTTGTGTCGCGTAACGAATCCTCAGGCATTCTTCGTCTGTAATGCTGTTGTCTTGGCAATATGCAAGAATGTTAGGTGATTCTGTGTCCATTTACTTCCTGTCAACAAGGAGCGCCATCTTGAAATGTACCTCACATTGTTTGCCATATAGACAATAATCCATTAGATGATATATCTTCCCTCATATTAAAGGTGAGATTGGTTTGTTGATCGGCTTAATTGATTTGTGTTTGATTCTGAAACCACAGCTAATGTGAATCAATAATTTAGATAGTCCTTTATTGTTTCTAAAGTGAAAGTGTTTTCTTGATGTTAATGGCCCAAAGACGATGCGGTCCACAATTTATCACATTGTACATTATCTCAACACACACAAATATGTTTGTTCGCCACTCAATGGTTCACAAATTAATTTTTGTTCTTAATTGCTGATAAAAAACTGGTTGTTTGAAGAAGCAATTTACTTGAATTCAGAAAGTCTGCCATGTATAAATTATAGGTGACAACTCATATCCCAATCAACATTAATTCCTTTCGGGTACATGGATTTTAATCGGTCGCTCCAGAATAATTCCCGTTGTAAAAGTAATTTTGCCATATTCCCTCCTCTTCTTGACAGTGTTACATGCTCCAAGATAATGCATTTAATTTGAGCTATTGAGTGAGATTCCTTCAGAAAATTTTGTGCTACTGGTGAAAGGTCATTCTTAAGCCTGATGTTTGACTTGTGTTAAGACCAGCAATTTTTTGCTTTTCTTGTTGTCATCCCTACGTAGAAGATACCACAGGGGCCTTTGATCCCATAAATGATATCTTTTGTATCACAGGTTGATGTATGTCGTAGTTTGATCTTATATCCCATGTGAGGATGAGTGATGTGTTCTCCCTTTATCAAATTATTACAGTTGTTGCAATTATTGCATGGAAGAGTCCCCTTGTATGTCTGCTTGGTTGTTCTTTTAGCTGAGAAGTCTGCTTTAATCAAATTGTCTTGTATAGATCTACTCTTGCTGTATGCAAATAGGGGTGGGGTTGGAAAAAGTTTTGCCAAGGTGGGGTCCGATGCTAAGATTTTCCAATGTTTTTTGACAATTCTTTTTATTTTGTTGCTTTGATTAGAGTAGGTTGTCACATATATTTTGTCTCTTTGGGACCCAAAGCTTCTTGTCTTTGAATCTGTGTAGCTTTTGTTGCGTATTGTTCGACTATCAATTGGTTGTATCCTCTTTGTTTGAATTTCTCAGCTAAATCTTGAGTATTATTCTTATAGTCAATATCATCATAAATGATCCTTCGATATCTTTTGAACTGACTGAGAGGAATGCTTGAGAAGATATTCTTCGGATGGAAGCTTTTAGCATGCAGGAGGTTATTCCTATCTGTCTCTTTGGTGAAAATTGTGGTCTGTAGAATTCTTTCCTTTACGTAAATTCTTACATCCAGAAAATCATTGATGTCTTATTCACTTTCGAGGTAATTTTGATCCTAGGGGCCACTGTATCCATAAAGATGAAAAATTCACTGAGTGGATAGTGCATTGTGAAAGCACATTTTGTCTCACATGGAATCACTCCTACCAGTGGATGATGTCACCATAATCCATTCACTAGCCTTGGCAGGAAGTGGATAGGGATGAACTACAATGTCAGTGACAAGTTGCACAAGGGGGTCCTCTTGCCCGGAGTTGCAGTTGTTGGCTAAACAATATTTGATAAGTAATGTGCACTCTGCATTTGGAGTGGCAATTATTCAGTGGCCATGCAAGTGCACACTGGTCATGTCCATGCTGTGGTCTCCTCACACTTGGTTAATGTGCATGTGAGTGTGGGTAACTACTATTCAGGAGTTGTGCAATATGGCAAAGGGGTGATGGGGATGTTGACAACACAAAATCCTGTTTGCATGTTTTGTCAGCATAAGGAAACGTGACACGTCCACATGTTGCATAAGAAGTAGAGAATGGGCTCAGCATTCAGGCACAGAACGCTATCTTTCTACTGTTACATCTTCCGCTCTCATAAATGTCTGTATTTATGTATGGTGTTCTGCTGCTCCAATCCATAGCTTAATGCCAAAATGAATGTGTCCCGACATAATGGCACAGAGCATTAAAATATGATCACACTTGTGCATTTCAAATCACAGGATGCCCAGTTTCAATGCCTGATGCATGTGTAGTTACATAGTGTAGTGTAGTAGATGCAAGTGGCAGGAGCAGGGATGGGTTTGGGGAAAAGTGGAGCGAGAGAAAGAAAGGTTTGCAGGTACAGTGGCTGGACAGCTGTGATTTTCCCGATTACAGGAGCATGTGCATTGAAGTGATGGGTGCGAGTGAGCAGGACTCACAGCAATGGTGAAGAAGGACCCGCATCAAGATGGAAGTCAGATTATCCTTTTTTGTTGCACTTGATGCATACAACTCAGGGGAACACATGTTATGGAGCCAACATGCCAGCGGTTGGCTTTCCAATATTTATTTTTATGGGGGTGTGACATGGACACTTTTCTTCCTACTTGACATGAGTGTGGACATGAAATGTGCACTTTATGGCAAGGATGTTGATGAGGTAGCAGTGCACTTTTAATTTTATGCGGCACACAGTGTTTGCCAATCCAAGAGACACATTCTCATGATGTTGTTATGGGCAAGCTTGATTAGCGATTCAATCATTGAATGCCATCAGGGATGTGGTTTTAGTGTTTGTGTTCTACAGGGGTTGCACTTCATGTGAAGTAGGCTTGTACTACCTGCTTGTGTGAGTCTAGCCCCTGTGTCCTTTGGCCTGCTAAGGGAATGGCTGGTGCCTGTGTATGAGGACAGAAGGCCCTGCACCTTTACTGCTAGACCACGTGTGTCACTATTACGCAGAATGCTACACGCCGCAATAATTTTGCAGAATACATGGGTTGCACATAGCAATATGCCACATGAGTGGTCAAGGGAGTGGAAGCATGACTTAAACACTCCAAATTGGCGCTCTGCTATGCCTCCAGGGTGATGTGTGATGCGCTGTAGCTCGTCTCACCTGCAGTGGCTGGATTCCTGATCGGTGTCAACAGGAATGTTGACAGTAGTTAGGCACTGTCCCCTGCAAAGGAGTAAATGTTTATTAATAGGATGTTTTGTCATTTCTTGTGTTTCACTGTGTCAAGTGACTGCTTGTGTGTGCGTGATAGTTAATACTCACCTAAGAGCCAGCTGTTGCCAAAGGTTCCTGATGCAAAGGCCTGGTATCTGGGGGAATAACACTAGATGTAGCTATCATGCGTGCATCCTGGGTAAATGGCACAACCTGCACATTTATGGATTACCAATGTTTCATGTTGCAATATAAGTGCTCAGTGTATCGGGGGGTTGCAGCACTACATGGATGCAGTCCATGGTTCTCAGGACCCAGGGAAATTGTGCAACTGTGTACAATTCATGGCACACACTTTGCCTTGCCTGCAGTGTGCATGGAATGTCAATGTGTCTATTCACATGTGCTAGAATGCAGCACAAGTACTGGTGGTGGCACGCAGATTGTGTGCGTTGTGATATACCCCATCAATGAATGTGGTACTCTGGAATGATCCAGCACCCATGAAGTGTAAGGCTGATAGTACTTTGACTAGAGTTTTCACAACCTGTGAGCACATGGTGGGTGATACCAGGTCATTCTCCCAATCCCTGACCAGGTCTACAATGGCATGTAGAGGGAAGCAGTATCTTCCATTCACCTCCTGATCTGACATCCCAAATGTTGTTTGTGGATTGAAGATTATGGCCCACCTCCTCCTCCTCCTACTCCTCCTCCTCCTCCGCCTCCGCCTTCTCCTTCCATGTAGTAATATCAGTGCTAGCAATGCAGGATCCGGCATTGTGTCAATGGATTGTTCATTGAGATTGCATTGGGCTTTCTGTAGGTGAGGTTTCATAGCACTTTTGTGCTTTGCGACAGGTGACCGGTGGCAGTAGGATCATTCTCCTTTGCAGGTAATGTGATAACGCTGTTGTTTCTGTGGATAGGGTTTGCTTAGTGCTTGATGGAGCCTGTTTGCAGTTTGAACAGTGTTTCCCTCCCCACGCCCATGTTGTTCCAAAATGTCCTCCTTTCTTAAGGCTATTAGCATGTTCCGCCTCCTTTTGCTTCTTTGCACCTGTCCTTCCTGCGCTCTAAGGTTTATCCTTCACATAGCACTCGTACAGAATGCTAAGCAGGAGGGGTCAGCGCAAAGTGTGATCAGTAAATCGGTAAATGGTTTTTAGTACAGCATTTCTGCAGTGCTCTTTTCAACTTTAGGCCATCTTCCTTCAGTGTTTGTTTGATGTTTCTTTTTATTATTCGTCTCTGATGATTCTGTTGTGACCCCCATTGTTATTCCATATGATGTGGCTCTGTAACTGTGGATCTCTGTTATATGCCAGACTTCCATATTTATTCTAATTGTAACAATTCTACCATATAATGTATTGAATAGTATTTTGTCTCAGAATATAATATACTAATCTGCAATTATATGGTTCCTGATTACCAATTTTGTGTCACATATGAATCATACAGTGATGTCACATCTCTTTTGGTCAGGTGAGCAATTTGTAAAGCAAAGTTTAGTGCACATTAAGTTTTTCCCTATAATATAAGGTGTTAATCAGACAACTTCACAAGAAGATGATGCACTCTCTAAGACTGACAATTCCTAAAGTTCCCTAGCTTTACCAAACATTCTATAAATAGCAGTATAAATGATGTGTTCTCATTACATTTCATGTAGTCCAACATTAAGCCATGTTCCTGTTGAGGAACATAGACCTAAGATGTGGCTTTAAAATAAGACAAAGTTCAAACCATGTTGTCTTACCTGGCTCAGTGTTTTTCCAAAGTGATTCCTTCCCAAGGAACAGTGGGAGCATGCGATTTTTTGTTGAAGTGAGGCATGGGCCTGATGCTGGAAACCAAAAGTCTTCTCTCGCTGAATGAGCACAAGCTTGTCAAATTAACCACAACAGATCAACAGTCAGTTTAAGTAAACAAACAGGTACTTGTTTTCTCAGTTAGCTCGTGATTGTGAGCGCAATTTATAAAACATCCATGGCAGCACTGCTACAGCAAGCATT
Organism: Ambystoma mexicanum; assembly: GCF_040938575.1. NCBI lineage: Eukaryota > Metazoa > Chordata > Amphibia > Caudata > Ambystomatidae > Ambystoma > Ambystoma mexicanum. The sequence goes on along the minus strand of NC_090930.1, from coordinate 1,240,905,262 downwards.
TGTAAAAAAATATATATATATATAAAAAACATTAATTTTGTACCAAATAGTTGCTAAATAGTTGGTCATTGTGTTCCTGGAAACAAGAATGTTTAATGTAAATGTATTCATTTTAGAAATCTGATTTAAAAGTCCACTTTCAGAGTGGACATATTTTACTCTGAAATCAAATTCAAGATTTTAAGTATACATTGCTCTTCAGATAACCTACATGTTTTAGTCATTTTCAGACTAATATTTCCTTCACAATACCAAATTGTATTAAAGCAACACAAAAAACATATAGCATCAAAATCTCTGTTTCTCCTGCATTATCACACAATAATCAAGAAACCAGCAATGGATCCAGCTCAATAAAATATTGTCTTTAGAAACCAGGATTAGTAAAAACATGCATTTTCAGGTTATACAACTTTATCCAAGATTTCGGGGCTTGGACAAGAATTGAAAATACTAGGTTGTCCTATGATGCTTCTTCTTTAAAAAAAAAAAAAAAGCTTGAACACATTTTACAGAGGCATCAGCCTATGTGGCTGATTGAAAGTGATATGTTTTAAGGTAATAATAATAATAATAATAATAATAATAATAATAATAATAATAATAATAATAATAATAATAATAATATAGCATTTATATAGCCCTAAGAACCCTTAGGCATCTGAGCACTGCTTTTTATTAATCACGGTGTGTGGTGCTCATTTTTCGACCTCAGAAGGATGAAAGGTTGAGTTTGGCCCTTCCGGGATTCGAACCTGCGTCAGCAGGCTCCGCACAGATTTCAAAGTGAGTGCTCTACTTGCTGCGCTATCTGACCGGCTAGGTGATGTAATTTTGTATCTGCTAGATTTGGTGTTGACACCAATATTTTTCTCTCTATTGATTAAGGATTGCCATGAGGCAAGGATGTAGAAGCCTTGGTATTTTTTATGACCATCTGGGGCAGTTTAATATTTAAACATAAGCCACACATGAGTTTGGCTTATGTTGGCTGGTATTTCATTTAATTATTAAAGTCACATCTGATCTGTAACACGGTAAGCCAGGCCAGCCATAGATAGGCTATGTATGTTTGCCCTACTCAAGCTGTATCTGGTGCACCAAGCAGAACCAGATCCAGTATGATTTGCCTATCTTTTGATCCTTTATAAGGCCGCTTAGCACTTCCCTCCAGCAAGACTAACCCTCAGCAAGAGTTACTCAGGGAAACAGGAATCAAAGGGCACACCATACACAAAAGGACAAACTCCACACCCGGGTGTTGCATACCAAAGGACGTTTGATGCTATGGTTCTGAAAAAAGGGTGGGGGTTGTTTAGTCTGAGTGAGCTCAGCACAGTTTGGAAGGATTCTACCATTGTGTTTCTCCCTGTACCCCTCTTTCCTTCCTGTCTCTTCTACTTCTAGCACAAATCACTTTTGGTATGATGCAAGAAGGCAAAGACTAATTGTTACTAGAAAAGAAATTGGATCCCTTAAAGCAGGCTTGTTTTTTTTAAATCACCTGTAGATTTTATTTTTTTTTATATAATATGGGGTTTCACACTTCTTTGATTAATGCCTGGAGCCTTTAGGTCTTAAGGAAGAATTTGGTAAAAACTCTTTAAGAAGAGTTTCATCTTTCCTAATCCCTCAGCCATTGAGGTGAAGAACGAGGTTTTCAAATTAGAGGCAACTGTGTTTGCTCCCTACCCACTCCAAGGCATAGTGGGGATGGCTCTTCCTAATTATCGGGGCTTGCCATTCTACACCCAATTTGCTTAAGGTTGAGAGCAGAACCTGAAATGAATTACCTTCTCCTAGAGTCCCTGTGGATGGTCTAACAGCAGCTGTAAAGACAGAATGACCAGGATCTTTGTTCAACTGCATCACACCCATTGAACTGCATTTGAAATGTGATGGCACTCGAACCAGAGAGACCACCTGATGCTGCTTCTGTCACATCTTTGAACTGTAAGCTGCTGCTGTTTTGCATCTTTCCAATTGGCAATACACTGCATTGTGCCAGGTTGAGTATGACACCCATTTGGCCTAAAGAAACAGCTTTCTGCTTCGAACAAACTCAAACCGTTGCTTCCTTGAACCCTGCATGACCCATATGCTGTGCTCGAGCTGTATGAAGCTCCCGCTTTGAAGCAACTGGACACGTGATCATTGCTTGGCTCTGCACGACTCAGCACACAAAAACAATTTCAACCCCCACTGTAGTACAGGACAAAGTCTGGTTTGAGACTGTTGAACTGCTGTCCATTGGAGTAAATCACCTTGAAATGACCCTGTCCCAGGGTAAATTTCCTCCTAAAGTCTGGCTATGTTTCTTTTGCAGGGTTTCCCAGAAATCTTTGGAAATCTTAAAAGATTATGAATAGTGGCCACACATGTTACAGGATGTAGAACTCTAAGCCAGGGGATGTTTAGTTTGTGCGCAATTTCAGCCTGCTTTCTCGACTCACAGAGCACCATTAACGAAAAGAGGTTTGACACTCCCAGGGTCCCATCTGCAAATCGATTACGTAGGGCCTGTGCAAAGATCATCAAGGGGAAACAGGTATATGTTGACAGTCATTTGTTTAATTCCCAAATGGGTGGAGTGCATTCCAGCCCCTGACTGCAGTGCCCAAACTGTTGCCACTTTGTTAGTCAACCATATCTTTTCAAGATTTGGTTTGCCTCACATAATAGAGTCAGACCGTGGCAGTTATTTCAGTAGTGCAGTAATGACAAAAATGTGGGTGATCTTGGGTATGAAAAGGAAGTTGCACATTTCATCCCGGCCCTCCTCTTCAGGGGGAGTTTAACGGTGTATGAGGTCAATAGTTGACATGTTAAAGAAATGTATAGCTGAAGCAGGACATAGCTGGGATCTGCGACTCCCATTGGTGTTAATGGCTATCATGTCATCACCATCTAGATCAACAAATGTCATCCCACACAACATTATGAGAGGTAGGAAAATGGTTTTGCCACAACGCCTACTTTACAGAACAAATGAACATGTTCTTGTAACTCCATCCATAATCCATGAATATGTGGAAGAACTTAGAAAGAACTTGCAATATGCTCTTGCATTTGTGCAGCAAAATATGGAAAAGCCACTGACAATGCAATATCATACTATGATAGGAAAACATATGTGAGAGAATATGAGGTAGGCAACCAGGTATAAAAGTTGAATTAGGAAAAGGTAAACATACCAACTCCAAATTCCTTGCATCATGGTGCTGCCCATTTGGGATTGTGGAAAAGGTTTCACCTGTAGTCTACAGAATCGCCAAAAAGGAGGGAGAGTTAACAGTGGAACAGTTTGACCATGTTAACCAAATTAAGCCCTTACACCCCAAACATAAAATAAAAAGGCTTGAACAAATTGGAGAAACCGGGGAGTGAGAAATGTAGTTATATTCTGGTAATAAAGTGCTTGCATATGAAATAGACTCACCATAGCAGGCAAGTAGGTGTACAAATCTTGATAAATATCAACCTGGAGTGTAAAGGGGTCAAAGGAGAGATACATCAGTTGAGGTTCTGAATATATCTTTATAATGATATGTGAGAAAAGGAGCGATGAAACAGTTAGGTTCATGAATGGAAATATGAGCCCACAGTGTTCAGGAAGAAAATATATAAATACATAATTAAGAAAGGGATATAGCAGGTAAGTAAAATAAATATAAGAATATGAATAAGGTGGAAAGTATTGTCACTGGGAGATGTATGATTAGGTTAACTAAGATTTTGAATGAAAAAATAATTTTGTTGCAATGTTAAATTGATTTATGTTGTTTCAATTTAAATGCTGTGTTGAGATTGGTTGTGTTTGAGTGTATGCCTGGAAAAGTGTTGTTTTATATTTTTGTACTTAATCCATGTTGCTTTCAGATGGTCCTGAAGAGGTGTATTGTATTTTGGTGCATAATGTGCATTTATCTGCATAATTAATTTTTTTTGTTTTGAGATATCCAAATGAAGAGATGAAATGAATTAATTGATATAATTAATTCTTACTTTATTTATTTTTCTATTTTCTCCAGACATTAACTGATTCTATTGCCAGCTCTCAGGGAGTTGGAATTTGCCAGATCTCCAGAGGATGCCCCTGGAAAAGCCCAGAGACCACAGAACCAAAAACCCCCTGGACCGAAAAAAAGGGAGAGGGTGGTAATCCTGAAGGAGGCCCTACTTGCAAAGGAAAGGTGCATTGGCTGTATCCCAAACACAGATGAAGGCAGCAGTACCTTTTCTGGTCCTTTTTGGTGCTGATAGCTAGGATGAACAATCTGTGCATCATTTTAGTGGAAGGACAAATTCTGATAGAACCAGGACCAGTTTCAGGAATTGCAGTGGAAGAAGCACTGGGCTTTATACAAGGGAATAGAAGACTTTTGTATAAGAACATTTATACTATCCTAAACCCAGATTTGTTGATTGAACGGTATCTTAATAGATCATAAGTAAATCAGTGCAAGTTGAGGAATGGGCGCGGTACCGCAGAGAGGAAGCTCAATAATCAATTAAAGAGGTGTTTCTGCAATTAGAGAACATTTTTATAAGTTCCTCTAGTGTCAAGAAAAGAAGGGTGAAACGAGTGGCCGGTCTTTTGGTTGCAACAATTGTAATCACCATAGTTGGCGCTGTAGTAGGCACAACAATATCAACAGCTAATGATGTATCTGTAAACACATTAGGTAGCAAAGCACATGAATTAAGACATGACCTAAGAATGTTACAACAAACTTTAAATGGACTTAAGGTTGAACAGAGTGAAGTGATTTGTTATGTGAATCAAACAATTTTGACCCTCAATGAGCAGGCCACAATATTAGAACATAGCACCAATATTGTTGTAAAACATAACAAACTGCTGCATGACATTTTGAATGTAGTACATCCATTAGAAAATATTCTGACAAAGTTTATATGTGAAATTCAAAAAGCAGTGTCTCAATTCATTGAAGGCCATATACCCCTGTACTTTTTGTCATCTGACATCATTCGTCAGATGATTGCACAAATTACACAAAGGGAGGTGGAATAATTCAGGAAAATATTGCATTTGAAATTGGGAGTGCAATCCCATTGCACATTGATATAGAGAAAATGTAACTGAGTTTTCTGCTCTGCATTCCATTTGTTATTCAAGAATTGATTTATCAAACTAAATTAGTACATAATGCAGATTTCTGGCAAGGAGATGCATTTGGAAAGGTTGTGACTTCTGAAATGGTGGCTTTTCAATTGTGGGAACCTGACTTGTATCTGATCCCAAAAATAAATACTTGTGTGAGGTTGAAGGAGCAGAATTACGTATGTCCGGGGAAACCATTTCGCCTTATGCAGAGTGTGCTATTTGCACGTTGAGGACAGACCATGGAGTCTCAGAAGAATGTGAAGTGTTGATAAGTAACCCAAAGAATGAGGACTTGACCCAAGCTAGATTAATTAAGCACAGATGGTTGGTGAGTACTTCAGTAACAAACTATACAATCACCCATCTTAATCATGGTTCTTTTGGTGCCAGTTGGTGGGTTGACTTTTTCATTCACATGGTGACTTATGGGAGGGGAAAGTCGAGAACATTGATTTTTTTCAGAAAATTAATTTTCCCATTGACCACAACATTCAGTATATGCTAAGACATAAAAAGATACACACAATTAGGATGAATTTCAATGAAAATAATATTAATATGAGTGACTTAGGCCTGACAGAAACATACATATTCATTTGTGGGACCTGGATGGAGAGACGTTTAGTGATTCTGGTGATTGCAATAGTGATCATTTTGGTTTGGTTGATCACAATTACAGTTAAAATGCATTTGATGATGTTCGCATTAGTGACGCTATGTAAAGGGAAAATCCAATTGTGCATTTATTTTTATTTTTCGGCAGTGACCCTTTGGTTAGGTTCCAGCATATAAAATGAGGGAGTGTAGGGAGAGGAGATACCGAATTTTAGCTAAGGCTACACATTTCGACAACGATAAAAGGTTGTTTCCAGTAGTGAGCAAGAGTGTGAGTCTCATGTTTGAGACTCAGACTGAACTGGTAGATGTCACTTTGTGAATGCAAAGGACACATGCCAGAAAAATGAGGGTTTTGAATTTGGCATTGCATAGTTGTTTTCACTTTGCACCACTATACCACAGTTGTGGTATGAGTTGCAGTGACAAATATGAGACTAACATACACTAAATTATACTAATAACTGCTAAGCACTAAGATCCCCTACAAACATTAAGAGCAATTCCGTTTATGACTTGTGTATAAACTTGGTACAGTTTGTTAAACTGAATATGCAAGCCACTTGAGCTGTGCAAAGTTAGCTTGGAAATGCAATCAATAAAACATGCAGAATTAAGGCTGCGCTATGTTTGAATGAAGACATAACAAGTTAGAATTGTGGAATTTGAAATCTGTTTTGCTCAAAACTAGTTTATTGTTTAGAAATCTTTCCGGGCAACAAAACAGGACAGACATGTAGCTATTTGCATCCGTTGCCACAGCCTGGATTACGGTCAAAGGTGGCAGGTAGAACATATGTTTCTTTGGAACTTTCCAATGGCAGGTCGTTTTTGATGAGCACATGAGGTCACTATCAGAGGCAGGCTGTGCTTAAATTTTCTTCAAGGGAACATACATCAGAGGGCAGCTCTCCAGGTTTGGTTTAAAAGGATTGAGCAGTGATGTAAACGGGGATGATCTTCCTGGGCTGTCATCTGGAGCGTGGGGGACTGGCTGGTGGTGTGCAGACTTTCTCTCAAAGAGTGTGGGCTGAACTGTACTAAGCACAAACGGGAGAAGGCAGAAAAAAGAAGACCTAATGTGAGTGCTGTCCAGAGGGCTGAAATGGGGGTGTTTACTCAACAGCTGGTCTGATGGGGAATCCAAACCTTGCTGTGTGCGGGCCCTCGTTGAACCAGACATACTCTAGGTGAGCATTGAAAGTATAATTGTGGTGCGTGAAGCTTTAAAATCACAAATGTGGATGTTGATTTTGCATGCGTTCCTACATATCAGGCATCTAAAAGTCTGTTTGTTCCCCATTCTACTGAAGTGAAGTGCATTTCCCAACGCGAAAATGGTTGGCAAAAAATAATAATTGCAAAGTATAGAAGTTAACGATCTCAGGGCTAAGTGTCTCTAGGTTGTTGTTGTTCTCTGCCAGTTAGAGGTGGGAGAGAGGGCTACAGTAAGTCTTTGAATTTATGGAGGGATCTTCGCCTGGGGTATGAGAGAGAAAACTGTTTGCTAAGTACTGCTGCTGGAATTGTAAATGCATTGCAAAACTCTAACAGATTGTGAGTCAACATGGGCAAATGAACAAAGGTACTTATTTCGTGTTCTGTTTTATTTTATTCATGAGTCTCAATTTACTATAAAGTGCTTGCAAAAGAAGCAGGTCTTCTCTGGTACTTATTCATGTGCTGTGGTTCCTTATGTTATGATACAGAGGTGAAGCAAGTGGTAATTGCATTTTACCAAAGGCAGTATTTCACAGTATCACAAGTGGTAAAATCCAAAGCAAAGATGGTCACTGTAAATTGTGTTCTTCTAAGAGGCTCTGTATGAATGTTCAAAACAAGAGGGGTTCTGGGAGTCCCTTTACCAGCACAAACACAGTCCATTGGAGTTGTTCTTGGGTGGATGGGCCCTGGGAGAGACTCTAACAAGTCTTTAGCTCACTGTCCCTTTCACAGAGAAGACATTTCTGTGCATATCAATCTTTGTCCTGCCCAGGGGCAGTCCAGCATCAACATTCTAGGCAATTCTCCTCTGAACAAGAGTACCAACAGCAACCCCAGACACGTTTTTCGGCCTGGTCAGGGAGCTGTGCCTCTCTAAGAACAGTGAACAAGGGTTCCACGTCTGAATTCCCCTGGTAACTTAGGGTGAGACCCAAAGTTACTTAATATGCAAAACAAGGGGTATGCTGTATGAATGTTCGTTTTGATTTACATGGTAAATGGGTTCTGAGATATCGGCATAACATGGTATTGTAAGTAAAATACTATAAGGGGATGAGGTTATGTTCTAGATTGTACTAAGTACAGTCTTGCCTTACCGTTAGTGACCCTAGTATAAAAACAGTCACATGGAAGTTCCATTTAGTCTACACTCACTACTATACTAAAAAATAACCACCAAAAATACCACCAAAACGTACCACCAAGAAATATCTCTAACAGCCCCTAAAGTTGCACATTTTCCCACTAAGAACACATCCATTTTGAATTTCTGACTTTATTGCATATTTCCACCCTCTTAAATGTCCAGAATACTTGCTTCTTCTACATCCTGCATTTCTCTGTCTTCTTTGCAGGGATGGGGTTTTATGTAGTCTTTTAAATAGTTATTTGTACATTGGTCTGTGCTATTTGTATAGAACCTTGATTGGACATTTCTTTTAATTTGGACTGTTGTAGTTGCTGTTTGGGTTGGTACTGGATCATGTTCAAACATATTCTGAGTGTGAAGCCTTCCCTCGGCCCAAATTACCTCAAAGACCGAAGGAGGCAAATCTCTGGGCTCCACCTGTTTTACCTTCATGATTGAGATCACCATTGTTTTGTTGAAATGTGGGGGCTGAGTAGGTGTGTTAGCGACTACTCATCCTTATATTCTTGCAAAGCAGAAGTAATTTAGTCACAGTGCAGAAGCTGATGATATATGTGAATATCTTTCCTTTATATCTTCCTTCAAATCTTGAAGAAACAACATGAAATGGCACAAAGTCATGTGTATCTATATTTTAGCAGCATGAAAAAAGCAACACCTCTAAAACGTGTATGCTGGTTATCTATACCCTTGTTTGGATTCAAAAGCTGTTGTTGTGCAACTTCAACTTCAAATTATAACATGGATCATGCAATACAGATTATTATCATTTTTATTATTGTTATGAGTATTGTTATTATTAGGGGGGCGTAGCCTGGAGCCGATGGCGTGCAGTGGCTGATCCGCCGAGCTCCGGCCGAGAGGCCGTTTCCTGATCCTTTTTCTCCGGCTTAAGCATAGCACCAGCCCATGGAAAAGAACGTACTGGTGAAGGAAGCGGACCCTGATACGATCCGCCTGTTGGTCCAGTGAATCAGACCTCCTGGACGGCAGCGGAGGCCCCGGACCGCACTCCCTCCCCCGCTCCGCTCGAATCCAAGATGGCGCCCCGCGTCGCCTAGCGGAGCCTCTGTGTGGAGCGCCTCCAACAGCGGACTTTTCTGACTTGGCAACGGAGTGGAGTGGAGAGGAGGCACAGCACAGGGGAGCGACCCCCGGGTGATACCCGACTGGAGCGAGTGCCAGACTTGCAAGCCCTGGCACTCCCCTCTCCCCACAGTGCGAGGACCGCCGCGGCAAGTCACACGCGCCATCACTGGAAGCAACACGTGGGTGCCGCCGTAGCCGTGGGCGGCCCGCTGAGAGAGACCACGGTCCCCCGACCCGAACCAGACTCCCAAACGACAAACATTTCTGAAGCCGGGGATACGTGGGCGAGGACACGGCGACACTCCCAGTCCCTGGTTCCCCGGAGCCACAACCGACTGCTGCGCAGCTTACCTCACAAAGACGGGCATTCGAGTGCGCGGCAGCAGCGACACTTCAGGCCCTCCGGTCACCCAACGGACCGGAGCCCAGGAGGAGAAGACAGAGGCGCCACGGAACACTCCAACAGAGTAAATCCACAGGATAAGGTGCGTGCGACCTCACAATACCCGCAAATGGGTTCCCTGCTTACCCCCATCCCTCCTGCATGCGACTCATTGGCAAGGGTACCTCGGGTTCCTACTTGGTAACCTGTACCAAGAGGTGACAATCCCCAACCCCCCGGGTGGCAACCCGACTTCTGAGCCCCAGGGGTAATACCACCAGTAGACCCGAAGCTAGGGGGCAGGACATTTGGGACTGGGCGAACGCACAACACCAGCGAGAGTCACCCCTGATTATCCCCAATTAACTGTATAGAACTCATCGGGCACAGCTATCTTGGGTTCTCCACTTCAGGCCCCGCATCGGAGGGGGGCCTCAACTCATATCCCCGCCGGCTACCCAGCTCCTGCGGCCCAGGGCAATCACTGCCGCTACCTTAAGATGGCCACCAAGAATAAAGCTAGAGCCGCCACCATGGACTCCTTTGTTTCCGCCAAGACAAAGACCCCCACTCAAGCCAGGTCTAGCCCCACCGAACTCACCCAGACAAATGAGGGGGTAGCCACAGACACCCACTCTCAAATATTGGAGGCCATTGCCTCATTAAGGACGCACATAGACTCCAAAATCGATGAGTTTAAAATAGACATCCAACTTATTCGCCAGGATGCACGCAACTTAGCGGAGAGGGTAACAACCATTGAAAACTCAACAGAGGAAACGTCCGGGGCCACCGCAGCTTTACAGTCTGAAGTTGCAACTTTGAAGAGGAAAGTAGCTTTTCTAGTCTAGAAGAGAGAGCGGATGAGGCCGAAGGCCGGGCCAGACGGGGCAACATTAGGATCCTGGGTGTCCCAGAGGGAAGTGAATGTGCAAACACCACATCCTACGTCGAAACCCTTCTGCTACAGGAGATAGGGGCCGGAAAGTTGACACAGGGATTTGCGGTCGAAAGGGCCCACAGGTCCCTCCAGAAGCGCCCCCCCCCCAGGCTCGCATCCACGACCAATAATAGCAAAGATACTGAACTTTCAAGATAGAGAAACTATTTTAAGACATTCCAGGGAAGCAGGTCCTATTGAACGGGGAGACTCTAAAATTACCATCTACCCAGACTACACTCAGAAGGTGCAAAGAGAGAGAAAGTCATTTGTCCCGATAAAAGCAAGGCTTCGTCAATTAAACCTAAAATACAGGTTGCTCTACCCGTCGCGTCTAAGAGTCATTCATAATGGGCGAGTGATATTCCTCGACAATCCAGAGGCAGCCAACATGCGGCTAGAAGATAATAATCTTGCCAATGGCAAGGACAATCCATGAAAAGAGGCCTAACCCCCTTAGATCTTACAAGTAACCTACATGCAACCGTAAAGAGCACAGAAAATGTAAGAAGCCGGATATCAGAAGGTAATCCAATCGTCAGTCTATCACATGGAAACAGCCTTGTTCGGCCCCGCCGCCTGGCCCTAGCCCTACCCCCAGCTTAGAACCCAGTTGGGCCAGACATCCGCCTGACCCAGCACGCGCCTGACTCCCGGATGGGTTTAGCCGGCTCGAGAGCGCCTGAGCACCGCGACAGTGTTGTAGTCGCTGGGCGCACCAGTTTGAGTTTTGTTATTAGTTCCATTAGTTACACAGTCTTCGATTCTCTGCTGCTAAAGAAATTTGATATGGATGCAAGATATGACCCAGGAGCACAGGAACCAGTGGTTTCCTCCCTGCAGTCCGCTTACCGCAGATTGACGCTGTGTCAAGCCCCAGGGATGGAGCCTAGTGCCAAACCCGATACACGGAATCGATGGCGTCACAACTCACTGTGATGACATGGAATGTGAGGGGGGTGGGCTCATACCTCAGACGGAATCGCATACAATCTTACCTCAGGAGGAAGAAAGTCTCGATCGCAATGTTGGAAGAGACCCACCTTATGGAAGAGGCCATGTCCAGAATAGCAGACCGATGGGCAGGGACTGTGAGAGGGTGCCGCTATTCCAAATATGCGAGAGGAGTACTAATATGGGTAAACCCAAACGTGCCCTTCCAGCTACAGGGATGTGAACTCGACAAAGAAGGAAGGTATGTAGGGCACCATTGAACAGACTCCGATTTGCTTGGCTAACTCATACTTACCACAGCACGGAATACCGTTACACCTCAGCGCAATGAGCGCAAAGTTGGCACACCACCGTAATCGCACTTTCATATGGGGTGGGGACTTTAATTGTGTCATGGATGCAATCATGGACAGATCAACTCCTTCGTCCCAACCGAGCAACCCTACAACTCGCGCCCTGAAGGAAGCACTTGAACAACTTAACCTAGTGGACATCTGGAGGGAACATCACCAAACTGAAAGGATCTACTCCCACTATTCAGCCCCGCACAGAGTTCCCTCTGTATTTCCCAGGATTCTGAAGAATTGATTATTTGTTCATTGACAAGGAGCAAGTCCCGTTGGCAGCAGACACAGGGCACCTGGGGAGAACTATCTCCGACCATTCCCCACTAATCTTGCACTGGCACCTAAAGGGACCCAGACCCCCGATCCCCATGTGGATGATGCCTACTGCGGCACTCGATGACCCTGAGTTTAGAGAAGACCTTGCTGAGAAATTGGAAGAATATCTTGAAATTAACAAGGGCTCGGTGTCCACCTGGAGCACATTGTGGGAAGCCATGAAGGTGGTCACCAGAGGAGAAATCATATCAAAAGCCGGCGGCACTCGCAGGCAATTAAAGATGACACTTGAGGCTCAAGAATGAGAGATCTCCCGCCTGGAGTCCACCTCCGACATCTCCCCAGAGGTTGAGAGTAAGCTGAAGAAAGTTTGCGAAGAATGTCAGCTATCATGGGATAGTCTGAAGAAATTTGATTTTGCAACATACACTACCAGATCCCATAAGGAGTCAGACAAACCAGGGAGACTGCGAGCCTGGCTGTGCAAGAGAGAACACCCCAAGCACCTCCCAACGGAGATACGGGACGAAGAAGGGATATCCCACGAGACACAACTAGGAATCAACGAGGCATTCGCCAAATTCTATACCAAATCGGACGCCCATGAGGCCCAAATACCCACTGAGCACATAATAGAAACACTAGAGGAGATAGACCTCCCCCAAATATCCACCGAGCAGTGAGACGAGCTGGAGATGGAGATTACTCTTGAAGATGTGAGAGGGGCAATCAGGTCGCTTGCCACCAGCAAGGCCCCCACCAGCGACGGCCTTACGCCTGAGTTCTACAAAACATAAAGCCTATTCTCACCCCAATCCTTCACAAAGTTTATCAGGAGGCATACGCAAACGGGGTCTTGCCCAACACCATGAAAGAGACTATAATCATTCCCATGCTCAAGCCACACAAGTCACCCACTGACTGAATCCTATCACCCTTTGGCCATGGTAAATTACGACAATAAGATTCTCACATCTATACTGGCTAGCAGACTAGCTAGAGTCGTAGGGTCCATAATCCATGAAGACCAGAACGGAATTTTTCCAGGGCGCAATACCACAGCTAACGTGAGAAGGCTTCAACACATTATGGCCGAAACTTACGAGAGCGAAGAAGACCTGGCGGTACTGTCGCTTGACGCTATCAAGGCCTTCGACTCCATCTACTGGGAGTGGCTTGTGGAGGTTTTGAGGAGATTTGGTTTTGGAAGGGGCTTCATCAGATGGATCATGGTTCTCTATAATTCCCCAATGGCAAGAGTAAAGACAGGCAGAATAGTATCAGAATCCTGGGAAATACAGAGGGGCACGAGCCAGGGGTGCCCACTCTCGCCCATGTTGTATATACTGGAACTGGAGCCGATCGCCATATACTTCAGGCAACAGCTCTTCGACGCCGGCATCAAGGTGGGCAATGTCTATAATATTATATCACTATATGCGGACGATGTCCTTCTATACCTGAGGAACCCCGAGGCCAATACACCAACAGCACTAGAGGTACTCGACAATTATACGAAATACTCTGGGATACAATTCAGCAGATATAAATCCTCCGCATTCCCCCTGGCGGGCCTACGAGGCACAGCAGTGAACGATATCCTGTCTGTAGGGATAGAGTGGCAACCGGATAAGTTCCAGTACCTAGGAATTAACGTGAGCCACACTCCGATGCTTACACATGAACACAACACAGAAGTTGCAATCACAGGCCTTCGCTGCTCTATAACATTCTGGTCCAAGCTCCCACTAGCAATGGTAGGCAGGGCAGCGATTGTCAAGATGATAATACTCCCCAGATTTCTGTATTTCTTCGTGAACATTTGCCACTACGTCAGACCGCCCTTCTGCAAGAAATTGGAGGCAATCATCAAGGACTTCTTGTGGGGACCACATAGACACAAACTATCATTGTCTATCCTATCCCTGCCACATAAAGAGGGTGGAATAAAACGTCTGGATCTCCAGTTGTACTATCTGGCTGCCCAGCTTAGCCACATAACGAAATGGCTCTCGGACGAACCTTCGGCCGAATTGGGGCTACTGAGGCAATATTCGACCAACATAAACCCCAAGGAAACTCTATGGCATCCATTACGACAGTCCCCAGAAACCCCACTGGTAATTGAACTAGGCAGGAAGATGTGGGCCAGGACCTGCTATATCCAGCGGGTGAAGCACCCGTACTCTCCGGATAATCCCATCTTAGTAGATGTGTGCAGAACGGAGGCAGACCTCTCCACAGCAAGGAGGTGGGAAGACGCCGGCATATACACATGGGGTGACCTGTTTGAAGAAGGGGAATTCAGGGTCTTCGAATCAATACAGGCCATAGAAGGAATACCTAGGGGTCAGTTTCTCTGGTACCATCGGCTCAAACAGACCGCCAAAAAACAGTGGAACAGCTGGCCAGAGGAACCCACCCCAGACCCATTGCTACAAGAAATGCATGACCTTACGGATGGATGGAGACCAGTCTCCAGGCTCTACAATAGGCTCAACGACAAACCTAATCCTAAAGGAGAAGCGCTCAAGGCGAGATGGGAAGCAGATCTTGAAATCTCACTCACGGATAAAGAATGGGAAAGAGTATTAATATTCCCCAAGAAAGTGTCAAGAAACTCCAGATTCGGTCAGATTCAACTAAACGTTCTGTACCGGACATACATGACCCCCACAGGGTCGCTTCCTTCAACAAAGAAGTCTCGCCGGCATGCCCATGGTGTGGGAATGATAAAGCGGATATGATCCATATGTTCTGGACCTGCTCTAAGGTGATGACACTCTGGTCCAAAGCTAAACAGACCTGCACAGACGCCGGAATGGGAAGGTATGAATGGACACCTGGCGAATGCCTATTAGGGAATTACCCCAGACCAAGCAAACTCAAACACGTTGTGAAGCTCATGGACATCTCATGCATCCTGGTTAAAAGGACCATAGCGATGGCCTGGAAGCCGCCAGCAGGCCCCAGGCATGAACGCTGGCTGAAGGAAATGGAGAGATGGACGGCTGCCAAAACCAGGGCCTGGCAGGATGGAACCATATCCAGTGGAGACGCAGAGAGCGGCACCTTAGACTCATGGAAGGCCCTCCTGAGAGACATATGCTTCAGCGCAGACTACAAACCTCCTTGATAACCCATAGTGCCATACTGTAACAGATTCCCTGCACCAGCACCGAGACGACGGATCCTGAGTGCGACCCCCCCGCTTCATGAAGCACTAGAACTTGGTTTCAACCCATCCATCCACACGATATACACAGTATCATATGAAGACTGTTGTTGTTTTTTGTTGTTTTTCTTCTTTGTTCTTTTTCTTGTTTTAATTCTTTTGATTGTACCATTACGAATTTTTCACCAAACACCAATAAAATACGTTTGAAAAAAAAATGAGTATTGTTATTATTATCATTCTTCTTCTTCTTCTTCTTCTTCTTCTTCTTCTTCTTCTTCTTCTTCTTCTTCTTCTTCTTCTTCTCCTTCTTCTTCTTCTTCTTCTCATTATTGTTATTATCATTATTATTATTATTGTTACTATTGTATTTATTGAGTATTGGCCCAAGCTTTGGGAAGTTGTAGAACATAGTACAAGTCAAATCAGGAATATTAGATACAAGGTAGATGAGAGCTAACACAGGTAAAGGGGTGGGGCAGGCACTTTGGCAGGAGGGATCTACAAGCAACAAGATAATGAAAAGAGGGGAGCAGATAACGCAATCAATCTTTAGGTGATGAGTGAAGGTTGTGCATACCATCCTAGGTGTTAGCGAGGTGCCATTCCCTGAAGAGTAAACTCCATCTATTTGATATGAGTCCAAGGCAATGGGCAAACACATAATGTTATATCTCCCTGAACTGTGTGGCCTATATAGTCATTTGAACTGAACTTTAAACATATTGAGAAATGCCAGAAGAGGTCGTACAAGGTCTTTCATAAATGTTTCAGCAGTATTTAGTAATGCCTATAGATATGGTTTTGCTACTGACATGATAAGGATTGGAGTGCCTGACATTGCAAACATCACTTAATGGTTAGACTGACATGAGATTTAATTGTAAAGCATTATTTTCCAAAGATTCACATGTCGAGTGGATATAAATGAGTTTTCTACTTTGCTATATTATTGGTTGGTAAACAACAAGCCATTTAAAAAACAAAATTGGAAACAACTTGTCACACTTGAGCCAAATCTGTTTTAGAGAGAGGTATGTGCTATATCTATTGATGTGCCAAATAATGTAATCCTCAGTGTTGATGATTCTATATTACACAATTAAGATAGGCAACAGCTCATCTGTTACATACTACTTTTTTGAAAAGCAGTCAGCCATTCCCTCGCATTGTAAGCAGCACAAGGAATGGCAATGTAAGACATTATCAGACTAATGTATTCATTATTTCTTTTAGGAAACTCTGTAAGACATTTTCAGCTGACACGCTTGCTATTTAGATATAATATGAAATGGCAAAGGATGGCATTTTATTCCTTCTGCTTTGTGGAGCACTCGCCAATGAAAGCCACATGCTCAACCAAATAGTTATTTGGTGAAAGAATGAAGGTAATGATAAGAAAATCTGATATTGTTAGCCCGTCTTCTGAGTACAACAACAGCCATCTATGGGATGGTCCCCACTTAGGAGTGCAAGTATTCTTTGCATAGCCACATGGCCTCACTCACAAGGGCAGAGCGGCACCAAAATGCAAGGCTTCGCAGAACAATAGAATACACAGCAAACCGAGGCACATGTTATGGTATGATAGGTACTTTTTAAATATTTTCCTTGAAGCCAATGAATCACACCTTGTTCAGCCTCATGTAGAAGAACCCTTTAAAAGGTATACCCTCAAACAACCATATTGACATAAAGTGTGGGTTTTCCTACTGAAATGCTTGATTTTATTGAGGTAAATATGGAGGATATCATTTCACCTTGACATCATAGCTGTTTCTAACTCTTTTGTTGGTAGTTTTGGTCTTTATCATATATGTTAGCCTGTGAGGAATCTGTCATGATTGGACTCCCAGATGATTCCGTTTTTTTATTCACCATTCGTTGATTTCTATTGAAGCATGACACATATATACTTTGCTCAAGTCTTCTTGTAATTTGTTGAAATGGATATAAATCTTCACTATAAGTGCAAATCACACATGCATATAGCTGTGACTTTTAAAAAGGTTGTATGTATCCATCTCATTAAGGCAACCTCTACTTTGGTGCTTGCCTTTTTCTCTAGATATTTAAATGCTTATATTATTTGGCAATTGAATCTACAATTTGGTGTGGGTCTTTAATTATTTTTCCTCCCGTATCATGTATGCATTCTCATATCCCTGGTGCCTTCTTTTCTTTAGACTGCATAGATATAACCTGACAATTTATCAAGGACTTCAATTCTTCTGCCTTTCCATGGGTTAGAAACATAATAAGTGTGTATCTGTTCAGGTCCTTATATTGAATTTCAAACAAAAGTTTGATTTTGATGATCTGTTTCTCCCAGACATTTTAATTCAATACAAATCTGTGAAATTCTGTTCCGTAGTTCAAAATGAGTGATACACCCATGAAAGCTTTCCTTGAAAGTATATCATTATGTTGGTGTACCAACAGAACAAGTGTTTATTGTCTGGCTATTTGCCAACAAAAAGCACACACGTTCTTAATGTTTCTATGAAGTGCAGCTATATTTTATATTTCATTTTTATGTTCATATTTAATTTAATTTAAACTAAGTGTGAAACACTTGCTTATGCACTAAGTTAGCCATTTATAACCCTCCAAACAAAATTCAGGATTGGGAGAAAGTCAATTTATAGCAGTACAGCTCAATTCTAAGGCACGTCTCCTTTACAAACGGTGGGTTGTCCTTTCCCTGCCACACTTCAACATCTAAGAGTTTGTTCCATCTCTCATTCAAACCTTGTATGAATGTAATTGAACTCCTTTTACTAGGCTCATCTCAACGCCTCAATAAACTTGACCAAGCCTTCAAGTCCTTCAACATTGATGGCAATGAAACTAAGGTATCTATGGACACCAAAACTCTTGGTGTATATCTTGACTCTGCTCTCTCACTGAACAGCCAAACAAATGCAGTGAGGTCGGCATCGGCCTATACCTGCAAACTCATCACTTCCTGCAGACCTTTTCTGAACCCCCACATCTGCACTACCTTGGCAAGAACACTCATTATGTCTAAGATCGACTACTGCAGTGCCCTCTACCTGGGGACTAGTCAGTCACACCTCCACAAACGGCAAACTATCCAGAACAAAGCCATCAGGGCGGCTCTCAACATCCCAAGGCGCTCCCATATTTCCAACGTCAGATCCGATCTTCACTAGCTCCCAGTAAAACAAAGAATCGCCTTGAAAACACTAGCCTTGACTCATAAATGCCTGAACAACAAAGCCTCACCATACCTCTCCACTCGCCTCACTCTCCATACCTCCACACAACCCACTAGAAATGCACAAATTCACAGCCTCATTCTGCCCAGATTTAAACTCCAAAAAGACGGAGATGTGAGTTTCCCTGTTAAAGCTTCAAAGCTCTGTAACTCCCTTCCTGTTCCCATTAGAACTGAGCACTCCTTTCGAACCTTCAAGAATAAAAATAAAACCTGGCTGCTCACGCAGAACTCATGAAGCACTTCTTACAAGGCCTGGCCTACCTCTGGGTCGCCTTGCTTCCTTGTACATGTCTCCTACTTACCTGCTTACTTCATTGATTATGTCTATATACCTTGTACAGCTATCTGCTTATCCACATTGCCTTTGCCTGTACATTAATGTATTCATGACTCTGTTACGATAATTCTGCTGCCCCGCATCTTCCTGTAAACTAGGGAAGCTTGAACCTCTTGACACTGACCTTTAATGTAATGTACTGTAACTGTATATGCAAGATTATGTGCCCGGATGCCCTCGGGCCTGGCTGCGCTTTACAAATAAACTAAATACAAATACAAATAAATTTAGCTCATCCTATCAGTTCAGGACAGCAGTCATTTCTACCAATCAAACAGTCCCTCATCGTCTGTCTCTGAAGACACCCTTCAAAGTTGGTACAGGCACTGGCCCTCAGTGAATGGAAAAGGGTGAAATAATAAATAACTCACAGGGAAAAAAGCAAGTCTGAAAAAAACTACCAGATTGCTTTCACCCTAATTTGTGCACAAATATCCTGAACATGATTCTGGAGTGGAATTGGCACTGAAATGCTTACCCCTCAGTTGCCCAAGACAGAGATTATGCCAAAAGCAAGGGACCATCAGCAAATACAGCACAACAGAAAATCAATTGCAATAAAGATAATGTCTCATTGAGAAAATACTTGTTGATCTAAATGGTTAAAGGACACAGAGAGAATCTCCTCTGTCTGGATTCAAATTAAATATGTAATGCTTGCAACTGGTTCCCGACATTGAGATTGAACTTCAGAATCAATCTCCCAGACTCTATAGTATGTCATTGTGGTATTCAATGACCGGTTCACCCATAAGTCTCTCTGAATTGGTTTCAGCTTCTGTCAACATTTTGAATCTGCACCATCATGCTGTTTGTGAAAGTATTCTGATTTAGGTGGGGGAGTGGTAGCATGAGTTTTCTGTCATTTAAGTTCGGGATTTTGCAAACTATTGCCAGTGGTGATGATCTAATCAGAGGAATTCATGTAAGTGTTTGGTGAACGTGCCCCACCAAAAAATCCTTCAACAAATGACCAGCCCCAACTCCCTGTAGTATCACATTTTCAATGTAATTCAGAAGCCCAATACCAGGGTGTTATGTTGACCTGACCTCTGCATCTTCTCTCTTGAGATCCAGGATCTTGTTTGTTTGCTTGAAAGTGATACATCCATTGTTGCAAAGTCTTTACTCCTCCATCTGTGCTAGAATCATTAATGTCCATGTATTTTTCATTGTCAGACACATTAAGGTCTTGTCTAGTTACAGAAACATGCTCACATCTTTTATTACAATGATGAGCATTGTGCCAAAATGGAAGCTAATATCTTATTTATTTCACTGTCAGCTGTACTTTCTACATTTTCTAGGAGGATTAAGTGAGGTTAGAGCTTCTTCTTGGGGCTGGTTTCCTTTATGTCCCTTATATAAATGTATCCATTGTGAGTTGTCCAACCAGCAGTCATTTTAACTGCAACAAGGAGAGGGCTTGAAATGGCAGACGCATTTTTGAAAGTGGACATTCACACTTTCCTTAATGGTGGGTTTTTATCTTGGACACCATAATTTCCACTAGCATGTAAATTAACATTGTGAGTAAACCTCATCTGCATACATGGTGCATTCAAACTCAGATTTCTTTAGGTCCACTTTGATGGGTTGGGATGCTTCCGCTAGCCAACACTCAGCATGGATGCCAATCAGGAAAATACATTGTTAGGAGTGGCCTGAGGGAGAACATGCAACCACAAAAGCAAGCACACCTTCTGATTATGGGATTTACTTGATTTGAAGACACTGTCTTTGAGTACCAGTTCCTAAAATTGAGTGAAAACACTGTAAGCATTGATTATAAAGGCAGTCAGAAACTGCTGACTCCCCTTCCTGTGGTAGGTGGTCAAGATACAAGGGGCAAAATAGGACCTATACAACCAGCCATGGTTTCAGGTACATCTTCTCCAACAACTGCAACAGTGCTCGACAGATGTATTGACTCAACAGCCAATTTGCATTTCAATGATGTCCAAGTGTACAGCTACAGACATTAAAATAAAATGTTGGTCCTTGAAACCCCTTTTGATGCAAGGTGAAAAACCCTGTGATGTTCAGATCAGGAATCGTACAAGGTTGTTAAGACAAGATGTGTGCCTCATTCAGTCACCAGCCCAAGGGAACTGGCCATGGCCAACTAAAACCATTTATAAACGTATACAACAGTATAGCCGGCAGGAGAGCGCAGGGACAACGTGTTTGTCTTGGAAGCAAGTCAACACATAGTAACACAGGTTGGAATTCTGGTCTCACGCTTAGAAACTGGTCTCCGATATTAAGCATATGAAAAAAGAACAATTAGAATTATAATTATAAACACTGGATTAAAGCCCGTAGATTACGTCACTATCATAAACAGAATCGGGTAACTATTTCCAAGACAATAAAAATGGGATTGCCATGGATTTTGGTTGACTATGAACAACCTGCAGAGTCATCAGGTAAGGGTCCAAACAAATCACATTTCAGAGGTGGAATGGACTGTGTTTTACACAGCCCAATTCTACTCTTCCACAGTGGAATCCATAGATTATTTTGTTTTATATCCTAAAGTCCCTTGGAAATAAAATGTTGATCTAGAAAAATTGCTAAATTAAAGTCATCGAGAGCAAGTGGTACAGAAGGATTGTCCAACCTCGTTCAAAATAGTGATCCTGGGGCTTGAGCTAAGATCTTGTGGCCCGATTTTAGCTAAGTGGTGATTAAAATGGTACTCCCTCAATCCTGGGCTGTGGCAGTCATAATCCCAATATATAAAAAAGGTGATAGGACATCTCCTGGAAACTAAAGGACAATTTATCTCCTGGATTCTGTTTCTAAAGTATATGTTGAGAGATCTGGTTCTATGGGCAGAGAAAACCCAAAAGTTGAGCATTTTCCAGAGTGAATTTAGGAAATGAGCGGGGACCTCTACTAATGATATCTTGATGTCATTTTTACAACAAAATTCTGAGCTGAATAAACAATTTACTGTGTATATAGCAAGCTTAAACCTCTCATCCGCTTCTAATAAAGTGAACAGAGGGAGACTATGGGCACAGCTTAATAATTGTGGTATCCCTATAGGCCTGCTTAGTGTGTTGATGCTATTTCATTCTAAAATGTGCTCAAGTTTAGATTGAATGCTTGCCGACTTTTGTATGAAGATATTAATGTTAACCTTGGTTTGCACAAGAGCTGCATTTTTGCACCCATTCTATTTAATTTGTATTTCAGATTTTCCCAAAGTCTTTGAGAAAGCCTCTGTAGTCCCCCCTGGGTTGAGCACTCTAGAATCCGCCTGCAAAGAAGATTGGATATTACACAATGTAATTTGACTGACAATGGGCAAGTAGTTAATCCTACTAAATCAAAGGTTCTTTGCTATAATTCTTTGAAAAAATATAAAAGGTTTATGTGGTCGATTGCCGGTCAAAATATCTTGCGATCAACCTCACTCATTTATTTGGGATAGCTGTGTGCACCTTACAAACATACTGAGCTAGTTAAATGTAGATTGAATGTTAATAGTATCTCAGGCAAATTATGGTAATGCAACAACAATTATATTTTTATTCGCTAACACCATTGTTGGAATTTTACAAGGTGAGCAATCACTCCTGCCATCCTTTATGGATGTAAATTGCTCCCTGAGTCCATAAAGTGATGTTTTACTGTGTTGGAGGGATCAGTCTGGCGAAAGAAGTCAGATTGGAACTGGGACTTTTATCATGGTGGTTTCACTACAAGTGGCAAAAGATCATGCTTTTCTATACATTTTATGGCGGGAAACTGTGTACTACAAGGAGCCACCGTAGTAAGGCTGAGTCCTGCTTGATGCCTATTTTTGGGTTACTGTAAACAGTATTTGAGAGGAATTGGCTTTCGGTTGATACAAGCTGCATATTGTTAAGAACAAATTACGTGCCCTGGATAGAAGTGAGGCCTAATAGTGTTTACAGAAGTTTCACTGTTCAAAAATGTAGCTTTATGGAGTTTTCTAATCCAAAGGATGAACCACTGGTTTATATTCATAATTTACCGTCACGATCCTTCAGTAATAGCTTACTGTTGTTATGCAAAGTGCGATTCTACTTTATAGGAAAATACGGACCCCTGACTCTTTGCCGATTTTTCGGATATTAGAAAACGAACTGCAAAATGGGAAGTGCATGCCACTCACTAACTGGGCGAAGAAAATTGAAAAAAAACTAGAAGAAGTCCACTGTACGGACGACCTCCTCATCTCTAATCCTGGGCGTGTGAAGCAAAAACTTTTGGAACAAGATTGGATACGTACTAACGAGAAAATCCTAACGTACACATCCCTAAAAGATTTGCCACCCACTTACAATCGCCCAAAGGATCCGTTAAAATATTGCGAAAAATTTCCCGAAAAAAAGTTGAGAAAAATTCTTCTGCGGGCCCGCCTGAATCTTCTGCACACTAGAGAAATTTTGGCCAAAAGAGCGCTGGCAAATTCTCCTTACTGCCGGGTCTGCGGTCTAGTTGAGCAAATAGAATCTGTCCGTCATCTACTTACTTCATGTGTTGGATTGGCGCAGGAAAGAAGGGCTTATTTGACACCACTCATCACGTGCCCGTTCACACTCGACGAAGAGACAATATGGTTCCGTTTAATTGCAGGCGACTCCACTAGATGGTCCAGAGCGGCAGCTAAATTTCTCGAAGTAGCTCTGGCAAAAGCCAGTGACATTGGCTCACTGCCTGCAACCTCAGTAAGAGACCTTCAAGGAAACTCGAGAGTGGTGTTGTGAGTCCTGGGTCAATTTCCAACCTTTAAAAGTAGTACAAACACAGTTTACCACAACGCAGTTTTGTAAAAAACCCTAACAGGTTAATAAACAAAAAAAAAAAAACCCAAAAAAAATAGCTTAATAAAAAATCGATTTAATTGTTATCCAACCCTTGATGTGATGGGTCTTTGCATTGGGCTTTGTAGGATTATTTAGCGTGTGTTTGGAGTGCAGCGCCACTGCACAGAATCAATGTATAGCATGTTTTTGAAGTTTAGCGCCACTGCATGGGTTTAATATATTGCTATAATGTGTACAGCAATCCATGTGTTGCCAGTGCAACATATGGACATGTAAATGAAGACAGGCTACACAGGTCAAAAACAAACCATTTTCTCATTTAAAAGCACACATTTTTTTTTACATTCAAAATGCACACCATTTTTTTTTCTCATCTGAAATGCCTATGTTGCAAGAGACACATTTGCGGATTAGTGAAATAATCTAATTAACAGTATTAACATGATTCTAACTTCTTAAATATATAATGTGTTCTCCAGTGCAAAATGAGGCAGGCTGAAACTCAGTTTAGACTGTGTGCAGATTTTTTTTCTTTTTCGCTTCTCTCTGTGCTCTGTCCACAGTATTTGCAGGAAGCAAAAACTTGAATAAGCAGGAAATCAGTTTTGTTACAGTTGCTTGCTGTAAAAGTAAGCCATTGTGTAAAGAAGGAGGAGATGACATGATGGATTTTTAATGGGTGCACGTCACCTTATGGGCTGTAACAGAGGCTTCCTCTAGAATCTTGGGGAAAGAGAGAGTTAGTAGACAGCTGGGACAGCTCGAGGGATGACTTGGCTGGAGTGGCTGGGGAATTTCCTGATTGAGAAGCAGGTTCCAGTGCACTGCTGCACAAGACTGGAGATTCAAGTCAATAAGCCAACGCTTGAGAGACTGCAGATCAGAAATGCACGTCCTCGCTGGGGTGATTTGAAGGAAAGCCTTGAGCCATTTCAAGAAAGCGGCCACACCAGCCTGGAGAGTTTGCGTGCTGAATAAGCTACAATTTACTGGTAATTATCTTGCAGAGTGAGGGGGCGATGTGTATGTGCATGAGACCTATTTTAGACAGGCAGCGTAGCGATAGCTTTTCACTGCGTTTAAATGACACATTTTAATGTTGCCAGCTGAAGGCAAAACAAAGAATGTAATTTTTCTCTCTCTTGTGCAAATATGAAATGAAATTCGTAGTGTTCCTGCATTTTGACTTTCTCATGTTATTATTTCAGAGAGGATTGTCTCACGAATGGTAAAGTATCATTTTAAAATGAGATTGTGATAACACACAGTCTACCTAGGAGTATTTCTTGCTTCTATTTCACTTGGTGTCAAAAAAGACCATAGAGGGAATGATGTTTAAAGCGCCAGGTTTCTATGCAGATAAAGTAATGTTATGAGCAATTATAAATAACTGTGTGCGTGGTTCCACTCAGTGTATATATGTGTGTGTGTGATTTCTGAATGGAACATAGTGAAATAGTCTGCTGGAGGTACATGAGTCAGCAGGACGAGAGGCTTCTGGATATAGACTAATGTATATAAATTGGTGATAATACCACATCTAGCTCGCTGTTGTAGATAAATCAGTGAGAAGAGCCCTATGTGGCACTCCATATGAAAATGTGGTGTTTCTGAAATGTAGGCCTGAGGTCTCTCCAGTGATCACACGAACAATCTAAACAAAAATAAGGGGTTCTGGATATTGGGGCCACAAAAAAAACAAAGGAATTATGCTCACCAAAAATACCACCAACCACGCATACCAACTAAATGTATATACCACTATAATACCAAACCCAATCTGAATACAAGGAGTGATTGTTGCTAAATTATTTTGTTTTCGGCGGTAAGAAAATACCGCCAGACCCCAAATCTAAACAAAATACCCAACATATTTATGGTGCGTTGCAGGCCGGGAAAGTAATCATAGAGTACCCACTGGGCGTGGCAAGTGTGTCTCACACTGCAATCTGTACATTAAAGGGAACCCATTTCATAATAGCAGTGTGTCACTAAAAACGAATTTCAGAATGTCTCAAATGGAAGCCACATTCCCAGAGCTAGTGCAATATTTAGAGGCAAAATTATATGCACATGGGACGTGGTCATCGAACAATGCCACAGAATGGCACGACCGCATTCATGGTGAAGTGCAGAAAGAAAAAACAGACAATATTTTTGCAGAAGGCAGCATAATTCAGGTCTGCCTTCTGAGATTATTAAATGCAGCTGATAAACATGCAGAGAAAGATTGTCTGATACGGCTAGGCGCCAAGATCTGGTTTATTTTGAATAGGTCCCTGCGAATACAAGAAAATGATACCAAGCTGATTAACAGGTTAAAAGCCGACCTAGATGGGGCAAGTAAAAAAGGAGGAGATGTTAAGAACAGAATTAGAATGATGTCAGAAAGACATGCAATTAAAATGCAGATATTTTGATATTCAATTGTCCAAAAGCAAGAAACAGTTTGAAGACAGTGAGCAAGAACCGGTACACTTAAAAGCCTTAGTGGACCACATTAGACAGGATAAAGATGAGATTGTTTCTGAAATGCAGATTTTACAAAAAGAACATTGTGAAAAAGAAAGTGATCTCCAAGGTGCAGAACAAGAAATGGTTAAAATGATTCAAGAAAGAGACAAGAGAAACAAAGAATTCAATGAATGCTAAATGCAAATGTGCGACATGCAGGAGGTAATTAATAAAATGAGTGATGAAAACAACTTTTTGCAAACGAAGAAAACAGGCTCCTTAAAAAGTGTAAGGCCTTAGAACAGCAAATGTGCATTCCCAGGTCCCAGGATAGATGGTAAGGCACCACATTCAATGGAGTTGAGGTGAATTCTATTTCTACCCAAAGAGCTAGTGCCCCAGTGACTGGGCGGTGACTGAACTTGGCTGCTGCGCCGTTGGTGGATTTGACACACCCAGAGGGGGCCGCCACCAATCCCATACACCTGAAACCAGGATTGAATCACAAAGTGGTGCAATCCCATGCATTGCAACAAGTAGCCCCATAAAGATAATGAAATCCGTTAAAGCCCTGATCAAACCATTTAAAAAGGGAGGTGAATGCTGCATAGAGGATCACTTAGAAGCGGTGTATGGCATTTTTAAAGCCCTCCAGATACTTAAGGAACAGTAGAGGCAGTATTTTCATTTAACTTTAGATGCCCCGACGGCCAGTATAATAAGAGGATTGAATGAACAGCAGAATATGACCTGGGCAGAGTTTGAAAAAGAAAACAGGTGTCATTTTTCTCCTTTCCAGTCATTACAGGAGGCAAAGAAAGTTGCTTACACAATCACTGCTGGGCCTAATACATCCCCTCGCCAATTTATACAAGACTTAAAAAGAGCATTTTCTCGCTTTGATGTATCTTTTGACCCCAATTCCAATGAGTTTAAAACTGCATACTTCTATGGGCTACAGAAAGACAACACATCCCAATTGGTCCGTGAATTTGACTGTGACAAGTCCCTTGAATGGATTGTACATCAAAGTACAAAACTATATGAGGTACTCTATTGTCAGGGTAGAGAAAGTGATAAAATGAAAGATACTAGACCTAAATCTAAAGAATCCTCAGCAACAGTGACGGAAATCAGGTCAGCCAAAATGTCCCTTGAGTCTGCTCAAAGTCCAGGTAAAAATAATTCGGCACCTGAGCAAAGAGTTAATCAACAAAGGTCACCACACCCTGCACCGATGTTTCAATCAAACGATCCTAGTAATAGGGAGAGTTACATTAGCCCTAGGTACTATGGAGACAGACCCCGGGCAGGATATCGGCCTGATATGACAGGTATGAATAATAATCAGAGACAAAGCCAGGATCAAAGAAATGATGGTCCCTACATGGCATTGCGGACACAGAGCAGATCTGACCCCAATACCCTGATATATGGTAATCTGGATAGATCCTGATATGTGGATCGATTTGCTGATAATGGGAATCAACATAGGGGCCCATACCCACAACCTGAGAGACAGGACATGAGGCAGAATATGAACTACACTCCACGTCAGTACACTGATTCCCCACCAGGGGACTATAATCAAAGGATGGGCACACCCCGCTCCCCTCCACAAATAAATCAAGAGTTCAGGAACCATCCCAATAGAAATCACTCACCTGAGAGGTATCAGAATAGATCCAATCAGGGAGAAAACAATCAATATCGATCTAGGCCACACATAGAGGATTCTAGAGAGATGGAAAGATTTCAGTGTCTCGAGGCCCAAGTGAAAATGTTAGCTGAGCAAAGAGGAAAGCTCTATACAGCGCAAAAAAGCCATCCAAAGAGGGGGCTGATGACCATAGCAATGACCGGGGGGCTTCTGAAAAGTGACTAAGTACTCATGATACCTGCAGTGCCGAAAAGACAGATTGCTCTGATGTATTGTTGCATAATGACTCTGAGATGCCTAATGATTTAAAAGTGAACATACCAGTAAATGAACATGTAACAGAAAGTGCAAATACTTCTAAAAGAGAGGTTCAGTTTAACATAGAGCTAAATCAAACATTGAAAATTTGTACAAAGGAAAAAGAAACACCTGACATTCCAAAAGAACAAAGAGACAGATTTAAGAAAAATGATTCATGCATGGGGAATACCAGTGAACAGGGAGTAAGTGGGGATGCTATAATTACTTCCCTGGACAGTCAAAACAATGACCAAACACAGGCAGAAAAACGAAATACTCAAAAGGAGGGTACAGGTCAATCACCTGAAGAATTCTTTGAGCCACATATTTTTGAAGAGGCTGAAAGGGCTGGTACCACACTAAATGATCACAAATGCACAGAATTAAACAATGACAAATTGCTGAATGATGTTGTTACACATGTTCAGTTGGAAGGTTTTAATGTGGTCCCTGATGATACCTGGATGGATAGGCAAACAGTGGCCACACTCCAAAAAACCTCTGAACATGGAGAAATGAATAAAGTCTCTTGCGCAGAAATGGGCAAAAAGGATGGAAAAATGTCTTTCCATTTACCAATGTGCTTAGCCAAAAGTGAAAAAGGCCT
Source organism: Ambystoma mexicanum (assembly GCF_040938575.1). Taxonomy (NCBI): domain Eukaryota; kingdom Metazoa; phylum Chordata; class Amphibia; order Caudata; family Ambystomatidae; genus Ambystoma; species Ambystoma mexicanum. The sequence continues at coordinate 1,240,876,575 of NC_090930.1, read as the reverse complement.
GAGAAAGGTGAGCCCTGAAATCAGTAAGAATTCACATTTCTTATGTGTGTTACAGGAAGTTGAAGACAGGTATTATGCTCCCATCACTTTAGAAGAAAAATGCCAAACATTTGCAATGATTGACACTGGCGCACAGGCCACAATCATGTCTAAAGAATTGGTAAAGAGTATCAATGAAGGGAGATCACCACAAAATCAGATCACAGTGAAGGAAAATCAAGGTCCAGTGCATAATTTTAACGGGGAGGAGGTCCCTATTATAGGTGTCACTGAGGTTGACATAAAAATAGGAAAGCACAGAATGAAACAAGAGGTATTGATCACATCTATTTGTGAAATTCCATTTCTGATGGGGACAGATTGCCTGAAAAGATTGTCTCCTCTCAAAGATGGGGTAAATGGAGTACTGTGGTCCTTAACCAAAAAACCATTGAGACCTAAGAAACTAAAATCACAAAACAGCAATATAAATGAATGTCACACCGTTGCCAAAACAAATAATGCAGTGGAGGTATATCTCCAGAATAGTTGCATACCTAGTGTCACTGTTATATTGATGTGTCAAGACAAAATGCAGAGCGACAATGAAAAACTACCTGTACAAATATACTTGGACCCAAGGAAAAATTGGCAGACTGCCATAGATGAGCACACATTACGTTTTTATTTAAAAGAGAAAACAGGCAAACAGAATACTGCTTATAAAACAAATTCAGAAAAACTACCACTCTTGCTGAAATACACATGGAAGATGAGCAACCATGAGTTCATGTTGGTATAAATGGCTGTTTTAAAACAATAAAAGCCACTTTAGCGCTTGAACAGGAAAGGAGTTTCATTAATGAGAAATTATTGCAGAAAATAATGGAGAGGGAGGAGATCCCGAATTAAGAACCAATATGTCTCTGGTTTGGACAGTCCAGACTTTGAAAACCGAATTGCAGGCAGATGCATGCTGAAAATTAGTATTAGGCAGAAAACAATTTACCATAATGTATGGATAGTGAGTGGAGCACAAAATGACTTTTACATGGGCAATGACATCATGCACAGAATGTGTACGGTGTTAGACTTCCTTAATCAAAAAATATGGTCGCGCCTAGGTGGGCCTGCACTTGAATTTGAAGACAAAAGAAGGGCTTATCATTGCGCACAGCTGGTCCCATATGCAGTTGAATTACAGATGAGGAAGGATACTATTATCCCTGCATTCACCAAACAGGTTGCAATAACACTGAGGTGCAAAAATGGACAGCAGATGAAAGGCTCTGATGCATTTGTGTGCCTGAATGAATCCATAAAACAGCAAGGCCTGGATTATGAATGCATTCCATTGGTGGATATTGGTGAAGGGTCTGTAAAAATGATGTTGAATAATAAAGGTTGTCAAGATATTCACTTAGACGAAAACTCCTCATTAGGACTGGCCATACAAAAATCACATTATGCTGCAGATTTAAATAACATGGTGATTGGGAATATACCTGAAAAGTATGTAGATGCCAAGGGCGAGTTGCCAGAACACCTGGACTCTCAGCCCAAAGGAATATTTAAAATTCATTCTGTGTATCCTTATGATTCAAATGAGACAGTGTGCTGCCATCAAGAGGATTGCATAATATTTAATTTAAATGAAAATGAAACAGAAAATCAGCCCATTGAAGTGGAAGCTGATATGCCAAAATAATTAAAAGTAGCAGCTTTACAAAGAGACACAGCCACACAATTAGAGTAAAGCACAGAGATTCCCCTACCAGAAGATTTTCCAGAATTTTCCAAAATGGTAGAAGAGCAGATTTTATCAGCGGATGCATGTGACAACGATGAGGATAGAAACAAACTGAGGAAGATATTTATGGAGTTTAAAGATGTATTTGCAAAAGATGCATATGATTGCGGTCTAAATGATTTACATGTGGCCACGCTACCAGAAGGGTGTAGTAGAAGTCCAGTATTTGTATGCCAGTTTAGATTACCATTGGCGTGTAAAGAGTCATTGGCAGAGATTATAAAAAAATTGGAGTCTCGGGGAATCATCAGGCCTATCCATAGCACATCCAACACGCCCATTTTAGGTCTGTTAAAGCCAAATGGTCAATGGCGGCTATGTGCAGACTTAAGGGAGTTAAATAAAAGAGTACCTGTATCCAGATGGCCACTGCCATTCATTGATCAGGGCCTAGCTCAGGTAAATGGTTCAAAAGTGTTTACCACATTAGATCTCACCTCTGGATATTGGTGCGTGCCATTGGCAGAGGAGATACAGAATTTATTTTCCTTTTCATCTGATAAGACTCAATACGCATGGGTTAGAACTCCATTCAGGTACGTCAATAGTGGGAGTGAATTTGGCATATTTTTGAGGAAGGCAATGCCTAATGCAGCGGAAAGAGGAACCATAGTTTATGTGGATGATGTCCTGATAAAAAATGAAAGCTTAAAAAACCATTTTGATGAAATAAGACATGTGCTTGGCCAATTGCAGAAAGCAGGCGCCAAAGTATCTTTACAAAAAGCACGATGGTGCAAGAAAAAGGTGAATTTCCTAGGCCATGAAGTGACTGAACATGGCCTAAATCCACAAAAGAACAAAATAGAGGCCATACAAAAATTAAAGGACCCTAAAAATGTGAAAGGGGTGAAAAGTTTATTAGGAATGACAGGCTATAACAGAAAGTTCATTGAAAATTATGCTGAAATCACTCAACCATTGACTAAACTGCTAAAACTAAATACGCCCTGGAAATTGGGAATAAGAGCAGTCTGAGGCAGATGCTAAATTAAAGGAATGTCTTGTAAAGGCACCATGTTTAGCATATCCGATAAAGGACAGGGATTTCTTAATAGAAATAGGTTTCTCTGAACATTGTATGTCAGCAGTGTTATCACAAAAACATGATTTGAATCACAAAACCATTGCCTATGCAAGTAAGGCGTTTTCCCAAGTTGAAATGAAATTCAATGAATGTGAAAAGGCCCTATTAACCACTGTGTGGGCGATACAACATTTCCGCCCCATTGTTCAGGGAGAAAAGGTGATTATAGAAACAAATCATCAACCTTTGCAGTTTTTGGAGAGTAAAAGAATTAGGTCAGGTAATCTAGCGCAGTCCAGAATCACTTCATGGACACTGGCATTACAAGGTTTTCCTGTAGAAGTGAGATAATGACAAAATAAAAAGAGCCCAATTGCTCAAGGTTTAGCAGATTTACATGACTGTGCAGCTGAACAAGTATCAAACGAAATGGAAGTGGAACCTAATTTACAGGAATTTGAACAATCACCACACAAAGCTTTTGATGAGAAAACATGCAAGGACTTGCCAACTGTATATGTTGATGGTTGTGCTTTTCACATTGAAAATGACAGTAATAAACAATTAGTGTCAGGAATAGGAAATGTCTGGTTGAAATGTGAAGGCGTCCCCAGCATAGGGATGAGAATTGGAGCTAGGAGCAGTCAAGTAGCGGAATTGGCAGCCATTTATAAAGCAATTGCTACTGCAGTTGATAATAAATTCAGTGAAATTGTCCTGGTGACTGATTCTGACTATGCACGAAATAGCTTTGTGGAATATTTACCTGGCCGGAAAGTGAGAGGCATGATTACATACAACAAAAAGCCACTTAAACATGGAAAAATGATACAGGCCATAGATAAATTGGTGTCAGATAATGATTTAACAATATACTGGAGAAAAATGTGTGGGCATTTAAAAACACCAGGAGAGGATAAAGAGGGAGGGGAATGATACGGCAGACCACCTGGCTAAAATTGAGGCTGTGATGGGAGAATTGCTACCTATTGAACATTTACTGGGTGAAATACAAATTGATGCAGTAACACATTCTAAAACACCAAAGGAGACAGAGCAACCAGTGGTACAGTGGAGTTATGATACACCAGACCAAGATCTGATTGAGGCACAAAAGAATGATCGAATTTTGGGAATCTATTATAATCATTTGATAGATCAAGAACAAAACCCTTTAACAGAAAATGATTGTATGGGAAAAGAAGAGTTGAGGTTGCTATTAAAGAATAAAAAACGAATTAGACTACAGGATGGACTCATGATTAGAGAGTCCATAACAGGACAGATACAGTGGGTGGTACCTCTTTCATTCAGAGGGCTAATGCTACACTATGCACATGATGCAATAACTGCAGGCCACAGAGGTTCACAGGAAACATTGGAAATACTGAAAGATTATGCATACTGGCCACATATGTCCCAAGATGTGGAATTATATACTAGAGGATGTCTAGTATGCACCCAATTTAAACCTGCTTCACCAATGCATAGAGCTCCATTAATGAAAAGAGGCCTAACTCTTCCATGGTCAAATTTGCAAATAGACTATGTAGGGCCTGTAAAGAGGTCGAGTAGGGGGAACCAGTGTATTAAGTGTGGTATGTTTGATGTCGAAGTGGATTGAGTGTATTCCTGCACCAGATTGTAGTGCGCAAACAGCAGCCACACTGCTGGTGAACCATGTGTTTTCAAGGTTTGGGTTGCCACAAAGAATAGAATCAGACAGAGGATGTCATTTTACAAGTGCTCTAATGAGTAAGGTATGGCAAATACTGGGTGTGAAGAGAAAGCCACATATCGCACATCGGGCGGCTTCTTCAGGTGGAGTTGAACGCAGCAATAGGTCTGTTGTGGACATATTAAAGAAATTCGTGGCAGAAGCAGGATCCAGCTGGGATTTACATTTACCTTTGGTTTTGATGGCAATCAGATCAACTCCTGCCAAAGCAACAGGTATTAGCCCTCATGAGATTTTAACAGGTAGGAAAATGGTATTACCACAACACCTGCTATACAGAACACATGAACAGACACTTGTGAGTGCATCCACAGTTCATGAATACATTGATGAACTGGGGAAGCATTTATAACATGCATTTGCTTTTGTGCAGAGAAATCTAGAAAGAGCTGCTGACAGTGCAAAATCATACTATGATAAAAAGACATCAGTAAAAGAGTATTTTGTGGGTGATCAGGTGTATAAATTCCATTTTGGAAAAAGTAAACAGAAACATTCCAAATTTCTAGCAGCCTGGCAGGGGCCATTTCGAATTATAGATAAGGTCTCTCCTGAAGTTTATAAAATTTTGAAGACTGAAGTTGAAACAGCAACAGAACAGTTTGTCCATATGAATCAGATTAAGCCATGCCACCCCAGAAACGAGATCAGACATCTTGAGCGTGTAGAAACAGATTAAGTCCCTTGAACATAAAAAAGTAAAGAAATGGGTATGGTCAGAAGGCAGCTGCAGAGAAGTTAAATAAAGATGGTTGATTATTATAATGACACATAAACACTGTAATATATGTAAATATATATATATATATATAATACATAAAATAAAAATGGAAGCTGAAGTTTATGGTTGGTGTGCAGAATGAAAATGCATTAAATATTGAATGCTGTTTTATGTGTGTTTGCTCTCTTTTTAACCTGTGCTTAATTTCAGAAAAAAAAGAAGAAAAAAAAGAGGGCGAAATGTTTTTACCAAGCATGTTTTATTTTTGGCAAAAGGGTGGAGTTAGTATTGTGCTATGTACTTAATTTGTTTCTTTTCTATTTGATTTAAAATATTAACATAATTTAGTCAGAGGTTGCGGGACGAGAGGCCGCGGGAGACGATGGAATCCTGGAGACCACGTGGATGGATTCCGGAGAAGCCCCGGAAGGGAGCGAAGACCGAGGCTACAAAGCAATCAGCATTGATGATGATGCCAACAATATGGATAATTATTATGACATTTGGAGGGAACTTAAAAAATTCAGAAGCACAGGTTGTCATTGAACCTGGACCAGCATCTGGTATTGCGGTAGAAGAAGCACCAGGATTCATCATGAGTGATAGAAGGATGATTTTCCAGAACATTTATATACCATTGAATCCTGATATTTTGGTAGAAAAACATTTTAACAATACTGGAATTAAAGCTGAGCAGACTAAAGAGTGGCTGGAAATAGGAAAGGAGGACGCTAAGCAGTCAATAAGAGATATATTGAGGCAATTGGAGAAAACATTTGTGAATTTAGCAGACATTAAGAAAAGGAGAGGAAAGAGAGGAGCAGTGATGCTTGCGATCTCATTGGTAATGTCTACAGTTGGAGCCATAATCGGTACCACGATATCAACAGCCAATGCCATTTCAGTAGGGACGCTGAGTACTAAAGCACAACTGAGTGTTGACCTACAAATAATACAAAAAACATTAGATGGAATCAGAGGGGGATTGGATGAACAAGTAAGGTTCATAAATGAAACTGCGATCATATTGAATGAACAAGCGGATGTGATGCAACGAGCGACTAAGCTAATTATTAAGCATGACAGAACACTTATTGAGATTTTGAATATAATGAGTCCTGTGGATAGACTATTAACGAATTATATGAGAGAAGTTCAAACTGCAATTTCACAATTGATTCAAGGACATGTACCATTGTATTTTGTTTCACAGGATATTATTCATCAAATGATAGAAAGGTTGACCAGGAGGGAGATTGATGTGGTACAGGTAAAAATTGCATTTGAAATGGGTAATGCAATGCCATTATATGTGGACTTGGAGAGGTTGGAGATGGGGTTTTTACTATGCATCCCATATGTAGCTCCTGAACTTATTTATCAGACCAAGAGGGTACACAATGTGGGATTTTGGCAAGAGGACAAATTTATTAAGATTAAGACTCCAGAAGTGGTGGCATTTCAGTCATGGGAGCCTGAAGTTTACTTGATACCAAACTTGGAAAAGTGTGTCAAATTTAAATAACAAAACTATATGTGCCCAGGTAAACCGTTTGTTCCTGATGCCACAGACGCTATTTGTGGTTTGAAATCCGACCCAAGTTTATCAGAAGGATGTGAGGTACTCATTAGCAGTATGGGTAGTGAAGAATTGGCACAGGCTAAAATGGTCAAAGGTAAATGGTTGGTCAGCACCTGTTTAAAAAACATGACAGTAGTACACTTGAATCATGGAACATATGTGGTTAAACGGGTGAACTATAATGTTTTTTACTTATAGGTTCCAAAGGATACAATTGTGTCAATTGGAGGGTTAACATTATTTCACGTGACAAATGATATTTGGGAAAGCCAAGTAGAAAATATTGAATTTTTTCAAGGGATGCATTTCCAATAGACCCGGACCTAGAATTCTTATTGAATCATAAAGAGAAACATGTAGTGAAAATGAATCTAAGAAAGAACAATATTACGGTTAGTAATCTGGGTATAATAGAAGTGGAAAGATTTAATTGGGGAACCTGGGGGGAACGCTCTATAGTGGGTTTGGCTGTCCTGGTGCTAATAATGGGAGGATGGTTGATTGTTTTATCAGTAAAAATGAATATGTTGATCATGTTGGTGGATACAACGGGGAGAGAAAGATATCCCAACACGCATGCATTTTAAAAGAAGGAAGGGAACAAGTTTAATTTCTTCCAATTGTGGCTTGGACAAGGGCCAGCCAATTCTCAGAAAAAGGAGGGGATAAGTAGGATTATTTAGCGTGATTTTGGAGTGCAGCGCCACTGCACAGGATCAATGTATAGCATGTTTTTGAAGTGCAGCGCCACTGCATGGGTTTAATATATTGCTATAATTTGTACAGCAATCCATGTGTTGCCAGTGCAACATATGGACATGTAAATGAAGACAGCCTACACAGGTCAAAAACAAACCATTTTCTCATTTAAAAGCACAATTTTATTTTTTACATTCAAAATGCACACCATTTTCTTTTCTCATCTGAAATGCCTATGTTGCAAGAGACACATTTGAGGATTAATGAATTAATATAATTAACAGTACTAACATGATTCTAACTTCTTAATAATATAATGTGTTCTCCAGTGCAAAATAAGGCCGGCTGAAACTGTGTGCAGATTTTCTTTCTTTTTTGCTTCTCTCTGTGCTCTGTCCACAGTATTTGCAGGAAGCAAAAACTCGAATAAGCAGGAAATCAGTTTTGTTATAGTTGCTTGCTGTAAAAGTAAGCCATTGTGTAAAGAAGGAGGAGATGACATGATGGATTCTTTTTGGGTGCACGTCACCTTATGGGCTGTAACAGAGGCTTCCTGTAGAATCTTGGGGAAAAAGAGAGTTAGTGGACAGCTGGGACAGCTCGAGGGAGGACTTGGCTGGAGTGGCTGGGGAGTTTCCTGATTGAGAAGCAGGTTCCAGTGCACTGCTGCACAAGACTGGAGATTCCAGTCAATAAGCCAACGCTTGAGAGACTGCAGATCAGAAATGCACGTCCTCTTTGGGGTGATTTGAAGGAAAGCCTTGAGCCATTTCAAGAAACCGACCACACCAGCCCGGAGAGTTTGCATGCTGAATAAGCTACAATTTACCAGTAATTATCTTGCAGAGTGAGGGGGCGAAGTGTATGTGCATGAGACCTATTTTAGACAGGCAGCGTAGCGATAGCTTTTCACTGCGTTTAAATGACACATTTTAATGTTGCCAGCTTAAGGCAGAACAAACGATTCAATTTTTCTCTCTCTTGTGCAAATATGAAATGAAATTCGTAGTGTTCCTGCATTTTGTCTTTCTCATGTTATTATTTCAGAGAGGATTGTCTCACGAATGGTAAAGTATCATTTTAAAATGAAATTGTGATAACACACAGTCTGCCTAAGAGTATTTTTTGCTTCTATTTCACTTTGTGTCAAAAAAGACCATAGAGGGAATGATGTTTAAAGCGCCAGGTTTCTATGCAGATAAAGTAATGTTATGAGCAATTATACATAACTGTGTGCTTGGTTCCACTCAGTGTATATATGTGTGTGTGTGATTTCTGAATGGAACATAATGAAATAGTCTGCTGGAGGTACATGAGTCAGCAGGAAGAGAGGCTTCTGGATATAGTTCACAAATGTATATAAATTGGTGATAATACCACATGTAGCTCGCTGTTGTAGATAAATCAGTGAGAACAGCCCTATGTGGCACTCCACATGAAAATGTGGTGTTTCTGAAATGTAGGCCTGAGGTCTCTCTAGTGATCACACAAACAATCTAAACAAAAATAAGGGGTTCTGGATATTGGGGCCACAAATAAAACAAAGGAATTATGCTCACCAAAAATACCACCAACCACGCATACCAACTAAATGTATATACCACTATAATACCAAACCCAATCTGAATACAAGGAGTGATTGTTGCTAAATTATTTTGTTTTCGGCGGTAAGAAAATACCGCCGGGCCCCAAATCTACACAAAATACCCAACAGCTTACTGATTACTCCTATAGATTATTTAAAATGAATAGAAATTAAACTGTGTATACTTTGTTAATGGAATGTGAGGTCCACACTCGTTTTGTGGCTTCTATCTCAGGAGTTTGCCCAGAGTTTCTTTTGGCGAGTTTGAGGAGTGTGACATGACTCTCACACTCGGCAGCTATAGCAGTTTTTTTAAAGACATTTTGGAAAGTCTGGGGCATATTAAGTTTATGACTAAGAATGTATTGAGTATAATTAGGGAATGAGTGGAAAAGATGCTGTTGGACCATTTACAAATGTCTTTAGGGGTTTCCTTCAGTTTTACTGTTAAAAAGTTTAAGGATTGATTATTAACTGTTTTAAGTGTGTGTTTTTGTTTGACTCATTAATTACTCCGGAAAATCTGACACAATTGTTTTATGGAATATATGTTCCTTGTGTTTAAGAATGATTTGTGTTTGATATTTTATAGATTTGAATTCTGAATTTTAATACATTTGTATAATAATGTTGCTGTTCGTAGTGTGCAAGGTTTCTTTATGTAACCATTCAAAATAAATAATGAATAATAAAAGAAATAAATAACCATAAACAATTGGACACCTACATGTATTTCCCTACAGTCAGAATCCTCACAACAGATGTGTTAGATTTCAGTTCCACACCCATTGAGCCAGCACAGACCCCAGCAAAAAGAAAACAGGACAAAGGCACTTGTCTGGTCTGATGCACAGTTTCTTCACTTTCAGCACCCCCATCTCTTTAGTAATCCCTGCTCCCAAGAAAATAACTCTTTTTTTCCAGGTGCAAATTGTACACTAATGGCAGCAGGATACTCCCAGTTGTGGCATATCCACCAGAGCTGATTGCACCCTCCAATTTATCAGTCCACCGCAGGCAGGAAGGACAGCTGACCATTCATGCTAGGCTTCAATGAAAACATGCCTCCTCCTCCAGTAAAAGAAAGATCCATGCTCTGTTGCCAAATGACTGATCTTTAACATACAATGGTGTTTAGTCCCAGAGGCAAGCTGTGGCACTCTCCTCCTTCGTTGGAGGACTACTCTGCCGCCCATCTCACACGGTCCCCTCAACAGATGCACTTTCTCAATTTCATGACGCAGCTAACACCTTGCTGACTGAGGCACTGGTACAAATATTGACCAACCTGACTGAGGTTCTTGGCGAAATAGTAAAAAAAAAAGAAAAACGGAACAGTAATCTGCATTATCTTAAATCGTAAAAGTTTGAACTACGACACAAATGTATAGATGTTTATTGTACCCTGATGCATAAAATGACAAAAAAAGGTTTTCCCACGTCTTCGTATATTACACAGCAAACATAGTTAAAAAAAATAGTTCACCTAATTTTGACCTCAATGGAAGCATTTATAGTTAAGACGTATGGGGCAGAACCTCTTTATTCCTTATCCATATTATCTAAGCAGCAAAACAGATACTATATTCAATTGCTGCATTTATTTGCACAAGGGCAAATTTGAGATCATCTGGCCTCGGAAAGTCAATTTTAAGATTAGGTGATGCAAAGACAGGCAAGAATGCCAAAACCATACCAAGGAATGGAAAAGCAGCCCCTATCACTCTGAACAGAAAATATTAACATTTTAACAGTGCATATTGTCAAAAAAGTGAAAGAAATATCGGAACCAGAATCCATATAAATAGTCAAACTCAAGACAAAGCAATCACTTCAGTGGTAGAAGAGGGCACAATGTTGTGTCTTGCACCACAGGTTAAAATTGAAGATTCAAACCAAAACGGGTCCCCTCCACCATTAAGTCGGGGATGCAAACAAAATGACATTCTAGTACACAGACCTAATTAAACACAATCAAATCTGAAACTCCACTTTCTAGTTTTTTTTATTTTTATTTTTTATTTTGTTATTTTTGAAAAATATGTAATACACCAACTGGAGCACCTCTGGGAATTTAACAGAAACCTTCATGGCTTTCAGTCAAGCTAAAGCCATCTAAAGAAAGTAAATTCACAGCAGTGGCCATAAGAGGAGACCTCCTGTCAGCTAACCGATCTGAGTCCTGATCCTGCTGGAATCAGGGGCCATTTGTCACATCGAGAATTCCTTCATTGTCATGCATCATATTTAGTATCAACTGGGCCCATTAGACTGTTTTGTAATGGAAATGTGTGAACGATTGCCACCTGTTAATTAAGTGGCCAATCCATCTTAGAAAGTGTGGTCTATTAACAAGACCCCCCATTTCGGAAAGGTCCAAAAGAATAGTGAATGCCTGTTCCCTGCTGCATCAGTATCCTGAACTGCAGCTCCTGCTCTTCAGTGACACAGATCAGTTTCATAGGTCGCAAGTGCTTGTTTGACAGCTGATGTGATCCCAAAGTCCCAGTCGAAAAAGGTTTCATTTAAATCTGCATCTCTGATACAACCCATAATAACTATGAATAACTATCTGTCTGGTGGCAGGTACATCTCTAATAATAAGCAATCCGTAGGTTGTGGTCTACTGGCTGAATTGTTCACATAATTATTAAAGCTACATAACGTGTGTATCATAGTCATATCAACACTGTGAGCACAGGCCAGCTATGGAAAGGCTGTTTGGATTCTAGCCAGACTGACTGTCTCTGCCTCAGTTGGTGTTAGAACAGTCAGATAGAACAGGTGAGACTGAAAGAAGGGCTCCTCCTTCATGTTTTCTGTCGGCTTCTCTTTCCTTCCTGTCTCCTCCACTTGCTGCTGAGCAGAGCACTTTGGGTATAATGCAAGAAGCCAAACAACACGTATTACATTGACAGGGATTAAGTTACCCATTCCCTTATGATCTTTGGCCCTCATAAGAAAGGGGTCTCCTACTTTGATTCATCTTGGAGAGAAGCATGTGATTGAACCTTGTTGGCAGAGCAGTTATTTCCAAAGCCCATTGCCAGAGGTGAAGACATGTGTTGCAAGTCAGAAGCAGGCTCTTCTCCTAGCCTATTGATAGGGAACCTATGGTGACTGCTGTTTCACCAATACCTGCACTCTCTGCCAACTGCACTGGTACTCAAGCTCCTCACCAAAGGTTTAGAACTCCTGTAGGTGCCATATTGCCTCCCCAGACATGGATTTAAGAGGAAAAGCAGTAATCTTGTCTCTGAGCCCCCGAGTTGGTACTCAAAGCCCTGGAAGAAACCTAAGCAGCTGCATTCCTGTAATGTGCCGCTTCAAACTGTCCTCGAACTTGACCAGTGTCAACTGTGTCCAAACACCTTCAAACAAATAGGATCTGTGGTGTTGCTTTGGCATGCTCTTCAGACCTCTTGGAAGTGTCATTTTGAATTCATTGTCACATCATATCAGTAGATGTCACCTATTTGTCTAAAGCACTAGCTTGCTATGGTGCATGGCTATAAAACACTACTACTTTGAATAACGTATCGAACCACCAGAATCACTGTATTCAACCTCATTGAACTGCTTCAGACCTGGAGGGCGCTCTGCTTTGAAACCAACTCACCACCTGGACCAGCATGAGTAGCCATCTCAGAAACTGGTTTGACAAGCAAAGACAGGACCTCAAAGCCTTGTTCAGCATTGTTGAACCACCCACAAACAGATTAAGGTACAGTAGGGAGGTCAATCCCTATGGTCCACTTTTGGAACCCTAGAGAGGGACAAACCAGCAGAGAATATCATTTGTATAACAACACATATCCTTTTAAGTTATATTGCTGCTGTTTCTCACCTTTCTCCCCTACTGCAGTACCCACAGTGCTTGCTACATCTGCATTCTGCATTTTCTGTGTTATTTGCAGAGGGTTTTTTGTGGTGTTTTTATAGTCAGAGTCATATATAGTTTCTATAGTCAGGACCTTGATTGGCCATTCCTTTATTTTGAAACATCAGTTCTATCACAGGATTGCTATTGTTATTGCATGCACACTCCTCTTAAGAATATAGCCTTCCCTAGATCCACGCTACCAAAAAAGGGGAAGGAGATCTATGTCTTGACTGTGTCTTTTTAACCTTTATGATTGGGATCACTGATGCTTTACAGTAGTGTGAGGGTGGACTATGCGATTTAGCCACTACAGTAGTCATTTCATCAAAGGCTATGTTAGGTCAACAATGCTAGTTGGACAATGGATTCCGGAAGGGGAATTTCTTATGCATGGTTATATTCCTAAGGGTTTGGCATATAAACCTTGTGTTTACATGCTTCAAAGAATTACCTGGTAGAATTAAGGAATGCTTAGAATTTGAAACTGCCTGTGCCCAGTTTACAAAAAGATGGAACCACAACATATTAGGGCCAATGTGCACCTCACATTCTGCGCCCTGAACTTCCTAGATACAAGGAGGCTTGCATACAGAAGGGCAGAGTAGCTGGGGTGCCACAGACAACCACCCTAGCATAGACATCTATTTAGAGATGTGTACGAGGTGGCGGGTATAAAGCGTTGCATCAGCTGCCAAGAGAGGAAGGACAGAGGTTGAAGGTGGAGGAATCGGAACAAGATTCGGCAGAAAATTAGAACACATATTGGAAAAAAATAAAGAAGAAATAATATGTGTCAAGTGTGCTTCTGACACTTGCATATGCTCTGACCCTCTGCATACATGTGACTGGGTTTATGGGTGAAGGGAGCCTCACCAATCTGCAGTGTGTTCATTTATTATTATAGGCCTTCAATTGACCACACCATAAGCACACATTGGGCCTCATTACAACCTGGGCAGTAAGTGAATAACGATGCCGGTAAAGGATTACCGGCATCGCTTACCGCTCCGGCCGATTAGGACACGCCAACACGCTATTAGCGGCACTGTAATTAACGGTGCCGCTAATAGCGCCAGGAGCACGGGCACGCGACCATCCATGCTGCCAATACCGGCATGGCGCAAAAAGGGGAACATCACAAGTCAGGCGGACATGCAAATAACGCCCTACTGAAGCCCGAAAAGTACTTAACCGGCATGGAGCAAATACTGGCATCGCGGACCACCCGTAAACGGCCATGTGCAGTGTTCCCAACTGCCACAGGTTCACACAATCAGCGCAGGTGGAGTCAATACAGACTGGGCCAGCACAAAAGGAGCACAGCCCACCCCTTCCCACACCCAGTCACACTCCACAATGATTCCAATACTACTAGCAATGCTGGGGCTGGAGGACATGATTGCAGTGGAACTGCTGCAACAACAACAACAACAGGCAGCACAGAGGAGATGCAGGAAGAGAAGGAGGGCGAGGTAGGGCCAGCATGCCCCACCAGTGCAGCCAGTGGCACCACACAGGCAGCCCCCAATCCCTCGCATCAGAGCCAGTCCATTCAACCTAACCCCTGAGCAGATCCACACCCTGTTCCGTCTGGACCGGGACACCATCACCACCATTGTGGATATGATGCATGACGACATTGTCAGTCTGATTGAATCACGCACCACCATCCCACCCCTACTGAAGGTAGTGTCTGTGCTCCACTTCCTGGCCACAGGCACCTAGCAGCACACAGTGGGGCACATGCATGGCATTTCACAACCATTATTCTCACGTACGCTTAACCAAGTGCTTGTTGCCCTCCTGAAGCACACAGGCCGCCACATTTCCGTACCACAGTCTGCCCAGGAGATCTCAAACACCAAAGTTGGTTTCCATTCATTGGCCAGCATCCCTGGTTGCATTGGCGCCATCCACTGCACCCATGTGGAATTTGTGGTCCCACATGCCATGGAGGTAGCGTACCGCAACCGTAAACTATACCACTCAATCAACGTGCAAATGGTATGTGACTCAAACAAGATCATCACACATTGCTGTGCCCGATACCCCAGATCAACCCATGATTCAATGGTCCTGCGGAACTCCAGGATACCACGCTACATGGAGCGACATGCAGGGCAGAGATCCTGGCTTCTTTGTGAGTCACATGTTAGGCTCATGGAAATGCGATGTGGCTAGGTGATTGGGGTAGAGATGCATACTTCACCTGGCTGAGATGGGGGGGGGATGCATACTTCACCTGGCTGAGATGGGGGGGTGCATAGTTCACCTGGCTGAGATGGGGGGATGCATAGTTCACCTGGCTGCGAGTGCCCGAGAGAATTTACCATGCTCATACCCCAAAGCAGGCCAGACTGGACCTGACACCTGACAACATAATGCAAGATGAAAGCTGCCCTACCATGTAAATGATGCAGTGTCACAACCATTTGATAGCCATCTACATGTGCACTGTAGTTAATCAGACCGTATCCCCCTCAACACAATGCAGCTACAAGCAATTACTATGGCCAATACACAGCACCAAATACCATCAACTGAAAGGACAGTCCCCCATTACTGCGTACAAAGGAGTCACATGAGGGCCAATACTTTAATAGACCACTACACTGAGACAGAGGTCCAACAAAAGTGCATGTCACCATTTGTTGTGCATAGTGAGATCATCATGAGGCTGACATCAACGGTGCCAGGATGAAAGCATACAAATTACTGGACATCAGCCAGATCATGGAAACAACCGGCGTGGACTAACACAGTGCATGAGCACTAACAAGGAACTGGACCCCCCTGCGCCCACTAGTTGATAGCACGCACACCAGTCCATAAGAGGAATACACACATAGCAGTCACATCGTGTGTCTCCATTCATGCATGGGAATGTGGTTGCAATCAAGAAATCAATGCATGCTATGGTGTCATTGATAGAGGTCCCATATGATGTGATGACTTACACATATACATTGTTGCCCACATGCAGGTGATGCAGGCTATCCCTTGAAGAGGTGGCTCCTTACCCCAGTCCGGGACCCACAGAACAGGCATGAGGAGGACTACAATCGTGCGCATACACGTACTTGTGTGGTGATTGAGCAGACATTTGGCCTCTTGAAGGCACGGTTTCGCTGCCTCAGCAGGTCTGGTGGGGCACTCTTGTATGGCCATGAGAAGGTGGCCAAGATCGTCATGGCATGTGTCATGCTACACAATATGTGCTTCAGACGGAATGTGCCTCACCCCCTGACACTGAACTGCAACCACCTGACGATGAGGATGAGGAGGGGGGAGATGGGGCTGTACTTCAGGGAGGCAGCGATGCACAGGAGGGACGTGCCATGCGACAGACTCTGATCAACCAATGTTTCTAGCACACATGGATGGGGAGTGTGACATGGATGTGGCACTCGGGGCACTGGGTGTGTCAGGGAAATGCACACTGTAGACTGTTCACCAATAAAGCACACATACGCAATAAGCAATGTCCACACATGTGAATCATGAGTTACCAAAATGTGTATTAAAGAATTATAACAAAGTGAACAGACCCTCTCCCCCCTCCCACCTTAACTCCCCCAAACACCCTCTCCCCCCTTCTCACTCAACTCCCCCACACACCCTCTCCCTCCTCTCCCTCAACTCTCCCACACACCCTCTCCCCCCTCCCCCCTTGACTTCCCCACACATGGTGTGCAGTAGCGTGCACCAGTAGTCCACATGGCACCAGTATGCATGGCTGTACCTACTGCCCTCCCCCTCTTCCAGCACCAGGTGCCCTCCTGTCTAATCTGCGCAGGTTCCTGCCAGACCTATGCACGTGGCTGGCCCTGGTTTAACTAGCATTCGAAGATGTTCCAGTTTGTTCAGGCAACTGTGGTGGACGCATGGCCTGCATTGCTGCCACCATTTCAGAGAGGACGTGCCGCACTGCTGTCAATTCGGCACAGACGTCCTTCGATGATGACTCGATAGCTGTTTTCACGGATGCAGCACATTCCCGAATGTCATCCCTTGCCCTCCCACATTCCGTTATATGCTGCGTCAACAGGCCTGTGAGCTCCTCTTGGCGCATCTGAATATCTCGCTTCCCCTCTTGGCTGGTTGGGGCTGCGGTGGATGTGGGAGGGGTTTCCAACATGCTATGTTCCTCGGGCACAGTTAGCGTGGTGCTGGGAGTTGCAGGCCATGAATGAACCGGAGACAGCCCGTGCATGCTGCTGTTGTGCATGCTGCATGGGGATAGTTGTGGAGAATGCATGGGGCCTGTGGCGGGAGTTGCACCATGCAGCTGATCATCTTCCTCAACGTTAGAAATGGCTGCTGTGGCAGCTGTCTCACCCACTGTGCTGCTGGCAGCCATGGAAGTGCCTTCTGCCGCTGCCTTATGGGTTCTGGTGGCTGTTGTGGGTACTGTAGTGGGGGCCATAGTGCACATTGGTGCTGTGGCCTGTGGTGTTTTCTTGGCCTTCCGCTGTAGTGCCGGTTGGCCTATACCCCTTGAAGTGGAGGTGTGGTGTTTCCCTCCTCGCTCCTTGCCTTCTTACGTGGTGTGGCATCTTCCTCCCTGGTGTCCTCGTCACCACTGTCTGAATGCATGCCTGTGGGGGACCAATAGAGTGAGAGGGTTAGTGATGGGTCTACAGGCATCGGGCATGTATTGGGGTGGCTGCATTCATATGGAATGGCAGATGATTGACATTGGGGGAGTGACATACGGGTTGCTTGGCTTTTGGGTGGGTGATGCATGGATGCGTCTGGGATGACACATATGGGGTGCATTCTGCATGTGGACAAGGTGATGCTCTGCACTGCCTGTAGGCAGTCTTGTACTCATGTGTCTGGTGGACCCTGCTCTACATCATTGCACTGTCAGTTCAGGTGGACGTCATTGTGGTGGTATTAGCATTGTATCATTTGGGACACCTACCTGCATCGGCTGATGACGGGGCTCCTCGCTCCATGTCCCCGAATCCCTGATTTGCCTCTGTCCCTATGGTGGTGGCCCATAGGGGACTCCGCACCTCCACCTGTCGCCATCCCCAGGTTGCGATTGGCAGAGATGATGCTCTGCACGCATAGACGGAGATCATCCCAGCGCTTACGGCAGTCTTTGGGAGTGTGGGGTGTGGTGCCAACGGCACTGACTTTCTGGGTGACCTCCACCCATATTTGTTTTTTGCGCTGCACTGCAGCACGGGTCATATCTGTGGAAAACACAACACCTGTATGTTCCTGCAGCGTCTCTGCCAGCATGGTTAACTCCTCTGGGGAGAAGCGCTCCTTGCGCAGGCGATCAGTGTTTTTTTTGACAGCTTTCGGCATGGTGAGATTCAGCAGGTGGTGTTGGTGGTGTGGCAGAGTTCTGGGGGTCAGATGGCTCCTGGTTGTGGTGGATGGCAATGGATTGTGTTTTTAAAGATGGGCGCCATGCTCTTTCCCGTTCCTGTGCGATGGCGCTACTTTCGGTTCAGCTTATTTGCAGTCACCGCTAATAGCGGTCACCGCTATTATAGGTGACCGCTATTAGCGGTCGCCACTAATGCCGATGGCTTGGATGTCGGAGGAGATATTTGCACTACAGATGATGCCGGAAAGGGGGATTTTTCGCCCTTTTACGGCATGGTGGTGGGGTCATTACCGGCCAGGCGCAAAGCTTGTGCCCGCGTACTCGTAATAGGGCGCTTTTAGCGGTCTATTGCCAGCACGGACACAGTACTTCCGCCAGGCTGGTAATGACCGGTACTTACCGCCCGGGTCGTAATGAGGCCCATTTTCTTTAATTTCAAACATTGTTTCAGGGCTGGACATGTAAAAAAACAAAATAATATGCAGCCACTCATGTTTTGCCTGTTTGCATCAGGGACTGCAAAATGCAGACATGGTTTTATTATCCCCTCTACATTGCACTTTCCTGTGCCGCTGAGCTCTAACAGTGAGGAGCAGTTGCAAGGGAAACAGGTGCAGGGAGCGGTGTATCACTGAAAGCAACCATCCATGTATCGCGGATGTGCTTTTGGATGTTGCAGCCTTCTTTTGGCAAGTGGGGAGAGTATGCAGAACTATATGATTGCAAAGATTCACAGCACCCATTCCCGACACCTCTACAATCCAACATGTTTCCACAACTAGCAGTTAGAAAAAGTGCATGTGAATTGGCCTATATCTATGCATTTGGCAATCAATTGTATGTGACTTTCAAGATTGGGCTTGGGTACCACCCTTTTCATGTTCATACCTCAAAATCCTTAGCCGCCACAGTGCCAAATTAACAGTGCCTTCTCTGTCTATGAACAGAATGAAGATTAAAATGACCTACATAATGAATTTAAGCTCTCTAAGGAATATCATTCTACTATCACACCTCCTATCCAAACAACCGTAATCACTAATTAATACGGTCAACATTTAATCCTTGCTCGACACCACTGATTCATTTCAACGACAGATGCACACAGGCAGTGAGGGAAATAACTTCAAGCTTTGCAACCTGAGACATTATGCATTTCTTTTCAATGGCATCCACAAGGTGACTCTACACATGACTTATTATTTGAGAATAATAAACTACTTCAAAGCTGAGTTCCTAATATCAGCTTCAAGAAAAATAAGCCAATTGTTCTAACTGCCAACTGTCTTCCATATAGTAAAAGGCATAAGTTCCCCTAACTGGCAAACCATGGCATACTTGGCACAGACCCGGGATTCATCTGCAAAATGTCCCCCCAGTGTGCACTAAAACTAGAAGTTACATTAATTGCAACAACAAAAAATATATATATATATATATTAAAGGAAAACACTATAGTTGCCTGGACGTTAAGGTGAGACTTAACTCAACAAACCCCCAGAAATTCAGCTAAAGCCACCTTAACTTTGCGTCCTCTGTTGCGCATCCTATGACCACAATTATGACATCACAGATCACATCACTGATGACATCACTAATTACATTATAACAGTAACTGGCATTAAGCATAGCCTTCAGCCATGGGCAGTGGTCACAACCTTCTCCCATGTGCACTGAATATTTTAAAACACTAACAGGCTACCAACCATAGATGTTGGCCTTTACCAGTGGATACAGCTTTCAACCGTGTCCACTGTATATGATATGCACTGATCAGGACTTAATACTGACTAGTGGCTACAGTCTTTGGCTGTGCCCACTATACATTCTAACATATAAATGGGGCACTAGCCATGGCCTTTGACCTTGAGCAGTTTCTATATCTTTTTGTAATGTACACTGTATATTTTAAAATAATAAAATGCAATAAGCGATGGCCTTTGGCTGTGCCCACTGTGTAATAATAAACACTAACCAGTCACTAGCTATGGCCTTTGGTCGTGCCCACTGTATTTTATATGCACAAAGCACCTACTAGCCATGGTCTTCAATACATCACTTGCCACTGGTCACAGTCTTTGGCTGTGCCAAATATATATTCTAACATATTAATGGGCACTAGATATGGCCTTGAGCCATGGTCACTGACTACAGCTTTCAACGTTGCCCACTTTATCTTATAAAACATTGATGGGCTGGCTAGTAGGCATGGCTTTTAACCATGCACACTGATATTTTTGAAGACTAGCCGACCACTAGCTATGGCCTTTGGTACTGGCCTGTGACTCCAGCCTTTGTCACGGCATGTCCATGGACTAAATTGTTATTAAGGTAATCAAAGTTTTCATAAGCTAATTTATACATGATGTTATGTCTAATTCAATTATTGATGTAATCACTTATTTTCAATGTAATTAGTGTTATCACCAGTGATGACATGAGTTATGTGATTTGTAATGTCATCAGTGTTCCCACACAACATTTAATTAATGATGTCATCAGTGATGTGATCTGTGATGTCAACATTGTTGTTAGGATGTGCAACAGGGAGTGCAAAGTTAAGGTGGCTTTAGCTGAATTTCAGGGGTTTTGTTGAGTTAAGTTCTCACCTTAATGTCCCTGCAACTAAAGTGTTTTCCTTGACTATGTATATGTGAAATGCAGATATGTGCACACACAGAGTTGTATATTTTTGTAATGTTATTATTTGTAGCCACAGCTACTGCATCAACCGATGAATTGCAGGATTTTGCGTGCAACGACTAGAGTGCTTATATTTGCGGCTAAACTACTGCCCCAGCTAACCTTGTAACCGTGTCTACAAACAAACAATTGGGAGAGTTTAATTACTGAAACAGCATAAAATAAATTACAATAAATATTGTAATATATTTTGCAGTGTGTGCTCAATTTGATCTATTTTTGTAACTTAAAAGGTGGCCCATAAAAGGCCTGTTTGGGGGATGGAAAACGGGGTGGAGTATGGGAGGAAAACACAAAAGTATGAAACATATAACAAAGGGAATTAAAACAAAAACCAATATATATTTTATTTTTTATTTTTTTGTTTTTATTTTTCTTTAGAAAAAAGTTGGGAAAAAAGTGACACTTAAAAAAGAAAACTAAGAATGACATTTAATCAGGTATTCAGCGATTAACTTCTGCTATTCCACAAATGTGGCAGCTGCCTTGACTACCTATTTGAGACATTGGCCCTCATTCTGACTCAGGCGTTAAGGGGTTTACGGCGCCGTAAACGGCGCCGACCCTTAACGCCTGATTACAAGGTTCCCTTTGCGGGATGGCTTTTAACGGCTGCTTTTTTGCAGCCGTTAAAATCCATGCCGCAAAGGGACCTTGGTGATAATTACGGCACCGTAATTTACGGTGCCGTAATTATCGCCTTTCCCCATTCCCATTATGCCCTATGGGGCGAAAATGGGAATGGGGAAGGGTAAAATGGGAAATGGGGATTTACCGCCCCACTCACCTTGGAATGGGGCGGTAAATCCACCAACCACCATGGCGTAAACGTAGTTTACGCCATGGTGGTAAGGGTACGACCCAGGCGGTAACTTACCGCCTGGGTCGTAATGAGGGCCATTGTGTACACATGACTTGCACCCTGGAAAGATTGGGAATCGGTAAAACAGGAGTCTGTACAGTTGACACTGCTGCTGAAGGTGAGGCTTTATTTACAGTTTGTAATGTTGTTTCACTGGTGAATGGAAGTGCTGCAGGTGGTGCTCATGTCCGTCTATGCAAAGAGTGGGACCCATGCATTTTTCTTTTAATATTTTTGTGTGCTTTCCGATACTCATTATTGTAGTTATCCCAGTGGACTCACACTAGATGATTAATCATAATAGATGTTCCCAGGCTTTGAGAAGGCACATTGGAAGGGCCACAGCATAGAGTTCTGTTGCAGAATCTGCACAGTATCACCTCTGCCTCTTTTCAATAACTTTTTTCTTTCAGCAGTGGTTTTCATCCCAGTTGCCTTCTTCCTCAGTGGGGATGGATTTGCAACCCAATTACATTTCATTGACTTTTGTCATAACGGTGGTTTCATAAAAAAGGGTCCACACTTCAGGCTTTATACTTCAATACAACTTAAAATATCAATACAGTACAACTCTTTTCATGTGCTTATATAAAGTAGTTAACAATAAAGCAAGCAGAGAATAAAACATACAAGTAAACTGGGTAAACAAATATTCCACAGCCACACAACATAATACCATAAGTAAGAACACACAACATAAAATATATTTTACTGGGCATCTAAAAATAGAATCCAATTGATCCTTGTTAAACTAATTTCTTTGCTTTTTCTCCAAAGTCTCAAATACACAAAAGCCTTAAAACCAACAGCCAAAATGAAAAATAGTCCCAAATACCTATCAGGTCACTGAACATGGCCTTTGGCCATGGGTTTTGATTTGTCACCCTGACGTCATTGAGTGTTTCATTTCTTTTTTGAAGTTATCTTTATAGGTATATACAAAGATAACTTCAAAAAAGAAATGAAACACTGACACCACAAAATGTATAGCCACGGGAACAGAACTACTCAAACCCGCGGTTATTTGTAGTCCTTTGCAGCCTTGTAGATAGCTGTGAATATCAGCAAAACGGACGGAAAATAAATGCTTTCCTGCACCCCAGTACCTCACCAAGTGCCCCCTCATCTGTATCAGCTCCCCCCCCATCCACATGGCTTGCTCTTCCCTCTCTCTTTCCCTCCACAACAAATGCTGATTCTGTGATGCAGTTTTCTTTCAGATGTTGACTATTCGTGGCTATAGCCAAGGCTATTAAAGGTTCTGTGTTTGCAAACTCGTTCGCTGGAGCCCCTCCAACTCTGAAATGTCACTTAGTACCCTCAAGCCATCTCCGCACCTATACCCTATTGGCATTTGTTTGTTTTTTGACATGCAAATAGCTTTTTATTGCATTTAATTTTCCCATAAACTCGACTATAGCCGCAAATATCTCTCGCATCGAGATGAAAACAAGATGGCGGTTGTTTCATTTCTGAAAATCATGATCATGCAATCCACCATGGGAGATATCTCTATTGTTTGGGGGTAAGGAGGTACCTCCTTTTCCGTGAAATATTTAAATAACCACTGTACAGAATAACCCCAAACCAAAGAAGCACTCTTTTGAATGCTTTGTGCCCAAGTTGTTTCAGATCTGGTCCAAATCCATCCAGTGGTTTGGGCTGTGGTTTTTGGCAAGAAAATACCTTTTTTGTTCATGGGAAAATGAAGGGGAAGGTGGCTGCACTTTTGGAAAATTTCCTTTTTTGTTACGCTTAATAACTTTATTATTTTTTAACAAATCTTTGCACAATTTTACACTCTGGGGGGAACCTCAGACGTTTAATCACTTTTGTAATTTCGATCCAATCCGTTACTCGAATCAAAAGTTATTAACAATAGAATTTTGAGAGGTTCCTATGTGTCTCTGACTCACCTTAACTATGGGGCGGCTATCGTCGCCCTGTAATACACTGTGTATACAATCATACATTCAATGTTGCAAACATTATCTGCAGTCATTTTGGGTATGTTGGAATAAAGTTCATGCTATAGTTTGAAAAAATTGCATCTTCAGTGTATTACAATTATGCATACCATCACAATATTCAAAATGAAGTGTGGTATTACATTTGTTTTTGCTATTTACCATTTTATTTTATATCAAAATAAGATTCGGATTCATGCAATAATACAATTTCCAAGATACTATCAACACGCAGCAAGCATTGATCATTCAAAAATAAGGAAAATGTGAAGCAGAATAATAACAAACAGAGCATTAGTATACTTATACTCTATATATTCTGTTTTAAGGAAATCAACCATAAAGGAAATAACCATAGACTTATAAAAAAATGATGACATTATATCAAATTTGAAAGCGACATTCCTTACTCGTCCTACTTAGGTCAGTCTGCCAATTATCATAACACACTTGTCTTGTTTATTTCCATTTCTTTAATTAAACTGTGTTCCATGGGCTATATCAGAGACCCTTTGCACCGGGTTTGAGTGTAATTTTGCATGGTATAAGTATTAGAGTAATATATGTACTAGTGCAAAAAGAAGGAATTATTTTACTGCATTTAAAAAAAGGGCAAAATGTGCACTAATCTCAATACTGCCCCTTATTGCCAATAGGGCAAACACATCCCGAGTGTACAAATGCATTGAAAGAATGCATCTTTTTCTCTGGGCATTTGTGTACTAGTGATAACCCTTTTCACAATTACGTTTGTACCTGCACTGGTGCAATGTTAAAATAATTTGATCTCAGATCAACATTATGCATCGAACAAGAAGCAAGCGTTCACCACTTGTGAGATGATGAAGGTATGATGTATGACCTTGTGCAGAAAAACACAAATTACAGGGCATGGCTGGTTGAGTGACAACCTTTGGACTCGCATAACGTCCCTCCTTAAAGTCATCAGTCTGACATCAAACTGTTCAAGAGCACCATCAGGCTTTGCAACTCCAAAAGGTGTTATTCTGTCTCTGACCCGCCTTGAGAACATTATTGGGGATTCAATATAAACCGGTAATAGTTTATATTTGAATCAATGAAAGAGGACCATTGAAAGATGTTTTCAGGCTACCAGTGATATATTTCCAATGGGTCAGGATCATTTAAACTTAACTTATTTCTTTCCTTAGAATAATATTTCTTTTCTTAGAATAAAGTACATAAAAAGAAAGGGAACAAAAGAAAATAGATACCCCAAAGGGAAGAGCAATGAAGATGGAAAGAAAAATGAAGCAGGCCCTGGCTATATGCCTTCAACAAAATCTGTGGTGCAAGTACCGAATACTCATTTAAAAAAAAATCACAATGTATGGACCATGACACATTGTTACCACCTTACACTTCAAAACCGAGTTCCACACACCCCACTCTACCCAAGATTGTGTGCTCTATTCCCCACTGTTTCCTCCCGGGTTGCTTGTAGATCTATTGCTGTCAAATTACCCACACCCCCTGCCCTGTTGTAAGCTCTCCTCTCCGTTTTTTCTCTCCTTATTTCTCTGCTTCCCTCATTATGTTCTTGCCCATACGAGTTTACATTGTTCTGTTGCTTCTTGAAGCAAAGTCCACACTCAATAAACAATCTAATAATAATAATAAACCTGTTTAAACATGAGTAGAATAGGACAACTTGCAGTGCACAATTAGCCCTTGTTAGATATTTTTGTGAGGGTTCCTAGCTTGCCAAAAACACAGGGCTAGCTGTGTTATTCTTATACTGGGATCCTTAGCCAAAACAAAAGTAGGACTTAGTGCTGCACTATATGCACAGTTCCTCTACAATAGTTATATTGGATTGCCAGGTAATTGCCAAGCATGGACTTATCAGATCACTTGCACAAGCATGTATTTATAATATGGGGAATTAGCGTATTATGATTTGACTCAAGTCACTTCCAGGCCTAGAGTTGTGGTGCACCGCACTTTTACCGCAGGCGGTATTAAATATCCCTGAGCTTTGAATCTGACTATGCATTACCACAAATAAGTAGAGCACACAAGGAAAACAGACCAGCACTGAGCTAATTCTTTCATGTATTTTATATGCAGTGAGTTTCTCAGCTTAGCACAGGGTCCATGATAAGAAATAACAGGCGCAAAGCAATAAACTCAACATGACATTAGCAATGATATAAAATGAAAATGCACATTGTAATCTCACATGTTTTCATTGGGCGAAAGCCTTTTTCTAATTTTCAAATCCAAACCGGGATCTAAGTACACTTCATATCTACTGTCCTCCCCACGATAAAGTCCTTTCCCCTGTAGCAAACTTCACTTACACTTTACTGTTTGGCTGGAAATTAACTGCTATCTGTAGCCGTGAAAAGTATCAGCTATTTTGGCAGGGTTGTGAGCTTTCAGTTTGTATATAAAACTGGCCCCTTGCACATGGGAGAAAACACATTAGAATAGCTAATTGCAATTGAGTTATCTGTTTATTTATTACACTTTTGCCCTTCCCCCAGGCCTGGAGTATTTTTAATAAGTTGCTTTGTACATAATTATCTTCACTGAAAGGTCATGCTCACCTCATCCACTAAAGTAGGTTAGCTTGCAGGGACATTGTTGTGCTCACTTTGGCAGCTTCTCTCTCTCAATTCCAAGGGAATCACTGCAGCTCTCCCTCTCACAGGCAGCCTCTCTCTCTCACCCCTCCACTCTCTCAGTCAGCTATCAGCACTGCAGTTCTCACCACAGAAGCAACCAGGCCCTGGAGTTCTTTTCTTTTTCAATCTCTTCTTCTTACACTCTCTCTCTGCAGCAAACCCCCGCTGGAAAAAAGTTCTCTAACCCTCACATCTCCATCGCAAAATCAGTTTTTATTCCTGCATTCTTTTTCTAAATGGCATTGCAGAGACTGTGCTTACAACTCATTTGCACCCTACTTTTGCATCAATGATTTGTACTAAGTGCTATGGACTCAGCTGTCCGATTTTAAACACTAATTATAAATAATGGGTTTCATGTTAAGCGTTAGTAGGTTATTTGTTAGGAGTTATATATTAGTGCATACACTACCTGCAATACGCTGCCCTGACAGGGTCAATCACACATTATCCTTCCTTGGTTTGTATGACTTCTCAATGCTGTCTCACATCTGGGTCTCAACAGAAACCTGATTAGATGACTAAGGAACTATCATATCTCTTCTATAGGAGTCTGAGTTGTGATTCCTGGCCTATTTGAAATGTGCACCACCTGGAAATGTGCATTATCCTAATCTCCTACACTCTGCTTGACATTCTGAATGGGCAAACACTTTATATTGTCTGAAATGGTTCTATCCATGGAACATGTTGGTACTAAATAGCACTATGACATGTGCAATTTATTTAATGGTATCCCTGAAGTCCTTAATTTCATCTCTGAATACCTTTCCATTTAATCGTTATCCTCTGCTTTATGTCAACATCGGCTTATTGAAAAATCGTATTGCCATGACTCAACAGAATTGGATAAACTTGCTCTATTCAATACCACAACTTTTGTTCCACAGAAAATGCATCATTCTATTCAGTGTCAACATACCCAGCATCCTTCCTAAATAATGCACATATTAAGTGTATTCTGAAGTCACCATATGTTGATAGAGTTTGCATCACCAGTGTCACTTGGTAACTGTTCATCCAATCAACACTAGCGTTCAACCCTTAAGCAACCCATGCATCCAAAGTCAGTATAAATGTGGTTTTTATGTTCTTATTTCATGTCCTATAATTCATATTTCTCACAGATTATTCTTAAGCAATGCATGCACGTGTTTTGTTTGAATTCTTTTGTTTGATGACAGTTGTATCTGACCATGCTTCTTCATCTTGTCATTGGTGATCGAGACTCTATGAAAAAGCACACTTCCATATAATGAAACACTAAACATGTTAACAGCAGGAACCATCCAATACTGTTTTTTTTCTAGAACACATGTTTCCAATCTTGAACTAATGTCCTTCTTAATATGTGAGGGATATGACTAAACAAAAATGTGAAAACATTGTATAGCTCCTTAGCACTAATGATCATCCAACTGGATCTGATGAACAACCACTGCCAACACAGGCAAACGCTGAAACCTCAAATAAGGGGATACTTATGAGGTTGGGTGTAATGGTAATAGTAGTGGTATTTGCAAAACACTACCGTAATTACCATTTGTCAGATTCATGGAATGCAAGTGTTACATCAGGCTGCATTACAAAGGAATACCAGAGGAGTTAAGTTCCTCGTTAGGCTTATTTCTGCAGAAATCATAAAGATCCAGTGAATACAGCTATGTTTTCCTCACTGCTTTCCTAAACCTCAATTGCTCGCCAATGACTATCCACTACAAGAATAGGTTGTTACACAAAGTGTCTGCCAATGTAGGGAAAATCTATCCCACTTGGAATCCAAATTTTTCTGAATTTACTTTTTCAAATTCAAGAGGGGGCATAGTTATTATCCAAAAAAATGTGGCATTGATAAAGGGAGACTTTCTGAGTAAACGGAAAGCCACATACTGAAGTCAACATGCAATTGGAAAACTGCAAAGACTCATTTCAACACCCATTAAATGATCCTTTCCTGATAAATATATAAATATACCCCTATCTGAGATTCTTAATGTTGATCTCATTGGAAGTTTATTTAGCAATTGAGATTGGTTATCATTAGTTTCATAACAGCCTTGACTTAAATTATATATTTGACGTGGTGAAAATAACTTAAGAATGCGAAATGGGATGAAACCAGCAAGCCTGCGTGCATCCCTCCACTTAATATTGCAATCTCATTAACATTCTTATATCTCCGGAATTATTTTGTGCCCATATTATTTGCAGCCATGTGAGCAGCCTTTTAAAGCCACCAGCCCAACTATCCCAGAATTAAAAATGCTACTGTCAAATAGAAAAGTAAGCCACAGTTATGGCTTAGTACAGTTGGCTGACCTGTTCCTTCTACGTCCCTGTTTGCCCTCCTCACCTGTTGTGATGCCATCCTTGTGGTCATGCAGTACAACAATTGTTTTATTTAAAGATTGCATGCACACACACAATTTATGGTTGCTAATAGGCTGCTGGATTCATTTCTCCCTCATAACTGCCTCTGCCTGAAGACGTTACGTAAGACAGTGAATTTTTTATATGTTTAGTTTGTATTAGTTATCTGGTTTAAAACAAACCTTACACAATGATTGATATCAGACTAAAAGTATTTAGAAAGAAGAAAAGGAGACAAAGAACATCAAATTCCCACATGTCGTAGCTACATTCGAAAATAATAAAACACCAACAAATCATTCAACTAATCAGATAAGTAAGAAATAACAAGAAAACGAATGTTGCTGAATTCATGTATATTTGTACTTTAAATTGTACTACATATTAGGTTAATATATCTCAAAATATTTCTGACGCAAATCTAATAGTGGCAATTGCCAATGAGAGTTGATTATCCGAAAAGAGTCTTGCAATAGGACTCAGGATAGAACAAAGCGTTGAGAGTTCATAATGCCCCCCAAAATGTTTTTAGCTATTTGGCATTAACTTTGGACAGTTAATAACTAAATGCTTAAGGGTCTCCATAATACCTGTGTTGCCAAAAAAGCTGCAAAATCTATCCTCATGCGCCAAATTTGATCATGCGCCAATCACTTCATGTGTGGGAAGGAGATTCCGTCTACAATGCATAAAGATGTGCCTCCCTTTGAAACACAGAATCTTGTAAGGGACCTACTGGCAGTGTTACGTTCCTTCTATTCAAGCGATCACTGCCAGAACAATTTATAACTACCCAAATGATCCCTTGTTCCACACAAATCTGCCTGAAGCAATAATGTTATCACTAAGGTGGGTTCCATTTTAAGGTTTCCTTCGAAACATTAAACTTTCAAAAAGTAATTCACAATTTTGTATCTGAAAATCAAGTTCAATATTGCTGTTCGTCCCCAAAATGTTATTGAGTAGCATAAATAAAGGCGTTAGTTCCTAACATCAGTTATGAGCAGTAATTGTGCGCCATAGGTCAAGGAAGGAAAAGACCTTGCTTTTTAAGTAGGTTAAGACTGTCAATATGGACATATGAACTACATTTCTGAAGTATATATTTTTTTCAATTATGATGTAAACAAAATACCCTTTGTATGCAGCCCTTTAATGTTTAGACCAATTTGCGGTTGCTTATAGATTTGCTCTACTGCTTCTAAGGGCCTTTTATAAAGGGTCCCGTTGAAGAGGGCCACCTTCTTACGCTAGGAAAAGATGATGACCTCAGTTGTATTGCAATTGATCACCAGTTTATTTGCTTTCATGTATGATCCCAATGAACAAGCTCATCTGGAGAATGATTGCTGTGTGATCAAATATTAACACATCTTTGGCGTAAACCGACCAATGAAGTGAAGGTGAACCTATTCTCAAAGGGAAAGAATTTGCACTCCGTGGCCGATGTCAGAGATGTACAAGTTACAAAGTGAATGTGCCAGCAAACACCCCTGATGACGGTCCCTAAAGGGTTTCACTTGTTTGGATAATGAGCCAGACCGCGCAGTCAACCTGAAAACTAGTATTGGTATGAACATAGACCATCATGAATCCCCAATCGTATAATCTGCAGTGGAGGCTATTTCTATTCACCTTATTGAATGCTGAGGACAGGTCAACAGAGACGGACAGCATAAATAGTTATTTATTTCCAATAAAAGCTCTTTTGGAGCAGGAGGAGAATAAATCTATTTGGGAAGGTGCCTCCAATTTTTAAAAAACCCGATCAACATAAATCCAGGTGGGCTGATGCCCTCACCCAAACTTCCAATTTGCTCAGTAGTATAGAAGAAAACATTATGCTTCCCATATCTAGCAGGGCAATGAGGTGGTCATTCGCAAGATACATTCTGCTCTCATTTTTGAAGATAGGGATTGCTTCCAGGAATCAGGAAATTCACTGCTAGTCAGAATGTGTTTAAAGAAGATAAATGAAATGCACCCCCATAGTTTGATGTCTCATTTACTAGTAGATTGGCAATACCACCTGGGCCCACTTGTCTAGATCATTTTGATCTCTTTATAAAGGATATTATTTCCTCTGGGTCAAAGTGAACTCACTATATACCTAAGTTAGAAGGGTCCAAAGGCTCTTCCTCAAGATTTGTCTGGGCATAAAGCTGTTCAAAATAATTTGACCAGACTTCTTCATTGTTTCTATTTATTTGGGCCCCACCTGCAACCTATTGCCATTATTTATAACTGCCAAAAACTGTGATTTTCTTTTATTTAAACTTATTTAAAACTTTTTTTATTTCCACTTCAAAATATCTTGAGCATTACTCTGTTCTTGGGCATGAATCTCCTTCTAAAAAGCTATTTTCTTGTGTCTGTCAAATCTGTGTTTCACTGGCCCATAGCTTGAAACGTGGCGCTGGTTAGACCACACAACCAACGAGGTCAAGGTATTAAACTATTAAAAAAAAAAGGATTGTGGTGAGAAAAGTGCCATGTTTACCGCTTGTGCAAGTTGGGAGTATTACAGATTTCATTTACGGTTAAATGCGGGTATCATACGATTATTCAATTTTAAACGATTCCAGGCAGATTTAACTGAGAAAATATCAGGAAATGTAAGTGATCTAATAAAGAAGTTTAAAGTACCTGAAAGGGCCAAGTTATCCCTACTTCCACCCGGCAGTTCTTCAAATGTGCAGCACAGGTCAAACAAGTTTTTGCTGACAGATATGCATACAGTATCTGAGGGAGAAATCCTCCTCTGCCAAGTTAGTTTTAAGTGACAATCATCAGCGACCTGCCCCTTCAATCAGCACTGGTTCCAAGTATGCATTAGATTGGACCAGGCATAGCTATTTTAGGAACAGGTGATGCCCAAATGGAACGCGGTTGTAAAAGGTTCAGCTCTACGAATTGGATGCCTGGATGTCAAAGTGCTGAGGAACGGTGTCCACTAACTGAGTAGAGCCAACTATTGACTGCAAATAAATATTATCCTGGGAGGGTATAGCCACGTGTACCTCAGCTACGAGGTTAAAGTTATTTACTTCACTCAATATGGCATTAGCAGAATGGACGACTTCTGGAACCACAGTGGTACCCATGATATCATTTTTGTGTGTGGAAAGAACTGTGTAATGTGACGTGTTCCTTTGGGGCATTGTGGTAAAGCAGCTACTGAGGAATAGGTGGCCGCACAAATAAAAGGGGTGCTTAATGATGGTGCTTAATGATGTACAATGCACACTGTTCATGGAAGAAGCGTATACAACACAATGTTTGTTTTGCTGTGGAAGACATACACAGTTAGACAAAGTGGAGGTAAACATGCTGCGTATAGCAATAAGTAGGGTCAGCAGCTACCAACCACAATTTCCGTGAACAGAAAATGTTACTTGCCAGCCTCCTTTCTCTCATCAGCAACATAGCAGGATGAAGCATCTCAGCGATCAGAGTTCATTGTGCGAACCGCAGGAACAGTTAGCACCCACAACCGCCCAACCTGGTGCGGAAGGACGCCTCTTTAAGTCATTGACACTGGCTGTGGCTCCACCACCATGAAGATAATAAGCTACAAAGTAGCAGATCCAATGCCTCTAGAGCAACGTTACCAACACCGGGAACAGCAAGCACCCTCAGCTACCAATATAATCAGCACAATATCTGTGTGTGTGTGTGGGTGTGCACATGTGTGTATGTGTTTGTGAATGCTATGCATGCAATGTGCATGCATTGAACACTTAGCTAGTGAGTCTGTTGTTGTGTGTGTATGTATGTGTATTTGTATTTTAGAATCAGAGTGCCAGCGTGTGTGTGTGTGTGCGTGCGTGTGTGTGTGTGTGTGTGTGTGTTTGTGGATGCATCTGAATGTGAGGATTTATGTGAATGTGTGCGAGCATGAAATAAATGAGTCCATGCGTTTGTATGATCAGAGTCGCCTGGTAGGGGGGTTGTTGTTGAGAAATGTTATAAGCCAGTGTTAAAGCAACCTCGCCCCTTTACATGGAAGCATTTACTTAGATTCCTGTTTACGTGTGTTATCGATCACACAAACAAAGTGTGCCTGTCTCTTGATGCTAGAGAACGTGGGGGAACACATATGTCTCTTCAGATGCTTCTTTCTAAATGCCTTGAAGGCCTCCATACACAAATTCATATGTAAGTGATCATTACTGGCAAGGACAGGTAGGGCTTGCAGCCTCATGCAAGAAGTTTACAGTGACCATTAGTGGCCTAGATAAATTGTGGCTGCACCCGCATGAACATGGTGTACTCCAGTGTGCTTTTGGTGGAGTGGTATTTGCTGGATTTTGAATGTGTTACCCTAGAAAGTCAATTGTAAATTGTATGGATTTGTAAGTCATTTTTCGCAAATATTTTGTTTTTAAAATACATCATTTCAACACATTATTTACAAAAAAACATGTTTTGGGGCTCCCCTGATACACTCAGTAGTTTGTGCTAATTTGGGGAAATATTTAGGCTCCTCCTCTTAAAATATTCACAGAACGTGACTAGCCTTAATTTTTTTTCACAACAACAAAAACTATTGTATTCTTTCAAATAACAAATCTCACCCCTACCTGTGCCATTCCACAGGGCTTGCATTTATCATCTCTGCTTTTTAACATTTATTTATACCTAATGATGCATGTAATTCACAGGTTTCCTGTTAAAACATATAACTACACCTAGCTGATTTTATAAATCAAATAAATGAAATGCTTGCAGTCAATTGATGATTGCATGAGTCCTAACAGCCAGAGATGAATCCCAGTAAACCAGATAACCCTTCAATGGGATTTCATCCTGATTGCTTGACTGCTGCAATTTGCCTCTGACAACTTGGAGCCAGATCTAAGACTCTAATAGTTTGAAAAATCTGGACAGTCTCTATGGCCCCACTGCTACCTGCCTAATTTTAAAAAGGATCTTTTATTGTTAGACAAATACAAAAATACAGGCGGTCATTGAACTGGTGCTGTGACGTGCATATCATGTAATCTGCATGTGCTGAATGCATCCAACACTTTTAGTTTCACCATGATGGCAGTCCTGTCACTGCTCCTACTACGCCAATGTTGCATGTCAATACAAGCATAAAGGGCATTGCACTGTGTTCTCTCCAGGTGAAACAGACTTGAGTGTTGTCTTCACATCATCATAGGTTCTGTATGACTGGACAGCCGTATCTTCCTCAGAGATGAAAGAAAACATCTATAACACAGGAAGGTTGAATGATCAAGCAAGAAACCAAGGCCACCGAGATATCACCAGACTGTATTACCATTACTGCCACTTGGTCCAGCGGTATTACAACTTTCAGAGTATATCTTCCTCGTTTAGAGACTCAGTGGCAATGTGCACATTTCCATCTGCACTTAGTATTTATTCAAATAAGCTTCTAATACATTTCCTGTACCATGTGGAGACCAGAAGAATAGTAACTCTGCTGTCCCTTATGCTGCAAAGTGGGGTGGGGGCAATTAACACATTATTTGCTATACACAGGTGTGCTAATGACCATTGATTGAATTTTGAATATGTGAGTGGAACATTATCTTGTTGGAAGGGAATTTTAAAAGTATATTGAGATGTAATGTCCTCTCCAGTGATGGTCACTTACATCTTCGACGAAGATTTCATGACATAGCTTGGCCATTCCATTTCTTGTGTAACACACTAGAAGTAAACTTTCAGGATATCTCACAGCATTAAGTGGTGTTAAGGAACCAAATGTCCTGGTCAATGATAAACAAAAATGAGCAGTTAGATGGAATATGTTGTTATATTTGGGGTAGAATTTAACTTTTTTGGTAAGATCTCATACACACATGCAGAACGGTTTCCTTTCAAGGTTTTCATTAATGGAGGTCGACCCAAGTTAATTATGACAAAAAAGTAGAGAAAGGAAACCACATAATATCTTAGATCAAATTGAATTTTATTTTGTTTACACCAGATCCAACCTACACTCCTCAAATTGCTGCTGCAAGTGCCTCGGACGTTTAAACACTTGCTGGCACATTATCTCAGAACACAACCATCCCAATATGGCAACCACTTTAATCATGAGGAATTTGAGTTTCTTAAAATGGGTGTACAACCAGTTGTCTGCATAGTAAATTTCCATCATAACTGTTCACCTGCTCAGTGTGTACAGTGTTGACTATAATCCTATTTTAAAGCCAGAAACAAGGCTATTTTGTTAAATAAATATTGTTACATCAACATGTACACCACCTTTTCGTGTTGTCCAGAACCATTTAAATAGGTTACATCAGTATAGCGTCACGTATGGCCATTTGCCTCTTTCATGAACAGACATGACTCTACATTGAGCAATATTGAAACGTCTGTTTGTCTTATTAGTCTTCTTTTCAGATAATTCATATATATGATGAACCACAGAGGGGGGGCATCATATCGCCTTGTCTGATGCTGTGCATCACAAGAATATCTGCTGGCATCTTGACCAAAACTTTACCCATGCTTTGGTCTGTTCATGTAGTGCTGTTACACAGTTCTAAAGAGCAGGCGTTCTAGGATTGATAATAACTTCTCCCGAGTGATTGGATGGATTGCCATGTATAGCCTTTTTGAATGTGGCACTTCAACACTATCAAACGTTAGTTCCTGCAATAGTTCATTGCATTTTTGGGATGTTTGGAGCTATACAGGCATTCTAAAATGATGCAGTTTTTCCTAATTCGATCACACAAACTGCTGTGAAGGAGAGTATCCCAACAATTAGCATGGACATTTATTAGGTAGTTCAAAAGTGTTCTAGGGAAGACTGGAAAACTGTTTCCTCCATTAACCAGGAACTTAAAATGTGTGCAAATTGGCGATTTGAACAATTTGGGAATTATGTGCCCTAGATATGTGGAAAAACTTTGCACAGATACTGCAGGATCCATTAAGGGCATGGGACTGTCCTGGATTCTAGTTATTAGTTATTCCAGCAAGGTGAGATTCTACATTCAAACCAGGAGCAATTTTCAAGGTCTAGCCTGCCATCTGGTAGTGACATGTAACCCCCATTGAAACCTCTGCTAGGGTATGGCCCTGTACTGAGCAGAACAATGTTCCTCACACTCACAATGCATTCATCAGCTCTCAAGATTACATTAATGTGTTATCATTCCCGAGGAGTGTCCATTGTTATGTATTTTGCTAAACTCTATCGTTGTGTTGGAGCATTTAACTATGCTGGTAATTGTACATTATTTTCTAGCAAAGTGAACCTGTGGAGAGTATGAAACCATCATTGCAATGCACTTTTGCTTAAGAAAATTGTCTTTATCTTATAAGGCAGGGCAATTTAAGAAAACAACATTTCCCTGGCACAATAATATGCATTTTCCGCTAATTTGAACACCCACAATGCATTGCTAAGTGGCTGAAACCTGGAGGTGAACGTCGAAGGATGGCTACGGTGTGCTGCTGTGGCATGTGTGGCATATTATATTATATGTATAGCTCATATTTGACTGCATGTCATGCTGAAAGTGCACAACACAATACCCTTCAGTTGTTAACCAACACATTCCATAACTGATGCCACATAAAGATTGTAATTCCCGATTAATTTCATGAGGCCCGTTACAGAAATGCATCCTAGATCTAGCACCTTTGAAATTATCTTAGTGCCTTAGGAATTTCACGAAGACTCTCACACCATTACACACCCAACCTGCCCAATTTCACACTTGTTATACATGCCCAAATAATATTCAGAGGCCCGTCCCAACTACATATGCCTTCCATGGCACAGCGGCCATTTTTTGTTTCCCAAATGATGTTATGTAACTGTACCACCACTATATAATCCTGCTGAACCCCTTCATGCGGCACGTGGACGTTTTGATAAACTGTAAGTAAAGATGAAGACTATCAATCCAATATGGAGAGTGTGGGGCACTGCTATTGTACTATTTTAGAATATAACTATGGAAATGAATGGACACGAATAATACCAAGCTGGCTGCTTCGCACACATCTGAGAGTATTTTGGCAACAGATATTTCTATTTGACATAATTGTGATAAAAAAGCTTGAGTAAAGAAATCAATTAGTACCTCGTGCACAAGGGGCCTGCTGTGGCAGATTTTGGATACATAGGTGAGGTATATTCTGGATATTTTGTGGACATTCAGATTTGTACTGGCTCATCTTTCACTACACTTTGCAGGGCCCAAGTCTTAGGAGCCAGAGGCTTGAAACCATCCTGGAGAACACACATTTATTGTAAGAGCACATACAAACTTTCATATAAACACATTCTGTTTTACACAACTTAATTCCACACACACTAGTACTTCTCTGCCTGCAGGCACAATATGTGTGGTAATGACACACCCCTTCCAGAACCAGCCTTTAATTGTGGATGCACAAGCGATCCATGTTCAGTTTCATCTGAAAAAGGGTCTCTGCGCTAGTGTTTAAAGAAAGTCAGGTTTAGTAATATTTTTCACAAGTTATCTTCTCTTCTTCCCAAGTACCATTGGTTACTCCTTTTCACCTTCCCAGACTGGACTTTCCAGCTTTCTTCAGTCTTCAGCATCCGATTTATTATTAGACTTCGTAGGTATTTTACCAAACACTGTTTCGCTTTTTCAGCTTTTCAAACTTAATATAACAGTTTTCACAACTTTAATCACTTTTCTTAACTTTCCCCAGCAGCCTCCCCCTCCCTTCTGAAAACCTCTCTGGTTCCTTCCTTCAGTGTGGCTGACTTTCTGGGTCTAGGCTCTCGCTCAGTTTTCCTTCTTTGGTGTCTTTTCGCTCAGCATTGGGCTTCAGCTCTGTCCTGTTCTCAGCGTTTCTGTGCAGGGTATGGTTCAGCGACCGCTTGATGACAGGAGGGTCCAGGGCTCCCGCTTGTGCTGGTGTCAGTGTAGTTCTGTGGGTACCCATATGACCATGGTGCTTCCATAGCCATGCCACCAGCTTGGACGGTCCTCCGTTCAAGCAATGGTTCACCTGTTGCTGATCTAGCTGGGTCTCCAGCTTCTCCTCTTGGTGTTCCTCGCTTCTGCGATTGCTGTCAACTCCGCAGCTTGATGCTTCTCCACCCCTCCACGACATTGCAAGCTTGAAGGGCTTCCCCTGCATACGGATCTCACTTCCTACTCATGATCCACTCGTCTTACTTACAGGTTTTCTGTTAAAGGCACAGTCCTCTTTGCTTCAGGATTCATAGTGAAATCAGCACTGCATGAAGCCAAAGGAACAAAGGGTATTTAATTTCTTGTTGTAGATAGTAACATATATGGAGAAAAGGTAGGTAGCTTAAAGATTTCCTTGTGAGAATGAGAGTCCTTGTCCTCTGGGGAGAGTTACTCCGAGTGAGGTCCCGCTTGCACAGACCCCTAGGGGGGGTATTGCAGAGCGGGCCAACGTCCCTATGCTCAAAGGGGGTGGCTCTCCCCTGGATAGAAGGGGCAAATCCTCTCAATTCTTCACATAATGTATGTTCATCCTTAATAAGAACTTTATTAGTTGTTAAGGTGTGTCAATACATCTGGCCGTGTGTGTGTTTACAACATGGGTGCCTACCATCTTCACAAATGCCAGGCGCCAGATTATTAATGCTTTGCACATGCGCAAAAAAGTCAAGCAAATGAATTCAGCAAGTGTTTCTGCTTAGATAATACAGAATGGAGCAAAGAAGGCTAACCCCAATTCATGTTATCTGAAAGCGATTTCACCCGGGAAGAAATGGAGTACACTAGTTTATTCACTATGTTTGCTATGTAACATGCAAAGAAATTGCAAAGAAATATAGGTAACCGCTTTTATGTTACACTGTGCAGCAAACATGGTGCAAACAATGTTTGATTCATTCATACCGTAGTTCAAACGTGTTTAGATAATATGAATTGTGACAACACCTTTTCACTCTATTTTGTGGTATTTGCTCATATTTCTAATGTTGACAAATACACACCATAATCTCTTTATTTTCCTCCTTTTCTAAAGTTTTTGAGCATTTGTTTCATTATGTCACCTTTGAGACAAGTTAGTCATTTTTCAGAGGTAGGCACTGCCCAAAAACGAGCAACACACAGGGTAATTCATAGAATTTCGCAGAAAAGTGTCGCAAGCGGCTGGCGCAGAGTGTCCGCGTGCGATTGTCTGCGCTAGGCACGTGCGCTAAAACCGATTTCCGCGCACAGCGTATTCATGGATTTAAGGCTCCCAAACCAGCCGTGGCGCAGAGTATCGCAGCGACCCTGCAGCAGCGCCAGTAACGCCCCCAAGAACGCCCTCGCGCAAGGAAAAGCCATCAAAATCGCTAAATCATCGCAAAGGGCTGCGCTAACCCTGGACCAGTTTACAGGGCTGCCAAACAAGGAACGCAAAGCGGGTAACGTGCATATCAGGGGTACGCGTGAAGTTATACACGCGATTAGCCAGGGTACGTGTATTTCAGGGGTGCGCGGGAAGTTCCACACGCGAATAGCCTGGGCGCGTGTATTTCAGGGGTGCACGGGAAGTTTTACACGCAATTTCAGCAGGGTACGTGTATTTCAGGGGTGCGCGGGAAGTTCCACACGCGATTAGGGTGGGTGGGTCCTCACAGGTGTTCCCTGTACACCCTCGACGGCCCCTGCAGGCAGCCGACAAAACAGGGGACTACCCTGCACACCTGCTCATGTCCCTCTGCACCCCCACCCCTCAGCAGTGCAGGGGCAGCCTCCACCAGGCCCCCACCCATGTCTCCCACCACCCCACCCCCCAGCAGTGCAGGGGCACCCTCCACCAGGCCCCCACTCATGTCTCCCACCACCCCCACCCCCCAGCACTGTGGGGCACCTGCCAACAGGCCCCCACCCATGTCCAACTCATGTCCCCCACCACCCCCACCCCCCCAGCACTGTGGGGCACCTGCCAGCAGGCCCCCGCCCATGTCCAACTCATGTCCCCCACCACCCCCACCCCCCAGCACTGTGGGGCACCTGCCAACAGGCCCCCACCCATGTCCAACTCATGTCCCCCACCACCCCCACCCCCCCAGCACTGTGGGGCACCTGCCAGCAGGCCCCCGGCCATGTCCAACTCATGTCCCCCACCACCCCCACCCCCCAGCACTGTGGGGTACCTGCCAGCAGGCCCCCGCCCATGTCCAACTCATGTCCCCCACCACCCCCACCCCCCAGCACTGTGGGGCACCTGCCAGCAGGCCCCCGCCCATGTCCAACTCATGTCCCCCACCACCCCCACCCCCCACCATCCAGGGGCACCCTCCACCAGGCCCCCACTCAGGTCTCCCACCACCCCCACCCCCCACCATCCAGGGGCACCCTCCACCAGGCCCCCACTCATGTCTCCCACCACCCCCAACCCCCACCATCCAGGGGCACCCTCCACCAGGCCCCCACTCATGTCTCCCAGCGTGCTACGTGTATTTCAGGGGTGCGCGGGAAGTTCCACACGCGAATAGCCTGGGCGCGTGTATTTCAGGGTTGCGCGGGAAGTTCCACACGCGAATAGCCTGGGCGCGTGTATTTCAGGGGTGCGCGGGAAGTTTTACACGCGATTTCAGCAGGGTACGTGTATTTCAGGGGTGCGCGGGAAGTTCCACACGCGAATAGCCTGGGCGCGTGTATTCCAGGGGTGCGCGGGAAGTTTTACACGCGATTTCAGCAGGGTATGTGTATTTCAGGGGTGCGCGGGAAGTTCCACACGCGAATAGCCTGGGCGCGTGTATTTCAGGGGTGCGCGGGAAGTTTTACACGCGATTAGGCTGGGTGGGTCCTCACAGGTGTTCCCTGTACACCCTCGACGGCCCCTGCAGGCAGCCCACAAAACAGGGGACTACCCTGCACACCTGCTCATGTCCCTCTGCACCCCCACCCCCCAGCAGTGCAGGGGCAGCCTCCACCAGGCCCCCACCCATGTCTCCCACCACCCCACCCCCCAGCAGTGCAGGGGCACCCTCCACCAGGCCCCCACTCATGTCTAACACCACCCCCACCCCCCAGCAGTGCAGGGGCACCCTCCACCAGGCCCCCACTCATGTCTCCCACCACCCCCACCCCCCAGCAGTGCAGGGGCACCCTCCACCAGGCCCCCACTCATGTCTCCCACCACCCCCACCCCCCAGCAGTGCAGGGGCACCCTCCACCAGGCCCCCACTCATGTCTCCCACCACCCCCACCCCCCAGCATCCAGGGGCACTCTCCACCAGGCCCCCACTCATGTCTCCCACCACCCCCACCCCCCAGCAGTGCAGGGGCACCCTCCACCAGGCCCCCACCCATGTCTCCCACCACCCCCACCCCCCAGCCACCAGGGGCAGCCTCCACCAGGCCCCCACCCATGTCTCCCACCACCCCCACCCCCCAGCAGTGCAGGGGCACCCTCCACCAGGCCCCCACTCATGTCTCCCACCACCCCCACCCCCCAGCAGTGCAGGGGCACCCTCCACCAGGCCCCCACTCATGTCTCCCACCACCCCCACCCCCCAGCACTGTGGGGCACCTGCCAGCAGGCCCCCACCCATGTCCAACTCATGTCCCCCACCACCCCCACCCCCCAGCACTGTGGGGCACCTGCCAGCAGGCCCCCGCCCATGTCCAACTCATGTCCCCCACCACCCCCACCCCCCAGCACTGTGGGGCACCTGCCAGCAGGCCCCCGCCCATGTCCAACTCATGTCCCCCACCACCCCCACCCCCCACCATCCAGGGGCACCCTCCACCAGGCCCCCACTCATGTCTCCCACCACCCCCACCCCCCACCATCCAGGGGCACCCTCCACCAGGCCCCCACTCATGTCTCCCACCACCCCCAACCCCCACCATCCAGGGGCACCCTCCACCAGGCCCCCACTCATGTCTCCCAGCGTGCTACGTGTATTTCAGGGGTGCGCGGGAAGTTCCACACGCGAATAGCCTGGGCGCGTGTATTTCAGGGGTGCGCGGGAAGTTCCACACGCGAATAGCCTGGGCGCGTGTATTTCAGGGGTGCGCGGGAAGTTTTACACGCGATTTCAGCAGGGTACGTGTATTTCAGGGGTGCGCGGGAAGTTCCACACGCGAATAGCCTGGGCGCGTGTATTCCAGGGGTGCGCGGGAAGTTTTACACGCGATTTCAGCAGGGTATGTGTATTTCAGGGGTGCGCGGGAAGTTCCACACGTGACTAGCCTGGGCGCGTGTATTTCTGGGGTGCGCGGGAAGTTTTACACGCGATTAGGCTGGGTGGGTCCTCACAGGTGTTCCCTGTACACCCTCGACGGCCCCTGCAGGCAGCCCACAAAACAGGGGACTACCCTGCACACCTGCTCATGTCCCTCTGCACCCCCACCCCCCAGCAGTGCAGGGGCAGCCTCCACCAGGCCCCCACCCATGTCTCCCACCACCCCCACCGCCCAGCAGTGCAGGGGCACCCTCCACCAGGCCCCCACTCATGTGTCCCACCACCCCCACCCCCCAGCAGTGCAGGGGCACCCTCCACCAGGCCCCCACTCATGTCTCCCACCACCCCCACCCCCCCCAGCAGTGCAGGGGCAGCAGGCAGTCAGGCAGCAGCAGGTGGGAGCGTGCTCGGGGCTCTGGGGGGCAGTAGTTCGGCCTTCCGGGCAGGAGCGTGGTATTCCGTGTGCGTACGCGTGGCCAGCTTGGTACGGAGTGATTTTGCACGTGAAAATCCTGCACGTCAGCGTGAAAACCGAGGAAAGGCGCCCTCAGCGCGTAAGCGCATCTGTGACGTGAACCGCACAGGTGTTTCCCACACAGCACGTGATGACAGAGCACACGTGGAAAGACTGCACGTCAGAGTGTAATCGCGTGTGATTGGTGGAAATGGCCCTACACGCAGAAGTGACAAAGCGTGTGATTGGTGGAAATGTCCCTACACGCAGAAGTGACAAAGCGTGTAATTGGTGGAAATGGCCCTGCACGCAGAAGTGACAAAGCATGAAGTGACAAAGCATGTAATTGGTGGAAATGGCCCTAGCGCGTACACGCCGCGTAAGTGACGCTGGACGTGTGGGCCTGTATAAAAGGTACGTGTAGAACACGTTTTCCTTGTACGTGCTTTTCGTGGAGAGCGAGTGGGTGAATTCTGTACTTCTTGTCGTTTCACACGCGATTTACTTCACGGCGTTTCAAGTTCGTATTCCCTGTTACCTCTGACAGCTTTTTCTCTTTTTTCCCTTTTACTGGTTTACCTGGGCCTGTTCCCTCAAACAGTGTTCCCTTCTACTGTTGTCATGTCTCCTCAGACAGCGTACAAATCTTCTTTTGGCGGGGGTGTTGCCAACCAAACGTGCTCCTTTTACACGCTCGTTTACCAGGCAGACGGTGAGTCACGCACGTATCTAACATCTGTGCTTGCCCCGTGTGTAGCCTACCCCTTCAGAGGTCATTCTAGGCTGCGTGTGACATGCATACGTTCATTCTTGTGTTACTGGGTGCCACAGCGTAGTGCAGGTTTTTCTTTCTGCACACGTGGTCTAGGAGGGGTTGCGTGCACGTCATCTCCCTTTTTTGGGCCTCCTGTGCGTTGCGTGACCCGTCATCTTTCCCCAGGGGTTACAATCAGCCTTGCTAGAGCACTAGGGTACAATTACCATCTGGTACCCAACGCCTTTGACCCCCAATTGCCCAGGACAATAGTCTACATCCACTCCCATACGCACATTAACATCAGTGCCATGGCTGGGAGGCGAGGATTCCGTAAGGGTGGCAAAGGTGGAAGAGCCACAAGTGGTGGCCGTGGTGGATCCGGTAGGGGACGTGGTCGTAACTTGCAGGGTGAGCCTGTCCCCCCATGTGTGGAGGACCAGTCACGGGCACCCATAATCCCCCCCTCCCCCCCTCCCATTGAGGCTGATGTGGCTGACACCATCCATGCTCAGCCCTTGTTGGACCAGCCCATTGTGGCACCAGACCTGGCTGACTCCATGGCTGACTTCCAGGTCAGCAGGGCTACTACACGTGCGCTGGTGCACGTTGATGCCATCATGCCACGTGGATCTGGGGCAGCAAGGTCATCTGCTGCACCAAGGAGGCAGGGCAGAGAGGCTGCAGGGGCAGCTGCGGCTCCATCCACCCCAGCCCTCACACACCCAGCCAGGACAGTGTCGGTCCTAGTCCATGCTGCTGTAATTCCCCCTGACACCATCACACTAGAGCCAATGCCTGCACCAACTCCCATGCTGAGTGTGCAATCCCACACTCCTGATACAGAGTCCACCAGGGC
The DNA here is from genome assembly GCF_040938575.1 of Ambystoma mexicanum. NCBI lineage: Eukaryota > Metazoa > Chordata > Amphibia > Caudata > Ambystomatidae > Ambystoma > Ambystoma mexicanum. The sequence goes on along the minus strand of NC_090930.1, from coordinate 1,240,832,437 downwards.
TCCTGCCCCTAGTGTCCAGAGCGGCGCAGGACACTCAGGATCACCACCACCTTCCAAGCGGAAGAGGAAGAGTGCTCGTCCGGCACAGGCTGATGCCCCAGACACGGCTACACAGTCCGGCCCGTCCAGGAAGCCCAGCTTCACGGATGACGAACTGAATGCACTTGTCGAGTATGTGTCCGGACATGACAACGAGATGGTCATTGTTGCAGGATCCAAGACCACACCTGCACAACGCCAGGCACACTGGCAGACCGTTGCAGACATCGTAAGTGCCCTTGGAATTGTGAGGCGCACAGCCAACGATTGCTATAAGCGCTGGAATGACCTAAAGCGCAGGGCAAAGCGTAAGCTGGCCTCAAGTCATGCCGCAACTCTAGTGACTGGAGGTGGGTCTCCAGTAGTAGACATGGAACTCACTCCACATGAGTCAGTCGCTGGGACCTACGTCACGGAGGAACAGATCCAAGGCGTGGGAGATCTGGCTGATTACGAGGCATTGTCCGGTGAGTGCACATGCATGTGTGTGTCATCCATGTGCATGGTGTGTGTGTGAGGGCTTCTGTTTGTGTGCCAGGTGAGAGTGTGTGCGCCTGAGTCGTATGGGTCAGCCATGTGCTTCATGCAATCCTTCCTGCGCAGCTGCATTTGGCCATAGCAGTATCCCTTCTGCCAACAGTAGACATCTAGCCCAACTGCACGCCAGTTGCCCTTGAAGTGTCACCTTGCCACAACATATTTGCTTATTTTTCACTGTTCATTCAGTCAGTTTGTTTGCATTCCACCACTTTCACTAGGCATGTCGCTGTCCACTAGTTACATGTCTGACATGGGTATGGTAAAGTGGAGTGACTTTGTTACCTGGATATCATTTGTACACACATGTCCCTGTGCAATTGGACCATTTCTGACTGGCAGCTCCAGGTGAAAAATCTGACCTGTTAGAATTAGAAAAGCAATTACATGCGGGAACTGGACTGAATGAATAGGTGCTGCCCTCCTCTCCATCTTCACTCAATAGCAATGGTACATGCCATCTGTGTGATGGCATGTGTGTTTCACCTGGCAATCACAGGCCAATGTGTGATGCCACTGCCAGGCAGCATGCAGAAAATGTGTTCATCTTCCATCTTGGTGTCATCAGTGTGTGCCATTTGCCTGCACTTCATACGCAGTGAGGGTGCATGCATGGGAGGGTTTTAGTCATGTGGGACATGTGTCAATCAAGTACTGGTTCTCTTGCTTCTCAGCCCTCATTGTGTGCCATTGTGCTATTGCCTGTTTCCATTTATTTGTTTTCATGTCTTTGCAGGGGAAGACGCACCTGATACTGCTGGGGTTGTGGAGATGGTGCAGACCCAGGAGGGGTCCGAGGGCCGACCAACCACCAGTGAGGGACGTGGTGTGGTGGTGGGGGAGAACCCACAAGTGCTGCAGGTCGTGCTCTCAAGGGGTGTCTCTGGCTGCACCTCCCCCGAGCTGTACTCAGGTGTTGATTCGGATGAGACCTACGTGCCGTCGCAGGTGAGTGTTCCAGGGAGGGATTCTGTTCTGTCTCACCCACCTGCACCAGGGTCAGGACCCTCCATGGGGATGTCAGTGTTGGCAGCTACGCCTTCGGTGGTTACGGATGCAGGGTCACACTCCGCGACATCTGATCCTGTTCCTGGGCCAGCAGATCAGAGGGGGAATGCAGTCCTGCAGCCTCAGGCAGTGCCGGCACAGCAAGGCGCAGTTCGCCTTGCCCCAGACAGGTGTGGTGCCCGCCGACGTGGTGGCCGTACGCCACCCGGCGATACCGCATGGGAGCAATCCATTTACGGTATGGCAACCCAACAGGCTGCATCATCCGAGATGATGGCTCAGGCCATGGATAGGGTGGCCACTTCCATTGTCCCCCCAGAAAGGCTGATGGAGCGACTAGAGCAGGCAACCGACTCCATCTGCCAGTCACACAGGGAGGACATGTTGGGGTCCAACAGGGACAGGCGGGCGGCACTGGCGACTCTGCAGGAGGCCATCTCCATTGAGTCCCAGGGCCACAGGGAAGCCCTGAGGCAGGAGCTCCTTCACCCCAGGACGACTCTTGTTGAGCTTGAGGCTTCAACACACCAAAGGACAGAACAGCAGCTGGAGCGTCTCACCCGTACGCTCTCAGCTGAGATGCAGGCAACGAGGGTGGAGGTCCGGGCATCCCATGAGTTGTTGCATGGGGACCTCCGCACACTCCTCCTCCAGAACCAGACCTACCACACCCGCATGCTTGCAGCCATGGAGGAGCAGACTAGGGCCTTGCGTGGGCTGCCTCCCATAGTGCAACCACCTCCGGATGCAGCTGCACAGGGTGATAATAGCGACAGCAGTGATACTCCCACAATAGGGTAGCCGTGTGGGCCATGAGCCCATGGAGGTGTTTTATCTTCCCAGGATCCAGGCAGGTGGGTTCTGGTGTGCATCCTGTCCTCGGACCTCCTGGGTGGCCTCCCCAACCCCCCCGGGCCCATCAATGGCCATTTTTGATTGTTTCTTATTTTTATTTTTATTTTGATTTCTTTTATTCCCAATTTTTTTGGGACGATCTGTTGGCTTCCGTGGTTCCTGTGGGCATACGCTGCATTGTGGCTGGGCACATGCAGGCTTGTAATGTATTTGGTTCAGATGCTTGGGTTTGAGTCACACACACCCCTCCTGCTTCCCGTTTCCATGGGCTTGCAAAGGGTGTGCCCAAGTGACAGTGAATTACACAGTGACGTTGGACTCCCATGAGCTGTGTGGCCAGTCTGTAGTCAATACTGTGTATACATTCCTAGTGCATATTGCTGTTGTGTTGTACACTGCATGTTGCATTGATGTGTAACTCTTCCTCTGTGTCTACCTCCCAATTTGCAGGTCCCTTCCTCATGTCCACACAAGGACCTCTAGTCTGGAGATGGGGACCATGTTGGCAGCAGTGCACCTACAACTCTACATGGCGACAACACAGCACAGTTGGTAGTGGTGGGAGTGCAGGCATTTCCAGGTGGTGAGACTACTAATATGTAACATTTGTGATGTCATGTTAATGGTACTACGTGCTCAAGTATGTTGTTGGTCCGGCATTGCTGTGAGCATTTCAGGTGTTGCAGGTTTCTAATAGTGCCACTGTACATAGTGAGACTGATGTCATGTTGTGGGGATTACTTTGTTTACCTGCAATTAGCATGACATGGCACGGTGTGTCGTGTGGCGGTGCTGGGGTTGGGTTGGCTGACATGGCACTGTCCTCTTGTTGCATTTTGCAAGTGGGTATTCATTTTAGCTGCTTCAATGTGTAACTTCACAAAACTGCATTGGTGGTGTCTGTGTGGGTAGGGATGCACACATTGTGACACTTCCAGGTGAACAATCTCAGGCTGACATGATATTCCCGGTTCATTCTCCAGACATTCAGGATCAGTGTCAGGTTGAGTCATCATTGATTGTCAGATGGAATGTGCCAGGGCAGTGTGCACTCCACAGGGGTGTGATTTCTATGTGAAGTAATTAGCCACTAGCTGTGTACGGCTGCCTCCCCCCGTGCCCTTTCCCCTCCCATGCGCAGCGGCTGTGCATGTGGTTGGGGATGTGGGGCCACCACCATGTCCACGGCCAGGCCCCGGCGTGTTGCAACGTTGTGCAGGACACATGCTGCCACTATGATCCTGCACACTACTGGGGGAGCGTATAACAGCTGCCCGCCAGGACGGTCAAGGGAGCGAAAGCGTGACTTTAGCACTCCGAATGTGCGCTCCACTATGCCCCTGGTTGTAATGTGGGCTGTGTTATACCTTACCTGGGGTGGCGTGGTGGGGTTCCGAATTGGCGTCATCATGTGGGGGCTGAGAGGGTAGGCACTGTCCCCTGTGGAGGTGGTGATTGGTATCATTGGTGGGGTTGTGACCTTGCTCAGTATCCAACATGCATGCATGTGCAGTGGCATACATACTCACCAAGCAGCCATGTATCGCCATGCCGCCCAGCTTCTAGGTCCCGGCTTAGGGTGGACATTCGGTAAATGAAGCTGTCGTGGGTGGAGCCGGGATAGTTGGCATATACTGAGGTGATGATTCCCTTGGCATTACATGCTACCTGCACGTTGATGGAATGCCAGTGCTTGCGGTTCCTATAGATGTGCTCAGATGCCCTGGGGGGACGTAGAGCCACATGGGTGCAGTCGATGGCACCTAGCACTTTGGGGAATCGTGCCACAGCGTAAAAATCCAGGGCGGCAGCATGCCTTTCTGCAGGTGTTCTGGGCAGGTATATGTGCCTGCGGACTGATGGGCGTGCAGTGATGATGTTCAAGACCTGGTGTAGGCAGCGTGACTGGGTGGCCTGTGACACCCCACCCACTATGGCACTTGTCCGCTGAAATGATCCAGTGGCTAAGAAGTGCAGTACATTGAGGACCTTCTCCAGGGGGCTGAGTGCTTGGGAGCACAGGGTGGGTGATGTGAGGTCATCCTCCCACTCACTCACCAGGTCCAGTATGATGTGTGGTGGAAACCTGTACCTCCCATACACCTGGTCATCAGGCATCCCGAAAAGGCTGGTTCTGGGTGTGAATATTCTGGCCCTGACTATCCTCCTCCTCCTCCTTTGGTAGCCCACTGCCACTGCTGCTAGGAACGGTATGTTCATCCTGCCGTCTGAGCTTGTTGTTGTTAAAGTCCGCAAATTTATGCTTTGCGCGTGTTCTAGGCGAGCGTGTGACCCGCGCACCCCTGGAATCCAGTTCCCAGTCCAATAGCGTGTGGAAATTCACACGCACCACGGGATACAGCGTGTGACCCGCGCACCCCTAGAATCCAGTTCCCAGTCCAATAGCGTGTGGAAATTCACACGCACCACTGGATACAGCTGTGACCCGCGCACCCCTGGAATCCAGTTCCCAGTCCAATAGCGTGTGGAAATTCACACGCACCACAGGATACAGGTTCACTGACGTACTTGCGTGTCTAAGTGCCCGCGCACCCATTAAATACACGTACATAGGCCAATCGCGTGTACGCGCACTTTTGTCCAATTACACGCGATGACACTCTGACGTGCAGTATTTCCACGTGTGCCCCGTCATCACGTGCTGAGTGGGGAACACCCGTGCGGGTAACGTCACAGACGCGCTTACGCGCTGAGGGACTCTGGTCCAATAGAATCGCCTATGCGTGCTGACGCGCTTACGCGCTAAGGGCCTTTCCTCGGATTTCACGCTGACGTGCAGGATTTTCACGTGCCAAATCACTCCGTATCAAGCTGGCCACGCGAAAACACACGGAACACCACGCTCCTGCCCAGAAGGCCGAGTTACTGCCCCCCAGTGCCCCGAGCAGACTCCCACGTGCCATCTGCTGCTGCCTGCCTGCCTGCCTGCCTGCTGCCACCGTGCCCTGCCATTTGGTGCCTGCACATCAGCCATCTGCAGGGGTCCAGTTGCTGTGTCCACCCCTGCTGGAACTGAAGACTCCCGACTGGGATTACATCGCTCCACAGCCCAGCCCCAGGACCCAGTTGCCCACCCACACCTGCCTCTGGGGTTGCCATGTCGGGCACTTCCACATCTGGCACCAGTGGCAACCCCAGGCCAGAGGGGCAGAGGGGCACCAGCTTCACTGTCACCGAAGTTGGTGTCCTGGTGGAGCATGTCCTGGGGCAGTATGATGCCCTCTTTGGATCGTCCCGCGCCAGCAAGGAAGGACGGCAGAGGATCTGGGCCGACTGTGTGGTTGCCATCAACGCGGAGGGGGTGGCAACCCGCGACGTCCTGAAGATCAAGAAGCGCTGGGAGGACTTGAGGTCCAGGACCCTTGTGAAGGCCCGGCGCCTCGTGGAGGGGGGCCGGGGCCGCATGAGTTCCATCCAGATGAGGGTCCTGGAACGCGTACGCCCAGCGCTCCACGCCCAGATCCTTGAGAGGGAGGCCCGTCTGGAGTTGAGCGGTAAGTGTCCAAGCATTACTGTGTGAGACAGGGCATGTTGCGGTGTGCTGGTTCTATGATACTTGCCTGTATGTGTGCCATAGGCCATGTATGCATGTATGTGTGCAGGGACATCATGGTAATGCATGTGCGACCAGTGATGTGTGATCCACATGGTTGTTGCATGTGTTGAAATGCCGCATGGGGAGCCCTATGCAGATTTTGAACATGAGAGCATGCCAGTCTCTGCACCTGGACATGGGTGGGGGTGAGGGATGGGTGCTGATGCCAGGTACATATATGGTAGCCATGTCTGTGTGCCTGACCTGCGTGTCTGTGACTTGTGCATGCCATGGATGCATGACACATGTGTGTGACAATGCACAGATTCAGTGAAGCAGCCAATTTACCCTTGTATCCGCTGTGTTTGGTGTGTTTGGGGCCAGATGGATGTGACTGAGGTGAAGTGTGTGCATGTGATAGGCATGAGCCATGATGCATGTGAGTTACATATCATTGAATGTTTCAAGAGTCCATTGGACATGCATGGAAATATCCATGGCATGCACCATGCCTGTTACTGTGTGTGTTTTGCCTGGACTGACCCATGTGTTGTGGAGGGACATGATGGAAGTGTACTTTGACAGTGGTGCTCATCTGCTATTGCTTCCTGTCTAGGGGACCATTGTACAGTGCCCTGATGCTTGTGTTCTTTGTCTCCCTCTACGCAGCGGCTAGTGAAGAAGAGGGCGGAGACGGCGCTGTGGAGCAAGGCAGCGGGGATGCCCCCACGGCTGCAGCGGAAGGGGTGGGTGAGCCCCCACAGGGGCCTGCTACGGTGGTAGACGGTGAGGAGCCATCCAGGTTGGTGGTTTGCACAGAGGAGGAGGAGGCCGCCACTGGGGCACACATGGGGCCTGGTGGGGGCATCCCTGCTGGTGCAAGTGGTGCAGTCCAGGGCCAGGGGCAGGAGGCAGCACAGGTCACCGTGGAGGGGCCTGTGCATGTCGCTGTCCCTGACCCTGTGAGTGCACCACCATGCACCAGCAGGGATGCCCCGTCCCAGGCCCGTCCGCAGGTAGAGGGGATGTCCATGTCACCTGACTCCCCTCCACCTGCGGACGTGGGAACACCTGGCCGTGCGGAGAAGGTCCTGATTGGGGTCGCGATGCGCACGGCTGTGATTCGTGATGCCGTGCGTGCTTCCCGGGAGGAGCACGCACGTCATCACGAAGTGCACCGTGCCGACGTGGCCCAATTGGGATCGGCCATGTTCGGGGGTTTCCTGCATGTGTTGGCCAATGTGGCGGCCCTCTCCTCCTCTGTGCAGGCTATCCACCAGTCGTTCTCCTTGCCGTCTTCCAGCCCAGATGCCACCAGGGCCCCCTGTGGACCTGCCCCGACCAATGCAGCCAGCTCGGTGGGGATCCCATCCCTGCCACAGTTGGGAGTCGGAGGTCCAGCAGGGGTGGACAACAAAGCAACTGGACCCCAGCAGATGGAAGATGTGACAGCATCATCAGGCAGGGCATGTGCACGACGGCGTCGGTGGTTTCCATCAGCCTGGATGCCGTCGTGCTGGCAGAGGCAGTGGCGTCGGAGGCAGCTGCGGGCTCGACGTGGGAGGCATCATGGCTCGGGGCCATCAAGATCAGAGGGGGAGGCATCGGCCGGAGGGCAGGGCAACCCTGGGATGGTGGTGTCTTCCGTGTGGGAGCAGTTGGTCCAGCGGATAGGTGCGGAGCGGCAGCGGGCGGAAGAGGAGCGGCTCACCATGGTCAGGGCGGAGTTCTCCATGCGTCGGGCGTTGAGGCGGGCTGAGTGCCTCGAGGAAGCTCGCAGGGAGTTTGAGCTGGACATGGGGTTATCCCTGCGAGACCTCGGGGCCAGGACAGAGTCCCGCCTCCAGGACATCGACATGGAGTTCGATGATGCCCTGCCCAGCAACATCACCGAGTGAGCCGCAGGACTTGCCCGCTGCCTTTGTATATAGTTATTTAGTTAGTGTTATGTTTCCTTTATTTATTTTTTTTTTTTGGGACCGCTTGGACAATGGCCACTTTTTTTTTATATATTATTTTCATTAGGTAGTAGTAGGTTTCATTTATGGTGTTGGGCTCATGGACCCTGGAATTTTCGTGTATATAGTTTGCTTTTTGAAGACATTTTTTTTTTATTAATTATTGTGTTCACCATGAGGAAATGGTTTTTCATTATTTTACTTCCACATGATTTTGCTTTGGACAACATTTGTTTTTGGATTACTTTTTTTTTTTTTATTTTTACATTTGTTCTCGGACATGGACCATTTATTTTGTTATCCCCATAGTTGTTTGTTTGATTTTTTTTCTTATTTTTTATATTTAATACATGTTCTTTTTAACTTTTACTTGTGGTATTTTCTCATTGGTTTCATACATGTCATGATATGGGTTTTGACATTCACTTGCAGACTTGCCATTGGGGTTGTATCATGTAATTGCATTCACTATGTGGGTGGATGCAATCCTTGCCTGGGTGTTTGTGCTGGGTATGCTGGCCATTACTGCCATGTTTGAGTATCGTCAGGACCTGGGGGCAGGGGGACATGTGTGGGTGCCTGGTGGAGGGTGCCCCTGCACTGCTGGGGTGTGGGGGTGGTGGGAGACATGAGTGGGGGCCTGGTGGAGGGTGCCCCTGGTGGCTGGGGTGTGGGGGTGGTGGGAGACATGGGTGGGGGCCTGGTGGAGGGTGACCCTGCCCTGCTGGGGTGTGGGGGTGGTGGGAGACATGGGTGGGGGCCTGGTGGAGGGTGACCCTGCACTGCTGGGGTGTGGGGGTGGTGGGAGACATGAGTGGGGGCCTGGTGGAGGGTGCCCCTGGTGGCTGGGGTGTGGGGGTGGTGGGAGACATGAGTGGGGGCCTGGTGGAGGGTGCCCCTGCACTGCTGGGGTGTGGGGGTGGTGGGAGAAATGAGTGGGGGCCTGGTGGAGGGTGCCCCTGCAATGCTGGGGTGTGGGGGTGGTGGTAGACATGAGTGGGGGCCTGGTGGAGGGTGCCCCTGCACTGCTGGGGTGTGGGGGTGGTGGGAGACATGAGTGGGGGCCTGGTGGAGGGTGCCCCTGGTGGCTGGGGTGTGGGGGTGGTGGGAGACATGGGTGGGGGCCTGGTGGAGGGTGACCCTGCACTGCTAGGGTGTGGGGGTGGTGGGAGACATGAGTGGGGGCCTGGTGGAGGGTGCCCCTGCACTGCTGGGGTGTGGGGGTGGTGGGAGACATGAGTGGGGGCCTGGTGGAGGGTGCCCCTGGTGGCTGGGGTGTGGGGGTGGTGGGAGACATGGGTGGGGGCCTGGTGGAGGGTGACCCTGCACTGCTGGGGTGTGGGGGTGGTGGGAGACATGAGTGGGGGCCTGGTGGAGGGTGCCCCTGGTGGCTGGGGTGTGGGGGTGGTGGGAGACATGGGTGGGGGCCTGGTGGAGGGTGACCCTGCACTGCTGGGGTGTGGGGGTGGTGGGAGACATGAGTGGGGGCCTGGTGGAGGGTGCCCCTGCACTGCTGGGGTGTGGGGGTGGTGGGAGACATGAGTGGGGGCCTGGTGGAGGGTGCCCCTGGTGGCTGGGGTGTGGGGGTGGTGGGAGACATGGGTGGGGGCCTGGTGGAGGGTGACCCTGCACTGCTGGGGTGTGGGGGTGGTGGGAGACATGAGTGGGGGCCTGGTGGAGGGTGCCCCTGGTGGCTGGGGTGTGGGGGTGGTGGGAGACATGGGTGGGGGCCTGGTGGAGGGTGACCCTGCACTGCTGGGGTGTGGGGGTGGTGGGAGACATGAGTGGGGGCCTGGTGGAGGGTGCCCCTGCACTGCTGGGGTGTGGGGGTGGTGGGAGACATGAGTGGGGGCCTGGTGGAGGGTGCCCCTGCACTGCTGGGGTGTGGGGGTGGTGGGAGACATGAGTGGGGGCCTGGTGGAGGGTGCCCCTGGTGGCTGGGGTGTGGGGGTGGTGGGAGACATGAGTGGGGGCCTGGTGGAGGGTGCCCCTGGTGGCTGGGGTGTGGGGGTGGTGGGAGACATGGGTGGGGGCCTGGTGGAGGGTGACCCTGCACTGCTGGGGTGTGACGGTGGTGGGAGACATGAGTGGGGGCCTGGTGGAGGGTGCCCCTGCACTGCTGGGGTGTGGGGGTGGTGGGAGACATGAGTGGGGGCCTGGTGGTGGAGGGTGCCCCTGGTGGCTGGGGTGTGGGGGTGGTGGGAGACATGATTGGGGGCCTGGTGGAGGGTGACCCTGCACTGCTGGGGTGTGGGGGTGGTGGGAGACATGGGTGGGGGCCTGGTGGAGGGTGCCCCTGGTGGCTGGGGTGTGGGGGTGGTGGGAGACATGGGTGGGGGCCTGGTGGAGGGTGACCCTGCACTGCTGGGGTGTGGGGGTGGTGGGAGACATGAGTGGGGGCCTGGTGGAGGGTGCCCCTGCACTGCTGGGGTGTGGGGGTGGTGGGAGACATGAGTGGGGGCCTGGTGGAGGGTGCCCCTGCAATGCTGGGGTGTGGGGGTGGTGGTAGACATGAGTGGGGGCCTGGTGGAGGGTGCCCCTGCACTGCTGGGGTGTGGGGGTGGTGGGAGACATGAGTGGGGGCCTGGTGGAGGGTGCCCCTGGTGGCTGGGGTGTGGGGGTGGTGGGAGACATGGGTGGGGGCCTGGTGGAGGGTGACCCTGCACTGCTGGGGTGTGGGGTGGTGGGAGACATGAGTGGGGGCCTGGTGGAGGGTGCCCCTGCACTGCTGGGGTGTGGGGGTGGTGGGAGACATGAGTGGGGGCCTGGTGGAGGGTGCCCCTGGTGGCTGGGGTGTGGGGGTGGTGGGAGACATGGGTGGGGGTCTGGTGGAGGGTGACCCTGCACTGCTGGGGTGTGGGGGTGGTGGGAGACATGAGTGGGGGCCTGGTGGAGGGTGCCCCTGGTGGCTGGGGTGTGGGGGTGGTGGGAGACATGGGTGGGGGCCTGGTGGAGGGTGACCCTGCACTGCTGGGGTGTGGGGGTGGTGGGAGACATGAGTGGGGGCCTGGTGGAGGGTGCCCCTGCACTGCTGGGGTGTGGGGGTGGTGGGAGACATGAGTGGGGGCCTGGTGGAGGGTGCCCCTGGTGGCTGGGGTGTGGGGGTGGTGGAAGACATGGGTGGGGGCCTGGTGGAGGGTGACCCTGCACTGGTGGGGTGTGGGGGTGGTGGGAGACATGAGTGAGGGCCTGGTGGAGGGTGCCCCTGGTGGCTGGGGTGTGGGGGTGGTGGGAGACATGGGTGGGGGCCTTGTGGAGGGTGACCCTGCACTGCTGGGGTGTGGGGGTGGTGGGAGACATGAGTGGGGGCCTGGTGGAGGGTGCCCCTGCACTGCTGGGGTGTGGGGGTGGTGGGAGACATGAGTGGGGGCCTGGTGGAGGGTGCCCCTGGTGGCTAGGCTGTGGGGGTGGTGGGAGACATGAGTGGGGGCCTGGTGGAGGGTGCCCCTGGTGGCTGGGGTGTGGGGGTGGTGGGAGACATGGGTGGGGGCCTGGTGGAGGGTGACCCTGCACTGCTGGGGTGTGACGGTGGTGGGAGACATTAGTGGGGGCCTGGTGGAGGGTGCCCCTGCACTGCTGGGGTGTGGGGGTGGTGGGAGACATGAGTGGGGGCCTGGTGGAGGGTGCCCTGGTGGCAAGGGTGTGGGGGTGGTGGGAGACATGGGTGGGGGCCTGGTGGAGGGTGACCCTGCACTGCTGGGGTGTGGGGGTGGTGGGAGACATGGGTGGGGGCCTGGTGGAGGGTGCCCCTGGTGGCTGGGGTGTGGGGGTGGTGGGAGACATGGGTGGGCGCCTGGTGGAGGGTGACCCTGCACTGCTGGGGTGTGGGGGTGGTGGGAGACATGAGTGGGGGCCTGGTGGAGGGTGCCCCTGGTGGCTGGGGTGTGGGGGTGGTGGGAGACATGAGTGGGGGCCTGGTGGAGGGTGCCCCTGCACTGCTGGGGTGTGGGGGTGGTGGGAGACATGAGTGGGGGCCTGGTAGAGGGTGCCCCTGCACTGCTGGGGTGTGGGGGTGGTGGGAGACATGAGTGGGGGCCTGGTGGAGGGTGACCCTGGTGGCTGGGGTGTGGGGGTGGTGGGAGACATGAGTGGGGGCCTGGTGGAGGGTGCCCCTGGTGGCTGGGGTGTGGGGGTGGTGGGAGACATGAGTGGGGGCCTGGTGGAGGGTGCCCCTGCACTGCTGGGGTGTGGGGGTGGTGGTAGACATGAGTGGGGGCCTGGTGGAGGGTGCCCCTGGTGGCTGGGGTGTGGGGGTGGTGGGAGACATGAGTGGGGGCCTGGTGGAGGGTGCCCCTGGTGGCTGGGTGTGGGGGTGGTGGGAGACATGAGTGGGGGCCTGGTGGAGGGTGCCCCTGCACTGCTGGGGTGTGGGGGTGGTGGGAGACATGAGTGGGGGCCTGGTGGAGGGTGCCCCTGCACTGCTGGGGTGTGGGGGTGGTGGTAGACATGAGTGGGGGCCTGGTGGAGGGTGCCCCTGGTGGCTGGGGTGTGGGGGTGGTGGGAGACATGGGTGGGGGCCTGGTGGAGGGTGACCCTGCACTGCTGGGGTGTGGGGGTGGTGGGAGACATGAGTGGGGGCCTGGTGGAGGGTGCCCCTGGTGGCTGGGGTGTGGGGGTGGTGGGAGACATGGGTGGGGGCCTGGTGGAGGGTGACCCTGGTGGCTGGGGTCTGGGGGTGGTGGGAGACATGAGTGGGGGCCTGGTGGAGGGTGACCCTGGTGGCTGGGGGGTGGGGGTGGTGGGAGACATGAGTTGGACATAGGTGGGGGCCTGCTGGCTGGTGCCCCACAGTGCTGGGGGGTGGGGGTGCAAGGGGACATGAGTTGGTGTTCATTAGTTCAAGGAGACATGTGCCTTTGCTGGGGGGCATGCCCATGTTGGGTGGGCTGCCTGCGGGACATGACCAGGGATGCAGGGTAGTCCCCTGTGGTGTGGGCTGCCTGCAGGGGCCGTGGAGGGTGTACAGGGTACACCTGGGAGGACCCACACAGTCAAATCACATGTGGGACTCCCCGGCACCCCTGAAATACACGTACCGTGCAGAAATCGCGTGTAAAACTTCCTGCGCACCCCTGAAATACACGCGCCCAGGCTATTCGCGTGTGGAACTTCCCGCGCACCCCTGAAATACACGCGCCCAGGCTATTCGCGTGTAATACTTCCCGCGCACCACTGAAATACACGCGCCCAGGCTATTCGCGTGTGGAACTTCCCGCGCACCCCTGAAATACACGCGCCCAGGCTATTTGCGTGTGGAACTTCCCGCGCACCCCTGAAATACACGCGCCCAGGCTATTCGCGTGTGGAACTCCCCGCGCACCCCTGAAATACACGCGCCCAGGCTATTCGCGTGTGGAACTTCCCGCCCACCCCTGAAATACACGCGCCCAGGCTATTCGCGTGTGGAGCTTCCCGCGCACCCCTCAAATACACGCGCCCAGGCTATTCGCGTGTGGAACTTCCCGCGCACCCCTCAAATACACGCGCCCAGGCTATTCGCGTGTGGAACTTCCCGCGCACCCCTGGAATACACGTAGCCCGCGCCCCCAGGCCCGGTCGTGTGAGGTACTTCACGCGAACCCCTGTAATACACGTAGCCCGCTACCCCAGGCCCGGTCGCGTGAGGTACTTCACGCGAACCCCTGTAATACACGTAGCCCGCTACCCCAGGCCCGATCGCGTGAGGAACTTCACGCGAACCCCTGTAATACACGTAGCCCGCTACCCCAGGCCCGATCGCGTGAGGAACTTCACGCGAACCCCTGTTATTCACGTAGCCCGCTCCCCCAGGCCCGATCGCGTGAGGAACTTCACGCGAACCCCTGAAATACACGTAGCACGCTCCCCCAGGCCCGATCGCGCGAGGAACTTCACGCGAACCCCTGTAATACACGTAGCCCGCTCCCCCAGGCCCGATCGCGTGAGAAACTTCACGCGAACCCCTGAAATACACGTAGCCCGCTCCCCCAGGCCCGATCGCGTGAGAAACTTCACGCGAACCCCTGAAATACACGTAGCCCGCTCCCCCAGGCCCGATCGCGTGAATAACTTCATGCGAACCCCTGTGATGCACGTACCCTGCTGAAATCGCGTGTGAGACTTCCCGCGCACCCCGGTATACACGCACACGTATTTTTTGTCAGCGGGTGTCCATGTTTGTGGGTACCCCTTTGCACGTCATTTTTCCTGGAGGGCCACAGTATGGGACATTCATCATGGCAGTATATAGGTGCTATTTGTTGGCTCACCTTTTGGCGCACATTTCTTACAGCCGCAGAGACGCTACCGCCTGCTTTCTTGTGGCGGTCGTGTTTGTGCCTGTGCGCTGGTTTGAGCGTGCGCTTTTTTCCCCTATTCTATTCCATGAATACATGTTGTAGGCGAGCGTGTGGGCGTTCCGCGCACTTGTGCCCTTTACTTCCCCCGTGACGCCCACGTTTTGGCAAGTTGTTCCCCATTCCGAGTGTTACGCCCGTGTTCCGCCTACTTTTGTTGCGTGCGCCGCGCTATGTGCGAATTTCGCTGTGGCCTGTGCGATTTTCGCTCTGACCTGGCGCACGCTGTTAGATGGCCTGTGCGCCAACGTGCGCGGCGCACTTTTTATCGCACATCCGCTGGTTTTCTCGCGCACGGACTTCCATGAATCGACGTGCGCTGCTTTTCGTGCGATTTTCGCACTTTCACTGCGATTTTCGCTATTCCACTGCGATTCGCACGTTTTTGCCCACTTGCGCCGCGCTAATTATTCCATGAATCGGCCTGACAGTGTTTTTGTTTCCACTGTTCTGTCCCCATTCATACCACAGTTCACTGGAGAGCTTTTTTAATTTATTTTTGTTTTGTGTTTTGAAAACCAATTCTTTTGAGTGTATTTTTTGTATTTTATTGTCAATTATTTAGCGCTTTTGCCAAAGCGCTAAACAAAATATAGAACAAATGTCACATAATAAAATGAATGCATCAGAGTAACGTGAATGTTGGCAAGAGAAAAGTTTAGGGAGCAGAGAAAGAACAGGTGATGTTGTTACCTGGTATGGAAGATGTGCAGTGAGGTGGAAGATCAGATATCAGGGAGAAGAGTATTCCAGAATTTAGGGGCAAGAAAGGAGAAGGAACAAATGCGAGAGGGGGCACAGGGAGGTTTAGGGACAGTGAGCCTATGTAGATGTTGCGAGCATAGTGAACGAGAGGGACAGTAAGGTGAAACCGAAGACCACAAGTAGGGTGGAGCTTTGCCGTGATAGCATTTAAAAACAATGGTTAGAAAATGGAAGAGAATGTGCAAATGAAAAGGGAGGAGAGAGATGTAGATAAGGGAAGAAGGGATAGACGAACGAGGAGGCAAACAGAAGAGGGTACAAATTACAGATTTGTAAACAGATTGAAGTGCAGTAAAATGTGAAGAGGGGAGAGCTGCAGTGGGAGCAGAGAAATAATCTAGATGGAAAAGCATTGTGGAGAAAATGAGAAGTTTGGCAACATGAAAGTTAAGAAAGGGCTGTATCTGATGTAAATTAAGATGATAGTGACAGTTACGGGCAGTTGCAGCAATGTGATAGGAGATTGATAAAGAAGTGCCGAAGGTAACACCAATATTGCGAGCAAGTGGGGAGAAAGGAAGTAAAGCCGGGGGATCGGAGAGCTCAGAAAGAGGAACCAGCAGAGATTGGGAGGAAGCAGGAGGGAAAAGAATTTAAGATTTGGATGGGTTAAGATGAAGGAAATGAGATGTCATCCAAGACGGTACAGCTAGGTGACAGGGAGAAGCAGCAGACTGCAGGTAGTCAGAGATGGAATGAAAAGAGAAGGATGTGAGTCATCACCATAGAAATGCCAGGAGAGATTGAAAGAGTGAACAAGAGAAGAATGAGGGATTGGTGATATTGAAGATAAGATTAAGCCCTCTGGGACACCAAAGAGAAGAGGACAAGGAGAAGAAGTAAGACCAGTTCAAAATACCAAGATAGTGTGAGAAGAGATGTAACAACAAATTGAGTAAGCGTGAGAGGAGATGTATGAGGTGGCTAACAAAAAGCACAATGTATATAGTACCACCAGCAAGCATCCAATACAAAGTGGTTGGGAAAGCAAAGTACTTGGGCAGTCTTGGAATAATGAAAAGATTCTGCATACACCAACATCATTGTATGATGATTCACTGCTGCAGGAAAATAATATTTATGAAAATCCGTCCACAGGGTTGGACCAGGTGCACCATATGGCAAAGCATACACCAATTGAATACAACCAATCACTGCACCTTCCCGAGACTCCTGCTTGTACACCATCATTCTACAGGTTACAGTTGGCTCCCTGCACAAGAAAGGTGAGCCCAAAGTGCATGAAGGAGATTCAAAGAATGTCTCCAAGAAGAAAATGGATGGTGTCTGGTGGTGCTCTTTACCCACACTGATGCACCTCCCTGGCTTTACACATACATTAAATAATTACATATTATTTTATTTTATTATTAAAATGTTTTTAGTTTGCATTAAACCTTCCAAATACAATCATACACATAGTTTAAAAAACGATCATTTAGTAGTTAACAACTACATCAAATATGAATACAAATACATACATTTGATATTATCATATAATTTTGTTAAAACAATTTGTCATGATTAACAGACAGCACTTATAAAAAGGAAATCCCATGAGACTCACCATTTACAACCCACCAGCTGTGTGAAGAAGGGGTTCTAAGTCCTACCATAAACTGAGCACTCAGGGACATGGGAGTATAAGTCCACACTGTCCCCTCTCACATAGTGTCATTTTTTTTTTTTAAATGGCTGATTATCCCAAAAGAATGTGAACAGAAGCTATTGCGCCAAGATGAACAATAGGTAAAACAATTAGAAGAACATTATGCACCAAATCGACCAGTGCTTGACTACAATTGTCTCATCGAGCCCTGTTCATCTTAAAGCTTTTCATATCAAAACAGCTATTCATTATTTCTAGGCTTGCTTTCATTAATTGAAAGGAAAGCCCACGTGTGAGAGTAGGTGCATTAGTCAGTTTGTGCATTAACCCTGCGAAAATAGCATCCCAATTAAACATTGCTTCAAAAGGATCCATTATGTACTGAAGGTCCTTCTTATAATATAAATGGTAAACTCTGAAGTGAAGCCGTTTACTGGAGTTCTTTTTTCTGTTCTGTTAACAGGCAGATGACAGTACTATGAAAGAGATTTCCATTGAGGTTAACACATTTAAACAGCAACTTGCCCTGCAGAGGAAACGTCACACAGTATAAGGCGCATTTAAAATGTGGCAGATATGTCATTGATTCTGCAAACTTGAATCATTGCACCATTAGCAGTTCAAGTGGTGAAATGAGTGCTCAAATCGTCATAAAAGAATGTCTGCGTTTTATGAAACAGCACTACTTTGCAAGGTTTTTTGTAATTGTGAAAATGCCCAATTTTATTTTTTAATACGTTTTTTTTTTATTCGTTTTATGGCATAGTCACCACAATGTACTTACAGTAAATACATAAAAGCGAAACAATAGGTGAACCATCCTTCTCCAATCCCTTCCCCATCCCTAACCCCAGACACCATCATATGCAACATAGGGGGACTGTCATCATGACTATAACAATTAATACAGCAACCTTGTCTTGCTGTTCACAGCAATTCTATTAGGTTCAAAGCTAGAAGCCTAAGGGGGCAGGCAAGCCCATTGTAGTCTTCATTTAGGGTACAAACCCTCATAAACTTTGATGTTGTATCTCGAATGTTTGACAATAGTTTCTCCATCGCTAAAATGTGGCGACATTTATCTAGTCAAAGGTCAATAGATGGAGATGCTTTTGCTTCCATTTCCGCAAAATGACCAGTTTTGCTCCCAATAACAGATGTGCGATGCGTTTGATCTTCCCTGTCTTTATCAAATATGCATAAGTCTCATAAGCTCCCACTATATAGAGCATAGGGACAGCCGGCATAATGGTAAAATGATCTCCAACCAGAAACTCTGAATAAGGATCTTCATCATAGTGCCTTTTTTCCCACAGCCACTCCAGCATTGGTCTGATAGTCTTGGACAAACTGGATGTAATCTGCCCGGTGTATGATAGCACCTCATAAGGATTTTCATTTGGGTTTCATCAAGTGGTGAGCATAAATAAGTCTGGGATATATCATATATCCCATCCCAAGTCTTTATTTCAATAGCTATTCCTACTTCTTTGTCCCAACTCTCACAATAGGATCTGGGTTCCAGTGCACCAAGTGTGTTTAGTACTCTGTAAAGTGCAGAGATCAAGCCCCTTGATTCGGTGGAGGTTTGGAATACTGATTCCAATGGAGTGAGTGACCGAGCCATGGATTCATCATTGATTGGGTTAAGAACCGACTGTCGTACTTGTAGGTACCAGAATGTATCCCCCTCCTCCAGCCCCAGGTCTACCTTTCACTGTTAAAAAGGAGAAAATCACACCTTTCAGAAACATGCCTCCAGCCTTTCCAAGGCCTCTTGAAGCCCACTTAGTGAACCCAGCATCAAAAAGTCCTTGTGTGAAATCGGCATTGTGTATAAAAAAAAGGGGGAACCCTTGAATTATAAACCCTATCCCATGCATCTAAGGTGGCTTTTGTGAAAAAATTATTAAACAGGCTTGGTGCCCTTGCATATCTAGGTATCCGGGGTTGCACCCATAAGTAGCAACCTCCTATCGCATGTTCCACAAATAGGCATATCTTGCCTGAATATATTTGGACCCATTTCCCCATGGGGTGTAGTTTCACTGCCCGGTAAAAATTCAATAGCCCCTGGAAGGCAAGACCGGGATTACCCTTTGGATACATATAGTGTGTGTGTATTCACTCTAAGAGAATCTTCCACCCTTACAAACTTGACCAACAGCTTTTCCCATTCCTTAATAGTTTCGGTAGGGTTCGGAATAGGGACCAATTGAAAAAGGAATAGCAATCTGGGGAGAATGTTCATTTTAATTATTGCCATCCGGCGAACCATGGACAAATGCAAAGCGGTCCAATCACTTAAGCCTTTCTGGATTGTTGCAATTAGGGGAGGATCATTAGCCCTATATAAGTCCCTAAGGTTAGGAGTCACCTTTATTCCTAAGTATTGTATGGATCTATGTGCCTGGGCAAATGGAAATTGAAATCCCATCCTAGTTTACAGATCTGGGAGAATATTGAGGCTGGGAATTTCAGATTTTGAATAATTTAATTTAAAACTAGAGACCAGTCCAATCCACACTGAAAGTATGTTCTATTATTGTTAAAGAAGCTTGGGGGTTTGTTATCGATAATGTAATATCAGCTGCATTTATGTTTTACTCCACCAAACGTCATACTCTTGAGAAGGCTGCTCATTTCTACCCCAGCGCTTATCATGGGCTGATACTGCCATCTAGCTAACTGCCATGCAAATAAAATGAAAGTGCCCTCATTTAATCTGTGGAAGAGGTGGTGGATGTCCATTCCTCCCTGCATGTCTTTATTCTCCACCATTTTAAGGGCGTCTTCAGTGAGCTGTGGATCCATTTCGACCTTGTGCATTCTCTCACCCCATATCTGCAACAATATATTGTGTGTTTCATCCCATAGATTTCCTGAGGGATTTGGTGTGCCACAGTTCTTGTTGAAGTCCCTGTCGAGGGTGCTGCCTGATGCAGCTTCATTTGCCTGTTACACAGTCTGTGTAGTGAGGCCCAAAAGCTTGGATCCTGCCTCGGCTGAGAAAACTGTGTGCATTCTGCTCTCCAATTTCAACTGCAGACAAAAAGGATGTGTCCACTTGTATTTAATACCTCTCTTCCTAAGATCCTGTTATTCGTTTCATCAATCTCCTCTTCGCTAATGTGATCTGAGTGACTTCCTGAAAAACATGAATCATGCTGTCATGAAAGTATATTCTGTTTTTTTCTGTGCCTCCCCCAAAATCAATTCCATAACTTTGCAATCATGCATCATGGCAATGCTATCTTGGAGAGGGCCCTCTGTCAATTCTGATGAGGCCCACTCTGTGCATCCTATCTATTTTTATTTCTTTTTTGAGGGCTCTAGAGGCAGGAGCTAAGTGCTTCTACCAAGAGTCCCTCCCCCATGTTGCCTATATGCTGGCAACCAGAAATTGCGACATGCGTGAAGGCAATAATGGTACCTATACCGCAAAGAATCCTTGAAACAAGATATCCAGTGAGAAAACCCTGTATGATGTACCCGCAAAGAACTGACAGTCTTCTGAAGGAAATTCCGCAAGAAGTGTGATGATGAATGAAAGAGGAGACTGGTGACGTCACATGAGGCAGATATGACGCACCCAGAAGAGATGCCAATGAAGAGTACACAGACCTTATAGAATCTGATGGGGAAGTAAAGAATTG
The DNA here is from genome assembly GCF_040938575.1 of Ambystoma mexicanum. Lineage (NCBI taxonomy): Eukaryota > Metazoa > Chordata > Amphibia > Caudata > Ambystomatidae > Ambystoma > Ambystoma mexicanum. The sequence continues at coordinate 1,240,812,119 of NC_090930.1, read as the reverse complement.
AGCAACATTTGTCAACTTTGATGTCCTGGGTGTTGGTCTTAGCAGTGCACGGTGGTGGCGCAAGTTATGGTTGTCTAGTTTACCATAACTGGCAAATTTCTGGGGTTTTTCTATTTTACTTGAAACCATAACGTCGCTTTAACAAAGTTTTTTCTTTGAATTTCATAGGTTTTTATTAGTCCATCATAACCATAACATCCCTTTAACAAAGTTTTTTCATTGAATTTCATAGGTTTTTATTAGTCCAACTGAACCATAATGCCCCTTCAACAAGGTTTTTGTCAGTGAATTTCATAGTTTTTTACCAGTGCATGCTATTTTCCTCCAATTTACTAGTATCATACTTACCCAATATAGCAATATTTGTGTCCGATTTACACCTTAAAACTCTGCCATTTCCCACCTTCTGGAAGCATTTGTAACACTTCTATGCACTTTTTGCAACTCATTCAACTAGTTTTGCATCCGTAGCCGTTTTCGAACATCTGACTTCATCGCGGACCTTCCGGACAGTGCCACATGACCATACACTGGTGCGCGGCATGATGACTTGTCCAAAAACCACTCCGCACTTCACAATAAGATCTCTGCTTCGCGGACAGTTCAGAACTGCATTTTCTACTGATCAAGGAACTTTCAACTTCAAAATTTCCCTTGCACAGCTCCAACATCTATTCCTACTCATTCTCCATTAACAATCTAGTACACAGTACATACTTTTAGCAAATCTGCTATTTGTCTTAAAATGGCATCAGCTAATGTCATCCCTCCTCCCCAAGAGCCACGACCACTGCTGTAATCAAGGAGCATGAGAAACACTTGCCCCTAACTTAGAAATAACACACACACAGCATTTTCCCTTGTCCACCTACCCCTCCATATTAGTGTTTGGTTCCCCTTCCTTCATTTCCCTCCCACCTTTCGTTCTCAGATCTCCTGCCAAAAAAAATACATCCAAAAACAACAAAAGATATATTCCTTTAGGAACCACCTTTCACAGTTAAAAAATAGAACTAAAAAAACAAGTATAGACTCCATCTACTTTAGATTTCTCAGTAAAGTACTCAATAAGATTTTCCAACATTACCATTTGCATTTTGTGTTATGCTAATGGGAATATTGTGCGGTTCATCCTCCGTTCCAGGGACTGGACCGATGGATACCGGCCCAGCAGCCTATGTTATCAGCCCAAGCAAAGCAAGGGTGGATCACAAGGTTTCTGGACCATTATCCCCCCATTCCAGCCCCTGAAATGGGGGATGAAGGTCATTAGCAACCTAGATTCTCAAAGCGGAAACCCGGGGTGCTAAAAAAGAGGATTTTCCTTCCTACAGCGGGACGCCTTTGGCGTCCCGGTGTAGGAAGGAAAATCCTTTTCCAAGATGGCCACCATGGAAAGGGAAGGTGAGGGTTCCATACAGGGCCCCCCTTCGCTTTCCATGGCAGCCTGCAGAAGGCAAAAAGAGAACCCTATTACCATATTATCACAAACACATTTTTCTTCCCTTTCAGATCTATCCTAATTTCGAATAACTTTACCACAAAGCCAGTCCCAGGTGGACATGGCCACTTTAATCCTATGTGTTGTCCCTTGTGGTCATCACCAGTAGCCAGATTGACTGGATCATGACCTTATTCCATGACCCGGACAATCTGGCCGCTGCCCATGGCCAGAGGCTACCCCTCAGTCACTAAAGGCATACCGCTATTTTTTGTAGCTACATTATGAAACTTGTCAAATAATAAAACACTGGCACATTTGCAAAACCATGCTTGTAGGTCCTTGCCAATGCTCCTTACGGAAGTTTGCTGGAAATCCACCCATGTTTTATTTTTTCAAAAGTGTCAAATGTAGGCAGATACAATCGCCATATAACCTAGCCACCACCTGACAAAATCCATTCAGACTTTACAAAAACATCTATATCTATAATCTTTTTGAAAACTTTTGTGTAGATTTGTCAAAATCCCATCAAACTTCAGAAAAACATTCATATCTAAATGTGTTATCAGTTTCCCAAATTAAGTGTAGATTTGTCAAATGGCACCTCATTTATAAGCCTTTAAATTATTTTGGGACCCCCCTCTAATTTTGCCCCCTTATGACAGAATCCCACCAATCTTTGCATACCCACTCAGGATCAGCTCAGAAATATACATGCTAAATTTCATGCAGTTCCATTAAGTGGCGCCAAAGTTATAAGCCATCCAAGAACTGCATTTCACCAATCCTGTAATGCTGAGTTGTCCGCAAACTTTTCAGGACCGTTTGCGAACATCCACAGACTTTGTGGCAAAAAACACCAGTTTTTTTGCTTCTTGCAGCCATATCCCATCCCATCCTCATTGCCCCTCACCTCCCCAGAGATTATTTGACAAGTTTGACAAGTGCAATGATGTGTCTTTCAATATGTTTTTACCCCGATGTCCGCGGACAGCAGCAAAGTCCGCAAATCCAAGATGGCGGGCGTTTCCAAAAATCTGACACACTTCACGCTCTTCACCATCCAATCAGCGAACACGTCGCATGACCGCAGACATAACGCAAGCCGATTGACCAATCGGTGTCCTGTTCGCGGAGTGAACATGGAAGTGTGTCCGCGGAGAGGACATAGATATCACTAATTTTTAGGGACCTACTTTTTGGTCATTTAAAAAAAAATACTAGACGGATTTTCACCAAATTTACAAAAGTACACTTTCGGGACCAAGCCGCTGCTCCTGCCGCAAATTTGGTCAAAATCCGTCCTGCAGTTTGGGCTGTAGGTGTGAGTAAATTTTTTTCTCCATTCAGTCTATGGCAAAAAAAGATATTTTGGGTCCCCCCCCTATAACTACCCACTACCATGGGGCGTGTAATATATATATATATATATATATATATATATATATATATATATATATATATATATATATATATATTGAGAAAAAAAACTTTGTTAAAGGGACGTTATGGTTCCAAGTAAAACCGAAAAACCCTTGAAATTCGGCAGTTATGGTAAGCTTAGCAACCATAACTCGCGCCACCATCGTGCACTGCTAAGACTAACACCCAGGACCTCAAAGATGACATCACTGATCACATCATGTCTTCCTCCCCCTTTTTTCCTTTACTGAAATATCTAGGCCACATGGTTTTCTTCAGTAACAGTCAGGAACTAAACATTTAAAAAAGGTAATCAGTAGGGTTATCAGCACTTTCTGATAGTTCTGTTTTTTTTTTTATTACTGTACTTTCCTTGTATATGCTCATATTTGTATACATTGTACTCACACTACTTTCCTTAGGGTTTTTATCACACCATATAATACATATACATAGGGGATGTAGCAGCTTTGAAACAGAGCAATCATTTCTCTGCATTAAGATAATCAGTTAGGTTATGAACACTTTCTGCTACTACTGCTGCATTTTTGCTTACTTCACTTTCCCTGTATATACTTATATTTGTATGTGTTGTTGTTTCTTTGTGTTTTTTCTGTAATAATGCAATTATGTAGTAAGTGGGTTTCATTAGCTACTTATCACATGTTTCACAGTACGCAAAACCCTAATAACAAAGCAGTTATCATTTCACTGTTCAACATGGCAAGATTATGAATATTGCACCTCCATTATGTATGCTACACACAATGCCTATATTTCTACATGAGTAGTATGCTGGATAGAACTTCATAATAGAATGATATTTATATCAATGCATTCCTTAATGCACTAAGTAGCTCATGATATTTATTCCAATGACCCTTGCCACTTTTTTGTCAACATTATAATAACAATCCCTAATACACACTTTTCATGAAAAGTAAATACACATGTGATGTCATCAGTGATGTCATCAATGACATTTGTGATGCCATCTTTGATGTCCTGGGTGTTAGTCTTAGCAGTGCACGGTGTTGGTGCGAGTTATGGTTGCTTAGCTTTTTACTTGGAACCATAACATCCCTTTAACAAAGTTTTTTTTCTGAATTGCATAGGTTTTTGGTAGCGCAACTTAACCAAAACTTCTTTTACTGAATTTCATAGGTTTTTAGTAGCACAACTTAACCATAATGTCCCTGACTTTATATACATGTAACATAGAACATACTGAACCCGCAGCTAGTGATTTTCATGTCCGCGGACTGTGTGTATGTCCACGGATGGACGCAGACATCAGCAACACTACCCAAAAACTCAGGGGGTATCTTAAATTGTTATATCATGCCATATGAACACTGCACAAGTTCAAAAACCAGCACACAAACACATTATATGTAGTAATGAATAAGAAGTGGAACCTATATATCTAACACATCAACAATCCATTTAAATACCATATGTACTAAAATGGAATATACCAAAAGAAGAAAGATAGGCTTCCAACATAATTACCTCACAGAAACTGCACAACTAGCAGATCTACAGACCAGTAAGAACACAACTTACCAGAAGCTAGTAAGTATACTTCATTTTCTTATATATTTCTAAAATGTCTGTATACAATAAAAATAATATATATATTTTTTTCACAGAGATGTCCAATACTTTAGAATGGCTTGAAGAGAATTTCCCACATGAGGAAATGTCTGAAGATAGTGATACTAATGGTAGACACTTCTCTATATAACCAAATTAATAAGCATTACTTTATGTACATTTAACATATATATATTTTTTTAACAGACCATACAAACATGGAAAATAGTACACCAAAAAATACATTGGAAAAGATTCTCCAGCACATGACAGAAAAAATTGACATGCTCATGGCAAATTTCTCCCATATGAAAGTTTTTGTGGAGGACCACATAAAAGAAAACATTAAATACCATTGTCCCACATGTACCTGTCCCCCCTCTCCATATCCCAGTCAAGTATCCCCAAACCCTCTCCACAAAGAAAAACATTTTGATGAGACTTCCAACCCTTCATCTCCTCCTATCCATCCTCTTGAAACCTCCAATTCCCCTGTGTTTGTGTCAGTTTCTGCTTCTCCTTCTCTTTCATAAATTGTACATCTATATATAAAAAAACAAAAATATTATGTGTTTTAATTCAGTTCTTTTTTGTGTTTTTTTTTAAAAAAAAGCAGTTTGGGTGTCAGTGGACAGCGCGGGTGTCCGGGATGTCCGCAATGAACCAAAATGGAGGTGTCCTTAGGACACTATACCTAGCTGTACTGTCCACAAGCAAAATGGAACTGTGCTTAGAACACATTTGGTGTCCGCAATGTCCGCAATTAACCAAAATGGAGGTGTCCTAAGGACACTATACCTGTCCGTACTGTTCGCAGGCAAGTTAGAACTGTTCTAAGAACACACACCGTGTCCGGGATGTCCGTAATTAAACAAAAATGGAGGTCTCCTAAGGACACTATGCCTGTCCGTACTGTTCGCATTTTGAAACGGTTCTAAGAACACACGCAGAGTCCATAACTGTTTGTCTCACTTGTGTCGCACTTCTAATTAATTTCAGGACCCGAACACTATCCATAAAATATCTACGCACATGCGCACCATGCCCATAAGTCCTACGAACATCGTGTCTATCCGTAACTGTCTGTCTCGCTTGAGTCGCACTTTTAATTAGTTTCAGGACCCAAACACTGTCCGTAGAACGCCCGCGTGCCTCCCCACAACCTTTCCAGTGGATTTGGTGTCCTGCGGACACCTGTTCCTTTCGCGGACATGTTTGCGACGCCATCATGTGACCGCACCCACGCTGAGCGTGTGTCCTGAATTGCGGACACTTTCCGGGTCCCCGAACATTTTAAAGTACCTTTTCAGGCAATCCACAGTATTTAATAGTAAAAATTCACCATAGCACATGTCCCAGACAATGAGCCAGACTTTCTACATACTTTTTGGAACTCTTTGAGACATTTTGGGGTGTTTGATCAGTCCGCGGACAGCACGGGTGTCCACGGAGCACTCACCTGCACCCCTATAAAAGGCCACACGCCAGAGCTCATCTTAATTCTGTCTTTCTACTATTGAAGATTGACCTGCTTTTGCTGCCATTCCTGTTGCATCTTGAAACTAGATTGCATCCATGGCTGCATTACTTCAACCTAGTGCTACATCTGCCTCACCACCACCCCCACCACTCCACCACCACCACCTCCCCAAGGGCCTGAAGAGGGGAGCAGGCATGAGGATGTAGTGGAGAATGAAGAGGATGACGAGAATGAGGTAGTGGCAGTCCCTATTACCAGCACTCGCCGTGAGTCTTGGGTGTGCAAAATGGTGCTGTGTCATGGGAGGCTTGGTTCGTACAGCTTTGGTACAACAACTATGAAGTGAAAACTAAGGTCGTTCCACGGTGGGGCCGTTTGCAAGGTTGTATTGAGTTCCTCTACTACATCCTCCGTTTCTGCTCCTCTCACCACAAGAGAAACTCCTGTGGGAGAGCGCATCCCTCCAGCTGCCTCACAGGCCATTCACAATGCTGATGACCCTTACCTTTCGAGGGTCACAGTTTTGTGTATGCACTGCGACGCAGTACTCTGCAGGGGAGAGAGACTTTGAAGTGCTTTCAAGACTACGGTCTCAGAGCACGAGAAGACCTGCCCACTACCTAAGTAAGGCCCACCCTACATCTTCCTCTATCCACACGCCCTTTCTTATCTCCATGGTTGGTGTCCCCCCTTACCCACCTTTCCCCTCCTCTCCTAGTGTGTCGTGTGTAAAAAACCAAAAAAATATAAAACAACAAAAATACAAAAAAGGGCTCTTTTCAGAGTCTAAAAATAGAAGTGACAAATAAATGGAGCAGGGCCCTGTGCATTTTTCTTTAGAAGTCTGCAGACAGTTTGCGAACATCTAACATTTTGGGGGGCTGCCCTGTCAAAATCATTGCCCTTTTCTCTGGGAGGAAGTGGTGGCTCTGAAAAGAGCCTTTTGGTTGTGTTTTTTTGTGATTGAAAAACTTGAAATAGTCAACACCTACTGCAAAATGGATGGCTGTAATTCCACAAAAGGATGCAATGCATTTTGTACATTTCTCAGAAAAATCGGATTGCCAGCATAAGTAAGATGAACTCCATCTCTGCGAACAAGGTATGTGCTACGAAATATAATATTTTCATTGTGGAAAGAAGACATGCAAACATCTCTTAGAAAGGCACAAACAGCCTTATTAACATTCTGCCTTGCTTTCTCCATTTGTGGACCAAATGAAGAAGAACGCAGCCACATTTGTCTCTGCGCAATACGAGAAAATATTAGTTGGGAATTTGGAAACATGTCCATGACCTTCCCAAGTCCTTCTTTCATCCCACATTGCAAAGAAATTCCTGGCACATGTCCTAAACTGTTCCCTCTACAATTAATTATAATTATGTGTGGATGAAGCTATTTCTCCAAACTAGCACAGAGAGGTACCAAGTCCAGCCACTTCATTCCACGCACTCCACGGCAGTGCGTTTTCCACATGAGGGAATCCAAGATCTGCAGCTACTTCACAGCATTGTGCATGCACCTCCAACCAATGCATCCATGAGTCTCCCAAACAATCTGTTTTCTGAAACACACAGCCATAGCTAACTGTTCTTCTCTCAGGAAAAAGACTTTCTGACAAACTCTCTCCTTACAGAACATCCCCACTAAACTTTACTGACCCATCAATTGCACTCCTCATTCTCATTTGCATGCCTCTCCACCCCAAAATCCCCATATGTAATATGCAGTGTCCGCGGACTACCGCGAGGTCCGCGGATATATCGTAATTTGGACAGCCCTTCTACCATTTCCACTTCACGCTCTGTGCCATTCCCTCATTGGATACAGCTAACCAGTCACACAACCATCCACCAATCACATCCAAGACCTCTACATCTAACTCCATCATGAGAGTTCAGCACTTCAAATGTACTGTAGATCACTCTCAGTACAAGTCTCATATCATTGGAAAGCACCTACTACAAAAACTATTGTACAAGTCTCCAAGATTTCTACTTGCAGCTGCATGCATATCCACATGCATGAATACAAACTACAGGTATGCATATTTTCTGCACAGTACATATGCAACACTTAAAAATGAATATAAACAGAGTAACTACCACTTAACCTGTATAGCCTATTAAATGAACGTATTGTAATTTTTTCCATCTGCTATAATCAAATGTCACTTCCAAACCTGTCAGCTATCTTTTTTTTTTACACACACACCTATCTAAAAAATGATAATATTAGAAGATGGAAGAAATAACAATATAATTATGGAAAAACACTTAGTAGTGTATCATAAAATTACACTCAGCCAGTAAAATTTCATGCATCTTCATACACTCACACACATAGACACTTTCATTGAAATGCTCCCACCTGCAATAACACCACTACCTGTAAATCACATCCTTCTACTTTATTACCCACAGCTTCACAAATATATATATTCCATGCTTTTCTATACAGATTCTGCTATTTACCTAATCAAAATTGCAAAATAAATATAACATTATTTCTTCTTTCTCCTAACATTCTATAACACAGCTTTAAAAACCAAGTTAATTTCATACACTTAATATTCTACTCATTTACAAAGCATGTTGAACTAACATAATGTAAATAAAATATTAAGGCTGCACATAGTCAAATGAAACTGCATGCATACACTATGTTCAGAAATCAAACAAGAATACTACTACAAAGACATAACAATGAATCTCTCAATTAACATCACTGCTATAAACACACAAAATTACTGACTTCATTCTTTTACAATTTCAGTGAAAACCACTCTCCTGGAAAACAGCAACATCTGAACTACAAACACCAACTACAAAGAAACCTGCTCATTCCACAAAAAAAGAGTAACTACAATACTACCTTAATTTCTCTGCCTAGTCTTTAAATCTCTCCACAATCTTGCTCCCCCTCATCTCTCCTCTCTCCTCTCTTTCTACACTCCCACTGCTGACCACTTTCTTCTCACTGTTCCTCCTTCCCCTTGTGCCAAATCCCATTTCCGCTCCTTCCATCTCCTAGCCCCCCTGCACTGGAACTCCTTACCTCTCTCACTCGTTCGATTCATACCTTTTCCTCATTCTACACTTTCCTCAAATCTCTCCTTCTCCATTCCCCACCATGAAACCCCTCCCACCTTCTTGCCCCTCCCCCTTGCTTTATCTCCTTATTCAACTCCCTCCACGTTCCCTCTCCCCATTCTCACCTTTAACCCCATTCATTTCCCTCCTCCTCCTCTTCCCAACCCTTCCCTATCTCTACATCTACTGCACTACTCTCCTTCTCCCTTTCAGTTTAATTGCTCTACTTACTGTTTTCTTGGTCTGATTCTCAATTTTAAATTGCTTCCACTGTTACTGTTAATTGTTATATGTATCCTCTTGTTATTAAAATGTATTACTCAAACACACTGTGCGGGTGATTCATGTAATTTGTGCACCAAAAGAACGAAGATTTGTGTACCATTCTGCCCACAAATCACCATTTATTAAACAGGGATTAGAATGCAGAATGGCACACAAATCCACCTTTTTCAGAGCACAAATAACATAATTCAGCCCCTAGCATATTAGTATTACAAAACAAAGAATGGTTTTAATTTTATACCATTTGATTTACTATTAGTGCTTATCTTCACCACTAGCTCACGTTCTACTGTCATCTAAACCGCAGTATAGTAACACACAAATAGAAGAATAGACTTTCTAACTAATTGTAGCTGCCCAATGCACAATCACACACCACCAGATACATCTTTACCATCATACTCAGCCACTCATTCATACAGCACACATACATTGCACAACAGCCCAACCCATATCTTCTATATTTGTGTTTAGACAGACCCCACAGAATGCCTACCAGAAAGCAAGTCTGTAGAAAGGAACACAGAAATAGAGCAAATGAAAATAAAAATGTCCAAAATAAGCATCCATCTCTAGCAGAGTTTGTACAAAAAGTTCAAACAAAACAGCTAATATAGTCATTTAGCAAAACAAAACAATCTTCCAGTATAGAAACTTTGCCTCCTCTATCAAACTGTAAAAGAAAACAGAAAATGATTAACAGAAATGCAGCTACCACTACTGCTAAAACTGCTCCTATAAATGTTGATACAGTAGGAAGTAACCATACCAAAAAAAGTATACTAACAAAAATGTTCTGCCACAGAGTCCGTCAGAATCTTATAAAAACAGGAGACAAATCATGTACAACCCTTAAAAACTACTGCAGAAAATGTATCTTTGAAGCTTTGAATGACAGTGCAATCCTTCTAAAAAGAAAGTTATTTATTTTAGTGTTAATCAGAATGAAACCACTAACAAAACTAAGTACTAAATTACAAAAAAGGCTTCTCAATAAACGGAATGTCAACAAAATAACTTCTTAAATATCTGTGGGGATGAATGGAGTCACACCACAAGCACAGAACCATATTTCAATGAAGAAGCATACAAACAAAATCAAACAAACACAATTGCCATCCATAGCAGTGGATGAGGTTATGAAAAACTTAATAATACCATAATGGAACAAGAAATACTGCTTAGAAAAATATCCCCAGAAAACCCAGTATCAATTCTCCATTCAACTCAACCAGAACGTCCGGTATACAAATGGACATGCACGTCAATGTGTAACATTGCCAAAAAATCTTTCAAATCTTTACGCCAGTTCCTCAATCAATATGTGAAAGGCCAATTTAAATAACAATCTTCTACATGGTACAGCCAAAGAACTTCTCGAAGAAATCAACCATATCCAGAGTAAATATTTTGGAAGTGAAAACCACTTACAAAATGCAATAGTTGTACAACAGATTAGCAACAATTGTGCACATGGCAACATTCTACTAAACACATACAAAAAAAGAAATACTAAAATTCAAATGTGCATCCGCTGAAGTACCAAACCATGTGTGTATGTGTTGCCGCAGAACTTTTTATAAAAGTAACACAAAAACTATAGACATAACATAATAGAAGATAATGAAGATTCCAAATGGTTTGAATTAGCTCTCTACCTTATAGCAGAAAACAAATACGAAATAACTGACCCCTTAACACTTTGCAGTTACTGCACTACAAAGCTTGACAAAAATCAAACTTCTTCACGTGCTATCACAAATAATTTGGAATTATTCCCTCTACCAAAACCCCTGCAACAACTCAATTTATTTGAGACCATAATAATTCAAACAGTGCACCCATTTCAAGCAATAATACGCCTTCAACCGAAAACAGAAAAATTACCTCCCTCTGAATTGGTGAAAGGCATTTGCGGCAAAGTAGTATATTTACCATTAGATCTAAAAGAAAATGTGCACATTATGGGAGTGCAACGTCCAATAGAACTATCTTTAATTGTCTTAGTAAATGGTGTACCTACAAAAGACAAAAGAAATTTGGCAACAACTGGTAGACTTACATAAAGTTAGACAAGCCTTGCGATATCTAAAAGACAATAATGAATACTACAAAGAAATAAATATTGAAGAAAACTTAAGGGAAACAAATGAAATAATTCAAGAGTCACCAGAAACTGGTCAATTTGAACTTCTAGATCCTGCTACAGTATCCAATATTTTAGACCATTATACATTTCACCCATTACACTCTAATGACACCATAGAAGATGCACTAGAAACATACCAAATGTGACAAACAAAAGGATCACCAATCAGCATATGGGAAAAAAGTATAGAAGCACATGCTTTTTCTCTACTCTTTCCTACTGGCAAAGGAGGAAGGTATGATGATAGACCTATTCAAATAACAGCATCAGAATACCGCTCGTTACAGATGTTTTCTGAAGATCCCAGATTTAGACAAAATGTGGAATACATATTCCACCTACTCTTTGAAAGTGAACTAGCAACTTTATGTTACAGAGTTGCACACATATTAAACTCAGGATCACACTTTCAAAATATGACAGCTACACAATTATTACAAAAAGTGCAACAAAAGGATGAGGTTAGTGTGATTGCAAAAGAGGTTGCAATGCATTTTGTACATTGCGAAGAAAAATATGATTGCCAGCATATGTGAGGTGGACTCCATCTCTGCGGAAAATGAAAGTGCTGCGAAACAAAATGTTTTAATTGTGGAAAGAGGACATGCCAACATTTCTTAAAAATGCACACACAGTCTTATTCACATTGCGTCTCGCTTTCTCCATTTGTGGACCGAACGCAGAAGAACGCAGCCATATTTGTCTTGGGCAATATAGGAAAAAAGTATTTGACAATTTGGAAACATGTCCATGAGCTTCGCGAGTCCTTCCTTCATTGCAAATTGCAAATAAATTCCAAATACATGGCCTAAACTGTTTCCTCCACAATGAATGATCAGTATATCTGGAGGACGCTCTGTCAGTAAAGTAACACAAAGAGGTACCAAGTCCAGCCATCTCATTCCACGCACACCATGCCAGTGCACTTCCGCATGTGGAAATCCGAGATTTGTTGATAAAATTCAGCTTTCTGCATGCACCTTCAACCAATGTATCCATGAGTCTCCCAAAATCCAGTTAATCTGTTTTCGAGCATTCAAAGCCATGGCTGTGTGGTCTCTTGTGAGGGAAAAGACAGTTTTACTAAAGTACGTCGGTCAGAACACACCTACTGAACTTTATGGACCAATCCCTATCTCCGCTCATTCTCATTTACATGAGGCTCCACATTGAATCCCCGGTGGTGATATGTGCTGGCTGCTAACTACCACCAAGTTCGCAGACATGTACAGTATCAGAGCGTGACGATGGTACATTAAAGTACTATTCCCCCTTTTCCCCTTTAAGGTAGGCTCTGAAAAGAGCTGTTTTTTATTGTTGGCAGATACCGTACAGACATCTGGTATTTTATGTATTTTTTTGTATTTTTTGTCCTTGCTTTACTCTTGCAAACATTACAGAACCTTCTCTAAAGCAAGCATTATGTTCCAAAAGAACATCACATTTCCCAAAGAAGATAGCGCAACACCATCTCCTTCAAAGTACCTCCACTCCTCGCACATCGAAATGGTGTGCCACATGCCTACTCTCGGCATAGTGTTGTCTTGCACAAAAATGTCTCCAAGCATCAAAACCCTGACCCTCTCCACCTCTGCCATCGTTAGTGTGTGCACCATATTTCCACACAAAAGAGTAATTTGAACATCTGATTGGCTGATGCCTACAGTCGCCTTTCCATGCAGGATTTGCTGTAGAAACCCGTATGTGACACGCCCTACCAGCGGATAAGTGTTGCCTACGTGCAGCATGTAACTCTTACCCAGTCCTTCCACCCTTTCTACAGTGGTACCAAAGCGAGTCCCTCATTGGACACAACTAAGCGGTCACACAATAATCCACCAACCTCATAGAACATCACTAATTTTAACTCCGTCATCAACATTGCGCACTTCAAAATTACTGTTGATGATTCTGAATGGAAGTTGCATACCATTGCAAAGCACCTACTTCACATGCTACTGTGCAAGGATTGCAAATTTCTATGTACAGCTCCATACATGTCCACATGCATCAGTTTAGAGTGCAGGTATGTATATTTTAATCAGAGAATATGTGGAAGCCTTATGATTTAAATTAGACAAAATAATGCCGCTAAATGTCCATAGGGAATACATAACAACGCTCCCCCTTTAAAGTGCAAGATTGCCGATTTGTCATTCACAAATCGCACGACTGCTTACTGTCTTCCGCATAACCTGTACATACGTTGCAAGCATGCCTATTTAGGGCAGACCACAATTTTGTATGTGAAAATGTCAGAGTTCTGTACTCTGTACGGCCTACAGTAATGCTACTTGCAATGTGATCGTATGAGGATAGTAAGCGCTCCCGATTGTAGTGCTGACATTTCCTTCTGAGGGTCTCCCGATTTTTCAACATCATGCTTTTCATTAACAAGTACAAAATGTTTCCCCATCTAGTACTTTGCCCTATCACTTACAAACCTCTCTCCTATGCATAGTACACTTTGTAAAGAACAAGGCATTTCCATACCCTTAAAAGATTTAGTTATTTTGAAGGACTTTCAAGTACCATATTGCAAGTACTATGCAAAGACTGCACAGAGTGAAGTGAAATGTGCATGTGCACTGGGTTGAAATATGAAAGTTCAATCCTCTGACGAAAGAAGAACAAGTAATGTCTGCAGTATCATCACTGCTGCAAACACACAAAGTAATTGATTTAGTTTTTTTAATTCGAAGTGAAGACTACTCTCCTGAGAATCAACAGCATCTACACTGCAGACGACATATCCGAAGAAACCTTGCCATCTTGCACAAAAATGTAAGTACAGTACAACCTTTATAATGTAACTACTCCTTGAAGAGCTGCGTGGGTTATTTGTTTCTTTTGGGCACCAAAGCAAGCATTGATTGGTAAACCATTCTTCCTACAAATATCCATTTATTGAACAAAGAATAACAGGCAGAATGGCTGACAAATCCCTGTGTGTTTGGTACTGAAATAACATAGGTAATCCTTAGAAGGTAAGATTGTGAAAAGAAGTTGCTGTAGCAAGTGTTTGGCATTTCGGTTATTAATAATGGTTCTCGTCACAAGTAGGCCACTTTGTACTCTCATCTGAAGCACATTGTAGTAGTATACAAACAGTAAAGTAGCCTTACCAAATGATTGTTAGAGTTCACTGTACGTTGACACACCATGACAAAGAGCTTCTCCATCAGACGTATGCACACATGCACACTGCACACATACATTGCACAACAGACCAAAGTATATTTTTTTCTCAACAGACACCAAAGAATGCCTACCAAAAAGTAACTCCATAGAAAGGAACGCAGAATTAGAGCAAAGAAAAGTAAATGTGCCCAATGTAAGCCTCCACCTGTTGTTGAGTTTGTAGAGAATCTTGGTACAAACCAGCTAATGCAGTTGGGTAACATAATAAAGGACGTCTCAACTACCGAAACTGTAGCTCCTCCATCAAAAACTGTCACAAAACACATAAATGTCAAAAAACGTGTGCCAGTACAGCTAACAATGTTCCCAATAATCCTGATAGTGTAAAAAGAACCCATAGTAAAAAAAGGATTTTAGCAAAAATGTTTCATCACAGAGTCCTTCAGAATCTACTAAGAAGAGGACCAAAATCATCCTCACCCCTTAAAACGTACCATAAAAAGTTATTTCTACAAGCACTCATGGACAGTGCAATCCTTCTCCAAAGGAAGTTGTTCATATTAGTGTTAAATAGGATGAAAGCACTAACAAAACTAAGTACCAGACTACAAAAGAAACTCAGCAATAAAAGGAATGTGAACAAAAATAATTTATTGCATGTTTGTGGTGGTGAATGGAGTCACAAACAACCACAGAGCCATATTTTAATGAAGAAGCATACAAACAAAATCAAAAAAACACAATTGCCATCCATAGCAGTGGACGAGGGTACGACAAAATCAATAATACTATCATGGATCGAGAAACACTTCTTACAAAACTATCTCCTGAAAACTCAGAATTACCTCTCGATTCAGCAGAACCACACCGTCCAGTATACAAATGGCCGTGCACATCAATGTGTGCCATTCCAAAGAAAGATTTCAAATCTTTATGTCAGTTACTCAATCAATATGTAAAAAGTAAAGACAAAAGTAAAATGAAAGTGCTGCAAAATATGGATATTTGTGAAGTGCGGAAGGACACAATTCTGCACATAGCAACCTTCTATTACACACATACAGAAAATAAATAGTAAAATTTAAAAGGTCATCGGCTGAAGTACCAAACCATGTGTGCGTGTGTTGCCGCAGAACGGTTTACAAAAGGAACACAACAAATGTGGACATAGCATTGAAAATAGAAAACAATGAAGACTCTAAATGGTTTGAATTAGCTTTGTACCTTTTAGCTGAAAACAAATATGAAATAACTGAATGCCTAATATGTTGCAGCTACTGTACTGCAAAATTAGACAACAACCACACTCCTTCACGTGCTATTACAAACAACTTGGAATTGTTTCGATTACCAAGAATCCTGCAACAGCTCAATTTGTATGAGAGCATAATAATTCAAACAGTTCACCCATTTCAAGCAATTATACGCCTTCATCCAAAATCAGCAAAATTACCTTCCTCTGAATTGGTGAAAGGTATTTGTGGCAAAGTAGTTTACTTGCCATTAGATCTCATGGAAAATGTGCACACTCTAGGAGTGGAACGTTCAATAGAGCATTCTTTAATAGTCTTGGTAAATGGAGTACCAACAAAGGACAAAAAAATGTGTCAACAATTAGTGGACTTACACAAAGTTAGACAAGCATTGCAATATCTAAAAGACAATAATGAGTACTACAAGGAAATAAATATTGATGAAAGCTTAAGGCAAACAGCTGAAATAATTCAAGAGCCATCAGAAACTGGACAATTCAAACTTCTGGATCCAGCTACAGTATCCACTCTTTTGGACCATTACACAATTCATCCATTGCATTCCAATGAAAGCATAGATGATGCACTAGAAACTTACCAAATGCGACAAACCAAAGGTCATCAATGAGTATTTGGGAAAAAAAGTATAGAGGCACGTGCTTTTCCACTGCTATTTCCTACTGGCAAAGGTGGAACATATGATGATAGACCAACTCAGATTGGGGCATCAGAATACCGCTCATTACGAATGTATTTGCAAGATTACACATTTAGACAAAATGTGGAATACATATTCCCCCTACTCTATGAAAGTGAATTAGCAACACTATGTTATGGAGTTGCACACATTCTTAAATCTGGAACGCACTTTCAAAATATGTCAGCTACGCAGTTCATACAAAAAGTACAAGAAAAAGATGAGATTTTACAATCAAATATAACAAATTTGTTTTCAAACCTGCGTGGTACAAAGGAATACTGGTTCAGACGGCACAGAGTCGTGCGTTGCATGATCAGAAACGTTGGACCACCAACTTGGTTTGTTACGCTAAGTTGTGCAGAATATGCATGAGAAGATTTACATGAGTTCCTACGCGTAGTAAACAGCAACAAAAACAACATAGATATATTAATACCTGGAGAACTTTGCTTTCTAGATCCAGTTAATATCTCACGATATTTCCATCATCGTTTCATTGCAATGCTACACTTTATTTGCAATAAAACTGTTCCTCCCCTTGGAGAAGTGCAACACTTCTTTTGGAGAAAACAATATCAAGCGACAGGAGCATCACATATTCACATGCTGTTATCGATCAAAGGTACACCGAAATTTGGGCACGACAGTGATAGCACTGTTTTGCAGTTTATCCAAAAATATGTCACATGTGAAATCCCTTCACAACATACACATAGTGAGCTGGATGGGCAGGTTTTACAATTTAAAAGACACAAATGTTGCAAATATTGTTGCTGCAAATACAAAAACAAAGATAGATACTACACCAAATGCTGCTTTGGATTCCCTAGACCAGTTACAGAAACAGGTGAAGTAAACAACTTCATGTCTTCAGTTCGACATAGTGTTAAAGGTAAATCACCTAAAAACACGTATTACATAAAAAGAGGGGAAGAATCGAAATATATCAATGATTACAATGCAATCATTGCCCTATTATGGAATGCAAACATAGATGTTCAGTACATTGCAGACAATTCAACTGCTGTTGCATGATATGTTACAGCCTACTTAACAAAAGCAGAACAAACAGAGCTTCAAGACCTCTGGGATGACCTAGCATCAGACAAAACATTATCACAGAAATTGTACAGCCTAGGCATAAAAATGCTCTCTCATAGAGAATGTGGGGCCTATGAAGCAGCAGATCGTTTAACCGGCACTGCTTTATATGGAAAATCAGACAACATAGTGTCGGAATTGAAACAATATTATGCCTCCTATCTCAGCAATTGTATGTGTATTGGCCTACGCCAAGTTGTCTAAACATCATATGCGAACAAACTCTGCGGCTAGGTTTTGACCTTAGAGAAAGTAATGTAAGTCGCCATCTTGGATTAAGCCGCCATTTTAGGTTCTCTTGTAATGTGGAAGTCACCCTGAACATCAAAGTGGGGGCCGAATGACATTCTGAGTAAGATTCTGGCCGTTGTGACCTCCGTACGCACAAATAATTAATATGCCTGCAGGCCACTTGTCGGGGTCGCGAACTGAGACCTTGTCCTATTGCTGACCTATGTGTAAATGTACAACTATATCAGAGAAACTAATCAAAATGCATACATTATAGGATTGACCTGGCAAGGAACCCATAAACCCGATCCCTAGAATGGTTAACCCGCGAGGGGGTTGGCCAAGGGCTGGATAAAGAATATAAAAAGCCCAAATATTCCAATGTACGGTCTCTCTCACTAATGCATCGAACCTTCGTTGAAGTTCGTTACGTTATTCTGAGAGCCGAATAGCTGTCCGCTTGTCAATTGACTTTGGTAACTGTTGTAGCTTTTAAATAAAGCACTTGTATGTTCTTTGTAACCTGTGTTGGTGTGTTTCTTTTTGGGCTTCCCGGCCTCATATTATTTTTCTGTTTTCACAGTTGGCGCCCGAACAGGGACCCTCAAGATTGATGCCGGATCATTGAAGGTTGACGCAGACTATCGAACCGGGATCGGACGGTGTGATACTGCGGGCCCGACCGAACGAGACGCGATACCTCGGCAGCGCTGCACGATCCGATCCTTGGACGATAGTCGTGTGGTCTGACACGGCATCTTGACGAGGGTCCATTTTTTGAGGCGGGCAGATTTTTCGAAACCACCAAACACAAGGTAAAATTCATTAGGTAAGTTCTTTGGTAAACCGTATGGTCCTCCTTAGGTTTGGTCAGGTGCAGTCGTGACCCGGCTTTTAATTTAACCCTGACAATTTGAATTTGGCGTATTGTATCTGCAGACAGAATTATTGACCAGGTAACACCAATTTTTTGTGAAATGCCTGGGAAATTGTCTAGCTGCTTTAGGGCTTTGTTCCGCAGCGATCGACAATCTTTGGAATTTAGCCGCCCGGCACCACAGGAGGGGTCACCGGCATGTATTATGTACTGCAAGTATGGCATTGGAAGTATAGTATTTAATGATATTTGGCACAGACAAACCAGACATGCCTCCGAATTTCAGTGGCCAATCAATGGTAGTTTCGAGATCCCCCGTATTGAATACCTAGAATGGGTCTTGCTAAAAAAGAAGGCCAGACCTGCAGCATTTGATGTTTTGCAGAATTGGAAAAAAGAAGCGTTGCAGCAGCTTAAAAGTAGGGATAAACATGCACGCCGTCATAAAACAAATGCTGAAAAAGCATTGTTATATGATAAAGAAAAACATTCGGAGTCAGTCAAAAATATGGATAGGGCTTTCTCACTAGGTATCCAGAAAATGTATCCCTCTAAAGATTTCCATGTTTCCGAAGAATTTATTGAAAAATTGTTAAACGAACGCGGGCCTGGTGCCTCTGCGCCACCTCCGTATGATCTTCTCCCGGGTGCTCTGCCCATTCCTGCTGTTGTTCCTGCTGTTATTCCTGTTCCCCCTGTACAAATTATTGTTCCTATTCCTCTGGTTGTTGTTCCTCCACCTATCACACCACCCCTTTCTCCTAAGCCGATCGTTGCACCCCCATTGAATTTGCCCGCACCTCCGCTCCCGAGTGGTTCTGTATTGACTGAAGTTGATCGGGGTGCGGGGTCAAAGATTGTCACTCGTAATACTGTTTCCGCAGACAAGAAACAAGAATTATTTGCATGGGCTAAGCACTGTATGGAGAAGGGTGATCAA
Source organism: Ambystoma mexicanum (assembly GCF_040938575.1). Taxonomy (NCBI): domain Eukaryota; kingdom Metazoa; phylum Chordata; class Amphibia; order Caudata; family Ambystomatidae; genus Ambystoma; species Ambystoma mexicanum. The sequence continues at coordinate 1,240,792,407 of NC_090930.1, read as the reverse complement.
GTTAACGTTTTTTCCACATTATCAAATTTGAACAATTTTCCCGAGAAAAATGTTTTTATCGAAGGTTTGGGGACTCATTTATGTGTGATGTGGGGTAGATTACAAAATTCGGATCTCCCACAAGGGGTGAGGGATCTGAATGCTTTATCACTTTCGAGGGACACAGAGGAGAAAGTACATGATCATGTTGAAAGATTGTTTGAGTATAGGAGGGACTTTGAGAAATCATGAGATGAGGATGATGAAGACGACAGTATGTATGTACAGAAACGGTTCCTTCCGTGTCGTAGATCAGCACCTGAGGAAGTACGAATTTGTACCAAAGATGTGATTCAATGGAGCTCCGATTCATCGGTATCGCCAGATGAAGTATATGACACATATAGTCAGTATAAAGCAGAAATGCAGAAGAAGGTGATTCAGGTAATGGTACATTACCTACAAGATGAATGTGTAAGGAAGAAGGTTAGTTGTCCTATAGAATTATTGGGTATTTGTAAGAGGGCTTTTTCGCCCGACACTTCTTCAGCTGCCTTAGCGCTCGACCTGGCTCTATTGCTTAGTAAGCGGTCAGCGTTACCTACATCTCAGTTGCCTATTAGAGAGGTTCCTCTGACATTTGTCCCGAAGGTCGAGATTCCCGCTAACGCTGGGACTGGTGCACCCGCTGCGAAAAGCCCTGCACACTATGCATCGCAATTTGTTCACGTCCCGTTTTCACGACAGGAAGTGAACACTATTAGACAATCAATTCCAGATATCAGAAAAAACCCAACAGGGTTTTACAAAGAGATAGAGTCCGTTTTGCAGTCCTCTGTGTTCACCTTAAGTGACATTGACTTGCTATTCCCTGTACTCCTGCCCGTAGATTTATGGAAGCAGGTCGAACAATAGACGATGTGCCAGGGTTAGGAGATACGTGGGCTAACATGATTAGGTTTGATGGGGAAAGACCAGCTGGTGAAAAACCACCTCAGGTAATACTTACTTTGCCTGATAGAATTGTCGCAAAATTGAAAACCGTAATTCCTGAGAAAAGAATTATTTGGGACAAGCTTATGGCCTGTGTTCAAGGAAAAACTGAAGGTACCACCGAGTTCTTTAATAGATTCGAACACGTATTCTCTGATTTCAGTGGTCAGGACTTGGGCACAGAGTCCGGGAAAAGGTTGATGGTGGACAAATTTGTACGTGGGTTGTTGCCCGACATCCAGTCACAGATTATGTCCTCTGAGAGCGCTTGGCAGGCGAAGTCCCAATCTGAAGTTTTGCACATGGCTCAGTATTATGAGAACCGTGTGAATAATGAAAAAGAGAAAATAGAGAAGAGGAAAGGAGATTTGAAGACTAAAGTATTGTTACAACAAATTGTTAGAAATCCCAGAGGAGGTACGTGACAGACCAGAGGTCAGTATGTCCCAAAAGGAAACGCTCCTTTGGGTTCTGTGAATATTAATCAGTGCGCCTATTGCCGCCAGGAAGGTCATTGGCGAGCACAGTGCCCCATCCTTCGACAAAGGTCAAACAATGCGTTTGGGAGTATGGGTAGACGACCTAGAGGTCACCCTGGAGCAGGGGGCCCTGATAGAGGTCAGTTTTCACAAGATCCTTAGCAACCTTTTTCACGGGAAAATCAGACTTCGAGTGTGGACGCAAGAAACATATTTAATCACCCTTCTGCTGCCTACCTTTCTGAAGAGCTTCCTTCTGATAACATTTTATTCCGTTAGGACTGCCCGAAGCAGGGTTTGGAACCCTCACCTATTCCCGTTAATCAGAAAGGTCCCTACGTCGAATTGTTAGTGGGGAATATAAAACATCAGTTTTTGATAGACACTGGAGCACAGAAGTGCTCCATTGATCATTCCCGGGTTCCAAACATTCCACTGTCAGGGCAAACAAATGTTTCTGTAGGGTTTTCTGGTATACCAATTGTCTGTCCCGTTTCTTCGCCGGTGTCTGTTTCTTTGGGTCCCTTTACGGACCATTGCCCTTTCCTTCTGACTTCGAACTGTGGAGAGAATTTGCTGGGATTAAATTTGTTAAAGAAACTGAATGCAGTAATTCATTGTTCCTGTGATGGAGTACGACTGACGGTTTCACCACAGCAACTTCCCTGTTCCCAGTTTCTGACTCGACCATTGCCTCCTGAGTTTAGTGTTGTCCCGAAATGTTTATGGGCAGTTGACGACATGATGTCGGGGTACTACAGATTGAGCCCGTTAAAATAGTTTTGAAGCATGGAGTTAAATTACCACGTATTCCGCAGTATAGAATATCAGTTGAGGGCGAGCGTGCTTTGAAGTGCATTGTCTCCGATTTTGTGCACCGAGGGGTGATTGAGGAGATTGCAGGTAGTTTATGTAACAGCCCGATTTTACCTGTATACAAGAAAGGCGACAATGCAATCCCATACCGTTTTATAATTGATCTTCGTGCTATTAACAAAGTTGTCGCCCCGCAATTTACAATTGTGCCTGATGTAACAACGATACTAACAATGATCCCTGCTACAGCTACGTATTTTAGTGTTGTGAACCTAAAGAATGCTTTCTTTAGTATTCCTATACACAAGGAGAGTAGATATTTGTTTGCGTTCATCTTGGGGGGACGTTCATGCACATTTACTCGGGCACCTCCAGGGTATACTGAAAGTCCAAGCATTTATAGTAGAGCTTTGAAAGAGCAGCTTGAAACCCTCGAATTGCCACCTACTTGTACACTACTTCAGTATGTCGATGATTTGCTTTTGGCTGCAGATTCTGAAAGTGCTTGTAAAGAAGGCACTGTATTGTTACTTATTCATCTGGCCGAAAACGGTCATAAAGCTTCGCTCAAGAAATTTCAATATTGTTGCCAGGAGGTCGCCTATTTAGGTTACCTCCTGTCAAAGGAGGGCAGAAGATTGACACCTGAAAGAATAAAACACATTTCTGGCATGTCTGTTCCAAATACACAGAAGCAAGTCAGAGCCTTAATAGGTATGGCTTCTTACTGTAGGTTGTGGATCCCGAACTTTTCACTAGTGATAAAACTGACGTTGGCTTTGACGAAGAAGGGCATTTCTCTGCCACTGCCATGGAAATCGAAACATCAACGATCATTTGAGCTTCTCAAAACCACGTTATGCTCTGCACCGGTTCTGGATACTCCAAATTATGACAAGGCCTTTGTGTTGTTTGTGCATGAATGTGATGGATGTGCTTTGGCTGTGTTAACGCAGGAACATGGAGGGAAGAATAGGCTGTGCGGCTACTACTGTCAAGATTAGTCAGGCGAGTACAAAGGCAGCGAATATGGCAAGGGAAATGTGCACCCAGGAACTACGACTCAGGTATGCTAGAACCCAGGAGTGCAAATAGAGTGTGACATCAAAACCAATATATGAAAAGGGATGTGGGGTAAGCACCTGACCGCGAGGAAAGTCGGCAAGCGCCTTACCCCCAATTGCTGTTACAGGTACTGACAGCGCTAAACCCACGTGGAGGGCAAGCAATGACAGGATCTGTGTACTAACACTCTTAATGGTATTACATAAGGGAACTTAAGAACTGTACTCACGAGGACGAGATAAACCTCTTGAATGTCAGCTAGCCCACGAATCCTGTTGAAGAAACTGGGACCCCGAAAGGCTAGTACAGCAATGGAAGGAAAACTAAATACCTAAGTGGGAATAGTGTTTACAAAATAGTGAGGAAAACATAAGCATTCACACAGGAGCTAGCTACTACCGCACACCACACCTAATAATCAAAGGGAAAATAAATGCAGAAGTGCAGTGGAAAACATGGAATGGATCCTCTAGAAAGTAAGGATCAGGAGCAGGGAAAAACGAAATAACCTATGCAAACTTCTCCCTACCCCTCCAAGGAAAAGACAGGAAACTAAACTAAGAGGAAGGCTAAGGCAAATGGGTAACAGCAGCAAAGGACAGAGTCAAAGAAATATAGAACACAGACAAACTGGGCTGCATCTAAAAGGGGAAAGCACTGAGAATTGCTGCCTGCAAACAGAGGAAGACAAAAAGGGAAATCAAGGGAGCAGAAATCAATTAGCGCATGAATCCGAAATTCAGGGCGGAGGAAACAAGAAAACAGGAACAAGGCAGTAGGTACAAAGGCAAGGAACCAGGAACCAGGGACTAGTCAAAAACAGGAACACTGCAAACGATGACCAGCGCTGGACTGAAGTAAGACTGAGGCTTTTAAAGCTGCTTAACGAGCACACGCCTCGGGTGTGCTGATTGCTGCACCTGCCGCCACAGCTGTTACCTATCCTCCACCCAACCTTGTGTTGCAAGGGTGGAGGTGGAGCAGTGGGCCAGGCATTCTGGGAAGCATAGTCATTTGGTTAAAGAAGCATGCTGGCTGCCAAAAACCTGGAATGGATCCGGAAGGGAAGTAGCTGGGAAAATAGGGATTTAGCGCTCCCAAATCATCACAGCACTGTAGCATAAAGTTCGGAGGAAAAGTCCAGTAGGGAATAAACCCCAAATCATGCCCCCAAATGGTGGGAACGGTAGCGAAGGGAGCGAGTCGTGACAACTACTCCTCCGCCCTTGATCCTGTCGCATGCGCTTTGCCGAGATGTTTGCGAGCTGTCGCTGCTGCTGCCGCATCCGTAAAACAGAGTGAGGGAATGGTTCTAGGCCATGATTTAATTTTGATGGTACCTCACTCTGTAGATGTCCTATTGAATCAGACTCAAACGCAACATCTCACCTCTGCATGGCTGACAAGGTATGAATTAATTCTGGTTGTCCTTCACATTCAAATTAAGAGGTGTTGTGTTCTTAATCCGGCTGAACTTCTACCTTTCCCGCAAAATACTGTTTGCGGTGACGAAGAATTACATGACTGCCTGTATAACACAGAACAGGAAACTAAGGGCAGGATAGACCTTATAGATACTCCTTTGGACAATGTAGAAGGGGAGCTGTTTTGTGATGGCTCCTGCTTCAAACTTCCAGATGGTACATCTACAGCTGCTTACGCAGTTACTACATTGAGTAAGGTTGTTGAAACGAAGAGAAATCCGCATAACTCCGCGCAGGCCGCAGAGATTATATCGTTGACCCGAGCTTGTGAACTCTCGCGAAGGGCGTATAGTAAACGTATATAATGATAGCCAGTATGCCTTTGGGGTGGCTCACAACTTCGGGAGGCTCTGGTCGGAAAGAGGGTTCCTAACCTCACATGGGATCAAGATTCAGCACGGTCCCCTGATAGTGCAATTGCTCTCGGCACTCTCACTCCCTAGGCAGTTAGCGATCATGAAATGTGCAGCACATCGTAAGGTCATAGATGATGTGGGAAAAGGGAACGCTTTTGCTGACCAGATAGCCAGGCAAACGGCCACAGACCTTAGCGCAGACATGTATGCTCTAAGGGAAACAAAAGATGCCTATGTAATGGATGAGGGTATTGGGTCTGTGCGAGATATTCAAACTGATGCCACAATAGAACAGTCTAAAAGGTGGGCCGAAGGAATGGGGAAACTGGATGATGATGGGTGTTGAGTGGATACATCTGAAGGAAAATGGTTGCTCCCTGATTCATATGTACTGACAATGGTTACAATGGCACACGGTCCTACGCATGTGTGTGCTCAGTAGATCACGAAAATGTTAGAACAAGTATGGGTGAATGATGAAATTTCGAAGATTGCACAGCGCCATGTTCAGAATTGTATGATTTGCTTACAGCACAATGTGGGGAAGGGGACAGTAACTCCAAGGGGAAGCTTTGGGCCCCCTTCTGTTCCCTTCGAGGTCCTCCACTTTGATTTTATCGAGATGGAACAGTGTAGCAATCTAAAATATATTCTTGTGATTATTTGTGCTTTTAGTAAATGGGTCGAGGCTTTCCCCATCAAAGATGCTACTGCCATGACCACTGCAAAGACTATGGTCCAATCAGCTTTACCTGTACGGTTTATGGGCCCAGGACACGATATTCAGGCTGGAAGTTGGGTCCTAGTGAAGGCCTACGAAAGGTCTTCCTGTCTCGCTCCTCGCTGGAGGGGACCCTACCAGGTGCTTTTGGTCACTCAGACAGCAGTGCGGGTGGCTGGAGAAAAACATTGGATCCACGCGACGCATGTCAAGAAACTTTCTCACCCGACGCCACACGTTACAGAAGAAGCAGAACCCCTTGCTGATGCTACAATCTCTGATCCTGGAGGAGCAAACAGCACTGTGAGTGTGTCGGAGAATTTCTCTGAGCCCGTGGAGCTTGGGGAACAGTCCATTTCATCTCCGCACTCTTTGGAAAAGTCACTTCCGGAAAACATTGTTTCAAGTTCTGCGGCTTCCGTCGCCTCCGATACGTTGCTTCCCTCAGGAAGTGACGTCGCCTTGTTTCCGGATCAAACAGTTCTGGGTACCACCAGGTACAACCTTCGACGAAGAAAATAGAACTACGGCACGGGTCTTTTCCGTGCATTTGGAAAGAAGAAGTGATTGAAAGTGTTCTCTTGTAAAAGAAAGTTCCTTTCAAACAAAAGGAAAAAAAAGGGATTCTGCTGGCTAGGGTTGGGAAGGACTAAGAAGTCGCGCGACCGTAGTGTCGCCAGCAACGAACATTGGGGTTGTCGATTGAGAAACTACGATGCCTGCCACCTCCACCGCTGCTCCCCGCACTGGACTTGTAAATAAAGGGGTGACCAACTCGGACAACGAACAATGTGCTGGGCCCCGAAAACGTATTGCTGTGTTGTGTTAATAATAATTGGAATTTGTGTAATTACTGCTGTGGGACTTTGGTACTTTGAAGAAATTTACCCTCTAAAACCTCTACTCCCAATTGAGATTGTACCTACTGCTTTGACTCCCTCTGTACTCCTTCACACCTTGTCACCTAGAGACTCCCAGCATAGACGAAAGTATCATAATAACACTTTAATGATAGTATTGAATGCAACGAATGCCATTTTTAATAAGAGTAATTGCTGGATTTGGACCCATTTACTGCAACATGGGAACAAGGGGCTAGGATGGTATATTCACCCTGTACCTTTAACGACTGCTTGCTATGCTTCTCTTAGAGCACTATTCTTTGGCCGTTGGAATGATAGCGTCTCAGGGAACTTTGATGGAACTAATTTAAATGATTTTGAGAAACGTGAATTGACTCCCCTGGGATGCTCGCTTTTTGCAAATAGAAGTAGACCTAATGTTGCTTCTATTAGGCCATCTGATAAACTATCTCTTCCTTTCCAAACTCTAATTTCCTTTAAAATGGCTCCGATAGGCAATAAGGACGCTGTGCCCCCTTCCTACTCTATTAATCATAGCCCCGATTCAGTCCCCTTTTGTGTACAAAGAAATGGCACTCGGCCAATGGGAGATTTTGAAGGTTGTGTGAACATTGTAAATTTGACTGGGGAGAACAGGCCTCTGTTTGTAGGGGGGCCTGTTCATTTCGTTTGTGGTAGTTCATCATTTCCCTGGTTGCCCAAGGATTGGCAGGGAACCTGTTATTTAGGAATCCTGTTACCCGGGGTATTTGTAGCTAGTACATTGGAAGTTTCTAAGGCTCGCCCATGGCGGGACGAGGATGGGGATACCCCTGGGCAAGTATTGGGAGATATAGCGAAATCAGTTGTGCCATTTTGGGGACAGATAGCAAACTCTGAAAATATTAGGGGACTAGCAAGAGTACTGGAGAGAACCATCAACTGGACCACGGATATACTCTACAATATGACACTAGAACAAAAGGCAATAAGATTGGTAGCACTCCAAAATCGGATGGCATTAGATGTCATTCTGGCCGAACGTGGTGGAGTATGCAAATTAGTGGGGTCCGCTTGCTGTGTTTTCGTAATAGACTCCTCACCGACAATTTTTAAAGCAATACAGAACTTGCACATCCTTAGTTCCGAGGTGCATGTTCCTTTGGGAGATTGGAATATTAGCGCCTGGTTCTGGGATTCTCTACGATCCTCGGGTTGGAAGGTGCTTTCTGTTATCTTGGTTATTTTGGGAATCCTGCTATTCCTTTTTTGCTGTTTCCAATGTCTACCTAGTATATGTGCAATGCTAGGGGGGTGTTGTGCTCAAGCGGTGAGCACAGTAGGGCACAAAATGTACGCCCCAGATACATCATCTAAAGAGTTTGTATTACAAGAGGTTCTGATGAACGACCTAATGGCTATAGACATTACAGATAATGATTCAGGATGTATAGACGACAATGCATGGAGTTATTTACGAAAGTATTAGAAGTGATATTAGCACTTGGCATAGGTCAAAAGGAGGGTTTGTCGGAATTGAAACAATATTATGCCTCCTATCGCAGCAATTGTATGTGTATTGGCCTACGCCAAGTTGTCTAAACATCATATGCGAACAAACTCTGCGGCTAGATTTTGACCTTAGAGAAAGTAATGTAAGTCGCTATCTTGGATTAAGCCGCCATTTTAGGTTCTCTTGTAATGTGGAAGTCACCCTGAACATCAAAATGGAGGCCGAATGACATTCTGAGTAAGATTCTGGCCGTTGTGACCTTCGTACTCACGAATAATTAATATGCCTGCAGGCCACTTGTCGGGGTCGCGAACTGAGACCTTGTCCTATTGCTGACCTATGTGTAAATGTACAACTATATCAGCGAAACTAATCAAAATGCATACATTATAGGATTGACCTGGCAAGGAACCCATAAGCCCGATCCCTAGAATGGTTAACCCGCAAGGGGGTTGGCCAAGGCTGGATAAAGAATATAAAAAGCCCAAGTATTCCAATGTACGGTCTCTCTCACTAATGCATCGAACCTTCGTTGAAGCTCGTTACGTTACTCTGACAGCCGAATAGCTATCCGTTTGTCAATTGACTTTGGTAACTGTTGTAGCTTTTAAATAAAGCACTTGTATGTTCTTTGTAACCTGTGTTGGTGTGTTTCTTTTGGGCTTCCGGGCCTCATATTATTTTTCTGTTTTCACAATAGTATGGTTCAGTATTGGTCCTGCACAATGTAGAAAAAGAGTGCTAAAATCATATGAGGACATAGAAACAATTGCCAGAAATGATCCCAACAGCCAAGACATTCTAAAAAACAATTTACTGGACACATACTATCCGAACAGGAGTAACACTCTGTAAAGCATGTGTCTATACCACATAGCTCAAAACTTTGCATACAAAAATAATGTAAAACCCGATGAAAGCAAACGTAGATATAGAGTGACCGATTGTGAAGGGAGATTAGTGAAACTTAACAAAGCTTAATTAATCATGTGAAATTGTCATTAAAAACTCCTCAACAGAAAGAACTATATTACATGTCTCTGTTACAACTTTTCAAACCATGGAGAAAAGAGGAAGACATACTAGATAATTATGAGTGCTATGAAGATGCTTTCAAAGCAAATGAAAGCACTATCACCGATGTGAACTTTACGTATCCTTCTTTAACAGGAAGTCAAGAACCACTAGGACAACCACTAATAGCAAATGAGGCTGAAGGAGCTAAAGCAGAAGTAGAAAACACCATGTATCAGCATCAAGAAGATACAGAAGACTTAAATGTACAAGCAAAACTTAACAACGATCAGGGCACCATTTTTGAAGATGTAACAAAACAAATTGTACATGGTGTACAACACAAAAATAAAGAATTTACCTGCCAAAATTACAAAACTATACTGCTGTACGTCAGTGGTGAAGCTGGATCAGGGAAAACATTCTTAATCAAAATCATCAGCTTGTTCCTTCAACAATTGACAAACAACAAACTGTCAGCTGTTGTAACAGCCCTCACAGGTTTAGCTGCCTACAACATAGGCGGTGTGACTTTACACCGATTACTACTGCTTCCAGTAGAGCATCAAAATAAATTACACTACTACAAACTTTCTGCAGAAGCTGCAATGGAATTATGTAGAGTATTGAAACAAATGAAAATGCTACTAATAGATGAAGTGAGCATGGTCCCCAACCTAATGTTGGCTTTTTTTTTTTTTTTTTTTTTATTTGTTGTTTTCCGATACAGATATCTTTACAACATTTTCTTTAAAATTAATGAATTGATTACAAAACTTAAAATAATCAATTTAAGAATACATTCCAATGCATTATACCTAATAGTTACAGATTATTAAAACTCTAATACATTGTCATGACTTTGATATTTAAAATGGACATAACATAGCAGCACATATTATCAAAGAAATCACATAAAATATCATTGCATTAACACTATAACACCAACTCTTAACTCATGTTAGATGCCTGACTTATACCCTACACCAGTTTCGCCTGTGTTTTTGGACAATATACTTTTCTCGATGATAAACAACAACTGTGTTAAGTCAATAATCATTGGCATACGATAGCCCCACATACATTGGGACCACAACATTTCACTTTGGTATTCAGTTGTTAAGCTTTGATATTTTAACAGACTATTTTGACGTATTTTTTCAAAGTATAAACACTGCAAGACAAGATGCTTCAGCGTTTCTTTTTGCGAATTGACACAAAATCTAACCCCCCTATTTACCATGTCAGAACAATTTAGCCAATTCTTAGTACGCTCTAGTGTTGGAATTAGATTAAATTTAAATCTCATATACATAGTGCGCATCTTATGGCTAGGACACAGTTTCAGATATAATGGTAAACATGACTGTTTGTGCCGATATTTTGCATACTCCTTATATAAAAAATATTCTCCAATTTTATCTGAATTAATTGCCCAATCAAATTGCATGAGCTTAGACTTTACAATCTGAGGATGATTTATAAGGTCATCCCTTACCATTCCAATTTTTTCAAGCTCTTTGTCGCATCTTTTACCTTCAATCACCACTGACACAGGCTTACCCATTTTTAACATGTATAGAAGATCTTCATACAGTGAATTTGGTAAGGGCTCCAGAATTTTAGCATAGGACGCAAGCTTTCTCCATAGGTGTTTGGAAGCCAATGAGGATAGACCTAATTCATGAATAATGATAGAGTTCGGAAGGGACATAGGCAACTGTAAAACCTTCTTCCAAATTTGCCCTTGTATTTTGTTTAATGTTGGACCGATTTTAACATAACACAAATCTAAACCATATAGAATAATGGCTTCAACTTTAAGCTTGTAAAATTCTAATAATGGAATTATGGAGAACTTGCAAATTCTTAGGTAGATTAATTTCATTTGTGCAATCAAGGGCATTGCTTTAATAGAAATTTCTCTATTCCATTTGTCACATGAGTCTGAGTTATTCAAGTTATATCCCAGATAAATCATACCTAAGGAACGTGGAATCAGATGTCCATTTATGTTCCACTGATATCTTACCAGTTTTTTTTTGTTTGAAAATACCAGGATGTGAGATTTATTCGGGTTTAATTGTAAATTGCGCTTTTCACAGAAATCGACAAGACAGGCTATTTTATGTTGTAGCCCAAAGGGGGTAGCGTCAAACATTACCAAGTCATCAGCAAATGCTAACCAATCCAGGCAAAGGTCCCCTATTTTAAGCGCAAATGAGTTACTCGTCAACCATATTGAATCTATTTCCGACAGATATAGGTTAAAGAGGGTTGCTGCAAGGTTACAACCCTGCTTCACCCCTATATATGTACTGATTGATGGAGTCAAGGATCCTTCTTTATCCAGCTTAATCCTATAGCATGTGTTAGTGTGAAGCATGATGATCATTGCTATCAGGTGCAGCGGAATTTGCATATCCTGCATCCTTTTCCACAACAATTGTCTAATAACAGAGTCAAAGGCTCCTGATATATCTACAAACGCCATATATACTGGACCATGATCCTTCACTCTAGAGATTTTCAATATGTGAGCTAACATCGTTGCATTTAGTTGTGTACCCATACCTTTACGAAAACCAGTCTGAAACCTTGAAAGAATTTCATGTTTCAAGATAAACTCATTTAGCTCCTTCAAAATTAATGCTGAGAAAATTTTTGCAAAAGTGTCAATAAGTGCTATTGGTCTAAAATTAGCGGGGTCATTCAAAGGCCCTTTTTTATGTAATGGAATAACGATCGCAGAAACCCAAGACTCGGGGATTTTCTTTAGTTTAAATACACAATCCAGCCTCCTTAGAATTATTTTTGCCCATAAGTTAGGGTCATCCTTGATAACACATGGAGGAATACCATCCGGCCCAGCAGCTTTAGAATACTTTAACTTTGCAATTATGTCAATGATGTTGCTCAAACTCCAGGGACAAGTAGAAGGGAGGTTACCAGCCAAATCGGGAGATGTTAAGCCATCGAATTTCATAGGTAGTGCATATTTTAGTTTACTGCGGAACACAGATCTAATTTGCCTTGCAGTAAGGGATCCTTCAGTGTCGCCCAAATTTTCCTCGAATTCTTGTCCACAAGGTTCTGGATCATCCTTTGATTAGTTACGATGGAATTATGAATTTTAATGTATTTAACATCATTTCTATAATTAGCAAGGATTTTCTTTTTCTTACTTGCATAACCTAAAGAATTAACAGATTCTTTCAGTAATTTGCGAAGTTCGCTATTCTTTTGTGTTTTCCTTAAAGCAATTACACCATTAGATTTCTTAGTGTGCTCATATTTACTAACTACTAAGCAATTTTTTGCTAAAGTATTAAGATGACCACATATCATACTGACATTTTTCCTTTCCCAAATCACCAGTTCATCCTTAGACAATAATTCCACATTGGTCTTTAACAAATCTCTGTTAACTAGAAAATTTAGCTTCCTATATAAGTTAGCATTCCACCTGATAGAGAGTGCCTTACGATCAGTCTCCAATAATACCAATGCTGGGATGGTTTCATACTTTAGGGTGCTAATTACTAACACGCACTCCAAGATACAATTATCACTTAGATATGTTTCAATGATCTTACATCTTAAGGGCAATTCAGCCAAGGAATTTGAGATTACTATGTAGTCTATAGCGGTACGTTTTGTGCCACGTGCCCAAGTAAATGCTTCAGTTTTTTGTTCAAAGGGAACGACCTGCAGCTCCCATAATGTTGGCTTTGATTCATCTCAGATTGTAAGAAGTACTTAAAAATAATAACGAAAAACTCTTTGCAGGGAAACACATTATCGTTTTCAGAGATCTTCTACAATTGACACCAGTGAAAGGTGAACCAATTTTTAAAACCTTAGGCCACAAACTCTGCAGGAAAACTGTTGGTAGCATAGGTAATGTTAACCTTTGGCAACATTTCCAATACAGAGAATTAACTGAGAACATGCAGCAATCTGCAGATCTCACTTATGCCAACATCTTAACAAGTATTAGAGTTGGTGTATTATCGCAAGAAGCAAAAGCTGTATTGAAAAACCGGCATATACATGCACTTTATGGTGATAATGCATGTGCAACTGATGTTATGGAACAAATAGCGCACAAAAATGTCAATTGTATGGCCTTAATGCCAACTCTTGCAAGCTGTTTCAAATTCAATGAAACAATGTTAAAGAAATGAATGCAAGCAATAATAGAAATTAGTGCCACAGACAAACTAGACATACATGGTATTTGTATTTGTACTTATTGATTTATACAGCACCTTACGCCAAAGCGCTGGAGTACCCATGTGTGAGCAAGCCACAACAAGATTAAATAGTTTAGAAAATTCAATCTCCAACACAGCTGGGTTGGAAAACATACTGAAATTATCATTACATTGTAGAGTAATGCTTAATTGTAACCTTGACGTAGAGCAAGGGCTAGTTAATGGAGCACTGGGCACAGTTGTTGGTTTTCAATCATACCCACGTGATAGCAACATTCAGTTTGTAAATATTCGCTTTGATAAAGTTTCAGAAGTGAAAAGGATAGGGCGCTCAATTGCTCGATTCCTTCTCTTCAAAGACATGTATGTACATAGAGAGCAATTTTCTCTAACTCTTGCATATGCAGTTACCATTCATAAATCCCAAGGTCTTACCCTAGAGAAAGCATTGATAGATATAGGAAACACATTGTTTAAGGAAGGCATGAGCTAAGTAGCATTAACACGCTTACGTACACTTGACGGTCTATTGCTAATAAACTTTGTTTCAAGTAAAGTCAAAGGTAATATTCCTTGCATTCTAGAATACAATAGATTGTGTTCACTGTGCACCCCTCATCCAAAACAATAACCTGTTCCACATAAAGGTTACGTGGTAAAGGAACCTTTCACAATGCTCTGTGACACAGCAAAATAATTTCATGAATAAAACATGTGTATGCTGGTTGTTGCTCCGCTTTCCGCGGATCCAAGATGTCGGGCGCCTCCAAACCACCTGACGCAGAACACATCTCGCAGCAGTCAATGGGCAGAGACGTTGCACGTCCGCGGTCATGACGCCAGCCCCTTAGCCAATTGGTATCTTGTTCGTCGACCGAACAGGGAAGTGTGACCGCAGAGCAAACATAGATATCACTAATTATTTCAGACCTACTTTTTGATAATTATAAAGAAACATACTGCACGGATGGTGACCAAATTTACAAAAGCACGCTTTCTGGACCAAGCCTCTGTTCCTGCCGCAGATTTCGTCAAAATCCGTCCAGCGGTTTCACCTGCAGCTGTGCGCAAGGTTTTTCCCCCTTTCAGTCTATGGGAAAAAAAGACGTTTTGGGACCCCCCCTATAACTTTGCTCCCCCTGGCCCAAACATCTCCAAACTTAGCAGAATAATTCAGAGTGACCCATATACTTTTTTTTTGCAAAGTTTGGTGAGGATTAGTCCAGGGGGAGCAGAGTTATAAACCGGCCAAAAAGTGCTCTTCCTATGGAAACAGCAACTGAACCATAACTACACGGCCACTACCGTGGCCATATATATATATATATATATATATATATATATATATATATATATATATATATATATATATATATATATATATATTCAGTGAAAAAACTTTGTTAAAGGGACGTTATGGTTAAGGTGTGCTACTAAAAACCTATGAAATTCAGTGAAAAAACGTTGTCAAGGGGACGTTATGGTTCCAAGTAAAACCGAAAAACCCTTGAAATTCGCCAGTTATGGTAAGCTAAGCAACCATAACTCGTGCCACCACCGTGCACTGCTAAGACTAACACCCAGGACATCAAAGATGACATCACAAATGTCATTGATGACATCACTGATGACATCACATGTGTATGTACTTTTCATGAAATATGTCTACAAGGGATTCTTATTATAATGTTGCGAAACAAGTGTCAAGGATCATTGCAATAACTATCATACCCTAATTAGTGCATTGAACGATGCATTGATATAAATAGCATTCTATTATGGGGTTCTATCTGGTATACTAAGCTACTCATATAGAAACATAACATTGTGTGCAGCGTACAAGATGAAGGTATAATATTTGTAATGTTAATATGTTGAATAATGAAATGATAATTGTTTTCTTAACAGATTTTTGTGTACTGTGAAATATGTAATACGTAGCTAATAAAACACATGTATTACATAATTGCATTACTATAGACAAAACACAAAGACACAAGAACACATACCAATATGGGTATATACAGGGAAAGTGAAGTTAGCAAAAAAGCACAAGTAGTAGCAGAAACAATTCATAACTTAAATGATTATTTTCATGCAAATAAATGATTGCTCTGTTTCAAAGATGCTATTTACCCTATGTATATGTATCACTTGATGTGATTGGACCCACAGGGAAAGTACAGCCATAAAAAAAAAAACAACAGAACTATCAGGAAGTGCTCATAAGTCTATTGATTATCTTTATACACAAAAAGGATTGCTGTCTTTCAAGCTTGTGTCTTCCCGTAAGTATATGTTTCATATGATGTGACTGGACTCTAAGGGAATTACTGTAAGAACCTACTTGAAGGATACGTCTACAATAAAAATAACATTTTTAGTTTCTGACTGTTACTGAAGAAAACCATGTGGCCTAGACATGTCAGCAAAAGAAAAAAGAGCAAGCCAGACATGTGATGTCATCAATGTCATTTGTGATGTCATCTTTGTTAGTCTTAGCAGTGCACGGTGGTGGCGTGAGTTATGGTTGCTAAGCTTACCATAACTGGAGAATTTCAAGGGTTTTTCGGTTTTACTTGGATCCATAACGTCCCTTTGACAACGTTTTTTCACTGAATTTCATAGGTTTTTAGTAGCGCAACTTAACCATAACATCCCTTTAACAAAGTTTTTTCACTGAATTTCATAGGTTTTTAGTAGCGCAACTTAACCATAACGTCCCTTTAACAAAGTGTTTTCATTGAATTTCGAAGGTTTTTAGTAGTGCAACTTAACAATAATGACTATCACTTTATATACATATCATATGGAACTGGCTGAATCTCTTCTACTGTACTTGATGTCCGCGAACTCATTTAATGTTCGCGGACATGTTCGAAGAACAGTACCACTACCTAAAAAACTCTGGGGGGGTATGTGATTGTTATATCATAACATAGGAACATTTAACAAATTCAAAAAAAGCACACAAATATATTATATGTACTAATAAGAAATGTAACCCATATATACAACACACTAACCATTCATTTAAATGCACTATGTTCTAAAATGGAATATACCACAAGAAAATAAAATGGCTTCTAACATAATTACCTCACAAACACAACAGAACTGAGAACAAGAGCAGACCCACTGAGTACATAGGACATATATTGCCTGAAATAGTAAGTGTACTTAATTTTATTCATATATTTATAAACTTTCTGTATTAGATAAAAAAATATATTATCTTTTTGTTTTCTCTCACAGAAATGTCTAGTACTCTGGAATGGATAGAGGAACATTTCCCACATGAAGAAATGTCACAAGATAGTGAAACTAATGGTAAACACTTTATAATATAAACCATTTAATTATTATTATTTTGTATACATTTAACATATATATATATTTTTTGTACAGAGCATAACAAAATAGAAACTACCTCTGAAGAAGCTGTTATGGAAAACACGCTTGACAGCATAAAAGAAAAAATTGATGTATTGTTGACCAATTTTAATAATTTGTTGAAGATCATTTTAAAACAAAAACGTCATACCATTGCGCCACATGTACTTGCCCCCCTCACCATATCCCTGTCAATTATCCCCAAACCCTCTCCATAACCCAAAACGTTTTGATGAGACTTCCATCCCTTCTTCACATAATAACAATCATGATGAAACCCCTAATTCTCCTGTTTTTTGTTTCTGTTTCTGCCTCACCTTCTCTGTCATAAATTAATAATATATGTTAAATAAAGTTTAATTTTTATATTGTGTTGTAAATAGTTTTTTTTTTTTTTTAAAAACAATGTAGGTGTCCGCGGACAGTGCAAGTGTTTTAAAATGTTCGTAAATAAACGAAAATGGAGGTGTCCTGAAGAACACTATACCTGTTCGTACTGTTCGCTAGCAAGATTAAACTATTCTAAGAACACACGCGGTGTCCTGAAATGTTCGTAAAAAAAATAAAATAAAGTGTCCTAAAGAACACTATATCTGTCCGTAGTGTTCGCTAGCAAGTTCAAACTGTTCTAAGAACACACGCGGTGTCCTGAATTGTTCGTAATTAAACGAAAATGGAGGTGTCTTAAAAGAACACAATACCTGTCCGTACTGTTCGCTAGCAACTTGAAAATGTTCTAAGAACACAATAGGTGTCCTGAAATGTTCGTACATGAACGAAATTGAACGTGTCCTGAAGAACAGTATATCTGTCCTTACTGTTCGCTAGCAAATTTAAACTGTTCTAAGAACACACGCAGTGTCCTGAAATGTTCGTTTCATGTCTGATGCAATTTTAATTAGTTCAGGACCCGAACAGTGTCCGTAGAACATCAACGCGCATGCGCTAGCCAATCTCCGTGCATTTGGTGTCCTGCGGACATGCGCTTCCTTCGCTGACTTGTTCGCGAACGGATCATATGACCGCGCCCACGCTGATCGCGTGTTCTGAATGAAGACACTGTTCGGGTCCGCGAACAAATTAAAAGTACATTTTCAATTAATCCATAATATTTTTCAATAAAATCTCACCATTGCACAACTCCCACATAGTAATCCTGAGTTTCTACATACCTTTTGAAACTTTTCAAACTTTTTTTTGTGTTTGATCTGTCCGCGGACAGCGCGCATGTCCGCGAGCCACGCACAAGCACCCCTATAAAACACCACGCCCTAGAGATTATTCTCATTGTGTTTCTGGCTATTCTTCAGAGCACAGCTATTTCTCCAGAAACTTGCTGATTACACCATCGAGATGGCATCCCTGGCTGCAGAACTGCCACCTGGTGCTGCACCTGCTTCAGCACCACCCCCACCCCCGCCACCACCACCACCTCCCCAAGGGCCTGAAGAGGGGAACAGGAGTGAGGAGGCGGAGGAGGAAGAAGAGGATGATGAGAATGAGGTAGAGGAAAACCCTACTACCCGCACTAGGCGTGAGTATTGGGTGTGGCGGTTATTTACCATTCATGGTAATGTTCCTAAGGCTCGTGCGAACTGTGTTACCTGCAATGAGTGCAAAATGATACTCAGTCGTGGGAAGCACGGTAAGTACAGCTTTGGGACCACTACTATGAAGCGCACCTGAGGTCATTTCACTCTGGGGCTATTCGCAGGGTTGTACCTTGCGAAGAACGTAGCATGTTGATTTCCTCTACTTCATCCTGTGTTTCTGATCCTGTCACCACAAGGACCACCTCTGTGGGACAGCGTCTTCCTCAAGCTGCCTCACAGGCCATACAGAATGCTGATGACCCTTACCTTTTGAGGGTCACAGTTGTATGTATGTACTGTGACACAGTACTCTGCAGGGGGGAGCAACTTCGTAGTGCTTTTGAGACTATCGTCTCAGAGCACGAGAAGATCTGCTCACTACCCAAATAAAACCCACTCTACATCTTCCTCTCTCAGCTCCCCCTTTCTTATCCCTGTGGTTGGTGTCCCCCCTTTACCTTCCTTTCCCCTCCTCACCTAGTGTGTTGTGTATAAAAAAACAAAAAAAATACAAAATATCAAAAATCAAAAAAAAAAATAAGGCTCTTTTCAGAGCCGCCTTTCACAGTTAAAAAATAGAAGTGAAAATAAATGAAGCAGGGGCCTTTGTATTTTTTAGAAGTCCGCGGACAGTTCGCAAACATTTAAAAAATTGGGTTGCTAACCCATCATAAACATTGCAATTTTCTCTGGAAAGAAGTGGTGGCTCTGAAAAGAGCCTTTGGGTGGTGTTTGTAAGTCAAAAATTATAAATGCTTAACACCTACTTCCAAATGGTTGCTGTAATTCCAAAAAAGGTCGCAATGCATCCACAAAAGAATTAGCTTTAAACCAATTAAGCAACAATTCTACACATGGCAACCTTTTGCTAAACACATACAAAAAAGAAATACTAAAATTTAAAAGTGCATCAGCTGAAGTACCAAACCATGTATGTGTATGTTGCCGTAGAATTTTTTATAAAAGTAAGACAAAAACTGTGGACCTATCATACAAAATAGAAGACAATGAAGATTCTAAATGGTTTGAATTAGCTCTCTACCTTGTAGCAGAAAACAAATGTAAAATAACGGAGCCCTTAATACTTTGCAGTTATTGCACTACAAAACTTGACAACAACCAAACTCCTTCACGTTCAATCACAAATAATTTGGAATTATACCCGGTACCAAAACCTTTACAACAACTTAATTTATATGAGAGCATCATAATTCAAACAGTACACCCATTTCAAGCAATAATACGCCTTCAACCAAAAACAGCAAAATTACCTCCGTCTGAATTGGTAAAAGGCATTCGTGGAAAAGTAGTTTATTTACCATTAAATCTAAAAGAAAATGTGCATACTCTAGGAGTGCAATGTCCAATGCAGCAATCTTTAATTATATTAGTAAATGGAGTACCTACAAAGGACAAAAAAATATGGCAACAGCTGGTAGATTTATATAAAGTTAGACAAGCCTTCCAATATCTTAAAGAGAATAATGAATATTACAAAGAAATACATATTGAAGAAAACTTGAAAGATACAACTGAAATAATTCAAGAAACACTAGAAGCTGGTCAATTTGAGCTACTAGATCCTGCTACAATATCAAATACTTTAGACCATTATACAATTCATCCTTTGCACTGTAATGACACCGTACAAGATGTACTGGAAACTTACCAAATGCGTCAAACAAAAGGATCGGCAATAAGTATATGGGAAAAAAGTATAGAAGCACATGCTTTTCCTCTACTCTTTCCTACTGGCAAAGGAGGAAGGTATGATGATAGACCTATTCAAATATCAGCTTCAGAATACCGCTCATTACGGATGTATTCTGAAGATCCCAGATTTAGACAAAATGTGGAATACATATTCCACCTACTCTTTGAAAGTGAACTAGCAACTTTATGTTACAGAGTTGCACACATATTAAAATCAGGATCACACTTTCAAAATATGACAGCTACACAATTATTAGAGAAAGTGCAACAAAAGGATGAGGTTTTACAATCAAATATTACAAATCTATTAGCAAATATGCGTGGTACTAAAGAGTACTGGTTTCGACGTCATGGAGATGTACGTTGTATGATCAGAAACCTTGGCCCACCCACTTTGTTTGTTACATTAAGTTGTGCAGAATATGCATGGGAAGATTTACATGATTTCCTACGCATATCAAATAAAAACAAAACAAACATAGATATTCTAACACCTGGAGAACTTTGTTCTTTGGATCCTGTTAATGTTTCAAGATATTTTCACCATCTCTTCATTGCTATGCTACATTTTATTTGTAATAAAACTGTTCCTCCCCTTGGAGAAGTGCAACACTTCTTTTGGAGAAAAGAATACCAAGCCAGAGGAGCACCACATATCCACATGCTTTTATGGATTAAAGATGCTCCTAAATTTGGTCAAGACAGTGATGCCACGGTTTTACAGTTTATTGAAAAATATGTCACTTGTGAAATTCCATCAGAAGCCACAAATAGTGATCTTCGTGCACAAATTTTACAATTTCAAAGAAACAAATGTGGAAATATTGTCGTCGCAAATACAAAAACAAATGCAAATACTACACCAAATGCCGATTTGGTTTCCCTAGACCAGTTACAAATACAGGTCAGGTAAACAACCTCATGCCTTCAGTTAGACATAGTGTTAAAGGTAAGTCACCTAAAAATACATATTACATAAAAAGAAAAGAAGAAGAAAAATATATCAATGATTATAATGCAATCATTGCCCACTTATGGAATGCAAACAAAGATGTGCAGTACATTACAGACAAATCTACTGCAGTTGCACGATATGTCACAGCATACTTAACTAAAGCAGAAAAGACAGAGCTCCAAGACCTCTGGAATGACCTGTCATAAGATAAAAAAGTATCTCAGAAATTATACAGCTTGGGCATAAAAATGCTCACCAATAGAGAATGTGGATCTTATGAAGCAGCTGATCGTTTAACTGGTACTTCATTGTATGGTAAATCTGAAAATATAGTATGGCTAAGTCTTGGTCCAGCTAAATCTAGAAAAAGAGTTCTAAAATCATATGAAGATATAGAAACAATAGCCAAACATGATCCCAACAGCCAAGACATTTTAAAAAACAATTTATTGGACACATACTACCCAAACAGAAGTAATACTTTGGAAAACATGTGTCTATACCAAATAGCCCAAAACTACACATACAAAAATAATATGAAACCTGATGAAAAAAAAGGTAAATATAGAGTGACAGACTGTGAAGGCAGCTTAGTTAAACTCACTAAACCAAATTTAATCAATCATATCAAATTGTCATTGAAGACTCCTCAACATAAAGAAGTATATTACATGTCCCTGCTACAACTCTTCAAACCATGGAGAAAAAAAGAACAATTACTAGATAACTATGACTCATATGAGGATGCTTTCAAAGCAAATGAAAGCACTATAACTGATGTAAACTTTACACAGTACAAAACAATGTTGCGCAATGAACAGCAACATGAAGAAGAACTCCAAGCCCAACTAGATAAGGATACTCCTGACAGTAGTCAACCTTCTGTAACAGGAAGCCAAGAACCACTGGGAGAACCACTAATAACAAATGAGGCAGAATTAGCTATGATAGAAGTAGAAAACACCATGTGTCAGTATGAAGATAAGGAAGACTTAACTATACTACAATCAAAACTAAACAATGATCAAAGTAGCATTTTTCAAGAAGTAACAAAACAAATTTCACATGGTGTAAAACATGAAAATAAAGAATGTTCTTGCCATAATTATAAACCTATACTACTGTACGTCAGTGGTGAAGCTGGTTCTGGCAAAACATTCCTAATCAAAATCATTAGTAAGTTCCTTCAACAATTGACAAACAACAAACTGTCAGCTGTTGACACTGCCCCCACAGGTGTAGCTGCCTACAACATAGGTGGTGTTACATTACACCGATTACTACTATTACCAGTAGAACACCAGAACAAATTAGACTATTACAAACTTTCTGCAGAAGCTGCAATGGAATTACGCAGAGTATTGAAACAAATGAAAATGCTACTAATTGATGAAGTGAGCATGGTTTCCAACCTGATGATAGCTCTGATTCACCTCAGATTACAAGAAGTACTCAAAACAGACTATGAAGAGCTCTTTGCAGGAAAACACATTATTGTTTTTGGAGATCTGCTTCAATTAACACCAGTAAAAGGTTAACCTATTTTTAAAACATTAGGGCACAAACTCTGCTGTAAAACTGTTGGCAGCATTGGAAATGTCAACCTTTGGCAACATTTCCAATACAGAGAATTAACAGAAAACATGCGCCAATCTGCAGATCTAACTTATGCCAACATTTTAAAAAGTTTGAGAGTTGGTATACTTTCTAAAGAAGCAGAAGCAACATTGAAAACCCGGCACATTAATGCACTTTATGGTGATAATGCATGTGCTACAGATGTTATGGAACAATTAGCCCACAAAAATGTCAATTGTATGGCCTTAATGCCAACTCTTGCAAGCTGTCTCAAATTCAATGAAATAATGTTAAGTAAAGAAATGCAAACAATAATGGAAATTAGCGCCACAGACAAACTAGATGTACATGGTATGACATTACCCATGTGTGACCAAGCCACAACAAGACTAAATAATTTTGAAAAATCAATCTCAAACACAGCAGGCTTAGAAAAGATGTTAAAATTATCCTTAAATTGCACAGTAATGCTTAAACGTAACCTTGACGTGGACCAAGGACTAGTTAATGGAGCACTGGGTACAGTTGTTGGCTTTCAAACATACCCACGTGACAACAAAATTCAGTTTGTCAATATACTCTTTGACAAACTTTCAGAAGTAAAACGGATAGGACGCTCAACAGCTAGATTCCTTCTCTTCAAAGATATGTATGTACGCAGAGAACAATTTTATCTAACTCTTGCATACGCAGTCACGATTCATAAATCACAAGGTCTTACCCTAGACAAAGCAATGATAGATATTGGTAACACAGTCTTTAAAGAAGGCATGAGCTACGTAGCACTATCACGCTTACGTACATTTGACGGTCTATTTCTAATCAACGTTGATGCAAGTAAAGTAAACGCTGATATTCCTTGCATTTTAGAATATAATAGACTTCGCTCACTATACACTCCCCATCTAAACACATATTCTGTTCCACAAAAACTAAAACGTTCTAAAAGAAAACTAAATCAAACAGAAATGCAACAGGACGTCACTGCAAATCCTCCAAAGAGAGTAAAAGAAACTAATACTTCACAAACAAAAAAGAATCAATTAGAGAAAGTAAACCAGGTACTTCTTTAAAGAAGGAAGACAAACTCCAAAAAAGCAGAAAAAAAGAAGTTAGATACAGAACTACCTGGACCATTTAAATTCTCAAATATAGTTGGTGTAAGTTGCTATGCAAATGTAGCAATGAATATTCTATTTCAATTAGCACCAATTGTTGACAACATTTACTTACACAGTACAGACCCATTGTGTTTGCAAATGTTAGTACTTCACAGAAATGCAGCAAACAATCCTGACAACACATATAGTGTTTTTGGAATAAGACGACAATTGGACTACTGTGCTGGAATGGTGAAATTCACTATAAACTCACAGGAAGATCCACAAGAATTTCTAATGTACTTACTACAAGTACTGGAAAACAACAAAAACATACCTATGAATGAAATCTTTCAGATTTCATACATGTGGAAACATACATGCACTCTCTGCAACAATGTGACACAAGAAGAAATCCCCAATGAACGCTTCATATATATATATCAATACCAAATTGTGAATCCATTCCATTTCAGCAACTTGTACAAAATGCAAACCATGGTAGATTATGCTCTACCTGCAATTCAGATAATCGCTCCACGTTAGTAATACAATCACATAGTAAATACGTAATACTAATGCTTCTACGTTACAATGCAGATGGTACCAAAAACAACTGCAAGCTGACTGGATTCACACATGGTCAAATATCACTTGGTAAGAAAACCTTCACAACAATAGGTATAATCTACCACGCAGGAGCCACAACCAATTCAGGGCACTACACTGCATATATAAAAAAGAAATGTGGATGGTTTGAATGTAATGATAGTACCATTACTCTAAAGCAGAGATTACCAGCAAATCTTACAAATGCTTATTTGATGTTCTTAAAACCAAAATTTGATAAATAAACTGTATTTAAACCTTTAAGTAAATTTGTGTTAAAAAAATATAAACTGTTAGAATACTCCAAAAGCTATCTAACTGCTCAAAGATTCTACAACAACTAATCAGATAAATGAATACCACTACATTAGACCAAAAAATACACAGTTAGAATACGCCAATTGGTATCTAACTGTCCCAAAATTATAAATTTGTGTTAAAATAATATAAACTGTTAGAATACTCCAAAAGCTATCTAACAGCTCAAAGATTCTACAACAACTAATCAGATAAATGAATACCACTAAATTAGGCCAAAAAACACACTGTTAAAATACGCCAATTGGTATCTAACTGTCCCAAAATTTAACAATATCCAAATAGATAAATCAAAACCACTAAAATATATTAAAAAATAGACAGTTAGAATACGCCAATTGGTACCTAACTGCTCCAAAATTTTATAATATCAAAACAAATGAAGAATCTGTTACTGCTCCAAAACTGCTCCAAAAAAAATACAACAAAGCAAAGTATAAAGCATTAGCCAGAAACAACAAGTGAACACTGAAAACAAACAAACAAATAAACTGTAGCATAACAGAAAAAGGTTTTTTTTTTAATCCAACATGGATTTTATTTTCTCCCACAGACCCAATGATTTTAGCAACAAATACAGAAACTGAGCAAATTGCACAGTACTCTGATTTGTACTCTACTAAATATGAGGGTCGAAAAAAAATAAAAGTATATTGCTTATACAATGTAATAAGTCATTACAAAATACTAATACTAACATGCTATTTTCTTTTATCACAGAAATGAAGAAGAAAAACATGGGCTCCCATTACTAGACCAAACAGTAAGTATACAATGATAAGGACAACCATAGCAGCATATCACATCCATAGTATCTAATACCTTTGTTTCTTATACATTTGTTTTTCACCCAAAGTTATAAGCAAATGGCCATGCACCCAAGACTCTATGCCCTGGCAACAACCACCGCAGCATATCACATCCATAGAGTCAAACATTTCAACTATGATCTATGGGAAACTTTTAATGTCCGCGAACAATGTGAGTGTTCTTAGAACACTTTTAACTTGCCAGCGAACAATACGGACACCGTTTTCAGGACACCCCCTACGAACATTTCAGAACAACGCGATAGTTCTTAGAACACTTTCAACTTAACAACGAACAATACGAACAGCGTCCTAAGGACACCCCCTACGAACATTCCAGAACACCGGGAGTGTTCCTAGAAGCGTCTTCAGAACACCACCATCTTGTTTATTTGCGAACATTTCAGGACACCGCGAGTGTTCTTAGGACACATTCAACTTGACAAAGAAGAATACGGACAGCGTCCTCAGGACACCCCCTACGAACACTCCCCGGACACCAGGAGTGTTCTTAGAAGCGTCTTCAGAACACCACCATCTTGTTTATTTGCGAACATTTCAGGACACCGGGAGTGTTCTTAGGACACATTCAACTTGACAAAGAACAATACGGACAGCATCCTCAGGACACCCCCTACGAACACTCCCCGGACACCGCAAGTGTTCTTAGAAGCGTGTTCAGAACACCCCCATTTTGTTTATTTGCGAACATTTCAGGACACCGCGAGTGTTCTTAGGACACATTCAACTTGACAGAGAACAATACGGACAGCATCCTCAGGACACCCCCTACGAACACTCCCCGGACACCGCGAGTGTTCTTAGAAGTGTCTTCAGAACACCACCATATTGTTTATTTGCGAACATTTCAGTACACCGCGAGTGTTCTTAGGACACATTCAACTTGACAGAGAACAATACGGACAGCGTCCTCAGGACACCCCCTACGAACACTCCCCGGACACCGCGAGTGTTCTCAGAAACGTCTTCAGAACACCCCCATTTTGTTTATTTGCGAACATTTCAGGACACCGCGAGTGTTCTTAGGACACATTCAACTTGTCAGAGAACAATACGGACAGCGTCCTCAGGACACCCCCTACGAACACTCCCCGGACACCGCGAGTGTTCTTAGAACAGTTTCACTTTGCTTGCGAACAAAACGGACACATATTGACTCCTTAGAACACCCCCTAGTCAGTTTATTTAGAACATTTCAGAACACCTGTGATGGCCGCAAACAAATCGAACACAAAAAGAACGTCTAACACATACAAAAACACAACTTTCATCCTATCTCATACACTCCCACCCTCCCCAAACACTCCTACACACCAACACACTCTACAGAATACACATTTTGAACAAAGTTTCACCACGCTGTCATGGGACGTCCGCGAATCCAAGTTGGCGGGCGCTACGGAAAAATCTGACGCGCTTCAGGCTCCACGCCGTCCAATCAGCGAACACTTTGCATGTCCGCGAACATCACGCAAGACGATTGGCCAATCAGGAGACTTTCCGTGGAGAGAACAGGGAAGTGTGTCCGCAAACCGAACACAGATATCACTATTTTTTTTTTACCTACTTTTTGGTAATTTTAAAAAAAACTACTGGACTGATTTTCACCAAATTTGCAAAAGCACGCTTTCGGGACCAAGCCGCTGCTCCTGGTCCAAATCTGGTGGAAATCCGTCCAGCGGTTTGGGCTGTAGGCGCGAGCAACATTTTTTTCCCATTCACTCTATGGAGAGTGAATATAATGTATACAAATATGAGCATATAGAGGGAAGGTAGAGTAATAAAAATAAAACTGTGATAACCATAATGATTATCTTCATGCACAGAATGGATTGCTCTCTTTCAAGCCTGTATCTTCCGCTATGTATATGTTTCATATGATGTGACTGGACCCTAAGTCTACAAATATAGTACCTTTTCAATTTTTACTTCCTGACTGTTACTGAAGAAAACTATGTGGCTTCGATATATCAGTAAAGGATAAAAAGGGAGAGCCAGCCATGTGATGTCATCAGTGATGTCATCAATGACATTTGTGATGTCATCTTTGATGTCCTGGGTGTTAGTGTTAGCAGTGCACGGTGGTGCGAGTTATGGTTGCTTATGTTACCATAACTGCCGAATTTCAGGGGTTTTTCGGTTTTACTTTGAGCCATAACGTCCCTTTAACAAAGTTTTTTCACTATATTTCATAGGTTTTTAGTAGCGCAACTTAACCATAACATCCCTTTAAGAAAGTTTTTTCACTGAATTTCATAGGTTTTTAGTGCACAACTTAACCATAATATCCCTGACTTCATATACATGTAACATAGAACATACTAACCCCCTCGTAGTGATTTTCATGTCCGCGGACTACTGCCTTGTCCGCGGACACATCGAAAATCTGAGCGTGGTGAATGTAAATTTAAATAGTGTGCCCCATTTCCCCTTTGAAGTTGGCTCTGAAAAGAGCCGTTTGTTTTTTTTTTTTTTACAGATGCTTGACAGACACCTGTTATTTTGTATTTTTTTTCTTGTTTTTTTTTCTTACTTTACTCCTAAAATCTTCACATAACCTTCTCCAAAGCAACCCTTACATTCCAAAATAGAAAGGCATTTCCCATAAAAGATAAAGAAATGCCATCTTCTTTAAAATTAACAGCATTACTGGCATCAATATTCTCATTGTTACAGAAGAACATACCAGCTCTAAGCATGAAGGCAAACATGCCTCGGTTGATGACACACCTAGCAATATTTTGCTGAGGACAAAAAAACTGAACTATTGTCCCATATTGCCCTAGGTAGTAATCCAGAAAAAATTACTTTTGCATTTGGAAGAATCTTCATTACTGCTTGAAGCAAGCGTTCCAAATCAGCCAACAAAGTAGGGACACTGATGTTGCCCAAATGGAAAGCACCATAGTGCAAAACTACCACATGCGGACTGTTCATTGTGGCCATATCCTCACAAACTTGTACAATTCCCTGTACATTGCAATCAGACACACTGCTCCACACCACCTCCACTCCTTTCACATCAAAGTTCTTTGCAACGTGTCTGCATTCAGCGTACTGCTGTAAACCATGCACAAACATATCTCCGAGCACCAACATCCTGACTTTCTCCACTTCTGCCATCTTCACCACACACAGTCTCTTTCAACACAAATCCACAACCTCGACATCTGATTGGCTGATCCGTACAGTCTTCTTTCCATGTTGGATTCCCTGGAAAAACCCAGATGTAGCACGCCCTGTCCACGAACAGCCGTGTTGTCCGCGGACGGCGTCCACTTTACTCTCTGTGCCATTCCCTCATTGCATAGAGCTAAGCAATCACACAATACGAATAACGTCCTCAGAACAACCCCATTTTGTGATTTTTCGAACATTTCAAGACAATTATTATTTCATTAATCAACATATTAACATTACACATATTATTCTTTCATCTTGTACTCTGCACACAATGCTATGTTTCTCCATTAGTAGCTCAGTATACTAGATAGAATCCCATAATACAATGCTATTTATATCAATGCATCGTTCAAAGCACTAATAACAGAATGATATTTATTGCAATATCCTTGACATTTTTTTCGCAACATTATAATTATAATAAAAATCCCTAGTACACAAATTCCATGAAAAGTACATACACATGTGACGTCATCAGTGATTTCATCAATGACATTTGCGATGTCATCTTTGATGTCCTGGGTGTTAGTCTTAGCAGTGCATGGTGGTGGCACCAGTTATTTTTCAAAGCTTACCATAACTTGCGATTTTCAGGAGTCTTTCGGCTGTACTTAGAACCATAACTTCCTTTAAACAAACTTTTTTTAATATCACGCAAACAATATACAAACATGGCGTGCAAAAACCAACTTCTACAGATGGCTTTACACAGAATGTTGCAAAGTAAGAATTTATGCTCGTTCACAGTGAAGGTCAGCTGCTTCCACAACTTCTACAGATGGCTTTACACAGAATGTTGCAAAGTAAGAATTTATGCTCGTTCACAGTGACGGTCAGCTGCTTCCATTTTTTTCTCGGGCCCCGGAGAGGCTCACAAAGCGGACTATAAGGTTGTATTGTGTTTTGACCTTGACAGACAAAGATTGTGATGAAAGACTTCTCTTGAAGGAGTGTTGCTAAAATGTAAGAGAAGATAAAGATGAAATTTCTGAAACGAAACCACTTTTATATATTATATCACTATGCGAAAGATCGTTGGCATACGCAGAGTCGTATTTTGGGACTGCACCACTCGTAGACAATGGTAATTGCAATTGTACTGTAAGTAACCCTTTAGATTACTTTATGCCAAATATAATTACAATAGCGTAGCATTAAAGACCGCTCAAGTTGAACTTGTTCGTTGAAAGTGGCATAATGTTTTCTACCACGCACTATGACTGCCGAATTGATCCCCTGTCATTTAGAGGGCTCTAAAAAAGGCAGACGACACAGAGTGGGTTAATAGAAATAATTTAACCGGTCTATAGGCGGTCAAGCGCTGTACTCGCTGTGCCACTTCACTGTAGCCTGTCAAGTGGCACAGCGAGTACAGCGCTCGCTTTGACATCTGTGCACAGCTTGCTAACGCAAATTTGAATCCCGGCAAGGCCAAACTCAGCCTTTCATCCTTCCGTGGTCGATAAATGAGCACCACACACCGTGGTTAATAATAAACACCGCTTAGATAACTCACGGTTCTTAGCGCTATATGAATGGGAACATATTATTATTTTATTATTAACATACTCTGTTGCACTATCTTCGATAGCAAATATTTTCACGCCCTAATAAATAAAATGATGATTTTTAATGAAGATCGGCTGGTGAGACTAATTTATGTTTTTTAAAACAGGTATGTGGCTCCATTTTGCCTATGTCACGATTTACATACTCCAGCGGATGGGGTCTTCAACTGCCAGGTGCAGGTCCAAATATGCAACTTCATGACCCTCACCATTTTATGGGACAATCGCCAAGGACCAATATGCCCTTGCGCAGTACTAGCGGCTACAAACAACATACCAACCAATAGGGTGGTCTAATGGCTCGTTGTTGGAGCAACCTTCCGATTATCAGA
Source organism: Ambystoma mexicanum (assembly GCF_040938575.1). NCBI lineage: Eukaryota > Metazoa > Chordata > Amphibia > Caudata > Ambystomatidae > Ambystoma > Ambystoma mexicanum. Next base: position 1,240,761,757 of record NC_090930.1, on the reverse strand, counting down.
GCGACCATTTACTGCTTTTATCATAAACCAACAGCCTATCTACCGCAAAGGAACAACGCATGGCTCCAAATAAACTTTTGCTGATCGACAGCAGAGACAATAGCAAATCGCTGAATATTCACTAAACATTTCATGTGAAATAAATGTACTTTACCAAATGTACAATCCTGCTGTTTACTTTTAAACCACAGTTCCATATTCCAAATCGTGGCGCACTGAGTTGTAAGCTGATCTAACGCTCTCTGTACCGCAAAGGAACATCGCGTGTCTCAACATGTACTTTTGCGGATCGACAACAAAGACAAATGCAAATTGCTGAATATTCTCTAAACATTTGATGTCAAATAAATGTACTTTACAACATTTACAATCTTGCTGTTTGCTTTTAAATCACAGTTTCATATTCTGAATTGTGGCGCGCTGTGTTGTGACATAATGTTTGTTGTCTTCCGGGTTCTGTGTAAAGTCGCGTAGTACTGGAGACGACTGGGCGCGTTTGATTACGCACCCTGTAATGTCACGGAGAGAGGCGGGGAATATGAATGCTTTGATAATATCAGGCTTAGGGGCGGGAGATATGATTTAGTGTCGCAAAAGCAAGTCAGCGAGGTCAATAGCGCCAGTCATAGGATTATCACATAATGTTGGCGCACACCAGCCGGATTTATCGTTTCTTTAGTGGACAAAAAGTCAGTTGACGCCCCTAGGAAATTGTACTATTAGCGGACAAAAGGAGTGCTCTTAAAACACTTTCACCCTGACAACGAACAATACAAACAACGTTCACAGAACACCCCCATTTTGTGTAATTGCAACCATTTCGGGACACTGCGAGTGTTCTTAGAACACATTCAACTAGACAGATTACAATACGGACAGCGTCCTGAGGACACCCCCAGTTTGTGTATTTACGAACAATTAAGTACACCGCGAGTGTTCATAGCTCATTTTTACCTTCCTTGCGAACAAAAATGACACATACTCCGTCCTCTAAACACCCCACCATTTAGTTTATTTACAAAATGTCAGAACAGCCGTGTTCTCCGCGGACAAATCGAACGCAACAAAAACGTCTAGCACATAAAAAAACAAAACATTGAAACTATCTCATATTCCCCCACCCTCCCCAAACACTCTTACACACCAACACACGGCACTAAATACAATTTTTTATCCACGTTTCACTGCGCTGTACGCGGTCGACTGCGAATACAAGATGGCGGGCACCACAGAAAATCTGACGCGCTCCACGCCCCTCGCCGTCCAATCAGCAAACACGTCGCATGTCCGCGGACATGACGCAAGGCCATGGGCCAATCGGGGTGCTGTCCGCGGAGCGAACAGGGAAGTCCGTCCGCGAAGCGAATACAGATATCACTCATTTTTTTTGCCTTACATTTTGGTCATTTTTAAAAAAAACTACTGGACAGATTTACACCAAATTTACAAAAGCACGCTTTTGGGACCAGGCCGCCGCTCCTGCCGCAAATTTGGTGTAAAACCGTCCAGCGGTTCGGGCTGTAGACGTGCGCAAAGTTTTTTCCCATTCAGTCTATAGGAAAAAAAAAAGTTTTGGGACCCCCCCTATAACTTTGCCCCCCCTGGACGAATCCTCACCAAACTTTTTCAGAGTGACCCAAATACTTTTTTTGCAAAGTTTGGTGAGGATTCGTCCAGGGAGAGCGAAGTTATAAGCCGCCCAAAAAGTGCTCTTCCTATGGAAACAGCAACTGAACCATAACTACATGGCCACTACCGTGGCCATGTAATATATATATATATATATATATATATATATATATATATATATATATATATATATATATACCAAAAACCAAGCTCATAGTTTTCTAATTCACCAATCATCCACCTTGCAGTTCACTGAAGACATGTTTTCAGGATTTGGTTGCCTTAAGGTAGGCAAAACTGCATCCATTGCCCAGCACCACAACACAGTGAAATGTGATGGGCTATTTAGAGTCATTTACATAATGCACATTGATAATGATTCAAATCCTAATGAACATGCCTTTGGAAATTGCGTTTCCTATTTAAAAATTGGGCAGTTTTGAGGGTGTGCGTCCAAGATGGCAGAGTGAACGGATGTGCCGCTATAACCCACTCCGAACTCTGGAGCCCAAAAGTGGTATTATGACAGTCCTGTGTGCACTGGACACCACAGCAAGGGCCCCTCAATCCATGTGTTCTCAGTAGAGGGTGTGGTGCACCCTGAAACCACGTAGCACACATCACTGTGAGCTCATTCGGTGGACGCAGCTAATGTCGAGATAACCAATATCGAGAATGGCTATCTGCTCCCGAATATCGCTGAGATGAAACAGCAGCAGATTGATCATGTAGCGGCTCTGTTACATATGACCTGAGGATGTAAGAGGGCCAACAGGAGGGTCTTAGTGGATCAATACATAGCTACCCAAGATATCTCACTGCATGGCATTTTGAGGTTTTTGAATGAAAAAGAAAAAAAGTTATTTACATGATTTCATTAATGTAATACATGTAAGTTGCTGTTTTGAGGTTTTTAAAATTGCCATTTCTCCATGTCTAACCTAAATAACCCATTTTAGGCTTCAAGCTCATCTCTATTTTAATAACTCAACATTATTTGAAGTGATATCATAGGTAAATGCCACTGTGTAACCACAACGACATGTGTTTGACATCCCACCTGTAAATCTAACTATATATGCTGATAATATATCTCCCTGTCTCAGGAGGATAGCTCAGGGAACATGCGCGCTGGTCTTGGAAGCAAGACGACGCAGAGTCACACAGGTTCGATCCTGGGTCCAAGCGCGTTATAAATAACATATCATGTATATCATGTGGTTCCGCCAGACAGAATCATTGTGGCCTTTAGCGACATTGCAATCTAAAATGAAAAAGAAATGTAAATGTATTTAAGATGCAGCGTGTGTAAATTGTGTGGCTCTAATAATTCATACGATTCTTTATTCTCACTCATTCTCACTCCACTCACCTCACCTACCTTGTGAAAGTGCAGTGTGCAAGAGACGTCTCTGTGAACTCTCTACAGCTCACTGGCCTCATGTGGTACATTTCTGCAAATAACAGAATAATGTTAAACTAGGGCCTCCTCTCATTGTCAATTTAATGTGTTCTGGCGGCTTGGAATAGGACTGCTTAATATTCGCTGGGGTGACAGGTTAGGGAAACCCCTGGCTCAATTCGGTGGTCCAGAGGCCGCCATATTGATTGTTTATTCATATACTGCCAGTGACGACAAACGGTAAATGGTATGATGTTATAGGTTACATGCGTATGGATCATATCGGGTCTAGTAAAAGCGTGTATTATGCATTAGGCCATGCTACATATCTGGCTTGATGACCGAAACAAACTATAATAATTGCAGTGCAAAAATAATGTGTCTAAATAAATAACGCTACTGTTCCTAATGGGCTTATTCCAATTATGTTAATGTATCTAACATTCCTCTAATTTCGTGATGTAGATACATTTTAGGTGATGTGTGCAACCATTTCACTACAATGGTTCCATTGATTGATGAGTCACTCTTGTAAAGACACGGTAAGGGCTCACTCACGTCTCCTATGTGTTTAAAGGAATTTGGAATAATGCCTTTTGATTAACTAGTCTATGTGCTGATATTCACAAAGGCAAAGATACATCTCTACAAATGTGCAGATCACGGATGCTACCAAAATGAACCACATTATGCGCGACCCATGCTGCTGAACTGTGACCGTCACACACATGTAATACATCCCACATTTACACCATTCTCCGATAGTGATATTAATCATGCAAAGTAATCATGTACATACATGAATTATTATCATTCACTTTATGGTTCTACCACTGGTACATTGGCTGTTTATACATCTGGATCAAATTGGGCAATATGATATGATATGATATGGCATTTATAACACACCTATACACAAGTGTTTCAAGGCGCAACGAGACAAGGGATGGGAACAGGGGGATGACACAGAGACAACGATCTTACTATGGCAGGTGATGTTGAGATCCCGATAAAATGGTGGATCAGTGGCTAGTCCATTATCAGTTCTTATCCTTCAGCATCAACAAAAGAAATCACTTGTCAGGCATTATTGATATTAAAGTAACATATTCATCTCATGCTCCTTATTGAGACCGTTGTATACTGTGCACATTCTTAAAATAAGCCTGGATTCCATCTGGTGTAGTTTCAATTCAAGATCACCTCCTCTTTTGCCACATGTTGCTTTTGCTTTAGCTATTTTTCAAAGACAGGTAATGCTGCAAATCCAGTAATACATTTGTTTTGGTTTTGTTGAGACAGGCTTTCCCCATTCAAATCACAAGACGAGAGCACTGGAAAGTATTATATTTAAGACGTTTTGACTTGCAAACATATTGTTTAGGTAGTCCACTAACATTATATTATATATAGTGCCTGCAAAGTCAAATTCTCAATGTCCCATTCTTAGTTAGACCCAAGCCAGTAAGGCCCAATGGAGAATATTTTGGAGGGTCTCTTTAATAGGGGAACAATGGATGTCAACAGGGGTACTGGAGATACAGTGGGGATACCTAATAGATTAGAATTGGTTCAGAGAGCACAGCATTAGAGACGTATTAGGAAGGAGCCTTTCATCGTTTACAGAGCAGATGGTTTACAGGCTGGCTTGCAGGTCAACCCGCACACAACATTCATGGCAGAGCAGACGAGCGAGCAGCTCATAAAATAATGTGTGTGTTGCTAAAAACACTCACCATCTAAACATGAATGGTAGGACCCCCCTGGGCCATGAACCACCTGCACTTAGTCACAGAGAAGGGATCCCATGTCATGCAGAACAGGTTGGTGGCCCAATGACCTGCCAAAATGGTATGATACTCTCTCCTGGCCTTTAGAAATTGGCACGTCCAACTAAACCTTAGTGGACTAAAGAAATGAACTGAGTCACATGGGGAGGAGGCTAGATCAGAACACCCTCACCAGGCCTATGAAACATTGCTAATTAGACAATGACAGAACCAAACACAGTCACATTCTGCCACTGAAGACAACAGCCAAAATAAAAGGAGGTTTCAGCTTCCTAACTGGAAGACTGTTAGTATTAGTATGGCATTCAAGAATAATGGTGGATGTAGAGATACTGAGAGAATGGGAGGGAAGTAGCTTGCTGGGCAGTTTTGCTTCATAGTGTCTCTTTAAGGAGTGTGCCTCATTTGGGCTCCAGTCTGGATCCTGGAAATCGCCGGTGAACTTGTGAAGGAGAAAAACTACTTCCGGCCTGCTTGGGATGATATCCAATAGGTAGCTGCAAGTTATTGTGCCTGGAAGAAAGGTGTGTGAAGCCAGTAAGGAACAAAACAGGCATTAGGCTGTGGTAGGCGCACTATTGCAGAGGAGATCAATGTTCCCACAGTATGCGCCCACCCAGCAGGACGTCCCTTGGCTGGAGAGGTCATAATTACTGGAGCCTGAAATGTACACATGGAAGGACGGAGAAAATGTTGCCCATATCCATAAAAAGTGTCCCCAGATTAAGGAGCAGAGAGTGTCATGCTTTTCCTGGTAGGAGACGGGTAGATCCACTCAAGGTACCTCTGTAGCAAGCAAGACAGGAAGCTCAAGGCTTTGACTCAGCAAGAAATTATTGGAAATAAAACTGTGGCTCCAGTGGAGCATCACATCTTAGTACACCAATTTCTGAAACCAGAAAAGATGTGCATATGGGTGCTTTAAAGGCACGGTACCTTGCATCGTATTCAGCGTCCGAAGTGTACAAAAAAAAGTAGTTTAACTATGTTCGCTGATGGCCTGCCCCCACTAAACTCAAACCCCATCACCACGCCCCCTCCCACACACCATACAAACCTCCAAACAAACGCATCTGCTGTTTAAGGTAATATTCAGTGGACTGCACTGAAATGTAGGTTTCATTTTCTTCCTACATTTTTCTTTTAAAACGAAACCATTCCGGAATGGTATCTTTTGAAAATCAAAGTATGGGAACAGTACAACTTCATAAAAAAAAGTAGAGGAGCACCGCTGCCAACTGCTCCCGTCCGCTTCAACCGCAGATCATATTTTATTTACAAGATTGAAGATTGAATTCGTCATTGGTGGCACTTTAAAGAATAGCATTTCACCACATGTAATTATACAAATAAGCTCTCAAAACGAACCCTCAAACCAACTCTTGTAGTCACCATTTTACAGTGCATTTTCTATTTTTGTTCAGATGGGGAAAAATGTGTTGCTTGATTTAAAATGCATTTTTTTGGTTAAAGAAAATAATTGTGTTTTTATATGAAAGGTTTTACAAAATGTCAATGTCTGTATGTGAACATGGCTACATGACCTGTTGTTCTAGTCGAAATAGACATGTTGACACTTTATGGGCAACTATAGTAGCCGTAAATCGGTGCAAGAGGAGGAGTAGGTTTTTGTCTACAGGGTGATTTGCATTAGCAACAGCAACTGCAGGATGCACCTGGGAGGCCAGAAGTGTAAACGGCAAGTAAAATGCACAAATGTGGCATTTTTATTTTGTTTAATTGTGCTACAGTTTACTACAACTTTTCACAAGTCAGATTCCCATCTAAAAAACCATCAACCTAAGTCACAATAAAATACACATCATACAAATCAGGAATAAAATCATAACTCTTAAACATCTGATGGTTTGAATTTAGAAATAATCTGGTCAAATCAACCATAAGAAAAACTGAAGAAAAACACTTAATTTAGGAAGCCATGAGCCAATAATGTTAAGATATTCGAATGGTGCTGATCTTTCTCAAAAGCAAATTCAAACCATCTTAAACATCTGATGGTTTGAATTTAGAAATAATCTGGTCAAATCAACCATAAGAAAAACTGAAGAAAAACACTTAATTTAGGAAGCCATGAGCCAATAATGTTAAGATATTCGAATGGTGCTGATCTTTCTCAAAAGCAGAGCGAAGTATATAATGCCTGCTTCATGTTCCCCACTCATACATAAGGCCGAAATGACTTCCATTGTGAGGCATCCACCCAGGCCTGCTGCTTGCAGTACCTGTCGCTTCATGTTCTGTACTGCCTCACATTGGACCAGCAAATGTTTCACAGTTTAAAACATGCCCTCACCACACAAGATGCTCTTCCTGTCTTCTCTTGGGGTCTGCTTTCAGGCCCCTTCATTGTACTTTGTCCTAACCGTATTAAACTTTAATTTCAGGTAGTCCCAAACCAATGAATTCCCAATGAAACCCTTAACTCATATTGAAACTTTTCCTCTCTCCTGAATATGACGTCCATGTTCCAGAGCATGATGGTGAGTAGCCAAATAAACAATGGCTTGTTCTTTGCCAGAGTCAGCCAATATGTGTTTCATATGGGCTTTATATGAATTAAGTGTGTTGCCCAGAGGGCCACATAATGCCAAGTGTGCCCATCTGTCACTGATGGCTGCAATCTTAGCAATGTGGCTGCCATGCATCATTGAGGATCGAGTTTGAATTACCTCAAATATCAAACCCTGCAGAGTAGACATAGGAGCATTGGCCAATTTCCAAGATGTTATGCAATTCAATTGGATCTTACACAAGATAGGGATGATATTGAATTCCAAATATGCCATTTCGATGGAGGAATAGGAGGGATGTCTTAACAATCTTTTTAATATTGTGAATTCTAATTGGGCCACCTCCTCCAGATTACCCAATGCCCATATTAAAACCACATACATAATAATGGAGGTCACCTTGGCTTGATATATTTGGAGGAGCATGGCAAGAGATAAACCCCCTCTCCCTTTTTCGCAAAAGTAGCAATGTGGCCTAATGACATGGATGTAATTGCTCTCACCTGGTCTAAGTGCACAATTCCTTGAAGCCTATAATCTAAATAAATGCCCAGGTATTTTTATACATGGACCTCCTCTATAGGTGTCCCCTTCAGGTCCCAATTTACCTTTTTTATTTTTGCGGGGGGGGGGGGGGGGTAAAAGACCATTATCTTTGTTTTGGTGGTGTTAATGACCACTGAGTTAAGGTGAGCATACCTTTTCAGGGTTTCAACAAGGTTTGAAGGCCACCATGGGTAGGATCGAGGATAACGAGGTCATCCACACATCCAAACCATTGGAGAACTGTGGAGCCATCCTTGGGGGGGAATGGTCGATGTATCTTTTAGTGCCTCACCCAAGTCGGCATGGTAAAGATTGTAAAGCATTTCCAGCCCCCCTGAGTCATTATCCAGGGAGATGTGCTACCATGCTGATCTAAGGCCCTGTCTGCTCCCTGTCCACTGCCGGTTCACTGTGTGAGGTCTCCTCTCAAGCACCACGAGGATGTTGTCTTCACATTTTCTTGGAACCCTGAACTACAGTAACATTATCACCTCTGCAACCATTGGTTAGTCACCCCTATCTCGACACTCTACACCCCTGACCTTTCCATCTTCACCCCATCTCACCTTTGCTCCCACACTTATTGCCTGTGACTGAACTGTGTTAGCACCATCTGCTGCTATTTTGAATTTAGCTGTTAGTACCATGTTCTGCTTTTTTAATTTAGCTGTTAGTACCATTTGCTGCTATTCTGAATGTAGGTGTTAGTACCATCTGCTGATCTATTAGTACCATTTGCTGCTATGCTGAATTTAGCTGTTAGTACCATTTGCTGCTTTTTTTTTAAAATAATTGCTATTAGTACCATGTGCTGCTATTATGAATGTAACTGTTAGTACCATCTGCTGGTATTTTAAATGTAGCTGTTAGTAGCATTTACTGCTTTTTGGAATTTTGCTCTAAGTACCATCCGCTGCTATGTTGAATTTAGCCGTTAATACCATCTACTGCTATTTTGAATTTAGCCGCTAGTACCATCTGCTTCTATTTTAAATGGAGTTATTAATACCATTTGCTCCTATTCTGAATTTAGCTATGCCGAGTGACTACCCTGTGCTACCCCGACCTGCTTTCCACACATCCTCTCCCCTACCCCTCCATCCACAACTCTCTCTTTTCTTTCCCCTCCTCCACGACACCTATGGCACTCTCTGTCTCTCCTATTTTTTCTAACTGCTTCTCCATTGACTATCCTACCCTTCTCAGTAAGTCTGGTAGGAAGAAGTTCAAAAAGGATGTCCTGCCCGTTAACCCTGGTCTCGCTATCGCTGCACCTACTCCAGCACTTCTTCCAGACAGACCCTCACTGACATCATCTTTGTCAATCCTTCGCCGGACCTTTGGACTTCTCATATGGTCTCTGTGCTCTCTACCTTCTCTTCCTCACCCAATGATGGTGGCACCCAGTGGAAGGCACTCCTGGACCCCTTGCACTCCTCTAAGGTAATCATTAATGTCTACTTTAATGACACCGTCATGGTTTAAGGTCCTCAGGCCAACCTTATCCTCTTTGACAGACGCTTCCCATGCCTTTTCAATTTCCTTTCTTCTCCTGCTGTCCCATCTCTCCCTTCTTCAGCTTCCTTACCTCCCCCTCTGCCTCCTCCTTAGCTACCTTGCCCTCTTCTCCTTCCTCTTCTGCCCCCCCTCAGACTCTTTCTACACCGCCACAGGGCGTATTTCTGATTGTACCCCTCCCCGGAAGTCCTTCAAGGATGGTAACCTTCTCCATATTGCCACTCTTAACCCTCGCTCAGCTGTCAAACACTCCTCTGACATTTACTGCCTCCTGGAAGAACTTGACCTCGATATACTCGGTCTCACCGAGACATAGTCAATTGCCAGCTCTGTCGCAAGCTTTGACACTATCCTCTCTGATGGCTACAAGGTCCGGGTTATTTGAGGCTATCAAGGACTATGCCTGTTTTGATTGAGGCATTGATGAAGGCAGTAAGGATGGGAGCGAGTTGCTCAGCGCATTCTCTGATGATTTTACACAGGCAACCAGGTTTGGTCCCTTTGTTCCTACGCCTTTGGCAGGCTTCAGGACTGAAGACCACCTCTGGTCCCCGAGCATCTGGGGTGGGCAGGAAGTGAGGGAGGTGCCCGAAACTCCCTGTGCTTAGTCTCCTAGGAGACCCAAATTCACTCTGTCATGATTGGCTGGCTGACTGTCCGGCAAGGACAGCCACCCTGCTGGGTGAGTGGCAGCTAGGCTGGAATGAATGGGAGAGAACTGTATAAAGGGCAAGTCTCTTGGCTTGGAAGGCAGAGTCGACCTTTGGAATGAAAGAACCAAAGAGGATCTTGAAGAGGACAGCTGCTGCAACTCCTGGACAGTTGGTTTGCCCGGTGAAGCCCTGCTGCAGGTCTGAATCGCCAAGTTCATCTTGACAGAGAAGCCCTGCAAGGACGACTTCTCCCTTTGAGTTGGTGGGACCAATCAACTTGACCCGTAAGCCACCTGGATACCATTCTCGGATCTGGTTGCATTTTCTTCAGAGTGCTGCAGGAAACTGAATAACCAGGCAGGGGGACTCCAGTTTGTGTGCTTTACTAAAGCTACCAGAATCGAAGATTTGCCAGTTGCCAGCTTTGCGACCAGTCCCCGTGCAGTGCAGGAGTCCCTTGACATCCTCGCTCTTGTCCCCACAACTGAGGCTCAGGAACAGCGAGATCTACAGGAACTGCCAGGAACAGAAGTCTTCAGCTGCATCATTTTCTTCATTGTAAGGTACTATAAAAACCCGAGAGAACTTACCGCTCACTGTGAAAGTGCTTGAAACTTTGGCAACTTCCATGCCTAGTTAGCTTGTGAACCCAACATATGAATCTTTATTTTATGAACTACTTCTGAGAACTTTGGCAAAGACTTTTCCGTGCAACTATCAGAACTGATTTATCCTATATAAGACTTTAGTCCATTGACTTTGGCCTATCCTATTGCATTGAATTGGCTCCTCTACTGAACTCAAAGTATTTGCACTGTCTAAGAGTAACTGTACTATTCTTTTTATTGACTTATGCCTTTTTGCTCCTATTTCAAAGTACTCGGAATGCCAGTTTGCTCCTCCTTCAAAGTAGTTTAAAAGCCTCAGACCTGTACCGTGTGAAGTACTGAAGTATATTGTTGTGTGATATAGATTGCCTCCTTGTAGTGAATGTTTTATAACTGAATGTGCAGTAAATTAATACGTATTTTACCAAGAAACATTCAGTATACAAGTCTATTTGTATACTTGTGATTGAAGACCTCTGTGTAACATCATTACAACTCACATTCCCCTCTTCAGATAAGCCTGGCTGCTCAGCAACGCTACCAAAACTGTACAGACTTATACCAAAGGTTGGTTTTGCTTCCACCTCTAGTCCTAGTTTTGGGTAGTGGTCCCAAAGGGTACTGCATACAAACTTTGCCTAACACTGGTGGCAGGCATTGAGGATTCATTGTAGAGTTGTTGCATTGAGAGTTCTGCTTTACGTGTGTTCAAATAGTAATCTTCACAAGGCTAAGCACCACTAGAAAAGCAATTTTATCATGCCTGATATGGATAACTTCAGACCGGAAGCCCTGATAATGTAAACAGTAGATCAACTGAAGGAAATGTGTAAGGTCAGGAATCTGTCTGTTAAAGGCAAGAACAATTAATTGATTGAAAGATTGTTGAATTATCAAAGTCTGAGAAGTGGGTCTGTTGCACCTTCTCCTTCAGCAAATGTGGAAGATGCTGATGAGGATGATAATGGTTCACAGTCTAACTCGAATGTTATTGAGGAGCAAGAAGAGCTAGAGGAGTCTCAGGATGTGAGCTCCTCTGCACCTCAGCAAACTCTTAGGCCTCAACATTTAACCACAGGGACCCTACCAGGTCCAGTACTGAGTCTAGAATGTGTCTCTCTTGAAAAAATGAGACTTGAGTTAGAGTTCAAAAGTTTCAACTCCAAACTGAAAGTAAACATCAAGAAATCAAACTCAGAGAAATGGAAATGCAACACGCTCTTGAAATGAAGAAATTGTCTCTTGACAATGTTTCCATCCCAGAGCCTTCTAGATCTTCCAGTCCTAAGAGACCTTGCATGCCTAAGGAAGCTGCGAGTATGTATGAGGTGAAGCTTGCTATTTTGGATTGGTTGGCTGCTTTTGAGTATAACTATGGGATTCAGGGTTTCACAGGGAATCGGTTGATCTCTTGGCTTTTGTCTAGGCTCCCCAAGGTTAACTTGATAGCTAAACTCCTTCCCAGTACCTTAAAGGTTTAGGACCCTCAAAAAGCATTATGGTACCCCTTGGGCTACCTGGGTGTGTGAATGTTTGAAGAACTGAAATGGTTGGGTAAAGGGTTACAGAGTTAACACTTTTGAAGGAATGAGAAAGCCCATTGACTTTGGCCTACCCTATTGCATTGAATTGGCTCCTCTGGTGAACTCAAACTATTTGCACTGTCTAAGAGTAACTGTACTATTATTTTTATTAACTTATGCCTTTTTGCTCCTACTTCAAAGTACTCTGAATGCCATGTTGCTCCTCCTTCAAAGTACTTTAAATGCCTCAGACCTGTACCGTGTAAAGTACTGAAGTATATTGTTGTGTGATATAGATTGCCACATTCTAGTGAATGTTTTATAACTGACTGTGAAATATATAAACCTTGAGTATAAGAGTCTATTTGAATGCTTGTGATTGTAGACCTCTGTATAACATCATTACAGCTCACATTCCGCTCTTGAGATAAGCCTGGCTGCTCAGCAATGCTACCAAAACTGTGTAGTACAGACTTATACCACAGGTTGGTTTTGCTTACACCTGAAGTCCTAGTTGTGCGTAGTGGTCCCAAAGGGTACTGCATACAAAGTTTGCCTAACACCCATCCTTAGTAAAGTATACAGTTCATTGTTGTTTATTTTCTAAAAACTCTTATCAAAGTAACTATTCATAATTTCTACGCATGGTTTAATTAATTGTCCACGTCTGTAAAAAATGGTCATCCTAATGAAAGATTAGTTCAAAAAGACCCATTATGTTTTGTATGCTCTTATACTATACATGCTAAACCAGCAACCAAGGGATTGAGCTTGTTCTGTAAAGTCAGCAGGTAAATGACAGTATTATGAAAGAAGCTTTCATTGAGGTTAATACCTTTAAATAGTTCTTAAAATGTGTCAGAAATATGACAGGGACACTTCAAACTTGAATCATAGCACCATTAACATCTCAAATGGTACAATGAGTGCTCAAACTGTCACACACAATTGTTTGTATTTTAAGAAACAGCTTCCATTCAAATGGTATTTGTAATTGTGTAATTGTCCACTTACATCATATGAAACCGATAATCGCAGGCCATGTCCCATCTGCATCTAACAGTTTTCAGTCCATTTATAAATGACTCCAAGATGTACTGCATAAAAAGCAAGTACTGCTTTGAAACACTTGTGTATGGGTGCGCTATACATAAAATATGATATTATTAGAAGAAACAATGTCCCAGAAATGTCTAATTAGTTGAACTCTGAGTTAAACAGGTATGAAATAAAAGGGAAAACATGGCTAGCATATAAGAACTACATATATACAGTAAAACATGTTCACTCCCTCCTTTTTTCTGTCTCACATTTTGCGCAGCTGTTTCAGCTTCGAATTTCCTAAACGCCAAAGTAACAGACACTATGGGGGTAATTCATAGAATTCAGCGCACAAGTGGCGCACGTGGCTGGTGCACAGTGTGCGCGTGCGAATCCCTGCGCCAGCCGTGTGCGCCAAAACCCATTTCCGCGCACAGCGCATTCATGGATTCCAGCCACCAAAACCAGCCGTGGCGCACAGTGGCGCAGCGACCTTGCAGCAGCGCCAGTTACGCCCCCAAGAACGCCTTCCGCGCAGGGAAAAGCCATCAAAATCCCCAATCCAGCGCAAAGGGCTGTGCTAACCCTGCACCAGCACGGCAAGCGGGCTACGTGTATTTCAGGGGTTCACGTGAAGTTCCTCAAGCGATCGGGCCTGGGGGAGTGGGCTACGTGTATTTCAGGGGTTCGCGTGAACTTTTTCATGCGATCGGGCCTGGGGGAGCGTGCTACGTGTATTTCAGGGGTTCGCATGAAGTTTCTCACGCGATCGGGCCTGGGGGAGAGGGCTACGTGTATTTCAGGGGTTCGCGTGAACTTTCTCACGCGATCGGGCCTGGGGGAGCGGGCTACGTGTATTACAGGGGTTCGCGTGAAGTTTCTCACGCGATCGGGCCTGGGGGAGCGGGCTACGTGTATTTCAGGGGTTCGCGTGAAGTTTCTCACGCGATCGGGCCTGGGGGAGCGGGCTACGTGTATTTCAGGGGTGCGTGAGAAGTTCCACACGCGATTGGCCTGGCCGCGTGTATTTCAGGGTTGCGTGGGAAGTTCCACACGCAATTGTCCTGGGCGCGTGTATTACAGGGGTTCGCGTGAAGTTTCTCAAGCGATCGGGCCTGGGGGAGCGGGCTACGTGTATTTCAGGGGTTCGCGTGAAGTTTCTCACGCGATCGGGCCTGGGGGAGCGGGCTACGTGTATTTCAGGGGTTCGCGTGAAGTTTCTCACGCGATCGGGCCTGGGGGAGCGGGCTACGTGTATTTCAGGGGTTCGCGTGAATTTTCTCACGCGATCGGGCCTGGAGGAGCGGGCTACGTGTATTTCAGGGGTTCGCGTGAATTTTCTCACGCGATCGGGCCGGGGGGAGCGGGCTACGTGTATTTCAGGGGTTCGCGTGAAGTTTCTCACGCGATCGGGCCTGGGGGAGCGGGCTACGTGTATTTCAGGGGTTCGCGTGAACTTTCTCACGCGATCGGGCCTGGGGGAGCGGGGTACCGCTCACCGTCTGCCTTGCGTGTAGTAGAACGCGTAGCCAACACCCGCTGTGAAGTAATAGCGTGAGAACCCCAACGGATGGAAAACACACGCACCGCATCAGACTAGTTTCCAAAATGTAAGGAAATCACCATCCACACAGGACACTGCTAACGTCTCCCATTGTTTCTTTAGATACACATCTTTACCTTGTCAGCATAAGTCCCAGATGCAAATGTTGCCAGTAAGCATTGTTTGGCCTCTTCACAGTCTTGGTCAAACCAGCCTACCCTTACTAGCGTATGCATTTTAATGTCTCTTTTAGTATGCATGAGAAGGGGGAGGATTCACTATATCATCTTGTTGAATTAATTAAGGATGTTTTGATCTTGCGTAGCTTCTCTACAAATTGTCCCCATAAAGGGAAGGCTGATTTTATATAAAGCTGATTTAATGTCACACTCCATCAAGTTAGCCCATTCCATTCCTCGTATTGCATGCCCTACAACCTCTACTGCCCGATTTCGGTCCATAACCTTAGTACCCAAGGGAGATGAGTTGCACACAAAAATGAGTATCATAGAGGTTTCTGTCATAAATCTCAACCGAGATAGCATTTTCCAGCTTGTTAGTGATACAAAGATGTAATCGATTAAATAGGACTTTTTGGTCCAGAAAACTGGTGTCTAGCCAGTTGGTCATTACCAACTCAGCCTTCACATGCCCTTAGGTCAAATGAATAGAGTATATGCTTTACATCAGTTGACAGAGGATGAAACCTCTTAGAACGGCAGTTATTAGAGATGGAACCTACCACACCTCATCCTGATCATCCCAGATCCCACCCATATCAGTGAGGGGCTCAGTTTGAAGGTTAAAGTCACCTGATATCACCAAAAAGGAATTGGCCTGGTTGGAGCCTTTCCATGATTGAACCAATTCATAGATTGTATTAATAGTTGTTATTGAATTTGATCTGTTATACCCATTGAATAGTAGTTTGTACTGCTGTCCCGGCAAATGAACCACTAAATGTTGGAGTCCTTGGAGGTCTGTCTCCCACAGAACCACTTTCCAGTTCAAATTAGGGTCCACCCAGATAAGCAGACCACCACTAGGTTGGGCCTTGGTACCTTTTTATGCTACGATCTGGAAGGAATGTTAGCACTTCATTTCCGTTAAATCAGTAGACCATGTTTCCTGGAGAGGAGGAGCTGGTGCTGTTTAATACATTTTAACCAACGTGGGTCTTATATGTGATTGTATAAGCCATCAATGTTCCACAAGATTAACTAACAGTACTGGGTCGGAGGGTCTACCCCACTGCTCTGAATACCTCAATCTAAATCCTCAAGGTCTTCATCAGCATTATTCACTTGTTCCCTAATATAAGGAGGGGCTGTCACATATGCACAGAGATAACTTTGATAAGAAACATGTATATATATATATATTTCAAAACTAACTCTAGCAACAAGTTGACAGTATAGACATGGGATCTATTGTCACTTGAATGTAGCTTTCAAAAGAAGTTCTAATTTACAAGACTCTTGTGTCTGCAACTAAGGATTTAAGAGATTTAGGAGTGGAGGTACCCTTAATTTTTCCATCTCGGCCAAATTATGGATTTGTTGAAAGTTCAGCCCTCTCAACCATCAAAGATATACCCTTGACATCTCCCAATTCTCAGATTTTGGTTGAGAACACAAGTCGCTCGCAAGTCAAAAGTACACTCACAGGAGTCAATGATAAATGTAAGCTATTTTCCTTATTACCAGACATCATCTCTGAAGAACTTCAGAGTTTTCATGTCTCTGAAGCTACACTCTAGACAAAATAACAAATCAAGTTCCTGAGTTGGACTACTCAGGGCCCTCTTTCTTTTCGTCATCATGAAACAAGGGAATTGATTTTTACTGAGTCTGATTGTTTCAAGAGACATGGCTTATGTATGACATATACTTAGATGGTTATATTATGATTTCCCAACTAGCAACCTGCAGTAATGGTGGCCGATCATCTGTAGGCCTTATGATTGCAGTTCCTAATTCAGTGGTAGTGGATGTTTTGTGCCTCAGCAGTGATATTTCTGGGATTCTAGTCCTTGGATCTACGATTACTTGGGGTACAGACACCGAGGTATTATTCAACATCTATTGGAATCCTGCAGTTTGTGAACCTTCTAATTTTCTTGAATCATTCTCCTCAATTATGACTGACTTGGAAATTTGCTTCCCAACAGATGTACTTTTAATTGGTGGAGGTTTTAATTCATGTTGTGCACCTTCTGCAAGGTATTTGTCTAATTTGAAGTGCAACAATTATCATGGTCTTATGTAGGACCAACCGTTCATTGAGTGGAATTTAATTATTGTTAATGGCAATGTTCAATCTGATTGCCCCCCTGTTAGTACATGGTTGAATGCTAAGAGTTCATCTACAATAGACTACATTGTATATGTATTTCAGCACTGTCAATCGTTCTATGTTGCTCCCATGTCATACAGTGATCATTCATTGTTACAAATAGCTTTTTCCATCAAACCATATGACTTTCCTAAGCTTTATGATATCAGTTTGGCTGTGAACACACATGGGAATTGTGTTGCCTCCTTTGGAAAAGAAGGACAGTTGTTGAATGACAAGTTAATATCCATTGTAAATTCTGATTGTTTTTTTTTTTAATTGACAAGGTTTTTTTTCCTGGTATTTGTGAACTTCATTTGGCACCTCAATCCACCAAGGTCTTCTCCCGATGTCGTTTTTCCCTCTCATGTCCATACATTTGATGAAATTACCCACATTAAGAAAAAAGCATTATAAAAAGTGTGTGCTTTAAAATCGGCACAACTTGAATTACATTTGTACATCTCATAAAGATTTAAATGAATCAATTATTACAAACATTGGTCTAGAGGGCACATCATTTTAAGGAATTTTCAAGAGGGACAGAAATTGTTAACTTCCCTTTTGTCCATGCATGCAAGGAATGTTTGGGCCTTGGTCAATTCAAAAAGCGAGTCTCAAAGTGTTCTCTAAACAACCATCATTTCCTCTGCTACTTGGGTGTCACATTTTTCTGATAAAACACAACCTGACATCTATTGTGAACCATTTTTCAGGAGTCAACCCCTGTAGACCTTAAGGATAGCAGAGAATGATATACTCAACATTATTACTCATCTTTCTAAATCTCGAGCAGCAGGTCCTAATGGTCTCACAAATCAGTTATTTTGAGCTGAACCTGCCTGCTGGGTAGTCATTCTCTGTCATCTGTTTTGACAGATTATTAAGATTCAGCAATTTCCACAATCATGGCCACAAGCCATGTTATCCCGATCTATAAGAAGGGCCTTGCTCAGATCCTGCAAACTACTGACCCATTGCTTTAATGGGTGCAGATAGAAACATTTTCACCAGGTAAGTGTTGTAGGCTCTTGAAGCTTGTAAATAGAAGAAGGGCATACTATCAAAATGCCAGGTTGGTTTTCGTAAGGGGTTATCTACATTGCTTAATGGCTTAATTTCTAACACATTAAAAGCTCAGTTGCAAAAAAAAAATGCAAGAATGTTAGGCAGAATGATATGCAGTACCCTTTGGGAACACTACACACAATTAGGACTACAAGTGGCAGCACAAATTCACCTTTGGTACAAGCCTGTCCTACACAGTAAAGTGGTAGCAATGGCTGAGCAGCCAGACTTATCTCAAGAGCAAGTGAGCAGTATCAAATAGTTACACAAAGGGCAACAGTTACTATGATTCAAGCAAACACTGACTCAATGTTTTCAAGTAAAAGAATATACATTTATTTCCTCTTCAGTTGTATAACATTTCATTAAAGTAAAGCTGTTCAACAATCACACTCTTAAGACACTACACCACTCCCAATAGTTTCCAGACAAGTTAAGCTCACAAAATGAAGTGGGAGCAAAATGGCACTCTGTTAATTTAAAAGGGAGGGAAAGAGAAAATTAGGTAGAAATGGAACAGTACCAACAAGTAAGTACACAGGGAAATCTAGAAAGAGGAACAACAGTGAGGAAATCAGATACAAAAGGCTTAGGGCCAAAGTCAATAGGACAAAAGTCTTTTGCTCAAGAACACACAGTCCAGGGGAGTTGTGGTCAAGTCTTTGCCAAGAGTTCAGAACGCAGTTGGTCATCAGAACATTTATCTGAAAGAGAAGACAAGGACAAGCCCTCGGATTGGTGAAAGGTTCCACACCTTTCCAACGCGGCTGGATGAAACGAACAACCGGATGTTGAACAGTACCTTAAATGGAAAAGAAGCTGTAGCTGCGGCAAATGTTCTTGCTATTTCCAGCAAGCTAACGGGTCCTGAAGCAACTGTAGGACTGACACGAAGTAGGAAGACTGGAGGGTCCTGCACCACCCAGGAAAGAAAACAGCAGCAGAGCAAAGCAACAAATAAAAGGTGTGCTCCTTAAAACCCAAGCAGGGTCCGACCTTCCTGGCTATCTGGCTCACTGTAGCTCTGTACAGCGAATTCGACCAGCAGAGGGGGTCCTGGCTTGGAGTTTGGGTGAACTGGTTGGTCCCGCCAGCTCAAGGGAAGAAGATTCTTGGAAGATCCTCTCTGTCGTTGGAGTCTGAAGATTCGGACCAGCAGCAGGGCTTCACCCGGCGGTTCAGTCATTGTAGGGGTCCTCTTCTGTCAGCTTTTCTTCAGTTCCCTCGTTCTAGTGGCGACTCTGCTCTTCCAGACCCAGAGACCTGCTTATTATGCAGTTTTTCCCCATTCGCATAGCCTGGTTGTCTATCACACAGCAGGGTAGCCGTCCTGGCGTGGACAGTCACCCAGCCAATCAAATAGGAGTGTGACTTGGGTTACCAAGGGAACCCATTGCAGGAGTCCTAAAACCCCTCCCTCACATCCTGCCTACCCATACTTTCAATCGCCTATAGGAGGGCTTCTGTGCAGAAGCCTGCGAAAAGACGGTGAAGAAAGGAACCAAACCTGCTTTGGCGCGTAGAGACGAACACGAGAAAGACTTTTCCAAAAAGAAATGCCGACTAAACCCAGCCGGAACAATATTAAAAACAATATGGTCAAGCGGGTTTAAGTTCGAGGCTACCAAGATAGCCTAAAACAATACCATGGTTATTTAAGATAACCACGGTAGGAAAAATAGGGCAGTTACCACTGCCACCAGCCAAGTCTTAATGGAAAGAGAGCAAAACAATGCTCCAAGAGAGACAGACAAAAAGGGATAAGTAGTAACCCTTTCCAGTACGCCATGTAAGATGGTTTGCAATGGGTCTGTGGAAAAAGAGACTAGTAAAGTTAATGGCAACTTTACATGTTCTGGGGGACAGTAGTCAGCCCCAGAAAATGGAGTCTGAGTTGGGAAGTCTAAAAGACAACCATGTGTCACTGCACTGAGGGTGCTATGTTATACATAGTAAAAAGATGATGCCCGTGGAGTAGGTGAGGCTCCACAGTCCATGAACACAAAAATGTTAAACACACAAAGCAAAACACATGTAAGAGTGGGAACAAAGGGCTCACACTCTTACCAGGTTAAAAAAAAATCCTAGAAATCCAGCAAAGCTGCGGAGGGACTCACTAGGTAAGGGAAATTAGTCATATATGAGAATTCTCCTAGCCATTGTTATCCCGATCTATAAGAAGGGACCTTGCTCAGATCCTGCAAACTACTGATCCATTGCTTTAATGGATGCAGATAACCAGGTAAGTGTTGTAGGATCTTGAAGCTTGGGCATAGAAGAACGGCATACTATCAAAATGTCAGGTCGGTTTTCGCAAGGGGTTATCTACATTACTTAATGGCTTAATTTTTAACACCTTAAAATCTCAGTTGCAAAAGAAAAATGCAAGACCAATACACATTGATTTAATTGATCTTTCAATAGCCTTTGGCCTAGTAAATAGGTCAACATTATGGCAAGAATTAAGATCTTGCGACATTCCTGAGGATTTGCTGCATGTCATCATTGCCCTACATTTTCATAGTACTATTAAGTTTCAGTTAAACCAAAAAGATGACTTATCCTCCTCCATTCCAATTGCAAAAGGAGTACAGCAGGGTTGTCTCCTGGCCGATCTTCTAGTTAATTTATATCTTTCTGATTAGGCCCTTTTCTTCTAAATTCCATCTTTGTAACTCCTATCATTAGCAAATCTAAAATCAATATTTTGGCATATACCGATAATATTGCATTAATCAATAAAACCCCAGTAGGGCTACAATGTCTTCTCAATGCCCTAGAGGATTATGTAACAACTAATGAGCTTGTGGTCAATCCAGATACATCTGCCATAATTGTGTTTACAAAAAATTGTTAAAAAAACACCTAAGTTACATTGGTCACTTATTGGCCCAAAAATTATTTTTGAGAATATTATCTAATACTTAGGATTTAACATTCGTACTAGCCATGCATTTATGGATCTCACTAGGGAGCTGGAGGGTAAGGCTCTACAACTTACATGTCAAATGAAAAAAATGATTTCACTTATTTTGTAGATTCTCCCTCTTGCCCCTAATTTGATTCTTTAAGGGCAAGATTCTCTTCTCAATTTTATGTGGCATGGAATGTCATCCCTGTGCCAATAAAGTTAACTGGGATTGGCCTGAAGGCTGAATATGGAAGAACTGCCTAGCTCTACCATCATCTCTTGCTATTGCAATATTAAGGTACGAGTTAGGCTTTCATTCCTTACAGGCATACTATCACTGGAAGGTTCTTGCTCTTTACAGACTTGTTCTCATATGGCAGGATTAGTCATTATATGTAGACATTAACACCGATTTTTCTGCATATCAGAACTTTTATTTGTCATCCTTGTATACTGATGCTGAATCAGTTCTTCAGAATTGTGATAGTAATGTCGATATATTGAAAACTAATACAGATAAGGTCAAATGTGCTCTGCTGAGCGCAGACTGGATTAAGACCAGAGCTTTGATTAGCAGTTTGAAACACACTAAAAGCTATACTCCATGAGAAAAATCGAGCCATTGTGTGCTTCCATATATTAGGAGTGTTCCTAAGACATCATGGCAGGCAGAACTGTTACGCTTTCGACTCAACCTGCTTAAAACCAATGAAATGGTATGTATTTGGCAAAAACTTGACCCGCAGCCTCCGAATGTACCCTCTGTGGCGAAGTTTTCATACAAGAGTCTTACCATCTACTCCTTGTTCTGCAACCTTTGTGAAGCGAGTAAAATATTTCAACCATTTTGTACACAATCCATCTTGGCTTCTCATTCATGATTTTTGCCATAGGATATCTTCTGGGAAAGAGATCCGCTTATCAAACGCCTTGTTAAAATTCTTAAACAAATTAAACTTCATAAAAATGTCATTATGATTCTTAATATGTGATATTTTCATATGTGCTTATTCGTTAGAGACAATCAATACATTTTGTGGTTGCCTAGCGAAAATAGAATGTATTGTTCTCTATTGTTGTTATTTTATCCTTTAGATAATTTGTTTTCAGTTAGAAAGAAACAACGTGTTGAAGTGATTATTTTAAGATATGAATATGAACTATGTGCTCTGGTACATATTTTATTTTAGTAACGTCAACTTTTATGTATGGAATATGTGTAATAGACTACATTGGGAGAAAACACGATTGCCTTCCATTGAAAGTTCACACTCAAGATTTCTGAAATGATTAAGGTTTTGTTTGACCCAGCTACCATTACATTGATGGTGAGGCATAGAAAAAGGTTGTACAGAGGTTGACTCCAACAGTAGTGGTTAAGTGCATTGCAAAAGAACATCTTTACGTTTCCTATTATCTTAAATGCATTTGGTCATTTTCCAGATACTAGTATCTTGTTCACAAACTGGATTTATTTGGCTCTATCACCAAACAGAGCCGCTATATGAGTTTTAGGGGGTAATTCATAGAATTTAGCGCACAAGTGGCACACGTGGCTGGCGCACAATGTGCGTGTGCGAATCTCTGTGCCAGCCGCATGCGCTAAAATCCATTTCCACGCACAGCGTATTCATGGATTTCAGCTACCAAAACCAGCCGTGGTGCACAGTGGCGCAGCGACCCTGCAGCAGCACCAGTTACGCCCCCAAGAACGCCCCTCGCGCAGGGAAAAGCCATCAAAATCCCCAATCCAGCGCAAAGGGCTGCGCTAACCCTGTACCAGCACGGCAAGCGGGGTACGTGTATTACTGGGGTTCGCGGGAAGTTTCACACGCGATTGGCCCTGTGCGAGTGGGGTACGTGCATTTCAGGGGTGCGCGGGAATTTTACACGCAAACTCAGCAGGGTACGTGTATTACAGGGGTGTGCGGGAAGTTTCACACGCAATTTCAGCAGGGTACGTGTATTTCAGTGGTGCGCGGGAAGTTTCACACGCGATTTCAGCAGGGTACGTGTATTTCAGGGGTGCGCGACAAGTTTCACACGTGATTTCAGCAGGGTACGTGTATTTCAGGGGTGCACGGGTGCGTTTCATATGAATGAACATAAACACCCAGTTCTTGGAATATCCAGTCCCGGATTTTGATGATCCTTCGGCTTTTTGTGAAATGTTAATGTTAATGTTAAAGGACATTTGTACCACGCACTATCACCACCGGAGTGGTCCCCTGGTGCTCTGGCAGCTCTGAAAGAGGAAGGGAGAGGTGGTTAGTGGGATGAAGCTGGAAAAGTGCAAGAGAGCAGTGATGTGCTGTTGGCAGCCTCAGCCCAGTGGGGCCGTTGGCTGGGCTTGGGGTGTTTTGCGGCCCATAGTAGTTGTGTACTGTTGTGCAGGTCTATGTGTGTTTTTTTGTTTTTGTTGTTGCAATGTAGTGAAGTTTTTGCAGTTTGTTGTGCTGTAGGTTTGTTGTTGTGTTTGGTTTGGAGTTTGAAAGGTGTATGCAGAGGGGGGGAAATTATTAGTGCAATTGGTTAGTTGGCATCAATTAGCCTGAATTGAGGTGCTGGGCTTCTGTAATCTCCACAGGTGGGGTTCGGGAGCACCCCTGTGCCTCTGTCCTGATCTGGGTCCGTCCGGCCTCCGAGGTCCCCTTCACATCTGGCCTCCTCCTCCCTCAGTCTTCCCTTGCCACTCATACGGCTAGCGCACCTGCCCATGTCGCCAGCTCAGAAATTGTGGTGATTGCTAAAATCCTGATAATTCAGAATATAATTCTGAAAACGTGAATTCAGAGCACGTTTGGGGTTTGAGCATGACACATATCCACAGGTTTCCCAATTGTGGGCACATATGAACGGCTGCAGTTTCACTCATGTGGCCAGCAAGTGACTGCTTGACATAATCATTGTTTTTTGTGTGAATTACGTAAACTTTGTGCAAAATAATTCTCAAGACTTTGATACAGCATTAGAAAATGACCTTGTGCAACTTTTATTCATCAGTGAATGTGTTGGTTTATTTGTCTTTTATTTGTGGCACGTAGAAAAAAAAAACGTCATCAGCGGTATAAATATCCTTTAACATTCCATAAAATTACAATAACGAATTTGGCTTTAGGGAGCAGTTGCTTGGGCAGCTCGTCACAGTTAATTGGCACAACGATGCGTGTATATTTTAGATACTACAATGAAGCAATACGTGTCCTTTCACTTACCCTGCGTTCCTACATAATGTGGACTAACATGACCTCGAACATCCTGATTCGCTTGCAAGCGTCCCGTTTGAATTGACGCCATTACCTTGCCTTTGCTCTGTTATTTAGTATGGTAGGTTCTACTCTTTGCATAAGCTGTAGTAGATCCAATGTCATAGGACCTTAAAATGGGCATTTTTTTACTGAAAGCTCGTCGCACTAATTCTGCTGTTTTTCTCTTACATAATACATTTAAAAAGCAATTGGAAAATACATTGCAAATCCAAGACAACCATTACAGTGATTACGCAGGGCAGACCCACGCCTTCAAGACATGTTGTCAAATATCTCATTTGGAATTAACAAGGATGAACATTTCTCCTATGAAGAGACATAAACTTCATTAGTTCCTTGCAACGGGGGTTGATTTGATTAAAATACTTACAGTACAATTTGCAGGATCTAATTAAAAACAGCCATCTGATATAGTGTCGGCCATTACATATTCTACGCAGAAGGCAGTGAGTAATGGCTTGACACCACTGGACTTAATTAGACATTAGGTGGAATGGAAATTAATATTTGGTTTGAATATGTATGTACAATGTGGGATGGCTGAGTACTGAGGCAATATAGATCAAGTGGAAATATGTATGGCGTACAGTCAGGCTTCGTATTTCTTTTTGATGTCAAACATTGTAATGGTTTGTTTGTTGGGGGGAATAATTAAACATGGCACCAACCAGCATTACCCGTCAATGTTGTTATTTTAGTTGCAATCTCTCACACTGCAACATAATTCCACTGTAGGTTCAGTTGCTTTGCATGATCTTCCAGAAGATGCAAATTAATTTCCCCATGTAATATTCTTGTTATGTATATAAAATGTAAATAAATAAATAAATAAATAAATCAATCCCCATGTAACTTATGAAATGCTGAATAAAACCAATCCAAATTAGATATTGCACAGTTATAGTATGATCATGTTAAATGCGTGGCGTTTAGTGTAGCTTACCCAGGGTATATTGCTTTAAAACAGAGTGCTTTGAAACACGTTTTCTCTGAAGAGGGATCCAGAGGACCAATTTCATGACAAATATCTTGATATTGCCCATTTCTATTTCAACCACTTTTGTTTTGTAGATAGACAACATAAGCTGGTGCACACTTGAAATATTTTGAAAATGGATACATTTCAAAAAACATCTTTTGAGAGTAAAAAGAAATCTGGTGAATGATCTTTTTGTACTGTTTCATTTACATACGCCATTTCGAGCCACGTTTTGAAAAAATGGCCTGGTGAATTTTCAAAAATGTTGTCTTGAAGGCAGGCAGATGTTTATAGAAACTGTTGCAAGCTTCCAAAATGGAGCTATTTCACTAAAAACATTTATTTTTTTATAAGGAAAGATTTATCAAACATTGGGCATGCTCAGATTGCCTTTCATTGTCCCAGTGAAAGGAAAATGTTTATTTTGCAATTAAAATGTGCATTTTGAAAAAAGAAATATTTTAAATTAATAATTTCTTTACAAATAGGACAACTGAACAAAGAAACTGTTTCTCCATACAAAGCATTAGTTAAAAAATTCAATTTCGTTACATTTAAAAAAATTAAAAATTAAAAAAACAATATTAAGCTAAAGGCATATTGCAATGAAAACATGTCCTCAGCATTTGCATTATCTTTTTGCTGGCTACTCTTCTTCCATGCCATTAAGAATTTGTTAACTAACAAAAAATCTGTGCCACCGGGGCTCATGTCACTAAAGACACATATACCAGACACGCACACCAAGTTATGTCCTTATGCGAACATGAGGACCACAAGGAGTTGAAGGGACATTATCCCAAATGATAATGACCACACCCAGGGTCGTAAAGGATCTTATCACTTAGAGATAATAGCAAAACCAAATTTGAAATTGTTTTGGTGTAGAAATAAATATCAGTTTAATAGTGCGTGAGTTAAATACACACAATGGGCCTCATCACGAGTTCGGCGGTAATTCAGCGGTTTTCCCCTCGAACACAAATAGCGCTGACGCCAAGCCCCCCGGCGGATAATCCGCCAAATCACGAGGTTTCGCGCACGCGCACCGGGACATGGCGTTAGCGCAAATAGCGTGCAATGGGTAGAACACTTAAATCCGGCGCACCGTGCACTACCGCCATATCGCGCGCTATTAAAGCGCAGCCACCGCCGGAACGGGAAACAAAGTGGCGGCCATCTTGGAAATCACAATCCGTCAGATATCACAGTCCCTGGAAGCCATCCACCCCATCTAACACCAAAACATGTCACAGGAGCGCACTAGGGGCAAGACTGCCCTGGACAGGGTGAGAAAGCCCAAATTCAGTGACCAGGAGCTGGCTGTACTGGTGGAGGAGGCCGAGACACATCATGAGGAGCTGCAGCAGCGCGAAACCAGTGGCCAGCGCAGAGCACAAATTTGGCGCAACATCAGCCAAGGGGTCACTGCTGTGGGGCGCGTGCCCCGGCATGGGGAGGATTGCCACAAGCGCCTCAACAACCTGCGTGTGCGAGTCTGCGGCATCCTCTCACAGCACAGGAGTGCAAGCAGGGGCACTGGAGGAGGGCCACCACCACCCCCACCCGAACTCACACCTTAGGAGGAGAAGATGAGTGCCCTGATTGACATTGGCACCATCGAGGGAATTGGTGGAGAGGAGGCAGGCACTGGCATTGATCCAACTGCAGGTGAGTCCCACCCCGAATGCATGCAACTGAAAGTACCACACATGCAGACCCTGAATGAATGAATGTGAAGAAATGTGTGTGAGGAACTGCAGACACCCATAAGTGAGCCCTACATCCATTGAACCTTAGTGCTGCCTAGACGACCCTGCACGTGTAGTGCATCAATGTTAGGGGCAGGGGATAGACATCCATAGCCATGGGACGGCTACGTAGAGTTTGAGTGTGCAGGAATACACCCCCAAGACCCCGAGCGCAGTGCACCCCAAGCACGCATGCAATCTTGTCACACAAACATTCCCATGCAGTGTACCTCCATACTCACTCACACCAAGCACCACATGGCGACTGAACAAAATGCAAGTTGAATGCATGATTGATACTGTCTTCAATCGCACTTGTTAGCTTGAACTGCATTACACTAATGTAGGTAGCCTTGAACTCAAACCACACCCTATGTACCCCACAGGCACATGGCAAACCCAGCGGGATGAAGATGATGGGGAGGAGGCCACACCATCACGGCGCCCAGGGCAGCGAGCCTCCACCAGCACCACCACCCCACAAAGAGGCTGCACGGAAGGGAGCCGATGCAGGCCACCCCCCACTTCACCACACCGCAGCCCTACCAGACCGCAACAGCACCCACATGCCCGCAGGGAGTCCACGGCCAGCTCGCCCCAAGCCACCAGGCACAGCCCCGATGCAGAGGTACTGACCTATGGATCGGAGCCCAACGTGGGAGTGACACCTCCACTTGCGCATCATGCAGGAGGACTGCATTCACCCGGAAGCAGTGATGCAGAAGGGATGGTCACACCACAGGGAACCCCAAGGCCAGGCACACAGCAAGCACAAAGCCCACATGTGCATGTGCGCCGTGTCCTCACACCACAACCAGACGAGGACACGCCATCATATGGCAGCTCTGAAGACCGGCACTCAGAGCCTGGCAGCCCAATCCAAGCCGGTCCCATATCCCCATGAAGCCCCCCCCCAACAGCACACAAGTGGCAGGCCGGCACCTGCCATACCAGGGGTGCCCTTTTTCACAGGGGCAGCAGTGATGGGCCGACCGGGCGTGATTGAGGCTAAACAGGCCAAAGTAGAATCAATGGCCAAGGTGCACAGCCGGCACATCAAGGCTATCAGTGCATCCATACGCCATGGATGCAAGTACATAGCGCGTGACAATGCGCGCACACCCAGAGTTGTAGAGCAATGTACCGCTGCCCTGACAGGGTTTGGACAAAAGGTGAGGGAGTTGTGCGAGGCAGTGTCAGCACTTGCTGAGAAAACAAGGGAGGGTAACAACCTCATCCGACAGCACATGCAGGCAACCGGGTCAGTCCCTTCAACCTCAACCACACCCACAGAGGGATCCCTTGAGCCATCTCCTAGGCGCCGGTCTATGCGCCACCTGAGGTCACACACACGAGTGGGGCCCGGACAAGGAAAGTGCCCACGACCATACCAGTCGTACATGGCATTGTTGTGGGTGCCCTAATAAGAAACATGCACCTACCTGCACTGTTGTGGGAAGTTCACTGGGGCGAGGGGGGATTGTGTGCTGGGTGTTCACTGGGGGAGGGGGGATTGTGTGCTGGGTGTTCACTGGAGGGAGGGGGGTTTGTTGCACTGAGAATTCATCACGTTTCAAAAATCACAAAGCATGGACAGTAGTGATGGTGAAAAAGTGCAATTTAATGTTGAAGTGACATTTGTTCAATTTACCCATCACCCATGTTAGAAAAATACATCAATCAATCCCTGTCTGGCCAACCTCCCCTCCCTCAACCCAACCTTTTGTGCACGTGCAACACCTTCAGGCACGTCATCACCCTCACTCCCATCCTCAGGTGGCTGCATATGAGCATCAGGGGGCAGTGGCACATTTCTGCAACAGCAGATGTTGTGCAGCATGGCACATGTCAGTACAATTTTGCCAACTTTTTCTGGTGCATACATCAATGCCCCTCCCGTGCGGTTGAGGCACCGGAAGCGTGCCTTCAGCAGTCCAAATGCCCTCTCCACGCAGATCTGTGTACGAGCATGGGCAAGGTTGTATGCCCGCTCCGCTGCCGTGTGTGGATGACGCACAGGGGTCATGAGCCACGTGTACTGGGGATATACAGAATCACCTGCAGGGGAGAGAAAGCAGGTATGGGGACAAGGTAAGTTAAGTGGGTGTACAGAGCACAGTCATCAGTGTCAATTTGCCATACTTGTCATTAGGTCGACAACATTGTGGAGTGTGCTGTGCTACGAGCAGAATTGAATCAATGAGGTACTCTCAACTTGGTACACCTCTGTTTCAGAATGTAACTGTACTCATTCACTTGTCACTGGGTCAGAGGGCCCTTCCATCTACTTCGGCATGAGAGAAGTGGCTGCCTCATGTGTCATGCCATTCCCTTTGGCTGCAGTTGCATTTGCTGGTTGTCACTATTCTGTACTGTTCTCCATGCATTTCCTTGGCCATTCTGGGGAGAGGGTTTGTGGGATGTACATTGCCATTACTCAGTCTACTTATGTGTGGTGCATTTGTGGATGTGGCGACTTATGTGTTACATTTGTATGACTGTCGGGTGGGCAGGGTGGGATGTCTGTACTGTGTCAGTGTTGGGAGCCATAGTGCTACTGACACAGGAGGCTTTATGGTGGTAGGCCTTCCATAAGTCACTGCTTACATTCGGGACTTGGGCAATGGCATGGAATTGACCCTTCAGCAGGTTCACCTATGCCTGTGTGGCTGGCAATGCGATGTGCTCATTCACATGATTCAACAGTTCATCCAGCACCTGTCCCAGCATGGCACTGAATGTGGACTGGGCCATTCCATGCATCATGGCAACGGTGTGTTGGTAGCTGCCAGTCCCAAGGAATTGTAGCACAGACACAAGCTTCACTAGCGGAGGTACTGCGGTGCTGATGGGTATGCGGCTGGCGATGTCAGCCTGGATTGTGTCCAGCAACTGGGTGATGGTTGCCCTGTCCAGCCGATATTCAGTCACCAATTGGCCATCAGTCAGGGCCCTGGGTGTTGGCCTGACCCTGGGGATGGCTGGCCGCCTTGCTGGTGCTGCTTTCCTCCTCCTCCTCCTTCTCCTCATCCCCACCACCCCCTCCGCTCCCAGGGCCCTGGCCTGATTGGGTGGCCTCTGTAGCTCCAGGCGCAGCAGATAGAAGTCCACATCAAGGCTCCCAGCTCCAAATGGCAGCATGGTGTTGGGGAGGGTGTGTTGTGCATGGTAGGTCCTTTGTAGGCCTCTGAATTGCATTGGTTTCACCTGGGCCCTTATTGCTGTCTCCTCCCTGCTCCTACTGGTGTAATGGTGTTGGGGAGGGTGTGTTGTGCATGGGTGGGTCCTTTGTAGGCCTCTAAATTGCATTGGTTTCACCTGGGCCCTTATTGCTGTGGCCTGTGTTCTTTTACCTCCAGCTTTTTGCTAGGGGTATTTTCGGCGGATTATCCGCCACTTTTCTGGTGCTAATTGCGCCTACGCCGGACTCGTGATTACAAATGTTTTAGTGCAAATGGTTACTGGCGCTTTTACAGCCGACGCTTGTACCGCCGGCTGTACTTGCTCCAGCTGTAATGTCGCCAGCGGTATTTGGATGTAGTTCAGTAATATAAAAAAAATGAGGTTGTATTTACAGGGTAAGCATTTTAATTGTACACTAGGTTGAACAAGCAAGAGCTTGTATTAAGTGTAATGTGAAAGTGAACAGTTTCTCTACACAAAAGTAACCTTTCATTTTGGTGTGTTAAATTTGTTGCTGTCTGTCACGTTATGTGTGCACTGAAAACAGATGCTCGCAGAGAGGAAGTGTCATGCTGGAAGACATCTTGCTGGGAAATTGTATTGCTGTTTTAATAATGCAGATACATATTTTCCCTGTCTGCTCCTTCCAAATTCAGCCAATTACAATTATTATAGATTAAATTATGGACATTCTGATTGGCTCAGAGGAGTTCAATAAGGGCATATCTGTGCTAATTTTAAATTACTATGCTCGCTCTGTTTACACCATTAACAGTCTTGATTTTAGCCACTGCATATTTACTCTGGCTTCTGCATGATCACTATCTGCCTTTGCACCTTCCTTATTGTCAGGGATAATTTTCCAGAATGGCTAATTTCCCTTATCTACTGAGTCCCTCAGCAGCTTTGATGGAATTCTGGGGTAACTTTTTTTCACCTCTTGCCTTTTTTCCCACTCTTGCATGTGTTTTGCTGTGTGTTTTTAACATCTTTGTGTTCATAGACTGTGGAGCTTCACCTACTTCATAGGCATCATTTGTTACTGTGTGTTACACATCACCTTTAGTGCAGTGACACAGGGTTGTCTTTTTTTGGACTTCTCACTTTAAACTGCACTTTCTGGGAATGACTACTGTCTCCCAGAACATGTAAAGTTGCCATTGACTTTATTAGTCTTTTTAAATTCACAGACCCAGTACAAACTATCTTATCTAGAGTTCTGGAAAGGGTTAATAGTTATCCCTTTTTGTCTGTTTCTCATGGAACATTATTTCGTTCCCCTTTCTTTAAGATATGGCTGGTGGCAGTCGTACCCTATTTTTCCTACCGCGGTCAATTTAAATAGCCTTGGTACTGTTTTAGTCTAAGTTAGTAGCCTCTAACTTAAATCCACTGGACCCCATTTACTTTTATTTGGTTCCATCGGGGTTTATTCGCCATTTCTTTTTGTAAAGGTCTTTCTCGTGTTTTACTCTGCACGCCAAACTAGGCTTGGTTCCATTCTTCACCATCCTTTGGCGGGCTTCTGCACAGAAGCCCTCCTTAGGAGCCTGAATGTTTGAGTGGGACAGGATGTGAGGGAGGGGTTTGAGACTCCCTGCACAGGGTCTCCTTGGAGACCCATGTCACACTCGGTATGATTGGCTGTGGTGATGGTCCCGCCAGGACAGCCACCCTGCTGTGTGACTGACAGTCAGGCTGTGTGAATGGGGGAAAACTGCATACGAAGCAGGTCTCTGGGACTAGGAAGGCAGAGTCGCCACTGAATCGAGAGAACCAAAGAGAAGCTGACAGAAAAGGATGTCTACCACGACTGACCCTCCTGGTGAAGCCCTGATGCGGGTCTGAATCTCCAAACTTCGATGACAGGGAAGATATGCAAGGAATCTTCTCCCCTTGAGATGGTGGGACCCACCAGTTTGCCAAACTACAAGCCAGGCCTCCCTCCTCTGGTCGAATTTGCTGTGCACAGCTACAATGAACCTGATGGCCAGAAAGACCGGAACCTGCTTGGGTTTTAAGGAGCGCACCTTTAAATTGTTGCTTTGCTGTGCTGCTGGTTTCTTCCATAGGCAGTGCAGGACCCTCCAGTCTTCCTACTTCATGTCAGTCCGACAGGCGCTTCAGGAACCGTGAGCCTGCAGGACCTGCCAGGAACTTTTGCCTCAGCTACAGCCTTCTTCTTCATTTAAGGTACTCTTCTAACACGGTTGTTAGTTCTTTCCGACCGCGGTGAAAGTATTTGAAATCTTTCGCCATTCCGAGGGCTTGTCCTACTCTATTCCTTAAAGTAACTTTTCTTCTGACCAACTTCGTTCCGAACTCTTGGCAAAGACTTAACTGTAAACTACTCTGAACTGTGTGATCCTCTGTAAATACTCTGGTCCATTGACTTTGGCTCAGGCCTCTTGTTTGATTCCCTCACTGTAGTAGCCTCTTCTTGATTGTCATGCTTACTTACTTGTTGGTGCTGCTTAGTTTTTGTCTAACCTTGTCTTTCCCTCCCTTTTAAATTGCTGGAGTGCCATTTTGCTCACACTTCATTTTGAGCTGTACTTGTCCAGAATCTATTGGGTGGTGTGTAGTATATTAAGAGTGTGATTTTTCTACTGTGTTACTTTAGTGAGTTGTTTTACTTTAGTGAGTTGTTTTACACAGTGCTGGACTGGCCCACCGGGACACCGGGACTTGTCCCGGTGGGCCTCGGGGTATAGGGCCTCTTTTATTGCTTCGGGCCGAACATCCAATTAAAATCGTAATTATTTTTCACAACACTTTTTTTGTTTGTTGGAGGATTGCCTCGAACCACCAACCTTTCAGGTACAAGTCACAACGCTTACTGACTGTGCCACAGAGACTGGCTTGGAAACGATTGTACAGTAAGCTTTGTAATATCAATTAGAGCAAATGCTTGTTTTGAATGAACAGACCAAGATTCACAGACAAAAGTGCACAAATGAGATCATATACAGTTTATAGAAAGGAGAAGTGCTAGAAATATATAATTGGGTGGTGGTTGTGAAGGCGTGTGGGGGAGGGGTGGTAATTGGTGGGCTGAGATGCAGCAGTCCTTCTTTTATGTTGCTGGTCATCTCGGTTTTTCGTTTTGC
The DNA here is from genome assembly GCF_040938575.1 of Ambystoma mexicanum. Lineage (NCBI taxonomy): Eukaryota > Metazoa > Chordata > Amphibia > Caudata > Ambystomatidae > Ambystoma > Ambystoma mexicanum. The sequence goes on along the minus strand of NC_090930.1, from coordinate 1,240,728,368 downwards.
AAATCTGGTCACCCTATCACTGCTAGACGAGACGATGAAGGAGGACACCGCCAAGTAAGTGTCTAATATTCTGACAGTGGCAAAAGGGCTTGTGTTGAATTTACTTTTTCAGAAGGATTATGTGCACTACACAAATGAATTGACATGATCTCAAATGACGGTACCGACACTCTGCAGAAACGTGCTGTGTGTGTGCACGCATGTTTGGGGTTTATAGAGCACGAAATTAGCAGAGCACAGTTGTGCAAATGGTGAGAACGCAGGGAGAGCAGTGGCAGGGCAGTGCACATGGATGAAAGCACAGTTAATGCACATGCGGAAACATGAACACGGGTTCATTTTATACACAGTATTAATTGCATGCAGGGGGTCACCAGCGCTAGAACTTGGATGCTACCGGGTCCCCTGCACGCAATTTAAACCTTTACAAAACTTAGTCTAAAAGCGAAGAGCAAAAATAGGTGAGATTGCCTCTACTCCTGGTTTTGTTTTTTTGTGAATGATAGCATGCGCAATGCATTTACAATGGAGCTAGATGGAGGCACAGTGCAGAGGAATCCAATGATTGTTTAGTTTAGTTTAGTTTATTATTTGATAATGCGCTCCAAAACCCAGGGGTAGCCGGGCGCAGCAGTTACAAGAATACTTAGGCTTAAGGTTGCGTACATACAAAAGGATACATACAGAATATGCATTATATGAGTTATTAACATATATACAAAACCAATATACAAATATACAAGAAATACAGGAATGTGAATCCCTCTCATAGGTCTGGAAACGGGGGAGTCAAAGGTAGTTATGCGAAATGATAGGGCCAGGTTCATATAATGCAACCTGCACATTGTGGTCAGAGGAGCAAAGCGTGGCAGAAACGGAACTCCCCCTCCGGGTCACTTCTTCACTTCTGAGTGAATGAGCATGCGCAGAGCTAAGAGGGAAGCCCTGCTTTTGCACTCCACTGCACTGACTAAATAATGACCCCTAAAGTTTCCTATAATCATTTCAATTGACAATGCCAGTAGTAAATGCTCTTCCAAATACCTGTTGGTTTTCTCTAAAGCAATTCCTAGATTTGTGGGGCTATATGTAGAGCACACACATTTCCGAAAACATCCTAACTTTGCACACTTGGGGAGGGGGTTATTGAAAAAAGGCAATTGCACCGAAGGCCGCGACTGCGGCATAACCACCACACACTATTCAATGTGGGTGGCGAATTGGGAGTATTTACAGCACAGCGATGCGTGGAGAGAGCGGGTGGGCTCTGCACCCCACCCCCGGCCCTGCGCTGTGAATGCGTCAACATGGCACAGGCATTTACTGATGTGCGTTTGCGCCCGCCAGTAAATCAGGACCTGCTAGTTGTCCTGGTTATAAATGACCTGCTGTGGCTGAGTGAGAGTGGGGCCACCTAATAAAGAAAAGTGCAACGTTACTACGGAGACGTGTAAGGAGTTTTCCAGTTCACTTTCACACCCCTAGAAAAGTGATGTGGGATATTGCACCTACAACATGGATACTGTGCATTTTCCAGTGGGCAAGTATTCCACTTCCATGCGAATACTCACTCACAAAATTCACATCTCTTGCATCTGTGTTTAATCCTTCATGGCAAGTATTCTCTAGCACTCAGTTCTTAATAAAAAATATTTGTTCTTATAAGAGTTCATGTCTCAGCAGCAGACAACTCTGTGTTTAACCTGCAAGCTCCAAGTTCCATTACTATTAAGATATCTCATTGTATTGAGGTGCCTGACTTAGATGTGTACATAACATTCAATCACTGTGAAATAGCTTTATGTATAACCACTATTGCTGCAGAGGTGTGTGTATATCCAGGTTCGAAGTGCTAATCCCTGTCAGATACCTCAGTGGGTTCATGTAAATGCTGCACAGTTATGTACATGTAAGAAGCTCACCCTGCACGTCCTTCCAATTCTAGCAAGGGAGCTTAAATGGTTGGCAGACCTGATGTCTGCTTGTGGAATAATCCAAATGATATATACCAACCACTATTGCCCTCTGCCTCCTCAATGCCTCCAGGTTTTATGTGCACTTTGTAAATGAAATGAAATAAATAAATACATTTTCTGCAATGAGCTGCCCGCATTCCAATGTCCTATAGGATTATGTACAAGGCATTGTATCAGTGCATTCTGTGTATTTAACAAATTAGGAGCATTCCTGGCACACTCCAATAGTAGAGTGCCGCCTTTGTGGTCCAGTACCGCTAATGCCACCCCTATCTATGCATCTTATCAGCTGATTAGGGGTCAGAGCAGGAGGTCGATCTGACCCGGCAGTAGCAGCCAATTTGCTACTGCTTCTTTGGAAAGTCAGGGCTACAATAGACATTTGGTGGTATTTCGATGGTAAATGTTCCAAAAACGGAATTCATGTTACCGCCACTTTGTGTAAATACCCATTGTTTTCAGTCTATAAAAATGGGGATTATCCGTGTAATGACCACTGATGGTAATTCCACCAGCAGTAATTCTGGTGGTTTTTAGCAGTATGAAGAAAGGCATATCTACCTGATCACGCAGACCCCTGAGTGCAGCAAGTTTCTGGAGGGTGTCATACAGACCCCGGAATGCAGACAGTCCCCTGAGTGCAGCAAGGTGCTGATCACAGCTCCTGCTGTGCATTGATCATGGAGGGTGGGGCGTATCTGACTGATCACACAGGTACCTGAGTGAAGCAAGGTGCTGATCACAGCTCCTGCTGTGCATTGATCATGGAGGGTGGGGCGTATCTGACTGCTCACACAGACACCTGAGTGCAGCAAGGTGCTGATCACTGCTCCTGCTGTGCATTGATCATGGAGGGTGGGGCGTATCTGACTGATCACACAGACCCCTGAGTGCAGCAAGGTGCTGATCACGGCTCCTGCTGTGCATTGATCATGGAGGGTGGGGCACATCTGACTGATCACACAGACCCCCGACTGCAGCATGGTGCTGATCACGGCTCCTGATGTGCATTGATCATGCAGGGTGGGGCGCATCTGACTGATCACACAGACCCCCGAGTGCAGCAAGGTGCTGATCACAGCTCCTGCTGTGCATTGATCATGGAGGGTGGGGCGCATCTGACTGATCACACAGACCCCCGAATGCAGCAAGGAGCTGATCACAGCTCCCGCTGTGCATTGATCATGGAGGGTGGGGCATATCTGACTGATCACACAGACCCCTGTGCATTGCTCATCGAGGGTGGCGTGTATCTGACTGATCACACAGACCCCTGAGTGCAGCAAGGTACTTATCACAGCTCCTACTGTGCATTGATCATGCAGGGTGGGGCGTATCTGACTGATCTCTGCTGTGCATTGATCATGGAGGGTCAGTGCTGGACTGGCCTACCGGGACACCGGGACTTTCCCCGGTAGGTCTCGGGGTGTAGGGCCTCTTTTATTGCTTCGGGCCGAACATCCAATTAAAAAAGTAATTATTTTTCACAACACCTTTTTTTTGTGGAGGATTGGCTCGAACCCCCAACCTTTCAGGTACAAGTCACAACACTTACTGACTGTCCCACAGAGACTAGCCTGGAAACGATTGTGCAGTAAGCCTTGTAATATCAATTAGAGCAAACACTTGTTTTGAATATACAGGCCAAGATTCACAGACAAAAGTGCACAAATGAGATCATATGCAGTTTATAGAAAGGAGAAGTGCTGGAACTATATGATTGGGTGGTGGTTGTGAGGGCATGTTGGGGGAGGGGTGGTAAATGGGGGGCTGAGATGCAGTAGTCCTTCTTTTATGTCGCTGGTCGTCTCGGCTTTTCATTTTGCAAATCTGGTCACCCTATTACTGCTAGACGAGACGATGACTGAGCTCAGGCGGGGCTCACTGCCATTTCAGGTGTGAATGAATGTTTTTTATTTTCGCTAATAATCTTCAATCAGAGCTGGCGTGTTGTTCAGGTGTTTCGGACCAAGCTTCTGGTGCCTTGCTGTTGTGGTGTGGCTGGGCGTGGGTGGCCTAACTGCTGGTGAGCATGTGGGTGCACCATAGATATGTTTTTTATTTTTGCTAATCTTCATTCAGAGCTGGCATGTTCAGGCGTTTGTATTTCCAAACCTGCCTCGGTGTCATGCCCTTCTGTTTTCGTTTATGAATTTGGTAAATTTTACTTTTGCATTTCTCTCACATCATGTATATGAAACATGTAAAGTACGTGCAAGTGCGCATGTGAGCAAACTTTCCTTTTGTGAATAGTTGCCTATGTCTGCAATAAGGAGAGTAGCAGGAGCATTTGCCTCTGCCTCTGGTGCACAAAGTGCTGCTGCTTTAAGACATTGTGACTTGTGAAGGACTTTACTGCCCTCCCCTGTTGATTCCTCTTGTCCCCATCTGGTGTCCTCATATTCTCACTCGATGCCTTTCGGGGATAATGGCATGCCTGGTGTGGCTGGGCCTAACTGGTGGTGGATGTGTGTGAGCTGCGGAGTGGCGCCATGGGCCAAAGGGGAAGAGGACCGGAACAAGCAGCCATTCTGCAACTACGCTGCAAACGCTGCTTATCAGGATGAATGTTCTGGTGAGAGGAGCAGAAAGGTGGGAATGGGCACCATGGCATAGCGAGTGTGCGGTATTTGGGAGCGTGGGTTGGGGAATGGCTGGTAAGTCTGTCCTCAGACGGAGGAGGGATCACCTGCTTGAAGTGGATTGCTGCTAGGGGGCACCCGGGGCAGGTCTGATCAGAGGAGATAACTCTTTGCAGTCCTGGTGTACAGGGAGATGGCCTGTTAATAGTATGGAGCTAGAGCAACCTTCAGGGTTATAGCCAAGTGATTGTTTTCAGGTGGGGCTTATTGTGCCAAGGTCAGGGGAGGGTATATATGTTTAAAAAAGGACATCAAATAATATAAAAGCAATATAAATTGAAAATGTGTATATATTTGCCGCCTTGTGTGAATGTTTGCTGCTGTATATGTCCCGAGTGCCCGGTCCCTTCTCTCTCCCTGAGTCTGCTCTGGCCCCAGCGTGGGGAATAGCCTCAGATCTAGAAAAAGTGAAGGAAGAGCGGTTCATGGGCGAGAAACTCCAGCGCTGGTCTAACAGGCACAAGGAAAGGTTTAGGGGGCTAAATGCAGAGATGACAGCGGTAGTGCAGAGGTGCGAGTGGTATACGTTCAGGAGAAGAGAATTCCAAAAACGAGAGATGTGCAGGCTGTTGAGGGGTAGCAGGGAGTGAGCCACAGAGAGTTGGAGGTAGGGGAGAGAGAAGGGTGCAGTGGGATCAAAGGGGAGCTCATGAATCGAGAGAGGGTCCACAATTGTGATACTCTAGCATTTACAGGGTAGGGGCTAGAGAATGGCAGTAACAGAGCTTGAGAGACAGCAGTTGCTGCTGGCTGGTGGGTCGTTTACTGGGTGCATGATAGAGGAGTACAGGGAGATCAGAGTATACAGAGTGGTGCGGCGGAGCTAGCTGTACAATAAACAGTCTGGTCAAGGTGTGGGGAAAAGAGGGTTGGGAGCATAATCGCAGCACAAAGAGATGTTGGGGAGCCATAGGTGTGCAGTGAGAGGCAGTGTTATAGGTGTACACATGAGTGCAGCAGGATCAGAAGAATGGGGTGCAGCCGAGAGTGAGAAAGTAGAGGAATATAGAGGGGTGTAGGAATAGGCACACACTGTCAAACACTGAGGTGCAAGGAAGATGCCAAAACTCACACCAATCCACCCAAGCCAGCCAGGCTTTCCTGAGGCAGAGGTGTTCAGGGGGTAGCCACATGGGCCAACAGACCCCTAGGAAGTCAACCACATACCATGCATGGATTTTTGGAGGAGCACAGGCAGAGTCTGGGGAATAATTGGGTGTGTGATGACAGCAGTAGAACCTGAGTACCAGGCTCAGTCCCCAGTCCCTCACTTGAAGAGCCACCTGTGTCCCTACAAAACAACAACATGGGAGCAGCCAACACTAAATCGATTGCAATCAACCTAATATCCCACAACCGCATACCGAAGCCTCTCCGGGTAAATGGTAATATGCTCATTTATTTGCTATTAGAGGGCTTTTAGTGTGTATAGCGTTTCACGAGTGGAGCATAGTTATTTACATCTAACCAGCACTATCTATTTTAAAACCTGCAACACATTTTTCTAGCAGTATGAGTGCCAGCATGTCTCCATTCGATTTGGGAGATGCTAGTCCAGTCGTCCTGTTTTTTTCGTTGCATTCTATGAGTAATTGTCTTAGAATTCCAATCATGAATCCAGAACTATAAATCTGAGAATGCCAAAATAAAACCAGGACTGGATTAGCATCTTCAGAATGGATTAGGGCATGTTAGCATCCGTCTAGTTTTCATATTACATCACTACCCACCTGCAATAAGAACATGTCATAAGTACCCTACTGTAATATTATTTTACAGTTCAGCTGTGTTGGCCAAATGCATGTTGGTCTGCCAAAGCCAGTCAAAAGTGTTGAAAGCAGGTCCCTGAGCAGAATACCAGCTGCCACTGTTCAGATTCCTTCATTCTGAACTGCCTACCCGTCACAATTCAATATCGTTAGCTAAGAATAAGATATATGTATACATGGAAGGATGTTTATTTAATATGTAGCGTGCTCTGAGCAATATTCTGTTGCAATGGTACTACACATCTTAAAATAAAGCTACTTGCAAAACTAACATATTTAAACACTTTAAGAACTGGTTTCCAACACAGACAAGCTAAACATTGGTGTGCTTATTTCTACAGTATGCTCTCTGTGTGTATTCTGCATATTTGCCATTCGTGTGGCAAAGAGCATATGTTTTTACAGGAGTTGGGTGATGTTGTGTCATGCTTAAGGAATACGTACTCTATCATCTGCTGCAGATTCTGCTGTGCCTGTTCATTGTGAGGGAAAGAGGTGAGATTGCAGCCTATGATGGCCTGTTCTTTGTTTGAGCGAAACGTGCAGTGTCTGCTATGGCCCATACTGTGCCTCCTTTATGTGAGGCAAGCTTGCCCTGAGGAGGACCAATGTTGATTTGCCCAATATGAGGAAATTGTGAAATGTTGTATCCCATGCTGTATCTATGAAAGAGAACCTTCTGCTGCTGTGTATGCTGATATGTTCTGTGTTTGATGGAAGCATGCTTGGCTGTTGACCATGCTGTACCAGTTCAATGTGTGTGAATCTTGCACTGCTGCTGCTTATGCTGACCTGTTCTGTCTTTGTGTTTTCGTGGGGGATATACCCAATCCCCTCATAGAAGGGTTGGGCTCACGCGCTGTGCTTGCTACTTCGGCAAAAAATATGGGGCCACTTTGAAAACTTTTTCCAGGGCCACTTTTGGTTCCCAGTCCAGCCCTGGTTTTACAACTGATGTGTAAATAAATGTATATTCTTTTACTCAGAAACCTTTAGTCAGTGTTTGTTTGAACCATAGTAATTGCTTTCCTTTGTGTAACTATTGATACTGCTGACTTTACTCTTGAGATAAATCTGGCTGCTCAGCCATTGCTACCACTGTACTGTGTAGTACATGCTTGTACCAAAGTTGAATTTGTACTGGCACTTGTAATCTAAATTGTGTGTGGTGTTCCCAAAGGGTACTGCATATGATTCTGCCTAACACTGGTGTACAGCTGTGAGGATCAAGTATAGTAATTACACTTTGAGTGCTGCTATTACCTTGGATCAACTAACCACAAGGCTAAACATCAGTAAAAAGCAATATTAATCATAATTGTTATGGAAAGCTACAGTCAGGAGACCCTCCTTACTTACGCTGTGGATTATCTGAAAAATCTGTGTAGAGATAGGAATCTCTCTGTTAAAGGCAAAAAGTCAGAATTGATTGAAAGGATGTTAGAGAAACAAAGTCTGGAGGGTGGGTCTGAAATACCTAACCCCTCAGCAAATGTGGAAAATGATGAGGATGATAATGTATCAATTGATGAGTTAGATGAGGCAGATGGGTCTCACAAGGTAGGCCTCACTGCTTATCTGCCTGCTCAGCAACCTCAACCTTTGTCCACTGGGACCCCATCAGGTCCTACACTCAGTCGTGAATTCATTGTTCTAGAAAAGATGAGGCTTGAATCGGAATTTAAACGTATTCATGCTCAAACTGAACAAAAGCATCAATAACTTAAGCCCAGAGAAATGGAGATGAACCATGCCTTAGAAATGAACAAGTCTTTGGAAAATGCTTCCCACCCAGAGTCTTCTAGGTTTTCCAGTCCTTAGAGACCCCGTAGGCCTAAATATATTGTTGGTATGTATGAGGCTAAGCTTGATATTTTGGTTTGGGTAGCAATGGTTGAAAGTAACCATGGGATTCAAGACATTACAGGGAATCAGTTTCTTCCTTGGCTCTTCTATAGGCTACCCAATGTTGAATCTGATGTTGTGATGGAGTTGGGGGAGGTGGATAGGATGGATTATGAGTGTGTGAAGCTAGCTTTAATTGCTAGATTTGGGAAGATCCCCCCCAGTAACTTAAGAGGTTTAGGACCCTCAAAAAGCATGATGGTACCCCTTGGGCCACCTTGGTATGTGAATGTTTGAAAAACCTAGATGGTTGGGTTAAGGGTTACAAAGTGAACACTTATGAAGGTATGATGAATCTTGTTATGTTGGAATCAATTTATGACGCCTGCTCTCCTGAGCTCAGACAGCACTTGGCTGATTCTAAGGAGATATATCCAAAGAAGTTTAGCTAAGGCTGCTGACTTGTGGGTTGCCAACAGGGCTACTCACAAGGATTCTGGGGCAACTCAGAAGAAGGATGAGGGAAAGCAGCCAAATAAAGATAACAAGGAGAATTCTAAGACCTCCAATCCAGAAGAGGGCCCCAAACATAACCAGGGTAAGCCACATGGGAAACCAAATAGGGCTAGATAATCCTCTGCTGCCCAACCAGAGGGAGGTCATCAGAAACCCTCGCGGAGTTGGCTCGCTGAGGTGCGAGCAGTCAACAGCAGTCCCTGCCTCCTTGCTTCCCTGTTTGGAAGTCTTTCTACAGTGCTTGCAGTGCCTGCATCAGAGGTTAAAACCCCCAGCATCCACGCGGAGCGGCACGCAGAGTTGGCTCGCTGAGGTGCGATCAGTCAACAACAGTCTACAGAGGTGAGCAGGTGAGGAGACATGGTCTTACAACCCGTCCCAAAAACTTTGCCTTTGCTCCCTAGAGCGATAGACTCACACAGTGAAAAGACATCCACCATGGCTAATTTGACTCCCCAGCCCCTGCTTCAGCCCCAACCCCACCAAAAAAGTCCTTCAAGCAGGGTACTGAGGAGTAAATACGCCCATTTACAAAACCGTAATGAAATCCGTAAAAGTTCGAGTGTGGGGACAAATGGTGGCATTAATTCCAACCCCACCATGGCAGTACAGAAAAAAATATCTACTACATTCGCACAAATATCTCCAATACCTAGCGAAATGGCATCCGGCCTCATGGAGGACGCGACCACAGATTTTGAGGACGCGGAGGAGGAAGCATTGATTGGAGAGTCAGAGGAGAGTGCAGAGGAAAGTAGTGGGGACGATGCCCCCACCATTCTAACAACTTCCCCCCTCCCGACATTCCTCTCTCACTGCTGCCACCCCACCTCTTACCTGTGGACATGGATGCGGTGGCCCGTCCTGAAGAAGCTACACCGCTTGCATGGCCGCGTCTGCCGCCCCCGCCACCACTGATACACTCTTGGAAGCTCGATCTTCCCCGCTGCCGTTTATTCGTGTTCCACGTGCCGCCGGTACGAAGAGTGGGGTGGAGCTAAGCGGTGTCGAAAGACGCCTCTAGGCCCACCACAGCTCGCGGACCACGGAGAGCCAAGCGGGGGGAGAGTCAGGAAACGCCTTGTCTGATCATGCGAGGAAGACGGCGGGTGACGGTTTGTCTCCAGCCACAGCTGCGGAGGCTAGCCTTGTGATAGCGGCTGAGGGAGAGGCTTCATGCCTAAGGACACTGGAGGAATCACACACCAGCCAGGCAGGCAAAATGACAAACGGACATAACATAGTCTCAGAGGCGCCCTCTGCTGCATCCGCCGCTTCCCCACGCCATATCCATCCAAACAAAAAGAAGGAAAATCTCCACAATACCCCCTGCAATCCAGAGGGGATTGAAATTATGGCTTCAGATCCAGATTGTGAATTAGCACACAGTCCTTTAAATGCTTTAGCAAATGACTACATCAGCCAAAAAAGAGACATAGCAATGGCATTGTTAAAAAAAGAGCTTTAACAAAAAAGATTCTTAAGGAGCAGGGGGAACTCCTGCATCAAGATCGCCAACAGCAAAAAAAAGGACCTAGAGCACCATCTCAAAAGAGAGAATCAGGAAAGTTATTTCTGCAAAATCCTATGACTTCTCACTCCCTAAAAGACTTCTTTTTCAAACAAACAAAAAGGAAATCAGAATCTGATGTAGAACTTTCAGACGCGGAAATATAAGACGCAGTCTCAGAAGCTCCCTCTGCTCTACCAGCCTCCAAACAAAGAAAAATTACAGCAGTCGCGTCCCAAATCATCTCAGAAGAGGCCTCTGGTGTGCAGGTCACTGCTCCAGGCCCAGAAAGCACTGTCAACTTAAATGGGAAAAACACTGTTCATAATCTACTGCCTAGAGGCGTAGTTACGGCTCAAATCAACTTGCTGCATGACGACGTTCCACCTCACTGTCCCGAGAGGTCTGGACGAGGAAATGATTTACTAATACCGTCAGTAAATTCCACGACATCCAATGGACTGGACCAAAGAAACACACTCCAACCTTTGCTGGCTCAACCAGTGTTGGCCCAGCTGGGACAAATAAGGAACAGTACTGATCTCCCGTTTAGTAGACCTTCAATTCAAAGCGATCATCCAAACAACATCTCAACTCCAATTAGAAACAGAAGACCCAGTGATACATTTGGGAATCTCCCCAAAGAGACTCCAACAAAAAAAACGGATCTTGTCACGATCATGTCAGCAATCACGGTGGGACTGGCCCCCTTTGTAAAGTTATACGAGTCAATAAACGACTCAATGAAAGACTCATTATCACTATCAGCCATGATAAACACCAAAGTAACCTTCTTAGAGGGTTTCATTACAGCGTTAACTCAACAAAACATCGAGAAAGAAAGGCAACGAGATGAAAAACTCACACAACTTGAAAATCTAATTGAAACCAAACTTAACACAAGTTGCCTACGAGAAATCCAGCTGAATTCTCAAATGGAACAAACTTTGACGTTGGGTACTAAGGAGCTAAAAACTGCTGGTGCAAATGACGCTCCCAACAGGACGATTCACCGCCCTGACCCCAAATCGCGACATGGGAAAAAAAAACAAAGATCTGCCTAAAGTTGCCACAATTTTCAACATTGTAAAGTCGACGTCATCAGCACCCATCAAAGCAGTACCATCATCTAAAACTTCTACAAAGTTCCGAGGTCCAGTTTCCCATAATTCTATGGAGGAACAAGCGATAATTGAATTAGACAACTCTAGCGCATCTGCAGCAGACTCATCGGGAAACCTGTCACTGTCAGACCTAACAGTTCACCTGGACAACGAAGGAGTCTTTGACTCCCCAAGTGACATTCAGCAAAATCGAGAGCGGACTGCAAATACACCCGAAAACACCACCGCTCAAGAGGAAAAGAAAAAACCATCTACGCTTCCGACCACAGTGGGAACTCAGAGCCCCAAAGACAATGTTCGCGAAGAGGTGGAAAAAGTTCCATTGGACCCACTAAAGAAAACACAACAAAACGAGAGCCAAACTCCAGAAAAAACTGAAACCTCTCGGCGAAGGGAGAAAACCCTTAAGGAACCAAATATGGCCAAGCCGCGGACAGGATTAACAACGGCCATGAGACTTTCCCAAACACAAATTCTTAAGATGGAGCAACTGACGGTCGGGAAAAACTTTATAATACTAAAGAGAAAGACAATCCTCAAAATTTTGGCCAAAATACCAAAGCTGAACTCTTTAGACACGACAGATCTGGTGCTGATCGAACCATATCATAGACATAAGAAGGCCAAAGCATATCTCCATGTCACAAAGGCTGCAAGCACTGATCTAAAACAAGACGTGATCCTCGCATTGAATGATATGGGTTTTGCCCTTGCGGAAATTGTAACACCAGCACTAGTGGACAAAAGTACGCTTCCCGCTAAAAGAGTGGCGGAAAAGCATCCTGACCATCGAACAAACACAGAAGTCTAGATTACAAAGAAAAGAAGCGAGATGTATAAGGAGGATGGGGAGAGCCTCGAGGGAGACACCAACCGAAATATTATGCAACAAATGAAAATGCTAACTACAAGAACTCAAAATATACAGAAAACTTAAGAAAGAACTACAGATTGGAGAACAATTCTAGAACGGCTCTTCGAGTGACCAAAGCTCTGAGTGGTCTCACAACAAAAAACGTGAACCTTCAGGTCCATGGAGATGGTTGAAAAAGGTCTTAAATCCAAATCCTCAAAAATAACAACGAAATGATGCCGCGACGTCGACTTCCCACATAATTCCTGAACCTCTCCAAGAGCTCCAACCAAAGAAAACATTTATGTGTTCATGGAACAGGAGAGGCCATGAACATTTGACTAAACCAGACGCATTTGATCTGGAACAGTTTGACATTATCTGCCTTCAGGAGACCTGGTTGATGGAGCAACCAACGATTGATGGTTACGAAACTTGTACTTCTCCAGCGATTAAGGGCATGTTTGGCAGACCATCTTCAGGCCTCTTAACTGCAGTTCAACTTGGCTCAGGCATCTCCATCAAAAATAAAGTGACAGAAACCTATGGTATTTTGGCTCTACAAACAGAGTGGCTTCACCCAGAAAAGGCACCATGAGGGAAAATAAAATCCAACCTAGCTATCATAAATGTCTATTGGAATCGGCAACGAACAAATAACACCGACTTCTGCAGTGCCGTTGCGGAAACCCTAGACAAATTTACCACAGAATTAGCCACCGATCACATTGTCATCTGCGGAGACTTGAACGCGAGGTGCGAGCAACTCCCGGCAAGTACCCATCGTTCGATATCTCTAGAACGAGGTGCACTATGGTCAGATTTCATGGATTCTAGAAATGTTCACAATGTGGCAACACTTACAGGCCACCTTCCAGTGATCCCAACCTGGGAACGACTTGACACCTCAGCGATGCTGGATTACATGTTCATCTCACATTCTCTCCTATCGTCTGTAGATTTTTACGAAGTCTTCAGAACAAAAGCCAGCGATCACAACCTGCTGACGATGACTTTCGAGTCAGTGAGCTTTCCAAAAGAAATGTATCCTTACGATGTGGAGGTATCACGCAAATCCTCGCAAATCCAATTTACAGCGATAAACATCAAGGAGATCACTCAAAAATTTGACGAGGAATACAAAACTACTACGTCCTCGCAAACTAGACCAAATTACCTCCCACCTTTCGCGATGTATAGGAAAAAGCAAAGAAATCAAATTCCACCAAATGAAAATAGGACCCATGAATATGATGCTCAAGTGGTTGTGAAAAGAAGAGAAGTCCGCAAATTGAGGCGCTTGGCTAGAGTCTCTGACAATATTGAGCAAAAAGAAATTGCCATAGCTGCCGCAAAATCATACAGAGCATGGCTGAAACATCACAAAGGTGCCATGTATCAGAACGATGCCGAACAAATGCTGAAAACCTTGACGTCAAAAAACTCGAGAGACTTCTGGGCCCTAATTAAAAACAAAGCAATGAAACATCCAATCAACTGTCAAATGTAATATCGGAATCAACTTGGATAACCTTTTTTGCATCCCAATTTGCATCATTGCCTGAAACTTCTGGAAACCACACGCCTTCCACGGAGATAGCATGGGCTGACCTTGCAGACCAAGAAGAGATTCTGACCACAATACTGAAATTGAAAACATCCAGGGCCCCGGGACCGGACGGCCTAACCAACATGGACCTAAAACAATATCCCCAGGAATGGTCTGTTCTAATAACAAAAATCTTTAACCAATGCCAGTCAAAGAAACAAATTCCCAAAACATGGACAAAAGCACTAATAATTCCCATCTTTAAAAAGGGAAACAGAGATAATCCAGCGAACTACCGTCCCATAGCCCTCCTAGACATCATGGGCAAGATTTTTGCAACTCTTCTCCTCACCAGATTCCATAGATGGGCAAGAACAGCTCAATGTTTGGACCAACTACAAACGGGCTTTGTCAAAAACGCAAGCACAAGTATTAACATCATGATACTAAACATCATAAAAGAAAATGTGAAGAATGGTGCACCAAACGTATTCATAGCTTTCGTAGATTTGACGCAAGCATTTGATAAAATCAGTCGACAGGAGCTATGGTCAAAACTACCAAAATGGAATTGCCCTGGAGAAATCCTTGAACCGGTGATTGCACTCCACACAGATACGAAGTTGAGAGTTCGTCTTAATAGACAAGGCATGATGTCAAATCAATCTGAACGTGGATTAAAGCAGGGATGTCCCCTCGCCCCGGCACTCTTTATCGCATTTCTGGGCGATTTTCAATATACCCAACCTGCGGTAAGAGCTTTCCCACCAAAAGTGGGCAATACTGCAACAGCCAGACTACTCTACGTGGACAACCTGATCCTCATGGATCAAACCCAAGTAGGGCTCCAACGCAAACTTAACAACCTGGCCAAATATATTGACGAAAATGACCTGGAAATAAACACCGCCAAATCAAACATTTTGATCATGGGGAAAAACCGATCAACCTCAAATAACAAAGGGCACTGGTTTTTAAACAACAAGGAGATTGAAACCATCACCAGGATAAAGTATTTGGGAATAATGTTCGATGCCACACGTTCAGAAAAAGTTATCCACCTGGCCCTGTGGGCGAAAAATAAAAATACTAACAACCCAAACTAAACTTGTAGACCGGAAATATGGAAAATGTTCCCTACTACCGGCAATACAATTTTACAAGCAAAAGGTGGTCCCACCGATAATCTATGCAATGGACGCGGCCTTGAACATTCAAGATACGATATGGCCAAAACTGGAGGGTTTCCTGTGGAAAGCAGTATTGGGTCTCCTAAAATCAACATCAATTTCAGCCATCAGACGCAAACTGGGCCTTCTATCGCTGAAAGCGTCCGTCAAACAAAGCCAGATAAGACTTTTGCGGAAAATCATTTCACCAGACGCTCTTCCATTATCCAAATCGATTCAGAAGGAACTTATTCAAGGACACTGCATTGCCCTGAACAAATGGGAGCAAGAACTGCAAAAAAACCTAATTGATCTAGCATGCACGTCCGAGGACCTAGTGCAAAATCCTGATAAGATCAAGAAAAAAATAGCTCAAGAGGATTGGATTCAAACATGTGAGGCAACAATGGCAAATAAGTTACTTGCCCACTTACCGCCGACCACAAATAAGCTCTCTCTACCTTTGAACTATTGCATAAAATTTCCTGACAAAAGACTACAGAAAACATTCCTGAAAATGAGTCTTAACTTAATGCCAACTCAAGAAATCAAAGCCATTCGGACAAAATCATTATCTAAAATATGCAGACTCTACCCAGAGACACAAGCGGTGGAAACCGTAAGACACTTACTTCTGAACTGTGCTAAAACAGTACACCTCCGAGAAGCTTTTCTGCTGCCTTTAATGCACGAGGCGAGTCTTCGAGAGGAGGCCACATGGTGGTGTCGCCTGGTCGTACGTGAAAAGACAAAATGGTCCACAGCGGCAGTAAAGATGTTGGAGGCGGCCCTTAAACTAGTGATAGAGACTGATAATTTACCCAGTATCACTTAACACAGTTTTATCATTCTACGTGTTTGTGTCTTACTGTGTCCTTCTTGTTTCTACGTTCTTCGTGCAGTATTCTTTCTCTTCACTATGTGTGCTACGAGATATGACTTCTTGTAAAAATCAAATTTTGTTTTGATTACAGACAAGTAAATAAAAAAAAAATAAAAAAAGAAACCCCCATTCCAGACAGCATTTGGTAAATGCTATGTTTGTGGGTCAACTGACCATGTGAAAGGAGATCCCAGATGCAAGGGTAAACCTGCAGGGATCAGCACTGCCTCCTTAGCCTTCTCCCCAGAAGAAGAAGTACAAATGGCAAGTGCCCACTTTCAACTATTTTCTGAAGCACCCTCGGGTCTTCAGGCAACTGTATCCTTTGGAATATGGATGTGTACAACTCCATTCCAGAAAACCCTAGAGGGTATTATATAGACAGTGTTCTTGTCAATAGCCAGGATACTCCTGCCAGGAGAGACTCTGGGGCCAGAAGAACAGTAGTGGATGAAATATTTTTCAACCCTGAGGATGTTGCTAAGGCACCCCAAGGTCCCACTAAATTTTCTGCAGGCCCTGTTCAGTCACCTTTAGTGCAGTGACACAGGGTTGTCTTTTTTTGGACTTCCCACTTTAAACTCCATTTTCTGGGAATGACTACTGTCTCCCAGAACATGTAAAGTAGCCATTGACTTTATTAGTCTTTTTAAATTCGCAGACTCAGTACAAACAATCTTATATAGAGTTCTGGAAAGGGTTAATAATTATCCCTTTTGTCTGTTTCTGATGGAACATTATTTTGTTCCCCTTTCTTTAAGATTTGTCTGGTGGCAGTGGTATCTACCCTATTTTTCCTACCAGGGTCTATTTAAATAGCCTTGGTACTGTTTTAGGCTAAGTTAGTAGCCTCGAACTTAAATCCGCTGGACCCCATTTACTTTTATTTGGTTCTGTCTGGGTTTATTCGCCATTTCTTTTTGTAAAGGTCTTTCTCGTGTTTTACTCTGCAAGCCAAACCAGGTTTGGTTCCTTTGTTCGGCGTTCTTTGGTGGGCTTCTGCATAGAAGCCCTCCTTAGGCACCTGAATGTCTGAGGGGGACAGGATGTGAGGGAGGAGTTTGATACTCCTTGTACAGGGTCTCCTTGGAGACCCATGTCACATTCGGTATGATTGGTTGTGGTGACTGTCCCGCCAGGACAGGCACCCTGCTGTGTGATTGACAGCCAGGCTGTGTGAACGGGGGAAAGCTGCATACAAAGCAGGTCTCTGGGACTAGGAAGGCAGAGTCGCCACTGAATCGAGAGAACCAAAGAGAAGCTGACAGAAGAGGACCTCTACCACGACTGAACCTCCTGGTGAAACCCTGCTGCGGGTCTGAATCTCCAAACTTTGACGACTGGGAAGATCTGCAAGGAATCTTCTCCCCTTGAGCTGGTGGGTCCAACCAGTTCGCCAAACTACAAGCCAGGCCTCCCTCCTCTGGTCGAATTTGCTGTGCACAGCTACAGTGAACCGGATGGCCAGAAAGACCGGACCCTGCTTGGGTTTTAAGGAGCGCACCTTTAATTTGTTGCTTTGCTCTGCTGCTAGTTTCTTCCCTGGGCAGTGCAGGACCCTCCAGTCTTCCTACTTCATGTCAGTCCGACAGTCACTTCAGGAACCGTGAGCCTGTAGGACCTGCCAGGAACTTCTGCCTCAGCTACAGCCTTCTTCTTCATTTAAGGTACTGTTCTAACCCGGTTGTTAGTTCCGTCCGACCACGGTGAAAGTATTCGAAATCTTTCGCCAATCCGAGGGCTTGTCCTTCTCTATTCTTTAAAGTAACTTTTCTTCTGACCAAGTTCGTTCCGAACTCTTGGCAAACACTTAACCGCAAACTACTCTGAACTGTGTGATCCTCTGTAAATACTCTGGTCCATTGACTTTGGCTCAGGCCTCTTGTTTGATTCCCTCACTGTAGTAGCCTCTTCTAGATTGTCATGCTTACTTACTTGTTGGTGCTGCTTAATTTTTGTCTAACCTTGTCTTTCCCTCCCTTTTAAATTGCTGGAGTGCCATTTTGCTCACACTTCATTTCGAGCTTAACTTGTCCAGAATCTATTGGGTGGTGTGTAGTATATTAAGAGTGTGATTTTTCTACTGCGTTACTTTAGTGAATTGTTTTACAACTGATGTGTAAATAAATGTATATTCTTTTACTGAGAAACCTTGAGTCAATGTTTGTTTGAACCATAGTAATTGCTGTCCATTGTGTAACTATTGATACTGCTCACTTTACTCTTGAGATAAATCTGGCTGCTCAGCCATTGCTACCATTTTACTGTGTAGTACAGGCCTGTACCAAAGGTGAATTTGTACTGGCACTTGTAATCTAAATTGTGTGTCATGTTCCCAAAGGGTACTGCATATGATTCTGCCTAACACTTTTGCCATTCACTCTTTCAAGACTAATTCTAAACTATTAATACTCCTTTCCACGAAGGTACTTTGGGCCTCATTACAAGTGTGCGGGTGTGGGTGCCGTCCCGCCCACCAGGTCCAGCCCACAGACTTTCACGGAAGCACTGGCACAGTTGTACACGGTGCCGTTGCTTCTGTTGTCCCCATTCCCATGGAATCCTAGTGGACTCCATGGGAATGGGGACTTACAAAATTACCGGAGCCTTACTTCCCGGTCACCGGGGTTGTAATATCCTGGTGTTACCGGGAAGCCAGGCGTCAGTAATTTTTTTTGAGTTTGGCAGCAAGCCTCTGGTATCACCGGCAGACTTACTGCCAGATTCGAAATGATGCCCATTGTGTTGCTATCTCACTCAATTCACACGATCCTCATGTGCTACACATCATCAACATGCTGTTTGCATCAGCACGTTCCGACCTAGAAAATAGGAGAGCTTATGGGTCCCGAAATAGTAGAATCCAAAGTTGATTTGATTGGAGTGGGCAGCGGCAAAGGGCTGTTTCCTGCTGTTTGGGAGCAATTCACCTGGAGCTGAGGAGAGGAGAGAAGCCGAGGAGGAGGAGGCGCTCTGCTGCTCAGCTGCTCACCTGCTCATGTTCGCATTGATAACCGTGAAAATTCTTGAGAACCGCTAGCATAGGAGCATGCCCAGCCCATTCCAAGTCCTAGATTTCCTGCCCAAAATTTCATGGGTCCTCTGGTGCCTGGAGCAGAAACGTGACATGACATGATATGATATGATACCCGGTATGAAGAGAGGGAGAAAGAAATCCATTAATTGACTGCTGGGCAAGGGCTGCCGAAAACCCCTTCGTTTATTTGACTACCCGACCACCAGAGCCCTGGTGAGGAGTTGAGGAGCTGACCAGGTCGTCTGCTATTTACAACTTAGATCTTTGTTCAAAGTCACTGCCTTGTTTTGTTTGCCCTGCTTGTTTTAGCTTGTTTCATATCCGATCAAGTCACCCAACCTATATGGACAGATCTGCACTCTTTGAAGTGTAGTGGAACTGTGAGCTGCGAGTGTCGAGTGGGGCCATTGAAATAATGGGAAACATTATTATTGGATGTGAGGATAGCTCAAGAGCAACACTTCTGTCTTGGAAGCAAGGCAACACAACAAAAACAACCTCCCTCACCATACAGTTCGTATATAAATAACATCACACAATTTAAGTCAAATATTAATTTCCTTTTTATTTTTGAACAATATTACACAGAATTTGACAACAAACATTTTCACAGACAAAAATTCATACACATTCCAAATAAACAGACGTTATTCATACATCTCGATCTCAACTCTAAAAATGTCAAATACACTCTCAATCATATATAAAAACCTAGAAAATTCACCACATACACAATAAATATCGCAATAGAAAATGTGCAAGAGGGTATAATGTGCAAACAACGAATAGTAGTGTAAGAATAACAATTGAGATAAACAAGTGACTGTATGCACTGCTGCAGGAGTCAAGTCCTAAAAATATAAGTCGGGGGACTCGTCAACAAACCCAATGGGATGTGACCTCCAGAAATTAGCATATCAGGGTGAAATATGCACATTTCATTAAATTGGCTTTGCATAGACACCAAATTACACAGGACGAATGGCATTTGCCTTTCATAAAATCAAAACATATTTTCTTCTAATAGGACCGGATTCATGGAATTTTTTGCATGGTTCAAAGTGACTTTGCTCTGCTGAAAAGTGGCTCTGTACTGCCGAGACAAACCCTGATTCATGGAACTATGCAAAGTGTATTCTGAAAGGGGGGAACTGTGTCCACCCTCTGCAAAAGGTGGGTGGACTCAGTCCACCTGCGTGTACCCTCGACTATAGCCCTGCACTCCTGTCCGATAACATTAATAAGTGCAATGTGTCAAGAAATGAGTTATGTTGCTGTCACAGAATCAAGCTGTGCAGCTATGGCTCAATTAATTGTACAATCTTATGGCCCCATAACAACGGTCTCAGCAAGCCGGCATGCCCCCGGCATCACCCTATCCCATGTCCTACACCGTTCCTTCCCTCTACTCCCCCATTCCCAAACAGCGCAAGTCGTACCCCTAGGACCTATCTGAATACCATCAAGCATCATGCTATCAGCCCTGATCCAATCTCACACGTATTGCCCACTGCAGAGTCACCTCACCACAGCCATACTGAAAAATTCTCTAACCCTGTGACAGGTGTAGCAAGACACTTCCGATTAAGGTCTCGTACTTTCAACCACCCCAACCCAGTCAAATATGAACACACACCTCCCAAACAAATTAGGCCCAGAGTACTTCCCCCTCATCAAAACCATACTCCTAGCCAGAAACCCAACACTACTTCCAAACCAGCCCCGGACACCCCCAATAAATTACTATCCACCTTTAAAGGAGCGCTTATCAATGCCCGCTCCTTAGGGGCGCATGCTATAGAAGTTCACGACCTCATTATGGAATCACAGCTCGACATACTAGTAGTCACAGAGTCCTGGCTCCATCAAGCATCAGATCCACTACTAACTCTGGCAATCCCATCCGACTACACCATATTTAGAACAGATAGGACCCACTCACAAGGAGGCGGTGTTGCTATAATAGTCAAGACTAAATTACAGCTTAGATCTTGTCCCATCGAAAGTATTGAAGGGTATGAAACATTACTCGTAAAATTTCCCATAAATGCTAAAACTACGATTAATTTAATAGTAATTTATAGAGCACCTAGCCCCAACAACCACCCAGAGACTGAAATTCCGTTGCTATTAGCTCCACTAATAAAACCTAACTCAAAATACATCATCCTGGGTGACCTTAACCTAGGTTTCAATGACAGCCAAGATGCCAAAGCAGAATCACTTCACTCCGCCCTGAAGGACATGGGCTTCAGCCAACTAGTTAATGCACCCACACATATCAAAGGCAGGACTCTGGACTGGATCCTCTCCCTTAATACCCCCATAACCATTGAGGCCATCTCCCCTCTTACTTGGACCGATCACCATAACATTGTATTTACAATCAATCCCTCCGAACCCACACAAAAGAAACCTAAAACCATGATTACCTATGAAACTAGAAACGCCCGCAAACTCACGCCAGAAAACCTCACGCCTCCTCTTTCAAAAATCCTAGATTCTACCTCGATCACTAGTGACAACCCCTGTCTCCTAGCAGACATATATCACAACTGCCTCACTGCAACCATTAATGCTATAGCACCGCTCACCACCAAGGCAAAACGCTCAGACAAGCGATCTAGCTTCTGGTTCAATGATGATCTTATCGCCCTCAGAAGAACCAAACGCGCGTGTGTACATGCCTACAGAAAGCATCCTACTGCAGAGGCAGAAAAAGCCTACCAAGAAATAAACAAAACCTATAAAACAGCTACTATTACCTACAAATCTAATGCGTATAATAATAGGATCAGCAATGCGACCTCAGATACCAAGGAACTATTTGCCATTCTAAAAGAATTGGAAAACCCTACCCCAGCCATAAACCCAACCATCCCCAGCAAGGAATGGTTCACCACTATTCAAGACGCACTAACAGCCAAAATTGAACTACTCCAAATAAAAATCACATCCAAAAAACAATCACTAGCCAACAAACCTGCCCTCCTTAATCTAAATCGACCACATCAGGAATTCACCAGCTCCCCATTCCACTTCACACCAGTATCCCAAAATGTAGTGTTTGACACCATCGCCAAACTTAAAGCCTCCAACTGCAAGTAGTCAAATCCTGCGCCCACACCCTCACCCCCATTATCACCAACTTCGTGAACGCATCCTTCAATACTAACCTAGTACCAGCTAGCATCAAAGAAGCCTGGGTCACCCCTCTCCTGAAAAAACCTACCCTAGACCCTACTGTGTCCACTAATTACAGGCCAATAACAACTGTCCCATTTCTCCTCAAAATATTGGATAAACTAGCATACAACCAAGTCCAAACTCACCTTGAACAAAACCACCTCCTTGGCACGAGGCAATCAGGCTTCCGCCCCAACCATAGCACAGAAACGGCACTCCTTGACTTAAAAATCCAGATGGATACCATCAGAGACTCAGGAAAACTCTGCATCCTCCTCCTACTCGATCTCTCCGCAGCGTTTGATTTAGTAGACCATAATAAACTGTGCGCCACACTAGCAAAAGACTTCAACTTCTCCACCGAAGCTACTACCTGGATCAAATCTTCTCTTGCTGACCGCACCTCCAGGGTCGCCATAGGTAAAGAAGCCGCCAACCCCATCATAGTGCCCATTGGTGTCCCCCAAGGTTCCTGTCTCGCACCAACATTATACAATGCATACACTAAACTCCTCTTCTCAGCGCTAGACGACATGGGTGTCATCTACACCAACTTTGCAGACGACACCCAGATCCTCATCCCTTTATCGGGAGACTACACTCAAGACACCGACACTATCAACAAAATATATGCCATAATCCAAAATTGGATGGCACTAAATAGTATCTGTCTCAATGATGAGAAGACTGAGGTTCTCATTGGGGCTCCCAATCCAAAATAGAAGCATTACATGCTGATTACTCATCCATCAACATCGATGGCACAAAAATATCAGTACTCAAACAAGTAAAAACACTAGGTGTCTACCTAGATGCCAACCTCACCATGACCAAGCACATTAACGCCCTCTCTTCCTCTACCTCCTACACCGCAAAACGTATTGCTCTCAGTCGCCAATTCTTGACACCCACCAACTGTATCACGCTGGCAAGAGCTTTAATCTTATCCAGGCTCGACTACTGCAACGTACTCTACCTGGGTACCTCAAAAGCCAATCTAAACAAACTACACCTTATTCAAAATAAAGCCCTTCGGGCGGCCCTTGGATTAAGGAAGTCAGATCACATCTCAAATATTAGAAGAAACCATCACTGGCTCCCCATCAAAGCCAGGGTCACATTCAAAGCCCTGTGCGTCACATTCAAATGCATCCACTCTTGTGTCCCCATCTACCTCAACCACGCCATCACCAAAAAAGTATCAAAGAGGCCCCTCAGATCTAACAGTCAACTACTCCTAGCCATCCCCCGCTACAAGACAACCAAGGCAGGAGGCAGTAGTTTCCAATACCTCGCACCCACATATTGGAACACTCTTCCCCTCCCCATCAAAAATGAGCAAACGTTCTCAGGCTTCAAGAAATCCCTGAAAACGTGGCTATTTAACCAAGACTAAAATCCCCTTCCATGCTTCAGGAAATATCACTGTACTGAAGCCCTGCATTAAATGTCTTCGTGTATGATTATTTTGTATTCACATGCACTGCGCCCGATTGGCAATTTCTAAGAAATGTTTTAACCAAGCTGTCTGTAACATCGCCGTGGTACTCAGCTATTGGGTTCAAATGTATAATGTAAATCGAGCCTTCATCATGGCGACAATCAACTTCAAAACATAGGTGGTGAAAACAACCTAAAACCAACAATTCGACAAGATCAGCCAATTCATAAATCATCAGTAACTGATAGTATCAAAACATATAATGATTTCAAAAAGCTCTTGACTCTGACCTGTTAGAATTAGGGACAGAGACAACTTGTAAATCACACCCAAAATAGATCAGCCGTGCAAAAAATGATGGGAGCAGCACCCCGGTGAGGCATAAAACGCAAATCTGTTGAGGAAACATCAGGAAAAGAACTTCCTTTTAGCTATTGCTCAGACCTGATTGATTGATATGTCCACATCTCGGGATATAGGTGAAGACTCACCTCGCGCTTTCAATTCACAGATACATTCCTCCCTGTAGGCACGGCAACTCCAATGCCATACTTCAAGCAAAAGAGACAAAATGGTGTTACCGATATTACGCCCAAATACAGTCCACTATTAGGGGACCATCAATCTTTGACAATTTACCAGCTACTAACATTGGTGAGGTGACCATTACAGCTGAGAGATTATTAAGATTAAAAAAGAAGGGGTTCAGAACAGAGCTCCACGGTCATCTGTATTTGCCCACCCTCAGACCGCCCTACCACCTCTGCAGGGCATACCTCAAGCACTGTACCCCTCAACTGAAGACTTTCAAATGTGGCAACCTGCTCCACATCGCTATTCTCAACTCTCATTCTGCTGTCAAACACTCCTCTGACTTCTGTCACCTCCTTAAAGAACTCAACCTGGATGTACTCACTCTCACTGAGACATGGTTCATGGCCAGTTCTGTCCCTAGTTTTGACACTCTCCTCCCTAAGGGCAACAAGATCCTCTCCGAACCCAGAACCAACAGTCCTGGAAGTGTAGTAGCCCTGATCTTTCTGGAGTGGGTCCCTGCTTCTGACATTCCTATGCAGGCCTATTTCTCCTTTTTATGCCTGGTCCACAGGTTCTCCATCTCTCCTGGCCTCTCTCTAACTGTGGCCACCATTTACAGGCCACCTGGCCAGGTTGTCCTCTTCCTCTCAGAATGGGCTGACCTCTCCTCTTCTCTCCTTGTCTCCACCTCTCAAATTCCCCTACTCGGAGACCTCAACATCCATCTGGATGCTTATAATCCCTCCTCGAGTCTCTTCCACAATCTCTGCAACACACTCTCCCTTTCTATTCTACCCTACGGCTCGACAACTCTGCCAGGCACACCTTGGATGTTCTCATCTCTTCTGACATCCCCACTCTCTAACCCTCTCACTACTTCTCTCTCTTGGACTGACCCCTTTCTGCTCTCCTCTCAACTGAAGCTCTTTGTCCCCCAGGTAAAGCCTACCCAAGTACTGCCACCCACTTTCTTGGTCATCCAGCCCATGAAGTGTCTGTCAGTGGAGGCCTTTGATGCTACTTTCTCTCCTCCTGCTCCAGTGGCTGGCTCACACTCTGACACAGCCCTCTCTATCCTGCATCTTTCTATCACTAACACTCTTGATGTACTTGCCCCTGTCATTAGAATCCACCTGAAGCGTACCTCCAAGTGCAACTCTTGGTATGACTCTGAACCCGCCACTCTAAAAAGCAAGTGTAGGGGGGCTGGAAGGAATTGGAGGGCATCAGGCACATCCTCTGACAAACTGGTGTGTCGCCTGCGCTAAAGGCAATACAGACTCTCTGTAATGTCCAGGAAGAGAGCCCACATTCAAGCTCATAGCTCTGCAGCCTCTAACAACACGGCCAAACTCTTCAGAATCTGCAAGGTGCTGGCCAATCCTGTTTCAGTCTTCACCTCTACTGTTCCTTCCCAGTCCCTCTGCACGGCTCTGGCTTCTCACTTCACGTCTAAAACACAGGACATCCTGTCATCTATTTCCTCCTTTGTTTACCCATCCTCTACCTCTCCTGGCCGCCTTCTGGCTGCCTCTCCCTGTCCTCCTCCTTTTTCCTCTTTTTCTGTGATCACTCCTGATGAAGTGTCTAGACAAGTCTGATCTATGAAAGTGTCATCCAAGCAGGTACTCCCTTCCTCCTGCAGAACCATAAAGGTCCACATCGACACCCTCACTCCAGCCTTGGCCGATCTCTGCAAACACTCTTTTGCCAATGGGACTTTACCCTCTCTCCTTAAGCACTTCCTTGTGCACCCCTCCTGAAGAAACCTTTTGCTGATCCTTTCTTATACGGCAAACTACCGCCTGATCTCTATCACTCCTTTCCTGGGCAAACTCTTGGAAAAGCCAGCGATCTCCCAGCTTACTCTCCACACTGAATCTGTTGGTTGTCTCCATGACAATCAGTCTGGCTTCAGAGCAGCGAGAGACACATAAACTGCTCCCCTGTACAGCCGTGAAGATCTGCTCATTAATCTTGACTTTATCCTTCCATCTGTCCTCATCCTCCTTGTTCTTTCCGCTGCTTTCAACACTGTCAATCATGCCATCCTGATCAATAGTCTCTGTGATAATCTGAGCATCACTGATTAGGCCCTGGATGGTTCACCTCCTTCCTCCCGAACTGTCCTGCTCAGCTTCAACTGGGGTCCTTTCTCTCCACCACCTTGCTCTCCACATGTAGTATTCCCCAGTGCTCCAACATCTCACCCTGGCATTTCAATGTCTATGTGGCCCATTTGGCCCACCTCCTCTCTACATTCTCCTCTAACTTTCAGTGTTATGCGAATGACACTCAGCTCTCTTTCAGGCTCCCCTCTGCCTCCTCTCCTCTCTCGCTCATTCCTGATTGTCTATACGTGATTCAGGATTGGTGTGCCTTAAACGATCTCTGCCTCAATGCCACCAAGACGGAGATCGTCCTGATTGGACCACTGCTTCTGATTTCCCTTTTACACTCCGGCCGTCCTCCTTGGGCCCTGTCCCTGCGCGTTCCTGTGAGGCAAAAAAAAACATTGGGGTCATCTTTGGCTCCACTCTCTCCTTCTCTCCTCACGTCACAGATCTCTCTAAGAAGTCCTGCTACCATCTGCACCTCCTCAGAGGTATTCTTTCTTTTCTCACTTTCCCACAGAAGCGCACTGTCTCTCTCTAGGCTGGACTACTGCAACAGACTCTTTCTCAACCTACCATCCTCTACTCTCTGCCATTTGCACTCTGCAACTAATCCAGAAAAAATGACTCTGAGCCTTATCTTTCATCTCAAACCCAGGGATTGTATCTCTCCAGCCCTGAAATCTCTTCACTGGCTTGTGGTGGCTGCAAGGATCAAGTTCAAGACCCTCTGCATTGTTCACAATGCTTTCTGGGGCCGGGGCCCACACTACATCCAACTCTCTCTTACTAAACTACTTCCTTCTTGAGCCCTTCGCTCCGCTACCTGCAACTCTCTGATGGTCAGACGCTTCTTCAGGAAGAGAGTGGGAGGTAGATCTCTTTCCTCTGCAGGGGCCTCCCTCTGGAATGGCCTGCCTGCCCTTCTCAGACTGAAGCAGGACCACCTCAGGTTCTGGAAGCAGCTCAAAACCTTCCTATTCGCTTCTGCTTTCTCTCTTTCTCTTCCTTGCTCACCCCCTTTTCTGCTGTGCTAACTGGTCACCTGGCTACCTTCAGAACCATATGGGCACCAGGCTCCTCCACAAACTGTAAGAATGTGCACTGCCTCTGGGTTCCATGCAGTTAGGGGATGTATCTGTAACCTTACAGTCTCCTGCTTTTGTGCACTATCCAGAGCCGGATCTTCCGGCTGCACTTACTCAGAGCAATGCTACCCTGATCACACTTCCCCCCTTCCCTCCCCCTGGCACTTCTCCTCTCCCTTCCCCCCTGCACTTGCACAATCTAAATGACAAAATGCCTACTAAGATCATGTTTTTCATCCTCCCTATGTCTCCCTAACTTGTCTTGTCATGCCTAGAAACACTTGTGCATAGGAGAATTATAAATCACTCATATCACAATGAATAAGTCTGAAAGATTGGTGGCCAAGGTCAAGCAAGTATTAGAACTTCATGAACAAGCCATTTTACATAATATTCTAATCACTGACACCAAAGGGTAACTGGAGGCAGTCAACAAGGAAGTGGAGAAATATAAAAGTACACAGCCTTTTAAAAAATCTAACAAACTGAAATAAATATATGTGTTTTCTCAAAAGATAGAACGTATCTGTATCTTGCGGATAATTAAACTCCCCCCACCAAACCCTTACTTTAATCAAGGTAATAGGCAATATAGGAAAAAAATGGTTACATTCTCTAACACCAGTAGCTCATCAGCTGATGAGACTCCCAATTCAGACTCAACTGAGCAAGTGATAATAAGCATTTTTTTAGGTCAGCGCCAGGAACAAGGCCACCACCCGCCATCCTTCAGAAGAGGCTCCGAAGCAGGCCAAGGCCACCAGAACATGTTCAACAAAAGAAACAGGGGATACCCCCGGTGAGACTTACCATTTTTAAATTGTCTATCAAACAATTGACAACTGGCCAAGATGAGTTTTGTGCCTAACCAGAATACAAAGAATGATCAGTTCAAATTGGAACTCCGAAAAGTCTTTCGGACTGTCCGACTTAGATTTTTTTTGACACACAGGAATGCACTGCTGAAATGGCCCGCACAGATTTTAGACCTACGTCTACCTTCACCCCAAGTGATAGTGAGATCCCTCCAGATATAGTCACATGTAAAAACATGGTGCAAAAGTATCTGCCTTCTCTCTTTGAGTCACACAATGACTATTACCCATTTAACCATATGACCAATGTGGAATTTTATGTGTTAAGAGGTCTTGCTTCCAATAGACATATTGTTATTAACCCACCGATAAGGGCGGGGGCATAGTGGTTATGGTAAACCAGAAATATTTCAGAATGGTCTCGGTTGTGTTGGAAAATTCAGAATATTATGAGAAAATTCAGACAGATCCTACATACTGCCTGATGGGGTGGTTTAAGGAGCTATGCACTAATGCTATTGAAACAGGGTTTCTTAATACAAATGAAGCCAGGTTCCTTACACTGATGGAATTTTGGGTCCCTGAAATGTACGCATGACTGATGGTGCACAAAGACAGTAACAACCCTTCAGGTCAGCCAATTTTATCACTTTGTGGGTCATGCCTAGAACCCAGTGAACAATATATTGATATGTTTTTGCAGCCTTTGACTACAACAACATAAATGACACAACAGCAGTGATCAACATGGTTAAAGGTTTGCCTTATAATTCTGAGACCAATTTGTTGGTGTCATTAGATATCACCTCCCTACATGCAAACATTCTACAAAGGCAGATAATGGAAATTATACGAAATATTCTTGAAGCAAGACCTATACCCTATGTTGTGCCCACCCAGTTCATTTTGGACTTGTTAGGTTTGACCCTGTGTAACCATTTTTTGACATTCAATAATGATGTATATCTACAGAGAAAAGGGACCGCCATGGGGGTGTTCTTTGCCCCAAGTGTGGCGAATATTTATATGTCACACTTCAAAGAATGCAGCATCTATTAGAAAAATCCGTTTGTCACTAAAATAAATCAGTGGGTTTGTCAAATAGAAAATTTGTTCATTATATGGGCTGGTCTAACGATGAATTAGAAGAATTATTGCATTGGCTTAATATTTACAATACTTATCTAAAATGTACATGTCATGTGTATTAGGAATCCATTTTGTTTTTGGACCTGACCATTGCCCATCATGATGGCTACTTGATCACTAATTTGTACAGGAAGAGCACTGATTGTAGTACACTCCTATTGTATTCAAGTCAAAACCCTAAGGCGCTCAGGGACAACTTTCCCAATGGGCAGTTCGGACAGTTATTGAGGAATTACACTTTCAAAGAAAACTGTGAGATCCAGACATTAATATTGCCTAACAGACTCTCAGAGAGGGGGTATCCCCATAAGACTGTGAAACATGCAGCCAAACAAGCAAGATTCACTAACAGGCAGGCTGTTCTGACTGAGGGTACAAATGATAAAAAATCTGACAGGCTAGTTTGTGTTACCACTTTTGGGAGACACACAAACAAAATAAAAAAACTAGTGAAGAAATATTGGGGTTTGGCAACGGCGACTGGCTGCACCAACAGATTGCCCCTTTTTGCATTAAGGAATGGTAAAAAACTTAAAGATAGATTGGTCCATTCACGATTCCTTTTGGAACAGTGAAGCTTATCCCAGAATATGCTTGAGGCATCTTGGAAGTCACAGAGAGATCATATTAGAGGGCAATTGTAATGTCTGCTGTCTGACTCTAAAAACCACTACATTTTGCCAGGGTGTTTTTAGGTGGATAGTTAAGAACTTCACAAATTTCAGTTCAGCCAATGTAATCTATGTGATTAAGTGCAATTTTGCTATTCTATGTATTGGGATGACTACAAGGAAGGTTTCTTTCAAGATAAACGAGCACCTGAGTAGGATCTGGAATGGGACCATGTCTGCCCCAATGCTGCAGCACTTTCCAATGATGAACCATGGGTTAGATGACTTTAGTTCTTTCGTCCTGGATCATGTAAAACCTAACAGGTTAAACTATTCAACAACTGCACAGCTTTTACAACCTGGAGCATCCTGGATTTTTAGACAAAAAATCCACAAGTTGCTGTCAAATTAGGCTTTTTATTGGACTACTGTGATCAGCTGACTTTACTTTTGTCATGCCTCAATACCATGTTGCACTGGAACCAGGACAAGAGTGGCTGAAGGGCACTATAATGGCTCTGTGGAGCTTGTTGAGACAATTTGTAAGTGAACATGCCTTTTGAGCTTGGTGTTAAGATGGCGCCATTCAATTTCACTATGGTAGCTTGTTGTTCAAGAATGTGACATTTAATATCACTAAATATGGTAGCTTCACAGATTATGACACTATGTGTCAACCCAGTTACTAGAGTCAGGCCTCCAATTTAATTTCAACTGGAATCATGAATCGACCGCTGCAATGGTCTCTTGAAGGCCTTGAGGCAAAGTGCCTATGAACATGCTAATAGCGGCTCCACTTTAAGATGGTGCCGCCTTTATATTAATAATATGGCAGATCCACGGGATGATGATGACACGTGCCATGCTGGAGATGACAGAGGTAGCCGTTTTGCATTTTTAGGTATGGATGGTCCTTATTCAAAGGAAAGGTGAAGCTGGCATTACGCTTTTATTTAGACTGTACTTAGTGAATATGCCCCTGGAGCTTTTTGGTAAGGTGGTGCCATTTATTTTTGCTATGGCAGGTTTACGAGATGGTGATATTGTGTGAATTCTGGTCACTAGAGTCAGACCTCCAATTTAATTTTAATTTTAATTTCAATTGGAACCGTGAATTGAACACTGTGGTGGCCTCTTCAAGGCCTTTGAGACAAATGATTTATGAATATGCTACCAGCAGCTCTACTTTAATATAGTGCCACCATTTATACTAACAATATGAAAGCCCCACAGGATGATGCAGATGTGTGCCACACCGTAGATGATGGAGGTCAGTACCACTATGTATTCTTAGATATGGATGGCTCCCTCTCACAGGGAAAGGTTAAGTTTGCACTTAGCTGCCTCGGCGGTTGAGACACTGCTTGCCATTTGAGGAATGTGATACAATTAGGTAGTACCCGCGTACGTCGGCTATATCATTAACTTTTGCAGTCATGTGTGCACTCAATTCATCTGGCACACACTGCTGACCAACAACTGTATGTTTTTTTTTTTAAATACATTTTTTATTGCCTAGATGCATTCAATTGGATTTGGCATGATGCATGGTATCAGTCTTTACTGCATATATTTGGAGAAGTGAATCTTAAATCTGGAATACACAAATACGAGGTGAGTTTCTCATACATACTTGCTTTGAAAATTGTAATCCTTTACATACTTCAAGGCGTTGAGTATTCAGTTAATTTTGGCAGTAACGTTGTGTTTCTTTGGCTTAGATTTGGCTTGAGGTGTGGCACTGGAGTTGCCATGCCTACAGGAATGTACCTGTGAATTGAAAGCGTGAGGTGAGTCTTCTTCTATATCCTGAGATTTGGTCACATCAATAATTTCTTCAGAATATAGGTCTGAGCTATAGCTAAAAACAAGTTTTGTTTTTCCTTAGGTCTCCTCAATAGAGTTGCGTTCTCTAACTCACCTGGTGCTGATGCCCTCATTTATTGCTTGGCTGTGCTATTTTGGAAGTGAATTCCAAGTTGTCTCTGTCCCTAATTGAAGCAGGTCAGAGTCAAAGTCAAGCACTTTTTGAAATCATTATATTTTTTGAAACTATAAGTTGTTGATGATTATGTATGAATGGGTTGATCATGTTGATTTTTTGGTTTTAGGTTATTTTCACCACCTATATTTTCAAGTTCATTGTTGCCCCAGATGAAAGGTGGGTATTACTTTATCCATTTGAACCCAATAGCAGAAACTCGAGTAGGCCAACATCAAGTTTAACTCTACCAAAAAAAAAATGTACGATTACTTGAGCCATAGGTGTGCAGCTTGAATCTGCGACACAGGCAGAAATAATTTCTGGGCACATTTCCCTTATTAATGTTTTCAGAATGAAGTGCACACAGTCCCTTGCTTACATTGAATGCTATTCTTGCACTACATTGTGTTGTTTGCGCATTAATCCCTTTTGCACATTTTGTATTGTTATATTTATTGTGTATGTGGTAAATTGACTAGGTTTTTATGTATGATTGAGAGTATGTTTGACATTTTAGAGTTGCGATCAAGATGTGTGAATAATGTCTGTTTAGTTGAAATATGTATGAATTTTAGACTGAAATTTTTGGTTGTCATATTCTGTTTAATATTGTTAAAAATAAAAAGAACATTAATAATTGACTTATAGAGTGGGATGCAAATTGTATATAAACTGTTTAGTGACATGCTGATAAGCTAAATGTAATGTGATATGATATGATATGGCATTTATAATGCGCCTACACACGAGTGTTTCAAGGTGCAAGGTTATGTGAGGTTGTTTTTGTTGTGTTTAATTTGTATCTCCACGTATTCCCATACCACTAAATTAAAGTAGTTGAGACCAAAACAGGTTCAAATCGTGGTCTTGCACTTAGAGACTGGTCTCCGGTGTTAAGTGCATAATTAAATATTAATTCATTATTGATGATCACTGGCTCAGCTAGATGGCAGGACTTTAGGCACTTTTGCCAGACAATGTGCGATGTGCACCAAACCATTTTAACCTATCTTTAACTGGGCATCTAACAACTCTGGCACAGTTCCCATTTCTACAGTGGAGTCTGGAGAGTTGTGAGAGGGGGGAGGAAACGGACTTGGGGCACACCTCTCAAGCCAGTTTGGTGTTTCTCCCTCAAACTACTCTAGTAACGGTTGCTTTGTGTGCAAATATGCCATTTCTCTATTCAAGGGAAGCGGGTGGAGGGGAAGACTCTTACGCCTCCCAACCCAGTGGGTCATTCCCTTACTACTCATACAGTATTATATGTGCGCAAATTCATGGTAGTTTTGGTGTAATTTTTTTTACCTTTTTGTTGCAGTTTTGTCTCTATTTGTGTGGTATCCACTTTAACAGCCAAGGGGACAACAACTGTTGTATGTCTTTTAACTTGCTGGTCATAAGCTGTTTATTTTTAGACCTTTAATTTATTTTAATAATTTTCCATTGTTGTTCAACTTGCTGGTTGTGAGCTGAACCCATAGATTTCCAAATTCTTTTTACACAGGCCTTTCCTTTGTAATGTTTCGAGGGTGACCATTTTGTCCAGATAGGTAAATGTAAAGCCACAGACCAACAGGGAGGGACTGGGGGTATAGAGAAGAAAATACCCAAAACCTTGGATGTGTTGGCTGCTTACAAACAAACTAATAGAAGAAAACAGTAGAAGGCAGGCCAATCAAGAAAGCCCCTATGAAACCAGGGAGTGGTGCTTCTACTCTGGAATTTTTTCTAAAAATGTCTGTGGGCGTCCTGGAAGAACACATATCACAGGCCGAAAAATGCATTAGCAGAATTGATAGTCTGGATGTGGTCACATCCGAATTGGAGGAGACTCCGCTTCAGGTCGATTGTAATGAGGAGTCTGCCTTTAACCCAGCCAATAGTCTTCAGAGTAACACGGGGAAGAAAATTGGGGTGTGTGATGCTGGAAATGCTTTGGAGGGACAAGGCCTCCTCGCCCTTGTCCCTCTACGTCCCTGTTGGTGTTTTTATATGTGTTTTTCTGCCACTGGAGTCCAGCCTGGAAGTCTGGCATCTCTTAATTTGTTTTGTTGGTGAACAATACCCATGGGATAAACCTATGGCACCCATGGATAAGGGTACACCCTGGTACCCCTGATGTGTGTTTTGGGGCACCTCTGTGTTGCCCACAGAGCAGGTATGGGCTGTTGGCAGCCACATGCTGACTTGACAGTGGCTCTTGGTGACCTCCATTTTTGGGACACCCAGAGCCTGTCATGGGAATCAATGGATCCCTGGACAAAGGCAAGATGACCGCTAAACCCTGATTGTTTCTTTTGCCTTTCCCCCTTTTTTCTCAAAGTCCTGGGAAGCCCTGTCTCTGTTCTCTTCCCCTGATTGGATGATGGGTGGAATGGGCATATATAGCTTTGAGGCTGCCCCAGCTAGACTTTTAGAACTCTTCTCAGGTACTGCTTGTTTGGGGTACGACCAACAGTTGAGACCTGAATAAATGTAGAGGGGAGTCAAATCACATTCTATGTTGTGGGTTTCTGGTTTGGTGCTGTGTCACAATGCATGTGGGCTGTCTGAGCCAATCATGACTGAAACTGGAATGCATGCAGTGAATGCAGTGTTTGCTCTGAAAGGCTGGGAGTTGCCTCCATTACACATTACCTGTTTTGGGTGTCTGGTTTTGGGTGAATGACCTGAATGCCAGTGACCCTGATTGGGTGATGCCTGATGAATGCCCTAGTGTGTTATGGGGGATATTTGTATATAACAACAGACACTAAGTTATCTCTGTTTCCAAAGCTAGAAGAAGAAACCTGGAATGGCTGCAAGTCTTCAAAAAATCCAAAGGCTGTTTGTTGATTCAAAGACTGCACCAAAGAGGACCTGGATAGGTGACCTTTACCTGTAGCAATGAGGGGGCATTGTGCAACTGCTGCTCTTCACCTTAAGTGTCCTGGAAGCCATACCTGTGTGAATGTCATCCTGCAGAGGTATCTTCATGGGTCCTGAAGAGGAGTGTCCAGACAACCTGCACCCAAGAAGTCCACCAGTGTCATCCAGTGTCTGGAGGCTGTTTGTGACTGCTGGGAAGCTAGATTACTGAATATCGCCCAGAGGAGGGGGTACACTTGCATAGTGCTGCTTGATGCCAGGAGCTTGCCAAGCTCTAACCAACTGAAGAAATATTCAAGCAGCACTGCATCCATGAAATCTGTCCTCTTTTCCATGGCTGAGGAAGTCCAGTGTCACTGCCAACACAGATGTGCCCCATGGTTAGTTTCTCGTCTTTCAAATCAAATATCAGGTCTTGAGGTTCCAAACTTGGTGGAGGCCTGCTGAAAAGTCCAGTGCATGAGTACAAGTCACCAGCAGCCATCCTGTAATCTGTGCTGCGACTGCAGCACTGAAGAACCAAACAGCGGCCAGGTGCAAAATACAGAAGCCCAACACCTTATTCTGTCACTTCACCTGTTACCACTGAAGGACATCGACGATGACAAAAGGTTCCATCCTCACCTCCCATGCCTTGTCAAGGCCTACAGTGAGTTTCAGCTTTGTGGGACATCCACAGCTGGCATAGCAACCTGACCAAGGAGACCACAGAGACAGACCTTCATTGATGTCTTTCCGACACTGCTTGCTGACCTTCTCTTGCTTGATAACAACATCCCACTGACTCCTTCTTCCAGAGGGGGTTCATCTGTCGAGGGGCCTCATTAAGTAAAAGCAAGATAGTCCACCACGTCACCTCCCAATTTACCCAAGGTACTGTGAGGAGGATGTGCTTTTTCCATCATCAGGGGTCATGAAAGGTTCCCAGATTCGTCTTGAATCCTGTTCTTCTATGGCTTCCCAAGTACTTTGGGGTGAAGGAATCTGTGGAAACATAAGCAAACAGTTACTGAACATATTAGGACTGGGCATTGTTTTAAAAGCAAAGTTCAACTTACCTTTTCCTTACAGGTATCCCAGGTGGGGGGATCCTCAAATATTATTGCATTTTTATTCTCAAAGAAAGCATTCTGCTAATGTTGTATCTATTGCGTACATTTCTACTTTAATGTATATGGGGTCAACCAGTGACCAATAATTGTAGTGCTTTTTAATAACTGTCAGCAGTTGGCACATTATAACAGAATATAAGGGTAACTGTGGTATCACATAGAACTATATAGTACAAAGTGAGTCTTATTTATTTGTATACAATTATCCACACCTGTTATCCTTTAATAAAAGGATTGTGTTAGCACATAACATAGTGTGTGGACATTCCATTGTGGCGCGCCTGGAGATTAACTGTAGCTTAGAACCAGCCAGTATCACCTCCCTTGAGTTTTAGCCTTGGCTGCTCATCCATTACTACCAATTGAGAGCCTTGGGTGGGGTGTCTCTGTGCCTCTACCCCAACCATAAAGTGGGTAGTAGTACAGACACATGCCTCCTTGCAGGCTAATGGGCAACCTGAGCAGTTTGGAGGTTTCACCCTTCCTCTGCCTTAGCCACTTTAAGGGTCTATGGTCAGTTTAGATCGTGAAGGCTGTCCCAATAAGGTATTGTCTAAAATGCCTAAGATGCCAAACTATGCTTAAACATTCCTTTTCAACAGGACACAGCTAGGTTCTCTACCTTTCAGTTACCTACTGATGATGATTATGGGATGCTTTCTCCCTTTGTTGTCCAACTGGGACAGAACAGCTCCAATGCCTGTGTCACTTGCATCTGTTTGTACAATAAAGTGTCTATTGTAGTCAGTGGCTCACAACACTGGTCCCCTTCACAAACTTTCCTTCAAACCAGCATAGGCCCTCTGACAGTCATCAGTCCAAAGAACCTTTCTAGGCTGCTTGGGTGATGTCATAGCTGTCAGAGGGGCAGCTAGGGTGCCATAGTCTGCCTTGAAGCTTCTGTAGTACCCAGTGAGCACCCACAAAAGCTCTCATCTGGGTTTGAGCAGTGGGGATCTCCCAGTCCTGTACAACTTGCACCTTGATGGGGAAAGGTTGGATTTGATCCCACCACCTCATGACCAAGGTAAGTGGCCTTCCCCTGGACCATCTGTCACTTGGTGGCCTTGAGAGTGAGGTTTACCCTTTTCATTGCCTGCAACACCTGATCCAAGTGAGTCAAATCTTTCCAGGTGTATTTGTAGATAGCAATGTCGTCCACGTAGGCCACACAGAAGACCTCAAGTCCACTCGGGGCATGGTTGACCAACCTTTGCATGGTGGCAGGGGCATTCCTCTATCTGAATGCCATGGCCCTAAACTGGTCGAGCCATCAGGAGTTGAGAACACTGTTTTCTCCTTGGCCTGTTCAGTTAGAACTATTTGCCAACAGCCTATGTGAGGTTAAATGTGCTCACACAATTAGCAGCACCTATTTTGCCCACAAGCTCATCATCCTGGGCAATGGGTGAGCATATATGGTAGCTAACAGTAATGTTTCTGTGAATGCTGCTTATCCATTGTTACAATGCAATGTATGTGCAAGGCTTCATCACAAGTCCATAAGTCAGATGCTGACAGTTATTGACACATGTCTGCAATGTCATTCCAAGTAATACCCCCATTGTGAAAATGCTATAATCTATACGTGATTTGCTCATGATATGCTATATAACCTATGCTATAAGAACGGTCCCTTCAGAGCTCTGAGTGCAGACTGTTTGTCACTTGTCCTTCTGTAGTTTACTGCTTATCAGCTGATAATCTCTCTGTAGAGTGTTTATTGTCTATCTAATACAAGAAGCTTGCTTTACATATCAGTCTGGGGTCTTGTCTCCTTATTGCTGCAAGCTGAGGCTGAGGCCGAGGTGACCCTTGCCTTGGGAAGGGGCCAACCTTGGATACCACAGAATGGTGCTTGTATCTCTCACCTAACTGTGCAGGGAGTTTTCTTTGGGCTGTCCTCGACCAAGACCGCAAGGCAGAGTACATAAGGTCCTCACCATACCAGAAGTCACTTCAATAAGCATGGCATACCTGTTGACTGCTCAGTTGCCAAATCTGCGGTGTGGTTAAGAGGTGGGCCATGGAGGATCATCAGCGCTGCACACAGCTGTGAACTTATTTCGCTCTTGCTGATCGGTAAACACAACCTTCCTTCATCTAATTGTCTGTCAGTTTGTTTTACTAGGTGTTGCACTTTATTTTTCATTTTATTGTTCTACTCCGTACCCAGCACTTTGAAGCACTGCTGCGTGGCTAAACGTTGATTTGCCATTTCATTTATTCACTGTCTATTTATCTACACTCTGTGGTAAATTGTTCATTTGTCTGTATCTACGTAGATAGCTGAGCTGCAGATATATTTTTTGTGTGCTCTGTCTACTGCCTGTCACATTCATCACATTCACACTGTCTCTCAAGCTTCTAGTGGTGATCCCACAGTATTTAATCAGAGCAGGTCCCTGCAGACATGGAAGCACTGGCAGGGTGCCTGCCGCAGCCCATGGCTCCCTTTCTTCCCTCAATGAAGCTCTGCACATTTTAAAGGGCCTTTCTTGCAAACTGCTTGTACATATTGGTACTGTCTATTTGTCACGTCCTGTTAAAACTACTTCTGCTGCTGCTGATGTTCATTTTTGTTACTTAATACTTTTTCCAGTGGTGTTTTGATTTCGATTTTTTGTTTGTCATGTTATGTCTAACCGATTATGTTGCTGTTTATTTTGTTTCTCACACTGTTTGAAGATTTGGTTTTGGTCATCATTACGTTTTTCTTGTGATTACGCCCTATGGCCCCTGTGTGAAGTCACTGGGACTGCGGTCTATTTCAGCGTCCTGTAGTTGTTGCATTGTGGTTCATTCTTTAGGCTGTCTTTTTTATGTCACAGGTCATGGGGTGATGTTATGATTATTCTCTGTTGCGAGTACATTTTGACTTTCTCCATGCCGTGGCTTTCCTTTGCCACTCAATCAGAAGGTCAGTGTGGTACACCATTACCACGCATATCCTTGGCCTAATCCAGATGTCTTTCAATTGCTGCCTGCAGGCCTGCCTTGTTTAGGAAATTTCCATATTTATGTATTTATTTATTTATTTGGATTTATAAAGCGCCCAGCGGCCCAGAGGCTTTGTGGCACTATTGAAGGATATTCACTTGGTGCATGTTATACAGGTTATACAGGGTATACATTCGGTGCATGTTATAATATTGTTGCAGGAGTAGATGTATACAGCAGTAAAAGACATTGTAGAGAAGGTGTTACGGGTTACAGAGGGAAAGCGTTAGAGACAATGCATGACATAGGGTGGTCTAGTTGAACAGCTTTGTTTTTAGAGCTTTCCTAAAGGTTGTCAGGGATTCGTCTTTTCTTAGACTGAGTGGGTGTGAGTTCCAAGCTTTAGGGGCTAGAACCTCAAAGCTAGAGCCGCCTGCTTTAGCTCTGTTGAATGCATGGACTGAGAGTTGGTGTGCAAATTGGTCAGGTTTCAGTCTGTGGGCTGCTGATTGGTGTATTTTTTCCACTTGGTAAGCTGGGGCAGACTGGGCGATGCATCTGTGTGCGATGGTGAGGGCTTTGAATATTATGCGTTTTTTGACCGGGAGCCAATGGGCATCTTTGCGTGCTTGGGAGATGTGCTCTCTCTTGGGCATACTGAGTGCGGCTCTGAAGGCACTGTTTTGTGCGATTTGTAATCTGTTGATGTTATTATTGGGGGTGCCTAGAAGTAGAATGGGTTTACTTCTCATTGTGATTTTTGGTTTATGAATTGACTTTGTGTTTTATTTCTTGATTTATTGTGGGCATTGTCAAGATGGTGTGCTTCTATTTACCAGCACCCTTTCCATGGTAAAGACAAATTAGTGCACAGAAAGACCTACAAGCTTTACTACCATGCCCAGGGGTGGCCTTGATTGTCAAAAACAAAAAATGTAATCTTAACTAAATGTTTCTGTTTGCCCCACCATTACTTTATCTACTGCACACTGAGAGTCTTGCGGTCTATCTGTGTTCTTGTTTCAACTAAAGAGGTGATGCTGTTGCCACTCAGCAATTTCGGAATTAATTACCAAATGTTATTGCAGACCTAAACCTGAGGCGGTTCCCCTAGTCTATCGTGCGTATTACTTTCTCTTTATATACGCACACTCTATCACTCCTTGTTTGCACTTGTTTTCCCTTTTTATAACACCTCCTTTGTTTGTCTTTCCACTGTCACCAACTGTTAATACCAATTATCACTAGGTTGTGTGCACCAAAGCATGGGGTGTTCACCTGTACTTAATTGAAAGATTGGAATGTTTATACTCAGGATCAAAAGGCATTTCAGTGGCCCCTTGAGGGCTCATTTATTTAATGCAAACCATTGTGTTGTCTTGCGCGGGGCTTTGGCACAAAGCAAGTCTAAGGTGTCTGAGGGCCATCGGTCATCCTATTTCGGCTGGTACAAAGAATCTACAAACAGAGTGTGTGGCAGTCAGACTAGATCACTTTGGAACTCAGGCTAAGCTGAAGAAGAATTAGAACAATACAAGCATCCCTCAAAGACTGGCCGCCCAAACAGTAAACACGCTTGCAAAACAGGCCTCTACCCAAGGATTCCCTTTCAGAAGCACCTGCAGCTCCACATACTGACCTTCTCGCCTCTCCTGATGGCTTGCACACCACCTAATCTGCATTAGAGCGATCCAACCCCCCGACACAGAGAGCTGCCAAGTCACCCCAGCCACGGGCACCATCACCACCCCCTGTGCCCCAATTGCCACCTCACTTTTTGCATTCTACTGATAGAGACAAACCTCTATCTTACTCCACCTCCATTGCTCCCACCCAACATAACCGCCATCACAGCCTAGAACGCAGGTGGACCACTTACTATTTACAAAAATCTCTTGTTGCAGCAGACCCAGGTTTGCCATTCTACAATTCATTGCAGGAACTAACTAGACAAGAACTCCAATTGTCATATGCCTCCATGTCTACACCGCACACTATGGATGACTCATCATCCACCACTGCTGCCACTGCCCTTATGCCTATGTGCACCTACCCTCAGGCCAATACCGTGGCTGAGTTTAAGAGCATTCAACTTCTTGGAGATCCACTGAATTATATGATATGGCACAACAATTCCCCATGCTGCCTGACAACCACACTGCTTTCATGGAACATTTGAACACAGTGATTGCCTGTCATGACCCCACCATTAGAGACCCTAGACAAACTCCTAAAAGCTGTGCTCAAAGACAAACAAATTATGGACAAACTACAATGGCCTGCCACACTGGCTGTAGGTACTGCTAATACTGCTAATTTGATCACACTTGCCACCTTCATCAAAGAAAAATACCCTGTCAAATCTGACTTGTCAAAAATAGCAGCCTGCAAACAGAACCAGTCTAAGTATACCTCAGACTACCCATCTAGATTGACTGACTGTTTCACTAAATACCATGGTATTGCAAAGGCTGGGGAACAAGCTAAACCTGCATTTATTTATCACTATGTGAATAGTCTCCTTCCTGAAATTTCAAACAATATTCAAAATGTTCAGAGTGGGTGGCAAGCTGAACCTATTGAAAAAGCTTTGCAAGCAGCTCAACATTTCTATGACATGCTCAAACGCCTGGAGCAAGATAGCTTTGCAAATACAGCGTGCTCAACAAAAATCTGCCTCTGGGGGCCGGGGATGCATGGGTATGGGTACCCCCCTGCGAAGCCTATGCCCAACAAGTTCCTCCCGCTTTTCACCAGGGCCTCCATCCACAACAGAATTTTGCACATCCATGTTTGCCTCCCCAGCAACCCCTGCCAGGGCAACTGTTCTACAGATATTGCAAACAGACAGGGCATCTCATCCAACAATGCCCTACCAAACCTGCCAGGCCACAACAATGTGGTCCCACAACTACACGCAATGATTTAATTCCTCATGGAAATTATAATTTCTACCCTCCAACGCCGCCACTACCCTCGCCGACTCCTCTTTATCCTAACTGGGTCTACCAAGATATGCATATCCCCTATGGCCCCCAATGACATTGCCAGAGGGACCCTGCCTTGTTGTCTATTGCTTTGCTCCCATTGGACCAGTCTGGTCCCTGTCTCAAATGTATCACCCAAGGACAACATGTGAAGTGTTTAATTTACACAGGTGCAAGGCACCCAATGCTACAAGCTGCATAATTTCCACAGGTTAAATTTTCTAGAGAAATTGTAAATGCGATTGGTATGTCTGGAACCACCACCCCACACCCAATATCCAAATAATTATCTGTTTCCATTGGTCCCATCAATGAACATCATGCCTTTCTACTATGCTCTTTTTCACCTGACAATTTGTTGGGTATTGATTCGCTATACAAAATGCATTGTACCATGTATTGTTTTCTGGATGGCATTTGCCTAGAGGTTCCACAGTCTAGACAAGCTGACTGTTCCTCCTCCAACAGCCCATGCACCTAGAGCTTCCTGCATAGCCTCCATCAATCCTCACATGCACCCAAGCTACACAGGTACAGCCCCTTATTAACTCATTGCCAGGTGCCCTCTGGGCTGCACACGCTAATGATGTAGGCCACATTCTCTCTGCCAAACCTGTGCACATCACCCTTAATCCTAAAATCATTCACCCATGTGTGCCGCAGTACAGAATATCCCCTCAAGCAGAGGAAGGTATTAAGCCTTTTATCTCCGCTCTCGTTGACATGGGCATCCTCTACTACACCACTAGCCCCTGCAATACTCTGATACTCCGGGTGGCCAAGAAGGGGACAGACAAATTCCATTTTGCTTATGACTTGCGCGCCCTGAAAAAGACTGTTGTAGCCTTGTATGTGGTTATCCCAGACCCCCTCAACATTTTCTACTGTATCCCACACGACGCCCAATTTATTCACTTGCATTGGTCTTGCCTCTTCCTTGTTCTCAGTCCCCATCCACCCTGACTCTCAGTATCTCTTTGCACTACATACAAGGGACATCAGCTCACCTACATTCCTTACAATGGGCTTTATTGACTCTCCATTGCTCTTCTCCCAAAAACTTCAGGAAGATATCCAGGATCTCACCTTCCTGGTAGGCTCCTCTATGATCCAATACGTGGATGACCTATCTTAGTATCATCTTCCTTTCAGGTCCCCTTCGCCGACTCCAAAATGCTCATCACTGCCATAGCAGCAAAATATCACTAAGTCAACGAGGCAAAATTTCAGCTCTGCCTACACACTGTCCACTACCTACGACACAACATTTCCCATGGCGCTAGGCACCTTACCCTCTCTTTGTGTCCTGCATTTTACAATGTCCTATGCCAACCACTAAGACAGTTTTGCTCCTTTTTAGTAATGAGCAATTTGTGCCACCCCTAGCTACTTGATTATGCCTCTACTGCAGCGCCTATGCAAAATATGCTATATGATTCCCAACCTGACAAACATACATGGTCTCCTGAGGCTTCCACAGCCTTGTCCAAGATCAATAATGCCCTTTCCATTGTCCACACCCTCATCCTTCCTGACTACTATAAATCATTTGCCCTGTTCTGTGATGAGAAAGAGGGATATGCCTCAGGTGTACTCACACAGAAGCATGGGGACCTACAACTCCATGTAGCCTATTTTATCTCAAGTTAGAGCTTGTAGCCTCTGCCTTTGTCAAATGTCTCAGAGCAGTAGTTTCCACTGCCCTACTACTTACAAAAGCAGACAACATTGCCGTAGCACACCACATAAACATTGTGGTGCCACACGCTGCATTAGAACTCTTCTTCCGGGATAAAAGTCAACACTGATCTGCTGCACGTCTCACCAAATATGAAATATTGCTCCTTTTCTCCACCAACATTACTCTCATCAGATGCACCCCACTCAACCCTGCCTTCTGCTACCCACTCCAGATGACGGTCACCTGCACAACTTCCTTGCAGTGGTTGAGGTTGTATCATCACCAAGAACCGACTTCAAGGATACCCCCTTCCCCAATGCTGATCTTATCCTCTTTGTGGACAGTTCTTGTCTGAGAGATTCTGCAGGCATGCTCAAGGCAGGTGTTGCCGTTTGCACCTCTTTTGAAGTATTAGTAGCTTTCCAGCTCCCATTAATACAACCAGCACAAGTTGCTGAACCTTTTGCCCTCACACGAGCTTGCTCGAACACCACACAATGCACAGCCACTATTTACACTGATTCACGTTACGCCTTTGGTATCTCACATGACTATGGGACCCTCTGGAAACAGAGCTGTTAACTGACTGCCCAAGGTACTCCCATTCTCAATGTTCACTATGTCGAAGCATTGCTTAATGCCATCTTAGTACCCACTGATTTGGCCAATCGTGAA
Organism: Ambystoma mexicanum; assembly: GCF_040938575.1. Classification (NCBI taxonomy): domain Eukaryota; kingdom Metazoa; phylum Chordata; class Amphibia; order Caudata; family Ambystomatidae; genus Ambystoma; species Ambystoma mexicanum. The sequence continues at coordinate 1,240,684,304 of NC_090930.1, read as the reverse complement.
ATGTAAGGCCCGCACTTTTCTGACAGCACCCCGCAGGGTGACACATTGTATCCTCTCTTTTGGAATCTTTGCGTGAGCAGATCAGACTCCCTCTGATAATCCAAATCTAAACTGCAATTTCGCCTGGCCCGATAAAATTCCCCAGCCGGGATATTATCGATTGTTGATCTCTGATGACTACTAAACACAATATAATATTATCCTGCTCAACAATATATTTGAAATGACAACACATGGGGGATCTATAGTTAACCCTATGAAGCACAATTACCATAATACATATATTTTTTGTAGGAGAAAGCCAACTTTGGACAAAAAATTTTGGAATGTTAAGACCATTGGACCATTGGAACATATGGTATGTTAGGAACATAGACTTTCAGGTTGGTGAACATTTTATTTTTTTTATTTTTTAATTTATGTTACAATATGGGATAAAACGCTTATGTAATTTATATTATTCCATTTTAACCTAAAGGGTCTATTATACAGAGACAGAAGCTATAACCTATTGTTATAGAGAGGGTAAGTTGTAACTCTATTGTCCAATGATGTATTTGGAATATTCACATACTCTCTGGTCATGTTGGAATGGCGTCACAGGGTGATAACCAGTAATTTGTGTAACTAATATATTGGGGTTGAGTATTATTATATAATCAGATGATAATTGGGCACTATGTTGAACACACAGAATTAATATATTTATTTATCTATTTATTTATTTTTTGTGGAAAAACTAAACTATTGCCTTTTGTTTATTTTTCTTTGAATTTTCATTTTATATCTTGCTTATGGCGTGAATTTTCCCATATCCTGATCTGACATGTTGGCACTATATGGTATGGTTTTTTGAATTTTCTCTTTCTCTTTTTTATGATATATTGAACGAATGTAATGATTTGTACAGCCTTGATAACGACCAAAGGTCGAAACACGTGTCGGCTGTTCTACACTTTGAAAGTCAAAATTAAATAATATATTTGACAATTGTTATGTAACTTGAGGAATTTTTGTACCTATTTAGAAGAATTTTAGCACTAGTGATAATAGGGTTTACAATAAGTTGTTGGTGTGAGCGCGAGATATCCTCCCGAACTCTGATTTCTTTGTCTACTTTGTACAAACTTTGTGGGAAGTTTGAGGGAGTGATATCACTTGCTGCCGACCCCTCCGTATTTTTATTATACATATATATTTTGAAATTTGAGAGTGGAAAAGAGCGCACGCAATTTGTTAGCGATCCCACAACTTTTTTGTTTTTCTAAAGTAAAGGATGTGTTTGTTGCTGTGATTGCCTATGACATGATAACTCGGGCCGGTTAGTGGCCCCACACTCGTTACTACCATACTTAGCATGTGTTTCGCACTCTGTGTCCCATTCAAATGAGGGAAAGATAACCTCAGAGGTCCAGAGATATTGGCTTGCACCTAAGTTCCCTTCCATTTCTCAGAAATACTGTGCTCACTGTCCAACATGCTACACGTTCAACACTGGAAAGCCTGTGAAAACCAATCTAGGGGCACATGCAGTTCATTATGACCCCTGTGTGAATCTCCAATTAGACTTCTTTAGCATGAACAAGTGGGCTTCTTTTGAATATATCTTTGTGGTAATAGGCACATTTTCTGGATGGACTGAAGCCTACCTCTGTAAATATGCTGATTCCATTTCAGTGGGCAAGAAATTGCTCAAAGAGTTCATCCCAGGTTTTGGCCTCCCAGTTTCTATAAACTCTGATAGGGGTACCTATTTCACAGGAAACACTGTACCGAACATTTGCAAGGCCCTAGGCATCCTACAGATGTGTCTCTGCTCATATCATCCAGGTCAATGGAATGTCGAAATTTCAACGTGAAGAACCGCCTTGCCAAGGTATGCCATGAAACAGGCTTAGGTTGGATGGATGCCCTCCCTTTTGTACTCATGGACATAAGAAATGCTGTTAATAGAGTACATAGCCTCTTTCCACACAAGATTCTCATGGGGAGGCCTATGAGAATGGCAGTTACTCCACTACCATCTCCTGAACTCTGTGATTTACAACTGAATGATGGTTTTATTGTTTCTTATTGCAAAAGACTAATTGCTTGTTGTCAGTGCTCAATTTCAGCAAATCCTAGAAGCCCTTCCCCAACCGCCTGAAACACTGGGCCACAGCCTTCTGCCTTGGGACTGGGTGATCCTGAATGTGCATCAGCAAAAATCCTCACTGCACCCTCACTGGAAAGGACTGTTCCAGGTCCTGCTGACAATCCACACTGCAGTACGCTGTATAGGCCATGACTCCTGGTACCCACTGATTTGGCCAATCGTGAAATGTAAGGCCCGCACTTTTCTGACAGCACCCCGCAGGGTGACACATTGGCTGGCTGCTGTGCAAACAATGCAGTCCTACATGCCCCTTAGGCTCCTGATTATCTGCCACTATTTCTCCTCTCATTTGTGGACTCCCGAGCATCTCTTTCCATCCTGGGGAACATCCAGGATGTGGACCCTCAGGCAAAGAAACAGGGCTGGGAAAGTAAAGGATGTGTTTGTTGCTCTGATTGCCTATGACATGATAACTCGGGCCGGTTAGTGGCCCCACACTCGTTACTACCATACTTAGCATGTGTTTCGCACTCTGTGTCCCATTCAAATGAGGGAAAGATAACCTCAGAGGCCCAGAGATATTGGCTTGCACCTAAGTTCCCTTCCATTTCTCAGAAATACTGTGCTCACTGTCCAACATGCCTCACGTTCAACACTGGAAAGCCTGTGAAAACCAATCTAGGGGCACATGCAGTTCATTATGACCCCTGTGTGAATCTCCAATTAGACTTCTTTAGCATGAACAAGTGGGCTTCTTTTGAATATATCTTTGTGGTAATAGGCACATTTTCTGGATGGACTGAAGCCTACCTCTGTAAATATGCTGATTCCATTTCAGTGGGCAAGAAATTGCTCAAAGAGTTCATCCCAGGTTTTGGCCTCCCAGTTTCTATAAACTCTGATAGGGGTACCTATTTCACAGGAAACACTGTACCGAACATTTGCAAGGCCCTAGGCATCCTACAGATGTGTCTCTGCTCATATCATCCAGGTCAATGGAATGTCGAAATTTCAACGTGAAGAACCGCCTTGCCAAGGTATGCCATGAAACAGGCTTAGGTTGGATGGATGCCCTCCCTTTTGTACTCATGGACATAAGAAATGCTGTTAATAGAGTACATAGCCTCTTTCCACACAAGATTCTCATGGGGAGGCCTATGAGAATGGCAGTTACTCCACCACCATCTCCTGAACTCTGTGATTTACAACTGAATGATGGTTTTGTTGTTTCTTATTGCAAAAGACTAATTGCTTGTTGTCAGTGCTCAATTCCAGCAAATCCTAGAAGCCCTTCCCCAACCGCCTGAAACACTGGGCCACAGCCTTCTGCCTTGGGACTGGGTGATCCTGAATGTGCATCAGCAAAAATCCTCACTGCACCCTCACTGGAAAGGACTGTTCCAGGTCCTGCTGACAATCCACACTGCAGTATGCTGTATAGGCCATGACTCCTGGGCCCACGCCAGCTAGTGCGTGTGAACAGTGCCTCCAATCAATAATGAAGAACAGAAAGGGGTCCAGGACAAAGACACCCTGCCATCTGCCAGCACCAAAGACACAGCAAAGTTCAAATCTTGAGGGGTACAGGATAAAGACAGCTCTCTTCAGCTGCTCATCGGATTCCCAGCCACTAAAACCGCAGTGACTCTACATTGAGCACTCCTCGATTGCGAAGCTCCATTGCCTGTCCCAAGGTATGACTTACGGAATGCTGCTACCATCTCACCTGACATCAGCAGGTGACCGACACCCACCAGAAGTATTCTGCTGCTACATCTGTCTCCTACAGGTTGCCCATCACTCTCAAAAGTGTTGTCACCAAGAAGCTACAATAACACTGCTCACCTGGTGTGTAGGTGCACGAGCCCTCCAGCCCAAGGGATTTGGGGATCGGCTGAATATGCCCAGCGCCTCAGCTGTAGGATTGTTCTGCAGTTATTGATCTCTGCATATGCAATCCGTGCATGACGCACGTGAAGCACTTGGGTTTCCTTCTCGCTGCTCGCAAATAGTGGGACAATGTCCTGATTTCATCCATCTATATGCTTATGCCATTGTTATTCTTGCATAGATCCTGTACTTTTGCATCACCCTCTCTCCTGTCTACCGGGTTTTGTAATGACTGACACTCTTTGGAACATTTGGGCACAAGGCCCCAATCTCCGTAGGGTTGGACTGCTAAAGCAAGGAATAACACTGTTATTACATTATTGAATTGGAATTGTTTCCAACATGTTGTTGTTCCTTACCATGGTATTGACTCTGCCTCACCCTACATCTGTCACCCTACACCCAGTTACCAACACGTTCCTGAACTTTTCGGGTCTATGCTGACCTAATGAATGCCTCAGATTGCTATGTATGCTCCCACACTACTATGTATGCCAGTGGGGGAATTCCCCATATCCCTGTTCCGTTCAATCTTGCTCAATGGTGTTATGACCAACTGATTAATGACTCTTCTTGTCCCAATTTGACCCATCCCTTCCCACAGGGAGTCTTCTACCAAATCTATGCCAATACTTTACCTCCCAAAATACTGACTGCAGTTGTTGCACATGCTCTTATCTCTTTCACTGTATAGGCAGACTGCCTTTAATTAGAATCACACAAGCCACCTATGTCCTTAACCACATTGCTACCACCACCACCTATAACCATTTTGCTGTCAGTAGGATAGGACAATTTCATAGTAATGTCACACGTATCACTGCAAAAGCACTCTACACCCACAGACGGTTATATTGCCTTTGTGGGGCCATCGCCTACCAATGGCTACCAGCTAAATGGACGGGTCAGTTCACCATTGGCTTCATTCGCCATGTGTCCCTTTTTCCAAAAGCTCACTACACATCCTGATGTTCCAAACCCAATGCCTAGACATGGCTCAAAGGCCCCCTAGAATTCCTGGTCCTGAACATTGGCAGTGACATCACTCCTCCTTGAACAGGTAGCCACCACCTCTGCAAAAGGGTTACAGATACTTAAAAGCGAACAAGTTGCACTCAGAACTATGGTCATTCAGAATAGAATGGCGCTTGATTATTTACTAGCTGCCCAAGGGGGACCTTATAATTATAGGACAAGAATGCTGCACCTGGGTATCAGGTAACTCCTCCCAGGTCAGGACATCATAAAACACCTCCAAGGTGTTGGTACCACCTTATACAAAATAAATGAAGGTTATGCCAGCTCACTATTAACTTAGATTCAAAACACTTCACTGTGCTCTTTCATCCTGCATGGCATTTTAATAATTGTCATAATAATTGTCGCCTTTGCAATGGTAGTTTTTCTTATTCACTGCCTTCTGTCATGCTGGACTAAACAGGTGTCTCACTTGCCCACCCAGGCCAAGCTGCTGACACCTCCAATGTCGCCTCTAATGAACAGGAAATGGTAGATGTGTTAGGACAAATGTCTGACACCAAATTGTATGAAATCTTTAATTGGGACCTTAGAGTCCCACGATCTATGTCTCTAAAATGACATCCTTTCTGTGACAATCCCTGTGCCTATCCACACTATGACTCTGTCACCGTTGTACATGGATATCTTTGATTGATGCTATGCACCAATCCTGCTCCATTTGGTCTGCACCCTGTCTCAGGGATGACCAAACGGGGGGTTGATGTGGCAGGATTGTTATCAAATGCTATGTTAAGCTACATTATGCTCTATCATACATTTAGCCATTATATCCTCCATTTTGCCTTTGCCTGGCGCATCCTTCTGCAATCAGCTCCTCTGACATACACAAACTCTGCCTGGAGCAGATTAGACTAGGACCCAATAACAAGGCAAAGGGACACGTCAGACCTTCTCTTTCATTTGCTCTCTACAAGTGTAGCATATATGGTAGATAACAGTAGTGTTTCTGCAAATGCTGATTATCCATGTTACAACGCCATCTACCTGCAAGGATTCGGATGCTGACATGTATTGCCAAATGTATGCAATGTCATGCCAAGTATTGCTGCATTGCCGCTCTCCGCCCCGACTTCCAGTGCTATGCAGATGATACTCAGCTCATTTTCCAGGCTCCCTTCAGCCACCTCTTCTCCTTCTCTCATCCCTGACTGTCTGTCTGCTATCCAGGAGTGGTGTTCCACCAATGATCTCTGCCTTAATGCCAGCAAGACTGAGATTCTCCTAATCGGCACACCCGCTCCCTCCTTTCCTGGAACTCTCTAGCCGGCCTCTCTTTGGCCTCTACCTGCTCCCACCTGTGAGGCTAAAAAACTTGGGATCATCTTCGACTCCACACTCTCCTTCTCTCCTCACATCTCTGACATTTCTAAGAAGTCACACTACCAGCTGCATCTCCTCAGAAGCATTCTTCCTTTCCTCTCCTTCCCCCAGAAGCTCACTGTCTCCCGAGCCCTGGTTCTTTCGAAGCTGGACTACTGTAACAGCCTCTATCTTAATCTGCCTGCCTCTACTCTCCGCCCTCTGCAACTTATCCAGAACAGGACTGTGAGACTTGTCCTTGGCCTCAAGCCCAGGGACCGTATCTCTCCAGGCCTGAAATCTCTACACTGGCTCCCAGTGGCTGCGAGGATTAAGTTCAAAACCGTCTGCATTGTCCACAAGGCCTTCTGGGGCCTGGAGCCTAAATACCTTTAACTCTCTCTTCCTAAATATCTTCCTTCTCTAGCTCTTCGCTCATCCGTTTCCAACTCCCTGAGGGTCGGCCGCTTCTCCAAGCAACGAGTTGGGGTAGATCTCTCTCCGCGGCAGGGGTCTCCCTCTGGAACAGCCTTCCTGCCTCCCTGAAACTTGAGGAGAACCATCTCCGGTTCCGGAAGCACCTCAAAACATTCCTCTTTGCTTCTGCTTTCTCTCCCCAGCTAAATTCTTGACTGAAACTGCACTGAATCTGCAACTCGGCCACTCTCTCCGATCTCGGTCCTTGGCCCAGCCACTCTCCACTTGCACTGCCTCCCTGGCAACCCCTGCACTGCGGGACTGTCTCTGTATCCCTACAGCCCCCATTCTCAGCACTTGTCTGAACTTACCTTGCACATGCCACCAGCTGGCCCTAGTATTTATTTGTTGTCCTACTTACCCTGTACTGCACTTTCCCCCCTCCCTTTCCCCTTGCACTTTTCCCTTTCCCTCCACCCATGCACTTGCACGATCTGAATGACATCTGGCCTAGTAGGATCATTGTCTGTCTTCCCCTTGTTCCCCCGTCCCTGCCTCGTCGCGCCTTGAAACACTTGTGCATAGGCGCGTTACAAATGCCATATCATATCATATCAGAGTGGAGTAGTCATCCACGGCCCACAGGGCTACCGCAGTCTTATCCACCATGGGGAATCCTGATATGGTGTTCCACAGCGGCAGGTCCCTGTGGAATGGGAAGGAGTTTCCGGTCTGCCTCCTTATTTTGCCCCAGGCTACAACAGTAACTGTAGCAGAGCTGGGGGCACCAAGGTCCTTCCAGAGCGGGGAAGCATAAGCGAGCGAAGGCTCCTAGAGCCTGCGGCATGCCGCTCAATGCTTACATGCGGTAATTGGGGGCCCGCTGCAAACCAACATGCAGCATATTGTGCTTGGCCAGCAAGCCAGTACTTCTGAAAGTCGGGGGCCACAGGCTTCCCTGTACGCATGGTCCAGCCAGTGTTGACCATTTAAGTGCCACAAGAAGTTGCTCACCATTGATCAGAGCTCCACGAACAGCATAGTCCCGGGCACAAAGGGATATTTAGAAATTGATATAGAAGTTGTGGGAGTATGATCATTTTAAGCAGGGACACCTTGCAGGCTAGGGTGATGGGCAGCTTGGCCCATGTGCGTAGCTTGGGTCCAAGTTGCTGTAAGTAGGAGCCATAGTTAAGTTCATATAGAGAGCTTTGGTGCCTTGCGACTATGACCCGAGATGTTTTATTTTCTGTGGGGTCCCAGGTGAATCCCATGAGGTCAGTAGGGACTGGAGTAGCATCAGTTGGGGCAAAGAGTTTGGATTTGGTACGATTGAAATGGAGGCCTGACAGTTGGCCGAATTGATTGATGTCTTGCATGACCGGTTCAAGATTAGTTTCCGTATTTCTAATGTATAGCTGCATGTCATCGGCATACAAAGATATAATTATGGGGGGTCCGGATATTCTTATTCCCTTTTGGGAGTGCTTCTGTCAGAGGAAATCCGCCATGGACTCCATGGCTATAGCAAATATGAGCTGCAAAAGCACCCAGCCATGTCTGGTACCCTTGAATATATCAAAAGGTGTCGAGAGTCGACGGTTAGTACACACGGTTGCGACAGGTTGCAACAGGTTGCTCATAAAGTAGCTGTATCCATGAGATAAAACGGGGCCAATGTTGCCTTTCTGCAGTGCTGCCCACAGGAACTTCCAAGACATGAAGTTGAAGGCTTTTTGTATGTCTAAGAGTACAGCCACCGCCCGCAACTCCGGATAGCCATTAAACAAACTTTGCAGATTTAGGGCGGTAGATCGCCGTGGACAAAGCCGTATTGATCGGTGTGTATCAGGTGTGTCATATATGGGTCGAAGAGCAATGGCTTTGGCAAATATCTTGATATTGCTGTTAATCAATTATAGGGGCTGGTAAGAGCCAAGTGGACGGGTGACTTGCCAGGCTTGAGAAGGACTGTTATCACCGTCTCTCAGAGAGTGGGAGGCAGGCACAGGACTCCACCCATAGGGACACCAGATGGCGTAGCAGGGTTGATTTATAACATTTGTAGAAATCCATGGTGAGCCTGTCAGGGCCAAGGGACCTCTAGGAGGGCAAGGCTTCATACGCATGGGTTATTTCACCTGCTTCAAGTGGTAGGTTTAAGGCCTTTCTAGTTTCGGTAGAAAGTACAGACAGGGCCAGCCCATCCAGGAACACATCTATAGCAGAGACTGGCACCTCGTCGTTATTGGAGTAGAATAAAAGGAGCAAAACACTTCATTCACCCCAACATCAGTGTGCACCAGGAACCCGTCGCAATCATTGATCGGTATGATAAGTCTCATGCCTCCTTCCTGATGGATAAGCCTTGCCAGCAGCCGGTCAGATCTTTCACCCTCACCGTATTGACAAGCAGTGGTCGGACTATCAAGAAACTTCAGCTCTCTATCAGCCGTATCCCTAAATACATCAAGAGCCTCTTTTATTTCCCCTGGGATAGCTGGGTAAAGGTTCAAGGCATAAATTGTTTCAAGGCTTTGGAGGGCAGCCTCGCTATTGTGGATTGTCCGGCTTATTGCTCTGAGGATGCCTGCTTCTTTGGCCAAGGCCATGCCCCTGATGTAAGCTGTGAAGGCATCCCAGAGAGTGGCGAGGGAATCGACTGTGCCTGTGTTAATGTCAAATTAATCTTTCACACAATTGCCTAGCTCCAATCTATAGACGGGATATAAAGTGCCTGCGTTTTGAGCCTTCATGAGCGCCTGGGGGATTCCCTATCATTCCAAGTTAGGGTAAGTGCAATTGAGGAGTGGTTTGAATATATTTGTGACAGTATGCTGGTATCACGCATGCAGTTTACCAGGGCACCCGACACCAGCTAGCAGTACATTCTGGAGAGACAATTGTGCCCACTTGAATAGAATGTGTAATCTCGTGTTTGTGGATGTAGTGTTATCCAGGCCTCTAACACCTCCAGCCTCCTCTGTGTACCAAGGATAATAGGCACAGCTCTAGTTAATTGATGTGCCCTGTTCCCAGATCTGTCAAAGCAGAGGTCCACAATAGAAATCCCCCCCCCCCCCCCAGAGAGAATAGGGACTAGGGACAAGAGGATACTGCATGTAGAAATCCATCCCCAATTTTAGGCCCGCATATGTTAAGCAATACAACTTCAAGGCATGCCAGACACTGTGGAGCAGAACATAACACCCCATGGATCCACTTGAGTGGCTTTTGATATATATTGTATCAATATGTGAATCATAGTCATGACTCCTCTGCTTTGGGTCAAGTATTGTGTGTAGTATTGTTGTGGGCCCCAGTTTTTAACAAACACTTCTCAGCCCACCGTGAGTGAGTGTGTCTCTTGGAGGAAGAGGATGCAGGCTTTGTGTTGTTCTACGTGTAGCTGAAGCTTCTGCATTTTAGTTTAATTACCTAGCCCCCTAACATTCCAGCTCATACAGTTTAGTGTTTCAGCCACCATCTAGCATCTGTGGATAAAAAGCATCATGCTAAAGGGGGCCAGCAGAAAATGGGGGACACCCCACAAAATAATCAAAGATTCAGAGATGGGACAATGCCCTCCAACAGCCTCATAACACCGGCCAAGCATTTTCAACAACCTATATCCCACCCCCTCCCAACCTGGAGGGTGAAAACCCCAAAACAAAGGTAAACAAAACTGTTGCAACACAGCATGGAGGGTCTCTTTGTTGCTAGCAGCCCTTTTCTCGTCACCGCTGTGAACTATGCAGCTAGTATAAAGGCACCACAACATATGAACAACAACATGGAAGAGAGCAGAGGATAGTGGCTGCTAAAGGCCTATAGCAGGAGGGTAATCGACTGCCCTCGGTGGTGTATTAACTAAGGCCATATTAAACAATGAGAACATTGCTGGAGGGCTGTAGGGGTCAGCCAGGGAAGTGCTGGTCCAAAAACATCATTGCTTCTTCCGGAATTGAAAAGAAGTAAGTCTTCTCAGAGTGATCCAAGTGGAGACTTGCAGGGAACAGCATGGCGTAGTTTACCCCAGTTCACGTAACCTTTTTTTCAAGGCTAGGAAGGATTTGTGCTCCTGTTGTACTGCCACCGAGAAATCAGGGTAAAGAGGTATCTTGTTTGATCCTAGTGTCAGCTCCCCTTTAGCCCTGGCCGCACGCAGCAAAGCGTCTCTGTCTCCGCAGTTTAAAACTCTAGCGATGATTGGGTGAGGGGGGGCTCCCGGTCAAGGATTCAGAATTGGAGATCTGTGGGCCCGCTCAATGGCAAAATGAGTCAACAAATTGGGGACATCCAGCAAGGAGAGTTGAGTGCGTTCAAGAAAATCTTCCATAGGGCCTGAGACATTGTCCTCGGGGACACCGAAGATGCAGATGTTGTTGCACCTTGATCTGGACTCAAGATCATCATTCTTCTTACTAACACTCTGCACGTGTTTAGTGAGTGCCGTCAGCTCAGCTCTTAAAGCATTGATGTCATCCTCCGCCACTCCAACCCTGGTCTTGACTTCCCCAACTTCGGCTTGCGTCTTTTCCATTTGGGCCTTTATGGCACTAATCGTGCCGCTCATGTCATCATGTCATCAAGTTTCATATTCAAACTCGTGAATCCCTCACGCATGCAATCCATCATTTTATGCAACTCCGTGGGTTCGTCGTTGCCAGATGGAGAGGGGACAACTGCAGTGTCGCTTATTCCAACATAGTCCTTTGGGTTAGACTTGGCGAACATGTTGATGGAGCTTTGTTTTCTTTCCCCCCACCTTTTGCCATAGTTGTGCAGGCACCGAGAAAGGTAAGGAGGATGGTAGGTACAAGGGCACGCTGAGAAAATGAGAAGTTGAGCCGGGGGGAGGACACCAAAGGCAAATATGATCATCACACCAGGAGCAGTAAGGATCGTTAGAGTGAGCTTACAAGGGGGGTCAGAGGTCACTCCCCAGTGCAGAGAGAGGTTCAGGAGATGCCTGGTGAGTGCCACCGGGGCATGAAGGCAGCCCAGTGTATGAAGACACCAAACTAGGGTTGGTGTAGTGTCTGGTGGCTGCTGGGAGATGCGGGGGCAGGCTGCACCAGAAAAGTGATGTCGGTGCAGGCAGCGAGGGGCACACAAACCAGTTGCAGCAAGGAGTAGAAAAGATTCACTGTGCACTGTTGCGAGGGCAGGCATGGTAATATTAGTGCTTTGTTAGTAGTTCAACCAGTAGTAGCTAAATTTAATCAGTGAACAGTAGATTGAGACACCCCAGGAGGCAAAATCAAAGTGGTAGTTAAGAGGCTGGGCCGATGGAGGATCAGAGTGGGGAACCCACATTAGTGCACACCTGGTGAGGAGTGTTGTATGAGCCAGGCTAAATGAAGTAGGAGGGGCACAAGCTGCCAGTCCCTGGGGCCAGTTCTGCACCAATAATGCAACGCAGCAGTGGTGCCAGAGACCAGAAGCGTTGAATCTGCAGACTACGAGGACAATGTCAGGAAGGAGCCTGATGGTAACCAGTTGGTCCGTGGTGCCGTGACAGTAAAGGCATTATAGAGCGACAGGGAGGTAAGTAAGGATGTTGCTGCAGCATAGGCTACAGTAGTTGTACGGAACACAAGGTCCTGATGTTCCGATGCAAGCAGTCACAGCAGGGGGAGTGGGGGAGTCAGGGCGCCCAGGCGTGGGAACTCCAGCAGAGGCACAGAGACAATGACGTTATTGGCAGAGCACTCGACACCACAGGAATCGGGGCTCTGCTCAGGGAAGGGTGTCAAGCCCGGAGCCTCCAGTCTGCTGCAGTAGAGGTCACCACTGTCAGGTGGCGTTCCGATTGGAAGCTGGTAAATCACAGTGCCGCGCCAGGCACAGGTACCACCAGGTTGCCACAGTGCAGTTTGGGTATCAGGCTATATATATGTAGTGCATTCAATCGCCCCAACAGCTGCTGGTGTCAGTGACGGGTGGTTCTCCGCCGAGGGAGGAGCAGACCAGTGCACACTATGCACGGGTAAAGATGAGGGACTTCTGATGAGCGGCAGTGTGGATGTTCTCAACTCACCAATGTGATACGAACCGCAATGGCACAATGTGTAGTGAAGCCACTGTGCAGTCAGCATGCCGGATCAAGGGTGCCACCCACGCCAGTAATTCAGCAGGTTCCAGTTCCAGCATGGCAGCAAGTGAATCCAGCCACTCCAACCAGCGAGTTTGTTAGAAGAGTAGGGCAGACGGCTTTCAGTTTGCTCAGGAGCTGGTGTCAGGAGTTGATGCCGCCACCCGGCGTGGTCCAGGCGAGCTAAGATTGATGAGGGAGGGATGAGCTCTGCAGTCAGGGCAGTCACCCGAGGAGTCAGGGGCTACCCCCGACAGCACCTACGTGCATGGCTCCTCTTCAGCCACGCAGCCAGCTGGCGTAGCGCACTGCGAGAGCTGCTCAGAGGGGTGCCGCAGAGGCCCTGTAGGCACCAACCAAAATTAGGCAACAATGAAGTCACAAGCTTAGACCATTTTCCCAACACAAGTGCTGTAACAGACAGGAAGCTTGTGTGGTCAGTTTGGAGCTGCTGCAAAAGAAGGATGTAAGAATCGCTGTGGTGGATTGGCAGGTGACAGCTGAAGGTTCAGGTGGCCCTCTTATTCGCGTTCAACAGCGCCACCCTACTGACCTGTTTAGAGCTGTACAATAAACCAGAGGAGATAGTAGCAGTTTCATTCAAGATAATTATGACTTGTTACACAATTCTTAGCCCTTCCCCACATCTTAGAGATCAACCCGATAAAATAATATGGTAATCCTGGCTATGAAAATCATGGAAGGATACAAATAAAACATCAATAGCAGCCCCCGTGAATCAGCACACAGATAGTGGAGCTCATAGAAGAGGCTGAGAGATTTTTAGGAAGAGTTGTCTAAAAGACGGGGGGGGGGGAGGCGATTGTGTCTGAGAAGTGAGCAAACTCTGTGAAGCTACAGGGAAACATGACAGTAGAGAATTCGGGAGTTTTGTTTCCAGGAACTCTGCTGAGTTGGATTTGGGTCAAGGATGTTCCGGAGATCCATATAACAGAGAAAGACTTCATAAATCACTTCCAGATTCTTTACTTTTTTGAGGGCAGCATTAAAGATACAATAGAAGGAGAGGATACGTCATCTGAGAATCAAATCGGCCCTATCACCATGCAGGAGATGGTCTATTTAATCACTAGACAAATGGCAAACAAGTCACAAGGGAATGACGGTGTTCCCAATTACTTCTGCCTCTGCCAGCCCTATCTTTGGATGACAGGCTTGGTCCAAATCTTGAATGCACTTATCTCTGCAAATGTGGTACTTCCTAGTTGGAAAATTCTGACAATTGTCCAAAAATCCAAGAAAGAAAATAAAGCCAACCTGTCTGTTTATTGCTCTGTAACCTTATTGGGCAACCCTCTAAGCTCTACGCGGGCATTCTGTTAAAGAGACTGGAGGAATGGGCCCAGGAAACCAAGGTCCAATGTGATACCCAGCCTGCTTTTAGGCCAGGGACGGGCACTGTTAAACAGGGATTCCATTTGTACCTAATTCTGGAAGAATAGGTGCATATTCTTGCTTTTCCTGTCTACGTGGCATGTATGGACCTGAGTTCCACTTTTGACCACGTAGACAGGAAGTGCCTGTGGATAACTCTGAGAGATCTGGGTGTGCTGAGACCCTTTATTTTAATGTTAAGGGTTCTCCACAATGATTCAAGGGTGCAAGTTGGTATGGGACCAGAGGTGAACTAAGTTATGAAATGAGGGTAGGTACGGGGGTAAGGCAGGGATGTGTGCTGGCCCCCTTTCTATTATTAACTCACTTGAACATTGTCTGGTATCTCCAAACACTGACGTCCCCAGGTGTGGTAGCAGAAGGTTGCCATTCTGAACGACAAAGATGATGCTGTTCCCCTGGCAACAGCACCCTTATCACTTCAATTGGTGTTGGATAAATACACCTCATACCCATCAGAAAGGGGACCAAAAGTCAATAATGACAAATGCTTAATAATGTGTTTTGAAAGATAAAATAATGTGTATGCAACTCAGCTTATTTGACAATTTTGATTATAGGGGTCTTAGATTTAATAATACATTAACCTGGGATAATCAAATTGTGACGTCATCCATACAAATTTGGCAGGTCTCTGGTGGTAATTTTAGATTTGCTGAAACTATTCAACATTAGCCAGCTGACAACATGCTGGCAATATCCAGAGGCAACGTTAGACCAGCAGGGGCGTATGGGAGAGAAATCTGGGGATAAACAAATCTGGATTGCATACAGAAAGCAGAAAATCAATTTCTGACTAGGCTATTGTTCTTCCCTGCCCCCCCCCGCCCCCCTCCTCCGTTGACCTTGGTCTATATGACTCATCTGAAGACTGTCCGACATACTTAATGGACCTTGTCCCCGCTAGACCAATTTCATTTTGGCATCATTTAAGTTGGAGAACCTGACAATGCCTTAGTCACCAACGTGCTGTCACTCAGAAACTGGAGCACAATAGGCTAGCCAGCCTTTGTTAGATCTCTTTTGTACAAGTTGGGCTTGGGAGCCTGTTTTGATAATACTAAGTTGTTGGCCAAGATACCCAAACACACTCTGAAACTAACGATCACTCCGTTCTTCGCTGACACTATGGGGGATGAAATGGGGAACCAGCCTCAAGTTAGATTGTATTTGCACCTTGCCCCACCTTTGGGAGTTCCCAAGTACCGTTCAATTCAATGACCTACAGCTGGCAGCAATGACATCTAGTTGGAAAGCCAGAACAACTTCATGTTGTGTATGTGGGGCGGATGAGACACAAACACATTTTATTACGTTCTGCCCCAACTATTTAGATATCAGGAAGGCACCTTCTGGACATTGTCCTAAAATGTCCTTTACTGGACATTCTAAGAGAAAACGGTATACAGCACTACATACCTCCACTTACCTTTTTTATTAGAATTTACAGAGGTGAGGGAGGCCTTTGCCTAGCTAGCTACACGAGTAGGGGCATGGAATAAAAATGTACTTACTCAGACCAACACTGGTATTGATTATTTGGGTGTATATATTCATACTAGACTGTCAGCAAATCACATCTCTTGTACTTTTCCACTCTTGGTCCAATTTGTGTCTGGTGACCAGTTGCAAATGCAAAATGTCCAGCTTGCGGTTGGCCGCTAATTGTACCATATGCACTTTTTTGTTTCTAACTTTGCTAACTTTGCATTTGAAGCCCTTTTCCACTTGCAATTTGTTAATTGAATTATTACATTCCTTATTGTTAGGGAGAATTCTCTGTTAAGGCTAATTTCCCAAACCTAGTGAGTCCCCCAGCAGCTTTGCTGGATTTTTGGGGTTTATTTTTTTCTCCTGCTAAGAGTGAAACTCTTTTTCTCCCACTCTTAGACATGATTTGAGATAACCTGTGACTTTGTAATGTGTTTTATGGGCTATGGGGTCTTTTACTCCATAGGGTTTCATGTGGTTTTTGGTAAGTGTGTTACACAGCACCCTCAGTACAGTAACACAGGGGTGTCATAGTGACCCCCAAACATAGACTCCATACCCTGGGACTGACTACTGTCTCCCAGGGCATGTAAAGTCACCATTGACTTTACTAGTCTTAAATTGGGAACAGAACCAGTACAAACCATCATATTGTGGAAGTACTGGTAGGGGTAACTAGATTGCCCCAGGGTCTGTTTTTCGAGGGGGCACTGTGCAGTCCCCCCTCGTCGAGTTTCTGGCTGGTGGCAGTGGTTACCACGCAAAATATTCCTTAAGAATATTTACTATGGGATTTTCCCATTCATTTTAAACGCACCACTTTTTGGTGCAATGTTAAAGAAACCTCTGGGTTATTTATTTAATATTTATTCCCCGGTTGGGTCTTTTTGCCAGGGCTCGGTTTTAAAATGGCGTTTGTGTTCGCCTCTGTAACTCCAACCCAAGTCGAGCCCTTTGTTCCACTTTTTGGCGGGCTTCTACACAGAAGCCTCCAAAAGTGGTGCCACTCTGTCTGGGTCTACAGGATGTGTGGGAGGGGGGTTTAGGCACCCTGGACTGAGTTGCCTCGGCAACTCAAGTCACATTCTTGTGTGATTGGCCCAGTGGTGAGCCGCCTGGCTCACCACTTAGCATGTTTGAGTGACAGGTAGGACTGATGAATAGGGGTTTTCTGCATAAAAGCAGGGCTTTGGGGACAGGGACTTGAGGCGTCGCCACAGGACCAAAGAATCCGAAGAGGAAGACGCTGAGCAACCTGCAACGACAACACCACTGGTGGAGCCCTGCTGAACCGACTCACCACTTCTTCCAACGACAGAGGAGATCTTCATCCCGAAGAGTCTTCTTTCTTTGACTGATGGGGATAACCAGTTTGCCCGCCTTTTTGCCTTCCCGGATCATCTCGTGGCCGCCTTGCCTGTGCCAAGCACCCTGGCAACCAGGATACCACGTTTTACCGCTACCGCAAATAAAAGGGTAGTACCTTTTAACCGGAGAACTCCGCGGCTGGTTTCTTCCCTGGCAGTGCAACGACCTTCATCTTTCCTCCACCTCGAGACCTTCTCTTCCTCTGGATGATGCCCTGACTTTCACCCACTGCCAGGAACAACTGCCCCCGCTGGAGGATTCTCTCCACTTCAAGGTACTGTGCACGCCTGGCCTCCCTCGCAACGGTCTGTGTGGGGTGTCTCTTAAAATCCTCAACTTACTACTTGGGTTGGCCCTAGGCTGGCTAACTGAACTTTTCTGAGCTGAACTAATTCCTTTTTGAACTCTCTGCAAGACTTTTCAAGCCTTTTAAACTGTGTGATCTTGGGCGCATTGGTATTCTACTCTCTCCAAGAGGGAGCCTGGCCTCTGAACTGTTTGCTCACAAGTAGACTTTGACTTTCCTGCCTTGCTGGGTGCTTCTAAAGTATTGTGTTGTGTGCTTTTCTAATTTCTGCCTTTTCCCTCTCTTTTTTGATAACTTATTGGAGTGCCATCTTTAGTTAAGCGCTCACCTCTGTCTGAAAATAAGTGGTGTTAACTAAGACTTGTCTAATAAGGAATAAGGGTTGTGTATATATTAATAGTGACTGTGTTTTGAGCTTGTTTACTATAATAGTGCTGGAGTGTTTCTAAGTGTGTCTTTAAATAAATAATTATATATACTTTGATACCAAAGCTCTGGTCAGTGTTTGCTTGTGCTACTGTATTTTGGTACCTATCTTGTATACTCTATATACTGTCTAACTCTTCTTGAGAGAGGTCTGGTTGCTCAGCCACAGCTACCAGGTACATCTGGGAGGTACAGACTGCTACCAATTGGGTTTACTGCCAACACCTGTAGTCCTAAGCACGAAAATTGAGCTAATAGAAAGGTTGTTAGCAAACCAAAGTCTGGATGGTGGTTCAGAGGAACCTACCACTCCAGCAAATGTAGATAACAGTAATGATATTGATATTGATCCTAATATTGATAATCTTGAGTCAGAAGCAGAAGAGGAGGGTGAGGATGATGTAGTTGTCCCCCCTAGGCCTCTACCTGCCCTGCCAGCTGTACCTACTGAACCTTTGCCAGGTCCCACACTTAGTCCTCAATATCTCGAACTAGAGAAAATGAAACTTGAATTGGAGTTTAAGAAACTTAATACTCAAGAAGAACAAAGACACCAAGAACTGAATCAAGAACTAAGGCTCAGGGAAATGGATCTGAAGCATGAGTTAGAGATGAAGAAATTGTCTCTTGAAAATGCTTCTCTCTCCGGATCCTCTAGGAGTTCCAGTCCCAAAACACCCCGGATGCCTAAAGAGCTTGTGGGGATGTATGAGCCTAAGATAGATGTTTTGGATTGATTGAGTTTGTTTGAGTATAATCATGGGCTTCAGAACATTACAGGAAATTAGTTACTTTCCTGGTTGTTCTCTAGGCTCCCCCCTGTTGCAACTGATATGGTAATGGAGTTGTGGGAGGAGGATAAGAAGGATTATGAATGTGTGAAGCTAGCTTTGATAGCTAGATTTGTGAAGTCCCTTTCCCAGTACCTTAAGAGGTTTAGGACCGTCAAAAAGCATGATGGTACCCCTTGGGCTACCTGGGTGAGTGAAAGTTTGAAGAACTTAGAGGGATGGATTAAGGGCTACAAGGTGAACACCTATGAGGGAATGAAGAATCTTGTGATGTTGGAGTCAATTTATGATGCCTGCTCTCCTGAGCTCAGACAGCATTTGGCTGATTTAAAGGAATTAGATTCCAGAAAACTAGCTAAGGCTGCTGACTTGTGGGTTGCCAACAGGGCTACTCACAAGGACTCTGGGGTAACTCAGAAAAAGGATGAGGGGAAAAAAGGACTCCAAAGAGAATTCTAATAATTCCAATCCCAAATAGGGCACCAAACAAAACAATAAGGGTAAGCCACAAGGTAAACCGAATCAGGCTAGTATGCCTTCTGGCGCCAAACCAGAAGGAGTTCAGAGCAAGCCACCATTCCAGAAAGCATTTGGTAAATGCTATGTTTGTAGCTCGCCTGACCATGTGAAAGGAGATCCCAGATGCAAGGGTAAACCTTCAGGGGTCCACGCTGTCTCCTTAGCCTTCGCTCCAGAGGAGGAAGTACAGATGGCCAGTGGAAACTTTCTGTTACTAGCTGATGAACCCATTGGAGTCTCAGCTAGTGTTTCTTTAGTGTCTCTGGGGTTGTGGGAACAACAAAATTTAGATGTATATAATTCTATCCCAGCTAATACTAAAGGGTATTGTAAGGACAGTGTCCAGGTGAATGGTCAGGAGACTCCTGCCATTAGGGACACTGGGGCCAGCATAACTGTGGTG
Source organism: Ambystoma mexicanum (assembly GCF_040938575.1). NCBI lineage: Eukaryota > Metazoa > Chordata > Amphibia > Caudata > Ambystomatidae > Ambystoma > Ambystoma mexicanum. The sequence goes on along the minus strand of NC_090930.1, from coordinate 1,240,664,744 downwards.
GATAAATCATTTGTTCAGGCAGAGGATGTTGCTAAGGCACCCACACGCCTCACCAAGTTAGCTGGAGGGCCTGTGCAGATGCTTCCCCAGTTACCAGTTCTCATCCAGTGTAATGCATGACTGTGAAGATACCTGTCAGCATACAAAGTGAGGTGCCAGGAAGGGTTCTGTTGGGTAATGACCTGAAGACTCTTGGAGTAGTGTCACATACCCCCAGACCTCCTAGTAAAAAGTTACATGAGCTACCTAGACCTGAAAGGGAGAGAACCATGAGAGGTACTCCCAAGGAGATGATGAAGAAGGATATCACTCCTACTCCACTGGAGTTACAATTTGCTATCTCTGAACAACAGGAAGCAAAGGGGAAACCCAATACTTCTAGGAAACAGCCAGCAGCAAACACTCCAGTCTTCCGACAAGGACTTCCCCTAGGTTGTCCAAAGTTACACCTGTAACTCCACCTCCAGCTGAGGCTGAGAGGGAGGTACAACCGAGTATGGTTGAGCTAGACTCTGAAGAGGAGCTAGTGGAAGGCCAAGAACTCATTGGAGATCTGGATCCTGTTGACCATCCTGAGCTGCAGTCTTTACTTGCAGAAGGTGGACCCAACAGGGCAGACTTCAGTAAGAGATAGAGAGAATGTCCAACTCTGGAAGGTCTTCGCCAACAGGCAGCTTCTCAGGCTGATGGGCAAGAGCCTGGGAAGTATAGGTTGCACTGGGAAGATGGCCTCTTCTACAGTGAACCAACTGAGTCTGCACCCGGAGACTACAAGCGGCTTGTAGTGCCTCAAGAAAACAGACAACAGTCCTTGCAACTGGCCCATGAGATTCCTTTTGCTGGTCACTTGAGCTTCAAGAAGACCAAGTAAAGGCTCTCACTCTACTTCTATTGGCCAAAAATGGGGGCTGAGGTAGATAGGTTCTGCAAGAGCTGCCACACGTGCCAAACTTCTGGTAAGGTTGGGTCCAAGAATGTGGCACCGTTAGTGCCTCTCCCAGTTGTGGGAGTCCCATTTGAGAGGGTAGGGATTGACATTGTTGGTCCCCTTGATCACCCAACCTCCTCATGCAACAGGTTTCTCCTTGTTGTAGTAGACCATGCTACTAGGTATCCTGAGGCAATTCCTTTGAGGACTGTTACAGCTCAGGATGTGGCTAAGGCCCTCCTTGGTATTTTTACCAGGTTTGGGTTTCCTAAGGAAGTAATCTCTGACAGGGGGGTACATTTTATGTCCCACTACATGAAAGCCATATGGAAAACCTGTGGAGTTACTTACAAGTTATCTACCGCCTACCACCCTCAGACAAACGGGTAGGTAGAAAGGTTCAACAGAACCATGAAGAGCACGATAGGTGCTTTAGAAGATCCCCTTAAAAGAAAGTGGGACCTCCTATTGCCATGCCTTCTCTTTGCTTATAGAGAAGTCCCTCAGGAGGGAGTAGGCTATTCTCCCTTTGAACTTCTTTATGGCCATCCAGTCAGTGATCGATTGGCCCTGATTAAGGAGGGGTTGGAGAGTGCTCCTTCCCCCAAGCTAGTCAGAGTGACTGACTATGTGATAGGTCTCTGGAGGAGAATGTCACACATTAATTAATTTAGCATTTATATAGCGCTACAAACCCTCAGGTATCTGAGCACTGCTTATTATTACCCACGGTGTGTGGTGCTCATTTATCAACCTCGGAAGGATGAAAGGCTGAGTTTGGCCCTGCTGGGATTTGAACCTGTGTCAGCAGGCTCTGCACAGGTGTCAAAGCGAGCGCTCTACTCGCTGTGCCACTCGAGCGGCTGTATGGCAGAAGGTAGTGATAACCTGAAAGCTGGGCAAGCTTTGGTCAAGCATTGGCATGACCAAAAGGCTAACATGGTTGAGTTCACTCAAGACCAGCTAGTTCTAGCTATAATCCCCACAAGGCAAGATACATGGATGGGACCCTTCAAGGTTGTGGGTAAACTTGGAGAGGTGAACTATCTGGTGGACTTGGGCAATCCCAAGGAGGCTCCCAGAGTCTTCCACACCAACCGACTAAAGGCGTATGTCTCCAGGCCTGAAGTAGGAGCCTTGCTTCTAGCTTCAGCAGAAGAGGAAGAAGAGAGTGAAGCTCTCCCTGATCTCCTCAGATGCTTACCCTTGGATGAAAAGATTGAAGGAGTAAATCTCTCTTCAAATCTGACACCTGAGCAACAAAAAGAGTGCAAATCTATGTTAAATCAGTTTGTCTCCTTGTTCTCACTTTCACCAGGCTTGACCCCTTGGGGCCAGCAAGATATACTCACTGGTGACTGTCTGCCAGTCAAAAGCAGAGGATATAGAATGTCAGAAAATGTAAGGACCCACATCAAAGGGGAGGTCAAGAAGATGCTTGATCTCTGGGTAATAGAGCCCTCTACTAGTCCATGGTCTAGCCCAGTTGTGTTAGTACCAAAGGCAGGATCCAAAAAATTGAGATTCTGTGTGGATTATAGAGCAATTAATGCAGTCACCAAGACTGATGCCCACCCTTTGCCAAGGACAGATGAGTTGGTGGATAGACTTGGTTCAGCCAAGTTCCTCAGCACATTTGACCTTACGTCAGGCTATTGGCAAATAGCCCTGACAGACCATGCCAAGGAGAAAACTGCATGTTCTACCCAAGTTGGCTTATACCAATTTAAGGTTATGCCTTTTGGACTGAAAAATGCACCTGCAACATTCTAAAGGATGGTAAATCAGGTTCTGGCTGGGATGGAAGACTTCTGCATAGCATTTTTGGATGACATTGCAGTATTCAGCCAATCCTGGGAAGAACATGTTAACCACCCAGGACATGTTTTGCAGGCTCTTGGACAGGCCAATCTGACCATAAAAGCAAGTAAATGCCAGATTGGTCAGAGTAAGGTGGTCTACCTTGGGCATGAGGTAGGAGGTGGAGAAATAAGGCCTTTGCTCAGCAAGATTGAAGCTGTGCAAAATTGGACAACACCTACTACTCAAATCCAGGTGAGAGCCTTCTAAGGCCTCACTGGGTATTACAGGAATTTCATAGAGAACTATGGGACCATAGTGTCTCCAGTGAATGTAATCTCCTCTCCAAAAATCCCTAAAAAGGTCAAATGGAATGAGGAGTGCAATCAGGCCTTTGAAAACCGGAAGAAAGCTCTATGCCAAGCACCAGTATTGAGAGCTCCTGAGTATCACCAAACTTTCATTGTGCAGACAGATGCCTCTAATGTAGGTATAGGTACAGTCCTTAGCCAACTGGATGAGAAAGGTAGGGAGCACCCCATTTGCTTCATCAGCAGAAAGCTGAAAGATCCTGAGACAAGGTGGGCAACAATTGAAAGAAAATGTTTTGCTATTGTATGGGCACTGAAGAAGTTTAGGCCATACTTGTATGGTTCTACTTTTGTCATTCTGACTGACCACCAACCCTTGAGATGGTTGATGCAAATGAAGGGGGAAAACCCAAAACTACTGAGATGGTCAATCTGCCGGCAAGGGTTTGATTTCATCATTGAGCACAGGTCAGGGTGTCACCACCAAAATGCTGAGGGTCTCTCTAGGATGTATGTCATCAACTAGAGGAATGAGATTCATCCAGGAGTGGATTAAATCCTCCTGTCCCTTAGTCTGGGGGAGGGGGGAGTGTTAGGGAGAATTCTCTATTAAGGCTAATTTCCCAAACCTAGTGAGTCCCCCAGCAGCTTTGTTGGATTTTTGGGGTTTATTTTTTTCTCCTGCTAAGAGTGAGACTCTTTTTCTCCCACTCTTAGACATGATTTGAGATATCCTTTGACTTTGTAATGTGTTTTATGGGCTATGGGGTCTTTTACTCCATAGGGTTTCATGTGGTTTTTGGTAAGTGTGTTACACAGCACCCTCAGTGCAGTAACACAGAGGTGTCATAGTGACCCCCAAACATAGACTCCATACCCTGGGACTGACTACTGTCTCCCAGGGCATGTAAAGTCAACATTGACTTTACTAGTCTTAAATTTGGGAACAGAACCAGTACAAACCATCATATTGTGGAAGTACTGGTAGGGGTAATTAGATTGCCCCTGGGTCTGTTTTTCGAGGGGGCACTGTGCAGTCCCCCCTCGTCGAGTTTCTGGCTGGTGGCAGTGGTTACCACACAAAATATTCCTTAAGAATATTTACTATGGGATTTTCCCATTCATTTTAAACGCACCACTTTTTGGTGCAATGTTAAAGATACTGCTGGGTTATTCATTTAATATTTATTCCCTGGTTGGGTCATTTTGGCCTGACTCGGTTTTAAAATGGCGTTTGTGTTTGCCTCTGTAACTCCAACCCAAGTCGAGCCCTTTGTTGCACTTTTTTGGCGGGCTTCTACATAGAAGCCTCCAACAGTGGTGCCACTCTGTCTGGGTCTACAGGATGTGTGGGAGGGGTGTTTAGGCACTCTGGACTGAGTTGCCTCGGCAACTCAAGTCGCACTCTTGTGTGATTGGCCCAGTGGTGAGCCGCCCGGCTCACCGCTTAGCATGTTTGAGTGACAGCTAGGACTGATGAATGGGGGTTTTCTGCATAAAAGCAGGGCTTTGGGGACTGGGACTTGATACGTCGCCACAGGACCAAAGAATCTGAAGAGGGAGACACTGAGCCGACCTGCAACGACGACACCACCAGTGGCGCCCTGCTGAACCGACTCACCACTTCTTCCAACTACAGAGGAGATCTTCATCCCGAAGAGTCTTCTTCCTTTGACTGGTGGGGATAACCAGTTTGCCTGCCTTTTTGCCTTCCGGGATCATCTTGTGGACGTGTGCCTGTGCCAAGCACCCCGGCAACAGGGATACCACGTTCTACCACTATCGCAAATAAAAGGGTAGTACCTTTTATCCGGAGAGCTCCGCGGCTGGTTTCTTCCCTGGCAGTGCATTGACCTTCAGCTTTCCTCCACGTTGCGACCTTCTCTTCCTCTGGACGACGCCGGGACTTGCACCCACTGTCACGAACAACTGCCCCCACTGGAGGATTCTCTCCACTTTCAAGGTACTGCGTCTGCCTGGCCTCCCTCGCAACGGTCTGTATGGGGTGTCTCTTAAAATCCTCAACTTACCACTTGGGTTGGCCCTAAACTGGCTAACTGAACTTTCCTGAGCTGAACCAATTCCTTTTTGAACTCTCTGCAAGACTTTTCAAGCTTTTTAAACTGTGTGATCTTGGGCGCATTGGTATTCTACTCTCTCTAAGAGGGAGCCTGGCCTCTGAACAATTTGCTCACAAGTAGACTTTGACTTTCCTGCCTTGATGGGTGCTTCTAAAGTATTGTGTTGTGTGCTTTTCTAATTTCTGCCTTTTCCCTCCCTTTTTTGATAACTTATTGGAGTGCCATCTTTAATTAAGCGCTCACCTCTGTCTGAAAATAAGTGGTGTTAACTAAGACTTGTCTAATAAGGAATATGGGTTGTGTATATATTAATAGTGACTGTGTTTTGAACTTGTTTACAATAATAGTGCTGGAGTGTTTCTAAGTGTGTCTTTAAATAAATAATTATGTATACTATGATACCAAAGCTCTGATCAGTGTTTGCTTGTGCTACTGTATTTTGGTACCTATCTTGTATACTCTATATACTGTCTACCTCTTCCTGAGAGAAGTCTGGCTGCTCAGCCACAGCTACCAGGTAAATCTGGGTGGTACAGACTGCTACCAATTGGGTTTACTGCCAACACCTGTAGTCTTAATCCTTTTGCAGTGGTCCCTAAGGGAACTGCACAGGTTTCTGCCTAACACTTATCATGTGTAACGATTAAGTGTAATCTATATGAACTGTTTATATCTTTTAATGCTAATTGTCTGTTAAAATGGTGAGTATATTTTATTGTTAACCAAAGTCATCTTCTTGGCTGTTTCGTTTTGTGGATGAATGATCCAAACTAAACTTATTACTACTACTAAGACCATCAAACTCTGTTTACAGTTCAAAACCTGTTCTCACCCTTCAGTATTTCCATTCATTTGTTACAGTCCATTCGCACTAACTATACCACTGTCATGTTATTCACACTTACCATTCACAACGCAGATTACTTTCCACAACAGTATAATAAGTTAGTATCTACTCTTAATTCACACAATGTACGTTATATTCCCCTAGCTATGCTCTATTCCCATTGCTATGCTCTATTCACATTGCTATGCTCTATTCCTATCGCTATGGTCTATTCACATTGCTATGCTCTATTCGCATTGCCATGCTCTATTCGCATTGCAATGCTCTATTCCCATTGCTATGCTCTATTCCCATTGTTATGCTCTAATAGCATTGCTATTCTCTATTCACATTGCTATGCTCTATTCCCATTGCTATGGTCTATTCACATCTATTCCCATTGCTATGCTCTAGTCCCATTGTTATGCTCTAATAGCATTGCTATTCTCTATTCACATTGCTATGCTCTATTCCCATTGCTATGGTCTATTCACATCTATTCACATTGCTATGCTCTAGTCCCATTGCTATGGTCTATTCACATTGCTATGCTCTATTCGCATTGCTATGCTCTATTCCCATTGTTATGTTCTATTCGCATTGCTATGCTTTATTCAAATTGCTATGCTCTATTCCATAGCTATGGTCCATTCGCATTGCTGTGCTATATTCACATTTCTATGGTCTTTTCCCATTGTCAGCACTGCATGGAGCTGATAAAAAGCAACAATGCAATAAGTACCACCAAATAATTAATTGCCACGGAGATGCGTTTTTGGGTATGATATCTTAACCGGCAAGTGTTATATTTTCTAAGAGGTATACATACAATCATATACCTCATCAGAAATAGCATCACATAATTTAACTCACTACGTAGGCAATACTCAATTCTATCCGTTCTCATTCCAGCAGTGATGTTACATGCTGTTTGCCATTAGACATGTTCTCAAACAAAGCCTTGTTGATGACATCCTGTGTGCCATGTGTTAAATTAATCTTGAATCCATTTTTAAACTCTGTGTATGATTTTGGCTCTGCTGACCAGTCAACAAGAGTAGGTGACCCAATTATTGTATTATTATTGGTGAAATATAGAAGGTATATATATAAATCCCTATGAAGGTCCACAGTGCTAGTCATTGAAGGTATATGTCTTTCTTATCCTTTCATGTTTAAGAACACTCTTGATTTTTGTTGATTAAACAATACTGAAATGCACCTTTATCTGGGTAAGAAAGGTATGAACCAGACCTAAAACATGGACTGCATCGCACATATGCATCATTTAAAGAAGGAGAGCTTTCTTTCTATCATTCAAGACACATTGAGATTGTGATGAAAGGTTGTTAGGTGGTAACATTATACCATTCCAATGTATGCTCTCGCTTGAAACAGCTTCCAACCCAACATATAATAACAGAAATCTGATGTCACATGCGACTGAAAGCTCAGCGTATCTTTTTCCGACAACGTAGTGGTGCACGGAACCAACGTTCAGCTCTTATTTTCCGTGCACATGCTTCCCTTTCCAGCTAATGTTCCACGAATGGGAGCTAGTTATATTATGGTTTTGTCACAGTTTGGTACTTCAAAGTGAAATACTCAGAACTCCACATACTTTGAAATATATACTGCAGTCAACATCCAATTGGGACAGGGGGCAAACAAATATATATAAACAATCCTTCCACCAATACGTTTACAGTTAGCTACAAAACGCAGAAGACATTCTGAAAAAAAGGACCCCGACTTCATGTAAGAACAGGTTCATCAGTGTCACAATGCCTGAACCAGAATCCTTCACTCGTCCAAATGTCATACCACCTGCAAAATAAGGGTGAGTTTCAAGAAAACAGGATGAAACCCCAAGGTTTGCAAGGCTGTCCCTATCCAGCCTGCAGGAAACAGATTTGTATTGCACACAGTTGCACATTGAGGCAATGCTATGCACCGACCGACACAATACATTTGTATGTGGCAGATATGGTTATATCACCAAGTTTACAATGGGATTTCGTGGCATTTGAGAGATTATTTACAGATATTATGTGGGGTATTACCAGCTGCTTTTGCAATTTGCACCTAAATATCGGTATATAACAAAACCTGAAAATGTACGTCACATTTGTAAGTTTAACTTCTTTTAAAAGTGTTTTTTTTTCAACTATTAAGTATGTATATTATATTATGGTGATGTATACCGCACACTGGTGCCATTTAAATTGTCTCCAGGCACTGATGTGGCTCTGTGAGAAAAGTGGGTGGGGTTGGTTAATGTGGGAAGAGGGATAGGATAGAGAATGTGCTCTTCTGTTGATGCTTGCAGAAAAAGGAGGAGCTGGCGTCTGTGCGTGTCAGCTTTCTGGGTGGGCTTTGTTTTTTGCACTGGGATTATTTTGTCCGTAGGGGTAGCGTCCGGTGTCTGGGTTGTTTGCAATTGTTTAATCTTGTGGTATGGTTAGTGGTGTGTCTGTAGTTTGTGTGGTTTTATGTAGTTTGTCTGTCCCTCAGCGTTTTTAGTACATGAGAGGTATGTAGGAGCGACAAGGAGAAAGGGAGTGGCTAGTAGGTTTCTGTTTGGTTCTGGCTGCGTGGTTGTTTTATTGTTGGTTCGTCAATCTGTATTGTTCCATGTTTGCTTTGTGTCCAAGGTATGGTTTGTGGGTGTGCACGTTTTTATGCTTGTCTTGGTGAGTTGAATAACCAGGTTTTCAGTAATTTTCTGAAAGTTAGGTGATCTTCCGTTGTTCGTATTTCCTTCGGTAGTGAATTCCATAGTTTGGCTATCAAATAGGAGAATGCGGTTCATCCGAATGTCCTTTTCTCACAGTGTGTTATTTCTATTTGGAAGGATTTGTTCATTCTGAGGTTTGTTCTTGGTTGGTAGTGGTTGATTTTAGTTTGGAGGAATTTGGCTCCTTGTCCGTGAAATGATTTGTGGGTGATGCAGAGGGCTTTAAAGTGAATGTGTTTTTTTCACTGGAATCCAGTGTAGACTTCTCAGGGGTGGTGTGATGTGGTCTCTCCTATTTAGTCTCAGGAATAGACTTTCTGCAGTATTTTGGATGCATTGTAGTTTTTCTGTGAGGTGTTCTGGCATTTCGAGGTAGAGGCTGTTTGCATAATCCTGTCTTCATAGTACCAGGGGATGATTGCAAAGGTTCTGCGTGGGAATTTGGGTAGGGGAGTATCCCCCGTATTAGTCACAGGTGGTAGAAGCATTTATTTGCATTTATGTTGACTTGTGGTTCTAGTGAATGTCAGTTGTCAATGAGGATTCCCTGTTTTTTTGTCACTCATGATGTCTCTGGCTGGGTCCCATGCATGGTGGCCAGCTCAGGTGTGTCTGTTCTGCATTGGCCACTGGGGAGAAGATCATTATTTCTGTTTTGGTGACATTTAGTTTGCGATTGTTGTTTATCATCCAGTTGTGCATGTCCATAGGAAATGTGTTGAGGGTGTTGTTTGGGTCTTGGGCGAAGGTTATCTTGAAGAAGAGTTGGGTGTTGTCTGCATAGTTATAGGTGGTCCGTCCATGGATTTTAATGAGTCTCATCAGGGGAGACATGCAGATGTTGAAGAGTAGCCGGGGATGGCTTGCTCCTTTTGGTATGCTGCAGGTGATGCTTTTGCTGTTAAATGTAAAGGAGCGGTAAGTGTATTGTTTCTGTTCGGTCTGGATTTCAGCCATTGTAGTGCAAAGTTTTTTATGCTGCAGTCCTCCATTCTCTGTTGCATGTCTAATTCTATCGAAATTCTATCTATAATAAAGCAGCTGATATGTCTAGGACTATAAGGACCGATTGGGTGCTGTTGTCTGTTTTTATTTTTTAGGTCGACCAACATTGAGAGAAGTGTTGATTTGATTCCTCTTATGAATCTGAAACCTACTTGGGAGTGGTTGAGTATTTCACTGCTTTCCACATTGTTGAGTAGCACATTGTATATGTAGTTCTCAAGTATTTGCGCTGGGTACATTACGTTTGATATATGTTTGTAGATGGCTGGGTCTTCCACTTTTCCTGTTTTGTTTTTTAGGAAGGGCTTGATGTATGCTGATTTGAAAGATGTGGGTACTAATCCCATGTTTAACGACAGGTTCATAAGTAATCAGCAGCATGAGGCTGGCGTTCAGTGGTTGCAGAGCTTTTTGAAGATCCCTGGTGGGCATGTGTCACTGGGGGATCCATTGAGATATGTGTCGTTTATTAGTTTGTTGAAAGTGTCTTTGCTTATGCGTTCGTTCGAAGGAATTGAGTGTTGTGCTAGTTGGTGGTGTGCTGGTTCTGGGTGCGCGTTTGGGATAGGGCACCTTGCATCGATGGTCAGTTGTATTGCTTCTATTTTTATTCTTAGGTTGGTTGTAATGTTGTCACATAGGGATTGTGTTGGTACGATGCATTTGTTGCACAAGGTTGGGTTTTTAATTTCCTTGATGATTTTGAACAATTCTTTGTGTGGGTTTGTTTCCAATTGGATTCTTGTGGTGTAATATGCTTTGTTTGCTTTCAGGACTGCAGATTTGTAAATTTGGATCAGTCATCTGTGTTTTTGTCTGATTGGGTCTAGTGATTTCTTCATTGTTTTTCCAGTTTGTGGGTTGTTTTTTTGAGTTCCCTCAGTTCTTCTGTGAACCATCTTGCTGCACATTTTTTTAAGGTGAGTTTGAAGCATTTTATGGGTGCTAATTGGTCTAGGGCATCTGTGATCTAGGTGTTAAATTCCTCATCCGCTGAGTCTGAAGTAGTATTATTTAGCTAGGAGATGTTTGCTTTGTTGATTCCAGGGGTTCAGCTATCGTTTCCAGGTCAAGATTCTTCCAGTTTCTTGTGTTTCTCACTGGGAGTTTTATGTTTGTGTGCAACATGCAGTTTGGGATTTTGACAGTGAATTGGATCATATGGTGATCGCTCCATATGATTGGTACCAGTGTGGGGGTGGTCGAGAGTCCATTGAGGCAGAACATTGCATCTAAGGTGTGTTGAGCACTATGGGTGGGGCTGTTTACTTTTTGTTTAAAGTGTGGGTTTCCCAGTAGGGTGCTGAGTAGGTTTGCTATGATTTTGTTTTTCTCTTTGAACCAGATTTTGAAGTCTCCCAGAATAATTATGTTGTAAGTGAAGAGGTTGGCAATGGCATTAGTGAGATTTGTGGCAAAGTTGGGGTTGAAGGTCTGTGGATCAGGAGGAACAGTAGGTTGATTGGTGGTTGAGCTTGATGTTTATTAGGAGTCATTTGCATCCTTCTATGTCAGTTGAGGGAAGTGGTGTGGAGCAGATGTGGTCTTTGTGCGCAATTGTGATTCCTCCTCCTCTTTGGTATTCTCTGTTTGGCATGTATTAGTTTGAAGTTGTCGGGTATGGCTTTGTCAGTTATTGTTTTGTAGTTGTCCTATAAACATGTTTCTGTGGGGAAGAGCAAGTTCTGCCTCCTTCGCTTAGGATGTCAGAGATTTCTGTTTTGTGCTTAGCCATGGATCTTACGTTGAGTAGACTGCAGTGTATGGTGTGTGATTTTCTTTTTTCCTTGTTGTGTATCCCTTCTTGCGTCTCAGTTGGGGTGGTGTAAATTGGTTTATTGGTGCTCTCTTGGGTGAGGCTGCTAGTTGTTGGTTGTGTACTTTGGGCATATATCTGATTGTTGAATGATGGACTTCTTTTCTATGGTTTGTAGTGGTATGGAGTTTAGTTGTCTGTGTGATCTTTTTTCAGTTTCTCGTTATGTAAGGGGTGTAGAAGTTTAGTGATTCTAGCTTAGTTCTGATTCATGCTGGGGTTTTTCAAAAAATGCACCCATTGAGGACTAATAACAATAACGGCATACAAGAGTACACATTAGATTACAGAAAACTCTACAATCTAGTGAGTACTAAAATCATTTTTTTGGCACAATCGGGACTACACATCCTTTATACTCTAGATCTCTAAGCAGCACTTTCAATTTCTAAGCAGCAATTCTAATATAGCACATTACTCTGTTACAGATTCTATGAAAATGTAATGATCGTATCCTCCTGATGAACTGCTACAAACCTATAGCGGGGAAACACGTTTTGAGGAAGAAGAAAAGCAATTAGAACTGAAAATGTACTCTGATACCCAAAGTAATTGATCTAAAAGGGAAAATGCATTATAATGTGTGAATGTACCCCTATGATAACCCAATAGAGGACATCAATCTTAAGAAACTGCTTTGAAAGAGTGAGCACAAGAGAATGAGTTAAAATTTGGAAATGTACCCCTATGCCAAATAAATAGAGGTCATTAAACTACAGGAAAGCTATATTGGGCATGCGGCCCAGAGGACAAAACTATACATAAAAGATTTAAGATACCACAAAGGACATACCATATATCATTTGGTCAATTTGAGCACATTCGTTGAAAGCTAAAATTATTATTGAGAAAATTGAAAATGTCAACAAATCAATCACCTGAGATATCCAAATAAAAATAAAAATTGGCGTAACCTTTCCGATCTCAATCCTTTCATTGCAGTGCACTGAAGTGCAAGTTTCAAATTCTTCCTTCACTTTTATTTGAAAAGGAAACCATTCCGGAATGGTTTCTTTTTAAAATAAAATTATAGGAACAGTAAAACTTAATATAAAAAGTAGAGGAGCACCGCTCCCAACCGCTCCCACCCACTTCGACCACTGGTCTCTCTATGGTTCTGGGGTTGTGGCATCTTGCTTTTCTCACCTGAGTCTTGTATTCAGGTGTGTGATATATTCCGTGGGCAGGTACCACCTTCTGGGTTGGTTTCCTTCCTGGTATAGGTTGTAATTGGATGTGCTGATATACAAATGTATGTCAGCCACATTGTGGTTGTAGGGTTGTGGCGTCTTGCTTTTCACCTCGGTCTTCAATTCAGGTCTGACATATGTTGAAGGGGCAGGTGCCCTCCTGGGTTGGTTTCTTTCCTTGGGTCAGTGGTGGGTCAATTCGAGTTTGTGATATATTCCAGGGGTGGGTGGCTTACTGGGCTGGTTTATTTTCTGGTTTCACAGGTAATTCAATTTGCTGCAGTGGCATCTGTCTCCTGTGGTTGTGCAGGGCTCTTGCAGGGCTCTTTCTTTTTTCACCTCGGTCTTGGATTCGGGTTTGTGATATATTTCAGGTGTTGGTCCCCTCCTGGGTTAGTTTGGTTGCTAGTATCAGTGGTAATTGGATGTGCTGCTATACACAGTGGTATCTGCCACATTGTGGTTGTAGATTTATGACATCTTGCTTTTTCCCCTCGGTCTTGGATTCAGGTTTGTTATATGTCCCAAGGGCGGCTGCCCTCCTGGGTTGATTTTTTTCCTGGGGTAAGATGTGGGTCGATGTGCTGCAATACACAGTAGCATCTGCCTCAGTGTGGTTGTAGGGGTTTGCCAGCTTGCTTTTTCACCTCAGTCTTGGAATCGGGTTTATGATATATGATATGTTCCAGGGGTGGGTGCCCTCCTGGGTTGGTTTCTTTCCTGGGCTCAGTGGTAGGTCGATGTGTTGAAATACACAGTGGCATCTGCCTCTCTGTGATTGTAAGGTTGTGGCATCTTGCTTTTTCACTTCGGTCTTTGGATTCAGGTTTGTGATATATGTGTGATATATTCCAGGTATGGGTGCCCTCCTTAGTTGATTACTTTCTTGGTTTCAGGGGCAAGTTGGTGTGCTGAGATGCAAAGAGATGTTTGGCATGCTGTTATCGTAGGCTTGTGGTGGCTTGATTCTCTGTGGTATTTTCCTTTGGTTTGGTGTGGTTTGGTTGATTAGTTGCTGAGATGTGCAGTGTTTCCCTGGTGTGGAAACCTCCCTGTGGAGCTTGTCCAGCACAATCTCCTTTATTTTTTCTTTGAGAACTATCTAGGGTGAAATGCAAGTGGTGGCACTGAAAAGATAGTGGTGTGATGGCGAGGCAGCAAAATATACTATTGGGACACTCTGTGGGCTAAATTCAATTGATGCCAAGATACAAGTAGTGGTGTGATAACGAGCCAGAAAGTTCTAGTTTTAGGGTACTCTTGGCTAAACGCAAGCGGTAGCTATACACAAACAGTGGTGTGATTGCAAGGTAGCAAACTCAGTACAATTCTAGTTTGGCTCAGATCAAAAGCAGTGTTGACTAAGTCATTACATGTTAAGTTTGTCTAAATTAAAAAACTGCGTTACCAAATAAATACACTGCTAGAGTGTGCATGTTCAAAAGCAGTGTTAGATGAATCAGTGAGTTTTTGTGGTGTCTAGGTTCTAGGGCAGCAATAACTAAATCAATACACTTCTAGTGTGGCTGAGAACAAGAAACAGCCTTAATTAACTCAATACAATTTTAGGGTGTTTAGATTTGAAAGCAGTGTTGGCTAAATCAGTGCAATTCCGTTTTTTTCTAAATTCAAACGGTGTTGACCAAATCAGCGCGGCTAGAATTAATTGCCGCTAGATTCAGTTCAGTGGCTACACTGTACATTCAACTAAATTCAACACAATGGTAATATTCAATATTACGAGCGCATCTAGGATTAAAGCACTCATGTCTAGCCACGTTCAACGCAGAGACAACATTCGAAGCACAGCTAGAATTAAAACAGTGGCTACACTCAAAATGCTAATAAATTCAGAGCAGAGACAATATTTAAAGCACAGCGAGGATTAAAACAGTGGCTTCACTAAAATGCAGCAAGATTCAATGTGGAGGCCATATTTTAAGCACAGCTAGAATTACAACAGTGGCTACACTAAAATGCAGCTAAATTCAGAGCGGAAGCAATATTCAAAGCACAGTAAGGATTAAAACAGTGGCCACACTAAAATGCATCTAAATTCAATACAGCGGCAATATTCTAAGCACAGCTAGGATTAAAACAGTGGCTACACTAAACTGCAGCTAAATTCAGAGCAGCGACAATATTCAAAGCACAACTAGGATTAAAACAGTTGGCTACACTGAAATGCAGCTAAATTCAATGCAGAGGCAATATTCTAAGCACATCTAGGATTAAAACAGTGGCTACACTAATATTGAGCAAAAATTTAACACTGAAGCAATATTCAAAGCAAAGCTATAATAAAGCAGTGGCTACACTAAAATGCAGCTAAATTCAGCACTGAGGCAATATTCTAGATATAAAGTAATTCCTGGAATATCTTTTGTCCAACATTTGCTAGCTCTTATGTATAGTGGTAATACAAATACATTATATGAGCCTAGTTACCTTATATCCAAATAAAGGACCCATTTCTCAGAGTTTGCAGTCACTTGTTTGAAACACTTGTGTATAGGCGCGTTATAAATGCCATATCATATCATATCATATCACCCCCCCCCCCACACTTGATTTGAGTAATGGGTGGGATGTCTAGCCTGGATTTAATGTACGAAGTAATTATTAAAATGTTTTTTTTTTAATCAGAATATTTTTCAAATACTTTAAAATATTTATCATCAATGAACTCTAGTGCAAGCTTACCATCCTTGCACTTTGATATCATATCTCTAATCACGCAGTATTGGCAGACCAACCTTAACTCTTCACATGCATGCTTTGTCAATTGGTCTGGATGAAACCATACATTTTAAAAGCTACTCAATGCTAGGTGCTTCTTCAAAGTATTAAACAATGAACGGTTCATGGACCCCAAGACTGTTCAATACATCAACTAAGTCTTCCTTCTACATGCAAAGATGTAGGGATGCCCAAATATTGCCCTAATATAATATGGGTCTTAAAATACCACTGTACTTGATGGTTCCCAACCTGAGTTTGGTAAGGATGGGAATAGTTGGGGTCCCACTCGGTAAAGCAAGCGTATGTTTATGCTAGGAATGTTCAATGTACTTCTGATGCTGGAGGGACTTCTCACCACTTGTAAAGTTGAGTTCATCTTTTTTCTTCCTGCACATCCAATGTTCTTGGAATGAGACACCTGAAATAGTGAAAATGGAAACTCTCTTCATTATCTTGCTTTCAGATACATAATGGCTTGCTTTCTGGTATGTTTATTGTGAGAGTCCATATCTTTTGTTTTGCTCTCAATAATTACGAAGCATTCTAAAACTCAAAGCTCGCAAAGTCTGGCAAGTTGTTTAGGGTCATTAGCATCTCTAGGGATGCCTTATCAGAAATAAGAAAGATACTGATATTTTCACTGTAGAGACGTTATGCGTTGGCCTCGAAATAATTCGGGACTGAAATCATCAATATAACAAATCAAAAGGTTTGTGCACCAGGTCACAATCCAGGCACATGCTATTCTGAACTGTCTATGGCTTAGTCATTGCCCTGCCCAACCCCAGAGAACTATTGCATTACTTTAGGTACGTCTTCAATTATTTGTAATTGGGCTTGGGACAACATAATTGTCTTAGCGGTGCATGTCTGTACATTGCTGTACCTGCATATTAATGTCTTTCCATCGGTACACTTACAGCATTGCAATTGCTTCATTGCTGCTCTATCTCAGAGAGCAAGCATTGCAGGGTGAATGAAAGGACATGGATAAAAAGTATGAAACACGTACACTTATTTATGGACAGATATGTAGATATGCCTCCACCAGTATAATGACTTGGGACCATGTCTCCAATTAACTGTCTCCTGCTTCAGAATCGAAAGCTGTTCTTAAATCAATTAACAACATATACAATGCTACCTTTCGTAGAACAGCAATCTTCTGGAAGAGTAAATGTATTCTGAGCATTCGTTTCCAACCAATTATGTAAGACCTTTCCTGGAACTGTATGCAGCCCTCTATGAGGGAGCTAGGTCAATAATCTGCATGTTCTTCTTGGCTGTCTTTTTGTGGATAGGGTCCATTGCTGACCCTTTCCAAGAATGTATAGTAACTCAGCTTCTTATAAGGTTATTGAACTGGAAGAATACATAAGGTATACATAGTATTTGCTCTGATTGAAATAAGTTTACAAGTAATGTATCAAGCCCTGTTGCCTTTTCGGCTTTTTGGGAGATGAGAGCCTTTAGAATTTCTCCCTCTGAGAAATGTAAGCTGTTACTTGCAGAGAAATGCACATTTGGCCTCATAACAAGTTTGCCAGTCCGGTAACTACGGTACCGGTAAGCGTGCCAGTACCGTAGTTACCGGACCAGCAAACTACAAGTTCTGCTCGCGGGTGCCTTTTCACCGGCCATGGTGGACATGGCGGGCGGAACGGCACCCGCCAGCAGAGCATGTTGGATGTACCGGTACCATTCTGAATGGTGTCGGTGCATCCAACCTCCTCATTCCCATTGAGCCATATGGGGCTTAAATGGGAATGGTCTTAAATGCAGGTCCTGCACTGCATCTGTCACCTGGGAGCTTGTGACCACTGCACCTGCTCTGTGCCACTGATAGTGCAGGCACAACAGAGTGAGTTACTGATACAGCAGAGCATATCCCCACACTATGGTTTTGGCATTGAGCCTTATGAAAGGGGAATCTGGTCAGCAGATTTCTCTTTCAGAGATGGATTTATCTTCATCATTATATCTATTAATAACAATCAAAAAAGCCTGGGCTTCCACAACCATGCCATATGGCAATCCCTCCCAGTTAGACACTCTGACCCAAGCTATTGGAGATCCTTATAGGGGCATTTTATGTGCTCAATATTCTCATTTAAACCACTAGTTCCCTTTTGGAATTGGCCTTGTTTAACAAATGATGTGGATTTTGGTGGCATAAAAACCAACCACATGTTTTGCAACACTATGAGATCCCATAATTTGTCTAGTGGAAAATGCAGAATTAGGATAGCCAAGACTGGATAATGAATATCTGGATATAATTTAGATCACATGGTGTTCTACATATTTGATGAAACAGTATGCTTAGAATTGCCAGCAGACATCATATAATGGAGCTCTCAGAACCTTTGACAAACCCCCTGACTATTGTCAATTCCCGTTCCTATACACCTCATTGGTATTCTAAAAACAGCTGGGTCATTGAACGTCACTTAGATCATACAACACCACCCTTTGCATTGTCATTGTATATTAAATTCAGATTCAATATTCTTCCTTTGTCTTTCCTAATACTTGGGATTCTTCCTTATCAGATAAGTGCCCTTTTTGTGCACGTCAGAGAAACAGTTACTCACTTTTTAGTGCTGTGTTCTTTTTGCATAAACCATAGGAAATTATACTTAAGGCCAATGTTCAGGAGCCACAGGCATAGTACGACAGACACTCTTCTCCAATGTAAAAAAAAAAACAGATGACATAGCGCAAGTCAATTTGGTAGCCAAGTATGTCCATAGAGGCTGGCTAAAGAGGAACATTTGTCTGGATCTCAGTTCCAGAATATTACACCGTGTTCAAGTGACATGTTAGTGTTCTCATTCTAACAACCATGAATGTCCCTCATGAAGTGAACCTTGATATCCTTGATATTTACTTTTTTAACGTTGTAATGACTTAGATTTTACTATTATGATGATTTTTATGATTTACCAGCGCCTTCGTATGGGTCGCGTATCATGGTTTTGATTTGGTGCATATATTGATGTAAATGCCTGTATGGCGCCTAAATAATTGTATATCTAATAAAGGCATATAATCAACATTTCACAAAACAAGTATCCTGTGATAGCTCTTCATTATTTTTCTGAATCACAAAAGTGACTATCAACTGTCAACTGTTCAAATTCAGCAGACATTCCCCTACTATAACTCCTTCTTTTGTTTAACTTATAAGTTAGCTTCCATATCCAATGGGAAAGCATACGCAATTAATGCATAGCCCTGGGATTTCACAGTAGGTAATTGGCACACTAATCTAGAGATGCTCCTGGTCCTATCTTCCTCCCCAAACACATCCTTTGGTGCTCTATTTCTTTTTTTAAACTAGATAATGCAATCAGTAGCCATGAACTAAATTACACCCTCCTGGTCATGGATTGAATGATCAAACAATTTCAGAGCACTGTACTAATCATTTAGGACTGGTGGCACTTGATTAGTCCATTGGGGTAGATTGTAGACATTTGGTGCTGGACTGCTCATGAGGGCAGGGCAAAGCCTGATATGCAAATTAATATTTTCCATCTGTGAAAGGTTCAGTGAGCAAAAAGCAGATGGCTCCAAAATCTCAAAGTGGTTAATAACCACTGAAGAGGTTATCATGCCGTGTTCTTTTGGATGAGGCACCTGCTACCTTTTTTGCATTAGACATTCATTATGCATGGTATTATAATTATGACTTGGGCGTCCCGTGACCTCAACTTAAAAATGGCAACAGTCATGCATAAGTCAATGGCCACTTATATGAAAATCTAACCACTTCTTTCTCTCTTCCCATTTAGTATAGATCATTTGGAATGCTGTGTTATTGGATGGGGTTTTTCAAACTTGTGTTTAATCTGCTGGATCTATATGTGTTGTATATGTTGTGTGTTGTGGTTATTTTAATTTTGTTAAATAAATTGGTTCCAAAAAAAAACAAAAAAGAAAATCTCCCCACTGTAGTGACCCAACAGCAGTCTCTTTATTGCAAGGATGTGATTGCTCATGTACCACGGTATAAATATTTTCTCAAGATATCAAGTCTCCTGCAGGCATCTTATTTGGTCCATAAAAGAATGGCATTCTCGGTGGCACAATGTAGCCAAACAGGCTGCAACATCACACATATTATCTTCAGTTATGCATCTGATGGGGTTAACAAACCATTTTCACTTGCTAACCAAGCTGTGAGAGGGCAATGTGTTTACCACTGCCCTTATCTATCTTTTGATATATGTATCAGATTCCTTTGATTTAACTCACGGGAGCCTCAATGGGGATTAACTCCAAAATGGTGTAACTTCCTGGCCATAGATATAGCCATTGCCTTCAGTTGAATGTCAGATCCGTGCATTGGCTGTGATACATCAGTTCCAGTGACAATCCATCCATTAATTAGGTGTGTGTTGGTGCTGAGTGGCTAAAATATCAGACTGTGTTAATAATCGACAACCTCATCAGATATGGCTCCAATAAATGCATTCATTTAAAAGCACAACACCTTCTTACCATATTGCTTTTATAATGTAGGGTCACAAACCATGTAAACTGTGCTTTTAATAGTAAATCCAGGCACACCACAGTTTCTGTGAAATCGCTCATAGCGAATTTCCAGGATACTATGTTACCACATGAGAGGGAGACAGATTTTTGGAGGGGTGCCTAGATATTACTGATACTGATACTGTTTGGGGGAATATGCTAAGCTCCATTCAACTATTATGTGTTCCTTGTTCTCAGATTGCATTATGTACCCCAGGGAGTTATAGGTTATATTAAAGGGGCAGTAGAACATGGTTGTTTAAATATATCTACTTTGTCTTGTGGAACTTTGATTTGGGCTTGAAATATAATCAGTTTTACCCTAACGATATTCAGTTCCTATCGTAAGCAACAGTTGTCTGTTTGCAGCATAGGAGATGTTGTTGCACAGAGGGACATGTGTGGCGTGGCTCTGTCTCCCAGGAAGATGTGTTCTTTATGATTTAATGGTTGCAATAATTGCACGTTTTGAGTGGTTCCCTTCCAGTAATATAAATGATTTGGTTCAAAGATTTATTTCTTCAGAGAACACATGTCAGTGACATTTTGGCTTAAGTTCGAAACATGTGTAGCGTAATTAATATTTCTCACATGTTCCACTTTGACATTTGTAATTTCACGGCTACTACAGGTCCCAATGATGAAAACGTCACATACTCGTGATCCTGTTTAGACAATAACTATTGACAATAGCTCGAATAGTAAAAGATGGAACACAAAACAGCAGTTTGTTCGGCTACACGCTACGATCAAGAGCATCAGCTCTGGACAAATGACAGACCCAATCCTGGGCGAGACGAAATTCTCCATACATAACGTATGAGACACAGCCTGGGGCAATATCCCCTGCCCTCTATACAATTAACACTGCCCCAATAAGGACCCCTCGGGGTCAAAACATGTATCGGCTGACCACTATAAGACCATGTATCTACACTATAATAAATAAAAATTGTCGCTGGAAACACTGCATTCAGCGTGAAGATCTCTTTATGTATGAGATACAACAATCCCTTAAAAATGGCAAGGTAACCAGGACTATCCACTATTTTCCCTACTAGAGATGTGGGTTCATCTCTAACAACGTGTGACCTGGCAGAAACATTTCCAGATCATCAGACCAAACAACGAGGGCAGCACAGGAGGGTTCATATCTAGAGACCATGCTTTTCTTTTAACCTGCTTAACTTGTTTACATTTGAGTCTTGTCTTTATTCCCCAATAGGATCCCCATTATCATGTTTGGAATTACTAGGGAAATCTTAAAGGAAGTCCTTAATCTTATTAATCATGTGGTTAGCCTTCATAATTAGTGCAATTATTTGCCCTTTAATATGACTCATTTGTGTGGGTCTTGTAGAGATGAAAAGAGGTATTGGGCCTTATGTTAACCCATTCTCTAATGACCTAAAGCAGGAAAATAAGTATTATATAGCCTCCTGAAGATAAAACACAATGGCCCTCATTACGACCCTGGCGGAAAGTGACTGACCGGACCGCCACAGCGTAAATAGCGTTTCCGCCATTGCACGATGGAGCAAAGTGCGGCCCATTCCGACCCATCGGGCACGAGCACCACGGCATGGCGGAAGTGCAAAGTCCGCGTTGGCGGAAATGACCCCAAAACGGCCCACACCGCCACCGTACGGCGCCCTAGGTGCAATACCGCCACCCATCTTAGCGGACACCGCAGTGAGCGCCAACCGGAAAGTACGGTGACCGTAAATATACGGAAACGGAAGTAAAAACATGGGCCCGGAACGGGAAACATCCCGCCGTACACCTATAAAACCACAAAATCCACACAACCACTAAAAACACTACCCTGAGACACACCCCAGCCCGTCATCCACCCTAGCGAAACCAAGAAAAATGGGAAAAGTAGCGAAGAAAGCGTGCGACCGCAAGCGGCAGGTCCACTTCTCCCGTGAGGAACTCACCGTGCTAACAGAGACCCTCCAGGAGAATGCCGCCGCCGTCTTCTCCACGCAAATGACCAGGAGGGCACTTGCGAACAAGAAGGCCATATGGGCTCTGGTGGCACAGCGGGTAAGTGCGGTGGGGACCGCACCCCGCAACCCACAGCAATGCAGAAAGCGATGGGACGACCTGCGGATACGCGTCCGTAGCATACTTTCTGCCAACCGCAACATTGCCACAGCCACCGGGGGAGGATCGGAATCACCCATCAAGTTGACCCCCTGGGAAGAAATCTGTGCCTCCACCATTGGAATGGAGAGCATAGAGGGAGTCGGAGGGATGGAGAAAGGAGTGCAGACATCCGAAGAATCAGGTAGGTGGCCCAAATGAAACAAAGCTAAATCCACAATGTCCAATCATGTGAAGTACCATGTGTCCACATAGTGCAACAGAAACACATGTCCAGGAGAACGTCCACACACATTGGCCTGATAGCGCACTTTAAAACTCACAATAAATACATAAATAATTAAAAACACCAAAAACACCCACTACACGTGCAGCAGGCACACCCTAACTGCAGGCTGCCAAACAACTGCACCCTCACTCCACACACAAATGAAAGCACCTCCAAGGCCCCGACCCAAATCACCCTCAGGTACCACCCCAATGCATGTGATACAATGCCATTCCAATTCCCACAGACCCATTAATAACCCTCGCCCTCCTTTACTCCACCACAGGGTCCGATCCAAACGACGAGCTTCAGGACACCCCTACCAGCACACCTGCAAAGAGGGCCAAGACCAACGGCCAAAGACCCTCCACCTCAGCTGCACGCATCAAGACACGGCAGCAGCACAAATCAGGTGGCAGCACAGAGGAGGGAACATCAACAGGCACCCCAGCAGCCAGCATGCCCACAACAGCAGCACCACAGGTCCCCCCAATGGATGCCACAGAAGGCACTGCCTCTGGTGGCAGCAGCACCATAGGTGACACCCCATTGATGGCAGCATGCTCCGACACAGAAGACGGGGATGTCGAAGTCAGATCCATCCATGACCTGTCCCAATCCCCCTGTCTGTCCCATCCCGTACAACATGAGGATACCACGCAGGGGCACCCACAAGACCACGACTGGCCATCCCCCACAAGCCCTGTGGCAAGGCAACATGAGGTCACCAGCCCCTCTGTGACACCACCGCAAATGGCCATGGCCCAGCAGAGGCAACAGTCCCTCGACCAGTTAATCGTGCAACAGCAGCAACTGGCCACGCTCCTCAAGGACCATGCCGATGAATGTGGGGGCACTAAGGCAGACATAGAAACATCAACTGAGACACTTAGGGCAGAAATGGAGAGAAGTACAGAGACACTAAGGGCACAAATGGAGAGTAGCACCGAGTGCCTGAGAGTCCAAATGGAGAGTAGCACCGAGAGCCTGAGAGTCCAAATGGAGAGTAGCACCGAGAGCCTGAGAGTCCAAATGGAGAGTAGCACCGAGAGCCTGAGAGTCCAAATGGAGAGAAGCACCGAGAGCCTGAGGGGGGAACTGCATGCGACGTCCAAAGACGTATGTGCCGAACTTGCCGCAGTGCGCCGTGTGCTCACTGAGCTCTCACAAACCCTTAGGGACATGCATGGACGTGAGCAGGCAGAGACATCATCCGTTGCAAGTTCCGTCCAGGGCAGCCCCCAACGTAGATCTGGGAGGAACCTGCGCTCCACAGGCAGGGGTGCCCCTGATACCCGCAGAGGGGGCTTGCAATAGCGACTGCCCACTGACAATGAGCATCTTTGGACACTGGTGTTCGGGGGGGGAGGTAGGAGGGTGGAGGGGGTGTGTTGGGCTCACTTGGGTGGCGGGTCGATAGGGTGTTCAACATGATATCACATATGCCATAAACAATGCACGATCAACCAATGAGATGTGTGGACAATGATCTTTGTGTACTAGGCCATCATAGGCGTACAGTCCATATTGTGCATGTACCAGACACACACAGTGCCACGAGTACCGTGTCCATGTATCAGCCACCAGGCGTGAGTGCTAGAAGCATGCATCTATGAGATGCTGACGAATGTCACGGCCCTCCTGTGCCTCGCAGACTCCTTGAGGTGCTGCCACATCCCCACCCTCATCATGACCATCTTCAGGTGCTTGCAGTTCTGCGTCAGGGGGCATGGGCACATTTCTACGTACGCACATGTTGTGGAGCATGACACATGCCATGACCATCTTTGCAACCTTCTCATGGCGGTACAGGAGTGCCCCGCCAGACCTGCTGAGGCAGCGGAAACGAGTCTTCAGTAGGCCGAATGCCTGTTCAATGACTACACGGGTACGTGAGTGGGCATGGTTGTAGTCCTCCTCATGCTGGTCCCGTGGGTTCCGGACTGGTGTGAGGAGCCATCTCTTCAGTGGATATCCAGCATCACCTGTATGTGGACGATAAACGTATGATGTGGAATGCCATTGCTACGTACGCACACACCCCCCCCCCCTTCCTGCCAGGTCATTGCCGATTCACATACCCCACATCATCATGCATGAAATGAGACTCACCGAGTAGCCAGGATCTGTTCCCTGCGTGTCGCTCCATGTAGCGTGGTATTGTAGAGTTCCTCAAGACCATAGAATCATGGGTTGATCCAGGGAATCGGGCACAACAATGTGTAATGATCCTGTTGGAGTCACACACCATTTGTACATTCAGAGAATGAAATTGTTTTCGGTTGCGGTACTGGGCCTCCATGGCATGTGGGACGACCAATTCCACATGGGTGCAGTCGATGGCACCAAGGCAACCCGGTATGCCGCCAAGTGCATGGAATCCCACTTTTGTGTTGGTAATTTCCTGCTCCGAGCGTGGTAGAGAGATGTAGTCGTCTGCGTGCTGCAGGAGGGCATCGAGCACTTGCAATAGTGTCCATGAGAACAGTGGCTGAGAAATGCCATGCAACTGTCCGACTGTGTGCTGGTAGGTGCCTGTGGCCAGGAAGTGGAGTACAGACACCACCTTCAGTAGGGGTGGGATGGCGGTTGGGCTATCTATCATGCTGACAAGGTCAGCCTGTGTCATGTCCACAATGGCGGCTATGGTGTCCCGGTCCAAACGGTAGAGGGTGTGGATCTGCTCATCAGTGAGGTTGAACGGATGTGCTCTGAGGCGTGGGATTGCGGGCTGCCTGCGTGGTGGTAGTGGCTGTGCTGGTGGCCCTTGCTGGCCCTGCCTTGGCCTCCTCCTCCTCCTGCGTCTCCTCCGTGCGGCCGGTTGTAGTTGGTGTTCGTCTTCTTCTTGGAGTTGGAGTACTTGCAGTGCTATCAGGTCCCCCAGGGCCAACATCGCGAGTCCTGCCGGTAGCATTTCGGAGTGGGTGTGGTTGTGGGAGGAGACTGGGTGTGCAATTTATGTGTTTTCAGGCTGTATGGCCTCCACCTGTGGTGATTCATTCCACCTGTGCAAGCTGCTCTCCCCTTTGGCCGAGCACGTCCCGCACACAACGCTGCAATTCGAGGAATGGCATCTTGCTATTGCAATCATGTATTTGTACCCGATGGCCGTGTAACATTGGTTGATATGTTCATTCGGCTATGGTCCCATTGTTTCACATACAATCTTTGCAGTCGCGAACAGACTTGTGAAGGGTCAGTGGAACGTAGTACTCGAGTAACGGTGGGCCCTCATGCATCACTGTACCGAGTTGCACCGACGGGCGGGGCGTCCCATTTGTGAGTGAAGGCAGTTGCCATTTTCACACACAGCCGCACTAGATGGATTAATTTGTGATTTCAAGCGGCCACAGATGCCTTTTCGACGTGATGTTGCAAATGAGGAATTCGAAGGGCGGCGCTTTCGGTTATCAGCTAGCGGCGAGGAGATGCCCACAGGTCTGACTGCAAATATAACGTTCTATTGTTCAATGTCCTTGAGACAGGGGCCATGGCGAGGATGCAATGATTGATATGAATAGTTTGGGATGCGCAATAGCGACGTGGGCGATGAGGCCGGACGTTCCCAAATACATGTTACTTCACAACACTGGAATTACGGCCTGGGGCACTGTGGATTTTGCAGGCTGCATAACGCACAGACTCAATGGATATTTCTAATGTTATGTGAGTAAATATTCAGGCGTTTTTATACCGGGATGAGGGAATGATGAATGGATGCATGGGCAGATGATTTGATACAGAGTTTGCCATGTACAGGGCTTCTTGGAATCTGTCCGCCTCCCCTGCGCTATGTGATGCAGGGCTGCCATAGTGGGACCATCGTCTATCTGGCCTTGTTGAGCCCTCCCTGTCTCGACGCGCCTTCAGACACTTGTGTCCATGCACGTTAACAATCCCATCAGATGGATTCTGTTTTCACAGACGCATGCACAGGTACACTCGTTTGTGATGGTGTTTACACCTCGATATAGATAGTTATGAGTCGCAAGTGGTTTTGGGGTGGTGATGATCCTTTGGAGTGGGCTAGCATGCATATGGCTGTGGATTTAGTGTGATCATTGAAGTGAGTTGTTCGAATGTAGTTCTGATGGCCATTCTGTTCTTTTTCTTTTCTTTTGGTTGACAGGTATCTCCTCCCCTTTTGCCACTGCCATCTGTATGCCACTCCTGCAGATGGCTTTTACTCCCGACACCTGCTGCTTCGTGTTAATCAGTGGAGCAGCATTACGATCTTATGGGACGATCGCCAATGGGCCACATGCCCTTACGCAGTACTAGTGGCTCGGAGCAACATTTCGGCCTTTCAGCTGGACTAGTGCCTCCCCATTGGGACGGCCCTGCGGTTCTGTGCGCTTCCATGTTGCCTTTTCGTACGAGAATGTGGCTCTGTGTACCATGATGGAACAGGGCGTCACACAAGTAGTAGCTGGTCATTTCTTGCGGATGCAGCCCACAATGGTGAAATGTGTTTTGGAGTTCGTGGCCTAATGGCTGTATGGGCTTGGTGATTTTGTTGTGCATTAAATTTCTATTCTGATATGGGCCGTGTAGCGTTCTTCTTTGCAAGTGATGTGGCATATTCCTATTTGGGGAGCGATGTATTGTGAGGAGATCTGCATTGGGTTCCAGCTTCGGAGTTTAGTTGCGTGGTACTGTGCTGGGCGCGTTTGCCTACGAAGCCCAGTGAGGTCAGGGATGAGGGCTGCCAATATGACTGTTTGAATTATGTCATGCTCAGGGGCGGGGGATTAGGTTTTGTGTAACAGATGCCGGTCAGCCAGGTGGACTGGTGGAATGATGTGATTTTCGGAATATTGCTGGTCACAGGTGCCTGTGTTTGCGTGCGTTTCTTGGTGGGGGACTGTGGTCATGTCCATTGGAATGGCTTCTGTATTCGTGCCATCTGTGCCCTGCAGCTCCCATTGGCCCCTCTTGTGATTCTTTTGTTCGTTGGCATGCATGGGTGACTTGTACATTTCACTGGTTGCATTGTGACTTCATTGCACCTACGGGGAGTTGTACTTTGTGGGCAGGGAGCGGGGTACAGGCACTCAGTGGGGCCGTTTACGGTTGATTCGCGATGCTGTACTTCTCACCATGGCGGAATGGTACTTTCCGCCGTGCTTGATGGCGTTAGGTACATGTCCGCTAGGGTCGGAATTCGCGTACCCTTGCGCCATGGTGGTATTTACGGTTTGGCATGGCGCGCGCGCGCGTACTTGGTGCAGTTAGCGTTGGCGTTCACTACGGTGTCGCTAATGGCATCGTACTTTGCGGTGACGGGTCATAGTCGCACCGAGCGCTATTCGATGGCGGTATTGCATTTCCGCCATCGTTTTTCGATTTCCGCCAGGGTCGTAATGAGGGCCAATGTCTAACACAATATTCAGTGTATATAGAATGAAATTTGAGGATAGTGTTCATATATTGTTCATATTGTTCATATATCTGCCTGCTTATAGGTCCCAAAAAAATGGGTCCTAATCACTGACACCAGCAGCAGTAAATAATTATTTGAAGTATTTGGATCAACAGGGACAGGCATCTGTAACCTCAAGGTATTTTAGACTACAACTCCCATTAACCCTAGTCAGCATACTCAATGAAGAGGAATCATAGAGTCAAAGTCCAAAACATCTGGGACGCGCAAGGTTGGATAATCTTCAACATTCAATTATCTCAAGGAGTAGTCTGTAACATACTTGCCTAAAGGTCATGAGTGGCTCCCAAGGATAACTGCTCCAGGTTTCCTGTGTTGAATAGGTGCTCATTGAAACATTCATTCTTCTGCGTGGGTGAGCATTTTAAAATCAAAGATTTGACTAGTCTAGGGAGATTCCAGGACACCAAGATGTATGTCAAGACATAATAAATGTCCACACTTAGTAGCATTTATTTCGGCCTCCATTCATTCATATTTACTTCAGTTACTTTATGTGCTGGGTCAAACGTCACTCACATCAAAACCTTCCACTAACCCATGTGAACACTAAGATTGTCAAGTAAAAAATGTGTAGACAATATGCCACTGAGCAATATCAATTAAAGTCTATAGAAACACATATGTTTCACACCTTTAAATGCCCCTGTGTTAGTACGTGTCTAAAACATATGGAGAAAAAGCATGACATATCAATTTATAAGGTTCTGCCCAGCCCTGAAAGTAAAGACAGTTCAAAGATGAAGAGGCTCTTTCTCGAAGCCCAGTACGACTGAGACCATGTTAAAGCAAATATTATTTAAAAAACTGCCACATGGTGCCTTTACAACTTCACAGGACTGCCATGCTTGGAGGGTTGGGGAGACTGAATTGTATAAATCACCTCGTGCACCACCTCCAGTTCCCACAATCTTAATGATCCTACCTTCATAATATGAATCAGTGAGCTTCCGGTCTCATACTGCCATTGCAGTCTTAAATACTCCTGGAAGTGTGACATGCCCCTGGCAGTCTCCTCTCACCAATTGCCTTTGCAGCATTTGTGGGCTTTGTGTCAAATCTGTCAGATGGACGGAGTGTCGAGAGCCTCTGAGACGTCACAGAGTGCGTCCACCCATACCCCAGTGGAAGTCTCCCTCTCCTGATAATTAGAACAGAACAAGAAGCAGGAACTACCACTGAGGTGGGGGGGATTTATCAGTCCCCCCCCGCCCCCAAGATATGGTCTATATCAGGCTACTAGGTCAGGAGCTGCAGAGGATTCCAAAGGGCAAGGGCAAGATTTAGTATTATCCACTTCTCACCCAGAAGCAGTAAAGATGCTAAGAAAGTGGCTGCCTTGGAAAATAGTCAAAACTCATCAGGGTTAGTGGCCACGTTTTCAGTGCTCTTTTCGGGACCAATAATTATTAGCTCTTATCTTTCTGCTTAGTAATGTTTGCTCCATCCTTTACTGCACCACCTTTTCCTTTAACTCGATTGACTGCTCCTTTAGCACAAACCCCATAGCACTGCTATTTCGGGGCACTACAAGGGCAGCACTGTACAGTGTAAGGATCACACACATTCCACTCTAGTCAGGTGGGAGCTGGACATAGGCCTTCAATCCACATGCCCACCACAGGTCCATAATGACTGCTGTCCCCTGCATCAGTACAGCACTCCTCATCACCTTGGCACAGCTGGTGTTAGTTTCCAAATTGATGGACCCACTTGACCTGAAATACAAAGGGAATCGTATAAAGCTTTTGATGTTAACTTGTTGATGAGTTTCACTAATTCAAGTCAATGCATGCACATATTTCCCCCAGATGGCGTTGCAGCTATTATTTATTTTGGATACCACATTTGTATCGAATCCCACCAAACCTTCGGCAGCACTGTACAGTGTAAGGATCACACACATTCCACTCTAGTCAGGTGGGAGCTGGACATAGGCCTTCAATCCACATGCCCACCACAGGTCCATAATGACTGCTGTCCCCTGCATCAGTACAGCACTCCTCATCACCTTGGCACAGCTGGTGTTAGTTTCCAAATTGATGGACCCACTTGACCTGAAATACAAAGGGAATCGTATAAAGCTTTTGATGTTAACTTGTTGATGAGTTTCACTAATTCCAGTCAATGCATGCACATATTTCCCCCAGATGGCGTTGCAGCTATTATTTATTTTGGATACCACATTTGTATCGAATCCCACCAAACCTTCGGCACAGCATTGCATTATTCCCCCCTCCCATTGGCCAACATACCACACTGCTCCTTTTATTCTTGTTAATGGGCTTATATGACAACAGGCAATGCTCTGCCCCTCATTTTCTTCGCACTGCAAGTAATTTGTGTTCACTTATTATCTGCTCCCCACTTTTAGAGTCTTCTATTATGTATTCTAGTATCAACTTTTGTGTTCCTCTGTTTTTTGCCATCCTGTCAAAGTCCACATAAATATCTGTGTGCATCTCTTTCCCTTCATCCACCCACTGGACAGAGACACCATTTGACTTGTTTCCACTAGTTCATTCACACTGGCCTCTTCAGTCCTCACCCTTTCACATTGCTTACACACAATGGTCCTCTCCACAGGCCTGTCTGATCAGTTTCAGTTAGTACACAAATTGCCTTCTCCGCAGACCTTCCACTGTAACAATTATGCCCTATGTTATTGTACCTGGGGTTCGGTGGTTCCTCCCTTCGTTCAACCGCTCCCCTTGCACGTGCTACACCACTCCTCTGATATTTACATGTTAATTTGACTCGGGCACTCCCGCGACTTCCACAGCCACAATAAACTGAACAACACCTTGACTACACATTATCACAGTGAACTACTACTGCTTTGACAAAACACTGATGCATATGTATTTTCTCTTTTTCCTCACAATCTTCAATACTCTTAAACCCGTTCAAAATTAAAATTGACGCAACTATACCAATTTCCTGCACTACGCGCAACTCTTGTCTAACAAGGTCCACGACTTACTATGCAACCCTCTGCTCTAACACAGATGTGCCACCGCCCACTCACTCCCTATCAGGTGAGTGGACCTAGAATCTACCACTACTACGACCAATCGCCCTCCACCTCTTTAGGGTGAGTCCTATACACCATAAAAATAATGTATCCCGCTCCCTGCGCTTTCATGCACGGGTAAACTCATGTATCGTTCTCAGAGACTCTCAAGTCTGCTCGACCACAGAGTCTTCCTTTAAAGGCAAGTAACCCCTTCCGAGAGCAGGGAGTGTTCCGACAAGGCAGACCTTCGTGAAATCAACATCGGCAGGGCAGTGTTGAGCTCTTAGGACTGGTCTTCAAACGCTGTCCTACACTCCTTCAGTGACACGGCTGGAATTCCCACGTTTGGTCAGGAAAGCTGTTTCTGCGTATGGGCCACCAATAATGTACGGTGTGTCACCTCAGAACTCACCAGTAAAAATTACAAAAGTTGTCTAAAAAGGAGTGTACACCAGGCAAGAAGTAACACAAGTTATTCAGGGGTCAGATACAGCTGGGAAAGCAAAATTCAAACAGAATGCGGAACAGAAATGCATGAAAAGCTCATTCCAAGATACGACCCAAAAACCAAAGCTTTTAAAATCATAAAAACTAATTGGTATCAATTCATATTGCAACATTAGGATAGTCCTCTACGTGAAGCTGATTGGCAAAGTCGTATAATTCCCCCACAGTAGGACATACATTATCTTGAAATGATTGGGTCCTGCAAACCTTACCAGACCACCTTTCACCCCTTCTGTGATGTCACAGTCCAGCCCACAATTCCCACATCAGAGTGCCAAAACATTGAGACATTTAAAATGACCAGCGGATCTTAGTCACCTGCTGCCGGTCATCTCCATCCATTTCTCATGGGAAAACCATTGTTCATGACACTACAGGAGCTGTGAACTGTTCACTTCAGCTAATGCCATGTCTCCATGGAAATGGCAGGACGACTCGTTCCTCAATACGTATAAACAGACCACTTCTCAACAGACAACATCAGATTTTCTTTTCCAATCGTTTCACTGTATTTGTGTATCCTGTGGCTTGTTTCTGCTCTGTTCAGCTCAAAGCCAGTGCAAACAGACACTAGTACTATCATTACTATTTATTTAAATTTTGTTGCATAATGGCAACATTACAGCCCTACCAGTACGAGCCAGAGTATTCCGAGGCAGAATTACTCGAAAGAGAAAGATGCAGAAACGATGGGGCTTTGGACGACAGTTGGGAGGACGAATCACCAGATCAAGAGCTTGAGCCTAGTCGCATGGACGACGTCTCCACCTGGTGTACCTGCAATCGGTGCGAGGTAATGCTTTTGGCGCCAGGCTCATAAATAAATGTGCACTAGCACATTTTTATTTGGTGCAAGTACTTTGTTCGGACGTGGCTGCTGGGGAGAGTCAGACTGCTTGTGTAAGCATCCTTTAGGAGTGGAGGGCGGGGCCAATGAATCAAGACTAATGGGCATGGCCAGAGCTAGGCTATATAAGCCTTCTCAGCCCTCATGCACACGCTTTGCGTTATTCTGCTATTGCAGCGTAACACTCATCGCTGCCTAAGCGCATCTTACCTGTTTTTTGCTACTGGCCTGAGCGCACCTTACCTGTTTCCAGCTACCAGCCTGAGCGCATCTTACCTGTTTTCAGCTACCCGCCGGAGCGCATCTTACCTTGTTTCCAGCTGCCAGCCACAGCACTTACCTTGGAATCTGCTTCCTTTGGCACGCATCATCGTGGACTCTGGCATGCATCTTCCATCTCCAGATCTCCAGAAAGCAGCGCTCCATCCCGACATCATGACAGACGGTGCCTGCAAGAGAAAAAGATAAAGACAAGGTTAGAATTTGCTAAGACATTATGTTTAAGGTTGCGCTTAGACAAATCCTCTCACTTAACCTTAAACCAACACTCACCTGCTGTCGGAGCATTGTGAACTCCATTCTCTTCCCATTTGGCATCGCTTCATGCACCGCAACTACCTCTGGGCCGCATATCATCTATTGGGAGAAAGCAGAGGAAAGACATCATTAAAAGGATACAGACAAGAATCAAGAATCAACATTACAATATTGTAAAAGCCATAAGACACTTACCCTCAGGAGTGGTTCAGCCACAGCTGGTCTGGGCTGCCACACACATGGGCCAGTGAAGGAACTCGGTTCATCAAAAGCGCCCTTGCAGTGAGAAGCAGGACGGAGAGCTCGCTATCATCAATGAACAGGTGAGGCTATATGGGTCGGCGCGTGCTCACCACATTCTGGGAAGAAGGGTTCGAGAGAGACAGCAGCCAAATAGCAAAATTCTCACAATCTCTCATATCCTCTCAGGAGCAGTGTCAACAACCAGCGCAGTCCACAGCACACGAGCAGAGGAAGAATCCTGACAAGGGGAATTCTCTTCCAGGAAGGGCTGCAACCGTGCCCCAACGTCCCCGCAGAGACCAGGTGAGCGTAACAATGCCGACCGAGGAGGTGAACTGCTGCTGCTGAGAAAACTCTGGATGCTTGTCCTACATATCGGAAGAAAAGACAGGGCCGCAATGGGTTACCGAGCTGCTTGACTTCAAAGCAGCCTGCCTCACACGGTCCGTGTTGAGGATTATGATGGTGCTTATGCACGAACCTCGCGCAACAGTTCACCCTTGCAATCCAAGTAACGAGTAAGTGTACTCTAGATGTGATTTCAATTAGGCCACTAACATTTCATGTTTGTCTCCTATATTGTCGTAACTTTGATCTATCACTGCCAAATGAATGTAATCTTGCAATTCTATACATCATTTGGGGAAATCATAGTGGTCATCCTATGTTTCTTTCACGTACAACCAAGAAACAATATTTCTCTGTGTCCCAAATGTAATGGGATGCATAGTTGTTCACTTTTGTAATGTGTCTACACTTTAAAGCCCAAGTTGATTGATCCGTGAAGTAACATTTGTATTGGCAACAATGCCATAGGCTACAAGGTTGCATTTTCAACTAAGGCTTGATACAATTATCTTGTTCATTTAAATACAGTTTGTATCTTTCTCTTCCACAGGTGCTACAGGCTGGTGGCCTATCGTGCGTTTACATGGTGGCTTCATGGGAGGGTTGGACACCGCGCGAGTAATACCTGCCTGTATCGTTGGTGCCATTAGAGACACATTCCCCATTGACAGCGGTCAGTACAGGGGATTTTCCCACACTGTGCTGCAACCCGAATTATATAATGTGTAGTACATTTGTGCCATCAACATCAGCAACAAAGTAAAATACAACTGAACTTTTATGAATGGTTGTTTCAATTTTTCAGTGAATCAAGGACAGCTGACTTGGGCTGACTGGGTGGGAACCGACAAGGTGCCTAACACCATGTACAATTCAAAGGTGTCTTACGCGCAGGGGCCATTGTACACATGGCCTAGCCAGACCCAGTGTCTCCAGGCAGGATCCCCTGAAGCAGGCCGTGCCCCTGCAA
Organism: Ambystoma mexicanum; assembly: GCF_040938575.1. Classification (NCBI taxonomy): domain Eukaryota; kingdom Metazoa; phylum Chordata; class Amphibia; order Caudata; family Ambystomatidae; genus Ambystoma; species Ambystoma mexicanum. Next base: position 1,240,630,481 of record NC_090930.1, on the reverse strand, counting down.
TCCACATAAGTGTGTCTCAATTCAGCAGTGTTCTAACCCTTTTCTGCATTCCTCATGCCGCTCAATCCCCCCTCCAGTATCAATGGCTGTTAGAACCTGTGGCCATGGCCTCCCAGGGAGGCTGGCAGGGTGGGAACGGTCAAGGTGCCAAACAACATGTACACTTCAAAGGTATCTGATGCACAGGGGCCATTGTTCACATGTCCACCCCAGACCCAGTGCCTCCAGGCTGGCTCACCTGAAGCAGGCTGTGCCCCTGCAAACCACATAAGTGTATCTCCAATCAGCAGTGTTCTGGCCCTTTACTGCATGCCTCTTGGCTGTCTGTCCTCCCCTACCCTATCAATGGTAGTTCACACCTGTGTCCGTGCACTCCCAAGATGGCTCTGAGGGCGGGAACAGCCAAGGTGCCAAACACCATCTACACTTCAAAGGTATTTTACGCGCAGGGGCCTTTGTTCACATGCCCTCCCCAGACCCAGTGTCTCTGGGCTGGCTACCCTGAAGCAGGATGCGCCCCTGCAATCCACATAGGTGTGTCTCCAATCAGCAGTGTTCCGGCCCTTTCCTGCATGCCTCTTGGCCCCCCTACCTTATCAATGGCAGTTCACACCCATGTCCATGCACTCCCATGGACGCTCTCTGGGTGGGAATGGCCAAGGTGCCAAACACCATGTACACTTCAAAGGTATCTGATGCACAGGGGCCATTGTTCACATGTCCACCCCAGACCCAGTGTCTCCAGGCTGGCTCACCTGAAGCAGGCTGTGCCCCTGCAAACCACATAAGTGTATCTCCAATCAGCAGTGTTCTGGCCCTTTCCTGCATGCCTCTTGGCTGTCTGTCCTCCCCTACCCTATCAATGGTAGTTCACACCTGTGTCCGTGCACTCCCAAGATGGCTCTGAGGGTGGGAACAGCCAAGGTGCCAAACACCATCTACACTTCAAAGGTATTTTACGCGCAGGGGCCTTTGTTCACATGCTCTCCCCAGACCCAGTGTCTCTGGGCTGGCTACCCTGAAGCAGGATGCGCCCCTGCAATCCACATAGGTGTGTCTCCAATCAGCAGTGTTCCGGCCCTTTCCTGCATGCCTCTTGGCCCCCCTACCTTATCAATGGCAGTTCACACCCATGTCCATGCACTCCCAAGGACGCTCTCAGGGTGGGAATGGCCAAGGTGCCAAACACCATGTACACTTCAAAGGTATTTTACACGCAGGGACCATTGTTCACATTCCCTCCCCAGACCCAGTGTCTCCAGGCTGGCTCTCCTGAAGCAGGCTGCGCCCCTGCAATCCACATAAGTGTGTCTCCAATCAGCAGTGTTCCGGCTGCTTCCTGCATGCCTCTTGGCCTCCCACCTGAGCCTAGCCTATCAATGGCAGTTCACACCTGTGTCCGTGCACTCCCAAGGGGCCTGGCAGGATGGGAACGGCCAAGGTGCCAAACACCATGTACACTTCTAAAGTATCTTCTGCACAGCGGACATTGTACACATGGCCTAACCAGACCGAGTGTCTCCAAGCAGGCTCATCTTGAAGCAGGCCGCGCCACTGCTATCCACAGAAGACCACGCAATATACACATCACTCATTCACAACCGCTTTTCAAATTCTTTATAAACCCCTTGATATTTATGATGAGAACATCCATGAGCATGGCAAGTCAACTCGTGAGTGTGCTATCTGAGAACATCTGTGACCACTGAAAATCAACTCGTCATCGTGCTACCTGTGAACATCTTTGAGCAGTGGAAGTCAACTTGTGATCGCGCTACCTGTTCTCCTGCTACTAACTACCCTGCTTGCTGAATGTAACTGTTTGTTGGTGAAGGTAAGGGCAGGTCACATAATCATCTCTTCCTGATCTCTAAACTTATATCTGTTTCGAACGAATATACCCAGTAGTGTAATGTTCATTCATCTCATTGCCATTAGGATTGACTTCTGTTTAATTTGTTCTGTTCTCAATATATAGCAATTGTCATCAGTGCCAATTGGGATAGGATTGCATCCTTCGCGGACCATGTCTATAAGCATGTTTCCTTTTGATGCATGAAAGTACATTCAATGGACGAGTAACACATTACGATTTGCGTCACATCAATCAATTGGGTATGAAAGTTATCCTAGTGCATATTTGACTATGCTACACAGGTTTTGCCTCTGTACCCAAAAGAAACATTGCATAGAAAAATGTATGATATAATTCCATCTTTCTCATGCATTCATGCAGCATCATTTTTTAACGATGTGGACTTTTTTTCATATTCTTCAACAATGCCTGCTTGTATGGTTTACGGTTGCCGTTCTAAGACCCATAACAAGCCTAAGGGCACAATAATGCATATATTCCTGAGGAATATAGATTTAATAAGAGAATGGGTCAGATATTGCAGATTTGCACCGGATGATCTTTAAAGTCGAGCCCATGAAGTCTTGAGGGACTTGAGGGGAGATCGATTCTGCATCTGCAGCCTGCACAAATATGTACGACGAATCGCAGTGCACAAAGAAGCATCCACTCAGAACATCTTGTGAATTGCTTCCAAATGCAATTCCAACTCTATTAATGCACACACTGCCTCAGGTGAGTCACGGTTCATGAATTAGCTGTAGGCCTTGGAGTACTGAACAGGTAACTACATGGACGGATTGGTGTTTTTTGTTTAAATGTTCCTTTACAAAACTTTGCATATTTACCAGATTGTATTGCTTTATAACTACACCCCATTTTGCTATACTTCTGTCCCTGGTTTTAGGAGTATCATAGAAAACTATTTATTAATACAGAAAACTATGCTATAGTGCCCTTGATAATAAGCATATTCTTTTAATAATTGGTTGCTTTACATATGAATATTTTCAGGTTAGCATATTGACTGAAGCACAGACTATCGGTAGTGACAACATCACTGACACGTCCAGTATACCACTGGTGAGCCATACAAACTTGCTGAAGTTCATATTCTTCAGAGTTGGATCTTCCCACATTTCTAATTCAAATCTAATTTTCCCTTTACAACTCTGTGACAGTGCACTGAAATTGAAGGAGCAAGATTTTGCATCCATTTCTTTCCTGGCGTCAACAACAGCTTTGAGCGCCTATTAGGTAGTTTTATTTCACTGTTCGATTCCGGAAATGTATTATGCATGGAATTTTAGATAATATGAAATGGTTTACGTATCCTGTTGTTTGTTTACATAATGTTTCATTTATGGGTTTTTATTCATATGTACCATTGTCTGCATCCCATTGTGTCTGTTCAATTTCACTTTTTTCATCCATACTAAAACAAGTATTGTGTTACAGTGTGATGCCGGTTCTTCGACTAAAATTACATCATCCTTTAGAGCTGGTCCAGAGCATGAGGTATGCGTACTGACAGATCCCTTGAATGAAAGAAAGTATATCCTACATCTGATACTATTAGACAGTGACATTATTATAAAAGAGCATTGTTTCAAACTTTTACCATTTCAGTTCTAATGTTACAGTTTCTACCCTAATGCCGAACACAATAACAAATGCTTGAGTGCAACATTACAATCAGTGGGTATCGCACAGTGATCTCTGATCGAGTACACTAGCCATCAATCAGGTGAAATTCGAAATGTATATTTTGACTAAATGACATACACAGTGTACAAGGGTATCTATGTAAGCCATGTGTGCGAGGAAAGAATTTGATTTCAAATACGATTGACTTTTTTTGAATGAATATTCTATTCAAGGGATGTACACAAGATCGGGAAATAGAAGAGGAGGCACGTGGATCCGGGTGGCGGACCAGCTTGCTGTTGCAGTCATTAGAGTGAAGAACACAGTTTCACAGAAAATCAAGAAAGCAAGGGTAACTAACAAACAATTTCCATTACAAAAAGTGTTTTGGGCTGGTGTCTTCATAACAAGCTTTTTTAAAAATGTAAAGTGCTATATACTGAATGTTGGATTTACATTGAACATGTTTTTACAACCCATCTCCTAGAGGCACAGAAGAAAACGAAGTATGAAGACACAGACAACAAATTAAACCAGAGAAGCTGCTTGCCAAACAGATTTCACCATGGAGCACGTCGTAGTCCAGTCAATAAGCAGACTCGAGATCCTTATGCCCAATGGCCAGAAAATGAATTGAATGTGACTGACGAAGCAAGCAAAGTGTTTTTGGACCATTGCTACAATGTGAGAACTGGACAAGATGAAGAAGAAAACACTGAATATGAGGAATATGCTTTTGCAGTACTCAGTGACCACTTCACACAATCTACACCTTCAAAAAAAGGCCACCCAACAAACAATCAACATTGATATTTTGTCCAATTCGTGTTCAAATAACACAAGCTGAAATAACAGAGACTGAAGCCTCAACTCAATTGACCAAGGAACTAGCCAAAGATCTCAACTTCAGTGTGTCCTGTTCGGCCTATATGTCCACCACAGTTGAGTCACAAAACACATTCATGCAGGACGATAGTCTAATAAAGGAGCCGAAATACATTGTATTCGACAGCTGCCTGGTAGAGATTATACTGATGCTGAAATGTATCCATCCAGTGAGGGGGAAGTATGCGGGAACCATTGTTGAATGTGACTCGTGTATCACAAGGCACTAACCTGAAAATACTAGCCACCTTTGATCTGCTCCATTCTAAATGTTCAGGGTTTGCTCAACCGATGCTGGGCAAAGTGCCAGCTGGAAATCTACTGTGTGCCGCAGCTTAACTTTTCAGTGGTTCTACTTTTAGTAAATTGGCCAGTTTCTGTCAATTTGTGGGACTCCAGTTACTTTATAAAAGGCAGTACTACAAATATCAATGAGAATATTTATTGCCTGCTATTAGTGAAGATTGGAAAACTGAACATATGTCAATTGAAAAGACATTCTCTAACAAATGGTTCAGGCTAGCTGGTGATGCACAGTGTGACAGCCCTGGATATTCAGCAAAGTACTGCACATGCCACTTTCAGGACATGGAAACTAAAAAAATGGTGAGTTCGGTGGTCGTGCAGGTGTCCGAATGTAAATCCTCAGTGGCCATGGAGAAACATGGTTTTATCAAATCTCTGGAAGATCTCCAATCGAGGGGAATGCAAATAGACCTCGTAGCTACCGACAGGCAAGTTTCAATAGCCAAGAACATGAGAGAGCAGTTTCCAAATGTTCGCCATCAATTTGATGTATGGCATGTTGCCAAATCAATCCAAAAAAAATCACAGCTGCTGGAAAAATAAAAAAGGTTCTGAAAATATTTTACAGTGGTCGGGGTCTTTCAGCAACCATCTTTGGTGGAGCTCCAAAACTTGTGGTGGGTCTGTGGAAATTCTACTTGAAAAATGGCGCTCACTAATGCACTACTGTTCCAAAGTTCACTCTTGGACAGAAACTACATTTTCACCAATGTGCATATTGACCTTTATCGGAGGAGCAGGAACACAAGAAGAAGTGGTTGGTTCCATCTTCACCTCCACACAAAGCTCTTGAGAAGATTGTGTTTGATAAAACTCTTTCAAGAGATCTGAAGGGACTCACAGAATTCTGTCACACTGGAGATTTGGAGGTGTTTCACAATATGTGCCTAAAGTGCAGGCCCAAGAGATTGCATTTCGGCATAGACAGGGGGCAATATAGGACATTACGAGTGGTCTTAGCACATAACGGGAATGTAGGGACAGAACAATCGAGGACTGCAGGAAACTTTGGGATGCTTTGTTACACAATGGCCTTCACGAAAAGAAGCAAAACATGGGTTGTATAGTCAATATACCAGGAAATGGAATTCGATTTTGTGAAAGATCTCATTTTGACTATGTTGGACATACATACTCATGGAATCGCTCATGATTTTGTACCGAGGACACATACATTGTCACAAAACATTGCAAACATGCCCTGTCCACCAAATGCAGACCTCATGGAACAGTTCACTTCCCGATACAAATGATTAGCAGCTATTTATTTGTTCAACAATGTTTATATAAAGCGTCCAAATAAAGAGTCCAAATTGTCTTTTGAAATGTATCCTCTTTGTCAATTTATTTTGCAAGAAGTGTCTTTTGGAAGATGCCATAGAGTGTAACGCTGTGCTTTCACAATTCCCGCTTTCGTCAAGCTCTTATGGGTCCTTTGCTGATCGGGGGAGGGTCAGATGGATATCAGCATGAAAGCAACTTTGGGGTTCTGCAGTTGCCTTACCAAACACTTTTCCAAATAGCTGAATAAATACATGTCCCACAAAAGGAATGAGACGTAGGCTAGATAAGATACTTGGCACGCAAGAACTTCTGACTGTAAGCGAAACAGCACATCAAAGGGGGTTGTTGATGAGAAATAGATGCATTCTGACCTATATTTTTATGGAGGCATGTGTTACGGGTCATTTCTAGTGGATGCCTTATCACAGGGGCCGATCTTTGATTTGCGGCCCTCAGAGTTTTACGATTTCAAGCGCAGTTGGAGTAGGTGTCAATGTAACCAGAATATATGACCAACCCTGATTAGGTATATGGGAGGTGAAGTTGAGGTGGTGCGGGGTTAGGGTCTGGCAACCAGATGCATTCAAAGGGAACAGGGTCATGGGTTCAGGGGACCGTGGCCTGGCAGGAGGGTATTGCAGCAGGTTTTGCTCTGAAATTCTCATACAAGCACATTTTGGCAGGGCTCGAGAATCGCTACTTGCAAAAAATGTTTACGTGATTTGCCGTGTGAACAGGCGACGGGCTGAGCTGACAGGTGGTGTGGGCTGGCTGTGCGAGTCACTGGGCGAGTGCGAAGTTCTCCAGAGGGACATTATAGATAAGGCATTTGGAAGTAAACTAACTGTAACAGTTTTCATTAAAAAAAAGTAAATCACTAGAAATTTTGCATGGCATTGGTGCATGGCAGCAAACATTTCATTTGTTTTCAAAAATATTTCAAATGCCACTCTGGTCTGAAGGGCTATACACTCCCATTGGGAGTGAAGGTCAGTGCCTTTGAATTTTGCTTGTGAGCTGAGCACACCCAAGCATCGTACACAGTAAAAGGTTTGATTGTTTTTTGTACTTGGAAGAAAGGGAGGATTCTGAATGGAATGAATGAAGCGAGGTGTGTAATACCGTCAAATGTGATAATGTTCACCATTCCAAAACTGGACAAAGGAGCATGTAATTTCATTTTATGAAAATGTGTTGATCTGAGCGTAACCTCTGCGTTACTCCGAAAGAATGGAAATGCTGACTATTAAGTACGTTTTACTGTAGACGATTTTATAGACGAACGAGTCAAGGTTTCATTTTCTGATGGTTAGTGCTGGCTTACATTTTAATGGGTTGTTGTTTGTGGCATAATGCAATGACACACAAAAACATACCTGTGTGTACTTGTCTTTGTCCAGGGCACATGGGCAGTCCAGCATCGAAATGCATGTAGTCCACATCTGGGTTCCCCCAGGTTCCACCAACACCAAATTCTACGCTAATATTTCGAGCTAAACATACTCAATAGCACTAACCTCTCAAGCAAATTGTACACTACTTTCCACAATGTCTTCTCTGTGTTTCCATTGTTTCACGTTTATGTTCATCATTAGTTTTCACACGGTGCAGAATTAATGGGTAAATTGATAAATTATAACAACGAACGGCTACCTAGACACATTTCTGTTATGTTTTCTACACAGCTACATCCTGCCTTTCTGCAAATGTCATCGATTCCAGATACCAATTGATTGCTTCTTTAGCCAGCAGCTGCAGATATCCTCAAATGGCTGGATAAGTATGATGCTGTTTTGGGACGCCGATACCCTTTCACGGTACCAGCGATAAGGAGCAACCTGACATCGATTTCTGTGGCCTAGCACCAAACTAATGCTGAAGTCTTGCAATTCTCGGTGCATCCAATGCGCTTTTTATACCCAAATGGAACACTGTTTGACTCACGATAATCATTTGTGGATCGACAACAAAGAAAGAAATGACCAAAGTGGTTGAATATGGCAATCGGTAGCTGTTCTCGGAGCGTTTATTGTGAAATAAAAGTACATTATAAGTTGCAGAGTATTGCCATTTCCTTTAAAAATATAGTTTTGTATTCAAAATTGGGACGCGCTGTGTTGTGAGAGGATGTGTGTTGATATTCCAGGATTTGCGTCAACTGACGTCAACAAGTAGGTGATGACTAGGCACGTTTGGTTACCCTGCCCAGTAACATCATGGAGATAGGCAGAGAATATAGCTAGGTTTGGTGATGTCAGCCTCAGGGGCAGGGATATGATTTAGTGCCCCCTGGGCAGTTCACCTTAGGGCGATGCAGCAACGGATAAGATTAGCACAAGATGGCCGTGCCCTGCTGCCTGATTTCGCATGTGTAAAAGGGAGGAAAACTACGGTAAGGTGCATAGGAAATGTTTGTACGATAGATCAACGTGTGCTTAAAAACACATGCCTGAACCCTCAGGACAATAATATTTTTGAGAGCACTATTCCTTTAAAGGCTGCTTATCTCTTTTAACATTATCCTGGGAACGTGTTGTCTGCAATGTGCAGCCAGCATCTATGGCTGCTACGCAGATTGATAAATTAATTTGTTTCTAATGAAATCAAGCTCCAAGGTCTGTCTACAGTGACTGGGTCGATGTTAAGCCTTACATACTTACCTGTAATACATTGTATGCTACCTATAGGTTATTTATCTAGAACACAATTTGTTGGGGTCATCTTAGTGCATAAGTAGGACTGTGCGGCTATCAACAAATCCCCCTCCATTTAATAGGTTTATCCCACAGCAGATAAGTTTGTGCATCTTTAATGTGCTGAGCTTGCATTTTGACCACAACAGTTTGGAAACAATAGTCAAATGTTGTCGGTATTACTTGTAGGTGAATTAACACAATTGTGTTTGAATTGGATTCCAAGTCGAGGAAAACACTAAAATAGTTGAGAATAGGTATGATAAGATTTTTGTGAATAGAGTCAAAATCTAATCTTTCCCATCTCAATCTTCTACGCCCAGAACATAGCTCAGTGGATATGTGGGGTGTGATATTCAGTATTTTCGCACCACCCTGCCACTTGATTTGAAGAGCTGAAGGGTGGTGATTTTGTATATAGGTTTCCCAGGAATATCCGTACTTACTCTCATAGAGTCTGCCTGCGTCCTTGTTCCTTCATGCTATCAGCGGCCATACCCGGTGCTTGAGACATTGTGCACTGTACTATATATATACTAACTGCGTCATTACATGTGCCTGCGAGCATGCATCTTGATTACCTGCCTTAATTCAAATATGTTATGAAGTAGCAGCACTGTTTGTCTCTGATTCGCTGCACTAGTATGCTTTGTACTTTCTCGTAGACTGCTTACTTTGTATTCCATCTTCTGTCTAATCATCCTAAACACGCTACTTTCTTTTGCGTTGTTAGCCTTATTGATATTACAACTTGCCATGTATATTCCAGTAGACCATGTAACGCTGCCCTTTTCATAATGCACTGCTACCTCCATTTGCAGCTCTTGACCTGTGCCCGGCACGGCTGCGACTTACAAAGTTACCTACCGTTTTCAACTACTCTCGGTACTATTGTCTCCTATGCCTCTGCCCCTGTGATTGTGACTGTGTTTGTGCACAAGCTCCATTAGCACGTGCATTTAGGCTATTGTGGATTTGATTCTAGAATGTCTGCAGCATGCTATGTCAGTACGGTGTATAGATAATGAGAGTGACTGTGTCACTGTTCCTAGGACTTAGTAGCACTGCCACGCTTCTTCACCCTGCTCAGAACCAGTCACGCGATAGTACATCCGCAATTCGCGATGCTGCTGCACTTCTATGTTGCCTGCCACCTCCTTACACACTGGGCCTCGGCTACCCCCCTGGCCTGCACCTACAATTTACTACGCAACATCCCAGCAGTGACTCACCTTTATTATCCTACTACCATGTCACCGGATGTGAACCTTGTTACGAAACCACTGGCTCACCATACCACTACATCCATCTTGCCTTTTACACCCACACACTGTATCACCCAAAACTTTGACTCTCCTCATACTACTAACGCTTACCTCAATTCTCCCGGCCTATGGCTTTAGCACTTTGAACAAACACTATCCAGCCTCAGACCACACAGGTACAGCGTGACAACATAAAGACACCTTTTAAAAATGAGGTAAAGGGTGCTCTCATCAATGTTAGATCCCTCCCGGCCCACGCCCTTGACATCGCATATCTTATTACCACACAAAACCTTGACTTTATCACCATCATGGAAACGTGGCTACATGCAGCCTCAGGTCCGCTACTGGCATTAGCCATCACTGATGGATACTCCATTATTAGAAGCAATCGCAACTCCAACCTCACTAAAGGAGGTTGTGTGGCATTCATACACAAAGATGACATCAATATGAGACTGATTCCAACACACAACTTAGTTCTGCTGAGTCCCTCTCAGTCAAACTCTCTCTATCACATAATAACACAGCTACCTTGCACCTCATCTACAGACCTCCAGGCCCTCTCTCTACATTCTCAAATGACATCATGACCATCCTTACCGATAACACTAAACCTAACTCTTAAGTTCTACTACTTGGTGACCTCAATCTCGGACTACTGGATCCTAACGACCTCCATGCCGGAGAGATTGCTAGCAATAGCTCTAATTTAGGATTCTCTCATCGCATTCTCGAACCTACCTACTCCAAGGGGAGGACACTTGACTGGATTGCTGACTTAAATTGCAACACGCATATCGGCTCCAATGAGCCATGTGCTTGGTCAGACCACCACATCATCATCTTCAACATACCTGCCAATGATCTACGCACCAAACCTAATATTGCACCCTCCATCTCTACTAGAAACAAAAAAAGACATTATGAAGGACAAACTACTCCCTTTCATCCTGCCCATACTCAATAATCGTGTCTTCGCACACGATGACCCAACGGTCTTGGTGGACATCTTCAACCAAACTCTGCTTAAAGCTATTAACACTATAGCACCTATCAAATCTAGGAAACCTAAACAGCGCGCCCATCTCAATTGTTGGTTCAATCCACATCTCAGAACACTATGTAAAGTAAAATGGAATGCTGAAGCACTCTGGAAAAGTCATCCATGCGAGGCTAACCAAGACAACCTTATTATCTTGTCACTTAACTACAAGGAAGCAATAGTACAGCAAAAAAAGAGACGTACAACCTACGTATTTCACAAGCTGAATCCAATACGAAGGAGCTATTTAAAATTCTTAAAGAATTAGAATCAACCTCTTTCATCCCCGATACATGTAATAAGGACTGCACATGGTGTGGCAACATCCAAAAAGCCCACCTCACTAAAATATCCACTCTACAGTCTAAAATCAATGCTAAGCAAAACTGTTTACAAACCACCACCCAAACTAAATTCTCAACTAATAAACCCAAAACCCCCATATTTTCACATACACCATTTAGCTTTGCCCCTCTCACCATCCTTGAGGTAGAAAGCATCATTAGTAAGCTAAAAACAATTGTCAGGGTGACTCCCGTCCTACTCCTGTCATTAAGGAATCTGCCCTTGAACTGGCCCCTTTCATCACCGCCTTTATCAATTCCTCATTTCATTCGGGCATTGTCCCTGATAACCTCAAGGATGCATGGGTCATCCCATTGCTAAAAAAACCTACCTTGGACCCCAGTATTCCCACCAATTACAGGCCTATCACCACAGTCCCATTTTTATTGAATATCCTGGATAGGGCAGCATATATACAGATCCAGAAGTATCAAGAAACCAACAATCTTCTCGGCACAAGACAATCGGGCTTCCGACCCAAACACGGGATGGAAACAGCCATATTAGATCTCAAAACTATAATTGAGGACCTAAAAGACAATGGTAAAATGGCCTTTTTATTACTCCTCTATTTATCGGCAGCATTCGATTTGGTCAACCATCAAATCCTCTGCCGTCACTTGAAATCAGCGGCCCACTTCTTTGAAAAAGCCACTAAATGGATCAGTTCCTTCTTGGACAACAGACAGATGAGGGTATTCTCGCCTACTGCCTCGGCAGAGCCTACACCGGTGCCTTGTGGGGTGCCCCAAGGCTCTTGCGTCTCACCAACTCTCTGTAATGTATTTACTAAACCTCTGTTCGATGTTCTTGATTAGCTGGGTGTCACCTATCCTAACTACGCTGATGACACCCAGATACTCATTCCTATCACAGGTGATTACATAGTGGACTCAAAAGTCCTGAAAGATATCTATCAAGCCATCCAAGCCTGGATGGCTCAGCATGAGCTCTATCTTAAGGATGACAAGACAGAGCTCCTCATCCTGGGCTCCCAACACCGACTGAACAGACTTGACCTTTCCTTCAAAACCTTCAACATTGGCGGCAACTCCATTAAAGTTGTCACTGACACCAAAGCCTTAGGAATCTACCTCAACTCCACCTTATCACTTATTTATTTATTCGCATCTGTTGAGCGCACAGCAGACCGAAGGCATCGTGGCGCTTGTAACAGTGTTGCTTATACTTAGTTACATACAATTCAAGTCCGTCGGAGCTACATTGGACGATATTATTCTTTTGTTACATACATACATTGAGGGACAGGTAACTAGGAGAGCAAGGTTAGTTGAAGAGGGCAGTTTTGAGTTTTTTGCGGAAGGAGAAGAGAGATGTTTCAGCTCTGAGGTCAGTGGGGAGAGAGTTCCAAAGCTTAGGTGCAAAGAAGGGGCAGCCTATACCTCCTGCCTTTGTCCTATTGATGCGAGGTATTGTTACTTGATTGGTGTATTGTAATCTGGTCAGTCTGGTGGATTGAGATCTACATAGGGTGTCAGATAGGTATGAAGGTGCTGAGAGGTTGATGCATTTATGAGTGGTTGTGAGAATTTTGAAGGAGATGCGGTCCTTGTCTGGGAGCCAGTGGGCTGTCTTCCTGGCTTGTGTGATGTGGTCTCTTTTCGGTATGCTGAGGGCTGCTCTAAGAGCGTTGTTTTGAGTTGTTTGGAGCCTAGATAGGGTTTTTTTGGAGGTGCCGGCTAGGAGCACATTACAGTAATCTAGTTTGGCTCCTATGGTTGCTCTAGCGATGGGGAGGCAGTTATCCTTAGTTAGGAATGTTTTTATTGCGTTGATGAGTTTAGTATCAGTGCGGAGGCCGAGACTATGGCACTGACTTTTTTGTCCATAGATAGGGTAGTGTCTATGTGAAACCCCAGTGTTTTGACTGAAGATAATACTGGGATGACACAGTTATCCATGTTGAAATTGAGGTACAGCGGGTTGAGGTTGGAGAGAGTGGATTTCTGGCCTAGAATGAGGATTTCGGTTTTTTCCCCGTTCAGGCAGAGGCCGTTAGTAGCCATCCACGCTTGTATGGTGGAGTAGATTTGCTGTAGGGTAGTGGCGTCTTGATGATAATGCCCCATCAGGGGAAAGAGAACCTGAGTGTCATCAGCGTAATTTGTGTATGTGATCCCATGTGCATCCAGTTTATCAAAGAGAGGCTTGGTAAAAAGATTATAGAGCGTGGGGGCAGTACATGAGCCTTGTGGGACACCGCAGTGGAAGATGGAGGGTGCTGCATCAGCTGTGTTTGAGAACACTTTCATAGCTCTGCCCTCTAGGAAAGAGGTCACCCAGGACTCTGCGTCCTTAGAGAAGTGCGCTGCATGTGTCAGATGACTGGTAAGTGTGATGTGATCTACCAGATCAAACGCTGCTGAAAGGTCAAGGAGAAGGAGGAGAGCGGGCTTGCCTTTGTCAAGGATGTTAGCGATTTCGTTTTTTAGGTCTAGAAGGGTGGATTCAGTTCCGTGCCCCTTGCGAAACCCAGATTGTCTTTTTCCTAGGATCGCGTTCGATTCAAGGTACAGTTGGATCTGTTTGTGGGCGGCCTTGTCTAGTATTTTTAGGAGGAATGGAACTATTGTTATGGGTCGGTAGTTATTGGGGTTAGCGGGGTCTAGCGTTGTTTTTTTTAAAAGAGGGCGCACCCAGGCCTCTTTAAGGCTGTCTGGGACTATGCCCGTTTTGAATGAAGCATTGATGAATGCCGTGAGAAGAGGGGCGAGCGGTTCTGCGCAGTCCTTGATAATTTTAGAGGGGCAAACATCACCCTTACATTGTGAAGGTTTGAGGTCTCTGAGGATGTCCATGACATCGGCTTCAGAGATTTCGGTGAATTTGAATTTAGGCATGTTGCTTGTTTTTACATTTGGTTGTGTCTGTGCATGAGGGCTTTGCTTAGGTAGAGTTTTGTAGTGATGAGATATCTTGTTTTGGAGGAGGTTTAATTTTGCAAGCATGGCTGATTGTATTCCTGTGCACCATGCTTCGTCTTTGACAATCTCATCAGGGCATGTGGGGGTACAGTATTCTTTAAAGATACTGAAGAGTTCTTTAGAGTGGGAGTTGGCAGTGGAGATACGGTGGTTGTAGGCTTCAGATTTAGTAGTGAAGATGGCGTCTTTGTATTTTTTGGCTATGGATTTGAAGTTATCTTTTATGGAGTCACAAGGATTGCACTGCCAGTTTTTGAGCGCCTGGCAATTGTCTTTGTGCAGAGTGTGGAGATCCTCTGTGAACCAGGAATTGGAGTGGAAGGATTTTTTCTCTTTTTTGTTTTCCAGTGGGGCAACGGTGTTGACAGCCATGTTAATGGTGTCTTTGGATATTTCTGCAAGGATGTTGGGGTCTGAGGAGAATGGGGGCGCTAGGCATGGCAGATTAAGGTGTGCACTGATGTTGTCCGCAGTGAGTTTTTTGGCACTTCTGGCTAAGGTCGCCGGTGCTGTGGTAGGCACTTTAGTGCATATTGAGACTCGGATGTCGAATTGGAGAAAGTTGTGGTCTGTCCAAGGGAGGCTAGTATTGGAAGTGATGGTTGTGTTACAATTATGGTCTATGATCCAATCTAGGATGCGTCCTTTTGCGTGAGTAGGCAATGCGATTTTTTGTGAGAAGCCTAGGTCCTGGAGGTCTTTGGCTAGAGAGATAGCAGTTTTGTCCTTGGGGTCGTTGAATCCTAGGTTACGGTCTCCTGTAAGTAGTGATTTAGTGGATTTCTTAATATTGTTTCCTAGGAGGGGATTGACTTGACCTATGAAATTGGCGATGGGGCCAGGTGGTCGGTATATGATATGAATATTTATTGTACTGTTTGGTGAGAGTGCTAGTTTGACTGATAGAATGTCAACATTCCCTTCCTCTTGGTAGGGTATGGTTCTGATAGACAGTGTTTCTTTGTGAATAAGGGCTACCCCCCCTCCTGATTTGGCGATCCTGTCTTGTCTAAGGATGGTATACCCTTGTGGTAAGGCTAGTGTGATGGCTGGGCCGGAAGCTTCGTTGAGCCAAGTCTCTGTGATAGCGAGTATGTCTAAGTCTTGCGTGGTTATTAAGTCATTTACTTCAAGAGCGTGGGCATTGAGAGAGCGTACATTGATTAAAGCGCACTTGTATAGCGTGGGGCACAGGTTCTTTATAGGTATGGTAGGAGAGTCGGACTTGGGTGCAGCGGTACGTTGAGTGTAGGAGTTGCTGCTAGGTGTGGTATGAGTTTGCTTAGTGCTGTGCATATAGAGGTATTGTCGCGGTGGTGGTGTTTATTCACTTTGGTGGTGCGTGAGCTAAATCGGCAGTTTCTGTGTGGAATGAGTGTGGGGGTGGCATGGTAGTGGCTGGGGAGGGTGCGGGCTCTGAGTCTGACCAATCTCAGGCTGAGGTAAGGCACCAATTTGACAATTAAGTTTTGTGGGGTGTGTGGAGGCTTGGGCAGGATGTCCATAGTGAGAGTACTACTGGAGGCGTTGTGATAGTGGTGGTTAAGATCTAAGCTAGGGAGGTGAGGTGTGGTCATTTCAATGAGTAGCATGCTTAATAGACATGCGTAGAGTGGCAGGGAGTACATGTTGTAGGTGAGTACGCTGTGCCGGCTCTAGAGATAAGTATGTTGCTCATAGGCAGGGAGCATGTATCACAGAATGGGCCAAATGCAATTAATACAGGATGGCTAAAATCGAATATGGTAGGGCAATTCAAACAGGCTAAATCGACTATACTAGTAGAATGCAGCAGTAGGTAGGTTCAATTTTGCAGATAGGATACACAAATGGCTAAAATCGAATATGCTAGGGCAATGCAAACAGGCTAAATCGACTATACTAGTAGAATGCAGCAGTAGGTAGGTTACATTTTGCAGATAGGATACACACATGGCTAAAATCGAATATGCTAGGGCAATGTAAAAGACCAAATGGTGCAGAGACAACAAACCAATAGCAATGCAGACAATCGAGGTGCAACAAAGATAGTGCAGAGTGCAAATGGCAATACAGGTAAGTAATGGGCGCTGCAATCAAATAACAAGACATGTGTGGCACAAGATGCTGAGTGTTGCATATGTGTTGGTGGTGGGGCACAGTCTGGTGGAGATGAGGATCATTCAGATGGACGAGGGCCTAGGATGCGTGCCTCTATTCCAATAGACCTTGTGGATCCCAGGGGGGCAGTGGTGTAGTGCGTAGAGGCACATGCTCTAGGATCTATGTTCCGCCGGCCCAGGCACTAAGACTGCAAGTGAGAGAGGGGGTACGACAAAGCAGGTGATCCGTGTGTGAAGCCGCTGCGCAGGTAGGTCCGGCAGCGGCAGGAGGAGATATGGGTCCCAGTTCTAGGAAGGTGGGCGGGCTTTGTGCATGGTATGGAATGGGGTAGGGAATAGCAATACCGAGCAAGGTATGTGCACAGTAGTGGAGGGCTTACCTCTTTGAGGCCTGGACTGAATACGAGAAGTCAGGAGAGCAGCGGGCAGTGGCTCATCAGGCTCCAGACAGGCTCACGACAGGGGTCGTAGCCTTAGAGGTGTGCCTGTGCTGGTGGACAAACTAATGCCGTTGTCTCTGCATCTGCCTATACATGTAAGCTTATTACAGCTTGCTGCATCTTCCTAACCACACAGAACTGCACTATTCTGGCCTGGACATTGGCTATTCCAAACTCGACTACTGTAATGCCTTATACCTAGGGACTAACCAATGTAATATTAAGAAACTACAGGTTACCCAACATAATGCCATTAGAGCTGCCCTCAACAACGCCAGATCCTCACACATCTCCGAAACAAGGAGAAGTCTAAACTGGCTCTCAGTAACACAAAGAATTGCTCTGAAATCTCTCACCCTCACACACAAATGTCTTAATAACCAGGCCCCCTTCTACCTAGCCTCCCGCTTCTCTCCTTACTCGCCTACCCGGCTACTAAGATCTGCACAAGCACACTGCCTGACCATCCCTAGATACAAACTTCAGAAAGCGGGGGTGCAAGCTTCCCAGTCCTTGCCGCTAAACTTTGGAACTCGATTCCATTAACCTTCAGATCTGAACATTCTCCATCCCTATTCAAGCAAAAAAACAAACTCTGGTTAGCCACTACACAAGTCTAAACTCCTTCACCACCGTCACCTCATGACTTCTCTGCTCGCTACCTGCCTAGCGTTTTGTATTATAGTCTATATATTATATTATATTATATTATATTATATTATATTATAGTGTAGATGCTAACTGTAGATATTGTTCCATATCATATATATTGTATATAATGTTACTGTATACTGTATACTAGTGCTCACCTTACATTGTTAATTCTTTTGTATATACTGTATATACTGCACATTGTGTTGTGCTTGCCTTTCTTTGCTCTCATGCTTTCTAACTGTAACTATTACTTTTAGTACCCTTATTGTGCCAAGATATGCGCCTGGATGCCTTTGGGCCTGGTGCGCTATACAAATAAATAAAATAAATAAATAAAATACAAATACAAATAGACCGCGAGCCACGAACCAGCAGCCAATAATTGAATAGAAGACCATTGGAGCAAGAGCATGGGACCATCATAAAAGGGTCTCGAATACCAAAAATGAGGTCTTCCTGCATATCAAATAATTCAGGAGGCGGGTCATTGCTTATTTTCGAGTTAAAATCACCTCTGAGTATGATTCAATCATGTGAAAAATCTATCTCATTTGGAATGCCGACTATAAAATGCTCAAAGCGAGAAAGGCTATAAGTGTTACTGTGCGATTTGGGAACATTATAAAAATTGATCATCCAGATTGATTCCGCTTTGTATTGCTAGCCCACCCTGAGGTGTGCCTCGATCTTTTTATGCTGCGTACATTTGTTGAGACCTACAACCATCAGCTATAATCTCCTGGGTGGCCATGGTTTCCTGGAAAAGTATAACATTCTATGCAGCTAAACAATTCAATATGCTATGATCATTGAATCAATTCCCAAATACCCACAGTGTTCAAAGAGAGTATGCATAAGGACATGGGCAGTGCATGCAACGGCAATGCATCCTTTTCTAGGCTTACGTTGTTCGTAGTTACAGGTGGCCGTTTGTGTGGATTCAGAGATAGTCAGTCCACGTCCTCTAAAGAGAACAGAATATCATATGTGTAAGTACTTATAATACAACCCATCAAGTCAGATGTTTCATCTTGATTTGAAGTGCCCAAGGAGTCGATTAAATCAGCAATCCGGTACCGTTTATTTGATTCTCTCCAGGGTTATTGTCTACTGAAATCGAGTTAGAAGAACTCAGGGATGGAAAATAACTCTTAGAAATGGGTTTCTTCAAGGCATCCATTTTATTGGCGGTGGATATAAAATAAGAAAGTGGGACAAATCGTGTACCAGAATTCAAAGGCACCCTCACATGATTAGATCCCATAACATAGTTTAGAAAAAGAGACCACAATACAGTCGCCTCATATATTTTTAGGGAAAATACTGGGCTAGCCACTCTTCTGGCCATTTTAATTTCTTGGGCATTGATGTTGGGCCTGTTTATTCACGTATGTAATCCAATGAGATAAATTGTAGATTCATGTTCACTAGAAGAGATACATTTGCCACCATAAAAACACCCACACCGGAGGTAAAGCTGCAGTAGGTAAACCCAGGATACTGGAATGTGAGAAATCTCTTTTCTTGATGTCCTTTGGATACATTTTGTGGAGGGGTGGATGGTTATCCTTGTCAGCAATGTTATGATGAAGCATTACTGGAACTTGTACAGGTTCACGACCCTTGCTCACAATCGTGTTCACAATAGGGTGTGTAATCCAGGATTGTGAAGTGCTGGTGTTCAGCTCTTGAAGCAAGTTAGTAAGTAATTAACAGAATTCGCAAAGCTCACTGAAGATAGATTTTACGTTATAGTGTTGTCCATAATAAATAAAGAGTTAAAAACAGTTCAACTTCATTTGTCATAGGACTCGGTTCTTCATTTTCTAACAAGGCATCACTGTGTAAAGGGACAGAATGTTTGCGTCCTTCCAGTGGGGAACACCGAATGGGCTGCCTTTTCTGATGATTCAGGATTTGCAGGAAGCAGTGTCGATAGGGTTGTAGAGACAGGTACTTGTTCTTGAGGAGAAAACTCTGAAAGGATGATGCCAGGAACTTGAGCTACTGTTTGCTGCGTACTACAGCAGGAGTCAGATGCACTATGGTGGGGTATGTCAGCAGATGGATGTGCAGATGAAGAGAAGGGGGCACACTTATCACCCAAAGACAGCAAAGGCAACTGACAGGAGCTCGAGCGAAGGCCAGATTGTGTGGCTTTAAGAGTACGTCCAGTCACGTCAATCTTTCTTTCGAATTGGCCGTATATCTCGAGGAGGTAAGTAACCAGAACCTCTGCACCTTAGTTGTGTTGGTCATGGTGCCCATTCTTTCTTTGGATGCAGTTGCTGAGGGCCATTTTGTGGGGTTTCCTAGAGTGTTTGCCAATGGCAGGGGCGGTGAACTGAGGAGAAACAGCTTTTCGTTCACCCATGCCCCCACTGATATTGCAAGTGTAGAAATTATGACAGGTAGAATGTGAGAGGGTAAAGCGCGCACGGTGGAGTAGAGGGAGAACAGCGTGATGTTGTAAATATGAGGTGTGGCCTGCACAGCATGCTGCAGACAATCTCTTTCTCATTAGACAATAAATGCAGCATTATAATTAGGTAACTAAGCAATTAAGTACATTAGGAGGAAGTAATAGAAGAAGGTTATAACAGCCAAACCTGAACCTCTAAGCAATTGGACGTGATCCTCAGGACTCAGAAAAATTTGCTGTTTGCACTGTACTTACTAGAGAGGAAAACTCCCCTCATGATGGACGCTGTTAACAATTAATAATCAGCTCACCCAAAGTCATTGCTAGTTCCCTCAATGGCAAGCTTCGATTTTCTGAAGAAATCGGTTTGAAGAGATTTAAAGAGCATGCAGTCGTGTCCAGCTTCTTGTACTTTTTTCACAGCAGGGGCAAACAGCATAAGCCCATAGCTGAGAGCCCCACAGGAGCATTGGAAACAGCCAACTCAGCTCAGCTTAAGAAAGAGCTGCTGTGGTTTCAAAGTAACGTGGTGTGGCATAAGGTTCCTCTACCCCTTCCACCTTCTTCAGCACATAGGGAGGGCCCATAATCCACAGGGGGAAATAGCTCACTCACAAGCCCACTCTCTCTGCTCCAGTGAGAGCCGCTGCTGATTTAATGTACCGTGAGGTGGCGTGGGTCCCTCCTTCCTCCTTCTTCCTCACACAGGGTGTGCAAGGTAATCCACGGCTGAAAACATCGGGCTCCGGGGTCCGCTCCGAGATACGGCAGGTTTATCGACATGTTGAGTTGCATGAGGTCCCTCGATGATACCTTCATGCCAAATAACCAAAGCCTCACCATGAAGACCACTTTTTACCATATGGCACATTGTCAACATGCAAAACGTCAGCACCTCAATTAGTGCCTTGTGTCCGTTGCATCCGTCAGGTGAGCAACCTTTTTCAAGGTGACGTGTATATTGGGCAGAGCCACAGGGAGATGGCGTGGGATTCAACACTTATTTTAAGCAGTTGTTGCTAAAGCCCTTAACAGATCATCCAGGCAGACGTCTCACAATACTCCCTGACGGCTTCGAATGAAACGTGCGTTGTGTCCTGGCAGGCGCATCTTGCAAAATGTGATTTTTAGATCAAAAAGGGGGTCACATTTGCATTTTTGGTGGGCTCTTTTAAGGTGAAAATTAAACTTTGGCCGGTTTAAAGCAATCAGTTTACATAATCAGGAAATAAAACATACACAAAAAGAGGGTTACGAAGAGTAGAACGAGAACAAGAAAGAAGAAAATACTAAGGGCCAGGACCCTGTAAAAAATACATTAAATGAAACGAATGTTGAATCTGCCCAGAAGCAAACAAGAGCACTAATGAGCCATTGTTGGCATACACGGAAGCTATTCACACCCAGTATATGAATCAAATTGGCGCATTCATGCAACAAAAGAACGCATTTGGCATCTTTCTATTGCAATACATGGGTACTGTTGAGCAGTGCAATTGAATACACGGGGCAGATGAACAAAGACATTACTACAACTTGCACTGCCTTATATTTGTATTAAACCTGCAGCGGGCTACTTGATACACAAAGAAATTGCAACGAGTAACTGACTTATGTCTGACCTATGTCTGCCTTTCTTAGAATAAGTCAGGCGAAGGCAGAATTACTCATGGGTAATTCTTCATAAATCAAATAGCCCTTTCTGGTCTTAAGTCAAAGATAAATCAAAATTACTGCTTCTGAATCAGCTCGTATGACTTCTTTGTGGCAGATTGCTAATAGTCCTTTATGGTTGGCAATGATGACAGACACTGTGATATTAAACCATAGTGACAGGAGCCCACCACGTATTGGCTGGCAGATGGAAAGCAATGTGCCTGTTATTCCTAATGGCACCTTTCTCCAAAGGCTTATATTGTACGTGTGCAAGGGATCGGCCCAGGCCTTTGGATGCTGACTCGATCTGCGCTCTTTTGAAATGAAACATTGTTTTAAACATTTCTGATCCCTGAGTTGCTTCACAGTAAACTAGGTCATTGTGGTTGCATGTGTACAATAAGGGCGTTCTTATTTAGGCCCCAGATGTCATGTCCCATCATATATCAATTGCAATCATACCTGATAATTCACCTAAGATTATTTTTGTTTTTTTTTTACATTTTGTTAAACTTAACAATTAGGCAACAAACAACATTTGGAATAAATCTGGTATTTCGATTCATATCAGGCCAACACAATAAACAGTACATGGGGGGGGGGGTATAGGAAGGGCGACCAGGCAAACGGGTCAGATAACAACACCGGGTAGGGGAAAAACAAGAGGAAAAAAAAACCAAACAAAAAAAAACCAAACCCAAACAATTATGCTGTTATAGTACGGATTGACTTCCCTCGCTGTCAGCATTGTCTCTTGTGCAGGTATTGGTAGCAGTCTCTAGTTCTATATTGTCTTTTGGGATGCATCAGTTATCTGGGGCTCACAGGGTTTATCATCTGAGGGGTACAGTGCTGAGTTAACCAGAGACTTCCATGCTTCGAAGAGGAGGCCCACTTCTCCACAATGCATATCAATGGTGCCAAGCTTTGTATCTCTTTCACTTGCAAAGCTTCTACAGGAAACATATGGTTCATAAAGTGAGACTTGTAGATTGCATCCAATCCTTGCCTACACATGTCAAGCATCACATCTGTTCAAGTGAAGCCCTGTCACCTAATCACAGAAAGTAACTCATGACTTAAGTTTGTTCACTCAATGCTGGGCACTTTATAAATTGTGTACCTCACTCAAAAATAAATGGCTGAACTTTACTTTGATGATCCCACACATTTGGCTTCATTCAATTGCCGGAGGATCACTATTTCCAGTTGATGAGAATAACAGGCCCACAAAGCAGAGTTGGTTTACACTGTCAGCAGGATGATGGCTCATGGATAATTATAGCACCCAATGATGTCATCAACAGCGGGTTAAGAGCATTTCTAACAAAGAATATATCGTTTGCAGGGACTCAGTGGAAGGCTAGGCATCTGGATGGTTCTGATTGCCACTTATTGTGCCTAAGTGAACCAGGGACTTCATTTTGGGGTCTCCAGGGTTTGCCATTGCGACCCCTGAGGTCTCCCTTGCTACCCCTAAAAAAAAGAAAATGTATTATTCTTTTTTAAAATGTAAGCTCCTGGGCTGTGGCCAGTGCTATGTGGCTCTTTATTTCTGGAGTGGCTGGCTTTCTTGTTCAAGCTCCAGAAGTGTAACACTTTGAGCAGTGACCCTAAATAAGAAAGGATAGGAATAACAAATAATTTGTCTTTCTGAAAGTCTATACAAGAATTGCTAGACTCATTAAAGGTTTGTTTCAGGCACACTTCAGGGGGTGAGTCACTGATTTAGTCTGTTCTTAAACATCCCAACTCATCCTTTCATCCTTCTGAGGTCAACAAATGAGTACCAACATAGGTTGGGTGATATGGTATGTATATTTGTTCTATATAGAGCGCTTAGGCATAAGTGCTATATAATAACACATCATTGTCATTTGGTCTTGGACGTCTGCTTGCATTCACAGTAATTTGGTAATATCGGCCCATACACACTGATATTAATGATACATATGGTGATACGTTCTTGTATGAAATGTACATCACATTATAGTGATGTGAAAAAAACATATTTCTCATAGTGTACTTAGGAACAACACTTTGTGATGCCACTTCCTGTTTTGTCAAGCAGTGAGTGTTCCATCGCTTTCTGTGATGTCAAGTCAGGGTTGGTGGTGAAATGATGTCCCTGAAGTGAACCCGGGTGATTGGGTACAGATGTCCATAGTCTGAAGATTGTTTTTCTCACAAATCTCTACTGCCCATCCATTGCAAGATTGTATAATGCACATACATAGTGTTCTGATCATAAAACACCACCAGAAGAGCAAAGTGTTTGACATGCAAATGTGATTTTCCACATATTCAGTACAAAATTATACTATTGAGATTGCAGCATAACAACAATTTGAATATGGCCAATGCTTCCGTAGAAAAAAGAACGTTGGCGGAGTTTGTCTTCATGTTAATATTCATACCGTAGGCAAATTGTTCCTAGGAGTAGCCTGAGAAATTGCACACGTATTTGTTCGATGAATGTTGATAATATGACAGCAAGTGTTTTTGTGTCAATTTGTAAATAACTTTTAATCTATGAAAGCTGATTCATGACAGAAAAAGAAAAGAATGATCAATCTGCATTTGGGTAGATAGCATACACACGTCGAAGGGAAAAACAAATATAGCTTGTTGAAGAAGATATTCCTTCCTTGTGCTGTGTGGTAAAGTTAGTGGGTCTGTCGAAATCTATTTTAAATTAGAAATGTTTTGATTATGTTGTATGATGGGGACTTTCCTAGGGGAACCCATCGTAAAATGCAATGCCTAGCCCAAAGCCTAATGTTGTGCACTGTGAGAGTGAATGGGACATTGATGCTGCCATATAGGTTCATGGTTTACCCTATGAGAGAGCCTGCAGAGCCAGTAACAGACGTGCTCTGATGCTTGGATGGCGTCTAGATTCCTTGCTGGAATACTCATTTACATAATAGCCCTGGAAGAAACAAGGCACATTTGAATGTTGTTGTTCCCTGCACTTATGTGGTAGCTTGAATGACTGCAACCCACTGAATGTGAACCGAGTTACCACTGAACTCCCAACATTCCTTCTAAAGCAGAAGTCTTCACTAGTACCTTTTCTAACCATCGAAGTTGAACTTATTGATCAGCTGTGTAACTGAAGAAAAGTCAAGCCTACCTAAATGGGCAGAGGTTACATCCTTTGAAGACTTATGAACACTAAGCATCATGACAACCAGAAATGTCTGCTAGCAGTGGTTGTGACACGCATTTTTGGGGATCTGTCAATACCATCTATGCCACTGAGGCCATCAATTTCCAGTCCCTGAGGCATCCCTGTGTCTACATTCCAGTAACTGCTACCGCCTTGGTGATTTCCAGAGAAGAGCACACAATCTTAAAACAATAGTTACAAGAAAACTATTAACTGGCCATCTGATTTGGGGAATCCTACCGACAAGGTTGAACATATGCCAAATGGTAAAATTGTAGCTGTGAGCATTGGAAAAGAAATAGATGAGCTCCTCAATTTTAGCACCTGGCATTCATTGAGAACATCACATGGCTACATTGTTGTGTGAACCATCAGCTCAACTGAGCATCATTATGTTATTTGCTGAATAGAGCCAATGAGATAAACTATGGAAAGTATCAAATATAAATGCAGGACTGCTGTGTTGCTTTTGGATGAAGTGTGTGTTGCCTAACAAAAGATCCCACAAGTTCCTCCCCTTGTTATTTATTTATTTATTTATTGCATTTGTTACACGCCCAAACCCTTGGGTATCACGGCGAGGTTACAGACAACTTGTTAAACATTAGTCAGGAGACAATTTCAGCATAGTTACAATGAACAACATATTTACAACAAGACAATCGTACAACACATATGCAGTATTATATACAAAACACTACTGTTGCTGCTTTATTAGTATTGGTTAAATAACCCTGTTTTTAAGTATTTTTTAAAGCCCAGGAAGGATTACTCTTTTTTGATTCTGAGTAGGAGGGAGTTCCAGTGTTTGGGGGCTAGGCATTGTAAGCCCCCCCCCCACACCCCCGCTCTAGTGTTCCTATAACAGGGCGTAGCTAAAAGAAGGTGGTTGTTAGATCTTATGGTTCTGGTGAATTATTTTTTTCTTTTATTCTCCTTTTTATAATAGTGATCAGCAAACTCAATGAAGCATTTCAACTAAACATGCATTGGAAGATGTGACAAGGCTCCAGAAGCAGGAGTTGGGCACAGATGTGGGTTGATTCAAAGTGAGATTTCTTTCTAAGCTTCTAAGCATCCCTAACTCTAAACGGGTTCCCTACATAATAAACAGTAATCTTGGGACAGTGTATTCAGAATGTCCATTCAACTAATAAATCTGTCCTCCACCCAAACTCCTACTCTAGCCGTATCACTACTAACAGAAAATCACTAAACACTATTCAGGAGGATGACTCCCTCCTCCTGATTAACAAACGGTTTTAACCTTCCAACGCTATACACTTAGAATTCAAATCAGGATGCCAGGAGAATGACTCCCTTCACCCGATTTATTTCCAACTAGGATTTCCAACTTTTAGTGTGTCTGTTACTTTGCAGTCTGATCTGCCAACCAGGGGAATGTCTCCCTTCTCCTGGTATAAATACTTCCTTGATATGATCAACAAACGCTTTTCACCAGCCTTTGTTACTCCTGCCACAATTACCCCAGTGGGTGTTGCACTTTCCTCCTTTGCACCCTGGGTAATGGTCCAAAGATCCTATCTTTAATTCTCCGATGATTTACCAGTGATTCCCAACTTTGAATTCCCATCTCTCTTGATGAGATTGGTATGATGGAGTTTACTTTTGACCCACACTGTTTTATTCTTCATTAGCTTTTTCACCACTACTGTGCAGAGGGAGACAACCACCATATCAAGATAAAGATCTTTCTGCCAGTGGCTTTATCTCCACCAGTGGGCCAAAGGAGATCACTATGAATGTGTAGACTGCAGTCTCTTTCACTTGTAGTTTTGTCTCCACCACTCGGTAGAGGGAGATTACTCTTTATACACAGATTACAGTTGTTTTCTCCAGCAGGCTTGTACAATAAGGGAAATCAGCCAGTGTTCTTCTTTCTATCCCTATGCAACTTGTATAATACAGTCTCTCCTAATGCCTCGACGAATACTATCGAATTGGCCCAGGACCTTGTATTGACATGGCTGGGCCAAGCAAATCCAAACCATCAAACTATATTTGTGGGTGATTTAAATATCCAAATTGATCCCCTCATAGATTTGGAGGGGTTTTGGGATGACCTAGATGACACATGAGATATACCCCCTTGGTTCTTCCTCCAAGGAGGAGAACCCACCCTCTGGCTCTTAGTTATGCCACTCTGCTATCAGGGCTGGTGCTTAAGGCATGCAACAGCTGTCTCATAAAGGACCAACCAGTGAAGCCGTCTTTTGAAGGGCCCTACAGCTCTTCTCACATTGGTTATATATTTATATCAATGGAATTGTGGGGCAATATAAAAGACTTTGAAGTCCTAAGGATACAGGGGAGGGACCACAAGCTGTTATATCCAAAGCTATCAAGCTGGGATAGCCACCGAAAGATACTTACAGTACCCCTAGCATTCCTATTTTCATCCAGAGCCAATCCAAACAACGGATCAAGTGATCAGACCTTGACCTAATTCAAGTGAAACCCCAGATCTACAAGGCCCTTTTTATTATTGGATAGTTTTCCTTGCTAGAAATGGCGGATGTTGACATTTTCTCTGCATATAATAGGGTTATTGCGACTTTTCAACCATTTGTTATGAAATCTAGCAAGAGAATAAAAAAACATGCAATTAAATCTTGTCCTTGGTATGACAAGAAATGTAGAACTGCAAAGACTGCTACATTAAACTGTCTAGAAAGTGAACAAGGCCTGGCCAAAACAGAGCATAGATCACTTAGGGCAACCTTTAAAACCTAGACAAAATCTAAAAAAGAGGCTCATGTCTGGCAAAAATGGGACAAACTACATGAGGCTGGAGAATCTTGTGATTCCCTGACATTTTGGAGGTAAGTGACCGGGCTTGATGAATGGCGAGATAGGGGAGTGGCATCCGGGATAAGCCTGAATTCCTGGAAGAAGCACTTTCATGAACTTTACGGAATGGGTGAATCCAGAGTTGACCAGGACAAACCTCAAGTATTTCAGGCATGTGGGAACCCCACCCAACCATTTCAAATGGAGCTTAGCAAGGTTTGTAATGCAATCTCGACCCAGAAGTGAGGGAAGATGAAGTAATGGTCTGGACGCCCATATTATGGCTACCTTTTAAGGTAATCCTTAGACAAACAGGGTCCTGCCCCTTCCTGGAGAAAGGCTATAATAATACCAATTCATTAGACGAGAGGGAGGCAGGACCCATTTAACGTTAGGCCCATTTCCCTACTGGATGGGATGGGGAAAGTCTTTGTTAAAGCAATATGTGTGTCCTTACAGGAGTGGGTATCCCAAGGCGAGGTCATCAATAACCTGCGGGCTGGATTCCAACCAAGGATAAACACGTTAAATCAAGCTTTCCGACTACCTATGATAAAACAGAAGTACGCCATCCTGAAAAAGATTAAGGTATATTCTGCCTTCTTCAACCTCGGGACGGTGTTTGACTCTGTGTCAAGTCCGACGCTATGGGTCATCTTAAAAAAATGGGGGAATCCCAGCTTGCCTCCTGGAGAAAATAAACCAGTTATATTCTGATAACACCACCTCAGTCCGATGGGGATTGGGTGGGAAACTCACAGATTCCTTTAAAGTTTTTAGAGGAGTGAGGGAGGGTTGTATCTTAGCCCCTCCTCTTCGGACTCCCCAAATCAAGCCTGACTACGCCAATCTATCTTTAATTGGGCCTTAGACCAATCCAAATAGAGGCCATCTTTAGACCGGTACTATTCTGGCTGAGGTTATGGTCGGTGCCAGAGTTGGAAAGATACCAATAAGCCATACTCGATATATTGTAGGCAGAGTGTGGTAGATCCCTGGTATGGTTTCAGCTTGTTAAAAACTTGCTGGTGCAGATGGGTTTGGTTGACCTATGGCAGGACCATAAGGGCATGCTCACAGTGATCAAATTAAAGCTAAGAATGTCTCCGGGGCCCTTATTGATGCACCTACCTGTCTAGCAAGCTAAATATGGGGTTTGAATGTTATCTAGAATTGGTTGGGCTCCCATCAACGCATAACCTTTATTTTAGGTTCAGAGTTTCAAAATTAAATTTGGCAAGTGTCACAAAGAAGTGGGTCTCAGATGGCAATGAGAGTTGTCCAGTCTGTGTGTTCGCGGAGGAATCATTGTGTCATTTTATCTTTTTCTGTGATAGTTATAGCATTGCCTGACGTAAGTTCCTAACATTTCTATGTAACATGTATAGAATACGACACATCAGTGTAGCTTCAGCTCTTCAAAAGCTGTGAAGATATCAAAGTGGTATTCTGTGTAGCAGTCTATATTATCCAGGATTGGCGGACAAGGGCTAAATTCATAAAAGAGGGAAGTTTTGGGTCATGAGCAATCCACTTTCATTGTCTAATTTTCTTTTGTCATATTTTGTCTCCCCTGTAAACATATCCATTCTACAGTACTAAAATAATGTGGGTACCTAAATGGTCCTACTTGACATCTGACACACACCTATGGTTTTAATAATTATGTTTTAACCTTTGTAATCATTGTATTGGCATGTGTGAATTGTTGACGTGAGTATATGGATATATGGTATTACTATTATATTTGAAATGTGTATTTTTGGCAAGATGACAATTGCATCAAATAAAAATCACATGGATTGAGTAGCCTTGCCTCTGCCACTGGGCCAAGGGATATTACTCCAGATGCAAATATTGCAGTTCATTTTAACAGTAGCCTTGTCTCTGTCACTAGACCGAGGGAGATTACTCCTGATGCACATGTCACAGTCTCTTTCACCAGTAGCCTTATGTCTGCCACTGGGCTGAAGGAGATTACTCCTGATGGACAGGGCACAGTCTCTTTAACCAGTAGCCTTATGTTTGCCACTGGGCTAAGGAAGATTACTCCTGATGGACAGGGCACAGTCTCTTTCACTAGCAGTTTTATCTCGGCCACTGAGCTGAGGGAGATTACTCCTGATGTACAGGTTGCAGTCTCACTCACCAGCAACCTTATCTCTACCAATGGGCCAAGGGAGATTAATCCCAATGCACATGCCACAGTCTCTTTCACCAGTAGCCTTATATCTGCCCTGGGCTGAGAAAGATTACTCCTGATGCACAAGTTACAGTCTCCTTCACCAGTAGCTTTATCTCTGCCACTGGCCTGAGGGAGATTACTCCCGATCCACAGGTTACAATCTCATTCACCAGTAGCCTTATCTCTGCCACTGGGCCAAGGGAGATTACTGCAGATGCACAGATTACTGTTTCTTTCACTAGCAGCCTTTCACTCCACCACCCCCACTGGGTCTCCCTTGCCTCCCTTTACATTCTTATGGGCTGCAGCCTGCAGCACATTACTGGTTTTTCCTGGGACTGGGGTCTGTTTTGGCGGCTGCTCTGTTTTCTCCATTCTGTTTCTGCTGTTCCGCAATGGCTCCATGGTCTTCATCTCTGCACAATGTTGGCATTGTTGTTGGACTGAATGGTTTACCTTGTCGTGGTCACTCCTCCGTTTCTCCTCTCTGGTCTTACAATCAGGTCTGCTCCTGCTAGACTCCCATAGGACTCCCTCAGCTTAGTGTTGCCATCCTCTTTTCTGCCGTCTGTCCTCAGAGTTTGAAACTCACACTTGTGGTCTGCTAAATTCCTGCTGCTGTTCCCGGCTGGGAACTCCAGCTGAACGTGCCACCTTGTTAGGTCCATTGTATCTTTTTATACAATGTTTCCAGTTGCTCCTCGGTGCACTATCAGAGTCCTTTAGCACTTTCAAGGGATTGATATTTACACCTCGTCAGGTACTGCTCCTCTCAGTACTTGAGTCTACCATATTATAATATAACATGTTGGCATTATGAATAGTGCTATAAGGCTGTGCTGGATAGCTTGGGGTTTCAGATGGAAGGAGGTCAGGGAATGGAACCTCAGAATGAACACCTCCACCCTCAAGAGGGGAATCCTCCCCTTGAAGGTCCTCCCGCATCTTAACACCCCTAGAGGGATTATTGGTTAGCTGCCACACCAACTTAGCCTTGCAAATAAGGTATCCCTCCTGGGGAGAAGTGACATCATGAAATGATTTGTCACAATGGATACAGGGACAGTTGAAAATCAGTAAACTTAACACAAACTTAGCAATGATTTTATCACAAACAAGTGTTGATGTGAAGCCCAAAAAGGGATGTTGTAAATGTTCTCATTGTTCTCATTTAGTTGAATACATGCTGACACAATGCCAGATCCTTCCCATATTTCACTCCTGTTTATGATAATAGGATTTGCTGAGGACACTCTTCCAACCTTGGATTTACTTAAGTGTCACTGGTATACTGTCCATGTCAAGTGTTTTATTTAATTTTGTGACTATATTTCGAGTATATCTTTTCGAAATGTGTCAAATAATCTACTTAGACTTGTTTGCCATCACAAGCAGTATCCATTTTCTCAGTTGAATATCCATAATTATGTGTGATTCTGTGATGCCCTAATTCTTCCCATTGATTTAAGTCAGGGGCTGGGTGGATATTGCTATAAAGCTAACCAACTCCATCTATCTCCCCTTACTCAAGTTGCAAACGTAGGTACATGAAGCCTGATGAAGAAGTCAGAATTGTCTGTAGATGTTTAGAAAAGACACACACTGATAGGGTTTGGTTTCTTCTCTGCGCGAACTCCAGGACTAGAAAATATTGTCGGAATTGAAACAATGTTATGCCTCCTATCGCAACAATTGTATGTGTATTGGCCTACGCCAAGTTGTCTAAACATCATATGCGAACAAACTCCACAGCAAGGTCTTGACCTTAGAGAAAGTAATGTAAGTCGCCATCTTGTATTAAGCCGCCATTTTAGGTTCTCTTGTTATATGGAAGTCACCCTGAACATCAAAATGGAGGCCGAATGACATTCTGAGTAAAATTCTGGCCGTTGTGACCTCCGTACACACGAATAATTAATATGCCTGCAGGCCACTAGTCGGGGTTGCGAATTGAGACCTTGTCCTACTGTTGACCTATGTGTAAATGTACAACTATATCAGCGAAACTAATCAAAATGCATATATTATAGGATTGACCTGGCAAGGAACCCATAGGCCCAACTCCTAGAATGGTTAACCCGCGAGAGGGTTGGCCAAGGGCTGGATAAAGGGTATAAAAGACCCAAGTATTCCAATGTACGGTCTCTCTCACTAATGCAGTGAACTCTCGTTGAAGTTTGTTATGTTACTCTGACTAACTGTTGTAGCTTTTAAATAAAGCACTTGTATGTACTTTGTAACCTGTGTTGGTATGTTTCATTTTGGGCTTCCCGGTCTCATATTATTTTTATGTTTTCACAGTTGGCGCCCGAACAGGGTCCCGCAAGATTGATGCCCGATCATTGAAGGTTGACGCAGACTATCGAACCGGGATTGGACGGTGTGATACTGCGGGCCCGACCGAACGAGACGCGATACCTCGGCAGCGCTGCACGATCCGATCCTTGGACGATAGTCGTGTGGTCTGACACGGCATCTTGACGAGGGTCCATTTTTGAGGCGGGCAGATTTGTCGAAACCACCAAACACAAGGTAAAATTCGTTAGGTAAGTTCTTTGGTAAACAGTACGGTCCTCCTTAGGTTTGTTCAGGTGCAGTCGTGACCCGGCTCTTAATTTAACCCTGACAATTTGAATTTGGCGTATTGTATCTGCAGACACAATTACTGACCAGGTAACACCAATTTGTTGTGAAATGCCTGGGAAATTGTCTAGCTGCTTTAGGGCTCTGTTCCGCAGCGATCGACAATCTTTGGAATTTAGCCGCCCGGCACCACAACAGGGGTCGCCGGCATGTACTATGTACTGTAAGTATGGCATTAGAAGTATAGTATTTAATGATATTTGGCACAGACAAACCAGACATGCCTCCGAATTTCAGTGGCCAATCAATGGTAGTTTCGAGATCCCACGTATTGAATACCTAGAATCGGTCTTGCTAAAAAAGAAGGCCAGACCTGCAGCATTTGATGTTTTGCAGAATTGGAAAAAAGAAGCGGTGCAGCAGCTTAAAAGTAGGGATAAACATGCACGCCGTCATAAAACAAATGCCGAAAAGGCGTTGTTATATGATAAGGAAAAACATTCACAGTCAGTTAAAAATATGGAAAGGGCTTTCTCACTCGGTATCCAGAAAATGTATCCCTCTAAAGACTTCCATGTTTCTGAAGAATTTATTGAAAAATTATTAAAGGAACGCAGGCCTGGTGCCTCTGCGCCACCTCTGTATGATCCTCTCCCGGGTGCTCTGCCCATTCCTGCTGTTGTTCCTGCTGTTATTCCTGTTCCCCCTGTACAACCCACTCTGACTAATTGTTGTAGCTTTTAAATAAAGCACTTGTATGTACTTTGTAACCTGTGTTGGTATGTTTCATTTTGGGCTTCCCGGTCTCATATTATTTTTATGTTTTCACAGTTGGCGCCCGAACAGGGTCCCGCAAGATTGATGCCCGATCATTGAAGGTTGACGCAGACTATCGAACCGGGATTGGACGGTGTGATACTGCGGGCCCGACCGAACGAGACGCGATACCTCGGCAGCGCTGCACGATCCGATCCTTGGACGATAGTCGTGTGGTCTGACACGGCATCTTGACGAGGGTCCATTTTTGAGGCGGGCAGATTTGTCGAAACCACCAAACACAAGGTAAAATTAGTTAGGTAAGTTCTTTGGTAAACAGTACGGTCCTCCTTAGGTTTGTTCAGGTGCAGTCGTGACCCGGCTCTTAATTTAACCCTGACAATTTGAATTTGGCGTATTGTATCTGCAGACACAATTACTGACCAGGTAACACCAATTTGTTGTGAAATGCCTGGGAAATTGTCTAGCTGCTTTAGGGCTCTGTTCCGCAGCGATCGACAATCTTTGGAATTTAGCCGCCCGGCACCACAACAGGGGTCGCCGGCATGTACTATGTACTGTAAGTATGGCATTAGAAGTATAGTATTTAATGATATTTGGCACAGACAAACCAGACATGCCTCCGAATTTCAGTGGCCAATCAATGGTAGTTTCGAGATCCCACGTATTGAATACCTAGAATCGGTCTTGCTAAAAAAGAAGGCCAGACCTGCAGCATTTGATGTTTTGCAGAATTGGAAAAAAGAAGCGGTGCAGCAGCTTAAAAGTAGGGATAAACATGCACGCCGTCATAAAACAAATGCCGAAAAGGCGTTGTTATATGATAAGGAAAAACATTCACAGTCAGTTAAAAATATGGAAAGGGCTTTCTCACTCGGTATCCAGAAAATGTATCCCTCTAAAGACTTCCATGTTTCTGAAGAATTTATTGAAAAATTATTAAAGGAACGCAGGCCTGGTGCCTCTGCGCCACCTCTGTATGATCCTCTCCCGGGTGCTCTGCCCATTCCTGCTGTTGTTCCTGCTGTTATTCCTGTTCCCCCTGTACAACCCATTGTTCCTATTCCTCTAGTTGTTGTTCCTCCACCTATCCCGCCACCCCCTCCTCTTGCGCCGATAGTTGCACCCTCATTGAATTTGCCCATATCTCCGCTCCCGAGTGGTTCTGTATTGATTAACGTTGATCGGGGTGCGGGGTCAAAGATTGTCACTCGAAATACTGTTTCTGCAGACAAGAAACAGGAATTATTTGCATGGGCTAAGCACTGTATGGAGAAAGGTGATCAAGTCAATGTTTTTTCCACATTATCAAATATGGACAATTTTCCCGAGAAAAATGTTTTTATCGAAGGTTTGGGGACTCATTTATGTGTAATGTGGGGTAGATTACATAATTCGGATCTCCCACAAGGGGTGAGGGATCTAAATACACTTTCGAGGGATACAGAGGAGAAGGTAAATGGTCATGTTGAGAGATTGTTTGAGTATAGGAGGGACTTTGAGAAATTGCGGGATGAGGATGATGAAGACGACAGTATGTATGTGCAAAAACGGTTCCTTCCGTGCCATAGATCGGCACCTGAGGAAGTACGAATTTGTACCAAAGATGCGATTCGATGGATCTCGGATTCATCGATACCGCCAGATGAAGTATATGACACGTATAGTCAGTATACAGTAGAAATGCAAAGGAAGGTGATTCAGGTAATGGTACAATACATGCAGGAAGAATGTGTAAGGAGGAAGGTTAGTTGTCCTATAGAGTTATTGGGAATTTGTAAAAGGGCTTTTTCGCCCAATACTTCTTTGACTGCCTTAGCGCTCGACCTGGCTCTGTTGCTTGGTAAGCGGTCGGACTTACCATATCTCAGTTGCCTATGAGAGAGGTTCCTCCGACATTTGTCCCAAAGGTTGAGATTCCCGCTAACGCTGGGACTGGTGCACCCGCTGTGGATATCCCTGCACATTATGTATCACAATTTGTTCACGTCCCGTTTTCACGACAGGAAGTGAACACTATTAGACAATCAATTCCCGATATCAGGAAAAACCCGACAGGGTTTTACAAAGAGATAGAATCCGTTTTGCAGTCCTCTGTGTTCACCTTAAGTGACATTGACTTGCTATTCCCTGTACTCCTGCCCGTAGATTTATGAAAGCAGGTTCGGACAATAGATGATGTGCCAGGGTTGGGAGATACGTGGGCTAACATGACTAGGTTTGATGGGGAAAGACCAGCTGGTGAGAAACCACCTCAGGTAATACTTACTTTGCCTGATAAAATTGTCGCAAAATCGAAAACTATAATTCCAGAGAAAATAATTATTTGGGACAAGCTTACGGCCTGTGTTCAAGGAAAAACTGAAGGTGCCACCAAATTCTTTAATAGATTCGAACAGGTATTCTCTGACTTCAGTGGACAGGACTTGGGCACAGAGTCTGGGAAAATGTTGTTTGTGGACACATTTGTACGTGGATTGTTGCCCGACATCCAGTCACAGATTATGTCCTCTGAGAGCGCTTGGCAGGCGAAATCCCAATCTGAAGTTTTGCACATGGCTCAGTATTATGAGAACCGTGTTAATAATGAAAAAGAGAAAATAGAGAAGAGGAAAGGTGATTTGAATACTAAAGTATTGTTACAACAAATTGTTAGAAATCCCAGAGGAGGTACTTCACAGATCAGAGGTCAGTATGTCCCAAAAGGAAACGCTCCTTTGGGTCCTGTGAATGTTAATCAATGTGTCTATTGCCGCCAGGAAGATCATTGGCGAGCACAGTGCCCCGTCCTTCGACAAAGGTCAAACAATGCATTTGGGAGTATGGGTAGACGACCTAGAGGTCGCCCTGGAGCAGGGGGCCCTGATAGAGGTCAGTTCTCGCAAGATCCTCAGCAACATTTTACACGGGAAAATCAGACTTCAAGTGTGGACACGAGAAACATATTTGATCACCCTTCTGCTGCCTACCTTTCTGAAGAGCTTCCTTCCGATGACATTTTATTTCGTTAGGACTGCCCGAAGCAGGGTTTGGAACCTTTACCTATTCCCGTTAATCGGAAAGGTCCCTACGTTGAATTGTTAGTGGGGAATAGGAAACATCAGTTTTTGATAGACACTGGCGCACAGAAGTGCTCCATTGATCATTCCCGGGTTCCAAACATTCCACTGTCAGGGCAAACAAATGTTTCTGTAGGGTTTCCTGGTATACCAATTGCTTGCCCGGTTTCTTCGCCGGTGTCTGCTTCTTTGGGTCCCTTCACGGACCATTGTCCCTTCCTCCTGACTTCGAACTGTGGAGAGAATTTGCTGGGGTTAAATTTGTTGAAGAAACTAAATGCAGTAATTCATTGTTCTTCTGATGGAGTACGACTGACGGTTTCACCACAGCAACTTCCCAATTCTCAGTTTTTGATTCGACCATTGCCTCCTGAGTTTAGTGTTGTTCCAGAATGTTTATGGGCGGTTGACGACAATGATTTCGGGGTGCTACAGATTGAGCCCGTTAAAATAGTTTTGAATCATGGAGTTAAACTACCACGCATTCCGCAATATAAAATATCAGTTGAGGGCGAGCGTGCTTTGAAGTGCATTGTCTCCGATTTTGTGCATCGAGGGGTGATTGAAGAGATTGCAAGTAGTTTATGTAACAGCCCGATTTTGCCTGTATACAAGAAAGGCGACAATGCAATCCCATACCATTTCATAATTGATCTTCGTGCTATTAACAAAGTTGTCGCCCCACAATTTCCAATTGTGCCTGATGTAACAATGATACTAACAATGATCCCTGCTACAGCTACACACTTTAGTGTTGTGGATCTAAAGAATGCTTTCTTTAGTATTCCGATACACAAGGAGAGTAGATATTTGTTCGCGTTCACCTTGGGGAGACGTTCATTCACATTTACTCGTGCATCTCAAGGGTATACTGAAAGTCCAAGCATTTATAGTAGAGCTTTGAAGCAGCAGCTTGATACCCTTGAATTGCCGCCTACTTGTACACTGCTCCAGTATGTCGATGACTTGCTTTTGGCCGCAGATTCTGAAAGTGCTTTTAAAGAAGGCACTGTACTGTTGCTTGTTCATCTAGCTAAAAATGGTCATAAAGCTTCGCTCAAAAAATGTCAATATTGTTGTCAGGAGGTCGCCTGTTTAGGCTACCTCCTGTCAAAGGAGGGGAGAAGATTGATACCTGAAAGAATAAAACACATTTCTGGCATGTCTGTTCCAAATACACAGAAGGAAGTCAGAGCCTTAATAGGTATGGTTTCTTACTGTAGGTTGTGGATCCCGAACTTCTCACTAGTGATAAAACCGATGTTGGCTTTGACGAAGAAGGGCATTTCTCTGCCGCTGCCATGGAAATCGGAACATCAACGATCATTTGAGCTTCTCAAAACCGAGTTATGCTCTGCACCAGTTCTGGGTACTCCAAATTATGACAAGGCCTTTGTGTTGTTTGTGCATTAATGTGATGGATGTGCTTTGGCTGTGTTAACACAGGAACACGGAGGGAAGAATAGGCCGTGCGGCTACTACTCCTCCGCCCTTGATCCTGTCGCATGCGCTTTGCCAAGATGTTTGCGAGCTGTCGCTGCTGCTGCCGCGTCTGTAAAACAGAGTGAGGGAATGGTCCTAGGCCATGATTTAATTTTGATGGTACCTCACTCTGTAGATGTCCTATTAAATAAGACTCAAACGCAACACCTCACCTCTGCCCGGCTGACAATGTATGAATTAATTCTGTTTGCCCCTCACATTCAAATTAAGAGGTGTTGTGTTCTTAATCCGGCTGAACTTCTACCTTTCCCGCAAAATATTGTTTGCGGTGATGAAGAATTGCATGAATGTCTGTATACCACTGAACAGGAAACAAAGGGCAGGATAGATCTTATAGATACTCCTTTGGGTAATGCAGAAGGGGAGCTGTTTGGTGATGGCTCCTGCTTCAAACTCCCAGATGGTACATCTACAGCTGCCTATGCAGTTAGTACATTGAGTATGATTGTTGAAACTAAGAGAATTCCGCATAACTCCGCGCAGGCTGCAGAGATTATAACGTTGACCCGAGCTTGTGAACTCTCCGAAGGGCGTACAGTAAACATATATACTAATAGCCAGTACGCCTTTGGGGTGGCTCACAACTTTGGGAGGCTCTGGTCGGAAAGAGGGTTCCTAACCTCACATGGGAGCAAGATTCAGCATGGTCCCCTGATAGTGCAATTGCTCTCGGCACTCTCACTCCCTAGGCAGTTAGCGATCATGAAATGTGCAGCACATCGTAAGGTCATAGATGATGTGGGAAAAGGGAATTCTTTTGCTGACCAGATAGCCAGGCAAACGGCCACAGACCTTAGCGCAGACATGTATGCTCTAAGGGAAACAAAAGATGCCTATTTAATAGATGAGGGTATCGGGTCTGTGCGAGATATCCAAACTGATGCCACAATAGAAGAATCTAAAAAGTGGGCCGAAGGGATGGGGAAACTGGATGATGATGGGTGCTGGGTAGATACATCTGAAGGAAAATGGTTGCTCCCTGATTCATATGTGCTGGCAATGGTTACGATGGCACACGGTCCTACGCATGTGTGTGCTCAACAGATCACGAAAATTCTAGAACAAGTCTGGGTGAATGATAACATTTTGAAGACTGCACAGCGACATGTTCAGAATTGTATGATTTGTTTACAGCACAATGTGGGGAAGGGGACAGTAACTCCAAGGGGTAGCTTTGGGCCCCCTTCTGTTCCCTTCATGGTCATCCACTTTGATTTTATTGAGATGGAACGGTGTAACAATCTAAAATATGTTCTTGTGATTATTTGTGCTTTTAGTAAATGGGTCAAGGCTTTCCCCGTTAAGGATGCTACTGCCATGACCACTGCAAAGACTATGGTAAAAGAATTCTTTCCACGATTTGGGCTTCCAAGGGTAATTTGGTCGGACAATGGTCCCCATTTTGTTGCAGCAGTAATTTTGCAGATATGTACAGCGTTACACATTGAAAAGCGATTTCACTCGGCTAGTCACCCTCAAAGTGCTTGGTTGGTAGAGAGACATAACGGTATCTTAAAGAATAAGCTTGCAAAAACATTTGCTGGCACCAAATTGAAATGGCCAGATGCCTTACCTATTGTATTGTTAGCCATGCGTACCACACCTCAAACTAAGACTGGGCTCTCTCCATTTGAGATAGTGATGGGGAGACCTGCTAACATTTGGGGTCTTCCGAAGCCTAAAGCATTGAGGGAGGTAGAAAATGTATTGCTTGTAGACTACTGTAACCAGTTGACTAAAAATCTGTATCTCATTTATCATCAGGTCCAATCAGCTTTACCTGTACAGTTTACGGGCCTAGGACACGATATTCAGCCTGGAAGTTGGGTCCTAGTGAAGGCCTACGAAAGGTCTTCCTGTCTCGCGCCTCACTGGCGGGGACCCCACCAGGTACTGTTGGTCACCCAAACAGCAGTGCGGGTGGCTGGAAAGAAGCATTGGATCCACACGACGCATGTCAAGAAACTTGCTCACCCGACGCCACACGTTACAGAAGAAGCAGAACCCCTCGCTGATGCTACCATCTCTGATCCTGGAGTAGCAAATAGTGCTGTGAGTGCGTCGGAGAATTTCTTTGAGCCCGTGGAGCTTGGGGAACAGTCCATTTCGTCTCCGCACTCTTTGAAAAAGTCACTTCCGGAAAACACTGTTTCAAGTTTTGCGACTTCCGTCACCTCCGATACGTTGCTTCCCTCAGGAAGTGACGTTACCTTATTTCCGGATCAAACAGCATTGGGTACCACCAGGTACGACCTTCGACGAAGAAAATAGAATGACGTCACGGGTTTTGCCTGTGCATCTGGAAAGAAAAAGTCATTGAGAGTTTTTCTCTTGCAAAAGGAAGTTTTTGTTGAAAAAAAGGGATTCTGCTGGCTAGGGTTGGGGAAGGACTAAGAAGTCGCGCGACTGTAGTGTCACCAGCAACGAACGTTGGGGTCATCAATTGAGAAACTATGATGCCTGCCACCTCCACTGCTGCTGTTCGCATTGGACTTGTAAATAAGGGGGTGACCAACTCGGACAACGAACAATGTGAATGGGCCCCGAAAACGTATTGCTGTGTTGTGTTAATAATAATTGGAATTTGTATAGTTACTGCTGTGGGACTTTGGTACTTCGAAGAAATTTACCCTCTAAAACCTCAACTGCCAATTGAAATTGTACCGACTGTTTTGACTCCCTCTGTACACCTTCACACTCTGTCACCTAGAGACTCCCAGCATAGACGAAAATACCATAATAACACTTTGATGATAATAATGAATTCGACGTATGCCATTTTTAATAAAGTAATTGCTGGATTTGTACCCATTTACCGCAACATGGGAACAAGGGGCTAGGATGGTATATTCACCCTTTACCTTTAACGACTGCTTGCTATGTCTCTCTTAGAGCACTATTCTTTGGCCGCTGGAATGATAGCATCTCAGGGAACTTTGATGGAACTAATTTAAATGATTTTGAAAAACGTGAATTGACTCCCCTGGGATGCTCGCTTTTTGCAAATAGAAGTAAACCTAATTTTGCTTCTATTAGGCCATCTGATAAACTATCTCTTCCTTTTCAAACTCTAATTTCCTTTAAAATGGCTCCGATAGGCAATAAGGACGCCGTGCCTCCTTCCTACTTTATTAATCATAACCCTGATTCAGTCCCCTTCTGTGTACAAAGAAATGGCACTCGGCCAATGGGAGATTTTGAAGGTTGTGTGAACATTGTAAATTTGACCGGAGAGAACAGGCCTCTGTATGAGGGGGGCCTGTCTATTTTGTTTGTGGTAGTTCAGCATTTCCCTGGTTGCCCAAGGATTGGCAGGGAACCTGTTATTTAGGAATCCTGTTACCTGGGGTATTTATAGCTAGTACATTGGCAGTTTCTAATGCTCGCAAACGACGGGACGAGAACGGAGATACCCCTGGGCAAGTATTGGGAGATATAGCAAAATCAGTTGTGCCATTTTGGGGACAGATAGCAAATTCCGAAAATATTAGGGGACAGATAGCAAGGGTACTGGAGAGAACCATCAACCGGACCACCGATATACTCTACAATATGACACTAGAATAAAAAGCAATAAGATTGGTAGCACTCCAAAATCGGATGGCATTAGATGTAATTCTGGCAGAACGTGGTGGAGTATGCAAATTAGTGGGGTCCACTTGTTGTGTTTTCGTACCAGATTCCTCACCGACCATTTTCAAAGCAATACAGAACTTGCACATCCTTATTTCTGAAGTGCATGTTCCTGTGGGAGATTGTAATATTAGTGCCTGGTTCTGGGATTCTCTACGATCCTTGGGTTGGAAGGTGCTTTCTGTTATCCTGGTTATTTTGGGAATCCTGCTATTCCTTTGTTGCTGTTTCTAATGTCTACCTAGTGTATGTGCAATGCTAGAGGGATGGTGTGCTCAAGCAGTGAGCACAGTAGGGCACAAAATATATGCCCCAGATACAGCATCTAAAGAGTTTGTGTTACAAGAAGTTCTGATGAACGACCTAATGGCTATAGACATTACAGATAAAGATTCAGGATGTATGGATGACAATGCATGGAGTTATTTACAAAGATATTCGAAATGATATTAGCACTTGGCATAGGCCAAAAGGAGGGTTTGTCGGAATTGAAACAATGTTATGCCTCCTATCGCAACAATTGTATGTGTATTGGCCTACGCCAAGTTGTCTAAACATCATATGCGAACAAACTCCACGGCAAGGTCTTGACCTTAGAGAAAGTAATGTAAGTCGCCATCTTGGGTTAAGCCGCCATTTTAGGTTCTCTTGTTATATGGAAGTCACCCTGAACATCAAAATGGAGGCTGAATGACATTCTTGGTAAAATTCTGGCCGTTGTGACCTCCGTACACACGAATAATTAATATGCCTGCAGGCCACTTGTCGGGGTCGCAAATTGAGACCTTGTCCTACTGTTGACCTATGTGTAAATGTACAACTATATCAGCGAAACTAATCAAAATGCATATATTATAGGATTGACCTGGCAAGGAACCCATAGGCCCGACTCCTAGGATGGTTAACCCGCGAGAGGGTTGGCCAAGGGCTGGATAAAGGGTATAAAAGACCCAAGTATTCCAATGTACGGTCTCTCTCACTAACGCAGTGAATTCTCGTTGAAGTTTGTTATGTTACTCTGAAAGCCGAATAGCTATCCGTTTGTCAATTGACTTTGGTAACTGTTGTAGATTTTAAATAAAGCACTTGTATGTACTTTGTAACCGGTGTTGGTGTGTTTCTTTTTGGGCTTCCCCGCCTCATATTATTTTTATGTTTTCACAATATGGCAAACCGATGATAACCTGACTTAAGACTTCTTTGGAACATTCTTAGTGACATAAGGGTCCCAAAAACATCAATGTGCATGATGGAGGTCTTAAATGAGGACTCTGGGGCTTGCATATGTTATGATCAGGATTCAGAACTGAGCTAACGTATCTCGGTTCACAGGGAGCCAGCCAAGGATTTCTCCTTGAGTCAGTTGTTTTTTATTATTTATGTTAATTGTCTCACACTACATTTGGAGGAAACCAAAGACTGATGTCCCACGTTGTTAACCCAGGAGACTGCTAGTTCTCTGCTATACTGATGATGCTGTTACAATGCCAGAACCCCTACATCATTACAGATATTGGAAGATTAGTATTCTAACAACAGAAATGTAAAAATGAATCTGAAAGGAGGACGATAAAGCTGAAGCATGGTTAAACAAACATGAACCATTCTTAAGGTAGCATTAGGTGATTGAAGATAGGGTTGGGGGCATATGGTAATTTGCATGCTGTAGCATCAGTGAACGGAGATCAAAGCACTGCAATGATCAGGATGAAGACTAATGTGCAGTGTTCCTAAGAACAAGCACATACACTTTAAGGTGTAGTTTTTAGTAGTTTATATTAGTAATAAATGTGGCAATGAGTGGTTTCTTGATAGTATTTAGTAATCTCCATTGTGCCCTTGACATATG
Source organism: Ambystoma mexicanum (assembly GCF_040938575.1). Taxonomy (NCBI): domain Eukaryota; kingdom Metazoa; phylum Chordata; class Amphibia; order Caudata; family Ambystomatidae; genus Ambystoma; species Ambystoma mexicanum. The sequence goes on along the minus strand of NC_090930.1, from coordinate 1,240,587,365 downwards.
GGTGTTTTTTTGTCTGTTAGTGTTGTAATAAACTCTCAGCACCTAGATGGACAAACCTGGGATTGCTCAGCCAGAGTCTACAAGATGAATGTGGTTTTCACAAAAGGCAAAGAGCAACTGGGAGAGTGGCCTTACCTACTTGGCCACTTCTGGGGTCTGGGTGTGACTGGAGTTGAACGGTTACATTTAGTTTGGAATAAAGGGTTGGATCAAAGAAGCTACAAACTATGAACATTGTCAAAATTGGGTTTGTGTAATTTTGAAGCTAGTTCTATCATCTATGACAGTGCATATGTTTTAGCAATGATTGCCCATTCATTGTCCAATAATTCTAAATTGCCTTAAAATTGTGACTATTTCGTTGAAGATTTTTTCATTGTACACAACTTGGCACATGCATACATGTGTCATACGTTGAGGTTTGGACATTTGGTTGGTATTTTGGATCCCCCCCCCCCATTTCTGATCAGAATTTTTTGTTGTTGTTATATCTCCACTTACCATGACAGTCGCATATGGTTTGCATTTTTAGATGCAGCCTTAACATTTCCACTAGGAATACCGTTTGCCTAAGCCAATTGGAAGAGCTTGACATTTCCTTTATTCCTTTATACCAATTTATACGTCATCATCATTAATCATGCAATTTTGAAAGTTCACAAGATCATCCTTTTAAGGTATAATTTCTTACCTGATTATGACTATCAATTGGACCACTACACATGATCTTATAAAGTTGTAGTCCATATGTGCTATTCAGCTTTTAATGCAAATTCAGTATTTCCAGAACCACACTTTTATGATGCCAACCTTCATCAGTATACTGTCCTGTTAGGGAGGGTCTACTTTTCAGACCAATGCAATGTCAGTTATACGATTGTATGCACTATTTATGTTACATTATGCTGTTTAATATTATAGTAAGTTATGCTATGCTATATGAGGTTATTTAGACAGCTTTTATGTGAATTTCAAACTCGATCAAATCACACCTTTAAGGTTTCATTCCTCATCAGTATATATTGCTGATAGTGGGGGACCTGTTTTGGTTCTCTCAAATTATATCTTGTAGAGGTGTGTACACTTTCCCAAACTTCCCTGAATTCCACTTATAAGATGATTTGCCTCATCAGTATACGTTGTTCATAGTGAGGAACTACTTTTTGACTCACTCAAATGTCAACTAGAGGGCAGTATTACATACACATTTCACTGGTAGAGGTTTCACTAGCACAATTTCCTTTATTTACAAAACATAGGGAAAAGTAAAGTGTAATGACACAGGCAACACCACTCTTCGCCTTTTCACTGAGTGTTTGGAAAAGTGTAAAGTCCTCTGCACTTGACGATTCCTTGAGTAAATCATAGATTTCTAAGGATTTCACCTACTTTTATCAGATAGAACATCAGGCAGATTCCATAAGACTCTATTGGTTTTCCACCAGCATGAAACGGCATGCCGCTAGAAAGCCAAGTAGAAGGTCTGGCTAACCTGAATGAGCAGATAGGAATTCTAAGTCACCTCCACTCAGAGGTGGACTGGGACCTAAAGTGCCTTTGGATATTTTTGTCAAAGTGTTTCCATATAACACCATGCAATAATGACCACCCCTTTAAGAAGGGCTTAGGGTGGATCTCCCACATGACAATTTGGAAACAATTGGTGCAAATTAAGACATTTAAAGCATATTTATTGCAATATTGGCTTTGAAAGGTGGTCAAATATTACACAAAAAAATTGCATATATCATTACTTATCAATGAAGAATACCATTCTGGAAACGTTATAACAAATTCATGACTTCAAAGAGATGTGGGGAAATGGAAGAGGGTGGGGTGCATTAAAGGGAGAGTAAGGGAGAGTAAGTGGAGCAGAAAAACAGGTTTTCCACACAAAAGAGGGTGTTGGTGAAGAGGCCAACTGTGGCATTTTTGATTTCTGTGTACGTTAGTCCAGCCTTGGCTCCACCTTCCAACTCTTCTATGTGTGAAAATCCTGTGATGCATAAAACATTAGGCTAACCATAGAGTAAAGCTTCTATAGGGTGTGCAGTTAAAAAACTACCCTTTAAGAAACGCGCATGTCCAGTTTCTAGGCAACAGCAGAGTTTGGGAGCTGAGTTTTGGAGCAGTCTGCAGCAGTCTTGCAGCCCCTCGACGTCCTTTTGCGGAAGCCAAAAACTTTATCCACCCAAACTGACCGCGGAGCGGGGAGCGGAGTTTGGGAGCCGAGTTTTGGAGCAGTCCGCTGCAGACTCGTAGCAGGACCCTAATGGAACCCGAAGTGCGCCCTCGGATGAAATCCGTCAGGACTCCAAGCATGGTGTCCGCACACCCAGGAAAACTCAACAAAGCAAATACTGACTTTGTGGAGACGCGTGACGAGCCTTCAAGCCCGTCGTCGAAACCCCACAATGAGAAAAGCATTATGAAGTCCAAGCCCATTCGTCTACGCTAACCCCGATGGAGACTCAAGCTCGCAAGCCTATGTAGCTTTCGAAAAAAAGAGAAACAAGACTCAACGCACTAACCCCTACCGAGACCAGTGAGGGCTGCCCAGATCTAATCACACCAACCGCACGATCCGAGGTACCTGGTACGGGGGAACTAGTGCCCGAACAGCTGCTGGAAATCAACACGGGCGAGCTCCGGGAGATGAGACCCACTGGGCCCGGCGTCTTAAGCAAAGCGATTCCTGGTTCCCCGCCGTAGCCGCGAGTGGTGTTCTACCCACCCTTAAGGCGAGTGACCGTGGTGCGGTAGCGGTTGGAGGACGGCCCCTGCCTGAGGCAAACCAGAACACCGCAGGCGGGGTGGGAAAAACCAAGCCAGCCTCTGACGAGGAAAGACCGGTCCCGACTAAAGACGCCCCAAGAGACGCCGATTAACAGGGGACATTTCTCGAGAGGGTATGCGGAGAAAAGGCACACAAAACTGTGCCCTCCTACCCGGCTAAACCCACAGGAGAAAGCAGAGGGGCAACGAGCGCAAGATCTAGTCCACAGAGACCCGCAGAGGCCATCTCCGCTGGCGTAACGAAGGAAAAAAATGCCAACCCAGTCTTGAAACTTCAGAGCATAGACCAGCCCAGAAAGGGCCAAACAACAAAGGCACAGTGTCACCACCCGGATAAGGACAAAGACGCCTTTGTGCCACCTTCACAGCACGAGAAGCAATTACTCACCATGCAGACGAATCCAACGACGAAGGTAAAGGATCCGATCTCCAAAACATCCAACAAATGCGCGATCTCACCCGCTGCGATAGAAGTAATTTCCGTTTTAGAAACAGCTAACACGGGGAAAACCTTGCAAACAACCCTGAGAATAAACAGTCGAAATCAGCTTGAAAAGTTCCTAAGAAAATAAGCCGGAAGAAAAAAACAAAAAAAAATGGTAAACCAACTATACCAAAAAAACCAGTAACCAAAAAAGGGTCAGAAATCTTGGAGGACAAATCTAAATCTACCTCAAATGAATACGACCTTGTCAAAGTCATCAAAAGAAGGAGAAAGCAAACGGACATTCTACCGAATCCTCTTCTTTCATGCCCGTTAAAGGCTTTCTTTACACAGCAATACAAAAGGAAGCTAACCTCAGAGCTGGAAGTCTCTGACGCCGAGATGCTGGAAACAGCGCACAAGCAAACGACTGGCAGTAAGCAGAAAACAACTGAGTCAATCTGGACGCAAAAAAGAGAAACAGCCAGAAACATCGATGCTCCGAAGACAACTGTGGGAAAATCAATCGATAACCCTGAACCATCACATCCACAGCTACCTGTTTTACCACAAGCAAGGAACAGTAGTATTCCACCAGAAAGTTCCACAAACGATCAAGCCTCAAATCCTGCAACAGAAATGAAAGAGCAAAGATATGCATGGACTAAACCACATATGTTGACAGGCTTACTAAAGACGCTGCCTGCAAGGTCTACGGAAGCCGAGGATAACCAACACAGCCCGGCTTTACCTAAACAAAGAATTTCCATGACTCAAAAACCAGTCGATCTAGACCACAATGTCTCAATGGAACTCTTAAACCAGGACCCCTTGATTGCACAAAAAAGGTCTGACAACACTCTTTATACGCCAAAAAAACGTCGCCTCAGTGACATCGCAGCAGGAATGCAGAAAGCCACCACAAACGACAAACCAGACATGAACACAATCATGTCAGCAATGTCAGTTGTATTAGCTCCCTTCTGCAAACTATACGAGGTGATAAAAGAAGATATCCGAGACAATACAACAATCTTGACAAACATGATTACAAAAATGTCCCACGTGGAGAGCTATCTAACGGCAATTGAAGACCAGAAAAACGGTCTAAATCAACTCAGGAATACAAGAATTGAAGAATTGGAAAAAAAGATTGCCAAACTGGAATGGCCCTCTAACGCCCAACTCATGGCTCGGGACGGGCCACGAAGGACACAGTTGGTCCAGGACCAACCGGCAAAAAAAAGTTCTACATCTTGCCCAAATCCAAGGTTGGAGCTATTCCAATCCAACGCGCTCCTCAACATAAGCGTGGAATCTGTAAGACCAGGAGAGGAAACAGCCCATCCTATATCCACACCCAAAGCACAGACAGTACCTCAGATCGAAACCCAGACAGAAGAAATAATCATCATAAGTTCCCCACTAACCACAGAAGATTTCATGCTGGACAAAGTCCTAATGAACTTATCCCAACACATGAACGCCTCAATTAGTACAGAGGAAGATTCTGCCTCACTGAGAACAAGCAAAACGTCGCCAAAGAGGGGTAACCCTTCCAAAAAACTACAAGAAACCCACCACCGTGAAACAAACGGCGAAAAACATAAAGAACAGCTACACACAAAGACGCCAAGGGAGACAAGGCACGACCTACAGATGGCACAAGATAAACCAAAGACGAAATGGAGAAGCAGGACCTACTCCCAGTATCAACACACAAAGAGTGCGACACGCCTCTTTAAATTGGAACAACAAGACGAGGGAAAAAACTACCTGACCCTCAACCGCTCGACGGTAATTCATCTCATGAGAAAAACAAAATCCCTAAGGAGTATCAGAACGGAAGACCTAAATCGAGTAGAACCCTACCACAGCAGAAAGTTAGCCAAAGCGTATCTACACGTCAAATCCAAAGCAGTCGGAAATATCGACTCCCTTGCTTTCAAGGAAATCGAGCAGATGGGCTTCAAACTAACTGAACTTATTGCACCAGATAAAAAAGAGGAGAGAGAAACACCTGCCTTGAGACCAGAAGAAAAAATAAGAGTCACAACCGCGCCAAATGAAAGACAGAACTCCTCTGACGAGACGAGCCACAAAGACAAACACAGGATAGAGTCTAACAAAACAAAAAAAACAGGAACAACAGGAGTACAAACACAGAGTCTTACTCGGTAACGAAGAAAAACGAACGATAAAAAGGAAATCGGCAAAACCAGGGGAAGAGAGCTAGTCAGGAATCACATGGTCCGGTCTATTCAAACTAGAACAACTAGATGCAAAGAAGGACCAAGCCCCACTCAATCGCTCGAAGATACTTCAAATAATGAACAGATCCAAAGCGCTAAGACACTTAACAACGGAAGATATCAAACTAGTAGAACCCTACCATAGCAACGAAAGACCTAAAGCATACATCCACATTGAAGCACACAGCAGGAAAAAAGTAAATCAAAATGCCTGTTAAGAACTAAAAGAGCTGGGCTTCTAGCTAACAGAATTAAAGAAACGGGAAAGAAAAACGATGGAAATCAGCTGGTCCCTTCAAAAAGTCAGAAACCCAACTCTAATCATCTTGACCAAACCCGAGAACACAGCCTGAGAAAGAACTAGCTCTATTCTTGCTCACAAGAGGATTCGTCGGTAAACCCAGATGAGAACAAACGCACAGAACCACACTCAGTATCGCGCAAACCACAAGGGCCCTGGAACTGGCTGCGATCAACGATGAACATAAACAATAAAAAATAGCAACGACCAGGGCCAGCCCTCTTAAACACCCACGTTACAAACGGTAAAGAGGAACGGCCCACAAACGAGGTCTTCTGCCTGGGATCATGGAACACCCGAGGTCATGCACACCTTACCCAGCTGAGCGACGTAAATCTAGGCAGCTTTGACATACTGTGCCTACAAGAGACATGGTTAACGGCCAAACCAACACTCAACGGCTTCACTGTACAAATCTCTCCAGCAGTAAAAGGTCTTCTGGGAAGACCATCAGCGGGCCTATTGACGGCTTTTAAAATAGGTCTGGGTCTGGAAGAACCAAGGAAATGGAAGGAAGCTTATGAAATGTTGGTGTCCTTGACCACTTGGTCCCGACAGGAAAACAAACATGGCGGAGGGAGCTCTAAAAAGTTAGCTATTATCAACTGTTACTGGAACCCCCAGCGCATGTCAACGGAGACGTTTTGCTCAAATATGGGCAACACGATCGACCATCTCTACGAGGCTTTCCAGGATATCGACATCATCATCTGTGGCGACCTTAACGCCAGCTGCAGCGACATCAACAAGCCAAACTTCCTAACATCAGACCAGGAAACGAGGGAAAGCATGACAAGAGCTTATCGCTGAAAGAGACATTCAAAACATCGCCACCCGGTTCCCAAATCAAATCAATATTCCAACTTGGGAGCGCGGAGAGTCGAACGCTACAATAGACCACATCTGTATCTCGTCAGGTCTGATTGATTACATAACGAGGTTCAGAGTCGAAAGAACCAGCAACATTCACCATAACCTGATCACATGCTCTTGGAAGGGATCGAGAACAGCAAAATTGACATACCCCTTAGAAACAGAAGGCAGTAGTCAGAGCTCCCGACTAAGGCTAACGGAAAACGACATCGGAAATTTAGGCTTGCATGGGACAACAAAGTTTGGTCCAACAAGCAGAAAAAAGACCAGACTACACCCAGTTCCTAATGCTCTACAAGAAACCCTGGAGAAAAACCCAAAAATCAGCCCAGCCACTCCACGCCTTTAACGAAGAATTGGTTAAACAAAGAAAACTGAGCCGCTGCCTGAAAAGAAGAGCAAAAAAATCTAACACCCCGTCGGATTGGGAGCTCTGGCACCTGGAGAGGAAAAGGTATTCCAACTGGCAAAAACAACACAAGGCACTCCAATACCAACTTGATGCGGAGGCGATGATGAAAAGTCTGGCGTCCAAAAAATCTAGCGAATTTTGGTCACTGCTAAACAAGTCTGTCCTTCCTCAGCACACGCCGTTGTGTAACGCGGTCGCGGAGCTGAAATGGATAACCTACATAACGTCAGAATTCGAAGAGGCCAAAAATCCACCACCAATCAAACCAAATACGAACTTAAGGTGGGTAAATTTAACAGACCGAGAAGACATAGAATCAAAAATCATGAAGCTAAAGTCTTTGGGAACTCCCGGCCCCGACGGTCTAACAAACGCAATACTGAAACAATTTCCCACCCAGTGGTCGGAGGTGATAAGTAAAATCTTTGAAGAATGTGAAAACACAAAGGAAATCCCTGAATCGTGGCTGAAAGCCGTAATCGTGGCTGAAAGCCGTAATCGTCCCAGTATACAAAAAGGGCTGTCGCGAAGACCCGGCGAACTACAGGCCTATCGCCTTTCTAGACGTCATTGGCAAACTTTACGCGGCCCTGCTCTTGGATCACTTCCGAGTGTGGGAAAAAAGTGCCCTATTCAGAGATAACCTCCCAACGGGTTTTCAAAAAAAAGGATCCACCGCAGTAAACATCATGATCATCAACATCTTAGCGGCCAAGGTAAAGCAAGGGGCTCCAAAGATCCACTTAGCCTTCATCGACCTATCCAAGGCCTTTGACAAAATCGATCGCAACTCATTGTGGGCTAAACTACAGGCTTGGAATTGCCCCCAACCAGTTCTGGATCCGATCAAAGCACTTCACAAAGATAACACCGTAACAGTAAAACTCAGCCAAGAAAGAATCTTGTCTGAAGAGATCACGATTGCACATGGGGTCAAACAAGGCTGCCCCCTAACACCAACCCTTTTCACCTCGTTCCTAAGTGACTTCCAACACTCTGAAACCGAAATCAGGTGCTTTCCGCCAAAACTAGGAAAAACAACCATACTTAGACTGTTATACGCTGACGATATTATCTTGATCGACCAGACTACAATTGGCCTCCAGCGTAAACTAAATAACCTGGCTAAATATATCGCCCAAAACTACCTTGTCATCAACAAAAACAAAACCAAAGTCTTGACGATAGAGAAAGCGCCGAAGAAAAAATCGAAGCAACCAGTCTGGTTCCTGGAAAATGAAAAAATTGAATCAGTTAAATCGATCAGATACCTGGGAGTTGACTTGGACAGCACAAACACATCCCTGGCAATGCAACGGACCCTATGGGACAAAGCTAAAAGGTTAACAGCGCAAATGCGCCTGGTCGATAAAAAGTTCGTCAAATTCTCCTTGACACCCGCGATAAACTTCTACAAGGGCAAAGCCACCCCCGCATTGATCTATGGAATGGAAGTCTCGCTCTCAATTCCAACTAACATTTGGACAAAACTAGAAGGCCTAATCTGGAAATCAGTTTTGGGAGTCCCTAAATCAACCTTGATGGCGGCAATTAGAAGGGAGCTAGGCCTAGTATCTCTCGAATCCATGGTAGATCAAGCAGCCTTGAATTACTTCAGAAAGTCCATCTTGGACGAGCCCTTGCCAGCCTTTCCATTATCAAAGACGAGATGGACAACGCCAAATGTGCAGCCCTGGAAAAATGGAAAGAAAAAAGGAGAGAGAAACTGCAGGAAATAGCGTGCTCAGCTGAAGAGCTCAAAGAAAATCCCGACAGAATCAAGAAAAAAATAGTAATGACGGATTGGATACGAACACTCAATCGGGCAACAAATAACAAACTCCTTACCCAGCTTCCCCCGATCTTTAATAAAGTAAAATCTCCAATCAAGTACTGCAAAAAATTTCCCGACAAAAGAAAAAGAAACTTGCTCTTGAAAGCAAGACTAAATTTGTTACCGACTCATGAAATACTCACGATCAGATCCACCACAAACAAGATGAAATGCAGATTATGCAAAAAGCCGACAACGAAAGAAACTCTAAAGCACTTAATACTTAATTGCGAAAACAACAAACACAACAGAACAACTTACCTACTACCCTTGATGGAGAAGCCATGGATGTTCGAAGAAAACGAGCTGTGGAACAGATTGATATCAGGGGAATCCACTAGGTGGTCGGTGGCTATGGTGAACATAATTGAGGCAACTTTCAAACAGTTGGGAAATAGCACTCCCTCTCCCACAGAAGAACCCAATAGGGCTCAGCCAACGGTGACAGTTGCAGAGTCTTGACGGCTTCTCCCCACTTACATTTACATTTTCAGGAAACTATAAAACTTTGAAGCTCTTCTTACCTGGGAAGCAAGACTACATAGTTAAAACAAAGCTTTAGACCATTTAACGAAGGATGGAATCATTCGATACATTTTTCAGGGTTCCCTGAACAAAATAAATCGGAATAAATAAATAAATAAATAAAAGTCTAAACATAATGTTGAAAACAAATGTTGAAAAAAAAAGATAAATGTTTTATTTTTTTATTTATATGTTTTTTTGGGGTTCTGTAAGTAAAAAAAGGGGTAAAACCAAAAGAAAATGTGGAGGGGGGCTTGGGGGAAAACCCCCCCATTTTGAATAAAAAACAAACAAAAAAGACATTCGAATTCTTTTTTTTAATTTTTTTTTTTACATTATATCTTTCGACATAATGTTATTCGAATGAATGACTATAAATCCTTCTATATCCACACTTTTACAATCTGTGACACTTGAAAAATGATCTCTAATATGCCATGTGCACAGGCAGAGTGCAGATAAAGGGCATAAACAACGCCAAGGTGGTTATCGCTTGGGCGAATCTCTGGAGTCTTATAGGGAGCCTGGCTACACTTTGCATGCTTTTATTTCACCATGGCCGGCTCAGTTTGTCATCCTCCTGTGATAGATGCATTGAGAAACATTACGTTTTGTATAACAGCCCTAAAAAGCAGGAGCAAATCCACATGAAGAGTCCTCAGAAACAGGAATGTGTTATTTTTTTACATGGAGAGATCTAAATGTGTATGTTAACAAGGAAAGGGATGCCCGGTTGTCAAGCCCACAGGCATTCAAACCCTTCTTACATTGTGCATTCAAATGATGTCCCAATGAACATGCCAGCAAGCATCCTTAATAGATGCCTTACTTTCACTACAAATGTGAACGCACAGGGAAACACAGGTTTCTTTTCAATTTACAGAAACACACGAGACTAGGCCAAGAGTAGACATAAAGGGATAAGCCCAGAGTCGTAAAATAAGAAGTACAATACAATCCGACATTTCAAAGGTTTGTACAGAGACAGAAATTATATTTGTACATGCCAATCCTTGTTTTTGGTGGCAGTGAATCAATACAAGCAAGACAGAAAGTAAGGAAGAGTCCCTATACATTGGCGTCAAGACACTCGGTTCTGTGTGTCACACAGCAGTAAGCGCTGTAGAAAGATATGGACCATCTCAGAAAGTCTGGACTTTCTCCGTGCTCAGTCGTCACATGGACCTGACACCTTCAGGCTCCCAAGGCTCGCTGTATGCCCAAGTCAGATCACCTCAAACATATTTGAAAAGCCAATATTCAAGCAATCCACCTCCCAGAATTCCTCCCTTTGTGAAAGGGAAAACTTGATCAGGATCCAATAGAAGTAGACAGGGGTCTAAAATGTGAAAGGCAATGATAAAACTCTATCTGGGTCCCCAAAGTGTAGAAGGGCAGTAATATGACCTAATTCACGCAACCCGTAGACACTTTTTCTAAAGACTGGACGTTGCAATCAAATGTACTGGGCTGAGGGCAGGAAGACTATGGGAAGGACGTGTGGGCTGTTGCCTGACTTGTCAATGGGAACACGCAGGTGGAGAAGGGAGTGTCAGTTGCCTGAGATTGGAAGACCCAGAGTCATTTAAGCCAGACACTCTGTCAAAGTGGAGCATGACTGTGAGCTGGCTGTTGCCTGCCGTTTCATGCTGGTTTCTTGCAGATCACACTTGCCCAGTGTGATCGGTGATGCTCATCATGACTATTTAGCACTGCTGGAACCTGACGTTTGAACACATAAGGTTTGCTATGGCAAGTTTTGTGGGTGTGCAGTTTTGGAGGGGCAACCCACGCTCTGCGCGGCAAACAAAGTCACGGAGTGCAGTGGAGTGGACTGGAGTGGGGGACTGCAGCTCAGTGGCATCATACAGCAAAGCAGTTTGTGCATCCCCTGACAACCTCATTGTGAAAATTGAACCAATGACAAGATAGTTTCACTGGCAAGGCAGAGGCAGCAGAGAGGGAAGCTAAAGGATTAATCAAACCTACCACTGGAATCAGAATTTCTGGAGATTAGAGCATGGATGCATTTAAATCTACAAGCAAATAGTCATGGGGAAGATGCAAAATCCACATAACGTGTGGCAAAAATAAGGTATACATAAGTGACTGTATCAAGTCAGCCAACATATGGTTGTGTATCTACCAGTTGGCAGTTTTTCTTCCTAGTTGTGTTTTTGGGTTTTCGCATTGTATACTTTACTCCCTATTTCTTCTGACATACTTTGGAGTTTTAGGGTAAACTGGTGATTTTGGGTCTAATTAACAGAATAAAATGGAGTGCTAATGTCAGGATTGGTTGCTACCCAACACACCCAATCTATTATGGGAAAACGTATGGTAGCCATCTCCCTTGCACGGGTTGTGGTAAGAAAATTAAGAAAACTATTCATAGTGGTCCCACTAACTAGCCTGGCAAAAGGTAAGCTTGATGCCTATCCTAAGGAGATGACAGGGTAGATCGAAGAGAGAATTCTAAGAACTCAAGAAGAGCTGGAGCATGATTTAGGGTTCACCAACAGACCCTGCTTTCATTTCTTCATCAGGGCTGAACCTGCTCCTTAACCCCACTGAACGCCTTTGCGTGGTTCCGGCGGACCATGAATTGTCCATACTGCCAGCACTTAATCAGAATAGAAATAGAGACAATGTACCGGTAACACCAATGGTCAGAGAAGATTTGCACCAATCTTCATGAGAGACAGCTACGACTCTGCCCGCTCCTTCTCGCTTAATTGAAATCATGAATCAGTTTAAAAGCCTCATGGGGACAGTCAGACAAAAATATATATTGAATGAGAATGTGAATTAGATTGTATCCTTTTAACATAATTTAAAAAGAAGATCTTTGAAACATTGGCCATAATGGATGACTTTGAGGAATAGACACCTGGCAAGGGTGTAGGAGCCCTTGATAGTTTGATTTGAATAGATTAATAAAATGATGCAGGTAATTCCATCTCTGTAGGGAAAACTGCAGATCAGATTCCCCTTTCTAAAACTCCATGCCAAAAGTCTAGTGTGTACTCATGTCCTACTGCATCAGTATCCTGATTTGCAGTGCCTGTTCTACCAGTGGCACAGCACAGGTTCAGAGGTACAGCAAGTCTCTGAAATGCAGAGACGGCATTAAAGATGTTCATCTCTGTTCCAAAAACTGCATAAGTATGAGGATCCTGTCCTGGATGAACAGTAAACTGTAAATATAAGCCAAACCTGTTAGGGTATGGTGGTCAGCATCTCTCACAGTTAGACCAGCCACATTAATTTGACATCACACATGTGTTGGCCCTGTGGGCCCAGTTCAGCTGTGGAAGGGTTACCTGTATGCATTCCAGACAAGACGACCCCTGCCCACTGGCACAACCGTAGACATGTGGGAATTGCATCCCTTTGTTCCTTTGTAAGAGCAGATAACACACTTTCCCCAGTGACAGTCTCCCCAAAGGAAGCTGGCATAGGAACAGGAATACTGTGCCACATCTGTTCAAAGAAAATGGCTAGGCCTCACGCCAGAGTGCTGAACATATAAAGCCGGTTTACTCTATTGAAAAGGGGGTGAGGTTTGTGTAGTCAGAGAGATCTCTGTAAAGTTTCTCTCTGCCTCTCTTTCTCTTTCCTGTCACCTACATTTCCTGTAGCACAAAGCACTTTGGGTGTGATATCAGGAGGGCAAACACCACTGCTTTCAAGAGCAGGGATTGGATCCCTAAAACAGGCTAGCTTTAGTCCAATCACCTCTGGGCTTTCACCTTTAAAAGAAGAGGTCGCACACCCCTTCTTTGAATCATCCTTTAGACTCCAAACCAGAAAGGCGTTTTTACCAGACGCTGCTGGGGCAGCAGTCTCTTCCGGAGTCCTCCAGTTGTGAGGTGATGGCAGGTGTTCCAAGGCAGAGTTAAGCGCTGCCCCCTAATCATCCCCAGGGACCATTTGGGGTGACCTATGCTGCTGGACGAAGACCATATGCCACCCTGATGCCTGGGACCTCACCATGGTGCAGAACCACTGAAGGTGTGTATGCCAACCTCACCTGTGTTAGAGAGCCAGAGAAAGGGCTAACTGTGACCCTTGAGACACTGGAGTGGGACTCATAGTACTTGGAAGCCAGAACGGCCAAGATCTGTATTTTATACATCGACCAGAAGCAAGCCATGATTTGATTGTGTTCAACATGGAGTGAACTGTCAGAAACATTTGATGCTGCCTTTGACATTCATTGTTCTTTAAACTGCTGTTTGCCTGTGCGACTCCATTCAACTTCATCAAGCCAGCTGAAGCACTTCATTGCCTCGGCTCGAACCAACAAAGTACTGCTGCATGGTAATGGTAATGCTTATTTATAAAGCGCCTATACACAGGCAAGTGTTTCAAAGCACTCAAGGAGGGTGGGAACATGGGGGAAAAAGAGCAGTCGCTCAGAGTCCTTGAAATCTGAGGCGATAATAGTCTGCACAGGCAGAGTAAGTGAATGTAATACATTTAACAGTTGAGAAACTGCAAATAGGCCTGACAATGATTCTGCAGTTTTAACAAGTGGAATTAAGGGTGAAGACAAGGGAGAACAGACAGACGATCTTAAGGCACAGTGCATTTGGATCGTTCAAGTGCACAGATGGTCACAGCGAGGGGGAGGTCCAAGTACACCCAGATGGTGGAGACTGTTGTAAGTACAATGAGAGACACTGTCTTGGGTTATTTCTGAAGTGCAATGAGGGAGGATGGGGTGCAGGGCCCTTAGGCAAGTGCGAGGGAGGACTGGCAGGGGTGCTCGGGACCTGTGAGACTCTGAGGTACACCAGGTAGCCAGTCAACAAGCTGTAAGGGAGAGAAGAGAGAGTGGAAAGAGCAAAGACTAGGTTAGCAGGGTAAGGGAGAGAGAAGGAAGCGGAGAAGAGGAAGGTCTTGAGGAGTTTCTGGAATAAGAAGATCAGGTTCATGACAGAGGGCGGCAGGGAGGCTATTCCAGAGGGAGGCACCTCCTAAGGATCTCCCTCCAAAACGCTGCTTGGAGAACCGACTCACTCGCAGTCAATTCTGCTCTGCGGATGAAATTGGCAGATTGGACAACATTTGCCAGAAATCCGCCAATTTTTCCAGCAAATGAAATTAATAATTTTAACTCACCCCTACTTTGGGCACCACTTTTTACACAGTCCAGCTATGTCTCAGCTTCAGTGCACAGTGTGAAAAAACACTGTCAAGGTTCTCTCCCACAGTTTGAGCAGTGGAGCATCCCGGGAGATCCACAGGTACACTACTTCCTTGTTCAGTAGACTTTTGGTATGTACTTATATACTATTGGCAACATTTTATTATAAAGTCGTTCCTTATATAACAATTATTGTAGAAATGTTGCCACACAATTATATGAATGAGTTGTGGTCAATATTCAGTATGCACAATTTTTACACGAATTACCATATCAAATACATATGCAATTTGATATGTATTTGCTGTGATTGCAGTGATGAGTGGGTGAATGTATTAATGAATGGATGGTTGAATGAACAAAGAAATATAATACGCACATGGTGGATGAATTACCCATTGCACCAGTTTCTTCATTTCTCTGATTGCTGTCCTGACTTTTGTATTGTAAAGCAGACTGTATTTGTTGCACTGTGGCCTTCACATTATCACAAATCTATGCATCAGGTAGCATTGCATGGTCTGGGTTAGTTATCCAGTGATGCAGGATATATATTATGCTGTTGCTCTCCATGGAGATCGGGGGTGCTCACTCGAGTGTCACAATGTTAAATGCCACTTTTGGGGGTATTTAGTGGTGTGTGTAGTGACATACCTGTAGTACTTACTCACTGGATTGTGATGTCAGTCATGGAGCAGATTAACGGGACTGCAACATATTGCTCTTTTCCGAAAGATGGCCACTTACTATTGCAACTTTCAAAGAAGGGCATGGTTTTGTCAGGGATTTTCGTACCTGGGCATATGGGTGTACTACTTGGCATCTGGAGGAAATATCTAATATTTGAAGTGAGCATTTGGTTCTTTAATGGACTTCTTTAAACATGAAGTGAATACATTTAATTAGAGTACAATCATTGAACACGCTGGGAAGTCCTACATGAGATGGTGGACATATCTGACAATACACACAAGCAGATCACTATACAAAAGCCACAACTTTCTGCTAGTAGGAGGATAAACAGCAGATCGACATGTCCAGTTAAATCCCACTCTCGTGGTCAAAATGTTCAAGCAGAAATTGTTGTAATGATCGTGCAGCGTGTCTGAAGATTGTTAAAAATGTGTGTTGTGAGCCGCAACACACTTGTAATGTGGGGGAGAGGTCAATCATATGCGCCCATTCTGTGATGCTTGGCAATTTCCTGTCTCTGAATGACCCCACAATCATTTGATGGTAATGCTTATGCCATGCCACACAGATATGATTGATGGCAAAATCATGCATTGTTATGCTGGTATGGAGAATCTATGGGACCACTATTTGCTGGGGACAACCTACCACCATGGCACTCTCTAAAGATGCCCTGACCTGGATATCTGTCCTGGTGTGTGGAACTTTGAGATGTTGTCTGGCCCTGATCTGCTCTACTGTGCCTCTGTCTCTGCAGCAATTACAGTGTTGTGTTGTCACTGTGCAAAGGAAACATTTACACTGCGCTATAGGAACCAGTGAATGTGAGTCCATAGGTGTTTGCCAGCCATTTGCATGGGTCCCACTAGAGGTAATGAAAAGGAAAGTTCTTGCAGAGGGTGTGGTGTTAGCAATTACATGGGTTCAGACAGTATTGGGGTAATATTGTGCTCTCTTTGCAGACACATGACTTGATGTGGATGGATTCTATGACAGAGGTGTGTGTGGCAATGGCCTGCTTGAGCTTGTGTGCTTCTCCATTCTTGATGTTGTTGTCCTTGTAAAGCAAACATGACAGGATTGAATTAAGGAAGGCAATGTAAGGACAATATATTGCCTACGATTGTGAGACTACATCAGTGCAGATCCATCATCTTGCTGTCAGTCAAGTATGTTTTTTAACGTTTTAAACTCACATTATGATCGTCAGTATATGGTGACATTGCTTATAAACTACTAGGGGTTCCAATGTATTGTGTATTTTCAAGTATTTAAGTATAGATAACAGTAGGATTTGATATCAGTAAGAAAAGACATAGGCCCTCATTAGGACCCCAGCGTTAACCAATGGCGCTATTAGCGCCATGGTTAACGCTGGTAACTTACCGACTCCGCCATGGTTAAATGGGGAAGTACCACCCCCTTCCAAGGTTGGCGGGGTGGTAATTCCCCATTTACCATTGGCCCTTCCCCATTCCCATTTTTGCCCCATAGGACTCAATGGCAATGGGGAGGCAGTAATTACGGTACCGCAAATTGCGGTACCATAATTACCTTCAAAGTCCCTTTGCAGGTCCCTACTTTAACGGCTGGTCCAGACCAGCCGTTAAGGTCGGGAGACGCAAAGGAACATTGTAGTAAGGCGTTAAGGGGTTAACGGCGCTGCAACCTTTTACGGCGCTGTTAACCCCTTAACGCCAGGGTCCTAATGAGGGCCATAGACTGTAAACATCAACCGAGGTGCTTAGGGTACCTATACAATACTCTTCATAGTACTGAATTATCTTCTCTGTGAGATGAAGGGGTATCTTTGTAACATACACCAGGACACAGAGAGAAGAGCATGTAATTAATAACTCAAAACCCAACTCCAGTGTTCAACAATAGCATGACAGGGGGTTATACATGTTTGTTCATATGAGATACAAGCATGCTAACTAGGTTGGCTGGTGTCTATAGCAGTGATGGATCAATCATAGGCCAAGCATTTAGGAGTCTTTTCAATATAAATGTGCATGTGTACCAATAAACGGAGAGTCACAATAATAATGGTAATGCAGAAGGAAAGAAAAACCTCAAGGTTCGTCAGGGTTGCTCGTCAACAAGACGATACACCTCCACACATTCCACTCCTGGTTGACTGGCAATCTAATTTTCATGTATAAACCACAATAAAAAGACCAGTCACAGAAGAAAATATAATCACACATGCACCCAGAACTGCAGTGTTCCCCATATGAAATAATATGATATAAGTCATTTATAACACGCCTGTACACAAGTGTTTCTAGGCGCAACAAGACAAGGGGGGGGGTTACAGAGGGAGGACAAGGCAAACGATCTTACTGGGCCTTGTGTCATTCAGACTGTGCATGTGCGAGACGAAAAGTGCAAGGGGAAGGGAGGGAGAAGTGCAAGAACGAGAAGTGCAAGGGGAAGGGGGAGAAGTGGCAGGGAGAGAGACGGGGAAACGGCCAGCAATGCTCAGAGTTAGTTCAGCACAGGGCAGCAGGGCTCTGGGTAAGTGCAAGGAGGCAAGGGGCTGTAGAGGTTACAGTTACAGCCCCTACGTGTGTTGGATCCTGGAGGCAATGCAGGGGTGACTGATCAAGAGAGAGCCTAGTACCCAGTGAGACTCTGGGGGTGGCCAAGCAACCAGTAAGTGCGGCTGGCAGGTAGGTCAGGTAGGTCAGCAGGAGAGGGAGAGAGAGAAAGCCGAGGAGAAGAGGAACTTTTAGTTGCTTCCCAAACTTCAGGTAGTTTGGCTCCAGTGGGAGACACCTGCAGAGGAAAGAGATCTATCCCACACTCTCTGCCTGGTGAAGCGTCTGACCCTTAGACAGTTGGAGGTAGCTGAGCGAAGAGCTCAAGAAGGAAGGTATTTAGGAAGAGAATGTTGGATGTAGTGCAGGACCTGTCCCCAGAAAGCTTTGCGGACAATGCAAAGTGTCTTGAACTTGATTGTTGCAGCCGTGGGGAGGCGGTGGAGAGATTTCAGGGCTGGAGAGATACAGTCCCTGGCCTTGAGGCCAAGGATAAGTCTTGCATTCTTGTTCTGGATCAGTTACAGAGGGTGGAGAGTAGCAGAAGGCAGATTGAGAAAAACACTCTTGCAGTAGTCCAGCCTAGAGAGAACAAGGGCTATGCAGACAGTGAGTTTCTGTGGGGAAGGCAAGAAAGGGAAGAGCACATTTGAGGAGGTGCAGCAGGTAGTGCAACTTCTTGGCGATATGCAAGATGTGAGGAGAGAAAGAGAGAGTGGAGTTGAAGATGACACCTAGGTTTTGGCCTCACTGGAAGGCGAAGGAAGAGGGCCCAAGAAGGGTGGTCAGAGTGAGAGGGGGAAAGGGAGAGCAGGAATCCCAATGAGAAGGATCTCCGTCTTACTGGCAGTAAGGCAGAGATCGTTGGAGGCGCACCAATCCTGAACCACGGATAGACAGTCAGGAATGAGCGAGAGAGAAGAGGAGGCTGAGGGGAGCCTGAACAAGAGCTAAGTGTCATATGCACAACAGTGAAAGTTGGAGGAGAAGGTAGAGATCCGGTAGGCCAAGTAGATGTTTAAAGGTGAGACGATAGAGCCCTGGGGAACGCCACAGGTGGAGATAGAGGTAGCATATAGAAAGGAACCAAATTGGACATGGGAGGGGCGGTCCAAGGGGAAGGAGCTCAACCACTCCAGGGCCGGATCCATAATGCACAGGTTCTTACAGAGTCAATTGATCAGGATGGCATGGTTGAGCATGTGAAAGGTGGAGGAAAGATCAAGGAGGATGGAGACAGAAGGAATGCTGGAATCAAGGTTAGAGAGCAGATCTTCACAGTGTTCAGGAGAGCAGTTTCCGTGCCTCTTGCAGCTCTGAAGCCAGACTGATGGTAATGGAGACAACCAACAGGTTCAGTGTGGACAGTAAGCTGAGAGATGGCCAGCTTTTCCAGGAGTTTGTCCAGAAAAGGGATGATAGGGATTGGGCAGTATTTTGCAGGACAGGTAGGATCGGCAGACGGCTTCTTGAGGTGCACAAGGGAGTACTTGAGGAAAGAGGAAAAAGTTCCAGTGACAAAGAATGATTACAGAAATCAACCTAGGTTGGAGCGAGGGTGTTCATATGGTCCTTGATGGTTGAGGCAGAGCAGGGCAGCACCTGTTTCAATGACTCATAGATCAGACTTGTCTAGAAACCTTGTCAGGTGTTGTCTGAGAGAAAGAGGAGAAAGGAGGATTAGAGGAAGAGTTGGCCAAAGAGGGCCGAGAGCAGAAGAGGGAGAGGACGAGGAAGAGGAGATAGAGGACAGGATTTCCTGAGTTTTCATGGTGAAGTGAGAGGTCAGGCCCATATAGAAGGCCTGGGAAAGAACAGGAGTGGTAGAGACTGCAACAAGAATGGCCAGTTCCTTGCAGAGTTCTGCCATGTTATTACAGGCTGGAGAGAGGTGGGCTTGAATGTGGGCTCTCTTCTTGAACATGGCAGAGAGTCTGTATTGTCTTTGAAGCAGGCGGCAGGTCAGTTTGTCAGAGGATGCGCTCAAAGCACTCCACTTCCTCTCAGCCACTGTGCACTTTCATTTCAGGTCAACGAGGTCAGAGTCATATCAAGAGTTGCACTTGGAGGAAAGCTTCAACCGGATTCCCATGACAGGGGCAGGCTATCCAGAGTGTTGGAGAGATTCAGATTAGAGATGGCTGTGTCAGAGTGTGAGTCAGCTGCAGGATAAAAAGGAGCAGAGAAAGTAGAAGTAAAGGCATCCACTGACACATGCTTCATTGG
The DNA here is from genome assembly GCF_040938575.1 of Ambystoma mexicanum. Classification (NCBI taxonomy): domain Eukaryota; kingdom Metazoa; phylum Chordata; class Amphibia; order Caudata; family Ambystomatidae; genus Ambystoma; species Ambystoma mexicanum. Next base: position 1,240,567,334 of record NC_090930.1, on the reverse strand, counting down.
CTGGATGACTGCAAAGATGACAGTGCTTGGGATGGCTTTGCCTGAGGAATATAAAGTTTCAGGTGAGAGGAAAGTAGAAAGTGCTCAGTCCAAAGAGAGGAGTGGTGACAGGGTTAGATAGGGGGATGTCTGAGGAGAGGAGAAGTATGCCCAGCAGAATGTGTTGGACCAAAGGGCAGAACGGAGAGAGAGAGAGAGAGAGAGAGAGTGTGTTGCAGAGATTGCAGAAAAGCTCCGAGGAGGGATTAGAAACATCCACGTGGATGTCGAGGTCGCTGAGGAGAAGTTGAGTGGTAGAGGCAAGGAGAGAAGAGAAGAGGTCAGACCACTATGAGAGGAAGAGGGCAACCTGGCCTGGTGTCCTGTAGATAGTGGCATCAGTCAGAGAGGCCTGCAGAGAGAGAGGGCCTGCAGACCAGGCATTCAAAGGAGGAGTAGGCCTGCATAGGAATGACAGAATCAGGGAGCCACTCCAGAAATATCAGAGTTACTCCACCTCTGGGTCGGTTGTTTCTGATCTTGTAGCCGTCAGGGAGGATAATGTTAAAACTCCTGACAGAGCTGGCCGTGAACCATCTCTCGGTAAGAGCGAGGAAATCCAGGTCAAGTTCTTCAGGTGGAAGACAGATGTCAGAGGAGTGTTTGACAGCACAGCGAGAGTTGAGAGTAACGATGTGGAGCAGTTTGCCACATTTGAAGTACTTCCGGTGGGGTACAGGCTTGAGGTGCACCCAGTGGAAGAGGGTCCCAAGAGTGGACAGAGGTGTATGTGAGTGGTGGCAGAGGAGCCAGCGGAGTGCTAGTAGGAGTAGCGGGAGAAGGAAGGTAGTTGATATGATGCGGCAGACACCTATCAAACAGAAGGAGATTGGGCTGAGGGGCCTGATCCAAGACGGTGCAATTCAGATAGACATTAATGATGACCTTGGAGGAGTGGAAGGAAACCAAGAGGGCCTCCCACCGAGTGCCACCATTAATGGGAGAGGAATAGATAGGAGAGTGAGCAGAGACCATATGAAGGGTCCATATGTCTGGTGAAGGAATGACAAAGAAGATGTCTGTGAGAGTCTGTCTGGAGGAAGCACTGATGTAGGTATCAGTGATAGTTAGGCCTGGGTTGGAGACCAGGATGTCCCTCTTGAACTTCTTCCTTCCAGACTTAGTGTAAGGGATAGGAGATAGTGTAGCAGTTAGAGAAGATGGGAGAAACAGAGAGCACCATAGATGTTGTGAAGGAGGAAGGTGCGAGGAGAAAGGGCGAGAGAAGAGTGTAAGAGGATTCAATTCAACACTACAGCTAAGTCAATGCCTAGTCTGGGATACTGAATGGAAACCCTTATTGATATATCTTTATGTCCAGTTCATGCGTTCTGGATGACTACCCCTATATAACACCCCTCTCTTGGAATCCTCCTGACCCCACTGAGCCAAGAAGTAGTTCTGTTTTGCACGTTTAAAGGTTTATTTGATAATTTAAACAATATATATATATCACACTTTATAATAAATTAATAATTGAATATCACACTCAATCTGAGCAGTAATCAATAATGAATAGTCTGGCACTGGCACACTTGTGGATAGGAACAGAAGAATAAGGTGGTAGAGAATGCTTTATATATGTTCAGATGGATGTAATGTTGAATGAAATGCAATACAGAAAATACTTAATATGATTTCAACAAAACAATGTAATCACTTTTCTCTGGCAATCCCCTCCCCCCTTTATGCAATGCAAGGAAATGGAAGGAAAGCACACAGTTATCAGAAATGCAATCAACTGTAATTCAGTTCACCCCAGCAAGCTTAGACTACAGAAGTTGGAAACACAGGCCCAAAATGCTTTTACATGTGCTGGCAATGAAGTGAAAAATATGCTAAAATGCTTTTAATTCCCTCTAGAGGTTCAGGGTGAGTGGTATCAAGTTAATATTAGTCCAGGCTCACTTTAGCAAGGATCTAGGAGTAACTAGCAGGTTAAACGAATTTTTGGCAACTGAAAGCAAGAAAACTGCTGTTTTCACACGTTTAGAAATTTGCAAATCGCGGTAAAATTCGCGAGTGCGTTTTTCGCGATTACAGAGGAACTATAAGGACTAGCACTATCGTTTTGGGGTCCTAGGACAGCCTAGGATCTCAGCTTCCCGATGAAAGTTACTGCAAGCACAAACGGTCACGGAGATATGAGCGATTAAATAAAGGTAGTTTTTCGGATTTGAAATGTTAAAATTCAAAGTGACAAGTGCAGCTTGCAACTAGAAAATGACAGGTGACAGCTTTACAAATGACAGGTGACAGTTAGGAGGCAGTTCTACTTAGATTAAAATAGCTTGGATTAGATTATTTTAACTAAGAGATTGGTTCTGCACAGTTCTGCTAGGTACTCACACTATATTCTTGAATTAAATGGGCCTCGCCACGGATCTGGTCAGGTTTTAGACTGGACTCTGGTCTGGTCTCTGCACTTCACAGTGATCTGGGTCAGCTCTGCTCTCTCTCTAGCCTCTCTGGATTCTGGAGATTGATGGATTTGAAGTCTGGATCTATGGATGTGGTATGGTCCGGCAGAGCGCGTTGCAGAAAATGGAATTGAAGGTCCCTATCTGTCCTGTCTGTCTGCTTTTATGTGTTTTGAAAATGGGTGTGTGTGCAGCATCACTAAGCTCTACCCCTCTCCACTTGTCATTGGCCACTTCATCCGCTTCCCCTTGATTGGGGGAATGAAATGAAGTGTCATCATGATGAGGTCTGTTTATGGTACAGAGAACCCACCCCTGTCAAATTACACACAATCTATATTTTGACCCAAAAGACATATTTGCACAGGTACACATTTGTTTAAAATTACATGCACCCTTCACATATCACAGGAGGTATACCCTGTCCAAATCTGCTCTTCCTGGGAGCTTGCATTCAGAAATGGCGACATTTGCACTTTTTAACTGGTTTCGCAATATCGGACATTAACCCAAATTTACACACATGTGCGCAAGGAGTATGGACATTAAGTGATGAAGTGTCAGACTTTTCACATGCATACATTTTAAGTAATACCCTCTTAACTGCTAGTTTGCCCCCAGATCATGCCACCGGTTCTAAAAACCTCTTAAAATGTGGGCAGAAAAATCACAAGAATTATGGTATCATTTAAATAATTTTCACAAGTCCGTACTATGAGTTATTCATCTTTTTCTAAAACCATATTCTGGCTACAGGGGTGTGGTTTCCCCCCAGCACAAGGTTGAATTTCTGGTTTTTCCAGTTCTGCCAAGCCAGCTTGCTCTCACAGGCAGTGCTCCTCCCCTTTACTTCCAGGAGGAAGCCACTTTTTACGGCCCCATAATAAAACATTTGCCTGAGTCAGGACAGGGCTTTGTTCAATTTCCTGCAGAGCCCAGGTAATTCAATCAGGGAAGTGTCATATCCCTTTTGGTGGGAGCAGCAAAAGGGCAGCTAGGCCTGGGAACACAGCTGTTGTGCAAGTCTCAACTCATGTCGGGGGTAGCTGGTGGGCAGAATTCAGTTCCTTAAGCCAGGCCCCAGCTAATGTCACTTTTAGTTACCCAGTTTAAGTCAAGACAATTTTTTTACATATGCAGCTAGGATGCTGATTCTAAGTTTAAAACTATGACATTTAAACAATTGCAACCTATGTGACACTCAAAAGTAGGTCACTCATTTCTTTTAAACATTTAGGTTTTTTGGTAGTTTTAAATCCAGTTTCAGTTAGGCTGCTGCAGACCTGCAGAGCTCAGCCAGTCTTGTTATGAACATTCAAGTCACTTCAGAATATAACTTTAGATTGTATCCACCTCTCAGTAAGTCTTTCTTTGGCTTGCCTTGGGTTCATTTATTCAGTTTTAAACAAAATCTGGTGGTTTTAAAACGCCGGCTTTCTGATAGTGGTGAGTACTGGTACTGCACCCCTTTTTGGGATTTAAGAAAATGAATTCCCCACAATTCTAGGTTGCTTTTGGCAATCAGCATTGTCATTCCCAATGGTTTCAGGCTACTGTGTGGGTAGTCCAATGGTGGTTTTAGGCAGTGCCCGTCTGTGCCCATAACATCGGCAAAAATGAGTGGCAGCCTATTCTTCATGCATTTCCCTGTGCATTTTCTGGGAAGCTCTGGCCATCATGATGTTTTCAATGCCAGTACTGCACAGTTTTTGAGGTAGGGCTCGGATGTATGGGTAAAAACATCCCACAAGCCCCCCTCTTGTGATGGCCATTCTGTTTCACTGATGGGACTCGCAAGACCTGGGATGTTTCCTTATCTTCTTCCAATAGATGGCACAGTTCAGCACTTTTCCTCCATCCGGTCGGATCGATCGGTTCTCCTCGCCGGTCCTGATGGGAGTATTGGGCGGTACACTGGGCCCCTTGCGTCTCTGCTCCCGGTCTCCGGATCATCCTCATTGGCCCGTCTCCAGGTTTTCTTTCTCCTAGGACGACAAATGAAGAGCGGCAATACCTATTCATGGACATTTTTCCCCCACCATTGATATAGTGGGGTGGTATATAAATTTTAGAACTCAGCAGATATGAACATGCACATTTTTTTAAATTAAGAGACAGGAACACATAAACTTGAGAAACACAGAATTTGATAGGCTATATGTAGGATCTTTTAAGTTAGAACTGAATTAATCTGAGACAGTACCCTCTAGGTTACTGTGGACCCACTTGTCTTCCCCCTCTGCCAAACCTCCTTTGGGGATGCGGATCTTGTAGGCCACAGGGGAGATTTTGTCTATAATCTCAAAGGGTCCCTTCCATGTAGGCAAAAATTTTCGCTGTTTGGCCTGGTTCCTTTGGAAATTGTATAGATAGACCCGGTCCCCCACCAGATATTCCTTCCTGGAAGTTTTCAGGTCATAGTGGGTCTTCATGCTATCAGCTGATCTTTCTAGATTCCGCTGAGCATAGGCAAAAGCATGTTGAAGGTGTTTCCTTAAATTCTCCACATACTCATGAGTTGTGGAGGCATTTATCAGTGTCTGCTCTTGGGTCCTGTAGAGCAAATGCTGAGGAAGCACCATCTTGCGCCCAGTCATCAACTCAAATGGTGACATTTTGGTTGCAGATGAAGGGGTAGATCTGATGGCCATTAGGACCAGAGGTAATTGGATATCCCAACTTGGCCCAGAATCTGCCACAAACTTCTTTAATATGCTCACAATGGTTCGGTTATATCTCTCTACTGCCCCAGAAGAAGCTGGCCTGTAAGCAATGTGTAGCTTCCTTTTGACTCCCAGTATCTCCCACATCTTTGTCATTACTTCACTAGTGAAGTGGCTACCCCTGTCTGACTCAATCCTTTGAGGTAGACCGAAACGGGAAAAGATGTGGTTAATCATCAGGGCAGCTGCAGTTTCTGCCTTGCAATTTGGGGCTGGGAGACATTCCACCCACTTGGTAAACAAGCATGTCACAGTCAACATGTACTTATTCCCCCTAGCAGAGCGAATCACGGGGCCTACAAAGTCAATTTGTAAATCTGACCATGGCAGTGTCATCCCCCTCTTTTGGAGAGGCACACGGTGCGTGAGGGATGATGGCTGAAATTGCGCACACACAAGACACCCCTTCAAGTATTGGTCGAGGTCCTGCCCCATGTGTGGCCAGTATGCAACCTCTCTTAAGATTTCCAATGTTGTGTGAAACCCCCTATGACCGGCGGTGGCCGCATCATGGGCGTGACTTAACATCAGGCTTCGGAATGAGGTAGGAACCACCCACTGATCGTGGCCAGCCTTTGGATTTCCTTACCAGCAAACCGTCTTGGATCCGGAACATTTTTGGACATTTCATCAACACTCTTAGGTCCTCTTTCCCAATGTAATCGGTATCCGTCTCGGTATCCGTCAGGGGAAAGTTCTCAGGGTCCCCAAGGTGTTGGTAAAACTTACCAATAATTGGATCCCCCTTCTGAGCGGTAATCAAATCAGCATCAGGGGTCTCCTTACTCCATTGTGAAATTGAAAGGTCGTTGTGAGCATTTGTCTGGGACCTAGTGATAGCAGTGACCTGGATTTCCCCCAACAGGGACTCAATCTCAATTAGATCCCCTTGGATGGCCCCGGTTTTGGCCAGCTGATCAGCTAAGTCATTTCCAGTTTTGTCTGGTCCCTCTACTTTGGAATGACCCTTGATCTTTTTCCAATAGATGGTCATCTCATTCGAGGTGACCAGACCATCAATGTTTTGGATCAACTTCCCATGTTTCAAGGGTTTGTTGTTAGCACATAACATGCCTCTGGTTTTCCAATTAACCAGGTGCTCCACGAACCCATTCCGTACATAATCCGAATCTGTGATTATGACCAGTTCGTGGAGTTGATTCTGGACAGCAGTGAGGATGGCCTGATGCACAGCCATCAGTTCTGCCACCTGACTACTTCGGGGACCAATTTTGTATCCAGCGGAGGGTTCTGGAAACTCCTTCACCCATGCATTCCCTACGCCAGCCACCAGTTCTTTCTCCCCGTCGTTGTCAACATGGTAAGAGCATCCATCCACATAGACAGTGGGCATTCCCTCACACTTGTCCTCTTCAAAAACTTTGTGTGGGGAATTAAGGTATGCCTCCGTGTTGTCCTTTATTTTTAGACTTTCGTCCTCGAGACAGTTTTCTCTGGCACAATCATGCAAGTCAGCCAGACCTTGCGCCAGGGGACTCTTCTTGGCCATATCTGACCTCCACAGGAAAGCCTTGCATTGACAGAATCCAGGAAGTAATTTGGGAATTACTCACATTTCCGGCCCGGATTCTGTCACTTTGGAGATATTGCAGAGGCTGGTGTGGAGTCTCCACTATGATGTGTTCCCCCTGGATAAACGGGCGGTAATTCTTCAATGCCCACACCGTTGCCAGGAGTGCCTTCTCACAATCGTTGAATTTTTCCTCCACAGAGGATAAAGTTTTGCTCGCATAGGAGATTACTTTATTGACCTTGTCATGCTTTTGGTATAATACTGCTGTCAAGCACGTATTAGAGAACCCCGTCTCCAGGAAGAACTCCTTGTTTCTGACAGGGTAAGCTAGGCAAGGCGCTTGTGAGAGGCTTCTCTTGAGTTGTTTTACTGCCTCGGCTTGTTCTGGACCCCATTCCCACTTGACCCCCCCTTCAGGAGATGAATCAGGGGTCTGGTGATCTCTGCGTAGCCCTCAATGAACTTTCTGCTGTAATTAGTCAGTCCAAGGAGGCTCCTTAGTTCCCGCAGAGTTGTGGCGTCTTTCAGTTTTTGGAATGCTTCCACCTTCTTTTCCTGGGGACAGAGACCCTGAGGAGTAATCTCATGCCCCAAGAAATTAACACGGGTTCTACACCACTGTGCTTTTTGAAAGGAAAGTTTTGCTCTGGCGGCCCTCAACTGCGTCAGAACATAACGGATCTCCGCTATGTGTTCCTCCACAGATGAACTTTTGATGAGGACATCATCTACATAAGCCAGGTTACCCCTCGCACCGAGGTCGGGCATGGCCTTATGTAGGAAAATATTGAACTCATTACCGGAGTTAAGGTATCCGAAGGGAGTCCGGGTCCATGTGTACTGCTGGCCCCCAAAGGTAAAAGCCAGCTTGTATTGGTCCTCCCTACTGACCGGCACGGTCCAGTATCCATTGGTCAGGTCTATTGCAGTGAATACCTGTGACCCCTGGATCTGGGCCAGCCCTTGGTCAATGTAGGGCAGAGGCCATCGGGAAGTATGGACCTGTTTGTTGAGCTCCCTGAGGTCAGCGCAGAGTCTCCACTGGCCGTTTGGCTTCAATATTCCCAGCACCGGATTATTGAAGGTGCTGTGAACTGGACGGATTATTCCCCGGGACTCAAGCTTCTTAATTATTTCAGTAAGGGACTCCATGGATCCGAGAGGCAAACGATATTGCTTACAAACACTGGAGTCATGCCAGGGTCCGTGGGGATTGTTGTTGTGTGGATGTCGGTGCAGCCACAGTCATATGAGTCTACTGCAAAGAGATCTTGGAAATCCAAGAAAACTTGCTTCAACTTTTGCTTTTGTTCCAGAGTCACACAGGCATCAGCTAGGTTGACTCTCTCTTCCACCATCTGCCTGAAGCCTGGAAAGACTTCTGGTTTGGCTATCTCAGCGGCCTCCTCCAGCTGGGTGGAGAAGTCCCTGGTCAGAGTGCTGATTTGGACTGGAGGCTTCAGGTGGGAAAGGCAGCCCTCATGGACCTGGAAAATCACCTCATCCCTTCTGAAGTCACAAGTCACATCTTCCTTACCATAAGGGCAAGAAGTGTACACCAGGAAGTTCCCCCCATGCCGGGTAAAAATCCTGTCTGTAGTTGTATTGTCATCACTGTCACTGTCAAAGCAGTCCTTGGGGATTGGCCCTAACAGTTCATTACCTAAATCTATGGAAAAATGTCGGTCATCAACCGCCATTCCAATAATGGTGCCTGCGGCTAGAGTAATACTCTTCAAGTCGCTGTTATCCACCTCTATTAGAATGGTGTCATGTTCTATGTTGACTAATGGTGTTGGGTTTACCCCTAACCCTTGCTGTTGGAGAGAAGCATTTAGATGTATGTAAGCATCAGGGTTTTGCAAATATTGTCCTCTTTTAACTTTCACGTCCAGGGAGAATTGTCGGGTCCTTTCTGGGATGGTGACTTCCTCTTTGATCTGAATTTCAACTGCATAAGGTAGCAATTGAGCTGACCTAAATGCTTTTTCTGGATCATCAAAGCCCATGGGATTATCCGCTAATCGGGACCAAGCTTTGAAGTTTATTAGGTCCAAACTAATGGCAAAGCGATTGAGAATGTCACTGCCTAAGTAAAAAGCGGCAGTGATGTCTCGCACGACCCAACAATTGTGGACTATGCTCTTGTTGCCAATGGAGATTTTGAGCATACACCGGCTTGGCAGGAGATGTTTGGAATTGGGAGCTTCCAGGTCCATTTCCCATTTGTCTATCAGTTTGAATGTGGGAATGGCTGGATCTTTTGGGAGTTGGCGGAACATGGCTTCGCTGATGAAGCTCTTACCGTTGTTCACACACACTCGAGCGAGAACAGAGTCCTTCCCATCATTTAATTGGACAGGGATGAACAACTGCTCTCCAATTTGCTGAATATCAGCCAGGCTCTGAGCTGATTTCACATCTTTCTGGACTATAGGAGTGGGAGTTTCTGATTGTGGATTAGTATAGAATCTCAGAGTGTTTCCTTCCAGCGTGGAGTACCACTTTAGACTGGAAGGAAGGTTGATTTTCAGAAATAGAGAGGACCCTCCATCACCAGTCTGTTGTCCTACTGCTATTACTGTCACGTCTGGAATTTGGCTATTCTGGAAGTGAAATTCTACTTGGTCAGATTTTTGTTCAACAATGTGGCATGTGCCGTTTAAACTAACATGGTTGACACTCTGTTTTAAATTTATTGGTCGGCTAGTCTGGGTCCAGAGGACCTTGTTTACGCAATCTATTAAGGGTGACAACCTCCTCAGGAGGTCATTCCCCAGTAAACAAGGGGTGCCCTCTGGAGTCACAACTATGACCGGGTGTTTCAACTTGTGTCGCCCAATTTTAAGGTCCAAGTCTGCAGTCCCCTCAACGGGAATTTCCTTCCCGTCAAAGTTCTGCAGTTGTCCAGGAAGAGAGGTGAGAGGAATTTGGTAATTCTCTCCCCTTCCTGCATTCAGTTCGTCAAAGGCCCTTCTGGACAGAAGGGTAGCTTGAGATCCAGTGTCCACCAGTGCCAAAATTGTACCCTGCTCCTGTACTTGTACCAGGGCATAGTATCTTCCCTCCTTCTCCTCAAGGGGGCACAGATAATGCACATTTTTGGACAACTGGTGGGCTAACTTTCTGGTTTTGGACATCGCTAGCGAAGAGATTTGGGCAGAATTCTGTGGAGAGCCTTGGGAATCTGAAAGAAAAAGTTGACAACTGGAGATCAGAGCCATTGTGGGTTCCCCTGGCTCCGGTTCTGGGCCGCCCCCCCCTTTTTGGAGGCAGTCATCAGGATGGGTTTGAACCAGGGGATTTTCTTGCTGTTGGTTCTGGGATGAGATGGTGGGCGGCGGTAGCTCAGTCTCCACATCTCCCCAGTCTGGATTTGCATCCCTAGGGAACCATTTTTCTTTGGGAGGAGTTCCCCCCTCTCTGAAGGAGAAGATCCTTTTCCCAGGATCCTCTGAGGATCCCTCTCCCTCAAATTGGAAGATCTGTACCTCCTCCTCAAACTGAGTCTGTGTGGGTCTTTTGTTTCTCCTACCCCCCCTCTGCTCCTTGGGAGGCAGGCTTTCAGGGGCAGGAGATTTTGTTTCCGGTTCCTGGTTTTCCAGGGGCTGTTTACAAGTTGGGAAGGAAGCTTCCTCCAAGGCTTTACACCCCCCTTCCCCTTGTGCCTCCTCCCTGGGAACCGCTGAGTTATCGGGGTGCTGCCCCCGTCATTGTTCTGGGGCACCAGGTCAAGAGTTGGGTGCGTGCTGCGCCGGCATGTCGATCTGAGGGTTCTGCTGAGCCCTCAGTATGTGACCCAGATCCCGCGCCATGTTTTGAACCTGGCGCTCTAACTGGGAAACCCGCTCAGGCTGATACGGGGCCCTGTTTTCTCCCCTGGGCTGATCCCGGGAAGGGTAGCTATCCCTTCTCTGGTAGTACCCCCGGTTGGGAAGATTTTGGTACCCCTCCACCCTTGGCCTCCCCTCTCCCGGATTAGGTTGTCTGGGCTCAGGGAATTGGGGAAAGAAGGATGGATGATTTTGGGGTTGGAAATTGGGTGGATACCTGGGGAAAAAGTTCTGCCCAGGATTTGGAGAATTTCTGCCCTCCTGTGGGAAGTTGGGAGGGAAGTTCCCTGGGTTAGGTGCTTGGCTGGATACCCCCCCTTGGGCTGGAGGAGTCCACACATAAACCAGGATGGGTCGATTACCCTTGTAACGGGGACTTACATAGTCAGGAGAGCGAGGGACCCCATTTGTGGGACTACCTCCTTGACTCCCTGTTTGTGACTGGCCCGAGGACCTTCTGGGCCTAGCATTATTAGGTGCAGGTAGGTTTTTAGGCCCCCCATCTCCAAATCCAAAACGGGGGTGACCTTTACCTCCGCCACCTTGGCAGCAGCAGGGGTGTTGTTGGCTTTGGGGTTTTTGGGCGCATTATTTTTATTTTCTATTGGCTTCTGCACCTCATAGATCCGGGTCGCCTGTTCAATGACCCAGTCTAAAGATCTTTTCTCGTGAAAATCCCTCACAAGCTGGGTCATTATGTATTTGGGCAAGGCATGGAAAAATGTATTAATAAATTCTCTGCTATCCGTGCGCACCCTTCTTGTGGTCTGTGCAAAAGCACGCTTTAACTCCTGCACAAATTCTTGTGGGGCCTGATCCTCCCCACATTGTAAATTGTAGGCTGCCTTGCGAGCCTCTTGGGGATTTCTATGAGCAGAAAAATGTTTTAATATGGCCGCCCTATAGGTGGACCACCTGGAATGATTTTGGTCCTCCAGCCCTGCAAAGAAACTGGAGTACTCTGGGGAGAATGTCCACTTTACATATTGGATACAGCTTTGGCTGTCCTTCAAATGAAAAGTCTCCATCATTTGCTCATAGAGCTCCAAGTGTTCCCAAACAGAGTACTTGGCGTTCTTATGATAAGGCGTGATGACACTCCTGATTGCCTTAATCTGTTTCAATGGGTCCTTAATCAAGGCCCTTTTTGCCTTATTGGCCTTTTTGGTTCGGGTAACCCTGGTCCATTCGTCCTCTGACTCAGAGGCACTGCTCCCAGAGGTTCCTGTCTGATCTTCCAGGTTTTCCCGGATTCTGCGAGCCTGGGAATGGCTGGCAGAATGTGGGGACCTGGTCTCCTGTGTCCTGTACCGTTCAGATGAGTCTTCAGATTCCTCTTTGCTGTCAGGATTTGATGGGTACCCCCCCCCACTGACCTAACTGGGCAGAGGTTTTCAGGATGCCCTTAATGGGCCTACTCTCCTGGGGTTCCCCACTAAATTGCACTGTGCTTGGGTGCCCATACCCGGATGCCCGCCCCTCCATTCCTGGGTGGTACTGGCCTATGAGCCCCATGCTTCTGGCTGGATAGTAATCTGCCATCCCTGTGGCCCTGTGCTCATGTGCGCCAGGGGACATGGGGGTGGCAGAGTCCAGGGACTGAGAGAGATAAAGGCCTCTGGTACTAGGGCTCCTGAGGTTATGCTCAGGAGTTTCCCTTTCCCAGCGAACTTGGTCTCTATCTGCCCCTGCTCCCTGTTGCAATGCAAGAGCCTGCGCCTTCAGTTCCTCAGTTAAGGCCTTACTAGATTCTATCAGTCTCTCCTGCATCGCTACCTGTTGTTGGAGCCTATCATTGTGCTGGCAGAGAGCCTCATTCTCTCTCTGTGTTTCCTGATTGGTCCTGGAGCACTGGGCCAGTCTTTGCTGCAGGAGGGTTACCTCCTGAGCTGTGTCCCTATTGGCCTGCTCCTGTCTTGCCAGAGCCTCCTCCACCCTCCTGGTGTGCTCTAGCAAGTCCTGGTGTTCTTTTTGGAGGTCACCCAGTCCCTGGTGGGCCAGGTGATTTTCTTCTGTTTTTCTTTTTAAATGGCAGACTTCCTGGCCTAAGGTGTCTCTTTCCTGGCTAAGAGCCTGCATTTGTGCCGCCAGGTCGTCCCTCTGCCTTTGAAAGGCACCAGCTTTCTGGCGTTCTTCATCAAACTCTGCCTGGGTATCCAGGTCTTTCAAAATCAGCTTGTTGCTCTCTGCCTTCACTCTATCTAGATGACTTTGCAAGGTGGCTACCTGCTCCGTGCATGCCCTGTTAAAGTCTAATTGTTGCTCCAGCTTTTTCTGGCTCTGCAGTAGGGAGTCCAAACCTTCTTGGTACTCCTTCTGCAAGGCCAGAAATCTGGTATCCTGGTCAGCCTTTTCCTGTTGCAGGATGTCCATATCCCTCTTTATTTTAATGATGTGCTGTCTACTCTCATTTTCTGACTCCTGGCTCCCCTGCAGCCTCTGCTCAGAAGAGACCAGGTCAGATTGGACCTTCTCTAACGCCATCTGTCGCTTATTCGCCAGATCTTGGCTTTCAGTACATTTATCCTGCATGTCTCCCATATATAGCTACAGGTATGCGGCTATCCTAACCATCTTGTCTTGTTCATCCTTAGCTTTAGGAGCCATGTATAGTTCACTCAGGGCCACATGTAGGGGACCCTGATCTCCCCATATATCTGACCCTGTTTCAGTGACCTGTTGCGTGATGGCCTGCAACCAGACCATGCGGTCCTGGTGAGTCCACTCACCTCTCACAAATAACTTATGTAAGCAGTGCTCTCTGGCTATTTTCATGTCTACTAAGGTCGTCATTCTAGAGATTGGTCTCTGTCCTGACTTACAGAAATTAGTATTTTATTCTTGCAAAACAGACCTTTTCCTTAGAGCGTTCCTTTGAGGAGTGCTTTACAGCGTAACACAGCGTGTGATCCGACCGGATATGTGTATCTGGTCAGCTGGCACGCTGTATTAATCTGCACAAGTGATAGATCTAATCCAAATGTCCGGCACGAGCCCCCAATTTGTAAGAGGATTCAATTCAACACTACAGCTAAGTCAATGCCTAGTCTGGGATACTGAATGGAAACCCTTATTGATATATCTTTATGTCCAGTTCATGCATTCTGGATGACTACCCCTATATAACACCCCTCTCTTGGAATCCTCCTGACCCCACTGAGCCAAGAAGTAGTTCTGTTTTGCACGTTTAAAGGTTTATTTGATAATTTAAACAATATATATATATATCACACTTTATAATAAATTAATAATTGAATATCACACTCAATCTGAGCAGTAATCAATAATGAATAGTCTGGCACTGGCACACTTGTGAATAGGAACAGAAGAATAAGGTGGTAGAGAATGCTTTATATAAGTTCAGATGGATGTAATGTTGAATGAAATGCAATACAGAAAATAGTCAATATGATTTCAACAAAACAATGAAATCACTTTTCTCTGGCAATCCCCTCCCCCTTTATGCAATGCAAGGAAATGGAAGGAAAGCACACAGTTCTCAGAAATGCAATCAACTGTAATTCAGTTCACCCCAGCAAGCTTAGACTACAGAAGTTGGAAACACAGGCCCAAAATGCTTTTACATGTGCTGGCAATGAAGTGAAAAATATGCTAAAATGCTTTTAATTCCCTCTAGAGGTTCAGGGTGAGTGGTATCAAGTTAATATTAGTCCAGGCTCACTTTAGCAAGGATCTAGGAGTAACTAGCAGGTTAAACAAATTTTTGGCAACTGAAAGCAAGAAAACTGCTGTTTTCACACGTTGAGAAATTTGCAAATCGCGGTAAAATTCGCGAGTGCGTTTTTCGCGATTACAGAGGAACTACAAGGACTAGCACTATCGTTTTGGGGTCCTAGGACAGCCTAGGATCTCAGCTTCCCGATGAAAGTTACTGCAAGCACAAACGGTCACGGAGATATGAGCGATTAAATAAAGGTAGTTTTTCGGATTTGAAATGTTAAAATTCAAAGTGACAAGTGCAGCTTGCAACTAGAAAATGACAGGTGACAGCTTTACAAATGACAGGTGACAGTTAGGAGGCAGTTCTACTTAGATTAAAATAGCTTGGATTAGACTATTTTAACTAAGAGATTGGTTCTGCACAGTTCTGCTAGGTACTCACACTATATTCTTGAATTAAATGGGCCTCGCCACGGATCTGGTCAGGTTTTAGACTGGACTCTGGTCTGGTCTCTGCACTTCACAGTGATCTGGGTCAGCTCTGCTCTCTCTCTAGCCTCTCTGGATTCTGGAGATTGATGGATTTGAAGTCTGGATCTCTGGATGTGGTATGGTCCGGCAGAGCGCGTTGCAGCAAATGGAATTGAAGGTCCCTATCTGTCCTGTCTGTCTGCTTTTATGTGTTTTGAAAATGGGTGTGTGTGCAGCATCACTAAGCTCTACCCCTCTCCACTTGTCATTGGCCACTTCATCCGCTTCCCCTTGATTGGGGGAATGAAATGAAGTGTCATCATGATGCGGTCTGTTTATGGTACAGAGAACCCACCCCTGTCAAATTACACACAATCTATATTTTGACCCAAAAGACATATTGCACAGGTACACATTTGTTTAAAATTACATGCACCCTTCACATATCACAGGAGGTATACCCTGTCCAAATCTGCTCTTCCTGGGAGCTTGCATTCAGAAATGGCGACATTTGCACTTTTTAACTGGTTTCGCAATATCGGACATTAACCCAAATTTACACACATGTGCGCAAGGAGTATGGACATTAAGTGATGAAGTGTCAGACTTTTCACATGCATACATTTTAAGTAATACCCTCTTAACTGCTAGTTTACCCCCAGATCATGCCACCGGTTCTAAAAACCTCTTAAAATGTGGGCAGAAAAATCACAAGAATTATGGTATCATTTAAATAATTTTCACAAGTCCGTACTATGAGTTATTCATCTTTTTCTAAAACCATATTCTGGCTACAGGGGTGTGGTTTCCCCCCAGCACAAGGTTGAATTTCTGGTTTTTCCAGTTCTGCCAAGCCAGCTTGCTCTCACAGGCAGTGCTCCTCCCCTTTACTTCCAGGAGGAAGCCACTTTTTACGGCCCCATAATAAGACATTTGCCTGAGTCAGGACAGGGCTATGTTCAATTTCCTGCAGAGCCCAGGTAATTCAATCAGGGAAGTGTCATATCCCTTTTGGTGGGAGCAGCAAAAGGGCAGCTAGGCCTGGGAACACAGCTGTTGTGCAAGTCTCAACTCCTGTCGGGGGTAGCTGGTGGGCAGAATTCAGTTCCTTAAGCCAGGCCCCAGCTAATGTCACTTTTAGTTACCCAGTTTAAGTCAAGACAATTTTTTTACATATGCAGCTAGGATGCTGATTCTAAGTTTAAAACTATGACATTTAAACAATTGCAACCTATGTGACACTCAAAAGTAGGTCACTCATTTCTTTTAAACATTTAGGTTTTTTGGTAGTTTTAAATCCAGTTTCAGTTAGGCTGCTGCAGACCTGCAGAGCTCAGCCAGTCTTGTTATGAACATTCAAGTCACTTCAGAATATAACTTCAGATTGTATCCACCTCTCAGTAAGTCTTTCTTTGGCTTGCCTTGGGTTCATTTATTCAGTTTTAAACAAAATCTGGTGGTTTTAAAACGCCGGCTTTCTGATAGTGGTGAGTACTGGTACTGCACCCCTTTTTGGGATTTAAGAAAATGAATTCCCCACAATTCTAGGTTGCTTTTGGCAATCAGCATTGCCATTCCCAATGGTTTCAGGCTACTGTGTGGGTAGTCCAATGGTGGTTTTAGGCAGTGCCCGTCTGTGCGCATAACATCGGCAGAAATGAGTGGCAGCCTATTCTTCATGCATTTCCCTGTGCATTTTCTGGGAAGCTCTGGCCATCATGATGTTTTCAATGCCAGTACTGCACAGTTTTTGAGGTAGGGCTCGGATGTATGGGTAAAAACATCCCACAAGAGAGAGAGATGCACAGACCAGTGCACCAATGCATGCTTGTTACTTGGTCTTCCAGCTTCCAGCTTATCAGTTGGCTCCTCTTTGTCTTTCTGTTTTCAGAACATTGAGGCTGTCTTGTTGGTCCTTGTATTGGGTTGACAACCTCAAATTGGCCTAGGCGGGTTAGGGTCAAGTTACTGTGATTGCACAGAGGATCAAGTGGACATGGTATTCCATACTGGTGTTTTGGGTTAATCCTTAGAAGTCTCACCACCTGTGTGTTTTAGGGTGCAGGTTTTACTTTGCTACGAACAAACTCTCGATTGGTCCTCAATGCCTCACCATGTGCTTGTAACTATGTGACATTTACTGAAGTTAGTTCTACGCATTGACAATGTATCTATGTAGTCATTCTGTGTCAATGTATTCATCAGCCATCATCTGTTCCTATATAATGGTGGACAAGGCTGCCAAACATGTTGGATTCTGGTGTGTGGGGGAAGGTGAACCTCAGTGTGTATTTATTTGCATTTATTTATTTGAAGAACAGGGACTCCAATTTCAATTAGTATTAATTACAATAATGCATTTACAGATAATGGAGTCATCCTCCAGAAGTGTGCCTGTACGATAAGACACATCTGAGAACAAGTGGTAAGTGAATGAGAGTTTGAACAGTGAGAGATATAGACCAGGGCAAAGAAAAAAACAACAGGTGATTTACAATTATCCCATGGGCATAGATGCTGCAAATTAAAGAGGAACACCATACAAATAAACAAAATGAAATAATTACACAGTATTGAATGGAGTGATGGATGAGGGGTAGTGAAGAGCTCCCCCCTCAGACTATTGTGCTGGCTTAGATTGTGATGGGAAGTGGGTTCCAATTGGGTGGAGCGAGTACAGAGAAAGAGCAAAGCCAAATGGGACAGTGACATTGAGTGCAGCGAAGGAGCAGAGGGAACAAGATGGTGATCAGTCAGAGATACAGTGACAATGTACTGAGAAACAAGACCATTGATAGTATTGTAGACTTTGAAAAGTATCTTGAAAAATTGACAGTCGTGCATGGAGAGCCAACCAGCATGGTGTCTGAAGGTAGACGTGGAGGAGGGCCTAGGTGGGTTGGAGAGGGTGTGGGTAGCAAAGTTGAGGAGTTTTACTACAGTGTGAAAGGAGAGAGTGGAAAGCCAAGGAGTGTCCATGATTAGAAGTTGAATTTGCAGACTACTGGGAGTAGATATTAGTGTATTTGTAGATTGGTGAGTAAGAAAGTGACACATTTTTCAAATGTTGCTGAGGTCAATACTAGCAGAGGAGGAGGTTTTAGTGATGAATGTTTGTAGTCAGAGGTTCCAAATAAAGAGGAGGACCCTAAATTCTGAAGCCTCAGGAGAGGGAGCAAGAAGGACATGCCGGGAGGATGTGGGGGGGGGGGGGTAGGTTGTTGATGGAGTCTGGGAGAAAGAAGCATGTCATGACTGCCCACTGGGTTATTTGTATCTCACATTTCTTTTCCTCCCAGCTCATATCATTCCACCACTTACATACATTGTAAACTGAGTGGATGATATTGTGCATTGCATTCACTTTCATTCTAAGCTTCCAGTGCGCTTTCGCTATGGCCACATGACAAAACTTGCTCTTGCGAGGCTGATAAAGGTCCTTCTTCTTGTATTTTGGTGCCTCCTCATGGAAGACCCCCAAGCTCCTCAGAAATAAACCACTAATTCTTAAAACAGGCTGATGCTGCACCAATGAATTACTTGTGACAATGGCTTCCTTCTTATTCTATTTTTGGGGATTGGCAGATGGCTGTGGTGGTTTTATCACTAGTGTCCTCTCCCTCTATATTTAAGTCATGTAAGTTCTTAGGCCTGCATGCACATGCACAATCATATTGATGATTAAGTGAATCACTTGGTTGTTTAACATTGTTGCCGTATTTATGCACTTTTATTGTACACAATGAACATTTGGCAGTTATGCTCATGGCCATTTATTTTATGTGCCATTGCTCATCAAGCTATGTGTGTCTGCCACATGGGAGATCACACGTATTAGTGATGGTTTGGTAATGGTACATATTTAAGTCTTATTCAGATAGGCTACACTTTTAGGGGATTGGGGAAGCCCATCATTTAAATTTGGATTACATGCATGATTTGCAACCAGACGGAACTCTGGGAGATGGATTGCGATTTGGTAAGCCTATTATTGTTAAGAAAGTGCCTTTGGTTTCTCGGTTGCAGGTGACTGATATCGAGGTATAGAGGTAGCAAAACACTCGCACTCACTAACATTAATGCTCACCTCAATTTATGGCATTCATTTATAGCCTTTCTAGATGGTGGATGCTTCTCAGAGCATTTTATATACGGTCCATCCCTGTACACATTCCTGTATATCCTTATATCATCTATTGGTTCAGATATCCTGTATGTGTCCTATCCAATAATTCAGCAGTACACTTTTCCACCGAGGGCTTAATTGGTTAGTCAGTGGTCCAAGACATTATCAGGTTGAAGCTATCAATGTAAGAATGCACTCACGGTGTGTTATGCGTGAAGCAGGTTGTTTTCTGTAAAACTGGTGCCTTCCACGTGATAACTGCTTTGTTGATAGGTGGAAACCTAAACAATTACATTCATGATTTGGTCATATAGTTAGCTTTTGTTTTTCGCATTATGTCAATTATAGTCCTGGAAAGGAACGAATCTTCACATCCATGATTGCTATGTAGTAACCAAGATCAGAGGGGCATCACCTGAATGGTAGTGGGTACATTGCCATGTCAGTGATAGATTAGCAGACTTCTTCCTTTCTCAGTCAAGTTTCTTCATTAGAAATGTTGGCGTTCAAGGTTGCAGGCTGCTATGCTTAATGGAAATGTATTCTCCTTCCAACGGACCTGCACCTGCATACTTAGAAGACATGTGCAGCTGTCATTCAGCAATGCTCTAAGAGGTTTTGTCCCTTGACCAGCTCTGATGTCTTCCTGCTCATCTCACCTCCAGCAGATGTTTTCCAACTTTCTAGACACGCCAGGCCGCTTGCTGTGTCTAAGTGGGTTCCCCCTCTTCCTGGCATCCCCCTCTTTATTCTCTATCCTTTCCCTTGCCTGTTCTGTTTTGGTAAGGGCTCAGCTGGCAATAGAGACAGGGTAAACAGTGCCTTCTTTGTCAGTTTGAGTCAGCACAGCTCCTTGTCCTACTGGACTGGTGTCCATTAGTAGCCTGTGGTATGGTTAGTGTCAAAGAACGCCATCTTGCTGGTGCTTGATAGGGAGTGCTTGATTTGCTGGAAGGCATGTTGGTGGTGTTTGGATCATTCCCACAGTTTTTCTTTTTGGGACAGCCCACTCAGGGGTGCTGTGATTGTTAGTAGGTCTGGGATAAAGCTGGCACAGTAGGTAGCCATTCCCATAAAGCTCCTGACTTCTGATGCTGACGTGTGGGCTTTGGCTTCCTGAATTTCTGACACCTTGGTGGGGACGGCTGACACACATTCTGCTTTGAACACGTAGCCAAAGAAACTTAGTGAGCCCCTGCCAAACTCGCATTTTTTCTGCGTGCAGGGTGAGGGCAGACTCTTCCAGGCATTGCAGGACGGCAGCTAACCGTTGGTGGTGTTCTTCCATAGCTGTTCCGTAGACGAGAATATCATCATTGATGTTTTTAGTTCCCACAGGCCATTCAGCACCTTCCTTATCTCGTTCTAAAAAACCTCTGCGGCCGAGTATATTCCAAAGTTTAATCTCTTGTACCTCCTGAGGCCTAGGTGGGATGAGAATGTTGTTATGTAGTGTGACTCTCAGACCAGGCGTATTTGCTGGTAGCCGGAGCGCAAGTCTAGCATATTGAATATTTTGCTCGGATTAGGTCTACAATTAGCTTGTAAATTGTGGGGGTCATGAAACGCTTGCGCACTATGGTCACGTTGGGCAGCTACATGTCGATACCGATTCTTACTGTGTTCGGTTGCCGTGGCTTCTGGGGAACAACCATGGGGGATACCCACAGTATTGGACCTGATGTCTTCTCGATGATTCCTTTTTCTTCTAGTTATTCTCTTTCTCCACTGCTTCATGCATGTGAAAAGGAACTCAGCGGTGCCTCACTGCCTTGGGCACAATTGTTTGGTCAATATGTAGTTTGACTGTTCATCCTTTGAGGCATCCTATGCCTTGAAATACTTTTTTGTGTTTCATCAAGAAGTTGTCGATTTCAGGTGTTTCGATGCTGAGTGCAAACTTCACGACCTTCAGCTTCTCGGCAGTTCGGCAGCTCAACAGTTTCTCTAGTCCTGTTTCAGCCATGTACATGCTAGCTCGACACATTTTCCCATTGTTTGATAGGTTGGAGCGGAATGACCATGCTACTGGTAGTGGCTTTTTGCATCCATAAGCAAGGAGTTGTACAGGTTTGTCCCTGAGTTGGGGCCTTGGTTCGATCTTCTTGAATTTTAGCAGGGGCATGATGTTTACTGTTGCTCCAGTATCTTTGACAACTTTGGTAGGTGTCCCATCCAATAGAAGGGTGCAGGCGGGTTGCCTGGACCTTTTCCCTTTTTTCTTGTTTTTCAGGGGTTTAATGGTGGACATCATGTGTACTTGTTCACTGTTCTTTTTCTGACGACTGCAGCGTCTCTCCGGGGATGCTTCTTCCTCTGAGGAGGTGTCTGAGTTGCTGCCGCTGGGTGATCTCCATGATGCGACGACAGCTGTGGCTTCACCTCTCCCTTTAAGCCTGCGGCTTGAGTTTTATGGTTGTTCTGCTCATCTTGGTGGAGGCAGGTTGAGTCAAACTGCTGCAAAGTGGTTTAGCCTCTTGCACTTCCAGCAGGTCACCCCCTAGAGCTGGACATGGTTCACCTCTGTGCCAGGGTCAACCACACCATATTCAGGACTCTCATCACTCTGGTGCTTGCCCCCGAGTGGTGTTCTTGGGTTGTCCTCCTTGTCCTGCCGCAAGTTCTTCCTCCTTCTGGATGTTGTTGAAGGGTAATCGTTGTATGGTAGCCTCCAGAGCGACTACTTGGTCGTTTGTGCATCCCTTAATCTGCCCATGGCTAGGATCGGGTCTACGGGGATGTTCTTCTCTGACAACGCTGCCCTGCACAGTTTAGATGATGATAATCAGTTTATGACTTGCATGCGGACGGCGAAGTCCTCATCTGGGAATTTGCAGCCTAGTGACATTTCCCTGAGTCATGCGTGGGAATCATGGATGGTTTCCTTGGCCCTCTGCCTGGTCATGAAGAATTTAAAACGTTCATAATCAGGGTTTAGTTCAGGTTTGAGCTTGTTGTTCAGTGCTGATTTTGCTGACATGTTATCATCTATCGCTCCCCTTTTAGGTAATATGTTGAAGAGCCTTACTGCTAGAGTGGCAATGTTTAACAGTAGCAGCAGGCACTGTTTCTTCCCTTCTCTTATCTCCCTGGCCTTCATGTTAAGCTCACATTTCTGAATCCACAACCCCCACCTGAGGGCTGCTCCCGTAGCAAATGGGTCAAAAAACCTCATGAATGTTGTCTGCATGGTAGCAGGGTCTTCTGCTCTCATGTAGTCTCTGGGGGTGCTGCTGCTGATGCCCTCTCCGGTGGGGCTGCTCTTTGGGATTGACATGTGGCCTGGAGGTTTGAGTGCACATGGGCTTGCCTGAATTGTATTCCTGTGTGCTGTTAATATGTTGGTTGCCGAGGTGTGTGTTTCCTCCCCCATGCTCTCACCTTGTAGGATCGTTGCTCAGTGCCCCACTGCCTCAGTTTGGGCTGTCTCATTGGGTTTCACTCCTCTTCCTGATGGTGCGCTTGTTCCATTGCAGCTAGTGGTAGGAGAGCGAGCTGCAGGGGGAGCAGCACACGTGGCTCCATTACGCTCCTCATCTCAAGTGTGAAACTGACCAGCCCGACCTCCTACTGGATATACACTGGTTGGGTCGGCGCCAGCACACACATACACTCTTTCTAGCTCGCAGCCCTCAGCTAAATAAAGACACGTCAGGCCGCTTGCTGTGTCTAAGTGGGTTCCCCCTCTTCCGGGCATCCCCCTCTTTATTCTCTCTCTGTTCCCTTGTCACGTGAGGCGGGCTCCCCCTCGCTCACGTGACTCGGGATCTTTGTATACACCACAGCATTCAGCAGTGCTGATAATGTTTTCCTCACATGACCATCTCGGATGTCTGCCTGGCCCCTCTATTTCAGCAGATGTTATCCCATCTTTCAGCAGCTACACATGCAACAAATAGAGCTGACATTAGGCATTGCTGAGTGTGCTTTTTTTATTTGACCAACTCCACCGTTTGCCTGTTTTTTGCCCAGGGATATTCTGTTTTTATGCGCTAAAGTGGGTATTTGGGGTACACACACAGCTGCTGTTCGGCAGTGCTGGAAGTGCCTTCGCTTTGAGATGATCCTGTCACGTCATAGCTGACCATTACATCCAACAACAGCGTCCCATTGCACTCAGCACGAGCATCTGCCCGCACCACGGGTACACTCTGGCCCTGCAGGCTTCTGTCTACCAAGGTAAGCGTCTGCGGGACATTACACCGCAGTGCCATACTCAACCCTAACTATACAAGTTTCCAAACGCATTTGCTGTTTCCAATGAAAATGCGCTCGTGTGTCTTTTTGTTCTTCTCACCCCTAACAGCAGCTGATAGATGCATGCTGCCTGTGTCCCTGTCTCACCAGAACAGTCCTGCTTACTAAGGTAAGCATTCACAAGATAATACACTGTGTTGTTAAATAAACCCTAACCATACGGATCTGCAAACACATGGCATGCTTCAAATTGTAATGTGTTCCTGTCTCTTTTGTTCCTCACATCCCTAGCAGCAGCTGATAGATGTATGCATGCTGTTTGCCGCTGGCTGTGTCCCTGTAGTACTGGAACAGTTTCTCTCAAGACTAATACATTGAATCAGATTGTCTTTTACCATAGTATGCTTTCTATGCTTCATTTTTAATGCATAAATCAACTAAAATGTGTTAATACGCCATTGTTATCTTTAAATATTCAGGTCCTTATTAAACTTCACCCACTTAAACTCTATATAAGGCCTTTTGTTTATATACCACCTCACTTATTATGTGCCATTCCTTCATTAGTTTTGAATTATTTTCTCTATGCATGTTTTTAATCTTCCAGATTTACACTCATTTGTGCTCGGGCGAGACGTTAGGAATAACCCACACATTTGGGATGGGCCGCTGGGGAGTGCCTTTACGTTATTGCATAGCATTCACTAACTACGGGTAAGCTGCAGCACCCGCATTTACTTTCTTCTTTTTTGCATATACTGGGTATAAAGTTGTCTAAAATTACTCCTTTTAAAAATAATGTTTTATTGTATTTTTTTTAATCTTTTTTTCCCCTTCTTTTATGTCACCAGGGCTCTTTCTTGGTCCTTAGGAAGGCAATCAACAGACTTTGCCGAAACACATTCTCGACGCACATTGAACCTTTCTGTGCTTTAATTTGTTTTTTCCTATTTGGTAGCATCTTGTTAGCGTCAACCCTAGTTTCTGTTACTATGTTTGATGGCATCTTGGGCATAACCACTATGTCAGGGCCGGTCTTACACCAGATTGCACCCCAGGCGGGAAGCATCGTTGGCGCCCCCCACCGACATCCGACCCCTAAAAATGACAAACAAAAAATGTGTTACAAATGTTTTAAATAGGGCACTTCCTTAAGAACCAGATAGAACCTATAGGGAACTCTGGAGATGTCCCGATAGGCGGTAGGTCTGTCGGCACCCTGGGCCTCTTGTGTTGTAACCTGTTTTATTTCGTATAATTTACAGGGAAGAGGTTGGGCTTGCTGAAAATGTATAATATGGGGCCACTTGATTTCCAGGGCCTCTTTTGGTTCCCAGGCCATCCTTGAGTGGCACACCCTCCCTACGAAGCCCCAAGTTACACCACTCTTTCCAGATATGCCAATATATGCCACACCTGAGGCAAGTGTGCGCAACACAAATACCAATTAGGATAACGTAGAAGGACTAAGAAGTCCTAGTGAGCAGATTAGACACTTGCTGAGATGGACAATGTAGGGGAGTATGTGGGGTACACCACGCATGCATATGGTTAAGATGACGAATGGCTCCCAAGGAGCACTTCTGAGGCCCCTACACCCCGGAAGCAATAAAACCACCTCATTAACTCCAGGTCTCATTAAGCGACCACCAACAAATATGACAATAGTACTGAAGGTCACAGAAAAGAGCAAGAGCACCAATAAATATGGCAACCCCAAAATATTCCATGGCCAACAACTTGTCCACAAACCTCCACAAGGGAAGGTTCTGTGCCATGTTGAAACCCTAAACCTGATTGAAAAGAGCAGAGAAGGTGGTGTCCTTCAAAGAGAACTGGCGGTTGTTTTACCCCTTCCTACAGCAAGATGCCAGCCAGAGGAAGTGAGAATACTAAGAGGACGATAGTTACCATGAACTATGGGATATAGGGTAGCTTTCTTCAACAGATGCTTGATAAGTGAAATAAGCAAGGTGGCAGGAGCAGCACCACTCTGCAAGGAGCCATTATATACATCAACTACAAACAGGGTTATGCAAAACTGCAGAGTTCACCCGGGATCACGTTATTTATTGACTCTGTGGGCTTCAGTTTGCTCAGCGCTTGAGTGACAGCAGCTTCCTGTATAACAGGAATCCTATCAGATATGAGGGAGCGACACATTTCCGCCAACACCCAGTTTATCATTTTTTCCACTGTATTTATTTTAGGATTCATTTTAGTTATAAAAATGTGCCCTTAAATACAGAGGCGCCCTTAGCATTAGAGACATGCCTGACAGCAGAGAGCTGACAGCACACACAGGATGCAACAGTACTTGGAACCAAACACTACAGCTTCAGTCAAACAGCGCTGTCAAGGCAGCTGTCAGATGTAAGGTGGCCCCCTGGATCATGCTGTGTCTCTCCATTCTCCACAGGAATCTGACTGGTGGGCAGAGAACAAGAAAAGTAAAGAACTGGTGGCCCGGTACCTAATGTGACCTAAAGCGAAAATGGAGGTGATATTGTTCACATGGCTTTGCATTCCTTCACGTGCAAGCACCAGAGTTTGCTCTTTCCCAAGTTCCCAGAGCTGGGCCTTTACAGCCGTTCTTCTGGTTTGCGTATGTCTCCAACACTGTCAGTGTAAGGTGAAAAGCATGGATGAAACACTTCACGCCAGCAGCCAGAATCACAAACAGCCTGACAGTGCTGAAAGGAGCCTATAGGCGGGACTAGGGTCCAGGTATCCTATCTGTCACAGCCTAGCGCCTAGAGCTTGCCCAGGATGGCTAACCTCTCTGCAGCTACAAATGGTTTTGAGTGAACCTGCACCACCGAGATTTACTACAGTTCATTCAATTCAGCTAATGTAAATGTAGTTCAAAGGAGGGGTGCAAACCCGCTGGAGAGGTGCCTCCATGAAATGGCACACAATAGAAGACAAGGGAGAAGACCAAGGCCGCTAAGCTAGCGGTGTGGGCTGCACACCCAACACACCACTACGTGGTGTGAATATTCAATGTTAGTTGATCTGGAGTAATAAATCTTCAAATGCAGTGTTTACACTCATTACCTCGTTTTTTTAAAGAGTTTTTATTCATATTTTAAGTGCTTAGCAGCTGTACTGCTAGTCAGAGCAGATGTGAAAAAGAGCTCATTCAGGCCTATGCATTTCGGATTTAGAGTACTTCGTCAGGGCCAGCTCTTTTGTATACTCATGGGATCCGAAAACCTAACAAAGTGCGGATCTGTGACCCACAATTCACCATAAATATGTTATGCATTAACAACAGTAATGGTATATGTAGGTAAGTATAGTAACATGTAGACATATCCAATATACACCAATAGATATCCCCAATGGGTATGTTACACATTCAAATT
Source organism: Ambystoma mexicanum (assembly GCF_040938575.1). Lineage (NCBI taxonomy): Eukaryota > Metazoa > Chordata > Amphibia > Caudata > Ambystomatidae > Ambystoma > Ambystoma mexicanum. Next base: position 1,240,540,942 of record NC_090930.1, on the reverse strand, counting down.
AGGTCAGGCATAAGAAAGTTCAAAAAGGAATTACATTCAAGTATGCACGGTAGACATAATCGTAAATGACAAGTACAGCACGTTATGGCACAGCCCCAGAAAAGTAATAAAATGTGTGCAAATTAGTACAAATCACATATCCACAATTAGATAAGGTAATGAATATATCCCAACGTGTGTAAAAGTACATAATTGATACATACATGCCAAACCGTAAAAAGGTTTGCAGAAAGTTAGAAGTATCCATTAATCAACAGGATGGGAGAAAGCGAGACAGGAAAGAAGGCAAGGGGAAACAAAAAAAGAAAAGTTTAGCTGAATTGAATAGTTAGATTGTATACAATTGATTGTGGGTACTGTAGTGGTGCACTAACCTGAAAGTGCAAATGATGCCGAGTCTTAAAAGCAGCTGTGTAGCCGCCGAAAATATGTGTTGCTGAACACGTTGCTGCCGCGTTTCAATGCTGTGAAAAATATATACGTTATAAGTTAATATAGTATAACTAACGGAGTTCCGACCCATAATACAGCAATTAAATGTGATGGGATCAGTCGAGTATCTTACCTAGCAACCGCAGATGAGGAATCCGAGAAGGACGTCGCGAGGGCGCGCGCTTCAGGTGGATTGTCTTTATAGTTGTTTACGTTACATTGCTATAGAGACAACTAGTGCCGTGTAAAAAAGAGGGAGCCATGGTGTAATGTCTATTGTGGTCAGAAAGAGTATCTGCTCAACTTGTGATGTACCTTTGTCTGACTCGTATCGAATGCATGGACCTGAGTAATAAGATTAAAGAATACATAAATTATATGATGGAGTAATTCTAAACTAATTTGAGAAAAGGTGTGAAATGAAATGTACGTGATATTTCCACACTAGAATATAAATAATATTAAAATGTAAGTGCATGAATACAGTCATGCAGTTCAGGACGCTCAAGCTGATGAGTGAAAAAAAGAGAGAGAGGGGGGGTGGAGCGGTCTGGTTCCATAGATCTAGTCGAGTAGTGCCGAAATACGATCGTGTCTAGTAGTTTGTGCAATCAGAGTCTCCAAAACAGAGCTCATGGTTGTTATACACTGTAAATGTGTCCCGAAATATGTTTTACTGAATCAATTTGCATCAAAAGGGAAAATGTATCAAACAATGTTAGCTTAACAGTGGAGGTGGTCCAAAAGAACCTTAAATGTGGGGCAACTCGTGAGCAGCTCCCCTATTGTGAATGGCTGAGGATACCATCTAAGATACGTGGTAAGTAGAGTAGAGTAACTAAAAAAGAGACAGTGATAGGAGTGTCAAAGGGGAAAATGGATGATTTTTAAATACTTTGCTTATGCACACGTAACTATGCCGGTAGCCGCAATAAATGAGCTTCTAAAGTGTAATCGATTACTTAGTCACTAAAAGTATGTATGCCCTGTAATATTGTGCAGAACCTAATCATTAGGGTATAACATCTGTATATCTGACTGTTCATGCATAAATGTTGTTACAGCCGTGGTTAAGTTCTTCGTTCATCCCATCTATATATCTGGCTGTTCATGGATATATCGTTACAGTCAAAGGAAACAGCTGAGGTCAAGTTTTTCGTTCATCCCATTTGGTGATAATGAGTCAAGTCTGTCAATCCAAATTGCTTCTTTCTGTACTCTCCATTTCTTAATATCCCATGTGTGACCTTTCAGGGGTAACACTTCTAGTACCAGAAATCTTAGTTGGCTTATTGAATGTCCATTGTCATTGAAATGTCTTGCAATGGCTGACGTTCTGTTATTGTTCCTGATGTTGGATTTGTGCTCATTCATCCTAATGCAAATTTTACGAGACGTTTCTCCTATGTAATGCTTCCCACAGGAACATCTGATCGCATAAATGACGTTCTCTGATAAACAGGTGGCATGTTGTTTTAAAGTGATTTTCTTGCCTGTACGTGGGTGTGTAACTGTATTACCTTTGATGATATTGTTACAGTTGCCACAGCTCATGGATGGGTAGGTTCCAGGAAACTTGTCCGGTCTAGTTGGTGGTGTTCTGTCCTTGGTTTTTACTAACATATTCTGTAGATTACTACTCTTTTGGTATGCAAATACCGGTGGAGTAGGAAATAGTTTTGCGGTTCTTTCATCGTTGGTGAGCATATTCCATCTGTTGTGTATGATGGATTTAATTTGCTTGCTTTGGATAGAGTGTTTAGTCACAAAAACAAGTTCAGGACTATTCCGTTCAGACTTCTTGACAAACAGTTGTTCACGTTCTAGTGCGTCAGTTTTATTGCGGGCGGTTGTTAGGTCTGTTTCTGGATAGCCTCTTAATTGTAATTTTTCTTGCAGTTTCTGCAACTGTGCCTGGCATTCCTCTGGGTTGCTGACGATCCTTTTAATATGCAACATTTGTCCGTATGGTAGATTCTGTAGAGTCTTAGGAGGATGAAAGCTCATACGGTGCAACAGATTGTTGCGATCTGTAGGATTGGTATAAAGCGTAGTAGTTATTCTGTTGTCCTGGATGACAGTTTGGACGTCCAAATAGTGGATGTTGGGATTACCTATTTCTAGTGTGAATTGGATACGTTGGTCGATTTCATTGAGGTATACCAGGAATTCTTGGCGGTCCTTCTTACTGCCAGTCCATACACCAAAGATATTGTCTATGCATCAGACCCATATTTTAAGATGCTGTTTCCATCTGGGGTTATTCAATACATGTGTGGTTTCAAACTGACACATAAAACAGTTAGCGTACGCTGGTGCCATTGTAGCACCCATCGCCGTTCCAGATATTTGAGAATAATATTTGCCATCGTATTTGAAACATGAGTTCTTTGAGATGAAATCAAGAAGACTCATGAGAAATTCTTTATTGGCTCCAATGTCTGTAGCTTGTAATAATAAAGCTTCAACAGCTTGCTGTCCGAGGTCATGTGGGATGCTAGTGCATCTCTCTGCAGCTGCAACACTGCAGTGGATGATTAGTTTGACACCTGGCATTGAAGTATGTTTGAGGAAGGAGAAGATAGTTTCTATTTTTTTCCTGGACTGTTAGACTTTCTGCTGCACACATGTTCCATGTGTATAGCTTCAGTTTGCAACTCTGTTGACTGTGAGCTTCATTGAGGCTGGCTGTGGCAGTACAAACAGGCAGCAGTATTGTTACAGCCTGTTTTACCACTCCGTCTGATTGCAGGCTTTGGAAATCCATAGGCAAGAAAGCCACCTGCTGCCAAATGAAGATATTGCCAATACTAAAAATGGTGCTGGCAGTAATTACCACGTGTGATAATACGGACACTCCCCAATGAAGTCCTATGTTACTTCAGAATCAGGAGCAACACACATCATTAATCAGGCAGAGACTTACTATTACAACACACTCTTCTCTTTTATGCCACTATTTTCTGGTCACTGCCTTTCAGCAGACTAGGGGCCTGCGTTCCCAGGGAGAGACTGAAGGCACCTAACTTGGAAAAGGTTTACACACTTTGAGGCCACTGTGGTGGTGAACTGGCGCAGTATAAAAACTCAATAATAATAATAATAATAATTACTGCCAGCAGCAAAGGTACCCTAGTTTGGCAGGGTATTAGCCACACTTGTAATGAGGCAGTTTGTTTTTGTTGACTCTATTGAATATGATGATCTCTGAATGACCGGTTTGTCCACCAGCAGTTCTGATCGCGTTTCACCAAAGCAGAGAGGGGCCCAGGGGTAAACACTAGTTGTGACTTGGCTTTGCAATACATTATGAAACACTGGGCTGGAAGACTCCGTACAGTGTCAGAAGCAGATTTCCACTCTACTTCCAGAGAACTGGGAACAGTGTCCTTCATTTATATGATCTACCATAAGAACTAGGGTTCATGTACAAACGTGAGCCCCAGAATTATCAGCATTTGCTTTCAGATACATCAGACAATTAAGAATTTCTAGATCTTTCTTTGACTTCCCTTTTCAGGTCTGTACATTATGGGAACTAGCACAAGTATGTCGACCTTATTGTGATTTATATTGCATATTTCTTGCTTTCTTGGTGTCAGTTACCAGTGTTTGTCTGGGTGATATCCATTTCTCCGCAATGAGTTCAGACTATCCCCATTCGTTTCCATGAAATCATTCACTTGATGATAAAACTCACCGGCAGAAACATTAGTTGAGGCTCAAGCGACCTCCAGGTGTGCAAGCTCATCTTGTGAAGAGTGGATAATATTGAAACACAAAACTGAACAGGGGGCGGGAGGGACATGCATTATATTCAGCTTGTTAGGAAATCATTTGACCTGGGCACCATCTTCGAGCACAGAAAAAAAAGGAGACAATCATGGAGATATTCAAAGAAAAAGGTTTTTACATTTAGATATGAGCAATGCTTATAATAATGGAAGCATTGACAGTGTATTTAAAACAGTGAACTTCAGCCACGGACGGGACATTACTTCTCTCTCCCTTTATCTTAGTGTGAATTACAGGAGACCCTGGAGACAAGGGGATCCGAGCACCACCACCAGAGGCTGCTGGCTGCGGGCCACACAGTCTCACCTGGGGATTAACGGGAACACGACTCCACCGCATGACCTAATAACAACAGAGCAGCCCTGAGCCGAGCTCAGTAAATAGAAATCACAGCCCGCCGGCCCCGAAGCGATGAAGTATCACTCAGGTCCAGAAGCAATAAAGAGCACAGGGAGAAGTTTCATCCTGTGATTGCATCAGGCATGTTGTTCCATATATGCAGGCAGCAGCAGCACCCCGCACCTGGGCCTTGTCTCGGTGCTGCTGCTGCTCACAAGGAATCAGGATGGGATGCATATATGTTATGTTATGTTATGTTATGTTATGTTATGTTATGTTAAAGGTACTTATATGGCACACCGTCACCAACGGAATTGGTCCCCAGGCGCTCTGGCGGATATGTAAACGAGAAGGTGGGATGGGTTAGTAAGGTGAAGAGGGAGTAGGATAGTGAGAGGAGTGGTGTACTGTTGGCAGCTTCAACTCGGTAGACACCGGGTGCTGAGCTCTGGTGCGAGTATTGTATCAGTGTCAGTCCGCCTGTGCTGTTGGTGAGGCTTATGTGTTGTTGCAGTGTGGTGAAGTGAATGCAGCATGTTGTGCAAGAGATGGTTGTGTGAGTTTTTTTTTTTAGATGAGTATGCAGGGAGTTTGAGTTTATATTGGTTAGTGGGTTATATGATATTTAACATGCAAGCATTTACAGTTCCGTCTAAGTGTGGCACTCGCTAACCTTCACAATCCTATCTAGGTACGGTGCAGGCTAATGTTCTCAATTCTAAGTGTGGCACATGCTAACATTCAAGTTCCATCTAGGTGTGGCATATGCTAACATTCACAATCCCATCTAGCTACAGCGCGGGCTAATGTTCTCAATTCTAAGTGTGGTGAATGCTACCATTCAAGTTCCATCTAGGTGCGGCATATGATAACATTTACAATACTATCTAGCTACGGTGCGTACTAATGTTCTCAATTTTAAGTGTGGCACATTCTAACATTCAGGTTCCATCTAGGTGTGGCATATGCTAACATTCACAATTCTATCTAGATGCGACTCCGGCCAGCTTAATTTGTAAAAAAATAAGTGCCAGTGCCCAAACTAATCTTGGCCCCATAATGCCTGGTGGACGGCCTGGGCCAGTTCAGTGCTAGACCTAGATTGGCCCACCACCAGCCCATTGAACTGCTGCTGCTCTATGTCACATATTTGGCAATCAATTTTTGAAAATTAATTTATGCATTGCAAGTCTCAGTGACGGCCATCACAGTGTGTTTGGGGCGGTAGAAGTTCAAATGGTCCTTGAGCAAACACATTTTGTTACAGATGGATTGGGCATTCCAGAGGACCATGTTGAGGTTTGTGGAGGAGTTAGCGGGCAGAGAGATAGAAAGGGGAGTACATCATACAAGATGGACGGTGCAAGCCACTGAGGGAGTTGAGACACAGCAACCAGACAGCCTTTTTTTCTAGGGGTGGATTGGGGTAGGTAGATGCACGAAGAGGAGAGTAGGGTGGGACGAGGATGGAACAGCAGGAGCAGGTGTTCAGTCAAAGGGCTGATAATGAAAACAAGTATGCAGATTCAGTGTGGTGGGAGTAGTAGCCAACAAAACCTTCACATTCGAATTTACAAGCAAAGGGTCAACGGCAACCAAAAGCAATTTCTTTAGACTAACAAGAAGCACAAGGTCATGGGTGACTAAAAGCGATTCGGAAGTAAATATAGTACAGGGGTTTTGCGTTTTAGAGAAAAATATGAGAGTCAAATGTGGCCAGGTTTTAAATACCCTAGACTCAAGTTCATACACTGACATTGCATCACGCATGCATACCTACAGCCAACCATATTTGGTAAGTGTCACCAATCATACTCAACCTAAAACCAATGTATTCCCACGCCCGACAGCTGAGCAGACTTTTCGGGATTACAATCAACCTGGTACTGCTAGCAAAATAGAGTCTGTGCTCTGTTGCAAGTTTTTTATTTTCTTCTTGAAATATTTTCTCCTGAGCACCACAGCCCAACAGCACTCAGCAGGGCATTCCTCATGTAAGCGCTATATAGGCGTCCATGTTGGTGGCATTGGAAGGGGCCTCTACCAGCTCAGTCAACGCAGCGTCCCCCACTCCCCCACCCCTACATCCTTATGGGTTGTACTTGTAAAGGAGTCCATCAAGACTTTATGGTGTTTTCCATTGCCCCTAGTGATGTTGGAGAGGTTCCAAGGCCAGAAGTGGCGGAGGGGCAGATGCAGTATCGTGGTACCAAGCCTCACTGAGCGCCTAGGACTATGGTAGTTATGCCAGAGGCCAGATTGCTCCAAGAACACTTCACTGTGATGCTATCATTAGTATACTCAGGTGGTCCGCCTATAGGGGGTCCCAGCACCAACCACACATCTGAAGGTCTGGACCCCTCAGGTTCAACCCAGAGATTGGCCTCATCAGCACTGCAAGCAGCGCTTCAGGGGAGACCAGTGGAAGTATCCACTACGTGAAAGGATATGTATGGGTCCTCAGCAGTTGCGCCACATCTACTGGCTGTACACACGTTGTTTTGCAGCAGGGAGATCAGTTCAGCCTTTCTATCATGGGCCACCTAAGAGCACGCACATTCCAGCCGCACGTGTGGCAGATTTAAGGTGATGGGTCTTTGGGCAGGAGTGACAGAGTGTCTACAGTGGATGGGTTATGGAGGCAGAGCTTAGGGTAAGCAGCGTTATGGCAGTCGCAAATGTGACAATTATCAACTTTAGGGACAACGGTTATGTTTTTTTTATGTTGCAGTTGTTTGTTTGTATCTCTGAATGGCTGGAAATAGTTGGGACGCTTCATGAAGTTCAGATAACAGTAGTGGTAATATCAGACCATCAAGCCTGAAAATAATGTTGTTTGTCACTCTCAAAGTCTTGTGGTGACCGAGGATAATACTTGCTCCCTACTGCTATCTGGCTGCACCAAAATTAAAAGCAGGGCTTCTGCAGCACACCACATTACCTGCCTACATTTTAAAAGCCAAAGCCCTGAAATTCTTTGTCATCTGCAAGACACATCCTAATATTTCCCCTATTAATATTGCTGTTTTGTTCACAATAAATAAAAACTATGTACACACATTTGTTCAGTCCAATTAGTAAAGAATCCTCGATTTGATGGCAAAACAGGACTTGAGTAGTTTGAATTAGAGCTTGTGCAGGTAAGGCACTGTGCCCAGGAACAAGTTGATCAATCAAGTGCCCAGGAAGAATTGAGCACCTCTTCCCATGTCTGGTTGGGACTAATCTAATGCGTTAATGTTTGGATTTGGAAAAAGTCAGATTTACAGAGATGATTTATAATGTACACAAACTAAAATAAAGGAACGTGGCAAATACATGAACCTTTAGGGAAATAATGTAAGCAAAAGGAGTATAATGTAACTTTGATCATCCTTCCCCCCATCGTGATTGGAGCTAATTCCAGGCAAAGTCATGCCTATCAGGTGACCAGTTTATGGTAGAAACAGGCATCCTTGGACACTGCTTTTTGGAATATTAAAGGCTGTGGTGGGGAGCGCGTGTGTATGAAAATCCCCCTCACCAAAATGTGCTCACAAGCCTTTATGTGGCAGCGGACAGCAGGCTGTTGGTGAGGGCAGTCATAAATGAGTGCTCCCAAGCAGGAGACAGCTTGGCCGCTCGAGCGCCCCTCAACATGCTGCGACACAAACCTCCTCCTCCCTGCGGAGGGGCAGGGTGAACAACATGCCTGAGTCGCCCTCGCCCCAAACACAGACACTACAATTACTTACCAGATATGGTGTGCATGCATCCACTCCACTCGCTCGGCGCTCCTGTTTTCGAATGGTGGGGGCTGACAACAACGCCAGCAGCCAGCACCAATCGCGCACATAGCCTGAGGGCACACGTGCGCCCATGGGCCTGGCTGGCGCCAGAGCCATGGAGCCCGTGGCGGGGGGAGGGGAAGTGAAAAGCAACCAACAAATGTTGCTAATTGCTAATATATTAATTGCTGCTGCCATGCCCCGCCTGAGGGCAGAGGCTGCAGCCTGAAGCAGTGCTCAGTATGCTCACTGCTCCATACGGCGTCAAAATCAAGGCCTGGCTGCTGGTGCGTGTGGCCCAGCCTGGCCTGGCTTGCAGCAGGACTCAGAGCACCGCTGTGCAGCGCCCCCTAGAGGCTGGCTGACACAATGACCGGCCCAGAATGGCTGCTATTACCTAGTGCACCCAAGACCTCAATCCGTCTCCCTCTTCTATAAACCGGGAGATACTTGGATATTTCTTCTCCATGCACTTTGTGATGTCAATGTCTTTTGCTAATAGATAACTGCTGAAAGTAAATGAATTGTCTCCTCAAAATGCAGATGGAATGACTTTGGAGATATATTTTTCTTATTGCAATATGCAAAGGAATGTGCACGTGAAATCATTCACAAGTGAAATAAATCAGCCTTTGCTTTCTAAGAACCCTGTTTTTAGTTTTTTTCTTAAAGATTCAGTCAGATATTTGAATAACCAAGTGTACAATCACAATTTCCGATCAGGAACCATCCATTGTTTTATGTAACCACTCACACCCATCAGCTGTCTGTGTACCTTACAGTGGATATGTGGGACATAAATGCAGCCAGCGTTCCCCCTTGTGGGGAGTATGTTGTTCATGTGGCCAGATATTCCTCAAAGATGCCCCAGCCACACCATCAGTTGTTTTCAGCCTTACAGTGGATATTTAAGAGACACAAGCAACCATCTTTCAACAATCTTAGCAGTGACATGGCCATATGACAGGTTGTCCCTCTGGACGACCCCCACACCTTTATTAGGGGACACATGCATTAGGTGTACTGCAGTGCTGATAGTGCCTTGGCCCTCTGACCAGATCGGACTCCCACCTGCTCCACCCTCCTCCATTTGTCAGTGTCGGGAGTGCCTTGGTCTCTAAACTTCCCCACCCACCTCCATTAGCTGTTTTCCTGTTTTACCCTAAATGCATGGGGGACATATGAAAACAGTGTTGGCAATGCTGGAAGTGCCTTTGACTCATGACCAGCTCTGTCTACTGCGTGCCCCACCAACATCCATCAGATGTCTCTCTACATAAACTCTTTGACCAGCCATTCCTAAACATCCCCCTGAACGGAAACCTCAGCTAAGGATGTAAACAAGGGAATGTCTGTTTTTTCTTTCTAGGATTGAAGGGCAAGAATTGCTGCATTTTCTTCGCTAGTAAGGCATCACCATGTGCCTTCTACAGCCACATGGCATACCACACTCACAAGAGCATGAGCTTACAAACACCCACCACTCCACCCACTGTGCTGTGAATCCTGTTAACCTCATTCACATCCCTCTGACCTTCACACCTCTTTGACCACTACTCCTTTTACACCACCTGATACTTATAGAATGCTCAGCCAGCTTTCCTCCATGTTGCTGACATCACCAACCTTATCTACAAAAGTTTGACTCTCTCTTTATTACAGGTACATGGCATCTCTCCCATCGCCTTCCATGTGCTAGACATGCTTATTCCTTCTAGGTGTAGCATCCAACACAGCAATCACATGGGGACATTAGCACAAGGCAAGGCAGCACAGTTATCAACAAATCTGACTGGCCACGTTCTGTACAGAACCATGTTACAATGGATGGCATCATTCTTTGCAGATGCCATAATTCACTATCTCAAAGAATGATCATAGCATTTCACCTTATCTCTCGCCTGCCTCACAGGTGTGGGACCTGTCTTAATAATATCACCTACCTAATCATATCAGCACCATTTTCAAAATCAATGACCATCTTCCTTTGAGAATTTGATTTACTAGGATCCTGCACCACTAAGTATACTGGGAACATTCTCCTTAACCACACCGTGTTAATAGACACAAACATGTTTATACTGAACATGGTTCATGTTACGGGCAACATACTCACCCTATCTTCTCTGCCTCTCCATTAGTTGAATGCCTCTATCCCCTCCCACTTTACTTAAAAATCCACACACACATCCCATCTATCTCATCCGCACATTCTCTACTAGTAAGGTACAGGGAACGCCCTCAATGTCCCCTTGCCACTCCTCCAAGAATGTTCTCATGGAAGCTCTCAAATAAGGTCTCAAAACAACGACCTCACTTTATCCAATTGACTCTGATGCTGGTATCATAATAACAACTTTTAACTGCACCAGGACTACACCCGATTGTATGCTATAGTCAGGAACTAAACAAGACACATATCATCAGAACACATTGACGTAAAACACACAACAAGAGGACCTAATTACAAAAATACCCTCTGCAGCACATGCCAGGCACTCATAATGTCCAAAATTGGCCACTACTCTACAACCATTGCATCAGCATCTAAGATGAGTAAGACCCTCTTATGACAGTCAAACACTGCTACAAAATTCTACCTGAACAAGTAATCGTAGGGTCCACAGAAAGAATGTAACACAATTAATAATGTAATCATTGGCAACACATCAAATGCAGGAAAACTGTGCTCTCTCCATTCACAATACTACCAAGCAAATGAAAGGGTTGGCAGCCTTTAAGTGCCTTGTTCCTAGCGACCTTGCTAAGATTCTAGGTTCACTAAAACCTCCCTCATACAAGGATGTCTTTGTATCTGTTGACATCACACAACCTATCAAGGGTGCTGCCTTCAGTCTCTCCTCCAAATAGTAAATGCCTTGCTCATCTTTACAAGAGGTTTGAGAACATCACCAATCTGCTCACTACTAGCAACATGACTAATCTGATCACTGCTCAAAATCCCACACTGGACCTGCACAACCTTGTCAACTACCGGTCAATATCCAACCTCCCATTCATTGGCAGCATCATTGGGAACACAGTGGCCAATAATCTCATGATTAGATCATCCAACAAGGTCAACTCTGTGACTAATGTTCAGTATTCAATCCCGGCTGCAGCATGTACTGCAGCATGTAGACCACTTGCATCCTGGTCATAGAGAAATATTCTCTAGCTAATGGACAAAATATGTTTTTGCATCCTGTTCTTCCTCAATGTCTCTGCAGTGTTTGTCATGACACATTATTCAGGCCTCTAACTAACAGAATGGGTTTCACAGTAACAGTTGTAAACTGGGCTAACTTTTACCTCCCTCAGAGACACTTAGCGGTCCAAGTATTCTACTACATGCCATACCATCGTAGGTCACCTATGGATTCCCACACGTCCCAATCCATTCGCCAGTGATCTTCAGTTTGTAAAGGGAGCCACTCAGTGCACTTCTCCCCAATCCACACCTCTTGCTTTGAAAATATGAAGAATATATACAGTTATACCTCAAAGTGAGCTATGCTTAAGACATCTCATGCCTCAGAAAGTGCCTTACTTCGATACAAGCATTGGTGACAAGCACCTACCTGAAGATCAATCCCACAAAGACACACAATTAAACAGAAGACCATTCAAAGGGAACTTAGTTAAATACTCCTGGATAGATTCACATCTCTACTGAGCCCAACCACCAACCCACTTTACTTGAATATGACAGGGACCTCACCTTCCAGGAAAAATTACCAAAAATGTAAAAAAATACCTGCCCTGTGTAAACTAGCTGCTCTGGAAGGTAACACCCATCCTTTAATCAGATGACGTCCCAACAGCAAATCTGCCATGTTTTGAAAAGTGTCAAAATGTATGTACATAAAATAGTCACATAACTTAGCCCCCACTTGACAAAATGCACTCAGACGTTGCCCAAACATTCAAGATTAGGTCTATAATCTTTCTGAAAACTTGTGTCCACATTTGTCAAACGGCAACACAGTTATAAGCCATCTAAAAATGTTGAGACCTCCCCCTTCGAATTTTGCCCACTCTTAACAAAACCCAACCAAACTTTACAAAAACAATCATGTGTAGTTCTAAAATCTGTTTGCTAACCTTTGTGTAGATTTCTGTCAAATGGCACCACAGTTATAAGCCTAGACATTTTTTGTGACCACCCTCTCTAATTTTTTTCCCTCTTGACAAAACAGCACCACACAGAGTCAGGTCTAGAATGAAATTCCAAAATGTCATTCAGTTTCATTGAGTGGTGCCAAAGATATAAGCCATCCAAAAACTGCTGTAATGCAGAAATAGGCATAGATGTCCCCGAACATCTAATATGTTTGCGAACTTCACAAGACTGTTCCGGACATCCGGACAGTTTGCGGATGTTGTAGTTGAAAAAATACCAATTTTGGGACTTGTTAAGGCCATATTTCATCCCATTGTCATCACCTCTCACCTCGCCAGAGATTGCTTCATAAGTTTTACAAGTGCAATGTTTGTTTTTTAATATGTTTTTACTATGCTGTTCACGGACACCGGTGGCTGTCCATGAATACAACGTGGCGGGCATTTCCCAAAAATATGACGCACCTTATGCTTTTCACCACACAATCAGCAGGCGCATCCGATGTCTGCGGACATCACACTGCCCTCTGGACCAATTGAAAGCACATCTGCGGACAGAACAGGGAAGTGAGTCCACGGACCGAATGCAGATATCATTAATTTCTTTTCACCTATTTTCTGACTGTTTTAAAAGGAAAATGCTGGACAGATTTACACCAAATTTACAAACGCATGCTTTTGGGACCAGGCCGCCGCTCCTGCCACAAATCTGGTGAAAATTTGTCCAGCGGTTTGGGCTGTAGGCATGAGCACATTTTTTTTATCCATTGCATCTATGGGAAAAACAGACATTTTGGGACCCCCCTCTAACTTTGCCCCCCCATAAACAAAACCTCACCAAACTTCACGGAATCATTCTGTCCGGGAAATGTACCAAATATGCAAGGTTTTGTGAGTATTTATCCAGGGAGGGCAAAGTTATAAGCTTCCAAAAAACTGCTCTGCCTATGGGTTGAGCAACTTAACCATAACCACAGGGCCGCTACTGCAGGCCCAGTAATGCAGCAAAATTGGATCAGAAATGATTTCATTTGCTCTGTTTGTGGCATCAGTGTGACATGTATGTCACTTAACCTCTAGTATTCCGTCTCCAATAAATAATTCTTATGGTTTCATTTGCAAAGTGGTGGCAACATTGAGTAAATCGGTTTTGAATGGTGTGTGTATACGCATGTCGCTTTGCTGGCAGAAGCATGGCTAACATGTCAGAGAGTGTGGTTGCAATGCCTCTCAGAGCGCATGTGTTAGGCAGAAACCTGTGCAGTTCCCTTGGGGAACACTGCAAAAGATTTAAGACTACAGGTATAGCAGTAAACCCACTTGGTAGCAGTCCGCACCACCCAGATTTACCTGGTAGCTGTGGCTGAGCAGTCAGACTTCCCTCAAGAAGAGTTAGGCAGTATGCAAAGTATACACAATATGTACTCAGACACAATAGCACAAGCAACACTGACCAGAGCTTGGTTTCAAAGGTATAAAGTTATTTATTTTTAAGAACACATAAGTTGAAAACACTCTAGCAAAGTATAGTAAAAACACTTCAAACACAGTTATAATAAAAGCAGTTTCAACCCTTACTCCTATCTAGCCAACTCTAAGTTAACATCACATAATTAAAACAGAGGTGAGTGCTTAACGTTAGATGACACTCTAGTAGGTTCAAGAAAGGGATAAAAAAGAAACAGAAACGGGTTAAACACACCACTCTAAGGTCCAGAGCACTTGCAATAGGCTCAAAGAAACACAAAGTCACAGGTGAGCAAAAGTCACTAGGCAGGGCCCACTCTTAGAGTAGCCGGAGCGAAAATGTGCCCAAGATCACACTGTTATTAGGGATTCAAAGTCTTGCAAAGAGTTAGAAAGAGTTTAGAGTGGTTTAGAAAGTTTAGCCAGGGTGTCCCAGGCACTCCCAGGGTCGAAAGCCGGGGGCTAAATCTACCCCGTACAGTCGGTAGCAAGGGAAGCCAGGCGGAACACGGTACCTTAAGCGGAAAGGATCCTCCAGCGGTGGCAGTTGTTCCAGGCAGTGGCAGCAAGGCTCGACGTCGGTCAGGGGAGAAGAAGTACTCGCTGAAGAGCAGAAGAAGAAGGTCGTTGCACTGCCCGGGAAGAAACCAGCCGCGGAGTCCTCCGGTTAAAGGGTTGTACCGACTTTCGTGGTTGGGGTAAAAGTGGTGGGGTTCCGGTTGCCGGGGTGCTTGGCACTGGCAAGGCGGCCACGAGATACCTCGAGAAGCGAAAAGAAGGCGAAAACTGGTTGTCCCCACCAGTCAAGGGAAGGAGCCACTCCGTTAAGAGTTCTCCTCGGTCGTCGGGAAAAGTGGTGAGACGGTTCAGCAGGGCTCCACCGGGTGGTGTCGTCGAAGCAGGTCGGCTCAGCTCTTCCCTCGTCGGATTCTTGGTCCTGTGGCGACTTCTGAAGTTCCAGTCCCCAAAGCCCTGCTTTTATGCAGCAAACCCCCATTCACCCAGCCTAGCTGTCACTCAAACATGCTAAGTGGTGAGCCGGCCGGCTCACCACTTGGGCCAATCAGGACGGAGTGCGACTTGAGTTACCAAGGTAACTCAGTCCAGGGTGCCTAAATCCCCCTCCACCCCTCCTAAGTACCCCAGACAGAGTGGCACCACTTTGGAGGGCTTCTGTGGAGAAGCCCGCCAAAAGTGGAACAAAGGGCTCCACTTTGGGTCAGAGTTACAGAGGCGAACACCAACGCCATTTTAGAATCAAGTTTTGGCAAAAAGTCCCAACCGGAGTTATAAAAATAAATATATAAACCGGCGGTATGTTTAAGGCTACCGTAAATAAATAATTAAATGTGTTAGCCTAAAACAATGGGAAATCCCATAGGAAAATATTCGCGGTCGAATATAAAACGTAGTTTCCACTGCCACCAGCCAAAACTCGATCAGGGGGGACGGAGACGTGCCCCCTCGACTAACAGACCCTGGGGCAATCGAATTGCCCCAGCCAGTACGTCCACAATATGATGGTTTGTACTGGTTCTGTTCAGGATTCAAGACTAGCAAAGTCTTTGGTGACTTTACATGCCCTGGGAGACAGTAGTCAGTCCCAGGGTATGGAGTCTATGTTGGGGAGTCCCTAGGACACCCCTGGGTCACGGCACAGAGGGTGCTGTGTAACCCACATCACAAAAATACATGAGGCCCTATGGAGTAAAAGACCCCATAGCCCATTCAACACAAGGTTTAACCAAGAAAACACACTTCAATATGTCCAAGAGTGAGGGTAAAAGAGTCTCACTCTTGGCAGGAGAAAAAAAGAAACCCCAGAAATCCAGCAAAGCTGCTGGGGGACTCACTAGGTAGGGAAATTCAGCCTAAACAGAGAATTCTCCCTAACACTCGCCCCCCCCAGACTAAGGGACAGGAGGATTTAATCCACTCCTGGATGAACCTCATACCTCTAGTCGATGATATACATCCTAGAGAGTCCATCAGCATTTTGATGGTGACACCTTGACCTTTGCTTAAGGGAGAACTCAAAGGTTTTCTTTTGCAAGCTAAAGGACCTACAAACCCTTTGAGGAACATCAGTCTTTTTGTTATAGGGGATCTGGTTGACCAGTCCCTCAGAAGTTGGTACAACTTCTGAACCTATGTTAGGCTTTTTGAAGGGGTCCTTATAAAGGATTCCCTTAGATCTAGAGGGGCCCCCAAGGTTCCTCACCACCTCTCTTGTGGGAGCAGGTTGGGTCTTAGGCCTCTTGGTTGGAGGGGTTGGGGTTAGGCAATGTACCTGCTTCCCCTTCCTCTTAGATCTACCCTTACCTATTTTAGGAGTTTCCCCCCTAATATTAGGATTTGAGTTGGGGTCTTCAGTAGAAGGTCCAACAGTCTGAAGGTTTTTGGCCTTAGACTTTTCTTTTCTGGTTTTCCACCAGCACTGAGAATTACCAGTTCTCTCAGGTCCAGATAGGGGCCTAGTTGGTCTATCCACCTCTTCCTCAGAAGCAGGGGGAGTCAGAGACTCTGAGACTAGGGGAACAATGATGGAGCTTGGTTGGGGCGCCCATGTTCCTAGCATACTATCCTGAAATGTGCCTGGGTTAGAGGTCAACTTACTAACACCAGGGCTTGTAGTGGGGTTCTCAGTAGAGGGTCCCACAGGCTTAGAAGGGTCCTTCAAGGTAGCCTTTCTAGCCAATTTGGTTAAGTTCTGCTTCTCCATACTGGGAGGCCTGGGGGTATGTGACACTACTCCTAGAGTTCTTAGGTCATTCCCTAACAGGACCTTCCCAGGTACCTCAGCCTGAACACTGACAGGGATCCTTACTGTCATGTTGTTACATTGAATGAGGGCTGGTAGAATAGGAACCATTTGGACAGGGCCTCCAGACATCTTAGTGGGACCTTTGGGTGCTTTGGCCACATCCTCAGGTTGAATGAAGCTTTCATCCACTACTGTTCTGCTGGCCCCAGTGTCTCTCCTGGCAGGAGTATCCTGGCCATTGACAAGAACACTGTCCACATAATACACCTTAGAGTTAACAGGTAGGGAGTTATACACAACCCTATTCTGGGGACTAACCAGACCCATAGGCTCTAAGTTTACAGTGGCTTGAAGACCCAAGGGTTCTTCAGCAAAGAGTTCAAAGTGGGCACTAGCCATCTGTACTTCATCCTCAGGAGTGAAGGCTAAGGAGACTGTGCTGATCCCTGCAGGTTTACCCTTGCACTTGGGATCTCCTTTGATATGGTCAGTACCCTGACAGACATAGCATTGTCCAAATGCTCTCTGGAAGGGTGGCTTGTTCTGACCTCCTTCTGGCTTGTGGCCAGAAGGTACAGTAACCTGAATAGGTTTCCCATGTGGCTTACCCTGGTTATTTTGTGGTTTGGGGCCCTCTTTGGGATAGGAATTATTAGAATTCTCTTTGGAGTCTGTTTTGGGCTGTTTCTCCCCATCCTTCTTCTGAGTTACCCCAGAATCCTTGTGAGTGGCCCTGTTGGCAACCCACAAGTCAGCAGCTTTAGCTAGTTTCCGGGAATCTAATTCCTTGGAATCAGCCAAGTGTTGTCTGAGCTCAGGAGAGCAGGCATCATAAATAGTCTCCAACATAAACAAATTCTTCATACCTTCATAAGTGTTCACCTTGTAACCCTTAATCCATCCCTCTAAGTTTTTCAAACATTCACTCACCCAGGTAGCCCAAGGGGTACCATCATGCTTTTTGAGGCTCCTAAACCTCTTAAGATACTGGGAAGGGGTCTTCCCAAACCTAGCTATCAAAGCTAGTTTCACACATTCATAGTCCTTCCTATCCTCCTCCCCCATCTCCATTACCACATCAGTTGCAACAGGGGGAAGCCTAGAGAACAACCAGGTGAGTAAGTCATTTCCTGTGATGTTCTGGAGCCCATGATTATATTCAAACAGAGACAACCAATCCAACACATCCAATTTAGGCTCATACATACCAACCAATTCTTTAGGCATCCGGGGTCTTTTAGGACTGGAACTTCTAGAGGAGCCAGAGAGAGAAGCATTCTCAACAGATAATTTCTTCATTTCTAAGTCATACTTGAGCTCCATTTCCCTTAGCCTTAGTTCTTTGTCAGTTTGAGCATTAAGTTTCTTATACTCCAATTCTAGTTTCATTTTCTCCAGTTCAAAGTATTGAGGACTAAATGGGGGACCTGGTAAAGGTCCAGTAGGTACAGCAGGTAGAGCAGGCAGAGGCCTAGGGGGGACAGTTACAACAGCCTCACCCTCCTCTTCTGACTCTTCCTCAGAATCATCAACATTTTGCTCCATGTTAACTTCAATACTGTCATCTACAGTTGCTGGAGTGGTAGGTTCCTCTGAACCATCACCCAGACTTTGGTTAGCCAACAATCTTTCAATCAGCTCCATTTTCTTGCCCTTAGTCAGGAGATCCTTATGTTTACAGAGCACTCTTAAACAATCAGCAGTTTTGGCTGCAAGGGACTCTTGACTATAGCTTTCTATAACTGACATGTTAGAGGATTACTTTTACAGTGCTAAGCTTTGTGGTTAGTTGCACTAAGGTATCTAAAGCACAATAAAATGTATACTCAATACAAATCCCACCGCTGTACACCAGTGTTAGGCAGAAACCTGTGCAGTTCCCTTGGGGAACACTGCAAAAGATTTAAGACTACAGGTATAGCAGTAAACCCACTTGGTAGCAGTCCGCACCACCCAGATTTACCTGGTAGCTGTGGCTGAGCAGTCAGACTTCCCTCAAGAAGAGTTAGGCAGTATGCAAAGTATACACAATATGTACTCAGACACAATAGCACAAGCAACACTGACCAGAGCTTGGTTTCAAAGGTATAAAGTTATTTATTTTTAAGAACACATAAGTTGAAAACACTCTAGCAAAGTATAGTAAAAACACTTCAAACACAGTTATAATAAAAGCAGTTTCAACCCTTACTCCTATCTAGCCAACTCTAAGTTAACATCACATAATTAAAACAGAGGTGAGTGCTTAACGTTAGATGACACTCTAGTAGGTTCAAGAAAGGGATAAAAAAGAAACAGAAACGGGTTAAACACACCACTCTAAGGTCCAGAGCACTTGCAATAGGCTCAAAGAAACACAAAGTCACAGGTGAGCAAAAGTCACTAGGCAGGGCCCACTCTTAAAGTAGCCGGAGCGAAAATGTGCCCAAGATCACACTGTTATTAGGGATTCAAAGTCTTGCAAAGAGTTAGAAAGAGTTTAGAGTGGTTTAGAAAGTTTAGCCAGGGTGTCCCAGGCACTCCCAGGGTCGAAAGCCGGGGGCTAAATCTACCCCGTACAGTCGGTAGCAAGGGAAGCCAGGCGGAACACGGTACCTTAAGCGGAAAGGATCCTCCAGCGGTGGCAGTTGTTCCAGGCAGTGGCAGCAAGGCTTGACGTCGGTCAGGGGAGAAGAAGTACTCGCTGAAGAGCAGAAGAAGAAGGTCGTTGCACTGCCCGGGAAGAAACCAGCCGCGGAGTCCTCCGGTTAAAGGGTTGTACCGACTTTCGTGGTTGGGGTAAAAGTGGTGGGGTTCCGGTTGCCGGGGTGCTTGGCACTGGCAAGGCGGCCACGAGATACCTCGAGAAGCGAAAAGAAGGCGAAAACTGGTTGTCCCCACCAGTCAAGGGAAGGAGCCACTCCGTTAAGAGTTCTCCTCGGTCGTCGGGAAAAGTGGTGAGACGGTTCAGCAGGGCTCCACCGGGTGGTGTCGTCGAAGCAGGTCGGCTCAGCTCTTCCCTCGTCGGATTCTTGGTCCTGTGGCGACTTCTGAAGTTCCAGTCCCCAAAGCCCTGCTTTTATGCAGCAAACCCCCATTCACCCAGCCTAGCTGTCACTCAAACATGCTAAGTGGTGAGCCGGCCGGCTCACCACTTGGGCCAATCAGGACGGAGTGCGACTTGAGTTACCAAGGTAACTCAGTCCAGGGTGCCTAAATCCCCCTCCACCCCTCCTAAGTACCCCAGACAGAGTGGCACCACTTTGGAGGGCTTCTGTGGAGAAGCCCGCCAAAAGTGGAACAAAGGGCTCCACTTTGGGTCAGAGTTACAGAGGCGAACACCAACGCCATTTTAGAATCAAGTTTTGGCAAAAAGTCCCAACCGGAGTTATAAAAATAAATATATAAACCGGCGGTATGTTTAAGGCTACCGTAAATAAATAATTAAATGTGTTAGCCTAAAACAATGGGAAATCCCATAGGAAAATATTCGCGGTCGAATATAAAACGTAGTTTCCACTGCCACCAGCCAAAACTCGATCAGGGGGGACGGAGACGTGCCCCCTCGACTAACAGACCCTGGGGCAATCGAATTGCCCCAGCCAGTACGTCCACAATATGATGGTTTGTACTGGTTCTGTTCAGGATTCAAGACTAGCAAAGTCTTTGGTGACTTTACATGCCCTGGGAGACAGTAGTCAGTCCCAGGGTATGGAGTCTATGTTGGGGAGTCCCTAGGACACCCCTGGGTCACGGCACAGAGGGTGCTGTGTAACCCACATCACAAAAATACATGAGGCCCTATGGAGTAAAAGACCCCATAGCCCATTCAACACAAGGTTTAACCAAGAAAACACACTTCAATATGTCCAAGAGTGAGGGTAAAAGAGTCTCACTCTTGGCAGGAGAAAAAAAGAAACCCCAGAAATCCAGCAAATCTGCTGGGGGACTCACTAGGTAGGGAAATTCAGCCTAAACAGAGAATTCTCCCTAACAGCATGTCTCTTCTGCATGATCCAATTAAGCACTGGCTAGGCAAAACCAATCAATTTCAGAATCTGTTGTGTTAGGGAAGGAGCCATGAACAAAATTTCAATTATTGCACATTAATATTTAACACATTATTCATTCGCATAACCTACATTTTATTAACAACATTAGATGATTTAGCCACCAGATTTTCTCTCCTCATAACTCCCCATTGACCATTTTGCTTTACTACAAAAATACAGTTCTATGCAATCAATAACTCTCCCTATGGAATTCAGCATAAGAGAGGGATTGCACTATAACTACTGCATTGTGTCTTCACTGGCTATCATATATGTTGTATCTAGTACACAGGTTCGCCTGCCCGGGCTTTTTAACTGGTCCATAATATCCTATGGCCTTCTGGAGTTCAACAATTTATTTGTGTTTACCAAATTCTAAAACATCGAACTGCATAATGAAATATTATAAAAACAAAAGATTAATACGGATCGTAGAAACGTAATGGAAAAACACCCCCCTACTAAATAGTTAACTAAAACATGTGGCAGAAACCCCCCAAAACACCAAACCAGCATCTAAGCAAACGTGTAAATGCTCCCAAAAAGCAAAAAAGAAAAGTGCCATGGCATTCCTCCAGCCATCTTTCGGTTGGGACAAAGGTTGTTTTTTGCATGTCTGTGTAGGCCACTGATTTACACTTTCTAGTGGTTGCTCTTATTTAACTTTCCTTTCTCAAGGACACATTGTATTCGCTTCAAAGATGCCTGGATCCGCCCTGAGGCAACTTGAGCCTCTCTAGATTATTTGAAAGAATACACACTCTATCACTCAACATTGTCGCTGCTGTGTAAGGCTGATGGGAATTGTAGGCTAACACATCTCATGAATCACAATGGTGCCTGCCATTCTCCTAAGCATCCGATTCCTAAATAGCATCAACCAGAAAACATGCCTCTTTTATCATTGTTACCACTATTATAAAACTTAAGTATCTCATCTAAACGTTAAGCTATTTCTGTTTTTCAATGTTTGTTCTACAGCTAATTTAATTATTCTTATTTGCAATGTACAACTGTGCCCCACACTCAATAGAAATCACCTTTCTAGCAGCACTCTACAAATGAAATAGGCAAGGAGTTCTCGTTGATGCTACTTTCTTTGTTGGTGTGGATGGTTATCTTTTCTCTTATCTTTAAAGTGTTGCCCACACAAAAAACGTCACTACAGTATGTATTTGTCTTCTCCCCAGGCCAGTGCCACACCAAGTTTGCTGATTTTAACCTGCTTGGGCTGGTATCAATGCTTCTCCTCTGGCTTATATTATTTCTGGTTTAGTGGCTAGGTCTCTCTTCCAACTTGCTCTTTCTCACTTTTCCCTGTGCCTGGCAAAGGGCTGAATCCTCTTTCTCTGCTTTTTCCGGGATCTACATCAGAGTCTTGTTGGTTTCTTCCTTCTTCCAAAGCCAGGTCTTGGTCTCTTTTTTCTCTCTTTGTGTACAGCTTCCAATCGCTCTTGACGTTTGTTCTCTTTCACCTGTGCCCGACTGCTAGCTTTTTTATCATGTTCCCAGTCTAGTGTTGCTCATAATTTTGGGTTTGCTGTCCCTCTCATATTTCCTACTCCCTCCTTACCTTCCTACGGCCCTCTCTCAATCCGTCGCTCCCTCCGTCCCTCCCAGTAAAGAGGTAATTTGTATTCCCATCTAGTTCCCTTGCTTCAGGATTGATTTTGCTTGTCAATCCTCTTTGACGGTCTATCTTCTTATCAGTATCCTCCACCTTTAATGAGTCCACTCCTAGGTTATGCTCTTTACTTTGACTTCTCTGAACTCTCATCCTTTTCTTGTGGGGTGGGTTTTTCAATGTCCTGCTTCCTCCTATCCTTTCACAGGATTTTGTATCATCCGCAACTATGCACTTTTCTATTTGTATGCTCCTGCTTTCCTTCCTTCTCTTTGCTCCACAATGCTCTTTTTTACTTCCTCTGTTTTCTCGATTGAAAAGTACAATTCTCCATCTTGTGCTTTTCTAATCTTATTGGTCCATTATGCTTTTCTTCTCCTTCTCCAACCCTGTTTTTTTTAATCTTGCACTTCCACCGAAGTCCACTCGTCTTTTGTTTCTTTGCTCCTTTAAGTTCTTCAGATATGGGGAAATACTACTCCCACTTTTCCTTTCCTCCTTATTATGTCTTTTATTTCCTTGTGTCCTTCTCTTTCCCTTTTCTGCATTGTCTTCATTTACTCTTGTTCTGTTCCCTTCCCTTTCTCCATTGAATGTGTTTTCTCCTCTGTATCCTACTTCTTGGTTTGCTGTTTTTTTTTCTTAACACACCATTTCCTGTCTTTTCCACTGATCCCCTTCCACATTTACGCTTGGCTCACTTCTGAGTTTCTCAAGCAAGTGTTAGGGCCATGTTCAGATGAAGTGGTCATTGCCCCCTGAATCATATATATATATATAAAGGAGCCAACCCCAGAGGATGCCATCAGATTGTTCCCCCTGTACGTATTCATGTTGGTGGTATAAGTGAATGCTGCATGGCTCTGTATAGATTGGTCAGGTGTTAGGTGCACAAATAGAATAAGTCACTTCAGAAGTTGCTCCCTGAGATGGTAATGGGGAGTGACTTAAATCCCTGTGTACATAGCATAACAGTATGAAATGACTTGCTTTGACAGGCCCTTTGCCAAGTCTCTTGACTCAGAAGGTGAGATATTCTATGGTTCTTGTTAGTGCCAAGGCTTGTCAATTGGTGTCTTCCAGGATAGAATTATATAGGTAAAATCAATGCCATAGTTCAAATGAGTGTTAGTTTTGCTTTTTTAGTGGCATGGTGTGGCGTTTATAATTTGAGTTTCATGTTTGGCTTTGCAGTGGTATAGAGTGAGTGTGTGTACATTATGATTATTTATTATTATTATTATTATTATTATTATTATTATTATTATTATTATTATTATTATTATTATTATTATTATTATTGTTGTATTTATTGAGCACAGACCTAGCTTGGAGAAGCAATGGCACTGTACAGATGTATACACTAATACAGATACTCAATGGAGTGCTTTAGAGAGGTATACAAGAGTACAGATGCATAACTGACCAATTTTCAGAGGTAACAACAGAACAGATATACAGCGGGGGTGGGATACGAGGGGCACAGAGGAGGGGTACAGCTGTACTGGGATGGCGGAGGAGAGGGGCGGATGGCATCTAGTGAGCCAGGTGGCGCAAGGGGCGATGTGATGGCATAGGTTTTGAGGCAGAGAGATTCCTTGAAGAGGTGACACTTGAGTTATTTTCTGAATTAAAGGAGTGTGCGGACGAGTGGTGACGGTGAGGAGGTTCCATAGTCTTGGGGCATAGGCAGAGAAGGCTTGTTTTCTGGTCCTTTCCTTGTTGCAGAAGCAGATTTCAAGTATGCACATGTACTGGCTTCTGTCGGTGTACTGTCCACCGGAGATGCTGACTTTCCCCGCAATGTAGCTGGTTGACTTGGTTTATAGTGATTCTTTCGAAAAAAAAACGTTTTGCATCACAAAACCCTCGAAAACAAAGTTTAAAAAAAAAAAAAAAACTTTGACAATCTATATTTAACATGCAAAAATGCATTTCTTTCTAAACCAATCCATCAACAATAGACATGGACTGGTTTCAATTGAAATGCACTTTCACATGTTACAAGTAGCATTTCAATGCTTTTTTTGTAACTTTAAAAAGTTACATGGAGCTGTCCAGTGCTAACATTTCAGCACTGGACAGTCCCTTGTAACGTTTTAAAGTTTTTGTGTATATTTTTGTGTATATTGGGGGCTTCACTCCCTCATCCCCCCAATACCCATGCTACCCCCATCCCCCAACCCTAACCCAAGCCCCAACTCTAACCCTAGCCCTGTCCCCAACCCTAACCCTAACCCTAATGTAACCCTTAAACTATGCCCAAACCCCAATCCTAACCCTATTTTAACACTTAAACTAACCTTAGCCCCAACCCTAACCCCAACCCAACCCTAACCCTAAACCCAACCCTAACCCTAACCCTAATTTAACCCCTAAACTAACCCAAGCCCCAACCCAAACTCTAACCCTGGCTCCAGCCCTGCACTAATACTTACCATTACATGTCGATGGCACCATCACATTTTTTTCAACAAAATGGCATGTCGACAAAAAAGATTCAAAGGTTTGCCATTCAAAACTTTTACATTCATTAGACTGACCGGATACCGTTGACTTGAGGGTGACTGTTTTATAGATGATGCGGTAAGACTTGAATGTGATTTGTGTTTGCAATGGGAGCCAATGAAGGTCAAAGAGGGCTTGGGAGATGTGGTCATATCTGCATAGACCCTTCATGAGGCATGTAGCCACGTGTGCAACACCTCTCAGGTTCACAAGGGAGGACATTCAGGTGGGAAAGGATCTGTGATTGAAAAGTGGAGCTAATGCTGGTTTGAGGGAGGAAGGGCTTTACTTTCAACAGGAGGGAGAGCTGATACCAAGCTGAGTTTTCTTAGATATCTGTGTCTTGAAGGAGAGATGTTTGTTGATGTGGAACCAGTGAGACTTGGCATAGGAGGAGAGATCAAGTGTGAAGCCCTCAGAGTTCATGGTTGATGGCTATGCCTTTATGTCTGGGTGTTTGGTGTTGTTGGTGAGGAGCAGGAATGTTTTCTTGGAAGGGTTGTGCTTAAAGTATGCACTGGACTTCCAAGACTGGATCAGCGAGAGGCAGGTTTTGATCCTATGGATGTCCTTGATAGAGTCGATCTTGAGGTATATCTGTGTGTTGTCAGCGTAGTGGTGGATGTGGATGTTGTGTGTGGCTAGGAGGGCTCCCAGTGGCTCCATGTATAATTTGAAGACCACTGGGGCGAGGATGGAACCCTGCAGGCCTCCAGAGGTGACACAAGACAGTTAGCATTTGCAATCTAGAGGAGTACATCTGAACACAATGCTGGTGATTGGTGAGGCAGGACTTGGCCAGCAAAGGACAAGTTTTCTGATCCCCATGTGCCACTGTAGGGTGTCTGTAAGTGTCTGGTGGTCTATTGTGTTCGAGAAGTCGAGCAGATCAAGGCGGCAGGCATTTCCGTCATCAAGGATGTTGAAGGCGTCATCGACCGCCTGTATGGTTGCTGTCTCGAAGCTGCATCTGGGTCTGAACCCCGATTGGTAGGTTTGGAGGAGATTGTTGGTGTTGATGTGTTGCTGCAGTTGTGTGGCTACCACTTTCTCGATGATCTTACCTAGGAAAGGAACTTGGGTGATGGGGCAATAGTTACCTAGGTTGTCGGGATCCAGGGTGGGTTTCTTTAGTAGAGGGAGGATTTGTCCTGTTTTTAAAGTCGATGGGGAGGTACCTTGAGTTTGGGAGCTGTTGATGGTCTCCAGGTAGGGAAGAAGAGCTTATGCATGGATGGTCTTGAGGATGGATGCTGGGAGAATGTTGTCTGTATACAATGTGGCTTTGAGTTTGGCCAGGGTTTCCACCAGGTCCTCTGTCGAAAATTTCCTGAATGTTGTCCAGGGTGTGAATATTTCGTGAGGAGGGATGTGAGGTGGGTCTGTGGATGCAGAGCTGGTGTCTATGTGCTGACGAATCTTGCTGATTTTGTCAATGAAGAATGTGTTGATGGCAGTGGATTTTTCGATGGAGTGTGGTATGGCTGGGGCGGTTAGCAGGTTGAGTTTGAGTTTTTCCGTGTAACAGGGTGCTGATGTTTTTGGTTTGCAGTTGTGTTGTTTCAGAGGTGCTTGTCAGTTGATAGAGGCTAAAAGGCTGGTGTTGAGTGCTTCCACTAGAGAGTCGCAGTTTGGATGAGGGTGTTCGACCATGTAAGGTGGAGGTTGCTGAGGTCTTCCATGAGGGCTTCCACTGGGAAGTTCTTGAACAACCTGAAGGTTTGTTGAATGTGTTTCTGCTTCGAATGGTTTACTGCGGCCTTTCTCAGTATACCACTTGGCTGAGTCATAGAAGTGACTTGTACAAGTTAAGCATCAGTTATCCCATTTGTAGATTCCATATAAATGTATGAATGAATACTTCAGCATGCTGCAGATGTAGACAATATAGCCACATTTGTTTTCCCCAGAGTTTTCATGCACGTTTTCAACCTACTCAATCCTAAAACTAATCATGAATCAAATTGCATGCACCATCAAATGTGGGATTCAATGGGCCTCATTAAGACTCTGGCGGCCGCGGAATGAACTCTGACAGTAAGGGACCGGCACCGTTCATTCTGGGCCGCCTCATTACGAGGTCTGCTGTGGGTCCCGCTCAAGATGCCTGGCCAGACCAGACGTCCTTAGCGTGTCCCGCTAGGAGACCAGGTGCTAACAACGGGCCTGTCATTAACGGGCCCATTGTTAGCATCCCCCCCATTCCCATTTGAGCCCTATGGGGCTCAACTAGGAATGGGGATTCATTTTTACCAGAGCCCAGAAAAGGGCAATTACCGGGTCCGGCAAGGTCGGCATGACCCGGTTATTGCCCTTTTCTGGGCTCTGGTAAAAAATCATTACCGGCGGCTGCCGTGCCCTTAATAAGGGCACGGCTACCACCAGGGTCGTAATGAGGCCCAATGTAAGAAAACAAGAGCATCTTCTACGATAATCACAATGTCACTCACCTTCACATTGTATACCCTCTGTGTATGTTGATACCATGATGTGCCTGAAACTTGCATTCCCAGGCTAAGATCACCCCTTTTAATTCTCCTTTCTTTGCAAGTTCTTCTTCTACCCCAAGCCCTATTCCAATTGTTTTCAGATAGAAGTAGTGTATTATTATTTGTAATGCCATGAGTTCTGAAAAGGATGTAAGAAGTTGAGCTCCTATCAGTTTCATTAGATTGTTTTCTTTAACTGATTGGACCCTATTAGCACACAGGGCTTGTTATTAACTTCTCAACCACTCAGAATATTTAGAGCACAGTCAGTGACTACTGGCAGTGACTACTGGCAGTGACTACATTTTGGGCATTTTGACTTTGAAAGCAAACATGGAAACTACAATGCAATTTCCAATTTCCAGGTGAGGTTTTTTCAACAAGACATTTCCTCTCTGGGAGGACCTTTTTTACGCAGCAACATACTATTTGACACACCGAAAAAAAAAGAAAAAAAACTTTGTAATATGTAATAGATTAGGGTCTGACTCATGGAATATTTTCCACGGTGCTAAATAATTTTCACTGTTGCAAAGTGACTTTGCACTGCCAAAAAATACCCTGATTCATGGAACAGTGCAAAGTGTCTTTTTGCCGTGCAAAGTCACTTTGCTCCTCAACAATACACTTTTCACTGCTATAACCTTATTTATGGAACAGTGCAAAGTGTCTTTTTGCACTGTTCCACGAATCAGGGTGTTTGTTGGCAGTGCAAAGTCACTTAATGAAAACAAGAGGGGTTATTTTTTGCTTGGCATAATTACCCTTACCATAACTTATAATAACTTGGTGACATGTCATTATCCTGCTATTATTACCCCTCCCACAGTCTATAAGGCTCTGCTAAAAAGTTTAGTTCCTTTGAATGCTGCTGTTTAGAACTACATAGATATTCCTAATTTTGCATTAATAAGCAACAATGTGGTGAATTGGGCTAAAGCCAGAAGAGTTCTAAAATTAAAGCCTTCCAATTGTGTTAGTTGCATTGTACGTACCATACAAGGCATTTGGTATCAATGTGGCTTTTTCTGACTTAGCGAAACGGGGTTACGGAACAGCCACCCTATGATTTATCAAAAAACATAATTATATGCAAAAGCCTCTGTACTTCTAAACAAGTTCCCCTTTGATGGGGAGACCGATTCAGTTGTTTTAAAATTTGGTTTGCCTCTTAAGTATTTGAATTCAGACACTGAAAAGGGCCATGAACAGATTTTTTGGGGGGTATTTCTGTACATTGCAGAGTTTTGTTTTTGAAATGTTCACTTCAAGCCAGTAAATTGTATCGAGTTTTGCAAAGCATGTAAAAATCATTGGAGCAGGATTTCAATAGTATACAGAAAGATTGTGTCATCAGTGTAAGCAAATCATGGGTGCAAAAATGACTCAATTTTTGGGGGGAAACGCTAACTTCCAAACATGTTGTAAGGGCTGCACTATATAATCTAAATTGTATGGTTGCTAAGTAAGACGCAGACAGCGTTATTTTAAGGCTCATTCAGTCACAGTTTCATTTGAAGTTGTCCCTGTTACACAGAGATTGACAGACTTGGGAGGATAGCTCAGCGCAACGTGCTCGCCTAAAAATCAAAACATCACAGAGCAACACAGGTTCGATCCCTAGGTCTCCCCTTATAAACCTCTGGGTATTAAGCACGTTATAAATAACCTATCATATCATATCAACTTTATCCCAATGAATCTACACCGAAGCTCGAGATGCACCATGAAATCACAGCATCTGCACCTTTTAGGGGACAGGATTTCACTTTATTTTATGCATTGATACAGTCAGCCCATTATGATTTCACCATGCATGTGTAAGGTGTTTCTGCCCTTTAATTAAATATGTATGAGGATTACCCGAGGGAATGAAAGAGGGAACAGCAACCTGTGGATAAACATGAGAAATGGGCCAACACCATAGTGCACACATGCACGTACCAGAGGATCCGGGGAACAGAATTAGAAAAAAAAACAAACACCAATGAATTTATCAGCCCTGGATTAGGGTAACCGTTATTTAAATATTAAATACATACATACAGTGAATTACATTACACCTGACAGCAGTGCTGCAAGTAATACATTCACAGCTTGGCGCACAGGCTTGGCTTAACTAGTAAACAACGGTGCACTGCCAGCCTACGTTTACAGTTTTGCAAGATCCTGGCTTTTCCCCACAACCTATTTGGACTGTGCAGCGAGAAACCGGACAGGATTACAGTGTCCATTACATTGGCTTTGGTTAAACCGTGCTATGGCAAAACAAAAACAGGTCCCAGCCTGAAATTCATTGGTTCAGCCACAAGTGTGAAGAAACAGTGCAGTGCATAACACTGGTTTCCAATTTGAAACTGTGACACAAATTCAGGAAGTTGGTGACACAATCCCTTTTTGTGAAAAAAGAAGCTCTATAAGAACATATGATATACCTACAGATAGGCCTGCATAAAATCCCGATTAGAAATTAAATGAATAACATTGCCTAATACGTTAAAAGTCACCGAGGGAACAATGATAAACTGCTCAACCCACTACTCGTGGGTCTTTAACCTGGAAATGCACATATATGCCCCACTTTCACATGTTGAAGCCACCCCGTTTTGTTTTCAGAAGGTTTGTTGCTAGTTAGCTGGTGTTGGTGCTGAGAGCTGCGGCTCTCCCTCTGTTAGACTCTAGGACAGGGGGAGGGAAAACCCACAGAGCACTTGTATTAACTGCCTAGTGGAGTTCAAGCACTTTAAACAGGCTAAATTTAATTCAGTTCACGTTGTGGCAAAAGCGACTTTTCTGTAACACGTGCTCTATTACTCCACTTGCGTCTGGCAGCCCAATGGACAGGAAATGTACACTTTGGGCAACCACCTGTACTTCACAATGACTTTGTGAAGTTAAACAAATCCCCAGGAAGGTGAAAACTCCGAGCTGTCTGATGCGCGAAAAGCAATGTCGAAGAGCAGTAACTGGGATAGGGGATTAGCCACAGCTTCCCCTGAACTTTGCTCACGAGCAGACATCGGTTTAAACAAAAACACTGCCTTGTCCAGAGCTAAAAAACAAATGTTCTGTCAAACGTTACATTGGCAGCTGAGTGAAGGTACCAGGCAGGTCCCATGTTTTGCTTGCAACGCAGCATGAAACAAACTTCAATTAATAGTCTCTCACTTTGTGTTTCAGAGATGCTGAGAAATAATTAAAACGTTTCTCGTGCTTTTACACCCTATACTGGACCATATTTATTTCCCCAGATGACAGACACCTTGAGCTTAAACTGTATAATACTGGAGAGAGAGAGGAGTAAAAGGGAATGCGATAATTTTTTTTTTTCTCTCTCTCTTACTTCCTGTTTCATTAACAAAAACTGGACTTGGTACACTCCGAGCTGGTTTCGGATACTTCCGACCACAGAATACTCTGAACTGCAGTCACTCCTCCGTCAAGGGTTTTTCCCTTCCTAACTCACACTAATAACAGGCCAGAGGGAAACCAGCCTCGCAAAGCTGCAACACTGCAAGGAACTCAGCTGTCAGTCCACCTTCTCATGTGTGTTAATGGGCTTCGACTGGCACTGCACCAACCTTCCCTAGCGGGGTGTGGGGAGGAGATAAAACAAACAGGACGGGCAGGGCTATCTGGAAAACTGACAGGAATTGGCAAAAAGTAAGAGCACCCTCTGCCTGTCAATCCCATCCTCTGAATTCCTGCACAGAGCGAAGCCTGGGCTCTGCAGCCAGAAGGGGTATACCAAATATCCAACCCCTGAAGTGGGAGTGTACCTTCAAATGCTGTAATTCTCCACAAGTGTCCTCAAGTTCCACCTGCTGGCGATGGCACCAATATCCTCCATTTCATGGCTTCCTAAACACAGGGATCTCCGTTATGAGATCGAACATGGAGAAAATAACTTAATTTGCACATAATATATATATATATTCAGGGAAAAAACGTTGTTAAAGGGACGTTATGGTTAAGTTGTGCTACTAAAAACCTATGAAATTCAATGAAAAAACGTTAATGGGACGTTATGGTTAAATTGCTCCAGTGAAAACCCATACCATTCAGTAAAAAAAACTTTTTTCAGTTTTACTTGTAACCATGATATGGATAGATTGGCATTAGTCCAAAGTCACTTTAACGTCCCTTTAACAACGTTTTTTCACTGAATTTGATAGGTTTTTACTAGCGCTATTTAACCATACCGTCCCATTAACAAAATGTGTTCACCGAATTTGATAGGTTTTTAGCAGTGTGACTTAACCATAACATCCCTTTAACAATGTTTTTTCACTGAATTCCATAGGTATTTACCAGGATAACCTTAGGTTGTCTAGATGTACCATACAACATACTGAATCCCCTGGCCCCATGCTGATGGCTACATGATCCGCGGACTATGCAACTGTCTGCGGACATTGGGTAAAATCCACACTGCCCAAAAGCTCAGGGGGTATCTCACATTGTTGTAGCATACATCAAAAAACCCTGAACATGTTCAAAGAACAGCACATAAATAAATTACAAACAAAAATATACTAGGTCTACATACTGTACACTTGAGAAACCAACAGTGCAATTCCCCTCTCCTTTCTTTTGTGTTGTCCCGTGAATCTCTGGTCCCGGTGTCTTTTCGTCGCGCCCTGATGCTTGTGAGCTTCGGCGCGTAGTAAATAAAAAAAATAAAAAAAATAAAAAAAGAATATACAACATAATGAAACACAAAAAACAAAAATAACCTATGCCTCCAGCAGAATTACCTCACTGCTGCTTTATATAGAAGCTGTAAACCAACTGTCATAACACACATTGCAAAGCACTAACAGCACAATTGAACATCAAACGGGTAACTTCAATACATTTATTCCTACAGCAAATCACTTTGTTCAGTATGCTACATTAAAAAATAATTTCAATTTTTTTACACAGAAATGGCTAGCACCCTGGAGTGGCTTGAAGAAAATGTTCCTCAGGATGAAATTAGTGAAGACAGTGATACTATTGGTACACAGTACAGTTTCCAAACTAAGCCAATTAATACAAATTGTTTCACATGTACCTGACATATTTTTTTTCTTTAACAGTACATACAGAAAATAATGCCAATGCACCAGAAATAATACATTAAGCACAACTCCAAGAGCATATGAACAGCAAAGTCACACTGTGTAAAATGATCTACTACATGTGGAAGAGAAAATTGATCAATTAATGAACACTTTTACTGATTTGAAAGACTTTGTACAAAGACATATCATGGAGAAAATTTAAAATCACTGCCCCTCCTTCTCCCTGTCCCAGCGAATCATCCCTACAAATTCCCTATCACCAAAACGTTACCATGAGACCTCAATCCCTTCCTCCCCTACCCAACCTCTAGAAAACCACAATTCCCCTGTATATGTCTCCATTTCTGCTTCCCCCTCTCTTTTTTTAATTTGTCTATGTATGTGTATAAAAAAATCTATATGTATAGGTTCCTGTTTGTGTCGTCGTTTTATTTTTTAAAAGCTCTGTTGGGAGTGCGCAGACAGTACGACTGTCCGGCATGTCCGTAATTAATCAAAATGGGGGTGTCCTACCGACACTTAACTTGTCCGCGCTGTCCGCAAAGTTGTGAGGCACCTTTAATTAGTTTGAGGAACCTAGCCCTGTCTGGCAGACACCTAGACACATGTGCATCCCACCTCGGGGACCTACTAACATTGTGCCTGTCTGGAACTGTATGCCTCATGTGTGTCGCACTTTTGATTAGTCCAGGGAGCCCAACCCTGTCTGTAGAACACCAATGCACGTGCGTACAACCAATCCTGCGCAATAGGTGTCCTACGGACACCCGTCTCATTTTCCAACAACCGAGACATCACCATGTGACTGCACCCACGCTCAGTTTAGGCCCTGGTCTGACACCAAAAAAGTACTTTTTTGAGCAATCCAAGATGCTTTACTATGTAACTTCACCCTTGCACAGATCCCAGACCATGCCCCTGGCAATCTGAACACTTTTTGGAGCCTTTTGAACCCTTGTTGGTGTTTTAAGTGTCCGCAGAGCGCACAGCTGTCCGCGGATTGCTCCTCAACACCCCTGTAAAAGGCCACACCCAGAGCTGCTCCTCAATTTGATTTGGGATTTCCAGGACATACATTGCTCCACATTGCTGGATTGCTGGACTACTTCTCCACATTGCTTCATTCCTGGATTTCTAAACTGCTGAGTTCCTGAATTAGACAATGGGATCCATGGCTAACTCTCCTGCTGCCTCTGCCTCAGCACCACCCCCACAGCCTCCAACACCACCAACTCTCCAAGGACCTGGAGAGGGGAACAGGCGTGGAGATGAAGAGAGGGGTGAAGAGGAAGACAAGGATGAGGTAGTGGAGGTCTTTACTTCTGCCAGCCAGCGTGAGTATTGGGTGTGGAGGCTCTTTACCACCGTTGGAGGGGTACCCAAGGCACATGCAGACAAGGTGTGCTGCACTGAGTGCAAAATGGTGTTCTATCATGGCAAACCGGGTCTGTACAGCTACAGGACCTCCTCCATGCAGCGAACCTGAGGTTGAACCACAAGGTGGCAGTTCGGAGGGTTGTCCCCTTTGCACAAAGTAGTAGGTTGCGTTCCTCTACAACATCCTCTGTATCTTTTCCTGCCATCACAAGAGACACTTCTGTGGGCCAGTGCATCCCTGATCCCGCCTCACAGGCCATACATGACGCAGCACGCAGCAGACCCTTACCTTTCAAGGGTCACTGTATTGTGCTTGTACTGTGCCACAGTACTCTGCAGGGTGGAACAATTTCGGAGTGCTTTAGAGGATTCGGTCTGGCAGTGTGAGAAAGAGTGCCCCCTACCCAAGTGAGGCCCACAAAAACATCTTCCTCTCTCCACTTGCCCTTTTGTATACCTGTGGTTGGTGCCAATTCCCTATCCTCCTGTGCCTTCCTTTCCTTATGTGTCATGTATAAAAAACAAAAATAATACAAAACAACAACCCCCCCCCAAAAAAAGGCTCTTTTCAGAGGCACCTTTCGCAGTTTAAACATAGAAGTGAAATGGTACAGGGCCCTGGGCATTCTGAGAAGTCTGCGAACTGTCCGTGGACTTCCAAGAAAATGATGGGGTAGGCACTTTGAAAAATATTGCACTCTTTTCCAGGGAAAAGTAGTGGTTCTGAAAAGAGCCTATTTGTGGTGATTGTTTGTTTTTAGAAGGGTAGAAGAAGCCGACACTGACTGGAAAAATGCTTCCTGTGCAATGTATTTTGAATATTTTGCAGAAAAAGCTGATTACCAGCATAAGTAAGATGACTCCATATCTGCGAAAAATGTCCGTTCTACAAAATGTAATATTTTCATTTTGGAAGGACGACATGCCAACATCTCTCAAAAAGGCACAGACAGCCTTGTTAACATTGCACTTCGCTTTCTCAAATTGGGGACCAAATAAAGAAGAGCGCAGCCACGTCTGTCTCTGAGCAATGCCAGAAATAATTACTCGGGAGCTTGGAAACATGTCCATGACTGTCCCAAGTGCCTCCTTCATCACAACCTGCAGTGAGAGGCCGGTTATAAGTCCTAAACTGTTCCCTCCACAATGAATATTAATAATGTCTGGAATAATGTGTCACCAAAGTGGCACAAAGAGGAACCAAATCCAGCCATTTCATTTCACGTACTCCATACCACTACACATCCACATGATGGAATCCAAAATGTGCAGCCGCTCCACAATGCTTTGCATACACCTGCACCAACGTACCCTAGAGTCTCCCAAAATCCAGACATACTGCCTCCTGAATGACACAGCCATAGCCATAGCCAACTGCACTCTTCTCAGCAAACAGAACTTCTGCCACAGTATTTCCTTGCACACCACACCCAGGAAAACTTATTGACCAATCCCCTGGCCTCCACAGTTAGGGCTGTAGGCTTGAGCAAAGTTTTTCCACTCAGTCTATGAAAAAGAAATGGTGACCCCCCTATAACTTTGCCCCCCTTTTACAAAACCTCATCAAACTTGCCAAAAGCATTCAGAGTGGGCCATATACTTTTTTTTGCAAAGTTTGGTGAGGAGTCATAGAGGGGGGCTGAAGTTATGAGCCGCCCAAAAAGTGGTCTTCCTATGAGATGAGCAACTTAACCATAACTACACGGACGCTACCGCAGGACCTGTAATAAAAATATAGAAACCTGGGCTGAAACCTCCTTGTCACCCCAGATGAATACATATATAAAAGTGAAACGCAGATGGAAAATATCCCAGATACAAATCCCCCACATAAAAGGGCAGCACATAACACCACGTTATAAATCCAGGCATTTTACAAAGGCATAGTTTACATATACAGTCAGCATTTCATTGTTCTCTGTTTTCTTTTTGTTTGTATTACCTATGCAATACAATGGTCTTTGCCAAACACAGATATAACGGGTTACACATGCATATGTGGGGTGGAAATCTGCAATGCCAATTATCATAGTGCCATTGATTTCTATGGGCTTTGTCTGAGGAACAGTGAGTATACAGTGCAGACTTGTAGCCGGTCCTTGGGTTTCCGAGTACTGATCCCTACAGATTAACATGAGTATTTCCTGCAGCATGTCAGTCAGCAGTGTAGGGCCTCCAGGTCAGAGACCTCAAAGAGGCTAGACCATCGTATCAGAATGGGTGAACATGATAGAAGGAGGTCAAACCATGTCTGCACACTTTTCCTCTCTGGAGGATAGCTCAGGGCAATGTGCTGGCCTTTCAAACAGAACGACACAGAGCATCACAGGTTCGATCCCCGGGTCCGCGCTTAGAAACCTCTGGGTATTAATCGTGTTATAAATAACCTATCATATCATTCACCCCAATCAGAATGAGTTCCTGATTGGGAATTATGTTTATACTAGGAACCCCTACACAGGAATGTTTGTTCTTTTAAAATATATATATATATATATATATATATATATATATATATATATATATATATATATATATATATATATATATATATATATTATGATGTAAGATGTCCTAACTTGTAAAAAAATGGTATGACAATTAAATCAAGAAAAAAAAATTCTAATAAAAAAGATGTCCTTTCAAAATAAATAATGATAAAAATCTTCAGAAACATGTGTACGAACATAATTTGCTATTTGTTTTTGGTTTGAGCATTCAAAGTAATGAATGGCTGCAAAAATGGAAGGTGTGAGGCATTATGTATGGCCCGTTAGTTTCCCACTGCCTGGTTAATGTTCTTGTACAGGTCTTGAGCTCTTGTATTCACTGTGTAACTGGAGAGAAAATGCATTGTGTGTCAACGTGGGGGCACATCCCTTGCGTTAGATGTCTTTGTCTTCGGACTTGATGTCTCTGTTCGGGAGTCTGTAATGGCGAATGAGACTTTCTCTCGCCCGTTCTGAAGCATAATCAGAGTCTATATATACGTGAAATATGGGCAGATATTGTTCAGCTGTAATTCTTCCAGTATATTAAAATGTCAAACTCCAAAGGAGTGAGCGATGTAGAATTTTACACTGCGCGCGGCGTTTATCACCAGCCTGAAATACGGTGTGTTTATCGTGCACGTGAAGCACGGCTCCAGAGCAGTCTGCACCCAAGTTCCCTCGTGGGAAAAGTTTGGAGAGAACATTTGTTCTGTGTGCTTTGATCGCCTGTCAACTTCCTTTAGACGGCCAAATATGTACTTTAAATGCATGCCACCATCACTCAGCAGAAACGCATAGATGAATACTAACATTGAACTCCTGTGGTTGTGTTCCTTCAAGACGCACGTGGTTAAGGCCGCATTTTGCATATATTTAGATAACGTGAATTTTATTATTGGCGTGCATGAGATAAATGGGACATCGTAGATTGCTCTTCAAAATGCTTGTCGAGTTGCGCATAACTGTGACAAAAATGATCTATTTGAAAAGTGAAGACTCATTTTTTCATTGGCGTGGTTCTCTCTTCTGTAAATGAAGGAGCGGAATAACAAATAACGCGATGCCTACAAAACGGAATGCCCAGTAGTATAGCAGTGTTTTCTTCAGCATGCCCGTGCCCAACTTGCGTGTTAACCAGGCCAGTAGAGCGAAGATTATTTGTTGCAAATTAGTTTTCAATTTGAGAGCAGCTAGTGGTGCGTGTATTGCATCATTGCCATTAATTATGCTCACCTGTAGGTGAAACAAATCTCCCGAAATGTGCCTGAAGTTCCAGGTGTTGTGCGTCCTCTTGAATATGTGGATGCGTCAATAGCGCAATGGAGCAGTAACGGTGACCATACTCATAAACCCACTGCTGATTTTTTTATTTTTTTTTATTTATTTTTTTAACTCAAAGCTTTCAAAATGGTTCTCACTTTGTGCAAATCAGACTTTCAAATCAAATATTACACAGGCCATGTCCTTTCTGACGTAGTCTGCCTGCTTTTAAATTAGTTTCACCTTTGACACCGCTCCCACCCAAGCCTGTCTCTTCTGGTAGATAGTCACCTTTTAAGGTGTAACTGCTTTCTTTGAAAGAGTCTAAGAATGAAAGGGCAGCCATCTTGTCTGCTCTTCAAAGCAGGAGCCGCTCAAATGGAAAGTCTAACAGAGTTAGGGAAAAGCAAAACGCTTATTTCGAAAATAGTTAATAAAACAATGAACGTACAACACACAGCACGTACACGGTCGTTTAAAATGATAGCACACAAACAGCTAATATCACTTTCATGCACTTAATCCCTGTAAACATAGATGTACAAAATGCGCAAGTAGAGAGCTCCGTATAAAATCGCGTTGACATTTTAAGACCTCTCAGCCTCCTACAAAATAAACACAGAGACAGCTCATCTTAAACAGGTTAGCATCGTAGAAGCTGTACCACCTAATACTACAGGGATGAAATGCACCAAACTCCAACATACTCTAAAATCCTTTGCGTGACCACAATACCACATCTGTCGGCTTATTATGTGGTGTAAGCTCTTGACTGAACACTGAATCAAAATAAGAATGCAATCGGCCAAGACCAGTGTGTAAACTACCAGCGGACGGTAGTCTTTCTTTCTTGTTAAAGAACAAGTTTTATTTACCATCAAGTATATGTGGATTTTGTCACTATGCCATGAAATACGGGTGCAGATCAGATTTAGAGCTTGAGGTTAATAGATGGGTTTGAAATCAGGCAATTGTCATGTTACTCCCATATTGTTTTCCCCCAGTATGGCAAGGGCAATGCGGTGGTCCACGTAGATGGTCTGAAAAACAAGCCTAGAAATGGATGCCAGGCATCAATGAAAATATATTATTGATCTCTCAGTTGTGTTGTGATTGTTTCTGTGGAAGCCATCTTACCAAAGCCCTCTGTCCACTCCTCAACTCTCAGTTGTCTCAAAGATTTCCAGTGCTGAAGGACACTTCTTCACGTTACTTTGAGCACCCTCCTCCTCCAGCGAACACCGGAATAGACATCTATCTTATGTTCACTACGCAATTAAGATATCTTGTGAAAAAAAGCATAACGTACAAAAGCTGTACTGTTTGACCATATTGTAATCAACATTAAAGTAATGGTATAGCTGTTCTCTAACAATTAGTATATATGGTGAGTGCTGTTAGATTATTCATTCATGCATTGATCGGTTCAGAGGACAATTTATCTGGTGTTGAATTAACGGTTTAACAGCGTAGTTGCTCACCTTGACTACCTTTTCATGAATTGTCCATCTACGCACTTTCACCGACAAGGGTTTTTATGGTTTATGTATAGACATATTATGTAGTCATTTATGAAATATAATAAAGATTTAGAACACAGGACTTGTAGCTAAAACCATATTTTTTTCACCAGGCTGATAGTCTCCATGACATTATCCCATGGCTGTGTCAACTTCTCACAGTTGCATAGCATGTGAAGCCATGACGGATGCAGTACTTGCCTATGACTTCCATTTTCATCTTAAACGTCTTTGCTTATGTCCAGTGAGCATCTAAAATGAACAAGATATGATTTTGCACGTGTGGTAGGTAGACATGTGTCATTATTATCAAAGGAACAATATACTATTCTTATTGCTTGCCCCTCTGCTGCACATTAAATCATTGTTACATGTGTTATCCCAACACTAAATATGTATTATGCCAAATCGCCAAATCGAGAGGATTAGCACCTTATGCTTGCCATGCCTCTTTCGGCTTTATTTTGAGCATAGAACTGCAGTTATTTAAATACATTCTTGGAGTGATTTCACCATTAGATGATTAGTATTGTTAGACTCCAGACAGCAATTAAGGATTGTTAATACTTAGCTTCTTCCTTAATTAGGTTAACATTTACAGAAATTAGAAGGTAGTTCTATGTCGATTTATCTTAAGTGATATGCTAAATTTGGAGGAAACGTGCAGGTGTAGATTTATTTATTTATCTATTTATTTATGCATTTATAGCAGTACACCAGACCCTCAGATATCAGGTGCGCTAGTTGTAGTAAGTGTAAATTGACACACTTGAAAGTGCAAGCCAGTACATATATTTACTACGTACAGGTGGTTCTTGAAAGGATAGTCAGCACAGCTACACCTCATGGTACAGGAACTGCAATAGGCATACAGGTACACGTCAATTCAGGGTAAATGCATAGTCTAGCGCACCTCATGGTATTGGGGGCTTCAATAGGCATACAAGTACAAACAAGTCAATTCATGATAAATGAAAAGTCCAGCACAGCCACACCTCATGGTACGGGGGTCTGCAATAGGGAAACAGCCAGAAACAAAGTCAATTCAGGGTAATACATAGACCAGCACAGCCATGCCTCATGGTACAGGGGGCTGCAATCATTCAGGGTAAATACATAGTCCAGCACAGCCATGCCTCATGGTATTGGGGCTGCAATAGGCATAAAAATAGACACAAGTCAATTCTGGGGAAATGCATAGTCCAGTTGTCGGAATAGAAAATATATTGTGCCTCCTATTTGGAAATTAACAAGGGGGGGTCCTGGGAGTCCCTCTGCCAGACATTAGTCCTGGTTACGAGAGACTTACTT
Organism: Ambystoma mexicanum; assembly: GCF_040938575.1. Classification (NCBI taxonomy): domain Eukaryota; kingdom Metazoa; phylum Chordata; class Amphibia; order Caudata; family Ambystomatidae; genus Ambystoma; species Ambystoma mexicanum. Next base: position 1,240,500,578 of record NC_090930.1, on the reverse strand, counting down.
TAATATTGGCCTACGCCAAGCTGCTTGAAAGTCGCTTGCGAGAAAATCTGCGTTGCAAGGTCTTGGCCTTTAATCCATGTAGGTCGCCATTTTAGGTCAAACCGCCATTTTAGGATCTGTGTGGAAAAGTCACCCTGTGAGCTAAAACGGTGGACGATGTCATTGTAAAATACAACATGGCCGTCTTGACCTCTGTACATCGCTAATGTGTAATCTGCCTGCAGGCTACTTGTTGAGGTCATGAATTGAGACCTCGTCCTACGTTGACCTATGTGTAAAAAGATTACTCGCGCAATGAAACCAATCCACGAGTATATATTATGATAATGTATTTACATGTTGAACAAAAAACATCTGTTTTACTACATTGTATTAATGTTTAAGAAGACCTGCAATGCAAAACTTTAGAATACACAGTTAATGCACACGCTTATTGTTACATGTAATAAAAATGAACCAGTTAGATGCGGTTATTTGGGATTCGGCAACAAACCCTAGAATTGGTGATGTATAAAGTGGAATATTAACCCGAAGTGGGGCTGGACATAGTGCCCACAAAATGTATAAAAGGCGAATGCATTCTAATGTACAGCGCCTCTCACTGAACACACTGAACCACGCTGGAGTTTGTTGTGTTGTACTGAGGGCCGATAGCTATCTGACCTTGCACTGTTTTTGTAATTGAATTCAGTAGAGAATAAAGTACTTTGTATGTTCTTTTGTAACCCGTGTTCGGTGTATTTCCTTTTGGGGTACTCAGCCTTGATATGTTGTTGCTGTTTTTACAGTTGGCGCCCGAATAGGGACCCTCAAGATTGAAGCCGGATTGTTGAAGGTTGACACACGCTATCGGACCGGGATCGGACGGTGTGACAAAAAGTAAGGGGCCCCTGGATGAGACGCGACACCTCAGCAGTGCTGCACCATCCGATCCCTGGACGACTAGCTTGTGGTCTGAGACAGCATCTTGACGAGGGTCTACTTATCGAGGTTGGCAGATTTGCCAAAATCACCATGCACGAGGTAAGATTAGTTGGGTAAGATTGTTAGAAGTACTGATCGGTCCTCCTTAGGTTTGGCCAGGTGAGTCGTGACCCGACTCTTGAATTTTGGCGCATTGTATCTGCAGACACAATTACTGGCCAGATAACACCAACAATTTGAGATATGCATGGGAAATTGTCCACATGTCGTAAATCTCCCCCCGTCTCACCTGGGATCGCTTCTTGCTCTGTTCCGCGGGAGGATTCCTCTTGTGGACGGATCCGGTGTTGTATAGACTCGCTCGAGTCTCGTCCGGCTGCAGAGCGCGTTCAGAGTTCCGGGAAGGCTGCTGTTCCAGGATGTCCAGGAAAGTAGGTAGCGGTCGCTAAGAATGGGGATTCCAGGAGTCGAAGAGAGGGAAAGGGAGAAGGAAGGAGGAAGGAAACCAGGATATTGGATAGAAGATTCGCCGAACAGCACACACACGTCAAGTCACTACCTAGTGATAGCGTTGAGACGCGCAGGGCCGCAGGGGCGTGGCCAATTTATAGGACGTGCCTTGTGCAACGTGAAAGCTGGTGTAAGGCAAGTCGCTTGTTGCGGCCATGTTGGGAGTAACAAGGAATACAAGCCCTGGCGCGATAAGGACCAGGAGGTCCAGAAAGGGCAGGTTCTATGGGTCATGACAGCATGCCTCCTCCGAAGACCTGTTCTACCCAGTTTGCCCGGGTGTTTGAGATGGAATCTTCTAAGCAGTTGAGGGGTATTTAAGTTAGAGACTGGTTCCCAGTTTCCCTCGCTAGGAGGGTATCCCTTCCATTCAACCAGGTATTGAAGTCGACCCCGTTTATACCTGGAATCGCACATTCGGGACAATTCATATTCTAGCTGATCATTCACAACAACAGGACTGGGTCTGCAGGATTTTTGGGAGGATTGGATGTAAGGTTTCAATAGGGAGGTGTGAAAGACTGGGTGTATCTTCTTCCAGGAATCGGGTAGCTTGAGTCGGAATGAGACAGGATTGACGACTTCCTTTATAGAAAATGGTCCATAGTACCGGGGAGACAATTTGTTTGGCCATAGATGTCGGGGTAATAGTTTCGAGGACAACCAGACTTGATCACCAACAGAATAAGAGGGCGCTGGTCTTCTCTTGGAATCCGCATAGAGCTTAGTGCGTGTTTGGGCCTCTTTTAATTGTTCTTTGGCTTCCTTGTGAATGTTGATGAGAGACTGTATCCAAGAGTCGAGAGTAGGTACTGTAAGAGGATTCAATTCAGCACTACAGCTAAGTTAACGCCTAGTCTAGAATACTGAATGAAAACCCTTATTGATATATCTTTAGGTCCAGTTCATGCGTTCTGGATGACTACCCCTGTATAACACCCCTCTCTTGGAATCCCCCTGACCCCACTGAGCCAAGAAGTAGTTCTGTTTTGCAAGTTTAAAAGGTTTATTTGATAATTTAAAATAGATATATATATCACGCTTTATAATAATTTAATAATTGAATAGCACACTTAATCTGATATGGTAAATATTAACAACGGAGAATCTGGCACTAGCACACTTCTTTAATCACTAATGAGTGGACATGAAATGGATAAGGTAGCACACTGGTAAATAGGAACAAAAGAAGAAGGTGGTACAAAATGCTTTATAGAGTTCAAATGGATGCAAGGTTGAATGAATGAAATGCAGTATAGAAAACAACTTGATATGATTTCAGCAAAACAATGTAATCACTTTTCTCTGGCAATTCACTCCCCCCCTCGATGCAAGGCAAGGAAATGGAAGGAAGCACACAGCTCTCAGAAATGCAATCAATGTAATCAGTTCAATCCCCCCCCAAGCTTAGACAACAGAAGTTTGAAAACACAGGCAAATGCTTTGATAGGTGCTAGCAATGAATGAGAAATATGCTGGAAACGCTCTTAATTCCCTTTTAGAGGTTCAGGATGAGTGGTATCTAGTTAATATTAGTCCAGGCTCACACTAGCAATGATGCAGGGATAGTTAGCAGGTTAAACGAATTTCTGGCAAATGAAATCAGGCAGCAGCAGTTTTTTTACATGTGAAGAAATTGCAAATCGCGGCAAAATTCGCGGATGCGCCGAGCGCTATTACAAAGGAACCGCAAGGACTATCTCTACCGTTTTGGGGTCCTAGGAAAGCCTGGGATCTCAGCTTCCAAATGAAAGTTATTGCAAGTCTAGCCCAAACGGTTGCGGAGATATGAGTAATTTAGTAAAGGTCGTTTTTGGTTTTGTAAATTTTAAACGCACACTTTTTCAAAATGACAAATTTTACTAGAAATGACAGGTGACAGATAGGAGGCAGTTCTACTTAGGTTAAATAGATTGAATTAGATGAATTTAAACTAAGAGATGTGTTCTGAGTTTTGCTAAGTACTCACAAGAGATTTTGAACAGGAAAGCGACTTGGTCACGATCTTCAGTCTGGTCAGGTCTTTCCGGATTCTGCTCACAGCGCCTGGTCTGGTCTCGGCTAGGCACAGCACTGCTTTCTCTCTGGTCTGGTCTCTGCTAGGCACAGCACTGCTTTCTCTCTGGTCTGGTCTCTGCTAGGCACAGCACTGCTTTCTCTCTGGTCTGGTCTCTGCTCTGGATAGATTGAAGTCTCTAGTTTGGCTTTCTGGAGTTTGATGGAGGTAAGTATGGATTTTTCCGGCAGGGCTTCCAGCGGCAGATGAAATTGAATGTCTCTATGTGTCCTGACTCTCTGCTTTTATCTGTTTCTTGAGAATGGGTGTGTGTGTTGCATCACTAGACTTGCCCCTCTCATTCGTCATTGGTCAGGCTTCCATTCCTCCGCTTGATTGGCAAACTGAACTGTGAGTCAGATTGATGTCATTTTATGATCTCTTGAAACAACCTCCCATATCATCTGTGCACCCAAATATATATATGATCAAAATCCATACTTCAGAGTTACACAGTTGTTTGAAATTACATATACATGGTGTGGCTGAATTTAGCCATGTCTATGTCCAAATCTGCTCATTCTCGGAGCTTGCATTCAAAGAGTGTACATAATTGACTTTTTAACTGCTTTTTCAATTTCCGACATGGACCCAACTTTACATACATGTGTGCAGGGGGTAGGGACATTAACTGATGAAGTTTCAGATTTTTAACATGCACACATTTAGAGTAATATCCACTTTTCCGCTAAAACCCCCCTGAACATACCACCGGTTCCTACCACGTCTTAAACTGTGGGCAGAAAAATCACAAGAATTATGGTATCATTTATAAAATTTTCACATGTCCGCTCTATGAGTTATTCATCTTTTTAAAGTTATGTTCTGGCTCCAAAGGGGTGTGGTTTACCCTCAGCACAAGGTTGAATTTCTGGTTCTTTCCAGTTCTGCCAAGCCAGCTTGCTCTCACAGGCAGTGCTCCTCCCAGCTCCTGCCAAGAGGAAGCTACAATTTACGACTGCGGTAATAAAAACCTTTGCCTGAGTGAAGAGGGCTTTGTTCACTCTCTTGCAGAGCACAGATAATTCAATTATCAGATAGATGGCATATCCTTAGCTTGGGCAGCAAAAGGAAGGTTGGCCTGGGAACACAGTGGTGACTCAAGTTTCACTCCTGATGGGTAGTTGCTAGGCAAAATCAAGTTCCTTAAGCCAGACCTTCAGCTAACTGGCAGGTTTTTTTTGTTGCTTTTTAACTTAACTTGCAATTTTACACATGCAGCTAGAATGCTGATTCTAAGTGCAAAACTATGACATTTCAACAGTTACAAAGGCATGTGACACCAAACATAGGTCACTCATTTAATCTAAACATTTTCGATTTTAGTGTCTTTAAATCCAGTGCAACTTAAACTGCTGCAATCCACAGCTCAGCCAGTCTTGTTATAAACCTTGTCTTATGATCTTCATTTCCCAGATTCTGTAGGCACACAAAACTCCATTCTGCCAATGTCTGCTGGTGTTCAGTAAATATTTTGCACATGTTGCACTGTTAGAAATAGGCATTTTGCTTGCCTTCAGAAAAACACACAGAGTGGTTTTAAAATGCCGGCTTTTGGATAGTGGTGAGTACTGGTACTGCACCCATTTTTGGGATTTTCTTGGATTAATGCATTCTAAACAGGAATGGTTCTTACATGGTAGTAAATCCTTGCTTAACATTGTTTTGATGGGGCTCCTTACAGTAAGATGGTTATGTGGAACCCCACAAAAAGGGTTGAATCTTTAAAGTGGTCCAATGAGTCACGATTTCAGCAACTTTTTGACATCAGTAAAAGTGGATTTTGTTAACAAAGACCTTTCTTTACCCTGGTGGGTGGCAAGTTAGGTAACCATTTTGGTGTGCGCACAACTGCGCAGCTTTCCTGGATTTCGGCGCACATGTGGGTTTTCCGCCATCTTGAATTTCCTAAGCCCACAGCACCAAATGTTGTAGCAGGGTAGCTTAAACGTGGGCCAGGACACCCTACAAGCCCCCCCACGTGACTGCACTTTGAGTTTGGGTCGATGGGGAGTCGCGTGCCCAAGGGTTTTGACCCACGCACCGGTCTGTCCGCATAATCTTCTTCCTCTTCTGTAGATGGCACAGTTCAGCATCTTCTTCTCCATCCGGTCAGATCGATCAGTTCTCCTCGCCGGTCCTGATGGGAAGATTGGGCGGTACCCCGGGCCCGTTGTGTCTTTGCTCCCGGTCTCCGGATCGTCCTTCTTGGTCATCCTTCATGGTTTCATCTCTCCTAGGATGATAAAGGAAGAGCGGCAATATCTACTCATAGACGATTTTTTTTTCCACCACTGTTGAGATAGTGGGGCAGCATATGCATTTCATCGTAACGAAATATTACATTCTTATTTTGAAAAAAAAAAACAGCATCACTAGAGACAGTTTCATGTAAATCACAATATTTTAGAGACTAGATGTGGTAGGTTTTATGATTGGAACTGAATTAGTCTGATACAGTACCCGCTAGGATTCCAGAGGATTCCTCCAGTTGTTGCAGAGTGTGCCTGGGATGGCAACATTTCAACTGGTTTATGTGGACCCACTTGTCTTCCCCCTCGGCCGAACCGCCTTTGGGGATGCGGATCTTGTAGGCCACAGGGGAGATCTTATCGACGATCTCAAAGGGTCCCTTCCATGTAGGCAAAAATTTGCGCTGCTTGGCCTGGTTCCTTTGGAAGTTGTATAGATAGACCCGGTCCCCCACCTGATATTCCTTCCTGGAAGTTTTCAGGTCATAGTGGGTCTTCATGCTATCAGCTGATCTTTCTAGATTCCGCTGAGCATAAGCAAAAGCATGTTGGAGGTGTTTCCTTAAATTCTCCACATACTCATGAGTAGTGGAGGCATTTATTAGTGTCTGCTCTTGGGTCCTGTAGAGTAAATGCTGCGGAAGCACCATCTTGCGCCCAGTCATCAACTCAAATGGTGACATTTTGGTTGCAGATGAAGGGGTAGATCTGATGGCCATTAGGACCAGAGGTAATCGGATATCCCAACTTGGCCCAGAATCTGCCACAAACTTCTTTAACATGCTCACAATTGTCCGGTTATATCTCTCTACTGCCCCAGAAGAAGCTGGTCTATAAGCAATATGCAGCTTTCTCTTGACCCCCAGTATCTCCCACATCTTTGTCATTACTTCACTGGTGAAGTGGCTACCTCTGTCTGACTCAATCCTTTGAGGTAGACCAAAACGGGAAAAGATGTGGTTAATCATCAAGGCAGCTGCAGTTTCTGCCTTGCAATTTGGGGCTGGGAGACATTCCACCCACTTGGTAAACAAGCATGTCACAGTCAACATGTACTTATTCCCCCTAGCCGAGCGAATCACAGGGCCTACAAAGTCGATTTGTAAATCTGACCATGGCAGTGTCATTCCCCTCTTTTGTAAAGGCGCCCGGTGTGTGAGGGATGTCGGCTGAAATTGTGCACACACAAGACAACCCTTCAAATATTGGTTGAGGTCCTGGCCCATGTGTGGCCAGTATGCAACCTCTCTTAAGATTTCCAGTGTTGTGTGAAACCCCCTATGACCGGCGGTGGCCGCATCATGGGCGTGACTTAACGTCAGGCTTCGGAATGAGGTAGGAACCACCCACTGATCGTGGCCAGCTTTGGATTTCCTTACCAGCAAACCGTCTTGGATCCGGAACATTTTTGGACATTTCATCAACACTCTCAGGTCCTCTTTCCCAATGTAATCGGTATCCGTCAGGGGAAAGTTCTCAGGGTCCTCAAGGTGCTGGTAAAATTTACCAATAATTGGATCCCCCTTCTGAGCAGTAATCAAATCAGCATCAGGGGTCTCCTTACTCCATTGTGCAATTGAAAGGTCGTTGTGAGCATTTGTCTGGGACCTAGTGATAGCAGTGACCTGGATTTCCCCCAACAGGGACTCAATCTCAATTAGATCCCCTTGGATGGCCCCGGTTTTGGCCAGCTGATCAGCTAAGTCATTTCCAGTTTTGTCTGGTCCCTCTACTTTGGAATGACCCTTGATCTTCTTCCAATAGATGGTCATCCCATTCGAGGTGACCAGATCATCAATGTTTTGGATCAACTTCCCATGTTTCAAGGGTTTGTTGTTGGCACATACCATGCCTCTGGTCTTCCAATTAACCAGGTGCTCCACGAACCCGTTCCGTACATAATCCGAATCTGTGATTATGACCAGTTCGTGGAGTTGATGCTGGACAGCAGTGAGGATGGCCTGATGCACAGCCATCAATTCTGCCACCTGACTACTTCGGGGACCAATTTTGTATCCAGCGGAGGGTTCTGGGGACTCATTCACCCATGCATTCCCTACGCCGGCCACCAGTTCTTTCTCCCCGTTGTTGTCGACATGGTAAGAGCATCCATCCACATACACAGTGGGCATTCCCTCACACTTGTCTTCTTCAAAGACTTTGTGGGGGGAATTAAGGTATGCCTCCATGTTGTCCTTTATTTTTAGACTTTCGTCCTCGAGACAGTTTTCTCTGGCACAATCATGCAAGTCAGCCAGACCTTGCGCGAGGGGACTCTTCTTGTTTTGGCCATATCTGACCTCCACAGGAAAGCCTTGCATTGACAGAATCCAGGAAGTAATTCGGGAATTACTCACATTTCCGGCCCGGATTCTGTCACTTTGGAGATATTGCAGAGGCTGGTGTGGAGTCTCCACTATGATGTGTTCCCCCTGGATAAACGGGCGGTAATTCTTCAATGCCCACACTGTTGCCAGGAGTGCCTTCTCACAATCGTTGAATTTTTCCTCCACAGAGGATAAAGTTTTGCTCGCATAGGAGATTACTTTATTGACCTTGTCATGCTTTTGATATAATACTGCCGTCAAGCACGTATTAGAGAACCCCGTCTCCAGGAAGAACTCCTTGTTTCTGACAGGGTAAGCTAGGCAAGGCGCTTGTGAGAGGCTTCTTTTGAGTTGTTTTACTGCCTCGGCTTGTTCTGGACCCCATTCCCACTTGACCCCCCCCTTCAGGAGATGAATCAGGGGTCTGGTGATCTCTGCGTAGCCCTCAATGAACTTTCTGCTGTAATTAGTCAGTCCAAGGAGGCTCCTTAGTTCCCGCAGAGTTGTGGGGTCTTTCAGTTTCTGAAGTGCTTCCACTTTCTTTTCCTGGGGACAGAGACCCTGAGGAGTAATCTCATGCCCCAAGAAATTAACACGGGTTCTACACCACTGTGCTTTCTGAAAGGAAAGTTTTGCTCCGGCGGCCCTCAACTGTGTCAGAACATAACGGATCTCCGCTATGTGTTCCTCAACAGTTGAGCTTTTGATGAGGACATCATCTACATAAGCCAGGTTACCCCTTGCACCCAAGTCGGGCATGGCCTTGTGTAGAAAAATGTTGAATTCATTGCCGGAGTTGAGGTATCCGAAGGGAGTCCGGGTCCATGTGTACTGCTGGCCCCCAAAGGTAAAAGCCAGCTTGTATTGGTCCTCCCTACTGACAGGCACAGTCCAGTATCCATTGGTCAGGTCTATTGCAGTGAATACCTGTGACCCCTGGATCTGGGCCAGCCCTTGGTCAATGTAGGGCAGAGGCCATCGGGAAGTATGGACCCGTTTGTTGAGCTCCCTAAGGTCAGCACAGAGTCTCCACTGGCCGTTTGGCTTCAATATTCCCAGCACCGGATTATTGAAGGTGCTGTGGACTGGACGGATTATTCCCCGGGACTCAAGGTTCTTAATTATTTCAGTAAGGGACTCCATTGATGCGAGAGGCAAGCGATATTGCTTCACAAACACTGGAGTCATGCCAGGGTCCGTGGGGATTGTTGTGGTGTGGATGTCGGTGCGACCACAGTCATATGAGTCTACCGCAAAGAGATCTTGGAAATCCAAGAAAACTTGTTTCAACTTTTGCTTTTGTTCCAGAGTCACACAGGCATCAGCTAGATTGACTCTCTCTTCCACCATCTGCCTGAAGCCTGGAAAGACTTCTGGTTTGGCTATCTCCGCGGCCTCCTCCAGCTGAGTGGAGAAGTCCCTGGTCAGAGTGCTGATTTGGACCGGAGGCTTCAGGTGGGAAAGGCAGCCCTCATGGACCTGGAAAATCACCTCATCCCTCCTGAAGTCACAGGTCACATCTTCCTTACCATAGGGGCAGGAAGTGTTCACCAGGAAGTTCCCCCCATGCCGGGTAAAAATCCTGTCTGGTGTTGCGTTGTCATCACTGTCACTGTCAAAACAGTCCTTGGGGATGAGTCCTAACAGTTCATTTACAAGATCAATGGAGAAATGTCGGTCATCAACCGCCATTCCAATAATGGTGCCTGCGGCTAGAGTAATACTCTTTAAGTCGCTGTTATCCACCTCTATTAGAATGGGGTCATGTTCTATGTTGACTAATGGAGTCGGGTTTACCCCCAACCCTTGCTGTTGGAGAGAAGCATTTAGATGTATGTAAGCATCAGGGTTTTTCAACTCTTGTCCCCTTTTAACTTTCACTTCCAGGGAGAATTGTCGGGTCCTTTCTGGGATGGTGACTTCCTCTTTAACCTGAATTTCAACTGCATAAGGTAGCAATTGAGCTGACCTAAATGCTTTTTCTGGATCATCAAAGCCCATGGGATTATCCGCTAATCGGGACCAAGCTTTGAAGTTTATTAGGTCCAAACTAATGGCAAAGCGATTGAGAATGTCACTGCCTAAGTAAAAGGCGGCAGTGACGTCTCGCACGACCCAACAATTATGGACTATGCTCTTGTTGCCAGTGGAGATTTTGAGCATACACCTGCTTGGCAGGAGATGTTTGGAGTCAGGTGCTTCCAGGTCCATTTCCCATTTGTCTATCAGTTTGAAGGTGGGAATGGCTGGATCTTTTGGGAGTTGGCGGAACATGGCTTCGCTGATGAAGCTCTTACCGTTGTTCACACACACTCGAGCGAGAACAGAGTCCTTCCCATCATTTAACTGAACAGGGATGAACAACTGCTCTCCAATTTGCTGAATATCAGCCAGGCTTTGAGCTGATTTCACATCTTTCTGGACTATAGGAGTGGGAGTTTCAGATTGTGGATTGGTATAGAATTTCAAAGTGTTTCCTTCCAGCGTGGAATACCACTTTAGACTGGAAGGAAGGTTGATTTTCAGAAATAGAGAGGACCCCCCATCACCAGTCTGTTGTCCTACTGCTATGACTGTCACGTCTGGAATTTGGTGGTTCTGGAAGTGAATTTCTACTTGGTCAGATTTTTGTTCCACCATGTGGCAGGTGCCGTTTAAACTAATATGGTTGACACTCTGTTTTAATTTTATTGGTCGGCTAGTCTGGGTCCAGAGGACCTTGTTTACGCAATCTATTAGGGGTGACAACCTTCTCAGGAGGTCATTCCCTAGTAAACAAGGGGTGCCCTCTGGGGTCACAACTATGACCGGGTGTTTCAACTTGTGTCGCCCGATCTTAAAGTCCAAGTCTGCAGTCCCCTCAACGGGAATTTCCTTCCCGTCAAAGTTCTGCAGTTGTCCAGGAAGAAAGGTGAGAGGAATTTGGTAATTCTCTCCCCTTCCTGCATTCAGTTTGTCAAAGGCCCTTCTGGACAGAAGGGTAGCTTGAGATCCAGTGTCCACCAGTGCTGAGATTGTACCCTGCCCCTGTACTTGTACCGGGGCATAATATCTTCCCTCCTTCTCCTCAAGGGGGCACAGATAATGTACATTTTTGGACAACTGGTGGGCTAATTTTCTGGTTTTGGACATCGCTAGCGAAGAGATTTGGGCAGAATTCTGTGGAGAGTCTTGGGAATCTGAAAGAAAAAGTTGGCAACTGGAGATCAGAGCCATTGTGGGTTCCCCTGGCTCCGGTTCTGGGCCGCCCCCCCCTTTTTGGAGGCAGTCACCAGGATGGGTTTGAACCAGGGGATTTTCTTGCTGTTGGTTCTGGGATGAGATGGTGGGCGGCGGTAGCTCAGTCTCCACATCTCCCCAGTCTGGATTTGCATCCCTAGGGACCCATTTTTCTTTGGGAGGAGTTCCCCCCTCTCTGAAGGAGAAGATCCTTTTCCCAGGATCCTCTGAGGATCCCTCTCCCTCAAATTGGAAGATCTGTACCTCCTCCTCAAACTGAGTCTGTTTGGGTCTTTTGTTTCTCCTACCCCCTCTCTGCTCCTTAGGAGGCAGACTTTCAGGGGCAAGAGATTTTGTTTCCGGTTCCTGGGTTTCCAGGGGCTGTTTACAAGTGAGGAAGGAAGCTTCCTCCAAGGCTTTACACCCCCCTTCCCTTTGTGCCTCCTCCCTGGGAACCGGTGATTTATCGGGGTGCTGCCCCCGTCATTGTTCTGGAGCACCAGGTCCAGAGTTGGGTGCGTTCTGCGCCGGCATGCTGATCTGAGGGTTCTGCTGTGCCCTCAGTATATGACCCATATCCCGCGCCATGTTTTGAACCTGGCGCTCTAACTGGGAAACCCGCTCAGGCTGATACGGGGCCCTGTTTTCTCCCCTGGGCTGATCCCGGGAAGGGTAGCTGTCCCTCCTCCGGTAGTACCCCTGGTTGGGAAGATTTTGGTACCCCTCCACCCTTGGCCTCCCCTCTCCCGGATTCAGTGGTCTGGGCTCAGGGAATTGAGGAAAGAAGGATGGATGATTTTGGGGTTGGAAGTCGGGTGGATATCTGGGGAAAAAGTTCTGCCCAGGGTTTGGTAAATTTCTGCCCTCCTGTGGGAAGTTTGGAGGGAAGTTCCCTGGGTTAGGTGCTTGGCTGGATCCCCCCCCTTGGGCTGGAGGAGTCCACACATAACCCAGGATGGGTCTGTTACCTTTGTAGCGAGGACTTACATAGTCAGGAGAGCGAGGGACCCCATTTGTGGGGCTGCCTCCCTGGCTCCCTGTCTGCGACTGGCCCGAGGACCTTCTGGGCCTAGCATTATTAGGTGCAGGTAGGTTTTTAGGCCCCCCCATCTCCAAATCCAAAACGGGGGTGACCTTTACCTCTGCCACCTTGGCAGCAGCAGGGGTGCTGTTGGCTTTGGGGTTTTTCTGGGCATTGCTTTTATTTTCTATGGGCTTCTGCACCTCATAGATGCGGGTAGCCTGTTCAATGACCCAGTCTAAAGATCTTTTCTCGTGAAAATCCCTCACGAGCTGGGTCATGATATATTTGGGCAAGGCATGGAAAAACGTGTTTATAAATTCACGGCTATCCGTGCGCACCCTTCTTGTGGTCTGTGCAAAAGCCCGCTTTAACTCCTGCACAAATTCTTGTGGGGCCTGATCCTCCCCACATTGCAAATTGTAGGCTGCCTTGCGAGCCTCTTGAGGATTTCTGTGAACAGAAAAATGTTTCAGGATGGCCGCCTTATAGGTGGACCATCTTAAATGATTTTGGTCCTCCAGCCCCGCAAAGAAACTGGAGTATTCCGGGGAGAAGGTCCACTTTACATATTGAATGCAGCTTTGGATGTCCTTCAAATGGAAAGTCTCCATCATTTGTTCAAACAACTCTAAGTGCTCCCAAACAGAATACTTAGCGTTCTTATGGTAAGGCGTGATGACGCTCCTGATCGCCTTAATCTGCTTTAAGGGGTCCTTGAGCAAGGCCCTTTTTGCCTTATTGGCCTTTTTGGTTCGGGTAACCCTTGTCCATTCTTCGTCGGACTCAGAGGCACTGCTCCCAGAGGTTCCCGTCTGTTCTTCCAGGTTTTCCCGGATTCTGCGAGCCTGGGAATGGCTGGCAGAATGTGGGGACCTGGTCTCCTGTGTCCTGCGCAGTTCAGAGGAGTCTTCAGATTCCTCCTTGCTGTCAGGATTTGATGGGTACCCCCTCCACTGACCTAACTGGGCAGAGGTTTTCAGGATGCCCTTAATGGGCCTACTCTCCTGGGGTTCCCCACTGAACTGTATTGTACTTGGGTGCCCATACCCGGATGCCCACCCCTCCATTCCTGGATGGTACTGGCCTATGAGCCCCATGCTTCTGGCTGGATAGTAATCTGCCATCCCTGTGGCCCTGTGCTCATGTGCGCCAGGGGACATGGGGGTGGCAGAGTCCAGGGACTGAGAGGTATGAGGGCCTCTGGTACTAGGGCTCCTGAGGTTATGCTCCGGAGTTTCCATTTCCCAGCGAACCTCATCTCTATCCGCCCCTGCTCCCTGTTGCAATGCAAGAGCCTGCATTTGTGCCTTCAGTTCCTCAGTTAAGGCCTTACTCGACTCTATCAGTCTCTCCTGCATCGCTACCTGCTGTTGGAGCCTATCATTGTGTTGACAGAGGGCCTCATTTTCCCTCTGTGCTTCCTGGTTGGTCCTGGAGAACTGGGCCAGTCTTTGCTGCAGGAGGGTTACCTCCTGAGCTGTGTCCCTATTGGCCTGCTCCTTTCTTGCTAGAGCATCCTCCACCCTCCTGGTGTGCTCTAGCAAGTTCTGGTTTTCTTTTTGGAGGTCACCCAGTCCCTGGTGGGCCAGGTGATTTTCTTCCATTTTCCTTTTTAAATGGCAGACTTCCTGGCCTAAGGCGTCTCTTTCCTGACTAAGAGCCTGCATTTGTGCCGCCAGGTCGTCCCTTTGCCTTTGGAAGGCACCAGCTTTCTGGCGCTCCTGATCAAACTCTGCCTGGGTATCCAGGTCTTTCAGGATCAGTTTATTGCTCTCCTCTTTCTCTCTGTCTAGTTGGATTTGCAGGGTGGCTACCTGCTCTGTGCATGCCCTGTTGAAATTGATCTGTTGCTCCAGCTTTTTCTGGCTCTGCAGTAAGGAGTCCAAACTGTCTTGGTGCTCCTTCTGCAGGGCCAGAAATCTAGTATCCTGTTCTGACTTTTCCTTTTGCAGCACATCCATATCCTCCTTTATTTTAGTAATGTACAGTCTGCTGTCATTTTCTGACTCCTGGCTCCTCTGCAGCCTCTGCTCAGAAGAGTCCAGATCAGATTGGACCTTCTGTAATGCCATCTGTTGCCTATTTGCCAGATTTTGGCTTTCAGCACATCTATCCTGCATGTCTCCCATATATAGGTACAGGTATGCTGCTATCCTGGCGATCTTATTGTGTTCCTCTTTGGCTTTAGGAGCCATATATAGTTCACTCAGGGCCACATGTAAGGGACCCTGATCTCTATATATATCTGACCCTGTTTCAGTGACCTGTTGTGTGATGGCCTGCAACCACACATCCTGGCCCTGTTCGGTCCATTCACCTCTCACAAATAGCTTATGCAAGAGGTGCTCTCTGGCTATTTTCATGTCTACTAAGGTCGTCATTCTAGAGATTGGTCTCTGTCCTGATTTACAGAAGTTAGTATTTTATTTTTGCAGAACAGAACTTTTCTTGGAGTGTCCCTTTTGAGGAATGCTTCACAGCGTAATGCAGCGTGGTGATCCGACCGGGTGTATGTATCCCGTCAGTTAGCACACTGTATTAAGCTGCACAACTGGTAAATCTAACCCAACGTCTCGGCTCGAGCCCCCACTTTGTAAGAGGATTCAATTCAGCACTACAGCTAAGTTAACGCCTAGTCTAGAATACTGAATGAAAACCCTTATTGATATATCTTTAGGTCCAGTTCATGCGTTCTGGATGACTACCCCTGTATAACACCCCTCTCTTGGAATCCCCCTGACCCCACTGAGCCAAGAAGTAGTTCTGTTTTGCAAGTTTAAAAGGTTTATTTGATAATTTAAAATAGATATATATATCACGCTTTATAATAATTTAATAATTGAATAGCACACTTAATCTGATATGGTAAATATTAACAACGGAGAATCTGGCACTAGCACACTTCTTTAATCACTAATGAGTGGACATGAAATGGATAAGGTAGCACACTGGTAAATAGGAACAAAAGAAGAAGGTGGTACAAAATGCTTTATAGAGTTCAAATGGATGCAAGGTTGAATGAATGAAATGCAGTATAGAAAACAACTTGATATGATTTCAGCAAAACAATGTAATCACTTTTCTCTGGCAATTCACTCCCCCCCTCGATGCAAGGCAAGGAAATGGAAGGAAGCACACAGCTCTCAGAAATGCAATCAATGTAATCAGTTCAATCCCCCCCCAAGCTTAGACAACAGAAGTTTGAAAACACAGGCAAATGCTTTGATAGGTGCTAGCAATGAATGAGAAATATGCTGGAAACGCTCTTAATTCCCTTTTAGAGGTTCAGGATGAGTGGTATCTAGTTAATATTAGTCCAGGCTCACACTAGCAATGATGCAGGGATAGTTAGCAGGTTAAACGAATTTCTGGCAAATGAAATCAGGCAGCAGCAGTTTTTTTACATGTGAAGAAATTGCAAATCGCGGCAAAATTCGCGGATGCGCCGAGCGCTATTACAAAGGAACCGCAAGGACTATCTCTACCGTGTTGGGGTCCTAGGAAAGCCTGGGATCTCAGCTTCCAAATGAAAGTTATTGCAAGTCTCTAGCCCAAACGGTTGCGGAGATATGAGTAATTTAGTAAAGGTCGTTTTTGGTTTTGTAAATTTTAAACGCACACTTTTTCAAAATGACAAATTTTACTAGAAATGACAGGTGACAGATAGGAGGCAGTTCTACTTAGGTTTAATAGATTGAATTAGATGAATTTAAACTAAGAGATGTGTTCTGAGTTTTGCTAAGTGCTCACAAGAGATTTTGAACAGGAAAGCGACTTGGTCACGATCTTCAGTCTGGTCAGGTCTTTCCGGATTCTGCTCACAGCGCCTGGTCTGGTCTCGGCTAGGCACAGCACTGCTTTCTCTCTGGTCTGGTCTCTGCTAGGCACAGCACTGCTTTCTCTCTGGTCTGGTCTCTGCTAGGCACAGCACTGCTTTCTCTCTGGTCTGGTCTCTGCTCTGGATAGATTGAAGTCTCTAGTTTGGCTTTCTGGAGTTTGATGGAGGTAAGTATGGATTTTTCCGGGAGGGCTTCCAGCGGCAGATGAAATTGAATGTCTCTATGTGTCCTGACTCTCTGCTTTTATCTGTTTCTTGAGAATGGGTGTGTGTGTTGCATCACTAGACTTGCCCCTCTCATTCGTCATTGGTCAGGCTTCCATTCCTCCGCTTGATTGGCAAACTGAACTGTGAGTCAGATTGATGTCATTTTATGATCTCTTGAAACAACCTCCCATATCATCTGTGCACCCAAATATATATATGATCAAAATCCATACTTCAGAGTTACACAGTTGTTTGAAATTACATATACATGGTGTGGCTGAATTTAGCCATGTCTATGTCCAAATCTGCTCATTCTCGGAGCTTGCATTCAAAGAGTGTACATAATTGACTTTTTAACTGCTTTTTCAATTTCCGACATGGACCCAACTTTACATACATGTGTGCAGGGGGTAGGGACATTAACTGATGAAGTTTCAGATTTTTAACATGCACACATTTAGAGTAATATCCACTTTTCCGCTAAAACCCCCCTGAACATACCACCGGTTCCTACCACGTCTTAAACTGTGGGCAGAAAAATCACAAGAATTATGGTATCATTTATAAAATTTTCACATGTCCGCTCTATGAGTTATTCATCTTTTTAAAGTTATGTTCTGGCTCCAAAGGGGTGTGGTTTACCCTCAGCACAAGGTTGAATTTCTGGTTCTTTCCAGTTCTGCCAAGCCAGCTTGCTCTCACAGGCAGTGCTCCTCCCAGCTCCTGCCAAGAGGAAGCTACAATTTACGACTGCGGTAATAAAAACCTTTGCCTGAGTGAAGAGGGCTTTGTTCACTCTCTTGCAGAGCACAGATAATTCAATTATCAGATAGATGGCATATCCTTAGCTTGGGCAGCAAAAGGAAGGTTGGCCTGGGAACACAGTGGTGACTCAAGTTTCACTCCTGATGGGTAGTTGCTAGGCAAAATCAAGTTCCTTAAGCCAGACCTTCAGCTAACTGGCAGGTTTTTTTTGTTGCTTTTTAACTTAACTTGCAATTTTACACATGCAGCTAGAATGCTGATTCTAAGTGCAAAACTATGACATTTCAACAGTTACAAAGGCATGTGACACCAAACATAGGTCACTCATTTAATCTAAACATTTTCGATTTTAGTGTCTTTAAATCCAGTGCAACTTAAACTGCTGCAATCCACAGCTCAGCCAGTCTTGTTATAAACCTTGTCTTATGATCTTCATTTCCCAGATTCTGTAGGCACACAAAACTCCATTCTGCCAATGTCTGCTGGTGTTCAGTAAATATTTTGCACATGTTGCACTGTTAGAAATAGGCATTTTGCTTGCCTTCAGAAAAACACACAGAGTGGTTTTAAAACGCCGGCTTTTGGATAGTGGTGAGTACTGGTACTGCACCCATTTTTGGGATTTTCTTGGATTAATGCATTCTAAACAGGAATGGTTCTTACATGGTAGTAAATCCTTGCTTAACATTGTTTTGATGGGGCTCCTTACAGTAAGATGGTTATGTGGAACCCCACAAAAAGGGTTGAATCTTTAAAGTGGTCCAATGAGTCACGATTTCAGCAACTTTTTGACATCAGTAAAAGTGGATTTTGTTAACAAAGACCTTTCTTTACCCTGGTGGGTGGCAAGTTAGGTAACCATTTTGGTGTGCGCACAACTGCGCAGCTTTCCTGGATTTCGGCGCACATGTGGGTTTTCCGCCATCTTGAATTTCCTAAGCCCACAGCTCCAAATGTTGTAGCAGGGTAGCTTAAACGTGGGCCAGGACACCCTACAGTACTGGAGTGGGATGTGGAAGAACAGAAGGTAAAACGGATGGGTGAAAACCTTGACTGCATTAGAAAGGGCTGACCTTGAGTGCTGAGTGATCGGAATTGTTGTAGGCAAACTCCGCCAGGGGTATGAGGAGAGACCAGTCATCCTGAACCTTGGTGGCAAAACAACGAAGATATTGCTCCAGAGTTTGATTTACACGTTCCGTGGCTCTGTTGGTTTGTGGGTGATAACTTGATGAGAGAGCGCGTTGGATTCCTAGAATACGACAGAGATGTTTCCAGAATTGTGAGACATATTGAGGTCCTCGGTCCGATATGATCTTGGAAGGAAGTCCATGGAGATGGAAAATATGTTCCAGGAACATTCCAACAAGTTCTGAGGAGGATGGTAGTTTATACAAAGGTGTTAAATGAGCCATATGGGTGAACAAGTCTATGGTTACCATGATGGTCGTGTACCCTCGGGAAGCTGGTAACTCCACAATGAAGTCTGTAACAATAAACTCCCATGGTCTTGTTGGCAGCGATGGTTGCAGTAGAAGACCGGCCGGTCTCTTGAGATCATGTTTGTTTTGACTGCAGACAGTACAAGCCTTGACGTACTGTTGTACGTAGGTCTTCATTTGAGGCCACCAAAACTGTCTTTGTATAAGACGGAGGGTCTTAGTTATACCACGATGACCGGAGTGAGGGGTATCATGGCAGAGGTTTATTACCTTGTGTTGTCATTTCTGCGTAGGAATGACCAGTGCATTGTCCTTGAATAGATATTCTTCCTTGACTCTTAGATTCCATGGATTCTTCCTTGTAATTTCCTTCCAGAGGTCAGAGGACTGGGTTTGCGCTCGGATTTCTTCCAGGAGGTTGATTGCTTGAGCTACAAAGATAGTTTTGGGAAACATCTTAGGATAGGCCTTGTCCTCAGTGGCTGCGTAGTCTGGACGTCAAAATAAGGCGTCAGCAATCATGTTTTGTGATCCAGGAACGTGAGTGATTTGAAACTGGTATTGGGCAAAGAAGTATGCCCAACGGGCCTGACGACTGTTCCTGCATTCCAAAGACTGTAGGATTTGGAGATTCCGATGATCTGTGCGGACCTGAACTGGATATCTAGCACCCAGAAGTAGGTGTCGCCATTCAGTGAAGGCTTGGTGGATGGCCAAGAGTTCCTTTTCCAGGACGGAATAGTGAGTCTCACTGGGGGTCAGGGTTCGTGAAAGGTAAGCAATGGGATGTTCCAGTCCATCCTCAAGTTCCTGTTTCAAGACCGCCCCAATGGCGTAGTTAGAGGCATCTGTTTCCACTA
This sequence comes from Ambystoma mexicanum, assembly GCF_040938575.1. Taxonomy (NCBI): domain Eukaryota; kingdom Metazoa; phylum Chordata; class Amphibia; order Caudata; family Ambystomatidae; genus Ambystoma; species Ambystoma mexicanum. Next base: position 1,240,481,154 of record NC_090930.1, on the reverse strand, counting down.
GAAATGGGGGATTTGTGTCGGGCTGGGTCAGGATGGGGGCTTGCGTGAACTCTGTCTTCAATCGTTGGAATGCTTTATCTTGCGATGTAGACCAGATAAAGAGGGTGTCCTTCTTCAATAGAGCTACGATCGACTGGACAATCTCGGAAAAGGTAGAAATAAACTCCCGGTAGAAGTTGGCGAGCCCCAGGAAGGATCGCACCTGTTTCACAGAAGTGGGAGCGGGCCAAGCCAGTATGGCCTTTACCTTCCAAGGGTCCATGCCAATTCCTTCTGGGCTAAGGATGAATCCTAGGTAGTGAACAGAAGTAACGTGGAACAAGCATTTTTCGGGTTTGGCAAACAGTTTGTTTTCACGAAGTCGTTGTAGCACTGCCTTTACATGTTCTTCATGTTTTAGAGGATCTTTGGAAAAAATCAATATGTCATCCAGATAGACATTGACGAAGAGGAACAACATATCAGAGAACACACTGTCCATAAAACGCTGAAAGACTGCGGGAGAACTGGCTAGTCCAAAAGGCATGACTAGGTATTCAAAGTGACCAAAGGGTGTTCTAAAGGCTGTCTTCCATTTGTCCCCTTCCCGGATTCGAATTAAATGGTAGGCACCCCGCAGATCCAGCTTCGTGAAAATTACGGCTCCTCTTACAGCTTGCCGGATATCCGAAATCAGGGGCAGTGGGTATCGATCTTTGAGGGTGCATTTAGTTTAAGCCTCGATAATCGAGGCAAGGTCTGAGTTCCTTGGTGTCCTTCTTGTGAACGAAGAACAACGAAGCACCCGCTGGAGATTTCGAGGGTCTTATGGTGCCGTTTTCAAGATTGGTGTCGAGATATTCCCGAAGGGCCTTTTTCTCAGGTTCGGAAAGGATGAACATTTGGCCGAAGGGAATTACAGCTGAGGGATCTGTATCTATGGCACAGTCTTCAGGACTGTGAGGGGGTAATGATTGGACTATGGCGGTAGACAATACATCAGCATACTCCTGATAGGACTCTGGAACTTGTATGATATTGGAAACCATGAGTGGTGTTTCTTGGTCTCTTGGAGGGCCTTCAGGAGTTATCGAGGAAGGGTCCAGGGATAGACAGTGGGACATACAGAACTCTGAGCCCAGGAATAATTATCCTGCTGACCAATTGATATATGGATTGTGCTTTTGTAACCAGGGCATACCCAAAACCATGGGGTAATGGGCTGACTTAATGATGTTGAATGTAATCCGCTCTTGATGATGATTTATGGAAAGTTGGATCTCTTTAGTCTGCAGGCTTATGGATCCTGAAGAGAGGGGTCTTCCGTCAATTGTTTCCACCGGCTGCATGGTGTTTCGTGTCTCGTACGGAATGTTATGACTAACAACCCAGTCTTGATCAATGAAAATTCCCATAGCTCCGCTGTCCACCAAGGCCAGAATGAGATAGGTCTTGTTTTTGGAGGGCGAGAGGAAGGCTTGTAGTATCACCAAACTATTCTGTCTAGGAGAGTTCAAGGATGGAATTGATGTGGAGCAAACATCTCTCTCCCGACACCTCGCTCCATCTAGGATCGGAAGTTGGCGTTTCCCGAATGCCGTGGAGGGGCTCTAACAAGATGTTTATCCGAGGCACAATACATGCACAGGCCTGTGTGGATCCTTCTTATCCTTTCTTGAGGGGAAATAGGCCCACGGAAGGCTTCGATTTGCATGGGTTCCGGATCTGTGTCAGGGGATGGGTCAGAATCGGTTTTAACAGAGGTCTCAAAGGAATTCTTTTGAAAAGGTGTCTTGGTATTCCTTCTTTCAGACTTTCTTTCCTGGATTTGAAAGTGTATCTGCAGGGCTAGATCCATAAGAGCCTGGAAGGAACTAGGACGAGCCACCTGGGCTAATTCATCCTTAATGTCCTCTTTTAGACCCCTGCAAAATAGAGTGAAACTTGCTTCAGAGGACCAATCCACTTCCTTGACCAGTTGTTTAAATCTAGTAATGTATGTTAGCATATCCTGGGTACCCTGTCGGAAATCAAGTAAGCGTTCTTGAGCACTAAAAACCTGTTCTGGACGGTCGAACATAGTCTTGAGTGCCTGAATGAATCCATCATAATCATCCAGGAGGGCGTCCCCTGAGTTGACTAAGGGCGTAGCCCAGGTTAACGCATTCCCTGTGAGGTGCGAGATAATGAAGGCCACCTTCGCCCTAGAGGTTGAAAAATAATAGGGCTTAAAGGTAAAATGCACCAAGCAGGAATCCAGGAATCCAAGTAAGGATTTTGCCGATCCATCATATTTGTCCACCACTCCACCAAGTAACACACTGTCCTTGTTAGCGGGGTCACAAGACAAAACTAGCTGCTTTAGCGCAGCATTCTCAGCCTTTATGTTCTGTACTTCAGTTGTGAGCTCTTGCATACCATGCATAAGGTCCTGGACTGCTTTCTCCATAGCAGTATCAGTGTCGGTCGTTTGGCGTCTCAAACTGTCGTAAATCTCCCCCGTCTCACCTGGGATCGCTTCTTGCTCTGTTCCGCGGGAGGATTCCTCTTGTGGATGGATCGGGTCTTGTATAGACTCGCTCGAGTCTCGTCCGGCTGCAGAGTGCGTTCAGAGTTCCGGGAAGGCCGCTGTTCCAGGATGTCCAGGAAAGTAGGTAGCGGTCGCTAAGAATGGGGATTCCAGGAGTCGAATAGAGGGAAAGGGAGAAGGAAGGAGGAAGGAAACCAGGATCTTGGATAGAAGATTCACGAACAGCACACACACGTCAAGTCACTACCTAGTGATAGCATTGAGATGCGCGGGGCCGCGGGGGTGTGGCACATTTATAGGACGTGCCATGTGCGACGTGAAAGCTGGTGTGAGGCAAGTCGCTTGTTGCGGCCATTTTGGGAGTAACAAGGAATACAAGCCCCGGCGCGATGAGGACCAGGAAGTCCAGAAAGGGCAGGTTCTATGGGTCATGACACTACATGCTTTAGGGCATTATTCTGCAGTGATATACAATCTTTGGAATTTAGCAGTCCACCACAGGAGGGGTCGCCGGCATGTACTATGTACTGTAAGCATGGCATTGGAAGTATAGTATTTAATGATATTTGGCACAGACAAACCAGACATGCCTCTGAGCTTCAGTGGCCAATCAATGGTAGTTTTGAGATCCCTCGCATTGAATATTTGGAGTCAGTATTGTTAAAGAAAAAGGCTAGACCTGCAGTATTTGATGTTTTGCAGAATTGGAAAAAAGAAATGTTAATACAGCTTAAGAGTAGAGAGAAACATGCCTGCCGTCATAAAACGATTGCAGAAAAAACATTATTATATGAACAGTCTGAATCGGCTAAAAATATGGAAAGGGCTTTCTCACTTGGTATTCAGAAAATCTTTCCTTCCAAAGATCTTCATGATTCTGATGAGTTTTTTGAGAAAAAATTAAATGAACGAAGGCCTGGTGCCTCTGCGCCACCTCCGTATGTTCCTCTTCCAGCTGCTGTACCTTTTCCTGTTGTTATTCCTGCTCTTCCTGCTCAATCTGTTGTTCCTACTCCTCCGGCTTTTGTCCCTCCACCTGCTCCTCCGCCTCTTTTTGTCACGCCAGTTATAGCCCCTCCATCGAATTTGCCTGCCCCCCCTCTTCCAAGTGGTCTTGGGCCGCTTGTAATCGATCATGGTGCAGGTTCAAAGGTTGTCACTCGCAGTACTGTACCACCGGAGAAGAAACGTGAGTTAATTGAATGGGCTAAGTATTGAATGGAGAAGGATGATCAGGCTAGTGTTTTTTCCACACTTTTTAATACGGATAATTTTCCTGAGAAAAATGCTTTTATTGAAGGTTTGGGGATTCAGTTATGTATAATGAGGGGAAGATTGAATAATGCGGATGTTCCTCAAGGGTTAAGGGATCTAAATACTTTAGCACTTTCCAGAGGCACTGTGGAGAAGGTAAATGAGCGTGTTGAGTGGTTATTTGTGTATAGAAAGGAGTTAGAAAGGATATGGAATGAGGATGATGAAGAGGAAAGTATGTATGTACAGAAAATGTACCTTCCGTGTCGTAAACCGATATCGGATGAAATGCGAATTTGTAAGAAAGATGCGATTAGATGGATTTCAGACATATTGATAACTCCAGTTGAGGTATATGACACATATAGTCAACATACGTTGGAAATGCAGAGGAAAGTGATACAGGTAATGGTAGAGTACCTGCAGGATGAATGTGTAAAGATGAAGATTAGTTGTCCAACAGAGTTATTGAATATTTATAAAAGAGCTTTTTCACTTGACACTTCTTCGACTGCTTTAGCGCTCGACTTGGCTCTGTTGCTTAGTAAGCGTTCAGAGTCGCCTACATCTCAGTTGCCTATGAGAGAGGTTCCTCCGACATTTGTCTCTAAGGTTGAGGTTGCGGCCAATGCTGCTCAAGGTATAGCCGCTGTGGACATTCCCGCACATTATGTATCGCAGTTTTTTCACGTCCCGTTTTCACGACAGGAAGTGAACACCATTAGACAGTCTATTCCTGATATTAGGAAAAATCCGACAGGGTTCTATGAAGAGATGGAATCTGTTTTGCAATCCTCAGTGTTCACCTTAGGTGACATTGATTTATTGTTTCCAGTACTCCTGCCCGTAGATTTATGGAAACAAGTTAGAACTATTAACGATATACCCGGGTTGGGAGATACATGGGCAAATTTAACAAGGCTCGATGGAGAAAGGCCAGCTGGCGAAAGACCACAACAGGTGATATTAACTCTGCCTGATAGAATTATTGTTAAATTAAAAACCATAATTCCCGAAAAAAGAATTATTTGGGACAAACTTACGGCCTCAGTCCAAGGAAAGTCTGAGGGTGCTACCAAGTTTTTTAATCGTTTCAAACAGGTATTTTCAGATTTCAGTGGACAAGACTTAGGCACAGAATCTGGGAAAAGATTATTTGTGGACAAATTTGTACGTGGATTGCTGCCTGACATCCTTTCACAGATTATGTCCTCTGAGAGCGCTTGGCAGGCGAAATCACAATAAGAAGTACTGCACATGGCTCAGTACTATGAGAATCGTGTCAATAATGAAAAAGGTAGGATTGAAAAACGGAAAGGTGATTTAAAAACTAAGGTGCTATTGCAGCAAATTGTCAGAGGCCCCAGAGGGAGTAACTCTCAGGGTAGAGGGCAGTATGTCCCACAGGGGAATGTGCCCTTGAGTCCTGTGAGTATTAATCAATGTGCTTATTGTCGATGAGAGGGTCATTGGCGAGCACAATGCCCCGTCCTTCAACAGAGGTCGAATAATAATATTGGTAGGTGATGCAGAGGTCACCCGGGCGTAGGGGGCCCTGGTAGAGGTCAGTTTACACAGGACCCTCAACAGCCTTTTTCACAGGACAATCAGACTCCGAGTGCGGACATTAGGAACATATTCGATCATCCTTTCGCTGCATATTTATCTGAAGAGCTTCCCGTTGATAATATTCTGTTTCATTAGGATTGCCCGAAGCAGGGTTTGGATCCTACACCTATTCCCGTCAATCAGAAAGGTCCCTACGTTGAAATGATAGTGGGAAATAGGAAAAATCAGTTTTTGATAGATACTGGAGCACATAAGTGTTCCATTGATCGTTCGCGGGTTCAAAACATTCCACTGTCAGGGCAAACCAATGTTTCTGTAGGGTTTTCTGGTACACCAGTTTTTTGTCCAGTCTCTATGCCGATACCTATTTCTATGGGTCCCTTTACGGACCAGTGTCCTTTTCTATTGACCTCAGATTACGGGGAAAACTTGCTGGGGTTGAATTTGTTAAAAGAATTGAATGCAGTGATTTATTGTTCTTCCGATGGAGTGCGCGTGACGATTTCACCGCAGCAATCTTCTGCCTTGCAATTTCTGACTAGACCTTTGCCTCCAGAATTCATTGATGTACCAGAGAACTTGTGGACTGTTCACGACAATGATGTTGGTGTTTTGCAGATTGAGTCTGTTAAGATAGTTTTGAAACATGGAATTGAGCTGCCACGCATTCCCCACTATAAGATTTCGGTTGAGGGCGAGCGAGCTTTGAAATTTATTGTTTCCGATTTTGTCCACCGCGGTGTGATTGAAGACATTTCAGGAAGTTTGTGTAATAGTCTGATTTTACCCGTTTACAAGAAAGGCGGTAATGTAATTCCATTTCGTTTTATGATTGATTTATGTGCCATTAATAAAGTTGTGGCAACGCAATTTCCAATTGTGCCTGATGTAATGACAATCCTAACCATGATTCCAGCTACAGCTACTTACTTTAGTGTTGTGGACCTAAAGAATGCGTTCTTTAGTATTCCTATACACAAGGATAGTAGATATTTGTTCGCGTTTACTTTAGGGGGACGCTCGTTTACATTTACTTGTGCACCTCAAGGATACACAGAGAGTCATAGTATTTATAGTAGGGCTTTGAAAGAACAACTTGATACCCTTGAATTGCCCTCTAGCTGTACTTTGCTTCAGTACGTTGACGATTTGCTTCTGGCTGCTGACTCCGAGAGTGCCTGTAAGGAGGGCACTGTGTTACTACCTATTCATCTAGCTAATCATGGTCACAAAGCTTTGCTTAAGAAATTTCAATATTGTTGTCAGGAGGACACCTATTTAGGCTATCTCCTGTCAAAGGAGGGAAGAAGATTGACACCTGAAAGAATAAAACACATTTCTGGCATGTCTGTCCCAAATACGCAGAAGGAAGTTAGGGCCTTGATAGGTATGGCTTCTTACTGTAGGTTGTGGATCCCACATTTTTCACTAGTGATAAAACCGATGTTGGCCTTGACGAAGAAGGGCATTTCTTTGCCGTTGCCATGGACCTCGGAACACCAGCAATCGTTTGACTTGCTTAAGACTGCATTATGCTCTGCACCAGTTTTGGGCACACCAAACTATGAAAAGGCCTTCGTATTGTTTGTGCATGAATGTGATGGATGTGCTTTGGCTGTATTAATGCAGGAGCATGGAGGGAAGAATAGGCTGTGCGGTTACTATTCCTCCGCCCTTGATCCTGTAGCATGCGCTTTGCCAAGATGTTTGCGCGCTGTCGCTGCTGCTGCTGCGCCTGTAAAGCAGAGTGAGGGAATGGTCCTAGGCCATGATTTGACCCTGATGGTGCCTCACTCTGTAGATGTTCTATTGAACCGAACTCAAACGCAACACCTCACTTCCGCACGGTTGACGAGATATGAATTGATCTTGTTTGCCCCTCACATTCAAATTAGGAGGTGTTGTGTCCTTAATCTGGCTGAACTCCTACCTTTCCTGTAAGATATTACTTGCGGCGATGAAGACTCACATGATTGTTAGTATACGACTGAACAAGAAACAAAGGGCAGGATTGATTTTGAAAAATACCCCTTTGGATAATCCGCAAGGAGAGCTGTTTTGTGATGGCTCCTGCTTTAAACTTCCGGATGGTACATCCACAGCCGCTTATGCAATCACTACCTTGAGCACGGTTGTGGAAACTAAGAGAATTACACATAATTCTGCGCAGGCCACAGAGATTATAGCATTAACCCGAGCTTGTGAACTTTCCGAAGGGCTTGTAGTAAATATATATACTGTTAGTCAGTATGCCTTTGGGGTGGTTCACAACTTTGGGAGACTTTGGTCGGAAAGAGGATTCCTAACCTCGCATGGCACCAAGATCCAACATGGCACCCTAATAGTGCAACTACTCTCAGCACTTGCGCTCCCTACTCAGTTAGCAGTTGTGAAATGTGCAGCACATCGCAAGATTGTAGATAACATTGGAAAAGGGAATGCTTTCACTGATCAAATAGCTAGAGAAACTGCCACTGATCTCTTTACGGAGATATATGTTTCCAGGGAGACTGAAAATGCTAATGTGATGAGGGTGTGGGCTCTGTACGGGATATCCAAGCCGATGCTACAGTAGAAGAAGCTAAGAGGTGGGCTGAGGGCTTGGGAAAACTTGATGATGATGGGTGTTGGGTGGACACGGTGGATGGAAAATGGTTACTTCCCGATGCTTACGTGATAATGATGGTTGTAATGGCACACGGTCCTACGCATGTGTGTGCCCAACAGATGACGAAAATGTTAGAAAAAGTTGGAGTAAACGACAAAATTTCAAAAATTGCTCAGCACTACGTCCAGAATTGTATGATTTGCTTACAACATAATGTGGGAAAGGGGACAGCAACCCGAGGGGAAGTTTTGGGCCACCCTCTGTCCCATTTGAAGTAATTCACTTTGTTTTCATTGAAATGGAGCGATGCAACAATTTAAAATATATATTGGTAGTCATTTGTGCCTTTAGTAAGTGGGTTGAGGCTTTCCCTGTTAAAGATGCTACAGCTATGACCACTGCGAAAACTATGTTAAAGGAGTACTTTCCCCGGTTCGGGTTGCCGAGAGTTATCTGGTCGGACAATGGTCCACACTTTGTCGCCGCTGTAATCCTACAGATATGTACAGCGTTACGAATTGACAAACGGTTCCATTCGGCGAGACATCCTCAGAGCACCGGACTAGTAGAAAAACAAAACGGTATCATCAAGAACAAGCTCGCTAAGACGTGTGCCGGCACCAAACTAAAATAGCCGGACGCCTTACCGATTGTGTTACTAGCTATGCGTACAACCCCTCAGACTGGGCTCTCTCCATTTGAGGTGGTAATGGGGAGACCTGCCAATATCTGGAATTTGCCAAAATGTCGAAATTTGAGAAATATTGAAAATGTACTACTTTCAGATTATTGTAGCCAATTGACTAAAAACCTGTATTTGATTGACCACCAGGTACGAGAGGCCTTACCTGTGCGGTACGAAGGCCCGGGCCACGGCATACGACCGGGGAGCTGGGTGCTCATTAAATCATTTGAGCGCACCTCCTGCCTCGTGCCTCTCTGGCGTGGGCCATTCCAAATACTGTTGGTCACCCAAACAGCGGTGCGGGTAGCTGGCCGAAAGAATTGGATCCACACATCACACATCAAGAAACTTCCTCACCCTGTGCCACACGTTACATAAGAAGCAGAACCCCTCGCTGATACTGCAACTGATGATCCCAAAGCAGTAAGCAGCACTGAGAGTGTGTCTGAGAATATCTCTAAGCCCGAGAGGCTTGGAGAAGCTGACATTTTGTTTCCACACTCTCCACAAATTTTGCACCCAGAAACGGCTGTTTTAAATTCAGCCTCTTCATCTGTTCCTGATACGTTGCTACCAACGGGAAGTGATGACACATTGTTTCCGGACCAATCAGTACCAGGAACAGCCAGATATCACTTGCGTCCGAGAAAATAGACATACATACGGCACGGTTTGGCTGTGCATACAAGGAAGGAAAAGAGTCATCGAGGGCTTGCTTTTGCTCAAATTTGAGAAAGGGGATTCTGTTGGCTAGGGTTTTGGAAGGACACAGAAATGACTGCAATGACTGCAATGCCTGCTACCGCCGCCGCTCGTATTGGACTTGTAAATAAGGGGGTGACCAACCGGGATGATGGACAAATTGCCTGGGACCCGAAAACGTATTGCTGTAATTTTGTAATAATATTTGGTTTTATAATAGGCACTGTTGTAGGCCTCTGGTATTTAGAAGAAGCTTATCCTTTAGAGTTCTCACTACCGACTAAAAATGTACCCACTGTCCATACACCATTTGTGCATTTGCATACTTTGTCCCCTAGAGATTCCCAGCACAGACAAAGGTATCATAATAATACACTGTTACTTATCATGAACGCTACACATGCCATTTTTAATAGGTCCAATTGGTGGGTCTGTTCACATTTACCCCAACACGGGGATAAGGGGCTAGGTTTGTATATTCATCCTTTACCATTGACAACTGCTTGCTATGCTTCTCTTAGAGCACTGTTCTTTGGCCGATGGAATGATAGCGTCTCAGGGAACTATGATGGCACCAATTTGAATAGTTTTGAGAAACGTGTTTTGACTCCCCTGGGATGCTCTCTTTTTGCAAATAGGAGTAAACCGAATGTTGCTTCTATTAGGCCTTCTGATAGACGGTCTCGCCCCTTTCAATCTTTGATTTCCTTTAAAATGGCTCCGATAGGCAATAAGGATGCCATGCCTCCTTCTTACACTGTTAACCATAGCCCCGATTCAGTTTCTTTCTGCATACAGAGGAATGGCACTCGGTCAATTGGAGTTTTTAAAGGTTGTGCCAACGTTGCATATTTGACTGGGGAAGACAGACCTTTGTATGTAGGTGAACCTGTCTATTTTGTTTGTGCTAATGTAGCGTTTCCATGGTTGCTCAGGGATTGGCAGGGAACCTGTTATTTAGGGATCCTGTTACCTAGGGGTGTTCATAGCAAGTACTATAGAAATTTCAAAAACTCGTCCACGACGGGACGAGAATGGTGACACCCCAGCATAAGTTTTGGGAGATATAGCGAAATCAATTGTGCCATTTTGGGGGCAGATAGGGAATTCAGAGGATATCAGGAGACTAGCGAGAGTACTGGAGAGAACCATCAACCGGACCACGGACATATTCTACAATATGGCATTAGAGCAGAAAGCAATAAGATTAGTAGCACTCCAAAATCGTATGGCATTAGATGTCATTTTAGCTGAGCGTGGTGCAGTATGCAAATTAGTGGTGTCCGCTTGCTGTGTTTTCGTACCAGATTCCTCCCCAACTATCTTCAAGGCAATACAGAATCTGCACATTCTTAGTTCCGTAGTGCATGTTCCCGGGCGAAATTGGGATCTCAGCGCTTGGTTCTGGGACTACTTGCGATCTTGGGGTTGGAAGGTACATTCGGTCTTATTAACCATTTTAGGAATTATGTTGTTCCTTTGTTGCTGTATTCAGAGTCTGCCTGGTTTGTGTTCGATGCTAGGGGGATGTTGCGCACAAGCAATAGATTCGATAGGACATAAGGTGTATGCCTCAGATAAGACTTCCAAAGAATATGTGTTAAAAGAGATATTAGTAAAAGACCAAATGGCAATAGATATTTCAGATAATGATTCAGGGTATATGGATACTGATGCATGGAATTATTTGCAAGGAGACCCAAAGGAGTTTTTAGCACTTGGCATAGGCCAAAAGGAGGGTTTGTCAGAATAGAAAATATATCATGCCTCCTATTTGGAAAATATATTTAATATTGGCCTACGCCAAGCTGCTTGAAAGTCGCTTTGCGAGAAAATCTGCGTTGCAAGGTCTTGACCTTTAATCCATGTAGGTCACCATTTTAGGTCAAACCGCCATTTTAGGATCTGTGTGGAAAAGTCACCCTGTGAGCTAAAATGGTGGACAATGTCATTGTAAAATACAACATGGCCGTCTTGACCTCTGTACATCGCTAATGTGTAATCTGCCTGCAGGCTACTTGTTGAGGTCATGAATTGAGATCTCGTCCTACGTTGACCTATGTGTAAAAAGATTACTCGCGCAATTAAACCAATCCACGAGTATATATTATGATAATGTATTTACATGTTGAACAAAGAACATCTGTTTTACTACATTGTTTTAATGTTTAAGAAGACCTGCAATGCGAAACTTTAGAATACACAGTTAATGCATACGCTTATTGTTACATGTAATAAAAACAAACCAGTTAGATGCGGTTATTTGGGATTCGGCAACGAACCCTAGAATTGGTGATGTATAAAGTGGAATATTAACCCGAAGTGGGGCTGGACATATTGCCCACAAAATGTATAAAAGGCGAATGCATTCTAATGTACGGCGTCTCTCACTGAACACACTGAACCACGCTGGAGTTTGTTGTGTTGTACTGAGGGCCGATAGCTATCTGACTTTGCACTGTTTTTGTAATTGAATTCGGTAGAGAATAAAGTACTTTGTATGTTCTTTTGTAACCCGTGTTTGGTGTATTTCCTTTTGGGGTACTCAGCCTCGATATTTTGTTTCTGTTTTTACAGTTGGTGCCCGAATAGGGACCCTCAAGATTGATGCCGGATTGTTGAAGGTTGACACACGCTATCGGACCGGGATCGGACGGTGTGACAAAAAGTAAGGGGCCCCTGGATGAGACGCGACACCTCAGCAGCACTGCACGATCCGATCCATGGACGACTAGCTTGTGGTCTGAGACGGCATCTTGACGAGGGTCCACTTATCGAAGCGGGCAGATTTGCCAAAATCACCATACACGAGGTAAGATTAGTTAGGTAAGATTCTTAGAAGTACAGATCGGTCCTCCTTAGGTTTGGCCAGGTGAGTCGTGACCCGACTCTTAATTTAACCCTGGCAATTTGAATTTTGGCACATTGTATCTGCAGACACAATTATTGACCAGGTAACACCAACAATTTGAGATATGCCTGGGAAATTGTCTACATGTCGTAAATCTCCCCGTCTCACCTGGGATCGCTTCTTGCTCTGTTCCGCGGGAGGATTCCTCTTGTGGACGGATCGGGTCTTGCATAGACTCGCTCGTGTCTCGTCTGGCTGCAGAGCGCGTTCAGAGTTCCGGGAAGGCCGCTGTTCCAGGATGTCCAGGAAAGTAGGTAGTGGTCGCTAAGAATGGGAATTCCAGGAGTCGAATAGAGGTAAAGGGAGAAGGAAGGAAACCAGGATCTTGGATAGAAGATTCGCCGAACAGCACACACAAGTCAAGTCACTACCTAGTGATAGTGTTGAGACGCGTGGGGCGTTGTGTTGTACTGAGTGCCGATAGCTATCTGACTTTGCACTGTTTTTGTAATTGAATTCAGTAGAGAATAAAGTACTTTGTATGTTCTTTTGTCACCCGTGTTCGGTGTATTTCCTTTTGGGGTACTCAGCCTCGACATTTTGTTTCTGTTTTTACACAGCACAGCCACACCTCATGGTACGGGGGTCTGCAATAGGGAAACGGCCAGAAACAAAGTCAATTCAGGGTAATACATAGTCCAGCACAGCTATGCCTCATGGTACAGGGGGCTGCAATCCTTCAGGGTAAATACATAGTCCAGCACAGCCATGCCTCATGGTATTGGGGGCTGCAATAGGCATAGAGGTACAAACCAGTCAATTCAGGGTAGATGCATAATCCTACAAAGTCACGCCTCATGGTACGGGGGTTAGATGGTTAAACTTTGTGGCGCTATTTGTAACAAGTATAGTTTTTTTCTATAGCTATGTCTTTAATGATCCTTTTAACATATATTTATCAGTAACATGTGGAATTAAGTCATTTCTATGGATAAAACTAAAAATATTCTATATGATGGACACACAATTAGAATAGGAGCATCTGTTCAATGCACACATATATAACCTAAGTAAGATTCTCATCTATTTCTAATTCTTAGCTCACACATGTTGAACATTTCATTGGCTGAAGGAACAGAATGAATGGAATGTGGACCTGGAATTGTTTTCTTATCTAAAAGGCCACAAGAACTTGTGGGAGTAGGGGACACAAGGGGATGAAAACAGTACACATTCTAAGAGTTGAATTTCACAGAAAAAAACGAAAAAAAAACATATTCTTTTCACATGTGACCATTAAGTTAGGTGCAAACAGTCTTGCGGTACACCCCTGTGTGGAAAAAATGTCAATTAAATAACATAAATAAGAGTCTTAGCCATCAAGTAGTTGTTATGGATTACAAGAGAATCCACTTTATATTCTATTTCAGGTTTACTGATAAAAGATATGTCTTCTTCTGTATCCCCACTTTCCTTCGTCGGTCAGCATGTCTTTCAAAGGTAAATTCAGGTAAGAGTTCTTTTTGTTTGTTAATGTCCTTTCTCTCTTCCTTAGTTCTTTCTTATTTTCTCTTCTCCAAGATCATTTCTTTCACCAAACTCTAATTCTGTTCTTAACCTCTCTTGTAACAGTCTTTATGTTCATTCCCCTGTTAACTCTGTTCTTCCTCTTATACACTTTAGCAAAACTTCCACACTTTTTAGGTGATGAATGCGTGCTTTACTATAATAGTGACTTACACGGGCCTTATGATAATTTAAAGTAGTTATGCAGTTTGCTTGCAAGAGTTGTTGGCAGTTGGTTCAGGATTTAATATAAAGCAAGAAGCCATCTTCTGAAATTGTGCTTATACTTTTCATGGCTCTGTTTACTCCCTTACACATATACGTGAGTTTGCTTACGAATTTTCGTTACAATTTACTTCGTATCAAACACGTTCTGCCTCTTCTCTTCTTAATAGAAGACAGCTGTTTATAATGTTTTCCTGTCAGGAGACTCGACTTCCCTGGTTTCTATCCCACTGACATGCCTCCACCTTCACGTTAGTTCGTAAGGTCCCCCTTCTCAATCACCCGTCCTTTAGATCTCTAGTTCAACACTGCATCCGCCTATCAGAGCAACGTCCCAATTTACTCACGGTCCGTTTTCAATGGTTGCAACAATCGACTGACTTCCCCAGTGTTCGTCTCTCTTCGTGCACCACGGTACCTCTTCACAGACTTTGCCGAAGGTGACAACGATCACCTCTCTCTGTACTCACGGCCCCTCACCAGCGCAACAGCGCCTCCTCACCAGCGCAACAGCGTCTCTTCACCAGCACAACGGCGCCTCCTCCCCAGCGCAACGGCACCTCCTCACCAGCGCACTTCTATAGTCCTTGAAAGGCTACAACGATCGCCTGAAACATTAACTGTTTTTTTTCTCCTTGAGCGCAACGGCGCTTACCTTGAGCGCAACGGCACTTAACCTATTATTGTCTTTTTACGGCGACAACGATCGCCTCAGTATTTCACTATAACAACTTCATCTTTAAGCGTAACGGCGTTATTACAATGTCAGCTGGAACTTGTCAAGCTCTTCCCCAGATCCTCTTCAGTACGCCCAACTGTAACCGTTGTTGTCTCAACCTCCTTCCGCCCCCCTCAGCTCCTAGGTAACATCAAGGACACAGAAAAACATTAGAGGAGAGTCCCTACATGTTTTACTTCCTGGATTATGCTACTTCAGTATTAATATGATTATCATCCCATCTGCTATATAGGAACCCACAACGTCACACCCTGCTAGTTTCCTAAAATTACTGATGTTATTTTAAAAGACTTATTGATGTGAGAGCTTTGAAAACGTATCATTGAGAAACATGTCGGAGCGTTTTACTGATTCCAATGCAGCAGCTAATGCTTCCTGGCTGGTATACAATTTGGCACTACAGAAATGTTCTCTACGGTTTAACTGATGCAGTCTCCAATGTCACCTCACCATGCCTGAAGCTTCACAATGGCTTTCCGGCTTGCATACAGTGTGGCAAATGAAAAATATGTTACCAAATTGTGGATGGTGCAGTGTCCGCTGTTATCTCAGCTTTGCTCCTGCTCTAAAATAGGTGCCAAACAGTTGAGCTTAGAAGCCCAAGATTTCAGTTGTGGGTGTCCTACAACCTACAACTTGTCTGATTTTAAGACTGGAATAACATGGCGTCTAACTTTTCTTTGAATTCATAGCTTATATTCTAGGAAACCGATTCCAAAGACAAACCTTGTTTCCAATCACCAATTAATTACTGGTAGCATATTTAGTTTGTCTAATTCCTATGATAACTGTTGTAAATGTGAGAAGTTTCCTTATGTAAACCATTGTGCACTTTCTTTATTCCCATCCTTTGTATGTTGCCCTTTATTAGAAATTCGTAGTTCTTTTTATTGAAAATGTGCACTGTAATCCCTGCCACCCATCAGTTACAGAGACTAGTGGTGTTTCAGAGGTATTCAGCCACTGCTATGCAGCTAAGGATGTGCTGGATTATTGGGAAATAGGATTTTAAACCTGAGAGTTGATTCACATTTTTAGAAGTATCTATTTATTAATATATTAGTTATATTTTGATTTACAATGATGTGTTATGTTTCCATGTGATTAATTGTATTGTTTTGCAATACCTTTTAGTCGAAATACATGTATTTACTACTAAAAGAAAAACAAGTTCTACTTAAACCTCTCTACTGGTATCCAGATGAACTGATAACATGTTTTATGGTGATTTAAACAATGATGAAAAATGACCTGCTGTTTCAATTGGGCTGCTTATTAAGCTTATTACAATATAGGGAAACGTAGTTGGTGCTGTCCTCTAGTTTTTTTTAATACTTTTGCTCACAACAGACTTCACATTTGGATGGTAATTGAAGAATACATCTTTCAGTGGTTGCACCTCTCATTTTGAGGTTGCTTTATCAAACTCACATATTTGATCAATTCACAATGGATTTCCTTCTGAGGCTTTGATCATGCAATATCTTGTTAAATATGGTTACTGTAATGGTTGGTTGCCACGCTGCGTCATTAGATTGTCACATATTCCAACCCAATTGAGATAGAGGACTGGCACTTGTCATTCTGAACTTCCTGTTACAAATGGATCATTACAGTGTGTTTTTTGGTGGTCATTGACATTGGTGTTTATGTGACTACCAACTCATATACAATGACATTCATTATCAGCAGGTGGACAAGTGTTTGAGATCAGCTACAGGTTTATCTATAATTCCACAAACCTGTTCCACCTCCAATGACGTGTGCATTAGGGAGCAGGCCTTGTATTGTACTCTTCACCATCTTACTATGTCTGTGGCTGTGTTGTATTGGATCTGCGTGATCCGACCCGGCTGCTTTTACCGCGACGGAAATGTTCGCATAAGAAATGCACAAACACAAAATGTTCGTACATTTCCCATGCGAACATGCAGGGATTTCCCCCACAACCCCCATTCCCTATATTGTGTAGTATAGCGAGCGGGATGTTCCAGGGGACATCCCTGCAGCCCCTGTTCTTTTTTTTTTCTTTCCCTGTTCTGTTGGGAGAGCTCAGTGGGGGTCGCCTACAACTCCCACTCACTGTAGTGAGTGGGTTGTTGCGGGGACACCCCCGCAGCCCCCCGCAGCCTTTTAAACATTTTTTTTTTTATAGCGACCACACCAAAAACTCCTAAACACATACCACGAAAAGTTCGAACTTTTGGTAATTAGAACTTTTCGTGGTGTGTGTTTTAGGTCTTTTGGTGGGGTCAGTCATTTTTTTACAGACATTTCGACCTAGTCCGTAAAACACTTATGACAACGATTGTCAATTTACAAATTCCATAGTTCTTCAACAATTGAATTAAATATACGTTACAAATGTCTTTAAAATAAGGGCACAGGAAAAAGAAATGCTGGCAACGTTCATTACTTCTTTTAAATGAAGGGCATAAATCATTGCAAGTTGAGTTGCATTTGTTTTGAGTCTCCTGACAGGTAGAATAACCAAGCACAACTTCATAACAAGGAGCCTAGTATGTGTATTTGGAACCAAATCCGAGTCCTGCTGAAAACCAATACTACCTTTGAAAAAGATCACTATTTGGAAACAAATGCAAATATGACTCATAACAGCAAGATGGATAATTCTCCTTGACAATTGTAACATTTATCTCGTCTATGCTACTTGGATTTTCCCAGAGTTCAGGTACCCCAATAGCTTGTAAAATAGTGCGTACATGTTTTAACTAAGGTATGGATAAAGACCATGTTTGGTTGAGTGCCTCATTTGTAGCTCCCCTATAGGCAGACTACGTCAAATATCTGTGTAACTTTTCCCAGTATAAAAGGGGCACAAGCCAAAACATTGATTCAGTAGAGGAAAACTGTAATTCAAAACGAACAGCCACATTTGACTATTTCAACGGGAGTCCAAAGAATTGCTATGACAAATATTTTAATTTCAGGACAACAAACTACTTTTTATAGGACTCTAGATTTCAGTCCCATATGTGCATGCCTGTCTAGCCTTTGTGTTAAATATGTTCAGCACTGGTGTAAATGCTCTGCCTGCTTGTTCCCATGCAGAGTTTAAGTCTGAAGCAAAACATTTAATGCTGATAAGATTAGATTTAGCAACGTGCTACTGCTGATAGTCTTTTTTTCTCTCTGATACCAAAGTAGTAATAGAAAGTTACTTCCTCAATATTTAAATCATTAATACAAAGATTTTAAATTTTAACTTTACTTCTATTTCCAGATCATACAATTGCTTTACCTTTCTGAATAATGTGTTCCAAATCCCTTCCTAGTATACAAGTCTGCACATAGTAACAACTGTTATTTCATCTTGAGGCTGATTTTGGTACCAGAACACTGTTGTTAACAAATATTAACATACATATTGCAGACCCATTGAGATCATGTGTGTCAGCTGATAAATTAGAAATGCCTTTGCAAAAGCATGAACGAAAAGATTGATAGGGGCCACAACACAGACCTGTCTTACTCCTTTCACAACAGCAAAAACATAGTGTTTCCAACCTACAGTGGACAGTTATAGTATTATCTGAATATAAAGGCATGATCACCCTAACAACTAGAACCAGTAGATTCAATTCTTGCAGTACAGACCATAAAATCCTAAGATCTTTAAACACATGTCAAGACACAACTTTCTAGGAATAACACAAATCCCTACACACAGTCTGCATATCAGATAGTATACTATTTGAGCTTGCCCATTCCTTTAAGTCTTTTAAAGTAATTTAAATCTTTTATCAGAATTTCTTCATATACCTTTCCGGCAGTAACCCAGGGATAAATCAGCAGATAATGTGTGGGACTATCTCTCCCTCCCAATCTGCCATGAACAAGGGAGTTTATTGAGTCAAGAAACAGCATTAACTAATTGTTATAAATATGGGGCCCAGATTACCACTTCATTAAAAAAAAAAATCCTGATGCTATTTCAACTGGATCATGCAATTTCCCATGTTTTTCAGTGCATATAGCTGATTGTGCTTCTACTATTGAGAACATCAAATTGCTTTTATAACCACTGTTTTTAAAATCTCAGACTATACTATTAGTATTACTATTATTACAATTACTATTATTCTTTGTTTCTGCTATCAGAGCAAACCATTTTTTTTCTGTGTAAAAACTGCCTGTTTTCCTTTGTTTTCAATAATCGAATTCTTATGTTCTCGTCTCACTCCTTCCTTCTAATCACTTTTCATTATTATTAGAAGCTTATATTTGACTTTTCTGAATTCCTTATCATCCCAGGATTCTCTGTTCAGCAATTTATAGCAATTCATGTTCATGGTTTTGCGACAAATGAGAAAATAATATCAGCGTTCAATTACAAACAATGAACCAATTATTTTACCTGGAGCCAGCAAGTCTGAGCCCAATTCTAGATTTAACATTAATATAATGTTTATGTAGATTCTTGGAAGAACTGTATTCAAATCTAACTTATCTCAAATGATTATTTCACATGTGTTTGTAGAATTCAAAGGCATTACGATGTCATTAGTTGACAGATTTGACAACTGTCTATCATTTATTCAATGTCAAAAGCAAAGGGTCATGATCACTCTCAGGCCATCTCAGCACATTAAACCATTTCAAATGATGCCAGCACACACAATTAATCAGTATGTTGTTAATATGACTAGAATGGTCAAAACCTCGAAATTCTGGGCTGGCTGTAAACCATTTCTAAATCAAAGGTTTAATGCTTGTAAACTTGCCCTGATACAAAGCTTCACAACTTCTAAAACAAGACTTTGTTCTCTTTTCAAATGAAGTGAAATTAGATCTAGATTATCTAGGGTTAAATATTCCTTAGCATAAATGTCATCAATAGAATCAAGAGGTTTTAATCTGTACAATTAAGACACTATCATGCACGTTACTTGCACTTTGTGTTCACATACTGATATCAACTTTTCCAAGAGAGTCTATAGCTTTAAAAGAATATTGTTACGAGAGGCTCTCCAAGGCCTATTATATACATTACAGATAACACAATCTGATTCCGGTGACGACTAGGTAACATCTAACAAAACAACAAAGTTTTTCAAAAGAATGTATCGAATCATTTGTCAACATTTATTTAAAAAAAGATAAATGAATGTAGTACCATTCTCCATCTAAGGTTCCAACTTTGTTGTTTTGTTAGATATTTGGCCCATAGGACCCTAGATAGCTGGGCAATTCAATTTGTTATTGAAACTGATAGGTAACATGTCAGGTCAAATATTTTTCAATATTTGAACACTGCAAGATAAATGTACTCCTATCGCTGTTATCCGTCATGCATTGGGTTGGCCCTTAACACCTATAATTGCTAGACAATAAAAGTCATGTAACATGTTATTGTTAGAGCTTATGTTTCCAATTATTCCTCGAAAGATGTTGTAAGTTCTTCTAAATTCAAATAAGGTGTATCTTTTTTTGTTGTTCACTAGACCTATGTTTCAGGGCAAACTCTCAAGCTCCATTCTTACAGTTGAAGGTTACAGTAAATAAGGGGAGATGCTGGCATCTTCAGGAGGGACTCCAGCATGTCTGTCTTAGATTGACAGTGTTATCAGACTGTGATAGTATTACACCATGGCTGAATAGTCTAATTGAAGCAGATTCTTCATTCTTCTTGACCTCTCTGCTGCTCTCTATGCTATTGCTCATACCATACTCCTGGACAGGCTACACTCTTCAAGGACACTGCTCTCACATGGATCTTCTCCTTCATCTCTTATCACTCATAAATCATGCTTCTCCACCTTTTCACTTCCACTTCTTGCCCAGTGCTGTTAGGGGTTCCAGTGGGAGCATCCCTATCTCACCTCCTATTTAATATAAATCTCAGCCCACACCAAACACTCATCCATTCCCACAATCTCACCTGCTATAACTACGCAGCTGATACCCAGATCATACCCAAAATCCCAAAATTGCCAGGCACCACCCGTCTAGATCTTTCATCATGCCTCTCTGATATTAACCACTGGATGATGACCAACCACCTAATCCTCAAGACTCGAACAATAGAAATCCTAGTTTGCATTAAAACCACTCTCCTTCCCCAACCATTCCCATGGCCCCACTCTCTAGCCCCCCCACCCATTCTCCCTGGAAATCTCTATCTCAGTACAATACACCAGATGCACACTGGACTAAAATCTATCCCTTTCCCAACACATCAACTCTGTATTCAGAATCTGCTTTTTCCACCTATGCAATCTGAGGCAAATCTTGCCATACCTAACCCACCCACACCAAATCTCTGCCATCCTCACCATCACCCTCTCCCGCTAAACTATGCAAACTGCCTTTATCTTGGCGCACAAGCGTTGATAGTGAGGAAACTCTAAAGAATCCAAAACGCCATGGCCCACCTTCTCATTGGCCTCCTACCTAGAGAAGACTTCAGCCCCACTCTAAGAGTCCCACACTGCCTCCCTATTGACCGATGGACTACCTTTAAAAGCAATGCACATTACTCACTGTGCCATCCACAACACCAGTCCCAAATTACTCCAAGATAAACTCACACACTACTCTGCCAACAGTGGTCTCAGATCCAGCACAGCACTTCTAGTTATCCCCCAATTTAACTGGACCAGACCAGGTGGATCCTTCTTCTCCATCCAAGCTCCCACCATTTGGAACTCACTCCCACCATCTCAAACTCGCTCCCTCTCCACATCTGCCACATTGACAACCACCTTGCATTCAGAAAGGCCCTCAAAACCTGTCTTTTTCCTCGCTCTTCTTGAAACCCTCTTCCACACTATGCGTTGATTGCTCCTTGCACCCAAGTACAGGCCTAGACCTAACAAAACACCAACAATTTCACATTTCAGCGGAAGCTGGCAGCTTCCTCAGCGGCACACCGTGATAAACTCATGCCTTTCCACTCCCACAGACAATCCTACATCAATCCACCCTGATCCTCCAAATCTCCAACTGGTGCAATCTGGTTACCAAACAATACCTGAAAATCTGATTGTACCTAGATCATTGCTACTTAAAAGTGTCTGGACAGAAGGCTCGATTAGATGGACCACTAGAGGTAGCAACTGTACTGCACCAAATTTGATTTGGGGTAGAGGACATGTTACATACTCAGTTGGGCTACCCTACTTAATTATCAAGGGGCTTGACCAAGCACTCAAAATGTTCAACTCATAGGTCTTTCAATGGAGGCAGAGAGGAAGTGCACCATTTGAACTTGGGGTATAGGACAGGGTGCGCACTTAGATGGATTTTGAGGGTAGGAATGGTGATGCACTAAGATGCTCCTGTGGGCCATAAAACACAACACCACCAGAAGATGCCCTGAAACGACAAGCCTGTCACCTTGGGAGACTTTGGAGTCAGAAATAAACAGACAGAGTGACATCGAAGATAAACTCTGTCTGAGTTTAAGGTATGCATGAACACACCATGGCCCTCATTACGACCCTGGCGGAAAGTGACTGACCGGACCGCCACAGCGTAAATAGCGTTTCCGCCATTGCACGAAGGAGCAAAGTGCGGCCCATTCCGACCCATCGGGCACGAGCACCACGGCATGGCGGAAGTGCAAAGTCCGCGATGGCGGAAATGACCCCAAAACGGCCCACACCGCCGCCGTACGGCGCCCTAGGTGCAATACCGCCACCCATCACAGCGGACACCGCAGTGTGCGCCTACCGGAAAGTACGGTGACCGGAAATATACGGAAACGGAAGTTAAAACATGGGCCCGGGACGGGAAACATCCCGCCGTACACCTATAAAACCACTAAAACCACACAACCACTAAAATCACTACCCTGAGACACACCCCAACCCGTCATCCACCCTAGCGAAACCAAGAAAAATGGGAAAAGTAGCGAAGAAAGCGTGCGACCGCAAGCGGCAGGTCCACTTCTCCCGTGAGGAACTCACCGTGCTAACAGAGACCCTCCAGGAGAATGCTGCCGTCGTCTTCTGCACGCAAATGACCAGGACGGCACTTGCAAACAAGAAGGCCATATGGGCTCTGGTGGCACAGCGGGTAAGTGCGGTGGGGACCGCACCCCGCACCCCACAGCAATGCCGTAAGCAATGGGACGACCTGCGGATACGCGTCCGCAGCATACTCTCTGCCAACCGCAACATTGCCACAGCCACCGGGGGAGGTCCTGAATCACCCATCAAGTTGACCCCCTGGGAAGAAATCTGTGCCTCCACCATCGGAATGGAGAGCATAGAGGGAGTCGGAGGGATGGAGAAAGGAGTGCAGACATCCGAAGATTCAGGTAGGTGGCCCAAATAAAACAATGCCAAATCCACAAAGTCCATCCATGTGAAGTACCATGCGTCCACATAGTGCAACAGAAACACATGTCCAGGAGAACGGCCACACACATCGGCCTGATAGCGCACGTTAAAACCCACAATAAATACATAAATAATTAAAAACCCCTAAAACACGCACTACACGTGCAGCAGGCACACCCTAACTGCAGGCTGCCAAACAACTGCACCCTCACTCCACACACAAATGAAAGCACCTCCAAGGCCCCGACCCAAATCACCCTCAGGTACCACCCCAATGCATGTGATACAATGCCATTCCAATTCCCACAGACCCATCAATAACCCTCGCCCTCCTTTACTCCACCACAGGGTCCGATCCAAACGACGAGCTTCAGGACACCCCTACCAGCACACCTGCAAAGAGGGCCAAGACCAACGGCCAAAGACCCTCCACCTCAGCTGCACGCATCAAGACACGGCAGCAGCACAAATCAGGTGGCAGCACAGAGGAGGGAACATCAACAGGCACCCCAGCAGCCAGCATGCCCACAACACCACCACCACAGGTCCCCCCAACGGATGCCACAGAAGGCACTGCCTCCGGTGGCAGCAGCACCATAGGTGACACCCCATTGATGGCAGCATGCTCCGACACAGAAGACGGGGATGTCGAAGTCAGATCCATCCATGACCTGTCCCAATCCCCCTGTCTGTCCCATCCCGTACAACATGAGGATACCACGCAGGGGCACCCACAAGACGACGACTGGCCATCCCCCACAAGCCCTGTGGCAGGGCAACATGAGGACAACAGCCCCTCTGTGACACCCCCGCAAATGGCCATGGCCCAGCAGAGGCAACAGTCCCTCGACCAGTTAATCGTGCAACAGCAGCAACTGGCCACGCTCCTCAAGGACCATGCCGATGAATGTGGGGGCACTAAGGCAGACATAGAAACATCAACTGAGACACTTAGGGCAGAAATGGAGAGGAGTACAGAGACACTAAGGGCACAAATGGAGAGTAGCACCGAGAGCTTGAGAGTCCAAATGGAGAGAAGCACCGAGAGCCTGAGGGGGGAACTGCATGCGACGTCCAAGGACGTATGTGCCGAACTTGCCGCAGTGTGCCGTGTGCTCACTGAGCTCTCGCAAACCCTTAGGGACATGCATGGACGTGAGCAGGCAGAGACATCATCCGTTGCAAGTTCCGTCCAGGGCAGCCCCCAACGTAGATCTGGGAGGAACCTGCGCTCCACAGGCAGGGGTGCCCCTGATACCCGCAGAGGGGGCTTGCAATAGCGACTGCCCACTGAAAATGAGCATCTTTGGACACTGGTGTTCGGGGGGGAGGTAGGAGGGTGGAGGGGGTGTGTTGGGCTCACTTGGGTGGCGGGTCGATAGGGTGTTCCACATGATATCACATATGCCATAAAAAGTGCACGATCAACCAATGAGATGTGTGGACATTGATCTTTGTGTACTAGGCCATCATAGGCGTACAGTCCATATTGTGCATGTCCCAGACACACAAGAGTCCCGTGTCCATGTATCAGCCACCAGGCGTGAGTGCTAGAAGCATACATCAATGAGATGCTGACGAATGTCACGGCCCTCCGGTGCCTCGCAGACTCCTTGAGGTGCTGCCACATCCCCACCCTCATCATGACCATCATCAGGTGCTTGCAGTTCTGCGTCAGGGGGCATGGGCACATTTCTACGTACGCGCATGTTGTGGAGCATGACACATGCCATCACCATCTTTGCAACCTTCTCATGGCGGTACAGGAGTGCCCCGCCAGACCTGCTGAGGCAGCGGAAACGACCCTTCAGTAGGCCGAATGCCTGTTCAATGACTACACGGGTACGTGAGTGGGCATGGTTGTAGTCCTCCTCATGCTGGTCCCGTGGGTTCCGGACTGGTGTGAGGAGCCATCTCTTCAGTGGATATCCAGCATCACCTGTATGTGGACGAGAAACGTATGATGTTGAATGCCATTGCTACGTACGCACACCCCCCACCCCCCTTCCTGCCAGGTCATTGCCGAATCACATACCCCACATTATCATGCATGCAATGAGACTCACCGAGTAGCCAGGATCTGTTCCCTGCGTGTCGCTCCATGTAGCGTGGTATTGTAGAGTTCCTCAAGACCATTGAATCATGGGTTGATCCAGGGAATCGGGCACAACAAATGATCCTGTTGGAGTCACACACCATTTGTACATTCAGAGAATGAAATTGTTTTCGGTTGCGGTACTGGGCCTCCATGGCATGTGGGACGACCAATTCCACATGGGTGCAGTCGATGGCACCAATGCAACCAGGTATGCCGGCAAGTGCATGGAATCCCACTTTTGTGTTGGTAATTTCCTGCTCCGAGCGTGGTAGGGAGATGTAGTCGTCTGCGTGCTGCAGGAGGGCATCGAGCACTTGCAATAGTGTCCGTGAGAACAGTGGCTGAGAAATGCCATGCAACTGTCCGACTGTGTGCTGGTAGGTGCCTGTGGCCAGGAAGTGGAGTACAGACACCACCTTCAGTAGGGGTGGGATGGCGGTTGGGCTGTCTATCATGCTGACAAGGTCAGCCTGTGTCATGTCCACAATGGCGGCTATGGTGTCCCGGTCCAGACGGTAGAGGGTGTGGATCTGCTCATCAGTGAGGTTGAACGGATGTGCTCGGAGGCGTGGGATTGCGGGCTGCCTGCGTGGTGGTAGTGGCTGTGCTGGCGGCCCTTGCTGGCCCTGCCTTGGCCTCCTCCTCCTCCTGCGTCTCCTCCGTGCGGCTGGTTGTAGTTGGTGTTCGTCTTCTTCTTGGAGTTGGAGTACTTGCAGTGCTATCAGGTCCCCCAGGGCCAACATCGCGAGTCCCGCCGGTAGCATTTCGGTGTGGTTGTGGGAGGAGACTGGCTGTGCAATTTATGTGTTTTCAGGCTGAATGGCCTCCACCTGTGGTGATTCATTCCACCTGTGCAAACTGCTCTCCCCTTTGGCCGAGCACGTCCCGCGCACAACGCTGCAATTCGTGGAATGGCATCTTGCTATTGCAATCATGTATTTGTACCCGATGGCCGTGTAACATTGGTTGATATGTTCATTCTGCTGTGGTCCCATTGTTTCACATACTATCTGTGCAGTCGCGAACAGAGTTGTGAAGGGTCAGTGGAACGTAGTACTCGAGTAACGGTGGACCCTCATGCATCACTGTACCGAGGTTCACCGACGGGCGGGGAGTGCCATTTGTGAGTGAAGGCAGTTGCCATTTTCACACACAGCCGCACTAGATTGATTAATTTGTGATTTCAAGCGGCCACAGATGCCTTTTCGACGTGATGTTGCAAATGAGGAATTCGGAGGGCGGCGCTTTCGGTTTTCAGCTAGCGGCGAGGAAATGCCCACAGGTCTGACTGCAAATATAACGTACTATTGTACAATGTCCTTGGGACAGGGGCCATGGCGAGAATGCAATGATTGATATGAATGGTTTGGGATGCGCAATAGCGACGTGGGCGATGAGGCCGGACGTTCCCAAATACATGTTACTTCACTACACTGGAATTACGGGCTGGGGCACTGTGGATTTTGCAGGCTGCATAACGCACAGACTCAATGGATATTTCTAATGTTATGTGAGTAAATATTCAGGCGTTTTTATACCGGGATGAGGGAATGATGAATGGATGCATGGGCAGATGATTTGATACAGAGTTTGCCATGTACAGGGCTTCTTGGAATCTGTCCGCCTCCCCTGCGCTATGTGATGCAGGGCTGCCATAGTGGGACCATCGTCTATCTGGCCTTGTTGAGCCCTCCCTGTCTCGACGCGCCTTCAGACACTTGTGTCCATGCACGTTAACAATCCCATCAGATGGATTCTGTATTCACAGACGCATGCACAGGTACACTCGTTTGTGATGGTGTTTACACCTCGATATAGATAGTTATGAGTCGCAAGTGGTTTTGGGGTGGTGATGATCCTTTGGAGTGGGCTAGCATGCATATGGCTGTGGATTTAGTGTGATCATTGCAGTGAGTTGTTGGAATGTAGTACTGATGGCCATTCTGTTCTTTTTCTTTTCTTTTGGTTGACAGGTATCTCCTCCCCTTTTGCCACTGCCATCTGTATGCCACTCCTGCAGATGGGTTTTACTCCCGACACCTGCTGCTTCGTGTTAATCAGTGGAGCAGCATTACGATCTTATGGGACGATCGCCAATGGGCCACATGCCCTTACGCAGTACTAGTGGCTCGGAGCAACATTTTGGCCTTTCAGCTGGACTAGTGCCTCCCCATTGGGACGGCCCTGCGGTTCTGTGCGCTTCCATGTTGCCTTTTCGTACGTGAATGTGGCTCTGTGTACCATGAGGGAACAGGGCGTCACACAAGTAGTGGCTGGTCATTTCTTGCGGATGCAGCCCACAATGGTGAAATGTGTTTTGGAGTTCATGGCCTGATGGCTGTATGGGCTTGGTGATTTTGATGTGCATTAAATTTCTATTCTGATTTGGCCCGTGTAGCGTTCTTCTTTTCAAGTGATGTGGCATATGCCTATTTGGGGGGCGATGTATTGTGAGGAGATCTGCACTGGGTTCCAGCTTCGGAGTTTAGTTGCGTGGTACTGTACTGGGCGCGTTTGCCTACGAAGCCCGTGAGGTCAGGGATGGGGGCTGCCAATATGACAGTTTGAATGTTGTCATGCTCAGGGGCGGGGGATTGGGTTTTGTGTAACAGATGCCGGTCAGCCAGGTGGACTGGTGGAATGATGTGATTTTCGGAATATTGCTGGTCACAGGTGCCTGTGTTTGCGTGCGTTTCTTTGTGGGGGACTGTGGTCATGTCCATTGGGATGGCTTCTGTATTCGTGCCATCTGTGCCCTGCAGCTCCCATTGGCCCCTGTTGTGTTTCTTTTGTTCGTTGGCATGCATGGGTGACTTGTACATTTCAATGGTTGCATTGTGACTTCATTGCACCTACGGGGAGTTGTACTTTGTGGGCAGGGAGCGGTGTACGGGCACTCAGTGGGGCCGTTTACGGTTGATTCGCGATGCCGTACTTCTCACCATGGCGGAATGGTGCATTCCGCCATGCTTGATGGCGTTAGGTACATGTCCGCTAGGGTCGGAATTGGCATACCCTTGCGCCATGGTGGTGTTTACGGTTTGGCATGGCGCGCGCGCGCGTGCTTGGTGCAGTTGGCGTTGGCGTTCACTACGGTGTCGCTAATGGCATCGTACTTTGCGGTGACGGGTCATAGTCGCACCGAGCGATATTCGATGGCGGTATTGCATTTCCGCCATCGTTTTCCGGATTCCGCCAGGGTCGTAATGAGGGCCCATGTCTGTCGACACATGCTGCAGGCGCGGCTCCCCATCCATGTACTCTAGAATGCAGCTTCGGCTATGTCAAATGCAGTCTAGCTGCTCACATAGTATTCGACACTAAAACCACTGATGTGCCTCACCACCGCTTCCATTAATATACAACAACAACCTATTACAAATTGGGTCTATCTAGGCACACATTGAGTCTCCTGCACTAGCATGCTGTCTTGACCACCAACAGCACTCGCCCACGTACCTGACCTCTTGTATTGCTTAGCACAGGCTAGCCAGACCTCCTAAGTCCTAATCCTGGCAGAATGCACACACATCTTAAAGTCCACTCTTAAACAATACAAATTTCGACTGACATTGGAAGATACCTAGGATCAAGGGGCCAATTGCTCAATTTACTGTTCTCTATATGATATTATATGATATTTTATTCCTATCGCGCTCATACACAGGTTTTTCAGAGCGTGACAAGGCAAGGGAGGGGAAACAGGGGAGAACAAAACAATGATCTTACTAGGCCCAGTGACATTTAGAACGCGCAAGTGCATGGGAGAGGGGGAGGAGAAAAGTGCATAGAAGGGGGGGAGGAGTGGAAAGTGCAAAGCAGAGGAGAAACAGATAAATAACAATAAATAAATAATAGAGGCAACAAACAGTGGTAGTGCAGCCAGCAATTTGCAAGTGCTAGGTTTAAGGGAGCAGACAGGGTGGGTCTGATAAGTACAGGAAGAAAAAGGGGGGCGGCTGTATGGGTACAGATACAGACCACAGTGCAAGGGGTGGCCAAGAGGCAGTGCGAGAGGGTGGCAGGGTGAGCACCTGGGCCTGAAGGACAGAGGGTGGCCAGGTGCACGCTGCCAAGAGGGAACAGATCAGCAGGGGAGAGGGGGAGCGAAGGCAGAAGAAAAGAGGAAGGTCTTGAGGTGCTTCCGGAACCAGAGATGGTTCTCCTCAAGTTTTAGAGTGGTAGGGAGGCTGTTCCAGAGGGAGGCCCCAGCCGAAGACATAGATCTACCCCCAGCTTGTTTCTTTCAAAAACGACTGACCCTGAGGGAGTTGGAGGTAGAGGAGCAAAGAGCTTGAGAGGGGAGGTATTTGCGGAGGGATAGTTGAAGGTATTTTGGACCCAGGTCCCAGAAAGCCTTGTGGACAATGCATAGGGTTTTGAATTTAATCCTTGCATCCACTGGGAGCAAATGGAGAGATTTCAGAGCTGGAGAGATACGATCCCAGGGCTTGAGGCCAAGGACAAGTCTCGCAATCCTGTTCTGGATTAGTTACAGAGGGTGGAGAGTAGAGACAAGTAGATTTAGAAAGAGGCTGTTACAATAGTCCAATGTAGAGAGAACCAGAGCTTGGGATAACATGAGCTTCTGGGGGAAGGAGAGGAAAGGCAGAGTACCTCTGAGGAGGAGCAGTCGGAAATGTGACTTTTTAGAGACCTCAGAGATGTGGGCGGAGAAGGAAAGGGTGGAGTCAAAGATGACCCTGAGGTTCTTAGCCTCGCAGGCGGGTAGGAGGAGGGCCAAGGGAGGCCACCCAGAGAGTGAGGGGAAAGGATGGTGACGGTGTGCCGATGAAGAGGATCTCTGTCTTGCTGGCATTCAGACAAAGATCATTGGCGGCACACCATTCTTGAATGGCAGTTAGGCAATCAGAGATGCGAGAGGGAGAGGAGGTGGCAGAGGGCAGCCTGAAAATGAGTTGAGTGTCGTCAGCGTAGCAGTGGAAATTTGAGCAGAAAGTGGCAATGCAGTGGGCGAGAGTTGGCAGGTATTGGTTGAAAAGCCAGGGCGAGAGGTTAGACCCCTGGGGAACACCACAGGTAGAGAGGAAGATAGATGAAAGGAAGGACCCAAGTTGGACCTGGGAGCGTTGATCTGAGAGGAAAGAGGGCAGCCAGGCCAGAGCCTGATCAATGATACCCAGGTTTTCACGGAGACGGTTGAGCCGGATGGTATGGTTGACCGTGTCAAAGGCAGAAGAGAGATCGAGGAGGATGAGGACAGAGGAAATGTTAGGGTCAAGGTTGGAGAGCAGATCTTCACGGATGTTCAGGAGAGCAGTTTCCGTGCTTCTGGCAGCTCTGAAGCCAGATTGGTGATTATGGAGACAGCCAACAGAATTGGAATGAAGGTTAAGCTGAGAGATGGCAAACATTTCCAGGAGTTTGCTAAGAAAGGGAGTAATAGTAATTGGGCGATAGTTAGCTGGACAAGAAGGATCAGCTGTGGGTTTCTTGAGAAGAGGATGCACAAAGGAGTGCTTCAGAGGGGAAGGATCCCAAGGCAAAGGAGTGGTTGGAAAAATCAGCAAGGGCCGGAGCGAGGGTGTCAATGTGGTCCTTGATGGTTTTAGAGGAACATGGATGAACCTGTTTTGACGATGCTTTCATAGATCGGACTTGTCTAGCGACCTTGCCAGGGGAGAAAAGAGGAAAGGACGAGAAGGATGGTGGGAGGGTTTCTAAAGGAGGGTCAGCAAGCACAGAGGAGAGGGGAGAGGAGGGGTGCGGGTGGAGAGGGTGGACAGGATGTCCTGCGTTTTTGAGATGAAGTAAGAGGCAAGGGCATTCCAAAGAGCCTGGGAGGCCAAGGACTTGATACTCACTCTTACAGCACAGGAATCAGGCAGCTTCTGCAGGATCAGTGGAAAAGCTTTAGGTTTAATAGAAGAACATTTAGGGGCATTGGTTATATAATACATTGCTAACTGGCCTTTTGTCAAATAACAATTTACTTGATGTAATACATCATGATGTGACAAGGATCTGGATCTCCAGATACACTAAGAATGTCATCCCTGTCAAGCACCAGGTTGCAATGTTTCTGCGTACCTGTACCTGGGTGGCTTGTATTGTACTCCACCCTTCCGTGGACGTCCAGAGTGAATGAAGGAAGTTGGCATGGGTACATAGGTGGCCACAGAGTGTCCTCCACACATAAACACAAAAAAAGACTCTGTGAGTCCAGCTCCCTGCCACATGAGAGAGCTCCCTGGATTTGCATGATGCAAGGACAGCTACAAGTGCTGGACCAGGGAGTCGAGCTGTAGATGGTGTAGACAGGTGATGAACCCAGAAATTGATCATGGCATTTGAAGATCCTCCAAAGTGATAGTGCCAATGGAGGGACAAAGCAATTCAGACAGGAAGGCAGAGATAGCAAGGCCAAGATGACAAGAGAAAGAGAAGGACCAGGAATGAATCAGGCAGGCAAGGCAACAAAGGAAGAGGGCAGGCAAAGATTCAGGC
Source organism: Ambystoma mexicanum (assembly GCF_040938575.1). Taxonomy (NCBI): domain Eukaryota; kingdom Metazoa; phylum Chordata; class Amphibia; order Caudata; family Ambystomatidae; genus Ambystoma; species Ambystoma mexicanum. The sequence continues at coordinate 1,240,449,574 of NC_090930.1, read as the reverse complement.
AAGCGGGACGAGGCCCAGAGACCATGGGCACAAGGAATACATTAAGACAAGTTAATATCAGAGCATTTATGAACTATGAATGGACCTGAACATCATTCAGATATTCCTCTGGGTGAGCAGGTCAGAGACAGGGTCAGTGTCCATGGTGTAAGCTGTAAGCAATGTTTGTTTCTGTGTACAATGTTCCTGTTTTTGAACTAGGGTATAATTGTAATGTAGTCTCACTTATGGTTGCTGTCATACATACATTGATTCTCAGTGAGTGTAATATACAAAATCTAAATGTACATGTATAAAAGCTGTTCCCAGAGCAACTATGCATGACCCTGGACACAATTTGGATTCCTCCTGCTGAAAAGCCCAGAGACAATGTCCGATTACACAGTTCAAGCAATACGCAGTGAATGTTTCTGCATGCACCTTTCATGTTTCTGGACTAGGGTATTATTGTATTCTAATTTCACGTATGATGACAGTCAAAAATACATTGAGTCTCAACATGTGTAATGTACATACTCCAAATGTACATGTACATTTTGTGTAGAAACTATGTGCTGAACAACTATGCATGGACCAGGATACCATGTGGATATTTGTGCTGCTGAGCAGGCCAGAGGCAAGGTAAGATTCCACAGTTCAAGCAATACACAATGTATGTTTCTGCAAATAGCTTTTATGGTTTTGTGAGTTTGCGTCCCAGGAGTGTGTGTGTCTTAAAAGCATGTGTCAGAAGGGTATGTGGCATAAATGAAATTAAATGATAATTATTTGATATTGCGCTCATACGCAAGTTTTGCAGAGTGCGACCAGGCAAAGGGAGGGGTAAAGGGGAGAAAAGAAAACTACAATCTTACTAGGCCCAGTGACATAAAGAACGTGCAAGTGCATGGGATAGGGAAGGAGGGGGAAAACGCATGAAAGAGGGGAGAAGTGGAAAGTGTGGGAAAACAGAGGAGAGAAAGGAATAAATAATAAGTAAAAGAAATAAAGGTGACAAACAGTGGAAGTGCAGCCAACAAGTGGCAAGTGCTAGGTTAGTCAGATAGAGTGTATCTGACAAGTGCAGAAGAAAAGTAGATGGGGGAACTGTATGGGGACCGATACAGATCCCAGTGCAAGGGGTGGCCTGGAGGCAGTGCACAAGGGTGGCAAGGTGAGCAGGTACCTGGGCCCGAATGGCAGAGGTTGGCCAGGTGCACAGTGCCGAGGGAGAAAACAGATCAGCAGGGGAGAAGAGCTGCAAAGGCAGAAGTGAAGAGGCAGGTCTTGAGGTGCCTCCGGAACCGGAGATGGTTCTCCTCCAGCTTCAAGGTGGTAGGGAGGTTGTTCCAAAGGGAGGCCCCAGCCAAAGAGAGAGATCTACCTACAGCTTCTTTCTTTGAAAAATGTCTGACCCTAAGGGAGTTAGAAGTAGAAGAGTGAAGGGCTCGAGAGTGAAGGTATTTTGGCCCCATCCCCCAGGAAACCTTGTGGACAATGCAGATGGTTTTAAATGTAATCCTTGCATCCACTGAGAGCCAATGAAGGGATTTAATATCTGGAGAGATACGATCCCAGGGCTTGAGGCCAAGGACAAGTCTTGCAGTCATGTTCTGGATTAGGTGTAAAGGGCAGAGAGTGGAGGTCGGTAGATTTAGAAGGAGGCTGTTATAGTAGCCCAACTTAGAGAGAACCAGAGCTTGGGAGACAGTGAGCTTCTGAGGACAGGAGAGAAACGGTAGAGTACCTCTAAGGAGGTGCAGTTAGAAATGTGACTTTTTAGAGATGTCAGAGATGTGTGCGGAGAAGGAAAGTGTGCAGTCAAAGATGACCCTGAGGTTAGCAGGTAGGGGTATGAGGGGGGCCAGGGGAAGCAGGCCAGATAGTGAAGGGAAAGGATAGTGAAGGTGTACCAATGAGGAGGATCTCAGTCCTGTTGGCATTTAGACAAAGATCGCTTGCAGCACACCAGTTTAAAATGGTGATTAGGCAATCAGAGATAAGGGAAGGAGAGGAGGTGGCTGAAGGAAGCCTGAAAATGAGTTGAGTATCCTCAGCATAGCACTGGAAGTTTGATCAGAAAATGGAAATGCAGTAGGCTAGAGTTGCCTTATATTGGTTAAAAAGCCAGGTCAAGAGGTTACACCCCTGGGGAACACCACAGGTAGAGAGGGAGATAGAAGAAAAGAAGGGCCCAAGTTGTACCTGGGAAGAACGATCAGAGAGGAAAGAGGTCTGCCAGGCAGAGCCTGATCAGTGACACCCAGGTTGTAACAGAGGTGATTGAGCAGGTTGGTATGGTTGACGGTGTCGAAAGCAGAGTAGAGATCAAGTAGGATGAGGACAGAGGGAATGTTAGAGTCAACTTTGAAGAGCAGGTCTTCACAGATGTTCAAGAAAGCATTTTTCGTGCTTCTGGAAGATCTGAAGCCAGATTGGTGGTCCAGGAGAGAGCCAACAGGGTCAGAATTAAGGTTAAGCTGAGAGATGGCCAGCTTTTCCAGAAGCTTAACCAAAAAGAGAGTAATGTAAATTGGGCGCTAGTTAGCCAGACAGGACGGATCAGCTGAAGGTTTCTTGAAGAGAGGATGCACAAGGGAGTGCTTCAGAGGGGAGGGCAAAGATCCAAAGGAAAAGGAGAGGTTGCAGAAATCAGCAAGGGCCGGGGCGAGGGTATTTATGTGGTCATAATGGTTTTATGGGAACAGGGATGGACCTGTTTTGATGAGGCTTTCATAGATCAGACTCGTCTAGCAACCTCATCCAAGGAGAAAAGGCAAGAGAAGGGATAGAGGCTGCAGCAGGGTTGTCCAGCTCCTTTCAGATTTTAAAGAATGTGGCCGAGTTGTTTGATGCCACAGAGATGCAGGCTTGAATTTGGGCTCTCTTCTCGGTGTGGACAGAGAGTCGGTATTGCCTTTGGAGCAGGTGGCAGGCCAGTTTGTTGGAGGATGAGCAGGAAGTCCTCCATTTACTCTCAACCACCCTGCACTTACGTTTTAGTGTGGTAAGGTCAGAGTCATACCAAGAATTACACTTGGCTTTGGACTTCAAACGGATCCTCATGACAGGGTCAAGACATTGAGGATAGCAGAAATAGAGGAGTAGAGCATGGACAGGGCTGTGTCAGGGTGTGAGTCAGCCCAATGTGCAGGGGGGGAGAAGGTGGCAGCGAAAGCCTCGACTGACACATGCTTCATGGGCTGGATGTCCGAAAAGTTAGGTGGCAGTCAAAGGGGTACTTGGTTTGAGGGGATGAGATGGAACGATGAGAGTCGAGGAGGCAGTGATCATTCCAGGAGAGAGGGGTGGTGAGGGGAGTAGAGAGGGGGAGGCCAGAGTAGATCAAGACATCAAGTGTGTGACCAGCTGAATTAGTTGTGCCGGAGGGGAGGATAGAGAGGGAGAGTGAATCACAGAGGTTGTGAAAGAGTGGAGATGAGGAACAGGGAGAATCTAAATGGATGTTGAGGTCATCACGGAGGAGGAGTTGAGTGGTAGAGGCCAGGAGGGAGGAGGAGAGGTCTGCCCACTTGGAGAGAAAATAGGTGATTTGACTAGGGGGCCAGTAGAGAGTAGCAACAGTAAGAGAGTGGCTAGGAGAGAGAGAGAACCTGCAGACAAGCCATTTGAAGGAGGATTAAGTCTGAGTAGGGATGATATAGGCAGGAATCCACTCAGGGAATATTATGGCTTCCCCCCTCCAGTCCGAGTGGATCTAGGGGTGGAGAGGATCTTGTGGCCGTCAGGGGGGAGAGTGTCAAAGCTTGTGACAGAGCTGGCTGTGAACCATGTCTCGGTAAGACCGAGGACATCAAGGGCAAGTTCTTCTAGGAGGTGGCAGATGTCAGATGAGTGTTTGACAGCAGAGCGAGGGCTGAGAGTGGAAAGTTGACTAATGTTTCCAGCCTTAAAGACCTTCTGGGGAGGGGTACAAACCAGAGGTACACCCTTCAGGGGTGAGGAGGGAGCGTGAGAAGGGGCAGAGGGGGAGGGAAAAAAGAGCAAGGTGGCCAAGGGCGGAGAGTATGGGATAGTTGGAGATGAGAGGAAGTTGATGGGGTGAGGGAAACATCTATCAAAGGGTCGTAGATTGGCCTGAGGGCCTTGCACCATGACAGTACCATTTAGGTAGACATTAACGATGACTCTGGATGAGTCAAAGAAATCCATGAGGACTTCCCAGCGGGTGCCACCATTAATGGGACAGGAGGAGACAGGACAGAGTACAGAGATCACATGAGGGGTCCATAGATCTGGCGAAGGATCAACAAAGTGGATGTCAATGAGGGTTTGTCTGGCAGAGGCGCTGGAATAGGTATAAGCAATAGGGAGACCTGGGTTGGAGGCCAGGATATGCTTTTTAAATTTCTTCTTACCAGACTTAGTGAAAAGGAAAGGATGGTTGATAGAGAAGCAGTTAGAATAGATAGGAGAAACAGATAATGCCATGGACAGGTAGAGAGAGGAGGAAATAGGAGAAATATGCAAATGCGGCGGAATGGAACAGTCACTGGGCTGGCAGGTTACAATTCAGGGCCAAAGTGAAAATGGAACCAAAAACACAAAAATTTAAATTAGAATAACACATCCAAATTTGACTTTAAATAACACACCCAGATTTGAATTACAAAAACAACCAACATTTGACTTAAAATATAACACCCAAAATTGACTTTCAATAACACACCCAGATTTGACTTTCAATAACACACCCACATTTGACTTTCAATAACACACTCAGATTTGAATTACAAAAACAATCCACATTTGACTTTCAAATGCAAATGCTAGGCACCATATGTAAAAAGAGTGAGTTATGAGTTAGAGGTAAATGCTGAAACAAGCACAAAGAGTGCATATCACGGAGAACAGTTGGCACAGGTGGAGGGGAGAGTGAAGGTCCATGAAGGGAAATGAAAGGGTAAAGAGAAGAAGGGAACTAACCCATGGGAGGGAAGTAAGAGAGTCATGGTAGTTCATTTTCATAGCTGAGTGAGCTGGCAGCTCCAGTATGGATCACTTAGCGGTAGTAGGTTCATGTAGCATCCCAGAAGTGGACAGGGAGCAGACAGGGGCCTTAGAAGTGGGCCTTTGAAAACAGGCCGGCTCCCGCCTCCCGGTCTCAATGATTGGTAGAAAAAAATCAGACATAGCCAATGATCAGGGGGCCAGGGCAGGCTACACAGGCTGCAGTAGCTTCAGGCAGCCATCTTGGAATGGGGTCAGGATACTGTAATGGTGGGCAAAGGCTTGCAGTTACTCCTTTTCAAGAGCACCCACAGCTGAATGCTGTGCGAAAAACATGAGTTCAATTACCATGTGCTTTTCAGAGAATAATGCTGCATTTGATTATGCTTGTGAAACCAAATCCGAAAAATATTGTATCTTGTCTTTTTATTTTAAATTTTTTTCCTTTACACAGACAAAGCCCAATGTGCTGATTAATCGTTGCAGAGAGGGGGCCTGTGACAAAGAGTGAAGTCCACAATGCTTACCTAGTGGAGGAGAGCTCCCAGCAGGAGTGAGGCCATGGAAAAGTAAAAACAAAGCAGGTCCGACTTTAGGAGCACGTGGAGAGCTCAGTTTCTACATGCAGAACAGCTGATACTGATTTAAAGTTGCATGCAGAGAGCACGTGGTTTCAGGTTTTGCACATCAGCTGAAAGATGATTTAGAGGTGCACACACGAGCGTGTGGTCCACTTCCTTGAAGGATCAGCTGATCCTGGTAATGAGGCACTCAGAGCTTGTGTCATAAGAGCTTGTCCCAATAACTTGTGTTGTAAGAGTAGGTGTTGTAGGAGAACATGTTGTAGGAATGTGTGGTGAGAGGGTACATCATAGGGACACATGTTGTACAATTTCGTGTCATACAAGTAAATGTCGTAGGTGCATGTGTCGCGGTACCATGTTTACTAAGAGTGTTTGTCGTGGAATTGTGTGTTGTGGGATCGTGTGTCATAGGTGCATTTGTTGTTGCTACATGTTTTGTAAGAGCACTTGTCATATGAGTGTGTGTTATAGGACCAGGTGTTGTAGGAGCATGTGCCATAGGAGTATGTGGTAAGAGGGTGTCATAGGAGTGTGTGTCACAGGAGCACATGTCGTAGCTTGTGTGGTACAGTAAAGGAAAAGCTGCCATCAACATGGCCACATGATTAATTGAGGGGAGTACCATATCTGGTACACTATGGGGTAACTTTGCAGTACATCTGCATTTGGGGTCTTTGGGACTCTGAAAGCAGAGTCAAAATACAGGGCCACTCTCTGCCTCAAAGTTCAGATTAAGCTTGTCTGAGAGAAAAAATACAGTTATGAATCCAGGAAATCCAGCAAAAAGTGGAGGGGAACCTCAACCTTAGGCACTAGAACTACTTACAAGGAGCATTGCCCTATAATGTGTGGCTAGAGATAGTTAAGCCATACCCTGTCTGAATATCAAATGTGATATTATCACCTTAGACCTGACTCGCAAAGTCTAAAACTAGACCAAATGTACATATGCATGGGGTTTCTCTGAGATCCTTTTGAGCAAACCTTTGACAATTACAGTTGAACATAATCATCTCAAAGATGCTCCAGACAGCTCCAGATTTGGTACATCTGTGTTTGGTGTTGATAGGTTGCAAAGTATCTGAATCAACTGTGAGATGCTCAAGGAATCTCATGATTTTTCCAGCACAAATATTTGTGAATTATGTACCATGTGCTTTGTAACCAAATGCATATTTGCTGGAAAGTATGTATCTTTGTATGTTTGGGATTTATAAAATGCAAATCTAGCTGGGAAGCAACTGAGCACTGCACATAGGGGACACATAGGAGACCCATGTAAGGGGGGACTATCGGTAAGATGCAGTGGTTACAGATGTATCTGGAATGGGTAGGGGAGCAGTGATGATGGAAGCTCTGGAAGGAGAGAAGTAGCATTGATCGAAGGGAACAGAAATTGGTGACATGTTCTTTCAAATCAGGACTTTCCGGTTCTTCAGGAAGGTAGGATGCAGGGATTCATCTTATCAGCAGTATAAACCTGCTCCTGAGACAGGTGAAAAGCAGAAAAGGGCTCTATCGTGTGGGCTTTTGGGGCAGGATGACGAAGTGCACATCGTCATTTGGTAAATGCCGTAATAAGACACACACACACACTGTGCCGTCGCTGCGGATCCAAGGCATACCATTTCCAGAAATGTACCTGTGGCAAGTGTGGCTATCCAGCTAAGTGTAAGCGATCGTATAACTGAAGTGCTAAGGATAAAAGGCATAACACCACTGGTATAGGCTGTATGAGTAACTTGAAGGTTGTCTACTATAGATTCAGGAATATACACTGTGATGTTACAACACCAAAACCGAAGAGAGCAGCAGTTGCAGCTTCCAGCTCATCCTAAGATTTTTTGTTAAATAAATGTTGTTGCACAACAAAAAAAAAAAAAAAGAAAAGCAGAAAAGGGCTGGTTCACTAGTTTTCCAAGCTTGCACTGTAGTCATACGGTGCATTGGCCACCGCAGACGTCACGTTTCTATGGCATTTAGTGTGGTTTTTTGGTTGTGACTATTTTGTAGGTGGCACAGGCTGTTTGAAGATCATGCCTTCTTGGTGGGGTTGTCAGTGTCAGTGGTTGAGGTTGGAGGTGATGTGTCTGGAATGTTCTTATTCCTCTGATGAGGCATTCTAATGTTTGCTTGATGGCTTTCAGTGCCTATGCTCAGTTGGAGTTGGGAGTAGACAGGTTGAAAAACACTAATACAGGGGAAGAAAGGCTTGACTTTGCAGGAATATGAGCTATTATAACAAGTCCTGCTTTGTAATATATGCCCTTCATTTCGCTGTCATGGGGTGGTTCTTCCCCAAACACGATACTTTGACTTCCCCTTCCTTCATTATTGCATTGAAACTTAACTCTGTCATTATTATTCTTATTCTTATTATTTTTATTATTATTATTATAATTTGAATTTGTGTAAAGTGCTACATGCTCGAGGCCTCAGAGCGCTGACACTAAACAAAAAAAAACAGACATAGAACAACACATGAAACAGGGTCAAGGCAGTCAGTAATCAAAAAAGACAGCAAACATTTTTCAAATGCACCTGTGCAAGCATTCAAAAAAAGTCTATTAATCCTCCTTCAAATCGACTACCAGTCTCAAGGACGAAGAACACTTCGGCAATGTTTGACACAAACTCAAAAAGCTGAGCAGGCTACTGAATTCGCATCCCACAAGAATACATTCCCAATCATCCAACTCAAACCTCAATGTGACCTTGTCAAAGATCCCCTCCTGATCCTCACCTGAGCCTTCCGCCGACGTATGGGGAGATTGTTCCGTAGGGATCCTCGCCTTGCCCTTCTTTTTCTTCTTACAGATCTTTCCTTCTTGGTAAAGATATGGCCTGCCACGAGAAGAAACCACTATGCCTGACTCATAAACTGCCTAGGCAAGGGACTCACGCCCCGGGACACCAAGTCAGGGGCAAAAACCACAATGCAAAGAAAAAACGCTGTAGGTAAGTTCAGTTGATACATGTGCTGCTGCAATGAAAATAGCACTTGGAATGTCAGGAGAATATGCAAGATATTTCTCTGTGAAGGACAGGAAAACTAACTCTGAATGTAGAATGAGGGCAGAGAGACTGCTCAGCCGAGGCAGAGGAGGCAGAAAGAGGAAAACAGAAGAGCAGGATAAAATGGGTCCAAGATACTGCTGGCTGACTGGAGCTGCACACGGAGGTAAGGAGGAGACCGAACCCTGGAAGGAAGCATTGAGGATGAAAGAGTGCTCCGCAAGACAGAGAGACAGAAAGCATGAACTAAGCGTCTTAATATAGACGAGAGATGTACATGGGTTGCAATGCACCACAACGGCATACTGACAGTTTTATTATACAAACAGGCAACGGCCATGATGGAAACAGGGTAGAGAGGGCAAAGACGTCCCTGGAACAATCTGATGGAGCATCAAAGTGAGTGCGTTCCCTTCCTCCACAAGCACCATAAGGGAGACACTGTGACAGTATGCCCCCTTCTATACCCAGAGGTGCCAGGCTTTCCTGGATGTAGACGTTGGAATTGCCGGACGAGTTGGGGTGCTTTGATATAACAGCTAGACTACCAGGAGTCCTCAGACTGAGGTTACCTCTTCCAAATCACCAAGTATTGAAGGGATCTTTTGCAATAGCGATAATCGTAGATGTAAGAAACTTCATATTTGTCTGGTGCAGTGTTGGTGCCAAAAGTCTTCTTCTGTCTGGAGTAGGGATCTAGAACCCAGGAACGTAGAAGGGAGGCCTGCAAAATTGGATGTAGCCTGTTCAAGGGCTTATGTAATTGTAGCCAAAATGCCACCAGATATATCTTGGCCTTGATCTCGTAAGATAACTTGGTGAGATAAGGGTACTTAACACGATAAGGATGAACCCATCTCGGTAAGTATCTGGTGGATAGCCAAACTTTGGAACCAAATCCCATCCTGGAGTCCTGCTTCAATGTTTGTCTGCCTGTATTTTGTTCCTCCTCTTGCTGTATTCTACACTTTGCTGGGCCAACTTGTGAGCTTTGTTGATGCTAGGTAACACAAAATCCACCAAAGGTATATTTGTGGATGGACAGACACTGATGGGCATAGAGCGAGGATAGAAACCCTAGGTACGATAAAAGGGGATCAACTAGGTGGAAGAATGAACAGTGTTATTGTAAGATAACTCGCCCGTAAATCAGAGAATCTACCCAGGTATCCTGTTGAACATTGATGAAACAACAGAGACATTGCTCCATTTCGGTGTTCATTCTCTCGGTTTGGCCATTGGTCTGTCGGTGGTAACCTGAGGATAGGGCCCTCTTTATGCACAGGAGTTTACATAGAGTACCCCAGAAAGCTGAAGAGTATTGTGAGCCTCTACCCAAAATTATGAGTTTGGGTAACACATGTAGTAAAAGAAACACTCTGAAGAAACACTCTGACATGTCAGCCGTGGTAGGTATAACAGGCTGGGGTGCAAAATGGACCAATTTAGAAAAGGAAACTATGATGACCATAATTGCAGTACACCCCTGTGAAGGATGCAGATCCACCATGAAATCAGTACACAGATGACTCCAAGGTTGGGTAGGTACTTGTGCTTGTTCCAAATAACCAATGGGTCTTCTTGTGCTTGATTTGCTTTGCGCATATATAATTGATAAAGGTCTTGACGTCGACTCACACATTAGGGAACCAAAAGTACCGTTGTATGAGATCCAGAGTTGCATTGAACAATTTATGACAAGCCCACCTATTTACATGACACCAAGTTAGGACTTGTATCTGTGTATCTTTAGAGATGTTTCCGAAACCACAAGACAGCCTTGGTAAAACAACATTGCTTCCTTCCTTTTGAAAGGTTGCATCCGATTACAGTACTGATTGAGAGGCATGCTAACACAGGCTTCCTTGACTTCTTGTAAAAAAGATGAAACCACGAAAAAAAATCTGTTACTGTGAAACATGGATTCAATAGGACTAGTAAGAGTAGTATCTACTTCCTGGTAGTGAGACAAGGGATCTGCAATTGTGTTTTAGGTACCAGGGATGTAGGTTATGGAGAAAACAAACTGCACGAAATAGTGAGCCCTTCTTGCTTGTCTGACACATTCCGTCTGTTGTAGGATTTTGGGGATCCGCTGGTCCGTCCAGACTTCAAATGGATTTTTGGCACCTTTCTACACATGCTAGTTTGATAGACAATAGCTCTCTCTCGATCCCTGAGTAATAGCACTTGCTGGTAGACAAGGTCTTAGATAATTAGGCTATGGGGTGTTCTTGTCCTTCCACCTTTTATTTATGTATGGGTCCCACTGCCCCAGCTGAGGCATCAGCTTCGATAATGAAGGGCATGTTCTGGTTGGGTTGCAGCAACATGGGTGCAGTACAGAACAACGAACAACATCTGTTTCCGCAGATGAACCCCATCGGAAAGGTATATTCTTCTTAAGGAGAGCCATGAGGGGGAGCACCAGCTCCAAAAATCCTACAATAAACTTGCGATAAAAATTCACAAGACCAAAAAAATGCAGTCTCTCCTTCACAGAAGCAGGATTTGGCCACTTGAGAATAGCTGAAACATTCCTTTGGTCCATTTTGTTGCCTAGATCGGTAAGTATAAAACCCAAATACAGTACAGAAGTTACCCCAAACAAACATTTCTCTGGCTTAACTAGGAGATGATGATTTTGCAGCCTCTGTAAGACCTCACAGAGGTGGTTATGATGTTGCTGTTGAGAGGCAGAGAAGACTAACATGTAATCAAAGTAGACAATCACAAAGTGAAACGGCATGTCAGAGAATAGTCCTTCCATGAAAAGTTGAAAAATGGATGGGGCATTTACCAGTACAAAGGGCATGACTTGGTATTCAAAAGGCCCAAAAGGCATTTGGAAGGCAGTTTTCATTTATCGCCAGACTTAATGCAAAGAAGATGCTAGGGCCCTCGTGAGTCCAATTTGGAGAAGATTACGGATCCTTGCACGGCTTCCAGTATGTCTTTTATTAAGGGCATCAGGTACCTATCCCTGATCATAACCTTGCTGAGACCCTGATAGTCTATACAAGGTCTTAGTTCATGGGTGTCTTTTTTCTGGTATGAAGAACAGAGATGACCCCGCTGGTGAGTGTGAGGGTCTAATAAGGATGTTTTTGCCAATTCGAGTTTAGGTACTCCCTGAGAGCTGTCTTTTCAGTTGGAGACAAAGGGTAGATATGGCCAAAAGGTACCAGTGCCTCTGGAACCATGTCTATAGAACAATTTTCTGTGCAATATGGTGGGAGTACTTTTGGGATCTTATCCTGGAATACGTCAGCATATTCACAGAGGTCTTTGTTAATACAGTTCATTCCGATGATAGAGGTGGGTTGAGCGGGTCTAGCTAACACAGTATTCTCCTGGACCTCCTCCAGGCATCAGTTAGAGTAGTAGTCTGATTTAAACAAAAGGATATTCTTCATCCAGTTGTTACTGGGATTATGTTCTCTCAACCAAGGTATCCCCATGATCACTGATAAGAGAGCAGCACAGATGATATTGCAACGCAAGGATTCATGATGGTTGAATGTTGTCATTTTCAAAAGATCTGTGGTATATGTGATAGGGCCTGAACATATGGGTGTACCGTCGACTCCTTCCACAAGTTGTTATTCCATTGGTTCCTGTAGTTGAATTCTTTCTTTATTTGCCCATAGTGTATCATCAAAATTGCCTGCTGCTCTGCTGTCGATGAGGGTCGGGTGCCGATGACCCTTTGTTTGATGGTAATCTGAATGCTTACTACCATATGTTTGGTGTCGGCTTGGGTGGTGCAGACTGTAAGTGAAGTTGAGGGACTGCCATCCTGACCCCGTTAGCTAGTGCCTCCTAGGACCGGGGTCTGTTGTTTCCCAAATGTTCGGGTGGTACCTCTGGGCAGTTGCACAGTAAATATCCTGTGGATCCACAGAACATACATAATCCCTTTTCCTTTCTTATCTTCCTTACAGCAGGAGAAAGAGGTCCTCTAGCAGAACCTATTTGCATGGTTCTTCTTTAGATGAATCAGGGGAGGCAGCACTAAGAAGTGAAGCTCCTGGGGGAGTAAATTGGGGTCCCCTATTCTTCTTCATTTGGACATCCTTTCTGTCCTACGATATTCAATTTGACGAGCGAGGGATATCTTCGCTGCCAAGGTATTCGGGCGATTGGTACAAGCTAGTTGATCCTTGATCTCCCCGTTCAAACCACACCTAACTATGCTATATTGAGCCTCTTCAAGCCATCGGACTTCTGAGACAGTATGTTGGAACAAGATCACATCCTACATTACATCAACAGGCCCTTGTTGCATGTCCAAGAGGGATTTGCAATCAGAAAACACCACTTCAGGCCTTTGAAACATATGTCCTAGTAAGGCAAGAAAACCCCATAGTCTTGTAACACTGGATTGGCTGGCCTAACCAACACAGTGGCCTGAGCAAGGGCATTCTAGAGATTATGAATCCAATCCTGCAGTGATCAGATGCATAAGTTCCAGTGCAAAATGTAAAGTGCACTACACTCATGTCTATGAATTCCTTGAGTTGTTTGGGTGAATCATCAAACTTCCCTTAAGCCAGACCCATAGTAGGAAGGTCTGTTGGGTGATGTTCTCTTGCGGTCACTAATTGTTGCAGTACTGTATTCTCAGGCTTCAGACTCTGTACCTTGAGAGTTAGTCCTTGCACCGTGGCCAGCAGTTTCTGTACTTGTTCAGTGGTTGCCTTCGTTTCTGGGCATTGCAAATTGTCAGAGATCCTCTCCCCATCCTCACCTGGGCCCTAACCAGACGTTTAGGGAGATTATTCCATAGAATAATGCCTGCCCTTATTTTAATTCTTAGAGGTCTTTCTTAGGAGAAATATGGCCTGCCACGAGAAGATGCCACTATGCCTGACTAATAAACAGTTTAGGGAAGGGACACACTCACTGGGGCACCCAGTCAGGGGAAAAAGCCACCAAGCACAAAGAAAACCTGTAGATAAGTTCAGCTGATACATGTGCTGCTGCGATGAAAATAGCACTTGGGATGTCAGGAGTACATTCATGTTTTTTTCTCCATGAAGAACAGGATAACTAACTCTGAATGTAGAACAAGGGCCCAGAGACCACCCAACACTGTCAATGCTGAGGCAGAAAGAGGAAAACAGAAGAGCTGGAGAAAAGGGTTCCACGATCCCGTCGGCCAACAGGAGCAGCACATAGGTGGCAGAACCCTGGCAGGACAGAGTGAGGATGAAAGAGCGCTCTGCAAGATAGAGAGACAGAATGCATGAACTAAGCGCCTTACTCTGAATTAGAGGTGTATACGAATTGCAATGCACCGCCACAGCATACTGACAGTGTTATCATATAAACAGGCAGCGACTATGATGGAAAAAGACTAGAGCAGGCAAAGACATTCCTGGAACAACGTGATGGAGCGTCAATGGCAGTGTGTTCCCTTCCTCCACAAGTGCCAAAAGGCAGACACCATGACAGATCTTCAGATCCAAAGTTTGATTAACCCCTGACCCTGTTCTCTGTCGCAGCCATGCCAGTACTTTATTATGAAGGGCCTCTCTGGGTTATTTCCTTACTGTTTTCTCTATGTTAGTAATGATGACATTTCTTTGATTCATAATGGGGTCTCTTACAGTCTTATCCCTTACTACCAGTATCTGGGATTTACCCTGCCTTACACTCAGAAATAGAATTAGTCTTACAATTATCCAGTCAGGGTGGACGCAAAGCCAATGCGGGTTTATAAGTGGCAGAGAGGAAGTTGAAATCACAACCTAAGGATGAACTCCGGTTGGTAATGATCAAGATGGCAACACTGCATGTGACTCAGGAGGCTCTTAAAGCTCCTGGCAGTCAATTTCTGTCTGCAATGTTTGGGAAAAATGGTCCACTCTTTCTGGTGTTTGGTCCATTTGACAAGAAATATCATTTTTCTCTGGATGAAATTGAAATGTAGACTTAGCCAGCTCGTCCAACCAGATGCAAACATCACAGACGTCATTACACAAGTTAAGTTTATGAATTATATGTACCTTAACTCCCAGCTTTTGTGCAGGAGTACGGTTCTCCTTCTGAACTAGAGACTCAACAGGAGTTTCCCCATACCTCAGCTGGGGCTGGTGAGAAGGGTGCTTCAGAGGCTCTTTAATACCCTTCACCACCCTTTCCTCAGAGAGTTGTTAAAGTATAGGAGAGGACAAAGTTATGCCATTGGTACTTCCCAGTCGAGTTTAGCAGTAATACCCCCCAAGTCTTCCTCATTAATTACCTCACGGATAAAGCCCATTGTTTCCATTTCCAAACGTGCCCTATAACTGCAAGAAACTCGGTCCACTTTTCTGTTTTTACTGTTAATTCTCCCTTCCCAATTTCTATCCTGTTGAACAGTTTCTGTTTCTGTTGTCATTGCGAGAAATGTGGCCCTTTTCATGTGACTTGTTTGTCTACGTATGTATCTCCTGCTTACTTTTTTCTTCATGCAGTTTTGTTATTTTAGATGGTTATGTTTTATTTTATTATTTATCTAAGATACTGGATGTAGCACAAACATCGCTTTTGTGACAATAAACACAGATACAAACATATCAATCAGAAACTCTGAAATGTGAACAAATAAAAAATGACAGCAGTTTGACTTGTGATAAAAGAAACATTTTCAATTCCTTCTGGAATGAATTAAGGGTTCGGATCAAGATGCAAAGAAATTGGAAGGGAATTCCAGATTTGGTGAAAAATGGAGGATAATAATTAGTTGACTGTGAAAGATTTCCAGTCTGGGAACAGACACTGCATTTTACAAGGGAACCCACTGGAAAATAATAAATAAGAAGGAAGATAAGAAGGGTGATTGCAGTAAATAAACCAAAGGGTAATACAGCACATGTTCACATGTATTGAAAGGTGAAGGGGGAACAGGTGAAAGAAGAATACAATCAGAGAAGAAGAATACAATCAGAGAAGAAGAATACAATCAGAGAAGAAGAATACAATCAGAGAAGAAGAATACAATCAGAGAGATTTGGTAAGATTTACAGCTGCCAAAAACAAGACAAGCACAAGTAGGAACAGCTGAAAGCAGGGATCTTTACACACATTTAAAGACACCAAAAATAAGGGCAATCCCCCAGCCAATGTGGGACAAAAACAATACTTGTAAAACTGAACAAAAACATCAGCGGGAATAAAGGATTTCATTTGATTCATAGGTGAAATTTGGTACATTGGCAATTGTACTTTCTTTTTCACATAGGTTCACAATGACAATTAGCTCTGCATCCTGAAGTGGCAGAGCAGAAAATACACGAAAGGGGAAATACTCTCTCTAGTTTGAATGTTAAGTCAATACTGACATTGGCCAGTAAATGTACCTGAAGAACAAAGAAGAACATCATTCTTGAAGTTATTGAACCTCAGATTGGCCACTGACATCCATGACTCAAACAAAGTGAAACAGTTGCTCAAACAGAGTACACCCACAGTCCATTTAAAGTATGATTGTGCACCATTGGCATGCTGATGTACATCAACCCCACAGTGAGCAATCACATCCCCCTGAGGCACCTCACAGCACACAGAGAATGGTGGAGATTTAAAGGTACCGACCTGGACAGATTGTAAACTGCCAGATTGGAAAGAATGGAAACAGCTAAGAACAATACCACTGGTACCCATGTGCTGTGATCATTTGGAAAGGAGTTCCACATGGTCCGCTGTGCTGAAGGCCATAGACAGAATGAGAAACAGCACACTGGAAATACCTCTGTAGGTGGCTGGTAAAATGTCATCAATAATCTGGAACGTTTCCGTTTCAGTGCTATGCTGGGCCCAAATCTGGAGTGATCTGAGCAGTTTTTTGAAGGAAACTACCAATAGGTCAATAATTGGCCAGTATAGATGGATCCAGAGAAGACTTCTTTAAAATGGGGGTGATCAGGCCTAACTTCATATTCTTGAGAATGATACACCCAGATAAGAGAAAACTATCAAAGTTGAACAGGAAGTCCAAGGGCCTTAGAAGAAATAGATTTTTTTTTTTAAAAAGAGCGGATACTAGCAAGAGCATAAGAAGTAGATCTCAAAAACAAAGGGAAGTATTTTTAGAAACTGAGGGAAAGCAACAACAAAGTGGATTATCTATATTACACATAACACTACTGAAATTACCAGATTCTTATCAGCAATTTTGTTTTGTATACGATTGATTTGATCAATATAAACTGTATTGATTAGACAGCATTTGTCAAGTGAATGACTAATAGAAGGGAAAGAAATAGTGAATAAACATCTCTAAACCACTTTGAGACGAGTCTTACAGCCTCATCACGAGTTTGGCGGTAACCTGAAAAGGCGGCGGTACCGCTATTACTGCTGCATTTAAGGGTCAGCCAAATCACGGGTGTAAATCTGCTAGGAATTTGCCGATTTCCGGTGCAATTGCCATGCGGTAATACCGCCTATAGTAGTTGCGCCGCAAATCCCCCATTGGGCCCAGTGTGGAATGGGGAATTCCTGAATGGGCCCAGTGGGGAATGGGGATTTACCGTTCTGCCAAACCCATGATCCAGCGCTAATAGCGCCAGGGGTTTGGTGGTAACGCTATTAGCCCTGGCCGTATCCCGCCGGTAATACCAGCAAAATTGTCAGCAGTTACATTGGAAGCATACAGATGTGATGTAGCATCTGTCAAATATTTTTGATGATGGATAGTTTGAGCTCTGATAAAAGTTGAGCAGGGGCCAAAAGCACTTAACTTCATAAAGTTGATACAATTCATGTTTTCTGAATTAAAGTCTGGGACAAGGTGCTGAAGAAGGCCTAAAGATTATATACAAGGTGAGTAGGGCACTTTGATTTATACAATATATTTCAAGTTCTTGATAGAACTAGAAATAACATTTACATCAGTCCAATGAGAAAAATGATGATGGACAGAAATCAAGTGAGATGCAACTGTGGTATTAATAGTTAGAATGTTTTTTTTTCTTCAAATGTATGATGCCCTGGTCTAATGGTCAGCCTTTGCTGACCCATCTGTTATTATTTCATGCTATTTTATGCGTTGTTTTGTTATGCAATTTCACAGTAATGTTATGGTGCTCACACGGCAGTCAAACACTTTGAAGTAATAGGAAAATGACATGTACACCCCACCAAAATACACAAATAAATAGGTAATAACCATAAGTGGCACTCACTCAATTCTTATGTCAGCCCTTCCATCAGCAACTGCGTGACCCAAAGGTGGTTTGATTCAGGGCCATCTTAAACACTTTTGGGGTCTGGGGCATGGACACCTTTGGGGGCCCCGCCCTCCATCGAGCCAAACAAATTAATATATCTAGAATAGCTGGCTGGGGTGTTGCTAGGTCTGGAAAAGTTCACGGGCTAAGCTCATGTTGGGACTGGCAGGACTCGGGGCTAGCTAGCATTTTGGTTGTAGCACCTAAGCTTCTATCCGTGGCTACAACCAAAAGACCTGGGAATATAGCCCCCTTAGCCGCCCCCTAGCAAGCCACTGATAGCTGGTCATAGCCCCCTCTTTGCAATCGCAACATATAGCTTGGCATGTTACCTCACAGCGATTAAAATAGCCAATGGTACTCTCTTTCAGTCCCCTTACACTCTTAATTCTTGCTGTGATAAATAAGTACCAGTTCAAGGCCAGCATCAGCAGTCCACCAAAAGGCTACTTGCATTCTATAATGCATACAGGACACTCATCATTAGCAACCACGAGGAAGGTACACCAGTCGTAGTATACATTTAGGACACAGATAGTATGAAAAAGATTCACATATTCAAGAATAGACAGATGACTCAGATTAGCTCCCTCACAAAATGCAAACATGCTGAAGCATGGATATGGGAGACCAATGAGGAATAAGGAAGGAATAAGATACACTTACCATAGAATAGATGGTGGATGAAGATTAGAAGATACCAGGAAGTTGCACACATCCAGACAGATTGAGATTAGAAGAGGGACATGGTTTTCAAGTAGGGTAGCCACTGGCGAGCAAAGAAACAAGTGGTTGTGGTGTGCAATATATCAATGCTCACTATTATTATAGATGAAGCAACACTATAGCTAGTCAAACCATGGTTGAAGTTGTTGTAAAGATCATACCCTGAGAACAACATCACTCAGAAGGGTGACACTTGTGAATGGTTTAGGGACTGTCAATTTTGACATATTAGCAATGCAAGATTAAATGAGATGGCCAGGATTACACATTGGTTAAAAGGTGCAGCTGGGATGTGCACCCACTCTACAATTTCTGCCCTTTACCATTTGCTTTTCTACTACGTACCATGAACTAAAATAATCCTATTTTTTAGATTTGACTTAGAAAGTAGACAATTCACACAACCTAACATGACATTTTTAAAAACAAAATGTAATACAAGCTTATTATGCAAAATGGCAATGATTCTAGCTTCATTGTCTTGATCATCAAGGGAAGTATATAGGTGCCAACATACTATTTGATGTGATCCTAAAAGATTACATCTGGGTTTCTCTTTCATATTCTAATGTTTTAAATTGGGCCAAAACACAGGCTTGTAAAATTGTATTCATAAACATACACATAAACCTTTCAGTTGTGCAAAAAAGCAAACTTTTTTTGTTCCAAATGAGCAGATCTTAAAATATGCTTGCCAGAGGCTTGCAATATCTGATCCGCTCCCTTCTGTCTAGGACCCCTTCTCCTGAAATGACCCACATAAAAAGTCATATCAGGTAATGAATGGGCTAAACAATGCCCCCAGCATGTGAGAAGACAACCTTTTAAAGGAAGACAGTACAGTAATGTCAATGAAATAAGTTTATTTGTCCAGGATCACTCTATCGTCTGCTGGGGAAGCCAGGAGAGAAGCATGAACGCTTTGGTTCCATAGTTTTGAATTTGCATACCTAATCACTTCTCAGACTAACACTTTATAGTCTTCATTTGAGGTGGCTTCCTAGGGTTTACAAGCTTCCATATGCAGAAAACAATTTCTAGACCTTCACCATACTGATGCTATATCCTTTTTTAATTTTTTTATTATAGCAAACTCAGGTACAGGTACACTGATGAAAATAGCACCTGTTGCACTATAAACAAAGTTCACATACCTGCAGATGTATCAACTTCAAACATAGGAAAGGCTCAGTTGGCCCTGCTGGAATTCAGTATTATATTGTTGCATATGAACACCAATTTCTGCAATTAGTGCGTAACACACTGAGCTATCTTCTGAACCAACGCAGCACTCACATTTATCAGTATGCATTTCAACTTTGGTTATTGCACATGATCAATATAATTCCCATAGAAAGGTGAGATTATCATAGTGAACACACAAACTATGTGTGGGATAGTGAACACAGAAAGCAATGCAGGATGAATTTGTCAGAGCAGAAAGTATTACAACAGGTTCAGAGACTCAGCAACATGCCATACAATATCTGGGCGTGTGCTATTTAAGTTTTGTAAGGAATGGTCACTAACTTCTTTATATTAGACACCCTTGTGTGGGTCCCCCTCCTAGTTGGAGGCCCGGGGAAAGTGCCCCTGTTGCACTCCCATAAAGACATCACTGGTTTGATTACATGGATGCAACTGTTTTGAATAGAACATTCAATTAAATGTACATTTGACCAACAATTTGAAAGTATTAAGTCCCAGAAAGTGGGAGAATTAATAAGAACAGATATGTGGCACACTAGCTAATGTCTAGTGGTATTCTCCCATGTAGGCCCTGAGAATCCTCTATTCAGGTGGCCAGGGAAGGGCAATTGCTTTCGGATCCTAACCCGAGGGGTGGACAAGCGAGGGAGGATCACCTGGGTAGGGGAAACCAGGGCTGCAATCAGCAAAATACCCTAGGGGAGATGTGGTATTCCAATGGGATGATAGGTGGAGAAGTCCCAGACACCTTTGTAGGTTATGCAGGCCCCATTACACCTAACCCAAGAAAGAAACAACCAAATTGTCCTGGAGTAACCCTAGGTTAAGGGAAAGGAGGAAGCCAGGTGAGACAAAAGAAGAGTCTCAATTCCAATTCAAACCTCTGTTGTCTTTTCGCCATTCAAATCCTAGGAGGAGTCATACAGGCCTGTGCTTGCATGTCCGGGTGGTTAACATAGAGAATAATTTAATACAAAGGGATTCATCTCTTGTTTACCAAGGTCGGGCCAAGGGGTTTTTCCCTATTCTTTATCAATCACCTTGTTATAACCTACCCCACTAATGTGCAGTCCCTTCTCACCCCATCTTCCCCTCCCCTTGTACAACAAATACTGAGGAAGAGGCAGCTAGGAACAATAAAGATTACCCATAGGAATCACATGGTAAAAGTAAGGGAAATCAGCCATAGAAAGAACCCAAGTTGTCCCACAAATAGAGTCAAGCAGGGTTAGGCATTCAATGGGAACCATTCACACCTGACTCCACTTGACATGTCTTTTCACTATAAAAGGTGTGGTTTGACACCAATTCATGATTGACTAGTTGAGCAATCAGGGGGACAAGTTAGGAGGAGAGCGAAGATGCCACAGCTGCCCAGGACCAGAGGCCAGACACTGGGATGCCGAGACACTGAGGAACTGCTGTGCGAACAGGCAGAAGGGTCAGAGAGGAAACGAGAGGCATGCCGATGCCCCGTAGAACCTGTGCATGTGAATGTTCATTCCCCTGGGCCAGGGAGACAGCACAGGAGTGTCTGAGGGGCAGGTGGTGAGACCTTTACCTCAGAATGAAAAGCTGGAGTGAAGTTGCAGTGTATAAGTCAACCCAGTGATTTCAGAAGTTTTGCAGAGTCGGGTTGTGAAGAGTGTGATAAAAGATAATGCCAGAAACGCTTAAGAAAGAGGACTGCGTTTTAATGGCATTCGTTTGAACCTGACGGGAAGTCTTCAACAAAAATACAAGTAACAGTGTAACAGTGTAAGCGCGAGACGTGTGTGTGTGTTGGAAAGTGAAACAATATGAATGAAAGAGGGCCAGAAGCCTGTGGAAGTTGTGCAAGAGGCACAAAGTAAATGACAGTATAAAAGAGGATGCCAGTGACCTGAAGGGGGACAGAAGGCCGTGGAAAAAGGTGCAAGAGGCTCAAAATGACATCATAAAAAAGAGTGTGAGTAGCCGAAGAGGAAGAAGCAAGTGCACAAGTGCACGAAAGCATGAAAGAAGCGTGTAAGAGGCACAATCTAAATAAGGAATAAAGGTCAGTGCAAGTGTGCACGGAAAAAGGGAAGGAACATAGAAAATGGTAAGGGAAGCACCTGAAGATAAGAAGTGCAAAAGGAAGTGAAAGTAACAAAACAAGGAGGGGGCAAAGGGTCAGAGTGGTCACACTGAGGAAAAGTAAAGAGCCTAGCATTTTTGAAAACCTCTGATTCTACCCTATAAAATCATGTGATGCAGGCAAGATTGGACATGAGAAAAGGCACATCGTCACCAGCTGATTTTGTGTTTGAAAGTTGGACGGTGCCTGAGCTTGGGAAAAGGAGCCCTGAGAGGCCTTTTGAAGAAATAGACTTTGTATTTTGTGTTTTGGAAAGTTGGCAGATGCCTTAGCTTGGGAAAGGAAACCCTGAGTTGCCTTTTGAAGAAACAGAATATTTGTTTTGTGTTATGGAAAGCTGGTAGAGGCCGGAGCTTGGGGAAGGGAACCCTGAGGGGCCTATTAAAGAAACTGACTTTGCTTTTTGCATTGAAAGCTGAAAGTGAACAAGTTAAAGCTTGGGGAAGGGAACCCCAAGGACCTCAAGGACATTGGAGGTGTTTGAGTTCACTGTAAGAACCCTGTGGAAAAGGTCATACACACAGCCCCCGTGAGTGAACCCATATCTGTGACATTGACCAAATTGCACCTGGTGAGAAGACCAAAACAATTTTGGTTTTGCCATTTTTGTTGAAACAGTAGTTTTCTTTGCAAAAGTCTCCCTATCACATGTTTGTAGAGAATGTGGGCAAGAGTAGGTTTAGACACCGACAGGGCCTCATTATGACCCTGGCGGTAGGGGGTTAACAGGGCTGGTAGAGCTGCTGGCCCCGTTACCCCCTATCACCTCATTACGAGGTCCGCTCGCGGGACCCGCTAAGGACGCCTGGTTTTACCAGACGTCCTTAGCGGGTCCAGCCAGCTGCCCAGCATGCTAACAACAGGCCCGGCATTAACAGGCCCGTTGTTAGCATGATCCCCATTCCCATTAAGCCCTTTGGGGGCTGAAATGGGAATGGGGATGGACCGGGTCTGGGTTCCTTGAATGGGGAAATACTGGGCCCTCCAAGGTCAGAATGGCCCGGTATTTCCAAATTCAGGGACCCCGGACCCGGTACCTGGAATGGGGGTAACCATGCTGCAAAAAGCGGCATGGTTACCTCCAGGGTCATAATGAGGCCCACAGACTTTTAGTTTGGACTAATAGAAGATGACCGCAGTTTGAAACTTCAGTTAAGGGAACCATCATTTTAGAGATAGGGCCAGTCAGGCATTCCACCACCCCAGGAAACTAAGTAAATAAATATTTTAAACCAAATACTTTTGAGTCTGTGGGCATCATTACACGGATGGCGGAGAACCATGGCGCTATTAGTGCCATGGTTCATGCCGGTAAAATACCGGCACCGCCTTGGCGGAAAGGGGAATTACCGCCCCATTCCAAGGTTGGCGATGCGGTAATTCCCCCTTCCACCATTGCCCTTCCCCATTCCCATTTTTGCCCCATAGGGCATAATGGGAATGGGGAAGGTGCTAATTACGGTACCGCAAATTGCGGTACCGTAATTAGCTCCCTGGGTCCCTTTGCGGGTTGGTTTTTAACGCCTGCAAAAAGCAGGCGTTAAATTCCCCAACCCGCAAAGGAACCTCGTAGTAAGGTGGTAAGGATTTACCGGTACCAGTAAACCCTTACCGCCATCCGTGTAATGAGGCCCTGTGTCTCTTTGATACCATGGCTGTCTCACAATGATTTTACTATTTTTATTGATTTTTACCAAAAATATAAAATGATAATTGGCTTCAGAATATTTATAACCATACTCTGATCTCTGAAAGAGACGCTCATGCCTCATGCAAAAAATATCATTGATCCAGGGACTGGTAGCACTGAGACCGATGAATGGGTGGGACCCAAAATGGTTCCCTTATATGCTTATGCAAATAAACTTGTTCAACACTTGCCTTTAATTATATGTGACATTGGTTCATGCACCCTTAAGTACCATACTTAATCTGACATTCCCACCAGATGTTCATTCATTAGACTATTTTATTACAAGATTTTGAAATTGGTGGCAAGAAGTAGACAAGAGAGGAGTTATAAAACAAGTGAACTATCATCATTCTTGGCTATTGAATTTTATGACCAGTTTGTGTAAACCGAAGTACGAGTATCAATGTATTTTTAATTTTACAGTGTCCGACTGTAGAAGCAGTGTGAAGTAGGACAACATTGAATCCAATTTACTTTTGGAAGACCTCATTAGAATAATGTTTGTGTCATTAAATGATTAAGTGTTTAATGTAGAAGTGAGGTGTATTGTAGCCAAGATGTTAACATCTTTTCTCCTTTGGAAGGTCTACCTAGTTTCATACCCCAGACAGGCCAAATTGGAGTAAGTGACAATGAAACAAAATATCATGTTCCCTACCCGAGCTGCCAGCACTGTAAATCAACGCAGGGTATTAGTATGACCAGGCATGATTTTTTTGCATGGAATAATTAATTTTACCTCTACAGGTTACAAGTTCCTGCTGGCAGAAAATATCTTTTTAATTAACTTGTTGTGGTTCTTATGATTTATTGTGTCCCTGATATTACAGAAACCAACACTCGTTGATATCATTGATTCCTCATTATGTCTTGGATATATGCTTTCTAGTTTCCTTGCATGGGACAAACAGGAGTTGTGATGATTTGTACAAGAGTTGGAATTCTCTCTCTAAATACATGCCACATGATGAGGCTTGTGATGATTTAAAAACCCTAAAAGGCTTTCTTGAGATCCAGCGGGTGAGAGAGCTTTATCAGCAAATCAGAAAACCCATCCAAAATACATATTTGGACTCTATTAATGTCTAGCTCACATCTCTTTTCTTAATGGGTTTTGCCATGATGTTGGAGATTGTATCAACAATTTGAACTCATGTGAGAGAGAGAGAGAGAGAGAGGCAAATTAGCAATTGCTGTCATAAGAGTGTTGCATTGTGCTTGGAATGCTTGGAACTCGGATGTTTTGCTTTATTTGCCAACACATATACACAATGTTCTGTTCCTTCCACCATGCCCCAGTGAAACAGTGAGATTGTGTATTACAATGTGTGGTTGAGCAAAATATGAGTAGAACTCCAGGGGTCTCCAGATGTGAATATTCAGGGTAGGGCAGCCGCAGTGAATATTCAAGTGGGCTACCACCTAGCCAACTTGGGTGATTGGCAGACTGTAGAATGCAGGCGTAGTGGGCATCAGGGGCATTTCACCCAGAGTTGCGTGCATTTTCCAGATGGGAATGTGCAGAATATTCTGGAAAAGGACGAAGAGATGAGAGTAGGGACACCCGTCTGTGTTCTTTTTAAGTGATCTTGGGCCAGGGACAGCATATACAATAACATATGTTAACATTGGTATGCATGGGTGCACCATTAGGATGTTGATGGTCTCTGGGGCTAATTCACGATGAGATAGTGATTGATTGAAAACAAGGTGTTGGAATGTTTAAGGAACACAAACACGAACTTGAACCTCCAAGCATATTGACATTGTGTGGAGGTGTCAAAATGCTGAATAATCTACATGGTACTTGTATTATTAAGGCAATCGCCAGACGGATTCAATTTTGGATTACGTGCATGCTGATGAAATTTTGCGGTAAACAGCGGGTTGACTGATTCTGCCAGCAGAGGTCCAAAGCAGATAGAAAACGTCATTAAAAAGGTCAGATACAGTCATGCTAGGTATTTCCAACAAAAAAAAGAAAGTGTGTAATTGACTAAGGGGTAATACCTCATTTAATATTTTAATGGTTTTCCAGAAAATGATGTCTTCTGGACATACCTAAGAATTAGATTTAATATGGTAAACAATTATGAGAGGTTTGGTGCATGGTTGTGAATTCCTCGACAGGAACGCTGCGGTAGACTTTGTGATGATCAGGTTCTGAAAAACCACAGCACATCGGCTGATTTAGTGTGAAAGTTGGAGGGGTGCATGCTATAAAAGGGATAGCGCCTATGGCAAGTTAGAAAAGAATAACTTGGACTCGGCTAGCAAGCACTGATTTTAATATGATTTACCCTATTACCAGATTGTGGATATATGGATGTGATGTTCTTGATGCACTAACTGATGTGTTATTTATAATTAATCAATTGTCATATTTGTTATTTGTTTACTGTGGATATTATTGCGTGTTACTATCTTGGGTACTCGTATTCTTGTATTGATAAAAAAAGTCTTTATGTGACAGAAATATCTAGTGAAACAATGTAAAAGAATATTTTATACAGAAACAAAAAAAAAAAACCTCTTTGTTTTCAGTTGACCAAAAAATAGCCTCATTACAGGTTTGGTAGAAACAGTAAAACAAGTCATATTTAGAAATACTGCCGGCATTACTGCTCTGCCAAACTTTTATTACTGACATTATTTTACCATCTGTTTTTGTGTGTGGGAAATGTCCGACTCGCAAAAGCAGCATCGCACTATTAATGCATGGTGAAACTCGCATGATGAAAGAAGACATTTCTCCAACGAGCTTTAACACATTATGCGACTACAAAACTGGGAATCATGTACGGGTCCGTATGATTCAGAATCATGCAGATGCTTCCTGTTATTGCAAGCTAACCGCATGCAGGAAATGTATTTGCATGTTGTGTTATTTCCAAATGAAATTGGGCAAGAATTACATGGAAGCCTTTACTTTAGGAATATGTTATGTGTTTGTCCCATGCACTGAGCTCCTACCATTTAAGACTGTAATCCAACCTTACTAAAACAACCAATGTATGCTTGTGCCTGGCCCACTGACCATTCTAAAGTAATTGTCCGGCAGCCTTGCATTCTCCCTGTTGCAGAATATTCAAACTCATTGTTGCTCATGGAAGGAAACTCAGTGGGAGGAAGTGCATGCCCACTTAATGCATGACTGACTCTTCACCAGCCCTAGACACTTCGATGAGGTCGATGCATGTTATGATTTCCCTACTTGTATAAACCCGAATATAATTCAAATCATTAAGCTGTGAATGATGAAATGAGAACACAGGCGCGTCTGAAACAAATTATGCTATTTTGACTTTAAATCCAACTACTGCCACTACATTTAATTTACTTCAGAAAGATGAGGGATTACATTTTTCGTGCCTAAATTGAAACCCGGAATTAAAAGGTTACACTTGGGTCTTTCTGGCATGTTCATTACCCTACTAAAATATCTTACTGAAGAGCGTGCATCCATGTCTTTAAAGCAGTCACAAAGAAATAGGATTCATTTCCCTCATAATCAGCATCATCATCATCACCATCATCATCATTATCAGTTTGCATTATTGTGGCATTCCACCATGCAAAGCATAAACATAAATAACAACAGTTTGTACAGCGCGCACCAGAAGCGAGTACCGACGAGTACTGTCTGCTGTTCTGCTTCCCACGCTGCCCGGATCACCACGGCAATACTGCAATGCAACTTTAACTTTGGGTATAACCAGCACCCTCTTCTATTCTGCCACTTGGAACACTAAGGCCCCTATGAACATTTATGAACTTTAAGAACTTAATAACAACCTAACAACAAGCTTCAACTGTTTATTTTCTTTTTGTCCACTAGCCACGCCTCTTACTCACATGACCCGCCTATAAAGCAACATCCCGCGCGCACCAGAAGCGAGTACCGACGAGTACTGTCTGCTGTTCTGCTTCCCACGCTGCCCGGATCACCACGACAATATTGCACTGCAACTTTAACTTTGGGTATAACCAGCACCCTCTTCTATTCTGCCACTTGGAACACTAAGGCCCCTATGAACATTTATGAACTTTAAGAACTTAATAAGAACCTAACAACAAGCTTCAACTGTTCATTTTATTTTTGTCCACTAGCCACGTCTCTTGCTCACGTGACCCACCTATAAATCAACATCCCATGCGCACCAGCGCGCACGCACCAGAAGCGAGTACCGACGAGTACTGTCAGCTGTCCGCTGTTTGCTTTCGTCTTTTGACTTTCTGTTTCTGCTTGTGACTATCTTCTGCCTATACTCTCCCCTGGCTTAGTCTGGGACTATCCTCTAAGCGTCTCCCTCCCCTTCTTGCTCCCCTGTGCTGTCCGTGCACCTCTCCACGCCCTTCTCCAAGACTTTGGTGCTGTGCGGCGTTCTTCCTTTTACACCTCTTTTTTTTGCTTTTCACCCGGTGTACAACGCCTTGTCTTGGCGTATCTATCCCTCTGCAAAAACAACTCTAGACAGCTGACCCGACTCCAGCTAAGTCAGTGTTCAAGGGTGTGCCCTCCCTGCTCCTTGGGGTCCAACGTTGTCATCCGTGCGGCTAACTATTACGAAAGTGCACCGCAGCTGATAAAGCTTGCGCACTCGTTCTTCCAAGAAATCAGCTGCCAGCCTCGGGGGATTGTTGAACCTGCCTTCACGCTACTTTTCAAGAGCTCTGTTCTAAGTCATCCCAGTGGCTATCAACCTCACCGTGGCCTGCAGTCCTGCTCAAATCATCTCTGTCTGCTCTCGTGCCAAGTGCTCATATAGAAGGCTTTGTTCTCATGACATTAGTTTGTGGGCAATTTAAACAAGCAATTCTAAATTTAAATAGTGTAATCTTTCAAACCTTTGATACTTGAGCCGTTCACTGCTCCATCAATCAGCGGAGCCTCACCAACGAAGGAGTCAAGCTTAGTTGCTTAACACATAATCATTAAAAACATTTATTTTTAAAACCATCTGTAATTGTACCATGATGGGGCTCACTGCTGGCATGCCTCCTCCTCCATTCTGTTATCAGCGGATGCCTTTAAACATACGCCCTGGTTTCCACTTAGCCTCTTTGGGCTCCCTCCCTGTTAGACCTCCTGCTTCCATGTTGCCAACTAGCCTCTACATGGCACGTGCAAGTCGCCCATTCACCTGCCAATCCTGCGAAATGTTGCACCGCTGATTCAATTTCTTTCTGACCACACTATGGCATCCTATGACACTGATCATATTCACAGAAATGAGGATCCCTGTGTAGTCATACCTGATTCTGGTCGGGACTTGGAGTTTGAGCATAACATCTCTCTCTCACAATCTATGATTTCACCCACTCTTCAACCCCTCTATTCGGAAATTCTCAGAGGACTGACAATTCAGGCTTAAGCTGCAGAATCTGAGGTTCAGTATGCGCATTCAATACCAACATTAAGTTTACCCTCTGATCCTATACGCCCTGTTGCGCACTCAACTCAAGCAACATCCATTAATCCTTCCTTAGGCTATGAGGAGGATGCTGAGGGGTCCGTCGATCACAGACTATCCATATCACCAGAATTATACCCCACTGATCGTCCAAATGACATCATTTCTTCACCCGAGTCCAACACGTCCCTTCCCCTCTCCTACGCCAAACCTCTACCAAGGCCCTCATTCGGGTTCCCGCCTGTTCCTAATCTTGTGCTTGACATACCACTAAATGCCATTAATACATCCATTTTAGCCCTAACCAATATTTATGGAATACTAGAAAAGAAGGCTATGACCCAAGAGAATCAAATGACGATGCTCATTAACAAGGTTGATTGGTTAGCTTGGAATCCGACAGCTATATCAAAAACGGCCCCTATTGATGCATCTCTAAATGCTGAACAACAAGAGATTCCAGTGTCCTATTCTGACGACGCGGTAGTAATTGAAGAGATTAATACCTCAATTGAGAATCCGAGGACAACTCCTTCTGATCTAGAACATAATGACAACAGCCCTATTGCTAAAAATCAAGCAAGCACAATTGAATCCTCTCCTCGTGCCAAGGTCGAGCCGCCGCTTTACGACGTCTTTTGTCGCCCAGCTCAAAAATTGGAGAGGAAAAAAAGACGAAATCGTAAGCGAACGACTGAGTGGAGATCGGTATTAAATTCCTCCAATGAGCCTAGCAATCTGAAAAAGTCAAAGAACATGCCTGTATCAAAGAAATTGTTGTTGCTAATCTTTCAACCCTGAGCAACAATGACAAAACCTCCGTCCCTGCGGTTGCCGAGTCTCCTGCGCTAGTGGCTCCGGCAGTTGCGCCTTCGGCTACATCCGACCAGGCTGACGTCCTAGGTAAGACACTTGAAGCTTTTGTTGTTCCTCCTGCTGACAAAACTGTTTCTGAACCCATTTTCCCCAATGTTGGGAGTTCGGCTACTCAAGATGAACTAATGAATATGTCTGTATACTCGCATAATAATGATGTAATCGCTGACGTTGTTCACCAAAGTTTGCACGATCCAAATTCAATTCAAACGAATCACAGCCCCAAGTTCTGTGTCAATCTAAATAACTTCAGTATACCCTTCAAAACCCTTGAGCAAAAACGTAATGAACTAATAAAAAGAACAACTTCTCCTACCTCTGTGTCAACTCGACAAGTGGACAAAATTAACCTTGCTCCACAAATGCCTACTTTATGTCTTCCGGCCCAAGAGCCTGTACACTTGCACTCATTGTCAACTGAGAATTTGGCCCCAGAGGAGAACTTTGATGAATCTAATATAAGAATAACAATGATTGATAGAATTCATTCTGACCCTTTTCCTAGCAGAGGCACTTTATTGACTGTGTTTTCCTGCCCTACGACACATCAACTCCGATGACATTCAACGAGTTTCTTATCCGAAACAAGCATACCAAGACACCGTTGATATTGATATACCCTCACTAATAATCAGGAACTACATCTGGCAACAGAGACACCTCCTTTATGACAAGGGCTTAGCTTTAGAAATAGTTAACCGACCAAAGTCAAGCCAAACAGACCCGTCCTCTGCTGTCACAAATATGGCATGGGGCGATAAAACTAGCGAAAATGGCAACAAGGGGGGACCGAACTCTGGCTGCAATTGTAAACAGTCAGTTGCATACGCAGCACCTGATCCAATCTCCAAATGGTTGTGGCTAGCCACTGCAAAAACAGTAAACAGCCATTAGCTGGCGGAGACAATAGACCTGTGTAATTGCTCAATGGCCTCGTAGAATACACAAGGTTTTTCACATTTACTGAACTCAAAAAACACTCAATTGGACAAATACGATCTAATCTTACTCCAAGAAACGTGGATGATTACTGCTCCAGTCTGGCCAGACCACCAGATCCGTGTTGTCCCTGCTTCCAAACAGGCCAAAGGTAGACCAGCTGCAGGTCTATTAATGGCAGTTCGCCTTGACTCCCAATTATACATGGAAGCTTTACCATCTCCTGATCACGGCATTCAACCTGTTACTATTTGAACCAAAAAAAAAAAAAATCACCCTTTCTTTCCTATAACAACAGTAATAAATATCTATTGGAACCCCTTGTCTCCTTCTGAACCACTCTTTTTCAATAAAATTTAAGAATTATAAGACAATATCCTTCTAAATACCAACAACGTCATAACTATTATTGCTGGAGACTTTAACATGGATCTAGTAAACTCTGCTAAGAGAGCTAAAAACGCTAGAGTGGATAAATGGAAGGCATTGAAGGACATAAGGCAGTTCTCTGTTTATAATGGCAACTCTAAACGCGATTCTCCGCCACAACCGACTTGCTCTAGAGTGTCCTCTTACTCTGTACTGGATTACATTTTAGTTTCAAGTAACTCAAATAGACTGGTCATTTCCACCAAAGCAAGTGATCACAATATACTC
Organism: Ambystoma mexicanum; assembly: GCF_040938575.1. Taxonomy (NCBI): domain Eukaryota; kingdom Metazoa; phylum Chordata; class Amphibia; order Caudata; family Ambystomatidae; genus Ambystoma; species Ambystoma mexicanum. The sequence continues at coordinate 1,240,418,174 of NC_090930.1, read as the reverse complement.
GAAGTATAGTGGCGCCCCTTTCAAACTAGACCAGAAAAATACTTTCCAGGAACCATCGAGATAAATTCAGCCAAGAATCGCATCAAATGGAACCAAAAATCCATTCAATCCTTGCAATCCAAAGTCAAATCTACAACTAATGCTGATCCTCAACACACACAGTTGTTTTATAATGATCATATTCAGATCATAGCTCAAAATAATGCAAAAAACTGGAAACCTAGGCTCGTATACAACATAGACCAAGTATTGAAATTACTAATTTAAAAAGAGAGCTCTGAAAAGCTATAAGAGTCTTACCTCGAAATGCCAACTCTGCCTTAAAAATATCACTAAAAACAAAATATAAAAATAAAATCAAACAGATTCTGCATACTCAAAAACAAAATGATGCAGAAACTATATTTAAAGCCTTACTGAACAAATCCGCAACACAGATATGGCAGACCTTAAACTCAACTTCTAGAAATGCACATAATTCTACTCAGTTGAATGCTAGCACCGAAGAATCATGGAAAATATTTTATCAAAATCTATTATTTAATGACATTTTTGGCCCACAACCTATCCAAGAGCCACCTCATTTATCAGAATTAAAATTTGATATCTTGGACATTGTCATTATAATAAAAAAACTAAGCTCATCTAGAGCTCCGCGCCCTGACATGCTCTCAAATGTTATCCTTAAAGCAAATCCTGAAGCATGGGCGGGACTGCTGAATACAATATTCCAAAACATCTTACAGTCTACCGTAATCCCTCCGTCGTGGCAACCGGCAATTGTCATTCCAATTTTTTAGCAAGGTGACAGGCTAGAACCATGCAACTATAGACCCATTGCACTATTGGATGTGCCTGGGAAAATCATAGCAAGGCTTATCATCCGTGATTTTACCAAATGTCTGATCCAGTATGACCTAATGGATCCATTTCAATCTGGTTTCGTCCCATGCATTGGAACGGTTCTTAACATGTTCATTATTGCGGCCATCAAGAACGATGCCATCAGGAAAAAATACCCGATTTTCATTGCCCTGGTTGACTTTAAACAAGCTTTTGATTTGGTTTCCAGAAATATACCATCGGAAAAACTAGATAAAGCCAACTGTCCTCGATACATTTTTTTATTTAATTCAACAATTTTATGTTAACACATCAATCAAAGTAAAATTAACAACTGATGATGCTCTTTCGGAACCCATCAAAACAAATATGGGTTTGAAACAGGGCTTCCCATTTGCTTCTATTTTATTTAAGTTTTACATTTCTGATTTTTACAAAGCCCTGACTAATATGCGATCCTTCTCTCTGTGACTTGGTAACCATCACATTCCGTACCTACTATATGCTGACGACCTAGTCCTGTTCGACAGAACCCCGATTGGCCTAAATAGAAAACTAGCTGCATTGACCATCTTTGCTCAAGATAACAATCTAAGCATAAACACCAAAAAATCCAATATTCTGGTGTTTAACCTAGTCAACAAAAAACACAAATTCAGTTTCAATTGGAAATTAGCCAACAAAAATCTGGTACAAATCACGTCGTACAAATATCTAGGAGTAAATTTGAATGTTCATCCCCAAGACAATCCTTATAAAGAAGAATTGATGACAAGAATGAGAATGATTGCGAATCAGGCTAAAGCCATCTATCGCAAATACGGAAGATTTTCTTTAATGCCAGTACGTATGTTCTATTTACAAAAGGCCATGCCCATTATAATTTACGGTGCACAGACAAAGTTACTGTTTAAGGAGGTAAAATGGGACTCCCTTGAAGGTACATTTTGGAAAACAATATTACCGGTACCGCAGAGCATTCCAATTGCTCTAATACGTCATGAAATGGGTCTCATCTCCCTGCAAAGTGCTGTAAATTGGTCAATGCACACCTTGTATAGAAAAGTGCTCCTTTCATCAGACGCCACAAAAAATGTATTTCCGGTAATAAAGCAACTACTAAAGAATCCAGCCACTAACTCCCTAACAAAGTGGAAGAATCAATGCTTAAATATTCTATTAGATGCTGCAATATCTGTAGACTTACTACTAGAAGCCCCGGACAAAGCAAAACTTAAATTGTATAGGAAAGATTGGATCGACACCAGAGAAACGTGTATGAATTATCAAGCGTTCAAATTAGGAGCATTTCTTGAGAAGCTCTTGAATGTGGTTCCAAACTACATCAAGCGTTCCCAGACAGAGCCTATGCTGACACATTTTTATGATTTAGACTAAACCTTTTACCAACCAATGTAAAAATGGCATCATGCAACAGGGGGCTCACTGTTTCTCCCATATGTAGATTCTGTAAATTGGAAACTCAACATGAAACCATGATGCATCTATTAAATGAATGTCAGTCTTTATCTGGATTAAGGGTAAATCATTTGTTCAAACATTTTAAGCACAGAATCACTTTGACAAAAGAACAGATGTGGCATTCAATTTTTAACGCTTCTAAGACCAGTTTAATAATTGACATATTTAAGTTTGTCGTCAAACTTAATCTCCAATCTGCTGATAACAAAGTGCCTGTTGAAACCTGTTTTACACCCTGTATCTGTTAGTTAATTGTATACAATTATATCTAGTGTTCGTGTTGGAAAGTTTTACAAACATATGTATATGTTTTAAATAATAGTTTATCTAATATGTCTGTTATCAACGATTGGATTCAGATAAGCTGATAACAACAATAATGTATTTAGGAACTTATGTATAATTGAAAAAGTTGATTGTCAACTAAATCAATTCTTAATTAAAACAAATTTACAAAAAATCAATAAAATATATCAAACGAAATACCAACATGTAAAATCATACGTATTACCGAAATTACACCTGCAAATCAGTAAAGATGAAGTACAGTACAATCCATCCCAAAATAAATGATAAATATAAAAAAAAATTATATTACAAAAAATAAGACTATCCTAAGACCTACAATGCCTGGTATGACATGCCCTCTTGCTAAGGAATGTATCCAAGCTCTGTCCTAACGCTCCCTTGCTCCTAGCTACCTTCTGGTAGCCTGTAGAATGATTATGTGTATGTTTTCCCCCAGTATTCATGCTCGAAGCAAAATCTGCAGGAAACGCACAAAAGTACCCAAAAATAACAGAGATATATACAGGACGTCACAATTACTTTTAAGAAAGTTCACAATTCAGCAGTCGTATGTCAAGTAGGACACTATATATGTCATAGAGAGGGAGAATCGCTAGGATTTAAATGACACGTGAACATCAAAAGAAGTTGTCTTAATTTTCTAAGATGGTTGAGCCAAATGACTGGTTAGTTTTCCTGCAAGACAAACGGACAGCATCCCATTCCCAACCAACTAAACTAAACCAGCCACCCTTATATCCTTTGTGGCATCTGACCTCTCAAAGTTTCAAGAAACACCTCACAGACCACCTTCCCGCCTCCCACCTAAAACAATAACACCCATTGCCCCAAACCATAGACTCTCATTAGTGTTCATGTTGAGAGAAAGTATGTGATATTACACTTCCAGGTAAGCATGGTGGCCAGGGGTGTTGCTAGGTCTTGAAACGATCCATGGTTACGCTAATGTCGGGACTGTTCTGATTCGGGGCTAGCTAACCTATTGGTTGTAGCCCCTAAGCTTCTATCCAGGGCTACAACCAAATTACTTGTTGCCATAGCCCCCTAAGCCCTGCCCCAACAACTCCTCCGATGGTGGCTCAGTTCCACTTCTGGTCTCGTCCTCCTCAGTCAAGGGGGTGTAGGACCTCCGCTCCCAGACAACTTCCTGTGTAGAACAATCTTATTGTTCCAGCCAGCTTGGGCCATGTTATCCATTGGCTTTAGTCAACGACCTTACTCCTGCATTACCTGGAGCCTATAGGGGCAAAGTGGATGCCCTAACCAAAGTATGCTAGGGGTTAAAATAAAAATAATAAACATTAAGGTGATAAAATGGGATGATGTAATGATCAGAGAGGTACATTATTTGTTGACATGGAAACAAAAACCCTTGTTCCCACCCCACTTTCAGTGTTGCCCACTTGATCAACAATTTGTGTGTTTGTTTTATTGACTCAATTCTGTGTTTTTTATCATTCTTTCACACACCTATTGGTGGTAAAATTCAGCCATAGGCCCATGAAAGATGTGCCTTGTACCAATGTGTTTACAGGGGCACTGTGTTGTTGCAAAATGCACAAACATAAAATATGCAGTAAGTATGCCAACACATCAATCTCAGAATGCTGGAATACCTTATAAGAAAACTAGAATGAATATAGAGCACAGCAGCAAGACTACTCCTTAGACTCACAACGAGAGAGCACACCACACCAGCTCTAAGAACACTACATTGACTACCAGTCAAAAAAACAAATATTCTTCAAAACACTGAGCATAACTTACAGAGCAATCCCCTGCCAAGGAGTGGAATTCATACAGGAAACAATCTCCATCTACAAACCAACACAAACACTTACGACCAGCAATGATACTTGTCTCACACCGAAACAATATGTGCAGCACAAATCCGGGGGTTCAGCATTCTCCTGCATAGCCGTGAGACTCTGTAACTCCCTCCGCAAGCAAATACACACACCAGAAGATCACCGAAAATACAGGAAACTGATCAAAAGTAGCTCTTTAACTCACAAAGCTGAAGAGGGAACACCAGGGAATGAAAACCACCAGCACAACCTAATTAGAAATCAGGAAAGCCGAAACTGTATCACCCAGAGAAATAAAACACCCTAGCCAACGTATCGACCCAACCCACAGGAAAAATCAGATGACCAAAGACTTAGGGCCTCATTACGACCCTGGCGTTAACCATGGCGCTATTAGCGCCATGGTTGACAACGGTATTTTACCAACTCCGCCATGGTGAATAGCAGAATTACCGCCCCATTCCAAGGTTGGTGGGGCGGTAATTCCCCATTCACCATTGGCCCTTCCCCATTTTTGCCCCCATAGGGCTCAATGGGAATGGGGAAGCCGGTAATTACGGTACCGCAAATTGCGGTACCGTAATTACCTCGAAAGTCCCTTTGCGGGCCCTTCCTTAACGGCTGGTAAAACCAGCTGTTAAGGTCGGGACCCGCAAAGGGACCTCGTAATTAGGAGGTAAGGGTTTAACGGCACCGACACCTTTTACGGCGCCGTTAACCCCTTACCGCCTGGGTCATAATGAGGCCCTAACTGTACTAAAACTTCTCTGACATTCTACATACCCACCCTTCTATACTTTAGAAACCAAACACATACCTCTGCCACAAAAACAAAAACACAACGAACTACAAGCACTTTACTGACTCTCCACAACACCACAAGATGCACATAAACCACCGGCATAAAACATACATCAAACACCAAACAACGGTCATCAACTAAAAACAAACCAGCACACAGTGACCGTTTTGACCGAAATGAAGCTACCAACAGCACATCAAAGCTCTCTTGTGCCTTTCCCTCTTGTCCGCAATAACTTACTAACCCATCTCAACCCCCTCTCTTTCATATCTGCCTAGGTGCCTGGAGACAATGAAAATGGCAGTGGTGTGTGGTACAAATAACAATAACATAATATAACATAGCATATTTCTTAGATTGATTAATACCCAACAACATTATATATGGTGCAAAATAGGGATGTTAAAATGTAACTCTTGTTCAAGTACACGTTCTCATAGGTTAGAACAGATAAATGAGTTTGAATCTCATTGTTTACTTGTGGTAGGATAACGAATGTTGTTCCATTCCTAGAATCTGACCAATGATGAAAAATGTGTAGATTGTTGCCCCTGTACAGTTGTCCCATGGATAGCTCTGCTTGGTTCCAAAGTGTTAGGCAGTTGTACCTTCTGGGCTCTCCCGTGGCAGTAGGTGGGAGATGTGGGAATTGCCTGTCACATCCTCTATGCACATAGTCATGCGTGCTGCCCTTAACCCAATGTTCTAAAAGTCGATTTCCTCTGCTTGTTCTTCCATTTGTAAGTATCACACTTCCACTACACATCAGCCTCAGGGTCCAATGTTCCCAATATCCCATACCCTATGCCACACACACACTGGGCCTCATTACGACCCGGGCGGTAAGTACCGGTCATTACCGGCATGGCACAATTACTGTGTCCGTGCTGGCAATAGACCGCTAAAAGCGGCCCATTACGAGTTCGCGGGCACGAGGTTTGTGCCATGCCGGTAATGACCTTACCGCCATGCCGTAAAAGTCAGAAAAATCCCCCTTTCCGGCACCGTCTGTAGTGGAAATAGCTCCTCCGGTATCCAAGCCATCGGCATTAGCGGTCACCTCTAATAGCGGTAACCGCTATTAGCGGTGACCGTAAATACACGGAACCGGAAGTAGCATCATCGCACAGGAACGGGAAAGAGCATGGCGGCCATCTTTAAAAACACAATCCATTGCCATCCACCACAACCAGGAGCCATCTGACCCCCAGAACTCCAACACACCTCCACCACTACCTGTTGCAATTTCGGATGCCAAAAGCAGTGAAAAAAATGGGTGATCGCCTGCTTCTCCAGAGAGGAGCTCACCATGTTAGCGGAGACACTGCAGGAACATGCATATGTGGTGTTCTCAAACAACATGTCCCGTCCAGCACTGCAGCGTAAAAAGCAGATTTGGGCAGAGGTCGCCCACAGAGTTAGTGCCGTTGGCACCACACCCCGCACACCCAAACAATGCCGTAAGCGCTGGGATTACCTATGTCTACTTGTGCGAAGAATACTCTCCGCCAACCGCAACCTTGGGATGGCGACAGGCAGAGGTGCGGAGTCGCCCATAAAACTACACCCATGGGAGGAGATATGCACCACCACCATAGGCACTGAGGCAATAGAGGGAGTCGGGGACATGGAGCGAGGAGGCTTGTCATCAGCCGATGCAGGTAGGTGTCTCAAATGAAACAATGCTAATACCACCACGATGATGTCCACCTGAACTGACAGTGCAATGATGTAGAGCAGGGTCCACCAGACACATAAGTACAAGACTGCCTACAGGCAGTTCAGAGCATCACCTTGTCCACATGCATAATGCACCCCATATGTGTTGCAATCCAGACGCCTCCATGCATCACCCACCCAAGAGTGAGGCAACCCGTATGTCACTCCCCCCAATGTTAATCATCTACCATTCCCTATCAATTCAGCCACCCCAATGCATGCCCGATGCCGCAGACCCATCACTAACCCTCTCCCTCCTTTGGTCCCCCACAGGCACACATTCTGACAGCGGTGATGAGGACACCAGTGCCACACCACAGAAGAAGGCCAGGGCCGAGGAGGGTGAACACCGCCCCTCAACCTCAAGGGGCAGAGGCCAACCTGCACCACCTCGGAAAGCCATGAAAACCACAGCGGACACAGCACCAATGTGCACCACGGCCCCCACAACAACACCCACAACGGCCATCATCACCCAGGAGGCATTGGCAGAGGACACACCATCGGCTGCCAGCAGCACAGTCAGTGAGACAGCTGCCACAGCAGCCATATCGGACGACAAGGACGTCGTACAGCTGCATGGCGCAACACCCGCCACAGGCCCCCTCCACTCATCACACATATCCCCATGCAGCGTGGTGGACGGCAGCATGCACAGGCTATCACCTGGAGATTCATGGCCTGCAAGTTTCAGCCCCACGCCAACTGTGCCTGATGACCAAATCATAATGGAAACGCCTCACACTTCCACCCCAGTGACAACCACCCAAGAGGGGATCATGGCTATACAGAGGCACCAGGAGGAACTCACAGGGCTGTTGACGCAGCATATTACCGAATGTACCCGTGCAAGGGATGACATCAGGGATTGTGCTGCATCCTTAAAAACAGCCATTGAGTCCACCTCAAAGGACATTTGCACAGAACTTGCTGCATTGCGCCACGTCCTCTCGGAAATGGTGGCAGCAATGCGGGACATGCATCCACCGCAGTTCCCACGACAATCTGGACCATCATCAAATGCCAGCTGTACTAGGACCAGCCTGTGCATCGGTCTAGCAGGAACCTGCACAGATTGGACAGGGGGGCACCTGGTGCTGGAAGAGGGGGAGGGAAGTAGGTACAGACATGCATACTGGTGCCATGTGGACTACTGGTGCGCGCTACTGCACAGCATGTGTTGGGAAGTCAAGGTGGGAGGGGGGAGAGGGTGTGTGGGGGAGTTGAGGGGGAAGGGGGAGAGGGTGTGTCGGGAAGTTGAGGGGGGAGATGGTATGTGGGGGAGTTGAGGGGGTAGGGGGGGAGAGGGTGTGTGGGGTGGAGGGCTTGTTCACTTTGTTATGGTTCTTTAATACACATTTTGGTGACTCATGATTCACATGTGTGGACATTGCTTATTGCGTATGTGTACTTTATTGGTGAACAGTCTACAGTGTCCATGACCCTGACACACCCAGTGCCCCGAGTGCCACATCCATGTCACACTCCATGTCCATGTGTGCTAGAAACATTGGTTGATCAGAGTCTGACGCATGTCACATCCCTCCTGTGCATCGCTGCCTCCCTCAGGTGCTGCCTCATCCCCACCCTCCTTATCCTCATCGTCAGGTGGTTGCAGTTCTGCATCAGGGGACAGGGGCACATTTCGTCTGATGCACATATTGTATAGCATGACATATGCCATGACGATCTTGGCCATCTTCTCATGGCGGTACAGGTGTGCCCCACCAGACCTGCTGAGGCAGCGAAACCGTGCCTTCAAGAGGCCAAATGTCTGCTCAATCACCACACGGGTACGTCTATGTGCACGATTGTAGTCCTCCTCGTGCCTGTTCTATGGGTTCCGGACTGGGGTAAGGAGCCACCTCCTCAAGGGATAGCCTGCATCACCTGCATATGGGCAACAATGTATAAGTGTAAGTCATCACATCATATGTGACCTTGACCAATGACACCATAGCATGCATTGATTTCCTGATTGCTACCACATTCCCATGCATGCATGGAGACACACAATGTGACTGCTATGTGTGTATTCCTCTTATGGACTGGTGTGCGTGCCATCGACTAGTGGGTGCAGGGGGGTCCAGTTCCTTGTAAGTGCTCATGCACTGTGTTAGTCCACGCCGGTTGTTTCCATGATCTGGCTGATGTGCAGTTATTTGCATGCTTTCATCCTGGCACTGTTGATGTCAGCCTCATGATGATGTCACTATGGAAAACAAATGGTGTAATGCTTTTTTGTTGGACCTCTGTGTCAGTGTAGTGGTGCATTAATGTATTTGGGCCTCATGTGACTCCCATGTACACAGTAATGGGGGACTGTCCTTTCAGTTGATGGTAGTTGGTGCTGTGTATTGGCTATAATAGTTGCTTGTAGCTGCATAGTGTTGAGGGGGTTATGGTCTGATTAGGTACAGTGCACATGTAGATGGCTATGGAATGGTTGTAACACTGCATCATTTACATGTTAGGGCAGCTTTCATCTTTCATTATGTGGTCAGTTGTCAGGTCCAGTCTGGGCTGCTTTGGGGTATGAGCATGGTCCATTCTCTCAGGCACTCGCAGCCAGGTGAAGTATGCATCTCTACCCCCCCATCTCAGCAAGGTGAAGTATGCATCTCTCCCCCCATCTCAGCCAGGTGAAGTATGCATCTCTACCCCCCCATCTCAGCCAGGTGAAGTATGCATTTCTACCCCCCCATCTCAGCCAGGTGAAGTATGCATCTCTACTCCCCCCATCTCAGCCAGGTGAAGTATGCATCTCTACCCCCCATATCAGCCAGGTGAAGTATACATCTCTACCCCCCATCTCAGCCAGGTGAATTTTGCATCTCTACGCCAACACCTACCCACATCACATTTCCGTGGGCCTAACATGCGACTCACAGAGAAGCCAGGATCTCTGCCCTGCATGTCGCTCCATGTAGCGTGGTATCGTGGAGTTCCGCAGGACAATTGAATCTTGGGTTGATCTGGGGTATCGGGCACAGCAATGTGTGATGATCTTGTTTGAGTCACATATCATTTGCTTGTTGATTGAGTGGTATAGCTTACGGTTGCGGTACGCTACCTCCATGGCATGTGGGACCACCAATTCCACATGGGTGCAGTCAATGGCGCCAATGAAACCAGGGATGCCGGCCAGTGAATGGAAACCAACATTGGTGTTTGAGATCTCCTGGGCAGACCGTGGTAAGTAAATGTGGCCGCCTGTGTGCTTCAGGAGGGCATCAAGTACTTAGTTCAGCATACGTGAGAATAGTGGTTGTTGCCATGCATGTGCCCCACTGTGTGCTGGTAGGTGCCTGTGGCCAGGAAGTGGAGCACAGACACTACCTTCAGTAGGGGTGGGATGGCAGTGCGTGACTCAATCAGGTTGACAATGTCGTCATGTATCATATCCACAATGGTGGCGATGGTGTCCCGGTCCAGACGGTACAGGGTGTGGATCTGCTCAGGGGTTAGGTTGAATGGACTGACTTGGATGCGAGGGATTGGGGGCTGCCTGCGTGGTGCCACTGGCTGCACTGGTGCGGCATGCTGGCCCTGCCTCGCCCTCCTTCTCCTCCTGCATCTCCTCTGTGCTGCCAGTTGTTGTTGTTGTTATTGTTATTGTTGTAGCAGTTCCACAGCAATCATATCCTCCTGCCCCAGCATTGCTAGTAGTATTGGAATCATTGTGGAGTGTGAATGGGTGTGGGAAGGGGTGGGGTGTGCTCCTTTTGTGCTGGCCCAGTCTGTATTGCCTCCACCTGTGCTGATTGTGTGCACCTGTGGCAGTTGGGAACACTGCACATGGCCGTTAACGGGTGGTCCGCGATGCTGGAATTAGCTCCATGCCGGTAAGGTACTTTTCGGGCTTCAGTAGGGTGTTGTTTGCATGTCCGCCTGACTTGTGATGTTGCCCTGTTTGCGCCATGCCGGTATTTGCGGCATGGTTGGTCGCGTGCCCGCGCTCCTGGCCCTATTAACGGCACCGTTAATTACGGTGCCGCTAATAGCGGCTAATCATGTCATAATCGGCCGAAGCGGTAAGCGATGGTGGTAATCCTTTACCGGCATCGTTGTTCACTTACCGCCCGGGTCGTAATGAGGCCCACTGTCACACAGACTAGCATTCTTAAAGTTGATGTAGTCTGATGGTTCCTTCTAAGCTCCTAATATACACTGCCCAGTGCTCCAGAATTTGGGAAATAACCTTCATAACCGTTGGTGTTCAATGCAATGTGCCCATGAAAGCTCATTAACCCTGTACTTCCCAGTAAAGAGTACTTATTATTTACGATGTCATAGAATTAGTATACTACCTAATATAATATCTGTGTAATAAAAAGAAACACACTGCCAATTAGTTTGATGTTACCAAACATATATTCTCCATTGACAAAACTATAATGATCTATCTGTGAAGATCAGCCCAAAACCAAATCCTGTTTTTCTACTTCATAGGTATATTATAGAAACAGGCAAATATGGCTACATACAAGTGTAGAATTCCAGTATTGATAACTTTTCTTATTTGTATTCATTGGATATTTGAAAGGTGTCCATACAACAAATGGTGTTTCAAGGTACCACAAGTCAAACAAGGGGGCGGGGGAGAAGGGAGAAGGATAACAATATCAGTCCTACTAGACCTTGTGAAATTCAGATTGTGTAACTGCAGTAACAAGAAGAGCATGGGAGAGGGGAGGGAGTGCAGGTCAGAGCAAAATGTGAAGTGCTAGAATGGGAAGGGAAGTGCAGGGTAAAGAGGAGAGAGTGAAAGTGAAAGGGTGAGTGGAGGAGGGGGGAGAGAGCCAAAGGGGCTAGGCGAGGGGTAAGGGAGGCCAGGAGGGCATGTGACAGGGATTGCATGGGATGCAGGGGTGAGGGTCCAAATGCTAAGTGTGAGGGGAGGAGTGGGCCGAGCAGGGGAGTCTGGTGCCCAGTAGAGCTCAGAGGAAACCAGGAAGCCAGTCACTGTGCAAGATGGGGGGTAATAGGGAAGGGGAGAGGGAAGGAAGAAGAGAAATGGAGGGTCTTTAGTAGTTTCTGGAACTTAAGGAGATCTGGCCCAAGCCTGAGAGGCACAGGGAGACAATTCTAGAGGGAGGCTCCTGCAGAGGAGAGAGATCTACCTCCCACTCTATAGAGAAGCATCTGATCTGCAGATAGTTCGAGCTAGAAGGCCAAAGAGCTCTTGCAGGGAGGTACATAGCATGGTCCCAAGCCCCAGAAAGCATTGTGGATGATGCAAAGGTTCTTGAACTTGATTCTAGCAGCAGCTGGGTGCCGGTGGAGAGATTTTAGGGCTGGAGAGATGCAATCCCTGGGTTTTAGGGCAAGGATAGGTCTCACAGTCATATTCTGCATTAGTTGATGGTTGCAAAGGGATGAAAAAGGAAGATTGAGGAAGAGGCTGTTGCAGTAGTCTAGCCTAGAGAGGACCAGAGCTCTGGAGGGATTGAGTTTCTGGAGGGAGGTGAGGAAAACGAGAATGCCTCTGAGAAGGTGCAGCTGATAGTGGGCCTTCTTGGCAAGGCCCATAATGTGAGGAGAGAAGAAGAGAGAGGAGTCAAAGATTGCATCAAGGTTGTTTTTTCTTCAGAAGAGGATGAGGGGAGAGGACCCATAGAGGGTGGCCAGATCTAGGAGGGACAGTGGGAACTGGGGTCCCAATGAGAAAGATCTCAGTCTCTCAAGCATTAAGGTAGTGATTATTGGCAGCACACCATGCCTGAAGAGCAGTCAAACAGTCAGGGATGAGAGAGGAGGAGGATGAGGCAAAAGAGGAATGCTTGAAGGAGAACTGTGTGTTGTCTGAATAACACTGGAAGTGAGTATATACGGAGGAAATCAGGTGGGCCAGAGAGGCAAAGTAGATGTTGAAGAGCCATGACAAGAGGATAGTGCCTTGAGGGATGCAGGAGGTGGAGATTGTGATAGGGGAGAGAAAAGGGCCCAGTTGAACCTGGGAAGTTCGGTCAGAAAGGAATGAGGTCAACCAGTCCAGTGTCCAGCCCATGATGAACAAACAGACGCTCCACTTTATAGCGATTTTGCGATACCGCAAAATGCCGCGAAAAACGGCCGTTTTTGCAAAAAAAGTGCAAAAACGGCCGTTTTTTGCAAACACACCCAAAAAAAAAACGTTTTAGAATTTTTTTTAATTTATTTCTTTAAACTCAAGGGGCTCAACTCTTATTTTTTGGGCTCATGAAATGAAATGCGCAAGCACATTTCATCACTTGAGCAATAAAAAAGAGCTGTCCAATCTACAAAGGACATCTGAATGGAAGCTTCTTATATGCGCCCATTTAAATGTCTTTTTTCACCCCTTTGTGCAAACCAGGGGGCGTTTCTGCGCATTTAAAAGTGCATCCCAAATTGACAAGGAAGATGCGCTTTTAAATGTGCAGAAATTGTAGGCCACTCTATGCGCCCACTTTAAATACGTGCACAAGGGGTACCACTGCTTTACAGGGTCTTTACTGACCCGGCTGACTCATGCAATACTTAACAAAACATTTTTTTTAAGTGTGACAGCTGCTGTCTCACTTGCATTTCTGTTCCCCAAATGGGATGGAAATGTGTTTTTTTGGGTTACATTTTACAGTGGCAGTACCCGTAAGGGCCAGTCACGGTGAAATTCACAAGGAGTCTGTAGACCATTGTCGGGAGAGCGTTTCTAACACAAACATATTCAAGGTGGCTGGCCAGCACATCATTTGCGCTACAGCTCTGCCCCGTGGAAATGCGCAGGTCACCTTTGAGATTAAGGTGGCCTTCTCATTTCCAAAAATGGCTTATCTAAAAACAGCACATCTTCAGCTCTATTTTTAGATGCCCCATTTTTTTAGGACAAAATCCGAGTTTTCTTCAAAAATTGAAAAATTGTCACAATATGTGAGAGGAAGGAGTGAGAGGGGAGTGATGGGTGAGCTGTGGCATGGTAGGCAAGAAAGCGAGGGGAGATCCGAGGGAGAGCAGTGTGTCAGAGGGGGAAGCAGTGGGCAAGAGAGAAGAATGGATGCAGTGGGGCTGTGGGCCAGAAATCAGAGAGAGTGGAGGTACAGAAAGTGGAAGGAATGTGGGTTCAGGGGTAGTAGTGGGCTGAAGATTGGGAGAAAGGATTAGGGAAGCGTGTGATAGAATGGGAGAAAGGATGAAAGATGCAGAAGTAGCACGCAAGAATGAAGGACTGTATACTGCGGGAGGAATTGGGGAGCGTACAGTGTGAGTTGGGAGTATGATTTGGAGTTTGGCAGGGACTAGAGAGCGCAAATTGTGACTTGGCAATGTGATAGAGCATGTGAGTAGGTGTACGACTGAGCGTGGCGTTCAAAATTACAAGTTGTAATGGGGAATTGGTGAGACGTGTGAGGTGTATTGGGTGAGAGAGTTGTGTGGGTGTTTGCGGGATTGGGGAGCATAGAAGGGGAACATTTTCAGCATTACAACGGATAATGATTACTAACGTTAATAATATTAAATAGGCATGCACATTGAACCAAAAACAAACACTGTTCTGCCAAGGCAGAGACATCTAGGACTTGTCCTATTTGATATAAAAGATACATATATTGACACCCTGGCTCTCTTGTAGCCTTGCACACAGCCTCTTTCCTGCAATGTACCAATCTTGCAACCTCCTGTCAATAAAAATTGTGCTGCAAAAATGCCACCATAAATAATGGTTTGTGCCGCAAAATTTGCCATTTCATGCCGCAAAATTTGCCATTTCATGCCGCAAAATCCTGGAGGGTCTGAACAAAGGTGTCATGGAGCTAATTTGTCAGGGTGGCATGATTGACTGTGTTGAAGGCAGAGGAAAAATCCAGAAGGATAAGAATGGATGGCAACTTGGAATCGAGATTTGAGAGCATCTCAGACAAAATCCCAGCATTTCCTTCCCTGGCAAGAAGATCTGCGACCACAGGCAGCCTGACTGGCAGAGAGACTGACATGCTGAGAAGGTCCGGGTACCAGAGCTGTGAAGATCTACACCACCTTGCCCTTGACGGACGGCAGGAATGATCGGAGGGCCCAAAACACTGCCCATAGCTCCAGAACATTGATGTGCAACGTCTTCTCCTGCGGGAGCCACAGGCCTCTGGCATGAAGACTTCCGATGTGGGCTCCCCATCCTTCCAGGGAAACGTCCTTCGTGACCGTCTCCTGGTGTGGTGGGGTCTGGCTATCCGCCCCTCCAGTCAGATATGAGCACACGGCCCACCACCTTATCGCCTGATTGAAAACCTCGTTGAGCACGATATTTTCTTGGAAGCTTCCAGAGACCTGGAACCAACAGGCGTCTAGGATTTCCTGCAGTGGGCACATTCATAACCTGCAGAGCCAGATGAGGTAAATGCATGGCAACATCATGCCGATCAACGACTAATGGCCCTCACCGTGACAATCTTCAGTGCTAGAAGCCGATGCACCTTGCCCAGGATGGCCACTATCCGCTCTTCCCACGGTGATGCCAGGCATGATACCGTGTTGACTCGTGATCCCAGGAACAGAGCGTCCTGCGATGGAGTCAATGAGGACTTTGCATAGTTCACTGAGAACCCCAGATCCGCCAGTAGTCAGATGGTCCTCGTCGTGTGGTCGCCGGCAATCTCCCTTGATCTGGCCCGGATGAGCCAGTCGTCCAAGTAAGGGTAGACGCGTATCCCTTGCGGACGTAGATGGGCCACTACTTGCGCTAGGCAATTGATGAAGACCCTGGGTGCCGACTTCAGTCCGAAGGAAAGGACCTTGAATTGATAATGCTTTACCTGAACGACAAAGTGCAGAAACTTGCAGTATCCTTTGTGAATGGAGATGTGGAAGTTCGCATCCTCCAGGTCCAACAATGACATAAAGTCTCCCTCTTCCAGCTGTCCGAGCACATGCTGAAGAGTGACCATGCAGAACTTTTGGGACTTTATGTATTTGTTCAGTCGTCGCAGGTCGAGGATAGGTCTCTAGCCCCCTGTCTTCTTTCGAATGAGGAAGTACCTTGAATAATCTTTGGATCCCCGAAATCTCTTTGGGACCAGCTCTATCGCCCCTTTCCTTAACATATGCCGCAGCTCCAGCAGCAGCTGAGGGATGTGGTTTTCCTGCCAGGCCACCGGTGGTATTCAAAGACACTTCCATTGGAACTCTAATGTGTGTCCGTGGGCAAGAGCGTCCAGCACCCTGGTTGGTGGGGATGGTCTCCCATACGCTGACAAAGTTCGCCAGCCGGCCTCATACTGTGGTACACGGGTGGGAGCCCCATGACTTGGACAGTTTATTCCTGATGGAGGTTGACGGACCGCCTTGCGGTCCCTGAAAACAATTATGTCATCCTCCACCAAAGGCCTTGGAACAGAAGAGGAGCCCCCACCAAAACTTCTTGAACATCGGGTAGACTTCCCTCCTGAGGACCGAAAGGACGGCCGTCTTTTCTGAAGCGTGCCTAGGGCACGTGCCGTCTCCGTGTCCACCTTGATGGCTTGAAGGGACTCATCCGCCGCCTTCCCAAAATGGTTGTCCCCGTTGAAGGGCAGGTCCATAACCCTGGTTTTGACCTCCAGCCAGAAGTTGGTGGCTTTGAGCCAGCCACGACGTAGAAGGCAAATGCTGTTGCCCATCTGATGGAAATCCCACGTCTGCGATGTCCGTGGACACAGTGATTGCGTGATCTGAAGCCACCTCTTCCTCCTGCAGAATCTCCAAAGCTTCTGACTACTTATCATCGGTGAGGAAATCCAGTAGAGAAGCGAGCTTGAACCACAGCTCCTGGTGGTAGCGTGCCACGATGGCGAGACCGTTGGCGGCCTTGATGGTCGTCGCTGCAGAATAGATAATTCTCCTTCCCATCATGTCTAACTTCTTACACTCGTTGTCAGGAGGGGTGGCCACTGCAGAAGATGCTAAGCCTGGTGACTTCTTCTTGGCCGCTGCAGAAACCACAGAGTCTGATGATGGCTGGGCCCGCAAGCACTTAGCAGCAGAGTCCGGCACCCTATACTTCTTCTGTAGGTGGTTCCTTTTTGCTGGGGATGTAGAAGGGTTCTTCATGAGCATCAGCCCTTCATCCCAAATGTCATCCAAGAGAGGGACTGAGAGGATGGTCTTTCTCTTCGCCTTGCGGCGCTGGTATAAGAATCCCTCCTTATTCTTCTCCTCTGGCGTGAGCTGGAACAGCTCCAGGGCCCCGGAGATCATCACGTGGAATGATCCAATGTTGTCCACACGGGAGGATCTGGGAGCAGGCGATGGGAGGTCCCCCATCCCGCCGTCATCATCCATGCCCGTCATCGTCACCATGTCTGACCTTGTCTCATCTGCACGGGGTGGAAGTGAAGGAGGTGAAGGGTGGAGGGAGGTAGTTGGTGCCTCTTCCTCTTCTTTGCCAGTGGTTCCCCCGCCAACCGCGGGGCGGACAGCACCAGGGCTCTGGGCTGTGTAGGTGGCAGTGCCACCGGCATCCTCCATTGTATCTCGGATACCAACATATGAAGAGTCGAAAGAATGTCCACAGAGAGGTCTCTAGGAGGAGCCTTAGGGCCAGGAGGCTGGGGGCACGAGGCTGAGGTGCAGGCACAGGCAGCTGGGGCACAGGAGCAGGGCTAGGGCACTCATTGTGCTGGGGTTCCTTGACGGTATCCTTGTCGTTGGCATCACCCTCGTCATTGCCCTTGTCACTGCCCTCGTCGCCTGTTACGCTCACCTGACTCCCACGGAGGCGCAGGCCTTGTTTCGAGTGCTGTTGCCTCTTCTATGGTGAAGCGCAGGATTCGGAAGATGGACAGGACCGGACCCTCAAATCTGGCTTGTCTGGCTCGCAGAAATATCCTTCTGTGTGTGAAAAGGGAGTATTAACAATCTGCGGGATAATGTGTAAGCCTCCCACTCCCTTCTCACCCTCCACAAAACCCTTCTGCGATTCCCAGTGAAGTCTCACCTTAGGGTCTGAAAGGACGAGCTCTCCATCCTGCTTCTGATGCAGGGGCACGTTGTAATCCAGTTACTTCACTGGATCTTGGATTGTAGAGAGTACAAGTTTGCTTGACCTTCCCGGTAAAATACTGTGAGAATTCAGTTTATAAGTATGAGCCCGAAATAATAATTGTCCGTTGTCTCTATTTCAGGTGCAGAACAAAGATTCCGAGATGAGCAATGGAACCGACGAAGGAAACTCATGTGAGTTGTTTGATGAGAGGTTCCTTTAGTGTCCTTGCATTAATGCACTAATCCTTGTGTCTTTTTTCCCCATAGGGGCCGGGGTTTGGAAATGCTGGAGATATGGCACCGACCCGAAGTGAGAGGTGCAGTTCCAGTAGATATCAGGTAAGTCTTTAATGAGCGTTCAGGTAATGTCTTAGCATTCGCTCACTAACGCTGATGTCTCTTTTTTCCCCTTAGGGGCCGGGGTCCGGAAATGCCAGGATGCGGCACCGACCCGAAATGAAGTGGGAATGACCCAACAGGTAAGTCTCATGATGGAAAATTAAGGTTTTCTTATTCTCTTCCCTAGCTCACCTTTGTTCTTGTCTTTTTCTCCCTAGGCGCTGAAATGTGGCTGCGGATCCAGATGGTCGCTGATGAACATGGAGGCGCCCAGTAAAGGTGAGTGGAATGCGGCGCTGCTGCGATCGATGCAATGTGCTTTTAAAATGAATGTCTTCCTTTTCAGGATCGTTGGCGAAATGTCTCTGGGATGCGGATTTAGCAGGTAAGGACTCTTCTTTCTTCTATTCTCTTCTCTTCTCCCTTTGCAGGTGTTCCAAGATGCTGGCGGGCGTGGCAGAAGTCAGGATGCAGGAGCAGACACGGTGAGTGTCCAGCTGCTAGATGCAGAACAACGCGAAGTGTGAGTTGTTGCTTGGGCGTGGCTTTAATAGCCTTCAAAGTAGTTCCAGGTATGTATCCTTCCTTTCAGGTATGTATTCTTCCTCCGGGCACACCCGTGTGGTTAAGTAGTCCCCAAAGATAAAGTAGTCCCATTCAAGCCTCTAGATGGCCTGGATGTTGCAGCATGGTCTGCATCAGGTAAGTTTACACCAAGCACCT
Source organism: Ambystoma mexicanum (assembly GCF_040938575.1). Classification (NCBI taxonomy): domain Eukaryota; kingdom Metazoa; phylum Chordata; class Amphibia; order Caudata; family Ambystomatidae; genus Ambystoma; species Ambystoma mexicanum. Next base: position 1,240,399,175 of record NC_090930.1, on the reverse strand, counting down.
TTCTACACAAAGTCTTCTTTTATGAGCCTGGCGCCTATGGCGCCAGGGCTGTTGTCCAATATGAGCCTGGCGCCAAAGGTGCCATGACTGAGTCCAAAGGGCCCCTATTTGGGGCTGCTGAGACTTCCCTCGGGGACATGATGTCTGCCTCTGGGGTAGCTGGGCCTGGTTGGCTCCTTGGAGGTAGGCATCATGACAGTACCCCCTCCCAAGGCCCCTCCCAAGGTTGTTCTCTCCGGGGGTTTTGGCTTGTTTGGGAATTTTCGGTGGAATTTTTGTATTAATCGCGGCGCATGTAAATGGTCACTTGGTTCCCAAGATCTCTCCTGAGGTCCATACCCCTTCCAATCAACTAGATAGAAGAGTTTTGACTTTAACACCTTGGAGTCCAATATGTCTTTAACTTCAAATTCTAATTCCCCATCAATCTGAATTGCTTCTGGTGGTTTGATCAGTCTGGTTCCTGGTTGCACCGGTTTCAACAGTGAGGCGTGAAAAACGGGATGAATTTGCATGTTCGCTGGTAGATCGAGTTTAAAGGCCACCGGGTTGATTATAGCTTTGATGGGATAGGGTCCTATGTATCTGGGGTTGAAAGTCTGCGGTCCTTTGAGAGGTAAATGTCTAGTTGCTAGCCACACCTGGTCCCCTATTTGGTACGGAGGTGCTTCACTTCAATGTAAATCAGCATTTTCTTTGTACTTTCTCTTGGCTTGCTGAAGATGAGTCGTAGCTTCTTTGAAAGCTCGGGTTATCGTGGAATGCAAATGATCTATCGCAGGCATTTCCAGGTTTTGAGGAGGGTCCAGGTCTGAGGTTCGAGGATGATGACCATACAAGGTGTAAAAAGGGGTTTGTCCTGTTCCAGAATTTACAGAATTGTTATATGCATATTCTGCGATCCAAAGAATGTCTTTCCAATTGCATTCAGATTGGTGCAACATACACCGAAGATATTGTTCAAGGGTTTGCTTAGTTCTCTCGGATTGGCCATCGGTCTGGGGATGGTGACTGGTGGATAGTCGTACATCAATTTGTGCCAGTTGACAACATTTCCTCCAAAAATGGGAAATAAACTGGCTTCCTCGATCTGAGACTAATATGGATGGAAAACCATGTATACGAACTATGTTCTCCAGAAATTCCTTGGCCAAGATGGAGGCTGAGGTAGCCCTTTTAAAGGGATAAAATGGGCCATTTTGGAGAAGAGATTCACAATCACCAAGATAGTGTTGTATCCATAGCAAGGAGGCAGGTCGGTAATAAAGTCCATCGACAAGGTGTGCCAAGGTGCCGGTGGAATATCCAAAGGTTGTAGAAGACCGGCTGGTCTTTTCTTTTGACCTTTATTTTGGGCGCAAACTCCGCAAGACAACACAAAAGATTTTGGGGTAATTCATAGAATTCAGCGCACAAGTGGCGCACGCGGCTGGCGCACAGTGTGCGCGTGCGAATCCCTGCGCCAGCCGCGTGCGCTAAAATACATTTCGGCGCACAGCGTATTCATGGATTCCAGCCACCAAAACCAGCCGTGGCGCACAGTGGCGCAGCGACCCTGCAGCAGCGCCAGTTACGCCCCCAAGAACGCCTCTCGCGCAGGGAAAAGCCATCAATATACCCAATCCAGCGCAAAGGGCTGCGCTAACCCTGTACCAGCACGGCAAGCGGGCTACGTGTATCACTGGGGTGCGCGGGAAGTACCTCACGCGACTGGCCCCGTGCGAGCAGGGTACGCGTATTTCAGGGGTGCGCGGGAAGTACCACACGCGATTTCCGCAGGGTACGCGTATCTCAGGGGTGCGCGGGAAGTGCCACACGCGATTTCAGCAGGGTACGTGTATTTCAGGGGTGCGCGTGAATTTCCACACGCGATTGGGCACGTGCGAGCAAGGCACGTGTATCTCAGGGGTGCGCGGGAAGTGCCACTTGGGATTTCAGCAGGGTACGTGTATTTCAGGGGTGCGCGGGAATTTCCACACGCGATTGGGGGTACGCGTATGGTGCGCGGGAAGTGCCACACGCGATTACAGCAGGGTACGTGTATTTCAGGGGTGCGGGGGAAGTTTCACACGCAACATCAGCAGGGCATGTGTATTTCAGGGGTGCGCGTGAATTTCCACACGCGATTGGGGGTACGCGTATCTCAGGGGTGCGCGGGAAATTCCACACGCGATTTCAGCAGGGTACGTGTATTTCAGGGGTGCGGGGGAAGTTTCACACGCGACATCAGCAGGGTACGTGTATTCCAGGGGTGCGCAGGAAGTTCCACACGCGATTGGGCCCGTGCGAGCAGGGTACGCGCATTTCAGGGGTGCGCGGGAAGTTCCACACGTGATTCCATCAGGGTACGTGTATTACAGGGGTGCGCGGGGAGCACCACACGTGAATTGCACGTGTGGGTCCTCCCAGGTGTTCCCTCTACACCCTCCATGGCCCCTGCAGGTGGCTCACACCACAGGGGCCTACCCTGCACATGTCCTGCAGGCACACCATCCACCATGGCCATGACCCCCAGCCAACCCACATGTCAACTTGCACTACTGCCCACCAACGCATGTCCCCCTGCACCCCCAGTCACCAGGGGCACCCTCCACCAGGCCCCCACCCATGTCCAACTCATGTTCCCCACCACCCCCACCCCCCAGCACTGTGGGGCACCTGCCAGCAGGCCCCCACCCATGTCCAACTCATGTTCCCCACCACCCCCACCCCCCAGAACTGTGGGGCACATGCCAGCAGGCCCCCACCCATGTCCAACTCATGTTCCCCACCACCCCCACCCCCCAGCACTGTGGGGCACCTGCCAGCAGGCCCCCACCCATGTCCAACTCATGTTCCCCACCACCCCCACCCCCCAGCACTGTGGGGCACCTGCCAGCAGGCCCCCACCCATGTCCAACACATGTTCCCCAGCACCCCCACCCGCCAGCAGTGCAGGGGCAGCCTCCACCAGGCTCCCACCCATGTCTCCCACCACCCCCACCCCCCAGCACTGTGGGGCACCTGCCAGCAGGCCCCCACCCATGTCCAACTCATGTTCCCCAGCACCCCCACCCCCCAGCAGTGCAGGGGCACCCACCACCAGGCCCCCACCCATGTCTCCCACCACCCCCACCCCCCAGCACTGGGGGGCACCTGCCAGCAGGCCCCCACCCATGTCCAACTCATGTTCCCCACCACCCCCACCCCCCAGCACTGTGGGGCACCTGCCAGCAGGCCCCCACCCATGTCCAACTCTTGTTCCCCACCACCCCCACCGCCCAGCACTGTGGGGCACCTGCCAGCAGGCCCCCACCCATGTCCAACTCATGTTCCCCAGCACCCCCACCCCCCAGCAGTGCAGGGGCACCCACCACCAGGCCCCCACCCATGTCTCCCACCACCCCCACCCCCCAGCCACCAGGGGCACCCACCACCAGGCCCCCACCCATGTCTCCCAGCACCCCCACCCCCCCAGTCACCAAGGGCAGCCTCCAGCAGGCCCCCACCCATGTTCCCCACCACCCCCACCCCCCAGCACTGTGGGGCACCTGCCAGCAGGGCCCCACCCATGTCCAACTCATGTTCCCCACCACCCCCACCCCCCAGCACTGTGGGGCACCTGCCAGCAGGCCCCCACCCATGTCCAACAAATGTTCCCCAGCACCCCCACCCCCCAGCAGTGCAGGGGCACCCACCACCAGGCCCCCACCCATTTCCCCCACCACCCCCACCCCCCAGCCACCAGGGGCACCCACCACCAGGCCCCCACCCATGACTCACAGCACCCCCACCCCCCCAGTCACCAGGGGCAGCCTCCAGCAGGCCCCCACCCATGTTCCCCACCACCCCTACCCCCCAGCACTGTGGGGCACCTGCCAGCAGGCCCCCACCCATGTCCAACTCATGTTCCCCACCACCCCCACCCCCCAGCACTGTGGGGCACCTGCCAGCAGGCCCCCACCCATGTGCAACTCATGTTCCCCAGCCAACATGTCATCACAATCTAGATCCCTGGTCCCTATGGTCAGCCTCCAAATGCAAAACACCCACCCGAGTATTGCATCCACCCACTCATAATTTGCAATTACATCACAGAACACCAATTGCAAGTTCTGAAACAAACACATCTCCCTCACATACACCCAATGGGTGTCAGTGAATCTCAAAACACATATCATGAAATGCATGAAAACAATGAGATACCACACATTGAAGTTCACCAAAAAAATATGTATTAAAGGAAACATTGATAGAATAAAAAATGAAGAAACAGAAATGTGAATGTACAAAAATTAAAAGAAGCATGTCCGTGAAAAAAAGCAAACCCAAAAATAAAATTCCAAAGTAATGTTGTCCAAAGTCAATGTCCACAAAACAAAATCCAATGGGAAATAAAAAATAAAGCCATTGCTCCATGGTTAAAAAGTGAAAAAAAAATACAATCCAACAGTGAACTATTTACATGGGAACAAGCCAGGGTCCATTATCCCAACAAAAGAAAGGAAACCTATCTAACTACACTAACTAATAAAATAAACTATATACAAAAATGTGGCCAATGTCCGAAAGGTCCAAATAAAATCAAAACAAAAATGAAACCTAACACTACCTACATAACTATGCACAAGGGCAGCGGGCTAGTTTCACGGCTCACTTGTGGATGTCCCGGGCCAGGGCATCATCGAACTCCTCCTCAATGTCCCGGAGGCGGTCCTCCTCCATGTCCCCGAGGGTCCGCAGGGCCGTCGACGTCTCCACCTCCAAACCCCTGCGGATTGCCTCGAGGCACTCGGCCCGCCTCAGGGCCCTCCACATGGAGTTCTTCGCCCTGTCCATTGTGAGCCGTGCCTCTTCCGCCCGCTGCCGCTCCGCAACTATGGCGTGGCCCAACCGCTGCCACACGGAAGACACTCTCTGTCCTGGGTCCTCCTGCCCTCCGGCCGATGCCTGCCATCCGATGTTGAAGGCCCCGAGCCTTCATGGCTCCCACCACGTTGCTGCTGCTGCTGTGCCTCTGCCCGTGCACTGCCTCCTGCTGCCTGCACATCCTCCGCCGGCTGGGGTGCAGTCGTAGATGTGGCCACCCCTGCTGGACGTCCGACTCCCGACTGTGGCAGGGATGCCTCCTCCACCAGCCTGGCCGCACCGTCAGAGGCAGCTCCACAGGGCACCCAGGGGACTGATGGGTGGGAAGATGGCACGGAGGACGACTGGCGCGTAGGGGGTCCAGTTGAGGAGGGGGTCGTAGCAAGCCCCATCAGACGGAGGAATCCGGCCTGGGTGACCTGTCCCAGCAGGCTGACGTGGTCAACGAGCCATTCGAGATGACGTGCAGTCTCCTCATGAAAAGACTGCAGGTCACCTCGTATGGCCCGTTGACGCAATGCCACACCAGCCAGGACAGGCTCAACCCAGACCCGGATAGCCACATCCGCAGGCAAGGGAAGGCCAGTTGACGTGAGCTCATCCCCTGCCTGAAAACGGGTCTGGACGTAGGCATCCCTGCAGGTGCAAGATGATGCAGGGACAGGTTCAGGGACAGGATTGCACACAGGCACCTCCGCGGCGGCCTGTGCTGCCTCCTGTCCCTGGTCCTGCACTGCACCACTAGCACCAGTGGGAGCCCCACCTCCAGACCCCGTCTCTGGTGCTTGCACGGCCTCCTCCTCCACCAAACCCCCCACCAACCTGGATGACTCCGTGCCATCTTCCCCTGTTGGGCCCTGTGGGGTCCCAGCTGCCCCTTCTGCTGCTGAGGAGTCCAACTCCAACCTCCGCCTCTTGGACCTCCCCCCGGCAGCTGCGGCCTGGGACGCAGCACCGGACTCCTCACTCCCCAACGAGATCACAACATGGGAGGGGAGCCGGGCCTTGCGTCTCCGGCTGGCGGTGGGATCCCCGCTGCTGTGCTCCACAGCACCTTCTCCGCCCTCTTCATCAGTTGACGCTGCAGACAGGGAGAAACAAAACACAGGCATCAGGGCACTGTACAATGGACACATACACACATGACAGTTGTACATGAGTGGCATTGGCAAACCTCAGACGTGTCATCACAATCCCCAACACACATGTCATTACAACTCGCACACATGAGCCATACCACAGCCATATTGCAACTGCCACCACCATCCATACACATACAACAGCATGAGCAGCCAAAGGTGAGCCAGACATCACATGCAACACAGGAAGTTCACCACCGTGTGGTGGTGTGTGTACACATGTACACACACCACCACTCTTGCATGCATGTGTACACCTCTGCCAAGTGTTGCAGTGTTCAGACGGGCATCCATGTCACATCTGCCAATCAGGCTTCCACATACCGCTGTCACATGCACCCATGTTGCATCACTGTTGCACCCTTGTCAAATACACACACATGCACATGTACACAGTGCCGATACATGCAGCCGGAAACAACATACATGCGTGACATCACGGACATGTCTACTTACATACACATTCATCCAAACATGTGTGCCCACACAACTGCATTTGGCATGCAAGCCTACACACACAAGCACCATCCATGTCTCACACATTCCAGCCCTCGCATGTGTCAGCCCCACGGCCCTGTACACCCCCACCCATACTCGAACCCATACAAACAGATGTGCAACCTGCACACTACTGAATAATCACCACACGCACTGCACACAATCAGGATGCATGTACACTCACCGCTCGACTCCAGACGGGTCTGCCTCTCAAGGACCTGGACGTGGAACGCTGGGGATATGCGTTCCAGGACCCTCATCTGTTCTTCCGACAAGTGGCCCCGGCGCCCCTTGGCATCCGCTGCCTCCAAGAGTCGCCGGGCCTTGTTCAGGGTCCTGGACCTGAAGTCCTCCCAGCGCTTCTTGACATGTTGTAAGTCGCGGACTGCCACCCCCTCCGCGTTGATGGCAGTCACGATGTCAGTCCAGATCCGAGTCCGTACTTCCTTGTCGGCGCGGGAACTCCGAAGAGGGCATCATACTGCCCCAGGACTTGCTCCACCAGGACACCAACTTCGGTGGCACATAAGTTGGTGCCCCTCTGCCTCTCTGGCCGGGGGTTGTCAGTGGTCTCAGATGGTGTTTGCCCCGACATGACAACCCCAGAGGCAGGAGTGGGTGGGCAACTGGGTCCTGGGGCTGGGCTGTGGAGCGATGGAATCCCAGTCGGGAGTCTTCGGTTCCAGCAGGGGTGGTCACAGCAACAGCGCAGCTGGCTGATGTGCAGGCAGCAAATGGCAGGGCACGTGGGCAGCAGGCAATCAGGCAGCAGCAGATGGCAGGTGGGAGCGTGCTCGGGGCTCTGGGGGGTAGTAGTTCGGCCTTCTGGGCAGGAGCGTGGTCTTCCATGTGCTTACGCGTGGCCAGCTTCATACGGAGTGATTTGGCACGTGAAAAATCTGCACATCAGCGTGTAATTCGAGGAAAGGCCCTTAGCGCGTAAGCGCGTCTGCACGCATACGCATTTTCATTGGACAGAAGGCCCCTCAAGCACAAGCGCCCCTGTGACGTGATGCGTACAGATGTGCATGGGCATTTCACCGCGCGTGGAAAACTGCACGTCCGCGTGCAATGCGGGGAAAGGGCCCATGCGCGTAAGCGCGCGTGAAAAACTGCACGTCCGCGTGCAATACGAGGAAAGGGCCCATGCGCGTAAGCGCGCATGAAAAACTGCACGTCCGCGTGTAATACGAGGAAAGGGCCCATGCGCGTAAGTGACGTGACGCGCACGTGCGTTTCCCTCAGCACGGGTTAAAGGTGAGCGGGCCCAGCAGTTCGCTGTACGTGCCTTTCGTGGAGACCAACGTGTGTTGCTGCTTCCTGTTGTTTCGCACGCCATCACAACTTCACAGCTATCAAGGACGTATCTCTTCTTTTGGCGGGGGTATTGGCTACGCGTGTTTTTCTGCATCGCGCTAGTTAGACGGTGAGTCGCACACGCTCTTTTTCCCACTGCGGGTGCCCCTGTGTATCGCACCCATTTTCGATGTCATAGTAGCCTGCGTGTCCCACGCGTACGCGTTATTCGTGTTACTGGGTGCCACCGCGTACTGCGGGAGTTTGAATCCACGCACGTAGGCTGCAGGGTTGCGTGCACGGTTTTACTGCAGTTTTGGGGTGCCTGAGCGTTGCGTGACCCGTCACCACATCACCGGGGTCACATACAGCCTTGCAGGTGCAGGGGGGCTGTTAACATCTTGCTTCCCACCCCCTTCATCCCAATTGCCCAGGTCAATTGTGGTGTACACCTCCCATTGGCACCACTCCATCTGTGCCAGCACTACTACATCTGTGCCATGGTTGGGAGGCCACCAAAGGTGAGGAGCGCCTCAGCTGGGCGTACTCCTCGTGGCGGGCGTGGTCGGGGACGTGGCCGTGGTGACCAGGGAGTAGGGGGACTCCAGGGTGTCCAGGGCAGCCACAGAGGGGGAAGAGGCAGGGGTGCGCCACTTGAGCACAATGTTGTGCCATGTGTCGGTGCAGCCATGCCACCACCCCCTGTGGTTCCGGGGGATGCAGCTCCTGCATCTGGCACTGGCACCCGTATGACCCGGCAGTCCGTTCCATCGACTGCCACGGGCCCAAGGGTAGTGGTAGCTGCAGGTGCAGCTGTGGACACCGCCACCCAGGCTCAGGGTCTGCCAGCGCAGGCTGCGTTGGCACTTGAAGAGCCCTTGGTAGATCTCCAACAGGCCAGGGGGGAAACCATAGGGGCACGCCGGGCTGCTCAGACCAAGACACGTGTCCCTGGGGCAGTCATGTCATCTGCTGCCCCGAACAGCAGGGTGTTGGCAAGTGCAGGGGCAGATGCACCCAACAGCACCCCGGTTGTGAGTCTGCCAACCAGGACCGTTGCGGTCAATGACCCTGCCACAGATGATGTTGCTGCGCAGGGTCCATTAGTGGGCACCCAGCTGCCACAGACACAAGTCAGGCCTTTGGTCATCCCTCCACCTGCCACTCCCTTGGCTCAATCCACCGAACCCACTGGCCAAACTGGTCAGGGCGGCATTAGCCAGCCAGGGTCTGCGCCACAGTCCAAGAGGAGGAAGATTGCACCTGCAGCACAGGCTGGGACCCCACACACAGCTACGACCTCCTGCACGTCGAGGAAGAAGCCTTTCTGTAAGGAGGAACTGGACTTCCTCGTGGACTTCGTGCGGGGCCACAGCCGTGACATGCTAGTGGGTGCCAATAGTCAGACTACGGCTGCCCAACGTGACACCCACTGGAAGCATGTTGCAGAACATGTCAGTTCATTCGGCCATGAGGTGCGCACGGCGCATGAGTGCAAAAAGTGTTGGAATGACATCAAGCGCAGCACTAAGGCCAAGCGTGCCTCAAATTACAACTTGACTCTGGTGACTGGCGGTGGGCCTGCACCAGAAGAGGAAGAACTCACTCCGCATGAGGCTCTCATTGCGGAGTTCATACCACCTGAATTGGTCGAAGGAGTGGGAGAGATGCTGGACTTTGATGCCCAGTCCAGTGAGTGTTGATGCGTGTTTGTTGAGGACGTGTGTGTTTCACTTGTGGGATGTGTTGTGCAAGATTGCTGCTACATGTGACGTGTACATGGTTCTGATGTGTAAGTAATGCAAAGCTACCGTCATGCATGTCTCCTCTGCTGCATGCGGCACTCCATGTGGGCATGCTCCCTTGCCCCTCCTCCACCACTCTGCACTCCAGTTCCACCTTTGCACTGGTCTGCTTCAATCTTGCCAATGTGTAGTTTCTTGTTCATGTGTCCTATGTAGATGCTAACTTCCAGCGTAGAAACTACCAGACATATGTCGTGTGGTACAGCCTTAGTACTCGATGCAGGGTATCTCACTTGTACTGTGCATGGGTCAGATGTCCCGCAGGGACATGAGTGCCCATTCATGCTCCATGTGCATTGCATGCATGCCCCTATGTGACCTTGACTGGATGATCACTGTAATATGAGTCCTTGGTCACATACATTGCCTGCCATCTCATCGGCCTCCCCATGTCAACTGTGGCTCAGTCCTGCGTTGCACACATGTTTAGGCCCTGACAATCTGTGTGGCTCACAGGCCTCAGCCTGTTCAATGGCCAATGACTCTGTCCAACTCTTGTGTCTTCTTCACACGTGGGCGTCCTCCAGAATTTTCATCATGTGTCCTGCCCACTGTCCCAGCATCATTTGCAGTGTTGTAATTTGTATCACATTAAGCTGTTGATGCCAGTCAACACTGCCTGTCAATACACAGGTGTATGGTCAGCCTTTTGATACCATGCTAGGCATCCCTGCTTTGGTACTGGGGTGGAGGGGTGCTTGGCTTCTAGACATGGTACACATTGAATGCACAATGCACGTGATGTCTGAATTTGACATTGCACTGCCTTCACATTTCCTGGCACACACCATGGAGTGCTTTACATGTAGGTAGTGAGTGGCGTACACATTTTCTGCACTGCATAGACCCACTTCCATGGGAACTGCCACCTTTCAACAGGTCTGATCACAGAAGCTATTCAAAGTAGACCCAGCATGCATGCCAGGTCATATGTTGTGTGTCACATGTCTGCCGGATGCCTTTGCTGTTGGTGTGTGTGTGTGTCGTGTGCTTCTGACATGTGTAGTGACTTTTTCTCTCTATTTTTCAGGTGATGACGCAATGGAGGCGGAGGATGGTGTTGTCATGCCAGACACAGGGTTGGTAACACCACATCAACCCGGCACTAGTGGGGGTCGTGGGGTGGTAGGCCACGAAAACCCCCAAGTGCTGCAGTCCATCTTGTCTCTGGCTGCCTATGAGTCCAGCCTTGATGACGACTCTGACGTCCATGTTGAGTTGGATGAGCATCAAGTCCATGTGTCAGGGGTGAGTGATTCTGATGTGGACACTCCTCTGTCTGCGACAACTGCACTGAGGGATCAGACAGTATTGGTTCCTCCGCCCGTGGTGGATCGGGACGCAGGGTCACCCTCCACACCAGTCACTGATGTGCCTGGGACATCACGTCGATGGGGGCATGTAGTCGTGCAGCCGCAGGCGGTGCCAACACAGCGAGGACCCCCGGTCCTTGGGTCCCGCAGGGGTCAAGCCCGACAACGCGGTCGCCGCGCGCAACCGCGGTATACTGAGTGGGAGCAAGACATGACTGCCAATTCCGAACGGCAGGGGGCAGCAATGGAGAACATCGCTGAGAGCATGGAGCGTGTGGCCCGATCTGTGCTCCCCCCTGCTAGGCAGGTGCTTCTCCAGCAGCAGGCGGCACGGTCCACGGCCCGCTCGCTCAGGCTGGGCATGGCGGCCTCAGACAGGGCACGCCAGGCTGAAATGTCGTCTCTGTGTCAAGCAATTGCTGCTCACGCAGAGACGCACATGGATGCCCTGAGGGAGGAGTATGCTTCCTTCAGATCCACTCTGGGTGTCCTTCTGTAGTCCAGGCTCAGAAGTGGTACGAACCAACCACCCCCTCTAGGGTTTTGGCGCCTGCAAGTTCGGGCCTTACACAGGCATCCACAACCCCATTGGGGAAAGAGGATCAGGGAACGTTGCTTGGATAGGCACGGGAAGCAGGAACACCGGGTAGAGGGTACAGGTTTCAAAATTGCATAGGATCACGGGTGATTAGGGAGAAAAAACATACCAAATTGAACCACACATACATCCATGCATCAGTACACTCCCCAGCAAGCCTATGCAGAGCAGTTCGAAAGAAAAACAACAAGACACTTAGCTCTGGTTTTGAGTGCTGGCCTCCTGCCTGCGCACTCTCAGGTCCGGTTACAGGAGCACTGCAATGCTGCAAAGAGAGCCACAGTCAACAACCTGTATGTGCCAATTACACAAAAACACAACACCAAACATGCCCCATAGCAACAAACTACTCTACAAACAGACAATCTGTGCTTGATGCTTCGTACCCATATATAACATCACCCCTGTGACGGGTCATACACAGTCAATGCAGTAGGTCAGCCGCTGGTGGGTGCGTGGCAAATGGAACACCAATGTGTCACAATTCACACAACATGCAATGTTCCCTGGGTAAGCCGACAGACCCATATATCAAGCCATGACTACAGAGCAAGTTGCGTACCACCATGACCGAAACAAAGTTGGCAGTGCATTTATCATGAAGTACGTGGAAAATACATGCACTGCACCCGAGTATGTCCCTTGCTGTATGTCCCTGTGAGCTGCCCCTTTCCATGTCTCGGAAGGCTACATGGTTGATACAATTGCCTCAATGGACCTTGGTGTACCGGAGGGTATGTGCCACTGCCCCTGCATGTGTCCCAGACAACCCTACTATTAACAGCCATCAGTCCACAAACACATCTGAGCTGCATTGTGTGCTTCAACACCAATATTTGTCTAAGCTCACCCTCAGTGCTGTGACTAAGCCTGCATGTGCAACTCGCCTGGTGCAAGCTTTGCTGTGTCGTGGCCCCCCTGTGATGCTCACCTTGCCTGGAGTTCCTTGGAACATGTCAGCAGTTCTAGGATGTGGGTCTGCAATCACTGTGCCTCTGCTTGTGCACACATGTGCATGTGGGCACCAACAAACGGGTCAGGAATTCCGTCGTCCAATGGGCCATGTCTGCTGGCAAAGGTGCTCTGGAGGCTCTCCCCCTGCAGAAAGGGCATGAAACACATGATTAATGCTTCAAAGTCATCTGTGTGTGTCTCCTCAGGCATCTCATTACTTGACCATGTCAGAGACTCACATCACAAATCACACCATCAGTCCGTCTTTCACCTCCAAAGTGTGGAACACTATCTACAGCATGAATTGCAACAAGCACGTGTACAGGAAAGATATGAAACATACTACACAATGAATAGCAATCAATGTCCACATTAATCATGACACACCCCATCTAGCAAAAGCTGAACAGTGGACAATGACACCTAAATCATCCCCACTAGGGGTGTCAACACAAGTCACACATCACCAGACATGCCACAGATATGACAGTCCAAAGCCCTTGTGTAATATTCTGTAACACTGAACCATCCTTGCGAGCCCATGGATAAGGGAGGCAGGAGTGGCATATGTGAGTCATGCAGACCTATGTAACATCGCCACACAGAACCAGGCTCACCCGTCCGGCAGACTTGCTGCCGACGAGGGGCAAGCTGCGGCTAGGCGTGGCCAGGCTACTGTGCCACGTCCTCCTTTACAGGATGAGCCAGACTCGGACGACCATCTATCTCCCACATAGGTCGTGCTGTGCAGGCGTTGAGCCCATGGAGGATTTTTTTTTTGGCTCAGCATCATCGCATGTGGATGTTGAGCAGCACCCTGTACCTCCCCCCTCCTGGGTGCCTCCCCTCCCCCCCGGGTCGTATGTGGCCATTTTTGATTTTTCTTTTAGTTTAGTTAGTTAAGTTTCTGTTTGATAGTTAGTTTAAATAGGTAATGAAGGTTTTCCATAGTTAGTGTAATTAGTTAATAGTTGAGTTAGTTTAAAATTGCTAGTCTATTGTGCTTTCATGTGACGGTGCGGTGCTTTGTGGCTTTTGAAGGCATCCACTGTCTGTTCCAGCTGGGCCCTTCATGGTTGTCTTGTGTATGTGTTTGCTGCTTGGGGACCTTGACTCACATATGCCACTCCTGCCTCCCTTATCCATGGGCTCGCAAGGATGGTTCGGTGTTACAGAATATTACACAAGGGCTTTGGACTGTCATATCTGTGGCATGTCTGGTGCTGTGTGACTTGTGTTGACACCCCTAGTGGGGATGATTTAGGTGTCATTGTCCACTGTTCAGCTTTTGCTAGATGGGGTGTGTCATGATTAATGTGGACATTGATTGCTATTCATTGTGTAGTATGTTTCATATCTTTCCTGTACACGTGCTTGTTGCAATTCATGCTGTAGATAGTGTTCCACACTTTGGAGGTGAAAGACGGACTGATGGTGTGATTTGTGATGTGAGTCTCTGACATGGTCAAGTAATGAGATGCCTGATGAGACACACACAGATGACTTTGAAGCATTAATCATGTGTTTCATGCCCTTTCTGCAGGGGGAGAGCCTCCAGAGCACCTTTGCCAGCAGACATAGCCCATTGGACGACGGAATTCCTGACCCGTTTGTTGGTGCCCACATGCACATGTGTGCACAAGCAGAGGCACAGTGATTGCAGACCCACATCCTAGAACTGCTGACATGTTCCAAGGAACTCCAGGCAAGGTGAGCATCACAGGGGGGCCACGACACAGCAAAGCTTGCACCAGGCGAGTTGCACATGCAGGCTTAGTCACAGCACTGAGGGTGAGCTTAGACAAATATTGGTGTTGAAGCACACAATGCAGCTCAGATGTGTTTGTGGACTGATGGCTGTTAATAGTAGGGTTGTCTGGGACACATGCAGGGGCAGTGGCACATACCCTCCGGTACACCAAGGTCCATTGAGGCACTTGTATCAACCATGTAGCCTTCCGAGACATGGAAAGGGGCAGCTCACAGGGACATACAGCAAGGGACATACTCGGGTGCAGTGCATGTCTTTTCCACGTACTTCATGATAAATGCACTGCCAACTTTGTTTCGGTCATGGTGGTACGCAACTTGCTCTGTAGTCATGGCTTGATATATGGGTCTGTCGGCTTACCCAGGGAACATTGCATGTTGTGTGAATTGTGACACATTGGTGTTCCATTTGCCACGCACCCACCAGCGGCTGACTTACTGCATTGACTGTGTATGACCCGTCACAGGGGTGATGTTATATATGGGTACGAAGCATCAAGCACAGATTGTCTGTTTGTAGAGTAGTTTGTTGCTATGGGGCATGTTTGGTGTTGTGTTTTTGTGTAATTGGCACATACAGGTTGTTGACTGTGGCTCTCTTTGCAGCATTGCAGTGCTCCTGTAACCGGACCTGAGAGTGCGCAGGCAGGAGGCCAGCACTCAAAACCAGAGCTAAGTGTCTTGTTGTTTTTCTTTCGAACTGCTCTGCATATGCTTGCTGGGGAGTGTACTGATGCATGGATGTATGTGTGGTTCAATTTGGTATGTTTTTTCTCCCTAATCACCCGTGATCCTATGCAATTTTGAAACCTGTACCCTCTACCCGGTGTTCCTGCTTCCCGTGCCTATCAAAGCAAAGTTCCCTGATCCTCTTTCCCCACTGGGGTTGCGGATGCCTGTGTAAGCCCCGAACTTGCAGGCGCCAAAACCCTAGAGGGGGTGGTTGGTTCGTACCACTTCTGAGCCTGGACTACAGAAGGCCATTACAATGATGTTCAAGTTTGTTTGGATTGTGTATGTGTTCATGCAGGTTGTACATTTTCGTGCATTCCCTAGTTTCATGTGTCATTCCTCCTCCCCTCTCCTGCCACTCATTCCAGTCATCCAGTGTGTCAACACCTGTCCCGACTGCATATCCCTGAACCTCATTCCCCACCAGGGTCTCAGGGGCCTGTGTGAGTTTGACCTTGCAGGCACCCGGGACATGGTGGGGGTGGTTGTTTCGTGACACTCCCATGCCTGTACAGGGGACCTGTGACAGTACACATCCATTCATGGTGCATCATCCTATGTCATGTACCACACATGTCTCACATCCTGTCGTGACATTGTTTTGCTGTGCTACCTTGGTTGTTGCATCATTGTGGTAGTACTTGGCCTTTGTGAGGTACTGCTACGTCAAGTCATCTACTGGAGGGTGTTCGGGTTCGTTTTTAAGCCTTGAATTTTGTGATTTTGGAAATGAGTGTGGATTCTGAGGGTTCAGGCATCTTTTTACACACAAGGTGGGAGATGGTGACAAAGGGTAAAGGTGATCCTGTGGCCAGGTGGAATTGAGGTTTGGAGGCTCCATGACCCAGGTGCAGTTGTTCAGTGGGTCATGGTCATTTGTGAGGGGGGGGGTTGTTGTTGATAGTTGCCTTGCCCTGCAGTGTGATGGGAACTCTGACATAGTAATGGTGGTATCCTATGTACATGTTGTGTTCTGCTGATCAATGCCTGTTCATGTGTTGTGTTTTCCTTTCAGGTGCGAGGGGATAGTTGTGGTTTGACATGCTGGGGTGTACACATGGTGGATGTTCACATGTGATGTGTAGGGAACACTGATGGTCACTTGAGTGCACATGCATATGTGGAGTGCATGTCCTTGCAGAACCACACACTTGCACTCGGATGCACTACATGTACTCCCACCCTTGCATATCCACGTGTACACTGTTTGCCTTCTGGTGCCCACTGTGTCCCGGCAGCACATGTTCTGTGACCGATTATGGATCCAGTACATGCCTAATTTGATGTTTGATGTGGTCTGTCACTTAGATGTGATGCTCAGGGTGTGCATCACACACAATGGCTGTTCACTGTGCTGTGCGCTGAGCAGTGTGATGCAGGAGTAGGACACTGCACACATGAGCTGCAGTGTTGATTTTGCAATGCATAATGTGCATGTAGACAGGCATTCATTGTGATGTTAGGTCTACGACTGTTGTAATGCATTTGGAAATGACTTATTTTGGGTGGGAGAATTTGTTGGTCTGTCATTTCATCTGATTCCGGGTCAGGCATCATTGTCCGATGCCACTGTACATTTAGGACATGGCAATGTGTACCTTATCGTTACTGCGTTGGTGTATGGGTATTGCTTGCCATGTCATGTTGATGTTTGGGAGGGTTTGAGTGACATGACAGTGATGGCCATGGCCTGTTTTGCAGGTGTGTGTGATGCACACCTTGCATGTCCGGGTCATCCGCGTCTCAGAGCAACTAGCTGGGGGTAGATTTCTCTCCGCAGAAGGGCCCTCCCCCTGGAACAGACTTCCTGCCTGACTTGAACTTGAGGGGAACCATCTCCAGTTCTGGAAGCACCTCAAGACCTTCCTCTTTGCTTCTGCTTACTCTCTGCCTCTCCCTTGCAGAATTCTTCACTGGAACTGCACAGGAGCTGCAACTGGCCCACTCTCACTGACCTCGGTCCCTGGCCCAGCCACTCTCCACTTGCACTGCCTCCCTGGCAACCCCTGCACTGCAGTACTGTCTCTCTATCCCTACAGCCCTCCCTTCCCAGCACTTGTCTGCACTTACCTTTGCAGTTGCCACCAGGCGACCTATGTATTATTTTTTTGGGCTACTTCCCCTGTACTGGACTCCCCCCCACCCTTCCCCTTGCACTTTTCCCTTCCCCCTACCCCTGCACTTGCACGATCTCAATGACACCTGGCCTAGTAGTACCGTTCTCTGTGTTCCCTTGTTCCCCCCTCCCTGCCTCATTTCGCCTTGGAATACTTGTGTATGGCCCATATCATGTCATATGTCATATGTGTGCCTTTTGGTCACACAGGATAGCTTGTGTTTACGTAGCTAGGGATGCAGACGATGTGGCACTTCCATGGCAACTATCTCAGGGTGGTGGGGTTGTGACAGTTGACTGTCTCTTTGTCATCATTGATTGTCACCTGGTATGTGCCAGGCCTGTGTGCACTCCGCAGGGGTGGGAGTTTAGGTGAAAAATGTGGCCACAAGCTGGGTGCGGGCTTCCTCGCCACGTGCCCTGTCCCCTCCCATGGGCAGCGCCTATGCCTGTGGTTGGGGATGTGGGGGCACCACCATGTCCACCGGGACGCCCTGCCGTGTTGCAACATTGTGCAGGACACATGCTGCCACAATGATCCTGCACACTACTGGTGGTGCAAAGAGTAGTTGCCCACCAGAGCGGTCAAGGGAGCGGAAACGTGACTTGAGCACTCCGAATGTGTGCTCCACTATGCCCCTGGTTGCAATATGGGCGGCGTTGTATCTTACCTGGGGTGGTGTGGTGGGGTTCCAGATTGGCGTCATCATGTGGTTGCTCAGAGGGTAGGCACTGTCCCCTGGGGAGGTGATAATAGTTGAGATTATTAGGGTTTGGATATTTGTCTGTGTGTGACTTGCATGCATGTGCAAGGGCATTTGTATTGACCTAGGAGCCATGTGTCGCCATGCTGCCCAGCTTCCAGGGCCCGGCTCAGGGTGGACATTCTGTATATGAAACTGTCATGGGTGGAGCCAGGGTAGTTTGCATAGACAGAGGTGATGATTCCCTTTGCATCACATACCACCTGTACATTGATGGAATGCCAGTGCTTGCGGTTTCGGTAGATGTGCTCAATGGCCCTAGGTGGACGTAGGGCCACATGGGTGCAATCTATGGCACCGAGCACTTTGGGGAAGTGTGCCACCCTGAAAAAATCCAGGACAACGGCCTGCCTTTCTGCGGGTGTTCTGGGCATGTATATGTGCCTGCGGACTGAGGGGCACGCTGTCATGATTGCCAGTACCTGGTGTAGGCAGCGTGACTGCGTGGCCTGTGAGACCCCCCCCCACTATGGCAGTGGTCCGCTGAAATGACCCAGTGGCCAAAAAATGCAGGACATTGAGCAGCTTCTCCAAGGGGCTCAATGCTTGGGAGCAAAGGGTGGGGGATGTGAGGTCATCTTCCCACTCCCTGACCAGGTCTAGGATGATATGGGGTGGAAACCTATACCTGCCGTAGACCTGGTCATCAGGCATCCCAAAAAGGCTTGTCCGTGGTGCGAAAATGCGAGCCCTGGCTATTCTCCTCCTCCTACGGTGTCCCACGATCAGTGCAGCGACAAATGGGGCATTCATCGTAGCTGTATATACGCGTTTGTTGTTTGCGCTCACTTTTATGCTGTGCGCGGGGACGCCTCCGCCTGCCTTCGTGTGGGCGGACGCGTTGACGCCTGTGCACGTCTTTTGCCGTGCGCGGGTTTCCCGTATTCGGATACGTGGTAAGACTGTAGGTCCGAGTGTCATCGCGTGTGATCGGAGGGGAGTGACCGTACACGCGATTGGCCTGGGTAGGTGTGTTCCGGGGTGCCGGGAACTTTCACACGCGATTGGTGGAAATCCACGTGTTTTCTGTCATCACGTGCAATGAGGGAAACACCCGCGCGCGTCACGTTACAGACGCGCTCACGCTCGAAGGGCCTTTGGTCCAATGAAATCGCATATGCGTGCTGCCGTGCATACGCGCTAAGGGCCTTTCCTCGTATTACACGCGGACGTGCAGTTTTCCACGCGCGCTTACGCGCATGGGCCCTTTCCTCGTATTACACGCGGACGTGCATTTTTTCGCGTGCTGAAATGCCCATGCACGTCTGTACGCGTCACGTCACAGGTGCGCTTGTGCTTGAGGGGCCTTCTGTCCAATGAAAATGCGTATGCGTGCAGACGCGCTTACGCGCTAGGGGCCTTTCCTCGAATCACACGCTGACGTGCAGATTTTTCACGTGCCAAATCACTCCGTATCAAGCTGGCCACGCGTAAGCTCACGGAAGACCACGCTCCTGCCCAGAAGGCCGAACTACTGCCCCCCAGAGCCCCGAGCACGCTCCCACCTGCCATCTGCTGCTGCCTGACTGCCTGCTGCCCACGTGCCCTGCCATTTGCTGCCTGCACATCAGCCAGGGGTGCTGTTGCTGTGACCACCCCTGCTGGAACCGAAGACTCCCGACTGGGATTCCATCGCTCCAGAGCCGAGCCCCAGGACCCAGTTGCCCACCCACTCCTGCCTCTGGTGTTGTCATTTCGGGGCAAACACCATCTGAGACCACTGACAACCCCCGGCCAGAGAGGCAGAGGGGCACCAGCTTCAGTGCCACTGAAGTTGGTGTCCTGGTGGAGCAAGTCCTGGGGCAGTATGATGCCCTCTTCAGAAGTTCCCGCGCCGACAAGGAAGGACGGACTTGGATCTGGACTGACATCGTGACTGCCATCAACGCGGAGGGGGTGGCAGTCCGCGACTTACAACATGTCAAGAAGCGCTGGGAGGACTTCAGGTCCAGGACCCTGAACAAGGCCCGGCGCCTCTTGAAGGCAGCGGATGCCAAGGGGCGCCGGGGCCACTTGTCGGAAGAACAGATGAGGGTCCTGGAACGCATATCCCCAGCGCTTCACGTCCAGGTCCTTGAGAGGCAGACCCGTCTGGAGTCGAGCGGTGAGTGTACATGCATCCTTATTGTGAGCAGTGCGTGTGGTGATTATTCAGTAGTGTGCAGGTTGCACATCTGTTTGTATGGGGTCGAGTATGGGTGGGGGTGTACAGGGCCGTGGGGCTGACACATGCGAGGGCTGGAATGTGTGAGACATGGATGGTGCTTGTGTGTGTAGGCTTGCATGCCAAATGCAGTTGTGTGGGCACACATGTTTGGATGAATGTGTTTGTAAGTAGACATGTCCGTGATGTCACACATGTATGTTGTTTTCGGCTGCATGTATCGGCACTGTGTACATGTGCATGTGTGTGTATTTGCAACAGTGATGCAACATGGATGCATGTGACAGCGGTATGTGGAAGCCTGATTGGCAGATGTGACATGGATGCCCGTCTGAACGCTGCGACACTTGGCAGAGATGTACACATGCATGCAAGTGTGGTGGTGTGTGTACATGTGTGGTGCACTTCCTGTGTTGCATGTGATGTCTGGCTCACCTTTGGCTGCTCATGCTGTTGTATGTGTATGGATGGTGGTGGCAGTTGCGATATGGCTGTGGTATGGCTCATGTGTGCGAGTTGTAATGACATGTGTGTTGGGGATTGTGATGACATGTCTGAGGTTTGCCAATGCCAGTCATGTACAACTGTCATGTGTGTATGTGTCCATTGTACAGTGCCCTGATGCCTGTGTTTTGTTTCTCCCTGTCTGCACGTCAACTGATGAAGAGGGCGGAGCTCCCCTCCCATGTTGTGATCTCGTTGGGGAGTGAGGAGTCCGGTGCCGTGTCCCAGGCCGCAGCTGCCTGGGGGAGGTCCAAGAGGCAGAGGTTGGAGTTGGACTCCTCGGCAGCAGAAGGGGCAGCTGGGACCCCACAGGGCCCAACAGGGGAAGATGGCACAGAGTCATCCAGGTTGGTGGGGGGTTTGGTGGAGGAGGTGGCCGTGCAAGCACCAGTGACGGGGTCTGGAGGTGGGGATCCCACTGGTGCTAGTGGTGCAGTGCAGGACCAGGGACAGGAGGCTGCACAGGCTGCCGCGGAGGTGCCTGTGTGCAATCCTGTCCCTGATCCTGTCCCTGCATCATCTTGCACCAGCAGGGATGCCTACGTCCAGACCCGTTTTCAGGCAGGGAATGAGCTCACGTCAACTGGCCTTCCTCTGCCTGCGGACGTGGCTATCCGGGTCCGGGTTGAGCCTGTCCTGGCTGGTGTGGCGTTGCATCAACGGGCCATGCGAGGTGACCTGCAGTCTTTTCATGAGGAGACTGCACGTCATCTCGAATGGCTCGTTGACCACGTCAGCCTACTGGGACAGGTCACCCAGGCCGGATTCCTCCGTCTGATGGGGCTTGCTACGACCCCCCTCCTCAACTGGACCCCCTACGCGCCAGTCGTCCTCCGTGCCATCTTCCCACCCATCAGTCACCTGGGTGCCCTGTGGAGCTGCCTCTGACGGTGCGGCCATGCTGGTGGAGGAGGCATCCCTGCCACAGTCGGGAGTCGGACGTCCAGCAGGGGTGGCCACATCTACGACTGCACCCCAGCTGGCGGAGGATGTGCAGGCAGCAGGAGGCAGTGCACGGGCAGAGGCACAGCAGCAGCAGCAACATGGTGGGAGCCATGAAGGCTCGGGGCCTTCAACATCGGAGGGGCAGGCATCGGCCGGAGGGCAGGAGGACCCAGGACAGAGAGTGTCTTCCATGTGGCAGAGGTTGGGCCACGCCATAGATGCGGAGCGGCAGCGGGCGGAAGAGGCACGCTCACAATGGTCAGGGCGGAGAACTCCATGCGGAGGCTCCTGAGGCGGGCCGAGTGCCTCGAGGCAATCCACAGGGGTTTGGAGGTGGATACGTCGACGGCCCTGTGGACCCTCGGGAACATGGAGGAGGACCGCCTCCGGGACATTGAGGAGGAGTTTGATGATGCCCTGGCCCGGGACATCCACAAGTGAGCCGTGAAACTAGCCCGCTGCCCTTGTACATAGTTATGTAGGTAGTGTTAGGTTTCATTTTTGTTTTGATTTTATTTGGACCTTTCGGACATTGGCCACATTTTTGTATATAGTTTATTTTATTAGTTAGTGTAGTTAGATAGGTTTCCTTTCTTTTGTTGGGATAATGGACCCTGGCTTGTTCCCATGTACATAGTTCACTGTTGGATTGTATTTTTTTCACATTTTAACCATGGAGCAATGGCTTTTTTTTTATTTCCCATTGGATTTTGTTTTGTGGACATTGACTTTGGACAACATTACTTTGGATTTTTATTTTTGGTTTTGCTTTTTTTCATGGACATGCTTCTTGCAATTTTTGTACATTCACATTTCTGTTTCTTCATTTTTTATTCTATTTATGTTTCCTTTAATACATATTTTTTTTGGTGAACTTCAATGTGTGGTATCTCATTGGTTTCATGCATTTCATGATATGTGTTTTGAGATTAACTGACACCAATTGGGTGTATGTGAGGGAAATGTGTTTGTTTCGGAACTTGCAATTGGTGTTCTGTGATGTAATTGCAAATTATGAGTGGGTGGATGCAATACTCGGGTGGGTGTTTTGCATTTGGAGGCTGACCATAGGGACCAGGGATCTAGATTGTGATGACATGTTGGCTGGGGAGCATGAGTTGCACATGGGTGGGGGCCTGCTGGCAGGTGCCCCACAGTGCTGGTGGGTGGGGGTGCTGGGGAACATGAGTTGGACATGGGTGGGGGCCTGCTGGCAGGTGCCCCACAGTGCTGGGGGGTGGGGGTGGTGGGAGACATGGGTGGGGGCCTGGTGGAGGCTGCCCCACAGTGCTGGGGGGTGGGGGTGGTGGGAGACATGGGTGGGGGCCTGGTAGAGGCTGCCCCTGGTGGCTGGGGGGTGGGGGTGGTGGGGAACATGAGTTGGACCTGGGTGGGGGCCTGCTGGCAGGTGCCCCACAGTGCTGGGGGGTGGGGGTGGTGGGGAACATGAGTTGGACATGGGTGGGGGCCTGCTGGCAGGTGCCCCACAGTGCTGGGGGGTGGGGGTGGTGGGAGACATGGGTGGGGGCCTGGTGGAGGCTGCAACTGGTGGCTGGGGGGTGGGGTGGTGGGGAACATAGGTTGGACATGGGTGGGGGCCTGCTGGCAGGTGGCCCACAGTGCTGGGGGGTGGGGGTGGTGGGAGACATGGGTGGGGGCCTGGTGGAGGCTGCCCCTGGTGGCTGGGGGGTGGGGGTGGTAGGAGACATGTGTGGGGGCCTGGTGGAGGCTGCCCCTGGTGACTGGGGGGTGGGGGTGCTGGGAGACATGGGTGGGGGCCTGGTGGAGGCTGCCCCTGGTGGCTGGGGGGTGGGGGTGCTGGGAGACATGGGTGGGGGCCTGGTGGAGGCTGCCCCTGGTTGCTGGGGGGTGGGGGTGGTGGGGAACATGAGTTGGACATGGGTGGGGGCCTGCTGGCAGGTGCCCCACAGTGCTGGGGGGTGGAAGTGGTGGGAGACATGGGTGGGGGCCTGGTGGAGGCTGCCCCACAGTGCTGGGGGGTGGGGGTGGTGGGAGACATGGGTGGGGGCCTGGTGGAGGCTGCCCCTGGTGGCTGGAGGGTGGGGGTGGTGGGGAACATGAGTTGGACATGGGTGGGGGCCTGCTGGCAGGTGCCCCACAGTGCTGGGGGGTGGCGGTGGTGGGGAACATGAGTTGGACATGGGTGGGGGCCTGCTGGCAGGTGCCCCACAGTGCTGGGGGCTGGGGGTGGTGGGAGACATGGGTGGGGGCCTGGTGGAGGCTGCCCCTGGTGGCTGGGGGGTGGGGGTGCTGGGAGACATGGGTGGGGGCCTGGTGGAGGCTGCCCCTGGTGGCTGGGGGGTGGGGGTGTTGGGGAACATGAGTTGGACATGGGTGGGGGCCTGCTGGCAGGTGCCCCACAGTGCTGGGGGGTGGGGGTGGTGGGAAACATGGGTGGGGGCCTGGTGGAGGCTGCCCCTGGTGGCTGGGGGGTGGGGGTGGTGGGGAACATGAGTTGGACATGGGTG
Organism: Ambystoma mexicanum; assembly: GCF_040938575.1. Lineage (NCBI taxonomy): Eukaryota > Metazoa > Chordata > Amphibia > Caudata > Ambystomatidae > Ambystoma > Ambystoma mexicanum. Next base: position 1,240,375,240 of record NC_090930.1, on the reverse strand, counting down.
TGGGCCTGCTGGCAGGTGCCCCACAGTGCTGGGGGGTGGGGGTGGTGGGAGACATGGGTGGGGGCCTGGTGGAGGCTGCCCATGGTGGCTGGGCGGTGGGGGTGCTGGGAGACATGGGTGGGGGCCTGGTGTAGGCTGCCCCTGGTGGCTGGGGGGTGGTGGGGAACATGAGTTGGACATGGGTGGGGTCCTGCTGGCAGGTGCCCCACAGTGCTTGGGGGTAGTGGGAGATATGGGTGGGGGCCTGGTGGAGGCTGCCCCACAGTGCTGGGGGGTGGGGGTGGTGGGAGACATGGGTGGGGGCCTGGTGGAGGCTGCCCCTGGTGGCTGGGGGGTGGGGGTGGTGGGGAACATGAGTTGGACATGGGTGGGGGCCTGCTGGCAGGTGGCCCACAGTGCTGGGGGGTGGGGGTGGTGGGAGACATGGGTGGGGGCCTGGTGGAGGCTGCCCCTGGTGGTTGGGGGGTGGGGGTGGTGGGAGACATGTGTGGGGGCCTGGTGGAGGCTGCCCCTGGTGACTGGGGGGTGGGGATGTTGGGAGACATGGGTGGGGGCCTGGTGGAGGCGGCCCCTGGTGGCTGGGGGGTGGGGGTTCTGGGAGACATGGGTGGGGGCCTGGTGGAGGCTGCCCCTGGTTGCTGGGGGGTGGGGGTGGTGGGGAACATGAGTTGGACATGGGTGGGGGCCTGCTGGCAGGTGCCCCACAGTGCAGGGGGGTGGGAGTGGTGGGAGACATGGGTGGGGGCCTGGTGGAGGCTGCCCCACAGTGCTGGGGGGTGGGGGTGGTGGGAGACATGGGTGGGGGCCTGGTGGAGGCTGCCCCTGGTGGCTGGGGGGTGGGGGTGGTGGGGAACATGAGTTGGACATGGGTGGGGGCCTGCTGGCAGGTGCCCCACAGTGCTGGGGGGTGGGGGTGGTGGGGAACATGAGTTGGACATGGGTGGGGGCCTGCTGGCAGGTGCCCCACAGTGCTGGGGGGTGGTGGAGACATGGGTGGGGGCCTGGTGGAGGCTGCCCCACAGTGCTGGGGGGTGGGGGTGGTGGGAGACATGGGTGGGGGCCTGGTGGAGGCTGCCCCTGGTGGCTGGGGGGTGGGGGTGGTGGGGAACATGAGTTGGACATGGGTGGGGGCCTGCTGGCAGGTGCCCCACAGTGCTGGGGGGTGGGGGTGGTGGGAGACATGGGTGGGGGCCTGGTGGAGGCTGCCCCTGGTGGCTGGGGGGTGGGGGTGCTGGGAGACATGGGTGGGGGCCTGGTGGAGGCTGCCCCTGGTGGCTGGGGGGTGAGGGTGGTGGGGAACATGAGTTGGACATGGGTGGGGGCCTGCTGGCAGGTGCCCCACAGTGCTGGGGGGTTGGGGTGGTGGGAGACATGGGTGGGGGCCTGGTGGAGGCTGCCCCTGGTGGCTGGGGGGTGGGGGTGGTGGGGAACATGAGTTGGACATGGGTGTGGGCCTGCTGGCAGGTGCCCCACAGTGCTGGGGGGTGGGGGTGGTGGGAGACATTGGTGGGGGCCTGGTGGAGGCTGCCCCTGGTGGCTGGGGGGTGGGGGTGGTGGGGAACATGAGTTGGACATGGGTGGGGGCCTGCTGGCAGGTGCCCCACAGTGCTGGGTGGTGGTGGGAGACATGGGTGGGGGCCTGGTGGAGGCTGCCCCACAGTGCTGGGGGGTGGGGGTGGTGGGAGACATTAGTGGGGGCCTGGTGGAGGCTGCCCCTGGTGGCTGGGGGGTGGGGGTGGTGGGGAACATGAGTTGGACATGGGTGGGTGCCTGCTGGCAGGTGCCCCACAGTGCTGGGGTGTGGGGGTGGTGGGAGACATGGGTGGGGGCCTGGTGGAGGCTGCCCCTGGTGGCTGGGGGGTGGGGGTGGTGGGAGACATGGGTGGGGGCCTGGTGGATGCTGCCCCTGGTGGCTGGGGGGTGGGGGTGGTGGGGAACATGAGTTGGACATGGGTGTGGGCCTGCTGGCAGGTGCCCCACAGTGCTGGGGGGTGGGGGTGGTGGGAGACATGGGTGGGGGCCTGGTGGAGGCTGCCCCTGGTGGCTGGGGGGTGGGGGTGGTGGGGAACATGAGTTGGACATGGGTGGGGGCCTGCTGGCTGGTGGCCCACAGTGCTGGGGGGTGGGGGTGCTGGGAGACATGGGTGGGGGCCTTGTGGAGGCTGCCCCTGGTGGCTGGCGGTGGTGGGGAACATGAGTTTGACATGGGTGGGGGCCTGCTGGCAGGTGCCCCACAGTGCTGGGAGGTGGGGGTGGTGGGGAACATGAGTTGGACATGGGTGGGGGCCTGCTGGTAGGTGCCCCACAGTGCTGGAGGGTGGGGGTGGTGGGGAACATGTGTTGGACATGGGTGGGGGCCTGCTGGCAGGTGCCCCACAGTGCTGGGGGGTGGGGGTGCTGGGAGACATGGGTGGGGGCCTGGTGGAGGGTGCCCCTGGTGGCTGGGGGTGCAGGGGGACATGCGTTGGTGGGCAGTAGTGCAAGTTGACATGTGGGTTGGCTGGTGGGCATGGCCATGGTGGATGGGGTGCCTGCAGGACATGTGCTGGGTAGGCCCCTGTGGTGTGAGCCACCTGCAGGGGCCATAGAGGGTGTAGAGGGAACACCTGGGAGGACCCACACGTGCAATTCACGTGTGCTGCTCCCCGCGCACCTCTGTAATACACGTTCCCTGATGAGATCGCATGTGGAACTTCCCGCGCACCCCTGTAATACACGTACCCTGATGGAATTGCGTGTGGAACTTCCCGCGCACCCCTGGAATACACGTACCCTGCTGATGTTGCGTGGGATACTTCCCCCGCACCCCGAAATACACGTACCCTGATGATATCGCGTGTCTGACTTCCCGCGCACCCCCGAAATACACGTACCCCGCTCAATCGCGTGTGTAACTTCCCGCGCACCCCGAAATACACGTACCTCGCTCAATCGCGTGTGTAACTTCCCGCGCACCCCCGAAATACACGTACCCCGCTCAATCGCGTATCTAACTTCCCGCGCACCCCCGAAATACATGTACCCCGCTCAATCGCGTATCTATCTTCCCGCGCACCCCTGAAATACACGTACCCCGCTCAATCGCGTATCTAACTTCCCGCCCACCCCCGAAATACACGTACCCCGCTCAATCGCGTGTGTAACTTCCCGCGCACCCCCGAAATACACGTACCCCGCTCAATCGCGTGTGTAACTTCCCACGCACCCCCGAAATACACATACCCCGCTCAATCGCGTGTGTAACTTCCCGCGAACCCCTGAAATACACGTACCTCGCTCAATCGCGTGTGTAACTTCCCGCGCACCCCCGAAATACAAGTTCCCCGCTCAATCGCGTATTTAACTTCCCGTGCAACCCCGAAATACACGTACCCCGCTCAATCGCGTATGTAACTTCCCGCGCACCCCCGAAATACACATACCCCGCTCAATCGCGTGTGTAACTTCCCGTGCGCCCCCGAAATACACGTACCCCGCTCGATCGCGTGTGTTGCTTCCCGCGCACCCCCGCAATACACGTGCCCCGCTCGCACAGGCCCAATTGCTGTATGTTGCCACTTTTGTGATGCGCTGGGACTCTACCGCCTGCCTTCGTGTGGCGGACGTGTTTCAGCTTGTGCGTGTCTTTAGCAGTGCGTGGCTTTGCCCTATTCGATTCCATGAATACGTGTGGTTCGAGTGCGTGTGGGCGTTCCGTCTGCTTCCCTGCAGTACATCCCCAGTTACGCCCTTATTTTCGTGCGTTGTTCCCCATTCAGCGCGTTACGCCCCGTGTCCCGCCCACTTTCTGGTGTATGCGCCGAGGTTGTGCGCTTTCACTGTGCGCGTCGCGCACGCCTTTCGGGATGTTGCAGTGACTTGTGCGCCATGCACGGGTTTGGCGCACATCCCGAGGTGAACACGCGCAGGGACTTCCATGAATCGCACGCGTGCGCGTGCGCCTGTTTTTTTCCGCTTGCGCCTGCTTGCGCCTGCTTGCGCGAAGATTTTCGGCGCACGTTTGTTCCATGAATCGGCCCCTTTATGTCTTTTCTCCAGGATGGCCACCAGAATTGTCGTTTGATCTTTTCCTCAGTTTTAGCGATACCAGGATGTCCTTCCATTAATGTATCATGATGATGGGCAATAACGAGTTCTTGCAGTTCTTTGTTAGGCAGAAATAATCGCCCCTGGAAGTACGGTAAATCGTTATTAACGGAAAAGTGTGACCCATTTTGGCTCCATTCTTGTAAGGCTGTGGAGTCTATTAGTTCTTTAACTCGAGTTTGAACGTCCTCAATAGTTTGTAAAGAGGTCAAACCCAAAATTATCTGTTCAGGTATAATCGGTACTGGTTCTAAGCTCAAATTTGTTTCTTCCATCCCAATCCGAGATAAAGCGTCCGCTTTGCCATTCTTGCAACCAGGGCGATATGTGATTACAAAATCAAATTCGGCAAAGAATAAGGCCCACCGGAGTTGACGTGATGATTGGGCTTTGGCCATCTTTAAATATTGCAAATTTCTGTGATCTGTAATCACCGTGATGGTGTGTCTTGCGCCAAGGAGGTAATGACGCCAAGCATTGAAGGCGGACTTAATAGCTAGTAACTCCTTGTCGGTGATTGCGTAATTAATTTCAGGAGCCGAGAATTTTCTGGACCAAAAGGCTACAGGGTGTAGTTGGTTAGTTATTGGATCCCTTTGAGACAGGACAGCTCCCATGGCTAAGCTGGATGCGTCGGTTTCAACAATGTAAGGGAGAGCTGGGCGTGGATGCTTCAACACAGGTGCGGAGGTGAATTTAGTCTTTAGGTCTTGAAAGGCCTGTTCTGCCTCATGAGTCCATTCGAAGCGTTTATTCTTCCGTAGGAGAGCTGTGATGGGTTGGACCACTCGAGAAAATTCCGGGATGAATCTTCGATAAAAATTGGCAAAACCAAGCATGCTCTGAACCCCCTTCCCAGAGCTAGGAGATGGCCATTTGAGGATGGTGTCCGACTTTCGCAAGTCCATTCGGACTCCTTTAGGTGTCAGGATGAATCCGAGAAACTCGACTTCTGTGGTATGAAAAACGCATTTTTCGAGTTTTGCAAACAGTTTGTGCTGGCGCAAATTTTCAAGAACTGCCCTGACATGTTTTCTGTGGTCGGATTCCGAAGAGGAGTACACCAGAATGTCGTCGATATATACAATGACACAAACATCGATAAGTTCCCGAAGAACATCATTCATAGTGCGTTACACAATCCGAAGGGCATCACCTGATATTCAAAGAGCCCATATTTGGTGCGGAATGCAGTCTTCCATTTGTCGCCTTCTTTTATACGCACCAGGTGATAAGCTCCCCGGAGATCTAACTTGGTGTATATACAAGCATCTTTTACCTGGTCGAGAAGTTCAGGGATCGGAGGCAGAGGATAACGATTCTTAATCGTTATTTGATTTAGGGCGCGGTAGTCAATACATGTTCTAAGGTCACCTTCTTTTTTCGGCACGAAGAACAGAGCTGAGGAAACAGGAGACTTTGACGGGCAAATAAAACCATTGGCAAGGTACTGATCTAAATACTGATGTAAGTGAAGGTTCTCAGGTTCAGTAAGAGCATAAATCCTACTACAAGGCGGTTGAGCATTGGGTACCAGATCGATTTGACAATCGTACGACCGGTGGGGCGGTAACGTGTTGGCCTGTTCTTTTTGGAAAACATCTTGGAATTCTTGGTACTCAGCCGGTAGTTGTATAGTGGCCCAAGTTACTGAGGCCAGGCCCATATTTGGATTTCTTGGATAACAAGTTTGTTCACAATCAGGAAAGGTTATTCTCTTTGCTCGCCAGTCTATTCGAGGATTATGTGTTTCTAACCAAGGAATTTCTAGAATTACTTGAAACTGCGGGGCCTTGATTACGTCAAACACAATGGCTTCCCGATGTCCATCCTGACCCACTAGTGTCACTTCTGTAGTGGAATGAGTTACCGGCCCTGAGGCTATTTCGGTTCCATCAACTGTAGTAATGACATCCTTGTTAGTTTTCGGACGGAGAGGGAGATTAATCCTGGAGGCCAATTCACGATCTACATAGTTTCCAATAGCTGCACTGTCGATGTATGCCTTTATAGCATGCAACCGCCGAGGCTGTTTCTGATCCACGAGGACCATTGGCATGATGAAATGCGAGGTCAAAGAGCTTGTTTTCAAGCTCGGCAAGAGGACCTCTACGCTTGTCGGGCTTGGTCGTTTCCCGAATCAGGTTCTGTTAAATTGTTGTCAGTGGCTCCAACCACCTTCTTAGGTGGTTTTATCGGACAGTCTCGTAGAAAGTGACCAGAAGCCCCGCAATAGAGACATAATTGCTTTTTCCGCCTTCTCTCCCGTTCCTTCTGCGTTAACGGTCCTTTAACTCCACCGATTTGCATAGGTTCTGAAACGTCGGTACTCTTGGGGTTAGCGTGAGTTTTGATCAACACTCTGGTTTCAAACTTGGATCGATCTGCTTTTCTATTCTGATGTCTGTGATCAAGTTGGACCACAAGGTCTATGTGGATTTACTATTTGGGCTAGCACGTCTTTAAGTTCTCCGCGCAGACCTCGATGGAATAATGTGATCCTTTTATTCTCTGGCCACCCAGTTTCCACAACCAACCTATTAAAGGTGGCAATGTAAGATAAGAGATCCTGGTTACCTTGTCGTAAGGAAAGCAGTTCGTTGTCTAGGGCCTGTCCCTGAGAGTGTCGAGCGAATAATCTTTCCATGCTTGCCTGGAAACCTTGAAAATCCTGGAGAATTGGGTCATCTTGATTTACCAAAGGAACTGACCAATCGGCAGCACTGCTGCTGAGATAAGATAATACAAAAGCTACCTTGGTCTGGTCATTACGGAAGGCCCTGGGTCTGCATAGGAAGTGTAAGCGACATTGGTTCATAAAAACGGCATATTTCTTGGGGTCCCCAGCAAAACGTTCAGGCAGGGCCAAAGGCATGTTTCCAGGTAAATTGATTTGTATCGGGTTATTCGAAATCATAGAAATGGGATTACCCTCGGAACTAGGTAAAGGAGTTTGTCCTGCCTGACCCTGCAACAACCGTTTGGCCAGGTCATCAGTTCTTTCCTTAGATAGGATCAGTTCTCTTTTGAGAGCGTTAGTCTCCTGGCGCGCGGAGTGTACTTCTGTCCGTAGTTCCCCCAAAAGCTGGGCCAGCTGGTCTGTCTCGGAAGTTTCCATAGCGCCCGGGTGGGAAATTGTAGGTAGGCTTTGCGTTCTGTTACGCTCACCTGACTCCCACTGAGGCGCAGGCCTGGTTTGGAGTGCTGTTGCCTCTTCTATGGTGAAGCGCAGGACTCGGAAGATGGACAGGACCGGACCCTCAAATCTGGCTTGTCTGGCTCGCAGAAATATCCTTCTGTGTGTGAAAAGGGAGTATTAACAATCTGCGGGATAATGTGTAAGCCTCCCACTCCCTTCTCACCCTCCACAAAACCCTTCTGCGATTCCCAGTGAAGTCTCACCTTAGGGTCTGAAAGGACGAGCTCTCCATCCTGCTTCTGATGCAGGGGTGCGTTGTAATCCAGTTACTTCCCTGGATCTTGGATTGTAGAGAGTTCAAGTTTGCTTGTCCTTCCCGGTAAAATACTGTGAGAATTCAGTTTATAAGTATGAGCCGGAAATAATAATTGTCTGTTGTCTCTATTTCAGGTGCAGAACAAAGATTCCGAGATGAGCAATGGAACCGACGAAGGAAACTCAGGTGAGTTGTTTGATGAGAGGTTCCTTTAGTGTCCTTGCATTAATGCACTAATCCTTGTGTCTTTTTCCCCATAGGGGCCGGGGTTCGGAAATGCCGGAGATATGGCACTGACCCGAAGTGAGAGGTGCAGTTCCAGTAGATATCAGGTAAGTCTTTAATGAGCGTTCAGGTAATGTCTTAGCATTCGCTCACTAACGCTGATGTCTCTTTTTTCCCCTTAGGGGCCGGGGTCCGGAAATGCCAGGATGCGGCACCGACCCGAAATGAAGTGGGAATGACCCAACAGGTAGGTCTTATGATGGAAAATTAAGGTTTTCTTATTCTCTTCCCTAGCTCACCTTTGTTCTTGTCTTTTTCTCCCTAGGCGCTGAAATGTGGCTGCGGATCAAGATGGTCGCTGATGAACATGGAGGCGCCCAGTAAAGGTGAGTGGAATGCGGCGCTGCTGCGATCGATGCGATGTGCTTTTAAAATGAATGTCTTCCTTTTCAGGATCGTCGGCGAAATGTCTTTGGGATGCGGATTTTAGCAGGTAAGGACTCTTCTTTCTTCTATTCTCTTCTCTTCTCCCTTTGCAGGTGTTCCAGGATGCTGGTGGGCGTGGCAGAAGTCAGGATGCAGGAGCAGACACAGTGAGCGTCCAGCTGCTAGATGCAGAACAACGCGAAGCGTGAGTTGTTGCTTGGGCGTGGCTTAAATAGCCTTCAAAGTAGTTCCAGGTATGTATCCTTCCTCTCAGGTATGTAGTCTTCCTCCGGCCACACCCGTGTGGTTAAGTAGTCCCCAAAGATAAAGTAGTCCCATTCAGGCCTCTAGATGGCCTGGATGTTGCAGCATGGTCTGCATCAGGTAAGTTTACACCAAGCACCTTTCTACACAAAGTCATCTTTTATGAGCCTGGCGCCTATGGCGCCAGGACTGTTGTCCAATATGAGCCTGGCACCAAAGGCGCCAGGACTGAGTCCAAAGGGCCCCTATTTGGGGCTGCTGAGACTTCCCTCGGGGACATGATGTCTGCCTCTGGGGTAGCTGGGCCTGGTCTGGCTCCTTGGAGGTAGGCATCATGACATCGCCCTCATCGTAGGGTGTGGCTCCATTGTCCCCCTCGTCGCCAACTTCCTCCTGGATGGTTTGGAGATAAACAGGCTTATCCTCCTCGGCCAACGAGATGTCCCTGCCCTGGAGGCCCTCAAAGCCCCCCCTTTCTTTGTGCCCAGCGGAGACGGCCTCAGGGAGATGATTGGCATCTTCTTCGCCGGGGTCTTCTCAATGGGTATGAACAAGGTCTCCCTCCTCGGAGGAAGGGATATCCTTGCCAACGGAGGGGCACTCTGCGGGTCCTCACCTACATCCGTCGAAAGGGACACTACCACCACCTTGATGGAAGGCGCTGCCTTTGTCTGGTGTACCTGGAACTTCACTGACAGGCCAGGTCTTTTGTCCTGCTTGGTCTTCGTGGTCCTCTCCAGCTTGGCCTTCTCCTCAGGGGATGCATCAAGCCCATGCTCCCTTTTGGCCTTATCCATCACAGGCAGGTCAGACGCCGTACCCTGTTTGGAATTTTGCTTGCTTGCCTGGGTGATCTGACTTCCTCTTGGATGACGATCCAGATTGATGCAACAGGAGATGTTGAGCATGCCCTGCCCGCCGAGGAGCCCACCGCAACGGCGCTCCCGATGGTACTGGACTTGGAGTGCTTGGCCTTTTGGTGGACCCCCATGGGAGGGGTGACCTCAAATGACTTAGAAGCTGCTCATCTTTCCTGGATCCGGGAGAGGCATGCCACTGTGAACCACCCCGTGCAGAGGCCTTGGCCTGAAGCCACTCTTCCAGCCGTTTACGCCAATCCTTCAACATGTGTTTCAAGAGCTCATGGCAAAACATACAATCCTCATCCTTGTGTGCTGGGTACAGGCAGTACAGGCACTGTGAATGTTTATCATTCATGTAAACATTCCACAAACCACTGGCGGAGAACAGCTTGATCAAGAAAGGGGAATCCTTCTTTTCCTCTGACATGATCCACGCGGTGTAGGCCCGAACAGATCTTCTGGAAGTTTCCACGAAGAAATTTGACAAAATCCGCACTTGAGGGGTGCTGAAGAATCAGAGAAATGGCTCCCCGTTAATCGGAAGGAAGATTGATGAAGCACAAGGGCTCTATTGACCAAAAAATAGAGTAAAACTCTTCCAAAAAGCAAAATACGCAGAAAAAACTGGAGAGCTAAGCACGAGGACTCTCAACACTTGAACGTGCAGTAAAAATCTGTAGATGGTTGCCCGGGGAGGGGTTTAGGTAGAGGGCAGTCATTGGTTGGGGGCAGTATGACCCAGAGACAAGTTAATGGTTGTTAGGAGAAACACAGTTCAGAAATTAAACTGAAATAGATTTTTCTTTTACCAAGGATTCCCAGCCTGACGACGGGGAATATTCATGAACATGTGAATCCATGTCAGACCCATGCTAGAGAATAACAGATACAGGTAAATAACTTGTTCCATCATTCACTGTGGGGTGTGGATTTTCATTTGATCACCAAGCTTTCTACTGTTTCATGTTTATTTGCCTTAATTTAACCTCAATCACCAGCATGGCAGTGACCGACAACAGGCCGATTATATCCATTAACACTTGCAGATGTGTTTTGTTTTTTAAATAGTCTAAGGGTCTATTACACACACACACACACACACACACACACACACACACACACACACACACACACACACACACACACACACACACACACACACACACACACACACACACACACACACACACACACACACACACACACACACACACACACACACACACACACACACACACACACACACACACACGTGAAATTGTAATGTGCCTTTGCTCTGATTTAGGGAGGGAGAAGCATAGTGGGAGAGTGTCATTAAATGGATTCTGCTCCCCAGGAGTACAATTATAGCAGGGGTAAAATGGCCCATTCTGCCCTCACACTTCTATAAAGCAAAACCCAACACAGCCATAAAGGTAAAACAGGGATAGTTAAGAGATATACCTCCTTTGCCTTTTCTGGTAACCTGTGCCAAGGGAAGGCTATGCTCTTAAGAGGAGTGTGAAGGTGAACTGGTAGTGACCAAACAGCACAGACACACTGTGCAAAATAAAGGGAATGTCCAGTCAAGGTTCTATATAAATATATATATATATATTCAATAAAAAACGTTGTTAAAGGGACGTCATGTTTAAGTTGCACTAATAAAAACCTATGACATTCAGTCGAAAAACGTTGTTAAAAGGACGTTATGGTTCCAAGTAAAATCTAAAAACCCCTGAAATTCGCCAATTATGGTAAACTAAGCAAATATAACTTGCACCACCACCGTGCCCTGCTAAGACTAACACCCAGGACATCAATGATAACATGACAAATATCATTGATCCTAGTAAACCTTTACTAGGTGTACCAGGTTTCCCTTACTTTATATACATGTAACATAGAACATACTGAACCCCCCCGCTAATGATTTTTGAAGGCAATGGACTGTCGTATGTCCGCAGATGGGCGTGGACGACATCAACACTACCCAAACACTCAGGGGGTATCTGAAATCGTTCTATCATACCGTATATAAACTGCAAAAGTTTAAAAAGCAGCACATAAATACATTATAAGTAATAATAAATAAGCAGTGGAATCTACACGTCTAACACATCAACCATCCATTTAAATACCATGTGTAATAAAATGGATTATACCATAACAAAAAAGATATGCCTCAAACATAATTACCTCACAGAAACTGCAGAGCTAGGAGCGACAGTAGACAAACACAACACAACGAATACAATACAAATTACCAGAAACTAGTAACTAAACTTCATTTTTCTTATATATTTGTATACTTTTTGTATAAGGCACAGAACAATTAATGTATTTGTGTTTTTCACGCAGAAATGTGCAGTACTTTGGAGTGGCTTGAGGAGAATTTTACGCGTGACGAAATGTCGGAAGATAGCGATAATAATGGTACACACTTCTCTGCATAAGCACATTAGTAGTCAGTACTTTATGTGTACTTAACATTTATATATTTATTTTTAACAGACCATGCAAAAATTTAAGAAATTCCACCAAAAGACACAATGCACAAGACCTTGCAATGCATAGAACAGAAAGTTGACATGCTGAAAGATAATTTCAATGGTTTAAAGCAATTTGTGGAGGACCACGTCAAAGGAAAAATTAGATACCACTGTACTACCTGTACCTGTCCCCCCTCTCCATGTCCCAGTGAACTATCCCCAAACCCTCACCAACAACATAAACATTTCGATGAAACTTCCATTCCTTCATCCCCTCACAACCATCCTCTGCAAACCCCTAATTCCCCTATATTTGTTTCAATTTCTGCTTCCCCCCTCTTTCTTAATTGCTGTATATGTGTATAATAAAAAAATTATGATATTAGTTTTAATGAAATTGTTTGTGTCTATTTCTTTTAAAAAACAGTTAAAATGGCCGCGGACAGCGCGCCTGTCCAGCCTGTCCGTAATTAACAAAATATGGATGCCCTAAGGACAGTACACCTCTCGAAAACATTCACAACCAACATGTTATTGTTCTTAGAACACACCAGCTGTCTGGGATGTCCATAAATGTACAAAAAGGGGGTGTCCTAGGACACTATACTTTTCCGTACCATCCGCAACCAAGATGTAATTGTTCTTAGAACACACCAGCTGTCGGGGATGTCCGTAAATGTACAAAAAGGGGGTGTCCTAAGGAAAGTGTACCTGTCCATACAGTTTGCAACCAAGATGCAACTGTTTGTAGAACATGCGCGGTGTCTGGGATGTCCGTAGTGAAACAAAATGGAGGTGTCCAAAGAACACTGTACCTGGCCGTACACTTTGCACACCATCAACGCACATGCGCACCATACCCGTAAGTCCTGCGAACATCGCGCCTGTCCGTAACTGTCCATCTCACTTGTGGCGCACTTTTAATTAGTTTGAGGACCCGAACACTGTCCGGAGAACACCCGCGCACATGCGCATGACCGTTCCTGTGCATTTGGTGTCCTGCGGACACCCATTCCCTTTGTGGACGTGTTTACAACGTCATCATGTGACCGCATCCACGATGAGCGTGTGTCCTGATTTGCGCACTTTGTCCGCTTCACCAACATTTTAAAAGAACTTATGCAGACAATCCAAATTATTTGACAGTAAAAAATCACCATTTCACATGTCCCAGACAATGGCCCTAGCTTTCCACATATTTCTGGGAACTTTTTGATCGCTTTTGAGTGATTGATATGGCCACGAGGCACACCCCTCCACCCCTATAAAAGGCCACACCCCAGAGCTCATCTTCATTGTACTTCTGGCTATTGGAGATTGACTTTTGCTGCCTTTAGTGCTCTAGCAGAGATTACCTCAACAACCCTAATGGCATCCATAGCTGTTGTTGCTACATCAGCCTCAGCACCACCCCCAAACTCTCCACCACCACCTCCCCAAGGGCCTGCAGAGGGGAATACGCGTGAGGATGTAGAGAACGAGGATGAAGAGGATGAAGAGAATGAGGTCGAGGAACTCCCTACTACCAGCACTCGCCGGGAGTCGTTTGTGTTTACCGTTCATGGTAACGTACCGAAAGCACGTGCGAACATGGTCACCTGAAACCAGTGCAATTTGGTGGTGAGTCGTGGGAGACATGGTTCGTACAGCTTTGGTACGCCATCTATGAAGCGACACCTAACTTCGTTCCACGGTGCGGTCATTCGCAATGTTGTACCATGTAAAGAACGTAGTAGGTTGAGTTCCTCCGCAGCATCTTCTGTTTCTGATCCTCTCACCACAAGAGACAGTCCTGTGGGAGAGCGCATCCCTCCAGCTCTTCACAGGCCATTTGCGATGCTGTTGAGCCTTACCTTTCGAGGGTCACAATATTTTGTATGTACTGTGAAGCAGTACTCTGCAGGGGGAGAGTCTTCGAAGTGCTTTTCGAGACTACGGTCACGGAGCACCAGAAGAGCTGCTACCTACCTAAATAAGGCCCACCCTACATCTTCCTCTCTCCACGTGGCCTTTGTTATCCCCGTGGTTGGTGTCCCTTCCTTACCCTCATTTCCCCTCCTCTCCTAGTGTGTCGGGTGTAGAAAAAGGCAAACAAATATATAAAACAACAAAAAGTAAAAAAAAAACAGGCTCTTTTCAGAGCCTCCTTTCTCAGTTTAAAAATAGAACTATCAAATAAACGGTGCAGGCCCCTGTGCATTTTTTTAAAAGGCCGCGGTTAGTCCTAGGACAGATAAAATTTTGGGGTGCAACCCCAGCAACACCAATACACTTTTCTCTGGGAATAAGTGGTGGCTCTGAAAAGAGCCTTTTGGTGGTATTTTTGTGTTTGAAAATAGATGACTATACTTCCAAAAAAGGTCGCAATGCATTTTGTACAATTCGAATAAAAATGTGATTGCCAGCATATGTAAGATGGACGCCATCTCTGCGAAAAATGAATGTGCTACGAAACATAATATTTTCATTGTGGAAAGAGGACATGCCAACATATCTTAGAAAGGCACAAACAGCCTTATTAAGATTGCGCCTCGCTTTCTCCATTTATGGACCAAATGAAGAAGAACGCAGCCGCATTTGTCTTTGCGCAATACGAGAAAAAATTACTTGGCAATTTGGAAACATGTCCATGACCTTCTCAAGTCCTTCCTTCATTGCAAATTGCAAAGAAATTCCAGACACATGTCCTAAACTGTTCCCTCCACAATTAATTATAATTATGTCAGGATGACGCTCTGTCTGTAAAGTAGCACAGAGAGGTACCAAGTCCAGCCACTTCATTCCACGCACTCCATGCCAATACACTTCCACATGAGGGAATTCAAGATCTGCAGATATACCACAACGTTCTGCATGCACCTTCAACCAATGTATCCATGAGTCTCCCAAAATACAGATAATCTGTTTTCGAGCACACACAGCCATAGCTGCCTGTTCTCCTATCAGGAAAAAGACGTCCTCACTAAGGGGCCGATTCATGGAACAAACGTGCACCGAAAATCCCAGCGCAAGCAGGTGCAAGGAGGCGCAAGCGTGAGAAAGCAAGCTTATGCGCATGCGTGCGATTCAAGGAAGGCGCTGCGCCACTTTCCCACTGGTTGTACACCAAATCCGTGCATTGTGCACGCTGGCACACACGTCATCAAACGGCGTGCGCTTCGCACATAGCGCAGCGCACACAACAAAAGTGGGCGGAACAGTGGGCGGAACATGCAGAATGGGGAACAACACGTGAAAAAGAAGGCGTAACTGGGGAAGTACTGCAGGGAACTACACGGAACGCCCACACGCACGCGAACAACCCGTATTCATGGATTCAAATACAGGAAACCCAAGCACGGCAAAAGACGCACACAGGCGTCAACGCGTCCGCCACACGAAGGCAGGCAGAAGCGTCCCCGCACACAGCATAAAAGTGCGCGCAAACAACAAACACATATATACAGCTACGATGAATGCCCCATTTGTCGCAGCACTGATCATGGGACACCGCAGGAGGAGGAAAATAGCCAGGGCACACATTTTTTCACCACGGACAAGCCTTTTTGGGATGCCTGACGACCAGGTCTATGACAGGTATAGGTTTCCACCCCATTTCATCCTAGACCTGGTCAGGGAGTGGGAAGATGACCTAACATCCCCCACCCTCTGCTCCCAAGCATTGAGCCCCTTAGAGTTAGTGCTCAATGTCCTGCATTTTTTGGCCACTGGGTCTTTTCAGCGTACTGCCATAGTGGGTGGGGTCCCACAGGCCACACAGTCACGCTGCCTACACCGGGTATTTGCATTCATGACAGTGCGCGCCTCAGTCCGCAGGCACACATACATACCCAGAACACCCGCAGAAAGGCAGACCGTTGTCCAGGACTTTTACAGGGTGGCACAAAGTGCTTGGTGCCATAGATTGCACCCATGTGGCCCTACGTCCACCTAGGGCCACTGAGCACATCTACCGAAACCACAAGCACTGGCATTCCATCAACGTACAGGTGGTATGCGATGCAAAGGGAATCATCACCTCTGTCTATGCAAACTACCATGGCTCGACCCATGACAGTTTCATATACAGAATGTCTGCCCAGAGCCGGGCCCTGGAAGCTGGGTAGCATGGCATCAGATGGCTCCTAGGTGAGTACAAATGCCCGTGCACATGCATGCATGTCACACACACACACAAATACACAAACCCCAACAATCACAACCATTATCACCTCTCCAGGGGACAGTGCCTACCCTCTGAGCAACCACATGATGACGCCAATCCGGAACCCCACCACATCACCCCAGGTAAGATACAACGTGGCCCATATTGCAACCAGGGCCATAGTGGAGCGCAAATTCGGAGTGCTAAAGTCACGCTTCCGCTCCCTTGACCGCTCTGTCGGGCAGCTACTCTATGCACCCCCAGTAGTGTTAAGGATCATTGTGGCAGCATGTGTCCTACACAATGTTGCAACACAGCAGAGCTTACCGGTGGAAATGGTGGTGCCCCCACATCCCCAACCACAGGCACAGGCGGTGCCCATGGGAGGGGATAGGGCACGTGGCGAGGAAGCCCAGTCCTAGCTTGTGGCCAGATTTTTTACCTAAACTCCCAACCCTGCGGAGTGCACACAGGCCTGGCACAACCTTACCACCCTGAGATTGTTGCCATGGAATTGCCACTTTGTGTGCATCCCTAGTTACTTAAACACAAGCAATCCTGTGTGACCAAAAGGTACACATGCAAGGTAGAATCACACAGACCTTCAAAACAGGCCATGACTATCACTGTTATTTCACTTAAACGCTCCCAAACCACAACATGACATGGCTGACGGTTACCAGTCAAATGGTCGAAAACATTTGGTCGACAGACAATTTGGTCGACACCATTTGGTCGAATGCCAAATGGTCGAATTTTTTTTTTTTTTTTTTTTACCCATTTTTTGTTTTTTTTTGGGGGGGTCCCCCCCCAACCCCCTTTTTTTTCTTTTTTATTTTTTTTCCCCACACGAAAACCCACAAAACACATATATATATATAAAAAAAAAAAAAATTCGACCATTTGGCATTCGACCAAATTCAGTCGACCAATTGTCTGTCGACCAAATCACTGTCGACCATTTGACTGGACACCATGGCCAGACAATAGCCATACACCAACTCAGTACCAATAAGGTACACATTGCCATGTGAAAAATGTAAATGGGCATCAGACAATGATGCCTGACATGGAATCAGATGAAATGACTGACCAACAACCTCCCACCCAAAATAAGTCATACCCAAATGCATTCCAAAAGTCATATTTGAAACATAACAATGAATGCCTGTCCACGTGCACAATGTGCATTGCATAATCAACACTGCCGCTACTGTGTGCCATGTCCACCTCCTGCAACACACTGCTCAGCGCACAGCACAGTGAACAGCCATTGTGTGTGATGCACACCCTGAGCATCACATCTAAGCGACAAACTTTATAAAATAACAAAATTAGGCATGTACAGGATCCACAAATGGTCATAGAACATTCGCTGCAGGGACACAGTGGGCACCAGAAGGCAAACAGAGTGTACACGTGGACATGTAAGGGTGGTTTTACATGTAGTGGATCATAGTGCGAGTGTGTGGGTCAGTAGGGACATGCACTCAACATATGCATGTGAAATCAAGTTACCATCACTGTCCTCTACACATCACATGTGAACATTCACCATGTATTTTAAACCACAACTATCCCCTCACACCTGAAAGGTAAACACAACACATGAACAGGCATTGATGAGCAGAATACATCATGTACATAGTAAAGCACAATTACAATTTCAGGGTGCCCATCACACTCCAGGGCAAGGCAACTATCAACAACACAACACCCCCCTCCCTCACAAATCACCACGACCCACTGAACAACTGCATCTGGGTTATTCATCCGACATCCTTGAATTCCACCTGGCCACAGGATCACCCTTCCCCTTTGTCACCATCTCCCACCTTGTGTGTAAAAAGTTGCCAGCACCCTCAGAGTCCACCTAGATTTGCAAAAGCACAAAATCCAAGACAACTCAAAGCAGGACAACAAAGAAGCCAAGCAAATACCCTGCAGGCAGTAAAACAAACCAGAACAGCCTCCAGTAGATGACTTCAAGTAGCAGTACACCAGAAAGGCCAAGTACTACCACAATGATGTTAACAACCAAGGTAGCACAGTAAAACAATGTCACAACAGGATCTGTTTTTAACTGTACACTTCATTGGAGTGCGCTTCCGGTATTCCTTTTCTGAACTTTTAAATCATACAAAGATACATCTTTGATTGGTTATGCACATCTTTGTTTTTTATTTCCTTTCAATCATAAACTTTCTTCTTCAAATAACCATATCCCTTTTGTCTCTCAACACGTGTTTCTCCACGTTTAACGCACGTGGTTCATAAGGAGAGTTTTCTAATATAAAACAAGAAAATTTTTTTGCTTAGCTATATCAACTCAAATACATTGTTTATGTACAACACATTAGGTGGTAGAGGCAAACCGATCTGAACCATGTGTGGTACATAACATAGAATGATGCAACACAAACGGATGTCTACTGTCAGAGCTCCCGTGTCCAGGTGCAGGAGTGGCACAAAACAACCACCCCTACCGTGGTCTGGGTGCCTACAAGGTCTAACTCACACAGGCCTCTGAGACCCTGGTGGGGAAGGAGGGTCAGGGATATGCAGTTGGCACAGGCATTGGCATACTGGATAACCGGAATGAGGGGCAGAAGAGGGTGTAGGATTGACACGGGGAAGTAGGGAATGCAGCAAAATGTAGTACCCTCATTAACACATTCACAAATAGACCAAACTTGTTCACATGCACATAGCAGCAAATTACTCAAATGGAAGTCAAAGAGAAACTTATCTCTGGGGTGAGTGCTGGCCTCCTGTCTGCGCACTCTCCGGTCCGGTAACAGGAGCAGTTTAATGCTGCAAAGAGAGCCGCAGTTAATAATCTGTGCGTGCCCAAAACACACAAACACACCACCAAATATGCTCCAAAGTAACAAAATATTCTACAAACAGACAATCTTGTGTGGATGCTTCATACCCATACCTAACATTACCCCTGTGATGGTTCATACACAGTCAATGCATTAAGTCAGGCACCGGTGGGAGCGTGGCAAATGGAACACCAGTGTGTCATGATTCACACAACATGCAATGTTCCCTGGGTAAGCAGACAGACGCATATAGCAAGGTCTGACTACAGAATAAATCCTGTACCACCATGACCAAAATAAAGTAGCCAGTGCATGTATCAAATTCTACTTGGAAATGAAATGCACTGCACCCGAGTCTGTCCCTTGCTGTCTGTCCCTGTGGGCTCCTTCATTCCATGTCTTGCAACGCTACATGGCTAATACAAGTGCCTCAATGGACCATGGTGGAACGGAGGGTATGTGCCACTGCCCATGCAGGTGCCCCAGACAACTTCCCCATCAACTAGCCATCAGTCCACCAACACATCTGAGCTGTATTGTGCGCTTCAACACCAATATTTGTCCAAGCTCACCGTCAGTGCTGCTACTAAGCATGCATGTTCAACTGGCCTGGTGGAAGGTTTGCTGTGTTGTGACCCCGCTGTGCTGCTCACCTTGCCTGGAGTCCTTAGAAACATGTCATCATTTACTGGATGTATGATCGCAATCCCTGTGCCTCTGCTTGCGCACACATGTGCATGTCGGCACCACCAAACGTGTCCAGATTCCAGATGTCCAATGGCTCATGTCTGCTGGCAAAGGTGGTCTTGAGGCTCATCCCCATGCAGAAAGTCCATGAACCACATGATTAATGCTTAATATTCATCTGTGTGTGTCTCTTCAGGCATTACATGAGTGGACCATGTCAGAGACGTACATCAGAAATCACACCATCAGTCCGTCTTTCACAGCAACAGTGTGGAACACACTATCTACGGCATGATTTTCAACAAGCACATGTTAATTAAACATAAGAAACATACTACACAATGCATAGCAATGAATGTACACATGAATCATTAAACACCCCATCTAGCAAAAGAAGAACAGTGGTCAATTACACCCCAATCATCCCCACTAGGGGTGTTAACACAAGTTCCACAGCAGCAGATATGCCACAGATATGACAGTCCATTGCCCTTGTGTAATAAGCTGTTACACCGAACCATCCTTGCGAGCCCATGGATAAGGGAAGCAGGAGTGGCATATGTGAGTCAAGGGCCCCAAGCAGCAAACACATACACAAAACAAGCTTGAAGGGCCCAGCTGGAACAGACAGTGGATGCTTTCAAAAGCCACAAAGCACCACACAGTCACATGAAAGCACAATAGACTAGCAATTTTAAACTATATTAACTAATTACACTAACTATGAAAAACCTACTTTACCTATTTAAACTAACAATCAAACAGAAACGTAACTAACTAAACTAAAAGAAAAATCAAAAATGGCCACATACTACCCGCAGGGGGGCACCCATGAGGGGGGAGGTACAGGGTGCTGCTCAACACCCACATGCGATGATGCTGAGGAAAAAAAAAACTCCATGGGCTCAACGCCTGCACAGCCCGACCTATGTGGGAGCTACATTGTCGTCCAAATCTGGCTCTTCCTGGAAAGGAGGACGTGGCACAGGAGTATGACCACGCCTAGCCGCAGCTTGCCCCTCGTCGGCTGCAGAAGGCAGGACGGGTGAGCCTGTTTCTGTGTGGCGATGACATGTAGGACTGCATGCAGAACCTCCTGTGATACACGTGCTTCCTCTTGCAAGGTAGCACGTGTAACACAGAGTTCCTCCTGCAAGGCCTGGCTGGACAACCGTTGCACCTCCTGGCAAGCATGTAGCTCAGCCGAGATGGTACGCTCAAGCTGGGCAAACCTCTCCTCTGCCCGCTCCCTCTGGGACATCAGAAGGACACCCAGAGTGGATCTGAGGGAAGCATGCTCTTCCCTCAAGGCCTTCATGTGTGCCTCTGCATGAGCAGATATTGCTTAACGCAGAGACATTTCAGCCTGGTGTGCCCTGTCTGAAGCTGCCATGCCCAGCCTGAGCGAGTGGGCCGTGGACCATGCTGCCTGCTGCTGGAGAAGCACCTGCCTAGCAGGGGGGAGCACAGATTGGGCCACACGCTCCATGCTCTCAGCGATGTTCTCCATTGCTGCCCCCTGCCGTTCAGAATTGGCAGTCATGACTTGCTCCCACTCAGTATACTGTGGTTGCACGCAGCGACCATGTTGCTGGGCTTGACCTCTGCGGGACCCAATGACTGTGTGTCCTCGTTGTGTTGGCACTGCCCGCGGCTGCACGACTACATGCCCCCGTCGACAGGATGTCCCGGGCACATCAGTGACTGGTGTGGAGGGTGACCCTGTGTCCCGATCCACCACGGGCGGAAGTTCCAAGACTGTCTGACCCCTCAGTGCAGGTGATGCGGACAGAGGAGTGTCCACATCAGAATCACTCACCCCTGACATATGGACCTGATGCTCATCATGACATGGTCGCCAGAGTGTTCTTCAGGGCTGGACTCATAGGCAGCCAGAGACAAGATGGACTGTAGCACTTGGGGGTTTTCGTGGCCTACCACCACACTACCCCCACTTGTGCTGGGTTGATGTAGTGATAACAACCCTGTGCCTGGCATGAAAACACCATCCTCCGGCTCCATTGCGTCATCATCTGAAAAATAGAGAGAAAAAAGTTCACTACACATGTTAGAAGCACACAACACACACACACACACACACACCGACAACAAACACATCAGGCAGACATGTTACACACAAAATAGAACCTGGCATGCATGCTGGGTCAACTTGGAATTGCTTCTGTGATCATACCTGTTGAAAGGTGCCAGTCTGCATTGAAGTGGGTATATGCAGTGCAGCAAATATGTATGTTACTCACTACCTATACAAGGACTCCATGGTGTGCGTCAGAAAATGTGAAGGCAGTGCAAGGTTAACTTCAGGCATCACGTGCAATGTGCATTCAATGGGTAGCATATCCACAAGCAAAGCAACCCTCCACCCAAGTGCAAAAGCAGGGATGCCTAGCATGGTATCAAAAGGCTGAGCATAGACCTGTGATTTGACAGACAGTGTTGACTAGCATAAACAGCTTCATGTGAGTCAAGTGACAACACTGCAAATGATGATGGCACAGTAAGCAGGACACATGATGGAACATCTGGAGTCCACCCACGTGTGAAGAAGACACTACACCAGTTGGACAGAGTCATTGGCCGTTAAACAGGCTGAGGCCTGTGACCCTCACAGATTGTCAGACCCTAAACATGTGTGCATCGCAGTACTGAGCCACAGTTGACATGGGAAGGCAGATGAAATGCCATGCAATTTGGGTCATCATGGACATGTGTAACAGTGATCATCCAGTCATGGACACATATGGGCATGCGTGGAATGCACATGGAGCATGAATGGGCACTCATGTCCCTGCGGGGCATCTGAACTCTGCACAGTCCAAGTGAGACACCCTGCATCAAGTACTAAGGATGTACCACAATGGATATGTCTGGCAGATTGGCCACTGGATGTTAGAATGTACACAGGAGGCATGACCAGGGAAGTAACCAACAGCAATATTGTAGCAGACCAGTGCTAAAATGGAATTGGGGCGCAGAGCAGGGGGTTGAGGGGCAAGGGAGCATGCCTACACTGGCTACCCCCTTGCAGGCAGAGGACACATGAACGTCAGTCATGCTATGCATAGTTCCTGGGCTGAGAGGAAGCTCACCCAGCTGGAACAGACAGTGGATGCTTTCAAAAGGCACAAAGCACCACACCGTCACAATAGACTAGCAATTTTAAACATTATTAACTAATTACACTACCTACTTTACCTATTTAAACTAACAATCAAACAGAAACGTAACTAACTAAACTAAAAGAAAAATAAAAAATGGCCACATACTACCTGCGGGAGGGGCACCTATGAGGGGGGAGGTACAGGGTGCTGCTCAACACCCACATGCGATGATGCTGAGGAAAAAAAAAACTCCATGGGCTCAACGCCTGCACAGCCCGACCTATGTGGGAGATAGATTGTCGTCCAAGTCTGGCTCTTCCTGGAAAGGAGGACGTGGCACAGGAGTATGACCACGCCTAGCCGCAGCTTGCCCCTCGTCGGCAGCAGGTCTGCAGGACGGGTGAGCCTGGTTCTGTGTGGTGATGACATGTAGGTCTGCATGCAGAACCTCCCGTTATACACGTGCTTCCTCTTGCAAGGTAGCACGTGTAATACAGAGTTCCTCCTGCAAGGCCTGGCTGGACAACCGCAGCACCTCCTGGCAAGTATGTAGCTCAGCCGAGATGGTACGCTCAAGCTGTGCAAACCTCTCCTCTGCCCGCTCCCTCTGGGACATCAGAAGGACACCCAGAGTGGATCTGAGGGAAGCATGCTCTTCCCTCAGGGCCTTCATGTGTGCCTCTGCATGAGCAGCAATTGCTTAATGCAGAGACGACATTTCAGCCTGGCGTGCCCTGTCTGAGGCTGTGATGCCCAGCCTGAGCGAGCGGGCCGTGGACCGTGCTGCCTGCTGCTGGAGAAGCACCTGCCTAGCAGGGGGGAGCACAGATTGGGCCACACGCTCCATGCTCTCAGCGATGTTCTCCATTGCTGCCCCCTGCCGTTCAGATTTGGCAGTCATGACTTGCTCCCACTCAGTATAATGTGGTTGCGCGCAGCGACCATGTTGCTGGGCTTGACCCCTGCGGGACCCAAGGACTGTGTGTCCTCGTTGTGTTGGCACCACCTGCGGCTGCACGACTACATGCCCCCGTCGACATGATGTCCCAGGCACATCAGTGACTGGTGTGGAGGGTGACCCTGTGTCCCGATCCACCACGGGCGGAAGTTCCAAGACTGTCTGACCCCTCAGTGCAGGTGACACGGACAGAGGAGTGTCCACATCAGAATCACTCACCCCTGACATATGGACCTGATGCTCAACAAACTCGACATGGTCGTCAGAGTGTTCTTCAGGGCTGGACTCATAGGCAGCCAGAGACAAGATGGACTGTAGCACTTGGGGGTTTTCGTGGCCTACCACCCCACTACCCCCACTTGTGCTGGGTTGATGTAGTGATAACAACCCTGTGCCTGGCATGACAACACCATCCTCCGGCTCCATTGCGTCATCATCTGAAAAATAGAGAGAAAAAAGGTCACTACACATGTTAGAAGCACACAACACACACACACACCGACAACAAACACATCAGGCAGACATGTGACACACAAAATAGAACCTGGCATGCATGCTGGGTCAACTTGGAATTGCTTCTGTGATCAGACCTGTTGAAAGGTGCCAGTCTGCATTGAAGTGGGTCTATGCAGTGCAGCAAATATGTATGTTACTCACTACCTATATGTACAAGGACTCCATGGTGTGTGTCAGAAAATGTGAAGGCAGTGCAAGGTCAACTTCAGGCATCACGTGCAATGTGCATTCAATGGGTAGCATATCCACAAGCAAAGCAACCCTCCACCCAAATGCAAAAGCAGGGATGCCTAGCATGGTATCAAAAGGCTGAGCATAGACCTGTGTATTGACAGACAGTGTTGACTAGCATCAACAGCTTCATGTGAGTCAAGTGACAACACAGCAAATGATGATGGCACAGTAAGCAGGACACATGATGAAACCTCTGGGGTCCACCCACGTGTGAAGAAGACACTACACCAGTTGGACAGAGTCATTGGCCGTTAAACAGGCTGAGGCCTGTGACCCTCACAGATTGTCAGACCCTAAACATGTGTGCAACGCAGTACTGAGCCACAGTTGACATGGGAAGGCAGATGAAATGCCATGCAATTTGGGTCATCATGGACATGTGTAACAGTGATCATCCAGTCATGGACACATATGGGCATGCGTGGAATGCACATGGAGCATGAATGGGCACTCATGTCCCTGCGGGGCATCTGACCTCTGCACAGTCCAAGTGAGACACCCTGCATCAAGTACTAAGGATGTACCACAAAGGATATGTCTGGCAGATTGGCCGCTGGATGTTAGAATGTACACAGGAGGCGTGACCAGGGAAGTAACCAATGGCAATATTGTAGCAGACCAGTGCTAAGATGGAATTGGGGTGCAGAGCAGGGGGTTGAGGAGCAAGGGAGCATGCCTACACTGGCTACCCCCTTGCAGGCAGAGGACACATGCACGTCAGTCATGCTATGCATAGTTCCTGGGCTGAGAGGAAGCTCACCCCACGCTACGTGCATAAGTGCCAGTGAGCCGGAACATGGACCGGAGGGGCATACTGGTAACCAGCATGTGACTACGGTGCAAAAGTGGTGATGTGGACAGTCCCCGTCTGCTCCACATGTCCACCATCCAGCAGAGTAGACATGCATCAGGGAAGCATTGCATTACTCACACATCATAACCATGTACACGTGACATGTAGTGGCAGTCATGCACAACACATCACACAAGTAAAACACACACATCCTCGACAAGCACTCATCAACACTCACCGGACTGGACATCAAAGTCCGGCATCTCTCCCACTCCTTTGACCGATTCAGATGGTATGAACTCTGCAACAAATGACTCATGCAGAGTGAGGTCTTCCTCCTACGGTGCAGGCCCACCGCCAGTCACCAGAGTCAAGTTGTAATTTGAGGCACGCTTAGCCTTAGCGCTGCGTTTGAGGTCATTCCAACGCTTTTTGCACTCTAGCGCCGTGCGCACCTCATGGCCGAATGCACTCACATGTTCTGCAACTTGCTTCTAGTGGGTATCACGGTGGGCAGCCGTAGTCTGACAATTAGCACCCACTAGCATGTCACGGCTGTGTTTCCGCACGTAGCCCACGAGGAAGTCCAATTCCTGGTTGCAGAAAGGCTTCTTCCTCGACGTGCAGGAGGTCGTGGCTGTGTGTGGGGTCCCAGCCTGTGCTGCAGGTGCAACCTTCCTCCTCTTGGATTGTGGCGTAGACCCTGGCTGGCTGATGCCGCCCTGATCAGTATGGCCAGTGGGACTGGTGGATTGAGCCAAGGGAGTGGCAGGTGGAGGGACGACCAAAGGGCTGATTTTTCTCAGTGGCAGCTGGGTGCCCTCTAATGGACCCTGGGCATCAACATCCGCTGTGGCAGGGTCATTGACCGCAACTGTCCTGGTTGGCAAACTCACAACCGGGGTTTTGTTGGCTGAATCTGCCCCTGCACTTGCCAACACCTGGCTGTTCGGGGCAGCAGATGACATTACTGCCCCAGGGACATGTCTTTTGGTCAGGGCAGCCCTGCGTGCCCCTACGGTTTCCCTACGGTCCTGTTGGAAATCTTCCAAGGGCTCTTCAATCACCAACGCAGCCTGCAATGGCAGACCCTGAGCCTGGGTGGTGGTGTCCACAGCTGCACCTGCAGCTACCACTACCCTTGGCTGCCGGGTCACACGGGCACCAGTGCCAGATGCAGAAGCTGCATCTCCCGGAACCACAGGGGGTGGTGGCATGACTGTACCAACACATGGCACAACATCATGCTCAAGTGGCGCACCCCTGCCTCTTCCCCCTCTGCGGCCACCCTGGACACCCTGGAGTCCCCCGACTCCCTGGTCACCCCGGCCACGTCCCTGACCATGCCTGCCACGAGGAGTACACCCAGCCGAGGCGCCCCTCACCTTTGGTGGCCTCCCAACCATGGCACAGATGGAGTAGTGCCGGCACATATGGAGTAGTGCCAATGGGAGGTGTACACCACAATTGACCTGGGCAATTGGGTGAAGGGGGTGGGATGCAAGATGTTAACAGCCCCCCTGCACCTGCAAGGCTGTATGTGACCCCGGAGATGTAGTGACGGGTCACGCTATGCTCAGACTCCCCAAAACTGCAGTAAAACAGTGCACGCAACCCTGCCGCCTACGTGCGTGGAATCAATCTTTCGCAGTACGCAGTGGCACCCAGTAACACGAAAAACGCATACGCGTGGGACACAGAGGCTAATATGACCTTGAAAACGGGTGCGATACACAGGGGCACCTGCAGTGGGAAAAATAGCGTGCGCGACTCACCGTCTGACTAGCGTGATAATGAAAAACACGCGTAGCCAATACCCCGCCAAAAGAAGAGATACTTCCTCGATCGCTGTAAGGATGTGATGGGGCGCGAAACAACACAGAGCAGCTACACACGTCGGTCTCCACGAAAGGCACGTACTGCGAACTGCATTTAACCCGTGCTGAGGGAAACGCCTGCGCGCGTCACGTCACTTACTCATGTAGGCCCTTTCCTTTGATTACACGCATTCACACACGGACATGCAGCTGAACCACTATGCCCACGTCACGAGGGAAACTCCCCCGCGCGTAATGTCAGACAAGCGCTTATGCGCTAAGGATCTTTGGTCCAATGAAAATGCGTACGTGTGCTGACGCGCTTACGCGCCAAGGGCCTTTCCTCCAATTACACGCTGACGTGCAATTTTTTTACGTGCCAAATCATTCCGTATCAAGCTGGCCACGCGAAAACACACGGAAGAACACGCTCCTGCCCAGAAGGCCGAATTACTGCCCCCCAGAGCCCCGAGCACGCTCCCACCTGCAATCTGCTGCTGTCTGACTGCCTGCTACCCACGTGCCCTGTCATTTGCTGCCTGCACATCAGCCAGGGGTGCAGTTGCTGTGACCACCCCTGCTGGAACCGAAGACTCTCGACTGGGATTCCATCGCTCCACAGCCCAGCCCCAGGACCCAGTAGCCCACCCACTCCTGCCTCTGGGGTTGCCATGTCCAGCACAATACCATCTGGCAGCACTGGCA
This sequence comes from Ambystoma mexicanum, assembly GCF_040938575.1. Lineage (NCBI taxonomy): Eukaryota > Metazoa > Chordata > Amphibia > Caudata > Ambystomatidae > Ambystoma > Ambystoma mexicanum. The sequence goes on along the minus strand of NC_090930.1, from coordinate 1,240,347,646 downwards.
ACCCCCAGTCAGAGAGGCAGAGGGCCACCAGCTTCAGTGCCAGACAAGTTGATGTCCTGGTGGAGCAAGTCCTGGGGCAGTATGATGCCTTCCTTGAAAGTTTGCACGCCGACAATGAAGGACGGACCAGGATCTGGATGGACATTGTGTCTGCCATCAACACGGAGGGGGTGGCAGTCCGCGACTTACATCATGTCAAGAAGCGCTGGGAGGACTTCAGGTCCAGGACCCTCAACAAGGCCCGGCGCCTCGCGAAGGCAGAGGAAGCTGAGGGGCGCCGGGGCCAGCTGTCGGACCACCAAATGAGGGTCCAGGAACGCATTTGCCCAGCGCTCTACGTCCAGATCCTTGAGAGACAGACCCGTCTGGAGTCAAGTGGTAAGTGTACATGCAGGGTGATTGGACGCTGTGCGTGTCGTGGTGTGCCAGTAGTGTGCAGGTTCCACATGTGTTTTTGTAGGGCCATGTAGGGATGTGCATGAACATGGGCGTGAGGCTGCCACATGTGTGTCCTCTCAGGTGTGAGACACATTGATCGTGTATGTGTTGGTAAGACAAATGCAGGTGTGGGAGCACACATGTTTGAATTTCTGTGTATGTACATTGGCATGGTTGTGGCATGGATGGTGGTTCCTAATGCATGTATCTGCACTGTGTACATGTGCATGTGTGTGTATTTGACAAGTGTGCAACTGTGATGCAACATGGATGCATGTGACACTGATATGTAGAAGGCTGAATGGCAGATCTGACATGTATGGCGATCTCATCACTGCAACAGTTGGAGGAGATCTAGACATGCATGAAAGTGTGGTGGCGTGTGTGCATGTCTACTGCACTCCCTGTGTTTCATGTGATGTCTGGCTCACCTTTGGATGCTCATGCTGTTGTATGTGTATGGATGGTGCTGGCTGTTGTGATATGGCTGTGGAATTGCTCATGTGTGTGAGTTGAAATGACATGTGTGTTGTGGATTGTGATGCCATGTCTGAAGTTTGACACTGCCACTCATGTGCAACGTCATGTGTGTATCAGTCCATTGTATAGTGCCCTGATGCCTGTGTCCTATCGCTCCCTGTCTGCAGCGTCAACTGATGAAGAGGGCATAGAGGGTGCTGTGGAGCACAGCGGCAGGGATCGCACCGCCAGCCGGAGACGCAAGGCCCGGCTCCCCTCCCAGGTTGTCATCTCGTCAGGGAGTGAGGAGTCCGGTGCCGCGTCCCAGGCCGCAGCTGCCGAGGGTAGGTCCAAGAGGCAGAGGTCGGAGTTGGACTCCTTGGCAGCAGAAGGGGCAGCTGAGATCCCACAGGGTCCTATGGAGGAAGATGGCACAGAGTCATCCAGGTTGGTGGGGGGTTTGGTGGAGGAGGAGGCTGTGCAAGGGACAGACACGGGGTCTGGAGGTGGGGATTCCACTGGTGCTAGTGGTGCAGTGCAGGGGCAGGGACAGGAGGCAGCAAAAGGCAACCACGGAGGTGCCTGTGTGTAATCCTGTCCCCGATCCTGTGACTGCATCATCCTGCACCAGCAGAGATGCCTACGACCAGACCCGTTTTCAGGGAGGGGATCCACTTACAACAACTGGCCTTCCTCTCCCTGCGGACGTGGCTATCTGGGAACGGGTTGAGTCTGTCCTGGGTGGGGTGGCATTGCGTCAACGGGCCATGCGAGGTGACCTGCAGTCTTTTCATGAGGAGACTGCATGTCATCTCGAATGGCTCGTTGACCGCGTTGACCTATTGGGACAGGTCACCAGGGCCAATTTCCTCCATTTGCTGGACCTTGTTATGACCCCCTTCTCACCTGAACCCCCTATGCGCCAGTCGTCCTCCATGCCATCTTCCCACCCATGTATCATCTGGGTACCCTGTGGAGCTGCCTCTGACCCTGCGGCCAGGCTGGTGGAGGACACATGCCTGCAACAGTCTTGAGTCGAACGTCCAGCAGGGGTGGCCACCTCAACAACTGCACCCCAGCCAGAGGAGGATGTGCAGGCAGCAAGAGCCAGGGCACAGGCAGAGGCACAGCAGCAGCAGCAACAAGGTGGTAGCCATGATGGCTCGGGGCCTTCAACATCGGAGGGGCAGGCATCGGCCAGAGGGCAGGAGGACCCAGGACTGGAAGTGTCTTCCGTGTGGCAGCGGTTAGGCCATGCTATAGATCCGGAGCGGCAGCGAGCAGAAGAGGCACGGCTCACAATGGTCAGGGCGGAGAACTCCATGCGTAGGGCTCTGAGGTGGGCCGAGCGCCTTGAGGCAATTCGCAGGGACCTGGAGGTCCACATGTCATCGTCCCTGCAAACCCTCTGGGACATGGAAGAGGACCGCCTCCGGGACATCGAGCAGGAGTTCGATGATGCCCTGGCCCGGGAAATCGGGAAGTGAGCCGTCAGACTAGCCTGCTGCCATTGTAAATAGTTTTTAGAGTTAGGTTTCCTTTTCCTTTTATTTGTGGTCAATGGACAATGCCACACACATTTGTATATAGTTTTATTTTTATGTCGTTTCTTAGGTAGGTTTCATTTGTTTGGTTGGGCTCATGGACCCTTGGACAATGAATTGATTTGATTTATTTTTTGGATTTTGCACATGGATTCACGGATTTTTCTTTTGGACAATGGATTGTGAATAGTTTGATCATGGATTAATTAGAATATTTTTTTTCATTATGGACATGGAGTAATGGATTTTTTTGGGACAATGTATTGTAAATAGTTGGACTATGGAATAATTGGAATTTTCTTTTTTATTATGAACATGAAGCAATGGATTTTTTTTTTACCTTTCCTTTGGATTTGCGTTGGTGGAGGGAGAGTTTGGACTGTTTTTCTTTCAATTTTTTTTGGATTGGTTATAATTTTCATTCACTCATCTTTTGCACATGCTTTTCATTTCATGTTTGCTATTTTTGTATGATTTCATTTCATTTATTTATTTTTGTACATAATACATATTCATATTTTATTTCCATGTGTGGGATTCGCTCATTGGGTTGATGCCTGTGAAAATGTGTGTTTACACAATCAATGCCAACCAGTGTATCTGTGTGACAGACATGTGTTGATGTACATAGTTGACTTTTGGTATGTGTCTTGAGATAGGCATGTCAGTGTGGGGTGGATTGGGAAATCATTGCGTCTCAAGAATGGGGTGGCGTGATGTGGTTTTTTGGTGTAGAAGTGGCCCATGATTGTGCTTCTTTATTTTGTGTAGGGGGGACATGAGTGGGGGCCTGCTGGCAGGTGCCCCTCACTGCTGGGGGTGGGGGTGCAGGGGGACATGAGTGGGGGCCTGCTGGCAGGTGCCTGTCACTGCTGGGGGGTGGGGGTGCAGGGGGACATGAGTGGGACGTGAGTGGGGGCCTTCTGGCAGATGCCCTTCCTGCTGAGGGGTGGGGGTGCAGGGGGACATGAGTGGGGGCCTGCTGGCAGGTGCCCCTCACTGCTGGGGGTGGGGGTGCACGGGGACATGAGTGGGGGCCTGCTGGCAGGTGCCTGTCACTGCTGGGGGGTGGGGGTGCAGGGGGATATGTGTGGGACATGAGAATGGGCCTGCTGGCAGGTGCCCCTCACTGCTGGGGGGTGGGGGTTCAGGGGGACATGAGTGGGGGCCTGCTGGCAGGTGCCTGTCACTGCTGGGGGGTGGGGGTGCAGGGGGACATGAATGGGACATGAGTGGTGGCCTGCTGGCAGGTGCCCCTCACTGCTGGGGGGTGGGGGTGCAGGGGGACATGAGTGGGACACGAGTGGGGGCCTGCTGGCAGGTGCCCCTCACTGCTGGGGGGCGGGGGTCCAGGGGGACATGAGTGGGACACGAGTGGGGGCCTGCTGGCAGGTTCCCCTCACTGCTGGGGGGTAGGATGCAGGGGGACATGAGTGGGACATGAGTGGGTGCCTGCTGGCACGTGCCCCAAACTGCTGGGGGGTGGAGGTGCAGGGGGACATGAGTGGCACATGAGTGGGGGCCTGCTGGCAGGTGCCTCTCACTGCTGGGGGGTGGGGGTGCAGGGGGACATGAGTGGGACATGAGTGGGGGCCTGCTGGCAGGTGCCCCCACTGCTGGGGGTGGGTGTGCAGGGGGACATGAGTTGGTGATCACTAGTGGAAGGTGACATGTGTGCTGGCTGGGGGGAATGCCCAGGGGTGCAGGGTAGTCCCCTGTGTTGTGGGTTGCCTGCAGGGGCCGTGGATGGGGTGGAGGGCACACCTGGGAGGATCTACACTGCCAATTCACGTGTGGGACTCCCCGTGGACCCCACTAGATTCACGTACCCGCTCTGACAGCGAAATCGCGTGTGAAACTTCCCGCGAATCCCAGTAATACATGTACCCCACTAGCACAGGGCAAATCGCGTGTGAAACTTCCCGCGAACTCCAGTAATACACGTACCCCACTCGCACAGGGCCAATCACCTGTGAAATTTCCGGCGAACCCCAGTAATACACGTACCCCACTCGCACAGGCCCTTTCGCCTGTGAAACTTCCCGCAAACCCTAGTAATGCACGTACCTCACTCGCACAGGGCCTATCGCGTGTGAAACTTCCCGTGAATCCCAGTAATACACGTACCCCACTTGCACAGGCCCTTTCGCGTGTGAAACTTCCCGCGAATCCCAGTAATACACGCTCCCCACTCGCACAGGGCCAATCACGTGTGAAACTTCCTGTGAACTCCAGTAATACACGTACCCCACTCACACAGGGCCAATCGCGTTTGAAACTTCCCGCGAATCCCAGTAATACATGTACCCCACTCGCACAGGGGCAATCGCGTGTGAAACTTCCCAAGAACCCCAGTAATACACGTACCCCACTTGCACAGGGCCAATCGCATGTGAAACTTTCCGCGAACCCCAGTAATACACGTACCCCACTCGCACAGGGCCAATCGCATGTGAAACTTCCAGGGAACCCCAGTAATACACGTACCCCACTCGCACAGGCCCTTTCGCCTGTGAAACTTCCCACGAATCCCAGTAATACACGTACCCCACTCGCACAGGCCCTTTCGCGTGTGAAACTTCCCGCAAACCCCAGTAATACACGTACCCAACTCGCACAGGCCCTTTCGCGTGTGAAACTTCCCGAGAACCCCAGTAATACACGTACCCCACTTGCACAGGGCCAATCGCGTGTGAAACTTTCCGCGAACCCCAGTAATACACGTTCCCCACTCGCACAGGGCCAATCGCATGTGAAACTTCCAGGGAACCCCAGTAATACATGTACCCCATTCGCACAGGTCCTTTCACATGTGAAACTTGCCGCAAACCCCAGTAATACACGTACCCAACTCGCACAGGGCCAATCTATGAATTACCCCCTAAATCTCTCTGTACACAACACATAAACTTTACTGACCAATCCCTAGCTCCACTCATTCTCATTTGCATGCCTCTCCACCCTAGAATCACTGTATGTAATACGCATTGTCTGCAGACTACCGCCATGTCCGCGAACATGTAGACGATGTGAGCATGGCGAATGTACATTTAAATAGTGTTCCCCATTTCCCCTTAAGGTGGGCTCTGAAAAGAGACATTTTTTTTTTGCAGATGCCTGACAGACACCTGTTATTTTGTATTTTTTTTTTCTTCTTTCTAAACTTCTTCTTTGTTTACTCCAAAAATGGTCACATAACCTGTTCCAAAGAAACCTTTACATTCTAAAAGAACATGGCATTTCCAGAAAAAGATAAAGCAACACCATCTGCTTCAAAATACGCCACATTTCTCGAAACAATGTTCTCGCAGATACAGAAAAACATACCACTTCTTAGCATGAAAACATGCATACCACGATTGATTGCACACCTAGCAATGCTTTGATCAGGACAAAAAACAGAACTGTTGTCCCATTTTGCTCTAGGAAGTAATCTAGAAAAAATTACTTTCGCATTTGGAAGGATGTTGATTACTGTTTGAACCAACTGTTCCAAATCTCCCAACAAAGTAGGGGAACTCACATAGCCCAAATGGAGAGCACCATAGTGCAAAACGACCACACGGGGACTGTTCATCCCACGCATATCTCTGCAAACTTGGAGAAATGCCTCTACATTGCAATCAGTTGCAGTGCTCCACACAACCTCCTCTCCTCTAACATTGAAATTGTTTGCCACATGCCTGCATTGAGAATAGTGCTGTAAACCATGGACAAACATATCTCCGAGCACCAACACCCTGAATGTCTCCACCTTTGCCATCTTCACTGCACAAACTCTCTTTCTACACAAATCAACAATGTCAACATCTGATTGGCTGACCCCTATAGTCCCCTTTCCATGCTGGATTTGCTGTAAAACCCCTTATGTGGCACGCCCTACCCACGTACAGGCGTGGTATCCGCGCGGCACGTAACTCTTAGTCAGCCCTTCTACCCTTTCCACATCACTCGAGAATCCATTTCCTCATTGGACACAGCGAAGCACTCACACAGCCATCCACCAATCACATCCAAGATGTCTACATCTAACTCCATCATCAGAGATCCGCACTTCAAATGTACTGTTGATCACTCTGAATACAAGTCTAATATCATTGGAAAGCACCTACTACAAAAACTACTGTGCAAGTCTCGAAGATTTCTACTTACAGCTCCATGCATATCCACTTGCATGATTACAAAGTACAGGTATGCATATTTTATTCAGAGCACATGTACAACTCTTATGATTCCATATAAACAAAGAAATGCCACTAAATCTGCATAGCCAATACATACATGCCAACGCTCCTGCTTTAAGCGTGAGACTCACGATTTTTCATGGAAAAATCGCACAACTTTTTACTATCTCCTGCATAACCTATACATACATGCCAACCTTCCTGATTTACGTGTGAAACTCGATTTTTCATTAAAAAATGTTACAATTATTTACTGTCTCCCGCCTAAATTAATGCTAATCCCAAAGCGATCGTATGAGAAAAATAAAAGTTCCCAATTGCTGTGGCGAAATCTCCGTCTCAGGTGCTCCCGATTTTTCGCATGTCTAGTTATAATATGAAATTATTAAAATGTTTCCCATCTACTATAATGAACTATCACTTCCAAACCTCTCTGCTATCTAGAACACAGCTGCAAAAAACAAGGGAATTTCATGAACTTAAAATTCTACTCATTTGCGAAGCAGGTTGAACTAACATACTGCAAATAACATATAAAGGCTGCACATAGTCAAATGAAATGCATGCATACACTAGGTTCAGATATCAAACGAGATTACTACCATGAAAACATAAAAATCAACGTGTCCATTAACATCAGTGCTATAAACACAGAAAATTACCAACTTCTTCCTTTTACAATTGCAGTGAAGACCACTCTCCTGAAAATCAACAGCATCTAAACTACAAACAACATATCTGAAGAAACTTCCTCATTCCACAAAAAATGTAAGTAAAATACTACCTTTATATCCTTACTGTTCCTCAAAGAGAGTGTGTGGTTAATTCATGTAATTTGCGCACCAAAAATAACATTGATTTTTTAACCATTCTGCTCACAAATCACCTTTTATTAAACAGGGATTAACAAGCAGAATGGCACACAAATCCCCGTTTTTTTGGAACACAAATAACATACTGAAGCCTTAGAATGTTAGTACTACAAAACAAATAACTGTTTTAATTTTATACAATTACGTTTACTATTAATACTTCTCCTCACCACTAGCTCACTTTCTACTCTCATCTGAACCACAGTGTAGTAACATACAAACAGAAAAATAGCCTTCCCAACTCATTGTAACTGCCCAATGCACATTCACACACCACCACAATCATCTTCCCCATAAAACTGATACATGCATGCACACAGCACACATACATTTCAACAGACCCCAAAGAATGCCCACCAAAAAGCAAGTCTGTGGAAAGCAACGCAGAAATAGAGCAAATGAAAATAAAAGTGTCCAAAATAAGCTTTCATCTCTACCAGAGTTTGTAAAAAACGTTCAAACAAAAGAGCTAATGCAGTCATTTAGCGAAACAAAAGAAGCTTCAACTACAGAAACTGTCAAAATTGAAATGAAACAGAAAATGCTTAACAATAATTTGGCTACCACTACTGCTAACACTGCTCCTATAAATCCTCATATACTAGCAAGTAACCATACTAAAAAAAGGATTTTAGCAAAAATGTTCCGCCACAGAGTCCTTCAGAATCTAATAAGAACAGGAGCAAAATCATCTACAACCCTTAAAACCTACCGTAGAAAATTAATCCTAGAAACTCTCGTAGACATTGCAATCCTTCTCAAAAGGAAGTTATTTATTTTAGTTTTAAACAGGATGAAACCACTAACAAAACTAAGTACTAAACTACAAAAAAAACTTCTCAATAAACGGAATGTCAACAAAAATAACTTCTTAAATATCTGTGGAGGTGAATGGAGTCACACCACGACCAGAGACCCATTTTTTAATGAAGAAGCATACAAACAAAACCAAACAAACACAATTGCCATCCATAGCAGGGGACGAGGAAATGAATAAATTAATACTACCATCATGGAACAAGAAATACTGCTTACAAAAATATCCCCAGACAACTCAGAATTACCTCTCCATTCGACTGAACCAGAACGTCCAGTATACAAAAGGCCGTGCATGTCAATGTGTAACATTCCCAATAAATCTTTCAAATTTTTACGCCAGTTCCTCAATCAGTGTGTGAAAGGTAAAGACAAAATCAAAATGAAAGTGCTGCAAAATATGGATACCTGTCCAGTGCACAAATACACAGGATTACAAGGACATTCATTAGCCTGCATTTCAGGACCTATTTGCAAAAGCACCTTTCATGATATCAAAATGATATCCGCACATCATTCAAATGTATGAAATCTAGTGTATAAAATGTAATATGCTAAAAGTCCAGCTTTAGAACTAGTCAATTTAAATAACAGTCTTCTGCATGGTACACCCAAATACCTACAAGAAGAAATCGACCGTATCCTATCCAGAGAAATTATTTTGGAAGTGAAAGCCACTTACAAAATGCAATAGCTTTAGAACGGACTAGCAAAAATTCTGCAAAGGCAACCTTCTATTACACAAATGCAAAAAAGAAATACTAACATTTAAAAGTACATCCACTGAATTACCAAACCATGTGTGTGTGTGTTGCCACATAACTTTTTACAAAAGAAAAAACAGAGCTTCAAGACCTCTGGAATGACCGATCACCAGACAAAACACTATCTCAGAAATTGTACAGCCTAGGCATAAAAATGCTCTCTCATAGAGAATGTGGCACCTATGAAGCAGCAGATCTTTTAACCGGTGCTGCTTTGTATGGGAAATCTGAAAATATAGTGTGGCTAAGTCTTAGTCCTGCGCAATCTAGAAAAAGAGTTCTCAAATTATATGAGGGCATAGAAACAATAGCCAAAAATGATCCCAACAGCCAAGACATTTTGAAAAATAATTCACTAGACACATACTACCCGAACAGGAGTACCACTTTGGAAACCATGTGTCTATACCACATAGCCCAAAACTTTGCATACAAAAATAATATAAAACCAGATGAAAACAAAGGTAGATATAGAGTGACAGATTGTGAAGGCAGCTTAGTGAAACTTACCAAACAAAGCTTAATTAATCATGTCAAATTAACATTAAAAACTCCTCAACAGAAAGAACTATATTACATGTCCCTGCTACAACTTTTAAAACCATGGAGAAAAGAAGAAGAGATACTAGATAACTATGACTGCTATGAAGACGCTTTCAAAGCAAATGAAAGCACTATCACTGATGTGAACTATACACAGTACAAAACAATGTTACACAATCAACAGCAACACGAAGAACTCCAGGCCCAACTAGATAAGGACACTTACGACAGTAGGCAACCTTCTGTAACAGGAAACCAAGAACCACTGGGACAGCCACTAATAGCAAATGAGGCAGAACTAGCTATGACAGACGTAGAAAACACCATGTGTCACTATGAAAAAGATACAGAAGACTTAACTGTACTACAATCAAAACTTAACAAAGACCAGCACACCATTTTTGAAGAAGTAGCAAAAGAAATTGCACATGGTGTACAACACGAAAATAAAGAATGTACCTGCCAAAATTACAAACCTATATTGCTGTACATCAGTGGTGAAGCTAGTTCAGGTAAAACATTCTTAATCAAAATCATCAGCAAGTTCCTTCAACAATTGACAAACAACAAACTGTCAGCTGTTGTAACTGCCCCCACAGGAGTAGCTGCCTACAATATAGGCAGTGTCACTTTACACCAATTACTACGCCTTCCAGTAGAACACCAAAACAAATTAGACTATTACAAACTTTCTACAGAAGCTGCAATGGACCAACACAGAGTATTAAAACAAATCAAAATGATACTAATAGATGAAGTGAGCATGGTCTCCAACCTAATGTTGGCTTTGATTCACCTCAGATTACAAGAAGTACTCAAAACAAACTACGAAGAGCTCGTTGCAGGAAATCACATTATTGTTTTCGGAGATCTTCTTCAATTGACACCAGTGAAAGGTGAGCCTATTTTTAAAACCTTAGGACACAAACTCTGCCGTAAAACTGTTGGCAGCATAGGAAATGTCAACCTTTGGCAACATTTCCAATACAGAGAATTAACAGAAAACATGCAGCAATCTGCAGATCTCACTTATGCCAACATCTTAAAAAGTATTAGAGTTGGTATACCTTCACAAGAAGCACAATCAATATTGAAAACCCAGCACCTTCATGCACTTTATGGCGATAATGCATGTGCTACAGATGTTATGGAACAATTAGCCCAAAAAAATGTCAATTGTATGGCCTTAATGCCAACTCTTGCAAGCTGATTCAAATTCAATGAAACAATGTTAAAAAAGAAATGCAACCAATAATGGAAATTAGCACCACAGACAAACTAGATGTACATGGTATGACAATACCCATGATAGAACAAGCAACAACAAGACTAAATAGTTTAGAAAATTCAATCTCCAACACAGCTGTATTGGAAAAAATATTAAAATTATCCTTAAATTATATAGTAATGCTTAAACGTAACCTTGACGTGGAGCAAGAATTAGTTAATGGAGCACTGGGTACAGTTGTTGGCTTTCAAACATACCCACGTGACAACAACATTCAGTTTATCAATATTCTCTTTGACAAACTTTCATAAGTAAAAAGGATAGGGCGCTCAACAGCTCGATTCCTTCTCTTCAAAGACATGTATGTATGTAGAAAACAATTTTCTCTAACTCTTGCATATGCAGTCACCATTCATAAATCCCAAGGTCTTACCCTAGACAAAGCATTGATAGATATTGGGAACACAGTCTTTAAAGAAGGCATGAGCTACGTAGCACTATCACGCTTACGTACACTTGACAGTCTTTTTCTAATCAACTTTGATGCAAGTAAAGTAAACGCTGATATTCCTTGCATTTTAGAATACAATAGACTACGTTCACTGTACACCCCCATCTGAAATCATATCCTGTTCCACAAAAAGGAAAACGTTGTAAAAGAAAACTAATTCAAACAGAAATGTAACAGGCTCTGACTGCAAATCTTTCAAAGAGAGTAAAAGAAGCTAATACTTCATCAAGTACCACAACCAAAGAAGAACCTATTAGTGAAAGTAACTCAGGTACTTCTTCAAAGAAGCAACACAAACTCTGAAAAAATGACTCAGACACAGAACTATCTGGTTCATTCAAATTTTCAAATGTAACTGGTGTAAATTGCTACACAAATGTAGCAATGAATATTCTATTTCAATTGCCACCAATTGTTAACAACATTTATTTACACAGTACAGACCAATTGTGTTTGCAAATGTTAGTCCTTCATAGAAACACAACAAACAATCCTGACAACACATATAGTCTTCACGGAATAAGACAAGAATTGGACTACTGTGCTGGAATGGTGAGGTTCACTATAAACTCACAAGAAGATCCATAAGAATTTCTAATGTACTTACTACAAGTACTGGAAAACAAAAACATACCTATAAATGAAATCTTCCAGATTTCATACATGTGGAAACATACATGCACTCTCTACAACAATGTGACACAGGAACAAATCCCTAAGGAGCGCTTTAGGTATGTATACCTAATTGTGAATCCATTCCATTTCAGCAACTTGTACAAAATGCAAACCAGTGCAGATTATGTACTATCTGCAATTCAGATAATCGATCCACCTTACTAATACAAACACATAGTAACTACGTAATACTAATGCTTCTACGTTACAATGCCGATGGTACCAAAAACAACTGCAAGCTGACTGGATTCACACTCGGTCAAGTATCACTTGGTAAGAAAACCTTCACAACAATAGGTATAATCTACCACGCAGGATCTTCTTATGAGTTTATAGTGAATTTGACGATTCCAGCACAGTAGTCCAATTCTTGTCTTATTCCATGAACACTGTAAGTATTGTCAGGATTATTGGTTGCATTTCTATGAAGGACTAACATTTGCCAACACAATTGGTCTGCACTGTGTTAGTAAATGTTTTCAATATTTGGTTGCAATTGGAATAGAATATTTATTGCTACATTTGCGTAGCAATTAACAGCAGTTATATTAGAAAATTTGAATGGACCTGATAGTTCTGTGTCAAAGTCGTTTGTTCGGAGCGTGTGTTGCTTCTTTGAAGAAGTAGTTAAGTTACTTTGACTATTAGATTCTTCTTTGGTTGTGGTACTTTATGAAGTATTAGTTTCTTTTTTTTGGAGGAATTGCAGTGACATCCTGTATCGTTTGAAGTAGTTTTCATTTAGAACATTTTGCTTTTTGTGGAACAGGATATGTTTTTAGATGGGGGTGTGGGGTGAATGCAGCCTGTTGTATTCTAGAATGCAAGGAATATCTGCATTTACTTTACTTGCATCAAAGTTGATTGGAAATATCCCGTCAAGTGTACATACAGGTGATAGTGCTACATAGCTCATGCCTTCTTTAAAGACTGTGCTACCAATATCTATTAATGCTTTATCTAGGGTAAGACCTTGTGATTTGTGAATGGTAACTTTGTATTCTAGAGTTAGTGAAAATTGTTATCTGCGTACATACATGTCTTTGAAAAGAAGGAAGCGGGCTGTTGAGCCTCCTATCCTTTTAACTTCTGATAGTTTGTCAAAGAGAATATTGACAAATTGAATGTTGTTGTCACGTGTGTATGTTTGAAAGCCAACAACTGCACGAAGTCCTCCATTAACTAGTCCTTGCTCCACGTCAAGGTTACGTTTAAGCATTACTCTACAGTTTAAAGATAATTTTACTATTTTCTCCAAACCATTTGTGTTGGAAATAGAGTTTCCTAGGATATTTAGTCGTGTTGTGGCTTGTTGACACATGGGTAGTGTCATACCATGTATGTCCAGTTGACCTGTGGAGCAAATTTCAATAATTGGTTGCATTTCTTTTTTCAACATTTTTCATTGAATTTTGAACCGCTTGCAAGAGTTGGCATCAAGGACATACAATGGACATTTTTGTGTGCTAATTGTTCCATGACATCAGTAGCACATGAATTATGGCCATAGAGTGCATGGATGTGCCTGGTTTTTAATATTGATTGTGTACACCAACTCTAATGCTTTTTAAAATGTTGGTTTATGTGAGGTTTCCAGACTGGCGCATATTTTCTGTTTATTCTCTGTATTGGAAATGTTGCCAAACGTTGACATTTCCTATGCTGCCACAGGTTTTATGGCACAGTTTGTGCCCTAAGGTTTTAAAAATAGGTTCAGCTTTTACTTTTGTCAATTGAAGGTCTCCTCAAACAATAATGTGTTTTCCTCCAAAGAGCTCTTTGTAGTTTGTTTTGAGGACCTCTTGTAATCTGAGGTGAATCAAAGCCAACATTAGGTTGGAGACCATGCTCACCTCATCTATTAGCAGCATTTTCATTTTTTTAAAAACTCTGCATAGTTCCATTGCAGATTCTGTGGAAAGTTTGTAATAGTCTAATTTGTTTTGGGGTTCTACTGGAAGGAGTAGTAATCGGCATCGGTGTAAAGTAACACTGCCTATGTTGTAGGCAGCTAAGCCTGTGGGGGCAGTTACAACATCTGACAATTTGCTGTTTGTCAATTGTTGAAGGAACTTGCTGATGATTTTGATTAAGAATGTTTTGCCTGAACCAGCTTCACCACTCACGTATAGCAGTATAGGTTTGTATTCTTGGCAGGTAGTTTTTATTTTCATTTTCCACACCATGTTCAATTTGTTTTGTTATATTCTGGTAAATGCTACGCTGCTCATTCTTCAGTTGTGATTTCAGTACAGCAAAGTCTTCTGTAGCTTGTTCATACTGACACATGGTGTTTTCTACTTCTATCATGGCTAATTCTGCCTCATTTGCTATTAGTGGCTGTCCAAGTGGTTCTTGGCTTCCTGTTACAGAAGGTTGACTGCGGTCGGGATTGTCCACTTGTAGTTGGGCCTGGAGTTCTTTTTCATGTTGCTGTTCATTGTGCAACATTGTCTGGTACTGTGTAAAGTTTACATCTGTTATAGAGCTTTCATTTGCTTTGAAAGTGTCTTCATTGGAGTCATACATATCCAGTAACTCTTCTTCTTTTCTCCATGGTTTAAAAAGTTGTAGCAGGGACATGAAATACAGTTCTTAATGTTGAGGAGTTTTTAATGATAATTTGATATGATTAATTAAGCTGCGTTTGGTAAATTTCACAAAGCTGCCTTCACAATTTACAACTCTGTATCTACCTTTCTTTTAATCTGGTTTAGCATTATTTTTGTCTGTGAAGTTTTGGGCTATGTGGTAGAGACACATGGTTTCCAAAGTGGTACTCCTGTTTGGACAGTATGTGTCTAGTAAATTGTTTTTTAAAATATCTTGGCTGTTGGGATCATTTTTGGCTATTGTTTCTATGTCCTCATATGATTTGAGAACTCCTTTTCTAGATTTAGCAGGACCAAGACTTAGCCATTCTATATTGTCAGATTTTCCATCCCAGGCAGTACCGGTTTAACCGTCTGCCGCTTCATAGCAGCCACATTCTCTATGAGAGAGCATTTGTATGCCTAAACTGTACAATTTCTGTGATAGTGTTTTGTCAGATGATATGTCATCCCAGTGGTCCTGAAGCTCTGTTTTCTCTGCTTTGGTTAAGTAGGCTGTGACATATTGTGCAAATGCAGTGGAATTGTCTGCAATGTACTGCACATCTATGTTTGCATTCCATAGGAGGGCAATGATTGCATTGCATTGATGTATTTTGATTCTTCTGTTCTTTTTATGTAATATGTGTTCTTAGGTGATTTATCTTTGACACTATGGGCCCCATTACGATTTTGGCGGCAGCCATGCTGCTATTGGTGGCATGGTTGCCGCCATAATCGTGTCCGGGTTCCCAGAATGGGGAATTACGGGGCCATTCCGAATTCGGAGGTCCCGGTAATTCCTCCCTCTAGGAACCCGGGCCCGGACCTTCCCCATTCCCATTTCAGCCCCCATAGCGCTGAATGGGAATGGGGGAGGGAGCAAACAACAGGCCGATTATGAGCGGCCGTTTTTTGCTCCCTCTTCCCCTAGCGGGAACCGGTAAGCACGCGAGGGGAGCTTGTAATGAGGTGGAACGGGTTTAACGGGTCTGCCTCCTTTAGCGGGTACCGTTAACCCGTTCACCCTCACTTGTAATGAGGCCCTATGTTTGACTGAAGACATGAAGTTGTTTAAGTGACCTGTTGCTAAAACTGGTCTAGGGAAACCAAAATGGCATTTGATCTACTGTTTCCCTTTTTTTATATGTGCAACAACAATATTTCCCACATTTGTGTCTTTGAAATTGTAAAATGTGTGCATGAAGGTCACTATGTGTTGTTTGTGAAGGGATTTCACAAGTGAGATATTTTTGGATGAACTGCAAAACAGTGGCATCACTGTCCTGACCAAATTTAGGAGCATCTTTAATCCATAATAGCATGTGGATGTGTGCTGATCCTCTGGCTTGGTATTCTTTTCTCCAAAAGAAGTGTTGAACTTCTCCGAGGGGAAGACCAGTCTTATTACAAATAAAGTGTAACATAGCAATGAAGCGATGATGGAAATATCTTGATACATTTACAGGATCTAGAGAGCAGAGTTCTCGTGGTGTTTTTATATCTATGCTTGTTCTGGTTTTTTTTGCTATGCGTAGGAAATCGTGTAAATCTTCCCATGCATATTCTGCACAACTTAATGTAACAAGCCAAGATGTTGGGCCAAAGTTTCTTATCATACAGCATACATCTTTGTGACGTCGTAACCAGTATTCTTTTGTACCACGCAGGTTTGCTAAAATATTTGTAATACTTCACTGTTAAACGTCATCTTTTTCTTGCACTTTTTGTAATAATTGCATAGCTGACATATTTTGAAAATGTGTCCCTGATTTTAGTGTGTGTGCAACTCTGTAGCATATAGTTGCTAGTTCACTTTCAAACAGAAGGTGGAATATGTATTCCAGTTTTGTCTGAATCTGGGGTCGTCAGAATACATTCGTAAAGAGCGAAATTCTGATGCTGTTATGTGTGTGGGTCTATCATCGTACCTTCCTCCTTTTCCAGTAGGAAAGAGTAGAGGAAAGGCCCGTGCTTCTATACTTTTTTCCTATATGCTGATTGGAGAACCTTTGGCTTGTCGCATTTGGTACGTTTCCAGTGCATCATCTATAGAACCTTTAGAGTGTAAAGGATGAATTTTATAATGGTCTAAAATATTGGATTCTGTAGCAGGATTTAGAAATTCAAATTGACCAGTTTCTGGTGACTCTTGAATAATTGCAATGGTTTCTCTCAGGTTTTCTTCAATATTAATTTATTGGGGTAGTATTCATTGTTGTTTTTTATATATTGCAGGGCTTGTCTAACTTTATGTAAGTCCACGAGTTGTTGCTAATTTTCTTTGTGTTTTGTAGGTACGCCATTTACTAAGACAATTAAAGATTGATCTATTGGCCGTTGCACTCCTAGAGTGTGTACATTTTCTTTGAGATCTAATGGTAAAAAAACTACTTTGCCACAAATGCCTTTCACTAATTCAGAGGGAGGTAATTTTGCTGTTTTTGGTTGGAGGCGCATTATTGCTTGAAATGGGTGCACTGTTTGAATTATGATGCTCTCATATAAATTTAGTTATTGCAGTCTCATGAATGTCCTTGTAGTATGTGTGTTTGTGCACTGGACAGGCATCCATATTTTGTAGTAATTTCATTTTGAATTTGGCTTTGCTTTTTACATACTGATTGAGGAACTGGCATACACATTGATGTGCACAGCCATTTGTAGACTAGATGTGTTGGTTCAGTAGAATGGGGAGGTGATACTGAGTTTTTTGGGGATATTTTTGTGTGCAGAGTTTCTTGTTCCATAATGGTGCTATTAAGTTTTTCATACCCTTATCCACTGCTATGTATGGCAATTGGGTTTGTTTGCTTTTGTTTATATGCTTCTTCATTAAAATATGGTTCTGTGGTCGTCGTGTGACCCCATTCACCTCCACAGATGTTTAAGAAGATATTTTTGTTGATATTCCGTTTATTGAGAAGTCTTTTTTGTAGTTTAGTAGTTAGTTTTGTTAGTGGTTTCATTCTGTTTAAAACTAAAATAAGTAACTTCCTTTTGAGAAGGATTGCACTATCTATGAGAGCTTCTAGGATTAATTTTCTACGGTAGGTTTTAAGGGTTGTGCATAATATTGCTCTTGTTTTTATAAGGTTCTAAAGGACTCTGTGGCAGAACATTTTTTGTCAAATATTTTTTTTTAGGTATGGTTACTTGCCACTACATCAAGATTTATAGGTGCAGCGTTAGCAGTAGTGGTAGCTGAAGTCTTGTTAATTACTTTCTGTTTTGTTTTACATTTTGATAGAGGAGGGAAAGTTTCTGTACTGGAAGCTTGTTTTGTTTCGCTTAATGACTGTATTAGCTGTTTTGTTTGAACTTTTGTACAAAATCTGATAGAGATGGATGCTTATTTTGGACACTTTTATTTTGATTTGCTCTACTTCTGCGTTCTTTTCTACGGAGTTGCTTTTTGGTAGGCATTCTTTGGGGTCAGTTGGAGAAAAAAAAGAAGGTGTGGGTTGGGTTGTTGTGCAGTGTATGCATGCTTTGTGCATGAGTGTCTGATTATGATGGTAAGGGTGATTGTGGAGGTTTGTAATTGTGCAATGGGCAGCTACATCAAGTTGGGAAGGCTACTCTTGTATTTGTGTGTTGCCATACTGGTTTCAGATGACAATATAAAGTATGGACTTTTAAGGGCAAGCACTAATACTACATCTAATGGTAACGGGTTAATACACTTGCTTGTTCTACAATGCTAAATTGCTAGTGTGTTTGAGTAACAGTTAGAACATTATGTTAGTATTGTACTTACATTTTGTATGGAAAGAGTAGGTTTCTTCTAAGTCCTTGTTCGTACTTCAGACGCTGCTGCTTTTCAGGAGAGTGGTCTTCACTGCAATTGTAAAAGGAAGAAGTTAGTGAATATGTGTGTTTATAGCACTTTTGTTAATGTAGATATTGTTATTTTTTCTTTTCATAATTGTTGTTCTCTCATCTTATAATATGAAATAATATTTTTTAGATAAGTGTGTGTGTAAATACAAATTTGGAGAGCAGAAAGGTTTGCAATTGACACTTCATCATAGCAGATGGGAGAAATGACAGTAAGTTAATTTTACAGTTTTTACAGGGTAAGTGGCAGTTACTCTGTTTATATTTTTATTTATTTTATTTTACATTTTTAAAGCCCTCACACAGCCCACGGGGATCAATGTGCTGTTACAGGAATTGTTTGTTATTTAGTTGCGTAATTATTTTGTCTTAGTTGCGTATTTGTAACGCGCTTAAACACCCACAGGTTTCTATGTGAGGACCCAGGGATCAAACCTGTGTTGCTTCTTGTCATCTTGCTTACAAGGCGTGCACGTTGCCGCTGAGATATGCTCCCGGGATGTATTGTATTCCTAGAAGAGCTGTACATGTACTGTGTAGAAAATATTTATACCTGTATTCTGTGTTCATGCATGTGGATGTGGATGAATCTGCAAGTAGAAGTCTTGGGGAGTTTTATAGTAGTTGTTGCTGTAGGTCCTTTGCAGTTGCAGCCAAATTGTACCGAGAGTAATCAATCGTACATCTAAAGTGATGTGATGATAGAGTTAGATGTAGAGTTCTTGGATGTGATTGTTCGATGATTGTGTGACTGCTTAACAGTAGCCAATGAGGGAATGGTGAAGAGATTGAAGTGGAAAGAGTAGAAGGGCTGCCCCAGTGTTATATGCTCCACGATGACCGCGGTTGTCCGCAGACAGAGCGTGACACAACCAGGGTTTCCCAGCAAATCCAGCATGGAAAAGGGACTGTAGGGATCAGCCAATCAGATGTTGAGGTTGCAGTTTGTGTTTAATGAGGCTGTGTGTAGTGAAGATGGTAGAGGTGAAGAAAGTCAGGGTGTTGGTGCTCGGAGATATGTTTTTTGATAGTTTGGAGCTGCATGCTAAATGTAGGAATGTGGTAAATAATTTTGATGTATAAGGAGTGAAGGTGGTGTGGAGTACTGTGCCTGGTTTTCATCTCTGGGCAATTTTGGACGTTTGTCAGGATATGGCTAGGTTCAATAGTCCAGATGCTGTTGTCCTGCACTGTGGTGCTGTGCATTTGGGCTATGTCAGTGCCCCTACTTTGTTGCAAGATCTACAAAATTTGGTTCAGGCAATCATGAAAGTCCTTCCAAATGCCAAGGTTATTTTTTCTGCTTTGTTACCAGGGCAATATGGGACAATAGTTTTGCTAGGTGTGCAACCAACCGAGGAATGTTTGCTTTCATGCTTAGAGCTGGTATGTTCTTTTGTAATAATGAGACATTGATTCTGATAATGTTGTTTATTTTAAAGAAGATGGCATTTCTTTATCTTTTATGGGAAATGCCATGCTGTTTTGGAACATAAGGGTTGCTTTGGAGAAGCTAATGTGAAGATTTTTGGAGGAAAATAATAAGAAAAAAAAACAAACAAAATACAAAATAAAAGGTGTTTTTGAAGCATCTGAAAAAAACAAAAAAAATGTTCTTTTCAGAGACAACTCAAAGGGGAAATGGGGCACACTATTTAAATTTTCATTCCGCACATTCAGATTTTCGATCTGTCCGCGGACACCGTGGTTGTCCGCGGACAACGCATATTACATGCAGGGATTTTGGGGTTGAGAGGTATGCAAATTAGAATGAGCAGAGCAAGGGATTGGTTAAGAAGGTTTACTTGGTGTGTTCTGTAAGAAGAGAGTTAGGCAGTAGGTCTTTTTCCTGAGAGAAGAGCAGATAGCTATGTCTGTGTGTTTCAGAAAGCAGATTGTCTGGATTTTGGGAGATTCTTGGATAAATTGGTTGGAGGTACATGCATATTGCTGAGGAGTGGCTGCTAATCTTGGATTCTCTCATGTGGAGGTGCACTGGCATGGAGTGTGTGGAATGAAGTGGGTAGATTTGGTACCTCTCTGTGCTTCTTTGGTGACACAGCGTCATCCAGACATTATTATTATTCATTGTGGAGGGAACAGTTTTGGACATGTCTCTGGAATCTCTTTGCAATTTGCAATGAAAGAAGGAATTGGGAAAGTCATGGACATGTATCCAAACTCCACAGTAATTTTTTCCTGTATTGCGCAGAGACAAATGTGGTTGTGGTCTTTTTTATTTGGTCCACAAATGGAGAAAGCAAGGCACAATGTTACCAAGGCTGTTTGTGCCTTTTTGAGAGATGTTGGTATGTCCTCTTTACAGAATGAAAACATTATGTTTTGTAGCAGACATATTTTTCGCAGAGATGGTGTACATCTTATGCCGGCAATCAGATTTTTCTGCGAAATATACAAAATGCATTGCAATCTTTTTGGAATTATAGCAATCCATTTTGCAGTAGGTGTTGACCATTTGATGTTTTTGAGACACATGGAAACACCACAAAAATGCTCTTTTCAGAGCCACCACTTCCCCCTATAGAAAAGTGCAATTGTTCTGATAGGGCAGTATCCCCAAAAATAAATGCCAACGGACTGTCCGCGGACTTCTAAAAATACACAGGGCCCTGCCGTATTTATTTGTCACTTTTATTTTTAAACTGTGAAAGTCGGCTCTAAAAAGAACCTTTGTTTTTTTTTTTTGTTGTTTTATATTTTTTGGGGTTTTTTAAACAGGACACACAAGGAAAGGAGGGAGAAGGAGGGTAAGGAAGGGACACCAACCACAGTGATAAGAAAGGACAGGTGGAGATAGGAAGATGTAGATTGGGCCTTATTGAGGTAGGTCGCAGACCTGATGTTCCTTCACCGCAGACTCGAAAGCACTCCGAACATTCTCAACCTTGCAGAGTACCACGTCACAGTACATGCACAATATTGTGACCTTTGAAAGGTAAGGGTCAATAGCATCAGGGAAGGCCTCTGAGGCAGCTGGAGGGATGCGCTGTCCCACAGGAGTGTCTTTTGTGGTGAGAGGAGCGGAAACAGAGGATGCTGCAGAGGAACTCAACCTACTACCTTTATCGCAAGGTACAACCTTACGAATAGCCCCATCGCGGAGCGACTTTAGGTGTTGATTCATTGATGTAGTACCATAGCTATACGAATCAGAATTGCCACGACAGAGCACCATGCGGCACTGAGTGCAGATCACCTTGCTCGCATCAGCTTTTGACTTTCCATCAACAGTGGTAAATAACCACCGCACCCAAGTAGTAGGGACTTCCACTACCCCATCCACTTCATCCTCTTCATCACTTTCCTCTGCATTCTCACGCCTGTTCCCCTCTGCAGGCCCTTGAGGATGTGGTGGCGGTGGAGGGGTTGGGGGTGCTGATGCCAAGGCATTAGCAGCAGAAGCAATTTGGGATGCCATCTGGTAGATTAATAACCAGGAACCTGGAACCAAGAACAGCAACATGTACAATTGTGCTGTTGTAAATCTTGGAAATCCAAAAGCAGAATGAGGATCGGCTCTGGGGTGTGGCCTTTTATAGGGGTGCTAGGGCATGCTTCGCGGACACCCGCGCTGTCCCTGAACAATTCGAACGCTAAGAAAGGGCTCAAAATGTTCCAAAAAGTATGTAGATTGGGAGAAAGATTGTCTGGGACATCTGCAATGGTGAACCTTTACTGTAAGATAATTTGGAGTGCTCAAAAAATCATGTTTTAAATGTTGGGGGCAAAACAAAAGAGGTGATGGCTGGATGGTTTAGAAGGAATCTTAACCTCTGGCATCGCTCTGGGCAACCCTCCAGACCATCGTTCTTCGCCTGCCAAGCCATTACAAAAGGGAAAGGCCATATGCAAATCAGGTTTGGTCCCACCCCCAAAGGGGTAGTCCAGCCCGAACTGCTAGGTCACATCCCTTCTGCACGAGACCACAAGCATCCCTAGACATGTTTCAGCCTTGTTGGGCATCATCAGTGAGGAGTAGCTTGGGTCTCTAGGCCCAGCAGGCACGGGACTCACGTCTGGGCATACCCGTCCCACTCGGGGTGACAATAGCAAAACAAATGAAGTGATGGCTGGAAGGTTTAGAATGAATCTTATCCTCTGGCATCACTTTGGGCGACCCTCCAGACCATCGTTCTTCGCCTGCCAAGCCATTACAAAAGGGGAAAGATCATATGCAAATCAGGCTTGGTCCCACCCCCAAAGGGGAAGTTCAGCCCGAACTGCTAGGTCACATCCCTTCTGCACGAGACCACAAGCATCCCCAGACATGTTTCAGCCTTGTTGGGCATCATCCGTGAGGAGTAGCTTGGGTCTCTAGGCCCAGCGGGCACGGGACCCTCGTCTGGGCATACCCGTTCCACTCGGGGTGACAATAACAAAACAAAAGAGGTGATGGCTGGAAGTTTTAGAATGAATCTTTACCTCTGGCATCGCTCTGGCCAACCCTCCAGACCATCGTTCTTCGCCTGCCAAGCCATTACAAAAGGGGAAAGGCCACATGCAAATCAGGCTTGGTCTCACCCCCAAAGGGGTAGTCCAGCCCGAACTGCTAGGTCACATCCCTTCTGCACGAGACCGCAAGCATCCACAGACATGTTTCAGCCTTGTTGGACATCATCAGTGAGGAGTAGCTTGGGTCTCTAGGCCCAGCAGGCACGGGACCCACGTCTGGGCATACCCGTCCCACTCGGGGTGACAATAGCAAAACAAACGAGGTGATGGCTGGAAGGTTTAGAATGAGTCTTACCTCTGGCATTGCTCTGGGCAACCCTCCAGACCATCGTTCTTCACCTGCCAAGCCATTACAAAAGGGGAAAGACCATATGCAAATCAGGCTTGGTCCCACCCGCAAAGGGGTAGTCCAGCCCGAACTGCTAGGTCACATCTCTTCTGCACGAGACCACACGCTTCCCCAGACATGTTTCAGCCTTGTTGGGCATCATCAGTGAGGAGTAGCTTGGGTCTCTAGGCCCAGCAGGCATGGGACCCACGTTTGGGCATACCCGTCCCACTCGGGGTGACAATAGCAAAACAAAAAAGGTGATGGCTGGAAGGTTTAGAATGAATCTTAACCTCTGGCATCGCTCTGGGCAACCCTCCAGACCATCGTTCTTCGCCTGCCAAGCCATTACAAAAGGGGAAAGACCATATGAAAATCAGGCTTGGTCCCACCCCCAAAAGGGTAGTCCAGCCCAAACTGCTAGGCTCATCCCTTCTGCACGAGACCACAAGCATCCCCAGACATGTTTCAGCCTCGTTAGGCATCATCAGTGAGGAGTAGCTTGGGTCTCTAGGCCCAGAAGGCACGGGACCCACGTCTGGGCATACCCGTCCCATACCCATCCCACTTTGGATAGTTTTTGGATAGTGTTGATGGTGACCGCGCCCGTCCATGGACATGCTCGCGGACCGCAGGCATCAAAATTACTTGCGGGGCTGGGGGTTCAGTATTTTCTATGTTATATTTATGTAAGCTAAGGGAGTGTTAGTAAACATCACCAATGACATCACATGTGTATTTACTTTTCATGAAAAGTCTGTACAAGGGATTCTTATAGTAATGTTGGAATACATATCATAAGGTACGTTGTGCATTAGGTAATACATTGATACGAATACCATTCTATTATCAGGTTGTTTCCAGTATACTAAGCTACTCATGTAGAAACATAGGCATTGTGTGTAGCATACATGATGAATGTACAATATTATTAATCTTACCATGTTGAATAGTAAAATGACAAATGCTTTTTATTACAGTTTTGTCTACTGTGCAACATTTAATAACTAGGTAATAAAACCCACTTACTACATAATTGCATTATTCGAAACAAAACACAAATAACAACAACACATACAAATATGAGCATATACAGGGAAAATTAAATAAACAACAGTATTACCAGCCAATCTTCATACCCACACTGATTAACTTTATACACAGAAATGATTGCTGTGCTTCAAAGCTACTACTAAAGCTACTACTAAAGCTATGTATCACTATCATATAATGTGAGTGGATCCTAAGGAGAGATGTCTGCATACAATGTATACAAATATGAGCATATCCAGGAAAGTAAAGTAATTTTGAAAAGGCAGAACTATAAGAAAGTGTTGATAACCTTAATGATTATCTTTATACACACAAAGCATTGCTGTCCAAATCTGTGTTCTCCCTTATGTATATGGTTCATATGTTGTGAGTGAGTCCCAAGTGAATTACTGTAAGAACATATTTGAAGTATACCTCTAAAAATATAGTCTTGAATATGAATTATGAGTATACACATTTTCAATTCCTGACTGTTACTGGCCTAGATATGTCAGTAAAGGAAAAAAGAGGGAGCCAGACATGTGATGTCATCAGTGATGTCATCTTTGATGTCCTGGGTGTTAGTCTTAGCAGTGCACGGTGGTGGCGTAAGTTATGGTTGCTTAGCTTACCATAACTGGCGAATTTCAGGGGTTTTTCAATTTAACTTGGAACCATAACGTCCCTTTAACAAGGTTTTTTTACTGAATTTCATAGGTTTTTAGTAGCGCAACTTAACCATAATGTTGCTTTAAGAGAGTTTTTTTCACTGAATTTCATAGGTATTTTGTAGCTCAACTTAACCATAATGTCCCTTTAACAAGGTCAGTGGCCTCAATGCAGGGTGTAAAGCCACTCTGCGATTGATCAGTAGTGTGTGGTGAAATTCTTTCCCAGGCACAGAATGAGAAAGCATGATTTAATCAGATGTTGCAACCATCAGCAGACCCCATCAGGGGAAGAAGTAAAGGCTGCATAGGGATTGCTTACAAATAGGAAGGTGCAGCAAGGTCCCACACATCTAACAAATGAAACAAAAAAACAATGAAGTTCCTACCCATGTTCTCAGAAACAAACAAATGCAATGCCACCATTTGATTGGAATGAGGCAATGTGCAGAGGCGTGCACAAGACAAAGTAACTCAAACATAAGACACTCATTGCCCCCTTTAGGAACATATTCACTCAGGAGTCAAGCTAAGGCATTAGATAGTATATGCAGCTATCATCAAGGATACACAGAGATGGTCAACATCAGATTGTAGAAATCAAGGAATATAGAGTTTTCTTAATATTCATTAATGTACACCTGCATTTAGATATACAAACCACACAAACCCATCCATTCATGGGTGTTAAGGGTCACAAATGAGACACAAAATTGTAATGTTTTCAACATTAGACATTTTATTAAAGTAAAAAGTGTTTGGATAAGGCCTTTCTGCCCCTATCATAAAGAGTGGTTCCCTGCATAAGAAATCAAGATAAGGATCAGCCAGTGGCTTGTTGTTCAACTTAAGCAAGCTGTCCTTGTGTCCAAAAAGTATCTGACCCTCACACTAAAAATGAACAACACAAAAGTCAAAGGTAAATGTCTCTGCTTTAAACCCAGCAAAATGGGTGCTTAAACTAATATGAAAATCCAACAAAGCAATCCTTGTATCCAGGGGCTGATTCTATTCTGCTGAACTGTTTCATGTAGAATGTTGAGAAAGTTCGGTGCAAATAGGAATTCTTTAAGAGTAGTAAAGGTGATAAAATATGTCTTTCCCAAGCAATGGTGTTTTCAAGGATGGCAAAAGTGTCTCTTCTACACAGCACCTTTATTATTAATATGGTCTCCTTTTAGGTCCTTTCTTCTAATCATGAGCTGACAGCTGCAAGCTATCGTGCTATCCTGTGACCCTTATAAAAAACAAAGCCAGATTATGACAGCGCCGTTCTTGCAACTGTGATTTTTTTACTGCATGGATCCACTTCTACAGCCACATTCAAGTATTTAGCTAGTTGCTTAGTTTAGTATATTGCCATTTACATCGTCCAAGACCAGTATTAATGGTAAGTCTCCAATGTTTTCTATGTTAACTTGTCCACACCTAAGAGTTGTTTGGAATGTAGACCTAATATTAGACCTCTCCTCTTTTCCCAAATCAGCACCAGTCTTGTTGTCTACACAGAAGGGGGGTGTCCAGTAGCACTCCTGCTTGGGGGAGAGAACTCATTTCTGTAGTATATATGTGCCAAAGGGGATTTTCCTCTTAGGTTGGAGGGTACATTCTTCCAGAGACCCTGAGAGTTCTGCATTTTGTCATGCTGCAACCTAAAGACCCCTCAGATGTGACAACGTCCCCATATTGACATCTCATAATGCAGATTTGTACAGTTCATGCCTTTCAATTGCTTCA
Source organism: Ambystoma mexicanum (assembly GCF_040938575.1). Classification (NCBI taxonomy): domain Eukaryota; kingdom Metazoa; phylum Chordata; class Amphibia; order Caudata; family Ambystomatidae; genus Ambystoma; species Ambystoma mexicanum. The sequence continues at coordinate 1,240,320,943 of NC_090930.1, read as the reverse complement.
TTAATGTTCACTTGTTTATGACAGCATTTACTTCAGCTTTCCCCATATCAACATCTCCTATATACATATTTAATATTTCTATTTTACTTGGTTGACATTCAAAATACGTTTTCATTTGATTGAGCACCTGTTGGTATGCCCTGGGCCTCCCAATACTCCTGGACAGATGCACCAGTGCTTTCTGACATCTCCGACCTGTGGCATCGAGATGCGATGAAGTTCATGCCGTGGGAAAATGCTCCCCACTCTGCAGACCCTCCTGTCGTTCTCCCGCTGGCTTCTCCTTCACTTACCCGTGGAATTGCTGCTTCCCAATGTGACTGTGTGCTTGACAGCCTTTCCATTGCTGCCGGCTCCTCAGCAGTCCCCCTTCGGCACCTGCTAAGCTGTTACTGGACTCTCTCCTGTCTGGTAGGAAGCACCTGCCTCCTTCAGCATAGCCCGCTCACATGTCTCTGCCTTTGGTTCTGCCTTCTGTTCTGCCTTCTGCTGCATCTGCTCTGCATATCTCTTCTCCTCCTTCTCTACTTCAATTGGAAAAGACACACAATGTTTTAATGTCCCCTAGAGCAAATTGGCGTTAAAACAACCAGTCTGCAAATTCAGCCTGGTGTGTTTCCTGTGCCACATTAACTCATTTCTCCTCTTCCTCGTCCCAGTACCTTAGGTTTTATGGGAGCTGTAGCTGATTTCTGAAATTACTCTTTTATCACTTGTTTTTCCCCCTCCCACCTTAAATGATCACTTGTGTGCCCACTCCTGAAAAAACCTTCCTCTGACCCTAGCTGCCCTGCCAGCTATCGCCCTATCTCCATCACCCCCTTCCTGGGGAAGCTACTTGCGAAGCTGCCCTTGCTCCAAATGAACTCTCACACTGAACTTGTTGGTGTCATCCACGGCTATTACTTTGGATTCTGAGCATCCAGAGGCATGGAAGATGCTCTTCTGAACACCTGTGAAGAAATGCTTGCATCATTGGACTCCAACTCACCAGCTGTCCTCATCCTTCTCGATCTCCCCTCTGCATTCGACACAGTTAACCATTCCATTCTCATACAAAGGCTCCACGATACACTTGGTACCTTGGAACGGGCGCTGGATTGGATCTCTTCCTTTCTCACAAACCATTCTTCTCAAGTAATCATGGGCCCCTTCTCCTCTCCCACCTCCTTCTCCTCCTGTGGTGTCTCCAAGGGTTCCACACTCTCTCCTTCTCTTTAACTATCTACCTTGCTCTCCTTGCATGCCTCATCTCCACCTTCTCCTCCAACTACTAGTGTTATGCAAACAACACACAGCTCTTCTTCAGACTCCCTGCTGATCCCCTTGCACCCTCCATCATCCCTGACTGCCAATCTGCCATCCAGTCCTGGTGCACCTCCAATGATCTCTGCCTCAATGCCTGTAAAACTGAGATCCTTCCCTTTGGGACACCTTCTCCCTCCTTCTTCCCCTCACTCTGGCTTTCCTCCTTGGACTCTCCCCCTGCACCTTCAACTGAAGCCAGAAACCTTGGCGTCATCTTCGACTCCTATCTCTCTCCATCCTCCCTCACACTCAGGACATTGCCAAGAAGACCAACCATCAGCTCTTCCATCTCAAAGTAATTCTACCTTTTCTCTCTTTCCCTCAGAGGCTCAATGTGACTCAAGCCCTAGTTCTCTCTATTCTTTACTACTGTAACAGCCCCCTCCTGAATCTGCCTTTTTCCACTCTGCGACCCCGTCAGTTTATCCAGAATAGGGCAGACAGACTTATCATTGGCCTTATTCCTATGGACTGCATCTCTCCTGAACTATAAAGTCTGCACCGGTTCCTGGTTGCTGCATGAATGAAATTCAACTCCCTCTGCATCATCCACAAGGTTGTCTGGTCCAAAGGGCCATGCTATCTTCAACTTATCTCATTAAATATTCGCCCTCTAGAGCACTTCACTCCTCTGGCACCAAATCTTTGTGTGTAAAGCATTTTGGAAAACAGAGGGCACGGGTCGCTCACTTCCTCTACGGGCTCCCTCCTTTGGAGTAGCCTCCCTCTCTCCCTGCACCTTGAGGAGGATCTTTTCAAATTCCAGAAGTTCGTTAAGACTTTCCTATTGTCCTCCTCCTTCCCTCCTTTTCCCCTCTGCTAATACCACAGTTCAAGAATCGGTGTCCTTGACCCTTATGCATCTTTGGGGCCTTGACCTCCCACACCAATTCTTCCCAGCTCCTATCTATCCACAGGACTTGCATCTGCACACCCTTCTCTCTGGCGACTCGCACTTACACCTCCCATGGCCCAAGCCATGTAGCACTCAACATTCCTAGCACTTTGTCCATGGCTCACCCTCGAGCTCGGACTTGCAAGCACTTACCCCCTTGCTCTTCCTTTCTGCACTTGCACGTTCTGAATACTCACAAGGCATAGTAGCTGTGTCCCTCTCTCTCTCCCTCCTCTGCTCTTCATATTGTGTTGTAATGTATTTCCCACCCTCCCTCCCTACCTTGAAGGCGCTGTGAAAGAGTATATTTGTATTGTGTAATTGCCTAGCAAGAAAACAATAAATAAATACATACATATGAGTTTTAGACTTTGCAAAGCTGTATTGCTTTGGATCTTTGTTCAATTTAAAATTGTCAGAAGTGGATGTTAAGTGAGCATTATATATAATGGTATTTTGCTCATATGTACAATATACCATCAGTATTTTAGAGGTTATAGTTACAGGGGGGTGGGAAGAATACTGCATCTCTTTAAATGCACTCATCTCTTCCTCTCCATAGTCATCCCCTCCCACATAATCCTCCCTTATAATACCACTCCCAGGGTCAGAATCATGTATTGGATAACTTCCCCTAGCTATGTGGAGGCAATCATCTCTGGGGCATCAGTGATGATTCTGCAGTAGCCATCAGATGGGATGCAAAATGTACTCATAAAAATGTTCTCAGAACAAGAGGTGAATAAGTATGCCTCATGAAGTCATGTAGGCACATCATGAGAAAGGGAATAGAAGGGAATCATGTTTCCAACAGGAAATAGCAACATTAACATTTGATATTTTTGCTCCTGTGCACTTTGTATTGGCTCATTGAATTACTTTTATTATATTGATTTTTGGGCTTTCCCTACTGACTCACCAGTGATTTGGTTTGGGTCCCGGCATTAAGCAGTCCCATCAGGCCTTGCAGGTGAAGAACTTAGCTAGGGCACAATGCAACATCAAGTTGGTTCAAAAGGCAAGCAATAGTTTGGTGCAGTAGAACAGGGAGGTTTGGATTATATGGCCCTCTGGTTGCTGTGAGGCCCACTCAGGGGGCCTGGAGGATAGGAAGGTTTCATTCAAGGTCTGCTCTTCCAGCTCTAGGTGCTTCAAGTGGAGAGTGGTAGGTACTGGTCCACAAAAGAGGTCACTCTCAATGTGTCCTGGGAGTGCGTAGACGACAGATCATCTTTAATCCTTGGACTTTCCTTCTTCACCTCAGGCTGAGGGTTTGGGAAAGTCCAACTTACTCCAAGGAAGTCCAGTGAGTTCTTCAGAGTGAAACTGCAGCCTTAAGAGGATCTGAGAGAATCTGCTGAAGGGTTGGGAGACACCTTCTTTGAAAGACAACGTTCCCCAGGCATTTGGACTAATGCTAGCCTACCTTAGTGGTCCAATCTCTGTTTTTGGACAGAGTGGACTTTGTCTTTCTGATGTCACACTTAAATTGTTTTTCACCAGAGGATGTGGAGGAGATAGGAAAGGGAAAGAGGGATGGAGAGAAACAAAATGTGGAAATTGACCAGATTACTGCTGCTTACTCTAACCCTTCCCTCTCGCCCTCCCCATCTCACTAAGAACAAAAGCTTTTTGATATGCAGCACTCTGGTGTGAGTTTACTCCTTTTGAATGGGTGTGCTCCTTTGATGCCTGGGCCCAGGACAGCTGCCTGCTCTGCAGCTGTCTTTGGAAGAGTGTGCTACCTGCCCTCACAAATAAATCAACATAGAGGCCCGGTCCTCCACATTCCCCTCCTGCCGTTTGGCAGTCTCCACCAGGCTGTCCACATCACCTTCCACCACAGTGCAGACTGTCTCAAAGGAGTTGACATATATGCAATATCTATTGGGATGTGGCGGCCATAATCATAAATAGCGACATACAGTATGCCTAAACATAGCTTTATTTTTAGAGTTTATCCTGCCACCATCATGGGCTATTTATGACCATCATAGTTATGGTACAGGGGTGCATATCGTAAAGGCAGCCCCTGTGCTGCAGAGTTGTGGCTGCCAGTGCAGCTGGCAAATGTACAGCTATGACCTCTGAACCTGCTCAGTGCCACTGGTGGAGCATGTGCTGCAAATCTAGATTCCAGGTGCAGCAGGACACAGATAAATACTATGCTTTTGGCATGGAGTTAGTGAAAGGGGAATCTGATCAGCAGATGACCATTTCAGAGATGGAATTACCTGTGCCATTTTATTTATTTAATACAAATCAAAATAGCCAGGACATTGCACCCTTGCCAGATAGCAATTCCTCACAGGGATATTGACAGCTCTTTTAGTTCTTTTTGAATGGTATTTAGGTTTAAATATTGTGTTCTTTGGGAAATTACACTACAACATACACAATCTACAGCCATCCTTGTGTTTGTAAGGGTTTTATAGGAGGAAGCAAGGAAAGTACCCACACTCTCTCTACTTGTTAATACTTGTCAGACATTCCTGATTGTCAGACCTGTTTGTGGCCTGCTCACGTACAGTATACATATTTGTATAACTTGTACATCCATACATCTAATTTATTTAATTTGGGAAATTGTAGAGTGCCCTCTATTTTGCCCAAATGTACAATTGAAATACACTAATATTTTGAACATTCGACAGGTGAGAGATTGAGCAATTGTACATTGTAAAATGAAGGTTATCTACAAACCTCTGCAGTGGTTTGAATTTGAATGTTCTTGAATTTCTCATCACTGGCCTGGAGGTTATATACAGAGCTCTACCACAGGTGTTGTTTCCACCCAAAATTATCCACATGTTTTGTGCTCATTGGACCTCATCAGTGAGGAGTAGCTTGGGTCTATAGCACCAGCAGGCAAATACCTACCTTTGGGCATACCTGTCCCACTCAGGGTGACTATAGCAAAACAAAAGAGGATATACGTATGGTCCCGTTCAGAAGGAATGTGACATAGAGGTTTGGGCTGGAGTGCCCCTGTCTGGGTGGGATCACGCCTGATTGCATATGGTAATTCTCCTTTCTGTAATGGTTTGACAGGCTAAGGAACAATGATTTGGGGGGTTGCCCAGAGCTGTGCCAGAGATTAAGATGTATTGTAAACCTTACAGCCATCCCCTTTTGTTTTGCTATAGCCCAGACTGAGCGTGGCCTGACCACCCCGCTGGTGTCTGCAAAGTGTTTTTTTCTTTCTTTTTTGTATCCCATTGGTCTATTTTCTGTCATATTGGGCTCGGTGAAAGTTCTCAAAAGTGTTCCCTTGCAATAGATAGGGCATTCCTGTAGATGATTTTTGGAATCAAGCTATGAGAGTGTTTAGAAACTAAACATATATTAGCTCAGATACCACAGTGCAGTATAGAGAGGGTTATGGTCCATTATGGAATTGAAGCAAAGGACAACACTGAATATATTTACTCAGATGTAGATTGGGAAGCAAATAGTAGTTATCACACTGACGCTAGAGATAAAATATATAGAATTGGACGCTCAAGTGAGTGAAGACGTTTGGCTGCTGCATGAATCTGGCTTTAAGTGCTCTTGAGAGTCCTCACAGGTTGCGTGATCAAAACACGATTTCTGGAGCTGAAATGAAGGCGAGAAAGTGGAACCTAGCTATCCTTTGTCTGCATATATCTTTAGGCTGTAAACACTGGGTGAGTGTGCTTACTTGCCAGCTCTGATTGTGCCATCTGCAGAACTGTGATTAAAGGATGATCCATGCTTGACCTCTCTGCAATTTGATGCGGCTCTTTCCAAATATGGGTACTGCACCACTGAAGTGACAGTGGAGCCTTACACTGCTTAGGAATACATACCTTTTTTTTTATTACAGGGCAGGTTGCTCAGTGGCTGTTCAAAAGCAGACGCACCACTGAATAGTGCCATCACGTACGTTAGCATCCTGCCATCAGCTCTTCAGTTCTCCTATCTCAGATGACTCCATTTAAGGGTACTGTATGTACAGGCCAATGTATGTGGGCTTGCAGATCAGTCTCTATGTCAGAATACCACATCATAGGACGTTGGCTGACCTACGACGGAATATGTGATGAACAGGTAGCCATTGTGTGTCTTTTTACCCAGGCAGTAATGCTCTGTATTAAACATTGTTTGGCCTCCTATTTTTTTTATGTGCAATTGTGTGCTATACATTTTACTGCTCAGTGCACCACTTAACATTTTTCTTTTCTCCACACATGTCTTGACATAGTGGACCCTTTGGAAGTTATAAACAGCTGTTTTCTAGGGTTGAATCTTGGGGCTTCCATTACTTGAAGTGGAGGAAAAGGCAATGACAACTGAACTTCCTCATTGGAGGTCTGCATTGATCCTGGAGCCAACGATAGCTCAGGTAGTCTAGGCAGATGGATGGATGAGAGTTGAGCCCCGAACAAAAGGAGTAACAACATCTGTAAGGATTTAAATAACCCGTAACAAAGATAACCTCACATCTTAATGAGTCTATACACACTGAGCAGAGTGCAAGATTGGGAGGGAGTAGAAGGAGTGGTGTAGGGGATCACGGTATCTTCTGGCAAGATAGAAAGGGAATGGGGAATGTTAAGCTACCTCATCACTTTCCTCACAGTCTAGGAAAAGAATGGATAAAATAGAACAGGAACATTGATAAGAGAAAAGTCAGCCATTCAAATGAGAATGCCACTTGGCTTTAAATAATTCAGAATTTAGATACCAGTAGGGAAGTTAAAAAAGCATAATTTCGAAGTATTCACAGAAGCATGCCTCGCAGACTCCCATCAAATGCTCTAATTTACCTGCTCCAAACTACTCTCCCCTCTCCTTCCCACTGTAATCTCCTCTTCACTCTACTCTCATACATTCCTTACACTCTCTCAGTCATACTTCTTGCTCTCATTAAATCAATGTTCTACTTTAGATCTATCTATTGTCACATATTTACTAAGGACTCACTCAATCACAGCCCCACTCTCCCAATCAGGTACCATTCTCTCTCACCTTCAACAGGCTCCAACAAAATAAGTTCTGCTCCACCACCCGCCCTTCCTCCGCCTGGTCTCTCAGTCTGTCTCCACTCCACCTGAGCTCACCCGAACACATGTTACACATTCTGGATCTCGCAAGCTTGTTGTACCACTGGCTTTATTTTCCTTCGTTTTCCACCCTCCCCCCCTTCCATTGGTTACCCGGCTCCCTTGACTCTGAGGGCAAATTGGGGCTTACCTGTCCCCGCTGGCATAAGACACTGTTGTTGGGTTGGTATCATGGAGGTGAGGTAAGTCAATTTTATTGTTTGGATGTACCGGTTGGCAGATGCTTTTAAATTCTTTGTGTAGCCCCTGCCTCCATTCTGCAGAACACAGTGACTTTCAGCTTGCTCTATGGCCTTCTGAGACTGGCAGTTCCTGTAATGAAACACAATGAATTCTGGCCAGAATAAGGTTTGACAGGTCTTGGGTGATTGACAGTGGTACCACTGTCAACAAGAATGGCATATGTGGGGCATAAAGATAAAGGCCCTCCCAACCAAAGAAAGTCTAGCTCTCAGATTAGCCGGACTCTAACCCTGCTATCGTGCGAATCCCTCACTGCCAAACTCCCTATAAATAACACCCAATCCCTCACCATCCACCTGGTCTACAGACCACCTGGTCCACTCGGGACCTTCGAGGAAGATTTGCATAGCCTACTATCCAATAATGTGAAAACCACCTCACAACTACTGCTACTAAGGGACTTCAACCTAGGGTTTAACGATCCAGCAGACATGCATGCCTCCACCATAGCCAACACTATTTCATCACTCGGACTCTCACAAAAAGTCAACTTACCCACTCACCTGAAGGGAAGAACCCTAGACTGGGTCGCCGATGCTAATTGCTCAGCGGTTATCTCCTCTACCACACTATTACCTTGGACCGACCATTCCCTGGTCTCATTTAACCTACTGACCTCCAGACCACCTACCACAACTGTATCACCACTGGCACCACCCTGCCTAACAAGAAATAGGAAAAATATAACAGTAGAAAGAATCATCCCAGCCATCCTCCCAACGCTGAACGCATTGCCAGACAATCTAGATCCCAACACACTAGTTCAAGAATATAATAAAATTATGTTAACTACCATGGACAAAATTGCCCCACTTAAACTTTGCACCAGCAAGCCCAAAACCCATTTAAATAAATGGTACACACCCGAACTCAAAGCCCTCCGTCTAAAAAAGACAAAATGTGAATCTGCCTGGAAACTATGCCCCTCCAGTGAAAAGAAAGCCATTCTTGATATGATTTCTCGTCAATACAAAGCTGAAATCTGTTTAGCTAAACGGAACTCCTACAACAATCGCATTGCTAATTCCAACTCAAGTATGAAGGAGCTCTTCTCCATATTGAAGGAACTTGAGTCATCCATTGCCACACCCGACACCTGCACCAAGGACCAGACTTGGTGCGCAAACATCCAACATGTTCTAGCAAATAAAATAAACACCCTACAAAACAAAATTAAACTAAAAAAAGACTCCTTAAACCTCACCAACCCTCCCACACCTCCGCCTAATGCCCTACCAAGCACACACTAATTAATTCTCCTTCTCTAAAACCAAAATCCTGGAGGTCGAGAAAATTATACTTTCTCTCAAACCCTCAAACTGCAAAGGCGACATCTGCCCTGCACACATAATCAAGGACGCAGCAAGAGACCTGTCTCCCTTCATTTCCAAACTTATAAACACATCTTTTTCCTCAGGTAGTATCCCTTCCAACTTAAAACAATCCTGGGTGCTCCCCCTCCTTAAAAAGCAGACACTTGATCCTCTCATCCCCACCAACTACCGCCCCATCACCACGGTACCCTTTCTACTGAAAATCTTGGACAAAGTGGCCTACGTCCAGATTCAAAAATACCTAGAACTAAACAAATTACTAGGCTCCAGACAATCAGGTTTCCGCCCATTACACGGCACGTAAACAGCCCTCATTGACTTGAAGACCCGAATTGATGACCTGAGGGACAAGGGAAAGACAGCACTCCTCCTCCTACTTGACCTCTCCGCGGCATTCGACCTTGTCGACCACAAGGTCCTCTGCAGACACCTGGATTCAGCTGCTCATTTCTCCCCAGAAGCCATTAGATGGATTGAATCCTTTCTGAGCGAGAGAACAATGAGAGTCTTCTCCCCATCAGCAGCAGCAGACCTCTCTCCTATTACTTGCGGAGTCCCGCAGGGCTCATGCGTCTCCCCCACATTATACAACATCTTCACCAAACCTCTGTTCGACGATCTGGATCATCTGGGTGCCACCTACACCAACTACGCAGATGACACTCAGATTCTCCTCCCACTTTCATGGGATCACAGAAAGGACAGAGAGTTGGTGAATAGGGTGTATCTCACCATTCAGGCATGGATGGCATCTCATGGCCTATGCCTGAATGATGACAAGACAAAGCTCATCATCCTGGGTACCCCTGCTAATATCAATAAAATAGGCCTTGAATATGCCAAATTCAACATAGATGGCAACATTATCAAAGTATCCAGGGAGGTAAAAACCCTCGGCTTTTATCTGGATGCCACTATGTCATTCACTAAACAGGTCAACTCACTAGCATCCGTCACTGCGTATACCTGCAAATTAATAAGAGCAGGCAGACCATTCCTATCCAATGATAGCTGTATGATCTTGGCAAGAGCACTTATACTCTCCAGGCTCGATTATTGTAATGCCCTATATAGCGAAGCTAACAAAGCCATTACCCGTAGGCTACAAATCCTACAAAATAATGCCTTGAGAGCTGCTCTCGGCATTAATAAAAGAGAACACATCTCCACTACCAGACGCCAACACAAATGGCTCTCCACCGACAATAAAATCAAACTAAAGTTAGCCTCCCTAACCCATAAAGCCCTCAACAATGCTGCCCCTAGTTACCTGATGGACAAAGTAAAGAGAAAGTCATCCATCAGACAAACAAGAACTATCAATTCCAACTGTCTGATAATTCCCAGATTCAAACTCTCCACCATTGGAGGTAACAGCTTCCCTGTGAAAGCTGCTACATTTTGGAATTCCTTGCCACACAACCTGAGAGCCAATCAACCCTACTTGCACTTTAGAAGGAATCTCATCAGTCATTTGAACTCCAACAACCACCGCATTTAATTGTACATTTTATACCTCTGTATAGATACTGATACTTTCTGTTTTAGGCCTTTGCCCTCGCCACAAACAGCCCCTGTACATATCTGTATATTTCACTCCTTGTATAGATATTATTATTTTTTATGTGTGAAGATTTGTATTTTTCTCATTCCTGTAACCCTTAATTGCATATGTCTATAATTTTATCTGAACTGTATATGTCTGCAACATTGTAAGCTTTGCATATTCTTTCTGCCTGCGCCCTGCTGCCCCTGGGTATGGTGCGCCATATAAATAAATAAACAAACAAACAAACAAAACTCACTCACCCCACCTATGTGGTAGAGCTGGCTTCGCTGAAAACCCTGATAGGCCTATTGCCCCAGGTCAGAAGGGTCCCTGTTCCCCCTGACAGGGTCATTGCCCTGACCCTATCACAGAAGTTATTCCCGAAAGCAGATATCTCTGGTTGCGGTTTGATTGATGGATCTTCAAATCCAAAATGTGTGCGAAGGCCTTCATATCCCCCAATCAGCCATTTTCCTTTCTGACCAAGATCATGTATCACCACTCAAACTCTGAATATCTGCTCATTTTCAGCTCTACTCACAGCCTCTAGGTTTCCAAGGGCTTAGTGGACCAGTAGGAGGAAATCCACAAGTCTGTATCTCTGGTGAAACAGGGACATAATGAAACCATTTGCTTAGCAACTTCCACACATGGTGTTTGCAAAGAAGACCTGGGCACCCTACAGCGTAAACGAACCAAACCCAGGTGTAATCCTTCAGCCTCAGTGGTTGATTCCTATTTGATTCCTCTGTACTGCTTTGAAGACTGAGCAGGGAAAAGCTCAGCGGATAGATGGCTCACAGCATCAAGGTATCATGTGGATCATGGGTCAGTTACAGGATGTGGGGCATGAACAGTTGTATTCTATACTGGCAACTAATGACACCATGGTGTTCATGGATATGGATGGGAAGGAGCATTCTGGGTATGCCACGATCTGCACATTGGGAAACAGAGGAGTCCTCTAGTTCATGTCCCTGGAGTGGCACCTCTACAAAGCCACAGGAGGCAATACAGATTTCACAAAGATGACATCTCTCTGTGAAGTCTTCATAATCCGTGTACTTTCAGAAGATAACTCCATTCAGTCTGTGATCCCATTTGACCGGGATGGAGAGTGGAACCTTCATAGGCCGCATGGCGAAAATCAGAGTGAATCTACCAACACGAATGAGCATGAGTGCTCTCTTCATAGTCATGATTCATACAGTATCTCTCAAAAGCTCAGTGTCCCAATGCCTTCCTTCTCAAACAGCAGGGCTGTTAGGATTTTTATAGCTCATGGCAGCATTGGTGATGCCATCTCCGTAATTAAACCTACATGTACATCTCAGGTGACACGAGGTTATACGTGGAGAAAAACACTGTTCCGGGCTGAATTATATCACCATCCGAGGCTGTGGTGTAATCCTTGTAGCCACTGGGTAGACCATCAAGCTGATTAGTGTGACTAAGCTCTTTATGGAACAGGGCCAGTGTTTATCTAACTACACCTTCTCCAAGTAATCAGTCTATTTCACAGGCCTGTCAGCTGAGCTAGTATTCAAAGCCAGTCTTCAAATGGCAGTTGGTATCTTATACCATTGACTACAAAGACCCTGTCACCAGGCCCTGTGTGCATCGTGAGTACATGCAAGGCTCTCTCCAATGACCACACAGATCCATTGCATGGCTATTGCTGCATTCTGGGATACTAGGAGTAATGTCTGAATATTTATAATCCTACTTCTTTCAGAATGGTCAGGATTACACAGTACAAAACTAGAAAAAAAAGCAGTGCTCTACAAACCTTTAACTCTTTTCATAAGATAGCATGCCGATTACATACATCCTCCTGTCTCGTTATTACTTCAAATGACATATTTCTAGGTTCTAATTGCAAAAGATATTTCAATCTTCACATGTACCACAATCCTGAATGTGCTCTGAAATAAAAGGTAGCATACATATTTAGTGCCGTGTATCAAGTGGAATTGCTTGTCATCTGGTCTTGTGATCGCCCGCTCGCAAATGTCACAAAAGCATTAGTACTGTTTTAAGACCCGTCCAGCAGTGGTTCTGATTCCACTCCCTATGCAATTGCATCTTGAAAATATTTTTGGCTGATTTATTTCTTAATTAGAAATGTTTTCAATGTACCTTTTGCCAAACTGGTTATTTAAAAATATCAAGAGATTGAACGAAATTGGAATAACAGTTTGGGCTGCGTATGATTGGTGGGAGGAGGCAACACCAATAAAAACACTTTTAATAAACAGAACATTCCTAAAAGAGTTTTCAACCCTCTATCTGTATTCAAACAGCATACTTACAAGGAGACACTGTTATGAGAAATGACTTAGGCAGTGGAACTGTAATCCTGGCTTCAAGACATTGACAGAAGGACTTTGGAATGAGCCGAACAAAATAGACTAAATATATTATCAAGAAGAATGACTCGCTAAGTACAAGTCATTGAAGGGATGAGGACAGGCTTACACCATTCCAAGGCCAATATATCCAAGTGCCAAAAACATAAGCAGTCATTATCATCAATCTAAAGTCAAAAAATAACACAAGATGAATAAAAAGAAGCGGTTTGAACAGTACAGAACATCTTCGAGAGGCGATGTCTGGGAAAATAACTTTAACAAAAGGAACATTCAACCGTGATGAAAACAACTACCAATTTATCAATCAAGGGGGATATAGTTTAATACTTTGTCTTTGATGCAGAGGATAATGTAGAAAACACACAGTACCATCAATGACTTTGAAGTGATATTCTACCGTTGGCTACACACATTTTATCATGAATCTTTGTATGTGCCATTAGTGCTCATATATTTAATTAGCCAATCCAACTATGTGAGCGAAGCTGGCAACATTCCATAGTGCCTTCAACAGTTCATGTGGACTCAAACTTACATTATTATTTCCCGTACTAACTGACCACAATGAACTCCTTTGCGCAGAGAATAGTTTTTGACTACAATGCAACTCTTTATGACCTCGTGTAATTCTCTTACATGTAACCAAATGGCACATTAATACCACTCTGCTTTGAGCAAACAGCCTTCGTTGTGCTGTGGTAGCTACCCATGTCTCTGTAATCGAAAATAAGTGGCATAGATTTGAGGAACAAACAATAACAGACCACCTGGATGCTAAGGAGGGGTAACAGTGCTTAATTTGTGGGGGTGGTTGCCGGTGGACAACACCTGCACTCTTTTTTGGGCACCGGAACTCATTTGGGGCCAGCGCACGTGCAATTGATTTCTTTGTTCTTCCACTTCGCTTTGCGTCGATTATAAATCATTGGGATTTGTCATCGTGATCTCGATCTCTCTCGTGCTTGCAGGTTGCAGGCCATGGCTGGCTGGGCCTGGGAGGGGCCAGCAGTAGCAATGAACACCAAACTGTTACAAACAACAGCCAATGAAAACAACCATTCTGTTGTTACTATGCAGTATTTGATACATTCTGTATAGTAACACAGAATGTGAAGTTTTCATTTGCTGTTCTTTTGAGCCCGTGAAATTAAATGGTGATGTGTTGTTGTTGCCACAGGAGGCAGCGCGGCACCACCTTCATTTCATGAGTTACTGTGAAGTAAAGGTGTCGAGGCATGGCGTCGTCGGTCCTGACTTGTGAGAGAGAGAGCCTGCCCTGCGTGGTGCGGCCTAGTTGCTTCCTGGGGACCCCTCTGCCTGCTTTTTTATGTGTTCGAGTGCCAGTGTGCGCACCCCCCCCACCCCCCCACCTTGAAGCCCCGACAGGAGACCAAGTCCCAACTGGAAAAGCAGGTCAGTCTCTTGTTGCGTGCGGTGCAGCCTGAGCCTTTCACAGTCAAGTGATCAGGCAAGGCCCAGGTCAGGGCCTGGGTGGCGGCACGGTCCCCTGGTGGTGTCCTGACCACCCAGGAGTCAAGACCCCACCAGAGGCCCGTCCGTGCCCGGGCTTCTGTCTGTGTGACCTGTGTGCAGTGTGCCAGGCCCAGGCCAATTTCTGTGACCAGCGGCTTCCGGATGCCGGATTGAGCCCTATGGGGCGAAAATGGGAACTGGGAAGGGCCATGGTGAAATGGGGAAATACCGCCCCGCCAACCTTGGAATGGGGCGGTATTTCCCCATTTCACCATGGTGGACTCGTTACAACACCGGCACCAACCATGGTGCTAATAGCGCCATGGTTTAGCGCTGGGGTTGTAATGAGGGCCAATGTCTTGCAGAAATGACTTTTTCCAAGTTATTCAACACCATGCTCATGCTTGAAGGAAGGGTGAAGGGGGATGCATTTATGAGATGTGATGACTCATAAGGGCTTGAGAGTAAATTGATCACACAAAACACCTGGATGAGGTGACTGAGGAACGGGCTGAGGGGAGGGTGCTCTTCCTGAGGTAACCAATTAATACTTGGTTTACTTAAACAGACTGTCAGATGGGGCAGAAGGGGTCGAGACAAATACAGTGCAACAGTGACGGAAACAGAATGCTTTTTTATTTATTTGCATTCTTAAAGCTCTCACACAGCCCGGGGGCATCGAGGCGCAGTTGCAGGAGGAGCATGTCTCCGTGCGTATTTATAATGCGCTTAATACTCAGAGGTTTCTAAGCGAAGAGTTGAAGATGGAACCTATGTTGCTTTGTGTCGTCTTGCTTCCAATCGAGCACATTGCTGCTGAGCTATTCTGAGTCCCGGGACAATGATTGCAATGCAGCTCCACTTAGAGGCATTTTGGAAACTGGCTGGTGGGAGGGGGGGGCCGGGCGGTGTGGGGGTCATTCTACAAAATTGACAAGTAAGATAACATCCACAGGTTTGCAATAATTTTATCAAATGCATTATCACTTCGCGGACAGCAAGTATGGTCCAGACGTCTAACAAGTGTGGTCTAGAACTTAGAAGTGCGTTCAAATGCACTCTTTTGCTTCTGGGTTTGCCAGAATGCTGGAGCCACTACACCTACCATAACAAGCGTTTTCAAACTTTAAAGCATTATACTTTCTCAACCCATGTGTGCCCTTCCCCATCCATCCCACTACTAGCCTGTGCCAGCAGTTGCTTCAGCGCCAAACATGTGACATGGAGCAGCAGCAGTGTGATGGGCTGGTGGTGGGGCGATCTGGGTAGGTCTAGCACTGAACTGGCACGGCCAGCGCGCCAGTGCTGAAGGCGGCGCTGCGCCCACACTGTGGGCGGTGCCACAACCGGCATTATTGGGTCAATATTGTTGGGGCACTGGCACTTATTTTTTTACAAATTAAGCACTGGGGGTACAGCTCTACCTGTCCTTGCTCCTGGCTCAAACCACATATTCACCTTGAATTTCCAGGTTCCAGACAAAATCATGTGAGATTCGCTAGCAGACAATACTGAAACCTGGAGAGTCGGTTTGGTCAAACAAAGTGCTGTTTATGTGGTCAATCACTTCACTAAACCACTGAACAATATCTGCTGCGCGTTCTGAGTAGAGTGGGTACAAAAGGACGAAACCACTCTCACTTTCTATTTGCAGATTCTCAATTGTTGCAGTAGTCTAAGCTTCTCGAGCAAGCACCGCTTTGATGTATTAGATAGGTTTTAGTCGATGCTGAATGCGTTATGCTCATTCGAGCAGTGCATTACATTTCAGTGATTTGTGCCATCTGTGTGTTCCCTTTTGTCTGTTTGTCAGTTTAATGGGTTAACTTTATTTTCTTTCCTTCTGTGTCATTTTCATTTTGTTGTCCTAATCCCATTTGGTTGTGTTTTTGTCCTACAGGCCCTTGTGTGACTCGATTTGCCTGTTAATCTTTGACTTTAACCCCCAAAGAAAAAAGAGTTCCATTTTGGATGCATGTTTATTTGTGAAATCTAAAGTCCCTTCCGGTGTGTACATTCTTCTGGTTTAAGTCAACTTACTTTGTGTGTCTGAGAACCATGCTTGAATACATTTGTTTGCACTTTTCACTCACTCGTCTTCACTTTTGTATGTTAGTTCTAAGAAGAAGAGAATTTAAAAAACGAAATCGGGAAGGTATTTTAAAGGGGTACATTTGGAGTAGGAAAAGGAATTTGTTTGATTATTATGATATTTATTGAGCGACGACCTAGCTTCAAGAAGCAACAGAGTACTTTACAGAGGTATAATAAAATGGGTGTACTGTTCTTTTGCCACGGGATTTTTCGTCGCAAGACTTTTCATCACCGTTTTTTTTATCGAAAAAAAATCATCTTTTTTTTTTTGGGTGGGCGTTTAAAAATTAAATAAATATTTGTGGGTGAAAGGGAATAATTTAAAAAAAAAAAGGTGGGGTTTGGGTGGTAAACCCCCACCAAAAAAAAAAGAGTTTTTTTCGATAAAAAAAGTGATGAAAACTCCCGCGATGAAAAATCCTGCAGCAAAATAACATATAACGCATAACAGAGCGCTTTTTAGAGGAAACAACAGAACAAATATTCAGCGGGGGGATACATATGGGAACAGAGGAGGGGTACAGCTGTACCTGTTGGCAGGGAGGAGAGTGGCGGGCAGTGTCTAGTGAGTCAGGGGGCATGAGGGGTGATGTGATGGCCTAGGTGTTGAGGTGGAGAGAGTCCTTGAAGAGGTGGTTTTGAGTTTTTTTCTGAATTGTAGGAGCATAAGGGGGAGGAGTCTGATGCTGACGGTGAGGAATTTACATAGTCTTGGGGCTTAGGCAGAGAAGGCTTGTTTTCTGGTCCTTTCCTTTTTGCAGCGGCGGATTTCAAGTCTGCATGTGTCCTGGCTTTTGTTGGTGTGCTGTCCACCGGAGATGAGGAGCTTCTCCGAAAGGTAGCTGGGTGACTTGAGCGAGACCACCTTATAGATGATGAAGCAAGACTTGAAGGTGAGTCGTGCCTGCAGTGGGATCAAGTGAAAGTCAATGAATGCTGTGGTGATGTGGTTTTATCTGTGTAGACCCTTCATGAGGCGTGCAGCCATGTGTAGGACACTACTTAGGGGCACAAGGGAGGATGACGGGAGGTCTTCAAGGAGAGCATTGCCCCCATCCAGGTGCTATAGTACCAGTGCTTGAACAATTGACCTAAAGCTGTCTGGAGTTGACCTAAAGCTGTCTGGAAGGAGGAAGGGCTTGTCTTTCTGCAGGAGGGAGAGCTGATACCAAGCTGTCTGAGTTTTCTTAGCTATGTGTGTCTTAAAGGAGGATGACAGGTTTAAAACTGCTACTAGGGGGGAGGCATGGCAGCAACATTAGAAGGTTTCAATCTTCCACAGAAGGAGACAGTGAAGGGAGAGGTGAAGTGGGTAAGGCCATGGAAGGGATTTCTTACACATGGAAGAGCAAACAAATAGACAGGAACGTCAGGCACCATTTGAATGAATGCATCCAATAATATAATTCCTATATCATTCTCAAACAAACACTGGAGCTCTAGAGGAAATAGGGGTTGGTGCAGAAAAGTTGTTTGGCTGTTGGAGCCATTCAGAGAAAGGGAGTTAAGTGGGGTGAATGTAGCTAGTCCAGACGTTAGTGAAATGAATGGATCAAATGGGGACCAATATAGTTGTAATCTGCAAACTTAATTTGATGAGAACCTGTAATAAAATCCTGAAATGCGGAAATCTAATGAATGGTGTTCGAAATGTTCATTGCCCATCTCAGAATGGGCATTTTGCATCATTCAGATGTATGCAAAGAATGGAAAAAAAGACAATGCATATTTAACATGGTTCGGAGGTAAGGAAAATCCATCCAGCAGACACTGATTTTAATATCAATAATAGTCCTCGGACAGAATAATGTAGAACCCAAACATGCAAGACTATAAAAATGATAAGAGGTGATATTACACAGACATCTAGTTAGACCGGCTAGCTTTGGAACAGCCTACTTGATAAGTGTTTCACATTTGGCATATTGTTGTCATTGATAGCCTTGGGATAATGGCGTGTTGTCTAAATCGACTGTTTAAATAGTTTGCAATCAGAAGAAGGCAATTAGAGTAATGTATAGAAGATGAAAATGTGCCGCAGCAGAGCATTGCTGTAGAAATGTGCAACATTTCCTTCCAGATATGTTGCACTCATGACGGTCAATGAATGGATTAGACAAAACATGCACCCCTTTTTCAAGAAAATCTGAAAAAATCATGTGGTTCTACTGTGTCCTTTTGGAAGGTGTCTCCACATGCATTGCTGTGGTTATAAAACAGCAGGATAAGGACTGAAGAGTATAATAGTAGAAGAAGATATGCTAATGATATCTGTAAGTATTCGGTCAGCCGCACCATAATACGTCACTAAAGGTATGGCACAATAGGAGCAATATTTTCTGGGGTAAAATGCTAGATGGTTACTGTGGTTGGAGTTCTACTGTTAGGCAGAATTATATGCAGTACCCTTTGGGAACACCACACACAATTAAGACTACAAGTGACAGTACAAATTCACCTTTGGTACAAGCCTGTACTACACAGTAAAGTGGTAGCGATGGCTGAGCAGCCAGACTTATCTCAAAAGCAAGTGAGCAGTATCAATAGTTATAAAAAAGACAGCAATTACGATGATTCAAACAAACACTGACTCAAGGTTTCTGGGTAAAAGAATATACATTTATTCACACATCAGTTGTAAAATATTTCACTAAAGTAAAGCAATTGAAACATCACACTCTTACTACACCACACCACTCCCATTAGATTTTGGACAACTTAAACTCAAAAATGAAGTGTGAGTCAAATGGCACTCCAATAATTCAAAAGGGAGGGAAAGACAAAGTTCAGCAGAAATTGAGCAGCACCAACAGGTAAGCCAATCAAATCAAAAAGGCTTAGGGCCACAGTCAACAGGACAAAAGTATTTTGCTCAAGATCACACAGTTCAGGGTAGTTTGCGGTTATGTCTTTGCCAAGAGTTCTTGACGGAGTTGGTCAGCAGAAAAGTTAGTTTAAAGAATAGAGAAGGATAAACCCTCGGATTGGCGAAAGGTTTCACACACTTTCACCACGGCTGGATGAAACAAACAACCGGATTTGAACAGTACCTTAAAATGGAGAAGCAGCTGTAGCTGAGGCGGACGTTCCTGGCAGGTCCTTCAGGCTCACGGTTCCTGAAGCAACTGTTGGACTGACACGAAGTAGGAAGACTGGAGGGTCCTGCACCACCCAGGGAAGAAACCAGCAGCAGAGCAACGAATAAAAGGTGTGCTCCTTAAAACCCAAGCAGGGTCTGACCTCCCTGGCTATCCGGTTCACTGTAGCTCTGTACAGCAAATTCGACCAGAGGAGGGAGACCTGATTTGCAGTTTGGGTGAACTGGTTGGTCCCACCAGCTCAAGGGGAGAAGATTCCTTGAAGATCTTCCCTGTCATTGGAGTATGATGATTCGGGCCTGTTGCAGGTCTTCACCGTGCGGTTCAGTCATTGTAGGGGTCCTCTTCTGTCAGCAGCTCCTCTTCGGTTCTTTCATTCTAGTGTTCACTCTGCCTTTCGAGCCCCAGAGACCTTCTTTTTATGCAGTTTTCCCCAATTCACACAGCCTGGCTGTCAATCACACAGCAGGGTGGCTGTCCTGGTGGGACAGTCACCTAGCCAATCAAACAGGAGTGTGACTTGGTTACCGAGGGAACCCATGGCAGGGATCCTAAAACCCCTCTCTCACATCCTGTCTACCCAGACTTTCAGTCGCCTAAGGGAAGTGAATAAAAACATAGTGGTGGACATTTATCCATTACCCATCATCTGAGATATGCTAAATTACATCAAAGGTGCAAATGTATTCGCTACTTTAGACTTATCAAATGCATATTATCAGATCAGCCTTACAGAAGATTGTAGAAGTTTCACTGCATTCATCACACCGTTTGGTTTGTATTGTATAGATACAAGAAGATGCCGTTTGGCTTGGCCTCTGTGGTTGCTGTGTTCCAGAGAGTGATGACACAAGTTCTTAAAGGTTTAAAGGGGACATTGGTATATCAATATGACATCATAGTATTTGGTAAAGGAGAAAGTGAACATGATGAGAGGTTGCGAAGTGTTTTATCCAGATTGAGTGAAAAAGGGTTGAAAGTAGAGCAGAGTAAGTGCAAGTTTAAGAAAGCAGAAGTGGAATATTTGAGGCATGTAGTTAGTGGAAATGGGTACAGGCCGAAAGTGGAGGCTATGAAGGCCATCAGAGAAGCACCCAGTCCCAAGAGTAAAGAAGACCTTAGATCATTTGTAGGTCTATGTGTATATTATAATAAGTTTGTGCAAAATTTTGCTAGCCTGACGGAACCTTTGAGGAGATTGCTGAAGAGAGATGTAAAGTTTGTGTGGGACAGCGCATTTGAAGAATCGGCGGAATGCATTAAAAAGTGTATATGTGAGTCAGTTGAGTTAGGAGGATTCATGTTTGGTAGGCAGACCAGAGTGACTGTAGATGCCAATTGTGTGGGTTTAGGGGCAGTTCTCTCACTAATTCCTCAAAGTGGAAATGAGAAAGCCATATGTTATTTGTCAAGGGCTATAACTGAGAATGAAAGCAGGTACTCAGTGATTGAAAGAGAGATGCTAGCATGTGCATGGGTGGTGAACTATTTCAGGAGGTATCGGTGGGGGACCAAGTTTGTGGTTTGCACTGACCATAAACCATTGGTGGAGTATTGTCAGTGTGAGGGATATGTAGGGCATCTCCCAGGTTAGCCAGGTTGAGTTTAAAGCTACAGGAAAAATCATTTTGATGTAATGTATGTTTCAGGAAAAAAAAAAATCAAGTAGCTGATTTTCTTTCGAGGTTGCCATTGGAAACGGAAGAAGTGGATCGGATTGATGATGTGGAAGGTGTAGCTGTGGTAGTAGAGGTGACCTCGAGACAGAAATGGATTGAGGAGGTTCAGGGGGATGAATTGTTAGGCAAGGTCATCGAGTATACCAGGAAAGGTTGGCCTGTAAAAAAAATGTTGGATGAAGATTGCCTTCAATTTTGGGAGATTAGAGATGAATGTTTGTTGGAGGATGGGCTGTTACTTAGCGGAGATATGTTGATACCGCTTCAAAGTTTACGTGAAGAGTTGATTGAGAAAGCTTATCAGGGACATCCAGGTTCCTCGGGCATGAAATGTAATGTTCGTGCCAAGTATTGGTGGCCCGGAATGGATATCATGATAGAAAGGATTTTGAGATGTTGTTGGCCCTGCCAAAATTGTGATAAGAGCTGCAAACTGTTGAAGACGGCACCCATTAAGATACATAGGCCTGAACAGCCGTGGGAACAGATTGTCATCGATATTGTAGGTCCTTATAACTACTTATCGGAATAAAGGACATTTTTGATTGTGATGGTGGATTATTGCTCCAAGTGGTTGGAAAACAAGGTGGCGAATAGAACAAACTCTTCGAAGTCATCAAGTTCATGCAAAAAATATTCAGGAGAGAGGGATTTCCCAAGGTGATTATCAGTGATATGGGGCACAGTTCAGGAGCAGAAAGATGGATGAATTTGCCAAACAGGTAGGCATTGAGTGGAAATTCTCAGCGAATTATCATCCTCAAACCAACGGATTAGTTGAAAGATGTAACAGAGTAATAGTGGAAATGGTGGAACAAGAGTTGAACAATAACATGTCTGTTAAGACCGCGTTGCAGGAAAAATTGTGAAGTAGTAGGACGTCGGTTAGAAGTGACACTGGCAAATCACCATTTCAGTTAATGAGGGTTAGAAAGCCTAATACTATGTTGAATCCAGTGTGGGTAAACCATAGGAGATGGAGGATGAATGATGACAAGGTTGTGGGTCACGAGAACACTATTAAAACGAAAGTTAAGTCTGGTGACTTGGTCAGGATTAAGAAAAGGAGGATGGTAAGGAAAGGGGAGTCTAAATATTCCAAGCCCATTAGAGTCCAGGAGGTGTTTATGAATGCAGTCAGTGTTCAGGATGGTTCCAGACGGAATTTAGATCATGTGAGCAAGTGGAGGTGGCAAGGTGAGTCTGTTACATGTGAGGAAAGTAAAAGAAATGCGGGTGAGTTATTCGAAGAAGATGGTGAAAGAGAGATGATGCTGAGGAGAGTAGAACAAGGTGGTGTGTTCATGGGTGTGTGTGTGAATGATGTTGAAAATGGTATGGGCCGGACTCTGGGTAGGATTTTGAAACCTCCTGCATGGTCCAGGGACTATGTGATGAATTAGACTATAACACTTTGAAGTTTATCAGATTTGGTGGCATGCTAGATATTCCGTTTTGAATGTTTTCCTAAAGTCACTTATTGCACCTAGATATTAATTCTGTTGTCATTTTATTATGGTTCAATTGCTCTTTGTATATAGTTGCTTTGTTCATTTTGTTTTGTTAAAAGAAAAAAGTCAGGGATATGTTGTATTCTTTAATCTCTCACATGTATATTGCACATGCCATGCTGTCATGCTGGTGCTCCTTTCACGGCGTGTATGTTGAGAATGTTTGCGTTTGGAATGTATGCCGAATGGTAGGAACGTGGCTGTTGGGGCTGGTCAGTTGGAGAGTGAGAGAGTTGGTGTGTGGATGGTAAGGGAGCGCTGGAGAGTCCTAAAATAAAGACCCTTAAACACATGAGGATTGCCCTTATTTCTTTACTGAGTTACCATAGTTTGCACCCTGATTCAGATGGATCACCAATGTTAACTTCCATGTCATAATCATCGTCATTGTCGTCTTCATCATCACCATCATGGTCATCTTCACTCAACATCAATATCCCCAGTCTCATCAGCAGGCATTGAGGGTGGAAGAGACTAAGAATATCTCATAACGTGAATGCTGCAATTTCCCCCTGCCATGCACGAATAAAGTCTGCAGTCTGTACCTCTCATCCTCATTCTGCCCCAGTGACTTGGGGGGGGGGGGCAATCCTCCACATGCCTTACTAACCCACTTGAACTGGTGAATACTCTCAGCATCTTGGCACCACAACAATGAACTTCTCCAAAGCCAAAAGTAAATGGCACTTTGTGGACTTAGGTGCAGCCAATGAATATAACTACCTCTAACCTACCAAGTGTGACTTTTTCGCTTCGACTATTAATGGTCCGAAGTGAAAAAATGTATTGCTTATAATCATGTGTGTCTTGGGGGATCAACCTCCCCCCCCCCCGAATTTAAAGAACGTACCCAGGCATGTGCTCATTTGGCTTTTTGAGGGCTGCACAAAATGGACCGAAATAAATCAGTCTTTTCTATGTGTGCCCTTCCAAAAGTGTACATTTTCCCCCCTGACCCCGGAATAGTGTCATTAATATCATTTTATATATATATATATATATATATATATATATATATATATATATATATATATATATATATATATATATATATATATGAATTAATCTATAGACAAACTCAACAAAGCAAACACACAGAATTCTTACCACTCATCAACCTGCAGGGTGGTCTATTTAATGCAATCAGTGTCTTCCATGGAAACAACTGCCTAAAAGTATGTTTAGCCCAGGTGGCTAGCATCAGAAACACAGGTTAAGCAAGGAATCCAGCCGGACTGCATTTTGGAATGAGGCATGTGTAACCTTCTCCTAACCAGCTTAGTTGAGAAGCTGAAGGAAGTCAGGGAAAAAAAAAACAAAATATAATGGCACTGCTGATCCACTTGTGCTCCCTGCAGATGATGCAATTTTTCTATCACTAATCATAGTTACCCTCACAACGCTTCTTCACAGGATGGGGCACTGTGTAAGGATATGTGGCTTCTTATTAACATGATAAAACATAAATGAATGACTGTATGTGCAAAGGAACAAGCACCATTGAATAAAGTAACCCATTCCCCTGACCACCAAGCCATTAGGTTCAACTTGGAAATGACATGGAATGAACAAATGGCCCAAAATATAATTACACTAGCCGGGGGAATTAATGAGGTGAGCTGATGTTACATTACATTTGGAACACTGTACCAGTTAAATAGAGACAGACCGTGTTAAAAACTTGTCAGAGACCTTATATGCAGAAGATATTTGTTTCTATATGGCTGTAAACATTTTTTACACATGATATATACCCACAACCTGTGCCAAATTTAGGCAAAGTGTCTTTATTCTGGTTTTTGCGTCTGTGGGATATCGATTGAAGCGTACTTTATGTTTTTTCACTCTCTATCCCAGGCTCAGAAGACTACAGGTAATATCTCTTCTTGAACCATTGAAGCAGCTGAGAACTGTTAAGGCATCATGCATTGCCTGTTGTTCAACCAGCCCAGAGTTAATACAATTTGCATTTACAAAATATGTATCATCAGCATGGTAAAAACACAAGAACGCACTTTCCACAAGTACAAGATAAAAATGTCTACCCCAAATATTTTCTCTCTAAATCCAAGACAGCTTTAATTTTATTGATCATGGCATTGCTTCTAACATTAACTGCACAAACTTGTATTTTGGATGACTAAGCTGTAGGTAGAGCCTGTATCAAACCCAAACTGCTACCACCAGTGTGACAAAAGTACTACTGCTCTACACGAGTACAAGAGTGAATAGCGGCTAAACCATCTACTCAATCCCCACACCACTACAAGCCAACAGTGATCAAATCATATAGGAAATACAGCCATAGCCAAGAGACATACCTCCTTTGCCTTTTGTGGGAATGTGAGCAGAGCTAAGGGTATAATGTAAGAAGGGGTATGAATATGAGCCTGTAGCAACCCAAACAGCAGTAGCTCAATGATTCCAAAATAAATGAACACCCAATCAAGGTTCTATGTAAACAATATATTTACTTCAATTTAGCAAATCAATCCTACAACAAACTAAGCACTCTGGTTACATTGTCCTGGAGTAAACAGGTATGAAATGAAACATTGTTTTGGTGCATAAAGCTGCAACATGGTTTTAACCATTTTCTCTAGGGCCCCAAGGTTTGGATCATGGGGGCAGGATCACTTGTAAGTACCTGATTCCTACGATATGCGACTGGATTGTGAGGAAACAGGTTTCAAGCAGTTGTGCTTTCGGGTCAAACCAGATTTGAAAGCACCATTTTGCGATTGTCCCAGATGAGGAGTTTGCATTAAGATGGATTCAAGCAGTTGCTCCGTGCAATTTGAGGAAGAGTCAAGTGATGCAGCTGGAATGAATCACCAGGACAGGTTTGGTCATTGCGGGTAGTTCAAATGGATGAATACTGCTTGTTTGGGTTGATGAGTGATAAGATGTTGCAGCAGTTCGAGTTGAGCTTTGATGCAAAGAACTGGTGGGTCGATGCTTGGTTCGATGTGGTGGTTCAAAACCGTCTAACAGGACAGGTGATGAGGCTCTGCTGATGTGATGCCGCATCGAGCCAGTTCGATGAGCAAGCCTAGGGGTCTTAGTTCGAGTGAGTGCCATTGAAAGCACCGGTGGGTCCGAATGGTTTGAACATGTCAAACATGATTCAAAGATGGCTCGAATCAGTTTGAATGGCAATAACAGGGATCCTGGCTGTTCTCACTCTCAGGATGCTGTGAGGACCAATTCAGTAACTTAGATGGGTCACTATTCTCTTCACTCCCAACACCTTCCCAAGTGACCCAGGTGCTAGTGCAGATGGTGGAGAGAAGTAGGACTGGCTCACAACAGCAATGCAGCCCTGTTTTGCCCTGGAAGTGGCTAGGGTGCATAGCTTGCCTCATCCTTAGAGCATTCCTTCTTCACTTAAATCATTGAGGGCTTGGGAAAGATCGCATTTGCTATAATAGGTCCAAATCAATTCTTTATTTATTCTGGTTTGGTCCAAAAGTGAATCAAAGACGTGGTGGGAAACCCCCATTTTTCTTGCAAAAATTCTGCTTTAAGGGCTCCGATCCATGTCCTTGTAACAAGTGCCCCATGTCCTGTGATGTAATTCCCAGTGTCAAGTTCTGCAGGAAGTGGATGGGACAAGACGGAAAGAACAACCCACCAAAAAGTAAAATGGTGGAATCCTTTGTATAGAACTGGCAGGGAGTAAAAGGGGAGAAACTAAAACAGAAAGGATTTGAGGGAATGTCAAAAGAGCAAATGATCTTGAATCGTACGAAGTGACACCGGAATAGAGGTCCATAGAAGAGCTGTGACAGCAAACGCACAACCCTCGGTACAGGGGTGTCTCAAATGAAGAACAGTGATGCACAGTGCAGTTGCATAGCGCAACGGGTGACGAGGCACATAGGGATAGAATTTGGTCTGTAGGAACTCAGGGGCGGTGCCATAAAAGTCCCGATGACCTATGCATAGGGCTATGAACTTCACATGTTGTGATACAGGAAGCCAGTGAAGAGACACAAGAACAGAAGAAATAGAAGCATTAAATGGATTGCCGGTAGCTACCCTCGCAGCAGAGTTTTGAAGGATCTGCAGCCTTTGAAGAAGATAAGCAGGCTGCCCCAAATAGAGAGAGTTGCAATAGTCAAGGGACCCTGACACCATAGAAGAAACCATAAGAGGACGCAAATGAGGTGGCAGGTACGGAAGTACCTTGCAGAGAATTCTGAGCTTAAGGTGAACAGTCTGACTGACTGAGCTAACTTGGGCCTCAAAGGAAAGTGAGGCAGAAAGCTTATCTCCAGATTCCTGACACCTGAGGCAGACTTAGGTCGTGGGCCAAGAACTTGGACAAAAAGCGGGAGACCATAGATTGGCTGAGGTACCGGGCCTACTAATAAAACTTCGGTTTTATCACTGTTAAGGTGAAGCCAATTATCACTCATTCGTGTATGCACAGAAAGTATAAAGGAGTGGCCATGTCCCCCAGAATCTGGCCCCTGGCCTCAACCACCACAATGCATTTAACAATGTAAGAAGTACATACCATAGACCATCAAGTTATGAAACCCACCCTGGCCCCCCCTGCAATCGAAATGGTGTCCGCGAACACTGAAAATGACAGCGGACCGGCAGCATTTCCAAAACCTTTTTTCACCTATAAAACAGTTCCACATTACCTTCATTCCACTTACCTACTATTTCTGTGCCCCCTTCCCGCCATCAAATAACTCCAAATGTCGTTTCCAAGCTGTCTGTTCACAGCTCTGTGCACAAACTACTGAGGTGTCCGCGGACAGCCACAACACAGGCCCAGCCTTTTCAAACCGACAAAAATAGCCCCATATCATATTTTTTCCACTAACCCTCCCTACCCAGCCCCTCTTTCCACCACCAAATAACCCAAAATGTGATTTCCAGACTTTTTCCCCACCTTGCTGTCTGTGATATACCCACGGCTGTCTGCGGATCCAACATGGTGGGTGTTTCCAAAAATATGATGCACATCACTCTCTTCACCATCCAATCAACAGGTGGGTCTGATGTCCGTGGACCTCACATCGGCCCCTGGATGAATCGGAGGCCTGTCCGTGGACCAAAGAGGGAAGTGAGTCCATGGACCAAACCCAGATATCACTATTTTATTTTTAACCTACTTTTTGGTTGTTTTAAAATAAACGACTGGACGGATTTAGACCAAATTTACAATCATGCATGCGGGACCAATCCGCCGCTTCAGAAAATACACCCAGTGGTTTGGCCTGCAGTCATGATCAAAGTTTTGTTTTCCTTTGTGTCTATGGGAAAAACCACACATTTTGGGACCCCCTATAACTTTGCCCCCCCTGCATGAAACCTCACCAAACTTCGCAGTATCAATCTGACGGGGCCATATACTTGTTTCGCAAAGATTCGTCTGGTGGGGCGAAGTTATAGGCTGCCCAGAAAGTGCTCTTTCTATGGGTTGAGCAACTTAACCATAACTACATGCCCGCTACCTTAGGCCCTGTAATATATTCCCACCATGAGTTTCCCTAGTATTTATACCAGTGGTCGAAGTGTGCGGAAAGTAGAGGAACTATGTTTCGTGCTGGAACGCCCCCACTTCCCACACACCCCATCACCCTGCCACCTCCCGTGTGCAAAACTAACCCCATCCCTGAGACCGGCCTTACCGCCATTCCACCGCCACCACTGTGTAAAGGCTTTACGCACTGTCCCCTTTCTAATGACCCACCGTTCGGACCTCTTAAAAGGCATGCTAAAGATTAAAGTCACCCCTCCCACCTACCCATAACTGCATGTACAGCTGTGCCTGCAGTATTTTAGGCTTATGTTGCTTAGATGCAAAAGACTTATTCTGATTGCTGAAGGAGCAGGGCTGTGCCTAGGCTTGGGAATGGACTTTGTCATAATCAGGCTACTAAAAAAAGTAACACAACCCATCAGTTTTACTATAGCTCACTGCGGTCTGAGGTTGGAATGGATCCAGCATGCCCCAGGTTCGAAACCCCAAATAGGCGAACATAAAAACAAACATGTCTGCTGTTTAAGGGAATGTTGTAGTTCTGGCATATGACCCCTCCCAGAGGTCGAAGTGTACGAAAAGAAGTAGTGGAACTATGTTCCCTGCTGGACTGCACCTGTTCCCCACAAACCCCATTACGACACCCCCTCCCACACACAATACAAACCCCCAAACACATGCATCTGCTGTTTATGGGAACGTTCAGCGTAGTGCACTGAAAGTGCAAGTTTCAACTTCTTCCTCCACTTTTATTTTAAAACGAAACCATTACGGAACGATTTATTTTTAAAATGAAAGTATAGGAACAGTAAAATTTATTTTTAAAAAGTAGAGGAGCACCACTCCCAACCGCTCCCGCTCAGTTTGACCACTGACCCCACCTCAATTTCTTCCTACGCTTTTATTTTAAACCAAAACCATTCTGGAACGGTTTCTTTTTTCAAATAAAACTATGGGAACATTAAAACATAAGTAAAAAAAAAAGTAGAGCAGCACCACTCCCAACCGCTCCCACCCATTGATTGATACATAGGCAGTAATTCACATATCTCAATGGTATACCTTTATCTTACATTATCCTTCATTGTGGGATGTCGATGTAAGACCCTCAGGTGCTTAACGTAATGGACGTCAACCCATAGCAAAAGCATCAGAGGCCCGCATGTTACTCAGACTAGTATTTCTTAATTGTCTCATGTGTGCTTTTCAAAGCAGGAAGCAGTTTATGAACCTTATAATTATCACTGAACTGTTACAGAATGCTCAGTTGTGGTAGGAGTACGTATATCATTAATTGCTCGGTGACTAGCAAGACATTATCTACATTTTTAAGTATTCAGCTGGGGGTTCGTGTCCTTCTGCCAACAAATCATGTATCACAGTGAGCAGTCTCAAATGACTGCTTGCTTGTAGAGGTTACCTGTTAAAAGAAATGCGTGTTTTATAAGCGGAACTGTACAGTTTACCAAGAGAACATCTGTTTGAATTAACTGGTGATCGCCACGTCATATTTTAGCTTGATTTATGCAAAAGTGTTGATTTTTTGCATGCTTAATCGTATTAAGAAGCAAAGGGAATACATATATAAAAGAAAATGTAGTAAAATCAAAGCTGTGGTGGTTCAGTAAACAAATAAAGTAAATTGTAAATACATGTTGTTTCATTGTGTAATACTTAAATAGCAAGATTGTCTTAATAATGTTAGCAATTTAATTGCAAACTTGGTAAATCTGGAGCAGATTTAACATGAGCATTCATTAGATGTTATGTAAAAGTAAAACATGTTTCTATACCGAAGTGAAAGCACCTTCCCATAGTTTAGCTCTCTCTTTAAAGTGTTAAAATAACGTTCTGCATTCAAAAATAAAATTTAAAAATACCATTGAACAAGGAAGTGCCTTGTTGAAATATTGCCTGGAAATTGCATTGTTGTTTCCCTATCTGCTTTTGAAGACAGAATGTTCAGAATGCAGGAAGTACCAGCAGTTATTGGCTGCTTTCTAAACATTCTAATTTTCTGAGAGGAGATTGATAACGATTTCCAAATGCTAATAAACATAATGGACTCCAATTACTAAACAATATGGCAGTTCAACTTCCACTCGCATTAATTGCACTTGCACTTGGTGGAAAAAGTTGCTTCCCCGTTGACATCATGGAACTAAAAATGGGAAATACCCTCCTAGGCCCATTTCACAATACATGGGGTGGACTCTTTGCCAATGTGATTGTCGGTGTGTTTATTCTCACATGAGAGACACACAATGCAGCCATGATGTACTGAGTTCATTGAGTGTGTTACTGCACTACCATTAATGCACACATAGATTACATTGGATCCATTTGCAGCAGTTTTATTTTAGAGATTGGATACAATGTTCCTATTTAACAAAAAAAAAACATGAACAAGTTAGTGTGAGCAAGAACATTGTGTGGACGAAATGTATAGCACTTGGGGGTGATTCATGGAATCAAATGCGCACAGAAAGCTCCAGGGCAAAATAAAAACGGGTAGCTCTTGGAAAACCCACAACATGCCCAATGGCAAACAGAACATAGCACATTTGAACCCATTTTGCGCTCGATCCATGAAAAAAAGTTATCAAGGATTACTTACCATCAATCACCATTACTTCCACTCATCTCCTGCCGCCGACAAGGCCTTGTCCCGGTACCAGCACACATCTGCGTCCAACCCCCTTAATTTAAGGCAGCACCCACAAGTCCACCCTCGTCCCAGTACCCACACCTATCTCTGCCCCAACCCCCAACCTGAAGGCAGCACCCACAAGACTGACCTCGTCCCAGTACCCCCACTAATCTGCGCCACAATTCCCATACTTAAGGAAGCACCCACAAGTCCACCCTCATCCCTGTGCCATCACCTCAACCCCTCAACTTAAGACAGCACCCACAAGTCCGTCATCGTTCAAGTAGCCCCACTCATCTGTGCCCCAAGCCCCTAATTTAAGACAGCACAGACAAGTCCACCCTTGTTCAAGTAGCCCCACTTATCTGTGCCACAACCCCCTAACTCAAGACAGCACAACAAAGCAACCCATGACCTAGTTTAATGTGGAGCACTAACCTAACTCACCCCCTCTGGCCTGTGTCTACCATGAAGTACACCTGCTAGAAATCATGATCCAACATGCTGACTTGGAAGCAATGCCATTGAAGCCAGGACAGTCACCTCTTCCATGGTTCTCCGTTGGATCACACTCAGCTGCACAACAACAGCCACATATATTGTTACTGCAGATACACTTTGGCACCATGATGTACAGGTGACCTAGTCCACATGTGATGTGTGTTAAATGTTAAAGGTATTTGTACCGCGCACCATCACCAACATAATTGGTCTCCAGGCGCTCATGTGTGCAGCACAGTGATCCAGAGTGAGGCAACATCCCTCCTTCTTGCCCTCCCCAATGCCAATAAATCATATCTGTTTTAAAAGTGTGAGCACATCCACAAGGACAAGAAAGTGCCAAAGGGACACAGAAACATCAGTGGTAGCAGTAAGTATATACTGAACCTCGATAATAGAATGAGCAGAGGTGAATGAGCTGTCACCAGATACCTCAAATATCAATACTCTGTGGAACATCTGTCAGGACACATGAAGATATGGGTAATGTGAAGAATCCTATGGATCGCACAGTGAAACCTTGCTCAAAGTCTCCTCCCACGTAGCCAGGGGAAAGCAGACACTTTCTGATCCCAACCCTAGGGGTGGTATACTGCAGGAGGATCAACTGGGGGAAACAGGGCCCAGGGTGTTGAATAAATTCCGTGTAATGCGACATCGTATTTTTCCTCTGGAAAAAACAATCTTCCCATAGTACCTAAAGAGGCAATGTCGTATTGCCATTTTAATGTCCCTACACCTTATATTAAATCTATGACTATGGATCATAAGCTTGTCAAATCTGAGCAAACTTTACCAGAAGAAAGAACGTTTTGGGTATCCCAAACTAAACACCTTCCTCAATCCCAAGGGTACAATGTAAAATAATATAGAAATGTTGTCTTCTATAAACTACCTTTGTCTCTAACAGCTAATTTCCATACTCCATCTCTTAATGACTTTAAAGGAAAGTAACTTAAATGTTGAAAAACTTAACTTTGTTGAAGAAAACTACAAGTCCCAGAATTCCAGAAGGACCGAGGTGAGGAAGAGGGCTGAAGAGGCTTGCAGTTGTACTAGTCAGGCAAATAAGTCTAATGGCCATTGTGTCAGGCAATTGGGTCTATCAGCCCACACCTGAAGGAACTTAGAAGGCATGAAAGGCCCTCTCAAGTGCAGGCTGAAGGAAGGAGTGGAAGGACCTGGAACATTAGCTTGAGTGTAGGATGTAGCAGTGGAAGCAGAAGCAAGGCACAAGGCTGATAAACCAAGCACACGTGGGAGAACAAGAGGCATGATGTAATGTGGAGACAGCAGATTTCACCCCTCACATATGGTGTCAGAAGTGTGGTCTTAATCAGATGATACAAACTGGGGATCCACAATGTATTTGGCAGACTCTGATCAAACTGAAGATAACACAGAAAACGGTTGGTGTAAGCCTATTCCTCCAACTCGTGCCACTTGTACTTCCCATTCAAAACCTTGTTCTCATACCTTCCTTGCTAGGGAGGAAAAGAGTTTTGATTCCTTTTCCATTCAGTGGCCTCTAAAGATTAATGTAGGCATAACATGTTTTGAAGTCTCAGGCCAGTCTATCCTTCCAAAGAGAAAATGTTTTCAAAAAGGCGATTCCAGGAAAGGACACATTAATAGTGTCTTTACTAGAGGTAGAATTTCCCATTCATACATCTGCCTATGGTCTACCTGATCAAGGGCCCAGATTTAAGATCTATCCTCTTATTTCTAGTGGAAAGGGATTGAGACTCATGGTTCTCAATTTGTCATCAACTACCCATGAAATACACAGAGCATGTATATTGGGCAGGTTGATGTATGATGTAGCCTGGGGATTATGGCATCAAGAGAAGATTCCACATGCAAATGCTTTGAATGATCCTAGACATTTTATTTCTGCCTGTGAACTTTATGACACTTTTTGCAGTAAGATCAAAAAGGAACATAGTCAGAACATGTTACTTTCAATTGAGAAGGAGAGTTGTCACACCGACCTTGAACCCCTTTATAAGACAAAAGGGGACAATTCTCAGACTACTATGTTATACTTTTTTGAGAAAAAGAAATGTTGCTCTGAACTTGAACCTCTTTATCAAGATCAAGCAAGTGTTTCATATGTCGAGGAGTGAAGCACAGTATTCTAAAACATTGTGTAAGCCTTGTCAGTAACAGTAACCAGCTCTTTAGTCACTCGTGTAAGATCTGAAGCGAATAGAAGTTGATTTCTGTATTGAAAAGCCTTTTAGCAATGGAATTGTAACACACACCTATAAAAGTAAAAGCTTCTTGCTCGTGTAAGAACCTAACGCTACTAAAATCCAATGTTATACTACCAAAAGACTATAACTGTTCCAAGAATGGCTGTGTGTCCCTAATTAAGGGGAGGGAACTCTGATATGACAATTTCCAAACATTTCACTTTAACAAGACAAGAGTTAAAATCTTTAGCAAGGGGAATCTACATTATTTCAATTCCACAAAGAGGCATGATCTCTATCCCTTTTCTTGTATGGTAGTATAATTACAAATCAACCTTTTAAGCTGTTAAACTACCACAAAGAGTGGTTGCGTGTGCATAATTGTAGTTTTTTACCAGGAGACTGAATCTTATACTTTGTATAAACATGACATTACTTGCATTACATGATAGAAGAAAACAGTAAGCCAAGAGCTTGAGTTTAGACCAATCCACCTGCATTGTAAGGTCAATAACAAACAAAAGGCCTAAAATACAAGTGTACAAGTATTACCTGTAGCAAAGAAAGTGTCACCAAGGCTTTTGGGTAATTGTTTGGCTGATAGCTGGGAAAAAGGTGAAGGTAAAGTTGGGGAATGAGAACTGGCTGCTTGTAAAGAGACTATTTTGAAGCATACTCATCCTGTGAAGACTAAGACTGTGGAGGTTCGAGAGAATGGAGCCTTAAAGTCAAACACAGGTTGTCATTGTGGCAGTTAGACAAGAGAGGCTAAGAAGCTACCCCCTTGAAGAAAGCTATTCAAAGGAAGAGTGCCTAGCCTACCCAAGGAGGTTAAAGTATTTTGAAATTATATCTTGTTGAAGTCTGTCTGAAAGTCTCTTGAATCTGAAGCTGTGGCAGTAGTTTAAAGCATTTGAACATGAAAGGTATATTTGGTTGTCAGTAGATGCTATATTACATTTGTCAAAGGTGAAATACTGTGGGGAAAATGGTAAATGTTTTCATGGTAAAACAAGTAAGAATATAGTTGTTGAAACAGAAGCAGCAGTACTAAGTAGTAACCCTGACAAATATACCATTTTGAAAGTTGAAGCTATAATTCGAGGACTCCTAACTGTTAACCAAGAACTGTGCATCACTGATGTTGTGGATATTGCATTTTCTTTTGAACTGTGGCAAATCTTTCTATTGCAGCTCGGATTGCCATTGGGGCTATTTTGCTAGAAAAGTGGATAACTTCGACTAGAAGAGGCGATGTATTGCAAGTGAAACCTTTGTTGATTAACTTTTACTTTGACCTTTCAAGAACTGAGTTAAGACATTTTCTGTCTGTGCCTGAACATTTGCAAAAGTGACTTTGAATCCTGGGGTAGGGAAATCTCCCAGGTCATTAGAAGATAATCTTGGAAATGTGGATACTTTTCATTATAGGTTGAATTTCCATAGCTTTTCTTTATGTGTTTGTTGTTTAGTGTGAGGGCCAGGTTTTCTGTGTTAGAGTTTATTCCCTTAATGTCTAGAGAAGGCATACAGTTCCTCAGCAGAGTAGGGACAGTGAGGCATTTTGAAATATTTTATTTTACAACAAAATGGCATATTTTGGAAGATCTTCAAACAGTTGCACGCCTCGCACTACTGACCCCTCAGAGTACCCATTCCAGATAAGACACCCAACACACCATCATAAACCAGCTCACTCCTCACCAAACATATCCCTACATTGACACTATTAGAAACACAATCAAAAACATTCTCAACCAACACTGAGACACCGACACCAAATATGCAGTGGCCCTGCACAAGGGATGCCACCAGACAGCTAGCCCTTGCCACCCCCTGCCTTGCAATGGTCCCTCCCCTACATGTGAAACACATGTCCACATGGCCATATGGACATGTCAATCAAAGTAGTGCCACCATGCCTACCTCAAATAACACCCAACATTACTCAACGCCCATGAACATATTCATAAATTAAGTTCCTTGTCATACATGTATCACACACCCATGCACACCATGTACATTATTGAAAACAAGCCTGTAGTGCAAAATACAGAAGTAGGCAAACTACAGGTGCTTATGACAAAGAAGTGAAACAAGTGATTCTCAGCTTCCCACATTGACAATGCCCCACATACGTACAATGACCATGAATGCATCATACTAAACATCCCCCATACATGTCCCCCAGCAAACACCACAGTACCAACATGAGCCACTGAGTGTGCCCTAAACCCACATGACAGCCATTGGACATACTTACATGGAGATCTTGTTAAAGAAAAAGGTGCACATGGACATAGAGATGGCAAACGGTGTGGTTGAATCATGAAAGAAAATGTATTAAAGACAAACTATGTATAAACATGGTAAGAGAATAATTCTCTATGAAAAAGAAGTAGTAACAGAAACCTCCAATGAGTGAACTATATACATAAGTCAGCAGGCTAGTCCATGGACAACTCTAACAATGCCTTGGCCAAGGCCGAGTGACCCTCCACTTTTGACTCTTACAGTCGGGCACCTGTTGTTTCCTGGAGGGCTTGGAGGGACTCACTAATCTGATACTCAATCTCCTCTACTGCCCTGCTAGAACCCTCCAAGATGCAGCCATCGCCTGTGCCAACCTGTCTGCCACTTAAGCCCTGGCAATTGTCACCTCACTTGCCTGCTGCCTCTACTCATCCTGCTGCCTCACAAATGACACCTCCAATGACACCATTGCCTGCAGGAGCCATAGTGCTCCTGCTACACTTGCATCATGTTTTCACCTGCTTGTCTATTCCTGGATGCAATGCCATCCATGATTTGCCTTCTCAACATTAAATTCTTCTGCTGCCTGGTAATGTGTCTGCAGCACCTGTACTCCCTCCAACTGAATGACAGTCTGCATCAGGGGAGTACAACACCTGCGCCACCATCAAGTGCCTTCTGTTCCTTCACAGCCTGTTCTCCTGTATGTTCCTTGACTGACTCAGTGACCAACTCATCTGCCATAGTACAAACTTGCACATCAACAAGAGGCAAGGGCACATCAAGACTGGCTGACGGACGGACAGTAGCACAGGAGGCCATGGTGCTAGGTGGCATGAGGCCTCACTTAGGATTTGACTGGGGCACAGATGAGGAGCAGGAGGAAGCCATTGCAGTGGCTTGTCCAATGTGGCCACTGGAAAGCAGTGTTGAGGCAAGTTGGGGCAAGACGCAGCCCATCTTCCCATGATGCAAATAGCTCATGAGTAACTTGCACATAATCATGCATGCTGCCTCAAGCCACAGATTAGCACTGGAAGCATTGCATTCCAGATAGCCACATTAGCAGGAAGTGCAGGCCCTGTGAAAGTGAGCAGTGCTGCAGCACATGGCCCTGGGACAGCAGGTTGTGCTGACCCCTCCATGGTTGACTGCACAGCTCCTGTCTCAAGGCCAAGTGTGGAGTGACCACACCCCCCTTTGTACCCTCACCTGACACTGTGGTCTGGTCTGGAATTGCCTCCTCCTGCTTCTCCTCCTCCATCAACCCTACTCCTGCAGTGAGGTATCCATGTCTTGGGACACCTGTGTGGTAACATCACCACCACCACCCTGTCATTCTACTGCTTAGGTGCCCACCACGATGATTGAATCCTGGGCCTCTTTGGCAGCCTTGTCATTGGAATGAGACTCTGCCCCAGGCACATCATCCTCAGAGGAGGTGGATACAACTGAGCATACCTGGGGTCTGAGCCTGCATCAGTAGACCTTGCCCCTGGGGAGTAGCTCCACGGAACAGCTCACACTGTCTTCTCCAGCAGCTGCAACTTTGGAAAAGGGAACAAAGAACATTGGGATCAATCATACGTTCCAAAGCATGGGCCCTCTCCCCAAGTGCATAAGTAGCATGATGTCAGCATAAGTCAACAAGCAACTACCTCAAACACACAGACCCATGCTCAGAAATCTGACATATCCAGTCTCACAACTGAAGGCAAAATAACAAGTTACAATGATGAGACATGCACATGTGAACATAGCACATTGATGACTGGCCACATATACATGACAAGTAATTTCACATCACAATCACAATGAATCAGTGACTCAAGTTTATCCTGCAGTCATGGGCATGAAAAGGGCACCCAGACACATGTGTCCATAGCACCATAGACACATCGCCACCTAACCATATCTACCAACATGCACCCCTGATAGTCCAACATGAAAGCCAGTAACACGTACATGCACCTGTTGTGAGGATCAAGCAGCAATGCTCTTGCTCCCAAAATGAACATATGTCATGATGACATAGCATGTATTCCCCCTCATTCAGTGGACTGACAGGTCACAAAGTAGATCCCGATACTCAAATGCAGGAAATTGCCATGACCTCACCTCTATACACATGTGTCAGTCTCAGCTACTGAGTGGAGATGATGCAATCATCATACACAATCGAACAACCCATTGAGGAGCATGCATGAATGTACCTCACATTCCCCCAATATCTAAATCTGGCAAATTAACTCATGCCGACAACTTTCCACTTCACGGATGTGTACCATTACATACTTCCAGCATCAGCATGAGGCTGCATGCCATTTAAGGATTGTGCAACACACATGCCATGGAAAGCACTAACTTGATCTAGTCATGCATACCCATGCAGGTCATACAAAATATCAAAAT
The DNA here is from genome assembly GCF_040938575.1 of Ambystoma mexicanum. Lineage (NCBI taxonomy): Eukaryota > Metazoa > Chordata > Amphibia > Caudata > Ambystomatidae > Ambystoma > Ambystoma mexicanum. The sequence continues at coordinate 1,240,282,786 of NC_090930.1, read as the reverse complement.
CTGTGGAAATGTACACCCTGTGAGTACTTACAAGCAGCCTTACCACATGGCTGCAGGTCAGGGACCTGGGCATGGACCGCTGGGTTGATCCTATGCAGGATTCACAGCTGAAGGGTGGCACTCAATGGCAGCCTGCATAGTGCACCTCCACAGACACAAATGTCTCAAAGGCCGCCTTTGCCTGGCTCTACATTTTAGATTGTTCCAGTGCTTCTTTGCATGGTCCCTTGTACGGAGTGGCACCGCCTCTGCATTGATGGCAGCCATGATGTCCACCCAGATCTTATGACGGTCACATGTCCCAAGCTGCTCCTGTGGTATAAAGAGGGCATCATAATGGAACAGGACCTGGTCACCCAGGATGCCAACTTCTGCAGTAGAGAAGTTGACAGCCCTCAGTCTCGTCTTGGGGATGCTAGTCGATGTTCCAAAAATGGTACACCTGGGGCTAGTCGGGCGAGGCTGGGCCATAACTACGCATGCTGTGGAACTCTGGTGGTGGTATTGATCAATGGAAGTCCTTATGTGGCAGATGAGGTGGTGAAAGAGCCTGACAGGAGGGAAACAGAGGAACAGGCGCATTAGGAATACCAGGCACTCCAAGGCCATGCCAGTGGTCAGCAGGCAGTGACACACTACCCAGTAGCAGGAGAGGTTGAGGTATGAAGGCAAAATAAGACTGGAAGAGGCAAGAAGTCGACACTTCATGCACAGGGCCGCAGTGACAAAATCAGAAGAAGGTCCCTATGTGTATAATTTTCAAATATGGATTTTACAGAACTTATTATTGTATACAGAATTCTTTTGTGACGCCAATGTACCTATATGTGGAAATGACCTGCAAGACACATGTCATTGGACACACATATTTTGACTAACATGGAATAACACCAAGCAGTGGACGATGTCAGAGTTACCCATTCACTGCCCATGGCGACCAGTGGACATGAATGAGTGAAAATGTCAGTGAGACATTGGATGAGGGTGTGCTCCAGACAGAAGTTGCAATGGTTGGCCAAACAATGTTTGAGTAATGTTCATTCCACATGTGTAGTGTCATTTATTCACTGGTCATGCAAGCGCACACTGGTCATATCCAGGTGGCGCTCTCCCCACACATAGTTGAGATGCGTGGGTAACCACAACATGGCCAATGTGACGAAGGGGTTGATGGGGATTTTCGCAGCACAAATGCCTGCATGCAGGTTTGGTCAGTCGGAGAAAATGTGATACTTCCACAAGTTGCAAGTAGGCAGGGTTGAAGTAGAGAAGGAGCTCAGCAATGAAGTGCAGACCTCCATCCCTCTTTTGTTAGACCTTCCACTCTCATACATGTATGTATGTACGTATGGTTTCCTACTCGACCAATCAATGGCTTGATGCAGGGAAAAATGATTGCACCAAGCACTTAATGTTAGTCACCTATTCCTTACACGTTTCAGATTGCCTAGTTTCAATGTGTGATGTATGTGTTGCTGGCCCTATTCTGCCTGTATGTATTAGAATTCAGATATGCATGTTGAGCCAGGTAGGAAGGCCTCTGAATATTGTTGTCTGACTTTGAGCAGGTGTAGATGCAGCAGATGAGGGGAAGGAGGAGGAGGAGTTACAACCACCCACCAGTGCAGCTCAGGGTGCTCTGCTTAGTGAAAATACCATTATGTTGCAGGCTTGATCAGCATGCCTGACGACTCTTCCGATGATGCAGCCGAATCTAATATGAAGGGCATACTGAGGGACATGGTGGAGGGTACACCACTGAGTAGTCCTAATGCCATGGAGCTCCTTGAGTTCCTTTAGACTGGTGAGTTGGAGGAGGAGAGCCAGAAGACCCTGAACCTGGCATTGGGAAGCCCTGCATCAATGGTCGCTTCAGTGTCTGCAAGATTACCTTTGCCCATCATGGAGGCAGCAACAGAGGCTGGGGCTAGTTGGAGGGTTGTATACTACCAGCCAATGACAGTGCACCCACTGTGATGTACCCAGGCTTTGGCATCCCGACTTGGTAAACCCTGCACATGTGATGGACGTGAGCCTGCCAGATCCTCAGAGAAGGAGGATGAGTTGCTGTGTGTAAGTGCCCAGCAGGCGAGGTCCTGCAGGAGACAGCCAATGAATTCCATTGCCTGGCCAAAAATGTAATTTCCTCAAATTCAGCACACACTGCTGAAGTCTGCCTATTGAGGCACGGGAGGAGAGAGGACATGCAACAACTGAGGCAGGTTGATTCACGCTGATGGTTCAGCTTTTAGACAACCCCTGCATTATGAGTTATTGGCCTCAAGGGACTACCAGTGGCAGCAAAGTGACACCTTGAGGGAAACCCTGCATTTGGAGATGTTGGCCTCAAGGGAATGCCAATGTCAAGATACAGATTCCTTGAGATCATGCCTCCCCATGAAATGTTGGCCTTAAGGGAATCCCGCCTTCATTACATGGATTACTTGAGGCAATCTCTGCATGATTAAATGCTTGCCATGAAGGACATCCACCGCTTTCCAGGGAGTACTCATATTTTGTTTGATTTGTTTTATGCCGTCCAATGTGGACTGTATCCTTTTGTTGGTCCTCATGTCAGGGCCATTGTTCTGCCAAGGGCAGTAAGTCAACTGCTCCTGGTACTGGGCACATTTTTGAGCTGGGGGACTGGGCATGGGGCCATGCACAGTTGAGTCAGCTGATGTGGTCTTGGGACTGCTACAGCCTTCCACATACACATGAAAATTCCATTCAACATTGAAGTTGATAAGTGCACTCCTTTAGCTGGTCCAAACAAATATCCAATGTAATTTCAGGTTTCTTGCCTCATCCAGTGCCCACACTCCCTGAGATGGCTCCCCAGCACCCTATTTCCACCCAAGTCCCCACTCCCTCTGCTGGACAATGACCCACCTAGCACAAATGCAGAGGCCCAGTGTTAGGAGGAAGTCATAAGGGATTCACAGCACAACAGCTGAACCACCAGGTAAGGTTGTGAACTGTCATTCTTTTTAATGACTAGTGACATATGCATCCCAGTGGTGGCATTCTGTGGCACATGTAGGGTTTGCATGATTAATGTGATATGTTTCATATGCCATAATGTGACATGGTGATGATTTGGTGATGGTCACTGTCACTGAAGATGTGAGTTGTCCTACATAATTGTGTGTGTTCATGTTTGCTTGATCAGCTACGCATGTGCTTAGTGTCCCTGGTTACACCTCCACAACGTGATGCTTGGAATCAATCTGCTTGGGTTTTTTCCTGTGCAAATGTTTTTGATGAGTGCTGATGCAGTAGATTCTGTTTTTCACTGCTGTCATGTCAAGCAGCCACTCCATGATCAGGGGAGGACTGGCCTACATGGAAGTTTGGTTATTTCCTGGTAGGCCTCTGCACTCTGGGCCTCGTTTGTATGGTATTTCCACATTGTCTCACAGGGAAAGGGTTGGGCTTGTTGTACATGTGTGATATGGGGCCACTTGGAGAATTATATCCTAGGCCTCTTTAGGTTCACAGACCATCCCTGTCCATGATACATAGGCATACAAAACATCAGACTCTCACAATCCACGTAGGTGATTTATCCAGATGACAAGAATGCATGTGGGTGATATGTGAAGTATGCAGTGCATTGTTAATGAGGTGCCAGAAGCCTCAGAATGGTTGATACTGCAGGGGTGTATGACTGGGGCTGTTGGGACTGCACCTATGAGAGAAGACAGATATTACCTTCAGAGCCTCTGTAACTTCCCACTCCCTCCCTGGCCTCATCATGGCTCCCCTCAGTGTCCCAATGGGTGCTCAGCTCACCTGAGGGTGTGTGATGATGGGTTCTCCATCCTGCTGTTTGTCGCAGGGGCGCCAATTTTCTCTGTTAATGTGCACCACCAGTTTCCTCACTGGTACACCTTCATTGTCTTTTAGTGTCTATGGCCTTGTAGAGTGGCCTGCTAGAGTCTGGTGGCTGGAAGCGGCCTGATTAATGTTCCGATGATCTGTCCGCACAGTTCTGTGCTATTCCCAGAGACCCTGGGCACTGGTAGTGTCTTTGGAAGGACACGTGTGCTGCTTATTGTGGTATGCTGAGCACTGCTTGCTTCCTGGTTAGGAGTTAGCTGCTTGCGGTATGCAATGAATGAGTAAGTAAGTACAGCTGCTTGCGTGTTGTCAGTGCGCTGCATGCTTGCCTGCTGTCTGCTTACACAAGTTGTCTTCTCCCTCTTTACAGGTGCAGAGCCATGCCAGGAGCTCTGGAGCGAATGATACACGAGCCGGATGAGGGATGGTGTGCCGGCGCTGCTGAGGGATGAATCAGAGTTTCAGGGGCAAAGGATCGCAATTCGGGTGAGGGATGGAATGCTGCAGATTGTGAGGGAAGTAGCCAAAGTTGTCAAAGGATCACTGGAGACCTGTGCGACATCACTGGCAAGTCTTGAATAATTAAAAGTCAACAATACAGAGCTTCACCTCTCATGATCCTTTTCTTCTTTATTACAGGTCAGGTGCTCACCGGTAAGCGTTACTCTGCTGCTGCAGAATAAAGCGAAGCACGGCTGCAAGTCTTGGCATGGTTTATATAGCCAGCCACTCCCAGCAACGAGATGAGCATGCACAGGGAGTTACATGGCCTGCTTGTTAGCCATCTTAGGAAAACCAGGATTTCCATAGTAACCCTGACCTAAACAGTGTCTGTGATTGCAATAAGTGCCAGGTGCACCGGGAATGGCTTCAACTTGCTCTTACACCAGTTTTCATGGGTCCGAGACCACCATATGTATGGGAATACACAGACAACCTACCGCCTCTAGATGGTGAGGAGGTGTTTACCTGCGGGGTGCTTCTGTTGATGGGAATGATAGCGTCATGTGTAATGTTGTCGCTGTGTTCCCATTGATATGATCAAGAAAGGGTAATAGGCAGGGGTGTGTAACCATGCATCATTTCTTTTTTATTATTGTGTATCCAGTGAGTGGCTAGATAGCTTTCTTGGAGATTTGGAGTGGATCTTCATGATGGGACAAGGTACATATTGAGGGTATCAAAGACAAACATGCGGAGGGGGTGGCTGGGCAGTTGTTGATTTTCCCCATTACAGGAGCACACACATGCCAATGGTGAGTGATGCTCAGTAGGACCAGCTGTAATGAGGGCCAAACCTCAAGAAGGAACTCAGGTGAGACTTTTCTTTTCTTCACTCAATGCATAGGACTCAGCAGGACACATCTGATGGAGCCACCGTGCCAGGGTCTGTCTTTGCAATATCAAGTATTTTGGGTGTGTGACAGGGACACTTTTCTTCCAACTTGACTTGAGGCTGGACGTGGTTTGTGCATTTCATGTCAAGGATATACATGAGGTTGCAGTGTACTATTAATGTTATGGGGCACACACAGTTTGGTAAATGAAGATGTGCATTCTCAGAGTGTTGTCATGGGCATGCTTAATTAGCCCGATTGCATCATTGAAGGTCATCAGGGATGAGGTTTTGCTGTATGTGCCACAGGCCTCGTATTCATGTGAAGTAGGCTTGTACTGCCTTGTTGCTTGTGTGTTCTGCCCTTTGGCCTGCATTGGTGATACCAGTGGTTGAGGGTAGAAGCACTCCTGCAGCTCTACTGCTATGCCATGACGTGTGGCAATATTATGCAGGACACAACATGCCACAATGATTTTGCATAATATAGGGTGTGCATATTGCTTTACGCTACCTGACTGGTGAAGGGAGTGGCAGCGTGGCTTAAGCACTCTGAATGTGTCCTCCACAATGCCACTTATGGCTATGTGTGTTGCATTCTAGAGCGCTTCACCTGGGGTGGCTGTATTCCGGATGGTTGTCAACAGGAATTGTGACACTGGGTAGGCACTGTCCCCTTCAAAGGAGTAAATGGTTATTTCTTGTGTGTGCTGTCATGTCTTGTGTTTCCGTGTGTCATGTGACTGCTTGTGTGTGCATGGTAGTTGATAATCTCCCCTGAGCCAGCTGTTTCCAAATGTTCCTGATGCAAATGCCTGGTATATGGGGTAATGGCAGAAGATGTAGCTATCATGCTTGCATCCTGGGTAATTGACATTGACATGCATGATGTGTCCCTGGGTATATAAGAGCATATGCACATTGATGGAATGCCAATGTTTTCTATTGCAAACTGTTTCTCTGTGTCGGGGTGGTGGGGTGCTGTCAATGGCTACCAAGATCCGGGAAATGTGTGCAAATGCATAGAATTCCTGGCACAGTCTCTACCTTGATTGCAGTGTGTGTGGCGTGTGGATGTTCCTATTCACACTGTTAGGAGTGTGTTTACTAGGAGCACCATTAGAGATACACCATTATCCTTGTTAGCAGTTATTTTATATATTGTACATAGAGTGCGTTGGATATACACCATTATCTCTGTTACCAGTTATGTTATGCATTGTAAATAGTTTATTCAGTGTACTGTGTTCAGCATCCATAGAACCTGGAATCTCTCAGGGAGGAGTGGAGTGTGCAGTGCTTGGTCCAAACTACTCGAATGACAGAAAGGAGTCATTGTTGTTCCACTGCTAAGGGTCTGATGGACAAGAAGTACTTAAAAAGCTTGTAGAGCCTGTAGGACTGGATGATGTGGGATTATATGAGAGGAGCAATGTGAAACTAGATAAACACTAGGAAGTGCAGGAAAATATAATCCTTGCACGTTACAACTTTGCCACCAGGGAACAAAAAATGTAGGAAACCATTGAAGAATGTGTTACATTTTTGAGGGGCCTAGCTATAAAATGTCCCCTTTACACACTGTCAGTAAGAACATATCTGTGACCAGTTAATGATTAAATGCATAAATGATCAAATCAGGGGGGACATGTGGAGGGAATGCAATCCAACCCTGGATGGGACAATTGAGATTGCAAACAGTATTGAACATACCAAATTGTTATCAAAGAAAAACACTCGGAGAAGGGGGATGATGGACACAAAGGAGGGTATGGTCAATAAAATGACCAAGACAGCCCAATATCAATAGTCTGGGAATAGAAAGAAAAGAGAAAGTAAGGTGATGGACATACCCAGAGACAGTGATATGGTGCCCAGAGGTGCCAAGAGTTATGGTCATCCATGGGGTCCCCCCAAGGGTGAACCTAGATGCGCACAAGGCAGGAGATGCTACAGATGTGGAAGGGGCAACAATCTAGCAAATTACAAGGAATGTTTAGCCGTACACACAACCTGTCAAGAGTGTGGTCGCAAGGGACATTCAGCCCAATGTTGCAAAAAAATCCAAGTCATTTGGACAAGTTAGGGAGGTTAATGAGGAGGGTGACACTGATGACTATGAGTACAATGGAAAAGAAGTTGTCAACTCTGTGCAAGCAATTTCTGGGAAGGTAAAAAGGAAGAAGCCCCATGCCATAGTTGCTGTAAACGGGGTGCAATTAAAAATGTTGATAGACAGTGGGGCAGACTACACTCTTGTCAGTGAACTAGTGTGGAAAAATTAGCACAAGTGCAACTCTAACGAGGACTAGGACTAGAGAAAACGCATACAGAGAAATTCCTATTGATATAATAGGACAGTTTTCAGCTGAGTCACAGTTCAAAGGGAGGAAAGCAGCCAGCATGGTATATGTGACAAAAAAAGGAGGAGAGCTACTTTCTTAGGATGATCAAGCCCAATTAGCCATCAGACTCCTGTTATCTAGAGCAAGTGTTGTCAGTGCAAAGACGAGGAGCAGTTCCAGTGTCTGTTAAGTGGTGCCCTTAGCTTTATGCCAAGAGGTAGAGGTGGAAAATGAAGAGATTATTGAGAAAGTTGATGCCCCTGAATGGGTCAGTCCAATTGTAGCAAGGAAGCCAAATGGATATGTAAAACTCCGGGCCTCATTACAAGGGAGGCGGTCCAGACACAAGGGTGCTGGTATGAGTTTGCCTGCCGGGGCCACTGAGCTCGACAGGTCTGACCCTGCTGGGGGCAGCAACCCTGGTAGGGAGACGCATGACGGAAGCATCAGCACTTTTAGTAATGGTGCCTGTGCTTCTGTGAACCCATTCCCGTGGAGACCTATCGGACTCCACAGGAATGGGGACTTACATTTTACCAGCACCTAGCTCACGGTCCGCCGGGACTTGTAATGTCCTGGTGGCACCAGGAAGTCTGGCGGCAACCCGCGGGAAGCACCGGCAGACTCGTAAAGAGGTCCATATATTGATATGATATGATATGATATGGCATTTGTAACGCGCCTATACACAAGTGTTTCAAGGCGCGACGAGGCAGGGAGGGGGAAACAAAGGGAAGACAGACAACGATCCTACTAGGCCAGCTGTCATTCAGATCGCGCAAGTGCAGGGGTGGAGGGAAAGGGAAAAGTGCAAGGGGAAAGGGAGGATGAAAGTGCAATACAGGGTAAGTAGAAGAACAAATAAATAATAGGGCCAGCTGGTGGCAAGTGCAGGGTAAGTGCAGACAGGTGCTGGGAAGGGGGGCTGTAGGGATACAGAGACAGTCCCACAGTGCAGGGGTTGCCAGGGAGGCAGTACAAGTGGAGAGTGGCTGGGCCAGAAACCGAGATCGGTGAGGGTGGCCCAGTTGCAGATTCAGTGCAGTTTCAGTCAAGAATTTAGCAGAGGAGAGGGGGAGAGAAAGCAGAAGCAAAGAGGAAGGTTTTGAGGTGCTTCCGGAACCGGAGATGGTTTTCCTCAAGTTTCAGGGGGCAGGAAGGCTGTTCCAGAGGGATGCCCCTTCCGAGGAACCCAACCCGTTGCTTGGAGAAGCGGCTGACCCTGAGGGAGTTGGAGCCGGATAAGTGAAGAGCTCGAGAAGGAAGATATTTAGGAAGAGAGAGTTGAAGGTATTTAGGCTCCAGGCCCCAGAAGGCCTTGTGGACAATGCAGATGGTTTTGAACTTAATCCTCACAGCCACTGGGAGCCAGTGTAGAGATTTCAGTCCTGGAGAGATACGGTCCCTGGGCTTGAGGCCAAGGACAAGTCTTGCAGTCCTGTTCTGGATAAGTTGCAGAGGGCGGAGAGTAGAGGCAGGCAGATTTAGATAGAGGCTGTTACAGTAGTCCAGATATTGATCTTAGGAACCTAAAATAGTAATGTAGTGGCAGAGAAATTCCCTCTACTCAGAATATATGATTTGTTATCTGGTGTGGCTGGTGCGCAAATGTTTTCCATCTTAGACTTAATAGCAGCTTACCCCTACATTGAACTCCATGAATACTCAATGGATTTGACAGGTTTCATAACTCCCATTGGTTGTTCAGATTCAGAATGATGACATTTGGACTGGTATCGGCGGTGTGTGTATTCCAGTATGTGATGCATAGGTTGCTGGGGAACAAAAAGGTGGTTCTATTTTATCAGGATGATGTTCTCTTATGTTCTCTTATGTGGTGTGTCAATGGAAGAACATGGTATTTGTTTGGGAAGAGTGCTTGAAATTTTAAAAGAAGCCGATTTGACAAAAGCCACGGAGAAATGTATTTTCAGGGCAGACAAGATGACTTATCTTGGTCATGAAATCACAGGGCATGGAGTGAAGCCAAAGCATGACATGGTGGAGGCAATTAACAAATGCCAGAAACGAGGAGCAAGAATGCTATTGCCTTATTTTTGAGGTAGGTGGAGTGTTATAGTACGTTTGTGGAAAGACTTGCAGCAAAGACAAAAAACATTAGGGGACTTTGAGGGTGTCAAGCAGAGTATAGCTCAAGCACAGTTGTTGGATGGGTTTGTAGAGGAACGGAAGACAGTAATGTACATGGATGCAAGCGATTGTGGCCTTGGTGCAGTATTGATGCAGGAGTGCAATAGAGAACTACTGACTATTGCATTTGCCTCAAGGACACTGAAGGAGGCGTTAAAAGAAGCCTTGACTTGCGTGTGGCCAATTACCAAGCTTAGAATGTAACTCTGGGGTTGAGAGTTTGGAGAAAGGACTGATCATAAACCCCTGGTAACAAGGGTGGATTGGAAAGTGTGTTGAGAAGGATCATGAAATGGGTGAGCAGTTTGCAGGGCTTACAATTTCCAGTTGAGCATGTCTAGGAAAGAAACAATATTGGTAGCAGATGCTAAGTCCAGATCGGCGATGAAGTACCCATTGGTTGAGGAGGAGGATGATGATGGTGAAGAAGACATAGAAGGCATTTTTCAGGTGCAGAGCAGCATCAAACAGAGAGATTGGAATGAAGCATGTGCAAAGGAGGAGACTTATCAGGTGGTGTTGGATCTGGAGTGAATGAACTACAATGCATGTGACGATGATAAGGTTAAAGAGTACAGGAGAGTAAAAGATGAATTGTGCGTGAGAGATTCCTATTTGTGCAGAGCTCATAGATAGGTTGTTCCTTAAGAGATAATGGGAGTTGTTATGAATTTGGGCCACCAAGGTGATTTAGACTTGGCAATGACAAATGTGATGAACAGGGCAGATTTGTTGTGGCCTGGAGTGATAAAGAGGTAGAGGTCATTGTGAAGGTGTATGCAGATTGCATAGATGGTGACAAAGGACTCAGGTTTTGTAAACCCCCCATGAAGGTGCAAGAGAGTCCCAAGGTGCCATGGGACAAGATTGCCCTAGACTAGTTGGGTCCGTTCAATATTAGAGGAGTCAAGGATACTTATGTGTTATTGGAGATGGACATGTCATCAAAGTGGCCAGAGGTTTGTGTCTTGAAAGATGTGGCATCCAGTAACACCTTCATATTTTTGGAACCGTTGTTTTGGCAAGAAGCATCTCCTCACTGGTGTCTGTTGGACAATTGTCCACAGTTGGTGTCAAGAGAATTCAGAGCATTTTGGAAAAGTATGGTAATGAGAAGGTGACCACGGCTTTGTATCATCCCCAGGGCAACAGGTACATTGGAAAGATTCAATCGTATGCTGAAGGATGTCATTAGGATTGTGTTAGCTACCAATGGGGACTGGATAAGGGCAGTCATGGAAATAACTTTTCAATATAGATGGCTCCTCACACTGTCACAAAGGGTGGCACTATTTGAGGTCTTGAGAGGCAGGAGGCCCAATATTCATTTATGGCTTGGTTGGATGGGCAGTTCAAGATGTGAGAGAGTTGATTTAGGACTGATAAGAGATAAGTAGCATGTGAGTCAAGAGAGGGAAAAGGAGAGATTTGATGTAAAGAAGTGTTGCAGGTCTGTTCTGGTATGCCCAGGTCTTGCCTCAAGTCTAAGCTGCCAATCATGGTAAAGAAAGGAGACTCCAGATTTTCGAAGGAGATGGAAGTGGTCAAGGATTTTGGTGAATCAGTCATGGTTAGAGTTTGGAGCAAGGAGAGCATGGCAGTAATCAGGAGAGGAGATGTGAAGGATGTATGGTGGACAGAGACAGGTGTTAGGAGTTTACTAGGAGCACAATTTGAGATACACCATTATCTCTGTTACTAGTTATGTTATACATTTGACATAAAATGACATTGGCTATACAACATTATCTCTGTTAACATTTATATTACGCATTGTACATAGTGTATACAATGTTCTATATTCATCATCCATAGAACTTGGAACCTCTAAGTGAAGGTTGGGGTGTGCAGAGGTTCCAGGTGAGGCAATTGATGGACGGAGAGCCGAGAGGTCGCTGCTCAGGACCTTGCTGAATAAACAAAGGTTTTTTTTCATATTCATGACTCCTGAAGTTCTTACCTTAACACACACATGCAAGAATGCACTGCAAGATCTGGTGGAGGCACTTTCATTGTGTGGGCTGTGATATACCTCCCACAATTGCTCTGGTATACTGGAATTATCCTGTGGCCAGGAAGTGCAAGGCTGATAGCCCTTTCACCAGAGGTACCATAGTCTGTGAGCACATGATGGTCGATACCAGGTAATTCTCCCAATCCCTCACCCAGACTAGAATTACATGGGGAGGGAAGCAGCATCCTCCATGCACTGCCTCATCTGGCATCCCAAATAATGTTGTTTGTGGGGGGAATATTCTGGCCCTGCTCCACCTTCTCCTTTCCATGTAGTTAAATCACTGCTAGCAATGTAGGATCCGGCAATGTGGCAATCATATATATTAATTGGGGTTGTATTGTGCTTTTATGTATGAGCTTTCATTGCACATTTTGCTTTGCGATGAGTGGTGACAAGATGGTTGATTCGCGGGTCGATTGATTTGCGGGTTGATTGTTCTCCTTTGGGATCATCAGGATTATGCAATCACTTCTGTGAATAGGGTTTACTAATGTATTTATTTATTTTTACATTTATAGAGCACATTAAGCCCTGGGGCATCAAGGTGCTGGTTACAAATTATGCGTATATGATAGTGGATACAGTTGTATTGAGCAGTTCAGACAAGGATAGATTCAGTATTAGTTCTGGACCTAGCTGTGGTTGCATCCTGGGTGAACAAGAGAGCCTTAAGTTGCTTACAGAAAGTAGGATTGCTCTGCTCTTAGTTCGTAAGGTAGGGATTTTCAATTCTTGGCACCAATGACAGGAAAACTCTGACCTCCTGCTCTCTGGATCCTGAATCTTGGAACAGGCAGGCGATGGGTGTAGGGGGTATGAGTGGGTCCGGTTGATCGAACGTAAGTGAGTTTATTTTAAATGTATTTAGATGCAGTGTTCACAAGACATTTGTGTGTGAAGGCACAGGTTTCGAATATGATCCGCTCATGGATAGGAAGCCAGTGTGCCTTTCTTCTGGACTGGTGATGTGATTGTGTCTAGGTATGGTGAGAGCCGCCCTGATGGCATTGCTTTGTATGACCTGCAACTTGCTGATGTTGTGGGCAGAGGACCCTGCAAAAAAGTCCAGTCTGAATCCAATAAGTGCCCTGGCGATGGTCAAGCAGCTGTCAGAGGAGAGAAATTCTCTATAGACATTAATTAGCTTGATGGTGTAGGAGGACGATGAAGAGATTGTGTTGACTTGCCTGGATATGGAGAGGGTAGAATTTAGGCATACGCCCAGGGCCCGTTTCATGAAATGTTTTGCATGGTTCAAAGTGACTTTGCACTGCGGAAAAGTGAATTTGCACTGCTGACACAAGCCCTGATTCATAGACCTTTGCAAAGTGTATTTTTGCAGCGCAAAGTCAGTGTCAAGTCATTTTTCCAGTACAAAATCAAATTTGCACTGAATTTGCTAAGTCACTTTTAACCATGCCAAAAATTCCATGAATCGGGCCCCTTGTAGCTTGACATCCCTAGAGACCAGGATGGAATGACCACCAACGACAAAGGGTTTGTATGCAGCATCTTTTAGTTTATTGAGGTTTCAGATCTGATTAGAAGAATCTCTGTCTTCCAATCATTGAGACATAACAGGTGCGTAAAGCATTTTGCTAAACTGGAAGCAGGAGGTCAATTGCTTTCCTCAGCTGGATACCTTCTTTGGAACATACTTCCCCTCCCTCTTTGTGTTGAGCAGGACGTCCTTAAACTCCGGAAGCTCCTCAAAACTTTCCACTTTACGTGCTCCCCTCACCCTACTCTCCTTTGCTAATCTCACAGTTGCCTGTTTGGTGTGCAGGACCTTATGCAACCTCTGGGCCCTGACCTCCCACACCGAATCGCCCCCAGCTTCTGACCATCCTCAGCACTTTCCTCAGCTCACCCTCCTCCGTGGACGCACATAATTACCCTTCATTGCAATTCACCTGTTGCACAGCCATGCGCACCACAGCACCTTTTCTATTCCCCATCCCTTCTGCACTTGCACATTCTGAACACGCAAAGGCATAGTAGGTTTGTCCTTTCCTCCCACCCACTCTATTTAATTTTTCTTTATGTATTATTTGTATTAATTATTTAAATGTTTCACACCCCCGTATCCCCTCCCTGTTGCCCTGTGGGCACTTTGAAACAGTATTTACTTCCTGTATATGCGCCTGACAAGTAAACAGTAAATAAATACATAAATAGTAATTAACATTACAAGGAAATCTGGTCAGAATATTCCCTTCCATTGAGTAATAAGAGTATTAAGATTAAGTGATTATGTCTCTTTTCTTTGCATCTTTTCTTCAAATATATGCAGAATGGCATCCAGCTAATTGCAGTTTTGCTAAAGATGAGTGAATTTTGCTCCTCCGGGCTGTGGTTTATCTGCACGTTTTTTAACATGAACACTTGTCAGTCCTAAAGAAAACACACAAGTTCATCATGTTCTGCCACACTGAAATGTTGAGTACATTTTGAAAGGTGTGTCAATGAGTTGACCATATTTCTCTTATATTGTACAAGAAGATAGTTTCAATTAGTTTGTTGAAGTTTTTTATTCATGGTTAGTAATTTTATACCACGCAGGCCAAGTGCACTGTGTTGTGTGATGCAGGAGTGCAGGAGACACTGGCCGTTTGATATCTAGCACGTTGCGCTCCATAAACACTTCAGATCCTTTAAGAGATGAGGATAGGACCGTCTGCGCAAAAGCCCACACAGGCAAAGGGCATGGTGTTGTGTGACACAGGACCGCAGGACATGCTGGCCATTTAATACCTAGCAAGTTGTGCTACGTCCATACTTTGGATCCTTTAACAGATGAGGATGGGAACCTCTGTGGCAAAACCCGTGCAGGAAAGGGCATGGTGTTGTGCAACACAGGACTGCAGGACATGCTGGCCATTTGATACAAAGCACATTGTGCTACGTCGATGCTTCAGATCCTTTAAGAGCTGTGGATCAGACACTCTGCGGCAAAGCCTGCGCAGGCCATGGGTGAGGTACTGTGTGACACTGGACCGCAGGACATGCTGGCCATTTGATACATAGCATGTTGCGCTCCATTCACACTTCAGATCCTTTAAGAGACGAGGATAGGACCCTCTGTGCCAAAGCCCATGTAGGCCAAGGGCACCGCGTTGTGTGACACAGGAGTGCTGGAGACGCTGGCCATTTGATACATAGCATGTTACGCTCCATACACACATTAGATCTTTTAAGAGAGGAGAATAGGACCCTCTGCGGCAAAACCCATGCAGGGAAAGAGCATGGTGTTGTGCGACGCAGTACAGGATGACACTCTGGTCATTTGATACGTAGCACGTTACGCTATGTACACCCTTCAGATCCTTTAAGAGCTGAGGATGGGACCCTCTGCGACAAAGCCTGTGCAGGTCAAGGCCATGTTGTGCGACACATGTGTTTGGCAATGAAGGGGTGCAGCACAAAGTGCAACTATGATTTGCAGCCGTCGAACATCAGTGTCAGAAACATAATAAAGGTGCATGGAAGTGGGAGCAGCCACTACTGTTCCCAACTAAACTACCAGGCCTTTGTGCCTACTTTCACCTCACTGTCTGACATAACTTACTTTGTCTCTGTGCAATCTTAGGCTCTCCTCTCTAGCGGTTAACCATACTTTGTGTTTTGGACCCCTCTCACGGTCCCCTCAATTTTGGTTACTGTTTACTGTGAAGTGTGCCCCTCTAGGCTCTCTCCCACTCTCTAGGTCCCACCCCTGTGGTTACTGTTGCACTGTTATCTGTGTCCAACCAGACTCTCTCCCACTCTCTAGGTCATACCCACTGTGGTTACTGCTGTACTGTTATCTGTGTCCCACTAGGCTCTCTCCCACTCTCTTGATCCCATCCACTGTGATTACTGTTGTACTGTTATGTGTCACCTGTCTGCTCCACCGTATGGTTCCTACTGTGTGACCCTCAGCCCCCCTCTGCACATCCTGCATTGTGCAGTGCATGGGCTGTGCGTCTCTCCTTCTCTTTTTCGCTCCCTCCTCCTACTTTCCTTTTCACACCCTCTATGGTGCTTTCCGTTTCTGACATCTTCTCTAACTGCTATTATATCTCCTATCCCATCCCTCTAACTACATCTGGAAGGAAAACGTTCAAGAGGGACATCCTGGTCTTCAACCCAGGCCTCCCTATCGCTAATACATACACCAGTGCTTCCTCCAGGCAGACTATCATGACACCCTCTTTGTCAAACCATCAGCAGACCTATGCACCCCTCATATGGTCTTGACTCTCTCTCCTATTTCTTCCTCTCCAATTAATGGTGGCACTTGGTCAGAGGTTCTCTTGGCCTCCTTCTACTACTCCAAGACAATCATTTATGTCCATCTGAATGGCACCATCTTGGTCCATGGTCCTCAGCCCAATCTCCTATTCGATGGGCGTCTCCCGTGCCATATCAACTTCCTTCCTTCTCCTGTTACTCCTACTAGCACCTCTCTGGCTCCTCCACCACCTCCTCCTTCTGCTGCCTCTCTGGCACCTTCCTACGTTTCCTTGGCTACCATGCCACTTCCTCCTACCACCTCTGCCCATTCGTGGGCCCCTCTACCAGTTCCGCTGGGAAGTTTTTCAAATGTGGCAAACTGCTCCACATCGCTACTCTCAAACATTCCTCTGACATCTGCCACCTCCTGGAAGAACTTGACCTTGATGTCCTCGTTTTCACCGAGACATGGTTAATGGCCAGGTCTGTCAGGAATTTTGGCACTCTCCTCCCTGATGACTACAAGATCCTCTTTGAGCCAGGAAACAAAGGGCTCAAGGGTGGAGTAGCTCTGATATTTCCGTAGTGGATCCGTGCTTCTGTCATTCCTACGCAGGCCTACACCTACTTTGAATGCCCGGTCTGCAAGCTCTCTATCTCTCCTGGCCTTTTTCTAACTGTTGCAACCATCTACAGGCCACCTGACCTCCTCTAAGTGTGGGCTGTCCTCTGCTCTTCTCTCCTTACCTCTACCTCTCAACTCCTCCTCCTTGGGGACCTCAACATGCATCTGCATGCTTCTAATTCCTCCTCTGGGCACTTCCTCAACCTCTGCAACACTCTCTCTCTCTCTCTCTTAATTCTACCCTCTGGTCCGACCCACTCTGCCGGACATAACTTAGATGTTCTCATCTCCTTAGACATCACCCTTTCTAACCCTCTCACCACTCCTCTCTCTTGGATTGACCACTTTCTGCTATCCTCTAACCTGAAACTCTCTGTCTCACAGGCAAAGCCCACCCCAGCACTGCCACCTACTAATTTGGTCATTCGTCCCATGAAGCGTGTATCAGTGTATGCCTTTGCCTCTACTTTCTCTGCTCCTCCTACTCCTGCAGCTGACTCACACACTGACACAGCCCTCTCTAACCTTCATCTTTCTATCTCCAACACTGGGGACATCCTTGCCCCTGTCATGAGAATCTGTCTCAATCCTACCTCCAAGTGCAATTCTTGGTATGACTCCGACTTTGCTGCCCTGAAAAGCAAGTGCAGTGTGGCTGAGAGGAAGTGGAGGGCCTCAGGCTCATCCTCTGACAAACTAGCATGCTGCCTGCTCCAGGGGCAATACCGACTCTCTGCCCTGTCCAAGAAAATAACCTACATCCAGTCCCATGTCTCTGGGGCCTCTTGCAACTTGGCTGAACTCTTAAAAATCTGCAAGGATCTGGTAATCCTTCTGCAGTCTCCACCACACCTGTTCCCTCTCAGGCCCTCTGTATGGCTCTGGCTTCTCACTTTACCACTAAAACTCAGGACAATGTGTCCTTGCTCTCCTCTTCTCTCCCTCTTCCTCTCGTGCCCACCTCTGGCCGTGTCTTCTTCTCCTGCTCCTTTTTCATCTTTCTCTCCAAAAACACCTGATGATATTTCTAGACATGTCCGATATATGAAAGTGTCATCCAAACACGTGCTCGACTGTACCTCCAGAACAATCAAAGACCACATTAACCCTCCCACTCCATTCTTGACCAATTTCTGCAATCCCTCTTTCACCACTGGACCTCTCCCCTCTCTCCTCAAGCAATCCCTTGTGCACCCCATCCTTAGAAAACCTTCTGCTGATCCTACCTGTCCAGCAAACTACTGCCCGATCTCTATCACTCCTTTCCTGGCAATTTCCTGAAAAGCCTGGCCATCTCCCAGCTTACTTTCCACACTGAGTCGGTTGGCTGTCTCAGGAGGATAGCTCAGGGGCACCACATTTGCCTTGGAAGCAAGACGACATGGTGCAACATAGGTTCGATCCCAGGGTCCGCACTTAGAAACCTCTGGGTATTACGCACATTCAAAATTACCAATTACAATTACAATTGGCTATCTCCATGACCATCAGTCTGTCTTCAGAGCAGCCAGATGAACAGACACTGCTCTCCTGAACACTTGTTTAGGTCTGCTCTCTAATCTGGACTGCAGCCTTGCTTCTGTCCTCCTTCCTTTTCTTTTGACACAGTCAACCCCTCCATCCTGATCAAGCAACTCTGTGAGAACCTATGCATCACGGATCAGACTCTGGAGTGTCTGACCTCCTGCCTCCAGGACCAACACTCCCAGGTACAACTTGGGTCCTTTCTCTCCACCACCTCTCGCCACATGTGGTGTTCCCTAGTGCTCTAACCACTCATCCTGGCTCTTCAATGTCTACTTGGCTCCCTTGGCCCACCTGATCTCTACCTTCTCCTCTAACTTTCAGTATTATTCTGTTACATTCAACACTCTGTCTGGCTCCCCTCATCCTCCTATCCTCTCTAGTTCATTCCTGACTGTCTATACGTGATTCTGGATTATTGTGCCTCCACAACCTCTGCCGTAATGCCAGTAAGATGGAGATCCTTCTCATTGGGACCACTTCTCCATCTTTCCCTCTTTCACTCTGGCCGCCCTCCCTGGGCCCTCTTCCTTCACCTTTGTATGAGGCAAAAAACCTTGATGTCATCTTTGACTGCACCCTCTCCTTTTCTCTGCACATCACAGACCTTGCTAAGGAGGCCCACTACCAGCTGCACCTCCTCATAATATTCTTCCTTTTTTCACTTTCCCCCTAAAGTTCATTGTCTCGAGAGCCCTGGTTCTCTCTAGGCTGGACTACTGCAACATACTCTTTCTCAACCTTCCTTCCTCTACTCTCCGCCCTCTGCAACTAATCAGAACAGGGCTGCATGCTTGGCCTCAAGACCAAGGTCTGTATCTATCCAGCCCTGAAATCTCTCCACTGGATCCCTGTGGCTGTAAGGATCAAGTTCATGACCCTCTGCTTCGTCCACCAGGCTTTCTTGGGCTGGGGCCCGCAGTACATCTAACTCTCTCTTCCAAAATACCTTCCTTCTTGAGTCCTCTGCTCAGCTACCTCCAATGCTCTGAGGGTCAGAAGGTTCTCCAGGCAGAGAGTGGGGGGCGGTAGATCTCTCTGCTCTGCAGGTGCCTTCCTCTAGAATGGCCTGCCTGCCCCTCTCAAACTTGTGCCAAACTACCCAAAGTTCCGGAAGCAGCTCAAGACCTTCTTTTTCTTCTCTGCTTTCTCTCTCTCTCCCTCCCCTGCTGACCCCCTTGTCTGTGGTGCCGGCTGATTGCTTGGTCACCATCAGAGTCTCACTGGGTACCAGGTTCCTCCATGATCAGTCTTCCCTGCACTGCCTCCAGGCCTACCGCACATTTAGGGGCTGTGACTGTAACCTCTACAGTCTCTTGCCGCTTTGCACTAACCCAAAGCTGTGCTGCCCTGGCTGCACTTACTCAGAGCAATACTGCCCTGATTGCACTTCCTCCTTCCCGCTCTCTGGAACTTCCCCTTCTCCCTTTCCCCTGCACTTTGCGGTGTCGCACTTGCACAATCTCAATGACACTAGGTCTAGTAAGATCATTTGTCTTGTCCTCCCTCTGTCTTCCCTTCCTTGACTTGTCATGCCTAGAAACACTTGTGCAACGGTGCATTATAAATGGCTTATCATATCATATCAGCTAGACAAATGTGATGCTTCCTATGTTATTATTAACTGTGTGTGGTAGATCTTCACATTGTCACTCATATAACCAGTGTGCTTTGTTGGTCCACACAGGACACTTGTATTTTTATGATTTGTCCTTCTGATTGATTTTAATAAACAATTGAAATTTGAAGAAGATCTGTTCCAAGTATCCTAATATGTTGATTTATTTGGAACATCTCCAGATCTCCTGGGAGCCTGCCTCACACCAGGGTGCAGCACTGCAGTGGAACTTTGAAGTAAGCAGGCTTGGCATATGGGTGGAGTTAGAGAGGAGTTAGAGAGGCCAGAGAGGGAAAGTTCGACTTGAGAAGGTGTTCCACCATATTGCTTTTCTGTTGATGTTCTTTCCCTTCCATCAATTCCAAGCAAGACATGATTCTCTTGATAAAATATAATATAGCAGGTGTTTCATATTACAGCATCAATGATTTGACCCTTCACAGCAGGCTTGCCTTTCTCCCCCACCCAGTGATAGTTTGCCTTTATAAGTAGGTTGTCTCCCACTCCTTCCTTCGTTCATCTTTGGAGTATCAAGAACATAAGAAGAGATCACTGGACCTCTATTGGGAGAGCAGTACATTTAAAAGACCTCCAACAGAGAGGTGAAGATAGTAGGCATCCAACACAGTGGATAGTTCTGTCCCATAGCCTTCCCCTAGGGAACAGTGTGGGTGACTGCTGGACCCAGGCTCCTCACCGGAGGTGAAGTATCCCCTACAGCTAACCTCCGTGGAGTGGAAATACATAGCACAATGACTTGCTGTGTCCTGGAGACCCTGAATTGGGACTCCCAGCGATCAGAAATACAAGATCAAATGGAATACAGTTTGTATAACTTCAAACAGCATGCAACTGTATTTAAAGTGCTTTGAGCAGAAACAGAAACTCAAACACTGGCACACAGATGCATATGCCTTCAACTCACTGCTATTTTGAGCACCTCATCAAACCAAACAGGACCTCGCCTCAACCTCAGCCCAACATGGACACTGATTTCAACAACTGGAAGCCAGCATGCTGAATTGGCCCAGCTGTAACATCATCTCAAACTGGCTTGACCACTGATCCAAACCTTTTGGACACTTCTATCGGCATCACTTCGACTGCTGACTCAAACTGAACGGAGTCCTAGCTTGAAACTGACTCACTGCTGGAACAACGCTACTAGCCACATCTTGATCCCAGTTGACTGATAAGACCAGTTTCATACTCGGACCAAGAATACGTTACTGTCAAGAGGCCCTGTCCCAAGGTTCACGTTTAGGACCATATTATATCATTCTTTTTCTTGAGCACTGGCATTGCTGCAATTGCTTGCCTGAGCACAACCGCTCAAATACCAGGAGTGTTATTGTATACCATCCCTGCATCTTCAGTGTTCTTCAGTGTTTTTGTTAGTGTTTGCAGTTAGTCGTTTTGATTGTTTATTAAATGTTTAAATGTTTTATATGATCGTGATTGGATATTCTTTAGTTTTGGAGTCATTGTGGTGATATTGCTGTTTGTTTTGCATTGGTTATCACTTCACATGCCTACTAATAGTATAGTCTGTCCTCTACCCACATTACAACAAATGTCAAAAGAGATAATCACATTGGGCTGTATCCGTTTTAACATGATTATTGCAATCACTGCTGGTTTAGGTGTAGTGTGAAGGTGAATAGGTGGTTAAGCCACTACCTAATTCTGTAATCCTGCAATGTGGTAGTAATTTCATCACAGCGCCCCATTGAAATGTGTAGGTCACCTTTGGAAATAAAGTGACCTGTATATTTTTAAAGTGAATGCAAATAAAAAAGTGCATTCTCTGTGCTTCTTAAATTTGTGTTTACTTTTGAGAAGGTTTTTATAATCATGCGTGAGCAAATCAATACGTAATCCAAGCATACAATTACAAACTGATTTCAAAATGGTTCTTGACCCCGGACAAATATTGTATTTACACAAAATAGTTTAACGTTTAATTTTTCAGTGTCTATATTTGTACTCCCACAGCTTCTTTTTTCCCCTCCTTCTAACCTACTGTTTGAATAAGACATGCAGTGACAGCAATACATGTATGTTACACTGTTTGTCAATGAAAGTATTTATCACTGTTCAGGTGCTATTCTGAGCAATTATAGCCAATTTTGAGCCTTTTTATGTGACTCAGAACTCAAGCACCCCAACAAATAATTGCATCTCATAATTTGCCACAATTCCTCAAAATTACCCTAAACTAGTGGCAAATACATGTTTTCAGCTAAATAAGCAGGTAACATAGATTTTGCAGCATACGTATTTGTGCACCAAGGCTGTCTTTGTGGCTATTCCAATATACGTCGTGTTACAATAAGACACGTCATAGCACTGCAAAATCACTGTCATATTTTTTGGGTAAAATAACATATTTGACAGTGGACAGGGGCTGCTTTGAGAAACTGTAGACAACTATTACCCGTTTTTGTGATAATGCATTCATTTGGCCCCACAAATAAAAATGTACCTGAAAACAGCCCCCTACAACTGACAAATATTTTTATTTTATTTTGTAAATATAAACAATGTAACATTTTATTTTCAGTACAATGTTCTGTTCCTACACACATGTTTAGATAAGGGAAGCAATAGGTGAGAGGGAGGTGGGCCCCTAAGGAGACAGTGACAAGGTGCATTGTTGCACAGTATTGTTACACTTTTGAGGCCCTTCATACTCAAGTGCATTGAGGCCTTGTCAACCCCCCCTAGTATCCACACAAATGCCTGTGTATAACTATGAATAAATCAGATGACATAAACATATTTTGTTACACTCAAGTCTTAAAAATACATTTACAAAAGTAATTATTTAGGCTCACACTGCTTTGCATTCTGATACATTCTCTGTTCAATGTCACGAAAATAAAGCTACTATTATCCGTGTTCTGCTTAACATACTTCATCAATGATGTATATGTTTGTCAGAGTACTCTTGAAAAGCAAAAACAAATATGTCTGCCAACTAGAGCCTGGAAGATATATGTGCTCAAAAATCCCACCATTTTACAATTAATTTTGGGAAAACTGAAGTTCTCTTTTTCGCTCCTCCGCCTCCCTCTCCCCCTTCCTTCATCTCTTTTCGTCCATCACAGCTTCCAATCTCACTCATGGCCCAAAATCTTGGCTTCTATTTTGACTTGTCTTTCCTTCTCTTACCACATTTCTTTAACTTTGCATGCAGTGTCTCACTTATATATTTTGCCGTCCTTCTCAGCAGAAGCGTGTTGCCCCAATATACTCTTCATTGAGAACGTTGTACATGTCATGACATTTCTACTCCAAAAATTATTTTTTAATAAACATGTTTTTCATACACACTGGAAAATCACTGCAGCACCCCATTAATTCCCACAGAAGAAATGTATGAACACAGATATACAAAGATTTTAAAATGTTGTCAAAACATTGGAAAAACACCACTGACATTGGCAAAACATTAACACTGAAAACCAGGAACCATAGATACAAAGCACACATTGCCAAAACAGTCTACTTAGGTTAGACATTGTTGTGAGTTTCTGAACTGTAAAGGAGCAATGGCCATTGGCAGACGTAGATGGACCATTGATCGAAAAACCAATCCAGCATTTTCCTCCTTTATGGGCCACATATATTTTTAAGTATCAGAATCCATCAACGCAATAGAGTCAGACTACAAAAGAATACCTTCAGCATCAACAAAATCCATCACAACAGTCGAAATTGCTAAGCTTCACAAGGTTATAAAGGGCAAAATCATCATTCAAAATGTCTTCATAAAAATACTAGTCAACGTCAGAGGTCAAAATATCATAGTTGCTTAAATTCGTCTGTGGTTAGCATTTAAGGGATCTCGTGGAAAGTCAAAAAGGGAATAAAGGCAACTTATCAAGATGTATTTTTCGCTTTTTTAAGATTTCATATTTTCTGCTGGATGGAATTTCTGTAAACCCAAAATAGATTTTAAAGATAAAGCTAATTCCAGCCAATATTCTTGGTTTAGGCAAAATGTAATCAGCTGTTGCTGCCATAACTGAGAGTAAAAATTCTAAGTGAATTTGTCATGCTCTTCCTATATTTGTTGCCCTAGTGATGGCTTGGTACAAAACAATTCAATCAAATTCAGATATATTTATTTCTTTATTTCATTTATTGGGCATTATACAAAATTGGTGGGGGGGCATGAGAAGTAAGTGGAACAACAAAAACAGTTATATTGGCTTTGAGACAATCCTACCATGCAAGTGCAAGACAAGGTGGTAAAAGCAGGGGTTCGTGGTAGAGGGGGAAGTGCAGGAGTGGGGTGCACAAGGGGAGGGGGGAAGGCAAGTGCTGGTGGGGCAAAATGGCAAGTGCCATGGGAAAGAGTGGGGGAAGGGAGGATGATGCAGTGGATAGGCTGGACCAGGTTAGGCCTAGTCCGGGGGAAGGGAGCCCGTGGGCAAGTGCTGGCAAAAGATGCTATGGGGGACTGGTAGGTGAGTGGTCTGGCCCCTGTAGGACCCTGAAGGGACCAGGCCCCAGTCTCAGAAGTAGAGGGAGATTTAGCAGGGGAGGGGTAGAGGGAAGGAATAGGAGAATAGAAAAGTCTTGAGAAGTTTCTGTAATTTAAGAAGATCCGGCTCCAGTCTGAGGGCAACAGGGAGGCGATTTCAGAGGAAGGAACTTGCTGAGGAAAGGGGTCTACCTCCCACTCTCTGCTTGGTGAAAAGTTTGACCTGAAGAGAGCTGGAATCAGAGGACCGAAAGGACTCTGGCAGGGAGGTTTTTAGGGAGGGAAAGCTGGATGTAGACAGGACCCAGGCTACAGGCAGTCTTGTGGATGATGCAAAGTGTCTTGAATTTGATTCTTGTGGGTCACTGGGATACAGTGGAGAGATTTTAGGGCTGGAGAGATGCAGTCCCTGCACTTGAGGCCAAGGATAAGTCTTGCTGTCCTATTCTGGATTAGTTGAAGGGGGCGACGGGGGGAAAGACCCTCCTTGAGGAAGAGGCTATTGCAGTAGTCCGGCCTAGAGACAACCAGGGCTCTGGAGACATTGAGCTTCTGGTGGAAGGTAAGGAAAGTTAAAATGCCCTGCAGAAGGTGGAGCTGGGAGTTGGTTTTCTTGGCAAGGTCTGTGATGTGTGGAGAGAAAGAGAGAGAGGAGTCAAAGATGATACCAAGGTTTTTTGCCTCACAAGTGAATGAGGGTAGATAACTCAATAGGCTGGCCAGGGAATGGGTGGGGGACGAGGAACAGGTATTCCATTGATAAGGATCTCCTACTTAAAGGCATTAAGGCAGAGATCATTGACAATGCACCGTGCCCAAATAGCAGTCATGCGGTCATGTATGAGAGAGGAGGAGGAGGAGGTGGAAGATTGCAGCTTGAAGGAGAGCTTTGTAAGGATATTTGGCGTGTTACAGTACAGAGTACAGCACTACTACACAGGTAGCAAACAGCACAGAGTACAGCACTACTGCACAGGTAGCAATTTGTTTTCGCAGCACCACCACAAGGGTGCGGTGCATTGCTATATGGGTTACCAGATTAACAAGGAAAGACAGGCTATTCAGTCAAAAACGATTTTAACATATAAGATGCAAATCTATTTTTACAGTTAAAAGCACACGTGCTCATTTAAAAATACACACTATTTTTCACCTGAAATGCCTATGGTGCGAGAGACACATTTGAAAATTAACAGCTAACCTATTAACCATTAACCTGACTAATAAAACCTTATTTAACATAACCCACTAATAAAATGTGTTCTCCACTGCAGAATTAGGCATACTCTGAAAGCCATTTAAATGTGTGTGCAGATTTTTTTTCTTCTCTTCTCTGCCTGATTCTCCGTGTTTTTGTGCACAGTAACTGCAGGAAGAAGGAAGTCAGATTTGCAACAATTGCAAATGTATAAGCAAAGCTATTGTTGAGAGTAGGAGGATGAGAGATGATGGATTTCATTGGGACACGTCATACAGAGGGCTGAGATGAAAGTTTTAGTGGGCAGTATCGGGGAAAAAGACAGGCAGACATTTTTCTGCACTACTGGGGAGAAGACCTGGCTGTGGGACTCCTGACTGAATGCAGATTCCTGCGTCCTGCTGCAGTCGAGATTGGGGAGAGCTGAAAGAAGGACCTTTCCACTGGCTGAGGCATTCCTATCTGCAAAAGCTGAGAATTCCAGGCAATGACCCCGGTTTGAGAAGGCAAGCGTTCCTTTTTGCTGGAGTTAATCTTCAAGGGAGTCACATTCACAAAGAGAACAGCCAAAGAGAACAACTAAAAAGATAAGGTAATGAGAAGTGTGGGAGCTGAGTGTGTACGGTAATATGCAGTCAGTGTAGGATTCCTGTGCGTGTCTTAATCAAATACCAATGTTGCAATTTGAGTTCTGTTCTCCGCCACTCTCTTTGCAGTGTGTCATAGACAATGCTTTTACTGTACCATTTTATTTATTTCTGTAAAGAGTGAGATCGTGTTTAAATGCAACTTTTATAATACAGAAAAATATTTGAAAACAGACGGGTGGTGTATTTACTATTTACCATTACAATGCCGATGATGTGGGGAGATTTTTAAACAGTGCAATGGTCATTTTAAGACAGATGTGTGCATGTCAGAATCAGTATGAACAGTTGTGAGTGACTGTAGCATAGCTTGTTGGAGGTACATGAGCCAACGGGAAGAGAGACTCTCTGAACATAGCTCCCTACCGTATATAAGGTAGTGGAAATTACCACAAGACTACCATATATAGCTCTCTGTCGTAAATAAGTCAGTGAGTTCGCCCATGGTGGCACACCAACACTATCACTGAAAAATGTGGTATTCCTAAAATGTAGGTCTGAGGTCTCTCTAGTGATCACACGAAAAATCTAAGCAAAGATAAGGGATTCTGGACATTGGGGCCACAAATAGAACAAGGGAATTATGCTCACCAAAATACCACCAACCGCGCCTACCACCCACGCATACCAAATATGCATGCCTGGGTGCTGAAATAATGCATGTTCACTGTATTATTGTTGTACATGGCCCAATCTGAATACAAGGAGTGATTATTGCTAAGTTATATTTCGGCGGTAAGAAAATACCGTCAGGCCCCAAATCTCCACAAAATACCCTACATATTTATGGTGCGTTGCAGGCCGGGAAAGTGATCCTAGAGTACCTACTGGGCGTGGCAAGCGTGTCTCACACTGCCATTTGCACATTAAAGGGAACCCATTTTATAATAGCAGTGTGCCACTAAAAACGAATTTCAGAATGTCACAAAGGGAAACCACATTCTCAGATCTAGTGCAATATTTAGAGGCAAAGTTATTTGCACATGGGAATTGGTCTTCGAATAGCACGTTAGAATGGAGTAACCGCATTCAGGGTGAGGTGCAGAAAGAAAAACTAGACAATATTTTTGCAGAAGGCAGCATAATTCAGGTCTGCCTTAAAGATTATTGAATGCAGCCGATAAAAGTGCAGAGAAAGACTGTTTAATACGGCTATGCGGCAAAATATGGTTTATTTTAAACAAGTCCCTGCGAATGCAAGAGAATGATACTCAGCTAATTAACAGGTTAAAGACTGAATTAGAGGGGGCAAGTAAGAATCAGGAAATGTTGAGAGCAGAATTGGATGTATGCCAAAAAGACATGCAATTAAAATGCAGAGACTTTGATACTCAGTTATCCAAAAGCAAGAAACAATTTGAAGATAGTGAGCAAGAATTGGCACACTTAAAAGCCTTAGTGGATCACATTAGGCAGGATAAAGATGAGGTTGTTTCAGAAATGCAGATTTTACAAAAAGAACATTGTGAAAAAGAAGGTGATCTCCAGAGTGCAGAACAAGAAATGATTAAAATGATCCAAGAAAGAGACAAGAGAAATAAAGAGTTCAATGAATGCCAAATGCAAATGTGCGAAATGCAGGAGGTGATTAATAAAATGAGTGATGAAAATAATTATTTGCATGATGAAGCCAACAGACTCCTTAAAAAGTGTAAGGACTGAGAACAGCAAATGTGCATTCCCAGGTCCCAGGAGAGGCGGCAGGGTACCACATTCAATGGAGTGGAGGTGAATTCTAGCTCTGCCCAAAGAGCTAGTGCCCCAGTGACTGGGCCGGTGACTGAACTTGGTTGCAGCGCCCTTGGGGGATTTGATACTCCCATTGGGGGCAGTCACAAATCTCATACACCTGAAAACAGGATTGACTCACAAAATAGTGCAATTCCATGTATTGCAACAAGTAGCCCCATAAAAATAATGAAATCCATTAAAGCCCTGATCAAACCATTTAAAAAGGGAGGTGAATGCTGCATTGAGGATCACTTAGAAGCGGTGCATGACATTTTTAAAGCACTCCAGATACCTAGAACAGTACAGACAATATTTTCATTTAACTTTAGATGCCCCGACGGCCAGCATCATAAGGGGATTAAATGAACAGCAGAATATGACATGGCTGGAGTTTGAAAAAGAAATTAGGCGTCATTTTTCTCCTTTTCAGTCATTGCAGGAGGCAAAGAAAGTCGCGTACACAATTACTGCTGGACCTAATACATCCCCTCGCCAATTTTTACAAGACTTAAAAAGAGCATTCTCTCGCTTTGATGTATCTTTTGACTCAAATTCCAATGAGTTTAAAACTGCATACTTCTATGGGCTACAGAAAGACATCATATCCCAATTGGTCCGTGAATTTGACAGTGACAAGTCCCTTGAATGGATTGTACATCAAAGCACAAAGCTATATGAGGTACTCTATTGTCAGGGTAGAGAAAGTGATAAAATGAAAGATACCAGGCCTAAATCTAAAGAACCCTCAGCCACAGTAATGGAAATCAGGTCAGTCAAAATGTCCCTTGAGTCTGCTCAAAGCCAAGGTAAAAATAATGTGACACCTGAACAAAGGGGTAATCAACAAAGATTGCCATTTCCTGTACCAATGTTCCAAACACATGATCCTAGTAATAGAGAGAGCTACATCAGCCCTAGATATTTAGGGGATAGACCCCGGGTAGGATATCGGCCTGATATGGCAGGTATGAACAATAACCAGAGACAAAATCAAGATCAAAGAAATGATGGTCCCTACCAGTCATTGGGGACACAGAGTAGGTTTGATCCCAACACCATGATATATGGTAATCAGGATAGGCCCCGATATGTGGATCGATTTACTGATAATGGAAATCAACATAGGGGCCAGTACCCACAATCTGAGAGACAGGACATGAGGCAAAACGTGAACTACAATCCACGCCAGTACAATGATTCCCCACCAGGGGACTATAATCAAAGGATGGGTGCAACCCGCTCCCCTCCACAAATGAATCAAGAGTTCAGAAACCATCCCAACCGACATCAATCACCTGAGAGGTATCAGAATAGATCCAATCAGGGGGAAAACAACCAATATCGACCTAGGCCACAGAAAGAGGATCCTAGAGAGATGGAAAGGTTCCAGTGCCTTGAGGCCCAAGTGAAAATGTTAGCTGAGCAAATAGGAAAGCTCTATACAGCGCAAAAACAACCTTCCAAAGAGGGGGCTGATGGCCATAGCAATGACCGGGGGGCTTCCGAAAAGTGACTAAGTACTCATGATAACTGCAGTGCCAAAATGACAGATTGCTCTGATATAATTTTGCATAACGACTCTGAGATGCCTAATGGATTAAAAATGAAAGTACCAGTAAATGAAATTGTGATAGAAAGTGCAAATACTTCTAAAAAAGAGGTACGGTTTAACTTAGAGCTAAATAAAACAGTAAAGATTTGCACAAATGAAAAAGAAACATTAGGAATTCCAAAAGAACAAAGGAACAGATTTAAGAAAAATGACTCATGAATGGGGAATACCAGTGAACAGGGAGTAAGTGGGGATGCCATAGCTCCTTCCCTGGGCAAGCAAAACAATGACCAAACACAGACAGAAAAAGGAAATACTCACAAGGAGGGTACAAGTCAATCACCTGAAGAATTCTTTGAGCCACATATTTTTGAAGAGGCTGAAAGGGCTGGTATTACACTAAATGATCACAAATGCACAGAATTAAAAAATGACAAATTGCTGAATGATGTTGTTACACATGTTCAGTTGGAAGGTTGTAATGTGGTCTCTGATGTTACCCAGATGGATGGGCGAACAGTGGCCACACTCCAAAAAACCTCTGAACATGGAGAAATGAATAAAATATCTCGCACAGAAATGGGTAAAAAGGAGGGAAAAATGTCTTTTCATTTACCAATGTGCTTAGCCAAAAGTGAAAAAGATCTGAGAAAGGTGAGCCCTGAAATCAGTAAGAATTCACATTTCTTATGTGTATTAGAGGAAGTTGAGGACAGATATTATGCACCCATCACTGTAGAAGAAAAATGCCACACCTTCGCTATGATTGACACTGGCGCACAGGCCACAATTATGTCCAAGGAGCTGGTAAAGAGTATCAATGAAGGGAGGCCTCCACAGAGTCAGATCACAGTGAAGGCAAATCAAGGCCCAGTGCATAACTTTAATGGGGAGGAGGTGCCCATCATAGGTGTAACTGAGGTTGACATAAAAATAGGAAAGCACAGAATGAAACAAGAGGTATTGATCACATCTATTTGTGAAATTCCATTTCTGATGGGGACAGATTGCCTGAAAAGATTGTCTCCTCTCATAGATGGGGTGAATGGAGTGCTGTGGTCCTTAACCAAAAAAACCATTGAGGCCTAAGAAACTAAAATCACAAAACAGCAATATAAATGAATGTCACACCGTTGCCAAAACAAATGATGCTGTGGAGGTATATCTCCAGAATAGCTGCATACCTAGTGTCACTGTTATATTAATGTGTCAAGACAAAATGCAGAGCGACAATGAAAAACTACCTGTACAAATATACTTGGACCCAAGGAAAGATTGGCAGACTGCCATAGATGAGCACACATTACGTTTCTATTTAAAAGAGAAAACATGCAAACAGAATATTATTCCTAAAACAGATTCAGAAAAACACATTACCACTCTGGCAGAAATACACATGGAAGATGAGCAACCATGGGTTCATGTTGGTATAAATGATTATCTTAAAACAATAAAAGCCACTTTAGCACTTGAACATGAAAGGAGTTTCATTAATGAGAAATTGTTGCAAAAAATTATGGAGAGGGAAGAAATCCCGAAATTTAGGATTAAAAACCAATATGTTTCTGGGTTGGACAGTCCAGACTTTGAAAACCGAATTGCAGGCAGATGCATGCTTAAAATTAGCATTGGGCAGAAAACAATTTACCATAATGTATGGATAGTGAGTGGAGCACAAAATGAATTTTACATGGGCAATGACATC
Organism: Ambystoma mexicanum; assembly: GCF_040938575.1. NCBI lineage: Eukaryota > Metazoa > Chordata > Amphibia > Caudata > Ambystomatidae > Ambystoma > Ambystoma mexicanum. Next base: position 1,240,251,787 of record NC_090930.1, on the reverse strand, counting down.
ATGCACAGAATGTGTATGGTGTTAGATTTCCTTAATCAAAAAATATGGTCACGCCTAGGTGGTCCGGCACCTGAATTTGAAGACAAAAGAAGGGCTTATCATTGTGCACAACTGGTTCCTTATGCAGTCGAATTACAAATAAGGAAAGATACTATTATTCCTGCATTTACAAAACAGTTTGCAATAACACTGAAATGCAAAAATGGGCAGCAGATGAAAGGCTCTGATGCATTTGTATGCCTGAATGAATCCATAAAACAGCAAGGCCTGGATTATGAATACATTCCATTGGTAGACATTGGTGAGGGATCTGTAAAAATCATGGTAAATAATAAAGGTTATCAGGATATTCATTTAGAGGAAAACTCCCCATTAGGAATGGCCATACAAAAGTCACATTATACGGCAGATTTAAATAACATGGTGATTGGGAATATTCCTGAAAAATATGTAGATGCCAAGGGCGAGTTGCCAGAACACCTGGACTCTCAGCCCAAAGGAATATTTAAAATTCATTCTGTGTATCCTTATGATTCAAATGAGACAGTGCGCTGCCATCAAGAGGATTGCATAATATTTAATTTAAATGAAAATGAAACAGGAAATCAGCCCATTGAAGTGGAAGCTGATATGCCAAAATATTTAAAAGTGGCAGCTCTACAAAAAGACACAGCCACACAGTTAGAGGAAAGCACTGAGATTCCTTTACCAGAAGAGTTTCCAGAATTTTCCAGAATGGTAGAAGAGCAGATCTTAGCGGATGCATGTGACAGCGATAAGGATAGAGACGACCTGAGGGAAATATTTATGGAGTTTAAGGATGTATTTGCAAAAGATGCTTATGATTGTGGTTTAACTGATTTACATGTGGCCACACTACCAGAAGGTTGTAGCAGAAATCCAGTGTTTGTACGCCAGTATAGACTACCGCTGGCATGTTTAGAATCATTGGCAGAGATTATTAAAAATTTGGAATCACGGGGAATAATCAGGCCCATTCATAGCACATCCAATACGCCTATTTTAGGTGTGTTAAAGCCAAATGGTCAATGGCGGCTGTGTGCAGACTTAAGAGAGTTAAATAAAAGAGTACCAGTATCTAGATGGCCACTACCATTCATTGATCAGGGCCTAGCTCAGATACATGGTTCAAATGTATTTACCACATTAGATCTCACATCTGGATATTGGTGTGTGCCATTGGCAGAGGAGATACAACACTTATTTTCCTTTACATTTGACAGGACTCAATATGCCTGGCTTAGAGCTCCGTTCGGGTACATCAATAGTGGGAGTGAATTTGGCATATTTTTGAGAAAGGCCATGCCGGATGCAGCGGAAAGAGGAACAATAGTTTATGTGGATGATGTCCTGATAAAAAATGAAAGCCTGAAAAGCCATTTTGATGAAATAAGACATGTACTTGGCCAATTGCAGAAAGCAGGCGCCAAAGTATCTTTGCAAAAAGCACAATGGTGCAAGAAAAAGTGAACTTTCTAGGGCATGAAGTGACTGAACATGGGCTAAATCCACAAAGGAAGAAAATAGAGGCCATACAAAGATTAAAAGATCCTAAAAATGTGAAAGGAGTAAAAAGTTTATTAGGGATGACAGGCTATAACAGAAAGTTCATTGAGAATTATGCAGAAATCACTCAACCATTGACTAAACTGCTTAAACTAGATACTCCCTGGAGATGGGAAAGAGAGCAGTCTGATGCAGTGGCTAGATTGAAGGAATGTCTTGTAAAGGCACCATGTTTAGCATACCCCATAAAGGACAGGGATTTCTTTATAGAAATAGGTTTTTCTGAACATTGTATGTCAGCAGTATTATCACAAAAACACGATTTGAATCACAAAACCATTGCATATGCAAGTAAGGCATTTTCCCAAGCTGAAATGAAATTGAATGAATGTGAAAAGGCCCTATTAACCACTGTGTGGGCGCTACAACATTTCCGCCCCATTGTTCAGGGAGAAAAGGTGATTATTGATACAAATCATCAACCTTTGCCATTTTTAGAGAGTAAAAGAATTAGATCAGGCAATCTAGCGCAATCCAGAATCACTTCATGGACGCTGGCATTACAAGGTTTTCCCATAGAAGTGAGATATGGACAAAATAAAAAGAGCCCAATTGCTCAAGGGTTAGCTGACTTACATGATTGTGCAGCTGAACAAATACCAAATGAAATGGGAGTGGAAACTAGTTTGCAGGAATTTGAACAATCATCACACAAAGCTTTTGATGAAAAAACATGCAAGGATTTGCCAACTGTATATGTGGATGGTTGTGCTTTTCACATTGAAAATGACAGTAATAAACAGTTAGTGGCAGGAATAGGAAATGTCTGGTTGAAATGTGAAGGCGTCCCCAGTATAGGGATGAGGATTGGGGGTAGGAGCAGTCAAGTGGCGGAATTGGCAGCCATTTATAAAGCAATTGCTACTGCAGTTGATAAAAAGTTCAGTGAAATTGTCCTGGTGACTGATTCTGACTATGCACGGAATAGCTTTGTGGAGTATTTGCCTGGTTGGAAAGCAAGAGGCATGGTTACATACAACAAAAAGCCACTTAAACATGGAAAAATGATACAAGCCATAGACAAATTGGTGTCAGAAAATAATTTAACAATATACTGGAGAAAAATTCGTGGGCATTTAAAAACACCAGGAGAGGATAAGGAGGGAAATGATAAGGCAGACCATCTGGCTAAGATTGGGGCTGTGATGGGAGAATTGCTACATATTGATTATTTAATGGGTGAAATACAAATTGATGCAGTGACACGTTCTAAAGCACCAAAGGAGGTAGATCAACCGGTGGTGCAGTGGAGTCATGACACGCCAGACCAAGATTTGATTGAGGCACAAAAGAATGATCACATTTTGGGAATCTATTATAATCATTTGATAGATCCTGAACAAAATCCTTTAACAGAAAATGATTGTATGGGAAAAGAAGAGTTGAGGGTGTTATTAAAGAACAAAGCACGAATCAGATTACAGGATGGACTCATGATTAGAGAGTCCATAACAGGACAAATACAGTGGGTAGTACCCCTTTCATTCAGAGGACTGATGCTACACCATGCACATGATACCATAACTGCGGGCCATAGAGGTTCACAAAAAACATTAGAAATATTAAAAGATTATGCTTACTGGCCACATATGTCCCAAGATGTGGAATTATATACTAGAGGATGTCTAGTATGCGCCCAATTTAAACCTGCTTCACCAATGCATAGAGCACCATTGATGAAAAGAGGCCTAACTCTCCCATGGTCAGATTTGCAAATAGACTATGTAGGTCCTTTAAAAAGGTCGAGCAGGGGACACCGTTATATTTTGAGTGTGGTATGTTTGATGTCAAAGTGGATTGAATGCATTCCTGCACCAGATTGTAGTGCGCAAACAGCAGCCACATTGCTGGTGAACCATGTGTTCTCAAGGTTTGGGTTGCCACAAAGAATTGAGTCAGACAGAGGAAGTCATTTCACAAGTACTCTAATGAGTAAAGTATGGCAAATACTAGGTGTGAAAAGGAAACTACATATCGCATATCGGGCGGCGTCTTCAGGTACAGTTGAAAGAAGCAATAGGTCTGTTGTGGATATTTTAAAGAAATTTGTGGCAGAAGCAGGTTCCAGCTGGGATTTACGTTTACCGTTGGTTCTGATGGCAATCAGGTCGACTCCTGCCAAAGCAACAGGTGTTAGCCCCCATGAGGTCTTAACAGGTAGGAAAATGGTGTTACCACAACACCTACTATACAGAACACATGAGCAAACTCTAGTGAGTGCATCCACAGTTCATGAATATATTGATGAACTGAGGAGGCATTTGCGACATGCATTTGCTTTTGTGCAGAGAAATCTGGAAAGAGCTGCTGACAGTGCAAAGTCATATTATGATAAAAGGACATCAGCAAAGGAATACAGTGTAGGGGATCAGGTGTACAAGTTTCATTTTGGAAAAAGTAAACAGAAAAATTCTAAATTTCTAGCAGCCTGGCAGGGGCCATTTCGGATTATAGATAAGGTCTCTCCTGTAGTGTATAAAATTTTGAAAAATGAAGGTGAAACTGCAATAGAGCAGTTTGTCCATGTAAATCAAATCAAACCATGCCATCCCAGACATGAGATCAGGCGGCTTGAGCATGTAGAAACAGATAAAATCCCTTGAACACAAAAAGAGAAAATAAATGGGTACAATCAGGAGGCAGTGACAAAGAAGTTAAAAAGTTGATTGTTATGATGGCACATAAACACTGTAGTATATGTAAAATATAATATAAAATAAATATAAATAAATAAATAAATAAATAAATGCACATATAATGGAAGCTCATGGTTGGTGTGCAGAGAGAAAGTGTGTTAAATATTGAATATCTGCTTGTTTTCTTTTAACTTGTGTTTAATTTCAGAAAAAAAAAAAAATGAAATATTTTTAAAAAGCATGTTTTATTTTTGGCAAAAGGATGAAGTTAGTATTGTGCTATGTACTTAATCTGTTTATTTTCTATTTTGATTTAGACAATTAACATTATTTGGTCGGAGGTTCCGGGATCAGAGGCCACGGGAGACGATGGAGTCCTGGAGTCCCCTGGATGAAGACCAAAAGATGCCTGCCTCCAGGTGGAGGTGAAGACAAAATAACCGGAATGCCAAAAGAGATGAATACTGTGGATTCAAGATTGCCAAGATGAAAGAGTACTCGAATGAACCGAATAATATCGCTGGTCGGGACATACCAAAAGAGACAAAACAAAAGTTCCGGCATATGAAGTTCCACGTATTTATTATTTTAATTATTTATTTTAATTTGTTATATTAATTATTTGTTTTAGTTAGTTGTTTTATTTCGTTGTTTTTAATTGACTTGGAAAATTTAAACTTAAAGTAATGCCACTTCCACTGAGAAGGCAAATGTGGAACATTTTATGAACTGATGGACTCAGATGAAATGTTGATTGCAAATTTTCATTGATGCACATGAATATTCATTTTGTTGGATTGCTATATTGTAAAAAAAAAAAAAGAACAAGTTGTTTTTAGGAATTGGCTTGGATTATAGCCAAGTTCTAAAAACAAAAGGAGGGTATATGTAAGGATATTTGGCGTGTTACAGTACAGAGTACAGCACTACTACACAGGTAGCAAACAGCACAGAGTACAGCACTACTGCACAGGTAGCAATTTTTTTTCGCAGCACCACCACAAGGGTGCGGTGCATTGCTATATGGGTTACCAGATTAACAAGGAAAGACAGGCTATTCAGTCAAAAACGATTTTAACATATAAGATGCAAATCTATTTTTACAGTTAAAAGCACACGTGCTCATTTAAAAATGCACACTATTTTTCACCTGAAATGCCTATGGTGCGAGAGACACATTTGAAAATTAACAGCTACCCTATTAACCATTAACCTGACTAATAAAACCTTATTTAACATAACCCACTAATAAAATGTGTTCTCCACTGCAGAATTAGGCATACTCTGAAAGCCATTTAAATGTGTGTGCAGATTTTTTTTCTTCTCTTCTCTGCCTGATTCTCCGTGTTTTTGTGCACAGTAACTGCAGGAAGAAGGAAGTCAGATTTGCAACAATTGCAAATGTATAAGCGAAGCTATTGTTGAGAGTAGGAGGATGAGAGATGATGGATTTCATTGGGACACGTCATACAGAGGGCTGAGATGAAAGTTTTAGTGGGCAGTATCGGGGAAAAAGACAGGCAGACATTTTTCTGCACTACTGGGGAGAAGACCTGGCTGTGGGACTCCTGACTGAATGCAGATTCCTGCGTCCTGCTGCAGTCGAGATTGGGGAGAGCTGAAAGAAGGACCTTTCCACTGGCTGAGGCATTCCTATTTGCAAAAGCTGAGAATTCCAGGCAATGACCCCGGTTTGAGAAGGCAAGCGTTCCTTTTTGCTGGAGTTAATCTTCAAGGGAGTCACATTCACAAAGAGAACAGCCAAAGAGAACAACTAAAAAGATAAGGTAATGAGAAGTGTGGGAGCTGAGTGTGTACGGTAATATGCAGTCAGTGTAGGATTCCTGTGCGTGTCTTAATCAAATACCAATGTTGCAATTTGAGTTCTGTTCTCCGCCACTCTCTTTGCAGTGTGTCATAGACAATGCTTTTACTGTACCATTTTATTTATTTCTGTAAAGAGTGAGATTGTGTTTAAATGCAACTTTTATAATACAGAAAAATATTTGAAAACAGACGGGTGGTGTATTTACTATTTACCATTACAATGCCGATGATGTGGGGAGATTTTTAAACAGTGCAATGGTCATTTTAAGACAGATGTGTGCATGTCAGAATCAGTATGAACAGTTGTGAGTGACTGTAGCATAGCTTGTTGGAGGTACATGAGCCAACGGGAAGAGAGACTCTCTGAACATAGCTCCCTACCGTATATAAGGTAGTGGAAATTACCACAAGACTACCATATATAGCTCTCTGTCGTAAATAAGTCAGTGAGTTCGCCCATGGTGGCACACCAACACTATCACTGAAAAATGTGGTATTCCTAAAATGTAGGTCTGAGGTCTCTCTAGTGATCACACGAAAAATCTAAGCAAAGATAAGGGATTCTGGACATTGGGGCCACAAATAGAACAAGGGAATTATGCTCACCAAAATACCACCAACCGCGCCTACCACCCACGCATACCAAATATGCATGCCTGGGTGCTGAAATAATGCATGTTCACTGTATTATTGTTGTACATGGCCCAATCTGAATACAAGGAGTGATTATTGCTAAGTTATATTTCGGCGGTAAGAAAATACCGTCAGGCCCCAAATCTCCACAAAATACCCTACATATTTATGGTGCGTTGCAGGCCGGGAAAGTGATCCTAGAGTACCTACTGGGCGTGGCAAGCGTGTCTCACACTGCCATTTGCACATTAAAGGGAACCCATTTTATAATAGCAGTGTGCCACTAAAAACGAATTTCAGAATGTCACAAAGGGAAACCACATTCTCAGATCTAGTGCAATATTTAGAGGCAAAGTTATTTGCACATGGGAATTGGTCTTCGAATAGCACGTTAGAATGGAGTAACCGCATTCAGGGTGAGGTGCAGAAAGAAAAACTAGACAATATTTTTGCAGAAGGCAGCATAATTCAGGTCTGCCTTAAAGATTATTGAATGCAGCCGATAAAAGTGCAGAGAAAGACTGTTTAATACGGCTATGCGGCAAAATATGGTTTATTTTAAACAAGTCCCTGCGAATGCAAGAGAATGATACTCAGCTAATTAACAGGTTAAAGACTGAATTAGAGGGGGCAAGTAAGAATCAGGAAATGTTGAGAGCAGAATTGGATGTATGCCAAAAAGACATGCAATTAAAATGCAGAGACTTTGATACTCAGTTATCCAAAAGCAAGAAACAATTTGAAGATAGTGAGCAAGAATTGGCACACTTAAAAGCCTTAGTGGATCACATTAGGCAGGATAAAGATGAGGTTGTTTCAGAAATGCAGATTTTACAAAAAGAACATTGTGAAAAAGAAGGTGATCTCCAGAGTGCAGAACAAGAAATGATTAAAATGATCCAAGAAAGAGACAAGAGAAATAAAGAGTTCAATGAATGCCAAATGCAAATGTGCGAAATGCAGGAGGTGATTAATAAAATGAGTGATGAAAATAATTATTTGCATGATGAAGCCAACAGACTCCTTAAAAAGTGTAAGGACTGAGAACAGCAAATGTGCATTCCCAGGTCCCAGGAGAGGCGGCAGGGTACCACATTCAATGGAGTGGAGGTGAATTCTAGCTCTGCCCAAAGAGCTAGTGCCCCAGTGACTGGGCCGGTGACTGAACTTGGTTGCAGCGCCCTTGGGGGATTTGATACTCCCATTGGGGGCAGTCACAAATCTCATACACCTGAAAACAGGATTGACTCACAAAATAGTGCAATTCCATGTATTGCAACAAGTAGCCCCATAAAAATAATGAAATCCATTAAATCCCTGATCAAACCATTTAAAAAGGGAGGTGAATGCTGCATTGAGGATCACTTAGAAGCGGTGCATGACATTTTTAAAGCACTCCAGATACCTAGAACAGTACAGACAATATTTTCATTTAACTTTAGATGCCCCGACGGCCAGCATCATAAGGGGATTAAATGAACAGCAGAATATGACATGGCTGGAGTTTGAAAAAGAAATTAGGCGTCATTTTTCTCCTTTTCAGTCATTGCAGGAGGCAAAGAAAGTCGCGTACACAATTACTGCTGGACCTAATACATCCCCTCGCCAATTTTTACAAGACTTAAAAAGAGCATTCTCTCGCTTTGATGTATCTTTTGACTCAAACTCCAATGAGTTTAAAACTGCATACTTCTATGGGCTACAGAAAGACATCATATCCCAATTGGTCCGTGAATTTGACCGTGACAAGTCCCTTGAATGGATTGTACATCAAAGCACAAAGCTATATGAGGTACTCTATTGTCAGGGTAGAGAAAGTGATAAAATGAAAGATACCAGGCCTAAATCTAAAGAACCCTCAGCCACAGTAATGGAAATCAGGTCAGTCAAAATGTCCCTTGAGTCTGCTCAAAGCCAAGGTAAAAATAATGTGACACCTGAACAAAGGGGTAATCAACAAAGATCGCCATTTCCTGTACCAATGTTCCAAACACATGATCCTAGTAATAGAGAGAGCTACATCAGCCCTAGATATTTAGGGGATAGACCCCGGGTAGGATATCGGCCTGATATGGCAGGTATGAAAATAACCAGAGACAAAATCAAGATCAAAGAAATGATGGTCCCTACCAGTCATTGGGGACACAGAGTAATTTTGATCCCAACACCATGATATATGGTAATCAGGATAGGCCCCGATATGTGGATCGATTTACTGATAATGGAAATCAACATAGGGGCCGGTACCCACAATCTGAGAGACAGGACATGAGGCAAAACGTGAACTACAATCCACGCCAGTACAATGATTCCCCACCAGGGGACTATAATCAAAGGATGGGTGCAACCCGCTCCCCTCCACAAATGAATCAAGAGTTCAGAAACCATCCCAACCGACATCAATCACCTGAGAGGTATCAGAATAGATCCAATCAGGGGGAAAACAACCAATATCGACCTAGGCCACAGAAAGAGGATCCTAGAGAGATGGAAAGGTTCCAGTGCCTTGAGGCCCAAGTGAAAATGTTAGCTGAGCAAATAGGAAAGCTCTATACAGCGCAAAAACAACCTTCCAAAGAGGGGGCTGATGGCCATAGCAATGACCGGGGGGCTTCCGAAAAGTGACTAAGTACTCATGATAACTGCAGTGCCAAAATGACAGATTGCTCTGATATAATTTTGCATAACGACTCTGAGATGCCTAATGGATTAAAAATGAAAGTACCAGTAAATGAAATTGTGATAGAAAGTGCAAATACTTCTAAAAAAGAGGTACGGTTTAACTTAGAGCTAAATAAAACAGTAAAGATTTGCACAAATGAAAAAGAAACATTAGGAATTCCAAAAGAACAAAGGAACAGATTTAAGAAAAATGACTCATGAATGGGGAATACCAGTGAACAGGGAGTAAGTGGGGATGCCATAGCTCCTTCCCTGGGCAAGCAAAACAATGACCAAACACAGACAGAAAAAGGAAATACTCACAAGGAGGGTACAAGTCAATCACCTGAAGAATTCTTTGAGCCACATATTTTTGAAGAGGCTGAAAGGGCTGGTATTACACTAAATGATCACAAATGCACAGAATTAAAAAATGACAAATTGCTGAATGATGTTGTTACACATGTTCAGTTGGAAGGTTGTAATGTGGTCTCTGATGTTACCCAGATGGATGGGCGAACAGTGGCCACACTCCAAAAAACCTCTGAACATGGAGAAATGAATAAAATATCTCGCACAGAAATGGGTAAAAAGGAGGGAAAAATGTCTTTTCATTTACCAATGTGCTTAGCCAAAAGTGAAAAAGATCTGAGAAAGGTGAGCCCTGAAATCAGTAAGAATTCACATTTCTTATGTGTATTAGAGGAAGTTGAGGACAGATATTATGCACCCATCACTGTAGAAGAAAAATGCCACACCTTCGCTATGATTGACACTGGCGCACAGGCCACAATTATGTCCAAGGAGCTGGTAAAGAGTATCAATGAAGGGAGGCCTCCACAGAGTCAGATCACAGTGAAGGCAAATCAAGGCCCAGTGCATAACTTTAATGGGGAGGAGGTGCCCATCATAGGTGTAACTGAGGTTGACATAAAAATAGGAAAGCACAGAATGAAACAAGAGGTATTGATCACATCTATTTGTGAAATTCCATTTCTGATGGGGACAGATTGCCTGAAAAGATTGTCTCCTCTCATAGATGGGGTGAATGGAGTGCTGTGGTCCTTAACCAAAAAAACCATTGAGGCCTAAGAAACTAAAATCACAAAACAGCAATATAAATGAATGTCACACCGTTGCCAAAACAAATGATGCTGTGGAGGTATATCTCCAGAATAGCTGCATACCTAGTGTCACTGTTATATTAATGTGTCAAGACAAAATGCAGAACGACAATGAAAAACTACCTGTACAAATATACTTGGACCCAAGGAAAGATTGGCAGACTGCCATAGATGAGCACACATTACGTTTCTATTTAAAAGAGAAAACATGCAAACAGAATATTATTCCTAAAACAGATTCAGAAAAGCACATTACCACTCTGGCAGAAATACACATGGAAGATGAGCAACCATGGGTTCATGTTGGTATAAATGATTATCTTAAAACAATAAAAGCCACTTTAGCACTTGAACATGAAAGGAGTTTCATTAATGAGAAATTGTTGCAAAAAATTATGGAGAGGGAAGAAAACCCGAAATTTAGGATTAAAAACCAATATGTTTCTGGGTTGGACAGTCCAGACTTTGAAAACCGAATTGCAGGCAGATGCATGCTTAAAATTAGCATTGGGCAGAAAACAATTTACCATAATGTATGGATAGTGAGTGGAGCACAAAATGAATTTTACATGGGCAATGACATCATGCACAGAATGTGTATGGTGTTAGATTTCCTTAATCAAAAAATATGGTCACGCCTAGGTGGTCCGGCACCTGAATTTGAAGACAAAAGAAGGGCTTATCATTGTGCACAACTGGTTCCTTATGCAGTCGAATTACAAATAAGGAAAGATACTATTATTCCTGCATTTACAAAACAGTTTGCAATAACACTGAAATGCAAAAATGGGCAGCAGATGAAAGGCTCTGATGCATTTGTATGCCTGAATGAATCCATAAAACAGCAAGGCCTGGATTATGAATACATTCCATTGGTAGACATTGGTGAGGGATCTGTAAAAATCATGGTAAATAATAAAGGTTATCAGGATATTCATTTAGAGGAAAACTCCCCATTAGGAATGGCCATACAAAAGTCACATTATACGGCAGATTTAAATAACATGGTGATTGGGAATATTCCTGAAAAATATGTAGATGCCAAGGGCGAGTTGCCAGAACACCTGGACTCTCAGCCCAAAGGAATATTTAAAATTCATTCTGTGTATCCTTATGATTCAAACGAGACAGTGCGCTGCCATCAAGAGGATTGCATAATATTTAATTTAAATGAAAATGAAACAGGAAATCAGCCCATTGAAGTGGAAGCTGATATGCCAAAATATTTAAAAGTGGCAGCTCTACAAAAAGACACAGCCACACAGTTAGAGGAAAGCGCTGAGATTCCTTTACCAGAAGAGTTTCCAGAATTTTCCAGAATGGTAGAAGAGCAGATCTTAGCGGATGCATGTGACAGCGATAAGGATAGAGACGACCTGAGGGAAATATTTATGGAGTTTAAGGATGTATTTGCAAAAGATGCTTATGATTGTGGTTTAACTGATTTACATGTGGCCACACTACCAGAAGGTTGTAGCAGAAATCCAGTGTTTGTACGCCAGTATAGACTACCGCTGGCATGTTTAGAATCATTGGCAGAGATTATTAAAAATTTGGAATCACGGGGAATAATCAGGCCCATTCATAGCACATCCAATACGCCTATTTTAGGTGTGTTAAAGCCAAATGGTCAATGGCGGCTGTGTGCAGACTTAAGAGAGTTAAATAAAAGAGTACCAGTATCTAGATGGCCACTACCATTCATTGATCAGGGCCTAGCTCAGATACATGGTTCAAATGTATTTACCACATTAGATCTCACATCTGGATATTGGTGTGTGCCATTGGCAGAGGAGATACAACACTTATTTTCCTTTACATTTGACAGGACTCAATATGCCTGGCTTAGAGCTCCGTTCGGGTACATCAATAGTGGGAGTGAATTTGGCATATTTTTGAGAAAGGCCATGCCGGATGCAGCGGAAAGAGGAACAATAGTTTATGTGGATGATGTCCTGATAAAAAATGAAAGCCTGAAAAGCCATTTTGATGAAATAAGACATGTACTTGGCCAATTGCAGAAAGCAGGCGCCAAAGTATCTTTGCAAAAAGCACAATGGTGCAAGAAAAAAGTTAACTTTCTAGGGCATGAAGTGACTGAACATGGGCTAAATCCACAAAGGAAGAAAATAGAGGCCATACAAAGATTAAAAGATCCTAAAAATGTGAAAGGAGTAAAAAGTTTATTAGGGATGACAGGCTATAACAGAAAGTTCATTGAGAATTATGCAGAAATCACTCAACCATTGACTAAACTGCTTAAACTAGATACTCCCTGGAGATGGGAAAGAGAGCAGTCTGATGCAGTGGCTAGATTGAAGGAATGTCTTGTAAAGGCACCATGTTTAGCATACCCCATAAAGGACAGGGATTTCTTTATAGAAATAGGTTTTTCTGAACATTGTATGTCAGCAGTATTATCACAAAAACACGATTTGAATCACAAAACCATTGCATATGCAAGTAAGGCATTTTCCCAAGCTGAAATGAAATTTAATGAATGTGAAAAGGCCCTATTAACCACTGTGTGGGCGCTACAACATTTCCGCCCCATTGTTCAGGGAGAAAAGGAGATTATTGATACAAATCATCAACCTTTGCAATTTTTAGAGAGTAAAAGAATTAGATCAGGCAATCTAGCGCAATCCAGAATCACTTCATGGACGCTGGCATTACAAGGTTTTCCCGTAGAAGTGAGATATGGACAAAATAAAAAGAGCCCAATTGCTCAAGGGTTAGCTGACTTACATGATTGTGCAGCTGAACAAATACCAAATGAAATGGAAGTGGAAACTAGTTTGCAGGAATTTGAACAATCATCACACAAAGCTTTTGATGAAAAAACATGCAAGGATTTGCCAACTGTATATGTGGATGGTTGTGCTTTTCACATTGAAAATGACAGTAATAAACAGTTAGTGGCAGGAATAGGAAATGTCTGGTTGAAATGTGAAGGCGTCCCCAGTATAGGGATGAGGATTGGGGATAGGAGCAGTCAAGTGGCGGAATTGGCAGCCATTTATAAAGCAATTGCTACTGCAGTTGATAAAAAGTTCAGTGAAATTGTCCTGGTGACTGATTCTGACTATGCACGGAATAGCTTTGTGGAGTATTTGCCTGGTTGGAAAGCAAGAGGCATGGTTACATACAACAAAAAGCCACTTAAACATGGAAAAATGATACAAGCCATAGACAAATTGGTGTCAGAAAATAATTTAACAATATACTGGAGAAAAATTTGTGGGCATTTAAAAACACCAGGAGAGGATAAGGAGGGAAATGATAAGGCAGACCATCTGGCTAAGATTGGGGCTGTGATGGGAGAATTGCTACATATTGATTATTTAATGGGTGAAATACAAATTGATGCAGTGACACGTTCTAAAGCACCAAAGGAGGTAGATCAACCGGTGGTGCAGTGGAGTCATGACACGCCAGACCAAGATTTGATTGAGGCACAAAAGAATGATCACATTTTGGGAATCTATTATAATCATTTGATAGATCCTGAACAAAATCCTTTAACAGAAAATGATTGTATGGGAAAAGAAGAGTTGAGGGTGTTATTAAAGAACAAAGCACGAATCAGATTACAGGATGGACTCATGATTAGAGAGTCCATAACAGGACAAATACAGTGGGTAGTACCCCTTTCATTCAGAGGACTGATGCTACACCATGCACATGATACCATAACTGCGGGCCATAGAGGTTCACAAAAAACATTAGAAATATTAAAAGATTATGCTTACTGGCCACATATGTCCCAAGATGTGGAATTATATACTAGAGGATGTCTAGTATGCGCCCAATTTAAACCTGCTTCACCAATGCATAGAGCACCATTGATGAAAAGAGGCCTAACTCTCCCATGGTCAGATTTGCAAATAGACTATGTAGGTCCTTTAAAAAGGTCGAGCAGGGGACACCGTTATATTTTGAGTGTGGTATGTTTGATGTCAAAGTGGATTGAATGCATTCCTGCACCAGATTGTAGTGCGCAAACAGCAGCCACATTGCTGGTGAACCATGTGTTCTCAAGGTTTGGGTTGCCACAAAGAATTGAGTCAGACAGAGGAAGTCATTTCACAAGTACTCTAATGAGTAAAGTATGGCAAATACTAGGTGTGAAAAGGAAACTACATATCGCATATCGGGCGGCGTCTTCAGGTACAGTTGAAAGAAGCAATAGGTCTGTTGTGGATATTTTAAAGAAATTTGTGGCAGAAGCAGGTTCCAGCTGGGATTTACGTTTACCGTTGGTTCTGATGGCAATCAGGTCGACTCCTGCCAAAGCAACAGGTGTTAGCCCCCATGAGGTCTTAACAGGTAGGAAAATGATGTTACCACAACACCTACTATACAGAACACATGAGCAAACTCTAGTGAGTGCATCCACAGTTCATGAATATATTGATGAACTGAGGAGGCATTTGCGACATGCATTTGCTTTTGTGCAGAGAAATCTGGAAAGAGCTGCTGACAGTGCAAAGTCATATTATGATAAAAGGACATCAGCAAAGGAATACAGTGTAGGGGATCAGGTGTACAAGTTTCATTTTGGAAAAAGTAAACAGAAAAATTCTAAATTTCTAGCAGCCTGGCAGGGGCCATTTCGGATTATAGATAAGGTCTCTCCTGTAGTGTATAAAATTTTGAAAAATGAAGGTGAAACTGCAATAGAGCAGTTTGTCCATGTAAATCAAATCAAACCATGCCATCCCAGACATGAGATCAGGCGGCTTGAGCATGTAGAAACAGATAAAATCCCTTGAACACAAAAAGAGAAAATAAATGGGTACAATCAGGAGGCAGTGACAAAGAAGTTAAAAAGTTGATTGTTATGATGGCACATAAACACTGTAGTATATGTAAAATATAATATAAAATAAATATAAATAAATAAATAAATAAATAAATAAATAAATAAATAAATAAATAAATGCACATATAATGGAAGCTCATGGTTGGTGTGCAGAGAGAAAGTGTGTTAAATATTGAATATCTGCTTGTTTTCTTTTAACTTGTGTTTAATTTCAGAAAAAAAAAAAAATGAAATATTTTTAAAAAGCATGTTTTATTTTTGGCAAAAGGATGAAGTTAGTATTGTGCTATGTACTTAATCTGTTTATTTTCTATTTTGATTTAGACAATTAACATTATTTGGTCGGAGGTTCCGGGATCAGAGGCCACGGGAGACGATGGAGTCCTGGAGTCCCCTGGATGAAGACCAAAAGATGCCTGCCTCCAGGTGGAGGTGAAGACAAAATAACCGGAATGCCAAAAGAGATGAATACTGTGGATTCAAGATTGCCAAGATGAAAGAGTACTCGAATGAACCGAATAATATCGCTGGTCGGGACATACCAAAAGAGACAAAACAAAAGTTCCGGCATATGAAGTTCCACGTATTTATTATTTTAATTATTTATTTTAATTTGTTATATTAATTATTTGTTTTAGTTAGTTGTTTTATTTCGTTGTTTTTAATTGACTTGGAAAATTTAAACTTAAAGTAATGCCACTTCCACTGAGAAGGCAAATGTGGAACATTTTATGAACTGATGGACTCAGATGAAATGTTGATTGCAAATTTTCATTGATGCACATGAATATTCATTTTGTTGGATTGCTATATTGTAAAAAAAAAAAAAAGAACAAGTTGTTTTTAGGAATTGGCTTGGATTATAGCCAAGTTCTAAAAACAAAAGGAGGGTATATGTAAGGATATTTGGCGTGTTACAGTACAGAGTACAGCACTACTACACAGGTAGCAAACAGCACAGAGTACAGCACTACTGCACAGGTAGCAATTTTTTTTCGCAGCACCACCACAAGGGTGCGGTGCATTGCTATATGGGTTACCAGATTAACAAGGAAAGACAGGCTATTCAGTCAAAAACGATTTTAACATATAAGATGCAAATCTATTTTTACAGTTAAAAGCACACGTGCTCATTTAAAAATGCACACTATTTTTCACCTGAAATGCCTATGGTGCGAGAGACACATTTGAAAATTAACAGCTAACCTATTAACCATTAACCTGACTAATAAAACCTTATTTAACATAACCCACTAATAAAATGTGTTCTCCACTGCAGAATTAGGCATACTCTGAAAGCCATTTAAATGTGTGTGCAGATTTTTTTTCTTCTCTTCTCTGCCTGATTCTCTGTGTTTTTGTGCACAGTAACTGCAGGAAGAAGGAAGTCAGATTTGCAACAATTGCAAATGTATAAGCGAAGCTATTGTTGAGAGTAGGAGGATGAGAGATGATGGATTTCATTGGGACACGTCATACAGAGGGCTGAGATGAAAGTTTTAGTGGGCAGTATCGGGGAAAAAGACAGGCAGACATTTTTCTGCACTACTGGGGAGAAGACCTGGCTGTGGGACTCCTGACTGAATGCAGATTCCTGCGTCCTGCTGCAGTCGAGATTGGGGAGAGCTGAAAGAAGGACCTTTCCACTGGCTGAGGCATTCCTATCTGCAAAAGCTGAGAATTCCAGGCAATGACCCCGGTTTGAGAAGGCAAGCGTTCCTTTTTGCTGGAGTTAATCTTCAAGGGAGTCACATTCACAAAGAGAACAGCCAAAGAGAACAACTAAAAAGATAAGTTAATGAGAAGTGTGGGAGCTGAGTGTGTACGGTAATATGCAGTCAGTGTAGGATTCCTGTGCGTGTCTTAATCAAATACCAATGTTGCAATTTGAGTTCTGTTCTCCGCCACTCTCTTTGCAGTGTGTCATAGACAATGCTTTTACTGTACCATTTTATTTATTTCTGTAAAGAGTGAGATCGTGTTTAAATGCAACTTTTATAATACAGAAAAATATTTGAAAACAGACGGGTGGTGTATTTACTATTTACCATTACAATGCCGATGATGTGGGGAGATTTTTAAACAGTGCAATGGTCATTTTAAGACAGATGTGTGCATGTCAGAATCAGTATGAACAGTTGTGAGTGACTGTAGCATAGCTTGTTGGAGGTACATGAGCCAACGGGAAGAGAGACTCTCTGAACATAGCTCCCTACCGTATATAAGGTAGTGGAAATTACCACAAGACTACCATATATAGCTCTCTGTCGTAAATAAGTCAGTGAGTTCGCCCATGGTGGCACACCAACACTATCACTGAAAAATGTGGTATTCCTAAAATGTAGGTCTGAGGTCTCTTTAGTGATCACACGAAAAATCTAAGCAAAGATAAGGGATTCTGGACATTGGGGCCACAAATAGAACAAGGGAATTATGCTCACCAAAATACCACCAACCGCGCCTACCACCCACGCATACCAAATATGCATGCCTGGGTGCTGAAATAATGCATGTTCACTGTATTATTGTTGTACATGGCCCAATCTGAATACAAGGAGTGATTATTGCTAAGTTATATTTCGGCGGTAAGAAAATACCATCAGGCCCCAAATCTCCACAAAATACCCTACATATTTATGGTGCGTTGCAGGCCGGGAAAGTGATCCTAGAGTACCTACTGGGCGTGGCAAGCGTGTCTCACACTGCCATTTGCACATTAAAGTGAACCCATTTTATAATAGCAGTGTGCCACTAAAAACGAATTTCAGAATGTCACAAAGGGAAACCACATTCTCAGATCTAGTGCAATATTTAGAGGCAAAGTTATTTGCACATGGGAATTGGTCTTCGAATAGCACGTTAGAATGGAGTAACCGCATTCAGGGTGAGGTGCAGAAAGAAAAACTAGACAATATTTTTGCAGAAGGCAGCATAATTCAGGTCTGCCTTACAAGATTATTGAATGCAGCCGATAAAAGTGCAGAGAAAGACTGTTTAATACGGCTATGCAGCAAAATATGGTTTATTTTAAACAAGTCCCTGCGAATGCAAGAGAATGATACTCAGCTAATTAACAGGTTAAAGACTGAATTAGAGGGGGCAAGTAAGAATCAGGAAATGTTGAGAGCAGAATTGGATGTATGCCAAAAAGACATGCAATTAAAATGCAGAGACTTTGATACTCAGTTATCCAAAAGCAAGAAACAATTTGAAGATAGTGAGCAAGAATTGGCACACTTAAAAGCCTTAGTGGATCACATTAGGCAGGATAAAGATGAGGTTGTTTCAGAAATGCAGATTTTACAAAAAGAACATTGTGAAAAAGAAGGTGATCTCCAGAGTGCAGAACAAGAAATGATTAAAATGATCCAAGAAAGAGACAAGAGAAATAAAGAGTTCAATGAATGCCAAATGCAAATGTGCGAAATGCAGGAGGTGATTAATAAAATGAGTGATGAAAATAATTATTTGCATGATGAAGCCAACAGACTCCTTAAAAAGTGTAAGGACTTAGAACAGCAAATGTGCATTCCCAGGTCCCAGGAGAGGCGGCAGGGTACCACATTCAATGGAGTGGAGGTGAATTCTAGCTCTGCCCAAAGAGCTAGTGCCCCAGTGACTGGGCCGGTGACTGAACTTGGTTGCAGCGCCCTTGGGGGATTTGATACTCCCATTGGGGGCAGTCACAAATCTCATACACCTGAAAACAGGATTGACTCACAAAATAGTGCAATTCCATGTATTGCAACAAGTAGCCGTATATAAGGTAGTGGAAATTACCACAAGACTACCATATATAGCTCTCTGTCGTAAATAAGTCAGTGAGTTCGCCCATGGTGGCACACCAACACTATCACTGAAAAATGTGGTATTCCTAAAATGTAGGTCTGAGGTCTCTCTAGTGATCACACGAAAAATCTAAGCAAAGATAAGGGATTCTGGACATTGGGGCCACAAATAGAACAAGGGAATTATGCTCACCAAAATACCACCAACCGCGCCTACCACCCACGCATACCAAATATGCATGCCTGGGTGCTGAAATAATGCATGTTCACTGTATTATTGTTGTACATGGCCCAATCTGAATACAAGGAGTGATTATTGCTAAGTTATATTTCGGCGGTAAGAAAATACCGTCAGGCCCCAAATCTCCACAAAATACCCTACAGCTTTGTGTCATCTGCATAACACTGAAAATGAGGGGAGAAGGTGATCAAATGGGCCAAAGGGGCAAGGTAGATGTTGAAGAGCCATGGTGATAGTAAAGAGCCCAAAGGGATGCCACAGCTAGAGAGTGAGGTGGAGGAGGGAAAAGGACCCATTTGTACTTGGGAGGGTTTGTTTTAAAGGAAGGAAGTGATGCGTAAGGTATCACTTCCTTTCCTTCCCGGATTGTGATGCCTAAGGTATCATGGAGACAGTTATAAGGATGGAGTGGCTAACTGTGTCAAAGGCAGAAAATAGATTGAAGATGATCAGAACAGATGACGTGTTTGGGTCCAGGTTAGAGAGCAGGTCTTTACAGGTGTTCAGAAGAGCAGTTTCCATGCCTCTGGATGCCCTGATACTGTACTGTTAGTCTTCGAGGCAGCCAGCCATTTCAGTGTGGAGAGGCAGTTGGGGGATGACCAGCTTCTCCATGAGTTTGCTCAAAAAAGGGTGATAGAGATATGGTGGTAGTTAGCCGGGCAAGAAGGTTCAGCAGATGGATTTTTTAGGAGAGGATGCATGAGAGAGTGCTTAAGGGGTTGAGGGAAGGAGCCAGTGGCAAAGGAATGTTTGCAGAGGTCAGCCAATACTGGGGCGAGAGAGGCAATGTTGTCCTTGATGGTTGTGAAGGAGTAGGGGAGCACCTGTTTCGAGGAGACTTTCATAGAGCATACAACTCTGGTGATCTCATCTGGTGCAATGTGAGAGAAGGAGGATAGTATGGGGGCCAAGGGTGGACACACAAAGGGAGGTGGGGGGTGGAGCAGATGACAGAGAGGTCAGGTTGTCCAGATTTTGGAAGAGAAGTGGGCAGCCATTGCAGTGCAGAGGGCCGACGAGGGAGGAGGAGAGAAGGAGACTGCAGTATGATTGGCAAGTTCCTTGCAGATTTTAAAAAGTTCAGCCGTGTTACTGGTGGTTTGAAAGGTGCGTGATTGGACATGAGGCCTTTTCTTGGAACAGATGGTGAAATGATATTGCCTTTGGAGTAGGTGGCAGGCCAGTTTGTCAGAGAATGAGCTATATGCCTTCCACTTCCTCTCTGTTGCTTTGCACTTGCGTTTCAGAAGTGCCAATTTGGAGTCATACCAAGAGTTGCATTTGGAGGCAGGCTTCATGTGGATACCCATGATGGGGGCAAGGGTGTCCAGGGTGTTAGAGATAGAGAAATGGAGGATAGCTTGAACAGAGTCGGAATTAGTGTAAATGAATGAGGCAGTGGAGGAATGAAGGAAGAGGCAAATGCAGCGACTGACACACGCTTCATTGGTCGAATGATGGAGAAGGAGACTGGCAGTGTGGGCGGAGGCATCATCAGGAGACAGGGGAGGTCAAGATGGAAATAGAGGAGAGAGTGGTCAGACCAGGAAAGAGGGCTAGTAAGAGAGTTAGAGAGTGGGATGTCTCTTGAGATGAGAGCATCCAAGGTGTGTCCGGCAGAGTGAGTTTGGCGGGAAGGATATTGACAAAAAGAGAGTTGTGAGGTCACAAAAGAGTAAAGGGCTTTTCATAGTCCAAGCAACCTTCTTTAAACCTGCCAAGTTTGAGGCTGGAGTGAACTAAAGGAGATGAGTAATCATACCACTTACAGGTGGCCCCTAGTTCATCCATACTGTTTTTACGCATAACGGATCCCTAGCGGTCCTTGTCTTAACTCGGGTGACTCTTGCTTCCTATAGTCATACGAAAGTTGGGGACAGATTTTTTTCTATGTAGCAGATCCACTTCTTACTCTTGGAACCCAATCCTCACACTCCAGTGTCCTCTTCTAACTTTTCCTTCCCATTGAAGTTACTCCCTTGTGAGCTTTACGCATCAAAGAGTGCTTTACACGAAAATATAACATTGAGCACAAGGCTCCATTCTTCGTAGGGCTCTACTTCTTAAGTTAGGGATATCCATTTCTGGAGTTGGCCATTGTGTTAAAGTTTGTGTGTTTTTACTCCTTACAGGTATTGGTGGGAATCCGGACTTTACCGCTTTGACGAAAAGTGACTGTACATATATTTTACGTAGTGTGTGTTTAAGAAGTGATATTACTGTGTTCCTATTTATTCACATGTGTTTGTTAAAGGCCTAATACATTGTATATTTTTATATACTACTGTCTAAGAGTAATTCTTGCATCCTACTGTGTGTGCTCATCCAAGACCTCAGAACACCCCCACTACCCCTGAGACTTAGCCTTGACAGCTCTCCAAGCTACCTTGAATTGTCCTGGCTAACTTCACAGAAGTGTTCCCTCTTTCACTAATCTAGTGTGGCCTCCTCAACATCTGTTCACCAGAGCAGAGCTCAGAAATCTATTCTAACAAAGAGGGAGGTCAGTCTGGGGGACCTGTATGTTGTAGCAACGGTAGGAGGGAAGGTAGGCAAGACAGATAGCCTACAGACTAGCCTTTCAAAGGATGAGTAGGTTTGAGTGGGGATGATGGAGGCAGGAACCCACTCAGTGAAGATCAGAGCCACTCCACCACCAGGCCAGGAGGGCCTGGGATTGGACAGGATATTGTAGCCCTCATGGAGAAAAGTGTCAAAAGCAGTGACAGAGCTGGCCTTCAACCATGTCTCGGTGAGAGCAAGGCCATCAAGGTCAAGGTCTTCCAGGAGGTGACAGATGTCTGAGGAGTGTTTTATAGCAGAGCGAGAATTGAGGGTATCTAATTGAAGCTGGTTGCCCCCTTTAAAAGATTTGTGAGGGGGGTCACAGTGGGGGGGTGCCACTACTGGTGGGTGGGGTCAAGTCGGGGATGAGGGATGGAGGGGTGACAGGGGAGGGGGCAAGTTGAAGAGAGATGGAAGACTCCTGGCAAAAAGGCGGAGGTTAGATTGAGAGCCCTGGACCATGACAGTGCCATTGTGATAGACATTAATGGTGCACTTGGAGGATGAGAAGTGAGCCAAGAGCACTTCCCATATGGTGCCACCAAAAATGGGTGAGGAAAGGAAAAGGGAGAGGACAGAAACCACATGGGGACTCAATAGGTCAAAAGAAGGAATAGCACAGAGAATGTCAGTGATTGTCTAGAGGAAGCATTGTTGTAGGTGTCTGCAATGGACATACCAGGATTGGATCTTATGAGTGCCCTTTTAAATTTCTTCCTTCCAGACTTCATGAGTAATGGGGGATAATTGATGTAGAAGCAATTAGAATTAATAGGAGAGACAGGGAGCACCATGGGGACAGAGACAAAAGTGGGGGAGTCAGAGGAAGAAGGGGAGAGGGGTTGATGGGCACTAAGCAACAATAGAATCTGACCAGGTGGCAAATCAGACATCAATGAGCATACTAGAAATTACCAGATTTTCAAAATGGAAAGCACTCTAAATTCCAATTTGCCAGAAAGCACTAAAAAGCAGTACAGAATTTAGGATGCACATTTGGGAAGCACACCTAATTTCAAATTTGCCAAAGAGCACTACAAAGTCGTACATAATGGAGGATGCACATTTGGGAATCACACCTAAACTCAAATTTGCCAGAAAGTTCTAAAAAGCAGTACAACATGCAGTTCTAAAAACACACCCAAAATCAACTTTGAACAAAAGCACTGAATGCAGCAGAAAACGTTAGTTGTGCAGTAATTATTATACAAATATTTTTTATTATGATATTATATGTTTTGTGTTGGTCTACCGTCTCCTGGCCTGTTACACATGGTATAGTGATTTAATTATGCTAATATGTGTTGTTATGGGAATTCACTCATATTTGATATATCATAGTATGTTGCAATAATTACTATTTTTTGATCCACAGAATTACTTTGCATCAAACTATTTGTCTACAATATAGAAACCAATAACAACCACTAACTGGTATTTAGGGTTTGCAGCCGACACAAAGGCTGACAAGACTAGGTTCTTTGTATTCTCTCTTCCAGTGTTTACTCATGGGGCCTCATTACGAGGCTGGCGGAATGGGTTTACTGGCACCGGTAATGGTGCCGATGCCGATAAACCCATTCTGCCCTATTACGAGGTTCCCTTGCGGGAACCGCACAGAATGTCTTGTCAGACCAGACGTCCTTTGCGGGTTCCGCAAGGGGACCAAGGAGCTAATACCACGCCCGTTATTAACGGGCCCTTTATTAGCTCCATCACCATTCCCTTTGAGCCCTGTGGGTGCTCAAATGGGAATGGGGATTGGTTTTGTGAATGAGGAATTTCCGGGTCATCCAAGGTTGGAATGACCCGGTAATTCCTCATTCACAGAACCCGGACCGTGACACGATTTTGGAGGCAGCCATGGCGCTAATAGCACCATGGCTACCTCCAAACTTGTAATTAGGCCCACAGTCTTTGCCCTTCCATTTGTCGTACATTCCCAGTTCACTGAAGAGCTTTTCCAGCTGCAATGATTTGCTTGTATCATCAAATCAGTGTCCTACTTTTAGGCTCCACATAGGTCCCTAGACTATACAGTCAGTATAGTGCTCCCCCCACAATTCTTCATGCTGATTTCAGATCTGTCATATACTATCCTTGGAATTTATCAAGCTTTAAACAAAAAGTCTCTACAGACCTTGGGATCCTCATCATTCTCAGTAGGTCTATCCAGAACCTTGATTGTCTTCATATTTCAAATATGGTCTCTCTCAGACCTGGGGTTTCCTCAGTTTTCCCAGTAGATCTCTTCAAGACCTTGGGTTTCATCATCTTACACTTCAATGGGTACCCAGTTTCCTATTCAGGTAGTCAATATTATGTCACCATCCTGCCATTTGTTGTTATTGGTAAAGGAAGCTCTTCACATTCAGGTTATCTTTACATTGGCACAGGACCATACACAATGGCCACCTTCCTGCAAACAATCTGTCCTCCTTTGGGTAGGGACTCTGATTTAGTCTAGTCCAGTCCAGAGAGGCAGCTGCATGTTAGCCAAGACTTGGGCTACCTTTGGCAAGTAGTATTGGCACTATACATCTAGGGACTGTACAGTAGTGCATCTGCTTTCTTCCTAACTCCTCCTCTTTCTCCTCTCTTGTTCTCTCTATTTTATAACGTTTCTGGGGTGTTTGCACTTGTTTGGGTATTTTATATTGAGTGGGCCATTGCAGTTTTGTTTCAGGGTTTAGATTGTTTCCTGCTCATACTTTTTTAACCAAAATTAAAATCTCTCTTGTGGATTAATTTTACATTGGTGAATTGGGTGATTTTCAAAACATGTGCAAATTCACATTTTTTAAAAAAAAATTGTTATTGATTCAGCTGAACTTAATCAACTGTTCAATACTTTAAGATACAATGAAATCATACAAAGCGACAATCAACATTCAGCGAAAGGAAAATGAACATGATCCTAGTTAAAACTGTTCACGACTTTAAGCACAAATTTAAAAGTGCAACTCATACAGATTACTCTAACATTAATGCATTCAGAAAATTAACAGTGGCAATATGAATGGAAATAAAAGATGTACACAATATGACTGACCATCGATTCTGTACATTCAACAATCCAAGTTATGAAAAATGTTTTGAAAAAAAGGTCACTCGTAGCACAGTAAGAGCAGGGCAGAGTGAAATCAAATGTTCGAGGATTTCTCTGCATGTGTGATCTTGGCAAAAACGACAAAAGTTCTGATCCACTGGAATGATCTTTCGTGTGTTCAACAAGTATCTAAAAAGCCACAAATTAATTCAAAGACGTAATATGCAGGAACAACACTGCAGAGATGGTAATTTGCAGAGATATTGTTCCATGGCATGCATTTTTCTGTCTGTAGATATGTTACTAGCAAAGTATTTATACTTCAGACTCAAATTCCAGGCCTAAACAAAGAAAGAAAGGAAAAAAACATGTTCTCCTAGGAAGACTCTTCCAGGCTATGACAATTGATTTTATAATTTATTTTGCAATCCGATTGATTTCTTTACTTCCGCACCCTCAGACAACGGTTGGTCTAGTACATGTTAAGCCAGTTGTCGCCACTAGCAATAAAAGCAGGTAATTTTAGTACCGAGCATGAACAAGTTAATACTTTCATTATAGTCACTGAGCAGATGACTAAGAAATATTCAAATATGCGATTTGTGCACTGTATTTATATCAGGGAACACCCCCATTACGGTCATTTAGAAAATTCTGTTCTTCCGATTTACATGTACGCATATATATTAATTACATGCTGAACCTCAGTTTGTCATAATATGATGCACTGCAGATATGACTATATAAAAGGAATTGAATGTAGATAATGTACCTTACTTACTTCAATCACATATTTATTGACATAGAATGTATAATATGCACTACCTAGTAGTCATTCCAAGATGGCCACCTTGTAGCAGAACGCACCACCCTTACCATGTTAATGCTATGATGATTTTTATTAGTCATTCAAGCACACGTGCATGCTAGTGGAACGCGGGCAGCAGTGAGGACTGTATCTACAACCACTAGGGTAAGATTGATCTAGCTGTGAAATTATATTTTTGAAGTCTGCAAGACGCAGCACCAAAGCTTGTTATTAGATATGGCAACATATATTTCCTTCCTTATTCTGAACTCTCTAAATTTGGAATTAGAGGACTTAGTGTGCCGGCAAGTCAGGAGCATGACACTTTCTAATAAATATAGGACACTGTTATAAAATCATTCTTTAAGAAATGGATCACACTATATTTAGTACTTTAAGCACCAGCGTGATACATGCCAATAAATGTGAGACACGATTAAATCACCATTTACCAAGAAATGAATCACGTTCTATTTACTGTTGAAGTGAAAAGTCACATTAACATAAATCTAATTCTCTCAATTGGGCAGTCAAGGCTCACAATCTGAATAACAGTATAAAGGGCGAGTACCTAGAAAACACACTATGCACATTGGTTACTAATTAACTACACTATGAAAAAAATGTAATGAAACGTTATGACCATTACTATACCATTACCTTTTTTCTTTTTTCTTATGTTATTGTATGTTTTGTGTTGGTCTACTGTCTCGTGGCCTGTGACACATGGTACCATGATTTAATTATGCTAATATGTGTTGTTATCTGAATTTGCTTATATTTGATATATCATAGTTTGTTGCAATAATTACTATTTTTTGACCCACACTATGTGGTGCAGCAAATATTGTTGTGGAAAATGATCTTGTTACTTTTTGATCAACTAAGATGCTAATGCCTGTTCTGATGAAGGACCACTAGGGTCTGAAATGCATTGGCCATTTATGCATCTGCCTATAATCAATAAATGAAATATATGTCTCTCTTTGAAGATCATTGTAATCAGTGAATAAAACTGATGTATTTAGAATTACTTTGCATCAAACTATTTGTCTACATTATAGAAACCAATAACAACCACTAACTGGTATTTAGGGTTTGCAGCCGACACTAAGGCTGACAAGCCTAGGTTCTTTTTTTTCTCTCTTCCAGTGTTTACTCACAGTCTTGGCCCTTCCATTTGTCGTACCTTCCCAGTACTCTGAAGAGCTTTTCCAGCTGCAATGATTTGTTTGTATCAACATATCAGTGTCCTACTTTTAGGCTCCACATAGGTCCCTAGACTATACAGTCAGTATAGTGCCTCCCACCCCCACAATACTTCCTGCTGATTTCAGATCTGTCATATACTATCCTTGGAATTTATCAAACTTTAAAACAAGTCTCTTCAGACCTTGGGATCCTCATCATTCTCAGTAGGTCTATCGAGAACCTTGATTGTCTTCAGATTTCCAATCTGGTTTCTCCCAGACCTGGGGTCTCCTCAGTTTTCACAGTAGATCTCTTCAAGAACTTGGGTTTCATCAGTTTACACTTCAATGGGTACCCAGTTTCCTATTCAGGTAGTCAATATTATGTCTCCCTCCTGCCATGTGTTGTTATTGGTAAAGGAAGCTCTTCACTTTCAGGTTCCCTTTACATTGGCACAGGACCATACACAATGGCACCTTCCTGCAACCAATCAGTCCTCCTTTGGGTAGGGACTCTGATTTAGTCCAGTCCGAGAGGCAGCTGCAGTGGCCAAGACTTGGAATTCCTTTGACAAGTAGTATTGGCACCATACATCTAGGGACTGTACAGTAGTGCATCTGCTTTCTTCCTATCTAATCCTCTGTGAGATGTTTTGACCAACTTTTGCTCTGCCATGTGGCATCAGTGTGATAAAATGGCTGCAAAACCGTTGTGCGCGCCAAAACCTCTGAAAATCGCGCTTTGCAAAGCACAAAAAGAACGCTGCCCAATCTGCCATGCATGTTGTCAGTGGTGGAACAGAGATCTCACTCCTTAAACATGTCACTGGGCTCCACAACATGTGCAAATGGAGTACAGACGGAAAAAGCAGCGCTTTGCTAAAGGAAAAACCAAAAATCTTGTTTTAAATCACTGTTTCTTTGTTGCTGAAACTGTAGAATGCCGGTACAAAACACCCGCAAACATCCCAAATTCTTGCTGGGTGCTAAAATTCACTTAGTGTAAGAAATCATTGTGAACTAACAATGTCCTGAAAAGCTTAAAGCGTCAAGGGATTTCCAGAGCAAAAGTGGCTTGTCTGAGAATCTGTCAAAATCTGGGTGGAGTACCCTGGGCCGCCTGAATGACAGCTGTCAGTAGCCTGCCGGATTAAACTTTAAACATGTATAAACTGAAATCAAATGTCTGCAATCTAAGAGGCCTGTTGTTGAGAGTAACCCATTTTGTAATTGTTTTGATTCCAAGGTTTAAAATCTTGAATAAGTATTTAGCTGTGATTTGATCCCACAAGTTTTTTTTATGCTAAGGGAAAATTCTACAGAAGTAACAATTAAAGTAATCTGGCTAAAGCTACCAAACTGGAATAACAGCTTTCCTCACAGTGGCAAGGCCTCTCCTTCCACCAGGAAATCACACCAAAGTGATAATTATAGAGTTTGGGAAGAACCTGGTCTGCAGTGGGGAAGGAGACAATGAACAGCTGCAAAGCTGGAAATGCTAGTTGTGAGGACAGTCGTACACTGTCCTCTGCTAAGAGAACAGGGACGATATTGCTTCTGAACTGAAGGGAGACAAAAAGAGGCGGACCCGAACAGCCATCTGTGGCTGAATATTTACAAGGAACATTTTGTTTAAAGACTTCTAACTTACCACGTAAAATTGTCAAAAATACAAAAGTAACTGAATTGTAAATCTAAATTTTGGTTTCACATTTCAAGAGGCGGAAAAATCGTGTGACATGTTCTGGAAAGAAACAGCAGAAAATGTGATTTTACACCAAATGTATTTCTGCTAGAAGTATGAAACTTTGTACACTTATGCCCATGTTATGCCATGTTATACGCGCACACTTTTAGAGATTTGCTGATAAATTGGACATTGTGGAAAAGGGCGAAATTCTGTGAAAAGCAGCCACAAGATCCCACAGCGATGGGGTTTTGAGCAGTAGCTGCTACACAAAAGATGTAATCTGTATATGTGATTGTTATTGAGGCTACTCACGTGTAAATATGTCTTGTGTCAAAAGTAGATTTTGTGTTCAAGAGGCTAGGGGTGGACTCTAAGCCTCATAAACCCACACCATAAAGGTGACACACTGTTTATCTCCTCCTTTCAAGGCAGAGAGGAGACTATGACCAATTGCCTGTCAAAGGGGCGGGCTTAGACTAAACCAGAACACACACACCCTTTTATCATAGCATAAATAGAGACAGCAGAGGGCAGATAAGGACAGACAGATTCACTCACTATCCCGATGCTGGCGGAGCACCCTGCTGCAGAACTTTACATCTTCCTTTCTCCAGACGCCAAATCTTGGCAAAGCAGAAAGGCCCATTGCTTAGCTGAACCATTTTCAGCTAGGCCTTAAACTCCAGAACCAAAATTCCACAATTCTAAGGGGAACCAAAAGACAGCCAGGCTGTGCTGTACTGCTTGCCTGCTGAAAATAAATTCCATCATAACCAAGAAGGGCAGATCCAATCCAATCCTGTGCCGTGCTGTGACCAGAGTGCCTTGCAGACCCCATCCAGTCCGGTGCCGTGCAGTGACCACAGCTGCTTGACCCTGCCCAATCTGATGTGCCCAGCTGTCTGTCCTAAAACCAGATGCAGTTCCGTGACCAGAATTTTGATGGACCAGAATCCTGACGGTTCCGTTTAAAAACATATCTAGTGAGTATCTATAGAAAGAACTGTGTCACTAGCATATGTACTGTCCATAGTCAATCCCTATTTTAAACCCATCCTATCTTGTATTCAAAACCTGCGTTGTTAGAAATATTTTTGAATTGTCTGAACTCTCCATCCAAACCATCCTATCCTCCTCCTACACTAGTATTGTTAAAACTATATTTGCGCTGATAATTTTTCATCTGAAGAAGGCGAGCTCCTCTGCAGGCAGTCACCCTGATCAGGTGGCTGTGTTCCTGTGTGGTATTCGTTTATTTATAGTCATCCTCTAGTGTAAGAAATCCCAGTTGTCATTTTAAAAGTGCATTCCCGTTTTCCATTCTTGCGCCTATCTTTAAAAAACGACCTCCATTAATAAATCCATAACTTCCTCAGTTGTTGTGCTAGAAACAAATTCTGCTGCTTGCAGCTAACACCCACAGCTTAAAATTGCATCAAAAACTACATCCCAAATCCATACGGTTCTCCTGTTATCTCGATTATCGCGCAGTGAAAAGTTTGCCGCAAATTTCCTTTTAGGGAACTTCTGACACATGTAAAACAGTTTTTGAGTGCTTCCATCTTCAATTTTCAGATTTCAAATTGTTTATTGGTATTAAATCATTGCTAGTGTTTGTGTGCAACTATCCAAAGTGGCTACCATAAGAATTATAACGATTTCAGCAATTTTGACCATATTTAGTGTTTTACCCAATCCATTCCCAAGATAACTTTAAAAGCCATTCAGACAGCTTGACAGTCCATTCTGTTTTCTCTTATGTTTGAAAGGGGGAAGTGGGATTGATATTTGGTCTGAATTCTGCCATTCCTGAATACCTGCTCTCTCTCCTCCTATCACCTCACATTGCCTATTGGGGGGTTGAGGGGTTTGCAGGAGGAACCTTTAACCACAGTGCTATCTGACCTAAACACAAACACACAAGTATTATTTCTGTGCTGAATTGTTTTTCTCGCTATTACTCCATGTGTATTAAAGAGATTATTCAGTGTTACATCACCCCAATTGGTGATTATTGTGTACCCATTAAAACATAGTGTGATTACATTGTAAATACATAAATAAATATTTTAACTTTGCAAATCAGCCTGATTCCTGGTTCATTGTGACCGGGGGGATTCCAGGAGAGGGACGTGATATGAGTGGTACATTGTTCAGAATAAAGAACTTTTAGACAAAATAAATAAGGATTTCAGTTGTGCATTACACGCTAGGCGTTGACTTGGGTGTGTGCCGGATTGAAATCACTTATAGCTGCAGCTTGGGGGCTTGTTGTGGGATCCTGAATTAGACATACCACTTGTGACAGTCTAACACAGCGTGCTAACTGAAGGGGCACATACACCTTGTCGGGATACCACACTGTGCTACACTTTAAAATCACCCTACAATAGAAATACTCAAAGGAGTGTGGCCTGTTTGCAAAGGTAAAAATAACCCTGATATAAGTCAGAAGGAAATTAATATTTCCGGAATGACGACCCCAGTGGAAATCAATATGGCAAAAGAACACCTACTTCACAAATTGTTTGTCAGGGGTGAATGGACTGAGCAGGATGAGAATGACTGGCTGCAGGAAATCAAACAACAAGCCACTGCCACATAATTAGATAAATGGCAGGACCAGGGTCCATTACACCAGGCACTGAGTGAACTGTATATGGCCCCAAGGGTAAAAGAAGAGCAATGTAAAATTACCAAAATAGCGGTGTACCTGTACCTCCAGAATTGGAGTAATACAGGAAAAATATGCCGAAAACCTAGATCTGGCAAAAAGGCAAGTACAATCCCTAGAGAAAACCCAAACAGATCTTGAATCTGCAGAGCAAAGGCTACAAAAGAGCCAAGATTCAGACAGAGAAACTAGACAGTATCTGGCAAAATTAAAAGAAGATCTGGATCTCCTGCAGTAAGAGAAGATAGAGCAAGATACCAAATTATTGGTATTGCAAAAAGAGTGTCAAGAAAGGTTGGATTCTTTCCTAGAATCCTTGAAAGAGGAGAATAATAAATTAATTATTAAAGATCTTGAATCCTAAACAGAGTTTGATGAAGAGTGCCAGAAAGCTGGTGCATTCAGAAAACAAAGGGACGACCTGGCTGTACAGAGGGCTACTCTAATTCAGGAAAGGCCAGGAAGTCAGCCATTTAAAAGCCAAGATGGAAGTAAATCATCTGGCCCTTCAGGCACTGGGTGAACTCAAAATGGACTATGAAACTGGTAGAGCACACCAGGAGGGTGGAAGATGCTCTGGAAGAGAATAGTCAGGCCAGTAAGGACAGAACTCAGGAGGTGAGTCTCCTGCAGAAAATAGTGGCCCAATACTCCCAAAGCAGATAGGAAGCAAAGAGAGACAATGAGGCTCTCTGTGAAATAAAATGACAGACTCCTTAGATGGATAGACATGCAGGAACAACTAATGGAGACCAGTAAGGCCTTAATAGAAGAACAAAAGTGTCAGATTCTTGCATGCCATCAGGGAGTAGGGGCTGAGAGAGATGAGGTCCGATGGGAGAGGGAAACCCCTGAGCATAACCTCAGGAACCCTGGCACCAGAGACTTTAATCTCTTCAATTCCATGAACTCTGCCACCTCCATGTCCACTGGGTCGCATGAACCAAGGGCCATGGGGATAGTAGACTTCACCCCAATGGGGAATATGGGGCTAATAGGTCAGCGCCTCCCAGAAATGGATGGGCGGGCATCTATGTATAGGTTCCCAAGTGCTAGGGCCATCTTCTCTGATCAGTGAGACTCCAGTGAGAGGAGAATCAGAGAAATGGGTCCTCAGAAATATGACTTACCAAGAGATCATGCAGTGAAAATTGGTGGGGGATTCCATGAGATCAGGCCCACTAAGAGCATACTAAAAACCTCTTCCCAGCTAGGACAGTGGGGGACCAACCAATCCTGGGAATAAGGAAGAGTCAGAAGACTATTCTGAGCGCCACAGGTCCTTAGAGACTAGGCCCCCACACTCTGCCAGCCATTCCCAACCTTGCAGAATCCGGGAGAGTCTAGAAGACCAGACAGCCACCTCTGGTAGCAGTGCCTCTGAGTCAGAGGATGAGTGGACCCAGGGTGACAAGAACTAAAAAGGCTAACTAGTTAAGAGGGCTTTACTCAAGGATCCCCTGAAACAAATAAAAGCTATTAGGAGCGTCATCACGCCCTACCACAAAAATGCCAAATATTCGGTTTGGGTGGACAGCCAAAGCTGTATTCAGTATGTAAAGTGGAAGTTTTCTCCTGAGTACTCCAGCTTCTTTGCGGGGCTGGAGGATCAGAACCATTCCAGATGGTCCACCTATACGGCGGCCATCCTGAAACATTTTTCCATTCATAGGAACCCTCAAGAGGCTCGCAAGGCACTCTACAACTTACAATGTGGGGAAGATCAGGCCCCACAAGATTTTGTTCAGGAATTGAAACGCGCCTTTGCCTTTGCGCAGACCACTAGAAGGGTGTGCACTGAAAGTAAGGAATTTGTGAACACCTTCTTCCATGCTCTCCCTAAGTATATTATGACCCAGCTAGTGAGGGACTTTCATGAGAAAAGATCACTAGACTGGGTCATTTAAACAGCAATGTGCATCTATGAAGTACAGAAGCTGTTGGAATGTAAAAATCTGGGCAAAAGCCCCAAACCGACCGACACCCCTGCTGCTGCTAAGGTGGCGGAGGTGAAGGTTGCCCCCATTTTAGATCTGGAGATGGGGGGGCCTAAAAACCTTCCCACGCAGAATCTGACCAACCCCAAACCCAGAAGGCCCTCGGGCCAATCAGAAACAAGGAGCCAGGGAGGTAACGCCACAAATGGGACCCCTAACTCCCA
Organism: Ambystoma mexicanum; assembly: GCF_040938575.1. Classification (NCBI taxonomy): domain Eukaryota; kingdom Metazoa; phylum Chordata; class Amphibia; order Caudata; family Ambystomatidae; genus Ambystoma; species Ambystoma mexicanum. The sequence continues at coordinate 1,240,218,325 of NC_090930.1, read as the reverse complement.
TGACTACATCAGCCCATGCTACAAGGGAAATAGACCCATCCTGGGCTATGTGTGGACTCCTCCAGCCCAAGGTGGGGGGATCCACCAGACAGCAGGCACCCCAAGAAACTTCCCTCCTCACGTTCCCTAGGAGGGCAGCAATCCCACAAATGCCGGACAAAATTTCTTTCCCCGGTACCCGCCAAATTTCAACCCTCAAAACAACCCTTCTTTCTTTCCCCACTTTCCTAAACCCAGACAGCCCAATCCGGGAGAGGGGATGCCAAGGGTAGAGGGGTACCCAAACTTTCCCAAATAGGAGTATCACGAGAGAAGGGGTAGTTACCCTTCCCGGGATCAACCCAGGCTAGACCTGAGGACCCTGTACCAGCCAGAGCGGGTGTCCCAACTAGAGGGTCAGCTCCAGAACATGGCACAGCATCTGGGTCGCATGTTGAGGGCTCAACCTAACCCTCAGATGAGCATGGCGGCTCAGAACTCCTCCAATCCAGGGTCTGGTGCTCCAGAACAATGACGGGGCAAGTCACCCGACAATCCACCTGTTCCCAGACAGGAGGCACAGGGCGAAGGGGGTGTAAAGCCTTGGAGGAAGCTTCCATACCCACTTGTGGAAAACTCGTGGAAACCCAGGAAGCGAACCAAAATCTCCTGCCCCTAAAAGTCTGCAACCTAAGGAACAGAGGGGGAGGGGCGTAGGAGAAGAAAAGAGCCTAAAAAGGCCCATTTTGTGGAGGAGGTGCAAATCTTCCAGTTTGAAGGAGAGGGGTCCTCAGAGGATTCTGGGAAAAGGCACTTCTCCTTCAGGGATGGGGGAACTCCTCCCAAAGAAAAATGGGTCCCAAAAGATCCAAATCCAGACTGGGTGGATGTTGGGACTGAGTTAGAACCGTCCATCATCAAACCCCAGAATGACCAGCAGGAAAATCCCCTTGTTCAAACCCATTCTGGGGACTGTCTCCAAAAAGGGGGGTGTGGGGGGCAGCCCAGAATCAGAACCAGGGAGCCCAAAACGTCCCCCATATCTAGCTGTCACCTTTTATTTTCAGGTTCCCAAGATCCCAAACAGAATATTGCCCAAATCACCTCTCTGTAAGTATCCAAAGCAAAGAAACTAACCCACCAGTTGGCCAAAAATGTGCATTATCTTTGCCCCCTTGAGGAAAAGGAGGGAAGGTTTTATGCCCCGGTCCAAATACAGGGGCAATGTACAATTTTGGCACTGGTGGACACTGGATCCCAAGCCACCCATCTGTCAAAAGGGGCCTTTGACCAACTGAATTCGGGAAGGGGGGAGAAATAACAAACTCCTCTCACCCCTCTTCCTGGACAACTTCAGAACTTCAAAGGGAAGGAAATTCCTGTCGTGGGGACTGCGGATTTAGACATTAAAATTGGGCAACACAAGGTGAAGCACCCGGTCATAGTTGTGACTCCAGAGGGCACACCTTGTTTACTAGGGAATGACATCCTGCGTAGATTGTCTCCCCTCATAGAACGTTTAAACAAGGTCCTCTGGACCCAGACTAACCAACCAATAAAATTGAAACAGAGTGTCAACCATGTTAGTTTAAATGGCACATGCCACATGGTAGAACAAAAAACCTGACCAAATTGAGTTCCATTTCCAGAATAATCAAATCCCAGATGTGACAGTAATTGCAGTAGGACAACAAACTGGTGATGGGGGGTCCTCTCCATTTCTGAAAATCAACCTTCCTTCCATTCTAAGGTGGCATTCCACACTGGAAGGAAACACTCTGAAATTCTTTACAAATTGACAATCAGGAAATCCCATTCCTTTAGTCCAAAAGGAAGAGAAATCAGCTCAAAGCTTGGCTGATATTCAGAAAATTGGAGAACAGTTGTTCATACCTATTCAATTAAATGAGGGGAAGGACTCTGTTCTCGCCCGAGTATGTGTGAACAACAGTAAGAGCTTCATCAGCGAGGCCATGTTCCGCAAACTCCCAAAAGATCCAGCCATTCCCACATTTAAACTGTTAGACAAATGGGAAATGGACCTGGAAACACCCAATTCCAAACATCTCCTGCCTAGCAGATGTATGCTCAAAATTTCCATAGGCAACAAGAGCATATTCCATAATCGTTGGGTCGTGCGAGATGTCCCTGCTGCATGTTATTTAGGCAGTGACATTCTCAATCGTTTTGCCGTTAGTTTGGACCTAATAAACTTCAAAGCTTGGTCCCGATTAGCGGGTAATCCCATGGACTTTGATGACCCAGAGGAAACATTTCGGTCAGCTTAACTGCTGCCATATGCAGTTGAAATTCAGATTGGAGAGGAAGTCACCATCCTAGAACGGGCCTGACAATTCTCACTGGGAGTAAAAATTAAAAGAGGACAGAAACTAATATATCCTGATGCCTATGTCTATATTAATGCTAATTTTCAACAGCAAGAGTTGGGGGTAAACCCAACACCACTAGTCAACATAGAACACAACACCATTCCGATAGAGGTGGATAACAGCGACCTAAAGAATATCACGCTGGGCACAGGCACCATTATTGGAATAGCGGTTGATGACTGACATTTTTCCATAGATTTAGGTAATTAACTGTTAGGACCAATCCCCAAGGACTGTTTTGACAGTGATAGCGACAATGATACAACACCAGACAGGATCTTCACCCGGCATGGGGGAATTTCCTGGTGTACTCTTCCTGCCCTTATGGTAAGGAAGATGTGACCTGTGACTTCAGGAGGGGTGAGGGGATCTTTCAAGTCCACAAGGACTGCCTTCCCCACCTGAAGCCATTAGTCCAAATCAGCACTTTGACCAGGGACTTCTCCACCCAGCTGGAGAAGGCCGCTGAGATAGCCAAACCGGAAGTCTTTCCACGCTTCAGGCAGATGGTTGAAGTGAGAGTCAACCTAGCTGATGCCTCTGAGACTCTGGAGCAAAAGCAAAAATTGAAACAAGTTTTCTTAGATTTTCAAGATCTCTTTGCGGTGGACTTATATGACTGTGGTCACACCAACATCCACACAACAACAATTCCCACGGACCCTGGCATGACTCCAGTGTTTGTGAAGCAATATCGCTTGCCTCTCGCATCAATGGAGTCCCTCACTGAAATAATTAAGAACCGTGAGTCCCGTGGGATAATTCATCCAGTCCACAGCACCTTCAATAATCCGGCGCTGGGGATTTTGAAACCAGACAGCCAGTGAACAATCTGTGCTGGCTGAAGGGAACTCAACAAACGGGTCCATACATATCGATGGCCTCTTCACTACATTGACCAAGGGCTGGCCCAGATCAAAGTGTCACAGGTATTCACTGCAATTGGCCTGACCAATGGGTACTGGACTGTACCTGTCAGTAGGGAGGATCAATACAAGCCGGCCTTTACCTTCGGGGGGCAGCAGTACACATGGACCCGGACTCCCTTCATATACACCAACTCTGGCAATGAATTTAACTGGTCAAGTGGCACAGCAAGTAGAGCGCTCGCTTTGACATCCGTGCAGAGCCTGCTAACGGAGGTTCGATTCCCGGCGGGGCCAAACTCAGCCTTTCATCCTTCTGAGGTTGATACATGAGCACCACACACCGTGGGTAATAATAAGCAGCGCTCAGATACCTGAGGGTTCGTAGTACCTCTACGCTTGTCGAGCCAGGTCGTTTCCCGACACAGGTTCCATTAAGTTGTTGTCAGAGGCACCAACCACCTTCCTAGGTGGTTTTACCGGACAATCACGAAGAAAGTGACCGGAAGCCCCGCAATAGAGGCATAGTTGCTTTTGTCGCCTTCTCTCGCGTTCCTTCTGAGTTAACGGCCCCTTAACTCCCCCTATTTGCATAGGTTCCGAAGCTTCGGTATTCCTGGGGTTTACGAGGGTTCTGATCGGTACTCGGGTTTCAAACTTGGACCGATCTGCTTTCCTATTCTGAAGTCTGTGATCCAATTGTACCACAAAGTCAATATATTCTGCGCAGCCCTGGGGTGGATTCACTACTTTGGCCAGAATGTCTTTTAGCTCTCCGCGCAGACCCCAGTGAAATAAAGTGATCCTTTTATTTTCAGGCCATCCGGTTTCCACCACCAGTCTGTTAAAGGAGGCTATATAAGACAAAAGATCTTGACTACCTTGTCGTAGAGATAGCAGTTCGTTGTCAAGGGCCTGTCCCTGCGAGTGTCGAGCGAACAACCTTTCCATGCTGGCCTGAAAGCCCTGAAAATCCTGGAGAATTGGATCGTTCTGGTTCACCAAGGGAACAGACCAATCGGCAGCACAGCCACTTAGGTACGATAACACGAAGGCCACTTTGGTCCTATCATCAGGGAAGGCTCCTGGTCTGCATATAAAATGTAAGCGACATTGGTTCATAAAAATGGCATATTTCTTTGGGTCTACCGCAAAACGTTCAGGCGGTGCTAAAGGCATGGATCCCAGCAGATTGATCTGAACAGGGTTACTCGTACCCAACGAAGTGGAAATTCCCCCGGGACTAGGTAAAGGAATTTGTCCAGCCTGACTCTGTAGCAATCGTTTGGCCAGGTCATCAGTTTGTTCCTTGGAGAGAATGAGTTCTCTTTTGAGGGCATTAGTCTCTTGGCGAGCTGAGTGTACCTCTGCCATTAATTCCCCCAACAGCTGGGCCAGCTGTTCTGTCTCAGAAGTCTCCATAGCGCCCGGGTGGGAAATTGTGGGTAGGCTTCGCGTTCTGTTACGCTCACCTGACTCCCACGGAGGCGCTGGCCAGGATCGTGCTGCTGTGACCTCTTCTAAGGTGTTGCGCGGGGCTCAGAAGATGGACTGGACCGGACTCTCAACTCCTGCTTGTCCGGCTTGCAAAAGTATCCTTCTTAGGGTCTTGAAGGGCGAGCTCTCCTTCCTGCTTCTGATGCAGGGGCGCGTTGGTATCCAGTTACTTCACTGGATTCTTGGTTTTATGAGAACCAAACTTGCTTGGCTTCCAGGTAAGTTCCTTGAAAGGTTCCCCTTTTGTCCTTGCATCAATATGCTAATGTCAATGTCTTTTTCCCCATAGGGGCTGGGGTACGGAATGCCGGGGAAAAGGCAACGACCCGAGATGCGAGGTGCAATCCCTGTAGAAATCAGGTAAGTCTTGATGAGCGTTTTTGGGTAATGTCTTTTCATTCGCTCATTGACGCTAATGTCTTTTTCCCCATAGGGGCCGGGGTCCGGAAACGCCTGGATATGGCGCGGACCCGAAATGAAAAGGGAATGACCCAACAGGTAAGTCTTAACATGGAGGTTTAGATTTCCTAATTCCCTTCTCTCTCTCACCTTTGCTCTTGTCTTTTTCTCCCTAGGCGTGGAAGCGTGGCTGCGAATCCGGGTGATCGCTGCTGAACATGGATGCGCCCTGTGAAGGTGAGTGGAATGCGGCGCTGCGGCGGTCGATGCGATGTGCTTTTAAATTAAGTGTCTTCCTTTGCAGGATCGTCGGGGAGCTGACTCCGGAATGCAGATCTTTCAGGTAAAGTCTTTTCCTTCTCCTATTCTCTCTTTCTCTTCCTTTGTAGGTGATCAGGATGCTGGCAGGCGTGGCAGAAGTCTGAATGCAGGAGCAAACACGGTGAGCGTCCAGCTGCTAGATGCAGAACAACGCAAAGCATGTGCTGCTCTTCGGGTGTGGTTTAAATAGCCTGTAAAGTAGTTCCAGGTATGTATCCTTCCACTCAGATATGTATTCTTCCTCAGACCACACTCGAGTGATAAAGTAGTCCAAAAGATAAAGTAGTCCCATTCAGTCCTCAAGAGGGCCTGGATGTAGCAGCACGGTCTGCTTCAGGTAAGTGCACATTAAAACACTTACACACATGTCTTGCTTTATGAGCCTGGTGCCTAAGGCGCCAGGACTGGGGTCCAGAATGAGCCTGGCACCAAAGGCGCCAGGACTGCGTCCAAAAGGCCCCAACTTGGGCCTGCTGAGACGTCCTTGGGGAAAATGATGTCTGCCTCTGGGGTTGCTGGGCTGGGCCTGGCTCCTTGGAGGTAGGCATCATGACAACTGCACAATGGAGTAAGGAGACCCCAGATGCTGATTTCATTATGGCTCAAAAAGGGGATCCAATAATTGGTAAGTTTTATCAACACATTGAGGACCCTGAGAACTTTCCCCTGATGGATATTGATTACATAGGGAAAGAGGACCTCAGAGTGTTGATGAAATGCCCAAAAATGTTCTGAATCCAAGACGGTTTGTTGGTGAGGAAATCCATAGCTGGCCATGACCAGTGGGTGGTCCCCACCTCATTCCAAAGCTCGATGCTAGGTCACGCCCATGATGCAGCCACAGCCGGTCATAGGGCGTTTCATACAACACTAGAAATCTTGCGAGAGGTTGCATACTGGCCACACATGGGGCAGGACCTCAACCAATACTTGAAGGGGTGTCTTGTGTGTGCACAATTTCAGCCAACATCACTCACACACTGTGCTCCCCTCCAAAAGAGGGGGATGACACTGCCTTGGTCAGATTTACAAGTTGATTTAATCTGGCCCGTGATTCGCTCCTCTAGGGGGAACAAGTACATGTTGACCGTAACGTGCTTGTTCACTAAATGGGTGGAATGTCTCCGGGCCCCAAATTGCAAGGCAGGCTTTCACATCAAGGGATTCAAACAATGTATATAAACTCAAGATGGTGGTGTTAATAGCTGATAAAGTGATCTCTATTATAGAACAGACTATGAAACAACCCAAATACTTTGCGTTTGTAGACTTGCATTCGGCATTTGATTCAATTTCTTGAGTCTTACTTATGTCAAAGTTACGCAGAGACAAGTGCCGCCCCTCGCTAAGTGACATTATACATAGCTTCCATTCTAATACATATGGAAGGGTTGTGGTCTTCTGCTATTCCGACATCACAAGTGCTGAAGCAAGGATGTATACTTGCTTCAGCCCTCTTTAACTATTTCATACATGACGTGAAACAGGCTTTTGATAACGTTTGTTCTGATTCCCCCAAACTTAATGGTGTGTTGATCAAGGCCTTATTATACACAGATGATCTGGTTCTCATATCCAAAACTCCCGTCGGTCTACTAATGTCCCAACCGCCGCTGAATGTAGAATGGTTTGATCTGAGAGAGTATAAGACTCGGAAGAAATAGCTGCAGGATTCATTTGCAAGCTTGTTGGTTTATTAATTGCTGGCAAAACACAATGCTGAGATTTCTCAGAGCTATTTTGCAAGGAGCTTGAGGGTTGCAGCACATTCTCTACAGAATTAACTACAGAAGCGAGAGGAAGCACGGCCCCAAGCATCGTTAAGCGAGAAGATCGGTGTGAGAGTTATGGTTTTATGAGACGTGAGACTGGCGTCCATGCTTCCGCTAGACGCCATTGTTGTGAGCGTATCCAAATTAAAGGGCATGCAAGATTTCAACGAATAAAGATGACTTTGCATGCACTTAATATTTGGATGCTTAACAGCGAGAAAAGGGGACTCACCGCCTCCAATGGCGAGTACCCATGGTAAAGTGGAGCGTAAACTGCAGGTTAAAAGTGAAAATAAACAGCACTGCTACGCCGCCGCACGGCAGCTAAGCGGCCAAGCGGTACTTCATAAAGGCACTTGCTCACAGGTGTGCAGGCGAGGGTGCGCGAGCGTTCTATTTTTGTAGAAACGTTCAGAGGAAGGATCAAACAATGGGCGTGCATACACACCAAGACCCACCTGAAACACAAAACACAAAACTAAGAGTCTGTCCTTTGCTAAGAAGGCACCCAAAAATCTTGGTTCATTACAAGTTCACCTTTTGTTAAAGGCAAAGTCCAAAGTCCAAGACCAAGCGCTCCACAGCTTCCAAGCGGTACTTCACAAAGGTACTTGCTCCACATTTATAAATTGAGCTTGAAGCATCACTGACTCCTTTGAAACTCACTCTTCCCTGCTCATGTTTCTGTGACATTTTGTGTGCACTGTCATTGAGATGTGATTCCTATGTGCAGCTTTTCCAAACCGTGAGGAACCGTGAGTAACATGGTTGCCAGTGCACATATGATTATAAGTTCGGGAAATTAATTGATGTTTTTGTGTGAGTTCATGCCCTTGCCTTTCAATGTTCTGGTGGTTGGATTGGGGAACACTTGTTTTCTGTTTGCAGTGGGTCTAGCAGTGGAAGTTGTTGCACTGTTATATTCCTGTTTGGTTCCAGGTTGTAAAGAAATGTTAGTTGGATTTGTCTGTTTGAATGGATTGTGCTGTCATTCTCTTATGTTGTTTAAAAGGAGGTGCCTGTAACAATTTAGTAGGTGTCATAGCATGCCTTGAAGGGACTGGCATGCATGCAGAATCCAATTTCATCCACCTATTAGGAGACACTTCAGGTAGTGGCCAGACCAGCCCATATGTCTCCCTCTCACATAACAAAATGGATACCACAATACCCAGACATCATTTGTGGACATCCTGGGATGGTATAAGACAGGGACTCAGCTACCCGAATGGTGTTTAATCTGCATTGAGTTATAATTCAAGACATGCCCTCAACAAAGTCCTCAACTTTGCAACATGCATATTTTTCAACCTGGCTGGGTCCTCCTCTACGTCAGTCTACAGTCACAATGATGCATAGCTCCCCATGCACACTTGCTCTCTCTTTAAATTTCTGCTCTATGAATCGACCCACATTATTGACTGCACTACCTTGCTGATTGCATCTCATTGTACTGCCACTTGAATACTGTGCTCCTTGTTTCATACCAACCTACGAGTCGCCTGCCTCTCCTGTGCCTCCTTTCACGTCTGCCCATTTCCCTGCTTGATTCTCTCATCTAGAATGCTCTCCTTCATCCACTGAAACCATATCTTCATTAGATCTCCTAAAACATGGTTCAGACTCCATCTGCTAATGACGAAAGGAGCCTCTGAAACCCTTACAACTGCCTATCCAAACTAACAGCCTAATCTATCTCTTCTCTATTCTGCCCTGAGGACTCCATTAAATAATGTGTGAATGTGTACATACTAGCCTCAGGATTTCAATAATAACATACATTATTATGTCTCCCAGTCCCTGTACCTGGCATTTGTTCTCACTCTTATTGCTACTTCCCTGGTGCACTTAACTAAACCAAACATTACTCTTATCGAAGGCACCTTGTGCTACTGCTCACTCCACTCTCTTTTATTCAGTTTGTAAGTAATGTCTATTCAAAATGACACCCTCTTCTTCAATAAATACAAAAAGAAATTGCTCTTGCTTTGCCCATATTATTCTGTAGGGTACATTCACAACATGGTTTTATTATAGTTTAGTCACCATCACAGTAGAAAGCAGCAACATAACATGGGTTATTTTAATATAGAAAAATGCAAACTCTATGCTTGCTCTGGATTAAATATCTCTTCTTTTTCCCAAATTCCATTTTCTGGACCATCTTAGAAACAGGCCAGGAAGTACTCTTTATTTTTTAGAAAAGAAGCAATATGCGAGGCAGCTTTGTTGGAAATACATAAACACGGGGAGAAATAAAATGCTGAGGTTGCGGATCAGGAGCAGAAACAGCCAGCACCCTTTGGGAATAAATATATAGAGGGGATGCTTTTGTCATACAAGTGAGGTATTGCTTTGTATTAGTTAATACACTTATGTGGTAGATTCCATTTCAGGAAGGGAATCCTGCTGTTCAAATATCCCTTTTGATAAGCTCCATGTCAAAAGCACAGTATACACATGTGCCCAGTTGCATCAGTAGCCTGATCTGCAGCACCTGCTCTCCAGTGCTACAGATCAGGGTCAGAGTTAACAGTTGCTAGTTTGACACTACTAGTGACAACCAAGTCTCTAAAGCACAGGTGCTGCATTTAAGATATGCACCCTTGTTCCACAAACTACATAACTGTGAGATCAATGTCCTGGTGGCAATTTAAACTGTAAACATAAGCAATAGCTGGGTTTAGGTTATTGTGGCCAGGTTCTCTCAGAGATATCAAGAGAAACATGAATTTGATATCAAACATGTGTTATCCCTGTAAAACTATTATGTGTATTCTCCTTAGAAAGGCTGCACTCTGGCACTTCTGGCAAGAATGTAGTCTTCGGAATTGCCTCTCTTTTTTCCTTTGTGAGGGCAGGTGGCACCCTCCCTAGAGAGACAGTCACTTCACAGGAAGCTGTTCTGGGAACAGGAATCAAAGTGCACATCCATTCTCAAAAAGAGTCAACTCACACCAGGGTGCTGCATTTCTAAATTCCTTTGATTCTAAAGAGAAGGGAAGGAGCGGGGTTAGTGTAGTCATAGGGAGCACTGTACATATGGAGAAAGGTTCCGCCATCATGTCTGCCTCTATTTTTAAGTCCTGCCTGCACCACTTCCTGTAGCACAACACACTGTGGGCGTGATTTCCGAAGCCAGATACCATTTGTTCCAAGAACAGGGATTGAACCCCTAAAGTAGACTAGCTTTAATCCAGTCGCCTAGGGGTTTTACCATTAAAGAAGGGGTCTCCAATCATACCTTCACCTTCACTACTTCTTTGAATCATCTCTGGACTTCAAACCTTCAAGCAGATTTCTTTCTTTTAATTTATTTTTTATTATTGCATTATTTGTAAAGAAGTTACCTTATAATACATTTGATAAACATTAATTTCAAAAAGCAATCACAAAAATGACATTCTTTAAAAATACATGAATTCATTATCAAATACATCAGTAGTACAGATACATCAATTTAGAAAATGATAATTTACCCAAATCATTCATACATCACTTAAAACATATATAAAATTACATTTAGAATACCACCTTGTTTTATCTCTAATCGTTATCGAATCCATCAGTATGATACACACTCAAGAAGATGTAATTGGATCCTGCTGGGAGAGCAGTCCTTTCCAAAGTTCTCAAGTTGTGAGGTGAAGGCAGGTGTTCGAAGGAAGAGGGGAGCTCTGTCCAATAATATGCGCAGTTGACCATTGGAAGTGAACTGCTGCTGTAACAAGACCTGTTTCTCCACCATCCAAACAGCCACCCAGAACATCACCTTGAGGAAGGACCCCTGTATGGTGTGTGCCAGCCTCCCCAACGTTAGGAGCCAGCAAAATGTACTCTTCTTGTTCCTGAGACCCTGGTATGCGAGTTACAGCTCCTGATAGCCAATACAGCCAATATTCCTGTCAGTTCACCATTGAACTTCTGCAAGCTAGTACAATACAGATCGAACCACTCTGACACTACAAAGCAGGCTTTTTCGTACATGCAAAAGTTTTTTCTGCCATGCCAGTTGAAAGTTTGCCATTGCCTTTGCCCAAATTAAGTACCACTGTATCTGCACTGCTACTGAAGCACATGCACACCCCTCTTAGAGTATAGCCTTCCCTCAGCCCGCATTACCACATAAATGGAAGGAGGTATATCTCTTACCTACACCTGCATTTCATTTATGATTGTGTAGGCTTTTGGTTTGTATGAGTGTGAGGGCTGATTAGGCACTTTAGCCTCTGCTCAATCTTTTTCTCCTGCTGGGCAAAGTCAATTTATCACATATAGAATTTTATTTATTTATTTATTTATTGGACCGTTGTATGGCGCCTGCACACAAGTGTTTCCAGGTGCAACAAGACAAGATGGGGGGACAAGGGAATAACAACATAACAAAAGACGGTTGTATTGTCCTTTTGACAATCCTACCGTGCAAATGCTTGATAAGGGGGTGAAGGGGAAGAAGGAGAAGTGTAGGCATGGGGCACCCCCAGGGAGGAGGATGGGTTGAGTCAGGAAGGCAGGTTCCAGGGGGGAAAAGGGGTAAAGCGAGGATGAGTTTGGTGGGCAGGGTGGATTAAGATGGGTTAGTCCAGAAAAGGGAGCCCATGGGCAAGTGCTCTTAAAGGATGCAGGGGGGACTTTTGGGTGAATGGTCTGGCCCCTGAATGACTCTGAAGGGACCAGTCTCCAGTTCTAGTGGCAGAGGGTAAGTTAGCACGGGAGGGGGAATGTGAATGAAGAGGAGAAAAGGAAAGTCTTGAGAAGTTTCCTGATCTTTAGAAGATCTGACTGAAATCAGAGGGGGGAAGGAAGGCCATTCCTAAGGGAGGAGCCAGCCTCACGGAGGGATCTACCTCCCTTTCTCTGCTAGTAGAAAGATTTGACCAGCAGAGGGTTGGAGCCATAGGACCGAAGGACTCTAGTCGTGAGGTATTTAGGGAGGGAAAGCTGGGTGTAAAGAGCTCCCAGGCCCCAGACGGTCTTGTGGATGATGCAGGGGGTCTGGAATTTGATCCTTGCTGTCACCGTGAGCCAGTGGAGAAATTTTAGGCAGGAGAGATGCGGTCCCTGGGCTTGAGGCCAAGGATCAGTCTCACTGTCCTATTCTGGATTAGTTGAAGGGGACAAAGAGAGGAAAGACGAAGATTGAGGAAGAGGCTGTTGCAGTAATAAGGCCTAGAGACAACCAGGGACCTGGAGATATTGAGCTTCTGGGGAAGGTGAGGAAAGGTAGAATGCCCCTGCGAAGGTGGAATTTAAAGTTGTACTTCTTGGCAAGGTCTGTGATGTGTGGAGTGAAACATAAAGAGGAGTCAAAGATGATCTCAAGGTGTTTTGCCTCACAGGTGGGTGAGTGGATGGGACTTAAGGAGTTTGGCCAGAGAGTGGGGGTGGGGGAACAGTGAGCAAGCATCCCAAAGAGTAGGATCTCTGTGTTACTGGCAGTAAGGCAGAGGTCATTGGCAGAGCACCATGCCTGAATAGCAGTTAGGCAGTCAGGTATGAGGGAGGAGCCGGAGGAGGTAGAGGATGGCAGCTTGAATGAGAGCTGTGTGTCATCTGCATAACAAATGAGATGAGAATGTTGACATCAGGTAGGTCAGAGAGACCAGGTAGATGTTGAAGCGTCATGGTGATAGAATGGAGCACTGGGGATGCCACAGGTAGGGATTATTGAGGAGGAGAGAAAAGGACCCGTTTGAACCTTGGAGGGTCTTTTAGAAAGGAAGTTAGTAAGCCACAGTAGCCACTTTTCGATTGTCTATTGTCATCCTGAAGTTGGTTGCATCTTTATCGGGAACCCTTGGTGATTTAAGGGATTTGGAAAACAGGACAGCCCAATAACACAATATAGCACACAGCCAAGAAATAGAACAACATCCAGATATCAAAGCATCCTTGGATTCTGTTCAATTTGCAAGCACTCCATCATCCAGACGGCAATGCATCATTTAGAACTTTGTTTTCTGGCATTGTATCACCAAATATGCTATTGTTAATGGCTATGGCAGATGTTTGTTATTGTAACATTCTGACTAATACATCACTATTACCCATAAATCCCTCAATAACGCCGCCCCTATTTACCTCTCTGAGAGATTCCACAGACAGACCTCCACAAGACCGACCAGATCAATAAATATGGACCGTTTGTCCATCCCTAAATTCAAACGTACCACGATCAGAGGCAATAGCTTCCCTGTTAAAGCGGCTAAACTCTGGAATTCCTTGCCTCCTACACTGAGATCAGACCAACCCTATCCCAACTTCAGAACCAATACCATCCGATGGTGGAAAGCTAACGACTACTAACTCACTTGACGCCCACTGAATTGTAACCAATGCCTACCACTAGCTGTAACCCTTTCCGGGTGCGCTCAGGGCACAACTGTTGTAAACACCTCTGTAAATTATAGCATTGTAAGAATTTGTATTGCATTTTCGTGACCCAACACATGCCACCTTACAGGGACTTTTATCACATTCTTGTATATAATGTATATAATATCTGTAAATAGCAATTTTTACCTGTCTGTAATCTATGCATCATATTTTGACTTCCTGTAACTAAGCTTTGCATTATCTTGTAAATGTTGCGCCCGGTAACCCCTGGGTCTGGCCGCAGTATAAATAATAAACAAACAAACAAACAGACTATGCAGCAAAGCATTTCCTGTATTGAGAATCTGTCTCATAGGAGATGCATTTCTTTTTTTGTGCCATCCGAAATGCACCCAAATATCTAATGCATCGAAAACGAACCAGGAGTTGGGCAGTAATGAAGTGTGCTTGATCTACCGCCGGTGCCTCTTTTCTTTTATTTGTCTGAGCGAAAAAGCTACCCAAAGCCATAAGAACAGGGTCGCTTCTAAATCTCCTGTAATTCATATGAAGCTGAACCTGTCTGACATGTTGAGCACATTGATGAGAAAGAAAAGTTAATGGCACTGCACTTGGAATATTCTTTGCAGATGGGACAATTATCGTAATAGCTGGTCTTAGTGTCACTGATGAATGCAATTCTGTGTCACACTTAGGCATGTTCAGCAGATGGCCAGGCAGTGTACCAATTTTAGATAATCATTTGATTATGTTTCATTAGTTAATAGAAAAGCTTTGCAAGCTGAAATGAATCCACGGATGGGAGCAAAGGAAACATTCTAGCAGCAGGTTGCAGCTCCATGTTTGCATGTTTAAATTAGGGGCCGAGTGGGCGTGTAGTCCAAAATGGAGGTGGCTGCTCCATCAGACAGAGCCTGCATAGTACAGACGCGCAAGGCACGAGGGCTTCAGATATGAAATATTACCAGCCAGAACAGTATTTGTAAAGGTGAAATGTGGGTGCTTTGCCATACCTCTGTCAACAATCTGATTTGTAGTGACAATGTTATTTACTGATTTACTTGTGTATACAGCAGGATGATGCAACCTTGTGAAACGGGCCCAAAAAGCTTCTTTTTTAGAGGACGGTATATTTTGAATACCCAGTTCTGTTGAGAATCCCATTATCCGGTATCAGGTAATATTATCGCCACCAAAAATATCGCCGTACATATGGTCATCAGGAACGGCCATAGGCGATATTTTTGGTGGGGATAATTTATGGGGTAAATGGATGGAGGGGTTGCGGGGGTGTCCCCCGCTCCCTTTTAAAATATATGGGGGTTGCGGGGGACACCCCCGCAGGTTCCATGGGGTAATATCGCCGCAAAAATATGGATAAATATTTGTAAGGCGATATTTTTGCGGCAATATTATCACGTGGAACCCATTAACCGAATGCTTGACAACTAATGAAAGGTGAGTAAATACGTTTGCCTATTATATTTGAACACTTGGGGCCAGATTCTCCAAACTCCTTTTAGCACAAGAGCTGAGATGCAGAACGCTGTGCCCTAATTCTTAGATGGCATCTGAATGTGGGCATTGCAATGCCCTTTTCTACTTCCTGTGTGCCATTGGCAAATAATTGGGCAATCTGGACATTTGTAAGCACCCGGATTTTACAAATGGAATCCACTTTAAAATGCACCATATCTATTCCCCTGCCTCTGTTTGATGAGGGGCAGAGGAAGTACAATCTGACCCATTCATGCATCTGCTATTAGGTGGGACAGCAGCAATGTGGACCGTTGCTCTCCCACTTGCATTTCTGTCTCCAAAATAGGGATACACATGTTTTTATTTTAAATAAAAAATATCACAATGCCCGGCACTTTAAATGCCTGTTAATGCTCATCCAGACCCACAACAGTGCAGGTAAAATATAACACATTGGTGTTGGTTCCACGCGCCTTAAATTAATGTATGCAAAGGGCCTGGTCAGTGCACCATTTGAGCTGCCACCGAGTCCCCAAGAAATGTACAGATCACTTTTTTGGGTAAGGCAAACTGCACATTTCTCAAAGTAATGCAAATAAAAAAGCACATCTCCTGTCCTTTCTTGACATTTGTTACTTCCTGGGCACTTGGCCCTGAGAGTGGCAGAGTGTTCAGAGCAGAGTAAATCAGGACTTTAAAAGTGAAAACACGTTCATGCTGTGCAAGCCCTGTCGTTCATAACTACCACTAGAATGTACTCTTGGTGCATATTTACTATACAGCTGATCTACCTTTATTTGCACAATGTTGTCTGTTAAAACAATGCATTTGTTTGGAGGCGTGTAAACACATTGGGCCTCATTACGACCCTGGCGCTAAGTGTTTAACGGCGCCGTAAAAGGCTGCGGCGCCGTTAAACACTTAGCGCCTTACTACGAGGTCCCTTTGCGGGACCCGACCTTAACGGCTGGTCTACAACAGCCGTTAAAGTAGGGACCCGCAAAGGGACCTTGGTGCTAAGTACCGTACCGCAATTTGTGGTACCGTACTTAGCACCTTCCCCATTCCCATAGAACCCTATGGGGCAAAAATGGGAATGGGGAAGGGCCATGGTTCAATGGGGATTTACCGCCCCGCCAACCTTGGAATGGGGTGGCAATTCCCCATTGAACCATGGCGGACCCGTTACAACACCGGCACCAACCATGGTGCTAATAGCGCCATGGTTTAGCGTCGGGGTTGTAATGAGGGCTATTGTTTGTAAGTTTTTGTACCGCAAAATGCAGAGCAAGACCCCTTTGCATGCAACTCTTATTTAACACCCTACTGGACAATTTGCATAAAACAGTAAATTTCACAAAGTAGACTGTCAACATTTGCACCATGAACTTGGGTCCCCTCTTTCAAATTCTCAGCATTTGAAAGACTGTACAAAAAGAAGTGATTGCATACAGGTGACTGCAAACATTAGCACTTATTTGCCGCTCGTTCCACTGCATGCAATTTTCCACATTCACAAAGCAGATTGGAAAATTAAAGCGTAAACACAGGTGAAATTGCTTTTAGTCTTTCATTTTACTCTCCATTTTCTCAAAGATTTAAATGCTGCCTGCAAATTACGCTTTGTAGACATCATTTAGAATGGATTCATATGAAACGCCACTGCTTTTAGCAGACGCTAAATGAAGACGGATTTCAGTGTAATACATTCGTTTTACACTTTCATGAAAATGTCATAAAGGTGTAAAATAAAGCCCTCTTTCAGGGGAAGAGGAAAGGAGGTGGAGAAAACAGATTTTTCTTCCTGACTCCACCTGCAAAAGACTGTTTGCCCCATAACGGTTAAACTAGTGTAAAGACTGGAGTAAGAACTTTTAACAACTTCTCGTTTACTCACATATATTATACCACAAGGCAGAGTTTAAAATGAGGCTCTTGAACTCCTTCCTGAGAAAGCAACATTAAAGAACGCTTTCTTAAAACTGCAAATGCCTGCTTGGTTATGTGTCCCTTATGTTTTTATGACACTTTGTCATTTTGCAACTGACATATAACGGGCCAAGATTTCAAGTTCCTAACAGTTTCTCTTCCCTAAGTGAGAGTAGTTTTAGATGATGTGTATTTTGTTAATATTCAGATAGGTAAATTATCCTTCATCTTTAGTGGGGAATGCTTTTAAGTAATGCACAGAGTGGTGATGAGAATGAGAAGTGTTCATCCATTATCTTCTCGATGATGAAAAAACCAAATTCCACCTTGAAATATTAGGGCCCGATTCAATATTTGCCCAGTTCAAAGTGAATTTGCTGAAAAGTGACTTTGCACTGCCGACTCAAACCGCAATTCATGCAAGCGTGCAAAGTGTATTTTTGCAGTACGAAGTCCTGGCAAAGTCAGTGCATAGTCATTTTTGCACCAGAAAATGACTATGCCCGTACTTTGCACGGCAAAAGTACACTTTGCACGGTTCCATGAATCAAAGTTTGTGTCGGCAGTGCAAATTCACTTTGAACTCGGCACATTTTCCATGAATCGGGCCCATACAGGCAGTACATGTAGTATGATAAATACAAACATTAAGGACATTTAACAATATTGTAAGGGATATGTCTCCCTGTCTCTTCTCCCATTTCTCCGGTTGGCCCAGTTATGTGCCCAGTCCAAATGACAAAAATAAACAAGCCTCTGCACGTCTCTTCCCCGAAGGATGCTGACTGATGGGATGGGGGTATCTAAGTTGTCCAGAGTCCTTCTCAGGCATGCCTTCTGGCTGTTAGGGTCCCTGATAGTTTTGCCAATGTTTTCACAAAAGAAGTATTTTATTAGAAGAACACACTTATTTCACGTATTCCTCCTGCTTGGTCTGTAATTCACTTACCAGTGGTGAGTTATTCTCGGATGATGTCCAGCAGGGCGCTGCTGCCCAGGTGTTATAAGCCTTCTGCTTCGGCTTCTAGACATTGCATATCCAGGGCCGGCTTTAATACTTAGTGGTGAGGTGGGCCCTGGGAGAATGTAGGTGCTTGGACCCGCTCCCTTGCACTTGCCTATCTCAGGTGCCTGGCATTGTTCCCAAAATCAGCTTACTTCCTTCTTACCATACCAAAGTTCACTTATTTCTATGGGCTTGTCTCTAAGGATTATATCTCTCCCTGTTGTCTAAACTCCTCCTTTCTTGTTGTAGGCGTGTTTCTCCTCCATCATCACTTATCGTGGCCAATTGTTAACTTAGCATAGTCCCCTATCATCGTTCTCTTGCCCTGTGCCCTCAAAAAATGT
This sequence comes from Ambystoma mexicanum, assembly GCF_040938575.1. Taxonomy (NCBI): domain Eukaryota; kingdom Metazoa; phylum Chordata; class Amphibia; order Caudata; family Ambystomatidae; genus Ambystoma; species Ambystoma mexicanum. Next base: position 1,240,200,007 of record NC_090930.1, on the reverse strand, counting down.
TCCCGTGTAATGCATGTCATATGTGCAACATTCTCTCTACTGCTCCAACTGGGAACTGTATTCTCTCTATAAACACATCCTTTTCGGCGCTCTCTTTCCTAATTTATCTCTCTCTTTTCTCCTGGTCTTCCCGCCTTCCAACTGATGATGTTCTTTAACTACCGTTTTTAAGTCCCTCCTTATTCAATATTCACTGTATTCTGCCTTCCTACTGGTTGCTCTGCACCCCATTCACCCTCTCTCCTTTGTATCTCCTCCCTAGTCTTCAATGCACTGGGCCTCTTTTCCTCTATCTCCTCATCCAACCTGCTCTTACCTTCCTTGTCTCCCAATCTCCTGCTCCTCCAAATCTCTCCACCCTTCCACCTCATACAACCTCTTCCACTCTCCCTGCTCCTTACCCTCCTCTTGCTTTTCAAGCTTTCTCAGTTCTTCTCTCTCCTGCAATGTCAGATCTTTCAGCACCTTCACCTTCTACCCCTCTGGCTCTTTCTGCTTCTCCTGCTTGTCAAACACATCTCACTTTCTCTGTTACACTGACACTTCATGCAACTTCCTCCCTCTTGGCTTCTTTGCACTGCTTGCAACTCTAATACTCTGGCTCCCCACACTGGCCTGTGGTAAATGCCCACTTATATAGTACCGGACTCCCTCTCCTAGGGTTGGGTGTCTCTCAAGGTTCTGCAGATGGGAATAATAGTGTTTACCTCTCTGGGATTTGCATGTGTCTAGTGGATGTTTACTTGCCGGTGTGATAATTGAATTTTGCATGGCTCTATCCCATAATGGACCGAGTCTTCAAAAGGCCTGTCCATTATCATTGATCTGGTCTGTGAGCACAGGCGTGGTATGTAGACCCTCCAGCCCCATAAACGGTGTCAACCTTCTCTAGTCTTATGTGCCTTTCACACACCACCTGCTTTAATGAAGTTTGCCTCGGATTCAAGTACTGTGGGGGTGTGACTCTACTTTCTAGGATGCACATTGGATGGGACTATTCATTTGACCATTGCAGGTAGCGCCCACAAAGTGGCACTCCCCTGTGCATCGAGCTGTTGGAGGACCGTGAGAATCTTCCCCATATTGCCCACAGTCTTCACATCAAATGGCACACATGGGGGCCAGACCACTGTGGCCCTCCCTGAGGAACCCTTAGAGCCAAACAGGAACATCCTCACCCAGCTCACCTTTTTCTTCAGGTAACCATTATGGCTTTCAGAGTCAAGGACCCTATGGGCAGAGTGGCTCCAGAATTCAGAATTCAACACTCTTAATCTTCCATAAGGTATATCAACTGGACCTAATAGGTTTGGGATTTTTTTAGGCTAAAATGCATAGGGCACTCCCATCTCCTTTGACAGTCTTCTATAGATCGTGATCCCAGAAAGAACAACTCTACTCCACGGTCCATACACTGTTCAGTTCAAGCAATGTTTTCTATTTTGTTGGGCCGGTTTTCAGTAGCACTGATTCTGGGAGTCCTTGCGGGACTGTTAGTTCATATCCCATGGCTTCTCTAAGGACCTGCAGTGAGACGCACGCATTAAAATATACTTCACAGTCTCTGTGTACGCAGGTGATTGGTGTATACTAGTTTGAGAGCAATTCTTTGAGGTGCAAAAGGTAAGATCGTATAGCAGATTGCCAACTTCCGGAGCCTAGCAGAACCCTGCTGATCTTCTCATACATTGACATATAAGTAACATGTCTTTTTTGTTTACCTGAACCCGCATCTCCTGCGTTTTATCCAGACTTTAGGTACATGGGCTCACCAAGTAAAAATAAAGGCATCTTGTGTAATCAGAAAATGGAGTTCTTTTATGGGCATACTCTTTGACTGTTACTTGGATACAATGTATCTCTGAACAGCCTGTTACACATTACACGGTGCTCTGATACCAAAGTCCCTGCCTTGAAGGACCCACAGTCTCTCAGCACACTTTGCAAACTAACCTTACCATGGGTCATTGCAGGAGGAGACCCAATGCAACGATTTCCAGCCAGTCCAGTCCTCTTCGTGCAACTTAGCAAATGGTGGACACCATAAGGGTCAGGAAGGGGCCATTGTCACAAAAGGGCATTTTTAAATGTAGCTAAACTCTAATTTGACGTGTTCCTTTCTGCACTATTTTTAACCATACAACCCTGGTGTTCTTTTCCACATGTATATCTATACCAAGTTTGAAATAATATTGAACAGAGTAATTCTTCCTTAATTTTAACCAAAGTCATATCTATTAATTTGGCGTATCTTGTTCGTTACTCAGTATTTCAGAAGCACTGGCCACGTGATGCATGCTTTCATTATATGTGTATATGTCAGTTCTCTTTTTTGAACAATTCAAGCTGAGGCACCAACTAGAAACACAATATTGTGTACAATATTTAAAACAAAGTCCTGTGATCAGCTACTCTCAAAGCCTTGTAGCCCATAGGTTATAAGTCTTCTCAAACGAAGTTCTTTCCTACTGTAGTGTACTGATATTTAGTGTTTGTATGTACCACATGTGATCAGTTAATACACATATATGTTTGATTAGTACAGTAATAGGTCATATTCTATGTTATTTATTGCGTACCAATTATGCTCTGTTTAATTATGTGGGATTGATAGAGAATATATCAACAGACAGCTAGAAAGCACACATCACGTTATAATAATACGTTAGTATGTGTGTGAGGTTCACTTTGGTAAAACGAGGTTTAAAATGGACTATGCAGAAGACTATTCTGGCATGTACAATTGATAATTGTTGTACACTATGGAATGCTCTACAGGGACGTCATTTTACCATGACCCTTGACATTATAAATGCCATCACCGCAAGTGATGTCATTTGACCCCACCCCCAAGTGTCATCATGGGAAGCGATAGAACATGACCTTTCACCGCTTTAATGAGTTGAGCAATTATTGTATAGAATTGCAGAAAGACAAATTATTTGTCATTCCTATTCTTTCGGATTTAGGGTCACTGCTCAAATTGTTAGACTTGTGGAACCCCCCTATTTTTTTAAGAGGCCTCAACATAAATTCCAGCCACTCCAGAAACTAAGAGACGCATGGCACTGGCCACAGACCAGGAGCTTCAATGTTAAAAAAAAAAGAAAGAAGAAAATACATTTCTTTTTAGGGGGCAGCAAGGGAGACCACAGGGGTAGCAAGGGAAGCGTCAGCGGTCACAGTTGTGACCCCTGGTGACCCCCAAATGGTACTTAGGATGGAAAAGAAATGACAGTTTTCTTTTGAATAGAAAACTGCTTCAACATTTGCTTGTTACAATGTCATGTGCATCAAGGTTGGGAGACCAAGCAAGGCTGACTCTCTTTAACACTGTATAAACGCCCACTTTCTACTTTTGAATGCATTTAACTTTGATTTTTATTCACCATTGAAATCAAGGTGGCATTTGCTATGCACCGACCACTGAGAAATCCTTGACTGTTCTGATTACTATGTCTAATGTGTTTACTCCACATCTTGTTCTCCATTCTGCCCTATTCATACAGTCTTTCCTCAAACCTGCAAAGGTATATTGTTGTGCATGTGTTTTACTTTACAAACACCAATAATAAAAATGCATTATTTCGAACATTTTACTTTCGCTAGTCCTTTAAAAAATGCACTGCTTTCTTGCAAGAAAAGGTTCATATATTTTTTAAATAAATAAAGGAAGACATTGAATTAGAAGACTGTGCATTTACTACCCGTTTTCTTTTTTTTTCCAATAGACTGTACTGTGTTTTTGAATAGCAAAAATAGTGTTTTCTTTAGTGAAGAGATTGTTTGTTCCCCTCTGGGTCTTCTAGGTTCACTGGTGTATGTTGTAGTAGTGCCACAGTAAAATAGGATACGAAGAAAAACAATCATGTTGATATTTCCTAACAGCATATATCCAGAAGAACTGAATCATCAGGAAGTACCAATGAATATATCGGTCACCCACTGTAATTATAGTTTTGTTCATCACACGAAATTCTGTACAGCGGATAGTGATTTTCTTAAGATTTTTTTGGACAATTATTGTTTCATCATGAGGTTGCAGTTTTTCAAATATTTCAAACATTCCAACATGAATACCTATACATACATTCTATATAAAAACTCTTAAAATCATTAAAAATGGCAGGAACAGAAAAAAAATAAACATACACCAGTTAATTCACTAAAAGACGATTCCTAGTTAGGAAAGCATCAAGTGTATTTGGATGAACAGCATGCATCGGCGTTGAAGGACATTATTCAATCTTTTGTAAATGCAACACTAACTCAAGGCTGTTTATTATTTATTTATTTTTACATTTGTATAGCGCACAGGCAGCCCTTGGGCATCACAGCGCTGTTACTTGTGAGGAGCTTAGTTACAAAGGAGAATAGCAGTACTGCACATATTAGTCATTACATATCATGCATTATATATTTTGTCGTGCAGTTATATTTCCTAGCTAGATGTAATGAGTGGAGCTCAACCGAAGATCAACATTTTTACAGCTTTGTGGCATGCTAGTTGAGAATTTTAAGCTCACAGAGATGGTGGCAGGGCATTCCATTGTAGGGCTTCTAGGTATGGGAAGCTGGCAACTCCTGCTCGGGCTCTCTTGATTTTGGGTGTTGTGAGCATGTTTGTGTGACGTGTTCTAGTCGGTCCTGTGGATGCAGTAGGGTTTATCCTTTCCGAGAGGTATGGAGGGGCTGTTTGGTGGATACACCTGTGAGTCAAGACAAGGGTTTTAAAGAGTACTCGCTCTATGTTCCACCAGATCTAAACAAAAGCCTATCTCCCTCCACTCTGGACTATAAACCTTTGTCAAATGATTGCCTAATTGGTGTCCTGTAAACATTCTGGAGAAAGTAACCATGCAGCTCCAGAATGTTTTGGAAGAAAGTCACATTTTTGACACTTTTCAGTCAGGATTTAGACAGGAGTATGGCACTGAGACGGCAATTCTGTCTGGCTGGACAACCTGCTGGGGGCTGCCGACAAAGGATATGTCAGCATGCTTGTCATGCTTGATTTGTCGGCAACCTTCCACACAGTCGACTGACATCCTTATTTCAAGACTGTCAACAGTGGCCCATGTGTGCGATAATAATCCAAAATGGTTTCTCTCATTTCTAACCGACTGCCTTTCTGCAGGTCAAGTTGGGTCTGTATACGTCTGACCCATTATCAGTCTCTTGTGGGGTTCCCCAGGGTTCCTATCTCTCCACACCACTGTGTAATGTCTATATATGCCCGCTTCTGAATCTCTGTGACCAAGTTGATCTTCAATATCACTCATACACCAATGACACTCAAATCAATGTCCCGATAAAACAACCCACGGAAGCACTAGATAAAGTTTTACTCTGTTCAGATAGAATAAAGAATTCAATGTTGGAAATCAAACTGCAACAGAACCCCTCTAAAACTGAAGTGATCATAGTTGGCTCAAAGAAAATGCTTGCAGATCTGGCACAAATTGTCTCATGTCCTGCTCTTTTATGGCTTACCTACAAAGTTTGTTTCAAAGGTGAACATCTTAGGATGTATGTGTCAATCAGATCTGAACTGCAATGTACATGTAAATCAGGTTGCTACATTAGTGTATGGTCAACTCAAGCTGCGGAAAATGATCACTGAATGGTTGTGGGAACACTTGTCAATTCAAGTCTAAATTACAGTAACACCCCACTTATGGGCATTCCCAAATACCAACTACAGCAACTTCAGGCTTCTCATTGCCTAGGAAATAACCAGTTTCACAGTTTTGTAGTGCTCTTCAATGGCTCCCATTGCAGCAGAGGGTCCTGTGTAAGACCCTCTGCTTAGTTTTTAAGCGTATTCACGGCATGGCACCACCATACCTAACCTAAAGAAATGTGATGTATTGCCCTAATCAACCTCTTCTATCCTCCGGGAAATGTCTATTGGTGGTCCCCACATCCAGGTCAGCCACCTGGGGTGATAGAGGCTTCTCCAACATTGAACCATGAGCCTGGCAGCTGCTGTCACTGAAAAACGATCTCTCTGCATACAATATCAATCAATCAAAATCATGTTCAGCTAGAGCTACTGCTGATTCCTTTGAGTTAAATTTCTTGAGGAACCTGAGAGCTTGCTCTACCTGCCTGACACCTTGTTTCTTGAGGATTTGTATGAGCAATTATTATCTCGGAGACAAGGAGACAAGGAGAAAGGACAGAAGACCATACAATGGGGTATCTCTTCTTTAGAACTATCGCAATGTGTGCAGCTTGTCCTGCAACCTTGGTCCTATTTACAAATGAGGACTGCCAATTGCATAATATCCATACCGAAGTGTGCCACTTCAAATATCTTCCAATTTTCTCACCTATTATCTTTTGATTAAATAAATACAGGAATAGACTTTCTGAAAGAGGGAGGCAGGCAATTTCCAGTATTGGCATACGCTGATGACACTGTGCTTATGGCCAGAACCCCCAGGGCCCTGCAGGCATTGGTTGATGCATATGCCTCCTTCATGACCAGTTTAGGTCTCAAAATTAACTCCACCAAATCAGCGTGATGGGTTGTAGCGGAGGAAGAAATATAATTAAGATGCATCCCATAATCTGTAAGGGGGAAGTCATCCCACGGGTGGTTGAGTAAGACTACTTGGGGATCAGATTTTCAGAGAGCCTAACTGGAATGGCACATGTAAAGAAACAGTCCCTGAAAATGTGGCAATATTTGAGGGGTTGCTCCTGTTTCTCTGCTAAATGTAAGGGCCAGCACATAGAATCAGCCCTTAAGGTATATTTTATGCAGGTAAAGGCATCCATACAATTCGGGGCAGAATTATGGGGGTTTTGTAAGGCCGGTGACATGCAGGCCAGGGAAAATCATTACTTCAGAAAGCTTTTGGGACTCCCTGGCTCCTCATCTTGCACCTCAGTGCATAGAGAATTGGAGATGACATTCCTGGAGGATGACTGGGCAGTTGCCCCAAGCATACTTTGGATAAGAATATGGGGGACCAAAAATGCCAAACTGTGCCACTTTTATAATAAAAGCACTGAACAAGGATGGATGGCATAAAATACTGTGGCTTAGATCTGTAAAAGACCTTTTGCATCAGGCTAATGTGCCAACTGTGTCATCATTCTCTACAATGCTAGTAACGCAGGAAGTGAGATCATGAAAAGAAGCAGTAATTAGGGAAACAGCGACTAAATGCACGAACGCAGCATCAGTGTCACAATCGGACACTTTCCATTGGTCCATAAGCGGGACACCAACTGTACAGTCGTACCCTGTCTGGGCCAGGGAAAAACACCAAAGCTGGCTCATGACAAGGGCATGATTCAATTGTTTGCGATTGCGAGTAAACACAGTCAACTGGGTAGGTTACCCTGACGACCCAAGCTAACCTTTGTGTGGTGCCACAAATGAAAATTTGAGTCACTTCATTTTGTTCTGTCCAGGTTAGGCGAACATCAGAAAACGAACCATACTGCAAATTTTAAAAGGCAAAGATCTGACCAATATGGCCCAGCAATGTGTTTTTAATAAGGGTGTTTTATTGTTGTTTTTCTTTTGGAAACTAACTCAAAGTATTATGATGATCGACCTTTTTAATATGCACCAATGGAATATGTTATAGTTCGGATTCATTATATGTATGTGTATGATGAGTATTGTTATTCAAATAAACATTTACAACAAATTAATTGACCTGGCAGTGGATATTTACTCCATTTAATATAATATCAAAGTTTGGTTTCTTGGATCTTGTCTGTGGTAAACAATTGTCACTGTCTTGTTAATAATAACCAAATGTAAGTCCCTGCTAAACTGGCCCAATAACAGTTGTTTTCTCCCGTAAATTGGGGTTTTGGAATTAATGGCCATGTCATCTGCATTGAGCTAACAGCTCTGGATTACCAATGTTTTGCCCATTAATTACTGGAGTACTACATCATGGCAGTTGACCATGTGACCATCTGCGTATGCTTAGTTCAGCTGTCTTTATTGTGTTGTCCAAGATTAGAATGACTGTTGTTCAAGAAGAACAGTCAAAACCTTAATTAGGCGTATAAAGTAATTTATGTTAAGCTTTCGTGGTGTTTACCAATTCCTCAGGCATGGATGACATGAAGCATGTGAAACACATTACACAATTACAGCTTAAATAGGCCCTCTTGGGATTCCTTGTTCCTTATCTGTGCTTATTTGCTCAGAGCAGCATGCATCATAAGCAGTCTTGAAGGTTTGAACTGTGCACCGTGTAAAGTGAGTCAGGAGTCAGTGGAAATAAATTGAAGGGAAACAAGTACCAACAAGGACACAAATCACACAGCCCACCCTGGTAGAGTGCTGGCAGCCAGCAGGAGGAGATGGATTTGTGTCAGTCATGGTAGGTGCAGATCAGCTAAAACTCAGTATATCAGGCCGGTCCCTTTGCAAGTTCAGTGGTGACAATAACATCCACATATCAGGCCTGTGCATCTAGAAGGCTGTTAATGTGGAGCTAAAACCTGCCATGGGTTCGGCCTTTGATCTGTGGGACCCATTGTGGCAAGTGTATGTCAAATACCATATTAGGATTACATTACATTGCAATCATAAGGAAAGGGTGGAATCTGACATTTGCTTGAGACAGAGCCCCTCACACGTAACTGGGAAGCTTTTGGGCTGGGATATTTTGAGGACAATGAACCATGAAAAAAGCTGTGCACAAAGCGGTGCAGATGGGCATGTTGTAATAAGTTATCTTAGCTGTGATGTTATCAGTGTGTTCATTGGCTGTACAGCAGGGGGCTCAGTGTTGAGATGTTGAGTATTACACTTGCCAAGATTCAAGAGTTTTGCTGAAACCAGAACCTTAGTGTAACTTCAACTAAAGATATTTTAACAAATGTTCCCTTAAACTGTTTCTACTGAACTTTTCCGAAAGTAAAAGGTTATTTCTCTTTACCTTACTTTACTTTAATACATTTATAAATCGCAGCCATGAACCCGAGGGCGTGAGGGCACTACAAGATACAAACAACGAGTAACAAATATACAAGTCTGGGATGCAGAGTCATGACGAAGAAAGAGTTTATAGCTGTCTCATAATCAATTAATTGAACAAGTATGTCTTTAGGCTGTTCTTAAACAATTCAAGGGAGTCAATGGATCTCATGTTTAGGGGCAGAGCGTTCCAAGCTCTAGGTCCGTTGAAGACAAAGGCTGAATTTGCAGCTCTGACAGTATGGCACATTGGTTCAATCAAAGAATGCTGATTATTCGACCTTAGTATTCGCACATTGTTTTTAGTGGATAGCAGCTGTTGTAAGTATCCAGGCATGTTTCCTGATCTGCACTTATGTATAATCATCAAAGTTCGGAATAAGAATCTAGAGGTCACTAGCAGCCAGTGTAGCTCACTTCTTGCCGGTGTAACATGATCTCTAAATTTAAGATTCATGACAGCTCTGATAGCCCCATTTTGGCATACCTCTAGCCTATTACAATCACATTTACTGATACCCATGAGTAGGCTAGAGCAGTAGTCTATTTTCTCGCAATAGTCTCAGCGTTCTCCTGTGAGATCAATGGCCTTAGATGTGCTAACAATTTGATGTAGTATGCACATGAGGATACAAGACTGCTGACATGTTGTTTCATAGTCATGTGTTGATCGAAAGTTACCGCAAGGGTTCTCACCATTTTTAGGAGTTTAATAGATTCTCCTCCCAATTGAAAGCTCTCATACTTTGGCCCAATTCTGATAATGGTATGTGGTGAGCCTATAACAAGTAGTTCCATTTTTGATTTATTCAATGCTAGTTTGTTATGGACCATCCATGCCTCAATGAGAGAGAAGACTCTGTTAATGGCTACTACATCTTCTCTGCTGTGACAGCCAATAAGTGGGATGACACATTGCATGTCATCCGCATAGTTAGTAAAAATTATATTCTCAAAATCGAGCATTGCAAACAAAGGGGCTGTAAATATATTATAAAAGCAGGGAGATGTACAAGCACCCTGTGGAACGCCACAAGTTGTTACAATGGGTTCTGATTCCGCATTGCCGCAAAAGACTCTACTCTCTCTAACATATATGTTTGTTTAGAAACCTACGCATATGCATCCATTTAAATCATTTAAAACTTCAGATGTAATGTTTAACTTAAACACTTTTTTTTCCATATGCAGACAAAGCAAACGATGGTTGGCCTCAGAAGACCATCATCCCTTGTTAACTTTTAATGGCATTCATGAACGATCATATCGTTTGTGACTCATAGCCAGACATCTAATCAGCAAATTTATCTGTGATTTCACGATCCACTTTGAATGTGTCCACAAACAAAACAATGATGCTCAATCCAGTTGCATGATGATGACACCAACCCGATGACAGCAACATGGCTGGGATTCATCTCTGAACCTTGTTGGGGGACTGTAATCAACCTTGGACATCATTGAACACACCCATGCCCTTTCTATGTGCCTGCAGATTTGAAAATGCAAGATGTTAATTGTGAGCTTACTTTTCCAGAAACTCAGTAGCTATAATATTTCATCTCTTCATGCAAAAATGTAACTTGGAACATTGCATTTCTTTTTTAACTGGTATGTGTTTTTGCACACTGTCCTGATTTGGTGTAATTCCTATCTCTTGGGTAGGCACCACGCCATCCAGATGAACATGTTGCATTCAAATGAACGCCAGGTCTCCTGCGGAGTTCCCAAGGCACCAACCTCTCACCAATCCTCATTAACCTTTACATGGATCCTCGGGGCACTCCCCTTAAAGATCCAAATATAGCCATCCACCAATACTCATACAAAACACTGTTGTACGTGAGAGTAAATAGCATGCAGGACAACACCTCCGTGATTACCTAGCCAATCACCAGTCCTGGATGTCGACTGACTACCTAAAACTAAACCCATCCAAGACTGAATTCGTCCTCATCAGCCTGCCCGCTAAAAAACTATTTTTCCAAAAATGGATCAGTGATGTGCCCCTTGAAGGATTTGATCCACAGCTCTTGAACCCACCAAAATCCTTAGGCTTCACCATTCACAGCAGGTGTCCTTCCCGAAAAGCATAGCCAAATTGGCCCAAACAGCCTCGCTCTGAATCTCCACCCTTTGAAAAATCAAACCCTTCATCCTGTCACAGGGCTTCCGGACAGTAGTGCAGGCCCTTGTGTCTCCGACATCGATGAGGAAGCTCTCCTGACAGAGCTCACAGCTGTTCACTTGCCTGCCTTAAAAGCAGTCAATCATGGTGCAGCATGTCTTAATGGTGGTGCATGGGAATTTTACTGAATCATCCCCATCCAAGGTGAACTACATTGGCTTCTTCTCCAGGCAAGGATACTGTTCAAGACTGCATCTAACATCAACAAAGTAGTCATGAGTGGAACACCAGAGCACCTGGCGGCTAAGCTCCAAATATCTTGTGGTACACAACACAAGCCCACAGTAATGCTCTCTCCAGCATGCACCAGAACAAGCACAACCACCCCGCTATGGCACCCAATAGGCAAACACCCCATCAATGCCACCCTTACCTGAACTGAACACACATACCGACCCACACATCACTGCCACCATAACTCAACCCCTCATGACCTGTGCACTCATTAACGCACGCTCTTTAACTGCCCACACTCTAGAAATCAATGATCTCATTAGCCATCATAACCTGGATGCCTTAGGTATTTCAGAATCTTGGCTACACAAAGCTTCAGGTCCAACACTCGCCCTAGCAATCCACCCTGGCTACACCATCTACCATAAGGACAGACTCGCCTCCATAGTTGGTGGTGCCGCGATGATAACCATAGAGTCCCTCCCATTGAGACAGAACCAAACTGCCCTCAGTGACAAAGTTAACCCACTTTCCCTCAATCTATCCCCTTCACCCACTTGCACCATCACCATCTACCTAATATACCACCCCCTGGCACCTCCCACAACATGGAGGAAAACCTTCTACACATCCTCCATGACAATATCAAAACCTCCTCTAAATGTATTCTGCTGGGAGACCTCAACCTAGCCCTCCATGACCCACATGATCTCCAGTTCATCTCCCTGGCCAAACCTCTTGAAACATTAGGCTCTACTCACTGCATCTCCAACCCTATTCATGCTAAAGGCTGCTCACTAGTCTGGATTGCCGACCACATTTGCAACATTACTGTAAGCTCCAACTCCCCTTGCCTGTGGTCTGACCACCACTTAATCCTCTTCACCATCCCAAATCCATCTAAACACAAACATACCACCACACCACTTCCACCAGCTGTGGAATGCAGGAATCGGAAGCCTCCCCTAAGAAAACCTCATACCCTGGCTGGCGAACCCCTAGCAACACAAAGGAACTAATGGTAGCTACACCTTAACCCTATCCAAGGCAGCAGTCAATTCCATAGCCCCCCCTACTCCCAAGCAAAGCCAAACCTGTGAGGCACTCAAATGCCTAGTTCATCCAGGACCTCCTAGATATGCGGAATCCTCAACACCAGAAAAACTAGTAGAACAACCCCACTGCCCCTTTGAAAGAGGACTTCAACAAACATGAAAAACAATAAAAATTGGCCATTATATCTGCCAAAAAAGCCAAATCGTTTGACTCTAGAATCTGCGACGCCAAATCATACTCAAGAGAGATCTTCTCAATCTTTACGGAAACTGTTAACCCCATCCACTCCTCCCCCCACTCTCACCAAGGACAAAAATTGGTGCACAGATATCCAACAGGCTACGCTAAAAGAAATTGACACCGAACAAGAACATTCTCAGTCACCAAGCCAAACACACCAAGTCCATTCATGCCTCTGCAATTAGTGCACCCCCCAATTCAACCATCCCCTCTCTCCCTCATTTCTGCTTCAAAGACCTATCAGAACCTGAAACTTTAAGAATCATCATCAATACCCTCAAACCCTTCAAATGCAAAGGTGACACCTGCCCAGCTACCCTCACCAAAGACTGTGCCAAAAATCTAACCCTCATCACCATCACCTTCATACATGCCTTCCTCGCCAAAATTCGAACCCCCATCATCATCACCTTCATACATGCCTTCCTCTCCTCAAATTCAGTGCCAGCCACCCTCAAAGAAGCTTGGATCCACCCCCTCCTATAAAAAGCATCCCATGAGGGCCTTGCATCTCTGCCAGTCTCTACAACATTTTCACCAGGCCCCAAATCATAGCCAAATCATGATCCCTCTCACAGGCAACTATGGAGAAGATTCTAACACTCTCAGCAATATTTACTCGCTCATTCAGTCTTTGATGGTGGAGAAACACCTCTGTCTAAACAGCAACGAAACGGAAATCTTAATAATCGGACACCTCAAAGCCCTAACTAATCTCTCCTCACTCTACTCTGCATTCCTGGTCGATAATATCTCAATTCCAGTCTCATCCTCTGTTAAAACCACAGGAGTGCACCTCAATGCCTCCCTAACTATGCCTGTGAAGAGAATGCCATTGTATCGTCAGCAGCCTACTCAACCAAAGTCTTAAATGCTGCCAGACCCTTCCTATCCAGAAGCAGCTGCGTAACAGTGGCCTGAGCGATTATAGGCTCAAAGCTGGACTACGGCAATGTACTCTTTGCTGGCACCTCCTTGAGTAACATTAAGAATCTCCAAATGATTAAAAACAATGCTCTATAAGCAGCCATGTACATCCCCAGAAGAAAACACATCTGCAAAGCAAGAAAGGAGGCTTCCCATCCATACATGTATCACCTTCAAAACCCACTCAATAACCGATAAATGCCTTTCTGCCACAGCCCCCTCGTATCTCTCCCAGGAATTAGTCAAAGCACACTCTACAAGACCTACTAGGACACCCTGCACTGACTGCCTAGTCATACCCAAGATTAAATGCACCAAAGCAGGAAGAGCTAGCTTACCCTACCTAGAAGCCAAACAATGGAACTCACATCCCCCCGTACTCCGAGCAGAAAGATCTTACTGGGTATCCAGAGAAGCACTCAAAACACAGTTGTTTTCATAATCACAATCCACTGCCTACACTAAGAAGGGCCTGTGCTGCGTACCATAATTGACTGTACCAGTTACCTATTGACACCAATTTGCTTGTATGAAGCATAAATGACATGTACCTGTAACAGCGCCACAATGTCTCTGGGCTGCTTTTCACACTATACAAATGACATAAATACATTAAATAAATAAATACATATTCCTCATGCAGCAAATCGACCAACCGGCTTTGAATCAGAACTTGCATGCAAAGAGAGGGCTCACAAACAATCCTTTTTTGTCACGTTTTGAAACACTGTGTATAGGTGCATTATAAATGCCATATTATATCATGCACCCACCCTCTGGAACGTGACACCGGCATCAGCTCGGAATGCTCCCAAAATTCTCCAATTTCACAAATGTCTCAAAACATTGCATTTTCATCAATACCTGACCAAGGAATAAGTCCAATATAGGCACATACCAAGGACAAGATCTGAAGTCACCATACTGTGCTACTGTTAAAAGATGCCAGCCCAATGCTGGCTACCCACACTCTGTATAGCTCTCTGCTACTCTCCAGCTAGATCTGCCCTTCAAACAATAAAAGAAATAAAAATAATAAGAACTGCAGTGTGGCCTTGAGGCGGTCGCCCTGAATTCACCAACGGCCATCATTGGTAAGTTGCTTCACAAGTCACTGTTACGCTGATAAAGGACTTGGAACCTTGGAGCACCTGTTTTGAACATCGGATCTAACGAGCCTGGTGAAGTCCATGGCCTTTACTCAGAAAGCAACATAAAGGATAGACGCACACTTCTACGTGCACGCTACTGGCAAGTTGCTTCACCAGTCGCTGTTATGCTGAGAAAGGACTTGGAACCTTGGAGCACCTGTTTTGAACATCGGATGTAACGAGCCTGGTACGGCTTGCATAACCCTCTGGACTATTGGTGGACCATTGCCGTGTGTATTTGATGATATTTAATTCACATCTAAAGCTAAAATATACCCTTTTACTTTTCATAGGTGAAGTCCCTCTCCTTTACCCAGAAAGCAACATAAGGCCTAGGCGCACGCTTTTCTTTTGCATGTTCGCTTCTAGCAAGTCGCTTCACAGTTCCCTGTTACTCTGTTAATCTGCTTTAGCGGCTTAGCATGGCGTGACGTGACACACGGTAAAATACGTAAGGGAGTCCATACTGTTGTCCTGTCTACTCGCAGTTTGCAGAACAAGGTTTTTCTCATAAGTAGAATCGGTTGGAGTTGAAATTGTCAATCAATGCTCTGCATGGTACCAAGTTTGTGTTCCGACGCACTAAACTTTGAATTTGAACGTGGAATTCTGAGGAACCACGGGTGGTAGTAAGCGTGGCTCCCTAGCGTGGGTAAGCAATGAGTGACACACGAGACTCACGTGAGTAGCAGCATCAGAATATAATGTATGTGTATCACGCACACACACCTAATGATTTAATTAATTAACTAATTCCACAAGGACTACAGCAACTAATGTAATTAATGTGAGGTAACTGACAAGTGTCTTGGCGATGTGTACATACTGTTAAAACCTGTTAAATCTTGCTAAACTTGTTACAATAGAGTTGTAACAGTGTAAAATCTGGGAAACCTGGGAGTAATCTGGTAAAATGTATAGGCTGCTCGCATTGTAATGAGAATTTGCAAAACGCAGAGAAATCATAAAAGCAGAGGGTGGCACAGTCAAGTCACCGTGACACTCTATTGTGGCTATTGTGTCGCAACACACTAAACACAATAAACACATAGTGGATTCGGATTGCAGTAACAGCTGTGTATGACTAATGAGTACCAATTTTGTGTGACTGCGCAAAATGCTGGAATAATGTGCGTACAAAGAGTGATTGTTTATGGGACGCACGCTATACTTTCTGTTATAAGGTGAAGGTAAAGGTGAGGTAGAGGCTCTGGTTCTAAACCTCCACTAACCCTCCCATTACCTTGTAGTGTGCTTATCTCTATAATGGGCTACTGAAACTGTGCATTGATCTTCCGAGTAGAGAACTAGAAGATTATGACGTGGAGCTCCTTGGTAATATGATGTGAAGGTCTTTTACTGAACCATCTTCCACCCCAAGCATATATGTGAAATGATCTCCTCAGTTAGGAGAACATATATCTATTCCTCTAAATTCACTGGGATGAGCATGGAATTGGTACGCAGCGTCAGATATGTGTGATATGTGTGATAACATTAGCCCCTATTACTAATTATGTCACCACAAATGAAGAAGTGAGAACTAAGGCAGTTACCGACCCTAGTGAGTGCTTACATTTGAGCATCAATGATAACAGTATGTCATCGAGTGAAATGTTTAATGCATTTGAGAACCTCTTAACAACACTTGTGGCTAAAGGTGATTGCCCGAAACAAAATTGGATGTACAATCGCTGCTAGTTTGAATATGCGTAGTAAAACAGTGTCTGAACGTGGCACAAGTATGTCCATATCACAAACTCCTGAGCAAGAGAGACTTGCCCCGAAGGTAGGAATTAAATCATTTCCTAAGTTAAATTAAAAGGCGTGTAACAACAAAATAAAGACATGTGGGAAATTATTACCCATGAAGAAAGTTCCTCCACAAGTGAATCATGCTTTTATGTATAGCAAGAAGTATAAATTGTGTAAACATACGAAGAATGTGCGAAGTGCTGTCGCATTAACCAAGGAAGTTGAGGTAGTGCCTGAACCTCAAAAAGAATACACAATACCAGATGTCAAGTCGACCACATCAAACAAAATCTGCATCAGCACTGAGAAGAATGTGCTGCCAAATATAGAATTGGAGATTGGTATTCTGTCTAGTAAGCTTGGAGCTCGAGCAGAGCCAGCTATGTGATCTGTAGCACAAACGCGATCACAAAGTACCTTTACCGAGCTATGGAATATCAAATTGAGTAATGCTGATCAAATGGTTAGCAATGACAATAAAGATCAAGGAACTGTTCCTAAAGCTAGCCACGTGAGAACGTCCTTTGTAAAAGCGATACAATTGTGGCAAATCTTTTGTGAGATGAATCAACAACCACTCAATAGATCGGCAGTCCTCAGCATACTACACTCAATTGTCCCACTTTGTGTAATCATTACCAGGGATATCAAGTTGGATGACCAGGCCGAACTGGCTGATGTATTGATAACCATTGTAAGTTTTAACTTAGATACAACGCTGAACTACATAATGGGTTAAGAACAGGATATATTAAAAATGGGCTACACCTGTAAAGTTGTGAGTATACCGACAATAAAAGCGTGTGCCTTAGAGACACAACTACGTGCTCCTAAAAACAATTATGCTCAGAAAGACAGTCAAGTAGTCCCACCAGGTATCGGTAAAATTCCAACCGGTAAAACGGTGGACGAATGTACAATGACATTAAACCACACACAGAGTGTGGGCCCCTCACTAAATGTGTGTGAAGAGTTAAATGACACAAACCATGTGATAACTGAGAATGGGTATTGGCAATGGCTCCCTTTGGCTTTCGAACAACATTTCACCTCAGCGCATCGATAACATTGATCTCATGTATACATGGAATACTAGAGGTCATGTTCATCTGTTTGAAGAAGAGGGATTATTGGCTATGTTGGATAACCTCCTGATCGTTTCATTGCAGGAAACTTGGCTTACCAAGAATGTTTTGTTTGACGGCCACAGGACAGTACAAAAAGCGGCTACGAAAGGGGCAAAATGTAGGCCAAAAGGTGGCCTTATCATAACACTAAAAAGCCCATGCGAAGCATTACTGTTAACAGAATTCACCGATAATTTTTTAGCTGCCATATTGTCCTACCAGCATAAAGCTCTTCTTTGAATTAATATATATGATCCCCTGAGTATGGTGTGCACTAAAAAGATGTTAAGGTAGTAGGTAACATTCTCCACTCCAACAATCATACATATGTGGTGTGGATTATGGGTGACTTTAATGCGCAGATAGACATATTAGCCAATGGCGACCAGGAGATTAGCCGCAAAAAGTCATCTGCATTGGCGTATAACCTAAATAATAAACAAGTGAAACCGTGGCATAAGCTCTTGGCTGCCATTGGCATCTGGAAGCTTAACGGCAGCACACCCAGTGATGCTAAAATGTCATGCACAAGAGTAGAGGAAAGATCTGCAACAGTTTTGGATTATGTGTTTGTTAATGCTAGAGGCTGTGGCTATACGCAGGACATGGGCATAGTATATAGAGAGGAGAGTGACCATCTCGCTCTCTGTACTCTTTTGACATAGCCACATAGAATTACCACACCCAATGTTTATGATCAGACTGGGCAAATATTCCTGAATGAGGGGCAGATTAGAATCCACTGGCACGCTCACAATTTAGATCGTGAAAATGCGATAGTTAAGACCTTAATTACGAAATTCATAACCAATGTGTTATCACTTCCTACTAATAGCAAAACAGAGCTGATAAAACGATTCTCTGACATGATGGAAGTTATATGTAAACCAGTAAAGGGGAACAGTGTATATAAAACCATCTCTGAACAAACAAATAAAGGTAAGTCTAACAGAAAGCAGAATGATACGAAGATAAGATTAGGTAATAAACAGGTGCGACCAGAAATTGCTGTGGTAGTTTCCCAAGGGAACGTTGGTCTGTGCGCAAATCATGTCTCATCCAGTGTCAAAACCATTAAGAATGACTATCACCTCTGGCTTAAACAACGTCATATTAATCGTAAGAAAGAACAATGGCAACAGATTGCTCTTCTCGCGCAAGACAGTAAGTTAACAGAGATACGCAATGTCATTCGAAGTACTAAGCAACGTGAACTCTCGATAAACTGCATCAGTGAAGCAACCTGGAGTACCCATATTAGATCAACAGTAGGAAAAGATGAAAACACAGAGCAGGTTTACCCATTACCCATTGTTAGATGGAAGTGTAAGGCATCCATATTGGATATAGCAGCAATCATTGAGCAACTCAAAAATTCCTGCGTGGCAGGGCCAGACGGTACATGCAACAAACTATTCAAACTAGAACCAGAATGATGGGCCTCGGCTCTACATAAGCTCTTTGAAGAGATTGGTGTATTGGGTAGAATGGCAAAAACATGGACTGTGAGCCATATCTTAACTGCATATAAGAAAGGTTCATGGGAAGATCCTAAGAATTTCAGAATGTTGGCCATGTTAGATATACCGTCAAACATATTTGCTCGAGTGCTGCTCGAGGAACTGAACAAATGAATAAGAAGCAACAATATTTTGCTGGAAAATCAGATTGGCTTCAGGCAATGATCGAGTACCATTCACAATTTGACTATATTGTCCTCATCGATAGAATATGCATGGAAACGTAGGGAAGAAAATGTGTATTGCACATTCATAGACTTCTCTGCGGCTTTTGATTCCGTTCTACGAAATCACGTATGGCATAAATTAAGTTCTTGGAATATCCCCCAAGGACTCTTAAAAATGATAATGCTTTTATATACAGATACCTAAGTACGGATATGATTAGATGTCGTTGGCAAACTGTCCACTCGAATACAAACAAGTTGTGGAGTTAAGCAGGGTTGCTTTGTGGCAGCAACCCTGTTTAACCTGTATTTGGCTGATATACACAATGCTTTTGAGAACTTAGTTTTGTATCGGTAAAAGTAGGCACGTCTTACGCAGGGTGGTTAGTATACGCTGATGATCTCATATTGCTTGACTACACCCCTATAGGTCTACAAACGCTGCTGGATGCTTTGGCTGTTTATTCTAGTCAAAATGGGCTTAAGATCTATATTGATAATAGTAATGGTATTTCCAGTGGAGAAAAAAAAAAAAAAACATGTTCGGCATTGGAATAATGAAAATATGGAGCAAGTGAATAGGTGTAAGTACTTAGGGATCATAATAGATGACAAGTTAACCTGGGAACATCAATGGACATCAATAAGAGCGCAATGTCTAATATCTGCCAGTGCAACTAGCAGCTTTATTGGCAGAAATATGGGATATTCAGTTTATGCCGTACTAATGACGTATACAGCAAAAATAAGAGCCATGCTCCTCTACGCTATAGGGATATGGGGACATAAGAATATAACTCGTTTGGTCAATTTTGAAGCAATGTTACTGCATAAACCTTTGCGTTTACCACGTAGTATATCCATTGAATACATCTATCTAGAATTTGATATAACATGTATTATTTCAGAATATACACAAAGATCGATTATGTGTTAGGAAAATCTGTTCAATTTGGACAACAACACTATTGCTGTCACACACATACATGTCTTTTTGAGAATTGACAAGTGCTCAATGATGGGTACCTTGGGGCATATCAAAACACTGTATGAAAAATGGAATGTAGGGTTTGTTGGTAAACCGTGTTATAACACGCATGTACAGTTTAAAAATTGGATTAAAAAGAAAATAGCAGCCTATTCCTATGAACACCATATGGTTGAATTATACACTAAAACACATAGTGGCAGTTATTGTCAATCCCGAATGTATTGGGAAGCTATACCACAATATATAATGGCCTATCCTAACCCTTCAAAATTTAGGTCATATTTGATGTTGAAATGTAATAATTCAAAGGCTCTTGAAATGAAAGGGGCCCCACTCAATCTGTGTCATGAAATTAGATTATGTCTCCTATGTGGCTGTGATGTAATAGAGTCGTTGCAGCACTTACTGTTAGGCTGTGAGAGTGTCACCACGTTGCATATTAAATATCTTAAATCTTATGATAAAATGACAGATCCATGTAATATACCCATGTTATGGGTGAGGACAGTAATCTCATGCATTTTATGTGTTCATTTTATCTCCGTATTGTTGACATTTTAAATTGTGTAGTATAATATGTAACAAATGGAGTGTAAAATGATTGGAATTTCAATGTATCCCAATGATTTTTATGGATATTCTTGAATTTTAAACATGAGTTTTAATGTGGTCTTTATCAAGATTGTGTATGTGTAGGTATATGTATTTGTTGTATATACAAAAGCCGAAAGGCTAAAAGTATATTAAATAAACTTTGAAACTATATTGGGCCCAATACCCTCAGAGATGGTTGTCGTCATCTTCAGGTACTGGAGTGCCTAATTTGTTCCTTAGGTGCCCACCTCGCTTTACTGGGATTGGCAGTAGTGCACATCTTGTGGCCCATTCTGGAGCTGGCAGGCTGACTCCACCCCCGAATGAAGGCCCACAACTAAGGCCCCTGTCTGACCTTTTCTGTGGCAGGGTGGGCCACCCGCTTCCTACCGCACCAATATGGGTTCTGTCCGCCTTAGACATCCATCCCTTGAACTCCGGGAAGCCACTGATTTCTTTTTGAGGCATAGCTTATCATCATCTTGTAATCTATCCTCAGCGTCCGCTCTGCACATTGAACCCCCCAGCTCCCATTCATTTGGGCTATGAGCATCGCCAACCTTGGCTATCCTACTCGCTGCTGCAGCCTCTCCTACAGTGCATCCGCACCACCACCTGCTTCAACCCCCTTACTAATAACGCCCTCCTCCTTGCTGATACCAACGTCTCCATACTCTGGCACACGACTCTGCCTCACACCTGGCCTACTAAATTGGTTTCTCGGCAGATACTTCTATCACTCACGGCTGCTCTCTCTTTGTGTACCCACAGAATCCTCCAAACTGCTGCCTATAAACTGTACTTTCTGGATTTTCAAACTGAGCAGTGCCATTAAACAGACTGTTTGCCTCAGTAAAATGATTTTATTGGGCCACCTCGTTAATTTTCGAACATAGCTGTGATTAAATATATTCTGCCTTACACTGTCTGCTGCGTTCCTGGAGTCCTGTTACTCAAATGTGCTGTGCTAAAACCCATTATCTCTGCTCCACATTACTGCAGCTTGCTACAATCGACTCCCTTGTCTTTACTCTCTGGGCTTCCCTTATCTTCCAGGCCTAGCTCACAGACCACATTTCTATTGAGTTACACCAGTATAAAATTGCCTGTCATTTGTTAGACATCTTTACCTAACCTGTTTTTCATGCGGTTGTTCTCCTTATTGGTGGCTGCGCCCACATATTCATGATTTGTTCATGCTCAGTGCTGCCGTCTGTATCCTAGGCCCTACCTAATATTCACTCATCTCATTTGCACAATCCATTAGCACAACACTCTCATATATAACTTTTGTGCTTCTTTTCTCCCTTATCTTAAATGCCAAATGTGTCCCTGTATGCTCCAACTGGTTGCTCTGATCCATGCACCTCTGAAACCGGAATCTTGCTGTGTCTCAAACTTGCACACTGATTGTTTTCTCCTGCATCTTTAGTGCGACCACTGCATTTTTAGTGCTCCTGCTGGTGGATAGTTGCAATTAGATGTGCCTCTAATCTGAGTATTGCTGTTCCAGCTGCTTTTAGCATTAACCTAGTCTGGTACCTAAAATTCTGCTTGTGCATCTCCTGTAAAAGAACCTGCTTCTCCTGGCCTGACTGGCTGCTAGTCAGCCTGGTGATTTTATTTGTGCACTGTGCAGCTCCCCTCTCTGTCTCACTTCTACTCCCCTCCCCACCACTCAAATGGTGCTCTCTAACTCCCCTATTTACTCTAACTGCTACTCTGTCACCTGCCCTATCTCTATCACAAAATCTGGAAG
The DNA here is from genome assembly GCF_040938575.1 of Ambystoma mexicanum. Lineage (NCBI taxonomy): Eukaryota > Metazoa > Chordata > Amphibia > Caudata > Ambystomatidae > Ambystoma > Ambystoma mexicanum. Next base: position 1,240,177,399 of record NC_090930.1, on the reverse strand, counting down.
AAAACAAATCTTTAAAAAGCCCTCCTCACCTCTAAACCAGGTCTCCCTATTGCTGACACCTACATCAATACTACTTTCCAGGCAGACTATCACAGACATCCTCTTCTCTGTCCCCTCTCCCAACCTATGGATTCCACACATGGTATCTACTCTCTCCCCTTTCACCTCTTCACGCATTAACGGTAGCAGCAGATGGGAAGTAATCTTGGCATACTTCTCATTTTCTAGGTATTGTATTGTATTGCACTGTTTATTTATAAAGCGCCTATACACAGGCGGTGTTTCAAAGTGCTCAAGGAGGGTGGGAACATGGGGAAAAAAAACAGTCGCTCAGAGCCCTTGAAATTCTGAGACGATAATAGTCTGCACAGGCAGAGTACGTGTGTAAAATACATTTAACAGTTAGAGATACAGCAAATAGGCCTGACAGCGATTCTGCAGCTTTACCAGTGCGATTAAGGCAGGACAGATAGACAAACTTCAGGCCCGGTGTGCACGGATTGTGCAAGTGTGCAGATGGCAACAGGGAGGGGAAAGGTCAGAGTGCACCCAGATGGTGGATACTGGGGTAAGTGAAGAGAGACCCACTCCCTTGGGTTATTCTCATGTGCAGTGAGTGTGGGTGGGGGTAGGGAATAAAGAGATGCATCAATAATATCTATCACAGTGCCACTACCATTGCCCAAGGTTCTCAACCTACTCTTCTCCTTCTTCACTGGCACCTGCCCTCTCTCATTAACTTCCTCCCTCCCCCTGCTACTCCCCCCTCTTCCTTTCTAACCTCTCCACCATCACCAACAGGAGTACCACACCCCTCTACTGCTCCTTGGAAAACTTTCAAAGGTGGAAATCAGCTTCACTTAGCTACTCTGAACGCTTGTTCCTCTGTCAAGCACTGCTCGGACATCTGTCTCCTCCTTGAAGACTTTGACCTTGATGTCCTTGCCCTTACTGAGACAGTGTTCAATACCAGCTCTGTCACTGCTCTTGAAACTCTCCTTCCCATGGGCCAAAAACTTCTCTCCAAACCCAGGGCCAACCCAGGTCCCTGCTTCAATCATACCTACTCAATCCTTCACTTGTTTTGAATGCCTCGTCTGTAGGCTTGGAATCTCTCCTACTCTCTCATCCACCCTTGCTACCATCTACAGCCCCCCTGGCCCTATACCTCTTTTCCTCTCTGAATGGGCTGACCTCACCTCCTCCCTCTTGACCTCTAGTTCCAAACTCCTCCCCTTCAGTGACTTCAAAAGCCACCTCGACTCTCCTGAATCAGTTGCTTTGCGGTTCGATGACCTCTGTGACTCCCTCTCTCTTGCTATTCCTCATTCCGGACCGACCCACTCACATGGACACACTCTGCATGCCTTCATCTCTGGAGACCTCCTATCTCTAGTCCGGTCACCACCACACTCTCCTGGTCTGACCATTCTCTCCTGTTGGGGCCTCTCAACCCTCTCTTCTAGCCACCTTCTGCACTGCCAACCTCATTTGCTGCCATTCAACTGTTGAAGCAAGTGTCAGTTGCTGCTTTTGCCTCCACTTTCATCCCCCCGCCCCTACTTCTGACTCTGCCTTTGACTCTGTCCTCACTAACTCTCACCTCTCCATTTCTAACACTCTTGATATCCTTGCCTCTGTCATGAGGATCCAACTGAAGCCAGGCTCCAAGTGAAACAGTTGGTAGGCCTCTGACCTAGCTTCTCTGAAAAAGAAGTGCAGGGTTGCTGAACGGAAGTGGCAGACCTTGGGCTCATCCTCTGACAAACTAGCCTGTTGCTTGCTCCAAAGTCAATATAGTTTTTCTATCTGCTCCTAGAAGAGGGCCCACATCTGAGCCTGCATCTCTGGAGCCACTAACAAGATGGCTAAACTCTTCAAAATCTACAAGCAACTCGCCAATCCAACTGCAGTTTCCACCTCTCTCCTTTGTTCCCAGGCTCATTGCACCAACCTGCCCTCCCATTTCACAAATAAAACTCAGGATATCCTGTCCTGACTCTCCACCCCCAAATATCCACTCCCTTACCCTCCCCCGACCTCCCTTGACAATATCCCTCCACCTCCCCGACTCTCCTCCATCCTCTCCATAGCACCTGATGAGGACTCTAACGTTTTCCACTCTATGAAGGTCTCATCCAATCAGGTGCTCCCCTGTTCTTCTAGAACCATTAAGGACAACATCGCCTGTCGCACCCGGCTCTTGTTGACTTCTGTAATTATTCCTTCGCCATTGGCTCTTTCCCTCTATCCTTCAAGCACTCCCTTGTGCACCCTCTCCTAAAATGTCACCTGCTGAACCCTCCTGCCCATCTAACTACCTCCCTATCTCCACCACATCCTTCCTGGAAACTCTTGGAGAAGTTGCCCCTCTCCCAACTGATCCGTCATACTGAACTTGTTGGTTGTCTCTATGACCATCGATCTGGATTCCAGACATCCAGAGGCACAGAAACTGCTGTCCTGAACACCTGTGAAGACACGCTTGCAAATCTTGTGTCTAGCTCAGTTTAGGACGATTTTCCCACATCAAAAGGTTTGTATGAACCTTTTGATCTAAAAATGCTACCACCTAAGGTTCGAACACCAAATGTTCGAACCTTTGGTGGTAGAATTTTTTTTTAAAAAAAGGGGCACTGCGAGGGGTGTCCCCTACAACAACCCGCTCACTATACTTTATGGTATAGTGAAAGGGAACTGGCGCTGCAGGAACCCAGCGTGAAGACAAGGTAAGTGTGGTTTGTTTATGTTTTGGGTGTGGGTTAGGGTGTGCTGAGGGTGTGGGTGGGGTGTGTGTAATGGGTGTTTTTTGGGTGTCTTATGTGTGTGTGTATGGGTGTGAGAATGCATATGTCTTCGCATGAGAAAGGTGCAAACTTTTGGTAGTTCGCACCTTTCTCATGCGAACGATTTGCCCGCGGTAATTTCAGCCGTGGGCAAATCACTCAGATTCGTCTAGCTCTCCTGCTGCTCTCATTCTCCTCGATCTCTCTTCCACCTTTGACACAGTCAACCACTCTATTCTCGTGAAATGGCTTTGTGAAACCCTTGGTATCATGGACCGGACACTGGACTGACTGACCTCTGTCCTCACTAACCACCCTTCACAGTTGCAACTGGGCCCTTTCTCCTCACCCTGCCACACACTACCACACTCTGTACATGCAGCATCCTTCAGGGCTCCATCCTATCGCTGTGGCTCTTCTTCCAGTGTTATGGTGATGACATACAGCTTTCATTTAGACTTCCCTCTTATACCTCCTCCTCCTCCTACTCCCTCATCCCTGATTTTCTGATCACCATCCAGGCATGGTGTGTGGCTAATGATCTCTATTTCAATGCCAGTAAGATGGATATCCTTCTTATTGGGACACCTGCACCCTACTTCCCTTCTACCCTCTGGCCGCTCTCTTTTGGACCTCTACCCTTATCATCCTTTGAGGACAAAAACCTGCGTATAGTTGGCATACCGGAGGACAATATTGCAGAACCGATGGAAGATTACTTGGAACGGATTCTCATGACACTCCTAGACTCTCCTAAATTATCCCCACAATTGACTATTGAAAGAGCACATCGAGCATTGACAGCGAAACCCAAACCAGGCGCCCCTCCTCGGCCCATTATAGCTAGGATTCTGAACTTTCGGGACTGTGATGCCCTTCTACGGGCAGCCAGGATCAAGGGCGACCTTACCCTTGGAGCGGCCAGAATCCACCTCTACCCAGATTACTCGGTGGCGGTGCAACGTGAACGTCAGACATTTGTGGCTGTGAAGAGAAGACTCCGAGACCTAGGAGTCAAGAACTCCATGCTGTTCCCTGCAAAATTGCGCATCAAACACTCTAACAAAACCTTTTTCTTTACGATCCCAGAGGAGGCTTCTAAATTCCTGGATGAACACTTTCCCGGCTAACCCCTTATCATCTTCAGTCCAGCCTTGGAAGTTTCTTGCTGAGTTGGTCGGGTCGGCAACAGCCCGTATTTCACTTTATTCATGATAGCCCGTTGCTATGTTATTATTGTTGTATTCATCCTCTCAACCATGGCCCCTCGGGGCGGTATCTGCTCACTATGTTTATTGGTTATTGGAACCCTAGCGGTGCATTATACACTAAATGTACCGAATGTCATGTTCAGCGATTGTGGGAATGCACTAATATGTTATGATCGAGCCTCCTTTTTGTTGGTAATACCATGTTCGCTTCTCATACGGTCCTCACTTTGCCTGTTAGAGACTCCAGCTGTATGTATTCTTTGCTTACCCTCTATAGTCTGTTGCGCCACTGCTCGGTCAGCTAACAGCCCCCCAGGCGCTGATGCCGAGAAGTTGTTACTGTTGTGGGGGGGTTTGGGACTCATCCCTCAGGTTTGGGGAGGGATGTGGGTGGGTACTGGGTAGATGGGGAGTTATGTTTAAAAAAGTCTCGACGCCTACCAGAGGAATCACGCACGGTTCACCATTGCAACACAGAGGTATAAATCGAATAGTATGTTGGTTCTTGCTGCAGTTTGCGGAACCTACCCTCATATGCAGGGCACAACCTAAACATACCCTCCATATTAATGGTGGATAGCAACATAACTTTTATGAGCTGGAATGTTAGGGGACTGGGCAATTACAAAAAGATGAGGCAAATACAACTCTACGCGGAGCGTCATGGTACACAAATCCTTTGCTTACAAGAAACACATGCTTGTGCTAAACAATGTGAGAGGTTTGCCAGGCAATGGGGACTCCAGAGATATTACACAACTTATTCCACCCAGAGCAGAGGCGTCCTCGTCTTAATCCACAGAAACCTGAAATTTAGCTGAACCCAATCACATATTGACCCCCTCGGCAGATATGTACTCATTATTGGTACATTACAGAATCAACATGTAGCTATCCTTAATATATACAGTCCTAACATCGACGACCCTGAATTCTTTCTTAACCTGGCATCGCTTCTTGAGAGTTACCCGCAGATCCCAATTATATGGGGCGGGGACTTCAACACGATTTTGGATGTCACTTTAGATAGATCGGGTTACAGACCTCGCCAGCTACCGAAGGCAGCTCACACAATCCTGACAACCCTCCCCCGGCTGGCGGTAGCAGATGCCTGGCGACTGATGCACCCTGACTCTCGCACGTATACCTACTACTCCTCGGTCCACGATTCTCATTCTAGGATAGATAGATGGCTATTGTCAGATATACTGATTAGATGCCTTACCCATCTGGCAATCCTACCTAGAACATTGTCGGATCACTCCCCGGTGGTCATTTCCCTGAAGTGGGGACATGACCTCGACAGGTCACGGCAGTGGAGAATGAGAACCTATGCCCTCCTTGACCATACCTTCGCCTCCGAACTTGAGTCATCTATTGAGGAGTTTTTCGAAGTCAACATAGATTCAGTCCCCCTCCGAGCTACCCTTTGGGAATCATTCAAGGCCTATATCAGGGGTATTGCCCTATCCAAGGGGAGTGGCATCCTGAAGGGTATCCGTGAGGACATCGCTGACAGCGAGTCGACCCTCGCAAGATTGGAGACCCAATACACACACGACCACTCCCCTGACGCACTGGCATCACTGGGTCGTGAACTAGATAGATTCCGCAATCTTGCTGAGCGTGAAGTTAAATTCCTTGACAATCCTCAGGCAGTTAGGCGCTACGGGGAGGGCGAGCGGCCGGGCCGGGTGCTGGCCAGGTTAATTCGGCACGAGTTTGGAGTGCCAAACATCCCAGCAATAGAGAGATCCGACGGTACACTAGCCACTTCGCCCCAAGACATCAACACAGAGTTTCTTACATTCTATGCGTCCCTCTACTCGAAGGTGGATGGACCCCATGTCTCAGAAATCGACGTCTACCTCGAGGAGCTCCCTCTTACAGCCCTATCCTTCAACGCCACCGTTTCCCTAGACAGACCCTTCACGCCGGAGGAGCTGACTAAGGCCATTGAGTCACTTGCTACAGGGAAGGCCCCCGGCCCGGATGGTCTCCCTATGGACTTCTATAAGCGTTATAAATCAATCCTGGTGCCGCACTTGCTGGCTCTGTGGGAAGAAGCTTGCGAAATGGGCACGCCTCCCCCTTCACTCAGCGAGGCCATGATTACTGTCCTTCTTAAACCGGGTAAGCCACCTATTCGGTGTTGCTCATACCGCCCCCTTTCGCTAATAAACTGCGATGTAAAAATATTTGCTAAACTACTGGCTAACCGCCTGGCCGTGTTCATGCCTGATATCGTACACCCTGATCAGGCGGGATTTGTCCCAGGTAGGTCCACATCACTAAACCTTAGACGGCTTTTCAACGTGATCAGCAGAATTAATCCCCGAACACAAGCAGTGGCAGTCACACTAGATATGCAGAAGGCATTTGATTCGGTGTCCTGGGAGTATCTGTGGCGAGTCATGGAAAAATGCAAATTTGGCCCCAATTTTCGGTCCTGGGTCAGACTACTATACACCAACCCAGTGGCAAGAGTACGCACTGAGGATAGGTGTTCCGTCCTCTTCCAGGTAGCCAGAGGGACGCGACAGGGGTGCCCTTTCTCCCCATTGATCTTTGCAATAGCAATTGAACCCTTTGCCGACATGATGCGCCATTCGCACTCTCATAGAGGCCTGCGCTCAGCGGGACAAGCAGACATTGTTTCCCTATACGCGGACGATGCCCTGCTCTACATCCGCTCTCCCGAAACGAACCTCGCTTCAATTCTCAATGATGTCACCCGCTTTGGACATATCTCTGGTCTTAAAGTTAACTGCTCTAAATCGTCCATATTCCCACTCACGGATAGCACACAACCACCTTCCGACCTGTTGGGCCTTACTTGGTCCCAATCCACTTTCACCTACTTGGGAGTCCTGGTCTCACGCCACGCTGAGAAACTGCGCGCTGATAACTATCAGAATTACCTAACCGCTCTGACCATCAAAACCGCGAGTTGGGCCCGTCTCCCTATTTCCCTTGCTGGCAGAATAGGAATTCTAAAAATGATTGTTTTGCCCCAACTTCTATACCGCTTCACAAACATTCCACTATGGCCAGGCGAGGGATTCTTTAAGACGCTTCGCGGCATTGTCAACTCCTTTCTCTGGCACTCTGGAGCGGTCCGACTCAAACTAAACACGCTCACCGCTCCCAAGGAACTGGGCGGGTTCGGTGCCCCTGACTTTCTTAGATACTGGATAGTAGCTCAGTCCCAATTTGCTTCCTGTTGGTTCAGCACATCGAATCCCCCTCCTCATGTCCGTCTTGAGAAACTTAAGGTTAAGGAGCGTGCGATTGGTTCCCTCATTCTTAAGCCAGCCCCGCCAGATCCCGATTCTATAGACCCTGTGCTGAGCACATCACTTGCTCTTACTAAAATGTGGAACATGGTTGCTACCCCTGACCCGTTTCATGGTGACCTCCCTCTCTGGAATTTCCTACCTTATGTCCCCTGTATCCCTCAATCCATAGTCGCTCGTTGGACGATGGCAGGTTTCTTGTCTCTTCGTGAGGTCTTTGTGGGAGGCAATTTCCTGGAGTGGTCGGATCTCCCTCTGGCGCTCAAGCGTAGACCATCGGCATGGCTACAATACTCCTCGCTTAGGAAGGTCCTAAAAACTAAATTCCCCGAATTTCCTTCAGTTCCACCAGATGAACCTTTGATAGCCGAACTCTGTGCATCCGATTCCTTCAGAGGGAAAGTATCCAGACTCTATAATTTAATACAGACCAGGGCCGCCCCCTCATTCGTTAAACTTAAAATGAAGTGGGAGGAAGATCTTGGAGTTGAGATTGACGATGTGCGTTGGGCCCGTATGTGTGCACGTACCCAAGAGGTATCATATAACTCCAGATTTAAACTACTGCAATTCAAGTTGTTACACAGGTATCACCACACACCGACTAGACTGCAGCGTATGTTTCATGAGACCTCTCCTAATTGTCCCAGATGCGGCACTGACCAGGCTGATTACATACACATGATTTGGAACTGCCCACACCTGACACAATATTGGCAAGACGTATGCTCCACTATATCAGACATATTAGACTGCACCATAGACCCCTCTCCAATGTGCTGCCTTTTTCATGACCTCCCCGGTTTGAAACGTGATTTAAAGAAGTTGGCAGGGCTTTGTCTGATGTTGGCGGTTCGCTGTATAGTATTATGCTGGCTTCGCCCCAATGCACCCACACATGCGCAGTGGCTCCGGGCAGTCACTAGGGGCACATGATATTGAGGAAGCCTGGGGGGCGACACAACACTCGCATTCAAGACCAAGGGACATTTGGTGCAGATTTCGTGATTATATGTCTGCCTTGGCCTCAGATTCGGAGACCTCTTCTCCGCCACACTCCTTTCAGTAACGCTCTATGAAGTATATACTGTCCTCACTCTGGCTGCAAGTCTTCCCTGATTATATGCACCTGTGCTTTGTTTAGATCTGATGCTTTGTATAGTGATGCCTCTGTGTTGTGGGTTGTAAACTGATTTCACGATTTGCTTGTATTAACTGTGTATCTCTGTGTGTTGTCGAGCTGAATAAAAACAAGTTTAAAAAATAAAAAAAAAAAAAACCTCAGGGTCATCTTCGACTCCTCTTTCTCCTTCACTCCTCACATATTGTACCTTGCCAAGTAGGCCCACTTCCAGCTTTACCTACTTAGAAGCATTCTCCATTTCCTCATCTTCGCCCAGAACCTCAGCATCTCCAGAGCTCTAGTCCTCTCTAGGCTGAATACTGCAATTTCCTCTTCGCAAAACTCCACCTTTCCTCCATACACCCCCTTCAGTTAATCCAGAATATGGCTGCAAGACTTATCCTTGGCCTCATGCCCCGGGACTGTATCTCTGCAGCCCTAAAATCTCTCTGTTCATGGTAGTCGCAAGGATCAAGTTTAAGAACCTCTGCATCATCCACAAGGCTTTCTGGGGCCTGGGACCACATTATCTCCAACTTTCGCTCCCTAAATACTTCTCTGCTAGAGACCTCTGCTCCACTAACACCAACTCTCTGCTTGTCAAACGCTTCTCTAAACAGAGAGTGTGGGCAAGTCTCTCTCTTCGGCTGGTGCTTCTCTTTGGAACCGCCTCCTTGCCCCTCTCAGACTTGAGCCAGACTTCTTTAAGTTATGGAAAAATCTAAAAATCCTCCCACTGGCACTGAGACTGGGGTCCTGGTCCATCAGGTACCGCACAGGTTGGCAGGCCTTCTACCTAGTTGACACCAGCACCCTCTCCCCTTCAGCATTGCCTTTGTGGTTCCACTCCTGGTAACTGTGCACCAAACCCCTGTGATTCCTCCACCATAGCACTTAGCCAGTGGCCTCTCACCTTGGCACCCCCTGGCACTTCCCTCGCCGGCTCCCACCAGCACTTGCCTTATATTGCCCCCATTCCATTCCTGCACTTCCCTTCGCTTCACTTTCACAAGGCCTAGTAGGACCATGGTTGTTTTCTGTTTTTTGCCACTGTTATTTACTCCCCTGCTCCCTCCCGACTTTGCCTTGTGGTACCTGGAAACAACATTTTATTACATAGGCGCCTAATAAATGCTCAATAAATAAAGAAACTGTCTGCGGTTTGTGGACATATTACTAATCCCTGAACTTGCTCTGTTCTGGTGTCTACTTCTACTTATTATTATGTATTTATTTAACTGTGCTTTTGAGAACAGTTGAGTTTTGCTGTGCATTATAGCTTCAGAACATGGTAAGAACAGTCATCCACGAGAGCATGAGGAAAAGGCCATGGCGAAGCAATGTGGAGGAGTAAATGATACCCTGTGAAAGGATTGCAATATGTTTTCACAACATAATTTTCACTATATCTCAAAGGTCCTTCAGGGAAAGGACATGTTTTACCTGTGGGGGCAGTTAAAAAAGCAAGGGCTTCTCAGGTGGGATGCAAGAAGGTGGACACCCTATCACATGTGCGCCCTGGTCCCCCCGGTGCTTTTGAGGCTATTACAGTTAAAAAGGCATAATCACATGGCACACGTAGCTGCACTTACTGCCAACAAAATACAGCTTAGATGAAGTGCAGTAACTCCCAAAACCTCTGCCTCTGATCGTCTAGTATGAAGAGGGTTGGTCAGAGGGCACCAAAGCAACTTTCTTCGTATACAGGAGGCTGCAGATTCTCTCTTCACTACAACAATACATGTCTGCATACATTCCAATGTCCTCATCTACAGCAGATAACAATTTAAATGTGTTTTCAGAGGTGAAAGAACACAACAAACAAAAAGTGCAATCTCCCATATTTTCCTTTATTTCATACTCCTTGTTTAAAGGTATCCTGTGTGTTATCCTCTGTCCCTTCTAAGTTGTTTCCTACCGGTTCAATGTTTTCCTATCCTGCTCTCTGCAATTTCCCTAATCCTAAATAAGATGCTTTTCTCAGAGCTGTTTTTATTGTTCCTAAAATAGAAAATCTGTACAAGTTAACAAATATAAGTTTGTATTTTCCTTCAACTTTCTTTGCATGGGTTCAAAAATACACACACATTCAGCTTGCACCATTAACTCCTCGTTACCGTTATTTATAATCAAGCAAATATGGCAAATATAGCATTGTCTTACTTTCCACATGTATAGCTGCTTGCCTACATGACAAAAACGTATAAACATACATTGGTTATGTTATACAATTATGCAAGGATAATATTCCTTTGAAACAATGTTTTGCCATTATCATTAAATCATTTCATCAGCAATATAAAGCACATGCAGGTAGAAGTAAAACTGTTAGCTGCAGTATTAGTGGCCAGTGTAGGAAGCCGAAACGGCTGCTTATGATATGGTGCAAGCCTGACATACAGAGGGTATTAGCACAATTAACAATACTATCAACATTAGCATTGTGAAAGCCATAAACCGAGGATGTGTCACATGTAAATTGCATTGAAAAATTATTTCTATATTCAAATATATAAAAGAGAATGCTTAATGAAAAAGAATGAACAACAAAAACAGAGTTTGAAAGCTGGAACAGACTAAAAATATATGTTCCTTATTAAAAAGTAAATCAAAGAAGGAGATTCACTAAAATGTGCAACAAGAAAAGATGACTAGAAATTCAAGAGACAGGATACAGTTGGAATGGATTTGGAGGCAGGTGTTTTTAAAAATGTTCATTCCATCAAGTAATTTTTTTAAAACATTCCAAAACATCTTGTGTTTTCAATGTTCCTTTCTCTGTATAGGTTTCCTTACTATTTGTAGTGCCTTCAGATGCAATAGATACAAATTAGTAAAACAATCCATATTACCAATTTGCAATAAAACCTGTGCTGCTTCCTTGATTTAGGATGTATAGCTCCACAACTACATTACAACTGAAAAGCTGACAGCCCACAAATCGGAGAATTAAAACAATCCAAATGACAAAATAACCACTGCACCTCTTTGCTAGGAAAAACAAGGTTTATTACATACAAAAAGGGTCTCAGACGGCCCCGTAGAAGCAAACTGACATGAGGCTTGTTTTATCTCGAGAAGCTACATCTTTTATAGTGGAGAAACTGCAAATTAACAATACTATGCATAATGATGAGTTCAGCATAATCCCACCACCTCAATGGCTGCCCCCTATAGAACATGATTATACCCCTTTATTCCCTTGACCGGTTGACCACATCTACGCTACCCCCATCCCCCTAGATATGTGGTCCCCCACATCATCACTGTCAAATCCAGCTATATGATAGGCGGTTTCTTCACAATAGGTTTGTACATTTTAAACCATCATGTGATGCGCACACTCCTGTTTTCGACCCGATCAATGTAACTTGGCAAGCCCAACCCTGCTTTTGATACAACAGGATTCCTCATCAACCCAGACGCCATGACACGCAAGTGCTGCACCCTGACCTTGTACTACATTTATTGTCATTAACTCTGCTACTTCTGTCCCAAATCAAATGTTCCTGACACGTCTCCTCCCTTTGCTCCTCCCAACTCCAGGTGCCCATTGATGACGTGACCAGGGCAGCACTCTTGAATCTGAATTGTGAGGATGCATTTGCTTAAATTGTGTGTCTAAGTGTAATTCGTTTGGGCTGTCTACCCTGAAGTGAGAGGAGTAGTGTTCTAAATCTTTGCATGGCTCATTAGCATCACAGAGCATTGTGCCCTATTTTCATGAATTTGTCCTTCAAAGGGCACACCCCTTCCTGCTCTTTTACCAACTAACATTCCATTCCCATCATGCTCAGGCCCTGAAGCTGGATACAATTAGTGCTTATCTGTGCACCATTGGTGCCTCTGACCTCAGCTTCTCACCTGGGGAACAAAAAAGGGAATTTGTTTTTGGAGCTGAACTACCAGAACCGTAGCTCCACACAAAGACCTGTGTTTTCTTCTGTTCATCATGCACTAGGTCTTAACACCAAAAATGGTGACACTTCTGCCAAGTTAATACACTGACCTTGCTTCTAACACACTCAATTGTTGATTCCATCTTCCATTTTTTTCAATCCTCCCTGCACATCACGCTATGCTATGTCACTACAATACATCAACTAAATAATGGGCCTATAGTACTAACCTATCCATGTCCACTGCAACTGCAACATTAGTACAGAAAAGGAGGTTGGAACATAGATTTCCTTAACAGGCCCCTGTGCACATCCATTCCTCGACAGACACTTCAACAATACTTCATTTAAAGGTTGCATCCTTAAATAGTGCCTCAAATCTGCAATGTGTATTCTATATATAGTTCATTTTGATCCCAACCGCCTACAGGACATGTTCCTGCTAATAAGACCATGGGCCTGATTTACAAAACCGTTTGTGAATGGGAAATCTGCATTGGGAAATGCTTTGTAAATTAGGCACATACATGTGTACTAATGCATTCCAATGTCCTCTTAAAGCAACTAGTTCTTCGAAGGAAAGTTCTCTGGCAACCAGTCCAGAATATCAGCCATTCCCAATTGAACACATGCATAGATATGCAATCCATCAATACCCCAGATTTGCCATTGCATATATCACATTTATGTACAATTGTAAACATGTAATCTCTATTCATATTTTCCAATTTAAACCGCCCATAGTAATGAGAACCTATTTCTTATTTAAATAGCTGCTGCTTTTTCTGTTTATTTGTTACATGTATTATGATCTTGCTGGATGACATTTCCACACCCATACACAACATTACTTTGTATATTGCATTCATTTCCCTATAATCAATGAGGATTTAAGACCTTTTACTCTATCCCCCTTCTCACCTCATTTTGAAACGCCCCTTTTCAGAACATCTATTTGTTGAAATCGCATTTCCCTTTTTTCCAACATGGTGCATCTTTTTTTCAGTTACTTACACCTCAATTTGATCTGTTCTCGCTGCTATTCTTTTTATCACTTCATGCTAAATAGCAATTTATTCTCGCTCCATACATTTTAAAGTGCATACTTTGTTCATGTTTTAATGTACTAACAAACACTCAAATATTCTATATTGGCACGATAAATAATTGTGTATCTCTTAGAGCATTTATAAATATATACCCACTAAAATATTTACAAATTACCGTGTCAATCACCCTGTTGCTCTGCAATGCTCTCTCAGAATACCTTTCAGGTATTGAGGCACATAATTTGTAAAATGTTACGCTGTGCAGTTGAATAAATGGTACAGTAATGTAAAAAGTACCAATCTTTGTAAATCACACTGAATATTTCATATATGCGTTTATAAATATCACACACTCATCCAGTTCATTTACAACTTTTTTTTATTTTTGATGATATCGATACCAGAATAAATTCCTACAGATGTCTAACATTCAACTCCCCCTTTCCCTGTTACGACCATAAATGTCACCTTCCCTTAGTAAATATTCTTTGGAATGCATTGCAGTCTGCCGGCCATACAATCAAAAATGGAATACGGAATGTATAGAAATATATATAAACGCTTTTCTTAAACCAGTAAACATGGGACTTATGAAACCTTTTGCTAACTCTTTCCACAAAAATAGAATCACATCTTCTTGAGTATTCACGAGAAAAGCTCACTTCCATAATCGGTTAAATGTACACCTTCTTCATGAAAAAACATGTATTTAATTATGGTACATTTTGCTATTAGCAATAGAGGGCATAGAAGGTTCATGCAGGAATTTGGAGCTGTCTTGGTTCATATTAGGCCAGACATTATATATTTGTTGGCAATATGCTATACAGCATTCCCTCATTTGGCTTTGCCCAGTCCTAGAAAAGAAAAATGTGGACTGTAGAAAAATACTTGTATAAGGAAAAGAGTTCAAAATAAATAAAAAAAAATCGTGGTTTGATTCCTCTAGAAAAAACAAATGCTAACTCCTGAAAAAATTGACCAAATAGCATATTCATGAAATGAACAATTATTTGATTCAAAATTAATTTCAAGTTTGAACATAGTACAGAAAATGTATAAAACCTAGTATAACTCACAGGAACAGTTTTCTGAACACATTGGTCTAAACGCAGCCGGTCCGATAGCACAGCGAGTAGAGCGCTTGCTTTGACATCTGTGCAGATCCTACTTACACAGGTTTGAATCCCGGCAGGGCCAAACTCAGCCTTTCATCCTTCCGACGTAGATAAATGAGCACCCACCGCACACCGTATTGCTGTATGAATGCTAAATTATTATTGAAAATGTATATTCACCCAAAATTGGTCAAAAACACATTTTTGGTAATCCAAAAAGATGTTTTGTTTATTTTGATCTCTTTTATCTTCCTTATGCAAGTATACACTATTGGTCCCAGACAGCAGATATGATATGATATGATATGATATGGCATTTGTTATGATATGATATGATATGATATGGCATTTGTAACGCGGCTATACACAGGTGTTTCAAGGCGCGACGAGGCAGGGAGGGGAGGAACAAGGGGAGACAGACAACAATCCTACTAGGCCAGGTGTCATTCAGATCGTGCAAGTGCAGGGGTGGGGGAGGGGGAAAAAGTGCAAGGGGAAGGGGAGGGGGGGAAGTGCAGTACAAGGTAAGTGGCGTAAAGTAATAAATAAATAGGGCCAGCTGGTGGCAAGTGCAAGGTAAGTGCAGAACAAGTGCTGGGAAAGGGGGGGGGCTGTAGGGATACAGAGACAGTCCCGCAGTGCAGAGGGGTTCAAAGGCATCAGTGCAAGTGGAGAGTGGCTGGGCCCAGGACCGAGGCCGTTAAGAGTGGTCCAGTTGCAGAATCAGTGCAGTTTCAGTGAGGATTATTAGCTGTTCAGCAGGGGAGAGGGAGAGAGAAAGCAGAAGCAAAGAGGAAGGTTTTGAGGTGCTTCCGGAACCGGAGATGGTTCTCCTCAAGTTTCAGGGAGGCAGGAAGGCTGTTCCAGAGGGAGGCCCCTGCCGCGGAGAGAGATCTACCCCCAGCTCGTTGCTTCGAGAAGCGGCTGACCCTGAGGGAGTTGGAGGCGGATGAGCAAAGGGCTCGGGAAGGAAGATATTTGGGAAGAGAGAGTTGAATGTATTTAGGACCCAGGCCCCAGAAGGCCTTGTGGACAATGCAGAGGGTTTTGAACTTTATCCTCGCAGCCACTGGGAGCCAGTGTAGAGATTTCAGCCCTGGAGAGATACGGTCCCTGGGCTTGAGGCCAAGGACAAGTCTCGCAGTTCTGTTCTGGATGAGTTGCAGAGGGCGGAGAGTGGAGGCAGGCAGATTAAGATAGAGGCTGTTACAGTAATCCAGCTTCGAGAGAACCAGGGCTCGGGAGACAGTGAGCTTCTGGGGGAAGGAGAGGAAGGGAAGAATACCTCTGAGGAGGTGCAGCTGGTAGTGTGACTTCTTAGCGACGTCAGAAATATGAGGAGAGAAGGAGAGTGTGGAGTCGAAGATGACCCCAAGGTTTTTTGCCTTGCAGGTAGGAGCAGGGAGGGGGCCAAGGGAGGCAGGCCAGAGAGCTGCAGGGAAGGAGGGAGTGGGTGTACCGATGAGTAGAATCTCAGTCTTACTGGCATTAAGGCAGAGGTCATTGGCGGCACACCATTCCTGGATAGCAGACAGACAGTCAGAGATGAGGGAAGGAGAGGGGGAGGCTGAGGGTAGCCTGAAAATGAGCTGGGTATCGTCCGCATAGCACTGGAAATTAGGGCAGAGAGCGGCGATGCGGTGGGCAAGGAGTGCCAGATACTGGTTGAACAGCCAGGGAGAGAGATTAGATCCCTGGGGGACATCACAGGTGGAGAAAAAGATGTCGGAGAGGAAGGACCCCAGTTGGACCTGGGAGGGTCGATTTGAAAGGAAAGAGGTCAGCCACGCCAGAGCCTGACCAGTGATACCCAGGTTTTCACGGAGACGGTTGAGCAGGATGGCATGGTTGACAGTGTCAAAGGCAGAGGAGAGATCGAGCAGAATGAGAACACACGGAGTGTTGGAATCAAGGTTCAAGAGCAGGTCTTCACGGATGTTCAGGAGAGCAGTTTCCGTGCTTCTGGCAGCTCTGAAGCCAGATTGATGGTCATGAAGACTACCAACAGATTCAGCATGGAGGTTAAGCTGGGAGATGGCCAGTTTCTCCAGGAGCTTGCCCAGGAAGGGAGTGATGGAGATAGGGCGATAGTTAGCCGGGCAGGAGGGGTCGGAAGAGGGTTTCTTGAGAAGAGGGTGCACAAGGTAGTGCTTGAGGGGGGAAGGGAAAACTCCAGAGGCGAAGGAGTGGTTGCAAAAGTCAGCCAGGGCAGGAGCCAGGGAGTCGATGTGGTCCTTGATAGTTTTGGAGGAACAGGGGTGAACCTGTTTAGACGAGACTTTCATAGATCGGACTTGTCTGGAAACCTTGTCAGCAGAGAAAAGTGGAAAGGCAGAGAAAGAGGGAGGAGGGGTGACTGCAGAAGGGCCAGAGGAATAGCCGGGAAGGGAGGGAGGGGGGTGAAAGGAGGAGAGCGAGGACAGGATGTCCTGAGTTTTAGAGATGAAGTGAGAGGCCAGTGCAGTGCAGAGGACCTGGGAGGGGACACGAGAGGTAGAGACTGCAACAGGGTTGGCCAGCTCCTTGCAGATTTTAAGAGTTCGGCGGAGTTGTTAGATGCCGCAGAGATGCGGGCTTGGATAAGGGCTCTCTTCTTGGTGAGAACGGAGAGCCGGTACTGCCTTTGGAGCAGGCGGCAGGCCAGTTTGTCAGAGGATGAACATGAAGCACGCCATTTCCTCTCTGCAACCCTGCACTTGCGTTTTAGGGTGACGAGATCCGAGTCATACCAGGAGTTACATTTGGCCTTGGGCTTCAGGCGGATTCTCATGACGGGGGCAAGGATATCAAGAGTAGCAGATATAGCAGAGTCGAGCATAGAGAGGGCTGTGTCAGGGTGGGAGTCAGCCGAAGGGGCAGGGGGGGCGAGAAGGTAGCAGCGAAAGCCTCAACTGACACACGCTTCATGGGTCGGATGACCGAGAAGGTGGGTGGCAGTGAAGAGGGTGGCTTTGCCTGTGGGGTAGGGAGGGTGAGGTGGGAGGATGGGAGAAAGTGATCACTCCAGGAGAGAGGAGTGGAGAGAGGAACGGAGAGGGGAAGGTCAGAAGAGATCAGAGCATCAAGAGTGTGCCCAGCAGAGTGAGTAGGCCCAGACGGGAGAATAGAGAGTGAGAGAGAGTCGCAGAGGTCACGAAAGAGACCAGTGGGGGGACTGGAGGCATCAAGGTGGATGTTGAAGTCGCCAAGAAAGAGGAGTTGAGTGGTTGAGGACAGGAGTGAGGAGGAGAGGTCAGCCCACTCAGAGAGGAAGGAGGAAATTTGACCAGGTGGCCGATAGATAGTAGCCACGGTAAGGGAATGGCTAGGAGAGAGAGAGAGTCGGCAGACAAGACATTCAAAAGAGGAGTAGGTCTGCGTAGGAGTGACAGTGGCAGGAATCCACTCAGGGAAGATAAGGGCAACACCACCCCCTGCACGGTTAGGCCTGGGCATGGAGAGGATCTTGTAACCGTCAGGTAGGAGTGTGTCGAAGCTGGTGGCAGAGCTGGCTGTGAACCATGTCTCAGTGAGACAGAGGACGTCGAGGTCCAGTTCCTCAAGAAGGTGACAGATATCAGAGGAGTGCTTGATGGCAGAGCGAGAATTTAGAGTGGCAATGTGGAGAAGGTTGCCATCCTTGAAGAACTTCCGGGGGGGGTACAGATCAGAGGTACGCCCTGCGGAGGTGTTGAAGAAGGAGGTGAAGAAGGAGCACGAGAGGGGGCAGGGAGGGAGGGTAGAGGCAAGGTAGCCAAGGACAGAGGAGGGGGGACAGCAGGAGAGGAAAGGAAGTTGATGAGGCGTGGGAAGCGTCTATCAAAGAGGTGAAGGTTGGCCTGAGGGCCTTGGACCAAGACGGTCCCATTAGCGTAGACATTAATGATGGCCTTAGAGGAGCGGAAGGGGGCCAAGAGGACATCCCAACGGGTGCCACCATTAATGGGAGAGGAGGAGAAAGGAGAGAGCACAGAGACCATATGAAGGGTCCATAGGTCAGGCGAAGGCACGAAAAAGAGGATGTCAGTGAGAGTTTCCTTAGAGCAGGCACTAGTGTAGGTGTCAGCGATAGGGAGGCCTGGGTTGGAGACCAGGATGTCCTTTTTAAACTTTTTCCTACCAGATTTAGTGAGGAGAGCAGGATAGTCAATGGAGAAGCAGTTAGAGAAGATAGGCGAGACAGAGAGCACCATGGAGTAGGAGGGAGGGGTGGGGGGAGACAGACGAAACGAGAGCACGCAGACAGGAAGTGAGCGGCAAGCACAAGTTACCACAATTAAAGCAAACAAACAGTAAAGCGTATTAGGTACCGGGCCACCTAAGTTTGAGAATCCTGCGAGGGGAGAAAAAAACACCCTAGTTTACCACAGTTCAGAGCAAACAGTAATGCGTATTAGGTACTGGGCCACCTAAGTTTGAGAATCCTGCGAGGGGAGAAAAAACACCCTAGTTTACCACAGTTCAGAGCAAACAGTAATGCGTATTAGGTACTGGGCCACCTAAGTTTGAGAATCCTGCGAGGGGAGAAAAAACACCCTAGTTTACCTCAACTGTGAATACAGTGAGGCAAGGCCCCATGCGGATGTAACCAGGAGTAGGAGGGGTGGGCCGGGGAACGGAGAACAGGTGGAACTGGCGCCTGGCGTCCCCTGCAGACATCTGCAGACACACATGGAGCCGCACTGTAGGAGTCGCCCTTGGCCTGGGGCCCTTAGTCGCGGGGGCTGCCGGGCAGAGGGCTGCCCAGGAGGGGGGAGGTTATAGGCAGAGGGAGAGGAAGGGGGGGGGTGGGCGGGCAGGGAGGCGGGGAGGGAGAGGAGGACCAGGAAGTGGGAGGGGGGAGCAGGAGCAGGCCAAACACCGCGCTCAGAGCGCGAAAGCAATTATACAATATTTTTTCAAAATCACTCACGGAGGCCCAGGCAGGGCTTCCCAGGCCTGCTGTTCCCCTCGGGCCACCGGCGACCGCTCTCCACGCTCAGCTGAAGAAAGAAGCGAGCGGGGGGAACGGCCGTCGAGTAGGCCAGAGGGGAAGCAGGCACACAGCCAATCAGAGGGGGGGTGGGCGGGCAGGGAGGTGGGGAGGGAGAGGAGGACCAGGAAGTGGGAGGGGGGAGCAGGAGCAGGCCAAACACCGTGCTCAGAGCGCGAAAGCAATTATACAATATTTTTTCAAAATCACTCACGGAGGCCCAGGCAGGGCTTCCCAGGCCTGCTGTTCCCCTCGGGCCACCGGCGACCGCTCTCCACGCTCAGCTGAAGAAAGAAGCGAGCGGGGGGAACGGCCGTCGAGTAGGCCAGAGGGGAAGCAGGCACACAGCCAATCAGAGGGGGGGTGGGCGGGCAGGGAGGCGGGGAGGGAGAGGAGGACCAGGAAGTGGGAGGGGGGAGCAGGAGCAGGCCAAACACCACGCTCAGAGCGCGAAAGCAATTATACAATATTTTTTCAAAATCACTCACGGAGGCCCATGCAGGGCTTCCCAGGCCTGCTGTTCCCCTCGGGCCACCGGCGACCGCTCTCCACGCTCAGCTGAAGAAAGAAGCGAGCGGGGGGAACGGCCGTCGAGTAGGCCAGAGGGGAAGCAGGCACACAGCCAATCAGAGGGGGGGTGGGCGGGCAGGGAGGCGGGGAGGGAGAGGAGGACCAGGAAGTGGGAGGGGGGAGCAGGAGCAGGCCAAACACCGCGCTCAGAGCGCGAAAGCAATTATACAATATTTTTTCAAAATCACTCACGGAGGCCCAGGCAGGGCTTCCCAGGCCTGCTGTTCCCCTCGGGCCACCAGCGACCGCTCTCCACGCTCAGCTGAAGAAAGAAGCGAGCGGGGGGAACGGCCGTCGAGTAGGCCAGAGGGGAAGCAGGCACACAGCCAATCGGAGGGGGGTGGGCGGGCAGGGAGGCGGGGAGGGAGAGGAGGACCAGGAAGTGGGAGGTGGGAGCAGGAGCAGGCCAAACACCACGCTCAGAGCGCGAAAGCAATTATACAATATTTTTTCAAAATCACTCATGGAGGCCCAGGCAGGGCTTCCCAGGCCTGCTGTTACCCTCGGGCCACCGGCGACCGCTCTCCACGCTCAGCTGAAGAAAGAAGCGAGCGGGGGGAACGGCCGTCGAGTAGGCCAGAGGGGAAGCAGGCACACAGCCAATCAGACAAAGGCATCCCCAGGTTTGGGATTTATTTTGCAAATAGTGTCCAATGTTATAATATTGTGACTGTAGGAAATTACATCAGAGCTCCAAATATGTCTTCCATGTTAATATGCACAGGTAATCCTATGACATACCCTCAACTATAACCCCTAGAATGAATATTGGTAATGTGAAGTTGTTTTCAATGTGTGATTTTCATATGCAATGACAACACCAGGTTATGATAAATACCAATACTCTTTGCAAAAAATCCAGTCAACACACCCACAAATCTCCAATTATCAACACTGTACTCGTGGTAAACTCTATCTCTTCAGCAATGCAGATGATGCAATGTACCTGTTGCTGCACATTTCTTTTAACATCAACACTCCTTCCATAAATAGAGAACTTCACTGCCTATCAATTTATGCATTGCATCATAAACAATCCAAAACTACTAGAATGATTTAATGCGTTGGTGGTCTTCAGGCCAATTTGTGGACGGAGACACCATTACAATGATCTGCAATGTATTCAAGCCCACTAGAATTGGGCCGAAAGCTCTGTGATTCCATGAATAATGTGGTAGTCTGAGGTCCACGATTGAGGTGCAGACATGTTCCATCTCTTTCTGTTCATTTCCATGGCTCAATTAAAGAAGTCACAAAAAAGAAATCAACCAATGAAATTTAAATTAACCACTCCTGACTTTCTCATAACAGATCTATAGTTCAGATCCATCTTTCACAAGCGTGTTCACTTAATTTCAATTAAAAGATGTTAAAGTTACACAGTTGCTTTAGCTACACACAGCAACACCTGCAAAAGCTATTAAATGATATGCGGAAATAGCAAATGTTTAACAAATATATTCCAGTATTTTCAAATTGGGTCCGCCCACGCATCTGATAGTTAAGAAGTATTTTCAAACGTAAATTAGCTCTAAGTTTCTTTAAAACACTAACAATATAAATTGTCTCTTTCTCCAAAATAAAACAGGTAAATAATGACAATGTGAAAGACTGTGGGCCTCTTTTCAAGTTGGACGGTGTGGGTAAAATGCAGCGGTATTACCATATCCTGCTGCATTACCACACTGCACAACTCTAACTTTGGCAGAAAGTTATGAGCTTGGTGGTAAATCCACCAGCTTTCCACCACACTTTGGTGGAAATACTGTTGCAAAATTACCACCATGGTATTTCTGCCAAACTTCCCCATGGAGCCCTATGGACTGCAATTAATGGGGACTAACGCTGGCTAAATCCACTTGTAATCCAGCAGTTATACTGCCAGACCAAGTAGTGGTAATGGTTATACAGTTTGGTGGTATCTCGGTGGATTTACTGCCAAGATACCACCAAACTTATGATGAAGCCCTGGACCTCATTGCAAGTGTGCTGGTATGGCCAAAACCGGTGGTAATGCTGGGTTAACAGAGTTAATACTGCATTACCTCTGCATTACCACAGAGCCGGACTATGGGTTTGGAGAATTACTGGCAGTGGTAATTCCGCAGAAATCCCCATGCAGTTCAATGGACTCTAATAAATGTGGTCTAACACTGCCTACCACCACTTGTGATCTGGAAGTAATTCCGCTGGACCAAGTGGTGGTAACAGTAGATCTATTTGGTGGTATCTCAGTGGATTTACCACAGAGGTACCACCAAACTTGTAATGAGGGCCAATGGGTCAGTGTCACAAAATCGATTTTGCTGCAAGTTGGAAGATACACTAGAAAAAACTAATCCCTTCTGAGCAAAACACATTGAACTCAATAGCCACAAGGAATTTTCATATACACATCATAGATGCACACTTTATCCACCCATGTGAACCTTTTAATAAATCTTGGGTTTCTGTACATTGTAATGTTTGTCTCACACATTGACAAGTGAGATGCTATTTAAAATGTGAAAAAATAAAGTTACTTCCCACTATGGGTTTGGGACAGATACAAGAGATTGTGCAGTACAAAACAGGCTATAACGAAAAAAGAATTGGGCGGAAGGTTTTGAAATTATCGGAACCACTGGCACTGCTCTGGGCAGTCTTCTATACTGCCGTATTTTAGCCCATCTGCACCATTGCAAAAGGGATCCAGCCATATGCAAATCAGTCAGGTACTGCCACCAATGGGAGCAGCCCGAACTGCTAGGCCAGGTCGCCTCAGCACGCAAACACAATCATCTCCAGTACAAAACAGGGCCATTCATTATACTGTCATGCATTTTTCTTTTTACTCACATTTCACAATTCACAATGATAGGCTCTTAAAGGCTCTGTCAATGAGAATTGCACTTCTGGCAGCCACTTATCAACTGGATGCCTGACATACATTAGTGTCGAGAGCATGGCCCTAGCACAAATTTATGCAAGACAGTTCACCAAAAACATTTCAAAAGATACACATGTCCTACATACAGTTATACAGTTTAATCGCATCTCGTTTAGTTAATACACATCCTTTGTTATTTGTTTAAAAAACAAACCAACCACAGATGCAAATTCCAGACAGACACTTCTTTGTTCAAAAACAAACACATCACTGTACATTGCTGAATAATATGTCTTATAAATGCTCTTTATATCAGCTCAATAACAAAAGTAATACGTATTTCCCTGTTACCTACACATTCTACCCTACTATTACCCTTAATACTGATCACGTATTGACTAATAAAGTCCTAGTTATACATTATAGTATTTCATTAGTATTTTTTGATGCATGCTGTTCTGTTGCTCTTACCATTCGTTTCTCAGTTTTACCTTTTCAGTAGGATTCTACTACACGTTGTAAAGCACTGTGAAGCAATGTACTCCACCTTCATTTGCTCAGCAAGCAACATACATCACCATTCCTATGCAGTTCATGTTCCAGCCACCAATAAGGGTAACTATAAGCCTCTCAGCAGCAAACCCCTAGAGTTCTGCATGCATATAACACTCAAGCTCTGTCAAGCCTATGCCCTGATTAGCTGAACTACAGCTGATGTTCATAACTTATTGTGAGATAGTTTTACTGTAATGGGATAATCAATATACCAAAGATTGAAAAGCATCACAGCTGCGGCTACTGTATCCTTCACAAGTTAACAATGTATTCCTAATAAACTGAATGATAACATGTCTCACTACAGCAGTCCATGCACTACTTCTTGCAGAAAGATTCGTCTATAAATGAATTAATTGGATGACTACATTTAAACCAGATTCCATGTTTCCAACATGTGCCCCTCATTTACCAAACTATAACCAAGTGTGGTATTCAAAGTATTACTGATGAACTGGAGGACATCAACAATTACCAGCTTATTAAATAATGTCCAGAAAGGAAAATTGGACCACACATGACACAAACATATCTGGTCTCATCTACCTAATCGCACATACCTGCTCCATGTCTAGGATCTCACAGCAGCCTTCTGCAGTGCCTTTTGCAGCACACCTTACCAGGTTTCATAAAAGCATGTGCTTCATGTATTAAACTCTGGGCACTGGGCAACGCCTATCCTGTTGTATTTCCTTTCTTTGTATCAGAACAGTGCCCAGATGTACACGATGCACGATAATACTCCTGTGAATCCCTTGACACACTGAATTATAATAAGGAGAAGAAAAGATGAGGCTCCTTGTGAAATGCCTAACCTCAAAATAGGAAGGGGAGACACACAGGTAGGTGGGTGGGAGTTTGGAAAGCGGGGCACACTTATCTATGACGTAGGTGCTTTTGTGACACTTATTTTTAATTATAGTAGGATCATTGCATATGATTAAAAACTGTAACTATAATTATTAATAATTCATCACAATGTTAAGTAAAGCTGGCCCAGCAGTTCTTTTTCCCACTGCTCACCCCTCAGACCAAGCTAACATCCACACATTCTGCATCTACTGACCAATATGTTGTTACTGACTTCCACTTGTGTAAGCAAGGTCATTTTTCCACTCATTGCCATCCCCCACCTTGTCTTCAGAAGAAGTATCTTTTGCACCAATCACCGCCCACAAAATATCATACAGTACTAAAAGTTCAAATACTTCATTAACAGCCTGGCAATAACACAATCCAAAACTGCGCTTGTTAAAACTCAAATAAAATGCAATTATGAAAACATGTCCTTCACAGTAGTTTCTGGACCGCATATTCACTCTTTGCAGTCCATGCCCGGCCTTCGAAATCATCAGCTCTCATAAAATTTAACCAGGAGATGTTAAGAAAAGACAGATCTGCATGGAGTGCAGTGAGAGTGTAACGAAGAGTGCAGTTAAACAAGTTGCAGCAAGTGTAACATGATGGAATTTGGGCCAGTAATAATTAAGAAATTATTCTATGTGTTACTGGGCGCATACTGCGATTCTTCTGTGGACGGTTTTGTGATGATTAGCAAGGACGAATCATGGAAGGACCAATAGTCAGCAACCATTGACCAGTTCAACGCTGGTGCACAGCCGTATTTACCATACTGTTGACAAGCTACCTGCCGCAGTGACTATTAGTGCCTAACATATAGATTGTGTGTCCATTAAGTGGTGTCATGTTTTCGGAATGCCGGTAGATACCTGCAAAAAAATTCTGCACATCTCCTCACATAAAGGAAGCCGCTAAGCCATATAGTGATGCTAAAGTGAGAGAGGTTTAGGTACCCGACCCTCCACTACCCCTTCATCCGGTCCCTATGTGTGGGATCAAAATTTATGCTGAAAAAAATTGTGACAGTACGAACCACTTGAGGAAAATTACATAATTTTTCCCTGTGTAAGGTATAGTAATTATTGAGGGTACACATCATTGAATATGGATAAGGTTGTTACATCATCCAAAATGCCTAACTGAGAGCTGGGTTCTCTGCCCTCACCATCTACTGATAATACCGTTTGCTTTTGAACCTATGTTACTCTTTAAAGCAGGAATCTATAGGGGCTGCGAGATTGGAATTCCATCTGACAATCTGGCTGAGCCTTCAAACACTGATCCACTAAATACGGCTGACCCTAGGTTATCAAAGTCACCTGATTTGTTACAAATTGTATAAAATGTACAGAACTGCTCTGATTTTATGGACACATTAAATAATACAAATACATCCGCTTCAAATAGAACTATTTGTTCTTTCTGCTATGATTAAAGCATTGTTTATGCTTTGCTTGAATATTGTGCGAGACCAAAAAGAACGAATGTACATGATAAGCCACATTGTTCATGTCATCTTGATAAATAGCGGCATGCATTCACAAGATGAACTAATTAGTATTGTACACACTCCTGAGCCTATTTTAAGATCTGATGAGTCTTTATGTGAGGAAGATCTAATCATATTGGAAACTGTTGAACATTGATAGGAAACAGCTTTGAGGTGGAGTTTGTTAGGGCGTATGAGACAAAGGAGGATGTTGACATGGCCGAGATTGTTTAATCTTTATCACATGAATGGAAACACAATAAAACATAAGCTTCAACGAAAAGGAAAACAGCAACAATGCTGGCTGACTAAAGTGGAAAATGAGGATAACATGATTAGAATCTTGCCCTTGGCTAAAAATGATGATGCTCTGCCTAATGGGGAAGGATATTGCGAAACCAGTACAAACACATGAGGAAATGACGCTGAGATCTGTCTTGGCAGTTAAAAAGGCTGGATTGAGGAACCATGATCCCAAGCAAGGCTCCATTGACCAGTGTTTAGACAGATCTAATACCCACCTCAGAAACCACTCAATCCAGGAGACAGAGGGTGAGTATTCCATCTTTTGATCAGAAATTTTATTAGGCCCACAATCTAAGAGTAGGCTTGAGGGTATTCCTGAAGACACTGCTCTTAAAACAACAGAGCGGCAGCAGGTTCAAGCAGAAAAAGAGACCCAGCATCCTCGGCTCAAGTTAAATAAGTTAAATGTTTCAAAGTTAAAGGTAGTTGAACTCGTTGCGACTGAGTCCAGGTCATATATAATAGAGGTGTATTTATACTTATTCTGCATACAATACCTCAGCTCATCATGATGAAATCAAAAGATATATCTTTGATTGAGCTGCCGGAAAGAGATAGTAAATCTAATTGGGAAATTGTCACTTTAATATCCCTCATATATATAGAATACATATTGATCTATTCAACTGACCTGTTTAGGCTGGGGTCTGAAATCATACCCATACAAACTATCAAAGTCAATCTTGAAGCAGATCCTTATTGCTCTTTGAGGAGCCTAGACAATCTAAAGATAGTCAAATCTGATGTGGGACGAAATGTAAAGCAACTTCTGACCAATCTGGACCACTTTAAACTATCGGAGAAGCATGAAGACTGGAGATTGCTGCCTGCTGCATTGGCCAGGAAGGATTGAATACATGACTCAAACACAGCACATGATCCTAATAGATTAATAAAATTCATCTTGTGGAATTCGCATGGCTTCCTCACCTTTTTAAAGCACAAGCTGGGCCTGGGGTTGCTGGTCAGGATGGATAATTTTAGTTTAGATGAAACCTGGTTGACTCAGTCTTGCTGTATTGATTGCTTCACGATAATACAGAGCATTTCAACCACAAACCCTATGGGTATACCTTTGGGTTGTCTACTGATAGGTGTAAGGCCTGAGCTTCATGTAATTGAATACTTAGATTATGTGTATGATAAGAATGCTTTATCAGGGATAATAACGGCCTGTAGGCTGGATAAACAGCTTGAAATGCTGTTGATCAATATATACGACCCTCCGGGTGGTGTCTCTTTGAGAAAATATACAGAGATATATTGAAATGGTGCTAAACTCCTGGTTATATGATTCTGACGGGAGACATTACATGATAGTGTGTGATTTTAATACTAACTCCTGCGCAGTGGATCAGAACTATCCTGGTGTAGAGGTATTGGGAAAGGGCCCCAACTGGGCTATCTTTTTAGATGGATGGGGCTTGGAGTTCCTAAATCCGAATGATAATACCTATTGTGACTGCCTGTATCCTTTTTTTACATGACAGAGACGCTTGCAAAAATCTATACTAGATTATATTTGCACATCTCAGCTATTGAAGGGGATACTCAGTGAATATACCACTCTGAATACTGGTTTAAGTGACCACCTTGTGTTGAGCTGTCAGTTGAACATTCCGGCTTATAGAATCAGAACAAGCTGCTAGGGTCAATTGAATGTAATCAACAAAATAACTGATTGCACTGGTCAGGAAAATGGCTTAATCATGGGGATGTTTTTTCTGGATGATGCCCTACTTAATGATCCACCGGGGATTAGGTTGGAATGCACTTCTAACTTCTAAAGAAATTATGTATACAATGAATATATTTTGTGATCCAAGCAGTAAAATCATTTTACCTACCAACCTTAGGAATGGGGTGCTTGATGCTCAAATCGTTCAGAGAAGGAAATTGTACAGGGCTGAAATTAGACAAGCGAAAATAAGGACTCATGAATGAATCTTTAAGAGCTGGAGTTATTGCCAATATATGTACTAAATTGAAAAACTGGGTGAACATGCACAAACAAGCCCAGTTTACTGAACATTGGTTAATTGTCTTTGAGGCTCTGAAATCAAACGATAGCCAGAAATGTTAGCATTATGCTAATAGGTTCATGAAAATAATGACTAATGTCTTGGCTAATCACATTTTGGAATCTGATTGGCCTAAATACTTTAGGGAACTATATTAAGAGGATGTTGATAGTGCTCAGATGTTCGCTCTAGTGATGCCTATTGAGATGTCAAATAAATTATGGTAAATGGTTTTCCTTTGAGGTGGATGATATTCTTAAAATCCTTATGAAACCTAAATCTCACGGAGCACCGTGGCTGGATTGTATTCCTAACAGTGTGATTAAGGCTCACCCTCATTTATGGGCCAGAGTTTTTCACAGCTTGTTTAGGAATATTACTAAATTTGGAATGATATACCCATCCTGGAAGAAGGCAAATCTAGCCCTTATATTTAAGAGGGGCTTGAGAGTTGATCATAGTAATTATATATTACGTGCTTTAAATGATTCAATCTCTAAATATTTTTTACTCACCGCAGAGAGTACCATAGAGTACCAGACGGCAGACGCCTGGACTCTTCTGCTTTGCTCCCCATTGGAAAGCTTTAATTGGATTTATGGACTTTAACTCTGTTTCCAGGTTGGATGCTATATAAATGGACCATATATGTATTTTGTATACTCTAAACTAAGCAGATATATATTAATATCTGTTATTTTTGCCTTTCTTTCCCGAGTAAAACTTGAATCACGCCAATTTGTGCCCAACTGCCTATAAAAACAACTGGCTGTGCGCAACTGCACGCACATACCGCAGAGAGTACCATAGAGTACCAGACTGCAGACGCCTAGACTCTTCTGCTTTGCTCCCCCTTTGAAAGCTTTAATTGGATTTATGGACTTTAATTCTGTTTCCAGGTTGGATGCTAGTTAAATGGACCATATATGTATTTTTTATACTCTAAACTAAGCTAATATAGTATTATCTGTTATTTTTGCCTTTCTTTCCCTAGTAAAACTTGAATTACGCCCATTTGTGTCCAACTTCCTATAAAAAAAACCTAGTTGTGCGCATCTGCGCGCACGCACCGTGGAGAGTACTGTAGAGTACCAGACTGCAGATGCCTAGACTCTTCTGCTTGGCTCCCCCTTGGAAAGCTTTAATGGGATTAATAGACTTTAATTCTGTTTCCAGGTTGGATGCTAGTTAAATGCACCATATATGTCTTTTCTATACTCTAAACTAAGCTAATATAGTAGTATCTGTTATGTTTGCCTTTCTTTCCCTAGTAAAACTGGAATCACACCCATTTGTGTCCAACTTCCTATAAAAATAAACGGCCGTGCGCATCAGCCCACGCACACTGCGGAGAGTACTGTAGGATACCAGACTGCAGGTATGCAGTTCTGCTGTTCTGGCTCTACTCTAATCTCTACTTAATGATAACATCTCTATTGAGTCAGGTACACACGGTAAGGAGGTGAAGCATTGCTGGGAATGTTGTTAGGAGCACCAGGGAAAGCTTTAATTGGATTTATGGACTTTAATTCTATTTCCAGGTTGGATGCTAGTTAAATGGAGCATATATGTCTTTTCTATATCTAAAATGAGCTAATATAGTAGTATCTGTTATTTTTGCCTTTCTTTCCCTAGTAAAACTTGAATCACGCCCATTTGTGTCCAACTTCCAATAACAATACCCAGCTGTGCGCACCTGCGTGCACGAACCGTGGAGAGTACCATAGAGTACCAGACTGCAGACGCCTAGACTTTTCTGCTTTGCTCCCCCTTGGAAAGCTTTAATTGGATTTATGGACTTTAATTCTGTTTCCAGGTTGGATGCTAGTTAAATGGACCATATATGTCTTTTCTATACTCTAAACTAAGCTAATATAGTAGTATCTGTTATGTTTGCCTTTCTTTCCCTAGTAAATTTTGAATCACGCCCATTTGTGTCCAACCTCCTATAAAAATACCGGCCGTGTGCACCAGTGCGCGCACACTGCAGAGAGTACTGTAGGGTACCAGACTACAGGTCTGCAGTTCTGCTGTTCTGGCTCTACTCTAATCTCTGCTTAATGATCGCATCTCTATCTGGTCAGGTACACGCGGTAAGGTGGTGAAGCATTGCTGAGAATGTTGTTAGGAGCACCAGGTACCATGGGTTGCCGCGCCTTCCATCTCTGTTTGTGGGGTGCACTAGCAGCCATTTGGTGGAAACCTGAAAAGCCCCATGCGCGTGGTGCCTATTGTGTGTATAAAGCGAGATTTGTTTTAGTTTCCACTAATTCGGCACATGTGCTGTTTAGTATACTAAGGTTTACCCCTTTATTTTTAGTTTTCGGTGCATGAAGAATGCAGGTCCACAAAACTTCTGGTTTTTCATTTTTTCCAAGGTTTATTCTCGTGAATCCATCAATTGATGGTATAACAAGTGGTGCCGACACGTGTTTTGACCTAACAGGTCCTGGGTGGTTGGGTTTGGGAGGGCTCTAGTACGCCCTGTTCTTTGGTATTCAGAGGTCATTGCCTCTCGTGCATGGTTTGTTTCCGCCTTCGGATCCAACTGGGCCAACCTGACATGCTTGCACTAAGCAAATATGAAGACAGACCCTCCTAATCACCTACCATCCTAGAAAAAGACCTGTTAGGTGGAAACTAAAACAAATATTGCTGGGAATGTATTTCATTTCTATTTGTTTGGATTACGCATTTATGTCTATCTATAGATTAACCTCAGATATGCCCCACTCTGTAAATCTCCCGAAATCCGTATTGGCGGGCCTGGGCTTACTTGAGGACGAGTGCTATTTAGTATCGTACTCGCGTCCTGATATGTCTGCTTGAAATGATCGTCAGCGAGCTGCTGTCCACTTTGACTCATTGGGGTGTGTTTTCAGCTGTGCGAGAAGGATCTGCAGCTGCAACAGAGGAGACAATGATTGGAGAGGGTTCAGCTGTGCCCTTTACCAAAGAAATTCAGAAACTTATGCTATTGTATGCTCTCTCTGATATCACTATGCGAAAATGTGAGCTGACGGGAGCAAATGATGCTGTTGATACTTTTTGTACCACCCCCCATTCAACAATGAGTGAGGTAGGGCCTAAAACTGCTGTCCAAATACACCAACTTGACTTGAATATTATGCCTCCTTTATATTCCCAAGTCACTGCTCGAAGAATCCCCACCTTAGCTCCGCTAACAGCAGTGCTTCCCCGAACCATTTCCGAACATGTTTACCTAAAGGAAAGTGTGAAACATCCAACTTTGAACTCCAATATCAGCATGGAGTCTCTATCAAGGCTATCAGGCTCTTCTGCATTATTCTCTACTGAACACGAAAATATTCAAGATGTAGCTCTTGATTCCTCGTTTGTAGTTTCTTACAATAAGCCTGCTCTGCGCCCCTCTTTCGGCTTCCCATCAGTGATTGCAACTAATTTGGATGCGGCTCTTGTTGCCATTACTAAAAGTATTTTCAGTTTGACCAAACTTTATGAAGGCCTGGAAAATAAGTGAACTACACAATCAAACAATGCTGTAACTTTGATGAACAAAATTGATTGGTTGGTATGGAATCTTCCACTAATATTGGAAACTGTATGTGTTAAATCTAAGAAGGAATTACCTGAGACAACACCGGTGGTACGCCCGGGTGAGGAAAGGGAATCCGATCCCAACCTTTTAGATCCTCCTCTCTCATCTGATTTGGCAGAGCCAGTGATTTTTAATTCCCCTGATCAGTTACCTTCTGAAGTGATTATTGTTGAGGATTAGATTATAAATCCAGCCTTATGTGAGATCTTTCAACAAGGAGGGAACACTTCCAAAAGGAACAACAAATAAAAATAGAAAATGAACCTTGCACCCTTTAGAACAAGCAGGATCGAAAAAAGAAAAAAAAAGAAAACATTCTAAAACTATGTTTAAAAATAAGAAATCTAGTTTGGACCCTAGAAATAAGAATATTGCTCCATGCAATAACAAGATAAATTCTGTCTTGGAAACCCCTGACGAGATTCCTCTTGTAGCTCCTGAGGATGTATCTCTTAACTAGAATGCTATTGATCCTGTCCCCCCTGCTCTGCCTAATCCTATGCTGCAGAAGGATAACTATGTTCGAGTGGATGTGTCACCAAAAGAAGTTGAGTCCGGGATAAATGTGGGAAACTCACTGAATGTGGAAACTGATCTAATGAACATGTCTGTTTATTCGACACATTTGTTACCGAACACTGATGTTATTCAACAAAGTCTCCAACATATGCAGCACAATGGTTCTACATCAAAACAAACATTGTTTGTTAACCTCAATAATAATGCTCTGATGTTCAAAACTATAAAGCAGAAAAGAAGAGAGCTAGCTCCTATTAACCAAATTATTGAATCTATTGGGTTCAAGAATATTGCATGTGTTGAACTTAAACAAATTAAAACTTCTCAAGTTGGAAATCCAAAAATGTTCTCTTCACAGATGAATACACAATTACAGTCACATGAAAATGAGACACCAAGAAGTGAAGAAGTAGAGCTTCTAGATGCTGCTCGGGCTAGTTTGGACAATGAAACTCTAATTGCAACCATGATAGAGTTTATGAAGATCTATTTCCAAATAGGAACACAATCTTAGCAATACTTCATTCTATTCCCACCCTCCAGCTAATTCAGTTGGGCGATATAGATTTCATAAGATACCCAGTTCCTTCGAACCAATATATAGTCGAGATTCTAATCGCGTCAAATGTGGTAAAAAATGTAATATGCCTTGAAAGACTTTCCCTATATAGAATAGGTCTGAAACGTGAAGCCAAACCTCCACCAGCTGTTCAAGACCATACAATGGTGAATCAGACTGTCTCAGCTAGTGGGTCAAATGAAAAGGATTCTCAATGCTGCTGCAAATGCAACAATACCTCTCCTCAATCAAATCAATTGCCCAAAGAGATAAAAACGAAATTGAGATGGTTATGGGTCTCCAAGGCGTGTGAATCCTTGGACCAGGGAAATAAATAGCATTTATCCCTGGATCCAACTCACTCATGTTCAATGATCTGCTGTAATACAAGAGGATTTAGTCATCTTCTTAATAAACTACCTGCCGCAGTACATAGAGCTGATATTGTTCTGTTTCAAGAACTATGGCTAACTTCGAATGCCATATGGGTAGACCACCAAGTTTTGTATGTTTTGGCAATTAAACCAATTAAAGGTTGCCCAATGGCTGCCCTTTTAGTAGCCACTAGCATTGATTCCCAATTTAATCTTATACCATGGTTAACACCAGATCCAGGGATACAAGTGGTTAGAATTACGTCTAACAATTGCTATCATCCACTGTACCCCGAATCTGTGATTGTCAACATATATTGGAACCCCTTAGCTTCAAATGAGGATACTTTTTTGTCTAAAGTAGAAATAATTCTTAATTTTATATCCTTGGATACATCTATTAAAACAGCGATAATCGCTGGTGATTTTAACATGAATTTCTTATCTAGCACTACAAAAAGTATCAAATATAGAGCGCTGATGTGGCAATCTCTTATGGAGACTCGGGGAATGATGATGCTTAATGGTTCCTCAATGTATGATTCACCCCCTGCTGCTACATGGTGGAGAGGTACGTCAACTTCAGTTATTGATTATGTCTATATATCGGAAAAAGCTAATAAGATGATAGCCAATTTTGAAGTTCTTTGATCACTCGATGGTGATCACAACCAATTAGTAACTAGATGGATACCACACCAATTAAAAGAATCACTCTGCTATTCACAAAAAAATCAATCAAATAATAATATGAATAGACTTACGTGGTTTCCGTCAAAGATAAATAATCTGGAAAATATGATTATTAAAAAGCCACAATTGACCACTTCAGATGAGGGAGAATATTACTCTGATTATATTTGGTTGCTGGCACAATCACAAACAAATATCTTGTCCGTTAAAAAAACCACTAAAACCAAAATTCAACACTGAAATTGCGGAGCTTAAGAATCAATACCGCAAAAAGATACGCAATTTATCTAAATCCTTCAACAGTGTTGAAAGGTTGAATATTAAAACAAGATATAGAAACTCGATAAGGTGCATAAAAAACAGGAATAGTCAAACAAATGCTGAATGCATGCTGAAAGGGGTCATGACTAAATCTATCAGAGAAATTCGGCAGCTGATCAATGAGTCTCCGAGTGAAGCTTTTAAGCCATCAAATCTCTTCTCTATTTCTGAAAGACAGCCCACTGAGTAACTGTTCTCCATTCATCACACAGTGCACTGTGGCTCTGGATGTTTCTGAAGACAATTGATTGAGGTTTGAGCAAAACCTGGTAGCAACACGTTTGAGACATGTATAAAGTAAAAGTAAAGGTGCATGGATGTACTAACCAGATTAATGATTAGATGACATCTGCAGCAGTCTGTGACTCAGCGTGTTCCCAACAAATTCTAAGTGTGCCGCCAAGGCTGGATTTTGAATGTAAGTCAGCTCAGCGCTGATGACCAAAGCAAACCTCCATTCATCCTGCTATACTGATAACCGTGTGAAATCCTACATTTCGGGCCCACACGTGAGCTCAGCGCGTGCCTGCATCCCCAGTCAAGCGCACAAGCCAACATCGCAGGCTCCAGCGTTCAAGATCAGTGCATCATTTGGACAAAATAAACATTCCTCACGGCCTGCCATACAGCCCCCAGCGACGCATCTCAAAGTGTGAGTAAAGGACCCACGTATTTCGCTTTGCATGCTGCCACTGTGTTGCCATCAGCAACCCGATGCTTTATATCTAACTGACAATGCTGTCTGCTCCAAGGAAGGCAAAGGCAACTTGTCACTATTAACAGGGCCTTCTGTAGTAGATTTCATAGGCCGGTGTCCATTTCCAGGGCAGGGCAAAGCACTGTTTGTGATTCATTAAAGAATCAGAGCAGGTTTCTGTTTCATAAATACAGTCACAACTGGAGTGTGGCGTCACAGTTACCATAACAAGTTGAATCATGTTTCAACATGGAATAATGTTAATGTGAAATCAAATCACAATGCAAGACAACGTTAATGTGAAATCAAAATGCAGACTTACACCAAGTACTTGTAATTCTTACCAATACAACACCCTAATTTCAGGAATCCACCATCAAGGCACCAGTGTTTATCATACTGCTGATATCTATTATTTATAGTTTGCCTAAGTGTACCAAGCATCTGGCATTATCAACTGTCAACACAGCATTGCCCTGGCAGTACGTGTGAATCAGACCTTGCACACCACAAACAACCATGCAAGGACTAGCGCCCCCAAATTATTTCCTGGATACCAAGGGTGAACCAAAAGTGCATTGGAAACAATAGAAAAAACGTTTTGCAGCAAATGGGTTGAATTTTGCCAGTGAACGAAAAAAATGTTTACTCATACACTGCCTAGGCAACTATGGCCAAGAACAATTTGAAAATCTTCCTCCTTTGTCCGATTAGGAAGCATTGGGACTTACAGAGTATGAAAAATGTATTAAAATGCTAGATAAGCATTATTACAAATCTGTGAGCATTATTCTTGAGAAATACCATTTTGGCAAATGGAAACAAGCAGCCGGTGAGACTGTAGAGCAATTTATTACGGCTTTACGTGGTTTGGCTATGGCACGTGACTTTGACGATAATCTGGATGAGAGACTACGAGATCAATTTATGTTGGAGTGCAATGATGGCAAAGTGAGGGAAGCACTGTGGTCAAAAGGCAATCCATCCATAGAAGTTATTAGAGTTACAAAGGAAGTCAAACACACCAACAGGTGCCTGAAAGAGTTAGAAAGAAGAGGCAAAAATGAAACAAAGAAGGAAGAGATCTCATAGGTACCAGAAGTTTTAGCTGTGCAAGAAAAGAATGTGAATAAAAAAAAAACTGGGTGTCCGAAGAGAGACTATAACAAAGAAGATCGATTTGAACAATGCACCCACTTTGAAGGGTTTTAATCCTAACGAAAAAGGCATCCTCACTACGGATACCAGTAATCATGGTTTGGGAGTGTTATTTTCCCAAGTGGAAGGTGTAATAGAATATCCTATTGCTTTGCCTCTATAGTTTTAAGAGAAGCAGAATGTGACTACTCCACGATCGAGAAGGAACTTTTAGCTGTCAAATGGACGATTGATAAGTTTCACTAGTTTCTTTGGGGTATGAAGTTTGTAGTAAGATCAGATCTCAAACCACTGAAGGAGATTTTAACTACAAAAGGCTTGGATAAAGTTGCTTTAAGGATTCGAAAGTGGGTAGCTGGAATGCAAGAGTATAACTGGAAGTAGAATTTGTACCCGGGGTCAAGAACAAATCAGCTGATTGCTTGTCATGGTTAACTAATATTGCGGATAGCGATAAGGACGATGAGTGTGATGAAGAACACATTTTGTATGCAAATCAAGAGTTTTTAACAGAAGAAGAATGAGGAGATGCTACAGCAGCAGATTAAGTCCTAAAAGATGTGAAGCATCGTCTTGAGGTAAAGGTAATGAGATTAGGAAAGGAAACTTACAGGAAACTGTCAGGCATGTTATTGATGAATTACGATTGAACAAGGGTATGGTGTTTAGAGGTGACAAGTTGTTTCCACCAACTACAATGTCATTCTTACAGGCCATGAACAGTAAGGATGTGAAATTAACTATTATACTCGGCCTGACGACATATCAGTGCAAGAGCAAAGACATAGATAAGGAAGGGAGGGGGAGAGTGGGAAGGAAATGGAAACAGACAGGCGACTACCGTACTAGGCCTGACGACATTTCTGGAGAAACAAAAGGTAAGGGAGAGGGGTGCAGAATGAGAGGGGAGCAACAAAACACCCGACTATTGAACTAGGGCTGATGACATTTCAGATAGTGCTGGAGGGAGGGGGGGAAATACACAAGTAAGGGGAGGGGGAGAAGACAGAAAAAGTTGCTATCATAGTAGGTCCAGGGATAATTCTGATAGAGTAAGTGCATAGAAGAAAGTCATGGTAGGAGGGGAGGAGATAGGAAAGGGAGAATGGAGAGGAGGAGAGAACAGTGAATAAGCTGTCAACAAGACTGGAGAAGCAAGAGGGAAGAACAGATACAATTGCAGAAGTCATCAATAACACATAATGCTGCAAGCCAGGATACAAGATGAAGATGGGAAGAGCATGATTCAGACCCACCATGAGTACAAGATGCAAAGGAAGTCTAGCATGAGAGTTGAGAAAGGGTGACGCACCGTGAATCAATGAAGTCCATAAAGTCAAATCCAGAACTGGCCACCAGACGGTGATGGTGAAACCAGAATGTATCAGGACAGACTCCTGCAGAAGTAGGCGTGAGGGGCCCTGGGGAGATGGGTAGAAGAATCAAGCAAAACAGCAACACCTGTGTGTGGGAAGGGTGGGGGCACAAGCAAACATCACAGGGGGCCCAGAGGCGGTGGGGATGGCCTGTATAGACAGAGGGAGTAAACACATGTTGATGCATGCTTACCTGTTGTCTGAGCAGAGGGTCGGGCCTTAGGTCCTCCTGGTCCGTACACGTCCAAACAGGAATTGCCCTTTTATTTGTCTGCCCTTCACTTTGGACGCCTAGGTGAGAGATGCCCTTGATCTAAGAGTTAAGTGCAGAAAGGAAGAGGCAGGTCTAAGAAGGTGGGTTATGCTTAGGCCAGGTGACCAAGATCCACTTGCAATTGCTCCCCATCTGCATAGGAAAAAGAGGCTGTAGGGATCCTAAAGTAGGGAAAAAGAGCAGATACTAGGAAGTCACCAGTTGGGCAGTGCTTGCTAAGTGTGGAAAAAGAGCGGCAACCTGGAAGGCACCAGGTGGGCGAGGCTTAGGCCAGGTGACCTAGATCCACTTGCACCAGCTCCCCATCTGCAAAGGAAAAGAGGCTGGAGGGCTTTAAGTAGGGAAAAATAGTGGCAACCAGGAAGGCACCATGTGGGCGGGGCTTGCTAAGTGAGGAAAAAGAGCGGCAACCTGTAAGGCACTAGGTGGGTGGGGCGTACGCCAGGTGGCCTAGATCCACTTGCACCTGATCCCCATCTGCAGAGGAAAAAGTGGCTGGAGGGAACCTTAAGTAGGAAAAGGAGCGGCAACCAGGAAGGCACCAATTGGGCAGGGCTTTCTAAGTGGGGAAAAAGAGCGGCAACCTGGATGGCAACAGGTGGGAGGGGTCTAGGCCAGGTGACCAAGATCCACTTGCACATGCGCCTCACCTGGTTTCATGGTGCTGTCAGAGTTTCAGATGGTAGAGTGTGGAATGTAAACAGGGTGTGTAAGAGTGTGAAGGACAGAACCAATAGTATTAATATTACTAAGGGAAGTGATGATAGAGGGTTACATTCCAAGTCTGAGAAGTAGATGACCGTTAAAGAGAGGGTTAATATACACACAAAACATGTATGTGGTAAGCCTTCATATTTGAGAGATTTTGTAACTTGAGTAGTGTGTTCAAGGCAAAGGAAGAAAAAGAAGAAATGAAACATGAAAAGATAAAGTACAAAGCTCTAGAGTCCAAAAGGGAATGAACCACAACATTATAGTAATGAGTAATTATATGCAGGTTACAAAAGATAACACCAAAACATTGTAAATATGCAAAACTATATACAGAATACAACATTTTTCTCTGTGATTCATTGATGTGCTAAAGGTTTGTAATAAACCAATTACACAGAAAAAACATTTAAAAAACGTTCCTTTTGTCACACCAAACCACCTAAACCGGTCATGGAACCTAGCCCCATTGCACACCCAATCACCCCTTTACTTCTGTTTCATCAACACAAACTCTGCACAAAACCATATCCAAACATATTACCTCCCACAAGAAACTCTTGTAGTACTTTTTCTGACATCAAATAAAATCCCAAAACTGTGATACAACCCGTTATTATTCAAATTAACAGACACAAACAACACATTTCAGATGGCAGGAAACAATCCCATTGGCTACCTGTCAAAGAACAGATCATTTTCAAAACATTATCCCTCACACATAAATGCATCCACCACGCAGCTCCTCAATACCTGTCTCAGGGGTTCACAAGACCACTCACAGAAAGAGCTATCAGAACACCATACACCAACTTACTCAAAGTGTGCAAGATCACAAAAGCACGAGCCAAAGACTCCACCTACCCCTTCATTGCCGCAACACTGTGGAACTCCCTCCCTCCCAACCTAGGAGGGATCTCATCCCACTTAGTCTTCCGCGAAGAAATCAAAACACGACTGTTCATCTGAAAGTTTGCAGTACCCTCCTATAGTGCTTTAAAAGTTTCAGTTATACTGCCTGTTCTCACTGCTTCTTATCCCAATGTCATGTATATACTCTGTTCATCCATGTAACCTGCTCCAAACATGCTACGCCTCATGTAACCAGTAGCCATGTCTTATTATATAACCAAGTCAATCCCGTGTTACAGCACCTCGATGCCCTTGGGTTGCTAGACGCTTTATAAATGCATATGAATACAAATAAAAAATAAATAAAACAAAATAAGCAACCTTCAATTATAAACAGTATCTGTATGCTGTGGGATCGTATATAGTATGTGCGCTATTGACCACTCTTATGGTAGCTTAACAATAGGATATTATGATCCAAAACAATACCACTGCAAAAATGGTTGGCTGCAGAAAAAACCTCCCACAGAGCTTCCCACAAAGCTCTGTATTAGGTACTTGATATGATAGAAAACTGGGAGGGTCAACAAATCCTGCGCTCAAACCCTTTGAGTTATAAAGTCCAAGAAATAGGTATTGATGCCAAGATCATTAATGAGATAACAGTTCAAAAGTTGCAAAAATCATTTTTAATGTGGAACAGCCGACACATGTTTCGACCCCTGGTCGTTTTCAAGGCAGCAATTGATTCATAAAAGGTTTATGATTATTGTTGTCGAAAAATTACTTCAAAGAGTTGAAAAGCTGATATTTGTCAATTATGTAGGTCTTCTGTTTTTTAGGTCTGGATTATAGGAAAACCAAAATATTAAGAGTAGTCATGGGCCAGTCTGTTCTTCTTCAAAGGCCAAATGGTATGTGGCTTGATATATGCCTGTAACAAAATCACAGCTTTCAATAGCTTCACTCCTTCAATATATTTGGTCTAAAAAATGTCTTCCTTCTTTGGAAGCAGGTTGAATGGTATCATTGTCATCAGGGTTTGTGATTCTGTCTTCAGCAGAATCGGTGCCAGTATTGGCCAAACCAATGTTAGTGGTATCATCTTCTGATTCCGGGTCTGAACTAGCAGGCGTGGTATTTTTTTAACCAAAACTATTTCTTGGAGTAATATTGTCATTTGTAAGTTTTAATTGTCCATTGCAAGCAATTAATATTTTTATAAAAATGACCCCTTGTGCAATCCTCCTCACATCAAAAAATGAGTGATATCTAGGTTTGGTCTGCAGACCCACTTCCCTTTTCGGTCCGCGGAGGGGCATCCTTTTGACCAAGATGACGACGTGATGTCAGCGGACATCGGACGTGCCCACTGATTGGATGGTGAAAAGAGTGGAGTGCGTCAGATTTTTGGAAACACCCGTCTGTGTCACAGACATCACGGTAAAAACATATTAAAAAACATAACATTGCACTTGAGAAACTTATCAAACAATCTCTGGGGAGGTGAGCGGTGATGAGGATGGGATGTGGCTGGAAGAAGCAAAAAGATTGGTGTTTTCCACCCCCGAAGTCCGCAAACAGTCTGGATGTTCAGGGGAGGTCCTGTGATGTTCGCGGGTACACTTGAGATGTTCAGGGACTTCTATGCCTAGTTCTGCAATACACGGTTGGTGAAAAGCAGTTTTTGGATGGCTTTTAAATTTGGTGCTACTCAATAAAATGCATGACATTTTGGGATTCTATTCTAGACCTGATTCTGAATGGTTTTGCAAAGATTGGTGGGATTCTGTCAAGAGGGGCACAATTAGAGAGGGGTCCCAAAAGATTGTAAAGGCTTATACATTTGGTGCCATTTGATGAATCTACACAAAGGTTTGCAAATCTAGATAGATATAAATGTTTATGTAAAGTTTGGTGGGATTTTGTCAAGAGAGGGCTAAATTAGCGGGAGGATCTCAACATTTTTAAATGGCTATAACTTTGTTGTTGTTTTTTGACGAATGTGGGCGAATGTGGACAAAAGTTTCCAGAAAGATTATAGACCAAACCTTGAATGTTTGTGTATGTGTTTTGTC
This sequence comes from Ambystoma mexicanum, assembly GCF_040938575.1. Classification (NCBI taxonomy): domain Eukaryota; kingdom Metazoa; phylum Chordata; class Amphibia; order Caudata; family Ambystomatidae; genus Ambystoma; species Ambystoma mexicanum. The sequence goes on along the minus strand of NC_090930.1, from coordinate 1,240,136,103 downwards.
AAGTGGGGGCTAAGTTATATGACTATTGTTTGTACATATATTTTGACAATTTTGAAAAAATAAAACATGGGCAAACTCATGTAAGGAGCATTGGCAAGGACCTTAAAGCATGGTTTTGCAAATGTGCCAGTGTTTTATTTTTTGAAAAGTATCATGATGCAGCTACTAACAATAGAGATATACTTTTGTTAACTGCGGAATAGCCTGTGGCCATGGGCAGTGGCCAGATAGTCTGGGTCATGGCATAAGGTCATGACCCGGCCAATCTGGCTACGGGCCATGACCATGAGGGACAACAAATGAGGTTAAATAGTCCATGTCCACCTGGGACCAGCTATGTGGTAAAGTTTGAAAGTGGGATAGGTTTGAAAGGGAATACAATGTGCTTGTGGTAATGTGGTCATAGGGTTCTCTCTTCGCCTTCTGCAGGCTGCCATGGAAAGGGAAGAGTGGCTCTGTACGGAGCACCGCCTTCCCTTCCATGGTGGCCATCTTGGAAAAGGATTTTATTTCCTACAGCGGGACGCCGCAGGTGTAGGAAGAGAAATCATTTATTTATTAGCACCCTGGGTTTCTGCTTTGGGAACCCAGGGTGCTAAAGGTCTTCATCCCTCATTGCAGGGCGAATTTCTGAGGTTTCTGAGGTTTTTCAGTTTTAACCATAACCTCCCTTTAATAATGTTTTTTAATTGAATTTCATAGGTTTTTATTTGTGCAACTTAACCATAACGTTCCTTTAACAAAGTTTTTCCAACAACTGTGGAAGAAATGTTATCTCTCTTTGAAGAAGTGGTTCAAATATAGATATATTTAGCACATTTATATTGTTACAAAAATGGAACTAGACATTCGATTGAGGATCCAGTATTTATAAATACAAATATGAACAACAAGTTTGGCTGGTATGGGAATTATGATGAGGCGCTACACTATTTGTTCAATGAAAACCCAACAAGATGACAAATTGATATGGTCACTCACCGAGTAAAATATGATTCCATTATGTTTTATTTTTGCATTAGAAACAGAGCTGATCCTTTATCATGACATACTAAAATAAAGTGAGCACCTGGTGTCGGCAAACAATCCTGTTATCCACTGCATAGCAAATGTGTGGAAGTTCCAACAGTTTGTTTAGGAGTAATAAAATGGCTAATAAGATTGATAGTCTAACAGCCTCATGCTGAAGCAGAACACTGTGACACACTGTGACAACACTTTACATGATGAGGGAAAGATACCAAAGTGGTGATTACAGAAGAGGGTATACATATTCCCAAAACTAAACTCATATCATGAAATACAGATGCTGTGAGAAGAAAAAAAAGGACTCCAAAAAGGACTCCTTAATTAATACCATACATAAGCTTAAACTCTTAACTGTCCCTGTTTTACCTTTATGATTGTGTGGGGTTTTGGTTTGTAGAAGTGTGAGGGCTGAGTGGACCATGTTACCCCTACTCATCCATGTACCTTTGAGAATCAGAATCCAAATCGCCATAAGGGTGTTTCATTTAAGACATGGCAGCAGGACACATCTCAATGCAGTGATTCCAGTTCATGTTTGTAGTACCCACAAGGGCATGACTTGCAACTATGCCACTGTCACGACTTCAAATAGGTAAAGTGTTAGCACATATTGGGAAGTGCCCTCTGAGTACTATGGGGAAGAGTAATTCGCCTGGCCAATGGTTATGGCATTCAGGCACTTTATTCACTGCTAGTATGCTTTGGGAATTGATGCCTAGAAGGTTCTCTGCACAATGCCCATGCCATTTGATCACAGGATATCATTGATGTTGTAATTGGTGATACATACATGGTGTCACAGATAGTGGCATGTGTGATGTCGTCTGTGAGGTTGATCATGAATGTTGCATGTTCAGGAGGATGTTTATTGTTCTGTTGCTAACAATGTTTTTTATGATATCCATAATGTTCCCTCAACAAATTAACCAAGTGTGCTTTTTCACATAAACAGCATTTTGCACATGGTTTTAGATCTGTATGAGACATACTGACAATGCTGTTTAACGATAAAATAACAGATTTCATAAAACAGATTGAATTGAGAACATCTTAAAATGTTACTATTTTTTTGGATGTCACTTTGGCGTGTGCAGTCTAAATATTGTTTTCAATAGCATCAGGTGGTATAGCAAATGTGTTTGTGAGTGAGTTTGCCAAAGTTCTGACTCATTTAATGGCCTTTGGAATGAATCATTAGAAACTTAAGAGTGTTAAACCTACTTTTTCATCTGTATGATGATGTTGTCCTTTGCCATTTTAATGAGAAAAAAAAACAAACACTGATTTTTCAAAATGAATGAGCATGCCTTTTACTTTTCTCATTAAGTAGTCTGTCTACTGACATGCTATGTGCCAAGTACTATGTTTTAAAAGTACACACAATGTGATTATTCATTATACCAAGGTGAATTCATTTGGTGCTTTTGCTTCTAAAAAGCGTAATTTTGCAAAAGTTTGGAGTACAAATAATGTTGTTTTTGCGATGATGTTGCCAACATCTTTCTTCAAGCACGAGCAATAAAAAATCAACTAAGATAAAGCACATCATTATTCTATTAATACATACTGAATAACTCAAAAAACTGTAATTTGAAGGTTTCCACAAAAATACGTATGAACACATGATTAAAATGTCCAACAGTATAATCAATATTATTGTTCTTTAGACTTGTGGGTCACCTCTTAAAACAAACACTACACGCAAATAAATATATTATATTGCTTTTGTGAGCAATAACATGTACAACTGTTATTGTACCCGTATAGAATGTCTGCATGTCTTGCATAAATTTGATGAAGGCACATACATTAAGGTGAATTAAAAGCATGTGGTGCCACATTCATGATACGTGTGTAGTATGTGATGTATGCTTATGATTTCAACAGATGTGCTGAAAACGTATATTAATCATTTGGAAGGTCAAGTAACCTGGCAGCAGACTCGGGACTGCATTCTGTAAGGTTTTAGAAGAATGTAGGTTCGAGCAGGACCTCCTAATTTTTCCCTATTCAGCTGGCATGGCCTCATGATTGAAAATAATCTAAAATGTAACCTTAGCAGTGCCTCCGCACTTATTTGGAGGGTAGGGATCCCAAATCTCAATCAGTAGAATTAATTCATACAGGTATTTTGGCAGCCACACAATATTTGTTGTCACCATGCTTGTGGGTCTCTTCCTGGCAAGCTCTCAAGGTCTGTATTCAGCCTTAAATAAACACATCACATCCATATCTGTTGGATCTGTTCACGAGGAGACTCTCTCTGTCTCTCTCACTCTCTCTCTTTCACACATAAACACACTCACACACATACATTGCTAGTAAGGTCGCACCAGAGTCAAATGAGATTGATTTTATTAACATGAATGTTAGCTGCATATTAAAAGGAATCCCATACATCTGGCCATGCATGATTACTCACATGGGTAAAATGAAGTGAACGTCAAAGTGATTGTCTTGCTTTAAGTGTGTTATATATTATCAATAAATAAAACACATGAACAATACATAAATAAGCCCTTTCTCTGCATGAACTATATATTTAAGGATCATCAAAGAAAAATCAGTCAACTATTGGTGTCAGCAAGAGATATAAGGAGAGGGGACTCCAGCACGTGATGATCGTCAGATCCTGGCAGCTATTGCAGAGTTGAAGGCATTATGGGGGTCCAAAATCGAAACCGCCATTGCGGAACTGATGACGGCGCTAGAGTTCAAGATTGATGCCGTCAGTGTGGACGTCAACCTCATCAGACAAGATGTTTGAGCATTATCCAAATGTACAGGAGGACTGTAAAAGGAGGTGAAAGCTAACAGGACGACTTGTGCCGCTAATCAAAGAGAGGTCTCCACATTGCAGCAACAAGTGCGTAACCTGCAGAGCAGAGTGGAGGAGGCAGAGGGTCAGGCAAGCAGAAATAACGCATGCATTGTGGGACTACCAGAGGAAGCGAAAAATCCGGACCAACAAACTATATAGAAAACATGTTGCTGCAAGAAATAGGGGCGGGTGCGCTCACCCAGGTGTTCACTGTGGAGAGAGTGCACAGAGCCCTGTTTGGAAAGCCGCCACCGGGTGCCCCGCCGCAGCTGATCATCGCCAACATATTGAATTATAAGAACAGAGAGAAGATCCTGGACCACCTCCGCAAAGGTGGGACCATAAGCAGAGCATCGCGAACATCATGGCAGACCCGGATTACACCTTTATGGTACAGAAGCAACGTGTGAATTATGTGTTGGTTAAAAGAAGGTTGCGGGGGACTGGATTTAAGTATATGTTGTTGTATCCTGCAAAACTGAAAGTACTGCATAAAGACAAAGCTCATTTTTTTGATACCCCAGAGGATGTGACTACATGGTTGGATATGATGAACTGCCGGCGGGTACCGACAACCAGGTGGAAAGGGCTCAAGATAATTGAGAAGAGGTTCCTGTGGAGCCAGAATCGTAGACAGAAAGGACACTGTCAGACTGAACATTGATGGGTAATGTCCCAGGAACATATTTGTAGCTATACAACAGAATCTTAATTTAATATAAGTTGAAACAGGGATGTTGGGCTCTCCTAGATAGTAGTACACTAATATCATGGTGCAACACTAAGTTGGCTAAAAGCAGGAGACAAGGGAGCTGCTTAAGATCTTGCAGCACTTAGAAACACGCAATCACCCACGGTAGCTAGATTAGTTAGGATACCGGTAGTTCGGTATCCTCCTGCTGCGCTCTGAGTACCGGCAGTTGGCCAAGCAAAGAGTGAGATTTTGGGTAGCCTGAGATCCAGGCAGGGAGCTGGGCAACAGTTGGGAACAGCTGGGAAAAATAGGGATGGGAGTTGGGGAAAAGGGTGGGTTGAGAGTTGGGGTAATTTAGCGGAAAAGGGCTTACACAGAAGTACAGAGGGGAAGGAGGAGGGGTACAAGTGGAGACAGAGATTCTAAATGGATTGATGAGTTTGGGGATCTTAGAATTGTGACCTGAAATGTCAGAGGGTTGAACAGTTATACAAAGAGAAGTAGAGTTATGACTTATCTCAAACGCCAGAGGTGTATATAGCACTCCTAGACGAGAAACACCTCACCAGAGAGAAATTGGACATAGTGACTAGAAAATGGAGCAGGAGGACAATTGGCTCAGCATATTCAGCATACTCCAGAGGGGTCCTGATCTGGGTTGCCCCTAGAGTTGCGTTCAAGGTCCTTTAAACAATGGGAGATGCAGAGGGTTAGGATGGTGATTGTTGGAGGCATGATTGAAAGTAAAGAGATATATCTTATCAACACGTATGCCCCATACCAAGACACTACTGCTTACTTTAAATGATTGTATCCTAAGATGGGCCCACATAGAGATTGCGCTGTGATATGGGGAGGGGATTTCAATTGTACACTAGACCCGAGCAAAGATAGGTCAGATGGTAAAGTTACTAGCCCGGCCACAGCTGCTAAAGCATCGAAAGTACTGTTGAGTATGCTAACATTGGGAGATACTTGGAGGCTACTGCACCCGCAAGTTAGGGGATATTCACACTACTCTGCCCCTCATAATCTGTACACAAGATGGACTACATGTTTGTAAGTGAGGAGATAATACACGAGTTCCTGCACCCTGACTATAAAGCAAGAGTGCTGTCTGATCATGCCCCTTTGGTTACCACATGGCAAATACTGCCCCCCTGAGCCAAGATCCCAATTTGGAGACTTAGGGTGGAAGTGCTGAAAGATGTGGGTTTCTGGAAACACTTAAGAACAGAAGTGCAGAAATATTTTGAACACAACACCGGTAGGGCAAACACGGTGTGGGAGGCCTTCAAGGTGGTGATGCGAGGAGCGGCAATGGCTAAATCTAAAGGGCTACAAGAGAAAATATTGCGAGACTTACAAAAGTTAGAGAGCAAATTGGAAGCTATAATGCAGGAGAGTAATGGGCCACTAACGGAAGCTAAAGAAGTGTCCGATCTGGGGCAAAAATGCAGGGAGCAATGAGAAAGGCTGGGTAAATTAAGCTATAAGAAATATGTGGAACGCCAACATGCAGAGGGGGATAAACCCGCTTGATGCTTAGCCTAGCTGTATAAAAGTGAAACTGCAAGACAACCTATTTGTGCAGTAGGAGGGGGGTGGCAGACTGAGAGGCACCCAGAAGGAAGTAAACAAGTGTATGTTTGAGTATTATAAGGACTTATACAAGGAGGTTAATGAGGAGCAAGCGGTGGATATACAAGAAGCACTACAAGAGATAAATTTCCCCAAACTGTCTGATGAAGAGAGGGAGAAGTTAGAGGCACCAATAATGATCAATGAGTTAGAAATTGTGATTAAAGAACTGCCAACTAGCAAAGTCCCAGGGGCGGATGGGCTACCCAGTGAATTTTTTAAAGAATACAGAGCGGATATTCTTCCCTGCTACTAGAATTGTTGAATTAAGCATTGGAATGAGGTATTTTACCCTGTTCAATACGGGAACCAATTATCCCCCTTCTCAAACCTAATAAACCAGAGACGGAATTCACAAGCACAATCAAGACCTGTAGCACAAGTATGGTGGAGGGACTTGCTGAAATGGGCTAATGCAGAGACTTCAGTGTGGCAAGAGGCGGCTAGCAAAATGGAAGAACAAGGGGTTGGTGGGATTGGAGTATGGGGTCAGCTTATCGCAGATTTGTCAGCCTCTGAACATGACACCCAGGAACAGGGAGAGAGTGCTATACATGTAAGTACTGCTGCTCCACAGATTGAAGGAAGTATGTGAACAGTGGTTCAAGTACCAGGGTAGGCCTGTGGTTATGGGAGAGGGTAAGGAGGGAGGTGGTGGGGGAATTGTAATGTTATTGGAATAATGTGTGTGTTGGTTGTTTTTGGTTGAAATTAAAATAAACATGTTTTTTTTCTTTGTAAAAATAAAAAAATAAAAATAAATTAAAAACTATTGGGTCAAAAGTGAAACCTATAAAGTCTCACAATAATTCACTAATTACTAACTTGCTCAAAACTCATTTCTAAATAAGGCAATCCAAACTTTCACAGCAATAAACACCTCCAACTCACGTCAGTGCCTTTCCTACCACCATCATAGCTAACTACTACTGTGAACTCACACTCATCAGCTCATTGTACAATTACACATTAATACAGCTTTCCTATGATCTAAAAATGTGTAATTCACTCATATGTCACACACTGCTGCTACTGTCACTCATTGCAGAAACACCTATTCCTAACTCATTTCTAATTTGCTGATCACTAAGAGGGTCATTTTACTATATGCTAGAGCATAAAAGTAAAGGATAACATGATTGTACTTTTACGCTCCTGCACAATTTGCTGCCATTCTTAAGCTGTGCTTCCTCCTATATTTCGCAAGAACATTTGGTTTCATGCCTACATGAGATTTTCAGCCAGGTGCAAAACTAATGAATTAAAGTTTACTAATGAGCAGGGGGGTTCCCATTGGAATCCATTATAAAAATTGCACCTGCAAAGCATATTTGCAGGCAGTTCTCCCAAATCGGAGAGTATAAATGAAGAGTAAAGGTGAGTTCACCTTTATTTACTCTTTACTTTTACACTACGCTTTTGGAGTGTTTAAAATTGCATACAGTGGACCAGAAACACATATTTGTAAGTTTTAATTGTCCATTGCAAGCAATTAATATTTTTATAAAAATGACCCCTTGTGCAATCCTCCTCACATCAAACACACTACTTAGTGACTGCAAAATAATAGAAAATTGCATGGCTAATTTTGTACTAGCACTAATATTAAGATGGAACTACCTTAACTTTGCATGTTCAGAATTTCTGGTCTTATAATTAGGAACGCATGAACGTCCCAAAATCTGCCCCACAGAAAGGTCAAGCTTTTCTGGGCAGGGTCAAACTTGTTGTGTTCTTCCAGGATTAACGGTGGGTCAAACCTCATCAATAGTTGGGTTAAAGGCCCACCATCATCTGCATGGTTGGCACAGAATCACCCATTAAATCAGTGGTTCTTCAATGGAAATAGCTGCTGCTGTAACACGTGAAACAATCTCAACAGTTCCATTCCTCCCCTGACTCATCCCCACCCCATTCGTATTTGGGTAATGCAGTAGTACCAGGAATGTGCATCTAATTCACTGCTTCCTTTCAATAGATTAATTTGGGGTACTCCGTTTTTTGGTATTTTCATCTGCCTAACAATGACATGTGGGGTTCTCCTGATAGTAAATGCATATAGGGTTTGCAATGTTTTGTCCAAATGAATGGGGGTTTCATTGGTATGGCCATCTCTGCCACCTAGCAATTGCACATGGCTTTCTCAGTTTCATAGCCTTCTCTCCTATAATAAAAGCTCATGATTTTCCAGTGCTTTAGCATTCTCCTCTTCCTAGTAAATGTGGGGTCCTCATAGCTCTGGCCTGCTCCACTGCCTAGAGATTTCATTCAGCTTTTCAGTGCTATAGCTGTGTTGTCTACCTTATAAATGCATTTGGGGTTTTCAGTGCGTGGGCAATCTCCTCCTTCTAGTCAATGATTGTGAAGTTGTCTCTGCTGTGGCCTTCTCCTCCACTTACTAAATGCACTTGGGGTTCTCAGTGCTTTGCTATTATCAATGTCCCAGTAAAGGCATGTGGCGTCCTCAGTGATTTGGTTTTCTCCATGGCCTACTGAATGCACATGTTGTTCTGTGTGCTTTGGACTTCTCCTCCACCTACTACATGTTTGTGGGGTTCTGAGTGTGTTGGACCTTTCCTACAGTTTGCATGTGGGTTGAGCTTCCAATTCACCCACAATTCCACCCCTCCCACTGACAAATGAAGTCTCATTAAGGCCCCTCCTAAAATTCTAACCTAAATCCCTAACACTATGCCCTATTATCAATTTACGTCTACTCTAAAATAATTATGTAACACATCTGTGGAGCAGGTGGAAGTGGATGTAGGTCAACTGGCCAAATCCCGGCCCACCTGGTGCCTTCCAGGTCGCCACTCTTTTCCCCCACTTAGCAAGCCCTACCCACCTGGTGCCTTCCTGGTTGCCGCTCTTTTTACCTACTTAAGGAGCCCTCCTGCCTTGTAAAACGGGAAATTATATCGTACCTCCTATTGCAATGAATATATGTATATTGGCCTACGCCAAGCTGCTTATAAACCACTTGAGAAGGAATCCTTGTTTCAAGGTCCTGACCCTAGAATCAATGTAAACCGCCATTTTAGGTCAATCCGCCATTTTAGGTTCTCTCTGTAAAGTCACCCTGTGAGTTAAAATGGTGGACGATGTCATTCCGAAATACAACATGGCCGTCTTGACCTCTGTGTGTAATTAATATGTAACTTGCCTGCAGGCCACTTGTTGGGGTCGTGAACTGAGACCTTGTCCTTCGCTGACCTGTGTGTAAAGGATTACTCGTGCAATGAAACTAATCCGCGAGCATATATTAAGAACAATGTATCCAAATACTGAACTAAGAACACTTGTTTAACTACATTGTATTAATGTTTGAGAAGACCTTTATGAGAAATCCTAAAATACACTGTTACCATGTAGGCTTGTTGGCGAATGTATTAAAGGCAATCCCTATGCATATATTGGTGCAAACTCGGCATGAACCCTAGATCAGTAATGTATTAGAGGAATATAAACCCGAAGTAGGGTTGGACATCATGTTCGCAAATGGTATAAAACAGCAACGAATTCTAATGTTCAGCGTCTCTCACTAAGCACACTGAACCACGCTGGAGTTTGTTGTGTTGTACTGAGGGCCGATAGCTATCTGTTACTTTTCTTGGAAAACTGCTCAGTATAAAATAAAGATCTTTGTATGTTCCTTTGTAACCCGTGTTCGGTGTATTTCCTTTTGGGGTACTCAGCCTTGATATTTTGATTTTGTTTTCACAGCCTCTTTTCCTTTGCAGATGGGGAGCAGGTGCAAGTGGATCTTGGTCACCTGGCCTAAGCCCTGCCCACCTGGTGCCTTCCAGGTTGCCTCTCTTTTTGCCCACTTAGCAAGCCCCGCCCACCTGGTGCCTTCCTGCTTGACTCTCTTTGTTCCTACTTAAGGAGCCCTCCAGCCTCTTTTTCTTTGCAGATGGGGAGCAGGTACAAGTGGATCTAGGTCACCTGGCCTAAGCCCCACCTACCTGGTGCCTTCCAGGTTGCTGCTCTTTTTACCCCACTTAGCAAGCCCCGCCCACCTGGTGCCTTCCTGGTTGCAGCTCTTTTTCCCTAATTAAGGAGCCATCCAGCCTCTTTTCCTTTGCAGATGGGGAGCAGGTGCAAGTGGATCTATGTCACCTGGCCTAAACCCCACCCACCTTCTTAGCATTGCCTCTTCCTTCCTGCTCTTTACTCTTAGATCAAGGGCGTCTCTCGCCCGGACGTCCGAAGCAAAGGGCAATTCCTATCTGTACCTGTTCAGATCAGGAGGACCCAGGACCATAACTCAGACAGCAAGTAAGCATGCACCGACATGTGTTTAGCCCCTCTGTCCCCACAGGCCATCTCCCACCCCTCTGCTCTGCCCATGATGTTCCCTTGTGCCCCCTTCTCGCTCACAGATGTTGCCTGTTTCATTTGATTCTTCTACCCTGCTCCCCATCCGCCCCCTCAGCCTACTTCTGCATGAGTCTGTCCTGATACATTCTGGTTCACCATCACTGTCTTGTGGCCAATGCTGGATTTGACTTTTATGGACTTCATTGATTCACGGTGTGTCAACCTTTCTCAACTCTCATGCTGGACTTCCTTTGCATCTTGTACTCATGGTGGCCCTGAATCATGCTCTTCCCATCTTTATCTTGTATCCTGGCTTGAAACTTTATGTGTTACTACTGACTTCTGCAATTGTATTCGCTCTACCCTCTTGCTTCTCCACTTTTTTTGATTGCTTACTCTCTGTTCTCTCCTCCTCTCCCGTTCTCCCTTTTCCTATATCCTCCCCTTCTGCCCTTACTTTTTTCTATGCACTTACTCAATAAGAATTGTTCCTGGACTTAGTATGATAGCAACCTTGTCTGTCTCCTCCCCCTCCCATTACTTGTACCCCCCCTTCCAGCACAATCTGAAATGTGTCAGACCCAGTAATACACCTTTTGTTTTTCTCTGGCTCTACCAGAAATGTGTTCAGGCCTAGTACATTAATCACCTGTCTGTTTCCATTTCCTTCCCATTGTCCCCCTCCCTTCCTTATCTATGTCTTAGCTCTTGGACTGTCTGAAATGTTGTCATGCCGAGTACGATAGTTAATTTCACATCCTTACTGTTCATGACCTGTAAGTATGTTATTGTATTTTCCCTTGTTCCCTCCCTTGCCTTGAAGCACTTTGAAACACATTGGGGCTGATTCATGGAACATTTTCCTATGGGATTGCACCATTATAAAACACTTCCATGTGTATAGGCGCTATATAAATAAACAATCATATCATATCTCTTCCCTAAAACAGCCCAGCCCTTTCTGTTTCTTCAAATGCCAAACATCAACTGTTCCAAATTTCAAATCGCCTGTCTTCATATAGATATGAGTTTCATCCTCATGTATCAATCTCAGTACCAACACATAAATGTTGTTCTGGAGGAACCCCCTCGAAGTACTATGGGTATGAGTTTGGCGTCTCAGCAATGCATTCTTTGAATAAAGATAATCTGCCTATATACATCCTCCACAAGAAGGTCATACTTTAAGAGGGTTTCATATGATGTTAAAGAGGCCTGCTTTCTCATAGTAACTTAGAGGCTTGAGAAACGCCCCATGTTTCATGGGTTGCGCAGGATTTTATGCTATGGTACAAACACTTATAAAGCACATTCACCTTTAAAAGGCATCATGGTACTGAACATGTGAAGGATGGAGACCTGTCATTAAAATAGTACATAACAACACTCAGTTGGTGGCAGGGCAAAACATTATCAAACATTTTGTGAGCCCATAATCCACATGATTGGGAAAGCCACCTCAAACCTCTAATGGAAATCCAAGCAAAAATGTTAACATACTGTGGGCCTCATCACGACTTGGGCGGTAACGGTAATGCTATTAGCGCGGACGGTATTAGCCCTACCTCTGAACTCCCCAGCGCTAATAGCGCCGGATCACGAGTTCGGCGGTAATGTAAGTCCCCATTCCCCACTGAGCCCATTCGGGAATGCCCCATTCCCCATTGGGCTCAATGGGGAATCTTCACGCTAATACCGCCGGCAGATTTCCCGCCGGCGGTAATAGCGCAAATTTTCGGCGGATCTCCCCCCAGGACATATGAAAATATCACTACACACTGGTTGGAGCCTGGAACCGGTAATGTCAAGACAAAAGTGAATCTGTCAATGCACTGTGGCCAATTTAAAAAAAAAAAAAAAACTAATCATGAATGAATCTGTGTCTACGTAGGGGTCTATGACAGCTCTGGGATCTTTAGACAACTCTGAGCCCAGTATATCTAACTCAAAAATGTTTATTTTAGAAAGCAATATTACCGAGGAGTTTGGATGCAGTGAAAATAAGGTTGTGGGAACTCATAGAAAATGGTTAGCAAAATATACTCGCTTAAGATCCTAGTCTATCTATCTTCCCCTCTGGTCCATTGGGCTCTGCCAGCTGATGGTCAAGGTCAGCCACATTCTTTGGAGTTTTGTGTGACCTGACACTTTTTTTCTTGGGTTCACTAGATAACAATCTGTGTGTTATGTTGCACTTTTCAAGATGAGGCTCTCCTTGAACAGTTCTCTACCATATCTCGGTTGTGAGGCCCATGCGTTATAGTCTTTCTCACCAAGACTGATGATATTATAGCAGACCACTTAGGGTCTGGGAATAGCCAAGGTTGGACCCTCGACAGACATTACCACAGTCTCCATCAGCTCTGTGGCAGAAGATTGGTGCCACTGATATATGCCGGCTCATATTTTATCTTGTTTCTCTTGCTCTCTCCCCAATCTCCTCTGGGCTTATTATATTCTCTTTCATCCTCAGTGGCTGGGAATGATCTGGCCCTCTTTTCATTCCCTTTCAAGTCTCATTTCCGCATGATTACTATGTCCCGGATTCTGCCGTTCTTGTCCTCTCTGAATGAGTTCTCTCCTGCTTTCCCTTCTCTCCCCAATTGGTTGTCTCAAATCCTCCTGAATGTGACACCTTCCTCCACTTTGAAATATGTGTTGCCTCATTCACCTTCTGCTGGTCGTTTCAGCTCTCCCTGTCTAAGCCTCTGCCCTCCCCTCTGAATAAATTCTCTCCTCTTTCAACCAATATCCTCCAACTTCCGCCCGACTGCCTTTTTGGACTGCTATTCACCTCCACAATTCTCCTCCTTTTTTGCACTCCTCCTGCTTTTTCTTCAGTTGATTCTCTGTTGGAGTGTCTGAGTTGTAATACTACAGCTCCAGGAGAGTAGGCAGTAAGGGCATTCTGCTATCGGCCTGTGTCAGCAACTGTAAATGCTCACTTTCCTGCTCATGGGCACTGGTGAAAAGACAGCCTGTGGACTAACATCTTATTTTGGCTATTTATAGAAGAATGTTGATGTGCAGGTGGTTACAGGGAATCAGGATAACTACTATGCAAGCCAGTCTTGCAAATGCAATTCTCTTGATCACATATTTCTCACATTACTGTGTTTCAACTGAAAGGGTAACAGTCACCAGGTTGGTACCAATGCATGATCAGGCATTAGGGACACATAATTATTTACCACTGAATGGACTCCAGGAAGGCTTTGAGTATCCCTTAAAGTAAAGTTGGGGATTTGTGTGTGGCAGCAGATTCAGAGACCATATTAGGTACACTCTCTGGGCTTTTGGTTGTGTCACCTTCCCTCATTTTAACATATAGTTGTCTATGGGGTGAACCAGATGTCTGCTGTGTTTCCCCATCGGTACTAGCATTCCTTAATTGTCTTTTAGGTGATGTTCACCAGCTGAGCCCTTGTGCCCTTCACTACTATTGAAGGTATCCATTACTTCAGAATCACTTCTTGATACAGGGCCTTGGACTACCTTGTCTTGTAGTCTACTGTGGTTTTGTGGTGGGGGAAACTTTCTAGGCTGGCGATGGACAGGGTAGCTTTAGGGATTTTATGTTCATATCCTCTGGGGCCTGCATCAAGGAAAGGGTGGTGACACATGACCCATGTTATAGACAATCCAATCATCCAGCATACAACAGGATCTTTGTCAAAGGGAAGAAAATGTGCCACTTTGTCAATAGTATTTTAGCATGAAAATTAGTCTACAGTCTTATTTTGGAGCCAATGTGATATTTAGCCTCATCAGAGGTTATTTCTACCACCTAAACTGATTGATTTAGTTCCAGTCCGTTGATTTGGCTTCTCAATAAATAGGCCTAATGAAGGATCTCTTTCATTAACCATTACTTGTGCTGCCATGCTGGATAAACGTTTTATAGAAGATTCATATACTGTATTTACCAGAGAGTCAAAAAGATTGCATAACTTGAGAATAAACAATAGCTGTGTCTTCCCTTACAGTACCCAGAACAGATACGAGTGCACATGCTTCCACCACTCTTGGTGGTACACCCAACCCCCCTGGAACACCAGTATCACTGAAGAGATCAGGAGAGATACAGCCTGTGCTCATCCTTGTCATGATCTACCATATCTACCAGCTATTGCATCTTAAACTCGATGCAGAGCAGCCATTGAAATTATTTCTTGGGACCGTCCATCACAGCAACCTAATGCCATGAATGTCTGTGAGCATGAGTCAGAGACGTCTTGTGGTTATTTATGTATTTATTGTTTGCTTGTTAGGCACAGGTACAGCAAGTAAAATACTGTTTCAAAGAATCCAGGGTAGTGTTCCCATTAAGGATTCAAATGTACCCTCCCATTCTGATGATTTGCAAAATCTCCTCACACTCCTGTGTGAGAGGAGTGAGCCGCAAGAGCTTGGGTTGGTCATTCTGCTATGAGAGGGTCGAAGCAGTGGGATCAGACTGGCTCCTCTTCTCCATCAAAGTGATGCACCACAACAAGGATGGTGCTTACGTTTTTCATCTTTTGCAAACCCAAGGTGTATAGGGCCACTATCTCTGGGCCAGTCTTATCTCCAAACCAAGGCAGGTTATGGGAAGGTGACAGGTCCTTACGTACCCTCTTTTACCAGGAACAGTCACCCCCCCCATTCATTCATTTCTGAACAAAATGTGCCAGTGTTCCACCCACTCTGTTACTTACGTGTGGAACATGAGTGTGAAGCCCACATGATTACCATCAATTAGATCCCAAACTCACAAACATCCTGTTTGGATGACCGTCAATCTCATGTACAGAAAGAGCTGATTTAGACATATGTGTCTAGAGCTGGAGAGCGAGTGACATACCCTTGCCATTCCAAAAGGAATTCTAAGACGGTGGCAACTCTTCAATCTGCAGTAATAGATGTAGACAGCACAGGTGAGGAGAATATACTATTTAATTGGCATGCAAGTCTATCAGGAAGATTAAAAACCTGTTAAAAATTCTCGAACAGCCAAAAGTCCCAGACATCAGAATTCCAGATCCATCCGATACCATAATATCTGCCAAGAGCTATTTTCCTACAGGTACTACAAAAGAACAGTAGAAAGGGAGAAGGTATGGAGAGAGAAACAATTACCTTGCACACCATCGCTAACTACACAGGGTCTGAGCTTTCCAGATACAGGCAGCACTTGCCTTGGATGTTCTGAGGGTATAAGCCTGCAGGGGACTAGTCCACAATCCCTACTTTCCAGAGCAAAAGAGCCATAGGTGTACCTGAGGAAGACTCAGTAGCTAGGATGAGAAAGACTGCTTAAGGGGAATCACTGGGTGATCTGCAGTTGGAAGTTTTGAAAATATCTGTCCAGACAAAGACCCTGAATGAGTGTGGAATACATTAGCCATGGAATAGAACAAATAGAGCTGAAGCAGTGATAACAAAGGTCTGGGGGACCGACCTTCCAGAAGTGGAGGTGTGGTTGTAAGAAAGGCTGCACACTACAGTGCAAGTGTAGGAAGGCTGCCCTACCATGTACTGCTCATTGTACTTGTGGCCCTCTTTGTACTGACTGAAAGGGGGTGTTGTGGCCTCTGTCTGGACCACAGGGTAATGAGGGCAACTGGTTCCTTAAAGGCCCTGGAGTAGGGCACCCAATAACACACAGGAGTCAGCCTTCAGTAAAAGCTCCTTTAATCACCTCTACATGTATTCACCCCAGGCTCTAGAAGCCCCTCCTCTTCCTCCATCATCCCCCATGCCCAGATCTTCTTCCTCCTCTCTTAAGGTTGTAATTGATTTAAGGAGGCCCGACTTTGTTTCCTCTCCGACATCTACCCCTGTTTATCATCTTGGTGGGTCAGTGGATTATGCTACGTTCTAGTGATGCCTCGAGGTGGTGGTACTTTCCTGCTGGCTTCTATTTAGTGCCATGTGTTTGCATCTCTCTCTAGTCCGCTCGGTGGCTAAGGGTGTACACAATACCCATCATCTGGCGGATCATTCTTCCTTCGGTCCTTCCACTGATGAACGTCTCCTCCCTCCTTAGGCTCCTCGGGCTGCCTGTCATCTCATTTGATGGGAAAGGGATCAAATCCCTGCACACTTGCTCAAAGTGATCTCTCTGTTAACATCTGGTGCACTGATGCCCTATCACCGGGCGCAATCCACTCTGGGGAAATGGCATCCCGCATCTGTAACACATCCTCTCTTTCCCACCCACTTACGCCATGGTGTATTGCTTTATTCTACTGTAGCTTTCTTGTTCACGTGGCCCCATTACACGATGAGTGGATATGGTAGCCACCTGCTCACTTCCATTTGGCTTTTCCATCTCAGCAGCTTGGTGGTTGATCCTTTCGTAGACTCTGCCAGGTCCAGGATGGCCACAAGTGGGAGGGGTTCCTTCAGGCGATGCTTCTGGAATATGGGTGAGGCGCACCCCTCTATTATCGATAGACATATGGCCTCCTTGTCATTGAAATTCGCAGAGTCACAATGTGAACTTATCTTTTGCAGCCTGATGACAAAACTACTGATTGATTCCAGGGGCGGCTGTTGACACTCATTGTACACATATCTTTCAAAGTATTTGTTCGGTTTGGCGTATAGCTTCTTGTTGAGAGCAGTGATGGCCATCCCATATGTCGCTCACTCTTGTGGTGGGATTGTCTTGAGGATTCCTTTGATCTCGCTCTCCTCACAATGTTTGTGAAAACCCCCAGAGGCGTAGTGGGATCATCTTCCCCTAGTGCTGTCATGTAGTCCATAAATTTGTCCAGCCACTCTTCCCATCTAGGTCCTTGGTCCTGCTGTGGCTACAGTTGAAATGGTTGCAGAAATCTGCTGTCCATTCTTGGGATTCTCTGCTTTTCCCCCATTCTGTAATGTCGGCCGATGTCTATTCTGCACTGGGTCACCTCTTTGTTGCTTCCCTCTTTTCCTTCACCTTTTCTCCTTTCCACAGTCACCCTCGGGCGCTTCCTCTGAGGTCTACTCCCTTCTCTCTCCTTGACAGCGCACATTCTCACCCCTGGTGCCTTTATGTGTTGAATTAACTTCTGTCCTCTGGGTGTGCTACCCTTCCTCCACTTATTGGCCACTCGAACCTCAGCTCTCTTTTGCCCAGGCTGGGGTTAGCACTGGCAATGGGCAGATTGCCTTCTACCTTCCCCTGGGCTGGGAACAGCCTTAATGTGGAGCAGACAGCCCTTCCTCCACTTCAATGGGTGGATTGCCATTGTCCTCTCCTGAAGCTGGGATCAGACTTGATATGTGCGGTCCGCCCTTCCTCCCTGGCATCTAACGGGCTCCTTTGCGAAATGGCACACCGCCGTTGTCTGCTTTGTACCAGGAGTAGTCCCCTTCGGCATGGGACGGCTGTTGAGGGGTCTGGACTTCAGCCAGGGAACTATGCTGCTTTACTTCAGGTGGCGCGTAGTCTATGTCACTTACAGCCGGCTGCTCCCCTTAATATCTTGGAGCGACAGATCACCTCCTTGTTTGAGCGCAGGGCGAGCCAGCTTGGTTGCGGCTCCTATTCACTCCATGACATGCCGTGTCTTCAATGCAGGCGCTCCTGCTTTTGTATCTAATTACAGTGGACTGCTGTTTTCTCATTCTGCCAGTAGGATGGACTAGGAGTTGCATGTTGTGGCCTCTGTCTGGACCATAGGGTAATGTGAACAGGCCAGCCAGTTCCTTGCAGGGCCTGGAGTAGGGCATCCAATATCACACAGAGTAGGCAGCCTTCAGTATAACCTCCTTTAATGTCCTCTACACGTATTCCACCTGGGCTCTAGTAGCCCCTCCGCTTCCTCCCTCATCCCCAGTGCCCAGTCATTCTTCCTCCTCTCTTAAGGTTGTCTTAATTTAAGGAGGCCCAGCCTTGTTTGCTCTCTGACAGGGGGTGGGGGTTATTACCAATAATCTGTTTGAGGAATAGTATCAATAATCATTCAATAATGAACAATAACATAACAATCAGTAATATAAGACACTGTATTTGCCTTACATAATCATCAATCCATAATTGTTAATGCTTTTATTTTTCTTCTCTTGACTAAATCAATTAATTCATATACTCTGATATAAATTATGGAGAAAAAAAACATTATTATTTACTATTAGGCTTCATGTTTACTTCTAAAGTGTACAATAGGGATCACATGACCACAAGTAAATGATAGAGCAATAAATATCAACACAAATTAACATACATAAATGACAATTAGTCACAATGTTTTTTTGTAAAAAAGGACTGTTAACTTTGTTACAGAAAAAATCTGAGACGACCTGATAGCCAAAAATGTGCATTAGGGCGTGGTCTAAAAGTGTGCTAGAATTCCTGCTTTTATCATAAAAGGCACAATGGTTTCATCTGTTTGCATTACTGTTAGTCTTCTTTGCACTGCCAAGCAGTGAACAGGGTCATTGCAGACAGCATTTCCTAGCACACGAGGATGATTCTGCGTACACGATGGATGATGCCTGGAACATATTCCATAGTTTGTTTTTACCATCGAGGTATTTCGCAGAAGAAGCTGTCTTTTGAAGCAAAAAAAAAAAGTTTCAAAACGTGCTTTCTTGAACAAATACCCAATAGAAGTATAATTTCCAGAAAGTGTTTTAATATCCTTGCTAACAATCAGGGATGCACACTTGTAACTATTTCTCATTATTGCCCGAAAACGAGCCTTTGACGAACATCAACCCACTGTCGAAAAGATGTTATAACACCAAAGTGGTATGCTAGGTTTCAATTGAGAAATATTTTTTTGTGTACGTGTTTACAGCCGAAATCCGAGTGCATTAAGGATCATTTTGTGAGACATTCTTCGTAAATGGCTCTGCCCAGCCACACTCTTTGACTGTGCCCTACTCATTCTGTCCTTGGATCAGGCCTTTAAACCTGAACGAGTTTCCTAGCCTCATGCGCCTTTTGTGCCGTACCACCTCATTAGGGTGGCAGGGAAGCAGGCATTTTTTTTCCACAGCCACAAAGAGAAGGGTTTCCATAGACGCCTAGCAAGCTTCTGGGGAAGATTCACAAAGCTTTCACAGTGTGCCAGAACCCTTTGTCAATCGTACAAAGTGACTTGCAAGCCATGATAAAAGCGTGAGAATGATGAACTCAGGTGAAACCATTTTCCACAATATATATTTAAAATGGCACGAAGGAGAGTTGATTTAATACACACACATCGTTGTAAAAGTGAACCGCGTCTGGGTAGACCAGGCTGCATCGTGAACCTGAGGCATTGTATTCGCCCTATAGTCGAACAATTTGAACCATAATAAGTCACTTTATTGCGTAGCCCCGGATCTTTTCCAGACCTAGCAACACCCCTGCAACACCAGCAGCCACAAATTAAACGTGTGCTTTGCGTTTCATTGTATTATCTGCTTTTATAGCACAATAACTGTAGGTTTCCTTAACGCTTTTCATCCTCGTTTCTTTTTCAGACATGTTGTTTTGTTCGGATCTCCTGGATATGATTTAATTTGGCACCTGCTGCATGGGTGGTCTGAGTGCAGCTTCTAATTTCTATAGCGAGCACAGCACGATCAAACAGACACATGAAGCATTAGGACATGTTGACGTTTGAAAATCTGATTATGCTTTTTCTGCCCATCCACCCACACAATATTGTACCTGTGACACAGGCCGGAACACTTCAGCAATAGATCCAGCCCTAAGCATTACAGATTTGAATAGGAAGAAGAAAAAAAATACATGTTTGCTTGCATCTTTAGCACAGGGCAGCAGATACTGCTTGAGAAAATGTTGGACGCGTTTGCAACATGTCATGTAGACCGTTCGTGCCATGTAGACCGTTTGTTAAGTATGCAAAGCCCGGCTCCAGAGAGTAATTACTGAGAAGCGCCAGGACGTTAAAAAAATATATTAGCTTCCATGAGTCTCTTCCACACAAACATTGTGTTGATTACAGTAGACCATTGATTGAATTTGATTGTGGTTCTTTAAAATGCAAAATACCCTTATTCACGCAGTAGTCAGGGGATGAACCTGGGATTCATGGAGCAGGAGCTCCAGGGTGTCGGGGACATTCCTCTGACCAGGAGTCACCCGGCCTGAACAGGAGCCAATTAATGTAGTCTCAGACATAGGGCCTCATCACGACTTCGGCGGTAACCCTTAAATCCGGCGGTAGCGCTATTACTGCCGGATTTAAGGGTCCGCCAAAGCAGGACTTCGGCGGATTTCTCCCCAGCTCTGAGCTGGGGGGAAATCCGCCGAAATTTCGCGCTATTACCGCCTGCGGGAAATCCGCCGGCGGTATTAGCGCGAAATTTCCCCATTGAGCCCAATGGGGAATGGGGCATTCCCGAATGGGCTCAATGGGGAATGGGGATTGACATTACCGCCGAACTCGTGATCCGGCGCTATTAGCGCCTGGGGGTTCGGCGGTAGGGCTAATACCGCCCGCGCTAATAGCGTTACCGTTACCGCCCAAGTCGTGATGAGGCCCATAGGCTTGAAGTCGTTGTCTTAGTGAAACAGTTACACAATCAGCACAGAAGGAGAAAATACAAACATGGATTGCAATACATGCCAATTTTATTTGGCATTTTTGTCATTCACAAACGTGTGCAGCAAATTTAATTTAAAAAACACATGTCTAAGCAGACATGGAACAGTTGCTACAGCAGCTTGAGAATGCCATCTAAACAATAGACCACTACAGCTTTCCAACAACCCACCAAAGTTATTAGGGTGACTGTGGACATTGAAATGCTGGGCCAACTTTAACTTACAAATGGAAGTTGGTGTTGAAGAATATTTTGAAAGTTTAAACTGGGGTTTTGGAAACTCTGTGAATACTAGGTTATTAAACTCTGAGGTAGAAACACACTGCCTCGTTACAAGTCTGTCCGTCTGGGAATAAGGGTGCTCGTAGCAACGTGCCGGCACTCTGTCGGGACCGCCAGACTACGAGCTTGCCTGCAGGGGCTAGTGTTCTCGGTAGGCAGCGGAAACGGTGTTACAAGATCGCTGGCAAACCTCCACCGTAATAAGGCTTAATAGGTTTGCATCTGGAAACTATAAACCAGACACAACCACACACACACACACACACACACACAAACACACATCATATCATGTAGACATCAGAAAATAACATTTCAAAGTTGAAATGTAAACCTGTTTTTTCAATATGACCTAGAGTGGAGGAGTTTATTGGATGTCACTTTTTTAGAACAAGTATTGTTTCAAAAGGAGTGTAAAATGTGATGACACTTCCAATTAACTGTCACTCGGGATTGCCATGCTGGAGTTGTATGGCGTGCTAAACTGGGAACATATAGTTTGAAACTGGGGGTAATACTAAGATTTTGACTACTAGGAGTGTTAAAATCAACTAAACACATTTCTCAACACATCATGCATACAGCACTATAATGGCACATCTGTGTCAATAGAGTGCTTTTCAAAAAACCACATCATATAAAATCAGAACTACATACTTAATATTTATTAGAAACTCCCTCAACCATCCAACAGCTCACCACCTTCAGGCACTTCATAAGGGGATTGCTGGTGTTCCATCGGTTCTAAGACTTCACATACTTAAATGGTTGTGCCATATAGTAAGCATTATTTATGAACAACGTTTAGCTTTAGGCCGGTTGGTAAACACAACCTAGGTGCATGGCAGTGAAATGCACTTTTTAAATGACATGACCTTAACATAACAGATGACTGGTTACTGTGCTTTACACTAATGTTTACATCATAAACAAGTTTCATCAACAGATAAATCTGTACACTTAATACATATGCAAGAGTTGAACTTATGTCGCAAATATCTTACATGTTCTTAAGAATAATGATTGTTTTGAAAACATCATTATTTGGCAAAGATATATTGACAATATCATTATTTTATGGAATGGTTCACAACATTTGTTTGATGAATATACACAATATTTGAACGACAATGATTTTGGTCTTACCTTGACAGGGTATTGTGATGACAAGAGCATAGCTTTTCTAGTTTTACATATCTATATTGCTAATGATAAAATAGAGACAGCAACATTTTGCAATGCCACTGAGGTCAATTCCACAGCTCACAGGAACAGTTCCCACAGAAGATCCACTGTAAACAACATACCCACAGGGGAGTTCTATCAGGCACGCCGGAACCCTAGAGAGGATGTGCTCTTTGAGAAAGAATGTGAATTACTCACTGAGAGATTTCAGGTGAGACGGTATTCACCTTCTGAGGTTAAAAAATCTCATGATAAGGTCAAACATTTGGACAATGAGTCATGATACAAACAATCCCAAAGGGTGGTTCTGAAAGGAGAACTAATATTGACATCATCACACAGCATTCTAATGATGTTCACTTCCTTTATAAAATAGTGAAGAAACACTGGCACCCTTTGTGTATGGATAATGATCTGATACAATTCATAGAACCTAAGCCCAAGTTTATATTCACAATAGCACCAAATAACAGGAATAAAATATGTCCCTCATTTCTCGATACAAGCTGCGTTAATATTAGCAGTGGTAGTAACTGGTTGAGAACTCTTACAGGTTTCCATAAATGTGGGACATGTAGTATGTGCAAGTATGCACAAAGGAATTGAGAAACATGTTCTTACAAGGAAGGCACAGAGATCAGTATACTGGATTTCATTAATTGCAAAACTACATATGTGTTAAATGCCATACAATTTGTGTACAAGAAATTATACATTGGCAGTACCATTAGACAGCTAAGAATGTGTATTACGTAGCACTTAGCGAGTCTGAATAATGAATACCCCAGGTTACCATTGGCACATCACTGGCAAGAATGGCATCCGATGCACAACAAAAGTGATTTGAAATTAATTGGATTCTTGGAAGCGGAATGTGGGAAACAGGGGAGATTTAAAACTCACTTCGAGAGGTATGGAAACTATGTATATGCAAGCTACTAAGCACAATGGAAGGCTTCCATTTTTGAAAACACTGTTGGGAAGTGAGGCACTGATGTGCTTAACATGCAATATTATGGGTATTTGAATGTCAACATGTGTTTCAATTTGTTAAAAAGGTTAACTGCCATCAGAATATGTAACATCATCATTTGAAATGCTGAATGTCACTGATAATGTTATAATCATACTACAGGACTGAATACAGCTTTTCTGCACTATTCTGTATTTTTGTTGCGTCGATTATGCATAACAACAGTATGGCTTATCTACATCAGCACCATGTGGCACTGAACCACAAGTTTGCTTTGTTGTAGAGGATGCAAAATATATATGTTAATGTTGAAGGGATGAAGCACCCCAAAATGCAATACTATATACATTAATGAACATTATCATTTATCCCAAGAGCAACACACTAATTTATATCACTGACTTTCATACATCACCCAACAGGAGCCACAACTGTCATCAAAGCATTTTAATGTGTGAAATTGTTGTGATATCACAGATATGAGATACTGGGCCTCATTACGAGGTTGGCAGTAACCTGCCGGTGCAACCGCGGGTTGCTGCCGACCCTGTAACACTGAATCCAGCACCCGACTTCCCGGTGCCACTGGGACATTACAAGCCCCAGCGGCACGGGAAGTCTGGCGCTGGATTTTGTAACTCCCCATTGCCTCAGAGTCCCCTAATACTTTATGGGATTGGGGAGACAGAAGTACCGGCACCATTGCTAATGGTGCCGGTGCTTCCGTGAAAAGTCTGCCTACCTGGGCCACTGCCGGGCCCAATGCTCCCGGTAAATGTAGTGTGGTGGTCCGGAAACAAGGGTGCTTATAAGCTTACCGGCACCCTTGTTTCCAGACCATCGCACTCGTAATGAGGCCCAGTGTATCCAATCGACACTTGTTAGTTTAGAAATAACAATAAGCACAACACGTTGCATTTTATTTGTATAAATAGGGAACAACATTACACAGTAAATCATATAATAATGACTAAGAATAGTGATTCAGGCCGCTGAAACTTACACCAGTAAGATGGTTGAGCCACATTAATGACCTAATTCGTTGGTGAAATTCTGAGCGGCACTCACACTATGGCAATATAGTGATTTCAAAAGGATCAAAGTGTAAGGTTCAATTGCCAATAATGCACAATATACTCAGATACTCAGTGACCTATATTAATATGTGTAGTGAGTTAGTTCCCATCTCTTAAAAATAGTGTTGTATGTTAGATAGTTACAAATTGGTTGTGCCACTCCTTTAAGCAATATGGTTCAATGATATCAATATTGACATTAGCAGCCGTGACATCACACACAACGTATGTGTGATGTCACACGCACAATCTGAGAATAAATAACAAAACAAAATGGTGCCTGTGTGCAGCACACACACAGGTTGCCTGGGATGATTTGTGACAGGACATTCAATCCATAACAGGTAAGGACATTAATAATTATGCAGCAATTGTCAATTTATATTTGGTAATAGACACCTTTGCTAGTAATTATTCAGAGAATCCCTTCTATTGATTACAACAATAGTCAATCTTTTAAATTGAGTCAATAATGTACTATTTAGCTCTAATGAAAACATTATTGAGCAGAACAGGGAAACACCCTACAGATACATTGGGTGATCTAAGGAATTATAATCAGAACCACCATCATCATGTGACTTTCCTGCTTTTGCAGGATTACATATTGAAAAAAAGAAGAAATAACGCTCACGAACCTTGCTACATTTAATGAACAGTCAAAATTTATGAGGTAAGTCAATGGCAACACATTCCCAGTAATGTTATCTCGTTTCAAATAGAATGCCAAATTAGGACTTATTTGGCAATTGTATAAGCTATCCAACACAACACGAATCTAGCACCCCAGCTAAAGACAATATCGAATTTCATAATAGATTCAAATCTTGAGTATGTATTAAGAGTACAGATGTATCTGTAGATCAAACTTGTTTATGATGTAAATTTTAGTGGCAAGTGCAATTGACTAGTATAACCAGCCACCTGTTTACAATATGTCAGGATAAGGGTAGAACCTCAGTATACTAGTGTTGCAGCATGCCTTTTCACGGATAATTAGTGGTCCAAGCACAATAACAAATGGTCTTACCCTGACTATTGTTACCTCAACATAACAGTCTAATAGTGCTTATGCACATTTTTAAAAAACACCAAAACTCATTGGTGCACCTACTTTGTAACAATGGCAGTGGTAGGCTCTATTTGTAAAGCATGACAATAGGCACACAGATAAATAGCATAGTTTGACAACATACAGCTTCATAGAGCTATACACTGGTCATTACTCCCTGAACTAATTCTAGTTAATACAATTCTGATAATTGGCAAAAGTGTTGTGCACTTGCATCAGACGTGGGCTCACATGTACAAAGGAAGATTGCCCAAAGACACATTGGGCCTCATTACACGGAAGGCGGTAATGGTTAACGGCCACCGTTAATGGTAACGGTGACCGTTAACCATTACCGCCTTACTACGAGGTCCCTTAGCGGGTTGGTGCTTTAACGCCTGCTTTTTGCAGGCGTTAAAAACCAACCCGCTAAGGGACCTCGGAGCTAATTACGGCACCGCAAAATTGCGGTGCTGTAATTAGCGCCTTCCCCATTCCCATAGAGCCCTATGGGGCAGAAATGGGAATGGGGAAGGGCAATGGCGGAAGGGGGATTTACCACCCCACCAACCTTGGAATGGGGCGGTAAATCCCCTTTCCGCCAATGCGGTGCCGGTATTTTACCGGCATGAGCCATGGCGCTAATAGCGCCATGGCTGACCGCCTTCCGTGTAATGAGGCCTATTGAGATTCCAAAGTATTAGCACCTATTCTGATCTAAGACGATGGGACAAAATGGTCCATTTGGTGACTGATCAGCACTTCTTGATGCTTCCTGCAAGGGGCTTACTTACATCCCTAAGACATGGTATGGCATTCACAGTTGTTTTTATTAATTATTTCCTCTGTCTTTGATGTAATAGTCAACATTTACAATGTGGCCACCCTTTTGGGGCCAAAACGTGTTAATGTGTCGTTCCTCTGATTGGAATTCAATCCACGGGAGGTTACAATTTTGTTGTTGGGCTTACCATCCTTTAACAGTAGAACTCTGGTTAACCTGGCTTTTTCTTTGATTTTTTTTTGCTTGTTCAGGGTCAATTTCACTAGTGTAATCCACCGGATTGTTATCAAGCTTGCATTTTACTTGGACACTGAAATTATATTAGCTTGGACATTGTCAACCTGCTTAAGTGCACCGAGATGTACACTGTGAGAGTTGACATGTACACGAGACTGATGTTTTGCTTTTTACAGAGTACACAGATATATCTCTATCTTCCTCCCCAGTACACTGAATAGAAACCTATGGATGTTGAATGGCAAGTATTTACGCACAAACACACACACGCTCAGCGAGCTAAATGAGTACATGAATAATATCAATCTAAATAAAATATATCACCATTTACACAACGCCAACGCACAACCTCATATCGCCAGCAGTCCCTGTGAAGCTACCAAAAAAGCAGGCAGAGAGATCTTGTCATCAACGGGCCTGAAGCAATGCGTCCATCCGCCAGTGAAGCTTTCTGTCTGACTGCTCTAGCGCCCCTCATTTTAAGTCAACCGCAAATGCGTGATGGTATATTCCAGAACTTTCTTGCTTTCCAAGTCTCTACTTTTTGACAGTTCTCATGGCCCCCCGTCCGGAGTAAACCATGGTAACCCCAAAAAGCAAAACTCGCCCCTTTCTCAAGAAAACAGCAACAACAACTACATAGCTTCTCTTCAGCTTTATAACAAAATGATCAGGTGCCAGCTGGCACCGGCTAATTCTTGCCTATGCGTGCATCTTCTGTCCAAAGTGTCCTTCCAGCAATGCAAAATAACATAAGCAATAGGCAGCTCTGAAAACATGTTTACCAGTGGAATCATACGAGAAATGTTTGCATCAAGTGCAGCTTCCACTGAGGCCTGAAGAAAATGTCAATTTTCGCTGTGGGAGCACCCAAAATGTACTGCATACAGGCACCATGTTTTAGTCAAAAACATTATAACTGATCAAAACAAAATTCTCTATAAACAGTCACTTATTGCCAGGGGAGCATGTTGAGTCACTTGTAGGAATCAGGAGATGCACATAATACAATGACTCGTGACTGAAATGCAGATGTTGTTCACTAGCTTTATTTTGAAAGCATGATCCTTAAGAGAGGAATGAAAGATAGGCTTACAATAGAATAATGGAATCAGATTTCTAGAAACTGTATACCAGTTACATTAGGTGCTACCATAATGTTTCCACAGCTTGATGCAGTTCTAATCACTGACTTACCTGAGATGATCTTAAACACTTCCAAATGAAGGCTCATGTTCCCTCTGTCCTTATTCTTACCTCTGCAATCCATTTCTTCTGATGCGGGTGTCTTCTCTGGTTATCAGGTCTCAGAAAAATGCCATTGGTTGCTTCTGGTGTAGTTTGTTGAGTGCAGGTCTCTGTAATAATATTGACTGGCTGCTGTAGGACGTTGCTGTGTTTTGCATGGAATTGGCTGCTTCAAAATAGTAAAATAAACATACACCTATTTTATATACTTTGTCCCTGCCACTGCACAAATAAGGTTCCAATACAATGTTACCAGATATTACAAACACATCTATCTATTGAGCTCTTGAAAGGCTCACTCCATCATTTTTAAGGGATGGGGTAGGGGCAGAATGTTGATATTTTTTATCACTGTTTAACCTTTTGTGACCCCTTTGTTAAATTCCAGATTCTGATACTAATACTTATCGAGGGGCAAACAGCATTCTCTCTTGAAATTTCGGTAGAGCCTTGGAAACAGTAATTATTTTGTGAACAACCCTTTGAATTGTCAGTTCATAGCTATGCTGCTCTGGCCAGGGTGTCATTGAGGCTGGGATGCAACATGTTCTTTACAATGACACAGGGCAGACACTCACACCTGCTACACACTGCTCCTCAATAGATAGCCAGTGACTATGTGGGTGAGATGCACGGGTGAGGTGGATGGGCATGTTGTGGTCACTGGTTTGGGAGTGGAGAATGAACTATGCATAGTGGAGCCTTTGCACTGAGAAACAAGGGCCAGGTTGTTGCAGGGTAGTAGCCAGCATGACTAGTGAATGAACTATGGAAAGATCTGTTCTTCAAAGGTAATTGGTGTCTCCCAACATGTCATTAAAGAAGGAGGATAGGCCAATTAATGCCAATTAATTTGTGCCCGGTTATGAGCACTGGTACAGTCTAGAGGCCACCTGATGCAAGGAGTAAACTTAATTTTGCATCACAAAGAGTGCCAGTGATGCTATGGCGACATACAACACATTTAACCAGCTTGTGAGTATGAATGGCAGAACACAACTCTGCCAGAATTCAAATATGTAACTAGCCCATGGGATAAAATCCCTGACTAGGCAAAACAAAGCTCTCCCCACTATTGTCCCAATTAAGGTTAATTCTTTAAACTCGTATTTCCCGCAATACATGTAGAAGAACAGCTTTCAAAGCATGTTCTGGCTTTTAGATGAATGTCACTTTAAATTCCTGTTTACATGATGTAGGATTACAAGAACCAGGACTGGTTCATGTTCCCCATAACTTGTCCCCATGTCAAGGCTCTTTGCTGTCCTAACTGGTTTTTACTGCTTGTAAAACTCAGACAAACCAAGGCAAGGGGTTGTTTGATACGTCACCTGTCTTTAGTCTTTGTTTGACTTGGTAATGAGGATTCAGATGTGTCCGACATTTGCAGTTTAACCAAAAAAGGGTACAGCATATTGGTCAACATTTCCCCTGGCATGAGGCTATGCTCGTTGAGGTGATTCCTATTTGTTTCTTTGCATTATAAGAAAGGGGCGAACTCAATAAATGCTGGAACCAACATAAAGTGGCTGTCAATCTCAAATGGCAAAATGGTTCGTTTTTTGTCAAATTGGTTGCAAATGGTGCAGTTTAAAGTAGATTTGGTCAGTGACATTGGTCAAAAACAGCAGATGCAAGTGCAGTAACTCATCAAACTGCCCAACTTTAGCTTAAAAAATGGTCTTTTGGTAACACATTGTCACAGTCCTTTGGGCATTGGCCTTTTCTCAGAGGCCAGTCTGAGGTTTTAATGCTTAACACCACTAGATGGACATGATAATGAAGCATGTTCTTTCACCAAGGGGGCACAGAGGAGCAACGCAGATGATATGGTCTACAACAATTCCAGGTGACAAGCATTCAGGTTCTGGAGAGTGCAGTATCAATAGTGCCTTTACATCTAAGAAATCCTTCCACATGAAGGCTTGATCCATTATACTTGTATTCAGGAATATTAACTGAGCAATGTATGCCCTTTAAAGATCCATGCATGATCACCATTCAGGGAGTAGGTTGCCATGTGCTCTATGCAACAGCCAAAGCACTTTCCATAAGCCACATCTCATTCTCCCAATCACATGTTACAGAGATGAGAGATTCCATAAGTTCTGGCACTTAGTGCTGTGATTTTTGTGCAAAACAGTGTATTCATTGTCTCAAATGTACATGCACTTGTCACTCCTACACTTTAAAGGGTATCTCCTCACTCCGAAAGACTGTGTGCACACCTGGTAACAGCACCATCTGATTGACCAAAGGCTCAGAAAGAAGACAAGTCTTATAAACATGTCTGGGTGAAGGCAGATTTTAAATCCCTCTTGTGTGTCTGGAAGTGGCACCCACAAAGCAGGTCTACTGCCACCCTGTCGTGCTCTCCCCCTCACACTCATGCTGACGCCAGGAGGGATCTCCAGGGTAGTCACTCAGTTGGAACCAACGGAACCATTGGGGCACAACATCAGGCAGGCGCAACCAGTTTCCTGATAAATGTTGAAACTCTTCTGGGGCTTGCAGAATGCATAGGGTGGGGTCACTGTCGCAGAGGATGTGGTCAGGAGCCTCGGAGACTAAAGTAAGCACTACAACTCCAATCCCTTAAAATCTTAGGAACGCGAAATTAAACCTAACAAATCACTGGCATGTCCAAGATCAAACAGTTTGATAATGGGGAGAGCTAATATTAGAATCTGTCTCATGGTTCCAGGACACCACTAAACCACATTGCTTCCCTTCTCAGTGCAAGCATGACATGCCTGATCCTTGCCCAGCCCTATCAGCTGTTCAGTCACACTGACCTACTTTGTATAACCCATGCTGTTCCTGGATATAGCAGCTGCGGTGCGGCAGCTAAATATGGTTGTCTACTGCTTAATTGGGGACTGTGATTTGCAGCAAATAAACTGAAACAAAAGGTTTGGCTTGTTTCACATATCCATGTGTTATTTTGCTGAAATGAGGTACAGAGACTGGAATACCTCTTTTACAGTCAGCAAGCTTGCATACAATACACATATCCTATAGGAAGGAGAGTGAACATTGTCCATTGGCCAAGTACGCATGTTTATAAAGAAACAGTTGTTTTGGCCAATGCTGGACTGCTGCAGAACACTCAACCTGTGCAATTTAACAAGATTCCTCATGACACATTTATTTTGCAAACTTTCAAGTGAAAGTACATTTCTTAAATCTATGCATATTCTCATGCCGCATCTACTTGTTTGCTGATTATGATCAGTGCGGTTGAAGGGATGTGATTAATGATTTTGTCTGTAAAATGGGGTCAATGTTTATGTGATATGATATGATATGGCATTATTAACGCGCCTATACACAAGTGTGGGCCTGCAAGCAAAAAAAAAAGCATGCCGAACGGTACCTAGACCTGGCATTTGGGAGAAAGTTATTTTTGGCAAAATCCCTACAGGCCCTTCCTCACACCGACCACCATCATTAAATCGAATCCAGGAAAAAACGGACTACTTTAAGATGAGGACTCAACAGCACTGGGCATGTTTGATCTGGTGGCTCATCAGGCTTCAGCTGTATTTTTTTATTTTTTTATTTATTTATTTGTATAGCGCCGACCGCCCGCAGGCATCGGGGCGCTCTCATAGAAACAAGGACAAAACTCCGAAAGAGCCTAGAAGGTGCAACAGGACAGATACAAAGATACTGGAAACCTAATTAAGTGGTTCTAGGTCTAAGGTTACTTAAACAGCTCAGTTTTAAGCTTTTTACGGAAAGCCGTAAGGTTTGGCTCCAATCTGATGTACTTCGGCAGTTTGTTCCAAATGGCTGCAGCTCGGTTGGGGAAAGCTCTACTCAAGCCGAGTTCCTTCTTATATTTCTGGAGAGTCGTAAGTCCATTTGCTTCTGATCTCAATGTCCTAGGGGGATGATAGAAGGAAAGTTTGGATTTCAGATAGGCCGGAGCCTTACCATATAAGCACTTGTGGGCTAGACACATGGACTTGAATTGAATGCTGTAAAAGCAGGTTGAAGGTTGTCTGAGTAACCTGTTTTTGGGGTGTATGTATCTTGCTTTCTTCCACAAGGGAGAGGCAGGTGCAAAACAATACAACACACTACCCGCTTGTAGCAGAACTGCTTTGCAGGTAAGCAGTGCCCCACTCGTGCTTCTAAGGACACCCGTGGGGGAAATCCACACATAGAAGTGGTCTTCTTGACCAGGGGTTAGGCTTAGTGAGGTACAATCATTGAGCATGCTAGGGCATCACTTTGTTAATGGCAGGCCCATGAAATTCACTGATCTGATCATCTCTCATCTCTGCTGCTAACTAATGGCCGTTAGTGCAAACATCACTTAAGAGGTTGGCACTGACAACAGCTACTGCACACAATAGAACACATCATAACCAGGCTCGGAATAAGCTATACCTGGAGACATTTAGTGCTTAGTACCCGGAACATTCACACCCTTCATTCTTCCAGGACTACCTGGCTTGCTCATAACAATATGGGGAGACATCACACAGTGATTGGGGTCATGGGCCATTTCCATTTGGATGTCAGCATACAAACATTAGAGAAATGCGTCAGTGAAGAGACAGTGTCAGAGGTGTTGGTGTAATGGCTGCCTGGCCACATATTAGTGTTTCCTGTTGACATACATAAGGTTTACGATTGTCACTTGGAATAACCCATTGCCTTGTGATAATTGACTCTCAGTGACGATGCTGTGGGGGGCTGTGAGTATGTGTGGAATGCAGTTGGCTAGTGACTTATTGTGGCTGTCTAGCAGCTTGCAACTTGATATTCGTGCACCTTGACCTATGTAAGCACACACCTATGGTGTTTATTGTTCTCTTTTCTTTCATTTCCAGTGTCTAAAGCAAATTCAGAGGGATACACACCCGAGGAGGAGCTGCATGACAGGGCCAAGGCCACCAGCCACCACCAAAGACCCCAGAAATGAAGATTGACCTCAAGCTCATCGGAGGGGTGTATGCCTGTGGGAGCGCGGTTGTCTAGTGACACTGCTGCTTAGGAAGAGAACTAGGGTGAGGTAATTGTGGCACAGCAGCAGAGCGACAGGGACATGCATTCTTGGACACAGATAAGCCATTGAGCAAGAACACCTCATCTGGGGTCTCTGGGTTGGGTGTGGAGTGGGGGAAGGAGGGCATTGAGGGCCTGCTCTTGGTGTCAGTAGGATGATTGAAGGGGGATACGCTGGCTGCATACCTGGCCTGAGACAGGCGGCTGAGCAGGACACCTTGGCGAAGTAAACACATCCTCCTGTCCCAGGCCCATCTGCTTCAGCACTATGAGAGACCATCTGTGTCAGAGTGCTGCCATTGCTGGTAAGTGGATTGTGGAGGAAAGCTGCTCTCCGTGATGCAGTGCAAGCCACTCATAAGGAGGTTGTACTGCTTCACAGAGAAGTGGTCCCCCTATTCTCCTACCTGGCAGATGCATTGCTCAGGGTAGGCTCTTGAGGCAGGCCATTTCAATGCTCCCCTCCTCTTCTACATCTGTGTCCAAGAGGACCTCAAGTGGGGCTCCCATTGACTAGATCACCTCAGGCTCCTCTGTTGTTGTCCCACCATCAGTCACTTTGGATGTCCCTTTGTCCCTGGTGGAGGTGGATGATCATACTGAGGCTGATGAGGTGGTCTCAGGGCCTGTCATGGAACCCAGCGAAGAACAGGCTGCCATGGACAATCAACCATACATAGGGGCTATTCTCAACTCTGCGTGGGACTGAAAAATAGACAGTCAGGCTAGGATAGTGTATACATGGGCTACACTCTCTGCAGTCAGGTATCTCTGCAATGGGAGAGACAAGAGGAGGATTGCACAAGACAAGGCAGGAGGATAACAACTTGAAAAAGAGGAGGAGGTCACTTTAAAATCAAGGTCATAAGGCAGCAGAAGTTGGAGGTGCTGCCAGGGGTACTGCAATGTGAGGCCACCAAGGCTAGTACCTTAGCTGAGGTGGAGGCCAGTGTGGCCATTGCTCTGGATTCCGTCATGGAGTAGCCTCACAGGGCTGCCAAAGACATTGAGACCAGGTTGAGACAGGCCCTGGAGTCCCACAACACAGCCAGGGAACCCACCTGCAGGAGGCCACACTGGAGGGCGAGTCAGACTTGACCCAGGCATTGAGGCTATACAGTGAAAAAACAAGGGTTGGGCACATGTAGATTGCGACAACTGTCAATCTTTAAAGATACACGGTTTGAAACAGTAACACGTCTTTCTCCACAAGCCTCCTAGTGGATCATCAGGGGGTATTGTAGTGCCATTAATGTACAAGTATCCTTTGCTGTGAATAGGCAAGATCGATAGGTTTATGTAATGCCTTCTTGGGTGAAGTTTCTTATTTTCTCTGGGATTTTCTTTGTTAGGCTTTTGTCACATGGATGCAATTGTCCTTGTGGTTGTGCAAACGCCATCCCATAATAGAGGAGACAATGGATCAATTACTCTTGTTTATATTCTTGTAGGTTCTGAATATGATTTGGGAAGGGTAAGCTTAGTTTTCCATTTGCATTTTGATATTTCATTCTGTGCATATGTTCATATTGTTTTCATATTGGAGTTTTAATACGTTAGTAGTTATGTAGCTTAGTACCAGGTGTTTCATTGTTATTGTAGCATGGGGTGTAAATATGTTTTCTGGTTGTTACATGGACGTCTTAGTGCATACATTCATCTCCGGGTTCCAGGGTCTGTGTTATGACTGTTTTACAGTCACTTGAAATTGACTGCTTACTGCATCATTTGGTATGTATCTTGAGCACCATGGCCACTGTACATAGATGGTCACTGAGTCGTGTTTGCTGAGGAGATATTCAAAGTTTTTACATTTTTGGAGTCTCTGTCCAACTGGTATCTTATTTTTAAGCCATGCAGTCCCTTACAATAAGTGCGGGGTGTATGGTTGGGAGAGTGAGCATTTTGTTATAACCTTTGAGAAGCATACCGCTTCCCCCCTTATTGATTCCATGTGTGCATTTCCTCATGGTTGAACTTGATCCAGGAAGGTATGGTGCACCACCTTCATCATATGGGGATGTGAACATGGATGGGATAATTTGGAAAGGGATCATTGCATGGGTGAGGGGATGTGTCAATGGTGCTGCAAGAAATGTATATGCAACTAGGAGCTGTAGCTGGGGGTTGAGGAGCTCCAATGTCAGGTTTGGAGGGAAGTGGTGGGTGGAGACTGGAGGGAGAGTGGAGGTAGTCATTGTGGGTGAGCCACTTGGTGGGGATAGTGGTGTGTTCTTGTTCCTGAGAGGTATAGATGTGGTGTGGCGTCAGATGTTGATGTTGAGATTGTTGCAGGATCTGTGGTCATGGACTGAGAACACGTGTTCCTTTTCTCCCATCATGCACCAGCAGAGTGGAGGTCTGCACATGTACTTTCTTCTGCTGGATTGTAGAGCTAAGTGGATGCATAGGTTATCAGGGAAGTTGACTTTGGGACTTGAGGGGGACAGGCTTGTAGATGTTGCATTCTATTTTGAAGGTGACCTCTGTTTGAGGTTTGAGGCCATGCAATTTGATTAGGATTGTTTAGCTGAGTTAGACTTTACAGTCCTACCATGTGTCAGGTTCTCAATCTTGCGCAGGGGTAGCACGTACACCTACCTCCCCGTTGGGTCTTGGCACCTGGCTAGGTAGACAACACAGGTCACCGCGACCCGCCAGGGAAAGAGGGTTAGGATCCTTTGAATTGGATAGGTAGGGGATAGTTAGGGTAACCGGGTAAAGGGGAGGAAGGGTAGGAAAGGGTTATGGATAAGAAGGGATTTAGGAAAGGTCCGCCTTGATGTGTTCTGCCTGGGGCTCCTGAGATCGACGGTACTCCACCCATGCACGCTTCCACACTCCTAACTAACTTGCCTCAAAACACTGTGACATAAATGCAAGGTTCACCAACAGCATTTAAGACTAAACACCATAGAAAAAAATGTTATGAACACGCTACAGCTTCTGACATAGATTTGGTAGTTTCATCACTACCAACCCACAAGGTTAGCATTATCATTAGCACCCAACACCTTTAGAAATAACCAAATGAGCACTTAGCTTCGTTTGATGATACCGGGTTGCGTGCCAGGCGACTGCCAGAGTTCTTGCCGTTAGACTACGGCGGCGCAGCGGGTTCTGGCTGCTGATACAGCGGGATGCCGCTACAAGGGAATCAGAAACAAGAATGAGCTCGGGTCGCAGACTGGGCCCATCACATTGCTCACACACGCTGATGAGTTCCCCCAAGAATCAACAAGGGCTGTGTTGCTTCACACGGCAACGAAATGGTTTAAGCTGGGTTACGATTCGCCCCAAGAATCTACAAGGGCCGTGTTGCTTCACACGGCGACGAAATGGTTAAGCTGAGTTACGAGTCGGCCACTTGGCCTTAACCAATATCGCCGGAACTTTCCTCAGTCCGGCGCTCACACTAGGCTAGAAGTTGTGGGGGAATCCCACAATGTTGCATGCACTACTGTCTTGTTCTGTGAACAAACGGCTTGCAAATAGCAAGGGAAATGCACTTATCTTGCCGGAGGCCGGGGCCTGCAGAGATCACAGGCGGGGAATGGCCCCGCGGGTCGCAGCCTGCAGGAGCCCTCAGCCTACACGTCCTCTCCAGTCCGTGTCTGTTAGCGCAAGCGGGGATCCGTGCGCTCGTTGCGCGCATGCGCGGACCGTCGGGCGTTGTCCCGTGTAGTTCCTCTGCTTGCGAGCACGCAAGCTTGCTGGGACTTGTAGTTTCGGCTACCGGATGGTGTTTTCTGCCATCCGCAGCCAGTGCTCTGCAACGTGGACACAACAGTGTTCTAAAATACTGTAGTTTATGGCTCCTACAAGACCCAATCCCCACACTGGACACAGCTGAGGCAGTGGTGGTCCTGACAGTACTCCCCCTCCCAACAGGTCCAGCTTTTGCAGGATTGTTTCTATGAAACAAGCGCACTAGTCGGGGTGCATGAACATCTAACGCTGGTTCCCACGAGCGTTCCTCGGGCCCATAACCCAACCAGTCCACCAGATAATACATTTGTCCCAGACGAAAGCGTGAATTTTAAAATCGCCTTCACCTCGAACTCAGAAACACCATTCACAGTTATCGGGGGAGGTCTTTTGGAACGTATGGACGCCAGGGCGGGTTTGAGTAGTGCCACATGGAACACAGGGTGGATTTTCATTTGTGTTGGTAAGGTGAGACGGACTGCTAATGGATTAATGACTTTTTCTACAGGGAACGGGCCTACAAACCTGGGTTGGAACTTGCGTGGGCCTATCAAATGCAGGTTATGCGAGTTTAACCATACCTTGTCCCCGACCCTATATGTTGGAGCGGGTTCCCTGAGTATATCTGCATATTTCTTATAGGAAGCTTTAGCCATGTCCAGATTGATCACTATACCACGCCAGACATTCTCTAAATGTGTTTTGAGCTGGGTCACAGCAGGTACATCAATATCGGGCAAATGAGGCACCGGTTGGAAACGGAGATTAAAACCATAGGTCCCATAAAAAGGTGTCACCTTAGTTGAACTATGTACAGCGTTATTATACGCTAGTTCCGCCAGCCAAAGAACATCCGCCCTCGTGGACTCGTTATTGTATGTCATGCAGCGGATGTACTGTTCTAAGGTCTGGTTCACCCTTTCTGTTTGCCCGTCTGTTTCGGGGTGATAACTTGTGGATAGTTTCAACTGCATGCCAACAGTGGCACAAAAGGCCGGCCAGAAGCGTGAAGTGAACTGCGCTCCTCGATCTGAAACAACATGTAATGGTATGCCATTTAAGCGGACAATATTTTGAAGGAAAAGGTGAACCAAAGCCTGAGCCGTAGGGATTCCTTTGCAGGGTATGAAATGAGCCAATTTGGTTAAAGAATCCACTATTACTAGTATAGTGGTGTATCCTTGACTTAATGGCAGGTCCACTATGAAATCTAATGATATGGTGTCGGGGGGAAATTCTGCCGGGGTCGGCCGGGCCGTCCGCAGACCTCCGGGCAGGGAGGCCCCAACTCCTCCCGTATATCCCAAAAGAGATAGAGTATGAGACACACGCAAGAAGCAAGGTGACTCTGCTGTTTATTAGACAAAACGGCAGGGATGGGTCAAGGAGCGTACGCGTCCGTCCTGACACACACACAATCGTGGGGCTCGCAGGCCCTTTTTACCTTAGTATGATGCGCTACTTGCGTCATCTTACAAAGTTTAGTAAAAAACCTATTTCCACTCTGGATTGTTTACTCGAGTGGTAGGGTTAGTATAGCGCGCATATAGAGAACGGTGTTAGTGGCTGAGGGTTAGTCAGGTGGTATACCTGGGCTGTCCCTTCAATTTGATACATGAAAATTGTTACATGAAGACCTCTGAGGATTGGTCAATGTTAATGGCGTCAGTGATAAGAGCCCCATGTTCTGATTGGTCCGCTCCCGAGCCTCCCATTCTGGGACTATCGCTGTTCCCAGCTCGCGGTGCACCTGTCATTTGCAACAATGTTTTAATATGGGTAGGTGTAAACAATGTGAGGATTTATTCATATGTTGGGAGGTCGACTTCTCCCACTGCTGCAGATGTCCAATGAGTCTTTTAATTGTATCAGCCTGTGTCTTGAAACGTGGGATTCAGGCGTCTCCTTCCTCCTGGGCTTGGCATCTTGTCAGGTTTGGCTTTGTCACGTGAGGTGGGACCGTGTTTGAGGCAAAATTCAACATAATTAATATTGTTTTTCCTACTGTGTGCCTGGTTTATCTTGCAGGTGCGACCTTGGCGTTGGCTTGCAGCGTGCGAGATTGCAACATCGTGCCCTTGGCGGTGTGCTTTCGCCGGGCTCATTTTGCAGGGTCAGCAACCCAGTTCTTGCTCATTCAATGTTCATGGAAGCTTTTGCTTGCGGCCTACTTGGGCCTGGTGCATAGGTGGAACCGTTTGATGCAGAGCGCTTTAGGTTACGGTATCATATTGCTTTATCCTCAGTATCGTGTCCCCGTTATATTCTTCATTATGGTACATGGCTCTTAGAAGAAGCGTGAGCAAGCCTTTTTAGATAAGTTCATGATGCGTCTTGCGTTTCTGCATTTTGAGAGCCTATGTGGAAAATAATAAAGATGCACGTCCGTGAGTATGTCTGTCGCCTACGTCATAGCACTGAGTATATTCTTCGTGTGGATTGGTGTGGGAGTGTCCGGTGTGTATATTTGCACAGGTGTGCTGACCGTTGGCTAGGTCGTCATGGCATCTCTAAAGATGTGTAGGTTTAGTCGAGTTGATCCGTGCCGCAGGTGTCGGCATGGACAGGGCGGGCTGCTGGGCAGGTAGATGGGCACATCCGTATGTTCCTGTACCAGGGTATTTGGTCGTCTGGTAGATAGGCAAACTCCTCTCATGGCGGGTGTCTAGGCCGTGATCCTCTAGGCCAAGCGCGAGGGGAGAAGGGCGGGAGCCTGGTCTTCCATTCTCCCACTTCAATGGTGTGCCAGGGTACTGGTGGAGTGGGTAAAGGGCGTAAGTGTCCAGCTGGTTTTTGATGGTCTGCTTTGTTCCTCAAACAACATTCACATGCACGTATATATTTTTGAACATCTTGCTTGAGACCTGGCCACCAAAAATGTCGAGTTAACAATTCACAAGTTTTGGCATTGCCGGGGTGCCCCACAAAAGGAGAATCGTGACACCACTTGATGGCTTGTTGACGGATAACTGGTGTGGGTAGATATAAGGCTGTTCCAAAAAAGGGTAACCCATCCTTTACGGTTTTCTTCTTGCTTGGGTCATTCCACTGGGCCAATTCTTGTGCGGTTAGTGCTTTCCTGATTTCTGTGAACATGTCATCAACCACTATAGTTCCAATTATGCGAGTTGGTGGTATGATAGGCTTTGGCTCCTCCGGTTAATCGGTTTTCGAGTCTGGTTCTGGGTAGCGAGACAAAACATCAGCCTTCCTGTTTTCCACTCCAGGGCGGAATGTAACTACAAAATCGAAGTCCGCGATGTACATGGCCCATCGCAATTGTCGGGGACTAAGCGCCTTGGCGGATTTCAGGAATTGCAGATTTCTGTGATCAGTCAGGATTGTTATAGTGTGTTGGGCCCCCATCAGATAGTGACGCCACTCACTGAATGGCGCTTTAATGGCTAGTAGTTCTCTATCCGCTATGACATAATTACGTTCTGCTGGTAAGAGGGTGCGAGAGTAATACGCCACTGGGTGCAATTAACCGGTGTTATCTCGTTGGGACAGAATAGCCCCAAGAGCGTAACTGGAAGCGTCGATTTCGATGACATAGGGGCGAGTAGGGTCTGCATGTAATAACACTGGGGCTGTAGTGAATGCCTTCTTCAAAGCTTGAAAACTCGTTTCTGCGGCCGTATCCCATTGGAACACTACTCCTTTCTTCAACAGGCGAGTAATTGGTTGTACTTTACTCGCGAACCCATCAATGAACCGGCGATAAAAATTTGCAAACCCCAGTACAGTCTGCACATCCTTAACTGATGCTGGTGACGGCCAATCAACTATAGCCCGTACTTTGTTTTGGTCCATGGTTACTCCTTCTGGTGAAAGGATAAATCCTAGGAATTCCACCGTTGTTTGATGAAAAACGCACTTCTCAAGTTTTGCATATAATTTGTGTTCCCTCAAGCGTTGTAGTACGGCTTTTACATGATCTTGATGCTCTTCCAGATTCCGGGAGTAGATGAGTATATCATCGATGTAGACGATAGCAAAGATGTCCAAATATCCCCGCAGAACCTCATCCAGGAAATGCTGAAAGGCGGCGGGTGCGTTACAGAGGCCGAATGGCATGACCTGATATTCGTAGAGCCCATACTTGGTTCTAAAGGCAGTCTTCCATTCGTCTCTCTCACGCACCCGCACCAAGTGGTAAGCCCCTCTTAGGTCAAGCTTGGTATAAATCTTTGCATTCCGCACCTGGTCTAATAAGGTGGGTATTAAGGGCAGAGGGTACCGGTTCTTAATCGTTATTTTGTTGATTGCCCTGTAGTCTATACAAGTCCTCAAGTCCCCGGTCTTTTTTGGGACGAAGAACAAGGGTGACGAAACCAGTGACATTGAGTGTCGTATAAACTCATTAGCCAGATTAGTCTCAATGTAATTCCGGAGGTGTTCGTTTTCAGCCTCCGTTAAAGCATAGATTTGACTACATGGCAACGCTGCTCCCGGCTCTAAATCAATCCTGCAGTCAAACGTCCGATGAGGTGGTAGGGTTTCTGCAGCGGCCTTACTGAAAACATCCCTGTAGGCTTGATAGACAATTGGTAGGGCTTCCATGCTCCCAACCACATGCCCTTGTTTTGACACAGGTTGAGTTTCCGGGATTCAGGCGGAGGGTCGACAGCAATGTTCTGAACAATAACTGGATGTAAAATGCACGAAGCCCTGAGTCCAGTGAACTTCCGGATTATGAGTTCTTAACCAGGGTAATCCTAAAATCATTCCAAACTGTGGTGCCGCAATTACATCAAATCTTATGTCCTCATGATGTCCAGAGGTGCATTCTAAGTGTACCCACCTGGTCTGCTTGGTTATAAGACCTGACGTGAGCGGCGATCCGTCCACCAATTTTACTTCCTCCTGACACTCCTTGTTGCAAAGAGGTATTCGTAATTCTGATGCTAAGTCTTGATCAATAAAATTGCCTGTCGCTCCGGAATCCACCATTAAGGTTACGGGCACTTGTTGGTTTGCCCAACTAACCTGACCTGAAAGTGTCACATGAGTTACCTGCACATGATGGGTATTTGCCAAAAGTCTCGGGGTGTTTTCTAGTTGGCTCGCCCGGGCCACCCTCACTGGCGAGCTCTCTCGTTTCCTGGCATATCCTTCTTGGGTTTGTTTGGACATTCTTTAACAAAGTGTCCCCCCTTACCGCAATACAGGCAGAGTTTTTCTCTGCGCCTCTTGTCTTTTTCCTCTTTGGTTAGAGGTCCACATACTGATCCTATTTGCATAGGTTCTTCAGCTGATTTCTCGGATTTTATTGCCTTGGGTTGTTGATCTAACCTAGCTACAGGCCTTACATCCCATTTTCTCTTGTCTTGCCTCCTTTCGCTTTGCCTTTGATCCAGTCGCAACGCAAGATCTATCATAGAGGAACAATTATCTGGTTGTGGGTCCACTTGTACAATGAGATCTTTCATCTCATCACGTAACCCTTGATAAAATAGGGCTAAACGTTTTTCTTCCGGCCAATCTGTTTCCACAGCTAACCGGTTAAACGTGGTTACATAAGTAACCAGATCCTTTCCTCCCTGGCGCAGAGAAAGCAACTCCCTATCCTTGATTAAGGTTGCAGCTTTGCGGTTAAAGATTTTTCCAAATTCCTCAAGAAAGGTGTCCCAACTATACAGTATAAGATCATCCTTAGACACAAGGGGAGTGGCCCAAGACGCCGCGTCTCCTCCCAGATACGATATCACAAACGCAGTCCGAGACTGGGCATTGCAAAAAATGTTTGGCTTGGTGATAAAGTGCAATTGACACTGCATGATGAACTGGTTATATCGTTGAGGGTCCCCATGATACCTTTCAGGAGCTGCCAAGGGTAAAGGAGGTTCCGTTGACACATGTACTTGAACTGGGGTGGGTGGAGCAGGATCCCTGGGCAAGGGGGTAGCTTGGGTGGTACTTTGCAGAGTAAGTGTGTGGACCTGCCCTGCCAGATTTACATAATCCTGGCGGGTAGCCTGTAATTCCCCTTTTAAATCTCGCAAGGCCGCTAGTACCTCCTCCATGGTGTCGTGCTACCCAGGCGCTTGACGATCCTTGGGCTTGCGCTACTGTCAGGTTCTCAATCTTGCGCAGGGGTAGCACGTACACCTACCTCCCCGTTGGGTCTTGGCACTGGGCTAGGTAGACAACACAGGTCACCGCGACCCGCCGGGGAAAGAGGGTTAGGATCCGTTGAATTGGATAGGTAGGGGGTAGTTAGGGTAACCGGGTAAAGGGGAGGAAGGGTAGGAAAGGGTTATGGATAAGAAGGGATTTAGGAAAGGTCCGCCTTGATGTGTTCTGCCTGGGGCTCCTGAGATCGACGGTACTCCGCCCATGCACGCTTCCACACTCCTAACTAACTTGCCCCAAAACACTGTGACATAAATGCAAGGTTCACCAACAGCATTTAAGACTAAACACCATAGGAAAAAACGTTATGAACACGCTACAGCTTCTGACATAGATTTGGTAGTTTCATCACTACCAACCCACAAGGTTAGCATTATCATTAGCACCCAACACCTTTAGAAATAACCAAATGAGCACTTAGCTTCGTTTGATGATACCGGGTTGCGTGCCAGGCGACTGCCAGAGTTCTTGCCGTTAGACTACAGCGGCTCAGCGGGTTCTGGCTGCTGATACAGTGGGATGCCGCTACAAGGGAATCAGAAACAAGAATGAGCTCGGGTCGCAGACTGGGCCCATCACATTGCTCACACACGCTGATGAGTTCCCCCAAGAATCAACAAGGGCCGTGTTGTTTCACACGGCAACGAAATGGTTTAAGCTGGGTTACGATTCGCCCCAAGAATCTACAAGGGCCGTGTTGCTTCACACGGCGACGAAATGGTTAAGCTGAGTTACGAGTCGGCCACTTAGCCTTAAACAATATCGCCGGAACTTTCCTCAGTCCGGCGCTCACACTAGGCTAGAAGTTGTGGGGGAATCCCACAACGTTGCATGCACTACTGTCTTGTTCTGTGAACAAACGGTTTGCAAATAGCAAGGGAAATGCACTTATCTTGCCGGAGGCGCGGGGCCTGCAGAGATCACATGGGGGGAATGGCCCCGCGGGTCGCAGCCTGCAGGAGCCCTCAGCCTACACGTCCTCTCCAGTCCGTGTCTGTTAGCGCAAGCGGGGATCCGTGCACTCGTCGCGTGCATGCGCGGACCGTCGGGCGTTGTCCCGTTGAG
This sequence comes from Ambystoma mexicanum, assembly GCF_040938575.1. Lineage (NCBI taxonomy): Eukaryota > Metazoa > Chordata > Amphibia > Caudata > Ambystomatidae > Ambystoma > Ambystoma mexicanum. Next base: position 1,240,092,305 of record NC_090930.1, on the reverse strand, counting down.
TTCCTCTGCTTGCGAGCACGCAAGCTTGCTGGGACTTGTAGTTCCGGCTACCGGATGGCGTTTTCTGCCATCCGCAGCCAGTGTTCTGCAATGTAGACACAACAGTGTCCTAAAATACTGTAGTTTATGGCTCCTACAAGACCCAATCCCCACACTGGACACAGCTGAGGCAGTGGTGGTCCTGACACCATGAATACAGGTGCAACATGTTGTTCTCCTTTCTGGTGTCTACAGATCATATCCATAAGCCCTCTGAAAGGGGAGTGGATGAAGTGCATGCATGTGGGAGGAGACCAAGTTCTGGACCACAGGGGGTGTACATTTTTTTGGATGACAGACTTGTGTTTCATAATGAGTGCATACTGCTACTGATGTCTTTCCTGGCTTATTGCTATTCACATTTTGAAGGAGAGGTGTCTGTTGTTATGGTAGCTACATGCCACTTTACAGCTGGTGGAAGGGTTTGCGGGTGATGTGAACTGTGCCACACCCACATTTGTGTCCATACCCCTTGTTTTCCCTTTGGTTTATCAGTGGCCAACCCGCTGGGAAGCATCCTAAGGGTAGTGGTGGCATACTGTTGTATAGTTAGTCTTTTTCCAACCTTGGAGCATGAGGTATGAGATCTAGATGGTTGATTCCACACTCATCAGGTGGACGTCCTGTATTGCTTTGAACAACCCTCTCTGTCCCTGCTAACAGACACCATCATGGACATGCCATTGAGCCTAACCGATGGGGCATATTTTCAGGAAGCCTGCACCTTTTACATGAGGAGTGACAAACCCCTACATGCATTTACATACATGACAGGTGTCATACATTTTCAAACTGATCCACAGACACTATTTGTACTCCTTCATGATTGACATCTGTATGCCACCCACCTACACCCACAGGCCAGAAGTCCTCATTAACAGTGCCTATTGTTTGCTATGTTCAGTTTGTTCATGGAAGAGGTTGAGGGGCATCCCCTTCATTCACTATGGTTCATGTACATGCACTCTTCTACACTGGATTGTTGTTGGTAGTGTTAGGCAGCTTTCCACTTCACTGCCTGCTTGACATTCATGCCCCCCCCCCCCAGAAGGATGGCAAACTTTGAATTGAATAGGCAACTGACTTGCACACATTGATATATCAGATTCACAACAACACCATGCCCCTCACTGTCTTTCATGTTAATGTTAACCTAGTAACAATTGGCAGTAGGAAGGTGTCCAGTGCATTTTGCAGACTCTACCAGTTATTTAACATACATAGAACTGTCCATCCCCTTCCTCCACACTGACATTTTTTAAATAAATACTATGCCATGGATGGAGAATGACACAGTCAGTGCAAATATGAATTTACTTTCATATGAGTCATACCACCCCCATCATCCACAATCATGGGTAAAGCAACGAGCATTCAGGGACTTCCAAGTATTTGCTGTTAGGGTTGCACTCAAGAACATCCTCCTGTCATGAAAATACCATGACTGTAAAGTGCAGATCGCATCAATGTTCAATGGTGGTCCTGATAACTTGCACAACCATGCATATGTGTGCCAGATCTCCCTGTAGCCTGGCCTGCCCATAGTCTGCTATGATGAAGGCCTCAACCTCTGTAATTGAGGCAACAGTAGAGTAGGATTGAACATTCATGGGCTAATTTGGTAATTGTGCACTGAATGTGCAAATTATGCATTGTCACCATAGTCAGAGAAAGCCACAAACAGAGATTACTCTTAAGGCCATGATGCATTGCATGATGTTTGTCCACAAAACACACATGCAGTGGTCAACAGAGTATTCCAATGTCATGGGATGTGTCATCATGTTGAGGATGCTGTGTGTCCCATGCAAATGAGTCAATAACTGTACAACACTTTCCATAGTGACCATCCTCCCTATATCCATGCTCCTGGCCCTTCCACCTTCATTAGTCATCCCTCAGATGGCAATCAGACGCAGCTCCCTCAACCTTGGCATCTTCACCTCACCACTGACACCCTGTGCTTGGTATTGTGAATTAACCAAGAGTGGACCCCCTAGTGGCTCATTGAGTACTACCCCAACATACCAGTCTAGGTTTCCACCTTGGGGATCAAGTGGGCAGACATGTGCCTCTATAGCTGGGGTGTGACTACATATTTCAGTGTAAGCAATGTTCCTTAAGTGCCACATGTTGCACAGAAAATACTAAAATGTGTATTGGTGTTTGGCCTCTTTGAGGTGTAATTCACTTCACATTAGGGTACTGTATGTCAGGGTGACTCACACTTGCCAGTGGCTCTTTCTGTTATGCATGATATTATTATGTTGAACACTTTCATGATAGGTCCACTCACAGATTGTCTTTGGCTGGTGCTTAAGGGGTAGAGGCAGCTATTGTCTCCACATGTCTCTTGTTTGTCATTGTACTTACTGTATGCATGCACTACTCCTTACAACAGTGCCCTTTACCCAAAGACTTTCCATGGGATAGCTAGTGCTTCATTTGTGCATGGGGGTGGAGAGGCTAAATGCAAAAGAGTGCAAGTAAGTGCCAGTCCAATATGCCAATGGTAGCGATGCTTCTTTGGGTAGGTCCTGTGATGAGGAGAAGTTGGCTTAGTAGTAATGGGGATTACTGGTGAATGTCCTGAATATCCCCATTACTCTCAGTCCTTTCCTTCCTCTTTCCAGTTCTTATCATGTGAGGGTATACCCAACAACAACTACCACAGTGAATAGCACACCACTGAATGCACACACAGAAGCATTACAATATCAACATACTTAATGAAACCCTTGGTCACTGAAACAAGACAAGATAGAAGTATGAAAGGATTGTTGAGGAAGACCAACATACATCTTATGATGAACAATAAACATCTCAGGAGAAGGCAAACTTGCAACCTTAGAAATATACTCCAAGGAAACACCCTTGAAACCTTCCGAGGAGGCCGACATTTCACAGGTGGACTTATCCTTCACAGCCTCAGAAGGGGGCATATCTAATGCCTCATGAGCTTTTCTAATGATCATCCTCACTCATCTACTCTAGGTAGCTGCAGACAGCTGCCTACATTAACACCCTGGCCAAAAGGTGACAAACAATAGGTTACATTGGCTGGAAGCCACCATGTTGGTCAGGTACAACTTCACACCCGTACCAGATCTAGTGGGTGCACCATGGACTTATCAACCTCACCAGAGAGAAGTCACTAAGAATGTAAAGTATTAGATAATCATAGAAATTGTATTCATAAATGCCTTTGGCCCAAAAAGAGGGAGGGAGGCACATGATCTGCCCCTCTGGGACAAATCTTAGATATGGTTCCAAGGTGACCAGTGTCCTAACTCCCTACGGGGAAATGCCATGGCCACCAGAAACAGATATTGTAAGACAAGAGACTGATGATAAGCTCCTCTAAGGGCTCAAAGGGGGCCCACAAAGAAACCTTAAGACCAGGGGAAGGTATCAGGTAGGGAAAGGGGAAGGAATCCTAGGATGGGAGAGATGTAACCTCCAAAAGGAGGGGAGCCAGCAGGTGCTCCAATGGGGCAAAGGACACTACATTGGCCATTAAGGACCTTTCTGCTACTAACTAACCCCTATGGGTAGAGGCAGGCAACCACAAGCCAGGCACCTAGTGAAGAAAATGTAGGCCCCAAATATGGTTGCATGAAACAACCTCTTTTCGGAGACACCAGGAGGCAAAGGCCCACCAATGCCTGGCATACACCTTGAGAGTGGACAGACGCCTGCAGTCCTGCACACACAAGACCAATCCTGGAGACAGGCCCAACCTTGCCATACCTACCCATTCAGAAGTCAGCCCGTAAAGCACAAAAGAGACATAGGCAAACTTGTAAGTGTGAGTTACCTCAGGGTTGAGGGACCCAGAAACCCAGGAGGGTGAGACTGGAGAGATAAAGCACGGAGGGAAAAGGTCTTATGAGGGCAACCAGGATCAGGCAAGTCCTGTTTCTCTTTACTCTCAGCAGGACTGTGTGAATCAGTACGAATGGAGGGAAGGCAAAAAGGAGAGAAGGGCACCAGGAAGAATACAGGGCATCTGTGGCTATGGCTTGAGCATACTGACTCATGGGCATGCAGTATAGGAGCAGGTTGCCACTACTGGAAGGCAACAGGATGAAGAAGGGGTTCCAAACCTGTCACAGACCAACCTGATTAACAGGACACTTACAGTGCCTGGATATTCTACAGCCCTGGTATATGTGAGGCTTGAAAATACAGAAGGATGACCACTGCCTATTCGAGAATCCTGACTGCAACCTGTTGGAGAGAGTGGAATCTTGTGGCACACTGGCAGTTCATGTATACCGTGGCCACCCGATTGTCCTTTTAGATCTTGACAACCTTTGCAAACAGCTAAGGGGTCAAAGCAGTGAGAGCACCCCAAAGGGGTATTATTTTCCTGTCATTTGAAAGAGTGTCCCATTCATATCTGGATCATTTTCTCCGAAGGACAATGGAATCCAGTGTAGCACGCCACCACATCTGACTGGCATCTGTCATTAGGATGAGTGACTGAGGGGGGTCAAAGGAGAACCATTGAAACCGATGATTTCCCTCACACCACCAGACCAACTTCCTCCTGATAATGGCAGAGAATGCTATCTCCCTAGTGTAGTTCATGGAAAATTCATCCCAGTTGGGCAGGTGGTGTAAATCCAAGGTTTCGAGTGAAACGTGTCTTCCTTGGACAACAAACAATGTGACTGTGAAGTCTCTCTGCACTTACAACGATTGTAAAGCTAATGCCTCCTACCTTGCAAGCAGTGCCCTCAGCCTGTTCTGCAGCTGAAAGCATCTCTGAGGGGGGTGAAGTCATCCACGCCTTCTGGGTATGGCTAAAATACCCTATGAGCTCCAGCATTATGTGTATTCACCACCCAACCTAACCTTTTCATGAGTGCCAGCTCAATAGTTGTGTTCCTGAGGGCAAGGGATGATGAGGAGGCATTCAGTAACCATCCATCCTAATAGCGGTGTGGATATTTCCCTGGGAGTGGAGCAGATCTACCAGGGGAGGAAGGATCTTCATGGAGATCCCACTAGTCTCTGTGATATAGCCCTATGCTGCATCACAGAGATAGTAACGAGAGTGGCAGCTCTGAGGAAGGGTGTCCAGATGTATGTGGCTCCCCAAGCCTCCTCAAGCTTGTAAAGGAATGGGTCCTGGTAGCTTCCCTCCCACTCCTGAACTGGGAGCAAGAACAGAATGTGTGCACCATAATTTCTGATGGAGTGTGATTCATCTACATCACTTCAGAAACCTGTGGATACTCTGGCCACTGGCACAGTACACCCAGTTGCTGAAGAGGTACAGCTTGCCAGGCCAGGCCAATCCCCTCAAGAAGCCTACCTTAATTATCTGGCATTTCCTCCTATAGGCAATGTGGGGCCTCCTCCACTGCCAACAGTCTAGTGCTGGTGAACTACACCTGCCATGTCACTAGTGCTGCAGAAGCACATGTAATAACAGGGTGTCTAACTGTGACCCCCATCATACGTCCTCCCACTTCCTGTGTCAAAAGCCAAGCACAAAGCAAGCCAGTGCAGGTGGACACGTTTCCACTTCACTGAGAAATGAGAAAAGCGGAAAATAAACAAAGTTACTGAAACACTTGAGCATAGGCGCGTTATAAATGCCATATCATATTATATCATATCATACATTCTTTCATTTGCATTGTCTCTGAGTAAATAAAATGAAAAGTGAAGCTGATGTATGTGGGGGTTGGCCCTTTCCAAACCCCAACTCAGGGGAGGGTCAGGGTTCAAATGCATTAGGGGAAATGATTGGATTTATGATACAGGGAACACCTGTTGTGTAAGGCAGATGACACACATCATCAATTCTTAAAAAAGAGAGGTAGAAGAGGAGGGAGTCATAGTTGCAGAGCACCTTCATGGTGACAGTACTGGGAGGAGGAAGAGTATGTGTGGGTGTAATGTGTATTATGGGTGCATAATTGGCAGGGAGCACCTTCATGTTCACAGTAATGTGACGAGGCACAGTAGGAGTGGAAGTAATGCAGATTACCTCTAAGTAATCGGGCCCTGCTTCCTGTGTGTGTGTGCCGTGCAATCTCCTGTTTAGTGCATCCCATTATGGTGTAATGTGTTTTCATCTGCGCTGTCAGGTTCTGCGCCATTGGCCTATTGTAGGGATTCTCAGCACAATGGATTTTCCTTTGCGCTGTTGCTTTCTGCACTGATTTTATTCTGTGAATCAAGTTGTGGGTTATACATTTGAATGGTGGCGCTAAGGCTTTGCACTTTATTTTGTACATGATGCCCAATGTATTTCACCTACTTGGATTCTCAATAGGTTGAGAGAGTTATTATTAATGTTTATTGTTTCGAGGGCAGAACATGTTTGAGAGCAGGGTAGTGCTGTACAGAGTGTGGGTAGCCACCATTTGGTCTGGCATCTTTTAGCAGTAGCCCGGTACTGTGAATTGAAATCTGTACATTGGTATGTGCATCCATTTGCAGACATGCATTTATATTTGAAAAAGCATAAGTATGACCAACAAAATGCAGATCCACACACAGCAGGCGTTGCACCAGCCACAACAGACATTGTTAGATCTCTGTTGAAATCTGAAGAGAAAGGACTGCCTTCCAACAATGCTTAAGTATTGAAAAGTGGCCTTATGACATGCCTGAAATTTCCATCTAGCCCTGGCTGTTCAGTCAAGATCAGTTTGCATTCTCAGTATTGTAGTTACATTTCCAGTATTACTTATTCTATATGGTGAATACATATCACCCCACAACATGTCCCTGTGTTATTTGATTCTTTGACTGGTTTTACGCATGCAGCTTGTGTTTTGCACTATAAGTCCATAACCATAAGCACCAGAATGCAAAGAAAACTAAACCTGGACTAGATGGACTGGTCACATGTGGCATTGGACAACTTCAGTTTTCTCATATATTAGAACAAACAACCTATAGGGTGTTGAGCAATTTGATTTACTTATTTGGATTTGTAAGACACTGTACACAACAATCACTCCAGAGCACCTAGAGATCTAACTATCTTCCATGTCTGTTGTGAGTAACACAACTCCTACTGTGTGTGTATCTGAATTCTGGTACTCATAGTTTTGTTTTTGCTTTTGCCTGCAGTCGTCTACCTCCTGCATCAAATGAGAAAAGTTGAATCTGAGTGTTTTACTTTGCTATTGTGTTTAGAAACTAGGCCTTTTTTCCCCTTGTTAGGAAAGTTGAATCTTGGTGTTTTACATTGTGGCACCAACTAATGTACAGTTTGTTGAATACTGAAGAACTATTCTATTGTATTTTTAATGATTTTTTTATAGCTTTATTTTGTTATTTTTTGTCACAAAAGTCATTATGGTGTCAAAGCTTCATCTGCAAACTGTATAAACAGAGGATAAACCAGAACAGACATGAGCCCAGCGACAATGAGCCCTGCCTTCAGTGGTACAGTGCAATGCGATTATCACTTAAACATTGTTTCCCCTCTATTAAATCATACACTTAAAAACATGCTATGTTTAGGGCCACTTTTTAAAATGTATTTCATTTTTTGACTCCAAAGTTACTTCTGTTTCATTGTTCTCATCCCAGAATTATAATGTTACAAATGATCTGTTGTGATTCTCTTTATTTATGTGGCACTCCATTCCTTGGACATCTAAGCGCTCTGCTAGCCCAATTAAAATCACAGACTGTCGCTAGAACAAGAAGGCCTTGATCCTATTCCAAAAAAGTCAGTCAGTCAATAATACTGCACTTTTCAGAGGGCAGTTAGTACCCACATTTAATCACATTGATGGTGCAAGCCCGCCCCATGACGGGAGCCTGTTTGAAGGGTGGTGTTTGGGAGAGAAGGTAGACCTAGACCTGATATTGTAGGAGGGTCTGTACTTTAACATTCGATTCTTGATGTAGATCAGAAATCTACCATAGAACGCTTTATGAGGTAGAGTTAAAAGCTACAAATCAACCGTAACCACATCTGAAAGCCAGTGAAGCTTTCTACGAGCACGAGAGATGTGATGGTGACGGAAGTATTAGTCGCTGTACAAACTGCTATATTTTGTAATACCTGTAGCGTAACATGCTTAATCCCTCCTGGATTCTGCATTCTACTATTTCAAACTGTGATGGACACATGCCGAATTTGCCTCTGGAATGCCTGTTAGTGACAAAAGAGATTAACCAATAGTCTGCTTTATCGCAGAAAATCACAGTTTCCTTGAAAGGATTAATTAGGGTGAGATTGTCCATGGTGTCAATCGTGACCGATAAGTACAACAACATTTAGAGACCCGAGTACCCATCATCAATGATTCTTAATCATTTTCCTTTGATGTGTATGAGCACCAGCTTGGTACTTGTAGCTGGTCCAAACCCAGATTGACAATATCGTAAGAGATTGTGCTGTTCAATTAATGAAATCATTTGAATGATATCTACTTGTTTCAAAATCTTCATCAGAAAAGGCACATTAAATATTCGACAATGACTTGAACGTGCTGATAGATCTAAATGGTGTTTTTTCAGTAATGGGGTGACCTGAGGTTGTTTCAAAATAGTTGGAACTATGGATTTATCAAAGGAAGTGTGTATTAATGTTGCCCATATCAGACTCAGAATGTCTGCAGTGGTGCAAGGACACAACCCTGATATGGAGATGAGGACATAACATAATATAATGAACGCAGAATCTAGCATGGACACTATTCTCTTGAAGATTTGAATACAAAATCTATTGAATTGTATTGTTCCATCATATCTTTTATTAATCTGTTTGTTAATTGCTTTGATTACCATTGTAATGGATTTAAAATGTTGACGTTAATGTTGAAGTTATTTGTACCGCGCACCGTCAACACCTGAGTGGCCCCGAAGCATACAGTTTCAACCATTCTGTATTGATTCACATATTGTTTAAGCTGTCTCAAACATCTTTTATCCTTTCACTTTGTCCAGATCATTGAATTGAATAAATATAAGATTGTATATCTCTATTTAGAAGAGACAGCATTCATACGGAGCAGAGGCAGCCACAGACGGGTAGGAGGAGTTGCTGTGGTATTCTTGTTCAGAAGAGAATTTCCTAGCATTTCAGTGCTGGACTGCCCCAGGGCAGGACAAAGACTGATATGCGGGGAAATATCTTCTCAGTGAAAAGACCAGTGAGCTAAAGACTTGGTTGAGACTCTCGCAGGGGCCATCCACCCAAGAACAAGTCAATGGGCTGTGTTCATGCTGGTAGAGAGTTTCCCAGATCCCCCTCTGTTTTGCATACAAAGTAACTTTGGGTCTCACCCTATGTTACCAGGGGAATACAGACGTGGACCCCTTGCTCACTGCTCTTAGAGAGGCACAGCTTCACCTCACTGATGATGCCCAACTAGGCTGAAACACGTGTATGGGGTTGCTGTGGTACTCTTGTTCAGAGGAGAATTTCCTAGCATTTCAGTGCTGGACTGCCCCAGGGCAGGACAAAGACTGATATGCAGGGAAATATCTTCTCTGTAAAAAGAACAGTGAGCTAAAGACTTGGTTGAGACTCTCCCAGGGGCCATCCACCCAAGAACAAGTCAATGGGCTGTGTTCGTGCTGGTAGAGAGTTTCCCAGACCCCCCTCTGTTTGGCATTGTAAGAAGCCCTCAATAGTTGAAACACAGCATGCATTACAATGTACTACTCTTGCCACCCTTCTTACCTGACTATTACGGGTTCTGCTGGTCCTATGTACGAGGTCACCCAGGGGTTGCTCACCAGGCTAAGTACAGGGAAGATAGGTCAATGAAGGATGCTGCAGAGGGGCATAATCCAAATATTCCTCAAAATGTAAAGAACATAGGTGAAATACTATACACATACTGTTATGAACACAGCTAGTCAGTGTGATGACAAGCAGGAAAAAAGACATGCTGCATGTTGGATGCTTGTGTAGTAATGTAAATTGATTGATTGATTGATTGATTTATTTATAGAGCGCTTTACACCAAGGCGCTGTACAATGGAACCACAAAATACAGAGTAATAACAACAAATAACAATGTGAGCAAAGTGGCAACTTGAATCATTCAATAACAAAACAGTGCAAAGAGCAATTGACTGAGAGGGGGGAGAAGTGGAGTGCGAACAGGAGAGTAAAGTGAGGAGCAGGGAAGGATTGAGTGAGTGTAGAAGGAAGGGAGAGAGAGTGTAAAATAGAAAGGGAAGGTGGTAAGTGAGGGGAGGGATTAGAAGAGGGGAAAGACGGGGGGAGTAGAGAGGGCAGAGGGGGCTTCAAGGTGGGGATTGGAGGAGGAAGGATTTAAGAGATTTAAATGTATTTCTATTTGCCTATTGAGTGTGGGGAGTCATTTCAAACAGAAATGCTTTATACAACGAGCAGTACAGGCAAATAGGCAGTCCCAGTGTAAGGTGCATTTACAATAAGACTGAGATGTGTGGGTTTGTGTGGGCATTTGGTGACAGGGTTGGATGATAGGACACCCACTGTGGACATATACAGTGATCGGAAACACCTATTACAAACACTATGAGTGTAGCAGCATGGCAATGCAAACAATCTTGTACATAATTACAACTGGATCTCAGTGTTGGTTTCTGGAACGAGAGGTGGACTAAGGTGAGTTGGAGGAAGGGAATAAAGAAGACCAATTACTGGTCAGAATCCTGAACGTTTGTCTAGATTTGATTGGCTGAGTAGAAGGGGTAACTTTGAATTCAGTCGGGGGAAATTTAAGTGGAAGGAGGCACTCAGTAAGAAGTGCATAAGAAGCAAGAGTTATGGGGGCAGGGTACTGAGTGGTCAAGGATAGTGGAGAATTTAAGATGAGAGGGTGAGTATTGGGAGGTACTGTTAGTATGTTAGGAATGGCCTGGGCCATGTTTGGCATTCAATACAATAATTAAGAATAATAAGAGGGCACAATTCAGCATAGAAAGATATCCAGCATAATGACAGTATTGATAGGTGGAGGAGGATAGAGGTAGATTATAGATGTTTTGTTGAGAAACTTTCATGACCTTGGTACTTGAAGAGAGCCAGTAGAGGTGGAAGCCAATGAGTAAGTTGACCAGTAGTTAGGGTTTTGGCTTAATTATAGATGAGTTAGCCCAACCTTTCTAGATATAGAGATTGCATACCCTAGTAGCTTTGGCAGTAACCATGATGAAGAGCTGGAATCTTTGGTTGCTGTATGATGATGGTTGAGAGACTTGGAAGATGGTGAGCAGTCTGTATAGGGAGGTATTGTTGCAGCCAGTGGTGGATTTTATTCTTACGGGGATGAACTGTGTTTAATTTATATCGGGCTCAGAAGAATTCTATGGAAAGAGAGATGATAGTGAAGGCTTTGTATTTAATGCTATCGAAGGCAGCAGCATGGTCAAAGAGGACAAGTATGCAAGCGTCCACTTTGTCCAGGATTAATAGAGTGTGATCAACAACTTGAATTGAGGCCGTTTCTACTGCATCATGGTGAGAAAATGAATTGTTTGTCATGTAGGAGATTGTGTTGTGTTATCCTCTCATGCTGGTGGGATTGCAACATTCTTCTCAATCACTTTTCTGAAGAAGAATAGAAGAGCTGGAGCAATAGCTGGGTGAGTCATCGCTCTCTTGTACGGTTTTATTCAGAAGGGGGAACTAGTCTTCTTTTCTTTTCTTGTGAGAAAGTATCATGTGTGGGGATGCATCAATGATGTACATAATATAATGTATACCTAGCAAACATGTATGTTGCAGCATCTTTCACAGAACATTGAAGTCAAGAGAAATGTCTGGAGCCAAGGCAGGAGTGGCTGCATATGTTCATATAGTCTCTGGTCCACCTTCAAAACTGTCCTGCACACACACCAAGGAATAACCAGGACAATGGCATTGATAGTGGAGCCTTGCATCCTGGTTCACTAATTGGAAGGGCTTCCTTGCACCAACAGCGTTTTCTCTACCTATGCAAGCTTCCATCAAACTAATCCATGCATAGTAAGACGTTATAGGTTACCAGGGAAATTAATAAGTATATCTGTCCATAACTATTTATTTCTTTATCCCAATGCATGCTTGATAAAAAAGAAATATATCTTAAATTGAATAGTTTAACTGTACACTTTTATTTTTTGCTTTCTTGGGTGGTATGTCCAATAACTTCTGTATACATGGACTATGTTCTTCCATCTGTTCTTTTATCTATACCTAACAATGTTCCTCCCTTTGGTTATTATTGTTACTATTTTGAGTCTGTTACCAACATATTATATTATTTATGTATTTAATTAATATATACGTTTTGCTCTCCTTTTGAGTTGTTTTGTTTACAGTTTATGGCTATGTAACCTATTTCTTAAGCATGCCTCTGCTTTCTCACATGCCGAGGAGGACTCACCTTTAACTTCGCCCTCCCTCGAAATTGGTCATCCTTAACTGTCTTAATGCAGCAGTAAATCACTATGGAGTGCAGTGACTTACATTTTAGTAGTTGGCCTGAGAACCTTGTTAGGGAGAATTTTCAAGAATGTGCTAATTTCACTTACCTTACCTTTTCTAGGATTTGTTTTTTTGCCTGGGAAAAGTGTGAGCTTTTCTCCCACACTTCCATGTATTTTGTTATGTGTTTTACTTTTGTGTTCTTTGTTAGGGAGAATTCTCCAAAATGGCTAATTTCCCTTACCTACTGAGTCCCTCAGCAGCTTTGCTGGATTTCTAGGATTTATTTTTTTCAACTGGTAAGAGCCATTTTCCCCACTCTTACATGTGTTTTTCTGTGTGTGTTTAACATGTTCTTGTGTTCATATACTGTGGAGCCTCACCTACTCCATATGCATCATCTTTTTACTGTGTGTTACACAGCACCTTCAGTGCAGTGACACAGAGTTGTCTTTTTCAGATTCCCAGCTCCGACTCCATTTTCTGGAACTGACTACTGTCTACCAGAACATGTAAAGTTGCTATTGACTTTATTAGTCTTTTTAAACTCACAGACCCAGTACAAACTATCTTTCATACAGTACTGGAAAGGGTTAATAGTTATCCCTTTTGGTCTGTTTCTCATCAAACATTGTTTTGTTCCCTTTTCATTAAGATGTTGCTGGTGGCAGTGGTAACTACCCTATTTTTCCTACTGTGGTTATTTTAAAAATCCTTGGTATATTCTAGGCTATCTTGGTAGCCTCGAACTTAAACCCGCTGGACCATATACGTTTTTATAGGGTTCCGGCTGGGTTTATTCGCCATTTCTTTTTGCAAAAGTCTTTCTCGTGTTTTTCTCTGTGCACCAAACCAGGTTTGGTTCCTTTGTTCGCCAACCTTTCACAGGCTTCTGCACAGAAGCCCTCCTTAGACGCCTGAATGTCTGAAGGGTCAGGATGTGAGGGAGGGGTTTGAGACTCCCTGCAGAGGGTCTCCTTGGAGACCCATGTCGCACTCTAGTATGATTTGCTGTGGTGACTGTCCCGGCGGGACAGCCACCCTGCTGTGTGATTGACAGCAGGCTGTGTGAATGGGGGAAAACTGTATGCAAAGCAAGTCTCTGGGGCTGGAAAGGGAGAGTCACCACTGGAATGAGAGAACCAAAGAGAAGCTGGAAGAAGAGGACCCTTACCATGACTAAACCTCCCGGTGAAGCCCTGCTGCTTGTCCAAATCTCCACACTTCGTCGACAGGGAAGATCTGCAATCAATCTTCTCCCCTTGAGCTGGTGGGAACAACCAGTTTGCCAAACTGCTCGCCAGGCCTCCCTTCTCAGGATGTATTTGCTCTACAGAGCTACAGTGAACTGGATAGCCAGGAGGAACGAACCCTGCTTGCGTTTTAAGGAGTGCACCTTTTATTCATCGTTTTGCTCTGCTGCTGGTTTCTTCTATGGGCGGTGCAGGACCCTCCAGTCTTCCTCCTTCTTGTCAGACCGGCATTCGCTTCAGGAACCGTGCGCTTGCAGGATCTACAAGGAACGTCTGCCTCAGCTAGAGCATTCTTTTGCTTTTAAGGTACTGTGCTAACCCAGTTGTTCGTTTTGTCCAGCCACGGTGAAAGTGTGTGAAATCTTTCGCCGAACCGAGGGCTTGTCCTTCTCTATTCTTTAAAGTAACTTTTCGTCCAACCATCTTCGTTCTGAACTCTTGGCAAAGACTTAACCACAAACTATTCTGAACTGTGTGATCCTCTGCATAAGACTTTGGTCCATTGACTTTGGGCCAGGCCCCTTGAATTTGATTTCCTCACTTTACTTCCTTTTTCTAGATTGCCTGCTTACTTACTAGTTGGTGCTGCTCAATATCTGTCTAACTTTGTCTTTCCCTCCCTTTTAAATTACTGATGTGCCATTTAGCTCACACTACATTTTGAGCCTAACTTGTCCAGAATCTATTGGGTGCGATGTAGTGTATTAGTACCGTGATTTTTCAACTGCTTAATAATAGTGAAATGTTTTATAACTGATGTGTAAATAAATGTATATTCTTTTACTCAGAAACCTTGAGTCAGTGTTTGTTTGAATCATAGTAATTGCTTTCCTTTGTGTAACTATTGATACTGCTCACTTTACTCTTGAGATAAGTCTGGCTGCTCAGCCATCGCTACCACTTTACTGTGTAGTACAGGCGTGTACCAAAGATTAATTTGTACTGTCACTTATAGTCTTAATTGTGTGAGGTGTTCCCAAAGTGTACTGTATATAATTCTGCCTAACATAATTTGGTTATGGAGTTTTAAAACAACTCCATAGGCATCATCTTTTTCTCTGTGTCACACAGCACCTTCAGTGCAGTGGCACACGGATGTCTTTCAGACTTCCCAAGCTTTAAATACCTTCTCTGGGACTGACTACTGTCTCCCAGAGCATGTAAAGTTAAATTGACTTTACTAGTCTCTTTAAATTTACAGACCCATCACACACTATCTTCCTATAGAGTGCTGGAGGGGTTGCCTAGCATCCTCTGATTCAAAACACTCATGTAACAGTCAAATGGTACCCTTTCCTTCTTGAAATGACTGGTGGCAGTGGTTTAGATCAAACTACCATGATTTATCCCGACCGCGAACAACGGTAGCTAAAAATCAGGTCAGCCATATTTTTCAAAATGGCGTCCAAGAAATATCTGTGAAAAACCGACTCCGGTCAACTTTTTTCACCATTTCTTTTAGGAAAGGTCCTTCTTGTGTTTGTCTCTGTGCGCCAAACCAGGTTTGTTCCCTTCGTTTGTTGGCCTATGACAGGCTTCAGTGCTGAAGCCCTCCTCTGGCGCATGAGTGTCTGGGGTGGACAGGATGCGAGGGAGATGCCCGAAACTCCCTGTGCTTAGTCTCCTAGGAGACCTGAATGCACTCTGGCGTGATTGGCCAGCTGGCTGTCTGGCAAGGACATCCACCCTGCTGTGTGATTGACAGCCAGGCTGGAATGAATGGGGGAAAACTGTTTAAAAGCAGGCCTCTGGGACTTGGAAAGCAGAGTCGACCACTGGAACGAAAGAACCGAAGACAAGCTGAAGGAAGAGGACTGCTGCAACTCCTTGATGACCGTTGAAGCCTTGCTGCAGGTCCGAATTGCCTGAAACTCCATCAACAGGGAAGCCCTTCAAGGTTAACTTCTTCCCTTGAGTTTGGTGGGAACAACCAACTCGCAAGCCACCTGGACACCATCCCCATCCTGGTCGAATTCTCTTCAGAGTGCTGTTGAAAACCGGAAAGCCGGAGGGAAGGAAACCAGCTTGTGGACTTTAAAGCACTCACACCTTAAACCAATGTTTTGCCAAGCTTGTGGCCTCTTCCCTGGGTAGTGCAGGAACCTCCCAACGTCCTCCTTCTTTTCCCCACGACTGAAGCTCAGGAACAGCGAGATCTGCTCGAACTGCCAGGAACAACTGCCTCAGCTACAGCTCTTCTTCAATTTAAAGGTACTGGGCAAATGCGGTCCGGACATCTTTTCGGCCATGGTGAAAGTTTGTGAAACTTTCCCGACTTCGAAGGATTGTCCTTCCCTAAACATTTGTCTAACTTTTCGTCTGACCAAATTCTTCTAAGATCCGTGGCAAAGACTTAACCGTTTACAACCAGAACTGTGCTATCTACACTAAAGACTCTGAACCATTGACCTTGGCCCGGGCCTATGAACTGAATTGCTGTTTGTAGTTTACTGAAACCCTTTGCCCTGCCTATGAAAGTATTTGTGCTGCTGATTCTTATAACCTTGTCTTTTTACCCCTTTCAAAAGTATCTGAAGTGCCATTTTGCTCCCACTTCAGGGGGGCTGAACTTGTTCAGTAACTTATTGGTTGTGTATTTGTAGTGTATTACTATATGATATTGCACTGCTCTAGCTAGTGTAATGTTTTCAAACTGACTGTGTAAATAAATGTATATTCTTTTACCAATAAACCTTGAGTAAGTGCTTGTTTGAACCACTGTATTTGTTGGCCCTTTGTGTAACTTGTTCTACTGCTCACTCAACTCTTGAGATAAGGCTGGCTGCTCAGCCACTGCTACCACATAAACTGTGCAGCACAGGCTTGTACCAAAGATGAAATTGTCCTGACACTTGTAGTTTTAATTGAATTTAGTGTTCCCCAAGGCTTATGCATGTGATTCTGCCTAACAAACCCGGGTGCCAATGTCCTGATCATCCACATACTGTGCTTTTAAGTGGTTAAATGATACATAAAGACTCACAGAAATTATACTGAGAAAACTCTCCCTACCACCTTTAACCTGCAAACAGATGTCGCTACCAAAAATCACTGCATTCTCGGACTCAGACCCACCTCTCCCCAACTCAACACTGGCCTTTTGCCAAATGTTCCTAGACTCACGGTTGTAGAGTGAAACTCCTGCCTCCACACTGTTGAGCTGCAAATGTAAGAATAAGGACTCTGAAGACGTGCTGTACCCAATTGTTGACTTGTGGGACCATAGTTCCTTTTAAGCCACTCTTCAGCCCCCTTTTGTTTCAAGACGTCTTTTTTAAGATCGGAATTGTGCCAGTTAGTGCCTGAACAGCCTTGCTCTATAACCTCTCTACCTCTCCTCCTCCTTTCTCCTCTTTCTCTCTGACAACACCTGACAAGGTTTCTAGACAAGTCAGATCTATGAAAGTTTTGTCCAAACAGGTGCTGCCCTGCTCCTTCAGAGCCAACAAGGACCATATTGACACCCTCGCTCCAGCCTTGGCCAATTTCTGTAATCACTCTTTAGCCACTGGAACATTCCCCTCTCCCCTTAAGCACTCCCTTGTGTACCCACTTCTCAAGAAGCCGTCTGCTGATCCTACCTGCCCGGCAAACTATCGCCCAATCTCCATCAGCTCTTTCCTGGGCAAAGTCTGAATCTGTTGGTTGTCTCCATGACCATCAGTCTGGCTTAAGAGCTGCCAGAGACACGGAAACTGCTCTCCTGAACGCCTGTGAAGATCTGCTCTCTAACCTTGATTCCAGCATTCCTTCTGCCCTAATCCTCCTTGATCTTTCCTCTACTTTCGACACAGTCAACCATGCCATCCTGATCAATCAACTACGTGAGAACCTGGGCATCATGGATCAAGCCCTGGAGTGGCTGACCTCCTTCCTCTTGGACTGCCCCTCCCAGGTCCACTTGGTCCCTTTCTCTCTGCCACCTCTCTCTCTACCTGTGGCATTTCCCAGGGCTCTATCCTCTCACCCTGGTTTTTCAACCTCTACTTGGCCCCTTTGACCACCTGATCTCTACCTTCTCCTCTAACTTTCAGTGTTATGTAGATGACACTCAGCTATCCTTCAGGCTCCTCTCCTACCTCGCTTATTCCTGACTGTCTATCTGCAATTCAGGATTGGTGCTCCTCCAACAATCTCTGCCTTAATGCCAGTAAGACAGAGATCTTTCTCACCGGGACCCCTGTCTGTGCTTTCCCTCTCTCACTCCGTCCACCCACCTTGGGCCCTCTTTCTCTCTAGGCTGGACTACTGCAACATACTCTTTCTCAATCTGCCTTCCTCTAACCTCCGCCCTCTGCAACTAATCCAGAACAGGACTGTGAGACTTATACTTGGCCTCAAGCCCAGGGATCATATCTCTGCAACCCCGAAATCTCTGTGCTGGCTCCCAGTGGCTCCAAGGATCAAGTTCAAGATCCTTTGCATTGTCCACAAGGCTTTCTGGGGTCGGGCCCCACACTACATCCTACGCTCTCTCCCAAAATACCTTCCTTCTCGAGCCCTTCCCCCAGCTGTGTCCAACTCTCTAAGGGTTAGGCACTTCTCCAGGCAGAGAGTGGGGGGTAGATCTCTGAGATGCAGGTGCCTCCCTCTGGAATGGCCTCCCTGCCCCTCTCAAACTTGAGCGGACCACCGGAAGTTCCAGAAGCAGCTCAAAATGTTCCTCTTCTCCTCTGCTTTCTCTCTGTCCCTCCCTGCTGACCTATCTTACCTACCTGTCTGCTGTACCAACTGGTTGCTTGGCTACCCTCATAGTCTCACTGAATCCAGGCTCTTTCTTTATCAATCACCCTTGCACTGCTCCCCGGCCTACCACGCACTTAGGGACTGTAACTGTAACCCTACAGTCCTTTGTTCTCCTTGCACTACCCGAAGCCGTGTTGCACTTATTAAGAGCATTACTGACCTGTTTTCCCATCCCCTCTTCCTTGTACTTCCCCCTCCCTTTCCCCTTGCATTTCTCATTCTCGCACTTGCACGATCTGAATGACGCAAAGCTTAGTTAGATTATTTGTCTTGTACTCCTTTTGTCTTCCCTCCCTTGTCTTGTTGCGCCTGGAAACACATGTGTAAAGGCGTGTTTTAAATGACAAATGGCTTATATCATGTTATCACAGATGTCCAGAAAAATATACAATGCCGCAGTAAGACATGGCTAGACTAGTAGTACCCAAATGCCAGTCTAGCCAGGTAATTGCACTTAGCATGACTGCTTTATCAGAAATGCGCTGTAAAATAAAAGTCATACTAAACTGAGGAATGACTAGACTGCACCGAAATGACTCTAGCCACTAATACTACATATCATGCCTGCTTAGCCTGCACATGGACAACCATTATGATTTATCACACAAATCTGCACCCCACACATCCCCTCTCCCTCCCACCCCCTACCCCAACCTGCACAATGAACTCCTTGGTCCAAAATTACATTCACGTCCCTCTTCATTGTCCCAGAGCTTACATATTAGGCTACTTGTCTCATAGGTAAGTACTGGGATGAGGAAGAGTGGGACTAGGTGTAATGAAGATTAGAGGTAGCAGAGTCAGGCATTACCTCCAAGCACCTCTACCTCATCCCAGTACTTTTGTATGAGGCAGAGTGCCTCGTACACAATTACTGCCTCATACACAAGTACAGAGTTGAGGAAGAATAGGGCTAGGATTACTGACAATTACCAATAAGTAATAAAGGCATTAAACACAAGTAGTGATGTAACACCATTGAGTTGACTGGGCTTCAGCACTCCCCCCTGAAATTTTGGGCTATGTTGACTCAACCTGGCTGACCTTCATAGCAGTTGCCGGACAGAACAGGACACAGATGTTAAACGGCACCCGAGTTTCACTGTTAACAAGGGCCCAGCAATTACTAACGTAAATCATTTCACTGTTAGTACCTGCATTCAAACACCAAATTGTTTAGGCAATTTAAATTGTGATGTGGGTTTAGTACTTGCATGCCAGGGGAGTGATTGGAAGGGTAGAGAGGGAACAGGAGATCATTAATTCTCACAGCAGCCCATAAGTGGGTGCTTTCAGACTTAAAGGAGAGAGTTAACTGCTTGTAACATTGAAGTTGCACTAGAATAGTCTCATTAACATTTGTAAAGAAGTTATATGTCCCCACACAAATAAGTTTGCCCCTCCACCACCACCCGTGAAGTTAGCGCCTCTCCCAATATTTGAAGGATCAGCCCCCTCGAAATGTAGGTTTTGCTGCGCCCCTGAACACAGGCACACACACCATTCACCATGTACACACACTCACACAGGCAGCCACCTATACATTTAAGTGTGCACCCTTTCACCATGCAGGCACACTCAGGCAGCTGCCCTAGGTGTGCACCCTTTCACTGTACATGCATGCACGCACACCCAGCCACCCATACATTGGTGTGCACCTTTTCACCATACACTAACACAGGCAGCCACCTACACATTTAAGTGTTCACCCTTTCAAAATACACACACAAAGACACACACGACATGGGGTTGAGGGGAGCCCTATGACTTCAAAAATAAATTGTTTCTTTTTGAAGTCACTCTGACTTCATAAAGAAATTATTTCTGTTAAGGACCGAACCATAACAGAAATAATTTCTTTTTGAAGTCATAGGGATCCCCCCACCCCATGACATGCAGGCCTCTAGCCTGGGGTCTTTCATGTCATGGGGTGGGAAGAACACTCGGAATTCAAAAATAAATTATCTTTTTGTAGACACTCTGCCTTCACAAAAAAAAAAAAATCTGTTACAGAAATGCAGAGTGAATTAAAAAAGAAATCTGAAAAAAAGAAAATGAAAAAAATATATATTTTTTTTTTCTCCAAGTGGAGCCCCAACCCAGTACATGTGCTAGCGCCACCCCAACTCCCGCATTGCAGTGGCTGCGGGGGCCCCCGTTACGCCAGAGGGTGAATGGTGCTGAATGGTTTACACAAACCTGAAAATTCCTTGGGATACCTGCTTGATTTTAGTGTAAGTCTGTTCAATTTGATCGATTTACGTTAATCTGCATTAAGTCTAAAACCAAGATAGTTGAAATTAGTACATGTTGCAAGTTTGTGGCCATCCATAGTCACGGGGCAAATCACTTTTTTTTGCATTCATTGCGGAGCATTTGCTACAATTTACATTTAGTCCCCTAGCCAACATGTAATACCTATACACTTACAGGCCGATTCATGGAATAATTAGCGCGGCGCAAGTGGGCAAAAACGTGCGAATCGCAGTGGAATAGCGAAAATCGCAGTGCAAGTGCGAAAATCGCACGAAAAGCAGCGCACGTCGATTCATGGAAGTCCGTGCGCGGGAAAACCAGCGGATGTGCGATAAAAAGTGCGCCGCGCACGTTGGCGCACAGGCCATCTAACAGCGTGCGCCAGGTCACAGCGAAAATCGCACAGGCCACAGCGAAATTCGCACATAGCGCGGCGCACGCAACAAAAGTAGGCGGAACACGGGCGTAACACTCGGAATGGGGAACAACTTGCAAAAACGTGGGCGTCACGGGGGAAGTACAGGGCACAAGTGCACGGAACGCCCACACGCTCGCCTACAACACGTATTCATGGAATAGAATAGGGCAAAAAAGCGCACGCTCAAACCAGCGCACAGGCACAAACACGACCGCCACAAGAAAGCAGGCGGTAGTGTCTCTGCGGCTGTAAGAAATGTGCGCCAAAAGGTGCGCCAACAAATAGCACCCATATACTGCCATGATGAATGTCCTATACTGTGGCTGGACAAATGACGTGCAAAGGGGTACCCACAAACACGGACACGCTGACAAAAAATACATGTGCGTGTATACCGGGGTGCGCGGGAAGTCTCACACGCGATTTGGCCGGGTACGTGGATTTCAGGGGTGCGCGGGAAGTTCCACACGCGATTCCATCAGGGTAGGTGTATTTCAGGGGTGCGCGGGAAGTTCCACACGCGATTCCATCAGGGTACGTGTATTTCAGGGGTGCGCGGGAAGTCCCACACGCGATTACAGCAGGGTACGTGTATTTCAGGGGTGCGCGGGAAGTTCCACACGCGAATAGCCTGGGCGCATGTAATTCAGGGGTGCGCGGGAAGTTCCACACGCGAATACCCTGGGCGCGTGTATTTCAGGGGTGCGCGGGAAGTTCCACACGCGAATAGCCTGGGCGCGTGTATTTCAGGGGTGCGCGGGAAGTTCCACACGCGAATAGCCTGGGCGCGTGTATTTCAGGGGTGCGAGGGAAGTCCCACAAGCGATTACAGCAGGGTACGTGTATTTCAGGGGTGCGCGGGAAGTTCCACACGCGATTCCATCAGGGTACGTGTATTTCAGGGGTGCGCGGGAAGTCCCACACGCGATTACAGCAGGGTACGTGTATTTCAGGGGTGCGCGGGAAGTTCCACAGGCGAATAGCCTGGGCGCGTGTATTTCAGGGGTGCGCGGGAAGTTCCACACGCGAATAGCCTGGGCGCGTGTATTTCAGGGGTGCGCGGGAAGTTCCACACTCGAATACCCTGGGCGCGTGTATTTCAGGGGTGCGCGGGAAGTTCCACACGCGAATAGCCTGGGCGCGTGTATTTCAGGGGTGCGCGGGAAGTCCCACACGCGATTACAGCAGGGTACATGTATTTCAGGGGTGCGCGGGAATTTCCACACGCGAATAGCCTGGGCGCGTGTATTTCAGGGGTGCGTAGGAAGTCCCACACGCGATTACAGCAGGGTACGTGTATTTCAGGGGTGCGCGGGAATTTCCACATGCAAATAGCCTGGGCGCGTGTATTTCAGGGGTGTGCCGGA
This sequence comes from Ambystoma mexicanum, assembly GCF_040938575.1. Lineage (NCBI taxonomy): Eukaryota > Metazoa > Chordata > Amphibia > Caudata > Ambystomatidae > Ambystoma > Ambystoma mexicanum. Next base: position 1,240,069,835 of record NC_090930.1, on the reverse strand, counting down.
ATTATCACACGCGATTTGGCTTGGTACGTGTGTTACAGGGGTGCGTGGGAAGTTACACATGCGATTAGGCTGGGTGGGTCCTCACAGGTGTTCCCTGTACACCCTCCACGGCCCATGCAGGCAGCCCACAAAACAGGGGACTACCCTGCACACCTGCTCATGTCTCCCACCACCCCCACCCCCCACCATCCAGGGGCACCCTCCACCAGGCCCCCACTCATGTCTCCCACCACCCCCACCACCCCAGTCACCAGGGGCAGCCTCCACCAGGCCCCCACTCATGTCTCCCACCACCCCCACCCCCCAGCAGTGCAGGGGCAGCCTCCACCAGGCCCCCACCCATGTCTCCCACCACCCCCACCCCCCAGCAGTGCAGGGGCAGCCCCCACCAGGCCCCCACTCATGTCCCCTATCACCCCCACCCCCCCAGTCACCAGGGGCACCCTCCACCAGGCCCCCACTCATGTCTCCCACCACCCCCACCCCCCCCAGTCACCAGGGGCACCCTCCACCAGGCCCCCACTCATGTCTACCACCACCCCCACCCCCCAGTCACCAGGGGCACCCTCCACCAGGCCCCCACTCATGTCTCCCACCGCCCCCACGCCCCACCATCCAGGGGCACCCTCCACCAGGCCCCCACTCATGTCTCCCACCACCCCCACCCCCCCAGTCACCAGGGGCACCCTCCACCAGGCCCCCACTCATGTCTCCCACCACCCCCACCCCCCCAGTCACCAGGGGCACCCTCCACCAGGCCCCCACTCATGTCTCCCACCACCCCCACCCCCCAGTCACCAGGGGCACCCTCCACCAGGCCCCCACTCATGTCTCCCACCACCCCCACCCCCCCAGTCACCAGGGGCACTCTCCACCAGGCCCCCACTCATGTCTCCCACCACCCCCACCCCCCACCATCCAGGGGCAACCTCCACCAGGCCCCCACTCATGTCTCCCACCACCCCACCCCCCCAGTCACCAGGGGCAGCCTCCACCAGGCCCCCACTCATGTCACCCACCACCCCCACCCCCCAGAACTGTGGGGCACCTGCCAGCAGGCCCCCACCCATGTCACCCACCACCCCCACCCCCCAGCCACCAGGGGCACCCTCCACCAGGCCCCCACCCATGTGACCCACCACCCCCACCCCCCAGCATCCAGGGGCAGCCCCCACAAGGCCCCCACTCATGTCCCCTATCACCCCCACCCCCCCGCCACCAGGGGCACCCTCCACCAGGCCCCCACTCATGTCTCCCACCACCCCCACCCCCCCAGTCACCAGGGGCAGCCTCCACCAGGCCCCCACTCATGTCTCCCACCACCCCCACCCCCCAGCAGTGCAGGGGCAGCCCCCACCAGGCCCCCACTCATGTCCCCTATCACCCCCACCCCCCCAGTCACCAGGGGCACCCTCCACCAGGCCCCCACCCATGTCACCCACCACCCCCACCCCCCAGCATCCAGGGGCAGCCTCCACCAGGCCCCCACCCATGTCACCCACCACCCTCACCCCCCAGCAGTGCAGGGGCAGCCTCCACCAGGCCCCCACCCATGTCTCCCACCACCCCCACCCCCCAGCAGTGCAGGGGCAGCCCCCACCAGGCCCCCACTCATGTCCCCTATCACCCCCACCCCCCCAGTCACCAGGGGCACCCTCCACCAGGCCCCCACTCATGTCTCCCACCACCCCCACCCCCCCAGTCACCAGGGGCACCCTCCACCAGGCCCCCACTCATGTCTCCCACCACCCCCACCCCCCCAGTCACCAGGGGCACCCTCCACCAGGCCCCCACTCATGTCTCCCACCACGCCCACCCCCCACCATCCAGGGGCACCCTCCACCAGGCCCCCACTCATGTCTCCCACCACCCCACCCCCCCAGTCACCAGGGGCACCCTCCACCAGGCCCCCACTCATGTCTCCCACCACCCCCACCCCCCGCCACCAGGGGCACCCTCCACCAGGCCCCCACTCATGTCTCCCAACACCCCCACCCCCCCAGTCACCAGGGGCACCCTCCACCAGGCCCCCACTCATGTCTCCCACCCCCCCCACCCCCCCAGTCACCAGGGGCACCCTCCACCAGGCCCCCACTCATGTCTCCCACCACCCCCACCATCCAGGGGCACCCTCCACCAGGCCCCCACTCATGTCTCCCACCACCCCCACCCCCCCAGTCACCAGGGGCAGCCTCCACCAGGCCCCCACTCATGTCACCCACCACCCCCACCCCCCAGAACTGTGGGGCACCTGCCAGCAGGCCCCCACCCATGTCACCCACCACCCCCACCCCCCAGCCACCAGGGGCACCCTCCACCAGGCCCCCACCCATGTCACCCACCACCCCCACCCCCCAGCATCCAGGGGCAGCCCCCACCAGGCCCCCACTCATGTCCCCTATCACCCCCACCCCCACGCCACCAGGGGCAGCCTCCACCAGGCCCCCACTCATGTCTCCCACCACCCCCACCACCCCAGTCACCAGGGGCAGCCTCCACCAGGCCCCCACTCATGTCTCCCACCACCCCCACCCCCCAGCAGTGCAGGGGCAGCCTCCACCAGGCACCCACTCATGTCCCCTATCACCCCCACCCCCCGCCACCAGGGGCACCCTCCACCAGGCCCCCACTCATGTCTCCCACCACCCCCACCCCCCAGCAGTGCAGGGGCACCCTCCACCAGGCCCCCACTCATGTCCCCTATCACCCCCACCCCCCCAGTCACCAGGGGCACCCTCCACCAGGCCTCCACTCATGTCTCCCACCACCCCCACCCCCTCAGTCACCAGGGGCACCCTCCACCATGCGGCCACTCAGGTCTCCCACCACCCCCACCCCCCAGCAGTGCAGGGGCAGCCTCCACCAGGCACCCACTCATGTCCCCTATCACCCCCACCCCCCCGCCACCAGGGGCACCCTCCACCAGGCCCCCACTCATGTCTCCCACCACCCCCACCCCCCAGCAGTGCAGGGGCACCCTCCACCAGGCCCCCACTCATGTCCCCTATCACCCCCACCCCCCAGTCACCAGGGGCACCCTCCACCAGGCCCCCACTCATGTCTCCCACCACCCCCACCCCCCCAGTCACCAGGGGCACCCTCCACCAGGCCCCCACTCATGTCTCCCACCACCCCCACCCCCCAGCAGTGCAGGGGCAGCCTCCACCAGGCACCCACTCATGTCCCCTATCACCCCCACCCCCCGCCACCAGGGGCACCCTCCACCAGGCCCCCACTCATGTCTCCCACCACCCCCACCCCCCCAGTCACCAGGGGCAGCCTCCACCAGGCCCCCACTCATGTCTCCCACCACCCCCACCCCCCAGCAGTGCAGGGGCAGCCCCCACCAGGCCCCCACTCATGTCCCCTATCACCCCCACCCCCCCAGTCACCAGGGGCACCCTCCACCAGGCCCCCACCCATGTCACCCACCACCCCCACCCCCCAGCATCCAGGGGCAGCCTCCACCAGGCCCCCACCCATGTCACCCACCACCCTCACCCCCCAGCAGTGCAGGGGCAGCCTCCACCAGGCCCCCACCCATGTCTCCCACCACCCCCACCCCCCAGCAGTGCAGGGGCAGCCCCCACCAGGCCCCCACTCATGTCCCCTATCACCCCCACCCCCCCAGTCACCAGGGGCACCCTCCACCAGGCCCCCACTCATGTCTCCCACCACCCCCACCCCCCCAGTCACCAGGGGCACCCTCCACCAGGCCCCCACTCATGTCTCCCACCACCCCCACCCCCCCAGTCACCAGGGGCACCCTCCACCAGGCCCCCACTCATGTCTCCCACCACCCCCACCCCCCACCATCCAGGGGCACCCTCCACCAGGCCCCCACTCATGTCTCCCACCACCCCACCCCCCCAGTCACCAGGGGCACCCTCCACCAGGCCCCCACTCATGTCTCCCACCACCCCCACCCCCCCGCCACCAGGGGCACCCTCCACCAGGCCCCCACTCATGTCTCCCAACACCCCCACCCCCCCAGTCACCAGGGGCACCCTCCACCAGGCCCCCACTCATGTCTCCCACCCCCCCCACCCCCCAGTCACCAGGGGCACCCTCCACCAGGCCCCCACTCATGTCTCCCACCACCCCCACCCCCCACCATCCAGGGGCACCCTCCACCAGGCCCCCACTCATGTCTCCCACCACCCCCACCCCCCCAGTCACCAGGGGCACCCTCCACCAGGCCCCCACTCATGTCTCCCACCACCCCCACCCCCCACCATCCAGGGGCACCCTCCACCAGGCCCCCACTCATGTCTCCCACCACCCCCACCCCCCCAGTCACCAGGGGCAGCCTCCACCAGGCCCCCACTCATGTCACCCACCACCCCCACCCCCCAGAACTGTGGGGCACCTGCCAGCAGGCCCCCACCCATGTCACCCACCACCCCCACCCCCCAGCCACCAGGGGCACCCTCCACCAGGCCCCCACCCATGTGACCCACCACCCCCACCCCCCAGCATCCAGGGGCAGCCCCCAGCAGGCCCCCACTCATGTCCCATATCACCCCCACCCCCCCGCCACCAGGGGCACCCTCCACCAGGCCCCCACTCATGTCTCCCACCACCCCCACCCCCCAGTCACCAGGGGCAGCCTCCACCAGGCCCCCACTCATGTCTCCCACCACCCCCACCCCCAGCAGTGCAGGGGCAGCCCGCACCAGGCCCCCACTCATGTCCCCTATCACCCCCACCCCCCACCATCCAGGGGCACCCTCCACCAGGCCCCCACTCATGTCTCCCACCACCCCCACCCCCCAGTCACCAGGGGCACCCTCCACCAGGCCCCCACTCATGTCTCCCACCACCCCCACCCCCCCAGTCACCAGGGGCACCCTCCACCAGGCCCCCACTCATGTCTCCCACCACCCCCACCCCCCAGTCACCAGGGGCACCCTCCACCAGGCCCCCACTCATGTCTCCCACCACCCCCACCCCCCCAGTCACCAGGGGCACCCTCCACCAGGCCCCCACTCATGTCTCCCACCACCCCCACCCCCCACCATCCAGGGGCACCCTCCACCAGGCCCCCACTCATGTCTCCCACCACCCCCACCCCCCCAGTCACCAGGGGCAGCCTCCACCAGGCCCCCACTCATGTCACCCACCACCCCCACACCCCAGAACTGTGGGGCACCTGCCAGCAGGCCCCCACCCATGTCACCCACCACCCCCACCCCCCAGCCACCAGGGGCACCCTCCACCAGGCCCCCACCCATGTGACCCACCACCCCCACCCCCCAGCATCCAGGGGCAGCCCCCACCAGGCCCCCACTCATGTCCCCTATCACCCCCACCCCCTCGCCACCAGGGGCACCCTCCACCAGGCCCCCACTCATGTCTCCCACCACCCCCACCCCCCCAGTCACCAGGGGCAGCCTCCACCAGGCCCCCACTCATGTCTCCCACCACCCCCACCCCCCAGCAGTGCAGGGGCAGCCCCCACCAGGCCCCCACTCATGTCCCCTATCACCCCCACCCCCCAGTCACCAGGGGCACCCTCCACCAGGCCCCCACCCATGTCACCCACCACCCCCACCCCCCAGCATCCAGGGGCAGCCTCCACCAGGCCCCCACCCATGTCACCCACCACCCTCACCCCCCAGCAGTGCAGGGGCAGCCTCCACCAGGCCCCCACCCATGTCTCCCACCACCCCCACCCCCCAGCAGTGCAGGGGCAGCCCCCACCAGGCCCCCACTCATGTCCCCTATCACCCCCACCCCCCAGTCACCAGGGGCACCCTCCACCAGGCCCCCACTCATGTCTCCCACCACCCCCACCCCCCAGTCACCAGGGGCACCCTCCACCAGGCCCCCACTCATGTCTCCCACCACCCCCACCCCCCAAGTCACCAGGGGCACCCTCCACCAGGCCCCCACTCATGTCTCCCACCACCCCCACCCCCCACCATCCAGGGGCACCCTCCACCAGGCCCCCACTCATGTCTCCCACCACCCCACCCCCCCAGTCACCAGGGGCACCCTCCACCAGGCCCCCACTCATGTCTCCCACCACCCCCACCCCCCCGCCACCAGGGGCACCCTCCACCAGGCCCCCACTCATGTCTCCCAACACCCCCACCCCCCCAGTCACCAGGGGCACCCTCCACCAGGCCCCCACTCATGTCTCCCACCACCCCCACCCCCCCAGTCACCAGGGGCACCCTCCACCAGGCCCCCACTCATGTCTCCCACCACCCCCACCCCCCACCATCCAGGGGCACCCTCCACCAGGCCCCCACTCATGTCTCCCACCACCCCCACCCCCCCAGTCACCAGGGGCAGCCTCCACCAGGCCCCCACTCATGTCACCCACCACCCCCACCCCCCAGAACTGTGGGGCACCTGCCAGCAGGCCCCCACCCATGTCACCCACCACCCCCACCCCCCAGCCACCAGGGGCACCCTCCACCAGGCCCCCACCCATGTCACCCACCACCCCCACCCCCCAGCATCCAGGGGCAGCCCCCACCAGGCCCCCACTCATGTCCCCTATCACCCCCACCCCCACGCCACCAGGGGCAGCCTCCACCAGGCCCCCACTCATGTCTCCCACCACCCCCACCACCCCAGTCACCAGGGGCAGCCTCCACCAGGCCCCCACTCATGTCTCCCACCACCCCCACCCCCCAGCAGTGCAGGGGCAGCCTCCACCAGGCACCCACTCATGTCCCCTATCACCCCCACCCCCCCGCCACCAGGGGCACCCTCCACCAGGCCCCCACTCATGTCTCCCACCACCCCCACCCCCCAGCAGTGCAGGGGCACCCTCCACCAGGCCCCCACTCATGTCCCCTATCACCCCCACCCCCCCAGTCACCAGGGGCACCCTCCACCAGGCCTCCACTCATGTCTCCCACCACCCCCACCCCCTCAGTCACCAGGGGCACCCTCCACCAGGCCCCCACTCATGTCTCCCACCACCCCCACCCCCCAGCAGTGCAGGGGCAGCCTCCACCAGGCACCCACTCATGTCCCCTATCACCCCCACCCCCCCAGTCACCAGGGGCACCCTCCACCAGGCCCCCACTCATGTCTCCCACCACCCCCACCCCCCCAGTCACCAGGGGCACCCTCCACCAGGCCCCCACTCATGTCTCCCAACACCCCCACCCCCCCAGTCACCAGGGGCACCCTCCACCAGGCCCCCACTCATGTCTCCCACCACCCCCACCCCCCCAGTCACCAGGGGCACCCTCCACCAGGCCCCCACTCATGTCTCCCACCACCCCCACCCCCCACCATCCAGGGGCACCCTCCACCAGGCCCCCACTCATGTCTCCCACCACCCCCACCCCCCCAGTCACCAGGGGCAGCCTCCACCAGACCCCTACTCATGTCACCCACCACCCCCACCCCCCAGAACTGTGGGGCACCTGCCAGCAGGCCCCCACCCATGTCACCCACCACCCCCACCCCCCAGCCACCAGGGGCACCCTCCACCAGGCCCCCACCCATGTCACCCACCACCCCCACCCCCCAGCATCCAGGGGCAGCCCCCACCAGGCCCCCACTCATGTCCCCTATCACCCCCACCCCCACGCCACCAGGGGCAGCCTCCACCAGGCCCCCACTCATGTCTCCCACCACCCCCACCACCCCAGTCACCAGGGGCAGCCTCCACCAGGCCCCCACTCATGTCTCCCACCACCCCCACCCCCCAGCAGTGCAGGGGCAGCCTCCACCAGGCACCCACTCATGTCCCCTATCACCCCCACCCCCCCGCCACCAGGGGCACCCTCCACCAGTCCCCCACTCATGTCTCCCACCACCCCCACCCCCCAGCAGTGCAGGGGCACCCTCCACCAGGCCCCCACTCATGTCCCCTATCACCCCCACCCCCCCAGTCACCAGGGGCACCCTCCACCAGGCCTCCACTCATGTCTCCCACCACCCCCACCCCCTCAGTCACCAGGGGCACCCTCCACCAGGCCCCCACTCATGTCTCCCACCACCCCCACCCCCCAGCAGTGCAGGGGCAGCCTCCACCAGGCACCCACTCATGTCCCCTATCACCCCCACCCCCCCGCCACCAGGGGCACCCTCCACCAGGCCCCCACTCATGTCTCCCACCACCCCCACCCCCCAGCAGTGCAGGGGCACCCTCCACCAGGCCCCCACTCATGTCCCCTATCACCCCCACCCCCCAGTCACCAGGGGCACCCTCCACCAGGCCCCCACTCATGTCTCCCACCACCCCCACCCCCCCAGTCACCAGGGGCACCCTCCACCAGGCCCCCACTCATGTCTCCCACCACCCCCACCCCCAGCAGTGCAGGGGCAGCCTCCACCAGGCACCCACTCATGTCCCCTATCACCCCCACCCCCCGCCACCAGGGGCACCCTCCACCAGGCCCCCACTCATGTCTCCCACCACCCCCACCCCCCAGTCACCAGGGGCACCCTCCACCAGGCCCCCACTCATGTCTCCCACCACCCCCACCCCCCAGTCACCAGGGGCACCCTCCACCAGGCCCCCACTCATGTCTCCCACCACCCCCACCCCCCACCATCCAGGGGCACCCTCCACCAGGCCCCCACTCATGTCACCCACCACCCCCACCCCCCAGCATCCAGGGGCAGCCCCCACCAGGCCCCCACTCATGTCCCCTATCACTCCCACCCCCACGCCACCAGGGGCAGCCTCCACCAGGCCCCCACTCATGTCTCCCACCACCCCCACCACCCCAGTCACCAGGGGCAGCCTCCACCAGGCCCCCACTCATGTCTCCCACCACCCCCACCCCCCAGCAGTGCAGGGGCAGCCTCCACCAGGCACCCACTCATGTCCCCTATCACCCCCACCCCCCGCCACCAGGGGCACCCTCCACCAGGCCCCCACTCATGTCTCCCACCACCCCCACCCCCCAGCAGTGCAGGGGCACCCTCCACCAGGCCCCCACTCATGTCCCCTATCACCCCCACCCCCCCAGTCACCAGGGGCACCCTCCACCAGGCCTCCACTCATGTCTCCCACCACCCCCACCCCCTCAGTCACCAGGGGCACCCTCCACCAGGCCCCCACTCATGTCTCCCACCACCCCCACCCCCCAGAAGTGCAGGGGCAGCCTCCACCAGGCACCCACTCATGTCCCCTATCACCCCCACCCCCCCGCCACCAGGGGCACCCTCCACCAGGCCCCCACTCATGTCTCCCACCACCCCCACCCCCCAGCAGTGCAGGGGCACCCTCCACCAGGCCCCCACTCATGTCCCCTATCACCCCCACCCCCCAGTCACCAGGGGCACCCTCCACCAGGCCCCCACTCATGTCTCCCACCACCCCCACCCCCCCAGTCACCAGGGGCACCCTCCACCAGGCCCCCACTCATGTCTCCCACCACCCCCACCCCCAGCAGTGCAGGGGCAGCCTCCACCAGGCACCCACTCATGTCCCCTATCACCCCCACCCCCCGCCACCAGGGGCACCCTCCACCAGGCCCCCACTCATGTCTCCCACCACCCCCACCCCCCAGTCACCAGGGGCACCCTCCACCAGGCCCCCACTCATGTCTCCCACCACCCCCACCCCCCAGTCACCAGGGGCACCCTCCACCAGGCCCCCACTCATGTCTCCCACCACCCCCACCCCCCACCATCCAGGGGCACCCTCCACCAGGCCCCCACTCATGTCACCCACCACCCCCACCCCCCAGCATCCAGGGGCAGCCCCCACCAGGCCCCCACTCATGTCCCCTATCACCCCCACCCCCACGCCACCAGGGGCAGCCTCCACCAGGCCCCCACTCATGTCTCCCACCACCCCCACCACCCCAGTCACCAGGGGCAGCCTCCACCAGGCCCCCACTCATGTCTCCCACCACCCCCACCCCCCAGCAGTGCAGGGGCAGCCTCCACCAGGCACCCACTCATGTCCCCTATCACCCCCACCCCCCGCCACCAGGGGCACCCTCCACCAGGCCCCCACTCATGTCTCCCACCACCCCCACCCCCCAGCAGTGCAGGGGCACCCTCCACCAGGCCCCCACTCATGTCCCCTATCACCCCCACCCCCCCAGTCACCAGGGGCACCCTCCACCAGGCCTCCACTCATGTCTCCCACCACCCCCACCCCCTCAGTCACCAGGGGCACCCTCCACCAGGCCCCCACTCATGTCTCCCACCACCCCCACCCCCCAGCAGTGCAGGGGCAGCCTCCACCAGGCACCCACTCATGTCCCCTATCACCCCCACCCCCCCGCCACCAGGGGCACCCTCCACCAGGCCCCCACTCATGTCTCCCACCACCCCCACCCCCCAGCAGTGCAGGGGCACCCTCCACCAGGCCCCCACTCATGTCCCCTATCACCCCCACCCCCCAGTCACCAGGGGCACCCTCCACCAGGCCCCCACTCATGTCTCCCACCACCCCCACCCCCCCAGTCACCAGGGGCACCCTCCACCAGGCCCCCACTCATGTCTCCCACCACCCCCACCCCCCAGCAGTGCAGGGGCAGCCTCCACCAGGCACCCACTCATGTCCCCTATCACCCCCAACCCCCGCCACCAGGGGCACCCTCCACCAGGCCCCCACTCATGTCTCCCACCACCCCCACCCCCCCAGTCACCAGGGGCACCCTCCACCAGGCCCCCACTCATGTCTCCCACCACCCCCACCCCCCCAGTCACCAGGGGCACCCTCCACCAGGCCCCCACTCATGTCTCCCACCACCCCCACCCCCCACCATCCAGGGGCACCCTCCACCAGGCCCCCACTCATGTCTCCCACCACCCCCACCCCCCCAGTCACCAGGGGCAGCCTCCACCAGGCCCCCACTCATGTCACCCACCACCCCCACCCCCCAGAACTGTGGGGCACCTGCCAGCAGGCCCCCACCCATGTCACCCACCACCCCCAGCCACCAGGGGCACCCTCCACCAGGCCCCCACCCATGTGACCCACCACCCCCACCCCCCAGCATCCAGGGGCAGCCCCCAGCAGGCCCCCACTCATGTCCCATATCACCCCCACCCCCCCCCGCCACCAGGGGCACCCTCCACCAGGCCCCCACTCATGTCTCCCACCACCCCCACCCCCCCAGTCACCAGGGGCAGCCTCCACCAGGCCCCCACTCATGTCTCCCACCACCCCCACCCCCAGCAGTGCAGGGGCAGCCCGCACCAGGCCCCCACTCATGTCCCCTATCACCCCCACCCCCCACCATCCAGGGGCACCCTCCACCAGGCCCCCACTCATGTCTCCCACCACCCCCACCCCCCAGTCACCAGGGGCACCCTCCACCAGGCCCCCACTCATGTCTCCCACCACCCCCACCCCCCCAGTCACCAGGGGCACCCTCCACCAGGCCCCCACTCATGTCTCCCACCACCCCCACCCCCCAGTCACCAGGGGCACCCTCCACCAGGCCCCCACTCATGTCTCCCACCACCCCCACCCCCCCAGTCACCAGGGGCACCCTCCACCAGGCCCCCACTCATGTCTCCCACCACCCCCACCCCCCACCATCCAGGGGCACCCTCCACCAGGCCCCCACTCATGTCTCCCACCACCCCCACCCCCCCAGTCACCAGGGGCAGCCTCCACCAGGCCCCCACTCATGTCACCCACCACCCCCACACCCCAGAACTGTGGGGCACCTGCCAGCAGGCCCCCACCCATGTCACCCACCACCCCCACCCCCCAGCCACCAGGGGCACCCTCCACCAGGCCCCCACCCATGTGACCCACCACCCCCACCCCCCAGCATCCAGGGGCAGCCCCCACCAGGCCCCCACTCATGTCCCCTATCACCCCCACCCCCTCGCCACCAGGGGCACCCTCCACCAGGCCCCCACTCATGTCTCCCACCACCCCCACCCCCCCAGTCACCAGGGGCAGCCTCCACCAGGCCCCCACTCATGTCTCCCACCACCCCCACCCCCCAGCAGTGCAGGGGCAGCCCCCACCAGGCCCCCACTCATGTCCCCTATCACCCCCACCCCCCCAGTCACCAGGGGCACCCTCCACCAGGCCCCCACCCATGTCACCCACCACCCCCACCCCCCAGCATCCAGGGGCAGCCTCCACCAGGCCCCCACCCATGTCACCCACCACCCTCACCCCCCAGCAGTGCAGGGGCAGCCTCCACCAGGCCCCCACCCATGTCTCCCACCACCCCCACCCCCCAGCAGTGCAGGGGCAGCCCCCACCAGGCCCCCACTCATGTCCCCTATCACCCCCACCCCCCCAGTCACCAGGGGCACCCTCCACCAGGCCCCCACTCATGTCTCCCACCACCCCCACCCCCCCAGTCACCAGGGGCACCCTCCACCAGGCCCCCACTCATGTCTCCCACCACCCCCACCCCCCAAGTCACCAGGGGCACCCTCCACCAGGCCCCCACTCATGTCTCCCACCACCCCCACCCCCCACCATCCAGGGGCACCCTCCACCAGGCCCCCACTCATGTCTCCCACCACCCCACCCCCCCAGTCACCAGGGGCACCCTCCACCAGGCCCCCACTCATGTCTCCCACCACCCCCACCCCCCCGCCACCAGGGGCACCCTCCACCAGGCCCCCACTCATGTCTCCCAACACCCCCACCCCCCCAGTCACCAGGGGCACCCTCCACCAGGCCCCCACTCATGTCTCCCACCACCCCCACCCCCCCAGTCACCAGGGGCACCCTCCACCAGGCCCCCACTCATGTCTCCCACCACCCCCACCCCCCACCATCCAGGGGCACCCTCCACCAGGCCCCCACTCATGTCTCCCACCACCCCCACCCCCCCAGTCACCAGGGGCAGCCTCCACCAGGCCCCCACTCATGTCACCCACCACCCCCACCCCCCAGAACTGTGGGGCACCTGCCAGCAGGCCCCCACCCATGTCACCCACCACCCCCACCCCCCAGCCACCAGGGGCACCCTCCACCAGGCCCCCACCCATGTCACCCACCACCCCCACCCCCCAGCATCCAGGGGCAGCCCCCACCAGGCCCCCACTCATGTCCCCTATCACCCCCACCCCCACGCCACCAGGGGCAGCCTCCACCAGGCCCCCACTCATGTCTCCCACCACCCCCACCACCCCAGTCACCAGGGGCAGCCTCCACCAGGCCCCCACTCATGTCTCCCACCACCCCCACCCCCCAGCAGTGCAGTGGCAGCCTCCACCAGGCACCCACTCATGTCCCCTATCACCCCCACCCCCCCGCCACCAGGGGCACCCTCCACCAGGCCCCCACTCATGTCTCCCACCACCCCCACCTCCCAGCAGTGCAGGGGCACCCTCCACCAGGCCCCCACTCATGTCCCCTATCACCCCCACCCCCCCAGTCACCAGGGGCACCCTCCACCAGGCCTCCACTCATGTCTCCCACCACCCCCACCCCCTCAGTCACCAGGGGCACCCTCCACCAGGCCCCCACTCATGTCTCCCACCACCCCCACCCCCAGCAGTGCAGGGGCAGCCTCCACCAGGCACCCACTCATGTCCCCTATCACCCCCACCCCCCCAGTCACCAGGGGCACCCTCCACCAGGCCCCCACTCATGTCTCCCACCACCCCCACCCCCCCAGTCACCAGGGGCACCCTCCACCAGGCCCCCACTCATGTCTCCCAACACCCCCACCCCCCCCCAGTCACCAGGGGCACCCTCCACCAGGCCCCCACTCATGTCTCCCACCACCCCCACCCCCCCAGTCACCAGGGGCACCCTCCACCAGGCCCCCACTCACGTCTCCCACCACCCCCACCCCCCACCATCCAGGGGCACCCTCCACCAGGCCCCCACTCATGTCTCCCACCACCCCCACCCCCCCAGTCACCAGGGGCAGCCTCCACCAGGCCCCCACTCATGTCACCCACCACCCCCACCCCCCAGAACTGTGGGGCACCTGCCAGCAGTCCCCCACCCATGTCACCCACCACCCCCACCCCCCAGCCACCAGGGGCACCCTCCACCAGGCCCCCACCCATGTCACCCACCACCCCCACCCCCCAGCATCCAGGGGCAGCCCCCACCAGGCCCCCACTCATGTCCCCTATCACCCCCACCCCCACGCCACCAGGGGCAGCCTCCACCAGGCCCCCACTCATGTCTCCCACCACCCCCACCACCCCAGTCACCAGGGGCAGCCTCCACCAGGCCCCCACTCATGTCTCCCACCACCCCCACCCCCCAGCAGTGCAGGGGCAGCCTCCACCAGGCACCCACTCATGTCCCCTATCACCCCCACCCCCCCGCCACCAGGGGCACCCTCCACCAGGCCCCCACTCATGTCTCCCACCACCCCCACCCCCCAGCAGTGCAGGGGCACCCTCCACCAGGCCCCCACTCATGTCCCCTATCACCCCCACCCCCCCAGTCACCAGGGGCACCCTCCACCAGGCCTCCACTCATGTCTCCCACCACCCCCACCCCCTCAGTCACCAGGGGCACCCTCCACCAGGCCCCCACTCATGTCTCCCACCACCCCCACCCCCCAGCAGTGCAGGGGCAGCCTCCACCAGGCACCCACTCATGTCCCCTATCACCCCCACCCCCCCGCCACCAGGGGCACCCTCCACCAGGCCCCCACTCATGTCTCCCACCACCCCCACCCCCCAGCAGTGCAGGGGCACCCTCCACCAGGCCCCCACTCATGTCCCCTATCACCCCCACCCCCCAGTCACCAGGGGCACCCTCCACCAGGCCCCCACTCATGTCTCCCACCACCCCCACCCCCCCAGTCACCAGGGGCACCCTCCACCAGGCCCCCACTCATGTCTCCCACCACCCCCACCCCCCAGCAGTGCAGGGGCAGCCTCCACCAGGCACCCACTCATGTCCCCTATCACCCCCACCCCCCGCCACCAGGGGCACCCTCCACCAGGCCCCCACTCATGTCTCCCACCACCCCCACCCCCCCCAGTCACCAGGGGCACCCTCCACCAGGCCCCCACTCATGTCTCCCACCACCCCCACCCCCCAGTCACCAGGGGCACCCTCCACCAGGCCCCCACTCATGTCTCCCACCACCCCCACCCCCCACCATCCAGGGGCACCCTCCACCAGGCCCCCACTCATGTCTCCCACCACCCCCACCCCCCCAGTCACCAGGGGCAGCCTCCACCAGGCCCCCACTCATGTCACCCACCACCCCCACCCCCCAGAACTGTGGGGCACCTGCCAGCAGGCCCCCACCCATGTCACCCACCTCCCCCACCCCCCAGCCACCAGGGGCACCCTCCACCAGGCCCCCACCCATGTGACCCACCACCCCCACCCCCCAGCATCCAGGGGCAGCCCCCAGCAGGCCCCCACTCATGTCCCATATCACCCCCACCCCCGCGCCACCAGGGGCACCCTCCACCAGGCCCCCACTCATGTCTCCCACCACCCCCACCCCCCCAGTCACCAGGGGCAGCCTCCACCAGGCCCCCACTCATGTCTCCCACCACCCCCACCCCCAGCAGTGCAGGGGCAGCCCCCACCAGGCCCCCACTCATGTCCCCTATCACCCACACCCCCCAGTCACCAGGGGCACCCTCCACCAGGCCCCCACCCATGTCACCCACCACCCCCACCCCCCAGCATCCAGGGGCAGCCTCCACCAGGCCCCCACCCATGTCACCCACCACCCTCACCCCCCAGCAGTGCAGGGGCAGCCTCCACCAGGCCCCCACTCATGTCACCCACCACCCCCACCCCCCAGCAGTGCAGGGGCAGCCTCCACCAGGCACCCACTCATGTCCCCTATCACCCCCACCCCCCCAGTCACCAGGGGCACCCTCCACCAGGCCCCCACTCATGTCTCCCACCACCCCCACCCCCCCAGTCACCAGGGGCACCCTCCACCAGGCCCCCACTCATGTCTCCCACCACCCCCACCCCCCAGCAGTGCAGGGGCAGCCTCCACCAGGCACCCACTCATGTCCCCTCTCACCCCCCCCCGCCACCAGGGGCACCCTCCACCAGGCCCCCACTCATGTCTCCCACCACCCCCACCTCCCCAGTCACCAGGGGCACCCTCCACCAGGCCCCCACTCATGTCTCCCACCACCCCCAACCCCCCAGTCACCAGGGGCACCCTCCACCAGGCCCCCACTCATGTCTCCCACCACCCCCACCCCCCACCATCCAGGGGCACCCTCCACCAGGCCCCCACTCATGTCTCCCACCACCCCACCCCCCCAGTCTCCAGGGGCAGCCTCCACCAGGCCCCCACTCATGTCACCCACCACCCCCACCCCCCAGTACTGTGGGGCACCTGCCAACAGGCCCCCACCCATGTCACCCACCACCCCCACCCCCCAGCCACCAGGGGCACCCTCCACCAGGCCCCCACCCATGTGACCCACCACCCCCACCCCCCAGCATCCAGGGGCAGCCCCCACCAGGCCCCCACTCATGTCCCCTATCACCCCCACCCCCCGCCACCAGGGGCACCCTCCACCAGGCCCCCACTCATGTCTCCCACCACCCCCACCCCCCCAGTCACCAGGGGCAGCCTCCACCAGGCCCCCACCCATGTCACCCACCACCCCCACCCCCCAGCATCCAGGGGCAGCCCCCACCAGGCCCCCACTCATGTCCCCTATCACCCCCACCCCCCAGCATCCAGGGGCAGCCCCCACCAGGCCCCCACTCATGTCCCCTATCACCCCCACCCCCCCAGCCACCAGGGGCAACCTCCACCAGGCCCCCACCCATGTCACCCACCACCCCCACCCCCCAGCACTGTGGGGCACCTGCCAGCAGGCCCCCACCCATGTCACCCACCACCCCCACCCCCCAGCATCCAGGGGCAGCCTCCACCAGGCCCCCACCCATGTCTCCCACCCCCCCCACCACCAGCAACCAGGGGCAGCCTCCACCAGGCCCCCACCCATGTCCCCCTGCCCCCAGGTCCTGACGATACACAATCATGGCAGTAATGGGCAGCATACCCAGCACAAACACCCAGGCAAGGATTGCATCCACCCACATAGTGAATGCAATTACATGACACAACCCCAATGGCAAGTATGTAAATGAACACATGTCCGTCACACACACATACACAATGGCTGCAAGTGAATGTCAAAACCCATATCATGACATGTATGAAACCAAAGACAAAATAACACAAGTGGAAGTAAAAATAAAAAATGTATTAAAGATTAAAAATAAGTAAACAAATCAAACATACAACTATGCGGATAACAAAATAAATGGTCCATGTCGGAGAACAAAAGTAAAAATCAAAAAAAGAAAAAGGAATACAAAAACAAATGTTGACCAAAGCAATATCAAGTAGAAGGAAAAGAATGAAAAACCATTTCCACATGGTGAACACAATAATGTAAAAAAGAAAATGTTCCTTCAAAAAACAAACTAAATACAGGAATGTACCAGGGTCCATGAGCCCAACACCATAAAGGAAACCTACTACTACCTAATGAAAAAAATATATACAAAAAAGTGGCCATTGTCCGAGCGGTCCAAAATAATAAAAACAAATAAAGGAAACCTAACACTAACTAACTATATAACTATATACAAAGGCAGCGGGCAAGTCCTGCGGCTCACTTGTTGATGTTGCTGGCCAGGGCATCATCGAACTCCATGTCGATGTCCTGGAGGCGGGACTCTGTCCTGGCCCCGAGGTCTCGCAGGGATAACCCCATGTTCAGCTCAAACTCCCTGCGAGCTTCCTCGAGGCACTCAGCCCGCCTCAACGCCCGACGCATGGAGAACTCCGCCCTGACCATGGCGAGCCGCTCCTCTTCCGCCCGCTGCCGCTCCGCACCTATCCGCTGGACCAACTGCTCCCACACGGAAGACACCACCGTCCCAGGGTTGCCCTGCCCTCCGGCCGATGCCTGCCCCTCTGATCTTGATGGCCCCGAGCCATGATGCAACCCACGTCGAGCCCGCTGCTGCCTCCGACGCCACTGCCTCTGCCAGCACGACGGCATCCAGGCTGATGGAAACCACCGACGCCGTCGTGCACGTGCCCTGCCTGATGATGCTGTCACATCTTCCATCTGCTGGGGTCCAGTTGCTGTGTTGTCCACCCCTGCTGGACCTCCGACTCCCAACTGTGGCAGGGATGGGATCCCCACCGAGCTGGCTGCATTGGTCGGGGCAGGTCCACAGGGGGCCCTGGTGGCATCTGGGCTGGAAGACGGCAAGGAGAACGACTGGTGTATAGCCTGCACAGAGGAGGAGAGGGCCGCCACATTGGCCAACACATGCAGGAAACCCCCGAACATGGCCGATCCCAATTGGGCCACGTCGGCACGGTGCACTTCGTGATGACGTGCGTGCTCCTCCCGGGAAGCACGCACGGCATCACGAATCACAGCCGTGCGCATCGCGACCCCAATCAGGACCTTCTCCGCACGGCCAGGGGTTCCCACGTCCGCAGGTGGAGGGGAGTCAGGTGACATGGACATCCCCTCTACCTGCGGACGGGCCTGGGACGGGGCATCCCTGCTGGTGCATGGTGGTGCACTCACAGGGTCAGGGACAGCGACATGCCCAGGCCCCTCCACGGTGACCTGTGCTGCCTCCTGCCCCTGGCCCTGGACTGCACCACTTGCACCAGCAGGGATGCCCCCACCAGGCCCCATGTGTGCCACAGTGGCGGCCTCCTCCTCCTCTGTGCAAACCACCAACCTGGATGGCTCCTCACCGTCTCCCACCGTAGCAGGCCCCTGTGGGGGCTCACCCACCCCTTCCGCTGCAGCCGTGGGGGCATCCCGCCGCCTTGCTCCACAGCGCCGTCTCCGCCCTCTTCTTCACTAGCCGCTGCGTAGAGGGAGACAAAGAACACAAGCATCAGGGTACTGTACAATGGTCCCCTAGACAGGAAGCAATAGCAGATGACCACCACTGTCAAAGTACACTTCCATCATGTCCCTCCACAACACATGGGTCAGTCCAGGCAAAACACACACAGTAACAGGCATGCTGCATGCCATGGACATTTCCATGCATGTCCAATGGACTCTTGAAACATTCAATGATATGGAACTCACATGCATCATGGCTCATGCCTTTCACATGCACACACTTCACCTCAGTCACATCCATCTGGCCCCAAACACAACAAACACAGCGGATACAAGGGCAATTTGGCTGCTTCACTGAATCTGTGCATTGTCACACACATGTGTCATGCATCCATGGCATGCACAAGTCACAGACACGCAGGTCAGTCACACAGACATGGCTACCACATATGTACCTGGCATCAGCACCCATCCCTCACTCCCACCCATGTCCCGGTACAGAGACTGGCATGCTCTCATGTTCAAAATCTGCATAGGGGTCCCCATGCGGCATTTGAACACATGCAACAACCATGTGGGTCACACATCACTGGTTGCACATGCATTACCATGATGTCCATGCACACATACATGCATACATGGCCTATGGCACACATACAGGCAAGTATCATAGACCCAGCACACAGCAACATGCCCTGTGTCACACAGTAATGCTTGGACACTTACCGCTCAACTCCAGACGGGCCTCCCTCTCAAGGATCTGGGCGTGGAGCGCTGGGCGTACGCGTTCCAGGACCCTCATCTGGATGGAACTCATGCGGCCCCGGCCCCCCTCCACGAGGCGCCGGGCCTTCACAAGGGTCCTGGACCTCAAGTCCTCCCAGCGCTTCTTGATCTTCTGGACGTTGCGGGTTGCCACCCCCTCCGCGTTGATGGCAACCACACAGTCGGCCCAGATCCTCTCCCGTCCATCCTTGCTGGCGTGGGACGATCCAAAGAGGGCATCATACTGCCCCAGGACATGCTCCACCAGGACACCAACTTCGGTGGCAGTGAAGCTGGTGCCCCTCTGCCCCTCTGGCCTGGGGTTGCCACTGGTGCCAGATGTGGAAGTGCCCGACATGGCAACCCCAGAGGCAGGTGTGGGTGGGCAACTGGGTCCTGGGGCTGGGCTGTGGAGCGATGTAATCCCAGTCGGGAGTCTTCAGTTCCAGCAGGGGTGGACACAGCAACTGGACCCCTGCAGATGGCTGATGTGCAGGCACCAAATGGCAGGGCACGGTGGCAGCAGGCAGGCAGGCAGGCAGGCAGCAGCAGATGGCACGTGGGAGGCTGCTCGGGGCACGGGGGGCAGTAACTCGGCCTTCTGGGCAGGAGCGTGGTCTTCCGTGTGTTTTCGCGTGGCCAGCTTGATACGGAGTGATTTGGCACGTGAAAATTCGGCATGTCAGCGTGAAATCCGAGGAAAGGCCCTTAGCGCGTAAGCGCGTAAGCACGCATACGCGATTCTATTGGTCCAGAGTCCCTCAGCGCGTAAGCGCGTATGTGACGTGACCCGCACGGGTGTTCCCCACCCAGCACGTGATGACGGAGCACACGTGTAAATACTGCACGTCAGAGTGTCATCGCGTGTAATTGGACAAAAGTGCGCGTACACGCGATTGGCCTATGTACGTGTATTTCAGGGGTGCGCGGGCACTTACACACGCAAGTACGTCAGCGCACCTGTATCCCATTGTGCGTGTGAATTTCCACACGCTATTGGACTGGGAACTGGATTCCAGGGGTGCGCGGGTCACACGCTCGCCTAGAACACGCGCAAAGCATGAATTTGCGCACTTTAACAATAACAAGCCAGACGCCAGGATGAACATACCGTTCCTAGCAGCAGTGGCAGTGGGCTACCAAAGGAGGAGGAGGAGGATAGTCAGGGCCAGAATATTCACACCCAGAACCAGCCTTTTCGGGATGCCTGATGACCAGGTGTATGGAAGGTACAGGTTTCCACCACACATAATACTGGACCTGGTGAGTGAGTGGGAGGATGACCTCACATCACCCACCCTGTGCTCCCAAGCACTCAGCCCCCTGGAGAAGGTCCTCAATATACTGCACTTCTTAGCCACTGGATCATTTCAGCGGACAAGTGCCATAGTGGGTGGGGTGTCACAGGCCACCCAGTCACGCTGCCTACACCAGGTCTTGAACATCATCACTGCACGCCCATCAGTCCGCAGGCACATATACCTGCCTAGAACACCTGCAGAAAGGCATGCTGCCGCCCTGGATTTTTACGGTGTGGCACGATTCCCCAAAGTGCTAGGTGCCATCGACTGCACCCATGTGGCTCTACGTCCCCCCAGGGCATCTGAGCACATCTATAGGAACCGCAAGCACTGGCATTCCATCAACGTGCAGGTAGTATGTAATGCCAAGGGAATCATCACCTCAGTATATGCCAACTATCCCGGCTCCACCCACGACAGCTTAATTTACCGAATGTCCACCCTATGCCGGGACCTAGATGCTGGGCGGCATGGCGATACATGGCTGCTTGGTGAGTATGTATGCCACTGCACATGCATGCATGTTGGATACTGAGCAAGGTCACAACCCCACCAATGATACCAATCACCACCTCCACAGGGGACAGTGCCTACCCTCTCAGCCCCCACATGATGACGCCAATTCGGAACCCCACCACGCCACCCGAGGTAAGATATAACACAGCCCACATTACAACCCGGGGCATAGTGGAGCGCACATTCGGAGTGCTAAAGTCACGCTTTCGCTCCCTTGACCGTTCTGGCGGGCAGCTGTTATACGCTCCCCCAGTAGTGTGCAGGATCATAGTGGCAGCATGTGTCCTGCACAACGTTTCAACACGCCGGGGCTTGGCCGTGGACATGGTGGTGGCCCCACATCCCCAACCACATGCACAGCCGCTGCGCATGGGAGGGTAAAGGGCACGGTGGAGGCAGCCCGTACACAGCTAGTGGCTAATTACTTCACATAGTAATCACATAAGAAACACATTCAAGCAGCTTAAATGAATACCCACTTGCTAAATGCAACAAGAGGACAGTGCCATGTCACCCAACCCATCCCCAGCACCGCCACACAACATACCGTGCCATGTCATGCTATGTGCAGGTAAACAAAGTAATCCCCACAACATGACAAGTGTTGCGATGTACAGTGTCCCCAATTGAAACTTGCTACACCTGAAATACTCACTGTAATGCAGGACCAACAACAAACTTGAGCAGGTACTACCATTGACATGACTTCACTAATGTGATAAATCAGTAGTCTCACCACCTGGAAATGCCTGCACTCCCACCACTTCCAACTGAACAGTGTTGGTGCCATGTAGAGTTGTAGGTGCACTGCTGCCAACAAGGACCCCATCTCCAGACTAGAGGGCCTTGTGTAGACATGAGGTAGGGACCTGCAAATTGGGAGGCAGACACAGATGATGAGTTACACATCAATGCAACATGCAGTGTACAACACAACAGCAATATGCACTAGGAATGTATACACAGTATTGACTAGACTACCCACACATGTAGTGGGAGTCCAATGTCACCATGTACTTCAATGTCACTTGGGCACACCCTTTGCAAGCCCATGGAAACGGGAAGCAGGAGGGGTGTGTGTGACTCAAACCCAGGCATCTGAACCTAATACATGACAAGCCTGCATGTGCCCAGCCACAATGCAGCGTATGCCCACAGGAACCACGGAAGCCGACAAATTGTCCCAAAAAAATTGGGAAAAATATAAAATTAAAAATAAAAATAAAAATAAAAATAAAAATAAAAAAAAAATCAAAAATGGCCATTAAAGGGCCCGGGGGGTTGGGTTTGGCCACCCAGGAGGTCCGAGGTCAGGGTGCACACCAAAACCCACCTGTGTGGATCCTGGGAAAAAAAAAACACCTCCATGGGCTCATGGCCCACACGGCTACCCTATTGTGGGAGTATCACTGCTGTCGCTATTATCACCCTGTGCAGCTGCATCCGGAGGTGGTTGCACTATGGGAGGCAGCCCATGCAAGGCCCTACTCTGTTCCTCCATGGCTGCAAGCATGCGGGTGTGGTAGGTCTCGTTCTGGAGGATGAGGGTGCGGAGGTCCCCATGCAACTACTCACGGGATGCCCGGACCTCCGCCCTCGTGGCATGCATCTCAGCTGAGAGCGTACGGGTGAGACGCTCCAGCTGCTGTTCTGTCCTTTGGTGTGTTGAAGCCTCAAGCTCAACAAGAGTCGTCCTGAGTTGATGTAGCTCCTGCCTCAGGGCTTCCCTGTGGCCCTGGGACTCTATGGAGATGGCCTCCTGCAGAGTCGCCAGTGCCGCCCGCCTGTCCCTGTTGGACGCCAACATGTCCTCCCTGTGTGACTGGCAGATGGAGTTGGTTGCCTGCTCTAGTGGCTCCATCAGCCTTTCAGGGGGGACAATGGAAGTGGCCACCCTATCCATGGCCTGAGCCATCATCTCGGATGATGCTGCCTGTTGGGTAGCCATACCGTAAATGGATTGCTCCCATGCGGTATTGCCAGGTGGCGTACGGCCACCACGTCGGCGGGCACCACACCTGTCTGGGGAAAGGCGGACTGCGCCTTGCTGTGCCGGCACTGCCTGAGGCTGCAGGACTGCATTCCCCCTCTGATCTGCTGGCCCAGGAACAGGATCAGATGTCGCGGAGTGTGACCCTGCATCCGTAACCACCAAAGGCCTAGCTGCCAACACTGACATCCCCATTGAGGGTTCTGACCCTGGTGCAGGTGGGTGGGACAGAACAGAATCCCTCCCTGGAACACTCACCTGCGACGGCACGTAGGTCTCATCATCCGAGTCAACAGCTGAGTACAGCTCGGGGGAGGTGCAGCCAGAGACACCCCTTGAGAGCACGACCTGCAGCACTTGTGGGTTCTCACCCACCAGCACACCACGTCCCTCACTGGTGGTTGGTCGGCCCTCGGACCCCTCCTGGCTCTGCACCATCTCCACAACCCCAGCAGTATCAGGTGCGTCTTCCCCTGCAATGACATAATGACAAAGAAATGGAAACACGCATTAGCACCATGCCACACAATGAGGGCTGAGAAGCAAGAGAACCAGTACTTGATTGACACATGTCCCACATGACTAAGACCCTCCCATGCATGCACCCTCACTGCGTATGAAGGGCAGGCAAATGGCACACACTCATGACACAAAGATGGAAGATGAACACATTTTCTGCATGCTGCCTGGCAGTGGCATCACACATTGGCCTGTGATTGCCAGGTGACACACACATGCCATCACACAGCTGGCATGTACCATTGCTATTGAGTGTAGATGGAGAGGAGGGCAGCACTTATTCATTCAGTCCAGTTCCCGCATGCAATAGCTTTTCTAATTCAAACAGGTCTGATTTTTCACCTGGAGCTGCCAGTCCAATATGGTCCAATTGCACAGGGACATGTGTGAACATATGATATCCAGGTAACAAAGTCACTCCACTTTACCATAGCCATGCCAGACATGTGACCAGAGGACTGAGGAATGCCTAGTATAAGTGGTGGAATGCAAACAATCTGTCTGATCGAACATAGAAAAATAAGCAACAATGTTGTGGCAAGGTGACACTACAAGGGCAACTGGGGTGCTGTTGGGCTAGATGTCTACTGTTGGCAGAAGGGATACTGCAATGGCCAAATGCAGCTGCGCAGGATGTATTGCATGAAGCACATGGCTGACCCATACGACTCAGGCGCACACACTCTCACCTGGCACACAAACAGATGCCCTCACACACACACCATGCACATGGATGACACACACATGCATGTGCACTCACCGGACAATGCCTCGTAATCAGGCAGATCTCCCACGCCTTGGATCTGTTCCTCCGTGACGTAGGTCCCAGCGACTGACTCATGTGGAGTGAGTTCCATGTCTAATACTGGAGACCCACCTCCAGTCACTAGAGTTGCGGCATGACTTGAGGCCAGCTTCTTCTTTGCCCTGCGCTTTAGGTCATTCCAGCGCTTATAGCAATCATTGGCTGTGCGCCTCACGATTCCAAGGGCACTTACGATGTCCGCAACGGTCTGCCAGTGTGCCTGGCGTTGTGCAGGTGTGGTCTTGGATCCTGCAACAATGACCATCTCGTTATCATGTCCGGACACATACTCGACAAGTGCATTCAGTTCGTCATCCGTGAAGCTGGGATTCCTGGACGGGCCGGACTGTGTAGCCGTGTCTGGGGCATCAGCCTGTGCCGGACAAGCACTCTTCCTCTTCCGCTTGGAAGGTGGTGGTGATCCTGAGTGTCCTGCGCCGCTCTGGACACTAGGGGCAGGAGCCCTGGTGGGCTCTGTATCAGGTGTGTGGGATTGCACACTCAGCATGGGAGTTGGTGCAGGCATTGGCTCTAGTGTAATGGTGTCAGGGGGAATGTCAGCAGGATGGACTAGGACCGACACTGTCCTGGCTGGGTGTGTGAGAGCTGGGGTGGATGGAGCCGCAGCTGCCCCTGCAGCCTCTCCGCCCTGCCTACTTGGGGCAGCAGATGACCTTGCTGCCCCAGATCCACGTGGCATGATGGCATCAACGTGCACCAGCGCACGTGTCGTAGCCCTGCTGACCTGGAAGTCAGCCATGGAGTCAGCCAGGTCTGGTGCCACAATGGGCTGGTCCAACAAGGGCTGAGCATGGATGGTGTCAGCCACATCAGCCTCAACGGGAGGGGGGGAGGGGGGATTATGGGTGCCCTTGACTGGTCCTCCACACATGGGGGGACAGGCTCACCCTGCAAGTTATGACCACGTCCCCTACCGGATCCACCACGGCCACCACTTGTGGCTCTTCCACCTTTGCCACCCTTACGGAATCCTCGCCTCCCAGCCATGGCACTGATATTAATGTGCGTATGGGAGTGGATTTAGACTATTGTCCTGGGCAATTGGGGGTCAAAGGGGTTGGGTACCAGATGGTAATTGTACCCTAGTGCTCTAGCAAGGCTGAATGTAACCCCTGGGTAAAGATGACGGGTCACGCAACGCACAGGAGGCCCAAAAAAGGGAGATGACGTGCACGCAACCCCTCCTAGACCACGTGTGCAGAAAGAAAAACCTGCACTACGCTGTGGCACCCAGTAACACAAGAATGAACGTATGCGTGTCACACGCAGCCTAGAATGACCTCTGAAGGGGTAGGCTACACACGGGGCAAGCACAGAAGTTAGATACGTGCGTGACTCACCGTCTGCCAGGTAAAAGAGCGTGAAAAATGAGCGCGTTTGGTTGGCAACACCCCCGCCAAAAGAAGATTTGTACGCTGTCTGTCGAGACAGGACAACAGTAGAAGGGGACACTGTTTGAGGGAACAAGCCCAGGTAAACCAGTACAAGAGAAAAAAGAGAAAAAGCTGTCAGAGGTAACAGGGAGTACGAACTGGAAACGCCGTGAAGTAAATCGCATGTGAAACGACAAGAAGTACAGAATTCACCCACTCGCTCTCCACGAAAAGCACGTACAAGGAAATGGTGTTCTACACGTACCTTATATACAGGCCCACACGTAAAGCGTCACTTACGCGGCGTGTACGTGCTAGGGCCATTGCCACCAATCACACGCTTTGTCACTTCTGCGTGTAGGTCCTTTTTCACCAATCACACGCTTTGTCACTTCTGCGTGTAGGTCCTTTTTCACCAATCACACGCTTTGTCACTTCTGCGTGTAGGTCCTTTTTCACCAATCACACGCTTTGACACTTCTGCGTGTAGGTCCATTTTCAACTATTACACGCTTTGACACTGGGACGTGTCACGCAACATTTTCCTACGCGTGCACGTCGATTTACACGCAGACGTGTTTGATTTTCGCGTGCCAAATCACTCGTATCAAGCTGGCCACGCATTCACACACGGAAGACCACGCTCCTGCCCAGGGGGCCAAATTACTGCCCCCCAGAGCCCTGAGCACGCTCCCACCTGCCATCTGCTGCTGCCTGACTGCCTGCTGGCCACGTGCCCTGCCATTTGCTGCCTGCACATCAGCCAGGGGTGCTGTTGCTGTGACCACCCCTGCTGGAACCAAAGGCTCCCGACTGCTTTTCCGTCGCCCCACAGCCCTGCCCCAGGACCCAGTTGCCCACCCACTCCTGCCTCTGGGGTTGCCATGTCGGCCACTACAACAGGTGGCACCAGTGCCAACCCCCGGCCAAGGAGGCAGAGGGGCACCAGCTTTAGTGCCAGGGAAGTTGGTGTCGTGGTGGAGGCTGCCCCTGCACTGCTGGGGGGTGGGGGTGGTGGGAGACATGGGTTGGACATGGGTGGGGGCCTGGTGGAGGGTGCCCCTGGTGACTGGGGGGGTGGGGGTGATAGGCGACATGAGTGGGGGCCTGGTGGAGGGTGCCCCTGCACTGCTGGGGGGTGGGGGTGGTGGGAGACATGGGTGGGGGCCTGGTGGAGGCTGCCCCTGCACTGCTGGGGGGTGGGGGTGGTGGGTGACATGAGTGGGGGCCTGGTGGAGGCTGCCCCTGCACTGCTGGGGGGTGGGGGTGGTGGGTGACATGAGTGGGGGCCTGGTGGAGGATGCCCCTGGTGACTGGGGGGGTGGGGGTGGTGGGTGACATGGGTGGGGGCCTGCTGGCAGGTGCCCCACAGTGCTGGGGGGTGGGGGTGGTGGGAGACATGGGTGGGGGCCTGGTGGAGGCTGCCCCTGGTTGCTGGGGGGTGGGGGTGCAAGGGGACATGAGTGGGGGCCTGGTGGAGGCTGCCCCTGCACTGCTGGGGGGTGGGGGTGGTGGGAGACATGAGTGGGGGCCTGGTGGAGGGTGCCCCTGGTGACTGGGGGGTGGGGGTGGTGGGAGACATGAGTGGGGGCCTGGTGGAGGGTGCCCCTGGTGACTGGGGGGTGGGGGTGGTGGGAGACATGAGTGGGGGCCTGGTGGAGGGTGCCCCTAGTGACTGGGGGGGTGGGGGTGGTGGGAGACATGAGTGGGGGCCTGGTGGAGGGTGCCTCTGGTGACTGGGGGGGTGGGGGTGGTGGGAGACATGAGTGGGGGCCTGGTGGAGGGTGCCCCTGGTGACTGGGGGGGTGGGGGTGATAGGGGACATGAGTGGGGGCCTGGTGGAGGGTGCCCCTGCACTGCTGGGGGGTGAGGGTGATAGGGGACATGAGTGGGTGCCTGGTGGAGGCTGCCCCTGCACTGCTGGGGGGTGGGGGTGGTGGGTGACATGAGTGGGGGCCTGGTGGAGGCTGCCCCTGCACTGCTGGGGGGTGAGGGTGGTGGGTGACATGGGTGGGGGCCTGGTGGAGGCTGGCCCTGGTTGGTGGGGGGTGGGGGTGCAAGGGGACATGAGTGGGGGCCTGGTGGAGGCTGCCCCTGCACTGCTGGGGGGTGGGGGTGGTGGGTGACATGAGTGGGGGCCTGGTGGAGGCTGCCCCTGCACTGCTGGTGGGGAGGGTGGTGGGTGACATGGGTGGGGGCCTGGTGGAGGCTGGCCCTGGTTGGTGGGGGGTGGGGGTTCAAGGGGACATGAGTGGGGGCCTGGTGGAGGCTGCCCCTGGATGCTGGGGGGTGGGGGTGGTGGGTGACATGGGTGGGGGCCTGGTGGAGGGTGCCCCTGGTGACTGGGGGGGTGGGGGTGATAGGGGACATGAGTGGGGGCCTGGTGGGGGCTGCCCCTGCACTGCTGGGGGGTGGGGGTGGTGGGAGACATGGGTGGGGGCCTGGTGGAGGCTGCCCCTGCACTGCTGGGGGGTGGGGGTGGTGGGAGACATGAGTGGGGGCCTGGTGGAGGGTGCCCCTGGTGACTGGGGGGGTGGGGGTGGTGGGAGACATGAGTGGGGGCCTGGTGGAGGGTGCCCCTGGTGGCGGGGGGGTGGGGGTGATAGGGGACATGAGTGGGTGCCTGGTGGAGGCTGCCCCTGCACTGCTGGGGGGTGGGGGTGGTGGGTGACATGAGTGGGGGCCTGGTGGAGGCTGCCCCTGCACTGCTGGGGGGTGGGGGTGGTGGGTGACATGAGTGGGGGCCTGGTGGAGGCTGCCCCTGCACTGCTGGGGGGTGAGGGTGGTGGGTGACATGGGTGGGGGCCTGGTGGAGGCTGCCCCTGGATGCTGGGGGGTGGGGGTGGGGGTGGTGGGTGACATGGGTGGGGGCCTGGTGGAGGGTGCCCCTGGTGACTGGGGGGGTGGGGGTGATAGGGGACATGAGTGGGGGCCTGGTGGGGGCTGCCCCTGCACTGCTGGGGGGTGGGGGTGGTGGGTGACATGAGTGGGGGCCTGGTGGAGGCTGCCCCTGCACTGCTGGGGGGTGGGGGTGGTGGGTGACATGGGTGGGGGCCTGGTGGAGGCTGCCCCTGGATGCTGGGGGGTGGGGGTGGTGGGTGACATGGGTGGGGGCCTGGTGGAGCGTGCCCCTGGTGACTGGGGGGGTGGGGGTGATAGTGGACATGAGTGGGGGCCTGGTGGGGGCTGCCCCTGCACTGCTGGGGGGTGGGGGTGGTGGGAGACATGAGTGGGGGCCTGGTGGAGGGTGCCCCTGGTGACTGGGGGGGTGGGGGTGGTGGGAGACATGAGTGGGGGCCTGGTGGAGGGTGCCCCTGGTGGCGGGGGGGTGGGGGTGATAGGGGACATGAGTGGGTGCCTGGTGGAGGCTGCCCCTGCACTGCTGGGGGGTGGGGGTGGTGGGTGACATGAGTGGGGGCCTGGTGGAGGCTGCCCCTGCACTGCTGGGGGGTGGGGGTGGTGGGTGACATGAGTGGGGGCCTGGTGGAGGCTGCCCCTGCACTGCTGGGGGGTGAGGGTGGTGGGTGACATGGGTGGGGGCCTGGTGGAGGCTGCCCTTGGATGCTGGGGGGTGGGGGTGGGGGTGGTGGGTGACATGGGTGGGGGCCTGGTGGAGGGTGCCCCTGGTGACTGGGGGGGTGGGGGTGATAGGGGACATGAGTGGGGGCCTGGTGGGGGCTGCCCCTGCACTGCTGGGGGGTGGGGGTGGTGGGTGACATGAGTGGGGGCCTGGTGGAGGCTGCCCCTGCACTGCTGGGGGGTGAGGGTGGTGGGTGACATGGGTGGGGGCCTGGTGGAGGCTGCCCCTGGATGCTGGGGGGTGGGGGTGGTGGGTGACATGGGTGGGGGCCTGGTGGAGCGTGCCCCTGGTGACTGGGGGGGTGGGGGTGATAGTGGACATGAGTGGGGGCCTGGTGGGGGCTGCCCCTGCACTGCTGGGGGGTGGGGGTGGTGGGTGACATGAGTGGGGGCCTGGTGGAGGGTGCCCCTGGTGACTGGGGGGGTGGGGGTGGTGGGTGACATGGGTGGGGGCCTGCTGGCAGGTGCCCCACAGTGCTGGGGGGTGGGGGTGGTGGGAGACATGGGTGGGGGCCTGGTGGAGGCTGCCCCTGGTTGCTGGTGGTGGGGGTGCAAGGGGACATGAGTGGGGGCCTGGTGGAGGCTGCCCCTGCACTGCTGGGGGGTGGGGGTGGTGGGAGACATGAGTGGGGGCCTGGTGGAGGGTGCCCCTGGTGACTGGGGGGTGGGGGTGGTGGGAGACATGAGTGGGGGCCTGGTGGAGGGTGCCCCTGGTGACTGGGGGGGTGGGGGTGGTGGGAGACATGAGTGGGGGCCTGGTGGAGGGTGCCTCTGGTGACTGGGGGGGTGGGGGTGGTGGGAGACATGAGTGGGGGCCTGGTGGAGGGTGCCCCTGGTGACTGGGGGGGTGGGGGTGAAAGGGGACATGAGTGGGGGCCTGGTGGAGGGTGCCCCTGCACTGCTGGGGGGTGAGGGTGATAGGGGACATGAGTGGGTGCCTGGTGGAGGCTGCCCCTGCACTGCTGGGGGTGGGGGTGGTGGGTGACATGAGTGGGGGCCTGGTGGAGGCTGCCCCTGCACTGCTGGGGGGTGAGGGTGGTGGGTGACATGGGTGGGGGCCTGGTGGAGGCTGGCCCTGGTTGGTGGGGGGTGGGGGTTCAAGGGGACATGAGTGGGGGCCTGGTGGAGGCTGCCCCTGGATGCTGGGGGGTGGGGGTGGCGGGTGACATGGGTGGGGGCTTGGTGGAGGCTGGCCCTGGTTGGTGGGGGGTGGGGGTGCAAGGGGACATGAGTGGGGGCCTGGTGGAGGCTGCCCCTGCACTGCTGGGGGGTGGGGGTGGTGGGTGACATGAGTGGGGGCCTGGTGGAGGCTGCCCCTGCACTGCTGGGGGGGAGGGTGGTGGGTGACATGGGTGGGGGCCTGGTGGAGGCTGGCCCTGGTTGGTGGGGGGTGGGGGTTCAAGGGGACATGAGTGGGGGCCTGGTGGAGGCTGCCCCTGGATGCTGGGGGGTGGGGGTGGTGGGTGACATGGGTGGGGGCCTGGTGGAGGGTGCCCCTGGTGACTGGGGGGGTGGGGGTGATAGGGGACATGAGTGGGGGCCTGGTGGGGGCTGCCCCTGCACTGCTGGGGGGTGGGGGTGGTGGGAGACATGGGTGGGGGCCTGGTGGAGGCTGCCCCTGCACTGCTGGGGGGTGGGGGTGGTGGGAGACATGAGTGGGGGCCTGGTGGAGGGTGCCCCTGGTGACTGGGGGGGGTGGGGGTGGTGGGAGACATGAGTGGGGGCCTGGTGGAGGGTGCCCCTGGTGGCGGGGGGGTGGGGTGATAGGGGACATGAGTGGGTGCCTGGTGGAGGCTGCCCCTGCACTGCTGGGGGGTGGGGGTGGTGGGTGACATGAGTGGGGGCCTGGTGGAGGCTGCCCCTGCACTGCTGGGGGGTGGGGGTGGTGGGTGACATGAGTGGGGGCCTGGTGGAGGCTGCCCCTGCACTGCTGGGGGGTGAGGGTGGTGGGTGACATGGGTGGGGGCCTGGTGGAGGCTGCCCCTGGATGCTGGGGGGTGGGGGTGGTGGGTGACATGGGTGGGGGCCTGGTGGAGGGTGCCCCTGGTGACTGGGGGGGTGGGGGTGATAGGGGACATGAGTGGGGGCCTGGTGGTGGCTGCCCCTGCACTGCTGGGGGGTGGGGGTGGTGGGTGACATGAGTGGGGGCCTGGTGGAGGCTGCCCCTGCACTGCTGGGGGGTGAGGGTGGTGGGTGACATGGGTGGGGGCCTGGTGGAGGCTGGCCCTGGTTGGTGGGGGGTGGGGGTGCAAGGGGACATGAGTGGGGGCCTGGTGGAGGCTGCCCCTGGATGCTGGGGGGTGGGGGTGGTGGGTGACATGGGTGGGGGCCTGGTGGAGGGTGCCCCTGGTGACTGGGGTGGTGGGGGTGATAGGGGACATGAGTGGGGGCCTGGTGGGGGATGCCCCTGCACTGCTGGGGGGTGGGGGTGGTGGGAGACATGGGTGGGGGCCTGGTGGAGGCTGCCCCTGCACTGCTGGGGGGTGGGGGTGGTGGGAGACATGAGTGGGGGCCTGGTGGAGGGTGCCCCTGGTGACTGGGGGGGTGGGGGTGGTGGGAGACATGAGTGGGGGCCTG
Source organism: Ambystoma mexicanum (assembly GCF_040938575.1). Lineage (NCBI taxonomy): Eukaryota > Metazoa > Chordata > Amphibia > Caudata > Ambystomatidae > Ambystoma > Ambystoma mexicanum. The sequence goes on along the minus strand of NC_090930.1, from coordinate 1,240,037,669 downwards.
GTGGAGGGTGCCCCTGGTGGCGGGGGAGTGGGGGTGATAGGGGACATGAGTGGGTGCCTGGTGGAGGCTGCCCCTGCACTGCTGGGGGGTGGGGGTGGTGGGTGACATGAGTGGGGGCCTGGTGGAGGCTGCCCCTGCACTGCTGGGGGTGAGGGTGGTGGGTGACATGAGTGGGGGCCTGGTGGAGGCTGGCCCTGGTTGGTGGGGGGTGGGGGTGCAAGGGGACATGAGTGGGGGCCTGGTGGAGGCTGCCCCTGGATGCCGGGGGGTGGGGGTGGTGGGTGACATGGGTGGGGGCCTGGTGGAGGGTGCCCCTGGTGACTGGGGGGGTGGGGGTGATAGGGGACATGAGTGGGGGCCTGGTGGGGGCTGCCCCTGCACTGCTGGGGGGTGGGGGTGGTGGGAGACATGGGTGGGGGCCTGGTGGAGGCTGCCCCTGCACTGCTGGGGGGGTGGGGGTGGTGGGAGACATGAGTGGGGGCCTGGTGGAGCCTGCCCCTGGTGACTGGGGGGGTGGGGGTGGTGGGAGACATGAGTGGGGGCCTGGTGGAGGGTGCCCCTGGTGGCGGGGGGCTGGGGGTGATAGGGGACATGAGTGGGTGCCTGGTGGAGGCTGCCCCTGCACTGCTGGGGGGTGGGGGTGGTGGGTGACATGAGTGGGGGCCTGGTGGAGGCTGCCCCTGCACTGCTGGGGGGTGAGGGTGGTGGGAGACATGGGTGGGGGCCTGGTGGAGGCTGCCCCTGCACTGCTGGGGGGTGGGGGTGGTGGGAGACATGGGTGGGGGCCTGGTGGAGGCTGCCCCTGGTTGCTGGGGGGTGGGGGTGCAAGGGGACATGAGCAGGTGTGCAGGGTAGTCCCCTGTTTTGTGGGCTGCCTGCAGGGGCCGTGGAGGGTGTACAGGGAACACCTGTGAGGACCCACCCAGCCTAATCGCGTGTGTAACTTCCCACGCACCCCTGTAATACACGTACCCAGCCAAATCGCGTGTGATAATTCCCGCGCACCCCTGTAATACACGTACCTGGCCAAATCGCGTGTGATAATTCCCACGCACCCCTGTCATACACGTACCCAGAAAAATCGCGTGTAGAAATTCCCGTGTACCCCTGTAATACACGTACCCAGCCAAATCGCGTTTGATAATTCCCGCGTACCCCTGTAATACACGTGCCCTGGCTAATCGTGTGTGAGACTTCACGCGTACCCCTGTAATACACGTACCCTGGGCAATCGCGTGTAAAACTGCCCGCGTACCCCTGTAATACACATACTCTGGCTAATCGCGTGTAAAACTTCCCCGTACCCCTGATATGAACGTTACCCGCTTTGCGTTCCTTGTTTGGCAGCCCTGTAAACTGGTCCAGGGTTAGCGCAGCCCTTTGCGATGATTTAGCGATTTTGATGGCTTTTCCTTGCGCGAGGGCGTTCTTGGGGGCGTTACTGGCACTGCTGCAGGGTCGCTGCGATACTCTGCGCCACGGCTGGTTTGGGAGCCTAAAATCCATGAATACGCTGTGCGCGGAAATCGGTTTTAGCGCACGTGCCTGGCGCAGACAATCGCACGCGGACACTCTGCGCCAGCCGCTTGCGACACTTTTCTGCGAAATTCTATGAATTACCCTGTTATACTTGCAGTGACCTTGGTGGTGTTGCCAAAATCACTACGTATTCAGCGTAGCACACCATCAGGATCCTCCAACTACCACACCATGGTACATCCCCATTAACAGCCTCCAGACTGTTGGCAAGTGAGTTGACGTACAGATTAAAAAGAAGTGGGGACAGCATATTTTTATTTTTACTTTTATTTTATTTATTTATTTTTTGTTTTGACCTTATTCACATCTTCGTGATATGCGATACATACGTTAACGGATTGGAACTGTGGTAATGTATGACTGTGTTTGTTTTTTGCATTCATTATTTTGATTACATATGCATTGAATATGTAAATGTGATACCGTGTTTTTCGCTAAATGACATGGTGATTTTAATAATGATCCATTGCTGATTGTATTTTTGCTTAATGATGGTAATGTGACGATTTTTGTGACCAATGATCATATGATTAGGTTTAATCATAGGCCCTGAGGAAGGGTTACGACCCGAAATGCATAGGCCATTCATGTGATTAGTTCTGCCGCAATAATCTAACTTGAAGATTGCCGTATTCTGTGATTGAAACAGCATTAATTAAAACTTTTGGAAAAAGAAATCAACCTTGAAATACATGTATTCAAACTATACCACGTAGTAGTGGTTTAAGGGTGTGCAGCCCACACCGCTGGCCACACGGCCAATGTCTCTTCACCCGACAGCATGCACCCTTGCCAGACCCCTTTTGGAAATTCAGGGCACGGGCACTCTGTTAACACCTCCCTATCCCATAGTGGACTGAAACATTTGAATGTTGATGAAGTGTCTCCAACCTGGAGAGCAAGGGGCTCGGGGCCAATGTCATTGAAGGCCCACCAATGGAGACACCTGTCCATGTCGTCAAACGCTGAACTAAGGTCCATAAAGTCCACGTAGACAGGAGTACCCAGAATCTTCAAATACTTAGCCAACAAGAGGTAGAGATTAATTCACTGAGAAATAGTACCATAGCCCACCCTGAAAGCAAGCTGGGTGTCTGGGAAAATGTTGTGCTCTTGTAGCCATTCTTCCTGTCTGTCCAGCAAGATTCCACAAACAGTTGGGAGATCTTTTTCAATAACGTTACTGGGCGGTACAATGTAGATCAGACCTGTCCCCTTTTCTATATATGGTACAATAATCCCTGTTTTGCAACCACTCTGGACAGTATTGCGTGAAATAAGAGCGTTAAACACCTGAACCAATCCCGGACCCTACAGGTCAATCTGATAAAGATAAATATCAGTAGCCACTCCATCAGCCCCATGCGATTTAAAGGCCCTCGCCTTTGACAGGACATAGATCATTTCCCTAATAGAAATGCGGCTCATTGTAACTTCTACAGACGATCCACAGAACTGTGTAGATACGCCAATCCCCCCTTTGCTAGCACAAATCAAAGTGATCAATCCACACTGTGTCAGAAATGTGGGTACCAGGAACATCACGGAAGCCAGTATCCAATTCAGATAAAATTCCTTGTCACTATATGCCAGAAAGTTCTGCTCTCCTCTTAGAAAGTTCCCTTTTATTTGTGTCCCTTCTTACTCTATGTATTTAAATATCTGGTCACAGGTTCTTTATAGCAGCTAATAATGCCCTTCTTTTGGCTTTACAGGTCAGTGAAAACAAGTTTTTTTCAGTTGCCCCTGGAATATATTATCGGAGAGTGGGGTTTTAAAAAAATTGCTGGCAAGTCCCTATAATTTGGTTGATGGCTGCCACTACATTAGATGGCTTGTTTGTTGTAGCAGTAAGGACCTTATTATAAATGCTGGATTCTCCACGGCTCGTCCAGCATAGGGCTCTCGAACCCTTCTGTATTAGCTGCAGAGTAGCAACCACTCATGGGCAAGCCCTAATCATACCCCATTACGATTCCAATAACAGGGGATTATGGTCAGCCAAATGCCTCCCAGAAACCTCAAAATGTGAAATACTGCCCCACCAATGTATGGGTTATAGGGTGTTAAATATAATACTCCTAAATCTCCCATTGTCAAAGGAGTGGTATTCTGAAATAGGAGAGTTAATTCTTCTTTTGATCAGCCTGTCCTCTGTATCTAGCAAGCTATCCCATAACCTGAGTGATCTGTCTAAAGAGTATAGGTCAGCCAAATTTGTTCTAGGTAAACATAAGACATCTTACTATTGATTCTCACGAGAAAGGTTATCTAACCCCTGTTCCTAATCTTAAATTACAATCTCCTCTGCTAATTAGGGTACAGTATAGGGGCCTAAATTCCAGATCATAAGCCATTAGCTCATTTAAGGATATCAATAGATCCACGGAGGACTTCTCTATTTTGTAGTTGTAAAATTTAACCAGGCCAAGACTTTTCCATTCCTAAATGTTAGCTCGAGAAAGAATACATTAGGCCTGGATTTGCAAACCTGCATTCCAGCCAAGTTGGGGCTTACTGATATATCCTTAGCAAGGCGACCAGAGGGCGTCTATTTTGGGTGGAAATAAAGTGCAAACCCTTGAATAGGAATGTGTTTACTGATCTGATTTCCTGGAGCAATAATATCTGATCATTATGTTTGCAATATCACCAGTCTAGGTGCAGTAGTTCTTTTTTAAGACAGGCACTATTTCATACCATCAATTTTAGATTGTTGGCATGGCAGCTTCTCCCCTGAACCGTCTGAGTCTGAACCATGTTATTAGGAAAAGTGCCCTTAGTTCTGTCATTGCCTTCCCAAGAAGAAAACATTTTTATATGTTAACAGCTATCAGTTCTCCATTTTTTAAAGACATGATTTAGTGGGGGGTTTCAAAGTACATTCTCATCTTTGCAGGCTTCCAGTGGCTATGCATCTTAGTCACTCTCCTTTGGCTAGATACTCTTGTTTATGGGATGTTAACACATTGGGCCTCATTACCAGTAGGGCGGTAAGGGATACCGGGCACCGGTAAGGAGGCTGGTGCCAGTAATCCTTTACTGCCCTACTACAAGTTCCCTTAGCGGGTCTGTCCTTTAACGCTTGGTCTGACCAGGCATTATGGACGGGACCAGTTAAGGGAATTCAGAGCCAATAACGGTACCGCTATTTGCGGTACCGTTATTAGCGCCTTCCCTGTTCCCATTGAGCCCTATGGGGACTAAATGGGAATGGGATTGGCTTTTTCAATGGGGATTTACCAGTCCCGCAAAGGTCGGACTACACCGGTAAGTCCCCATTGAACGAGACCGGTGCCGGACAAATTATTGGTAGCAGTCATGGCGCAAATAGCGCCATGACTACCAGCAATCTCGTAATGAGGCCCATTGTGTCCTTATTTGTAGAATGGCCTGACAACTGCACGCTTTCTCTTCTGCTCCATTTGGCTAAAATATGTATTCTTATATTTCGGGTGTCGTTTAGATGGGTGTTGGATGTGTGAATGTTGCACCTTTCAGTGAAGTCGTTTCCTCCTGCATTTGGTCCCTTTTCTAATTTCTTGAAGGAATCCCCGTGGGCTTTAGGTTGATTGCATTTCCCTGTTTTACATTTTTTATTTGAGTCTGTGTAGTTAAATGTATAGGAATTAAATATCCTGCACAGCCACTCTAACAATGTCTGCTAATCAAAAGTTCACTTTCACTTCTATCCCATTTCTTCCCCTCTTTGACCCCGTGGGTTATTAGGGGTCATGGCCTAGGTGGGCATTTATTTTTCTATGTTTGGCACTTGCTTCTCCAAGCTCTTCTGGTCAGGAGCCAACTCAGAAGACATTCTGAGGTCGTCCCACTGGTCCAATGAACACAACTTTCATAAATTCTACTGTACACTTGTTTGCGCGCTTCTCTAGCTGCTGTTAATCAGAAAGTAATGTGTACGTATTTAAAAGTCTCTACGCCATGACATAGATTGGTGTTTTTTCCTAGTAATTCACAATGTAGATTCCACATTCTTTTGATAACACAGAGGCTGACCTGGGCAGCAGGGAAGCTGAATGATCACTGTTCCTGGCTCTTGATGGGGAATGGGAATGCAACTAAAGCACTGCTTAGTGGTGCTAAATGGAGAGGACCACTGCACTACACTAAAACAACCTCTGAGTTCAGTTTTTCTTTTTTTACTTGACTGCGGACTATACTACAAAGCAGCCAGAATCTGCCCACGTGATAGCAACAATGCTGATTTACATATCTACCAGAGAGAGTGAGAGAGAAATTGTCCAAATAGTTTGTAACTGACATAGGCACATTGTTCATTTCACCCCACAACAATGTAAATGTGCTCTTAGTGTTGTGGGGCATAGCACATTTTCTTGTGTTCCTAAGACCTGTTGGATAGATGGGCTAACCAAGAAATCCCTCAATGCTAGGAGTTAAGGCCAAGACATTGGATGTCACATTACAGGCTCTCCTTCCCTGCTCCCAGACCTCCATATTCCTCCAGGGAAGTACTGCAGGGCATCACATTGCCCATTCTCTTTTCACTGCAAAATAGGGGCCTCTCTGAGAATTCTCATTAGCGTTGTGATCTAGGAAGTGTTGCAGACTGTTGAAATACTGAATAAAAATGAACGAGGCTGAACATTTTTTCTTCAATCAAATTTCTGTAATGCCTTTTCTTTTTTGGCACTTTTTTATTTAAATGTGGGGGGAGACTCCCTGCAGCCCCACCCACCACATTCCCGCGAACCTACTTTATATCCTTACCCAAAACCCCATCTATTTTTTGGGGGAAAAATGCAAAAAAGTCGATAAAAAAAATCAGAAATTTCGGCCTCGTTATTTTGTCATTCCTTTGCTTGTACACCCCAGAGCATAGGGTGAATAGATTTGTAGGCCTTATGTGTGATATTTTCAATCCATGAAGAAATGTTCCAAACATAGGAAAATTAGTCAGAAAGTAACCAAACCTGTGTAATCATGATGCCCCCTCAAGAGAATGTACATCGTTTCAAGAGGTTTGGATTGTGAAGCATGTACGGTTGAGTACCCTTTGGATCACAAGGTCAGGCCATAGACAGTATGCCAGACATGAGTGAGGTTAACTATCTCATTGATTTGAAGATCCCCAGCCAGTCCCGCGGGCGTTTTATGTCAGGAGGTTTAAGCTGTAATACAGTCATACTGGCATGGTTTTGATACTCTCTGATGTCGATGAAGAGCAGGAACGCGACCTCAGCTTTGACCTGCCCCCAGAGAAAATCGAAAGCTGAGTGAGTGGATGTATTGCACACCACTAAAACGCTGTCGGCCCGATCCATGCAATATTTGCCCGGTTCAAAGTGAATTTGCACTGTTGAAAAGTGACTAAGCGCTGCCGACACAAACTCTGATTCATGGAACCGTGTAAAATGTATTTTTGCAGTGCAAAATTTGCATTACAAAATGACTCTGCCTAGACTTTGCCTGGGAAAAATACACGCACGGTTCGATGAATCAGGGTTTCTGTCGGCAGTGCAAAGTCCCTTTTCAGCAGTGCAAATTCACTTTGAACCGGGCAAATATTCCGTGAATCGGGCCCAAAGTATCTCAGACACTCTGTGCTGTCTGTTTAAACGTGGCACTTTAGGGTAACCGACTTTAAGGGAACTGTACAGTCTGTTATAACAGAGCATAATGAAATCCGGGCAGGTTGTGCTGACTATACTAATTAAATGTGGTCTTGCAGTGTTAAGTGGACTTAACTGCATCTGACCTTCCGCTGCAATCTGGAAATAATGAAACCGTGCTCTGATGTAATAACTGAGCAATGTGGTTTGTGGCCAATCTGTGCTAGTTGAGTATAATGTAAGCAGGCCTCCTGGCTTACTGAACATTTTGCAATCTAGACCTATTGTGCAATGGCACTACTGAGTTAACGGGGCCTATTATACCTGGTGAATGTCTTGCTAGCTGTCACGATTGGGACTTGGCACCACTGTGCATTGTTTAGTCCATTTATGCCATGCTTACTGGGCTTAATGGCATCTGGTCTTGCTGTTCTGGTAGGGTATAGTAGAATCGGGCCATGATGTGCTAAGTGTGTCTTAAGTAGTTGCCCATTATGTGCATCCTGAGTGAAAAGGATTCTCGCCGCAATGTTACATGTGGGTAGAACGGATGTTGGAAATGCATTTTTAGGAGGGCATACTGGAACCTGGACATACAGAGACTGAAGAGTAAAAAGTACAATAGCTGTGTTGTGCTATCTGGACATAACTGTGTATGAGTTGCCTGCCATAAGGTGCAACACTTGGCACAGGGTGCAGTAACTTGCGTGTGATACCAGTGGTTGGCGTAATGCTTTAGAGTGAGTGGCAGGGCTTTTGATGCCAGATCCTGGTAAAGATGTGAATTTGTGGACTTTTGATGACAGATATCTGGTCAATTGCAGCAACAGCTGTGACATATGCAAGTATTAGACAACACGATGGCCGTAACAGAGTAAATGAAGGCAATAGCTGGCACATTGTGTGTGTTTGCTTTGGCTACTCGTGAAAACGTTACAAATATCCATACATTACCTCCATGAAGGTAAAGCCATTAAACATTGGGGGGAACATTGTTTGCACGACTCCTTCAGTAGCATATGTTAAAGGTGTAACGCCACATTCTATTTTTAAGAACAATACAATGTTCTCCTTCAGGCTCTCCTTTGTCACAGTGGAATACATTCATATTACATACTGAGACTTTGAATGGAATACAGTCACCTGAATACATTATTCTAAATATAACATTTATCATGAAAGTATAACGACTTGTTTGAGTGGCCCCTCTAACAATAATGTTAAGCTTCTAGTATGAGCAGTGGAAAAGCACCACTTATTGACAGACATCTGAAAAGTGTTTACGAAGGTGCCTCTTTTCAGAACTATTGCTGTAAATTCGTGACACACTGAACTTCGTTCACTTTATTCCAGTTACACACATGTGCCTTATTATTTGTGTTATCAGCTTGGCTGTGTGTGATTAAAAACATCTGCAGGTGTGATGAAGTTCCGGTTTGAGGCGCTTTTCACTATTCTTGTTTTCCAGTGCCAATGAAGGACACATCCCTTTCATTCACGGCCCAGTGACAGATGTTTTAACATTACAATTCCTATGGGAAAATATGACGTTCTCGGAGATAAAGAGAGCTGCTGTGGTAGAGTATTGATTGACATGCATAGTAAGTCTGATTTTAGGCGGTGTAAGGCGAGTTTTTAGGTTGCATGTAGCTCTGTGACACGGGTTGTACCTCAGAGCGGGCATGTAATTCCTTATTGCTTGTTAGTGACCATAAAGAAGCCCAGATTAGGACCGAGAGGTCAATAACACGTCACATAAACACAAACTGGGCTGATGCCAACAATATCTCTCGATCAAGGGCTTTGCGAGGGCTATGGAGCGGAGGTTCATGAGTTGTCTATATTTTATGCTGCTGTAACAACGTTCTTCTTTCCTGTTTGTAAAGGTGGGTATTGGGGTAGAAAAGGAGTTAAAAGAAAGGTACATTTTTAATGTATTTCCGCATACCTGAATGGATATCTATGAGATCGGTGAGTGTTGCACATAAGGGTGAAACAGGGTATAAAAGACAATGGGCCTCATTACAAGGTAGGTGGTAAGGGATTACCGGCACCGGTGTCCCTTACCACCCTATTCCGAGGTCCCTTAGCGGATCCCTTCCTTAACGCCTAGTCTGACAAGGTGTTAAGGATGGGACCCGTTAAGAGACTTCAGAGCTAATAGCGGTACCACAAATTGCGGTACCGTTATTAGCTCTATCCCCATTCCCAATGAGCCCTATCGGGGCTCGAATGGGAATGGGGAATGGTTCAAACCAATGTTTTTTTTGGTGTGTGGGTGAAAGCAGTTGTATATGCCTAACATTGACTCCACTTGACCGAAGGTTCAATACTAGAAGGTTGCAGTGAGAGGAGTTGTATACATGGAGATTTTTCATGAGCCATTATGGATCCATCTCCAACCTGCCAAAGTGAATGCATGTTGTTTAGCGTGCTCTATCAAAGGCAGATTTTCCAGAAATGTAGTTTGTGTACTCTCTGACACACTATGCGCGCAAGTATACCTGACTTACAAAGGAGAGGCAAACAGCACATTGCCTGAGATTATGGAGGTGGTGCGGTCGCAGGTGGCAGTGTTAAACTGCATGAAGTTGTGGCAGAAATGGAGCTGAAAAGCAGAATGCTAGATTCATAAATGTTGTGGAGTGGGGAATGGACCAAGAGTTCTCTGTGGTCCTGGTAAAAGCACAAATATCCTGTCATGGCCTCTGTATTCAGGGATTGACTACCACAGTCTTTGCTTCCTCTCTTATTCCAAAAGGACATCATCAAGAAAGTGAGCAAAGGTGATATTTTGATGGATCGGCCTGGCAGGGTGGCATAGGACAAATGATGATTTGATATCAGATGGAGACTGACTCCATTCGTTCAGATGGTGTCAAAGCTCTGTGTGTGTTTCATGTCAAGCTTCATGCAGTTTCAAAAAAATCCTTTGTACATTATGCTCACAAGTAGGACTCTGTACTTTGTCTTAGTGTGTTTTTGTTCTGTACTAGGGAGGGAATTTGGCATAAATCGTACTCACTAGGTAATTTGGCATACATTGTACTCACTAGGTAAATGTAGTTGCCACCCTGTGTGAGTTACCTAGAGACACGCATATTGGTATAGGGTGGCCAATGGAACATTCTAACAGTTTTAAAGGAACCGAAGTATAAACAAAATATGCAGGAAACTAAGGATGTGCATAAGTAAGGGAGTAAGGAAATATGTTCGAAGATAGGCATCAACATGAATTGTAATTTACATAATCCTCCTCTGAAAAGTAAAATAATGAATACAAATACATATTACAGGCTCTGTGGTAGCAATCCTGTAGTCATGGTTAAGTTGCTCAACCAGTAAGAAGAGCAGTTTTTGTGTGGCTTATATCTTTGTTGCTGTTCGAGGAATCCTCATGAAACTTTGCAAAAAGAATGACAGTCCTAACTGAATTATTTTGCTAAATGTTATGCAAATTTGTCAAGGGGGGCAAAGACATAGGGGGGTCCCATTTATTTTCCCAAATCCGGAAAGACATGAATGGAAAAACAAATTCTCACACCTACAGCTCAAACCACTGGCTGGATATTCCCCAAACTTGCATGACAAGTGGTGGCGGATCTCCATCTGGTCTGCTGCCTCACTTCGTGGTTCGGTATCCACGGATGTCCCTCGACCAATCAGAGAATCGCGCAACTTTCACGGGCATGTTACACATCCGCTGATTGGTCAATTGAGAAACGTCAGTCCCTTCATCAATTTTGAGGTGGATGCCATGTTGGTTATGCGAAATGTGTCCATCGTCCACTAACATTGTGGCAAAAAATTCCTCTGGAAAATACATTCAGGGTTATTTTGATGATGAACATGTTTCTGGGGAGGACGGGGGAAGAGAAGAAATGAAACATGTAAGTGTCATTGTGTGTGGACATGGTTGTGGGTTGTTTCAGAAGTTACATTCATTTTCACTGTCCACTGCCAATACAGACCTTACCAGGAGTCTGTGGCACATTTCATTGAGCATGATAGAGTAATGTGATATATCTAGCCTACTAAACAGGGATTAGATCATTTGCTGTACGTTTCGAGTTGCTAAGTATATTACTCAAGTTCCTATGTTCGGGCGCTACATTGCTGGCATAGGTTGCCTTTAGTTGCGGCATCGCTTGCATGGCATGCTGGTAATTGTATTCTTTTTCCTTCTTGTTTTCTAATGCATTACTGAATTTTATTTTTGTGATCTTTCAAGCGTTTTGATATACATTTTGGGTTATTTATCATTTGTTCAACTGTGGGTTTTCTTGATGGATTTAGACCAACTGGCTTCTGTGATTAGGGCGGAATCGCCTGTGCTACAACTGTGGTGTTTCTTCATTACGCAGCATATCCTTTGTGTCTCTTGAATTGTAATGGTGCCTGTGCAACAGGAAAACCAACAAGAAAACCCAACAGTTGAACAAACAAACAATAAATAACAATTCATGGCCCAGCATGGGTTACCTGGGGAGCCCAGGACTCGAGTGTACGTACTGTATATATGAAATACCGAATTAGCGGTAACAACTGTCAATTTATCAGTAACTTGGACTCCTCATCAGAAGACCACATGTTAAGAAGCTTATATAATGGGGATAAGGGCCAGAGGACTGAATAACTCTCAAAAAAGTGATCGCTCTGCTCCATGCCTACGTCGATTAGGTTGAGTGCTTGGATGGCAGAAAGTCGGGCTTCAGAATGCAAAGGCGTATGCAACTATCCTGTGGGACAAAAGAAGAACTGTTGTGGAACATTTGTAAACATCATAATCCCCATATGATTATACTAGATCTTGCAGCTGCTTTCAATACCCAGCACTATCAGACCAATATTCACAGGCAATTTGCTGATGTAAGACTGTTTGTGTTCAACTCTCTGAAATGCATTAGGTTGGGGCCCACTCTCACAAAGATCAGTGTGTTGCACTACAATCTCCCCATTTTTACATAATATTGACATGAAATGTTTCAGGACCTGGCTGCATTTTTGGTCGTCACATTTGTTAGGAAAGATTTCGTAATTGTAGGTAATTTTCCTTCCATGTGGCAACCCCTAAACTTTTTGCTGTTGTTTTTCACCTTGTTCTTGATGCAGCCTTCTGCCGCACTCCTCTGGGCTTTCGCTCCTTTCTTACGGGGAAACTGACATGCCCTTAAGACAGTCAGTACCGGGGAACGCTGTTTCCCGTAGTTTCTTTTATCATGTTGTGGCTTTCGTTCAACATGACACAAGAGGACACTGTAAGCTAAGTTACAGCTCTCTTGGGTCTCTAGCCTTCTACAGGCCCTAGATACTCGTTTAGGATTGTATCTGATCGGTGCAAGTGATTCAGGGACGGGAATGGTGGCAGCGATCGTTTCTTGTGTTTTGAGCTCCTTTTGGCGTTCTAAGCGCATTTCTCGCGCTTAACCCAAAATGGTGGCCTGGCTCCCAAAATGGCCAGACCACGAGGCTCCTTTGTCCTGTCCGCTGACCGTCTTGCTCCCTTCACCTTCCCCAGGTTGAGCCGACCCGGGGCCTTCCTTATTTGGGCATGTACTTTCCCGCGAAACACGGATGCTTTCGCGGGCTTCTACATGTCTTGTGTGTGCCTCCAGGATGTGGGCTGGGATGTCTGGTCCCAATACACATCCTGGGTGCCAGAGAGTCTAGGGTGGTGTGAATGCCAGGGACTACCGTGGTCCGTGATTGGTCCACGAATGGTGTGAGTGTTGATGAGCGGATCTCCCATTGGGTCCCCTCCGTTTTGGCGTGAAGGGAACCGTGGATAAGAGGGGGCTGGAAACACCACTACCATGTCGATCTCCTGAGTTCTCACGAACAAAGGAATACAGGAGCCAAGTATCCTGCAACCAAGAGGCTGGACCGAGGAATCGCTGGTGACCCGCTGAAGGACTCCTCCTCTGCACTGCTGTCGCCTTGTGAAACTCTTTTCACCTTTAATCGAACCAGAAGGCCTGTACTGGTACTTCGACCCTTGGAATAGCGGGAACAGCTATTCTCGGCATCTTCACCATCTCCTGCCAGTAAGCCTTCGGAAGCGTCTCTGGGCCAACCAGCTGACTGACCAGCTTACACGGGAGTCTTGCTCTGTAACCGCCACCAGGTTGTGTAGTATTTCGAGTCCTTGTCACTCTCACACGCTTCGTACACTTGGCGTTCCCAGGTCTGAAGTGAGTAGTGTACATTTGGCTCAGATACACACGGCCGCTCCGTTGCCCTGCTGTGGTAACAAACTGTGCTGGTTTCTCCGATTGGGACGTCTTTTTACTCAACACGACGACGAGGCGTTCCCTGCTCTTCTGAACCTGCCAGCTACTGAAACGGACGCGGAGAAGCCTGGGTCTGCTTGCATCGGGGACCGGTGAGTAGCATAGCTAGGATCTGGTCGCCCTCCTGCAGGAGCCCATTGCTTTTCCCCACTGTGTCAAACAGCACCCTTTTCCGTACTCGGCTCTTCTTCTGCCCACTGTGGAGGCTGCGCTTTAGTCGCGGAACTTGTTCTTTTTCTTTTGTGCACTAAACTGAACTGCCTGATTTCCCTCGAAGAGCTTCTCCTTTTGCCCGTTGGCACCAGCACGTGCAGGTACTTTTGAGCACAAGGCTCCACTCTTCGCAGGGCTCGGACTTCCATCTAGTTAGGTGCCTCTGAAGGCGAACTGGGTCTAAGCATTATTGCGCACTGCCTGTTTTCCCTCCCTTTTAGGTGGACTACACATTTCGTGCATATAACGCTTGAGACTTGTTGTATTTGTATATATATTGTGTTGATATGGTATGTGTTGGTTTACTATCGTTATATTGTGATTTTCTCGCTACGGTCATTGTTTTAAAGGCCTTGGAATAAATGTGTATATATGTTTAATATAACAACTGTTTGGAGTAGTTTGTAAGTGATCTTGCTTTGTGTGCTCATTGCGGGCTTTCAGTCACCCTCACCCCTCTTGAGACCTAGTCTTGACCGCCGCGATCGCTACCTTGATTGGTCTGGCTCGTCCAGAGGTTACCCTGTTCCAAGTAATTAGGTTGGCCTTCTGAAATTCTGCGCCACCAGGACAGAGTTCAGAAATCCGTCTTCACAATATTCCATTGCTATGCTCTTGACGCTCAGCACATCTTTAATCTCACCAGAGGCAAAGTATATGACCATACCAAATTGGTAGGGGATTTTCTTTCCAGAAAACTGGATGCAAACCAACTGGCTTAGTTTAAACACCAACAATACCAAAGTGCCCATTTATGAGCACACTGTCCTAAAACCTCAGACTGCATTGACCCCACCGAGTTTACAATGAATAGACAGTGGGCCTCATTACAACCCAGGCGTTAAGGGTTAATGCCGTCTTTAACCCTTAACGCCTGATTCTGATTTTAACGGCTGCTTTTAGCAGCCATTAAAATCCATGGCGCTAACCTGCCATGATGCTAATTACGCCACCGTAATTTACGGTGGCGTAATTTGCGCCTTGCCCACTCCCATTATGCCCTATGGGGCAAAAATGGGAATGGGGAAGGGAAAATGGGAAATGGGGATTTACCGCCCCACTCACATTGGAATGGGGCGGTAAATCCGCCATCCACCATGGTGTAAACGTAGTTTACACCATGTTGGTAAAGTTGGCGTAATTAGCGCCTGGGTCGTAATGACCCCCAGTGTGTCTATTTCCATGACAGGTTAAATACCTAGTCTTATTGACTGGTGACTTGAACATGGCATCCCAAGTTAATACCGTGGTGGATTTAGCAGGTTATCAAATATGACTGCTTAGGCACATTCAGCCGTATGTCCCTGAAGTTCACCTTAACACAATAGCCAGTTCAGTAGAAAAAGCCATGCTGGGGCATTGTAACCTCATTCATATGAGTGCCTCAAAGAGGTGTGCCTGTCAGCTGTAAGTCCTACGAAACAATGCAGCTCATATACAATATTCCCCCTTGTTCATAAACTATATTGCCTGACTATTTCGTCACAAATTGCATTTAAGGTTACATGTTTACCCATTGCAGACTTTTACGCTAGATTTGTTAGATTCCTGACGAGCAATTGAGTAAGGACTTCCTCACAAAAGCAATGCACAGTTCCTCACTTCAATACCAGTGAAACAGATCTAAGGAACCTGGCTCTTTGCGGAGGTAAACCTTTGAATAGTCTACTTGAACAATTGAGGCACACGCTTCACATGACAAGATCCACAAAACTGAACTCATTCCATCGTCAGGTTTAGGCAATGCTCTGGTTAATAGCATGCTTGTTTTTTTGTCTCCAATTCTTCAGTAGCCTTGAGCCCTACGTGTGCTTTAAGCTATTAAAGAAATGCAAATAAAGAAAGAAAATGCCATCTGTTGCTTTTTGATGATGAATGCAAGCACATTCATGTACACACCTGGGTCAGATTCTCAAAGCAGTGGGCATCTCATTGGAAATGGAAAATTCACAAACGAAACAGAAACAATCCCCACATTTTGGCACAAAAGAGGCACAATAAGTCGACATTTAATAGCATTTAATAGCACGTCTATTGTGATGCCCATGTGTATGTGCAGTAGGATTATGCACTTAAATCAAATCAATTGGGCTGTGATTGCTGATCATGATGAGGAGTTATTCATGTAGTGCTTTCACCAAAGTGCGTTACATAGAACATATGTGCATACAATATCACCCAACTGAGGTTGGTACTCATTTATTGACCTCAGAAGGATGAATGAATGAGTTGCCCTGCCTGGACTTGAACCTGCGACTTGCACACACAGATTGCAGCAGTGAGTGCTCAACAGGCTGAGCTATCTTTCTGACTAGACGGCTACATAGAACGTGCTCTACTTTCAAATGTCCTCTCACTCCTGTACACGTGCTATATGACTGCACAGTACCCAGGTATGTCATAAAATGATGCCTTCTCTAATCCTGACCTGCTACATGTGTAATGAGGCATACCCATATACCCTGACAGTGGGAAGAATCATATTAAAGATCTTCTATATGCCGTGTGACTGTGAGAATTATGATATCATCATCATGACGCCACTGGAGACCTTGAAGGAGCCTTTTGAAAGGAAATAAAGCACTGGCAGTGCTTTGACTAGAGTTGGTATGACATGGGCTGTCTTGGGTGTGGTAAGGGCCCTCTCTTACTGGCTCACCATCTCCAGTATGATATGCGGTGGGAAGTGCTACCTCTTGTATACCTCTTCATCAGCCAGTTGAAATACGGTGCTGCCGTATATAATTTCCCTCCTCACCAGTCAGTGCAGCAGCATGATACCTTCTCGATTGGCCATTGTGTGCATGTGTACCTGTCTCTCTGTGACGTGTTCTTATACTGTGTAGTTGGTTATAATTGGGGTGCACCGTGTGCTTGTTTGGTTATATTGGTCACTCACAATCTTTTCAGGGCCACTTGCTCCTCTTTAACATGGACCAAATGTTGAAGAGTATTTTTGGAGCATATGCTATGGTCTGGTTTTGGGAATCAGGATTTTGGTGCATCTTTGTTCAATTTCTGAGGTCACACACCCTTTGAGTGCTTAATGCTGTTTGTTTGCATGCTTTTCTCCCAATGAGTGCATCTTTTGCCCACATGTTGCACTCCTTTTATAAACTGTAGTATATCTGAGATGTGCACTTCTGTGAATGTGGCACATCTAGTTATGGCAAATTTGTGGCTCATTTGTGATGCATCTCAGATGTGCACCCTTTTTTAATGTTGAGAATATGGCCCACTGTCTGGTGGTGTTGACCTAGCTCAATGATAGATACAAGCTGAGCCAGTCTTTTTCCCTGAGGTAATGACATCATTCTTCAACATTGTTTTAGGGCATGTGTGTATTTATGGCCCTGTCCTGATGAGTTAGTGTGCAGTGAGGAATTCCATTGGGGATGGACTGTATGCTGGCAAAAATGTGCACCCCTACCTCTGCAGTCTATGTTAGCCCCGTACCTTGTCAAATGTGGACACGGGTGTTAGGGAGAATTCTCTGTTTAGGCTGAATTTCCTAACCTAGTGAGTCCCCCAGCAGCTTTGCTGGATTTTTGGAGTTTGTTTTTTTCCATCCTGCCAAGAGTGAGAATCTTTTTCTCCCACTCTTGGACATGAATGTGTGTAATTCCTTTGAATGTCAATGTGTTCTATGGGCTATGGGGTCATTTTATTCCATAGGGTCTCATATGTTTTTCTATGTGTGTTAAACCGCACCCTCCGTTCCGTAACACTGGGGCGTCCTAGCGGACCGCCATCATAGACTCCATACCCAGGGACTGACTA
Source organism: Ambystoma mexicanum (assembly GCF_040938575.1). NCBI lineage: Eukaryota > Metazoa > Chordata > Amphibia > Caudata > Ambystomatidae > Ambystoma > Ambystoma mexicanum. Next base: position 1,240,020,256 of record NC_090930.1, on the reverse strand, counting down.
CTGTCTCCCCGGGCATGTAAAGTCATCATTGGCTTTACTAGACCTAAATTTACTAACAGAACTAGTACAAACCATCCTATTGTGGACATACTAGTAGGGGTAATTCGATTACTCCTGGGTCTGTTATTCGAGGGGGCACTGTCCCGTGCCCCCTTGTCGAGTTTTGGCTGGTGGCAGTGGAAACTTCTTGTTATGTTCGACCCCGAATATAACCCTATGGGATTCTTCCCATTGTTAGAGATTGATACTTTTTCTCGTTAATCTCTAACGTACCACCGGTCTACTTATCTTAAATAAGTCTATCGGATGGTATTTTCTGCCAGAACTCGGTTTTTAAAATGGCGTCTGTGTTCGTCTCTGTGACTCCTAAACCAGACCCTCCAAAGTGGTGCCATTCTGTCTGGGTTACCACAGGGGTGTGGGAGGGGGTTTAGGCACCCTGGACCGAGTTGCCTTGCCAACTCTGGTCGCACTCTGGTGTGATTGGCCCAAGTGGTGAGCCTCCCCGCACACCACTTAGCGTGTGTTGATTGACAGCTAGGCTGAATGAATGGGGGTTTTCTGCATAAAAGCAGGGCTTTTGGGACTGGATCTTCAGAAGTCGCCACAGGACCTAAGAATCCGACGAGGGTAAAGCTGAGCCGACCTGCAACAACGACACCTCCGGTGGAGCCCTGCTGAATCGACTCACCACTTCCCAACGACAGAGGAGATCTCCCTGCCGGAGAGTCTCTCCACTGACTGGTGGGAACAACCAGTCCCCTTTGCTTTTTCTACGCCTCAGGACGCAGTGGTCGAATTGCCCGTGCAGAGCACCTCGGCAACCGGATAGCCACTACCCCTGTACCGCGACCAAAAGGTGGTGCCTTGTGACAGAGCACTCCGCGGCTGGTCTCTTCCCTGGTGGTGCACCGGACTTCACTTTTCTTCGACGACGAGATCATCTCTACTCTTGGCAAAGACCCGACGTGCATCCACCACCAGGAACAACTGCCCCCGCCGGAGCTGCCCTCCACAATCAAGGTACTGTGTCCGCCTGGCTTCCCTTGTTGCCGGATAGAGTGAGGTGTCTTAATCCTCGCCTCTCCATAGGGTCGCCTACTAACTTTCTCTAGCGTATTGTTCTGAACTGGTTCAATCTTCCAATAACAATTTGCTACACAGACTCGAACGCATTTCCACAAAGAGACTTTTTGGGACATATCGCCTTGCCTCTCTCCGAGTGGGCCTGGCCTCTGAACTTTATGATCTATTGTGGTTCTTGTCTTCTTGCCTTGCATTTTTCCCGTGAAGTATTGAACTGTGTTGATTTCGTAACCTACTTATTTTTCTCTCCCGTCCTAACGAATACTAGAGTGCCATCTAGGTGGCAGCATACACCTCTGTCTGCAAATAAGTGATGCTGGTAAAACCTAGACTTGTCGAGCTATTGTTAGGTGATTGATCTTTTGCTTCGTAGAGTAATTGTACTTGAATTGTTTGCCGTGATAGTGCCAGAGTGTTCTCGATAGATGTTCCATTATAAATAAATACCTTTATATCTTTACACTGAAGCCTTGTTGCGTGTTTGCTTGTTTTACTGTGAAGAATTGCCCTATGTTGTATACTCCACATACTGCCTAACTCTTCTTGAGGGAAGAATGACTGCTCAGCCACAGCTACCAAGTGAATCTGTGTGGTACAGGCTGCTACCAAGTGGGTTTACTGCCAAACACCTGTAGTCCTAAATCTTTTGCAGTGGTCCCAGAGGGAACTGCACAGGTTTCCGCCTAACAACGGGTAGAAGTATGGTGTCTCCTCAGCCTTAAACAACATGTTGCCCTACTTTCAGACCTTGTTTCATGAATCTTCCTCTATGCTGTATGGCTGAAACCACAATGTATTAACTTAAAGATCATTGCCTTCCCCCCTAAAATCCTCAAATGTAATTGCTAACTCTTGAATTGTATGTTGTGAATCATACCATCAATGTTATATCCACACAACATATGACATGTATACACCATTTGAGACAACGGGCCTCGTTACGACCCTGGCGGAAGACCATGGTGCTATTAGCACCATGGTCCATGCCGGTAAGTTACCGACTCCGCCATGGAGAAAGGGGGAATTACCACCCCATTACAAGGTTGGCGGGGCGGTAATTCCCCCTTCCTCCATGGCCCTTCCCCATTCCCATTTTTGCCCCATAGGGCTCAATGGGAATGGGGAAGGCGCTAAGTACGGTGCCGCAAATTGCGGTACCGTAATTAGCATCAAGGTCCCTTTGCGGGTCCCTACTTTAACGGCTGGTCTACACCAGCCGTTAAGGTCGGGTCCCGCAAAGGGACCTCGTAATTAGGCGCAAATAGTTTAACGGCGCCGCAGCCTTTTACAGAGCCGTTAACCCATTAGCGCCTGGGTCGTAAGAGGCCCAACATGTGGTAACTTTTTAGTGTATCACACATATGTAAAGCCGTACAGGCATAAATAAAATAAAACATAGCCCCTAATCATATATCATTTGCCTACATTTTGAGGCCTAGTTGTGTGTTTTCACTTAACTATATAACATATGCCTAAACATATAAGGACTAGCTTATCATTTCACTTCCAGTATAGAACACATTACCCGGCCTGTGGTAGCGCCCGCGTAGTTATGGTTAAGTTGCACAACCCATAGGAAGAGCACTTTTTGGGCGGCTTATAACTTTGCCCCCATGGACGAAACTACACCAAACTTTGCAGAGAAAGTATATGGCCCCCTAGGTTTCGTCCATTGGGGGAAAAGTTATAGGAGGATCCCAAAATGTTTTCATAATAGAATCAATGGAAAAATGTATGTGCTCATGCCTACAGCCCACACGCTGGACAGTTTTCACCAAATTTGCAGCAGGAGTGGTGGCTTGGTCCCAAAAGAGTGCGTTTGTAAATTTTGTATAAATCCGTCAAGTAGTTATTTAAAAAATGGCCAAATTATAGGTTAAAAAAATGAGTGTTATCTTTGTTCTGTACACAAACGCACTTCCCTATTTGGTCTGCGGACTCCCCACTGAACCAATCAGGGGCCGGTGTGATGACTGGGGACATCGGACATGCCTGCTGATTGGATAGTGAAAAAACATTAGCTGCGTCAGATGTTTTGAAACGTTCACCATGTTGAATTTGCGAACAGCGTCCATTATACGCAGACATCACAGTAAAAACATATTAAAACACACCATTGCACTTGTCAAACTATTGAAACTATCTTTGAGGAGGTGAGAGGTGATGAAGATGGGATTGGATATGGCCATAAAAAGTCCAAAAATGTGTGGTTTTCCACCTCCAAAGTTCTCAAACAGTTTGGGACAGTCTTGTAATGTTCGCGAACATCTCAGATGGTTGGGGGCATCATACATATTTTTGAATTACGCGGTTGGTGAAAAGCAGTTTCTGGATGGCTTATAACTTTGGTACTACTGAGTGAAAGTGTATGAAAGTTGTGATATAATTCTAGACCTTGAATGGTTACAAAGTTTGGTGCTGTTTTGCCAAGCGAGAAAAAAATTAGAGGTGGGGTCCCAAAATATTTAACAGGCTTATACATTAGGTGCTGTTTCACGAATCTGCAAAAAAAAGATTGCAAAAAGATTTAAGACTGAGATTTGAATGTGTTTTGCTAAGTTTAGTGGGATTTTGTGAAGAGGGTGCACTAGAGGGTGTTGAACATTTTTAAGATGTCTTATAACTTTGTTGCCATTTGCCGAGCCAACCTGGAATGTTTGAGCAAAGTCTGAATGGATTTTGGCACATGGGAGCTAAGTTATATGACTATTTTATGTACGTATATTTGGCACTTTTAAAAAAAAAAACATGGACAGATTTGCAGAAAAGTCGTGCAAGTGGCATTGGCAAGGATCTGAACGTATTGTTTTGCAAATGTGTCCGTGTTTTATTTTTTGAAAAGTGTCATAATGTAGGTACAAAAAATAGTGGCATACTTTTGGTTACTGAGGTATATAACCTGTGGCTTTGGGCAGTGGCCAGATTGTACGAGTAATGGACTGTGACCAAGGGCAGTGGCCAGATTGTCATGACCAGCAGCCATGACTCAGACAATCTGGCTATTGACCATGACAATGAGGGACAGGCAATGCGGTTAAATTGGGAATGGTCACCAGGGTAAAATATTTCAAACTCAGGATATGTTTGAATGGGAAAATGATTTTTGCCTGTGGCTCAAATTCTGCCCATGGCTACAGATAGAAGTGCTGCACATGATTGTGTCAACAGTTGCTGTGACTGCCACTGCATACACTATGATAGAATGCTAATCAGCAGATAATTACTGAGGACCGCGAACCAGGTGCCCATGTGGTCACCAGGCCACCCCTTGACATCATTAACCACATTTATTTGTTAACATATGGCCCACAATCCACACACATTGAGAAAGACCCCTAGAGAGGCGAAACACGTGTCAGCTGACATTTAAAAATAAATAAAGCACCAACGATGTTTTTCAAGACTGCTTTATTACAACAATAGTAATTATTGAATAACCCAGTGCTAATGTGAACAGGGCTCACTCTACTATTCGAAAAATAACCCTGTCACTAGCAGCAGGGTAATCTGTTTAAAGTACTAGATGAAGCACAGTGATCTGCCCATTCTAGCACTCTGCAATTACTTGTTAGTTAATCGTGTACTCTGATTTAATTATTGGGGCATGCAGCATGAGCGAAGAACTAGGTTTGAATGGGGGGAAATGGTTTGCTTGCAGCTACAGTGCTTGATTGAATTACAACAAACCTGCATGAGGAGCATCACCAAGGACATGAAAGAATGCTTTTGCAAATCTGTTTTGTGTTTTATTTTTCCAATGTGTCCAAATGTAAGCACAACAAATAGTGATATAAAATTGGTGCAAGGACAATGGACCTAGCCCTCGGCAAGGACTAATACCTACCCTGATTTACTTATTGGGGCATGCAGCAAGGCCGAAGGTCTAGGTTTAAATGGGAAAAAAATATCTGCTCTCGGCTGCTGGTAGGAATGCTGGATGGGATTGCAGCAAAAGTGCCCCAGAAGCATCAGCAAGGACGTGAAAGGATGCTTTTGCAAATCTGTCCTGTGTTTTATTTTTTTGAAAGATTCGAAGTGTAAGTACAAACATAGTGATATAAATTTTCTTCTGTGGGCAGTGGCACTAAAAATAGTGATATAAGTGTGGTGCATGGAAAATGGGCCTGGCCCTCGACAAGCACAAATGCCTACTCTGATTTGTTTATTGGGGCATGCGTCATTGCCGAAGCTCCTGGTTTAAATGTGAAACAAATGTGTGGCTGCCCCTCGAAATACTTGAAGGGATTGCAGTAAAGTTGTGCAGGGAGCATTAGCAAGGACCTGAAAGGATGCTTTTTTTAAAATCTGTCCTGTGTTTTACTTTTTTTAAAGTGTTGAAACGTAGGTACAAAAAATAATGATATACAATTTCTGCTGTGGGCAGTGGGCTTGGCCCTCGGCAACGCCAAATTTCTACTCTGATTTGCCTATTGGGGTATGCTTCATGGTCGAAGCCCATGATGCATAGATTGTGGAGACTGGGCAGGCAAGCCATGAGCACTGGTTACAATTTGAGGATATAGTAGACACTGAACTAGGAGGTTGGCTAGGTGCAGTGGATAACGGGGGTAGTTTGGTGGGGCTGGGGTCATGATCGTGCCTCATGCGCAATGACTTGCATCTGCAGCATGCGCTGCTGATAATGATACACATAAATTTGCATTGCTAAAAATATGTTTGTTAAAGGGGGTTTATAGTTCTTTCATATATGTTAAAAGAGGAATTATTAATAACTAATATATAGTCATGTAACATTATGAAACATTTTCACTCATGAATACCTATTGAATTGACAGAAAAAAAAATTGTTAAAGGGATGCTATGGTTAAAATGTACCCTATCATTGGGACTCCTGTGCCCCAGCAGTTAGCTAATGCCCTTTCACCTTGGCATCCCTTGGCACTTTCCTTCTGGCCTGCCATGAGCACTTATCCATCTGTACTGCCCCTTTTATTTAAGGAGGTCTCTCACTGCACAATGCATATGTGCATTTATAGGAGCACTATGTTTATTGTGTTGTTATACGCATGGGAAATGCAGATGCAAATGATTTGTAGAACACTGTTAAGTGGCAGTTGGTGGGTGTAAGTTTAATATGTTGATAGGCTATAGAGTTCTGTTAAGTGATTGGTGGATATATGTGTGAATGGTTTGAAGCAGGCAATGAGGGAGTGTTACAAACATAACAGATAAAAGAGTAGAAGGGCTGTCTTGTGTGATGGTGTGCATATGAAATCTGAATTTTCTAATAGGGCATGGGCTAGATAGGCGAATGCAGACACTGTGGATAGTCATAAAGAGCAATGGATTATGGTGTTTATTGTATATTAGAAAGAAGGAGTTCGGACAGAATATAGTTTCTGTGATTTTTTTCTTTTTCTCTAATATAACATTGTCCATTGTTTCCATTAGCTTAGTAGAAAATATTAATGGGAATGTTGACTGTAAATACTTCACTGAAAAATGTAAAGTAGATGGAGTCTATATGCTTGTTTTTTTAGTTCTATTTTTTAACTGTGAAAAGTGGTTCCTAGAGTGGAACCTTTTTGTTATGTTTAAAAATATATATATAATTGCAGGCCAGAAAGTAAGTGGGGAGTAAATGAGGGAAGGGGCACCAACCACATATCTGGAGGGGCAGGTGGACAGGGGAACATGTTGCACGTGTGTTACATCTAAGGTAGGGGGCAGTGTTTCTCGTGCTCCTTCATTAAGGCTTCAAAAGCTCTTCGAAATTGCTCCTCCCTGCTGAGTGGTGTTCTGCATTATATACAGAGTACTGTTGTTTTCGAAAGATAGGCTGTGTGGTTACAGTATTGCCTGAGGAAGACGAAGTAGAGGAAGTAGAGGAAGACACCCTACCACTTCCTTAGAAAGGGACAACCTTTCTGAGTGCATTACAGTGCTTGTATTTGGGGTTGTGGAGCATGGAGGTGGTAACGTAGGAGTACTAGCCAGATTGTGACTGAGTACAATGTTGCACTCGGATTTCACTTCAGTAGCTTTAGCCTTTGGTACATTTCCAACATTGGTAAAGAACTGTCAAACCCATGATTCTCTCTGGGTGCTAGAGGTAGGCACTTCCCCTCCCTCATCTTTGTGGTCCTCATCATTGTCTTTTGAAGTATTGCGCTTCTCTTTCATTGTGTAGGTCCTCCAGCTGATGGTGGTGGTGGTGGTTTTGGTGGCTCTTGGAGAAGAGGGATGGCAATAGCTGATGCCATTTTTAAGATTTAAGAAAAATAGCTGTTTTGCTAATATTCTTCAAAGTATGTGCTGTGTGCTATGTTGTTATTGGATAATGAGTAAGAATAGGTGTAGGAGCTGTGCTAGGGTACATTTTGAGCTTCAAAGTTTCTAGATCAGCTGAAAATGCAGTTCCGAACTGTTCGCAAAGCACTGACCCTCATGCGAAGAGTGACACATTCGTGAACACATCATCATGCCGCACGTGCAGTCACGTGCACTTTCCAGAAGTCTGCGATGGCATCTGATGTTCGCGAACTTCGATGAACATAAACACAGTGAAAAAAGTTGCAAAAGTGTATAGTAGTGTTAAAAAATATGCTAGAAGGTGGGGAAGGCAGAGTTGTAAGGTGAAACTTTTTAAATTGAACAAAAATGTTGCTATATTGGAGTAATTATGAGATTAGTAAGTTGTACAAAATTAGGGTACACAGATAAAAACCCCTGAAATTGACTGAAAAATCTTTCTTAAAGAGATGTTAAGGCTAAAGAAATTTGCCGGTTATGGTAAGCTGAGCAACCATAACTCGTGCCACCTTTGTGCACTGGTTAGGCCAGATCCAAGTACCCAAGACCATTACCAGGTCAATGCCGACTTTTACCTGGGTGCCTGTGGTTTTAACACAGACCAGAGCCTAATTGTTGACTAAAATCATCACTGTTCTGCCACATGCTTGTTCCTCTTTCCATTTCTTCCAGACAACAACAAGACACATATTGTTCCACTGTTTTTCTGTGACTTGCCCTGTACCTTCAGGGATATTCCCATCGCCTGCTGGGTCTTAGTTCCACTCTGAATTCCCTTCGATTTGGTTCTCATTTCACCTCCTTGATAGTCTCCTCTTTCAAACTCTGTTTTTTCAACTCTCTTTTGATGTCTTTCCCCTCCAAACTATGTTCTTTCCTCTCCCCTTGATATTCTCCTCCTCCAAATGCTGAATTCTAAACTCGACCTCTGACCGCTTCTGTGTTCCAAACTCTGTGGGCTCTTCCACCTCATTCTGCACCATCAGCTGTTGTTCCAACTTTATGTCCACATGCACTTTCAGCTTTTTCTGGTCCTCAATCATCTCCTGAACCTTTACTTGCTCAAATTCTCCATCATCTGCTGCAGCCTAATCTCTCCACTCCTCCAACTCATTCTTCACCTTTTGCTCTGTATGCTCCTCTGCACTTTTCCCTGTGCCCATTCAAACACCCATATAACTCACTTCGCCATTTTGCTTTTTCCGGGCTCTGCTGCCTCCCCTGCCACAGGGCTTTGTTCATAGTTTTCAATTGTGTCTCAGATTTACCCATGCCTGGGGATTGGCTAGCCCACAAATCATCTTTGAGATGAAATGCGATTAATTGTGGCAAACCACAGACTTCTGCCATGCAGAGCAATCATCTACAAGCATGGTCTGCCATCTTGGAGAAATCATTTGCATGCTGCTCTGTCGGACACACTTTTGTGATGTCAGGAGATGCTTTATTCTTGGGTTTTCTGGGTGACTGTTGAGGTTCTGGATTGGCTTGGCCCTCCTCTCTGTTCCTTGCATGTGGAATCTGATATATAGGTACAGCAGCAGCAGTTCATTTTCTGTGGTGGTCTTCTGCTACATTTTTCATTTTATGGAAGTCACTAGGAAATCCTTCCATACCACCCCCATGTCCCAACATCACATTGCACATTGTGTGGCCTGCACTTTTGAATTACTCCCCGCACCCCGCGCACCCACACACCTTGAAGGCAAATAAGGGGACAATGGGGGTCATTACGAGTCGGGCGTTAAGGGATAACGGGCACCGGTAAGGAGACCGGTGCCGGTAATCCCTTACCGCCCGAATCCGAGGTCCCTTGGAGGGAACCGTAACCACACGTCCCTTACAGGTCCCGCTAAGGGACCAGGGGCTAATAATGGGCTTGCCATTCGTGAGCCCGTTATTAGCACCCTCCACATTCCTATTGAGCCCTATCGGGGCTCAAATGGGAATGGGGAATGCTTTGTTCAATGGGGACTTACCGGTCCTGCCAGGGTCGGACTGCACCAGTAAGTCCCCATTGAACGAGACCGGACACGGGCACGGAATGGGAGGCAGCCATGGTGCTAATAGCACCATTGCTACCGCCCATCTCAAATGAGGCCCATTGTCACAACGAAAATAGGATAATTCCCAAAGGGCTGAACCCACGAGCTGGGAACGGTGGGTGTGTGAATGTGGACTCATTTGATGAATGCACTGTGACAGCATTATTTTTAAAGAACATTCTTGGCCAATGTGATTTAAAATGCAATATTTGACACACACAGTGGCAATAATGAGCCCCAAGTACTACTTGAAAATTATTCCATGAACATTCCCGAATAGCGATGTGCAAAATGTAGACACTCTGGTGTCCACGAGTATTCCTTTTTCCCCATCTGACTCTGGGAAGATGCTACCACTGGCTGTGATGCTCCCATTGGCAGGAGTGTGCCTGACACCACGCCTATGTGTAATGGATCACAACATCTCAAAGAGCAAGGCATGCCTTCCCCCAGGCTGAAAGGACCGCCCATTTGCAAAATGATTCCCTAGAAGTTTAATTACAATAATGTGATTATCTATAACTACACTCTGTCACCCCTCAGTACTAACTTTGCTATGTGCGACCCCAGAGATACGCCAGCAGCACTTTTCAATACAAAAATGGCTTGCCATAAATCTCACCCAGTTTATGACATACATGATCCCTTCTGAATCTCTTGAAAGCCTTATTTGACCAAGCAGTAAGCCATGCTTCTGCATGCATCACACCAGGCATGTGAAGGTAGAGGGTACGACATTACTTCATTGCCAGTTCATTTTCAATGAGTTTTTTGCTGAAAGGTTTTGGTCGAATAGATGAATTGAAAACTATTGGGGCTGGTAAGGGCATATAAGGGGTAGGGGTTGGGAGTAGGCAATACATGATAAGGGAGGAGAACTCCCCAAAAACATATATTTTTTTAAATTTTGAGTTTTCTTGCCCCAAAATATTCAGCAAAAAAACCTGTAAAAAAAAACTGGGTATGAATGGACATGGAACCAAGGCGGATGTTTATGAGGTCTGTGAAGAGGATGACTGGTGATAGTATACAATGAATCACTGGTAAGATTTCAGATTGCTTATTTTGCAAAGGCTACCACAGTACCTGTCTCCCCAGTTGGACATGCAACATCATTTGGGCCAGGGACACGTAAGATTAGAGTTGCCTTACAGAGAATTACTGTTCTATAATCGAAGCGTTCTATGCAAAGGGTATCTCAATACATGTTCCTCTTAAAAGAAACACATTTGGTATATTTACAAATACTACTTATTGTACAGGCAGATATGTTAAGAAGCTTTAGTGTCAGCGCCAGTCAAGAAGGTAGATGCATTTTTGGAAGTGTGAAAAGAAGTGATTGCCCCCGCCCCTCACACACGCACAGATTAAGAGAGTTTTCAGAGGTGACTCCAAACTGGAACTACGAGGAAAAGGTGGTTCTAAAAGCGGCAATAACAAATAAATAATGAAAGAAGTTATACATCTATTTACATATCGAGATCTACAAATCGCATACAGGGTAGATTAGATTAATGGGAAGAAGACATATGGCTGCAACTGGACATACCAAATAGTTATTTAAGCAGAAGTAGATAGGGCAGATCATTTATTCACGTATTTATATATTTATGTATGTATGTATTTGAATTCTTATTTAGCGCGCCGCATGCCCGCAGGCCTCAGCATGTTATCATGGTGGAAAGCCAAGAAAATGACTGATATAATACGAAGATCAATGCTTTTTGGTTTCTTCAGACCGGTTGTTCTTTCCTTAGCTAAAATCTTGGTTAGAGGGCCTGATTCATAGAAGTGTGTTATGGCCCAATCCCATAGGATAACGCTCCATGAATCAGTTATACATTTGCATCCCTGTCCTCGGATGAGAGTGAAGTCATTCAGCAATGGACATCAAGGCTAATAACTGGTTGGACAGGAACACGAAATATTGGCATATTAGCTTTATTGGGTAAACACAACCAGGAGCAGAGGAGATTAAAAGCTGATATGATGACAGTCATTAAAAGCATAAAGTCGGTTGATAAAGTATATCGCGCAAAACCATTCGATATTTAAGAGCGCTGTTGCGCTCCGGGGAACTGGAGAAGGCAGAAGATGTATCAGGAAGCTTCAAAATATGTGAGGTTGGGACCCCAAGGGACTGCCCGGACATCATCGGTCATGCATTTAAAATTTCCAAAATGACAACCCTTTGACTGGCAGTAGGACAGAAGGGGATGGCAGCCTTCCCTTCACGATTACCCTGCATGCAGTTGTTGCATGCCAGGTCAACTGGGTGATTCATCTGTGGATGTCGCGACCCTCGCAGAGTGCAATTGCTTTCGTAATTTCAGATCACTTAATATCATGTGATCACTGTTGAAATGATCACACATCATGACAATCTAAGACACAGGATTACCGGCAAATCACAGAGGGAGAATGGAAGAGATGGCAGCTGATTTTCAAGGGCCTGTGATTCGGTTACAGCCGTCGCTTGGAAACGGCCAGTGTATATATTGGTGGCTTCCACCTTTAATATTCACAGTGTGTTCTACATTTCTTAAAACAGTATAGCGTTGATTTGTTATTGCTATATTGAGCCCCTGGGCTATTTTGCTAGACCACAAAATGAAAACAAACCCTTAGTCAATCAGGCCTGCATTAGATACCTGTCAGGGAAAGGCTCGAAGCTTTTCAAAATAGAATCCTATTTTCTGCAGATCCTTCTCATATCATATTAATGGAAGGAAAATGTAATAAGGTCCAATGCGGATTCCTGCGAGGCAGCAGAGAAGGGAATCTAGAAAGGCTATTTTGTATTTCCCTTTTGTGTGCTACTTCTTAAGATAAATGCAAAGCCTGCGTCGAAGTACTGGATAAGAAAGAACGAATTATGCGCCTGGAATTAAAATGCCTACATGCAACGAGTTGTTCCTACCCATGTTTTAGAGTAAATTGATTGCTGCCTATACATGCATGCACCTTGTCTGTGCTCAGCTGGATGATTGAGTGTAAGTAGTTTACCGAAATAGCGACTAATTGTACCATATGGCTGTGATTTTATTTATTTATTTAAATATGTATGCATTTATTTATTTATTTATTTAGTAATTTATACTGCACAAAGCACGGAGGAATATAGGCGCTTAAACGCTCGATGCATATTTACCAGACGAGAAACTAAGAATTGCCCTGGCTTGTGATATCTCAAAGACAGGACACAATAAAAAGATCAAATGCGACCCTCAACGTGCTTCATTTTTAGTAGAATGGCGAGACAAAGTCGACATTTCTTTAATCCAAACGCCATGCTGCAGACGAATGTTCATCTCGACCATGTCTCTGCCTAATACCAATGCTCGGGGCTGTGGCATGACCGTTCATGTAGAGCGTCCTCCTGGGTCACGTCTGCGATTCACGGCTGCATGTGCTGGATTTACAGAGTGACCTCAATATGTCCCAGATGGCAGGGTTCAGTCTTTCTAATGAAACGATGCCTGCGCTGGGACAGTAACTAGATCACAGAGTCCGGCTGCACTGCACTCCATAAGCACACCGTGCACACAATTTGTGGGACATCATTTTGACACCTATGGCTTCAGCCTGTTATATTTTTTTTATTTTAGATGCGGCTGCTCTGGTATTTATAGGGCACGAAAAGCAATTAAAGTTGGAAGTTGTAGAGACTTGTTTCACAGATGAATCGGGATGCAGAGAAACGGCACTTTGATACACGTATACGTAAGGGTCAGATTGCTTCATTTAAAAATTCAAAAGCGAGGAAATATTGCTTTCTTCTGCAAATGCATTTTCATTTAAAACAATATAGTACATCTTTACGGATTGTTTTAGTATGTAGCTGTCGTTCGTACATTTTCATTCGAAAAGGCTATTATTCCCTGTATTTTGTAAGTAGAACAATATTAGACATCGCCTTTAATTAATGCCCATTTGATGCAGGGGCACCGAGTATGTGGGTGTTCGGTGGCCTGCCCCCGCCCCCCTAGAGATTCAATCTGGGCCAAACGGCCCTATACTTACAATGGAACTTCCCTAAAATCTGTCCACCGGCACCCTACCCTACACCACCCACCCTCCGCCCCCTCCCCTGATTTGACGACTATCATATAGCAGCCCATGCTAATCCTGCATTTTATGAGACCCGTTAATGTATGGGATAACGTACCTCGTGCACATTATAAGAATTTTACAGGACATGCAAGTCTTCTGTGACCAAATAGATCAACATGTATGATGCCTGGGTTTCTTAACAAGACCAGAGAACTCCAAGATGGCCTGCAATATCCTTTTCATGTGCAGCAGGGGGTACTGTATTCCTTTTGGTCACGGTATTGTCTCCTTTAATACTTCATCTCTTAATTGGTATGTTGTAAGATATATTTCAGCTGCTGATCTGTCAAATACACGTGGAATATAATAGGTTAGAAACATGTAGGAATTGTCATTTGTTTCAGACTCTTATTTTAAGCTGTTTTACACAAAATCTATTTAATGCATACGTTTGTGATTTGGAGCCCTTGTTGTCATGTAAATAGATGTCTGCTCTCCTGTGTTAAAGCCTGTCATTCCAATACATACGTATACGTGCACCAACTAATGGCTGTGACTTGGCATGTTAGCAGCATTCATATACTTTGTGAGAACTGCCTTCACACAGTGCGCTGGCTCCAGTAGCATCCATTGTAACGTCACAACTGAACTGCAATACTACAGGTCCAGACACCACTGCACATATTACGTACATACGTGCACACAGATAGGTCAGGCTTCTATGTATTATAAAGTGCTTTCTGGGCATTAGGGATTAGACATATGTTGAATTGTTTTTAAAAATTAAAAACAATGGGCCTCATTACACGGATGGCGGTAAGGGATTACCGGTACCGGTAAGGGTACCGGTAATCCCTTACCGCCTTACTACGAGGTCCCTTTGTGGGTCCCTACCTTAACGGCTGGTTTTACCAGCCGTTAAGTACGTGACCTGCAAAGGGACCCTGAAGGTAATTACGGTTCTGCAATTTGCGGTACCGTAATTACCGGGAACAAACTGGCTCTGTTCAGGAAAACACATGAAGTAGCAAACTTACCCTCTGTTAAATTCTTGATAAGAGACAAAGGACAAGGAAAATCTGCATTGTGTGAGTGGAAGCGCCATTGCAAAGAAATTCTAGCACAATTGGGTTCAGACGAAGATACTTTCGGCAGAATCCAGATCTAGTAAAATGAAAACTATTAGACTGGGACAGGATAGAAATCAATGAAAAAAGATCTTCTCAGAAGTGTATGCTAAACACTCCACCTGAAGCCAAAAGAGGCAACACACTCGCGAAATATCTAACGCTATCACCGTGTAAACGATTACGAAGACTATACTTAAAATTTTGCCTAAACATCTATGAAACCAAAGAGATCCTAATCCATCGAAGGAAGATTGCGGCTGGAAACTCTAAATGTAGGTTCTGCGCTGAGGAAGACGAAAACTTAAAACATCTGGTCCTGCGTTGCCCCGAACTTAAAGTTCAACAAGAAAATTGCTTAAGGAAGGGGAGGAGTCGAGTCCTGTCGTACGGTCTGGAAGAATGGTGGATACATCTTCACATTGGCGAAAGTAAATCCCTGCTGATTGCAATGATGCGATTCCTTGATCAAATGCAAATTCGGTTGGAGGAGACTTCTCCATATTCAAGGATAAGACAATCGCAAACGACTGACTTGGTGAATAGTGAAGACACTGTACAAGAAAGCCATTTATTATATACACATAGATCTGAAGACGGAAGGTGTAAAGAGTGCAGAAATAAACAAGAATTAGATGAATCTCCTGAATGGAGATATACCAAGGTCTATTTGTGCTAAGCTAAGAGAAAGTTTGCCATTGAGTTGTACTTCCTATTTTTGTTTTTGGACTCAATTTTATGTATTCTAAAAGTGTTTTTTAATAAGTTAAAGTGTTCAAAAAGTTTTCAGAAAGTTTGTAAAAACTGAATGAAAATTAAAAAAATAAAAAAAAAATTACCGCCTTCCCCATTTCCATTGAGCCCTATGGGGGAAAAAATGGGAATGGGGAAGTGCCATGGTGAATGGGGAATTACCGCTCCCGCACACCTTGGAATGGGCGGTAATTCTGCCATTCAACATGGCGGACTCGGTAAAATACCGGCGGCAACCATGGCGCTAATAGCACCATGGTTACCGCCTTCCGTAATGAGATCCAATGTCTGGAGATTTGGGGCATGTGAGTGGGGGATGAAGAAAAGCAATGGGCTCTGGTGACATCCAGATGGTGCAACATTATAAAATGCCATCGGTGTGGAAAGCCAATAGAAACAGAGATATATGTTTTGGCCTGTCCGAATGAAGGACAAACTGATTTTCTGATGTTGTAGTAACTACAGCATGACAGGCATGACAGAAAGTGTGCAGGCCAGTTATTGCACCCACTAAGTACAAGATCCACTGAGAACAATTACAGGAGAAGTGGGAGTTTTTTTTTTTTATAAAACAGCAAAGTGGTAATGCATGACTCAAGGACAGTCTGGCATTATGTTTTCATAATATGTCCCAAAACAGGTAGGAGAAGGTTGCCGTATAGGGAAATAAACCTAAGACAGACCCCATAGATTTTCTGGGCAACTGTCGAGGGCCAGATGATTTCCAAAAGAGAATACAATCAGCCTCAAACATAAAGGGTCAACCCTGGACTGACCCATGCTATCAAACCTGATGTAGGTTACTTTGTAAGGGAATAGCTCTAGGGTTAACTCTAGGGAACACAGTGATGCAGTCAACAGCAGATATAATTCCTTAATCTAGTCAGACATAGTTCAGTATCTTGACTATTTGTGAATAGCCACCACAGCTAACAACATTGCAAATAATCAGAGTAAGAATACAAATATGATATTCATGTTCATGTGAAAATTTAAATCAGATATACATTAAAATGTGGTGTTCAATTAGTTAGTGAAATTAATATGTCTGACGTTTTTCCTTTGTGGCAAACAACAATATTTGTTCATCTTTTTCGGTTAAATATGAAAAGAATTCTGAGAATGGACATCCCAGGCAGAGCCGGGTACTTAAGCTAGTATTCAAATTATTGCTAATTTCCTTCGACTGAAATATCTATAGACTGTGACTTGGCCAAGGAAATAATCAATATTGGGAACCATTTTGAGGTTATAAACCCATTATTGAAGTCTCCCATCTATTTATCTAAGTTACTGTGCCATAATGCGCATCCTAGTCAATGGTTCATCTTTTATCACAGCTAAAGTAGACACATTCCTGCAAACAGATATGGAAATGGATCATGCAATATAACTTTACCTATCACTAACCAAACAACACAACTTCTATGTAGTGCATTCGTTTTGAGATCTCGAACTACGGAATTCTTCAGTCAAGGTGGTTAATACAAAGAGAAATGTTAATGTACTTACACCCCAAACATGAACATTATAGTGGTTTTCTTTCTTCTGTCTGTTATTTACTCTACCAATCAAAGTGTTCTACTACAGGTTGGGGGTCCCTGCATCTTGGTTATTTCATTGTTCCTTGTTTCTGGTAGCGTTAGAAAGTCTGCCTGTTCACTCCAAATGTCTACTTGCAAATTGTTCAGCCATTTTCTTTTTTTAATGAATGGGTCAAATACCTGTTCTAGCTGTGGCCTTATCCGGCAACGGCCCACTATTTATTTACTATAGGGATTTTCCATTTGGTAGGACTCTGCTTTTTAAAAAAACACTAGGACCCTGCCTAAAAAGTACTCATATAATAGGTGGGTACCGCCATTTGTGCCCACTTGTAAGGTCATTTTCAGACCAATAGCGTAATATATGGGGTCACCTCTAAAATGTTCAATGGCTGTCTATCACAGCTTTAAAGTTATCTCACAGAATGTGAAGGGTCATAGGCACCCAGCCAATGCAAGGAAAATACAGATACATTAATAAGAGTACCAAACCGTCATCTTACTAGAAGAACCTACTTTGCAATCTTGAGTGCTTCATAGCATAGCCATGTCTGTGTGTACACTTATCATTTGCCCTCTTGCTAAAATGAAACTCAATTGGTGTCAATCCTAATGTGAAAAACAGTTAACTCTACTCTGGTGAAGGGGGGAATCAGCAGGACAGTCATTAATACAAGAATGATACATTTGAATTCATTACAGGTGTGCATTATTTTAAAATCAAAATACAATTGGCCACCCCTACAACGTTTGTGTGAAAGAGCCTGCTACTGTGAAATGCTGTTTGAGGGATAACAATACAGTGAGGTAACACTAATTCATAATGTTGCTCTTCCACATAATAACTGAATAAAACAATTGCAGGGTCTGGGATGTGGGGATGTTCTCATTGGTTCTGGTTGTAGAGGGCCCTCATGCTTGGGTCATTGATTCATACAGTGTACTGATGTTGAGATTCTGCTGATCCCTCTCTTGAAACATATTACAATTTTGTGAGGCATCAGTTGGCAGGGAGTTGAAGTGATCAGCAACACTCTGATGATTTACTTCATTTGGTCAGAGGTGAGTTTAATGTTCCCTCTTTCAACATCAGTAAACAAACCTTGAGTCCGTTGGTGGCACCAGAGCACTTTCAGTGTGTGGGAGTTCACTTGAGTCATGTAATCTCCAAAACTGCTACTTCTCCCACTGTCTGGGTAGTGGAGCAGCACATTTCACTCTTTGTGGTGCAGTTTGAGAGATATCTTTGGTGGCAGTTTCTCGGGGCATCTTGCTCAGCTTTCTCAGGTCTTGGTGTAGTGCACTAATCTGCTTCATTAGGGAATCAGTAATATGAGAGGGACATTCTATGTTGCACCATCACTGTGGTTGTTTGGTTCTCATCCACCAACCACTCCCACTCCTGATTTATCTTCTATGTTCATTGAATTAGGGATGATTGCTAGCTCCCTTGTTCCATTTCAATGTAAATGTATTATTTTGGTCTATGCGGCACCTAACAAAATCATTTTGAGTCAATATGCATTTGTGTTGCTATGTTATGTCATGTTATGCTGATTAATTTCGTGCACCACTACCATCCAGAGACAGTCTGCAGGCACTCGCATGGCTCCGGAAGAAAAGGGGGGTGGGGAGGTTAGTGAGGATATGATGAAAGGAAAGGTTTCGAACCAGGAGGAACTTGTGTCTGTGAGTGTTGTTTTGCATGTGGGAGTTGGTGCAGAAGGCCCCATGTGGGTAAGACTCAGTGCCTCCAGTGTGTGCTAGTGTTTGTGTTGGTGTTGTGTGGGTTGTGCACACTGGTTGGATAGTGTCCATAAGAGGTCCAGAGTCACGGGTGGCCATAGCTATAAGACTATCGGGTATGTTGGTGTGTACTTGCATGTCGAAGATGTTATGCACTATGTGGGATGGTTCACTCTAGGTGTGTTTTCAGCATCTCATAGATGGTTGGTGTGAACATAGAATTGAAATGTGGTTTGTTTATGTGTAGTGTGGCTAGCCTAAGGTATGGAGTAGTGGCTTTGGTTATGTCAGAGTAGTTATTCTATTGGTTTGTTGGAGCTTCTGATGTGACTCTTCCAATTGCTAACTGATGGTATCTACACAGGTTCTTAGTTGTTTGTCGGCCCAACTCGCCTCCACTATATTTGTTTATCTGTGATGTTATTGCTGCCGGTGTTCCTTTGCGGCTGTCATTGTCTGTTGAATAACCTAGTTTTGAGTAATTGCCTGAAGGTGATATGGTCTTCGGTGATTGTAATTTCTTTGGGCATGTGGTTCCAGAGGTTAGCAATTAGACGTGAGAATGCTTTTCCACCCAATTTACTTTTTTTGTAATGTGTTAGCTCTATTTCTAGGTCGTTGCTGGATCTTAGGTCCCTTCTTGGGCAGTACTATCTAATTTTGTCTTGGAGGAATTCAGCTCCTTGTGAAAGGCTTTGTTTGCGATGCAGGTTGCTTTGAATGTGTTGCCTTTTTTTTTAACTTGTAACCAGTGTAGGCTTTTCAGTGCTGGCATGATGTGCTCTCTTCTGTTTAGTGTTAACAGGATCCTGGATGCTGCATTTTACAACCTTTCCCAGGGGAGTATTTCCAGCATTCGAAAGTAGAGGCTGTTTGCGTAGTCAATTCTTGTGAGTATTAGGGATATGATTGTGAGGTTTCTGTGAGGGAAGGATAGGTAGGGGAGTAATCCTTTGAGAAGTTTTATGTGTAAGAAAGATTTTGTGGTGATTCCGTTGATTTGCGGTTCCAGGGATAGTCTGTTGTCCATTAGTATTCGTAGGTTATTTACTACATTGGTAGTCTCTGGTTGCATTCATGTGCCGGTCGGCCAGTCCAGTTGTGTGTTCCCTCCATTGAATCCTGCAGTTCCTTGTGAAAGTTTTGAATGCCATAGTTTCGAATGGCAAAGTTTAAAAAGAAATGCATTGAAAAAATGCATTTAAAAAAAATAAATAATGGGGGTCCCCAACCCCTGTTTTTTTACCCCTTAAAAACCACTATAGTAAAAAAAAAAAACATTTCGCTTAAGAAATGCATTTATTTGATGCATTTATGTTCGAAAAACTTGGTATTCGAAACAATTCATTTGAACCAATGCCTAGATACCGAATCCTGCTGGTGAGAGCATTATGTCTACCAGTTACTTGCATTTTCTGATGGGCGAATTGTACCTTTAGCTCAATGTGGTTTACATATTAATACAGCAATTCTCCTGGTTTTGGTAAAGCAGTATACAATCCCACTAACAGCTCATCACCTCAACTTAAAGCTGTCAAAATGACCATTGAGCATCTCAATGACATCATAGGTTGTGAGATCCCTCTAAATGAGGCAAAGGACAGGGTGACTGTAAACTTTAAAAAACGTACTTCTTTTTTTAGCATATGCCACTTTTTATACTCTGAGCATTTATGAGTACCTATCAGAACCTGACTGGTACTTGTTAACGTGCTTGGGGACAACTGCTAAGTCAAATGAAAACAGCAAGGACCTAAAAAAATGCTCCATGCTATCTGAGCACTGAGATTGCTTCTTTCATTGAACGTCTCTATATTGTTCTTCTTTACTACAATTAGGGTTCCATAGTTTGTCTACAATCCCTTATTTTCTTACCGATGTAAGAAAGTACTTAATAATTTCTACAAGTGCAATTCATTGTTATTATCTTAATTTTGGTTAGATTATATCCAATCTTTCGTGTTGTATACTGTTAAGTAATGCAAATCTTTGTTAACTATGTTGTCTTTTTAAAAATTTAATTAGATTAAAAATTTGTCAAAGGCTGTTTTAAATTTGTTTTTAATGTTTGTTGATTGAAGTTGTTTTTTTTTTGTAATGAATTGTAACACTTTGTAAATTTGAAAGTTTGATTTTATCAACCAAACAAATAAAAAAAATAAAAAAAACTGAGAGTTCCTATTTCCGGTATGAACTCACAGATTGGAGAGGGATGTTTTTTTCTTGCTGCCTTACCTTGATTCTTCTGGCCAATCAGGGATCATCAAAGTCATAAGCCCATTACACAAAATATGCCAGAATCTGTAGTATATATTTTCAGGTTATATCTAGTATGTCGTGGTATTTTGCTATGGTGGTATTTTGTAGTATGTTGCTGTACATTGCTAAGGTGGTATTTTTATAGTGGTGAGACTAATTTCAGAATACCACCTAATAATTATTTCACCAGGGTCACTAACAATTATCAAATACTGGACTTAGTACACTCTTATGTGGTTATGGTATCTTATGTACAATACCACTTTTATGCCCTTTTGGCTGTGTTTCAAAATACATTGGTGATTTCACATCACAAAATAGTTTTACTCGCACACACACATAGCAACTGTGAAAGGCTCAACTCCGACAAGAAATGTACCTTAGGTTTTGCCACATGTGGTACTTACTGGCTGCGGTAAAATAAGCTTACCACCTTTTGGACCTCATACTATCTGTTAACAATCAATAGCTCAGACACAAATAGAAATACTAGTCCAATGAGGTTTTCTCTTTTAAGGCTTTATAAAATTTTAACATTCAGAAAAGGACCAAACAGTTGTGTTCTGCTGTATTCCTTTACAGAGACTTACATTTAAGCATGGATAAAATTAATTTAATTAGAGAGCTCACACACATTAAACAGCTTTTCTAAAAATAAGTTTCAGTTACACATTTGTTTTCTGGCTGGATAACGCACAGTCTGATGTAACCTTGAATGTTTCTCTCTTACAATTCTTGGCAGCTATATTTCTCATTTCTTAACAACGCTTGCTTCAAAGTAGGAATCCACAGAAAATATAGATCGTGAATTACTTCAATAAAACAAACATATTTCTATCATACAACATGTAAGCATTTCTTAGGTACATTACACGTTCGTCAATTACTGTTATATTCACCTAGATTAAGCTGGCGATATTCCCCAACTTAGCTTGCCAGTAAATTCTTCCCCAGCCTTTCTGCCTGCCTCGCACAGGGTCAGCCCAGATAATGATTCTCGAGACTTTGCGGTTCTTCTAAGGATGTCAACTCAAGAGAGAGCGAGCCACAGCCAACCAGACAGTCAGCTTGCAAGCACTGGACTCAGTCTTCCCTAGAACCAGAACATCTGCCTGCTTCATCAGTCAGGTGTACAAATAGGAATGCCCTTCTAACTCTGCCTCAAAGCTCTTTTCAGTCACGAACACCTCCCCTTGACCAGAGCCTCCAACTAAAACATCACACAATTTCCTCTGTTTTTTTTCTCATTGTGCTAGCTGCATTGCTGAATAGAACTTGCTACATTGTTCTTGCACATCCTGCTCCAAGACATTTTTCAGCTTACAACATAGACCTTTCCTGCAAGTTTAAATTCACATTTTCAGAGCATCATGCATTTTGCTCAATCTGTATCCAGCTTGCCTCATGGACTAATTTGCATGAAATGTTATTTTGAGAATCTGTTACATATTAGCAGGTCGATCCATGGGAATAATGTGCACTGAAATTTTAGGTGCAAGCGTGCGAAAGCGTGCGAATCGCAGTGCCAGTGCGAAAATTGCAGCGAAACCTGCGCACAGCGATTCATGGAAGTCCGTGCGCGAGGAAATCCCAGGATGTGCGCCAAAATACTGCGTGGCGCACGCTGGCACACACGTCTTCAAACCGCGTGTACTAAGCGCACAGCGAAAGCACACATAGCGCGGCGCACACAACAAAAGTAGGCGTAACACAGGGGGTGGCACGCGGAATGGGGAACAACGCGTGAAAATGAGGGTGTCACGGGGAAGTACAGGAAGCAAGTGCGCAGAACGCCCACACGCTCGCCTACAACACGTATTCATGGAATCGAATAGGGCAAACCAGCGCATGGGCAAAGACGCGCACAGGCCTAAACACGTCCGCCACATGAAGGCAGGCGGTAGCGTCCCTGCACATGAAAGAAATGTGCGCCAAAATGTGCGCTAACAAAAAGGACGTATATACAGCCATGATGAATGTCCCATACTGTGGCCCTCTAGGACAAATGACGTGCAAAGGGGTACGCGACAAACACTGACACCCGCTGTGTGAAAAATAACGTGTGCGTGTATTTCGGGGGTGTGCGGGAAGTTTCACACGCGATATGCCTTGGGCAAGCGGGGTACGTGTATTTCAGGGGTGCGCGTGAAGTTTCACACACGGTTGGCCTTGGGCGAGCGGGGTACATGTAAATCTGAGGTGCGCGGGAAGTTTCACACGCGATTGGTCTGGGTATGTGTATTTCAGGGGTGCGCGGGAAGTTTCACACGTGATTTTGCTGTCAGAGCGGGGGTGCGTGGGGAGTCCTACACGTGAATTGGCAGTGTGGGTCCCCCCAGATGTCCCCTCTACCCCCTCCACGACCCCTGGTCATGTCCCGCAGGCAGCCCATCCACCATGGGCATGCCCCCCAGCCAAGGCACATGTCACCTTGCAATATGATCAACAGCTCATGTCCCCCTGCACCCCCACACCCCAGCAGTCAGGGGCCCCTGCCAGCAGGCCCCCCTCATGTCCCCCTAAACCCCCACCCCCCAGCAGTCAGGGGCACCTGCACTCTGTTAGGGAGAATTCTCTGTTTAGGCTGAATTTCCTAACCTAGTGAGTCCCCCAGCAGCTTTACTGGATTTCTGGAGTTTGTTTTTTTCCATCCTAACTAGAGTGAGACTCTATTTCTCCCACTCTTGGACATGAATGTGGTTAATTCCTTTGAATGTCAATGTGTTCTATGGGCTATGGGGTCTTTTACTCCATAGCGTCTCACATGTTTTGCTATGTGTGTTACACCGCACCCTCCGTGCCGTAACACTGGGGTGTCCTAGAGGACCCCCACCATAGACTCCATACCCGGGAACTGACTACTGTCTCCCCGGGCATGTAAAGTCACCATTGGCTTTACTAGACTTAAATTTACTAACAGAACTAGTACAAACCACCCTATTGTGGAGGAACTGGTAGGGGTAATTCGATTACCCCTGGGTCTGCTATTCGAGGGGAGACAGGACAGTGCGAGTTTTGGCTGGTGGCAGTGGATACTACTTATTATATATAACCGCGAATATAACTCTATGGGATTCTTCCCATTGTTGGAGGTTAATACTTTTTCTCGTTAATCTCTAACATACCAACGGTTTATTTATCTTAAATAAATCATTTGGTTGGTATTTTCTGGCAGAACTCGGTTTTTAAAATGGCGTCTGTGTTCGTCTCTGTGACTCCTAGACCAAAGGTTGAGCCCTTTGTTCCACTTTTGGCGGGCTTCTGCTCAGAGGCCCTCCAAAGTGGTGCCATTCTGTCTGGGTACCACAGGGGGTATGGGAGGGGGTTTAGGCACCCTCGACTGAGTTGCCATGCCAACCCAAGTCGCACTCTGGTGTGATTGGCCCAAGAGGTCAGCCACCCCGCTCACCACTTAGCATGTTTTGATTGACAGCTAGGCTGAATGAATGGGGGTTTTCTGCATAAAGGCAGGGCTTTTGGGACTGGATCTTCAGAAGTCGCCACAGGACCTAAGAATCCGACGAGGGTAACACTGAGCTGGCCTGCAACGACGACACCTCCGGTGGAGCCCTGCTGAACCGACTCATCACTTCCCAATGACAGAGGAGATCTCCCGCCGGAGTGTCTTCTTCCCCTGACTGGTGGGAACAACCAGTCCCCTTTGCTTTTTCTTCGCTTCCAGGGCATAGTGATCGAATTGCCCGTGCTGAGCACCCCGGCAACCAGATAGCCACTAGCCCATACCGCGACCAAAAGGTGGTGCCTTGTGACGGAGCACTCCGCGGCTGGTCTCTTCCCTGGTGGTGCAACGATCTTCAACTTTCCTTCGACGACGAGATCATCTCTTCTATTGGCAAAGCCCCGACTTGCATCCACCACCAGGAACAACTGCCCCCGTCGGAGCTCTCTCTCCACATACAAGGTACCGCGTCCGCCTGGCTTCCCTAATGACGGTTAGCGTGAGGTGTCTTAATCCTCACCTCTTCTTTGGGTCGCCTCCAAGCTTTCTTAACTTTCTGTTCTGAACTGGTCCAATCTTTCTATAACAATTTGCGACAAAGACTCGAAGTGCATTTCCACTGTGATACTTTTTGGAACATATCGCCTTGCCTCTCTCCGAGTGGGCCTGGCCTCTGAACTTTACAATCTACAGTAGACCCTGCCTTACTTGCCTTGCATTTGTTCGTAAAAGTGTTGGTACTGAGTTAATTTCATACCCTGCCTTTTCTCTCCCATCCTAACGAATACTAGAGTGCCATCTAGGTTAAAGCATTCACCTCTGTCTGCAAATAAGTGGTGCCGTTGAACCTAGACTTGTCGAACTATTGTTAGGGGGATTGATTTACTTATAGTAATTGTAATTGAAGTTGTTTGCCGTATTAGTGCCAGAGTGTTTTTCATTGATGTGTTGTTATAAATAAATACCTATATATCTTTCCACCCAAGCTCTGTTACGTGTTTGCTTGTTCTACTGTGTAAATTGCCCTATATTGTATACTCCACATGCTGCCTAACTTTTCTTGAGAGAAGTCTGAATGCTCAGCCACAGCTACCAGGTGAATCTGTGTGGTACAGACAGCTACCAAGTGGGTTTACTGCCAACACCTGTAAGCCTTAATCTTTTGCAGTGGTCCCAGAGGGAACTGCACAGGTTTTCCGCTTAACACTGGTGTACAGCGGTGGGATTTGTATCGAGTATACAGTTTAGAGTGCTTTTCAACACTTTAGGATAACTAACCACAAAGCTTAGCACTAAAAAGCAACTTTCAAAAACATGTCTACTATGGAAGTTTATAGTCAAGAGTCCTTGTCAGGTGAAAATACTGAGAGTTTGAGAGCTCTCTGTAGACAAGAGAATCTTTCTGTAAGAGGCAAGAAAGTAGAACTGATAGCGAGATTGCTGGAAAACCAAAGTCTGGGTACTGGTTCAGAGGAACCAGCTTCTCCAGCAAATGTAGAAAACAGTGATGGTATTGATCTGAATCAAAGTCTTGATAATGAGTCAGAAGAGGAAAGTGAAGCTAATGAGGTTAGCCACGCTGAGCCTCTGTCTGCCTTACCTACTGTAACTAAGGGGCCCATACCAGGTCCCACATGTAACCAGGCTTATTTTGAACTTGAAAAAATGAAGCTCGAATTAGAATACAAACAGTTTTTGGCTCAATCTGAAAGAAACCAAGAGCTAGAGTTCAGACGGATGAATGCCCAGGCTGAGCAGAAGCAAGCTGATTTAAGGCTCAGAGAAATAGAACTTAATCACGAGTTAGAGATGAAAAAGTTGTCTGTGGAAAATGCTTCTCTGTCCTCTGGTTCCTCTAGAAGCTCCAGTCCCAAAAGACCCCGGATGCCAAGGAATTAGTGGGTATGTATGAACCGAGATTGGATGTTTTGGATTGGTTAAAACTGTTTGAGTACAATCATGGGCTCCAGGACATCACAGGGAATGAGTTACTTCCCTGGTTGTTCTCTAGGCTTCCCCCTGTTGCGACTGATGTGGTAATGGAGTTGGGGGAGGCGGATAAGAAGGATTACGAAAGTGTGAAACTAGCTTTGATAGCTAGATTTGGGAAGACCCCTTCTCAGTATCTTAAGAGGTTTAGAACCCGCAAAAAGCATGATGGTACCTCTTGGGCTACCTGGGTGAGTGAATGGTTGAAAAACTTAGAGGGATGGATTAAGGGTTACAAAGTGAACACTTATGAGGGTATGAAGAATCTTTTTATGTTGGAGTCTATGATGCCTGCTCTCCTGAGCTCAGTCAGAACTTGGCTGATCCGTAGGAACATGGATTCCAGGAAGCTAGCTAAGGCTGCTGACTTGTGGGTTGCCAACAGGGCTACTCATAAGGATTCTGGGGCAACTCAGAAAAAGGATGATGGAAAACAGTCTAAGAAAGACTCAAAAGAGAATTCGAATATCTCAAATTCCAAAGAGGGCCCCAAACAAAACCAGAAGGGTAAGCCACAAGGAAAACCACAACAGAACAGTGTGCCTTCAGGTGCCAAACTGGAAGGAGGCCAGAACAAGCCACCATTCCAGAAAGCATTTGGTAAATGCTTTGTTTGTAGCTCGACTGACCACGTGAAAGGAGATCCCAGATGTAAGAGTAAACCTTCAGGGGTCCAGCTTGTCTCCTTAGCCTTCGCTCCAGAGGAGGAAGTCCAAATGGCAAGTGGAAACTTTCTACTGCTGGCTGATGAACCCATTGGAGTCTCAGCCAGTGTTTCTTTAGTATCTCTGGGGTTGTGGGAACAACAGAATTTAGATGTATATAATTCTATCCCCGATAATACTAAAGAGAATGATAAGGACAGTGTCCAGGTGAATGGTCAGGAGACTCCTGCCATTAGGGACACTGGGGCCAGCATAACTGTGGTAGATAAATCGTTTTTTCAGGCTGAGGATGTTGCTAAGGCACCCAAACGCCTCACCAAGTTAGCTGGAGGGCCTGTGCAGATGCTTCCCCAATTATCAGTTCTCATCCAGTGTAACGACATGACTGTGAAGATACCTGTCAGCATACAGAGTGAGGTACCAGGACGCGTTCTGTTGGGTAACGATTTGAAAACACTCGGAGTTGTGTCGCATACCCCCAGACCTCCTAGTAAACGGTTACAGGAGCTAACCAGACCTGCAAGGGAGAGAACCATGCAAGGTACTCTCCAGGAGATGATGAAGAAAGAAATCACTCCTGCTCCACTGGAATTGTCAGCTGCTGTCTCAAAGAAATCAGAAGTGAAAGGGAAACTTAAGACTTCTGTACCGAAACCAGCAGCCAACATTTCAGTGCAGCCAACAAGGACTTCCCCGCGGTTGTCCAAAGTTACACCCGTAACTCCACCTCCAGCTGAGGCTGAGAGGGAGATACAACCCTGTGTGGTAGAATTAGACTCTGCGCAGTGTGTTTTGGTGAGCCTGAGCCTGCCCAGGCTCTTTTCTGCTGCTACTGCCTTTGTGACTTTGGGAAGTCTGTTCTCCAGCTCTACTACTACTTCCAGGAGGAAGCAGTATATAATCCCCAGCACACGCGGAGCGCGCGGTGTGCGCAGTGTGTTTTGGTGTTCTGGTTTCGGGCGTGGGCGAGGGCGAGGGCCTGAGGGCCCGTGTGCCTGCCATAATGGATGGATCTTTGCACAAATGCGGGAAAATAGGTACCTGCGGAGACCGCTTGCCCTCCCCTCCACACACAAGACTGCAATTGCGACGCTGGAATTCTGCCTCCGTCTCTGCCTCTACATCTAACCTGACTGACGCGAGCACTTGCCCACGTGTAAGTACTAAACTGTCTAGATACAATGAGCACTTGTCACACAATCTGGCCTCTGATGTGAGCAAGCAGACACTGAGTGCGACGTCACAATGCATGGCGAGCGATGGGAGGGCCGAGCTAGAGGAGAGTGAGCGAGCGCCTAGCGGCCATCGGCACAGCGGCCTCATGGACGACCGCGTGAGATTGGGGATCCCCTCCCACCTAAGAAAGGGTGGGTCACCCCTGGGTGGTGTAGGAGTCGCTTCTGCTCCGGGTTATTCTAGGGATAGCCCCTCTCCCCCCAAGTCCCTGACTGCCGCTCTAGTCAGCTGGACGGTGCTCGACCACACGGGCAGCTCCGTGAGCTCCGTGAACACTGAGAGCGACGCAAAACACAGACACGGAGTGCCTTCACCTGTGGCCGCTCCCTTGCATGCGCCTGTCGTCATGCCTGTAGATTCACCTGAGGCCGATACCCGCAAGACTGAGATTGCAGAGACTGAGGTCGCGGCAAGGCTGAGCCCAAGCTCTCTGAATGCTGTAATTCCCACTGATGCCCACTTCCTAAATTCTCCCTCAAACAAACCACCCAAACTGATGGTTTTGGCGTGGCGTGTCCACAATAAGAGAGGATGCCCAAAAAACGGTAGCGGTGTTGACAGCTCGGCCATAACTTGGAAAGAGGCCTTTCCGTCAGAGCTATGTTCTTCATCACTCCCGTCCACTAAGAAAGCACATGGCCCCTCCTCATATGGAACGGATGAACTAGACTCTGCGAAGACGAACACCGTGCTGGAAGATGAAGTATTCTGCCCCCTCGACAAGCCCTTAGCTGACTCCGATAACGGATGCGGGTCGCCAACATCCTATAAAAACAGAAGAGTCTCGATAGAAGTCGCAAACAAAACTCCGCAAGAATTCTCTCAAACAAACAAAGCCTGCATCTCTACACCGAGAGGAGACCGGAGTCTAATTGATCAGCAGACTCAGCGGACGCCCTTGGCACATAGCCATGAGACGCAGCCAGGAGACGTCTGGTCTACCACAAAGCTCGATGCTCTGCATAACTGGAAAATTGCTCTCCAAAATGAAGAAAATGCTGCCTGCCCGGATTCACCCCGTATAGCATGCTCTCAGGCTCGTGCCTCACAAAGACAGAGAACTGCAATAACACATTCAACCAATTTTAGAAGTGTCAAACAAAATCTGGCATACAACACTTGTGTACGTGACACTCATGTCTCTAACTCATCCTCCTCTGAGTCCTGTTCAACTGCCTCCTCAATCATAGAACGTGACTTTCCAAAAGTCAGGAGATCTAAATCTCATTTACTCAAAAAAGATTGCAACTCAAAGGTCAGGCTCGATGCGGACATCACAAAAGACCTACAGTCGGTCTTAATGTCAGCAACTGGAATTTCGCTTGCTCCATTTCTCAAATTGTACGAGCAACTAAATGACAATGTGAAGGATCTAACAACATTAGTGGCGCTCATGAATTCAAAAATAATCAACATGGAGAAAGATTTGCGCACCGAAAGAAAGGACAATGGAGCTATAAAAACAAACTTGACCTCCGCCCTGCAAACCTTAACAGAACAGAAAGAAAGCAATAAATTGGATAAAAAGCTTCTAGCAGAGGTCGCGAAAGAAGCCCTTAGCGTGCTAAGGCATCGACACTCGATGACACAGGACTCAAATCAACAACCTAGCAGGGACCACTTAGCTGCTCAACAAATCAATAAGATTCATTTGTCCACGGAAAACTCCGCTCACAGTATAATGAATAATCGCTACATAGACCCTGGCGCGATGGTGCTCCATCCCACCATGGGCGTCACGGATACAACTAATAACTCGGAAGAAACCACGGAAATACAAGAGAAAAATGCCCCAATAACGCAGACCTGTCGGGAGGCCACCATTCTGAGAAGCGAAAAAAGTTCGCCGGATCCTTTAGTCCCCTATTCTCGGAGCATCCAAGGCTCACAACTTGAGCTTGAGAAATCTACGAATGAGGGCTTGGGCCCTAGCCTTGGAAGCATAAACACCAAAGCATCTACCCAAATGAGCTTTACCAGCGTTCTGCAAAGCAGTAAGGACTCTAACAATTTGGCGACCTTGGATCCGCAAAAACCCTCCTCGTCGGTCTCTCTGACTGACACGTGTGTCTCTCGCACACCTGAGGTGATTCTAATTCCGGACACCACGGAGCCCAAAATTCAAATATTCGACATATTCAAGGGGTCTGTACCCCAGAAACCTGATCATAAGGCGCTCCCACTAGGACCGTTGAAAAAAACTAAAAATCAGAGAAGTAAAAATCAAAGAATTGGTAACAACTCAAGAAAATTTCTTCGAAATCTAAAAACTGTCAACGTAACTGTTAACAACACTCGGACACAAGACAGAGCTCTAACAAAGAAAAAAGACCTCCCCATCGCAAATACTTCTGCAAAATATATAGACTCTGGCCTCCCCCTGGAACCTACGGAGGTCGACTCTATAGACTTAATCAACTTGTCTGTGTATGAAGACGCAGATTCAGCGGATAAGGGTCCTGAAACGGGTGATGAGGATGCGGTACTTGTGGATGCACAACCGGAAGCTCCAAGCGACGGAATCAACGAAGTGCCTATCCGAATTCTAGCGGGTGCGGCAAGAATATGTACACTTATCGAAAAGAAGCCTAAACAAGACGTGCCTCTTAAAACTACTTTAAGCCCCATATTCAAAACTTTGGAAGAAAGGCGAAAAGTCCTTGCTCAATCTCAGACGCTGTCTAATCCACTTCCAGAAAGGAAGAATGACCTGGAAGTGGGTCCGTGGCTTCGTAATAAATCAAAAGTCACACTGTCGGATGATTCTGCCTGCAACAAAGACAACGTAAACAGAGCAGGACTGGCCAGAACCGAGACCCTTGACATACGGTCTGGCTGTGAAAGAAATGAATGGCGCAGAGCGAACAGGGATGCCAACAGCGCTGGCGACTATAGTCAAACATCTCACAAGCTGAGGCTTGAACGCATTGAAAATGGAGAGAATCTTATCCTAAATCGCACAAACGTTCTATGTCTCTTTCAACACGTGCCATCTCTCAGAACGATACGCTCCGAGGACATCAAGACGGTGGAATTCAAAAACGAGGACCAAAATGATAAAATCATCCTCCATTTCAGATCTAGAATTGTTTTGAATATTGTTCTGGCTGCAGGACCCGCTCTTATGTCTATGGGTTTCGATATCTTAGAAGTGTTAGAGCAAGCTAAACCTGATCACAGAGCCGACACCCACAAAATTAAACGTGACTCGTTCTGTCAAGAACCGCCGACTGCAATCAAAACCATGGATAATGAGGCTCCCCGAAATGTGGAAGCATTGGCAGAATGTGATCTGTATCCCAGCGCTGGAAGCCTGAAAAAGACAACGGACAGGGGCCCCACTGAAACCATATCAGGGAAATTTCATATAGAGGATTCAATCAAAATTACTATTAAAGGAGCTGAACTGACTGACCCGACTCTTGTTGATGCACTAAGTCCACAAGAACAAAGTGGAACACAAAAGGATTGGTCCTGGCTGGCTGAAGCTTTGGGCAGACCTTCAAAGCGGTAACGCCAAATGGTAGAGGAGCCACGGGACCTTAAGATCGGATCCTGGAACTCCAGGGGTTTCTCCCACCTACTAGAAGAACCCTGGCCGGACGCTCTTGATGTGGTCTGCCTTCAAGAGACGTGGATGACGAGTTGCCCAACTGCGGATGCCTACGAAATAGCTTTCAACCCAGCCTATAAAAAAAGTAGAGGAAGACCAATGGCAGGCTTGTTGACTATTGTAAAAAAGAGTTCAGGTTGCCGTATTACAAGCTCTTTAATTCTATCACCTTTCATACTATTGTCAACCATAGCCCTGGATAGGTGTCAAACTGACAACTCGACTCTTTTCCATATATTTAATATATATTGGAATCACACTCAAGCCGGGTCAAATTCCTTCATTGATACAGTCTCATCGAAAATCGACGATCTCATTCTCGATAACGAGTCAATAAATATAATAATATGTGGAGACTTAAACATCAACTGTCTGGCAACAAGAATGAAAAACAACGAAGTCGTGCACGCACCTAATAACGTGGCCTCAAAATGGATGGGGGAAATGGAAGCCAGAAATTTAGCAATGCTCAATGGAAATTCTGTCGGCGACATACCAGCAAAACCTACATGGCGACGAGCAGACCAGAAATCTACCTTAGACTACTTCTTCGCCTCAGAAAAGATCCAACAAACCACCAAGACACTTGAGGTAATACCTATGATGCAAAGCGACCATGACATGGTAATCCTCACCTTGTCAGCCGCAAAGCAAACATCCCAAGAAAGATGGAAACATCGGATACTAGCTGAGCCAAATAGAGTTAGGCTAACACTGCTCCCGGCTGAAGTCTCCACATTTTCAGAATCCTTCATCAAATTAGATTGTGGAGTCGAATACGCACACTTATTACACCTGTTTGTGGAAAAAAAGCAGGGCCTGAGAAAACTTGGCTTTGCTAACAAACATAAGTTTGACGTCGAGATCATGAGAAGAAAGAGAGAACTACGCACCTCCATCAGACTTCTGAGACGCAGAGATCCTACAGACGCAGAGCGAGGAAAACGTGTTGCAAAACAGAAATATAAAAATTGGATAAAATCTCACAAAGCTCTCATGTTCCAAAACGATGCCGAATTAATGATGCAAAAAATGAACAACAAAAACTCGGCAGAGTTTTGGAGACTTTTAAACAACGAAGGTGCCCCTCAATCTGCACTGATGTCAAACATGGTACCAGCAGCGAGTTGGACACTACATTTCAAAAATTTGTACAGTAAACAAGGGACCTGTCAGGCCCCTATAACACAAATTCTAACTAAATGGGACCTGACATTCCTCAAAGAAGACATTCTTCAGATAATCAAGACCGCCAGCGACTCAAGGGCCCCTGGCCCGGATGGTTTGACCAATGTAACCTTAAAACAAAATATGGAGCTATGGGCGGACTTTTGTGAGGAACTCTTCACTCGTATTTGCAGAAGACAAGAATCTCCAAAGTCTTGGAAGCAAGCAATAATTGTGCCTATTTTTAAAAAAGGAAACCGGCTTGAACCAAAAAACTATCGACCTATCGCTCTTTTAGACGTACTGGGCAAAGTGTATGCAACAATGTTGCAACAGAAACTTTCACAATGGATTGTCGAAAGTGGCCACCTGGATGAAAGACAAACAGGTTTTGTAAGAGGGGTCGGCTGTGGCCTTAACCTCCTGTTGATAAACTTGCTGAAAATGGAAGCGATTAGAGCTGGGAGAAAGGTCTATCTCGCTTTGATAGACTTTTCCCACGCCTTCGACACCATCGATCGAGAGCTACTTTGGACGAAAATGTCTAACTGGGGGTGTCCCGAGAGTCTGCTAGCTGCCATCAAAGAAATCCACTCTGCTACCACCATTAGAGTGCGCCTTGACCAAGGAGGTTTGCTTACAGATGAAATTAACACTTTTCGTGGTGTCAAACAAGGCTGCCCCCTGGCGGCAATCATCTTCAACCTTTTTCTCTCAGACATTGGTTTCGCAATAAACGAGCCACGATCGTTTTCTCCCATGATACACGGTTCTGCATTAGGATGGATGTTGTACGCTGACGATCTGATCTTGTTGGATTCTACCCCAATCGGCCTCCAGCGTAAAATAAATGCAGTCGAACGCTACGTGGAAAACAACGGTTTGATCATTAACAACTCAAAAAGTGAAATACTAACACTACAGAATTTGCAAACTGGATACCACCAGAAAAACAACAAATTCAGATGGCACCTGGGAAAGGAAACTCTAATTACGGTGGAAAGCACCAGATATCTTGGGATGCAAATTAATACAAATATAAACGATAGCCCCTGGATGGAGCTCACAAAGATGAAATGTCGACACTTAGCCTCCCAAGCCTCAATCTTAAACAAAAAATATGGAAAGTTCTCACTCAAGCCTGTGATAGCGTTTTATCAGCAGAAGGCTGTACCAGCCTTGATATACGGTGCAGAGAATGCCTTTGGATGCCCGGCGGACTTTTGGTCAACCCTGGAGCATATTTTTTGGGTAAGAATTTTACACCTACCAAACAGCACCCCCACATCCTGCATACGATATGAGCTAGGCATGATCTCGCTTGAAGCCCGGATCATGTGGAACACCTTGGCCCTTTTCAGGAAAACCGTGTTGTCTGTAACAGCACCTCAATTCAAAATACTACGCAATCCTGGTAATGCTAGCCCAGACAGTATCCTAGCGTTGTGGTACAAAAGATGTCAAGTCCTGCTAACCACTCATGGAACGAATATTAAAACTCTTCAGGACAACCCAGATTTGGTGAAGAAAAAGATCTGGGAAGCTGACTGGATTCAAACTAGTGAAGACAGAAGAATGACCAAATCAATGAAGGACGCTCCAGCTGAGGCACGAGCATTCAACACACTACAAAACTACGTAGTTTTGATTCCGGATAACGTTAAAAGGGCAACATACATGAGATTTCGCCTAAACCTTTTCACAACTAAAGATCGGACAAAGAACTGGACAGGAAACGTCGTCGCAAACACTGTTTGTAGATACTGCAAAACCTGCGATGAATCACTTAAGCACCTTGTCTTATTCTGCCCATTCTTTAAACTACAAAGAACTAAACATCTGGGACAACTAGTATCTGAGCACTCAATAAGGAATGTAGAAGAATGGTGGCAGTTGATGTTCTCTGGCTCCAACACACAACTGACAAGGTTGCTAACCGTGTTTTTGCAGGAAATTGAACGAAGCCTAGAGTTGAGGGACATCGAAGAGGAAGGCTGATGGCATAGGCCCGTATGGATCTTTATCAGCTCATCCGACGTCACATACGAAGACCTTTCTGGCCCTAGTTGTGGATGATAGTCCTCTCATGATTGTATCCCGAAATACGATTTCATGTATGTTTCTGAAGGTGGAAATGGATGATGTGTCTCCTAATCTCCTTCTTCTTTTTAAAGGTTTGAATAAACCAATAAAAATAAAAAAATAATAAAAAAAAAAAAAAATTAGACTCTGAAGAAGAGCTAATGGAAGGCCAGGAACTCATTGGAGATCTGGATCCTGATGACCATCCTGAGCTGCAGTCGTTACTGAGAGAAGGTGGACCCAACAGGGCAGACTTCAGTAGGGGACAGAGGGAATGTCCAACTCTGGAAGGTCTTCGCCACCAGGCAGAAGCTCAGGCTGAAGGGCAAGAGCCTGGGAAATACAGGTTGCACTGGGAAGAAGGTCTCTTCTACAGTGAACTTACCGAGTCTGCACCTGGAGACTATAAACGACTTGTAGTACCCCAAGAGAACGGACCACAGGTCTTGCAGCTAGCCCACGAGATTCCTCTGGCTGGTCACTTGAGTTTCAAGAAGACTAAGGAAAGGCTCTCTCTCTACTTTTATTGGCCAAAGATGGGGGCCGAAGTAGAAAAACACTGCAGGAGCTGCCCCACCTGCCAGACCTCTGGTAAGGTTGGCACCAAGAATGTCACACCTTTAGTGCCTCTCGCAGTTGTGGGAGTCCCATTTGAGAGAGTAGGGATTGACATTGTTGGTCCCCTTGATCCTCCAACTCCCTCAGGCAACAGGTTTATACTTGTTGTAGTAGACCATGCTACTAGGTATCCTGAGGCAATTCCTATGAGGACTGTTACAGCTCCGGCTGTGGCTAAGGCCGTCCTTGTTATTTTTACCAGGGTCGGTTTCCTAAGGAAGTAATCTCTGACAGGGGGTCAAACTTTATGTCCCACTACATGAAAGCCATGTGGAAAACCTGTGGAGTTACTTACAAGTTCTCAACAGCTTACCACCCCAAACCAATGTGTTGGTAAAACGGTTCAACCGAACCATAAAGAGCATGATAGGTGCTTTAGAAGAACCCCTTAAATGAAAGTGGGACCTTCTACTGCCATGCCTTCTCTTTGCTTATAGAGAAGTCCCTCAGGAGGGAGTAGGTTATTCTCCCTTTGAGCTTCTCTATGGTCATCCCGTCAGAGGTCCATTGGCCCTGATTAAGGAGGGGTTGGAGAGTGCTTCTTCCCCCAAGCCAGTAAGAGTGACTGACTACGTGATAGGTCTCCGGAGGAGAATGTCGCACATGATGATGGAAGCAAGCGATAACTTGAAAGCTGGAAAGCATTGGTCAAGCACTGCCATGATTAAAAAACTAACATGGTTGAGTTCACTCAAGACCAGCTAGTTCTTGTTACGATCCCAACAAGGCAGAGGGCCTTGCAAGACAAATGGATGGGACCCTTCAGAGTTGTGGGTAAACTCGGAGAGATCAACTATCTGGTGGACTTGGGCAATCCCAAGGAGGCTCCGACAGTCTTCCACACCAACCGACTCAAAGCGTATGTCTCAAGACCTGATGTAGGAGCGTTGCTGCTAGCATCATCTGAGGAAGAAGAAGAGAGTGAAGTTTTTCCGGATCTCCTCAGAGGCTTACCTTTAGACGAAAAGATTGAAGGAGTAAATCTCTCTTCAAATCTGACACCTGAGCAACAAGAAGAGTGCACATCTATGCATCAGTGTGCCTCTTTGTTCTCACTTTCACCATGCTTGACCCCTTGGGGCCGGCATGACATACTCACTGGTGACTGTCTGCCAGTCAAAAGCAGAGGATACCGAATGTCAGAAAACGTACGAACCCACATCAAAGGTGAGGTCAGCAAGATGCTTGATCTCGGGGTAATAGAGCCCTCTACTAGTCCATGGTCTAGCCCAGTTGTGTTAGTACCAAAGGCCGGATCTAAAGAACTTAGATTCTGCGTGGATTATAGAGCACTCAATGCAGTCACCAAGACTGATGCCCACCCTTTGCCAAGAACAGATGAGTTGGTGGATAAACTTGGCGCCGCGAAGTTCCTCAGCACATTTGACTTGACGAATTTCATTGAGAAATATGGGACCATAGCTTCTCCACTGAATGTCATCTCCTCGCCCAAATTTCCTAAAAAGGTTAGATGGAACGAGGAGTGCAATCAGGCTTTTGAAAACCTGAAAAAGGCTCTTTGCCAAGCCCCAGTACACAGAGCTCCGGATTACCGCCAAACTTTCATTGTGCAGACAGATGCCTCAAATGTAGGAATAGGTGCCGTACTCAGTCAACTGGATGGGAAAGGTAGGGAGCACCCTGTTTGCTTCATCAGCCACAAGCTGAAGGATCCTGAAACAAGGTGGGCAACAATTGAAAGAGAGTGCTTTGCTATCGTGTGGGCTCTGAAGAAGTTTAGGCCATACTTGTATGGTTCTACTTTTGTCATTCAGACTGACCAACAACCCTTGAGATGGTTAATGCAAATGAAAGGGGAAAACCCAAAACTACTGAGATGGTTGATCTGCCTGCAAGGGTTTGATTTTACCATTGAGCACAGGTCAGGGTGTCACCACCAAAATGCTGATGGTCTCTCTAGGATGTATGTCATCGACTAGAGGTATGAGATTCATCCAGGAGTGGATTAAATCCTCCTGTCCCTTAGTCTGGGGGGGTGGGCGAGTGTTAGGGAGAATTCTCTGTTTAGGCTGAATTTCCTAACCTAGTGAGTCCCCCAGCAGCTTTGCTGGATTTCTGGAGTTTGTTTTTTTCCATCCTGCCAAGAGTGAGACTCTTTTTCTCCCACTCTTGGACATGAATGTGGTTAATTCCTTTGAATGTCAATGTGTTCTATGGGCTATGGGGTCTTTTACTCCATAGGGTCTCACATGTTTTGCTATGTGTGTTACACCGCACCCTCCGTGCCGTAACACTGGGGCATCCTAGAGGACCCCCACCATAGACTCCATACCATGGGACTGACTACTGTCTCCCCGGGCATGTAAAGTCACCATTGGCTTTACTAGACCTAAATTTACTAACAGAACTAGTACAAACCATCCTATTGTGGACGTACTGGTAGGGGTAATTTGATGACACCTGGGTCTGTTATTCGAGGGGGTACTGTCCTCTCCCCCCTCGTCGAGTTTCGGCTGGTGGCAGTGGAAACTACTTGTTATATTCAACCCCGAATATAACTCTATGGGATTCTTCCCATTGTTGAAGGTTAATACTTTTTCTCGTTAATCTCTAACATACCAACGGTTTATTTATCTTAAATAAATCTATCGTTTGGTATTTTCTGCCAGAACTCGGTTTTTAAAATGGCGTCTGTGTTCGTCTCTGTGACTCCTAAACCAAAGTTTGAGCCCTTTGTTCCACTTTTGGCGGGCTTCTGCACAGAGGCCCTCCAAAGTGGTGCCATTCTGTCTGACTACCACAGGGGGTGTGGGAGGGGGTTTAGGCACCCTGGACAGAGTTGCCATGCCAAACCAAGTCGCACTCTGGTGTGATTGGCCCAAGTGGTGAGCCACCCCGCTCACCACTTAGCGTGTTTTGATTGACAGCTAGGCTGAATGAATGGGGGTTTTCTGTATAAAGGCAGGGCTTTTGGGACTGGATCTTCAGTAATCCCAACAGGACCTAAGAATCCAACGAGGGTAACGCTGAGCCGGCCTGCAACAACGACACCTCCGGTGGAGCCCTGCTGAACCGACTCATCACTTCCCGACGACAGAGGAGATCTCCCTCCAGAGAGTCTTCTTCCCCTGACTGGTGGGAACAACCAGTCCCCTTTGCTTTTTCTTCGCTTCCAGGGCGTAGTGGTCGAATTGCCCGTGCTGAGCACCCCGGCAACCGGATAGCCACTAGCCCATACCGCGACCAAAAGGTGGTGCCTTGTGACGGAGCACTCTGCGGCTGGTCTCTTCCCTGGTGGTGCAACGATCTTCAACTTTCCTTTAACGACGAGGTCATCTTTTCTCTTGGCAAAGCCCCGACTTGCATCCACCACCAGGAAAAACTGCCCCTGCCGGAGCTGTCTCTCCACAGACAAGGTACTGTGTCCGCCTGGCTTCCCTCGTGACGGTTAGCGTGAGGTGTCTTAATCCTCGCCTCTCCTTTGGGTCGCCTCCAAGCTTTCTTAACTTTCCTTTCTGAACTGGTCCAATCTTTCTATAACAATTTGCGACAAAGACTCGAAGTGCATTTCCACTGTGATACTTTTTGGAACATATCGCCTTGCCTCTCTCCGAGTGGGCCTGGCCTCTGAACTTTACAATCTACAGTAGACCCTGCCTTGCTTGCCTGGCATTTGTTTGTAAAAGTGTTGGTACCGAGTTATATTCATACCCTGCCTTTTCTCTCCCATCCTAACGAATACTAGAGTGCCATCTAGGTTAAAGCATTCACCTTTGTCTGCAAATAAGTGGTGCTGTTGAACCTAGACTTGTCGAACTATTGTTAGGGGGATTTATTTATTTATAGTAATTGTAATTGAAGTTGTTTGCCGTATTAGTGCCAGAGTGTTTTTCATAGATGTGTTGTTATAAATAAATACCTATATATCTTTACACCCAAGTTCTGTTACGTGTTTGCTTGTTCTACTATGTAAATTGCCCTATTTTGTATACTCCACATACTGCCTAACTTTTCTTGAGAGAAGTCTGACTGCTCAGCCACAGCTACCAGGTGAATCTGTGTGGTACAGACAGCTACCAAGTGGGTTTACTGCCAACACCTGTAAGCCTAAATCTTTTGCAGTGGTCCCAGAGGGAACTGCACAGGTTTTCCGCTTAACACACCCCCACCCCCCAGCAGTGAGGGGCACCTGCCAGCAGGCCCCCACTCATGCCCTCTTGCCCCCCACACCCCAGCAGTCAGGGGCACCTGCCAGCAGGCCCCCACTCATGTCCCCTTGCAACCCCACCCCCCAGCAGTCAGGGGAACCTGCCACCAGGCCCCCACTCATGTCCCCTTGCAACCCCACCCCCCAGCAGTCAGGGGCACCTGCCAGCAGGCCCCCACTCATGTCCACTTGCAACCCCACCCCCAACAGTCAGGGGCAACTGCCAGCAGGCCCCCACTCATGTCCCCCTGCACCCCTACCCCCCAGCAGCGCAGGGCACCTGCCAGCAGGTCCCCACTCATGTCCCCCAGCACCCCCACCCCCAACAGTCAGGGACACCTGCCAGCAGGCCCCCACTCATGTCCCACTCATGTCCCGCTGCACCGCCATCCCCCAGCAGTGCAGTGCACTTACAAGCAGTCCCCCACTCATGTCCCCTTGCACCCCCACCCCCCAGCAGTCAGGGGCCCCTGGCAGCAGGCCCCCACTCATGTCCCCCTGCACCCCCACCCCCAGCAGTGCAGGGTCCCTGCAGCAGGCCCCCACTCATGTCCCACTCATGTCCCCCTGCACCCCCACACC
The DNA here is from genome assembly GCF_040938575.1 of Ambystoma mexicanum. Classification (NCBI taxonomy): domain Eukaryota; kingdom Metazoa; phylum Chordata; class Amphibia; order Caudata; family Ambystomatidae; genus Ambystoma; species Ambystoma mexicanum. The sequence goes on along the minus strand of NC_090930.1, from coordinate 1,239,979,790 downwards.
CCAGCAGTCAGGGGCACCTGGCAGCAGTCCCCCACTCATGTCCCACTTATGTCCCCCTGCACCCCACCCCCCAGCAGTCAGGGCCACCGGCCAGCAGGCCCCCACTCATGTCCCGCTCATGTCCCCCTGCACCCCCACCCCCCAGCAGTCAGGGGCACCTGCCAGCAGGCCCCCACTCATGTCCCACTCATGTCCCCCTGCACCCCGACCCCCAGCAGTCAGGGGCACCTGCCAGAAGGCCCCCACTCATGTCCCCTTGCACCCCCAACTCCCAGCAGTCAGGGGCCCCTGCCAGCAGGCCCCCACTCATGTCAGCTCATGTCCCCCTGCACCCCCACCCCCCAGCAGTGCAGGGGCACCTGCCAGCAGGCCCCCACTCATGTCCCCCAGCACCCCCAGCAGTCAGGGGCACATGCCAGTAGGCCCCCACTCATGTCCCCAAGCACCCCCATCCCCCAGCAGTCAGGGGCACCTGCCAGCAGGCCCCCACTCATGTGTCCTTGCACCTACACCCCCCAGCAGTCAGGGGCTCCTGCCAGCAGGCCTCCACTCATGTCCCCCAGAACCCCCACTCCCAGCAGTCAGGGGCACCTGCCAGCAGGCCCCTATTCATGTCCCCTTGCACCCCCACCCCCCAGCAGTCAGGGGCACCTGCCAGCAGGCCCCCCTCATGTCCCACTCATGTCCCCCAGCACCCCCACCCCCCAGCAGTCAGGGGGCCCTGCCAGCAGGCCCCCTCTCATGTCCCCTTGCACCCCCACCCCCCAGCAGTCAGGGGCACCTGCCAGCAGGCCCCCACTCATGTCCCACTCATGTCCCTCAGCACCCCCAAGCCCCAGCAGTCAGGGGTACCTGCCAGCAGGCCCCCACTCATGTCCAGTTGCACCCCCACCCCCTAGCAGTCAGGGGCACCTGCCAGCATGCCCCCACTCATGTCCCCCAGCACCCCCACGCCCCAGCAGTCAGAGTCACCTGCCAGCAGGCCCCCACTCATGTCCCACTCATGTCCCCCAGCACCCCCACCCCCAGCAGTCAAGGGCACCTGCCAGCAGGCCCCCACTCATGTCCCCTTGCACTCCCACCCCCCAGCAGTCAGGGGCACCTGCCAGCAGGCCCCCCTCATGTCCCACTCATGTCCCCCAGCACCCCCATCCCCCGGCAGTCAGAGTCACCTGCCAGCAGGCCCCCACTCATGTCCCACTCATGTCCCCCAGCACCCCCACCCCCAAACAGTCAAGGGCACCTGCCAGCAGGCCCCCACTCATGTCCCCTTGCACCTCCAACCCCCAGCAGTCAGGGGCACCTGCCGGCAGGCCCCCACACGTCCCACTCATGTCCACCAGCACCCCCACCCCCCAGCAGTCAGGGGGCACCTGCCAGCAGGCCCCCACTCATGTCCCACTCATGTCCCCCAGCACCCCCACCCCCAGCAGTCAAGGGCACCTGCCAGCAGGCCCCCACTCATGTCCCCTTGCACTCCCACCCCCCAGCAGTCAGGGGCACCTGCCAGCAGGCCCCCCTCATGTCCCACTCATGTCCCCCAGCACCCCCATCCCCCAGCAGTCAGGGGCACCTGCCAGCAGGCCCCCACTCATGTCCCCTTGCACTCCCACCCCCCAGCCGTCAGGGGCACCTGCCAGCAGGCCCCCCCTCATGTCCCACTCATGTCCCCCAGCACCCCCATCCCCCGGCAGTCAGGGGCACCTGCCAGCAGGCCCCCACTCATGTCCCACTCATGTCCCCCAGCACCCCCACCCCCAAACAGTCAAGGGCACCTGCCAGCAGGCCCCCACTCATGTCCCCTTGCACCTCCAACCCCCAGCAGTCAGGGGCACCTGCCGGCAGGCCCCCACACGTCCCACTCATGTCCACCAGCACCCCCACCCCCCAGCAGTCAGGGGGCACCTGCCATCAGGCCCCCACTCATGTCCCACTCATGTCCCCCAGCACCCCCACCCCCAGCAATCAGGGGCACCTGCCAGCAGGCCCCCACTCATGTCCCCTTGAACCCCCACCCCCAGCCGTCAGGGGCACCTGCCAGCAGGCCCCCACTCATGTCCCACAGCACCCCCACCCCCCAGCAGTCAGGGGCACATGCCAGCAGGCCCCACTCATGTCCCCCAGGACCCCCACCCCCCTGCAGTCAGGGGCACCTGCCAGCAGGCTCCCACTCATGTCCCCTGGCACCCCCGCCCCCCAGCAGGCTGGGGCACCTGCCAGCAGGCCCCCACTCATGTCCCACTCATGTCCCCCAGCACCCCCACCCACAAACAGTCAGGGGCACCTGCCAGCAGGCCCCCACTCATGTCCCCTTGCACCCCCATTCCCCAGCAGTCAGGAGCACCTGCCAGCAGGCCCCTACTTATGTCCCACTCAGGTCCCCCAGAACCCCCACCACCCAGCAGTCAGGGGCACCTGCCAGCAGGCCCCCACTAATGTCCCACTCATGCCCCCCAGGACCCCCACCCCCAGCAGTCAGGGGTACCTGCCAGCAGGCCCCCACTCATGTCCCCTTGCACCCCCACCCCCTAGCGGTCAGGGGCACCTGCCAGCAGGCCCCCACTCATGTCCCCCAGTACCCCCACGCCCCAGCAGTCAGGGGCACCTGCCAGCAGGCCCCCACTCATGTCCCATTGCACCCCCACCCCCCAGCAGTCAGGGGCACCTGCCAGCAGGCCCCCACTCATGTCCCACTCATGTCCCCTGCACCCTCACCCCCCAGCAGTCAGGGGCACCTGCCAGCAGGCCCCCACTCATGTCCCACTCATGTCCCCTGCACCCTCACCCCCAAACAGTCAAGGGCACCTGCCAGCAGGCCCCCACTCATGTCCCCTTGCACCTCCAACCCCCAGCAGTCAGGGGCACCTGCCGGCAGGCCCCCACACGTCCCACTCATGTCCACCAGCACCCCCACCCCCCAGCAGTCAGGGGGCACCTGCCAGCAGGCCCCCACTCATGTCCCACTCATGTCCCCCAGCACCCCCACCCCCAGCAATCAGGGGCACCTGCCAGCAGGCCCCCACTCATGTCCCCTTGAACCCCCACCCCCAGCCGTCAGGGGCACCTGCCAGCAGGCCCCCACTCATGTCCCACAGCACCCCCACCCCCCAGCAGTCAGGGGCACATGCCAGCAGGCCCCACTCATGTCCCCCAGGACCCCCACCCCCCTGCAGTCAGGGGCACCTGCCAGCAGGCTCCCACTCATGTCCCCTGGCACCCCCGCCCCCCAGCAGGCTGGGGCACCTGCCAGCAGGCCCCCACTCATGTCCCACTCATGTCCCCCAGCACCCCCACCCACAAACAGTCAGGGGCACCTGCCAGCAGGCCCCCACTCATGTCCCCTTGCACCCCCATTCCCCAGCAGTCAGGAGCACCTGCCAGCAGGCCCCTACTTATGTCCCACTCAGGTCCCCCAGAACCCCCACCACCCAGCAGTCAGGGGCACCTGCCAGCAGGCCCCCACTAATGTCCCACTCATGCCCCCCAGGACCCCCACCCCCAGCAGTCAGGGGTACCTGCCAGCAGGCCCCCACTCATGTCCCCTTGCACCCCCACCCCCTAGCGGTCAGGGGCACCTGCCAGCAGGCCCCCACTCATGTCCCCCAGTACCCCCACGCCCCAGCAGTCAGGGGCACCTGCCAGCAGGCCCCCACTCATGTCCCATTGCACCCCCACCCCCCAGCAGTCAGGGGCACCTGCCAGCAGGCCCCCACTCATGTCCCACTCATGTCCCCTGCACCCTCACCCCCCAGAAGTCAGGGGCACCTGCCAGCAGGCCCCCACTCATGTCCCACTCATGTCCCCCTGCACCCCCACCCCCCAGCAGTCAGGGGCAACTGCCAGCAGGCTCCCCTCATGTCCCACTCATGTCCCCCAGCACCCCCACCCCCCAGCAATCAGGGGCCCCTGCCAGCAGGCCCCCAGTCATTTCCACTTGCACTCCCACCCCCCAGCAGTCAGGGGCACCTGCCAGCAGGCCCCCACTCATGTCCCCCAGCACCCCCATCCCCCAGCAGTCAGGGGCACCTGCCAGCAGGCCCCCACTCATGTCCCCTTGCACTCCCACCCCCCAGCAGTCAGGGGGCACCTGCCAGCAGGCCCCCACTCATGTCCCTCAGCACCCGCACGCCCCAGCAGTCAGAGTCACCTGCCAGCAGGCCCCCACTCATGTCCCACTCATGTACCCCAGCACCCCCACCCCCAGCAGTCAGGGGCACCTGCCAGCAGGCCCCCACTCATGTCCCCCAGCACCCCCACCCCCAGCAGTCAGGGGCACCTGCCAGCAGGCCCCCACTCATGTCCCCTTGCACTCCCACCCCCCAGCAGTCAGGGGCACCTGCCAGCAGGCCCCCCCTCATGTCCCACTCATGTCCCCTTGCACCCCCACCCCCCAGCAGTCAGGGGTACCTGCCAGCAGGCCCCCCCTCATGTCCCACTCATGTCCCCCAGCACCCCCACCCCCAGCAGTCAGGGGCACCTGCCAGCACGCCCCCACCCATGTCCCACTCATGTCCCCCAGCACCCCCACCCCCAAACAGTCAAGGGCACCTGCCAGCAGGCCCCCACTCATGTCCCCTTGCACCTCCACCCCCCAGCAGTCAGGGGCACCTGCCGGCAGGCCCCCACACATGTCCCACTCATGTCCACCAGCACCCCCACCCCCCAGCAGTCAGGGGCACCTGCCAGCAGGCCCCCACTCATGTCCCACTCATGTCCCCCAGCACCCCCACCCCCAGCAGGCCTGGGCACCTGCCAGCAGGCCTGGGCATCTGCCAGCAGGCCCCCACTCATGTCCCCTTGGACCCCCACCCCCAGTCGTCAGGGGCACCTGCCAGCAGGCCCCCACTCATGTCCCACAGCACCCCCAACCCCCAGCAGTCAGAGGCACCTGCCAGCAGGCCCCCACTCATGTCCCCCAGAACCCCACCTCCCAGCAGTCAGGGGCACCTGCCAGCAGGCCCCCACTCATGTCCCCTGGCACCCCCACCCCCCAGCAGGCAGGGGCACCTGCCAGCAGGCCCCCACTCATGTCCTACTCATGTCCCCCAGCACTCCCACCGACAAACAGTCAGGGGCACCTGCCAGCAGGCCCCCACTCATGTCCCCTTGCACCCCCATTCCCCAGCAGTCAGGAGCACCTGCCAGCAGGCCCCTACTTATGTCCCACTCAGGTCCCCCAGAACCCCCACCCCCCAGCAGTCAGGGGCACCTGCCAGCAGGCCCCCACTCATGTCCCACTCATGCCCCCCAGGACCCCCACCCCCCAGCAGTCAGGGGTACCTGCCAGCAGGCCCCCACTCATGTCCCCTTGCACCCCCACCCTCCAGCAGTCAGGGGCACCTGCCAGCAGGCCCCCACTCATGTCCCCCAGCACCCCCACCCCCCAGCAGTCAGGGGCACCTGCCAGCAGGCCCCCACACATGTCCCCCAGGACCCCCACCCCCCAGCAGTCAGGGGCACCTACCAGCAGGCCCCCACTCATGTCCCCTTGCACCCCCACCCCCCAGCAGTCAGGGGCACCTGCCAGCAGGCCCCCACTCATGTCCCACTCATGTCCCCCTGCACCCCCACCCCCCAGCAGCCAGGGGCACCTGCCAGCAGGCCCATACTCATGTCCCACTCATGTCCCCCTGCACCCCCACCCCCCAGCAGTCAGGGGCAACTACCAGCAGGCTCCCCTCATGTCCCACTCATGTCCCCCAGCACCCCCACCCCAGGCAATCAGGGGCCCCTGCCAGCAGGCCCCCAGTCATTTCCACTTGCACTCCCACCCCCCAGCAGTCAGGGGCACATGCCAGCAGGCCCCCACTCATGTCCCACTCATGTCCCCCAGCACCCCCACCCCCCAGCAGTCAGGGGCACCTGCCAGCAGGCCCCCACTCATGTCCCCCAGCACCCCCACCCACCAGCAGTCAGGGGCACCTGCCAGCAGGCCCCCACTCATGTCCCCTTGCACTCCCACCCCCCAGCAGTCAGGGGCACCTGCTAGCAGGCCCCCCCTCATGTCCCACTCATGTCCCATGCACCCCCAGCCCCCAGCAGTCAGGGGCACCTGCCAGCAGGCCCCCCCTCATGTCCCACTCATGTCCCCCAGCACCCCCACCCCCCAGCAGTCAGGAGTCAGGAGCACCTGCCAGCAGGCCCCCACTCATGTTCCCCAGCACCCCCACCCCCAAACAGTCAGGGGCACCTGCCAGCAGGCCCCCACTCATGTCCCCTTGCACCTCCATTCCCCAGCAGTCAGGGGCACCTGCCAGCAGGCCCCCACACATGTCCCACTCATGTCCCCCAGCACCCCCACCCCCCAGCAGTCAGGGGCACCTGCCAGCAGGCCCCCACTCATGTTCCCCAGCACCCCCACCCCCAAACAGTCAGGGGCACCTGCCAGCAGGCCCCCACTCATGCCCCCTTGCACCTCCATTCCCCAGCAGTCAGGGGCACCTGCCAGCAGGCCCCCACACATGTCCCACTCATGTCCCCCAGCACCCCCACCCCCCAGCAGTCAGGGGCACCTGCCAGCAGACCCCCACTCATGTCCCACTCATGTCCCCCAGCATCCCCACCCCCCAGTCGTCAGGGGCACCTGCCAGCAGGCCCCCACTCATGTCCCACAGCACCCCCAACCCCCAGCAGTCAGAGGCACCTTCCAGCAGGCCCCCACTCATGTCCCCCAGAACCCCACCTCCCAGCAGTCAGGGGCACCTGCCAGCAGGCCCCCACTCATGTCCCCTGGCACCCCCACCCCCCAGCAGGCAGGGGCACCTGCCAGCAGGCCCCCACTCATGTCCTACTCATGTCCCCCAGCACCCCCACCCACAAACAGTCAGGGGCACCTGCCAGCAGGCCCCCACTCATGTCCCCTTGCACCCCCATTCCCCAGCAGTCAGGAGCACCTGCCAGCAGGCCCCTACTTATGTCCCACTCAGGTCCCCCAGAACCCCCACCCCCCAGCAGTCAGGGGCACCTGCCAGCAGGCCCCCACTCATGTCCCACTCATGCCCCCCAGGACCCCCACCCCCCAGCAGTCAGGGGTACCTGCCAGCAGGCCCCCACTCATGTCCCCTTGCACCCCCACCCTCCAGCAGTCAGGGGCACCTGCCAGCAGGCCCCCACTCATGTCCCCCAGCACCCCCATCCCCCAGCAGTCAGGGGCACCTGCCAGCAGGCCCCCACACATGTCCCCCAGGACCCCCACCCCCCAGCAGTCAGGGGCACCTACCAGCAGGCCCCCACTCATGTCCCCTTGCACCCCCACCCCCCAGCAGTCAGGGGCACCTGCCAGCAGGCCCCCACTCATGTCCCACTCATGTCCCCCTGCACCCCCACCCCCCAGCAGTCAGGGGCACCTGCCAGCAGGCCCATACTCATGTCCCACTCATGTCCCCCTGCACCTCCACCCCCAGGCAATCAGGGGCCCCTGCCAGCAGGCCCCCAGTCATTTCCACTTGCACTCCCACCCCCCAGCAGTCAGGGGCACATGCCAGCAGGCCCCCACTCATGTCCCACTCATGTCCCCCAGCACCCCCACCCCCCAGCAGTCAGGGGCACCTGCCAGCAGGCCCCCACTCATGTCCCCCAGCACCCCCACCCCCCAGCAGTCAGGGGCACCTGCCAACAGGCCCCCACTCATGTCCCCTTGCACTCCAACCCCCAGCAGTCAGGGGCACCTGCCAGCAGGCCCCCCCTCATGTCCCACTCATGTCCCCTTGCACCCCCAGCCCCCAGCAGTCAGGGGCACCTGCCAGCAGGCCCCCCCTCATGTCCCACTCATGTCCCCCAGCACCCCCACCCCCCAGCAGTCAGGAGCACCTGCCAGCAGGCCCCCACTCATGTTCCCCAGCACCCCCACCCCCAAACAGTTAGGGGCACCTGCCAGCAGGCCCCCACTCATGTCCCCTTGCACCTCCATTCCCCAGCAGTCAGGGGCACCTGCCAGCAGGCCCCCACACATGTCCCACTCATGTCCCCCAGCACCCCCACCCCCCAGCAGTCAGGGGCACCTGCCAGCAGACCCCCACTCATGTCCCACTCATGTCCCCCAGCACCCCCACCCCCCAGCAGTCATGGGCACCTGCCAGCAGGCCCCCACTCATGTCCCCTTGCACCCCCACCCACAGCAGTCAGGGGCACCTGCCAGCAGGCCCCCACACATGTCCCACAGCACCCCCACCCCCCAGCAGTCAGGGACACCTGCCAGCAGGCCCCCACTCATGTCCCCCAGGACCCCCACCCCCCAGAAGTCAGGGGTACCTGCCAGTAGGCCCCCACTCATGTCCCCTGGCACCCCCACCCCCCAGCAGGCAGGGGCACCTGCCAGCAGGCCCCCACTCATGTCCCACTCATGTCCCCCAGCACCCCCACCCACAAACAGTCAGGGGCATCTGCCAGCAGGCCCCCACTCATGTCCCCTTGCACCCCATTCCCCAGTAGTCAGGGGCACCTGCCAGCAGGCCCCCACTTATGTCCCACTCAGGTCCCCCAGAACCCCCACCCCCCAGCAGTCAGGGGCACCTGCCAGCAGATCTCCACTCATGTCCCACTCATGTCCCCCAGCACCCCCACCCCCCAGCAGTCAGGGGCACCTGCCAGCAGGCCCCCACTCATGTCCCCCAGCACCCCCACCCCCCAGCAGTCAGGGGTACCTACCAGCAGGCCCCCACTCATGGCCCCCAGCACCCCCACCCCCCAGCAGTCAGGGGCACCTGCCAGCAGGCCCCCACTCATGCCCCCTTGCACCCCCACCCCCCAGCAGTCAGGGGCACCTGCCAACAGGCCCCCACTCATGTCCCCTTGCACCCCCACCCCCCAGCTGTCAGGGGCACCTGCCAGCAGGCCCCCACTCATGTTCCACTCATGTCCCCCACACCCCCACCCCCCAGCAGTCAGGGGCACCTGCCAGCAGGCCCCCACTCATGTCCCACTCATGTCCCCCAGCACCCCCACCAGTCAGGGGCACCTGCCAGCAGGCCCCCCTCATGTCCCACTCATGTCCCCCCGCACCCCCACCCCCCAGCAGTCAGGGGCCCCTGCCAGCAGGCCCCCACTCATGTCCACTTGCACTCCCACCCCCCAGCAGTCAGGGGCACCTGCCAGCAGGCCCCCACTCATGTCCCCTTGCACCCCCACTCCCGAGCAGTCAGGGGCACCTGCCAGCAGGCCCCCACTCATGTTCCACTCATGTCCCACAGCACCCCCACCCCCCACCAGTCAGGGGCACCTGCCAGCAGGCCCCCACTCATGTCCCCCAGCACCCCCACCCCCCAGCAGTGAAATCGCGATTCCATGACACAAACCAAAAGTCAACTATGTACATCAACACATGTCCACCACACGAAGGCAGGCGGTAGCATCCCTGCATTAAAAAAATGTGCGCTATCAAAAAGCACGTATATACAGCTCTGATGAATTTCCCATACTGTGGCCTTCCAGGGCACATGACGTGCAAAGGGGTACACGACAAACACGGACATCCGCTGTGTCAACAATAGTGTGTATTTCGTGGGTGTGCGGGATGTTTCACACGCGACTGTGCCTGGGCGAGCGGGGTACGTGTACTTCAGGGGCTCGTGGGAAGTTGGGCTCGCGGTAAGTTGGGCTCGTGTGAAGTTTTACACGTGATTGGGCCTGTGCGAGCGGGGTACGTGTAAATCTGGGGTGGGCGGGGAAGTACAGGAGGCAAATGCGCGGAACGCCCACACGCACATGCCAAAAAAGATGCGCTAATCCGGAAACACGTACGCCAGCAGGAAGCGGGCGTACGTGGACCCGCTCAGCATAAAAGTGCGCGCAAACAACAAGCAAGCTCAGACGCCAGGATGAACATACCGTTCCTAGCAGCAATGGTCGTGGGATACTGCAGGAGGAGGAGGAGGATAGTCATGCCCAGAATTTTCACACCCAGAACCAGCCTTTTTGGGATGCCTGATGACCAGGTGTATGGGAGGTTCAGGTTTCGACTTCACATAATACTCGACCTGGTCAGTGAGTGGGAGGATGACCTCACATCACCCACCCTCTGCTCCCAAGCACTCAGCCCCCTGGAGAAGAGAAGAGCACTTTTTGGCCACCGGATCATTTCAGCGGACAAGTGCCATAGTGGGGGGGGGTGTCACAGACCACACAGTCACGCTGCCTACACCAGGTCTTGGCTGTCATGACTGCACGCCCATCAGTGCGCAGGCACAAATACCTGCCCAGAACACTCGCAGAAAGGCAGGCTGTCGTCCAGGATTTCGGAGGGGTGGCACAATTCCCCAAAGTCCTAGGTGCCATTGATTGTACCCATGTGGCCCTACGTCCCCCCAGGGCATCAGAGCACATCTATAGAAACCGCAAGCACTGGCATTCCATCAACGTGCAGGTAGTATGTGATGCCAAGGGACTCATCACCTCAGTATATGACACCTATCCAGGGTCCACCCAGGACAGTTTCATTTACAGAATATCAACCCTAAACCGGGACCTAGAAACTGGTCGGCATGGCGATACATGGCTGCTTGGTGAGTATAAATGCCACAGAACATGCATGCATGCCAGATACTGAGTAATGTCACAACCCCACTAATGATACCCATCACTACATCCCCAGGGGAAAGTGCCTACCCTCTGAGCACCCACATGATGACGCCAATTCGGAACCCCACCACGCCACCCGAGGTAAGATACAACACATCCCATATTGTAACCCGGGGCATGGTGGAGTGCACATTCGGAGTGCTCAAGTCAAGAATTCGCTCCCTTGCCCGTTCTGGTGGGCAGCTGTTATACACTCCCCCAGTAGTGTGCAGGATCATAGTGGCAGCATGTGTCTTGCTCAACGTTGCAACACGCCGGGGCCTGCCGGTGGACATGGTGGTGCCCCCACATCCCCAACCACATGCACGCCTGCTGCGCATGGGAGGGGAAAGGGCACGGGGTGAGGCAGCCCGAACACAGCTGGTGGCTAATTACTTCACTTAGAATCACACCCCTGTGGAGTGCACACAGCCCTGCCACATACCAGCTGACAATCATTGATGATGACATGAGGGACAGTCAACTGTCACAACCATACCATCCTGAGATTGGTCACCTGGAAGTGTCATCATGTGTGCATCCCTACCTACAGAAACACCACCAATGCTATGTCATCAAAAGACACATATGCTGCTAAATTCATGACCCCCTTGCAAAATACAACATGAGAACAGTGCCATGTCACCCAACCCCTCCCCAGCACCGCCACCCAACACACCATGGCATGTCATGCTATGTGAGAGCAAACTAAGCAATCCCCAAAACCTGACACAAGTGTCACAAAGTACAGTGTCCCTAATGGAAACTGGCCACACACAATATGCTCCTAGTAATGTTGAACTAACAACACACATGACCAAATACTTACCAACTAAACAATGCATCTAGACAAGTTCAAACATTTCTAAAACATGACAGTACTAAGTTAAAGTAGTCGTAGTCATTCAACCTGAATATGCCACCACATCGCACCCTTCAAACTGGAGTCTTGCAGCCTTCAAAACTGGTCTGTGTACTGCATACAACATGAACTCCATCTCCAAAGTAGACGGCCTTGTGAAGACATGAGATTTGAACCTGCAAATTCAGAGGGAGACATGGAAGCAAAATCATACATTAATACACCATGCAGTGTACAATACAACACTAATATACACAAGGAATGTCTACACAGTATTGACTACAGACTGCCCAAACAGCTCATGGGAGCCCAGCGTCACTGTGTACATCACTGTCGCTTGGTCACACCCTTTGCAAGCCCATGGAAACGGGAAGCAGGAGGGGTGTGTGTCTCATGAACCCAAGCATCTAACCCAAACTCAGGACAACCCTGCATGTGCCCAGCCGGAATACAGTGGATGCCCACGGGAGCCACACAAGGCAACACACTGTCAAATTATTTTTTAAAAAAATCAAAATTCAAAAATCAAAAATCAAAAATGGCCATGTGGGAGCCAGAGGGGGGGGGAGGCCACCCAGGAGGTCTGAGGACAGGGTGCGCACCAACAGCCACCTGTGTGGATGTTGGGAAAAAAAAACACCTCATGGGCTCATTGCCTGCACGGCTATGCCAATGTGGGAGAATTGCTGCCGTCGCTCTCATGACCCTCTGCTGGTGCATCAGGAGGTGGTGGTTCTATGGGAGGCAGCCCACGCAATGCCCTGGTATGGTCCTCCATGGCAGCAAGCATGCGGGTGTGGAAGGTCTCATTCAGGAGGATTATAGTGCAGAGATCCCCATGCAACACCTGACGTGATGCCCGGATCTTCTCCCGAGTTGCTCGCATCTCAGCTGAGAGCGTACTTGTGAGGTGCTCCAGCCGCTGTTCTGCCCTAAAATTAGCAGAAGTCTCAAGCTCAAGAGGAGTCTGCCTGAGGTTATGGAGTTCTTCACTCAGGGCGTCCCTGTGGGCCTGGGACTCTATTGAGATGGATTGGCGCAGAGTCTCCAGTGCCGCCCGTCGGTCCCTGTTGGACGCCAACATGTCTTCCCAGTGTGATTGGCAAATGGAGTCTGTTGCCTGCTGTAGTTGCTCCATCTGCCTTTCAGGGGGGATAATGGAAGTGGCCACCCTCTCCATTGCCTGAGCCATCATTTCAACTGATGCTGACTGTTGGGTTGCCATAGCGTACATGGAGTTCTCCCATACGCTATTGCCTGGTGGTGTACAGCCACCGCGGCGACGGGCACCACACATGTTTGGGGCAAGGCGATGTGCACCTTGCTGTGCTGGCACACCTGAGGCTGCAGGACTGCATTCCCCCTCTGATCTGCTGGCCCAGGAACAGGATCAGATGCTGTGGAGTGTGACCCTGCATCCGTAACCGCCAAAGGCACCTCTACCAACACTGACATCTCCATAGAGGGATCTACCCCTGGTGCAGATGGGTTGGCCAGAACAGAATCCCTACCAGAAACACTTACCTGTGACGGCACATAGGTCTCTTCATCCGAATCAGCACCTGAATAGAGGTCTGGGGAGGTGCACCCAGAGACACCCCTGGAAAGTATGGTCTGCAGGAGGATTGGGTTCTCACCCACCAGCACACCACGTCTCCCGCTGGTGCCCGGTCGTGCCTGGGATTCCTCTTGGGTCTGCACCATCTCCTCAACCTCAACAGCATCAAGTGTGTCATCCCCTGCAAAAACATGAAAGAGAAAAAATGGAAACATGCATTAGCACCATAGCACACAAATAGGCCTGTCAAGCTACTGAACCAGTACATGATTCGCACATGTCCCACATGACTATAACCCTCCCATGCCTGCACTGTCACTGAGTAGTAAGGGGAGGCAAAAGGCAGACACTGATGACACCAATATGGGAGAGCAACACATTTGCTGCATGCTGGGTAGCACTGCCATCACACATTGGCCTGTGAGTGGCATGTCCAATACACATACATGACACATGGCAGCACACAGATGGCATTTAGCATAGCCATGGTACATTTGACAAGTACAGCCATATGTCCGTGATTGAGTACTGTCACCCATCCATGTGAGATGAACATGATGACATGAAAAATGCTGCATACTGGGACTGAGTACACATGTGCCACTCATTGAAACACATGCAAGGTACAAGAATACAGTAATAGTTGGCTGATCTATTTTTCCTCACATTGACATCGCAGGAAACATCTGTCATTTTCCACATGCAAACAGGCACTCATCTAAACATTTGTGCTGGCCAATACTCCATCAGCCTGAATGGTCTCATTGTGTAAATAACCAGGTAAAGCATTGCCCCAGTGTGTCCAGTAAACAATGACCGAAGCATATCACATATGTCACAATATGGTTGATAAATGTCTAGCAAAAAAGGGGAGAGTGGAAAATATTATCCTGAAGGCACACTTACAAATTCTGACCAATGTAGTTGCAAGATGGCAGTACAACGTCAACTGCACAATTGTGGACCTAATAAGATACTGTGGGCAGAAGGGATGCAGTCATAGCCAAATACAAGGCACGTGATCCCATGTGAGGAAGGAAATGGGTGACCCATAACACTCTGGAGTACACACCCTCACCTGGCACTCAATCAGAACCCGTCACCCAAAATACATACACATGCACTACACACACATGCATGGGCACTCACGGGACAATGCTTCGTAATCAGGTAGTTCTCCCACACCTCGGATCTGTTCCTCTGTGATGAACGTCCCAGCAACAGACTCTTGTTCAGTGAGTTTGTTGTCGTCTTGTGGAGACCCACCGCCAGTCACCATAGTAGCGGCATGATTTGAGGCCAGCTTGTCCTTTGCTCTGCGTTTCATGTCGTTCCACGGCTTGTAGCAATCATCAGCTGAGCGCCTCACAAATCCAAGGGCACTTATGTGGTTGGCGATGGTCTGCCAGTGTGCCTTACGTTGACCAGGTGTTGTCTTGGACCGTGCAGTCACCACCATTTCGTGGCTATGTTGCGACACATAGCTCACAAGTGCATTAAGCTCCGCGTCATTAAAGCAAGGCTTCCTTGACGTGCCGGAGTGTGTAGCCGTGCCTGGGGTCTCAGCCTGTCGTGCCAGAGCACCCTTCTTCCTCTTTTTAGAAGGTGGAGCGGAGCCAGAGTGGCTAACGCCGCTCTGGTCAGTAGGGGAAGAATCACCAGTGGACTCGGTTGTTGGAGTGTGCGAATGCACATTGACCATAGGAATTGGTGCAGGCATTGTCTGAAGTGTGATGTTGGCAGGGGGAACATCAGTATGATGGACCAGGACCGACACTGTCCTGGCTGGGAGAGTCAGAGCTGGGGTGGATGGAGCTGCAGCTGCCCATGCAGCCTCACCACCCTGCATACTTGGGGCACCAGATGACATAGCTGCCCCAGATCCACGTGCCTTGGTGACAACTTGCACCGCCACACGTGGCCTAGACTTGCTGACCTGGAAGTCAGCCATGGAGTCATCCTGTGCCAGGTCAGGTGTCACAATGGGCTGGTCCAACAGGGGCTGATCTGGGATGGTCTCAGCCGCATTTCCCTCAACCATGGGGGGAGCATGGGCGTCCCTGATTGGTCCTCCACACATGGGGGTCTAGGGGCACCCTGCAAATCCTGGCCACGTCCCCTACCGCGCCCACCACGTCCACCTTTTGAAGGTCGGCCACCTTTGCCTCCCTTACCGCTTGGTCGCCTCCTAACCATGGCACTGATGTTGTTGTGCGTATGGGAGGAGCAGTAAACTATCGTCCTGGGTAATTGGGGGTCAAAGGGGTAGGGTACTAAATTGAATTTGTACCCTACTGCTCTAACAAGGCTGTCTGTGACCACTGGGGGAAGATGACGGGTCACGCAATGCACAGGCAGCCCAAAAACAAAAATAAACGTGCACGCAACCCCTCGTAGACCACGTGCGTGGAAAAATGACCCCACACTACGCTGTGGCACCCAGAAACACAAAAATAAGTGTATGCGTAATACACACAGCCTACAATTACCTCTGAAGGAGAGTGCGACACACGGGGCAAGCACAGTTGCTAAGTACGTGCGGAACTCACCGTCTGCCTGGAATAAGAACGTGAAAAATACGCGCGTGTGCGCGTTGGAACACCCCCACCAAAAGAAGAATTGTACGCTGTCTGAGGAGACAGGACAAAAGGAGAAGTGAACCCTGTTTGAGGAAACAGGCCCAAAAAAAGTAGAAAAATGAAAGCTGCCAGAGGTAACAGGGAGTACGAACTTGAAACGCTGTGAAGTAATCGCGTGTGAACCGACAAGAAGTACAGAATTCACCCACTCGCTCTCCACGAAAAGCACGTACAAGAAAATGGCGTTCTACATGTACCTTTTAAACCGGCCCACACGTACACGTCACTTACGCGTGTACGCATCCTTTCCTCCAATTACACGCGCTGACACTCGGACGTGTGCTCTGTCATCCCGTGCTATGCGGGAAACACCCACGTGTGTCACGTCACAGACACGCTTACGCGCTAAGGGCCTTTGGTCCAATGAAATCGCGTACGTGCGCTGATGCGCTTACGCGCTAAGGGCCTTTCCTCGAATTACATGCTGACGTGCAAGATTTTCACGTGCCAAATCACTCCGTATCAAGCTGGCCACGCGTTCACACACGGAAGACCACGCTCCTGCCCAGAAGGCTGAATTATTGCCCCCCAGAGCCCCGAGCATGCTCCCACCTGCCATCTGCTGCTGCCTGATTGCCTGCTGCCCACGTGCCCTGCCATTTGCTGCCTGCACGTCAGCCCGGGGTGCTGTTGCTGTGACCACCCCTGCTGGAACCGAAGACTCCCGGCTGCTATTCCATCGCGCCACAGCCCAGCCCCAGGACCCAGTTGCCCACCCACACCTGTCTCTGGGGTTGCCATGTCGGGCACTACACCATCTGGCACCACTGGCAACCCCCAGCCAGAGGGGCAAAGGGCCACCAGCTTCACTGCCACCGAAGTTGGTGTCCTGGTGGAGCAAGTCCTGGGGCAGTATGATGCCCTCTTCAGAAGTTCGGCCGCCGACAAGGAAGGACGGACTCGGATCTGGATGGACATCGTGACTGCCATCAACGCGGAGGGGGTGGCAGTCCACGACTTCCAACATGTCAAGAAACGCTGGGAGGACTTCAGGTCCAGGACCCTCAACAAGGCCCGGCTCTTCTTGAAGGCAGCGAATGCTAAGGGGCGCCGGGGCCACCTGTCGGAACATCAGATAAGGGTCCTGGAACGCATACGCCCAGCGCTCCACGTCCAGGTCCTTGAGAGGCAGATCCGTCTGGAGTCGAGCGGTAAGTGTACATGCATACTGATTGGAAGCTGTGCGTGTGGTTGTGTGCCAGTAGTGTGCAGGTTGTACATGTCGTTTTGTAGGGCCATGTATGGATGTGTATGTACAGGGCTGTGAGGCTGACACATGCAAGTCCTTTCATGTGTGAGACACATGGATGGTGTATGTGTGGGTAAGCATGCAGGCCAAATGCAGATGTGTGAGCACACATGTTTGGATTACTCTGTATGTAAGTTGGCATGGTTGTGGTGTCACACATGGATGTTGGTTCCAGCTGCATGTATCTGCACCGTGTACATGTGCATGTGTGTGTATTTGACATGGGTGCAACAGTGATGCAACATGGATGCATGTGAGACTGATATGTAGAAGACTGATTGCCAGATGTGACATAGATGCCAATCTCATCACTGCGACAGTTGGTGGAGGTGTACACATGCATGTAGGTGTGGTGGCGTGTGTGCATGTCTAGTACACTCCCTGTGTTTCATGTGATGTCTGGCTCACCTTTGGCTGCTCATGATGTTGTATGTGTATGGATGGTGCTGGCTGTTGCAATATGGCTGTGGAATAGCTCATGTGTGTGAGTTGCAATGACATGTGTGTTGGGGATTGTGATGCCATGTCTGAAGTTTGACAATGCCACTCATGTACAACTGTCATGTGTGTATGAGACCATTGTACAGTGCCCTGATGCCTGTCTCCTATCTCTCCCTGTCTGCAGCGTCAACTGATAAAGAGGGCGGAGAAGGTGCTGTGGAGCACAGCGGCAGGGTTCGCACCGCCAGCCGGAGACGCAAGGCCCGGCTCCCTTCCCAGGTTGTCATCTCGTCGGGGAGTGAGGAGTCCGGTGCCGCGTCCCAGGTCGCAGCTGCCGAGGGGAGGTCCAAGAGGCGGAGGTTGGAGTTGGACTCCTCGGCAGCCAAAGGGGCAGCTGAGACCCCACAGGGCCCGACGGAGGAAGATGGCACGGAGTCATCCAGGTTGGTGGGGGGTTTGGTGGAGGAGGAGGCCGTGCAAGGGACAGAGACAGGGTCTGGAGGTGGAGATTCCACTGGTTCTAGTGGTGCAGTGCAGGGGCAGCGACAGGAGGCAGCACAGGCCGCCGCGGAGGTGCCTGTAGGTAATCCTGTCCCCGATCCTGTGACTGCATCATCTTGCACCAGCTGGGATACCTACGTCCAGACCCGTTCTCAGGGAGGGGATTGGCTTACACCAACTGGCCTTCCTCTCCCTGCGGATGTGGCTATCCGGCAACGGGTTGAGCCTGTCCTGGGTGGGGTGGCGTTGCGTCAACGTGCCATGCGAGCTGACCTGCAGTCTTTTCATGAGGAGACTGCACGTCTTCTCGCATGGCTCGTTGACCGCGTTGACCAACTGGGACAGTTTACCAGGGCCGGATTCCTCCGTTTTCTGGACCTTGTTCTGACCCCCTCCTCAACTGAACCCCCTATGCGCCAGTCGTCCTCCGTGCCATCTTCCCACCTATGTGTCACCTGGGTGCCCTGTGGAGCTGCCTCTGACCCTGCGGCCAGGCTGGTGGAGGACACATCCCTGCCACAGTCGGGAGTCAGATGTCCAGCAGAGGTGGCCACCTCAACAACTGCACCCCAGCTGAAAGAGGATGTGCAGGCAGCAGGAGCCAGGGCACAGGCAGCGGCACAGCAGCAGCAGCAACAAGGCAACAAGGTGGGAGCCATGATGGCTCGGGGCCTTCATCATCAGAGGGGCAGGCATCGGCCGGAGGGCAGGAGGACCCTGGACGGGAAGTGTCTTCCGTGTGGCAGCGGTTGGGCCATGCGATAGATGCGGAGCGGCAGCAGGCTGAAGAGGCACGGCTCACGATGGTCAGGGCGGAGAACTCCATGAATAGGGCCCTGAGGCGGGCTGAGTGCCTCAAGGCCATTTGCAGGGACCTGGAGTTCCAGATGTCATCGTCCCTGCGAACCCTCAGTGCCATGGAAGAGGACTGCCTCTGGGACATCGAGCAGGAGTTCGATGATGCCCTGCCCCGGGACATCAACATGTGAGCCGTTGGACTTGCCCGCTGCCCTTGTAAATAGTTAGTTAGTTACTATTAGGTTTCCTTTCGTTTTTTCTTTATTTTGGACCGCTTGGACAATGGACCACATTTTTGTTTATAGTTTTTTTATTAGGTCGTTTTTGGTAGGTTTTATTTCTTAAATTGGGCTCATGTACCCTGGTTTCTTCAATTGTACATAGTTCTACATTGGATTCATCTTTTTTAATATTGTTTTTGTGTTCACCATGGAGCAATGGTTTTTACTTTTTATTTTCCCTTGGAGTTGATTTTTTGAACTGTGACTTTGGACAACATTTCTTTTTGGATTTCTTTTGCTTATGTTTTCTTGATTTTCATAATTTATCGGACATGGACCATTTCTTTTGTTATTCCCATTGTTGTGTGTTTAATTTGATTTACGTTAATGTTATCTTTAATATATATATTTTTATACTTTGATGTGTGGTATTATCTCATTAGTTTCATGCATGTCATGATGTGGGTTTTGACAATCACTTGCACCCATTGTGTGTGTGTGATGGACATATGTTCATTTACATACTTGCCATTGAGGTTGTATCATGTAATTGGCATTTTTGTATGGGTGGATGCAAAACTTGGGTGGGTCTTTGGCATGTGGAGGTTGGCCATAAGGGCCAGGGATCTAGATTGTGATGATGTGTTGGCTGAGGGACATGTGTCGGGGACTGCTGGCAGTTGCCCCACACTGCTGGGGGGTGGGGGTGCAGGGGACATGTGTGGGGGCCTGCTGGCAGGTGCCCCTCAGTGCTGGGGGTGGGGGTGCAAGGGGACATGAGTATGACATGAGTGGCAGCCTGCTGGCAGGTGCCCCTGACTGCTGGGGGTTGGGGTGCAAGGGGACATGAATGGGGGCCTGCTGGCAGGTGCCACTAACTGCTGGGGGGTGTGGGTGCTGGGGGACATGAGTGGGGGCCTGCAGGCAGGTGCCCCACACTGCTGGAGGGGTGGGTGTGCAAGGGGACATGAGTGGGGGCCTGCTGGCAGGTGCCCTGCACTGTTTGGGGGGTGGGGATGCTGGGGGACATAAGTGGGGGCCTGCTGGAAGGTGCCCTGCACTGCTGGGGGGTGGGGGTGCAAGGGGGTAATGCGTTGGTGATCACTAGTGCAAGGTGACATGTGGCTTGGCTGGGGGGGCATGCCCATGGTGGGTAGGCTGCCTGCGGGACATGACCAGGGGTGCAGGGTAGTCCCCTACGGTGTGGTCTGCCTGCAGGGGCCATGGAGGGTGTAGAGGGAACACCTGGGAGGATCCACACTGCCAATTCTCGTGTAGGACTCCCCTGCACCCCCGAAATACACGTACCCCACTCGCACAGGACCTATCGCGTGTGGAACATTCAGCGCACACCAGTAATACATGTACCCTGCTGAAATCACGTGTTAAACTTCCCCGCACCCCAGAAATGCACGTACCCTGCTGCAATCGCGTGTGGGACTTCCCGCATACCCCAGTAATACACGTACCCTGCTGAAATCGCGTGTTAAACTTCCCCGCACCTCAGTAATACACGTACCCTGCTTAAATCTCGTGTGGGACTTTCCGCGCACCCCAGTAATACACGTACCCAGCTGAAATTGCGTGTTAAACTTCCCCGCACCCCAGAAATACACGTACCCTGCTGAAATTGCGTGTGTGACTTCCCGCGCACCCCAGTAATACACGTACCTTGCTGAAATTGCATGTTAAACTTCCCCGCACCCCAGAAATACACATACCCTGCTGAAATCACTTGTGGGACTTCCCGCGCACCCCAGTAATACACGTACCCTGCTGAAATCACGTGTTAAACTTCCCCGCACCCCAGTAATATCCGTACCCTGCTGAAATTGTGTGTGGGACTTTCCGCGCACCCCAGTAATACACGTACCCTGCTGAAATCGCGTGTTAAACTTCCCTGCACCCCAGAAATACACGTATCCTGCTGAAATCGTGTGTGGGACTTTCTGCGCACCCCAGTAATACACGTACCCTGCTGAAATTCCCCGCACCCCATAAATACACATACCCTGCTGAAATCGCGTGTGGGACTTCCCGCGCACGCCAGTAATACACGTACCTTGATGAAATTGCGTGTTAAACTTTCCCGCACCCCAGAAATACACGTACCCTGCTGAAATCGCGTGTGGGACTTCCCGCGCACCCCAGTAATACACCTACCCTGCTGAAATCGCGTGTTAAACTTCCCCGCACCTCAGTAATACACGTACCCTGCTTAAATCTCGTGTGGGACTTTCCGCGCACCCCAGTAATACACGTACCCTGCTTAAATTGCGTGTTAAACTTCCCCGCACCCCAGAAATACACGCACCCTGCTGAAATCTCGTGTGGGACTTTCCGCGCACCCCAGTAATACATGTACCCTGCTGAAATCACATGTTAAGCTTCCCCGCATCCCAGAAATACACGTACCCTGCTTAAATCACGTGTGGGACTTCCCGCGCACCCCAGTAATACACGTACCCTGCTGAAATCACAGGTTAAACTTCCCCTCACCCCGGAAATACACATACCCTGCTGAAATCGCATGTGGGACTTTCCGCGCACCCCAGTAATACACATACCCTGCTGAAATCGCGTGTTAAACTTCCCCACACACCAGAAATACACGTACCCTGCTGAAATCGTGTGTGGGACTTTCTGCGAACCCCATACACGTACCCCACTCGCACAGGCCCTTTCGCGTGTGAAACTTCACGTGCACCCCAGTAATACATGTTCCCCGCTTTGCGTTTGCTGTTTGGCAGCCCTGTAAACTGGTCCAGGGTTAGCGCAGCCCTTTGCGATGAATTGGGAATTTTGATGGCTTTTCCTTGCGCGAGGGCGTTCTTGGGGGCGTAACTGGCGCTGATGCAGGGTTGCTGTGCCACTCTGCACCACGGCTGGTTTTGGAGCCTAAAATCCATGAATACGCTGTGCGTGGAAATCGATTTTAGCGCACGCGGCTGGCGCAGAGATTCGCACGCGCACACTGTGCGCCAGCCACGTGCGCCACTTTTGTGCGAAATTCTATGAATTACCCTGTAAATGGGGTTGGGTTAATTAGTATATTAGGTTCATGTTATTATTATTTCAGTTGAGCTCAGCCCATTACTACAGCATTTGTGTGAAAAGTGATAATGTTCTATTATGTATTCTGTGCATTGGCATCTATTTAATTTCAGCCTGAAACTCATACTATTGAGTCCAGCAATGAGTCTCACATCCTTGTCCCTAATTAAAGTTCAAACCCTTGCTAAAATGTGAATGTGAATGATGAAATGAGGAGTCTAGATGTTGAAATGTGCAGCCTAGATTCTTCCTACACTCCCTCCTTCTTTTAAGCTGTGATATAACCCAAAATCACTGCAGAAAAATACAAAGATATATGCTCTAAAACACAATAAACCGCATCTCAATAGTCAAAAATAAATGACATGCCAATGGTAATAGTCACACATGAGAAACACTATGTATATAGCTCTACTCTTGAACAAAAGAATTATGAGTCTTGAGCAAAACAAAGAAACAAAATGTTTAAGAGAAAAACAAATGTTAAGAATTTTTTGTGTTTTTTTATCTCTTCATCACCTTTATCTTTGATTTTACTTTAATTGGTGATCTATTCTTGGATTTTTTGGGGGGCATTTTTTGTCTTGTGTTTTTTAAATATTAAATAAAAACATTGTCAAATTTACAAAACATAAATCCATAAAACTGAGTTATTGGCCTCAGTCAGATGTAAAATCCAGTAAAAATCAGTTATGCACACAAATGCAGATTATACAAAATAATCTGTGAAACATCCAAGACATGTCCTTATGACCAACTGAAAATAGCATGAATCACAGTAATATCACATGGTATTTTTCAGGTAACAGTCCCAACCACAACACTCCTTTTTCTCAGTTAATCACTTACATTTTTGTTCGCTAACTGGACATATCTCTTCCACCCTTTTTTAAATATATTTTGAACCTCATTTTGACATCTTTACATTATTTACACCGATCCACCTGTTCTGGTAATTCTATTTACTAGGTAAACACTTTACTTTTTCACTCCCTGCTAGTCTCAGCTTACTCTAGCCTTTTCACCTCATGTTTTGAGTGGAAGGCCTTAATTTGATTAACATGGATAAACAGTTCCACTGTTAATTTTCCCTCCTTTTTAGCAATTTTGTAGACCACAGATGAAACCTTATATATAATCCTATATGGCCCTTGTCATGCTGTAAGAAATTTAGAGTTTTCATTTTTATTCTTTTCGAAATTAAACTTGAATACCTGGTCTCCTATTTCATGTTATCTCACAGATGTCTTCCTATCATAATATGTCTTTGCACCGTCAGCAGCCTTTTCCAAATGTGGCTGCACAAATGTAAACGCATGATACAAGTGCTTTTTTCAATTCTTCCACATAGTCATGAATTGTGGACACATTTACAAGAATGTGTTCATTTCTTCTGTAAAGTAAGTGTTTTGGCAAAACCATTGTTCTACCTGTCAAGATTTCATGGGGGCTGATATCTGTTGATTTAGATGGTGTTGACATGAGAGCCAATAGTACCAATGGAAGCTGCATATCCCAACTAGATCCTGCTTCAGCTACAAACGTTTTCAACATATCAACTATCAATTTGTTACACCGTTTAACTCCCCCTGAAGAGGAGGGCTGGTAAGACCTGTGTAGCTTCGTCTTCACACCCAAGATTTGCTATATTTTTGTCATTAATGCAGTAGTGAAATGACTTCCATGGTCTGACTCTATTCTTTGAAGTAAACCAAACCTTGAAAAAATATGGTTTACAAGTAAAGTGGCTACCGTTTGCACACTGCAGTCTGGAGGTGGAATGCACTCCACCCATTTAGACATTAGACAAGTGACTTTCAGCATGTACCTGTATCCCCTTGCTTATCTCCTCATGGGCCCGACATAGTCGACTTGTAAATCACACCATGGCAGTGTCAAGCCCCTTTTCATCAACGGCACTCTATGAGCCGGTTACGCAGGTTGAAATTGTGTACACACTAAATACCCTATGGTGTAGAGCTCAAAATCATGGCACATGTGTGGCCAATAGGCATAATCCTTTAAATTGTCCAAAGTTTTCTGTGAACCTCTGTATCGCTGAAATGAAAATGGCACAACCCATTGGATTTGGCCTTTTACAGATTCTCTAATCATCAGTTCATCATGTATTCGAATTCCCTTTTTGTTTTTGAATAACATCCCTATTTCATCTTTCCCTTTGCTGTCCTCTTCAGTCAAAGGATTTTGTTCTGCATTTAGAAAACGGTTGTAAAAGGGGCCTAGAATAAGATATTCCTTTTGTGCCTTGATCAAATCTTGATCTGGAGTATCAAAACTACACTGTGGCTGTTCAACAGTTTTTGGAGTTTTGGAACGTGTTATCGCATCTACCTGCATTTCAGCAAGCAGGTATTCAATAGGAAATGACTCCCCCCATTAAAGCTTCAATTTTGTCTAATTGACATGCTTTATCATTTCCTTCCTTATCCTCACCTGGTGTTTCCAAATGACCACACATTTTCCTCCAATGGATTATAAGGTCATTTTCTGACACAGTTTGTTTATAGCCTGAATCATCTTGCTATGTTAAAGTTGCTTTTTGTTATAGGTGTGCATCCCTTTCACCTTCCAACCAGGTAAATACTCCACAAAACTATGTTATGCATAATCAGAATCAGTGACAAGAACTATGTATCTGAGTTTATTTTCTACTGCTGTAGATATTGCTTTATAATAGCAGCCAATTATGCCACTTGGCTGCTTTTGGGGCCTATCCTCATGCTGACTCTTGAATGTTGTCACATTTAAACCATATGTTTCCTATTCCCGCTTTTTCTGTATCATTTTCAACATGCTATGTACATCCATCTACATACACAGTTGGTAAATCCTTACATGTTTCTCTGTTGAATGCCTTTTGTGGGGATTGCGCAAATTCATTCAAACGTGTCCCAAGCTCTGTGTCATCAGGCACAGACAGCTGCAGAATCATGCACCTCTGCTAGTCCTTGAGCAACTCGGCTCTTTTCATTTTGCCCATATCTCACTACTACAGGAAATCTGTGAAGTGCTAATGTCAAGGAAGTAATTCTTGACTGGGCCAATTTCCCTGATCTAAGTTTCTTACTTTGCAAAAATTGTGGAGGCTGGTGACTTCATTCAACAATCACCCGCTCCCCTTGAATTATGGGGCGGAAATTTTGTAATGCCCAAACAGTGGTCAGAAGCACTTTATAACATTCACTAAATTTGGTCTCTACATGTGGCAATGCTTTTCTTGCAAATGCAATGGTTGTGTTATTTGTGTCATGTTTTTGATATAACATTGCTGACATGCATTGATCTGTGTATCCTATTTCTACAAAGAAATCCTGATTGTTCATTGGTTATGCCAAACATGGCGCATTCATTAGACACTCTTTTAGCATGTCAACTGGCTCATTTTGTTCCTTTTCCTATTTCCAGGGTACGCCCTGCTTCAGTAATCTCGTTAAAGGTTGTCTGATCTCGGCATACAATACACTTTCTGTTATAACTCATCATCCCTTACAAGCTCTTTAAACTTTTCAAGTTAGTGGGATCTTTTAGTTTATGAATCGCTTCCACTTTTTTCTTTTGTGAATTTAATCCATGCTCTGTCACTTCATGACCTAGGAAGCTTACTCTTTTTATGTAACACTGTGCTTTCTGTAAAGATACATTTTCCCAGCCTTCTGTAGCTGACTGAGCAAATGTCTAATCTCATTGAAATTACATTTCAGATCGTCCTTTTTGATTAGCACACAATCCACATGCACTATTGTCCCTCTTTCCTCTGCATCTGGAAGTGCATTGCTCAGGAATATCCCAAACTCATGTCCACTATTGGCATACCCAAAACGGGTCCAGACCCACGCAAATTGTGATTTGTCAAATGAAATGCAAACAAATGTTGAATATTTTCAGCTAGTGGGACATAACAGTATCCAGCTGTAAGGTATAATGTGATAAATACCTTTGAACCGTGAACGTGAGCAAGACCCTGATCAATAAATGGAAGGGGTCACCTTGAAACAGGTACCTTTTTATTTAATTCCCATAGATCTGCACACAAGTGCCATTGGCCATTGGATTTTAGCAAACTTAATATGGAGGTATTCGATGTGCTATGAATAGGCCTAATGATTCCTTTAGATTTCAATTTTATTTCAGCTTGTTACTCCAAACATACCAGGGGTATCCTATACTGTCGCACAAATCCCGGCTCCCTACCATGTCCTTCTGGTAGTGTGGTAATTCGGTCAGCCCACAGTCATAGGCATCTTTGGCAAAAACCTGTTTGAACTTCATACATTTTTTCTCAATTGGTATTTTTCTTCTACACCTGTGCAAACATCTGCAGCTTGAACCTGCTTCTGTACTATTTTAGAAAACCCTTTGAAGTCCTTCAAAAGAAGAACCTCTGTACTTTCCTCTAATCATATGGCAGTGTCTCTTCGGAGAATCCCAATGCTTAAATATTTTGGAATATTGACCTCCATTTCAACATGTTGTTTGTTCTCTTTTAGATTCACTTAATTTGAATAGTATACAATCATCTTGATGGCAGCACACTATTTCACTTGGATCATAAGGATATGGAGACTGAACTTTAAAGATCCCTTTCGGCTTAGACTCCAATGATTCTCGCAACTCACCCTGTGCAGTCACACAGCTTTCAGGAATGTTCCCAATGACTGGGTTACTGAAATCGACACTGTAATAAGATTTCTGTATTGCCATTCCTATTTCTGAAATCTCTTACAAATAAATCCTTTGACACCCTTTATTGACCACCATGATTGGAATGGATCCATCCCCAATCTCTATCAGTGGTGTACATTCACATTCAAACTCTTGCTGCCTTATGGATTCATTTAGACATACAAATGCATCAGAACATTTTGCCTGTTGTCCCTTCCTGTATTTTAATGGTACCGTAAATTGTTTGGTGAATGCAGGAATGGTAACATCCTTTTTCACCTGCAGCTCAATTGCATATGGCATCATTTGGGCCCAATGGTAAGCTTGTATTTTGTCTTAAAATTCAGGCGCGCCTCCACCCAACCTGGACCAAACCTTTTGGTTTAGAATGTCTAATACCATACACATCCTGTGCATGATGTCATTTCCCCAAATAGAATTTGTTTTGTGTCCCGCTCAGGATCCACACATTGTGATGAATTCTTTTAAGGCCAATTGTAATCTTTAACATGCATCTTCCTATAATTGTTTGTCCCAACTCGGGGTCATCTAGGCCACACATTTGTTGATTCTTTATTCTCAACTTTGGGATCTTCTCCCATGTTCAAGCACCAAAGTGGCTTCAATCATTTCAGGATGCCCTTTCACATGGCTAGGGATCCATGGCTGCCCTTTTTCATCTATTTCTGTTTGCCAGTATTTCTCCTCCAGTCCAAATAAATCTCCAAATACTGCTTCTCTTTTTCTCCTTGCAATTCATCCTGGCACATGAGAATGACAGTGACGCTAGGTACACAGCCGTTCTGAAGATATACTTCCAATTCACTTTCTGATTTAGCAACAGTGTGTAATTCTTTTACACTGCTGCTTTGGGTCATTATTTTCATGGGTCTCAAATACTTT
This sequence comes from Ambystoma mexicanum, assembly GCF_040938575.1. NCBI lineage: Eukaryota > Metazoa > Chordata > Amphibia > Caudata > Ambystomatidae > Ambystoma > Ambystoma mexicanum. Next base: position 1,239,952,327 of record NC_090930.1, on the reverse strand, counting down.
TTAGCCAAGGACCAGAATACTCCATTTACCCCATCAATGAGGGGCGACAACCTCTTCAGGCAATTCATCCCTATGAGAAAAGGTATTTCATTTGAAGCTTCCATATCTTTATGTAAACCTCAGTGACACCTTCGATAGGTATTTCTTCCCCATTGAAATTTTGTACAGGGCTTTCATTTTGTCTCACCTTTGCATGATTTTGCGTGGATCTCCCTTCATTGATAATTTTCAGCAGTTCTTTTGACATTATTGTTGCTTGGACACCTGTGTCAATCATTGAAAATCCATTACATTTTTCTACAATATTGATAGGAACATATCACCTATCTTCAACATCTTTTAGTACACATTATTAGTGTGAATCTTTGCTCATTTCAGGACTTATGTTTCGTAGCTCTTTTTTACTATTTGCTTGGAAAATCGGCATGTGAAATGACAGTTTACCATCCTTTTTGCTAAAGTCATTTTGAATGTCTTTGTCTTTTCTCCTGGGCTGAGAACCCATTTGGAGTCTAGCCATCGACTGCCTCTCTGACTTAGGAAAACTAGTGTTCACACCGCCATTTCTTATTGTACTTTTTTCATTGTCTGGGTCCTCTCTACTTACTTCTACATTGCCACCTATTGGCTGGGTATTTTCACAAGTGTCATGTGACAGTCTGTCAACTTCTGGCGTATGACACTTATCTGCATTTTACATGGAGCCTGTCATTTCTGTACCTTGGAATATCCATGGCTCAAAATACTCCTCAGGTGACTGACTTGTACCCTCCATTGTTTCCTCTGTGTTGGTATCAACAGTTGACTTTGATTACCAAGTAAGAATAATCTATCTGTTGGTTCTAATTCTTCATTTTGTGCTTTATTTTCACTTTGGATGCTCTTTTTAAAACTTCTTCTCTGTTCTTTGGGTATTTCTTGTTAATTTTCCTCCTTTTGTTCTTCATGTTCACACACCTGAATTGTCTGATTCAATTTTAAATTGAACCAAACTCCCTTTTTGTGTGTGTTGAAATTCCCTGTCTCATTTTCATTCAAGCAATTCAGTACCATTATTCAAAGGTGATTTATAGGCATTTGTTTCTTTCTCATCAGTGCAGAGGTCATTGGCTAATCACATGTTGTCGCTATGCACCCAGTCAGTCCTATGGCCTTCTGTACCTTCACTTGGCTGTTGCATTTGTACTGCACTTAATTTTTCTATCTGTTCCGACAACATTGTGACTTGGGCCTCTAAGCATTGAAACCTGTCCATGTCTCTGAATTCCTCTCTTTGTGGCCTGGGCCTCTAATGATTAAACTCACCCTGATTAGGCCTGTTCTGATATCTCTTAGGAGATTGATTTCTATCTGTGTTAACTCTGAATTCATGTGACACAGGAGGTGGAGTATGTGTGGTGACCACCCTTTGACCATGGTCTACTAGTGGTGATGATTGATTATATTGGCTAGGGACATAATTCATATTTCTTCTTTCATTTGGTGGGAATTGTTCCCTATGCTTGTTTACATTTTCAATGAATCTAACCACATATCTTGGTCTTTCTTTGTGTCCATATACCATTGTATTAGGGTCAAATCTCTCTGGTCCACTAGTGTCTTTGTATGGGCCTTTGTACATTTGATGTTGATTGTTGTTTAGGCCTTGCATATCGTAGCAAAATCCCACTCTGGGAGAACTACCAAGACATCTAGGGCTAATGTAAGAATTCCCATTGCTGGGATCAATGGATTGCAACATAAGATTTTGGGGGATGTCCTCTTTGGAGGTACGCCCTTTTGACTAGATATCAAGTTGTTCCTTGTCATGAGTTTGGGCTGATTCTAGCGGCATCTTTACAGATTTTATGACCATGCACCCAAGAATCTAGGCACTGGCTACAACCACCACAGCATAACACGGCCATGCACCCAAGAATCTGGCCACTGCCCACAACCACCACACCACAACTTGGCCTCAACTTCCCAATTCAAATGACATCTGCAGACATTGAAATGGACCACCAAGCCTGTTTTTCACCAATGCCAATAGCCTCATATCATCTAGATTTCACTCCCCTACCATGAACAAGCCCTCTTGCAGTCACAAAATAACCCCGAATGTGTATCTCAAGCTGTCCACCCAAGCCATCTTTCAATCATTAAATAACCCAAGCTATCCTCCCAAACCCTCTTTCAGTCACTAAAAGACCCCAAACGTGTTTCTCAAGGTGCCCGCCAAAGACTTATTATTACAATGGTTGTGGCCAGATTCTTGGGTGCATGGCCATATTATGCTGTGGTGGTTGTGCCAGTGTCTAGATTCTCAGGTGCATGGCCTATTTTTCACTTATGCAAATATCCTCATCTCATCTATATTCCACCCCTACCCTAACAAACTGTGCCTGCACACAGCAAATAAGCTCCCCACCGAAGAGGATGTCCGTGGACTACCTCGGTGTCCGTGGACTGCTACACTACACACACTCTTCCTCCACCTATACAAATATCCCCATGTCATCTTTCTTTCACCCCCACACCCTTCCCATCCCCTCTTTCCAGCACCAAATGACCCAAAATGTGTTTCCCAGCCTCAATCCCCACCGCGCTATCCACGGACAGTCACAATGTCTGCGGATACAACATGGTGGGCGTTTCGCAAAAATATGACGCACCTCACGCTTTTCGCCAACCGATCAGCAGGCGTGACTGATGTCCTGAACCCAGATATTGCGATTTTTTTTACCTACTTTTGCCTGTTTAAAAACTACTGGACGGATGTACACCAAATTTACAAAAGCAAGCTTTTGGGGCCAAGATTCAGACAGGCCATGTACTTTTTTTGCAAAGTTGGATGAGAATTTGTTGAGGGGGAGCAAAGTTATAAGCCAACCAAAAAGTGCTCTTCCTATGGGTTCAGCAACTTAACCATAACTGCAGGGCTGCTAACGCAGGCCCTGTAATATGATCGTCCTGGTTGTGCATACATGCACAAGATTATGCAAAATATTTTTGATATGTCAAATGTCTTTTTAGGACAATGAAGACATACTAATATTCAAAGGGGGTGATTCTAATGTCAACTGTCAACCTTAGACATCCATAGATATCTAAGTAATATAATTCCCCCCCTTCTTCCAGACAATTAAACCACACAATTTCCAGAGTAAGAGATGGGCTCAATTTATTGAAGATCTTGGGCGTGCCATGCTTAATGGCAGAACTCAAGAGGACATACCTGGGCGCCCCATTTCGAAAATGAATAATACATTTATTTCAATAAGAATAGGCATGATGCCATCTAAGCACTCACCATAAATATTGACATGACTAAATACAGAATTTTCCAAACTGGCCATATCCATGTCAGTTTGGGAAGAATCGTGTTGTTTTGCATGAACATAATATATCCAGTTTGAACAGGTAATTAACAATAGAACAATAACTAATGCTTCTGATTAAGCATGTTAACTCTCCAACTAAGATTTCAGAATAGTTTTCTTTTTTTAAATACCCAAAATAGTAGAGCTACTTATATTAATGACACTGTATAAAAATATGCTCTAACACTTTATGTGCGCATCATCACCAAAAAAACTGCTATTTGTGATTCAAAGTGTAACATTTTGATTCGACTTTCAAGAGGTAGAACTGGAATTAAGGGAATAAGCATTCCATCAAGACTGTACGCTGGCAACTATTGGTAAAAGTCCTAATGACTAAGGAAACTAAACATATCTGGCAATTAGTTAGGAGCGATAGAGATACTCAACCGACTCCGGAAATAAATCATATTTCAACACTATTAATGACAGTATTTTATCAGACAAACCTAATTATGAATTTGTTCTAATAATGTCTGTAAATGACTGTTTACCACCGAAGATATCATTAGTAAATTAAAATGTTCCCATGCCCAATATTAACTTTAAGCAGGTAGGGCACCGATTTCACATGCATTATTTGAGAAAGTAACTCGAAATGGCAACATACCAACTTCGTGGAAACAATCCCTTCCCATCCTACTATGTAAGACAGGAGACCAAACAGAACCAAATAACTATCGCTTGATAGTGAGGTTAAATTCCAGCAGTAAGATTGTTGACACTATTCTGCTTACAGTGTTAAAAAAATTGGCTACGGAAAAAAAATACACCACCACTTTTAAACAGGTTTCAGTTCTGGTTATTGAACTATAGATAATCTCATGATACTACAACATGTTATTGAGAAAGCACATGACAATTATGGTATTTTTCTAGCATGGACCTAGCTTCAAGAAGCAACAGAATGCTTTACAAAGGTATACAACAATACAGATACACAACAGAGTGCTTTACAGAAGTGTAAAATAGTACAGATGCATTACAGAGTGCTTTTCAGTGGTAACACCAGAACAGATATACAGCAGGGGGTAGGATACAGAGTGCACAGAGGAGGGGTACAGCCGTACAGGGTGGCGGGTAGGAGAGAAGCAGACGGCATCTAGCGAGTCACATGGCGCTGGGGCGTTGTGATGGCCTAGGTGTTGAGGAGGAGAGACTCCTTCACGAGGTGTATCTTGAGCTCTTTTCTGAATTATAGGAGTGTGGGGGCCAGTCTGATGCTGACGGGGAGAAGGTTCCAAAATCTTCAGGTGCAGTTTGCACATGTCCTGGCTTCTGGTGGTGTGCTGTCTGCCAGATATGCTGAGTTTCTCTGTGAGTTATCTGGGTGACTTGAGGGTGACTGCCTTATAGATAATGCAGCAAGACTTGAAGGTGATGTGAGCGTGCAGTGGGAGTCAGTGAAGGTCATTGCGGGCTGGGGTTATGTGGTTGTATCTGCATAGACCCTTGATGAGGTGTGCGACTGCAAGTAGGACACTTCTCATGGGCACAAGAGAGGACGAGGGGAAGCCTTTCGAGGAGGGTATTTCCCCCATCCAAGTGGGAGAGGAACAGTGCTTGAATGGTGGATCTAAAGCTGTATAGAGGGTGGGATATTGTTGGCATGTATGATGTTGGTCCGAATGACCTGATGGCTGGAGGGAGAGAAAAGGGAGCTAGGCTGGCTGGCCTCTCCCAATGTCCAGTAGAGAATGGACCAAATGCTATTCTCCTGGCTTTCTCAGGGGGTCTGGAAAGAGTGGAGCAAATGCCATGATCCTGGCCCTCTCAGGACCCAGCAGAGAGTGGAGCAAAGACCATGCTTCGAACAGCCACAAATGGCCAGGTTCTATAGGAAGGAAAACAGGCTGGACCTATAGTAACTTGTAACTCAGAGAGTGCTTTCTCCACTGACCTCTCAGGCAACAGTGCACCAGGCAGGCAACCCAAGAGTTCTCGAGGCCTGCTCAGAGCTTTATGGGGATGGCTAGAGTGGTGTGTCCCCCGCCTGGTTTGCAGCTGTGTTGTTCTTGGAGTTATCAACATAATGCTGCCTTTCCCAGCCATCTCAACCTAGGCCACAGTACCTTCTGCTGTTAAAAGAGGGTATCAGGGTGTTCTCATCTTTCGCATGAATGCGGAGTCAGGTTACCAGAAGGGAACACGGATTTGGGGGACAAGGAGGGAGAGGTTATGAGGGAGCTTCCCATCTGTAAATGGGTATGTATTCTCATGTAGGTACAGTTTGAGCGGTGACAAAGAGCTATCAAGTGGAATTCTAATGTGGACTTGGTTTCATTTGACACATTCCCCCATTTAAATTTAAATGAGTGAGCAGTCTGTTGGCAGGACTTCTTTTGTATATAACATGTATCGATCTCACAGCAGCATTTAATAAAGTTTAATGCAGTTTATTATGAATGAAGTGAGCAAGATGAGGAATCCCCCCGCCCCCAGATTGTTGCATATGACGTAACAACTATATTCTGAATGGTCTGTGGAGATTGGCTTAATACAAATGGGCAATGCAGCAATTTAAATAATGGCTTGAATCGGGTGTGCATATTAGCACCGTTATTATTCAACTTATACACAGCGGATATGCCTGACACTATTCCCAGCACCCACCCCTTTCCTCTGAAAATTGTCACGGTACAGGTAGCCTGGATTGGGTACGCCGATGATATTGTCATTATGGTCAGACCCAGAGAGGCCTAACAAATTCACTTACTTTGTATCTGCTAAGGAGCTTTGCATTAATTATGAAACTTCCAAGATAGTGGTCTTTAGAAATAAAAAGAATCCTGTGCTTTCTATCTTGGCAATAGGTAAGAATATTATGTTTCGAATAATAAAAACCTAGGTATTTTGTTATGTAACAGCAAACTACAGCATAATGTATAGACATATATAATAGCTAAAGTTCTTCCAAGATTTACATGTATTTAACGCTTTACTAAATACACAGGTCTCTTTTCATCAGAGAGAGTAAGGAAATCGTACCACACCAGACTAATAACTGCAATAGTCTATGGTTTGGAGACCTATTTTACACTGCATTTTGACTGAATAAATGTAACAGAGGGCAAGTTATGGAGATTAATTCTTGATCTTCCATAATGTTCCCATCGAGGCAATCTATTTAGAACAGGGTTTAATGTCTGTGAGCACAGCATTAGAAATAAGGCGCAGCTTACTTTATATCAACATTATTTGGAAATATAACTCTGTTGGGCCTACTTGGCACCCTTGTTCGTCAGGGTACAGAAAGAACCCTGATGCCTTTCATTAATTCATGCTTATCATACCAGGATACAATTGATTGGGCCCCTGACTGGCCTTTGGACCAAGCTTCAATTTAATCTCAAGTTAAGCATTGATCAGTATCCACTTTGTTACTGTCATTTCATTCTACCCCATCGGTAGAAATTGAAAGCGCAATGATTAGGAGCAAAACAAATGTATTAAACACATTAAATACTGACTTTGCCAATATAGTGTACCTAAACAAATCATTTCTTGGCAAGGGGTTATCAAATCTGCTGAGTATTTAATGTGACATGGTCACCTCATGCTACCGTATCCATGGATGGACTTCAACTCCTGTATGTGGTCCCGTAATAATATAGCCAATATGTCAAGCAACAAGCTAGAGTTTTTAGAATCATGAATGTGCTTACTTTTCTTGTCATTACACTTTAACTAGTACACAAATATGACTACAGCATTCTCTTAAATGCAATCAGAATGGATGTCATGATATGGATGGCAATTTATAATGTTGATTCAGGTTGTAATATATATAACAAGATTCAGGAATAGTAATAAATGTTTCAGAACAATTATGAACATATTAACCTTTACTGTAGGTTACACTTTCCTGATGTTCATACTGGGGGAACACTAGCGCGCTATCGGTGTGACATGCACAATCCCAGGTTAAGTAAACACTGATGAGCCATGCAAAAATGTCAAACATATGACATCACAAAGTATAGCTAAATACTATTCATAACAGCGAGCTTGACTCAGCATGCTTACCACAGAATTCTTGGGGGCCTATTAATAATCTGGCCTTCTCATGGCTCTGTACAGGAATAGGTAATTTTGTTTTCATTCTTATAATTGGAGATACACTACTTTTACAGAGCTATCAGTTAACTGGACTGACATTCACCTTTTTTTAGTGAGAATTAATCGTGCAATATTAGCATTTGCATGCACCCAACTACATTTAATACAGAGGCACTAATCATGATTGGTGAACATACACAACAGAATTATTATTTTTATATGTATAGGGGCCTTATTCATCTTACCCTCAATGCTTAAGTGATTTAATAATTTATGTACAGGTCCCACTACTTAATTTCACTTGCCTGCAATTCATAGTTGAGGGTGGCGTACCAAAACCCTCAACAGGGGAGAATTCATTTCATCTCAAGATTGAGAGACTCTTGCCTCAAATTATTGGGATTAGGCCAGCATTTATGTTACAACATATTACTTGAGCTCTTTCAATTGAATTATTTTGATTGTGTTACAGTAATCCAAGTATTAAACATGGCTAACCATACCAAGTTCAAGCAAAGTGGCAACAAATTCACCATATTAAGGTGAGAGGTCATGAGAGATGATCACAATTCATTAAGTATGGTTTTACAATCACATTGTAACAACATGAATCATTTTCTAGGATCATTATTATTCCAGCATATTATGTTAACAAAAGGGGCATTTTTGGCAAGACCAATACCCTAATGAGATATAGTGCACGAGCACCAATTGTAATATTAGAAAAATTGCATGAAGTGGCGGCACAATGTACTCACCAGAGATGATCACCACAACATTATTCCCAGTACCCTAATGTCATGTCAGTGAGACCTAATCTGACAAACAGTAATTTAAGATGGTGTGATTGGGGTGAGCACAACGACTAACCATGAAGTGGTGATGTAACATTACTGAATGTTTCATAACTATGCTAATAGACTAGCCGGACCCCCTACATCTAAACCTGTTTTTCTCAATGAATTTATTTTTCAGGCAATCTTGTTCTTGTGTGAAACTGATCATACACTGCAATAAGTCATATTTAGAGTTTATGATGTACATGGTTATTAGCCCAGCCTTGACAAAGACCTTTAGTGTGGTCGAAACACATGTTGGCACAAGGACGGCACAAGGGCAATGTTATGACTACTAAAACATCTTATATGTGAACAGTAGTTGGTTATGTTTTGAAGGCTTGAGGCATTCAAATTGTTGCCATCAACAATAGGGCAGCAGAAGGACAATGTTTTTAATATTTAAACAACTATCTGTGTTTATCAACATGGTTATGTTTAACAATATAGGTTCTTCAGATATTGGATAAAAGGGCAATGTTTTGAATGTCAAGGCTAACAATTTGTGAACATGACAGTGAAGGAACATGTTGCTAACTTCCAGACTAAAATGTGTTTAATTAACACTACCAAGTAGGAGTATATATGAATAAATTAGAGCAAGGTTCTAGCTCTTAATCTTGTCTGGTTGCTTCGGGCTCAATTTGAGATTGTTGCAATTGCCTGAGTTTGCTCTTGGTCCTTGATGTTATACTTAAAATTGCTTTCAATTCCTATTACCTTTAAGAACATGGTTTTAACATGAGGTCTCGTCAATTACTTCCCTGCACTGCTTTTGCACCAAGACATCAAGCATTTACCCTTGCAATGTAGAGCCTATTTGTACTCCTAGACAAACACACATATAACGCTCTCAAATTTTTATTGTAGGTGCTCCACCATGAAAGAAAATAAATTGAATGCCCAGAAACACCTCAGGATGTCGGATTTTGTGTCTGTCTTTCTGGCCATCCAGACAAGAGGAGCATGATCTATCACCAATTTAAAATAAAAAAATCTTCAATCAAGGTTCTATACAAAATGTATAAAATAATTAAACATAAATCATACAACTAAATATTAAAAACACTATTTAATACCCAACCCTGTAAAAGAAGACAGAAGAGGCAAACGAGACATTTTTCGGGCAGACGTGTGAACTTAACACGACCTTGCCTAAGTGCAGCTAAATTGGAATATACACTTTTGTCAACAAGTGTCACTTCAGACTATTTTTTCTGTGCTGCATATTGATGACATTTCCAGTTGCAGCACTATCAAGTGGGAATGTAAAATGATGTATTCCTATGTGTGAGACCACTGTGCCACTTTTACAGACATTCCATTGCAGGCACACCCCATGACACCAGCGGCTTAAAGTCGGTACACTATTTTTCTCTGATGAAGAAGTGGATTAAATAATTCCAACATTTTGAAACCGGTCGGATACCGAAGATTGTTGGAGATGTGATCAAATGAACTGTAAAAATTATATATCCAGATCCATTCCAATATTTGACATGGTCATAAAATTCTGAAATATTATGAGCTCTGGTAGCACATGCAGCACCTTATAACTGCAAACAGCATAATTCTTCTGATCTTAGTGATCGATGGAGGGGTGTACACATTTTATGGATGGTGGTCGGGGTTTGGATGATAGTGTGGCATGTAGGGGCCTCAGGATGAAAGGATTGTAAGGCTGTATTTCTTGTGCAGGGATCATCGGGGGCAGGAGGCCTTGCTATCTATCTCGTGGGATGGTGCTGCCAAGTGACGTGCTGCTCCCTTCTCATGACCTTGCAGGGAGCATTCTTTCCTCTGTGTGAGGGCCTGTGATTTTTTAGAACAATGGAGGATTTTCATGGGCCATGTGGGACCTGGCCAGGGGGGCGGTGCTGTTCATGCTCATGCAAGGGATATGATGTTCAAGCACCTAATATGCTTGATCACGCTTGCGCCTATGTTGCATCATGGCTGCCATTTGTCTAAGATGGCGTTCACATCTGCGTTCCTTCTATAGCTCCTAATAAGGGGGGGTTGGGAAGATCCTGTCTCCTTTCCAACATTACCCCCTTGTGTTACTTCTACTGTAACAAGGTCCCCAATGGGTTCCCTCAGGGGCCCATGAGTTTGGATATATTCTTTAGCATACCTCCTGGATTGTTCTTCCTCCAGTCTCTTAGCCTCTAAGTACGGGGGTGACCCTTTAATTGGGACCCATGCTCTGAAGACATCTCAAGGGTTTACCCAGACGGGGCATTTTCTTCCGGGGTACATGTCATGTAACATGTCATGTAAATGCAACTTCCATCCCCAGCTCGGTCAACCCAGTGTTTGGTGTAGTTCTTGAGGTCGGGTGGACTTGCTAACAGTGCCAGAGGGATGCAAGGTGGTGATAAATCTTAAACATATATTGTCTGTTAGGGTCATCTGTTTGGGCACCACTTTCTGTGGTACAACAAGGTGCTCTGGGCATTACCCCTAATCGAGACCATCATCATTGAGCTGCTTGGCACTGCCTTGGCATAACATCAGAGTCCCATCTGACATGTGCAAAAATGTAACAAAATAAAAACGATGACAGGCACTAGCATCTTCACTATCGGCCCCAGCCACGATGGAGCATGAGAAAAAGCTAGATGAAACCAGTCATCATCCTGTAGGCGAGATTCTTTCTTCATACATATCCCAAGTTGCATACTGCCCTATGATGTGTGATAGTGAGCCATTTTCAGTATCTTCCGGAGGCATGAATGTTGAGCAAGAATCACCAATTGTCTTGCACATGCCTCCTTCCATGGCAGTAAGGTATGTTTAGGATGTACCTATTCTGCATCTTCATCATTCTTAGGACACACAGTTCCACTTTTATGACGTTGAATCCTTGTTCAGTGTCGATTGCTAGCTGTATTAGTTCCCAATGGACAATATGCAGCCATTTTGCATTGGCTGCTGCTTTCAAACCGGGCAGCATTAATGAGACAAACGTTTCTCTGTCCTGCTGAAGAGCTGATTATCATCTGGTATTTCACTGAGCAGGGTTGCTGAGTCCTGTGACAGGTAATTCAATCTCTTCTTTCTTCTTAGACATTTACGTTTTTCTTTCTCCGGGAGGATACAAAACTGTGTGCTAGCAAGGTGCTCCTTGTTTCCTCTTCAGGAGTTGGCAAGGGGGTAGGGGCAAATGTTTCTGTTGGCACCCTTGCAGGTGTACTTCTGGGATTCCTAGTAGGGCTGAGTGCAGTGTGGTCAGTTAAAAATAGCCCCTCTATGCTTGTGGGAGGTGCAAGTACACTTGTTGGCGACACAGCCAGTAGCAATCCATCACTGCTGCTGTGCCTTTCTTGAGGTCAGGAATGAGTAGAGCTTTGTTGCAATGTTCATTGGATCCTACAGGTATTGTTCCTGCTCTGTAAAATTAAAGTTAATACGTTTCTTCTCTGTGCACCTTTACTGGTTTCTCCATTGATTCAATCCATGTTCATTTTTTTTCAGTCCAGATCCCTTTCTTTGCTCCACATGAGACCTTCTGCCAAACAGTTCTCTGTTGTTTCATGCCATTTGTTATTCGAGTATTGTAGTCCTTCTATCACAAAATGGGGTCTCTTTAGCCATTGGTTGCTTTTTGGATTGTTGTTGTATTTAGGCGATTTGCATCCACCACATTGTGTGCATGGAAAGTGCCTCTGAGCCTACACAGTGCAGGTTGTACTAGGCAATGGGCCTCCAGAATTGGTACTTCCTGTGGCACTAGGACCTTGACTGCCCCTGACTCATGCAGTATCAATGAACACTTATAGCAGCTTCCATTCACTCTATGTATTCCTACCACACTCATATCAGTGCAGTTCAGGGTGATGTACATCTTCTATAGCATCTAAATCAAGTCCACTATATGCATCATATGTTTGCCTTTGAGCTTGTCTCTTTGTATGTATGGGTACCTGTATATATCCATTCATGATCATGGTTGCACTATGTACATCGACCGGGTTGGTAAACTTGGAAAACAATAGGGATTTGGAAATGTATTCTAATATTGGAGCTGGAGGGGTGGGCTGTTACCATTTTGTGGCATGGGGTTGGGTCTTGGGTGTAATACATTAGCTTGTGGGTTGGGATCTGGGAACTATACATATTTCTTTACCTCTGTGCAGTGTTCGGTTTTGTCTGCTTCTGCATGTGAACCACTATTCATAGGAAAGTTATAAGCTCCTCCTGCCCTCCCACCTTCGTATTACCCTCTAATATAAAAAAAACCTCACTAAATGAATTCCCAGGCTGACCATGGAAATTGAAAATACAATAGCTTTTAAATGCATAGCACACATATATGAATACACAAATCTAGATCTAACATCATATTCATAACATGTTCTAACATGTATAGAGTGATGTGAATGTGCTGGTGCCATTAGCTCATATATTGAGTTATTCACAGGCACTGGCTCTATGGTTAGATGAATCTGAAAGGCAAAATGTATGCACACAAAGGAGAGGGAGGGATAGAGGGAGGGACGTAGGGAGAGAGATAGAGAGAGAGTGATATAAAGGTAAGCGAGAGAGAGCACCTGTAAATCTAAACTAAGAGTTGTAGCAGCTTTTTGCATGTGCATGTGGTATGGTATTGTTTTTTTATAAAGCGGCTATACACAGGTAATTGTTTCAAAGCGCTCAAGGAGGGTGGGAACAGTGGGAAAAAACAACAGTCACTCAGAGCCCTTGAAATTCTAACACGATAATAGTCTGCAAAGGCAGAGTAAGTGCTTAAAATACATTTAACAGTTGAGACCTGACAGCGATTCTGAAGTTTTACCAGTGCAATTGAGGGGAGAAGACAAGGGAGAACAGACAGTCGATCTTCAGGCACAGAGCTTTCGGGTGGTGCAGGTGCCAAGACAGTCACAGGGAGGGGGAGGTCCAAGTGCACCCAGTCAGTGGAGACTGGGGTAAGTGCAGAGAGAGCCACTCTCTTGGGTTGTTTCTCAAGTGCAGTGAAGGTGGGTGCGGTGTACAGCCCTGAGGCAAGTGTAAGAGAGGACTGGCAGGTGTGCTCACGACCTGTGAGACACTGAGGTATTCCAGGCAACCAGTCAGCAAGCTGTAAGGAAGAAGAGGGAGAGAGGGAAAGAGCAGGCAGTTGGTTAGCAGGGTAGAGCGAGAGTGAAGGAAGAGTAGAAGAGGAAGGTCTTGGGGAGTTTCCGGAACTTAAGAAGATCAGGCTCAAGATAGAGGGCCCACCCAAAGCAGAAGGTGAAGGCCCACAGACCACAATCACCACAGTGGGTCCGTAGTGCCCCACTCTATCCAACTCCTTATACTCCCACAGCACTGCCAGTTAACAGTTACTCGATGTTTAGCCGTGGTTGTGGAAAATGTCTTCGATCAGATTTTCACTGTCTTATTTGAGGCAGTGTAGTTCTTGTCAGTGATTGCAGCTGAAGCTTTCACTGTCTTATGTGCAGGTCTGTTGTTGCAGACTAACCACTTGTGAGTAAGCAGTGAGCTATATTTTTGTATTTCACGTGAGTGCAGTCCAAGTAGTACTCCTCTTTATTTGGCATGTTGAGAGTAGATTATAGTTTAAAGCGCTGCTACATTTTGTAAGAAGATTTGGGAGTATTTGCATAATTGTGTGGTATCGGTCTATTTCATTGAATACCAATTAATACACAAGTGCCCTTATTTTGAAAAGCAAAGTTATTTGGTGTTTCAGTCTGTTTCTGTTTAAACATTTAGATTGGCACATTTGTCATGGCTTCAAGTCAGATGTCTGGTGAGGAGGCTCTGAACTTACTGATGCAGTCTGACTGGGAGCAAGGCACAGAACCAGAAGCAGAATTTGAAACAGCACCTGCTTCTGAGGGTGAGCATGAAGTAGATTCGGAAAGTGAGTTTTCTGTTGAGGCTAGTTCAACCCCCACATCTGATGAGGAAGGGAATGGAGGGGTACATCCACCTCATGTGGCACTTCCCATACAAAGTTGACATTCAAAGTTGAGGGGACATGCAGGGAATATACCAGTTCATCACATGGCTGAGTCTGACTGGGTGCCTTCAGCAATGGCTCAGCCTGGTGTGCCACCTTTCACTGGAGTATCAGGATGCACAGAAAATACAGATGGTTTTGAGCATATTGACTTTTTCAACCTTTTTGTGGATGATGGATGATGGTTTAATTTCAGATATGTTTGAGCAAACCAATCTGTATGCTGAACAGTTCTTGAGGGAACGAGGTGTCAATCTGAAGCCCCATTCCCGAGCACATCTTTGGGTTCCAACTAAGAGTGTTGAGATGAGAACATGTTGGGGTCTCACTCTGCTCATGGAATTAGTGGGGAAGCCGTCTATTTCACTGTACTGGCCTACTGAAGATGTATTTGCAAGCCCTTTTTTTCCAGCAACAATGAGTAAAGATTGCTTCCTAGCACTGCAGCGTATGCTGCATTTCAATGACAACTCTGCAGCATTGCCAAGAACTGATCCAAACGTTGATAGGCTGTTCAAAATTCAGCCATTACTGAAGCACTTTACACAGCGATTTTCTGAGGTATATGCTCCTAGCCAGAACATATCCATTGATGAATCGTTAGTATTGTTCAAAATCCAGATACTGTTCAAGCAGTATATTCCAAGCAAGAGAGCACGATATGGAATCAAGGTTTATATTTTGTGTGAAAGTACCACTGGGTATGCCTACAACATGAAAGTCTCCACTGGAAAAGACTCAAGCATAAACCCTCCCAGCTGCCCAGCTCATTTAGGGACCAGTGATAAGATTGTGTGGGATCTTGCCACATCATTGTTCCACAAGGGACACCAATTGTATGTGGACAATCTCTACAAAGGAATATCACTGTTCAAGGAATTGTACAATGTGGGCACACAGGCATGCGGTACAATCCGCAATAACTGCAGAAGCTTCCCCAGACAACGTGTGTATAAGAAGCTGGACAAGGGAGCATGTATGGCATTGCGGCATGATGAACTGTTGGCAGTAAAATTCTACGACAGAAGGGATGTGCACATGCTGAGTACTATCCATGATGAAAGTACTTCCCTTGTCGCTGTACAGGGACAGGCTCATCAAGTGCTAAAACCCAAGTGTATTCTGAACTACAACAGGTACATGGGGGGAGTAGACAAAATAGACCAATTACTTGATTTATACCATGCAGCATGTAAGACTTGCACGTGGTACAGAAGTTTGCAGTTTACCTTATGCATGTAGCTACATACAATGCATATTCTGTATATCGTGCAGCTGCTCTAGAAAACAAACTGACATTTTTGAAGTTTGAAAAAGCAGTTGTAACTTCGCTGACATGTGCATGTACCAACTCCCAACTTTGCAGAAGTAGAGGATGTAGCCAGATTGCAAGAACAACACTTTCCTGATTATGTGCTTGCAACACCCAGGAAGACAGAACCATACAGAAGATGTAAAGTGTGCACAAAATAAGGAAGGAGGAGGAATACTCAGGTGTACTGTCCCCAATGCCCTTCAAAGCCAGCCCTCTGCCAACAGCCTTGCTTTGCTTTGTATCATACAAAGACAAATATTGGGAGATCGAGTGATTTTCTGAAATGCCCATCTTTCCTTCACCGTGACCCATAGACTCTCCATGCATGCAACACCCAATTTACTTGTGTTTTGGAAAAGACAGGAACACCATTCAGGCTTCCTCCACTTGAGACATGCCTTTGAAGATCAGGAAAGCTACTCTTAAACACATCATGACAATCAGGCTGGTTTTCAAGAGACATCAGTTTATTCTTTTCAGCAGACCAGGACACAGCATACAGCATATTGAAGAAAAATCTGAAACTCCCAACTTCCATTAGATTTCATTCCCTTATATACTATTTTTAAAAGTGAGGTAATGCAATAATCAATATAAAACAACCTGATTGCCTTTAGTACTTGATGACAATTGTTTTTCCAATCCCTGGTTGGTTGCCTTAGTTGCCACTCAGAATAAGTTTAAACAGGTTCCACCTAGCTCATTCTACACCAGTTGACTTTCCATGAACTTCTATGAAAAAATGATCCACTGACATCATCATGACTATGTACAAATCAACCATTTTGTAATCTCAAGCATCCATTTTAGAGTTGCCTGACTTGTCTTAACAAACATTACCGACCAAATTACGAAATGCCTGAACAACCTATTTTTACTCAGAACTTGGTACCTGCTCAGTTTCAAATCTAGTTTGTTTGATAATTTATAATAAACATTTAGTACTTGACATATTCTCTACTGTGCACAACATTCTGACCCCACAAGATAGATCACCTTTAAAATGCTTTTCTGAAAGACACTACATTTCTGATTTTTGCAGTATTAGAGTTATTGATCATCCGACAAGTTACCTGCATTCGGTTTGTGGGGGATGGAGTATATCTCCAATGGATTCAGTTTAGGGGGAGCTGGGTCTATCTCCTCCACACTCCTCCCAAAGGATTGTATTTAGTCACTTACTCAATACATACCACTAAACCCATGTCCACCCTCCTCAATTTTCTGTGTACCTCCACATCTCTGATCTAATCACTCTTTTCTGTGATACAATTTTTCTAATATGGGAGGTATCCTAAAACATTTCTACAATGTCAGTACTAACACATTATATTCACCTAGTCTAAACATGTATGTGCCCCTTAAGAACACCTTTGTTTACATTTATCTAAATCCCATCTCTATTACCCAGGTAACTTTAAACTGACTATATGCCTCAGATAATTTTACAGCCGCTATGAGAATTTAAAAGAGGGTCACGCTTTGAGGTAACCCACCAGCCTGTTTGTCACACTTTATTCACGTGTGGCTTATACGTGTGGCTTATACTCTACATTGGTTCCATCACTCCCATTCCATAACATTTCCTGGTATTTTTACACATTGATTTCCTTTTCTTCTTTATTCATTGTGTATTTCTTCCACCCGAATCATCTTGGTTCGGAATCCATTGACCGTCTGTGTCCGGTCGTATTTGTCCTCTTTTTAGGGGTGCTTTGCAGAAAGTTCCTGGGCCTTTCACTGCGTGGGCCACTTAGTCCATTGTTTTCATTTTCTAATGTCTTTCTGCACAACATTGTAAAACATGGGTGCATTCGGCCACTTCTTGGGGAATTCAAGGATATCAGAGTTTTCACAGGAGTTTGTCAGCTGTCAAAACTGCACAGCAGACACATTTGTGTATGGACATCTGTTTAGGTCCCTTGACCCTTCTCTCTGCTCATAGGTTCGAGTGCCGCCAATTCTCCAGGTACATAGCGTTCTCTTTCTCTTGACCTGTAATATAACGCTGAATGAGTTTCCTTTGAAAAATAAGTATGTCTCTATCGTCAATATTTTTCCTTTCAACCCAACCCTTTAAAATTCATTTATGTGTTACCTTTAAACATTCATTCCTGATAAACAACCTCCATTAGACATCTCTTTTTTGAACATTCCTGCCGCCTAAATCAAAAAAGAATCATATAATTTGGTTCTTTTTATATCAAAGCTACTGATCCTCTCCCTTTTGCGTACACATTCACTTTTTTCTTACTGTATGTTGTCTAATACCAGGACCTGGTGTGTTTTCAATAAACACATTCACCTGTGTCTCATGTCTAGGTGATGAATACATTTGCCTGTCTCATTTTTGGCCTTACTTCGTATGGGCTTCTTTCTACCAAAATGATGTGTCCCTTTAGAGGATTTGATTTTTTACTAAGGTCGACAATTTCAGACCAAAGAGACAAAAAATAATAAACAACAGACAGACAATAGACACAAATATAACAAAATTAGACGTCTTCTTCCTTCTTCTAGGTGCATCCATAGCAGAAGAGGACATTGCTGGAAGGGATCCCTGTTCTCTGTAGGAAATGAAAATAGAGACAAAAGTCATTCCGGTACTGGCAAGGGGGTCAAGTTTCTTCCTAACCGAAACCCTTTCTCCTTGCTGCTAACAACAAATGTTTACTACAATCATTTCTGGCTTTTTTTAGCCCATTTAACTTATATGCTTTCCCTGACTCGTTGGTGCACATAAGAATCAAAATCATTTTCTTTGGTCCTGTACAAAATTTGAACTTGTTCTTGGTGTTTTCCCAGTTCAGCGGAACAGTCTTTGTCTACTTTGGTGCAAATGCTTCATCTGCGTTGCCGTATATGCTTCATCTGGCTTGCTGCATGTGCTTCATCTTTCATTCTCCATCTTCCTTTTGATCGCGTTGGTCTGTGGTCATTTCCTTTCTTTGCTGTGTTTTCATCCCGTTTGAGACACAATACACATTTTTCTGTGCTTCACTAATCTAGTCTACCACTGTTTTTCTAGAATCTGGCATTGATCCTTACTAAGTGCCTTCCCATTTTAACATAAGACACTCATTATTGTGCCTATTCTATACATTTCCTATTCATGTGCCAAAGCTACCCTTGTTGGCATCCTGCCAACTATCAAAAAATAAAAAGGTTACTCACCTTCCCTTATGTGTCTTCTATGTCCTGCATTGTCTGAGGTGACCATGCTTGCAACTATAAGCTACTCGATTTACACCTATTTGCTCCTATCTTGGGAAAAATGGCTACATAATTGAAACACTGTGGCCCTCATTACAACCTTGGCGGAGGACCAAGGTGCTATTAGCACCATGGTCCATGCCGCTAAGGTTACGATTCCGCCATGGTGGATGGCGGAATTACCGCCCCATTCCAAGGTGAGTGGGGCGGTAATTCCCCATTCACCATTTGCCCTTCCCCATTCCCATTTTTGCCCCCATAGGGCATAATGGGAATGGGGAAGGCGCTAATTACGGCACCGTAAATTACAGTGCCGTAATTAGCTCCAAAGTCCCTTTGCGGGTTGGATTTTTAACGCCTGCTAAAAGCAGGTGTTAAACACCAACCCGCAAAGGGACACTTGTAATCAGGCGTTAAGGGTTAATGGCGCCGATGGCGCCGTTAAACCCTTAACGACTGAGTTGTAATGAGGGTCTGTGTCTCTGACTGCCTCTTTTTCTGTTACTCACCTGGGTCCTCTTACTCCTAATAATGATCATCAGTGTGTTCACACCCTGTCGTGTGAACCAGTACTCACCACTTTCTTCTCTCCCTATTCACCTGTACTCACCTCCGTCGTGGTATAATGTCTCTTCCCCTATTAAGGCCATGCAGACATTCCTTCTATGCTCAAGAAAGGTCCATGATCTTCATCTATATTATATAAACCAACACCATCAAAAACATTGAAATAATGTTATTTTTACTCACTCTTATATGTTCTCTTGAATTGGCTCTGTACAAAATTGTTCTTGTATTGTTAACTCAATTTTGGTCAACCATACCCCTTTGGTCCTTTATTAATCCCATAATTTGTTTTTATTAAAATACACAACTTTTTAAATTTTGGACATTAACCCTCATTGGTGCCTTTTAATTTTTCAAAATCCGAATTCGTAAATTAGCTATGCTTTTGATCTTTTTAATGTTCAATCGTTGATTCATACAATTATTGTTTCATTCATTTTTCCTTGTATTCATTTATTTCATCCAAATGAAGTCAATTTTTTAACCTGAGCTCTATGTTTCTATACTGTTTAAAGTGAATTATGTATCTTCCTATTCTCAAAATTCATTTTTCTGGACCCATGCCAAAAAGGCCCATACTCTACCTGACATTTTGGCACTCCCTCCAAATTTTCCTAAAATTATTCTGAATGCTGCTTTTTAATTTTATGGGCGTCCTTTGTCCCCCGTCTTTGTTCATAAATATCTATGGTCTGAAACAGAATTAATCAAATATTCTCACCTCTTTCCTCCAATAGGCTACACAGCCATGTACAACACTATGCTTATTTTATAACACCAAAATCTCTGGTCTCATAAGAAGACACCTGTCCATGCCACTATATATTTACCAATATTCAAACGATACATTCCCCAAAAAAAACAGACTTTCCCTTAATCACCTAAATAAAATCATCATGGTTAGGCTTTGTCACTCACTCCCTTCTCAAAATATGAACACATGTCTGTCGCACATATAACAAAAATTCGCCATAACACACTCTCTTACAGAAACTAGTAATTCATCACGAGCCAAAAAACTGCATTTATAGTCTTCAATAAAAAACCCTATATCTTCTAATATTCATTCAACACTTTTCTGTCTTTGCTGCATTGACATACAGTTCCAATGTCTACCATTAGAACAAATTATTCGGCACTCCTTGAGGCTTAGTGCCACTAACAATTCTGAGCACATTGGCCGTGTCCCATTTCGCCACCTGCGTGCTGCCTCATTTCCTGGCTGGTTTCCCTTCCTCCTCCTCTTCCCTCCACCTGCCTCCCAACCCTCCCTCCACTGTAATTGGCTGCACGTTAATAGATAGATAGTGAGCCGCATCACCATGGGATGATGCCTTTACTTCCACAGCGTTACCATGTGAGCAGGTAAGAGCCCCAGAGTCCCTAAGCCTTTTAAAAACATTGGCCCTGTCCCATTTCGACCCCAGACTCACGTGCTGCTTGTTTCCCGGCTGGTTTGCCTTCCTCCTCCCCTCCCGTCATCCCGCCTCCCAACGCTCTCTCCACAGTGATTGGCTGCACATTAATGTGCATACATAGTGAGCCGCTTCACCGTGGTATGATGCCTTTACTTCCACAGAGTTCCCAGGTGAGCAGGTGAGAGACCCAGTGCCCTTGAGACTTTTAAAACCATTGGCTGTGTCCCATTACACCCTCAGGTCCTGTGTGCTGCCTCGTTTCCCGGCTGCTTTCCCTTCCTCCTCCCCTCCCCTTTGCCCACCTCCCAATCCTCCCTCCACCATGATTGGCTGCAGGTTATTGTGCATAGACAGTGAACCGCTTCACTGTGGGATCACACCTTTACTTCCATGGCATTCCCAGTGAGCAGGTAAGAGCCCCAGAGCCCCTGAACCTTTTAAAATAATTGGCCTTGTCCCATTGTGGCCCCAGTTCCTGCGTGCTGCCTCGTTTCCTGGCTGGTTTCCCTTCCTCCTCCCCTCTCCGTCGCCTGCCTCCCAATCCTCCCTCCACCGTGATTGGCTGCACATTAATGTGCATAGATACTGAGCTGCTTCACCGTGGGATCACGCCTTTACTTCCACAGCATTCCCAGGTGAGCGGGCAAGAGCCCCTGAGCCTTTTAAAATCATTGGCCGTGTCCCATTTTGCCCACAGGTCCCACATGCTGCCTCGTTTACCGGTTGATTTCCCTTCCTCCTCCCGTCCCCTCTGCCCGCCTCCGAACCCTCCCTCCACCGTGATTGGCTGCACATTAATGTGCATAGATACTGAGCTGCTTCACCGTGGGATCACGCCTTTACTTCCACAGCGTTCCCAGGTGAGCGGGTAAGAGCCCCTGAGCCTTTTTAAATCCTTGGCCATGTCCCATTGTGCCCACAGGTCCCACATGCTGCCTCGTTTCCCGGTTGGTTTCCCTTCTTCCTCCCCTCCACTCCGCCTGCCTCCAAACCCTCCCTCCACTGTGATTGGCTGCACATTAATGTGCATAGATACTGAGCTGCTTCAACGTGGGATCACGCCTTTACTTCCACAGCGTTCCCAGGTGGACAGATAAGAGCCCCTGAGCCTTTTAAAATCATTGGCCGTGTCCCATTGTGCCCCCAGACCCCCTGTGTGGCCTCATTTCCCAGTTGGTTTCCCTTCTCCATCCCCTCCACCCGCCTCCCAACCCTCCCTTCTCTGTGATTGGCTGCACGTTAATGTGCATAGATAGTGAGCCGTTTCACTGTGGGATCATGCCTTTACTTTCACGGCATTCCCAAGTGAGCAGGTAAGATCTCCAGAGCCCCTGAGACTTTTAAAATCATTGGCTGCGTCCCATCGCACCGCCAGGCCCTGTGTGCTGCCTCGTTTCTCGGTTGGTTTCCCTTCCTCCTACCCTTCCCTCATCCCGCCTCCCAACCCTCATTCCACCTTGATTTGTTGAACGTTAATGTGCATAGATAGTGAACCTCTTCACTGTGGGATGACGCCTTTACTTCCATGGTATTCCCAGGTGAGCAGGTAAGAGCCCAAGAGCCCCTGAGCCTTTTAAAATCATTGGCTCTGTCCCATTGTGCCCCCAGGCCTCACGTGCTGTCTCGTTTCCTGGCTTGTTTCCCTTCCTCCGCCCTTCCCCTCTGCCCACCTCCCAACTCTCCCTCCACTCATGATTGGCTAGGCCTCTGGTCTTAACAACCCCCAGGGCAGCCATCTGCCCGGCAGCCCCTGTGTCGAAGGGCCCAAGGCAAAGGGCGGCTCCAACAGAGGCGACTCTAGAGAGTGTCTGCAGGTGTCCGCAGGGAAAGCTGGTGAAGCCATCGACCAGCTATCAATTAGCAGCAACCACCAAAGTAAGTGTGGCATGGGTGGGGGATAGATCAATTACTCTACACTGGAAAACCCTGCCAGTCAACATTACCTTACCTCAGAACTGTAAATGTTATCAATGCCACACCTAGTTAGAATTGTGAACATTGCCCTGTGTCATATCTAGATAGGATTGTGAATGTTAAGTAGTCCAACATCTAAAGAGAATTGTGAACATTAGCCTGTGCCAGACCCTGACAGGATTGTAAATGTTAGCAATGCCACACTTAGTTAGAATTGTATACTCTAGCCTGCACCAGACCGAGACAGGATTGTGATATCCTAACTATGGACTGTGAGTGTTAAATTGTCAAACATTTAGAGAGATTTGTGAACATTAGCCTGCATCACATCTAGATAGTATTGTGTGTGTTAAGCAGTACAACATTTAGAGAGAATTGCGAACACTTGCCTGCGCCAGACCCAGACCGAATTATGAATGTTAGCAATGCCACACCTAGTTAGAATTGTGAACATTAGTCTGTATCACATCTAGATAGGACTGTGAATGTTAAGTATTCCAACATCTATTCAGAATTATGAACATTAGCCTGTGCTGGACCTAGACAGAATTATTAATGTTAGCAATGCCACACTTAGCTAGAATTATGAACATTCGCGTGTGCCAGACCCTGACAGGATTGTGAATGTTAGCAATGCTACACTTAATTAGAATTGTGAACATTAGCCTAAACCAGACTGAGACAGAATTATGAATGTTAGCAATGCCACACTTAGCTAGAATTGTGAATATTAGCCTGCACCAGACCATGACAGGATTGTGATGGTTAGCAATACCACACTTAGCTAGAATTGTGAACATTAACCTGCGCCAGACCCTGACAGAGATATAATTGTTAGCAATGCCACACTTAGCTATAATTGTGAACTCTAGCCTGCGCCAGACCCAGACAGGATTGTGATTTCCTAACTATGGACTGTGAATGTTAAGTTCTCCAATATTAAGAGAGCTTTGTGAACATTAGCCTGCATCACATCTAGATAATATTGTGTGTGTTAAGCAGTCCAACATTTAGAGAGAATTGTGAACACTTGCCTGCTCCGGACACTGACCGAATTATGAATGTTAGCAATGTCACACCTAGTTAGAATTGTGAACATTGCCCTGTGTCAATTTAGATAGGATTGTGAATGTTAAGTAGACCAATATGTATAGAGAATTCTGAACATTGCCCTACGCCGGACCCGGACAGAAATGCACATGATAGCGTGTGGCACAATTGGTTAGAATTGTGAACATTAGCCTGCGCCAGACCCCGATAGAATTGTGAATGTTAGCAATGCCACACCTGGCTAGAATTGTGAACATTAGCCTGTGCCAGATAATATCTAGATTTGACATGATTGTTAACAATTGCCACACTTAGATACATTTGTCGAATATTAACAATACCACATTTCGATAGATCCATGAACATTAGCCTGTGCCATACCCAGATAGAATCATGAATATTAGCAATGCCACACTTAGAGTTGTGAACATTAGCCTGCACCTCATCTAAACAGGATGGTAAAATCTCGGAAAGTGCCACACTTATATAGAAGAAATATTATCAGTAACTTCAACCTCGAAATTGCTCCTGCAGCATTGACTCATACACCCATGGAAACACTCCCATCCCATATCATTACGCTCAGTCTCTACTCAACACCATCACTCAATTAGAAAGCAGCTATACCGCTGATCAATTTGGCCTAGCTGTTCACATACGAACATTACCCCCTGAACACCTCATCACTCTAATAAAAATGCAGCTATCCCATGACATTCCAGCCTAGCTGCTCACATAAGCATCTACAGGCCTAACACAGCCAGAACCCAGTCTGGGTGTCCACCGACCAGACTGCACACATTCAACTGATATCATCTCCACCTAATGCTATAATGCAGCTACCATCTGGCAATTACATCAGCTGCACACATAACTGGTGCACCCACGCACCCTACAACACTTTTGCTTTTGCTTTTTCTCCTCCTCTTCCCTGCTGATTTCCTGGCTTATACTGAAACTGAACTGGTTTACCTGGCCACCCTCTGATCTCGGGCCCAGGCCCCCCCCCTACGCCAGTCGCACACCTGCACTGCCCTCCTGGAAACCTGGAGACTGTTCTCTGTATCCCTACAGTCTTACCACTAGCACTTGACACCTGATGCCTGCACTTACCCTACTCCCTTGCACTTGCCACCTGCTGGCCATACTTTATTTTGGTATTTATTCTATTATCCCATGTATTGCACTGTCCCCTTCCCCTTTCCCCCCTGCACTTCCCCTTCCTCCCTTCACATGCACTTGCACGATCTGAATGACACTTGGCCTAGTAGTATCGTTGTCTGTCTTCCCTCTGTTCCCACTCCCTTGACTTGTTGTGCCGTGAAACACTTGTGTATGGGCACATTATAAATGCCTTATCATATCATATCTATTGAGCTAGATTGCGGTCCTCGAGGGCGTTCAACCTACCATTGCTTTGAGATCATACCAATGATATATAGAACGCTATATAAATGCCAAGTAACATAACATAAATACCTTTTTAAACACTTTGTTTTCGCATAACCCCGGGTGTAACCGCGGTTATCGCTCGCATCGAGCAAAAACAAAATTTCAGCTTTTCATTTCTGAAAATCCTCTGTTGATAAGCACCATGGCAGATAGAGCTATATTTTTGGGAGATGTGGGCCTCCCTTCCCCATCAAATATTTTAATAGCTACTGACACAATAAATCCAAACCTGTCTCAGAAAGTGAAGGCTTTGTGCAAAAGATGTTTCTTATTTGGCCTAATTTTGTCCATCAGGTTTTGCACCTCAGTTTGTTAAAATGTTGACGTTTTCTCTATGGGAAAATGAATGGGAGTAGGCCGAAAACTGTGATGTTTGCTTTCTTGATAACTTTCTTATTTTTTAACAAATCTTTCCCAAAATGTTGCGTGACAAACCTTCTGTTTGGAAAATATCAGCCAAATCCGTCATTCCGGTCAAAAGCTATTAACAACAGAGTTTTCGATTTCTTATGGTTCAAGGCAATCACATTAACTATAATGTAGCAACTGCCCCTCTATAATCAATCTATCTATCTATCTATCTATCTATCTATCTATCTATCTATCTATCTATCTATCTATCTATCTATCTATCTATCTATCTATGTATCTAACTACCAATATATTTTAAAGTATTAAGGACAATTTTAACCAAAGGTTAGCTTGGCACTGACACATATTGAAAACAACCTAAATCGACACTTATATGTCAAAAATGACAATGATTGTAACTAAGCATTTAGCATCCTATATTAGGTCAAGTCATCATCCAGGTCACACATTGTGATATGAAGAGCATTCCCTATTCCAGGACTGGACATTTCTGGTCACCGTTAGCAACTTGTGTGACTACTGGAAAAATCTATTGTTACTGGACTTCAGAATTCTGGGGGCAAAGTATTCTGACAATCTGCCCGACAGAATAATTGTTCTCTTGTTACAGTAGAATCTTGAAAACACACTAAGAGCTGGAAGAGCAGAACGTGCATGAAAAGCCTGCATGCTTTGTTTTTTGAGGCCCAAAGAGGAAAATCGCGATATAGAGTGGTGTTATGAATACTCTGAACGTTGGCAGGTATGTTCTGTAAGGTCTAGGATGTACCACAATACAGTAGTGCAACCCATATCAAATCAATGTGGCAATCAAGCTACTTTGCTGCTGGAATGTACCACAACAACAGACACATGTGGTAATCTAACTTCATATTTAAATTATTGTTTGGAATCAATCATTACTGTAATATTCTGCACTTCCTTAACAAGCACAGGACAAGTGCCAAGAGATATGTTAAAATGCTTAGAGCAGAGCACTTTAAATATGTTTATTAATTATGATGTAATGTTGCTCTTTGTACATTTGTAATGTGTAAGGATTGGTAAACCAAATTCACATTATATAAACAATGGGCCTCATTACAAATCAGGCGGTCCGGAAATAACGGTGGCGGTAAACCCGCCGCCACCATTGTTTCCGGACCGCCTGATCCCAACTCCTGCAGGTGGGAGGTGATGTTCCCGCCAGGTTTGTCCTGGAGGGTTTAACACCGCCCACCTGCAGGCGTACGAGGAAACACCGGCAGCATTACGAGATGCTGCCGGTGTTTCCATGATCCCCATTCCCATTGAGTCCTACAGGACTAACTGAATAACATTATAATGTGCTCTCCATGTAGATAAAAGAGGCTTGAAAGACTTGTTCTGAGATTCAGTTTAAACGTGAAATTCGCTCATTTTCTTCCGGGCTGTGCTGAGATGTGAAGGACGGAAACGCAGCAGGAAATAGAAAAAGAAACAGTTATTACAGGATGAAGATTCCATTGTTTATGAAACATGGGTGGGAACCTAATACACTTTCTGTTAATATGATTGGAGGGAAGTATATCTGAAGACAGGCTACGTAAGCTTAGGGTATGTAACAGAGGTTTTTTGGAGTAGCTCTGACAGAATTGAAGGGAGAAGACATTTTGCGGAGCTGCAGGGAGGTTGCATTTGCTGGGCTGCTGTGAGGAGCCGGACTGCTGCCCTTCAGAGACTGGATATTTTGGTCTCACTTGGCACAGGCTGGAAAACTGTGTGTTTCTACCATGGCCTTCAAATTGCAAGCTTACGAGTGCAGCCCTGCGTCACTTCTCGGAGGCGGCAAGCCAATGGATTTCGTGTGCCAGAGAGCTAAAGATAACTGGTAATTATCACGTAAAATTGAGGGAATGCCGCGTGGATGAAGTTTTTTTTTTTTCAGGGAGGGTAGATAGCGATAGGGAATCACTGTGTTTAACTGCCACATTATAATGTTGCAATCCAAATGCTGTCATATTGATGTAACTTTTGTTTTTATTGTTGCAAATGTAAAGTGAAATTCGTTATTTTATTGCATTTGTTTCTCTTCTGTTTATTTCAGAAAGAACTGTTTCACCAGAATGGTAATGTATTATTTTGAAATGAAACTATTGTAACACACAGCCTGTGTAAGGGTGTTTTTGCTTCTGTTTTTTCTTTGGTGCATCTAAATAATATCCAACAGGGAAGGGAATGATATTGAAATAATACCTGTGCCAAGTTTTCTATACAGATGAAGCAATGTCATTAGCAATTATAAATAGCTGTGTGCGTGATTCCACTCATATGTGTGTGTGTGTGACTTCTGAGTGGAATATAATACAATAGTTCCTGCTGAGCGTACATGAATCAGCAGAGAGAGGCCTCTGGAAACATAATCTCACTAATGTAAATAAATTAGTGATAATACCACAGGGGTTTGTAAATGCTATTTGTGAAAATTGTGTTATCCGTGAATGCAGGTCCGAGGCCTCTAGTGATCACACGAACAGTCTAAGCAAAAAGAAGGGGGTTTGTATATTGGGGCCACAAATAGAACAGAAAATTATGCTCACCAAAATACCACCAACAAAATGCATACCAACAAAATGTATTTGTGTACTGAAATAATGCATAGCCACTATACCACTATGAAGCCAAACCCATTCTAAATGCAAGGAGTAGCCATTGCTAAATTACCTTTATTTTTGGCGGTAAGAAGATACCGCCAGGCCACAAATCTACACACAATTCTACAAACTCGCTTTGCTGGTGGATGGTAAATGGTCACCACAGGTTGCTAAAAACAAAATGGTGTCTTTCTGCTGGCTGGCAAGCTTGTTCTTGCCTTTCTATCAGAGGCGTGTCCAGACCTGCATATTTATAATGAAAGCGGAGTGGTTCCATGCTAAGCTAAGCTGAGGATTAAGGAATAGTTCCATTCACACTGTGTTTAATAAAAGTAAATGGGTTCATTAAAATGTGTGAACATAAATCACTAACCTTATTGTGAAAGGAATGAGGCATATATCCTTTAGGCTGTCTGATACTCCTAAAACCTTGGCAATCAGGCCGCAGTCTATAAGGAACTTGTTTGAGGTAAGGAAAGCAGACCGCAAGTTTGCTTTTTAGGGTTTGTGGGTGGTGCGCTGATGAAGTTTGCCTTGAATGGTTTGTGGGATCATCACGTGATCCTTAAGAATTGAATTTGTGAACTAAGTCAGATAGAAGTTCAGGGTGTATGCCAGGGGCTAAATGGGAACCTGTGGCAGGCTGTGCAGTATTGCAGTATTGAGATATGATTTACGATGATTGCTAGGTGTGTTTTTGCAAAGCCGAGACTTGATAGACGTCCCACAAATCCTTGCTTCAACAATGATAGCAAAACACTTTTAAAAAACTAAAACATATTCATTTTATTTTATTGAGTATTTGTAAGATGCCTATGCAACACATGGTGATATAAACTTTGAGATATCCTCCAAGAGCTAGGACAATTTAGTATCTTTCAATTAAAGCAACAACAAATCCTTCATTGACATAGTAATCAAATGTAATGCCTTTCTGTCCAGAAATATAATGATCATAAGTCAAAAGTCCACACTCGGTAATATGCCCCCTCAAAACACCTCCTTAAATAAAGCCACTTCTATCTAGAAACCAGTAAAAGTTCAGTTTAAAAATACAATATTGAGACTGCAATGCCCTGTTTCTAGGGATTTAGCCCTATCCGCAATCGATGTTCATGTAAAGATCAAAACAGCATGTACTTGTCCTGAGCATGTCTGCCACTGTTCTATTGCTGGCATACAGAGCACTTAAAGATCATTGTTGATCTCTAATTGGGAGTTGTTAGAAATCGGAACATCCTAATCGTTGAGCACAGTTCTTGGAAAGAAGATATATAATTAATGCCGCCTAGAAATGATTTGTAGCACTATCGTAGTGCAATGTGTCTGTGCTACAGAAATTGACAAATTACCCAAATAAAGTCAGCAGGGAATAATGCAAATCTCGACACGCATGAGAAATGACTTGAGGAATGAAATTAAATAAGCAGTTGTCACTTGCAAACACCATTAGCTCTTCGCAGGCTCCGATAAAATGGGGATTTCTGAAGATCTATGAACAAAGACATTTTCCCAAAAGATAATCTTTGCTCCATGTGCGCCTTTGTCGCATGGAAGAAAACAGCATATCTGAATGCTGAAAGTGGGGTTGTTCACAAAAGCAAATCTGACCATGCAAGTGGCATTTTGTGGACGCCAGGGGTGTGCAGGAGGCAGGATGCTGCACTGGGGTGAGTTTAAATGCATGACAATTCCTGGGGTTGAACCTAATCAGTGTGACCTCCTCAGTTGACAGTCAAACAAAAGGATAACATAATAGGCTGATATACACATACTCGGGGCAGCATTTCGCTCGTATATCCAATTCTAAAAGAGAGTGGGTAAACGCAAAACAGCATTTGGAATGGCAGTCATTTTAATGCCCAGCATTGTCAACCAGCTCACTGATCCACATGAGCACTTATCTGGCCCCAGCTCCCTTGCTGCTGCTTCAATGTAAAAAGGCATGACATTTAAGAAATTGACATGACTTTCAGAATGTCGTCCATCCCCTTCTACCATGGATTCTGTGAAAAGCGAACATGCTTGCTCATTGATGTTTTTAAATGCCAGTGGTTTCAGGGCCGGCACTTAGAGAATCTCCAATTCAGGACCTGCGCCAACAATAAACATTGCAGTGGAAGGGCCAAGTTTACAAAATGTTTAGCGTGGAGCAAAGTGACCTTGCATTACAAAAGTACACTTTGAAACTTGCTAAAATGGCCTAATTTACAAAAAAAGCTCAAAGTCTGCACTGAGTAGTTGTCACCAGCGAGAACGTTTCGTGGAACACATGTACTGTGCTGGGAGCTGCGTCATGGTTCAAAAGAGCCCAGAAACTTGCAGTTAAACAACTTTTGCACCAGGCTGATAGAAAATAAGTAATGAAGGGTTGCTTACAAGTAATCATCATTACTTCCACTCCTCTCCTTTGACTGACAAGTCCTCGACCCCATACCCATACTAATCTGCACCCCAGCACCCTACATTGAGACAGCACCCACAAGTCCGCCCTAGTCCCAGTACTCAAACTACTCGGCACCCTCAAACCCGAAGTCAGAACCCACATGTCCGCCCTCGTCCCAGTAACCCCACTAATATTCACTCCAGCCACTATCTGGGCCCTAACCACCTACAATAAGGCAGCAGCCACAAGTCCCCCCTCTTTCCATTATGTCCACTAATCTATATCCCCAACTCTACATCACTTTATTCCCTCTGCTCACCCACAGAGTACTTGCCCCAACAAGGTGCCACATCAGAAAAATGCACTTCAAATACACACTCTTAATGATATGATATGATAAGGCATTTGTAACGCGCCTATACACAAGTGTTTCAAGGCGCGACGAGGCAGGGAGGGGGGAACAAGGGGAAGACAGACAACGATCCTACTAGGCCAGGTGTCATTCAGACCGCGCAAGTGCAGGGGTAGGGGGAAGGGAAAAAGTGCAAGGGGAAGGGGGAGGGGGGAGTGCACTACAAATAAGTAGAATAGAAATAAAATAATAAATAAATAGGGCCAGCTGGTGGCAAGTGCAAGGTAAGTGCAGACAAGTGCTGGGGGGGGGGCTGTAGGGATACAGAGACAGTCCCGCAGTGCAGGGGTTGCCAGGGAGGCAGTGCAAGTGAAGAGTGACTGGGCCCAGGACCGAGGTCGGTGAGAGTGGCCCAGTTGCAGAATCAGTGCAGTTTTGGTGAAGAATTTAGCAGGGGAGAGGGAGAGAGAAAGCAGAAGTGAAGAGGAAGGTTTTGAGGTGCTTCCGGAACCGGAGATGGTTCTCCTCAAGTTTCAGGGAGGCAGGAATGCTGTTCCAGAGGCAGGCCCCTGCCGCGGAGAGAGATCTACCCCCAGCTCGTTGCTTCGAGAAGCGGCTGACCCTGAGGGAGTTGGAGACGGATGAGCGTAGGGCTCGGGAAGGAAGATATTTAGGAAGAGAGAGTTGAAGGTATTTAGGCCCCAGGCCCCAGAAGGCCTTGTGGACAATGCAGAGGGTTTTGAACTTAATCCTCGCAGCCACTGGGAGCCAGTGTAGAGATTTCAGTCCTGGAGAGATACGGTCCCTGGGCTTGAGGCCAAGGACAAGTCTCGCAGTTCTGTTCTGGATGAGTTGCAGAGGGCGGAGAGTGGAGGCCGGCAGATTAAGATAGAGGCTGTTACAGTAGTCCAGCTTCGAGAGAACCAGGGCTCGGGAGACAGCCAGGGAGAGAGATTAGATCCCTGGGGAACGCCACAGGTGGAGAAAAAGATATCAGAGAGGAAGGACCCAAGTTGCACCTGGGAGGGTCGAATGGAAAGGAAAGAGGTCAGCCACGCCAGAGTCTGACCAGTGATACCCAGGTTATCACAGAGACGGTTGAGCAGGATGGCATGGTTGACAGTGTCAAAGGCAGAAGAGAGATCAAGCAGAATGAGAACACACGGAGTGTTGGAGTCGAGGTTCAAGAGCAGGTCCTCACGGATGTTCAGGAGAGCAGTTTCCGTGCTTCTGGCCGCTCTGAAGCCAGATTGATGGTCATGGAGACTAGCAACAGCTTCAGCATGGAGGTTAAGCTGGGAGATGGCCAGTTTCTCCAGGAGCTTGCTCAGGAAGGGAGTGATGGAGATTAGGCGATAGTTAGCCGTACAGGAGGGGTCGGCAGAGGGTTTCTTAAGGAGAGGGTGCACAAGGGAGTGCTTGAGGGGGGATGGGAAGACTCCAGAGGCTGAAGGAGTGGTTGCAAAAGTCAGCCAGGGCAGGAGCCAGGGAGTCGATGTGGTCCTTGATAGTTTTGGAGGAACAGGGGTGAATCTGTTTAGACGAGACTTTCATAGATCGGACTTGTCTGGAAACCTCGTCAGCAGAAAAAAGGGGAAAGGCAGAGAAGGAGGGAGGAGGGGTGGCTGCAGAAGGGCCAGAGGAAGAGCAGGGAAGAGAGGGGGGAAGATTATAGGAGGAGAGTAAGGACAGGATGTCCTGAGTTTTAGAGATGAAGTGGGAGGCCAGTGCCGTGCAGAGGGCCTGGGAGGGGACAGGAGAGGTAGAGACTGCAGCAGGGTTGGCAAGCTCCTTGCAGATTTTAAAGAGTTCAGCCGAGTTGTTAGATGCCGCAGAGATTCGGGCTTGGATAAGGGCTCTCTTCTTGGTGAGAACAGAGAGACGGTATTGCCTTTGGAGCAGGCGGCAGGCCAGTTTGTCAGAGGATGAACATGAAGCACGCCATTTCCTCTCTGCCACCCTGCACTTGCGTTTTAGGGTGACGAGATCCGAATCATACCAGGAGTTACATTTGGCTTTGGGCTTCAGGCAGATTTTCATGACAGGGGCAAGGATATCAAGAGTATCAGATATAGCAGAGTGGAGCAAGGAGAGGGCTGTGTCAGGGTGGGAGTCAGCCGAAGAGGGAGGGGGGGGCGAGAAGGTGGCAGCGAAAGCCGCAACTGACACGCGCTTCATGGGTCGGATGACCGAGAAGGTGGGTGGCAATGATGAGGGTGGCTTTGCCTGTGGGGTAGGGAGGGTGAGGTGGGAGGATAGGAGAAAGTGATCACTCTAGGAGAGAGGAGTGGAGAGAGGGACAGAGAGGGGAAGGTCAGAAGAGATCAGAGCATCAAGAGTGTGCCCTGCAGAATGAGTAGGCCCAGACGGGAGAATAGAGAGTGAGAGAGAGTCGCAGAGGTCACGAAAGAGTCCAGTGGGGGGACAGGAGGCATCTAGGTGGATGTTGAAGTCACCAAGAAAGGGGAGTTGAGTGGTAGAGGACAGGAGTGAGGAGGAGAGGTCAGCCCACTCAGAGAGGAAGGAGGAAATTTGACCAGGTGGCCGATAGATAGTAGCCACGGTAAGGGAATGGCTAGGAGAGAGAGAGAGTCGGCAGACAAGACATTCAAAAGAGGAGTAGGTCTGCGTAGGAGTGACAGTGGCAGGAATCCACTCAGGGAAGATAAGGGCAACACCCCCCCTGCACGGTTGGGCCTGGGCACAGAGAGGATCTTGTAACCTTCAGGTAGGAGTGTGTCAAAGCACGTGACAGAGCTGGCTGTGAACCATGTCTCAGTGAGACCGAGGACGTCAAGGTCCAGTTCCTCAAGAAGACGACAGATATCGGAGGAATGCTTGATGGCAGAGCGAGAGTTAAGAGTGGCAAAGTGGAGAAGGTTGCATCCTTGAAGGACTTCCGGGGAGGGGTACAGATCAGAGGTATGCCCTGCGGAGGTGTAGAAGAAGGAGGTGAAGAGGGAGTGCGAGAGGTGGCAGGGAGGGAGGGTAGAGGCAAGGTAGCCGAAGACAGGGGGGGACAGCAGGGGAGGAAAGGAAGTTGATGAGGCGAGGGAAGCGTCTATCAAAGAGGTGGAGGTTGGCCTGAGGGCCTTGGACCAAGACGGTCCCATTAGCGTAGACATTAATGATGGCCTTAGAGGAGCGGAAGGGGGCCAAGAGGACATCCCAACGGGTGCCACCATTAATGGGAGAAGAGGAAAAAGGAGAGAGCACAGAGACCATATGAAGGGTCCATAGGTCAGGTGAAGGCACGAAAAAGAGGATGTCAGTGAGAGTTTCCTTAGAGCAGGCACTAGTGTAGGTGTCAGCGATAGGGAGGCCTGGGTTGGAGACCAGGATGTCCTTTTTAAACTTTTTCCTACCAGATTTAGTGAGGAGAGCAGGATAGTCAATAGAGAAGCAGTTAGAGAAGATAGGCGAGATAGAGAGCACCATGGAGTTGGAGGGGGGGGAAGACAGATGATGTGAGAGCCCACAGACAGGAAGGAACGGCAAGACAGGTTACCACATTTCAGAACAACAACAGTATTGTGTTTTAGGAACACAGTGGAGAGGCCACCTAAGTTTGAGAATCCTGCGAGGAGAGAAAAACCCTAGTTACCACAACTGTGGAACACAGTGAGGTGAAGACACCGTGCGAATGCAGTGGCCAGGCGTGGGTGGGGGTGGGCAGGAAGAAGGTGGAGAATGCGAAATTTACTTGCGCCTTGCGTCCCCTGCGGACACCTGCAGACACACAGGGAGCCGCAACTGCAAGAGTCGCCCTTGGCCTTGGGGCCCTTAGCCGCAGGGGGCTGCCGGAGAGGGGGCTGCCCAGGAGCGGGGTGGTAATAGGAAGAGGGAGGAGAGGAAGGGGAGGGGGGTGTGGGCGGGCAGGGAGGCGGGAGGGAGAGGAGGACCAGGAAGTGGGAGGGGAGGGGAGAGCAGGCACAACAACGCGCTCGGAGCGCAATGCAAAATTCTATTTTAAAATAGCACAGAAATCACTCACAGAGGCCCGCTAGGGCCAGGCAGGGCTTCCTGGCCTGCAGTTCCCTCTTGGCTACCAAGAGGCAGCCAGACAGCCAATCAGAGGGGGGGGGTTGGCGGGCAGGGAGGCGGGAGGGAGAGGAGGACCAGGAAGTGGGAGGGGAGGGGAGAGCAGGCATAACAACGCGCTCGGAGCGCAATGCAAAATTCTATTTTAAAATAGCACAGAAATCACTCACAGAGGCCCGCTAGGGCCAGGCAGGGCTTCCTGGCCTGAGGTTCCCTCTTGGCTACCGGCGACCGCTCTCACACGCTCAGCTCAACAAGAAGCGAGCAGGGGGAGCGGGCGTCGAGTAGCCCAGAAGGGAGGCAGCCAGACAGCCAATCAGAGGGGGGGGTGGGCGGGCCGGGAGGCGGGAGGGAGAGGAGGACCAGGAAGTGGGAGGGGAGGGGAGAGCAGGCACAACAATGCGCTCGGAGCGCAATGCAAAATTCTATTTTAAAATAGCACAGAAATCACTCACAGAGGCCCGCTAGGGCCAGGCAGGGCTTCCTGGCCTGCAGTTCCCTCTTGGCTACCGGCGACCGCTCTCCCACGCTCAGCTCAACAAAGAAGCGAGCAGGGGGAGCGGGAGTCGAGTAGCCCAGAAGGGAGGCAGCCAGACAGCCAATCAGAGGGGGGGGTGGGCGGGCAGGGAGGCGGGAGGGAGAGGAGGACCAGGAAGTGGGAGGGGAGGGGAGAGCAGGCACAACAACGCGCTCGGAGCTCAATGCAAAATTCTATTTTAAAATAGCACAGAAATCACTCACAGAGGCCCGCTACGTCCAGGCAGGGCTTCCTGGCCTGCAGTTCCCTCTTGGCTACGGGCGACCGCTCTCCCACGCTCAGCTCAACAAAGAAGCGAGCAGGGGGAGCGGGAGTCGAGTAGCCCAGAAGGGAGGCAGCCAGACAGCCAATCAGAGGGGGGGGTGGGCGGGCAGGGAGGCGGGAGGGAGAGGAGGACCAGGAAGTGGGAGGGGAGGGGAGAGCAGGCACAACAACGCGCTCGGAGCGCAATGCAAAATTCTATTTTAAAATAGCACAGAAATCACTCACAGAGGCCCGCTAGGTCCAGGCAGGGCTTCCTGGCCTGCAGTTCCCTCTTGGCTACGGGCGACCGCTCTCCCACGCTCAGCTCAACAAAGAAGCGAGCAGGGGGAGCGGGAGTCGAGTAGCCCAGAAGGGAGGCAGCCAGACAGCCAATCAGAGGGGGGGGTGGGCGGGCAGGGAGGCGGGAGGGAGAGGAGGACCAGGAAGTGGGAGGGGAGAGCAGGCACAACAACGCGCTCGGAGCGCAATGCAAAATTCTATTTTAAAATAGCACAGAAATCACTCACAGAGGCCCGCTAGGGCCAGGCAGGGCTTCCTGGCCTGCAGTTCCCTCTTGGCTACCGGCGACCGCTCTCCCACGCTCAGTTCAACAAGAAGCGAGCAGGGGGAGTGGGCGTCGAGTAGCCCAGAAGGGAGGCAGCCAGACAACCAATCAGAGGGGGGTGTGAGCGGGCAGGGAGGCGGGAGGGAGAGGAGGACCAGGAAGTGGGAGGAGAGAGCAGGCACAACAACGTGCTTGGGGCGCAATGCAAAATTCTATTTTAAAATAGCACAGACATCACTCACAGAGGCCCGCTAGGGCCAGGCAGGGCTTCCTGGCCTGCAGTTCCCTCTTGGCTACCGGCGACCGCTCTCCCACGCTCAGCTCAACAAGAAGCGAGCAGGGGAGCGGGCGTCGAGTAGCCCAGAAGGGAGGCAGCCAGACAGCCAATCAGAGGGGGGGGTGGGCGGATAGGGAGGTGGGAGGGAGAGGAGGACCAGGAAGTGGGAGGGGAGGGGAGAGCAGGCACAACAATGCGCTCGGAGCGCAATGCAAAATTCTATTTTAAAATAGCA
Organism: Ambystoma mexicanum; assembly: GCF_040938575.1. Taxonomy (NCBI): domain Eukaryota; kingdom Metazoa; phylum Chordata; class Amphibia; order Caudata; family Ambystomatidae; genus Ambystoma; species Ambystoma mexicanum. The sequence continues at coordinate 1,239,915,549 of NC_090930.1, read as the reverse complement.
CAGAAATCACTCACAGAGGCCCGCTAGGGCCAGGCAGGGCTTCCTGGCCTGCAGTTCCCTCTTGGCTACCGGCGACCGCTCTCCCACGCTCAGCTCAACAAAGAGCTAATAATAATAATTTGGCATTTATATAGCGCTACGAACCCTCAGGTATCTGAGCGCTGCTTATTATTACCCATGGTGTGTGGTGCTCATTTATCGACCTCGGAAGGATGAAAGGCTGAGTTTGGCGCCACCGGGATTCGAACCTGCGTAAGCAGGCTCTGCACGGATGTCAAAGAGAGCGCTCTACTCGCTGTTACTCTTTCAGTGAACTGTACACATACTAGGAGTTGGATTAAAAGTGAAATGTCTGACTGAATATCCATTAAATCATTTTGCTTGCAGAGGTCCATGATGAATATCCAGTTCACCTAACTAGAACACATACTCTTCCATGTAATTTTGCTACAACACTGGCCTGACAAAAGCTCATTGGTTGTCCCCCTTATGACCGTTGCAGATAGAGATGCAACAATTGGAAACCCACATATGTACACATCTTGTTACCTGCTGAACAGAAAAAAACAGTATGCTGGCACACACGCATGATCCGTTGGGAAAAGGGTACAGTCACATACCCAACAGTAATGGATAACCACTCCCATTCACTGTCCCTACAAGGTGATCAGTATGATGATGGTGTTAGCCTTAAAATCAGGGTAACAGCAACAGCACCTGCCAGCTATACATCTTGAACACCCATGGCTCATTTCACTGTGGGGCACTTATCTTTGTCAACTCTTCTGGCCCGTGTCTTCCATGAACTACACCTGGCAGACATTCACCTCCAACATGATCACTTGGAAGCACTTCTGGTGGATCCCGGACAGTCACCTTTTCCATGGCTTCCCCTAAGATATATTCAAGCCTGCATCTCAGCAGCTTCCAACAATACAGCCACATTTTTCAAAGTCTGTAAGGAGCTCGCCAACCCAATTGCAGCCTCATCTGCTATTGCCCCAACCCAGGCACCTTTGCAGGACCCTCGCTGCACAATTCACCGCAAAAACACAGCACATCCTTTCTGCTCTCTCCTACGCACCCACTAGTGCACCATCATCTTCTGGGCCCCCCTTGGCTGCCCCCACCCCCACCATTGTCTCCCCCTTCTCCCCTGTCTCACCTGAGGAGATTCTAGACTAGTCGGGTCTATGAAAGCCTCCTCCAAACAGGTGGACCCTTGCAAATGGATATTTCCCGTCTGTGAAAGGTAGAGTGAGCTAAAGTGTATCTGCAGACTCTCGAGTGTTTACCTTCCCAAAAAACAGGTCAATGGGCCGTGTTTGTTTCTCGCAGGGGGCGCCTATGAACTACTTTTTGATTGTTTAATGGACTTAGGTTTAGTCACCCTAATTTTACTAGGTCATCCAGACATGGACCCCTGGCTAACTGTGCTCATAGAGGCACAGCTCCACCTCACTGATGAGGTCCAACAAGGTTGAAACAAGTGTATTGGGATTGTGGTGGTAATCTTGTTTAGAAGGGAATTGCCATAGCATTTTGGTGCTGGACTGCCCATGTGGGCGGGACAACGACATATATGCACATGGGTATTTCCCATCTGTGAAAGGTACAGTGAGTTAAAGTGTGGCTGCAGACTCTTGAGTGGGTACCTTCCCAAAGAACAGGTCAATGGGCCATGATCGTGGGCCGTGATCATTATTGCAGAGTGGCACTTATGGGTGATTTTTTGATTGTTTTAGAGACCCAGGTTTTGCCAACCTAAGTTTCCTAGGGTAATCCAGACGTGGGTCTTGCTCACTGTGCTCAGAGAGGCACAGCTCCACCTCACTGATGAGGCCCAACAAGGCTGAAACAAGTGTATGGGGTTGCTGTTGGTATTCTTGTTCATAATGGAATCGCCATTGCATTTTGGTGCTGGACTGCCCATGTGCGCGGGACAAACACTGATATGCAAATGGTTATTTCCTATCTGTGAAAGGTACAGTAAGTTAAAGTGTGGCTGCAAACTCTCAAGTGGTTACCTTCCCAAAGAACAGGCCAATGGGCCGTGTTTGTTCTCACAGAGGGGCGTCCTATGGACTATTTTTTGATTGTTTAAGGGACTTAGGTTTAGTCACCCTAAGTTTCCTAGGGTTATCCAGATGTGGACTCCTTTCTCACTGTGCTCAGAGAGGCACAGCTCCACCTCACTGATGAGGCCCAACAAGGCCGAAACACGTGTGTGGGGTTGCTGTTGTTATTCTTATTCAGAAGGGAATTGCTATAGCGTTTTGGTGCTGGACAGCCCATGTTGGCGGGACAACGACTGATATGCAAATGGATATTTCCCATCTGTGATAGTAACAGTGAGCTAAAGTGTGGCTGCAGACTCTCCAGTGGGTACCTTCCCAAAGAACAGGTCAATGGGCTGTGTTTGTTCTCTCTGCGGGGTGCCTATGGACTATTTTTTGATTGTTTAAGGACATAGGTTTAGTCACCCTAAATTTCTTAGGGTCATCCAGATGTGGACTCCTTTCTCACTGTGCTCAGAGAGGCACAGCTCCACCTCACTGATGAGGCCTAGCAAGGCTGAAACAAGGGTTTGGGGTTGCTGTTGGTATTCTTGTTCAGAATGGAATCGCCATAGCATTTTGGTGCTGGACTGCCCATGTGGGCAGGACAAAGACTGATACACAAATGGGTATTTCCCATCTGTCAAAGGTACAGTGAGCTAAAATGTAGCTGCAGACTCTCGAGCGGGTACCTTCCCAAAGAACAGGTCAATGGGCCATGTTCGTTTTCGCAGGGGGCGCCTACGGACAATCTTTTGATTGTTTAAGGGATTTAGGTTTAGTCACCCTTAGTTTCCTAGGGTCATCCAGGCGTGGACCGCTGGCTCACTGTGCTCATAGAGACACAGCTCCACCTTACTGTTGAGGTCCAACAAGGTTGAAACACGTTTTTGGGGTTGCTGTTGGTATTCTTGTTCAGAAGGGAATTGCCATAGCGTTTCGGTGCTGGATTGCCCATGTGGGCGGGACAACAACTGATATGCAAATGGGTATTTCCCATCTGTGAAAGGTACAGTGAGCTAAAATGTGGATGCAGACTCTCGAGCGGGTACCTTCCCAAAGAACAAGTCGATGGGCCGTGTTGTTCTCGCAGAGAGGCACCTATGGATGATTTATTGATTGTTTAAGGAACTTAGGTTTTGTCACCCTAAGTTTCATAGGGTCATCCAGGCGTGGACCCCTGGCTCACTGTGCTCAGAGATGCACAGCTCCACCTCACTGATGAGGCCCAACAAGGCTGAAACACGTGTATGGGGTTGCTGTTGGTACTCTTGTTCAAAAGGGAATTGCCATAGCATTTTAGTGCTTTACTGCCCATGTGGGCGGGAAAAAGAGTGATATGCAAATGGATATGTCCCATCTGTGAAAGGTACAGTGAGCTAAAGGGTGGCTGCGGACTCTTGAGTGGGTAACTTCCCAAAGAACAGGTCAATGGGTCGTGTTTGTTCTCGCAGAGGGGTGCCTATGGATGATTTTTTGATTTTTTAAGGGACTTAGGTTTAGTCATCCTAAGTTTCCTAGGGTCATCCAGACGTGGACCCCTTGCTCATTGTGCTCAGAGAGGCACAGTTCCACCTCACTGATGAGGCCCAACAAGGCCAAAACACGTGTATGGGGTTGCTGTTGGTACTCTTGTTCAGAAGGGAATTGCCATAGCATTTCGGTGCTGGACTGCCCATGTGGGCGGGACAAAGACTGATATGCAAATGGGTATTTCCCCTCTGTGAATTGTACAGTGAACTAAAGTGTGGATGCATCCTCTCGAGTGGGTACCTTCCCAAAGAACAGGTCAATGGGCCATGTTTGTTCTCGCAGACGGGTGTCCTATGGACTATTTTTTTGATTGTTTAAAGGACTTAGGTTTAGTAACCCTAAGTTTCCTAGGGTCATCCAGATGTGGAACCCTTGCTCACTGTGCTCATAGAGGTACAGCTCCACCTCACTGATGTGGCCCAACAAGGCTGAAACAAGTGTATGGGGTTGCTGTTGGTATTCTTGTTCAGACGGGAATCGCCATAGCATTTCGGTGCTAGACTGCTAATGTGGGTGGGACAAAGAATGATATGCAAATGAATATTTCCCATCTGTGAAAGGTACAGTGAGCTAAAATGTAGCTGCAGACTCTCAAGCGGGTACCTTCACAAAGAACATGTCAATGGGCCATGTTTGTTTTCGCAGGGGGCACCTATGGACAATTTTTTGATTGTTTAAGGGACTTAGGTTTAGTCACTCTAAGTTTCCTAGGGTCATTCAGGCATGGACCCCTGGCTCACTGTGCTCATAGAGGCAGAGCTCCACCTCACTGATGAGGCCCAACAAGGCTGAAACACGTTTATGGGGTTGCTGTTGGTATTCTTGTTCAGAAGGAAATTGCCATGGTGTTTCGGTGCTGGACTGCCCATGTGGGCGGGACAGCAGCTGATATGCAAATAGGTATTTCCCATCTGTGAAAGGTACAGTGAGCTAAAATGTGGCTGCAGACTCTCGAGTGGGAACCTTCCCAAAGAACAAGTCGATGGGCCATGTTCGTTCTCGCAGAGAGGCACCTATGGATGATTTTTTGATTGTTTAAGGGACTTAGGTTTTGTCACCCTAGGTTTCCTATGGTCATCCAGACGTGGACCCTTGGCTCACTGTGCTCAGGGAGGCACAGCTCCACCTCACTGATGAGGCCCAACAAGGCTGAAACACATGTATGGGGTTGCTGTTGGTACTCTTGTTCAGAGAGCAATTGCCAAAGCATTTCGGTGCCGGACTGCCCATGTGGGCGGGACAAAGACTGATAAGCAAATGGATATTTCCCATCTGTGAAAGGTACAGTGAGCTAAAGGGTGGCTGCGGACCTTCGAGTGTGTACCTTCCCAAAGTACAGGTCAAATGGGTCATGTTTGTTTTCGCAGAGGGGTGCCTATGGATGATTTTTTAATTTTTTAAGGGACTTAAGTTTATTCACCCTAAGTTTCCTAGGGTCATCCAGGCGTGGACTCTGGCTCACTGTGCTCATAGAGGCACAGCTCCACCTCACCGATGAGGTCCAACAAGGTTGAAACACTTGTATGGAGTTGCTGTTGGTATTCTTGTTCAGAAGGGAATTGCCATAGCGTTTCGGTGCTGGAATGCCCATGTGGGTGGGACAAAGACTGATATGCAAAAGGTTATTTCCCATCTGTGAAAGGTACAGTGATCTAACGTGTGGCTGAGGACTCTCGAGTGGGTACCTTCCCAAAGAACAGGTTAATGGGCCGTGTTCGTTCTCACAGAGGGGCGCCTATGGACTTTTTTTCGACACATTATGAACTGATGTGTGACGTGCATTTGTCAAAGTGCAGTTGTTTGACAGTCTTGTGTGAGTTGCTCTCCATCAGTTGGTGGAATATTTTCTAACATTGTAGTAAGCGGTGATTGAAAGGGCAGGACTACAAGTATTAGCATGCAGCGTGAAGCGGTAGTGTGAAGTGCATGTGTAATGGCGGTTTTTCAGCTGGCTTGTGGAAATGTTGCTCTGCCGGCTGGTGGAGGATTATCAATCACTGGAGAAAGCAGTGAGTGAGTGGCTAGGAATACAACTACCTGGGCATTGCACAAAGCCCACTCAAGAAGTGAACATCTTAGTGCAGTTGTTCAGCAGTTTCGTGCAGGTAGGGAGTGGTGGAAAGCATGATGAGCCTTTCAGTGTCAGTAGGATCTTTATACCATCTTTAAAGGTTGCTGGTCTTTTATTTGTCACAGTGCTTATTTGGTACTTTAAAGTTGTGTGGCTTTTTAATTTGCCTCTGAGAGGATGTATGAGTTATGCAATAAAACAACAACAGTCTCGGCCTCCCTCATATAATACCGGGGGAAGCCCAGGCCTGTTTGATGGTGACCACTTACTCCAAGGGATTGGAGGTGGGACGTTGTAAACATCTGAATGTGCACATAATAGACTACCTTCATATGAAAAAAAAATTAGAACGGCCCCCAAAAGAACTGTTGGATCCCACTGAAGGAATAAATGGTCACCATATTATAAGTTGCTGGCATAAAACAAGGGGTAGTGGGGCATCATAACAAATGAAACGGGTTCCTTCTGGACTCACTCACATTATGTTGGAAGAGTTTTCAGAGGCTTGCAGCCCCCCACCTACACAACAGTGAACTCCAGCTCCAATTTCTTCTCCACAGCTCTTGAAATTCTTAAGGGACCTTCCAATCTTGCCGCTTGGAACTTGGTTCTATATTGATTAGTGCATTTGTATAAGAATATCAATGCCAAATTAAAAGATAATAACTAAATGATGCACTTGATCAAGGGTAAATTAATGTAACTTGAAGATTTCTTATCTGGTCATAGTTGCCACAAACAATCTGATAGCAGCTCAAAGTTATTGATAGGGCACTGATCTTTGGTAGAGACCAATTGTTTAAATGCTCTAATCAGCTTGCTCATTCATCTTTTTTGCCCAGCATTGCCCTAGTTGCAGATGTCCCAGGTGAAGTGGTTATTCCTGAAGTAGCTTCAGCCAAACAGGAATGTAACCTTCTGGCTAATAGTAAGGGGCTGGCTAACACGTATTGAGGGAACAATTGTCAGCAGCGTACACATACATCTTCAACCAAAAACAATCTAAGAAAATTAGAAAAACGTGGTTTCACCCACACAAAGCACTCAACAACATGTTATATCATTTTAAAAGGGTGTTTGGGTGTGGTTACAAGATCCTAGTGTAGGCCCTGAAGTTCCTGTCAGTGTTCCTGCAACAAATACAAAGTAAAACAGGAGTGGGATAAAAAACGACTACAGCAGAATACAAATCTGATTTCCATGGAGGTTAGCATATTTTCTTGTTTGCCTTAATCAATTAGCATGGACTTAATAGAGGGGGCAGACTCACTATGGGGTCTAGAAAGCAGTTTAAATGTTTTGTCAACATATTATGCATGCATCACTGAAATTCTTACCTCAGCATTGGGAGATACTTCCTTGCTGAATGATAAGCCAGTAATGTCTTCTGATAAAATGGAAACGCCAAAGAGTTTGACTTTGACTAGCAAGAATTATCATAGAGAGCCTTCAAATAAGAAAACATTGAGGACTTTAGAACGTTTTAACATGCTCTCTAATGGTGTTGACTCAATTGGTTGTCTGGGTCTGGGTTCTATGTATCATTCCGCCATTCTAACCAGATCTAACATCCTGTCATTATTGTACAACATTACATGTATAAGGATAATCAATTCTAAAGATATAGATTCAATTGAATTTATTGAGAAAGCAAGGACTGATTTTGTTTTGGTGAATGTCTCTTCTGGAATGGTATATAAAGTGGTTAACGCTGATTTGAAATCCATTCTTTCAGAAGGGATATGATTTATTTCCATACTTTAAGGTGCAGGAGTCCAACTCAGCAAGAACTAGATATTGGACAGAAGGGGATCCATGTAAGATGGCAGATGATTTCACTGATCTAAGGATAAATGTCCACTTTGAGAAAGGGGCTCAAGTAAAACGAGTGGTCCATTTCAAGGATAAGTCTAAGAAATCAGAGGCAGGGATCTCAGATTGGTCTTGGTTACCATCTATTTTAAAATCTAAGTTCTATTTATTTATGTATTTATTTCTAATGCGCCAGAAGCCTGCAGGCATCGGGGCGAGACACGGACACAAGAAGACAAACAAAAATACTGGACAAAGTCAGCAGGAGCCGGATTGAGGATTACTCATATAACTGGGTTTATAGGGATTTCCTAAAGGTCCTGTGATTGTGAGCCAGAGTCATGGAGGAAGGGAGAGAATTCCAGAACTTAGCTGCTTTAACTTGGGAAGAGTTACCTAGGCCCTTCTCCCATTTTAACCTAGGGCAAACAATGTGCATTTTGTTTGAGCTCTAGCCGGGAAATTCTGTGGACCAGCATCTTCAGGCAGGAGGAGTCTCTTCCACGCATTAGTGAATGATAGAACTCACATCAAAGTTAATGCTATCCTGAATGGGTAGCCAATGTAGCTCCCTTCTGTGGGTTGAAATGTGTTCTTGCCTGGAAAGATTATTGACAATGTGCACAGCGTTGTTTTGCAGCACTGGACATTTCCTAAAACTATTAGATGAGGCTCCTACCAATAAGGAGTTGAAATAGTCCAATATTGTAAGAATGATGGTTGTCTCTGGAGATAAATGGATGTTTGTTTTTTAAAAGATGGAGAAAGTGGTTGCAATTATTTGTCAAAGGGTTGACATGAGCATCAGAATTTACGGAGGGCTCCAGACAGATGCCCAAGGTGTTCACCTTGCTGAGGATGGGGATGCAACTCACACCTATTTGAAAGCTGGAGTATGCCCAGCTTAATTTAGCCTGTGCTGCCTTTGAGCAAAAGATCAATAATTCAGTCGTATTGCAGTTCAAGCAAAGCCAGTTAGATGACATCCAGTCATTGGTTCGGTGGTAGATTGTAGAAAAGTCTGTGGACAAGCCAGATAGTCTCCCATTGCCTCTATGACCAGCTAGGTATCATCAGCATAGTTAGTAAAACACACCTAAGTTGTTTAGAAGGGTACAAAGAGGTCAGATGTAAAGATAAAACAAAATCGGAGACAAGCTAGCCCCCTGCAGTACTCGACACCAGATGGGTTTGATGGCGTGCTTGTCTGGCCCCACTGAATGCGTGAGTCACTGTCTGACAAGAAAGTGAGAAACCAATCGACTGCATTGTCCTAGACTTGACCTAGGTGGTGCAGGGTCTGTTTCAGAGTGCCATGGTCCACCAAATCGAAGGCCGTGGACAAGTCCAGAAAGGCCAGAATGCCTACACTACCCTCTTCTGAAATACAGATCATGTATGCTTGAACGTCCACTAGAGCAGTTTCTGTGCTGTAGTTTGGTCAAAAGCCAGATTATCTTGGATGGAAATTAGGGATGGCTTTGAAGAACATTTGGAACTGCACATAGGCAACCTTAACAAGAACTTTATGTATGGTGATGGGTCTAAGGTTATTGGGGTCTTTAGGGTCAAGGCTGGACTTTTTGGGCAATGGGGTGAGAGTGACAGTTTTTATAGATTTAGGCTCATTTCCTTCACGGAAGGAGGCATTTACAAACCTTGTGATAAACGCGGCAAAGAGCACCCCATGTTCCAGGATGATTTTAGGCACAATAGTATTCTCTGCGCAGACTGTGGGATTCATGGTTGCAATGGTGTCTTCCAGTTCCCTAGTACTGTTAGCAGACTGCGTTATTTCATGGTTATAAAAGTGTTTTTGCAATCAATCACTTTATTTTTCTAGGTTTTACCCACCTATGTCCAGGCCTCTTTATTTTCCTTGGTTTAATGTTTTAACCACGTGGATTCTAGCTTTTGTTTTTGCCCCTTGAGTGGAGTCAGATCCTGACTGAACCATTGTTGGTGGCCAGGATTATCTCTAACAGCCTGGTTTTAAGTTGTACATCTTTATCCAGAAGGGAGTGAACCATCCATGATATAAGAAAGCAAGATGTTCAGCTGAATACGTTTCAAGGGTTTCTGACATAATGAGTTTGAGGTATGATGCAAGATTCTTGGGGTCTATCGTTTTAAGATTCCTGAGGGTGATTAACTTGGCTTTATTAGGTTTCCTGGAGTCCTGGAGGGCCCATCTGAACGCTGAATATGAAAACTGATAGTATAGTGGTCTAACCAACGAAATGCCAGTGTCTGGTCGAACTGTACCACCTGTACTACAAGAGTCCTGGTAGCCACCCAATCTAGAATATTGTTTTTTGTCTGTGGTGGGAGCATCGTTAATAACTTGAAAATGCCAATTGTTCAAGAATCTTTCAAGCTTAATGGCTTCTTTCTCCAATTCATCCCCTTCCAGAGATTCAGATCGCCAAGGTAAAGGCTGGCCCGGTTAGGACCTTCTAGGGAGTGCAAGATTTGCATTAATTCATTGTTAAAATCGGGCGTTACTGAGGGGGGCCTATAGATCAAGAAAATATTCAAGCACTGATTGGGATAAGCAGTCATCTTTGCGAGAAGTATTTCACTGTCCTGACAGGAGGCTTGGAAGGTGAACAATCCTAAGTGGGCTCTGGAAATTATAGCAACCCCACCACCTGTTCCCAACTCCCGGTTTTTACAGAGAATAGAATACCCAGATGGTACTTCTAGGCCAATGGCTGGGCCACTGGTATCCTTAATCCAAGTTTGGTGAGACAACAAAATGTGGGGCTCTCTGTCAACAATCATGTCATGGATGTTAATATCATGGTTGTTCAGAGATCTAGTGTTAAGGAGTGCCAATTGTAATGTTGCATCTGACATAGTCTTTGATGTAGGGTTTGTGCTCATTATACAACCTGCAACGGCTACCCCAGATTTGGGTTGCGTGCCTAGGTTAAGAGCCAAGTTTTCTTTGGGGTTTTGGGTAAGCAGCCCTTTGGAAATATTTGGAGCAGCATCCTGGGCGACGGGTGACATGGGCCAATTGGCAGCAATAGTTGTGGGTTCCAGAACGGTGTCTGTGTGTGTACTCTTATCCATAAGGGATACTGTATTCCGTGGCGTGGCTAGAGTGTCCATTCCCTGCAGTTTTAGCCTGTTACCAAGGGCAATATTATTGGCTCAAAATATGGCCAGTGCTACGGATTCCCCTTCAGGATACCCCATATTGCGGAAGGTAAAGTGACTGAATGGATTGGGTAACAGAGAAAAAATACAACATTTCGTGATATGAGGCCCAGCGGCACCTGGGAAATGTGGTCCTAACACAGAGCATTTCAGATTCCATGCCTAATTCAAACAATGAGAGTGCTTTTCTCTCTGCACATAAACTGTCAGCAATGCTATGTTAAAATAAGTCAGAAGCAAATCACACGTTGATGGCATTTAAATCACACAATTTTAATTCAAATGCACACCTTGCACACAGTTTAAATTACGGTGGCACCTGGAAAACAGAGGCAGTAAAGACTGCTGCTTATATGGAGGCGGAGACTGTCTTGGCATAGAAGAGCCTCATCTGCAGAAGAGGGTGACTGAAAATCAATGTATGTAACGGTTCCGAAATCAAACTAATTTCCTGGAACACATGCGGTCATAGTCACTTGTGTTTCTAACAGTTTCAGTTCAGTGAATATTACAGACTTTCATATTGTTTTGCTTCAGGATGCCTGATTAGGTAAAATCCAGGCTATGATCAAGAGAGGATGTTTAAACACAGACATAAACAGTTTCTGAAAGGATACAAATACCACACATGACACAAGAATAGAGAGTAAATGCTTTACTATTGTAAACTCCAGAACAATCCAGTGTTATATGGTTACACAGTGTTCCTTGAGCGAGCTCAGAAGAGCCTGTAAATCCAACCTTAGGTTAGCTTTGTGATAGCAATTTAAAAAAAAAAAAAATACCCGGGGCCACGCTATGAGTGCTTGTGAGATCATTAGTCAGGGATCTTGGCTGTGAAAGGGATTTTTTTTTTTTTACCAAGTGATTTAGGGGCTAATTCATGGAATTTGTGCGCCGAAAAACGGGGATGTGTGCGCCATTCTGCCCGCAAATCCCCATTTGTTAAACAGGGATTTTCGAGCAGAATGGCGCACAAATCCCCCTTTTTTTGCGGAAAAATTCCATGAATCAGCCCCTTAGTTATAGTAAATATATATGGCAGACCCCAAAAGGAGCTTCATTCCACAATATTATCATAGAAGTCTTTGGTAATGGTAATGATAATGTTGATTGTGACTTTGTTGTTATAGCAGGAGATGTAAATTGTTTTGCCGGGATATTGACCCAGTCTGTTTCTTGTTTGCTACAGGCATTTATATAGTAAGATTCTGACAGATTCACATAGATATAACTGGGATGATTTAAAGAGGACTTGGGGCCTAAATAATCTTACTAGCAATGTTAAAGAACATAAGCCTTCTGGAACTACTTGACAGAGAAGTTCCTCTTCATCAATACTTGAATATGTGTCTACCTCTGTTAGGGATTTCCACGGCCGCGCTCGGACCTGGCAGATGCAAGCATTGACATTGCTATGGAGATTTTGGAGGGGGCGTCTGCCCATTCCAAGATGGCATCTCTATCCTGTACGCCTTTGCGTCCCAGATGTCGGAGCATCAAGATGGAGCTGCGCAATCCGGGACGATTACAAGAATGGGAGAGAGATGGTAAGTGGTGTGTACAATGTCTTCTTTTCTACTGGTTGCTGCGACGCTCATTTATGTCCTTCTTTGACCCTTCCTGGCCCACACTTGTGCATGCCTCTGATTACCTGTGCCCTTCTTCCTTGGTCCTTTGCTCCTGTGGCTATTTTCTACAGTTCCCTTTATGGCGTTTACTTGCTTACCTGTTCTCCTTGCTCCTCACTTTGCCCAGCTTACTGATATCCAAATGACCCGCCTGGTTCCTAATTGTTCAACCCCTGGAGATGTTTTCCCAGTCCTGGGGTTTTCCTCTGCAATTGGAGAGTTGCCCTCTCATGGGAGCCCCTTGACTGTTCTGTGGCATATAAAGTCAGCGGCATGCCTACCTTGGGAGACAGGCCTTACCTCTTCGAAATAGAACCATGCAAGACAGCTAAGGTAAGGCCTGTCACTGAAAACCTCTTGGCCTTTGTTTAACCAGTGTCTTAGATTGAGGATTGTGGCCACAGAAATGAGGAAACTCTCTGACCTGATATGTAGTTTTAAAGGCAGTTTCACATACCTAAGTGATCCCGGTGGTCCCACACCCTGATTCTGAATACGTCAGACAATCGGTTAATTTGGAAGGCCATTACTGTGAGTTATATAATGCTCTGATAAAAACCCAGAAAATGCATTAGTTTTCCTCCAGAAATGTTCAATTTCTGTTTATAAGTGTATGCAGGTGTCCTCAAATTATCGGCATGGGGCAAATATTGGACGTCACGTCAGTACTCTGGAATCATATATTTGATAGGGAAGTCCAGATTTTAAAAAAGAGCCAAGATATGCAGACTTTTAGCCTGATCCGACTTTGGCGGTAACACTTAAATCCGGCGGTAGCGCTAATACCGCCAGATTTAAGGGTCTGCCAAATGAGGAATTTGGTGGATTTCGCCCCAGCTCTTAGCTGGGGGGAAATCCGCCGAAAATTTGCGCTATTACCACCGGCGGGAAATCCGCCGGCGATAAGAACGCAAATTTTCCCCATTGAGCCCAATGGGGAATGGGGCATTCCCGAATGGACTCAATGGGGAATTACTTTACCACCAAACTCGTGATCCGGCGCTATTAGCGGCGGGGAGTTCGGCAGTAGGGCTATTAAGTCGTGATCAGGCCCAAATGAACAAGTCTCCAGGAGTATATGCTCAAGAGAGGATGTTTAAACAAAGATATCCACATGTTCTGAAAGGATACACATTCTAACACATTGTACTAAATTAATGCTTTGCTATAGTTGTCGAAAAAATATCTTGTAACTGTTGGAGCCTAATTAATGGAGACACATTGTTTCTGTCTCCCACATAGCAATCCAATATCTGAAGAATGCTGGAACCAATCCTACTGGAAACGGAATGCCTTATCAGCTAGCGGGTGGTTGCTATAAGTTGGATCTTTGTTTAGGAAAGTGGAAATTGGATTTGTCTTTGTTGTGATTCTGAACCCTTTCAAAGGTCCAAGGCCTAATTTCAAATTAATGAATTTATTATTCATTCTTTACAAAAATATTTCACACATACAGTACATAGGTTACATGTTGCTTCAATTATTTCTTAAAAATTCACGTCTACAAAGAGGGGGTACACATTTCATAAAAAATGCATCTCATTGTAAAATAGGATATAATGAATTAAATGTTCCCTTTTAAAATTAATATAATTCATTGCATAATTCATTATTCTTAAATCATAGCTTAACCTGTTTCACATTTTTCGACACATTTAATTTCAGTCAACTTTATGCGATCTTGTATATGCTGCCACACCTGATGTAGTGCAATGTGCAAACTTGTATTCTCTGTGTTTAGACAGCAGTGTTAGAATGCTATTTCTACTATTATAGTGAATTACGAAACTGACAAAGGCATACGCATATATCAGTCAGCCTACTTTGCATTTGGTTATAATGGGTGTGGCAGTTTCACTCATTCCAGGTAATTTGCAGATCCTAAAATATGTATCTGCATCAGGTATGCCAGACTCAGGTCCTATTACCGTTAACAACGGAAGTCTATTATTAGTTGCAGTAAAAATATTTACAGTCTTTCACGGACAACACTAACGGGGTTATTCATAGATTTCAGCGCAGAGGTGCGCACACGAGCAGCGCAGAGAGGGATCGTGCGCCAGCGTGCGTCAGCCGCTTGCGCTAAACAGCATTCTGGTGCACCGTGTATTCATGGAATTCCCAAGCCATAATGAGTGCTGGTGCTGAGAACATCCCGCAGCGGCAGTTACGCCCCCAAGAACGCCCCTTGCGCAAGGAAAAGCCAAAGAAATCCCCAATGCAGCGCAAAGGGCCGCGCTAACCCTGGACCAGCTTACAGGTCCGCTACACTGCAATCATGCGAGCGGGGAACGTGTATTTCTGGGGTGCGCTGGAATTATCACATGCGACAGGGCTCGTGCGAGCGGGGTACGTGTATTTAGGGGGTGCGCGTGGAAAATCACATGAGATAGGCCTTGTGCGAGCGGGGTACGTGTATTTTGGGGGGTGCTTGCGGAGAATCACACGCGTAGGCCCTGTGCGAGCGGGGTACGTGTATTTGGGGTGTGTGGGTAGAGAATCACACGCGATAGGCCTTGGGGAGCAGGGTACATGTATTCTGAGGGGTGCGCAGGGAGAATCACACGCGAAAGGCCTTGTGCTAGTGGGGTACGTGTATTTCTGGGGTGCGTGTGAAGTTTTGCACGCAATAGGCCCTGTGCGAGCGGGGTACATGTATTTCAGGGGTGGGCGTGGAGAATCACACGCGATAGGCCTTGGGGAGCGGGGTACGTGTATTCTGAGGGGTGCGCATGGAGAATCACTTGTGATAGGCCTTGTGCGAGCGGGGTACGTGTATTTGGGGGGTGCTTGCGGAGAATCACACGCGTAGGCCCTGTGCGAGCGGGGTACGTGTATTTGGGGGGTGTGCGCGTGGAGAATCACACGCGATAGGCCTTGGGGAGTGGGGTACGTGTATTCTGAGGGGTGCGAGTGGAGAATCACACACGATAGGCCCTGTGCGAGCGGGGTACGTGTATTTCGGGGGTGCGTGTGGAGAATCACACGCGATAGGCCTTGGGGAGCGGTGTACGTGTATTCTGAGGGGTATGCAGGGAGAATCACACGCGAAAGGCCTTGTGTGAGCGGGGTACGTGTATTTCGGGGGTGCGGGTGGAGAATCACATGCGATAGGCCTTGGGCAGTGGGGTAAGTGTATTCTGAGGGGTGCACGTGGAGAATCACACGCGAAAGGCCTTGTGTGAGTGGGGTACGTGTATTTCGGGGGTGTGCGTGGAGAATCACATGCAATAGGCTTTGGGGAGCGGGGTACGTGTATTCTGAGGGCTGCGTATGGAGAATCACATGCGATAGGCCTTGGGGAGCGGGGTACGTGTATTCTGAGGGGTGCACGTGGAGAATCACACGCGATAGGCCTTGGGGAGCGGGGTACTTGTATTCTGAGGGGTGCGCATGGAGAATCACATACGATAGGCCTTGGGGAGCGGGGTACGTGTATTCTGAGGGGTGCGTGTGTAGAATCACATGCGATAGGCCCTGTGCGAGTGGGGTACGTGTATTTCGGGGGTGCGCGGGGAGTCTCACACGTGATTCTGCTTGCAGAGCCGGGTATGACTATTCTGAGGGGTGCGCGGGGAGTTTTGCACGTAAATTGGAAGTTTGGGTCATCCCAGGTGTGCCCTCTACCCCCTGCCCAGCCCCTGCAGGCAGCCCACACCACAGGGGACTACCCTGCACCCCTGGTCATGTCCCGTAGGCAGCCCATCCACCCTGGGCATGCCGCCCAGCCAGCCCACATGTCACCATGCACTAGTGAGCACCGACTCATGTCCCCCAGCACCCCCACCCATCCAGCATTGACCGGCACCTGCCAGCATGCCCCGACTCATGTTCCCCAGCACCCCCACCCATCCAGCATTGATGGGCACCTGCCAGCAGGCCCCGACTCATGTCCCCCAGCACCCCCACTCATCCAGCATTGACGGGCACCTGCCAGCAGGCCCGACTCATGTTCCCCAGCACCCCCACCCATCCAGCATTGATGGGCTCCTGCCAGTAGGCCCCGACTCATGTCCCCCAGCACCCCCACCCATCCAGCATTGACGGGCACCTGCCAGCAGGCCCCGACTCATGTCCCCCAGCACCCCCACCCATCCAGCATTAACGGGCACCTGCCAGCAGGCCCCGACTCATGTCCCCCAGCACCCCCACCCATCCAGCATTGACGGCCACCTGCCAGCAGGCCCCAACTCATGTCCCCCAGCACCCCCACCCATCCAGCATTGACGGGCACCTGCCAGCAGGCCCCGACTCATGTTCCCTCACAACATGTCATAAAGATGCACATTCATGGGCCTCATGTCCACCAAAATACCACTGCACGCCACCCCAGTCTTGAGACCCAATCAAGTTTCCCATCCACCCCATACTGAAAGGCCTATTTCATGACACAAACCAAAAGTCAACTATGTACATCAACACATGTCCGTCACACACACACACTGGGTGCCAGTGATTGTGTAAACCCACATTGTGACATGCACTAAACCAATTAACGAATACCACAAATGGAAGTAATGTATTTTGCACAAAATGAAGTAAATGGAATGAAAACATGAAAAATATTTTAAACAAGAAAAAGGAAATGCATGTCCAAAAATGAAAAAAATAAATGAAGTCTCAATCCAAAGTAATCGAAAAGAAAGTTAGTCCAAACTCTCCGTCCACCAAAGCAAATCCAAATGAAACGTACATTTTAAAATCCATTGATCCATGGTAATTTAAAATTAATTTTTTGTCATAAATCAACTATGCGCAAAGATTGATTCCAGGTTCCATGGGCCCTACCTAATGAAGAACTATATACAAAAACGTGGGGCATTGGTCAAGCGTCCCAAAACAAATTAAAACAGAAAGGAAACCTAACACTAACTAACTATATACAATGGCGGCAGGCAAGTCCTACGGCTCACTGTGTGATGTTCCGGGACGGGCATCATCGAACTCCATGTCTGCCCTGGTCCCGAGGTCTCGCAGGGATGCAGTCATGGCCTGTTCCAACTCCCTGCGAGTTGCCTCGAGGCACTCAGCCCGCCTCAATGCCCGGCGCATGGAGAACTCCGCCCTGACCATGATGAGCCGCGCCTTTTCCGCCCGCCGCCACGCTCCGCATCTATCCGCTGGCCCAACCGCAGCCACATGGAAGACACTCCTATTCCAGGGTCCTCCTGCCCTCTGGCCGATGCCTGGCCCTCTGATGTTGATGGCCCCGAGCCATCATAGCTCCCACCTTGAGCCTGCTGTTGCTGCTGTCCATGCGCCCTGTCCGATGATGCCTGCACATCCTCCATCTGCTGGTCTCCAGTTGGTGGGGTGTCCACCCCTGCTGGACCTCCGACTCCCGACTGTGGCAGGGATGGGATCTCCACCAAGCTGGCTGTGTTGGTCAGGCCAGATCCACAGGGGGCCCTGGTGGAATCTGGGCCAGAAGACGGCAGGGAGAACGACTGGCGCATAGTCTCCACACAGGAGGAGAGGTCCGCCAGAGTGCGCGACACATGTAGGAACCCCCCAACCATGGCCCCTCCCAACTGTGCCACGTTGCCACGAAGCTCTTCGTGATTGCGTGCGTGGTCCCCCCAGCAAGCATGCACGTCATCACGAATGACGCGTGTGCGCAACGCGACACCAATCAGGACGGAGCCCATACGGTCATGGGACTCGTCCGCAGGTAGTGGAGAGCCAGATGTGGGCCCACGTGGGCCTCCCCCTAACTGCGGACGGGCCTTGGAATGGGCATCCCTGCTGGTGCATGGTGGTGCAGTCACACGGTCAGGGACAGCGACATGCACAGGCCCCTCCGCGGCAACCTGTGCTGCCTCCTGCCCCTGGCCCTGGACTGCACCACTTGCGCCAGTGGTACTACCCCCACCAGGCCCCATGTACGGCTCAGTAGCAGGCTCCTCCTCCTCTGTGGAGACCACCAACCTGGATGTCTCCGCACCAACTTCCGCCATTGCAAGCCCCTGTGGGGGCTCACCCGGCCCTTCCGCTACAGCCGTAGTGGCAGACGCGGCACCAGTCCCCTCGCTCCCGGATGATGGCAATTCCTGGGAGGGTGGCTGGGCCTTGCGTCACCGCTGGAAGAGGCATCCCCACCGCTTTTCTCCACAGCGCCGTCTCTGACCCTCTTCTTCACTCAACGCTGCATAGAGGGAGACATAGAACACAAGCATCAGGGTACTGTACAATAGTCCCCAAGACAGGAAGCAATAACACATGAGTGGCACTGTCAAACGCCACTTCCATCCTGTCCCTCCACAACACATGGGTCAATGCAGGCAACACACATGCAGAAACAGGCACGGCACATGCAATCAACATCAGCATCCATGTACAAGGGCCTCTATTGACATAAAGGTTTGGCTTCAAACTGACATGCATCATGGCTCATACTGATCTCATGCACACACATCACCGGAAGGTCATGCATCAGGGCTCGAACACCACAGACACAGTGGATACAAGGGTGACTAGACTGCATAAGTGAATCAACACATCGTCATGGACATGTGTGATGCATCCATGGTGTTTCAAAGTCACACACACACTTCTCAGACACACAGACATGTACACCATACATGTACATGACAGCAGCACCCATCTCCCACACCCCATCCATGTCCAAGAACAGAGACAGGCATGCATTCATGTGTGCATTCCGCATGCAGCTCACCATGTTGCATCGGAACACATGCACCATCCATGTTGTTCATGCATGACTGGTCTCACATGCAGCACCATGATGTCCCTGCACACACACATCCATACATGGCCCATGTCACACATACAGGCAAGCAGCTGACTACCGACACACTGCAACATGTCCTGTTTCACACAGCAATGCATGGCCACTTACCGCTCAAATCCAGACGGGTCTGCCTGTCAAGGACCTGGGCGTGGAACGCTGGGCTAATGCGTTCCAGGACCCTCATCTGCATGTTGCTCAGACTGACCCCACTGCATCCTCTGCCTTCATGAGGTGCTGGGCCTTGCTGAGGGTCCTGGACCTGAAGTCCTCCCAGCTCTTCCTGATGTGCTTGATGTTGTGTGTTGCCACCCCCTCCGCGTTGATGGCAACCACTACTTCCTCCCAGATCCTCTCCCGTCCTTCCTTGTTAGCGCACAATGGTGTGAAGAGGGCATCATAATGCCCCAGAACTTCCTACACCAGGACACCAACTTCCTTGTTGCTGAAGCTGGTGGCCCTCTGCTTCTCTGGCTGGGGGTCGGCAGTGGTCTCAGATGGTGTTTGCCCTTACATGGCGACCCCCGAGGCAGGTGTGGGTGGGCAACTCGGTCCTGGGGCTGGGCTGTGGAGCAATGGTATCCCAGTTGGGAGTTTTCTGTTCCAGCAGGGGTGGACACAGCAACTGGACCCCTGCAGATGGCTGACGTGCAGGCACCAAATAGCAGGGCACGTGGGCAGCAGGCAGGCAGGCAGCAGCAGATGGCAGGTGGGAGCATGCTCAGGGCTCTGGGGGGCAGGAAAATGGCCTTTTGGGCAGGAGTGTGGTCCTCCGTGTGTTGTTGCGTGGCCATCTTGAGACAGTGTGATTTTGCACATGAAAAAAGTGCACGTCAGCGTGTAAATCGAGGCTAGGACCTTAGCGCGTAAGCGCGTCTGTGATGTTACGCGCGCGGGCATTTCCCACGTGATGGCTGCATAGTGATTCAGAACGTGAAAAAACAGCATGTCTGCATGTCAATGCGTGTAATCCGAGGAAAGGGCCCACACGCGTAAGTGACGCGCGCGGGTGTTTCCCTCAACACGGGTTAAAGGTGAGCGGCTCCCGGCAGTTCGCTGTACGTGCCTTTCGTGGAGACATATGTGTGTGTTGCTACTTCGTGTTGTTTCGTGCACCATCACTACTTCACAGCGGATCAAGGACGTATCTCTTCTTTTGGCGGGGGTATTGGCTACGCGTGTTTTTCATTATCACGCTAGTCTGACAGTGAGTCGCGCACGCTATTTTTCCCACTGCGGGTGCCCCTGTGTATCGCATACCCGTTTTCGAAGTCATAGTAGCCTGGGTGTCCCACGCGTATGTGTTTTTCGTGTCCCTGGGTGCCACCGCGTTCTGCGGGAGGTAAATTCCACACACGTGGGCTACCGGGGTGCGTGCACGGTTTTACTGCAGTTTTGGGGTGCCTGAGCATTGCGTGACCCGTCACTTCATCACTGGGGTCACATACAGCCTTGCAGGTGCAGGGGTGCTTATAACATCTTGTATCCCACCCCCTTCACCCCAATTGCCCAGGACAATTTTCGTGTACACCTCCCATTGGCACTTCTCCATCTGTGCCGGCACTACTCCATCTGTGCCATGGTTGGGAGGCAACCAAAGGTGAGGGGTGCCTCAGCTGGGCATACTCCTCGTGACGGGCGTGGTCAGGGACGTGGCCGGGTTGACCAGGGAGTAGGGGGACTCCAGGGTGTCCAGGGTATCTGCACAGCGGGAAGAGGCAGGGGTGCGCCGCTCAGGACAATGTTTTGCCACATGTTGGTGCAGTCATGCCACCAACCGCTGCGGCTCCAGGAGATGCAGTTCTTGCATCTGGCACTGGTGCCATGTGACCCGGCAGTCTGTTTCATCGACTGCCACGGGCCCAAGCGTAGTGGTAGCTGCAGGTGCAGCTGTGGACACTACCACCCAGGCTCAGGGTCTGCCAGCGCAGGCTGCGTTGGCACTTGCAGAGTCCATGAGGATTTCCAGCAGGTCAGGAGGAAGACTATAGGTGCACGCAGGGCTGCCCTGAACGAGACACGTGTCCCTGGGGCAGTGATGTCATCTGCTGCCCCAACCAGCCGGGTGTTGACAAGTGCGGGGGCAGATGCAGCCAACAACACCCCGGTTATGAGTCTACCAACCAGGACAGTCGCAGTGAATGACCCTGGCACAGGGGATGTTGCTGCACTGATCTGACGCAAGTCAGGCCTTCGGTCGTCCTTCCACCTGCCACTCCTTTGGTTCAATCCTCCGGTGCCTCTGGCCAAACTGATCAGGGCAGCATTCGCCAGCCAGGGACCTCGCCACTATCCAAGAGAAGGAAGGTTGCATCTGCAGCACAGGCTGGGACCCCAGACACAGCCACGGCCTCCTGCACTTCAAGGAAGAAGCCTTTCTGTGTGCAGGAACTGGACTACCTTGTGGACTACGTGCGGGCCCACAGCCGTGACATGCTAGTGGGGCCGAATTGTAAAACTACGGTTGCCGATCGGAATACCCACTGGAAGCATGTCACGGAGAATGTGAGTGCATTCGGCCATGAGGTGCGCACAGCTGCCGAGTGCAAGAAGCATTGGAATGGCCTCAAACGCAGGACTAAGGCCAAGCGTGCCTCAAATTATAACATGACTCTTGTGACTGGCGGTGGGCCACCACCTGAGGAGGATGACCTCACTCCGCACGAGGCACTCGTTGTGGAGTTCATACCAGAAGAATTGGTCGAAGGAGTGGGAGAGATGCATGACTTTGATGCCCCGTCCAGTGAGTGTTGTTGCGTGTATGTCCAGCCCATGTGTGGTTTGCCTGTGTGATGTGTTGTGCTTGACTGCCACTACATGCAATGTGTACATGGTTCTCATGTGCTAGTCATGCAATGCTTCACTGATGCGTGCATGCTGTGCAGGATGGTGGACATGTAGAGTAGACGGGGACTGACCTCATCACCACACTTGCATCCTACTCACATGCTAGTCACCCAGATGCCCCTCCGTTCCATGTTCCAGCTCATTGGCCCTTCTTCATGTAGCCAGGGGTGTCTTTCCTCTCAGCACTGGGACTATGTCATTGCATGACTGACGTGCATGTGTCCTCAGCCTGCATGCGGGAACTCCACGTAGGCATGCCCCCTTGCCCCTCCACCCTTCCTGCACCCCAATTACACCATTGCACTGGTGTGCATCATTTGGGCATACTGCATTGGCCTGTTCAAGCCTCCTGTGTACATGCTGACTTCCACCAGCTAACCTGCCAGACACATGCAGTGGGGTACATCCTCTGGCCTGCATGCAGGGTGTGTCACTTGGACTGTGCAGATGGCAGATGCTCCGCAGGGACATGAGTGCCCATTCATGCTCCATGTGCAATCCATGCATGCCCCTATGTGTCCTTGACTGGATGATCATTGTAGTACGTGTCTTTGATGAGCAACATTTCATGGCATATCTTCAGCCCATTCCATGCCCACTCTGGCCCAGTCCTGCATTACACACATGTTTAGGGTGTCACAGTCTGTGTGGGGCCCAGTCCTCCCCCAGTTTCAGGCCCACTGACTCTGTCCAACTGGTGTATTGGGTTTTGCACACATGGGTGTACTACTGAGGGTCTGTCATGTGTCCTGCTTACTGTCCCATCATCATCTGCTGTGTTGTCAGTTGACTCAGTTGATGACATTGATGCTAGTCAACACTGTCTGCCAATACACAGGT
The DNA here is from genome assembly GCF_040938575.1 of Ambystoma mexicanum. Classification (NCBI taxonomy): domain Eukaryota; kingdom Metazoa; phylum Chordata; class Amphibia; order Caudata; family Ambystomatidae; genus Ambystoma; species Ambystoma mexicanum. Next base: position 1,239,892,845 of record NC_090930.1, on the reverse strand, counting down.
CTCTGGTCACCATTTTGCTACCATGCAAGGTATCCCTGCATTTTCACTCGCGGGTGGGGGTTTTGCTTTTAGCCATGCAACCCATTGCATGCACATTGCACGTGATGCCTGAACTTGCCCATGCACTGCCTTCACTTTTTTTTATACACATCATGAAGTACTTGTTCATGTAGATAGTGAGTAAAGTACACATGTTCTGCACTGCATCAACCCACTTCTGATCCATGTAACACCGTTCTACATGCGTACTCACTGATGCAATGTCAAATTGACCAGGCTTGCATGGCAGGTTCTCTTTTGTGTGTGACATGTCTGCTTCATGTGTTGGCTGTCTGTGTGATGTCCATTTGTGAGTGTGTTATGTGCGTCTAACATGTGTACTAATGTGTTTTTCTCTCCACATTTCAGATGATGACACAATGGAGCCAGAGGATGGTGTTGTTTTAATTACGTTATGTAGGTTGTTCATTGTTAGTTTAATTAGTTAATATAGTTTAATATTGTTTGTCTATTTTACATTCATGTGACAGTGTGGTGCTTTGTGGCTTTTGAAAGCATCCACTGTCTGTTCCAGCTGGGCCCTTTAAGCTTGTCTTGTGTATGTGTTTGCAGCTTGAGGTCCTGACTCACATTGGCCACTCCTGCTTCCCTTATCCATGGGCTCGTTGGGATGGTTCGGTGTTACAAAATTGTACACAAGGGCTTTGGACCTTCTTAATAACTGTGGTCTGTCTGCTGCTGTACTACTTGTGCTAACACCTCTAGTGGGGATTGGTTGCGTTTTATCCACCCCATGTCTGTAATCAATTTGGGTGAGTATGTGAATGATGTCTCCATTAATTGATGTGGATTGTGATGTATGTTATTTTCTTGCCTGTATATGTGCTTGATGCACTTCATGCTGTAGGCAGTAGCCTGCACCCTTGGCCTGTCAAAGTGACACTGATGGTGGGAGGAGTTTGGATGTAGGTCTGTAACCTGGCCCAGTGACAACCAGCATGTAGACACACACACAGGGAACTTTCCAGCCTTATTGATTTATTTAATTTCCTTTCTGCAGGAAGATGAAATTCTAGACTACCTTTGCCAGCAGACACAGAGACGACTAATCCAGATTACTTGCCACGTTCGGTGGTGCAGACGTGTGGATGTGTGCGCAAGCAGAAGCACAGGGCTTGTGCTCAGACGTCAGACAGAAGCAGACGTGTTTCCAGGAGCTCCTGGCAAGATGAGCAACACAAGGGCCCCACCGCAGACTACCTTCCACCAGGCCACTTGCACATGGGTGCTAAGTAGCACCAGTGCTGGGGAGCTTTGCCAGGCATTCTTGGAGAAGCGCACAGTACAGCTGACATGTGTTGAGGGCCAAATGCCAAGTGGCTTTACATGTTGACAGGGGCACACACAGGGGCCATCAAACATATCCTCGAATACCCCCTGCTCCATTGAAGCGGAGTAATTAGGGTAGTAGCTTTCCTAGCCAGAAACTGATACAGCGCACATGGACAACCAGCGAGGCTCAGACTCGTGGTGAGTGCATGTCATTTGCATGTGCAAATTGCCATGTGCACTACCTATTTCAATCTGCGGCAGCCAGAACACAACTTGTACTGAGGTTGCACCTTGCTATACGCGTCTAGCAGCTCACCCAGGACCATTGTATCATGTGTGATTCTTGACCCATTGGTCTTTGATTTCCCGCGCAGCCACATACGCCGGCCTTACTGCATTGACATTGTATGTACCATCGGTGGGCCAAGGTAACGTATGGGTACATAGCAGCAGCCAGGGGTGTTTGTTTGTGGAGAAGTCACTTACTTTGGGGCATGGATGGGGTTGTGTGTGTGTGTTGTAAACACACATTCAGATTAGTAACTCACACTCTCTTTGCAGCATTGAAGTGCTCCTGTTACCGGACCTGAGAGTGCACAGGCAGGAGGCCAGCACTCAACCCAGAGATAAGTCTCTCTTTGGCTTGCATTTGACTAATTTGGTACAATGTGCATGATGAACATGTTTTCGCTAATTGAGTATGTGTTTTTGTGAATAGATGTATTTTGCCTACTTTCCCTTGCAAATCCACATCCACTCACCTGCCCCTCTTTACGTTTATCCTGAATACCAATGCCTGTCCATGCAACATATCCCTGACCCTCCTTCCCCGCCGGGGTCTCAGAGGCCTGTGTTAGTTTGACCTTGCAGGCGAACAGACCACGGAAAGGGGTGGTTGGTTTGTGCCACTCCTGTGCCTGGACACCGGAGCTGTGACAGGACCCATCAGTTGTTGCATCATCATTGTATGTTATGTACCGTAAATGGTACCCATCCTGTTGGACCATTGTTCAACTGTCCTACCTTGGTTGTTCTATCATTGTGCTTGTACATGTGCTTTGACATTTCCTGCTACTTCAAGTCATCTACTGGAGACTCTTCCAGGGTTTGTTGGTGCCTACAGCCTTTTTCCCTGGTTTGTGGGTTTGCCTACTTGGAGTTCTCTGATATTTGGCATTTTTAACAGTCAAGGTGGCCTCTGAGGGGGCTGGACCCTATTTACATGAAAGCTGGAACATGGAGACCAAGGGGTAGGGTGATCCTGTAGCCAGGTAGACTTGATGGGAGAAGGCTACATACTCCAGAGACAGTTGTTCAGAAGGTCACAGTGATGTGTAAGGGAGGGCCTTTTGTTGTTGGACAGTTGTCTTGGCCTATAGTGTTTTGGGCACTCTGACATTGTAATTGTGGGGTACTATGTACATGATGTGTTGTGCTGCTCAATGCCTGTTCCTGTGTTGTCTTTACTTTTCAGGTGTCAGGGGTTTGGTGTGGTTTTACATGCTGGGGTGTTCACATGGCCAGGGTTGATTTCACATGCATATATTGAATGCATGTCCCTAATGACACACACAGTTGCACAATGATCCACCACACGTACATACACACTTCCATGGCAACAGGTGCACACAGATTGCATTCTCAGGCCCGCGGTGTCCATGCAGCACATGTTCTATTACCATTTGGGTACCCTGTACATGTGTCATTTGGTTGTAGATTTCATTAGTCTTTTTCATGTGATGCTCAAGGTTTATCTGCAACACAATGGCTGCTCAAAGTGCTGTGTGCTGAGCAGTGTGTTGCAGGAGACACACACAGCACACAGGTTCGGGAGTCAGAATTTTGCCATGCACAATGTGCATGTGAACGGGCATTCAGTGTTGTGTTCATGCTACGACTGTTGGGAAGCATTTGTGCCTGACTTTCTATGTGTGGGAGGTTGTTGGTCAGTCATTTCATCTGATTCCATGTCACGCATCATTAACTCATGCCAGTTTTCATTTATGACATGTCACTTTGTATATTATTGGTCATGTGTTGGCCTTTTGCTATTGCATGCCATGTCATGGTGTGGCAGACAAGAGTGATGTGGTTTGGGAGGGTTTGAGTGACATACCAGGGATTGTGATGGACTGTTTTGCAGAAGTGTGTGAGATACACCTTGCATGTGTTCTTTTGATCACACAGGATCGGCTATGTTTAAGTAGCTAGGGATGCACACAACGTAGCACTTCCGTGGCAACATTCTCAGGGTGGTAAGGTTGTGACAGTAGATTGGCTCTTTTTCATCATCGATTGTCACCTGGTATGTGCCAGGACTGTGTGCACTCCGCAGGGGTGGGAGTTTAGGTGAAGAATGTGGCCACAAGCTGGGTCCTGGCTGCCTCGCAACGTGCCCTGTCCCCTCCCATGAGCAGCGCCTGTGCCTGTGGTTGGGGATGTGGGGCCACACCTCCCGCCGTGTTGCAACATTGTGCAGGACACATGCTGCCACAATGATCCTGCACACTACTGGGGGTGCATATAGTAGCTGCCCACCAGAGCGGTCAAGGGAGCGGAAGCATGACTTGAGCACTCCGAATATGCGCTCCACTATGCACCTGGTTGCAATATGGGCATCATTGTATCTTACCTGGGGTGGTGTGGTGGGGTTCCGGATTGGCATCATCATGTGGTTGCTCAGAGTGTAGGCACTGTCCCCTGGGGAGGTGATAATAGTTGAGATTATTAGGGTTTGGGTATTTGTCTGTGTGTGACTTGCATGCATGTGCACAGGTATTTGTACTCACCTAGGAGCCATATGTCGCCATGCTGCCCAGCTTCCAGGGCCCGGCTCAGGGCAGACATTCTGTATATGAAACTGTCATGGGTGGAGCCAGGGAGTTTGCATAGACAGAGGTGACAATTCCTTTAGCATCGCATACAACCTGCACATTGATGGAATGCCAGTGCTTGCGGTTTCGATAGATGTGCTCAGTGGCCCTAGGTGGACATAGGGCCACATGGGTGCAATCTATGGCACATAGCACTTTGGGGAAGTGTGCCACCCTGTAAAAGTCCTGGACCACGGCCTGCCTTTCTGCGGGTGTTCTGGGCATGTATATGTGCCTGCGGACTGAGGGGCATGCAGTGATGATTGCCAACACCTGGTGTAGGCAGCGTGACTGCGTGGCCTGTGAGACCCCACCACTATGGCAGTAGTCCACTGAAATGACCCAGTGGCCAAAAAATGCAGGACATTGAGCACCTTCTCCAAGGGGCTCAATGCTTGGGAGCACAGGGTGGGGCTTGTAAGGTCATCTTCCCACTCCCTGACGAGGTCTAGGATGATACGAGGTGGAAACCTATACCTGCCATAGACGTGGTCGTTAGGCATCCCAAAAAGGCTGGTCCGGGGAAAAAAGATGCAAGCCCTGGCTATTCTCTGCCTCCTGCGGTGTCCCACGATCAGTGCTGCGACAAATGGGGCATTCATCGTAGCTGTATATACGTGTTTGTTGTTTGCGCGCACTTTTATACTGTGCACGGGGACGCTTCCGCCTGCCTTCGTGTGGTCTTTTGCCGTGCACGGGTTTCCTGTTTTTGAATTCATGAATATGGGTTGTTCCAGTGCGTGTGGGCGTTCCATGTATTTCCCTGCAGTACTTCCGCAGTTAGGCCTTTTTTTTACGCGTTGTTTCCCATTCCGCATGTTACGCCCCGTGTCCTGCCCCCTTTTTGGTGTGTGCACGGAAGTTGTGCACTTTCCCTGTGCGCGTCGCGCACGGCGTTCGGGATGTTGCAATGACGTGTGCGCCCGTGTGCGCCATGAACGGGTTTGGCGCACATCTCGAGGGAAACACGCGCAGGGAAACGTTTGTTCCATGAATCGGCCTGTAAATAACTTTGAGGAGTATTACATGTGTGTATAATCACCACAATATCATTGTGGCACTTCAGTTTGGCTATGTGTGAGTAATTGGAAGCCCAGCCGTAATTTTCTTGTTTTTTAACAAAACTTTTTCCTAATCAAGAATAGTCATATTGACAATCGGGCTTCCTTTGTATTTCTTCAAACATATTCTTAGCTAGCTCAATTAATTTCTCAGTTTCTTCTGAAGGCAAGCCCAATAGTTCCATCGGTGGGCACATCAGTCTGGTTCTAGTTTTAAAGTACATTAAACATTTTCTTTTGATCGCTAATGCAGGTAATGAAATTAGCCGCAGTTCCAATCTTAACAATTACATAGAAGATGAAGTCCTAACTCCCCAAAATGTCCTCCAGAATTTTCCTTCAATGGCTTTTACACATGCCAAATTGTGTATGGCCAAAGCTTCCAGAAGGCACAACATCACACAGCAAAAACACTGCTTATACAAGAGAAGTATGCCTGCCAAACTATAACCAGATGTTTCCCATAGCGTATTTGGCAATCAAAGAAGTTTGAACTAATGCTTCCCTTTGCTTGGTCGTGATGAGACCACAATAGTCTCCTTTCAGTGTTATTTTCACACCCAAGTATTGATAACTGTGCACATATTGTGTGCTATTTCCAGAGATGACAAGACTTGGTTTGTTTATTTTTCTATTATTAAAGTGCATTTTCTTTGTTTTTTCTAGGTTGATAACCAGCACATTGCTGACAACATACTTAAACAATTCTAGCATAGTCCTTTTAATAACTAAAGCTGTGCCGTCAAAATAATTAGGTCGTCGGCGTTTGATAAGCAGGTGACTTGAGAGCCACTTATTCTCGGTGGACAGTTATCAATCCTGCTCAGTACCTCTGTCAGATCAGCCGGGCAAATGTTAAAAAGCAGGGGCGCAAGCACACAACCCCGCTTCACCCCCTTGCAGGTACTGATCGATTCAGTGAAGGCACCCCTGTTGTCCAGCCTAACCTGGATAGTGAATTTTCATGCAGAATCCTCATTGCTCTCAGCAGACTGTCCAGACATCCACATTGATCTAGCTTTGTCAATAACTTATCTCTGTCCACACAATTGAATGCTGCATAAAGTCCTGGCTTGCCTTTTTTGTTTGCACAGCATATTAGTTTATCCACAAGTCTCAAGTTATGGGTCACTCACTCCCAGACCTGGCTTAAACCTAGTATTAAAGAGATCTAACAACGCTGCAAATGTGGCCCACTTTTGCAGTTCATCTAATATGAACAATGCAACAATTTTGCCCGTAATGTCGAGCATCGATGGTAATCTGAAATTTGATGGTTCAGATTACTACCAAGCATCTCCTGCATGAATTTGGGATTTTACCCTCTGTACAAACTTTGTGGAACAGAATCCCAGGAACTGTTGCCAATGATTCAGGGTTGTTCTGCAGTACTTGATTATCCAGTCCTTTTGGGCCTGGTGTGTGCACATTTTTAATTGAGTGATCTTCTTCAAGATCCCTTCTCTATTGATATGGATCATTAAACCATCTTTCACACTACTACCCTTGCTGATTCTGGCTTTCTCATAGGCAAAGTTCTGACTAATGTAGTTTGACCACTGCTGTCCACTAATGCAATTTACAAAAAGATGTTCTTTTGTGGTCTTGTACCCCTGGCCCCTCAGTATCCTCCATATATTTTTGTAGTCCCTGGTGTTTATCGGAGCCACTCATGTCTGCCCCTTTGCATTTTTACAGGAACAATGACACCACTTTATCCATCGCATGTATCTGTTTTTAATCAATCTTGTTGCTCAGATTTTATTTGGATGCACCTGAGGATCTATCGTAATGTCACAAATTGCCTCGCACATTTCCCTCTTCTTATCCCTAATTTCCGTATCATGGCCATATTGAGTGTTTGATTTTTTCGTATTAATATAACTACCCTTTTGTATAGCTATTTCTACGATGGTTGCTTTTAGCCATGCTTCTATTCCATCAGATGTAATGGTAGAGAGGCAACCTAATTTTTTCAGTAGTCATACTGCTAGCAAGATAACATGCTTTTCCAGGCTTTTGCTTGTCCAACCTATTCTGTTTCCACTATGGTTAACGCGGAGGTCATCTATTAATTCTACTGTTTCTTGGGTACCCCAAACATCCATACTTACGATGAGAAGGGAGTGATCACTATATTCATTATTTTTTTTAACGTAAGCTTTTCACACCTGCTAATAAACTCTTCCTAAAAAAACATAATCAAATGTGGCCACTTTTTTCTCATTGCGCCACTTTTATTGTCTCGGGCAATCCCTAGGAGTTCTTCCATTCAACATACAATATCCCCATTCACAAAAAAGTCATACCACAGTTTTCCCTGACTGTTAGAACTAACCTGTAACATTTCACTTTTTTTGAAAATATAGTCAGTTTATGGGCATTCATTTCGACAAATACATTGTCCATTTAAATCCCTTCATTTTACTATGCCCACATTTCAGTATCTTATAACATGTATTCTGCCACTGACTCCATTATACCTTCTGTGAGTCTACCACCAAGAGGATTGTTTATGTTGAGAATGCCTGATCCATAGCTACTACCCAGGCACTCACTGCTACAGCAAGAACATTTGGATAATGTTGTTGTACTTTCTATGATATTGGCTTTGATATGATTCTGTATGACAGTAACCAGACCTCTGTACGGACGCCCTTTGTACCCCCTTTTTGCCAAATGTTTGTATATTTGAAAGCCATCGATTAAATGATAATGATAAATATCATTACATTGAAGAAGACCCAATGAACCTGTTTCTTGTGTAAAACTGCTTGTGTTCTAAGTGGCAAGGGCACAGATTCAAGCTTGAACAGGACCCTTTGCTGTTATAATGTCTCAAAGCCCTTTTAAGATCCCGCTAATATCATACATGGCTATTTCAATGCATCCTTTTATGTTAGTCGGTCCGTTGAATCTTTGGATACATTCCATTAACTGTTGTGCTGTAGTTGATCATGTGTCATTTTTACATCTTCTTCAGCATCTAACTCACATCCCAATTCCAGAAACCTATCTTTGTAATCACGAATCAAGGCAGCCATTTGTCGTTTTCAATTAAATTGTATGAGGTTGGGATTGGGGCATTATAGCTGCCTCACAAAGCCAAAATCTGCAGATCAAGGACACACAATGACAATATTGTACGCATCAATTTCAAGAGCCCAGAGCGATTTAAACACCTTTTAGTTTTAGTTTGTGCCAGCCAATTAATGATGAAAGAGAAGGGATTTTTAATGGCTTCAACACCTTTTTTTAAAATTATTGGCAGTCACATGATTCTTCATATTTCTTTAACACACCTACTAATTCAGTGCCATCCTGTACATCTTCACTGCAGGTTACATCTACTTCTTAACTACTGGTATTCGGCAGAGCTCGCTCTGTTACACATGTTTTCCCCTTAATAAGCCAGCTAGTAAGTACATCAATTTCAGATTAGTTCTTTAACTTTTTATTCTTTGCTATCCTTTGAGCTTTTTTAGAGAGTCTTCCAGCTGATTGCACACTTTCAGAGAGATCCTCTGATCGATTCTCGTGGCTGATTAACAGTTGTTTAGCTTGACAATATTGTTGCCTTCTCACATGACTCTTCTTTTTCCTGGTTAAATATATTATTGAAGGATCACAGGTATCTTTGCCTTTGTTGGCAATATGTGTCCTATACTCAGCCTTGTGCTCTTCTTTTGCAGCGGCCTCTGTACTTGCATTTATTTCGACTTCTGCTATTATTGTGTCTGTATCTTCATCTTCTGCATACTGTGGCTGTTTATTTGGAACTTTGTGGATTCCGTACTTAAACATTCTTCAGCACAATTTTAGTAGAACCTTCATGGCTAACTGCATTGATGTCAACAAATCATGCAGTTCAAGTTGAGAGGCGTTTTGGCAGCGGATCATTTAATTAATTGCTCTCTGTTGTTTCAATACAGAGATGTGGCGATGCAGACAGCCTTTGAGAGTTTATTTTCCACAACTCCCTGAAGCTTCGGCTACCTGCATTCTTTCTATTGTTTGTAGGGTTAGAGTCACTATGTTCTTTATGCTCATGTTTCACATAATTTTTTGGAGGGTGTAGCATTGTTCTAGAAGCTCTTTCTTGTCAATTGCTTAAAGAGTTGCATTGGTTAGTACAGTGATGTTATTTGCCTCATTATCAATGCATTGCACTGCTCCCAACTCAATGACAATAGCTCTTTCCCTCCCCATGGCCGCCGTATCTGAGGGGAAGAAGACTGTGATTTTCTTGTTGTTTTCCTTTTAATCAGTCTGTTTATTTTTTGCTATGGAACTGGTGCTTAGTCTATGAGTGACTTCTGCTAGCTCACTTGTAAGAGTTTTATTTATGAGCCCCGCTTGGCACATGTTTACTTTTACTATATGGAGCCTGTGGCGCACGTTAAAACTGATAGACCTATGTCTAACTTTACCCAACATCGTATTAAATATTAGGTTAATATCTTATACACAAGACTGTGTTTTTTCAGAGTAAGAATTGGATTACAAACACCATTAACAAATAGATTGAGCTTTTTTTCAAAATATCATAGTTTATCTCAGCCAGCAATACTTGGTGGTCAGTTTTCTCACTCGTATGAGCTATGTTTGGAGAGTGCAGACGTAGATTTTATTTGTCGCTCCACCCACGTAGCAACAGGACACAAAGCCTGAAGTCAAACTCCACTCATATTCGCTAGGATGTGAAGCTGATACTCGAAAAGTAGATTTTCCAGATTGCAGATGCAACATTCCAAGTTACCCTTAATGAAAGTGTTTAGCAGCCAACAATAATTACTGCCACAAGGCAGACTTCAGACGTACTCACCAAAGCATCACATTAAAACAAATAGCCTTTGAATGGCCTATTTATTTAATTCATTTTTATTTGATTATAGCATTTGTTACACGGCCAAACCAGGAGGTATCACTGCATAGCTTACAAGGGATTACTTATCTGCATACTGTAAGAATATGTATGGGTTTTATTTCGAGCATGGAAATACAGCCAGGCCCAGTTTTTCAAACTGCAGGCATTATTTCAGTAACAGCCAGCAGGCAAATTTATCAGAACATTTAGTAAAAAAAAAACGTTTTAGCACAGTGTGCTGCCATTTTCAAATAAAGAGGTGCACAGTTTTATAAATTGGATGTTTTCAGGTGTGCAGACTGCATTAGAAATACACAAATGAGTAATCTTGTACAAACTGCATTACTAACTGCATTACTAATATACTAATTTCAACCTATAACATTATAATGCAGTTGTTGTGCACAATGAAATGATTTCTATGTTTTTTACGTGCACAGTTTGAAATTCAGTTTTCTGAACAAACTTATTGGGTTCTCTGAAGTGTCATAAGTCTTGGGGCTCCCTACAGGTGACTAAAAGACATTCTAATAGAAAGGAAAGGTTTGCTTTTATGACGGGGTTGTACTATAACAAAAAAAACATGCTCACCACTATACCACAAAAATAAGGTAATTCTGAAAATACCACAAAGTAAGATACCACTAAAATAACCACCAACACAAGCTAATAATACATAATCACCAAAATAGATTAATACCAAACTATCTCTAAATGTAAGGCCAGTTTACCGTCAATTTACCACCAAAATGTTACGGTAAGAAAAATACTGCCAAATCCCAAATTTACCCCACTAAGACAAAATCTTCCCAAGAATGGTGCACTGGCCAGGAAACAGACTGTAGAGCATCTACTGGGTGTGGCAAGTGCATTCCACACTACCATACGTGTGATAGCAGTGTGACACTGAAAGTGAATCTCAGAATATCTCAAATTAACGCCACATTCACAGAGTTGGTGAAATATTTGGTGAAATATTTGGAGGTAGAATTATATGCACATGGAACATGGTCAGCAAATAATGCCACAGAGTGGCATGACCTCATCTATGTGGAAGTTCAGAAAGACCATTGGACAACATTTTTGAAGAGGGCAGCATAATTCAAATTTGTCTTCTGGGATTATTAAATGCTGCTGACAAACCTGCAGAGAAAGATTGTCTGATACGGCTATGTGCCAAAACATGGTTCATTTTAAATAGGTCTTTGCGGATGCAAGAAAATGATGCCAAGCTAATTAGCAGACTAAAAGTCGAATTAGATGGGGCTAGTGAACAGGAGAAAAAGTTAAGAGTAGAACTGGAGGTATGTCAAAAGGACATGCAATCAAAGTGTAAAGAATTTGACACTCAATTGTCTCAAAGGAAAAAAACTATTTGAGGACAGTGAGCAAGAATTAAAACACTGGAAAGGATTGGTAGGTCACATTAGACAAGATAAAGTCAAGGCTATTTTAGAAATACAAGTTTTACAAAAAGAGAATTTAGAGAAGGAAGGTGATCTTCAGACTGTTGAACAAGAGATAGCGAAAATGATTCAAGAAAGAGACAAGCGAGACAAAGGGTTTAATGAATGTCAAATGCAAATGAGCGTTATGCAAAATGTGATTAATAAGATGGGTGATGAAAACAATTATTTGCGTAAGGAGGCAGATCGACTACTTAAAAAGTGCAAGGATTTGGAACAGCAGATATGCAATTTCAGGTCCCAGGACAAGCAACAGGGCACCACATTTAATGGGATTGAGGTGAATTCCATTTCTACATGGGGAGATAGCGCCCCAGTGGCTGTGCCGGTGTCTGAGCTTGATTGCAGCACCTTTGGGGGTTTGACCTACTAATTGGGGGTTGCCACCAATTCCATACACCTGAGACAAGGGTTCAACCACAAAGTAGTGCAATTCCAACTATAGCGCCAAGTAGTCCTATCAATATAATGAAGTCAATCAAGGCCCTGATCAAACCATTCAAAAAAGGAGGGGAGTGCTGTAAAGATGACCACTTAGAAGCGTTGCAGGATATATTTAAAGCCCTACACATACCTAAGGAACAATACAGACAATACTTTCACTTAACTCTGGATGCTCCCACAGTGAGCATCATCATGGGATTAAATGAACACCAGAACATTTCATGGGCAGAATTTGAAAGAGTTTAGGCGTCATTTCTTTCCATTCCAGTCATTGCAAGAGGTAAAGAAAGTTGCATACACGATTACAGCTGGGCCAAATATGTCCCCTCGCCCATTTCTTCAAGACTTAAAATGAGCTTTTTCTCATTTTGATGTATCTCAATTCCAATGAGTTTAAAACTGTAACGCTCACCTGACTCCCACGGAGGCGCTGGCCTGGTTTGCGCTGCTGTGACCTCTTCTAAGGTGATGCGCAGGGTTCGGAAGACGGACTGGACCGGGCCCCCAAATCTGGCTTGTCTGGCTCGCAGAAGTATCCTTCTGTAGGCAAAAATACGGGATTAACTGTCAGCGGGGTAATGCAATCAGCCTCCCACTTTCCCCTCTCACCCTCCTCGAAACCCTTCTGTGATTCCTCGTAGCGTCTCACCTTAGGGTCTGGAAGGACGAGCTCTCCATCCTGCTTCTGATGCAGGGGCGCGTTGGTATCCAGTTACTTCACTGGATTTTCGGATTGGTGAGAACCAAACTTGCTTGGCTTCCAGGTAAGTTTTTCCCCTTGTGTCCATGCATTAATGTACTAATGCTAGTGTCTTTTTCCCCATAGGGGCCGGGGTACGGAATGCCGGGGAACAGGCACCGACCCGAGATGAGAGGTGAAATCCTTGTAGAAATCAGGTAAGTCTTTAATGAGCGTTTTTTGGTAATGTCTTTTCATTCGCTTAGGGGCCAGGGTCCGGAAATGCCAGGATGCGGCGCGGACCCGAAATGAAGAGGGAATGAATCAACAGGTAAGTCTTAACATGGAGATTTAGCTTTCCTTATTCCCTTCTCTCTCTCACTTTTTGTTCTGGTCTTTTTCTCCCTAGGCGCTGGGGCGTGACTGCGAATCCGGATGATCGCTGCTGAACATGGAGGCGCCCTGTAAAGGTGAGTGGAATGCGGCGCTGCAGCGATCGACGCAATGAGCTTTTATATAAAAGTCTTCCTTTTCAGGATTGTCGGCGAGATGTCTCCGGGATGCGGATTTAGCAGGTAAGGACTTTTCCTTCTTCTGTTCTCTTCTTCTCTTCCTTTGCAGGTGATCCAGGATGCTGGCAGGCGTGGCAGAAGTCAGGATGCAGGAGCAGACACGGTGAGCATCCAGCTGCTAGATGCAGAACAACGCGAAGCACGTGTGGCTGTTCGGGTGGGGTTTAAATAGCCTTGGAAGAAGTTCCAGGTATGTATCCTTCCTCCAATCAGGTATGTATCCTTCCCCGGCCACGCCCGGATGGTAAATTAGTCCCACAGGTAAAGTATTTCCTTTCAGGCCTCAAGGAGGCCGGGATCCTGCAGCATGGTCTGCATCAGGTAAGTGCACCCAAGCATTTCCATAATGAGCCTGGCGCCTATGGCGCCAGGACTGATGTCTTTTATGAGCCTGGCGCCATAGGCGCCAGGACACTGTCCAAAGGGCCCCTATATGGGGTTGCTGGGTCCTTCCTTGGGGACTGGATGTCCGCTTTCGGGGATGCAGGGCTTGAACCGGCATCCCGGGAGCGGGCATCATGACAGCACTCCCCCCCAAGGCCCCTCCCAAGGTTGTTCCCTCCGGGGGTTTTGGTTTGTCTGGGAAGAGTCAGTGGAATTTCCTGACTAATCGAGGTGCATGCACATGGTCGCTGGGTTCCCACGACCTCTCCTGAGGTCCGTACCCCTTCCAATCAATTAGGTAGAACAGTTTTGACCTAAACATTTTTGAGTCTAAAATGTTCTTCACTTCGAATTCGGGCTCCCGATCTATTAGAATAGGTTCTGGAGGTTTGAGTAGTCGGGTTCCGGGTACCACTGGTTTCAGAAGTGATACATGAAAAACAGGGTGAATTTGCATACTAGCTGGTAAATCAAGTTTAACAGCCACTGGGTTAATTATTGCCGTAATAGAATAAGGTCCCAGATATTTTGGGTTAAAAGTTTGAGGCCCTTTGAGTGGTAAATGTCTGGTAGCTAACCATACTTGATCCCCAATCTGATACGGAGGTGCTTCACTCCGATGTAGATCAGCATTCTCCTTGTATTTTCTCTTGGCTTGTTGTAAATGCGTAGTTGCCTCTTTGAAGGATTGGGTAATTGTAGAATGCAGATGTTCTACTGCAGGCATTCTGAGGTTCTGAGGTGAGTCAAGGTTTGAGGTTCGAGGGTGATGCCCAAACAAAGTATAAAAAGGACTGTGGCCAGTTCCAGAGTGTACCGAATTATTATATGCGTATTCGGCTATCCAAAGAATGTCTTTCCAGTTGCTTTCAGATTGCTGTAACATACACCGTAAGTATTGCTCAAGGGTCTGATTTGTCCTCTCGGACTGACCATCGGTCTGAGGGTGGTGACTGGTCGATAATCTTACGTCGATCTGCGCCATTTGACAACATTTGCGCCAGAAGTGGGAAATGAATTGGCTTCCCCGGTCAGAGATTAGTATAGATGGGAATCCATGTAGCCGAACAATATTTTCGAGGAATTCTTTGGCTAGGACAGAAGCTGAAGGTAAACCTTTCAAAGGAATAAAGTGGGCCATTTTGGAAAACAAATCCACAATTACCAGAATAGTATTGTACCCCGAACAAGGAGGCAGGTCCGTAATAAAATCCATTGATAGGGTGTGCCAGGGTGCTGGCGGTATGTCTAGAGGTTGAAGGAGACCGGCTGGTCTTTTCTTTTGACTTTTATTTTGGGCGCAAACACCACAGGACATCACAAAAGATTTAACAGCTTTTCGCCAAGAGGGCCACCAAAATTGTTGTTTCACCTTTTCCTCTCTCTTGGCAATACCGGGGTGTCCCTCTATTAATGCATCATGATAACCGGAAATAACTAGTTCGTGTAATTCCTTATGTGGCAGGAATAAGCGTCCTTGGAAATAAGGTAAACCATTATCTATGGTAAAGTCTGATCCCTTTTGTATCCAATCCTGTAAGGTTGTAGGGTCCAGGAGTTGTTTCACTCTGGCTTGAATGTCTTCAAGCGTCTGTAACAAAGTCATGCCTAGAATCCTCTGTTCGGGAATTATTGGTACTGGTTCTGAGTTTGTATCAGATTCTCCCATTCCAATTCAGGATAAGGCGTCTGCTTTGCCATTCTTGCAGCCAGGTCGATAGGTAATCACGAAATCAAATTCAGCGAAAAACAAAGCCCATCGGAGCTGCCGTGATGACTGAGCCTTGGCGGTTTTCAAATACTGTAAATTCCGGTGATCAGTGATCACTGTGATGGTATGTCGAGCGCCAAGCAGATAATGCCGCCAGGCTTTAAAAGCGGACTTAATGCCTAACAGTTCTTTGTCCGTGCATAATTAACCTCGGGTGCCGAGAATTTTCTGGACCAAAATGCTACGGGATGCAGTTGGTTGGTTTCGTGATCTCTTTGGGACAGGACAGCTCCCATGGCTAGGCTGGAAGCGTCAGTCTCGACGACATAAGGGAGATCTGGACGCGGGTGTTTCAATATAGGTGCAGAGGTAACCTTAGCTTTTAAATCCTGAAAGGCCTGCTCGGCTTCTTCAGACCATTCAAAATGTTTATTTTTCCTCAAGAGTGCAGTAATGGGTTGTACCACGCGTGAAAATTCCGGGATAAACCTGCGATAGAAATTGGCAAAGCCGAGCATGCTTTGAACCCCTTTTACAGAGCTAGGTGATGGCCATTTGAGGATGGCATCCACTTTTCTTGAGTCCATTCGGACTCCTTTGGGTGTCAGGATGAAACCTAGAAACTCGACTTCTGTGGTATGGAAAACACATTTCTCCAATTTAGCAAATAGTTTGTGTTGGCGCAGTTTTTCAAGTACCACCCTGACGTGTTTTCTGTGAACAGATTCCGAAGAGGAGTACACCAGAATGTCATCAATATATACGACAACACAAACATCGATGAGTTCCCGAAGGACATCATTCATGAAGTATTGGAAGGCAGCCGGCGCGTTACACAATCCGAAAGGCATCACCTGGTACTCGAATAATCCGTATTTAGTACGGAAGGCAGTTTTCCATTTGTCGCCTTCTTTAACTCGTACCAGATGATAAGCCCCCCGGAGATCTAACTTGGTGTATATGCAAGCGTCCTTCACCTGGTCAAGGAGTTCAGGGATCAGAGGCAGAGGAAAACGGTTTTTAACCGTTATCTGGTTCAATGCGCGGTAATCGATACAAGTTCTAAGGTCGCCTTCTTTTTTGGGCACGAAGAACAAAGCCGAGGATGCCGGGGATCTTGACGGGCGAATAAAACCATTAGCTAGGTATTGATCCAAATATTGTCTCAAATGCAGATTCTCAGGTTCGGTAAGGGCATAAATCCTGCTACAAGGGGGTTGTGCACTGGGCACCAGATCGATTTGGCAATCGTATGATCTGTGAGGAGGTAACGTGTTGGCCTGTTCCTTTTGGAAGACGTCCTGAAAGTCTTGGTATTCCGGAGGTAGTTGCATGGAGGCAGAGGTTACAGATGCTAGATTAATCTTCAGGTTTTCTGGGTAGCAGGTTTTTGTACAATCCGGGAAGGTTATTCTCTTAACTCGCCAATCAATTCAAGGATTATGTGTCTCTAACCAAGGGATTCCAAGAATAACCTGAAACTGTGGAGCCTTGATTACATCAAACACAACACCCTCCCGATGGCCGTCGGGACCAATAAGAGTCACCTCAGTAGTGGAATGTGTTACCGGTCCAGAGGCAATTTCAGTTCCATCGACTGTGGTGATGACATCTTTGCTGAGGACGGAGAGGGAGGTTAATCCTAGAGACCAATTCACGATCCACTTAGTTTCCAATAGCCCCACTATCGATGTATGCCTTTATTGCATGCAACCGCTTAGGCTGTTCTGGATCTACGAGAACCATTGGCACAATGAAATGCGAGGTCTGAGAGTTAGTTTTCAAGCTTGGCAAGGGGACCCCTACACTTGTCAGGCGGAGTCGTTTCCCGAAACAGAGTCTTCATGGTTTTTATCAGCGGCTCCTACCGCCTTTCGGGGCGGTTTTGCCGGGCAAGCTCGTAGAAAGTGTCCAGAATTCCCACAATAAAGACATAATTTTAACTGCCGCCTCCTTTCATGTTCCTTTTGAGTTAAGGGTCCTTTAACCCCTCCAATTTGCATAGGCTCAGAGACATCAACTCCCTTGGGACTAGCATGGGTCTTGACCAACACCCGGGTCTCAAACCTGGACCGATCTGCTTTTCTGTTTTGAAGTCTGTGATCCAATTGGACCACTAAGTCTATATACTCTGTGCATTCTTGGGGCGGATTTACAACTTGGGCCAAGACATCTTTAAGTTCTCTGCGTAGGCCTCGATAAAACAACGTGACTCTTTTATCCTCTAGCCATCCTGTTTCCACAATTAGTCTATTAAAGGTTGCAATATAGGGTAGGAGGTCCTGATTGCCCTGTCGCAGGGATAGAAGTTCGTCATCCAGAGCCTGCCCCTGAGAGTGTCGAGCAAATAACCTTTCCATGCTTGCTTGAAACTTTTGAAAATCACGGAGAATCGGGTCATCTTGAGTAACCAGTGGAACTGACCAATCGGCAGCGCAGCCGCTGAGATATGACAATACAAAGGATACCTTGGTCTGATCATTAGGGAAGGCCCCAGGTCTGCATAGGAAGTGCAAACGACACTGATTCATGAATACGGCGAATCGTTTGGGGTCCCCAGCAAAGCGTTTGGGTGGGGCCAGCGGCATGTTTCCAGGTAGATTAATCTGCACAGGGTTACTGGAAACCACAGGAGCGGGGTTCCCTCCGGAACCGGGTAGAGGAGTTTGCCCAGCTTGACCTTGCAAAAGCTGTCTGGCCAGGTCATCAGTTCTTTCCTTTGATATTATTAATTCCCTCCTGAGGGCATTAGTCTCTTGACGAGCAGCATGTACTTCGGCCCGTAATTCCCCCAGTAATTGGGCCAACTGATCAGTCTCAGAACTTTCCATAGCGCCTGGGTGGGAATTTGTAGGAAGGCTTCGCGTTCTGTAACGCTCACCTGACTCCCACGGAGGCGCTGGCCTGGTTCGCGCTGCTGTGACCTCTTCTAAGGTGATGCGCAGGGTTCGGAAGACGGACTGGACCGGGCCCCCAAATCTGGCTTGTCTGGCTCGCAGTAGTATTCTTCTGTAGGCAAAAATAGGGGATTAACTGTCTGCGGGGTAATGCAATCAGCCTCCCACTTTCCCCTCTCACCCTCCTCGAAACCCTTCTGTGATTCCTCGTAGCGTCTCACCTTAGGGTCTGGAATGACAAGCTCTCCATCCTGCTTCTGATGCAGGGGCGCGTTGGTATCCAGTTACTTCACTGGATTTTCGGATTGGTGAGAACCAAACTTGCTTGGCTTCCAGGTAAATTTTTTTGATAAGAGGTTCCCCTTGTGTCCATGCATTAATGTACTAATGCTAGTGTCTTTTTCCCCATAGGGGCCGGGGTACGGAATGCCGGGGAACAGGCACCGACCCGAGATGAGAGGTGAAATCCTTGTAGAAATCAGGTAAGTCTTTAATGAGCGTTTTTTGGTAATGTCTTTTCATTCGCTCATTAACGCTGATGTCTCTTTTTCCCCTTAGGGGCTGGGGTCAGGAAATGCCAGGATGCGGCGCGGACCCGAAATGAAGAGGGAATGAATCAACAGGTAAGTCTTAACATGGAGATTTAGCTTTCCTTATTCCCTTCTCTCTCTCACCTTTTGGTCTGGTCTTTTTCTCCCTAGGCGCTGGGGCGTGACTGTGAATCCGGATGATCGCTGCTGAACATGGAGGCGCCCTGTAAAGGTGAGTGGAATGCGGCCCTGCAGCGATCGACGCAATGAGCTTTTAAATAAAAGTCTTCCTTTTCAGGATTGTCGGCGAGATGTCTCCGGGATGCGGATTTAGCAGGTAAGGACTTTTCCTTCTTCTGTTCTCTTCTTCTCTTCCTTTGCAGGTGATCCAGGATGCTGGCAGGCGTGGCAGAAGTCAGGATGCAGGAGCAGACACAGTGAGCGTCCAGCTGCTAGATGCAGAACAACGCGAAGCACGTGTGGCTGTTCGGGTGGGGTTTAAATAGCCTTGGAAGAAGTTCCAGGTATGTATCCTTCCTCCAATCAGGTATGTATCCTTCCCCGGCCAGCCCGGAGGGTAAATTAGTCCCACAGGTAAAGTATTTCCTTTCAGACCCCAAGGAGGCCGGGATCCTGCAGCATGGTCTGCATCAGGTAAGTGCACCCAAGCATTTCCATAATGAGCCTGGCGCCTATGGCGCAAAGACTGATGTCTTTTATGAGCCTGGCACCATAGGCGCCAGGACACTGTCCAAAGGGCCCCTATATGGGGTTGCTGGGTCCTTCCTTGGGGACTGGATGTCCGCTTTCGGGGACGCAGGGCTTGAACCGGCTCCCCGGGAGCGGGCATCATGACAAAAACTGCCTATTTTTATGGTTTGCAGAAAGACATTATATCACAGTTAGTCCGCAAATTTGATCGTGAGAAGTCCCTTGAAAGGTTTGTGCACCAAAGTACTAAACTATATGAAGTGCTCTACTGTCAGGGTAGAGAGAGTGATAAAATTAAAGAAACAAAAAAAAAAATCTAAAGAGTCCTCGGCAACAGTAATGGAGATCAGGTCAGCTAAAATGTCACTTGAATCCGCTCAAAATCCAGGCAAAAATAATGTGACATCCGAACAGAGGGGTACTCCACATAGGTTGCTGCCCACTGCACCGATGTTTCAGTGACATGATCCTAGTAATAAGGAGAGTTACATTAGCCCTAGGAGACAGAGCCCTGGCAGGATATTGACCCGATATGTCAGACTTGAACAATAATCAGAGACAAAATCAAGATCAACGAAGTAATAGTCCCTACCAGAAATTGGGGACACAGAGCAGATTTGACCCCAATACCATGATATATGATTACCAGGACAGACCCCGGTATGTGGATCGATTTACTGAAAATGGAAATCAGCACAGGGGGCTGCACTCACAAAACGAGAGACAGGACACGAGGAAGAATATGAACTATGCTCCTCGTCAATACAATCAATAACCACCACCAGGGGATTACAACCAAAGAATAGGTACACCCCGCTCACCCCCACATGAATCAAGAGTTCAGAAACAATTCAGTAGGAATCACTCTCCTGGGAGATACCAGAATAGATTTAACCAGGGAGAGGACAACCAAATCGGCATAGGCCGCAAAGAGAAGATTCTAGGGACATGGAAAGATTCCAGTGTCTCGAGGCCCAAGTAAAAAATGTGGCTGAACAGATAAGAAAACTCTGTACAACTCAAAAACAGTCATAAAATGAAGGGGCAGAAGCTCATAGAAGTGACCTGGTGGCTTCTGATAATAAGTGACTAAACATTCATGACACTTGCAATGATAAAAACTCAGATTCCCCTGATCCGGCTTTGTATAATGACCCTGAGCTGTTTGATGATTTAAAAATGAAAATACCTGCAAATGAACATGAGGCAGACATTGCAAACACATCTAAAAAAGAGGTTTGGTTTAACCTGGCGTTGAATCAAACATTGGAAATGTGTGCAAATGAAAAAGGAAAACGAGAAGAACATGAAATTCCAAAGGAACTAAGAGACATATTTAAGAAAGACAACTCATGCATGGATAAAATAATTGATGAGGGAGTAGATGTGAATGTTAGAACACCCTCCCTAGACAATCAAGATGTTAATAAAATACAGGCAGGAAGAATAAGTTCTAAAAAGGAGGGTACAGATCAGTCACCTGAAGAGTTATTTGAGCCACAGATTTTTGAAGAAATTAGAAAGACTGGTATCATACCAAATACCCACAAATGAGAAAATTACAATTTATCAGGTGATGTTTATATGCATGTTCAGTTGGAGAATTGCAGTGTGAACTCTGAAGAACCCCGGATGGAAGGCCGAACAGTGGCCACACTCCAAATGATCTCTGAACATGGGGAGATGAGTAAGGTTTCTCAAATGGAAATGGACAGAAAGGAGGGAAAAATGTCCTTTCATTTAACGATGTGTTTAGCCAAGAGTGAGAAGGGTCTGAGAAAAAGGAATCCTGAAATCAGTAAAAATTCACAATTTTTATGTGTATTAGAGGAAGTTGAAGACAGATATTATGCTCCCATTATTGAGGAAGATAAGTGCAATACATTTGCAATGATTGACACAGGTGCACAGGCCACAATTATGTCCAAATATTTGGTAGAAAGTATCAATGAAGGGAGATCTCCACAGAATCAGATCAAAGTGAGACAGAGTGAAGGCCCAGTACATAACTTTAACAGTGAGGAGGTGCCTATCGAAGGTGTCACTGAAGTTGACATAAAGATAGGAAAACACAGAATGAAACAGGAAGTATTGAGCACATCTATTTGTGAAATTCCCATTCTTGATGGGAACAGATTGTCTGACAAGATTGTCTCCTCTCATTGATGGGGTAAATGAGGTTCTGTGGTCTTTAACTAAAAAAACATTAAGTTCTAAGAAAATAAAGTCACAAAACAGCAGCGTAAATGAATGCCATACTATTGCCAAATCGAATGATGCAGTGGAGGTGTATCTACAGAATAGCTATGTGCCTAGTGTCACTGTTATTTTGATGTGTCAGGACAAAATGCAAAGTGAACAAGAAAAACAATCTGTGCAGATTTATTTGGATCCTAGGAAGAAATGACAAACTGAGATAGATGAACACATTGCACTTCTATTTAAAAGAAAAGTGCAAACAGAGCACCATCCCTAAAGCAGACACAGAAAAACACATCACCACTCTTGCTGAAATATATATGGAAGATAAACAGCCATGGATTCATATTGGTATAAATGGCCATTCTAAAAAGATAAAAGCCACTTTGGCGCTTGAACAGGAAAGGAGTTGTATTAATAAGAAACTACTGCAGAGAATAAGGGAAAGGGAGGAGATCCCAAAATGTTGAAATAAAAACCAATACATCTCTGGTTTGGATAATGCAGATTTTGAAAATCGAATTGCAGGAAGGTGTATGCTAAAGATTAATGTTGGACAAAAAACATCTACCACAATGTGTAGATAGTGATTGGAACACAAAATGATTTTTATCTGGGCAATGATATGCACAGCATGTGCATGGTGTTAGATTTCCTTAACCAAAAGGCATGGTCCCGGCTAGGCGGGCCTGCACCCGAATTTGAAGACAAAAGAAAGGCTTATCATTGTGCACAATTGGTGCCATATGCAATTGAACTATAGGTGGTGCCATATGCAATTGAACTACAGGTGAAGAAGGATATTACTGTTCCTGCGTTCACCAAGCAGGTTGCTATAACACTAAAGCACAAGAATGGACAGCAAATGAAGGATTCTGATGCATTTGTGTGCTTGAATGAATCCATGAAACAGCAAGGGCTGGATTATGAATAGACCCCATTGATAGATGTTGGGGAGGGGTCCGTCAAAATCATGGTGGATAATAGAGGATGTCAAGATATTCATTTAGAAGAGAATTCCTTGCTAGGAATGGCCATACAACAAATCACATTATACTGCAGATTTCAATAATATGGTTATTGGATAAATCCCTGAGAGATATGTAGATACATAGGGTGTGTTGCCAGAGTACCTGGATTCTCAACCCAAAGGGATGTTCAAAATTCAATCTGTATATCCTTATGATTCCAATTAAACAGTGTGTTGTCACCAAGAGAATTGTATAGTATTTGACTTAAATGAAAATGAAACAGGAAATCAGCACATTGAAATGAAGGCTGATATGCCAAAATATTTAAAAGTGGCAGCTCTGCAGAGAGATACAGACACAAAATTGGAAGAAAGCACAGCGGTTCCTCCATTGGAGGATTTCCCTGAATTTTCAAAAATGGTAGAGGAGCAGATTCTGCTAGCAGATGCCTGTGATAGCAAAGAGGATAAGAATGAATTGAGAAAAATATTTATGGAATTTAAGGAAGTTTTTGCCAAAGACGCATATGATTGCGGCCTAACTGATTTACATGTTGCTACATTACTAGAGGGGTGTGGTAGAAATCCAGTATTTGTGCACCAATATCGATTGCCATTGGCATACTTATAGTCATTGGCAGAGATAATTAAAAACTTGGAGTCTAGGGGAATTATCAGACCTAGTCATAGTACATCCAACACTCCCATTTTGGGTGTATTAAAGTCAAATGGTCAATGGCTTCTGTGTGCAGACCTAAGGGAATTAAATAAAAGAGTGCCAGTGTCTAGATTGTCGCTGCCATTCATTGATCAAGGCCTTGCTCAGTTGCATGGGTCAATGTTATTTACCACATTAGATCTTACATCTGGGTACTGGTGTGTGCCATTAGCAGAAGACATTCAGAATTTATTTGCATTTTCATTTGATAAAACGCAATATGCTTGGTCCAGAACACCATTTTGGTATGTCAATAGTGGGAGCGAATTTGGCATATTTTTGAGAAAAGCTATGCCAGATGCAGCGGAAAGAGGGACCACAGTTTATGTAGATGATGTCCTGATAAAAAATGAAAACTTAAAAAGTAATTTTGATGAAATTAGACATGTACTTGACCAGTTGCAAAAGGCGGGTGCCAACGTATCTTTACAGAAAGCCCAATGGTGCAAGAAAAAGGTGAATTTGCATGAAGTACTGAACACAGATTGAATCCACAAAAGAAAAGAAAAAGGTGAAGGCCATACAGAATTTGAAAGACCCTGGGCTATCGAAAGGAACCACTTCTAAAAGAGGTATTTGCTCACTTTAGAAGACATGTCATTCTGTGATGCTATGTCAGTGTTACACCAAGGACAGACACTATTACTTGTGTGAGGCTCGATGGTCTGGGAAGAGCTTCATGAAAGAAACAGCCAGGGTCTAATTCTTAAAACAATAGCTAGTGCATGTCCTGCCCCTCCACCACCACTCTGGAATCGCTGCTTTTCTCTGAAAGGAAACAGGACTGGGACTTGATTTTAGGAAATGACAGAACATACAGAAATGTGTCTAGTTTTAAGAACGTCAAAACCTATAACCTTAATCTCAATAACTACTTCTAAAACAGAAGACAGAAGGCCCTGTTATCTTAGTGTTAATAATTAGGCTTAATGTGACCAAATGGTTTTCTTTATGATATTGAAGAATAATAATGAAAAACGCCCGCAGGGCCTGGTACAACAAAAATGGCATATCCTTAATCAGAGCACCTCATGTGGGTAAAATTCACAGAGCCTGCACTAAGACCACACTTACGTGTCTACATATGTGATATCATTATAGAGTAGTTCATAACAATGGGTACATTGTTTAAAACAATACACATCTACACTTGCATCATATCACTACTTGTGAAGCTTTCTTTTGTAGTACTTTGGCAAAAGATGATATCTGAATAATAAATATGTAATATTTTACAATTATGTTTGATTTCTTTTAGTAGCAATACAGTAATAAAAGTACACTGCTTAGAATGTTCCTGTTGTGACAAACACATATGCGACATGTTCACTATAATACAATAAGTATATACAGTTAAAACAATTATTAGTAGTAATAAATAGAGACATGTTGAACCCTAATTATTTACTACATTAAATAAACATATGTAAATACACTATTGTTTTATTGAAAGAAAAATGTATACACATGCAATCGTCTAAATGACATGAGAAGTGTGTTAAAACAAGGAACAACTATATGTATAGAAAAGAAATGAAGTTTTAAAATGTAACATTTTCTTCAAAACATGTATATAGATGTGTATTTATTTATGTGTGTTTTTTGTAAGTCATTAACATCTTAACATTGAAATAAAACACATAGTAATAGTAATCTTTAATTAGTATCCAATATTTGAATACATTAACTTTTCTGTATGTAATAGATGATGTCATTAGGAATGTCTCCAGTGATGTCATCAGTGATTGCTTTTATGGTGGCCATAGGCTGTGCAGCAGGGGTGCGATGTTAAGGTGGCTTTAGCTAAATTTCTGGGGGGGGGGGGTTTGCGTTAAGTTCTCACCTTAACATCATTGCAACTAAATATTTTGCCCTGAAATGTAAAGGTTTTTTTATACCATTGTTTTTTTTGTGCCAATGGCTATGGCCACTGGCCATGGCCAGTCACGCCCTTAGGCTGTGCCCACTGTACATTTTAGAACACTACCAGACCACTAACCAAAGCTTTCAGCCTATATATTTTTTTTAATATTATGCCACTGGCCACGGCCTCCGCCCACTATATATTTCATAAAACTAGAGGACCACTAGCCAGGGCCTTTGGCCATAGCCAGTGGGCATGACCTTTAGGCCATGCCCACTGTATATTTTAGAACACTACCAGACCACTATCCATGGGTCTCAGCCATGGCCAGTTGGCACAGACTATTACGCCACTAGCCATGGTCTTTGGCTTTGACTGCTCTATATTATAGAACACTTCCAGACCACTATCCACTAGCCATTCGTCCATGGCCTTCATCCTTGCCCACTGTATGCAGCCCACTGGCCATGGCCTTGAATGATGGGCAGTTGCCTCGGCCTTCGGCTGTGTCCACTGTATATCCCGCTCATTCTATACTTTAAAACATAGTCACTGGTTTTTGGGCAGACATAAAAACTGTCTGCAAGGTTTTGGACAGATCCTTTACATGTTCAAAAGTTATTAGCAATTAATTTATTTGATTTCCTATGTAACTCCGACTCATCTTAAATATGGGGCGCCAACCACCGTCCTATCATATTTGTATAATTTCTACAACAACAATACAAAATGTCCTCATAATTTCCACAGAAACCTAAATCTACCAGAAAGTCATACAACAGCAAGAATCTTTGTGTTTCAAAGAACGTATGAAGAAAGAAGGCACACCCTTTTAATAACTGGCCACTTCAACCTCCAGTAGAGTCCTCCAGTTTGTACTGCAAAGCCATCACCTAAGTGACTCTACATCTACAGTCAGGGAAGAGTTAACATGAATGAGCAATACGGGTTTGGCAGTATTTCTCTGAAGAAATGACTCAACTCAGTTACCTTTTCTATCACTCAACATCAATGTATACCCATGTGATAAAAAAAAAGTGTAGAACATGATTTCTGCATTACCACACCCCGTTTTCCATTTAAAATAACTCCTCACATCAGTACCCAATTAGGAATTTAACTCCACTCCCAATTAAAGTCCTGCCCATGCAGGTGCCCCCTCATTCCTGCTCCTAGTCACCAGACAGCAATCCTCCTCATCCCACACTCATTTTATACAGGCAACTTCCTACCGTATCCCATGCCCTTACTTGAAACAAAACTCCTGTCATCCACCAAGTCATCATTATCAACAAAACTCCCATTTCATCCCACACCTTCATTATCCACACAACTCCACTCCTTATTCAATGCACGTATTAGCTATACAACTTCCTTCCTCACAGAGATGAATCTAACACAAGAACCACTCCTTTTTCACACAAAGGAAGTGCATTACTCTAATAAGTGGCCAGTCAAACCTGAATTTATATAGATCTCCAGTTTGTACTACAAATCCATCACCTAACTGACGGACATATACAGGAAATAGAGAGACAACCCGAATGTCCTATTACCAAACTCATCTACCTCTTCCATCCCTCACAAATTTCAAACAACAGTGTGCAACCACAAAGACGGATTCCCACTCCATCATTACCCATTCAACACCACCTCACACCCAACTCCTCATCACTGCCCCTAATTAAACACGAAAGACATCTCCTAAACCTGGCGATTCATTATCTACACAGTCACCTCTGAACCCACTCACTCATTATCCACAGAGCTTCTCAATGTATTCTGTGTTCATTACATTGGAACTCCTTACCTCTCTCTATCCGCTCCATCCCCACCTACACCTCCTTCCGCACCTCCTTGAAAGCCCTTCTTCTCCACTCTCCCCCTTGACTTTCCTTCCCTACCATCTCTCCTCCCCAACTTCCCTGTTCCTGTAAGTGGTTTCAACCCAGCACTCCACATAAGTCAATGCCTAGCATGTGATGCTCAGCTGGAACCCTTAATTATATATTTTTATGTCTACATTTCTTTTATTTCTGAATGATGTACCCTTATATCAAGCCCCTCTCTTTGAATACGCCCCGGTCTCACTGAACAAAGAAGAAGGTTGTTTTGCAAAGTTTTTTTTTTTTAAAAACAATTTTTATTATTTTATAACAAACACGTCAACCATAATAACTTTTAGGACATACATAATCAATATCAAAACATCACATTATGCATTGTCGCTTCCCGTCCTCCCCCCTCCCTCCCCACAAACTCGAGCCATCACAGCCTCATCATCTACATGTGCATTTTCAGGAATCTATGCGTTCGTTGACTCATCTGAGTCTTCTGTGTCATGATTGAAATGGTGGGGGTTTACCATTGAGGTCACCAGCTGCCTCCAGGCTATCATGGGGCCTGCTTCCTCCTCCCCCCTTTGGTGACAGCTTCAAACCATACCACAGTTTCTGCTTCCGCCCATCTCAAGAAGTCCGCCCACCATATCTCCACTCTGGGTCTGTGGGCCGCTTTCCAGCACATTGCAATTCTGCGCTTAGCCAAAATATAGGCCAGGTCCTTCATTTTACTGATATGCTTCGAATGACGTGGCCTGGGGAAATTCCCTAGCATGCAAACCCAAGCAGATCCTACATCCAGTAGCACTCCCCCACCAGCCATTTTCATCTTTATTTCCTCCCAGAATCTGTGCACCACAGGGCAGGCCCAGAACATGTGTAGTAGTCCTGCCTCCTCCTCCCTGCACCTGGGGCATTTTTGTACAGCCGAGCCACCAAACCTAGCTATTCTACTGGGAGTCAGGTAAGCTCTATGAGTGACGTATAGCTGGATCTGCTGGAGTCTCGCATTCCGGCACCTTTTTATGGTACCTTTGGGCTCTGTCCCACTGTCCCTCTGTCATGGGTTCCCCCACCTCCTCCTCCCAGTCATGCCTCAAGTGGAGCATCTCCTTCCCCGTCTTCGCCCTCAGGAGCTCATATATCCTAGATATTTCGTGCCCACCCTCCGAGACATCATACATCGTTTCTAGGGAGGCATCGGGTTCTTCCTCCAGCACAGTCTCAGGCCACCTCTCTCTCACCTTCTTCATGAGCCTGGTATAAGTAATAAATTGGCCTCTATGCACCCCTGTCTTATCCTGCAGCTTCTGGAATCCCAACGCCTCCCCTTCCTGCCATATGTCTCCAAGGGTGGC
This sequence comes from Ambystoma mexicanum, assembly GCF_040938575.1. Lineage (NCBI taxonomy): Eukaryota > Metazoa > Chordata > Amphibia > Caudata > Ambystomatidae > Ambystoma > Ambystoma mexicanum. Next base: position 1,239,864,368 of record NC_090930.1, on the reverse strand, counting down.
CAATCCCACTGGTTCCCAGTACCTACCGACCGCTTCGAACAATTGGGAGTCGTCCCCACATAGCACCGCCAGCCGGGCCTGCTGGGAAAGGGGATCTGGGTCACCCACCGTTCTCCATGTCCTGGGCCATACTTCCCAGCCCAGCTTCAATAAACTACCCATCTTCGCCATTTTAATTTTGCGCAGCCATACTGTCTCCCTCAAAAAGTAAGGAGCCAATTCACTTTGCAAAAGCCTAGCTTCTGCCGAGTCTTCTGCAGACAACCACCTAGCCAAATACAACAATTGTCCAGCCATGTAATTCAGCTCAAAATTCGGTAGATGTATGCCCCCTTATCATATGTGTTCTGTAGTTTCCACAGGGCCACCCTATTTCTGGAGTTGCCCCATATGAAGCCCCTGCACATGCCATGAAGTTTCACAAAAAAGCGTTTGGGGATTAGGTACGGGACATTCACAAAAAAGTGCAAGAGTCTGGGCAAGACCACCATTTTGAGTAGAGCTGCTCTCCCCATCATGGCTAGGGGTCATTTAGACCAGAACACCATGCTATTCTTAACTCCCTCAATCGCCTTCTCTGTGTTATATTTGTGCTCTGTCTCTATATTGTGGTCGATATTTACGCCCAGATATCTGAATGTCACTGTCTGCCAGGCTATCTGCAAGACGGGCAGCCTCTCCAACGGGGTGCTCTTGTATCTTCCCAGAGGGAACAAACTGGACTTCCCGGGGTTCACCGATATGCCCGAGAGGGTGGCGTAACAACCCATCACCTCCAGCACATATTGCAGGTTCTCCTCCTAGTAGCGCAAGAAGAGAGGCACATCATCTGCATACAATGATATCAGGTGTGTGCTCTCTGTCGTGCAAATCCCCACCTCCCTGTATTGTTGCCGCAGGTATATTGCCAGCGGCTCTAATGCCAGGATGTATAACATGTGTGACCAGGGTCATCCCAGTCTGGTACCCCTGCTAAATTGCCATTTATCTGAGATTGTGGTTCCAGTTTTGACTCTCGCTTTTGGGGTACTGTACAGCATCTGGACCCATCTAATATATCCTGGTCCCATCCCGTATCCTTTCAGGGTTGCTTTCAACCACGGCCACTGCACTGAAACAAAAGCTTTCACCGCGTCCAGCGACATGATAGCCAGCTCGCTCGTGTCACCCTCAGTTTGGTCAATAATATGGTGTAGCCTCCTGTGGTTATCTGTAATATTTCTACCAGGGACATAGCCCGTTTGGTCTGGGTGTATCAATTTACCAATAACCCTCTTCAACCTATTGGCTAGCACTGCCGTGAGTATCTTACTATCCTGATTGAGCATAGACAAGGGCTTGTAGGATCCGCATTCCGCATCTGGTTTGCCTGGTTTCAGGAGCGGAATGATCACCGCCTCGCGGAGGGACACCGGCAGTTCCCCCCGCTCATATGCTTCATTAAACATGGCCAGCAGAGGCTGGAGTAGCTCCTGCTTGTACGTTTTATAAAACTCACTGGGTAACCAATCCGCCCCAGGCGCTTTACACGTGGGCAAGTCTTGGATCACCGCCTCCAGTTCGTCCACGGTGATGGGGCGTCCAGGTCCGCTCACTCTAGGTTATCCAAGGTGGGCAGCCCTATGTCCTCTATCGAATCTAGTATATCTTGACTCATGTCCTCTCCTGTGTCCTCGTATAAACGTCTGTAATACTTGAGGAACACCTCATTTACCCCTTCCTGGGTATTATGGATTTGACCCTCTGCGTCCCTGATCTCTCTGATCACCGAGCGGGGGGTCTCATTCTTGTACAACCAAGCCAATAACCTACCCGGCTTATCCCCTCCAGCATGCATCCTCTCTGTGTATTTCTTATAGTTCAGTTTGCATAACCTGTCCCAGAGTTCACTACAAGCCTCTATTTTAGCCCTGTTCGCACGGGTGGTCCCCTCATTTCGTATCAGGTCCTCTAGCTCTCTTTCTGTCTCTTGCAGTTCCCGCTCAATACCCCCTTGGTGCCCTTTGGATTTAGATATTGCTACTCTCCGCACCACCACCTTGAATGCTTCCCATACTGTTCCCACCGAACTTACACTGCCCGTATTAATTTCAAAGTATTCCTCGATGGCCTCCTTCAAATCCTCTCGGAAGCCCGCATCCTGTAGAGCCTCAGTCCTGAGCCTCCTCGTCTGGATCCGTGCCCTGGGGGGTTGATGTCACCACTCTATGACCAAAGGCGAATGGTCGGAGAGTACCCGGGCTTTGTATTTCGCTCCCACCATTTCTCCCACTATCTCGGCAGATGCGAACACGTAGTCTAGCCTTGTGTGCAGGTCGTGTGGCGCTGCATAGTGTGAGTATTGCCTATCCTTTGGGTGTAGCCTTCTCCACACATCCTCTAGGCCGAGGTCCATCAACAGTGTCCTCAGCGCCCTAGCCGCCGGCGCCGGCTTTTCTAACTTGTCATCTGACCTATCTATCCTTTAGCCTCGCCGGGTACAGAAGCATATGTTTGATGCCCGCAGCACGTCGCCTCCTCTTGATGGCCACGTAACTATACCTTTGCCTCTGCACCAGCATCGTATAATCTGGGTACACCGTGATGTTGGTGGATCCTCTCTCAATTGTCCCACCCTTACGGAAATATTCCAGGATCTTCTCCCTGTCTTTGTAATTCAGGATCCTTGCGATTATTGGCCTCGGCGGAGCTCCAGGTCGTGGCCTCCTCATCAAGGCCCGATGGGCCCCCTCAACAGTAAACCCCTGTGAGAGTTTTTCTGCTCCTATCCCCTGGAGGATCATGTTTTCTACATAGTCCGTGGGGTCCAGGCCTTCCTCCCCCTCGGGCAGGCCGACCACACGTATGTTGTTCCTCCTCACTCTTCCTTCCGCCTCCTCCACTCGGTTTTCAAGGTTGGCGACCTGCTGTTTTAGCACATGGACGTCCTTTCCATTTCTCATGCTGACCTCCGTGTTGACTTTCACTGTGCTTTCCAGGCCACTTGTTCTCTCCACCAACGCACAGACATCTTGACGCCGCAGGGTAACTTTGATTCCCACAGCGTCAATTTTATTTTCCAGGGCCGTCCGCAAGTCTGCCATCGCTGTGCCCCATTTGGTGCTCAAATCTGTTATGGCCGCCAGGACCTGATGGTTATCTCCTTCTGCTGCACCATCAGCGCAGGCCATGCCCGTGCTTTGCGCCGCTGCCATGGGGGTTTGCTGCGTTTTCGCAAAGACCTCCATTGTGGATTGTTTGGATTTGGCTCTCAGTCCTTTCACAGACATCTCGCGATTCTCAATCGTATCTGGTCTCCACACTGCGACGCTGATGTGTCGTGCTCTAGTCCCTCAAACGGCAGGGTGCTAGTTGCAGCGGGTTGCGTTGTGCTGTGGAGCGCGGCAATGTATTCAAATGGGCTGTCTTCTCCCATGTGTTCTGCTGCACACAATCATCCATGCGCCATCAACGTACATCGAGGTGCCACACAGAACTCAACAGCTGCTCACCTCCTTTGCAATGGCCTAGTCACATGTAGGTTGTGCCAGACCCCTGTAATCATGTGTTACACACTTGCATGTCTCAGCCATGTCAGCTGCCAGGCGCGGTTACAAATGTCTTTACTCCAATCCGTGGCCGTCGCCCGATACATTGACTGCATCAGAGGGCCGGCAGTTTCGTTTTGCTGCCGCGTCCTGCTAGATCCCTTTGTTCTCTGGGAGCGCCGCCATTTTGTTGTTTTCGTCCGCGGCCTCTCCCCAGGATACTATGTGTCAGTTCGGCTGTTCTCCAGTCTCCCGCGAGCCGCTCATCCACTCACGTTCTTCCTGGCACCTTCCCACACGCTTGTGTGTGTTTTGCTTCCAGATTCAAGTGAAATACATGTGTTTGTTGAACGGATCAGGATGTCGGATCACGGAGCATATGGGGCTCACAGCCTATTCCATGGCTGTCCTAGCCACGTCCCCCCCCGTTGTTTTGCAAAGTTAAAAAATGTATTTTAAGAATTTGAACCATATATATATATATATATATATATATATATCACTATTAATATTTATACAATGATCAGCGTTGGATGATATTACAATCAACAATCTCTTTAATCAGTAGGAGTATGGATGAGAAGAATACTGTACCATAGAATAAAACTTTGTGTGGGTTCAATGAAAGGCAATGATAGGAAATTAATGCAGCACAGAAATAATACTTTTGTGTGTTCAATCAAATGCAATGTAATCACTCTTTCCCCCTGATACTACTCAATTCCCCCTAATAGGCAATATAGAGATGGAAGGAGAGAAAACAGGTTTCAGGAATCAACAAATGCAGTTTCATTCCCAATTCCCCCAGCAAGCTTAGAGAAACAGGAATGATTTTAAAACAGGTCAATTGCTATTGAATGTGATTTTAAATGAATGGGAAAAATGCTAAAAATTGATTTAATTCTCTAAATTGGATTCACAACTAGTGGGAGCCGCTTTGGATAGTTCCAGGCAGACACTAGCAATGATGGTTGGATAACTAGCAGATAGGAAACTGAATTCAGAGGTTGAATGCAAGAAATGGCTATTTTACATGTGGTGAAATTGAGCCAAATGCAGATTCGCAACAAACTTTTCAGCGCGCGAAAAACGTGATTACAGGAAAACCATAAGGAGTAATGCTTCAATTTGACACTTAAATTTCGTTTCTAGCAGGTACGGTTCAGAAGTTACTAAGGTTTTAGTAGAGGTTGATTTTTTCAGAAAGAGTCAAGGTTTTCAAATGAAAGATGCGCTTTTGAATATTACAAACAATAATTTTCTTGGCACTAAGGAGGCTATGAAGATGCAAGATACCCAACGGTACAGCCACCAGAACTGGATTCAGGCACCCGGTTATGCACTCAGCACGGCACTCTGGTCTCTGCATGGTACTCTGGACTGGATCTGACGGGTTGGTTCTGGAGTTTACAGCTATCTGGTTTCAGTTCTGCTCTACTGGTTTGGATTTCTGGGTTCTGGCAAGAGTTCTTGGCAAGAAGCAGAACACAGCACAGCCAGGCTGTTCAATTTTTGATGTGCCCCTTGGAAGTCTGGGGGTAAAATCAGGTTGCACGATTTTAAAGGCCAGCTGAGAAGGGTTCAGCTTTGGAAGGGGCCTTCTGCTTTCAGAGTTCTGGAGTCTGGGATCTGGGTTCTCCTGCAGAGCGCTTCGCCAGTAATCAGTTGATGGGTGAATGTGTGTCTCTCTAGGTCCTAAACAGTCCCTATGTATCTATTTACCAAAGGGGTCGGGAGGCTGATTATACAAAGCCTGCCCTCTAGGAATCCAATTGGTCAGAGTATTTCCCCTCTCCTGATTTGAGAAGGAAACCTAGTGTCATAGTGTGTCATGATGCCCGCTCCCGGGGAGCCGGTTCAAGCCCTGCGTCCCCGAAAGCGGACATCCACTCCCCAAGGAAGGACCCAGCAACCCCATATAGGGGCCCTTTGGACAGTGTCCTGGCGCCTATGGCGCCAGGCTCATAAAAGACATCAGTCCTGGCACCATAGGCGCCAGGCTCATTATAAGAGTGCTTGGGTGCACTTACCTGATGCAGACCATGCTGCAGGATCCCGGCCTCCTTGAGGCCTGAAAGGAACTACTTTACCTGTGGGACTAATTTACCATCCGGGCGTGGTCGGGGAAGGATACATACCTGATTGGAGGAAGGATACATACCTGGAACTTCTTCCAAGGCTATTTAAACCCCACCCGAACAGCCACACGTGCTTCGCGTTGTTCTGCATCTAGCAGCTGGACGCTCACCGTGTCTGCTCCTGCATCCTGACTTCTGCCACGCCTGCCAGCATCCTGGATCACCTGCAAAGGAAGAGAAGAAGAGAACAGAAGAAGGAAAAGTCCTTACCTGCTAAATCCGCATCCCGGAGACATCTCGCCGACAATCCTGAAAAGGAAGACTTTTATTTAAAAGCTCATTGCGTCGATCGCTGCAGCGCCGCATTCCACTCACCTTTTCAGGGCGCCTCCATGTTCAGCAGCGATCATCCGGATTCGCAGTCACGCCCCAGCGCCTAGGGAGAAAAAGACCAGAACAAAAGGTGAGAGAGAGAAGGGAATAAGGAAAGCTAATTCTCCATGTTAAGACTTACCAGTTGATTCATTCCCTCTTCATTTCGGGTCCGCGCCACATCCTGGCATTTCCGGACCCCGGACCCTAAGGGGAAAAAGAGACATCAGCGTTATTGAGCGAATGAAAAGACATTACCAAAAAACGCTCATTAAAGACTTACCTGATTTCTACAAGGATTTCACCTCTCATCTCGGGTCGGTGCCTGTTCCCCGGCATTCCGTACCCTGGCCCCTATGGGGAAAAAGACACTAGCATTAGTACATTAATGCATGGACACAAGGGGAACCTCTTATCAAAAAACTTACCTGGAAGCCAAGCAAGTTTGGTTTTCACCAATCCGAAAATCCAGTGAAGTAACTGGATACCAACGCGCCCCTGCATCAGAAGCAGGATGGAGAGCTCGTCCTTCCAGACCCTAAGGTGAGACGCTACGAGGAATCACAGAAGGGTTTCGAGGAGGGTGAGAGGGGAAAGTGGGAGGCCGATTGCATTACCCCGCAGACAGTTAATCCCCTATTTTCGCCTACAGAAGGATACTTCTGCGAGCCAGACAAGCCAGATTTGGGAGCCCGGTCCAGTCCGTCTTCTGAACCCTGCGCATCACCTTAGAAGAGATCACAGCAGCGCGAACCAGGCCAGCGCCTCCGTGGGAGTCAGGTGAGCGTTACATAGTGATGCTGCAATTTACAATCCAGGGAAAAACCTCCCCTTTGTTCCTACACAGAAATTCTATTTTTCATAGAAAGCATATCTACAATATCACCAACTTGCTAATAATACATATTCACATCACATTTTTAATAAAGCACATATCCGTCCGAGTCCCATCTTCTTGAGATTTTCGGTTAAAAACGGACAGTTTTTCACGCTTTTGGTTGGTTACCCAGTGTCAGATCCATACACATTTTTCCACATACATGCGCATGACATCAGGGCATAATCCTGTAAACTTTCATATTCCTAGCATGATCACAATTGCTACAATATCAACATTTTAGTAGTCCGTTCTCTGAATTTCGCACAGGGTTCCGAGTAGTTTCAAACTGTGAGCAGCATTTTCATATTAACAATGTATAAAAAACAGATTTTTCAAAATTGTTCACAGTTTTCTATGAGTCTTTTTTCCAAAAAGAAATTTCCTTGGAATTTCAGATACACATATCAGTCTAGCTCCACCTCCAAGTTTTTGCTGAGCCAGAGCAACCTGTGCCACTCTTCCTTTGGCAGTTGGTTTCTGTTGATGCCCGAATTTGCATTTCCTTTTAGTCAAGGGAGTCTTCTGTCCCTTGTCAGAGCAACAGGCCAAAATATCCTCCCACTTCCATTAACAACTCAATGCCAGTTCCTGAACAGAGAGCAGGAGGAAGATTCCTTTGTTTGGGGAGAAGCTGTGGAATGTCTTTGAAGTCCAGTGTAGTTAAAACACAGTTTAACAATTGGCTTTTCTAAAATACAATATTAATTTTCTACAAATATACACACAAATCTCTTCATTCCAGTATTTTTAAAACATAGAAATTGAATTGTAGCAACCCATATTGCTTTTGATGGCAAGCCTCTTCTTTTCTACAATTTGATTTTAAGACACAAGTTTTAAACTGACAGTATAAGTAATGACAGCTAGGACGCAGGCGAGCGACGGTACTGCATCCATATCTGACATATTTTTCCAAGGCAATCACCTTTTGAATGTGGATTTTTTATGATGAAAGGTGTTTCTCCAGACATTGTGCTTATGGGGATTCCTTAAAAAAGGTGATGGTGACCACCCCACAAGGATGTTGGATCTTCTCTGCTGTTTGGGAGCCATGATTTTGCATTTTCAACAGCCAAGGAAAAACAGATTTTAAACACTTCTGGATTTTCCTGGCAATGCAGCACTGCCTTTTCAAGCAGTTCTATTTTACTCTGTGGGTAGCCCAATGATAGGTTTTGGCAGTGTGGTCTCCTGTTTTACCACTGTCATAGGCAAAATGGATTGGCGGCCTATTTTTCAGGTTTCCCTGTGCACTTCCCACAGATTTTTAGCGCACATAAGGCTTTTTGGCGGCCATACTGTTGTTTTTGATGAAAGCAGCACACAGTGATGTTGCAGGGCAGAGCCAGTGGATCAGAACATCCCACATTCCCCTCCTATCCCCTTCCTACCCTCCCCTTCCCCTTCCTTCTCACACCCACTTGAGTTTGAACCAGATAATTAAAGTATTGTTCATCCTTCCCTTGACTACCTCCTCTCCCTTCCATCTCACCCTTCCCTAACCTCCTCATCTAAGTCAATTATTCTACATATTGTCTCACTGGTCTGTTTCATTTTTGTAAATATGCTTCTTTCATTATTGCACCTTGTTGTTATATTGTAAAGTGCTTTGGATTAAAGCACTATATAAACCTACCAAACATAACATACGTTTGGCTCAAGTATTACAAATATATGTGCAAATATGACAAAAAAGATTGCTGGTTCTGATGTCATACTGACGTTTGCAGTCTGCTAAGGAAGCAATGTCAGCCTCTTGGTTTGTTACACCCAGTTGTGTCACATGGAATGATTTATGTGACTTCCTATTCATGGTAAACCAAAATAAAGAAGAAATAGATTTCAAAAGGACATAAGAATGCTAAGTACTGGAGCCAGTGAAGGTTTTACTTCCACTGAAGCATCAGTGCCATGTTAAATTAAATCTGCAACAAAGATTGCCCTCACTTGAATAAGTAGAACATTGCTATTGGAGAACATAATACCAGTCAACAGGAGCCCTATATATTCACATGCTTTTGTGGATGAAACATGATTTCACATTTTGTGATGACAGTGATGAGACTATCTTCATATTTATTTATAAAATACATAACATGTGACAACCCAACACAGGAAATGCATAATGATTTATGACCAAACATCTTGCATTTCCAATGATATACATATAGAGAATAGTGTTGATGCCAGTGCATAAACAAAGGCAAATACAGCACAACATTTTATGTGTGATTCCCAAGACCTGTCTGCAACAAAGGTCAGGAAAATATTTTCATGTATGCTATGAAACACATTATCAATTAATCTTTATTTTGGTAAAATATTAAAATAACACAACATAAAACAATATCACTAAGAGCCAGAAAAACATACAACGCATACCACGAATAACGCAGCTCACACTTTTGAAAATTCATATAAAACCTTATAACATGTTATATTACAAATAATGGAAACATTCATACAAATGTATATCATACAAAAATGACAAAAAGTTAATTCCTGCAAATGCCCATGTCACAGTTTTTGGGAATTTGCAAAAACCCAGTGCTTCACTCAGTGAGGCGAAAACATAAATGATATTCATCTTCTTTAACATACCTGCACATTCAGCAGCCCTGTACTGTTCATCATATCCATAGGCCAGTGAAAGTGTTCAAGGGAAGGGTGCCTAGACAAAATTTAACAAATACATGTATCTCTGTTGTTTTTTTTTTGTCAATCAAAATATGGTTCTAAGCCCAGTTGTGACTTTATCCTGAGATATTCCGAGAAAGTAGTTTTAACTTCTTGACTGCTCAAAAAATATTATAGCATCCAATCCCAAAATAATTCCCTCAGTAGCTTCTGTTTAGTACAATCGATAGTTTCAGGTTTGTTCCATAAATCATCAAGACCGATTTAAAAAAAGATATTTTTTTAAATACATAAACTAGGCATGGAGTTTCGCATAATCACCTTTCAACATAACCTGAATCGCCCCATCTACAGTCAGCTAATTCCTTACTGGACTAGATTGTAATCCACAGGAGGACTGTTTTTTATTTAGCTGTGTATTCAATACCAAACTGACCAAGCTCCATTTTAACCGCAGCACTTGAGGTTCCAAACGGCAGTGATAAAAAATGTTTTCTAAAATGTGTATTCATTAAAAAAATAACTGATCAAACACAAAGAGGGCCCCATTATCCTGCACAATAGGTAGCAGCCTCCTGGGCCTGTGCCTAATAAAACCTCAACAGTTAGTGCCACAGCAACACCACCAAATCTTTTGTAGAATCCAATGGTGGCACCAAACATTTTTTTGTCGACAAAGATGCTCTTCAAAATATGAGAGTTGTAATCTCCTTTTGAATTGAACCATATCACCAGATAATACACGTGATCCAAATGTGTAATATTTGTACCATCTGATTGAATTATTACTGGTGCAAATTTGCTCTTGTGGTTAACCACAAGCTGGGCTTTGCAGAAATGAATGACAAGATACTTTACTTTGTACAACCATATGCATTCTTTAAAAACATTTCTTAGTCCCTGTGGGGAGGTTGAAAGCAGCACTATGTCACCTGCAAAAAGCAAAATATGTAGTCTGTTCATAGTGAACAGTGACACATTAGTTTTCAAAGTCAAATGTGTGGTAGCTAAGTCATTAATGAATAATGATTTACAATGAATGATTCAGGCTTGTTTCCTTCCTAGCACCACCCAACAGCTCCTTGTGTTCGGCATCATTTTCTGAATATCATATTTCTGCATAATTAAGGATCATGTAGGAGATTGCTCAATGGTTAGACACACCCTGTTCTCTCCATTTGTAAACCCAGCAAAGAAATCAGTTGAAAGTTAGGGGGATCCCTTCTTGAAAATAGGAACAATTTTAGGTGCTCACCATGGGGCAGGTGGTTTGTTGTTTAGATTTCTAATATAAAAAAAATGTTTGCCAAAATGTGTACCCAGATTTTGGGAGCTGTTTTTAATAGACCCGCTGGCCTACTGTCGGAGCAAGGTGCTTTCAGACTTTTCTGTTGGGTAAGTGCATTGAAACCTCAGATAGGGTGAAGACCAAAGGTGGCTCATTGTTGCTTTGCATTTTATTAGCACAGGGCGATGAAATGGTCACCAGCCTCATCAGCACTTTACAGATCTTTAAATTGTTCAGACCAAATGTTACCTGGAATTGACATTGTTTCTGCCCGACTCACTGAGGCAGTCCCAAAAGTCAAAATGTTCAACAATATCCTGTGATCATTGGCCCAAATTGCCACGCACAGATCGCCCAAACAACAAGCAATTTCAGCTTTCTTTTTCATCTCTATTGTAGATTTATTGACAGAGGTAAGTTTGTGTAGCTCTAGCGTATTTCCATTCGTAATGCATTTAATAGTGGCTACAAGGTTTCGTTTGGATTTCCAACAATATTTCTAACAATCTTTACTGTAACAGTTGTTGGGAAGTATGGAGGCTGACTTGAATCGGCCCAATCTCCAGCCGAAGGTTCTGAAGACACTGCTCTGGGAATTTCAATCATGAAGAATCACCTCATCGCAGCAATACCAGGGACAAAATCAGAGAGACCAACTACTGATGGACTAGGCGATCCGGTGACAACAGTGCGTGTCATGCCTTCTGGTTTTTTGGCTTCACTTTCAGTCTGCAAATCCGCCTCCAGTGGCCATCTTAGATTGATGACATCATTTCCTGGGCCCATCTTGGATTGTTGAAATTGCTTCTTTTGGCCATCTTGAATGAGCCCAATATCCAGCAGAAGGCCACAAGAGACTCCTTTTGGAACAACAATGAGGAAGAAATTGCCTCATCACAGCAACACCAAGGACAAAATCAGAGAGACTATCCACTGATGGAGTAGGCAATCAGGTGACGAGAGTGTGTGACATGAATTCTGAACAACTTAGGGCATCGAGCCAGGAGTGTCCCAGTTAAGAGAGGGACAGTGAAGAGTGAAAACCAGCCATTGGCCAGCCTCTTTGTCAATTAGCCTTTGCTTTGTTGTGTCCTGATATTTGTGTGTAATCAACCTTTATTACTTCTTCTCAGCATTACCTTTACCATGCACTTCTTAAGCTATCTCATCCTTTTCCTTCTGCTTCTCTCTTTACTCTCCTTTGCTCAGAGCCATCTCAACATTCTTCCCAGCCCTAGCTTTGCTTCTCCTCGATGCCACCTCTCTTCTCACTCACTACTCTCTTTTCACAAAACCTACTCAAACCTTAACTTCCATTATATTTACTCTTCTCAAATTGACCGCCAGTGCCTCTCTATTTATCAGAATTGATCTTACTATGCGTCTATCTCCACTGCTCCTTCTACCTCCAATCACTCTTTTGTCTTTGCCTCAGTCTCCACTCCTGCTTCTTCCTCACACTATCCTTCAACTACAACTATTACTAACCACAAGTTTCCTTCTGTCAAACTCCCTGAATACCTCTCTGAGCTACACCACTCTCTCTCTACATATACTGAACTCACCTTTCCATTCATTGAAAAAGCCTTCACTAACTTTAAGACTGCTCTTCATGCCCCATTCACCTCCCACTTTGCTTTTACTACACTCACTCCCAAATATTCCCCTCCAAAGCTTTCGACTACACCTCTCATGTGCATCCTGAAAACAGCAATGCGTAAAAAGCTTTGCACTTGGCAAAATTGAAGACACTATTCTGATCTCCAACTCTATCTCACTGGTCTTCAAAACTACTACTCTATTTTTCTTCACTCTGCACAACATGACTTCTATTGATCTCCCATTTTATCTAAATCAGCCCAACCTATGCATCACCAAATATATCTCAGCTCAATTCTCTCACCTACTAAACCCACTTCTATCTCTTCTACATTTTCTGCAAATGATCTTGCTCTCTACTTTGCTTTTAAATGTTCTACCATTCGTAATACCCTCGCTACATCCTGTCTATCCCCTCCTCCTACTCACATTTTTCGACCACTCCTACCCTCCTCACCCGCTACTATGTCTCCCTTTTCCCCAACAATCCAATGCCCTACTCCTAAAGGCTATCCCCTCATGTATGCCCCACTCACCCAATGTCTCTGTACTTTGTGCAGTGCATAGAATCCAGTCCTTCTCCTTATCTTTATTCCCTCTTCAACTCCTCTCTTGACAATGCCACTTTTACCTCATCCTATAATACAGCTATTGTCATCCCTCTCCTTAGGAAACCTGGTCTTGAAACGTCCTGACAACTTTTGCCCCGTCTCTCTTCTACCACACTATTCCAAAATCCTAGAGAGGGTACTATTCTATCGATTCATTGGGTTCCTTGATACTCACAACCTCTGGGACCCTCTTCAATCTGGCTTCCGACATTTGAATTTTAAGGAGATAGCTCTCTTTAATGTCAGCAGCTTCATCTCTTCCACTCGTCATGCAAACTTTTCATCTATTTCTATTCTTCTTGACCTCTGCTGCTTTTGATACATTTGACCATGTTCTCCTTCTCTTTACATTATCTCATCTTGGCATCAGAGATAAGGCCCTCAATTGGTTTGATTCATAACTTGCACCCACATACTTTCAGGGGTCCTGGAACAGCTTTACCTCCCCACTTATCAACCATACTGTTGGAGATCCCCCTTCGTCCACTTTTCTTCACTCTCTAAACCTCAACTCTTGGCACCCTGACCACCTCTTACAGCTTCACCTATCAACTGTTTGTTGATGAAACTCAGATCGTCTAATCCTTTTACTCCTTATCTGTTGAGTTGTTGTAAAAAATATTGGACTGTCTCTCCACCATCTAATACGGGTTGGCTTCTCACGTACTCATGCTCAACTCCACTAGGACTGAAGTTCTCTATTCACTCCCCCTCTTCTTCTCTTCTCTCCTGACTAACTTCCTTATTCTTCTTCCTTTTGTGACCTTGGTGTCATCTTCAAACCATCACACAAAGTCACAATCTTCATCTCCAAATCTACCACTGCAGCCAGACTCAACCCCCTCAAAATCAGAGCAATCCGTGATCTTCTTCCATTCAATACTGCTAATCATCTAATCTAATTCCTAGTCCTTTGTAGATCTGACTACTATGCCAGTGTCCTCTATGGCCTTCCCAATTATGCCTGTTCACCTCTGGACAAAGTCCTCAACTTCACTGTGCCCACACTATTCAACCTTTCTTGCTTTACCTTTACCTCTTTCTGGCACCAGATTTGCTGGCTATCTATGAAACAAAGGTCTATAAACTTCTTCTCATCATTTTCAAAACTAGCTATGAACTTGCTACATAATATCTATCTGCTCATCTGACTCTTTACTCACCTCCTTTCTCCCATGCTCTGGAATGCTCTCCTGTCCCCCTCTGTACAATTCCAACTCTGCCACTATCTAATTCTAACCTTAAATGCCTACTTCTTTCTGAAGAACCTGTTTCCTAGCACTCTATGCTACTCCATTGCCCTGTTTTTCTCTTTCCCTACCATTCAGAGTCAAACCTACAACACTTTTCCTTCAACCCTTCATACTTAAATTAGCACTTGCTCCACCGTCCTGTACCTTTGTCATTCTGTCTGTCCTCGTCACTGGTTAATGTTTTTACCTTGCCCTGCAACATCTAATCTACACATTAGATCCTCTCACCCCATTGTAAACAACCCATATCCCCCCTGCTCTGTTACAAATGGTATATTTTGTGAGTTTTTCGTGCCAAAAATGCATTGTTTTCCCTGTGATTTTCATAAATAAAGAGGTCAAATAAACTTCTGTACAGATTTTACTGGTCGAGTAGCAAAGGGTCTAACCAGATCTACCAATGTACAATAAAACATGGGGCCGTCTAAAGCACCAACATTTCTTTACAAGAGAAAATTGTGAAGCAAAGCAAATATACATTAATATGTATCAGATAATTGATCAACATTAATGTTTGAACTCCATTTAAGGTTAAAACGATTTATTGAAAATGATATTGAATCCAGTTATGTTGCGCTTTCACTTAGTCTAATTTTAGTTATGAAAAAGATATGGAATACTTTGCTTCATTCCTCTGAGTTTAATTAATATCACATAAACAAATAACTTTTAATAATTGAAATCACTTCTTTCAATTCGTGTAATATACAGTTGAGTATTGAATTCTCAGCATTCAAACTGTATATTTTTAATACTTTGTCCTTTTAATACATTGCACTGACTTCATTCTATGTACTTGTGTGTCAAAACGATGTTTGATTGGTCTCCCTGACTTCATTCTCATAGTTGGAGATTTATGAGCTATACTTTGTGGATACATAGATATTTATCTTTGCTCCCCAGTTCCTTAGTTTGACTTCATTCAATATGCTTAAGTTGTTGAGTGGTATTTGAAATATCCTGCTCACGTTGTTCTCCAAGTAGGTGATGTACACATTATACTTAATAGATATATGGATGTTTGAATTAACTCCCCCGGATGTTGTTAATTTTGGTTTCTCCCTGACACGTGTTTCTCCACCATTCGATTAGGGGGTTCTTCAGGAGGTACAATTTGTAAATTGGAAGGTTTTTGAGAATGTAGGTATTACCAGTTCTGGTGTCTTTGTTTTGCTCTCTGTTCATTTACTCTGTCACTTTTCAACTTGGAATGCTCCCAGGTTTTTTGAAATGAGAATCTCATTCTCCAACGCCAGATCCAATAATAAGGAACTATTTGAGATCCTTTGAGAAATGGAATCCCCCATTCCTTCCACAGACGATGCGCCTAAGGACAAACCATGGAGCACAAGCATACAGAATACCTTAGCAAACAAAATAACATCACTCCAAAACAAGATTGCTAGCAAAAAAGCCACCTTGCCTAACATTGAATCACAATCCATTAGTCCCACCGAACCCACTAGCACCATTGAACCATTTAGATTCTCCAAAGTTTCCATCTATGAAACTGAAAAAATGATCTCCTCCTTGAAACCATCTAACTGCCAGGGTGATAATTGTCCCGTCCAAATAATCAAAGACGCAGCGAGAGACCTAGTGCCATTCATCTCAAAAGTAATCAACTCCTCCTTTGCAATTAGAACCGTCCCAAACAACCTTAAAGGGTCATGGGTCCTACCTTTGTTAAAAAAACAGACCCTGGACCCTTCCATTCCAATCAACTACAGGCCTATCACTACAGTGCCTTTCCTTCTTAAAATATTCGATAAGGTAGCGTACTTGCAAATTCAGAATTACCTTGAGGCTAACCATCTCCTAGGCTCCCGCCAATCCGGTTTTAGGACACAATATGGCATGGAAACAACACTAATCGATTTGAAAACCCAAATCAATTAGCTCAATGACAAAGGGAAAACTACCAGGCTACTACTCCTCGACTTGTCGGCTGCCTTCGACCTAGTGGACCACGAAGTTCTGTGCAAACACCTGGCCTCGGCAGCCCACTTCTCGAATGACGCAATAGCATGGGTCCAATCCTTTCTTAAACAACAGAATTATGAGAGTTTTGTCCACATCAGCATCTGCTGACCCTATCCAGACCACATGTGGTGTTCCACAGGAATCTTGTGTATTGCCCACTATGTATAATATATTTACAAAGCCACTGTTTGACAAATTGGACAGGCTGGGTCTCACCTACACTAACTATGCAGATGACACCCAGATCCTCATTCCCCTTTTGGGCAATTACTGTAAAGACACGGCTTTGGTAAATAAAATCTACCCCCTCATTCAGGCATGATGGCAGCCCATTACCTCTGCCTGAATGATGACAAAATGAGATCATAATTCTTGGATCAGCTGGCAACTTAAAAAAACTAAATTCCAACTATTCTGCCTTTAACATAGACGGAAATACAATTAAGGTAGTGGAAGAAGTGAATACCTTAGGCTTTTACATCGATTCCACATTAACCTTAAGTAAACAGGTAAATGGCATGCCATCATCATCGGTATATATACATGCAAGCTTATTAGGGCATGTAGGCCATTTATCCCCAAAAAAAGTTGTATCATCCTAGCTAAGGCTCTAATACTCTCAAAATTGGATTACTGTAACACCCTCTACTTAGATGCCAACAAGTTTATCCTAGACAAAATCCAAATGTTACAGAATAATGTGTTAAGAACCACCTTGAACATACCCTATAGAGAACATGTTTCACAAATCAGAAGAGAACATCATTGGCTAAAGATAAATGGCAGAATCTTGCTCAAAACAGTCTCCCCTACCTTCAAGTGCCTAAACAATGCGGCACGGCCATACCTATCGGAGAGAATTGTTAGGAAAACTTCCACCCGCCCCAACAGAGCGGTTAATGCCTTTTGTCTAAATATTCCCAGATTCAAGCAAAAATAATCTGGAGGAAACAGTTTCCCAGTGAAAGCTGCCCAGTCCTGGAACACACTACCTCTATTACTCAGATCTGACCAATCCTACCTTTGCTTCAGACGTAATACCTGGAACTGGCTGCGCTCCAATGACTTATGATCCCTCTTGTAGCACTGAATATGTAGTTTATGTTTGCACTCATCTGCTTTATGCCACTTACGATATAATTTCTACTGTATTCCTGTCTGCAGTATTCCTGATTGCCTATGTATCCTAAGCTTTACCTAGGGGTTCGGTGTGCTATACAAATGAATAAACAAACAAACAATGTTTACCTCCTTCAGGTCACAATTCTCTGTTAGAAATCCTTGTGGTCCAATTATAACGATTTATAGGATACATTTATATTCAACCATAATCATCGACACTTGGCTGTCACTATCTGTGTGGTCTGTCACATGTGATTGACCGAGCATTCACCTTTGACTAATTTGTACCATTATACAATGACCAATATGGCTATATAAGGCTTTTGTCTTATAGGTAGGTTTAGCTGGATTTTCCAGTAATGCTCATTGAAGGCTGTAAATCGTCTTTCAGCTAGCAAAGTGGTTAATTGACAAAACCTGGAAAGTGGTGATGAGATAGCATTTATGTCAGCATTCCATTTTCAATCTTTTTTTCCAGAACCCATTTATTTATTGGGTATTTATGGTATGGTTAACTGTTGCCCTATAATCACTAGTTCTGCATATCTGAACTTTGGTTTGCATTGTATGACATGCAATGATGATGCATGGTCTTCCTCCTTGCCACTTCTGCAGTATTTAAGGCTCAAAAGGAATGGGTAGGCCGGACGCGCCAGCACCATTCAGAATGGTGCTGGTGCATCTGACATGCTCTGCTCTCGGTGCCCGTACACCCGCCAGGTCCAAACTGGCGGGTGAAAAAGCACCCACGAGCAGAAATCACAGTTTGTCGGTCCAGTAACTACGGTATTGGCAAGCGTAGTTACCAGACCGGCAAACTTGTAATGAGGCCCATAGTCACATATAAACCATTCTAAACTTCTGAACATATAACAACTTTCAAAAAGGAGCTGAAATATTTTACAGATTACAAATGGCATCTATATGTCAAGGAAGATTATACATAAGGTGTTGATGTGGTACTGGAAGTGAATATGAATAAACAAGGCAAAAAGGGAAGAGTAAGATTCAGCAGGACTTTAAACAGTAGTAATGATGTCGGTACCGAGGGACATCTTAATGAGAATGAAGAAAGAATGAAGACAGGATAAGGAAATGATGCTGCTGGTCAAACCATTAGAATACATGACAGAGGAAATTGAGATAGGCATCCAAGAAGAGGAAGACCTTTTTTAGACAGGAGGAATGGGAGAATGGAACAATGAAAAGATCAGAGTCCCAAAAGGACAGTGAGAGGCAAAATATGGTAGTCAATCTATCTAATTATAAACAACCCCCAGATTAAATCAAAGTGCTTGAAAAAAGGATTAGGAAATGATATGACTAAAGAACATGCTCCCTTTTCTTTCTGCATAGATTTTGCATTTATGATGTGAAAGATACAATTATACTAATTTTTGTAACATAACTAAAAGACCAATTTAGAAAGCAACATACACTCAGTTCAGCTTTCGATTCTCCTGTAAATATGGGACAGCAGATAGCCTAGTTTTTAAAATGAAGTCCATAACTGAATTGAAGTTTTAGAACAATTGGAAAAGACATACTTTCAAAATAGTATCAAAGCAGAGAATAAAGCCCTAAAAGATTTAGCTAATCATGAATCTATACATATAGCTTAAACCAACAAAGCAAAAGCATTCGTAGTATTAGAAATTACTTATTATATTACACAAAAATAAAACAATCACGTGTTTGAGTAGCAAAGGTTAAAGGCAGGATTCCTAGCCAAGAAGTAAAATAAAATACTTTGTACAATCATATCTTAGAATACCCATAGTCTTTATAGTTCCAATAATTCATAAAACCATGCCCCCAAAACTCCCAAAGCCATCCAATGGTATCTTGAGTATCTTTAATATTTGATCTGCCATCCCAGTATGCAGACATATAATTAAAAAGATGTGTAGCCAAAATGAAATCCTATCTCAAAGATGCAAAATAAAAAAATGTGATATCAACAATGGCATGTGTGATGTCATCAGTGATGTCCAGGGTGTTAGAGTTAGCAGTGCATGATGCTGGGGCGAGTTATCATTGCATAGTTTACCATAACTGGCACATTTCAGGGCTTTTTTTGGTTTTACGTGTAACCATAACGTCCCTTTAACAACATTTATTCACTGAATTTCACAGGTTTTTATTAGTGCAACTAAACCATAAAGTCCTTTCAACAACATTTTGTTTACTGAATTTCATAGGATGTGACCAGGTCACCCCTAATTTGCTACAAGTTCATTGTATTATACCCACCTATAATGCAGCAGCTCTAGAGTACGCAGACAGTGCAATAGTCCACGGCAAAAGGCAGCATTCACAAAGCTCAGAAGAACAGAGGGGAACACAAAATGTTCCACCCATCAACCAACAAACATAAAACAACATTACCTATATTTACTACACTCAAATATACCTTTTTGTAGAAATGATTACTTCAAAATGGAGAAATCATGTTTTCATTCAGCACACATTATAATGAATATGCACCAAGCATAACCCAAAACTGTACACCTAATGTTATTCACTTTATTCCAAAACAATCAACAAACAGTAAGTACACTGCATTTATTTCTTTATTATTACCATTCATTATGTAAACATTTCTATTGCTATGTTTTAAAATGTTTTAACAGAAATAGCAAACACACTTGAGTGGTTGCAAGAACACTTTCCAACAGAAGAAATGAGTGGTGATAAGATCTCTAATGGTAAACAATGCATTGTTTCATATAAACAAATAATGTAATTTCTACAGATGTCAGTGAAATGTGTTCTTCTCTTCTTATAGTACATAGTTTACATGAAGAAACTACACCCCAATTTAATTATGGAGAATCTCAAGAATCATAAAGACATGTCTAACACCAACTGTACATAATGAAATCATATGTTGTCTGCAAAATTGGATAAACTTAGTAATGATTTTAAGGAACTTTTGAATTATGTTAAAAATCATGTTATTAAAAATGCTGATTATCACTGTCCTTCTTGCACCTGTTTGTCTTGGCCCCAGCAATCATCCCCATCAAATTCCCATAATATAAATGAAAGACACTTGGATGAAACTTCACTCCCTTCCTCCCCTGATCATTATTGTTCCAAATTCTCCCATTTATGTTTCCCATTCCGATTCCCCATGCCTTTTATAAATAAATGTATTTTGTATGCTATAAATATCTTGTATATTGCTCTGTTTTAAAACCCCAATTAATAGTCGGTGGACTATATGGCTGACCGGGGACAAGCCCATTTTGAGAGTGGACAGTCCAGACTGTGTGGGGTGTCCATTCCCAAAATGTGGCTGTCCACGGACAGCGTGCAGTGTTTTCACATGTTTGGTTTTGCATTACTCTATTTTAATGAGTCAGCGCACAGTATGCCTGTTCTATAGTCACTCACCTGCATACGCCCTGAGTCTTCCCACCCGATGCTGTCTGTGGACGGCCGTCATGGCCACGGATATCGTCAGACATCATCATATGACTGCACACATGTGGCGTGACAGCATGTCCACGGACACTGTCTGTCACTGTGAATAGATTAAAACTTCATTTTTGGCCAAATTAGGGTGTTTCAAGTTAGACGTTTACCCTTCCAGAGCTCCTAGACCCAATCTTAGTTGATCTGACAACTTTGTACAACTTTCCAAGCCCTATTTCGACTCGGTAGTCTGCAGACAGTCACACGGTCCGCAGACAGCTCCTCTGAAGGGACCCAACCATTACTTTCAGTATTTCTCAATCTGGCTATCCAGGAGAGAGCATGAGGTGTGACACCTGCTTTGCAGACCACCTTTATTTGCACCAATGGATTCACTCATTGCAAGCCCTACTTCTGAGGGGCCACAACCACCACAACCACAGGAAGGGCCTGGAGAGGGGAACAGGTACGGAGATACAGATTAAGATCAAGAGGAAGATGATGATGAGATAGAGGAAGTCCCTATCTCCAGTAGTGAGTCCTGGGTGTGGTGGTTTTTCTCCACCATTGGGGGTGTACCAATGCGCGGGCAGCCAAGGTGCGATGCATTGAGTGCCACGTTGCACTCAAGCGTGGAAAACCTGGGCTGTACTCCTAAGAGGCCACCTCCATGCACCACCACACCAAATCCAATCACCTGGGTGCTCTGAGAAAGGCAATACCTTTCTCAGGGAAAAGTAGGTTGACAGCCTTTACCCAATCTTCCTTGACCGCTCCTGTCACCACAAAGAATGCTCCTTTTGGGAAGAGGATCCCAGTGGCAGCCTCACAGACCATACAGCATGCTGTTGACCCTTACGATTTGAGGGTCACAGTGCTATGTTTGTACTGTGAAGCACCGATCTTTAGGCGGTAGCAGTTTCATAATGCTTTTGAGGCTGTGTCAAGGAGCATGAGAAACACTGTCCCCGCCTTAAATGTAAGGTCCACCCAAAATCTTCCCCTATCCACCTGCCCCTCCATCTCTGTGGTTGGTGGCCCTTCCCTCCCTTCCCTCCCTTCCCTCCCCCACCTTACAGTGCCTTTCCAGACAAAAAAGCCAAATAAATACAAAATGAAAAACCAAAAAAAAAGGTTCCATTATCTGCCACCTTTCACAGCTAAAAAAATAGAACTGAAAAACAAATTCACAGGACCCTTTCCAACATGCATAGTCTGCGGACAGTGCAGTAGTCCACAGACATCTCGAAAATTCCAAGTGTGGGTTGGGAGAATTAAAATCATTTCAATTGTTTTTTGTTAAAAAACTATGGCTCTTAAAAGAACCTGTTTTTTTCTGTTTTTGGCTTTTATATTTTGTCTTTAATTATTTGGTTTTATGTACTCAACCAACAATTATTCTACCAAACTTAATTATTTGTTTTACACTTTCACAAAAAGTGCTTCTACATTTCTTTCTGTTTTTCCCTTTTCTTTACTTCAACTACTAAATAATACTTCAATCCATATTCTGTATGTTCACAAAAACTGCTTTAAAGCATTTTGAATGTTTTCACTAAAAATCCAATTGTCCACATCAGTGAGATGCCCTCCATCTCTTTGGTAAAAAATTGAAAATATCAATTTTAATATTTTCATTCTGGAAAGATGTCATCCTAACATCCTGCAAAAAAGCACATACAACTCATATTCACATTTCACCTTGTTTTCTCAATTTGAGGACAAAATACATTTCAACACATCAACATTTGTCTCTGAGCTATCCGGGAACATTTTATTTTTAATGTGGCAACAGTTCCTTCATCTTTGCATATGTGTCCTTCATTGCAAATTGTAATGAAATTCCAGTAACATAGCCCAAACTGTTATCTCCATAGTGCACTACAATGATGTCCAAATGCTCTAAGTTAGCCATATTCTCCCAAAACAGCAGGAATTCTGCCCACTTCTTCCTTGTAGTCCGTACCATGGAACGTGAAATTCATCAAATCCAAGATTGTCAGACAATCCACAGTGCTCAAAACACAATTTCAGAAAATCGATCCATAAGTCTCCCACAATCCAGTCAGTCTGCTTCCTCAAAGCCATAGCCATCTTCACTGCACACAACAAGGATATCTCTTGTTACCCATTCTCACTGCACACCACACCCAGATAACCTGATTGGCTAATCCCCCGATGTCCGCTGACACCCAGGACCATCCACGGTCTCTGCTATCCCCTTTCCATGCCAGGCATCCTCAAATGACCCGGATGTGGCACGTGCCTTTTGCGGACTACTGCAGTGTCCACAGACATCATGTCCAATTGAAGAAGTGGGGATGTTTACACTCAATTAAAAAAAAAATGAATTCTACAGTGCTGGCTTTTAAAACAAACTTTTCTTTGTTGTTTTAGGTTTTCAAATGATATTTTTTTCTCATTTTTACATCCTAATCCTACTTACAAATGCTGTCCTATGCACTCCACATTTTCCCATTTATGTTGTTCGCATATACTTTTTTCAAAGCATTTTGAACATTCAAAAGAAAAATGTCATTCCCAACCTCATCTAAATCCACTTCATTGCTCTGAAAAGTGTCTACATTTAAATGAAAATTTCATTTGGAAAAGATGCCATTCCTAAGCCATTCAAAAAAGCACATACACATTCATTCACATGGTGCCTAGATTCTTCAATTTGTACACAAAACACATTTGAACATCTGCTTATTTCCCTTGAATTTATTTCAGAAAAATAAATCTTTGCAAATGACAAATGTTCCATTAAACTTTGGAACATAATGCAATTTGCAAAGATACTGGAGTAACCTAGCCGCACTATTTCCTCCACAATGCACAATAATAATATCTGGATGTTGGCATTTTGCCATACTCTGATAAAAAAGTTAATCAACTCGCTGAGTTTAGCCCATAAACTGTATACCAGCAAACATCGACTCCCTACAATCCAACAGTAGCAGAGATTCCACAAGATTCATTATAACCTTTCAAAGAATGCATCCAAAAATATCCCACCACATTCATCTTCTTCCTAGCAATAGCAACAGCCATCTTCCCTGCACACAACAAACAAAACACCTGGTACCCTGTCTTCCTGTAAACCAAAAACAGAACACCTCAGTGGCTAATCCCCACAGTCCCCTTTCCATGGCAGGCATCCTTAAAATACCTGGATATCGCATGTACCATTTGCGGACTACCACCATGTCTGCGTACCCTGTAGCACAGGACAACATTTCTTCCCTTTCCACTTTCATGTTTGTAACACCCCCTTATTGGCCTGTTTTCGAACAGTCACACATCCATCCACCAACCACATCCAAAGCTCTACATGCATCCCTGTAATCTCAGGTCAACATTTCAGATGTACTTGTGAACTCTCAGAGTACACATCTCCTGTTACTAACAGCCACCTGCATCAAAAACTACTATGAGACTCTCCAATATTTCTATATGCAGATTCAACAACATCTGAATCTAACAAGACATAGAACAGTTATGTTTATATGTTTTAAGTATTTTTGTCAACTCTTTTACAAATGTGTGTATGCAGGGTTCCTGCCACTTCCTCTGTAATATGCTTCTCAATAAGCATATGCTCTTTTTGAACTACTCTATCAAATGCCATGTATTGCAGCATTTAACACCTGCTCACATCAAGTGGCAGATACTTACAATGTTGTATGTTTAAAAATGTGTCCCTTCAGAAGCATTTTCATAAAAGTAAAAATATGCATATGTGTGTATCTTTTTTTTTAAAAGGAAAGTAAAAACAAATAAAAAAGATGTCTACAACATTTTTAAGTGGCATTTGGTGTGTGCAAGTTTAATATGTTGGCAGTACATGCATACTTGTCAATATGACCCATTCCAAACTATAGCTGCTTATAAAGTCTTGGTTTCTTTCTTTGCATTCTGTGACTTCTCATACCATTTCTCCCATTACACAACTGTCACTAATAATATTCCAACTTCCAAAGGCTCCCAGACAACTTAACTTGTATGAGAGCATTATAATCCAAACAGTACACCCATTTCAAGCTATAATAGACCTTCAACCAAAAACTGGCAAATGTCCACTATGTGAATTACTAAAAGGCATCTGTGGCAAAGCAGTACATTTGCCATTAGATTTTAAAGAAAATGTAGAAACTCGCAGAATACAACAGCCAATAGATCAATCTTTGTACTAGTTAATGGTGTACCAAAATAAGACTTAGGGCCTCATTACACGGTAGGCGGTAACCATGGTGCTATTAGCGCCATGGTTGCTGCTGGTATTTTACTGTGTCCGCCTTGGTGGATGGCGGAATTACCACCCTACTCCAAGGTGAGCGGGGGCGGTGATTCCCCATTCACCAAGGCACTTCCCCATTCCCATTTTGCCCCCATAGGGCATAATGGGAATGGGGAAGGAGCTAATTACGGTACCGTAAATTGCGGTACCGTAATTAGCACCGAGGTCCCTTTGCGGCACCCTACTTTAACAGCTGGTAAAACCAGCCGTTAAGGTCGGGTCCCGCAAAGGGAACTCGTAGTAAGGCGGTAAGGGTTTACCGGTAGCGGTGCCTTACTGGTACCGGTAAACCCTAACCGCCTAACGTGTAATGAGGCCCTAAATATTTAGGCAACAACAATTCGACTTAAAGTTAGACAAGTCCTACAATATCTTAAAGAAACAATGAATACTAGAAAGATATAAACATAGATGAAAACTTAAGAGAAACCACCCAAATGAGGAAAGATTCAAAAGCAACTGGCCAGTTTGAAAGTGCAGATACTGTTACTGCAGCCAACATGTTTGACCAGTATACAATTCACCCACTACACCCCGAAGACACCATTGAAGATGTATTAGAAACATGTCAAATTCATCAAGCCAATTGATCCCCAATGAGCATACTGGAAAAAAGTGTAGAAGCACGTTCTTCTTCTCTACTCTTTCCTACTGGAAAAGGAGGAAGATATCATGAAAGTTCCACACAAATTAGTGCATCAGAATATCGCTCTTTATGAATATATTCTGAAGACAACAGATTCAGCCAAAATGTAGAATACATTTTCCACATTGTGTTCGAAAGTGAACCATCTTATGGAGTTGCACATACAATAAAAACAGGCTCTCATTTTTTTAACATGTCCGCTACTAAACTGCTCCAAAAAAATAAAAGACAAAGATGAAGTTTTGCAGTTTAAGTATCACAAATCTCTTGCCAAACATGTGTCCTACAACTGAATACTTTGTCTGTCATCACGCTGATGTTTGTTGTATGCTAAGGAACCTAGTTCCACCCACATGATTTGTTACTTTAGGTTGTGTATATTATGCATGGGATGACTTACACAACTTCTTATGCACTGCAAACCAAAATAAAGTTGGAATAGATATAAAAACAACATGAGAACTCAGTTATCTTGACCCTGTAAATGTATCAAGGTAATTTCACCATCACTTCATTGCCATGCTGCACTTCATCTGTAATAACACTACCCCTTGGTTTGGCGAAGTGAAACACTTCTTTTGTAGAAAATAATATCAATCCAGAGAAGCACCACACATGCACATGCTTTTGTAGGTAAAAGATGCTCCCGAATTTGACCATGACAGTGCTTAAACTGTTTTACAGTTTATTCAAAAATCCATTAACAGCGTTCTTAAGTTTATCTGTCAGCCTAGCTGTTTTGTCCTAACAATTTGAGATACATCTATGGTAATATCCTATTAACCCTAGAAACGCCCTAAGATCCCTTTTAGTTTTGGGGGTAGGTGTGTCTAGGAAGGCTTTCACTTTATCATGTTGTGGCTGCATGTTCCCATTTCCTTAGATGATTTTATTTATTTCACGACTGTTTGGGCCAGTCTGCATTTAGATGGGTTAGCAGTTAGGCCGGCCTATCTGAGGACTTTCATAATCGTATAAAGGTGGAACAGATGATCCTACCAGGTTTTAATATAAATGACAATATTGTAAATACAAACTCTACAGAAATAGGAATAGGGCTGTAATATTTGATCCATGAGGCGTTGGAAAGTGGCTGCTGCGCTTTGTAAGCAGCCAAAAGGGTTGGCTTTGAATTGAAACAGTAAAAGGGGCATTGAAAAACATGTCTTTTCTTGATCTGGCCTATATACTGGGACTTGCCAGTACCCTTTTGTTAAATCTAGGGTGGATAGAAATGTGGCTGCTCCAAGTTTATCAACTAGGTCATCGATGCTTGGCATGGGATCGGCATCAAAATAGGAAATTGCATCGAGTTGATGGAAGTCTACGCAAAACCTCCAGAAACGGTCAGGTTTAGTGACCAACACGATTGCGGAGGACCATGGGCTCGAAGAAGTCTCGCTAATATTCACCTTCAACATTTTATTTACTTCCTCAATCACTATCTGTTTATGGGCTTCCGGTAGTCTTCACGGTTTTAAATTAACCACTTTGCCCTTAGGGGTTCTATTATAGTGCTATGTGCCTTTTACTCTTCCTGGTTTTTCTGAAAATACATCAGGAAATGATGTAACTACATATTTTAGATCTTGTTGTTGAATAGAAAGCTCTGGAGGAATTAACTCAAAACTGTCTATTTCCTCTGGAACCAAACTGGACAGTACTTTGGCAAGAGTGGCTGATGGGTTCTCTTTCCACTCTTTTAAGTGATTTACATGATATAAATGGAACTTCAGTTTCCTGACCGGTTGGGCTACTTTATAAGTACAGGTTCCTGAGATAAGCTTGTTTTCTGAGGTGGGTAAGAGGACCAGTACTTTCTGTCCCATGGAGAAAGATCTTAAGCTTAGCTTCTTGTCGTAAGTGGATTTTTGTTGGCTCTGGGCTTTTTCCATATGAGTGGATACTAGATCTCGAACAAGTCTCATAAGCTCTCACACTCTAGTAGCTGTTTGCAAGATGGGAATCGGTACCTCTTCTAATTTTTCCCAGGTTTCCTGGAGCATGTCCAAGACATTTCTAGGTTCTCTACCATAAAGCAACTCAAAAGGAGAAAATCCTGTAGATGCCTGAGGGGTTTTCCTTACTGTAAACCATGCCCACTGGATTAATTGGTCCCATTCCTTCCTGTCCTGATCTACCAGTTTTTGTAGGATTCATTTTAGAATTTTATTGAATCTGTCTACCAAGCCATCAGTTTGGGGATGGCACACCGAAGTGCGTAAGGTGGTTATATGGAGTAGCTCTTTGACTTCTGCCATAAGCTTGCTAATATAATTTGAACCCTGATAGGTTAGTATTTCCTTAGGAAAGCCAACCCTGGAGAAATATGGTTGGAGGTGTGTAAGGATTTGCTGTGTGGTATTATTTCGCCTTGGGAATTCTTAACGGTATCTGGTATTTGTTGCCTAGTTTGGATGTTTCTAGTGGAGTGTCAGTTGCAGCTGACGGGGTGTGCCACCTGCTGCTGTGTGTATAGTGCTACCATCAGATGCACTGCTGGCCATTGAATGCTTGGCCCACTGGTGTGGACTGTCCATTGGACCCATCTATGCTGAGGGACACAAGAATGGGATGGTCATTTGGCAAGTGCATTGTCATGGGAGTGGAGGGGGAAATTCATACTCATATGTTTGGCTTGGCTGCTAGCTCCAACAGCGGCATACCCAACACCCTTGATCCCCTCCATATGGATGCTGCTGCTTGCCTTCTCCTCCCATGGGGTCAGAACAATGGGTTCCAGAGTGCTGTCTCCTATATTAAATGTTGCTTGCCAGTGTTTTGACAGGAGTCTGCAGACGCTGACCTTGAGGTAATTCCACTCTTATGATAGTCCTTGCTGTCCCGTGGGACAGTGGACACTGTCATAACCTCATCTTGAATACTGCCCTATATGGCAGCCTTCTTCTGGCCTGATGTCTTCCTCTGCCTAGAGCCATACAGCTGTTCACCCCGAGCCACTACCTCATCGGTAAGAACCTGCAGCTCGGCTTTGCTGAATTTTTGCTTGTGTAGCTTCATATCTAGCACAACCGTAACAAGTTCTGTCTTCTTTCTGGTTTCCCTATGGCAACTGGAAATGGGGGATTCAGAGTGGATTTGATTTGTAAAGGTAGCCGCCAGCATGCTTCCTGCTCTGGCGTTGAAACAATTTACACCTGCTGTAATTCCACCAGCTGTAATTGTGCTTGCTGAATTAGTGCTGAATGTGTCAGCGATATTGGTAATTCCGCGACTCCGGGTGGAATTACTGTCCGGAGCTCATTTTTGTTAGAGAGAATTCTCCAAAATGGCTAATTTCCTTTACCTACTCAGTCCCTCAGAAGCTTTGCTGGATTTCTAGGATTTATTTTTTTCACCTGGTAAGCCTTTTTTTCCGACTCTTACATGTGTTTTGCTGTGTGTGTTTAACATGTTTGTGTTCTTAGACTGTGGAGCCTCACCTACTCCATAGCCATCATCTTTTTACTGTGTGTTACACAGCATCTTCAGTGCAGTGACACAGGGTTGTCTTTTCAACTTCCCAACTCAGACTCCAATTCTGGGACTGACTACTGTCTCCCAGAACATGTAAAGTTGCCATTGACTTTATAAGTCTTTTTAAACTCACAGACCCAGTACAAACTATCTTCATAGAGTTCTGCAAGGGTTAATAGTTATCCCTTTTTGTCTGTTTCTCATGGAACATTGTTTCGTTCCTTTTTCATTAAGATTCGGCTAGTGGCAGTGGTATCTACCCACGGTTATTTTAAATAGCCTTGGTATTGTTTTAGGCTATCTTGGTAGCCTCGAACTTTACCCGCTGGACCATATTTACTTTTATATGGTTCTGGCTGGGTTTATTCACCGTTTCTTTTTGTAAAAGTCTTTCTTGTGTTTTACTCTGCGTGCCAAACCAGGTTTGGTTCCTTTGTTTGCCGACCTTTCGCGGGCTTCTGCACAGATGTCCTGCTTAGGTGCCTGTATGTCTGAGGGGGACAGTATGTGAGGAAGGGGTTTGAGACTCCATGTCTGGTATGATTAGCTGTGGTGACTGTCCCGGCAGGACAGCCACCCTGCTGTGTGATTGACAGCCAGGCTGGGTGAATTGGGGAAAACTGCATAAAAAGCAGGTCTCTGGGACTGAGAAGACAGAGTCACCACTGGATCAAGAGAACTGAAGAGAAGCTGAAAGAAGAGGACCTCTACCATGACTGAACCTCCCGATGAAGCCCTGCTACAGGTCCGAATCGCCAAACTTCGACGACACGGAAGATCTGCAAGGAATCTTCTCCCCTTGAGCTGATGGGAACAACCAGTTTGCCAAACTGCAAACCAGGCCTCCCTCCTCTGGTCGAATTTGCTGTGCACAGCTACAGTGAACCAGATAGCCAGGCAGGTTGGACCCTGCTTGGGTTTTAAGGAGCGCACCTTTTATTTGTCGCTTTGCTCCACTGCTGGTTTCTTCCATGGGCAGTGCAGGACCCTCCAGTCTTCCTCCGTCTTGTCAGTCCGACAGTCGCTTCAGGAACCGTGAGCCTGCAGGACCTGCCAGGAACATCTGCCTCAGCTACAGCATTCTTCTGCTCTAAAGGTACTGTGTAACCCGGTTGTTCGTTTCGTCCAGCTGCGGTGAAAATGTGTGAAATCTTTTGCCAATCCGAGTGGCTTGTCCTTCTCTATTCTTTAAAGTAACTTTTCGTCTGAGCAACTTCGTTCTGAACTCTTGGCAAAGACTTAACCGCAAACTACCCTGAACTGTGTGATCCTCTGCAAAGACTTTGGTCCATAGACTTTGGGCCAGGCCCCTTGATTTGATTTCCTCACTGTAGTTCTTTTTTCTAGATTGCCCTGCTTACTGACTAATTGGTGCTGTACAACTTCTATCTAACTTTGTCTTTCCCTCCTTTTAAAATTACTGGAGTGCCATTTTGCTTACACTTCAATTTGAGCCTAACTTGTCCAGAATATATTGAGTTTGGTGTAGTGTATTAGAAACGTGATTTTTCAACTGCTTGATAATAGTGAAATGTTTAATAACTGATGTGTAAATAAATGTATATTCTTTTACTCAGAAACCTTAAGTCAGTGTTTGTTTGAATGATAGTAATTGCTGTCCTTTGTGTAACTATTGATACTGCTCACTTTACTCTTGAGAAAGGTCTGGCTGCTCAGCCATTGCTACCACTTTACTGTGTAGTACAGGCTTGTACCAAAGGTGAATTTGTACTGTCACTTGTAGTCTTAATTGTGTGTGGTGTTCCCAAAGGGTACTGCATATAATTCTGCCTAACACTGGTGTACAGCGGTGGGATCAAGTACTTAGAGTGCTGCTATTACCTTGGATCAACTAAACCACTAGGCTAAAAATCACTAAAAAACAATATAAATCAAGTCTGATATGGAAACCTACGGGCAGGAGACCCTCCTTAGTTACACTGTGGATTATCTGAAAAATCTTTGTAGAGAAAGGAATCGCTCTGTTAAAGGCAAAAAGTGTGAATTGATTGAAAGGTTGTTAGAGAAATAAAGTCTGGAGGGTGGGTCTGAAATACATGACCCTTTAGCAAATGTGGAAAATTATGAGGATGATAATGTGTCTATTATTGATGAGTTAGATGAAACAGGTGTGTCCCACAATATAGGCCTCACTGCTCCTTTACCTGCTCAGCAATCTCAACCTTTGTCCACTGGGACCCCTACAGGTCCTACACTCAGTCATGAATTCATTGATAGAGAAAAGATGAGGCTTGAATTGGAATTTAAACGTTTAAATGCTCAAACTGAACAAAAGCATAAAGAACTTAAGCTCAGATAAATGGAGATGAACCATGCCTTAGAAATGAAAAAGTTGTCTTTGGAAAATGCTTCCCTCCCATAGTCTGCTAGTTATTCCAGTCCTAAGAGACCCTGTATGCCTAAAGAAATTGTGGGTATGTATGAGTCTAAGCTTGATATTTTGGATTGGTTGGCAATGTTTGAATATAACCACGGGATTCAAGACATTACAGGGAATCAGTTGCTTCCTTGGCTCTTCTCTAGGCTACCCACTGTTGCATCTGATGTTGAGATGGAGTTGGGGGAGGTGGATAGGATGGATTATGAGTGTGTGAAGCTAGCTTTAATTGCTAGATTTGGGAAGACCCCTTCCCAGTACCTTAAGAGGTTTAGGACTCTCAAAAAGCATGATGGTACCCCTTAGGCTACATGGGTATGTGAATGTTTGAAAAACTTATATGGTTGGGTTAATGGTTACAGAGTAAACACTTATGAAGGTATGAGAAATCTTGTTATGTTGGAGTCAATTTATTATGCCTGCTCTCCTGAGCTCAGACAGCACTCGGTTGATTGAAAGGAGATAGATCCCCAGAAGTTAGCTAAGTCTGCTGACTTGTGGGTTGCCAACAGGGCTACTCACAAGGATTGTGGGGCAACTCAGAAGAAGGATGAGTAAAAGCATCCAAAGAAAGATAACAAGGAGAATTCAAATATCTCCAATCCAAAAGAGGTCCACAAAGAGCAACACAAGGGTAAACCCCAAGGGAAACCGAATCAGGCTAGTCTACCATCTGGACCCAAACCAGATGGAGGTCTCAATAAACCCCCATTCATCAAGACATTTGGGAAATGTTATGTTTGAGGGTCAACCTACCATGTGAAAGGGGATCCCAGATGTAAGGGTAAACCTTCAGGGGTCCACTCTGTGTCCTTAGCCTTCTCCCCAGAGGAAGAAGTACCTATGGCAAGAGGAAACTTTCACCTACTGTTGATGAACCCATGAGATGCTCAGCTAGTGTTTCTTTAGTGTCCCTGGGCCTGTGGGAACAACATAATTTAGATGTCTATAATTCCATCCCAGATAACACTAACAAGTATTATAAAGATAGTGTTCTTGTGAATGGCCAGGAGACTCCTGCCATCAGAGACACTGGAGCCAGCATAACTGTGGTGGATGAATCATTTTTCAAGGTGGAGGATGTTGCTAAGGCATCCAAACACCTCACCTAGTTAGCTGGAGGCCCTGTGCAAATGCTTCCCAGTTACCAGATCTGAGTGCCAGTTACCAGGCAGAGTGTGAGGTACAACCATGTGTAGTTGATCCAGTTTCTGAAGAGTCAGATCTGGAGGAAGACACTGTTTTGGTTGGAGATCTTGACCCTGTTGACCATCCTGAGCTGCTGTCTTTACTGGCATAAGGTGGACCCAAAAGGGCAGACTTCAGCAGAGGACAAAGAGAGTATCCTACTCTCAAAGGTCTTCGACAACAGGCTGCTTCTCAACTTGATGGGCAAAAAGTTGGAAAGCATAGGTTGAGCTGGGAAGATGGCCTCTTCTACAGTGAACCGACTGAGTCTATCCGTGTGGACTGCAAAATAATTGTAGTGCCCCTAGCAAACAGACTCCAGTTCCTACATTTGGCACAGGAGATAACTTTGGCTGGTCATTTGAGTTTCAAAAAGACCATGGAAAGGCTGTCCTTATATTTCTACTGGCCTAAAATGGGTTCAGAAGTTGACAAATTCTGTAGGAGCTGTCACACTTGCCAAACTTCTGGCAAGAGTGGATCCAAGAATGTGGCACCCCTGGTGCCTCTCCCAGTGGTAGGAGTTCCTTTTGAGAGGGTGGGAATCAATATTGTTGGTCCCCTTGATCCTCCCACATCTTCAAGGACCAGGTTTATCCTAATTGTAGTAGACCATGGTACAAGATACCCAGAAGCAATATCGATGAGAACTGTTACGGCTCAGGCTGTGGCTAAGGCTGTACTTGGTATTTTTACCAGAGTAGTGTTTCCTAAGGAAGTGATATCCGACAGGGGATCCAATTTTATGTCCCACTACATACAAGCTATGTGAACAAACTGTGGTGTCACTTACGAGTTCTCTACAGCCTACCATCCACAGACAAATGGACTGGTAGAGAGGTTTAATCGTACTATGAAGAGCATGATAGGTGCTTTAGAGGAACCCCTTAAAAGAAAGTGGGACCTTCTACTACCATGCCTTCTCTTTGCTTATAGAGAAGTCCCTCAGGAGGGAGTTGGTTACAGTCCCTTTGAACTTCTCTATGGCCATACAGTCAGAGGCCCCTTGACCCTCATTAAGGAGGGGTTGGAGAGTGCTCCGTCCCACAATCCAGTCAGAGTGACTGACTATGTGATAGGTCTCCAGAGGAGAATGTCACACATGATGGCAGAAGCCAGTAATAACTTAAACGCAGGTCAGCTCTGGTCAAACATTGGCATGACCAGAAGACCAGCATGGTTGAGTTACTCAAGACCAGCTTGTATTAGTTATGGTGCCAACAAGGCAGAGGGCCTTGCAGGACAAATGGAATGGGCCATTCGAGGTTCTGGGCAAACTTAGAGAGGTGAACTATTTGGTGGATTTAGGCAGACCTAAGGAGGCTCCCAGAGTCTTTCACACCAACCGTTTGAAGGCGTATGTCTCAAGACCAGAAGTGGGAGCTTTGCTTCTAGCTTCAACTCAAGAGGAGGAGAAGAGTGAATCTCTACCTGACCTCCTCAGAGGCCAACCTTTGGATGAGAACATAGAAGGAGTCAATTTCTCTTCTCAACTGACATCTGAACAACAGGAGGAGTGCAAAGTTCTGTTAAATTAGTTTGTCTCCCTGTTTTCACTTTCACCAGGCTTGACCCTTTGGGGCCAGCATGATATTCTCACTGGTGACTGTCTACCTGTGAAAATCAGAGGTTACAGAATGTCAGAACATGTGAGATCCCACATCAAAGGAGAAGTCAACAAGATGCTTCCTAGCTAATCCTTCCTAGCTGACAGAACCTCTAGAGTCACTATAGGCAAGGAAGCAGCCTACCCCATCCCTGTCCCCATTGAAGTGCCACAAGGCTCTTGCCTCTCACCCACACTCTACAACACATACGCAAAGCTCCTCTTTTCAGCCTTAGATGATATGGGTGTCATCTACACCAACTTTGCGGATGACACCCAGATCTTCATCCCACTTTCAGGTAACAACACCCAAGACACAATACTTATTAACAAAATCTATGCTATTATCCAAAACGGGATGGCCCTAAATAGTCTCTGTCTCAATGATGAGAAGACCAACATTCTGATTGTGGGCTCCCAATCTGATATCAGTGCCCTCCACCTTGACTGTGTGTCCATCAACATCGATGGTACCATGATACCAGTCCTGAAACAAGTAAAAACTCTAGGAATTTACCTGGAGGCCAATCTATCCATGACTAAACACATCAGTAGCCTCTCCCCCACCACATCATACACAGCAAAATTAATTGCGCTTAGTAGACAATTCCTCACTCCAGCTAACTGCGTTAAACTGGCTAGAGCGCTGATTCTCTTGCGACTTGTCTATTGTAATGTTTCACTATTAGGTACATCAAAAACTAACTTAAACAAACTACAACTTATACAAAATAAAGCCCCAAGAGCAGCCTTAGGCATCAGGAAATCAGACCATATATCTAAGATCAGGAAAGATCACCACTGGTTACCTGTTGCAGAAAGAATCATCTTTAAAACACTGCGCATAACCTATAAATGCCATCAGGACACAGCTCCTAAGTATTTAAATAAAGCTATTAAAAAAAAAAGTATTCACAAGAACACTAAGGTCCAACAACTTCCGACTTCTAGAGATACCCCGTTAAAAGGATAATAAAGCAGGGGGCAGTAGCTTCCAATACTTAGCCCCCAAACATTGGAATTCCCTCCCAATAGTATCAAAGAAGAGGGCTCCTTCTCAGGATTCAAAATATCCCTCAAAACTTGGCTCTTTAATTAAAAGAAAGAATAACTGTATTGAATGGACATACATTTTCTCCACTCAACTTGTAACAACCATCATATTGCAACTTAATATAATCATGTTTTTTATGTTCTGCATTGTGCAATATGTGATTAATCTTGTGTAATATGTGAATTATCGTTCTGTAACCACGCAGTGATACATAAGGGTATTGGTGTGTAACAAATGTAATAAATAAAATAAATAAAAATAAAATAAATAAATGCTTGATCCTGGGGTTATAGAACCCTCTACAAGTCCATGGTCTAGTCCAGTTGTTCTAGTACCAAAGGCAGGATCCAAGGAGTTGAGATTCTGTGTGAACTATAGAGCTCTAAATGCAGTCACCAAGACTGATGCCCATCCTTTGCCAAGGACAGATGAACTGGTGGATAGACTTGGTTCAGCCAAATACCTTAGTACATTTGGTCTGATGTCAGGCTATTGGCAAATAGCCCTGACAGTCCATGCCGATGAGAAAACTGCATTCTCAACACCAGTTTAAGGTTATGCCTTTTGGATTAAAGAATGCACCTGCTACATTCCAAAGGATGGTCAATCAAGTTCTGAATGGGATGGGGGAGTTCTGCATGGCATACTTGGATGACATTGCAGTGTTCAGCCCCACTTGGAAAGAACATGTTCATCACTTAGGATATTGTTTGCAGGCTCTTGAGCAGGCCCACCTGACCATAAAGGCAAGCAAATGTCAAATTGGTCAGGGCAAAGTGGTCTACCTTGGTCATGAGGTAGGAGGAGGTGAAATAAGGCCATTGCCAAGCAAAGTACAAGCTGTACAAAACGGGGCCACCCCTACCACTCAAACCCAAGTAAGAGCCTTCCTAGGTCTCACTGGGCACTACAGGAATTTCATAGAGAACTATGGGACCATAGCTTTTCCCCTGAATTTGATCTCTCCTCCAAAATTCCCTAAAAAGATTAGATGGAATGAGGAGTGCACTCAAGGCTTTGAAAGCCTAAAGAAAGCCCTTTGTCAAGCTCCACTCCTAAGACTCCTGATTATCACCAACACTTCATTGTGCAGACAGATGAATCCATTACAGGTATAGGTGCAGTCCTTAGTCAACTGGATGAGGAAGGTATGGAGCGCCCCATTTGCTTTATCCGTAGGAAACTGAAGGAACCAGAAACAAGGTGGGCAACCATAGAACGTGAATGCTTTGCCATTGTGTGGTCTCCGAAGAAGTTCAGACCATACTTGTATCGATCTACTTTTGTGATTCAGACAGACCACCAACCCTTGAGATGGTTAATGCAAATGAAAGGGGAGAACCCAAAACTTCTAAGATGGTCAATCTGCCTGCATGGGTTTGATTTCACTATTGAGCAGAGAGCAGGATGTCACCACCAAAATGCTGATGGTCTCTCTAGGATGTTTTTAACCAACTAGAGTGAAGAAATTCATCCAGGAGTGGATTAAATCCTCTTGTCCCTTAGTTGGGGGGAGGGGGGGTGTTAGGGAGAATTCTCCAAAATGGCTAATTTCCCTTACCTACTGAGTCCCTCAACAGCTTTGCTGGATTTCTAGGATTTTTTTTTCACCTCGTAAGATTGTGAGCCTTTTTTCCCATTCTTAAATGTGTTTTGCTGTGTGTGTTTAACTTTTTGTGTTCATAGACTGTGGAACCTCACCTACTCCATAGGCATCATCTTTTTACTGTGTGTTACACAGCACCTTCAGTGCAGTGACACAGGGTTGTCTTTTCGACTTCCCAGCTCAGACAAAATGTTCAGGCACTGACTACTGTCTCCGAGAACATGAAAAGTTGCCATTGACTTTATTGGTCTTTTTCAACTCACAGACCCAGTACAAACTATCTTTCATAGAGTTCTGGAAATGGTTAATAGTTATCCCTTTTTTTCTGTTTCTCATGGAACATTGTTTCATTCCCTTTTCATTAAGATTTGGCTGTTGACAGTGGTAAATATCCAATTATTTCCTACCGCGGTTATTTTAGCCTTGGTACTGTTTTCGGTTATTTTGGTTGCCTCGAACTTAAACCCGCTGGACCATATTTACTTTTAGACGGTTCCGGCTGGGTTTATTTGCCATTTCTTTTTGTAAAAGTCTTTCTCGTGTTTTACTCTGTGCAACAAACCAGGTTTGGTTCCTTTGTTCGCCGACCTTTCGCGGGCTTCTGCACAGAAGCCCTCCTTAGGTGCCTGTATCTCTGAGGGGGATAGGATGTGAGGGAGAGGTCTGAGACTCCCTGCACAGCCATGTCACACTCTGGTATGATTGGCTGTGATGACTGTCTCGGCGGTACAGCCACCCTGCTGTGTGATTAAGCTCTGCTGCTGGTTTCTTCCCTGAGCTGTGCAGGTCCCTCCATTCTTCCTCTGTCTTGTCAGTCCGACAGTCACTTCAGGAACCGTGATCCTGCAGGACCTGCAAGCAAAGTCTGCCTCAGCTACAGCATTCTTCTGCTCTAAAGGTACTGTGCTAACCCGGTTGTTTGTTTCATCCAGCCGCGGTGAAAGTGTGTGAAATCATTCGCTAATTCGAGGGCTTGTCCTTCTCTTTTTTTTAAAGTAACTTTTCATCTGACCAACTTCGTTCTTAACCCTTGGCAAAGACTTAACCGCGAACTACCCTGAAGTGTGTGATCCTCTGCAAAGACTTTGGTCCATTGACTTTGGACCAGACCCCTTGATTTGAATTCCCCACTGTAGTTCCTTTTTCTACATTGCCCTGCTTACTGACTTGTTGGTGCTGCTCAACTTCTGTCTAACTTTGTCTTTCCCTCCCTTTTAAATTACTGGAGTGCCATTTGGCTCACACTTCATTTTAAGCCTAACTTGTCCAGAATCTATTGGGTGCGGTGTAGTGTATTAGAAATGTGATTTTTCAACTGTTTGATAATAGTAAAATGAATAACTGATGTGTAAATACATGTACAGTCTTTCACTCAGAAACCTTGAATCAGTGTTTGTTTGAATCATAGTAATTGCTGTCCTTTGTGTAACTATTGATACTGCTCACTTGCTCTTGAGATAAGCCTGGCTGCTCAGCCATCGCTACTACTTTACTGTGTAGTACAGGCTTGGACCAGAGGTGAATTTGTACTGTCACTTGTAGACCTAATTGTGTGTGGTGTTCCCAAAGGGTACTGCATATAATTCTGCCTCACAATTTTTAGTGGTTATTCCACCAGACAGAATTACCATTACTGCCAATGGTGTGTGCTCATTCCCGGTAAATTGTAATATGGCGGTAATTCCACTGGACATCACAGCATTAACAGTAATTCCGCCGACCTCTGTATTACCACCCGACACATGATGAGGGCATATGTTTTGCAAATTACTAACATTTCATGTCGCTGACCCAAATGCACATCAGTTTTAACGTTGGTGGTAACCTAAATGCAATTTATACTCATTATTTTTTAAATGACAATTAATGTTTTTTGTGTCAAACATAAAAGCATACACACACATGGTAGCAAAAGGTTTCAATGCAGTTTGCCTGAAACGTTGAAATAAAAAACGTCTTGCTTGTAATCGGTAAACAACATCAAGTCTAAAAGTGAATACTGGAAGCACCAGCCTCTGAGGGAAACTAAGAAGAAAGGATGCTTGCCACAGCCTCGAAAGATTGCAATTATTGTCAGTGTCATGGTGCGGTGCACATGACTGTGTTTT
Source organism: Ambystoma mexicanum (assembly GCF_040938575.1). Classification (NCBI taxonomy): domain Eukaryota; kingdom Metazoa; phylum Chordata; class Amphibia; order Caudata; family Ambystomatidae; genus Ambystoma; species Ambystoma mexicanum. Next base: position 1,239,825,215 of record NC_090930.1, on the reverse strand, counting down.
CTGTGTGCACAGCGGATAATGTGCAGTGTTTGCCGTATGCCATTCTTCCGTCAAATATTATGAAATCTTCAACGAGAAAAGGAATGGCGCAACATGCTGATTTCTCCTTTGACCCATATTCATTTTGAGGAGGCGGAAGACTCTCTACAATACAGGAGGTCATTAAAACGGTCCTGTTCAGTCACTAGGAAAGAAAACGTGATGCTAGAGGACGCTCTGTTGAATCCGCAACAAAGACAGGTTCGTGTGTGGGAATCGTGCACACAGCAAGTCCTGCTTCTGTACATCTTCAGGCTGTGCGCGTTTGATGAATAAGCTCGTTGCCTCTTAAACGAGCGCAGGCTTGCATGAACGCTCGTAGAAAGCAGCATTGTGGCATCAAATACCAGCTCTCGTTTGCAGTGGGTAAAGTGGGCGGTCACCTCTGTAAACTGCTTCATATCTTCAATATCTCATTTGAAGCAGATGCACGAAGATGAGATAGCTTCCGATTGCGCGCCTTCTGAGTGATAAAGCGAGAGGTGCTGACAACCCAATGAACAATACGTTGACATGAAGAGATAGATTATTGCAGACTACAAAACGCGACCAGGTTCTGATGGGAGTACCTGATTATTGTGGGCATCATCACCATCAGCTGCCTGGATGAACACATAATGTGTCTGCTGTCTGGGAAGTAAATGGAATAAACATAGACCATAATGGTTTCTGCAGCAAGTAAAATACATTTTCCTAGAGTAAAGATTTTTCCTGCATTTGCTTTTTTATGTTTTATTTTTACTTTACAAAACTGTATTTTGACTATTGCTTTAAAAGTCGTTATTTGGCAGATTATACACATACATCTATAACATTATTCCTTAAAAATCATAATAAAAAAAAATCACAGTTGAATCTAACCCCTGTATATTGCCAAATAAATGTATGACTATGTTAAACGCATGCAATACTTCAAACCAAAACAAAATCTACATAGCTTGACTATATCCTAACATATCAAAGGGCAAATGCTTTAGAATCCTTCTAAATATACATATCTATATTCACTGAAAAATCTTTGTTAAAGGGACGTCATGGTTCAAAGTAAAACTGAACAACCCTTGAAATTAGCCAGCAACCATAACTCGCGACACCTCCTTGCACTGCTAAGACTAACACCCAAGACATCAAAGCTGACATCATAAATTACATCACATATCTGGGCCACTTCTTTTTGTTCGCTGATATATGTAGTCCACGTAATTTTGTTCACTAATAGAGACAATTTTACAAATTAAGAGGTGTTACATATGTACACATTAACCTTCTTGCATGTTGTTAAGGCACTTTCCTTAGGATTTGGCCTCAGTTAATGGTACACATACATGGCGAAATAAGCAAGCCTCAAATACACACATCATGTGTATACTTCATGACAGAGTCTGTTACTGTCATTCTTAGGTGGTGCTCTTCCTTTCCTTCTTACTTAAGTTTCCATGTGTGTGCCTCACATTTGTATGCATTGTAGGTCTTGATGTGTATTGTTTGTACTAACAGAAGTATGTAGTAAGTCTTCAATTATTAGTTATTTATTCCATGTTTATCATTACTGAAAACTCTGATAAGATACCATTCATTATTTTGCTATCCGAAATTACCAAATTAAAAATATTGTACTTCTATAGTGCATGCTGCAATCATTGCCTATGTGTATGTATGATTAGGTTCCTGTATTAACAATAACACCCCAATATTATGATATGATATGATATGGCATTTATAACGTGCCTATACACAAGTGTTTCAAGGCGTGACAAGGCAACGTAGGGGGAACAGAGGGAAGACAGACAAACAATCCTACTAGGCCAGGTGTCATTCAGAGTGTGCAAGTGCATGGAAAAGGGAAGGGGGAGAGTTCAGGGGGAAATAGGGGGAGGGACAGTGCAGTACATGGGACAAAAGAATACATAACAATAGAAGAAGGGCAGCCAGCAAGTGACAAGGGTAAGTGCAGATGTTATGTTTTGTTGAGACAATTATATTCTTTAATATTTTAAGTAGTTCATCATATATCTCCTGATTGCCCCTCACATCATGTTACTAACATTATAAACACAACCCTTTTTAGAGATTTCTTATCACAATTCATTTCATAAGTGATGTCATCAGTGATGACATCAATGACATTTGTGATGTCATATTTGATGTCCTGGGTGTTAGTCTTACCAGTGCAACAAGGTGGCACGAGTTATGGTTGCTCAGAATACCATAACTGCAGAATTTCAAGGGTTTTTGGCTTTTAACTGTAAACATAACGTCCCTTTAACAAAGTTTTTTCACTAAATTTCATGGGTTTTTACCAGTGCACCTTTAATCTGCTACAAGTACCCTATATTATACACCCCACAATATGTCAGAAATTGAGTCGGCAGACAGCGTGGTAGTCTGCAGATGTCGGGTGGCATTTACAAGGCTCAGAATCATGTGGGTGAACCAAAAAAGATGTACCCAGCAAACAACAAACAGATGTACCTAGAATCACAAATAATGTTTACAACTTGCAAATATACCTTTTTGTACAAACACTTACATTAAAAAATACTATATATATATTTTATTTTTATTTAGCCCTCATTACAATGGAATGCACCAATCACAAACCATAACTGTACACTTCATATAATCTCCTCACTACAACTATGCATACAGATTGAAAAACACCAGGTGCTTATTGGAGAACACATTCTCACTAAATAGTAAGTGCATTGTATTTATTTATCTGTTATTAGCTTTCATAATATAAACATGTGTTATAAGACATAAGCCCTTTTAGTCTCAAAGAAATTGCAATTACACTTGAATGGTTAGAGGAGACCTTCCCAAAAGAAGAAATGAGTGACAATAACATCTCCAATGGTATACAATAAATATTTTAATGTAAACAAATAATGTATTTTGTACACATGTTACTTAAATATGAATTCTATTTTTTTACAGTACATAGTTTTCATGAAGAAACCATGCCGCAGTTTAATTATACCCAATCCACAGAATCACGAACAGAATTCTGAACATTTTAATAAAAGAGCTTTGATGAAACCTCACTCCCTTCCTCCGCTCCTAATTATTGTACAAAAGTTACTGATTCTCCCATTTATGTTTTCCCGTCTCTTTCTTGAATAAATATATATTGTTTACTATAAATGTTTTGTTTACTGCTGTGTAATGTTTCCTTTTTTTTTAAAACTCAATTATGTGTCGGTGGACACTACGACTGTCCCGGGTGTCCCACTCAATATGGAGGTGACCCCGGACAAGCGTGATGTCTGGACATGTCTGATTTCGCATGACGCACTTTTAATTAGTCCACGGACACTGCAACTGTTCTACGGACATCCAGTGCATGCGCCCTGCGATTCCTGCCTGGAGGGTGTCTGCGAACAGCCACCAGGGCCATGGATGCCCATGGATATCATCATGTGACAGCACCTATGCAGCATGATGGGTGTGTCTGCAAACGGTGTCCATGGCCGCGGACAGTTTAAAAGTGCTTTTCCAGCCAATCTAGGGTGTTTCAAGCAGAAACGTTAGCCTTGCACAGCTCCCAGACTCATTCTTGATTGATCTGGCAACTTTGTACAACTTTTTTAAGGCCTTCTTGCGACTCGATAGTCAATGGACAGCACGACTGTCCACGGACGGTTTCTCTAAAGGGACCCACCCATTACTTTTCCTCATTCTCAATCTGGCTATCCAGGGGAGAGCATCTTCCAGCAACTGCTTTGCACAATTTTCTTTGTGGACAGTGGACAGCATCATGGCATCTGCTATGGTCACTACTGCTCCCCACCTAACCCCACCACCACCACCATCACCATCTGTACAATTGGACAGGGGAACAGGCGTGATGATGTAGAGGAGGATCAAGAGGAAGAAGAAGATGAGGTAGTGGAAGTGCTTACCTCCAGAACCAGGATTGAGTCATGGGTGTGGCGGTTCTTAAAGACCATGGGTGGGGTCACAAAATACAAAGGTCGCTGTGTTGAATGCATTGAGTGTGGGGTGAAACGTGGACGACACAGGCACTACTCTTTCGGGAACACATAAATGCACCGCCATGTCTGTTCTAACCATCCAGCTCTCTTACTTTGTGCCATCTTCAACTGCTCCGGCCAGCACACAGGGTACTCCTGTGGGGCAGAGGATCCCACTCGCAGGCCATATGGGTGCTGTTGATCCTTACCTTTTGAGGGCTGCAGTGTGCTGCATATACTGTGACACACCACTCGGCAGGGGGGAACAGTTTTGCAGTGCTTGTGAGGCAGTTGTTGAACAGCATGAGATACAGCACCCCTACCTTAAATTTATGGCACACCCAACATCTTCCCCTTTCCACCTGCCCCTCCAGCTCTGTGGTTGGTGCCCCTCCCCTCCCTTCCCTTCCGTACCATGCCTTTCTTGAAAAAAATACCAAAACAATACTAAATTGAAAAAAATACAAAGAAGGCTCCTTTTGGAGCCACCTTTCACAGTTAAAAAATAGAAGTGAGAAAGAAGTCACAGGCCCCTGTGCAGCCTGCATAGTCCGCAGACAGCACGGTGGTCCGCAGACATCTAAAAAATTCAAGGCGTGGTAGAGTTGAAATCATGTGAATTGTTTTGCATTCAAAAAGGGTGGCTCGTATAATAACTTTTTGTGTTTTTGGCTTTATATTTTTTTTTACATTTTTGGTTTTCCTAACAGAGCTAAGAAACATTTTACTCAATTTAATTATTTATTTATTCTCACTTTCACAAAAACTGCTTCAAAGCATTTTTAATGTTTTCCACAAAAATCTGATTACCCACATCAGTTAGACTCCATCTCGCTGAAAAAAGTTGTCCCTCTCAAATTTAATGATCTCATTATGAAACAATTTCATGCCATCATCTCGAACAAAAGCACACACAGCTTTATTGATGTTGCACCTCATTTTTTCCATTTGCACAGCAAATTAACTGGAACACATCCACAGCTGTCTCTGGGCAATGCGTGAAAAAATATTTTGGAATTAGGGAACATTTCCTTCAATATTCCCAATGTCTCATTCTTTGCAAACTGCAATTAAATTCAAGTCAGATTACCGAAACTGTTCCCTCCACAATGAACGATAATAATGTTTGATGTTTCAATTCAATCATATTTGCACAAAATGGGAGCAAGCCCACCCACTTAATGCTTCGCAATCCATACCAGAACACTTCCAATTCAGGGAATCCAATATTTTTCCCTATTCCACAATGCTTAGCACACACCTTCAACCAATGCACCGACGAGTCCCCCATGATCCAAACACTCTTCCTACTGAAAGACATTGCCATGGCCATTTTTAATCCTCTCATAACTTCTACTAACAAAACACCTGCTACCCTCTGTTCTTGTACACCACACTCAGGAAACCTGATTGACTGATCCCCCAGATGTCCGCGGACACCACGACTGTCTGCCGTTTCCACAGTCCCCTTTCCATGGCGGGCAACCGCAGACAGATTGTCTAATTGAAGGGGGAGCAGAGGGTTAATTTAATTTGAACATCTTGGTGTACAAGGTTGGATCTTAAAAGAGTCTTTTTGGGGATTTTTCAGTTTGGATATTTTTTTTGCTTTTCTGATTTTTATTTCCTTAAACTACTTACAAATGTTTTCATATGCACTGTACATCTTTTTCACATAAACTTTCTCATTGCACAATTGCAGAATTCACGCCATAACTCTGAAAATGTTTGCACCATCCACCTTGATGTTTTCATTTTTAAAAGATGCCAAGCCCACACCATTCAAAAAAGCACATTCACCTTTATTTACAAGGTGCTTACCTTGTTCTAGTTGTGCACAAAACACATTTGGGCAACCCCACTCTTGTCTTGGATGTATTTCTGAACGAATAACCTTTGCACATGGAAATAGGTCCATTAAGCCTCAGAACATATCTTTTAATACAACCTGCAAATATAGTGGAGTAACATCCCCCAAACTATTTCCTCCACAATTTACAACAATAATATATTGCCATTGAAAGTGAGGCATAGTCTTACAAAATGATCGTAAACTCACCCAGTTTAGTCCAGACACTGTATAACAGCAAACCCCCATTCCCTCCAAACCAATAATACCATAAGTGCCACACAACTCAGTGTACCTTTTCAAATTGTTCAACAAACAATCTCCCACCATCCACAAAGTGAGCTTTTTTTTAGCACTAGCCACATCCATATTCACTACACACAACAATCAAAACACCTACTACCCTCTCTTCTTGTGAACTAAAACCAGCACACCTCATTGGCTAATCCCCACAGTCACCTTTTCATGCTAGGCATCCTTGAAAAACCTGGATGTGGCACTTGCCATCTGCAGGACTACCGCAGTGTCCGCAGAAATTGTGGCCACTCAAAGGGATGGGAGGGGGGACATTAAACACAATTTAAGTTATTTAATGTTTAGTTGTGGCTCTGAAAAGAACCTTTTTTGGGGGCTGTCAACAAACACTATTTTTCCCCCTTTTTTTTCCTTTTATGTACAGTAGTACTGTACACTCTACATCTTCCTTTGCAATTTCCTTACAGGAACTTGTTTAATGCATTCCTAGGATTGTAAAGGAAAATTGCATTCCAACATCTGTGAAGTGAACTCCATCTTGACAAAAATAAATCAATAATATCATTCTCAAAAGATGACATTCCTGCATCATATAATAAAGCAGATATGGCTTTATTGATAAGCTGCCTTGATTCTTCAATTTGTGAAAAAGGATTGTTGGACATCTCCATGTTCGCCTCTGATTTATTTCAGAAAAAAAATAATCTGAGCAGGAAACTGTTGCATTAGGCTTTTAAAGAAATCCTTCAGAGCAACTTGCAAACACAATGAAGTTACAAACCCCAAACTGTCGCCTCCACAATGCACAATCACAATGTCTGGACCTTTAAAGTGAGCCATACTCAAACAGAATGAAAGCAGGCTTGCCCAGCTTAAGCCACAAACTGCATTCCAGAAAACTTCCACTTATGCCAATCCAATATTTCCAAGGATGTCATGTTTTTCAGTGTACACCTCAATGGCTGAATTGAAGAATCCCCCAGGATCCACACAGTCTGACTTCTCAAACACATAGCCATAGCCATTGTCATTGCTCTCACAAATGCAGCAAACAGAACTCCTACTACCCTCTCGTCCTATACACCATACCGAGCAAACCTGATTGGCTAATCCCCGCAGTCCCCTTTCCATTCCTGGCATCCTCAAAAGACCCAGATGTGGCACGTGCCATCCGTGGACTACTGCAGTGTCCGCGGAAAATGTAACATACAAGCAGCCCTTCTACCCTTTCCACTTTTATGTTCTCAACACTCACTCATTGACTACTTTCAAAGTGTCACATGTCCATCCACCACACCAATCACCTCTATACACCTAACACTGTCATCTCACTTCAACTCTTCAGATGTACACTTGAACTCTCAGAGTAAATTTGTCCTGTTAATGAAAGACATCTGTATCAAAAACTACTGTGCAGGTATGCAGGTATGCTTATATTTTTTTTTAATTGTCTTCAACTCTTTTCTAAATATATATATATACATGGTTCCTGCCACTTATCCTGTAATAAGCTTCTCAATAAGCATATTCTCTTTTTTGACATCTCTAGCAAATGCCATGCATTCCAGCATTCATTACCTGCTCACATGAAGCAGCAAACAATTGCAAAGCTCTGCACTTCAAAATGTATCTATTTACAATCCTTGTGATGAAAGTAAAAAAAATGCATAGTTGCATATATAGCAGCACTGTGTCATAAAATAAAGGAAAAGCAGATGAAATAGATCTGTAGACCATTTTAAGTGGCACTTAGTGTCTGCCAGTTTAATATGTTGGCAGCACATGCATACATCCCAACATCACCCATTCCAATGTATAGGTGTTTATTAAGTCTTTCTTTTTTCCTTTGCATTCTGTCATTCTAATTCTACTTCTGCCATTATAAAACTCAAAATACAAGTCCCAGAATGCAAAGAAAAAGAACATGACTGAACTCCAAGATTTGAAACTGTGACATGTATGTCAAATAAACCTATACAATGCTGTGGTTTTCAAAATATTTTTGAAGCATTTTTAAGAAAGTAAAACAATGCATATCTGCATTTACAGCAGCACTGTGTCACTTTATCATAAAATAAAGTAAAAGCAGATACAATAGATGTGTACACCTTTTTTTAGAATATATCTTTATTGAGATCATGAAAAAGATAAACATCCATCAAACAGCTTGAAAAGCAGACAACAAGTTTGACAATCTGATCCACATGTGTATTACCTTATAGAAAGAAAGAAGAGAAAAAGGACAGGACAGAGAATAGCCCACATTGCACCCACCCTCCACTCCCTCCAGAGTTTGACTGCTATAGCCGACTAATGTCCAGTGAGTCTCAAGAGCACATATTGCGCACCTGGGGCTAACAGCAAGCATTGTAGCGAAGACCAGTCACAACGGATAGGTTACAAGATGGATAAGGTTCTGTAAATGTGGTCTGTTCCCTGGAAACAAGAACTTTAGGCGCGTGGACTAAGACCTTTGTACCACTCTTCCCCTGACAGAGGGGACGTATTAGGTCTGAGCAGCTTGTCCCTCAAGGAGATACTCCAGAAACAGGAGCCATTGCTGGTCTATATGTGTGTGGGACTCCATCAGCAGGGCAGTTAAGCTTTCAATGTCATATATTTCTTTCGCTTTATACAGCCAGTCTGATTTCCTAGGACGCTTTCCACCTTTTCGTGACACAAACTCGGGTGGCTAGGAGCAGGTTTCTGGGCATGTGCAGGAGAAGCAGATATCTGTCTTCAATCTTCTGAATCCCAAAAAGAACCAGGAGAGGAGTTAAATCTCTCTAAATTCCTTCAATCTCATAGATCCACCCCAATATCTCCTCCCAGAACAGCTGAATCAGTGGACAACTCCATCACTGATGCCAGTATGTGCACACCTGAGTACACCCTCTCCAGCAGTAAGGGGAGATGCCCTCATATATTTTTGCTAAGTGTTGTGGCGTGAGGTGCCACTGGGTCAGAATTCTGCAGTTATGCATCTTATACTGCATCGAGATCGAGGACTTCCAGACTTCTTTGTATATAGCATCCCAGCAAGCCTGATTCTCTGTCCAGCCCAAATCCTGATCCCATTTGGCTTTAGTGTTTGGAAGAGAGAGGTGACCCCTGTGGATGAGCGCCCTATACATTGAGGCTATGAGCCCCTTGGAGCTAGAGTGTGTACTCAATATGTTTTCAAACGGTGTCAGAGGGCACTGCAACAAGCCCTTCCACTTTCGGTCTGCAAGAACTCCCTTCAATTGTAGGTATGGCAAGGGGTTAATAGTAAGGCTCTGTTGCACCTCTTCGAGCTCTCCCTTAGACAAGAATGTGCCATCCCTCCACATTTGCCCTGCCCTGACCAATCCCTGTTCATATTGGGACTGAAAACGGAGGAGCTCCTGAATAGCATCTCTAATTGGTGGGGACCAAATGTTGCTAAGCGGTGATGGCCACGTTGTTACCCCCTTCATACTCGGGTTTTTCCTATCCCATAACGCCCAAAGTGCCGGTAGGACGGGATGCTCCCTTGCCCTGCGCGGAATGGCATCTCGACGAGCCCATAACCATTCCCTCAGAGTGTCTGGTGCAAAGAGACCATTTTCCATAGAGACTCATTGTTTGCTTGTGGATTCGCAAATATGGTCTACAAGTACGCGTAACTGCACAGCTGCATAGTATGTGTGGATGTCTGGATATGCGAGACCCCCCTTTCCTTAGCTAAGACCAGAGTGTTGTACGCAATACGCAGTCGTTTGTTATCCCAAAGAAAAGCCAGCAGAGTTTTTTTAACTGTACTCAGAAAAGCCTTGGGGAGTACTATGGGAAGAGACTGGAACAAGAAAAGGAATCGAGGCAGGATATTCATTTTAATCGCAGTGTATTTACCTGCCCAAGAGAGGTTAAGTTTTCCCCATCTATCCAGGTCTTGCTGGATCACTGGCCACAGTGCTTTGTAATTAGATTGAAATAACTCTTGGGGATTCCTCGTGATTTGTATACTTAAATATCTAATGCTTTTTTGTGCAACTCGGAGGCCCCATGTCTGGGAGGGCTGAGCACACAATGGGCCAGGGTCCCTAAGAGAGAAAATCATTGTTTTGTTCCTGTTTATGCAGAACCCCGATTGTGCCCCATAATCCTCTATGTCCTGGAGGAGCACGGGAATTGAGTGTTCAGGATGGGAGACATAGGCTAGAACGTCATCCGTGAACAATGCCAGTTTATATTCTGCCCCATATCGGAATATCGGAGGAGTCCTCTGACCTTTGGGTTATGCCTAACGCTTTGAGCCAGTGGCTCCATGATCAAAATGTATACCAAAGGGGAAAGGGGGCACCCCTGCCTTGTACCTCTGGTTAGCTTAAACAGTTTTGAGGCCATTCCATTTACCACTACCTTGACTTGGGTATTACGATATAAAGCCAGCGCTCCCCTGACCCATTTTGGGCCCAGACCAGCTCTACCTAGGACCTCCGACATGAACCTCCACTCCACTCGGTCGAAGGCCTTTTTGGCGTCGACCGATATCAGTGTGGGCCCTTCTTCCGTGTCTGGGATGGAAGCCATGAGATCTAAAAATTTGCGGACAATTATCTGACCCTTGCCTACCAGCAACGTAGCTGGCTTGATCACTGTGTACCAACCGGGGGAGAACTGTGCCTAACCTTTTAGCTAGGATGCTAGCGTAGACCTTTACATCTACATTTAGCAGCAAAATAGGTCTATAGGAGCTGCAGTCCATCCTGTCTTTCCCCTCCTTGGGTATCACTATAATTCTAGCCTCTGTAAAGGAAGGGGGGTGCTGACCCAGACTCCAGTACACTATTAAACAGTAAGGTAAGAAACGGTATTAGGGCTCCCTTGAATCTCTTATAATAGGCTGCGGTGAAACCATCTGGACCCGGCGCCGAACCCGCCTTGAGGGCTGAGATGGCATGCTCGAACTCGTCTGTAGTAATTGGATCATTCAACCCAGCCCGGTCCTCATCAGTCAGCGCAGGGAACAATACTTTGGAGAGGTAATACTCACTTCTTGCAGGGGTGGGTGCAGTGTCAGATGTATAAAGCTGCTCATAAAATTGAGCAAATCTTCCCGTGATGTCTACCGGGTTGTGAGTATCGCACCCAAGGAAGTCTTGACTTTAAAGACAGCTCTATCTGCTCTCTCCCTCTTAAGCGTAGCTGCTAGGAGTGTGTGTGCTTTATCCCCTTTCTCAAAATATGTTTGCTTGACGAAGCGCAGGCCAGACAATGCCGTGCTCTCCCAGATCTCTTTTAATTCCTGCCTAAGGGCTCTAATGTCCCCCCTTGTCTCTTCAAGATCACCTTCTGCCTCGGCAATGGCCCTTTCTTTTTCTGTTATTAAACACTTGACTTGGGTCTCTCTTAGCAGCTTTAATCTTTTGAGTGAGGAGCCCTGTGATATAATTAAACCCCTTATTGTAGCCTTCTCTGCTTCCCAAACAGTATGAACGGAGGTCTCCCCTGTGTTGTTCCTCTCAAAGAAGCTGCTTAATTGTACATCTAGAGTCTCATGGAAGGGCCTATCCTTAAACAGAGTGTCGTTACATATCCATTTTTTATCCACCAATGCGCACCTACCCAGGTCTATGCCAACCGTAACCATGTCATGGTCTGACCAGGCCACCACATCAATATTTGCCTCTGTAATCAAATGTTGTAGACACCCATCTAAGAATATGTAATCAATACGAGTAAATGTTTGGTTGGGCGGTGAATAAAATGGATGGACCTTTATCTGTGGGTGTGTGATCCTCCATGCATCTACGAGGTGGTGTGCTGCAATTAGCTGCTGAAAGGCTCCACTATCCTGGGGGGGTGAAGTGCCCACGCGGTAAGACCACCAGTCCAGATTCGGGTTCATGATATGATTAAAATCGCCACCACAGATGACAGGGCCTCCCCCTCTCTCTCTAGGATCATCAGGAAGTCTTTGCAAAATGGAAGCTGCTGAGTATTAGGGGCAGACACTGAACATAGCGTGACTGCTGTGAAACCAATGGACCCTTGTACAATGAGGAATGCACCCTTTGAATCCATGCGCTGGCGTGTTATTTGAGCCCCAAGGAGGCTCGATACAACACGGCCACCCCTCCTTTCTTCTGAGGCCCGATGCCCATATTGATCCCCCTATAGATCCCCATCTTACTTCAAATTCTCTCAATTGCTTGTATTTTGTTTCTTGGACAAATAGAATGTCAAGGTTAGCTAATCTGAAGTTGCGTCTAAGCATGGCCCTCTTTTGCGGCGAGTTCAGTCCCTTGACGTTACAGGAACCAACACTAATTGCGCTAACCCCCATCGTCCATCTGACGCAGGCTTGCTCCCAGCTTCGCAACCAGCTTTATTGATGGTCGTGCCCTTAGCATTTTCACTTTCCTTAAAACTTGTTGCAGCTTCTGCCAGTTGCAGTCAAGCCCCCCACCCCCATTCCACACAGAAAAAGTAGGATAGAAAGAAGTAAAGAGATACAAGAAAACATTTAACTGAATTCTCATCAACTGCCGAGATGGCCTGGGTGTTAACATAGGGACACACAACGGGTATTGCCCCCAGGAACCTCTGGTTTCTCCTCAATTAGGTACACACGTTTTAAGCGGTCACTCTGTGCCAACTGTCAATGATGCCCAGCCCGGCTTCGGATTAAGCTGACTCCAAATATCGTGATCTGCCCCTCTCAATACCATCAGGGGGTGTTTAACCTTTGGAACCTCTTGCCCCCTTTGAACTTGCTCTTTTGCCACCAGGGACCTGAGTGAGTCCTTGCATGCTCCAAAGATGACGGGGCTTCCTCCCCTTCACTTGCTCCGTGTCCTGCTTGCAAACTACGAAGGACTCCCTCTGCTTCCTCCCTTGAGGCAACCCTATATTCTTCACTTCCTTAGGAGAATGTCAAGGCAAACGGGTGATTCCACCTGTATCTCGTTTTCTTTTCTCGCAGCCATAGGGTGAGAGGGCGACACAATATCCTGCGCGCCAGAGTGGCTGCTGTGAGAGCTTGGTATATCCTTACTTTAGAGTCCTCAAAGTCAATGGTCTCCAATTCTCACGCCTTCCGGAGGATATCAACCTTGTGCTTGTAATGGTGACATCACGCCAAGACAGACCTCGGCCCGCCAGGAGGGCCACCTGCCCGGTGTACTCTTTCAAATTCCAGTTGCGGTGATATCGGAGAAGGATGTATGGAGGTAACGAGAGCTTTAATTCTTCTGTCTAAAGAAGCAGGGGTCTCTTTCGGGGCTTCCCTGAGGCCTTGAACCCTTATATTTGCCCTTTTTTCCCATTTCTCCAAGTCATCAACTTTTGCTTCTGGGTCCCTTCTGCTCAAGCTCTTGAAAACGGGCCTCCGTCCTCATTTCACTTATATCTGCTGACTGCTGGTAGCTCTCCAACACCTCAACCTTATCCTTTATCTTGTGAATCTTGTCCTGCAACATGCTGACCGTTGTGTTCATGCTTGTCCTAAAGGCACAAATTTCTCCCAGCAGGAGGCAAATGTCAGCCTCAGTCGACAATTCCTGGTCATCTCCCGGAATTGCAATCTCATCTTGGGGTGAGGGAGAGGCCATGTTCGAGGACTGCCTGTGGAACTGCTGCAGCTTCTGAACTGTGGTGGGGCCCGCGTCCCACTGCATAGGGAGCGTGCATTGTGTGATACCGCACGGTCTTTGCGAGTGCCGCTTATAAGAAGGGGCATACCCCTGATGGGCACTGCTCTCACGGAGACAAGTCTATAAAATTGCAGGCAAAATTATGAGGGCGCTCGGCGTAAGTTTAAATTGCAGCTAAACTTGCCATTCCTTACCGTCACCCCACCTCCTCCTTCCTAGCCTCGGCTTTCTTGTTCACCAATCACCCTGCGGGGGGTTGTGCCGTCAACACCAGTCCCAAGCCGCACTGTTGCCCTTCTGCTCCAGTACAGAGAACTCCTTCACTGGGGAACTGCCCAGTCCCCCACCCGCAGCCTGGAGTGAGTCCCCCCTGTTGGATGACACAGGGCACACAGCACCCTCTCCTGGCCATTAACTTCATTTGGCTGCAGATCCTTAAGCAGCTCCCAGGGGAAGGCGCGTGATGTGGCAAAGTGGCTCTTGTAGTAAGGCTCCATTCCTCAGCGCGCAGATTAAATGATGTGGGGCCCCAATCCTGCTGGATGTCTTTGCCTTGGGATGCAGAGCAGATGGGGAAAGGCGGGAGGACAACTATGCCCCCACCCCTCCACCAACACGTGTGATGCCCGCAAAGTCTGGAGCCTCCCCGGTCCACCCACTCACCTTACCTCCCTGCCAGGCTTGGAATGGTATGCCCAGGAGGGTTCCTTCACCAGGGCACCTGTTGTGTACAAGCGCCACCAGCACACTTCCTCCTGGCTCCGCTTCAGGCGGAGGCCAGTCCAATACAGCGGGGCGTGGGCACACACAAACACGGCCGGAGGGGGGGGGAGCAACATTCAGCCCTCCCACAGAATGCGCCACTCCACACCCAGGGAACCCGAGAAGGCCAGCGGCAGACCGCCCCGGCACCCACCCAGCACTCCAACGACTCACACCACCACTAATGACTCTTCAGGGCTGAGGCACAGTCCAGGGGCCCACCGCGCCCGCCTCCACAGGTCCCTCTCACCCCGGGCCCCAGGCTAGATGGTCCGCTCTGCCGCCGCAATGTCCAGCGCCCTCAGGCCACTCGGCGATCACACCGCGTTCCACCCCAGCGGGCCTGCGAGCGCGGTCAGGGGGAGGCGACTTCACTGTCAGCACCTACTGGAACGAGATGTCCGATTTCTGCCGGGACAGCTGCCAGCAATGCAGGATCCCTTTCGCCACCGATATTTCATAAAAATTGCAGTTTGCGGGTTAGGCAAACTTCTGCAATCCGCTCCGTACTGTCTGTTCATCTGGAGCTATGCTCTCAGGCTTCCATATTGCCTGCGCCCCCTGGTGGTCTCCCCGTGTACAGCATTTTTAATTGGCACTCAGTGTGCGCCTTTAATATATTGACAGTACATGTATATTTCCTAACATAACCCATTTCGATCTTCAGCTCTTTTTTTCTTAACATTCTGTGACTTGTACTCCAACTTTCACAATGGGAAAAGTGGACCTACAAGTCCCAAAACGCAAACAAAAAATCTAGGACTACATACACACTCCCAGATTAGAATGCATCATGTTGGCAAGTATGCATATACTCCTAGCATATTAAACTTCCACACACCAACTGCCATTTAAAAGTGTACTACAAATCTTTTCCATAAACTTGTCTTCTCTTTTACAAAATGTTACAGAGCTTCCATAAATGCACATATGCATTTCTTAACTTTCATGAAAATGCTCCTAAAAGTAACCATTTTTAACCATCCACCAATTTTATTAACTGTTTCCCCACCACTCCTCCTTCCTTTATAAATATGAACCTTGCTTACTTAAAGTGCTTTTCCATTACAACATATCACCACTAACCTTCTTTTAAAATGACAAGAAAGAAGCACATCACAGAAATCGACAACCAAAAAATGAATACCATTCTCATCCAACAAAGTAAGTACTTTAATGTACCATGTATATGTATGTAATAACAGCAGCACAGTTTCACTATATATCACCCCATACTACAATTTTCAAACCAACATTACTTTCCCTCTAACCCATTATATTCCAGCATGCACACTTTTACTATTCCCATCTACACACCACCATTGCAACACCCACTCAGTTGCTCAAAACAGCATAATTCCATCACACCTCTGTAGACTCTTACTCTCACAAGTTTCCCAACCACTCCTAATATAACACCTCACAATCAAACAGCACTCTATTCATCTCTACAATCATACCCACACACCCATGTACCATACATGCATATGCAGTGCACAACGTTCCAACGCAAAGGTTCTCATTTTCCCAATTGACACAACAAAATGCCTACTAAACAGCAAATCCATATAAAAGAAAGCAAAATTAGAGCAGGTAAGACTAATACTGCACCATATAGTCATCCACCTCTAAAGCAATGTATAGAAAACATTTTAAAAAAAGAGCGAGTAACCTCACTCAACAAAACTAAACCAGCCACGACTAAAGAAGGTAAGGACCCTCTTAAACAAAAAGTAAAAAATAGTGTACAAAAAAAGTAGAACTACTATTGAACCTAACCCTCTATTTAATAGTGTTAACATAGTTAAGGTAAAGCAATCCAAAAGCATGTTACAGAAAATGTTCCACCGTAGAGTTCTTCACAATCTTACAAAAACATCTGAAAAGTCACAATCTACCTTTAAAAACTACTGCACAAGACTAATTCTACAAGCTTTAATTGATAGCCCTTTTCTACTGAAGAGAAAATTGTTTATATTGATTTTAAACTGAATGAAATCACTAACTAAATTAATCAATATATTGCAAAACGTAGTTCTATACATGTGCAGTGTCAATATAGAGAACTTTTTAAACTTCTGTGATGGTAAATGGATTCAAACAAGCAGCACAGAACCATACTTCGAAGAAGCTTATAAACAAGAAAAACAAAAAACAATTGACATACGCAATAATGGTCGAGGGTGTGAAATGGTGTAACACACCATTATGGCAAAAGAAACCCTTATAGAAAAAAAGTCCCCAACAAACTTTGAACCAAATGCTCCTTTCACCCAAACAGACAGTTCAGTGCACAAATGGACATGCATCTCAATGTGTAATATACACCACCATCCTTTAAATCTTTACAACAATTTCTCAATCACTATGTGAAACTAAAAGACAACAGTAAAATGAAAACTTTACAAACCATAGACTCCTGTCCAGTGCACAGCCACAATGGTCTGCAAGGACATTCATTGGCCTACATTTTAGGAACTTCTTGCTAAATCGCATTCCACCACATCAAAATGTTAGCGACATACCATTTTACTATACAGAATCCTGGGCATCGACTATACTATGCAAAAGGTCCTGCTCTAGATCTGCAAAATTTAAATAGCATTCTCCTACATGTAACAGCCAAAGAACTGCTTCAAGATATAGTGTGCATCCAATGTAAATACTTTGAAACTAAAGGTGACTTAAAAAACTCAGTAGCTTTGAAAAACATTACTGAAAACCTCATAAACACCAACGTCCTATTGTAGACATACAAAAAAAGAAATAGCTAAATTTCAAAATGCATCTGCTGAAATAGCAGATTAAATAATTGTCTGTTGTCGCAGAATGTTTTATAAAAAGAGCTCACAAATAGTAGATCTAGCCTACAAAATAGAAGACAATGAAGAATCCCAATGGTTACAATTGGCTCTATATCTAACAGCAGAAACTAAATACAAAATAACTAACCACTCAACAGTTTGCACATATGGCAACACAATGCTTGGCAATAACCAAATGCCATTATGTGCTTTCACTAATACATTTCAAGCTATAATACGCCATTAACCGATATCAGCCAAATTACCTCCATCAAAGTTTCGAAAGGGCATCCGTGGAAAAGTAGTACATTTACCATTAGATCTAAAAGAAAATGTTCAAACTCTACGAGTACAACGGCCAATAGATCAATCTTAATGGTGTGCCAACAAAAGACAAAAGAAATTGGCAACAACTAGTTGACTTAAACAAAGTTAGACAAGCTCTGCAATATCTAAAAGAAAACAATGAATACTACAAAGATATAAACATAGAGGAAAACTTAATAGAAACCACCCAAATTATTCAAGACTCATCAGCAACTGGACAATTTGAATGTGTAGATCCTGTTACTACAACCAACAGTTCAGACCAGTATACAGTTCACCCACTATACTCCAAAGACACAATTGACGATGCATTAGAAACATATCAAACACATCAAGCCAAAGGATCCCCAATGAGCATATGGGAAAAAAGTGTAGAAGCACATTCTTTTCCTCTACTCTTTCCTTCAGGAAAAGGAGGATGATATAATGAAAGGTCCATGCAAATTAGTGCATCAGAATATCACTCTTTAAGAATGTATTCTGAAGACCACAGATTAAGACAAAATATTATATACATTTTCCACCTCTTCCTCAAAATTGAACAAGCAACACTATGTTATGGAGTTGCACACACATTCAAAACCGGTTCTAACTTTTTAAACATATCTGTTACCCAGCTGCTTCAAAAGATAAAAGACAGTGATGAAGTTTAGCCGTCAAGTATCACAAATATCTTGCCAATCATGCCTGGTACAAAAGAATACACATGGGATGACTTGCATAACTTCTTATGCACTGCAAACCAAAAGAAAGACAGAATAAATAAAAAAATGCAGAAGATATCTGTTCTCTTGACCCAATCAATGTATCAAGTTACTTTCACCATTGCTTCATTGCCATGCTGCATTTTATCTGCAATAGAATTATCCTTCCGCTAGGAGAAGTGCAACACTGCTTTTGGAGAAAAGAATATCAATCCAGAGGGGCAACACAGAACCCACAGAACCACATGCGTTTGTGGAAAAAAAGATGCTCCAAAATTTGGCCATTATAGTGACACCAGTGTTTTTACAGTTTATTGAAAAATAAATTACCTGTGACATCCCTTCAGAAACGACAGATAATGACCTACATACACAAGTGTTACTCTTCCAAAAACATACATTTTGCAAATACTACCAACGTACATATAAAAACCAAGGCAAATACTATACCAAATGTTGCTTTGGCTTCCCTAGACCAGTTTTCAAAAAAGGACAAGTAAATAGCTTGATGTCTTCTGTTACACACTGCGCAAAAGTCAAATCCCCTAAAAATACATACAACATTAAAAGGGACAAAGCATCCAAGTACATCAATGATTACAATGCAATCATTGCTCTCTTGTGGAATGCAAACATAGATATACAATAATAATTCTTTGCATTTATATGTAGCACTACAAACTCTCAGGCATCTGAACGCTGCTTATTGTTACCCATGGTGTGTGGTGCTACAATACATTGCAGACAATACCACTACAGTTGGAATATATGTCACCAAAGCTGAGAAAACAGAGCTAAAAGACCTCTGGGATGACATATCATCTGACAAAACACTATTACAAAAATTGTGCAGCTTCAGTATAAAAATGCTCTCTGTTAGAGAATGCAGGTGCTACAAAGCTGCAGCCTGTTTAACAGGTACATCCTTACTTGGAAATTTCAGAACACATTGTCTGGCTGATCTTTGGACCAGCTTCATGCCGAAAAAAAGAGTAATAAAATCCTACCAAGTGATAGAAAACATAGCCACAAATAATACCAACATCCAGGACATTTAAAAAAAAA
Organism: Ambystoma mexicanum; assembly: GCF_040938575.1. Classification (NCBI taxonomy): domain Eukaryota; kingdom Metazoa; phylum Chordata; class Amphibia; order Caudata; family Ambystomatidae; genus Ambystoma; species Ambystoma mexicanum. Next base: position 1,239,805,817 of record NC_090930.1, on the reverse strand, counting down.
AAAACAATTTGATTGACAAAAACTACCAAAACAGAATTACTGCTTTGGAAAGCATGTGTCTATGCGACATTGCCCAAAACTACACCTACAAAAACAATGTCACACCAAATGAGACAACTGGCAAACATTCAGTCTCAACTTGTGAAGGAAGCCTAGTGAAACGCCCCAAACCCAGTCTAATTCATCATATAAAGTTATTATTTAAATCTCCACAACATAGATAACTATTACATGGCCCTTCTCCAACTTTTTAACCTTGCAGAAGAGAAAATAATTATTAGGGGAGTATGACTCATATGAAGCTGCATTCAAAGCAAACGAAAGCAGTATAACAAATGACAATTTCAAACAATACAAACTAATTTTGGACAATGAACGCCAAGAAGAGGAAGACGTTGAAGCTCAACTAAACAAAGACACTTCTAAGGTCAGTCAACCTTCCCTTACAGGAAGCCAAGAACCGATTGGAGAACAACTCATTCTAAATGAAGCAGAATTAGCCTAGCCATGGCTGAGGTAGAATATACCGTGTACAAATATAAACAATCTGTGGGAGATTGGTCAGTGCTGGAATAACAGCTAAATGATGAACAACTCACCATTTGTCTAGAAGTCACTCAAGAAATTCAACATGGTTTTAAACATGAAGCTAAAACCTGTAGCTGTAAAAGTTATAAACATCTGCTCCTGTATGTAAATGGAGAAGCTGGTTCTTGTAAAACATGCTTAATTAAAATAATCAACAACTTTCAACAAAACCTAACTAACAACAACCCTTTTGGCTGTTGTAACAGCCTTCACAATTTTAGCTGCCTACAACATAGGAAGTGTAACTTTTTAGCGACTACTACTCCCCCTGTAGAACACCAAATCAAATTAGAATACTGCAATTATCAGCAGAAGCTGCTAGTGAAGTACGCAGAATACTAAAACAAATGAAAGTGCTCCTGATAGATAAAGTATGGTTTCCAACGTCATGTTGGCTTTAATTAATCTCAGAATGCAAGAAATACTTAAACCGAACTATGAAGAACTGTTTGGAGGTAAACATGTTATTGTTTACGCAGACATTCTGCAGTTGACAACAGTGACAGGTCAACCTATTTTCAAAACATTAGGACACAAATAATGCTGCAATACCCTCAGCAGCAGTGGAAATGTAGATCTCTTGAAACATTTTCACTACAGAGAACTAACTCAAAAGGTGTGCCAGTGTTCAGACCTCACCTATGATAACATTTTAAAAAGCATTACAACTGGTGTGCTTGCCAAAGATGCAAAATCCATTTAATATAGTAGATTAATCCATGAGCTATATGGGGCCAGATCACAGAAACTTTACACTAGTGCAAGTACAGGGTTTGTACGATATTACCACTAGGGCAAAGTCTGCCCTATTTTTAAAAATACTGGGATACATTAAAAAACCATTGCACCTCGACAAGTGCAAATTGGCATATTAAAAGCACCAGGCCAAAAATGGGCTTAATGCAAAAAAGATGCATTTTCACTGCATTTTTGCATGAGGGCAAAGTTTGCCCTAGTACTAATAAGAAATGGTTTTAGCACTAGGGCAAACTTTGCCCTGATGCATAAATGCATCAGAAAAGTATCTTTTTAGCACTATGGTATTTTTTACTATGCCAAACTGCAATGTTTATGATGTATCCCAGTGTTTTTAAAAATAGGGCTAATACTGTGCAAACCTTGCACTTGAACCGGTGCAAAGTTTCTGTAATCTGGCTCGTGGACAAAACACACCTGTTCTTGATGTCATGGAACAATTAACTCAGCACAATCTAAAATGTATGTCCTTAATGCGAACCCTTGCCAGCTGTAGTCAATTCAACAAGATAATGTTGAAAAAAGAAATGCAACCCATACTGCATATCAGCTCCACAGACAAACTAGTGGTGCACAGCATGACACTTTCTATGGGTTAACAAGCAACAGCACGACTAAATAACTTAGAAAAATGTATCTCCAACGCAGCTGGATTGGATAAAATATTGACTTTGTGTCTAAATTGCAGAGTATTTCTAAAACATAGACTTGACGTAGAACAATGTTTAGTCAATGGAGCAATTCGTACAGTTGTTGACTTCCAAACATATTCACATTACAACAACATTCCGTTTGCCAATATCCACTTCGACAAAATTCCAGAAGTTAAAACATTTGGCCGGACACTAGCATGTTTCTTTCTTTTCAAAGACATGTACGTATTCAGAGAGCAATTCTCTCTATCGCTTGCATATGCTGTCGCTATTCACAAATCACAAGATCAAACCCTAGATCAAGCATTGATTGACATTGGGAGCACAGTCTTTAAAGAAGGTATGAGTTTCGGAGCATTTTAACATCTGTGTACACTCAATGGTCTTTTCCTAGTTAACTTTGATGCAAACAAAGTCAGTGCTGACATTCCTTGCATCCTGGAATTCAACTGGCTACAGGCACTATGCACCCCTCATCTAGATATATATCCTGTACCTCAAAAAAAGAAACCTTTTAAAAGACAAGTAATATAAACAGAAAATCTAGAGGATCTCCTAACAATATCGCTATAAAACAATGACCAACTACTTCTGCATCAAACAGTACAGCCACAAAACTGTACAGTACAAAGCCAACTGCACATCCATCAGAAAGGTCTGCAGTCCCATCAAACGATCCACAAACATAACTCTCTGTTACTACAAGATCCTCTCTGCACCTATGCACCTAGGCTAAATAAGACAGGTGTGGGAGTGGTGCTGATCTTCCCAGAATGGACACCTGTGTCCATCATCCCACTGAAGCCTACTCCTCCTTTGAGTGGCTAGTCTGCCGGCTCTCACTAAATCTTCTCTCCTTCTGGCCACCTTCTATCGGCCACCAGGACAGCCCACTCTCTTCCTCTGGGAATGGGCTGAACTAGCCACCTCTCTACTTTACTCCTCGCCTCAACTAGTCCTTATGGGTGATCTCAACATCCATCTGGACTTTCCTGACTCCTTGGGAACTTAATGCAACCTATGCACACTTTCTCCCTCTCTATCCTACCCTCTTGCTCCACGCACACAGTTGGACACTCTTTGGATGCTCTCATCTTGTTCAGAGGAGAATTGCCTAGTATTTCGGTGCTGGAATGCCCCAGGGCAGGACAAAGACTGATATGTTTCGTATATTTCTCCTCTGTGAAAGATAGTGAGCTAAAGACTCTGGGTAAGGCTCTTGTAACCAGGACTCATGTCTGGCAGAGAGTCTCCCAGGACCCCCTTTGTTATTTGCATATTTCAAGTAACTTTGGGTCTCACCATAAGTTACTAGGAGAATCCAGACGTGGACCCCTTGCTCACTATTCTTAGAGAGACACAGCTACACCCTACTGATGAGGTTCAACCAGACCGAAAAACGTGTCTGGGGTTGCTGTTGGTACTCTTGTTCAGAGGAGAATTGCCTATCATTTCGGTGCTGGACTGCCCCAGGGCAGGACACAGACTGATATGCTTAGGATATTTCTCCTCTGTGAAAGATAGTGAGCTAAAGATACTGGGTAAGGCTCTTGTAACCAGGACTCATGTCTGACAGAGAGTTTCCCAGGACCCCCCTTGTTATTTGCATATTTCAAGTAACTTTGGGTCTCACCCTAATTTACTAGGGGAATCCAGACATGGACCGCTTGCTCACTATTCTTAGAGAGGCACAGCTACACCCTACTGATGAGGTTCAACCAGAGCGAAAAACATGTCTGGGGTTGGTGTTGGTACTCTTGTTCAGAGGAGAATTGCATAGCATTTCGGTGCTGGACTGCCCCAGGGCAGGACAAAAACTGATGTGTTTAGGATATTTCTCCTCTGTGAAAGATAGTGAGATAAAGACTCTGGGTAAGGCTCTTGTAACCAGGACTCATGTCTGGCAGAGAGTCTCCCAGGAACCCCCTTGTTATTTGCATATTTCAAGTAACTTTGCCTCTCACCCTAAGTTACTAGGGGAATCCAGATGTGGAATGTTTGCTCAGTATTCTTAGAGAGGCACAGCTACACCCTACTGATGAGGTTCAACCGGACTGAAACACATGTCTGGGGTTGCTGTTGGTACTCTTGTTCAGAGGAGATTTGCCTAGCATTTGGGTAAGGCTCTTGTAACCTGGACTCATGTCTGGCAGAGAGTCTCCCAGGACCCCCCTTGTTATTTGCATGCTCTCATCTCTGGACATCCTTCTTTCTATCCCTCTCACCACCTCTCTTTCTTGGACTGACCACTTACTTCTCTCATCACACTTGATGCTCTCCTCTGCACCTGCAGTGGCACACCCGACATGGCCACTCAGCTTCAAAGTCACGAGACCCATGAAAAGTGTGACAGCCGCTGCTTTTGCCTCATCTTACTCTCCTCCTCCTATTCCTGTGGCTGACTCCCACCGTGACACAGCCGTCGCTAAGTTCAATCTCTCTATCTCAAACACTTTTGATACTCTTGCCCCTGTCATGGGCTTCCGGCTGAAGCCTTCTAAAAAGTGAAACTCTTGGTATGACTCCGATCTGGCTGTCCTTAAACGCAAGTGTAGGGCAGCTGTGCAGAAATGGAATTTGTTGGGCGGACCCTCTGACAAACTTGCCTGCCGCCTCCTTCAAAGACAATATCGACTCTGCATTCACTCCAAAAAAGAGCCTTTATTCAAGCCTGCATCTCCATGGCATCAAGCAACAGGGCTGAACTTTTCAAAGTCTGTAAGGATCTGGCCAACCCTGCAGCAGCCTCTTCTTCTGTCACACCCACCTTGGACCTTTGCTGGGCCCTGGCTGCACACTGAATCACAAAAACCCAACACATCCTTTCTTCCCTCTCTTCCACACCTCAGCATATACCACCCCCGGAACCACACTTGGCCACCCCCTTCTCTTCCCCTGTCTTCTCTCTCACTCGACACACCCAAAGACATCACCAGACAAGTCTGGTCTATGAAGGCTTCATCCAAACAGGTGGATCCCTGTCCCTCAAAAACCATTAAGGACAACATTGATTCCCTTGCTCCACCCTTGGCTGATCTCTGCAATCTCTCTTTTGCCACTGGAGTTTTCCCAACTGCTCTTAAGCACTCCCTCGTACAACCCCTGCTCCAGAAACTCTCTACTGACCCCTCCATTTTGGCAAACTACTGCCCTATCTCTATCAATACTTTCCTGGGCAAACACCTGGAGAATTTGGCTATCTCTTAGCTGACCATCCACAAAGAATCTATTGGTTGCATCCACAACCATCAAACTAGCTTTAGAGCATCCAGAGGCACGGAAACTGCTGTTCTGATCACCTGTGGAGACCTTCTCTTAAATTTTGATACTAACACTCCCTCTGTCCTCATTCTCCTTGACCTCTCCTCTGCCTTTGACATGGTTAACCACAAAATCCTGATTGCACGTATCTGGGACACCCTGGGAATCACAGATCAGGCTCTGGAATGGTTTACCTCCCTTCTCTCTTACCACCCATCCCAGGTAGAACTTGGAGCCTTACTCTCAACTATCACTCTTTTAACCTGTGGTGTTCCCCAGGGATCTAACCTATACCCCTGGTTCTTCCACGTCTATATGGCTGCCTTGGCACATGTGATTGTCACTTTCACCTCTTACTTCCAGTGTCTTAATGCGGATGAGACACAACTATCTTTCAGGCTACCCTCAGCCACCTCCTCCTCCTCCTCGCTCATATCTGACTGACCGCTATTCAGTCATCGTGTGCTGCAAATGACCTCTGCCTCAATGCCAGTGAGACTGAGATCATTCACATTGAGAACCCTGCTCCCGATTTCCCACTTTCACTCTGGCCCGCCTCCCTTTGCCCTGTGCCTGCACCCACCGGTGCGGCCAAAATCCTTGGGGTCATCTTCGACTCATCTCTCTCCTTCTACTCCCACATTTCAGACATTTCTAAAAAGTCTAACTATCAGCAACACCTCCTCAGAGTTACTCTACCTTTTCTCACTGTTCCCCCAGCGGCTCACTTTCTCCAGAGCCCTGGTTCACTCTAGGCTGGACTACTGCAACAGCTTCTTTCTCAACCTCCCTTCTTCTGCTCTGTGCCCTCTGCAACTCATCCAGAACAGAACTGCAAGACTTATCCTTGGCCTCAAGACCAGGGACTACATCTCTTCGGCAATGAAATCCATCCACTACCTCCCCGTGGCTGCAAGGATCAACTTTAAGACCCTCTGCATTGTCAACAATGCTCTCTGGGTCCTGAGAACTACCTATTTGCAACAATGCTTACCTAAATACTGTCCCACCCGGGCCCTTCGCTCATCTACTTTCAACCTTCTGCGAGTGAGCTGGATCTCCAAGCAGAGATTTGGAGGGAGATCTTTATCCTCAGCAGCGGTGGCCCCCTTCCACCTCCATCTTGAGCCTGATCTCCTTAAGTTCCGGAAACTCCTCAAGACTTTCCTCTTCTCCTCTTCCTTCTCTCTCCCCCTGCCCTGCTAACCTATCTTACAGCTCTTTCACTATCTCACTCCTTCTCTGTACAGCTTGTGGACTGGCCGCTGGGTGTACCTAGAGTTTCACAATTCCCTGAGCACCCCCGCCAGTCCTCTCACACTTGCCTCCGGGCCTTGCACTCACCTCATTTTTGCTGCACCTATAATGACCCAATAGAGTGGCATTTCTCTACAGTTACCCCAGTTTCCACTGACTGGGTGCACTTGGACCCCTTGTCTTACTCCCTGCATTTTTACGCCTTAATTTTACTTGGAAAAACTGCAGAATTGTCATCAGACCTATTTGATGTCATCCCCATTTTTAATTGTACTATATGCACTTACTCTGCTGTGCAGACTATTATCGTTTCTTAATTTCAAGGGCTCTGAACAACTGTTGTTTTTCCCTTGTTCCTTCCCTCCTTGAGCGCTTTGAAACACTGGCCTTGTGTATAGGCGCTTTATAAATAAATATTACCATACTATACAATACCAGGTCCGGTCTTGAATAACTGTATAAGGTCCCTGAATAAGAACAATATCTGGCAGTCTTTTGTATTTAGGTCTCACCAATACACCAGAACATTCTCCAAACAAGCTCACCAGAAAATACTGCAAAATACAGCAAACAGACCAAAGTGTTAGGACTGGGCAACACCATTGGTCCCTCTGGAGGCACTGGAGAAGGATCAATGTGGCTGTCCACAGGTCTCCAACATGGCTTCCTTGACTGTATGTAGCATTGCAGCTTCCATCCCTGCTTCACGACTAGCTTCACCCACTCTCTTAAGCATTAACTCTTATGGAGCAGTGCATCCAGCCGAGCAGTGCATCCAGCCCTTCCATGCAGAACCTCTCTGTCTTCCTTTCGGACTCCGTATCAGCACCTTCACTTCCTGGAACGCTACTGCATTATCATGCAATAGTAGCAACGCCATTTCACTTTTCAGCCGAGACAAGGCAGGTTGCATCTGCCCCACTGAACGGAATCCCTTGCGCACCGCTTACACATACTCTTAATCTTTGGCAGCCTGAGGACAACAGCAGGAGTCTGACAGATCTACAACCTGACGTGTATTGTTCAACGCTGTTCGGCTGACCGTTGGCACAGTCTTCCGGTGCCTAGTAACGGTATGCATCGGTCTTTCATTTACACACTCGGTTCCCACATAACTCCTCAACTTGACCTTTTCTTCCTCTATTAGCCTGCAGATATCCCACCTCTCCAACACACATTTGTACAGCAACCCCATGGGATTTCTACCTTACTTACCTGTCTTTTATACTCTGTGTAGGGGGAGGCTGTATGTATTCAATCCTTTTCTTCTTCAATGTAGATCTTCATTCCTGGCATTCCTGGCGAGATCCCTCCTGTGATAGGTAATGTTGGATGTAAATACCTATTCCTGTCCAATATGGGTACATACTGATTCTAATTTCCCTTTTTCTATCTGATAAGACGTCAGCTTTAAGAGAACACCCATCACAGGCACGGAACACCATTCCCAAGAACATCATCCCTGAAACTACCGACGCCCAGTGTTTTCTTCCCCAAGAGGGTTTCCCTTTGGGAACTGGGTCTCCCACTGCTGTTAGTCAGTGCCGGGAGCCTAGGGTCTAGAGGGGAATTGCTCTATTGCAGCACCTTGCTTCTTCTGATCCAGGTCAGTGGATTGCTTTTATGTTAAGATTGTTGTGTTTGCCAAATCACGTATAACACAAAGGGTGTTGGCAGGATAGCTGTATATGTTTGCATGGTACCTTCTCCTGTGTCTTCCTACCTGTGATGACTCATTTGTTTGACAGCTTTCATATTTTCTCTGAGGAGTTGCATATCCTGTCATTACCGAAAAGAAAATCTTTTTATTTGGTTGGGACACACAACATGTAGCAATTACTTAGTATATGCACCAGAATAATATCATGAAAATGAGGATGGGAAATAAAGTATGGCAAATGTGGATCAGCAAGCGGTGCATCCACAAAGTAAACATTGCAGGCCAGTTGTCGTTTTCACCAATTCCTCCTTCTTCTTTCATGCCCATTGTCAGTTGAGTTATCTGCTTCATAGCGATTGGGTTCTGGAGCACTATGAGCCTGTGCGCATTGAGTTATTTGTGTACGGAGTTGAGTTCAGGTTCACTTGCATTTGAGAGTTCCATCAAGTCTCAGCTGAGCCATTGTGGCTTTTCAAATTAGTGGATACCTAGATTCCAGTGGTCTGGCATTGAGGTGAAGAGCACCTCAGTTCTAGTGATCAAATGAAATTGAGGCAGCTTCTTATCTAGTGCCTCACAACCTTCCTTTGGATAACATACACTCTTTTCCTTTCTATTCACCCTAGGTGAGTCCAAGCATCCTACATTCGTTGGATGCTGTTCAGGGGACTGGGACTTGTTTATGGGCAGTTCCAAGTTCCTTGCGGGGATGACTATCATGGCTGCATATAGGGTGACAATGGTGCAAAGGCCATTCTAAGGTGATGACAGCTTGTAGTCGGCTTTTGACTCATACTGGTAGGTACCGTCCATCACTGTGAAGGTGCCTTCACTTTACATGGGCATCTGATATGTCTTGTTGCTGGTTGCTTTGTAGCCCACAAGTTCACTGCTCTTGCCTCTGAAATATAATGAAGATTGGGTGAGTTTCTGTGCTTTATCAGGTTAATCATATTAATGCATACTCGTCAACTTCATTTCATGCAATGCACCTATATTGTCTGGTTGCTTCACATCATTTTGTGTAAATCCCATTAGCTCCTCAGCACTGAATACTGCCTGCCCCTTTATCCACTTCTTAGTCCCAAATGTTGCTCCTTCCGTCACCATCTGTTGTTTTCCTGGACACTTTGGGCCTTCTTGCTTTTCCACCTTTTCACATTATTCTGCTTATCTTTTCTCCGTTCTAATATTTACTGTGTGTCCCTGGATGAACGTTAGCTGTCAAGTATCATAAATCTCTTGGCAAACATGCCTGGTACAAAGGAATACACATGGGATGACTTGCACAACTTCTTATGCACTGCAAACCAAAAGAAAGACAGAACAGATACAAAAACACCAGAAGAAATCTGTTCTTCTGACCCAATCAATGTATCAAGTTACTTTCACCATTGCTTCATTGCCATGCTGCATTTTATCTGCAATAAAATTACCCTTCTGCTAGGAGAAGTGCAACACTGCTTTTGGAGAAATGAATATCAATCCAGAGGGGCAACACACATCCACATGGTTTTGTGGAAAAAAGATGCTCCAAAATTTGGCCATGATAGTGACGCCACTGTTTTTACAGTTTATTGAAAAATACATTACCTGTGACATCCCTTCAGAAACCACAGATAATGACCTACATACACAAGTGTTACTCTTCCAAAAACATGAATGTTGCAAATACTGCCAACGTACATATAAAAAAAAACAAATGCTGTACCAAATGTTGCTTTGGATTCCCTAAACCAGTTTAAAAAAAAATTACAAATAAATAGCTTTATGTCTTCTGTTACACACTGTGTAAAAGTCAAATCCCCTAAAAATACATACATCATTAAAAGGGTTCAAAGCATCAAAGTACATCAATGATTGCAATGCAATAATTGCTCTCTTGTGGAATGCAAACATAGATATACAATAATAATTTTTTGCATTTATATGTAGCACTACAAACCCTCAGGCATCTGAGCGCTGCTTATTGTTACCCATGGTGTGTGGTGCTACAATACATTGCAGACAATACCACTGCAGTTACAAGATATGTCACCAAAGCTGAGAAAACAGAGCTAAAAGACCTCTGGGATGACATATCATCTGACAAAACACTATCACAAAAATTGTGCAGCTTCAGTATAGAAATGCTCTCTGATAGAGAATGTGGGTGCTACAAAGCTGCAGCCCATTTAACAGGTACATCCTTACATGGAAATTTTAGAACACATTGTCTGGCTGATCTTTGGACCAGCTTCATCCCGAAAAAAAGAGTACTAAAATCCTACCAAGAGATAGAAAACATAGCTGCAAATAATCCCAACAGCCAGGACATTTAAAAAAAAAAAAAAAAAACAATTTGATTGACAAATACTACCAAAACAGAATTACTTATTTGGAAAACATGTGTCTATACGACATTGCCCAAAACTACACCTACAAAAAGAACGTCACACCAAATGAGACAACTGGCAAATATTCAGTCTCAACTTGTGAAGGAAGCCTAGTGAAACTCCCCAAACCCACTCTAATTCATGATATCAAGTTATCATTTAAATCTACACAACATAGATAACTGTATTACATGGCCCTTCTCCAACTTTTTAACCTTGCAGAAAAGAAAAATAATTATTAGGTGAGTATGACTCATATGAAGCTGCATTCAAAGCAAATGAAAGCAGGATAACAAATGACAATTTCAAACAATACAAACTCATTTTGGACAATGAACGCCAAGAAGAGGAAAACGTTGAAGCTCAACTAGACAAAGACACTTCTGAGGGCAGGCAACCTTTCCTTACAGGAAGCCAAGAACCGATTGGAGAACAACTCATTCTAAATGAAGCAGAAATAGCCATGGCTGAGGTAGAATATACTGTGTACAAATATAAACAATCTGTGGGACATTGGTCAGTGCTGGAATCACAGCTAAATGATGAACAACTCACCTTTTGTCTAGAATTCACTCAAAAAATTCAACATGGTTTTAAACATGAAATGAAAACCTGTAGCTGTAAACGTTATAAACCTCTGCTCCTGTATGTAAATGGTGAAGCTGCTTCTAGTAAAAGATGCTTAATTAAAATAATCAACAACTTTAAAAAAAACCTAACTAACAACAACCTTTCGGCTGTTGTAACAGCCCCCACAGTTTTAGCTGCCTACAACATAGGAGGTATAACTTTTTACCGACTACTACTCCCCCTTTAGAACACCAAATCAAATTAGAATACTACAATTATCAGCAGAAGCTGCTACTGAAGTACGCAGAATACTAAAACAAATGAAAGTGCTCCTGATAGATAAAGTAAGCATGGTTTCCAACCTCATGTTGGCTTTAATTAATCTCAGAATGCAAGAAGTACTTAAACCCAACTATGAAGATCTGTTTGGAGGTAAACATGTTATTGTTTACGCAGACATTCTACAGTTGACAACAGTGATAGGTCAACCTATTTTCAAAACATTAGGACACAAATAATGCTGCAATGCCCTCAGCAGCATTGGAAATGTAGATATCTTGAAACATTTTCCCTACAGAGAACTAACTCAAAACATGTGCCAGTGTTCAGACCTAACCTATGATAACATTTTAAAAAGTATTACAACTGGTGTGCTTGCCAAAGATGCAAAACCCATTTTAAATAGTAGATTAATCCATGAGCTATATGGGGCCAGATCACAGAAACTTTGCACTAGTGCAAGTACAAGGTTTGCAAGGTATTACCACTAGGGCAAAGTGTGCCCTATTTTTAAAAACACTGGGAAGCATTCAAAAACCATTGCACCTCGACAAGTGCAAGTTGGCATATTAAAAGCACCAGGGCAAAAATTGCCTTAGTGCAAAAAATATGCATTTTCACTGCATTTTGCATGAGGGCAAAGTTTGCCCTAGTGCTAATAAGAAATGGTTTTAGCACTAGGGCAAACTTTGCCCTGATGCAAAAATGTATCAGAAAAGTATCTTTTTAGCACTATGGTATTTTTTAATATGCCAAACTGAAATGTTTTTTAATGTATCCCAGTGTTTTTAAAAATAGGGCAAACTTTGTCCTAGTGCTAATACAGTGCAAACCTTTGTAAGCAAGCGTCCCCAAAAGGCAGTACACTCCCCACAATGAGAGGCCATAAAGGACACACCCCAGGAGGGAATGAAACCAAGACCAAGTGCGGGTGAATGTGAAGGGTTTTTATCTAATCAAATAGGGCATGCAAAGGACTCTGCAAGCTCCGAGAGCGCTCTGTCTGACAATAGCAAAGACAGTCTTATTTATTACAAAACCACGTTGCAAGTCCTACACGCTATAGGGGGCACATAGTCTCAGGGATTGGGTGGCGTCGACTAACTATAGGTGAGGCAGTGATGAGCCGCTCCAGGATTGGTGGACATCCGCGTGGTGCCAACGTGGGGTGGATGGGTCAGCTGGGCTCATCGAGGTGGAGCTGCCAGGCCAGGCGCGGTCAGTGTCGTTGATTGATGGCTGCACTAACATTCTGCCCTTGTGGCCACACACACAAACACTCATCCTTTAGACAATTCCAGTTGTCCTGTAAATCCTACAATATGTTTCTCTAAGAAGTAATAGGTGACCGGAGAAACACATACAATGTGAAGCTTCAACAATACATCAGTGCACTGTTACTTTTGCCCTGTTGACCGGGTGTCATAAACCTAGTGTCTGGTCTGAGGGCACAAGGTGAGCTGCCTTGTCGATCTGTCCTGTTAGATGTGGTGAGGAATTTCTTTATGATGTGTTAGTCCAGGGTTGAATATCTATTCTCCAAGGCCCATTAACTTGGGGTGAGCTGGAGCACTACTGGATCAGCGAGGGTGCACCTTTGGCCCCTTGAGGCGGTGGGGTTTAGGACCAGGTTGTAAATACTTCATTTGGCCGACCATGGCGGCCTCGGATATGGGAGAGGTGAATACTTGTAGCGGGTCCAACTGAATGAGGGGAGGTGAGGCTGTGCTGCATGTGTACCTGCAAGCCCTGGCGGGCCTTGGCGGGAGGAGGGGGAGATGGCCTTGTGGTTGTACGCAATTCTCTGTGCCTGGGCTGCACACTATACCATCCGAGGGGACGGTTAGTAAAGTTAATAATATTAGGATGATTACACATTTCTAGTGTTTATACATTCATGTACTACTTCATACGCGACTATGAGAGTCTGGCAGTGTTACATATATCACATAACATTGGTGGAATATTTTTTAGCAATTACATAAGGCAACAGATGGCTAGATAACACATGAGGTAGCATTAGGCTTGGTTGTGTACTCATGAGCATAGATGCAATATCTTCATTTGTTATTGTACATTTACATTCTTGTCATAACAATTAAACGTGTCCCACTGTATGACACACAAGTACTCTCAGTAATGCTTTATCGCCTTCCTTTGTAAATTAGCAGCAATCGTTAGTTAGCAGTAGATGGGCTGTATTAAGCCCTTTCATTGTGTCTGCATGGCACATGGTGTTTTAGGACAGGCTGAGGTCATTCTTGCATTAGCAGTACTATAAACTTTAATCCCTTCCCCAACACCCGTGTTATAATTTATACTACACTCTGTGAATCGTTCGGCTTTGGTATGTGGTTAATACTTCATTTGGGGAACATTGGCAGGGGTTCATACAAGGAGGGAATTGACACCATATATTTAAATGTTAGGGGTTAGATGCTGGGTCAAGGCCTGTTCAATTGGGATGGTTCTTGTTATTTTCCAGACTTGAAACGCAAGTCAGATCACTTCGGGGACAGTGATGTACTGCGGAAGGTAAATGATACGGGGCCTCATTCTGGGTTTGGAGCTAACCATGGAGTAATTAGCTCCATGGTTGCCTCCGAAACCGTCCCAAATCCGGCATGGTGAATGGAGTAATTACCGGTCCATTCCAGGGTTGGAGGGACCGGTAATTCCCCATTCATCTTTTGCGCTTCCCCATTCCCATTTCTGCCCCATAGGGCTCAATGGGAATGGGGAAGGAGGTAATTACGGCACCGTAAATTACAGTACCATAATTACCTCCGAAGTACCTTTGCGGGACCCGTACTTTACTCCTGCTAAAAGCAGGAGGTAAGGAAGGACCCGCGAAGGGACCTCAGAATACGGAGGTAAGGGATTACCGGCATCAGCACCCTTACCGGTGCCGGTAATTCCTTACCTCCAACCTCGGAATGACCCCCACAGTGTTTGTTCTGATATTTGCTTGTGTCTGGTTGCTCGTGAGAACGGGCGTTCAGCGGATCTGCCATGGGGTGGAGGCGCCGGGGGAGTGCATGGCTCCCTGTGCACAGTGAGCGGGGGACAAGCTGCAGTTTTTGCAAGCAGACTGTTTCAGTGGGGTTTCGGTTGTTTCTATCTAAAATGGAGTCTTCGAGTTTTTAAAATGGTGTCCGTGGTGTGTTACAGTACAATCCGATTGGCCCTGTGTGTCGATCAGCAGCCACCATGTTGCCTGTGCACAGGTGCATGGTGTGCCTCTGATGAGCCACGAGCCTCACGCAGGTGGGGCATTTCGGGGAGGGGGTCCCATGGACCTATCCTCCCATACATTTCCACCCTTTCGTTACTTAAGTAACAAATACTGTAACTCGCCCAACCTCTGGCGCTCTTTCTCATTTGCAACAGCCTCATCCCATGCTGGTGTGCCTTTTATTGGCATCCAGGCTCTACACACCCCCGAAGGCTCTCCCCCCTCCTAGCATATTCGTCTGGTGTGCAGGTCATATATATTCATCCCCCATCTCATTCCAAGTCCACCCATACCTCTGTATACCACTCCCGTTCTTGGGGCTCCTTTATTGTAGTGTGATACAGCCTATCAACTATATCCCCATCACCCATCATAGTATAATGGCACCATTCTATACTTGGGCTCTGGGTCCTCACCTGTTTGTACTTGTGCTTCTTGCATGATCTGTGCCGCTCCTCTAGTGTTGCCCATTGTCACCATCATCATTGCGCCATTCGGCATTGCATTTGCACAACATCAAAGACCCAGCTGGCACACACAAAAAACCAGGAGCAAAAATACCACAATGGGCATCAGCATTTTGACTGTTAGTCCAAGCCATGATAGCACCCAAGAAAAAAGGTTGTCGAACCAGGTGCTAGTGTCTGCTCCACCTTTGTTTTTCATGCGTTCCCCCAGTTTGTGCACTGCTGCGATAACATGTGACAGTGTACCATTATCTGCGTCTTCAGAAGGCACGAATGTGCAACAGGCACTCCTGATCTTTTGGCAAACACCGCCATCCATCGCCGTTCATAGGTCTAGGACATACCTGTTCTGCATGGTCATTAGCAGCAGGGCCCGTAGCTCCACCTTGATCACTTTAAACCCTTCTTCAGTGTCGTTGGCCAGCTGGATCAGCTCCCAGCGCGTGATCTGGAGCCATTTTGCATTTGCTCGCGCCTGGATGCTTGGGACGAGGGAGGCGAAGAATGTTTCTGCATAATTGAACAGCCGGTACTTGTCTGGAATCTGTGCCAATAGTTCTGAAGAGGATTTGGATATGTAGTTTGATGATCTTCACCGCCTCGATAACACATCTTGCACATTTCCTGGGGACAGGGCATACGATTGTGGTTCTTCTGTTGGCTGGGTGTTTTGTTCACGATGGGCAGCTGGCAATCCTTTTCCGCCATTAATATGGCTCTCTGGAATCACCATCAAGGCTGAATGCAACGTTGCCAAGGAGCATGTACCCCTCCAGGATTGTGGGAGGTGCAAGTACACCTGTTTGCCGCAGACCCAGTAAGTGTCCATGAGTGCTGCTGTTCCTTTCTTCATGTCTGGGATAGTCAGTGTACGGTTACAGTTCTTATTCACACCCATGATGTTTTTCCCTTTGCCATGGAAACACGGATCGTATGATACTTCTTTCTGCAGTTTGAACGGTTTTTTATGGCGGTCACACAGGTCAGTTTCGTGATGTGCTCCTTCCAAACTGGTGTGCAGGTTTTCTCGATCCACTGTAGTTTTTCTGCCGTCAATCCTCGCAGTGCTTCAGCTTTGCATGATATTACCTCATCTTTCCATTTATTGTCCAAAAACAATGTCCCTTTAATCACGAAAAAAGGTTCTTCCAAACATATCACTCCTTTGGCTCTTGAGTAACAGGTATTCTCATTTTGCAGCATTTCAAAAGATACTTTGTGTGCCTGAAAGGTGTTCTTATTTCTGCACAGAGTGAGATGAAGGAGACATTGGGCATCTGCAAGAGGCATTTCTTTAGGCAGCAGAAACTTAGGTGCACCTGAGGCGTGGGGAATCAGGGAGCAGATATAACAACTTTCATTGGTTGTCTGTTTTGCCGTGGAGCTCATGTCTGCGTACCATTTATTTGATTGATGTGGGTGTCTAGGTTCTTCTATTGTATCTAGGCCCAGGACGGAATATTCGTCATATTTTCTCCTCCACGCTTCCCTCCTTCTCCTACTGCTTTTAAGGTACCCCTTTGCTTCCTTTGCTATTTGTGACATCGTTCCCCCTTTCCTCGCGCCCCCTCTTTTCCCATTCATCTTATAGAGCCAGAAACCTCTCTGCCGTTTCTTCATTCTCTTCCTTCCTGCCTGCAGGTGGTCTAGTTTCTGCAGTTGGGGTAACTTCTGGTGAGGGCATTGTGGCAGTAGTGTCGTACAACCATGATATGACAGAAGGGTTGCGATCATTTAAACCATAAACATTATATTCCGAGACATTTGAAGGCGAAGCTGGATTTATACCCGGACTGTTGTTGATATCATTTAAGGGCTTTGCATGGGTAGGGACTGTACCATAGCCCCATACAAGCTGGAATCTGTTCCATATTAAGTAGTCCCCTTCCTTATCCATCCCGGTTCCATTCCCCATGTTAGTTCCATTTCTTCCCCCCTCATTCATCTCGATAGAGATGAATGAAAAAAAACAATAAGTGACAAGCCCAAAAATCATGGCAAAAAATAAAACAGCACATACAAACAGGCCACATTCATACGAATATCTGCGTAAGTCAAATGCATTATTCAAATTTCTAACTGCCCTTATATTATTCGTTGCGGGCTGCCCGTTCGTTGCCATGGTTACTCCTATATGTTAAAACATAAAAGTGCATTGAGCATACTCAAACAGTTGAAATCATCATTTTACTACACAATTAAAGAGAGATAAAAGGAGGGAAGGGGCGAGAGAGAGAGAAGGAGAGAGAGAGAGAGATATTTTATAATTGCAATTTAACCTTATTTACATTTTCTTTTTTTTTTTTTCGCGTTTGGCACAGAAACAATTTTCATCAATGTACAGTTTCTTGCTATCCTTCTTTTACTCTGTACCCATGTTTAATATTGATGTATTCTGCTTGTCTTTTTACTGTGAGACCTCTGCTGTCGTCTGTACTTCTTCTTCTCGTTCCTCTCTGACACTGTCATATGCTTTGCTTACGTCGGTCAAATGTAACCAATATCTCAAACCCTTCACTTTTACCGCAGTCGGTGTGCAAAATATCACCTCATAAGGGCCATGAAATTTTGGGGCATTCCACCTACTTACGAAACTCCTCACATAGATCATCTCCTCTGGCATTAACTGCCCTCGAGGGTTTTCCTCGACAATTTTTACTGCCTCATTCCCTTCTTCTCATGTAAATGGTGGTGCGAGCTGTCTTGATATCATGCGGGCTTCTCTGGTGAGTTTTGTCAGATAGTCATTAAATTCTTCCCCTAATATTGTGGCGCTTTTGTGCACATCTGAATGTCTGCGGAGTGGGGAGTGTGCTGTGTGCATGCGTCTTCCAGTCACGATCTCGTGCAGTGACAAATGGTGGTCCTTGCTAGGCTGATTCCTCAGTTCAAACAAGGCCAGAGGCAGACAATGCACCCAGTTCTTTTTAAGGGAGAAACACAGTTTTGACAGCCTTACCTTCAGAAGGCCGTTGATCTTCTCAACCAGACATTGCTTTGCGGATGAAAAATTGAGCACAGTTTATGCTTAATTCCTAACAGAGCTGTTACTTCTTTCAAAAGTTCATTAACAAAATGCGTGCCATTGTCCAAGCGAATCACGTCGCAAATTCCCCAGCGCGGGAGTACTTCCCTCACTAAGAACTTTGCAGCGCATTTGGCATCTGGTCGTGTACACGGCCCTGCTTCAACCCACCTGGAGAATGTACAAACTACCACTATCATGTACCATGCATCATTACACCTTTCTCCCATATCTGCATAATCAATATGCAGTTCTCTGAAGGGCCCTACGTGTTTCGGTATTGTTCCTCGAGTGTCCTTAGGGTCATTCCTGAATTGTATATTTGACATGTTGTGTATTCCATTGCCAGCTTTGATATATGTTCCTGGAGGCCTGGCACAAACCAGTCCTCTTGTATCTCCGCTACAATATGCTGTTTTGCATTGTGGGCCAGAAAGTGTAGTTGTTGGAATGCTATCTCTAAGAGTTTGAGTGGCATAACCACCTTCCCGGTGTTATTCAGACGCCACAAAAGATCTGTTGCTGATTGGCTACATCTCTTTTCCCACAGCCCTTTCTCTTCCTCACTTGCCCCTTCTTGTAACTCTAGCATTTGTGACACGGCATAGTGTTGTAACCGTCTGGGAAGTCTTCCTCTACATGTTGGTGCATTAGGTACTCACCTGTTCGTTCTTTCACTAAATAGGAGGCTTCCTTGGCTGCAGCATCCGCTGCTGCGTTTCCCAAAGAGATAACATCTGTATTGGACGTATGGGCCTGGCACTTCACTATGGCTACCATGGTGGGCTCTTTCAATGCTTCAATCAGTTCTTTCAGGAGCTCTGCATGTTGTACTGGTGACCCATCTGCTCTGTGGAACCCTCTCCGTCCCCACCTCGCCAACCCGCCGTGTACCGCAGTGGTCATATAAGCTGAACCCGTGTAGATCGTTACTGAGCACCCTTTCGCTGCACGTAATGCTTCAATGAGTGCTATAAATTCTGCTGCTTGGGCTGAGTAATGGGATGGCAGGCGATGCTGTACTATCACTTCGTACTGACCTTCTTCCAATCTCCCAACTGCCACCCCCACGTTTTTCCCACGTGTCTGGGTTTATTGATGCTGACCCATCTATGAAGAAGATTTCTCCTTCGTTTAGGGCGTTTTCACTTACCACTGGGACTTCCCCTTCCTCCCCCTTGTAAGTAGTACAGTTGTGTTACTGCATGTCTTCTAATGTGCATGGTTCTGTAATGAATCTTGATGGATTTACTGTTTTACATCGAACTATGTGGATGTTTGCACTGGACAATATTATTTCAGAAGCAGTTGCTCTTTGTGTTGTCAGTGTGCTTTTTGATATTTCCAATATAGCAAATAGGGAGTGTTCCACAAATAGTGTCACAGAGCAGCCCATTACTATTGTTGCACTTTTCTCAATGGCGAACGCTGCGGCTGTGAAAGATTGCTTGCAAGTGAAATGTCCTTGCGTTACTGCGTCTAATGTGCCACTGTAGTAGGCAAGAGGTTTGTGCCCTAGGGATGTTTTTTGTGTCAGTACTGCTGTCATGAGAATCCCCTTACAGTGGGAGAACAGGTAAAATTTGTGTTTGTAACCTGGGTTTGCAAGCACTGGCGCGCTCGAGATCAGTTCCTTGAGTGAGGTAAATGCGTCATCAAGTTCTGTAGACCATTGTATTTCTGTGTTCTCTCGCTGAGCTTCCTTGAGTGCATGCAATAATGGTTTTGTGAATGCTGCATAATCTAATATCCATGCTCGGCAGTAGTTACACATGCCAGGAAATATTTGCATTTCTTTCACTGTGTTTGGCCGTCTCACTGCTGTGATGGCAGCTACTCTGTCTGGTATTATTTTCTTGCCATCTTGTGAGATGAGCTGTCCCAAATACAACACTTCCCGTTGGCAGTACTGGAGCTTTCCTCTGTCGACCTTGTAGCCCTTGTGGGCCAGCAATATCAAGAGAGCGATAGAGTCTTTCCTGCATTCCTCCTCATTCTTTGCGCAGATGAGTAAATCATCTACGTATTGAATAATCGTGCTCTCTGCTGTCATGTTCCCTAGATCTTCATGGAGGATGCAGTTGAGTTGAATATGCTGGGGCTCTCACAGTATCCTTGGGGTAACCTACAATGCTCGTGTCTCTTTCCCCCCAGTGTAAATGCTGTTAGATACCTACACTTGTCTGCCAGTTGGATGGAGAAGAAGGCATTTTTCAAATCCACTAGTGTGAAATGTGATGCATTCTTCGGGATGCTGCACAGTATGGATGCTGGATTAGGGACCAAAGGGAACTCCTTTTGAATGACGTCATTAAGGGGGCGTAGGTCTTGGATCATCCTCCACGCCCCACCTTTCGCTTTTTTGATTGGGTATATGCAAGTGTTAAATGGTGAGTTTGAGGGTACTATTATTCCTTGGGCCAGTAATGCTCTGATCGTCTCTTTTATCCCTTCTTCTGCTTCTCAGGACAGGGGGTATTTTTGTACCCTTAGCAAAATGGCTCCCGGTTTGAGTTTTATTTTAACTGGTGTGACTCCATGAAATAATCCCACGTCATGGGGGCCTGTTGTCCACAAATTACTGGGCACTGATTTCATATCATCATCAAAGAAGGAAGGAGGTGCCCCCACCACTGCCATCAGTTGTACTGGCACCTGCCTTTCTTGTATCATGATATTACATGGTATGGCTATCTCCATTATTATCTCACTGTCACTTTCTGAGTCTGAGAAAAGGTCTTCATCTGATAGGTCTCGTAATGCAATGTCGGCATTGATGCACAATACTGTGCGCCACTCGCAGCCATGTACATCCATTGCAATGACAGCTATTCTTTTAGCTGAGATTTGAACTTCATGCAAATCTAGGACATCACGGTTCTGGGCACAATCTCAGGGCGGGCTATTGGTCGGAAGATGAACTCTGCGGGTACTCGCCAATCTAGATTTTTCAATTCTGGGACCACCCGTGCCAATGTTTTCATCCCTTGAATGAATACATCAGGATCTACCGGTATGCCGCGCACTTCTGGTGCTCTTGCTCGTGCATGCACCACCAGCATTACGCGCATAGGACAGATCCCTGGAGTTGAACAAACTATCCGTCTCTCCGTTAAGGAGATAGTCATATTGAGTTTACTGAGGAGGTCCCTTCCCAGTAAGTTAATCGGGGACTGTTCGTAGTACAGTAGGGGTGCTCTCACAGTCTTACCCCCCAAGGTGACATCTAAATCTTCTGTGTAAGGAACTTCCACAACAGCCCCAGAGAACCCCTGCGTCTCCAATTTACGATTAGATAGCAGAAACCGCCCCTCACGTAAACATGACTTTTCGGCTCCCGAGTCCACCATAAATATGAGCTACTTGTTCCCTATCTGCGCCCGTATCAATGGTTCCTCTGCTGCATTGTAGGTCGTAGATAGTACAGGACACGCAAGTGCTCCCTGTGGGCTGTCCTATAGTGGGTGTCTCAGGTTTCCCCCTTGACTAAAGACATTGGCCCTCATTCTGACTCAGGCGTTAAGGGGTTTACGGCGCCGTAAACGGCGCCGACCCTTAACGCCTGATTACAAGGTTCCCTTTGCGAGATGGCTTTTAACGGCTGCTTTTTTGCAGCCGTTAAAATCCATGCCGCAAAGGGACCTTGGCGATAATTACGGCACCGTAATTTACGGTGCCGTAATTATCGCCTTTCCCCATTCCCATTATGCCCTATGGGGCAAAAATGGGAATGGGGAAGGTTAAAATGGGAAATGGGGATTTACCGCCCCACTCACCTTGGAATGGGGCAGTAAATCCGCCAACCACCATGGCGTAAACATAGTTTACGCCATGGTGGTAAGGGTACGACCCAGGCGGTAACTTACCGCCTGGGTCGTAATGAGGGCCATTACCCGATACCTCCGCCACTCCACCATATGGTGCAGGCGCACCGTTAGCTGTTGTGGCGAAAGGGTTATCTTGTGTGTATTGCATATGCTTGCGGTTTTGTGGATGCTGTTGTACATTGTGAGGAGGTTCTCTTCGTTACTCTACAAACCCTTGCTCGGGTTGCCCTTGTGCCCCTCCCATGGGTAATCCATATGGGCTTCCCGGGTGAGGATGACCATAAGGTTGATCATCTTGGTATACATTATTTGGTCTGCTACTGCATTCCCGTGAGAAATGTCCCCACCTACCACAATTCAAACAGTTCCCTTGTCCCCCCCTTGGACCTTGCCCTCCATACCCTCCATTTCCTCCATACCCTTGACCACCCCCTCTGCGACCACTGTACCCTTCCTCCATGGGGGGCCCACACTTGCCACTGCAGACCTCCGTACTGCTCCTGTCCATTCCACCGTGGCTGCCCGTTGCCTGCCCAATTTTCTGCCATCCTCCCCTGTATCACTACTAGTCCCTCCCTCCTCCTCCCCCTCCCTGTCTTGGGGGAGTGCTGCTACAGCTGCGGCGATCTTCACCAGTTTCGTTTGTACTAACTTCGCCTCATCTGCCAACCTTTTTTGAACGATTTCTTTCTCCCTTTCCTTTATTCTTTTGCAGTGGTGCACTATTATGCTTTGTATTTCTGGCCACCCTTTTGCATTAATCCCTGCTATTTTGCTGAGTGCTTTCTGTACTTCTTTTGGGAGTCCTCTCTTTATTATAAAGTAAAATAGGGATGTTGACTGGTCCCAGGGCGTACCTGTCTCGGCTCTCCATATCTCCTGCACCCAAAAAATGAAATCCATAACATCCTCCCCATCATTCATTACTGACTGTAAGTCTGGTGTGTCTGGAAATGTTTCCCTTAGTGAATCCCATACCCTTGCGCGCACTGTGTTAAAAGATGCTGTATCATGGCGATCAAAATCCAATGTTACTTCCGGGAAGCCAGCTTTTGCCCACACTCTATCTGCCTGGTCACCCACTGCTGATACCAGCAAGCTTTTAACATCACCTACCGCCAATGGCACTCCTGCGGTATGTTTCTCAAATGCATATATCCACTTACTTTCCCCTCCTGATAGCGGGGGCAAGGATTTTAACAAATTGGCTTTGTCCGTCTGGGCCCAGGGTATGTAATTTGGCTCCCACCTCGCTGATCTGCCCACCAGGCCAGACCCGGCGGGCTGACAGGCACCCGCGAGCCCAGTTCGAAGTATGGCGGTCCGGGAATTACGGTACCCGCATGCTTACCGGTACCATAGTTCCATGACCGCCATGCTTATAATGAGGCCCACTGTCTTCAATTCCTGATCATGTGTGATGAGAATGCATTTTGAGCTACTCTGCTCTTCTTTTACTGGGATTTTAGTATTTTCGAAGCAAGTGTCCTTACCCTTTCTGCCCCCTAGAAACTTGGCTAAGCTACTTTTCTTTAATGTTTTACCTCAACTAATGAGCGCTGTGATAAACTTGAGGGTACTCTCACATCTACTACCCAGGATCCTCTGTTCAGGTGGCCAGGGAAGGGCCATCGCTTTTGGATCCTGACCCTGGGGGAGGGCAAGTGAGGGAGGATCACCTGTGTGGAGGGTCTTTGGGGATTGGAGAGGGAGTACCTGATGGTGAGGCATAGTGTCCCTCCTTTCCTGATCGTGACCTACACTCCCCTCCCTTAACCTTTATGGGCTACTGTCAGTCCTAATCCCTTAGCCCCAGTAACTCCCTGGGAGTACTGTGAAGAAGAAGAGGCAACTAGGAGCAATGCAGATTACCTAATGTGAAACCACTTTGGTACTGTGACGAAGAAGAGAAGGTGAGAGGTGTGTAGCCATCGGGATCAGGCAGGTCACTCTAATAGGTTTTTGCAAGGTCAGGCAATTAGGAGTATCTCGAAACACCTTCAGCCCCTTGACATTCAGAGAGCATATAAAAGGTGGCGGGGAAAGTTATGTGTGAGCAACAGGGAGACCTGAAATCCAAGGAGCAGCAGGGGATTCTTGTATGGAGGCAGTAATGGTGGTCTATGAGGAGAAGCCGAGATTCCGGTCAGAGACCCAGAGAACTTGTGGGACCCGAAGTAGATGGGCAGAGTTCTTCCCTTGAGCCTGGGATCCTTCAAAGTATTGAACCAATAGCATAAACTGCTGGGAGATGCAGAACCCTGAAGCTGCAATCAGCAAGTGAGCACTGGAGGTGCAGGCTTGAGAAGAAGAAGCTTTGCGGAGAGAGACAAAATTTGGGCGAAGAGGCAGGGGTGCTTACACCGGTGAGTGTCCCTGTTCCAGAGAGAAGGGAAGCCACAGGAACTATCAGAGCAACTGATACAAGGTTGATGAGTGTCAGAGGGAGACTTAATGATGGGAAGCTGCAGACGAGCTCCTAGCAGGAAATAATGCCCAATTGAACATGTATTGAATACCAAACTGAACAGAAACATTGTATTGAATGAAACATAGGAAGTATTGCATATTGAATGCAACAAAGAGCCTTGGGCTTATAAAAAGGAGCTCTGGAGCCCACAACTTGGAACCAATACAACCTTTATTGAATTTGGGCAAGAGGGGCTGTCTGGGCCCAAACCAACAGAAATTGCATCATTTAATTTTCCCAATAAGACAACTCAAGAGTGCTTTGAACTGTGGAAGCATTGAACATCAGCTGGGAGGAACGCATGGTTGCATGACCTGTAATGGGTGGACCGTATGGTCTGAAAACTGTACCTAGGCCAGTGGGTTTCCTTGTGTCACCATTATTATTATCAAGACTCAAGTTAAAAGCACAATAGTTGGCCTCTGGTTGTGTGACCTGTAATGGGTGGACTGTGTGGTCCGAGAGCTGCACCTAGACCAGTAGCTGCTAAAAAGATTTGACAAGTGACTAGAATTGGAAACTAAAGGAACTATTGGTGAAACTAACCAAAGCAAGTGTCGGGTGGACCCTATGTTCTTTCATCAACTTGTAAATCAACGAGCCTGTGAAGTTGGGAATGTTCAACTGTTGTGATGGTGACCCTTAGTAGAAGAGGTCCCTAAGAGTTAAAGTTGTATATCCTTTGTCTTGGGGAATGGAGTGTCAAGACTGCATTGATCTGTGAACTTTTTGTTGCAATTTTGAACTTGGTGAAGGGAGACCCCTAAATCTTTGTTTTGATGTGAACTGTGATATCTGCATAGCCATAGAAGGTAGCTTCAGAATGTATGCAATCCTTGCTGAGAAAAGATTATATTGGAATTGTGTTGAATTTGAACCAGAGAACTTTCTGGAAACTTGAAGCAACATTGGTTGAACATTTGCTTTGGAACACTGACTTTGGTTGAGAGCATTCCCCCACTAGTTTTGTTCTAGTTCTGAGGACAGCATAGGTATGATATGGCATGATATTGTATTTATAGCACGCCTAAACACAAGTGTTTCAAGGCACGGCAAGGTAGGGGAGTGGAACAAGGGGGGGATAAGACAACAATCTTACTAGGCACATTGACATTGAGATCGTGCAAGTGCAGGGCAGAGGAAAGGGGAGAAGTGCCACAGGAAGGGGAGGAGGAGCAAGGATCGAAAACATTGATGAAAAAACAAGAAGTGTGGCCAGCAGGTGGCAGAGCATGGGTTAAGTGCAGACAGAAAGTGTTGGAAAGTGCAGGTAGGGAAAGTGCAGGTAGGGGGTCTGTAGGGTTACAGATACAGCCCCAAGTGCAGGGTAGACAGTAGGCAGTGCATGTGCGCAACAGGGAGGACAGGGACCAGGGCCCGTGACTCTGAGGGTAGCCAGAAAACCCGTGCAGTATCAGACAGGAGATCAGCAGGGAAGAGAAGGGAGAAGGCAGAAGCAAGAGGAAATTGTTGAGCTGCTTCCAGAACCAAAGATGGTCCTGCTCAAGTTTCAGAGAGGCAGAGGGAGGTGTCAGCTGATGAGAGAGATCTGCCCTCAGCTTGTTTCTTGGAAAAGCGACTGACCCTGAACGTTTTTGACACAGACAGATTTTTGCTTTTGGACTTCCTGACATAGAATTCCTTTACATTTCTTTATGCAGGGAAATCCTGCCATAGCTTAGGTTTAGTTAAGTGTTACACCATCCTAATCATTAATTATTGAAATAACTACTTGTTTGTCTGTGTCATTCCTCTTCATACCATGTCTGTCTCACAGCACCTGCCTTTTAATGAGTTGGTTTGTTCCCTGACTTAATCTATGAGAAATGTGTTTTGCCTGTGGGCATTGGCCCTCATTACGACCCTGGCGGAAATCGAAAAACGATGGCGGAAATGCAATACCGCCATCGAATACCGCTCGTTGCGACTATGACCCGTCACCGTAAAGTACGATGCCATTAGCGACACCGTAGTGAACGCCAACGCTAACTGCACCAAGTACGCGCACGCGCGCCATGCAAAACCGTAATTACCACCATGGCGCAACGGTACGCGAATTCTGACCCTAGCGGACATTTACATAACGCCATCAAGCATGGCGGAAAGTACCATTCCGCCATGGCGAGAAATACGGCATCGTGAACCAACCGTAAATGGCCCTACTGAGTGCCTGTACACCACACCCTGGGCACATTGCACAACTCCTCGTAGGTGCAATGAAGTCACACAATGCAACCAGTGAAATGCACAAGTCACCCACGCATGCCAACGAACAAATGAATGTAGGGGCTCCAAGTGCCTTGTGAGTGGCCATCCATATTTGGCATGTCACCATTGCCGTACTGATGCAGCACAGGCATGCGAAGGTTCAAGTACAGCAAAATGAACTGAAAGATGAGACAAAACAACAACAGGCCCCCATCGCCTGACACCAGTGCAAGGCAACATTCAAAGCAGTATCCTGAGGGAGACTGCACCAGCCCTGTACACATGCCAGTAAACAAACCAACCATCAGCATAAGCATGTACCACACAAGTTGGCAGAGTGACTGAGCAGCCAGGCTCATCTCAAGAGGGGCCAATGGGAGCTGCAGGGCACAGATGGCACGAATACAGAAGCTATTCCAATGGACATGACCTCAGTCTCCCTCCAAGAAACGCACGCAAACACAGGCACCTGTGACCAGCCATTTCCTGATAATCACATCATTCCACCAATCCACCTGGCTGACCGGCATCAGTTACACAAAAGCTAATCCCCCGCCCCTAAGCATGACATCATTAAAACAGTCATGATGGCAGCCCCTATCCCTGACCTTACTGGGCTTCGTAGGCAAACGCGGCCAGTACAGTACCACGCAACTATACTCAGAAGCCGGAACCCAATGCAGATCTACTCACAATAAATCGCTCCACAAATAGGAATATGCTACATTACTTCCAAAGAATAACGCTACACGGTTAACATCAGACTAAAATTTTAATGCACATCAAATTCACCAAGCCCATACAGCTACTAGGTCATAAACCCCGAAATATCTACATTACTGTGGGCTGCATCCGCAATAAATGACCAGCTACTCCTTGTGTGACGCCCTGTTCCTTCATGGTACACAGGGGCTACATTCACGTTCAAAAAGGCAACATGGAAGCGCCTAGAACCGCAGGCCCGTCCCATTAGGTAGGCACTAGTCCAGCTGAAAGGTTGATATGTTGCTCCTAGCCACTAGTACTGCGTAAGGGCATGTGGCCCATTGGCGATCGTCCCATAAGATCGTAATGGTGCTCCACTGATGAACTCGAAGCAGCAGGTGTCGGGAGTAAAAGCCATCTGCAGGAGTGGCATACAGATGGCAGCGGCAAAAGGGGAGGAGATACGAGTCACCCAAATGAAATGAAAAAGAATAGTATGGCCATCAGAACTTCATTAGTATTACTCACTTCAATGATCACACTAAATCTACAGCCATATGCATGCTAGCCCACTCAAAAGGATTATTTCCACCCATGAAAACACTATTACAAACTATTACAAACGAGTGTTTGTGTGCATGCGTCTGTTAAAACAGAATCCATTAGATGGGATTAGTAACGTGCATAGACACAACTGTTGGAAGGCGCGTCGAGACAGGGAGGGTTCAACAAGGGCAGATAGACGATGGTCCCACTATGGTAGCTCTGCATCACATAGCGCAGGGGAAGGGGATAGATTCCAATAAGCCATGTACATGGCAAACTCTCAATTAAATCATCTGTCCATGCATCCATACATCATTCCCTCATCCCGGTATAAAAACGCATGATTATTTACTCACATTACATTTGAAATCTCCATTGAGTCTGTGCGTAATGCAGTCTGCAAAATCCACTGTGCTCCAGCCCGGAATAATAGTGTTGTGAAGTAACATGTATTTGGGAACGTCCTGCCTATTCGTCCACTACGCTATTGCGCATCCCATACTAATCATATCAATCATTGCATTCTCGCCATGGCCCCTGTCCCAAGGACATTAAACAATAGAACGTTATATTTGCAGTCAGACCTGTGGGCGTCCCCTCGCCGCTAGCTGAAAACCGAAAGCGCTGTCCTTCGAATTCCTCATTTGCAACATCACGTCGAAAAGGCATCTGTGACCGCTTGAAATCACAAAATCATCCATGTAGTGCGGCAGTGTGTGAAAATGGCAACTGGCTTCACTCACAAATGGGACGCCCCGCCCGTCGGTGAACCTCGGTACAGTGCTCACCCAAAGGGGATTGCAGCTGGCACAGGTGGAATGAATCACCACAGGTGGAGGCTATACAGCCTGAAAACACATAAATTGCACACCCAACCCCCTCCCACAACCACACCCACTCCAAAATGCTACCGGCAGGACTAGCGATGTTGGCCCTGGGGGACCTGATAGCACTGCAAGTAAGACGAACACCAACTACTACAACACCCGGCCGCACAGAGGAGACGCAGGAGGAGGAGGAGGGCAAGTCAGGGCCAGCAAGGCCCACCAGCACAGCCACAACCACCACGCAGGCAGCCCGCAATCCCACGCCTCCGAGCTCATCCGTTCAACCTCACTGCTGAGCAGATCCACACCCTCTACCGTTTGGACCGGGACACCATAATCTCCATTGTGGACATGACACACGCTGACCTTGTCAGCATGATAGATAGCCCAACCGCCATCCCACCCCTACTGAAGGTGGTGTCTGTACTCCACTTCCTGGCCACAGGCACCTACCAGCACACAGTCGGACAGTTGCATGGCATTTCACAGCCACTCTTCTCACGGACACTATTGCAAGTGCTCGATGCCCTCCTGAAGCACGCAGACGACTACATCTCATTACCACGCTCGGAGCTGGAGATTACAAACACAAAAGTGGGATTCCATGCACTTGCCGGCATACCGGGTTGCATTGGTGCCATCGACTGCACCCATGTGGAATTGGTTGTCCCACATGCCATGGAGGTCCAGTACCGCAACCAGAAACAATATCATTCTCTTAATGTACAAATGGTCTGTGACTCCAACAGGATCTTTACACATTGTTGTGCCCGATTTCCTGGATCAACCCATGATTCTATGGTCTTGAGGAACTCTACAATACCACGCTACATGGAGCGACACGCAGGGAACAGATCCTGGCTACTCGGTGAGTCTCAATCCATGCATGATAATGTGGGGTATGTGATGCGGCAATGACCTGGCAGGAAGGGGGGGGGGGTGCGTACGTAGCAATGTCATCCCAGAAACTTCCTATCTTGTCCACATACAGGTGATGCCGGGTATCCACTGAAGAGATGGCTCCTTACACCACTCCGGAACCCACAGGACCAGCATGAGGAGGACTACAACCATGCCCACTCACGTACCCGTGTAGTCATAGAACAGGCATTCGGCCTACTGAAGGCTCGTTTCCGCTGCCTCAGCAGGTCTGGCGGGGCACTCCTGTACCGCCATGAGAAGGTTGCAAAGATAGTCATGGCATGTGTCATGCTACACAACATGTGCGTACGTAGAAATGTGCCCATGCCCCCTGACGCAGAACTGCAAGCACCTGAAGATGGTCATGATGAGGCTGGGGATGTGGCAGCACCTGTCATGATCTCTGCTTCCAAAAGGTCAGGGTTTTCCCAACTCCCTTGGAAGCAGATCCATAACCCAGGTTCCGAGTGCCAACCAGTCCCAATTGGGACCTTTTGGACCCAGTCTTGGCGCCAGTGGCACCAGGCTCATAAATATGCCCAGTCCCAGCGCTGGAAGCGCCGGGCTCTTAATGCTTGGGTGGACTTACCTTCAGCAGACCATGCTGCTTACTTGCCTGCCAGTTGAGCCTCTGATCCTCTTCTGTTTGGAACTACTTTTCCTGTTGGGTGGGGCTGGAGCCACTCCCTAGATTCAGAACACTGGAACTCTTCTGGAAGGCAGGAACTCTTTTCTTACCAGGAACTCTTTTCTTACTTAGGCGTGGCTGTGGAAGGAGACACCTAAGCACTACAGGAGGCTATTTAAACCACACCCGGTGGATGAATCTTGCTTTGCGTTATTCCGCAACCTCTGCAGCAGAACGCTCATCGTGTCTTCTGCATCCGGTCCTGGGCCTAAGGAAAAAGGCTTACCATCCTGAATCCAGTCTTCAGCAACACCTATAAAGACAAGAAAGAACAGGTTAGCATTCCGGCATCTGAAAGGCAAAGGCTTACCATCCTGAATCCAGTCTTCAGCAACACCTATAAAGACAAGAAAGAACAGGTTAGCATTCCGGCATCTGAAAGGCAAAGGCTTACCTACTCTTCGTGCACTCCGGAGGTCTTCACACTGCATTCCGGCATCTGAAAGACAAAAGTTTACCAACTCTTCGCACGCTCCGGAGGCCTTCGGCGCTGCATCCCGCATCTGAAAGACAAAACAAGGTGCGTTTAAAGACATTGGGGAACTTTAATACTCACGTGCCATTAGTCCTTTCCACATCTAATCCAGTGGGTATTCCGGCACCCTGCAGCCACTCCGAACTCGTACCTGCAAAATAAAAAGACAGTTAGAGCGCATAGTGAAGCAGGCAACAAGCGCTTACTTACGTGCTTCCAGGCGCTTCTATTCATCACACGGGCTCCATCTTCAACTCACTTCAGCCCGTCATCCGCCATCGCCGGAACCCTGCAAAACAAGAGACATCATTACTAAAGACTTTAAAGACATTTGAATGACTCGAAACTTACCGTTCGTGCAGTAAACGACGGACAGCAGTCCTCTGAAGTCAAGAGGCCTGCGCTACCTATCCAGTGAAGAAACTGGTTACAGCACCCTGCCCCGAGGCAGATGGAGAGCTCGGCATTCACTTACCTAAGGTGAGAGCGTTAACCTTTGGGGGTCTACAGGAGAGGAGAAGAGGAAAGAGATAGGGACACCCCAATAACCCCAGTTCATTAACCCCATATTTTCTATCTGCAGACATCTTACTCTACACGTCAGGCATACAGTGCACAGAGGTCCAGCCCAAAGAGCCAACCGGGTGCTACACATCACCTTTGAAGATACGGTAGTCGCCCAGTCAAGACCGGCGCCTCTGCGAGAATCAGGTGAGCGTTACAGAACGCAAAGCCTACCGCAAAACTCTCGCCCAGGCGCTATGGAAACCTCGGATACTGACCCCCTAGCCCGGTTACTTGGGGAACTAAGGGCAGAAGTGCATGCAGCTCGTCAGGAAACGAATGCTCTAAGAAGGGAACTAATTATTTCCAAGGAGAGAACAGACAATCTTGCTAGACAAGTGCTACAGTCACAAGCCGGACAGACCCCGTTACCCGCATCAGGGGCAAATCTTCCTTCAACATCCTCTATGAATCCAGTGCAGATCAACCTACCTGGGAATGTACCTCTGGCTCCGCCCGAACGATTTTCTGGTGACCCAAAGAGGTTTGCAGTATTTATCAATCAGTGCCGGTTGCACTTCTTATGCCGGCCAGCAGCCTTTCCAACTGATCAAGCAAAAGTAGCTTTTGTACTTTCGTACCTTAGTGGCAATGCGGCAGACTGGTCGATCCCTCTAGTTAATCAAGATGATCCGGTTCTCCATGATTTTCAAGCCTTTCAGCTTAGTATGGAAAAACTGTTCGCAAGACATTCACAGGGGCAGGCCTTGGACAATGAGCTTCTTTCGTTGCGACAGGGTAATCAAGACCTTTTGGCTTATATTGCATCTTTCAATAGACTAATAGTGGAAACTCAATGGCCTGAGGACAAAAGGATTACGCTGTTTTATAGAGGTCTACGTGGAGAGCTCAAAGACGTTTTAGCCCAAGTAGTGAATCCCCCACAAGACTGTTCGGATTATATAGACTTGGTCGTTCAAATAGATCACAGGCTGCAGAACAGGAAGGCCGATCGTTCCAAGTTTGATGCTCGAGTATTTTCCAAACCGCCAACTCCTTCCAAAGGAGTAGACTCGGGGGAACCCATGCAAATAGGGGGTCTGAAAGGTCCTCTAACACAAAGGGAGCGGGAAAGGAGGAAACAGTTGCAATTATGCCTATATTGCGGAAACTCAGGGCACTTTCTTCGAGACTGTCCGGTGAAACCTGCCAAGAAGGCAGTAGGAGCTGCAGTTACCAAAGTTACAAACTCTGAGCAGGGAAACGACCTCGCCCGACAAGAATAGAGGTCCTCTTGCCGAGCGTGAAAACCAGTTCCGTGACCTTGCATTTCGTGATACCTATGGTCCTCATTAGCCCTGATAATCCGGATCGATTACATGCAATTGAAGCTTACGTCGACAGCGGTGCCATCGGCAATTATGTGGATCATGAAATGGTTTTGAGGATGAATCTAACTCTTTGTCCCAAGGCTGTAAAGGACGTCATTACTACGGTGGATGGTACGGAGATAGCCTCCGGGCCAGTAACGCATACCACTCAAGAGGTGACGCTAGTAAGTCAAGATGGACACCATGAGAAGATCGTGTTCGATGTGATCAAGGCCCCTCAGTTTCAGATTATTCTAGGAATACCTTGGTTAGAGAAACACAATCCTCTGATCGATTGGCGAGCAAGAACGGTCCAGTTTCCAGAATGTGTCTCTACTTGTCACCCTCCACCTGGTGTTGCACTGGCCGCAATTTCTTCAGAGACTCCCCAGTTACCTCCCGAATACCTAGAATACCAAGATGTTTTCCGGAAGGATCAGGCTAACTCTCTACCTCCTCATAGGTCTTATGACTGCCAGATAGACCTGATACCTGGATCTACTCCTCCTTGTAGTAGAATTTATGCCCTCACCGAGCCTGAGAACCTTCACCTTCGACAATACCTGGATCAATACCTGGCAAATGGGTTTATTCGTCCTTCCAAGTCCCCTGCTTCTTCAGCTTTGTTCTTCGTTCCAAAAAAGGAAGGAGACCTTAGAACTTTGATCGATTATCGCTCCCTGAACCAGATCACCGTTAAGAATAGATATCCGTTACCTTTGATCCCTGAACTCCTGGACCAAGTCAGAAAAGCATGCATATATACAAAGCTGGATCTTAGAGGAGCTTACCACTTGGTACGAGTAAAAGAGGGCGATGAATGGAAGACGGCCTTCCGCACCAAGTATGGACTATTTGAATATCAGGTCATGCCCTTCGGACTTTGCAATGCCCCGGCCGCCTTTCAATATTTTATGAACGATGTCCTCAGAGAGCTCATAGATGTATGTGTTGTTGTTTACATTGACGACATCCTCGTTTATTCTTCATCGGAATCTGAACATCGGAAACACGTGAAAATGGTCCTCGAAAGATTGCGTCAACACAAACTTTTCGCTAAGTTGGAAAAATGTGTTTTCAACGTGACTGAAGTTGAATTCTTGGGATTCATATTATCACCTGGCGGAGTGCGTATGGATTCAAAGAAGGTCGATGCAGTTCTCAAATGGCCATCACCATCCTCCGTAAAAGGTGTGCAAAGCATGTTAGGCTTCGCTAACTTTTACCGCAGGTTTATCCCCGAATTCTCTCGAATAGTCCAGCCCATCACTGCCTTGTTAAAGAAAAACAAACGTTTTGAATGGTCTACCGAGGCGGAACAAGCTTTCCAGGATTTGAAGACTAAATTTATCTCTGCACCAATCTTAAAACACCCTCGCCCCGAACTCCCCTACATCGTGGAAACTGATGCTTCAAGCCTTGCCATGGGGGCAGTTCTATCACAAAAGGACCCGGTAACCAATCAGTTGCATCCCGTGGCATTTTGGTCCCGCAAATTCTCGCCTCCTGAAATCAATTACACGATTACTGACAAGGAACTTCTGGCTATCAAGTCTGCCTTTAAGGCTTGGCGGCATTATCTGCTGGGGGCCCGACACACCGTTACTGTGATTACGGATCACCGAAACCTGCAATATTTGAAGACCGCAAAAGCCCAATCCTCTAGACAACTCCGTTGGGCATTATTCTTTGCCAAGTTTGACTTCATAATTACCTATCGACCTGGTACAAAGAACGGTAAAGCCGATGCCCTTTCTCGGATGGGAGTGGAAGAACACTTGGTCAACCCTAAACCTGTACCAATCATTCCCGAACAAAGAATTCTGGGTGTAATCGCCACAGAATCCATAGAGGAAGTTAAGGATAAAGCCAGGCAACTTGTAACTCCAGCAGACATACAGAATTGGCATCTGCAGGGAAAGGACTTTGCAGGAAAGGACAACTTATTGTATTTCCAAGAACGATTATACCTACCCAGCACAGATTTACAGAAAAAAGTAATCTCTTGTTATCACGACTCTTTAATGGAAGGTCATCCCTGTATAGTCAAGACCTCAGAAAAGATCAAGCGCTACTTCTGGTGGCCGTCTTGGAAAAAAGATATCAGAGACTTTATAATGTCCTGTGGAGTATGCGCCCAAAACAAGAGTCAAAAGGAAAGACCAGCAGGCCTCTTACGCCCTATTGACATCCCACCTCGCCCTTGGCATACGCTTTCTATGGACTTCATCACCGATCTACCTCCATGCTCCGGATACAATACGATTCTAGTAATCGTGGACTTATTCTCCAAGATGGCGCATTTCATTCCGCTCAAAGGCTTGCCAACAGCAGCAACTCTGGCCCGAGAATTTCTCGAAAACATCGTCCGACTGCACGGTTTTCCTTCGGTTCTAATTTCGGATCGAGGTAGTCAATTTATTTCTCATTTTTGGCGAAGTTGCTGTCGGTCGGCTCAAATTGATGTGAGACTATCGACCAGTCACCACCCTCAGACCGACGGACAAACCGAGAGGACCAATCAAACTCTGGAACAGTATTTACGCTGCATGCTGCAACAAACTGAAAAAACTTGGAAAGATATCCTTTGGATAGCCGAGTATGCCTACAATAACTCTGTCCATTCGGGAACTGGGAAAACCCCGTTTTTTCTTTTGTATGGCAGTCACCCTCGAACCTCGGAGTTGGATCCCCTCCAAGATCTTGAAACACCAGCAGTAGACTACCTGCATTCTACAATCACCCAAGCCTTTAAGGAAGCTGTTTCTCACCTTCAAAGGGCTAAAGAACAATACAAGAAAGGAGCAGATCAACATCGGAAGGAAGCCCCTCACTATCAAGTAGGGGATCAAGTCTGGTTATCCACCAAATATCTATCTCTAAAAGGGCCACGCACATTCAACCCAAGATACCTTGGTCCCTATTCCATCACTACCATAGTAAACCCAGTAGCGGTCAAGTTGGACTTGCCCCCGCACATGAAGATACATCCGGTCTTCCACGTCTCTCTATTAAAACCCGTGCAACCTCAAACCAGACTAACCAAATCTCCAAAACCTATCCTAGTGGATGGAGAACTCGAGTTTGAAGTCAAAAGCATTCTGGACTCCAAGATCTCCAAATCTAAACTATTCTACCTAATTGACTGGAAAGGCTACGGCCCCCAAGAGAGATCCTGGGAACCTGCTGAATATGTCCACGCTCCTCGCCTAATCAAAAGATTTCACCGAACATTTCCTGACAAGCCAAAACCCCCGGAGAAGCCCGGTTTGGGAGGGGCCTTGAGGGGGGGTACTGTCATGATCTCTGCTTCCAAAAGGTCAGGGTTTTCCCAACTCCCTTGGAAGCAGATCCATAACCCAGGTTCCGAGTGCCAACCAGTCCCAATTGGGACCTTTTGGACCCAGTCCTGGCGCCAGTGGCACCAGGCTCATAAATATGCCCAGTCCCAGCGCTGGAAGCGCCGGGCTCATAATGCTTGGGTGGACTTACCTTCAGCAGACCATGCTGCTTACTTGCCTGCCAGTTGAGCCTCTGATCCTCTTCTGTTTGGAACTACTTTTCCTGTTGGGTGGGGCTGGAGCCACTCCCTAGATTCAGAACACTGGAACTCTTCTGGAAGGCAGGAACTCTTTTCTTACCAGGAACTCTTTTCTTACTTAGGCGTGGCTGTGGAAGGAGACACCTAAGCACTACAGGAGGCTATTTAAACCACACCCGGTGGATGAATCTTGCTTTGCGTTATTCTGCAACCTCTGCAGCAGAACGCTCATCGTGTCTTCTGCATCCGGTCCTGGGCCTAAGGAAAAAGGCTTACCATCCTGAATCCAGTCTTCAGCAACACCTATAAAGACAAGAAAGAACAGGTTAGCATTCCGGCATCTGAAACCAAAGGCTTACCATCCTGAATCCAGTCTTCAGCAACACCTATAAAGACAAGAAAGAACAGGTTAGCATTCCGGCATCTGAAAGGCAAAGGCTTACCTACTCTTCGTGCGCTCCGGAGGTCTTCACACTGCATTCCGGCATCTGAAAGACAAAAGTTTACCAACTCTTCGCACGCTCCGGAGGCCTTCGGCGCTGCATCCCGCATCTGAAAGACAAAACAAGGTGCGTTTAAAGACATTGGGGAACTTTAATACTCACGTGCCATTACTCCTTTCCACATCTAATCCAGTGGGTATTCCGGCACCCTGCAGCCGCTCCGAACTCGTACCTGCAAAATAAAAAGACAGTTAGAGCGCATAGTGAAGCAGGCAACAAGCGCTTACTTACGTGCTTCCAGGCGCTTCTATTCATCACACGGGCTCCATCTTCAACTCACTTCAGCCCGTCATCCGCCATCGCCGGAACCCTGCAAAACAAGAGACATCATTACTAAAGACTTTAAAGACATTTGAATGACTCGAAACTTACCGTTCGTGCTGTAAACGACGGACAGCAGTCCTCTGAAGTCAAGAGGCCTGCGCTACCTATCCAGTGAAGAAACTGGTTACAGCACCCTGCCCCGAGGCAGATGGAGAGCTCGGCATTCACTTACCTAAGGTGAGAGCGTTAACCTTTGGGGGTCTACAGGAGAGGAGAAGAGGAAAGAGATAGGGACACCCCAATAACCCCAGTTCATTAACCCCATATTTTCTATCTGCAGACATCTTACTCTACACGTCAGGCATACAGTGCACAGAGGTCCAGCCCAAAGAGCCAACCGGGTGCTACACATCACCTTTGAAGATACGGTAGTCGCCCAGTCAAGACCGGCGCCTCTGCGAGAATCAGGTGAGCGTTACAGCACCTCAGGGAGTCCGCGAGGCACAGGAGGCCCATGAAATTCGTCAGAGTATCATAGATTCATGCTTCTAGCACTCACGCCTGTTGGCTGATGCATGGACACGGCACTTGTGGCACTGTGTGTGTCGGGAACATGCACAATGTGGACTGTACGCCTATAAAGGACTCATACACAAGGAACAATGTCCACACATCTCATTGGATGATTATGTAATGTTCATAGCATATGTGAAGTCATGTTACACACCCCATCGACCCGCCACCCAAGTAAGCCCAACACCCCCCCTCCACCCTCCTACCTCCCCCCCGAACACCATTGTCCAAAGATGCTCATTGTCAGTGGGCAGACGCTATTGCAAGCCCCCTCTCCGGGTATCAGGGGCACCCCTGCCTGTGGAGCGCAGGTTCCTCCCAGATCTACGTTGGGGGCTGCCCTGGACGGAACTTGCAACGGATGATGTCTCTGCCTGCTCACGTCCATGCATGTCCCTAAGAGTTTGTGAGAGCTCAGTGAGCACACGGCGCACAGCGGCAAGTTCACCACATACGTCTTTGGACTTCGCATGCAGTTCCCCCCTCAGGCTCTCGGTGCTTCTCTCCATTTGTACCCTTAGTGTCTCTGTACTTCGCTCCATTTGTGCCCTAAGTGTCTCTGTACTTCGCTCCATTTGTGCCCTAAGTGTCTCAGTAGATGTTTCTATGGCTGCCTTAGAAGCCCCACATTCATCAGCATGCTCCTTGAGGAGCGTGGCCAGTTGCTGCTGTTGCACGATCACCTGGTCGAGGGACTGTTGCCTCTGCTGGGGCATGGCCATTTGCGGTGGGGTCACAGAGGGGCTGATCAACTCCTGTTGCCTTGCCACAGGGCTTGTGGGGGATGGCCAGTCGTCGTCTTGTGGGTGCCCCTGCGTGGTATCCTCATGGTGTAGGGGATGAAACAAACAGGGGGATTGAGACAGGTCATGGATGGGTCCTACATCGACAGCACCGTTGTCTGTGTCGGAGCATGCTGGCATTAATGCAGTGTCACCTATGGTGCTGCTGCCATCAGAAGCAGTGCCTTCTGTGGCATCCATTGGGGGGACCTGTGGTGCTGCTGTTGTGGGCATGCTGGCTGCTGGGGTGCCTGTTGAAGTCCCCTCCTGTGTGCTGCCACTTGATTTGGGCTGCTGCCGTGTCTTGATCCGTGCAGCTGAGGTGGAGGGTCTTTGGCCGTTGGTCTTGGCCCTCTTTGCAGGTGTGCTGGTAGGGGTGTCCTGAAGCTCGTCGTTTGAATCGGACCCTGTGGTGGAGTAAAGGAGGGCGGGCGTTATTTATGGGTCTGTGGAAATTGGAATGGCAATGTATCACATGCATTGGGGTGGTACCTGAGGGTGATTTGGGTCTGGGCCTTGGAGGTGGTTTCATTTCTGTGTGGATTGAGGATGCAGTTGTTTTGCAGCCTGCAGTTAGGGTGTGCATGCTGCACGTGTAGAGGGTGTTTTTAGGATTTTAATTATTTATGTATTTAATGTGACTTTTAAAGTGCGCTATCAGGCCAATGTATGTGGCCGTTCTCCTGGACATGTGTTTCTGTTGCACTATGTGGCCACATGGTACTTCACATGATTGGACATTGTGGATTTAGCATTGTTTTATTTGGCCCACCTACCTGATTCTTCGGATGTCTGCACTCCTTTCTCCATCCCTCCGACTCCCTCTATGCTCTCCATTCCAATGGTGGAGGCACAGATTTCTTCCCAGGGGGTCAACTTGATGGGTGATTCCGATCCTCCCCCGGTAGCTGTGGCAATGTTACGGTTGGCTGATAGTATGCTCCGTACGCGTATCCGCAAGTCGTCCCATCGCTTTCTGCATTGCTGTGGGTTGCGGGGTGCGGTCCCCACCGCACTTACCCGCTGTGCCACCAGGGCCCATATGGCCTTCTTGTTCGCAAGTGCCGTCCTGGTCATTTGCATCGAGAAGACGACGGCAGCATTCTCCTGGAGGGTCTCTGTGAGCACGGTGAGTTCCTCATGGGAGAAGTGGACCTGCCGCTTGCGGTCGCACGCTTTTTTTGCTACTTTTCCCATTTTGTTTGTTATAACTAGGGTGGCTGTCGGGTTGGGATGTGTCTCAGGGTCGGATTTTTAATGGTTGTGTTGGGATTCTGATTTTATAGGTGTACGGCGTGCTGTTTCCCGTTCCGGCCCCATGTTTTTACTTCCGTTTCCGTATATTTACGGTCACCGTATTTTGCGATTGGCGCTCATTACGGTGACCGCTATGATGGGTGGCGGAATTGCACCAAGGGCGCCGTACGACGGCGGAGAGGGGCGTTTTGGGGACATTTCCGCCATCGCGGACTTTGCACTTCCGCCATGGCGTAATGCTCGTGCCCGATGGGTCATAATTGGCCGCACTTTACTCCATCGTGCAATGGCGGAAACGCTATTTACGCTATGGCGGTCGGGTCAGTTACTTTCCGCCAGGGTCGTAATGAGGGCCATTATCTTCTTCCATTCTCCACAGCTCTGGATTAAGTTCCCTTCCTACTGCAACCTTGGTGGGGACTTGGGCAACTGACTTTTTGGTGCTTGGCCCAGTGATTTCAACTAATTTCATAAGGCCTATTTGGTTTGCAGGCTTCACTTCTTCCCTGATGCCTTCCAAATAATCAACTGTGGCTGCATTGTCCATCTTGTTCTACATGGTCACTCATCTTTGTTGCCATTTACATTAAGCAGGCTTTATGTGTATTTCTCATGCACCTTGCGTTTCACTGTATATGGAGTATATATTTTCTAAGCTTTTGGATGCACACATATTCTCCATGTCTAAGTGCAGGTTGACCTATTGATTGTGTAGCTTTGTGGTGGATGGGCATCGGCTCTGTGTCTAATGTGTCTACGTGTGTCAGTTACAACAGTGAAGCCCGTTTGTTTTTGCTCCCTGGTCATAACATTTTTAGTTCTTCTTGATCTTGCATGCTCACCTCCTCTTGAATTGCTTCAGTATAAGGCTGGTATGGTTGTCTGAGTGTATACAGTTGTGAGAAATTCAACCATCTGTACGGTGGGTGTGCGCTTGCCTTGGTTTTTTGAAATTTTAAATAAAATGGAATGATGGTAGATCAACCTCTGAAAAATGTGTGGGACCAATCCGCACAATTCTCCTATGCTCACTGCACAATAAACACATAGACCTGTGCACTGTGGATGGACACATAATACAGGCGCTGTCCCACCTGTAATATTTAGTTGGGATATGACTGGCGGCGTACACAATGCTTCTCCAGAAAGGGGGAGGACCAAACAATCACCCTGCCATGGCCAGCCTGATTAACTAATAAAGGCTTCATTGATCCGCCCTGTCCTTTTGTTGGGCCCTGCAGCTGGTGGCAACAATTTTCATACCATTCAGAGGGTAATTCAAACAGGTCCACAAGGAGACAGGAAACCCCAAAAACCTTTCATATGTAACTGTGTCAACTTGTAGCCAGTTCCCACTCTCAGTGTCGATTGATAGTGAACTGTCATGTCTGGGACTGTGTGTTCACAGTAGTTCACCCTGCAAGGGGACCCCATTTATAAGGTACAAGAATATGGTTTGCCAGAGATAGAGAGTCTGGTCTCACCGCTGCTTCAAGGGAGACTTGTTGCTTTAATAAGGAACTAGAGAGAGATCCATTAACCAGAGAGACACTTTGATCCACAACAGACAGGGGGATGGGTGCTGCTTAGTATTACATGTTTTCATCTCTTTACCTTTTCTGTCGCAAAGCACTCTGGTTATGACCTCACATATACAGGAGATTGTTGATGGGGATCCAAGATAAGTTCATTAAGGTAGGTTTAGTCTACACCAAGCCCTGTGGTCCAGTGGGCCATTTGGGTTTAAACGAGGGCTGAGCCCCTCTTAGGCAGATCATCTGAAGCAGAACTAAGACCTCATCATTGGATCCTGGCTGAAGGTACAGTCTGCTTTATATCTTCTGCCAGTGAAAGAAGGCTAGGACCTCCAAGAGGGAAGCAATTTCCTTCCCGTAAACAACTCCTGGGTACAGAGCGAGATACTGAAACCAGGGGACCCTCCAGCAGCTCTAGAACTGGTACCCAGCCAACACACAGCATGCCCTGCTAGGCTCTGCAGCAAGATTCCTAGGTGGGAAGTGCCAAAGGGACTCTGAACACGAAACCAAGGAGAAGGCATCTGCCTGCAACACACTCCTCGGCTTTGGGCCGACCGCCTTAAAGGACAACACAAGCCCAGTGAAGAAGCTGGGAGTAGTGCCTTAAGGAGCATCTACTGACATCTGCCTTAAAGAACATTTATGAGCCAGTCAAGTTTCTTGAGCTGCAACCGACTGCAACGCTGACCATTGTTAGGGCACAGTCGCTTAAAGACATCTGGACCAGTGCTTCAGAACTGCTGAACAGCAATGAGAAGATTCCTGTGTCCGAGCAGCCGTGTCGGCCAGCCTACAACCATTTGTCCAGCTTGACTCGCCAAACTTTCTTGTCGCCTGATACTCACAGCTATCTCCTGTCTTGAACTCTCTCACAGACACCTGCAAAGCACCCTAAAGCTGACTCGACC
This sequence comes from Ambystoma mexicanum, assembly GCF_040938575.1. Classification (NCBI taxonomy): domain Eukaryota; kingdom Metazoa; phylum Chordata; class Amphibia; order Caudata; family Ambystomatidae; genus Ambystoma; species Ambystoma mexicanum. The sequence continues at coordinate 1,239,763,784 of NC_090930.1, read as the reverse complement.
ATGTTGAGGCACAAGATACATTGTGGTTCTGTCCCCCTGGTCCTTCTCTGAAAGACCCTAGAGACATTCTAAGACCCATTCCTCTCATTGTGCTGAAGCCAAGTATTCTTGAACTGTTGCCATTATTTACCATACTGACTACCCCCCTGTCAGTATGCAGAGTGCATCCCTTTTTCTTCTTTGAAACTGTCTGTCCCCTGCATTCCTTTATATTTATGAATCTTTAAGTATATATTAACTGTGAGCATTACGTTGGACCAAGGGAATCCCTGATCCTTTTGTTGTTGAACAATGGGCATTGCTACAAATGTCCTGAAAGCACTCATGGAATAGGGAATGAGAAAACACACGCAACTGCTCTCATCAGATGTCTCCCTCCCCAGTTGAATTATGTGGTGATACCACGTATTATTAGTTACCCATTTAGAGTTGGCCATATATGCACTTACATGCTGAAAATCTTCCATTGCACTTATTTTTAGTCTTTTACTCTGTCTCGTGACAACAGGGACAGGTTGGAGATGTACTTTCTGCCACATAGGAAAGGGTGTCATATTTTTATGCTCTGTTTATGGTGCTTTATAAAGAACCAAATGCCATAGGGCAAAAAGATAAAAAGACATAAAACGCACAACATGAAAAACATGTAGCTATAAGCATAATTGCTACTGTGTCTACTGTGAGAAACCTGAAGGTGTCTCACCCACTAGTCCCCAGGGATCTGTCATCTGGGTGGGCAGGACACAGCAATCACTTTTGGATTCAGTTCCTGCGGGTGGACCAGTGCAGGAGGATCACCTGGATGAGGGGCTTTCAGGGAGTGGGAGTGGGATACTTGATGGTGAGATGCAGTATTCCCTGCCCTGTAACACATTTACCCCATCCTACCAGGTAGGATATTTAGCATCTCAACCCTCCCCTTTTTACAATGTGAACACTTTCTCACAGACAGCCCGCTTTGAGAGAAAACGGACTAACACCGGAGCTGTATAACTGATGTATCCCAATACAATGGTCAGGCAAGATCAGGCAATTGCTGACCATTGCACACGCCTGACTTCCATTACACTTCTCCACACAGGTAAAAGGCAGAGCACAAGAGCACACTGCTAGCGAGGCAAAGCACACGCGGGAACAGCAATTCCAAGATGTCAGTTTAACAAGAGGAGAAAGACGGCGAAACAGATGTGGATCGCAAGGAGGGAAGTTCCCTTGACCTTCTCAACAAGGAACCGTTACGCTTTCTATTCTCAAGGCTTCATGAAATTAAGACCAGGAAACCTGGCTGAGGAATCCTGCATTGTTTGTCAGAGGTACCCAGGGCCCTCCCGCGTCAATAATCAAATCAGGGGAATTGCCAGCTGCTGTGGTACTCTCCTTGGCTCCAACACCAAAGCAGCGTCAGTGAAATCAACTTAGCCGGTCAGTTGGGGAGACCGATAGAAGACCGGTCTGTGTTGAAGCCAGGGTTGCAAGCAGCAATATTTTATGATGAGTGCATGAAAGAACATTATATGAAATTGTGTGATAACCAACACGAGTAAAGTTGAACTGGAGATCAGTGATTGAATTTTTAAACCAATATACAATACCTTTGGCAGCGTGGTCCGGCACCATGTGGGGGCTCAATCGAAGGTCTCTGTAAGACATCAGCTGAGAGTTGACAAAAGCGAAAGAGCGGCAAAGGATTGTGAATCGAAGTGGTCCTGCGACAGGTCAAGCAAAATCCTGCACACAATTGAAAGTCTTTGATGTTGATACAGTAAAGTAAATTTATAACAAAGTAGATAACGTTGGTCCGAGCCCAGCAGAGGGAGATCAATTGCAAGCTTTGGGTTAAAGCAAGTTTTGTGTTACAATAGATTAGTTGGTCCGAGCCCGGCAGATGGAAACTGATTAAAGATTTTGTATCAAAGCAGATCTGATCCCGGCAGAGGGGGATCCAGGGTGAGCCGTGAATCACCTGAGAAACTGGACATATGAAAATCCTGAGAACATTGTGTTAAAGTGGATCTGAGTCCGGCATAGGGGGATCTGATGTGAACAGTAAATCACCTAAGAAAATTGTGTATAAGTGAAATACAAAAAGGAAAGGAAATTAATTCTTTGTTTGTTGCATCAATCCCTTTGAAAGAGGAGACTTTGGCACAAATGGCCATGATGTTGAAGTTTTGATGTGCACCTTCATGCTTGAGAAGCCAGAGACTGTGCTAAGTTTGATGTTGCCGATTTGTCTCGTGCTGAAAACATGGGGAAGGGAAGCCAAAGGCTTGAATATTCTGACATATCATTTCTTGAACACTTTTCTTTTGTATATCATTGTTTCCCACATTATTTATATTTAGAGGTAAGGATTGGCAATAGGTTTATTAGTATAGGTGCTTTTTATTTTGACAAGACACCACTAGGACTGTGTTATTATTATTTGATGCTTGTAGCTTGCTCCCAACTTTAGATTTAGGATTAAATAGGCATTTTTCAAACCCAATTGAAGTTCAATAAACACCCTTGAACTGTGGTCACTTGTGTCTGTCTTACTGTTGAAACCATGCCTTCCTTAAATGTGGTGTCAGCAGTGGGATGTGACTCAATTGAGGCAAATTGGGGAACCTTAAAATTCTAGACGCTTAGTCATAGAGCCTCAGATCCCTCTTTCACCATAAAATGATTCATAGGCTTTGATATCTGTAGCAGCAGATAAGCTACTATCCCTCCAGGGAAAAAAGGAATGATCCCCACAGACCTAGTCTGATATCCCCTAATGGGTGTTATATAAGATTGTCTCAAACATATGTCCTGGCCTGGGAGTTCGTTCTAGATGTCTTAATGGGTGTCATAGATCACAACTTCCGGAGACATAAAGGTTCTTCTACAGAACCATGGTAAAAATCCATATGAAGTACACCGTGGGGACAATATTTCACAGAGAATTCTTGAAAGGGCTATATTTCCCAGTTTTACAGAAAGTGAGCCGGAAGATACTGAGAGAGGTACATTAGGCGTTGGGGAACCTGTTGAACCATCTAGCACTGAAGCAAAAAGGGAAGAAGAACCTACCAGGTTTCCCGACCTAGCCTTCGCCCAGAAAAATAACCCAGCACACGGGAATAAAACCTACACGAAAAGAGGTATTGACAGCGGTGGTAAGTAGGGAGATCAAAGCTGTAGAGATTTCCTTAAGAAGGGTCAGGGGGATGGCATCAGCAGGAGAGGCCGATTTAAGGTGGCCCATTGCTATTTTATCGTGCTCTGAGAACACTGGAAAGTCTGACCAAATACCACTTGGGGGAGAGGAGTCCATAGAAGTGGGGGCCACAGCTGACAGTCTGGCCCCCTCCTCAATGTTCTTCCGAATGGCCTCGATCTTTGTGTGGAAAAAAGAGAAGAGTGAGTAACACAAATCCTATGAAGGTGGCGCCTGAGGGCCCGTTTTAGTATGAGCAGAAAGGGACTGTACCAACTGAAATAGGACCTTGGGCTGATTTATGGCTAATTCCATCTTGTGTGAGAAAAAACATTTTTGGCTTCAATAACTGCTTTGTGATAAGCTGATAAAGAATGGTGGAATGCAAGCCTAGCTTCAGGGGAGTAGTCAATGCGCCATTTCCTCTCTGCTTGACTGCATCTTAATTTTCCTGCCTTAAGCTCTCCCGAGAACCAAGGTTCGGAGAGATGGTTTTTTTGTTTTCCAATTTTAAGAGGAGCAAGCAGACCAGCAGCTGCAGTAAATGAGGCTTCAATCAAAGTGAGAGAACAGGATGAATCTGACTCACAGCGTGATATCAATAAAGCCACTAATTGGTGGTTTGTAACCTTATTCCAGCTACGTCTGGTAATGGCAGGTTTATAGGAAGGTGTGATGTGCATGGCCTGATGGATACAAAAAGACACAAGGGAATGGTCAGTCCATACTATAGGGAAAGGAGGAAGAATAGATATTTATTTATTTATTTATTTATTTATGTGTGTATTTATTTATTTATTTATTTATTTGGATTGCACCGGTAGCTCTCGAGCTTCGGGGCGCAGAGACAAGAACACAAAGAAAAATAGTAAGACAATAAAACACGTAACACGAGACATTAGAGCTGCATAGGTAGGTGGCCAGGTTGTAGTATATGTATTACTTGAAGATGTGGGTTTTCAGTTGTTTGCGAAAGCATTGGTAATTGGCTTCCATCCTTAACTGGCCGGTGAGGTTGTTCCAAAGGCCTGCTGCGGTTATAGGGAAGGATTTACCTGCCCCGTTTTTAAGTCTGAAGGGAGCTACCACTATCAGACCTTGTTCGGCTGATCTTAGCTCTCTCGTAGGTTTGTATGAAATGATTTTAGTTTTCAGGTATGCAGGGGCTTTGCCAAAAATACATCTATGCGTGAGCGTGAGGGATTTAAATTGGACTCTCTCTTCAATGTTTAGCCAGTGAAGTTCCTTCCTGGCTTCGCTGATGTGCTGATTCCTGTTTTTTTGCTTAATGATTCTCACTGCATTGTTTTGCAGAACTTGGTAGCTGTGGTAGCAGTTTTTATTAGATCCTAGAATTAGGGCATTGCCACAGTCTAGGCGAGATAAGGTGGTAGCTCTTGCTACCGTGGTGCTATTTTCCTCAGATAAGTAGGGTCTTATGGCTTTTAGTAGGCGCAGGTGATATGAGCACGTTTTTTTAACGTAAAGGGTTGGGGCATCTGATCCCAGGGATGCTTCTAGCATCATCCCCAAGGTTTTAACCTTGTTTAGGACCTTAATTTGGGTGTTTTTGATGGTGAAGATGTTGTATGCAGGATGGAGCTTAGATCTGACAAGATTGGAGCCAAAGACCATAAACTCTGTTTTGTTGCCGTTTAGGCACATCCAATTTTGGTCCATCCATTGCTCTACCGTGTTGTAAACTAGGCTTAGCGTTTTGTTGTCCTTTTGATGGTCCCCACTTAGTTCAATTACCAGCTGAGTGTTGTCAGCGTAATTGCTAAAGAAATCTGTTGATGTTGTCGAGGACTATGCATAGAAACCTTAGGTAGAGGTTAAACAGGAGTGGGGACACGCTGGCACCTTCTGGGACTCCACAGGTGATTTCTTTTTCTATTGAGAATAGATTTCCCCAATGAACTCTAGATGTTCTGTTTTGTAGCAAAGAAATTATCCAGCTTATTGCTTCATTTGAGCAGTTTGCTTTTTTTTTTAGCGCTGTCTTGAGTAGGTTGCGATCTAATATGTCGAAAGCAGCTTTCCCCTGATCAATGATGTTGAGCATCTTGGTCTGTAGATCCAGCATAGCTGTTTCTGTGCTATGCGCTGGTCGAAAGCCAGACTGTTGGTGGTGTAGGAGGTCTGAGCTTTCACCGTGTTCTTGGAGCTGTGTGGTGGCAATCTTGTCCATTATTTTAACTATAAAGTTGCAATTGGTTATGTGCCTTACGTTTTTTGGGTCCCTTTGGTCTAGATTCGGTTTTTTAACAAGGGGGGTGACTGTTACCCTTTTTATACTTTTAGGCACGATTTGATCGCGGAAAGATGAGTTTATCCCTTTGGTTAAGGCTGGTGCAAATATGTCAGGGTGGTCTAAGATGATTCTGGCCGGGAGTATGTTTTCGGCGCAAGTGGTGGGTTTCATGGATGCCAGGGCTTTTATCATGTCGTTGGCAGTAATGGACTTGAACCTAAATTGGGTTGTCTGGTGACTATGTTCCTCTGGTAAGTCTTGAGTGGGTGACTTGGTAGCCACTTGGTATTTGGCTATAATATTCCTTGCCTCATCAATTTTGTTAAGAAATGCTATCTGAGTTGCCTCACATTCTTCTTGGGTGGGCGAGAATGTGGGGTGATGCCTTTTGGTTTATCAATAGATTTCAATATATTGAAGAGTTTGCTGGTGGAGCCACTGAGATCTGTTTGTCAAAGTAGTTCTTTTTTGCCTCAATTATCATTTCTTTATAGGTTTTCTCACTGATTTTCCAAAGTGTTTCCTTGTCCGATGTGGGTTCTTTTATCCACTCATATTCCCTTTTTCTTTTGAGTTTTTTCTTTTCCAGGAGTTCCTCTGTCAACCACTCATGTTTTTTGTCCTCAGGCCTAGAGGTTTTGGTTAGGAGTGGAGCTTCTAGGTCCACTAGGGCCTGTAAGTGGCTAAGTAAGTTGGATACGGTGGCGTTGCATGTGTCTTCATTATTTCCCTGTGTTTCAAATGTGTCTAGACATTGCATCAGATGCTCCTTGCTGATGGTTTTATAATTCTGCAGTGTTTTTTTAACAGGGAGGTTGAGAAGTTTGGGTTTTTGAGTGGGGGGGAGATATGGAAGGTCACACTGTAGTGGTCCGACCATATACATGGGTCAGTTTTATATTCTTGGGATAAGAGGTTGTTGGTAACAACCCAATCTAGTAGATGACCATTGTCCATGGTGTGATCGGTGTTCATCACTTGATAGTCTATGTTATTCAAGAGTTTCTCCAGTTTAATGGCCTCTTTGTTTTTTTTTTTTTGTGTTTAATTGTATTACAATTTTTACAAATTCTGTCCAGATTTTTCCTGTCTTTATTTGTTGTTTCTCATTGTGACTGTTGTGTAGTTTTCTGTTTGTTACAAAGTTTGGAGCTTTCTTTTATTGGTTTTTTCCCTCTAGCTTCAATTTTTCCAAAAAGTTTGCTGTTGCCACAGTCAAAGATGTGGAATTGCCACACATTAGCATGTTCCACCAAGTTTCTTCGTTTGCCGTTAGGTGCCGAGCTCTGAGTGGATTAAGATAGATAGTTCACAGCTTTTTTGTTCCTGAACAATGAAGGAGGAGATGGCGTAATGTTTCGTTTTCCATCATCTCACAATATTGACAGTTTTTAGTAGTCGACTGTTTTCTCCGAAAAAGAATCTCATTGGTTTTCAGTAAATTCAGCCTTGCTCTCAAAAAAGTTGTTCTCAATCGTTTGTCTGGAAACTTTTTTAAGTAGTTTCTGACCTCATCTATTTTTTGGGTGTTCATTATGTGATGTGTGGAAGTTGTGAGATCTTCTGCTTTGTCTAAAGTCTCAATCCAGTCTTGTATTTTAAGTTTTCTCTTTATTTTTCCAGGGATCCTTTCTATATCCCATTCAGAACATCCGATTTTAGCCACCTGTTCCAACAGTCTGCTGTACCAACTTGTTAACATCAGGTTTTTTTTCGCTCCTCATCTCTTGGAGTATGATCTCCAGAATTTTTGGTCTAGGGTGCCTTATGATTTTACCCAGGAATAATAGGCTGTTTCTCGTCACCACGGATTCCAATGATTGAAGGCTCAGTTCACGTCGGATAATTGCAACAGGAGTGGAGTTTGGAAGTCGTAGCACTCTACGCCAAAATGTACCTTCAAGTTTAGCCCATAGAGTCTTCGGCAGATGTAACATAGCTTCTTCTCCATAGGTCAGAGTTGGACAGACCTTTGCTCTGTAGAAGTTTTTTAAAGGAAGAATTGAAAATTTCCCAAATTTTCTATCCAACGATATTGCCTGTGCTGCTAAGGTTTTTGTTTTGGTGATGAGATGTTCTTGCATTGTTTTATCGATTTTACTGGACGAGAGTTTCACCCCTAAGTAAGTACAGTTTTTAGCTGTTTCCAGTTTCTCAGAATTTGCGAACCATTGCGATCTTTTTTTTGGTCTTGTTGGTTTTTTTAAGATCAAGATTTTTGTTTTTGATGTATTAAGTTCTAGGTCGTTTTTTTTCAAGTAAGCTGTGAGACTGTCTATTTGTCTCTGGAGTCCAATTGCTGTTTGGTCAAGCAGTAGAATGTCATCTGCATAGAGCAGTCTTGTCACCTTTGAATCGCCTATTTGTGGTGGAAATGATCGAGTGTCATTTTCAGAATCTGCTATGTCGGCCATGTAGGCCTTGTACAGCGCCGGCGCCAGAGGGCAGCCTTGTTTCACACCTCTGGCCGTTTTTATGTTTTCAGACATCCAGCCTGCTTCGTTGAGCCGGATTTTAATCGACGTTTCACTGTATAGCGCTTTCACTGGATCAAGAATGGATGGTGGACATTTTTGTTTCTCCAGTTTTCTCCACAGTTTATTCCTATTCACGCGGTCAAAAGCTTGGACCAAATCAATTGAAGCAATGAATATTGATGGATGCCCCTCAAAGACTTTTTATTTTAATATACTGATCAGCATAATGTTTACTGACGTTCCCAAGTTCTTTTCAAATTCTGATTGGAAGGGGTCAGTTGTTTTTGCCTCTTTTTGCCATATCTGAAATTCATCCAACAACAGGGATCCGAAAAGTTTGCCGAGCACGTCTAATAGTGCAATCGGCCTGTAATTTCTCGGATCGTCCCTTGGGCCCTTTTTATAAATTGGGACGATGTTTGCTGTCTTCCACGTATCAGGGATGGTTTTCGAAATCCTTCATCTTCTGAAGATTTCTGATATTAGTGGGGCCCAAATTTCTGCATCCTGTTTCAAGTGGGCGTTGGAGATGCCGTCTGGGCCAGGGGCACGGGAGTTGTTCAAATTCTTAATCTTTGTCAAAATATCCTCCTCTGAGCATACTATCCAGGTTGCGTCATCTTGGGTAGTTGCTGTTGCTTCTTCTGGGATAGGATCTTTGTATAGGTCAGTATAATGTTCACTCCATTTTTTTTCTGCTACACTGTTTATAGTTCTTGTGTCCGTAGGCGAGGTTTTGTGTTTTATGATTGCCCAAAAATCTCGTGAGTTTTTTTTACAGACTGCTCTCAGCATGTTCTCTGCATCCACTTGATATAATTTCCAGCGTGTCGATTGTATCCACGATTTGTACAGTCTTTAAGTTTTGGATGCCAAGTCTACGTTTGTCTGTGTTGGGTTTGTTCGTGCAAGCCGAGTAGCCGAGTAGCCTTTCTTAGATTTGATTTCTTTAACCTCAGTTCTTCATTGTAAATATGTAAATGTGTTTTGTCATCTGCTCGTATGCGTCGTGGGTGTAGATAAGGGATCAAAAGAGGGCTGTAATCCAGATTTTCTTTTGAAGTGTTTGAGGTTTTTTGTCCATTATAAGCTGCCGTGATAGAAATGATGCTTTCTGTTGTAATTTTCAATCGGTTTCCTTGTTGGTTTAGTTCCAGGTTTTTTGGCATTATCACCGGCATCCTTTTTTTTGCTGGCCACATTGCAGTTAGTAGATTGTGGTCACTCGCTGTGGTTTTCACTACCTTGAAACTTCTGGTTGAGAGATATAGCTCTTTTGAGGCAAAGATATAATCAATTGTGCTTCTTCTGCCAGCACATTCCCATGTTGGAATTCTGGATTTGGCCGATTCTAGGGAATTCAGGTTGTACAGATCCCACAATTCCATCAGTTTTGTCCATGCTACACCTCTCGCTATTGATTGTGCATTGCCCGTGTTATGAGTTGTCCTTTCCATCTCAAATGCAGGGCAGGTGGCATTTAGGTCGCCACATATCAAGGTGTGGTCCATGTCGTACCTCTCAGTTGCATCTGTTAGAATTTTCTCCACGTTATTTATGAAACTCTTGGTCTTTGTCACCGTCGGATTCCAATAGACGTTTAGTAGAAGGATAAGGTCCTGCTTGAGTTTTTTTTGCATGGAGTCTTCTTTATTCCATTCTAACAGTGTTGCCTGAATTGTCAGAGATGATATCAGGTTGTGAACTATTCTGAGAGCACCACCGCTTTTTACAGCTGTCAACAGGCCTGAGGTAGGACGTCCTCTTTCTCCTTTTTGTGCCGGAGAGAGTAATACTTCAAAGCCATACAGGCTCGGCTGAGTTAGTAACCAGGTCTACTGTAAACTTATCAGGTCAAATAGGCCAAGGTTCATGGCCTCTTTGTCTTTGGGGTCTCCTCGTCACCGATTGAGATCTCCTAGGAGTAGAGTGGCGGTGTTGGGTCCTTTGATCATGTTGAGTTGGTGTGTTATTTCTTTATTAAAGTTGGGCATGGAGGTAGGTGGTCTGTAAACAACAATTAAGATGAGGCTACTATTATTGGTTTGGTGGTGTTTAAGGTGGAGGATTTCAGTACCATTGCATTGTATTTTAGTTGGGAACAGTTGAATGGTGTCTTTGGCAATAACTGCCACACCACCCCCTTGTCCTGATTCTCTGTTGATGTAGTATATGGTTTAGCCCTCGGGGACCGCTAGGTCGCAGGTGTGGCCGACGGGCTCTTTCAGCCAGGTCTCAGTGATACACATGATATCAATATTTTCCACAGATATCTTATCATGAACGCTGATGGCGTGTTTGTTGAGGGAGCGGGTTTTGAGAAGACAGATCTTTAGATCTGGGGGAGGTTGGGAGAGCACTTTCTTATTGATGAAGGTCTGTGATGTTCTTTTTTCACGTCTCTTAATTGCCAGCGATTCTGTGGCAGTAATATTTGTTTCAGGACTAATTCTTTTGAGGATTGAGTCACAGGCGGCTTTGGCGAGCTTTATGTTTTGGTAGTTGCGCAAGATTGTAGCAGCTATATCAAAGGATAGTTGCCCCATGGTTGTTTTTAATTAGCTGTGGTTCCTGGGCAGCGTGGTGTGCACCGGACACCAAGACCGTGTGCACACACGCAAGACCGACTTGGCCCAGAAGCGCCGGCGCTGAAGCACCTGATGTTCCTTTAAGAAGTCCCAATATGTCTTTCAGCCAATGGCAGAGGCTGAAACAGCCTTCTACTCATGTGAGCTGTATTAAAGAGTAGTTTAACACGCGCGGCAAGGCGGCTGGCGTTTGCCTGAGCAACTGTACAACTCGAATCCCCAGAGTCAGCAGAGCAGGGACTCGCAGGTGAGTTGTGTGGGAGCATCTATTAGCTACCAGTGCTTGAACTGATTTAAGGCTTGCACAGAAGGTTTTCTTCAAAACAGGTCAAAGTGTCAGCAAAAGCTATCAGCTAGGCACCACAGTTTCTGTTAGAATTGCAGTTTCTGTGGCTATAGGTAAAGCAATTGTTACATAGCAGTCATTCAATGCTTCATTCACACAAAGGTATCAGGCTGGCAAACAGCGAGTTAGTACTTCTAAAAATAAAAGCAGTTTTAACCCCTGCATTGACTAGCACTGTACCTCCCACCTTGAATGCTAAGAGATGAATGCCCAGGTCTTCTGGGTGTTTATGTAGTCCGGCGGGACAGGCGCAAGACCGGCTTGGCCCAGAAGCGCCGGGGCTGAAGCGCTTGACGTTCCTTTAAGAGGGATGTTGGTACTTCTGGGAGTTGAAGTCCCAATATGTCTTTCAACCAATGGCAGAGGCTGAAACAGCCTTCTACTCACTGTCACAGAGCAGTCATTCGATGCTTCATTCACACAAAGGTATCAGGCGGGCAAACAGCGAGTTAGTACTTCTAAAAATAAAAGCAGTTTTAACCCCTGCAGTGACTAGCACTGTACCTCCCACCTTGAATCCCTAGGTGCACAGATAAAGTCGAGCGTATTTTCTAACTGGTGGGTAGGTTCCCTGAGATGTTGAGGAAGGCCCAGGTCAGCCATGAGGGACAAAAAGTGTGTGACCTGGGCAGAGTTTGTAGCATTTGCTGGACGATTAAAATCGGCGACAATCAGGAGGATGGAGTATTTGAGCTGCAACTCCAACGCCAGTGCTGGGAACTCCATACAGAAATGACTATCGATTCCAGGGGGGGTGATAAACCAACAGAAGAGTGAGTGTCAAAGAGGGAGATATAGGGATCCGAACTAGGAAACACTCAATTTTAGGAGTGTGTTCCAGTGCAATGCTGACAGTTTTATATACAGCCTTATGTAAAATGGCCACTCCATCCCCAGGATGCGAGGCCACATGATTTATGTGCACCATCTCATAATCGAGGGGGAGGTCCTGAACAATTATCGGACCAGATGACTCACAAAACCATGTTAGGCAAAGGAAGTCAAACTGATGGGACAATACTAAGTCATGGCAGTCCATGGAATGGGCCACTAGGGAACAAGTATTTAACAGGCCACCTTTCAGGCCTGCCACAGGTGAAGTGTTAGGTTGAATAGGATATTTATCAAAGCCTACAGGCCAGTTAGTATTATGTGGATCAAGTGATAGCAAAGTGCTCTGTCCCACCTTACCTTTCCTGATATTCCTTCCAGCATCATCACATGTCCCCTAAACTTCCCGTGGTGGACGGGCACAGATGGGCTTGCGTTAAGCATGCCTTCGGAGCTCTGATGGCGTGCCCGCTGCGCCCAACTGCTGCTCTCTGGCACATATATGCCGGAGGGAATGACACATGGTACCTGGCCCGCCTCCTCAGAAGCAGAGAGAGGACTGCCGGGTACCTCAAAGAGCCAAATTAAGAGCCCTAGCAACGCGTGATGGGTAATGAAGTAAAATCACAGTAACTTAAGTTGAGATGAGTGATTGAACTTTGAAACCAAAATACAATACCTCTGACATTGTGGTCAGGCACCACGTGGGTGCTTAATTGAAGGTATGTGTATGGTATCTAGCTGAGAACTGACAAAAGTGAAAGAGTGGCAAAGGATTGTGAATCGAAGTGGTCTAGCGATGTGTCAAGCAAAATCCTGCACACAATCAAAAGTCTTTGATGTTGATACAGTAAAGAAAGTTTATAACAAAGTAGATAATGTTGGTCCAAGCCCGGCAGAGGGATATCAATTGCAAGCTTTGGGTTACAGCATGTTTTGTGTTACAATAGATAAATTGGTCCGAGCCCGACAGAGGGAGACTGATAAAAGATTTTGTGTCAAAGCGGATCTGAGCCCGGCAGAGGGGGATCCAGGGTGAACGTGAATTACCCGAGAAACTGTATATGTGAAAATACTGAAAACATTGTGTTAAAGTGGATATGAGCCCGGTGGAAGGTGATCCGAGGTGAATAGTAAATCACCTAAGAAAATTGTGTACATGAGAAATACAAAAAGTAAAGGAACTTTTTTATTTGTTTGCTGCATCAGGCCCTCTGAAGGAAGATACTTTGACTTTGAATGGCAAAGAGACTTTAGCACAGAATGCTTTGATGCAGTTTTGAACTGCACCTCGTGCTAGAGTGGGCAGAGACTGTGCTAAGCTCGAGTGTGCCACCTTGTCTTGTGCTGAGAACGTGGGAAAGCCAACATCTTGAATATCCTGACATATCATTTCTTCAACACTTTTCTTTTGTATAATATTGTTTCCCACGCTATTTTTATCAAGAGGTAAGGATTGGCAATAGATTTATTAGTAAAGGCCCTTTTATTTTGACAAGACACCACTACGGCTGTGTTATTATTTGATGGCTGTAGCTTGCTCTCATCATTAGATTTAGGACTAGATAGGCGTTTTTCAAACCCAATTGAAATTCAATAAACACCCTTGAACTGTGGTCACTTGTGTCTGTCTTACTGTTGATACCATGCCTTCCTTACACTACCTTTTGAAAAGGCCCATACGTGTTTGGATGCCTTCGGGCTAAAAGTTAAAGACGCCCATTTTGTTTTCAACAACATTATTTCTTAATTATTTCTGCTTGGTTTATCAGTTATAAACGTTTATTGCTGTAAGAAAACGGCAAGCTTATGGCAGTACACAATCTATTACTAAAGGAATTGTATAACAATTGCTAAAAGAACTCTCTCGACAATAGAATAAGTCTATGGATTTTCAGAATGTCACAAGCATGATAATTCGCGAGTGGAGAGCTGTGTAAGAATTTACTATATAGAAAAAGATTACCTGCAATAATCCTTGTAGGGGTGACATTGGATTTTGGTTGGATTACGTACAAGCTGTCTGCTTGTGCAGGTATAGTTCCTTGGCAGGGAGTTTGCTGTTTCCTTTTGTATTGTAAGAAAAGACAGTGTTAAATGTTTGTTCTCCCATGGGCTTCTGTTTGCACTCTCGTCACTTCCTCTCTTTCTTCTACTTCAGGCGTTGCCGGCAAGGGGGTCTCACCTTTGTAGGGTTTAATGTTGCTGAAGTGAAACTATGTTTGTCTTACTTGAACCTTAGCAGCTTTAGGGGTGGTGTTCTCGATGAGAAAAGGACCGTCGAACATAGGCTTGTCCCATGTTCTAGAAAAACTTCTCACCACAACTAGATCTCCAGGGTATAATGCGGGGGGCTTGAGAAGAGTTCATGGATCTAGCTGTTGGTCGTATTTATCATTCTTCTTTGACACCTCCTTTTCGGGCTTGTAGGTGTTGAGACATAAAAGAGACACTTGCCATCATAGCAGTCAGATATTCATGCCTTTCCGGTCCAAGAACAGCAGACATACTTTGGGCATCAGTAAGCACTCTAGTGAAAGGAGCGGGGGCGTGTGCATGCAGCGTCCTGTCACCAGCTCATGAGGTATCAGGTAATGGTCTAAGCCGGGCTGATTGTGTAATGCAAACAGGGCTAACGGAAGGCAAATAAGAAATCCTTTTTGATTGTCAATTTTATCTTTGCTATTCTTTCTTTGAGAAGACTGCAAGTCTCTCACACATTCCATTTGCCTGCAGGTGATAAGCAGGAGGGAATTTGTGTTTAATACCCAGTAGAATTGTGATATGTTTGAATAATTCATTTACAAAATGTGGTCTGCTGTCAGATAGGAGAACCTCACACACTCCCCATCTTGGGAAGACCTTGTGTACCAGGAATTTGGCAGCACACATGGCATCGGGGTACGTACATGGACCCACTTCAATCCACCTGGAAAATGGGCATGACTACCCTCAGGCACCTATTGCCGTTATAATTCTGGAGCATATGAACATAGTTGATATGTAGATGCTGAAAAGGTCCAATAGGGTGGGTTATTGCTCCTCTCACTACTCGCAGGTAGTGCCTTGCCATAAACTTTTAATATACCATGCAATTAAGAATAAACACAGAAACATGTTCAGCCAAATTAAGTGCTGTAAGACTCTCTCGTGTTGTATGTGTGGGATAATTGAGCTGCTCTAATGCTACTTTAAGTAATGTGAGGGGTATCACTGGCTTGTCGGTGCTGTCCTGTCATCATAGTATATGGGTGTAGAAACTGAGCACCCGCCACCATTTCCAAAGTTCTTGTTCTTCTGGTGGTGCACCCCCACAGAGTTCTATGATCTGTGTTATGGGCAAGGAGTTAAAACAGTCCTTTATTATAATTCTGTGCACTCTTGGGTACTTATTAGGTGGTGTGTCAAATTCAGATATTTCCAGGGGTGATGTGCTGCTTATTTGGCTTCTTTGTAAGTGGCTTTGTTGCCGCTGGAAATCAAGTCTCTCTCCCAAGTGTGGACTATGCCTTTTACCACGCCAATGGCTGATGGTAGTTGCAGTGCAGCTATGAGTCTGGCCATTAGCGGTGCATGTTGCACTGGTGTGCCGTCTGTGTGTATGAAGTCTCGCATTTTCCAGCATGATAAACCTCATGCACTGTTGACGTCATGTAGGTGGAATCAGAATACATTGTTATTTTCTTATCCTCATGCATTTCAAGGGCTACAATAAGTGCTACTAACTCTGCTGCTTGGGCTGAGAAATGTAAAGGAAGTCAATGTTATCACTTTGGTACCAGTATGTCTTTCCTCTGAATTCAATAGTTGAAGACCCAGCAATAAACAGTACTTCTGCCCTCCGAGGGCATTCTCTCTAACAAGGGGTATGCCATCATAATGCCTTGTGCATTTGGTGCAATCCTTCACGTAATCTCCTTCTTCCACTGGCTCTGGTATGAACATTGCTGGGTTTACCACGCTACACTGGGCAATCTTGATGGCTGGGTTGGATATAATCACTTCATACCCAGACACCCATTGCATCGTTAATGTGCTTTTTGGTTCCATAAGAATGTCAAAAGGGGCATGTTCCACATATATTATTACCTCACAGCCCATTCTGACATTTGTTGATTTCTCAATTGCAATGACTGCAGAAGCCAGCAATTGTTTGTAGGGGTATTGGCATCTCATTACTGGTCTAAAAGACCACTGTAATAGACTAGCTGTTTGTGTTCTAGCGTAGTCTTCTCTTTAAGAATTACTGTCATTACCACCCTTTTTGAGTGTGGTAAAAGAGGCAACATTCTACACCATAATCCGATATCCTCAGGACAGATGCTTAGTGTATTTATCTCTTCAATTTGTCAAAGGCTCTGGTCATCTCTTCTGTCCACACTATATTGTTATTGTCTTTCTGGGCTTCCTTGAGTCCCTTCCACAAGGGACAAATGTATGTGCTGTAGTCAAAGACCCATGCCCTGAAATAGTTGCATAGGTCCAAAAACTGTTTTATCTCCCTTACTGTCTTTGGATGCAGCGTTTTCATGATAACCATTGCTCTCTCAGGGGTCTCTTTTCTCCCATCTTGGAATATTAATGGTCCAATATATAAAACTTCCTCCTGGTAATATTGGAACTTTTCCTTGTCTACCTTATACCCCTTGTCTGCCAAGACTGTCATCACTTGCGATGAGTCATTTCTGCACTGTTTTTCTGTTTCACTTCACCCCAAAATGTCATCCACATATTGGATTACTGTGTGTTCAAGATGTTTGTTCCTGAAGTCCATCTGGAGGACTCGGGTGACTATGGAGTGGGACTTACAATACCCCTGTGGTAAACAAGTATGTTTCTACTTTTAATTTCGGTACGAAAATGTGTTCAGGTCTTGCGACTCCTCATGCAAGGGGATCGAGAATAATTCATTCTTTAAGTCTATTACTGTGAAGCATTTGGCTTTAGATGGGATTTTAAACAATATCGAGGCTGGATTCGGGACCAATGGGAACTCAGTTCAACTATATTGTTTAGAGGAAATGAATCCTGAATAAATCTTCATGTCCCCTGATGATTTTTTCATTGGGTGCACCGCTGTGTTACATGAGGATTCAGATGGTACCAGTATTCTCTGTTTCAATAGTGCTGAAATCGTTTTTAATATGCCATTGTCTGTTTCGTTTGACATGGTATACTGTTTCACACTTGGTAAAATGGCTCCGGGCTTCAATTTAATTTTATCTGCACCTTCACGTTTTAGCAGGCCAGCGGCATAAGGACTATTGGTCCACAGTATGCTTGGCACTTGTGTCAAATCTTTGTGAAAAAAATGACAGTGTCTTTTTTATGAATTACATCCTCTGTGGCACTTCCCTATTCTCAACTCTCACTGAGTACATGGGATTTCTGCAAAATACCACTTAATTGTCAGAATCCCCATCTCTGAACAGTTCCTTCATCTGTCAAGTCAGTCAATCTCGGCCCTTCATCCAAGGCGATCACTGCACTGGTCTGAATAAAAATTCAGCAGGTAATTGTAACACCTTTTCTTTATTCCAAGAAGCCATTCTAGCAAAAGGTTCACTCCATATTGGAACACTTTGATATCTGTGGGTATACCCCGCTGTGTTTGCTGTCCTGAAAAGGCCAATATAAATTCCCTTGTGTTCACATAATGAATCCCTAGAGTGGAACACACTATCCCCTGTTCAGTAAATGAGATGGTCATGTTGAGCTTACTTATCATGTCCCTTCCCATGATGTTAACGGGTGTCTGATGGGAATATAACAGTGGCATGGAGGTTTCTGTGTTCCTCTGGTAGTCATAGGTAGGTCATCAGTAAATGGAATGTGTAGCCCCAGAAAATCCTTGTGCATTCATGGCATTGGAAATCTTCCCTCCCTAACGTAGGACTTGGTCACCCCGTATTGTTGCCCCAAGGCTCCTCATGTGGGTCAGGCGTAACAGAAAGGATTTAACACATCAAGTCAGTTTGTGCGCTTCATATTGGGGATACAGGGTCATCCCTGTTGCAGTAAAAGGATTCGCCACTAAGGTACCACTCCCTTTTCTAGGGGTAGGTGCCTGTACTCCTGCATTGGTGTTCCTGGTGGCCATTGTAATATTATGTTGTACTGGTGCTTGTGGTTGCATCTGTGCTTGCTGTGTCCATATGGGTACTTGTTGGGCCTGTGCTGTTGGTGATTGTGCTTACATTGCAGGTTGTTGTATGTCTTGCATTTGCAGTGCATGTGTCTGATATTGTGTGTGCTCTTGGGCATAATGCTTGGGTGGCTCAGCACTGTATGAGGGCGGATATGCCAACCCCCGATTGGGTTCTGCAAATTCTGTTGCATCCTTCCTATGCTTCTATACACTTGGTTAATGCGTCCACTTTTTCCACACATTCAACATTGCTGTGGTGTTCCCCTAAATTTGGGGGTCCCCCGTTAAATCCCTCTTCTTGTGGTGCATGAAACTCAACCCCTCTTCCTTGTGGCACAACCCCTCTTCCTCGTGGCCAATAATTATATTTTACCCTTCCTGCAAAATTGAACTCCAGCCATTATCTTCTCTTGCTATGCGTCTTGCGTAACCCCTCCCTTTCCACTTGTCAACATAGCACATTCCACTGAGCACTTCAACTGTTTTTTTCGGAACTAGCTTGGCTTCCTTCATTCTACTCTCCTCAAGGTCTTCCTCGCCTTCTCTTGTAATAGGCTACAATGGTGAACTATTGTCAGCTGAATCGCTATGCACAGTTTTGCCTCCACCCCCACTCATTTTTTCAATTGTCTGTGCACTTGCTTGGGCAACTCTTGACATAGTATTTGATAAAAAAAATAGCTATGTTCTTTTCCCACGACTCTTGAGTATCAAAAAGCAAATGATCTTGAATCTCTTGAATGTACGCAACAGGGTCCTCATCATCACGCATCTTGTGCATCATGATTGCACTCATGTCTGACGTGACATGGCAGTGTACTCTGAGGGACTTCCATACTGCTGCCCTGTGATTATTAGATGTTCCATCATGAGCTGTGTTCTATGTAGTCACCCCGGGATACCCGATTCATTTCCAAATGTCATCATCTCCTTTCTGAATGGTGGCAGCAAGCAAGCTTTTTATGTCGCCCACTGCTAGTATCATTCCTGAAGTCATTCTTTCTAGTTCATAAATCCATTTTCCAAAGCCTGATCTCAAAGTCAGCAACTTACATCTTAAATTATCTTTATCCATCTGTGGCCATGGCATATATTGTGGTTGTCCTCCTCCCTTTTCTCCTACTCCCTTTTCTAACAATGGAAACTGTGTTAGTTCTGCCTTATGTCTAGGTTCAGTCGCACCCTTTGCTTTTGTAAATGTGCCTGTCATGATCACTTTCCTTCATCCTGGTAACATCCTTAACCTATTTATATAAGGGGTTGTTTCTTCTAAGATATGTTACCGTTCCTTCAAACGCTTGGTGTGTGCTGCAGGTTCAGGGTTTCCGCCCTCCAGTTCTTCTAAATCAACCACTCTATTTCTCTTCCAGGGTTAACTCACGTGAATGGGACTTGGTCTGCTCCCTCTTCTTCCTTGTGGTCACTTTCATACCTTTCCTCATCTGAACACATTGCTCCACAATTGTCATCACTTTCTTTGTCTTCCCTGTCCTCAATGTGTAATTGCTTTGAAGAGTGTGTGTGATATATTCCCCTCAGCACCTGTTCCAGTAAACTCTGCTCTGTTGGTGAAGAACCTACTATACTCCTATTCACTCTTCAGATGTCCCCACTCTCCCCCCTGCTTCTATATCGGTTCCCAAACCTCCTGTGTATCGCTACTCCCTCATCTTCTTCTGCAAGAGTATTATTCCTCATCATATCCTCCACTTCTCTAGTATGACTTCTCTCTTCTGCCCGTTAATGTCCCACACTTTTCTCCTTCCATTGAAAAAGGTGCTCCTTAACAAGCCTTTGGACTTCTTTCCGTCCCCTTTCTATTCTACGCTCGATCTGACTTTCTCTTTCTTCTTCTTTTTCCTTTGTTCTCTTTTCATCTACTCCCCTTTGCTTTCTCACTCTCTCGCTCTCTTCTCTATTCCTCGCCTTTTCTCTTTCTTCTAGTTCCCTCCTTATTTCTTCATGTCGTTTCTTCACTTTTTCTATGTTCGACCTGTTGTATTTCCCTTTCTTCCACTTCCTCCATTATTCTGTCCCATTTTCTTTCTTCCACTTCCAACTTCCTTCTCTACTGTCCCTCAAATTCCTCCTTTTCCCTTCATGGCTTAGTTTTCCCTTCTTCATCTGTAGGGTCTACTGCATTCCTTCTGTCAGTTTAAGTGGTATTTTTCCTCCACCAACTAATTTGAGGTTATCACTGTTTCCTCCTCGTCCTTCAGCTGCCCCTTTTGTCTCTGGATCTCTTGCTGTGCCTCGATTAGCCTTGCTTGAAACTCGCAGCACTCGCTATAATCATTACGCATGGGCAGAGTGTTTTGGTTGTTTAATTTAGCTTCACTAGTAACATCTTCATTACTGAAAGCGGGTGGCGCATATGTGGGGTTAGTGGACCCTTCTGCTGCTTTTAATTCTTTAAGTGGGTAGAAGCCATTTCCTTTTTTTAGCAGATTGATTCTCTGAGGAGTAGGCGGAGCCTAGGGCGCTGTTCCCTCCCCTTCATGCTGGTTAAGAGTCCACTCCTTCAAGAGTGGATCTTCCACCTCATACCCAAACATATTCCATAGCTCTGGGATGGCCAATCGTTTCCGCAATGTCTTGCCTTTATCTGCTGTATGTAAATATGTACTCATGTGTTGCAGCACTGATTTCGAGAGGGCACCCTCCTGGTGCCATGGTAGAAACATTTTGTTTGCTGTGTCCTTTACCCATTGCTTGTGATACTTGAGTTTTTTGTCCTTGCATATCAGCAAGGATTTTCACAGGTGTACAAGGGGATTATCCCCTCCCATGATTGCACATCACGCTGTTTACTGCTGATACTAACCAGACCTTTTGAACCTCTCAAGTTTCACTCTACCTCCTCGTGTTTCCTTCATACTCTCTTTACTAACAATTCTCCTCAGTGTTCACCATTTTCTAAAGCTTTTTCCAAAAGCCTCTGTGATTTCAATACCAACATTTTGGATGTACTCCATAATGCTGCTTATTCTCAAGGCCCGCCCTTTAAATCCACACAAAAGGCTCTGCCCTTTGATATAAACCAACTATCCACAAATCTGTGTTGTTACACCCAAAGTCATTTTTCACCTGGTGCCAGCAATCGGTACACATATGTGTGAACCCATCAATACAAGACAACAATATTCAACCCCCAAAACGCACGCCATCTTCCCACTCTCCTAGTAAGCTAACCATCTAAATCTTTTTACCACACCAACAAGGTTTATCAAGTATTCTTCCCTAGCCCTTACCATAGGATTACCAATAATCAATGATCAATAACCTGTAACGAGGTTGGTGAGTAATACATTGTAACAAAACCTTTGAAATTCAAGGAAAAAACTTTAGTTGCAGGGAAGTTAAGGTGAGAACTTAGCACAACAAAACCCCTGAAATTCAGCTAAAGCCACCATAACCATCTGTAGCCGACATTTCAAAGCAAACTGCGTCACAGAAGGAGCATGTGTTGTGGGGGGAAAGGGAGAGGGCAGGGGAGGTGAGGAGGCCATCAGAATGCTTTGGGTTGCAAACTCAGACCCTAGACCCCCTCCAACTCCCAGATTTCACTTGGTGCTTTCTAGCATGCCCCACACCTCCTGATTGTAATTGCATGTTTTAGACTTGCAAATAGCTTTTTTCCTGGATTTCATTTTCCAATATCCTCGGCTATAGCCGTGGTTATCTCTTGCATCGAGAGAAAAACAAGATGGTTGCTGTTTCATTTCTAAAAACATCCAGTTTTGGGTAAATCCCAGAGATATAGCTATCTATTTTTGAGAAGGGGCACCCCCTTGTATTGCTCGCCAAGAGTGCACGGACAATTATTTATCACTAGTACATTTGTAGGGCAAAGAAAAATATTTTCAACGCAGGTAGACGGAGCAATAACTCACAACCAGATACGCAGTTAGCAAAATAATGAGCACTTATGCGGCTATTTATTCATAGTTTAGAAGCAACAAGTGATAAAAAAAAAAAATCACAGAGAACATAGAGAATTCAAAAGAAGATACATCACCGTGGGCGTAAAGGAATCCCTCATCTCGCCAGAAGCGGCTAGAAGTCCCGGTAACAGCCAGGCAGAGAGCACAACAGCCCACAGGAAGGTCGGAACAAGGCGTCCCCCCTCTGACTGAGGTCTTTGTGTTTTTTCCCCCATGACCTCTCCAGACCCTCCCAATATATGCCCTCCTAATTGTTGAGTGACCGTTGGTTGCCGGCCGGGTCAACCGTCTGTAACCACCAAGGAGCAAAGCTTCCCTCTTCTAAACACCACGGAAAAACTATTCCATAAATCATAGCAAGACACAACAAAACCAGCTTCCCAGCACACTGTCCTTGACTAAAGTCTGCATACCAGGCTCAACGGATAACATTGAAAGCAGGTCTTTTAGCAAAGCAAGTGCAGTTTTCACTGAGGCATGGAATAAATATCCATTATAGCTCTGAGTGCCCCCAGAATGCACTGCGCATCAGCGCCATGTTTTAGCTCAAGCATAACAATTCCACCATTGGATATTTATCTTCCACAGCCCAGTGACAGAGGAGACGGTCTCTGAAACCGACGAAACATTAGAACCAAGTTAGGAATATATTGAATACAACAACAACCAATTATTATAATAGCCAAAATAATGCACATGCAGGCAAAGACGTAACGCAGTGTACCCCCAATGTCAGGAATTCATGAAAATAACCAATCCCTCCAATTCCCAATATGATCTTGAGACAATTGGGAAATGAGGTCCCTCAAACCTCTGATATGACTTTCAATGGATTGTGAATGGTCACTTAGATTGAAACAACACATACTTTCAACTGCTTTACAGCCCAAATTATGTTTCAGCAAGAGATAATCAACAGCAGCCCTGTTTTGCAAAGTTGCTTTTCTAATAACTTTGCTATCAAGGAGCAACTCTTCTAATGCTTGAGAAGTATGATTCAGTCCTTTTACCACTAAACATGCTAGTTTAATCAGAGATTTGTAACCCCCAGCAGCTAAACCCCAAACTCCCACTAATGAAAGGGCTAATGCTAGAACCCCAGCCTCTGATAACAAATGCACATGTGAATCACAATCTGGGGATAAACCCACAGATTCAAAAGTTGACCTTTTGCTTCGACGCATTGCTGGGTGTAAAGGGAACATCATTAGCCCTAATCAAGTTAAGGCACATGGACCTCCGGAAATGTTAGCTGGGATGTAAGTGTATGTGATGTTGCCACATGAGAAGAGCCACCCTGTTGGAAGTTTAATGTGACTCAAATGGCTGGCAGCTATCACTGTATGATTACAAGACATGGGGGGTCATTCTGAGCTAGGAGGAAAGGGAAAAACCAATGATTTACCGGCATCGTTTACCGCTACAGGCTATTCTGACCTCTCAGACCACTAATTACGGCACCGTAAACTATGATGCCGTAATTATCGGTCTTGGGTCGCACGCCCCACCATGCCGAAATTAGCGGCATGGCGTAAACCGGAGCTGGTCACAAGGAGCACATGTAAATAACGGCCTCCTTAAGCCCGTAAAGCACCTTACCGGCATGGAGTACATACAGGCATCTCAGAGAATGAGTAAAGAACCCTGAGCAGTGGTTCCCAGAGCAACAGGTGCACACAATGAGCACAGGTTGAGGCAATGGAGTCTGCCACAGCAGAAAAAGAACACACCCACACACCACACCCCCTCCCACACCAAGATGATACCAATAGTGCCAGCAAGGGCACAACCACAATAACTATACCTACAACACCAGGTCCCCCCCATTGAGAAGACACAGGGGGAGAAGGAGGGGGAGAAAGGCCCAGCATGCAGCACCAGTGCAACCTCCGTTACCACCCCAGCAGCCCCCATTCCCACGCAGCATGTTCGGTCCCTCAAGGAAACCCCTGAGCAGATACACACCCCCTACCAGCTTGACTGTGACACCATCACCACCATAATCGGGCCGAGAAATAATGAGATAAGCGAGCAGCATACAAATACACACTGCCATCCTGGCACAACTGAAGGTGTTGCCTGTGCCCCACACCCATGCCACAGGCACCTACCAGCACACAGTGGGGCCCATGCATGGCATGTCACAACCGTCCATTACACGGACACATAAACAAGTGCTGGTTCACCTCCTCAAGCACACAAGGGCCTACAAATCCCTAACATGGACTACCCAGGAGATATACAACACTAAAGTTGGCCCCCATGCATTGGCAGGCATGCCAAATGACATGGGTGCCCCTGACAGCACCCACGTCTCGTAGGTGGACCAGCATGGCATGTTGGTGGCAAATAGCAACTGCAAGCAATACCACTCTCCCTACGTGCAGATGGAATGCAACGCTACCAAGAACATCACACATGGGTGGGCCCGACATCAAGGAACAACTCATGACTCAATGGGCCAGCTGATCACCACGCTACCATGCTGCATGGGGCAACATGCAGGATGACGTGCCTGGCTGCCTGGTGAGTCGTCTGACTTTGTCATGCCAGTGCATTGGTGCCATGAGGTGGGTGCATGCAAGAACAAACTGGGTGGAAATGATGAAGCCAGTGCACAATGTTCACCCCACCAACCACCCTGCCACAGAACCAGTGCATCGGCACATCAGTACAGATTCCCACTTCGATGGAGTAAGGCACACACAAACATCTGACAAGGCTAAATCCCACAACACATGCACCACTCATTGGCGGCCACCACAACCGTAAGGACATATAGGAAGAGACACTGAATATGCACAATGTGGCTGCCCCCAGCATGGCACCACACCGGAGACTCATCCCTGGGAGTGGATTGAACTGAGGGCAGCAGGGATACCACACCACATCACTGGTTTGGCACACCCATAGGAGTGTTGGAATTCACCATAGTATGAATCAGAGCAGATTGAAGATTACGAGCCACTGACTACATCCAACACTCCCAACTACAGATTCACACAGTACACAGCACTACATGGATATAACATCAGGACTGCTGCATGCATCAACGAAGCATGTACCACGAGATGTCCATGCCATTGTTCATGGACCATCTTGTAGACGCACCCCCCTACAGCATTTCATTGAACTGGACACATAATGTGGCCATGAATGGGCGAAATGCATCCATGGACATGTGTGTATGGCCATCAGTTACACGCTGCCATGTCAGCAAAGTTCTGTTCTCCACCGTGACAGTTCAAACACTTACCTCAATTGGCTAGACATGCAGGTGTTGGTGGCTGTCCCTTGACACCATGGTACATGACCCCTGTCAGTAACCCACAGAACAGGCCCAGGGAGCACTTAAACACTGGTCATACCCGTGCATGTGTGGAGATGAATCAGTCACCTGGCTTGCGTAAGGCACATATGAGTTGGCGAAGCTGGACTGGTGGGGGACCCTTCTACTGCTATGTGGTGTCCAAGATCCCCATGTCATGTGTAAAGCTGAACAAATAGTGCATCCCTTGGATTGCGTCTCTCCCCTGACATGGGACTGCTAGCAGCACATGAAGATGGAGTGAAGGAGGAGGAGGAAGTGGAAAGATGGCATCATGGATGCGGTGCACTTGAGGGACATGTCGTGTGCCAAACAATGATTGGACATAATAACCAGAACACAAGTCAGCAGAGGGTGGCATTACATGGGCACACAGGGCACTGTGTGTGTGTATACTTGTAGACCACGCACTGTCAGACATCATAATACACATGCTCAATGAGGAATGTCCACAACGGTTAAACTTTGCAACACCAATAGTGTATTGAATATAAAGGATGAGTGTGAACATTCCCTCCAGCCACCCCCCTGCCCCCAACTCCACAACAAACCCTCCCCCCACCCCCCCAACTCCACAAGAAACCCTCCCCCCACCTGCCTCCCCCCCAACTCAATAACAGTAGTCCCATGTAGTACGTGAAGGCCACATGTGGCAGCATTGACTATTGATTCTTGTTCCCGGGGCCCGGGGGAGGCATGTCCCTGCACCGCATGGAACGCAGATTATGTTTTGGTGGGCTTGCTGGAGTGGCCCCACTGGATGAGGGCGTTTCCTCCTGCTGATGCTGCGGATTTGATTGGGCAGCCTCAAGGGCATTGGCTATGCGTCCTAGGACGTGACACAAACGGTTTATGCTGTCAGTGACTGTCTCACACAACCTGTTGGTGCTGTCAGTGAGTGACTGGCGCATTTCCCTGAGCTCATTGTGCCATTCCACCCTGGCCAGGCGGGTGTCCTCAATGAACTCATTGATTTGATCAGCGAGCTGATTTGCACGACGTGTGCCAAATGATGGTAATCCATCGCTCAATCGACTTGGCCCTGCGTGCTCTGGCGAGGACTGTACTGGTGGACTTGGCCCACGATCTTCGTGCCCCTGCGTGTCGGTAGGAGGACTACGGGCAGGTGTTTGTGGATCTCCAGAGTCACTGCATGAGGCCAGCGGGACATTCAAGGGCTCCGGGGTGTGGACTGTTGGATAGAACTCATTCTCGGACGCCCCACAGATGGATGGAGAGCTGTCCACATTCTCCACGGGGCCTGTAGCTGCTACCTCCCCCGAAATGATGGACTGTGGCGAGGTTGGGGTGGGCACTGTGCCAGGTGCCGATGCTAGGAGGGATTGGGGTGGTGCGGCCTCCACTGGCCTTTCCGGAGCCGGGGTAGGTGTTCTCTTCGGTGCAGGAATGCGCCGGACCCTGCCACTGCCCATGGAGGTGGTTGGGCGGCTGCACTGTGGCTCACCGCTGTCATGATCAGTGCCTGTGGGGGTAGAAGAGAGGGCCAACATGAGTGATTGTATGATGTGCTAATTGCATACATGGCTGCATTCACATTTCTGTCCATTGGGCTTTGTGGCCTTTTGGGTGTAGCAACAGCAGTGGTACATGTGCATTAGTATGACATGTACGCAGGTTTCAGAGTGACTCATCATGGCCTGGTAATGTGAAGCCTGGCTGGCACACTGCCAAACCGGCTGCACAGTGTCCATGATGTGATGTGCAAGTTAATGCACTATGGTTGATGTGCGTTATGTACTTTCACTTGGCCCTTGAATGCGTGCCAGTTGGCTCTGCATTAGTTGGATGGGGGGGGTAGAGTTGGATGGGGGGGAAGGCAACATGAGAAGGTGCCTTTGATGGCTCTTGGGGGAGTTTTAATCATGCAATGGCCATTGGCAGTGTAGACTTTGGACACTCACCTCCTTCGGCAGACGACGTTGCCCCACACTCCATGTCACCGACGCCCTCAATGGATTCGGTACCAATCAATGCGGCACATGTCTCCTTCCAAGGCTCAAGTCTGACAGGGGAACTTGGGCCCCCTCCGGTCTGCATAGCCTGACTCCGGTTTGCGGAGAGGAGGCCCCGCACCTGCAGGTCATCCCACTGCTTGCGACAGTCCCTGGGGGTGCGGGGGATGGTGCCTACAGCACTCACCCTCTGGCCGATTTGAGCCCAGATGTTTTTTTTCCGGATGATGGATTCTCTGCGCATGTCAGGGCTGAACACAACGTCAGCAAGCTCTGCCAGGTAGTCCACCATGGCATGCAGTTCTTCATGGCTGAATTTCTGCTTGCGGAGCCGGTTCAACAGTCTTCTTTGGGGCTTTTGGCATTCTTCCTTGTGGTGTGATCCTTTTCCCCACTTCAGTTTGCTCCCAAGGGTGCTGGCTGATGAGGATTACAATGGATTGTGTTTTTAAAGACGGCCGCCGCGCTCCTTCCCGTTCCTGTGCGATGATGGAATTTCCGGTTCCGTTTTTTTGCGGTGACCGTAATTACGGGATCCGTAAATTACGGTTACCATTATTTACAGACGCTGCTGCTTCCAAGGCGGTATTGTTATTTACGTGTTGCGGCATGCCGGTAGGGGGTTTTGCGGGTCGTTTAGCGGCATGCCGCTCTGAACTTTTCCGGCATGGCGGAAAGCGCGTGTCAGCGAGGTCAGAATGGGCCGCAAATAGCGGTCTGACGCCAGGGCGGTGTCGTACTTTCCGCCATGCCGGAATTTACCGGTACTTACCTCCTAGCTCGGAATGACCCCCATAGTATTATTCACAGTGGTACATGTGCGTGGAACTCGTGAACACAACCTTCTCTCAAACACAGTTTGATTTTTCTGTTTGGTTAAATTCAGCTGTTGGCATTTGCCAATTTCTTCTACATTGCAGGTCATAAAGTAACACACATCGCCTTGAGTTATATTGTATGTTATAATACGTGTCAAGTTTCTCCATTTGCAAACTGTTTCCTGGCACAACCTGCAGTACTCATAGACTGAATGGATTGTCTAATATCGGGATCCTGAACTAAAGAATCATTGTGCGTGACGCCAAAAATGTGCTTTAGAACCGGAACTGGCGTCGGTACCGCTACTAAACATGCAGTCAGCAAAGCTTCTGCATGTTGCACGTCAGTAAGGCAAAAGTGCGTAATGTTGAGTACTTGCTGTGCCAAATATGTCCACATATTCTCTGCTTGTGTAATCATCGGGGAATATTTTCGTCGTCCTAAAGACATATGTTGTATAGCTGGCATCAACGTTGTTTGCGTCTGCACCTGACGTGATTTTCGCATTCCACAAATCCATTTCTTCGGTCTGGCTGGCTTTTCGACATCGGCATAGGGCTGCTTTTGGACATCATTGCTCATCATCATCGGTCTCCACTGGATTGCTGGCACATATGCAACATGTTTCGTGGGAAGCAGCATGTCGTTTGACTCTCCCAAACGGAGTCCATTTAGTCCCACAATTACACCAGCCAAACACAGGATCTACAAGGCAAACCCAGAAAAGAGATATCAGTGTTGAAAATCACTCTCTTAGGTAACATTTGTCTGCGGGCACATACTGCCATTTCTTTCAACCGGGCTCCATCACTAAGACTATCTGGTCTTTGCCAGATGCAATAACATCTGCGGGCACTGGTGGGCCACTTGGTCTTTCAACCCACACATTCGCTCCCGGTACCATACTGTCCGAAGAGTCAAACCACGATCCCCACGGGTAGTTAACACTGTGGGAGTCTCCCCCTTTTTAATCATGGGCAACTTAACAGGAACAATAATCAACTGGGCAACCTGATCGCCCTTATGGATCGGTAACAATTGGTCCCCACTATTCATCAAGATGACTTTGATCTCACCTTGATAATCGGCATCAATGACCCCTCCCACCACTCCCTTCAATGCTAGGCCAGATCTAGGGGCAATCCATCCCATATGCTCTGGAGGAATTTGTACCCCAATCCCTGTTCCAATCACAATAATCCCTCTTGGGTCTAATATGATCTCCTCATGAGAATGCAAGTCTACCCCTGCTGACTCCGGAGTCGCCTGTTAGGGAGCTAAAGAACCCGGGGTAATTTCCCAATACAGAAGGGTTTCTCTAACTGAATTGGGTTGAATCTGTAATGCAGGAGTCATTAGCCGCATCAAATGAGTTTCATGATTATTCACAGGCCTATTGTTTAACTCTTGCACTGCATCAAACACACGATCACGCCAGCTTGCTAAACTGCCATCTCCAGATGTGCGCAGCTGTTCTTTCAACAAGCCATTCATTTGTTCAATTAATCCTGAAGCTGCAGGGTAATAGGGCACATGGTAGAGCCATTCAATATTCTTTTCCTGACAGTAGTCCTGTATTAATTTGCCTTTGAAGTGTGACCCTTTGTCACTTTGAATCTGCAAAAGCACCCCATAATGCAACGTGATCTGATCCAACAACTTAATGGTGTTCAGTTGTGTGGCACGTTTGCACAGTAAAACCATCATGTATCCAGAGCATGTATCCACAATAGTGCATGCATACTGAAAGACTTTACTGATTGGCAGGGGACCGATGTAATCAATTTGCCAAATTTGACCTGGTAATTTTCCTCTTCGCAACGTACCCTGGACAATCTGAGGGATAGGCCTATGCTGTTGGTGTTGGCACACTGGACATTGCAAAATGATGGTTTTTACTACCTCTAAAGGAATACTGATTCCTCAAGCTTGTGCCCACCTGGTAGTAGCCTTTTCTCCAAGGAGCCCACATTTCTGGTGAGCCCTCTTGGCCAAACCCTCCAAATCGTCTTCCTGAACCTCCGCATCCACAGATGAAATTTGGTGTGTTCATCTGCAACAGAATTAAACCAACGTTCTAATGAATCTGCAGCACAATGCACATCTACATGATACACAGTGACTTCACTTTGTGATAACATCTCAGCAATATCTTGCCACAGTTCTTTTCCCCACAACTCTTTTGAATGAATCATCCACCCATTCTTTTGTCAGGTTGGCAGCCACACCGCCAATCCATTCGCACTAACCATGAATCTGTGTACAAATGACATCAACCAGGGGTCTCTTGTTTCAATGCTTTGTAAACTGCATAAAGTTCTGCAAACTGACTGCTCTTCCCTTTCCCTGATGTTGTCAAAATCTTTTTTGTCTTGGGAATATAAGACACCGCTTTCCGATATTGCTCAGTTCCCACATATCGGGCCGAGCCATCTGTAAACCAGGCATGTTCTGTCTGCTCTACGGTCAGATCGCCATAAGGTACTCCCC
Organism: Ambystoma mexicanum; assembly: GCF_040938575.1. Taxonomy (NCBI): domain Eukaryota; kingdom Metazoa; phylum Chordata; class Amphibia; order Caudata; family Ambystomatidae; genus Ambystoma; species Ambystoma mexicanum. The sequence continues at coordinate 1,239,733,402 of NC_090930.1, read as the reverse complement.
ATTTCATAGCAGATTCGCGTTTTTCAGGCACTTCCGGTGGTATATAATCTGAGGGTGGTATGTTGGCCACTTGCTCATATAATTTGGCAACTCCACCCTTACCTGATTTGGCGCGCATCCGAGCGAGTACCGAGTTGAGTACCGCTTTGACGCTCAACGCTCCCCATTTGCTTCTGCTCGGATTGCTCTTTTGTGTTTGCCGTCTACTGCTACTGGCGGCGTCGACTCAGCTAACAGCTGAGAACATTGTTAGAACAGGTGACTGTTATTTCAGTGTGTTGTGCACTGCCATCAGAACATTTGCTGGACATTTGCCGATTTGCTTTTGTTTTTTTTTCTAGATTGAGTGACAAAGGCAGATTTGCCCGCCCTCCCTACACAGGGATTGGTCCTCTCCACCTCTACGCTCTACTGGCTATTGTATTTGAACCCCGGCGCACGTGCATCGCACGCGCGCATCTGAGCGAGTACCGAGTTGAGTACCACTTTGCCGCTTAGCCGCCTAGCCACGTAGCTGCGGCGCCGGGGGGTAAGCTGTTACATGCGGTATTGCTTGTCTGTCCTATTCACATTTTCAAAAGTAAACAATTGTGAAAATATTCATTTTTTTGTTTAATCTTGTTGTGTTCACTATTACAAATATTGGTGGCAATTAATGTTTCTCTATAATATAACCCCAAAATTCTGGATTGTTTGAAGTGTGCGTGAGTGATAGAGTATAAGTGAGTGTTTCGATTCATTTACACAAATCGCACGTTATAGGGATGACTTCTTATACGTCATATAAGCTCACGACCAATATGCCTCCTAATGCACCATTGACTCTTGTCCCCCAGATACAATCTTCTGCCTTGGGGCATCCCAACTCTGCCTTACCTCAATCCTTTTTCACAGCTATGTCTGTCACTCCTCGATCTTCACACAGACAAACTTGTTTTCCATTTAATGCCCCAAATGATAAAATAAGCATGACTTTTCCGTTGTCCCCGGCTTCTGGGTCACTCAATGAGACACGCACACCTTCACCTCTAACGATAGGGAAAGTCAGTGCCATGTCCCGAACCCCCTCGAGACAAATTAATAATCGACCCATCTCTGACTTAACAATGATGGAATCGACTAAAAATTGTCCCTTGGTGCGCCATTCGAACATGTCTATTTCCCCAATTGCCTTCCCTCAACTAATATCAGATTCCATCGCTATTTCAATTCACGCAAGCACATGCGAGTCGGAACATGTTTCTAGTGTGTCGTCTGTGTCATGCATACCCAATGATATGCCGTTAGGCAATGCCATTCCAATGCTCAAGTCCTTCGCCTTACCGACTCCACGATCTAAAGGACTCTATCCCATTGATAATGCTGCCCAAACGCTGCTAATGATCCAACCTGCATTAACTGCAATTAACACTGCCATCTTTAGTTTATGCAAACTATTCGAAGCATTGGATACCAAAGTAGCCTGTCAATCCAATCAGTTCGAAGAATTAATTAAATGGCTTTCTATGCAACAACTTACTAAAGTGTCACTGAGCAAAGAACACCTCGAAGAGTCGGTTATTATGTTACCTAGCAAAGTGGCGCAGTCTAATGATATTCCACCTCCTGTGCAAGCTCCAACACCTTTGGTAACACAGGTCATCCCTGTTGTGTTGGCACCTTGCCCACTTCCACCAATTTTGTGCATCAAAGGCCATGAACCATTAAACACTGACTCCATTTCACAGCTAGTAATGGAAGACCGAACGAGTGAAGCAATGTCTCATCACTCTGGAAATTTGCCCGCTTCGCAAATTCCTCAGAATACTAATCAGGGTCTGACTCGTTTGCAAAAATTGAAAGTTAAAAAAACCTAAATGTAAGAATAATAGCAAGAAAACTCTGATCTCCATAAAAAAGACAAAAATAATTGGAGCAAAAAACTCGAAAAGCACATTGTCTACTTTTTTTAAAGCTCTTGGTAAATCATCTACCACAGTAGACAAACAAATCACTAGTGCTATGGTTCCTGTAATAGATGTGCATTCGACAATGGCAGGAGTTGTCAAACAACCCACTCCGCTCCGCCACACCACAGAAGATAGAATTAAATCCAATTTGCCTATTTCGCCCCTGACACAATTGGTAAATGCCCTACGCAATCCTCAAAAGTCTTCTGCACTTTCTGCTGCACCAGCCAAGCCTAGTAGGGTTGGAAACAGTCAGAATATTGTGAACACTGGATTTTTCCTTCCAACTCAGGCACAAACCCAAGCATCTTTTGTTCCTTTACCCCAACCTAAATCTGTCTCGTTTGCGCCCACGCCACAAGTGACACCATCCTTGAATGTTGCCTCTCAACAAATCTTAACAGAAGAACTCAAAAAAAGAGTAGATGAATATCTATCTGCTAAATTGGTGGATACTCTTGCACAATCCCAATCTGAGTCTGCCCACCCCATTGAAGAGCAAGGGAGAGGCTACCTTAAGTCTGGCAAGCAACAACAGCCCTCCAGAGTTGCCTCTAATGACTTTATGACATCAAGACAGGGCTGGACATTAGAATTCCCAAGCACCTCCAGCAACAACAAATGGACACTGTGTAAAACTGATAAGCGGTGGCTCCCGCGACACATTCACCCCCAAAGAGCATAATTTCACACCTTAATACTCAAATGCAGAGAAGGTAACCACCCGGTCTATGACCTCAATCGACGTAGTGTATTAAACATATTTGGGGACATAGACGAATTATGCAACATTACCTCAGATGACATTGACCAAATTGAATTCCTAACTGATTCTCCACTCACAATAGTACGACTTTGGATTCCATCAGGGGTAGTTTTTCAATCTATTTGGCGCAATACAATGGTCCTATTTAATATGTTGTTTTTATTGGCTGAAGACCCATAAATTCCTTGTTAACCCCCTGAAGACCAACTGCTACACCGAAAATATATCAAGGCATTTAACTGCGTCCTTTAGCGACAAATCTGCTCACCGTCATATGTTAGCGTTACAGGAAATCTGGCTCATTAAACCCCCCCTATGGGACAATTATGAATTGGCCCTTATTCCAGCAATCCCAACTGGAGGTAGACCTTCTTCAGGCATCCTTGTGGCTGTCAATATCACAAAGGGCTTCTCTATTGTTCCATGGGCTTCTGTTGGAGCACATATCCAACTAGTGCGAATCACAAACAATGATTTGGTTTTTGCCCTAGTTAATATATATCGTAACCCGGGCAGCATGTCTGATGGTACCTTTTTTGAGGGCCTTCTTGACATATTCCACATTATCTCACTGGATAAATTGGTTACATATACCATTGTCCTGGGTGACTTAAATCTAATTTGTTGGAAGGTGGGACCACAAAGCCAAGGGGTCCGCCAATGGTTATCGATCATGAATGAACCTAATTATCATATGGTAAATGGTGCAGTAAAAGGAGATGTCCCGCCTAATTACATACGGCATCGTGGGCAGGTTAATAGCATCATTGACTACATATATGTTGACTCTAAACTGATTCTACATGCGGAGCACTTTCGCGTAAAAGACCACCCAAATAGTGACCATTGTATGTTGATCCTCCAGCTCAAACTGAATCTCACGTCAACACAGAGAGATCTATATAATTCCACCAATTGAGAGCTCTCGAATTCGTCTGAAATGGTCCATGACCACCTTGAATCAATTTGAGCAACAAATTGCGGCTAAGTCCTCTTATCACAGTGCTAATGTATATACAGATCTGTTGCACTCATTCTCCGAAATGGTAGTTATTCCTCAGTTCAATGTTGTGAAACATTCCCATGTCTTTGATGCCTTTGTCTCCAAAACGAAGGCAGAGTACAGAATGTTAAAAAGGCAAATCCTACACTCTGACTCTGCAAACAAGTGGCAGGCATTAAAGTCAGCTAAACGTACATATAAGAACTGGCTCTGTGGGTGGAAGTCCATACTCTTTCAACAAGATAGCGAGGCAATGGCCCATGCTATGCGAAATAAAAACTCAGCCGGAATGTGGTCTCTTCTGAATAATCATACCTGCCACCATCAAGCAGATGCCCAACTAAATGGCGTAGCTGAGCACTTGTGGGTCAAGCACTTTTCTACCTTGTATGCTGATCCCAAATATGAAAATTTCGACCAGCAAGTGTTGTCAATATCGTCTTGGGAACTAGAAGCCTCAGAAGATGCCATTTATGATATCATCAAGAATTTAAGCTCCTCGAGAGCTGAGGGTCCAGATGGCCTTTCAAACTATATGTTTAAAAAACATCCATATAGATGGGCACACATTTTGTACATCATTTTTCGGGATATTCTAACCACTCGTCTTATTCCACATTCGTGGAAAGCTTCAATTATAATCCCAATATTTAAAAAGGGTGATCGGATTGTCCCGGCAAATTATCGACCCATCGCGCTATTAAATGCCCCTGAAAAAATCTTCACTAAACTGGTACTTCATAAATTTAACTGCTGGACAGGAATCTAAAACCATCGAGATTCAAATCAGACAGGTTTCATGGCTGGCATGGGTATAAACGGCAACCTTCTGACCTTGAATGCTATAAAGGCTCATTGCTATGAGAACAAGCAACAAGTATTTTTTGCGTTCATTGATTTAATTGCCGCCTTTGACTGCGTAAATCGCTATCTTTTACTACAGACGCTTGCAAGAGACAATTGCCCAACAACATTATTTGATATTATTCACGCTCCACATTATAACACTTTTGTTCAAATACGCATTACTCTAGATGGTATTCTAACGAAAAAAATCACCACACATCGAGGCTTAAAACAGGGATGCTCGTTAGCATCGGCGGTGTTTAATTACTATATGCACGATGTGAAAATACAGTTGGCACAAGTCATATCAGACTCTCCAAAACTGAATGATCAGCAAGTACAGTCATTGATGTACGCTGACGACCTGGTTCTTGTTTCTAGAACCCAGGTCGGACTACAACAGCTACTAGGTGTGTTCCAAGACTATGTAAAGATTAACGAATTATCTATTAATCCAACTAAAACCCAGATCGTACAATACTCGCCTAGACGTTCAGGACCCTTAACATACATGTGGACCATTGGTGCAATTCCAATTAGTGTGGTCCCAAACTATTGTTACTTGGGTACGATCTTTGATGGCCAGCAAGGAGCACATGGGCCGATGGAGAGGGTGGAGTCCAAGTTGGTATCGGCCATCTCACAGGCACGCATTATAATGCATAAATATGGAAAGTTTTCTATTCTACCTGCATGGCACTTTTGGACAAAAAAGATTGTTCCTATTCTTTTATATGGCCTTGAAACATTCCCAATTTATTCTAAATGTAAATTTACGCAATGGGAAGCAAAATTTTGGCGTAAAATTCTTCTTCTTCCCCAATGCACTCCGATCCCGTGGATGAGATACGAACTTGGTCTACTTTCTCTCGAAGCCCAATACAGCTGATGCATGTGCTCATTATTCAGAAAATGTCTGATGTCAACAAACGACAACACACTGCTTGAAATCCTTTCGCAATATCTCTTTTCTAAAAAACAATCTAAGTCTAACTGGTTAGATAATGTGTATGCGACACTAGCGAAAGCTGAAATTTCCATTAATTTGTTGATGTATAATCCTGACAAAGCCAAGTCCAAAATCTATCAAACTGACTGGATTAATACTTGCGAAACATGTCGATTGTATCGCGATGGTGATGCAGTACGATTTCCTCCAAAAAAATTAAGCATCTTGCCAAACTACCTGATTCGTTCACCTGCCCCGAAATATCGGTGTGACATACTCCGCCTTCACTTTAACCTGTGGACAACACGGGACATTAAAGCAAGACGAGGAGTAGTGAATCCTGAACAAAATGTTTTTCGGTTTTGTAAAGACAATACTAAGTGTGAGACTCTTGCCCACCTGTTTACAGAGTGTAGCATGTTAACAACTCAGAGACAAATAGCGTTCACCAGACATTGCCAATTTTTGGGAAATATATCCCAAGCTGAATGCTGGGCGGCCCTGCGAGGGTAATAACATGGCAATTCAAATTGCAGCTGTTAACTTTTTAACTATTCTCAATTTGGAGGTGGATAAGCAGGAAAATTAATCTATCCCATTAGGATATATCATGAATAATGACCAGTAGAACAAAATATGTGTATATTGACAATATAGAGCTTTTATCAATCAAATGGCCATAATTTGTATGCACCTCCAATTGAGTGGCTTGTTTGTTGTACATATGTATTTTCCTTTTCTTTTAACTAATCGTTTGCATGAAATATGTTGATTTTGTTGCTGCTTAATGATTTATGTATGTATATTGAAATTATTTATGTATGTGTTGTATGAATATGTTTTTGAAAGATTGATTGAATTCAACCACATCAAATAAAAAAATAAAAAGATTTGGCTATGTCTTGAATGTACCATTTCCATTTGATTATGCTGGCCTCTTGAGCATGTCCTATTCTGTGTATTTTAGGAGAGCTCAGCACCCATTGCATAATTGGGATTTCAGGCCTCATCAACACATCATGCCCCACTGTCATTTGCTCAGTATCGACCAGGGCCCAATAACATGCCAGCAACTGCTTCTCAAACAGAGTGTATGAGTTACCAGCCTCAGGCAACTTACGACTCCAAAAACCCAATGGCACACGTTTCCTGTCCTGTTTCTGCCACACACTCCAGCTGGCGTAATTGTCTTGGACAGACACATATAATTCCACTTCGCCTTACTTCAATGGCCATAGATCAAGCACCTTTTGTCTTTTGCCAAATCAAGTGCTTTTTGCTGCTCCTCCCCCCACTGAAACTCATATTTCTTTCGGGTCACTTTGTAGAGGGGAGCCAGTATCTGCCTTAAATGGCGAATGTGCTGTGTCCAAAACTCAAACAGCCCTATGAACTGCTGTGCTTGCTTTTTGTTCAATGGAGTGGTGAACTCAAGAATTTTCTGTCGGGCCTTCGGTACCATCTCGCGATGCCCATTATGCACTGAATCCCTAGGTATATCACTGCCTTAGCTGGCCCTTCGATTTTGTTTGGGTTAATCTCCCACCCTTCCTTCTTCAATCCTTCCATAATTAATTCTAACCAGTTTTGCACACTGCGCTCATCCCTACCCTGAATTAAAATATCATCAATATAATGAGAGATTTGTATGTCAGGTTTACACGGTATCTTGTCTAAGTGCTCTGCTACCAACTGGTGACAGATAGCCGGGCTATGTATGTACCCCATAGGTAACCTTGTGAAGGTGTACTGACGCCCGTTCCAAAAAAATGCAAACTGTTCTTGGCACTCTTCAGCAATTGGCAAAGAGAAAAATGCATTGGCTAAATCTACCACTGCATACCAGATCCCCTCAAACTTTTGGACATTCTCAATCAAGGTATGGCATCTGACACTGCGGGCACCAAGGGAGGAGTGTGTTTGTTTAGTTTGCGGTAATCCAGCGCCATCCTCCAAGACCCGTCCCCTTTTTTGACAGGCCAGAGTGGGTTGTTCCACGCGGTAGTAATAGGGCATAACACACCCGCCTCTATGTACTCTTTGATGGTGTCTGAAATTTCCTTGTGCCCCCCGGGAATGTGGTATTGCTTCATCGCTACCCGCTTGGTCACCAGAGGCACCTGCACTGGGGGCATCTTCAATTTGCCTACAGTAATAGGTGTGCAGGTCAATGCACTCACCCCAAACTGATAAGTTTTACCTCCAAGTCCCAAGGTCAATCCTTCTAGAATGTCAAAGCCAATTATATACATATATTTGGGTATCGGGACAATCAACACTTGGTATTTCTTCCTAGTCAAATTGCCTATTTTCATATCAACTTCTGTTTGTACTCCGGGGGTCTCCTTCCCCCCTAGCCCGGTAATGGTAAAGTGTCTGCCTTTGAATTGTGTTGGATTTCCATGAATCAGAGAGGCCTCCGCCCAGTGTCTATCAATGCTCGCACTACTTGTGTATTTCCCAGCACCCAAAAAATCTTAACATTAACGTCGGGACGCCTATCAACTTTTCTGCGAGCGGACGCTGCCGGAGCTTGCCCATTACCCTAGTCAAATTTTGAATGAGTGTAACCTGACTCTGCCTCTAAAATTGCACTCACCACCTTCTTCAAATCATCGTATGTTGGCTGGTACGGGGAAGGTGTCCCCATAGGCCCTTTTTCCTGTTCTTCCTCAGGAGGGGCGGAAGGTGAGGTGTCCCTCTGTGGCTTAGTCACCACCTGTTTCTTAACCTGTTTATAGCGCTCTTAGGATGCAAGCCCTCTCTTTTTGTATAGTTCATACATTACCCTGGTTTCAATGCCATCAATTTCTTCTCGTGGCACACCATCTTTTAACAAAGCCAAAAACATGTCCTTTCTGGACACTCAGGAGTCTCTACTATCTTGCCTTCTGCCTTTAGTTCTTCTCTCACTACGCCCCTCTCTCTCAGGGCTTGTCATCACTCTTGTCCCACTCCCCTAAGTCTGCCAATTGCCGGATGTTATCCACTACTTCATCCGTGGGTTTGCCCGTCATACCTACGAGCAAAGTCATAATGACACTTTTGTATGCGGGCGGTGCAGTTCTGATCACCATATTCCTGGTTGAAACTGAAAGTGGCACGGCCCCCATGTGTCCTGGAGAATCTACATGAATTGCCTCCTTCATAGCATGTTCTCTGACCTTTTGAATCACCTCTTTCAAAGTGTACCACTTCTTTTCCTCGCCAGGCCAATCTGTGGTAATGGGGTACTTACGGTTACATGCCTGAGCTGCTAGGTGCAACAAACACACCTGTGAATCTAGCTCATTGTCATCATGGGGCGGCCCTGCCCTTAAGACCTCCTGAACATTGATGTCAGTTGACAAAGGCAAAAAGTGCTGTGAGTCTGTGGAATCTACCAACAACCCTGCGGCGCCCCCATCTAGCAATCTCACCATCCATGTCAGTAAAGGTTCCCCGACTTTTGCCTCAAACGAGTAATGATTTCCCCAAGCTCCTGCTGGGTGTAATCTTCCAGTGTGGTTAAACCACAACCCCGCCCACAGGATTCTGTGAGTGGGGTCCAGCACGCCGTCTCCTAACCGGCTTCACTGCCACTGTCTTTTGCTTCAATTCTGCCTTAGAATCAGACTCATTTGCCGAGCGACTCTCTGGGCTTGTTGAGTCAAAAATGTCTCCATCCCACTTATCAGGGTCCCAGTCCACACCTGCAGTAGCGATTACAGTTGCCACTTTCCTTTGGTTGACCCCCACCTCGCCTTTTTTTTATACTTATAGCGCGCTACCCTAATAGTGGCACACTCTGCCACAGCTTGATACTTATCAGCTTTGTCTAAAATGTTTCATCTGAATTTCCTGCATCAAAGATATTTGTTGCTTGGCAGCTAACTCTTTTTCCAATTCTGAAATATGCTCTGTCATTTTCACAGTTTTCTGATGCATTTTCCTATAGCCATGCAGAAGGTCCCACCCCAGCCTGCTCAATGCAATGCATTAACGTCCCCTTTCTACTGAAATCTGCTGTAAACAAAGCATTACTTCTGACGGAGTAGCTTCTCCCAAACTAGGGTCCCATGTTTCGCTCAGCCCCGCTCCACACGCCCACACCTGGGCTAATTTATCATATGGGTTATTAGCCCAACCTGGATCATAACCTTGGGTTCACCGCCAGCGGGAACACCCTTTTCATGAACAAACTATTCATCAATACAGTAATTTGCAAAACCTCATTTTTGTTCCTTTCCACACTGCAGTCACTCGCGCAAGCACGCACACACACTCAAAGAAAGAAAAAAAAACAGATTAACACAGTCCAACGCTCACTGCCAAATGAAAGCAAAGCCTATCTGCGTTCAAACAGATTCTTTTATATTTGGAAACAATTCATCACAAATATCCAGCTGACAGCGCCAAAATGTATTGCTCGCCAAGAGTGAACAGACAATTATTTATCACCAGTACATTTGCAGGTCAAAGAAAAATATTTTCAACGCAGGTAGACGGAGCAATAACTCACAACCAGATACGCAGTTAGCAAAATAATTAGCACTTATACGCCTATTTGTTCATAGCTAAGAAGCAACAAGTGATAAAACAAAAATAGATCACAGAGAAGATAGAGAATTCAAAAGAAGATACATCACTGTGGGCGTAAAGGAATCCCTCATCTCGCCAGAAGAGGCTGGAAGACCCCAGTAACTGCCAGGCAGAGAGCACAACAGCCACAGGAAGGTCGGAACAAGGCGTTCCCCCTCCGACTGAGGTCTTTGTGTTTTTTCCCCCTGACCTCTCCAGAGCCTCCCAATATATGCCCTCCTAAAAAGGGCTGGCAATTTCTCGAACCTTCTGGCATTAGCACTTGCGCATGGTTGAGTGACCGTTGGTTGCTGGCCAGGTCAACCGACAGTAACCTCCAAGGAACAAAGCTTCCCTCTTCTAAACACCACAGAAAAACAATTGCATTACTCATAGCAAGACACAACAAAACCAGCTTCCCATCACACTGTCCTTGACTAAAGTCTGCATACCAGGCTCAGCAACGGATAACATTGAAAGCAGGTCTTTTAGCAAAGCAAGTGCAGTTTTCACTGAGGCATGGAATAAATATCCATTATAGCTCTGTGCATCAGTGTCATGTTTTAGCTCAAGCATAACACCCCTTCTCCTTCAAATATGTAAATAATTACTGCACCGAATAACCCAAACCATACATGGATCGCAAGTCAATGCTTCATGCCCAAGTAGTTTTGAACCTGGTCCAAATCCGTCCAGCGGTTTGGGCTGTGCACAGTGACAAACCTTGAACAAGTTTGCCTATGGAAAAATGAATGGGAAGTAGGATGCACTTTTGGGGGAAAACATGTTTTGTCTTCGTAATTCCTTTTATATTTTTTAACAAATCTTTATGAAATATTGCAGTCTGGGGTGCGGGGGGCGCGAGTCCTTAATCACTTTCGAAATTTCAGTCAAATCCGTTATTCAAATCAAAGGTTATTAACACTAGAATTTTGTTCCTATGGGAGTCCGACTCACCTGAACTATAGGGCAGCTATTGCTGCCCTATAATAACAGAAAAAAGGTTCTCAGTATCGGCCTTCCCTCAATCATCCGCTTGCCTTCCGCCTTGCGGGGATCGTCCATGGGGATCGGGCAAGATTTTTATCCATGGGGGCTCCTGGAGACCGTACTTATCTACGTGTGATTTTTCCAGGCCACACAGGTCACTGCCACAGTATTCAGGATCGTGACAAGTACAACAATTCTGGGGATCCCGGCTAACTATCCAATTCTGCTACCACATGCAATGGCAGGGAGGTCATTCCAAGCCCTCAAGCAGACCAGATAGGCCAAGAGGTCCCAATGCATGTAACAGGTTATAAACGCCAAATGCATCATCATTCACATGGTATGACAAACTTAGTTATAAAACCCGTTGTGGGTGTGGAATTGATTATGGGAATCATCTATGTATACAATGTATAGGGGTTAGGACCCTCATTGCCCATGCCTTATCTGATGGCTTCACCTGGAACCACCTCTAAATTGATAACAGTGACTCCATGTCATTTATCTACCACTGAATTGGTTGGTGCATCAATTATATGATACCATTAATTGAGGTTGGGGATTGGTTGGCATGGACTTCGCCAACAGTGGTCACTTGGCAGGTCATCAGCACATGAACAATGAAAGTGGTAGGGGGAGCGACATTGAGAGGACATTTTTCCAATTAAAATTTACCATCTCCTGCTCTCTAGCTTTGAACTTAACCATGCCCCATGTCATAGTTTCAAGAATCTTTTAGGGAGTTACTGGCAGGTGCATCTCCGTATCTAGCGTTAATGAATAGACACTGGGCCTCATTACAAGTCTGCCGGTCCGGTAACAACGGTGCCGGTAAGCCTACCGGCACCTTCCTTACTTGACCGGCACACTACGAGTCTGACTACTGGAGTTGCTGTGCCCCGCAGGTCTGACCCTGCCAGGCACAGCGGCCAGGGTAGGCATACTTTTGCGGAAGCACCGGCACAATTATTAACTTTGCCAGTGCTTCCGTGGTCCCCACTCCCATTGATGACTATGGGACTCAAATGGGAATGGGGATTTATCATTTACCGGCACCTGACTTCCCGGACCGCTGGGGCTGCAATGCCCCGGTGTTTCTTGCAAGCCAGGTGGCGGTAAAATTTGCAAGTCTAGCGGCTACCTGCCGGTTTTACCAGCACGGTTACTGCTGGACTTGTAATGAGGCCCACTGTCTTTAATTCCCGGTCACGTGTGACGAGACTGCATTTTGAGCTACTTTGCTTGTCTTTTCCTAGGATTTTAGTGGATTTGTACATGGGTGTCCTTACCCTTTCTGCCCTCTAGAGACTTGGTTGAGCTACTTTTCTTCCATATTGTGCCTCTACTAATGAGCACCTGGCTTTTAATTAGTTGGTTTGTTCTTGGACTTAAACTATGAGAAATGTATTTTTCCCCTGGACATTATCTTATTCCATTCTCCTCTGTGCTGGTCCTAGTCTCCCCTTCCTACTGTAACCTTGGCGGTGTTGGGCAATTGACTTCTGTGTTGTTTGGCCCATTGATTTCAGATAATTTCAGAGGCCTATTCGGTTTGCAGGCTTCGCGTCTTCCCAGATGCCTTCCACTTATTCGGCTGTGGCTGCATCGTCCATCTTGTTCTACATTGCCATATATACTTGTTGCTTTTTGCATTAAAGGAATGGTTCGGCCAACATTTTTTATTTCCCAAAAAGATGGGCAATAATAAAACAAATATACTCACACTTTCACAAAATGGGTGCACCCATGTGCTTGCTTTTTTTAATTTTTGAGCTTGAATTGCTCAAAATTTTACATAGGAACTTAACAAAAAAAAGTGTGAGTATATTTGTCTTATTATTGCCCATCTTTTTGGGCAATAAAAAATGTTGGGCGAACCATCCCTTTAAGCAGGTTCTATGTGTATTTCTCATTCATATTGCAGTTCAGCGTATATAGAGTATATATTTTCTAACCTATTGAATGCACGCATATTCGTAATGTCTAAGTGTAGGTTGACCTATTGTTTGTGTAGCTTCATGGTGGATGGGTGGATAGATTAATTTGATGCAATAAAAACAGGGATTCAGGCAGTTCCAGCTGTTATTATGCTGTGAGACTCAACCCAGGGGTTCAGGGACAAGATGGATCCTAGTTCTCTTTTTCCCAATATGGCGGATGCTTCATAGCATCTGCCAGAGTCATTCACCTCCAGTGAGGTCCTGGGTGTTGGCTTAGTTGGCAGAGAGAGAGGTTTTGCTCCAGCAGTAGTTAACGCGCAATGTGCCCTGGGGATGGGTAGGGAGAAGTACATGCATCCGCTTGGGGCACTCATTATTCACCTCTTTATTCCAAAACGCTCATGGCTGAGAGCATTGTAAAGATCAACTCTCCAAAAAAGAGTTCCAAAATAATTCTTCCTTAAGAACTGGATGGTCCAAAAGTGAATCTGAATCCAAGAAGGGGTGGGCAAAAGTCTAAATAGGATTGGAGGAAAGCAATCCTACTTTAAGGAGTCCAATCCCTGTCCTTGTGACAAGGTGTATCTGGCCTGCTGTATCATGCTCAAAGAGATTTGTGCTAAAGGAAGTGTAGGAGACAGGAAGGAAGGAGTGTTATAGAGAAAAGCAAACTATTCTGAGTTCCTGCTGGCTACACTACTTCAACCCCATTTTCAAGCCCTTAGCATCAAGGCCCTTTGGTAAGCAACACCCTGGTATGAGGCGAGTATATTAAACTGGCACCAGTTTTTGATTTTTGAACAGAGGTGCAGATTGTAAATGAAGCCTCTGACCTGCAATGACTTAGACATCACCAGAGATGTCAAAAAGAGCACATGTGACATTTGAACCTTGTCTGTGCCTCTGCAGAGTAGGTACTGGAGATAAGGAGACTGACAATATGCTTTTTGCTTGGCGCTTAAGGAAAGAGGGGTCTGGTTAGCGGATCACCCTTTCTTAAATGGAATTACCCTTATCTCTTAATTTTTTAATACAAATCAAAAAAGCCAGAGGTTCTACACCCTTGTCAGATAGCAAGTCCTCACAAATAGAATTTCTTTTCCAGGTGCATGATTGCTTAGACCTTAAAGCATGATGTTTCTTTTGGGTTGTACACATAGGTTAATGTAGCAACTAGACTTTCAAAATCAAGGCAGTATCAAATGTGCAAATAAAGAGACAACACTGAAGTAGAGTTTTGGCTAGAAGACATAATTACTTTATCTAATAAGGAATACATATGTTGTAGGGCTGTTAAGAACAAAACCAAGTCTGAAGATATGTTGTGAAAATCTATTGAAGTATGTGGTACCCATGTTTCAAATTAAATAACATATACTGAGTGTGAGTCTGTCATCGGGTCTGCCCCTTTTTTCGGTTCATAATGTTGTTTTTTTAAAACTTGTTTTTCAGTTCCATAACCTCTATGCTTGTCTTTCTATGCTGCACACTTGCTAACCCATAAAATGTGAGCTGTGTCTCATCACCTTTAGATATATACTGCAAACAGTTGTTGGGATGGAAATGAGCCTATCTCACCCCCTAGGTGCTTTCAAGTGGGGCGAACACCATATGAGGTGATGTAACATACCAGAAGGAGCAATCTGCATCATCAGGCAACATATAATGCCCCTACAGTGCTTAGAAGAAGATGCATGCTACTAGAGAAGCCCATAGCCTTCGACTCCCTTTTTTTAACTAGTGCCAGGAGGGATAAGCTACAGGCCCCGATCCTGGCTCACAAGGCCCGATTTACACAGGCTCTGCAAGAACTCCATTCCCACGCAAGTCCACTTCCCCTTGTCCCTTTAGTGTTGCGAATAGTTAGTATTTTTCACTAGAATGCACCCTGCAAGAGTGTGAGACCACACCAGGCTCTGCACTGCTTCCATTTATCTCCACTAAAATGCCATTAGGCCTCTCACCCCCACACAGCCATACCAGAGCGAGCCTCACCCTGCTGACCCGACCCCACACCTTTGCATTTCTTGACATGCACGCGACCCCCAGGTCTCATCCCTCATCAGGTGTCTGCAGGAAATCTAAGTATGCACGGTTCTTATAAGCAACAACACATCCCCCATGTTACACGAGGTACCAGGGGGGATACATTAAAGATCAAACCCCAGGGTGGAGACCTTGAGTGTGCTAACTGCTGTATCAATGAAACCCTGAATGTGTGGGTCAGCATGATTGTATTTTATCCTCCCTCTTCCCTGGCACAACTTCCTGTGCCGCCCAGGTGCCTACCACAATGAGTTAATATTCAGACTTAGCATGTTTAGCTTAGATCGAAACAATGGGGGTCATTATGAGTATGGCGGTACCCATGGACCAATTAGCTCCATGGCTGCCTCCCATACCGTGACTGTGTCTGGTGTTGTGCAATGGGGATTTACCGGTCTAGTCCGACCCTGGCGGGACCGGTAAGTCCCCATTGCACAAACTATTCCCCATTCCCATTTGAGCTCCCATAGGGCTCAATGGGAACGGGGAGGGCGCAAATAACGGGCTTGCGAATGGCAAGCCCGTTATTTGCGCCCTGGTCCCTTAGCGGGACCAGTAAGGGACGTGTGGTCTGACCACACGTCCCTTGTGGTTCCTGTTAGGGGACCTTGGAATCGGTCAGTAGGGGATTACCGGCACCGGTCTCCTTACCGGTGCCTGGTATCCCCTACCGCCCGACTCGTAATGACCCCCAATGTCTTAATATGTGACCCGACCTTCACTGCAAGGATGAGCCCAGCTGACCCACGTGGATCCTGATCGACGAGAGGGAACCAACCAATTACTACCCAGCATCCCCTGTGGACCAGGCTCATGTGTAGGGTGCCTCCAATCAGTGACACCCATTGTGTACCTTATGGATTACGTATTTTGGGTTTTTAAGCCTGTGCTTGTAACTGTTCAGGTCAGGGCACTCTCGAGTTGCAGAGGACTTTGCTGATATTTTTATTATGTACTATTAAACCTTGTTATCCTTGCAACACTATCTCCCTGCCTATTTCCCTAGCGGGATGTCTTTATTTTGGAGTGTGCCCATAGAGAGACTTGCCTTCATTTGGTGACCACTATGACGTGATTCCATCGCTCCTGTGTTTGCAGAGGTATCCAGGTGGCCTCTCCGGAAGGTTCATGCCCACCTACGGTGACCAGTCTCCTAAATGCGTACACAGAAGTGGCCCTTGCAGGTGCGGTCTTTGCAGTATGCCCGCCTGCTCGTTGAAGTGGTGTACGGCCCCAGGGAGAGTTCCATGCCTGTTTTGGATTCCTCGTCAATGGAGGCTTTCAGAAGAACGTGAACACATGACTATAGCCTGCAAGGAATAACAATGTTGGGTGGGGATGTAAAGCAGTGTAGAATGTGTGAACACGCAGTGAATGAAAGTGAAAGCATTGTTTGACTTGGTGATTATGAAAGTATTTTGTTGCCCATTTTTATTCAATTTATTTTTCTTAAGAAATATTGAAGATAAGGAAAGAAGGAATACGGGAGCCTTCCCCAGTGAGGGGAGAAGGTGGCGCCATGGTGCACTGTCTCGACCAGTGCGGGAGATAAATACAAAAGGAACTGTAGGTGCTGCATATAATTCGAGAGCTTGGGAAAAGTAGTGGTTGTTGTTTCAGCTTGTTATTTTAGTTTATTTTCTTAGCATATTTTTTCTGTGTATGGAGGAGGCCCAGGAGGGGTGTGTGTCTTGTGTATTGTGGGTGAATAAGAGGAGTGTGAAGAGAGTGAACGAAAATGCTCTAGGAGGGAAGCAAAGATATGACATTAATGTTGTTGTTGTTACAAATATTTTGACCGCCCTGACTTACCGCACAGGTACGATGAGAGTATATGTGTTTTAAAGTGACATTGGTCGAATTGCATTTGCGGCCTTAGTTAGGGAATAATTGTGCAAGAACATTTCCGACATGACATTGACAGAGCATCGCCATGGGGACAGACATGCCCCTAGATCATATATGTCAAGCTCTCCCCCTGTAGAGCATCAAATTCAAGAAGTACCACAATCAATGGGTGATGAAGAATGAAGGGGAAGGATTGGAATGCCCCCTTCCAGGCCAGAGGGGGAATCCTTCTATAGGTGTGCTTTAGACCATATGTCCAAAAACTTGACTGCAAGGAATAAAGGGAGACCATTACAGAATAGAAGAGAGCTATTGGACCTCTGGAGAATGTTTGTGGAAACAGAGCCCCTGAAAGGGATTAGACAACAACAGACAATGGGAAACACACAAGTACAGGAGAGAGTGAGAAGACAGGGGAGAAAAAGAAGGGGATTTACCCGTTAACTACACAACCAGCAGAAGGGTACACTAATCCAACCTATGTGTCTGGGGAAAATATTTTAGCTGGCCCCAGCACGACCACAAACCCACCGTATATTGCACCCAATGAAGTGTCCACTCATACAGGGGTGAGCGTGTGAGACCTTGAAGTGGCATTGGCCACTACACGTACAGAACTAGCTAGGTTAAGGGCAGTTTGTGAAGCAGCACGGGTGACAGAGGTTCCGATGTTGCCCCCAGGAACCCATCCCCAGCCACTTGGGGATGAGTGGAAGTCCGGTGACTTCCTGTTCAGGATTGAAAGTGCGCCCATAAGAGCAGTTCATGTAGAATGGGAGGGGGCGACAGTTAGCCTGGGATATGAGAATGTGGGGTCCCAGAGAGGGGATGATGAGTATTGGAATGATTTTGAATATACTGAAGAAGGAGCAGAGGGAGGGGCTGAGCAAGCACCCACAACCACACCAAGAGTAGAAAGTATGTGGAATGGGAGGTTAAGGGAACGGTTTGGGAGGATAGCATTGACAAAGGAAAAGGGAAGAGTTCTAAACATTCGGAAAGGGAGAACAAAATTACAAATGCCTTTAATTTATAAAGGTGCAGGACAACCTCATTATGTCCCTTGGGAACAAATGGACAAAACCAATCTCCTCAAAGCACTCCCCCAACTCACTGCGTGTGTGGGAAAATGGATTTATGCTTTTGAAAAACACACTGCTGGGCAGCCCGTCACCATAGGGGACATTAAGAGCTTGTTGGAAGCAGCAGTAGCGGACCAGGCGGAGACAGTGTGGGTTAAAGCGAGGTATCTGGGATTAACATTATGTAACCATGCCCATAATGGAGCATCATTTAATAAGATCAGAGTGCGTGTCTGGAATGCGCTGCAGAGGACGTCCCCGGGCACCCCCAATTTCCAATCAATAATGCAATGCACAATGGGGAGACGAGGGAGACGCTGGGCAGTACATTCTTAGGGGTCAAAAGATGCAGAGAGCAGAAACGGGCAACACCTGGGACCAATCAACATCTTTTTTTTTATTGTAAATAGGGGGCTGCTTAATGAGGTGCAGAAGGCACTTGATAAAATAGCTGGGGTAGAAGCAAAGGGTTGGCCTGAGATTCAAAATATCATAGTTCACCATTGTAGATTGATCAAAAGGCGCAGAAAAGTAAACTATACAGAGAATGCAGGTGGAGGAAGCAAGACTAGTTCAAAATAAACTAGTGAAAGTAGCAGCGGTATCAGCAGCACCGCCCCCAGGGCAGGTAGGAGAGGAAGGGTGTGCCTCTGTTGCCACACAAGCAAGGATGGCAGCGGTATGGGCAGACAACGGACAAGGCGGTGGTGAGGAAACAAACACTTTTCAGGGCCACCGTGGCAAGGAGGGCCACAACAAGGACAAGGTGGGTTCCGAGGGAAGAGAGGAGGGGGTTTTGGTGGACAAGGACCAAGGAGTGGCGGACAAGGGCAGTGTTGGTCATGCAGGAGGTGGGGGCACTTTTCTAGAGAATGTTGCAGCAGACAGGGAGGAAACTATGGTTCCAATCAACAAACCTTTGGATGCCCCCACCCATGGAGACCACAAGGGCCCATTCAGGGGATGTCAATGATCCCATACAAAATACACCATGCAGACACTCAGACCTCCACAAATCCCCACTCATACCACCCACCACCACAACAGCAGACCATGCAGCCACACCAGGCCTGCCCCAACCAACAGGCCATGTGAAACAGACACAATTTTGCCACTGCACCCAATGGAGCAGCAGCCCCTTATCAGGGGGCTACAGTGGTAATAGGAAACCCCTTCTAATTCCCAGGGACAGACACCTTTCCCAACTAGGACAGCCCACACATAGCACTTGCGTGTCCAGTACTGTCAATGACCTTGCATCCAGAAGACCAAACGCTAGTGGGGGCAGAGATAGGAAATAAGCAATCAGTCTTTATGGTGGACTCGGGAGTGGAGAAGTCATGCATAAGTGAAGGTAGCTTCCCGCTATCTGGAAAAACTCTCAACGTAAGGGGATTCTCTGGGGCTGTAGTAATAGTCCCATACACAAATGATTTGGACGTCAAGATAGGATGGAAGGTTGTACGAGCATCCCTCCTCTACTGTGAGAGTTCTCCCGTCAACTTACTGGTCAGGGACCTGCTTAGCAAGATGAACATGACAATTTCACAGACAGAGGGATTGTCTGCACCACCCCTGGCATGTGCTCCTTCCCAGCAATACTATTGTTAGCGGACCGCCCTCTTTCTGTGAAAGCGATTTTCAGTACATTCCACCACACTTGTGGACTACAAACTCCCATGATGTAGGTATGTTAAAGGAAGTGACACCGGTAAAGATAACACTTAAACCAGGAGCTATACTCCCGAGGGTCAAACAATACCCCCTGTCCAGAGAAGCAGAGGAGGGAATTCAGGAAACAATGCAGGCCCTGCTACAGCAAGGGATTATAGTGCATTTTACCTCACCATGCAATACAGCCATCTATCCGATCAAAAAGGCAACGGGGGGCAGTTGGAGAATGATTCAGGACTTGAGACCCATCAACAATATTGTACAAAAAGAGTTTCCACATGTTCCCAACCCTGCATCCATTTTGTTCAGCATTCCCAAACAGGCCACCCATTTCACCGTAGTAGACTTGAAGAATGCTTTCTTCTCAGTATCCAGAATCACAGTATCTTACGGCATTCACCCTGGGAGGAAAGCGCTACAAACATCATTGCTTGCCCAAGGGGTACCGTGAAAGCCCCAGTATTTTCCATACGATACTGCATGGAGATCTAGGTAACATTCAGGTGCCCAGCATGATCATTCAATATGTAGATGACCTACTGGTCTGCAGCAACAGTCAGCAGAACTGTAAAATAGCTTCTCTTTCATTACTCCAGCTACTACCAAAATAAAGGGTACAAGGTGGACAAGAAAAAGCTTCAATACTGTTTGTTGAAGGTGCTCTCCTTGGGGAAACTTATCTCCAAAGATGGCAAGATAATAATTCCAGATAGAGCAGCTGTGGTTCATGCCACCCCAAAGCCAATAACAGTGAAAGACATGAAACAATTCCTGGGGCTCTGTAACTATTGTAGGGTATGGATTTTAGATTACGCAGCATATACCAGGCCACTCCTGCAAGGTCTGAAGGAGGCACAGAAAGAGGGAAACACAGTTCAGTAGACATCAGAGAGGGTAACCAGTTTTAATGATCTAAAATAACTGATTTAAATAGCTCCTGTTCTAGCCACCCCTGACTACACACAGGAATTGTATCTCTTTCTCACTCAAACGGCCCCCTCATGACAGCAGTGCTCACACAGAAGAGCTCCAAGGACCACAAGCCTCTGGCCTACTATAGTGGCACATTCGATTCTGTCATGCAGGGGCAGTTTGCTTGTGAACAAGCCCTCGCTACCTCAGCTTTTGCCATTGAAAAGAGTTCTACCGTTGTTATGGGGTGCTCAGTAACATTGTACATTGAGCATTCACTATTTGCAATATTACATCAATCAAAGTCCACCCTCACCACAGAGAGGCCATCCACATACAAAATAATCTTGTCTAGCCCCCATATCCATGTGGTATGGTGTAGAACAGTAAATCCTGCCACATTCCTCACAGAGCCATACACCACAGAGGACATACAACAACATGACTGTGCAACATATGAAGGGGATGAAATCCCCAAAACAAAAGACAGCCCTTTAGCAGAAAGAGAAGTATTTTTCGTTGATGGGTCAGCATCCATTGACCAGGACACAGGTGAAAAACAAGTTGGGGCAGCAGTGGTGGGACCAGAAGAGAGGGAATACAAAATACTCATAATGAAAATATTAGCCTTGAGGCCAAGGACTGCGAGACTTGTCCTTGGCCTCAAGCCCAGGGATTGTATCTCTCTAGGTCTGAAATCTCTGCACTGGCTCCCAGAGGCTGTGAGGATTAAGTTCAGAACCCTATGCATTGCCCACAAGGCCTTCTGGGGCACGGGGCCTCAATACCTTCAACTCTCTCTTCCTAGATATCTTCCTTTGTGAGCTCTTTGCTCATCCACCTCCAACTCCCTAAGGGTCAGTCGCTTCTGCAAGCAACGAGTTGGTGGTAGATCTCTTTCTTCGTCTGGGGCCTCCCTCTGGAACAGCCTCCCTGCCTCCGTTAAACTTGAGGAGAACCATCTCTGGTTCTGGAAACACCTCAAAACCTTTCTCCTTGCTTCTGCTTTCTCTCCTCCTCTCTCCTGCAGACCTCCTGACTGTAACCGGATCTGCACTGGATTACCATGACACCCTCTGATCTTGGACCGAGGTTCCTCCCCCACCAGTCTCTCACACCTGCACTTCCTGCCGGCAACCCCCGCACTTGGGGACTGTTTCTGTATCCCTACAGTCTCCCTACCAGCACTTGACACTTGCTGTCTGCACCTCCTTGCACTTGCCACTTGCTGGCCATTACTTTTACTTATTGGCCCTCATTACGACCCTGGCGGAATTCGGAAAACGATGGCGGAAATGCAATACCGCCATCGAATAGCGCTCGGTGCGACTATGACCCGTCACCGCAAAGTACGATGCCATTAGCGACACCGTAGTGAACGCCAACGCTAACTGCACCAAGCACGCGCGCGCGCGCCATGCCAAACCGTAAACACCACCATGGCGCAACGGTACGCCAATTCCGACCCCAGCGGACATGTACCTAACGCCATCAAGCATGGCGGAATGCACCATTCCGCCATGGTGAGAAGTACGGCATCGCGAATCAACCGTAAACGGCCCCACTGACTGCCCGTACACCGCTCCCTGCCCACAAAGTACAACTCCCCGTAGGTGCAACGAAGCCACAATGCAACCAGTGAAATGCACAAGTCACCCATGCATGCCAACGAACAAATGAACCTCAAGAGGGGCCAATGGGAGCTGCAGGGCACAGATGGCACGAATACAGAAGCCATCCCAATGGACATGACCACAGTCCCCCACCAAGAAACGCACGCAAACACAGGCACCTGTGACCAGCAATATTCAGAAAATCACAACATTCCACCAGTCCACCTGGCTGACCGGCATCTGTCACACAAAACCCAATCCCCCGCCCCTGAGCATGACAACATTCAAACTGTCATATTGGCAGCCCCCATCCCTGACCTCACGGGCTTCGTAGGCAAACGCGCCCAGTACAGGACCACGCAACAAAACTCCGAAGCTGGAACCCAATGCAGATCCCCTCACAATACATCGCTCCCCAAATAGGAATATGCCACATCACTTGCAAAGAAGAACGCTACACGGCCCATATCAGAATAGAATTTTAATGCACATCAATATCACCAAGCCCATACAGCCATCAGGCCATGAACTCCAAAACACATTTCACCATTGTGGGCTGCATCCGCAAGAAATGACCAGCCACTACTTGTGTGACGCCCTGTTCCTTCATGGTACACAGGGCCACATTCACGTACGAAAAGGCAACATGGAAGCGCACAGAACCGCAGGGCCGTCCCAATGGGGAGGCACTAGTCCAGCTGAAAGGCCGAAATGTTGCTCCGAGCCACCAGTACTGCGTAAGGGCATGTGGCCCATTGGCGATCTCCCATAAGATCGTAATGCTGCTCCACTGATTAACACGAAGCAGCAGGTGTCGGGAGTAA
Organism: Ambystoma mexicanum; assembly: GCF_040938575.1. Lineage (NCBI taxonomy): Eukaryota > Metazoa > Chordata > Amphibia > Caudata > Ambystomatidae > Ambystoma > Ambystoma mexicanum. The sequence continues at coordinate 1,239,710,400 of NC_090930.1, read as the reverse complement.
AACCCATCTGCAGGAGTGGCATACAGATGGCAGTGGCAAAAGGGGAGGAGATACCTGTCAACCAAAAGAAAAGAAACAGAATAGAATGGCCATCAGAACTACATTCGAACAACTCACTTCAATGATCACACTAGATCCACAGCCATATGCATGCAAGCCCACTCCAAAGGATCATCACCACCCCAAAACCACTTGCGAATCATAACTATCTATATCGAGGTGAAAACACCATCACAAACGAGTGTACCTGTGCATGCGTCTGTGAAAACAGAATCCTTCAGATGGGATTGGTAACGTGCATGGACACAAGTGTCTGAAGGCGCGTCGAGACAGGGAGGGCTCAACAAGGCCAGATAGACGATGGTCCCACTATGGCAGCCCTGCATCACATAGCGCAGGGGGGGCGGACAGATCCCAAGAAGCCCTGTACATGGCAAACTCTGTATCAAATCACCTGCCCATGCATCCATTCATCATTCCCTCATCCCGTAATGAAAACGCCTGAATATTTACTCACATAACATTAGAAATATCCATTGAGTCTGTGCGTTATGCAGCCTGCAAAATCCACAGTGCCCCAGCACGTAATTCCAGTCTAGTGAAGTAACATGTATTTGGGAACGTCCTGCCTTATCGTCCACTACGCAATTGCGCATCCCATACTATTCATATCAATCATAGCATTCTCGCCATGGCCCCTGTCCCAAGGACATTGAACAATAGAACGTTATATTTGCAGTCAGACCTGTGGGCATCTCCTCGCCACTAGCTGAAAACCGAAAGCGCCGCCCTTCGAATTCCTCATTTGCAACATCACGTCGAAGAGGCATCTGTGGCCGTTTGAAAACACTAATTAATCCATCGAGTGCGGCTGTGTGTGAAAATGGCAACTGCCTTCACCCACGAATGGGACGCCCCGCCCGTCGTTGCAACTCGGTACAGTGATGAATGAGGGCCCACCGTTACTCGAGTACTACGTTCCACTGACCCTTCACAACTCTGTTCGCGACTGCACAGATAGTATGTGAAACAATGGGACCACAGCAGAATGAACATATCAACCAATGTTACACGGCCATCGGGTACAAATACAAGATTGCAATAGCAAGATGCCATTCCACGAATTGCAGCGTTGTGCGCGGGACGTGCTCGGCCAAAGGGGAGAGCAGTTTGCACAGGTGGAATGAATCACCACAGGTGGAGGCCATTCAGCCTGGAAACACATAAATTGCACAGCCAGTCTCCTCCCACAACCACACCGAAATGCTACCGGCAGGACTCGCGATGTTGGCCCTGGGGGACCTGATAGCACTGCAAGTACTCCAACTCCAAGAAGAAGACGAACACCAACTACAACCGGCCGCACGGAGGAGACGCAGGAGGAGGAGGAGGCCAAGGCAGGGCCAGCAAGGGCCGCCAGCACAGCCACTACCACCACGCAGGCAGCCCGCAATCCCACGCCTCCGAGCACATCCGTTCAACCTCACTGATGAGCAGATCCACACCCTCTACCGTCTGGACCGGGACACCATAACCGCCATTGTGGACATGACACAGGCTGATCTTGTCAGCATGATAGATAGCCCAACCGCCATCCCACCCCTACTGAAGGTGGTGTCTGTACTCCACTTCCTGGCCACAGGCACCTACCAGCACACAGTCGGACAGTTGCATGGCATTTCTCAGCCACTGTTCTCACGGACACTATTGCAAGTGCTCGATGCCCTCCTGAAGCACGCAGACGACTACATCTCCCTACCACGCTCGGAGCTGGAAATTACCAACACAAAAGTGGGATTCCATGCACTTGCCGGCATACCGGGTTGCATTGGTGCCATCGACTGCACCCATGTGGAATTGGTCGTCCCACATGCCATGGAGGCCCAGTACCGCAACCGAAAACAATTTCATTCTCTGAATGTACAAATGGTGTGTGACTCCAACAGGATCATTACACATTGTTGTGCCCGATTCCCTGGATCAACCCATGATTCTATGGTCTTGAGGAACTCTACAATACCACGCTACATGGAGCGACATGCAGGGAACAGATCCTGGCTACTCGGTGAGTCTCATTTCATGCATGATGATGTGGGGTATGTGATTCGGCAATGACCTGGCAGGAAGGGGGCGGGGGGGTGTGCGTACGTAGCAATGGCATTCCACATCATACGTTTATCGTCCACATACAGGTGATGCTGGATATCCGCTGAAGAGATGGCTCCTCACACCAGTCCGGAACCCACAGAACCAGCATGAGGAGGACTACAACCATGCCCACTCACGTACCCGTGTAGTCATAGAACAGGCATTCGGCCTACTGAAGACTCGTTTCCGCTGCCTCAGCAGGTCTGGCGGGGCACTCCTGTACCGCCATGAGAAGGTTGCAAAGATGGTGATGGCATGTGTCATGCTCTACAACATGTGCGTATGTAGAAATGTGCCCATGCCCCCTGACGCAGAACTGCAAGCACCTGAAGATGGTCATGATGAGGGTGGGGATGTGGCAGCACCTCAGGGAGTCTGCGAGGCACCGGAGGCCCGTGACATTCGTCAGCATCTCATTGATGTATGCTTCTAGCACTCACGCCTGGTGGCTGATACATGGACACGGGACTCGTGGCACTGTGTGTGTCTGGGACATGCACAATATGGACTGTACGCCTATGATGGCCTCGTACACAAAGATCAATGTCCACACATCTCATTGGTTGATCAAGCACTTTTTATGGCATATGTGATATCATGTTGTACACCCTATCGACCCGCCACCCAAGTGAGCCCAACACACCCCCTCCACCCTCCCACCTCCCCCCGAACACCAGTGTCCAAAGATGCTCATCGTCAGTGGGCAGTCGCTATTGCAAGCCCCCTCTGCGGGTATCAGGGGCACCCCTGCCTGTGGAGCGCAGGTTCCTCCCAGATCTACGTTGGGGGCTGCCCTGGACGGAACTTGCAACGGATGATGTCTCTGCCTGCTCACGTCCATGCATGTCCCTAAGGGTTTGCGAGAGCTCAGTGAGCACACGGCGCACTGCGGCAAGTTCACCACATACGTCTTTGGATGTCGCATGCAGTTCCCCCCTCAGGCTCTCGGTGCTTCTCTCCATTTGGACTCTCAGGCTCTCGGTGCTACTCTCCATTTGTGCCCTTAGTGTCTCTGTACCTCTCTCCATTTCTGCACTAAGTGTCTCAGTTGATGTTTCTATGTCTGCCTTAGTGCCCCCACATTCATCGGCATGGTCCTTGAGGAGCGTGGCCAGTTGCTGCTGTTGCACTATTAACTGGTCGAGGGACTGTTGCCTCTGCTGGGCCATGGCCATTTGCGGGGGTGTCACAGAGGGGCTGTTGTCCTCATGTTGCCCTGCCACAGGGCTTGTGGGGGATGGCCAGTCGTCGTCTTGTGGGTGCCCCTGCGTGGTATCCTCATGTAGTACGGGATGGGACAGACAGGGGGATTGGGAGAGGTCATGGATGGATCTGACTTCGACATCCCTGTCTTCTGTGTCGGAGCATGCTGCCATCAATGGGGTGTCACCTATGGTGCTGCTGCCACCGGAGGCAGTGCCTTCTGTGGCATCCGTTGGGGGGACCTGTGGTGGTGGTGTTGTGGGCATGCTGGCTGCTGGGGTGCCTGTTGATGTTCCCTCCTGTGTGCTGCCACCTGATTTGTGCTGCTGCCGTGTCTTGATGCGTGCAGCTGAGGTGGAGGGTCTTTGGCCGTTGGTCTTGGCCCTCTTTGCAGGTGTGCTGGTAGGGGTGTCCTGCAGCTCGTCGTTTGGATCGGACCCTGTGGTGGAGTAAAGGAGGGCGAGGGTTATTGGTGGGTCTGTGGGAATTGGAATGGCATTGTATCACATGCATTGGGGTGGTACCTGAGGGTGATTTGGGTCGGGGCCTTGGAGGTGCTTCCATTTGTGTGTGGAGTGAGGGTGCAGTTGTTTGGCAGCCTGCAGTTAGGGTGTGCCTGCTGCACGTGTAGTGCGTGTTTTAGGGGTTTTTAATTATTTATGTATTTATTGTGGGTTTTAACGTGCGCTATCAGGACGATGTGTGTGGACGTTCTCCTGGACATGTGTTTCTGTTGCACTATGGGGACACATGGTGCTTCACATGGATGGACTTTGTGGTTTTGGCATTGTTTCATTAGGCCCACCTACCTGATTCTTCGGATGTCTGCACTCCTTTCTCCATCCCTCCGACTCCCTCTATGCTCTCCATTCCGATGGTGGAGGCACAGATTTCTTCCCAGGGGGTCAGCTTGATGGGTGATTCCGACCCTCCCCCGGTGGCTGTGGCAATGTTGCCGTTGGCAGAGAGTATGCTGCGGACGCGTATCCGCAGGTCGTCCCATCGCTTACGGCATTGCTGTGGGGTGCGGGGTGCGGTCCCCACCGCACTTACCCGCTGTGCCACCAGAGCCCATATGGCCTTCTTGTTTGCGAGTGCCGTCCTGGTCATTTGCGTGGAGAAGACGACGGCAGCATTCTCCTGGAGGGTCTCTGTTAGCACGGTGAGTTCCTCACGGGAGAAGTGGACCTGCCGCTTGCGGTCGCACGCTTTCTTCGCTACTTTTCCCATTTTTCTTGGTTTCGCTAGGGTGGATGACGGGTTGGGTTGTGTCTCAGGGTAGTGATTTTAGTGGTTGTGTGGTTTTAGTGGTTTTATAGGTGTACGGCGGGTTGTTTCCCGTTCCGGGCCCGTGTTTTAACTTCCGTTTCCGTATATTTCCGGTCACCGTACTTTACGGTAGGCGCACACTGCGGTGTCTGCTGTGATGGGTGGCGGTATTGCACCTAGGGCGCCGTACGGCGGCGGTGTGGGCCGTTTTGGGTTCATTTCCGCCATCGCGGACTTTGCACTTCCGCCATGCCGTGGTGCTCGTGCCCGATGGGTCGGAATGGGCCGCACTTTGCTCCTTCTTGCAATGGCGGAAACGCTATTTACGCTGTGGCGGTCCGGTCAGTCACTTTCCGCCAGGGTCGTAATGAGGGCCATTGTCATTTATCTATTCCCATGTACTGCACTATCCCTTTGCCCCTTCCATGCACTTGCGCAATCTTAATGACACCTGGCCTAGTAGGATCGTTGTCTGTCCTCCCTCTGTTCCCACTCCCTTGCCTCGTCGCACCTTGAAACACTTATGTGTAGGCGCGTTATAAATGCCATATCATATCATATCATATCATATCATTACATATCATATCATATCATATCATATCATATCATATCAAGGATTATTCCACACAGGCAGCAGAGCATGTCACATTTATAGAAGCCCTGTCAGCTTCAAAAGGCTGTTGTATGACCATTTATTCAGACTCTGATTACATCACCATGTCCCGATGGAGAAGGAGGGGGTTCAGAAAAGCAGATGGCTCCCTATTGCAACATGCAGATCTACTGAACACATTGATTTCAGCCCACACATAGCCTTCTTTGGTGACGGTCATCAAATGCATAGCACATATCCAAAACATGGATGAAATATAATTGGGAAACACAGCCACCGATGCAGCAGTCAATGAGGCGGCATACCTCCCAACACCCATGGTAGCAGAATATGTACTTGTCCCATCCCGTGCAGGTCAACAAGCAGATGCATACACAGCCCTCCGTATAGCACAAACTATTGAACTACAGTGCAGGGCACCTGCAGAAGAACAGGATCTATAGCTCAAGCGGGGGTGCTTCCAATTGCCTGCAAATCTCCCATGGATACAGCAGGCAACAGGAAAAGTAGTGATGCCTGTCGAGTTACTCTACACAGCATTTGAACATTTACATTTTCCATCTCATAGTTCTAAGCAAAACATTGCTGCTGACCTTCGGGAACATTGGTTAATTCCAAGTTTACAGGAAAACCTAATGCAGATGATGATCCAATGCACAACGTGTCAAGTGTTCAGTACAGGGATGATGCTAACGACACTAAGGGGTACATTACCCCACCCCGTGGGCCCCTTCTGTGAGCTGTACATTGACTATGCAGACATTTGAGAAAGGTGCAATGGGGCATGGTATCTGATTTTGGTGGTGTGTCCATTTTCTCAGCGGCTTGAAGCTGGCCACTGTGCCCACTTTGATACCAAGTGCATGGCACCATTTCTTGTCAGAGAAGTTTTACCCCAATGGGGAGTGTGTGTTGTCTTACGAGCAGACAATGGAATACATTTTTTCAATGACTTATTCAAGGAGGTAAGTACCCTATTGGCGATCAAACACAAAATGTGCTACATTTACCACACCAAGTAAACGGTATGGTCGAGAAAATAAACAGGCTGCTTAAAAGTAGACTTTCTAAATCATGCAACACTCTAAAAACAAAGTGGGTATACTGTCTGCCCCTGGCACTGTTCTGATGCGCACACAAACGAGAAAGGACCACCTCCTATCTCCCCATGAGTTAGCGACTGGTCGATGCATGCAGACACTGCTGTCACCAGTAACAAGAGAATCAGATGCTCGTAGAATGGCCACAACCCTGGGTTAAGAATTCAAACAGTATCTAACACAACTCACACGTGCAATAAGATGCCTCTCAAAACAAATTGCACTGCCCCACACATAGGACAAAGAAACTACAACAACCTCAAAGCCTGACACCACCACAGCACAACCCTTGTTGCCAGGGGAATGGATATATGCCTGATGTTTTGTCTGGAAATGGAACACACCTAGAGTCTACTGACCCCATGAAGTGGTGTTTTCCACCCCTTTTGCAGTGAAGGGAAAGGGGCTGAGATATTGGATTGTTAAGGATTTCAATCAGGCGTCACACACTGGACCAGGACCTTCGCCCTCAGCCTTAGATGTAGCGTGCAATTAGAATGATTTTTCTTTAATTTCAACGAATTCAAATTGAGCCGATACCGACCCATCTCATGCCCCCTTTTACAAATACCCCGGGTCACAATGGAGCATGAACCAGGCCTGTGTGTGTTAATGCAATCTTTATTGATTTTAAAATTTCAAGAAATCACACACATTTTAATATTGGCCAGCAATCACCAGCTGGGTGATAATTACAATGAAAACCACTGAAATACACTTGGTAATCTTCTACAACATATCAGATCACTGTCAACTATAAGGTAAAGTAGCTCAAAGGCATACAGTTCACAAAGCAGTTTGAAAATAAAAACCCAGTGCAGTCGAAATCAAACATGGAAAAGTTGCATTTACACTTTTTTTCATTTTTAAATGTGAAAACGTTTTTTTTTTTAAACTGGTGAAATATACCAAATTGGAATGTAGTTTTTGGGCAGGGTGATAGATGCACATCACAGGGACAATATGAATGTGAAAGAGTGACTATAGCTGAACAACTGGATCAGATTTTCAAGGTGGAATGAGGTTCAATTTTGGGAAAATAAAGCAGTTAAAAACAAAAATCGGTTTGGAAAGAAAGTAAAAATGTTACTTACACTAGATTATTCAAACTGGATTGTTAAAGAAAGACATGATAAGATCCCGGGTTAATTTGCAACTTAACCCTTTCACCCCGTGTTCAGATCTATGTGGGAATTAATTTAAATTATTCCAAATATTGCTAAGGAGTTACAAGATGAGGTGAATGAAAGAATTGCGCTAACACCATAAAAGCAAGGGCAAGATGCACAGAGAATTCTAACAGTCTTAAACAAGTTACCAAGGCAAGGATAGGATAACTTAGAGAGTAGAACAAAGACACAGTATCAAGATGGGTTAGACTATGTGTGGCTCAGGGATGGGGAAATACTCACAATCCACACTTGAGTTTGGATTTGAACAGCCAACCGGATTCTGGACTCAAAAGATTCTGGTCACAGGATAGCGGGCGAACACTCATAACAGCAAACAGCTGGGCAAATCTGGTAACTGGATGATGGCAAGGATCCAGTGGGTATGCAGGGAGTGGGCAAAACACCAGTCTTGTCACAGATGCTCCCCAAAAGTACCACAGCTTTTACCTTTGGTTATTGGGGTTTTTGTGTTTTTTTTTGGATCAATGGCCTTGCTGGGATAGGGTCATGAATGCTTTGGCCTTGCTGTAGAGTCTGGAATCTTGCAAAGGTTAATCTGGAAGGTCAGGAAATGCAGGCACTGCAAATTCAAGAGAGAATGTCTAGAGTTCTGTCAGCCACCCTTATTTATAAGCCATGATGACATCATAGGATTAGATGATGGGGCAGGCTTAGCTGGGCACGCCTCTAAAAAGTGGATTGTCAGGGGTGATTGCTAACACCTTCCTGTCAGTTGGCTGGACTTTTAAGGACATGACATCAGCTTTATGATGTGGGTTTACTATGTCCAGGAACCTCCCACAGTTAATTTTGCCACAACCCACTTTTGACATAAATGGCACATTTTTACAAGAGCACACCCTGGCGGCCTTTCTCGGGATGCTCCCTTTTCCATCTTGCCCAATGGCGCTTGGAAAAACATTGCAGCCATCCTTTTGTAGCTGCAAAATACAGTTTTGATGTGAGGCAGTGGTGCTTAAAGGAGCCAGCGCAGCCATAATGCTGTTTCTGCTGAAGTGTAGTTTGGTTATGGATAGGAGTACTGCTGAGTGGGTACATTTATCCTACAGGATACACCTCTCTGATGTTTTAGGAGCACCAAAAAGCACCACCCCAGGGACACAGACTGTAAACAACATCACTACCTCAAACCGTTAGCTCTATGCCGACCATATCTGTGCATGTGGAAGTTAATAAAGTACATGCAGTGCTGCTAGAGCATGAGCTACAGAAACTAAACATGTCTCTCTGTCTCTCTCTGTCTCTCTTTGCCTCTCTCTCTCTCTCTCTCTCTCTCTCTCTGTCTCTCTTTCTCTCTGCATGACTCTAATTAGGTTTCTCTACATGGAAATAAGGCAAAAGTGTTTCTAAATACGGAAATGGCTGAAGTAATCTTAACAGAAGACTTTGATTTCATCGCTGTCACAGAATTATGGCTCCACTGGCTTCACTAGGCAGCATGCCCGGCACTAACCTTAGCAGTTCCAAATGATTACACTATCCTTAGAGCTGATCGATGCGAAGCTCGAGGCGGAGGACTAGCTATCATAGCCAAAGCAAATCTCTCTATGAGAATAGCACCCATGCCTACTATCAAATCATTTGAAGTTATATTAATAAAATTCCTTTCAGCTAATTTGCGAAAACAGTAAATATCCACCTTACATATAGACCCCCTGGCCCTATCAATACTTTTCATTGAAGACCTCTCAATGATCCTAACTGAAAACCTAAAGGATACATCCCAAACTCTACTGCTAGGAGACCTTAATATGGGCTTTAACGATACTAATGTCCAACATGCTACTGCCACATCTAACATCCTGACAGAACTTGGCTTCACCCAGAGAGTGAACCAACTCATCCATAACAAAGGGAGAACTCTCGACTGGGTTGTCGATCATAATTGCAATGCCTCTATCACTTCCATCTCACCTCAAATTTGGACGGACCACCACCTGATATCGTTTACATTAGCAACTAAAAGATCCATTCCTCAGTCACCCCTAGCACCTCCCACACTCACTAGAAACAAGAAAAATATCACAGTAGACAATCTACTACCTCGTGTCTTGCCCACCCTCAATTCACTACCTGATAACTTGGATCCTAGCATTCTAGTTGAAGAATATAACAAAGTTATGAACAAAACCCAGGACATTATTGCCCCACAAAAACTTAGAAACAGCAAACCCAAACGTCACTTGAATAACTGGTTCACTCCTCAGCTAAAGAACCTAAGACTAGACAAAGGGCAATGTGAATACGCCTGGAAACTTCATCCCACCACAGAAAATAAACTAAAGCTAATCAATATCTCTTCCCAATACAAAAAGGATATTCTCCTGGCCAAACAAGAAACTTATAACAACAGAATCACACAAGCGAATTCTAGCACGAAAGAGCTTTTCACTATTCTAAAAGAGTTAGAAACGCCCATCATATCCCAAGACAACTGCGTCAAAGATAAAACATAGTGCGCTGATAAACAGCATGCGCTTGCCAACAAAGTTGCCAACCTACAAAGCAAAATAGCAATAAAGAAAGCAACACTAACTCCCGTGATACCCTCCAACGAAACGGCATTGCCTAAAAGCAAACACACAATTCAATTCCATTTTACTAAAGTCTCTATTATAGAGGTTGAGAAAGTTATACTAGGTCTCAAACCTTCTAACTGTAAGGGTGATCAACGTCCTGCACAACTCATCAAGGACGCCACTAGGGACCTAGCACCCTTCATTACCAAACTTCTCAATAGTTCTTTTACAACTGGCACCATACCTAGTAAACTTAAGGAATCTTGGGTACTCCCACTCCTTAAGAAGCAAACACTAGATCCCTCTATCCCGACAAACTACAGGCTTATCACTACTGTACCATTTTTGTTGAAGATCCTAGATAAGGTTGCCTATATCCAAATCCAGAACTTTCTAGAACTTAACCAATTACTAGGCTCCCGCCAATCTGGTTTCCGGCCATTACACGGTACAGAAACAGCTCTCATTGATCTTAAAGCCCAAATAGACAAACTAAGAGACAAAGGCAAACTTGCACTACTCCTCCTCCTGAACCTGTCAGCGGCTTTCGATCTAGTGGATCATAATGTTTTATGTAGCCACTTGGATTCAGCTGCCCACTTTTCCAGCGAGGCTATAGCGTGGATACAATTTTTCCTCAGCGACCGAACTATGAGGGTCTTCTCGTCATCTGCAGCTGCGGACCCCATCCCCATCACTTGCGGGGTGCCCCAGGGCTCCTGTGTCTCTCCAACCCTGTATAATATTTTCAACAAGCCCCTGTTTGATGATCTGGACCATCTGGGTATCACCTTCACAAACTATGCAGATGATACCCAGATCCTCCTTCCACTTACAGGGGACTATAGCTCGGATTTAGCATTGGTGAACAGAATCTTCAGCATCGTTCAGGCATGGATGGCCACGCATGGCCTCTGTCTGAACGATGACAAAACTGGGTTCTACACCACTTCTTACTAGACTTAGCACAGAATACTCATTTTTTATCATAGACGGGAACCACATCAAGGTTGCCAAGGAAGTAAAAACTTTAGGTTTTTACATAGACTCCACCTTAACGTTTACTAAACAGGTAAACTCCTTAGCCTCCTCTACAGCACACACATGCAAATTAATCAGAGCCGGTAAACAATTCCTCTCATCTAACAGCAGCATGATCTTAGCGAAAGCTCTCATTATTTCCAAACTAGATTATTGCAACGCACTATACATTGAAGCCAATAAATATATTACTAATAAAACACAGATTCTCCAGAACAATGCCCTGTGAGCTGCACTTAGCATGTCTAGGAAAGAACACATCTCGGACACTAGAAGAAAGCACAAATGGCAATCCACTCTGGAGAGAATTTGACTAAAAACAGCATCCCTGACCTATAAATACCTCAATAATAAAGCACCACGATACCTAATAGAAAGATTTTCTAGAAAATCCTCCACTAGACCTTTTAGATCAGCGAACTCCAACTGCCTCCAGGTGCCTCACTTTAAACTATCCACTATTGGGGGTACTAGCTTCCCAGGTAAAGCTGCTCAACTGTGGAATTCCTTACCAAGATCACTCAGGATGGACCAAACCTTCGATAATGATAAGTCAGCATGACCAGAACATGCTTGTCACCCACTGTACATTTACTATATATAACATTGCATTTTCCACCACTGTTATTGCCTGTACATAACTGTTATTGCCTGTACATATACTCTATAACTGTTAGTTTAAATGTCTCTCCGCTACCCCTGTTACCTTTGCAACTATGTAACCTTGTACTAAGCTGTATGACTTCTTAATGCCTGCACCTTGATACCTTCGGGTCTGGTGCGCCTAATAAATTTCAAACAAACAAACAAACAAACTATATTGCCCTTAAGCGTAACTGTAGTGCCACATATTGCCTCGAGTTCCATCCTTATGCACTCCCTAATGACCAAAACCCAGACGCCTACCTCCTTCCTTGATACAATGAGAAATTCCAGCCCGCACTTGAACCTGAACGAAAGAAAGAATGAAAGTACACCAGTAGTGGCTGTTGAATTGCCCACTGTGTCAACAAATGGAACAATGTATAGCGACACCAATGTCACCTGTAGCAGCTCCCAATCCACAATATGCGATAGTATAATGTTTCAATTACTAAGGCCACATGTACAACAATCTCTATGCAATACTAGCATCATCCGAAAGGCAATGTTGGTGGGGAGAATGCCCACGTTGCGCAGTGATAGAAGGAAAAGGCAAAAACGCCAATATAAACATGATGCATATCATGGTTTAGTATTAGATGCAGTGGAAGATCTTTGTCATCCCTAGCACTCGAACAGTTGGCACTCCGACATGAGTGTAATGGGGAGGAGAACAATTAACGGGAGTTGCTACGTTTGTTCCTTAATACCACATGCATCTGGGGCACCCAAGGTCTTAGTTCCACAAGAAGTACACATGGCAAAAACACAATGGGCCTCATTAGGACTTCTGCTTGCGGGTGCCCTAGCAGCCACCTGGTGTGACCAGGTGGCCGTACAGGCACCAGCGAGCAGAACATGATGGTAGCAACGGTACCATTATCAACGGTACCGCTGCTACCATCCTCCGCATTCCCATTGCGCCCTATGGGGGCTCAAATGGGAATGGGTACGTACTGGCTCTGGCACCCGTGCAAGGGGAATTACCGGGTCCGCCGAGATCGGAATGGCCCGGTGATTCCCCTTTCGTGGGTGCCAGAGCTGAGTTTGGGGGTAGCCATGCCGGTAAAACCAGCAAGGCTACCTTCAACCTCGTAATGAGGCCCAATGTCTAATTTATCTTGCACTATATAGGATCAAGGGCACTTTTCAGGCACACAACGTCCACCTAGAACTTATTGATCGAGATCCACGAAAATACAATGCAAGTTTGAGTAACCCCAAGTGCTTCAAAGAACCACACCTCCACATTGAAGGAAAAAGATATGTTAACAACGATTGGCAAGAAACAGTGTACATGTGCAGGGCAGAAGGACTCCTGGGGGGACTGAAGACATTGCAGTGATCATAGCACAGACCTGTAAACAAACATGGGCAGAACACATCTAATATGGGTCACAGCCCTCGAGAGGCCCTAAAGATACGCCCACCAAAATCATATGAACATTGTCTTTTCAGTGAAGGGACAGCTGTGGTTGGATCAAACGAACAATGCAATGGAACTGTCACGATCAACGACCTCAACAAAGCACAGCTGCAGTAATGGACTATTAGTAGATATGCGGGCAGCAAGAGTACTTGCACCTCTCACCTTCATGGAGGGGTTACTATGTTAGTCCCCTATAGCTAAGCATACAGCACCTACTCATGATTGCAACAGATCACCCCTTGTGATGTCACAAACCTTCCCACACCACCCCACAATGACGTTTATTAACACTGCGTGGTTGTGCTGACCGCTGGAACTTTATTATCCTTTCATTGGTCAATTCTTATGAGACACACAAGACAAGCTGAGCTTGGCAAAGGGGAGACATTCACATGGCATTCAACCAAGGAGGTGTCCAGAGAACACCAGCAAGGACAGAAAACACTTTTGCACCATAGGGACACTGAAACTCTCCCAGCGATTGGTCTCCTCCAGGCACACACCATAGCCCCAAAGCCCTCTTGCCGGGCTCATCTGCTAAGGGGAGATTTGAAACTGCTTACCCCACTGTCATTTTACTTTTATCTGCCTGAATTTATTTGTTGAATCCCTACATTTCCCAGCTAGCGCCCAGGTGCCTGGCTTGCTGACCTCGAAAGTATATGATGGTCCGATTTTCCATTTACTATGGGGTCCTTGGAATGGCCAGCTTGCAAAATGTGTCATGCACACTGCTGTAGCTGAGCACTCGAGAAATTCATGTCTGCCCTTGATCCATATCCTCTACTTGCCCCTTAGCCCCATACCCCTCTTGGCACCCCCCAACCCCGCTCTACCCCAGGGGCTTCTCTAGCTGCACCTGCGCACACAGCACATAGGTTACACTGTGCAGCTGTCGATGATGGCCTCCCCAGGAATTCCCCTTCCCCATCAGTCACGCGACTGGTCGGTGTGCCCCACTTGGTAGCGCTGAATCTTCATCTTTACCACACTATCATCAAACACAAATGTACATCTGATACACTAGCTTCCTATATATATTAAAAAGAGGTCCTCTCTCTTTGCTTTCACTCCACCCTAGCCCTCCCACAGCAAACACTCCTTTCTGGACTTCAGTTATGCCCTGGTTGATCACTTCTACCATCACTAGACAGCGCACCACAGCCATCCCCATACCCAAACATGGATCATCCCTCTGATTCAACAGCAAGAGGCATTCATGTGGGTACTTCTCTGCCACTATCCAAAGTTAAACTGTTCCTACCTTCTCATCTCATATACGTAGACCCTCTATTACATCCCCTGAGCAATTGCCTTGCCAATTACAGCACCTACATGAGCCTCATTCTGTCTCTATGCACCCACCCCTGCGAACGCCCCTCCATCATTCAGACCATGCTGGATTCGCCTCATCTGCCACAATCTCAGAAACAGGGTAAACACAAAACTATCAATCCTTCCTGCACCCGCTTCCTTCTCCTCACTCTACCCGACTCACCCTATGTCTCTCCTCTGATCCCTTTCACTAACCGCTCCTTCTGACCTGCATCTCATTATCTGTGCTCCCATTGTGACACCCTCTCCCCTCCGAGCAATCAGACCTGTTTGTACCTCCCCCTTCTCTTTAATAGCTCCGTTTTATTAGTCATGTTCGGGTACTCCATGCAAACTATCTGCCTGTCTGTTTCGGCCCAATTCAGTGTGACAATATTTCTCCTCCCACACCTGAACCTCTTTCTATTACGAGTATTATTTCTAACAATAGAAGTCTCCCATCGTTGGGAATGCTCAACTCTGCTTTGTTCCATTGAAGTTTTTATGTTAGTAGAACCATGCTTTATTTTTTAACAATTGCTTTAAATGACAATATTTAACTGCCATTCAAGATAAATAATCTACTGTGTGCGTCTGCATGTGTGTGCCAGTGTGTGTTTGTGTGTCTGCTGTACAGAAAGGAAAGAAGGAATGCATGTAGAAAGAGCATTTCATTGACAGCACATGACATGTGAAATGTATAAAATAGAAAGCATGTTGCCTTCTTCACCTGATATAAATAAAGGAAGTATACAGATACGCTTGTGGTGGAGATAGTAATTTAAGAAAAAAAAAAAAACAAGATAGTGGCTAGAGTTTGCAGTGGCCTCCTTCCCCACGCGCCGCGCATCTCCTGTTGTTTTCTTGCGTGTTGCAATCAATCATAAATCGAATTACTGATTCCTCAGATGCCCTTGTTTCAGAGCCAATCTAACGTTTGCAATATTTGATGTGTGAAATATGGTCATCATGAACGAGAAACAAGAAATATGAGAGCTCTGGGTTTTTAAGTTTTAATACATCTCAGGTTTCAAAAGCCTTGCATCAAGTTTTGTATTTTTATTTTTATGACAAAGTGCTGAGCCTGAAAGAGTGAATACCGTTACTTAGTTTCCCAATTAGCTTAATTCCAATGTGAACGTATTGTCTGTTTGTATGGAAGTGTGGGCTTAGTTTTCCCTAAACTGCACATTATTAGACGGTGTTTATAAATATGTTTGGACCAATTGCTGTTTTTGTGCAGCTGTTTCAGAAGGCTGCCAATGTACCAGGAAATGGTGTTGGCACCTGACATGATGCAATATAATAGAATATGCTTGCTAGGTATTGTGTTCATTTCCTTGTATCCTGGTTGGCAAATCTGCATGCAGTCTGAAGTCATTTTGACTGGTGTGCCCAATGATATCCATAGGTTACAGATATATTAACTGTACGATTATATCCTTATATGTTGGTGTGAGGAAATAGGCATCCTTTAGAGGATTTCGGAAAGTAAAGTCGTTTGGTGGATTGCAGAATCAAATTGGAATGGAGTTCAAGATTTTAGGAGTTTAGAATGAAAAACAAGCACATTTAGGTGGGATTTTACTAATCTGGGATTTCAATCAGATTTACTTTAAATCACTTTACACATTCGTCCACTGTTAGAAGAACACAACAATGTTATTGATAGCTGCTAGCATATGGGCATCCATGCACTTCACAATTGATAGGACAGGCAGAGGACATGGCTATCCTTGTCCTAGTAAAGTAAATGGTTAACGCTTTGTGGTCTGGTCTATGCAGAGTGGAATTGGCAAATCCCGGCCTCCACCAATATTCTAAAGTAAGACCGCCTAAAATATTATCAGTAGAATTTTCAAAAGAATAAATAAGTCAATTCTTACCTTTGTTTAAACATTGAAGGTAACTACCTCAAATTGACACATACTTGTGTCTTACATTTTTAATATTGATATACGTCCATTATATACATTAAAAACGTTTGAAGATGTGGCAATTGTAAGGGTTTGGGGATAATAACATGATTTATACAGATGTGCATTACTAGAATCAACCACTACTGTATATTATGCATTTAATTCATCAGTATGATGATGGAAACTCGTTAAAAGAATTACAAAAAAACAGGCATGTTAGCCGTCTGTACTACATCTGGCCGCACGCTAGGAATACTACTATGTGAGCACTGGCTTGGTGGAAGCTCGTTGGTTTTCGGGAATACTGACAGTGGAGGCGATCATTTCCTCTGGAGCTATTCTTTTTCAGGCATCACCCAACATTTATAAGGACCCCCTTAGTGTTTGAGATGACAAATAATATTTTCAGTGTCAAAAATGTATAAAATCAGCAAATTATGCCATCAATTGCATTACTGATCACTTCACGTGATGACTGTTGACATCTTAGGCCACATCGATTATTACTAGATCAATATGCATATATTTGGCCTCACTGTTCTCGTCTCATATGACAAATGTTGGTATCCATAATCGTGGCAATGTTCAATATTTCCTTCTTCTGCACTATTAGCGAAGGTGGAGGAGTCTGCATCTGATCGCCCATGTCTCTATGCAGAGTCGAAAGGCAGGTGGCAAAGCTGAAAACAGACAATACTCCACATGCTGCCCGTTTTTACCATCCACCTAAATATGTGAAACAAAAGGATACATTGGTACTAGTTTTATAGAGTTAGTGTTATAAGGACTGAACAGTTTTGACAAATCTTCATCTGTTAATGATTTATTCCCAAAGATCAGCCGACACGTGTTTCGACCAAAGTCGTCCTCAAGGCCTTTAACTTGAATATTGAATAGGTAGGTCTGGAGTATGCGCGCTGGTTAGGTAATTAGAATCACTGATAATGTCTTTGCGAGTTCTTTGTGATGTAGGGTTAATTCCCAGTAGTGGTCCTCTGCCATAGCATTAGTACCTGCAGTGTTCTAATAACTTCATATAAACGGGTTGAGGCACAGCGTGAATTGCTAGTACCAATGTATCCTTTTGTTTTACTTGTCTGAGGTCTTTATGGGCCGACCTCGTGGAACTAGTTACGCAGCTTGCCGCTTCACTGATTTCGAGTGGACATAGTGCACTCTGGCCCTCATTAGGACCCTGGCACTAAGTGTTTAACGGTGGCGTAAAAGACTGCAGCGCCGTTAAACACTTAGCGCCTTACTACGAGGTACCTTTGCGGGACCCGACCTGAACGACTGGTCTAGACCAGCCATTAAAGTAGGGACCCGCAAAGGGACCTTGGTGCTACGTACGGTACCGCAATTTGCCGTACCGTACTTAGCACCTTCCCCAGTCCCATTGAGCCCTATGGGGCAAAACAATTGGAATGGGGAAGGGCCAATGTTCAATGGGGAATTACAGCCCCGCCAACCTTGGAATGGAGTGGTAATTCCCCATTGAACATTGGCGGACTCGTTACGATACCGGCACCAACCATGGTGCTAATAGCGCCATGGTTTAGCGCCAGTATCGTAATGAGGGCCTCTGAAGTGGTTGGACACATACATGTTTACACGTTGTTATTACACTTAAATCTTAAATATATGGTCATGAGATATTGACTTCATGTTATTGTCTGAAAATACTGCATACAAAGACATGACGTACTGTTATGAGGTCGAAGCTGTACTCCAAATGCCACCATGTTTTCTTTCACCCTGCAAGTGGAGCTCTGCACGTTTTGCACGTTTTGCTCCTCGTTTCCCTTAAGTAAGCTATGTGCCTGTGCCTCCCTTCAACTTCATGCAAACAACTCTGCCCCTGGTGCACAAAAGGCAACACAATTGTGGGAATGTGGGTTGCCCTCATTTCCCGACTCTTTAGAGTTGATGCACAGAACACTCATTTCTGCATTGTCTGTGTATTTTTCTTCATGGTACTGGTTTGTTTCAAACAGTTGAAGTACCAAATGCATGTCCATCCTTAAAAAGGGAAGGATCTTTGTTTGGAAAACATGGCAAACATTATCACGGAATTACTGTCCACAGTAGTTCACAAATATCACTTTTACTATGAGTTGAATGGCCTAGTGGTGTTACATTTATAATCCTGCAGAGACTGATAGCTTTCTGCAGATAGTTACTCTATTTACTGTATCTGGAAATCATTGGTGTAATACGGCTACTTTCTGTTAATGTGCTAACTTCAAGAAGTCACTTATTAAGTATGGGACTGTCCTCACTCATTTATTAAGGTTGACTTATGTGCTGCAATACGGTAACAGGTATTTTATTTATTTTTCCTTACTGCTGTTGCAGGTCGGAACCAGGACTCGGACACCAAGGCTACGTTTTTATGAGGTTCACTTAATCTTCCACTAAATCTTGGCCACTTACATTTCCATTAACCAATCAGGAAAGGAAAAGTATTTGGAAACCATAGCATACAGTATCTGGGTTACATGGGATCTGCATAGAGTATTTCACAAATTCCAATTTTCCGTTGAGGTTTGCATCTTGCTGAGGGTTAACCTATAATCCTATTGAGATACTTAGAGTTCTGCAGGC
Source organism: Ambystoma mexicanum (assembly GCF_040938575.1). NCBI lineage: Eukaryota > Metazoa > Chordata > Amphibia > Caudata > Ambystomatidae > Ambystoma > Ambystoma mexicanum. The sequence goes on along the minus strand of NC_090930.1, from coordinate 1,239,691,406 downwards.
AATTGCTCTCCTTCTTGAATGTCAAAACCTTATTTGGACTACAGCCAAACTATCTATTCAGAAGTAAGATATTGAATAATGATCAATCATAGCTCACCTATTGAGATATGTTCTACGCTAAGAAATCCACTATTTCTGTGTAATTCCTCCTGTCATCGATAGGTCTAGGAAAAACATTCTGGCCATTAAACAAAGTCACCTAAAAACATGGGTGATTTGTAAAGGGGGAACCTCGGACCAACCTTTGGAAAAACATGTCTGAAATGTGTCCGACATCATAAAGTTGACACATGGCTCATGTACCACTTCAATTTCAGGCTATTTTCAAAGAAGCAGGAGGTCGATGCTGGTGTGAGGCTTAGGTTATTTAGGGAACTTTAGAGATATTTACAGTAATTGTAGTAAGAAGGGCAGGGAGAGGGAATGGGTGACTGGGACTGGTGTTGCTTATGCAGCACTGTGTGAACATTCAGTGATTTGGAGTGGGTGGACAAAAACAAGCACCATCGCCCGAGGTTTGGGGAGGTGGTTGACACATCAGTTACTATCCGTCTCTTGAAGGGAGTGGATGAGACATATGCCATTGAGTGACACCAAGGAGGAGGAACAGAAGGAGACAGAAATCCCTGAAGGTAGCTAGTGGGCGACACATGAATGTCTACATTTTCTGTGAGGTTGCAGCAGAGGTTTGGTGTTTTGGTGGGTGAGACACTAGCAATGATTCATCTCTTGAATCAAGTGGAAGAGACATGCCATTGGGTGACATCTTGAAGAAGAGTGTGCAGCGCTGGGAATCCCTGACAGCAGTTTGTGAGAGAAGCATGATCAACTGATTTTGCTAGGTGGGGGAAGCAGAGACTGGGTTGGTGGTGGGTGACACACCAGTCAGTACCCATTGCTTTAAGCAAGTGGATAAGACATGTACCATCAGGGGACAACTGGGGGAGTTTGAGGAACTTGGAATCTCCAAGGGCAGTCTGTGCACATTTGTTTGATTTTGCAGTGAGAGAGAACTGAGATTCAGGGAGGTTGGCAACACACAAGTCAATATCAGTGTCTTGATCGGAGTTGATGGGATATGCTCATCATGAGACATCTTGGAGGAGAATAGGAGGAGCTGGGAATCCCTGAGGACAGCCTGTAGAAGAGGCACACTCACCTATATTTGTTGGGTGAGAGCAGAAGAGACTTGAAGAGCCAGTGGGCGACACACATTTGGACACTTTTGGAACAACATATCAGCACCCAAACAAGAGAGGCAAAGAGAGACATGCTGCTCTTAATGTTGTGACTCATGTAGCTGCTCCTGTTGTGAAAGATGGTTAGGCCAGGCTTGCACAAAGTCAATAGAAGGCATCATCTCACACTTTTGTCGTAAGTCACGTAGGGTTATGTATGCACCTATAGAAAATACACCCGCATTGCACCACAACAATCAACGTCTGTTAGGTGAGGTTGCACATTAAGTTCCACCGAACATCGCAGGGGCAAAAGGAGGATAATGGAAATCAGGGAAGAACAACAGATGGAGTATTTGAAGAGTGGGCAAGGACTGAAAATCTGAGATGTCTGTTTCTGTTGCACCATACACATGGTCAGACAGTAATGATAATTAGATGGATGACGATCAAGACAAAGGTTATGTTCCATCAGAGTCCAGCCAGGAACAAGGATAGCTGTTAGAATTCGATCATATTGAGCTGGGCGAGGAGACTGAAACCACATAAGCAGGCGCTGTAGTATTAATGGAAGTCCCCCTCACCGCGCAGCACCAGTATGAAAGCACTTTGAGAAACAGAACTCCCATTGCAGATCAGAAAGCAGATCACATCATTATGTGTCATGGCTACAGCTGGTTGGGTACTCCAGCAGTCCATAGGTCAAAAGTCCACTTACCATGGGTATGTGGCCCAGTGGTCATGGTATTGACTACTTGGCAGTCATAGCACGCTGTCCTGTGTTTCCTTCCTCTATCAGCCAAAGTATTTCAAGTGGCAGCAGGTGTATGCAGTTCAGAAAAAGGCACCATTGTGCATGCAAAGGTTTCAGTGCAGGATTTTCAGGGAAGTTCATATCTGTAAAATGAGGAGGAGCTGGAAGGACAGTGGCTATGTCCCCATAATTTACATTTGAGCTTGTTGTAGGAGACATTACATACAATGCCTGTCCTATTTTACAAATGTTCAAGCCAATGCATAACCCACACTTTGCAAATGTCCTTCACATTGTTTGTACACACTTTATTAGCAAGTGTAGCCTTTGAAAGAAATGGTTGCTGTGGCTCAGAAGAAAAGCTCCAATTTCAGCCGAATTTACCATGCTTTAATCTAATGCACCAACTTCAAGTGCAGCACAACTTGAATTTGCACAACATGAAAAGCCCAGAGGCTAACCATTGGAACTGTATATTGTACATGCTGGGCAAACAAGATGAGCAGTGCAATCCCATCAGCCATCACATATTACTACAATTGTCACAGCCCTAGAGAAGAAATGTTTAACACTGTGTCAGTGGCAACTGCTCTCTAAATTCAGATCTGCAACACAACCTTTCTAAGAAGCCACCACACAACTTACATTTTGCAATTCTTCTGAGTGGGGTTCTCCCACTTATATACCTAGTTGACCTCAACCTGACCAATATTGAATAGGCCCATGACATGGACGTTTATGCCAATGTGACATGGCTGGCAAGTGCCCAGCATTCAAACGTACACAACATCGAGTACCTGCTGGCTTCCTTTCTGGATCCATGATATAAATGAACAGTGCCACTTTTCAGATGCAGTTCTCAAAGGAGGGAGACTCAAAGTTGCAGCATGCATCACAAGGAGGAGACACTGTGCACGGGTGCAAGGGTAATTTACTGCAGTGCTTGCAACATCAACTGGTGCATGAACACAGGCAGCAGGAAGAACAGCAAGGCTACTCCTGACATTACACGCTTATTGATGATGGTGGCATCAACCGGTCGTACATCTCTGACACTGGTAATAGAAAGCTTAGTGAGTATGGAAACCTCAGCCTAAGGGGTGTTGAACCTTTTTGAACCCTCCTCAGTGAATGCAGATGAATCATCAAAAGGATCAGAGACTGGGCTATCAGCCACACAACTTATTGATGGTAATCTGATAAATATTTCAACTAAAGGATGACATTATGACCCATTTCAGTAATGGCACAGCAATAAGTCCATCCTGTGCAAGTTGTTGTTGAATAACTAATTTGTACTGGGCAGTCTGGGAGATTTGTTAAAGAATACAGCTAGATCTTTAACCACAGGAGGAACCTTACAGTGTCTCATGTTGAACAAATGGTATGTATTAATACAAATAAAAATAAAACATGTAAATTGACAGGCACTTCATTACAAAATAATATTTAACAGGATCTCCACATGGCCAGTATACCAGCTCAGATAAAGATGATAATAATTGTGCACCCAATTCATGTTAAACGCAAGAAGATGTGGTGCAGGGTTGTTTCATGGTACATATGTTTGGGAAATGCATAGTTGTAGTAGTGACTGTGACGTAGAGGCCATGACCAGTTGCTGTCTTCCATGCTCCATTGCATTTAGTAAACCACAAGCAATATTTTCAAATCATGAACTCACATTTGTCAAAAGATGCCATCTTCTCTCAAGGGGCAGAGGCCAGAGCCACAGTGCAAACCAACTGCACACAATAAAAGCAATAGGACCCCACACGCTACATGCAGTTGTCCAGGGCACCCTGCCTAATGTCACTGCTGTGCTACAACCCGACCATGGAATGTGTTATGAGCCTCCTACTCATTACCTCTACAGTAAGAAGTGGTGGCTGCATGGTTGATAGTCTCTGAGGATACATGCACTTTGAATACTCTCCTGTGCCATGGTCATACATAGATTCTTCGCCATTTTCCTTACAATACAGCCCTACTTTTTTCTTGATTTCTGCCCCTGCTTGAACTATGACCTATAGTCCTCTGCCAAACAGGAGACCTCTGACTCCTCACACATGACAGGGAAAAATAGTCCCTGTGATGAAATGACATCTTTTCTGCTAGAGATAAGGATGACTAGTGGTTAATTTCCTACTTAACCCCTACCCCCACTCCGACCTCTATAAACCAACAGTGATCCTGATCATAAATATGAAACAGGCATAACCAAGTGCTATACCACCTATTTTGGTAATGTGGGTTTAGGAAAGGCTATACTCTCAGAAGATGTGGGAATGTTAGCCAGTAGCATCCCAAACAGTACAACAGTTCCATAATAAAAGAACGTCCAAATAAGGCTCTATACAAATATATACTTTTAATTGCACAAACCAATCGTAGACTCAACTATAAAAAATACTTTCAGGTTGATGAGTGACACCAGGGTCCAGCAGTTCATATCGAGCTGTGATGCAAAGTCCTGGTGATTATATGATTGGTTTAATGTGGCAGATTGAATTCATCTACATGGGGTGCTGATGCTTGAGCCTGACACAAGTGATGGTGCTCACCTTGGGTGATGCAGCACCAAGCAAGTTTGAGGATGCAAGCATGGTAGTTTGAAGACTGAGTGAGTGCCAAATGCAGCACTGGTGGATCCTTCTGGTGCAAATGCAGGAAACGTGGCTTGAAAGCAGCTTGATTGACCTGATGCAGTAACAACAGGCATCTCGGCTCTTATGACGGTAAGGATGCTGTGAGAACCATGGCAGGGACTCTAAAACAGGGAAGAGTCTTGTCAGGTTCTGCTCTACCAGTCTAGGTAGGTTTGTTAGCAGAATGGTAGGTCCAGGTCCTCAGCAAGAGTCACCCTCAATGTGCACTGGTAGTAGGTAGGGAGCAGGGGATGCCTCTGTCTTGTAACACTCCTTCACCTTAATGGCTGAGGGCTTTGGAAAGTGGAAAGATCAACTCTCCCAAAAGAGGTTCAGATGAATTCTTTCTTGAATTATGGATGGTCCAAACGTGAATCACAAAAGGAGTCAGAGACTTGTTTGCTACAGTGAAAAGTCCACAATGGATTGGACAAAAGCAAGTCTGATTTCAGGGGTCCAATCACTGTCCTTGTGATAAGTGGTCCTTGCCTCTTTTTTACGATACCGAACATGCTTTTGCTAAGGAAGTGGAGGAGACAGGAAGGAAGAAGAGGTACAGAGAGGAACAAGATTTTGGAATCCTTCCCCAAAAGAGCTGATCTCCATCTGACTACACTAACCATCCCCCGCATTACTGCTGGGATACTGCTCAACTCGCAATGAGACTCTGTGTATCCTTCCATTCAACAGGGTTTTGGTTGACCTGAGCAGTGTAATCTGAAAGATAAAAACACACTTTTACTTACCTGTTATTTTGTTGCATCTCTTGAAGATTTCCCCAACACAAGTTCTTTACATGCATCAGATACATTCAGGCGGGAAGCATTGTGACTTTTGGGTACATGGGCTCACTCTTCTTAGGGAGTGGACTTCTGACGCTAGGGCATATTTCTTGTGACTCAGTTCCACTTGTCACGACTTACCTTGTTTTATTAATTTAATTAATTGAATGCATTTAGAACCTATGGTGACTGTATATGTTTATTATTAAGTGTTCTGCAATATTATCACCTTTTTTCATTTTTTAGTGTGTGCTTTGGACCTAGAAAAAATATAGTATTTTTCCGGGCTAAATTGAATTATTGTGTGCTGCACTGTTTGGACTCATTACGTAACCCTGACCCTACTTGCACTCTCCCGAAAATAGCCTTGACTCCTCTTAATTTCTACCTTGATGGGGTGTTGGATAACCTCAAAGAGTTCCCCTGTTCACTATAACTAGGGTAGGCCCCTAAAATATGTCCACCAGCACACATAAGAGAAATCTATCTTAACAGTTGGCAAGCTTGAAATCCTGCAGGCTAGTGCTCATGATTGTTGGATGCTGGAACATAGTTTGACCTACACTGTTTAGATTGTGGGTGTTATGATATGATATGGCATTTATAATGCACCTATACACAAGTGTTTCAAGGCGCGACGAGGCAAGGGAGGGGGAACAGAGGGAATACCGACAACGATCCTACTAGGCCAGCGGTCATTCAGATTGTGCAAGTGCATGGGAAGGGGGAAGGGGGAGGGGACATGGGATAATAGAATAAATAAAGTAAAAGTACGGCCAGTTGGTGGCAAGTGCCAGGGTAAGTGCAGACATCAGGTGTCAAGTGCTGGTAGTGGGACTGTAGCGATACAGAAAACAGTCCCCAAGTGCAGGGGTTGCAAGCAAGGCAGTACAGATGAGTGATTGGTGGGGGAGGGGACCTGGGCCCGAGAACATAGGGTGGTCAGGTAACCAGTGCAGATTTAGTTTCAGCCAGGAAGGCAGCAGGGGAGAGGAGGAGACAAAGCAGAAGCAAAGAGAACTGTTTTGAGGTGCTTCCAGAACCAGAGATGATTCTACTCAAGTTTCAGGGAGGGAGGGAGGCTGTTCCAGAGGGAGGCCCCAGCCGAAGAATGCAATCTACCATCAACTTGTTGCTTGGAGAAGTGACTGACCCTGAGGGAGTTGGAGGCCGATGAGTGAAGAGCTTGAGAAGGAAGATATTTAGGAAGAGAGAGTTGAAGGTATTGAGGCCCCTGGCCCCAGAAGGCCTTGTGGACAATGCAGAGGGTTTTGAACCTAAACCCTGCAGCCACTGGGAGCCAGTGCAGAGATTTCAGACCTGGAGAGATACGATCCCTGGCTTGAGGCCAAGGTCAAATCTTGCAGTCCTGTTCTGCATGAGTTACAGAGGGCGGAGAGTAGAAGCAGGCAGATTTAGAAAGAGGCTGTTGCAATAGTTCAGCCTAGAGAGAACCAGATCTCTGGATACAATGAGCTTCTGGGGGAAGGAGAGGAAAGGAAGAATACCTCTGAGGAGGTGCAGCTGGTAATGTGATTTCTTAGAGGAGTCAGAGATGTGCAGAGAGAAGGAGAATATGGAGTTGAAGATGACCCCGAGGTTTTTAGCCTCACAGTTGGAGTTGGGAGCAGGAAGAGGGCCAAGAGAGGCCGGCCAGAGAGTGACAGGAAAGGAGGGAGTCGGTGTGCCAATGAGAAGATTCTCAGTCTTACTGGCATTAAGGCAGAGATCATTGGCGGCACACCACTTCTGGATGGCAGTCAGACAGTTAGAAATGAGAGAGGGAGAAGAGGTGCTGAAGGTAGGCTGAAAATGAGTTGGATTTGATCCGCATAGCACTGGAAGTTGGGGCAGAGCGTGGCAATGCAGTGGGCAAGAAGCGCCAGTTATTGGTTGAACAGCCAGGGGGAGAGGTTGGACCCCTGTGGAACACCACAGGTAGAGATAGAGATAGAGGAAAGGAAGGGCCCAAGTTGAACCTGGGAGGCTCGATCAGAGAGGAAAGAAGTCAGTCACGCAATGACCTGACCGTGATACCCAGGTTATCATGGAGATGGTTGTGCAGGATGGCATGGTTGACTGAGTCAAAGGCAGAGGAGAGATCAAGTAAGGTGAGGATGCAGGGGGTGTTGGAATAAAGGTTGGAAAGCAGGTCTTCACAGATGTTCAGCAGGGCAGTTTACATGCTTCTGGTAGCTCTGAAGCCAGATTGATGGTCATGGAGACAACCAACAGATTAAGCTGGGAGATCGGCAACTTTTCCAAGAGTTTGCCCAGGAAAGGAGTGATGGAGATTGGGTGTTAGTTAACCGGGCAGGACGGGTCTGCAGAGGGTTTCTTAAGAAGGGGGTGCACCTTTTCCCCTGAAGAGAGTGCTTCAGAGGGGAAGGGGAAACTCCAGTGGTGAAGGAGTGGTTGCAGAAGTCATCCAGAGCAGGAGCCAGGGAGTCAATGTGGTCCTTGATGGTTTTGGAGGAACAGGGATAAACCTGTTTTGACAAGACTTTCATAGATCGGACTTGTCTAGAAACCTTGTCTGGGGAGAACAGGGGAAAGGAAGAGAAGGAGGGAGGAGAGGTGGCTAAGAAAGGCCAGGAGAAGAGCAGGGATTAGAGTGAGGAAGGGGAGAGGAGGAGAGAGAGGACATGATGTCATGAGTTTTAGAGATGAAATGATAAGCCAGCGCCATGCCGAGGGCCTGGGAGGGAACAGGAGAGGTAGAGACTGCGGCAGGATTGGCCAGTCCCTTGCAGATTGTAAAGAGTTCAGCTGAGTTGTTAGATACCGTAGAGACGCAGGCCTGGATGTAAATTATCTTCTTGGTGAGGACAGAGAGCCGGTATTGCCTTTGGAGCAGGCAGCAGGCCAGTTTGTCAGAGGATTTACCAGAAGCACCCTATTTCCTCTCAGCCACCTGCAGTTGTGTTTGAGGGTGACGAGGTCTGAGTTGTACCAGGAGTTGCACTTGGCTTTGGGCTTCAGTTGAATCCTCATGACAGTGACAAGAACATTGAGAGTATCAGATATAGCAGAGTGGAGCATGGAAATGGCTGTGTCAGGGTGTGAGTCAGCCAAAGGTGGAGGTGGGGTGAGAAAGTGACGTTGAAAGCCTCAAATGACATGTGCTTCATGGGTCAGATGACTGAGAACGTGGGTGGCAGTGATGGAGATGGCTTGACCTGAGTGGTAGAGAGGGTGAGCTGGGAGGAAAGGAGTAGGTGATCACTCCAGGAGAGAGGAGTGGTTAGAGGGATAAAAAGGCGAAGGTCTGAGGAGATCAGAACATCCAGAGTGTGCCTTGCAGAGTGAGTCTGGTCATAGGGGAGAATAGAGAGTGATAGAGAGTTGCAAAGGTCGCGAAACAGTCCAGAGGAAGGACAGGAAGCATCCAAGTGGATGTTGAAGTCTCCAAGAAGGAGGAGTTTAGTGGTCGAGACCAGGACAGAAGAGGAGAGGTCCACCCACTCAGAGAGAAAGGAGGAGATCTGACCAGGTGGCCGATAGATAGTAGCCACAGTAAGGGAATGACTAGAAGAGAGAGAGCCTGCAGTTGAGCCATTCAAAAGAGGAGTAGGCCTGCGTAGGAATGACAGAGGCAGGAATCCACTCAGGGAAGATCAGAGATACACCCCCACTGAAACGGTTGGACCTGGGTGCGGAGAGGATCTTGTAGCCATCAGAGAGAAGAGTGTCAAAGCTCATGACAGAGCTGGCAGTGAACCATGTCTCAGTGAGACCGAGGACATCGAGGTCAAGTTCCTCAAGAAGGAGGTAGATGTCAGAGGAGTGTTTGACAGCTGTTCAAGAGTTTGGAGTAGCAATATGGAGAAGGTTGCCGTCCTTGAAAGACTTCCGGGGAGGGGTACAAATCAGAGGTACGCCCTGCATAGGTGTAGAAGAAGCCTGAGGGGGGGCAGGAAGGGAAGGAGGAGAGGAGGCAGCACAGGGAGGTGATGAAGCCGAGGAGGGACCAGAGGGGACATCAGGAGAAGAAGGGAAATTGATGAGGCATGGGAAGCACCTATCAAAGAGGAGAAGGTTTGCCTGAGTTCCTTGGACCAAGGCGGTACCATTCACATAAACATTAATGATGAACTTAGAGCAGTGGAAGGAGGCCAGCTGGGCCTCCCACCAGGTGCCATCATTAATGGGAGAGGAGGAGAAGGGAGAGAGCACTGAGACCATATGTAGGGTCCATAGGTCTGGTGAGGGAATGACAAAGAGGATGTCGGTGAAAGTTTGCCTGGAGGAGGCACTGGTATAGGTGTCAGCGATAGGGAGGCCTGGGTTGGAGACCAGGATGTCCTTTTCAAACTTCTTCCTACTGGATTTAGTGAGGAGAGCAGGATAGTCGATAGAGAAGCAGTTGGAGAAGATAGGAGAGACAGAGAGCACCATAGAGTAGATGGGGACAGGAGAGAAGAGGAAGGGGGAGGGAAGGGGAGAACATTAGGGAAGGACACAGGGCAGGGTGCAAGCAGACAAGACAGAGAGAGGCACGACAAGTTGAAATTGGACAAGACGACATACACCCAGATTTTAAGACTATCACAATGCAATTTTAAAAACAGGAGAAAACACACCTAAGTTTGAGAATCCTGAATAGAGGGGAAAAGGCCTAGGTTTCACAATTCAAATTTAAAATACATTCACAGTGCACAGGAGAAAACACACCTAAGTATGAGAATCCTGAATAGAGGGGAAAAGAACTAGGTTTCACAATGCAATTTTAAATACTTTCACAGTGCACAGGAGAAAACACACCTAAGTTTGAGAATCCTGAATAGAGGGGAAAAGGCCTAGGTTTCACAACGCAATTTTAAAATACTTTCACAGTGCACAGGAGAAAACACACTGACGTTTGAGAATCTTGAATAGAGTGGGGAAAGGCCTAGGTTTCACAATGCAATTTTAAATACTTTCACAGTACACAGGAGAAAACACACCTAAGTTTGAGAATCCTGAATACAGGAGAAAAGGCGTTGGTTTGACAATGCAATTTTAAAATACTGTCACAGTGCACAGGAGAAAACACACCTAAGTTTGAGAATCCTGAATAGAGGGGAAAAGGCCTAGGTTTCACAATGTCATTTTAAAATTCTTTCACAGTGCACAGGAGAAAACACACCTAAGTTTGAGAATCCTGAATATAGGGGAAAAAGGCCCAGGTTTCACAATGCAATTTTAAATACTTCCACAGTGCACAGGAGAAAACACACCTAAGTTTGAGAATCCTGAATAGAGGGGAAAAGGCCTGGGTTTCACAATGCAATTTTAAACACCTTCACAGTGCAGTTTTAAACAAGAGAAAAACACACCTAATTTTGAGAGTCGGCTAGGTGGGCAGGGGTATGCAGGGTAGCGTATGGGTCAACCCTGGTAGATGGCTGGCAACTGGCTTCCCTTGCGGACACCTGCAGACACTAGCTGGAGCCGCCACTCAAGGATCCGCCCTTTTCCCTCAGGCCCTTAGCCACGGGGGCTGCCAGGCAGGGGGCTGTCTAGGGAAGGTCACAGATGAGACAGCAAACCACCAATCAGGGGAGGTGGGTGGGCAGGGAGGCGGGAGGGAAAGGCAATACGGCAAAGGAAGCAGGGAAGGCTGGGAGGAGGGAGAGACAACGACGGCGCTGGGAGGGCTAAGTCGAATTTCACATTTTAAGAAAAAAGGGGCCCGGGAGGGGCTCAGACGGTCTGTGCAGCACTCACCTGCTCAAGCCAGGAAATGGTGAGCAGTGAACTTGGTGAAGGGGTAGGCTGCAGGCCTACACCAGAACCGCCAATCAGGGGAGGAGGGTGGCCAGGGAGGGGGAGGGAAAGGCAATACGGCAAAGGGAGCAGCGGAGGGTGGGAAGGGGGAGAGACAACAACTGCGCTGGGAGCGCTAAGTAGAATTTCAAATGTTAAGCAAAAATGGCCCCAGGAGGGGCTCAGACGATCTGTGCAGCACTCACCTGCTCAAGCCTGAAAAATGATTCAGTATTAAACAAGTTACACTTTATCTCAATTGGGTTTGCAGGCATGGGTACTCTATAATTGGGCAAACATGGCTGCTCCTTACAAGTTGAAGAAAGAGTGAACCTATGCAACTGTATAGTGTCCTGTGTCCACTGACTTTAGAAACTAGGAGAACAACCACATTTTGTCTGCAGAAGTAAGCATGATCTCTATACTTGTGTCTCCCTTCTCTAATTAGCTCCAACTTCCCCCAATGCGCTCCATGGGGATCAGCATGACAGACAATCCGTATTCTCATCCATAGCCTTTATTAGGAGCATCATCCCATCTTTGGAGAGGTTTTTGGCTAATTCAAAGAGGCTGGTCTCCCAGGGGGTGATTTTCCAGGCATCTCCATTGCTTCAATTGGCCATATCAAAGATGGTATTTCCTTTTCATTAGCTGCGGTCAGGACCTTCCTTACATGGTGTGGCTGAGATGCATGGATATCAGATACCATTTTGTGAAATGGACGCCACAAATCAAGCAGATTGAGACTGACAGATCACCTGTCTTTAGAAAGGCGCCAACTTTGCATTCAGGTAGGCTCCAACATTTGGGAACATTTTCAATTTGCATTGCTTGACGTCCATGGCACTCAAGAGAACAACACTTTGTTATGATTGATGCCAATTTCCTTCATCCTGTTTGATTTGGGGGTATGGAAGGTGCAGGTGGGTTGTTGCTTAAAGCCTGCAGGCACTCTCTGTATATGAAAACTGCCACATTATGAGGAGTGTAATCATATAGATCCCATACTGCTTTTCTAGACTAGGCCATGATCTTTAGTTATATGTTCTCCCTTTACTTAACAGGTATGCTTACATTTCTAGCTGCCAGATCTCTAGTGTATTCTGCTGTATGAATGTACCTCTTTCTTTAGGAATTTTTTATTATCTTAGGTACTCTCTCATTTCTCTCATAGGCCATTATTTTTCACCATGTTATAGTCTACTTAGCTATACTGGATCACAATGTTTCACTATGTATATCTTTTTGCATTGTCCTCAGAGGCTGAACATTACAACATTCAATGATAAGACTCTGCAACACAATATGTGACAGGAGGAATGAGAGTGTGAGCCTTGGTGTGCCCAGCAATGAGGATCTGCTTTGGGCAGAACACCACCTCTCATTTAAATCTGAGGTACTGACAATGTAATGACCATTAAACCCATCAGGAAATTCCCTGTTCCAGGGGAGATGTAATTGCAGTCCAAGGTTCTCTGGGAAGTATGCTGCAGATTGGGACTCTCGGGATACACTCGTGTGCTACCCCTTAGGATGCAGAGGGTTCGCAGGTTCTTCTCAAGAATTCAGACCCCTGGTCTTTTGGGAGTGCACTGTCAGACTGGCCACAAACATTGTTTTTTCCATTTCCCCTTTTCCCAGATCCCAAGGGTGAAAGGGAAGATCAGGAAGAATCAAGTAATAGCAATCCCTTTGGTCCCATACTGTCCAAGATGTGGGTGGTTTCCAAAACAAATGGAACTGCAGATGAAGACCCTGTGGCTGGTCCTCGAGTGGCCATCTCCTCTGGATAACCCAAAGGGTCAAGCTTTAACACAGTTTTTTCAATGATCAGTGTATAAGTTGAGAGTAAGGTGTTATACATTTTAGGTATGTCAGTCCAAGTGGCAAAGACAGTACAAGCGCCAGGAGATACCTCCACTGTGAAATCATATGTTTGAAACTGGGCTATTGTTTGGCTTGGTGCAGGTGAAAAAGATGAGGATTCCTGAAATTCTAAAATATCTCCATGAAGAAGCCCTAAAAGGTTTAGCAGCATCTTCCTTGATGGCTTAGTGGGTGACTATGTAAAGCCTTCAGGTAGCATTGGAATTCATAGCGGATACCCTCTGGCTAAACTGCTTTAAACAGGTCGAAGTATCAGGGGACCCTCCCAAGGTACTGAATATTTTACATAGGGCTTTTGGTCTTTGAGCCTTTGGTCTCATAGGAAATTAGTCTTCTGACCCTCAATAATATATTTGTCTATTGCAGTTAGTTTGGCTAGGAAACTCGGAGAAATTGGGGCCCTATTATGTAGACTGCCATTTTTACCGTACTGTCTGATGAGCCCATTCCAAAGTGTGATCCAGCCTCGGTCCCCAAAGTAGTCTTGAAATTCCAAGGATCCCAGAAGACAGGACTTCCAGCATTCTTTTAGGACCCAGGTTTGCCAGTTTAGGTGGCTTGGCATGCATATGTGTCAAGAGAGCAGTACAGGAATCCTTGCAATATACCAAATCAATCAAAAAGACTAGTGTCACATTAGTGACATTTGGATCATGGGGTGCAGGAAGGACAGCAGTGGCTTGTCCTTAATGGAGGTCGAAGCAATGATCTGCCCATAACATCGTTCATCATAGAGGAGCTGTGTTAAGCTTTCAAAGAAAAACATAGTTTCCCTTTGACAGGTCTGTTCCCCAGTGCTCCTGACTAATTAACTATGTAGGGCTGAGGGCATTTTAGTTCCCCAGCCTTGCATGGCCCATTGAACATGCAGGCTGGGGAACTGCACGTCTGAACACGTGGGTTGCGCCTGCACCTGCCGGGACATTTAGACTGAATGGGGTGTCAATATGGCAGCATTACGGCTCCTGGGCACATGTTCAGAAACCAGGAAGTGCTCTGTGCTTCCGAGTTCATGTTTGTGAATGTGGTAGCCAGAATGTCCTTGTCAAGTGAGGCAGCTTTATGGCTCAGAGCAGAATCTGGACCGCAGCTAAAGGTAGGTGTTGAAATGGAATTGTATGTTGTATGTGTGATTGTATATGTAGCATGTTGTTATGTGTTCATGTATACATGTGTATAATGTAGGAGTCACATGTGAATGAACACATTAATTCTTTGTGAATGTGTATGTAAATGAGCCAGTGAATGCAGTGTGAATATGTGTATGAATGAGTGAGGGAATGCTGTGTAAATGTATGTTTGAATGAGCAAGCAAATGTCTCTTTATTCAAACAGACATTTGCTCGCTTATTCAAATAATTTGAAGGAGCAAATGAATGTGTATGTGCCTGTGCTTCATGTGGTGCTGATTTGGGTGAGTGGGTGGAAATGGGTTAAGTATTTATTTTAAATTGAAAGTAGCTACACTGGCATTTTGGTGCAGCCAGTCTAGTCATTTCTGATGGTAGTGTGACATATTTCGATGACAATTTATGATAAAACAAGCATAATGTGATTCATGGCTAGATTGGTATTTTGCTGCAGTCAGTTTAGCCCGTTCTTACTGTGTCATGATTTTTTTCAGTGCATCTATTTTTAAGCAAGCATAATAAGTGTTATTACATGCCCAGACTGTACTACATTGGTGCAGCCAGTTTGGACATGTTTACTTATTGTAGCTTGGCATTTTAATGGCAAGGAGGGAGTATTTTAGAGGCTGGCATATATTGCCAGAGTCAGCTTGGAAATTTTTTTCTTATGGTATCATTACTGATATCATGCACAAAGCAAACATGAGTATTTCCTTACATGGGAATACTGGCATACATTAGTGAAGCCAGTATGGAAATGTGTAAGCACAGCCAGTGTGAACATGTTTGTTATACTGGCATATGTTGTGGAGAAGGGCATCATGAATAAGCATAGGGAAATGCTCCTGTGCACTGTTTATGATTTACAACCATTGGATTTTTCATGATTTACCCTACACAACCAATTTAAACTATCTGGCTTTTGACTCATTTTTCCACAAAACTTGTTTTGTACAATACATCGTTTTAACCCATTATTCAAAAACATTTCTCGGCGGGACAACCTTCCATTACCCCGCTTCTTTGCTTCAGGTTCCCATGTTTTGCTTGGTCGCTCTCACATATTTGTGCCGTATGTTTACACCCCTTCAAATAAAAAAAAAACATCAGCTGCCACAGAGGAAGGATGGTTTCTACATTAACCATCAGCTGAAGCAATCTCATGGTTTATGAAATGGCTGATCAACATTCTCTCGGGTACATTCAGGGTAGATGAACAAAGGGTTACACGTTCCTTGGCCAGTTGATAATGTGTGTTTCTACAAGGGATTTATAAGACGGCCGCTTGGACAAGCCACAATACCTTCATCAGACACTACAGGTTGAAAGTATACGGCCATAGGTCCACCTCATTTGGTGTTGGTTTGTTGCAAACAGGAACTCACTAGTTGCCAGTAATTGGTGACATTTGAAATGGAATAAAGATGATGATGGGTCAATGCAAGCTAACACTGTCAAAGAGGTTTGTCATAGGCCCCTTTGCTTTGATTAGCTGTGATAACTCTCAAGGGTAAGTACTGGGTCGAGGAATAGTGACACAGAGGTAATGGTTAGATTACTTACTGATAATAATCTTTAATCCTAGGGGAAGGCTCTCATGACTCAGACAAGGAAATAAAAATGAGACATTTTGGTAAAGGGGTAGCTGCATCTCACAGGAGGGGTGGAGCAAAGAAAGGGAAACAGTCAGGGAGGAGGCTTGCTGGAGTCAAGGGAGGGCCTCAAGGGTAAGTGATGGCTTGAGGAAGAGTAGACGTGGAAGTAATGACAATTACCAGTAAGTAATCCAACCAATAAGGCATGTGCACTTCACAGTGTTCTGTAACTCATTAGAAAATGATCAATGTCAGGATGTACATTCATTCATTAGGGCATCCACTTTGAAATTTACGCTGTCATACCTACTGAATGCACTAAATATTTACTGCTCCTTCATAATGGTACAACGTCCTTCATCGGGGGATGTTTTTTCGCTGGGTTTTTTTACTGCACATTTTTTAACAAAAAAAAACATTTAATTTTCTTTGGGGGAGGTTAGAAAATTATATAAATGGAATGTGGGTGTTTTTGGGAACAGATAAAAAAATGTTTAAAAAAATGATGGGTTTTTTCTTTAAAATAATTGCGGTAATAAAAACCAGTGAAAAATCATCCCGCAATGAAATGACATGGAACCGTTCATAATACCTGAAATCTAGAGGTGGCCTTTTGAAGGCACATTCATTCAACCCAAAGGGGTGTGGTCCATGATGAATATCTACTGCTTGTGCAAAATTACATTTTGGGTAGAAGCAGAAGCTGAAGTTCAGCAAGCAGGAACTGACATTTGCCAGAAGAACTTATGAACGAGGAGGCAAGACTTAATTCCTTTCCCATGTTCAAAGCATCTCCTAGGTAGTGGGTGGCATCCCAGGAGATTTGTTGAGGACAGAAACAGTGGATTGACCTCAGAAGGCAGGTGAGGAGCATTGTGGCTGATCATGTAAATTCTGGCAACATGCCACGTTATGGCATGAGGCGATAGGAGAAGAACAGGGTCAGACCCTGGACATGGTTGGCCTGGGTCCCTTTGAAAAGGATGGAGTAGGTATATTGACAGGTTGAGTTGAGGTCATGTACTGCACATCCACAGATCTCATGAGAACCATATATACCCATGGTCATCTGCAAATTGATGAGTAACATGAAAAACCACACTGTACATTACTTTATTGAATTTATGATAACTTTCCACCATCCCTTGAGAGAATGCTTCTTTGGTAATTTGAGGCTGCAGTCATGTATGGCACATGTACAATATTTATAGGTTTCTGTTCAGGCATCTGAATGGTTTACTTTAAAGTAAAATTCCTCACAGTTACTGCTGCAGGTCTTGGTGTGTGATGGTTGGTGATTATTGCATCTTTTACAGCCTTTCACCAGCTAAAGGTCTTTGTTTTATAATAAACTAGCATAAGTATCCGTTCTCCAAATGGCTTCTCTAGAAAGACATGATAATGGTGATCCTGTAGGTCGCTGTTCCAATTCGCTTATCGCTTGATGTGCTCTGCACCCTGAAGTAAACTGCACTGAGAATGGCCACGTGTGGCTGGCTGATATACCCCAGAGCAGACATTAGGGGGAGGCCAGGTTGGTGTGCTGCTGCATAATGGAGCATTCTGTGCTCTCTCCCCACCTGTTGCCTTAACTTGGCATGGGGTAGCCCATTGTGGTGCATTGCAGTGCAAATATTTTAGACACCGGGCATCCTAGGGCCTGGATGTCTAGTTTGGTTCCTGGTCCTCCGTCGACAACATTGAGGTTTTGCCGATTTAAGGCAACCTTCTCATATGTAACGGTGCTGAAATCCAGGTAAAGGGGCAGGGGGTCCAAATGCCATGTAGCTAGTAATGTTGCAGGGTCCTAACAGGTAACTATGCACAATGTGGTGCAGATTGGTGAAACGGTGTGGAATTGTATAAGGAACGACGCTTCGCCAAGCCACAAATACACAAACAAATGTTGACTTGTGCTGAAATCCGAGCAACAGGGTGGGGTGTCCAAATGTCATGTAGCCAGTAATGTCCCAGGTGGGGGTGTCCAAATTTCATGTAGCCAGTAATGTCCAGAGGGTCCTAGCAGGTAACAATGCAATAATTGGTACAGATTATTAAAACGGTATGGAATTGTACAAGGAACAATGCTTCACCAAGCCATAAACCAACAAACATTTTGACATGTGCTAAAATCTGGGGAATGGGGTGGGGTGTCCAAACGCCATGTAGGCAGTAATGTCCGGAGGGTTATACCAGGCAACTATGCAAAATTTGGTGCAGACTGGTGAAATGTTGTAGAATTGTATAAGAAACAACACTTCTCCACAAATCCGCTACACACAAACACATTTTGACTTTTATATATATAGATGAAATCCAAGCAATGTTTGCTTCGTTCATTTGTGAGACCTGTGATGATACAAGTGTTCATTCAGGCTGTTGCTTAAAGCTCAGCGCTGTGAAACTGCCCCAGACATTCCAAATAATTTAGGTTGGCATGCCTTGCATGAAGAAGACTTTTCATCTGCTGTCCTTGCACGACACCACATTAACAAGGGGAAGAGTATTGCCACCTCCCTCAGAATACCAAAAAATACTCCTCTGTAAATTGATTGAAGGGGTGGGTCCTGGAACATGTTACAGCCATGTATCAAAAAGATAATTCTACGATGCTGAGACGTTCAGAGCTTACAGCTTACAGATCATACATACAGAGAAACTGGCAATGTTTATATCCCGTAGGTATCCACTGCCCGTGTGGCCTCATTGACGCCAAATGTCTGATTAACTTTAAGAATTGCAAATTGAACATGCCCAGACAACCAGACTTGTCCATCCTCTCCAATGCAAAGCCAGTTATTGTCAAGTGCATAAGATAAAACTGGGTTGGCCTATTCACCAGCATTAGCAGCATCCAGGATTTCACTCGTTGGTTGTTCACCTGTGTCATTTAGAAAGAGATTAACAGGGCGGGTGCCACAATATAGCTCTGTCGAACTCCTGCTATAATGGTGAATTGTTTTGTGAGTTCACTATTACCTCCAAAACAAACCTGTGCATTAAAATTGTGAAGATCTTTTCTAATGATCTGCTGGCAGGATCCATTCCCTATGATTTCAGCATTTGCCACAATATCCATCAGAAACGAATTCAAATGCTAATTATAAATCCACAAATATGCAGAACATGACTCCCTTCTTTACTGATACAATGTTAACAGAATGATGCACACATGCACTTCCCAATCTATGGTATCATTAAAATCCGCGTGTTCAGACCCCAAAATATCACCTGTAGCCAACAGTTCATGTTTTCTTCCGAGCCCAATTTTCCCAAAGACATTACAAAAATAATTTAAAAGGGGTCAGCGGGGCTGTAGTTGGAAGGTTGGCTCTTTTTCACGTTTTGATACAATTGTAGAAACGTGTAGAATGTATGCAGACTGCCAGGGCACGATTTCTTATATACATTATCTAAGCATAACATTATATGGCAAGAGAAAGGCCCACAATAAGCAATCTGTCTTTAAGTCATGAGAAGGCAACTTTTTCGTCCTAAGGCATTGTTTTAGGGCAATGATCCTTGACTGCATACACATGGTCATTGCATGGAGTTCACTGATGTTCTAACATAAATCCAAGTAATGCTTTTTGGAAATCTTTCCCACTGCACCCCACCAGGGCTACCCAGACTGTGAAAGAAAACAAACAAGTGAATATAGGGGAAGGGAGGTGTACATTAGGTGCACTAAGTTATATTGCATCTGTACTAGAGAGACAGTGAAGAGAGCTTCTGCGTGATAGTCTCGTGTGAGTAAAAGTAGTGTGTGTCTGGGTAGAGGCCTAGAGATGGACTTGTGCAGACCCATGCATCATGGAGTCTAATTGTGGGGTTGCTATTACTGACCCCAAAGCAAATACCTGATTAGTAATTAGAAGACTGCTCAGCCTGGCTGCCAACTGTCTAGAATCAACAGTAACTGCATAAAAGGATAGGTGGAGAAGGGGCAGGGTCTAAGTCTGTTCAAAGGTGCCAAGAACGCTGGACAACGTATTTTGTTAGAGTCTAATTATTGAATGTGGTTAGGTTCGGCCTCTGAGGACAATGCAAAAATAGGTATGTAGTGAAATATTGTATCCAGCATAGCTAAGAAAAACTAAACCGTGGCAAACCATGATGCCCTAGGATAGAAATGGGAGAGAGCCCAAAATAGTAAAACGTGCTAAACAATAACAGAATACAACAGAAATCTCACAGCCAGAAACATGTTGCACAATTGTTCATTAAAGACAAAATGTATGACTCAGGATCATGGCATAAACTAGAAAAGCAGTACAGCAAGTAAATGTCTCCAGTCCTCATAATGTGGCAGTTGTATATGTAGAGTGACTGTTGACTTTAATTGACAGCCCACTCGCGCCTCTTTAACAGGATGAGAGAAATAGGTAACAATCATAACAAAGTGTGCTAGTCTTCACTGTCATGGAGGCCAAGCAGTACAAATGGTATATGTTCTCCACAGTTGGAGCCTATGTGAAGGCCAAGTCAGAGCCTACAGGAAGACGGGTGATCTGTCAGTCTCAATCTGCTAGGCGTGAGGCCTCCACTTCACACAACTGCATCTGGTATCCAGGTATCTCAGCCACACCACGACAGCAAGATCCTGATCCCAGTGATCATATAAAACAGGGCCAGGGAACTGTCTGTCCTCACAACTACAGAGAGATTGGTCACTGTCTCTTTGAAAATATTTAGAGCTCTGCCAATTGCTGAACGTTTCTTCCAATTCAAAGACTGCATGCGTTTGTTCTGTGACTATTTTCCTTGATGGGATTGCTTTCCTAGTTTAGTCCCCCAACTAGCTCCACTTACATCGGTAGTAAGAATATAATGGGATTGTTCCAAGCTCACGCCCTTTCCGTAGATGGGTCAAGGGGCCCCACCAACTGAGGCTCTTTTTCAGAGCGTCCGAGTCCAAGGACAACCAATGTGAAGGCAGCATCTGTCCCTGTTAGCCCCAGTTTTCACGTGAGCATGTTTCCCACTTGGACATAGAATCATCAGCTATCTCTGTTCTGTTTCTTGTCTTCACTATCGTGCCTGCCCCCATTCCGACTAGGCTTTCCTCTCGCCTCTTCTCCCATACTCTTAACATATCCAGTCTTTCTTATGCCACGGTTTCCCATAGGCCCTTTCCTTCTAGTATTGTCAGTCTTCGTAATACGCGCTCTGTCTGTAACAAATCCCACTCTATTCTTGAGCTATTCTCTGCTTCAATCTACAATTTCTATACTTCACAGAGACCTGGATTACTTCTACTCCTGGCTTTCTTCATACCCCTATTTCCCACTGTTCGCAGACACTATGTCCCTCTGGTCGTTGGGGCAATACTAGAATTCTTTACCACTCCTCTTGGTAACCAGCTCAGGCTCTTCTCGTTCCTTTGCTTTGAATACCCTCTCTTTCCTTTTTCTAAACCTCTTTCGGACTCCATCCTTAATGTCTACAAGCCTCGTGGCCTTTCTACTGACTTCCTTGATCATCTGAATGTCTGCTATCGTTTCTACCTACTTCATCCTCCCTCTTCTTTCTTCCTGGTGACTTAAATCTCCCTCTTACCAGCTCTGCTGTTCAATCTCCTCTCCTTGTATCCATTCATATCACTTAAAATGTTGTCCTTCCCCCCTTCTCATTGTTCTGCCTATTATCTCGATCTAGTTTTCCCCTCACTTAGTCCCCTTGGGATTATCTCTGCCCATCCTGTCCATTCTTCTGATCACCTCCTAATTTCTTTCACTTTTCTCCCTCCTTCCTCTCCCTCTTTTCCACTGCCTTGCTTCTTCCTTTGTTACTTTAAGTCTTCTGTTTACCTTTCCTCTATTTCGTCTTCCATTCCCTCTAGCCCCTCTTTCTCTACCCTTCCTGCTAATGATGTGTTAACTTCATTGAGCGTTCTTGTGTGTCTACTCCAAACTGTTGGCAACCATTTCCCTCTTTCACTCCATCTCAGAGACCACCCCAACCCCGACTCGACCCCCCGGCTTTCACTTCTCTTCCTTCCAACCCCTGCAAGGCCAAATGGTGGTGGAAAATGTACCAGTCTTCCTCTGACCTCTCTGCTCTATCCTCACTGCACTAATACAATGATATATCTCTGTTTTCAGCAAAAAAAAGTATTATTTTGCTAAACTTACATTATCGCTCTTTTCCAGCTGCAGCACACAATCCTCTCCTAGTGTTCTCCTGATGCCTATCTAATCTCCCCCTTTTCTTTCTCTGACTTGTAAGATAACTTACCTCCAAAGTTGTTTCACTCCTCTCCTCTGTTTCACTCGCTCCTGCTGACTCCCCCATCTACCCACTCTAATTGCTCTTCTTTCTCGTGCTCATCCTACTGCTTCTCCACTGGACCCTCTTCCATCTGTCCCTATCCCTCAAGTTCACCCTCACCTCATTCCTTATATTAATTATCTTATTAATTCTTCCTTTTCCAACTATTTCTTTCAAACAGACACTCATCCTTCAAACTTGAATAAACCTGCCTCGATCCTT
Organism: Ambystoma mexicanum; assembly: GCF_040938575.1. Classification (NCBI taxonomy): domain Eukaryota; kingdom Metazoa; phylum Chordata; class Amphibia; order Caudata; family Ambystomatidae; genus Ambystoma; species Ambystoma mexicanum. The sequence goes on along the minus strand of NC_090930.1, from coordinate 1,239,669,192 downwards.
CCGTCCCCACTAATATCCACCCTATCTCTCTTCTTCTGTTCCTTCGTAAGATCCTTGAGCATGCTGTCTACTCAGGGCCATCCATGTCTCAACCGTCAAACTTGTTCCCTTACTCCAAACTGTTTTCCATCCTTCTGCATATCTCTCCTTTCTGCCCACCACTATAAGCTATCTGTTGTGATGTCTTAAGGGAAGCAGGGAGCTTTCAATGCTTTCCCTTAATGATGATGTCTCAACCCTGTGTGATGTCATGGAATGTTCTGGTTGCATCTTACGGATAATGTTCTAAGTTGGTCGGTTGGAGGAAAGTATTGAAGGAGAGGAGCCTCTGAGTGTTGGGGGTCTTCTTCCCTTATATGTAACCTAAATAAATACTGTTACATGTCTTACCTGACTGCGCCAGCCTCTTCATAACAATGGCGACGAGGATGGGATTTTGAGGTCCCGCAGACAGGTCAAAGGAGACCCCCAGCATCTGCCAGCATCGAGTCGCGGCCTGCAGCAGGCGATCGCATCGCCCCGACGTCTGCTCCGCCCAGGCCTCCTCTAAGCAGCCTGGAGGACGGAGTTTGGAAGTGCTCCGTGAGATAGAAGCCGCTGTGGGGAGATGTGTCGGCGCCGCCAGAGAAGTAAACGACTGGCAGTGGGCTGCTCCGCCTCCTCTTTGCGTTGAGCGGCCCGCCACACACAACGGCGGATGCTGAGGCCCCATTCCGGCGTCCCTGAAGAAACGACCGAAGCTGCCGTGGGAGAAGTTCAAGGAGAGCTGCACCGCTTCCCAGCAGCGCGCCGAGCAGCCGTCGAGTGATCACGGCCTCAGGGAAGGTCGCTCCGCTTCCGAAGCGTCGAGCGACCACCGTGTCCCTGCAATGTTTGTGCAAGTAAGTGCCTTCAGCTCCGGTTAGCGCTCCTGCTGATCCCGGCCCACACACACACTCGCCAGCGTGGGGAAGACGCCGGACTTCGCTACCACATGTCCCTAGCAGATGACAAAGAGAAAAATGATCTCTTACTGCGTTGAGTTCCAAAGGTGAACTGTCACGGCGGATACACGCCTTGTTGAACTGGTGCAACAAACCTTGCAAGGATCGAGCTAGGAGAAGTATATTTTCGTACAAAAGCATGGCAGCATTACCTGGCATATCTGGCCCGCCCATTTTCATGCCCACTCCAGGTGCGGCGAAGATTGCTTGGCCCCAGTGGCGAAAAGGATTTATGCACTATATGAGGGCAGCTGGCGGAACAGCATATTCTAGTGAAAGAAAAGTGGCATTGCTATTGCACTTCCTAGGTTATGAGGGACAGAGGATTTTCGAGACACTTCCTCAGTTGGTAGGTGATGGAAGCGGAGATGACTTGAATGAATTTGAATCGGCTCTGCTCAAATTAGATAAACATTTCAACCCCAAAAGAAGTACAATTTTGGAGCGGTATAACTTCCGCATGCGGATCCAGGCTCACGGGGAATCTGTTGAAGACTACGTCACTGCTCTCCGTCACCTTGCACTGACGTGCAAATTTCAAGGAAGTTTTGATGAGCATATCCGCGATCAATTCATGACGCATTGCCACTCGAATAAAATACGTGAGGAACTTTGGCTGAAGGACGAGCCAAATTTGGATGAAGTATTGGACTTGGCCAAGCGTGTGGAGCACTCGCTGTCATGTGTTGCCAAGCTCTCCAAGACTGAAGGAAGTGATCCTAAGGAAAACAGGCAGGAGGTGCTGAATGTGGGTGAAGGGAAGAACAAAAGGAAAGGAAGAAACAGGCAGAAGGAGAGGAACAACGCAGAAGAGAAGAGAAACCAAGTGTCGGCACAGAGAAGCGAAAAGAGAGAGGATAAAAGGGGCGAGAGATTGTGTTATCGATGTGCCAGTGCAACGCACTTTGCATCCTCTGTAGTGTGCCCGGGGCGAAAGGCTGTATGTAATAAATGCAAAAGGAGAGGACATATTTCCACGTGTTGCAAGAACTATCAATTTGGCCAAACGGGGCAAAGGAAGATCCTGTTTGTAGAGGATGAGGATGATGGAGAATCATCAGAAGAAGACACTGCGTTGGCATTGACAAATGTTATTGTGAACACAGTTAATGTTGTAGCCAGTGGTGGAAACACGGATGATTGTGAGCGTCCCTATGCCGTGGTGGCAGTGAATGGGTGTAAGGTATCAATGATGGCAGATTCAGGATCAAAAGTTACGTTAGTGTCCAGGAGTGTTTTTGAAAACGAGATGAAGGGGAAGGTGTCAGCGTTGTCTGAACCTGACATAAATCCGGGAGGCTACAACCAAGATAAAATTGATTTACTAGGATATGTGTGGAGTAGATTTGAGTTTAAAGGTCGCGGTTGTGATGGGAAAGTGTATGTAACAAAAAAAGGACAATCCTTATTGGGATGGAGAGAGCAGAAGAATTTAGGAATCAGACTAGACCCCAACCACCCCGAGCAAGTTTTGCAAGTGTCAGAGGCATCCACGATGTCCTGCAAGTACGCGAGAGAGTTTGGTAAAGTGTTTGATGAGACCTTGGGAAGAATAAAGGGTTTTCAACATCAAATATTGCTAAAAAGCGGTAGTGTGCCCACCGTAGCCAAACTCAGACCGGTGCCTTTTGCCTTGCGGGATAGTGTTAAACAAGAATTGCAGAAATTGTTAAAGACAGGAGTGATCGAGAGAGCTGGGGGTGTTGAATGGGTTTCCCCAGTCGTAGTAGTGAAGAAAAGTTCAGGGGACATAAGATTGTGTGTGGATATGCGTGAGTTGAATAAGTGCGTGTTAGTGGACAGGCACCCGCTACCCAACATGGGTGAGTTGCTGACCATGGTCGGTGGGGGGAAGTATTTCTCCAAACTAGATATGACGTCGAGTTAGAGGAGACATGCAGAAAAGTTACAGCGTTTGTGACGCATGAGGGAGTGTTCCAGTTTAGGAGAATGCCTTTTGGGTTGGCATCTGCCTCCTCTGTGTTTCAGAAAATAATGGATCGCATTTTGAGAGGAGTGAAGGGCGTGTTCTGTTTTCAAGATGATGTCTTGGTGAGTGGAGTGACTTTGGAGGAGCATGATGGGATTCTATACAAAGTGTTGAAGATATTTAAGGATAGGGGTATCACGCTGAGAGAAGAGAAGTGCAAATTTGCCGTGACAAATGTGGACTATTTGGGACATGAAGTATCGGGGGACGGCATTAGACCCAAAGAGGAGATGGTAAATGCCATAAGGAGAGTGGAGAGACCTTGTAATAAGAGTGAATTGAGGTCTTTTCTCGGAATGACGGAATTTTATCAAAAATTTGTGGTAAATTATGCTGACAAAGTGCAAGAGATAAGAAAAGTTCTGAGGAAAGGTGTTGATTTTGTGTGGAATAGTCAATGTGACTTGGAATTTAATAGAATAAAGGAAGATATAAACTTAGCCCGTCCTTTAGGATGTTTTGACACGAGAAGACTGTCTATCATTACTGTAGATGCTAGTGAGTATGGACTTGGGGCGGTATTATCTCAGAAGCAGGATGATGGGTCTGAAGAGGTGATAGCACATGCATCGAGAGGTCTCAAGGGAGCAGAGATGAGATATTCGGTTATTGAAAAGGAGGCATTGGCGTGCTTCTGGGCTGTAGAACGATTCAGGAATTTTGTGTGGGGAGTAGAATTTGTAATCCGCACAGATCACAAACCTCTTAAGGCTATATTCGAAATTAAGGGCCTAGATAAAGTTTCCCGTAGAGTGGCAGGTTGGGTCACCAGGATGCAGACACATTGTTTTAAGATGGAGGTCATTCCAGGAAAGGATAACATATTCGCGGATAATTTGTCGAGGGTGAGAGTTGCTGATTCTGATGTTGTGGACAGTGAAGAAATGGATTTAGTATTTATCAATACCGACGGTATTGTGTCCAAACAGGAGTGGTTGGATGAGGTGAAGAAAGATGAGACCATGAGCAAGGTAATTCCTTATGTGGTGTCAACGGCATGGCCGAATAAAGTGAATCTGGCAGAGGGGGTGAAGCAGTTTTGGGAAGTGAAGGATGAGTTGTCTGTCATGGATGGGATTTTATTCAGGTGGGGAAGAGCGGTAGTCCCGATAGGGTTGAGGAAAAAGGTGATAGAGTTAGCGCATTGTGGTCACATAGGCGTTACAAAAACCAAAGGGGTGTTGAGACAAGAATATTGGTGGCCTGGTTTTGATAGAGAGATTGAAAATTACTTATCTAATTGTCAATTTTGCATCAAGAGTGGAAAGGGAGTTGTGGCCAAGAAGCAACCGTTGGTGGATGTGGGCCTCCCATCAAGGATATGGGGCGAGATAGCTATGGATATTCTAGGTCCTGTGGAGTTAGGTTATGGTCGTGGAAAATTCATTGCTCTGATCATAGACCTGTTTTCTAGATGGGTGCATTTTAAGATTGTGAGAAACCTCACCGGAGAGAGTATGATAAAGACATTGCAGGAGATTTTTGCCAATGAAGGCCTACCGGAAAGTGTATTGGCGGACAATGGTCCCCAGTTCATATGTGGTAACTTTACCAGTTATTTAAGGAAGTGTGGAGTTGACCACAAAAGAACTTCATTGTACCATCCCGAATCCAACGGGGTAGTTGAAAGAATGAATAGGTGTGTGATGGAGAGTATTCGGATGGGTGAGGAGTGTGGTCAGGATAAGATAGCCATGATACAGAGTAGGATATGGGCTTTGAGGATGGCACCTCATGCGACAACAGGTCTGTGCCCGTTTGAGCTTATGAGGGGCAGGAAGCCATATTCCATGGCATGTCCGCCATGGCTTGGTAGGAGTAGAGAAACGGATCTGGTCGTTGATGAAGTGAGAAAGTCACTGGTGAAGAAGAAATCCGAATGGGTCATGCGCGAAAATCGCAAGAGAGGGAAGAAAGAATTGCGCGTGGAGTGTGGAGATTGGGTCAGGATAAGGAAGGGAGTTGTCAAGAGGAAAGGAGAATCTCTTTATTCGGATCCTGTCAGGGTCGTGGCAGTCATGAAAGGGGCTGTACGTGTGACCGGAGGGCAAGTGTGGAATAAGGATAGAATTGCCACTGTGAGGAGAGCCCATGTATAGATGAGTGGAACGTCATGGGACTGTTGCTGCAGTGTCTTGTTGTTAGTTGGTGTGTTTCGGTTGTTTGGGAATGGTGCATGTGATTTTTCATTTGAATTAAAGGTTTAAGCTCATAGGATAAGTTAAAAAAAAAAGGGGAGATGTGTTGTGATGTCTTAAGGGAAGCAGGGAGCTTTCAATGCTTTCCCTTAATGATGATGTCTCAACCCTGTGTGATGTCATGGAATGTTCTGGTTGCATCTTACGGATAATGTTCTAAGTTGGTCAGTGGGAGGAAAGTGTTGAAGGAGAGGAGCCTCTGAGTGTTGGGGGTCTTCCTACCTTATATGTCACCTAAATAAATACTGTTACATGTCTTACCTGACTGCGCCAGCCTCTTCATAACACTATCCTCTATTCTTATCCACCTTTATCTCTTTGCTGCTTTGAACACTGTCAATGGTCATTCTTTCTACTTTCACATCTTTGGGCTTTTCTGGTTCTATCATCAAATGGTTTTGCTTGTATCTTACCATTCCTACTCTGTCCCTTGGGTTTGTAAAATCTCTGCCCCTCTTTCCCTACTCCATAGAGTCCCACAAGGGTCCATTCTTGGGCTGTTCTTAGTAAACTTTACACTCTTCCTCGCTCTACACGTATTGCTTCCTGCAGTCTTTCATTTGATCTCTACACTTATGACACCCAAATCTTATTTCTCTTTTCCTCCTGTTCAGACTCTTTACTCTCCACTTTCTATAGCTGACTTTCTTCTATTCAATCCTGAATATCTTCACACTTTCTTCATCTTAACCCCTCTAAGACCGAGGTCCTCTCCTTCCCTGCCACTTCCATTCTTCCCCTCTTCCTCCTCCCTCCCTTTCCTTTCCCCCCTCGTTACTCCCCTTCAATTCATGAGCTTGTGACCTGGGTGTTACCTTTAACCCTTCTCATTCCTTCTACCTTTATATCTTTAACACTAACCATTACGCTCTATTTAACATGTGTAATGCACGCCCCCACCTTTCCTTTTGTGCCACCAAACATCCTATCACTCCACTGATCTTCTCTTGAATTCTTTACGTGGTCTTCCTTCCTCTCACCTGGCCCCTCTCTGTCTTTAATTCACCCATTCAACTTATTTTTTTATCTCCCTCCTCATACTTCTCTTTACCCTTCTTTGATCTCTACGTCTCTCCTTCCCTTTGAATCTCACCTTCTGTTCCATTGTCTTCCTATCATGTTCGAATGAATCCATGGTCTATCCCCTCTCTATCTTTCCTCACTGATGTTGCTTTACTCTCTCAGGCATCTCAGTGCAAGCAGAATCAGTTAATACGTTCTGTCCCTATACTCCCCTGTGCCTCTTATTGTTTCCACTCCTTTGCTCTACTCGCCCACAAGGACTGAAACTCTCTTCCTCTCTCTATCCATTCCACTTCTTCCTTATGTATTTCCCAAACCAACCACAGATCTCATCTCTTATCCACCCGCTCTAACAACTGATCGCTTCCATTTCCCCACTTCTGTTCATTATCTCGAATGTACTGTATTTGTTCATGTACTCTAACATTTAAATATCTGTTTAGCGCTTTGGTTAAAGTGCTATATAACAGAAATACATTTCAAAATGCAAAATCTGTCCAATTGACTCTATAGCTGGTCGAACCTATCCAGAGGAAGACAGAAGTCCTTCCTTTGTGCAAAACTGTGCCCCTATGGACTGTAGTGACCTGGACAGAACCAGGTGATATTTGGCCAGAATCACAATAGATCCCCACTGGTTCGCTCATTGGCAAACACTGTCTAGATATCCAAGTGTTAAAACCCTCCTTGCTGTCTAGACGATTCTGGTGTCGAGGTAAGGGGAAGCCAGAATACACTTGTGATGCTGTACTGCCACTAATCAGTAGCTTAACGCGGATCTTCTCCCTAATCCCTTTTTTCAATTGTTCTCACTCCCTTCTCAACTCTGTAATAAGTGGTGTAAATAAGAAGCTTCTGCAGTTCATTGCCACCCCTTCATACATTTGGAGAGCCATTCTATGTAAATACTGATAGATTGAATCATATACGACTTGGCACAGCTCAGATGATACAAACCTAAAATTCCCTTGTTTAGTTGTATTTGATCAAATTGGGGGAACTCATGCAAATGTATACTGCACCCATCCTGTGGGAAATGCTAAGCCAAGTTCTTAAAAGCTGTGGCTGATGCATTTTCCTGTTATACACTTATATCAGAAGGTTATTTGAGCATTAACACCAATTATAACCAAATAAGCCTGAAATATCTAAACAAAATTCTTTTAAATAGTGTTCAAATGACACCACTACTCAACTGGAATAAGAAAATCACATCAATTCTGACTGTAATAAGTTATTACATTTAGTTTTGGACACTTTGGTTTTATTGTTCAAGGGCTACGTTTGTCACTAGCTAAATAAGCCCAATGTGCAAAATAACTCCATGATGTGGTAAGACAAACCAATGATTGTGTTTCTTAAACATAACCATCCTTCCTTTTCTCTACTGCTTTATCATTGGGGATCCTGTCATCTGTTGTTGCATGTAGTCTTATTTTTTGCTTTTCATGCTACTAATCCACACTGTCATGGTGTCAAGCATTTATTTGAGTAGTTTGTCACATTCTCTTCACCACTCTCCATTGATTTTCCATAGCTTGCGTGTCAGCGTCTCACAGATATTTCACTATGGTCCCACTTGTCCTTGCATGCTCCACTTTGGTTAGAGGGTTGTGGTGGGGGATGAGGCAGTTCTTAGTAGCTGCGAGATCAGTCATCAGGAATACAATGCTGGACAGTTAGTTCATTCAGAGGCCTAGATGACTGGCTTCCATTTGTTTTGGGCCCTGGAGCAGCAAGGACAATCTCATTCTTAACCTACCGTCAGGCAGCTCATTTTAACTTCGGCACAAAGGTGCTCGATATTCATAGATACCTTACAACCAGGTAGGCCACAACCTTTACTCTGAAATCTCTGATGTATCAAGTTAGCGATTCCGGGCTCTTTCTGTGACTTAGTCATGAAGTGTACCTCTGCAATGTATGCATTTACATGTACTTTGCACCGGACTGTGCTATATATTTCACATGCTTGCGTCTTCCCATTTGTGGGCTCTGCTCTCGGTGCTGTTGGGAGGTTTTCCTTTGAGCCTACATAGCAGAGTTGTAGCCAGGATTGTCTAACAAGTGGGGCCTGAAGCTAATGTAGTTGGGCCCACCACAGTGACATTAACATCTGTAAATGCCCACACAGCGCTGATGATAGGGCATTTACAGATTGTGGGTGGGCCTTGCCTGCTCAGGCCCTACCCTGTCTACGCCTCTGTTACATAGGGGCACTTACTGCAATGAATTCACTTCAGCCCCGCAGGAGTACAAGGATGAGTAGGGGCTAAAGTGCCTACTCAGCCCTCACACTTGTATGAACGAAGAGCCAACAAAATCATAGAGTCAAAACAGGCACAGTCAAGAGATAGACCTCCTTCACCTTTTGTGGTAATGTAGACTAAGGTAAGGCTATATGCTGAAGAGGGGTGTGAATCAGGTTCAGTAGCAAACCAAAAAGCGAAATATAACATTCCAAAATAAAATAATGTCCCTTTGAGGTTTTATAAAAATCTATATTTTATTCCAACACACCATGTACAATAATAACTAACTAGGAAAAAAAGCAAAAACCCACTCTTGTAGAATGAACACTGAATATGCAAAGATGGAATGGATGTAGCACTCTGGGTCATGAGACAGGGGAGACATGCAATTAAAAGTCCACAATGTTCATAATTATATTCCTTGAGTTTGCAAAAGGGATTATAGTAGCCTATCCATTCTCTAGGTCCCAAAATTAAACAGAGGGGCATATATCAGTCAATACGACTTTGCAGTGTCTTGGTGGTTCAACAAGGACACACCCAGCTTCTGGTTGCTATTTGGTGGTTTGGTACTGTTCAAATGCAGCAGTCACAGAGGTCCAATGGCAGGCGGCTGTATAAGCAGGGTCAAACTCAAGAAGGCTAAGGTTTGAAAAGTTACTCCAGTGATCTGGATCAGGAAGTCACCATCATCTGTTTGGCAGTCGAGGTTTGAAAGCAACAGAGGCTAAAGATTGGATGCCCAGGGGAGCCAGTTGCTAGTATGCTCTCTAGACATCTGGGCAGGTGTTGTAAAATCTTAATGTGGTACCATCACAGTCCCTGTTCCCAGCATGCTGCTAGGAAGCTTCAGTGATGGTACTGCCTGGGTAACATCATTGAAGCTTCCTACCAGCACGCTGTAGGTATAGGCATTGCGTAACAGTGTTCAGCCCTGACGATGGAATGACATTCCGAAATGGGCACACCATTGAACACTGACAAGATTGTCATTGTCTTTCACGAAATTATAATTAAAAGGACACGTGGGCATTTTACAAATGGACAACTCATGAATGAATTCATACTTTGATGAATCTACAATATTATGAAAGTTGTTTTGAAATGCTTGACACAAGTTGCAGCTTATATATAGAGCACAACGGGAGCACCTGGCCACCTGAGTGGCAACGCTCAGTTTCTTTCAGCATTTATCGATCCTTGTGCCATAGGTTTTTCTTTGCCGAGTAGCTCAACTGAACCCAATTAATTTTGCTAACAGATTAGACTTTATATACTCAGGAACTGTTATTTTTACAAATGGGTTGTGCCCACCTCAGTCCACACTAGTTATTCAATTACCACCACTTTACCATGCCTTTTCCGCAAAGCCAAATTGAAGATTGGAAGATATGTGAATGATTTATCACTTGCATATTGTTTGAGGTAAATCTTCCGCTTTTCCTCCAAAAATCATCAGATTTAGGGGGTAATTCATAGAATTTCGCGCACAAGTGGCGCACGCGGCTGGCGCATAGTGTGCGCGTGCGGTAGTCTGCGCCAGCCGCGTGCGCCGAAACACATTCAGGCGCACAGCGTATTCATGGATTCCAACATCCACAACCAGCCGTGGCGCAGAGTGGCGCAGCGACCCTGCAGCAGCGTCAGTTACGCCCCCAAGAACGCCCCTCGCGCAGGGTAAAGCCATCAAAATCCCCAATCCAGCGCAAAGGGCAGCAGCAAACGCAGAGCGGGGAGCGTGTATTTCAGGGGTGTGCGGGTGTTCCCACACGCGATAGGCCTGGGTACGTGTATTACAGGGGTGCGCGAGAAATTCTACACGCGATTGGCCTGGGTACGTGGATTTCAGGGGTGCGCGAGAAATTGTACACGCGATTGGGCTGGGTACGTGGATTTCAGGGGTGCGCGAGAAATTCTACACGCGATTGGCCTGGGTACGTGGTTTACAGGGGTGCGTGAGAAATTCTACACCCGATTGGCCTGGGTACGTGTATTACAGGGGTGCGCGAGAAAATCTACACGCGATTGGCCTGGGTACGTGAATTTCAGGGGTGCGCGAGAAATTCTACACGCGATTGGCCTGGGTACGTGTATTACAGGGGTGCGCGAGAAAATCTACCACGATTGGGCTGGGTACGTGGATTTCAGGGGTGCGTGAGAAATTCTACACGCGATTGGCCTGGGTACGTGGATTTCAGGGGTGTGCGAGAAAATCTACACGCGATTGGGCTGGGTACGTGGATTTCAGGGGTGCGTGAGAAATTCTACACGCGATTGGCCTGGGTACGTGGATTTCAGGGGTGCGCAAGAAAATCTACACGCGATTGGGCTGGGTATGTGGATTTCAGGGGTGCGCGAGAAAATCTACACGCGATTGGGCCTGTGCGAGTGGGGCAGTGTATTACGTGGGTGTGCGGGAAGTTGAAGTGCGCGAGAAATTCTACACGCGATTGGCCTGGGTACGTGGATTACAGGGGTGCGTGAGAAATTCTACACCCGATTGGCCTGGGTACGTGTATTACAGGGGTGCGCGAGAAAATCTACACGCGATTGGCCTGGGTACGTGAATTTCAGGGGTGCGCGAGAAATTCTACACGCGATTGGCCTGGGTACGTGTATTACAGGGATGCGCGAGAAAATCTACCACGATTGGGCTGGGTACGTGGATTTCAGGGGTGCGTGAGAAATTCTACACGCGATTGGCCTGGGTACGTGGATTTCAGGAGTGCGCGAGAAAATCTACACGCGATTGGGCTGGGTACGTGGATTTCAGGGGTGCGTGAGAAATTCTACACGCGATTGGCCTGGGTACGTGGATTTCAGGGGTGCGCGAGAAAATCTACACGCGATTGGGCTGGGTATGTGGATTTCAGGGGTGCGCGAGAAAATCTACACGCGATTGGGCCTGTGCGAGTGGGGCAGTGTATTACGTGGGTGTGCGGGAAGTTGAAGTGCGCGAGAAATTCTACACGCGATTGGCCTGGGTACGTGGATTTCAGGGGTGCGCGAGAAAATCTACACGCGATTGGGCCTGTGAGAGTGGGGCAGTGTATTACGTGGGTGTGCGGGAAGTTGAAGAGGTGAATTGCCAGTGTGGGTCCTCCCAGGTATCCCCTCTACCCCCTCCACGACCTCTGCAGGCAGCCCACACCACAGGGGACTACCCTGCACCCCTGGTCATGTCCCGCAGGCAGCCCATCCACCATGGGCATGCCCCCCAGCCAAGCCACATGTCCCCTTGCACCCCCACCCCCCAGCACCGTGGGGCACCTGCCAGCAGGCCCCCAACCATGTCCCACTCATGTCCCCTTGCACCCCCACCCCTCCAGTCACCAGGGGCAGCCTCCACAAGGCCCCCACCCATGTCTCCCACCACCCCCACCCCCCAGTCACCAGGGGCAGCCTCCACAAGGCCCCCACCCATGTCTCCCACCACCCCCACCCCTCCAGTCACCAGGGGCAGCCTCCACCAGGCCCCCACCCATGTCTCCCACCACCCCCACCCCTCCAGTCACCAGGGGCAGCCTCCACCAGGCCCCCACCCATGTCTCCCACCACCCCCACCCCTCCAGTCACCAGGAGCAGCCTCCACAAGGCCCCCACCCATGTCTCCCACCACCCCCACCCTCCAGTCACCAGGGGCAGCCTCCACCAGGCCCCCACCCATGTCTCCCACCACCCCCACCCCTCCAGTCACCAGGGGCAGCCTCCACCAGGCCCCCACCCATGTCTCCCACCACCCCCACCCCTCCAGTCACCAGGGGCAGCCTCCACCAGGCCCCCACCCATGTCTCCCACCACCCCCACCCCCCAGCACTGTGGGGCACCTGCCAGCAGGCCCCCACTCATGTCCCACTCATGTCCCCTTGCACCCCCACCCCCCAGCAGGCCCCCACTCATGTCCCCTTGCACCCCCACCCCCCTGCAGGCCCCCACTCATGTCCCCCTGCCCCCAGGTCCTGACGAAACGCAATCATGGCAGTAATGGGCAGCATACCCAGCACAAACACCCAGCCAAGGATTGCATCCACCCACATAGCATCCACCCACATAGTAGATGCAATTACATGATACAACACCAATGGCAAGTATGTAAATGAACACATGTCCGTCACACACACATACACAATGGGTGCAAGTGAATGTCAAAACCCATATCATGACATGCATGAAACCAATGAGAAAACACCACAAATGTAAGTAATAAATATATGTATTAAAGATGAAAATGAAGTAAAGAAATAAAACACACAACAATGGGGATGACAAAACAAATGGTCCATGTCCGAGAACTAATAGAAAAAATCAAAAAACAAAGGAATCCAAAAACTAATGTAGTCCAAAGCAAAATAATGGGGGGAAAAAATAAGGAAAAACCATTGCCTCATGGTGAACACAAATATAAATCCAACAAATGTTTTCCAAACATCAAACTATGTACAAGAATATCCCAGGGTCCATGAGCCCAACACCATAAATGAAACCTACTACTACTAACTAATAAAAAAAATATATACAGAAAAGTGGCCATTGTCCGAGCGGTCCAAAAAAACCTTAAAAAATAAAGGAAACCTAACACTAACTAACTAAAGAACTATATACAATGGCAGCGGGCAAGTCCTGCGGCTCACTCTGTGATGTTGCCGGCCAGGGCATCATCGAACTCCATGTCGATGTCCCGGAGGCGGGACTCTGTCCTGGCCCCGAGGTCTCGCAGGGACAACCCCGTGTCCACCTCAAACTCCCTGCGAGCTTCCTCGAGGCACTCAGCCCGCCTCAACGCCCGACGCATGGAGAACTCCGCCCTGACCATGGTGAGCCGCTCCTCTTCCGCCCGCTGCCGCTCCGCACCTATCCGCTGGACCAACTGCTCCCACACGGAAGACACTGCCATCCCAGGGTTCTCCTGCCCTCCGGCCGATGCCTGCCCCTCTGATCTTGATGGCCCCGAGCCATGATGCCTCCCACGTCGAGCCTGCTGCTGCCTCCGACGCCACTGCCTCTGCCAGCACGACGGCATCCAGGCTGATGGAATCCACCGATGCCGTCGTGCACGTGCCCTGCCAGATGATGCCGGCACATCCTCCATCTGCAGGGGGACAGTTGCTGGTGTGTCCACCCCTGCTGGACCTTCGACTCCCGACTGTGGCAGGGATGGGGTCCCCACCGAGCTGGCTGCGTTGGTCGGGGCAGGTCCACAGGGGGCCCTGGTGGCATCTGGGCCGGAAGACGGCATGGAGCACGACTGGCGCATAGCCTCCACAGAGGAGGAGAGGGTCGCCAGAAGGCCACACACATGTAGGAAACCCCCGACCATGGCGGCTCCCAAATGGTTCACGTACGCACGGTGCTCTTCGTGATGATGTGCATGCTCCTCCCGGGAAGCATGCACCTCATCACGAATGCCAGACGTGCGCAACGCGACACCAATCAGGACCCTCTCCACACGGCCAGGGGTCCCCTCGTCCGCAGGTAGAGGAGTGTCAGATGACATGGACATCTCCCCTACCTGCGGACGGGCCTGGGATGGGGCATCCCTGCTGGTGCATGGTGGTGCAGTCACAGTGTCAGGGACAGTGACATGCACAGGCACCTCCACGGCGACCTGTGCTGCCTCCTGCCCCTGGCCCTGGACTGCACCACTTGCACCAGCGGGGATGCCCCCACCAGGCCCCATGTGTGGCTCAGTAGCGGCCTCCTCCCCCTCTGTGGAAACCACCAACCTGGATGTCTCCACGCCGTCTTCCGCCGGTGCAAGCCCCTGTGGGGGCTCACCCACCCCTTCCGCTGCAGCCGTGGCGGCATCCCCGCCGCTCTGCTCCACAGCGCCTTCTCCGCCCTCTTCTTCACTTGCCACTGTGTAGAGGGAGACATAGAACACAAGCATCAGGGTACTGTACAATGGTCCCCTAGACAGGAAGCAACAGCAGATGAGTGGCACTGTCATACATCACTTCCATCATGTCCCTCCACAACACATGGGTCAGTGCAGGCAAAACACATACAGTAACAGGCATGGCGCATGCCATGGACATTGGCATACATGACCAAGGGACTCATGATTCATACAATGTTGGTTTTAAACTCACATGCATCATGGGTCTTGCCATCACATGCACACACCTCACCGTAGTTCCATCCATCTGGCCTCGTACACCACAGACGCAGTGGATACAAGGATGACTAGGCTGCATCAGTGAATCTGAACATTGTCACAGACATGTGTCATGCATCCATGGCAGTTACAAGTCACAGACACGCAGGTCAGACACACACACATGGACACCATATGGACACATGGGACCAGCACCCATCCCTCACCCCCACCCATGTCCAGGAACAGAGACTGCCATGCTTCCATGTGTCCATTCCGCACAGAGCCCCCCATGTTGCAATAGAACACATGCACCAACCATGTGGTTCACACATCACTGTACTCACATGCCTGACCATGATGTCCCTGCACACACACATACGTACATGGCCTATGTCACACATACAGGCAGGTATCAGACAACCAGCACACTGCAACATGCCCTGTCTCACACAGTAATGCTTGGCCACTTACCGGCCAACTCCAGATGGGTCTGCCTCCGAAGGATCTGGGCGTGGAGCGCTGGGTCTACGCGTTCCAGGACACTCATCTGGATGTCACTCAGGCGTGCCCGGCCCCCCTCCGCGAGGCGCCGGGCCTTATTGAGGGTCCTGGACCTCAAGTCCTCCCAGCGCTTCTTGATGTGCTTGATGTCGCGGGTTGCCACCCCCTCCGCGTTGATGGCAACCACTACATCGTCCCAGATCCTCTCCCGTCCTTCCTTGTTGGCGCGTGGTCTTCCGAAGAGGGCATCATAATGCCCCAGTACATGCTCCACCAGGACACCAACTTCCTTCTCACTGAAGCTGGTGGCCCTCTGCCTCTCTGGCTGGGGGTCGCCACTGGTCTCAGATGGTGCTTGCCCCGACATGGCGACCCCTGAGGCAGGCGTGGGTGGGCAACTGGGTCCTGGGGCTGGGCTGTGGAGCGATGGTATCCCAGTCGGGAGTCTACTGTTCCAGCAGGGGTGGACACAGCAACTGGACCCCTGCAGATGGCTGATGTGCAGGCACCAAATGGCAGGGCACGGTGGCAGCAGGCAGGCAGGCAGGCAGCAGCAGATGGCACGTGGGAGGCTGCTCGGGGCACTGGGGGGCAGTGATTCGGCCTTCTGAGCAGGAGCGTGGTCTTCCGTGTGTATTCGCATGGCCAGCTTGATACGGAGTGATTTGGCACGTGAAAAATCTGCACGTCAGCGTGTAATTCGAGGAAAGGCCCTTAGCGCGTAAGCGCGTCTGCACGCATACGCATTTTCATTGGACCAAAGGCCCTCAGCGCGTGAGCGCGTCTGTGACATGTCGTGCGAGGGTGTATCCCTCATTGCACGTGATGACAGAACACACGTGGATTTCAACCAATCGCGTGTGAAAGTTCACGGCACCCCGGAACACACGTACCCAGGCTAATCGCGTGTGGAACTATCCGCGCACCCGGAAACACACGTACCCAGGCTCATCGCGTGTGGAACTACCCGCGCACCCGGAAACACATGTACCCAGGCTCATTGCGTGTGGAACTACCCGCGCACCCGGAAACACACGTACCCAGGCTCATCGCGTGTGGAACTACCCGCGCACCCGGAAACACACGTACCCAGGCTCATCGCGTGTAGCATTTCTCGCGCACCCCTGAAATCCACGTACCCAGCCCAATCGCGTGTAGATTTTCTCGCGCACCCCTGTAATACACGTACCCAGGCCAATCGCGTGTAGCATTTCTCGTGCACCCCTGAAATCCACGTACCCAGCCCAATCGCGTGTAGATTTTCTCGCGCACCCCTGTAATACAAGTACCCGGGCCAATCGCGTGTAGCATTTCTCGCGCACCCCTGAAATCCACGTACCCAGCCCAATCGCGTGTAGATTTTCTCGCGCACCCCTGTAATACACGTACCCAGGCCAATCGCGTGTAGCATTTCTCGTGCACCCCTGAAATCCACGTACCCAGCCCAATCACGTGTAGATTTTCTCGCGCACCCCTGTGATACACGTACCCAGGCCAATCGCGTGTAGCATTTCTCGCGCACCCCTGAAATCCACGTACCCAGCCCAATCGCGTGTAGATTTTCTCGCGCACCCCTGTAATACACGTACCCAGGCCAATCGCGTGTAGAATTTCTTGCGCACCCCTGAAATCCACGTACCCCGCTCAATTGCGTATTTAACTTCCCGCGCGCCACTTTTTTGATGCGCTGGGACTCTACCTCCTGCCTTCGTGTGGCGGCCGTGTTTCAGCTTGTGCGTGTCTTTGGCTGTGCGTGGCTTTGCCCTATTCGATTCCATGAATAGGTGTGGTTCGAGTGCGTGTGGGCGTTCCGTCTGCTTCCCTGCAGTACATCCCCAGTTACGCCCTTATTTTCGCGTGTTGTTCCCCATTCCGCGCATTACGCCCCATGTCCCGCCCACTTTCTGGTGTGTGCGCTGAGGTTGTGCGCTTTCACTGTGCGCGTCGCGCACGCCTTTCGCGATGTTGCAGTGACTTGTGCGCCATGCACGGGTTTGGCGCACATCCCGCGGTGAACACGCGCAGGGACTTCCATGAATCGCACGCGTGCGCGTGCGCCTGTTTTTTTCCGCTTGCGCATGCTTGCGCATGCTTGCGCGAAGATTTTCGGCGCACGTTTGTTCCATGAATCGGCCCCTTAATGTTTTAGAATTACCACTCGCTGTAAAAATCATTAAATTTCCCATGGAGTTTAATGTACTCCAAAAATTGGGACTAACGTTGTTGTTACCACACTTGTAATCCTACGATAAATCTGCAGGTCTGAGTGCCAGTCATGGTAAAACGAATCTGGGTGTATGAGTGTGACAATTCACATCCATTCATTTTTTAAGTGTGCTGATGGAGTTTATAGCAGGAAAGTTTTCAAATATCTCCACGTTTCTACTTATGTTAAACCACTCAAGCTGCTTTTTCAGCTATTTTATTAACCTCTGCTTTCAACATTTCTTTGCAAAACATTACAAACTGCGTTATGTTGGTGTGATTTGCCATTGTTAAGAGAATCTTCATTTATTTTACATATGCAACTGTGGGACATGCAACAAATTGACTTCTGGCCTGCACGAGTGTAAGGAGGAGTAGAGGCTAAAACACCCACTCAGCCTTTGCACTACTACAAACCAAGACTAACACAATCATAAATGTAAAAGAGGTACATTCAAGTGATATACCTCCTTCATCTTTTGAGGTAACTTGGGCTGAAGCAAGGCCAAGAGGGGTAGCAATGTGTTTCAGAATCAACCCAAACAGCAATGTATAACAGTCCAAAATAAAGGAATGTCAAATCGAGTTCCTAAAATATATACTTTAATCAGACACACCATGTAGAATAATAACTAACTAGAAAAACACTACACAAAACCAACCCTTGAGGAAAGAACACAGAATAATCAACAATAGTAGATGCAGTACTCTGGGTAATGAATCAGGGGTTAAAGGCAAGCAAAAGCAACAATGTTCTTGAAAAAGTACTTGCGAGCAAAAATGTTCCTTCTTTGCAGTTCATGGTGGTTCATCAGTGCCAAACCAGACTTCTTGGTGCTGTGCGAAGATTGGGAGAGAGCAAAAGGCAGCAACAGAGGGTTATTCTGGTTCATATGTGTTGACCAGGTCTTTAAACACACTACAAGCAATTCAATGGCAAAATAACACACATATCCTTGGTGTCCTGGCTTTCAGGGTGCTATGAGCCTCAATCTAGGGGCTCAGGGACAAAATTTGTCATTTGCTCATCTTCCCAAACATGGGGGAGGCTGACACACAAGCGCAGAGGTCCTTAAACAAGGTGAGGTCCTTGGTACCTCTGTGACCGTTGCTCCATTATCAAATCACGTGTTAGGTTGCTGTGTGTATCACTCCCAGGACTAAGGGATAAGATGGGTCCTTGTTGTCAGGCTCCCAAACATGGGGAGGGGGCTGGCACATAACAGCAGGATCTTTGAACACTGTGAGATTATGGGTATTGCTGTGGCTGGCAGATTGGCAGGCCCTCTTCCAGCATCAGATCACCCCCAGTTGTCCCTTGGATGGTTAGGGGACACGGCTTGCCTCTGCATTTGGAACACCTGTCTTCTTCTCACAACTGAGGACTTAAGAAAGGACTGCTCTCTCAGTGGGGTCCAACAACATTTTCTCAAGTGGGGATGCAAAGATGCTTCAAGATGGTTTCAAGATGGTTCAAGAACACTTTTTATAGGCAAAAGTCCCCAGGTGATTTAACTAAAGCTAGGCTTCTTTAAGGTTCTAATCCATGTTCTTGAAATGTCTGGACTTTGCCCTTCTGATGTCAAACCAAATGGGCTTTGCTCCAGAGGAAGAGCGGGGGACACAAAGGAGAGGCAGAATGAATCAAGATGGCAACACCCTCCCAAAACTGTGAAAATCCTTCTCTGGCTACACTAAACTTGTCCCCTTTCCCTCTCAATAGGGTCAAACACATTTAGAAATGAACCCACCTCGTGCAAGGCATGGCTCTCTTTGAACAGGTGTCACTCTTGGTTTGTGTTCCCAGGCCAGCATCCTGTGGAGTGGCTGTCCTGGGGCAAAGGGTGTTATCTGCCCTTATAAAGGAACACTGAGAAGCAATCCCCCGAGGCTGCAGTCCTGTCAGTGGAGAGGGGTGGGCCTTTATTTTTATTTATTTACTTTTATTTATTTAGTTCTATAGTGCTACAGCCCGCAGGCATCAGGGCACATTACAGTTAGACAAGGATGAACATAAAAGGACAGGGCAGCATGGTATCTTTGCAGTTAGATTATCAGTGTATTGATAAGAGGTTAATTTCCATCTTGGAAGTTAAAAGGTCGACCATTTAAATAGCAAAGTTTTAAGTTTCTTTCTGCGGCATAGGTAGTTGGATTCTAGTCTTAAGTGACTTCACAGCTAGTTCCATTTTGTGGTTGCTTGAGAGGAGAAGGCCCTGCTCAGTCCATTCGTTTTTTTTTAATGGCTGACGTTCACTAGTCCGTTGGCCCTAGATACCAAGAGCACGATTTGGCTCATATAGGGAGAATTGTTTTTTTTTCTAGGTAAGTGGGGGATACTCCAAATAGACAATGGTGGACAAGAGACATTCATTTAAAGGTGATGAGATTTTCCATGGCTAGCCAGTGGAGAGATTTTCTATTGCCAGTAATATTTTCTCTCCTTGATTTTCCTGTAAAGGTCCTGACAGCGTTATTCTGAATAACCTGATATTGTTTGATACATTTGCTACTTACACCCAACATCAGTGAGTTCCCATAATCAGGTCTTGATAGGATCATGGGTCTGGCGATGATGGAGCTATTGTGTTGGATTAACAGGGGTCTAATTTGTCTAAGAAGTCTTTGGTGATATTGACAGTTACGTTTCAGATATGCAACGTGAGCATCGGCTCCCAATGATGCTTGTAAGTAGACACCTAGTGGTGATTTTGAAGGCTGAATAGGCAGGATCTAGTTTAGCCTTGGCGTGTGAAGAGCCAAATGTCATAAGCTCGGTCTTGCTTCTATTAAGACACATCCAGTTTATTTTCATCCAAGCCTCAATGGAGTTGTAAATACAAGAGAGCTTATTGTTGTCTGTGGTGTGGCAGCCACTTAACTTTATGATCAATTGAGTATCATCAGAAAAGTTTGTAAAAAATACTCCCAGTCTAGTCAATAGGGTACATAAGCTGTGCAAATAATGATTGAAAAGGAGGTGTGAGAAACTGTCCCGCTGTGGTATGCCAGAATAACTGGCCTGGGGGTGGAGGAGTAATCTCCCCTTATGATCTTAGAACAGCTGTCTTCCAAGAAGGAGGCTACTCAGTCGATGACTTCATGGGAGCAGTTTCCAGATTTGTCTAGGGCCACTCAGAGCTTCTGATGATCAAGCAAATCAAAAGCTGCTAAGAGGTCCAGAAGTATTAGCATGCCAGCCTTTCCTTCATCTAGGATGCCAAGTATCCTAGTTTGAAGGTCCAGTAAAGCGGATTCTGTTCTGTGTGCTCTTCTGACCCCCGACTGCTGAGGGTGCACAAGATCGTTCTTCTCAACATAGTCCTGGAGTTGGTTTGTGGCAACTTTATCCAAGATTTTTAAGAGAAAATTGCAATTTGTGATCGGGTGGAGGTTTGCAGGGTCCTGTTGGTCTAGGCCTGGTTCTTAACTAGCGGTGTGACAGTAACAGTTTTAATTGTAAATCAAGTATTGACCATTCTACAGAGATAAGGGGCAAATATCACTGTGTTGTCTAAAATTAGCTTCAGAGGTAGAATATTTTCTGAACAGAAAGTACAGTTGATGGTGGATAGTACTGTTTTCATGTCCTCAAACGAGACTAGGGAGAATTGAAATGTCTTCTTCTGTTGTTGGCTAGATTAATCTGTGGTTGGAGTTTGAAGGGACACATTGTCTACCTTACACATTTTTATTGTTTCACAGGCTTTTAGAATTCTGTTGTGCAAGATGGTCTGCACTTTATCACAGTCTTCGTTTGCTGGTTGGAATAGGGAGGACAATGATCCTGGCTTCTCGACTGATTTAAACATCTTCAATAGTTTACCAGTTGAGCTGGCAGCAGCAGTGATCTGGATATTATAGTTTTTGTTGTCCGTTTTTTCCTGTTTCAAGTTTTCTTTTGTCTTTTTTAAGTTTAATGGTTTCAGCATTTAACCAGTTTTGATGGTTTGGTTTGGGCCTGATTTGTTTGTTTTTACAGGGGGCATAATTATCTAGATTATTTTGGAATTGGTTATTGTAGGTAGCCACTATTTTGTCACATGATTCCTCTTGCATCGTGATGTTCATGATGTTATCAATATCTTGTGTTGGGATGAGGGGTGTGATTTTTTTGATGTTCTTTCCTTGAACTACCTTAGGAGTGTTGTTGCATTTCCTAACATTATTTATGTGTGTAAGTCTTACTTCAGTTTTGTGGTGGTCGGACAATATGCAGGGAAAAGTTCCAAGCTTAGTCAGTTCCACATTGTTGGAAATGATCCAGTCCAATTGACTTCCTTTGTTTGAGGTGGGGTCATTGTTTATCACGAGAAAATCCATAGTTTGTAAGTTGTTCTCGAGGTTTATAGCTTCTTTATCTTTGGTGTTCTCTCTCCACCTATTTAGATCGCTGAGGAGTACTGTCCTTGTGTTGGGCCCTTTTAGATTGTTCAGTAAGAGAACTAGGTCATCATTGAAATCATAGATCAATGAAAGGAGTCTGTAAATAACAATAATGTTAATGCAACTATTATTAGTTGGTGTCATTTTGAGCAAAAGTGTTTTGCAACCTGTCTTGCCATTATGGCCACTCACCCACCCTTTCCTATTTCCCTATTTTTAAAGTGGATGTTGTAACCTCAGAGGGAGGGGGTTGCAGTGTCAATGGTAGGACCAATGGATTCCTGCATGCAGGTTTCAGTTCAACATAGGATGTCAATATCTTCTTCAATAATATAGTCATGGACATCTTGGGCCTGTCTATAGAGGGATCTAGAATTTAAGGGGCCAATTTTGACATCTAGAGACTTTGTGAATTTAACTGAAGAGTTTACTTCTGGTGGGCCTTTTCTCTGTGTGTCTTAAGTTCGAATCTGCCACAGGAGTCATGTTTGATTTAGTTTCTGGTTGTGCAACAACTTCATGGTGTTCGGGAGTCAGGTTTAGAGTTTGGTCAACCACAAGAGTTGTGGGTGATAGCAATGGTGCTGGTACTGGGGTTAGAGTGTTTTTGATCAGGGAAGGATCCAATATGTCACCTCTAGTGTCAAGAAAGCGCTGCACCATGGACAGTTGGTGCAGTTGGTTTGCTTGGGCCTGTAGTTGCAAAGTCTTTAAGTAACCCATACCTCATTTTATGCACCATGATGTTGTGTGATGAGCGGATCAGAGTGTCCTGCCGAGTGCCGGTGGCTGCCGTGGACCGCAGTAGACCAGCTTGTGGCAGAAGCGCCGGCGCTGAAGCGCCTGAAGTTTTTTGAAGAGCGACACTGGGGTTGCTGGGAAGTGTAGTTTCCTGAAACTGCTTTCCTAGTTCAAGTGTACGAGTTTGAAAGGAAAGACAATTTGTCAGCAAAATGGCGCATAAATCCCTTGAATGGTAAGCAGGATTGTGAATAGGAATAATGCCAGATGTATAAATGCTAATAATTCTTAGCAGAGTGCTGGAGTTTAAAGGATCCTCCAACGCTTCCAAAATGCATGTGCAGGTTGGCAATGATATTTGTGTTGCAGCCCCCAAGAAAGATGTAAATCTTGTCAGTAGCAAGCAATCAATTGCCCCAATAAATAAATTCACTGCAGTCCTCTCAGCTCACTTCAAGTAAAGTATACAATATACAATATTTAATATGGCGTGCCGCGCATCAGCGTAACAGCGTCAGACCTGGTCTGCTCTAAGTAACCTTTCAAAGTGGAAAAGTGAGGAGACAAGATATACCTGGCCGCCGAGACCGGCGATGACCGGCTTGTCACAGAAGCGCCAGGGCTGAAGCGCCTGACGTTTCTTGAAGAGTGACGCTGGTGTTGCTGGGAAGTGTAGATTCTCGAGACTGTTTTCCTAGTTCAAGCGTACAAGTTTGAACAGAAAGACAATTTGTCTGCAAAAGGGCACGTTAGTCCCATGTATGGTAAGCAGGATTGTCAATAAGAATAATGCCAGATGTATAAATGCTAATAATTCTAAGCGGAGTGCTGGAGTTTAAAGGGTCCTCCAACACTCACAAAATGTGCATGCAGGTTGGTAATGATATTTGTGTTGCAACCCCCAAGAAGAATGTAAATCTTGTCAGTAGCAAGCAATCAATTACCCCAATAAACAATTTCAATGCAGTTCTCTCAACTCACTACAAGTAAAGTATACAATATACAATATTCAATATGGCGTGCCATGTATCAGCGTAACAGCGTTTCCTTGTCTGAATGTAATGCACATAATCCTTCCACATCTGAACTAAAGCCAAGGGATGACACATGTGAAATATCAATTAATTGTGGCTGGGATAGCTCTGAGAGATGCTGGACACCATGCCCTAACTCAGGTATGACTTATGTTTGCTGTTTAGTACGCCATCAAGGCAGAATCACCAGCGGTATGTAGTTTTTGGAAAAGGGGTGCATATTTTAAATGCAGCACCTGCGCTGCAGAGACTTGGGTGTCACTGCAGAGACTTGGGTGTCACTGCAGCTGTCAAGAGGTCACCTGTGACACATGAACTTGCTTTGTGCCACTAGTAGACCAGGTGCAGAGAATCAGGATACTGATGCAGCAGCACACACTATGTTTTTGTTGTGGAGCGTATGACAGTGGAATGTCATCAGCATATTGCCCTTTTAGAGATGGGATTGCCTGCATCATTTTATTGTTCAATAATAATTCTTAAAAAGCCAGGGCTTTCACACCCTTGCTAGATGCAATTTGCCACTGTGCCCATGTACTAAATACAATTATATATAACCTGCCATATGTAGAAATGATAATTCAAGTCACGTCAGATGTCTGCGACATTCTAAAGGAACTTTGTACATGGCCTCATTCTCATAGGGTCACAGACCTATTCCATGACCATACCCTTGCAAGATTTGGTAGGAGATATTTCTTTCCCTACATTATGTGATTATACTGTTATTGTTTATTGACTTTCAGCACTATCTAAAATGCAGAACACCACCACGTACCTATCACAGGAGAACGGACACCATTATAGTGTTGCCCTATCTAAATTAGGCAAAACAAAGAGATGATATCTGCAAGGTTTCGAATGTTTCAGCCTTTTGATTTGCTATTGTCACCCAGAATGGGACAGGTATGCCCAGACGTGTGTTGCGTGCCTGCTGGGCCAAGAGACACAAGCTACTCCTCACTGATGATGCCCAACAAGGCTGAAACATGTCTCGGGATGCTTGTGGTATCGTGCAGAATGATGTGACGTAGCAGTTCAGGCTGGACTACCCCTTTGAGGCTGGGACCAATCCTGATTTGCATATGGTCTTTCTCCTTTTCTAATCGGTCGGCACATGAAGAACGATGGTCTGGAGGGTTGCCCAGAGCAATGCCAGAGGTTAAGATTTATTCTAAACCTTCCAGCCATCACCTCTTTTGCTTTGCTATTGTCACCCCGAGTAGGACGGGTATGCCCAGACGTGGGTCCCTTGCCTGCTGGGCCTAGAGACCCAAGCTACTCCTCACTGATGATGCCCAACAAGGCTGAAACATGTCTGGGGATGCATGTGGTCTCCTGCAGAAGGGATGTGACCTAGCAGTTCTGGCTGGACTACCGCTTTCGGGTGGGACCAATCATGATTTGCATATGGTCTTTCCTCTTTTGTAATGGCTTGGCAGGCAAAGCACAATGGTGTGGAGGGTTGCCCAGAGCGATACCAGAGGTTAAGATTTATTCTAAACCTTCCAGTTATCACCTCTTTTGTTTTGCTATTGTCACCCCGAATAGGACAGGTATGCCCAGACGTGGGTCCCGTGCCTGCTGGGCCTAGAGACCCAAGCTACTCCTCACTAATGATGCCCAACAAGGCTGAAACATGTCTGGGGATGCATGTGGTCTCCTGCAGAAGGGATGTGACCCAGCAGTTCTGGCTGTACTACCGCTTTGGGGTGGGACCAATAATGATTTGCATATGGTCTTTCCTCTTTTGTAATGGCTTGCCAGGCAAAGCATGATGGTCTGGAGGGTTGCCAAGAGCAATGCCAGAGGTAAAGATTTATTCTAAACCTTCCAGCTATCACCTCTTTTGTTTTGCTGTCTACAGTAGGAGCATTCTCAAAGACCCATCCGCCAATTTATTCTTTTAACTGCTTCTTCAATGCAATTTAAAATCTCTCATAGTACCTCTTTTTCGTGTCTACTCTCCTGAAACCATTTATAATATTGTGGTGCATTTTCTTCTACAAACACTAAACAAAGACATAACATCATAACCAAGTGTCAATCAAAGCAGCATTAAGCCTTAGTCAACACATGACTGCCATTGTCTCTGAATGTAAATAGGTTGGAAGCGAGACAATCTCACAAAGATGGAGAGCGACTGAACTTGGGGGGTTTCTCTCAAAGCTTTCATGTTCCTGTGAACAGTCGACATCCCATTATAATACTATTCCTAACAAAACCCATGTTATTCTGTACATTTTCGATTAAACAGTAATTAATAATGTGACTGATTGGATATAGGTTTGGCATTTAATACACTCATTGTAAGCTAAACTCTATTTGTATGATTCACCGAGACTTTTTCAGCTTCTGACATGCAAATGAATTTTTAATGCCGTTCTCGTTATTGTAACATCCTGTCTTATTTAGTAGAATAAAAGATGTAAATGGGTTTCCGACAAAAAAACAAAAACTGAAACTCAAAACAGTTTTTATTAAAGCATCCTTCACATACCTGGTGGCTCATCTGCTCTTCTGAGTTTCTAAATATTCTGCATGCTGCCAGGAGATTATTGTGACCTAGCGAAAATAAAAGATCAGCATTTCTATGGGATGCAGTTAGGATTTAGTTGAATATAATGTTTATTTCATGAAAGGTAATGAAAATGATATTCATGAATCTTTATTTTCTCATAGGTTTACTATTCAAATACAAATGTGGATGAAACATTCTCGGCAAATATTTATTCTGCTTTATTTAGCTGATGCTTATACTTTTTTTTAAAGACTTTCCGTATTTCCAATTTGACTTCATATTTCCATTTCCCATGTTAGTGTCTATCTTAATGCATACAGAGTTAAAATCCGTAGAGCATGCCATGTTTTTAAATGTATTCATTTTAGAAATATTTGGCATTAGCCGACATATATTTCGTTTTGTTGATATTGATTCGTTTGCAAATTTCATTTTAAATCATATAAACTAAAATAGCATCAAAAAACAATCATTAATGGAGCAAAACATACTTCCAAGCAATCATCATTCTAATTGTGTTGGAAAAATAACCAGTAAGCTTCATATTCAATAGTGTGCAAAATATGTGTATGCAGCGGCTAGTGTGTTGTTTTAAATTGTTAGCATATTTGCATAGCAACAAACTAGATATGAGAGCATATGAGCACTGTAAAGAGGAGTCAGGGAAATGCCCTGGTTTTCGGAATATTGAAGAGATTGTGCTCAAGTAAGGGTGGGCAGGCAGTGGGAGGGCAGCAGATAATTGGACATGCCAGTGACATACCGTTGTGTTCAAGTACACATCCAGGACGTTGTTGGGATGCGTGATGAAAGACATGTGTTGTCCTCCTTTCTCAATTCCAGATAGAGGAGATCAGACTGACTAGAAGAGGAATATATTTCCGCATCCATTTTTTTCCTCTTACTGGCAGGGCTGGCCTTAGGGCAGGGCCGCCCGTGCAACCGCCCAGGGCACCATTAGCCCCACCAACACATTAGCTCAGGGAGTCTTTCAAGCACTCCCCCGAGGTGGCTTGGTGGGAGAAGGCCCATCAGGCGCTCTGTTGAAAAACACCCTGCTCTTCCACTAAGGTCGAGTTTTCCAGCACCGAAGCTGGGCATATTTCATAACAATACCGGCCCCCACCACCGGCATTGACCAGGGGCGCGCAACGTTTTTATTCCAGGGCGCTTCTGCCGCTAAGCCCAACCCTGCTTGCTGGGTTTAAAGTGCATTTGTGAATGTGCAAATGTTGTTTGCACATGCACAGTTTCTCAGCATGTACACTCTGATAAGCACACACAATGTATGATACACGCAGAAAACGTGGAACTGTATTTGCTCTGGTTCTAAGGACACTGCATATATGCAACATAATAAAGCCATACAGGCGGTCAGGAGATTTTGTTTTCTAATCGTATTATGTTATAGTGAACAAGTGAAACCAAAAGTATTTGTCCAGCCCATGTAATGATTAAGACCGGATATACAAAAGCGTTTTAAAGAAAGTGGCACAATCCCATTGACAGACGCTTTGTAAATCCGGCCCTTAGCGTTGGTTTCAAACCACTTGCTCCCATTCATCATCTTACTGCCGACCCAATGGGAGGACAGATAGATAAGCTGGCTTTGCATCTGCCTGGTTGAGGTTCTGAGATGTCACGTCTTGTCACGTTCTCCTTGTCATCCTAAAGACGAGCGCTACCTTTCCCTGTGGCCCGGCTCACAATGTAATATTGTACACAGATTTACAGTACTTGTTAGCAACATTTATCATATTGGCGGGTACAGAATTTCCTCTTTCCTGAGGCTGAAATAGGACACCCTGTGCCATACCAAACATGCCACACTGGCTACTGTCCATTGGTCATTTTAGAGTCTCTCGACACTTCACTGTGAAAAGAAAAACAGCGCAGCCGTGTGGCATGGCTTTAAAGACTTTGAAGAGGTCATTTTTGTTCCAGTCAACTGTTATGGCCTACAATCGGCCTGCAGCTCAAGCATAATCAGTATATAACAAGCAGTTGTACATACGTTATAAGTATACAATATCATTTTGACAAATGGATCATGCAGCCAGAGCTTGGCTATTGAGTTTTTATAATTTTCTCATTGTTTTATTTCATTGATGTAAACCACTATGACCTGAAATTAAAAGAACATATACAAGATAGGGGTCCATTAAAGTTAAATGCCAACGGTCAGGAACCAAAGGAGCTGAGAACAGAAAACCCTGGCAGTCCTTTGCTATTTTATTTTCATAATGCTAGATCCTGATTGGTGGGTGTCACGTGGTATCTCAGGGACAGATGTCCTTGTGGTGACGCCTTTCACGCTGGCAATTCAGATACAGGATACCACCCGGCAATGATACAGTGTGAAATGATAGGTCAGCCTCCTCCAATGTGCACATTACTGCATTCAGGTTGGGTGTCCTGTTGCACATTGAGGATTTGCACCTTCTGGATGGTTAGTGTTTCTCTACTTGGGATGCAAGGACCAGGTAACCCTGATATTCAGAATGAAAGCTTTGATTGCTGCCCGTAACCCACTGATCACTTACATAATGAAACTGCATGCTTTTGTGGTGGCTTGTGACACCCACATTCCCCACCAGGGGTTATGTGGAACCCATTTGACAGCCACTGACTTTCTTTATGTATTGCAACGTGTGAGCTATTTGACACTTCTTCTTTACTCCCCCAAGTATCTAGTATGATGATTGCTAAAACCGTCAAGGCAGGGATTAGTATAAACCTAGGGAAAGTTTTCACCAGTGGGTATGCCTTTAAGGAGCAACGGCTTGTGTCTCTCAGAAGGGTCAGCCTACATTCTGGCATCTATTACCACACTGGGAGAAATCTGCCCACACTGAGGAGGATAATTAGACTTCAGGACGAGTGTCTCGGGTATTTGGTGGGTTGTCTACTGTAGAAGGTGGTGAGGCAGTAGTGTATTCTATTACACTGAATACGAGACATCAATTGTTTTGCATTGTTCTGAACAATAAGGGCCCATTTCATGGAAATGTGTGCAGAAATCCCGCAAGGTCCGCGTGCCGAGATGGACACTGCGTGAGCCTGCACGCAGAAGAAAAAATGTGCACAACATGTTTTCATGGAATTCACTGCGCAAAGTAACTGTATTTGCAAGTAGCGCCCGGAACTCCCCCCAGCAAAGCAAAAACAGCCAGAACAGCTACCTTTGCATGCACCCCCAGGTGCAAATACATGCACCCTTCAAACAGTGCATGGCGTCACCTGCAAGCAGGGCCTGCATCTCAGGGATCCTGCACAGGGTACTGCCTAACTGTTGCTGGCACCCTGACAACATGTGTATGAAGAATCGTAACTGTCCTACACACCCACACATTGAACAATACATTGGACCATCTAATGTGTACATAGAAGGAATGGCTATCACCATACCAACGTACATGTGCATGTCATCATACCAATGGCTTCTAGCAGTTTCAGACATCAATGCTGAGCAATATGTGCATATGGGTTCTACCAACATACTACCCGTGTGGGTCAGCAATCATGCCTTACATTCAAAAAATGAATGCTGGGACATACAGGCTCATTACTGCATTCTCCTTCATAAATAACATAAGTACACTGGTGTCTGTGTCCATACTTCTATGCAGCCGTAACATATCTACCATGATTCAAAGGTGGGCATGGCCACAATAGATTCCATTGGCAGTCGATTGTTCACAGTCTGTGCAGAGCATGTTGACTGACATTCTGAGACTACCACCACATTAGTGTCGGTGACCACAGGAAACCAAATAGCATGTGAACTATTCATTGGACCCTCTGCTCACTCAGTGGCTGCTATGGGCACTCAAGACATGACTCCTGCATGGACAACAGTAAACTGTAAACCATGAAAAGCAACTGTGTTGTGCACATATGCCCAGCCGCTGACATGACACTGGGATTCTCTGCTGGAATATGCCTATTGCAATTCAGAGGCACATTACAAGGTACTCTTTTTTCTTGTGTAAATGATAGTACCAGGTGAAAGGATAGCCATTTTGCAGTGTTCCTTGAATGATGTCTTTATCAGGCTTACAAAGCCCCATAACATGGGATACGGTGTGGTGTTCACATAACATAAGGAATGAGGAGAGGAAGAGAAGGACCCTGAATGATTTCCCCTGTACAAATGCTGACAATGAACATGCAGCTAACAACAAATACATCATGAGGGCATGTCACTTACCTGATGTGGCCATATATGTGTCCATGCCTAAAAAGCCCCGACCTGCTCACTTAATATCAGGCCATTGATCACCTCTTTAATTTAGGTCAGCTCTTTCATCTTGAGTGATCCTACACCTACTTTTTGGGCTGGACTTATATTCCTACTAAACTTAGTCAGATCTCCCATGTATTTATATACCTGCTTGGCAGTACTATGTTGCACCCCAAAGACATTTATTTTATCTGTCACCTCTTGCCATAGGTGCACTCATTCTGTAATTATGAGGGTACTCCCTGTCTAAGTATAGAGGTCCACCTGACACTCATCAACAACGTCTG
Organism: Ambystoma mexicanum; assembly: GCF_040938575.1. NCBI lineage: Eukaryota > Metazoa > Chordata > Amphibia > Caudata > Ambystomatidae > Ambystoma > Ambystoma mexicanum. Next base: position 1,239,638,731 of record NC_090930.1, on the reverse strand, counting down.
TGAAGAAGACTAGCTCATTATCTGTGAACCTTTTTTTTGGCAGCCTCTTCTCTTTTGTTGGCCACTTCTGTTTTTGTGGCCTCTTTTCTTGTGTAGGGCCATTCTCTTTAGTTTGGTCCCTCTCTTTCCACGCTCTATTCTCTTTCTGTGGCCTCTCCTGTGGTCTTTCCCTCTGCATCCTGGTACTGCACTCGTTCTTGCGATAGCTTGCAATGGGGTCAAAAGACCTCATCTGCGTATGTGCTCCATGTGATTGGAATGGAATTGCAAAATGCGCAGGTGCCCTCTTTTTAGCTTTGCACAATTACACTGCACATGAACATTGTGTATAGCGTACCTTGCAGAAAATACATACTGTGAGCCTTGCCGCCACTTGCACTTATCGCCAGCTGCTGTCTCGTAATGCTGCTGATACTACCTACACCTTAACTGTCTTCCTGCTTTGCCTGATATGTTGCCCCTTCTTGCTTTCTCTCTCTTGTCTGCATGACAACTCCAGCTGCCCGGTACTCTGTCATTTGCGGCTGACCATTTGCACTGTCCTCAAATGAGTGTTGAGCACAAACACCTGTCACCGCCAGCTGGAGCACTGTGTACCATCTATTCCCTTGACCACATCATCTGTCTCATTTGAACACATAGACCTCCATTGTACCACCACAGCTCCTTTGTTCAGGTACTCTCAGGACCCTCTGTCACCTCTAATTCTGCAATGGCTGGTCCATCATATGATATGACCTAGTTCGTGAGGTTAAGAGCTGTCAACATATTGGTCAATGAAGTTGGCATCCTTGGGTACCAGGTCCTGGGCTCGTACATGTCCCTCTTCAGTGTTCACAAGCAGCTTGTGGTTAAAGCCCCACGAAGGATCTGGGATGACATCACAGCTGCCATCAAAATAGCTAGCATCAAAAAGCACTGGGATGACACGAGGATCTGAGCCAGAAGAAGATGAATATTGCCATGGGGGAAGAACCTTGTGTTGGGGTCCATTCTCATTGGTGCCATTGTGTAAGGCCACTACAAGTCCAGGTCCTGGAGAAGGTGAACCCATCACTTCATACCCAGGTCTTCGACCAGTTGTGCCAGATCCAAGCTGCTGGTAGGTACATCAAGCAAATTGCCTGCTGCATTGTAGCAATGGCATGGATGACATGGTATGAAGGGAAGGAGAGGGTATGTCTAACACTAACTGGGTGGTTTCTAACATGTGATTTGCATGGTGCTCATTGGCACACTGTGGCAATGGTAAGGAATATATAGGAACACCTTACCCTTTCCCAGAAGTGGAGTGGGGGCTGGACTGGCTGACCTCCTTCCTCACCAACCATCCCTCCCAGGTGATCCTTGGCTCTTTCTACTCTCCATCTCTAACTCTACCTGCGGCTTTCCACAGGGCTCCAACCTCTCACCTTGGCTCTTTAACATCTATCTTCCCCCACTTTCCCTCCTTGTTTCTACCTGCTCCCCCCACTTCCAACTTCATGCAGATGAAACCCAATTCTCCTTCAAACTTCCCTCTGACCCTCTTGGAACTTTCTCTACCATTCCTGACTGCCTCTCTGCTATCCAGTCCTGGTGTCCTTCTAATGACTTCTGACTCAGCATTAGCAAGACTGAGATCCTTCCTATCGGGATTCCTGCTCCCACCTTTCTACCCTCTCTCTGGCCATCCTTCATGGGCTCCCCACCACCTCCTTCTATGGAAGCCAAACACCTTGGAGTCATCTTCGACTCCTCTCTTTCCTTCCTCCCTCACATGATGAACATTGGCAAGAAGGCCTATTTCTAAATCCAACTCCTCAGAGGCATCCTTCCTTTCCTCACCTTTCCCTAGAAGCTCAATGTCTGTAGAGCCCTGGTACTCTCTAGGCTGGATTACTGCAACAGTCTCTTCCTTAATCTACCCTCTTCCTCTCTCTGTTGCCCTCCACCTTATCCAGAATAGGGCTGCAAAATGTATCCTTGGCCTCAATCCGAGGGACTGTATCTCTCCAGCCATAAAATCTATCTGTTAGCTACTGGTTGCTGCAAGGATCAAACTGATATCCCTGTGCATCATCCATAAGGCTGTCTAGGGCCAGGGACCATGCTATCTACAATCTGCTCTCACAAAATACTCTCCCTCCAGGTCCTTACATTCTTCCGGCTCCAACTCTCTGTGTGTCAAGCGCTTTTCTAAGCAGCAAGCTGGCTCCCTCCTTTGGAACAGCCCCCCCTCCCTCTCTGTCTTGAGCTGTATCTCCTCAAATTCCAGAGGTGCCTTAAGACTTTCCTCATCACCTCCTCCTTCCCCATTCCCTTCCCGTGCTAAATCTCTCAGTCACTGAGATTGTTGGCCTTGGCCCTTATGTGTCCTCCGGGGTCAAGGCCATTCTACCAATCACCTGCAGCCCCACCCACTCCCAGCACTTGCCCTTGGACACCCAATGGTATGTGGTCCCTTAAAGGGCTGCTCTTTGTATCAGTAGATGACCATTCTTTTTCATGCAACCCCTGCCTCACACTTACCAGTACCTGGCAACCCTCCCCATGGCACTTTGCCCCGCCCAAGGAATCTCCTCAGCACTTACCCCCTCTCCGCTCTCACACTCTCTCTCTCTGCACTTGCATGATACAAATGCTCACAAGACATAGTAGGACCACATATATCCTGTTACATTTTGTATTCTACTACATTTGTTCCATGTTCCCTCCCTTTGCCCTGTGGGTGCCTTGAAACACCATGGGCCTCATTACGAGGTTAGAGGTAGTCATGGCGCTATTAGCGCCATGACTACCTCCAATACCGGTACCGTGTCCGCCCTCGTTCAATGGGGACTTACCGGTCTATTCCGACCTTTGCGGGACCAGTAAGTCCCCATTGAAAAAGCCATTCCCCATTCCCATTTCAGCCCCCATAGGGCTCAATGGGAAGGTGCTAATAACGGTACCGCAAATTTCAGTACCGTTATTAGCTCTGAAGTCCCTTAACGGGTCCCTTCCATAACACCTGGTAAAACCAGGCATTAAGGAAGGGACCCACTAGGGGACCTCGTAATAGGGCGGTAAGGGATTACCGGCACCGGTGCCCTTACCGTTGCCGGTAATCCCTTACCGACTACCGTGTAATGAGGCCCCATGTCTTGCTGTATAGTCGCCTTACAAATGCACAATCAAATAACAATAAAATAGGCCCATTGGGCCCACACTGGGTTTAGGTACATCTGGCAACACCGTGAAAGCAAGTTCTTTCTGCTGTAAAAGGCACATGTACATGTCACTTTTCAAAACACCTGGGTCCATCTGTCGTTTTTCTGTGGTATTCACGTGAGGTGGTGTGATGCTCTCAAAAGGGTGGTCTTGAAGGGCATGTTATCTCATCATCCGCTCACACTATGCCCATCTATTACGGAATGATGCATGCATGTGTTGGAAGGTGGCCATGGGAGGCTGTGAGAGAGAATGTAGTCCTACAAATGTAAATATTGCATAGATGGTCATCGTTTGATTTAGATCCCCATTTCAGGTAGACATTTGATTCTCCATTTCTGGGGCCATGTTTTGCCATCAAGCAGAAGTAGCAAGCCATGCTTGTAGAGTGTCAGGAAACATGGCAGACTTTAGTGTATGTGTCATGGAAGAGACAAGTGTGCCAGCTGCAACTGACTCTTGAAAAATACATGTGTATTGCAGGCAGTTCTCCAAGACAGTCTGGGATGTTCATAGCAAGATGTACAGTCATTCCTCTGTGAATTGGTGGTCAAGCGCCCACATTCCCGTGTTCCTTTTCCATTGCGCTGCCTTTGCATACAACCATTGAGACATGCGTCTGTGCCCATTGAATTCTGCGCATGTTGATGCAGCGGTTGCGTGGCCACATGTCACATTCCTATAAACATGCGCAGGGCTCATAATTAGCAATTGCCATTAGCCGTGGACTGGTAATAATGCCTGGAAAAAAAGTGGAAGGTGACTATTAGCTCGCAACTTGAGAATTGTATCCCCAGACATATGACAATCCATGTTTTATCTGTGATTATTTTATTAAAACTTTTCGCAAGAACAGTATTTATTTACAAAATATAAGATCATAATTAAGTAAATGAAAAGAGAAATTACAATGATGTTGATTATACAAATCAATTCATATTAAATCCCTTCTCCTAAAGGTCCGTGTACAATAATTAACCATTATACTAATGCAATCATCAATGCCATCTGCCTTCCCTCCATTACCAGGTGCCTAAAGTATTCAGAGTTTAAAAAGAACGAATCATGTACAACGTGTTTAAAAAATCTTCTCTGTTGACAGTTTTGTTGAATTGTATCTACTTAATAGCTGCTTAAGAGTCTCTAATTCCGTCGGAATTTGACAAAGACGGCACACAGTATTGCTTTTATGAAGACCTCTGTAAGAACCTTTCTTTTTGAGAGTTCATTGCACATTAAAATGGAATTCCGTTTATATATAGAGACATGTATTATCATGGATACTACAGAGGTACGTTGGCAAGATTTTAAAGGGTGGCAACATTTTAACACATTTCGAAAAAAAATGTTGCTTGAACGTTGGGTTTGCGTATTGCACCACTCAAGCAGCAGCATATTTGTACCTTCTGGGCCAGATTACAAAACCTTTACACAGGTGCAAGCACAAAGTTGCACAGTATTAGCACTACGACAAGGTTGGTCCTAGTGCAAAACACATTTGGGGCTATATTTGAAAAAGGTTGCACCATGACATTGCACATTTTCATGGTATAAGCACTGGGGCAAAAATGTCCCTATTGCAAAAAATGTACACCATCATTACATGTATACACTAAGTCAAAGTGTGTCCTACTGCTAATACCATTTCATATTAGCACCAGCGTAGACTTTGCACTGGTGCAAAACTGCATTGAAAGAGCATGTGTTTTGCACAAAGGCAATTTTACGCTCAAGTGCTAATACCATGCAGAATTGCAGTTGTCATGGTCAAAAGATTCTCTAAGATGGTCCAAATGTTTTTTGCTCTACAGCAGACTTTGCCCTAGTGCTAATATGGTGCAGATTTGCACTTGCACCAATGAAAATCTTCTCTTATCTGGCCCCTGAGGTTTTTCAGTTAAAGATTGGCGACTCAAATCAATTTCTACTAAAATCACATCACAGTATGCAATAACACTGGTTAAGGTCTTAGATTGATTATGCAATAGCCAGATTTAAATCAATGTATTGCGAGTTCTTAGGATGCTTACAGACCTTTCAAAATAATGTCAATGTATTGCAGAGAATAATCGACCTCCAGGAGGAAATACCTAATTCATGATGTATCAGCATTACATGTATAGATCTAGGAAGTCTTATATTTTCTTTTCAAAAACAGCTTTCCAATTTTGAACACACATTCACTACCTAAGCATGTCCTAGACATACATGATTATATCATAGGCAACACGATTGATATCATGTGCATAACTGCAACATGGCTGCATGAGTAACATAGCCCACATCACGACACCACAAGTACATTGGCAGAGATCTATGGTTCACAGATAGTCACGCTCCTATCAAATCCAGGACTACAAGAGACCGACCAGGCCACAAGAATTGGGTCCCAACAGCCATGACCAATCTTAAAATAGACTGAAAAGTATGCAAAAAAGCGTATAAACTCAAAATGTATGAGACAAAAAAAATCCTTTTACAGTGAGCAAATTGAAAACACTGACAATGACACAAAACATGTTTTGAAATCTATAGATGCTTGGAAAAGCCTAATACCTTTGCAAAACCTTTCTCTCACAATGAAGATGATTGTGCCAGAGTACCACAAGCTGTCGCTGATTAGGTTAATTCAGTACGTAATAAAATCAAAAGCAGGCTAAATCTGGAAGGGAACCAAATGGACCCCCCTAGCAAACCGCATATTGATACAGAGTAAACCCCCCAAGTTCTATTTCAAACCAGTATCCTTGAAAGAGATGGAAAAAATGTACCCAACAACCTGGCCAAGAGAGTTACTCTAATCCAATATCATCTTGAGTAACATAAAACCTTTCTCTCCATTTCTCCGAATATTTGTCAATGCCTCCTTCACTCGCAAATTCGTCCCAAACACAATCAAGGAAGTGGTGGTCACACCGTTGATAAAAAAAAAAAAAAAAACAGGATCCCAAAGAGGCATCCAACCTGAGGCTGATCACTATCACCCCCTTCCTCTGAAAGATAGTCGATCAAATTGCTGCCTCGCAGTTTTAAGACTACCTCGAAACTTCAAAGTCTCTTCACCATGAACAATCAGGCTTCTGAAGGAACCATGGAACTGAAAGTGCCCCCTTAGATTTACAAACACAGATGCTGGGTGCACTAAACGAAAGCAAAACGGGAATGCTGATCCTGTTAGACCTCTCAGAAGCTTTTGATTTGCTGGATCACAAGTGATTACTGCAGACATTAGCAAACACAGCAAACTGCTCTGAAGAGTGCATTGATTGGATCAATTCATTTTTGAGTGGAAGAATATCTAGAGTCTGCTGGGGAAATGCTACCTCCGAGTCGGCACATATACATTATGGTGTACCACAGGGGGCATGCTTATCCCCAGTGCCATTCAACACCTATATCAAACCCCTGTTAAACCAGCTGGATCACATGGGGCTTCACTTCACCAACTATGTGGATGACATCCAGCTACTGATGGAACTGAGTGGAAATTACAAAACTATCTAATATCTATGGATCCGTTAGGGACTGGATGAGTACAAATTGTATTTGTCTAAACATCTCCCAAATAGAAGTGATGATTTATGGAACTAAACAAGCAAGGTAAGAGATAGAAGAGTGCCAAAATATGGTGTCAGACAGAGTAAAGTCCCTGGGAGTCTCTATGGAAGCCTCCCTTAGTGCCGATGCGCAGGTTAATGGGGCTGTTAAAAACTCCCATTACCATCTAAAGGTATTAAGACAGATCAAACCCCTAGTAACACTCAAGTACTGTGAGAACCTTGTCAGAGTCATTATAATGCCAAGGCTGGACTACTGTAATACCCTATTCAGGGGAGCAAGTAAAGAATGTATCCAAAAATGGCAAATAATCCAAAACAATGCAACCGGGATTGTGAGTGTCACTCTGAGGAATGAACATATAACCAACCTTAGGAAAAAACTCCACTGGCTGCTGGTGGCTGTGAGAGTGTGCTTTAAGAAAGGGACTCGAATTCATAGGTGCCTCTATAGAGAAGCAGTGAATGACCTAAAATAGAATTTGGTACAATATAAACAAAGCAGATCCTTACGCTCCAGCTCATCTCAAAGTCTAGCTATTCCCCATGTAAAGAGAGCAAGGGAAAATGGTCGATAATTTCCAGTGCAGGCTGACCAGGCATGGAATACCCTACGGTAGACCTACATCTAGAAAAAAGGCGTCTGGTCTTTAGGAAACACCTAAAAACCTTACTATTTGAATAATTAACTTACCAGCTGTGGCCTAATACATTGCCTCATCTAAAGCGGAATGCCCACCTGTCAATGTGCACCCTGATGCCTACGGGTTATGGTGAAATATAAATACATTAATGAATAAATAAAAGTGTTTATTTTATCCAATTTTAACACTTAGAAGTCAATTAGCGGAATAAATGAGCATATACAATAGTTTGCTTTTTTCTTGTTCATTTGGGAATATAGCAGAGATAGTTTTTATATTAAGATGTCTGCAGGTCTTGGCTTACCCTAAATATATTAAGTGAGATGTTATATTTAATATTTTATCCACAGTCACGCTGAATCAAGATTGTCTCTCTTTGTGATTAAAATCACTGATTTGGTTAAATTCATTTTTAAGTTGTGTGTTTGTACAAAGCAATGTAAACCTAACAAAGGTTGTTGCCGACCGATTTGAGTAGTATCATACTATCCATAAACAAGTGTGATGAAATGTGTTATTGACCAATCTTAGTTGGAAAATAGCAGCATTGAAATAATTCTTCATGCTGACCATCCAGATACAGGATAAAAAGACTAGGGGCCAGAACACACCCGTGTCTGAGGCCATTCCATGTATGTAGCTCTCTTCTCAAATCTCCACATGATTTCATTCTTATTTGAATGGAGCTGTCTTTATGTAACTCTATGATCAGTTTTACCAGCCCTGTGGAATATCTCAGGATCAGAGTTTATTCCATAATTTGTTCCTATCAAAAACAAATAGTTAGAGGGATGCTTTTCTCTTGTCTTTCTTTTTCAGTGTCTCAAACATCCAAAGAGGGGCCTGCATGTAAGGAGGAGCTGTGTGTCTGGGACAAGGCCGCCCGACAGCACCACAAATCCTGGCACTCTCCATGATGGCTAGCTTCATGAGGCACGTGCAGAGGGTTGTGGTCTTCCAATGTCACAGCTGCTCAGCAAGAGGATGTAGGTAGCATATTCCTTTGAACTCCTCAGCAGCAGTGTCACAACCTTAACCCCTGGCCTGGGAAATCAGGGCCTCTGGCCCTCACCACAGTATTCCTACAAGGCCCTAAGGGCCTAGTCGTGCCCCTCTCTGCTGTCCTGGAGCCAGTCCTGGTGCCGTTGGCACCAGGCTTATATGATAGATGGAGCTTCCATTGGGCAATAGTCCAACATGGCTGCCCCCACAAAGATCAACGTGGAACTGCATCATGCAGTCTAGCATCCAGGGTGTGGTCCGCCCTGAAGGCAACTGGGATACCTGCTGGCTATTTAAACCACGCCCGAGCTGAGGCACGCGCTTCGCTTTGTTCTGCACTTGCAGCGTGGCGTTCACCAAGACCTGCTCGCAGCATCCTTGGCCTGCATCTACAGGGAGAAGAAGAATACTGTTAATTCATCCTTACCTGTTCTGTATCCAGCTCCTCGATCATTCCGGAACCTCCCCTGGAACTTGTCTTCTTCAACTAGCAACATCCTAGAGAGGAGAGACAAGAAGAGGACAATTAGTAAGTGTTCATCTTCCTATTCCATCGCCTCCAGTCTCTGCTTACTTACTGAAGCTCTCCTGGAAATTCTACCGCGGCCCAGACCTCTTCCATTCTACGCTCCGCTTCCATCAGCCGCAATTCTTCCAGGAACTTCTCGGCGACCTGCAAAGGAGGATAGCACAGGTTAGCCTTATTCAAAGTCGCTCATAGCGCTGCGCTTCGCGCATTCTCTTACCTACTCGAGCACTGCCCTCTCCATCAGCTCGACGTCTCCACTATCCCTTCTGCATCAACGAGAGAAGGAGAAGGTTAACAGGGCAACAACAATTGCGGACACTCATTCCTTTCAAAAGCTAAAGCCTTACCTCAAGAGCGGAGTGGCAGCCGGCCTGGACTCCTGGGCCCACGCCAGTGAAGTAACTCGGCGGAAAGGTGCCCAGCCACGACGCGCCCCTGCACAGAACGGCAGTACGGAGAGTGCACCTTATCAAAATACAAGGTGAGAGAGGCTCCAAGGGGGGTCGCAAGGGGAACACTTGGGAGGCGGGCCCCAAGAGAAGGTGTTTGTGGCTAAAACTGAACTCCTGTCTTCCAGACTAAGCCCACGGCAGTGCGAGTCCCCGGGGGAGGTGAATCCGTCCCAAAAGCGCTCCGGACCAGTCGGGTGGCGTCCCTGTGGATACAAAGTGAGCATTACAAGCAGAGGGACAGGGAAGTGTCTCACAGAAGAAAGAGGGGCAACAGAGCCTTGAGAACTCAGTTTCTCTATCAGGGAGTGTATGTAGAGAGGGAGGAGGAGGAGGACACTGCGTTCCTTCCTTATGTGTGTTTTGGAGATTCACAGGGGAATGTATATGCTGCTGACATGGGTGTAACCTAAGTAAAAGAAAAACACTGTGGAGATCTTCACACATCCTCCTGTCCCAGGCTCATCAGCTGCAGACCTATGAACCTTCTTTGATACCTTCTGATTTTGGAGGCTCAGAGGGGAATGATCATGCTGCTGACATGGGTGTGACCTAAGTAAAACAAAAACACTGTGGAGATCTTCACACATCCTCCTCCCCGGGCTCATCAGCTGCAGACCTATGAACCTTCTTTGATACCTTCTGATTTTGGAGGCTCAGAGGGGAATGCACATGCTGCTGACATGGGTGAGACCTAAGTAAAACAAAAACACTGTGGAGATCTTCACACATCCTCCTTCCCGGGCTCATCAGCTGCAGCCCTATGTACCTTCTTTGATACATCCACTCAGACAATGGCTGGCTCTTTGGCAGATGAGACCATGCAGGCCACACTGCTGCCACATGCTGGTTGTGGGATTTCATAGGACAAATGCTGGGCACGATGCTGTGCTGGTTTCTCAACAGCAGGCTGCACTGCATCACAGAGAGGTGGTCATGATCGGGTATTCACCCACCTAGTGGTTAAACTGAGCAGGGGTGGTCTCTTTAGACAGGCCACTTCAATGGCTCCCTTCTCTACCACCAGATCTGTGCGCCATACTATCTAAAATGGGGCATATCTGCCTGATTTCTTCTCTAGATCCTCTGTTGTTGTCCCACCATTGGCGGTTGGGATGAAACTTTGTCTCTGGTGGAGGTAAAGCTCATACTGTGGCAGATGAAGTGGAATTGATGAGTGAACTGCAGGGGGATACTCAAACCTGCAGCCTGGTCTTGGTGCCCAGTATAGGACCACCAGTCATGGCCCAAGAGTCATTCCAAGACAGTGTAATCCTGGGTTCCTCTCTGCGCAGATGATCAAGATTGTGAATGGAGATACAGCGGCTGAGAAGGATTGCCAGGGAGCAGGAGCGCCAATTCAATCAAGGTGGATAAGAGGGTACAATAGATCTACAACATCACCTATGCAAGGTAGGACGCCATGCGATGGAAGCACACACAGGTGGCAGTTGTGTCAGAATAAATGAGGCAGCAGTAGGAGGGGCAGGCACCCAAGCTGCAGAACTTGCAGCTGCCATTGCTTGTGCCAGGGCTTCGTCAGAGGCTACCATGTTACATGTTCAACGTTCAGTGGTGGATGAGTCTCAATGAGCTGCCCAAGAGATTGAGCCATGAATAAGGCAGGCTATAGACATCCTTCACATGGAAAGGGAAGCCTGACTACATGAGGACAGTGAGCAGGCTGACATTGGCATGACTGGAGGAGGAGTTAGATGATTTTACAATGTACATAGTTGTGTGGGGTTCTTTCTCATTTGGGAAGGGGAGCTTTATGTTCAATCAACTTTCATTCCTTGTGTATATATCTTGATATTCTGTCTTGCGTGTTTATCCATTAAATGTCTCACTTTTCTATGACAATAGAGCATATTGTGAATGTATTTATGTAATGCTATATGTGTGTCTGAGTGGATTGTGTGAATGTTGAGTTGTGTTTGTCACATCATCTGCATGTTTCATGGTTTGTGTTATGAATATCACCAGTGCAGATGCAATATGATATGGGTCAATCAAGTAATGGATATCTTCCTGTAGACCATGTGTCCGTGGTTAAAGGCATAGTGTAGATATGTATCAGTGTATCATTGCCACTGTATGTAGAAGGCCACTGACTAATGTTAGCAGGTAATGTGTTCACTGTTTTCACATGTTTGTGTCTCTGGCCAACATACATCTTGCATTGCACCTTCCAGTGTTTGGTAGACAGGAAGTCATCTCATATATGTACATTGAGGAGGGTATGTGGGCAGTGAGATATTTTGGACATGTATTCCTATTGATTTAAATGTTTCTTTTAATGACTGTAGACCTTCCTTCAGGAAGCAACAGTAGTTTTACCTGGTTATATGGCACTGAGCACATGGATGGGAGCAGTTGGCAAGGGATACATTGATTGGTGTGGGGAAGTAACCATGGGGGAGTGCAGGCACATATGCAACTAGGGATGTAAATGCAACCAGGTGATGTAGCACATGGATGGGAAGGTCCAATGTCAGGTTTGTCAGGGAATGGAAGTGTGTGGTGGTAGGTTTTATGGAGGGGTCATTATTTGTGGATGATGGTATATGGTTAATTCCTGAGAGGTAGACACATGGTGAGGAGTCATATGTTGATGACAAGGTTGCAGCAGTGTCTGTGGGTATGGACGGAAAAGGCCTGTGTTCCCATTCCATTGTTCCAGGCCCAGCAGAGTTGAAGTCTGCACAAACACGTTGAGGTTTACGATGATTTGTAAGACTGAAGTGGTCATCAGCATAGTGGATTGTAAACTTGAGAGAAACAGCCTGGTAGATCGTGCATGCTATTTTGAAGGTGAAATGTGTTTGTGGTGGAAGCAAATGGTCTTCAACAAGGGTTACTTACCTTTGTTAGACTTAGCAGTCCTTTGCTTTATGATTTTTCTACATCAAGGCCATCCCTGAGGTGTTTCACAGTGGTTTCCAGATGGCCTTCCAGAGGGGCAAGCACCACATCCAGGTGGTGGGAGGAGGGATTATGGCAGGTGTCATTATTTACCTGGGATGTGGGAACTGAGTTTCAGTGTGGGTGCCTTTTGGTAGTCAAGTGCATTTGTGCAGGCCGACAATTGCTACAAGTGGTTGTAGGTGACATTACCTCTTCCACACCACCCGTGCTAATATGCCTCATGCTTTTCTTTTATTCACATTTATGTCACTGCCAATCCCTCTCCCAGCTGTCTTATGGGTAGTATAGTGACGCTAGAGGATACTTCCTCTGTGGAACTGTTTGTAACATGTAGTAGCATAACCAGATACCCTGCTTCTCATACATCAGGTGTGATCCATGTAATAACTTCAAAAGTCTGCTCTCTTTCCATGGCTCTAATGCAATCTCCAGTCATTGGTCATGTTGCTGGTCACAGCATCATTGACTGGGCTTGTGGCGTGCTTACACATGTAGGAGGGTTTGGTGGGGAGGTGCACTCAAGTGTAGATAATTACCTCTGACTCAAAATTCTCTGTTAATTTACACTTTCAGGTGCTCTTTCCTAAATCAGTGCTACCAGACTGTGAATCGAGGCAAGAAGGAAGTGGTCATCCATCTCAAACGGAGGACATGGCAAAGGCACACCTTTTACTGATATAGTATCAGCCAAAATATGAATCAATCACGAAGTTCTTTAAATTCAAATTGTGTTTTATAAGTACAAATACAGTTTTTGATTCGTTTTTACATCACAAATCATGTATCAGGCAATATTCACATGTATCATATGTAGTTCCATGTTTTCATAAGTTAATACACATAATTCTAATTGTTTGTCTCAAATTATATACAAAACAACATATTTACAAATTCATTAGTCTCATAAATTCATGTGAGGTGGTCATGTCTGTGAACAACTCTTTTAACTGTTCATCAATCTCAATGAATGCTGATATCTTGTTGTTAAATTGATGCTCAAAGAATGAGCCGCTAGGTTTTCCACTACGCTTTTTGGGCCAATACAAGCCCTTCTTTAGGTGAGGATATCAGTACCTTCCTTAATTTATCTAAAAAGTAAAATTAAACTACAATTAGACGTGTTTATACTGAAGCTTAAGTTTCTATATTTAAAGCACTATCTCTGTACCAACCTTGACAGAATGAGTATTGGCCGTGTGGACTGGATCTCAATATTCACCCTTTAGCGTTGTTTTGCTTTCTCTCTTCTCTCCTGTCTTCTCTCCTGTCGTATCTGTGAAGATAAGACACTGTTTTCAGAAACCTATATCCTGAGACTAAAGATCGACAAAATGTAGTAATCACGAGTGGGACCCGTCGCTAAAAAAGCGTTGGGTCCCACTCTGCGATCACATAGTTCATGAGACTTAGTTGTAATATACAGAATCTTAACAGACAGTTTCAATTGGCTCTGTCTGGTCCTCGGATTTAGATCTCTGAAGTGTAAAGTTTTTGATTCTGTAAAAGAATCATGAGGTAACATTAACTCATTTGTTTCCCTATCACGGATTCTGTGAGGCGAGTATGTTTCTTAAAATCACAAGAACTAGTCATACCTGTTTACACACTTCACTCGAGATGACTTGTGTAGTCGTGGGTACAACCGGACACCAGCCGGCGCGTGAATAGACGCATCAAGCACTTTGCCAGTTCAGCGTGTGGCTGCTGTCTATTCTCGATACTTCTCATGCGACACCGTTGCTGCAGGTAGATATATATTTAATGTACTCCCTTGGTTGTTCTAAATGACTAGATTCAAAACGCGTAATCTTTCTAAACTACTCTTTACCTTGTTAGCCGCGTCTGCAACCTGTAAGTGGCCTCAGAAGCTCAGTGTTCCGTCTGACTCGCGGCTGCAGCATCGGACCATTACCATGCAACTTGCCGAAATCGTCCGCCTATTTTAATTAATAGGTTTCTGTATTACTCTCCTTTTCTGCCCGCCATCTTAGGTGCATATGCGCTTACCCTTGCATGTGCATTGCCCTTAATATATAGTTCTTACGCTCTGATGGTGTTATTTGTGAAAAAACACATGCTGCATAGAATTTCATGCGGTTTCAATGCACAATGGATATAGTTAGGGAACAATGTTGCATTACATTCAAACACATAGCATAATTAAAGAGACCTTCAGATAAGGATTACAATACATGATTGTATGCCAAGGGGAACCTATCCATTATGAATATATACCACACTTAATCTAAGACATTTAGGAGAAGTCTTACATGCAATAATTCACTTTTGACTTGATTCCATTCTCGGATGTGTTCCAGAGTCTAACTCATTATGTCATAATTACTGGGGTACAGAATCTCTGGGGTACAGAATGTGTGTTGCGATGGGACAAATTTATCACAACTTCATATCTTTCTCGGATTAGGCAACAACCCCTAACATTTTAGATTTTGAGGGGTATTCATTTTTCCGACTTCTGAGGTGAGTCTTTGCTTTGTCCTATTGTCTCAGTACTTCTCTATATTAGACTGACCTGTAGAGCATGGCTCTTGTTAATTCTTTCATAGAAAGCAACTCAAATCCCATTGCATATTCATCCCACGGGGATGCATGCTGTCCAATTTTTCAATACAATGGATTTCCCTCTGTTCTTACACATGTAACCATCAAACCCATCACCATGAATACTGCCACCACTCCAAGAGTTGTGATGTTCCCATACATGCATTCAATTACCTAAAACACATCATACATTTGAAGGCAAATCCCTGTTTACGCATACTCCAGAGTGAATACAACCGTCTAGCAAAATAAGCAGGGAGATAGCTTGCAAGGATAACAAGGCTTTAATTGTACAGAATATAAAATATCAGCAAAGAACTTGTCGCCCCCTCCGTCACAGGGTTAACGGAAGCCCTGCCCATGAAGAGCCGGAACCATGTGACGTACAGGGGAGGGAATTGCGGTTGGGGGAAAAGGTGTGCTTGGGCGCCAGTTAGTTTTTGCAGCGGTTGAATAAAGGAACGTTTGATCATCCTCCATATGTGTGCGTATTATTATCCAGGGCCCGATCCCGGACAACAATGGCAATGAGGATGGTCCCAGCATGCAACGGAGTCCTCCACGCAGGCACTCCCCTGGACTCCCTCACCGCTGATCCTCCTCCTCCTATCACTGACCACGGCGATCCCGCCACACTGGATCCAGGTCCTCCTCTACGTGGGCAGTCTGCCCAGTCCTCCACCTCTTCCCTCCCTGAGCCAGCGATCCTGCTGGGCACGCACTCAGCACTGGGAATTCCACACCTCTCCGCTTTGTTTCCTGCACCCGCCTGCAAGTCCTGCTAGGCGCACAGCCAACACTGGGCAATCCGCACGTCTCCGCCTCCTCTCGTAGGTGCCAGCAATCCCGCTGGCCGCCCATCAGCACCATCGGGCAGTCCGCCCATCACCGGTTCACCAGCGCACCCTTGCGATCCCGCTGTGCGCGACCTGCGCCGGGCACTCCACCCACCATCTCTCCACCTCCCGTGTAAACAGGCCCTGCTGTAGACTACAAGAGCACCAAAAGGGAGAGACACACGGCTCCCAGATCCCCGTGAGCAGCAACCGTTGAGTGGAAGCCCACCCACGCCACCCATAGACACTTAGAAACTGTGGCCTGCACAAGCAACTAGGCCCAACACACCTGCAATCAACAGGCCCACGTGGTCCTGGCGCCATAACCCAATGCCGCCATTTTTGAAGGCACATTTCACACATGGGAATCTTCACATCTAGAAGATCACACACAACTGTGCTGCTAAAAAGGCAGACTACCCCGCAAGATGAGCAATCCTACTTCTCCCCAGCCTGTACGCGCGGCAAAGTCCATCCAGCTAAGGATGCCGCCACCGTTCTCCACAACACCACAAGCCACCAAAGGGCCGAGGTGGACTGAGTGGAAGGAAGACTTCCACCATTTTGTGAGAGGGTCAGGGGATGGAGACTATCCATACGTAAGAGACATTTTTCTCAACCTAGTGGGGGGGGGGATAAAAACCATCGTCAAGACAATCCCAGCTGCTGAACAAAATGACTTTGTGAAACTGATCAGTGCTCTGGTCAAACTGCTCATAATTGAGACAAATTGCGATTATGAGAGATAACTCTGTAACCAGTGTTCTCAGAAGCCGCAAGAGACGGTAGACAAATTCATAACCCGTCTAAGGGTAAAGGGAGCACACTGCAAATTTGATGAATTCTCCCTAGAGGAAGCAATAATCCTTAGAGCCATAGAAGGTTGCCTATCGCCCGCACTCAAAAAGCAACTGTTAAAAAAAACGCTCACCATCCCCGAAGTCAGCGAACTCGCCCGCATTTTCGAAAGAGTCGATGCGCAGGCCGCGTCCATGACCGGCACCAACAACCCAAAACAGGAGTCAACAGAACTCATAGCTGCTGTCCAGACACCTCGCCACAATGACAGAGGATCACACCCTTACAGACCACAAGCACCTCAAATTCCACGGCAACAGAGACAATGTTACCGGTGCAGAATGGCATATCCACATTCAGGGTCCTGCCCAGCACTGTCACAAAGGTGCACAAACTGTGGCAGAGAAGGACATTTTCAATCAGTATGTAGGGAAGGGAAGCCGTTCTCCACGATGCCACTCTAAGCTCCGGTCAGGACCCCTTTCCGCCCGACGCCTCCACAATACGGGGCACAAAGATACTACCAACAGAATCAGCGGAGACATGTAAGAGCACTTGACGAATATCAAGACCACGACTATGCTCAGGCACCTGAGTACACGGATCGGCAGCAACATCTAACAGACGAATACGACAATCCTCCAGAAGGGTATGGCGAAGACACACAATACTACGATCTGCCAGCAACCGCGTACTACATGCAATATGACTCACACAATCCCGATGAATATGTCAACCTCATACTTGACAATGAGGAGGCCAGAGAAGACCCGAAAATACTAAAAATGGAGAATTGCCTCTTTCACTTCATGGTGGACTCGGACGCCACCGTGACCATCATGGGCGAACAGGATTATATGAGAATCCCACGGCCACCAGTGCTCGAACCCTCACACTCCAGGATTTTTCAATGGGGCGCTGCCATGCAGCTACAAACAATCGGACATTTCAGGCCAGAGCAATACTCCAAGAGCAATCTCAAAACCTGAAGGTGGACGTCGAACACTAATTCCCAAGCATATGTGCGGGATTGGGAAAGCTCAAAGGTCCCCCAATCAAACTGCACATAGACCACAACGTGAGGCTGGTGCCACAACACCCGAGAAGAGTTGGTTTTCACCTCCAAGAGGCAGTGTCACATGAACTTGAACAATTACTGGCTGACAGCATTATTGAACCAGCAACAGGACCAACACCGTGGGTTTCCCCCCTTGTCATAGTGTCCAAAGAAGCAGGCAAGTTACGTCTATGTGTCGACATGAAGGTGGCAACACCGCCATCCAACGTGAGAGATATCCGGGCCCGTGCATTGAGGACATGATCGTGCAATTGAACAATGCACGAATGTTCTCCAAACTCGATCTAAGACAAGGATATTACCAACTTGAATTACACCTGGACTCCAGAGCCATCACGACCTTTGCAACACATGATGGCCTATTCAGATGTCACAGATTGAATTTTGACATTTCCTCAGCCACTGAAATGTTTCAGGAGACGGTGCGGCAGATCATTAGGACAATACATGGAGTGCTAAACTACAGTGATGACATTCTCATCTTTGGCTTGTCAAAAGAGGCACATGATGCAGCGCTGTTCGCCACATGTGAAGCAATACAAGCCGCTGGGGTCACACACAATATTGAAAAATGCAGGTTCAGCAAAGCCAAGCTGACATTTTTCGGACACATTTTCTCCAATGAAAGGATGATGCCGACCCTGAGAAAGTAGACACCAACTCAAACCTCAAGGAACCACAACAAGCCCCAATGTCCGCTCCTTTCTGGGAATGGCCAGCTACTGCGCCAGATATATACCACCCTATGCATCCCTCACTGAACTGCTCAGGAAACTCTTACAGAAGGAAGCAACATTTGCATGGACGCCAAGATGTCAACACGCGTTCAACGACATCAGGAAAGCCCTCACCGAGGCACACCGCCTAGCCTATTTGAACCCGGACTGGCACACGGAAGTGATTGTGGACGCAAGCCCAGTTGGCCTATGTGCAATCTTAGTGCAAACCAGCAGAGCAGACGTCAACCCCAGACATGTTGTAGCATACGCCAGCAGGGCATTATCCACCCCAGAAACGGCATACTTGCAGGCAGAAAAAGAAAGTCTTGCCACAGTCTGGGCATGTGAACATTTCTATAACTTTCTAATAGGGAAACGGTTTACCCTGATAATAGATCATCAGGTGCTGTTATCCCTGTTCGGCAACCCACACACCAAGATGCCCTCGAGGATAGAACGGTGGGGCATCCGACTTCAGGAATACGATTATGATATCATTCATCGACCTGGGGGTGACTTAAACCCCGCTGACTACCTGTCATGACATCCGGTGGGGCCCCACTAACACAAAAAGAGGATGTTGCTTATGTCAACTACATAGCAGACAACTCCCTACCACCAGCGCTCTCATTGGACACAGTTGCCACAGCATCCGCTGCAGACCCCACCACTGCACTTGCCATCAGCATGACGTCAGCCAACAAGTGGAGAGACCACCGACGAGAAACGCTGGCCCACCCGGGGGTGTGCAGAGAAGAAATTGAGAGACACAGTGAACTAGCGGTGAAAGACCACAACATCCTACTCAGAGGTTGCCGCATTGTAATCCCAGCGGCTCTGAGAAAAGAAGTCGTCCGCATTGCACATGAAGGTCACAGAGGAGCCGAAAATACAAAGAAACAACTGAAGTGTCACGTCTGGTTCCCAAGTCTAGATGCTGCAGTAGACAAATGGATAAAGAACTGTCACGCATGTCAATGCACGTCCCCAGCCGAAACTCCAGCCCCTCTGCAACATACATAAATACCAGAACACCCGTGGGAAAGAGTGCCAATAGACTTTTACGGACCCACAGAGTCAGGTGAATGCCTCCTACTTCTGATAGACGAGCACTCGCAATTCCCCATAGTGAAGAAATTAGCCACCACAGCGTTCTCACATGTAGCAGCAGTACTGGAGGAAGTCCTCAGCGAATGGGGAATCCCCAGAGTGATTAAGTCAGATAACGAGCCCCCTTTCTGTGAACATGAATTTGCAGCGCTGGCAAACCACCTAGGGTTCAAACACATGAAGATTACACCCCGACACCCACAAGCAAATGGGATGGCAGAACGGTTTATGGCATCCATAAAAAAGACAATCCAGAGAGCACGTATTGAAGCAAGCAACCCACATCAAGCGTTATGCCGGCTCCTCAGAGACTACAGAAATATGCCACATGACGCCACCAACAAGACGCCCGCTCAACTCATGGTCCGGCATGAGGTACACACTTGCATCCCATGAAATCCGTCAAGAACAGAAGGTCCAGATACAGAAATACTGCAGCGAGATGCCAAAGAGAAACGAATAGCAAAGCAAGACAATGACGCCAGGCGCAAAACAATGCCAAAAGACTTTCAGATCGGAGACGAGGTGTTGGTACAGCAACCCATGGTACGCAAGACAGACCCTCGGTATGCCCCGATCCCAATGAGAATCACGGCTGTGAAAGGAACAATTGTGAAAGCACAAGACCACGATAAGGTCATCACAAGGAACTGCCATCAGTTCAAGCACTATATCAAAAGAGAAGAAGACGAGTCTCCTCCGATACCCAGCACACCAGAGCAAACGGCCCCCCGAGATGACCTGTGGAATCTGCCAAAAGAAGACACAAGTGGGACAGATCAAAGTGATGGGGCCCCGAATGACAGCGGAGGAGAGGTCCGACAAAAGAGACTGCAACGAGTTATCAAGAGACCAACAAAATTTGTCGAAGATTGTTAAAGGGGCATTTGGACATTTGTCCGGGGTTGGTGTTGCCCGCCGTCACAGGGTTAACGGAAGCCTCGTCCATGAAGGGGTGGAACCATGTGACGTAGAAGGGAGGGAATTGTGGTTGGGGGAAAAGGCGCGCTTGGGCGCCAGTTAGTTTTTGGCAGTGGTTGAATCATCCTCCGTGTGTGTGCGTATTATTATCCAGGGCCTGATCCGGGGCAACAGAACTCTGCTGCTCAAGAATGTTCTGCCTTTAGAATACATTTCAGTGCCTTATGAGGGTCCACAGTGTCATAGATGACATCACGTAAAGGGTCTAAACCCATACAGTGCATTGGGTGGACAGTATACATGATCCTGTTCCATGTGAGATGCCAGGCTACAATTGGTTGGTTCCTTCGCTGTCGGTAAGGCTCCACAGGGGTCAGCTGGGTTCATCGCGTCATGCAGTGAAGGTCAGGTCGCTCATAAGATACACTATTAAATCTAAGCTAGCATACTAAGCCTACTACTACACCTGGGCAGTGTGGGGATCAGTGCCAGGGGGAAGAAAGGAAGAAATACAGTCATACTGACCCACACATTCTAGGCTTCGTCGATACAGCTCCTATCGCACCCAAGGTCTCGACCCTGGTTTTGATCTATAATTGATCCCTACCTGTACCTCGTGTTACAAAGGATGTAGTTTATGCTTAGGGGTGAAACAGTCGCACATGCTTAGATCTTTTATAGTTTTTTGGCTTATGGTAAAACAGGGGGGTTGCTCGATTATCATGGAATCAAAAGGTCTGGGGGGTGGGTCAGCTGTGTGGGCTCTGGCTCTGGGCTGGCTGGGTGGGGGTTAGAGGCTTTCTGGCAGCTTGGTTGGGATGAATGGGCACTGCACGGAACCTAGTGTTGTCTCACGCCTGTGTAGGGCGCATTCCTTCAAAAGATACTATATGTTTGGAATAGTGAAGGGAAAGGGGGCAGTGAACCTCCATGAGAACTGGTGGTGCGGCTTCATTCTGCCTTAATGCCTTAATGATTTTGGGTCTAGTAAAGTCCTTCCATGGATCTCGACTGGTGCAGCGCGGTCATGCAAGTCTGTGCTTCCGTCATAACTACAAAATGGTGTTTATTTCTATGTGTCTCCTAATGTTATACATTGGCTGTTCACGCTATTACCTCCACACTGAGTTTCACATTGAGGTTCTCAACCCCCTTATACTCTATACTATTTCATAGGGGATTTGCCTCACCTTAAAGCGCCTAGGGGGATAGGATATACTCATTTCCATCCCAACACATTGCCAAGCTAAACACCACACACAATTGTTATATCTTACTCAGGGCTGAGATCTGTATGTCACACAAACTCCCACAAGTCAGAGATCCTCCTGCATAAGACATACAGCTTGCCACAAAGAGGCTATTCATAGAATATGATGAGAAGTGCCTTAATAATCACTATGGTGTTTACACATGCACACTACCAGACACAATACCCCTGGGTGATTGTTAGTACTGTGTGGAAACGTACTGCTTTCATCAACAGATAGTCAGCTTAAGCACAATATGAGTCCCACCCAATTACAACCAATGTTCCATTACAGACTTCCCAAACTTGTTCACCGGGATCTCTCTATCACCACTATATCATCTTCTTATGTTGTGTTGGCCAAACCTGGTGTATATTTGTGAAATTGCAGTGTCCAGAGCATTGTGAAAACTCTGACCCACATAAAGTACACATTAGGTGAAACACACATGGAAATATGAATCCCGTCCTCATCATGTACACCATATGCAACCTCTGTGATGGGTGGCCATTCCCACTGTACTTATTGTTGAATTTGACAAAATGGCTTTCACACTAGTACATTTGGATGCATCCATGAGTAAGGCAACAGACAGGAATTAGCATCATTCAATCATGTCCCTCTTGTACTTGTCAGGCTAGATCTCAGCAATGTACTGCTCAAATGGCCCAATGTCAGTGAATGTTCTATAACTGGAGGTTGCTTGTCCAATCAATGCGGATCAATGCTATGCTTCTGTTCCTTCCACAGCCTGGTTCACTGACGGTGTCAACCTCTTTGATCGTAGCATAAGTAGTGAAGGAGTGCCTTAGGAAGTTTCCCAAGCCACACACATGCACAGACAGGTCAGATACGTGTGCGCTACAGACAGAGATCTGGTGACCATTGCTAAGGCCAAATGATGCATGCTCACCTTAGGCAAGGAGCACAACAAAGGCAGATTCCTTTTGGGGCTGTGCATGAAGTGTGTTTATAACAGAAACATAGTGTAGTCCATGGAGGATTTTCACACCTTTTAATGTATTGACATGTTGTTGCTGTTGTGGATCCATATGAACACGAGTAAGCAAGAACACAAATGATGGCCTATGTTGAACGATGGGCACATTCTCCATGGTGAATTTCCCCCCTGCCTGTGTACGCCAGACCCTTCCACCTGCAGCACTACATCAGAGCTGGTAGAGGTATTGCATATGTGCATTGTTAGAATAATGTAGTCTAGAATGATTTTAGAATGTGTCTTCTGATGTCTGAGCCAATAAAACAGCTCTACTGGCCATGAGGAAAACAAAAAACAAGATTGAAGGCTACATATGGACCCCGGATTGACTACTTCCTCTGAGAATTAACATTTGTAAACGAATGTGAAGAACAATTTGTATTGTCCATGCCTGTAACAACCGTCCCAAAGATATCTGGGCCCCTTTCAGAAGCTATTTATGTGAGATGATATCTGATAATTACTTTTCCACCCGCCTCTGCGCCATGATGTATTGACCCCTAAATGGGTATATGTTGTTGGAAATGCCATGCACTCTGTATTAACATTATTGTAATTTGTGATTATTGACATGACTATTAATAAACCAAGTTGATTTATTTTTTAAAACAAGATTCTGAATGCAGAACCATCTGTGACCTTCAATAACAATGTTTTGTCTTCACGCATGAAAGAGTTGAAGTGCGCGTGGAGAAACCATTCATCCAACTCTACCAGCAACTGAGATTCATTCAGCAGTAATCTAGTCTCCCCAAACCCAGCCACACAAATCCAATGCACAGGTCGCTTGGCACACTGAAACAAAAGTACCAGAATGCCAACATGTCTACTCTCCCAATTCCCCAATGAACAATGGATCCACCTGTGTTCTGGACACAGTATATGAATATTCCTGCACATCAGCTTTTACATATGTACATAATTAACTCTCTTTTATATCTAATTAAATGTCTGAAGTACAGTAGAGATGAAGCTGCATTTCAATGATGAATTACTTGTCTGCTTTGATGGTAGGCTATGCACATTCTCAGACTGTGGGGGGAAATCGTTGACAAAAAAATACCTACTGAAAATAATAGCACAAACACCTTGGTGGCAATAATCACATCCCCAGCTGCACAAGGTGCTTGCTTCTGAGATGAGTGCCATCATCTGTGGGCCACAATCATTCTTCCATTAACACCTAAACTACATATAGCCCAAGACACATATGCATTTGGAGAGTCACAGATTGCTAAAATTGAATGTAGACCCTCCAGAATGCCATAACACAAGTTATTTGTCCTTTTTGTCCACATGCCAATACATGTTTATCATGTAAATGTCTTCATAGAGACTGACTCCTGATGGAATTTGAATTAACTTGACCTATGATAAGAGTGGGTGGTAAAATGTCAGTTCGACTCCCTTAGAATCTTTATCAGACGGATAACAGAACAAAACAAATGGGTGGCTTCTTCTTGCTTTAAGCACACATTCGACAAAATTCATTTTCCATTTAAAGCTTTGGGTGTGTCCATTCAGAATCTGATCTGTGTGCTCAGAAAACTATTGAGCCGGCATTAAAGCAGTGCTTGAACAGAGAGCAGGGCTTTCTAGATTATTTATTTTTAGCAAGCACCTACTGTGCACATCTATTCCCTTTTTGGCCGTTATCCTTCCAACAACCAAATGTTCCAAACCTGTCAGCAGATCCAGACTTCTCCTCCAATCCACATTGAATAGGCCTTGCATGGTGTACAGGGTAATGTATGCTGTTGCAATTGGGTTGGGCGGGGGAACTGAACTCAAGCCACACGCTGGAACTTGATGAGTCTGGGCTTGCATCTGAAATTATAGCAGAGTCTTGCATAGAGGTTAAATTATAAGTGCTTTTATTAGCCAATTGGGCCAACATGTGTTTCGACCAAACTGGGGTCTTTTTCAAGGCTGTCATTGATTGTGCACTGTTGTGGTATTGAGTGATGCGTGAGAGCCCCATGTGAGGCAGCCCAGTGAAGATGTTAAAAGTTTGACATATGTGACAATGGTGAGTGGAAACACACATGGTGACAAAGCAATGTAAAGTAAGCTGAGGCTGATGTGGAAAGTTAACAGCTTTATTGTGGACCCCCGGAGCAGGTAAGCCACCAGCAGGGATAAACCAAGAAAAAAAACGGCCCATGTGGAATGTTGATCCCTGAACACTGAACAACATTCCACACGCGCCTCATTACAGAACATAATACAACATATCTTCTTCCCTTATACAACAACAAAATAAGGAAGAATATCTTAAGAATAAAAACAAGCATTAACATAAAACATAATGCACAATTCACAAGCGTGCGATAACGATCACTAATACATGTCTTACAATAACCAAGCAAACCAAGGAATACATAAAATTAATAAGATCAGCACATTGTTGAACATCACACTAGGTTATTCAGATGAAAATTGTAAAATTGTCCGCTAACGCACATAGTCTCTGAGCTTGACAAGGGGTCCACAACTTCTAACCGGACGCCCTGCCAGCCACACCTTCTTCTCCAGATCTCATCACATCTTCCCCCAAAACGTGACAATCCATGGCACATTCCAGAGCCAACGCTTTCATCCGTCCACCCTTCTCCACCTCCACATGATTATCCAATCTATCGGGTACAAAATCCAACACATCACCCCCTTCATCATTCACATCTTCATTGTCATCCCTTCTATTCTCATCAAGTACCACCACCCGTCTCTTGCTCCAAGTTGAGCCATCCTCCAACCATACGTAACCTTTGCCACATTTGACCAATCTCTTGCCAGGTAGAAATGCACTACCGCCCTTCTGAATAAATCTGGGATTTTTCACACAAACTGCATCACCCACCACTGCTTACAGCTCCTTCCTATTGCTTTGAGAGGTTCTTACGGCCTCCTGGCATGCCAATATTTTGTGATGAACTCCCTCAAGATTCAACTCGCACGGACCACCACCTCCCAATGCCAAAGATCTCAGAGTCATTCCCGGTTTCCCGTGCTCACAGATGGAGTTCTGTGATAGGCCGCTAAATACTCTGAAGCTACCTCTTGCCAATCAAGTCCGTTAGCCAAAGCCAACTGGATAGCACCCTTAATTGTACCATTGGCTCTTTCCACCAAGCCATTGGCACTTGGATTATACAAAGCCGTGCGATGGTGTTCCACACCACACTGTCCCAGAAATTCCTTCATGATTCTAGAGGTAAACTGAACACCATTATCCGTGACCAGACTGGCAGGTATCCCTTCCCTATCAAAAGCTTTTTTCAAGAAAGCAATGACACATTCTGTGGTAACCCTACCAAATGCCGCCACTTCAATCCACCTGGATGTGTAATCTACAAGTACCAACAAAAACCTGCACTCTGGCTGCAAACATTCGAAGGGACCCATGATATCCAGGGCTACCTTAGACCATACCTCCCTGGGAATGTCGACAGAATGAACGGGCTGGGGACACACCACCTTGATCTTATCGTTCATGGCACATGCATGACAATCGTTCACCACAACCTCAACATCATGATCCATGGAGGGCCACCAATATTCCTCCTGCAACCTCCTCTTAGTCAAAGAACGTCCTAAGTGTCCCTCATGAGCCAACACCACAATCCTACCTCTGAAACTAACGGGCAGAACCAGCTTCACACCTCTGGACACACCCAGGGACCTACAGACAACTCATCCAACACTTGGGAATATCCTCTGCCTTCTGGTCTATCCTTATCCACCTCCCAATCCTTGCTGAGTCCCTCTCTAACCCAACCCAATTCCACATCCGTGTCGCTCTCTGCGTCCCAAACAGACTTATCAACGGCAGGAATTACACAGGCAATCTGACATTACTGAAATTCCTCCTCTTCCTCCACATTCCCACCTTGACACCTCACAGGCTCCAATGTGGGTACACGTGATAAACAGTCAGAAACTACATTTTGTCTCCCAGGCAAATACTGCATGATGAAATTGTATTCCTGTAACTCCACCGACCACCTGGCAATCCTAGGAGACACAGCCACAACACCCCGAGTGGAGAACACATGCGCCAAAGGCTTTTGATCTGTCCTAACCACATACGGAATGCCCCAAAGGAACGTTCGAAAGTGTTTTGACGGCCAGGCCACCGTCAAAGCCTCTTGCTCTATCACAGAGTATCTGCTTTCAGCCTCCCTCAAAGTCCTAGATGCAAATGCCACTGGTTTAAGTTCCCCTTCACTCCACTGCTCCAAAACCGCCCCCAACCCCACCTCGCTGGCGTCTACAGTGAGCATGGTTTTGCATTTGGGGTCGAAAGACCTCAAACATGGGGCATTCTCCACATCACTCTTTACCGCATCAAACTCCTCACCACACTTATCAGACCACTCAAACCTGCCAGACTTCTTCAACTCTCATGACTACAGTTTCCTCAGAATAGTTTGGTATAAACTTCACATAATATTCAGCTAAACCCAAAAATGCCTTCACTGATCCTTGTTGGTGGGCGCCGGAGTATCCTTCAACACCTGGACTAATCCTACCTTTGGACTGACCCCTTCAGCGCTAATGGTATGACCCAAATATGTCACCTTGTCCACCCCCACCTGACATTTTGACAATTTTACAGTCAAACCTTTGTCCTTCAACACTTTCATGACCACCCGAACTCTGATGTCATACTCCTCCCTGCAACCACCCCACACCAAAATGTCATCCTGAAAGTAACATACCCCTGATAAACCACCAAACAATTCCTGCATCAAGCGTTGGAACACAGACGATGCCGATGCAAGACCAAACGGCATGCAACAAAAGTTATATACTCCAAACGGAGTCACAAGGAGGTAAGAGGCCTGGAATCAACATGTAAATCAATCTGATGGTATGCAGCAGACAAGTCAAATGTGGAAAAACATTTTGCCCTACCGAGAGTTAACAGTAGTTCATTAATGTTTGGCAAGGGATGGCGTTCAACCCAAATGCTTGAATTCAATTCCCTAAGGTCCACACCCATCCTGATGTTTCCATCACCTTTCTTGACCAATACCACCGGAAATAACCATTCCGAAGACTCAATAGGCTCAATGATCCCTGCCTCCCTCAGTTTGTCCAATTCCATTCTTAAGCAATCCCTTGCTAAAACTGGGACGCCTCTCACTTTATGTACCTTGGGCACCGCACCCTTCTTTAAAATGATACGATGAGAAAATCCTCTGAATTTACTCAAATTAATCTGAAAACACTTCAGGAAACTCCTCCTGGATTGATTCCGATGTTACTTGCCTACACCCATCCCCGGCCTCCTGAATACTAAGTACAGGGACCTCCTTCCCAGGGTGGATCTCAATGCCCAAAGCAGCCTGTTCATCCCAGCCCAACACACTGGTACCTTTGAGCACCACATAATTTTTACCCGTGGTTTTCCGGCCTTTGAATTCAATACAAGACCAATCATAACCCAATACCCTAATAGGATTCTGCCCGTAAGCACTGGGGCTAATATCGGACGCATGCAAGGCTGAGATCTCCTTTCCCAATTTCCCCACATAAACTTCTGGAGCCACTATGGTATAGGGTGAGCCCGAATAGACTAACATGTCTAAAGGATGGCCATCCACCAACACTGAAACCCATGGACCCTTGCGAGAAACCCCTTCCACATGAAGTATTACACCTTGCTCAGGCTTATTGACAGACCCAGCATCCTGAATTGAAGCACACCCCTCCAATACCACACTGGCCACCACATTGAACTTGCACATGCGGGCATAATGGCCACTGCGCCTGCACTTTCTACATTTCACATTAACCGCAGGACATTCTTTAGAGTCAGTCAGATGGCTCGACCAACCACATTTTCTACAAGACTCCTTCACCCTAGGCCATCTCCCACCTTAATTGTCATTCTTTTCAACCCTCTTTTTACTTTCCATTCCCCCACCCCTATTTCGAGGCAAAACAGCCTGGACCCCATCTCTGGAACTCTCCTTTTCTGTGACGATTTGCCCGCTTGCCCTGGAAGCTTCAATGGCTCTAGTGATCTCTACCACTTTCTCTAATGGCGGATCACTTTCGATCCAGAGTCTTTCCCTAATCTTCTGGTTGCTTGTCTTAATCATTATTTGGTCTCTAATGTACTCATCCAGATTCCCCGAAAATCTACAAGAAGCCATCAAATCGCGCAATGCTGTCACATAAGCGTCAATGGACTCCCCAGACTCTTGTGCCCTGGAAAATAACTTGTACCACTCCAATTCAATGTTTATCCTCCTGCCGAAGCGAACCTCCAGCTTCTTTAATGTTGTTTCATATGCACTCACTACTCTCTCTCCTTCACCGCTGCCAGGAACAGTCACTTCCTCACCCGGCAAATGGTGGAATACTCGTAATCCCTCAGTGCTAATGCAGTTCAAAAGTGCTGCCTCCTTCTCATTGTCATTAAACTTGGCGCCACCAGCTGCCCTCAAATACACTTTGAATGAGTCAACCCACTGGTCCCAAGGGGCCGCTGGTTCACCTGGCATTGGCAAAAATGCCGGAGGGGGCCTGGCTGCAGTGTGCAACATGTTCTAAGAAACGGGATAAAAGTGGTTTACTGCATGATGCACCTTCAGCCCGACCCACCAACCAATCCACTCCCTTGCAAAGAGGGATATCACCTCACCTGATGTCCCAGTTGCGACAGTCACAAGAGATAATGCAGATGAATAGGGTTCTTGTCTGCTGTCCACCCAGCACCAGAACTCTAATCCTGAAGGCAGCAGTGTATGATGGGTTTAGGATGCTCACCGCCCCCCCCTACGCTGCAGGAGGAGATCTGGACAGAGGACAGAGTCTGCGCAGGGTCACTCGCACTAGCCCCGCCCTCCATAATGCTGGCAAAGCGAATCGTATGCATGCCAGCACTTTTCTTCCGGCAAGCCCTGGATTCACTCCCACAGGCAGCGTTTAGCTGGCCAGCCACTTGCGGTGTCTCCGGCTCCACAAATGGGACTGCTGCGACCAACAGCGCTTCAGGGGGGTTGAGTGGCCGCCTCACCTGCGGCCGCCCCCTACCAAGAACAACCACTCACGCCTCCGTAACTGAGGCCCAGATGCTCCCGACAGCAGCAAACAGCCGCTTCTCCGTACGCGACAGATTATCCAGCTGCAGTCCAATGCGCGGCCGCCCCCTCCTGGGTGCAGCACACTCTGCCCGGACCTGGCAGATTGCCACAGTCCGCCTGGGCGGTGTAGATCAACGGTTCTAGCCGGTCCCGACTGCCGCCCCCTTCCTGGGTGCAGCGCACTCTACCCGGATCTGGCGGATTGCCGCGGTCCGCCTGGACAGCATCGATCAACGGTCCTAGTTGATCTGAACTGCCCCACTGCCCTGCTTTGAAGGGCCACAGCAGGCCCGGCTCTGCACCATCCCGCAGCTCCTGCTCCACCGATCCTGCGCCCCGAAGGACACCGACAGCTGCACGTGTGGGTATGCGGTCCAGACTAGTCGCCAGTGAAGTAAGCTGAGGCTTATGTGGTAAGTTAACAGCTTTATTCTGGACCCCCGGAGCAGGTAAGCCGCCACCAGGGATAAACCAAGAAAACAACCAGCCCGTGTGGAATGTTGATCCCTGAACATGGAACAACATTCCACACGCGCCTCATTACAGAACAGAATACAACACAATGGTGTGTACCCAAGGTGCCATTTTTGGCAGTGTTCATGCCAAAAAAGAAGACAATGTATGAGTATAACAGGGTATTGGGTTGTGATCAGATCCACAAGTACTAATATTATACAGTATGTTGGATAGAGTCACAAAGCAGATACATGAAAACGATAAGGATAGAGGCGTGTGTATCATGCATACATTTGCATTGTAGGAGAAAAACAAGTTCAGAGCAATTTACAAAGTAAAGGGGAGAGAAAAGAGAGAAGAAAAGTGAAGTGGGTGAATAGGGAAAATAGAAACGGAACACATGCTAGTGAGCACAGGGCTTGGAGCATGCGTAGGGGTAAGGTCTTACTGTGCATCAATGTGGCGGTGATACAAATAATGAGCTCAATAGTCAGGGCTCTGTTGGGATAGAAGAAGAAACTGATGTGTGATGTGGTATGGCGCAGGACAGGGCTGTAGAGCAGGATCAAGCGTACCTGACAGGATGTTATAAAAGATAAAATAGGTGGTCACATGCAGTGTGGCGTGCATCTGTACTGACAAGGTGGCTGGAGCCAAGGTGATGCTGGTGCTACAGGGCCTAAGTAGGTAAATGGTTATGAGCGGCCGCTATGTGCAAGTTCTGGGGAAATACTTGTCTAATGGATGTGAAGTGGGGGCCTGGGCTGCAGTGACACTGCAAGGAAAGAACATGATAGGTTCTTTCCCCTGGAAGCTAAGCAACGGCTGGACTGCTAGTTATAAATTATCTAGTAAGAAATCGGCACAAGAGATGCAAACCATGTTGCTAGGTGCCTGCAAACTGCAAAGGATTAAGAGGGGTTGGCGCTGGTGATCTAGTGCTGGCTGCCACAGGCAGTGTACCACACAGTGATTGTGGTCGCCGCTGGAGGAGGTTAAAAAGCAAAGAGAGCTTGAGCGCATAGTTTGGGGTATTTTGTCAGTAACATGAGGTTATGCCAAATACCCACATTAGCTGTGGAGTGAGGCGCTGGGGAGGGCGGAGAGAATTTCCAAAGCCATATTTTTGTGAAGCTTACCTTCTGGGCAAGTGGGCCACTGAAGCAAGATGGGCAGTCACGGTGCTCTTTCGATCCCAGCTGCCATCTTGGTTCCCTATTTAAGTAGTAAGAGGGAGGCAGCATGGTAGGCTGCTTAGAGAGGGGGGCTTGGCATTGGATTAATTGTGTAACAGACCACTAATATGTGAATTGCCGAAAGAGTTGTCTCTGGCAATTGAGATTTCCACAGTGCTTTAAATATCCATGATGGAAGTAAATATGCCCAAGTTAGTCACAAGCTGAGTGCAGTGTTCGTGCCTGTTGACAATGGGTCTGGAAGAGGCCGATGCTAAAGGTGGAGTATGGAGTCGTATTGGGTACTAGACGAATTGGTGTCTAAGTCAACAAGTAGTTAAATATTAATGTTAAAAGGCTTGTTCTGAATTGGACAACCAAAATAGGACACAGGCTAGGTTGGGTTATAGAAGCGCGAAGGGAGTTAGTTTCTGAGGTAATTAGTCATTAGTAAGTATAGGGGATGGAGCAGGGGTGGGTGGGTGGCCAAGTGGGTTCATGTCATGCTGTTGTGCAATGCCTATTATTGCAGTGCCTGTCTGAGTCTGTGGTGGGCAAAGTGTGTCCTGTGTCAAAGATTGGGTGACCCTGCACTTGGGTAGAGCAGTGCATTAGGAGGTTGTAAGTGAATTGGGCCAGAATTGTGAGTTGAACAAATAGGATGAAGAATGAGAGGTGGTCCAAGGTAAGTTAGTGCACTAGTGCTTGTGTACCGGGAGAAAAAGAGCATGATTCATAGAAACACATTTAACTCATGCTCTGTGTTAAGACCTTTGGTGACACTTCTGTATTTGCATATGAGTTTAGCTTCTTGTCTCAGTCTCTGTTCACGGCCACCTCTTCTATCGTCACATTTGATTTTCTCGAGGCCGATGAAGCAGATGTCCCTTTTATCACCAATTTCACATTCTGTGCATGCGGGCACATGATAATGTAGCAGCAATACTTTTCTTGGTAAGTATGTAGCACTATCAGCAATGTTAAGTATTACACCTTGCAACACGTTGTATTAAAGTATTATCAATGCAGTGATCTAAATTATTATATATGAATCGTGAATTTCTTTCAAAAGAAGTATGGGATTGTATGGTGCGCTGACTATTTTGATTTGAAGATCCATTTTTCACGTTTTAAAACATTTATGTGGTCAATATTGTTAAAGCAAGATCATTAAATTATTATCAGAATCCGTGGCAGTTGAACTCGTAGTGTAGCCAACGTGTTCTCCCAATGTACCCCTCTGGACACACAAGGTGAAGTACAGAGGAGTCAATTAGCCAAAAGAATATGGAACACCACCCGAAAAGCCAGGCCCTGTAAGGGAAGAACAGCATGTTATTTAACAGCTTGTTTCCAGTACTTAACATAAACAAGATAAGCACAAGACACTAACCATTAATATGGAGCAGTCTTGTAACTGGCCAGGATATTTCCATATGGTGGATGATAGTGATATTCTATGGGAAGACAGGGTATTTCATGAAGAGACCAGATACAGGAAACAACAAGAACAAACGATTTTACATAGAGGTGGACTTACCCAAGAAAACCTGAATGTCTTATCATGACCAAGTGAGGCACCAGTGTGTGACAAACTAGATGGCACGAGGATGCCTAGGCGAAAAGTACTACTCTCTAGCCCCCGGTCTATCCCGCCGGCACGAGTACGCCTAACGACCTAAACGCCAATGTTGGACAGTCTCTAGTTCAAAGCGCTTTAAGGGAACACTCTGGTGCAGTGTTGGCAGTAACAATGTAGGTTCCTGAATTCTGAAGAATGGTCAACGGAGTTCCGGGTTCGGCGTCGTGGAGTTGAGGATTGATCCCAAGACAACAGGCAAGAAGCAATCCAGTAAAACGTTCCAAGTTCGTAAGGCATCCGGCAGGTAAGAGGCAATCCAGTAAACGTTTCAAGTTCGTAGAGCAACCAGGAGGCAAGAGGCAATCCAGTAAAACGTTCTGAGTTCGTAAGGCAACCAGCAGGTAAGAAGCAATCCGGTAAAACGTTCCGAGTACGTATACCAGCAAGGACAACAGACGAGAGGAAAACAAACAAGACAAGGATTCAAGAAGCAAAAGTCACAAGTGACGTAGCCACAGTTTATTTTAGAAATCAGAAGTGGGGATTTGCGGAAGTCCGGAAGTATTTCAAGGAAACCATGGAAACCAGACTCCTCCCCCTGGCACGTCACGTTCTATGCCGTGCGTGCAATGACACCAAAGTCGCCATGGCAACCCGCATAAACGGTAGCCAGGATGTTGTGTATGGTGAAAATGATGATGGGCTTCAGATGGACGCAAAAACGTGACCTTCCCACGGTTTCCACGGTGTAGCAGAGTGTGAGATTTTATTCTGGTTGTGGGAGAACGTGTCATAAGTAAGTGAGACCTGACAATTATAGAAAATCTTTTTTTCAACAAAATGTAGTATGTACTCCCTTTCATTGTACCTATAAAAACTCTATCAGGTCTGTTAAATCACAATGCGATAAGAGCCCTACCTCAATTTCTTTTCCCACTTAAAACACTCAGCTTGTCGTTGCACCACTTGGACAAAGGGATACATCTAGTCAAATGGTCCTGGTTAAACGCAATTGCCTTCTGAAACAAATACGCAATTATACACAAGTGCTTAGTTCCAAAACACAAGGGACCTCATAACAACTATTGCGGATGCGTTTAACGGCGCCGGTAATGGTGCCGGTGCCATTAAACGCATTCCGCAATATTGCGAGGTTCACTCGCGGGACCCGCTCTGGACATCTGGTTTTATCAGACGTCCAGAGTGGGTCCTGCGAGGGGACCAGGGAGCAAACAACGGGCCGGTCGTAATCGGCCCGTTGTTAGCTCACGCACCCATTCCCATTGAGCCCTATGGGGGCTCAAATGGGAATGGGGAAGGTCCGGGCCCGAGTTCCCTGAAGGAGGAATTACCGGGCCCTCCAAACTCGGAATGGCCCGGTAATTCCCCATTCAGGGAACCCGGACACGGTTTTGGAGGCAGCCATGCACTTATTAAGGGCATGGCTGCCTCCAAAGTCTTAATGAGGCCCAAGGGCTACTGACTGAAATGTGTCTCCTTAGGCATTCTTTAGATGACCAAAAAAACAGGCCAGCAAATGCCTGTAATATAAAGCAAGATCGACAGAGAAAAAGAGAGAGGGAGAGACAGAAGAGAGAGCGAGAGAGAAAGAGAGGGAGAGAGAGAGAGAGGTGGAGAGAGAGAGAGAGAGAGAGAGAGAGAAAGAGAGGGAGGGAGAGAGAGGCAGAGAGAGAGAGAGAGAGAGAGAGAGAGAGAGAGAGGTGGGTGGGTGGGAGTATGGGGCACCCCATTAATCACAAAAGAACTGAAGGACACACTCACATGTAGGTCGAACATCAAACAAGTTCAGAAGCGTTCGCTGAGTCAATCCGCCAAGCATTTATGCAACATATATTTTTGAGGATCGAGAAGAACGAAGGGGCTTTCAGGTCTTTTAGATATGCAACCCGTCCCAAAATAAATAAGAGAGTATAAAAAGAGCCACACTGCAACATATGGTAGGTTTCGACAACAACTTCGTTTTGAATTGTAGTGATGGATTACGCACATTTTCGGCCTCGAGCGAACAATCATTCCAAATACATCTTATGTTAATAGATGCTCTGCCAACCCTAGTGCCAACATGATTGAAAGTGCGGTGACAAGCAATTGGGGCTCTAAAAACGTAGACAAAGCTATTTTCTTTAAGCGTTGTCAAATTCTGTGAAAAACGTCTATTTGATGGGAATCTAAATAAATGCACGTAATAGTGGTAGCGTTTTGGATTTAAAAAAAATGTTTCTCTCTCCTTACAGTGTTTTTTTTTTTTGTGCCCCAGTGTTCTGTGTTTTGCCGGCAATGTGGTTTATTCTACAATGGCATTGCACATGCACGTCATTTTGTAACAGTTAACATGTTGTGTGTGGATTTAAAAAAAATGTTTCTCTCTCCTTACAGTGTTTTTTTTTTTTGTGCCCCAGTGTTCTGTGTTTTGCCGGCAATGTGGTTTATTCTACAATGGCATTGCACATGCACGTCATTTTGTAACAGTTAACATGTTGTGTGGCGTCTCATCATATATCAACTCAACAAGTAATATGCAAAATGCATGACTTTTTTTATAATACACATCGCTTTTTTTAGATTAAATCAGACAGTGCATTCAGGTAGAGGTCCATGTTATTGGTAGCCTGATAAAGAAAAGTGTTTCCTTTTGTTGTATGTTTTTTTTATTTTTATTTAATAACCGTTTTTTTATTGTGTTTTGTTGGATGTGACCTATAGCTCCACCATCCCAGGACCGTTAATAGAATAGGTAACAATTACATTTCCTATTAATCATTCCCTTTTTTCTCCACATGCTTTTTATTAGTAAGGAGGCAGACACAACCTAAGCTTTGCCCAACAAAAGGACACGGTGCGTATGGCATTGTCCACTTCTTTTAGGTGTCGCCTCTGCCTCTGAGAATAGCTGCGCCACAAGACCCTGCGTATTCCTCCCCTGGGCACTGCAGTGATGTGGTCGCCACCTGCCTTCTGCCTCGGAATATACAGTTCTCTCTCTAGAACGCCTTGCAACTACAGTAGGGCCAGTTTCTGATAGGCCAACCTATATGCTATTTTGTTCAGTGCTTGAGGTCTTCAGTCGTGCTTTAAATCACTATCAATGGTGTATTTTTGAAATAGTGACATTGCGCATGAGGTATACTTTTTCCAGAACTAGTGAATGGATGGATGGTTAATGGCTGAATACTCTTACACATACAGTGCCTCGGGCATACACCTTTATTTGCTAGGCACTATCAAAGGGGTGCTTTTGAAATGGTTACAGTTCAAGATGGGAGCAATTATTTATCGAAAAAAGCCAGCGCTCAGACTAAGGCTAACTAACACTCGAGCCTTTTGTAAAAACATGACACACTGTGATTTCTTCTTCTGCCTGTCCTCTCTTGCTTCTTTTTGTATTGAACATAGGTAGTTTATTGCAGACACAATCTGATGAATCTGTGTTCGTTTTTAGCATCACCTAACACTATTTTATAACGAGACATGACAAACATGTTTTGTCTTCAATAGCGTTTGATACCAACCCGGAAAACTCTCTTAAAATGGATATCGCCAGAACCCGGTAGTTGCAAGTTAAGAAAACATCGTAACTGCCATAGCCTTCAGTGATTTGACGTTCTTAAAGGTAGAGTTTGGAATTTGGAAAATAAATGGTGCAAGACACAGTCCATAAAAGTCAAGCTAGCATTCACAACTAGGTCTGAGGCTACCACAATGCCTTTAAGATTGAGAGATGCTCTTTCTAACCTGTTCAATTTGATTTCCTTCCAACACATCTTCGATGAGGTAAGCTTCATCCTGGCATGTTTCTTTGTGGCATGTTTTTCCTTTTGATGGGGTACCCCTCACAAAAAAAAACATACCTACCCTCCCTGCCTCATACCTGTAAAAACTGGAGGGGGGTTTACTGTACTCCTGCCCTCTATATGGCGAGTAGAAGCACAGAGCACCCCAGCCAAGATTCTCTATAAGGTAGCTATGGTCGAGCAATCAAGGCTTAACTCTCAGTAGGTGATGGCGGTTGGTTCTTAAGTACAGTGTACTCTCCAAGCTCCAACAAAGGAATGTCCACACACTATGTTAGTGATAACACAGTTCTTTATATAAATAAGGTTCAAGTTATATACAGATGCAATAACACACTTTGTACTCGGGCTATAATGATAAATGTACAATTTCTATGTGGTCCCACAATTACTCTTTGACTCCAATAAAATGCACTAACTGCTGACAGTTTCAAATGGGATACAAATCAATTGCAAAGATATCAACCATACACGTGGGAGGAAAACAAGGTGGTTAAACAATTGGCAGACTACTGGGTCCCTACTGCTAGGCACAGTTCTGTGTGAGGATCCCCCCATCTGGGCAACCTGTAAATAAAGATATACTGACAAGCCCAGTACATATATTCCTTCTGCAAATGTTCTATTACCCCAATGTACCAGGTTTAGCAGAGTTTGACGATGGGTCATCAACGGTTCCTTCTTGAGTGAACTCCCTTTAAGGCAGGAGCCCCGGATCGTCGAGATTCCTTGAAGAAAAGGGTGAACAATGTTGTTGAGGCAGCAGCTTCGGTCCTTGCGGTGCTCATCGAATATAAGTTGTAGATGTCCTGCAAAGGTGAGGCGTGCAGTGCACCTCGACATCCATAGTTCATTGCTGCAAAGAGTCAATGAAGAACGTAGGCCCAGCAAGGACGTCGGGTCATCAGCGCTTGGCGTTGGCGATCAGGACTCGACCATGGCTGGCTTTCAGATCTTCATCGCCGTCTTTGAGGACTTTGGGTGGCGGGAAACCCAACACCGGATTCTCCTCGGTTCGGCGGCAACCATGACTTTCTCCGGCAGGACAAAGCATTTGGTGGTGATGAGCAAGGGAGTCCTTGATTCAAATGGCTTAGGCAATGGAGTATTGGGCTCCAGTCGGCAATGATGGTCGTTGACGGCGAAGGACTTCAATGTCCCGGTGCTTCACCTCAGATTCCTCTGTGTTCCCAGTCTCCGGTCGGCAGCCTTTTCGATGACTGACTTCCAGGGAGCCTTAGTGAAGGTTAGCTGGTGCACAATGTTCCCTAGTAGCTCGGGAAGAGGTCTCCTAGCCAGGTCCTCTCTTGGATCAGTTCTGGGAGACACGACAGCTTCTTCTACAAGCTGGGCTTCAAGGTAAGCATCAAGTTTTGACTTAAGCTTCTGAACGATTTCCATCAGTGAGAGGTCCCCAGATATACTGTTCGGTCTCTCATTCACTCTGCTAGGTCACACTCAGGCAGCCAATCATTCAGAAGGGCATTCATGCAGGCAGGCAGTCACTCAGGCTCACAGTGCATTCAGGCCATTCTTCTCCATCCAGACACTCACAACAAGGAATGTAGATTGGGACAAGCATCCAGCCATTCAGCACTCCACACTGCATTCATACCAGTTTCGGGCAGGGCTGTCTCATTCATTGTGTGTCACACTAGAAACCAGACACCCATAACATAAAATGTATACTGGTCACACACTCCATTCACCCAGGTCCCACCCCACAGGCGTACCCACAACATACAGACATTGGGAAGGCTCCAGCCAGTCTGGCCTGAACTTTCCCACAATACCATATATGGAACTTCCACCCAACAGCAAGTAAGGGGATGGGACAGAGTCAGGGCTTCCCATGACTTTGGGAAAACACAGTAACAGGCAATAGAAAGCAAGAGGCCACATGGGCCATCTCGTCTCCTATCAGGAATCAACTGATTCCAATGGCAGTGCCTTGGTACCCCAAAATGGAGGATATTCAGAACACCTGTCAATTTCAGCACTGAGCTGCCACCAGCCCATACCCTGCTCTGTGGGCCACACAAAGGTACCCAAAAACATATACTAGGGGTACAGGGTTATACCTTCACCCTTGGGTACCATAAGGGTATCCCAAAGGTCTGTTCACCACGACTAAAAGAGGAAGAACTGCACCGCCATGTGTCCCGCATGGACTCCTGTGCAGAAAATAACACAGAACACACATGATAAAAGGAGTACAAGACAAGGCATGGAGTCTCTGTCCCTCCAATGTGTTTCCAGCATCACAGTGGCCACCCCCCCCCATACTGAGATCAGGGTTTTATAATCTCCCACAAGATTGACACCCTCATCCAGACAGTCAATATACTTTCTGGAAAGGCCATCTGCATTATCATGACACTTCCCTGGCCTATGCTCAAAGGTGATGTCGTGCCCTTACAGGCTAATGGACCACCTGGGCAGTTTCAGATTTTCACCCTTCATCTGCATAAGCTATTTTAAGGGCTTATGGTCTGTTAGGACCGTGAAAGTAAACCCCGTAAGTTAGGGCCTAAAACACCCAAGACTCCAAACTATGCTAAAACATTCATTTTCAACAGCAGCCTGCCTAATATCTCTACCCTTGAGTTGTCTGGTGATGAATAAGATAGGATGTTCCCTCCCTTTATCATCTAACTGGGACAAGACAGCTCCAATTCCAGTGTTGCAGGCATCAGTCTCAACAATGAAGGGTTTGCTCTAGTCAGGCACATACATCACAGGTGCCCTACACAGACTTTCCTTCAAGCAAATAAAGTCCCTCTGCCAGTCTTCCGTCCAATTAACTTCCTTGGCCGAAGTCAGAGCTGTCAGAGGGGCAGCTAGGGTTCCATAGTCTACCATGAAGTTGTGGTAATACCCAGTGAGACCCAAAAAGGCTCTCACCTGGGTTTGAATAGTGGGAATCTCCCAGTCATGTACATCCTGTACCTTGCTGGGAGAGGTTGGATTCGACTCCCTCCTACCTCATGACTAAGATATGTGACATTCCCCTGAGCTCTCTGGCACTTGGGGGCCTTGTTAGTGAGGTTAGCCCTTTTCAAGGCCTGCAACACCTTATCCAAATGAGTCACATGCTCTTCTCTGGTGGAACTGTAGACAGCAATGCTGTCTAAGTAGGCCACACAAATGGCCTCCAGCCCACTGAACACATGGTTGACTAATCTTTTGAAGGTGGCAGCTGCATTTTTCAACCCACAAGGCATGACTCTAATATGGTTGAGTACCTCAGGTGTTGAGAATGCAGTCTTTTCCTTGGCATGGTCCGTCAGAGCTATTTGCCAATAGCCTGAGGTAAGGTCAAAGGTGCTCACAAATTTGTCAGCAGCTATGATGTCCACAAGCTCATCAGCCCTTGGCAATGGGTGCGCGTCAGTTTTGGTGACAGCATTGACCCCTCTGTAGTCCACACAGAACCGCCAATCCTTGATACCTACCAGAGAACTTGCCCTGGGGACAAGGACCACTGGACTGGACCAGGGACTGGTTGAGGGTTCAATAACACCAAGATCCAACATCTTGACGACCTCAGCCTGGATGTGGTTCTTTACAGTGTCTGACATTCAGTAGCACCTGCTTTTGACAGGCACACTGTCACCAGTGTCAATTTCATGCCTGAACCATGGGGTGAGGCCTGGTGTCAGGGAGAACAGAGGGGCATACTACCAGAGCAGAGCCCTGCAGGCCCTCTGCTGCTCTGGTGTCAGATCTGGAGAGAGATTCATTCCCTCCACTGAGCCATCCTGAGGGTTGCAATGCAGCAAATCAGGAAGGGGCACATTCTTATCCTCTTCTTACTCTGAAGCTAGCCAGAGACATGAGACTTCTGCTCGCCTATGGAAAGGCTTGAGCCTGTTGACGTGGACTACCTAAGGGGCCAACCAGGGATTCCCATGTCAACCAAACAATTGACTTCGCCCACCTTGTAAATCATCCTGAAGGGTCCAGTCCACTTATCTGCCAAATCTCTAGTCTTGGTAGGCTCCATCACATGGACCGTCTGTCTGGGAGTCCAATCCACTTGTGATGCTTGAAGGTCATGCTAGTATTTGCTCAATTCCTGGCTTGCCATAAGGTTCGCTGTCGCCTGGCCCATCATCTGTGTCATCCTCTATCTGAGACCTAACAGATAGTCCCCCACTTGCTTGGCAGGACCTGGAGGGGTGGATTCCAAACCTTCACTGATCAAGGCAAGGGGTCCCCTCACGGGATGTCCAATGAGCAACTCAAGGGGGATGAAACCAAAACCCTCTTGAGGTACTTTTCTGTAAGCGAACAGAAGGCATGGCAGCAGGAGATCCCATTTTACTCCTTAGGGGCTCTTCCAAAGCACCCAACATGCCCTTAACAATTTAATTAAATCTCTCAACCAGACCATTCGTCTGGGGATGGTAGGAGGTGGAGAACTTGTAGGTTACTCCACACTCTTTCAACATCGCTTTCATGTAACTCGACATGAAGTTGGATCCTCTGTCAGAGACCACCTCTTTAGGGAATCCAACATTGGTGACAATGTCAAGGACAGCCCTGGCAACCATCTTATCTGTAATGGTCCAAAGGGGTATAGCCTAAGGGTACCTGGTAGAATGATCTACCAAGTCCAGGATGAACCGATGTCCACCTGAAGTGAGAGGGTCAAGGGGACCAGCAATGTCGATGCCACCCCCTCTCAAATTGTGTGCCAACCACTGGCAACGTCTGCAGTGGGGCAATGACACTGCCTCCAGTCTTGCCACACAACTGACAGGTGGAGCGGGTCCTGCACTGGGACCCCACTTCTACTCCCATCCGGGGCCAGTAGAAATGTGCAGAGACCCTCTGCTTAGTCTTCTTGGTCCCAAGATGATGAGCAAAGGGCACCTCATGTGCCAACTGCAGTAGGAAGGGCCTGTAAACTTGGGGTACCACCATCCTATTGAAGGCATAGGTTCAGGCTTAGTGGGCTCACTACAAAGGAGCTCACCCTCCCAATAAATCCAGAAAGACCTTGGCACTTCATCTTGTGCTTGGCCCTGGGCCTGTTTCCTCAGACCCTCGAGAGAGTGGCACTCTCTCTGTCCCTTACAGACGTTCCCCCTGGAGGGCCCCCCTTCAGTCAGCAGGCATTGATGGTCAGGGTGATCCTCTGGGTTTAGCACCATTCCCGCAGTAGGGCCTTCTGGCTCTCTTTCTGCAGGAGTTGAGTCTCAGGTTACCACTGGACCCAGCCCGTCCGGAGCATGAACCCCAGTGGGTGATGCTGAAGCAGCAGTTAGATAAGGAGCCCCCTTCACAGAGGTGGCCTTCTTGCTCTTCCTTCTTGCCTTGGGTTTCCCCTTCGGCTTGGGTACCTGACTTACAGTCAGACCCGGTGTTACCTGTGACTTTGTGACTGCAGCAGCAGTCATTGGGAGACCATCAGAGATCAACCCCAACTCCACTAGATAATTGCCTAACAAAATGTTAGCAGGTGCATTGTCCTGAACCAGGACATGAAGGTTTGCTCTCTTGTATCCAATCATGATTGTGACTAGGTCTACCGGAGATAATTTGGGAGGCCCACCAGCTAATCTGGTAGTTCTCAGAGGAGTACCTACATAGTCCTCTGTCATGAGAAGGGTCCTGTCCACCACTGTCATGCTTGCCCTAGTGTCTCTCAAACCAGTAGAAGGCTAGCCATTCAGGAGGACACTTCTAAAAAATCGGCGGGCGTTCTGTGGGATTGTAGCCAGTACTTCTGCGTACTGGTCCCAGGCCCCAAGGGACACTAGGAAAATATCTGCAGAGGCACCAAATGTGATTCCTGCAGAGGAGGGGAGGACATTGGCCTCCACCTCAGGCATGAAGTAAGAGTATGTCAGGATGATAGCCTGGACTGCAAGTGCCTTACCTTTACACCTGGGGTTACCCTTCTTGTGGTCCAGAGCCCCAGAGTCCCAACAAGTACAGGAAAGTGGGGTACGGTACTCGAGTCACAGGGAGACTTCTTTGCATCAGCAGGACCTCTACTCTTACTCCCACCCACATAGGACTTATCCCCACTAGATTTCTGGGTGTTATGAGATGAAGGTTTTGGCTTAGCCAACTGTGATTGCTTCTGCGACTCCTCAGACTTCTGAGAGGTCCCCTTTTCTTTGTCCTTGTCCTTTCCAGTGGGTTCCTTGGGGGGCACCCTTTGGAAGACCCACTTGTCAGCCAACCTGGCTAGTTTAAAGGGATCTAAAATGTTCTGGTCAGCAACATACTGATGCAGCTCTTTTAAACAGGCTTTCAAAAAATGCTCATAAAACAAAAGGTGGGGCAATTCAACAAACGTTTTCACTTTGTAGCCATCAATCCACCCCTTCATGTTCATATGTGCAGCACTCACCTAGTCAATCCAAGACACATTCCCTTTTTTCGTATATTCCCGAACCTTTTAAGGTATTGGGTAGGTGTCTTGGCAAACTTGGCAATCAAAGCAGATTTCATGCACTCATACTTACCCCTTTCTTTCACACTCAGTTTCAGAATACAGTCATACACAGTCTGAGGTTCTCCGCTTAAGAAACACTCAGCCCAATCTCTTTTGCCAACATCATGGATTACACAAGCCATTTCAAACGCTTCAATTCACTGGAGGATATCAGAACCATCCACATTTAAAACAACCGTATCTTTCATAAACTTGGTGGCAGGGGACCTGGCACTCTAAACTGATTTTACTGAAATCTCCATTCTAGCTTTCTCCAGCTGGATTCTCTGATATTCAGTGTCCTTGTCTTTGAGTTCAAGATCCTTATTCTTGAGTATCACTTGCTGTGCCAACTCCTCTTTCTCAAGTTCAACTTCAGTATCCAACTTTGTATATTCAAAGGCCAATTTCAACCTCAATTCAAGTTCCAATGGAT
Organism: Ambystoma mexicanum; assembly: GCF_040938575.1. Lineage (NCBI taxonomy): Eukaryota > Metazoa > Chordata > Amphibia > Caudata > Ambystomatidae > Ambystoma > Ambystoma mexicanum. The sequence continues at coordinate 1,239,595,147 of NC_090930.1, read as the reverse complement.
TCCCTGAAGAAACATTGCTGGGTGTTGGAATAGAGACAGCAGGAATGGTGGCACCCCCAGAAACAGATTCAGTAGCAACCCCAGGGGCAGGTTCCTCAAAGGTTGCACCGCCACCCCTCCATTAAGAGCTTCCCAATCAGTCAGATAGCTATAAGCTCAGCCCTAGCCTTATCTTCAAAGTCTAACTCCCTGGCTTCACAAGCATTCTGGAGAGCCTCTAAGTTCATCCTAGTCAATTTACCATTTGCAATAGATTCCATTGCTTGTAATGTAGTTATCTTAGTACATAACTAAACCTCAAATTCACAAAGTGTGGATACTTTGTAAGTAGCAAGGTTGCACATTGATTCTTAAAAACATAAGCATCCCACCGCTGTCACCATTGTAAAGGCTAGAGGGTTTCTTTCTGTACTCCTGCCCTATATATGGCAGAGTAGAAGCACAGAGCACCCCAGCCAAGATTCTCGATAAGGTAGCTATGAACGAGCAATCAAGGCTTACCTCTCAGCAGGTTATGCGGGCTGGTTCTTAAATACAGTGTAGTTCCCAAGCTCCCACAAAGGAATGTCCACACACTATGTTAGTGATAACACAGTTCTTTATATAAATAAGGTTTAAGTTATATACACATACAATAACACACTTTGTGCTCAGGCAATACTATAATAATAAATGTACAATTTCTATGTGGTACCAAAATTACTCTTTGACTTTATTAAAATGCACCAACTGCTGACAGTTTCAAATGGCATACAAATCAATAGCAAAAAGTATCAGTCATAGACTTTGGAGGAAAACAAGGTGGTTAACCCCTTAAGTGTCTGGGCGAGCTATCTTGTCCTTGACATTACCTCCGTGGTGCCAAGGACGAGAGAGCTCGTCCTTTTTGCTACCTTGTTTTGAGTGCGCTCAGAACTGTTATCCAACCCCCGGACTATGTGAGGGAGAGTCCCCCCCCCAACTGCCAGGGGGATGGATTACCTTTCTCCCCCTCGATCTTGGCTGTATCTCAAGCCGGAGATCGAGGGAGGTGTCGTTGGAAAGGGGAGATTCTGCCCTTTCCAACGACACCTTTTGTGAAAGCATTGCTGGGCGCGGAGCAGGCGCAGAGCACTGGATCCGCACCCAGCAATGCCCACTAGACACCAGGGATCTGTCTGAGAAGCGGGGGGAGGTGGGGACTGCTTACAGTAAGCAGCCCTCTCCCCCGTCCCCCAAATCATGGGGGCACATATGGATAACCCTGGGGGCAGATGGCTGAACATCTGCCCCCAAGGAGGGGGGCAAATTGAATTAAAAAAAAATAAAATAAAAATGCAACAGGGTTGGGGGGCCACTAGGCACCAGGGATTTTTGTACACGTGAAAGGGTGGTGACCCTCACCCTCCCACACCAAGTGGAAAGGGTGGCCACCCCTTGTAGCCCTCCCTGGGGGCAGATTTCTGCCCCAGCCAGGAGTACAAAAGGTGCCCCCCCATCCAATTGGAGGGGGTTGCACCATCAATAAGTGTACAGGCCCGCCAAAGGATGGGGCCCACAGGTTAGCTCCCCCCCGGGGGCAGATGGCTGATCATGTGCCCCCAGGGAAGGGAGCAAAATGAAAAGAAAAAAGAAAACAAAAAGGGAGATTTGGGTGGGGGTAAGGGGGGCACCAGCCACCAGGGATTTATTTTACAGAAGAGGGGGGTGACCCTCTCCCCCTCACTCCAAAGGGGAAAACAGGGAAGCCCATGCATTTCCGAAAAGAGGACTCCCGTGGCAATCCACAGAGGTCTGCCTTGCGCAAATTGCCCCAGTTTTAATAAACCACAATACCTGACAAAGTGTGATATTTGGTGGGGAAAAAACACAATGTTCACGTTGTCTTGGTTTCTGGGTAATACATTCTAGGCCGCTTTGCGCAAGTCAGACCTCTGTGGATTCCCACAGGTGTCCTCTTTTCAGAAATGCATGGGGTTCCGTGTTTTCCTTGCTAGCTTCGACACCGTAGACCCAAATCTGTAGGTTGCCCACATGAACAAAATGTGCTGTGCCGAAAGGCTTGGGGTTACCAGTGGGTTACTCTTTTCCTTTTGCGCCCCGGTAGGTGCATCCACACATGTGAGGTACCATTTTCGTTGGGACACCTGTGGAATCGCGGGAAGGTATGACATCTCTTATTGGCGATGTGTTTCAGTCAGTGGACAGAGGGAAATTTCTCTGAAATTGGCTGGAAATGAAGACAATTCTCAGACATTTCACTCTGGCCACCCACCGAAACACACCGCCAACAACACTTGACCTACCTTCCCACGCCCCCACACGTGTCCCGATGAAAACGGCAATTCCAATTGCAGGGCCTGGGTATCCCAAAATGGAGGATACTCAGAGAACCTGTCAATTTTAGCACAGATATGCCACCTGCCCATACCCTGCTCTGTGGTCCGCACACAGGTGCCCAAAAACACACACTATCAGTACAGGGTTGTACCCCCATACCATGGGTGCCTTAAAGGTATCCCAAGGGTCTGTTCACCACAACCAAAAAGATGAAGAGCTGCACTGCCAGGAGCACCGCATGGACTCCTGTGTAGAAAATAACACAGAACACACATGATAAAAGGAGTATTTGTATTTATTTAATACATAGAACCAATACAAATCAAAGGAGTACAGGACAAGTACAAATGAGGCCCTGTCCCTCCAATGCATTTCCAGCATCACAATACCTATGCCTCTTCCGCCTTTTCTCAAATCTCCATGCCCCACTTACTCTATATTCTTATGCATCTAATTTGCCCGCATGATGAAACCTACCAGGATGTCTTTTTTAGGGAATGGCATCCTGGTAGGTTTAATCACCAGTAAATATGCTTTTTTACCACACCAAATTGCAGGACATCGACAACAATCATTCACATTCCTGTGATTGATTTTAGAACTAGACAGATCTCACAACGGCTAGATCCATGTATGGGAATCACTATCTTCCTACTTCGTGGGTACCACCATTAAATCTACAAAAGGAAGGTGTATATTAAGTGTCTCTACTTCAGAGGGGAGAGGAAAACTTCACTAACTACACATTTAATTATTCATAAAACATATTATCAAACAATAATTTAATAACATTAAAAATAATATAAAACACAAAAGTTAATACACACTTGTAAACTATAGTTTCACAGTACAAACACATAGGGGGTCATTACGACCTGGGCGCAAAGGGATACCGGGCACTGGTAATGACACCGGTGCCGGTAATCCCTTTGCGCCCTATTCCAAGATCCCTTTGCGGGTCCTCCCGTAACTCCTGGTTTTACCAGGCATTATGGACGGGACCCGCAAAGGGATACCGGAGTCAATAACGGTATCGCAATTTGCGGTACCGTTATTGCCGCCTTCGCCCTTCCCATTGAGCCCTATGGGTGCTCAAATGGGAATGGGTAATGGCTCTGGTGATGGGGAATTACCGGTCCCACCGACCTCGGACTGGACCGGTAATTACTCCCTTCACCAGACCAGAGTCAGACCGATTTTAGAGGCAGCCATGGCGCTAGTAGCGCCATGGCTACCTCCAAACTCGGAATGATGGCCATAGTCAGTGTGTAGACTTTACATTAGACTCTTTTTTTCTGAAGTGTACTCTTCGTGGTAATCCTCTTTACACACTTAAAGCCCTTTGGGCTGGACTCTTAAAAATGAGTCTAGTGTAAAGTCTGCACACAGACTATTTGTTAGCACTGTGAAAATATTGTTTACATGTTTGTGTTAACTTGAGTGTTCTACATTATTTGTACTGTTATGAAATTATTTTTTTATTATACGTTTTATGAATAATACAATTTGTATTTGTATAAGTTAAAATGGTGGTTTGGGAGTAAATCCCAGTTTGTGAAGGTTTATTCGCCTCTCTGAAGTAGATACACTTAATATACACCTTCCTTTTGTAGATTTAATGATTTTAGAACTAAACATTCCTAAGTAAGAAATCTCTTACACCTCCCTGCACACAAAATCCGATTGACAAACAAGCAATAGACTAATACAATACATTCTAACATAGACCTCCAAAGGAATAAGCATTCATTGAGTCATCACATAGATCAAGCCATTGCTCATCTCATCCATCTCATCCATTTCTTCTATGAAGCTTCACCCAAAGATATCATTGACAAGTTAAACATAATTAAATACTCTAAATAGAGTTATCTCCTACTGTAGGGTCACTCAAACGATTTTGGAAACACTTGCCGCCCTTCACATCTCACTAGTCAGTGAGGGAATATCATTATTCCATGAACATCAATCAGGGTTCAGGGTTTAAAAAACAACAATAACTGAGACTGTGCTTCTCTGAGAGAAAATATGTAAAATCCCTTAAAAACCTATATCGTAGTGGCATTAATACTTCTGTACTTGTCCACCTCCTCTAACACTGTAGATCAATCCATCCCCAGTAATAGATGACAACACACAGTGGAAACATCATGTGTGGCTTTCTTTGCAGAGTCTCTCTTCATTCCTAAGAGGGAGATCGCCCCAGACAAGCGTATAGACATACACTCTCACTCTTTCATACTAAGGGAGTCATTTGGAGTGGGTGCTGATACACCTGTACATATTTCCAAACTAAAATACTGTTACCACATGTGGTCAAGCATGTGGCAATGTGAAGGGTCCACATTATTTACAGTCAAGAAGACCCTTATTATTTCCCCATTTTGGAATCCCAATAGACTAAACAAGGATTGCCATATTAATATTAAATATCGTAATAGTGCATGTGGTAATAGGTTTGGTTGGAGCACCTGCTCAGTGCATACCTGGCTATATTTTTATGGAAATGTCACTCAATTCCTACTCTTTTGTGGAATACACTGCATTCAGATGTCTTATAGGAAAAGCTGGTCGTTGGATGGAAATTCACAATTGATGTGTGTTTTCTTTCTAAGCAGTACCCCCAAGGTGCAACATGATAATGGCTACAATGGGACAGGTACTAGATCCGTTTGTGGTACACATATTCTATTTAGCCATAGACAGGTGGACCATTGGTCAGAACAAAGACTACATGGCCATCACTGCACACTGGGTGGCCTTTTCTACCTCCAGCAGCCATACGTGTCTCAGAGTAATTCAAGGGGGCTGCATGTGTATGTAATTCCACACCAGGCAACATTTAACATGCACACATTTCAGGCATTACACACGGGAGAAGGTGAAGGCACTGTGATTAATTCCTTTTTATATGCATTTTGGGCTTTTGTTTCAGCAGACAATGGTTAAGCAGTATTATTCTGATACAGAAGTCCATGTGCTGCCTTAAAACGTGGTGTGCTGTGGCTGTTGGGGGTGGGGGCAATATTAGTTTGCCTGTTTGAGAAGAATTTTGGATCTTGTGGGAGATAGCAGGGTAGAGCCCTAGGAGAAAGGAGAAGGCCCCTGCCCAGACAAAAAAAAAAGTACTAATGCCTTCGTACCCTGCTCAGATTGGACCTACCCTCCCTGGGCAGAATTCTGAGCAGGCCACTGAGCACAGAACCTGAGCTTGGTATGGTGATGTTTGAGGCCTCTCCTATCCTATATTCATGCACATATGTAATGTATAATTCTGCACTAAATTTAATTGTATCCAGAAATAGAATTATATTATTAAAATGCACACAAAAACAAACAATAAAAACAACAACAAAAACGACATTAAAGCGATGTAACTGAACATATGTTACTCAACCTCCTGTCAGTGTATGGTGTTATAGATTTTTTCACTTGCACAAAACACATAGAATGTGAAAATAAAATGTATATAGTCTTATTCTCTTTCAAAGGATACGATTGTATTCTTATTGTCACAATCTAAAAACAGCATGATTGTTCAATTGTATTCTACTAAATCAGTATTTGTTCCATTCCATAATGCTGGTAGTCATACAGATACATTTATTATCAACTCAGGTGTCTGATAAGGATGGGTAATGGCTCCAATTCTGTTCAATGTGCATTTAAATTAATTAGCACATGTCTTGGTTCATTTGACAATGGACGTCCTGAGAGTAAGATATTGCTTTTGGCATGTCCTGCATAGGCTAATGGCATTGTTGTAATAGGCGGGACACCAAGGGCAACGCAGAACCAATTGGATGGATATGTTGCATTCATGGAACCTTACCGTATGAAGCTGAATTTTACTAAATCAAAAGTAATGATAGTTAAAAACAAGAAACGTTTAATTATTCCAAAATGTCAAATTACCTCAGAAGTACTTGAAAATGTGGATTATATTAACTGTCTCGACTGTTGTTTTTACAATAACAGGTCATGGTTATTACATCTCCAGAATTTAGCAGCCCCTATGACACAATCTATCTCTGGAACATACATTTATAGCTAAATATGAGTGTAGTTACATAGCTACGTCTATGGAATGTTTCAAGGCTAAAACCAGGAATGAGGTTCTCTATGGTGCTAGCGTTTTGTCAGCAAAACCGCATGACTGTATACATTAAAAGGAGCGAAATTTCGATAAATAATTTTTGGGAATAAAGAAATGACCACTAAATTAACTCCTCTTGGAAGTGAATATTATTCTAATTGCATAATAGTAGAAGCTGCTCCTATATCAGTTTGTCTGTCAGTTTGGTCTAAACACAAAGCTTAACTCTCCCGATCATTGATAGATGACATCTTGAACTTGGCCACTTTGAGAGAAATTACTTGGCTGAAATTTGTGACATGCATTGTCCTCTGTTGGCTTTCTAATGTTAACTTCAGAATCCTCACCATCACTCACAAATGACTTCTAAACACAGCACCTGGATACATAGCCCATAAAATCGTTAAAGCTTACAGTACCAGGCTGGTCGGAGCCCTCCATGCCCATCGGATCATCCCACCAAAATAGAAGCATGCTAGAGGAGGAGGGGCGAGCTTCCCTTCCATAGTGGAATCCCAATGAAACACCCATCAGCCTTTGCTAAGAACTGCAAATTATCACTGGGCATTGAGAAACACCATGGGTTTTCCACCCCGCTGTCAAGGCCTTTTTTGGGGATTTCAGTATTTCACAGTTCAAAGCCTTCTAACATTTTCTCCTTCATTAACCCCTTAAGTGCCAAGGACGAGCTATCTCGTCCTTGGCACTGGGGAGGTAATCCCATGGATGAGCTGTCTCGTCCTTGGCACTTAAGGGGTTAAAAACATGTCTCTTTGCCTAACTTTGTCATGAGAGACCACTAACTTCAGAAGTGACAAGTCCCTCCTGTTCTCTACTTCATGCCCTCCTCCTTCTCTCTACCCCCAAATGTTAAATACTCAATGTTCTAAGTATACGTAAATGCTCAATGTTCTAAGAATATGTACCATGTAACTGGTTCACAAAAGCGCCTTGTTGCCTAAGGGCTTAGGCACTTTACAAATGCAAATAAATAAATACAATAAATATACTGTTAGATATATTCCTTCCACTTTTTCTTTTTTTACCTTTGCTTTACCACAGGCTTAGCTAGAAATCTACTGACTTTGAACTGCATCAGGCAAACCATATTCTCGGAACGCTGAATAGCATAAATTGAATGGGCTCTAGAATCAATAACTACACATGTTCACTGTCTTACTATGTATATGGGACAAAGATACAATTGAATAGGTCGAGACGAATTCCCTTTGGCACTGCCGCTTTTTCCTATGGTCATAGACCAAAAAATTATTATCCACAACACTCAGTATGTAGTACCCAGGCAGGGTAATTGCTTGTTTTTTTATATATAATTTTATATATGATCATACAGGATAGCATACACAAGAACAAAAGCATTAACAATGATTAATCCATTTTCTTGTGTACTGGAGCAGAAAATGAAGCCTTCCTTGCCATGACTTGGTGAACAGTGTCATACATAGAACTATTGAACATTTTACAAAGAAATTGAGAACAAAAAATACAAAGTTCATTCAGAGAATAGTGACAATACACTGTGATTCAAGACACACCTTTTTCATCACAGTGTATTGTCACTATTCTCTGAATGAACTTTGTATTTTTTGTTGTCAAGAAAATTGATTAATCATTGTTCATACTTTTGTTCTTGTGTATGATATCCTGTATAATCATGAGAAATTATGTGTCATTTTGAGTAGTGTATTTTGTATAATTATATGTAAAAAAAACAAGCAATTACCCTGCCTGGGTACTACATACTGAGTGTTGTGGATAATCATTTTTTGGTCTATGACCATAGGAAAAAGCGGCAGTGCCAAAGGGAATTCCTCTCGACCTATTCAATTGTATCTTTGTTCCATGAGTAGCCCACCTGGGCAGAATATGGTCCACACCAGGAGTCCAAATATTTGGAAATTTACTATTTATATGAACAGGTGTAAACTTGATAGCAAGAAAAGACACACATTTCAGATTTTCACATTGGTGATGTGTAAGAACAAACACAACGTACAATTCCAAACTGACTATTTTCTTTTGGTTCTGGAACAACCCTGACTGACAATCATTAATAATGATTGAAACACACCATGACACACATTCACCCTTAATTGTGCCCCCATCCCTGCTTACTATTAAGTTTGGAAATAGATTAGGAGACACCCTATCTGGCACTCTGGCTATGAAAGCAAAAGGTATAGCTTCAATTTCCATGTACCCCCTGCCCATAAGTGAGGATAGTGTTAGTATGGGATTAGATATTATGGACTCTCCAGCATAGCAGAACAACCCCCAAAACGAATTTATATTTAGGCAACTACCTTTGTCCCTGGGTACCTTCAGAATAAAGGGAGTTATGCATTTTGGGTCAGTCTGACACCTTGCTTAATTACCCCTGCAAGAGAGTCCCACATAATGTTGTTTCTATTAATACTGACTTTCTTCGCTTGTGACTCTGGCAAACCAAGCCCCTCTGGTCTGCCTGTAACTGGGGCTCCATTCTGCAGCAGCCCCCACCTTCCAGCGTACAGGATCCCAGGACACTGTCCTGCTGAGAAGTCTGTTACGCTGCCAGTTTCACAGATATCCTCATCTCACACATGGCTCCCACCAATTTTCAAGGCCTTTGTGTTCGGAGCAGTACACTGAACAAGCCAACACATTTTTCCCACTCGATGCAAACAGGGGCGGCAAAAAGCTTGCCACCTCCCTTTCCAAAGTCCTCAGATCTCCTTTTCTGGTATGCTCCAGGTCTTTTTCAAAATTTGGAAACCAAAACCCCAAGCTTTGCTAGAAGTTAGAGTATGTTGACGCTTAGCCCAGCTTCCAAATTTCAGCAAGCCAAAGACAATTTGCAGACTCCGTAAAAGCCCCCTCCTCCTGCCTCTCACAGTCATGTATATATTTCTCCACAATCCACCCTTTCCTAGTATATCAAATATAGATTCTGGACATTTTTTCCTTCCTATTTGGTGATGTCAGCTGTTACCAGCCTTTCCCATTCATGAAGTCAATTCCAACTTTATCATGTGTCGATACATTTGAGAATCTACCAGTACCTTCTAGCACTAATTTCACCCCCGTTTGATTTTTGGCAAACTTTAAGCTGCATTCCTGCTCATCGTTTCTTTCTGTAGCTCAATGAGAAACATGAAACATCCTCCCATTGCTTCCTGTGCTTGCTTAGCATGAACAATGAGCATTTATGTTCAAGGCCCTTAACTGCACGTGCTCTTCCTTGCAAAGTACTGGTGTCAACTCTGATTTTATTTTTTTAAACTGCCCATGATCAGCCTGCATGTTGTTCATGCACCTATTGCTGCAGTGTTAGTACACACAGAGTATCTGTCCTGCAAATCTAACCCACATACACCACCCTTATATTAGCTTAGTACCCCACAATCACTCCATTATCTCAAACGTGCTGCAATGTTAGCTTGCTACAATGTTCGTATTGTTATCAAGGCCTACAGACTGTGACCTAGCCCCATCACGCACACAGCACATGCTGCCATGTTAGTATCTGTTCACAATGTCACTACAATACGAACAAATCTGAATAGTAAAATCAGACAAGAATGTTCTTACACTACAGACATTGAAGAAATATGATGCGACTCTCATGAATAAAATAGAAAGAAGTTTACTCTTGGATGCTGTTACGCACACTATGTACATCATCCTTTGAGGGATACATATTTAAAAGTTGTAAACATTGTAAAAAACAATTAAATTAATGACATGATTTTAACCAAATGCATACTTTTCGAGACATGACAAATTTTACTTCTGATCACAATACTATGTGTGATTGTGATGGAGTTACACCTAGGACAAACTTGTGTATTTTATTTTTTGTTCTTTATATAAAATATCTAGCCAGGGATATATTGTAACGATGCTTCGAAACTTAAATCTAATGAACTCTAGGCTAGCGTGCTGCTTGAATGTGGAGCTGTGTACCATATTTAGCTTTCACAATTTCTTAAGGATGTTTTTAAATTTATGTAAAGCACAATACAGTGATTGAACTGGATAAGGAGAAACTTTGTATAAAAAGTGCTCTCTTTTTGTATGTTTCCCTCTTGTATGTTCTTGATGGTTAGCACTGTTGTAGATTATTATTTTTCAAATTATGTGTGTATCTTTGTCAGTTTAATTGATTTTATTCCAACAAACATATATTGATGATGAAAACAGTAAACGTATTTTAATTTAGAGTGGCCAACACATGCTTCACAGTAGTGTACCCCTAATTAACAGATACATTGTGTAAGCTTCCTCAGTGCCATATATTGAATAGATCAACTGCCACTGTCCAAAGTCACAAGGTCTATTTGTGAATAATGTAATAGTAGTTAAAAAGAGGACAAAAAACACAAACACAAACAGGACAGTGATTAGTTTAAGTAAATTGATGTGTTGAAATTACTTGTTTATTTTAAACTTAGTTAAAGTTAAGATATTGAACTAGATAATTTAACAGCATTTTTCCCAAAGTCATCAACTGATCTTAGAGAAAAGACAAAAAACTAAAATGCCTGGGGAACCTGGGAAATAATAAACCATTATCCTGTGTCGCATATGTTTTATATTTGGGGACAGGTCTCATGAACTGTAGGTTGATTGCCACTAACAACACACTTTTCACCAGCTTCCACCTCACCTGAAATCTCAGAGAGGTCTTCAGAAGGTTTGTCAGATGAAAGTTCTTTCCTTTCTCTCCAGGCACGACCAACGTTCTTCTGTCCTTTCTTCTTGTAGAGATAGGGATGGCTCCCCTTGAGGCCACTTTGCCTAATAGCAATGTGCCCGGCAGCAGGGGCTTTGGGGAGCCCACCCCAAACCAGGGAAAAGCAGATGCTGAAAAACCCTGGATCGTGGACCGAAGAGATGGTGTTGGATATGCAGTACTTGAGGTGAGAGGCTAGGTCTCCCTTATAAATATATCCTGGTAACAAAGGTTAGGGTAGCGTCTGAAATGCATGACACTGAGGTACTACAAATCCCAGAAGGCACTGGGACTCAGCAGCCCGTATGGGAGTATGGTGAAGAAAGAATTCCGAACGAATGAGCCAGAACAGACTGCTCAGAGTGAACGAAGTCTGGAACGAGTGAGCGAGATCACTCGAACAATGGAAAGGGCATACCGGAGCGAGCCGGTAAACTCGCTGGCACAGAAGACAGGTAAGCACCACGCGGGAAGACTCAGAAGGAGGAAATAGACAGAGGCAGAATGGCGGGATAACAAGTGGGAAAGCCTCAGCTGCTAAATCACACTAGCGTAGATCACCCGAGGAAAAGGGTTGCAATGCACCTGCATGTCATTCCGGCTGGCTAAAATAGACGTCTGCTGTCGCCAATGGAACAACTAGACTGCGGCTCACATAACATGCACAAACGTGATGGCATTAGCCTCTCCTCCAGTGGTCCCTTACTCGCTATGGGCTGCGGATCATGAGAATAGGAAAGTCCATGTTCTTGATGTTAAAAAGGGGACATAAACGGGAAAAGTGTATCATATTGTAAAGATAATAAAGATGAAGCCCAAAATGAAATATGAAGGGACTTTCTGGCAACAGCGAGACAAATAAAAAGTACCAACTTTGGCACTTATTAGGGATTTCTGCATTTTGCTTGCTCTTATGTTAAATATATACACTTGTCCAATTGAGGTGCACACCCGAATATTGGCAAATAAACTGTTGAAATTCTGCATTTTTAAAGTCAGATTTCGTAATACTAATATACACTGACATGTTTTCTTTTAGCCATATTTGAAGTCCTGAGCCCAAAATATCAAGCACACAATGTTATCATTTGAAATGTAGCTTTCACAGAGAAAAACAGTAAGGTTCAGAGTGCTCGCAGAATGACCATGCTACATGTGAATGGAAGGCCAAGAATTAAAGTAGTTATTTTGCAGCAAATACCACAATCCATTAAATCAAATGTAATTCTCTGATTTCTTCATGTTCCTTTCTAGTGTAAATAGCATATTCAAAGATGATATCATTTTAAAAATATATAATGTGTTCATTCATTCTGCCATGTTAGTAATTTATTCAGACCATATTGTTTACAACACAAGATCCGGAGCGAACAGAACAGAATCAAATTGCATTTTTAGTTATGTTACCATATCTCATATCCGGCAAAAGACCTGATAGAAAATATTTATAGGTTATGGTCAATGGCCACCTCAAAAATGCATTCAAGACAAGCTTTAAAAGCATGAAAATATGGTAAAGTGTATTCAGGCATGCACTAATAGCATTAGTCTTTGCTTCAAAGAGAGGTCACATGCTTTATTTCACAAAATACTGTTAAACCAAATCTATCAGCCTATGAAGAGGTCAGCATAGCACATATTTGGCCAGTTTCTAGAAAAAAGTATCATCTATTAGAATCTTAAGTTAGATTTATACATTGTTTTAGTTTTTTTAGATTGATATATGTTAATGTGGAAAATGGCTTAAAATGAGGGAAGCCAGAGCAGCTGATAGATGGATGTCCTGTTTGTGGAGGATATGTTTCTTTTAAGCTACCCACCTCAATTGAGGGTTTTTGTAGACAGAATAATACCTGCCTGTCTGGGTCTCTGGCTGAGAATCCCAAAATCTTAAATTGCGCCTTAAAAGGTCAATCAAAAGAATCCCATACTCTTTTTCCCTAAACTTTTATCGTGGTTAAATCTGGAAAGGGAAAAGGGCTGGAAAGGCAGAGGGGGTGCAATTCAAAATTAGGGGGACAGGTGCCAATATCCTAATGCCCTGTTTTTCATCATGTATACATTGATTGCAAGATGACAGGTTGTTCGTTTAACTCATTCAACTTTAAAATGAAAAACAAAATGCAAAACTGAAAACTTTGTGGCTGTGTCTTGAAGTGGGATTGCCTTAGTAAAGATAAATATTAGTTGAGAATATAGGCAGTGGTTGAAACTGTTGTTGAGTCACAGTGAGTCAAGGTACAAAGCTAGCAGTATCACCTTGAATAATATCATGCAGTTAGTGCCACTGGCCAAGACAACAGCATAGAATGGACATTTGTATGACCAAATGTATGCTGAAAGAAGTAATGCTCTGTATTAAGAACTGTGCAAAATTCAAAACCCTCTGCAGTCTCCTGTCTGTCAATGCCCAGTCAGACTCATCTGTAGTGTGGGAGGGAATACAATTCTCAACTAAGTATCTGTTACCGGAGAATAGTACATATCCAGTCAAGAAATATACAAAGATTGCAGGCATCAAATGCAGGCCCTTTTAAAATTGTGCATTTATGGGGGGGCGCTGTTGCGCACGCGAGAAAATGGCGGCTCTCGTGTGAGCTCCGGCTAGATCCAGGGCCGTAAAGCCAGAAAAGATAATTTGCCGGCTCCGGTCCTACGTGATTTTGGGAGGGAACAGGTAACAAGACCATCCGATTACCCACACGAAATTTTTGACTGATCGGTGCAGCGATTCCAGAGATAAGAACCCGGATGGCCGGCGTGACACCCCGAGACTCGGCGGCCGGTGAAAGGGGAGAGGAGCCCTGCCCCGAGGCAGCGTGTGCGGCGGCAGCGGACCGCTCGACTCATCCATCCAGTGGGGGAGAGCCGCGGGCGCTCTGAGTATCGTAGAGCGCCTGCTGGCCCCCTCCGCCTCCATCACTCCAGAGCATCCTGCGGGAGGCGGCCCCTTCCCGGATCAGACCGCGGCTGCGGAGCTAGGCCCTTCCCATTCCCTGTGTGCAAATCCTCACCCTCCACGCGCCTAGCGGACTATATCGCAGCCCCCTGCAAGCTCAGAGGCTAAAGGACAGACTTTTATTATCTGCTTCTGTCTCATAGTCGGGCGCCATTAACTCCCCAGCTCAGTGAGGGCCGTGTGCTCCGCTTCTCGGCAGGAGTGCAGGAGGGCCTCCCAATACCACCTAAGCAACTCACATCTAAGCCTCAACCCCTGGAACTTTCAGCACCCGGGCGCCCGGACAGACATTCCATTTTGCCATATATGACGGATCCATAAGAAACATCAGAGGCTACCATTAAAGCAACGGCTGGGCACTGATTCCACTGTCACAGCATCTGGGGCACCTGGGACGACGAGACGATATAGCGTAAAGTAAAATGCTGTAGAACTATCATAGCCCTCCCCCTGAGCACTAGGATAAGCGCCCACAAACTGACACACGTCCCTCCAACCCACCACGGGGGTGTAGAGTGCATCCGGATCAAGTCATTTAAGCTGGCAACCAGGCGGGTCTGGCCCCAACATTGTCTCTTTGTGATCACCACGAGGGATCATACCAGGGCAAAAACTGCACAGCAGGATTTAATACAGACCAGACATTGGGCTGCCGATCCGTCATGCTCCTCTACCCGGCTCCGGGGTTAATCACGATCACAAGATAATTTGGGGGGTGGAGGTCTGATCCACTCACATCTGATGCTTCTCCCAGACCAGGGACGATGCCCAAGAACTTTGGCTCAAAAAAAGGCAGAGGAACCATCGATAAATACACAACCGCGATGCAGAGAGAAACGGAACCCGAGAGGGACGAAGAAATGTCTGTACATGAGAAGCAGATCCCCCCGACTACCATGATGGACCCCTAAGCTGGTTTTTAGGCGATGCAACAGGGCTTTGCAAAACTCACGGACAAGTTGGATGGTATCACGGCGAGTGTTGCCAATATAAAAACACAACTTGACAAGACAACCACTCACATGACTGAGGCAGAATCCAGGATATCTGGCACTGAGGACACTCTGGAAGCCCTGAAGAATACAGTATCCACAATGGCTATCGAACTTGGCACAGTGAAATCCAAATGTGAAGATTTGGAAGCAAGATCCCGGAGAAACAATTTCCGCATAATTGGTGTTCCGGAAGGGGCCATAAAAGGATCAATGGAGAAGGCAGTAGAGGACCTTTTACGTACACTATTGGGTGATCCTGGATGGTCGCCGATGTTCATAGTTGAGAGGACACACAGATCATTGGCCCCAAAGCCCAAAACCCGGGGCATATCCCAGGCCCATCATAGCACGCATGATAAACTACAGGGATAGAGACCTGATCCTAAAAACCGCTAGAGAGAAACAGGAGCTAAAATGGGAGGCAAATGTTATTCGCATCTTTCCAGATTTCACCCTGGCGGTCCAGCAGGAGAGGAAACTATTCACAGGAGTCAAAAAAATGCTTCACGAATGCCAAGTGCAATATGCAATGTTCTAGCCCGCCAGGCTCAAACTCCAACATCAAAACAAGCCATATTTCTTCACATTTCCCGAAGAAGCGGCGAGCTTTATAGAAACGCATATTCCCCCTAATAATGGACAAACCTAAGGTGAGGGCGAACTAAACAATTCTGAGGCCTAAACATTGCCACCACGTTCTCGAAGTAAGAAGTAACAGCAATGCCAGAGGATTCCCTCCGGGAGGCCCACATCAGGGATGTTAATACAGAATGTACATGTTTCAAGCTGCAATGAAAGCATCACCCCAAAAACCTTAGGATGTGTGAGAGCAACATGCGTGAACCGGACATGATATTCATAATTAAAGCTGGCTTGGGCACTGGAGACGCCGCAGCCCCCCCGTAGCAGGTGCTCGAGATGTTGTTGGGAGAGGAGGAATGGATATCTAACGACACAGTTAAAGTTAGTCGAACTGTGAGGGAGGGGGGCGGGTCTAACTTGGGAGTTCTGGGGTTTTGTTATCAAAAGATGGTTGGTAAAGCAAAAAGCATACCTTTAAGGTATCAGGCACGAAGACATTTCAAAACGCAACGGCAGAATATCAGGGTTTACATGGCAGCAGTTGCCCCGTTGACAATGGCTAAATTAGGCAAAGACAATCTTAATGTGCTTAGCTGGAATGTAAGGGGTCTGGGATCCAGGATCAAGAAAAGGAAGATTCTGGCCTATCTCAATAGGCAAGCTGCCAAGATAATCTTCTTGCAGGAAACCCATTCCGGACCTCGACAAGGTGAACAATTGATGCCCAGCTGGGGGTCACATCAGTATTTTACGACATACTCCAGCCAGGGAAGAGGGGTTGCAATACTGATACATAAAGCGTTGTCTTTTGAATGTATTAATGCTGAGTGTGACCCAGAGGGGCGATACGTTTTGCTTCATGGCAATCTCTATGATAAAGAATTTGTCTTTCTTAATTTATATGGACCGAATATTGACCAACCAGACTTCTATGCCTCAGTATTCGAAAAATATGCGAGATACCCTACAGCCCGGGTGATATGTGGTGGGGATTTCAATACAATTCTAGATGTACACCTTGACCGCACATCAACACAACCTAGAACACTGACCAAAGCAGCACAGGCAATACACTAACATATGGCAGATCTACACCTGAAAGACGCCTGGAGAACGTTGAATCCCATCAGGAGAGAATACACCTACTACTCCACGGTTCATGACATGCACTCCAGAATAGATTTATGGCTAATAGATGGAGACAGTATGGCATGGGTCACGGACTCCCATTTACATCCAAGAACATACTCAGACCACTCGCCGATACAAATGACACTACGAATTCCCGATAGGATCAACAACAGGCCACCTTGGAGATTTAAACCTGCGGCCTTGAAGGACCTAATTTGATGAAACAATATATACAAGAGTACTTCGATGTCAATGAACACTCGGTCTCTAGCCAGTCTATACTATGGCAGGCATTTAAAGTCTGCGTCAGAGGTCAGTCAATATCCACAGAGGGCGGAATCCTCAAAGACATTAGAAATAGGTTAACTAGACTAGAAACACAAATAACGGCTTTGCAATCCCAGTACGCATCCTCCCTGTCACCCCTACTCAGCTCAGAAATAAAGGCCAAATTAGACGAATATACTGAGTCAGCGGATCAAGAGGTCAGGTACTTTGATCGACCTGCTGCAGCTCGTAGATATGGGGAAGGGGAACACCCGGGGAAGTTATTGTCAAAAACGGTACAAGGAGAGAACGGCCCCACAACTATACCCTGCATACAGATGCCAGACGACACGATGTCCCCAGATCAGGACAAGCTGAAGGGAACCTTCTATGCTTAATATAAAGACCTATACTCCCGCAGTGCACCGTCACAGACGCTGAGATAGACAGCTACCTCGCCCAGATACCTACAACCCTTTTAGCAGATGCCACTAGGGAATCATTGGAGAGACCCATCACCGAGCCCGAAATAATAGAAGCTATAAAAGCACTTCCCAACGGGAAAGCGCCAGGTGCGGATGGCTTGGGGGCTGAATTTTATAAGGAGTTCAGTAGTGAACTGGCTCCCAGGCTATACGCTGTCTGGATGGAAGCACTAGATACAGGTGAACTCCCCGAAACCACCAGGGAAGCAATAATTACACTCCTGCTGAAATCAGGGAAGCCTCCTGGGGAATGTGGGTCGTACCGGCCTCTATCCTTAATAAACACTGATGCCAAGATCCTAGCGAAGATAATATTAACTAGGCTCACACCACTGATGCCATATATGGTACATGAAGACCAGGCTGGGTTTATATTGGGAAGGTCTACGGCAACAAATATAAGGCGATGTCAGCAAATCATTGCCACAATACCCCCAGAGACCCAAGGAATAGCAGTCTCGCTAGACATGCGGAAAGCATTCGACACAGTCTCTTGGCCTTTCCTATTCGGGGTGCTACGAAACTATGGGTTTGGCCCAAATTTCATAAAGTGGATCCAAATACTATACACACGACCGCATGCAAAGATTAAAATGAATGGGTCCTTCACAGACATACTGGAACTAATGGGTGGTACCAGAGAGGGCTGCCCACTCTCCCCACTGCTCTTCGCTCTAGTTATAGAACCCCTTGCGGACATTCTCAGATCACGATACAGCACATTCGGGATATGGCTTGAGGGCAAACCACATATTATAACGTTATATGCGGATGATATTCTGTTATATCTGAATAACCCGGAACGCACATTGGGCAAGGTGCTGACTGAAGTGAAAAAGTTCGGTGAATATTCAGGTCTACGTCTTAACTCCAATAAGTCTGAGATATTCCCGCTCACAGAAGGCACCACGCAGCCCCAAAACCTACACGGTCTTATATGGAGTCCAGTACACATTGTTTACCTAGGCGCAGCTGTTGCCAGAAAAGCCCAGTTATCCCGAACATTGAAGTATAGTTCACTAGCAGATGCACTATGTACCAAGATGAAACGCTGGAACGCCCTGCCCATATCAATGATGGGGAGGATAGCATTAATCAAAATGATAATTTTGCCCAATCTTTTTTATCTTTTTAGTACAATTCCAGTGTGGCCAGGTCGCGCTCTGTTCTCCAAAATCAACAGTGCATGCATAGAGTTTGTATGGGGCGGCCACTCTAGACTGAGCTGGAGGGTACTAACTGACACGTATTCTAGGGGCCGCCTGATGGCTCCCGACATGGAATTGTATTACCTGGCAGCACAGGCGCAATATGCGGCTGGCTGGGATACATGCTTCCTCAATCCTGGCCCCCCACCCTCCCTTCGAGAGAACGGGAGGCGACACTGGCTCTACAAAGAATCACTAGGCCCACCCCTAAACAATACAACACTGTAAACCCATCCAATGTCACAATCACAGCATGGGCCAAAATCGCTGATATATTTGGAGCCAGTAAGTTATACCACCCGAGCATGCCAATATGGGGCGACCCACACACACCTTTCCCCATGGACAGTGCAGTGGCGTCGCATTGGAGTGCCAGAGGCATTACACAATGGGGACAGTTGTTCTGGGATAAATGCTTTCTTAAGTGGGAGGAGATTAAAGACACTGTGGGAAACACAAATACACATAAACAGCAGTTCGATAGGGTCGCAGCTATTACACAAAGGATATACCCATCATTCCCAAATGAACCAGAAATAAACATGGGACTAGGTTACATATTCACAGGAGGAACTCAGAAAGTCACGGCCTCCGCTCTCTACAAAACCATAATACAAACACGCCCGATGGTACCTCACATGGCTAAGTCCGGGTGGGAGCGGGATCTGGCCCAACCGATAGAAGACCAAGATTAGTCCCAGATTTGTGCACTGACCAAGTTGATATAATTCAAACTGATCCACTATAAAATTGTTCATAGAACCCACTACACGCCGGTGAAACTCAAGCGACTATACCCTGCTCTCTCTGGCACCTGCCCAAGATGTACCTCTGAAAATGCTAATATATACCATATGTTGTGGGACTGTGTGGAACTGAGACAATACTGGTCCGAGGTTAGTGGAGCTCTAGATAAGATGGCAGACCAACCGGTGGAATGGACACCGTGGATATGTATGCTAGGCGCGATGGGGAAAAATGAACCCAACATAGCGAAAGCTAGTCAATTTAAGCCTATTGTTAGCAAAAAGGCACATATTAATGAGGTGGAAGAATGCACAACCACCAACAATAGAAGACTGGAACAGAGATATGATGTGGGCTAACGATACCGAAGAACTGTACATAGATTCAGTGATGGCCCCCTCTAAACCCAGAAATGTATGGGCACGGTACAGGCAATATTTGGCGGATTTATCTGCCCTTGATGACTCGAATACAACGCAAAACTAACCTGTATATGCTGTATGCTTACTGGAATTGAATGTCACAAATGTATGTGCTTAACCTGTGTGCAATGTCAAATAAAGTTGTTAAAAAAAAAAATGTGCATTTATATAAGGTGAGAAGAAATAACTAGTTTAAGCAAATCTCACGCACATAGTTTCATTAATAGTGTGGAGGCCTATATGCTTAGAAAGATGCACACACCAGCAGATGGAAATAACACACACGGTCACCCATTCACAAACATGCTTAGATTGTAAATCACATATTACCTGTGAATTGAAACTTGCATGAGCCAATGCAAACATGTTGCCTTCTTTATGTAAATAACTTAGCATATTGTTGTGCTAAGTCAGTCATTGCCTATCTGTCAAGTGGCCTCTACATAAGTAATGTATTCACTACCTTCCATATATATAAGGGAGATGGTCAATATCTATATTTTGTTTATGGATGTAATTTTTCTCTGGTGCCATACTTGTCTTGATGTCGGAGAAAATCAAATGTTTTAACCATATTTGCCCCCTGTGACATGTTCCATAGAAACGTAGTCATTTTCATAGTGAAACCTATGCTAAGTTCAATTGTCAGTATGTCTAGTGTTTATTAGAATACCGTAGATTTATCTAGAGAATGTTGTGACTGAAAGTGGATGCTTTTATTGATGTATAATATTGAGATTGAAATATGCAGGTCAAATTTTGTTTGGCGTTCTTATTTATGTATATATCATTTTGTGGGGGCTCCAGGCTAAAACTGGAAACCCAGCAATTTAAATGGATCTAATTCTTTTAAATAAAGTTTCATTTTTTAATACCTCACTGTCTGTTTTTTTAACCTGAATCTTTTGGGCGGGATTGTATAAAGGAGGGAGTGTTCAATTTTTGTATCACATGTATGTGAACCTAGCCAAACTTTTATCAAATACACTTACAAAAGTAGTTTTTTAAATGGGAGAAATAAACAACACACTTAATACAAAAAACAAATACCTACTCAAAGTGGAACATGTATTTTCTAAAAGAAAATACACTAGAGACCAGAAACTGTAGAAAAACAACATCAAACCGCTATAACTCCACAAAACTATTCATAAAATTACTCAGTGCTCTAAAAACATCCATACACATTCATAAAAGTGGCTGATACTTTCAAATTATTTTAGACAAATGTTTATGTATGTGTTTCAAATAACAAATATTCATGACTGGCTGATTATCTGTTTGGGTTCAGTTTGATGTGGGCGTTCCAATCTAACAACTCCAACCTTCTGATATTTCGGGGCATACGTCATATGATATCAACAGGTTCTTTGGGACATGTCTGCATCAGGTATATGGATGACTATCTTCCTCCAGCCTATTCCCAAGTAATGTTTTATCTGACAGCTATCAAATGCCATTTAAGATTTTCATGAAAGGGCTCTTTATCAATATATGGGCATAAAAGCCATGTTTGTTCAATATAGAGTAATAACCTCTGAATATCCCCAACTATAATGTATGAGGACTTTTCCCTGCATGGTCTAACTGAGATCAGTGGGCTTGATGCCCCTTCTTAATTGTTCTTTTGACAGAGGGGCATGCAATCTCCAGTACTGTATGCATGATAAATGCACTATCACTCTGTTTTTACAGATCCTTTTGCCATCCCGATGTATTAAAAGTTACAGGAACATCTTTTCTGATAAATCGTGTTCTGGCTATTGCAGGTCACAAGACATTTCTGCATCCGTGGGGTGTTAATACCCAGTTCTATGTTTGTTTATTATTTATGTGAAATGAGATGCCATGAATTTCCCACTATGTGCATGGCCAGCATCTGGTGCTTTGACTGTTGCACATGTCAGTCTGTTGCTGATAAATGTGTTTCATAAACTATTGAGTGGTTGTGAATGTCATGTTCACCCAAATTCAGGATGTGCCAGTTCCACATAACATAATTTCTAACAAAAAATTGCATACGTACCAATTCCTTAGCAATTAATAATCATAAAACAATTAGTGCTATACCTTTGACATATATATTTATAAATTAAAAAAGTAAGAAATATAAAATTTAGAGGACCAAATATGTTTGTTGAGCATACACAATGAAACGTTATCCTGATCATACAATTTTACAAACAGACTTCTTTAATTTAGAAGGATTTCAAAGCAATCTGATCCCTTCTGTAAGGAAGGTATGGCATCAACATTAAGACATACACAAGTGACCACAGTTCAAGGGTTTTTATTGAACTTCAAAAAGGGCTCGAAACAAACCCTATCTAATCCTAAATCTACAGATGGGAGCAAGCTACGACCATCAAATAATAATAACACTGTCCTAGAGGTGCCTTGTCAAAATAAAAGAACCCATTACCAATCCTTACCTCTAAATACAAATAGTGTGGGAAGCAGTGTTAAGAAAAGTAAAGATGTGTTCACAAAATGATATGTCAGCATGTTCAGGTCGTTGGCCTACCTTCTCCACATTTTCACCATGGGACAAGGCAGTACAGTCAAGCTTAACACAGTCTCTGGCATCTCGAACACGAGGATATAATTCAATAATTAGCATCAGGGCCTTCCATGCAAAAGTCTCTTTGCCTTTCAAAGTCTCTTCTTTCAGAAGGCCTGATGTGACAAAGAAACAGTGGGCCTCATTACGAGTTTGGAGGTAGCTATGGTGCTATTAGCACCATGGCTCCCTGCAAACCGGGCTCCATTACCGGGTTCCTTCAATGAGGAATAACCGGGCCATTCCAACATTGGAGGACCCGGTAAATCCTCCTTGAAGGAACCATTCCCCATTCCCATTTGAGCCCCATAGGGCTCAATGGGAAGGGGGAGGGAGGTAATAACGGGCACATTACAAATGGCCCGTTATTACCTCCATCTTCCCCTCGCGGGACCCAGAAAAGATGTCTGGTTTTACCAGACGTCTGGTCCGGGTCCTGCAAAGGGAACATCGTAATCGGCGCTCACGTAATGAAGGGTGCCGGTGCTGTACCCAGTACTTCATTATCCCGTACTTCATTACGTGAGTGCCAGGGTCGTAATGAGGCCCAATATGTTCTTTTCCTCTTTGGGTTTCACAAGTACTCAATTTCTCAGGTGATTCACTATTCACATTGGATCCCCCTCTGCCGGGATCAGATCCACTTTAACACAATGTTCACAGGATTTCTACTTATCCAATTTCTTGGGTGTTTCACTGTTCAACCCGGATCCCCCTCAGCCGGGCTCAGATTCTATTTAACACACTGTTCACTTAGTCTCCTTCCGACAGGCTCAGACCAATTAACTTTTCAATACAAATTTGCTTTAACCAAAAGCTCTCAGCTGATCTCCCTCTGCCAGGCTCGGATCAACGTCATTTACTTTGCCAGCAACTTTCTTTACGCTATTAACATCAAAGACTTTCGACTGTGCACAGTATTTTACCTAACCCATTGCAGGACCACTTCGATTCACAATTCTTTATCACTCTGTCTGTTGACTACATTACAGAGACATTTGAATGAGTACACATGTGGTGCCGGACCACTCGGTCTAAGGTATTGTATCTTGGCTTCAAAGTTTAGTCACTCATCTGTTAAATTTTACTTGCGTTGATTATCACATACACTTCATACCATTTTTGCTTCAGTGTTCACTATACAATGTTGCCACTTGCAACCTTGTCCTCAACACAGACCAGTTTGGTATCAGTCTACCCAACGCACTGATTGAGCTGAGTTTAGTGTAGCTGCTTTGTTGTATGGATCCAAGGACAGTACCACAGCGGCAAGCGATTCTACCAGGCTTGACTAACGACACAGGAGTATACCTCTGACACACAATGCAGGATGTTTCTGCCTTGTTTCCTGGTCTTACGTTTTCTATTCTCAAAGGTTCATGAAAGTAATGGCGGCTTATCGAAAAGGTCAAGGGCACTTCCCTCCTTGCAATCCCCTTTGGTTTTTCCATCTTTCGCCTTGTATTAAACTGCCATTAGGGAACTGCAGATTCCTGGTGTGCTTTGCCTCGCTCACAGTGTGCTTTTGTGCTCTGCCTTTTATCCGTATGGGGAAGTGCAATGGAAGTCAGGTGTGTGTAATGGTCAGTGATCACTAGACCCTGCCTGACCATTGTAATGGGACATGTCAGGTATACAGTTCAGGTGTTAGTCTGTTTTCTTTCACAGTGAGCTTCCAGTGAGAAAGTGTTTGTGTAGGGAAAGGGTGGGGGTTGAGTTTCTAAGTATCCTACCTGGAAGGATGGGATAAAGGGTGGTTGGATACTGCGTCTCACCGTCTGGTGTTCCACTTCCACTCCCCAAAGATCCCTCACCGAGGTGATCCTCCCACACTGGTCAACCCCAAGGAAATGGATCCTAAAGTGATGGCTGTGTCCTGGCCACATGGATGACAGATCCCCTGGGACAAGTCGGGAGACACCTACAGGTTTCTCACACTTCATGCTGAAATAGTCCTGTACCAACAAGTGTTTCACACTACATGGAATACATTCCTACACAGGTTTTTTGATTTTTCTTTTTACAAATAGGTTTCTAATTGGGTACCTTATGTAAGGGTACTGTTGGAATGCCACTCCATTCATTTCGTTATGTTCAATATTGAAATTAAATGTATATACCTATTTGTGATGTTTGATCATAAAATATTTTTGTTGAGAAGTCCTTTATATCCTTTTATATCATCGAGTAGGGTAGCCTAACATAGTGCTACACTCTGAGTACAATTGATGTGTGTTGTCGGTATTCTCCATTTTTGCTTCCAATAATATTTGTAACCAGTTTAGCCAAAAATGAGCACGATATAAAGAAAGGCCTATGCATATGCTCTGGTCTTGACAGTTAGCATTGTTTCTTATCGAATATTCCTGATCTTTTTTTTAAATCTGCCTTTTAGCATACGTGATGAAATGTCTTTACCTTGAATCATGGGGTTAATCTCTCTGCTTATTGTACTCATTTGTTTTCGACAATGAATTGCACCTAAAAGGCTGCCTAATGCTGGATGAGAAAATATATGGAGGGTCGCTTCCTGACGCCACGTAGCCCACAATGCAGTTTCATAGTTACTAAACATTCTATATTTCTGTGTTCCCTTATCTAACTCTGATGTTTGTCTTTGCTATATTGAATTGTGATATGATTAATGTATTAAAGTTACTAGGCTCCCAGCCACCATCTTGCACTGAATAATCTAGTCTTCTCACAGGATGCTGATGGGGCTTCATGTCCAAACATCATTTATTCTTCCCAAATCTCTACCTTGTTTTCCCCAAACTACTTGTAGAAGAATACTCCAGAAAACGGAGGCTGTGAAGTGGTGGTCCATTAGCAATTATGTATATCTAAAACTAGCTGTACCACCCACTGTTGCCCTGGTCTGTAGTTGACATGCACATGGGGGTCTGCAATAGCCTTGTGTAGTTTTATTAGGCAATATTACCTGAAGAGGGGGGCCATTACTGTTTGGGTAATGCTCACGTGGCCATAGTTAGAAGCCTGAGCATAATTGTATTACTCCAAATCACTAAAGATCCTTTTGATCCTCTACAATTGCCCATATGGTAAGTTTCTCAGCATGCTAGGAGGATGACAACTCATCCAATGGAGAAGGTTATTCCTGTCCATGGTTTTGGTGTAAAATGTGGTCAATATAGTGTTGTTGTAGACCCATACATTCACATCCAAGAAATGGACGTTGAGTATCCCTATTTCTGCTGTTAACTGGATACGAGAATCAATCTTGTTCATGAAAGTGAATAAGTCTTGCAATGTGTCAATGGTGCCATGCCAGATGTCGAAAATATTGTCAATCTAGTAGTTGCGCCAGACCGGATGGTATACAATGTGTGTTGTCTCGAACCTGTGCTAGAATAGCTGCAGTAGTCACCCACTTATTCAAAATCTGAGTTGGAAGCAAGTCTAAGCCCAACAAGGGTAAGGATCTGAACCATTCAAACAGTCAGTAGTTGTCCAATCAGGGACAACTACTGGTTTCATATCTGCCCGAGTATCAGATTTTCTGGCACCAGTGATGTGGACTGGGACTAGCCAGGCCCAGCCCCATTCCGGGGCCACACATATACACACATATACAAAGTCTAAGTAGCGAGTTAAAGCAGTCACTTTCACGGGCAAGTGCATGACCTTATAAGGACTTTCCTGATCGGACAGGGCAGAAAGAAGGCAAAACTACACTATGATCAAAGAACAAGTGAAAATCTTGTGGCACAGCCATTTTAGGGCACTAGTCATGTTAAGTAGCAATGTATGGTAAACACAAATGTGCACACCAAAAATAAGTACTCATGTAATTAAGTTGAGGTGATAACTGTCCTGTGAAAAGAGCCACTGTTCTTAATCATAATGGGCCTCATTTGGTTTGGTGGTAATTCGGTGGTAATTCCACTGAATTATTTCAAAAATTGGTTATCATTAGGGCCACTTGGACCTGTGAATTTACCTCAGGATTATAAGTGGTGGTTTTAGTCCCCATTTCTAGAGCACATAGGACTGAATGTGGTTTTTTGCAGAAATACTTGCTGTGGTAATTCCATCCATTTTTGGTTTTAAGGTGGCTGATTTACTCCAGCATGATGTTGGTTGTAAATCCTTCACTTCAGTGGAAAACGCAGGATTGTGTGGAGTGGTAAGAACAGTGGTAATTATGTTACTGCCAACAAATGTGGCAATAACAGAATTACCATCACGTTTGTGCTGCTTTGCCAAACTCAGAATGAGGCCCAATGCTTCTTGCCAGATTGGCCAATAAATGATTCCGCCTATGTTCATGGAGAAATGCGACCCTAACTCTTTTGTGTTTATATTTTTATTCACCATGTATTGTTGGTGTAAAAAAACGTCATGTGTGTACATAATGTTTATCGACATTTTTTGGAGAGTTAACTAAATGTTCATTTGAAAACCTGACAGACCTATGTTCTCAATACAGAGTGTTCTGAGTTGCCACAATATACTGAATCCAATACCATTGTATTACTTTAAATAAAGCGTGAGTGTTGCACATGTTTAAAGCAAAAGTTAAGGTTAATTTCATAATGTATTTTATAACAGTATTTGATAACTGTTTGATTTGAAAACAACATATCTGTATTTGTTTAACGTAAGAATTAACTTTCATTTGATTATTGATAACTGATTTGGTAACTGCTAGATTAAACCTCATGGTATTATCATTTATTGAACCTCTCAGAAGCCATTTGCACAGCCAATGGGTTCTTAACTGCTGTGCAGCCCAGTATTTCAAGATGGCACAGCGTTTATTCACTTACATAACTACAAATTGTACTTTTTGGAGGGGAAAATAGAGTTTTGATAGGCAAATTCATATTGTTGGCAGTCACAACACCACTTTATACAGGGCTTTCAATAAAAGCGCAGGATGCTGCACCCTTCAGAGAGTTCTAGGCAATTATTACAAGACTGCCTTTTAATTTCACCACTTTTTTTGCTTGCACTGCTACTGTGGCCGTGATTAACCTTCTCCTAACTTGGAAATGTCCTCGCCTTTGGAATCTACTGCCTCTAAAATCCTCCCCATTCTTCTCTGACCTCAAAATACTGCCTTCATTCTGGTTGGATTTCTATGAAATGCATGTCTCTCTTTTATTTCCTACTGCGAGTTTCTAAATCCGGGCATGAGCTTTCCCCCATCAATCACCTAGCTTTCACTGTCCCCTTGCCTCTCCTCCTTGCAATGCCAACTCTAGTCCATTCCCTAACGTATCTTTCTCCTGACTACCCTGTCCCTTTTCTTACTTCTGCTCCTTCACCTTTCTATGCTCACCTCATTGGTACTAACTTTCTCTCTTCTGAAAAACCCGACATCCATCCATCCGTTCAAAACCTACACTAGAGTGTCATCTTGTCAACAAAGCTCCCTGACTATGCTGGCTCCACATTTCTCAGACTCCCTGTCTTACATAGAACTGATCCCATTACTCAGATAACATAAACAACACATTCCCTCCCCTCGACAGGACGTTCCCCCTATACAAGCATGTCCAAGCAGGCCAATGATCACAGCACGTGAGGTTTATAGAGTGAGGTTGGAGGCACCTCTCAGCCTGCCAACCAACATTCTAAGGAAGGTGAAATGGGTGACTGAGGCCTTCAAATTTCATGCAGCCCTTCCTCTAAACCCAAATGTTTTGTCTCCCATACCCCCTAAGCAAGTAGTTCAAAGTAATATATGGATTTTCAGGATTACCACTTTTGCTCATCTTACAAATCACAGATGCTTGTTTCTATTTGAGATAGAGGCACAGAGTGAGAGTGGGAGGGGATTGACAGGTGGCATTGTGCGCTAAGCAAATGGGGCCTGTGTGCAAATGGCCAATGATAGGATTGGAGGATTGCCGGTTGTTTTTCCTTGTAAGAGTTACTCCCTCCTCCATTGTCTAACTGACTCACTGCTAACACCTTTCATACACACACAAACCCACACAGACAGCAGCCACAGGCCTAGCCTCTAGTACATCGGCACTACTCAGAACCATGACTAAGCTCTCCTCTTTAGCCCTATCACGCTCTCCCACATCAGCAGCTATCCAGACTCAAAGCACTGTAATCCATCATATATTGGGTTCTTTCCTTTAATAACATATTTCAATGTTTCTCCACAAAATGGGTAGTAATCGGTTTGGCACAAAGGAACAGGGTACTTTCCACCTTCACCCATCAACACCACAGGTTTTGCATCTGCCTCTCCCACTGTAAACTAATGACGTGGCAATAATTCCTCCTTTAGTCTTTCGGAGTCACACGCAGTGAGGCTATCAATAGTGGCAGAACGGCATAATATATGTCTATCTATCTCTATCTATATATCTTTGGTATCGTGCCACTCGCCTGAAGGCCTCATGTCCACACACATTTCATTACATTATAAATAGCTGCCCCCTTGGCACAATGTATTATATGTTTCTTTTGCCTCTGATTTATGTACCATGTATTTACTTACATCCACCTGTCAATGGTTCTCAACCCTACTTGCCAGGTCCAGTTGGTGCATACTGTCAACTTTCAGACATACCAGTCCGCACTTGTGTGCCTCAGAACATCTTCTCCTGAGTATATTACCAAAAAGGCACAACTACCAAGACATTGCCCAAGACTGAGACATCACCATGGGCAGAATAAATGATGCTGCAAGTTGATTATCAGTCCTTCCAATACCCTTGCTGTGCTAATATTCCCGACCTCTACAAACACGATTCATGGAAATATTTGTGGTCATGTTGGTGGCATGCCAGTAGAATTGAGGTAAGTTGTTTTGCAATATTACACTGTTAGGGGGGTGATGTGGCAGGACCAGGCTCGGTTTTTGTTGGGGATGAGGGGGGCTGGTGGGTGGTGTCAGGACTTGAGGGGGCTGCCTGGGGTAGTGGCAGAGGTGAGGGGGGCTACTGGGTGGTATGAGGGCTGCTTGGGGTAGTGGCAGAGTTGAGAGGGGCTGGTGGGTAGTGTGAGGGTTGCCTGTGGTACTGGCAGAGGTGGGGGTGCTGGTGGGTGGTGTGAGGGCTGCCTGGAGTAGTGATGGAGGTGAGGGGAGGTGGCGGGGGGTGAGGGCTGCCTGGGTAGTGGCCAAGGTGAGGGTGGCTGGTGGGTGAAGTGAGGGCTGCCTGGGGTAGTGGCAGAGGTGAGAGGGGCTGGTGAGTGGTGTGAGGGCAGCCTGGGGTAGTGGGGGAGCTGAAGGGGGCTGGTGGGTGACAGGACTTGAGGGGGCTGCCTGGGATAGTGGCAGAGGTGGGGGGAGCTGGTGGGTAGTGTGAGGGCTGCCTGGGTTAGTGAAGGAGGTGAGGGGGGCTGGTGGATTGTGTGAGGGCTGCCTCGGGTAGTGGCAGAGTTGGGTGGGGCTGGTGGGTGGTGTGAGGGCTGCCAGGGGTAGTGGCAGAGGTGAGGAGGGCTGGTGGGTGGTGTCTGCACCTGAGGGGGCTGATGTGCAGCCGGGGTATGCACCATCACTTTGTGGGTGGTGGGAGTAGGGTGGGATGTGTTGCTGGGGTGCAGCCATTAGTTACATGTGACCTCCCGCAGAGTGGCTGGGGTGCAGCCATTATTTATGTGGAACCTCGCACAGAGTAGCTGTGGTGCAGCAGTTACTTACGTGGAACATTGCACAGAGTAGATGGGGTAGAGGATGTTGTGTCGGGGGTGGACACAGAGCTTTGTGGAAAGGTTGGTCTTTGGCTATGTTTTTGGTATGCGTGGGAGCGTGTTGTGGCCATTCCTCACGATGCTTGATTCCCTTTGCATGTCTGCTAGAAATGTGCATTTAGATCCATGAATAAGCAGAACCTGCATGTTTTATTCTGTGTGCAGGCTTGCACAGAGTCATTCTCGGTGCGCTGCCTTTGCGGGATTAATGCAAACAATTCAATTAATCAGGCTTGAAATATTTATGCCAACTAAGCCACTTGCACATTACAATTACACAACCCCCCCAACAGGCTTCAAAGAGAATGCTACATCTCTACAATCACATTACATGTCGCAGTACCAGGCAATACATCCTAGTACCACGGGCACACATGACTCCCCTCTGGACACAGATTATTTGGTGCTCTTGACCCAGGACACCTAGAAATGGACATGCATGCAGAGTTCAGGGTAGTACCAGTCTGCACACATCAATTCATAGCACAACTATCTTATATTGTCCTTCTCGTATTAAAATTACCTACGCCCTCTCCTTCATATTCGCCAGAGCCCATGTAGAGCATGCAAACCGTAACAGTGTGAGATAAACACCCCAGCATCATAACATAAGAAAACAAAAGAAATGTTTCAAGCACAATTTAAAGTTAATTTGAGAACCTGACTGTCCTGTGTGTAAGTGGACATTTTTACAGTTGCCATAATGTACGAGGGTCTCAAAGTGCCTATGAATGATGGCTGAAATTAAAATTCCCGAAATGTTTAACAAAGAATACATATTGCACATGTTCTCTACAAATGTGTTAGGGTAAAAATGTGTACCATGAACAAACAGACAAAAATACTTTTGTAGCAAACTGTGCAAGTGAAAACGTCATTGAAGTATGTTATAAGTAAAATGAGGAGTACGTAAATGAATTGGTAGTTCACTGATAGCAGAGAGCAATACCAGATGTAGTGATGAAGAAATTGCTATAAGTTCTCTGGAAGTTCACTGCATAGCAGGGAGCAATATCAAATGCAATGATGAATGCAATGCTAATCCTCTGGTAGTTCACTGCTATATCAGATCTAGTTATGACAATAGTGCTATGAGTTCTCTGGAAGTCCACTGCATTGCATAGTGAAATATCAGATGTAGCTATTAATACATTGCCAAAAGTTATCTGGTAGTTCACTGCATAGCATAGTGAAATATCAGATGTAGCTATGAATACATTGCCAAAAGTTATCTGGTAGTTCACTGCATAGCATAGTGAAATATCAGATGTAGCTATGAATACATTGCCAAAAGTTATCTGGTAGTTCACTGCATAGCATAGTGAAATATCAGATGTAGCTATGAATACATTGCCAAAAGTTATCTGGTAGTTCACTGCATAGCATAGTGAAATATCAGATGTAGCTATGAATACATTGCCAAAAGTTATCTGGTAGTTCACTGCATAGCATAGTGAAATATCAGATGTAGCTATGAATGCAATGCTATCAGTTCTCTTTGAGTTACATCTCCATACTCACCCCCTGCCTCTGCTTCAGTCTCTGCCACAGTCTATATACATTAGATCATCCCCATGCCTACATTTCGACGGTATGTAACATTGCACAAAGTACTACAATATTGCACACATATTCTATGGCATGTCCCCACTTTCTCACAGGAAATGCCTGCTTCCCTCCTTGCAAAAACATGGATGGGTGCACCTTCTGCAAAATGCAACACAGATCTGAAATAATATCTTGGGAAAAATATATAGAGGAAAAATAGCTGTCACTCAAATGGCCCTTGAAAAGAACCAAGGACTTTCGCGCTGTGAAACACATGTGTATGAGCGCGATACACATAAAATATCATATGGTATCATAACCAGTGGCACACATATAGCATGTCAAGCCAGCAGAACGGATCTATGTGATCACTGCGACCCTCACAATTGCGACGGCCGAAAATGCTGACTTTTTTTTTAACCCCTTTTCACCACATATATATGTGGGGGGAGACCCCCACATTACCCATATTAATATTATATCCTATACCCCCCACATATATATGTGGTGTAAGGGGGTCTAAAAAATAAAAAAAGTCTGCATTTTCAGCCGTCGTAATTGTGAGGGTGACATTTTTGGCTATTACCAGCAGAACCCTCGCAACATGTGATACTGCAGTGCAAATTGTATTAATTTCCCCCAAATCTTCTTTCAGAAAATCCACAATGTGTAAGAATTTTACTCAGATCTCTGAATGTTTACAGATCCCCACCCCGACTTTGTAATTTCGCTGAATTTATTTTGGCTGATTTTAATGCTTTTTTACCACACACATCGGGGGACGACACAGCACTCCTTTACCCCGTACCCCCTTACTATATACCTTACCTCAAGGTACCATATCCATGTTTGTGGTAAAAAAAAAAGCCACACAAAATGCGGCAAAACAATTCAGTGTAATTGCCTTTCGACAAAAGTGGGTAATACCTGTAACTCAAAATAAGACGCGTCCAAATGTTCTGACTAGTTGAATAACCTAAAAGTATGCCTGTACATTCAGGCCTTTTAAGGACGCTTACCACTCTCAGGCATTCAAATGTCAGCATGTAGCGAGCCGGGATGTGACATTTGCACCGGGCAAGGCAGTGCTCTTCTCTGTGCCGGAACAACATTTCAGTTGCAAAATCCATAATCAAACAGGTTTCTGGTCAATGCTTCTGAGTTGAATCACACGCCTTGCTGTATGGGTGACTGCACGGTTCCATGTAATAATGTCCCCACAGAAATGTCTCCTGACAAAAAAGTTGCGGTTGTTTGCAGAGACATTATTACTTTGAACATGCGGGAGACACCCTTGCAACCCCCACATTTTTTATTTTTTACAAGGGGCGCGGTGGACATCCCCACAACCCGTCCCCATACATAATGTCACCATATATAATGTCACCAATGGCTCTTTCCCGCAACATTATGTATGGGGACAATATGATTATGGGGACATTATTACCAAATAGCGACTGCACCTCTGCTTTAACATGCACTGCTCCTTGTATGTCTTCACTGCAAACTAACTTGGTGGGGTATACAGGACACCACAGCCAGTCACATGGAAATGTACATCACATATATTTCTGTGTCATTCCGATCTCTAAACTGTTGAACTGACAGTCTACACTGTTGTCTTCCCTTACCATGCCTTGTCATCAACAACAGCTCACAGTAACAGTTTTTGGCGGCAAAAGTGGTATCAAAGAATACATTAGAAATTCATGAAAGGACAATAACCGCCACTGAAAATGTATGTACATTTACAATTCCAGACGCTTGCAGTATGAAACACAACAAACAAGATTCTGGAATGTTGGTGAACAAGGCAGCAGCTTAAACCAACTGCTCCTGCTCCCTCCCAGCCTATGGATAATAATAATATTGGAAATTGAGAAAAATGAATCCTGCGCTGATATCAAAGAAGAAGATTGAGATCCCTGACAACCCCAACTCCAAAAAAGCTAAACAAGGGGAGAAGATGGGTGAGAGTTCAGAGAATGGTGACATGTATGCACTGCTTCTCCAGATTGCCCAGGATGTGAAGGAAATGAAGTTTACCCTCAGTGAATTGTCCTCTCAAGTCGGTCACCTGGAGAATAGAGTCACCAAAGTGGAAGCAGAAAATACAACCTTGGCCACGGAGGTTGCAGGGAGTTATAGGGCCTACAAGGAGTTGAGATATGAAGTTTCTGATTTGAAGAGGAGGAACCTGATGTTGGAGGCTGATCAAAGGAACTTGAACTTGCGCTTGCTGGGTGTGAGTGAAGACCCTGCTTTGGACAAAAACCTCGATCACAGAGTCAGAGGAGTACTGGAGGCAACTTTGGGTAACAACATCCTAGAAGAAATGGACATGGATTACTCCTTTAGAGCTGGTAAGCTGGTCCAGGCCGGAAAACCAAGACAGATCATCATGGTGATGTCCAGAGTGAGTGCAAAGGAAAGGATTTTAAAGGCTGCGAGAGAAAAAGGAAAACTTCTGCTAAATGGAGATCAATTGGCGATCTATCCAGATTTCCCTAAGGAAATAGTGGAAATGAGGAAGGCGTTCAAAAGTGCAAAAGCTTTGGCACAAGAAAAGGGGATTAAAACTCTGCTGGTGAAACCAGCGACACTGAAGATATTTTTTGGATCAGGTGTCAAAACCACAGAGGATCCAGTTGAAGCTGAAAAGTGGCTGAGGGCTGGGGGCTTAAACTTGGATAATAGTATTGCAGATTGATGTGATGCATGATGTATGAAGCTGTGAAGATGTAAGGTTACTTTTCTTTATTGATTCATTTTTTCCTGAATTTGTTAGATGGGAATTGGTTTGTTTAGGTATCAGAGCGTTATTAATGTTTCAAATATGCTGTAACGGTTTTTCGCTCGAGCGTAGGCTTGATGTGGGCTTGGATAATGGGTGCTTTACTCTACGGCAGTACGCGCCCTATAGATTTTTTATAGGTGATGGTGCTTGTTTTTGTTTGGACGGAGTGCGGGAGGTGTCGTGCTGTCCAGAAATGTCGGCCGTGCGACACCCTTCGGAGTCTTGCCGGCAGTGGTGTGTTGGATTGGTGGATGCGTGTGACCGGCCACTGTTGACGCACATTTGAGGTAAGGCGTAGTGGCGCATTCTCCTTTGGGGCCGCAGCATGCGTGTTCCGGGCAATGCGCCTTGCTGCATGCTCAGGTGTTTGGGGGGCACAGTGGGTGTAGAGGCTGGGGTGCATGTGTTGTGGCTGAGGGGAGGGGAATGCTCTTTGCACGGCTTTATCCCGGACTGCTGTGGTACGTTGATCACATTGTAATGTGTTTACATAGCCAGAATTAGATGAAGGAATGCCACGTTTGCGAGTATGCTGCCCAATGCTAATCCCCTGCATATGTAACAGTTGTTCTTGTCCTGGTTGCACACCCCTGACATGCTGAGTGGGGTATATTTGACATGTACTTGTACTGTAATAACGAAGCCAACTGTATGCCATTACCATCACTGCATAAAGAAGGTGAGAGTTGTCACTATTGGGTACCTGGGGTTCCACTGTAGTCTACACCTTTTAGTTAGCATGGGTACGTTTCCTTTCGTGCAGTGACGAAATCAGCTGTGAGAATGTAATAGTGCTGTCATCTAATGTGAACACTGACGAGGCCTATGGTTAAGATATGATTGTGCACCTCTGTCTACTTACCAAATCACAGACAGAATTTTCTATTAGGTTTTTTTTTGCAGTAATGCTTACGTTGGAGAGGGTTTGATTCCATTCTCAAAGCGCAATGAGTGATGTGCCAACACGTTATATCTGGAGTGCCAAGTTATACAGTACATTTGGATTAACACGGTGGGGGTTGCAGTTTTGTGCCATGGAAGTCACATGGGGGAATGTAGTGTCCAGGAAATACCGGAGATTCTGATTTTTATGCTTGGCAAGGTGAGTGGTAAGGCCACCGGGATAGTCATGGATTGGTGTGTGAATGCCATGGAAAAGTTTAATGCTGTATCTGGCTTCTAATCTCATTTGGTAGGGTGCAGGGACACAGGTATTTTGCAACTCTCTGTACACTTGCTCACACTTTCTAGTGATGATTCACGCTCAATTGCTCAGCATGCCCGCAGTAGTTGGGATTTGTGATGTTTACACTGATGGTTGTAACGGTAGGTGGATTAGTGTGATTCGTTGATGGTTATAATAAGAGAATTCAGGTTTTGTCTAGGCATGTGATTGACACATGGTGTGGTATTTAGCGTTTTTGAGTAGGGGATGTTGCATCTATTCAGGAATGCTCTTATTTGTGCTTTCATTTGCTGGAGAGTTGTGGGAATTCCTTTAGACCAAATTGTATTTTCAACTTCATTTGGATTTGACCAAATGTGGTCTGTGACACCCTTTATGGGCTTTCTATAGGCTGACCTAAGGGAGGGAGGGGGGTAGTCCCTTTCAGCGTGTAGCTGGAAGGGATGTTCTGGATGGTTGGGTGGTTCAAGCCCAGGAGTGTGATTTTTTATTTTTTATTTTATTTCTTTACTTGACTATAGGTTTAGGTAGTATTGTGTCTTGTGAATTCATTGCAAGGATTGGGAAACGGGATCTAGCAATGTCTTACACTTATCAGAGGAATTTCAGAGTGGTATCTTGGAATGTGAATGGTGCACATTGTGCTGTCAAGAGGAAGGTGATTTTGAGTAAACTAGGGGAGATGGGGGTGGATGTCGCGATGCTTCAGGAGACTCATTTGTTAGATGCGGATATAGATAAGTGGAAAAAGGAGTGGGTTGGTGATGTTTATGGTTCATCGTTCACTACTGGTTCTAGGGGTGTGTGTATTCTTTTTAGGAAGAATCTCCAGATCACTGGGGTGAAGTGTGTGAAGGATGGGGATGGAAGGATAGTATGTGTCACTGCACATATTCAGGATGCTCAGTATTGTTTCTGCAATATATATGCTCCGAATGGGGGTGATGGTAGTTTTTTTGTAGCTTTAACGCAAATGTTGCAGAATGTAAATGCGATTAATGTGATTTTGGGAGGGGACTTCAATGTGGTTTTAGAACCTGGACTTGATAAAAGTGTGGGGGGTGTGGACAATGCCAACGCTCTGAAAAGAACAGCATTAAAGAGACTAATTGATGAATGGAACCTCACAGATGTTTGGAAATTGCAAAACCCTTCTACGAGACAATATACTTTCTTCTCTGCAAGGCATAATGCTTATTCGAGAATTGACCTCTTTATGACCTCTGGCCTCTGTACACAATCATTCCAAAGGGGTAACATCGGATCACTACTTGTTTCGGACCATGCTCCAATCTCCATAGACTTGCGATTGACCTTCCCGGTTCCTAGGTCTAACACCTGGCGGATGAATGTCTCCCTCTTGGACGACGATGAAATTGTGGACAAAATTGTTCAAGAAGCGAGATTCTTTATATCTGTGAATTGGACTGGTGAAGTCAGGGTGGAGTTTGTGTGGGAAGCCTTCAAACATATATGCGAGGATTGTTGATTGGTTTGTCCAGCAAAAAGAAAAAAATGAGAGATGCAGAAGTGAAAAAGCTTATTGTGGACATTCAGGATCTTGAGAGAAATAATATGCAAAACTTTTCAGATGAGACTATTAAAATATTGAAGCAGAAAAGGAGACGATTGGAAGATTTGTATTCTTCGAAGGCTGAGTGGTTGCTTTTTAGAACCAAAAGCAACTACTATGAAAAAGGAGAAAAATGTGATCGACTTCTGGCACATCGGTTGAGGGTTATGGACAGTGGCAGATCTGTCAATGCAGTGGAAAGACAGGATGGGTTGGTGACTTTTGATCCTGTGGAGATTAATGCAGCATTTCT
Source organism: Ambystoma mexicanum (assembly GCF_040938575.1). Lineage (NCBI taxonomy): Eukaryota > Metazoa > Chordata > Amphibia > Caudata > Ambystomatidae > Ambystoma > Ambystoma mexicanum. The sequence goes on along the minus strand of NC_090930.1, from coordinate 1,239,557,607 downwards.
GTCGTATTCTAAAACCCTGTACTCTTCAGAGATCAACTTATCTGAGCGTACAATTGGTCAATTCATTGATGACTGCCATCTGAAGAAAGTGAGTTTGGAATCCTTGGAGTGTATGGAAAGAGATTTGAACGTGGAGGATCTCAGGTTGGCTGCTTATGCGCTGAATTCTGGGAAGTGTCCAGGCCCGGATGGGCTACCAGCTGAACTTTTCAAAATTTTCCCAGAAGAGGTGTTTGCTTTGATGCTAGAGATGCTGCGCGCCTCTTTGAGGAATGGGTGCCTTCCAAGTTCAACAAGACATGCTTCAATCTCCGTTTTTCTGAAGGAGGGACGATCACCAGTGAAAACTGGCAGCTATAGGCCGATCAGTTTATTGAACACGGACAACAAGATTTTCGCCAAGGCGTTAGCTTTGAGGATTGAGAATGCGCTGATGGATATCATAGATGTAGGCCAATCTGGATTTGTAAAAGGCAGACATGTTTCAGAAAATGTGAGAAGATTGTTGCTGACACTGTATGAAAGCAAAGAACACCATAATGATGTGGTGACGTTGTCCTTGGATGCTGAGAAAGCTTTCGACCGTATAGAATGGACATATCTTTTAAGTACATTGAAAGGCTTTGGTTTTGGAGATACCATGATCGGATGGATAAGACTGCTGTATTCCCGGCCGACTGCTTGTGTTCGGACTAATGGCATGGACTCGGGCATTTTTGAACTTGGGAGAGGGACGAGGCAAGGCTGTCCACTGTCGCCAATTCTGTTTGTGATCGCCATGGAATTGCTGGCTGTGAGGATAAGAGAAGAGGATGGAATTGAGGGCGTACGCTTTGGTGCAGCCTCCCAGAAAGTTTGGTTGTATGCGGATGACATGCTGGTGGTGGTTCAGAATGTGGAGAGCTCCATTCCTGTGCTGATGGAGTTGATCGATGTGTTCAACAAGGTTTCTGGATACAAGATCAATTGGACCAAGTCGGAAGCGCTGCCGGCATCAACCACTTGCACTGTTTTGAAGATGCAGGGTTTTCCCTTTAAGTGGTGTCCGAATAAGATGAGATACCTTGGGATTTGGCTAACGAATGATGTCTCGAAAATAATGGATGTCAATATTACACATGTGATTCAATCTTTGGAGGTGGACCTGAAGAGATGGAATGCACTTAAATTGAGTCTCTGGGGGAGAGTGAATGCCATCAAAATGACATCAACACCGCGAATCAACTATGTGCTCAGTGTGCTTCCCCTGGACGTAAAGAAGGGCCATTGGCGGAAAATTGAGAGTTTAATCCAGTCTTTTCTCTGGGAGAACAAACAGCCACGCCTCAGCTTGTGGAAATTGCAGCTGCCCCAAGACTGTGGAGGTTTGGGGGTTCCTGACTTTGAGAATTATTATTTGGCCTTTGGAGCCAGACATCTGGTTCCATTTATTGAAGATTCGGAGGATGTTTGGACGCTGGCGGAATCAAGTAGTTCTTCTCCGTTGCCACCTAGGGCCATACTGTCCACGGTGGATGGATCTGGTTATCGCTCATTTCCGCCGACAAGATTCCTGAGAACTTGTTGGAGGGAACTATGGAAGAAAAGTAAGCGTAAGGTATGTGATAATGATTACATCCCTATCTGGTTGAATCCAGGTATTTTGCTGAATGGGAGGCCGCTATTGTGGTTGAACTGGCTCCTGAGTGGTGTACTATGGTTGAGTGATCTGATGGAAGACGGCAAATGGATCAGCTATAGAAGACTTTCACAAATTAAAGATCTCAGAGACTGTACAGTGGGTGAATACAGAAAATTGAGAGGTTTGCTGCGGAACCAGAGAACTGTTGATGGCGGTGGTTGGCAGTTATGGCTACCTGAATATAAGACATTAGGTGGTATGGCGTCCAAAGTATATAGAAATCTGAGCCAACAGTACACGCCAGCAGAGGGGTTGTTAACTAAGTGGTCTGAGGTCCTTGGCTCTGATATGACTGTGGAGAGGTGGAGGTTTCTTTGTAAAAACGTAACTCTGACATCCATTAATCTTGGAGAACAATGCCGCCAAATAAAAATTCTTAATAGAGTGTTTTGGACTCCCCAGAGACTTTATGCGAGAGGGATGATTGACTCAGAGGCTTGTTGGAGGTGTAAGCATGATGTCGGCTCCTTTGAACACTTGATCTGGGACTGTTATGAACTGAGGACATTTTGGAGGAGTGTCACTGAAAAGATTAATGAGGTTCTATTACTGCAAGAGGATTTTTGATTATAACACTATCATCTTGGGTGAGGATGATAAAGTGGAAGATCTCACTTATCCACAGAAATGCTGGTTTTTTAGGGCTACAAATTCTGCGAAAAAAATTGTTTTGAGAAAATGGAAATGTGATGAGAGACCGACCTGTTCAGAATGGGTGGAGGACTTGAGGCAAGTGGCCAGAATTGAGAAGGTTATCCTTCGTAGGAACAAAAAGTTGAAATTGTTTGATGATATGTGGGGTGGGTTTTTGGATGACATGTGATAATAAGTTGGCCTGTTTTGCTTTTTAGATTCTGTGAAGGTTGGGGATGGATATGGGGTGTGGATTCTATGCAATGAGTTCTACGATTACAATGCTGATAAGTTTGTTGCTTGTATGTTTTCTATAAAATTCAATAAACTTTATAATAAAAAAAAAAAAAAAAGAAACACAACAAACAATTATTGCAGAGTCCTTTGGTCGTCTTTAATATGGCAATTCCTGTGGCACCTGACACAATCACCCCAAAGCCATAACCTGTGGAAATAATGCTGTACCTATGCTCCAAAGTGTCTTCATAGGACTCCCTTCAAAACATTGTTTATTTAAAACAATTCCATTGATATGATATGATATTGCATTTATAACATGCCTATGCACAAGTGTTACACGGCGTGACGAGGCAAGGGAGGGAAAACAGAGGGAGGACAAAAGACAACGATTTTACTAGGCCAAGTGACATTGAGATCACACAAGTGCAGTGTAGGTGGAGTGGAAACGTGCCAGGGGCGTGGGATTACACATTGAATTGTTATAATTGCATCAGTGTTAAAAATAAGGAGAAACATTTGTTTCCCTCTCATTTTTAGATACAGGTATTGGATGGTGTCTCTGCACTACCTGTACACTTCAACAAATTCATTGGAGTACAGCTAGGAGGGAGGCAGCATGTGAGGAGGCACACACATCTTCTAGGTGTTTTTTTTTTATTTTATTTTTTTTAATTTAGCCATCCATTGACTGCCCATGGGCATGCTTATCCTTAGAACCATTTCCACCCAGTACCTGCACCTCCCTGCCCAAAACTCAACCCGGCGTAATCTATTTGGGCTTTCTTTTTCAAGCAGTAACCACACACGTTAGCCTGACAATATTATTTCTAAACGGTCTATTAATGGTTAAAGGCTTAATTGCAGCTGTAAAATATGCTACTGGTATGATAAAATGTCTTAAACAAATGCTTTCGGATCTCTTGATATATATGTGTTCCTTGCACTCTTAAAAACAAACATTGACAAAGCCAACTGTTTAATAAGACTTTCTCAGACTGCTCAGTCTTGACACGGGGCAGCATGAGAGTTGTAAAGTAATGTGATATGTTAAAAATCTAAAAATGTGCTAATCCAGAGATGTCTTCCAAGTACAAGAACATGTTCTGCTACGTGATTTCTTATGAGCAGCTTTTAAACCAGCTTTGATATTGCACACCATGATTACATTGCATTGAGTGAATGTATTCTCTACATTTAACCATTCATTAAGTTGGAATGAAGTGTTTTTCTAAAAAAACATATGTAAATACTTCCACATCCATGAGTACTTCAGAGTTTAATGCAAATGAGTTTTCTGCATGTTCTGTGCTCCATTCCCAATGTGTCTAAAACTGCCACACCTCCCTTTGTGACTGCTTTTTGATTGTCCACATGTCACATTCGTTTGTTGCCCATAACATTCCTGAAGTGCTTACAGCGACTCCTGTTATTTTCAGTTTTCAGACTGGAAAGGGGTGGATGGAGGAGAAGAGAGGTTAGGGGTTAATCACAATTGAGCACCCTAACCATGAAAATGCTTTCTTGGATTATGTATGAGTTCACTGATAAAAGAGCAGGCTGAGCTCAAATATATATCCCTCCTAACATGAATCGAGGCAGGGATACCAGATTTCTCAAGTTTCCCTTGTCCATGCTTGAGAACGCAATCCAATCTTGTTTTTGCTTGTCACTCTGGGACTTGTATTTTTCTTGAATTTCAAATGAGAAAGAAAAAACTACAAGTCTGAGGATACAATGGGAAGAAACAGAGGTGGACTTTGTTCTCACACATAGCCCCTTGAAACTTGAGAGAAATTTTAAAAAGTAGCACAACAATGAGATAAAGGAATTCGTACCAGATTCATGGAAATATTAGCGCGTTAAATAGGGTACTTGCCCGCCAAACTGCGTGCAAAATCCCATTTGTCGATTCATGGAATCGAATGCGCAGGATATTCTCCGGATTTATGTGGATTTAGTGCAGACTCGGCACGTCTCTGCGAGTGTTCGAGTGCCTAGCGGATACTTCATGTAGAGCATGAGCGAGGCCTGCGCAGAGGGTGGGGTAGGGTGCGGAACTTAGAAAATGAAGAAAAACAAGGGAAAAGGTGGCCTTTATGAGGGACAGGCCACAGGCAGTCCATAGCATGCCCACAAATGCACACAGCTAAGCAAATTCATGGATGTGACAGTGTAACCTCTCATTTAGCGAAATGGCAACACAAATCCCTCGATCTCTCTGCCACCTGAAGGCCGGCGTAAGTACACTTGAGCGTAGGATTTGCAGCACAGAGGTGAGTTTGCATGTCCGATTTAGGGGTGCATACACACAGACAGGGTTTGGATCTGACTTAGGGGTGCATGTACTATGCGTTGTGGGATGCTGGGCCGGTTTACGGGGGTTTGCATGCAGATATTCCGAGTTATACCCGAGTTACGAAGTGTCATACGCATGTTGTCAGGGTGCTGGCAACAGTTACGGGGGACCCTATGCAGGTCCCTGAGATGCATGCCTGCTTCCGGGGACCCCAAGCACTGTTTGAAGGGTGTGGTATTTGCACCAGGGTGAGCGCAACAATGTAGCTGTTCTGGTTATTTATGCTTTGCGTGGGGGCATGTTTGGGACGTTCCAGGCGCGACTTGAAAATATGGTTACTTTGCACAGTATATTCCATGAATGCACGGTGTGTGCATTTTTTATTCTGTATGCAGGCTCACACAGTGTCATTCTTGGTGCACAGCAATTGCAGGAGAAAAGCACACTTTTCCATGCCATGAATCGGGCCCTTAGTCTATAATTTTGGCCACAACTAGTGGCATGGGAAGTGAAGATAGGCGAGAGATGGGATGTGAGGGGCGCACATGATGTGGGTATTGCTTGAATGTTTAAACACCCTTTGACCACCCATGCCACGAAAGTCTCCATGAAAAGCTTACCCATTACCTGCACCTCCCCATCTAACACAGCTTCTCCACCAGATCGGTTTGAGCTAGAGATGTGCTTTTAATGGGAAGCCTTTGTTAATTCTAAGTAGTGGTAACATGATCACACATGTAAAACTATGAACAGGCTTGTGGTGTAATTAAAATGTCTCAAGCAAACTTGATTTATAATGAATATGTGTGTCTATTCAACTGCTCCTTGCAGTGAATTCCTGTTAATAACACGTATTGACAAAACAAATAGGTTCAGCTTTTATATAGGCACTAGATAGGCATTTGCAAAAGTCAATGGGCCTCATTACACGGAAGGCCGTAACCATGGTGCTATTAGCGCCATGGTTGCCTCCGGTATTTTGCCGAGTCCACCATGGTGAATGGCGGAATTACTGCCCCATTCCAAGGTGTGCGGGGGCGGTAATTCCCCATTCACCATGGCACTTCCCCATTCCCATTTTTGCCCCCATAGGGCTCAATGGCAATGGGGAAGGTGGTAATTACGGTACCGCAATTTGCGGTACCGTAATTTCCTTCAGAGTCCCTTTGCGGGTCCCGTACTTAACGGCTGTTAAAACCAAACGTTGAGGTGGGGACCCACAAAGGGGCCTCATAGTAAGGTAACTTTGTGGGTCCCTAGATCCGTGTAATGAGGCGCAATGTCTTGATATACTGAAAAACTAACACCAGTTGCCAACTGTTGCCATGTTTTGCCCAGATAGAACCATTGAGGTAGTGTGATAAAAGACTTAGGGTGTGATTCTCCAAAAGTGTTTGGAGAATCATGCCCTTATCCATTCTAGTCCCTCTGACCATACTCACACATGACCTTTCCCTCCCCATCTAAAACACCCTTGCCCAAGATATATTAATCTTGTATTGTGCTTTTAAGGGGCATCCTATGTTATTCAAACACAATCTTCTCTAAGGTAATGGCATGTTTGTAACTATAAACCAGCTTCTGGTGCAATAAAAATGTATCTGCCAAGAGTTCCTTCAGCCACTTGATTTATTATCACTTTGTGTGTTCTTGCATCAGTTACTTGCACTGAATTCCTGTTAATTACACACATTGGCATAGCCAATAGTGTTAGCTTTTTTATAGACATCCAATAGGCCTTTGCTTGGCACTGTCATGATATTCTTAGATACTAACACAATTTGCCAGATGTTGTCCTCCTATGGCCAGATAGTACCATCGTGCCTGGACCATGCCTTTTAATGCCCACATACAAGGGTAAACTGTAGGCGTTGCCAGTGCTTGTTGGAATGGGCTGCTGTATGCGCAGCTGCACTGTGTGAAATTCAGGAATCTGACGAATAAGACCAAGGTGTGACCGAGTTTATATGTTTTTGATAAAAGTAAAGCTAAAAGACATTAACACCCCATTAGGTAGAGAGCCTACAATCATCAGTTTTGCGGCAGCTAATCACTTCAACAGAAGAGAGCCTTTTAATATTAACCTATTTCGAGATGAATCACTTGATAAAATGTAAATCTTTCAAACGAGATTGCAGGCTGGCTTGATGCGAACACAATATCTCCTTCATCTGGAAGGTTTGGAAATGTTTCATTAGCGGCTTAACGCAGAATACAAAGATGACAATTTGCAAAGCTTTTAAGAACACCGTTCCTCTTTTAAGGCAATACATTATTAATTGGCTGGGATGAATGAAATTAATCTGGTAAAGCATTCGCGGAGATGACAAGAGGATAATTAATGAGCCTGACAGGATGATCAGGGTTGAACATACTAGGGCAGTAATGAGGCTAAATACAAAACGATATTCCTGTACACATCAGCTGTGGATGAATGAACCAGGACGCATGAATGTGTAAGTTACAAGGAGCGATGGCGAAATAATGGATTCCTGAAGGCAGGATTGGTATTACCCTGCACGCTGCCTGATACTGGTTATCATCCCCATGTGCATATCTACCCCACGGTACGATGTTTATGAGGGTGTTTCCTTTTATTTTTAACCTTCTAGCGTGTTCTTATAAGCCAATCATTAGCTCAATTTCTGAGTATGGGACTTTAATGTTTGGGAACATTTCAAACAGTTATGTGAGGGATAATGCGGGACAACTTGGGAAGGCCGGCTGCTCAGCGCCCCAGGCCAGGAAAGAAGACAAACACCAATAGTTACAGTGTGGAGGGAAGAGTGCCTTGGCGGGCTTTTCCACTTCTATTTATTTCCTCCACTCACGTGGTCTCGACCGACCACATCATCTTCCACATCTCGTGATTATCACAAGTTAGAGAAAGGATGTGTTCCCCACGTCTCATAATATATTTCTGCTTCAGCATTACCCTACTATAATAAAGTTTCACATATTGCAAATATGTATTTGTCAAAACGTTTCACGAAGCAAACATGCAACAGTGTCAACAACCTCTGGAGATGTTACTCTAGGGTATCAAGTCACCGTGCTACTAGTAGCTCACTCCAGGAATGAGGTAGGGCTAAATTCACAATAATGCGCTCATGTGTGAAAGATGCGCAGCTGCCATGTTATGTTAAAAAGTATTTATCAAGCGTGCGGGCACCAATAAAAGCACTGTTGTGGGTGTCCCAAGCGCATACAGACACACACAGAGACGTCCGTGCTGCTCAGGCTTCCCGGTCGCACTAACGCGGCCGGGAACGCCCCCTTTATTTATACTGCACGGGGCGGTGTACAACGTCATGCCGCCGCGTGCGCGTCCCTTAAAGGGGCAGCACCACACTCCTCCATTTTCCGGGAGGACAAATAACAATACTTTAATACTAAACATCATAAACCGAACAACATGTCAAAACAACACTTCAAACAGTTTCCCCACACACCCCTTTATTGACATCCACCCGGGTACCCTTAATTACCCTTCCAGGCCCTCGGGCCACTCACAACATGTGTCCCAACACGTAATCGTTGAGGTGAGCGGGTTTCCCTCGCCCAGCCCTCTAGGGGTACCTCCCGCTTACCTCCGGCATGGGCAGTCCATCCGATGGCACTCCCCGGGCGGGGGACGCGGGTTTGGAGATTTGGCCTCCTCCGTCATCGGCACCTCCATTAAGTCCGGTTAAAGGGGAGGCTCAGTTCTTGGGTCCCCGATCTTCTTAAAGAAGCTCACATTGCGGGTGACAGCCAACCTTCTGTCCGAGGCTGTCACCATGGACCCCTTGACAGCCACGACATCCAGTGGCTCCGGTTTGTAGGGAAGTGAAAGCTTTCCATGGGGGTGTCTGTTCCTGATGAGGACCTCGTCTCCCGGCTCTAGTCGCTGCGGGTGGAGCCCTCTCCTTGTGTTCTCCTCCTCAATTCTCAGCCACATGTCCATCTCCACCTGTTGATTGTCAATCACCCCAGGCTCCTTCTCCCCTACCTCGGGCAACAAACCTCGGGGGCACCGCCTAAACAGCACTTCAGCCAGTGCCACCCCTGTGGAGACATGCGGGGGGGTGCGGTACACCCGCAGCAACTGGTAGAGGGCCCTCTGCAGACACAGTCCCTGGCCTTGGGCAATCTTGAAGGTCTTGTTTAGTGTCCTCATCAGCCTCTCGGCCTCACCATTTGCCCGTGGCCATAAGGGGGTGATCTTCCAGTGCTGTACCCCGTATCCCTCCATCAGTTCAGAGAACCGCTCGTTCTGGGAAGGCGCCCTGTTGTCAGAGCACAACGTATGGGGAAATCCATGGGCCACAAACAGCTTCTCCACGGCCACCACCACATGCTCAAAAGCCACTGAGTCCACAAACTCAACCTCTGGATACCTTGAGTATTCATCCACGACCACTAGGAAGTGTGTACCCAGCGTCGTAGATCCAAAGTCTGTGTGTACCATCTCCCAGGGCCGCGTCCCCAGAGGCATCGCCTCTATGGCCGGTTCTCTCTGCAAAGGGGACGCCACCTGACACCAGATACAGGCCGCCACAAAGTCGTCCACTTTCCGTTCTAATTCAGGGAACCACACCTTTAGCCTTAGCCGGGCCTTGAACTTCGCAGCGCCCTGGTGTCCATGGTGGGCCAGAGTGATCACTTTGTTCACCTTTGACTGGGGGACGACTATCTGGTCACCCCTGAGCAGCAAGCCTGACTCCGAGAATGACAGCTCTTCTCTGACCTTCCACAGCTGCTCTAACCCGGTCTTGGCCTCTTGAGTACGCCCGGCCAGGGACTCCAGAACTGACTTCCAGGAGCCCTGCTGCATGGAGCGTTTCAATATTTGGAAGCACTCGTCCCTTGCTGCTGCTGTTTCCAGTTCCTCGAGGGGCATTGCGTTAGGGGTGGCTGCCTCCACCACCATGCGGACATGATCATCAGCCTCCTCGGCACACGTGTCTTGCAACTCCCCTCCATGTGCACTGGATGTCTGGAGAGACAGTCTGCCACATTATTCGCCCCCAGTGATGCACCAGAGTGACCCCATACTCCAGGAGGGCAAGCATCCACTGCTCGATCCTCACCGGCGGCTTGGACAGTGATCCTGCCATGATGGGAAGCAGGGGTTTGTGGTCTGTCACCCCTGTCACTGGGTGGCCCAGGACATATAGCCTGAAGGGTCTACAGCCCTAAAGCACCGCCAGCACCTCACGCTCAGTTTGTGAGTACCGCTGCTCGGTCTCGGACAGCGCCTTACTGGGGTAGGCCACCGGGTGGACACCTCCATCCCGGTCTATTTGCGTCAGGACGGCCCCCAGGCCGAACGGGCTGGCGTTGACAATGACTTCTGATGGTAAGGCAGGATCGAAGAATGCCATGGTATCTTCAGCTGCAAGTGCGCCCTTAATGTCCTCGAATGCTGCCTGCTCGAGGGGGCCCCAGTGCCAGGTGGACTCCTTCTTGATCAGGGCCCTCAGTGGCTCAGATCTAGAGGTGAGCTTCTGGATGAAACGTCCACAATAAGTATCCATGCCGAGGAAACTCCTGACATCGGATACCGACACGGGTGGTTGGACCTTCTTGATGTCCTGCACCTTCCTCGGATCCAGCGACACACCTCCCTCTTTGAAAACAAAGCCAAAGAACTCAATGGACGGGCGTAGAAATTCACATTTTCCCTCTGAAGGGTGAGGCCCAGAGACTGCAGTCTCTCAAATGTCTTTTCCAGCCTCCACAGGTGGTCCACCTCAGTTCTGGCGAACCCCAAGATATCATCACTAATGTTCAAAACGCCCTCTAGGTCTGCGAGGGTGCCTCGGGTGATATTCTGGAATACCTCCGCTGCCGAGGACACACCGAAACTAAGCCTCTTATAGGGATAGAATCCACGGTGAGTGGTGAACATCGTGATGTACCTTGATTCAGGGCGTAAACCCACCTGATGGTAGCCCGCCCGAAGGTCAAGCTTGGAGAAAAACCGAGCACTCTCCAACTCCGTAATGAAGTCGTCAATCGTTGGGGTAATATGTCTCTCCCTTTTAATGGCTTTGTTGGGCAGCCTCATATCGACACAGATGCGGACAGAGTCAGGTTGCTTAGGTTTCCTTGCCATGATGATCGGGGACACCCAGGGAGTCGTACCCTCCACCTTCTCGATGATGTCAAGATTAACAAAATTGTCCAGCTCTTTGTCCACCTGCTCTCTGCGATGTTTCAGGGCAATGGGCTGCATGGATTAGTCTATGTGCAGCCTCACCGGATCACCAGCCATCTGTCCAATACCATTGAACAGAGCGGAGTACTTGTCAAGTAGGTCGCTGATTTCCTCAAGATACACGGAATAGGCGAAACTGACGATGCCGAGGGCCTCGGCCGCAGCGCAGCTCAGGAGAGTGTTTGTGCTTACCGGCGTCACATAGAAGCGTGCAGTGATCTGGGAGCCATCATGCTCCACCTTCGCTACGAAGGCACCATCCAGCGGGATGGGTTCCAGACCTCTGAAGGCAAAAATACAGGCTTTCGGTGTAACCAGGTTGGGAGGCATGTCCATGGCATTGTAGTGCCCTGAGCCATCACATTGACCAACGCACCTGTGTCCCTGAGGATTGGGACTGGTGACTTCTTGACCTCCACCACACACCTCGGTTGTCGCCTGTTCTTTGACTTGAGGGCCCCCACACTGGAAACAAAGAAAATGTTCTCTTCCTCTTCTTCCTACACTTCTTCCACCGGGGCACCCTCCTTGCCCTGGTCCACCTGAGCTACGTTCGGTGGGCGATTCTGGCGAAGGAATCCGGACTGAACCGGGCCTCTTGGCACCAAAACAGGCAGGGCTGCCTTGCACACCCGGAAAAAATGATCCAGCAGACCACACCTTCCGCATGTTTTCCCAGCTGCAGGACACTCAGCCGGGTGGGGTAGGTCGTACCCACACTTCTGGCACGACTCACCAGCTCTTCCAGCTCTGACAGAGAGTCCAGAACCAGTTCTTCTGACACCTCTTCCACCTCGCCACATGGCACACACCTCCTCGGTCTTGACCGGACTTGATCCAGCCTTCATCCTGGACGTTCAAGCTTCGGACACTTCATGGCAGCGTCCCAGCTCAAGGATGCGAGCCAATGTGGTGCCCGGTTCTCTTAGCACTTGCCGTCTCAGCTTGCCGGAGGAGCACGCCTAGATGAGCATAGTTCGTATCATGTCCTCCGCATCGCCTCATGCACATGCCAGCGATAGGCGCCTGAGGCGCCCATAAAAAGTGTCTAAAGTCTCATCTTGCTTCTGCCTTGCAGACAGCATCACAAACCTTTCGTAGTCCGCATTGGTGAGGGGCAGAAAATGAGCCTGGAGTGCTGTCTTTGCCACTGCAAAAGAGCCATCCACTGTGTGTAGTGACTCAAAGATCTCCTGCACGGCAGGTCCCGCCACATATAGCATGCTATCTTCGTCCGTCACCATTGCGGCCCTGAAATACATGTCGAGGCGGTCCACCCACCTCTTCCATCTGGGCCCCAGGATGGATGGTGGTCCTGAGACATCGAACTCAGGAATGGGCTGTAGAGCCGCAGGGGCCTCTGCTTGGGCTATGACAGGAGTTGGTGGTTGAACAACTGGTTGCGCCGCTGGTGGCGCCTGAGGTAGTGGAGCCTGAACTCCTGCTAGGGCCTGAGGAGACTGCTGTTGAGCTGCTGGCTGCCCACCGTCCTGAGGAGGCTGCTGTTGAACTGCTGGCTGCCTACCATCCTGGGAAGGCTGCTGTTGAACAGCTGGCTGTCCACTGTCTTGACCGTCCTGAGGGGACTGCTGTTGGGCTGCTGGTTGTCCACCGTCTTGATCACCAGGCCCATTCATGGACTTGAGTGCACAAGCACCCCCAGCGTGGATCTTGGGGGCTGCAACTCACTCCCACCACCACAGCACAGTTCCGACACACACACAGGCAATGCAAAGTCCAACCTGGCAGTGAAGATGATGATGGCAGAGGATCCACCCCCACAGACTGTCTCAAGCACAGACACAGCAGCACAACCTGATGATGAAGAGGATGAAGAACATGGAAATCCCCAACTACAGCAGCATGTTATTATGATGAAGAGGATGATGAAGATGTGAATCCTCAGATGCAGTAGTGCTGTGATCAGGCACAGGTGTTCCAAGAATTGAGCCCTGGAGATTTTGGGCTAAACAGGACCAGCCATTTTAGCCCTTCACCTCGCTTTCACTCGACGTAGGAAGGCCAAAACTCCACAAAAATCTGAAATTCTGGCATGAATGTGCAGGTATAACTGCCTGCTAACAGTTTGTCCAGAAATTTGGCCTGGATGTCTCTCACCGTGCAAACTGTAGCTCAGTGAGTGTCCACGGGCGAAAATCTAAGATGGCCGCCTGCCGCGTGGTGAATGCACGGCCTACGGCATGAAACTAAAACCTCAACAATCTCTGCTTACAGAAGAAAAATTGATGTGATTTTCACCGCCGGGCCCAGTCATTCCACCGACTTCGTCGCCACTGTTGTGGGTGTCCCATGACCCCCACTCGCGATGCCTGTAAACCCCCAAGCGCATACAGACACACACAGAGACGTCCGTACTGCTCGGGCTTCCCGGTCGCAATAACGCGGCCGGGAACGCACCCTTTATTTATACTGCACGCGGCAGCGTGCAATGTCACGCCGCGTGCGCGTCCCTTAAAGGGGCAGCGCCACAAGCACCATGGCGCTAAAAGCAAGAATGAAGGGGCTACAAAAGACAGGATTTCATGGACCACCAAAACGTGCAATGCTCTTCAATGGTTTTCAGAGTACGAGGCACAGAGTTCCATAGCTACGCTGCAGCGACTGAAAAAGAACGTCCGCCAGTACTGGAGGTCTTAAAACGAGGCACAGAAACCAAATGTGCTGAGCTGAATGTAGCGCCCTGGAATATACAGTCAAAATTTTGCCTGCAAGTATTCAGCTCCAGAGCCATAAAATATGCGGTGGACCAAACAGAGTGCTTTAAGCAGAATTTTGCAAAACCTGGAGACACTACAATAAATAAGCAGGTGGCTACAAGAATATGGCATCACAGTAATCCATAGTCGCCAAAACAATAGAGGATAATACCAAAGCTCTAAATTGAGAGGGAATATAGGGAACGATCTTACGCAACAATTTTAACGGAAAATACCCATTCTTACAGAAAGCACCTATCTGAAGTTCATCAGATAAAGACGTGAATATTTTTACTCCAAGATCTTTCACAGATGAAGCAGGAGAAGGAAGAGGACCTTGGCCAGGTGGCCAGAAAGCAGGAGTCCAGAAAGCACCAGCAGAAGGAAGTCCCACCACCAACACCTCAGTTTTTCCCCCATGAATGCACAAGTACATCTTTGCAGGAGGGCTAACCATAAGAATCCTCAAAGGCCAAATATGCATTGGGTGGACACGCATGGTGTTTTACAGAAGCCCACAAGAACTGGTAATGCTTTCACACATTTAATGCATATTATGTAATAAGGTGCATGTGCATGTGTCTATCAGAAAAAAAATGCAAAGTGGCATCGCTATATGCGAAATGAGATGTTGGCCATCACGTTCACCAAAGTCCATGAAGACACACCATACTGAAGCCAATGGAGATTCCTCATACTTGGAAGAGTACACGTAATTGGCATCACAAAGAGGAACTACCTCTGAAACAAAATAAACTCAAAGGAGGTGTCACGGTTTTATAATACGGCACACTCCTGCCAGGGACCCCTTCCCCTGACAATGAATGTGGCGCACAAAAAAAACACTTTTTATCTTTAATAAGCTACGGGTTCATTATTTGAGTAGGCCCATCTCGCACCCACCGTTTAAAAACACCCCATATTGCAATGGACTAGAAACCTGGCCGGTGTGTATCAATAAGATATTTATTAATGTATTCTTTAATGAAAAAAGGAAAATATTCCAAGTACAATTTTGCAGCAGCCACCAATATGGTGGCAACACAATGCCTACAGAACAATGGGTTCAAAATCCTCACACAGTTAACATGCATCTTTTTTTTTTTTTTTTTTAAACTTTTATTTTTGTCGGCAGAGGTTCACAAGGCACAAACATCAGAGCAACACGCATATAAACCAGGCATATCACAGAGCAGCACAAAGATCGCAATACATCAGTTGAAACAGTAGTTTTAGAGCATCACGAAAGAGAGGAGGATACAAAGGAGATCACAGTGCATGGACAGAGGCCGGAGACAAGCCAGACCCGGGCGTGCTCCCACACTGATTGTTGAGATATGTGTTAAATTCGCTCCAAATGTTCTTAGGGCGAGAGCGGGCGGGAAGCATAGTCAAATATTCCTGCTCGCAGTTTCGTGACCATGTGAGCAATCCCAGCCACTTCTGAGGGATCGGGGGAGAGGAGCACTTCCAGTTCTGAAGTATGCATTTCTTGGCAATCATACAGCTTATATTCAAAAACTTTTTCAAGCGCCTACTGTCGTCAGTCTTCCAGATCCCAAACAGAACTGCTAAAGGATCTGGGTCAATTACAGTTTCAGTTACTGCAGTAAGTGTGTTCGGAACACCTTCCCAGAAGTCGGACAATTTGTTACAGGACCAGAACACATGTAAATGATCAGCGTCAGCTGCCTTGCAATGCGGAAAAAGGTGCACCTCGGAGCGAGTAAACCCCGAAGTCCTACGTGGAGTATAATAAAACCTATTGAGGAGCTTATATTGCATGGCACGAAAACGGAAGTTGAGAGAGACTTTTTGGGTGTGAAGGCACATATCCTCCCAGACTTCATCGGGTATTTCTAGGCCCAGTTCAGTCGCCCATCCACTACGCGCCCCAAGAGCTGGAGTGTGGGTTATGTCTTGTAGAATTTGATACAATGAAGAGATGACACCCCGAGCACCGACCGAGTTAGCGATATATGCTATCGCCGGGTTATCCGGAGGTTCATCTGGAAATGAGGGCCATGTGGTGCGGAATGCGGCACGGAGCCTGTAGTATTGGAGAGTCTCTAAGTGGGATCTGGTGTGCCCTGGTCTCCAAGTTTGGGGATCTATGAATCTACCCTCAAGATAGAAGTCGGACAACACCTGATATCCCAGTGTACCCCAGTGTCAGGCCAAAGCAGCATCCAGCGTGGGCTCCAGGCCAGGAAAGGCCCACACAGGGAGCCATTTATAGTACGGAGAAGGCCCGCTTGTCGAGCCTAGCAAGCATGTCCAGGCGTACAGGGTCGCGGCAATGGGGTCAATAGGGGAACCAGGTGAATAGTGTCGGTGTAATATTAAGGAAATTATGTTGATGCCAGCGGATGCTAGCCGCTCCAGTTTGACATGTGGGCGCCCTGGGGAGCCGGGGTACCAGTGAGTGGCATACTGGGCTAGGGCCGAAATCCAATAAAGTGTCAGGTCAGGAGCCGCAATACCCCCCCCGTTTGTGCGAGAGCGCCATGTCAGTCCACTTCTTGCGCACCGCACCAGAGTGCCATAGGAATTGTGCACATAGCGTATGCAATTTAGTGAAGTATGCCCTCCCAGGCCATATAGGTATATTGCTAAAAGTGTAGGGGAGCTTGGGGAGCAAAATCATTTTAATAAGAGATAGTCGGCCAGCAATGGACAACGGAAAAGTGCGACACCATGAGATTTTAGTCTCAACCATTCGTGCTACCGCTGAGTAGTTATTGGCAAGCAGAGTGCATTTGGTGAGGGATATCTGCACACCCAGGTACCTAGCACCCTCCGGGGACCAGCGCAGGGGATATTCGGTGGTGGGCTGTAGGGTAGATTTAGTGAGCAGGAAGATCTCAGATTTGGAATAATTAATTGTAAATCCAGAATGGGTGCCAATTCGAGTGATATCTCTTAATATGGGATCAAGGTGGGTCGTGGGATCTCTGACATATAGTAGGACGTCATCCGCGTATAGAGATATAATTTCGGGATCCTCTAGCAGTCTTATCCCTTTGCGGGAGTGTCGTGCACGGACAAAGTCTGCCATCGGTTCTATCACCAACGCAAAGAGGATCGGGGAGAAGGGGCAACCCTGCCTGGTACCCCTGAATAGCGTGAAAAGCTCAGATGTCAGTGAGTTAGCTCTTACTTGCGCCACAGGGGAGGTGTATAATAGTTTGATGAACCCAATCATGTTCGGGCCAATGCCCATTGTTTCAAGCACCAGCCACATGTATTTCCAAGAGACCATGTCAAAGGCTTTCTGAGCGTCCAGCATAACCGCTACAGCCTGGACATCTTGATCTATGTGGGACATGACATTAAACAATCTCCTGATATTATGGGAGGTGGACCTGCCGGGGACAAAGCCTGCCTGGCCTTCTTGTACCAAGTATGTCATAATGGGCAGAAAGCGATGAGCAATGATCTTAGCGAAGATCTTTGTGTTGAGAATCATGAGGGAGAGAGGTCTATAGGATCCACACTCGTCATCAGGTTTACCTGGTTTGAGCAGTACCGTGATGACAGCCTCACTCTTGGAAGGGGGAATGATGGAGGCACAGAGTGCTTCATTCCAGACCTCAAGCAGCCGGGGGGCCAGAATGGCTATGTGTTCTTGATAGAAGTCTGTGGTGAGGCCGTCAGGGCCAGGCACCTTGCCTTTGGGTAAGTCCGAGATAGCCGTCACTATCTCGTCTAGTGTAATCGGGGAGTCGAACTGGTCCTGGGTAGAAGAAGAGATTTCTGTAGTGGGGATCTGATCAAGGAGCTCGCGCATATGTTGTTCGGTATGCTCGGCGGGCTGAGAATAAAGGGACCTGTAGAACTCAGTAAATATATCCAATATTTGTTGGTCCGCCCACTGAGCATTACCATATCGATCTTTGATGGAAGTGATCTGCGTTCGGCCCAATTCCCCCCTCACAAGTGTCGCTAGGGTTTTCCCGGGTCTGTCTCCCTCTCCATATTTCCTGGCGGCCTGTGGGCAGCTGAAATATTGAACTTCGCTGGTAGCTAGTGTATTATATACTTGGAGTTCATCTGAGATCTGGGCGAGTATGTTGGGGTCAGCACCCGTGGAGCATCACTGCTCCAGTCGTTTTAGTTTGGTTTCAGAGCGCCCAGGGCAGCTCTAATAGATTTCAACACCCCAGCCTCCTGAGAGATAGACATTCCCCTAATGTACACCTTAAACGAGTCCCATCTAACCGCGGCAGACGTGTCCTGAAGAGAGTTGAGTTCAAAGAACGATTCAATGTCAGCTAGTATACCAGACTTAAACACAATGGGCCTCATTACACGGTAGGCGGTGAGCCATGGCGCTATTAGCGCCATGGCTCATGCCGGTAAAATACCGGCACCACCTTGGTGGAAAGGGGATTTACCACCCCACTCCAAGGTTGGAGGGGCGGTAAATCCCCCTTCCACCATTGGCCTTCCCCATTCCCATTTCTGCCCCATAGGGCTCTATGGGAATGGGGAAGGCGCTAATTACGGCACCGCAATTTTGCGGTGCCGTAATTAGCTCCGAGGTCCCTTTGCGGGTTGGATTTTAATGCCTGCAAAAAGCAGGCGTTAAATCCCCCAACCCGCAAAGGGACCTCGTAGTAAGGCGGTAAGGATTTACCGGTACCGGTATTTTACCGGTACCGGTAAATCCTTACCGCCATCCGTGTAATGAGGCCCAATGTCTTTTAGGGCTTTGGACTTAAATCGGAGTGTTGGAATGGAAATTCCCAGTCTCAAAGACAGTGTAATCGGAGCGTGATCTGAGAGTGAGCGGGGCAAAATACCTGTTCCCTCCACCCTACCCATGACCTCCCTAGAGACCAAGAACAAATCTATCCTGGACGAGCTGTTGTGAACAGACGAATAATAAGTGTAGTCCCGCTGCTGGGGATAAAGCGTTCTCCAAGCATCACAGATGTTGAGCAACTGCATGTGGCCGCGCAGCCTGCGCGCCGCGCCAGACAGAACTCTGGCAGCGGTGCCAGTTCTGTCCAGAACAGTGTCCAGAATGAGGTTCAGATCTCCCCCCCCCATATGATCTGCACCCCCACAAATCCAAGCAGTATGGTGGTTACCGTGTCAAAGAATTCCAAAGAATCTACGTTGGGGCAGTAAGTGTTGACTAACAGATATTCTGTATTGACCAGCGTGCAGTGTAGTATGACATAGCAACCTTCAGGGTCGATGTAGCTTTTATGTAATACGAACTTGATTGATTTGTGGATCATCGTGAGGACGCCCCTAGATTGGGTAGAGTAGGAGGTAAAGAATCTGGCGGGACCCCATGAAGGGGCTACAGCCCTCGGAATGAGTCCATTGGAGTGTGTCTCCTGCAGAAGCAGTATCTTGCAGTTGTGTCTGCTAGCATAGGCCATTATTTTACGGGCCTTGGTGTGATTCTCAGTCCCCGGATGTTCCAGGACATTACGACAGTAGACATTTCAGTGGCAGCTATCTATATCCACATTACCCATGTTTCAGTGAACATCCCAGCTCCAGTGATGGTGTGAGCTCCCAAAGTTAAAACCGCAGGGGTGCATGTGGCCTTTCAGTGTGCGCGTTGCGAAACCTCTTGTGCCTTTTTGCAAAACCACCCCCTTCCCACCCCCCACCCTCACCACCAACCATGGATCAGCAGTGTGAACGTCACCCACCCTGAACCGCATGTAGTTGAGCCGTCCCCAACCTGGACCAACCTGCCCCAAGGTCCAACTGGGGCCAACAGATGCTAAAAACATAGAAAAAAACAATGCACTCGCAATGGGGTGCATAACAAGAATGAACATTGCAATCGCAGTGGGGTGCGCTGTTGCTGTGAGGTGGAACCAGGATCGATACGGATAGCATAGAGTATCAGGCGGTATAGAAAACATTAGTGCGCATGTTAGTCATATTGTGCCACAGCCAGCTGATTAACACTGAGTTAAATGCGAGATCTGACGTGAGTAACTGAGGACAGACCTGCAGGGGCCAGGGAAGGACCGCAGACGGCCTCGCAAGGGACAGTGCCGGGCATAGTTGTTGTGAGGATCTAGTGTAAATGCGTAATTAGGACAGTGAAACGTTGTTACCATCGGCACATTAAGAATAGACAGTAATGATTAGGCTACATAATAAAAGATCAGCTGGGATTCAGTTGTTGGCATCGAGATCCTTGTTGGCATTCAGAAGTGGTATCTGAGATTCTATGAATTTCACAACATCCCCTGGAACTGTGAAGAAGTATAGCTTGTCCTTCAAGGTGATCTTGAGGCGAGCCGGAAAAAGGATTGCATAGGGGACTTTGCGTTCCCGTAGTAGTTTCTTGACGCCAAGGAACTGGCGTCTCTCCTGCTGTACCCCGATATAGAAGTCGGGGAATATCCGGATGGTGTGTGAATCAAGGCGAAGGTCTCCCTTCTCACGGGCCAGGCGGAGGATGAGATCTCTATCCCTATGATTAAGGATCCTAGCAATTATAGGACTGGGGAGTTCCCCCGGCTTGGGGCGTGGTGATAAAGCACGGTGGGCTCGCTCGACCGTAAAGTACGATGGTCACCCAGGAGGTCCTTAAGAAGAGTTTCAACTGCCAGTTCCATACACCCCTTGAGGGCGTTCTCAGGAACCCCGATAATGCGAAGGTTGTTCCCGCGTGAGGTCATCACATTTTGCCTTTACTGTTTTCATGTCCCGGGTTAGAGTGGCCACCGCGCCTTGCAACAAGTTTAAGGTATCTTCATTTGCCCCAATGCGATTTTCGGCCTCCGTGATCCTGGCCCCCGCCTGGTCGACACGAGATTTGAGAGATGCCACATCAAGTTTTTCGTGGAAAGAGGTGACATTTTTGCCCATGGATTCCATCATCGCCGTGAGATCAGGAGCAGATGCGCTGGAATAGGGCACTTGATCAGAGTCCTCATGGATGGGTGCATCTGGGCCGGCCTCTGTATGGGGATTTCTTTTGCGAATTTGTCCATGGCGGCCACCTTGTTGGTCCCCCTAGACCTATTAGGCATTGCTGATATGATGGAGGGGGCCCGTCCGTTCGGACCCGGCACTAGTTGCAGTTCCCAACTAAGAGTCCAGGAGGAATAGTCAGCCCACCACTTGCCTTTACTGTTGCCTTAGGATGAGGTTCCAAGAGGGATTCCACGGCGCCGTGGCGCCTAGGTGTAAGTATGTTGATTGAGAATGTAGCTCACAGTTCGAATATAGCTGGTAGTGGAGGGTCACGCTATGCAGCAGGTAGGGGGGAATCAGGGGCCACAGTGTAGGCGGGGCGCCAGTCCGTCAGGCAATGGAATGCTAAAGAGGTGATGCCGCTGGGGCCCCCAGCGGGAACAGCGGGGCGCGCGCAGACGCTGCGGGCGCAGGACGCCTATGAGTGAATGTCTTTAGGCCAGTGACAGAGGGCCTGCCTGAGGGTCACTGGCCAGATTGGCCGTGTCCCGGAGCACCCGGCGCCCAGGTAATCCGGGGGCCGTACAATGGCCAGAATAGTCCTGGGAGGGCGCGGGGGCACACACGGCGGTTGGGAATCCGCCTGGATGTTCTGATAGTAGGATTCAAAGCTGCCCCCCCAACTCCTCACCTGCTCGTGGTACACGCATTCCCAGCTCTGGGGCCGCGCACTTCAATCACTGGGCCCCCGGCGCAGTCCCGGCCCGCCCAGGCAGCTGGCAGGGCGATGAGTAGCTGCAGCTGCTCCCCCGGCGCCACGGCCAGGTCGGGGCACAGCGCCACAAAACACGCACCGCGGGCGCTCCAGGGAAACAGCAGCCGAGGTCTTAGTCCTCCGCACCTCACAGCCGGGGACAGAAGGGCCAGCAACTCTTGATGAGAGGGGGAAATCCACTCCCCGGCATGTGTCACAGCTCAGCAACAGGGCGATGAGGGCTGGCAGTAGAGCAAAACGGCAGAATCGGGTTTGGATGATTACTCGCACAGCAGCTCACAACCAGGGTGGGACAGCTAGAAAGGAAATCCATGTTGCTACACTTGAGGAGATAGGGACGCTTGGTGACTACTAATCAGCACACCAGGGCAACGTGAAAACATGGTAGGAAAATCGATTTTAGAGAAGAAGCAAATACAAAAGAAAAATACACACAGCAAAATGAAAATTCGTTTTACACATGATTTGTAATGACAGGTAGCTAAGGAAAGGGATGAGCTGTCAAAATTGGAAATCGCTTTTAAAGACAAGGACATAGGTACATAACAGATAGGATTCTAACAGAAAGGGATTGCTCTAAATGGGACTACGGTTTGGGTTTTTCAAAGGGACAGATGCAAATTAGGAATTCGTAGGAATTTACACAATACACAGACAAAATCGTTGTTCAGTGACAAGGAGACTAACTATGTTAAGGCTATACTTTAATGGCTATAGTTATTAAAGAAAGACACTAGGCACAATGGGGGTTCATTTTGAATTTTACCCAATTTACACTGTGAATTTCCTTATAGGGGAATTCATTGATTTACTTCAAAAGAATGCTGAGGATTTATACAGACAACTATGAGATTTATCAAAGGAATATGCTAACATACACAGGCTAATACAGATTCTTCTATGGAAAGGTGAATGAATTATACTGGCAATTTGGGACTTTCAATGGGATTTTCTATGGGATTTATGTTACAAAAGAGAGGGGTATGCAATTTGGGACTGGGGTTATGTGCTACTTACAAAGTAAGCCTTTATTTGGGATTCTGGAAAGTCAGCAAGATCTCAGGACCCTTTGGACAGCTAGGCAAGGGGTCTGGTCTCTGCACTTTCCTGTATGGGATTCTGGACAGCCAGGCTGGTTCTCAGGACTCTCTGGACAGCTAGGCAAGGGTCTGGTCTCTGCACTCTCTTGGATAGGATCAGCTAGGCAACGGTCTGATCTCTGCACTCTCTTGGATGGGATCAGCTAGGCAAGGGTCTGGTTGCTGCATTCTATTTGATTGGATCAGCTGCCTCCTCTCTGTCCTCTTTCTCCTGTCTCACCGGATCCTTCTGTCTGTCCCTGTGTCCAGTACCGTCCCCACTTATATAGCCCAAATGACATGATTTATTTTACAATCTGGGTGAAGTACCCTAGAGTTACTCCTACCCTGGGTTAGGACAGCCTAACATTATTCTCCCCACCCCCTGGCATCATTGCTTCAAGGGGAGAGAGCATCATCAGTCTGTTTGGCATTTATGACAGGTATTTAACAACTTTTTAGCAAAACTGAGTTATGTATCATAACTTCAAACATATACTAGACACCACCATAAGAGATATATATGCGGTTTCAGTGGGGCATAGACAAGCCGATCGGCGACACTGTGTGAGGTAGCATGGCCCCTTGGAACCTTTTGGTAATTTTTCATGAAATGCATAATAGTTATCAGTTTGCAAATGATCAAGCATATTCATAATGTACATCTCCATCTTTCCACAAATTGTCATATTTGTCCCATTTTAAAATCAGCCCAAAACGAGTCTTGACAGGCCATGTCAGTGCATAAAGTCCTAGAAACATGCACTTAGTGCAAACAAATCTGCCTGGAAATCACACAGTAAAATATCATAAAACAAAATTATTTCTTATTCTGAGTACTGGGGAAAATACCTAAAATGCATAAATCCTTTAATGTCAATTTGGAGGATCTGTCACATATGGGAGGGCGGTACTTCAACCCCCATAGCCAAATGTCTCTGCCTGGCTCAGCTTGCAACAAAGGACTTTTATTGTACCCTTTGAAGTTTATCAGTTTGTCCTTAGGAGTGGGTGCAAAATGAACTCGCACTTCTTGGTCAAGCACTAGCCACACTTGCTTTCTTTGTCTTTCCTGACAGTACTGCCTTCCAGTCTGGCAGAACAGAGGATCATCACGGCCTTCCGCCACTTCACATGTCATTGTGGAATGGTTCTCTTATTAATGCAACTTCCAGTGGGAGGCCAGTCTTTCAATTGAGCCTAAAACTGGTTTTACTGGTATTCTCAGTCTCACGGTGATTGAAGTCTTGCGGGGGAGAACATACAGTACATGTGCAGCGAACCCCCCCCACACTGACATTTCTGTGAAAGCAAAAGCTACCATCACACATTGGCTTTCAAATTTCATTTTTCCTTATGTTCTTTGACACGTTTGTAAGCCGTATTGCATTTAATGTTTGAAATGTGGTTCTGTAGTTCACAGGATTTTCTTTTAGTTTGACCATTTGAATGGGTTTGCAATTACTGTTGTTCATGCACACCGATGGGTACAGTACAAGGTTCTTTGATGTGACATAAAATGAAAAGGAAAATCCAAGCTGTTTTTTTTCTCCATTTGCAGTGTTTTCAGTGCCACAGTTTACATGAAAGGGAAAACAAAAGCTGTGTCGGGTTGCATTTTGATGAAAACCTTTCCCCTCATGTGAATTAACAGTCAGATAAGGCCGTTTTCTTGATGGAGAGCATACTTTGTGAAATTCAGATGGAATAAAGCAGACGCAGGGCCATTCTTCAGGGCAGTGCATACTTCATGTTATGCAGATGAAAGATAAGCAAACGCAGGGCCATTTTTCAATGCAGGGTTCAAATGGTTGATTAATAAACACAAGGCGCCTGGTTAATGCCTTGCTCTACCCAGAAAGGAACAATTTTATGAAAACACAATTGAGCAAGGACATATGCAACCACAAGCACCTCGACACTGAATCCTAACAGTCATAGTACACAACAAAGTGCAAAAATTGTGACAGCTACTTTAATTCTGGTTAAGATATATATAAGTAGCCACGAGTGACTACAACTAATTGAAGTCAACGAAGGATGCTCAAATGTACAACATAACAAGTAGACATAGTATACACATGGAAAAACAGAAACAGAATTCTTGTGGGTTGCATATATCTGGGATCAGATGGTTGACACACATGTGCCAGGGAACACAGCACAGCCGTTTTTGGTTAAATGCACCCGACAGAGGATAATGTGTTCCTCTGTCACCCCAACTCCTTCTTACATCCCTCAAATTAAGACATCTACTTATAGCTGACAATAGAATCCTCCTTCACAATTAAACATTGCACCTATCGACTAAACCTCCATAGGCTGTGCCCATAAGTGAAAAGAAACTGTTTACGACTTCCTGGTTTTACTATTGTAGACTTTGTTTCTTATGGCCAAAAAGGTTTTTTTTCTGCAGCAGGACAAGATGGAGAGCAGATGATTTCTGGCTCGTTACTTTCACCTAGGTCTGATGCCTGACTCAGATTGGGTTAGGTTCTGAACCTGTGGTGAAATGAAGCTCTAGCCCCAAAGTGAAATTGGCTCTGGCAGTGCCAGGTGCAAAAGGTGAAAGGACATTGTGCTTACTCTGACTCTGACTGTGCCGGATTAATTCTTCGGTGCCTCATTGTTGCCCACCACATGGACAGAAATGCTAATGCTCAGGTGAGGCCTGATAGCATGTGCTAATGCATATCTGTGTGATTTTAAAGGACATTGGACCTCATTACAACCCTGGCAGACAGCCGTGCCTGTAATACAGGCACGGCTGCCACTAGAGTCATTTTTTTCCGGTGCCCTGGAAGGGGCAATTACCACAGTATTACAACCCTGGAATTACCCTCTCCAGGGTGCCAGAAAAAATTCTTCCCCATTCCCATTGAGCCCCATAGGGCTCAATGGGAATGGGGAAGCCGCATGCACCAGCATCATTCGCGATTGGTGCCAGTCCATGTGGCATGCTGTACTCGCAGGTGCCGCTATGCCCACCACGTCTGACCTGGTAGGCAGAAAGGCACCGAGGAGCACAACTCGTAGTTTGCCGGTCCGGGACCTATGGTACCGGCAAGCTTACCGGTACCGTTTGTTAAGGATTTCAATCAGGCAAGACACTCGGGTCTCCACCTAGCATGCAATGCACAAATTAAATACTTATTTAGTGTGTCTATAGGTTCAATATTCTGAGTGATACACCAGTCATATCACACCCCTTCTCAAAATACCCCCAGGTCACAATGTACCAGGAATCAGTCTGGCTGGTAAAGGCAATATTTATTTATTTATTTATTTAAAATTAAAATCAAACTCAAGTTTTAATATATGGGGAAGCAATCACCAGTTTGGTGACAATACAAAAAGAAAGTAAATAAGGCAGTTGAATTCACTTTTGAGCAGCACAAAAGATAAAACACAGGGGAAAAGAACTGTGTTGGCTTGTTGAAAAGGTAGCGCTTAAGTTAAGATATTCCCCCTGCAAATTTCTCGACTCACAAAGAAGCAAGTCTACACAGATGTAAGTAAGCAGCAGGTTTTCAGGAATATAGAACAGTGTATAGGGTTTGAAAACAATCTTCCCTCCCCAAACAAGAGAGAAAACATTTTTGGAACTTTTACACTTTTAAAATGACAGTTGAAAATTGCTGAGAAAATCAATGAAAAGTGTGCAAAAATCCTTAAATTGATATAGATTCCTATGGGATCAAAACTACAAAGATCTTAACAAACATACGCTATAATATGAGAAAAGTACACACTTTAAATCAGAATGGAAGTTTGGAAATACTTTGAATGGGAAAACACACGTGCAAAACTTTAGCAAAAATGCGAATTCCAGCCTAATTTTCACTATGCGATTTTGAATAAAAACGGGTCAAATATACTATTTCTGGATGCCTACCGGTACCGTATGTTAAGGATTTCAATCAGACAAGACACTCGGGTCTCCGCCTAGCCTGCAATGCACAAATTAAATACTTATTTATTGTGTCTGTAGGTTCAATATTCTGAGTGATATGCCACTCATATCACACCCCTTCTCAAAATACCCCCAGGTCACAATGTATCAGGAATCAGTATGGTTGGTAAAGGCAAAATGTATTTATTTATTTATTTATTTATTTATTTATTTAAAATTCAAATCAAACTCAAGTTTTAATATATGGGGAGCAATCACCAATTTGGTGACAATACAATAAGAAAGTAAATAAGGCAGTTGAATTCACTTTTGAGCAGCACAAAAGATAAAACACAGGGGAAAAAACATGTTGGCTTGTTGAAAAGATAGTGCTTATGTTAAGATTTTCCCCTGCAAATTTCTCAACTCACAAAGAAGCAATTCTACACTGATGTAAGTAAGCAGCAGGTATTCAGGAATATGGAATAGTGTATAGGGTTTGAATTCATCCGTCCCTCCCCAAACAAGAGAGTAAACGTTTTTGGAACTTTTACACTTTTAAAATGACAGTTGAAAATGGCTGAGAAAAACAATGAAAAGTGTGCAAAAATCCTTAATTTGATATAAAGTCCTTTGGGAACAACACTACAAAGATCCTAACAAACAAAGGTTCTGGTATGAGAAACAGTACACACTTTTAAATCAGAATAGAAATTTGGAAATACTTTGAATTGTAAAACACACATGTAAAACTTTTGCAAAAATGTATATTCCTGCCTAATTTTCACTATGCTATTTTTAACACAAACGGGTAAAATATACTATTTCTGCAGTATTTTGTTGTGGATGTAGCTACAGGTCTTAGGTTTAAGTCAGAGTTGAAATTAAGTCGCTAGCTATAAAATTGAGGAAGTTATACAAGTTTGAATGAGATGTGTTTTGAAAATAAAGTCGCGAAAATGAAAACAGAAATCAGTTTTTACAATGACAATTATGCTCTAAACTAGAGTATTCAGGCTGGTTACCAGTTTGAAACACAGTAAGCTCCAGAGTGGTCCGTGGAAACCAATCACAGCACCTCCTTGTCCACCTTGCAGGACTCAGTCGGATTACCCGTGGGATGATTTTAAGGGTTTGGGGAGTTCACATGACAAAAGGATTTAAAATAAATTATCACTAGCACAAGGAATCAAAGCAAGGTTTCAAGACTGGTGTGGCAATATTACAATTTCCTAAGTTAAAGAGATGATTGGTTATAGATTGGGATAGGACACAGCAAATATACTATGGGTTACTAAGATTCCCATTGATACTTACAGTCCACTGTAATTTAAGAATGGACTGTCAGGTTCTGTTCATCACAGATCGGTTCTACAGGCAGCAGAGCACCTCTGGCAGAATTGGATGAGCTGGACGGTTCTGGTCAATTGGACTGGCAGCTCAGACTGGAATGGATTGGATTGACCCTTCTGGTTGCTGGACACTGTAGATCAGTGGGATGGCGAGTTTCAGCAGGCAAGCATTAGTGGTAGCAAGCCAGACTGGATCAGAATTAATTCCCTTACGTTTTGGGATGGTTTCAGGATTTGGGCCTAACTGAAAAAGCGTTCAGCAAATGCTGAGGCCTAGGCTTTTCAAGATGAAGAATTCAGGAACAAGATGAAGAAGTCAGGAACAGAGCATCACACAGAAATCTTGATGGAGTCAGGAATCAGTGTGCCTCTGTGTGTTGTGAGGTTCCCTTATTTATCCTGCCAAGTGACATCACTGAGTTTATGGTAGGGGCAGGCTTGCAACCCACACCCACAAGGTTATGGTTGGTCAAAGGCACAGTTTCCGCCTTGTTTTTTGCTGGTTGGATGACAGAAAGGGTTGTCATATTTTATGATGTTACTTGGGAACCTCCCATAGTTATTTGAACCAAAACTTTACTTTCCCACAAATACATATTTCTGTAATTATGCCCTCTAATACAATCAGACATTGGCATTACCTATTTTGTGGGTTACCTTTACATTCAACTCCCAAATCGGTGAGACCTGGTGTTGTCTTTCTATTAAATTTTGACAATTTTGATCATAAAGGTTTGGCCTAACAATTCCTAATTTGGTACAACTATGTGCAAACACCCCTAGATCATGGATACACAATATTAGATTTACAGCATTAATAGTTTTGGCGTAATTAGTCTTTTTGCATAACTTAATTTCCTTACACAGTCAAATGTCTATCATAAATTTAGATTTCAATGTTTGTACTTTTCATTCCTTTACTTATTGTTGCCGCCAAGTTAAATGTCATGAAGTTCTGTGGCAAAATAAGCAAATTAACTCCAAAAACACATGTCAGGTGTTTTTTTTCTTTCCCTCCCAAGTGGGTTCAAATTGCCAGACTTTTAAAATTCACTGAGAAGCCTCATCCCAGAGAATGGAAGATCCTGCCCCTCCCCTATAGGGATGAGTGTTCAAGCCTGTCATTGTATTTGCCTGGGGCCAAGACAAAAGTCTGATGAGGTCCTTTGTCATGAGTATGGAAGGCCTCCCCACAGCAATTAGGTCGTTCTGCCAGCAGTGAAATGTCAACCTGAAGTGTCACCCTTTCCCAGGCTGAGGACTGTCAAGCAGATTTTCTTTTTAAAATAGTTAATTAACTCCAAGCTGGGTTACTTTAAGTTTTACCTAAATCTTTCATTAAAACATATAAAAATGAACACAGTTTATAGGTGGATTTTTACATTAGCAATCCTTAATCATTCTGAAAGAATTAAACCTTCAAACAAAAACATGTTTTCAAAACAGGTGATTTTGCGCTTCATTCCTGAAAAAGCACATTCAACTGAGTCCTTTAAATCAGATTTTCCTCTGCAGCACATACACAATGTATTCAGCATTAGGTCTTCCCTCTAGTGCTGGGATTGTTTGCAGTCTTTGTAGTACCCTTTTAATATCAGTGATTCAATGGAAATAGATGGATCTAGTGCCAAAAACAGCACTTTTGAAGGTTGCAAAGCTAACATTTTGAAAGGCATTTTCGTTTTTCAGCATTATTCTGCTGCTTTTTTTCATGTTGAATGTGGCAAAGCCCACTGGCATGTTCCTGCAATGCTAACTCTGTTTTCACCCCCACTTTGACTGTGTGTGGCAGGGGTGCAGCCTTTCCTTGGTTGTGACCCAAACACGGTTTTGCATATTTTGGCATGCACAGGAGTCACTGCATCCATTTTGGGCTGTTTATTTGTAAAGTGATGCAGTGGGTCACATTGGAATGGGTCAAACTATCTCAAAGAAGGCCCCCTCCCAACTTCGGCTTACTTCTAGTTGTGGGGAAGTCGGGCAAGTGGGATTTTTCTTTCTTCTCGTAAAGAACCGAGGTTTCTTCAGGTGTAGGTTCTTGTTCCCTCAGCGATTGATGCAACATGCTCTCTCCCTCTGGGTTTTCTGTAGGCTCTTCTATTTGCCACAAAGTATGCCTGGGGTGGCAACTATTTAGCTGGTTGATGTGGCCCCACATGTCCTCTTCTGTCAAGTTGCCCTTGGGGATGCAGATTCTGTAGGTAACTAGTGAGTTTTTGTCCACAATTTCAAAAGGTCCCCGCCAGCTGGGCAAAAAATATGTGCTCCTTGGCTTGGTTCCTTTGGAAATTGAACAAGTAGACCCTCTCTCCTACTCGATATTCCTTTTTGGTTGTCGTAAGGTCATAGTAGGTCTTCATACTGTCTGCAGATCTTCCTAGATTCCGCTGAGCATACGCAAAAGCATGTTGAAGGTGTTTTCTCAGATTCTCAACATACACATGAGTTGTGGAGGCATTTATCAATGTCTGCTCTTGGGTTCTATAGAGCAGATGCTGGGGTAGCATCATTCTTCATCCAGTCATCAGCTGAAATGGAGACATTTTAGATGCAGAAGAAGGGGTAGATCTGATGGCCATCGGGACAAGGGGTAATCAAATATCCCAACTTGGCCCAGAGTCTGCCTCAAACTTGTTTAATATGCTCACAATGGTTTTATTATACCTCTTAACTCCACCACTAGAGGACATTGGTAATCAATGTGCAGTTTCCTTTTTACCCCATGTATCTCCCACATCTTTGTCATCACCTTGCTGGTGAAGTGACTACCTCGGTCTGACTCAATCTTTTGGGATAGTCCAAAACGCGAGAAGATGTGATTGATCATCAGGGCAGCTGCTGTTTCTGCCTTGCAATTTGGGTTCCAGGAGACATTCCACCCACTTAGTAAACAAGCATGTTACGGTTAACATGTACTTGTTCCCCCTAGAGGAACGAATCATGGCCCAATGAAATATACTTGTAAATCTGACCAAGTCAGTGTCATCCCCCTCTTTTGGAGGGGAGCACGGTGTGTGAGTGATGTTGGCTAAAATTGTGCACACACAAGACACACCTTCAAGTATTGGTCGAGATCCTGCACCATTTGAAGCCAGTATGCAACCTCTCACAAGATTTCTAATGTAGTATGAAACCCCTGATGACCAGCTGGGGCCGCATCATTGGTGTGACTTAGCATCAGGCTTCGGAATGAGGTAGGTACCACACACTGGTCACAGCCAGATATGGATCTCCTCACCAACAAACCATCTTGGATTGGAAAATTTTTGGACATTTCATCAACACTCTGAGGTCCACTTTCCCAATGCAATCGGTATCCATCAGGGGGAAGTTCTCAGGGTCCTCAATGTGTTGATAAAACTTACCAATGATTGGATCCCCTTTTTGAGCCATGATTAATTCAGCATCTGGGGTCTCCTTACTCCACTGGGCAGTTGAGAGCTCATTGTGAGCATTTGTCTGGGACCTAGTGATAGCAGTGACCTGGATTTCCCCCAACAAAGACTCGATCTCAAGGAGATCCCCTTGGATGGCTCCGGTTTTGGCCAGCTGATCAGCTAAGTCATTTCCAGTTTTGTCTGGTCCCTCTATCTTGGAATGACCCTTGATCTTTTTCCAGTAGATAGTCATCCCACTAGAGGTGACCAGATCATCAATATTTTGTATTAGTTTTCCATTTTTTAGTGGTTTGTTGTTAGCATATAGCATGCCTCTGGTTTTCCAATGAAACAGGTGCTCCACGAACCCGTTCCGGACATAATCTGAATCAGTGATTATGACCAGTTTGTGGAGTTGGTGCTGTTCAGCAGTGAGGATGGCTTGATGAACTGCCATCAGCTCTGCCACTTGACCGATTTTGTACCCAGTGGAGGGTTCTGGGGCATAATTCACCCAGGCATTCCCAATGCCGGCCACTAGTTCCTTTTCCCTATTGTTGTCAACATGGTAGGAGCACCCATCCCTGTAGACAGTGGGCATTCCCTCACACTTGTCTTCTTCATATACTTTGCGCAGGAAATTCAGGTACACCTCCATGTTTTCCTGGATTTTAAGACTTTCATCCTCAAGACAGTTTTCTCTGGCACAATCATGCAAGTCAGCCAAACCTTGCGCGAGAGTATTCTTCTTGTTTTGGCCATATCTGACCTCCAGAGGAAAGCCTTGCATTGACAGAATCCAGGAGGTAATTCTGGAATTACTCACATTTCCGGCCCGGATTCTGTCACTTTGAAGATATTGCAGAGGCTGGTTTGGAGTCTCCACTATGATGTGCTCCCCCTGGAAGAACGGGCGGTAATTCTTCAATGGCCACACAGGAGTGCCTTCTCACAATCGTTGAATTTTTTCTCCACAGAAAATAAAGTCTTACTTGCATAGGAGATGACGTTATTGACCTTGTCATGCTTTTGGTATAATCCTCCGATCAAGCATGTATTTGCTCCCACTTGAACCCCCCTTTCAACAGATGGATCAGGGGTCTTGTGATCTCTGTGTAATCCTCAATGAACCTTTTACTGTAGTTAGTCAGACCAAGGAGGCTCCTTAGCTCACGCAGAGTTGTGGGGTCTTTTAGTTTCAGGAGTGCTTTCACTTTCTTTTCCTGGGGACAGAGACCCTCATGAGTTATCTCATGCCCCAAGAAATTGACATGGGTCCTGCACCACTGTGCCTTTTGGAAAGATAGTTTTGCTCCGGCAGCCCTCACATGTGTCAGAACATAACAGATCTCTGCTATGGCTTCCTCCACAGTTGAGCTTTAGATCAGAACATCATCTACATAAGCCAGGTTACCCCTTTCACCCAAGTCAGGCATGGCCTTGTGTAAGAAGATATTAAATTAATTGCCGGAATTGATGTATCCGAAGGGAGTCTGGGTCCAGGTGTACTGCTGCCCCCCGAAGGTAAAGGCCAGCTTGTATTGGTCCTCCCTACTGACAGGTATGGTCCAATACCCATTGGTCAGGTCAATGGCAGTGTATACCTTTGACCCATGGATCTGGGCCTGCCCTTGGTCAATGTAGGGAAGATGCCATCAGGACTTGTGGACCCGTTTGTTTAGCTCCCTTAGGTCTACACTGGCCTTTCAGTTTTAAAATCCCCAGCACCAGATTATTAAATGTGCTGTGGACTGGACAAATTATCCCACTGGACTCAAGGTTTTTAATTATTTCTGTGAGGGATGCGAGAGGCAAATGATATCGCTTCACAAACACTGGAGTCATGCCAGGGTCCGTGGGAATTTTTGTATGGATTTTGGTGCGACCACAGTCATGTGAGTCCACCGCCAAGAGATCCTGAACATCTACGAAAACTTGTTTCAACTTTTCACAGACATCAGCTAGGTTGACTCTCTTTTCAACCATCTGCCTGAAGCCCGGGAAGACTTCTGGTTTGGCTATCTCATCGGCCTTCTCCAGCTGGGTGGAGAAGTCCCTGGTTAAAGTATTGACCTGGACAGAGGGTTTCAGGCAGGGAAGGCAGAACGTGTGGACTTGGAACATCACCTCATCCCTCCTGAAGTTACAGGTCACTTCTTCCTTACCATAAGGGCAGGAAGAGTACACCAGGAAATTCCCCCATGCCGTTGAAGATCCTGTCTGGTGTTGTGTCATTGTCGCTATCACTTTCAAAACAATCATTGGGGATCGGTCCTATCAGTACATTACTTAAATCTATGGAGAAATGTCGGTCATCAACCGCCATTCCAATAATGGTGCCTGCGCCCAGAGTAATACTCCTAACGTCGCTGTTATCCATCAATATTGGAATGGTGTTGTGTTCTGTATTGACTAATGGTGTTGGGTTTAACCCCAACCCTTGCTGTTGGAGATGGGCGTTGAGGTGAGCATATTCATCAGGATTTTGCAGTTTCTGTCCTCTCTTAATTTTTACTTTAAGTGGGGCTAGTCGTGTCCGTTCTGGGATGGTGACTTCCTCTCCAATTTGAACTTCAACTGCATACAGCAGCAATTGGGCTGACCAAAATGCTTTTTCTGGATCATCAAAGTCCATGGTATTACCCCCTAATCGGGAACAGGCTTTGAAGTTTATCAGGTCCAAACTAATGGCAAAGCAATTGAGAATGTCACTGCATAAATAAAATGCAGCAGAGACATCTCACACAACCCAACAGTTATGTACTATGCTTTTGTGGCCTATAGACATTTTGATCATACACCTGCTAGGCAGGAGATGTTTGGAATTGGGAGTTTAAAGATCCATTACCCATTGTTCTATCAATTTAAATGTGGGAATGGCTTTATCTCTTGTCCTTCCCCTCCTTTAACTGCATAGGGATAAACAACTGTTCTCTAATCTTCTGAATGTCAGCTAAACTATGAGCTGGATTCTCATCATTTTGGCCTATGGAAGTGGGATTTTATGATTGTGAATTAGTATAGAATTTCAGAGTATTTCCTTCCAGTGTGGAATACCACTTGAAACTGGAAGGAAGGTTGATTTTCAAAAATAGAGATGAATCCCCATCACCAGTTTGTTGTCCTACTGCAATCATTGTCACATCAGGGATTTGGTTGTTTTGAAAATGGAACTCAATATGATCCTGTTTTTGTTCAACCATGTGGCATGTTCCATTTAAACTAACATGGTTGACAAAATGTTTTAATTGTATTGGTCGCTTAGTCTGGGTCCAGAGGACCTTGCTTACACAGTCTATTAGGTGAGACAATCTGCACAGGATGTCATTCCCAAGTAAACACGGTGTGCCCTCCAGAGTCACACATATGACCAGATGTTTCACCTTGTGTCACACAATTTTAATTTCCAAATCCGCAGTCCCCTTGACAGGAATTTCATTCCCATTGAAGTTCTGAAGTTGTCGAGGAAGAGGGGTGAGAAGGATCAAAGGCTCTCCTTGACAAAAGAATGGCTTGGGATCCAGTGTCCACCAGTGCCAAAAATGTACATTGCCCTTGTACTTGGACCGGGGCATACAATCTTCCCTCCTTCTCCTCAAGGGGGCAAAGATAATGTGCATTTTGGGCCAGTTGGTGGTTTAGTTTCTTGATTCTTGATTCTCACACTGGGGTAGTTTGGTCAGGATTCTGTGTGGGAGCTTGGGTATCTTTAAGAAAAATATGGCAGTTGAATATTGGGCGAGTTTTGGGCTCCCCTGTTTCTGATTCTGCCCCCCGCCTTTTTGGAGGCAGTCACCAGAATAGGTTTGGGCAAGGTGGTTTTCTGGCTTAGCATTCTGGGGTTCAATGATGGGCGATCCTAACTCAGTCCCCACATTCACCCAGTCTTCATTAGGATCTCTCGGGACCCATTTTCTTTGGGGGGAGTTCCCCCATCCCTGAAGGAGAATATCATTTCCCAGAGTCCTCTGAGGATCCCTGGCCTTCAAATTGGAGGACACTAACCTCCTCCACAAGATGGGTCTTTTTAGGTTCTTTATTTCTCCTACCCGCCCTCTATTCCTTGGGCTGCAGACTTTCGGTGGCAGCAGATTTTGGTTCCAGTTCCTGGGTTTCCAGGGGCTTTTCACAAGTGGGGAAGGAAGCTTCCTCTGAGGCTTTACACCCCCCTTGCCCTTGTGCCTCCTCTTTTGGAATCAGTGAGTTGGCAGGGTTCTCTCCCCGTCATTGTTCTGGAGTACCAGACCCTTGGTTTGAGGGGTTCTGAACCATCATGTTTATCTGGGGGTCCTGCTGAGCCCTCAACATGCGACCCAGATCCTGGGACAAATTCTGGACCTGGCGCTCCAGTTGGGACACCCGCTCTGGCTGTTACCGGGGTCTCTGGTCCATTCTTGGGGGATCAAAGGAAGGGTAGATATCCCTTCTCCCATAATACCCTGGGTTTGGATAGTTTGGGTAACCTTCCACCCTTGGCCTCCCCTCTCCCGGATTGGGCTGTCTGGGTTCAGGAAAGTGGGGAAGGAAAGGAGGGTTGTTTTGTGGGTTGAAGTTTTGCGGGTACCGGGGAAAGAAGCTGAACCCGGCATTTGGGGAATTACTGCCCTCCTGGGGAAAGTTAGGAGGGACGTTTCCTGGGTTGGTTGCTACCTGGTTGGATAATCCCTCTTGGGCTGGGGGAGTCCACACATACCCCAGGATGAGTTTGTTGCCCTTGTATCAGGGGCTTATGTAGTCTGGGGAGTTAGGGATCCCATTTGTGGGATTACCTCCCTGACTACCTGTCTGGGATTGGCCTGAGGGCCTTCTGGTTCTTTGGCTGGAAGGATTCTGTACAGGTATACTTTTAGCTCCCCCACCCCCATCTCCAGATCTAAGATGGGGGAAACCTTCACATCTGCCACCTTGGCAGCAGCAGGGGTGTTGCTGGTTTGGGGGTTTTATTGGTGTTCTTGTTCTCTACACATTTCTGCACCTCATAAATATGGGTTGCCTATTCTACGACCCAGTCCTTTGATCTCTTCACGTTAATGTCCCTCACCAGCTGGGTCATGATGTATTTGGGGAGTGCATGGAAAAAGGAGTTAAGGAACTCCCTACTGTCTGCGTGCACCCTCCCGGTGGTCTGCGCAAAGGCACGTTTGAGTTCCTGCACAAATTCTTGTGGGGCCTGGTTTTCCCCACACTGCAGATTGTAGGCCACCTTGCGGGCCACTTGGGGATTTCTATGGACAGAGAAGTGTTTTAAGATGGCCACCCTGTAGGTGGACCATCTTGAGTGGTTCTGATCCTCCAGCCCTGCAAAAAAATTGGAGTACTCAGGGGAGAATGTCCATTTCACATTTTGGATGCAACTCTGATTATCTTTCAGATGAAAAGTATCCATCATCTGTTTGTATAATTCAAGGTGTTCCCAGACTGAATACTTGGCATTTTGTGATAGGGAGTAATAACACTCATAATGGCCTTAATGTGCTTCAGGGGATTTTTTTGTATAGCCTTCTTGATTTTGTTTGCCTTTTTGGTCCTAGTCACCCGCGCCCACTCATCCTCTGACTCAGAGGCACTACTACAGGAGGTGGCTATTTGATGCTCTAGGCACTCCCTGATTCTGAGAAGTTGACAGGGGCTTGCAGAATGTGGGGGCCTAGTTTCTGTCATGATGCCTACCTCCAAGGAGCCAGGTTCGACCCAGCAACCCCAGAGGCAGGCATCATTTCCCCCAGGGAAGTGCCAGCGGGCCCAAGCTGGGGCCCTTTGGACACAGTCCTGGCACCTTAGGCGCCAGGCTCATGTTGGACCCCTGTCCTGGCGCCTTAGGGACCAGGCTCATAAAGCTAGACATGTGTTCAAGTGTTTTAAGGTGCACTTACTTGATGCAGACCATGCTGCTCCATCCAGGCCCTCTTGAGGCCTGAATGGAACTACTTTACCTGTGGAACTACTTTCCCCTGGGTGTGGTCGGGGAAGGATACATACCTGATCGGTGGAAGGATACCTGGAACTTCTTCCAAAGCTATTTAAACCACGCCCGATCAGCAACTCCCGCTTCGTGTTGTTCTGCTCCTCACAGCTGGACGCTCACCGTGTCAGCTCCTGCATCTGGACTTCAGCCACGCCTGTCAGCATCCTGGGTCACCTGCTAAGAGAGAATTGGAGAGAAAGAAGACCTTACCTGCTAAAGCTGCATCACGGAGACTTCACACCGACGATCCTGAAAGGGAAGACATCATTTTAAAAGCATTTTGCTTCGATCGCTGCAGCGCTGCATTTCACTCACCTTTCCAGGGCATTTCCATCTTAGCAGCGATCGTCCGGATCCGCAGCCACTTCCCAGAGCCTAGAGAGAAAAAGACAAGAACACAAGGTGAGAGAAGGAAGGGAATAGGAAAAGCTCAGTTTCCTCCTAAATCTTAC
Source organism: Ambystoma mexicanum (assembly GCF_040938575.1). Classification (NCBI taxonomy): domain Eukaryota; kingdom Metazoa; phylum Chordata; class Amphibia; order Caudata; family Ambystomatidae; genus Ambystoma; species Ambystoma mexicanum. The sequence goes on along the minus strand of NC_090930.1, from coordinate 1,239,520,046 downwards.
CTGTTGGGTCATTCCCATTTCATTTCGGGTCCTGCCGCATCCTGGCATTCCGGACCCCGGCCCCTATGAGGAAAAAAGACAAAGACTTTGAATGAGTGAATGCAAAGACATTACCCGAACGCTCATCCAGAACTTACCTGTCATTTACTGGAACTGCACGTTTCACTTTGGGTCGGCGCCATATCTCCGGCATTCCGAACCAAGACATAAGCGTTAGCGCTTGCTGCAATAACACAAAGAACATTATTATTAAGTTTGAACTTTTGAACTTGCTACAGAACTCTTACAGCGCCTTACCTGAATAGTCAAGCTTATTTGAACTCCCATCAAACCTCAATCCAGTGACGTAACTGGGTTTCAACGCGCCCCTGCATCAGAAGCAGGATGGAGAACTCATCCTTCCTGACCCTAAGGTGAGACTTCACAGGGAATCAAGGAAGGGTATCGTGGAGGGCTGGAAGGGAGCGGGAGACTTGAGCATTGTTCCGTTAGTAGGTAATACTCCCTTTTCATGCACAGGGTAATATTCCTGCGAACCAATTAGGCCATCTTCAGAGTCCTGCGCTTCATCAGCACTCGAAGCCAGACCAGCGCCTCTGTGGGAATCAGGTGAGCGTGACAGAACGCGAAGCCTACCCACAATTTCCCACCCGGGCGCTATGGAGACTTCCGAGACAGATGAGCTAGCCCAGCTTTTGGGGGAATTACGGGCAGAAGTGCACTCAGCCCACCAGGAGACTAACGCTCTCAAAAGAGAACTGATCCTATCCAAGGAAAGAACAGATGACCTGGCCAAAAGGTTATTGCAGGCCCAGGCAGGGCACACTCCTTTACCTAATTCCGGAGATACTTCCACATCAATGGGTATGGATAACCCGGTACAAATCAATCTACCCGGACACATGCCTTTGGCCCGCCTGAACATTTTGCGGGGGATCCCAAGAAATATGCCGTCTTTATGAACCAATGTCGTTTACACTTTCTATGCAGACCCGGGGCCTTCCCTAACGACCAGACCAAGGTAGCCTTTATACTATTTTACCTCAGTGGCAGTGCTGCTGATTGGTCTATTCCATTGGTAAATCAGGATGATCCCATTCTCCAGAATTTTCAGGGTTTCCAGGCCAGCATGGAAATAATGTTTGCTCGGCACTCTCAAGGACAGGCCCTTGATAACGAACTGCTATCCTTACGACAAGGTAATCAGGATCTTCTGTCCTACGTTGCCACCTTTAATAGACTGGTTGTGGAAACTGGATGGCCAGAAAACAAAAGGATCACATTGTTTCATCGAGGCCTGCGCGGAGAGCTTAAGGATGTTCTAGCTCAGATAGTAGATCCACCCCAGGTCTGCGCAGACTACATAGATTTGGTGGTTCAACTTGATCACAGACTTCAAAATAGAAAAGCAGATCGGTTCAAGTACGAAACCCGAGTACCGATCAAAACCAACGCTAACTCCAAGAGTACCGACGTATCCAAACCTATGCAAATCGGTGGTGTTAAAGGACCATTAACACAGAAGGAACGAGAGAGAAGGCGGCAAATGCAACTTTGCCTGTATTGCGGGACTTCCGGTCACTTTCTTTGAAATTGTCCGGTTAAACCACCTAAGAAGGTGGTTGGAGCCACTGATAACGATTTATTGACAACTGATTCGGGAAACGACCTAGCCCGACAAGCGTAGGGGTCCGCTTGCCGAGCTTGAAAACAAACTCTTTGACCTCGCATTTTGTCATGCCAATGGTGCTCGTGGACCCAAAACAGCCTCAGCTGTTACATGCTATAAAAGCATACATCGACAGTGGAGCTATTGGAAATTACATAGACCGTGAATTGGCTTCCAGGATTAAGCTCCATCTCCGCCCGAAAGTAACCCAAGATGTCATTACTACAGTAGATGGAACTGAAATAGCCTCAGGGCCGGTAATGCATTCCACTGTTGAAATGACACTGGTGGGTCAGGATGGACATCGGGAAGCAATCCTGTTTGATGTGATCAAGGCCCCACAATTTCAAGTAATTCTTGGAATTCCTTGGTTAGAAACACATAATCCCAGAATTGACTGGCGAGCAAAGAAGATAAGTTTTCCTGATTGTGAACCAACTTGTTACCCAAGAAGTCCAGTTATGGGTCTAGCCTCAGCAACTTCCACCCCTGTACAGCTACCGTCAGAATACCAAGAATTCCAGGACGTTTTTCAGAAGGAACAGGCTAACACGTTACCTCCCCATCAGTCTTATGATTGCCAAATCGATTTGGTACCCAATGCTCAACTACCTTGTAGTAGGATTTATGCTCTTACGGAACCTGAGAACCTACATTTGCGTCATTATTTAGATCATTACCTAGCCAATGGTTTTATTCGCCCGTCCAAGTCTCCTGTCTCCTCAGCTCTGTTCTTCGTGCCGAAAAAAGAGGGCGACCTTAGAACATGTATAGACTATCGCGCCCTAAATCAAATAACGATTAAGAATCGTTATCCTCTGCCCATGATCCCTGAGCTTATCGACAGGGTGAAAGACGCTTGTGTGTACACCAAGTTAGATCTCCGAGGAGCTTATCACCTGGTGCGTATAAAAGAAGGCGACGAATGGAAGACTGCATTCCGCACCAAATTTGGGCTCTTCGAATATCAGGTGATGCCCTTCAGTTTGTGCAATGCACCTGCCACCTTTCAGTACTTTATGAATGATGTTCTTCGGGAACTTATCGACGTCTGTGTCATTGTTTATATCGACGACATCCTGGTGTACTCCTCTTCAGAATCCGATCACAGAAAACTTGTCAGGGCAGTTCTTGAGAAATTGCGCCAGCACAGACTATTTGCAAAGCTCGGAAAATGCGTTTTTCATACCACAGAAGTGGAGTTTCTCGGATTCATCCTGACACCTCAAGGAGCCGAATGGACTCTCAAAAGGTGGACGCCATCCTCAAATGGCCATCTCCTAGCTCGGTGAAGGGAGTTCAGAGCATGCTCGGCTTCGCCAATTTCTATCGAAGATTCATCCCGGAATTTTCCCGAACAGTCCAACCCATCACAGCTCTCCTAAAGAAAAACAAACGCTTTGAATGGACTCTTGAGGCAGAACAAGCCTTTCAGGACCTGAAAACCAAATTAACCTCTGCACCTATATTGAAGCACCCGCACCCAGATCTCCCTTACATTGTAGAAACCGACGCATCCAGTTCGGCCATGGGAGCTGTCCTGTCGCAAAGAGACCCAGAAACTAACCAACTACACTGTGTGGCCTTTTGGTCCAGGAAATTTTCTCCTCCTGAAATCAACTACGCAATTACCTACAAAGAGTTACTGGCTATTAAATCTGCTTTCAAGGCTTGGCGTCACTACCTTCTCGGGGCAAGACACACCATCACCGTAATTACGGACCACAGAAATTTACAGTATTTAAAGACGGCCAAGGCTCAATCTTCACGACAACTCCGATGGGCTCTATTCTTTGCGGAATTTGATTTTGTAATTACCTATCGCCCTGGCTGCAAGAATGGTAAAGCGGACGCCTTATCCCGGATTGGCATGGAAGAACCCAATTCGAGTTTAGAACCTTTGCCAAAAGGGTCCTGAACAAAGAATCTTAGGCCTAACTTCATTGTAAACTATTGAAAACATCCGAACGCAAGTAAAACAACTTCTAGACTCTTCAGCCTTACTGGAATGGAGTCAAAAGGGTCCTCATTACACCGTTAAGGATGACTTACCCTACTTCCAGGAGAGCTTGTTTCTGCCTAGTAAAGAATTGCAAGAACTTGTTATTGCCCATCATCATGAATCATTAATGGAAGGACACCCTGGTATCGCTAAAGCGGAGGAAAAAATCAAACGCCACTTCTGGTGGCCTTCTTGGAGAAAAGACATAAAGTCTTTTGTATTGTCTTGCGCAATTTGCGCCCAAAACAAGGGTTAAAAGAAAAGGCCAGCCGGCCTACTTCAACTCTTGGATATTCCACCGGCACCATGGCACACCTTGTCAATGGACTTTATAACTGACCTGCCTCCTTGTGCTGGTTACAACACTTTTCTTGTAATTGTGGATCTATTCTCCAAAATGGCCCACTTTATCCCTTTAAAAGGTTTGCCTTCAGCTTCCACCTTGGCCAAGGAATTTCTGGAGAATATAGTTCGCATACATGGTTTCCCTTCCATATTAGTCTCGGATCGTGGAAGTCAATTTATCTCCCATTTTTGGAAAAAGTGTTGCCAACTAGCACAAATAAATGTGCGGCTATCCACCAGCCACCACCCCCAGACCGACGGACAAACCGAGAGAACCAATCAGACTCTCGAGCAATATCTTCGGTGCATGTTACACCAATCCAAGTTAAATTGGAAAGACATCCTTTGGATCGCAGAATATGCATACAACAATTCAGTGCATTCTGGAACCGGACAAACTCCTTTTTATACTTTGTATGGTCACCATCCTTGGACCCCTGATCTAGATCCACCTCTGACCCTGGAAATGCCCGGAGTAAATCATCTGCATTCCACAATAACCCAAGCCTTCAAAGAAGCTGCAACTCATTTACAGCAAGCCAAGAAAAAGTATAATGAAAACGCTGATTTGCACCGAAGTAAAACTCCTCCTTACCAAGTTGGAGATCAGGTATGGCTAGCAACGAAACATTTACCCCTCAAGGTCCCGCGAACCTTCAATCCCAGATTCATAGGACCTTATCCCATCAAGGCTATAATCAATCCCGTGGCCTTTAAACTGGATTTACCGTCTAACATGCGTATTCATCCAGTTTTTCATGGATCACTTTTGAAGCCAGTACAACCAGGGATCCGACTGTCCAAGCCTCCAGACCCAGTTCAAATTGAAGGGGAATTAGAATTCGAAGTTAAAGACATTTTAGACTCCAAGGTGTTAAAGTCCAAACTCTTCTATCTTGTTGACTGGAAGGGAAATGGACCTCAGGAGAGATCGTGGGAGCCTAGTAACCATGTTCACGCACCTCGATTAATACAAAGGTTCCACCAGAGATTTCCGAACAAGCCAAGACCCCCGGAGGGAACAACCTTGGGAGGGGCCTTGAGGGGGGGTACTGTCATGATGCCTACCTCCAAGGAGCCAGGTTCGACCCAGCAACCACAGAGGCAGGCATCATTTCCCCCAGGGAAGTGCCAGCGGGCCCAAGCTGGGGCCCTTTGGACACAGTCCTGGCGCCTTAGGCGCCAGGCTCATGTTGGACACCTGTCCTGGCGCCTTAGGCACCAGGCTCATAAAGCTAGACATGTGTTCAAGTGTTTTAAGGTGCACTTACCTGATGCAGACCATGCTGCTACATCCAGGCCCTCTTGAGGCCTGAATGGAACTACTTTACCTGTGGAACTACTTTCCCCTGGGTGTGGTCGGGGAAGGATACATACCTGATCGGTGGAAGGATACCTGGAACTTCTTCCAAAGCTATTCAAACCACGCCCGATCAGCAACTCCCGCTTCGCGTTGTTCTGCTCCTCGCAGCTGGACGCTCACCGTGTCAGCTCCTGCATCTGGACTTCAGCCACGCCTGTCAGCATCCTGGGTCACCTGCTAAGAGAGAATTGGAGAGAAATAAGACCTTACCTGCTAAAGCTGCATCACAGAGACTTCACACCGACGATCCTGAAAGGGAAGACATAATTTTAAAAGCATTTTGCTTCGATCGCTGCAGCGCTGCATTTCACTCACCTTTCCAGGGCATTTCCATCTTCAGCAGCGATCGTCCGGATCCGCAGCCACTTCCCAGAGCCTAGAGAGAAAAAGACAAGAACACAAGGTGAGAGAAGGAAGGGAATAGGAAAAGCTCAGTTTCCTCCTAAGTCTTACCTGTTGGGTCATTCCCATTTCATTTCGGGTCCTGCCGCATCCTGGCATTCCGGACCCCGGCCCCTATGGGGAAAAAAGACAAAGACATTGAATGAGCGAATGCAAAGACATTACCCGAACGCTCATCCAGAACTTACCTGTCATTTACTGGAACTGCACGTTTCACTTCGGGTCGGCGCCGTATCTCCGGCATTCCGAACCCCGGCCCCTAAGGGGAAAAAGACATAAGCGTTAGCGCTTGCTGCAATAAGACAAAGAACATTATTATTAAGCTTGAACTTTTGAACTTGCTACAGAACTCTTAAAGCGCCTTACCTGAATAGTCAAGCTTATTTGAACTCCCACCAAACCTCAATCCAGTGAAGTAACTGGGTTTCAACGCGCCCCTGCATCAGAAGCAGGGTGGAGAACTCATCCTTCCTGACCCTAAGGTGAGACTTCACGGGGAATCAAGGAAGGGTATCGTGGAGGGTTGGAAGGAAGTGGGAGACTTGAGCATTGTTCCGTCAGTAGGTAATACTCCCTTTTCATGCACAGGGGAATATTCCTGCAAACCAGTGAGGCCATCTTCAGAGTCCTGCGCTTCATCAGCACTCGAAGCCAGACCAGCGCCTCCGTGGGAATCAGGTGAGCGTGACAGTTTCCTGATGCCTGTGGTGCTCAGAAGAGTCTTCTGACTCTACCCTGCTCCCAGGATTGGCGGAGTAGCACCACCCCCACTGCCCTACCTGGGAAGAGGCCTTTAAGATACTCTTTTTGGGCTTTATTTCCTGGAGTTCCCCACCAAATTTAACAAAGTGATAGTTTAGTAGGTGGAATTTTCGAAGGCCAATTCCCTGACTCTCCCCTCATCTGAGTCCTCCTGGTCAGATATATTAGCCCTAACATTTGGGGATCTGTACAGTGACGCCCGTCCATCAATTTCTGGGAGGCGCTGATTTGTCAGTCCCATTTTCCCAATTTTGTTGAAGTCTACCACCCCATGGCCCCTGCTTCATATGAGTCAGTGGACATGAAGGTGGCAGAGTTCATTGCATTGAAGGGGTTAGAGTCCCTGAGTATAGGGGTCCTGATGTGAGGATCAGGTGTTTCTCTATCCCTCTCTACCTCTTGTCTTTCAGCCCCTATTCCCTGGTGATATGCCAAAATCTGAAACTTTTGTTCCTCTATCAGGGCCTTGCTGGTCTCAATAATTCACTCTTCAATTGTTATCTGTTTGTGGAGCACATCATTCTTTTCACGGAGAGCCTCATTGTCTCCCTGCGCTTCTTGCTGGTATCGAAATACTGGGCCAATTTCTGCTGCAGGAGACTCACCTCCTGAGTTTTAGTTTCATTGGTCTGGGTGTTCTTTTACAGAGCATCCTCCACCCGCCTGGTGTGCTCTAGTAGCTTCTCATATTCTGTTTTTACTTCATTGAGCTCCTGGAGGGCACGCTTTCTTTCCTCTAGCTTGCTTTTTAATTCGCTTAATTCCTGGCCTAAGAAGTCCCTCTCCTGACTTAGGGTGCCCCTCTGTTCAGCTAGGTCATACATTTGGTTTTTTGAATGTACTGGATTTCTGGCGCTCCTCATCAAAGTCCTCTTGAGAGTGAAGATCTTTAATAATTCTTTCATTGTTTTCCTCTTTTAATTTGTCTATCTGGTCTTGTAAAATATCCACCTGTTCTGCGCAGACTCTGTTAAAACTTAATTGCTGCTCCAGTTTCTGTTGACTCGGTTGCAGAGTGTCCAACCTTTCCTGACACTCCTCTTTTAGTGCCTGTAATTGGGTGTCTTGCTCTGCCTTCTCTTGCTGTAGGAGAGCCAGATCTTCTTTTAATTGTATAACATACTGGCCGTCATTCCGAGTAGGGCGGTAAGGGATACCGGGCACCGGTAAGGAGACCGGTGCCGGTAATCCCTTACTGCCCTACTACGAGCTCCCTTAGCGGGTCCCTTCCTTAACGCCTGGTCTGGTAAAGGGACCTGGGCGCAAATAACGGGCTTGGCATAAGCCGACCCATTATGTGCGCCCTCCCCATTCCCAATGAGCCCTATGGGGGCTCAAATGGGATTGGGGAATGGTTTGGTAAATGGGGACTTACCGGTCCCTCCAAGGTTGGAATGGACCGGTAAGTCCCCATTGAACCAAACCGGAGTCGGTACCGGTATGGGAGGCAGTCATGGCGCAAATAGCGCCATGACTACCACCATACTCGGAATGAGGGCCAATGTCTGGCTTCTGTCTCTAATTCTTGGCTCTTCAGTAGCCTTTGCTCTGCAGAGTCTAGGTCAGTCTGGATTCTTTCTAGTGTTTTCACTTGATTCTTTGCCAGAACTATGTTCTCTGCATGGTTTTCCTGCATTACTCCTATGTGGAGATACAGGTAGGCCGCTATTTTGACAATTTTACTCTGCTCCTCTTTCACTTTTGGGGCCATGTATAGTTCACTAAGAGCTTGGTGTAATGGGCCCTTGTCCTGCCATACATCCAGGTCCATGACAGTGACCTGTTCTTTGATTTCCTGCAGCCAGACCTGTTCATTATGTTCTGGCAACTCACCCCTGACAAACAGTTTGTGTATGAGGTGTTCCCTAGCCATATTGATTTCTACTGGGATCGCCATTTTAGAAAAATCAATTTCTTTATGAATTATTTTAGGGTTGATTTACTTTTTACTTTTACAAACAGCCTGTTTTTGGAGTATTTATTTTGAGAGGTGCTTGTACAGTGCAGCACAGTACACCAACCAAACAAGGTGTCTGTAACCTGCAGGCTAGTCTGCTGTGTTAGACTGTCACGGGTGGTAACTCAAACTCAAAATCCTGGATGAGCCTCCAAATCTCTTAAGGATTTCAATCAGGCAAGACACCCGGGTCTTCGCCTAGCATGCAATGCACAAATTAAATATTTATTGTGCCTAAAGGTTCAATATTCTGAGTGATATACCACTCATATCACACCCCTTCTCAAAATACCCCCAGGTCACAATGGACCAGGAATCAGGCTGGTTGGTAAAGGTAATATTTATTTATTTAAAATTCAAATCAAACACAAGTTTTGATATATGGGGCAGCAATCACCAATGTGGTGACAATACAATAAGAAAGTAAATAAGGCAGTTGAATTCACTTTTGAGCAGCACAAAAGATAAAACACAGGGGAAACAAACCGTTTTGGCTTGCTGAAAAGAGAGCAGTTAAGTTAGGATTTCCCCCTGCAAATGTCTCAACTCACAAAGAAGCAATTCTACACATATGTAAGTAAGCAGCAGGTATTCGGGAATTTTGAACAGTGTATAGGGTTTGAATACAATCCCCCCCCAAACAAGAGTGAAAAAGTTTTTGGACCTTTTACACTTTTAAAATGACAGTTGAAAATGGCTGAGAAAAACAATGGAAAGTGGGCAAAAATCCTTAAATTGATATAAATTCCTATGGGAGCAACACTACAAAGATTCTAACAAACATAAGCTATAATATGAGCAACCGTGCACACTTTAAATCAGAATGGAAGTTTGGAAGTACTTTGAATGGGAAAACACACGTGTAAAACCTTTGGAAAAATGCAAATTCCCGCCTAATTTTCACTATGCGATTTTTAATAAAAACGGATCAAATGATGCGGGTGTTGGTTGTAGATGTAGCTACAGGTCTTAGGTTTAAGTCAGAGTTGAAGTTAAGTCTCTAGCTATAAGATTGAGGAAGTTATATGAGTTTGAATGAGAGGTGTCTTTGAAAATAAAGGTGCAGAAATGAAAGAGAGGATGGGTTATAGATTGGGATAGGACAAGGCAAATATACTATGGGTTACTAGGATTCCTATGAATACTTACAGTCCACTGTAATTTAAGATTGGGCCATCGGGTTCTGGTCATCACGGATCGGGTCTACAGGCAGCAGGGCACCTCTGTCAGAATTTGGATCAGCTGGGCAGTTCTGGTCAATTGGACTGGCACCTCATAATGGACTGGATTTGATTGGCCCTTCTGGTTGCTGGACACTGTAGATCAGTGGGATGGCGAGTTTCAGCAGGCAAGCATTAGTGGTAGCAAGCCAGACTGGATCATAATTAATTCCCTTAAGTTTTGGGATGGTTTCAGTATTTGGGCCTAGCTGAAAAAGAGTTCAGCAAATGCTGTGGCCTAGGCTTTTCAAGATGAAGAATTCAGGAACAAGATGAAGAAGTCAGAAACAGAGCGTCACGCGGAAATTAGGATGGAGTCAGGAATCAGTGTGTCTCTGTGTCTTGTGAGGTTCCCTTATATATCCTGCCAAGTGACATCACTCAGTTTATGGTAGGGGCAGGCTTACAACCCACACCCACAAGGCTATGGTTGGTCAAAAGCACAGTTTCCACCTTGCTTTTTGCTGGTTGGATAAAAGAAAGGGTTGTCATATTTTATGATGTGACTTGGGAACCTCCCTTAGTTATTTGGACCAAAATGTAACTTTCACACAAATACATATTTCTATCATTATGCCCTCTAATAAAATCAGACACATACATTACATATTTTGTGGTTACCTTTACATCCAACTCCCAAATCGTTCAGAATTGGTTTTGTCTTTCTATTAAATGTTACCAAGTCTTCAAATGTCTATCATAAATTCAGATTTCAATATATGTACTTTTCATTCCTTTACTTATTTTTGATGCCAAGTTAAATGTCAGGAAGTTATGTGGCAAAATAAGTAAATTAATTCCAAAATTTCAAGTCAGATTTTTTTTCTTTCCCTCCCAAGTGCGAGCAAATGGCCAGTCCTTTGAAGTTCACTGAGAAGCCTCCTCCCAGAGAATGGATCATCCTGCCCCTCACTTATAGGGAGGACTGTTCAAGTCTGCCATTGTCTTTGCCTGGGGCCCAGACGAAAGTCTGATGAGGTCCTGTGTCATGAGTTTGCAAGGCCTCCCCACAACAATTGGGCCTTCCTGCCAACAGTGAAATGTCAACCTGAAGTGTCACCCTTTCCCAGGCTGAGGACTGTCAAGCAGAATTGTTTTTTTTAAATAGTTAATTAACTCCAAGCTGGGTTACTTTAAGTTTTACCTACATCTTTCACTAAAACATATACAAATGAATACAATTTATAGGTGGATGTTTACATTAGCAATCCTTAATCATTCTGAAAGAATGAAACCTTTAAACAAAAAAATGCTTTCAAAACAGGCGATTTTTCACTTCATTCCCGAAAAAGCACATTAAACTGAGCTCTTTAAATCATATTTTCCTCTGCAGCACATACACAATTTATTCAGCATTAGGTATTCCCTTGAGTGCTGGGATTGTTTGCAGTCCTTGTAGTACCCTTTTAATATCAGTGATTCAATGTAAATAGATGGATCTAGCACCAAAAACTGCACTTTTGAAGTTTGCAAAGCTAACATTTCGAAAGGCATTTTTGTTTTTTAGCACAATTCTGCTGCTTTGTTCCATGTTGAATGTGGCAAGCCCACTGGAATGCTCCTGTATTGATGACTCTGTTTTCATCCCCACTTTGACTGTGAGTGGCAGGGGTGTATCCTTTCCTTGGTTGTGACCCAAACACGGCTTTCCAGATTATGGCGCGCATAGGAGTCAGCGCATCCATTTTGGTCTGTTTCTTTCACCCTTTGTAAAGTGATGCATTGGGGCACATTGGAATGGGCAAACTATCCCACATGTAGTTAGTTCCCTGTCCAGCAAACTTGTAATGAGGCCCATTGAGTTGTTAAAGGGAAAGGATGCTCACAATTTGAGGCATTGTGGTGGCCTAAGCAGAACAGTCCTTCTTGCAGAGAGTTTTGAAACAAGCATGATAAATCTATTGTGTAGATTAGAGGAAACCAATGTAAGCAGAATAGCAGGCATGGCATCCCAAGCATGGTAGATATATTAACCTAGTAGCCCTTGGGTGTAGTAAGGAAACATAATGGGAACAATCCTGATCTTCTTGGCACATATCCTGGCTTCTTGTTAAGCCAGGATATGTGCCAATGGCAAACGTTGATGCATAGTTTCAAAGCTTTTCCACTGTAACAAAAGTTTGGGGCTCCAATTGAGTTTAAAAATAAACAAATCAATATCATCATTAAAATGGAATAGACACTGTTAGTTAATGGTGATGCCAGGAATGTCTACAATACTATCAAAGCTTGGCAGTCAGGTGGTCATAGGTGTTAGAATGTCCTTTTACATATTAGTACCTGGCAAGGTGGTGTGTCAGCCTCCCTTCCAATGAGGAGGCTCAGACAGAATTTTTACCACACTGGTAAAAAACATGCTCCGACCCTCATCATAAAAGGTGTCCGCCATCTACCCTTGCCAGGATGAAGGTAAGTGTGCTCTCCCCCGACATCCCCTGACCCTTACCCTTAACCCCATTTTCCACATTTCCAACCCTCCCAAACCACTTACAATGCACTTCTGCGTCCGTCATAGGCACTGGGAACAATAGTGTTCTCAGCGCACCACCGATCCGGCAATGGCCGCCATGGAAAGGGAGAAGGGGCTACATGTAGCTCCTTCTCCTCAATTCTTGCAGGGGGGGCATTATCGGCCTGGTGATACCCCAGGGCTATTACTAAGGTCCTTGCTTCGCTCAGGCCTCTAACTGATGCCCCACAGCATTAACAGACCAGTAATCCCCCCCCTTCTCTGGGTTTATTGCTTACATATTGTTGTGAGCCTACTGATTATGTAGCTGTAATGTCATTAAAGTCTGCACGTAAAGATACACCAGTGAGACCTTCTGGATGCCTACTTGCCCATTAAAATCCAAATCTGGTTTTGTTGAATGTCAAAATGAATAGCTCTTCCAATAGCAGTTGTTTGGAATACCTGGGTAATCAACAAGGAGTCCTCGTTCATATTACCATAACTTATATGGATTCATTTGCTCTGGACAATTCAATTTCGAAAATTCCAAAAATAGAATTTTCTGAAGGAGGCATAGATGGATTGTGACTAAGGCAGATTTTCTAAAATTACAGAGTCAATGAAAAACATAATGCAATAGTTGTTTTCTGTATGTGATCCCACAAATTAATCTTTTCAGCATGTATGTTTTCTTGATGAATTCAAGGGACGGTATGGCAATTATGGATCTTCCAGTTCCCTATAGCCATGTTCAATTATTGTAAACTCACTCATGGACTTGCTTGTGTGCCTTGCTTGCCCGTTCTGAGCCCAAATGATGTCCTGGTTCCCCAAAAGTGTGGTTCCCTCATACAGAATGGGATTACACAAATCCGAAGGCAGGGTTATTGACTCTGTGACTGTTCTTCTTTTTTTGGTGTAGCTAAAAGGTAAAACAGTATGCTTGTAGAGCATTGGACTATGAACTGCAGCTTTAAGTCCCGGGACGATCTGAAAACTTAGAGAGCATTATTGTGCTTTCCATCCTCAAATGATTGAAACAATGAACAATTACATATTTTACTTGCTGCACTATGGCCTGTCCCCTGTGGGGTGACCTTGTTTGTTGGCAGCATAGAATTTTAATACAGATGGTGGGTGTCTAATTAAGAGTGTAGGCAAGCATCTCAGTTGTAATTTCTTGGTGAAGGTCCAAAGGTCCATCTTTAGCATGTTTGGGGCCTGAGAGACCTAGCCCCCCCCAAAAAAAGAAATAAGGGGATCAAAGAACCTTTTTGCCATCTTCCCGTCTGCTTCCATCTCAATCAAAACCCATAGCTTGTTATTGTCCCCAGGTAGCAATCAGAATATGCATAGGAGCTTGCATGAAGTCCCCTGACCACCTTCATCTGGGTTGGAATCTGAATGAGAGCAAGCCAAAGAAGAAGGGGAATAGTCTCTCGTGAGGTATGAAACAGCCACTGATGTATTTATTTATTTATTTGTTACGAGCTACAGCCCATAGGCATCAGGGCACATATTGAGGGGACTAACAACAGAAGACGGACAATTCAGCCAATGGGTCATAACGGGTATAGGGCACTATCAATTGAATAATATTGTTTTTAGTCGTTTACAAAAGATGAAGAGACTTGTCTCTACACAGTTCGGCTGGCAATCCATTTTAGGCTTGTGTAGCCTGAACAGGGAAGGAACTTCCTTACACTTTTGTTCTCGTAACTTTAGGGCATATGAGCCAAAAAGTACCACTGACTCTGGTGATTCTCCCCTGTGGTTGAAGGGTGAGACTGTCCTTAAGATGTACAGGAGCGGATCCAACTAGGCATATGTGTGCGTCAATGTAATGATTTTGAAGAGGATCCTGTTTGCTACTGACAGTCAGTGAAGTTCCTTTCTAGAAGAAGTAATGTGGTCCCTCTTGGGGATGTCCTTAATGATTCGCACAACATCATTTTGAAGTATTTGCAAATGATTTATATAGTTCTTATTTGCTCCGCCCAGGAGTGCATTGCAATAATCTAGCCCGTGCATAATAGTGGCCTGCACTACGATTTCACAATTTCTGCTTTTGACATATGGTTTCAACAGTCTTAAAATCTGAAGTGCTACTGGGACCTTTTAACTACACTACCCACCTGGACATCAGCACCAAGTGAACATTCCAGTACCACATCCAGCGTTTTGACTTTGTCTTGTACTTTGATGAAGTGACCATCAATGGAAAAAGTTAGAAAACATGGGCCCAATTTCTTGTTTGAGAGGACCCACAAATCAGAATCTCAGTCTTAGCAATAGTCAGACAAGGCCAGTTGACTGTCATCCAGTCCTTTACCAGTTTGTAAATATCTTGAATTTTCCTGGTATCCTTGACGTAGTCACTGCTTAACTCAATCAGCAACTGCATATCGTAAGCGTAATTCGTGAATCTTGCCCCACTTTGCCGAGGATATAACACAGATGGCGTATGTAAATGTAAAAAAGCAGTGGGGACAGGCATCTTCTTTAGTATTTTCTCAAAGTTGAAAACCGAGTGTAACGCTCACCTGGTATCCACGGGGACGTCACTCAGCCTGTTCTGACCTTTTACGACCTCAAACCCTTCCCTGGAGTCTACTCAAGTGGAGACTGGGCCTGAAACACAGGATTGGTAGAGTTTAAATCCCTATTGTCTCTGTGTGTTTGAACCCCTTCTTCCCCGGGGTCCAACCCTTCCCTTTGATCCACAGCTCACCTTGTTTTCTTGGAAAGTGTGCTCTCTGTCCTGCTTTCAGCGCAGGGGCGCGTTTATTGTTGCAGTCTCATTGCTTCCTAGTTACTTCAGTGGCAAGAGTCCGACAGGTAAGTATAATGAGTCTTTTGAACAGTTCTCTAACTTCGTTCCTTTCCTTCCTTAGATGATGGCCGGCGTCTGGGGATGGCGACGTGCTGCTGAGATGAGTAGCGCTGAAGGTGAGTGAGAGTGCGATGAGCGAGTAAGCGCGGTATGCGGCGCCTCTAGATGTTTCCACGCTAACCTGGAGTGTCTTTTCCCTCTTGCAGATGGATGAGAAGTTCCGGAGACAGAGCTCCCCCAGAGAGGCTGGTATTCAGGTAAGCGTTTGAAGCCTATACAGTCTTTAAAAATAAGCAAAGATTTGCTGAATGCTTACTAATGCCTTTTTTCTGTTCTTTTCCCTTTTCCTTAGGAAGCGGCGTGCCGGGATGGGAATGACACTGCCGAAGATGCCCGCAGAACAGAAGAAGCGATGAATGATGGGCAGAAGAGCCGCAAGGTAAGGCTGTTCCTAACGGTGGTCTTGTTCTTGCCGGAGCTGAGAACAGAAGAAGATGGAGGCCTACTGGAGACCGATCCAAACACGGTGAGTGTCATGCTGCAGGTGCAGAAAACACAAAGCATGTTTCTCAGCCTGGGCATGGCTTAAATAGTCTCTGGGTATCCCAGGTATCTCTGGGCTGAACCACACCCAAAGGACTAGACTGCACATGCAGTTCTGGGAACCGAAATATGTGGAGGCATCCATCTTGTCCCCATCAAAGCACTACAAGTTCAATCCCCAATAGTATCCTATGGGAGTGAGTGAGTCTGGTGCCACAAGTGCCAAGTCTGACTCCAAGTGGGTTTTTGGAGGGATGGAGAGGCCCTTGAGGACCATGTAGGTGATCGTGGCCTGCCTCCAGCCTGACATCTTGGAGGCCTGGGGTCATGAGGGCCAGGAATAATGACACTGAGATGGGTGAAAACCTGAAGGGTGAGTAGCTATCAACTGTGGTTATTATATCCATCCAGGTAGCGCGTCTGAGACAGGTTCTGATGCAGTCCTAGCATATGGCCCTGTAATTTTGCAGGCACAAGCTTGCTGTATATTTGTACAGTCCTCGAACGTAGGTGGAAGGGAATCAGATTTTTCAAACTTCTCAAGATCTCAAAAAGTGTTTTAGTATTATTACTATTGTTTTGAATTTCACAGTTGAAGTAGTTTTTCTTTGCTTCCTCTATCCCTTCTCGTACTGTTTTTCCATGTTTTTCATGGTAGTTCTTTTTTCCCTCAGTTTTATTTGTACTCCAATTACGTTCTGCCTGCCCTGTCTCCTGTTTAAGCTTAATAATCTCTGAGGAAAACCAATTACGATGGAGCAGCCAATCCCTAACCACCTTGGTCTTCATAGGTGCTATTCTACTTAACATATCCTCCAAGCCACAATCATGCCTTGCTGCCAGTTAAGATCTGAGGTATTTTTCATAATACTCTGTAAACATTTAAGATCTTCCTGTCTTACTTTTTTTAGGTTCCTACTGCTGATGATTTTAGGTGGATTACATTGCAAAGCCTGCTTCCCAGACAGAGTATCTGGAAATTGATAAGGGAGTGGTTGGTCCAGATGCAAGTTTCAGTAATAACGGGGCTGATCTATAAATTTCTAGAAGTGACCCAGTCTAAAATATTACCCTTTACGTTTCTACGTTCACTGTTGTGAATGGCAACTTCAATGTTTTTTAGGGTTTGATTTGAGGGAAAGAGCTTCTTTATCAGCATCATTTTCTCCCCACCTATTAATGTCACCCATCAGTAGGGTAGAGGAGTTGGGTTTATTTAACCTTGCTAAGATGCCTGTGAGTTCTTTGTTAAAATTAGGCATCTAATTAGGTGGCCAGTACACCACAATAGTAATTTTTAGATGTAATATCTCACAGCCTTCGCAAGTCATGGAAGATCTAAACAGACATCATTCTTCTTTGGCTGTAAGTGGGACTCCCCACCTTTCCCCCACCCAATGTCATAGATCCCTGTTCTGCCTGAGGAATTTAAATCCCTTAGATGTGGCCAAGTCAATGACAGGTCCACTTGAGTCTTTAAGCCATGCTTCCATTACAGCCATAATGTCAATCTCTTTATCAAGTATATAATCATGAATCTCGATGGTGGATTTCCCCAAAGAGCGAGCATTGAGTAAAGCTGTTTTTAAAGTTAGTCCATTTGACAAAATCGGCTCCAAGGCTGTTCTGCTTGATTCTTACATATGTATATTTCTAGCTGTACTGTTGTCATTGTCCCAAGGGACATCCAAGGTGGAAATAAATGCCTGTGGTGTTACTGTATATAGTGATAGCTGATATGTAGGCGTTGAATGGGTCTCATTGTGTGTTTTGTTTCTCACATTTAATAATACACTCACTTATATGTTCGTTCCAAAGTCAGAACTACAATGTGAGCTTTCCCTCGTTAAGGCAGTACTGGGCATTTCCAACATGGCAGCCTTTGTCGGCTCGTTTGTGTCCATGTATAAATATCTATCCACGATAGATTGCCTGGCTGCCTTCCGGTCTGCTAAAATTGATACCAAATCTGGGTTTAACTCCATGTAATAACAAGAAACAAATAAGCAATGCAACTTACCAAGAGTGGTGTTTGTAGACTAAGTATATGCTCCGGCCGAGAATGATCTGGTGCACAAAAACACAAACACTTCGGAGCACAATCTAGCTCAGACTAGCTAGACCCTGACGCACAGCGCTGACATGCCTGACCGTGGGTTGTAATGCAAGAAAACTACAAAACTCATGGGATTTGTAGTTCTAGCGCGTATGACTGTGCAAGAGTGCAGGAAGTGCCTTAAAACACCACATACCATTTCATCGACACTGAAATTCTCCAACCATCTGGATGTAAGGAAAACCAGAGGAATTATAGGTTCACTGTCTAGACCAAAACAGAGAGGTCTTATTGGAATGGCAAAGGGAGCATAGGACTCAGGCGCCCTGGCCTAGTTAACTGATGGAAAGAAGTCAATGCACTTGTTGTACAAGACATACTAACACATGTCATGAAATGTTGTAGGTGCAGTCGAAGCTCAGGGCCTGCTGCCAGGTTGATGATAACTAAATTAAAATGTGATTGATTAATCCTGTCACATAATGCGTTCATTCCAGTGTATAGTTTGGACATTCAATATAGCACAACTTGTACAGCATTTTCACCTTTCATTAGGAAATATATTTTTTATAATAAAACATCATCTTTAAATGTACATTAAAAGGATTGAGTGCCACCTTGATTAACAAGACAGCTCAGGGTGGTAAGCACTTGTTGCAGAAATCTGTGTTCATATGCCATATCACAGTAACAAATAGCCAATACACAATTTACAATGTGATTCAATGGTTGCCACATAGGAGGGCAGTTGTAGAATGGGTTTGCAAAATCTATTCTCCACGGTTTTAATACTTTGGGATTTTCTTTTCTCAAAATACTTACTATGTTTGAAGGTATCAGTTATGCCTTTGCTGAAGAAGCCGTCAATAGTATATCAATGGGATGGTATTTCGTCTGTTTAGTAGGTTAGGGTGTGAATTTAGACTGTTGAAGTAAATGTTTCGTACCATTAAATTGTTTGATAAAGTGTATTGCTGATCTCTACTCAGTAATGTTACTCAACACAAGTAGAAGTCATCTCAAGATATTGACCCTTTATAGGCTACCACTAGAGTTGATTTGAAAATAAGATTAAGGTGGGTAGGGGCACATACCTAGACAATTCCATTGTATCCTGTAAAGTGTGTGGGATTAGGTTAAATGGGGGTGGGGCAGCACATATTCCCGTTTTACCCCTCTGTCAATAGGGAATGTCCTAGAATCGCCATGCTGAGTCAAAGCCCACCATGGTCTCTGTGTAGTTATGGAGGATTATCGGGACTTCCAACAATTCATCCTTGGACGATTTACTGTGTTTAAAGCTGTGGAAAGGTCCGTAAAATCCAGGTTCATTAGCATTTGTTTTACCATGACATAGTAAGAAATTAATAGAAGCACATGTAAAACGTTGTCCTAATTCCCCACTCCTTCCCTTAACCCATACTGGCTGCAGACAGAATTGGAAGTTCAGTGACCCACGTCAGAAATCTATTACAGACCATACACAACTATGTTTAAGAGGGAAATTGTTTGTTACACTTTAGGGTATGTGTGGTCTCCATTCTTGACTACAGGTATTATTATCATTATCATGTTATTATGTTTGATGAGATTAATGCATATAAATCTTTTGTCAACACTAAGGACACACTAATCAATAGCACACTGCTATCTTTCTTATGTGATGCAAGCTAAACCAGGGTTTTTTTCTGCATGCAATGGGGTTTGACTTAGAGAAAAAAATAAAATCATTGTTTTTTTCAAATGATCTCATCCATCAATAATTAGGATGTAACCCTTCCTCCGTAGTGCATTATTGAGTAGTACAGATAGACACTGTTGCTCTTGGAGGTTACAATGTTATTGTTTATCCACTTGAATCCTTTGTGATTTCGGTTCTTAGATTGACTTTTGACCTTATCACCTTCCAAACAGAATGCTCTCTCCAGAAGGGGTCTCAGTTTCAGGTTTCAGCTAGCAAGGTGAAATAGTATCCAAGGGAGAGAATCAGAAAGGTTCAATGTATAGCAGTATAGCAAGATAATAATTCACAGGTTTTTTTTGCTAAGAAGGGACTTTGACTTCCTTGAGAGTTGTTGTAGGATGTGTTTGTCTGTTCTCGCTGCCCATGCTTGAGCAGGTGATCAACCAACAATGTCAGTGGCTCAGAGGACTAATGCATTTACTACAGGGGCCAGTGTGTGATCTCAAGATCACAGGATCGAATCCCAGCAGGTCCTCTCAGCCCTTCATCCTTCTGAGTATGGTAAAATGAGTACCTTAAGTTGGGTAACAATAAACATCTGTTCTTAGTGCCAAGATTCCCCTTTGGAGGTGTCTGTGTGCTTTACAAATACACCTGTTATGTTAATAAGGAGTCTGGGTGAGCACTTCATTTTTGCAGTCTGTTTCTTCTGGACAGACAGGGTGTACATTTTGAAATAAATATATGTTTCTGGTGTAAAGGATATCATCTGTGTTTTGTTTCGTTGTTAGTGTCATGATCATATGTTGTGGGTATTTTCTCATTAAATATGCAATGTGATGCCCAGAGGTGGTGGTGGTAAAATTGTAACTACTTATGTAAATTCCTATTACAAGTCATTCTTCAACATCAAGGATCCCACCACCCCTCTGTTCTCCATTGGTGGGTTTGCTTAATCTGACAAGAATCAAGGATATGAAGAAAAGTAAGTGGTTTCCCCATTTTATGCCAGGTAATGATGTGGCATTTAGTAAGCATTATTGTTCAGCAAGATTATTTCATCTATTCTTGCTAGAACTCATTATGCCAGTCCAATGGTGAGGAACTGAATACTCTTCATTTATCAGGACAGAAGGCTACGATTTTGATGATGAGAACGTTTTTTTTGAAGAGGAAAATTACTCTATGAAAAATGGCAGGGAGCCATCAGGTCAGAAGTAAAGTAAATCGAAAAAGTCATTGTAGACCCTCCCGATTAGGCACCTTCCAGAGAAACAGGTTATTTGGCCGTGTTCATTCTCAGTAGACGGCCTCCCGGACCTTTCTTTGAAAATTTAGGGTCTTGGGATTTCACACTAAATCACCCACAGTAATCCAGACATGGACCTCTTGCTCACTGTGCTTAGAGAGGAGTAGCTTCACCTCACTGATGAGGCCTGACTTGGCCGAAACATGTGTCTGGGGTTGCAGTTGGTACTCTTGTTTTGAGGAAAATGGCCCAGCATTTCGGTTCTGGACTGCCCAAGTGAGTGGGACCAGACTGATATGCAAAAATGTATTGTATCCTCTTTGAAAGGCACGGGTAGCTAAAACATGGTTCTAGCTCCTCCACCTTCACAGAGAAGAGGTTGTTTGTCCATGTTTATTCTCAGTAGAGGGACTCTCAGACCTTTCTTTCAAAAGTAAAGTAATGCTCTTGGTGAATCAAAAGAAGAGAAGAGGTTCATTGCACACAATGATACACTCAGAGGGCACGCTAGATTTTAGGAATTAACAGTTGACTATCAGAACAGGAGTTTAAACCTTCAATGTCCATTTACAGCAGATGAGGGAACTGGTGCATGATTAACTTGCATTGTAGCTATGACAAAATCCAGTGCAATACAAATGGCAACAAGCAAACAATGTGACAAAGGACACAACCACTAGACACTCTGAACTGTGCATGGTGCACAACCCAGTGTGGCATTGGGTATCAAATACAAATTAGTTATTGCACTGAATGAAGATTTCAAACATGTTCATATTATGCTCATTACTGCATAATATGTAGCCCAGTGTCTTGCACAGATAGGTGTTTTGAAAAAGCAAGCCAAGTAAACATAAATGAAATTCGAGTGGTGGAGGAATTGCAAAGGTTAATGAAGAAGGGGAGATCATGAGAGAAGTTTGAAGGGAAATAAGTTAGATGAAAATAGGAGAAAGGTAAAAAACAAGGGTATTTTTTTAGGGAGAGAATGATGGTAGAGCAGGAAGTAAAGGTGTGTGTATATGATACCTATACATATCGGCATGCACTGATGCCTATTCTTCAAAGAACTAGACAGGGTACATATTATTATTATTATTATTTTTTTAATTATATAGTTTGATTACAAACTTTTCATTATACATCATTTAAAAGCATTCTTAATCTTTGTAGCCATGTCCACAATCGTATATTAATATTCTTATCTTGATTGTAGATTCGGTTCCATGTCGAACAAATTATAATCTCATCTATTATTATTTTTTTTAAAAAAAGAAATGGGAAAAGAGAAGCCATGAAAACAAAAGGGGAAATACCTCAACTGGCACTAAAGATTATAGTTTATATACAATCCTCTTCTTTTCTTAGTTCTCTGTTATTTTAAATTCATTATTGTGTCCCAGAATGTGGATCACCCTGAAAATCAGGGCTCTGTTATTACCTAGTATTATCTGAGCCCAACGTTTGCCTCTGTCCATTTGTGAGGATTCTTGAGGGAGCATGTTGGCAAATAAATTCCTTTTCTTGCTTACGGCTGGACATTCCATAATAATATGGAATAATGATTCTCTCTGTTCCGGCTGTTCACAAAATCTACATTAGGCTTCTTGACCTGTCAATTGTTTTGATTTAATCAAAACTTTGCGTGTTGGAAGCACATTCAAGCGCATTCGTAAAAAAAATGTCTCTCATTTGGCGGTCTAGGAAGAGCGACAAGTATTGCGATAGTTGGTTCAGTGCTCTCACTTCCACGTTTCAGTTTACAGCCAGCAGATATTGTGCTTTTTTATTTATAGTGCTGATCCAGTCATTAGGTTGGAGTTTCTTTTCACCTCCAATGAGCGGTTGACTAGGATTTCCTGGATTGCATCAGCATTTTTCAATAGTCGTGTGCATGTTTCTTTCCATATATTCATCCCAGCATCATTTGATGAGATGGATTTGGCACATACAATGTCAATTGGAGGTATGTCATCATCTGAAGGTGTTTTACTGTACAGGTCAAGATATATCAAATTAACCATGGACTCTAACGATTGGATTGCTAATTTGTTGCATCGGATAAGATGGTGGTAATGACAATTTCTTTCCCCAGAAAAATGCACTATATTAAGTTCCATGTTTGTCGAAGGTAGGTTGAGTATACTTTCAATCCCGTATGTCAGTATGGCAACCACCTTCTGTCGGTAGAATGCAATTACCGGTTTCAGCGAGTATCTCCCATATTTCCCATGTATTGAAAGACCTTGTTGAGCTAAAGAAAGGGATTTATTTTTCAAATGCTCAGTCCATCGTTTTTCAATTTCGGATTGATTCAGCTACACTCCTAATTATTTCAATGTTTTTCCTAGTTCCATGTTTTGCCATTTGATGTACACTGCTATGGGTTTCATACCCAGAGCTTGTGTGGGCTGTCAGTGACATAGCTTGTGTTTTTTATTTTTTTTTGGTTGATAGTTGGATTGTTCTCCTCAAAGCATTTTTCTAGTCTATCCAATCTAGTTTGTAGCCCTACTTGAGTCCTATCAAGTATCACAATGTCATCTGCATACATAACATAGAATTTCTGTTCCATTCAATTTCGGTGGGTTAGCAAATATCACAGTTTGGTTCTCTCTCACATCTCAAATTGAATAATGTCGTTGCCAAGTGGCAGCCTTGCTTTAAACCGTTCCATGTTGGAATTGCAGGTGACAGAGCACCCTCTTGTGATAATCTAACGCGGATCATTGTCTCTGAATAGAGTGCTTTTATTGGCTCCAATATTTGTGTTGGACATTTCCAACGTGTCCATATTTCCCATAGCTTTTGCCAATTGCCACTGTTGAACGCTAATTGCAGATCTACAAAAGTCACATAAATGGGCATTTTTTTCTGATAGCTTCTTGTTTTAACAAGTTTAGTAGCATTAAATTAAGGCTTGTGCCTACATTCTTTATAAAACCTGTTTGTCTTGGGTTGTGTATCCCATTATTTTTAGCCCATTCAGTTAATGTTCTCAGGAGCATTGCTGCAAAGACTTTTCTCAAGGGTGTAAGATGGCTATTGGGTGGTAATTGCATGAGGAGTCCTGTTCCCTTGTTTGTATATAGTAATCAGTGTAGCTGTTTTCCAAGTCATTGGCAGATGGGATAAATCTTTAAGGATGTTGAACATGTGAAGGCATAAATCCGCCCATAATTCCGGATTCCGTTTGTGGATTGCGTTACTAAGGCCGTCTGGGGTCTGGCACGCATGATCTATTTAGATGTTTAATGTGGGTGAATATTTTCTCGTGATCCCATTCTATATCCCATCTTCTCACAGATTCCGATCTTTCTTTGACTTTTGTGTTGTTTTTTTCCCATATACATGCAGAAGATAAGATGCCCAGTCCGCTGCAGGAACACCAGAAATAAATCGATTGCTTTGGTGATCTTTTGCAATGATTAAGCTCCATAGGTCTCTGGTATTTATTTTTGGCATTGCATTGAGCATCTTTTCAGCGTTGTTTTGCGCAATCTGTGCTTGGCCGTTTTTTAACCAATTCATATATTGTTGTTTGAAAGTTTCTATGCCATTTCCTTTGTTGATTTAATGTTCCTTCTCAACTCCATTTTCTTCATCACAATCTCTTTATTAAAGGTATGGGCATGTTTTGCTGTCTCTTTACTTATGCCGCCTTTCTTAGATCTAAAGGGTATTAGTAACCATTCATATTCCAATTTCTCTGTATCTGCCATTTCTGTGTTACAGAATGTTTCTTTTAGGCCTTCGACTTGGGCATCAGTAATACGTAATCTATTTAGGCCGTTGTTTAATTCAAGTTGCTGAATTGGTTGCCTTAAGGTTTATTCGCATGGAGTTTCCCATGCCATGGTTACTTCTTGTTGATCACTCATTGATGAGCGATTCACTTTTATCTTCTTAATGTTTGGTCTCATTGTGTCTGAGGTATAAATGTAATCTAAATAAGCAGTTGTACGGCCTCTTGCCCATGCTGGTCCGGCCGGTAAGTCATCCGGCATCGAACCATTCATTAGAATCATATCTTTTTATCCATTTCCTTCATCCTACTTTGTGCTTTGGTTTCAAGTTTAACAAAGGGGGTTTTCATTCCATGGGTATTGAAAAGATGTATGTTTAAGTCACCAAATATTATAACGTCTATCATGTATTTCAGCTTTATCTCATTGATATTTGATAGCACAATGTCAATAAATGTTGTCTTGTGTATGGCGGCTGTGCTCCAATAGACTGACCAAAGCAAATCTTTCCACTCTCTTTTATGGGGAATCATATGTTTCCTGTACCCTTGTTGTCAATTTAGTTTCCAGGAGGGTGATTTGAATAAATGAGTTGGGGTTGTATGATTCCACAATCAATAGATTAGCCTCTTCCTTTATCATAGTTAATATGCCTGCAGATGGGCTGCCTTTTGTTCTCGTGATTACCGCATTCATAAGCGTTACATATCCATCGCAAGTTGGTTGCTGCATACCCACATCTTCTGTAGACATACAACGTCATACAATGTCATACAACGTCAAAGTTTAGTAGAGCCACATTTCCGCTACCAAAGGTGTGTTGAACCCCTCATATTCCATGAACACATTGTGAGGGTTGGACTTTTTCGAGGATTGTAGTTGTTATTGATGCATGCTTCCTTGTTTTGTTCTGTTTATTTCTTTTCACTTATCTGAAGCCCTTGGCTGTCTGCTTTTATCATTCCTTAGACTCCAAGATCTTATATCTCTACCACCACCAGATTTCTATCTTGATTGTTGAGTTTTACAGATGGCTACTTTGATGTTGTCGAGATTTGAGAATGGGATCCTGTATCATATCTTCGTTTGGTATGATTGGTTTGTGTCGTTTCTCGCACTGGCAATTCAGGTCTTATAGAGCAACCATTCAGTGAACAGAGAAAGCCTAAGATACGGAGTAGGAATTAGAGAGGGTACATAAATGAACACTGGGTAAAATGTACAGAAATTAAGACAAAAAGTAATCTGACAGGTGGCAACTTGCTTGGCGTTGTATACCATGAGCAGATAGTATTATTGACGCTTAACTGGTGCTACCAGTGCCAAACTTATTCATGAAGATGCTGATAGGGCTTTTATGACAAACAGCATGTGTACCATAACTATGGAAGGATGACTGATAAAGCATCATATATGAGGTTTAGAAAGGCCATTGTTTTGTAGATATTAAGTCAGATCAAGGTATTCATGGACAAATGATCTCACTTGTCTTCCTTAAAAAGGTTCAGCTGACAACAACAGATCAGCAAATACTAAGGAAGTTAAACGTGGAAAATCAGCCAATTTACAACACAGATGATGTTAAGTCGGAATACACAAAGATAGTTATCAGAAATGGAAGTGCATTTTATGAAGACTGCACCTCCACTACCGATGCCAGGTGTACCCAGTACAGCTGAAAAACAGTGGGGCAATTTGTTAAACTTACTCAACACAAGCATTGCCATTCAGTGATTGAAAAATAGGATTACAAATAAGATGAGCGGGATGGGTTGTGTCGATGGCTAGAATGGATGGATAAGATTAGGTATGAGCGGTATGACAATGTCCACTGTCTTACCATTTGGGTGTTTCAGGAGGAGGCTATGGCTCTCAGTGGCCACACTCAGTCAATGATGAATGGCTCAGGCGCCGCATAGCAAGGATCACCATGCTGCTGCTCTAACTCTTGTGCCAGGTGGCAGGGGTCTGCCACATGGACCCTTACAAGACAATTGGCCCTTAATTAAGATATTACCTGGAATACACGCAATACGAATAACATTGGAGCGGCAGGTCCATTAAGGAAGGCATTTTGGTGGAAAACCATATCATGTTCACCACTGTAAAAATGTACTTGCCTAACAGTGGTAAACAAGCTTACCTAGACAACAGTGGGGAAGGAAAAGCCCACACAGTTGTACCCAAAGCCCATGGCTTTTTACGAGTTTGGTGGTATTTCAGCAATAAATACATTGAATTACTGCCAAACGCGATTACCATTACTGCCACTTGGTCATGCAGATTTTCTGCAGGATTAAAAGTGGTGGTATGGTGGTGTAAATCCACATAGTTTTTCTAGGAAAATTGAATCTGGATGTTTTGCATTGTTGCTGTGTTTAAAAACGAGGCCTTTTTCTGCTTTATAGGAAAGTTGAATCTCCGTGTTTTGCATTCTGGTAAGTGTGATACTGTTATCTGTGTCTCTTTAGGCTCCCTCCAGGTCCCCACCCTGTGAGAGTACCTTCCCACTGCTTAGTGTAACTGTTTGCTACTTCTGAGAATTCCCTACTGTGTGACCCCCCCATGTTGTGCATCCCATTAGGCTATCTCCCACCTCTAGATTGCCGACCCAACAAGGGGTGCCATTCTACTGCTGTGAGTCACATGTTCTCTCCTCATGTGTCTTCCCTTTTGTTGTGAACCCCCGCTCTGTGCTTCCTGTGTTGTGTGGCGCTGGGCTGTTCATCTCTCTCTTCTCTTGTGCCCTTCTCCTCTCACCTTCCTTCTTTGCACCCTCTATGGTGCTCCCTGTTTCTTCCATCTTTTCTAACTGCTACTCTTTCTCCTATCCTATCCCTCTCACTAAGTCTGGAAGGAAGAAGTTCAAGAGGGCCAATCCTGGTCTCCCTATCGCTAATACCTACATCAGTGCTTCCTCCAGACAGACTCTCGCTGACATCATCTTTGTCGTTCCCTCACCGGACTATTTGGACCCCTCATATGTCTCAGCTCTCTCTCCTATCTCTTCCTCTCCCAGTAATGGTGGCACTCTGTGGGAGGTCCGCTTGGCCTTCTTTCACTCCTCCAATACCATCACTAAAGTCTACTTATATGGCACCTTCTTGGTCCAGAGCCCTCAGCCCAATCTCCTCCTTTATGATAGACATTTCCAACGTCTTATCAACGTCCATCCTTCTACCGCTACTCCTACTAGCACCTCCCGGCCCCTATGCCACCACTTTCCTCTGCCTCCTCTCTGGCACCTTCCACTGCCTCTCTGACTACCCCGCCACAACCTCTACCACTTCCGCCAGGTGTACCACAAGGCTGTTAATCTACCCAGACGTCTTTCAAACGTGGCAACCTGCTCCACGTTGCCACTCTCAATTCTCGCTCCGCTGCCAAACACTCCTCTGACAACCGCCACCTCCTCAAAGTGATTGACCTGGATGTCCTTGTTCTCACTGAGACATGGTTCACAGCCACCTCTGTCATGAGTTTTAACACTCAACTCCCTGATTGCTACAAGATCCTATCTGTGCCCAGAACCAACCAACCCTTTGGGAGTTGCTCTTACCTTTCCGTATGTAGGCCTACTCCTCCATTAAATGCCTGGTCTGCAGGCTCTTTATCTCTCCTGGCGTTTCTCTGACTGTGGCCCCCATCAATAAGCCACATCTCCACATCTCTACTTGCCTCAACCTCTTAACTTCTCCTTCTCTGAGACCCCAGCAGCCACCAGGATGCTTCTGATCCCTCCATAATGCTCTTGCGCAACCTCTGCGACTCTCTCTCTCTCTCTCTCTCGCTCCATTCTTCCCTCTGGTCCCACACACAGAGCCGGACACACCTTGGATGTTCTCATCTTCTCAGACATCCCTATCTCTAACCCTCTTACTTCTCTTCTCTCTTGGACTGACCACTTTCTTCTTTCCTGTCACCTGACACTCTCTATCCCCCAGGCAAAGCCCACCCCAGCACTGCCACCTACCTTCTTGGTCATTCGGCCAATAAAGCATGTGTCAGTTGATGCCTTTGCCTCCAGCTTCTCTGTTCCACCTACTCCTGCGGCTGACTAACACCCTGACACAGCCCTCTCTAAACCACCTCTTGCCATTTCCAACACTCTAGACCTCTTTGCCCCTCCCATGAGGCTCGTCTGAAACCTACCTCCAAGTGCAACTCTTGGTATGACTCTGAACTCGCCACCCTGAAACACAAGTGCAGGGTGGCTGAGAGGAAGTGGAGGGCTTTCTGCGTATCCTCTGACAAACTGGCCTGCCGCCTGCTCCAAAGGCAATACTGACTCTCTGTCCTGTTCAAGAGAGAGTCCACATCCAAGCCCACATCTCTGAGGATGCTAACAACACAGACAAACTCTTAAAAATCTCAAGGAGCTGGCCAATTCTTCTACAGTCTTCTACTCTCCTGTTCCCTCCCAGGCCCTTTGTATGGCCCTGGATTCTAACTTCAGAATTAAAACTCAGGACATCCTGCCCTCACTCTACTCTTCTTCTCCCTCTTCCTCTGCCTCTGCCGCTCTTGGCCCCCCTCTAAAGCCTCTCAACCTCTCCTCCTCCTCCTTTCTCCTCTTTCTCTCTGATAACACCTGATGGTGTTTCTAGACAAGTCCTATCTATGAAAGTGTCATCCAAACAGGGGCTCACCTGCTCCTCCAGAAGCATCAAGGACCACATTGACACCCTAGCTCAAGCCTTGGCCAATTTCTGCAATCACTCTTTTGCCACTGGGGCTTTCCCCTCTCTTCTCAAGCACTACCTTGTGCACACCCTCCTTAAAAAGGCAACTAGCAATCCTACCTGTCCAGCTAACTATCGCCCGATCTCTATCACTCCTTTCCTTAGCAAACCTCTGCAAAAACGGGGCATCTGCCAGCTAACTCTCTGCACTGAAACTGTTGGCTGTCTCTATGACCACAAGTCTGGCTTCAGACCAGCCAGAGGCATGGAAACTGCTCTCCAGAACACCCGTGAAGATCTGCTCTTTAATCTCGACACCAGCACCCCTTTTGTCCTCATCCTTCTTGACCTTTCCTCTGCTTTTGAGCACAGTGATAACATCATCCTGATCAACCAACCCTGTGAGAACCTGGGCATCACAGATCAGGCTCTGTAGTGGCTGACCTCTTTCCTCCTGGACCGATCCTTCCAGGTCCAACTTGGGTCCTTTCTCTCCACCACCTCTCTCTCCACATGTGGTGTTCCCCAAAGCTCTAACCTCTCATCCTGGCTCTTCAATCTCTACATGGTCCCTCTGGGTCTCCTTATCTCGACCTTATGTTCTAACTTTCAGTGTTATGCAGATGACATGCAGCTCTCTTTCTTGCTCCTTACAGCCTCTTCTCCTCTCTCGCACATTCCAGACTATCTATCCGCAATTCAGGATTGGTGTGCCTCCAACAATCTCTGCCTTAATACCAGTAAGACAGAGATCCTTATCATCGGGACCACTGCTTTTCCTCTCTCACTCTGGCTGCCCTCCATGGGCCCTCTCCCTTTTCCTTCCTGGGAGGGAATAAACATTGGTGTCATCTTCGACTCCACTCACTCCTTCTCTCCTCACATCACATAACTTTCCAATAAGGCCCACTACCAGCTGCACTGTTACGCTCACCTGGTATCCACAGGGACGCCACCCAGCCGGGTTACTCGCTGGTATGCTTCTCAGCTTTGCCCTGATGTGGTCTGTGGGGAAGGTTCTGCCTGAAAATACAGGAGGACTGTGTTCAAGACTGACCGACTGGGGTAAATATCCTCCCTCCACCCCCGTATGATTTCAGTCCCTCTGACGCCATCTCCTCACCTTGTGGTAGAATTAGGCGTGTTCTTCGTCCTGCCTTCTTTGCAGGGGCGCGTTGTCTTTCATGGGTGAGTGCGGTCAAGTTACTCCACTGACGCCGGCCCGTTTGATATTGTTCAGGTAGGTCTTATTGCTGTTCTTTAGTTTTGTTGCTATCCTGCATGCCTTTCTTTGTTTAAAATGTCTCTTTTTTCTCCCTTGGGTATGCAGAGCTTCAGCGCGGCAAACTGGCTTGGTTGAGCCCCGCTGGTAAATTATGGCTCATTAAGAGCGCTATGATGCGGTAAGTAAGCGATATGCGCAGCGCTGCAAAGTCTTGCCTTTGCTAACCTGTGTTTTCCTTCCTTGTAGGTCGCGGTGTTCTTCAGCGCGAGTGGAATGTCCAGAGTGGTGCCAGCCGAGAGGCGACTAGCCAGGTAAGCCTTTTGAGCAGTTCGTAATTTGTAAATGTCTCTACTGCTTTCTTTAATGTTGCCTCTATCTTCCTCTTTCGGGTCGTTCTGTCCCAGAGGCGTGCAGATTCGAGGAAGCTGTTCTCAGTAGCTGCACGTGTTTAAAGATGAAGACTGCACGTAAGATGCTGCTGCTAATGATGTTCCTTTTGTCTCCTTGTAGGTTCTGCTTCTCCGAGGTTCGAGGGAATAGCTGGACAGGGTGAGCGTCACGTTGCAAGCTGCAAAGTAACACGAAGCGTGTTGTCTTGCTCAGGTGTGGTTTAAATAGCCCCAACAAAATAGTCCAGGTAAAGTAGTCCCTAGGCTACCACACCCAAAACACTGGACCGCATAGCTTGGTTCTTAGGAACCAAGCTATGTGGATGCCTCCATGTTGGCTGAAAATACAATAAAGTAGTTCCCAAGCACATTGTTTTTCATGGTGTATGAGCCTGGCGCCATAGGCGCCAGGACTGGCCCCATGAGGGCTTTTGAAGAGGATACCAGGCTCTAGAGGCCCGAGTCCTGACTCTACCTGGCCAATGGGTTTGCCAGAGGGGGTTTTGGGCGAGGGTCGTAATATGCACCTCCTCAGAGGTACTCTTCATTTTTTCATTTTCCATCAGAGGTTTATTGTCTTCAGAGCCCTGGTTCTGTCTAGGTTGAACTACTGTAACAGCCTCTTTCTCAATCTGCCTTCCTCTACTCTCTGCCCTATGCAACTAATCCAGAACAGAATTGCAAGACTTATCCTTGGAATCAAGCCCAGGGACGTATCTCTCCAGCCCTGAAATCTCTCCACTGGCTCCCGCTGGCTGCAAGGATCAGGTTCAAGACACTCTTCATCATCCACAAGACTTTATGGGGCCCACACTACATTCAACACTCTCTTCCTAAATACCTTGCTTTTTATGCCCTTTGCTCTACTGCCTTCAACTCTCTTAGGGTCAGATGCTTCTCTAGGCCTAGAGCAGGGAGCAGATCACTTTCCTCTGCAGGTACCTCCCTCTGGAACAAAGTACCTGTCCCTCTCAAACTTGGGCCGGGACAAATGAAGTTCCGGAAGCAGTTCAAAACCTTCCTTTTCTTCACTGCTTTCTCATTCTCCCTCCCTCCCCTGTTGACCTTCCTGTCTGCTGCGCCAACTGGTTTCTTGGTTACCCTCAGAGTCTCACTGTGTACCTGGCTCCTCTTGACCGGTCTCTCCCACACTGCCTCCGGCCCTGTCACGCACTAGGGGCTATAACTGTAACCTCTACAGTCCCCTGCGTCCTTGCACTTACCCAGAGCTGAACTGTCCTGGTTGCACTTAATCAGAGCAATGCTGCCCTGATTGCAGTCCCCCCTCCCCTCTTGCACTTTCCCGGTCCCCTTCCCCTGGACTTTGCATTACCGCACTTGCATGATCTGAATGACACAGGCCAAGTTAGATAGTTTGTCTCGTCCTCCATCCGTACCCTCCCTTGTTTTGTCTCGCCTAGAAACATGTGTACAGGTGCATTATAAATGACTTATCATATCATATCATATCATATATATATCAATGACAACAGTTTAGTTTCATTTGGTTCTTCAATGATGTAACTCCTGTTCAATTCAATAATTTGCTTTGCAATTACTTCTTCAGGATGGAGCTAGCACATACCAAGATGTCTGCTTCCCTCTTAAGCTCCCATTAGAGTATCCTTACTGTTGACTATAGGAGAAACGATGAACCTTGGAGCGACCCGTGGGGAGGTGCAAACTCTACGGAAATAAAAACAGTGGTATGGGAAAGGCGCAGGCTAGTGGAACATATTCAATGTTAAACATATTTTATTATCCAGTGCCCCACTCCTTACCTTGGATCCGATGCATTGATGTGGGCATAAATAAGTGGCAGCATCCTCATGTTATAGAAAGAAGATGCTGTGGGGGTGTCGGAGAAACTGGACCTTCATGTAAAAATGGTCATTTTCCATCACTCAACGATAATGTTCTTGGTATTGGTGGTAACTGGGAAAGATGAGGGAAACCCTTTGGTGTTCACTATGTTCTAAGAGTGATTCGACATAAAAGAGTGTGGTTTGGACTCCCTTCTCAGCCTCCAGCGAAGCACTATATTGCATGATGAACTAATGCAATGTAACTGCACCATTAGTTCATCCTGTTAAGACTCATAAATAAATGACATGTGTTTCTCAGAAGACTCCTTGGTCTGTGTCACCATTATTGCCTATGAATGACTGAGAACCATTTCACAGAAGATGGGGCAGAGAAATTAATGTACTTACACGGATGAGGAAGTTCTGAAAAGCAATAGTAAGAACATCTTGTGGTTCTTAAAAAGTGGATCATGTGGACTTAAAACTGGATATTGGAGTTTGAGGACTGGCAGATAATGCATTGGCGGACAAATAGGAAGGAAAGCTGAGCAGTGGCCTAGTAAAGCATAGTCCAGAATTACCTCCTTAGCACGGCAAAACATTCAAACCTCTGCTGAACTGGAGAACTCAGATGGGTTTAAATAATGTACAGTAGGAAGTATGCTGAAATTGTTTGCCACGGTGGAATTTCTGGATAAACAGACGAGAGGAGCCCACATGAGTATTTTAATGGTGCCAAGTGGTTTTCTGGCAGCACATTTATAAAATGGTATTGACAAAGTAAGGTTTGGAAATGAGAGTATCATATTGCCAATTGATGAACCAGATGTAAAGATTCCCCACAAAAGCTCTTGTCTTGGACGTGGAGAAAGGCAGAACAGTGTTGGTGGTTTAATCACCAGCTGAGGTAAGAGAAAGGGTTCTTTAATGGGCAATAAAGCAGAAGGCTGGAATTTCGTTGATTAGCTGTATCCTATTGCTTCCTCACCTAAGCATATGGGCTCTAGCTAGAAAGAGAGCATGCTTGAAGATCAGAAAGGATTTGAATGATATGGTGAACATGGTGCAGTTTACGGTGAATTACAAAGGATAGCCATTTTAACTTTCATTTGGATAATATTGAAAGTCTTGACCTTTTTGGAGGTTTGATTTCTGGAAAAAAGTGATAATTTGTAAGCCGTAATAAAGAGCGGAGTAGTAGTTCTCTGAAAGGGGGAGCCAATGAGGCACATGCTAGAATTCTGCAGAGGGCTTCTAGCTTATGAGAAGATTGAGCGAGGATTGGGGTTGTTCTCTCACGACTGTTTTTGAGAGAACGTGTTACTGTTTTTTTCTTCCTCTTCCCTCTCCTCCTCTTACTTATTTCTTTCTTATATCGATTAAATATGGACTGAGAGCAATTGTGGAAATTAAATGGGTGGATTTGAATGTGACATATTCTGCTTGACTAACATTTTACATCCTCTTTTTGTGACTAATACAAAAGATTATTAGATGAACACATACCTTGTCCCACAATTTCCAGCAATATCACAATTATTAGACTGCATGAGTCATGAGAGGGTGAGTGGCTGAGTGATTATACTGTCTGTGGCTCTATGCTGTCCTCTGGCATCACACCGTCATCACATCATTAATTCAGGTATCTTATATAACAGGCTCCTTATTAATCTGCACCCCTCAGTCACTTCCTTTTGGGTCGTGCCTTTTTTCTGTTGGTTCTACAGAAAGCTGTTTCACCAGAGAATTAATTTATTAAAGTTGATGTGTACTTAGCAGTAGTGCATAGAACATAAACATACAATTGGCAAATTAAATCACCCAACAGGAAAACAGTGTACATACTGCAGGCATGTTCTGAGCACAAAACGCAAAAGGTGCATTTTAGGATAGAATTCCAAATGTGGGGAGCTCTTGTCCCAGTTCATGGGGGCCCTAGAGTGATTGATTTCTCTCTGCTGGTTTTCTGGGCTCTTTGACTTTATTTCTCTGAACAGTGTGATTGCTTCTAAAGTCTACAAGTCGCTGCAACTCTTTTTGTGTGCTGTCCGATGATAGCCCATATGGCTACTAGGGCAGGGGTAATTTAAGCACCACCTTTTAGTTATGGGGTGATTCTATCACTCTAAATATGTGTTGTTATTTGAGGTTTGGATTTACCATGGCTACAGTTATTTTAAAAGCATTAATAGCACAATGTACCAGTATGACAGCCATTTGGATACTAGTGTGCCTTTAATACCATACTCCTACAAGTTTTGTTTTGGGCCATCCGTTTATTTATATGGACCATGAGGCAGGACTGATTCCACATCAGCACAAATGGCTGTTGTGCTGATGTGGAATCAGTCTGAACCCAGACGTTCACCTCCTACTGTGGTTCACACTGGCTTTAGCATGTTGTTTTGCCCTCTGAGTGTTTTGTAGTTTTTAGGGCTGGCCTGATTGTCTTACTGCCATAATATTGTTTGTTTCTGGCTAGTATGTGTTTGGGCACCAGGTTTAGCCAGATCCTGAGTAAGGTTGTTATCTTGGAGAGACCCCCAGATACTTGCCTGCATTGCTGAATGATTGTTGTTAAAATGGGCTGCCTCATTTGAGGACCTGGTTTGCCCCCAACGGAAACAACCTGGCTCCTTTGTCCTTCATATATTTTGTCGCAACTGGAAACTCTTGCTGGGCTTTTCCATATCCTCCCCCTGGTCCATCCTGCAGCATTGACTCTCAATCTGCTTCACAATCAGAGAAATTAGTTGTTACACTGCTACCCCAACGCCCCCCCCCTATTCCTCCAGCAAAGCATTTCTGGGGCAAGCATCTCAAGGAGGTGTGATATGAAAGAGTGTGGTGGGTCACCATTGCTCCACCTCAGCTCTATCTTGGGTTGTCTGGGTTGGCTCCATATGTTGATCCTATTGTTGGTTATTCCTGTGTTGGCTGGTAAAGATGCTAATAATAATGATTTGGGATCTATATAGTGATTTCGCCAACGTGCTTTACTTATAGCATATGTACATACAATATCAGCCGACTGAAGTTTGGTGCTCATTTATCGACCATGGAAGGTTGAAAGGCTGAGATGTCCTGGCTGGATTTGAACCTGCAACTTGCAGACCACAACCTGTTGAGCTATCTTACCGGCTGGTGCTCAGGTATTGTCCTCTGAGTTGCCAGGATCCCCTTGGTTATGTTGGCCCATGTTTCTAGTACCTTGCCCTTCAGTGAGGATATTATTAGCTAGGTGGGTCACCCTCCAGAACACATATATTTTTCTTAATTGTATTCATCTGGATTGTCAGTTGTCCATGGTTAATGAGGCTGGGTAACCAATCTTTGTCACAACCCAGTAAAATGTGCCCTGTACTTATAGAGTTCACAGACCGTTTCCAAGCTGAAACCTCGGAGATTGGTACCACAAGTACATGTTGATGGGTACCATGGTACTATATCACCTGTAACACTCTTCAGGAGTCCTAAGGCTCCATAATTGGTAGAATTTTGCTGGCACCCCTTTTTCATCTAATCGTCATTGACTTTCATTGGTCCAAATTCTCCTTGGCATTCACCCTTGTCTCACTGGTTGGATATTGAACTTGAATCTGGAGTTCTTAAAGGGGGTCTCATCTGTTGCTCCCCGGGGTTGGTTAACTCTTTGGCTGGATGTGTGGTGTAGAACAAGTATTCACCATGCTTTAACCAATAACTGTGTCTTGCCTAAGGACATTTTTCTAATACTTCCTATCACAAAATATTTGCAAAGCTCCTCTTAAAGTGAATAGGAAGGTAACTTGATTCATCTATTGATTGATTGATTGATTGATTGATTGAAATGACTGACATATTTGCAACTTGCTCAGGGTGGAACAATCTGCATCTAGACACAGATAGAAACAACCATACTGAATAGGTAAGTTAAATGTAATAATACATTTAATGGACACCATACATTTTGAACTCCTTTCGGGAGATAGGAAGAGTTTGGATATTCCAAAGCTGGATTGTAATGTTTTGCAAAGCCTTGGCCCAGCCATAGGAAATCTCCTGTCACCTCTGAACCTGACTTTGGCTGGGGTTGGGGGGGTGACAAGGAGATACTTGATGGGGATTGTAAACAGTGAATAGGAGAGTATTGTGAGATTGTATTGGCCAAATATAACTTAGATAGTCCATAAAGACTTTTGAAACATATGCACATGACTTTAAATTCAATGCATATATGAACCGGAAGCCAATTGACAGACAAAGATAACTGGAGATAGTGATTGAGCTAGGAAGTTTGAAAATAAGTCTAACAGCAACATTTTGAGCAATTTATAAATGATGGATTTAGTTAACAGGAAGGCCTATCATTAATGTGTTTGCACAATCTAACTTTGAGTTGACAAGATTCTCCATCACACCTGCATGTTGATTAGAAGGGATAAACAGTAGGATCCTTTTTGAAATGATAATGTATCGAAAATGCCACCAATATGAGAATGTAAGCCCAAGTCAACTTACCAAACAACGGCTTGGTTCCTAACCTTGTCGACATAAGATAAGGGCAAGTCAAATACAGTTGGAGAATCCTGAAGATTAGAGCAAACTTTGACAGCACTATTTGGACAAGACAAATTATTTCACTTATTGAAGGATTTAATAGACATCCATTGTGAATCATCAAATTCTGGTCTTCCGACATAGAGGCAATTAAATTCAGGTAAGAAAACATTCACAGCATCAGATATGAGTTATAAGACATCCATAAGTCTTTGGATATAAATATGGTACAGAGAAGTGGACAAAGGGGAGCCTTGAGGGAACCCACGGGGGACATGTTGAGTTCTTAAGCAAAATGTCTCTAGTCACACCCTTTGAGATCTATTAGACAAAAATGGCTTAAACCAAGCCAGGTACTTATAGGTACTTATAGGTCGATTGAAGTTTCAAGACAAACTAAAAGACTAATATAATGGACAGTATCGAAAGCGTCAGAGAGGTGCAACATAACCAGTACAGAAATGAGACAAATGTCTGCAACCACCTAGATGTCAATCCAAGAATGTTAGAGGGGGAAGCTGGATTGTTAAGGGGGGAAAGGTGGTAACCTGCGTCGGCGGAAGCTGAATTGGTAAGGGTCGAGCAGGACTAAAGATTCAACAAAATCTGAGAGTTGTACTGATAATACCTTCTCAAGTAGTTTAGCAATCCAAGGCAAGCCTTTATTCCATTGCTAATTAGCCATGAAAGTAGGATCCAGGGATATTTTCTTCAACAAGGGAGCTACAATTGCTTGTTATGTTGGTGATTTTTTCTTGTATCTTATTGTGATGCATTGGTGATTTGTGTGTTAATGGTTTATCCGAATAAGCACTTGAAATTGATTGAACAATTGCTTGCTTAAATTGGGAAGGAACTATGTCTTAAGAAATTAATAAGATGATCACTTTAGAAACTGGAATGGCTAATCATCAGCAATATGTGCTGGTATATCATCCTATTTCATACGTGTGGGTTTTAGAATCTGCATGAGGATAGATCGTCCAAAATACATAATAGTAGATAACAGAAAAGAGTCTACTGAAGAAGTTGAAGTTGATTCTAAAACAGATCTAGACGCATGTTGGATAAGCTCAATATTAGTTTGTAGATTTGTTTTTTCCAAATAAAATCAATATTGAAGTTGTTTACAGCCTGAATAGAAGCATCACCTGCATACCTTAAACAATCATAAGTCGTCAATGAGGACATTATCTTAAACAGCTCACTGGGTTTATCACAATCTATGGCATTCTTACACTCATCAAGGACTGATTTAACCTGGAAGGAATGCCTCATTGGATGTTACATTCCTCCATGTTTTCTAATCTCTTGATACAATCTTTTTATGTTGAACTGGTCACAGAACCATAGATTGAAAGATTTGCGAGTGAGATTACTTGTCTGAAAATGGATACTTTGCATGGGACCACCTTGGATGCCTGGAATTTTACAAAATGGTCTTGATTTGTAGCTGCTACCTGTGATTTGTTAGATACTTTTAAGTACTAACTCACAGTACTTAATTCCTGTCTATTGCAAGACAATTGTGTTACTAAATCTAAATTTGTTTACATTGTATCCATTCATTTATACAGCAGGAGTGTTATTACACCACATATGTTTGGTATTATGTATCTGACTTTTTTTGCACTCTTGGCATTGTATAAAGTGGTTAACGCCATTACTCAGTCCAGGTATTGCACTTATATGGTCTACCTGTGGTTAAGTGTTCTGCTGTCTATTAGATGCTGTGATTGAATGCTTTGACTGATCATGCATTGGCTATTGTGGGTCTTGATAATGACTAGGAAATGCATGTTAAGGATGCTCACGAATGCCTTTTTCTCCCCACCACTCAGCATTATAATGTACGGATCTCACAACTATGTACAGATGCTATGTTTATCTTAAGGGTGGGAAAGGCTTGTCTGAGGTGTATTGCCCCAAACCGCTGAATGGAAAATGCTGAATGCACGTTTTCTGTGCATTCGGCACAGTAGAAAATGGCAAATCCCAAAATGCCGAACTAGGTGAGCCGGAGGTTGCCGGGGTGTCCCCCACTCCCCTGGTTTGGCATTATGGGCTTCTGGGGTTGGGGGTGTGCCCTGCATACATTAAATGCAAAGCAGGGGACAGATGAACAGAATCCCAAAAGTTCGAGTTTCAAAATGCAACCAAGTCGGCTTTGCAATTTTGAAACACAAGCTTTCGGAATGTGTTTTTTTAACATATATCCGCCTGAAACTCTTTACTGTTTTTATTTAAATACTGTTCAAATGTATGTAACTAAAGTGCATACTTCAATTGCGTGTCATTAATGTGTAACCCTATGATAAAGGGTACACATTTTTACTATATCATTGTAGTGTCCTCTTTTATGTTATCTATAGGGACGAACTGTGCCTATCCACCACCCTTCCCCCCACACTTGAATGAATCATGACTGCTATGCCATTGTTACCTACAGATCATTGTGTTCCTCTTTTGTTTGGGAACCTATCTTAACCAGAGATAAATGGTTTCACAACCCTAAGAAGAGTGTTGTGGAAAAATGCATCTAACAGAGCACACCACGTAGACAGCAACCAATATAGAAGATCACAGTAGAAAATAAACTTTCTGAGTCTGGTCCAACACTTCCAATGCTCTTGCACTGCAGCAAGGACACTTACTTCACTCGGTTATATTCTATTTCTCATGGAAGTCTGCCACATGTTACCATTGCCTATTGTATTTGTGTCTCTGGATTGTTTCATGCAATCTTCTGGGGTAACTCAGACCACATTGTCTACCTTATTTATTGTCCATATTGCACTAGTCTAGATGATCTGTATGGGTAATGCCATTCCAAATGTGTTTCTTTACCTGTAGTAAAATACGGTGTGCCTTGGCACTAAAGAACATTCCCCTGTATGATATTTTGACATCTGCATATGCATCCAAGGTTTGCTTTGTGAATGTCTTCTTGACCTGCCTCAATGGCAGTGAAGGTAGCTTGATTACCGCACCACCACAACTCACAAGAAAGCATTGGAAGAAAACATGAGCTCCCGCGACATTCATGAAAACGAAGGTGTGGTGTTTCCAGCAAATTCAATATTTACGCCTCTTCTGGGAATTTCAGGGGCAACTGTATATAATGATGTCATTACCAAGAAGGTCAGCAGCAACATCACAGACTTCATGTGCCACATGGTTCTTATGTCAAAGGACACATGGTTATGCCTCAACCAGCTGCACACTTTGTACAACGCAATTCGAACTTCTTCCATAGAAATGACATAGACAAAGGGGCTAATGCAAAATGTAATTAATGCTGATGCAGCTTGGAGGACTTGTACATTTTTCCATTATCCTCTGCAGTGAAAGCAATGAAATATCAGAAAAGTTGAGCATTTCAGATTTTTTATTTTTTTAATCCCCTTGTTTTGAATGTGCAGACCAGCAGTTCGAAGAGTGGGTGCATGCCAAATGCAGCTCTGGAAGGTAAGGATGGTTTAAAGTATTTTAACATGGTGTTCGTGAGAAAGCGTCTGTGAAGGTGGATGCAGGGAAACTGGAATGGAGGAGGAGGGAGGAGGTGATGCTGAACCGGTTGAGGATAGGGCATGTGGGGCTGAATGACAGTCTGTTTCGAGTGGGGAAGCGTGAGTCGAAGGACTGTGCGGTGTGTGGGGTGTCTGAGACTGTGGGACATTTTTTGCTTGCGTGTGAGAGGCATGTTGAGGAGAGAGAGTTGATGAGGGTTCGGTTGTCTGCGCTGGAAGTGGCTGAACAGAGTGGGAAGTCTTTGCTGGGAGGAGTCGGGGTGAGAGGCAGGGAGAGGAGCAGTGTGTTGCTAGATTTTGTGGAGCAGACGGGGAGGTGGGAGGAGTTATGAGAATGTGAGGGCTGTGTGTAAAATTGGTGGGGTAGGTGCACATCATCCTTTTGGATGGGGAAGCGCCTGCGTGGGTCCGGCCACACATTCGATAATTTGAAAGAAAGAAAGAAAGAAAGAAAGAAAGAAAGAAAGAAAGAAAGAAAGAAAGAAAGAAAGAAAGAAAGAAAGAAAGAAAGAAAGATAGAAACATGCTAGAATTAAAGATTGCTGTGGTTCAACTGAGGAAAATGCAGGAATTCTGTCAACGTGGCTCTCAGGTGCTGTGAGTCACTCTGAGGGGTCTCAGCGGCAAATGTAGTTCTTGTGTACGGGCTCCCAGTGCAAGGGAAACTGGTGCAGACTTCCAGGAGTCTCAGCACTATGATGGTCTGGGCAGGAGTGTGACTGGCAGAGCTGTAGGTCTTGTTTCAGCAGCAGGTTCACCCCCAGTGTGTCCTGGGGAAGGGTATGAAATAGGACTTGCCTTTGCTTTGGACACTCAGTCTTCACCTCACTGGTGGAGGTCTATGGAAAGTCAAATCTCCCAACAGAGGTAGAGCAAAATTCTTACTTAGGTGTTTGTTCAAAAGTGAATCTGAGATAGAGTGTGAGAGCCTTTCTTGTAAAGGCAAAAGCCCACAGATGATTGGTCTAAAGCTAGATCAAGTTGATATTACCTATTGATGTCACGCCCAAAGTTATTTACCTTGCAGGAAGTGTTGTGGTGGAGGGCAGAAAGAAAACATAGAGGCAGAGAGAAAGCTTAATTCAACTGTAATGAACACTCTCTGTCTACACTAACCCCACCCCTTCTTTTATCAGTAGAATCAAGTGCCATTTCGTATACAGCAGTCTGGTGTGAGGCTACACCTGTTGTGAATGGGTGTGCACTTTCATTCCTGTTCACAGGACAGCTTTATATGGAGTGGCTGTCTCTCTGGAGAGGGTGTCACCTGCCTTCACAAAGGATCAGAGACAATCCCAACACTTTGACATAACGTTTCCATAGCTGCACTGGGCTTGTAGGCCTGAGACAAGTGTGATATCAATGGGATTTCAATTATGAGA
Organism: Ambystoma mexicanum; assembly: GCF_040938575.1. NCBI lineage: Eukaryota > Metazoa > Chordata > Amphibia > Caudata > Ambystomatidae > Ambystoma > Ambystoma mexicanum. Next base: position 1,239,478,211 of record NC_090930.1, on the reverse strand, counting down.
AATCCCATCCGCCATACCCTAACTCAGATATTGCTTATATTTAACGTTTAGCATGCCACCAGGAAAATCATCTCACAATTATGGGTTGTTGGTACAGAAGTGCATATATTAAAGTTAGCCCCTTTGCTGTAGTGACTTTGGATATCAATGCAGCTGTCACAAGGGCATGTGTGCTCGGAACCTGCTCTGTGCCATGGAAGAGCAGGGATTTCAGATCAGGATTCTGATGCAGCTGGGTACAGGTGTGAACCATGATTTTGGCATGGAATATTGTGGAGAAGGGCTGGCCTGCAGACCACCCTCTCTGAGAGAGAATTACTCACATTTGTGTTCTGTTTAAATAACAACAAAAAAGTGCAGGGCTTCGAAACAATTGCCAGATAACAATCATTCACACTCTTTTTACCGAATACGCTCAAGAACTGCACAAGACTGCAAACACAGTGTCAATACTCAACAAGAATCTGGTCATTGTTATGAAGCTTGCATGTTGTGTAGTGCATTTATTTTTTTAGATAGAACGTCGATGGTATCATGGAAACTGGTCAGAAGTTACCACTGCGCCCCGTGTGCTGAACAAACCAGTGATAGACAAAATGGCACAAGTCCTTCACAATCAACAAATTCGACGACTTGCACAACTTTGGAGCCATAAATAGTCTCTGCTGAGCTTGAATTCCTTTATTATGTTGTTCTGCCTGGATTTAATGTTCTACGTAGGCAGCTTCGTTAACATTTTCATTTTTATTTTGCACAGAGGGCTAAGAAGAATGTAAAGAAATACTAATTGAAATGCACGCGAAAAACAATATGCCTTAGCTCCTCTCTTTACAGTCCTGTAAATATAGTTGGAGATTGTGAGTGGGTACTTCTCTAACAGAGACCCTAGAATTCCAGACATGAAAGCTACTGTGTAATATTTTCGTAGCAATCATCAGGTCACCGAGAGGCTAAGAAGGCCGCAGATCGATTTTATTTCATAACACTATTAGCATTGTAGTCCGAGTCCCCATTGCATAGCAGCAGCGTTTGCTTGCCTCGGGTGCCCAACAAATTGCTCATCCTTTACACTTTTCTGGAGGCTGGTTAAACTCATTACGTTCGCTCCTGATACCTTTGCCAACCCATTGCCTCATGTTAAATAAAATCCCCCAAACACGCTTGTAATAGACAGCTGGAAAATTGCCCGTTGACTTTATGAAATTATGATTTTATGAGAAGACAGGAAATCACACGGTTTTTCCAAATTGTACAACTAGCGAATGCGGCCTTTTCTACTGTGTATGTTTTGTTCTGCGAGTGCACCTTGTGGCCACACCATGCATCTGCAGTTATTTGATTGTTTAACACAAGACATTAATAACTGCTGCAGAAGTTCGTTTGAGTGGCAAGCCTCGCGACTGATGTGTCAATCAGTATACAGTCGGCCCTCTCATGTGCCTCGCGCACACCATGATGTTATGCGATTAGAATGATTTCCTCCACCGTTTCCGTGTAATCTTAAAAAACACGTGTATCCACATTATAAGCATTATAAGTTATACGATGGAGGACTTAAGTATATCTTCGTCTTCTGATCTTGGAAATCCCCTCAAGCTCTGGTATAGATCGTGTTTATCCATGTAATGCTGTTTGAAACGGCAGCATTATTTCAATCAGTGCAAATGCAGGTCTTGGGGGTTTCTTTAGGCGTTTAATTCCCATGTTCTCACTTTCCGGATTTGAACCAGCTCAGTCCACTCAATAACACAATTGAGGAAATTGATTTTGCCTAAGCTACCATTTACCTGCTTAATGCCATTTGACACAGCAGCAAACCGTGATAAAACAATACGCATGTAACATCCAGACAAAGTTTTTCTGAGTTGTTAGAGGTTGTTGTTGCCCTACCTGGTCTAACAACACATGAGATTTTCCCGACAATATACTTGGAGGTAGGGGAGGAATCACAACTTCTGGCCTTGAGGGCAAGTGCAATTTTCTGGCCAAAACCTGCATGACTCAGGAGGTCCCTATATAGCAAGTTCACTGGAGCATCTTTTGAGAATAATAACAGGGCTACCACCACTTGGGTACCTACCTTGATGGGTAAGTCTTCAGTAAATGGAACTGACATTATTGCCCTAGATAACCCCTGTGTGTTCATGACATTTCCTGATAAGGGGAAGTGACTTTCCTTAATACAGTATTTTGCAGCTCTTGTGTCTACTATGAAGGTGAATGTGTTACTACATATCTTCACAGCTACCTAGGATTCCTCTTCTGGGTTGATAGTGACTGACAGGACAGGGCACGTCATGACTTTCTGCAGACTATCCTATTGGGGATAGGTGTTCAACCACAGAAGTGGAAAACACTCCCTCCCATGACAATTGCTCCTGTGAGATTCGCTGCTGCTTATATGCAGGTGCAGAATTTGGACCTGGATTCTGCATTTGCTTGTGTGGGGGCATTGGATAATGATACTGTGGTGATTGTCCAGCGTTAGGCACTTGTAGGGGCCTGGGGCGATTGGGGGCATCATCTTTGATGGCACATGGTATGTAAGTGCTATGCGGGCCCACTACGATAAACGCAGGGATCATTTGAATATACTGATCTGCTCCTACACTCTCACACAAAGTGTTCTGTACTGCTGCAGGTCCAACACAGTCCCGGTCTCCCAAATCTCTGCCTCATCACCCCAAATCTACCTGCTCATCCTCCCTGGGAACCTCATCTTCACTTCCGAAAACCTCCCACGTCCCTTCTATCATCTGGGTACCATTGGTAACCCTCAAACCATGCCAGTGCTTGCCTCATGTCCTACTGCCCCTCAGGGGAATTAGTAATCTGCTATCCTTCTGCACTTTACTTTGCCAATTTCTAATATACTAAATTCTCTTTAGCCTTCTGCACCTGCTTCGCAACTTCCCTTTCCGCCTCCTGCCTTCTCCTGCAATAAGCACCATGATTGCCTGAATCCCACCCCATCCTTTCACTTCAATCCCCACTACCTTATCTAAATATTTGTATACTTTATATTTCATACCCGATCAATGCCCTGACCTATCCGCTTGCCTCAGTGGTATAGACCTATGGATGACTAGAAACCAACTCCTTCTGAAAGAGGGGAAAAACAGAGATAATGGTGTGCGGCAACACAGCACTTCTCCTGCAACAACTCCCACGGCCCCCCTTCCTCAGACCTCCTCCCCCTACCTTCAACACAGTCAAAAGCACATTGGACACAGGCCTAACCCTGTTTCACCAGATCAATAATGGATCTAAATCCTGTCACTGACACCAGGAAGTTGGTTAGCAGGTGCAAGTGGATCTAGGTCACCTGGACTAAGCCCCACCCACCTGTCAATCACTTTAAACTGTTGGTGTCTTCCTGGTTTGCCGCTCATTATCCCTATTTAAGCAGCCCTCCAGCCTCTTTTCCTTTGCAGTTGGTGAGCAGGTGCAAGTGGATCTAGGTCACCTGGCCTAAATCCTGCCTACCTGTCAATCACTTTAAACTGTTGGTGCTTTCCTGGTTTGCCGCTTTTTTTCCCTTCTTAAGAAGCACTCCAGCCTCTTTCCCTTTACAGATGGTGAGCAGGTGCAAGTGGATTTGGGTCACACGGTCTAAGTACCACCCGCATTCCTAGCCCTGTCTCTTACTTTCTGTTCTTAACTCTTAGAACAAGGGTGTCTCCTGCCTGGGTGTCCGAACCGAAGGGCATACAAAGTAAAGGGCAATTCCTTTGTGGACCCGATAAGACCAAGAGGAACTAGGGCCTGAGCCCCTGCTCAGACAACAGGTAAGCATGCCCTGACATGCAATTTCTCTCTCTGTCTCCACAGGCCACCCCCACCATCATAAGTAAATTGTGCATTTGTAAAAGATTTTTTCTGGCGCCACACTGCATGTGTGCCCGCTCCCCCCTTCCTTTGTCCCAGTTGCTTGCTTGTTTGTTGTCCCTCCCTCCCACTGCACTCCCATTGGGTGGCAGGCCCTTTAAATCAACAACCCAAGGCATCCAGTGCTGGCCAAGGACCAGAGGCTAAGGACAGCTCTAGTGGTGTCTGCCGCTGTCCGCTGTGGTAGCACGTAGCCAGCAGCTGGCTACCTGCTGCTTTGCATTCTGGTAACTTTGTCATTGTTGCGGGTTCTCCCTAGGTTCCCACCTAGATCCCCCCGGATGGTACGCCATTCAACATTCTGAGTTACTTGTCCACCCCCCTTTTGTCTTCCTTTGTTGTGACCCTGGCCCCCCTCCTGTTCCTCTCTCTGTGCATTCTGAGTTGTGTGCCACAGGACTGTGCATCTCTCTCTCTTATGTCATACCCTTCTCCTCCGCCTTCCTCCTTCGCACCCCCTATGGTGCTCTCTGTCACTCCCATCTTCTCTAACTGCTACTCTACAAATTACCATACCCCTCTCACTAAGTCTGGAAGGAAGAAGTTCACGAGGGACATCTTGGACTCCAACCCAGGCCTGCCAAACTCTGATACCTAAACCAGTGCTTCCTCCAGGCATACTCTCACTGACATCCTCTTTGATGTGCCCTCTCCAGAGCTATGGGCCCTTCATATGGCCTCTGTTCTCTCTCCTTTGTTCTTCTCTCTCAATAACGGTGGCACTAGTTGGGAGGTCCTCTTGGCCCCCTTGCACTCCTCCAAGACCATCATTAATGTCTCTAAACAGCAGCGTTTTGGTTCAGGGCCCACAGCTCAATCTCCTCCTTTTTGATAGGTGGTTCACACAGTTTATTGACTTCCTCCCTTCTTCTCCAAATCCTTCCGTCACCTCTCTGGCACCCTCATCTTGTTTCTATGCCCACCCTCGGGGTCCTCTACCACCTCTGCATGGTGTAAGCCTGTACACCTCCACGGAAGTCTTTCAAAAGTGGCAACTTGCTCCACGTCGATACTATCGACTCTTGTTCTGCTGTCAAACACTCCCCTGACATCTGACGCCTCCTCAAAGAATTCAACCTAGATACCCTTGCTCTCACCGAGACATGGTTTACGGCCAGTTCTGTCATGAGTTTTGACACTCTCTGCCCTGTGGGCTACAAGATTCTCTCCAAACCCAGAACCAACTGTCCTGGAGTAGCCCTGATCTTTCCGGAGTGGGTCCCGGCCTCTGTCATCTCTACGCAGGCCTACTCCTCCTTTGAATGCCTGGTCTGTGGACTCTCAATCTTTCCTGGCCTCTCTCTAACTGTGCCCACCATCTAAAGACCACCTGGTCAGGTCGCCCTCTTCCTGCTAAATGGGCTGACCTTTTCTCTTCTCTCCTTGCCTCTACTTCTCAACTTCTCTGTGCAGGGGACATAAGTTCACTAATAGGGAACTTTCTTCTCTGTATTGCTTCCTGGGTTATTGCAAGATTCTCCAGAGAGTCCAGCTATGCATAGTTACTTCTGTGCCTCCAGTGTGAGGTTCAAGGTTCTTATTCCTAGGTAGGCAGGGTTAGGCTCTATTGATCATATACCACCAGCTGTGCCTTGGTCGTCAAGCTGGTTTTGTTCAGCCCACAGCTGCATAGGCCGGGACCCCTTTGGTCTGTAGGCTGACTTCCGTGCCCTGACTGTTCCTTCTTTTCCAGGATGAAGTAAATAATTGATTAGTTAGCCAGTTTCCTTCGTTCTTCTGTTTCTGTCTTTCGAGTTAATGCTGGGTCTCTCAAACTTTGGCCATTGTGGGATGGATTTATGCTGGTCCTTTCACGGATTTGGGAAACTCTATGTCTTTAATGCTTTACGGAAAGTCATATAGTCCTGGTTGTGTCCAATATGGGGAGGTAGTGAATTCCACAGAGTTTGTTAAAATGTAGAGTAGGCTGACCCTCCAAGTCTGGCTGAATTAGCGGATGGGATCAATAGGAGGGCTGTGCTTGACCTTAGGTTGCATGCTGGGTGGTAGGGCATAGTCTTTTCTTGGAGGTATGTTGGGCCGGCCTTAAGCACTGCGTGGTTGGTGATGTACAGGATTTTGAACATTTGCCTTCATCCAATAGGTACCCACTTGAGGGTGCAGAGGGCAGGTGAGATGTGGTCCCTTCATCCCAGCACAAGGAGGAGTTTAGCAGCTGCGTTTTGGACTGTTTGGAGTTTGTTAAATTGGTAGGCCATTGCACCCAGGTACATAGAGTATGAATAGTCCAGTCTGGACATGACAATGGACATAATAGAAGCCAGTCTGTTGGGGTAGGTGAGATAAGGGAAGCAGCAACTCAAGAGCCTGAGGTGATATGATATATGATATGATAAGTCATTTATAACTTGCCTGTACACATATGTTTCTATACGCGACAAGATAAGGGAGGGAAGACAGAGGGAGGATAAGACAAGTGATCTTACTAAGCCTTGTGTCTTTCAGATTGTGCAAGTACGAGAACAAGAAGTGGAAGGGGGAAATGGAGGGGAAAGTGCAAAGGAGAGGGCAGGGGAAAACAGGGCAGCAGTGATCTGAGTGAATTCAGCCAAGGCAGTGCAGCTCTGGGGAGTGCAAGGAGAACAAGCGACTCTAGGGTTACAGTCCCAAAGTGCATGGAAGGCTGGGAGGCAGTGCAAGGGTGGCTAATCAAGAAAGAGCCTTGTTCCCAGTGAGACTCTGAGAGTAGCCAATCAACCAGTCGGTACAGCAGGCAGGTAGGTCAGGAAGGGGAGGGGAAAATGAAAGCAGAGGTGAAGAGGAGAGTTTTGAGCTGCTTCCGGTGGTCCGGCTCAAGATTGAGAGGGGCAGGGAGGCCATCCCAAAGGGAGGCTCCTGCAGAGGAGAGAGATCAAACCTCAACTCTCTGCCTGGAGACGCGTCTAACCCTTAGAGAATTGGAGGAAGCTGAGCAAAGGGCTCGAGAGGGAAGGTATTTTTGAAGGGATTGTTGATTGTAGTGCAGGCCCCAGCCCCAGAGAGCCTTTAGACAAAGCAAAGGGTCTTGAACTTGATCCTTGCAGCTGCCGGGAGCCATTGGAGAGATTTCAGGGCTGGAGAGATATGGTTCCTGGGCTTGAGGCCAAGGAGAACTCTTGCACTCCTGTTCTGGATTAGTTGTAGATCCCGGTGAGTAGACAAAGGCATATTGTGAAAGTGGCTGTTGCAGTTGTCCAGGCTAGAGAGAATCAGGGCTCTGGAGACAGTGAGCTTCTGAGGGAAAGTGAGAAAGGGAAGAGTCCCTTTGAGGAGGTGCACCTGGTAGTGGCACCTCTTAGCGGCATCCGAGATGTGAGGAGAGAAAGAGAGAGTGGAGTTGAAGATGCCACCAAGATGTTTTGCCGCGCAGGAAGGTGAAGGAAGAGGACTTGAATGAAAGGTGGCCAGAGTAAGAGAGTGAAAACAGGGGCAGGGGTCACAATGAGAAGGATCTCTGTCTTAATGGCATTAAGGCAGAGATTGTTGGAGGCGCACCAATCCTGAAATGCGGATAGACAGTCAGGAATGAGTGAGAGCGGAGAGGAGGCTGAGGTGAGCCTGAAGGAAAGCTGAGTGTCATCCGCATAACACTGAAAAATGGAGGAGAAGGTAGAGATCAGGTGGGCCAAAGGGGTCAAGTAGAGGTTGAAAAACCAGGGTGAGAGGATAGAGCTCTGGGGAATGCCACAGGTAGAGAGAGAGGTGGCAGAGAGAAAAGGACCAAGTTGGACCTGGGAGAGGCAGTACAAGAGGAAGTAGGTCAGCCACTCCATGGCCTGAACCGTGATGCCCAGGTTCTCATAGTCTATTGATCAGGGTGGCATGTTTGATGAGGACAGAAGGAATGCTGGAATCAAGGTTAGAGAGCAGATCTTCATGGGTGTTCAGGCAAGCAGTTTCTGTGCCTCTGGCAGCTCTGAAGCCAGACTGATGGTCATGGAGACAACCAACAAATTTGGTGTGGAGAGTAAGCTGTGAGATGGCCATCTTTTCCAAGAGTTTGCCCTGGCAAGGGGTGATGGAGATTGGGATGTAGTTTCCCTGGCAGATAGGATCGGCAGATGGCTTCTAGAGGAGGGGGTGCACAAGGGAGTGCTTAAGGGGAGAGGGGAAAGTTCCAGTGGCAAAATAGTGAGAGTGTCAATATTGTCCTTGATGGTTCAGGAGGAGCAGGGAAGCACCTGTTTGGATGACACTTTCATAGATCGGACTACTCTCGAAACCTTGTCAGGAGTTGTCAGAGAAAATTAGGAAAAAGGTGGAGGAGAGGGAGAGATGGCCAAAGGGGGGCCAATAGAGGAACAGGCAGAAGAAGGGGAGCTAGAGGACAGGATGTACTGAGTTTGAGCAGAGAATTGAGAGGCCAGAGCTGTACAGAGAGCCTGTGAGTGAACAGGATAGGTGGAGTCTGCAACAAGATTGGCCAGTTCCTTGCAGATTTTAAAGAGTTAGGCCAAGTTGCTAGAGGCCCAGAGACGTGAACTTGAATGTGTGCTCTCTTCTTTGCAGGGCAGAGTCTGTATTGCCTTTGGAGCAGGTGGCAGGGCAGTTTGTCAGAGGATGCGCACAAAGCCCTCCACTTCCTCTCAGCCATCCTGCACTTGAGTTTCTGGACGGCAGGTCAGAATCATACCAAGAGTTGCACTTGGAGGTAGGCTTCAGCCGGATTCTCATGACAGTGGCAAGGATGTCCAGGATGTTGGAAATAGAAAGATGCAGATTAGAAAGGGCTGTGTCAGGCTGTGAGTCAGCTGCACGAGTAGGAGGAGCAGAGAAGGTAGAGGCAAAGGCATTCACTTACACATGCTTCATGGGCCAAATGACTGAGAAGGTAGGTGGCAGTACCGAGGGGGGGTGACTTTGCCTGATGGATAGAGAGTTTTAGATGAGTGGAGAGTAGAAAGTGGTCAGTACAAAAGAGAGGATTTGTGAGATTGTTATAAAGGGGGTTGTCTGAGATGATGAGAATATCCAAAGTATGTCTTGCAGAGTGTGTCAGACCAGAGGGCAGAGTGGAGAGAGAGAGAGTGTTGCAGAGGTTGCAGAAAAGGCCAGAGGAGGGATTAGAAACATCCAGAGTACACATTGTAAGTACTCTGGGGATGCTCTCCCTTTTTCCGATTTTTGGCGTTAAGCTTCCATTTAATTGTACTTTTACTTTGTAGGAAGGGCACAATCAGAAATTGGCCGCATTTTTCACAACAAACTTTGAAAACAAAACAAGATTTAGCACATAACTTGAAACTTGACCCTAGGTGAGCTTTGCATGTACCCGGCACTTTTGTTTTTTTTTGCTTTCTTGCACATTGAATATGGATTGCAACATAGTTCATATGATTTAGGTATGTTTTTATATAAAAAAAGAAGTTATGACTCCGTCTTTAATGAAATGTCCCCATCAACCCTAAATTACATATGTATAGGTTATCTGGTTTGCAATGGTTAATTTAACCATTAAATGGTATTTTTGAAACTGTTTTAGGATCTGAAGTATATACACAAAATCCCTTATAATACAGATAGATGACATATTTAGTACTAGCGTATGGGAGGTAGTTGGGATAATTATGAAACAAGGGCATTTTATGATAAATAGATACCTATTTTGACATCACACAATATTGTAGGGCACTGTTGAGGATAACTTTAGCACGTGTTAGAAGATGAGTGCTACCTGTACTGGTGATGAACATGACCAGCTTTTTTGCTTTTCCTTTCTTTCCTTGTTGAAACGATCAGTGGTTCAAATACGTACTTATGAATCAAGACATTACATTGACTTCGACTAATATAGTGAATGTACTAGTTGTGAAAATTGGCATTTTTATTTACATTTTCTTGTAGTGAATCATGTCTAACAAGCCCCTGATGAAGAGTAAATATACTCGAAACCTCGAAACGCATTGCGCAACTTGTGAATAAAATATACTTCTTATGAACGTCAGCCTAATGGCATGAATGCACATGCGTAGCAAATCTTTCATACATGTATAATGTGTCACATTAATAGGCCTAACCTTAACAAAATTCAACCAGGGTTACAAGTGGCACTCTTCATTTGAATTATTTGCCACTTGACTCTAACTGTTTGCCTGTTGTAGGCCCCAGGATGGTGTGCAGGTGACGTAAATTCCCTAATAGGGAACTTTCTTCTCTGTTTTGTATTGACATCAACCTAGATCCCAAGGCTGTCTTTTGTCTTCCCTGCACCTGAAATCCCCTTAACCAAATAATTATTAAGTAACAATCTTAATTCAACACTTTCTTCATAAGTCATTGGACTAAATTAGGTGTGCATTGTGTCAACCTAGGATAACCCAGGAAGCACCCAGCTTCCCAGCTTATACTTACCCCAGCGACCCAGAAAATATGCCCTCTCAGTCCTACTACAAAGCGCCTGAAAAGGACTGCCCAACCGAAACAACAGAACATACCCTCACCAGCCAGTCTACCTCTCTCTGAAATCCACTATTGTGAACGACTAGAGCAGACACAGCAGTGTGCTGAGCTCTGAAGGCATCCTATGAAGGGAAGTCTCCAACTGATATCCATAGACACTCATTCTTACCAAAATGCCCACTCTCCACTTTACATCAACAAACAATAGAACACAGCTACACACCTCGATCAATTTGGCGTAGCTGCACACATACCTACATCGCTACTAGAACACCTAAACAGCCTCGTAGAATGCAGCTATACCCCATGAAAAACCATCTGAGCAGCACATATAATCTCATACACAGGCCCCACAGCAGCCAGAATGCAGACTTGGAGACAACCCTCCTTGCTGCGCACATTACACTGATCTCTCACATCCACAGCACCGCACCTGTCATTAGAGTGTAGACATCCCGCACAAACCACTCTGTATGCACGCATACAAACTGCACCCGAGCACTTTATGCCACACTACTTTCTCCACTGATACAGACCCTGGTCTCCAAGGGTGTTCAACCACAGCGCTTTGAAATCATATCAATGGTACATAAGGTGCTATACAAATACACCATAACATAACATACATACTTGGGGAGCCTCTTCTATAGCATATGAAAAATATTGATATATTATTGCGCCAGGGCCCCACTGTCTCCACCCTCCACATTTTTTTTAATCTGGTTTATATACAATGCAGGGTTTTCATCTGATTACATGGAATGGGCCATAATCAAATTAATATCTGATGTGTCTGGATATGCTGACATTAACAGGTTCCGTCCTCACACTCAACAGTCATTACACTGTGCTCTGTCATGATTGTCATTATTCATCTGTAACCCTGGGCACCCCGCCTTCCTCCATATGTCATCTGCCTGTTCTCGTAGCAGTTCTGGAGAATACACTTTTCATGTCCCCCACTGCCAGTGTAATCCCTGGAGTCTGATTTTCCAATGCATGTATCCTTTTGCCTGCTGTCGCTGTGAGTGAGGATAATGCCCTCATTACATTGTTTATGTCCCTATTTTGCCCTCCCATGTTACTTGTGCAATAACAGAGACTGTGTTCCTGACTGTTTAACCTGTGCGGTTGTCCCTTCTCTCTCTTGCCTTTTGTAACATCCATTTGACCTAGATGTGTCTTAAGGACTAGAAGAAGGGAGTCACATGGATAAGCATTAAAATTATTTAAGTACTCATATCACAGGTTGGAGGTCAAAAAGACAAGAGGGTATTAAATTATCGCTTCATATTTTAATATTTATCCAAAACATTATAAAAACAGACATTGTACTTTCGCAGAAATATAAACATTAAAAATCATTAAGTTTTAGTAATAATGCAAAATATGTGTATCAAAGCCATTGATAAAAAGGTGTTTTGAGGTAGTAAATTCCTAAATCAATACTAATGAGAACCATGCAAATTCATCTTGAGATTAATTAATTTCATTTGAAAAAATGGAGATGCTGTTGCAAAAAGTACTATAGGCAAATAAAGTGTCAAGTGCCAAAGTGCTAAGTGCGAACTGTAATTACAAACTATAAATGCCAATTGATATGTTTCATACTTATTACAGTTTCGGCGACAGATTTCTATCTATTTCACTCAATTTGAACTGGTAGTCGCCTTCATCAGGGCGCACTAAAAGAAGTACAGATAGCATTGAAGGTGCTGGTACAAAAATGTATACATAGATAATAATATAATACAATAACTTTCACAGATGAAACAATGAATGGTTCCAAACTTGATTGTAGACCTAATGAAAGCATCACCCCATGGTAAAAAGTGAAAAAATAAAACAACAAATGAGGTGAAAAAGAAGAAAAAAAGAAAAAATGGCGGAAGTTAGAATAAAAACTACTGACTGAACCTCTAACAAGTTAACACATCCAAACCATAAAAAACAGACTATCATTGTAAAGCATGTTCACCTAGATTAGTCTGCATGTGGTGCAGAAAGTCAATATTTTATGGTCACAGCCCAACATAAGACAAGATGAAAAACCAATTGACATCTGAGGAGAAAAAAAGAGAAAGTGGAGTTGGAGATATCATTAGATTATATCAAACTTCAACACTAAGGCACAGCAACACTTAAGACAAAGAAGATACTCCTCTACTTTGTTGGAATCGCACTGACCTCTGTATCGGGAGAGAATCCAATTTGGAAGGCTGGTGGTCAGCTGAAAAGATGTGGCACTAGGTAGAATCCAAAGTGCAAGGATCTTTCAATGTGAGAAAGTGATGGCAAGCTAATCCTTTGTATGGGTAGCCTAATACGAAGAAATGCAAATACTATGCATCAGATGAATGCGGGTTACCGCAACATAAAGCATAGGGCATGAAACCCTGTTCAAACTAATAAAATATAGTAGGAATACTATTGTCCTTGCAACTTTAAGTGCGTCATAACTGCAGAAACACTGGAAAATGTGCATCGCACAACGGTCAAACATCCCAAAGTTGTAATGAATTTGGCAGAGCTGAATTTGAATGCTAAATCAAAATGGCTGGCCATATTAGTGCCAGGTGTAGCGGCTTTGCAAGAACATTTTTCTAGAACTACTGCATCCATGGTCTACCAATATTTAAATTAAAAACCCGGGTTAACAAAGAATGGTACGTGGCCCTGAGCCCACCGCAGTAATAGCTCAAAATGCTGCCTCAGCCATTACACACGGAGCGTTTTGTTCTTACAATTTAAATCCCAATAGAACAGCCCCGAAGTTCGACAAGCCCCCGTTACACTTACCGCGTGTGGTTGCGAGCTGCTTCCAACATCTGCATTCAGTCGTTGCGGATGCGAACTGAGGCAAGACAAGCCCGCCGGTCGTTTATGATCCAGGTGAGGTTAGAAAGGATCATGGGACTGCGCGTTGAACGTCGCAAGGTTAAAAAGAAAAATGGGACTACACGTTGGGTGTCATAGCCCATAAGTAATAGAAGGGGGACTGTATATAAGCCTATCACTGTGTGAAAATATGACATGGCAGAGCAAAAAGCCATGGGCGCGAGACAGTCCGAACCCCGGTAACGCCTGCAAATTTGCGCGAGCAATCAGGATGACTGAGTATGGAAAAATGCCTACGCGCGAGACGTCTACGACTGCCAACACTAAAAAGGGACTACAACTGCCCCACAGAGTGTGGTCTAACCTTCCTGGATGAAACCACTAAACATGAAGGTATATAGGTTGGCCAGGATATTTAATTGTAAAACTGTCGATTTTATAGATTCACGCAGAAGAAGGGTAAAAACAATATAATATCTATATACGTCTACAGCTGAGAACCGATTGACTTAAATAGCGGGAAAAGATTCTGGTAGGCCCGACAATAGAGCCAGATCAAAGACAAAAGGAAAAAAGGAAAAAAGGACGACGAGGTTACCGAAGATATGTTAACCAAAATACGACCAGGAGGTCAGAATTAAGGCACACAATGGAGCCATTCTTCTTGGCAGTTGAGACCTGTCTCGTAGCTAGTGGTGTTGTACATCCACCATTGTTCTCTTTGTGTCAGGCGAGCTGCTGTGTTATAGGAATCAGTGCCCAAGACTTTTTCCAAAATACACCATTGAAAGGAATGGTTCACCCAAAAAATTTTATTTATATAAAAAAAAAAACGATTGCCATTTTTTTTTTAAGTCCCTATGTAAAATTTTGAGCAATTCAAGCTCAAAGATACCACATGGGGGAATCCGTTTTGTGAAAAGGATGCCCGCCGCTGTGCTCGCTTTGGCTTTTGCAGCACTGATGAAGGAAAAGCCAGCCAGCTGTAGTACACAAAAGCTACCACTGGAGTGTTTTCAAACACAATAACGTTGTATTTATGTTTGCGGTCACTTCAAAAGCTACCACAAACATAAATACAACGTTTTTAAAGCTGCGGTTTTATTTCTAAGTTTTCCGGGCTCCTCCAGCCCGGAAAACTTAGAAAAAAAAACGCAGCTAGTGCTTATTTTAAAAAAAAAATAGCACTTACCGAGATGCAGCTGCATCTTTTCTGCCTGTAGTCTCCGGTCCGCGTCCTCTGAGTCCCGGCACCAATGAAGGAAAAGCCATCCAGTGGTAGCTTTTGTTTACTACAGCTGGCTGGCTTTTCCTTCATTAGTGCCGCAAAAGCAAAAGCCAGCACAGGCGGGCATCCATTTCACAAAATGGATGCGCCCATGTGCTTGCTTTTTCAATTTTTGAGCTTGAATTGCTCAAAATTTTACATAGGGATTTTGAAAAAAAAATGGCAATCATTTTTTTTATATTGCCTATCTATTTTTGAAATAATATTTTTTGGGCGAACCATTCCTTTAAGGTCATTGCAATTGTGATTTTTGTTTCCACGAAGTGTGTGACCAGCACCGCCGTAATGGTTTTATTACGTATTTTGTATTTATGTTCACTGATTCTCATTTTAATGGGCCTGGATGTTTTACCGATGTATGTTTTACTGCATGGAAAGAATATTACATAGATAGCATTTTTGGTATTACATGTAGTGTGATGATTAAGGAACCAATTTTTCCCATTAATCATAACTGTAGTGCCTGTCATTGAGGATGTGCACTGGTTGCAAAAACCATGTGGGAAATGGCCACAGATAGGTTTGGCACCCCACATATTCAATAGGGTATTCTGTTTAGGTTCAATACTAGACCTATCAGCTTTAGACAACCAGCTTTTCAAATTCTTTCCTCTCTTGAATGCATAAATTGGGTTCGCAAGGTCTGGATTGTTTAGTTGAAGTAGGTGCCAATGTTTTGCAATGCTTTGTTTGATTTTATGATGGTATGTGTTGAATGTCATCGCACAAACTATCAGTTCTTTTGTGATGTTTTCGCGGACTGGCTTATCCAAAAGGATCTTGCGATGTTGGAATCTAGCCCTTTACCGGACTGTCTGAGTAAGTAAGAGGGATAGCCTCTTTGCTGGAGTTTGTCTTGGATGATGTTGGCCTGTGTTTTGTAGTCCTCAACTTTTGAAAAATTCCTCCTGGCCCTAAGGAACTTGCCATAAGGTATCTCTTGAGTAATGATTCAGGATGAAAACTGTTGAATCTCAAGATGGTATTACGATCGGTTTCCTTACGGTACAAATCAACTATGCTCTGTCCTCCGCCATCCTTGATTAGTAGGTCCAAAAATGGCAGGGACGAGCTGTTAGCTGACATGGTAAATTTAAGATTGGCATCCATAATATTGATCCAAGGAAGGAACAACAGGTGATCAGCTATAGTTTTATCCCATATGATGACAATATCATCGATATACCGCTTATAGAATTTAATAGCGGATTTAAAGGGTTTAACGTCAGACAGAATACATTTTCTCTCAAAGTTCCACACAAACAGAGTGGCGTAATTAGGGCAAAAAACTTCCCCCATCACTGTGCCTTTTACTTGCAGATAGTAAGTGGACTTAAAGCGGAAGTAGTTTTCTGAAAGGGCTATTTCCAACAAGTCTACTCAAATTTCACTGTGAACTATTTGGACCCCTGTGCGTGATTCCAAAAATTCTTTCATTACCTGTAGAGATTCCATTTGAGGAATATTGGAATATAATTATTCTACATCTGGAGTCATTATTATGTCTGTGTTTGAGTCAAAAGGGATCCCCACTAGATGCTTAATGGCATCAGTAGTCTCAGAGAGATATGTTTCTGTTGATGCCGCCAGAGGTTTGAGAAAATAGTCCAAAAATTGACCTACGGGTTCTAATATCGAACCACACAGGGACACAATAGGGTGTCCCGACGGATTCAGTAGATCTTTTTGTATTTTGGGGAGTATATAAATGAGGGGGGGTCCTGGTCCCCTTAATGGTAAGGAACGTGAATTCCTTATCATTGATAGCTCCCTCATCTTGTGCTCGTTGAGCAACCACCAGAATGTGTCTCTAATGCTGTCAGTGGGGTCGCCCTGCAATTTACGATACAACTCTGGATTATCCAACTGGCATAAGACTTTGTTATCATATTGGTCTGAATCCATGACAACCACCCCACCACCCTTATCTGCTTGTTTGATTATAATAGATGGATCAGACCTCAGGTCTTGGAGGCTGGCCCAGTCTTGTTTGCTAAAATTAAAGCAAGGACCCTGGCTGTTTTCTTTAGACCTGTTGTAAATCAAATTGAAGTACCTAAGGACTACCTTCTCAAAGACCGCTGTCTCATATGAAACCATTTGAAGAGTGGGTGTAACTGTGGATTTACATTTCAGGGGTGTGTGGAGGTCATCATCATTGTCACCTGAGGCATGGTGCCCAAAAAGGTCACGCAGACATATTTTCCGAAATAAACTACGTAACATCTATCTGTTGCTCCATTTTAGAGGGGTTTTTAATGGGTACAAAAGAGAATCCCTTGTCCAAGACTCAAATCTCTTGTTCATTTAAGTGTCTTTTAGAGATGTTGTATACTGCCGAAGGTTGAGCTACCTGCGGTATGCCCGTCTGCAGGTTTCAAAATAGTTTGGTAACGGAGGGACCCCTTGTTCTGTGGCAGAGCAAAAGGGAGATTCAGTGGAGGAAAAGGAATATGAGGCCCATGTGGGGCAAAATTTGCCTGCCGAGTATATTTTTGATACTGCCAGTATCCTAAGCCTCGGCCCCCATAGGCTCTCTAGCCTCTGTGTTGGTACTGGTAGTATCTCAGATTCCACATTATCCCTCACCCATCATCTCATTCCCACTTATTTTCCTCCTCTGCAACTCCTACATCTCTGGCTATGTGGGTTGAGTCGTAATCTACAATGAAGGCAAGATATGGACCCTCTGGATGCCCCCCAACATTGAGGCCCTGGGTTGCAAGAGAAAACACCCATATGGTAGCAGGGATGTGGGGACAACACTAGGTATATCTATTACCAACCTTTGTTCTTTTTGCTCTCCTGGGGCTTCTTCAAAATCCTCGAACATTCTCCAGAGTTCGAGGAAACCTGCCTACTTCTCAGCATTCTCTCCTTGTACTTCGCAGCCAGATTTGTATACATATGTCCCAACACATCCTTGTTATTTGAGCACTCTTTGGACCACAGCCTACACATTGTATCTGCGACCCACTCCCAAAGGTACTTGAGAATCTTTTTCTGGTACCGTGGAAGCGTGGAACAAATATACTCAAGTCGGGTTCTCATAACTCTTCCACCTTCTCTCCTTAACAAAAATACCTATTTCTCAGATAGATGTTTCAGCGGCATTGTTAACCTCACCCTCCTAACACTGCAAACACTCCCTATGTCCCCTCCCAATGTCCCCTCAACCCAAACCACACTCCCTTGTCCTTTCCGACCAACACACACACACTCACCCACCACCACACACCCCTATTTACACAACTGGACAACCATCCCTCCAGCCCACAATAATTCTATATACACATTAAACCTCAATTAATATACAAAATACAGTCGAAATAAAAACACACTTATGTGCACAATTGTTTGGACCCTTCCTCTGTCTCCTTGCCATGATACATGGGAGTTTTCCCTCCTCACACCTCTGTATGCCGTTTGGAGGGTTACCTGACCCTCTGTATACTGGAACACTACTTTACTTTCAGCAATGCTTTCCCTCTTGTCTGAGGGAATCTCTTTTCCTCTCTTCTCTTTTCATCACTGTTATACAACGTAGGACATCCTCTTTCCTCTCGTCGGAGGAGCTCCCTCTGGCCACTACTATAAAACCAATATATCGCCACATGGTCAGCTCTCACCACACACTCACAAACACTCAAATTCACCTTTATTCCCCCCCATTCCTGAAAAGGTGCACTTACATCTATACTTTCTACTGAGCACCTCCAATGTGTGGTCCACATCAATTTGCCTGCACAGCTGGGCACAGCACCCTGCTCCAAGGAACAGGCAGGCCATCTGGCAACACAGCAAATGCAAAACTCCTCAAGTTGTGCACGTCGGACTGGTCACTGCAGACAGCAGTTGTGACCGAAGCTGCATGGCAGAGGACCCCCAGCCTCACAGAGAGTCTGGGTTCCCATCAGGATGACCAATTTTGTCGTGTGAATGACCCAAAACCTGAATGGTAAAAAAACAATCCCAAATAATTGATGCACCATTTGCAAGGAAAACAATGACATGCAAAAGTATCAGATGGTCACATAAAGCTAAATTACACAGAGCTAGCACCACCCAAAGAGATTACATATTTTATAGCGGAAAGCCGCAAATTCAGATAACCATGCATACAAAGAGTATCCCTACACTCCCCATTGGCTAACAGTTAGATATAAGATTCTAATGAAGAAAAACACCCTCCTGTGTATGAATGTGCCACACAAAGGAATTGCTTGATTCTGAACAAGTGTTTATTGTCACACCCAGTTCAAAATGCACGTCACATTAATAGCCCTATATCAGTGACACGTGTTTTGGCAAATTGTCATTGCCTTTCTCAAACCAGGGCTACACAAACATAATTAACAAAGTAAGCCACTATGTGTTCCACAACAAAATATATGACCAAAATTTGACACGAATGTTGAATGTGACTAATACATTGTATGTATGATCAAATCATAGAAGACAGAGAGAAAAGGATGGGGAAAGGGGAAGGATATCATGGGACGTTTTGTGAGAAAAAATGAGAAAAAGAGAAAACATAGAAATGTCCATTAATGTATTGCAAAACTCGTTCCATAGCACATTGTATGAATCTTATATAAATGTCTTCTAATGCTGTATAAAGTCTATGCACCGTTGTGATGATGAATGAATTTGAATTTCACATGCAAAAAGCTGTGTGATTTGAGTTATTGAAATAGTTATCAAATAGTCTGATAAATTGGACACACCTACGTGTCCCAATATTACAATTGTAATGCAGAAAAATATCACATTACCTCTGTTCCAGAAATGTACAGTTTTATTTCTGCAGTCTGCAGATGCATGTAATAACTGGGTTAAATCCCCTGAGTAAAAAACAAGCGCTCATTAATGCGAGTGCAGAAAAATTACATCACATTTCATTGCTTTGCATATTTCAGGGCCACGGTTATCTTACACCGTGGTACATTACTTTACATATTTCAGAGCATACGAGCATATACTTTCTTGCTTTATGCACTGCTTACCACAATTCAGAACGTTATTAGCAAATTCATGTGCGTGATCACGCACAACGGCCAGAAACAGTTAGCAAGAGATGCTCTTATCTAATACCTTTCACAGTTCGTAGGATCAAACTAGAATCAGATATAAATACTAATACACAAGTGCATTCGCGGGCGTTCGCATGTTTTGTGTGACAGAATCCTGTAGGGACATCTGCTGTGAAACTAGCATACCTGCATGTTTGTGATTCTTCACGTTGTTGTAGTAAGCTGCAGCCTGGGCAAATTCCTAATGTTAAATGGAATCTGTTCTTCCGTGATTGTGGGTTGCCAAGACAACCCGTTAGTCCTACTATGGTATTGGTTACCATAGCCGCCATGTTTTGGGAACAAATCCATTAAAGACTATGAAGATACGTTTACGTATCCTTGTTGCATAGACAAAATAGGCACATTCTAAACCGTGCACCCTCCAAAAATGTTAAAATCAGAGAAACATATTGCTAAACAACACAATTACCGTCCTGAGATGGATTATGGTATGATACGCTATCCTTGATGAATGGAGGACTGGATACATATATTAAGTACATGGGATACCTGCGTTTGTAGTCAATAAAGAATTAAATTATCTATGGTCACCTATTTGTGTTAGCCTTGTGAGTATTTACATTTACATGTGTTGTGCCTAGCACATAAACTGATGAAAATAGATTGTTTCATGTGTTTCAGTAAATATGATTTAGTTCATGTGTTGTAGTACAAATGAACAACATGATTTCTTTAAGGCATAGAAACACCTGATACCAAGTGTCTCACTTAAATACCTATACAAGTTATCATTAAAAACACTGCCTATGTTATGGATCATTCTTAGTCAATAGTGTTACAAGAAACAGTACATTTTACTGTCAGTATTTAAACCAAATTTTAGTGAACGAAAATGACAAATTAAGCGTGCTTCTGTCTGGCGTAGCTTCAATTCAAGGTTGCCACCCCTTCTTCCTTGGGTGACGTTCTGTAGTCCATTAAATCGAATGTCTTTTTTCTGATCCTGTTGGTGCTTTTGCTGCCAGTGGACAGCCAATGACAGCATTGCATATTGACTGCCAATCTCAGACAAATGCTCACGGATGCGGAAACGGAGTTGGCAAATTGTGCTTCGTTTGTAAATGGCCTGACACACACATATTATGTCATAAACCACGTGTTTGGTTCTGCAATTGATGTTTTCATTGATCTTGAATTGATTGCCGAATTTGTCCTGAAAGACTGACATTTTGTTGTGTGCATGTGTTACGCTCACCTGGTCTCTGTGGGGATGCTGGGACACGGTTGCAGCCCTCCCCGGAAGTGAATTCCACTTGTCAGGCTTTTTTCCCTGCTTGTGTGCTGTGTACTGCGTTGGTTGTGGGCACTGCTCCTGCGAGGATATGAGAGATTGTGAGAATGCTGCTATATGACTGCTGTCTCTCTCGATCCCTTCTTCCCAGAATGTGGTGAGCATGCGCCGACCCATATAGTCTCACCTGTTGATTGATGATGGTGAGCTCTCCGTCCTGCTTCTCACTGCAGAGGCACTTTTGATGGAGCGAGTTCCTTCACTGGCCCATGTGCGTGGCTGCCCAGACCGGCTGTGGCTGAACCACTCCTTAAGGTAAGCGTTTTATGGCTTTTAAAATATTGTAATGTTGATCCTTGATTATTGTCTGTGTCCTTTTAATGATGTCTTTCCTCTGCTTTCTCCCAATGGAGGATATGCAGCCCAGCGGTAGTTGCGGTGCAAGAAGCGAGACCAAATGGGAAGATAATGGAGGCCACAAGGCTCCGACAGCAGGTGAGTGTTGATTTAAGGTTAAGCACAAGGATTTGTCTAAGCACAACCTTAAAGGCAATGTCTCAGCAAATTCTAACCTTGTCTTTATCTTTTTCTCTTGCAGGCTCCATCTGTCACGTCGTCAGGCTGGAGCGCTGCTTTCCAGAGGTATGGAGATGGAAGATGAATGCCAGAGTCCACGATGATGCATGCCAAAGGAAGCAGATTCCTAGGTAAGTGCTGCAGCTGTTAGAGGGAAACAAGGTAAGATGCGCCCTTGCGAGTAGCTGAAAACAGGTAAGATGCGCTCAGGCTGGTAGCTGGAAACAGGTAAGGTGCACTCAGGGCGGTAGCTGGAAACAGGTAAGAAGCGCTTAGGTGGCGGTGAGCGTTACGCTGCAATAGCAGAATAATGGGAAGCGTGTGCATGAGGGCTGAGCAGGCTTTAATAGACTAGCTCTGGCCACGCCCATAGCCCTGACTCATCAGCCCCACCGTGGCACTCCTAAAGGATGCTTACACGTGCAATCTAACTCTCCACAGCAGCCACTCTCGACCGAATGCATGTGGGGGCCCCTGCAGGGGAAACAAAGTACTTGCACCAAATGAAAATGTGCTAGTGCACATTTATTTATGAGCCTGGCACCAAAGGCGCCAGGACTGAGTCCAGCTGGGTCCTCCATGTTGCATTGTTCACAAGGGACAATTAAAGGTTGTCTTACCCCTTGCTTTTGTGCCCTGATGGTTCCAGGCCCATGGCCATGAGAGCATGTTGACACATGGAGCAGGAGCCACATTTTCTGAACCCGAAAAACTCATGATTAAGCCAATTTTGAGATTGCTGCTCTTTTATCTGTGGGAGAAGCGACGGACTGAGTTGATTCCTCAAGGTTTGTGCCCTTTTAAAAATGATTTGCGGTCTTTGCTGAATGAACTTAGCTATACATGGATCAAGTCGTAACAAATGTCAATTCCGTCTTAGAATTTTGTAATCTCATAACGATCAAACAAAAAAGTTGTGATGACTCTAACATCTTCTAGTTGATGCGCCCTGTATGTTTCCTTTGGCACGAGTGTCTCTGCTTGTGTCATTTTAGATGCTTTATCATATGATTTCTTGATGTGCTTGTGTCGATAACCTCTTTTCGTGAATTTAGAAACAAGTAGATGACATTCTGCCAAGTACTCTGATTCTTCTTTGCAATTTCTTCTTAGTCGGATGAATTCACCAACTGGGATGTTGTCCTTGACACTTTGTTGATGGCAACTTCTAGCAAATAAAGTTGAATTAACCTCTGTAGGTTTTCGAAAAGATTTAGTATGCAAACAATTTTTCTTAACGTATATGGTTAAATCCAAAAAGTCAATTGTGGATGTACTTGTGCTTGACGTGAATTGTATCTCAAAATCATTCTGATTCAAATGTTGTGTGAATTGGCCCAATAGATCAATATCACCTTTCCAGATCATGATAACATCATAAATACATTTGCTCGCTGTATTGATGGTCTAAGTAAACTTTCTTATCTTCCAACATCTTCCAACATACCCATGAACAGGATAGCAAGTGCAGGGCAATATTTTGTACCCATCGCCACCCCTTGACATTGGTGATAACATTTTCAGTCAAACATGAAGATGTTAAAATCAAGTGTTGCTTGAAACATTTCTTTAGCACATGTATTTGACGGTAATGAGAAGTGTTGGTATCCCTGAACACATAGTCAATTGTTTGAATAGCTTGTTTGTGCTTGATCGAGGTGTAAAGGGCGCGCACTTCGTGTGTTGCAAGGACAAAATCTGACTGCCAGCTGATTTGTTGCAAAATGAATAGTGTGCGTAGTGTCTTTGATGTATGCCTTAATTATTGGTACTTCAGGTCTGAGTATGTGGTTAAGGTACTCTGAAATGTTCTCTGTTGCCCAACCATTACCGCTGACAATGGGTCTCCCTCTGGAATGCTTAGAAATGGTTTATGAATGCTAGGCAGGAAGTATACAGTTGGTGTTCTTGGATGTTGTACGAATAGATATTTTTGTTTGTCATCTGTGATTAAACCTTGTTTGTGCCAAATCATGATAATCTTTCTTTTGTAACTCAGAAACAATAGTTTGTTTTGGATTTTCTCTGAGTATCTCATAACAGTCTGGTGTTGAGATGTGCTGGTATGCCATGTTTATATAATCTTGATGGTTCATCACTACTATGTTGCCGCCTTTGTCATCTTCTTTTATTACTAAGTTTGTGTCTTGACTAAGGTTGGCCAAAGCCATCTTTTCAGTTTTGCTCAAATTCTAAGAAATTTCTTTATGAACTCTGCTTTTGTCTTGTAAATGAAGTATGTAATTTAACACAGATTTATAAAAACACATCAATAACATTCCCAGGTGCTAATTGTGGTACAAATATTGATCTGGACTTGAGTTCTACTTCAGTCATTGATCCAGGGACCACATTGAGCTCTTGTAATGTGTGTGTTATCTCATATGTTGATAGCTCATCCAGCATTCCGAGTAAATGTATGTTCTCAATTTCTTGAATGCTCAAGTGACTGTCTTGTCTACGTTGTTGTGCTCGAAAGGGTTGCTCGACTTGTGTCGCAAAGAATTTTTTTAGTTTAAGTTTTCGAACGTATTTGAACAGATCAATCTGTAAATCAATAGAGTTAAATCTACAAGATGGAGCAAAGGATAATCCTTTGTTTAACACTGCTGTCTCCTCTAATGACAGGACTCTGTTAGATAAGTTGGGTACTAAATCGTTAACTTGCGATTCCTTGGAGCCTCTCTCATGTTTGCCCTTGTTAGTCTCTTGACCTACAGGATTTCTGATGTCTACCCTGCCCCCTCCTTCCTCTTCTCCTGACAAAGTTTGCCCACTCGGTGAGTTTATGGGAAGCCGAAAACGGACATGCTTGCTTGGAACGTCTCGATTGCCTTTCCTGTATCTACGTATTTGATTAATGAAGCCAGATTTAACTTGTGCAGGAGCGGATCCATCTGAATTTGAAGTAACACTTTCACTTTCCTCCCCATCTGAGGAGCCTGATGATGTATTTGGCGTGCTAGCTCTAGAAAATGGTTTTATATACTTATTGCATTTTTCTTGGCAGGAATATGTACCAGATCTTCTCAGTAATCTCACTTATCACAAAGAAATGTCTGAAGTTTTCTGATTTTAATAACATCCTGATATTCCTTTAAGATTTCGTGAAGCTTGAGATAGTTTTTTTCCTTTGTAACCTCTAAAGACTTGCAGGAGAATGCCTGGTTTCAAAGGTATGTAAACTGGTCCAAGTGACTTTGAGCGTCACGTTGCATGCGAGTGCACAGTAACACGAAGCACCGGCCTGGAGGATGGAGCAGCTTATATAGCTGAGCTTCTGAAGCCATGCCCACCAGGTTCAGCCTGCCTGCCACACCCTGCCACACCCGATGAGTCAGCACATGAAGACCAGGCCTAGGGAGCCACACCCGATGAGTCACCACATGAGGATGTTCTCTGGAATAAAGGCTTTCAGCTCCTGGAAAGTTCTTGTAAAATAAAAGCACTTCTGCACTGAAATAAAGTAAAAGCACTCCTGCACTGAAATAAAGTGTTCCTGCTCACATCTCTATATGAGCCTGGCACCAACGGTGCCAGGACTGAGTCTAGCCAGGGTCCCTGTGTTTATGAGTCCCAAAGGGACATAATTGAGTCAAGTGACCCATTGCTCCTATCACTAGATGGTGTGGTTTTTGTTGTCTGGTGCCTGTGGCCATGACATCAATCCCTTAGTGATATACTTACCATGTATAGATCCATGAGCGATGAAATAACCCATAAAAGGAAGGACAGGAATAATGAAGCAACGTTACAAGAACTCCAAAAAGAAAAGAAAACATAAGGACCGGCTGGTACGATGGCAGAAACTATGAGGCAGGATACAGTAATAAAGATAGTAGTAAATCAAAAAATCCAATTAAGGAAAATAAATGTACGAGAAGCCAAATCCAAAGTGATAAGTGTTGGATAACAAGAAGATCCAGGTGAGGAATTGCCATCTTGCAAGGTGAAAATCCCTGGATTTTTCGACAACATAAAATTACGCAGGTGATTCCTTCTCCAAAGGGGTAATATGCTAACCAGAACCCCCTATGTTGTAACTCCATGCCAAAGCATCGAGCATCTGTGCCCTGTTGCATTAGCAGTGTGATTATGACACCAAGCAGGTTCAAAGGTCACATGAGGCCCACTTGACCACCACAGCGACAGTAAAGCCACTGCGGCACAGGGGTGACATTTAAGATATGCCCCCTGTACCCGAACTAAGATGATCATGTGTACCCCATGTCAGTGGCAGGGCCATCTCTAAGAATAAGCTATGCCTGAGTTTTGGCATAGTAAATGGTGATACTTACGATCATGGCCACCACAACCCAATTGATATTGCACATGTGTCAGCTCCTGTGAGTCATCTTTGCTGTGAAATGGAATCTGTGTTTGGGTCAGACAGGCTGATGCTGTCATACGGAAGGACAGAAACACAGAGGACACAGCTTCTCTTTGATTTTCTTTGGGATGGCCAGTAACCCCTTCCCCAAGAGACAGCCACACAGCAGGCAGCTGTCAAGGTCCCAGGTATCAAAGGAGCTCACCCATTCAGGGGTAGTAGCCTCACACCAGGGTGCTGCATATCCAAAGGTCTTTGTTGTCAGTAGGAGAGAACGGGGTGGGAGTAGGATAGGTAGGAGTGCTCTGGACACTGAAAAAAAACCTTCCACCATCTTGTTTTTCACTGTCTCACTTTCCCTTTACTGTATTCTCCACCTCCTCTGGAGCAACACACATTGGGTGCAACATCATCAGGGCAAAGTCCACTCCAGCCAGGATCAGGGATTGGTCCCCTAAAGCAGTGTAGCTTTAGACCAATGACCTGAGGACTTGTGCCTTTAAAAGAAGAAGTCTTACACTCCTTCAACAGAATTCCCTCAGTTTCTCAAGGATCCTTTAAGGCTGAAGAGATGTTCTGAACATTCGCACCTGGACTTCCTTTGGGACAATTACACTGTCCAAAGCCCTCCACCAGAGGTGAAGAAGGAACCATCCATGACAGAAGGAATATCTGTTCCTTAACCACTCAATGGAAACATTGGGAGTGACCAGTGCTGTAGACCAGGACCAACCATTCTGCAACAGATCTTCTGTGCTAGAAAAGAAGACTCTGAACTGCTTCTCAACACACCCTCAATCACCACTTCCAGGACGTTTGCATCGACTCGCATCACTGGAGTTTCACTCATTAACCACTCCTATCGGCCAAAGCCCTCCTCAGCATGGCTAACTGTGAAGTGTTCTTGGGGCCACCCGACCAGCATCATAGAATCGCTGCCATTCAACTGCACTAGCATTCAACCATATTCGATGCCCGCTTGCTGCCAGAGCCTCCATATTCCTAAGTGCCTGAACTGAACCTGATGCACTTGCATCATAGTTCAACACTGAATCTGATGTTTCAATCAACCAAGAACTGAATCAAGGTACTGTGGACACTGAACTGCCCCCATGGTCCACTGGGACCCTAGAGACTGGTTAGAGACTGGTTAGATCACAACCACTCCTGTTTTCAACCGAAAATAATTTGTATGGTAGTGCCACCCCTGGAACTATGCTCAGAGTGCTACTTTGTCTCTTCTGTTGAATCTTCTCTGTTCTGTCCTTTGGGGTGGTTTTTGTACAGGGTATCCACAGAAAACGTAGAGAAAAGAAATCTGAATGGGAGAAAATGCCGAACTTGGCATGAAAAAGAATAGGTTAAATAAGGGGAGCAGATGTTGTGGGAGTGTCCCCGTTCCCCTTGCTCGACATTAAGGAAATTCAGAGGTTGCAGGGTGTCCCCCGGTTCTATAAAAAGTAAAGTGGTGGACAAAGAAAGACAGAAAGAAAAGCCGACCTGCGGCGGACGTTGCACCCCTCAATGGGGAGGCGTAACTCACGTTGCATGGAAGGATCTGTGCAGAGGGAGAGCAGGTAAGTGCGGAGCAGGAGGTACCTTTTAGGGGTAGGGGGTGCAGGGTTGGGGATAGTGGACGGGGGTCATGTTCATGATTATTTTGTGACAGGCATTTCAAAGTCATGATTTTCGGATTCGAGATTTCTGTCAACTTAATAAACATGTAAATCCTTTGTATAGTAATCTCTTTCATTCTACATGCAGATGGTGTGTTTCATTAAAGTGTTCATATATTTATAGAACATTGGTTGAACATTGCCTTTATATTGGACTGTGATAATGTGTTGTTTGGGTCACTACGGGTTCACCTTTACAAGCCTCTTGAGAGTGTAGCGTTCTAAAAGCCTGCATTACCCCAAAAGGCAAAGGAGGTATACCTCTTGATTGCCCTGTTTTACCTTTTTTATTTGCATTGTGTTATGGTTTGTAGAAGTGTGAGAGCTGAGAGGGCCATTTTACCTCTAATGATCTGTGTATGCCTCCTATACCAAATCCACTTCATTACAATCCAACCACATAACTAACATAACTAACAGTACTCCTGGAGGTATTCGGTACACAGTAACTGAGGTACAAAATAGAATCCAAGAGCAGTCCTAGAATGAACACATGTTGGGTACATAGGGAAGATAGTTCATGAATTCATCATACAGAGCTGAATAAGGAGGAGATCAGACAAGACACAGGGTGATCGCAACAGGCACCAGTGAAACACGTAAAAATGGAAAACAAGCTTGCACCAAGACACTCAGGAGAAAGTTCTTGAGCTCTATGTTCCCCATCACGTCTCCATAAATTTTTATTTGGTCTGGCATTATCTCCGCCACTTCGGGGGTGACGTGCTACATGGCCCAAAGTTAGACCTGGAATCATGTCAGTACCCCCTCGCAAAGGGCGGGGACAACCGGTATCACAGCAGGAAATTCTTTAACAGGCAAATAGCATGGACATTATCCCATGTCCCATGTTCGCTCTTCTGATCTGTAGCTTACCCAATTTATCAGTAGAAATGATTTGCCTCTGATGTAACCGAGACCCAATGTATCTCATACTTCAAACTCCTCATTACCATGTAGAGATGAAGGGGCAGGTCTGACAGGAGGCCATGCCTCAGTACAGACCTCCTTCAACAGAAACATATGGAATATTGGGTGGACATGCCAGGTACCATGGCCACCGAATTGCTTACGCTATAAATAGTATAGCAACCCACATTCTTGAGGAGCAATGTCCTGGATCCCATGAAGGGAAGAATCTTGTTGGACATCAAACTATTGAGCCTACCATGTACAAAGGAGGAGGAGTATGGTGTTTGTTTATCTGTGGTTTGGTGCGATGTTGCATTACTAGTTTGTCCTTCTTTGGAGCTGATTGGCACTATGTGTTGAATTTCTTTTTTCAGTATTGTATTTTGAATAGGCTACAGCTTGCAAGGGTTGGCATTAAGCACATGCATTTTAGATGTTGGTAAATTCCTTGTTGCTTGACATAAGGGCCAGATGTCATTTATCCATACAGCTCATGAATTAGTCTAGTTTTGAACCATGGTTGTAACTGTTGGACATCTCTGAAACAAAATGACATGTTTACCTTCAAACAGTTTGTTGTAGTCAGCTTTTAGGACTGCATTCATGAGGTTGGAAACCATGCTCACTTCATCAACCAGGAGGACTTTTATTTGTTGCAGAATTCTCTGGAATTCATTTGTGGATTCTGCTGACAATTTGCAGAATTCTAATTTGCTTTGGGGTTCTACTGGGAGGGGAAGTAGTCATTGAAAAGTTACACCTCCTATGTTGTAGGCATCTAGACTTTGGGGGCTATTACAACTGCTGAAAGGCTGTTATTTTTTAACTCTTCTACACATTTCCTGATTATATTAATTAGGAAGGTTTTGCCAGAACCATCTTCACCACTTACATACAAGAGCATAGTATTATAATTTTAACAACTACAAGTTTTACTTTCATATTTTCCTCCATGTACAATATCTTCTGTGACTACTAAGTAAATGGTGAGTTGTTCTTCATTTAGCTGTGATTTGAGCACTGACAAGTCTTCTTTCAGATAACTTGTGTTTTCTACCTCAATCATGGCTATTTCTGCTTCATTTTGAATGAGTGGTTCTCCAAGCGGTTCTTGGCCTCCTGTTAGAGAAGGTGGACTGCCTTCAGAAGAGTCTTTATCTAGTAGTGTTTCAATTTCTTCCTATTGTAGGAATTCTTTGTTTGACATTTGTTATACTGCTTTCATTTTCCTTGAAAGTAGTTTCACATGTGTCATGTTAACCTAATATTTCTTCCTCTTTTCTCCAAGTTTTGAACAGTTTCAGTAGAGCCATGTAATACATTTCTCTATGCTGTAGGGATTCAAATGATAACGTTACATGATTAATTAGGGTGGGCTTGGTAAATTATACTAGGCTACAAGTTGAAAATGAGTATTTACCAGTTCTTGTATCTCACATAACGTTATTTTTGGAGGAGGACTTCTGTGTTATGTTGTACAGGCACATGTTTTCCAAAGCAGTACTTCTGTTGGATAGTATGTC
The DNA here is from genome assembly GCF_040938575.1 of Ambystoma mexicanum. NCBI lineage: Eukaryota > Metazoa > Chordata > Amphibia > Caudata > Ambystomatidae > Ambystoma > Ambystoma mexicanum. Next base: position 1,239,448,454 of record NC_090930.1, on the reverse strand, counting down.
AATTAAATTGCTTTTAAAATATCCTGGCTGTTGGGATCATTTGTGGCTATTGTTTCTATCTCTAAATAGGATATTATCACCCTTTTTCGCGATGAAGCTAGACCAAAGTTTATCCAGAGAATGTTTTCAGATTTCACATATAGGGCTGTACCGGTTAAGCGATCTGCAGCTTCATAGGACCCGCATTTTCTATGTGACAGCATTTTGATACAAAAGCTGTACAATTTTTGTGACACGGTCTTGTCAGATGATATGTCATCCCAAAGGTCTTTTAGCTCTGTCTTGTCAGCTTTGGTGGGATAGGTTGTGACGTGTCTTAAAATTGAAGTGGAATTGTCTGCAATGTATTCTATGTCTATATTTGCATTCCACAAGAGGGCAATAATTGCATTGTAATCATGTATGCACGTGGATGCCTCATCTCTTTTAATGTTTCATGTATTTTTAGGGGATTTTTCTTTTACACTGTGTCTAAGAGAAGACATCAAGCTATTTACTTGTCCTTGCGTGGAAACTGGTCAAGGGAAACCAAAACAACCTTTGGTATAGCATTTACCTTTGTTTTTATATAGACGTTGGCAGTATTTGCCACACTTATGTTTTTGGAAGTGTAAGATTAGTGTATGTGTGGTTTCTGAAGGGATGTCACAGTTAATGCATTTTTGTAGAAATTGTAAAACAGTGGCATCGCTGTCATGGCCAAATGTGGGAACACCTTTTATCCAAATAAGCATGTGGATGTGTGGTGTTCCTAAGTGTTCTACTTATCTGAGTGAAGGAGTACTTCTGTTGCAGATGAAGTGGAGCATGACAATGAAGCGATAGTGAAAATATCTTGAAACATTGACAGGTTCAAGAGAACAGAATTCTCCTGGGGTTATTATGTCTATTCACTCGTTATTTTGGTTTACAGTGCATAAGAAGTCATGCAAGTCATCCCATGCATATTCTGCACAACTTAAAGTAACAAGTCATGTTGGTGGGCCTAGGTTCCTTACCATACAACATACATCGGTGTGGCATCGGAACCAGTATTCTTTTGTACCACGCATGTTTGTAATACTTGACTGTTAAAATTCATCTTTGTCTTTTATCTTTTGAAGAAGTTGGCTAGCTGACATGTTTAAGAAACGAGAGCCTGTTTTGCAACTCCATAACATAGAGTTGCTAGTTTGCTTTAGAACAGGAGGTGGAAAATGTATTCTCATTTTGTATTTTGTTGGACTCTTTGGTCTTCAGAATACATTTGTAAAGAGCGATATTCTGATGCACTAATTTGTGTGGATCTTTCATCATATGCTCCTCATTTTCCTGTAGGAAAAAATAGAGGAACAGAGTGTGCAACTAAACTTTTCTCCGATATGCTCATTGGAGATCATTTGTCTTGATGCATTTGCTATGTTTCAAATGCATCTTTTATGGTGTCTTTGGAATGTAGTCGGTGAATTGTATACTGGTCTAAAATGTTGGCTGATGTAACAGGATCCACAGGTTTAAATTGCCAGTTGGTTGTGAATCTTCAATTAGTCTCTTAAATTTTACTCTATGTTTATATCTCTGTTATATTTATTGTTTTCTTTAAGATATTGTAGGGCTTGTCTAACTTTGCAATTTCTTTGCAATTTCTTCTTAGTCGGATGAATTCACCAACTGGGATGTTGTCCTTGACACTTTGTTGATGGCAACTTCTAGCAAATAAAGTTGAATTAACCCCTGTAGGTTTTTGAAAAGATTCAGTATGCAAACAATTTTTCTTAACGTATATGGTTAAATCCAAAAAGTCAATTGTGGATGTACTTGTGCTTGACGTGAATTGTATCTCAAAATCATTCTGATTCAAACGTTGTGTGAACTGGCCCAATAGATCAATTTCACCTTTCCAGATCATGATAACATCATAAATACATTTGCTCGCTGTATTGATGGTCTAAGTAAACTTTCTTATCTTCCAACATCTTCCAACATACCCATGAACAGGATAGCAAGTGCAGGGGCATATTTTGTACCCATCGCCACCCCTTGACATTGGTGATAACATTTTCAGTCAAACATGAAGATGTTAAAATCAAGTGTTGCTTGAAACATTTCTTTAGCACATGTATTTGACGGTAATGAGAAGTGTTGGTATCCCTGAACACATAGTCAATTGTTTGAATAGCTTGTTTGTGCTTGATCGAGGTGTAAAGGGCGCGCACTTCGTGTGTTGCAAGGACAAAATCTGACTGCCAGCTGATTTGTTGCAAAATGAATAGTGTGCGTAGTGTCTTTGATGTATGCCTTAATTTTTGGTACTTCAGGTCTGAGTATGTGGTTAAGGTACTCTGAAATGTTCTCTGTTGCCCAACCATTACCGCTGACAATGGGTCTCCCTCTGGAATGCTTAGAAATGGTTTATGAATGCTAGGCAGGAAGTATACAGTTGGTGTTCTTGGATGTTGTACGAATAGATATTTTTGTTTGTCATCTGTGATTAAACCTTGTTCGTGCCAAATCATGATAATCTTTCTTTTGTAACTCAGAAACAATAGTTTGTTTTGGATTTTCTCTGAGTATCTCATAACAGTCTGGTGTTGAGATGTGCTGGTATGCCATGTTTATATAATCTTGATGGTTCATCACTACTATGTTGCCGCCTTTGTCATCTTCTTTTATTACTAAGTTGGTGTCTTGCCTAAGGTTGGCCAAAGCCATCTTCTCAGTTTTGCTCAAATTCTAAGAAATTTCTTTATGAACTCTGCTTTTGTCTTGTAAATGAAGTATGTCATTTAAGACAGATTTATAAAAACACATCAATAACATTCCCAGGTGCTAATTGTGGTACAAATATTGATCTGGACTTGAGTTCTACTTCAGTCATTGATCCAGGTACCACATTGAGCTCTTGTAATGTGTGTGTTATCTCATATGTTGATAGCTCATCCAGCATTCCGAGTAAATGTATGTTCTCAATTTCTTGAATGCTCAAGTGACTGTCTTGTCTACGTTGTTGTGCTCGAAAGGGTTGCTCGACTTGTGTCGCAAAGAATTTTTTTAGTTTAAGTTTTCGAACGTATTTGAACAGATCAATCTGTAAATCAATAGAGTTAAATCTACAAGATGGAGCAAAGGATAATCCTTTGTTTAACACTGCTGTCTCCTCTAATGACAGGACTCTGTTAGATAAGTTGGGTACTAAATCGTTAACTTGCGATTCCTTGGAGCCTCTCTCATGTTTGCCCTTGTTAGTCTCTTGACCTACAGGATTTCTGATGTCTACCCTGCCCCCTCCTTCCTCTTCTCCTGACAAAGTTTGCCCACTCGGTGAGTTTATGGGAAGCCGAAAACGGACATGCTTGCTTGGAACGTCTCGATTGCCTTTCCTGTATCTACGTATTTGATTAATGAAGCCAGATTTAACTTGTGCAGGAGCGGATCCATCTGAATTTGAAGTAACACTTTCACTTTCCTCCCCATCTGAGGAGCCTGATGATGTATTTGGCGTGCTAGCTCTAGAAAATGGTTTTATATACTTATTGCATTTTTCTTGGCAGGAATATGTATCAGATCTTCTCAGTAATCTCGCTTATCACAAAGAAATGTCTGAAGTTTTCTGATTTTAATAACATCCTGATATTCCTTTAAGATTTCGTGAAGCTTGAGATAGTTTTTTTCCTTTGTAACCTCTAAAGACTTGCAGGAGAATGCCTGGTTTCAAAGGTATGTAAACTGGTCCAAGTGACTTTGAGCGTCACGTTGCATGCGAGTGCACAGTAACACGAAGCACCGGCCTGGAGGATGGAGCAGCTTATATAGCTGAGCTTCTGAAGCCATGCCCACCAGGTTCAGCCTGCCTGCCACACCCTGCCACACCCGATGAGTCAGCACATGAAGACCAGGCCTAGGGAGCCACACCCGATGAGTCACCACATGAGGATGTTCTCTGGAATAAAGGCTTTCAGCTCCTGGAAAGTTCTTGTAAAATAAAAGCACTTCTGCACTGAAATAAAGTAAAAGCACTCCTGCACTGAAATAAAGTGTTCCTGCTCACATCTCTATATGAGCCTGGCACCAACGGTGCCAGGACTGAGTCTAGCCAGGGTCCCTGTGTTTATGAGTCCCAAAGGGACATAATTGAGTCAAGTGACCCATTGCTCCTATCACTAGATGGTGTGGTTTTTGTTGTCTGGGGCCTGTGGCCATGACATCAATCCCTTAGTGATATACTTACCATGTATAGATCCATGAGCGATGAAATAACCCATAAAAGGAAGGACAGGAATAATGAAGCAAAGTTACAAGAACTCCAAAGAGAAAAGAGAAAAGAAAACATAAGGACCGGCTGGTACGACAGAAGAAACTATGAGGCAGGATACAGTAATAAGGATAGTAGTAAATCAAAAAATCCAATAAAGGAAAATAAATGTACGAGAAGCCAAATCCAAAGTGATAAGTGTTGGATAACAAGAAGATCCAGGTGAGGAATTGCCATCTTGCAAGGGTGCAAATCCCTGGATTTTTCGACAACATAAAATTACGCGGGTGATTCCTTCTCCAAAGGGGTAATATGCTAAACAGAACCTCCTATGTTGTATCTCCATGCCAAAGCATCGAGCATCTGTGCCCTGTTGCATTAGCAGTGTGATTATGACACCAAGCAGGTTCAAAGGTCACATGAGGCCCACTTGACCACCACAGCGACAGTAAAGCCACTGCGGCACAGGGGTGACATTTAAGATATGCCCCCTGTACCCGAACTAAGATGATCATGTGTACCCCATGTCAGTGGCAGGGCCATCTCTAAGAATAAGCTATGCCTGAGTTTTGGCATAGTAAATGGTGATACTTACGATCATGGCCACCACAACCCAATTGATGTTGCACATGTGTCAGCTCCTGTGAGTCATCTTTGCTGTGAAATGGAATCTGTGTTTGGGTCAGACAGGCTGATGCTGTCATACGGAAGGACAGAAACACAGAGGACACAGCTTCTCTTTGATTTTCTTTGGGATGGCCAGTAACCCCTTCCCCAAGAGACAGCCACACAGCAGGCAGCTGTCAAGGTCCCAGGTATCAGAGGAGCTCACCCATTCAGGGGTAGTAGCCTCACACCAGGGTGCTGCATATCCAAAGGTCTTTGTTGTCAGTAGGAGAGAACGGGGTGGGAGTAGGATAGGTAGGAGTGCTCTGGACACTGAAAAAAAACCTTCCACCATCTTGTTTTTCACTGTCTCACTTTCCCTTTACTGTATTCTCCACCTCCTCTGGAGCAACACACATTGGGTGCAACATCTTCAGGGCAAAGTCCACTCCAGCCAGGATCAGGGATTGGTCCCCTAAAGCAGTGTAGCTTTAGACCAATGACCTGAGGACTTGTGCCTTTAAAAGAAGAAGTCTTACACTCCTTCAACAGAATTCCCTCAGTTTCTCAAGGATCCTTTAAGGCTGAAGAGATGTTCTGAACATTCGCACCTGGACTTCCTTTGGGACAATTACACTGTCCAAAGCCCTCCACCAGAGGTGAAGAAGGAACCATCCATGACAGAAGGAATATCTGTTCCTTAACCACTCAATGGAAACATTGGGAGTGACCAGTGCTGTAGACCAGGACCAACCATTCTGCAACAGATCTTCTGTGCTAGAAAAGAAGACTCTGAACTGCTTCTCAACGCACCCTCAATCACCACTTCCAGGACGTTTGCATCGACTCGCATCACTGGAGTTTCACTCATCAACCACTCCCATCGGCCAAAGCCCTCCTCAGCATAGCTAACTGTGAAGTGTTCTTGGGGCCACCCGACCAGCATCATAGAATCGCTGCCATTCAACTGCACTAGCATTCAACCATATTCGATGCCCGCTTGCTGCCAGAGCCTCCATATTCCTAAGTGCCTGAACCGAACCTGATGCACTTGCATCATAGTTCAACACTGAATCTGATGTTTCAATCAACCAAGAACTGAATCAAGGTACTGTGGACACTGAACTGCCCCCATGGTCCACTGGGACCCTAGAGACTGGTTAGAGACTGGTTAGATCACAACCACTCCTGTTTTCAACCGAAAATAATTTGTATGGTAGTGCCACCCCTGGAACTATGCTCAGAGTGCTACTTTGTCTCTTCTGTTGAATCTTCTCTGTTCTGTCCTTTGGGGTGGTTTTTGTACAGGGTATCCACAGAAAACGTAGAGAAAAGAAATCTGAATGGGAGAAAATGCCGAACTTGGCATGAAAAAGAAAAGGTTAAATAAGGGGAGCAGATGTTGTGGGAGTGTCCCCGTTCCCCTTGCTCGACATTAAGGAAATTCAGAGGTTGCAGGGTGTCCCCCGGTTCTATAAAAAGTAAAGTGGTGGACAAAGAAAGACAGAAAGAAAAGCCGACCTGCGGCGGACGTTGCACCCCTCAATGGGGAGGCGTAACTCACGTTGCATGGAAGGATCTGTGCAGAGGGAGAGCAGGTAAGTGCGGAGCAGGAGGTACCTTTTAGGGGTAGGGGGTGCAGGGTTGGGGATAGTGGACGGGGGTCATTTTCATGATTATTTTGTGACAGGCATTTCAAAGTCATGATTTTCGGATTCGAGATTTCTGTCAACTTAATAAACATGTAAATCCTTTGTATAGTAATCTCTTTCATTCTACATGCAGATGGTGTGTTTCATTAAAGTGTTCATATATTTATAGAACATTGGTTGAACATTGCCTTTATATTGGACTGTGATAATGTGTTGTTTGGGTCACTACGGGTTCACCTTCACAACCCTCTTGAGAGTGTAGCCTTCTAACAGCCTGCATTACCCCAAAAGGCAAAGGAGGTATACCTCTTGATTGCCCTGTTTTACCTTTTTTAATTGCATTGTGTTATGGTTTGTAGAAGTGTGAGAGCTGAGAGGGCCATTTTACCTCTAATCATCTGTGTATGCCTCCTATACCAAATCCACGTCATTACAATCCAACCACATAACTAACAGTACTCCTGGAGGTCTTTAGGCCAAGTAGGCAGGTGTAAGTATCTGGTTACACGCAGATTAAGGTGTCCAGAAAAGTCAGTCCAGTAAACAGGCTATGTATTCGGTACACAGTAACTGAGGTACAAAATAGAATCCAAGAGCAGTCCTAGAATGGACACATGTTGGGTACATAGGGAAGATAGTTCATGAATTCATCATATGGAGCTGCATAAGGAGGAGATCAGACAAGACACAGGGTGATCGGAACAGGCACCAGTGAAACACGTAAAAATGGAAAACAAGCTTGCACCAAGACACTCAGGAGAAAGTTCTTGAGCTCTATGTTCCCCATCACGTCTCCATAAATGTTTATTTGGTCTGGCATTATCTCCGCCACTTCGGGGGTGACGTGCTACATGGCCCAAAGTTAGACCTGGAATCATGTCAGTACCCCCTCGCAAAGGGCGGGGACAACCGGTATCACAGCAGGAAATTATTTAACCGGCAAATAGCATGGACATTATCCCATGTCCCATGTTCGCTCTTCTGATCTGTAGCTTACCCAATTTATCAGTAGAAATGATTTGCCTCTGATGTAACCGAGACCCAATGTATCTCATACTTCAAACTCCTCATTACCATGTAGAGATGAAGGGGCAGGTCTGACAGGAGGCCATGCCTCAGTACAGACCTCCTTCAACAGAAACATATGGAATATTGGGTGGACATGCCAGGTACCATGGCCACCGAATTGCTTACATTATAAATAGAATAGCAACCCACATTCTTGAGGAGAAATGTCCTGGATCCCATGAAGGAAAGAATCTTGTTGGACATCAAACTATTGAGCCTACCATGTACAAAGGAGCAGGAGTATGGTGTTTGTTTATCTGTGGTTTGGTGCGATGTTGCATTACTAGTTTGTCCTTCTTTGGAGCTGATTGGCACTATGTGTTGAATTTCTTTTTTCAGCATTGTATTTTGAATAGGCTACAGCTTGCAAGGGTTGGCATTAAGCACATGCATTTTAGATGTTGGTAAATTCCTTGTTGCTTGACATAAGGGCCAGATGTCCTTTATCCCTACAGCTCATGAATTAGTCTAGTTTTGAACCATGGTTGTAACTGTTGGACATCTCTGAAACAAAATGACATGTTTACCTTCAAACAGTTTGTTGTAGTCAGCTTTTAGGACTGCATTCATGAGGTTGGAAACCATGCTCACTTCATCAACCAGGAGGACTTTTATTTGTTGCAGAATTCTCTGGAATTCATTTGTGGATTCTGCTGACAATTTGCAGAATTCTAATTTGCTTTGGGGTTCTACTGGGAGGGGAAGTAGTCATTGAAAAGTTACACCTCCTATGTTGTAGGCATCTAGACTTTGGGGGCTATTACAACTGCTGAAAGGCTGTTATTTTTTAACTCTTCTACACATTTCCTGATTATATTAATTAGGAAGGTTTTGCCAGAACCACCTTCACCACTTACATACAAGAGCATAGTATTATAATTTTAACAACTACAAGTTTTACTTTCATATTTTCCTCCATGTACAATATCTTCTGTGACTACTAAGTAAATGGTGAGTTGTTCTTCATTTAGCTGTGATTTGAGCACTGACAAGTCTTCTTTCAGATAACTTGTGTTTTCTCCCTCAATCATGGCTATTTCTGCTTCATTTTGAATGATTGGTTCTCCAAGTGGTTCTTGGCCTCCTGTTAGAGAAGGTGGACTGCCTTCAGAAGAGTCTTTATCTAGTAGTGTTTCAATTTCTTCCTATTGTAGGAATTCTTTGTTTGACATTTGTTATACTGCTTTCATTTTCCTTGAAAGTAGTTTCACATGTGTCATGTTAACCTAATATTTCTTCCTCTTTTCTCCAAGTTTTGAACAGTTTCAGTAGAGCCATGTAATACATTTCTCTATGCTGTGGGGATTCAAATGATAACGTTACATGATTAATTAGGGTGGGCTTGGTAAATTATACTAGGCTACAAGTTGAAAATGAGTATTTACCAGTTCTTGTATCTGACATAACGTTATTTTTGGAGGAGGACTTCTGTGTTATGTTGTACAGGCACATGTTTTCCAAAGCAGTACTTCTGTTGGATAGTATGTCAATTAAATTGCTTTTAAAATATCCTGGCTGTTGGGATCATTTGTGGCTATTGTTTCTATCTCTAAATAGGATATTATCACCCTTTTTCGCGATGAAGCTAGACCAAAGTTTATCCAGAGAATGTTTTCAGATTTCACATATAGGGCTGTACCGGTTAAGCGATCTGCAGCTTCATAGGACCCGCATTTTCTATGTGACAGCATTTTGATACAAAAGCTGTACAATTTTTGACAGGGTCTTGTCAGATGATATGTCATCCCAAAGGTCTTTTAGCTCTGTCTTGTCAGCTTTGGTGGGATAGGCTGTGACGTGTCTTAAAATTGAAGTGGAATTGTCTGCAATGTATTCTATGTCTATATTTGCATTCCACAAGAGGGCAATAATTGCATTGTAATCATGTATGCACGTGGATGCCTCATCTCTTTTAATGTTTCATGTATTTTTAGGGGATTTTTCTTTTACACTGTGTCTAAGAGAAGACATCAAGCTATTTACTTGTCCTTGCGTGGAAACTGGTCAAGGGAAACCAAAACAACCTTTGGTATAGCATTTACCTTTGTTTTTATATAGACGTTGGCAGTATTTGCCACACTTATGTTTTTGGAAGTGTAAGATTAGTGTATGTGTGGTTTCTGAAGGGATGTCACAGTTAATGCATTTTTGTAGAAATTGTAAAACAGTGGCATCGCTGTCATGGCCAAATGTGGGAACACCTTTTATCCAAATAAGCATGTGGATGTGTGGTGTTCCTAAGTGTTCTACTTTTCTGAGTGAAGGAGTACTTCTGTTGCAGATGAAGTGGAGCATGACAATGAAGCGATAGTGAAAATATCTTGAAACATTGACAGGTTCAAGAGAACAGAATTCTCCTGGGGTTATTATGTCTATTCACTCGTTATTTTGGTTTACAGTGCATAAGAAGTCATGCAAGTCATCTCATGCATATTCTGCACAACTTAAAGTAACAAGTCATGTTGGTGGGCCTAGGTTCCTTACCATACAACATACATCGGTGTGGCATCGGAACCAGTATTCTTTTGTACCACGCATGTTTGTAATACTTGACTGTTAAAATTCATCTTTGTCTTTTATCTTTTGAAGAAGTTGGCTAGCTGACATGTTTAAGAAACGAGAGCCTGTTTTGCAACTCCATAACATAGAGTTGCTAGTTTGCTTTAGAACAGGAGGTGGAAAATGTATTCTCATTTTGTATTTTGTTGGACTCTTTGGTCTTCAGAATACATTGGTAAAGAGCGATATTCTGATGCACTAATTTGTGTGGATCTTTCATCATATGCTCCTCATTTTCCTGTAGGAAAAAATAGAGGAACAGAGTGTGCAACTAAACTTTTCTCCGATATGCTCATTGGAGATCATTTGTCTTGATGCATTTGCTATGTTTCAAATGCATCTTTTATGGTGTCTTTGGAATGTAGTCGGTGAATTGTATACTGGTCTAAAATGTTGGCTGATGTAAAAGGATCCACAGGTTTAAATTGCCAGTTGGTTGTGAATCTTCAATTAGTCTCTTAAATTTTACTCTATGTTTATATCTCTGTTATATTTATTGTTTTCTTTAAGATATTGTAGGGCTTGTCTAACTTTGTTTAAGTAGGCTAGTTTTGTCACATTTATTTGTCTTTTGTTGGTACCCCATTGACTAGAACAATCAAAGATTTTTCTATTGCCCATCGTATTCCTAGAGTTTCTACATTTTCTTTAAGAGCTAATGGCAAATATACTACTTTGTCACTAATGACTTTTAGTAACTCGGATGAAGGCAATTTGGAAGTTTTGGGCTGACAGGGTATAGATTGAAATGGGTCTACTGTTTGGATTATGGTGCTATCATACAAGTTAAGTTGCAGGTGAGCTTTTAGAAGTGGGAGGATTTCTAAGTTATTAGTGAAATCCTGTGATGACATTTGGTTATTGTCAAACGTTGTATTGCAGTATGTGCAAACTATTGAGGGGTCAGTTATTTTATATTTATTTTCTGCTGTTAGATATATAGCTAATTGGAACCATTGGGGTTCCTCATCGTCCTCTATTTTGTAGGCCATACCTATTATTTGTGTACTGTTTTTATAAAATGTTCTGTGACAACAGACAGATACTTTGTCTGATATTTCAGCAGATGAGTTTTCAAACTGTGCTACTTCTTTTTTGTAAGTGTTAGTAGGGAGGTGGGTGTTTGTGAGGTTTTTACTAATGTTTTCGAAAAGTACTGAATTTTCTAAGTCAACTTTAGTTCCAAAATATTTATTTTGGATGTGTACTATTTATTTAAGGATTACTTTGACTGTTCCATGTAGGAGGAAGTTATGTAATTTTTGCAGTTCTAGAGCAGGACTTTTTGCATAGTGCAATCTATGGATAAGGGTGGGTATAGTGGCATAGTGTGTTGCTAACATTTTGATATGATGGAAGGTGCTTTTGCAAGCAGTTGCTGAAATGCAGGCTCATGAATGTCCTCATAGTCCAGTGTGGATGTGTACTGGGCAGGAGTCCATAGTCTGTAAAGTTTTGATTCTACATTTATTTTTTAGTTTCACATAGTGATTGTGGAATTGTCATAAAGATTTAAAGGATGGCGTACATTCACACATTGAGCTGCATGTCCATTTGTCAAAGTTTGTTGGGGCCTCTTTTTCTATAAGGGTTTATTTTGCCATAATGCTGTCTTCCACCATTTCATACCCTCAACTATTATTGTCTTTGGCAATTGTTTTTTGATGTTCTTGTATATAAGCTTCTTCATTGAAATATGGTTCTGTGCTGCTTGTGTGAATCCATTCACCATTACAGAAGTTTGAAAAGTTCTGTTCATTGACACTGTGCTCATGTTTAGAAGTACTTTTTGTAATGTATTGATTAATTTACTTAGTGGTTTAATTCTGTTTAAATCAATATAAACAAAGTTCACTTCAGTAGAAAAGGTCTGCCAATTAGAGCTTGCAGGATTAGGCTCCTGCAGGAGTTTTAAATGGTAGATTGTGAATTTTCATCTTCTTTTAAAAAATGGTGAAAAAATCTACGGTGGAACATTTTCTGTAACATACAATCTTTGGATTGCTTTACTGTGACTAGGTTAACACTGGTAGATACAGTGTTAGGTTCGTTAGTAGGGCTGTACATTTTATTTAGTTTTCGATTTTTTGCAAGTGCGGCCTTCCTTTTTTTATTCTTGGCTGGTTTAATTGTGTTTTTTGAGGTTACTAGCTCTTTTGTTTTAATGTTTTCTATACATTGTTTTAGAGATGGATGACTATATGGTGTAGTTTTATTCTTATCTGCTCTATTTTTTCTTTCTTTTCTATGGAGTGGCTTTTAGTAGCCATTTTGTTGTGTCGGTTGGAAAAAGAGAAAGTTTGGGTTTGAAAGTTGTGTAGTGTATATGAATGTGTGGTGCATGTGTTTGTAGGTGTGATTGTAGAGATGAATAGAGTGCTGTTTGATTGTGAGGTGGCATATTAGGTGTGGTTGAGAAGGTTGTGAGAGTAAGTGGCTGCAGAGGTATGTTGGTGTTGGGCTAGTGAGTAAGGTGGTGGTGGTGTGTTGGAATTTGTAGTGACATTGTGCTGTTTCGAGGAACAGAGTGGGTGTTGCAATGGTGGTGTTTAGATGGGAACAGGTAGAGTGTGAATGGTGGAATATAATGGCTTACAGTGAAAGAAATGTTGGTTTGAAAAGAGTAGTCTGGGGTAATACATGGTACATTAATGTACTTACTTTGTTGGATGTGGAGGGCATTCTTTTTTCAGTTCTTGTCTTTGGCAATGTGCTTCTTTCCTGTAATTTTAAAAGAAAGTTAGTGGAGATATGTGGTAACGGTGAAGGAAGGGTGAGTGGTGGGGAAACAGTTAATAAAATTGCTGGACAGCTTTTAGGAGCATTTTCATGCAAGATAAGAAATGTGTATGTGCATTTATAGACGCTCTATAGCGTTTTGTAAAAGAGAAGAAAAGTTGATGGAAAAGATTTGTAGTACACTTTTAAATGGCAGTTGGTGTGTGGAAGTTTAATATGTTAGGAGTTATGCATACTTGCCAACATGATGCAGTCTAATCTATAGGTGTTTATGTAGTCCTAGATTTTTTATTTGTGTTTCTGGGACTTGTATTTCCACTTAAAAGATGGAGTACAATTGCCTGATTGTAGAGAAACAATTAGGACTGCGCAAGCAGCTGAAGATTGGAATTGGTTATGTCAGGAAGTACTGTGAAGGCAAGAGGGTGGGCTTATTTTATCTTGACTTATACTGTTAGTGTAAAGATTCAAAATGTATTGCATCCGAGCAAACCACTATGGCCTAGTCACCTAGGTATACAAATTTCCAAAACGAGAACTAGGAAAACTTCCTAATTTGTGGTTCGCTCATGGGGTGCTTTTTACAAAAAAAACTGCATGCATTTTTTTCATTTGGTGTATAAATTGCTTAATCGGATAGCAGCAGAGGCTACTCTTCCATCATGTTTGTAAAAGATGTTCCAGATCTTTAATCTCTTAAAAAAAGCAGTATGCATATCCAGATTTTTGTCATGGCACTATGATCCAATGCATATCGGAATGGATTCCATCATCAGGGCTAAATGCCATGTATCTAAAGTGTGGTTTAATATATCATTAACATAATATCCCAAAACACCCATGATATATAATGAATACAAGACATGATTCCCACACATTTAGTTACAACAACATTGATGCCAATAAGTATCAGTACATACCAATAGGATAGGTAAGTCCCCAAGCCGGACATAGACTGAGCCAGGGAGCCAGGGAGGATCAGTAAGTATAGACAGTAAGTATAGACAAATGTAATCACGCTGTGAGTAATATACTATCACACAAAAAAGTACATACATGTGGTTTACCTGCTAGCTTCCTAATTCAGAGATCTATGTGGGGAATAATAATACAAGATGAAGCTAAATTAGGAAACTTGTTTAGTGACAAATCTATGCTGCAAGCAGCTGAACTGATGCATTTTACCTGGAGCTTGATGGGTAGAAATTGCCATCTGGAAGCGATCCTTTACCTTTAAGTTGAATGGTAAAATTATGAGGTAAAATAATAAGGTACTATCCAATTAAGCAATATATACAACAAACGAAAAAATGCATGCAGCTTTTTTGTAAAAACCACTCCAGAGCGAACCTCAAATTATTAAGTTTTCATAGTTCTCGTTTTGGAATTATGTTAGGAAGTATACATATACTGTCAATATATTAAACTAGCACACACTAAGTGCCAATTAAAAATGGTGTACACATATATTTTATCTCCTTTTACTTTCTTTTATGACGAGGTGACACAGTGCTGCTATAAATGCTGATATGCATTTTTTAACTTTCTTCAAAATATTTCCTCAAAAAGATATTTTGAAAAGCACAGCATTTTATATGCGTATTTGATATGCATGTCACAGCTATGAATCTTGAAGTCCAGTCGGTTTTTTTTGTTGCATTCCGGGACTTGTAGTTAAGGTTTATAATGGGAGGAGTCGAATTGGAAGTGACAGAATGCAAAGGAAAAAATAAAGACTAAATAAGCACCTATAGACTGTAATGGTGATGTTGAGATGTATGTATGTGCTGCCAACATATTAAACTCGCAGACACTAAGTGCCACTTAAAAATGGGGTGCAGATCTATTTTATCTGCTTTTCCTTTCTTTTATCAAAAAATGACACAGTGCTTCTGTACATGCACATATGCATGTTTTAACTTTTATCAAAATGCTTGTAAAAAGAAACATTTTGAAACGCAGTTAAGCAGGTGATGAATGCTGCAATGCATGCATTTTCTAGAATGGTTTAAAAAGAGATTATGGGCCTCATACCTATTTTGCCGGTCTGGAAATAAGGGTGCCGGTAGACTCACTGGCAGCCTTGTTAAAGGACCAGCAAACTATGTGTTTGGCTGCAGGAGCCGCTTTGTACGACAGGTCTGACCCTGCCGGGCACAGCGGTCATGGTAGGCAAGCCGTCACGGAAGCACAAGCACCATTAACAAAGGTGCCGGTGCTTTCGTGTTCCCACTCCGATAAAGTCCTACTAGACTCTATGGGAATGGGAATAAACCAACATACTGGAGCCTGACTTCTCGGCCACCGTGTTAGGCAGAATTATATGCAGTACCCTTTGGGAACACCACACACAATTAAGACTACAAATGACAGTACAAGTTCACCTTTGGTACAAGCCTGTACTACACAGTAAAGTGGTAGTGATGGCTGAGCAGCCAGACTTATCTCAAGAGTAAGTGAGCAGTATCAATAGTTACACAAAGGACAGCAATAACTATGATTCAAACAAACACTGACTCAAGGTTTCTGAGTAAAAGAATATACATTTATTTACACATCAGTTGTAAAACATTTCACTAAAGTAAAGCAGTTGAAAAATCACACTCTTAATACATTACACCAGACCCAATAGATTCTGGACAAGTTAGGCTTAAAATGAAGTGTGAGCAAAATGGCACTCAAGCAATTTAAAAGGGAGGGAAAGACAAAGTTAGGCAAGAATTGAATAACACCAACAGGTAAGTAAGCAGGGCAATCTAGAAAAATGAACTACAGTGAGGAAATCAGATTCAAGTGAGCTGGCCCAAAGTAAATGGAACAGAGACTTTACTCAAGATCACATATTTCAGGGTAGTTCGCGGTTAACTCTTTGCCAAGAGTTCAGAATGAAGTTGGTCAGACAAAAAGTTAGTTTAAAGAATGGAGATGGACAAGCCCTCGGATTGGTGAAAGGTTTCACACACTTTCACTGCGGCTGGACGAAACGAACAACTGGATTTGAACAGTACCTTAAATGAAGAAGTAGGCTGTAACTGAGGCAGACGTTCCTGGCATGTCCTGCAGGCTCACTGTTCCTGACACGACTGTCGGGCTGACACGAAGTAGGAAGACTGGAGGGTCCTGCACTGCCCAGGGAAGAAACCAGCAGCTGAGCAAAGCAACAAATAAAAGGTGTGCTCCTTAAAATGCAAGCAGGGTCCGTTCCTCCTGGCTATCCGGTTCACTGTAGCTCTGTACAGCAAATTCAACCAGAGAAGGGAGAACTGACGAGCAGTTTGGTAAACTGGTTGTTTCCACTAGCTCAAGGGGAGAAGATTCCTTGAAGATCTTCCCTGTCATCGGAGTATGACAATTCAGACCGGCAGCAGGGCTTCACCGGGTAGTTGAGTCGTTGTAGGGGTCCTCTTCTGTCAGCTCCTCTTCGGTTCCTACATTCCAGTGGCGCCTCTGCTCTTCCAGACCCAGAGACCTGCTTTTTATGCAGTTTTCCCCCATTCACACAGCCTGGCTGTCAAACACACATAACCCTTTGTAGCACTCAATGTAAGATCGTTTGTACTGGGTCTGTGAGTTTTAAAAGAGACTAATAAAGTCAATGGCAACTTTACATGTTCTGGGAGACAGTAGTCAGCCCCAGAAAATGGAGCTGGGCTCTGTGCTCAATGGTGAAATCAAACCCTTGCAGGCAGATTGACCATCTCAGAAGTTTTGGGTTCTCCCCTTTCATTTGCAATAACCATCTCAAGGGTTGGTGGTCAGTTTGAATCACAAAAGTAGATCCATACAAGTATGGTCTAAACTTCTTCAAAGACCACACAATGGCAGAAATTCACACTCTATGGTTACCCACCTTGTTTTAGGTTCCTTCAGTGACATACTGATGAAGCAAATGGGGTGCTCCCTACCTTTCTCATCCAATTATCTAAGGACTGCACCTATACCTGTATTGGAGGCATCTGTCTGCACAATGAAGGGTTGGTGATAATCAGGAGCTCCTAGGACTGGAGCTTGACAACGGGCTTTCTTCAGGTTTTCAAAGGTTTGAGTGCACTCCTCATTCCATCTAAACTTTTTAGGGAATTTTGTAGAGGTGATCACATTCAAGGGAGAAGCTAAGGTCCCAAAGTTCTCCATGAAATTCAAGTAGTACCCAGTGAGACGTATGAAATCTCTCACTTGGGTTTGAGTAGTAGGGGTGGCCCAGTTTTGTACAGCTTGTACGTTGCTAGGCAATGGCCTTATTTCACCTCCTCCTGCCTCATGACCAAGGTAGACCACTTTTCTCTGACCAATTTGACATTTGCTTGCCTTTATTGTCAGATGGGCCTGCTCAAGAGCCTGCAAAACATATCCTAAGTGATCAGTATGTTCTTTCCATGTAGGGCTGAACACTGCAATGTCATCCAAGTATGCGATGCAGAAGTCCTCCATCCCATTCAGAACTTGATTAACCATCCTTTGGAATGTAACATGTGCATTCTTTAGTGCAAAAGGCATAACCTTAAAATGGTAGAGTCCTGCTGGGGTTGAGAATGCAGTTTTCTCCTTGGCATGGTCTGTCAGGGCTATTTGCCAATAGCCAGACGTCAGATCAAATGTACTGAGGTACTTGGCTGAACCAAGTCTATCCACCAGTTCATCTGTCCTTGGCAAAGGATGGGCATCAGTACTGGTGACTGTATTTAGAGCTCTATAGTCCACACATTATCTCAACTCCTTGGATCCTGCCTTTGCTACTACAACAACTGGACTAGACCATGGACTTGTAGAGGGCCCTATAACCCTGAGATCAAGCATCTTGTTGACCTCTCCTTTGATGTGGTATCTCTCATGTTCTGACATTCTGTAACCTCTGCTTTTCACAGGTGAACAGTCACGAGTGAGAATATCATGCTGGCCCCAAGCGGTCAGGCCTGGTGAAAGTAAAAACAGGGAGGCAAACTAATTTAATAGAATGTTGCACTCCTCATGTTGTTCAGATGTTAGTTGAGAAGAGAGATTGACACCTTCTATTTTCTCATCCAAAGGTTGGCCTCTGAGGAGTTCAGGTAGCGGTTCACTCTCCTCTTCCTCTTGAGCTGAAGCTAGAAGCAAAGCTCCCACTTCTGGTCTCGAGACATATGCCTTCAAACGCTTGGTGTGAAAGACTCTGGGAGCCTCCTTAGGTCTGCCCAAGTCCACCAAATAGTTCACCTCTCCACGTTTGCCAACAAGCTTGAAGTGTCCTATCCATTTGTTCTGTAAGGCCCTCTGCCTTGGTGGCACCATAACTAATACAAGCTGGTCTTGAGTAAACTCAACCTTGCTGACCTTCTGGTCATGCCAATGTTTGACCAGAGCCTGACCTGCTTTTATGTTATCACAAGCTTCGGCCATCATGTGTGACATTCTCCTCCAAAGACGTATCACATAGTCAGTCATTCTGACTGGCTTGGGGGAAGGAGCACTCTCCAACCCCTCCTTAATCAGGGCCAATGGACCTCTGACTGGATGGCCATAAACAAGTTCAAAGGGACTGTAACCAACTCTCTCCTGAGGGACTTCTCTATAAGCAAAGAGAAGACATGGCAGTAGAAGGTCCCACTTTCTTTTAAGGGGTTCCTCTAAAGCACCTATCATGCTCTTCACAGTTTGATTAAACCTCTCTACCAGTCCATTTGTCCTTGGATGGTAGGCTGTAGAGAAGTTGTAAGTGACACCACAGTTTTTCCACATGGCTTGTCTGTAGTGGGACATAAAATTGGATCCCCTGTCGGATATCACTTCCTTAGGAAACCATACTCTGGTAAAAATACCAAATAGACCCTTAGCCACTGCCTGAGCTGTAACAGTCCTCATAGGTATTGCTTCTGGGTATCTTGTAGCATGGTCTACTACAACCAGGATAAAACTGTTCCCTGAAGATGTGGGAGGGTCAAGGGGACCACGATACACACCCTCGCAAAAGGAACTCCCACCACTGGGAGAGGCACCAGGGGTGCCACATTCTTGGCTCCACTCTTGCCTGAGGTTTTGCAAGTGTGACAGCTCCTACAGAATTTGTCAACTTCTGAACCCATGTTAGGCTAGTAGAAGTATAAGGAGATCCTTTCCTTGGTCTTTTTGAAACTCAAATGACCAGCCAACAGTATCTCATGGTCCAACTGTAGGAGCTGGAGTCTATTGGCAAGGGGCACTACAATTATTTTGCAGTCCCCAGGGATAGACTGTTCACTGTAGAAGAGGCCATCTCCCAGCGTAACCTATGCTTTCCAACTTCTTGCCCATCAAGTTGGTTAGCAGCCTGTTGTCGAAGACCTTCGAGAGTAGGACACTCTCTTTGTCCTCTGCTGAAGTCTGCCCTGTTGGGTCCTCCTTCTGCCAGTAAAAACCGCAGCTCAGGATGGTCAACAGGGTCAAGATCTCCAACCAAAAGAGTGTCTTCCTCCAGATCTGATTACTCAGAAACTGGATCAACCACACATGGTTGTACCACATACTCTGCCTCAGCAGGTGGAGGAGTCACAGGTGTGAATGTGGACAATCCTGGGGATGTCCTTGTTGGTAGCACAGTGGTGCTGTCTGACTTTTTCCTTGAGGTCATGGGTTTCCCCTTTGCCTCTTTCTTTCCAGAAATAGCAGACAGCAACTCCTGTGGAGTGGGTGTGATAGTTTCCTCTATCAACTCCTCTGGAAAGCCTCTTAAGGTCCTCTACCTTGCAGGCCTAATGAGCTCCCGTTTCCTTTTACTGGGAGGCCTGAGGGTGCTAGACACAACTCCAAGAGTTGTCAGGTCATTACCCAACAGGACTCTCCCAGGCACTTCACTCTGCACACTAACAGGTATCTTGACAGTCATATCATTGCACTGGATGAGAGCTGGTAACTGGGCATGCATTTGGACAGGGCCTCCAGATAACTTGGTGAGGCATTTGGGTGCCTTAGCAACATCCTCCACCTTGGAAAATGATTCATCCACCACAGTTATGCTGGCTCCAGTGACTCTGATGGCAGGAGTCTCCTGGCCATTCACATGAACACCATCTTTATAATACTATTCAGCATTATATGGGATGTAATTATAACATCCAAATTATGTTGTTCCCACAAGCCCAGGGACACTAAAGAAACATTAGCTGAGACTCTCATGGGTTCATCAGCCAGTAGGTGAAAGTTTCCACTTGCCATAGGTACTTCTTCCTCTGGGGAGAAGGCTAAGGAGACAATGTGAACCCCTCAAGGTTTACCCTTACATCTGGGATCCCCTTTCACATGGTCAGTTGACCCACAAACATGACATGTTCCAAATGTTTTAATGAATGGGGGTTTGTTCTGACCTCCATCTGATTTGGGACCAGATGGTGCACTAGCCTGATTCGGTTTCCCTGGTGGTTTACCCTTATGTTGCTGTTTGTGGCCCTCTTTTGGATTGGAGGTATTAGAATTCTCCTTGTTATCTTTCTTTGGCTGCTTTCCCTCATCCTTTTTCTGAGTTGCCCCAGAATCATTGTATGTAGCCCTGTTGGCAACCCACAAGTCAGCAGCCTTAGCTAACTTCTTGGGATCTATCTCCTTTGAATCAGCCAAGTGCTGTCTGAGCTCAGGGGAGCAGGGATCATAAATTGATTCAAACATAACAAGATGTATCATACCTTCATAAGTGTTTACTCTGTAACCCTTAACACAACCATCTACATTTTTCAAACATTCACATACCCAGGTAGGGCTACCATCATGCTTTTTGAGGGTCCTAAACCTCTTAAGATACTGGGAAGGGGTCTTTCCAAATCTAGCAATTAAAGCTAGCTTCACACACTAATAATCCATCCTATCCACCTCCCACAACTCCATCACAACATCAGATGCAGCAGTGGGTAGCCTAGAGAAGAGCTTTGGAACCAACTGATTCCCTGTAAGACCTTGAATCCCATGGTTATATTCAAACATTGCCAAGCAATCTAAAATATCAAGCTTAACCTCATACATACCCACAATGTCTTTAGGCATACAGGGTCTCTTAGGACTGGAAGACCTAGAAGACTCTGTGAGAGAAGCATTTTCAATAGACAATCTTTTCATTTCTAAGGCATGGTTCATCTCCATTTCTCTGAGCTTATGTTCTTGATGCTTTTGTTCAGTTTGAGCATTTAACCATTTAAATTCCAATTCAAGCCTTATCTTTTCTAGAGCAATGAATTCAGGACTGAGTGTAGGACCTGTAGGGGTCCCAGTGAACAAAGGTTGAGGTTACTGAGCAGATAAGGGAGCAGTGAGGCCTATAGTAGGAGAAACTTCTACTTCCTCTAACTCATCAATAATAGACACATTATCATCATCATTATTTTCCACATTTGCTGATGGGTCAGGTATTTCAGACCTACCCTCCAGACTTTGTTTCTCTAACAACATTTCAATCAATTCAGACTTTTTGCCTTTGGCAGAGTGATTCCTTTTCCTACACCAATTTTTCAGATAATCCACAGTGTAACTAAGGAGGATTTCCTGACTGTAGCTTTTCATATCAGGCATGATTAATATTGCTTTTTAATGAAGTTTAGCCTTGTGGTTAGTTGATCCAAGGTAATAGCATCACTCTAAGTGTAATCATTATACTTGATCCTCACCACTGTACACCAGAATTATATGCAGTACTCTTTGGGAACACCACACACAATTAAGAATACAAGTGACAGTACAAATTCACCTTTGGTACAAGCCTGTACTACACAGTAAAGTGGTAGTGATGGCTGAGCGGCCAGACTTATCTCAAGAGTAAGTGAGCAGTATCAATAGTTACACAAAGGAAAGCAATTACTATGATTCAAACAGACACTGACTCAATGTTTCTGAGTAAAAGAATATACATTTATTTCCACATCTGTTGTAAAAAACGTCACTAAAGTAAAACAGTTAAAAAAAAATCACTCTCTTAATATACTACACCACACCCAATAGATTCTGGACAAGTTAGGCTCAAAATGAAGTGTGAGCAAAATGGCACTCCAGCAATTTAAAAGGGAGGGAAGGACAAAGACAGGCAATAATTGAATAACACCAACAGCTAAGTAGGCAGGGCAATCTAGAAAAAGGAACTACAGTGAGGAAATCAGATTAAAGGGACCTGGCCCAAAGTCAATGGAACAGAGACTTTGCTCAAGATCACACAGTTCAGTGTAGCTTGCGGTTAAGTCCTTGCAAGTGTTCAGAACGAAGTTGGTGAGACGAAAAGTTAGTTTAAAGAATGGAGAAGGACAAGCCCTTGGATTGGCGAAAGGTTTCACACACTTTCACTGCGGCTGGACGAAACTAACAACCGGATTTGAACCGTACCTTAAATGAAGAAGAAGGCTGTAGCTGAGGTGGACGTTCCTGGCAGGTCCTGCAGGCTCATGGTTCCTGAAGCGACTGTCGGGCTGACATGAAGTAGGAAGACTGGAGTTTCCTGCACTGCCCAGGGAAGAAACCAGCAGCAGAGCAAAGCAATGAATAAAAGGTGCGCTCCTTAAAACGCAAGCAAATTCGACCAGAGGAGGGAGACCTGATGAGCAGTTTGGTAAACTGGTTGTTCCTACCAGTTCAAGTGGAGATGATTCCTTGAAGATCTTCCCTGTCATTAGAGTATTACGATTCGGACCCGCAGCAAGGCTTCACCGGGCGGTTCAGTTGTTGGAGGGGTCCTCTTCTGTCAGCTGTCAGCTCCTCCTTGGTTCTTTCGTTCCAGTTGTGACTCTGCCTTTCCAGACCCAGACACACAGCCTGGCTGTCAATCACACAGCAGGGTGGCTGTCCCGCCGGGACAGTCACCAGAGCCAATCAAATTAGAGTGCGACATGGGTCTCCAAGGAGACCTGTTCAGGGAGTCCTAAACCCCTCCCTCATATCCTGCCCCCCCCAGACATACAGGCGCCTATGGAGGGCTTCTGTGTAGAAATCCGTGAAAGGACGGTGAACAAAGGAACCAAACCTGGTTTGGCTCGCAGAGAAGAACACGAGAAAGACTTTTACAAAAAGAAATGGTGAAAAATCCCATCCAGAACCGTATAAAAACATATATGGTGTAGCGGGTTTAAGTTCGAGGCTACCAAGATAGCCTAAAACGATACCAGGGCTATTTAAGATAACCGCGGTAGGAAAAATAGGGTAGTTACCACTGCCACCAGCCAAGTCTTAATGAAAAGGGAGCGAAACAATGCTCCAAGAGAAACAGACAAAAAGGAATAAGTATTAACCCTTTCCAGCACTCTAAGTAAGATAGTTTGTACTGGGTCTGTGAGTTTTAAAAGAGACTAATAAAGTCAATGGCAACTTAACATGTTCTGGGAGATAGAAGTCAGTCCAAGAAAATGGAGTCGGAGTTGGGAAGCCAAAAAGACAACCCTGTGTCACTGCACTAAAGATGCTGTGTAACACACAGTAAAAAGATGATGCCTATGGAGTAGGTGAGGCTTCACAGTCTATGAACACAGAAAATGTTAAACACACACAGCAAAACACATGGTACTCAGTAGGTAAGGGGAATTAGCCATTCTGGAGAATTCTCCCTAACACACCGGACTTGTAATAGCCCGGTGGCACAGGGAATTCAGGCACTGGTATTGTTTTACGGATCTGGCAGCAACCCGCTGCCCGCTGGTAGCACCGGCATGGTTACCACCAGACCCATAATGAGGCCCTATGCTTATTGAGAAGCTTACTACATAGTAGCAGGAACCCTCTATATATATATATATATATATTACATGGCCACGGTAGTGGCCATGTAGTTATGGATAAGTTGCTGTTTCCATAGGAAGAACACTTTTTGGGTGGCTTATAACTTCGCTCTCCCTGGACGGATCCTCACCAAACTTTGCAAAAAAGTATTTGGGTCACTCTGAATTTTTTTGCAAAGGTTGGTGAGGATTCGTCCAGGGGGGGCAAAGTTATAGGGGGGGTCCCAAAACTTTTTTTTTCCCATAGACTGTATGGGAAAAAATGTTTGCTCGCGCCTACAGCCCAAACCGCTGGATGGATTTCCACCAAATTTGGACCAGGAGCAGCGGCTTGGTCCTGAAAGCGTGCTTTTGCAAATTTGGTGAAAATCCGTCCAGTAGTTTTTTTTAAAATGACCAAAAAGTAGGTAAAAAAAAATTAGTGATATCTGTTTTCGGTTCGCGGACACACTTCCCTGTTCGCTCCGCGGACAGTGTCCTGATTGGCCAATCGTCTTGCGTGATGTTCGCGGACATGCAACGTGTTCGCTGATTGGACGGCGTGAAGCGCGTCAGATTTTTCGGTAGCGCCCGCCATCTTGGATTCGCGGACGTCCGCGGACAGCGCGGTGAAACTTTGTTCAAAATGTATATTTTGTGGCGTGTGTTGGTGTGTAGGAGTGTTTGGGGAGGGTGGGAGTGTATGAGATAGGATGAAAGTTCTGTTTTTTATGTGTTAGACGTTCTTTTTGTGTTTGATTTGTTTGCGGACATCACAGGTGTTCTGAAATGTTCTAAATAAACTGACTAGGGGGTGTTCTAAGGACTCAATATGTGTCAGTTTTGTTCGCAAGCAAAGTGAAACTGTTCTAAGAACACTCGCGGTGTCCGGGGAGTGTTCGTAGGGGGTGTCCTGAGGACGCTGTCCGTATTGTTCTCTGTCAAGTTGAATGTGTTCTAAGAACACCCGGGGTCTCCTGAAATGTTCCCAAATAAACAAAATGGGGGTGTTCTGAAGACGTTTTTGAGAACACTCCCGGTGACCTGAAATGTTCGTAGGGGGTGTCCTGAGGACGCTGTCCGTATTGTTCTCTGTCAAGTTGAATGTGTTCTAAGAACACCCGCGGTGTCCTGAAATGTTCGCAAATAAACAAAATGGGGGTGTTCTGAAGACGCTTCTAAGAACACTCGCGCTGTCCGGGGAGTGTTCGTAGGGGGTGTCCTGAGGACGCTGTCCGTATTGTTCTCTGTCAAGTTGAATGTGTCCTAAGAACACTCGCGGTATCCTGAAATGTTCGCAAATAAACAAAATGGGGGTGTTCTGAAGACGCTTCTAAGAACACTCGCGGTGTCCGGGGAGTGTTCGTATGGGGTGTCCTGAGGACGCTGTCTGTATTGTTCTCTGTCATGTTGAATGTGTCCTAAGAACACTCGCAGTGTCCTGAAATGTTCGCAAATAAACAACATGGTGGTGTTCTGAAGACGCTTCTAAGAACACTCGCGGTGTCCGGGGAGTGTTCGTAGGGGGTGTCCTGAGGACGCTGTCCGTATTGTTCTCTGTCAAGTTGAATGTGTCCTAAGAACACTCGCGGTGTCCTGAAATGTTCGTAAATAAACAAAATTGGGGTGTTCTGAAGACGCTTCTAAGAACATTCGCGGTGTCCGGGGAGTGTTCGTAGGGGGTGTCCTGAGGACGCTGTCCGTATTGTTCTCTGTCAAGTTGAATGTGTCCTAAGAACACTCGCAGTCTCCTGAAATGTTCGCAAATAAACAAAATGGGGGTGTTCTGAAGACGCTTCTAAGAACACTCGCGGTGTCCGGGGAGTGTTCGTATGGGGTGTCCTGAGGACGCTGTCTGTATTGTTCTCTGTCATGTTGAATGTGTCCTAAGAACACTCGCAGTGTCCTGAAATGTTCGCAAATAAACAACATGGTGGTGTTCTGAAGACGCTTCTAAGAACACTCGCGGTGTCCGGGGAGTGTTCGTAGGGGGTGTCCTGAGGACGCTGTCCGTATTGTTCTCTGTCAAGTTGAATGTGTCCTAAGAACACTCGCGGTGTCCTGAAATGTTCGTAAATAAACAAAATTGGGGTGTTCTGAAGACGCTTCTAAGAACATTCGCGGTGTCCGGGGAGTGTTCGTAGGGGGTGTCCTGAGGACGCTGTCCGTATTGTTCTCTGTCAAGTTGAATGTGTCCTAAGAACACTCGCAGTCTCCTGAAATGTTCGCAAATAAACAAGATGGTGGTGTTCTGAAGACGCTTCTAAGAACACTCCCGGTGTCCTTGAATGTTCGTAGGGGGTGTCCTGAGGACGCTGTCGTATTGTTCTGTGTCAAGTTGAATGTGTTCTAAGAACACCCGTGGTGTCCTGAAATGTTCGCAAAAAAACAAAATGGGGGTGTTCTGAAGATGCTTCTAAGAACACTCGCGGTGTCCGGGGAGTGTTCGTAGGGGGTGTCCTGAGGACGCTGTCCGTATTGTTCTCTGTCAAGTTGAATGTGTTCTAAGAACACCTGCGGTGTCCTGAAATGTTCGCAAATAAACAAAATGGGGGTGTTCTGAAGACGTTTTTGAGAACACTCCCGGTGTCCTGGAATGTTCGTAGGGGGTGTCCTTAGGACGCTGTCCGTATTGTTCGTTGTTAAGTTGAAAGTGTTCTAAGAACTATTGCGTTGTTCTGAAATGTTCGTAGGGGGTGTCCTGAAAACGGTGTCCGTATTGTTCGCTGGCAAGTTCAAAGTGTTCTAAGAACACTCACATTGTTCACGGACATTCAAAGTTTCCCATAGATCATAGTTGAAATGTTTTGACTCTATGGATCTGATATGCTGCGGTGGTTGTTGCCAGGGCATAGAGTCTTGGGTGCATGGCCAAATGCCCATGCACCCAAGACTCTATGCCCTGGCAACAACCACCGCAGCATATCACATTCATATTTGCTTATAACTTTGGGTGAAAAACAAATGTATAAGGAACAAAGGTATTAGATACTATGGATGTGATATGCTGCTATGGTTGTCCTTATTATTGTATACTTACTGTTTGGTCTAGTAATGGGAGTCCATGTTTTTCTTCTTCATTTCTGTGATAAAAGAAAATAGCATGTTAGTATTAGTATTTTGTAATGACTTATTACATTGTATAAGCAATATACTTTTATTTTTGTTCGACCCTCATATTTAGTAGAGTACAAATCAGAGTACTGTGCAATTTGCTCAGTTTCTGTATTTGTTGCTAAAATCATTGGGTCTGTGGTAGAAAAAAAAATCCATGTTGGATTAAAAAAAACCCTTTTTCTGTTATGCTACAGTTTATTTGTTTGTTTGTTTTCAGTGTCCACTTGTTGTTTCTGGCTAATGCTTTATACTTTGCTTTGTTGTATTTTTTTTGGAGCAGTAACAGATTCTTCATTTGTTTTGATATTATAAAATTTTGGAGCAGTTAGATACCAATTGGCGTATTCTGTCTATTTTTTAAATATATTTTAGTGGTTTTGATTTATCTATTTGGGTATTGTTAAATTTTGGGACAGTTAGATACCAATTGGCGTATTCTAACTGTCTATTTTTTGGTATAATTTAGTGGTATTCATTTATCTGATTAGTTGTTGTAGAATCTTTGAGCAGTTAGATAGCTTTTGGAGTATTCTAACAGTTTATATTTTTTTAACACAAATTTACTTAAAGGTTTAAATACAGTTTATTTAGCAAATTTTGGTTTTAAGAACATCAAATCAGCATTTGTAAGATTTGCTGGTAATCTCTGCTTTAGAGTAATGGTACTATCATTACATTCAAACCATCCACATTTCTTTTTTATATATGCAGTGTAGTGCCCTGAATTGGTTGTGGCTCCTGCGTGGTAGATTATACCTATTGTTGTGAAGGTTTTCTTACCAAGTGATATTTGACCATGTGTGAATCCAGTCAGCTTGCAGTTGTTTTTGGTACCATCTGCATTGTAACATAGAAGCATTAGTATTACGTATTTACTATGTGTTTGTATCACTAACGTGGAGCGATTATCTGAATTGCAGGTAGAGCATAATCTACCATGGTTTGCATTTTGTACAAGTTGCTGAAATGGAATGGATTCACAATTTGGTATTGATATATATATGAAGCGTTCATTGGGGATTTCTTCTTGTGTCACATTGTTGCAGAGAGTGCATGTATGTTTCCACATGTATGAAATCTGAAAGATTTCATTTATAGGTATGTTTTTGTTTTCCAGTACTTGTAGTAAGTACATTAGAAATTCTTGTGGATCTTTCTGTGAGTTTATAGTGAATTGCACCATTCCAGCACAGTAGTCCAATTGTCGTCTTATTCCAAAAACACTATATGTGTTGTCAGGATTGTTTGCTGCATTTCTGTGAAGTACTAACATTTGCAAACACAATGGGTCTGTACTGTGTAAGTAAATGTTGTCAACAATTGGTGGTAATTGAAATAGAATATTCATTGCTACATTTGCATAGCAACTTACACCAACTATATTTGAGAATTTAAATGGTCCAGGTAGTTCTGTATCTAACTGCTTTTTTTGGAGTGTGTCTTCCTTCTTTAAAGAAGTACCTGGTTTACTTTCTCTAATTGATTCTTTTTTGTTTGTGGTACTTGATGAAGTATTAGTTTCTTTTACTCTCTTTGGAGGATTTGCAGTGACGTCCTGTTGCATTTCTGTTTGATTTAGTTTTCTTTTACAACGTTTTAGTTTTTGTGGAACAGAATATGTGTTTAGATGGGGAGTGTATAGTGAGCGAAGTCTATTATATTCTAAAATGCAAGGAATATCAGCGTTTACTTTACTTGCATCAAAGTTGATTAGAAATAGACCGTCAAGTGTACATAAGCGTCATAGTGCTACGTAGCTCATGCCTTCTTTAAAGACTGTGTTACCAATATCTATCATTGCTTTGTCTAGGGTAAGACCTTGTGATTTATGAATCGTGACTGCGTATGCAAGAGTTAGAGAAAATTGTTCTCTGCGTACATACATATCTTTGAAGAGAAGGAATCTAGCTGTTGAGCGTCCTATCCGTTTTACTTCTGAAAGTTTGTCAAAGAGTATATTGACAGACTGAATTTTGTTGTCGCATGGGTATGTTTGAAAGCCAACAACTGTACCCAGTGCTCCATTAACTAGTCCTTGGTCCATGTCAAGGTTACGTTTAAGCATTACTCTGCAATTTAAGGATAATTTTAATATCTTTTCTAAGCCTGCTGTGTTTGAGATTAATTTTTCTAAACTATTTAGTATTGTTGTGGCTTGGTCACACATGGGTAGTGTCATACCATGTACATCTAGTTTGTCTGTGGCGCTAATTTACATGATTGGTTGCATTGCTTTACTTAGCATGATTTAATTGAATTTGAAACAGCTTGCAAGAGTTGGCATTAAGGCCATACAATTGACATTTTTGTGGGCTAATTGTTCCATAACATCTGTAGCACATGCATTATCGCCATAAAGTGCATTAATGTGCCGGGTTTTCAATATTGCTTCTGCTTCTTTAGAAAGTATACCAACTCTGATACTTTTTAAAATGTTGGCATAAGTGAGATCTGCAGATTGCCACATGTTTTCTGTTAATTCTCTGTATTGAAATGTTGCCAAAGTTTGACATTTCCAATGCTGCCAACAGTTTTAGGGCAGAGTTTGTGTCCTAATGTTTTAAAAATAGGCTCACCTTTTACTGGTGTTAATTGAAGCAGATCTCCAAAAACAATAATGTGTTTTCCTGCAAAGAGCTCTTCATAGTCTGTTTTGAGTACTTCTTGTAATCTGAGGTTAATCAAAGCTAACATCAGTTTGGAGACCATGCTCACTTCATCTAGTAGCATTTTCATTTGTTTCAATACTCTGCGTAGTTCCATTGCAGCTTCTGCAGAAAGTTTGTAATAGTCTAATTTGTTCTGGTGTTCTAATGGTAATAGTAGTAATCGGTGTAATGTAACACCACCTATGTTGTAGGCAGCTAAACCTGTGGGGGCAGTTTAAAACCATTAAACTAATTTATTTACATAAGATACATTGCATCAGTTCAGTACATATGATATGTTCTTAATGAACAAATTCTATTGAATGACTAACTGTAGCAAAAAAAATATCTTTACTATGTCTTGTGAAATTTATAATATACCAGTGAATACCACTATTTCTGTAACTAAGCTGTTCTAGGTAATAGCGCCTCAATGTCATGTCTAATTAAAGTAATTAAGTAAATAAATAAATAAAAAACAAAAAAATATGAAATTGTATAAGTATTTTTTTAAAGATTTAAACATAGCTTGTGCTTGAATGCAATTTTGTTTGAATATATGTAGTCTATATATTTCATTAAAAAAATGTTAGTTTAACATGATTTGAGTGTGTGTGTGTGTGTATAAAGAAAGTAAATGGTATAAAGGTTTATAAGTGATAGTTGATTTTAGGAAATTGAAAAAATACAGTAAATTCATTTTACAGATTACACAAGCTAAAAGTCTGTTTGAAAATGTGTTCATCTACTGTACAGAAAATATGCATACCTGAAGTTTGTGTTCATGCATATGGATATGCATGGAGCTGCAAGTAGAAATCTTGGAGACTTGTACAGTATTTCTGGTAGATGGTGCTTGCCAATGATATGATACTTGTACTCAGAGAGATTCACAGTACATTTGCAGTGCTGATCTATGATGATGCAGTTAGATGTAGAGGTCTTGAATGTGATTGGTGCATGGTCATGTGACTTCTTAACTACATCCAATGAGGGAATGGCAGAGAGAGTGAAGTGGAAATGGTAGAAGGGCTGCTCATGTTACGATATGTCCGCGGACATGGCGGTAGTTCACGGACATCGGGAGTTACACCCGGGGATTTTTGGGTTCAGAAGTCATGCAAATGAGAATGAGCACTGAAAGGGATTGGTCAGGAAAGTTTAGTGGGTGTGTTGTGCCAGAAGAGAGTTTGTCATATACTGTTTTTGCTGAGAGAAGAAAAGATAGCTATGGCTGTGTGTTTCAGAAAACAGATTGTTTGGATTTTAGGAGATTCGTGGATACATTGGTTGAAGGTGCATGCAGAAAGCTGTGGAGTAGCTGTAGATCTTGGATTCCCACATGTGGAAGTACACTGGCATGGAGTATGTGGAATGAAGTGGTTGGACTTGCTACCTCTCTGTGCTACTTTGGAGACAGAGCAACATCCAGACATAATTGTAATTCATTGTGGAGGGAACAGTTTAGGACATGTGACTGGAATTTTTTTGCAATTTGCTATGAAAGAAGGACTTAGGAAGGTTATGGACATGTTTCCTAATTCTCAAGTGATATTTTCACGGATTGCGCAGAGACAAATGTGGCTTCGTTCTTCTTCATTTGGTCCACAAATGGAAAAAGCAAGGCGCAATGTTAATAAGGCTGTTTGTGGCTTTCTAAGAGATTTTGGCATGTCTTCTTTTCACAATGAAAATATTATGTTTTGTAGTATATACATTTTTCCCAGAGATGGAGTCCATCTTACTTATGCTGGCAATCAGATTTTTCTGAGAAATGTACAAAATGCATTGCAACCTTTTTTGGAATTACAACAACGATTTTGAAGTAGATGTTAATCATTTACAATTTTTGACTTACAAACACCACCCAAAGGCTCTTTTCAGAGCCACCACTTCTTTCCAGAGAAAATTACAATGTTTGTGATGGAGTAGCAACCCGATTTTTTTAATGTTCGCGAACTGTCCGCGGACTTCTAAAAAATACAAAGAGCCCTGCTTCATTTATTTTCACTTCTATTTTTTAACTGGGAAAGGCGGCTCTGAAAAGAGACTTACTTTTTTTTGATTTTTGTAATTTTGTATTTTTTTTGGTTTTTCAGACACGACACACTAGGAGAGGAGGGTAAAGGAGGGTGAAGGGGGGGACACCAACCACAGGGATAAGAAAGGGTGAGCTGAGAGAGGAAGATGTAGAGTGGGTTTTATTTGGGTAGTGAGCAGGTCTTCTCGTGCTCTGAGATGATAGTCTCAAAAGCACTCCGAAGTCGCTCCCCCTGCAGAGTACTGTGTCACAGTACATACATACAACTGTGACCCTCGAAAGGTAAGGGTCATCAGCACTCTGTATGGCCTGTGAGGCAGCTGTCCCACAGAGGTGGTCCTTGTGGTGACAGGATCAGAAACAGAGGATGAAGTAGAGGAAATCAACCTGCTATATTCTTCGCAAGGTACAACCCTGCGAATAGCCCCAGAGTGAAATGACCTCAGGTGTCACTTCATAGTAGTGGTCCCAAAGCTGTACTTACCGTGCTTCCCGCGACTGAGTATCATTTTGCACTCATTGCAGGTAACACGGTTCGCACAAGCCTTAGGACCATTCCCATGAATGGTAAATAACCGCCACACCCAAGACTCACGCCTAGTGCGGGTAGTAGGGATTTCCTCTACCTCATTCTCATCATCCTCTTCTTCCTCCTCCGCATCCTCACTCCTGTTCCCCTCTTCAGGCCCTTGAGGAGGTGGTGGTGGTGGAGGGGGTGGGGATGGTGCTGAAGAAGGTGCAGCACCAAGTGGCAGTTCAGCAGCCAAGGATGCCATCTCGATGAAGGTTGTAGTCTGCAGGTGGCAGCAAAAATCACTGTGTTCTGAAGAACAGCCAGAAACACAATGGGAATAAGCTCTTGGGCGTGGTCTTTTATAGGGGTGCTTGCGCACTGTCCGCGGACAGATCGAACACAAAAAAAGGATCGGAAAGTTTCAAAAGGTATATAGAAACTAAATATCGCTATGTGGGACTTGTGCCATGGTGAGATTTTATTGAAAAATATTATGGATTAACTGAAAATGTACTTTTAAATTGTTCGGGGACACGAACAGTGTCCGCATTTCAGGACACACAAGAGCGTGGGCACGGTCATATGATCCGTTTGCGAACTAGTCCGCGAAGGAAGCGCCTGTCCACAGGACACCAAGTGCACGGAGATTGGTTAGCGCATGCGCATTGATGTCCTATGGACACTGTTCGGGTTCTGAAGTAATTAAAAGTGCGTCACACGTGAAACGAACATTTCAGGACACCGCGTGTGTTCTTAGAACAGTTTAAACTTGGTAGCGAACAGTAAGGACAGATATAGTGTTCTTCAGGACACGTGTAATTTAGTTTATGTACGAACATTTCAGGACACCAATTGTGTTCTTAGAACAGTTTCAATTGGGTAGCGAACACTACGAACAGGTATAGTGTTCTTCAGGACACCTCCATTTTCGTTTACGTACGAACATTTCAGGACACCAATAGCGTTCTTAGAACAGTTTGAACTTGCTAGCGAACAGTACCGGACAGGTATAGTGTTCTTTAGGACACTTTAATTTTTGTTTGTTTACGAACAATTCAGGACACCGCGTGTGTTCTTAGTACAGTTTCATGTGGCTAGCGAACACTACGAACAGTTGTACTGTTGTTCAGGACACATCATTTTCGTTTATTTACGAACATTTCAGGACACCAATTGTGTTCTTAGGACAGTTTTAAGTTGATAGCGAACATTACGGACAGATATAGTGTTCTTTAGAACACTTTAATTTTGTTTCTTTACGAACATTTCAGGACACCATGTGTGTTCTTAGAACAGTTTCAACTTGCTAGCGAACAGTACGAACAGGTGTGGTGTTCTTCAGGACACCTCCATTTTCGTTTATGTACGAACATTTCAGAACACTCGCACTGTCCGCGGACACTTTTATTGTTTTTAAAAAAAAAAAACGGAAACTATTCACAATACAATATAACAATTAAACTTTATTTAACATATATTAATAATTTATGACAGAGAAGATGAGGCAGAAACAGAAACAAAAACAGGAGAATTTGGGGTTTCAACATGATTGGTATTAGGTGAAGAAGGGATGGAAATCTCATCAAAACGTTTCTGATTATGGAGAGGGTTTGGGGATAATTGACTGGGATATGGTGAGGAGGGACAAGTACATGTGGGGCAATGGTACGAGGTTTTTGGTTTGAAATGATTTTCTACAAAAGTTTTTAAATTATTAAAATTAGCCAACAATACATCCATTTTTTCTTCTATATTGTGAAGACTGTTATCCATAACAGGGTTTTCTGAAGTTTTTTCTATTCTGGTATGCTCTGTACAAAAAATAATATATATGTTAAATGTATATAAAAAAATAATGAATAAATGGTTTATATTATAAAGTGTTTACCATTAGTTTCACTATCTTGTGACATTTCTTCATGTGGGAAATTGTCATCTAGCCACTCCGGAGTACTAGACATTTCTGTGAGAAAAAAAAAAAAGATAATATATTTTTTAATCTAATACAGAACGTTTATAAATATATGAGTAAAATGAAGTACAGTTACTATTTCTGGTAAGATAAGTCCTATGTATTCAGTGGGTCTGGTCTTGTTCTCAGTTCTGTTGTGTCTGTGAGGTAATTATGTTGGAAGCCAATTTATCTTCTTGTGGTATATTCCATTTCAGAACATATTGTATTTAAATCAATGGTTAGTGTGTTACATATATGGGTTACATTTCTTATGTATTACTATATATAATGTGCTTGTGTGCTGCTTTTTGAATTTGTTAAATGTTCCTATATTATGATATAACAATCAAACATACCCCACCACCCCCCCCCCCCCACAGTTTTTAGGTAGTGGTACTGTTCTCCGAACATGTCCGCGAACATTAAATAAGTTTGCGGACATCAAGTTCATAAGAAGAGATCTAGTCAGTTCCATATGAGATGTACATAAAGTCAAAGTCATTATTGTTAAGTTGTGCTACTAAAAAACTATGAAATTCAGTGAAAAAACTTTGTTAAAGGGCCGTTATGGTTAAGTTGCGCTACTAAAAACCTATGAAATTCAGTGAAAAAACTTTGTTAAAGGGACGTTATGGTTCCAAGTAAAACCGAAAAACCCTTGAAATTCGCCAGTTATGGTAAGCTAAGCAACCATAACTCGTGCCACCACCGTGCACTGCTAAGACTAACACCCAGGACATCAAAGATGACATCACAAATGTCATTGATGACATCACTGATGACATCACACGTCTGGCTCACTATTTTTTCTTTTGCTGACATATCTAGGCCACATGGTTTTCTTCAGTAACAGTCAGAAACTAAGAATTTTATTTTATTTGTAGACATATCCTTCTAGTAGGTTCTTACAGTAATTCCCTTAGAGTACAGTCACATCATATGAAACATATACATATGGGAAAACACCAGCTTGAAAGACAGCAATCCTTTTTGTGCATAAAGATAATCACTAGACTTATGAGCCCTTTCTGATAGTTCTGTTGTTTTTTTTTTATGGCTGTACTTTCCCTGTATATGGTCATATTTGTATACATTGTACTCACACTACTTTCCTTAGGGTCCAATCACATCAAGTGATACATATACATAGGGTAAATAGCAGCTTTGAAACAGAGCAATCATTTATTTGCATGAAACTAATCAGTTAAGTTATGAATTGTTTCTGCTACTACTTGTGCTTTTTTGCTAACTTCACTTTCCCTGTATATACCCATATTGGTATGTGTTCTTGTGTCTTTGTGTTTTGTCTATAGTAATGCAATGATAATACATGGGTTTTATTAGCTACTTATTACATATTTCACAGTACACAAAAATCTATTAAGAAAACAATTATCATTTCATTATTCAACATATTAACATTACGAATATCATATCTTCATCTTGTACGCTGCACACAATGTTATGTTTCTGTATGAGTAGCTTAGTATACTAGATGGAACCCCATAATAGGATGCTATTTATATCAATGCATCGTTCAATGCACTTATTAGGGTATATTTCTTGCAATGATTCTTGACACTTTTTTCGCAACATAATAAGAATCCCTTCTACACATATTTCATGAGAAGTACATACACATGTGATGTCATCAGTGATCTCATCAATGACATTTGTGATGTCATCTTTGATGTCCTGGGTGTTAGTCTTAGCAGTGCACGGTGGTGGCGCGAGTTATGGTTGCTTAGCTTACCATAACTGGCGAATTTCAAGGGTTTTTACTTGGAACCATAACGTCCCTTTAACAAAGTTTTTTCACTGAATATATATATATATATATATATATATTTCAAAAACAAACAGCTTCGGGCGGAAACTCTTCAAGCGAGCAGCACTCCACGAACAAAAAAGTGTTCCAATGATCCAAATAAACACGAAAATCCAACAGGAAACACTGCATCATAGGTTGTGTAAAATATAACAGCCTTTATTTTACATATGCAGCAGATAAAAAGTGATCTCCCAGTGCTAATTTTGCTTAGCCAGACGGCAGCCTGACGCGTTTCACCACTAACCAGTGGCTTGTTCACAGTTACTCATCACCCATAGAGTGCTTGTTTATATTACAGACACTCCCCCCACAGTGAAAGACATAAAAAAGGTGACTTATAATCTCAAAAATAATGGCAATTAGCCATCTTGGCTTGGGCTACTGGCTCACATTACTAAATGATATAAGCATATGTTTAAACGTCAAACATAGCGTTTCAGCCATAACAAAACACATACAAATAAAATTGAAATTTTAAATATTAGTACTATTTAAAAATCAGTTCATAGTATATGACACAGAGCACAATTATAAGGGCAATACGGAAACATTAAAACTCCCATATTAATGACATAGTGTTGTCTTTCCTATTCGATTTATGGGGGCAGGGGTAATAATACAGATCTACCTAAAATATTCACAGAGCCACAGAGTGACTGCTTATGCATTTTGCCATGTTTGCGGAGTGCCTAGAAGCGGGATAACTATCTTCGCTGAATATGTAACGTTCAGTCCCAATAAAGTGCATAGTGCTTTTATATAAACAATGCATTCCTATGATATAATAGATACATATACACTAGTACAAAATATTCATGTCGTATTATAAAATGCATAATACAAACTATAGACATCTCTCTAAAATATTCCAATATAATAAGGGAATTTTTTCTCATGTAATGCGACAGATCAATATATATATTTGTGAAAGAGTTGAAGAACACATTTTCTTAAATACAAGCATACCTGGAGTATATTTTGCTAGATGCAGATCTTATTGAATCTGGAAAAAGAAATCTTGGACAGTTGCACAGCATTTTTTGATGCAGATGCCTTTCATTAACAGGAGATATGTACTCTGACATTTCAAGTTTCCATCTTAAGTGGTAAACTGAGATGCAAGGGTTAGGTGTAGAGGTTTGGATGTGATTGGTGGATGGAAGTGTGACTCTTTGAAAGTGGCCAACGAGGGGGTGTTTAGAATATGAAAATGGAAAGGGTAGAATGGCTTCCTCTGTGTTACAGGGTCTGTGGAGACTGCAGTATCCGCGGACGGCACCTGCCACATCTGGGTCTTTTGAGGATGCATTGGCATGGAAAGGGGACTATGGGGATTAGCCAATCAGGTTTGCTGGGTGTGGTGTACAGGAATAGAGGGTAGCAGGAGTTGTGAGAGCACTGAAAATGGCTATGGATATGAATGTGAGAAGGCAGACTGTGTGGATTTCTTGGGGGACTCTTCAATTCAGTCATTGAAGGTGTATGCTGAAAATCATGGCATATTTAGAAGTATTGGATTGGCAAAAGTGGAGGTTTTGCGGCATGTCATTTGTGGCTTAAACTGGGCAAGCTTGTTTTCATTCTATTGGAGTATGGCTCACTTTACATGTCCACATATTGTAATTGTGCGTTGGGGAGTTGGCAGTTTGGGGTTTGTGACTCCAGTGTCTTTGCAGGTTGTCCTGATGGATTTCTTTAAAAGCCTAATGGAACTGTTTCCTGCTGCCAAGATTATTTTTTTGTGAAATAAATCAGAGGCAAACATTGAGATGTCCAACAAACATTTCAGTCCACAAATGAAAGAATCAATAGAGCTTGTCAATAAAGCTGAATCGGTTTTTTATATGCTGCAGAAATGTCATCTTTTGACAATGACAATATAAGGTCTGATGGTGTGAATTGTTTTTGTCAAGATGGCGTTCATTTCACAGATGTCGGAAATACAATTTCCCTTTACAATATTAGGAATGCATTGGAAAAGTTCCTGTAAGGAAATTGTAAGGGAAGGTGTAGAGTGTACGTAAAAGCAATATAAAGGAAAATAAAGGTGTTTGTTAACAAACCCCCCAAAAAAGGTTATTTTCAGAGCCACCACTAACAATATAGGGCCCGATCCATAGAATCCAGCGCAGAAGCAGCGCAAGCGCCCTGCGCGGAGAAGGAGCGTGTGCCATGTGTGCGCCAGCCGGGGCGCAAAGCAGCATCTGCGCACAACGCCTATTCATGAATTTCCCAAGCCATTACGAGCCGTGGCGCAGTGAACATCCATCTGCGCCAGTAACGCCTTCAACAGCGCCCTTTCCGCAGGAAAAATCCAGTGAAATGTCCAATACAGCGCAAGGCCCTGCGCCATCCGTGGTCCAGCATACAGCCTCCCTCCATCACAATTGCGCAAAAAATCGGAGCGTACACCGCTCCTGCCAGTCTAATTGCATGAAAAGGATCTCACGTACCCCAGATAAATCGCATACCCCGCTCGTGCCAGCCAAATCGCGTGAAAAGGGCCTTGCATACACACGGGAATTTGCGTACCCCACTTGCGCCAGTTAAATTGTGTGAAAAGTGACTCACGTACCCATGCAAAATCGCGTACACCGCTCGTGCCACTCAAATCACGTGAAAAGGGCCTTGTGTACCCCTGCAAAATCATGTACCCCACTCATGCCAGCCAAATCTTTTGGAAAGGGCTGTGTATGCTGCCATCAGCCATGAACTGGGGTTGCCTGCGGGTATGGTGACAGGTGTTGGGGGGTCCCATATGGTGTGGGCTGCCTGCGGGGTATGGTCCCATGTGGGCTGCCTGTGGAGTATGGTCACAGGTGTTGGGGGACCCTTGTGATTTGGGCTGCCTGTGGGGTATGGTCACATGTGGGCTGCTTATGGGGTATGGTCATAGGTGATGAGGGGGTCCCATGTGGTGTGGGCTGCCCGCGGGTTATGGTCCCATGTATGCTGCCTGCAGGGTATGGTCACGGGTGATGGGGGGCTACCTTGTGGTTTGGGCTGCCTGCGGGGTATGGTCACAGGTGTTGGGGGGTCCCTTGTAGTGTGGGTTCCCTGCAGGGTATGGTCACGGGTGTTAGGGGGTCGCCTGTGGTGTGGGCTGCCTGCGGGTATGGTGACAGGTATTTGGGGGGGTCCCATGTGGTGTGAGATTCTGCGGGATATGGTCCCATGTGGGCTGCCTGCGGGGTATGGTCACAGGTGATGGGGTATCCCTTGTGGTTTGGGCTGCCTACGGGGTATGGTCATGGGTGTTGGGGGTCCCTTGTGGTGTGGGCTGCCTGTGGGTATGATGATGGGTGTTGGGGGGGTCCCATGTGGTGTGGGCTGCCTGCAGGGTAATGTCCCATGCGGGCTGCCTGCGGGGTATGGTCACAGGTT
This sequence comes from Ambystoma mexicanum, assembly GCF_040938575.1. Lineage (NCBI taxonomy): Eukaryota > Metazoa > Chordata > Amphibia > Caudata > Ambystomatidae > Ambystoma > Ambystoma mexicanum. Next base: position 1,239,409,440 of record NC_090930.1, on the reverse strand, counting down.
TTGGGGGCTCCCTTGTGGCATGGGCTGCCTGCAGGGTATGGTCACAGGTGTTGGTGGATCCCTTGCGGTGTGGGCTGCCTGCGGGTATGGTCCCATGTGGGCTGCCTGCGGGGTATGGTCACGGGTGATGGCGGGTCCCTTGTGGTGTGGGCTGCCTGCCATGTATGGTCCCATGTGGGCTGCCTGCAGGGTATGGTCACGGGTGTTGGGGGGTCCCTTGTGGTGTGGGCTGCCTGTGGGTTATGGTCGCATGTGGGCTACCTGCGGGTATGGTGACTGGTGTTAGGGGGGTTCCTTGTGGTGTGGGCTGCCTGTGGGTTATGGTCCCATGTGAGCTACCGGCGGGTATGGTGACTGGTGTTAGGGGGGTCGCATGTGATGTAGGCTGCCTGCGGGGTATGGTCCCAAGTGGGCTGCCTGCGGGGTATGGTCATGGGTGTTGGGGGGTCCCTTGTGGAGTGGGCTGCCTGTTGGGTATGGTCCCATAAGGGCTGCCTGGGGGTATGGTCACAGGTGATGGGGGGTGCCTTGTGGTGTGGGCTGCTTATGGGGTATGGTCACGGGTGTTGGGGGTCCCTTATGATGTGGGCTGCCTGTGGGTATGGTGATGGGTGTTGGGGGGTCCCATGTGGTGTGGACTGCCTGCGGGTCCTAATGGGCTGCCTGCGGGGTATGGTCACGGGTGGTGGAAGGCTCCCTTGTAGCATGGGCTGCCTCCGGGGTATGGTCACAGGTATTGGGGGTCCCTTGTGGTGGGGGCTGCCTACAGGGCATGGTCACGGTTGTTGGGGGGTCCCTTGTGGTGTGGGCTGCCTGTGGGGTATGGTCCCATGTGGGCTGCCTGCGGGGTATGGTCACGGGTGATGGGGGTCCCTAGTGGTGTGGGCTGCCTGCCATGTATGGCCACGGGTGTTGGGGGGGTTCCTTGAGGTGTGGGCTGCCTACAGGGTATGGTCACGGTGTTGGGGGTCCCTTGTGGTGTGGGCTGCCTGCAGGTTTGGTGATGGGAGTTGGGGTGTCCCATGTGGGCTGCCTGCGGGGTATGGTCACAGGTGATGGGGTCCCTTGTGGTGTGGGCTGCCTACGGAGTATGGTCACGGGTGTTGGGGGGTCCCTTGTGGTGTGGGCTGCTTGCAGGTATGGTGATGGGTGTTGGGGGGTCCCATGTGGTGTGGGCTGCCTGTGGGGTATGGTCCAATGTGGGCTGCCTGCGGGATACGATCACGAGTGGTGGAGGGCTCCCTTGTGGCATGGGCTGCCTGTGGGGTATGGTCACAGGTGTTGGGGGGGTCCCTTGTGGTGGGGCTGCCTGCGAGGTTTTGTCATGTTGTTGGGGGGTCCCTTGTGGTGTGGTCTGCCGGTGGGGTATGGCCCCATGTGGGCTGCCCGCGGGGTATGGTCACGGGTGATGGGGGGTCCCTAGTGGTGTGGGCTGCCTGCCATGTATGGTCACAGGTTTTGGGGGGGTTCCTTGTGATGTGAGCTGCCTGCAGGGTATGGTCACAGGGGGTTGGGGAAGTCCCTTGTGGTGTGGGCTGCCTGCAGGTATGGTGACGGGAGTTGGGGTGTCCCATGTTGTGTGGGCTGCCTGCGGGGTATGGTCCCATGTGGGCTGCCTGTGGGGTATGGTCACAGGTCATGGGGGCTCCCTTGTAGCGTGGGCTGCCTGCGGGGTATGGTCACGGGTGTTGGGGGTCCCTTGTGGTGTGGGATGCCTGTGGGTATGGTCATGGGTGATGGGTGCTCCCTTGTGGAGTGTTTTTTCTTCTTGTGGGTGCACACGCAATTTGCTAACTACTGTGGCAGTGTGTACTTCTTGTTTTGCGCATGTTTTTTTCTTCATTTTTCCAGGCAGTGAGTCGTGCACACATTTTTCCCACTGTGGTTGCCCCTGTGTGTCGCATACTCCATTTTCGAGGTCATAGTAGCCTGTTGTTCCACGCGTGCACATTTTTTCTGTTTCTGGGTGCCACTGGGTACTGTGGGATGTTAATTCCACGCACGTGGGCTAACGAGGGGTCGCATGCATGTTATTTTTGGTTTTTGGGATGCCTGAGCATTGGGTGACCCGTTATTTTTCCCCAGGGGTCACAGACAGCCTTGCAGGAGCACACGGGTACGTTTTCCATCATGTACCCTGCCCCCTTCGTCCCAATTGCCCAGGACAATTCTTGCCTGCACCTCCCATTGCACTAGAACATCAGTGCCATATCGGGGAGGGCACCAATTGGTAAGGGGGGCAAAGCTGTGCAGACTCCAAGAGGTGGCGACAGTGGGGGACGTGGCCAGGGTGGCTGGGGTGGCCAAGGTGGGGGACGTGGCCAGGGTGGTCCACAAGGGAAGTGTGTCCAGGCCCATGCAGGGACACCTATGTCCCTACGAAGCGGATCAGGGAAATGCAGCTGATGCTGCCATGCCCAGCACCCGTCAGACCCGACAAGCAGTGCCATCTGCTGTCATGAGCAGGCAGGTTGTGGAAGCTGCAGGTGCAGCTGCCGCTGACGCCTCCCCAGCTCAGGGTGAGCTAGCCCGGCCCGAATCGGTCAACGAACAGGCACAGGATGACTCACAGGCCGACTTCTGTGTCACGAAGTCCAGGGCACGTGTGGTGAAGGTTGATCTCACCAGGTCACGTGGTTCTGTGGCAGCAGTGTCATCTGCTGCCCCGGCCAGCCAGGGTGTGGAAGATGCACGGGCAGCTGCACCTGACACCACACCAGCTCTGAGTCACCCAGCCAGGACTGTGTTGGTCCCGGACCTTGGCACCAAGGAAGTTGTGGCACTGGGTCCTGGCGACAGCACCCAGCAGCCGATGCCTGTAGTCAGACCTTCGGTCATCATGTCATTGCCTGCTTCCAGTAGTCCACCTGTGCTTCAGCCCCTGCTGACTGGAGCGGCAGAAGCCACTCAGCGACCGCACCACCTCCCAAGAGGAAGAAGCATGCTCGAGCGGAACAGGCTGGGACCCCAGACACGTCTCAGGCCTCCCACACATCAAGGAAGCAGAGTTTCAGTGACGTGGAACTGGACACACTTGTGGGCTGCGTGTCGGTACACGGCCGTGACATGCTGGTGATGGCAGGGTGCAAAACTACTCCTACTCAGCGTAGGGCCCACTGGCAGTGTATTGTGGACCATATTAGTGCCATGGGATGTGAGAAGTGCACAGCTGATGATTGCTCAAAGCATTGGAATAACCTCCGACGCCAAGCAAAAAACAAGCAGGCTTCTAATTACACGTCTACTCTAGTGAATGGCAGTGGGTCATCACCAGAGGACGATGAACTCACTAAACATGAGGCGATTGCTGGAGGGTACATCGCAGAGGGTCAGATCCAAGGCGTGGGAGACCTCCCAGATTATGAGACGATGTCCGGTGAGTGTTCATGTGTGCGTGTCCAGGCCATGTGTATGTTGATTGGGTGATGTGTCGTGATTGACTGCCAGTTCAGGCTATGTAGTCATGACTGCCATGTGTGACCTATGCAATGATTGACTGATACGTGCTGTTGTGATGCAGACTGCATACAGGCCATGTGCTGCACATGGAGGCATTCCTCATCAACACACCTGCACCATCCTTCCATGTCAATCACTCGCCAGCCTCTCTTGTCCACATTCTTGCTCAAAAACAAGTTTTTTGGATAGCCTGTGATGATCTTCCACTCAACACTTGCCTTCTGTCGTCACATGAATTACATCTCTGTGAGGTCACCCTGCAAGCTGATCCTCGTTAGGGGCATCCTTCCTTGCCTCTCTATCCCCCAGCAGCTCACTGTCTCCATGGGACTGGTGATTCCCATGGCGGACTACGGCAACAGCATGTTCCCAATTTACTGTGAATACACACCCTTCCCTCTGCAACTCTGCCAGAACTGTACTGTGTGGCACATACTTTGGCCTTGATGCAGGGTCTCTCACTCGGACTGTGCTGATGGCACAGACTCACAGTGGCCATTAGCGTTCGTTCATGGATAATGTGCATTCCAAGCAAGCCCCTATGGGTCCGGGGCAAGCTCCTCATCCGACTTCATCTCTGGTATTTCCTCCTTCTCATGGTATTTGATCATCCCTTTCCTGCTCCCTCAGGGTCAGCTGCTCCACATGGCCATTAGTTTGTGGTTTTCATATGTGTTGAGCGGATGCCTCCCTCTGGTACAGCCTCCCTGCCTCTATGCAAATGCTCTTGTGGCTTCTCTGGGTCTGGGGGCACTTCTGATGCTTCCTCATGTGTTGTGCTGTCTTTCCTCCTCTCCCATGATGTAGTCCTAGATGACTGTGAGAATGCAATTGACACCTGCCCACATTGTCCGTTACAACAGGGTACTCTGAGTAACCATTTTGACCCATGCACTGCCTCCAAGGCTTCCCCCGCACTTTGCACATGTTGACTGCACTTGTCCTTACACTGCCATCATGACACGACATTGACATTATTGTCTTTTCATTGATAGTTTAGGCCGTACACATGTACTGCACTGCACCCAAATACTTCTGAGCCCTGTTTCACCCTTCAAAATGCCTATTCACTTGTGTGATGTCAAAATGTGCCTCCCTTCACTGTATTTCAACACCCTAGCGTTGTTGCATCCTGTGACACATGAGTGTTTTGTCGTAGTGATTTCCATGTATTGTCTGATGACATGCATTTACATGGACCACGGATATACTGTGATGGCTTTTAATTTTACTTGCAGAGTTGTAAGGCTTTAATAAAGATAACTTTTTTCTACAAACGAACAATTTGGTATCCGGACATTTTCTTACTCAATGGCTGCGGAGAGTGCCACTCACTTTGCGGGATGTTTATCAGTGCCCCAACATATATATTACACAGCCGCTGTAGTAGCTGTGTAGTTATAGTTAAGTTGCTAATCCCATAGGAAGAGCACTTTTTGGGCGGCTTATAACTTCGCTCCCCCTGGACAAATCCTCACCAAACTTTGCAAAAAAAAGTATATGGCCCACTCTGAATTTTTTTGCAAAGTTTGGTGATGTTTGGTCAAGGGGGGGGCAAAGTTATAGGGGGGGTCCCAACATTTCTTTTTAGACATAATGGGAAAATACTTTGCTCACACCTACAGCTCAAACCGCTTGACGGATTTTCACCAAATTTGCAGCAGGAGCGGCGGCTTGGTCCCGAAAGCGTGCTTTTGTTAATTTGGTGTAAATCCGTCCAGTAGTTTTCTTTTTTAAACAGTCAAAAAATTAGTGATATCTATGTCACAGTGTAATTTGAATTTGAATTTGCACATTTCAGTTTCAGTAAATTGTTCTTACCTTTAAAGTAACCAGTACTACGTTGAAGAATAGGCAATAGCGATTCGGTGTTTATGGATATACGTTCAATTCACAATAGGCAGAACAATGTTTCAGGTGGTAATAACTTTGGTGCCATTTCATGAAACTACACAAAACTTTCAAAGGCACAAATTATGTTAAACGGTACATTTCTTTGGAAAGGTTCATGAAATTCTGTCCAAGAGGAGCAATGGTAAAGAATGGGCAAAGGGTGGAAGTTGGATTTCCCAGGCAAAACGACAGTTGGGATTATTTGCTCTCTGCTACTGCTACTGCAAAACCTGCTGATTGGATATGCACCACCCCTGTTTGAAAAGCTGGTGTCTGGCCTTGCTCTCCAACATCACTTTCTTTGATAAAAACATGTGCAGCTGTTTTATAAAATAAAACCAAATGAAGCTAGATATAGTTAGGTCGACGGAGAAGTCCATGGACTCCACTGATAATTATCCAGAAATGTGGTAGCTGATGTCAAGCGGAAATATGTGTGCCTGTCCTACACACTAATAACATATTTGAAACCAACATACAGCAGAACGGCGGGAGGTCCCTAACCAGAATTCAGGAAGTGTATTCTCAGGGGAGTGGAACAACCCCTTGTTAAGGAAAACATTGCAACATTTGGATTTGGGGTTCACAAACAGGGAGTAGAGTCTGCAGACATCTGGGTCAAAGCTATAGTCATATTTGCACCTTTTGACAATCTTTGAGCAATATTGAACCACAAAAAGGCAATTTTGGATGTTTATATTGTTCCCCCCATGAAAAGAATTTCCCAGTACCTTCAGAAATGCATTACAGTAAACAATTGTGGGATGTTATGTCAGCTTCAGTGGAAGTGGGTAATGTTATTGTCAGGACCCAAAAGTAGGGTTCCCTTTTAACGGTGACACCCAATGGATAGAACTGCATAGAACATTACAAGTAACTTATATTGCCCACTAGGGTTTTTGTTGGAAAGTTTTGTGAGGTTCCCTTTATGGGTGGGGGGAGCTTTTCGGAGTTGAAATAACACATTTCCAATTAAATTTTACCCGTGGACATTTTTCATACTTGTAGCGTAATAATACAAACAGATTGATAGCAAACTTTGATTTCATGTTGCCAGGAATGTTCAGTGTGCCTACAGTGCAGTTGAAGGCCAACCACACGCACAGTTTTCAATGGGAACAGTTGTGCACTGTGGGTACATTTATGTAGCATGGGAATTCTGGTCGAGTACCACTTGCCTTGACAACAGGGCATGCACTGGGTCTCGAAATGGGTGTCCAGAAGAGTGTACAAAGAGCATGGTCACAATATATGTATGCACAGTGGCTGTATTTACTGTGTCGTGAGCATGTCTAAAGGACATGCACAGGGCACATTGTCCACTGGGCATGTCCACATGTTATGCCCTAATCAATATGCGTGTGTTTGCTATACCCACGGCCTTGGGCAAAGATCCCTTGTGTCATGTCCTGTGGCCATACCAAGTTGGACTTTTTGCTGTGCCACATATTGGATATCTTTGCTGTACCAGAGGCTTCTGGCAGATTGTCCACTGGGCATGGCCACCGGCCAGGACCAGTCAGTAGTCTGATATGTGTTCAGGAAGCCCAAGGAATCGAGAACACCATAATGGGGAGAACTATGACGCTTTTTCCAAAATCAAACATTACTCGCTTTGAGAAAATGTCAAAAACATAAGTTATTCATGGTAATTGTGAATACACTTGCGTATAGGAAATGTGTTATGCAACAGCTAAAACGTGAGCAAGGCAAAGCTGACTTAATTTAAACCTTCATTTTTCTAAGCAAATATGATAATTGATTAGAATGTATGAAACATTTTCATTTTCTAAATGTGCTTTGCTTGTTCAGCATTCAGTGTATACCACTTGTTTATAATATTTACATGCCTGTGTCTTTCTGCTCCATGAACCTAAGTACAGCTCTTATGTATTGCCATTTTTTCTGGATTGTTTCCTTTTTGGGTATGCACATTTCATCATAAGAAATTGAAGCACATGTTTTATTGGAATTTGATAACTTAGCTTCATTGATGGGCTTAGCTCACCGTATAGATGTTTGCCCTTTTATACCTTCACTTGTCTTCACCAAATCAATGTGCATATGTACATGCATATTTTGTTTGCCATATCCCATTCTGCCCTTTAATTACAGAAAGAATGTCTATGCTTGGGAATTCTACAGCCTACAGCACCATCACAGATTGCTAATCTCTGTAGGACCCCCACACCAACCACTTCTCATAAAAATCCCAATGTTTGGATGCACACTCCACACCCAGCCTGGTACTTATTAAGATCCCCATCATTCCCCACCACTGCTCCTTCTGTCAACTTTGTATGATTTTCGTCTACCAAATCCATTACCTGCTCACCCTTCACAACCCCTCACCCTCCATTAATGACATAATCAATTAAACCAACACATCAGTGATGGACATCCACCTACCTAATATCAGATTACAATCCAGAACAGTTTATGTATACTTCACATTTTCGTCATAAAGCCTACTGAAACACGTCATGAAAACCTCTGATACATTGGATCTCAATTATCTACACCACTACAGAACAGGAGCCAGCAATTGGCTTTTTCAAACACAAGGAGTAGAGAGAGCAGACTGGCAATATCTACTGGAGTGCACAGCAGCACATAGTCATCTTGATGATACCTAGGAGGGATTCCACTAACAATGCAGCACACAACTGTCTCCTAGTTTTACTCTAGCTGTTTTCCATACTGATTGAATGTTCTGGACTCACTTATGACATTCAGATGTTCTGCAAACTCCACACATGTCCGTAGTTTATTGTCAATCTCGAATGATGCCTATTTGCAAATGTCTTATGGAGGACCTTGAACCATATGAAAGTAAAATCATACACGACAGAAATTATGACATGAAACAACTGTGCCACTTGCACCATATCTAGATACCCTCCCCAAGTTTAACTAAGCAATAAAGCACCCCTTCAGTACCTCAGGCCTTCATGGAATATCGTGGCAGTAGTCCTCAATATTCCCCAAAACCTAGTCACAGAACTCTTAAACAAACCGCACAGAAGTATCAGTAAAAGAGACTGAGATGAGGAAGAGAGCTACCAAAATGAACATTACTGAGCTAAAGTGAAGTGAATTGTCTAGCTTTTGGAGGAATATGATTGGCTCCAAACAACAACATTCACTACCGCAGGAGTTCAAAGCTGAAGCCGTGCTAGCAATTGCTGAGAGACCCAATCAGCTAGTGATTGAAGAGAGACCTGAGCTGTCAGGTGCCCATGCAAGCGAAGAAAGGGCAGCCCGCTGATGTGAGAAAGTGAGCAGGGGAAGCTCTGCAGCATACGGCAGAGCAGGGAGAGGACCAGCGAGTGTTGGAGATGCCGACGTGAACTGAATCAGGACCGATGTGGAGAGGGCCAAACGCGGAGGATGCCAAAGCTGCCTAAAAATACCAGTAAACCCTAGAAAGCAGAAAGGGGATACAAGGGCGCTTTGTGGCATGGACTGCAGAGAAACCCAGGTTGGAAGGCTCTGTTCCGAAGCAGTGAAAAAGGGAGCTGGGACATTGTAAAAACCACCAAGTGGACAAAAGTGAATTTAGTAAAAAGAGTTCTCAAGAAAGACTCATACCCTTTGAGAGGTTGTCCTTGCCAGAGAGTACACTAGGATGACAATGACAGTGTACAGTGTAATTAGGACCTGGCAGGAGAGTATACCAGGTGTCATGTGAGTCTGGGACACCTGCCCATAAGTTTAATTGTTGACGAATGCTATCTGAAGGAAGAATCCTTCATTTAAGATATTGTCCTTGCAGGGGAGATCACCAGGGCATATGAGAGCGTGAAATAGACATTTAAGAACCTGGCAGGAGTGTATACCAGGTTTTCTGTGAGTACAAGAATCTGAAGGTTTCTCCCCTTAGGATTTGAACTGCAGTGAATGGGCAAAAGGCCCGGGGAAGGGAGGAATTTACAGTTATCCTTGGAGTTGCAACACCAAGAGGGAAGGTTATCCTCTTGGGTAACACAGAACTTGTTTTGCTGGAAAGAAACCACAGGAAGGAAGTCATTCCCTGGAACTTAGAACATTGATCGTTTGGAACCTTTATCAGATTTATACATTTTTGTTGAACTTGAACATTTCAGCTCTTTTCAAGCCAAAAATACTACTCTTAGAGTAACTTTTAGATTTAGATTGAGAGGGCTAGGATAATATTTTCGACATTTTTTTTGGGACATCTTGACACAGGACAGGCCCTTTATTTTTGGTTGAGGTAGGGAATTACTTCCTAGATTAGGGACAGTGAGGCATTTTTCAACCCCTTTATTATTGAAATAACAGTTTATAGCAATCATCATATGTCCGCTGTGTCTGTGTTTCATTCCTGGTTCCTCACATATAGTATCAGTAGTGGGATTGGGTTCAGTTAACTCAAACTGGGGAACCCTCACATTTGAAAAACATAGACACTGAGCTTATGAGCCAACGGTAGCTACAGAAAAATCTATTGGATTCATCAAATGCAGAAGCAGGGGAGTATTGGTGCAAACCAGAGACTAAATGGTGATACCCAACCACCTGGTGCTAGTACCCCCCAGCAGGCACTTACATCAAGTTAGCCTCTAAGTCTGTCCTAGCATGGCCACATGGCCTAGATGCTTTAGCAGGCATCATAGATCCTGACTATATAGGTGATGCAAAGATCTTGATTCAAAACAGCGGGAAATAGGCATATATGTGCTCTCTAAAGAAGAAGGAAGACTGAAAGGGGCACTGTTCTTCTTTCTAAGGCATGAACTACTGTATAGAGGGGATCTCATCCCAGGTGGCACTCTGAGATCTCAGATTATGGGGCCTAAAAGTCACAAAAGAATGGTGCTTGCATGTGCCCACTCCCAGTTAACAGGTGGTCACTTTGGGACAGCCAAGACACAGGTGCAGTTAATAAGCCAATTGTATTGGTCTGGAATCTTTGCTGTTGTGAAGAACTACATACTTACGTATGCCCTGTGCCACAAGACTAGTTCTCAAATACCTCATCCAGCTCCACTCCAACCGTTGCCTACTATTGATGTGCCATTTTCCTGCATCGGTATGGACATAGTTGGATGCCCTAAGCCATCTAAGTTGTGAAATGTTTACATATTGGTAATTGTTGATCATGCTACTCATTACCCAGAGGCTTTCCCATTACGTACAATACGTCCCAACACATCTTAAAACATCTAATCTTATTTTTTTTTGTTGGTTTCCCAAAAGAGATCCTAACGGATCAGGGGACTACATTTTTGAGTTGGTTAATGGCAGAGGGGAAAGAGATCCTCCACATTAAAACTCTTAGGACCTCTCTCTTCCACCTGAAAACCAATGGGTAAGTGGAACATTTCAACAAAACCCTTAAACATGTAATTCGAAACTTGTTTGATGTTGATGGCACAAATTGGGATATTATGATAACTTCAGCCATCAGAAAGCACCATAATCCTAGAATGTTCTTGGTCTCCTGCCAACATCTGAGAATAAGATGTCTAAATGGCATGTACTCTACAAGGTGATTGATCAAACAGAGCCATACAACTATCACATCTCCCAACCAGATAGGCGAATCAAGACCCATATCTGTCATATAAACCTCCTTAAAGAATGGAGAGAGGATCCTGCAGAACCCACCATGGTGTTAATGACTAGTCTCTTAACAGAGGAGTCAGACAAACACACTTTGATTCTTTTTCTCCTGCCACAGACACAGAAACACAATCTATTCAACTTATTGGTGCAGTTCCCAGATGTCTTTAAAAATGAACCAGGCAGAGCAAAAGTTTTTTTAGTACATCTGCACACAACCAATACAGGTTGTCCATTTAAAGCCATACTGAACCCCTGAAGCAAGACACGGGATAGTCAGAGAGGGAGTGGAGAAGATATTACACTCTGAATTTTTAATTTTTTATTGAACCCCGATTACCATCAGATAACACTTGGGCCCATCAAAACTCCCCCAGCCACAAGAAAGGTAGACTCAGCCATGGGGCAAGGTTACTGTCTTTTATTAACAATCAATGTAGACAGGATCACACCGTAAATGAGGTATCCTGAGAGCTCTCGACTTTTGAGCCTGTGTCACATGGTTTTGCACAGTTATAACGTCACAAACTCAGGTTTCGTCACACAAACTTATCAGCTTGTTGCATTGGTAAGCTTGAGCTAGTTACATATAGAAAGTCTATAGGTTAGTTCTACGATTGGAGAACCATGTCTAGGAGCCCCTCCTGAGGCCACCCCTACTAGTGCTAATCTACATTGTTGCAGGGTCAGAGAGAGACCATTGGTTCTTGGAACAAATAATTCCCCCCCGTGAAAGCCAAATCTGGATTGGTCAGAGCATGTCCTCCCATCCCTGGAAACCTGGACAGTAACCAGACTATGGGGTCATTATGAGTTGGGCGATAAGGGATACCGGGCACTGGTAAGGAGACCGGTGCTGGTAATCCTTTACCGCCCAATTCCAAGGTCCCTTAGCGGGAACGGGAAAGAACGTGTGGTCTGACCACACATCCTTTACGGGTCCCGCTAAGGGACCAGGGCGCGAATAACAGGCCTGCTATTTGCGGGCCCGTTATTAGCGTCTTCCCCATTCCCATTGAGCCCTATGGGGGCTCAAATGGGAATGGGGAATGGTTGGTTGAATAGGGACTTACTGGGTCCGCATAGGTCAGAATGTTCTGGTAAAGCCCCATTCAACCAGACCGGTGCCGGACCCGGTATTGGTGGCAGCCATGGTGCAAATTGCGCCATGGCTACCTCCAATCTCGGAATGAGGGCCTATGTGTACCTTTTCAGGGAAATGGGAATGAACGTGAATGTGCAAAATGTTCCTAATGTTGCCATTCTCTGATCACCTAGGGCTGTGACAGTGCATTCAGTTGAACATCTAGCTGCAACACTTGTTGATTCTTCCCTCCGTATTCGATGGGAACGGCTCCCCTTGTCTACCTTGGTTGAATGGGCATTGTCTCGTTTAGCTGGGTCACATGTTCTGAGACTACAAAATGAAGCCCTCTCATCTGTGATCATGAGGATGTTTGCTTGACTTTCTGAAGGTGGCTTATTGTTTTGGTAATTGAAAACTTTCCATCTCCATTTGTCCTGGGCTGAGTGCATTGGTGTTGCTCACTTCTGCATGCAGCAATCGTGTCAACCTTTCCATGTGCTCAAAGCCTTTCTCCTCGTAGTCATCCCTTTCATGGACCTATAGCTTCTATATCACTCTGTATGGCTTCTCCATGTAAATAGCAGTCAAGCATATGCAAGCTAATTATATGAACTCTTAGCTTCTTTCGGTTTCAGCTTTAGCAAAAGATATGAACACAATATGTATATATATATCTGTCCTCATACCTGCATGGGTCATAAGCATGTGCTTCATGTTTCTCTGCGATGCACTAGTGCATTTTCAGGTAGCTTCATGAATGGATGCATATGTTCTTCATGTATAGTGGGACTACATTGTGTACTACATTGTGTACTACAGTCGACTTGCTCCATCAAAGTCAATTCCATATAATCCAAGTCATCGATTGGGTATGGTCTGAATGGTTGTCTGAGTGAGTAAAGATTCTCACACCTGCTATACATTGAAGTTTGTGGTGATGGGCCTGCGTGCTGAGGATCGCGTGGGCGGCATGATGGTCAGATTCAGCCCCCCCAACTACAAACCATCCCAGAGTCCTTGGTCCTCTCCAATAGTACTCTTTGCCAAACGAGATCAATTGTGGAGGTTCTATATTGATTTCAGGAAGGTAAAGGCAGTGTCCAAATTCGACAGTTATCCTATTCCAAGGATAGATTATGTGATTGATTGATTAGAAGCTGCCGTTTTCCTCTCCACGATTGATCTGACAAAAGGTTACTGGCAAGTACCCGTTAATCCAGACGACAAGGAGAAAACAGCCCTCTCCACCCCTACTGCACTATTCAATTCAAAGTGTTACCCTTTATTCCTCACGTGGCACCAGCCACATGTCAAAGGTCAATGGATCAAGTCCTTTGACATACTCCTCTTTCTGTTTGGTGTATATCGATGATATAATCATTAATTGTAGGACGTGGAAAGAACATATGCACTATCTCTGGTTAGTCATCAGAGCAATAAGGAAAGCCGGCCTTACTGCAAACCCAAAGAAATGCCACTGGCAAAGTCAGCAGTCAAATACCTTGGTTTCTTTGTGGGAAATTGACTTGTTCAACCATAAAGTGTAAAAGTGAAGGCTGTGCAAGAAATGCCAGTACCCAAAACCAAGAAAGATCTGAGATCCTTTTTATGTTGGTTGGTTATTATAGGCAATTTACCTAGGAGGAACAGAATATCGGCTCCACAAATTCTGGCATTTCCATAACTCTGTCAGAATCCTCCATCCCCAATTCCACCTAAGGATCACATCTCTATGACAAGACAATTTTTGAAATAAGTATAATAAGCTGAACTCTGAATTCCATGATCCTTTGGGTTTTCAGTTGTGCTTTTCTTCCCCAAAGCTTAACTTCTAAAGTTTGTCTTTTGCAATATAACGGCAAAAGGGTGATCAGATGTTTTTGTAATTAACATACCTGTCAGAACGGTTGAAATATTGTGGTTCATTTCCCTTCTTCCTCTTTTTCTATTCTGTGACAGATGGTTGTCTGGCCGATTAAATTGACTTGTACCCCAGTTCAGCTTCAAAGCAGCTTTGGGGTTATAATAAATGCAAATACAGGTAATAAACACACAAAAGGTAATATTTTCTCCTGGTGAACGGGTGAAGACATCTGTGTTTGTACATTTACCTTGTGATTAATAGGACTCCATTTGAACACATATTTTTCAGATCGGAATGATCCTTCTCTCATAAAAAGGAGAGGAATGCTGTAAGAAATGCAATCATTAAGGATACACAAATAAGGTATTTGATATCTTTTTGAATCCCCATTGGAACTAAATGGGTTAATCCCATATCGGATGGGTTATTTATCATAATTGCAATAAGTCATCTGCAGGTCCCTTTCAGAAGATGTGGGCTACAATTGGTTTACAAAAGAAAAGAACAATGGAATTTTTCTAAAGCAATGTTTTATGTTTTATAATACACTTTTCATCTGCTTGGCAGAGGACATCCCATTTTCTTGTGTAAAAAGTGTTACTCCTGATGAAGACAATATTAATTATGGTTAGCGAATTGACGCATGTAGAGTGTAAAATGGCATTTAAGCATTATATGCTGCGGCAATGTTACATTCTTAGTATGTCAAATTTGTCTGATTCATTCTACCAGGTGCAAAAAGTTGTACATTGAAAGGTGTATAGCAATGTTGTCTGGTAGAATTGTTGATGGATCAGTAAGATACAGAATCTATTTTTCTTGCAGTTGAAATGTTTGTTTTTTAATTAAAGTGGATCAACGGTGTTGAGTTTTTTTATTAAGTGATGTTTTAGTGAGTTTTAAAAGATATATGTATATGTACAAAATTGAAAAATAAATTCCAATGTGTGTTGTATCGAAAGTATCTCATTTAGATAGAAGCACCAGAGAGGTGTGAACATTTAAGATCATGTAAAAAATCCAACTTTATGAAAAAGAGAATTATTCACAGTGTAATTTGAATTTGAATTTGCACATTTCAGTTTCAGTAAATTGTTCTTACCTTTAAAGTAACCAGTATTACGTTGAAGAATAGGCAATAGCGATTCGGTGTTTATAGATATACGTTCAATTCACAATAGGCAGAACAATGTTTCAGGTTGTAATAACTTTGGTGCCATTTCATGAAACTACACAAAACTTTCAAAGGCACAAATTATATTAAACGGTACATTTCTTTGGAAAAGTTCATGAAATTCTGTCCAGGAGGAGCAATGATAAAGAATGGGCAAAGGGTGGACGTTGGATTTCCCAGGCAAAACTTCAGTTGGGATTATTTGCTCTCTGCTACTGCTACTGCAAAACCTGCTGATTGGATATGCTGGTGAAAAGCTGGTGTCTGGCCTTGCTCTCCAACATCACTTTCTTTGATAAAAACATGTGCAGCTGTTTTATAAAATAAAACCAAATGAAGCTAGATATAGTTAGGTCGACGGAGAAGTCCATGGACTCCACTGATAATTATCCAGAAATGTGGTAGCTGATGTCAAGCGGAAATATGTGTGCCTGTCCTACACACTAATAACATATTTGAAACCAACATACAGCAGAACGGCGGGAGGTCCCTAACCAGAATTCAGGAAGTGTATTCTAAGGGGAGTGGAACAACCCCTTGTTAAGGAAAACATTGCAACATTTGGATTTGGGGTTCACAAACAGGGAGTAGAGTCTGCAGACATCTGGGTCAAAGCTATAGTCATATTTGCACCTTTTGACAATCTTTGAGCAATATTGAACCACAAAAAGGCAATTTTGGATGTTTATATTGTTCCCACCATGAAAAGAATTTCCCAGTACCTTCAGAAATGCATTACAGTAAACAATTGTGGGATGTTATGTCAGCTTCAGTGGAGCATGGTCACAGGATATGTATGCACAGTGGCTGTATTTACTGTGTCGTGAGCATGTCTAAAGGACATGCACAGTGCACATTGTCCACTGGGCATGTCCACATGTTATGCCCTAATCAATATGAGTGTGTTTGCTATGCCCATGGCCTTGGGCAAAGATCCCTTGTGTCATGTCCTGTGGCCATACCAAGTTGGACTTTTTGCTGTGCCACACATTGGATATCTTTGCTGTACCAGAGGCTGCTGGCAGATTGTCCACTGGGCATGGCCACCGGCCAGGACCAGTCAGTAGTCTGATATGTGTTCAGGAAGCCCAAGGAATCCAGAACACCATAATGGGGAGATCTATGACGCTTTTTCCAAAATCAAACATTACTCGCTGAAAGAAAATGTCAAAAACATAAGTTATTCATGGTAATTGTGAATACACTTGCGTATAGGAAATGTGTTATGCAACAGCCGAAACGTGAGCAGGGCAAAGCTGACTTAATTTAAACCTTCATTTTTCTAAGCAAATATGATAATTGATTACAATGTATGAAACATTTTCATTTTCTAAATGTGCTTTGCTTGTTCAGCATTCAGTGTAAACCACTTGTTTATAATATTTACATGCCTGTGTCTTTCTGCTCCATGAACCTAAGTACAGCTCTTATGTATTGCCATTTCTTCTGGATTGTTTCCTTTTTGGGTATGCACATTTCATCATAAGAAATTGAAGCACATGTTTTATTGGAATTTGATAACTTAGCTTCATTGATGGGCTTAGCTCACCGTATAGATGTTTGCCCTTTTATACCTTCACTTGTCTTCACCAAATCAATGTGCATATGTACATGCATCTTTTGTTTGCCATATCCCATTCTGCCCTTTAATTACAGAAATAATGTCTATGCTTGGGAATTCTACAGCCTACAGCACCATCACAGATTGCTAATCTCTGTAGGACCCCCACACCAACCACTTCTCATAGAAATCCCAATGTTTGGATGCACACTCCACACCCAGCCTGGTACTTATTAAGATCCCCATCATTCCCCACCACTGCTCCTTCTGTCTTGTATGATTTTCATCTACCAAATCCATTACCTGCTCACCATGAGAATGAGGTCAAGGTACCCTTCACAACCCCTCACCCTCCATTAATGACATAATCAATTAAACCAACACATCAGTGATGGACATCCACCTACCTGATATCAGATTATAATCCAGGACAGTTTATGTATACTTCACATTTTCGTCATAAAGCCTACTGAAACACGTCATGAAAACCTCTGATACATTGGATCTCAATTATCTACACCACTACAGAACAGGAGCCAGCAATTGGCTTTTTCAAACACAAGGAGTAGAGAGAGCAGACTGGCAATATCTACTGGAGTGCACAGCAGCACATAGTCATCTTGATGATACCTAGGAGGGATTTCACCAACAATGCAGCACACAACTGTCTCCTAGTTTTACTCTAGCTGTTGTCCATACTGATTGAATGTTCTGGACTTACTTATGACATTCAGATGTTCTGCAAACTCCACACATGTCCGCAGTTTATTGTCAATCTCGAATGATGCCTATTTGCAAATGTCTAATGGAGGACCTTGAACCATATGAAAGTAAAATCATACACAACAGAAATTATGACATGAAAAAACTGTGCCACTTGCACCATATCTAGATACCCTCCCCAAGTTTAACTAAGCAATAAAGCACCCCTTCAGTACCTCAGGCCTTCATGGAATATTGTGGCAGTAGTCCTCAATATTCCCCAAAACCTAGTCACAGAACTCTTAAACAAACCGCACAGAAGTATCAGTAAAAGAGACTGAGATGAGGAAGAGAGCTACCAAAATGAAGATTACTGAGCTAGAGTGAAGTGAACTGTCTAGCTTTTGGAGGAATATGATTGGCTCCAAACAACAACATTCACTACCGCAGGAGTTCAAAGCTGAAGCCGTGCTAGCAATTGCTGAGAGACCCAATCAGCTAGTGATTGAAGAGAGACCTGAGCTGTCAGGTGCCCATGCAAGCGAAGAAAGGGCAGCCCACTGATGTGAGACAGTGAGCAGGGGAAGCTCTGCAGCATACGGCAGAGCAGGGAGAGGACCAGCGAGTGTTGGAGATGCCGACGTGAACTGAATCAGGACCGATGTGGAGAGGGCCAAACGCGGAGGATGCCAAAGCTGCCTAAAAATACCAGTAAACCCTAGAAAGCAGAAAGGGGATACCAGGGCGCTTTGTGGCATGGACTGCAGAGAAACCCAGGTGGGAAGGCTCTGTTCCGAAGCAGTGAAAAAGGGAGCTGCTACACTGTAAAAACCACCAAGTGGACTAAAGTGAATTTAGTAAAAAGAGTTCTCAAGGAAGTCCCATACCCTTTGAGAGGTTGTCCTTGCCAGAGAGTACACTAGGATGACAACGACAGTGTACAGTGTAATTAGGACCTGGCAGGAGAGTATACCAGGTGTCATGTGAGTCTGGGACACCTGCCCATAAGTTTAATTGTTGACGAATGCTATCTGAAGGAAGAATCCTTCATTTAAGATATTGTCCTTGCAGGGGAGATCACCAGGACATATGAGAGCGTGAAATAGACATTTAAGAACCTGGCAGGAGTGTATACCAGGTTTTCTGTGAGTACAAGAATCTGAAGGTTTCTCCCCTTAGGATTTGAACTGCAGTGAATGGGGAAAAGGCCCGGGGAAGGGAGGAATTTACAGTTATCCTTGGAGTTGCAACACCAAGAGGGAAGTTTATCCTCTTGGGCTACACAGAACTTGTTTTGCTGGAAAGAAACCACGGGAAGGAAGTCATTCCCTGGAACTTAGAACATTGATCATTTGGAACCTTTATCAGATTTATACATTTTTGTTGAACTTGAACATTTCAGCTCTTTTCAAGCCAAAAACACTACTCTTAGAGTAACTTTTAGATTTAGATTGAGAGGGCTAGGATAATATTTTCGACATTTTTTTTGGGACATCTTGACACAGGACAGGCCCTTTATTTTTGGTTGAGGTAGGGAATTACCTCCTAGATTAGGGACAGTGAGGCATTTTTCAACCCCTTTATTATTGAAATAACAGTTTATAGCAATCATCATATGTCCGCTGTGTCTGTGTTTCATTCCTGGTTCCTCACATATAGTATCAGTAGTGGGATTGGGCTCAGTTAACTGAAACTGGGGAACATTCACATTTGAAAAACATAGACACTGAGCTTATGAGCCAACGGTAGCTACAGAAAAATCTATTGGATTCATCAAATGCAGAAGCAGGGGAGTATTGGTGCAAACCAGAGACAAAATGGTGATACCCAACAACCTGGTGCTAGTACCCCCCAGCAGGCACTTACATCAAGTTAGCCTCTAAGTCTGTCCTAGCATGGCCACATGGCCTAGATGCTTTAGCAGGCATCATAGATCCTGACTATATAGGTGATGCAAAGATCTTGATACAAAACAGCGGGAAATAGGTATATATTTGCTCTCTAAAGAAGAAGGAAGACTGAAAGGGGCACTGTTCTTCTTTCTAAGGCATGAACTACTGTATAGAGGGGATCTCATCCCAGGTGGCACTCTGAGATCTCAGATTATGGGGCCTAAAAGTCACAAAAGAATGGTGCTTGCATGTGCCCACTCCCAGTTAACAGGTGGTCACTTTGGGACAGCCAAGACACAGGTGCAGTTAATAAGCCAATTGTATTGGTCTGGAATCTTTGCTGTTGTGAAGAACTACATACTTACGTATGCCCTGTGCCACAAGACTAGTTCTCAAATACCTCATCCAGCTCCACTCCAACCGTTGCCTACTATTGATGTGCCATTTTCCTGCATCGGTATGGACATAGTTGGATACCCTAAGCCATCTAGGTTGTGACATTTTTACATATTGGTAATTGTTGATCATGCTACTCATTACCCAGAGGCTTTCCCATTACGTACAATACGTCCCAACACATCTTAAAACATCTAATCTTATTTTTTTTTTGTTGGTTTCCCAAAAGAGATCCTAACGGATCAGGGGACTACATTTTTGAGTTGGTTAATGGCAGAGGGGAAAGAGATCCTCCACATTAAAACTCTTAGGACCTCTGTCTTCCAACTGAAAACCAATGGGTAAGTGGAACATTTCAACAAAACCCTTAAACATGTAATTCGAAACTTGTTTGATGTTGATGGCACAAATTGGGATATTATGATAACTTCAGCCATCAGAAAGCACCATAATCCTAGAATGTTCTTGGTCTCCTGCCAACATCTGAGAATAAGATGTCTAAATGGCATGTACTCTACAAGGTGATTGATCAAACAGAGCCATACAACTATCACATCTCCCAACCAGATAGGCGAATCAAGACCCATATCTGTCATATAAACCTCCTTAAAGAATGGAGAGAGGATCCTGTAGAACCCACCATGGTGTTAATGACTAGTCTCTTAACAGAGGAGTCAGACAAACACACTTTGATTCTTTTTCTCCTGCCACAGACACAGAAACACAATCTATTCAACTTATTGGTGCAGTTCCCAGATGTCTTTAAAAATGAACCAGGCAGAGTAAAAGTTTTTTTAGTACATCTGCACACAACCAATACAGGTTGTCCATTTAAAGCCATACTGAACCCCTGAAGCAAGACACGGGATAGTCAGAGAGGGAGTGGAGAAGATATTACACTCTGAATTTTTAATTTTTTATTGAACCCCGATTACCATCAGATAACACTTGGGCCCATCAAAACTCCCCCAGCCACAAGAAAGGTAGACTCAGCCATGGGGCAAGGTAACTGTCTTTTATTAACAATCAATGTAGAGAGGATCACACCGTAAATGAGGTATCCTGAGAGCTCTCGACTTTTGAGCCTGTGTCGCATGGTTTTGCACAGTTATAACGTCACAAACTCAAGATTCGTCACACAAACTTATCAGCTTGTTGCATTGGTAAGCTTGAGCTAGTTACATATAGAAAGTCTATAGGTTAGTTCTACGATTGGAGAACCATGTCTAGGAGCCCCTCCTGAGGCCACCCCTACTAGTGCTAATCTACATTGTTGCAGGGTCAGAGAGAGACCATTGGTTCTTGGAACAAATAATTCCCCCCCGTGAAAGCCAAATCTGGATTGGTCAGAGCATGTCCTCCCATCCCTGGAAACCTGGACAGTAACCAGACTATGGGGTCATTATGAGTTGGGCGATAAGGGATACCGGGCACTGGTAAGGAGACCGGTGCTGGTAATCCTTTACCGCCGAATTCCAAGGTCCCTTAGCGGGAACTGGAAAGGACGTGTGGTCTGACCACACATCCTTTACGGGTCCCGCTAAGGGACCAGGGCGCGAATAACAGGCCTGCTATTTGCGGGCCCGTTATTAGCGTCTTCCCCATTCCCATTGAGCCCTATGGGGGCTCAAATGGGAATGGGGAATGGTTGGTTGAATAGGGACTTACTGGGTCCACATAGGTCAGAATGTTCTGGTAAATCCCCATTCAACCAGACCGGTGCCGGACCCGGTATTGGAGGCAGCCATGGTGCAAATAGCGCCATGGCTACCTCCAATCTCAGAATGAGGGCCTATGTGTACCTTTTCAGGGAAATGGGAATGAACGTGAATGTGCAAAATGTTCCTAATGTTGCCATTCTCTGATCACCTAGGGCTGTGACAGTGCATTCAGTTGAACATCTAGCTGCAACACTTGTTGCTTCTTCCCTCCGTATTCGATGGGAACGGCTCCCCTTGTCTACCTTGGTTGAATGGGCATTGTCTCGTTTAGCTGGGTCACATGTTCTGAGACTACAAAATGAAGCCCTCTCATCTGTGATCATGAGGATTTTTGCTTGACTTTCTGAAGGTGGCTTATTGTTTTGGTAACTGAAAACTTTCCATCTCCATTTGTCCTGGGCTGAGTGCATTGGTGTTGCTCACTTCTGCATGCAGCAATCGTGTCAACCTTTCCATGTGCTCAAAGCCTTTCTCCTCGTAGTCATCCCTTTCATGGACCTATAGCTTCTATATCACTCTGTATGGCTTCTCCATGTAAATAGCAGTCAAGCATATGCAAGCTAATTATATGAACTCTTAGCTTCTTTCGGTTTCAGCTTTAGCAAAAGATATGAACACAATATGTATATATATCTGTCCTCATACCTGCATGGGTCATAAGCATGTGCTTCATGTCTCTCTGCGATGCACTAGTGCATTTTCAGGTAGCTTCATGAATGGATGCATATGTTCTTCATGTATAGTGGGACTACATTGTGTACTACATTGTGTACTACAGTCGACTTGCTCCATCAAAGTCAATTCCATATAATCCAAGTCATCGATTGGGTATGGTCTGAATGGTTGTCTGAGTGAGTAAAGATTCTCACACCTGCTATACATTGAAGTTTGTGGTGATGGGCCTGCGTGCTGAGGATCGCTGGGCGGCATGATGGTCAGATTCAGCCCCCCCAACTACAAACCATCCCAGAGTCCTTGGTCCTCTCCAATAGTACTCTTTGCCAAACGAGATCAATTGTGGAGGTTCTATATTGATTTCAGGAAGGTAAAGGCAGTGTCCAAATTCGACAGTTATCCTATGCCAAGGATAGATTATGTGATTGATTGATTAGAAGCTGCCGTTTTCCTCTCCACGATTGATCTGACAAAAGGTTACTGGCAAGTACCCGTTAATCCAGACGACAAGGAGAAAACAGCCCTCTCCACCCCTACTGCACTATTCAATTCAAAGTGTTACCCTTTATTCCTCACGTGGCACCAGCCGCATGTCAAAGGTCAATGGATCAAGTCCTTTGACATACTCCTCTTTCTGTTTGGTGTATATCGATGATATAATCATTAATTGTAGGACGTGGAAAGAACATATGCACTATCTCTGGTTAGTCATCAGAGCAATAAGGAAAGCCGGCCTTACTGCAAACCCAAAGAAATGCCACTGGCAAAGTCAGCAGTCAAATACCTTGGTTTCTTTGTGGGAAATTGACTTGTTCAACCATAAAGTGTAAAAGTGAAGGCTGTGCAAGAAATGCCAGTACCCAAAACCAAGAAAGATCTGAGATCCTTTTTATGTTGGTTGGGTATTATAGGCAATTTACCTAGGAGGAACAGAATATCAGCTCCACAAATTCTGGCATTTCCATAACTCTGTCAGAATCCTCCATCCCCAATTCCACCTGAGGATCACATCTCTATGACAAGACAATTTTTGAAATAAGTATAATAAGCTGAACTCTGAATTCCATGATCTTTTGGGTTTTCAGTTGTGCTTTTCTTCCCCAAAGCTTAACTTCTAAAGTTTGTCTTTTGCAATATAACGGCAAAAGGGTGATCAGATGTTTTTGTAATTAACATACCTGTCAGAACGGTTGAAATATTGTGGTTCATTTCCCTTCTTCCTCTTTTTCTATTCCGTGACAGATGGTTGTCTGGCCGATTACATTGACTTGTACCCCAGTTCAGCTTCAAAGCAGTTTTGGGGTTATAATAAATGCAAATACAGGTAATAAACACACAAAAGGTAATATGTTCTCCTGGTGAACGGGTGAAGACATCTGTGTTTGTATATTTACCTTGTGATTAATAGGACTCCATTTGAACACATATTTTTCAGATCGGAATGATCCTTCTCTCATAAAAAGGAGAGGAATGCTGTAAGAAATGCAATCATTAAGGATACACAAATAAGGTATTTGATATCTTTTTGAATCCCCACTGGAACTAAATGGGTTAATCCCATATCGGATGGGTTATTTATAATAATTGCAATAAGTCATCTGCAGGTCCCTTTCAGAAGATGTGGGCTACAATTGGTTTACAAAAGAAAAGAACAATGGAATTTTTCTAAAGCAATGTTTTATGTTTTATCATCTGCTTGGCAGAGGACATCCCATTTTCTTGTGTAAAAAGTGTTACTCCTGATGAAGACAATATTAATTATGGTTAGCAAATTGACGCATGTAGAGTGTAAAATGGCATTTAAGCATTATATGCTGCGGCAATGTTACATTCTTAGTATGTCAAATTTGTCTGATTCATTCTACCAGGTGCAACAAGTTGTACATTGAAAGGTGTATAGCAATGTTGTCTGGTAGAATTGTTGATGGATCAGTAAGATACAGAATCTATTTTTCTTGCAGATGAAATGTTTGTTTTTTAATTAAAGTGGATCAACGGTGTTGAGTTTTTTTATTAAGTGATGTTTTAGTGAGTTTTACTGATACAACACTTTTCGATAATAAAAGATATATGTATACGTACACAATTGAAAAATAAATTCTAATGTGTGTTGTATCGAAAGTGTGAGTGGTTAGCAATGCCCTATGAAATAATCTTAATTTACTTGCAGAGACTTCCCTAAGGTGGACCTTTAATGGTTTTTGTTTAGGAATTTACATTATGCACAAAATGTGCTGGGAAACACAGAAGGAGAGTTTGAAAATAGTATCACTCCAGCCTGAGCAATACCAGATTAGCCTTGGATGGACAACGATAACGTGTGTTGCCCCGGGTACAGTGAATGGAACGCTGGGGCACTGGAATGCAGTATGAGAGAACTGACATAGATGTGAGGCTGTAAACGAATGCATGGCAGTCTAATAGGTCGAAGGAGGCATTCATCATTAAGGACGACATTCTAAGAAGGAACATGTCTCTTATAAGGTTCATATGCAAAGGCTGCCTTGGAAATCACAAACAGCCTTTGAGGCCTCCCTGCACTGCTTCTATGTATGCAAGCAATGTACCCACCCATCCACTTACTCCACTGGCCACGAACAGCCACACATTACTAGGTGCAATTAACTGGAAAGCTGGATGGAACTACAGGCACTATAAAATGAAAGTGGCTTTTGGTAACATCACATAGTTAAGGCATGACGATAGGTAAGTGCCACATGCCATTGTTTGCCACTATCCAATACCGTGGACCTGAACTCAAGGCAGCTATGAATAGTGGTTTGCTGTAGTTTCCACTTTACCGACAGAACACCACTTCATTTGTGTTAGTTTCCAAAGAGTGGAGCTTTGGGGGCATGGATATCATTACTGCAGAGGGGATGCCTGCGTTTAGGGTGCCGGGACTAATTGAGAAATACTGATGTGTCTATAAGCAGTGCTGAAGAGTATTTTGCACAATCTCAGGGTTCTTTAATATATTAGAGTTTTACTTGGTGACTGTCATTTTCTCCTCAATGTATGACGACGACGTGTGTGTGCATAAGTAAAATTGGCATGACCTTGCTGTGTATCTGTGTTTTGATAAGGAGGCGAAGTGGCACTATCAACTTTCCCTTCCGTTTTAGTAATTCTTTTGGACATTTCATATTTTTTTTCTGTAGAATTTAGAATTGGCATTATGCCAGTGGTTGTCCTTTCACCTTTTGGTGAATAGGCTTGCGGTATTTTAAATGATCTGAAAGTCATCACTGCATGCATCATTAAATACAACATTTTATGGTGGCAAGGTAAACCAACTGCTGTCGGGGAGTCGCAAAATGTAGTCACTGATCCCAAAATATCATCCATTCAAACAGAAGTGGGAAAAGATAAAGAACATCATGGATGAGCCAATCAGCTACTAGGGTGAGCAGGTCAACCTGAAAGGTGAAGAAGACAAAGTAAAAGCACAAAAGTGATGGGTGGAAGGTTTTGAATGAATCGGAACCACTGGCATTGCTCTGGGCAACCTTCCACACCACCGTTTTTTAGCCCGTCTGCGCAATTGCAAAAGGGGTCCAGCCATATGTAAATCAATCAGGTACTGCCACCAATGGTAGCAACCCAGCCCGAACTTCTAGGCCAGGTCCCCTCTGCACGGAAACACAAGCAACCCCAGACATGTTTCGGCCTTTTTGGACCTCCTCAGTGAGGTGCAGCTTGGTTCCCTATGGCTCAGCGAGCAAGGGACCCACGTCTGGGCATACCCTCTCACATAGTGAGACAGACTGAAAGCACAAAAGTGATGGGTGGAAGGTTTTGAATGAATCTGAACCACTGGCATTGCTCTGGGCAACCTTCCACACCACCGTTTTTTAGCCCGTCTGCGCAATTGCAAAAGGGGTCCAACCATATACAAATCAGTCAGGTACTGCCACCAATGGTAGCAACCCAGCCCGAACTGCTAGGCCAGGTCCCCTATGCACGGAAACACAAGCAACCCCAGACATGTTTTGGCATTGTTGGGCCTCCTCAGTGAGGTGCAGCTTGGTTCCCTATGGCGCAGCGAGCAAGGGACCCACGTCTGGGCATACCCTCTCTCACATAGTGAGACAAACTGAAAGCACAAAAGTGATGGGTGGAAGGTTTTGAATGAATCTGAACCACTGGCATTGCTCTGGGCAACCTTCCACACCACCGTTTTTTAGCCCGTCTGCGCAATTGCAAAAGGGGTCCAGCCATATGCAAATCAGTCATGTACTGCCACCAATGGTAGCAACCCAGCCCAAACTGCTAGGCCAGGTCCCCTCTGCACGGAAACACAAGCAACCCCAGACATGTTTCGGCCTTGTTGGGCCTCCTCAGTGAGGTGCAGCTTGGTTCCCTATGGCGCAGTGAGCAAAGTAACCAGTGGGACCCAGGAAAGACCACTCATGTGAGAAGGTGGACAGACGACGCCTGCCAGAAAAGGCAGCTTACATGAGATAACCCTCCCTGCCATGCTGCACCAGGTGATAAGGAGTGCTCACCATGGGGCAATACAGGAACTGGGACATTCATGCACATGAGCAGTGTTTGTCCAAATTGAAGAACTGTAAGAAAAGCGCTGCTAGGGAGTGGGGGGAGGGACAAATGAGAATATACCCAGTAAAAAGGAGACCAAGAAGCGACAGCTGGAAGGAGGATCAAGTCTCTATGCCAAAATGGAAAAAAGACGTAATAATGACCTTGTTTAGAAGAACACTCCAAATAAGTGTGTAATAAAGATATTATAGTAATGCTCTTTGAATGGAGCCCATCAAAGGGAAGCTGTGCAACTGTGGTGTTAAAGAGCTGCAGGTGGTGGAAAAGCCCCTACATCGTCTAGCAGGATTTGGACCTGTTTTGGCACCCTGTCATGGTGAAGTAAATGGTACATGAAACTACATGCTGGTGAGTTTGCTTGACGGCTCCTGTATTGACTGCTACATTCAAAATAATTGTAACTGTTACAATAGTGCGCAGCAGAGTGTATGCCAACTGGAGCAAGCACGAACAACAGCACTTGCTATCTTTTCAGATAAATGTACAGTTATTGTTATGGTCCGCCTGGGCACCATGTCAGGTGACCCCGTGCACCATGGTTAATAAAAGGGGGAGGGCATCCCGCCTAAGGGTAGTCCCTCCCAGTCAATAAACACAGATGTCTCGTATCTTTTATTGAGAGGCCTGGAGCGCTGCCTAGGCCTATAACAACTGGCGACGAGGTCGGGGACTCAGTGTGCCCTCCTGAGAGGGAACTCTGGCACCACTCGTCCCTCCGGGGGTGCCATCAGGCGGCCGCTTCTTTCCCCCAGGCCTGGCTACACTGGTGGAGACAGCGCGTGGGCCGGCACTGGGCAGAGCTTCCAGAGGCAAGGCCTTGCTGCTCCTCACACGTGTTGAGTGCTCGGTTAAGTGTACTATGCGAGCTGTGACGTGCAGGGAAGCATCCACAGTGGGCCAAACCATGAGCTGACAAAAAAGAAAAAAAGAACATTTGAAAATGTGCTGCAAGCATTGCTCATCTCCCAGGCAAGGGGGACACCCAATGATCACAATTAAAGCCCTTATTTAGAAGAGACCCTGCACAAGGAATGCGATGCTGGAAATGCATTGGACGGACAGAGCCTCCCTGTCCTTGTTCTGTAGTTCTTTTCATATGTGTTCTGTATTGTTTTCTGCCCAGGAGTCCATGTCGGACTCCTGGCAGTGCAGCTCTTCTTCTTTTTGGTTTGGTGTACAGTCCCTTGGGATACCCTTATGGCACCCATGGGTGGGGGTACAACCCTGTACCCCTAGTATATGTTTTGGGGCAACTGGGTGTGGCCCACAGAGCAGGGTATGGGCTGGTTGTAGCACCATGATGAATTTGACAGGTGCTCTGAGTATCCTCCATTTAGGAATCCGTTGATTCCTGATAGGAGACAAAATGGCCCCTTGGCCTCTTGCTTTCTATTGCCTGTTACCTTGTTTTCCCAAAGTCCTGGGGAGCCCTGACTCTATCCCTTCCCCTGACTGGCTGTTGGGTGGAAGTTCCATAAATGGTATTGTATGGAAGTCCAAGCCTGACTGGCTGGAGCCTTCCCAGTGACTGTATGTTGTGGGTACACACTTGGGGTGGGATCTAGGTGAATGGAGTGTATAACCAATATGCACTTCATGTTATGGGTGTCTGGTTTTTGGTATGTGACACAAAAACTGAGACAGCCCTGCCCCAAACTGGGATGAAGGCAGGGTGGAGTGCTGAATGGCTGGGTACTTGCCCCAATACACATTCCTTGTTGTGAGTGTCTGGAGAGAGGATAATGGCCTGAATTCACTGTGAGCCTGATTGGCTGCCTGCCTGCTTGAATGCCATTCTGAATGATTGGTTGCCTGAGTGTGACCCAGCAGAGTGAATGAGAGACCAAACGGTATATCTGGGGACCTCTCACTGATGGAAATCGTTCAGAAGCTGAAGTTGATACTTGTTGCTTAACCTTGAAGCCCACTGGAAGAAGACGGATTGCTGCTGCTGTCCTTCACTGATCTTAAAGTTGCTGTGCCTTCAAGGAAATGATCCAAGAGAGGACCTCTTCCCGAGCTATGAGGGACCATCGTGCACCAGCTGATCTTTGCCAAAGCTCCCTGAGCATCAGACCCTCGAAAGGCTGACGACCGGAGAAAGGGACTGCCGTGAAATAACAAAGTGAAGCACCCAGACATTGAAGTCCATCGCCTTCACTGACCGGAGCCGCAGCGCTCCTCTGCCTAAGACATTTGATCCTATGACTCCCTTGGTCATCACCGTCGACTGCTTTCATCCTGCTGGAGAAAGTCAAGGCCGCCGATGACCGAGAATTATCCGCCGGTGGGTTTCCTGCCACCCGAAGACAGTAAGGGACGACAACGACTCAACGCCCTTGCTGGGACAAAGTTCTTCATAGACGCTTTGCAGCAACGAACACTCGTCGTTGAGGTGCACTGCACGCCTCAGCTTGCAGGATGTTTTTTTTTTACCGATCTTCAAGGAGCACTGCAAGAACCGAAGCTGCTCCTGCAACAACAGTGTTCACCCTTTTTCTTCACCGACTCTTGACGATCTGTGGCTCCTGCCTTAAAGGGAGTGCAGTCAAGAACAGCCCATCGACGACTCACCGAAGAAATTTACAAAACCATGTATTTTGGGGTTGTGGAATCTTTTAGAAGGACTCAAGACTTTACTGAGCATAATTAGACTGGGATTGTCGAATACTCTTATTTACAGGTTGACCAGGTGGGGGGATCCTCACGCAGAACATCTCATGGTAGTGGGATAGATTGTTCTGCCATTGCTTGATTTAACTTGCTTGCTTTCTGTGTTTTTTGTTGATTCATCTTACAATCTGATTCATATGCTATTTGGGGCTGTTAGTTGTGGTCGCATTTCAAAGGAATCGATAATTAAGAGTGGTACCACGCAGACCTCTATATATTTGCCATTTTAGTTTTGCCAGAGTACAAAGTGTGTTATTGTGATTGTGTATATGACGTGAACCTTATTTATATAAAGATTGTGTTTTCACTAACATAGTGTGTGGACATACCTTTGTGGGTGCTTGGGGACTACACTGTAATAAAGAACCAGCCTGCATCACCTCCTGAGAGCTAAGCCTTGATTGCTTGACTATGTTACCCATAATAGATAATCTGGGCTGGGGAACTCTGGGCCTCTCCTCTGCCATATAGAGAGCAGGACTACAGAAGCCTCCCTCTGGTGCTTTACACTATAAGAGGATTCAATTCAACACTACAGCTAAGTCAATGCCTAGTCTGGGATACTGAATGGAAACCCTTATTGATATATCTTTATGTCCAGTTCAGTACTGGATGACCACCCTTGTATAACACCCCCTCTTAGAATCCCCCTGACCCCACTGAGCCAAGAAGTAGGTTTGTTTTGCAAATTAAAAGGTTTATTTGAGAATGTAAACAATATATATATACATATATCACACTTTATAATAAATTAATATCTGATAGTACACTTAGACATATGATGTTGACCAACAATGGGTAATCTGGCACTAGCACACTTCTTTACAATCAATGAGGAGTTAGTATAGGATGGAAAAAGTAGCAAAAATACTTTTATGATTTCAAGGGAAAAGCAATGAGGAATAAAATGCAGTACAGAAATACTTGATATGATTTTAGCAAAAGATAAGATAATCACTTTTTCTCTGGCAATTCACCCCCTCCCCTATGTAATGTAAGAAATGGAAGGAGATGGAAAGAGGAGCACACAGTTCTCAGGAATGCAATCAAAGACAATACGAAATTCAGTTAAACCCCCAGCAAGCTTAGAGGAAAGAGGTAGGAGTTTGAAACACTGGCCCAAAATGCTTTTTAAATGTCATGGCAATGGATGAAAAATATGCTTAAAATGCTTTTAATTCCCTTTCGGAGGTTCAGGGTGCGTGAGAGATACTTGGGATGAGCTTAGGCTCGCTTTAGCAATGATTCAGGGATGGTTATTAAGAGACAAACAAATTTTTAGCAAAGGAAAGCAAAAAGCTGCTATCTTTTTACAGGTAAAGAAATCAGGCCAAATTGCAAATCGCGGCAAAATTCGCAAGTGCGTGAATCGTGATTACGGCAAAAGTATGAGGAGTAGGTCAGGTTCTTTGGAGAGCTGAGAGTCTAAGCTTTCAGAGGAAAGTTAAACCAAGTTCCTAGGACCAACGGTTCCAGAGATACGGACGATTTAATAAAGGTAGTTTTTTTCGGATTTAAAGTAAAACTCAAAATGACAGGTGACAGCTTGCAGCTGAAGAATTGACAGGTAACAGTTGTGCAGCTTTAAAAATGACAGATGACACGATTTCTAGGAGGCTGTTCTACTTGGGTTAAAATAGTTTGGATTAGATTATTTTAACTAAGAGATTGGTTCTGCACAGTTTTGCTAGGTACTCACAATATAAATTTGAAATAGGCCTTGCCACGGATCTGGTCAGGTTTTGGACTGGACTCCGGTTCTGGTCTCGGCACTTCACAGTGATCTGGGTCAGCTCTCTGGTTCTGCTCACAGCAGTCTGGGTCACTCTGGATCTCTGGTCTGGTCTCTGGCAATTGTTCTTGGCAAAAGAATTCAAACAGCTTGCCCAGCTGTGGAATAGTTCGCAAATGATTTTAAGGTTGCTGAGGCCTGCTGAGAAGAGTTCTCAGTTTGTGGGTTTAGGCCCTTGCTTTAAGTTCTGAAGTAAAGTTCTGGTCTTTGGAGATTGATGGATTTGAAGTCTGGATCTCTGGATGTGAAGTCGTCGGTCAACATGCTCCTCAGCAAATGGAATTGAATGTCTCTACCTGTCCCAGCAGTCTCTTTTTATGTGTTTTGAAAATGGGTGTGGGCCTGGGCCTACCTAAGCCTGCCCCTCTCTATGTGTCATTGGCCCAATTCTCCCCTCTCCCATGATTGGGGGAAGGAAATGGATTGTCAGCATGATGAAGTCTGTTTATGGGTCAGAGGATCCTCCACTGGTCAGTTTGCCCACAAATCTATATTTGATTCAAATACATCCTTCCCAGATATACAATTTGTTGAAATTACATGTGCACATTATATATTCCTTATGGTCCATGCTTGTCCGCCTTTGATCTTCCTGGGGGCTTGCATTAAAAAATGACAACATTTTGCGCTTTTTAACTGGTTTTACAATATCGGACATTTACCCAAAATTACACACATGTGCGCAAGGAGTATGGACATTAATTGATGAAGTGTCAGATTTTTAACATGCAGACATTTGGAGTGAGACCCTATTTTCCTCTAGCAACCCCCCAGAATACACCACAGGGTCCTAACACCTCTTAAAATGTTCACAGAAAAATCACAAAAATAATGATATTACTTATATAATTCTGACAAGTCCGCACTATGAGTTATCTATCTTTTTAAAATTATGCTCTGGTCAAAAAGGGGTGTGGCTTCCCACATCACAGGGTGGAATAACTGGTTTATCCACTTCCCCCAAGCTCAGCTGCTAGCAGAGGCACTGCCCCTCCCAGTTTCCCCTAAGAGGAAGCCACTTTACGGCCCCCCAATATAACATTTACCTGATTCCAGGACAGGCCTTTGTTCAACTCCCTGTAGTCCCCAGCTGCTCCACCCCTAATCTAATCAGAGAGGTGACAACTCCTTTTGGCAAGGGGAGTGGCTGAGCAGGTTTCAACTCCTGTCGGGGGTAGTTGTCAGGCAGAATCCAGTTTCATTAAGCCAAGTTTCAGCTAAATGTCACTTTTTGTTCCCAGTTTTCTACATTCAAATCAAACTGACAATTTTTACATATACATTAAATAATTACTTCCTTCAAGTCATTTCAGAATATAGTTTTACATTGTATCCACCTCTTAGCAAGTCTTTCCTTGGTCTGGTTTTGTTTCATTTGTTCAGTTTTACACAAAAGTCTGGTGGTTTTAAAACGCCGGCTTTCTGATAGTGGTGAGTACTGGTAATGCAACCATTTTTGGGATTAAGAAAATGAATTCCCCACAGTTCTGAGTTGCTTTTTTGGCAATCAGCATTGCCATTCCCAATGGTTTCAGGCTACTGTGTGTGTAGCCCACTGGTGGTTTTAGGCAGTACCCTCCTGTGCTCACAACATAGGCAAAAATGGGTGGCAGCCTATTCTTCATGTTTTCCCTGTGCACTCTCTGGGGAGTTCTGGCCATCATGATGTTTTCCATGCCAGTACTGTGCAGTTGTATTGTAGGGCTTGGATGCATGGGTAAAAACATCCCACAAGCCCCCCCTCTTGCGATGGCCATTCTGTCCTTTCCCTGATGGAACTCGCAAGATCTGGGATGTTCGCCTCCTCTTCTTCCAATTCCATAGGTGGCACAGTTCAGCATCTCTTCCTCCCTCCAGTCGATCAATCAGTTCTCCTTGCTGGTCCTGATGGGAGGATTGGGTGGTACCCCGGGCCCCTTGGGTCTCTGCTCCCGGTCTCCGGATCGTCCTCCTTGGCCAGTCTCCAGGTTTTCTTTGTCCTAGGACGACAAAGCAAAGCGGCAATACACATTCCTAGACTTTTTTCCACCACTATTAATGGTGTGATGAACATATACATTTTATACTTTAACATACCTAACATTTTACTTTTGAGATACAAGTTATCATTCAAAGACAGTGGCTTACAAGAGTATAATATTTTAGAGACTATATGTGGGCTATTTTAGGGTTGGAACTGAATTAATCTGGAGCGGCCCCCTCTGGGATTCCAGTGGACTCCTCCAGTTGCTGCAAAGTGTACCTGGGATGGCAACACTTTAGCTGGTTAATATGGACCCACTTGTCTTCCCCTTCCGCCAGACTGCCTTTGGGGATGCAGATCTTATAGGCAACAGGGGAGATCTTGTCTATAATTTCAAACGGTCCCTTCCATGTAGGCAAGAATTTTCGCTGTTTGGCCAAGTTCCTTTGAAAATTGTATAGATAGACCCGATCACCCACCTTATATTCCTTTCGGGTAGTTTTTAAATCATAGTGGGTCTTCATGCTCTCGGCTGATCTTTCTAGATTCCGCTGAGCATAGGCAAAAGCATGCTGAAGGTGTTTCCTTAAATTCTCCACATACTCATGAGTTGTGGAGGCATTTATCAACGTTTGCTCTTGGGTTCTGTAGAGCAAATGCTGGGGAAGCACCATCTTGCGTCCAGTCATCAACTCAAATGGTGACATTTTGGTTGCAGATGAAGGGGTAGATCTGATGGCCATTAGGACCAGAGGTAATCGGATATCCCAACTTGGCCCAGAATCTGCCACAAACTTTTTTTAAGATGCTCACAATGGTTCGGTTATACCTCTCCACTGCTCCAGAAGAAGCTGGCCGGTAAGCAATATGTAGCTTTCTTTTTACCCCCAGTATCTCCCACATCTTTGTCATTACTTCACTGGTGAAGTGGCTACCCCTGTCTGACTCAATCCTTTGAGGTAGACCAAAACGGGAAAAGATGTGGTTAATCATCAGGGCAGCTGCTGTTTCTGCCTTGCAGTTTGGGGCTGGGAGACATTCCACCGACTTGGTAAACAAGCATGTAACAGTCAACATGTACTTGTTTCCTCTAGATGAGCGAATCACAGGGCCTACAAAGTCGATTTGCAAATCTGACCATGGCAGTGTCATCCCCCTCTTTTGGAGAGGCGCACGGTGTGTGAGGGATGATGGCTGAAATTGTGCACACACAAGACACCCCTTCAAGTATTGGTCGAGGTCCTGCCCCATGTGTGGCCAGTATGCAACCTCTCTTAAGATTTCCAGTGTTGTGTGAAACCCCCTATGACCGGCGGTGGCTGCATCATGGGCGTGACTTAACATCAGGCTTCGGAATGAGGTAGGAACCACCCACTGATCATGGCCAGCTTGGGATTTCCTTACCAACAAACCGCCTTGGATTCGGAACATTTTTGGACATTTCATCAACACTCTTAGGTCCTCTTTCCCAATGTAATCGGTATCCGTCAGGGGAAAGTTCTCAGGGTCCTCAAGGTGTTGGTAAAACTTACCAATAATTGGATCCCTCTTCTGAGCTGTAATTAAATCAGCATCAGGGGTCTCTTTACTCCATTGTGCAGTTGAAAGATCATTGTGAGCATTTGTCTGGGACCTAGTGATAGCGGTGACCTGGATTTCCCCCAACGGGACTCTATTTCGATTAGATTCCCTTGGATGGCCCCGGTTTTGTCCAGCTGAAGAGCTAAGTCATTTCCAGTTTTGTCTGGTCCCTCTACTTTGGAATGACCCTTGATCTTGTTCCAGTAGATGGTCATCCCATTCGAGGTGAGCAGATCATCAATGTTTTGGATTAACTTCCCATGTTTCAGGGGTTTGTTATTAGCGCATAACATGCCTCTGGTTTTCCAGTTGACCAGGTGCTCCACGAACCCGTTACGTACATAATCTGAATCTGTGATTATGACCAGTTCGTGGAGTTGATGCTGGACAGCAGTGAGGATGGCCTGATGCACAGCCATCAATTCTGCCACCTGACTACTTCGGGGACCAATTTTGTATCCAGCGGAGGGTTCTGGGAACTCCTTCACCCATGCATTCCCTACGCCAGCCACCAGTTCTTTCTCCCCGTCGTTCTCAACATGGTAAGAGCATCCATCCACATAGACAGTGGGCATTCCCTCACACTTGTCTTCTTCAAAGACTTTGAGTGGGGAATTAAGGTATGCCTCCATGTTGTCCTTGATTTTTAGACTTTCGTCCTCGAGACAGTTTTCTCTGGCACAATCATGCAAGTCAGCCAGACCTTGCGCGAGGGGTCTCTTCTTGTTTTTGCCATATCTGACCTCCACAGGAAAGCCTTGCATTGACAGAATCCAGGAAGTAATTCGGGAATTACTCACATTTCCGGCCCGGATTCTGTCACTTTGGAGATATTGCAGAGGCTGGTGTGCAGTCTCCACTATGATGTGTTCCCCCTGGATAAACGGGCGGTAATTCTTCAATGCCCAGACCGTTGCCAGGAGTGCCTTCTCACCATCGTTGAATTTTTCCTCCACAGAGGATAAAGTTTTGCTCGCATAAGAGATTACTTTATTGACCTTGTCATGCTTTTGGTATAATACTGCCGTCAAGCACGTATTAGAGAACCCCGTCTCCAGGAAGAACTCCTTGTTTCTGACAGGGTAAGCTAGGCAAGGCGCTTGTGAGAGACTTCTTTTGAGTTGTCTTACCACCTCAGATTGTTCTGGACCCCATTCCCACTTGACCCCCCCCTTCATGAGATGAATCAGGGGTGTAGTGATCTCTGCGTAGCCTTCAATGAACTTTCTGCTGTAATTAGTCAGTCCAAGGAGGCTCCTTAGTTCCCGCAGAGTTGTGGGGTCTTTCAGTTTCTGGAGTGCTTCCACTTTCTTTTCTTGGGGACAGAGACCCTAAGGAGTAATCTCATGCCCCAAGAAATTAACACGGGTTCTACACCACTGTGCTTTCTGAAAGGAAAGTTTTGCTCCGGCGGCCCTCAACTGTGTCAGAACATAACGGATCTCCGCTATGTGTTCCTCCACAGATTAACTTTTGATGAGGACATCATCTACATAAGCCAGGTTACCCCTCGCACCCAGGTCGGGCATGGCCTTATGTAGGAAAATGTTGAATTCATTGCCGGAGTTGAGGTATCCGAAGGGAGTCCGGGTCCATGTGTACTGCTGGCCCCCAAAGGTAAAAGCGAGTTTGTATTGGTCCTCCCTACTGACAGGCACTGTCCAGTATCCATTGGTCAGGTCTATTGCTGTGAATACCTGTGACCCCTGAATCTGGGCCAGCCCTTGGTCAATGTAGGGCAGAGGCCATCGGGAAGTATGGACCCGTTTGTTGAGCTCACTAAGGTCGGCGCAGAGTCTCCACTGGCCGTTTGGCTTCAATATTCCCAGCACCGGATTATTGAAGGTGCTGTGTACTGGACGGATTATTCCCCGGGACTCAAGGTTCTTAATTATTTCAGTAAGGGACTCCATGGATGCGAGAGGCAAACGATATTGCTTCACAAACAAAGGAGTCATCCCAGGGTCCGTGGGAATTATTGTGGTGTGGATGTCGGTGCGACCACAGTCATATGAGTCTACCGCAAAGAGATCTTGGAAATCCAAGAAAACTTGTTTCAACTTTTGCTTCTGTTCCAGAGTCACGCAGGCATCAGCTAGGTTGACCCTCTCTTCCACCATCTGCCTGAAGCCTGGAAAGACTTCTGGTTTGGCTATCTCAGCCGCCTCCTCCAGCTGGGTGGAGAAGTCCCTGGTCAGAGTGCTGATTTGGACTGGAGGCTTCAGGTGGGAAAGGCAGCCCTCATGGACCTGGAAAATCACCTCATCCCTCCTGAAGTCACAAGTCACATCTTCCTTACCATAAGGGCAAGAAGTGTACACCAGGAAGCTCCCCCCATGCCGGGTGAAAATCTTGTCTGGTGTTGTGTTGTCATCACTGTCACTGTCAAAACAGTCCTTGGGGATTGGTCCTAACAGTTCATTTCCTAGATCAATGGAAAAATGTCGGTCATCAACCGCCATTTTAATAATGGTGCCTGCGGCTAGAGTAATACTCTTTAAGTCACTGTTATCCACCTCTATTGGAATGGTGTCATGTTCTATGTTGACTAATGGAGTTGGGTTTACCCCCAACCCTTGCTGTTGGAGAGAAGCATTTAGATGTATGTAAGCATCAGGGTTTTTCAATGTTTGTCCTCTTTTAAATTGAATTGTCGGGTCCTTTCTGGGATGGTGACTTCCTCGTTGATCTGAATTTCAACTGCATAGGGTAGCAATTGAGCTGACCTAAATGCTTTTTCTGGATCATCAAAGCCCATGGGATTATCCGCTAATCGGGACAAAGCTTTGAAGTTTATTAGGTCCAAACTAATGGCAAAGCGATTGAGAATGTCACTGCCTAAGTAAAAGGCGGCAGTGACGTCTCGTACGACCCAACAATTATGGACTATGCTCTTGTTGCCAATGGAGATTTTGAGCATACACCTGCTTGGCAGGAGATGTTTGGAATTAGGTGCTTCCAGGTCCATTTCCCATTTGTCTAACAGTTTGATTGTGGGAATGGCTGGATCTTTTGGGAGTTGGCGGAACATGGCTTCGCTGATGAAGCTCTTACCGTTGTTCACACACACTCGAGCGAGAACAGAGTCCTTTCCATCATTTAACTGAACAGGGATAAACAACTGCTCTCCAATTTGCTGAATATCAGCCAGGCTCTGAGCTGATTTCACATCTTTCTGGACTATAGGAGTGGGAGTTTCTGATTGTGGATTAGTAAAGAATTTCAGGGTGTTTTCTTCCAGTGTGGAATACCATCTTAAACTGGAAGGAAGGTTGATTTTCAGAAATAGAGAGGACCCCCCATCACCAGTCTGTTGTCCTACTGCTATTACTGTCACGTCTGGAGTTTGGTTGTTCTGGAAGTGAAATTCTACTTGGTCAGATTTTTGTTCAACCATGTGGCAGGTGCCGTTTAAACTAACATGGTTGACACTCTGTTTTAATTTTATTCGTCAGCTAGTCTGGGTCCAGAGGACCTTGTTTACACAATCTATTAGGGGTGACAACCTTCTCAGGAGGTCATTCCCTAGTAAACAAGGGGTGCCCTCTGGAGTCACTACTATGACCGGGTGTTTCACCTTGTGTCACCCAATTTTGATGTCCAGATCTGCAGTCCCCTCGACAGGAATTTCCTTCCCGTCAAAGTTCTGCAGTTTGTCCAGGAAGAGAGGTGAGAGAAATTCGGTAATTCTCCCCCCTTCCTGCATTTAGTTCCTCAAAGGCCCTTTTCGACAGAAGGGTAGCTTGGTATCCAGTGTCCACCAGTGCCAAAATTGTACCCTGCCCCTGTACTAGTACCGGGGCATAGTATCTTCTCTCCTTCTCCTCAAGGGGGCACAGATAATGCACATTTTTGGACAACTGGTGGGCTAACTTTCTGGTTTTGGACATGGCGAGAGAAGAGATTTGGGCAGAATTCTGTGGAGAGTCTTGGGAATCTGAAAGAAAAAGTTGGCAACTGGAGATCAGAGCCATTGTGGGTTCCCCTGGTTCCGGTTCTGGGCCGCCACCCCCTTTTTGGAGGCAGTCACCAGGATGGGTTTGAACCAGGGGATTTCGGTGTTGTCGGTTCTGGGATGAGATGATGGGCGGCGGTAGCTCGGTCTCCACATCTCCCCAGTCTGAATTGACATCCCTTGGGACCCATTTTTCCTTGGGAGGAGTTCCCCCATCTCTGAAAGAGAAGATCCTTTTCCCAGGATCTTCTGAGGATCCCTCTCCCTCAAATTGGAAGACCTGTACCTCCTCCACAAAGTGGGTCTGTTTGGGTCCTTTGTTTCTCCTACCCGCCCTCTGCTCTTTGGGAGGCAGGCTTTCAGGGGCAGGAGATTTTGTTTCCGGTTCCTGGTTTTCCAGGGGCTGTTTACAATTTGGGAAGGAAGCTTCCTCCAAGGCTTTACACCCCCCTTCCCCTTGTGCCTCCTCCCTGGGAACCGTTGGGTTATCGGGGTGCTGCCCCGTCATTGTTCTGGAGCACCAGGTCCAGAGTTTGGGGCATTCTGCGGTGGCATGCTCATCTGAGGGTTCTGTTGAGCCCTCAATATGTGACCCAGATCTCATGCCATATTTTGGACCTGGCGCTCAAGTTGTGAAACCCGCTCAGGCTGATACGGGGCTCTATTTTCTCCCCTGGGCTGATCCCGGGAAGGGTAGCTATCCCTTCTCTGGTAGTACCCCTAGTTGGGAAGATTTTGGTACCCCTCCACCCTTCTCCTCCCCTCTCACGAATTAGGTTGTCTGGGCTCAGGGAATTGGGGAAAGAAGGATGGATGATTTTGGGGCTGGAAATTGGGTGGATACCTGGGGAAAAAGTTCTGCCCAGGATTTGGTGAATTTCTGCCCTCCTGGGGGAAGTTAGGAGGGAAGTTCCCCGGGTCAGGTGCTTGGCTGGATACCCCCCTTGGGCTGGAGGAGTCCACACATAACCCAGGATTGGTCGGTTTCCCTTGTAGCGGGGACTTACATAGTCAGGGGGGCGGGGGACCCCATTTGTGGGACTACCTCCTCGACTCCCTGTCTGTGACTGGCCCGAGGGCCTTCTGGGCTGTGAATTATTTGGTGCAGGCAGGTTTTTAGGCCCCCCCATCTCCAAATCTAAAACGGGGGCAACCTTTACCTCTGCCGCCTTGGCAGCAGCAGGGGTGCTGTTGGTTTTGGGGTTTCTGCACCTCATAGATCCGGGTAGCCTGTTCAATGACCCAGTCTAAAGATCTTTTCTCATGAAAATCTCTCACGAGCTGGGTCATTATGTATTTGGGTAAGGCAGGAAAAACGTATTGATAAATTCTCTGCTATCCGTGCGTACCCTTCTGGTGGTCTGCGCAAAAGCACGCTTTAATTCTTGCACAAACTCTTGTGGGGCCTGATCCTCCCCACATTGCAAATTGTAGGCTGCCTTGCGAGCCTCTTGAGGATTTCTGTGCACAGAAAAATGTTTCAAGATGGCCGCCCTGTATGTGGACCACCTTGAATGGTTTTGATCCTCCAGCCCTGCAAAGAAACTGGAGTATTCTGGTGAGAAGGTCCACTTTACATATTGAATACAGCTTTGGCTGTCCTTGAAATGGAAAGTCTCCATCATTTGCTCATAGAGCTCCAAGTGTTCCCAAACAGAATACTTGGCGTTCTTATGATAAGGCGTGATGACACTCCTTATTGCCTTTATTTGTTTCAATGGGTCCTTAAGCAAGGCCCTTTTTGCCTTATTGGCCTTTTTGGTTCGGGTAACCCTGGTCCATTCATCCTCCGACTCAGAAGCGCTGCTCCCAGAGGTGCCCTTCTGATCTTCCAGGTTTTCCCGGATTCTGCGAGCCTGGGAATGGCTGGCAGAATGTGGGGACCTGGTCTCCTGTGTCCTATAATGCTCAGAGGAGTCTTCAGACCCCTCCTTGCTGCCAGGATTTGATGGGTATCCCCCCCACTGACCTAACTGGGCAGAGGTTTTCAGGATGCCCTTAATGGGCCTACTCTCCTGGTGTTCCCCACTAAATTGCACTGTGCTTGGGTGCCCATACCCGGATGCCCGCCCATCCATTCCTGGGAGGTACTGGCCTATGAGCCCCATACTTCTACCTGGATAGTAATCTGCCATCCCCGTGGCCCTGGGCTCATGTGCGCGAGGGGACATGGGGGTGGCAGAGTCCAGAGACTGGGAGAGATGAAGGCCTCTGGTACTAGGGCTCCTGAGGTTATGACCAGGAGTTTCTCTTTCCCAGCGAACCTCATCTCTATCCGCCCCTGTTCCCTGTTGCATTGCAAGAGCCTGCGCTTTCAGTTCCTCAGTTAAGGCCTTACTAGACTCTATCAGTCTCTCCTGCATCGCTACCTGTTGCTGGAGCCTATCATTGTGCTGGCAGAGAACCTCATTCTCTCTCTGTGCCTCCTGATTGGTCCTGGAGTAATGGGCCAGTCTTTGCTGCAGGAGGGTTACCTCCTGAGCTGTGTCCCTATCGGCCTGCTCCTTTCTTGCCAGAGCATCCTCCACCCTCCTGGTGTGCTCTAACAAGTTCTGGTGTTCTTTTTGGAGGTCACCCAGTCCCTGGAGGGCCAGGTGATTTTCTTCCATTTTCCTTTTTAAGTGGCAGACTTCCTGGCATAAGGTATCCCTTTCCTGACTAAGAGCCTGCATCTGTGCCGCCAGGTCGTCCCTTTGCCTTTGGAAGGCACCAGCTTTCTGGCGCTCCTGGTCAAACTCTGACTGGGTATCCAGTTCTTTCAAAATCAGTTTATTGCTCTCTCCCTTCTCAATATCTAGGCATCTTTGCAGGGTGACTACCTGCTCGGCACATGCCCTATTGAAATCTAATTGTTGTTCCAGCTTTTTCTGGCTCTGCAGTAGGGAGTCCAAACCTTCTTGGTACTCCTTCTGCAAGGCCAGAAATCTGGTATCCTGGTCCGCCTTTTCCTGTTGCAGCACATCCATATCCTCCTTTATTTTAGTGATGTACTGTCTGCTGTCCTTTTCTGACTCCTGGCTCCTGAGCAGCCTCTGCTCAGAAGAGTCCAGATCAGATTGGGCCTTCTCTAACGCCAACTGTTGCCTATTTGCCAGATCTTGGCCTTCAGCACATTTGTCCTGCATGGCTCCCATATATAGATACAAATATGCCGATATCCTGGCAATCTTATTATGTTCATCTTTGGCTTTAGGGGCCATATATAGTTCACTCAGGGCCACATGTAGGGGACCCTGATCTCCCCATATATATGACCCTGTTTCAGTGACCTGTTGCGCGATTGCCTGCAACCAGACCATTTGGTCCTGATGAGTCCACTCACCTCTCACAAATAGCTTATGTAAGAAGTGCTCTCTGGCTATTTTGATGTCTACCAGTGTCGTCATTTTGGAATTTGAGTTCCTTCCAGACTTACAGAAGTTTGTATTTTATTTTTGCAAAACAGACCGTTTCCTTAGAGCGTTCCTTTGAGGAGTGCTTTACAGCGTAACACAGCGTGGTGATCCGACCGGATGTATGTATCTTGTCAGTTAGCACACTGTATTAATCTGCACAAGTGATAGATCTAATCCGGAATCCCGGACGAGCCCCCACTTTGTAAGAGGATTCAATTCAACACTACAGCTAAGTCAATGCCTAGTCTGGGATACTGAATGGAAACCCTTATTGATATATCTTTATGTCCAGTTCAGTACTCTGGATGACCACCCTTGTATAACACCCCCCTCTTAGAATCCCCCTGACCCCACTGAGCCAAGAAGTAGGTTTGTTTTGCAAATTAAAAGGTTTATTTGAGAATTTAAACAATATATATATCACACTTTATAACAAATTAATATCTGATAGTACACTTAGACGTATGATGTTGATCAACAATGGGTAATCTGGCACTAGCACACTTCTTTACAATCAATGAGGAGTTAGTATAGGATGGATAAAGTAGCAAAAATACTTTTATGATTTCAAGGGAAAAGCAATGAGGAATAAAATGCAGTACAGAAATACTTGATATGATTTTAGCAAAAGATAAGATAATCACTTTTTCTCTGGCAATTCACCCCCTCCCCTATGTAATGTAAGAAATGGAAGGATATGGAAAGAGGAGCACACAGTTCTCAGGAATGCAATCAAAGACAATACGAAATTCAGTTCCCCCCCCCAGCAAGCTTAGAGGAAACAGGTAGGAGTTTGAAACACAGGCCCAAAATGCTTTTTAAATGTGATGGCAATGGATGAAAAATATGCTGAAAATGCTTTTAATTCCCTTTAGGAGGTTCAGGGTGAGTGAGAGATACTTGGGATGAGCTCAGGCTCGCTTTAGCAATGATTCAGGGATGGTTATTAAGAGACAAATGAATTTTTGGCAAAGGAAAGCAAAAAGCTGCTATCTTTTTACAGGTAAAGAAATCAGGCCAAATTGCAAATCGCGGCAAAATTCGCGAGTGCGTGAATCGTGATTATGGCAAAAGTATAAGGAGTAGCAAGTCAGGTTCATTGGAAAGCTGAGGGTCTAAGCTTTCAGAGGAAAGTTAAACCAAGTTCCTAGACCAACGGTTCCAGAGATACGGACGATTTAAGAAAGGTAGTTTTTCAGATTTAAAGTAAAACTCAAAATGACAGGTGACAGCTTGCAGCTGCAGAATTGACAGGTGACAGTGCAGCTTTAAAAATGACAGATGACACGATTTCTAGGAGGCTGTTCTACTTAGGTTAAAATAGTTTGGATTAGATTATTTTAACTAAGAGATTGGTTCTGCACAGTTCTGCTAGGTACTCACAATATAAATTTGAAATAGGCCTCGCCACGGATCTGGTCAGGTTTTGGACTGGACTCTGGTTCTGGTCTTGGCACTTCACAGTGATCTGGGTCAGCTCTCTGGTTCTGCTCACAGCGGTCTGGGTCACTCTGGATCTCTGGTCTGGTCTCTGGCAATTGTTCTTGGCAAAAGAATTCAAACAGCTCGCCCGGCTGTGGAATAGTTCGCAAATGATTTTAAGGTTGCTGAGGCCTGATGAGAAGAGTTCTCAGTTTGTGAGTTTAGGCCCTTGCTTTAAGTTCTGAAGTAAAGTTCTGGTCTTTGGAGATTGATGGATTTGAAGTCTGGATCTCTGGATGTGAAGTCGTCGGTCAGCATGCTTCGCAGCAAATGGAATTGAATGTCTCTACCTGTCCCAGCAGTCTCTTTTTATGTGTTTTGAAAATGGGTGTGTGCCTGGGCCTAGCTAAGCCTGCCCCTCTCTACTCGTCATTGGCCCAATTGTCCCCTCTCCCATGATTGGGGGAAGGAAATGGATTGTCAGCATGATGAAGTCTGTTTATGGGTCAGAGGATCCTCCCCTGGTCAGTTTGCCCACAAATCTATATTTGATTCAAATACATCCTTCCCAGATATACAATTTGTTGAAATTACATGTGCACATTATATATTCCTTATGGTCCATGCTTGTCCGCCTCTGATCTTCCTGGGGGCTTGCATTCAAAAATGACAACATTTTGCGCTTTTTAACTGGTTTTGCAATATCGGACATTTACCCAAAATTACACACATGTGTGCAAGGAGTATGGACATTAATTGATAAAGTGTCAGATTTTTAACATGCAGACATTTGGAGTGAAACCCTATTTTCCGCTAGCAACCCCCCAGAATACACCACAGGGTCCTAACGCCTCTTAAAATGTTCACAGAAAAATCACAAAAATAATGATATTACTTACATAATTCTGACAAGTCTGCACTATGGGTTATCTATCTTTTTAAAATTATGCTCTGGTCAAAAAGGGGTGTGGCTTCCCACATCACAGGGTGGAATAACTGGTTTATCCACTTCCCCCAAGCTCAGCTGCTAGCAGAGGCACTGCCCCTCCCAGTTTCCCCTAAGAGAAAGCCACTTTACGGCCCCCCAATATAACATTTGCCTGAGTCCAGGACAGGCCTTTGTTCAACTCCCTGTAGTACCCAGCTGCTCCACCCCTAATCTAATCAGAGAGGTGACAACTCCTTTTGGCAAGGGGAGTGGCTGAGCAGGTTTCAACTCCTGTCGGGGGTAGTTGTCAGGCAGAATCCAGTTTCATTAAGCCAGGTTTCAGCTAAATGTCACTTTTGTTCCCAGTTTTCTACATTCAAATCAAACTGACAATTTTTACATATACATTAAATAATTACTTCCTTCAAGTCATTTCAGAATATAGTTTTACATTGTATCCACCTCTTAGCAAGTCTTTCCTTGGTCTGGTTTTGTTTCATTTGTTCAGTTTTACACAAAGTCTGGTGGTTTTAAAACGCCGGCTTTCTGATAGTGGTGAGTACTGGTAATGCAACCATTTTTGGGATTAAGAAAATGAATTCCCCACAGTTCTGAGTTGCTTTTTTGGCAATCAGCATTGCCATTCCCAATGGTTTCAGGCTACTGTGTGTGTAGCCCACTGGTGGTTTTAGGCAGTACCCTC
This sequence comes from Ambystoma mexicanum, assembly GCF_040938575.1. Classification (NCBI taxonomy): domain Eukaryota; kingdom Metazoa; phylum Chordata; class Amphibia; order Caudata; family Ambystomatidae; genus Ambystoma; species Ambystoma mexicanum. The sequence continues at coordinate 1,239,364,455 of NC_090930.1, read as the reverse complement.
CTGTGCTCACAACATAGGCAAAAATGGGTGGCAGCCTATTCTTCATGTTTTCCCTCTGCACTCTCTGGGGAGTTCTGGCCATCATGATGTTTTCCATGCCAGTACTGCACAGTTTTATTGTAGGGCTTGGATGCATGGGTAAAAACATCCCACAACACTGGTGGCAGCGGTGGGATGCTTATGGTTTTAAGAATCTGTGTGTACAACATATCTAGACTTTGTTAAACTGAGGTTTAGTTGTGTACTATATAACTACATTAAAAGCAATGGAATCTATTGCAAATGGAAATTGACTAGGATGATCTTAGAGGCTCTCCAGAGTGCTTGTGAAGCCAGGGTGTTAGACTTTGAGGACACATCTTGGACTGAGCTGATAGTTGGCACAGCAAGTAATACTCAAGAATAGGGATCTTGAGCTCAAAGACAAGGACCTTGAGCTTAAAAACAAGGACATTGGACGTCAGAAAATCCAGCTAGAGAAAGCTAGAGTGGAGACTTCAGCAAAACCAATTGAGAGTTTCAGGTTTCCTGCCACCAAGCTTATGAAAGATTTGGTTGGTGTGCATGTGGAGGGTTCTGATATCCTCCAGTGGATTGAAGAGTTTAAAATGGCTTGTGGAATCCATGATGTTGATAAAAAGAGATTGGGCTAAGTTTTTGTTAAGCAGAGTGCCTCAGACTGGATATGACTGTATTCTGAAACTGAGTGTGGAAGAAGGGGTCAGTATGAGTGCATGAAGTCAGATTTGATTGCCAAGTTTGGCAATACATCTACCCAACACCTTAAAAGGTTCAGGTATTTTAAGAAAAGAGAGAATGTGTCTTAGATTGACCGGGTGAGTGCTGCACCTATGAACTTGATGGGGTGGATTGATGGATATAAGGTGAAAACATTTATTGAATTGTCCCACCTTTTGTTTTTTTACATTTTTCTGAAGTCTGTTCACCAGAGCTGTGTCAGTATGTTGATGACAAGAACATTTTAGATCCCTTTAAGCTGGCTAGGCTGGCTGACAAGTGGGTCTCCCACCAGTTGTCCCCTAAGGACTCCAGTGGGAAGGACATGGACAAAGAAAAAGGGACCTCTAAGAAGGCTGAGTCCCCGAAGACCTTACAGTCGAGTAAATCAAAACCTTCCTCTGCTAAGGCCCAGAAATCTAGTGGGGATAAGTCGTATGTGGGAGGGATTAAGAGTAGTGGTCCTCCTGCTGCAAACAGGCTACCAGTGGTTCCAGTACCGTACCCCGCATTCCTGGCACTTGTTGAGACTGTAGGTCTCTGGACCACAAGAATTTTGACCCCAAGTGTTAGGGTAAGGCACTTGGAGTCCAGGCTGTTAGCCTGACTTACCCTTACCCCATGCTGGAAGAGGAGGCCACTGTCCTCCCCTCCTCTACAGAAATCATATTTGGTGCTCCTGTAGAGATTTCCCTAGTCTCCCTTGTGGTCTGGGACCAGTACTCAGACGTGCTGGCGACAATCCCACAGAACACCCGTAGATTTTTTAGAACTGTCCTCCTGAATGGCCAGCCTTCTACTGGTTTGAGAGACACTGGGGCAAGCATGACAGTGATGGACAGGACCCTGTTCAAGCCAGAGGACTATGTAGGTGCTTCTCTGAGAACCACCAGGTTAGCTGGTGGTCCTCCAGAATTATAGACTGTAGCCTTAATCAACATTACGATTGGAGACAAGACAGCAAAGCTTCCTGTCCTGGTTCAGGACTATGTACCTGCTAACATTTTGTTAGGCAATGATTTGGTGGAAATGGAGATGATCACGGATGGTCTACCCACGGCTGCTGCGGCAGTCACCCGATCACAGGTCACACCCGGACCGGCTGTGAATCTGGTAACCCAGCCAATGGGGAAACCCAAGGCAAGAAGATGGAAGAGTAAGAAGGCCGCCTCTGCAAAGGGGACTCTTTCTCTTCCTGCTGCTTCAGCAGCACCCATTGGGATTCATGCTCTGGATGGGGTGGGTCCAGTGGTAGACCCAAACTCAACTCCTGAGGGAGAAGAGGTAAAAGACCGTCTTGAGGCGAGAGAGGTGCTCAACCCAGAGGAGCACCCCCACCTTGAATGCCTGGTGGCTGAAGGGGGGCGCTCTGGGGTGACTTCAGTAAGGGTTAGAGAGAGTGCCACTCTCTCGAAGGTCTGAGGAAACAGGCCCCTGCACAGGCACAAGGAGAATTGCCTAGGTCATTCCGGATAGTTAGTGAGCCCACTGAGCCTGAACCTGGTGCCCTCAAGAGGTTGGTGGAACCGCAGGTTTACAGGCCCTGCCTACTGAAATGGGCACATGAGGTGCCCTTGGCTGGTCATATTGGGACCAAGAAGACAAAGCAAAGGCCCTCTGCACATTTCTACTGGCCCCAGATGGGAGTAGAAGTGGAGTCCCACTGCAGGGACTGCCCAACTTGTCAGTTGTCTGGAAAGACTGGAGGCAGTGTCATTGCCCCACTGCAGCCCTTGCCAGTGGTTGGCACACCATTTGATAGGGTGGGCATCAACATTGTTTGTCCCCTTGACCCTCCCACTTCAGGTGGACATCGGTTCATCCTGTTCTTGGTAGATCATGCCACCAGGTACCCTAAGGCTGTACACCTTTCGGACACTTACTGCCAAGGTGGTTGTCAGGGCTCTCCTGGGCATTTTTACGAGGGTTGGATTCCCTAAGGAGGTTGTCTCTGACTGAGGATCCAACTTCATGTTGAGTTACATGAAAACAATGTGGAAAGAGTTTGGCGGTACCTACAGTTCTCCACTGGTCTGGTTGAGAGGTTTAACAAAACTCTCAAGGGCATGCTGGGTGCTTTGGAAGAGCCCCTAAGGAGGAAATGGGATCTCCTCCAACCATGCCTGCTGTACGCTTACAGAGATCTGTCATGCATACACCCTCCAAACCACCCTCTGCTTCACATCAGGTACACCCTGTCTCCACATTCCACAATGCACCTTTGCCCACAGCATGGCAGCAGGGGTCACGCCGGTTCTCCCCATGGTCTTGTTGCAAAATGCTGTATGGAACGACTCATCCACATCATCTCTCCCCATACGGCGTTGGCAGTTGCCATGGCGACTGTACACTCGACATCAGTGACGTCTGTTCCATTCCCAACGCTTATGCAGCACAACGGTCACGTGACCTAATTGCTGTGACAACGCTATAAACAGACGCTGCACACACCAGACGTTGCTTCTCAGCTGTGATTCTCCAGTGTTTGGCGTCTTCGTTTTGCTTCGTTTGACTCACCTTCTTGGATCAAGACTTTGGATTTGCCTTTGGACTTCCTCTTGCTTCCTCTGACTTCCCCTCTGTTACAGTGTTTTGTCTCGGAACTCCTTTTCATGTACTGCTGTGACTCGGAACACTCAGCAAGGACTGCCTCTGCCTCTCCCTTGCTACGGCGCTTCGGTACGACTCACCCGGCAACTGATGCGGATCACGCTTTCTTCTGGTCTATCTCTGGATTTGCCCCTTGTTGTTCTCTCTGTCTGGTTTACTGCTCACATCCTGTTTCCTTGAAGTTTCATTTGTAGGAGCTACCTCGTGAACCTTCTGCTGCTGCTGCTGTTGTCATACACTGGGGTAACTCTTACACATCAGTTAGTGGAGCACTGCTGCAAAGGTCCTGCTCTTTTTCTTGGAGCCCCGCCTTTGCTGCCTGATTGGTAAGTGTCAGTACATACAGTGTTTCAGAGTGTTTGTTTGTCACCATCCTTCTCGTTTCCTTGTTGTCATAACCCGGTTTTTCTTTCCATACTGCAGACACCTGGGAATCCAGTGCTCCTGCTACTGTTCCGGCCACATGTGGCTCCAATAACTGAACAGCGAGTAATACAGAAAACTCCCTGTTCGTTGCTTGGGGAAGGAGGTATATCTAATCTATGGGGCCTAAAACTTGACACTACCTCAAGAGGGCATTGGCTTCAGCCCCTTTGAGTTACTCTTTAGACATCCCGTGAAGGGCCCCCTTGCCTTGATCAGAGAAGGTTTGGAAGCCACCCCTCCAAGTACTGCCAAACACGTGGGGGACTATGTTAGGCCTCAGATGGAGGATGACACAGATGATGGGTCAGGCGACAGCAAACCTTAAGGCAAGCCAGGAATTGAACAAATACTGGCATGACTTCAATGCATCACAAGTGGATTGGACTGGACAGGAGATCCTTTTGATGGAGCCTACCAAGCCTAGAGTTGTGGCAGATAAGTGGACTGGACCCTTCAGGATAATCTCCAAGATGGGCAAAGTCAATTATCTGGTTGACATGGGAGTCCCGGTGGTAGCCCCTCAAGTATTTCACCTCAACAGGCTCAAGACTTTCCATAGGCAAGCAGCAGTCTCATGCCTCTTGCTGGCTTCAGAGAAAGAAAGAAGATGAGAGTGAGCCCCTTCCTGATTTGCTGCATAGCAACCCTCAGGATGGCTCAGTGGAGGGAGTTCATCTCTCTCCAGATCTGACTCCCGAGCAGCAGAGGGCCTGTAGAGCTTATATCCAGCAGTACGCGCCTCTGTTCTCGTTGACACCAGTCCTCACTCTGCATTGCAGGCATGAAATTGACACTGATGACAGCGTGCCTGTCAAAAGCAGATGCTACAGGATGTCAGGCACTGTGAAGAACCACATCCAGGCTGAGATCGCAAAGATGTTGGATCTGGGTGTTTTTGAACCCTCAACCAGTCCCTGGTCCAGTCCAGTGGTCCGTGTCCCCAAGGCAAGTTCCCCGGCAGGTACCAAGGATTGGAGGTTCTGTGTGGACTACAGAGGGGTCAATGCCGTCACCAAAAATGACGCGGACCCTTTGCCCAGGGCTGATGAGCTCGTGGACATCATAGGTGCTGCCAAATTTGTGAGCACCTTTGACCTTACCTCAGGCTATTGGCAAATAGTTCTGATGGACCATGCCAAGGAAAAGACTGCATTCTCAACAACTGAGGGGCTCTACCAGTTTAGAGCCATGCCTTTTGAGTTGAAAAATGCACCTGCCACCTTCCAGAGTGGGCTGGAGGCCTTTTGAGTGGTCTACACGACATTGCCGTGGGAAGAGCATTTTACTCACCTGGATAAGGTTTGCAGGCCTTGAAAAGCGCTAACCTCACTATCAAGGCCACCAAGTGCCAGACAGCTCAGGAGAAAGTCACTTATCTTGGTCATGGGGTAGCAGGGGTCGAATCCAACCTCTCCCCTGTAAGGTGCAGGATGTACATGGGAGACTCCCACTACTCAAACCCAGGTGAGCCTTTTTGGGCCTCACTGGGTATTATCTCAACTTCATGGCAGACTATGGAACAATAGCTGCCTTCTGACAGCTCTGACTTTGCCCAAACAACGGAGGAAGGTTAATTGGACAGAAGACTGCCAGAGGGCCTTGGTTGGCTTGAAAGACAGTCTGTGTAGGGCACCTGTGTTGTGTGCACCTGATTCCAGCAAATCCTTTATTGTTCAGACTGATGCCTGTGACACCGGAATTGGTGCTGTCTTGTCCCAGTTAGATGACAAAGGGAGGGAACATCCGATTATACTCATCAGTAGACAACTCAAGGGTAGAGAATTTAGGTGGGCTACAGTTGAAAAGGAATTTTTCAGTATAGTTTGGAGCCTTAGGCATTTTAGGCCCTACCTTGCGGGGTCTACCTTCAAGATCCAAACAGACCATAAGCCCCTGAAGTGGCTTATGCAGTTGAAGTGTGAAACCCCAAAACTGCTCAGGTGGTTCATTAGCCTGCAAGGGCTAGACTTCACAATAGAGCATAGACCAGGGAAGAGTCACGATAATGCAGATGGCCTTTCCAGAAGGTTTGTTGACCGTCTGGATGAGGGTGTCAATCTCGTGGGTGATTAGATGCTCTGGCTTCGCTGCTCTGACCTCAGTCTGGGGGGACGACTGTGATGCTGGAAATGCATTTGAGGGACAGGGCCTCCCTGTCCTTGTTCTGTAGTCCTTTTCACATGTGTTCTGCATTGTATTCTGCCCAGGAGTCCATGTGGGACTCCTGGCAGTGCAGCTCTTCCTCTTTTTGGTTTCGTGTGCAGACCCTTGGGATACCCTTATGGCATTCATGGGTGGGGGTACAACCTTGTACCCCTATTGTATATTTATTTTTGGCACCTTAGTGTGGCCCACAGAGCAGGGTTTGGGCTGGTGGCAGCACAATGCTATATTTGACAGGTGCTCTGAGTATCCTCCATTTTGGGATACCTAGGCCCTGCCATTGGAATCAGTGGATTCTTGATAGGAGACAAGATGGCCTCTGTGGCCTCTTGATTTCTATTGCCTGTTACCATGTTTTCCCAAAGTCCTGGGATCCCTGACTCTGTCCCTTCCCCCTGACTCGCTGTTGGGTGGAAGTTCCATATATTGTACTGTAGGGAAGTCCAAGCCAGACTGGCTGGAGCCTTCCCAGTGACTGTATGTTGTGGGTAAACCCTTGAGGTGGGACCTGGGTGAATGGAGTGTGTGACCAATATGTACTTCATGTTCTGGGTGTCTATTTTCTGGTATGTGACACAAAGACTGAGACAGCCCTGCCCGAAACTGGGATGAATGCAGTGTGGAGTACTGAATAGCTGGGTACTTGTCCCAATACACATTCCTTGTTGTGAGTTTCTGGAGGGAGGAACATAGCCTGAATTCACTGTGAGACTGATGTCCTGCCTGCCTGCATGAATGTCCTCATTAATGATTGGTTGCCTGAGTGTGACCCAGCAGAGCGAATGAGAGACCAAACCGTATATCCGGGGACCTCTCACTGAAATCGTTCAGAAGCTGAAGTTGATACTTGTTGCCTAACCTAGAAGCCCACTGGAAGAAGCAGGATTGCTGCTGCTGTCCTTCGCTAATCTGAAAGCTGCTGTGCCTTCAAGGAACTGAACCAAGAGAGGACCTGGCTAATAGACCTCTTTCCGGATTACGAGGGACCATCGTGCACCAGCTGATCTTTGCCAAAGGTCCCTGGACATCAGACCCTCGAAAGGCTGCTGACCGGAGAAGGGGACCGCCGCGGAATCACAACGTGAAGTGCCCGTGAAGAGGTCGGTTAAAGGTTACAGTTAAAACACATAGTACATATGGCACATAGTACAAGCAAGAATTCAGTCATGAGCATAGTGTAGATACATGCAGCGATGGACGGGTAGGTACATTTGCAGAGGATGAATAAATATGAGAAAAATTGGGTTAATTCTTAGTAAGTAGCTAGGAGATGACACTACTCCTGAATTTGATGTCCAGTAGGAGTGTGTGCCATAGTTGGGAGGCCATGACCAGGAAACTGGAATCACCTGCTCTTTTTAAGTTTTATCTAGGTACCACTAGGCAAGAGGTGTTGGTGGATCCCGTAGTACGAGTGGAGGATCTCAGTGTGAATTTGTCGGTGAGATATGGTGATGCTAGGTGGTTTAGCGCTCTGTAGTTAAGGCATAGAGTTTTCAGGTCAATCGTCTCTTGTATGGAGAGCCATTTGCAGAGTTTTCTACTTGCTGAGATGTGCTCTCTTCTGGCTATGTTTAGGGCAGACTGGGATAGACTGTTCTGCCATTGCTTGATTTAACTTGCTTCCTTTCTGTGTCTATCATTGATTAATCTTACAATCTGATTCGTATGGTGTTTGGGGCTGTTAGCTGTGGTTGCTTTTCAAAGTAATCGATAATTAAGCGTGGTACCACGTAGACCTGTATATATTTGCAATTGTTGTATTGCCAGAGTACAAAGGGTGTTATTGTGATTGTGTATATAACGTGAACCTTATTTATATAAAGACTGTGTTTTCACTAACATAGTATGTGGACATTAATTTGTGGGTGCTTGGGGACTACACTGTACTTAAGAACCAGCCTGCATCACCTCCTATATGTTACCAATGATAGAGAATCTTGGCTGGGGTGCTCTGTGCCTCTCCTCTCAGAGCAGGAGTACAGATGCCCCCCTCCGATACTTTACAAGGAGTTCAGAAGATAACCCGTTGGGGAAGTGGTGTCACTGCATGCTGCGCTCCGACGGTGAACGTGCTGCAGGGAGAGGGAAATAGCTCAGCTCATAGGGATGCCTCCCCCACAAACCACCAGATATCTCCAGAGATGCCCAGCTCACTGGGGCTGCCACCCACAAGTACTACTAGTCATCTCTACTACTCAGCTAGTGGCCCCTGGGTGACCACAGGGGTGCTTGTGCCACCAAGGCGATATCCACATTGAAGAGAGAGCCCTACCACAATGAAGGAGGAGGAGGACCGACAGGTGATCAAGCACATCATCCATGGCCAGGCTATTGCTATCTGCATCCTAAAGTGGGGTACGGGGATCTCGGTATGGCCCACAAACCCGCACACGGCTTTTCCAGTTGCCCAGTGCCCAAATTCAACGTCTCGGGAGCCCCCACCACACTTGGACCGTGATGGGACATGTGGGTTGAAAGGCTGCAGATTTACTTCACCATGACCAAGGAAGTGACGAAGCCGCCCAGAGGGTTATGCTCCTTTTCTACACAGGCAGTGAGGTGTACCAAATCTTTAAGACCCTGCAGCCTCGAGACAACTGGTACAGCGCAGCAAAAGACACCATGAAGAAATACTTCATAATATTTAATAAGCAATTAGAAGTGATAGGATGATTCTGGCACTTCAGAACAAAACAAGCAGGAATCATTAGATGCAAGCGTCCAAGTATTCTGTACACACCTTAGGGGTAAAGTGCCCAGCCTGAATCTTAAATATAATGACCTTACATAGTATGGATGTATTAGGTCTGGGTAATCTCTAAAACCAATCTGCTTTTTTATTAGTCAATAAGTGTGTGAGTGCCTGGTCTGTTGGCAATCTACTGCTATGCAAGCATGGAGAATCTCCCAATATAAATACTTAATCAAAGTTTTGGTTTTGCTGTTAGATTCAAACTTAATCCCAGTTCCAAGGAGGCAATATATGCGTGTGGTGATGGTTATCTACTACAGAATGAGAAGGTATTTGGAGAGAAGTTGGGGTGCCTAGAAGAATGTGTGCACCAAATACCTATTTGACTTGGTTCAGTAGCAATTGTACAGAACTAACATGATGAGAGAAGAGGTGAAGCAAGAAATTGGAAAAGTTGGAGAAGCACGGTATAATACGGATAACACTGTCTTCTGAATGGGTTTCACCATTAGTGGTGGCACGAAAACAAACAGGAAGGTTGAGTATATGTGTTGATTTAAGAACCCTGAACTGATGTGTGATTCCGGGCTGCCTCCCCATACTGAATATTCATAAAATGCTATCCACCATTGGATGAGCACAGGTGCTCTCTACACTATATCTCTCAGCTACATATAACCAAATAAAATGACATGAAACATCAAGGCATCTCACAGCATTCATTACACTCGAAGGCCTATACCAATATATGAGAATGCCGTTTGACCTGGTGTTGGCATCATTTGTTTTCCAAAACATAATGCAAACAATGTTTAACGAAGATGACAGAATTATGTTGTTGCAATATGATATCTTGGTATATGGGGAAAAGGAGGAACATCACAATAAAAGGACCAAGGGAGGTCTCGGAAAAATAGAGAAGACTGGTTTAACAATGAGTAAGGGAACGTGTAAATTAAATAAACAACAAATAGAAAACTTAGGCCACATGATATCAGAAGAGGGAATGGAACCTAAAAAGGAAATGATAGATACTATTGAAGGAAACCAAACACTGATTGCAAAGAGAGGGTAATTGCTTTTGGGACAGCTGAGCATTATTACACATTTTTACGTAATTTTTCTGAATGAAAAGTAGCTTTACGGAATTTAATTAAGAATGGTACCATGAACGAATGGATAGAAGAATGTGATATGATTTTGAAAGCACTTATGGAAGCCATGAAATGCAAATCAGCCTAAATATTTACAAACACAGAAGGAGAACAATTATAGCAACTGACGCCTATAATGCAGGTTTAGGAGCGTCACTCATACAAAGAGACAAAGGAAAATCATATACCATAACTTCTGAATCAAGGTTACTGAGAGGTGCTGAAAAGGAATACACTACAATAGGGAAGGTCATGTTGGCTATAATATTGGGAGCAGCAACATTTTGATCTTTCATGTAGGGCATACCATGTGAGGTACATATTGATCATAAACCCCTGAAGGAGATAATGGCGTATAAAGGTCTGGATCGAGTGTCAAACACAAGAGGGAGATTGGTAATAGAACAACATGAGCTTGCATTTGAAGTGGTGAATATAACGAGAGAATGAAAACGCACAGCAGATTACTTATCGTGTCAGACAGACAGAGAAGAACAATGTGTGAAAGAAGCAATGTAGTTAATCATATAAGTTATGGATCAAGCAATACCTGACCAAGAGTGAAGGGAAGCATTGGATGAAGATGAGGGTCTTAAGTGAATTATTTGACAAATATCAAATGGTCAGATCAATAGGACAAAGTTGAAGGAGATGGGCCTGGAGGATATTTGGCATGTTGAACTCTTTGTAGAGATAATATTGTTGAAGGAAGGCAATAGGATACATTCACCAAAGAAAACAAGGGAGATTATAATAAACTGGGCTCATGAAGGCCATCATGTTATCATCAAGACAAAGCAACACATACAGAATGACTATTGGTGGCCAGGCTGTGTTCTACAGGTAAAATCAAATGTCAGAGAGTATCTCCTTTGGGAACTTGGCCAGAAAACATGTGTGGGGTACAATTTCCCATTGACAGTGACAGATATCCCAAATACACTGTTGGAAAATGTAGGAATAGCCATAGTTGGTCAAATGCACAGTGGGGATTGGGCTATGTATTGCATAGCAATTGTAGACATGTTGACATGGTCGGTGGAAGCACACATTGCCATGAATATTAGCCCAACTAGTGTCATAGGATTTTTAAATGAAAATTTGCTGATAGATGGCATCCCCAGTACAATATTTTCTGACAATTAAGTACAACTTATATCAAAGGTTATCGAGAATGATTTAAACTGCAATGCCATTGGATACTGTACTAATGTGATATACCATCTTTAAACTAACAGAGTGGTAGAAAAGTTCAACAGAATTATAGAAAAGACCATAAGGTGGGCGGTAGCCAATGAGAAAAATTGAAGAAATCTGTTTTTGAAATGATGCTGGCACATAGACCTCATTAGACAAAAGGGATTTCTCTATTTGATTTTAGTAGGAAAGAAATCCCAATACTAAATGAATGCCTCCTTGGCTAGAAAGATAAGGTAGGATAGATAAGGGGGAAGAAAGATTGCAAGATATGGGACAGGTGTTTGAGAACCAATATATTCAGGAAGTGGCGAGTGGGTATTAATCAAACTACATGATGCATGTAGAAAGGAAGTGTTGAGGTGGTCAAAACTGATACAAGTTGCACAAGTGTTGCATAATGCTGTAAGTAGAGCAGATAAATAAGTCTAGAACATGGAATAAGTGTTGGTATAAAAGTGGATTTGTGTAGAAGATAGTAGAATTGTCTGTATGCTTGTGCAGTCTTCGTTACCAACTGAAACATAATGGAGGGGAAAACATAAGTCCTCAGGGGTATCCGGACAGAAACAAAGGATTCCAACTTGATTGGGAAGTCGGAAAAGAAAAAGAAGATGAAAATAGTGATGTGTGGTATTTGATGATGTTATATAGAATGTTACATAGAATGGTGCACAGGTTCGAGGAGAGATGGAGAGGAAGAGCAGAGAAGGGATGAATGGCGGAGCTCTCTACAGAACCAGATAAATAATGAATAAAGAAATGAATATGTTACCTGTCTGACCCAATCACTTATTACAAGGGTATACACTTGATGATGCATTGAAGTAACATCTACAAACATAGATCCACATACATAACCTACTGAATTTTTCATGGTGTAAGTCATACATAGTTGAAAAATATTCTTGATGATTCAGGGTCTATATCTCGGTTTTTTCCTTATGCATTTCTGATCAACTTTATTTTGAGTACAGTTCTAATGAATTAAAACTACATGTTAGGACAATCTCCATAAGTTCAATCAAAAACTAAATAATAAGCATGGCCCTTACACTTTATATGGTTTTCACATATTTTTGGAGGGAAGCAGTTGATGTTGTTTAAAGCCATATCAATGTAAGCCATATACAAATTGAACAGCAGGGGTGCCCATACGTCACCTGCTTCAATCCATGTTGAACAGCTTTTTGTTGCCAATTCCAACCTCACTCACATAGTAATATGTCTATGAAGGAGAATCAGCAACTTCAATAGACCAAGCTTTTCAAAAGATTGTTTCTATCCACCCAGTAAAAATCGAATGTATAGTATAAAAATGCCACAAACAAAGGAAACGGATGAGGATACCACTCGGGTACTCAATAGTCTTAACTTTCTTAAAACCCATTTGAACTGGTGATAATGTTCTTTTAGTTGTGGACTGTATTCCCAGATGCTTCAACAAAGGATTTGCAAACATGTTTCTCTGAAGTTTCTGAAGGGCTATTGTGCAATAATTTCATGGGACTTCCTTAGTCAATGGTATACACTTAAGCAAGCAGGATAGCATTTGTATTTTGTCTGTGCCTTGTTTGTGATTTGATGACTGTTTAATAAAGCATTGTTATTACTGTAATAATTAACCAATAGCTTTTTTTTGTAACAATTTCTGAGAGCATGCAGGACTAGAACATTTGAATCGCATAGTCACGCTTTGTATAACATACAAGTCAAACTGAAAGACCATAAAGAAGCCCCCCATCGGGACACCATATAGTAAGGTTTATACATCTTGGCAACATAAGCCTCCCATATGTGTGCACCATTGGGATCATTTGAGAATAATGTATTGCATATTTAGTTTTAATCAATTGAGGCCTAAATATGATGTTGTCAGATGTTTTAAGTAATTCCAGACAATTATCATTGTAGCTCTCCCTATTTTATAATATCACCCATTCTTGTATGTCTGCTTAATTTTATGTTTTTTTGCTAAAAGCTCAGAAACATTTAGGCCTTTTGAACAATTCACTTCCTTAACTTCCATATGAAGTACTTTCTTTCATTATGCCATAAGAAAATAATATTTAGGGCTCGCTCAGGGGCACACATTTGTCTTAAACGAAGACAACGAACACAACAAAGAGAAACACAACTTCAAATTCTGGTCCCCGCAGGGAGCTGAACTCTGGTATTAAGTGTGTTATGAAACATTTATTCATTCATATTTTACAGGAATGTTGATTGTTTGAAAATGGCATTTCACCCTCAGATACTTCTTCCAAGACAAACAAAGGCCAATTTTTTTGTAATCACCTTAAACCAGGCAGAGGGCTGTCGGGTGTCTATAAATCATCAATCACTTGGATTGTCCATATTATTTAAATACATTAATGTTTGTATGCAATTATTGACAATGTCTAAATTCTTTCCAGATCATAGAATATATTTGCTAGACAAATTGAGGTAAGTGGTCTTTATGCACATATCAATAACCACAGGATTATTTTTCCTATGAACCATTAACCTAAATAAAGCGTGATCACTATAATAATTAGCTGTCTCTAATTCATTGTTTCCGATCCTGATAGCTATCATCAACTTGTCATTCCTTTTTCTTCTGCTTCCACCCATGCTCCATTTCAAGACAGATATCCTTTAACTCATCTGTATTATTTTTATATGTTTTTTACTTTCTTCTGGTTCTTAATCCTTTTTCATTAGCTGCCAAAGCACAGAGACATCTCTCAGTCCCTTAGATTGAACCTGGGGATATACATTCTTGCTTCTTTTCAGTCAGTTGTTTCTCATTGCTGGCATGCTAGCACAACTTCATAACTTCCCTGCATGTCCTGGACCAACATTCAGTTCTCATCCCCTTCTAGGTGAACACTTTACAGTGCTCTTTTTGATATGATTACATTTTTATGCTTAACCTCCCCTCCAGACTTTCTTGTTATACATTTGTTGTTTTTTGCTTTTTAGACTATATTTCATTGGTTATAATTCTTGGTTGTGTGAATAGATCATCAATCAGGACACAGACAACAGATTCAGAGCTCAAAATAAAATACTTTATTAACTTAAAAGTCAAAGAGTTCAATTTAGGCATCTGTGTCAAAAACCTATACTTGCCCTCACAACTAAATCTGTACAATGTGTGGGGATGTCAAAGTCAACAGAAACAGTGTTCAATTTAAAGTCCCCAGGTTCTTTCAGCTCACATCTTACTTTCAGCTCCCTTTCCCAAGCACAATAGTTCAAACACAAAGGAACCTTCAGAATCTGTTTTCACTCCAGCAATATTATTCAAATCTCAAGGGTTCCCTTCTTCAAGCGTGAATTTTGTTGAGCATCACAATTAAAAAGATAAGTATGTTCGTCTTCTTAATTTTAATGTCCACAGTTCAATTATTTCTGATTGGAAATATTTATTTTGCTAGCTTTCACACAAGTTGGTATAAATGTTCCTTTCTGTTATTTAAATGTTAAAGTTCCACTGTAAACAAGTCACAGCACCTTTGTTTTGTTTTATACTTTGCAGTTGCATTCACTCCAGAGCTCCACATAATTTAATGTAATTGATCTTTAAGGTTATATACTTTTCTTTGAGTATTTTTGGAAGTTGTATTAATTTCAAAATTCAACATATAGGGATTTTCTCATTGTTGATATTCTGTTCTCTTTTTGATTCACAATGTCTTAATTTTCATTGTTTATGAAGCTTTGTTTCAGTTCAGTATTTAATTTAATAAGTATGGATTTCATTTGTAGTACAATTCTGCTTTAACCTTCGTTCAATTATTTGTTTGTTTCACCTACATTGACGTGCCTATTGTTCTGAGACCTTCAAAATCATGTTTCTTGACACACAAGACCACTCTGATACAAAGTATTTTTAATGATTTGGTAATTGACAACAGAAAGACCAGAGACTTTAGAAAACGTGCTGGATTGAGACACGCGACCACTCTGATACAAAGTATTACTGACTAAAAGACTTCACATGCTTGTGCACTGGGTTTCCCTAGCATCAGAAACTCACTGGTCGCTTTGACAGTTTGGGCTGCAGCACTGATCACATTGCCTCCTGTATTCAGAGTCAGGGCTCCACATCCTTCCCCTCAGACACTTCGGTGTTGCTCCTATGACACTGGGGAACGATCACCTCGAGCAGAAAGGGAGGGGACACCCTCCCTGCCCAGATGCTTTCAGCTTGCTCGGTTGGCTCGGGCATTCGTAGCTTTCTTGCTACGCTTCAATGCTACCACCTTTCGCTGTGGTTCTCAGCATCTTGGCATCCTGCTCCCTTCTGGTTCCCCACTGCTTGCGCCACCCACCATGCTGCTTTTGCTCTCTCTCCTCGCACACCCTTTCTATGTGTTGCAGTCTTCTCCATTTACACACCTGCAGCCTTCCAAAACAGTGCAGGTGTGCCTCAATTAAAACGTATGCCTGACTCTGTTTGAGTGGACATGCCTAACCCTCACAGTACATAAACAGCATTTTTTCTCGTCCCAGTACAATAGCATAGTCCCTATTGCTCTTGGTTGCCTCTTCTTTGTCCCAGTATAGTCAAATGTCAATTGGGGAGAAAAGAGGGGAAATGGCGTATAACAGTCCATGAAAATGGTGGAAGTGTTGGGTTTATCATTACTAAGGAAAGGGGGATACCATTTCTCGCCTGATGGCACCCCACTTCCAGTCCCTAGGGACCCTCCACCCAGGTGATGCTGCCTCGCTTTTCCACCCCCAGGGTCGGGATCCATAGCAATGTCCTTTCCCTGGCCATCTGCGTAGAGGATCGAAGGGGTTTAGGAATGAGAATACCCTCAGGTTTCGCACATTGTTTAGAGATTTGTAGAGGATGCCATTGAGTCATCTTGATTAACCTCTGCTACTTCATTAAAGTGTGTATTTACAGAGTTTAATAAATAAGCAAAATCACAATCAATTGATGCAATTTCAAACACATGTTATAAATATGTTACAAACTCATCTGTACATATCTCAAGGACAATTGACTGAGCTTCTAATTCCTCATCTTCTGTGCAATTCCAATACATTGTACATGTCACTTCACCCTTCAAAACCATATTTCTGTGCCTTTTCAATTGTGTTTCAAACCAGAATTTTACATTGGTTGCTTATATGGTCCAGCACTGCTGAAGGTATAGTGCCTTCACCCAACTAAATACCAAAAGAGGTGGGGGGATTAAACTGTTAGACCAAACTGCCCCCTAACTTTAGGTACACCTAAATTTCATAAACTAAAGATTCGGTCAACAGTGTGTTGTCACTGGGTAAGATTTCCAACCTCACTTACGGAAAACCTGAGAAGAGGGAAGGGTCAATTTCCCATACATCTACACAATTGCTAACCACTGCGAGGATTGCACAGTGAGGAGTAGGTACACAAAAATGCACATTTAACGAAATATTCACATATCAATTTTATTAAACATTCAACAATAACTAAAATTCATAATTAAATAAATGGCATAATTCATTTTGATTCATACAAATCTTTGGCACAGTTCCATAAGAAATTGCACAAACAAAGGGGGTGGGGGAAGAAAAAAGAACAACCTAAACACAATTATAACTAATTAACTACACCAGGGATAGAAGAAGTGTACACAAAACCATAGAAAAATATACAGTTAAAGAAGCAGTAAAATAAATATAAGTGTCTAAATCAAGTATCTCCTTATAAGCCCAACCAAAGAAAATAGGTTATCTAATATAGAAAAATGACAAGGCTGTATTGACCACTGAATCTCACACTCCTTCACACCCATTCAACTCATGGTGCCTACACCCACCATTTTGTCATACAATTTCTACTAGTGTCTTTAAAGCTAAATGTACTGCTCTCAAAGAAGATATAGTTGGATTAGTAGTGAACAGGGGCATTTTGGCAGCTTAGTTGATCTGACACAAGAGGACACATTTAATTTTCACATGCTTGCATTCTTGTAAAACGCTCCAAACAAAGTGATTGTGTCTTCCTCTGTCCCCATTTAATAAACATACTACAACTTTGGCTCAACAACATGCTGTCTAAAAATAATGTGAAACATTCTTGCCCAGCAAAAGACAGGGCAACTTGAGAGACCTTTAACAGTGATGAGTGATAATTTCCTCTCTGTTTTCTGCTTCATTCATACCCATTCATTTCCGTTCCATCATGCCACTTTCTTGATAATTCCTTGCTAGCCATTATGCACACCACAATGAACCCTGATTCCCTGTCGATCACTCACCACCTCTTTTTTCACCTATTACTCACACACATTTTCAACAACCAGGCTCTGCTCCTTTATTCATTGGCACAGCATTCTCTGATCTGTGGTCTAAAATAAAACAATAAGATTAGATTAACGTAGCACACTACAACATTTCCAGCACACTCTAAGTGTTAATACAATTACTCTTGGAAGGCGACTGGTGGCTGTTACAAATGGAAGATGGCAGAAAGGTAAACTATCATCCATAAGGAAGTACACGTTTCCACATCTCCACATCTCCTGCTAAACTGCTTTGCCACTATGTCACCATACAACTAAACTGACCACCTGCCATTCCTGCACTGATTCACACAGTGATGTGCTGTGTTATTCCATTTAACAATTCCATGTGAACAATCTTTACTAAACAGACATACTGCAGTCACCACAACACCTCCAAATGACAAACTGCCAATGCTGCACAAACGCTCATGTTGGCTGCAAGGAAAGGCCATCTGACGAGAGTGTAAAAACCCTGGCTTTATGTATTTTTAGAAATTAGTAAAATGGTGCTAGGAACAAGTTGTGCACTCAATTATTAATGTTGTTAAATGTTCCTGCAAATTGGGGATGAACCATTCTTCTTGGATGTGTGCTGCAATGTGCTGTTTTGTTACATGTGCAGGAAAGTGGAGTTGTTGGAAACCTACCTGTAATAACTCTACAGGGATCACTACTTTCCCTGTCATTTTCGGACACCATAGTAGGTCTGTGGGCGATTGTTTTCACCCTCTTTTCTCCCATCATGCTTGCTCATTGGGAGGGGTGCACCTTTCTAACTCTATTATTTGAAGTATCGGTGTAGAACTTTACCCCTCACCTTTGTCGTCTGGTAATGATGATTTTACTGTACATTCTGCCGATGGTGGGATGCCAAGGTACGCTGCTTCTTTCGCGGCGGCATCCAGTGCCGCGTTACTGAGTGAGATTGCATCAGTGTTATTTGTATGTGCATGGCACTTTACTAAAGCCACTACTGATGGTTCTGCTAATGTGTCAATGAGGTCATTCAATAGCCCTGCATGTTGTACAGGAGAGCTATCCGCTCTCCTGAATCCCCTTTGTCACCATCGTGACAAGCCCGAGTGTACTGTCGTTGTCACATATACCGAGTCAGAGTATATCATCACTGCACACCCTTTGGCTGTACGCAATGCTTCAATTAATGCAATCAGTTCTGCTGCTTGTGCTGGGAAGTGTGAGGGGAGGCGCTTCTACACTATCACTTCATATTCTTCCCCTTCAATTCTTACCACAGCTGCCCCTACATGCTTTTCGCCCGTTTCACAATCGATAGATGCTGACCCATTTACAAAGTATATTTCACCTTCTTCTAGGGCATTTTCACTTGCTTTAGGGATGTCAACTTCTTCCCCTTAATATGTAACGCAATCATGCGCTTGCATATCCTTTACTGTACAGGGCTCTGTAATGAATGTGGCTGGGTTCACAGTTTTGCATCGTACAACGTGTACGTTTGGGCTGGATATTATTATTTCATATGCAGTTTCTCTCTGTGTGGTCCGTGTAGACTTTGATCTTTCTAGTATAGAAAATAGCGAGTGTTCAACAGTGTGACTGAGCAGCCCATCACTATGGTAGCGCTTTTCTCTATTGCAAAAGTGGCAGCTGCAAGGGCCTGTTCGCATGATAAGTGTCCTTGCATTATTGAGTCCAACATCCCACTGTAATATGCCAATGGCTTGTGACCAAGTGATTTTTTTTTTTTGTGTGAGTACTGCTGTCATTAGTGTTCCATCGCAATGTGAGAATAGGTAAAACTCCAAATCATAATCTACAGTCGCCAAAATGGGTGCGTTTGTAATGAGATCTTGTAGTTTAAAGTAATGCGTGATCATTTCTTGTGTCCACTTTAGGGGGGCGCTGTTCTTTTGTGCTTCTTTCAGTGCTTGGAGAAGGGGGCATGTGTATGCAGCATAGTCTAGTTTCCATGCACGACAATAGTTGCATATGCCAAGGAATTTTTGCATTTCCTTGACCGTTTTAGGCATCATGGTGTGGTGTATAGCTGCTGCTCTGTCTGGTATGATTCTTTTACCAGCCTTCAAAATCAACTGTCCTATATACAGTAACTCTGATAGACAGTATTACAGTTTTCCCTTGTCAACATTGTACCCTTTTGCTGATAGCAGGTTCAGTAATGTTATTGTATCTGTTCTATATTGCTCTTCACTTGCGCTGCAAATAAGGAGATCGTCCACGTATTGAATCATTGTACTTTTTAAATCAATATTGCCAAGGTCTTCGTGCAAGATTCTGTCAAATATGCCTGGACTTTCACAGTACACTTGAGGTAGTCTGCAATGTTCATATCTTTTTCCCCCTAAGGTAAATTCTGTTAAGTATTGGCAACTGGGGTCGACTGGTACTGAGAAGAAGGCATTCTTCAAATCCACAACTGTGAAACACGTGGCATTTTTTGTGATGCTGCATAAAATGGATGCAGGGTTTGGCACTAAAGGGAACTCTTTTTGTTAGATGTCATTAAGCGGGCGGAAATCCTGGATCATCCTCCAAGCCTCACCCCCAGCCTTTTTTATTGGATAAATTGCAGTATTGCATGGTGAATTTTATGGCACAATTATACCTTGTTCTAGTAATGCGCTTATTGTCTCTTTTAATCCCTCTTCCACTTCTCTGGACAGGGGATATTGTTTTACTCTAGGCGATACTGCGTCTGGTTTTAATTTAATTTTCATAGGTGTTACACCTTGCAAGAGTCCTACATCATGGGGCCCTGTTGTCCATATTTCTGGTGGTACTTTTTCCATATCTTCATCAAATATGGAAGGCGGTGCACTGACACTGGCCATGAGGGGGTTATTGATCTCTCTGTGTTGGATCATTATGTCACATGGCACGCATATTTCCATTATTATTTCCCTGTCAGTGTCATTGTCAGTGAACAGCTCTTCATCTGTCACATCTCTCAGTGCTGTATTTGGGTCTATGCACAATACTGTTCTCCACTCACATCCATGCGTGTCCAGTCCTGTTGCCACAATATGTTTGCCCGGTTACTGCACCTCCTGTAGGTCAATTGAAAGGACGGTGCCAGGCACAATCTCTGGGCTTACCACAGGGCGGAAACCAAAATCAGATGGATTCTTTCCGGGTGATCCCTGGTACTCTAGCCAGAACCTGTATCCCCTAGAACATGTCAACATCTGTGGGCACCCCCCTCACTGCAACCTTGTGGACACATCCCTGTTGTTGAACACACTATTTCCCTTTCTGTAAATGAGATGGTCATATTAAGCTTATTGAGCAAATTTATGAGCAAGTCTTTGTGGTACAGCAGGGGTGCCCGAACCGTTTTCCCACCCACTGTTATATCCAAATCTTTTCTGTAAGGAACTTTTAAAATTGCCCCAGAAAACCCCTGTGTTTCCAAATTTTTCCTTGAGAGGGGAAACCGGCCCTACATAAGGCACGATTTTTCCGCTCCCGAGTCCACCATAAAGATGAACTGTTTGTTTCCTATCTCCGCCCCCATTAGTGTTTCCTCTTCTGCACATAGGGTAGTCGATAGGACTGGACACACAAGTGCTTTCTGTGGGCTGTCCTAATCGGGGTATGTGTTTGTTCCTGGGACAGAGAAAACGCTGTCTCCAAATACTGCTGTACCGCGAAACGGCACCGGTGCGCCATTGGCGGTGATAGCGAAAATGTTGGGGTGGGAGTTCCCCATCGTATTCTGGCTTGCTGGTTGGGGCTGCATGTGTTGTGCTTGCGCTTGTTGTCTGTGTTGAATTTGTTTTGTTCCTTGCGTGTAGTCATTATAATTGTTCTCTTGTTGTCCATTACCACCCATTGGTAATCCATAGGGCTGCCTGGTTGAGGGTGGCCAAATTGTTGTTCATTTCCCATGGGAGGGGGTCCTTGATAGTATCCCATAGGTCGTGCTCGACATTCCCGTAAAAAGTGTCCCCATCTCCCACAATTCCAGCAGGACCCTTGGCCTCCTCCTCTCATCCCTTGTCCTCCAAAACTTCTATTTCCTTGACCTCCAAATCCCCCTCGCTGTCCCCTGTACCCACCTCGTCCTCTTGTGGGCCTTCCCTGCTATTGGGGACCTTCGTACTGATCCTCTCCCGCTCATTGTTCCTGTCTGTTTGAAGACCATGTGGCAACCATCCTTGCCAATGAGCCTCCTGACCCCTCCTCCCCGTCTCCCTTTCTCTCAGTGGGTAGGGCTGCGTTAATCGCAGCGACCTTCACCAGTTTATTTTGTACAAGCTTTGCTTCGTCAGCCAACCTCCTCTGTGCAAGTTCCTTCTCTCTTTCTTTGATCCTCCTACAATGATGTTCAATGATGCTCTGAATCTCAGGGCAGCCTTTGGCTTCTATCCCAGCTATTTTATCCAAAGCCTTCTGTACCTCCTTTGAGAAGCCTCTCTTGATGATGAAGTAAAACAGGGGGGTGTATTGGTCCCAAGCCGTGCCCTTTTCTGGTTTCCACAAGTCCTGCACCCAAAGAATGAACTGCGCAGCCTCCTCCTCCTCACCCATAGTACATTGCATTACCAGGTGTAAATCTGAGGTGTCAGGGAAAGTTCTCTGCAGTGCATCCCACACTTGGGCTCTTACATTGTTAAAAGCTGACCCATAATGGTGGTCACAATTTATTGTTACTCCTGGAAAACCTGCCTTCACCCACACCCCGTCTGCTTGATATCCCACCACAGACACTAATACACTTTTTACATCCCCTATAGCCAGTGGCACTCCTGCTGTATTCTTTTGAAATGCATGTATCCACTTTACAGCCCCTCCTGACAGTGGGGGGAGTATTTCAACAGGTTATTTTTGTCCATCTGTGCCCAATGTTATGTAGTGGGGTCTCCCTGTTACCTTGTGGATGAGAGGTATTTGCAATCTTGCTTTACTTCCCTTTTTACTTACCTTTACTCCTTTACTTTTGCTCAATGGCATGTTTCCCAACATGCTCCTCAGCCTTCCCTGCCATCTTGGCCTTACTACCCCATCCTCCGGGTCCTCTCGCAGTGGCAGGGCTAATCCTGCTGCTGCCACCCCCTCTTCATACGCATCTAAATCGCTGCATACCTCGTCTATTTCTCTGTCTGATTCTCCGCTTCCTTGTTCCACCCCTGCTTGGCTGCCTCCTTGTTCAGTCCGCACAATTTTTATGGGGGTATCTTTAAGGTGGAAGAAAAACTCTCCTGATTTCCACTCATGTTCTGGCCCTCTGGGTAAATTCCCATGTGGTAGCGGCGAAGGTGTTGACCCATCCGTTATGCTTGATGATGCCTCCGTTCCCCCAGGAAACATTTGTCCTCTGTCACATAATGCTCGTAATCATGTTAACTCCATCTGTGTGGAGGCAAGATGTCTTTCCAAATCTCCCCAGTGAGGTATGCCAGGTTTACTGTAGGGGCGCTAGCAGGTCCGTACAGCCCTCTAGGATCATACAGAGGTGGGGCGATGGCTGCAAGGGTTGAAGGGGCACTTGGTTCGGGCAAATAAGATGGGTCACTGTACACTGCAGCAGGCCTAGTTAATAATGGGTATAGTCTAGTGAGGTTGTTGTTCCCCGCTTTTGCCCCTTTTTTCTTCCGTTGTTACTCCCCCCCTCCTGTTGGGGCTGATGCCGCTTCCCACGATAGCTCTTTCATTACATCATTATCGGGGGATGCATCTTCAAACATCCTCCAAAGATCTAATATTTCACGTCTATTTGGAGCTGCTTACCTCAATACTTTGCTAGCAGGTGGGTTGTCACAAGATCTAACACTCTTTTATCAAATTACCCTCCTTCTGACCACACTTGGGACGACCCCTCTCCCTTTATTTCTGTGATCCACTGTTCATGGTATTTTTGTATTTTATCGCTATACAGGGGGAGGTGCTGACAGATATGAGCTAAAGGTGTGTCTACCCCCATGGCTCCCCTGTTTACCTTTGTCTTTACTTGTGTGTGGGTAGTGTGTCACAAATACAATTTGAAAACATATCTGTTTACTCTGACAATACTTCAACACTCACTGCATAATATCACAAAAACCTTGTTACTTACAACTTCTTGCTTCTATATGAAGGACAATAGGACACACTTTCAATACTTCTTACACAGACGTCAAACTTACATATACTTTTGAACAGACCAACAAATTTGACTTTAATGACAAATAACATATAACCAGTATTTTGCTTTGGTGCTAGTTATACTCCTACCCTATCCTAGTCACACTTATCCATATTCTGTTTTTTAATTCACTCTTCTTTCCCTTCCACCCTGGGCCCCTTCGGGCTTACGTCTAAAAGAATTATCTTTACAAGAAAAAGAATTTGCTAAAGTTATTAATATCTCCCGAGTCTACTCAATATATGAGACTCCTATGTTTTTTATCTCCACTTATTTCCTGCACTGGTTGAGACAATGCTACGCTGTGCCGCCTTCTACCCCCTTCGTAGCTAGGTTCCTGTATTCTCCCCGTATTCTGTAACCTCTGTATTCACAATCTAATAGCCATATAAAGAAAAGAGAAGAAAAAGCTTATCAGTTCCACTCACTCAGTCCCTAGGCCCTAAATCTGACTCCCCACTACTTTGTTATCGCTGCCCTTACACCAATTGTTTTTACAAATTCTCCTTCTTTGAGATTCTCGCAACCAGTACTCACGTGTCCATGGTGATCCGAGAGCCTCCGTTTACGGTCTATCCACAATCGGGGCCGCACGCCAACCAAGCCGTGACCCACCTTGGCGAGCAGTCGGGTATTCCTAATGTGGGGACCCTTGGAACCTCTTATTTTGTGCACACACTGGTCTGCCGCAGGAGGCAATGGTTTTGCTAGGGGCATCCCAGATCTCGCTGCATGGGGCTTCTCTAGGTGCACCCTCGATCATGTTGTGGGGGTCACCAAGTGAAAGTACTCACTCCGCACAATTACAATAAAAATCAGAATAAAGGACACATCCCAAGAGCGAATGAGACCACGAGAGTTGATTGCGAGTTTGTCAAAGATTTATATGGTATTCAGCATCCAGAGAACTTTGCTGCCTCGAGAGTGCTCTGGCAAACAGTTCAATACAATGGGCCTCATTATGAGTTTGGAGGTAGCCATGCCCTTAATAAGGGCATGGCTACCCCCAAATTCGGGTCCGGGTTCCCTGAATGGGGAAATACCGGGCCATTCCAACCTAGGAGGGCCCGGTATTTCCCCATTCAAGGAACCTGGACCCAGTACATCCCCATTCCTATTTGAGCCCCCATAGGGTTCAATAGGTATGGGGAGCATGCTAACAACAGGCCTGTTAATGAAAGACTTGTTGTTAGCATGCTGGTAAAACCAGGCGTCCTGAGCGGGTCCTGCGAGCGGACCTCGTAATGAGTTGTTATGGGGTTAACGGCACTGGCATCTCTACTGGTGCCATTAACCCCATAATGCCAGGGTCGTAATGAGGCCCAATGTGTTTTTAAAAGGTTATCATCAGTGATGATTTTTATACAGCCAGCAAGTTACAATATCATTGGTTAGAATGGAGGTGCAGTTCTTTATGGGCCCGCTCCACGGGATTGGCCGATGACTTGGCAGGAGGTTGGACATCACGTGATTCAGCTGGGCCGGTCCGTGCGAGGTGAAGTTTAGGCCAGGTCCGACAGGCGACTGGACCTCACTAGCTAATCTACACACTCATTCTAAACATGCAATAAACCATGAACATCAATATACCTTTGAATAACTCTTAGAGGCTTATAGGTTGTATGTACATAACTGCATTGTCTCAAATTGGGTCATTTATAAGGAGAAGGGTGTGGGTATCGTGCCTTCTGTGATAACCTGGGGACTGAGCTTGTCAGGCACATCAGGGCAAGATGGGGAGTGGAGTGACACATTTTAGTTTAGTACAGGATATACTGTGACAGGGCTCTGGGTTTATTGAGGGCGCACTGGGGTGGTCAGCACAGTGGGGGCACACTTCTGTTACATCAAGAGAATACCTTAAGTGGGCACAGGGTTACACAAACAGTCATTTTCCACCAGCAAGGGTTAGGGGTGCAGGAGCGGGTTTGTGGAAATGAATGAGTTACAAGTCATGGTTCGGGCCAGTTCACACACAGGACAGTGATCTCAGAGGAAGAATGATACGATACATAGTGTGAATTGTTGCAGTTAGCTTTAGCGCATCCATGAGAAAGGGACTTGGGCCATGCAGAAAAGGTGGGGGTGGTTAGTGCCCGCTGTGCGCTGCGCTGCAGAGGGGAGAGGATACTTCGCAGTGCTGAATTGCGGCCTACTCCAAAGTCTAGGGGAAACAAAATGGAGTCCAAGTGTGTCTTGCAATAGCCCCACCTCTGCTCCAGCTGAGGCCTTATTCCTCATGGCAGCAGAAGGGCGATGGAGGTGTCCCCAACTAGTGCAAGAGCAAGTGGGTCATCTCGTGTAGAATGTATGGGGCGGCTAATTCGTCCCTTCCTTGGTTACAAACTGCATCAAGCCATCTTTGAACAACATTTGAAACCCTCCAAAAAAGAGATCCTCCTGTGTGGCTTTTGATATTCTCATGATCTTCTAGCTGTACAGTAGGCCTAGAAAACGATTGATAAAAGAAACAATCTAATGAATAAATAAGGAGTGCACATTTTGAAAGAAAAGAAGATTTTATTACATGCAATTACAGCCAGGAGTGTCAGTTAGCTCCATAGAACTGAAAACTGAAAGCTCTCTTGACACGCCCATTTCAGTTACATCTTTTATAATGAAAAACTGCAAAATCTACCTATACAACATTTATCAAATACAAGTCAAACTCACATTTCCTATTGGCTAGCTTCTATACAGAAATCAAAATATCACCTATATTTTACTACCCCATTGGTCAATGACCAATTTGTGACAGAATGAATTCAACCCCCTGTGAATGCCCTAATTGTGCAGTCAGCAGACAATTGGCCTCATTACAAGGTAGGCGGTCCGGTAATAACAATACCAGTAAGTGAATACTGGCATTGCATACCGGACTGGTGCATTACAACCCGCGATGCATGTGCTACTGGCAACCGCAGGGCCCCGCAGTGATAGGGTAGCATGCACCCGGTATGGGCCCGGGGACGCGGCAGCTGTGCCAGTAACACCGGCATGCCGCAAGGAAGCGATAATTATGAGCTGCATGGACATGCACCTACTGGCATCCAGATGCCAGTAAGAATGGTCACCATGATGCCGGCAATACCGGCATCGCAGGACAGGCATTAATCACAATCTGCTGTGTACCAAACTGCCACAGGTGCACACAATCAGCACAGGTGGAGGCAATGGAGTCACAGCACAAAAGGAGCACATCCACATACCACACCCCTTCCAAGTCCAAAATGATACCACTAGCAGTTGCCATACAGAGGTTGGGGGACATTCCTGCACTGCTAATACTCCACCAGGCACTAAACCAGGGGATGCAGAGGAGGCACAGGAGGAGAAGGAGGGTCAGACTGGGCCAGCACATACCACCAGTGCAGGAAGTGGTACCCCGCAGGCAGCCATCAATCCCTTGCATAAGGGCCAGTCCATTTGACTTAAACCCTGCACAGATACACACCCTGATCACCTGGACAGGGACACAATATGCACAATTGTGGATCTCATTCACGATGACCTAGTCAGCCTGATCAACATCCATACCTCCATCCCCCCTCTGCTGAAGGTAGTGTCTGTGCTCCACTTCCTTGCCACAGTGCACACAGTGGGGCAGATGCATGGCATCTCACAACCATGTTTCTCCCGGGTGCTCAACCAGGTGCTGGATGCACTTCTTAAACATGCAAGGCACCACATATCACTACCACAGACTGCGGAGGAGGTGAATGCCACAAAATTGCATTCCATGCACAAACGCCATTGGTGCCATCGACTGCTCCCATGTGGAGCTGGTAGTCCAGCATGCCGTGGAGGCAGTTTACCGCAACTGGAAGCTCTACCACTCCCTGAATGTCCAGATTGTGTGTAATGCAGGCAAGATAATAACTCATTACATTGCCAGATTTCCAGGATCCACACATGATGCCATGGTACTACGCAACTCCACGCTTCCCCACTACATGGAATGACATGCTGCACAACGTGCCTGGATTCTGGGTAAGTCCAACCACAGGGTCATGGGGGTTGTTGTTTGGGGCGGGGATCACAAGCATACGTAACCTGTCTGCTGGCTGGGCCATGGTTTTTTTTATTGGAGTGGGAACACAAGCATATGTAACCTGTCTGCTGGCTGGGCCATGGGGTTTGTTGTTGGCGGGGGTACACCGTCCTGGGTGCCAAACACTGTGACCCCAATGATTATGCCGGGATGCGTGAGACTGACAATGGATGCAGACGTGCCATGACCGCACAGCCATGTGTAAATGGTCGCTACGAACACAGCACCCACCCCTGCACATGCACAAGGTACACCATCAGACCTGAGCCACAGGTATCACGATGCACCAACCTGCAGTCACAATGCATAATTCACATGAGTGCAGCAAAGTACAGCGCAGGTCATGCAGACATGACTAAGCCAAATCAAACTGCCTCTCAGGGAATAACCTGTCACTGCCCCTGCCCGACAGGTACACCACACACCACCATGCCATACACAGCACCTGAAGGGACAACAAAAAAAACAATGGCACATGGATGTACAAAATAGGTTTCAGCAAGAGGTGAACACCACTGACACATGTGCGACTGCCGCAGGACCAATACACAGTACTTCACTGCCACCATGCCAGTTGACACCCAGCACCATCACAGAATTGCCTCCCTACACTGGCGGACCATACCACCATTTCCATTGTGGCATGGTCACATGGGTGAAGGCGTTGATGGACATCATGTATATGGAAGCATGATTGGTAAAACAACGTGTATCATGTTGCACATCAGGGAAATCCATCATCCAGTCCCCTACATGCAATCTGGATCTACCACTGCAACACAGCCATCACATGTGAGCACATCATGGGCCTACTGACATCATCTGTGTGACTGCTGTATCGGGTATCAAGGTCCCTAGGACCTGTACGTTACCCACGCTCCTCTACCGTGGATCAACATCGAGTACATCGACCTGAGTGTTTCTCTAATAAAATGTCAAAGCTGGCAGTGAAGATCTCTTGAATCTGACCACGAACAATGTACAGCCAATGTACACAAGGAATGCTAAAAACCCTCACAATGAAATTCTCAATTGCTTCCATACGGCTCCTCACCCCTGTCAGGCATCCAGTCACCAGACACGAAGAGAACTACAATCGTGCACATGCACGCAGTCGTGTGATGATTGAGCAGACTTTTTGGCTGTTGAACGCAAGGATTTGCTGCCTCAGCAGGTCTGGTGGGGCACTCATATACGGCCCTGAAAAGGTGGGGAAGATAGTATTGGTATATGCCAAACTACACAACATGTGCATCCGGCACAATGTACCCCTTCCACCTGACATGGACCAAATTCCACCGCAAGATGAGGAGGATGATGGGAAAGATGCTGCATATCGACCACAGCAGAATGTACCTGAAGGACGTGCTGTACGCCAATCTTTGATTGCACAATATTTCTGATGTACTGGGTTACACAAAGCACTTGGAATGTTGAACACTGGGCACTGTTGACAAATAAATTCACACACACTCAATAATCAATGTCCAGTCATGTGTTCTTCATATGCACACCGTTATATTAAAGAAATGTGAACTATGTACAAAAACAGGTATGAATGTGGACCAAACCCCTTTGTTGTTCTACAAAGTGTCCCCACCCACCAACCCCATCCCTCAACTCCCCCACCCACCACCCCCATCCCTCAACTCCCCTACACACCCACCAACCCCATCCCTCAACTCCCCCACACACACATGCCCCCCACCCACCACCCCCCATCCCTCAACTCCCCCACCCAGATTCCTGAACCCAATCCAAGTCCAACTAGACTCTCTCCTGCATGTATGTTTGGCTACTGATGTCCACTTTTGGATGGAGGGTGTAGCTCCTCTGGCCAGCTCATGCTGCGTAGCGACCTACGCACCGGGTTCGTCTGAGTTGAGCTTGCCGGGGTTGTGCTCACTGATGGTGGTGGTTGTGGCTCGGCCGGTGCAGCATGATGTTGGGCCATGGTGGCAGCTAACTGTGTGAGCGCCTGTGTCACAGATTCCATGCCCTCGCACACCCGCCTGGCTACGCGGTACACAGCACGGGTGACTGCCTGGGTGTTGTCACGGTGCGCCCGACGTGTGGCTTTCCCTTCTCCCAGGTATTGTCTCACCATATCGTGCATGGCCAGCTGGCAGTCCTTCATGCAGCTCATGCGGCCCTCTATGTCCCATATGTTGGTTCCACCATTGATAGAAATAACACTCAATGCTATAAACACATCGATTATGTCTCTTTTTAAATTGTTTGAGTCATTGGACGCCAAAATTACATTTCAAGCTGCACAGCTGGAGTTCATTACACACAATGTGGAAAAAAATACTAGATGCATAATTAATCAGATGATAGGTGGTAATGCAGGAACTAAATCCATGCTGGTTGATAAATGTAGAGATCTACATCAGCCGGAAGTGGGCTTAGAAGAAAAGGCTGAGGGTAAAGACATGATACCGGTGTTGCCTTTGCTGCTATCATAGGCTCAGATACATTTACAGCAACAGATAAACCTGCTCCTACTACCACTAGTAATATAGAGACAGTCCCTTTAAACATATCACACATTAAGAACAATGAAGGTAAATTAGCTTCTAACAAGCAGAATACTGAGACTCTGGTATATAATATGTTTGACATATGTACTCATCAAAAGAGAACTCTATACAGATGAACTTTCCGAAAAAAAAACTAAGAACCAAAAACGGGCACCTTGTGTAATGCAATAACTTGTTAAACAATTTGTAAAGCGGATTCAAACTACCCCAACAATTGGATCTGCAGTTGGTGGCTGTCTACACACCAAATACAGTAATATGATGCAACATAGACAGCCAATGACAAGTGAAGCAGTGAATGCTGTCCAGCCTGTGGACCACCCCCCATTAAATGATTTGGTTTCCCTGCCTGATAGAACTGGAGCAGGTGAACAATCGCAAAGAGTTATAACCAATATCCCTATCTCAGAGATGCGATCTAACCCAGTGCCAAGCATAGCAATTGCTATCTTGCCAGTGAGAAATATAGCACCAGCCGATGTCAAACTAAGCAGTGGTGTACTTGATGATGCTCCTGCCGACATCTTGAAAGATATTAGGGTGACAATACAAAGATCAGTAGACAAATATTTGAAATGGAAACAGGGACATGATTCCTTCACAAAAACATCTGTAGAGAAGAAAGTGGTGACATTTAATTGCAACACTGTGTTAAACCAAGACAGGCATTTACCAAAATGCGAATCAAAATCTGAGCAGATCCAACAGTTGGGAGAGGAACGACCGCACATTGGTTCATCGAAAAAAGTAAGACATGCATTAGATCCAAATTGTTATCACAGATTCATCCTTAAATTTCGACCTTCGCCTTACACAGTTTATGACCTTAACAGCATAAGCGTGATGGTGATTTTTGAAGATATTGAGGAATTGAGAGATATCACCTCAATAGACATTCAGCAGGTCAAATTTCTTAATGATGAAAATCTGGATATTGTTCATCTATGGATCTCTTCTAACCTGGTTAAGAATACCATCTGGAAAGCTAGGATGGAATTATTCTTCATGGGCTTTCTGCTTGCCGTTGATCCCACATTCCTGTCTATACCTTTGAATACCGAGCAGGCTCAGGACATAAATGATGGCCCTGTAGCAAGATCTAAGCAGAATATAATTGAACAACACAAGATGAGGGATCCAGCTATTGAAGATCACATAATACCTGGCATAGTATCATAACAATCGAATTTGCATTATGGCACATTGAGTTTAGCGAGCTGGAATACTTGTGGACATGTACATCTTTCTGCTGGAGGTGAAAAAAACCTGAATGATTTTGACATAGTTGCACTACAGGAAACATGGTTAGTTGAATGTCCTGTGTGGAATGGCCATGAAATTATCTTTCAAGCAGCTAAAGCGAATCCTAAGGGCCGTCCATCTTCAGGTCTAATGATTGCCATACAAGTAGGCAAAGGTCTTTCAATCTTTCCATGGGCTGCCCCGAATATATTTATGCAACTTGTCAAAGTTTTGTATCCCGGTGATTGTTTGACCATAATTAACA
Organism: Ambystoma mexicanum; assembly: GCF_040938575.1. Lineage (NCBI taxonomy): Eukaryota > Metazoa > Chordata > Amphibia > Caudata > Ambystomatidae > Ambystoma > Ambystoma mexicanum. The sequence continues at coordinate 1,239,332,972 of NC_090930.1, read as the reverse complement.
TATGTTGCAATCCCCTTGCCATATCAGATAAAGTATTCCTTCAGGAACTAGAGAGTTTCTTTAATATGATCCTGATGACCCAAGAGATAACTAATGTGATACTTGTGGGCGATCTAAACTTACAATATTTGAAGTGTCCCAAAGTGAAAAGGAACTTGATCTATGAGCGATGAGCTAGTGTCATGTCCAACCGCAACATGATGATGCTCAATGGTGCAATTCTGGGCGACATTCCACTGAATGGGACCTGGCGTAGAGGGAATAGTAGCTCAACTATCGATTACATATATACTGATAGAACTACATTTAAAAATGTTTCTTCATTTAAGATAATACCCAAGAACTCCAGAGATCATCAAATGTTGACTATGTACTGGAACCTTAATGAGAACAGGAAAAAGGGTAAAAAGCATAGTTATACTGCTCACCTCACAATCAATAACTCAAGAACCCAATTTAGGTGGACTGAGTCAAGACTCTGTGATTTAAACAGGGAGCTGTTGGGGAAGCAGGCACAAATGCAATGTGTTGAGGAACCTGATAATGTTACCCTCCAAATGTTTAGAATACACTCTTCCATGAGAACCCACACGTTCTTTGCAACCAGACACAGCTTTTATGAGCAAGTACAGGAGCGGAAAAAACTGTTGAGACGAGAAAAGAGAATGGCGCAATTGTTACCTGCTGATATTAGAAATGGCACAGTGTGCGCTCTGCAGCGTGCCTATACTTCCTGCGTGCGCTCTCATAGATGTATCCTCAATGTATCCTCAATCAAGCAGATGGAAAAATGATGCTCAAAGCGATGTTGTCGAAAAGCACAGCTCATATTTGGTGTCTTCTTAATGCTGCTAATCATTTAAAACAAGCTACAGTGTAGATAAATGGTGTAATTGAAGCAACGTGGGTATGTTAGTAAACAAAACTATATGCTGATCCTGACACACATCAGAGCAAACCAAGGTTAATAAACATGAATATTGCTGATTTACAAATATTTGAAGATGAAGTATTAGAGTATATCCATAAATCTTCAAATTCAAGTGCACCAGGTCCAGACGGGCTCACTAATTGAATGATGAAACAAAATCCTGAACAGTGGACCCGGATCCTATATAACATCTTTTTTCATGTGATAAAAATGAATTGCATTCCGTTATCATGGAAATCATCTGTTGTTGTCCCAATCTTTAAAAGAGGCGATCAGTCTTGTCTCTCTAATTACAGACCGATCGCTCTCTTGGATATTCCCGGGAAAATCTTTTGCAGGTTTATTTTACGGGACTTTCATAACTGGGTTACAACGCATAACAAGCAAGATCCACATCAAACAGGGTTTATACCTGGCATGGGGACATCGATAAATCTTCTAACACTAACAGCAGTAATCCAACATCACTTCTATCTAAAGCAACTGTTATATTTTGTTTTTGTTGACTTTAGAGCAGCGTTCGATTCAGTAGTTCTATCAATATTACTTGACAAACTTGTCCGTGAGAAGTGCCCTACATATCTAATCAGTCTGATAGAGATGTTCCATGCTGATACCAGCTTGAGAGTCAGACTAAATCTACAAGGTCTCCTAACTGCTAACATCATGACCTTTTGAGGATTAAGAGAAGGGTGTATACTCGTGTCTACCTTGTTCAACTTTTTGTTGTTTTATTTGTAGAACCTTTAAAGATGTTGTAGTAGATGCACCAAACCTAGCAGGTAATGCACTTGCAGCCTTATTATACGCAGACAAATTGGTACTGATCTCAAAGACTCCCCGTGGCATCCAAAACCTGCTTGATGCGCTTGCAGATTATGTAACTGAGAACATGCTAACAGTTAACTTTAGCAAAACGAAGGTAATGATTTGCAACACAAATCTAAGAGGTACTTCTAAAAGAAATAAGCAAATGCCAAAATGACACATACAAGGACAAGCCCTAGGAGTAGTATCTCAGTATACATACCTAGGAGTTGTTATTGATAGGCCAAACAATAACACATACTTACAAAGTCTTAATAACAAATTAGACATGATGATATCTCAGGTGTCGATCATTCAGGCCAAATGCGGCAAATTCTCTTTTACTCTCGCCTTATCTTGTTTTAAGCAGAAAGTGGTCCCTGTATTACTCTATGGATCGGAAACTAAACCTTATATACCTGAAAATGTATGGCTATACTTTGAAAGCAGATACTGGAAAAGTATCCTAGGACTGCCTAAATCGTTACCAATAGCCTGGATTAGAACTGAAGTAGGACTAACATCACTATATATATGGCAGGTGGTAGCCTTATTTAGGAAATGTATTTTGGCTTCTGGAACAAATACACTGATCAATGTGTTAGCTGAGTATGTCTTCTCAATGATAAATTCATGGTGGAATGGCGCTGTCTTGTCATTGAAGCAATAGCTGATGCTGATGTTTCTCTGGATCATTTACTTACGAACCCGAACAGAGCCAAAACTAAGATATTTGAGCGTGATTGATCCCGGACAAGGGAGAAATGTTTGCTGTATTTTGACTTTCCTAAAAATCCATTCTTACACAAACAATGCAGCGGTGTGGAACCATACTTATTTAAGTCGCCATCATATGAACATAGAGTACAATTCTTGCGAATACGATTTAACCTATAGGAGACAAGGGATCTGAAAGCTAAACGTAAATTTATACCAGTGAAAGGCAATAAATGCCGATTTTGTGAGATTACAGACCAACCAGAAACCACACAGCATTTACTCACTGAATATATATTGCTTAGACAGAAACGAGAACAACATTTTAAATCTATATTGCAGGAGTACAGATTACTTACATCTGATACCATGTGGTGAATGATATATTGTGGTCGAACTACTCCCTTAAGAATTCCGACAATTGCCTTTTTAAATGATCTGAAATTAATAAATGATCAGACAGTGGTAGAAATATGAACAAGATCATATGCAATGCTGAAGATTGCTACCTTTGAGTGAATTGCTAAAACAGTTCCTATGGTGAATGTTATGATGTGATTTTAAAATGTTCTTTTTAGTTTATTCTGCCTGCTTTAATATGATTTATGCATTTACTTTCTTAATTGAATTGATTTAAATGAGGATGATACAGTTTGACAAATAAAAGTATAGATGAAACATAATGTTATTCTATGGATTCACGTACGAATTGTAATGAATTTGGTATGAATTTGCATTGTTTTATTTTTAATTGTATGGGAGTTGAACTGATGGATAGAAAAACACTGTTTGCTTTGCTTGTTTTTTGTTCCATCCGTTTCTTAGTATATGTATTATATGGTGTGAAAGAATATTGTAAAACTGATTCAATTCAGTCATATCAATAAAAATAAAATAAAAAATGATGGTTCCAGCTGGTCTTTGCACGGGAGGTGGAGTGGGACTCCTCTGAGGACTGAATATGTCTCCAGGCATCTCCTCCCCAGAGCTGCAACCACTAGACCAATGTCCCAGAGAGTGCTGTGGTGTGGACGGCAGGGATGGTGTTGCCTCAATGTCCTCTGACATGCATTGGCCTGCTGTGTCTGCCTCGTCCTGTTGCCTATCCTCCTCTACGCTATGCAGGGCGGATTGAGCAGCCTCACCTAGGTCACTTGTGGCCGCTGACTGCTGCCCCTCCACATTGCTGCCTGCTGGTGGACCTTCCTCGTCCACATGGGGTGTCTGCAGTGGGGCGGGGGGTTTCTTGTCCATGGCTTTTGGGGCCGGTGTGCCTTGTGGCATGTGTGCCATGATGGCACCAATGTTCCCTGGCTGGGGTGCATTACCAGGTGTCAGAGCTGGCTGCTCCTCAGGTTCTCTGGCCTGTGGGCACTGTTCACTGGGCTGCTGTTGTTTGGGGGTGGAGATTCGTGTCGGGCAAGCCCTTGACGTGGACGGCCTGGTGCTGTCATCATCTCCTCTGCTCCTGTGTGCTGGTTTTGGCTTGGTTTTTGCAGTGTGTCCAGCATCGCTGTCTTATCCTGTTCCTGTGGCGGTTGGAGAGGCAGGGCATGAGTCATGGGTGAAGGTACATCATATGAACATTGATGTCTGTTCATTTTGGGTCCTGTGCATTGTCGTGTGCATGTTGGAGGGGCGGTCATGGTGCTTACAAGAGTTGGGGGTGGGGTGCAGTGTCTGTGCATACTTCTGGTGCAGCTATGTTGTCCATGCTGTTATTTGGGTGGCCTATGGGTGTGTTGTTTATTGCGTGCGGTGGACATGCCTTAGGGTCTGCGTGCCATGTGCTGTGTGGTTCGGGCTCAGGTGTGCACTTGGTAGTGGAGATGTCTGCATCATGCAATGTGATGTCACAGTCATGAGGCCCGCATCTCTGCGGTGATGCATATGTGTGTGTCTGCATGCAGATGGTGCTTGTGTTTGCAATTGGGGACTCATGTGGTTTGTGCCAGTGGGGTTGGTTGTTTTTTTCCATGACAGGGATGTGGCATTTCTGTTAGGGCAGACTTTAGGTGGGAGGAGATTGGCGATCTACTTGCTGTCATCTACTTGCCATTTGGACTCTACCATTGTATTTGTGGTGTTGTGTGTGTGTTCACTTTTGTATTGTGCTAACAGTCACTCACTGTAATCAGCCGATGATGGGACTCCCATCTCAGCATGCCCGACTCCTTCGATCGCCTCCATGTCAATCACGGAGCTACACGTTTCCTCCCACCATGCCAGCTTGATGGCCGAGGATGGTCCACCACATGTTGCCTGGGTACGGTTGGCTGACAGACTGTTGCGGATACGCAACCGCAGATCATCCCACCTTTTATGACAGTCTTTTACAAAGCGTGGGCTTGTCCCCACTGCAGAGACCTTTTGGGCCAACTCCTCCCAGATGTGTTCCTTCTGCATTTGTGTGGCACGGTGCAGGTCTGTGCAGAACACCACATCTGCATGCTGGACCAGGGTGCCTGCATGCATGTTTAGCTCGTTGTCGCTAAACCGTGGTTTGCACTGACAAGGTGTGCCTTTGCGAGTGGACTGAATCATTCTCTAGTAGGCAGGGTTCACAGTTTCCGATTCCAGGTCCTGTAGGCAAGGGATTGCAATGGATTGTGTTTTTCAAGATGGCCGAGGAGCATTTCCCGTTCCGGCGCGATGATGTTGCTTACAGTACCAGAGCTTCCGATAGCAGTATGAACGGTACCAGTATGTACGTACCGGTGTCAACGGTACCGTTTGGGCCAGCATATAGAATGCCGGTGCCCATGTCTGCAGCATGGATGATGCCACTATCGGGGGTTTGGAGGCCCTTAGCGGCCTGCCGGTGCAGCCATTACTGGCATGCCGTTATGTGCGTGCACGCTGACTCAGAATCAATCTTTGATTCCGGCAGCTGTTAAACACGGACACGGTTGCACCGGCATGCCGGTAATTTGCAATTTTTACTGCACGACTCGTAATGAGGCCCAATGTTTTGTTCTAATTTGCCAATTATATTCAGATAACTTGTTGCAACAATGGATTTTTCATATTGGCCAAAACCACTTGAGGTAACTTGCGATGTGCTTGGCTGCCGAGACAGACCAATCACCGAACTAATGTGAACATTTAAATCAATTTCCTGCGATAACAAAATAGGCATAATACTACTTTCTCGGAAGACCAGGCGACTTGGCAATCCCAAAGAGCTCCTTGACCTAGCAGCTTTACTCTCTGGCAACACCTCTTGTGACTCCCATACTGAAACATGTCGTTTTCGTAATGCACATCTTTCCATATCTCTATAGGGAACCATGTGGCTTTATAGGAAACACGCCGGAGGTATTGCTCTTGGGGATTATTTTTTTCATATTCTTTTTGCTTCTATTTAGCTTTACACCTGTAGTTACAATGAACCCCTACCATTTCTCAATGGGACAGTATAACCACAACATAGTTCAATATTCTGGCAATATCACACCATGGCCCTCATTCCGACTCAGGCGTTAAGGGGTTTACGGCGCCGTAAACGGCGCCGACCCTTAACGCCTGATTACAAGGTTCCCTTTGCGGGATGGCTTTTAACGGCTGCTTTTTGCAGCCGTTAAAAGCCATGCCGCAAAGGGACCTTGGCGATAATTACGGCACCGTAATTTACAGTGCCGTAATTATCGCCTTTCCCCATTCCCATTATGCCCTATGGGGCAAAAATGGGAATGGGGAAGGGGCCATTGGTGAATGGGGAATTACCGCCCCACTCACCTTGGAATGGGACGGTAATTCCGCAATCCACCATGGCGGAATTGCAACCTTAGCGGCATGGACCATGGTGCTAATAGCACCATGGTCCTCCGCCAAGGTTGTAATGAGGGCCCATGTCTTGTTCTCACCAGACTGCCCTTCATGCTTGCTACACTAGTCTACTCGTCAGGAGATAATGCATTGTGTTCTCAGCTCCTGTGGACTGCTCGGCCTTGCACCATTAACTACTATCTGCACAGCGCTCCCCCCTCCCTCCAAGGACCGTGGCTGTCTGAACACTTGCTGGGGTGTATGAAGAACACAATCATTTTAAATGAACAAAACAGAAGCTTCAAAATGCAGCCTGTTATTATTTTTATTATTAATATTTAATTCTTGTAGTGTGTCACATCCCCATGGGCCTCAGGGCACACAAAAAACAAGGAACGTGGACAGGACAAAACAGTTAAAGGGTCAGTGCAGGGGAGTAGGAAGGACTGCGTGCAGGTACTCTTCAACCTAGTTTAAGATTCAACAGGTGAATTTTGATCCATTTTTTTAATTCAGAGAGTGAGCCTGCTGTTTTCATTGCCAGGCAAATGCTGATCCAGGCTTTTGGTGCCTGAACATCAAAGCTGGTGTCGTCAAAGGTAACCAGTTTTAACCTTAGTTGAACCATTTTGAAGTTGTTCTGGGACTTCAGGTTGAAACAAGGCTGGTTCACCTTCAGGCGGTCTGTAGGGTATTTGGGTGTTGTATTCATCTAACAATTGTAGGATAGTGTCAGGATCCTGTGCTTTATCAGGAGCCAGTATAAGGCCGTTCTAGCGTCTGTGATATGATCTTATCTGGAGAGACCAAGGATTGCACGCAGGTCACCATTTTGAGTAACTTGAAGAGATTGGATGTTGGTTTGTGAAGTGGCGGCCAGCAGACTGTTGCAGTTGTCTAGCCTTCACTACGGTGGTGGCCAGTAGGGATCTACTACTGGTCAAGATGTAAGGGCATATATGATTTAGGAGCTTGGTAACATCCGCAGGTAGTTCGAGTGTGCGAGACCTAAGGTCTCATGGTAAGTTCTGCATCTAAATACAGAACACTTTTTGCTACCATGATTCTGCTGCCCACGATGATAAAGCTTTCATAGTCTGGATTGCATTTCTTTAATCATGGCCCTGAGGCCATGATAAGGAGCTTGGTTACATCCCTGTTAAGGGCTGGGGACTGTGAGGCTATCCAGATTTGTATTGCATCATAGACTACATTAATGGCATGGGAATCCTGTATATAATCACCTGACTGCTGGAGGACGACCTGGGTGTCATCTGCATAGTTGGTATATTGCACACCCAGGTGGTCCAGGAGACTGAGCATGGGACTGATGTAGATGTTAAACAATGTGTAGGTGATACAGGAACCCTGTTGGACTCCACAAGTCATGGCTGTTATGATGGATTTAACACCATCTGCTGCTACTCTGGCAGTACAGGGCCCAAGGAAGGAGGTGATCCATTGAGTCACCATACTGGAGCAGCAGGCATGATACTTTAATCCGGCCACCAGAAGAGGATGGTTGTCCAGATCAAAGGCCACTAAGAGATCCAGCAGCATCAGCAAGGCATGGTGTCCTCTATCCACTATGCTGGTAAGGTTGGATTTTAAATCTAGCATAAAGGTTTCAGTTCCATGCCTGGCTCTGAAGCCCGACTGACGACACGTCAGGATGCTGTTGCTCTCAATAAAATTCTGGAACTGTAGATGTTCCTCTCTGTCAATCATCTTATGAAAGAAGATCCCATTTGTTATGGGCCAATAGCTTTCAGTTACGTTTGGATCCAGCTAGCTCTTTTTCAGAAGCGTCTTGATCCATGCTTGCTTATGTTAGGGAGGATTCTCCAGAATGGCTAATTTCCCTTACTGACTGAGTCCCTCAGCAGCTTTGCTGGATTTCTAGGATTTATTTTTTTCACCTGGTAAGACTGTAAGCCTTTTTTCCCACTCTTACATGTGTTTTGCTGTGTGTGTTTAACATATTTTTGTGTTCATAGACTGTGGAGCCTCACCTACTTAATAGGAATCATCTTTTTACTCTGTGTTACACAGCACTTTCAGTGCAGTGACACAGGGTTACCTTTTTTGGCTTCACAATTCCGACTCCATTTTCTGGGGCTGACTACTGTCTCCCAGAACATGTAAAGTTGCCATTGACTTTATTAGTCTCTTTAAATCCACAGACCCAGTGCAAACTATCTTACATAGAGTACTGGAAAGGGTTAATATGTATCCCCTTTTGCTTATTTCTCTTGGAGCACTGTTTCGCTCCCTTTTCATCAAGACTTGGCTGGTGGCAGTGGTAACTACCCTATTTTTCCTACCGCGGTTATCTTAAATAACCGTGGTATTGTTTAAGGCTATCTTGGTAGCCTCAAACTTAAACCCGCTAGACCATATTTTTTTTTTTATATGGTTCCGGCTGGGTTTATTTGACATTTCTTTTTTAAAATGTCTTTCTGGTGTTTTACTCCGTGCGCCAAACCAGGTTTGGTTCCTTTGTTCACCGTCCTTTCGTGGGCTTCTACACAGAAGCCCTCCTTAGGCGCTTGTTTGTCTGGTGGGGACAGGATGTGAGGGAGGGGTTTAGGACTCCCTGAACAGGGTCTCCTTGGAGACTCAAGTCGCACTCTAATCTGATTGGCTGTGGTGACTGTCCCTGCGGGACAGCCACCCTGCTGTGTGATTGACAGCCAAGCTCTGTGAAAGGGGGAAAACTGCATAAAAAGCAGGTCTCTTGGTCTGGAAAGGCAGAGTCGCCACTGGAACGAAAGAACCGAAGAGGAGCTGACAGAAGGGGACCCCTACAACGACTGAACCGCCCGGTGAAGCCCTGCTGCAGGTCTGAATCTTCATACTCCAATGACAGGGAAGATCTTCAATGAATCTTCTCCCCTTGAGCTGGTGGGAACAACCAGTTTGCCAAGCTGCTTGTCAGGTCTCCCTTCACTGGTCGAATTTGCTGTACAGAGCTACAGTAAACCAGATAGCCAGGAGGAACGGCTGCGTTTTAAGGAGCACACCTTTTATTTGTTACTTTGCTCTGCTGCTGGTTTCTTCTCTGGGCAGTGCAGGACCCTCCAGTCTTTCTACTTTGTGTCAGTCCGACAGTCGCTTCAGGAACCGTGAGCCTGCAGGAACAGCCAGGAACGTCCGCCTCATCTACAGCCTTCTTCTCCATTTAAGGTACTGTTCAAATCCGGTTGTCCGTTTCGTTCAGCCGCAGTGAAAGAGTGTGAAACCTTTTGCCAATCTGAGGACTTGTCCTTCTCCATTCTTTAAACTATATTTTCTGCCGACCAACTTCATCTCAAACTCTTGGCAAAGACTTAACCGCGTACTACCCTGAACTGTGTGATCTTGAGCAAAAGACTCTGACCCATTGACTTTGGGCCAAGCCCTGTTTGAATCTGATTTCCTCACTGTAGTTCCTTTTTCTAGATTGCCCTGCTTACTTACTTGTTGGTGTTTCTCAATTTTTGCCTAACTTTGTCTTTCCCTCCCTTTTAAATTGCTGGAGTGCCATTTTGCTCACACTTCACTTTGAGCCTAACTTGTCCAGAATCTATTGGGTGTGGTGTAGTGTATTAAGAGTGTGATTTTTCAACTGCTTTACTTTAGTGAAATGTTTTACAACTGATGTGTAAATAAATGTATATTCTTTTACTCAGAAACCTTGAGTCAGTGTTTGTTTGAATCATAGTAATTGCTGTCCTTTGTGTAACTATTGATACTGCTCACTTACTCTTGAGATACTTCTGGCCGCTCAGCCATTGCTACCACTTTGCTGTGTAGTACAGGCTTGTACCAAAGGTGAATTTGTACTGTCACTTGTAGTCTTAATTGTGTGTGGCATTCCCAAAGGGTACTGCATATAATTCTGCCTAACAGCTTAAGTGAAAGTGGGACCTTGCATTCAATGAATGAAAGGTTAACTAGTCTGGTGATCAAGGGGACCAGCACATAAAGGGAACCTTTAAGAATGTTAGCAGGACAGCTATCTCACAAGATGGATGTCAGTTTCATATATAGGATTATCTTTTAGATTTCAGATTCAGTACACGGCTTGAAGTCGAATTTGGGTGATGCATTATTATTCTGGCGGTTGTTACTGCTAAGGGAGAGATGTGGAGCCTCCCCAGAGCCCACAAGACTACCTTTTTGGTCCAGAATGATCAGTTGATGCCCTGTGACTTTAGATGAGAATTCATCGTGAATTACACAGCAAATTGAGAGACAAAAACACACCCTTTTTGTATGAAATTAATGGTACTGATCTTCAAACATATAGAGCTCCTAAGGCTCATTCGATCTTACTCAATGTAAAGGGTGTGGGGGAGAACACAATTGACTCTGGTATCACAAGTCAGCACAATAGTGAATACAATAGAATTCCTATCCGTAATAGGAACTCCCGTCCCCTGCACACCTATAAAGTAATGGAAAGATAATTTTTCCAATCTAATTTCAAGAGGTCTCCTAGGTAATTCAATTGTTTACTGATTTAGAATTTCAAGATTAGAAGGTACTATCTCATCTTTCAAAATAACTCAATTTTAGCGTTATGTTCACATCATTTATTATATGCACTCAAATTTCAAGGGAATTTTTCAAGTAAGTTCAATTTTATAAAGATAACAGAAAATCATAAAAAATGATAACACTCAATAGGAAAATCAAGCAATTAAATACTGAGATCTACGCGTTTCGCGAGGTATTGTCTCTCTTCTTCAGGAGAAAAGTTAGTTCAAAAGTCTTTATGAAGTTCTAAGATTTTCAAAAATGGTCAACCGCTTGTACTTCATGAATTGCCTGCCACCAGGCTATGTCTCTACTACAACTTTGATTTAGTGGGGACTAGTCGATGCATCCATAGAATTCTAGCATACATTTTGTCAGGCCTCTACTTTTGGTGTCTGCTTATCTATGATAGGAGAGATCTGTTTCTCCTTACATGCACCTCACAGTTCTATGTGATAAGCTGCAGTGTGTTTACGCGCAACATATGTACTTTTATACCCGTAACTTAGGTTACCGAGGCGCATGTTCTTTTTAGCTCTTGAGTTAGAGCACACGTTTTAAAAGAGGGACACACTCACCCACAGTAGGGGCCTTTAAAGTAACCTTTTGCCTAAATACTGTTTTTGAATTAAACTCAGCAGATACTTTTTATTACTTCATTGCAGTAAGGTCTGGTACTGGTCCTCCCATCTGTAAAACAACGCAATTTACAAACACTGTCATCAGGGCTAGTGAATGAGAGTCTAGAGTCAAATTGAAATAACAAAAATAAGAGATAACCAAATAATGTATATGTGTTGTCCATACTCTCTTGTTCTATCCACTATTAGATAGGCGTCAAATCAGCACCGACTAGAGACAGGGTTTTAGACAGGCATCCTCTCCCTTTCTGTCTTCTAAATTGTTCTTTTCACTCATGTCAAGACTTGCCAAACACAAAGTAATTATCTATATAAAATAGATATCTTTGCCCCTATGACACAAGCAAGGCTGTGACCAGTCCTTTCTGATCCATCACCCTCCGAGATAATCTGGTTCATCGTTGAGCCTCAAGAAATTAAGCAGGAAGTCCGGGACCACTCATCAAACAAATTACTAAGTGCAGTCTCTACCTAATTCCGGGAGGGATATATTCTTAACAATCATCAGATTGGGGCTGATCGTGACAGATCAGAACACTGACAAGCTTATAACATTAAATCTTTCAGTACTCTTAAAATGCAGTTTAATCATACAATAATTCATACAACAATCAATACATGATATTTTAAAATATAAACAAAGGGTACAATTAACTAGTACTCTTATTCACAGGGTAAGCCTGGGTAACACAATATACAAGAAATGTAAATTTCATTTTTAACATGGTAGTCTTTGGGTTCAGTCAGTGTAGGAACCGGAAGTCATCCATAATCTTAATGCTCCACTTGTTTTTCGACGCTTTATGTTATTTCACAGGTAGTGGTCTCAACATGTTTTAGTTCTTCTGTACATTAATGTTGAACTTTCATCAGGAGTTCTACCGCCACAGATTTAAAAGGTGTGTGGTTTGTTGTGGTGTTTGCAATAGTTCACACAAATATTCATGATCTGTCAGGTAAAACATATATAGAGTAAGCTATTAATGCTGTTTTTCTATTATTGCTCCAAAAAATTGGCTGGAAACCCTCGTAAGTGAAAAAACTACCTGCAGGGTTTTTTTGAGGGCGACACCATAATGGTTAATGGTTACCGGGACTCAGATGTGTCCTTCAGGGTACCTAGTGGTGGAAAAAACATACAAATATGCCTTTAATATCGCGTATGTAAGCCACCTAGGGTTGTAAAACCAATGCTACATTACAAACCTCTTCTTAAAGTTGCTTGTTTAGGGTGGAAAAATACCACCGGGTATGTGTCTCGTGGGTTGTCATCCGCTGAGTTGCGGCGCAGTGATGGATGCACCTGGTAAATTGTTCAGGAGAGCCATGGAGCCATGAAAGGTCCTTTTCAATTACTCTGACTATCCTCCTTCATAGTTGGTGGACCGATATGGTAAGGTGTCCTAAAATATAGAAGGACAAACACACTGGTATTTCTAATAGTGCATTTACGGGCATTATGGACCTTCAGATGCTGATCACACAGTGATGATTAATTTTTATTGCCGCATCTCTGCAAGGGCTGTAAAGACATGGAGCGGTCGTCAGCACTGGTTGTTAAGGATACAAGGTTGTTAAGGATTGTTAATGATGTTAAGGATCAGTGGATACAATGGATCCATGAGCATTACATATGCTCAAATGTATTAACACATTTTCAGACTGGGTTGCCCCCAACCCCCGTCTGTTTTTTTTACAGTCTATAGGTTGGGCACAACCCTTAACAACTGAAAACCACCCCTACCCCTACCCCTCCTTTGTCTATTTAGTCTATTGCACCTAGCCGAGCTGCCAGTAAAGTGCTCAACTTTGTGGGTGTTACATTTTTAAAGTTTCTACTTTTTTTGTAGTTTCTATGTTGAGAGTTCAGTCTAGGTGGTGGCTGTGGTGGGTGAACTAGTGAGCTCACCATATAGTGATCAGACCAGGGACAGGGGAGAACCACAACGTCTGAGATATGCAGGTGATGCACCAAGACCCAATCCACACTATTTCCCCCGACATGAGTGGGTCCTTTAACCCATTGTGTGTATCCAATGGCATCTAGTGCGACATGTAAGCAAGTCTGACTAACAAAATCTGCACCCTCTAACGGGGCCTAATCCAAGATGGCAGAACTCTTGCTAACACAGTTGGAAACCCTTATATTACTAAATATCAACATCTATTCTACTAAATATTACACTACTGTGGCACCTCAGCCATCCTATCACCAACTACCAAAACAACATATTCTTAATTCTCCTAAATGCATACAAAACACAATGTAATTCACTACTCATGGCTACAAAGCCCTAAGCCTAAACTCTAAACATGAACAGTATTGTTGCTGCTCCTCCTTTCTCTATTCAAGGCTCTCTAAAGTGTGTTGAAGAAAACTGCAAATAGCATGTGCGCATACATGCTGAATCAAATGGTGAAAATGTTGACAGTAAATACGCAGCTATCTATGCTAATAAAATGTACACAGTCTGAACCTTCTCCCACTTGCATCCCAACATAGCCAAGGTGCTGGCATTGTCAAACCAGCAAGATACCACATTTCCCCATCCGAGTCCCATCGCCTGTCTGGCTCAAGCACCAGAGCTCCCTGCAGAGAATTTCGAAACACATCATCAAACCAAGCGTAAAAATACCAGGACTTTGCATCACAGTTTGGCTAAAACCGCTGGACCATCGTGTCACTCAATGAATTGAACCAGCAGTACTCGTTGTCTCAGACCATGCTCAATTGCAGAACCGCTCCTGGTGATCCATTTGATCTGTATCACTCGATGCCACCTCAGACCACACAAACTGCCCACTCGGACACTGACTCGCTGCCAGGGTTTAACAATATTCACCACCTCAGAAACATGTTTGACCCTCAAGCACAACAGCTCAAAGCCTGGTTCGATGTAGTCGAACTGCCAAGAACTGAACAGGACACTGTTGGAAGATCCCAGTCCATCTGGTCTACTTGTTGGGACCATAGAGACTGATTAAGCGTCTGTTTGCATCTTTTTCACCAAGCACCATATACTTTTGAAAATGTTGATACTCTTGAATTTTTCCTCTCTGCTAAGTTTCAAGAGTGCTTGCTTCTTTACTTTCTGCATGTCCCTGTCTTCTCTTATAGGAGCCTATTTTTGATAAGTGCACATTGGTGTGTTTCAAGTATATATTTTTATAGGAAACTTGATTGGACACAGATGCATCGCTAGAGGGTTTGGGGGGGGGTATAGCCTCTGGTCTTTTGGTTGTAGCCACAGATAGATGCACAGGGGTCACAACCAAAAGGCTAGCTAGCCCCGAGTCCTGACAGTCCCAGAAATAGAGAAGCCCCAGATCTTTTCCAGACCTAGCAACACCCCTGAAAGGACAAACCTTTATTTTGGACTGTCTTACTATAGTTGTTTGGGTTGCTACTGGATCACATTCGGAGAGACTATCCTTCCCCTGGCCCACGATGCCACACAAAGTGTAGGAGGTATACATGACTTTGCCTGTTTTACCTTTATGAATACAACCACTGTTGGTTTGTAAACGTGTGGGGGAAATAAGTAGACGGTTTGTTTGTTTGTTTGTTTGTTTGTTTGTTTATTTGGTATAGCGCAGAACCAAACCCAAAGGGTAGCTGGGCGCAGACTATACAAGGATGCTTGAGAACTTGGTTACAGGAAAATACAGTTATGCAGTTCAAATTAGAAGCAAGGTGCATGTGCAAGCTAAGTACGAAAATACAGTTAAAACTAGTTGACCAGAAACCAGGTAATCTAGTTACAATCCTCAGGGGTCTCTGGAGCAGGTGGGCGGTGGGGAAGTCGAGTTAAATGTCATTGTATCGTATCCAAGTGAGGACTTTCCGCCTGAAGCTAGGGTAAGGTTGGTCCATTCTGAGATCTAGAGGGAGTCTGTTTAGTCGGTTTAGTCATAACTCAGTGGCAGAGACAGGGGGAGAGCAGGAGGGTGGCAGCACCCCCCTGACTCTTCCCTGGTGACCAGTGTTCCCCCCAGCCTCCCACTGGTGCCCTATTATCCAGCACCCCGTCCCTGGTACCAAAAGCTGCCTCTGCTACTGCTTATACTCCTGCAGAGCAGAAGCCATTTGTCACACTAGCACAAAGTCTTCCTTCAAACTTTCCGAGTTAAAAAGATTGGTTAAACAAACAGACTGTTGCGGCCATACAACCTCAAGATTACAAACTGTTGTCCCACGGATGCACATGTGGATGTGGTGCCTTCTTCCCAGGTCAAGAAGCTTGATTAAACTAGCTGCAGCTCCAACTTCCAAATAGCCACTGCTATGCTAATACTTTTTTAAGAACAAAAAATGGGTCTACACATGAATACTAGCAGTTCCACTGCAACCTCTTCCTCTAACCCATGCCACCAGTAATGTCAGCCTACAAGTGCCCTTCTTTGTCTGACTTGTATGGTGTGCAGTGCATGTTTGTAGTACAGTGGGCACCTACAAATAAATGTGTCTTGTTATGTCTTTATTTCGGTTCATTGGAATGATTAGTAGTGTACAGCTCCCGCAACTGCCAATGCAAAGTAACAGACAATAACATCATCAGAACATAATCACATAATGGTTTCTCCCTAGTCCTGAGAGATGAGGACACATATACGGAAGTATCCCAGGCAGGGGCGTCATTTGGGGGATGCCAGGGGTGCGACCCCTGAGGTCTCCCTTGCTACCCGTGTGGTCTCCCTTGCTACCCTAGAAAAAAATAATTTTTATTTTTATTTTTTTAATTTTTTTAATGTATGCTCCTGGGCTGTGGCCAGTGTCATGTGACTCTTTATATTTGGATTGTCTGATTTTCTTGTTCAGGCCTCTTAAAAAAAAGGGTTGCACAAGTGTATCGCTTTGAGCAGTGACGCTAAATAAGAAAGTATAGGAATAACACATAATTTGTCTTTCTGGAGTTCTATCCAATAATTGCTAGACTCATAAAGGTTTATTTCCAGGGACACTTTAGGTGGTGAGTCACTGATTTAGCCTGTTCTTAAACACCTCAACTCAGCCTTTCACCCTTCTGAGGTCGATAAATGAGTACCAACACAGGTTGGGTGATATTGAATGTATGTTTGATCTATATGAAGCGCTTAAGCGTAAGTGCTATATAAAAACATATCATTATCAGTTGGCCTTGGACGTCTGCTTGCATTCACAGCAATTTGGTAATATGGTCCTATACACACTGATATTAATGATGCATATGGTGATCCATTCTTGTATTAAATGTTTATAACATTATAGTAATATTGCGACCATATTTTTCGTAGTGTACTTAGGAACAATATGTGATGTACCTTCCTGTTTTGTCAAGGGGTGAAAGGTTGTGTTCCATCGCTTCCTGTGATGTCACTTCGAGGTGGGGGTCAAATGACATCAGTTCCTGTGATGTCACCAGAGGTCAAAGGTCATGTGATGTCACTTCCGCTAACTCTGGCATTTTGGTGAAATGACATCCCTGATCCCAGGCCGCAGCTGGGTCTCTCAACAACTGCAGCCAATGAATTGCTGACCCATTTTGCCTGAAGGCATTAATCTTCAGGATCAGCAAAATTGTTTTTAAGCTTATTGGCTGGTAATTGGAATACAATAGGCAACCTTTCCTCAATCTTACGACAGAAAAGACAACACACATTAGCAATATCTGCTTTCTGTTATCAACTTAATGTATTTCCAATTGGTAATATGTTGAATCAACATCTTGTTAGCCATTTGATTGTGATTAATATGGCCACAATATATAGCCTTCATTTAGTATGCAGTGATGTTAACACATTAAATTGCAGAGAATGCTGTAATAACGAACATGTTATAACGAAAAACATATTGAATTTTTGTTTAAAATAATATGCGGTGTGGTAAGGAGTTAAAACGGGTGAGGATGGGTTTGGGGTGGGTTTCAACGCATAGGGAAAAGAGGAGCTTGGGGGGAACGTCCCTAAATAAAAATACATTTCAAAAAAATATTTTTCGTTATAACATTTTCGTTATTACAGCTATCTCTGTAATTTAATTTGTTAAAATCACAAGTACCCTTTCAATCTTGCCTTACATTGAGATGGAAAATGCTTTGGGTATTGATGTTAGATAAGCTGAAGTGTTTTACTGGAGTCCTTAAAGAAGCCTTAAAGTGAATGCGCAATAATGCCTTTGCGTCAAGAATGTAACCTTTCATGGTCAAACGGGGCTGCTCAAACCATGAAGAGTGATTAATCCACTGGCAAAGAAGGGTGGGTAACCTGATAGCCAAGAGATTTTCCTGACATAGGCTCAAGAGAAAACGTCAAGAAAAATTAGATGGCCCAAGCAGTATCAGACTAGGAGGATATCCACATCAATATGGGATCACACCTTACGTTGTCACTGGTGCAATATTGAATTAATTCATTGTTTACAACACTGTGCTGAGTGGATATCGACAGGCATAACATTCTTTCAAGGAAAGTATTCTCTGTTATTTGAAGGCTACCAATATTTTCTCAGCCCCCTAGCTCAGAGCATTTCACAGCAATAACCCGTGATTTTAAATTGTAAACATGAATCATATCCACTACAGATTGTTTACCTGTATGATGTTTGGAGACCTTTTCTATAGCACTGTTAGCTTGAACTGTACAGGAGAAATGTCTATTAACATTGCTGAAACCTCCAAGATGTTCTGAGAAATTAACTCTGTTAACTTGTTAGTAATCTAAACCTTTCCTTTGCCACCTTTAGAAAGAGAATTTGCAATCTCCATTTTCCTGGAAGTAAGAAAATGTATGATTGGCAAAAAAAAATTACAGATCTTTACCAGTCATGTAGAGGCCATAATATTCAAGCAAATGATGCAGAGCATATAGGGCCCTAGCGATTAGGACAATATCATCCTAATACCTCAGCGGAGTGATCTGTTGCACCACAACAAAGAAACATTCAAAGTTAAAGTCCTAGGCCCTGATTCCTGGAATTAATTGTGTGGAAAATCGGGGATTTACGTGCCATTCTATGCTCAAATCCCTGTTTGTCGAATCATGGAATCGACTGTGCAGGACTTTCCAAGGACGTGCGTGGGTTTTGTGCTGGCCTGGCACGTCTCTGCGAACGGTCGAGTGACTTACGTGAGACACCATGCAGAGCTTGGACGTGGCTTGCACATAGGGCAAGGAAGGGGGCGGAACTCTGAAAATGAGGAAGAACACAGAAAAATGTGGGTGTTACAACTGGCAAACTTGCGTTGGGAAAAGGTACTCGCAAACTCTGTCATCCTTCCACCACCTGATAGCAGGCGTGAAGTCTAAAGGCCCATAGGAAACAGCAAGCCTGCAAAACGCAGATCATATGGGTTATGGTATGTACATTTGCGGGGTTGCACCCAAGTTAAAAGCATCACTCTCATAACTTGCAAGTAACGAGGTGATGCTCGAAATGTACACGATATGAGGTGATGCAAGGGACTTTTAAGTAATGAGGTGATGCTCAAAACTTACAAGTTACGAGTTGATGCTCGTAACTTGTAAGTTACGAGGTGATTGCACAAAGTTTCTCTGTAGTGCTGTATGGTCGGGCAGAGGTAGGCACTAAGTTTGTTCTGAGGTTTGCGTGGGGGCATGTCGTGGGCATTCCGGCTGCTCCTAGAGCATAGGGTTGCTTACCTGTATGAAACCCTGGTCCCTGAAAATGACTTAGCACATATAGCTCTTAAGCCAAATTCTACCTAGGCAGAAGCATCACAATGCAGAAAACAGATTAGCTAAAGTAGGAGAATTAACACATTTCAAAGTTTTACTCTATTAACCACGTTGAATGAAGCAGATATATCCGTGAACACAATACACATTGTATCATTAAAATAGAAATATTTTAATATGCAATAAAAAATAGTGTGTTTTCTTGTACAAAATCCTTTACAAAACAAATCTATTTTTTCTGCAACAATACTTTTATCAAAGGCCCACGTTTTCAATAATGTAATTGCAATTGTAATTTTAATTATTTATTTATACAGCGCTTATACACAGGTGGAGTGCTTCAAAGCCCTTCAATGTGGGAAGGGAACAAGGGAACACAATAAACATTCTTAGGCCTTGAGGTTTCTGAAGTTCTAAACAGAAAACTAGCGTACTAGGCCTGACAGCATTTCTCCAAGAACAAGTGCATGATATGTAACAGTTCTGACCCAGCTATGGTTGGGGTAAAGATAAAAGGGGGGGAGGGTGTAGAGAACATGACAGAGGAAACTTACTAGTCCTAGTACATATAGGTAATGCATGTGTACGGACAGAGGTGAGAGGAAGCAGTAAAAGGGGGGCAACACGCATGTCCATTCAAAGAGGTCCCTGGTGCAGAGAGGTTGCCTTACTCATAGAGTGTAAGTAGAAAGTGCAGTAATGCTGAACATAGTGCAGTGGCACAGAGGCAAGTGCAAAGACTGGCTGGGGGCCTGGGACCTGTAAGAGAGAGAGGAGGAAGAAGAGAAGAGTAAAGTCCTGAGGAGTTTCTGGAACTTAAGGTGCTTCGAGTCAAGACGGAGAGAGGCAGGGAGGCTGTTTCAGAGCAAGGCACCTGCAGAGGATAAAGATCTACTCTGAAATCTCTATTTGCAAAAGCGGCTCACCCGCAGAGAGTTGGAGGAGGATGAGCAGTGGGCTCCAGAGGCAGAGTATTTAGGATGAAAGCATTGAAGATCGTGCAGAACTCAGCCCCAGAACGCCTTGTGGATTATGCAGAGGGTCTTGAACTTGATCTTTGCAGCCACAGGGAGACAATGGAGGGATTTCAGCACCAGAGAGATGCGGTCCCTGGGCTTGAGGCCAAGGATAAGTCTTGCGGTTCTGTTCTGGATGAGTTTTAGAGGACAGAGAGTAGAAGTAGGTAGGTTGAGAAACAGGCTGTTGTAATAGAACCAGGGCTCTCGAGGTGGTGAGCCTCTGGGGGAAAGTGAGAAAAGGTAGAATACCTCTAAGGAGGTGCAGTTGGTAGTGAAACATTTTGGAGATGTCTGAGAAGTGCGAAGAGAAGGAGAGAGTGGAATTAAAGATGACTCTTAGAATGTTTGCCTCATTAGTAGGTGAGGGGGCAGGGCTAAGGGAAGTCTGTCTGTGTGAAAGTGAGAAAGCGGGAGCAGGGTTCCCAATGAGGACAATCTCTGTCTTACTGGTGTTCAGGCAGAGATCATTAGCAGCAGACCAAGACTGAAATGAGGATAGACAGTCAGCGATGAGTGAGGAGAAGGAGGAGGCTGAGAGTAGCCTGAAAGAGAGCTGCGTGTCATCCGCATAACACTGAAAGTTAGAAGTGAAAGTAGAGATCATATGGGCCAAGGGGGCCATGTAGATATTGAAAAAAGCAGGGGGACAAGTTAGATCCCTGGCAGACACCACAAGTAGAGAGAATGATAGAGTAGAGAAAGGACCCAATATCCACCTGGGATGGCTGGTCAGAGAAAAAAGGAGGTGAGCCACGCCAGGGCCTGATCAGTGATGCCCAGAGCATCACAGAGGCTGGTGATCAGGATGTTGTGGTTTACCATATAAAAAACAGAAGATAGGTCAGGAAGAATGAGGACAGAGGGAGAGTTAGGGTCAAGATTTGAGAGCAGGTCTTCACAGGTTTTCGGAAAAGAGCAATTTCCATGCCTCCAGGTCGAACAAGGCTGGAGCAAAAGTGGTAATATTGTCCTTGATGGTTTTGGAGGGGCAGGAATCAACCTGTTTTCAAGAGGCTTTCAAAGACCAGACTTGTCTAGAGACCGCCTCAGGTGTGACAGGGGAGAGGGAGGCAGGAAGAGGTGGAGGGATAAGGTCAACTGAGGGAGGCCCAAGAGATGTTGTAGCAGGAGTGGAGCAGATGAGAGAGAGGACAATATGTCTTGTGTTTTGGGGGTGAAATGTGCAGCCAGGGCCCAGCAAAGGGCCTGCGTGGCGCAGTAGAGTATGAGGCTGCAGTAGGGTTGCCCAGTTCCTTGCAGAGTTTGATTAGTTTGGCCGTGTTAGCTTGGCCGTGTTGTTGGATGGAGCAGAGATGCAGTCTTGAATGTCGACTATTTTCTTGGAGCGAATGCTATGTTGCCTTTGAAGACGGCGGCAGGCCAGTTTGTCAGAGGGTGCAACTGAAGATCTGCATGTCCTTTCCGCTTTCCTTCACTTGCCTTTAAGGGCCACTTGATCGCAGTTGTACCAAGCACTGCATTTTTTGCCAGGCTTCAGTCTGACCCTCATTACAGGGGTAAGAATGTCAAGAGTGTTGGAGATGGAATGGTGAAAGTTAGAAAGGACTGTGTCAGGGTGGGAGTCATCCAAAGGAGTAGAAGGAGGAGAGTAGGTGGAGGCAAAGGCAGCCACTGATACTTTTTTCATGGGTCAGATTACCTTGAAAGCAGGAGATTGGGTGGGGTGTGCCATTGCTAAAGGGGCAGAGAGCTTCAAGTGAGAAGAGAGCAGAGAATGGTCAGTCCATGAGAGTGGGGTCGTGAGAGGAATAGAGAGAGGGATGTCTGTGGAGATGAGAGCATCAAAAGTATGGCCAGCAGTGTGCATTGGACCAGATGGTAGAATAGAAAGAGAGATTGAGCCACATGGGTTGTAGAAAGGTCTGAAGAGTCAGGAGAGTCAAGATGGATGTTAAGATCCCTTAGCAGGAGGAGTTGGGAAGAGGAGGAGAGGAGAGAAGAGGCCAGGTCAGCCCATTCTGAGAGGAAGAGAGGGGACTGGCTCAGTGGTTGATAGAAAGTGGCCAGAGTAAGACAGGCGACAGGCGAGAGAGAAAGCCTGCAGATTAGGCATTCAAAGGAGGAGTAGACCTGAGTGGCACTAATGGAAACAGGAATCCACTCAGGAAAGAGCAAGGCTACTCCACCTCCTGTCCTCTTGGGCCTCGGCATGGAGAGGATCTTGTAGCCTTCAGCAAGGAGTGTGTCAAAACTTGTGACAGAGCAGTCCTTAAAACACGTCTCAGAAAGAGCAAGAACATCCGGCTCCAGGAGTTCAAGAAGATGGCATATGTCAGAGAAGTGATTGATGGCAGAGCAAGAGTTTAGTGCAGCAACATGGAGCAGGTTGCTACTTTTGAAAGACTTACGTGGGGGGTGGTGCAGGGGACTGAAGCCCCTCCACAAGTGTCAATAGTGCCTGAGAGATAGAGGTTGGGGGAGGCAGAGGAGACAAGGGTGACAAGTGTGTCAGTGAGGAATGAGCATGCAAGGGAGCGAGGATAGTGGAAGATGGCAAGGGAGCCTGGGCATCCGTAGAGGCAGGTGGCAAGGGAGCCCGTAGGGTTGAAAGAGAAAAGTTGATAAGGAGAGGAAGGAGCCTATCAAAAAGTAAGAGGTTGGGTTGAGGCCCTTGTACCAGGATGGTACCATTTCGATGGACATTTATGATGGCCCTGGAGGTGGAAAAGGAGGCCAGTAGGGCCTCCCAGCGGGTGCCCCCATTTATGTGTGAGGAAGAGTAAAGAGAGAGCAAAGCAGCCATATGAGAGTCCATAGGTCGAGAGAGTGAACAACAAAGGGGATGACGGTGAGAGTCTCTCTGACAGAAGCACTGACATATTTGTCAGCAATAGGAAGGCCGGGGTTCTTGAGTTTCTTCCTGCCCAAGTTGCTAAGAGAGACCGATAGGAGATGGAGAAGCAGTTGGACAGGGGAGATAGATCGTGCCACAGTGGTGGGCACAGAATGTGGTACACTAAACCAGGCAGAGCAGTTGTGGTACTTGGGAGGAGGTAGGCAAGGAGATAGCAAGCACACAGGAAGACACACACAGGACAGAGAGAGACAATGGGAGATGACAAACAGATAGCAGACCAGACAGAGGACAAAAGGGGTAGCCTGTCAGCACCTTCCCATTAAAAGCAGGATGTTTTGCACAGCTAAATTCGACTTTAAACATCAGCTGAACAATCAGGATGTTTTGCACAGCCGAAAACGATTTTAACAACAGCAAAGCAATCAGGATGTCAGCACAGCCAAACGCGATTTTAACAACAGCAAAGCTATCAGGATTTTAGCACAGCTAACATCGATTTTTAACAGCAGTAAAGCTATCATAATGTGAGAACATCTAAATTAGACTTTAAACAGCAGCTAAACAATTAGGATGTTTGCACAGCCATAATCGATTTTAACAACAGCAAAGCAATCAGGATGTGAGCTCAGCCAAAACAATTTTAAACAGCAGCAAAGCAATCAGGATGTGCGCACAGCTAAATTCGACTTTAAACAGCAGCAGGACAATCAGGATGTGAACTTTTTGCTTTGTTTTGTTTTTTTTGTTTTTAGGTCAGCATGTATAACAGCACAGCAGTCCAGGGGTGTAGGGGGTGGAGGTGAAAGTCCAGGAAGGAAGTAGGAGTTATGGCTTGGTGCATGAATGCAAAAAGAGAAGAGTGAAAAGTACCATCTGAAAGTAGATTATTGAGATTGGCATGCGAGGCACAGAGTCAGGAGGATGATGCAGGTAGTATAGTATTAGTTCACACTTACGTGATAACTGAGGGGGCAGTCAGATGTTGGTTACCCAATAGGCCTATACAATACAGTGAGACCCAGTAAGAGAGTGGGAGGTGGGTGAAAGAGCACAGAACTGCCTTCCAAGTGAAGAAGTGAAGACAGAAGACGGCGGCCATCTTTGAAATGCTGCAGGCGTCTTTCCCTGATCAGCCCACTACCTGCAATGCAATCGGTCCACAGAGCAAAACTGGCAGTGCATCTGTATGCTGAGAGGTACCTCAGCAAACACACATTTT
This sequence comes from Ambystoma mexicanum, assembly GCF_040938575.1. Classification (NCBI taxonomy): domain Eukaryota; kingdom Metazoa; phylum Chordata; class Amphibia; order Caudata; family Ambystomatidae; genus Ambystoma; species Ambystoma mexicanum. The sequence continues at coordinate 1,239,308,857 of NC_090930.1, read as the reverse complement.
TTAAAGTAATTTTCGATTTTGTGGGATTTTTTCTTTTTTTATTCGAATTTTGAAATCAAAACGTACTACACATGGTATGGCCAAATTCTGTCGACAGATAAGTGTATCCCAAGGAACTGTGTTGCAAGTTCCAGGTATGGCCAAGTAAGGAGAGGAAGACCAGATCATCGGGGCTCGAGCAGGAGAAAGAACAGCTGGTGCAGTCCCTGGGCTTAGATCTGGGCCTAATCTGTGGTGCAAAGATTAGCCAAAGTGAATTGGCTCCGTTTTCAGAAAGGAAACTGGAAAGTAAGAAGAAGGATAATTTTTATCACCTTTTATGAATAGGGGCACAAACACAATAGAATGATAGAGGGGGCTGCTAATGTATAAACCCAAACAGCATATAAAGCAAATCGGCCAGGAGAGGGGCAGAGAAATCCGGATTGTTTTTAACATATCCATATAAATGAATTCTGGTTCTGGACCTGCAATTGCTGGTTGCATTTCTAGTATTTGTCTCATCCAGGCTCTATCCGTAATCTAACTAATTCACAGGTCGCGAATAAGAGTCAGAATGCCAATTTCTATTACATTCAGAATGTTATGCATGTTAATAAAATGGGCAATCCATACCCAATCCATATCTTGTGAGGGGTGTGTGCAATCATTACACTGCACAGATATCAGTGTTCAGAACTCTCTACACTACTTTAAGTGTGGGGCCTATCCTAGTGTTTACCAAATATGGGCAGCTTGGTTCAAGTTGGCTCTGTTGCTGTCCCTTCAGACAAACGATATTGTTCGAGTCTTTCAGGGGATTCTTCAGGTCTTTAGACAAAGGGTATTTTTCTCACTTTGCAACAGCTGTCATACCACTGAGAACATGGATTTAGCACCCAATCGTTCTTGTTACTAATGACCTTCTTTACAAAGATGGGTTTCATAAATGCTGGGATACTACAAAATAATCATAAACAATCTTGAGTGTCACCGACTGCCCTTCTCATGCTCAATAGTTCATACCTACAAAATTCAGCAACATATAACAGACTAGAACATTTAATGTTGTTGCCATCATTCAGACTATCATCTTCATCTAACGTAAAAAGGACAAACAAATCATACAATATAAGACACAATCAACTGTAATCTAATTATTGTGGCCCTCTGCTCCTCCACCCCCAACCCCACCATCTAAACATCCCCAAAATGCTTTAAAAAAATGAAAAATGGCACCAATAGTTTACTAATTTATAAATATATTTTGAATCAGTTTTTTAGTATGAAAAATATGAGTAACATATAGCAGATCAAAGGATACTTCTTCCCTTCTCGAGGTTGAAGTCAGTTTCCAAATCCACGAGGGAGACACACAAAGTGGAACATGAACACTGTCTAGACAGTTTGCTGTCTGCAACTAATGGTCCTGCTTGTCTTGAGCCTCATTTTTACCTTGAAGTAATTGCTTTTTGAAAAATAATTTTAGCTGACCATATTTTGATCTCTGAACACACTTCATTGTTTTGGCGTGTAAATATATAAATATATATATATATATATATATATATATATATAAATAATATAAAAAATATATATATCTTATATATTTTTGGTATAGAGCAAGAGACTTCAATACCGCCAATGCATATAGAGATGTAGGTGTCCCAGTTCACACTGTATCGCTAGCATGGGAAGGCACACTACTTTCTTCCCAAATAAGCCCTCCAGTTTACCCATATTAAATGTGCAGTCCAAAAAAAATACTTCTGCACCGTAAGTACTGCCACCACCTTCATTCTCATAAAAAGTTACTGCCTGTATCAAAGAGAAATGCCTGAACCCTTTAAGTAGGATAGCAGCCTGTACCGCTAGATGTTTAGTTGTTATCCTTCATTGAGCTACCTTTTGCTGTCACTTAGACTAATATTTACCAACATCTCCTAGTAGGTAAATAATTTCACGTTGTCAACCTGTTCTTTATTTAGGAACCAATATCTCAATCCACCTTTCCTGTCCTGATTCAAGGATAAAGATTTTAGTTTTTGGTAAATTTATCCTGAGATTGTGTTTATCTGTATATTGTTGTAAGACCATCAAGTGTTGATGAAGACCAATTGGTGTCTGGTCTATAAGGACCAGGTCTTCGGCATACAAAAGGTGACCTATCAATCGCTCATTAAAGCATGAAAGGGATGATCTAGACTTCTCCAGAGTGTCCACCAGATCTGCTACAAACAAGTTAAAAGAGCTGGTTCCGGGGGCAGCCTTGTTTTAAACCCCAGTTTTCTCACTGGACTTTGGTAGAGGTTTTGATGCCAAGAAACTCCAATACTTTGAGGCAACATGTTGGAAGGCAAACATCCTCAGTAGAGTTTCAGTTCAGCAAATCCGTTCTCACAAACCTGAAAAAAGTAATGGCTCGGGAGAACCTCTTAATTTCCTGTTTGGTAGGCTGTTGGAGGGATAATTAAGGTGAATTGACATGGGAGATAGAAAAGATGTAAAGAGAGAGATATGTTGTATTTGAGATATTAGTGTGTAATATTGTATGTTTCTTTGTGACTTTTTTTTGTTTCATATGGGGTTGTAACTTTGCGAGACCCCATTTATGTCCATCCATTCCTTGCCTTTAGTACTGTCCTTTCCTTATCTTTTGCATTTCCTTACTTTATCCTTGAATTCCCTCTAGGATTTACTCTTCCTTCTTCCTAGTTTTTGTCTTGATTGTCTTAATTTTATTTTCTTATTTGACATATTTTCAGTTCTTTGGCTCCTGATTTTCGACATCAATTGAAGAGGAGGACAAAGATGCTTCAGGGATGGGTGGTGGAATTTCAGTGGTGATCAGTCACTTGAAGCTGGATGGGGAGCGGTGATGTTGACATGCAGATAATAAATGAGGATGCAACAGAGTTTCATGCAGAGTGGGAAGCCCAGTGTCTGCATTTATATTATGAATAATGCTAAATAGGAGGGCTCAGTAACAGCAGATACAAGAGTAGAACAGAGAGGATGGTGAAGCCATTAAGGTGGTGCAGAAGTAGGGTCGGCTGAAGTTAAAGTTGGCTTGCACATATTTTAGCTGTCAAGAGGCCGTTTTTGCTAGTCAGTTGTGAAGATATTCCACACTTGATGTTTATGCAATGGGCTGAGCCCTGGTGTTTACTCACCTTGGCACACAAACAACCATGTATTTTGTGAAGTTTCAGGTGTTTGGGCCTCATTACACAGATGGCGGAGAACCATGGTGCTATTAGCGCCATGGTTCATGCCGGTAAAATACTGTCACCGCCTTGGCGGAAAGGGGAATTACCGCCCCATTCCAAGGTTGGCGGGCGGTGATTCCCCCTTCCACCATTGCCCTTCCCCATTCCCATTTTCGCCCCATAGTGCTCAATGGGAATGGAGAAGGTGCTAATTACGGTACCGCAAATTGTGGTACCGTAATTAGCTCCCTGGGTCCCTTTGCGGGTTGCAAAAAGCAGGCGTTAAATCCCCCAACCCGCAATGGGACCTCATAGTAAGGCAGTAAGGATTTACCGGTACCGGTATTTTACCGGTACTGGTAAATCCTTACCGCCATCCGTGTTGTGGGTGCCTTAATGTGACATTTTGCCTTTCTAGATCTAGTGAGTCATAGCTGGTGGATTAACTGTTAGTGGCTACATCCACTGCTGCTTGAGTCCTGTGCTTCAATCAATTGTGCACCTTCTTCCTGTCAATTCCCTTTGTCTATGGTATTTTCCACCTCAGGGTTGCTACCAATGATGTCTTTGGCCACGTCCGTTATCTGAGGATATTAGTAAACTCTGATATCGTTCTCGTCATGTAGTGATTTGTCTTTCCATGTGCTTGCCTAGATGTGATCTGCGTTTCTCAACAATTGACCAATGTTTTATACTAAACACGTTGGTGGAGAACTATCTCGGCAGTAGGAAGGTTCGTCTTTATGTCCCCTTTCTGAATCTTACAAAGGCTTTCGACTTGGTAGACTGAAATATTCTGTGGGCAAAACTGAAAGGGATTGGTATGCCCCTAAAACTTCCCCAGCTAATGATATTGCTTTAGGGAAATACATCAGCCAGAGGAAACCACAATTATTCAGGTGGGTTTGTAAATAACGTAGGGGCAAAACAAGGCTTCCCTCCGGCTCCTTTGTTGTTTTCTTTCTTTTTCATTGATTTTAACCCTTACACAGAAACTCAGGATTGTATTCTCTCACTTCTAAATGATGTGAAATCAGTGCTTTATCGTGCACTGATGATACAGTCCTGATTCACCTTACTCCAGGCGGTTTACAGCAAAATTTGGAATATACATATACATATTTCTTGTATCTCTGTCTTCAGCTGAATTTGGCTAAAACTGAAATACTAAAAACCATCATTTAAATGATTGCTGAAAAACAAATATTTTGGCCTGTTGTTCTCCAAAAGCAGAGGTTGAAGTAATCCTAATCCTATAGAGGTGGTATGTAAGCGTGCCTCTATGAGCTTAAATGGTCCTCTCCACTTTTGTTATAATGTTGGTGGGACATGTTTAGACAAGTGCCTGCAGGTTCTAGGGTCCAAAATGTATGTGGCTGTTCTTTATGGAGCAGAGATTTGGGGTGCAGCTCCCTGTGGATGCCTAGATACAATGTTGACCTCTGGGTTGCAGAGGATTACAGGCCTGCCAACCAGAACTCCTGGTGATGTGTTAAGAAATGAATTAGCTATAGTCAGCTTATCTTTACAGATACAAAGCCAGAGGAGGGTTCTTGAGTTTTTTCTGAAAATGCAAGTAAATGAACATATGCTTGGCGTGGCTCCATGGTCAACTCTAGTAAAGGTTTGAAGAGTTGGTATAACCAGAGAATCCGCTTAACAAATGTGTGGAAACTGAGGGATGTTGGGGCTCTGGCCGATTTATCATTCAGTCAGTGTATATTTCTACTCAAAGAGAGATCTGTAGAACTAGAATGCCAGGCTTGCTATGAGAGAAGAGTACATTTAAGCTCATTGAGACATTCATCTCCATCACTAAGACGAGTGGGAGTAGTCCCCACTGGGCTTAAGATCAAGACCCCTGAATACATAAGACTTCTATTATTGGCCAGGTTAAAATTGCTTCCTTTGAGATCAAGAACACCATGGCTGGCCTGGGATAAGATCTGTCACTGTGGCTTGGGCAAGGAGAAGATGTATGGCATTTTTTATTGTACAATAAAAAGGAATAATCAGGATGAAGAAGATCCTACAAGTAAGCCAGTTGTGCCGTGCATGTATGTTTATTTTACATTGACACAGTCCTTTTTTAGTTCATTCAACAATTTATTTTACAGGTCTTTCGATAAGCACGAAAGTTTTTTGGCATCAAAAGGACAAAAGTGATTGTGAACGGTGGTAACACGGGTTAAGTGTCAACCTCTGATGTATTGAGGTTAAAACTCCACACTGAAGTACATTCCCAATATAGATGTGATAGAGAAAGAACTATCAAGCAGGGAAAGTATACCTGAGGCTTGAAAATGGCCCCACTTGAAGAAATATGCCCATGCTGACATCATAAAAACATTTCAGCATTTCCCGATACCTTTCTCTTGCAGGTTACCAAGGTTCACTGTCAGCACCTATGTTCCCCCTTCTTCACACCCCCACACATCCAGATAGATACTGCACACAAAGAAATCCATTCCCACATGCACACTACACTCACACGTTAGCATACACACACATTCACATGTGCAAAAATTCACATGCACACACACATACACTAATAGAGGTACACACCACCACACCAGCATGCACACACCCACACACGTTTTATCTGCAGGTACCTGGTCCTCAACAACGAAATCTCCTGCTACAACCTGAGGCCCCAAATTGCCATCCCCATGCCCCCTTAAGATAGGGACTAGGATGCAGGGAAGATTCTTATCAACCATCTCTACCTGAGGACTTGTTCCCTGCACTTTTTCTCTTTACACTACTACATTATGTAGTTGTTCAGTATTGCTCCTAAAGCCCTTTACCCTTGCAGAACCCAGGGCAGCATGTGCAATGTTCCATGTAAGGCAAAGTAAGCAAAATTCACTGGCCTTTGTTTCTATGTTGGGCCTGCACATCTGGTGTATTCCAAGATTTGAGGACATCTATTTTCCCTGGCAAAATGGCTGGGCAAGGATCACAACATTGTCTGTTTTCTGCAGTCAATTTTGGCAGAGTCAAGAGTAGAGGCCATTCTGAGGTCCATGAATAAGGCAATAAGCCCCGAGCCGGTGGGCCATTACTGTGTAAGGTAATGCACCTGGGGGCTCATAGTTACAAGCCCAAGCGTGCCGAGGGCCTTAGCAAAGGCACGGGGCATTACTGAATGCGCAAATGGGTCACCGGTGAGGGGCTTATTGCCATTAGTACCGCGGCCCGTTAGACTGGGGTACTAATGGTGTTTGTTTTTCACTTGCGAGACGGGTTGCCTTTCGCAGCTGAAAAACAAAAACAAATGGTTGCTTTCCATTTCCATAGTGGCCATAGTAAACAAAGAAAATGACCACCATGATAGGAGAAAAGGGACTATGAATAGTTACTTCTTCCATTCCATGGCGGCCACTCTGTGAAGGAACCTTGGGCCGAGGCGGAGAAGCAGAGGCTTCAGACTTTCTCGGCGAGGTAAGTCCCTTGCTTGTAACAAGCTCTTTGATCCTAGCCAGGTAGATAAATGATGACCCATTCAAGCACCACATACCTTTGCAGGACATGAAAAAGTCTGAAGGCCTGGTCTATAGTTTTTTTACGCTGTCTAAAGGTTTCCTGCATGTTACTCATACTTTATTTTCTATAATTTGTTTTTTGAAACAGAAATGAGCTAGATTCACTGATTTAGTGGTGTGAAATAATGGTTGAATGTTCCCCTGCCTGCAGTAAAGGGGTCAGTTGAGGATGGCATGCCCCCTTTTCCAAGCATTCAGATGATGTGATTTCATATGGGCCTTTAACACAAAGGAACGGTATTGGAGAATCATGCAACAAAGATTCATCTATTGTATGTTTACCAACTTGCTCATATACACAGACTGTCCATACCAAGACAAACCCGGTTCTTATCTGGAAATCAGTTGTTTTTAGGCATCTATTTTCCAATGCACTATGTCAGCAGGGATGTCGGGGAGACACAATGATGAACTATCCCTAATCAATCATACATTTAACATATTAAAGAAAAAGGGTAAAGTCTACTGATTATCACAGCTTTGGATATTATGAGATTTCAATTGTATTATATTGTATTTCTCTTTAAGTGCCTATGGCATAGTTCAGCTACTGGATTTGTTATCTCTGTTTTAATGACCAGCTGGTTAAACAGCATGCCAAGGACTAAAGTCCTTTGTCTGATTGAGGTGCTACAAAATGGGCTCTGCGAACCTGAGCACCACAGCTTACAGAATGAAAATCAATAATGTGATTATAAACAATCTTTTCTTTGTAATAAGTGTCCTTGTTATTCTTTAATGGACATCTGCCAGGCATGAGAGGGCTCACGCCTTGCAAGGTCGACCGGTTTTGACGTTCTGATGGCTGGGATCGTCTTCCTCAGGACCAATAATTGTGTGTGATGAATTGAATTCAATGTGAAGATTACTGTCTTGATGGATCTCCACTGGTTACACACCTCCGCTTCCTTGGCGTAAAGGCTTCATGAGAGAGGGATTATGGGGCTATGATAAAAAGTTTCTCTGGCCTCATGCTTCTGTAAGTGCTCGTGTCACTTAAAACGTGTAGTATGCGTTTCTTGCCGTGTTCTCGAATGCTGGGAAACGGGAGCTGCTGCTCCGGTACGCACGTTTCCATTTACGAGAAATCGTGGTTTGTTTCTGTTCATTTGCGTCCTCTCATCCGTGTTATCAGTTTCATATGGGCCTACAGGGAAGAGGTGGCCAAATTGTTACCCAGGCTTCACTCAAAAGACACTTTTCTTGCACATATGGCAGGTGGTAAAACAACCTTGACAAAAAAAACAAAAAACTCCTGATTTGTTGGGGAGGGTGAGATGGTCTCTTACCTGTCCTCCTTTCAGGGTCTTCTATGTGCACTTTCGCTTCAATGCAGCATGGGTTCTGCTGACTGAGAGGCAAGTGCTGCTGATGTGAATGATGGCAAAGTTATACTACCACGAGGATGTGTTTTTCCACTGTTTTCAGAAAATACTGTAAACTGGGTCACAGGGAGTGTCTGAAGTTGGCTGCCTATGTTCAGTGCTTACACTGCTGACAACTGCATTGGTTCATCGATTCCTGTGCTCCTTGCATCTGTCCATTCTCCGTTGCATGCTGTGATATCATAAAATAAGGTGTGTCTGAGTCTCTATCGTGTATCAGGAGATGAAGTACAATCCGTGTCATGTTCTTTATTGTGATATATTTCCAAAGAAATCAGAGACAAGCGATTTTTAGGAATCCTCTCTTTTCTTACTCATCTGTGGATTTCTCTCTTTGTTGCTAAGCTGTCACCAAAGCCTCTCCCTCTTATGCCCCATTTGGTGGAACTCAGAAGACTCTTCCTGCACTCATGTTTCTGACGCCTGATGCATATGCAAAGGCTGTGCATGCACAGTAACATATGCAGCTGTTTTTTTAGACAGATGCCTGTGTTTTTTTAAAGAGGAAGTGATCGGATTGACAGGTGTGGCTTGTCCATAGATTTACACACTAGCTGGGCGTCGCCAATGCAAACAGGTGCAGCTGTAGCATGTGAATAAAACAAAAGATACATTCCTTAACCATCCATCCCGACCATGGTGAGGTACTGTAGAAGATGCAGAAATCTCCCTTTACCTCACCACTTTCCTTCAATAAATGCCCACGGTGTTCGCAATACATTGACATTCTCCTAATAATAATAAATGCACATGTGGGTCTCAGTGATATGACCTTTTACTGCAGCTAGTGGGTACATATTCACATCCACCTACTAAGTGCATATGGGGTTCCCAGTGCTATTCTCTTCTCCTATGACCAGTAGATCCATGTTGGTTTCTCAGTGGCCTGTCGTCTTCTGCACCTAGTAATGGCCTGTCATCTTCTCCACCTACTAATGGTCTGTCATCTTCTCCACCTAGTAATGGTCTGGTCTGTCATCTTCTCCACCTAGTAATGGTCTGGTCTGTCATCTTCTCCACCTAGTAATGGTCTGTCATCTTCTCCACCTAGTAATGGTCTGTTATCTTCTCCACCTAGTAATGGTCTGTCATCTTCTCCACCTAGTAAATGCACATGAGGGTCTCATTGCTCTGACCATCTCTATCTACTTAATGCACATGGGGTTAACTTCTCACTGTATTGGCCTTCTTCACCTCGTAAAATCATGTGGGTGTTTTTTGTGATTTAGCCTTTTTCTATGTCTAAAACAATGCTTGTGGGATTCTCAGTACTTTGGCCTTCTCCTAAGCCTAGTAACTACAAAAGGTATTCCCAGTGTTTGGCCTTCTTATACAGAATACTTGTGGGATGTACTGCCCCATAATCCCCAATTCACACTTCCACCAACCCACAAATCAGGTCCTGCTAACCCCTCCAAAATGTTCCAACCTATTGCCCTAACATGGTGTTTCCTTATGAGTGATTTGGCCTTCTCCACCTAGTGAATCATGTGGAGGTTTTCTTTTATTTATTTATTTTATTAATCAGGTATTTATAATATATCAATACACAAGTGTTTCAAGGTGCAACAAGACAAGGGGGGGGCAGGGATGACAACCCCCCAACTGGCCGTACTAGGCCTTGTGACATTCGGAACGTGCAAGTGCAGTAACAAGAAGTGTGGGGAAGAGGGGAGGGAGGAAGTGCTGGTCAGGGCGGAAGGGGCCATGGGTTAAGCGAGTGCCAGGAGAGGCCAGCCGAACAGAGCCAGGAGAATGCAGCGAGTGCAGAGGAAAGAAGGTCCATGTGCTAAATGTGAGGAAGGGGCTAGTGCAGGGGGAGGGAGCCCAGAAGGGCAAGTGCAGGTTGAGGGGGGGTCAGGGAGGACAAAGTGGAGCTGTAGGCTGGTCTAGGAGGGCATTGTGCCCGGTACAAATCTGAAGGAACCATGTAGCCAGTCAAGAGGCAGAGGTGGACATTAGCATGTGAAGGGAGAGGGAACTAGGAAAAGAAAAGGAAGGCCTTGAAAAGCTTCTGGAACTTAAGGAGATCCAGCTCGAGTCTGAGATGGGCAGGGATGCCATTCCAGAGGGAGGCACCTGCAGAGAACAGTGATCTATGCTTGGAAAAACGTTTGATCTGCAGAGAGTTGGAGCTAGAAGACCGAAGGGCTATATCAGGGAGGTATTTAGGGAGAGAGAGTTGGATGTAGTGGGGTCCCAGGCTGCAGAAAACCTTGTGGATGAAGCAGAGGGTCTTGAACCTGATCGTTGGAGCACCAGAGAACCAGTGGGGGAGATTATAGGGCTGTAGAGATGCAGTCCCTGGGCTTGAGGCCAAGGATAAGTCTTGCAGTCCTATTCTGGATTAGTTGAAGGGGGCGAAGGGAGGAGTACGGAAGATTGAGGAAGTGGTCCAGCCTGGATAGGACCTGTAGACATTGGGCCTCATAAGAGCTTTGGCAGTATCCCAGCGGTTAATCTGCTCGGATATCACCAATGCAACCTTAGTCTTAGTCGACTCCACAACTCTGAGCACTGTAATTGCCGAACCGGCCACTGAACGGCTATCCAGCCTCCTGGCACCCATACATGGGTAGGACCAGCCCACCGTACTTTGAAGCTCACCAAATAACTCAATTGGCCTTGAAAAAGACTAAGGTTAAAACGCGCGTCGGCTGTGTAACGTATCAACATGTTAAAACTGGCACCTCTACGTCTAATAATGTATTTCATTAGTGCTGATTAACTAAGGAAATAAGCAAACCTCTTGTTTGACACAAATAAACCTGACTCATCCATTACCTGATTAAGCTGCCTAACTACCAACACCGGACTATCCAATCCCACCAGCGCCTACAGGTCCATAGTTTGTCAAACCCCACTAATTGTCTTCACAATCAGGAACCCCGGAGTTGGTCCCTTGACAAACCAGGACTCAGGCTGCAGGTTTGACACAGTAAACAAACGAACAAGAAGTGCGCAGGAGTGAGGGAGTTCCGCCTTTCAAAAACTCCACCCATGCTCAAACTACAGTCTAGAGCCTGGTCTGTGATGTCAAGGGTATCATGGGTATCATGGAATGATTGACCGTATCAAAAGGATAGGAGAGGTCAAGAAGGATGAGAATGGCAGGAGAGTTGGAATTGAGATTAGAGAGCAAGTCTTCACAGGTGTTCAGGAGTGCTGTTTCATTGCCTCTGGCAGCTCTGAAGCCCAGACTGGTGGTTGTGGAGACAACCAACAGATTCACTTTGCTGGATAAGCTGGGAGATGGCCAGCATCTCCAAGAATGTGCCCAGGAAGGGGGTAATAGAGGAAGGGCAGTAGTTAGCCGGACCGGAAGGGTCAGCAGAAGGCTTTTTGAGGAGAGGGTGCACAAAGGAGTGGTTGAGGAGTAACAGGCAGAATTCAGTGCCAAAGGAGTGATTGCAGAAATCAGCCAAAACTGGAGCAAGGGAGACAATGTTGTCCTTGATAGTTCTGGAGGAACGGGGAGCACGTTTTTGGATGAGACTTTCATTGAGCAGACTTGTCTAGAAACCTCATCAGGTGATATGGGAGAGAAAGAGGAGAGTAAGAGGGAAGGGGGGTCAAGGGAGTCCCGAGAGCGTGTGCGGGAGATGAGAGTGGTGTAGTGGATAGTGAGTACAGGATGTCCTGAGTTTTAGTAGTGAAGTGAGAGGCCAGTGAAGTGCAGAGGGCCAGGGATGGCAAAAGAGAAATTGAGACTGCAGTGCGACTCGCATGTTCCTTGTGAGTTTTCTGTGTCCTACTCTTCTACTGTGCCTAATAAATGCGTGTGGTGTTCTCAGTACTTCAGCCTTCTCCTAAGCCGAGTAAATACACATGTTGTTCTCAGTGTTTTGGCCTTCTTCTACAGAATGCTTCTGGGTTGTACTGCCCAATAACTCCCACATCACACTTTCACCAATCCAAGAATCAGGCCCTGCTAATAACTCCAAAATGTTCCAACCTATTGCCCTAACATGGGGTTCTCTTCTCAGTGATTTGACCTTCTCCAGTGAGTAAATCATGTGATCATGTGGGGGGTTCTGTTCATTAGCCTTCTTTTATGCCTAACAAATACTTGTGGTGTTCTCAGTACGCTAGACTTCTCCTAAGCATAGTAAAGAGAAATGGTGCTTTCAGTGTTTTGGTCTTTGCTACAGAATGCATGTGGGCTCTACTGCCCCATAACCCCCAATTCACACTTCCACCAACCCACAAATCATGTCCAGCTAACCCCTCCAAAATGTTCTAACCTATAGTCCTTACTCTACCTACCCTCTATTATCAATTCAAATCTACTCTAACCTTACAATCCTGCAAATACTGTCTCTAACAAGCCTGAGACAACCCCTGCCACTTCAAATGCAAACTGTCCCCTGTGCCGAGTTTGTACTCACTTATTATAGGGCTTTGATAGCCGCCCTATAGTTAAGGTGAGTCGGAGACACATAGGAACCCCATAAAATTCTATTGGTAATAATTTTTGAATCGAGGAATGGATTTGACCGAAATTTGGAAAATTATTAAACGTCTGCGGGCTGCCCAAACTGCAAAGTTTTGTAAAGATTTGTTAAATAATAAAAAAAGTTCTTCAGCATCAAAATATTTTCTTTTTTTCAAAAAGTGCCACCTACTTCCCCTTAATTTTCCCATAGACAAAAAAGGTGTGAAACAACTTGGGCAAGCAGTGTTGACGCTCACGCCATGCATGGTTTGGGTTTATTCTGTGCAGTAGTTATTTAAATATTTGATGGAGAGGGGTGTTCGCCCTTACCCCGAACAAATAGAGATATTGCCATGGTGCATTGCAGGATCATGGTTTTCAGAAATGAAATGACCGCCATCTTGTTTTTCTTTTGATGCAAGAGATATTTGCGGCTATAACCGAGGTTATGGGAAAATGAAACGCAGTAAAAATCTATAGGCAGGTCAAAAAACAAACAAATGCCATCAGGTTAGACGTTCGGGGATGGCAAATGCAGCGTGTGTTCTGGGGTGAAAGGGCGAGGGCATTGGAGGTGAGGAGGCTGTGTGGGGAGTGGGGGGAGCTGGCACAGATGAGGGGGGCACTTGGTGATGGCCTGGGACTCAGGGAAGCATTTTTATTTTCTGTCAGTTTGCCGATATTCGCGGCTATACCCAAGGCTACGAAGGACTATGGATACCCACGGGTAACAGAAGTTATGTATTCACAGATTTTTTTGGGGGTGTCTGTGTTTCTTTTATTTTCTGAAGTTATTTCTATAGGTAAAGTGACATTGGGGGTGGAAAATCACTGGCCATGGCCAAAGGCCATGGTCAGTGAACTGGTAGGTATTATAGTTTTATTTTTATTTTGGATATGCGTTTTCAGACTTTTGAGCATATGAGACTTTGGAGAAAAATAGAAGAAAATAGTTTAACAAAATTGATATAAAAAGGAGCAATTGTAGTCTAGTTTTAGATGTGCCATACAAAGTATTTTATGTTGTGTATTCCGACTTATGGTATTATATGGTCTGGCTGTGAAATGTTTGCCTATCTAGTTTATTGTTGTGTATTTTTCTATTCTTTCCATTTTCAGTTACTTTACATAAGTACACAAGTAGTGTACTGTATTGATCATTTAAGTTGGTTTGTAGTATAAAACTTGAAGTCAGTTCCTTTTTTAACTGCATTTTTGTAATCATGGTTATGGTAAAAGTCAATGGGCCTCATCATGAGTTGGGCGGTTTCCCGACTGGCATACTGCCCAACTTTATTTCCATTACCGCCCACCTGTCCGGCGGTATCACCACCAGATCACAGGTTGAGCGGTTATTATAAAAGTTATTCCCCATTCCCTATTGGATCCATTGGACCCAATGGGGAATTTTTTTGCGTAATTTCCGCTGGCGGTAATTGCACCGAAAAATTCACATTTTTCCAGCGTGTTTACCCCCAGCTATGGTGGTAACCTCAACTATGTTTAAAAAGACAACAGTCTATAACATCAACATTGAGAATTCCACCATTGGTCAGAGGTAAACCTGAGCCGGTTCGAGAAGAATCACAGATGGGTTTGAAAGGAGGAACACAATTGGGAAACCATAGTGGGGCACTAGAAGCCAAGAAGGATGTCAGGATTAACAAAATCTAATTGTGATTCCTGGACCCTGTTAACCATAATAGAATAAAAGGACAACATCTCCCATAATTCCTCTGCCCAAAGGAAGGAAAACGAGGGCCAAACATTAGATATACTTACACTGATTTCGGGCATCAGGACTATGGGTGTAACCTGAGAAGCAGGAGAAGCAATTTCCATACCGCAAAATGAACACATATGGGACACTTGCACACCTCGCCCTTGTAATACTGAAAGTAGGAAAGGGATATAGAACCCTCTATTCTAGAACCAGTGGGAAAAACAAAAACACCAGACCACATGAACAGGGAAAGGTTTGCTGCACTTCCTATATGCCAGAAGAGTACAAGACATCGGGTGACCTACTGTCCAAAGAGGAGAACGACAAAAAGAAACATGTGTGGGTATTTCAGCCACGAGCAGGGAAGAAGAGAGCAGCAGTTGCCTCTCATGCAGCATTTAAATAATTCTGGAATTGGATTCAAGACGGTGGCTGACCCTATAGAAGTCTTCCTTGTGGGGATCTGAACAACAAGGTATCCAAGGGACTGAGTATGCTCAAGCAGATAAGGTGGACACTTTAGAAAATAAGGAAAGGTCCATTCAGTCAAACCCTTTATATGGGCAAGCTATCAGAAAACCAGAGTGGGAATTTGAAGCCAGAGAAGGAATTGTGGAGAAGACTGGAGGATGAAGCAGAATGACTTGAAGAAGGAGGAGGATTATTGGACGAAGACGAGCAGAAAGCATGAGGTAGGCAGCAGCAGTGGAGGGTTAAAGGGGAGGAATGGAGGTGAAGAGGTATGGTCGCAGTGGAGAGAAGGAGAGGCGGAATAAAAAAGAAGTACAAGGAGAAGAATGAAAGCAGAGGATAGGAGGTATATCAGTGGTTTCGGAGGGGGCGATTCAGGAAAAGGTGGCTGTACGTTGCATTAAAGGAGGAAAGGAGGGGATACAGAGAGTTGTGGTTGGAGCTATTTACCTGGGACGAGTGGAGGTAAATGCTAAGAATATGTTAGTGGAGATAGTAAGGCAGGCCCAAGGAAGCATGCAGTGAGATAGGTGTTAGAAGTAAAACCTAGCCTGCAGGGTTGAACTTGGGATGAGTGAAATAATGGGCGAAGGGCAGAGCTTAAAGGAGGGTGAAGGCTAGTGAGGAGAGGGAAAAGATAAATATACCAAAGGAGGCTGGCAGACATATTTGAAAAGGACAAAACAGGGTTACAAATCATTGGTTGAGCAGTATGAGAGGAGAAAGAGGGCAGGTGCGTGCATGCAGTGAACCATCAAGGAGGGGGTAGTAGAAGAGAGGGAAGCAGAAAGAGGAACGATCCTGTTAGGCGTGCGATTATTGTGACTCACTGATGAGGATGGAGTGTTGGGGACTGGAGTCAGGACCTCAGGGTAGGCAGGTAAAGATGGCACTCTGCCCCATCCTAAAGAGACGCTTAGGTGTGCAACCTCACAAGTGAACTTCTGGTGGCAAATTTTACATTACCCAGCCCTCACAGCTGCGACTGCCCATGCCTTACATGCAGACATACGCAGGACCCACATATCTGCATTATTGCTGGAAGCCCATGATTTTATTTTGCAGCCCAGAACATTTTCTGTTTGACCCGAGTGAAATCTGATGCAGTTCAGAAACGTTGTTTGATCAAAGGGAATATGCCATTGAACCTACGGAGAAGCCGACCTGTAAAATGTTGGGGAGGACACTCAAAAAAATGCTTCCACCCTACATAACCAACAACCCATACACTAGATAAACATCTTGAGCATGACTTGGGGGGGTCATTACGACCCAGGCAGTAAGTACACCGACTTTACCACCATGGTGTAAACTACGTTTACACCATGGTGGATGGCAGATTTACCACCCCATTCCAAGGTGAGTGGGGCGGTAAATCCCCATTTCCCATTTACCCTTCCCCATTCCCATTTTTACCCCATAGGGCATAATGGGAGTGGGGAAGGCGCTAATTACGGCACCGTAAATTACGGTGCCGTAATTAGCACCAAGGCGGTTTACCGCCATGGATTTTAACGGCTGCTAAAAGCAGCCGCTCAAATTGGAATCAGGCGTTAAGGGTTAACGACGGCGTTAACCCTTAACGCCTGGGTTGTAATGAGGCCCTTGGTGTGTTGTGGCATGTGCAGTGTTGTAAATACTTTGCACAACACACACACAGACTCTTCAGCAGTGGAAACAAGGAACATGTCTTCTGGGACATGGGGGCAAGCATGTCAGAATTTACAGATGATGAATTGCAGCACAAGCACTGTGCAATACATATGAGGGACCTCCGAATGTCCGGAGAGGGGGACATCAAATCTTGCTCCAGTCCTAAGATTCAAAAGCTTTTCCAGGGAATGTCCAGTCCTCGTGCTTGCAAAGGCACGAAGCAATGTGAAGATTGGTATCTGGTATGTGCATTGCACAAGACCTCCAGTCTACCAAGGCTAGGCCTATGGTGGTGGAGGGGATTAATGCCATCTCAATTCCACTGCAATGAGTAGTGAGTAGTGGACTGCCAGGATAAATGGGTGCAAGAAAGTAAATCGTAAATGCATTTTAAATGTAGTTAGATTTCACATATTAGCAAGAAACCTTGGTAGTTCTTGAACATTGTTTTCACTTAACCCCCATTTAAAAAAACTGCGGTTTATCCTTAAACCCCCGTTCCAACAACTGTGGGGAACTAGTATGTAATGAAGATAAGAACCCTTCTCTCCACAAATGCTACTTTAAACAGGGCACACATGATTAAACGATCTGTTTTCATTCATGAAGGCTTCGGTTTAAAAACATATTTGTCTGCTCCTAAACAGCAATGTGCAATTATTCTTCAAGTTAACTGCTCTATTTCCATTCAAAGCGGCAACTCCTATTTTAATGTAAGGTTACCCTCTAGGGAGCGACAATGCTTATGCTTTTATTTTTCCCCTCTGGAATCCCCCCTCTATTGCTTATGTGTGGTTATTAGAAATACAAGTGCAAAGTTGATGTAATTCAATTTCTGGCTCATATCTCAGTATGTAATTATTCATTGCATAATCTCCAGAGCAGAGAGAATGAAATGTTTCCATTAAAAACAGATTTGTTTTTTTTTATTTTCAAGGTAGGGACATATTAGACAAGATAAATATATATCTCCCATGGGCCACCCTTTAGAAAGTCTGATTATTGACTGCAATGATACTGTGAAAATGCTCAGCGGATTAAATTAACGGTTTATTTCGGTAGTATTTCACAATGCCTTATAATGAAGTTATTTTTGTTTCCTAAAGCGTGTCAGCATGTTTTGCGTACATATTTGACTTCTTTTAACGTTTCTTGGTTACTATTGCACAGCAATATACAAACAATTTTACAAATTTACGAATGTGGGGTGACTCTCCTGTTTCAAGCAGGGGTGGACAATGCAGCAGACTACCTGTCCAGACACCCCTTTCAACTTCCAGTTGCCGTGGATGAGGTAGACCAGGACACAGAGGCTTTGGTGGCGATGATCACGAGAGCAGTGGTGCCCAAATCCATGTCTCTAGCAGAAGTTACCAAGATAATGCGGCAGGATGCTCGTCTACAGGACCTCCTGCAGCACCTGCGGGAAGGCCGGTGGAGGTGACAGATCTTAATAAAAACCTGGACATGCACAAGCATGGGGTGTAGTCCTGATGACCAAACCAATTATGTGGAGTTGTTATTCCTGGAGCACCCGGCTCCATAACACTGAATAAAGTTCAGATATTGTTTTTTTAATTCTGAAATTCTGATGCATGACATTGTCAATGTGACACATTCAGGACAGATGGAACACAAGTTGGATTTCTCCTCACGATGGGGTGATCTTAGACATGGGGAGACGGCTGTTCACTGTGTACTTATCTGCCCTCAATATGCTGCTATAAGGTCAACATGGTGTTTGCTAGTGTTACGAAACAGGGGATTTGCATTTTACAAATGGCATATTAGTTAAATTGAGGCACAAGTCACGTAATTGTTTGTTATGCCACCAGTCAATATTTGTGGAAGTCTTTGGCCCTGAGGAGTGAGGTTGTGAAAGATAGTGTTTAATACCATCTTTGTATCTATATAGCTCCCCTAAACGTGTGTTTCATCATGATTGATACAATCTAGAATAACAAATATTAGATTGAAAAACATCTAACTATTGTCGCACACTGATTTTTCTTAGATGAGATATTTTGTTAGGCAATGTGTTTATGATAATTTTTTTAGACCAGTCAATATTTTGTACACCAATGAAAATTAACAAGACTGATTGATTGACTGAGCCTGTTCATATTGCTGGCCTCGAGGACTTGAACATATCCTTTCCAGGCCCATGTGGCACTTCATCATACCGGGCATGAAGCAGAACTGGTTCCCCTTATACATACCGTGCCACAGGGCTCTGCAGTCTCCTATATTGTGTTTTATTCGCACTTTACTGTGCCAACTGATGGGTTGGTAAGAGGAAGTCTTGCCTGCACTCCACAAACAAAAGTGGTAACTGAATTCTAGACAACCGTATGGCCTCCTACGATTTGGGTTTTACAGGTAGGGTGATGATTCAAAAATACACTGAGCCAGCGTTTTTTGAAGTAAGATAAGATTCTTAGAGCTAAATCACTCTGCCTACTTGTATGACTTGATATTAAATCAAAACATAGGCATATTTGTCTGTCTATCTTTTTAATGATTCTCAACACTAAAATGATAGCACTTGTGAAAATGTACTACTTTCAGAATACTCCTGTGTGCCTCGGAAGTCCATTTTTAATGATTTGCTCTGCCTTATGATTCATCTTGTAATGCATCCCAAAATGTCTACAGTTCGCTCGGACAATAAAACCTGGCCGTCTTCTCATGTTGGTGTTTCTGGCCCAGATAGGGTGCTTGGTTTTTAAGCAGCACATGCACAATTGGCTCGACTCTGCAAACAAAATGGAACCCTTTCGCATATGTGTCCACTGAATCAGAATCAATGTGCATGCATCCACTTCCTCTCTCCTCCATGCAGTTACCATTTAGAAGCCTGTGAACTTCTGGGTCACTACACAATCCTGTCATTGGCTAAAAAATGTTAGAATCTCTCGTAGCAACATTTCCTTTACACTTAATATAACTCTGTGTTGAACTGAAATGTTAGCTCCTGCTTGTGAACCATCATTTCAAAAGCCATGTGACACGGGGAACATATGGACTATGGGGGGGGGGGGTGGCATATACTTATGGTCAATTTGCATAAAGAGAGACTTTTTTTGCTCACATTGGGTGATTAAAATGCACTGTTTCGGTATCATTTGATAAGAGAGGATTTCGAGCCAAGCGTCATTTGCTGTCCACTTTTTCCGGAATCAGGTGATATTATCGGCACCAAAAATATCGCTGTATCGTCGGGAACGGCCATATGCAATATTTTTAGTGGGGATAATATTTGGGATTTTGGGAGCTGGGGTTGCGGGGGTATCGCCCGGTCCCTTTAAAATAATATGGGGGTTGCGGGGGTGTCCCCCGCAGGTTCCATGCCTTAATATTGCAGCAAATATATGGGGATATTTTTGTATGGCAATATTTTTGCAGGGATATTAACACATGAAACCCTATTTCCTCTCCACAAACCAGTCCCTTAATATATCTTGAATGCCACTATTTGCAAACAGCGTGTTTCCACACTTTATCAAATTGTATCAAATAGTAGATGTTGCTACTCTTCGCATCAGCTCACATTTCTTCGTCTGCTAGGACAACATTGGAGAAGGATTTGGTAAACACATTCCCTAATAAACAGTGCATGCACATACATATGTGTTCCAGAAAGGCTACCCGCAACTTGCATGAGAGGTGGATCCCGGTAAACATTCTCAGTATTGCATGTATTACACCTGCCCGTTTGGTGACGTGTGTAGAGTGGACCATCCCCAAATGTGCATGCAAGACACTGTTATTCAAGTGTTTTGGGAATACCCCATGGATCAAAGCTTTGCATCAAATGTTGTAAGTAAGCTGGAAGATAAAATCACCATTGTAGGCCCTGGGAACCACATGACTGCTTGTTGGTGGTTTTCAGAAGGACCCTAGAGATGCACTCAAAATGGATACAATTGCACCCTTTTTAACCATGGAATAGAGACATTATGAAAAGTGGAAATGCATTACTCAATCATCGAGCAACTCAGAGCAAAAGGGAAGAAGTGAGAAAGTATGAACATTAAAAGGAGATGAAGTATGAGAGAAATGTATTTCAGAAGAGGAATACTCGTAGCCTTTAGATAAATACTATTACGGTGGAGGGGCACTCTCAATTTCCAAATGACCTGGGGATATGTCTTGGTGGAATGAAAGGCACCTGCAAGCATAACTCGTAATTGCACCGGCACTGTTAACAACGGTGCCGGTGAATCCATGCTTCCATACTGGACAGAATGGTGGTGGGGAGCCCACAATACCGCCACCCACGAAAGGGCAATTATCGGCAATTATAATGGGCCGGTAATTGCCCATTTGCAGGTGTGTGTGCATGTAGCAAGTTTGGCGGTAGCCGTGCATGTTTTACCGCCAAGCTCGTAATGAGGCCCAATGTCTTAGTCTCTTTGCTGTCTTAGTTGTAAACAAAGCACCACTGAGACAGTTTATAAAAACAATGAATCTTGATCAAAAACACCAGTAAGAAGAACGTAATAAAGCAATGCAAAATATTAATATTGTAATACAAAAAAAACATAAATATGAGGAGAAGAAAATAATACAACAGTATATATCGGTAGGCTCCATTAAGGTAAGCACTTACGAAGTGTCTCAAAACAAATTGATGTCGACATAAATGTGTAATATGCACAGTTCTAAGAAAATAAACATTAAACAACATTCAAAACCACCCAATGAGAAATGGACATAATATAAAATGTGTTAGCAAACATAGTCTAACAGTCAAAAAGACAAAGGGGTGAAGAAAACCAAAGGTGTGATGTTACAGGTCGAAGTGCAATTACCACCAGGGGATGTCGTATTGCCTAAATCATATGCTTTTTATGTGGTTTTGTACCATGGCAATAATTTTCATAGTATTGGTCCTTTGCCTTGGTAACTATTGCATTGAAAGAATATGTTCCTAGCACTAGAGCATTTTTTGCAATAGTGATAAGTGCACATGCACAGGTTGAAGCTTATATACTACCGTTTAGTTAATAAACTAATTAACAGCCATATATGGTCCCAAATCCTATATCACACTTAAACTTTAAGTAGATCAACATGAACTGTCATGTTTTGACTGTATTTGAGACTCAATTGTGCCCGACTCATTAGACCTACCTATCTGTTGTAAATTAACCATCTTCGAGAGCGGGGAATGGTGGTTGGACAGTATGAGAGCAAGGCAACAAAATTTGATGGTTGAAGCACAGAGAGTGGATGCAGGACCATCAGTGTGCTAGCATCGAGGGCCAAATATAGCAAGGGCCAAATTTCACTTACATCTCTAGAGAAGTGTGATGACTCATTGTTGTTAATTTCTTGTTTTCAAAGGTTTGTCATTGGGATTTCTAAGCTAAGCACAGCAAGATGTATGCATATCAGAAAATGTAACTTGACAAGCCAGCACATCCTATCCCAAAGAAGACACACTCCCATGGATAAAAAGTGTTTGACACGAGCCAGTGGTTTCTTTTAACTACAAATATGACTAATTAAAAAAAGAAATACAAGGGCAATTACATGGAATAAGTATGCCTGTGGTTTTACTATGTGAGCACTGCATGATGTATTTACAATCCTCAGTGATTTGGTCAAAAGTCACCGAATCTGATTAGAGTAGGAGAGCAAAGCTCAGGATGGAACACTGGATAATAAATGGCAAATAGCAATATTCAATGGTTTGGAATGGTATAAAGTATACATGCATAATTTTCATTCAATTCAATTCAATTGTCTGAGTTTGTTGATCAACGTTGATAATGTTGCCACCTTTACAAGTAATCGTTTCTCATTGAATAAGCCTTGCAGGAAGAGCATTGTATAAGAACACTGAGGAAGTATTCACTATAGGAATGGTCTTAGTTATCCAAAGGTAACCCTGGTAGAATATAGAACTAAACAATTAACCACGTTTGCACAGGATTACCTGATAGGCATCAAAGTGCACAGGAGGTGGTTGACAACGTACTAGACATGGGAAGACTTGGACCAATGACTTCTGCCAGTTACAACTGAAATGCCTACAGAATAGCTGGAGATCCTCCAGATAGAAGCAAAAGTTGAGAAAATCACAGTAAAACTCTTTCCAGTGTCCCAAAGGTAGTTGTTATAGGGAATGTGAGTACATGTTACATTCTTCTCATGTGCCGTCAAATTGCAGCCGGCGGAATTGGAAAGTTTACCAGGTCCTAGTCATAGAATAGTGCTGCCTCAATCCAGTCAAGCAGAGTAAGGAATCTTGGAATCACAGTAGACAAGACATAGTATCCAATACTGGACTATGCCAAACAGCCACTATCTCAGACACCCATTTTGCATGAAGATGAAACTTGATGGAGTTCAGAATTCAGTGCCAAATCCCCTTTTCAGTATGAAGAGTATTCACACATATCACACCAACATTATGTTTTCTCCACTAGCTGCCTATCAAAAATGACTCAATTTCAAAATCTTCTATATCACCCATTGGTTCTACCACAGAAGGGTCCCTTTCTTGTTCTGAAGAACATTTCAAAACGACACTCCATTCAGAAAACGTATAGCCATACTGCACTAGTGCTAATCCATAACTTCAATAAGAAATGACAAGGAGGATACTCATTCTCATTTCCAGCCACAAAACTCTGGAACACTCTACCCAAATATCTCCACCTGGAAGTTAAACAACTGAATTCCTGGAAACAGTTCGAGATTCGGCTCTACAACTATCAACTTTGAAAGAATTGAAAGATAACAGAAACCTGAGCACCAGAACATCAATTACAACAACGAATTGTGAAACTATTTGCCCTACCACGCATGGAAAGCCAATTGATCTATGCATTTGCTACTCTGTGATATTGCTCCACACCTGAATTTCATTAGAATCAACAACCAAAAGTCTCAAAGCAACAAAACCCTAAACTCCAAACTTCCCTTGCTCACACCCTCATCCCTCAATAAACTCCTCACTATTAACACCTGAAACCTTACACTTCTCACACCCCTTCATATGACTGGCTAGGTCTATTATACTTAGCTGATCCTCCTTTATCAACAACCATACTATCAATTGTGCACTCCACAACCCAGGGGCTGCCCATGTGACTAGCCTGTCCCACTTCATACCAACCACAAACAAAATAAAGATGTTCTTATCAGCAAACAGGTAACAGGTGCTTCTGACATGCTTTCATCCACACCACAGGTTTCTGCCTCCTTTCTTACAGAGCCATGCACAGCAAAGTCAAACGTATTGGCAGAAGGGTGCTACAAAAGACCACCTAACATTACTTTACCTTATAGGGTTGGAAATTGTGTGTGTGCATTTGTATTTTGATACCACATAGCTATGGGATGATTAGTTGATTTCCCATCCCCCACTACCATGCAGAAGTGATGTAGTGCCTTTGACATGCGTTAATGGCCGGAGATGCACTGACAGTAACAGGGTTACAGAGAAGAGAGCACTGAAAGAGGCGGATCAAATCTTTTGCAAACAAATTTAAGAAACAGGTTTTAAGAGGCACAATAATGGGGCATTTTCATTTTGGAATCTCAAGGCTGGTGCTGCATGGTAGGCCTATGAGACTATCCCTTGATGAAAGTTATTATTATTATTATTATTATTATTATTATTATTATTATTATTATTATTATTATTGTTATGGATCTCAAGAAAGTTGCTTAATGTTGCATGGAGGCTGATCTCTTGTATACCCAGGATATATTTGTATTGATCAATAAACCATCCTGACTATGTGTTCTTGTCATTATAAGACTACAGGGAACTGCAACTACAGCTCATGGAGTAGAGGACTGATACGATAGTATCTCACATTCGCATATTCACACTAAATCTCGATTACATCTTGCTACCCATAGGGTTGGGAAGGGAGGCTCAGAAACTCATAGTTAAGGAATAAAGAATCAGATGAATAGAAACAAGAAAATAAGAAAAAGGGGAAAATGAGTCATAGTATTGGGTAGATATAAAAATCGATCGCATTTCCCAACTGTTAAGATGAACCAAAATGTGGCAGTTCATAATGGTTACATGTCATAATGTTGAACAATCACAAAATATCCTAATTGATAGTTGAAAGATAGACCAATATAATTTGCTAGAGACCGATAGGTGTCATAGTATAGAGTTCATACCGCAGGCTAACACAGTTTATACCAATACCAATCAATTCTTTGGACAATGACATGTGTTGGAAAGCATAATACAGATTGAATGGATGTCCACATAATTGCAGGATTTCTTGTTATTCAATCTGTTCATCATGTGGAGTCAAAAGTGTTGTGCATTCTAGATTTGCATTCAGAAGAAACAATTTAGATTAAGTTCTTCATTCAAGCCATGTGGCATCAAGGACTGTAATTTTACAACCCAAAAGGTGTCTCGTTGCGCTCTTCTCCTTGATATGTCACCTCAGAATTAGTTTTTAATCAGTACCTCAAGAATCTGGAATCTCATCTGCACAATCGTGTGACCACACTCAATAAAGTGTCGTGCCACTGATGAATGCCTATTGTTGGTTCGTATACAAGACTTGTGCTCATTCCATCTGACTTTAGCCCGTCTTTTGGTCTCTCCCACATAGTACATGCCGCAACGGCACCTAATACAATAGATGACATTCTCTGAAGAGCAGCTGGCAAAATATCTGAACAGTATACGTTCCCCCGTGCATGGGTGGAAAACATACAGACCCTTTGTCACGCTGTTGCAATTTCCACAACGTAGGCAAAGACAAGTGCCCTTCCTGTCTGTCCTGTTAGTTTTTGGTGCCTGTTGTCTTCTGCTGACTAGCATGTCTCTAAGATTCTCACTCCTCTGATAGGAGAAGACTGGTGGTTCAGGAAATACATTTTTGGTTCGCTCATAATTCCTGGGGATATGTCAATGCCTATTAATGAAATGTTTGATCGTATTGCTCTGTAAACAAAATGTGCACATAAATACTAATGGTGGACTGGCTCTCTTAGATCTTGTTTGAAGTAGTGTTGCTCTGGTTTGGTTCCTGGTTATATCGACTGCTGCCTCTAAGTCGCTCATCGGGTATGTCGATTTTGTTGAACTCCACTTGCATTCTTCAGGATCACAGATGCTCCTTTTAATCATCAACAGTTGTCCATATGGCAAATTCTTCAGCGTGTTTGGAGGTTGAAAACTCATCTGATGCCAAAGATTATTTCTGTTGGTGGGTTTAGTAAAAAGAGTGGTTAATATGCTGTTGTTAAGGACTTTTAATTCCACATCCAAAAATGCACATTGGGTGTCCCGATCCTGCTGTAAACTGAATACGAGAGTCAATCTCATTTATGAATTTCAGAAAATCTTGTAATGTGTTGAGGGTACCGTGCCAAATGGCAAAGATGTCAAAAATGTACCTGACCCACTTGATCAAGTAGTTGCGCCAAACTGGGTGATGTACGATGTGTGTGGTCTCGAACCTGTACATGAAACTGTTGGCCTACGGAGGGGCCATGATGGTACCCGTAGAGGTTCCTGATATCTGAAAATAATGTTGCTTCCCATATTTGAAATAAGAATTCTGTGAAATGAATTCTAGTAAAATCAAGATGAATTCTTTGTTTGCACCGATGATATCAGTTTGTTGAAGTAACCATTCTACTGCCTCCTGACCGAGATCATGAGAGATACTGTTATAGAGATTGCACACATTAGCAGTAAATAAAACATCCTCACTGGTGAGCTCTACTGTCTCAAGCATTTGGAGAAATTGAGTGGTATCTTTTATATAAGCGGATGTGCCTTGCACAAGGCGTTAAGAGAAAGTAATCAATGTAAGTCCCTAAAGGTTGAAGTAGTCCACCTGTGACTGCCACTATGGGTCTCCCCGGAGGGTCAACCAAACTTGTGTGTATTTTGAGAACTAAGCAAAACGTGGGTACGATGGGGTGGGCTGTAGTGAGAAATGCTTTGTTTTTGTCTGAGATCCATCCTAACTCTTCTGCTCTCTCAAGTATATTTTCTATATTGCTCTTGATCTCAGGTGTGGGATCATTACTCACTGGTGCATATACATTAAGGTCTTGTAGCTGTCTCATACATTCATTATGATAGTCAATTGTCTTCAATAGTACCAGTGCTCTACACTTATCAGCTGGTCATATCGTGATATCAGGATCTGTATACAGAGATTGAATCTGTGATATTTCCCCTCTATTGAGATTTGAACGTTTAGGTTTACAGAAGTTCAATTGTTTCACATCCTTCATCACCATGTTCTGAAAGATGTCTATCGAAGGTACAGTAATTGGTGGCATAAATGTTCTCTTGGTTTTAAACTCTGTATATAGCTGTGTGTCCTCTGCATTGTTAACATCGCTTGAGTGTTCTCTCCCTGGTGAGAAGAATGTTATGAGCTTCAATTTACGTGTACATTTAAAAAAGTCGACCTTCATAATAAACACATTGGAATTGTATGTAGGCACGTATTTGAGCCCTTTCTGTAAAGTTTTTGTCTTGTGCTGTGTGTGTTGTCTCCTTGATAGATTAATTACTAAGCTCTTTGTGTTTGGAATCTGGTCTGCATCCCTCTGTTTCTTCTGCCTCCTCCCGCTCCTTGTCCTTTTCCTCTGGAGCCTAGCTCTTAAAAAGGACGCAGTGCTTGGTTAGTGCCTTCCCATGAGTTGCCTGCATTACTGCCTGATTCACAAGCTTCCTGAACTGATGGAGAGCCTTGTGGGTTATTGGTATTATCAGTTTCTCTCTTACTCACGTCTGATGACGAGTAGCCTCCCATTTACATTGGATGCTGTTGATACTTTTCTTGCCCAGGGATGCCACTGTGGTCCCCAGGAGACCTTTCTGAAAGGCATTGCCACCATTTAGGTGAGAGATAACTAAGACTTGCATAGAAGATAGTAAGTTGTTTGCTGGGATTAGGGCTTGTTTTTCTACAGGAGGGAAAGTTGGTGCCAGGCTGCCTGTTTCTTCCTTGCTATGTGCACCTTCATGGAGAGGAGTCTGTCAATGTAGAAACCAAGGGACTTGGACCAGATGGTCTGCTGGGGTATGAAGCCCTCAAGGTTCATAGTGCAGAGCCATATAAGGATGTCAGGGTGTTCAGTGTTGTTGTTCAGCAGATTGACTGGATAAATGTGAGGCAGACCTTGAGCCTATGTATGTCTTTGATGGAGGATAACTTGAGGTAAAGCTGTGTGCCATCTGCATATTAATGATTGTGGATGTTGTGTGAAGCAGGAAGCTTCCAAGCAGTGCCATGTATAGGTTGAAGATCAAGGGGGAGAAGATGGATTGTTGCAGGAGTACACAGATGATGTGTAAAGTTGGTTATCTGGAGGAATCCATTTGGGTGAATTTGTGATTGTTAGCAAGGTAGGGTTTGAACCAGCTGAGGGGGTTCTCGCTGACCTTCATGTGGTGATGTAGAATTTTGGCGATTCTCTGGTGTTCTGCTGGGATTAATGGTGCTGAGAGGTCTAGGAGAACCATAAGGCAAGGATTGCCAATATCAAGGATGTTAAGGGCATTGTCTATCACTTTTATGGTAGCTGTTTCTGTGCTATATATGAGCATAAAGCCAGATTGGTAGGACTGAAGGGAGATGTTGTCATTGGTGTGTTTTAGGAGCTGCCTGGCTACTGCTTTCTCAAGTATCTTGCATAGGAAGTGAAAATGGTTGATGGGGCCATAGTTTCTAAGGTCATGGGGGTCCAGTGTTGGTTTCTTGAGAAGCAGGAGGCTTTGTCTGGTCTTTAGTGTCAACAGGAAGGTGCCTTGAGTGATGGAGCTGTTGATGATTGGCAGGTAAGGGCAGAGTGCTTCAGTTGGAATGTTCTTGAGTATGGAGGCTGGGTGGATGTCATCCATGTATGATGCTCAGTGCTTAATTTGTAAAAAAAATAAGTGCCAATGCCCAAAAAATATTGACCCCATAATGTCAGGCGCGGTGCTGTCCAAAGCACCGTCCGCAGCGCGGGTGCAGCGCCGCCCTCAGCGCGGGCACAGCGCCGCCCTCAGCACGGACACGGCGCCACCCTCAGCGCGGGCGCGCCTGCCGCCCCAGTTCAGTGCTAGACCTACCTAGATCGGCCCACCACCAGCCCATCACAAAGTTGCTGCTCCTTGTCACATGTTTGGTGCTGCAGCAACTGCTGGCACAGGCTAGTAGTAAATACGTAACTAAGACATGCTCCTCCTGTAACTGCGCCTCGATCCCCCGAGCTGTGTGAGTGCTTTAAAAATGCAAATAAATAAAAAAGCATTCTGTTTCAGTCACTGTATTTGTCTCTACCCCTTCTGCCCCATCTGACAGTCTGTTAAAGTAACCAAGTACTGTTAATCGTTTACCTCCAGGAAGAGCACCCTCCCTCAGCCCGTTCTTCAGTCACCTCATCCAGGTGTTTTGTGTAATCAATTTACTCTCAAGCCTTTATCAGTCATCACATCTCATAAATGCATCCCCCTTCACCCTTCCTTCAAGCATGAGCATGGTGTTGTATAACTTGGAAAAAGTCATTTCTGCAAGACGTTGTGACGTCAACAGCCTGTGCTACTTCTGCTTTAGGGCCTCTTTCCACCTTCACACATATTAGAAAGCTAAATATGTTCTGTCACCCAATATTCAGGAGCCAGAGGAGAATGCATATTCGGATACCTCCTTCCCAATGACATGTTCTTGACATACTTCACTAAACTGCGGGGTGTAACAGACACCCACTTCCCTATCTGAGGATTCCTATCTGAGGATTGCAGGTGCTCTCATTTGGAGCACATGCTCGGAGAGTATTGTACCCAGGTTAAGGGGCCACATCTGGTGTATAAACCACACATCAGGATATAAAACATGCGCTGGAATTATGTAATAAAATGACAGCAAAAGACGGTTGAGAATTATACACGAATACTCAACTAGTGCTTTTATTTATGACGACAGATTAGTGGGCACGTGCACCATGTTTATCCCCGTCTAGTTTCCATGTGTGTATCTTTAAGCTTGAAAAGGCATTTCAGAAGTTCGTCTTTGCATTGGCTTTTCTCGCAAAGTGCAGCCAGTTCCGTTTCGGCCCAATACGTGCACCGTTCCGGGTCCCCTCGCTGAAGCTCGTTTGTGAACTAATGAGGCCGATAACATTAAAAGGAAGAACGGAAACACCCAGGCAAAAATTCATAGTTCATGTTTCGTTTAGATGAATGCTATCCAGGGTCAGACCGGGGCATACAATTGTCTCGAGTCGGGCTCAGCACCAATGAAAAAGTGGCCAAAGTTGCAAACGACAATTCATTCTTTTTGTGACAGACACTCGTGGGACCATGCTGCCGCCCGTGCCCTGCCCGGTCCTGGGCTTTGTCCTGCCTTGCCTCAATCACTTAGGCTACCTTCCATGGGGCCACCACGGCCATGCTGAGCCTTATGATGACAAAAATAGGTGCGCGGCGCAGCGGCCCCATGGAAGGTAAGATTTTAAAAGAAAAAACATATATTTGGGCGGATGAGGCCCATCACTTTCGAAGTGATGGGCCACAGCCGCCACTCAAAATGAGTTATTTCTTTTAAAACCTACCTTCTGTGGGGCAGGGCCCCGGCAACCGGACCCACGGAAGGTCAGGTTTTCAAAGAAAAAATTAAAAAACATACTTTTGGGCACAATCCACGGGCCCGGCCGCCCGCGGCAGAGTCATCCAACTCAGTCTGCGGCAGCCGGCAGCCCGTGGTCACAGAAATTGGCCTAGGCCTGGCACTGACTGCAGTCAGCAGCACACTGCACACAGGTCACACAGACAGAAGCCCGGGCGTGGATGGGCCCCTGGTGGGGTCCTGACTCCTGGGCAGTCAGGACACCACCAGGGGACCATGTGGCTGCCCGGGCCCTGACCTGCGCCTTCCTTGCCTGATCACTTGACTGTGACAGCCTCTGGGTGCACCGCACGCAGCAACAAGTGACTTACCTGCTTTGCCAGCTGGGACTTGGTCTCCTGTCGGGGCCTCAGGCTGGGGGGGCGGGTGCGCACACTGGAACCCACACAAATGGAAAAGCAGGCAGAGGGGCCCCAGGAAGCAACTAGGCTGCACCACGCAGTGCAGCAGGGCAGGCTCTCTCTCTCACAAGTCAGGACCGACGACGCCACGCCTCGACACCTTCACTTCACAGTAACTCGTGAAATGAAGGTGGTGCCGCGTTGCCTCCTGTGGCAACAACAACACATCACCATGTAATTTCACTGGCTCAGATGAACAGCCAATGAAAACTGCACATTCTGTGTTACTATACAGAATGTATCAAATACTGCATAGTAACAACAGGATGGTAGTTTTCATTGGCTGTTTGTAACAGTTTGTTGTTCATTGCTATTGCTGGCCCTTCCCCGGCCCAGCCAGCCATGGCCTGCAACCTGCAAGCACGAGAGAAATCCAGATCAGAATGACAAATCCCAATGGGCCTCATTACGGCCCTGGCACTCACGGAATGAACGGTGCCGTACGGGACCGGCACCCTTCATTCCGTGAGCGCCAATTATTTGCGGGACCCGGACCAGATGTCTGGTAAAAGTCTTTTCCGGGTCCTGCGAGGGGAAGATGGAGGTAATAATGGGCCACTTGTAATGTGCCCATTATTACCTCCCTCCCCATTCCCATTGAGCCCTAAGGGGGCTCAAATGGGAATTGGGGAATGGTTCCAGCAAAGTGAAGTGGAAGAACAAACAAAGCAATGGCACGTGCGCTGGCTCCGCATGGGTTCCGGTGCCCAAAAAAGAGTGCCTGTGTTGGGCACTGGCAACCACCCCCACAAATTAAGCACTGATGATGCTCTCTTGAGGGATGCTTGGGTTGCAGGGAGTTCTTCCAAAGTGAGTGATTTGAAAGTTTTCCAGTTAGCAGCAGTTTTACGCGATGAGATAATTAGTGTGCTGTCAATTGTGGCATTATTGTCTATGTGATGGCAGATCATGCTGATAGATATATATATATATATATATATATATATATATATATATATATATATATATATATATATATATATATATATATATATATATATGTATGTATATATATATATATATATATATATATATATATATATATACATATATATAATTGTTAAAATGTGTGGGTGTGTGGGTTTGTGGCTTGGCGAAGCATTGTTCCTTACAAAATTCAAGATCCTTTCACCAATCTGAAACACATTTTGCACAGTTACCTGTGCCTATTAGGGAATTAAAGCCCACACAATGCGGGGTACATCCGCTACATATTAATAAAGAAAGAGTTGATTGTAATGAATTTTGTTATGGTGTGTGGTACTGATAAGTCAGACAGAGGGTTGCACAATGCTTTATGTCTTTGAAGATGGATCTGCATTCATTGTTGGGCTTGGTTATTGTGTTTTTTTAGTAGTTGGTCTTGGCACTGGTGATAAGTCATCTTGTGTAGCACAGAGTTCCTTGAGTAGGTGAGATTGAATGCCCTGCAGTATTGTCGCCATGATGTCCTGTTATCTGATGGTTCTTTAGTTGAGGTTGAGTTCTTGTGTGTTACAATGTGTGGTCTGTTTAGGATTGAGGGTGCATTGTTTCATTGGGGCATGGTGGCTGATGTTGTTTGCAATGGTAGTTTAGAGTTTTTTTAGAGGCAACTCCCAGTCCTGAATCATCTGAAGTATATTGACCCATGTGAGGTGAAGGCTGGTGATGTCGTCCGTGAGAGTCTCCACTGGGAAGTTATTGAATGAAGTGCTTGTTTGTTTACTGAGTTTCCAATGGACGTGCTTGACAAGGGTGGTGTGACTAATGTCAAAGGGGATTGCCAGATGGTCCAACCAGTTGAGCAGAATTGCAGAGCTTTCATGGAGGGTGGACAGGCCGTTGATGATGAGGTAATATGTTACCCTTCCTGTGAGTTGGGTCTTTAGTGTGCTGTGTAAGGTTCAGAGTATCTTCATTTATGGACACAACTGCTGTGTTGTCAGGGATATTGACCGAGAGGAAGATGTTGTTGGTGTGCATGAGAAACATGATGGTGAACATGCATGTGAAGTCTCAGATAAAGGAGGTGTTGGGCTTGGGTGGTCTGTAGCGGAGGTCAAAGGTGAAGCTGCTCATTGAGTAGAGTGGGGAGTGGCAGGAGAGGTTTTGGAAAGAGCTGATTGTGGAAATGTCTTGTTAGGTGCATGGTCATGATGCCTTGTGAATGATGCTGAGGCCTACACCCATCCTGTTTGGATGGCCTCTTAGAAGAATGCTGTATCCATTTTGGGTGATGACTTTGTAGGGGTGGAGCCCAAATTACCTCAGCCCAAACCAGTGTCCACCACATGAGGAACGAGTGCACGTTTTGTACATAAAGCAAGGTTTATTGTACAGAAAATCTGGGGAGCCAAACCAACTCAAGTCTCAATGAATTACATCAATTGATACATTTTTATAAATATTAGCAACAGTTAAAACACTCCCAAATATGTTATCACTACACATCCCTAAAACATAATTAGACAAAACATTTACGAAGGAGTTCCCTCTTATACAAATATATTCGTTCTCATTGGTCACAATCTTTACGACCATTTTCAAATAATATTCAACATCTGCCTTTGCTGTGAATTGGTCCATGGTAGGTTGTGACATCATGGTACAATAAAACATTCACATATAATATAATTCATTACTCAGTAACAACTGGCCTAGAGCCACCTTAAGTGTGAGTCTACATGGTCTGCTTTAATATTTTAGCAGTAGGATGGCCTGAACAATCAGATTCTTCTTTGAACTACTGATTGCGTTCTCATCGGCCCCAGTTTCCTGGCTCCTCTTAAGACCATCTAATTTATTCAACCACTACTCCAGCACGTATAGTCTCTAGTTTCCACCTGTGAAAATAATTGACCACCAGACACTCTTGACCCCATCTTTTTTGTCAGCCTAAGCAAAGGGTCATCTCCCTCTTTGCGACTTCAATGCAATGAGCAAGATTACATCTGTTTGTTTGCTTAGCTGTTAAACCATAAACCTTCTCCATGTGTATGTATTATAAATGATATTCCTTCTTTACCGCAGGATCCCAAGACAGGCCCCATTCCACATGCGCATTAAAACACTTTCCGGTCCCCAGGTTCTATGTACTCTGGAGCACCCCGTTTAGATTGTGTTTATGTTACACTTGTGGTTTTAACATTGTATCTTTCCACACACGTGCAACTGTAATGTGTATCAATTCTAGACACAAAGTAACACTAAAATGTAAGATATGCCATCCATAATTAACTACACTCGGTACATATGTATTTGCAACATCGCACCCAGTGCACCACCACCCCCAGTCATCAATAGTGCTCACAACATCAACCTCTTGTAATCATGAGGAACCTTCCTGACCACCCCAGCATTCCCTCCTTTAGTTAATACTTTGATTAACAAATCTTAATCATCTTCTTGGTGAACTACCCTACAACATCCCCCTTACTTGTCCCAATATGGGCAAACTTCTCCGCCGAGCAACACCAGCTTATCCCCCTCCATTTCCCAATCTACCCACTGCTCCAAACAAGAATGGCAATTTGGTGGAGGATACAAGCTAACTTCAGTTTGAGTTCCCATTAGGGAAGAAGTTGTGTTGGCCCTAGCCTGGGACAGTGTTACAGACATCATGCCAGCAAGTGTTGGAACGATGGGCAGAGCAATATCATAAGAGCATTTTACAGGAACAGAAAATAATGGCAAAATTAGACAAAAATAGGTAAGATGATCTTTGCAGAGATGCTCAACCAAGAAGGTACCCATGAGAATAAGGAGTCAATCCATGAATCATTGGCGATACCATCCTCAGTCTCCATGAACACTTTCAATGTATGCAAGGCCGCAATAGTTCTGGTGAGAGTACCATTTTTGGTATCATTAGGAGGCACAAACTTGCATCAGGTACTCCTTATTTTCTGGCATACTTTGTCCTACAAAGCTGTCAGGATGTTGAGCATATACCTGTTTGCAAAGTGATAAACCTGAGTGCCCTCAACTCTTCCCTAATGGCACTGAA
Source organism: Ambystoma mexicanum (assembly GCF_040938575.1). NCBI lineage: Eukaryota > Metazoa > Chordata > Amphibia > Caudata > Ambystomatidae > Ambystoma > Ambystoma mexicanum. Next base: position 1,239,274,434 of record NC_090930.1, on the reverse strand, counting down.
TGCTGACTCAGAAGTGTTCACTAAGAGTAATAGTTCACCTGGTCACCTGGAGCCATTTGACGTTGGCCGATGCTTGGGTACAAGGTGCCAGGAGTGAGGCGAAGAAGGTCTTGTGTGGCTTAACAGCCAGTATCAATTGGGAATGTCCGCTAATGCCAGTGATGATTATGCTGAAAGATAGTTAGATCTTCTCCTACATTGCAATTAATAGAGATTTTCACAGTCAAGCATAGTCTTTGATTTGTCGATATAAGATGATGAATGGGATGCAAGGGTCACAAGGGACAAAGGTGGTACAGATATAACTTCAAGCTTTGGACAGGCCAAAATTAAGTGTTCTTCTGGTATCACAAGGACGTGCACATGAAGAGTAGAGCTATTGCACACACCTCGCCTACGCATTCTTAACACAGATCCAGGCATGATCTATAAGAGCATCCGTACCTCCAGTCAGGTCTGCGATGCAAAGCGTGTGGCTGCAGTTCCCATTTGTGCCAACAGGCACCATGCCATCACCCTAAAAACAAAGAGAAAAATAGGTAACTGTCTTTATCTTAACAGGTTTTTCCTGGGTCCTTGAGCCACGTCAGATCCTGCAAATGATTTCTTTATATTGTCCCACACTCTTGATTTATTCGTACAACCCTTTCTTCTGAGATTCCCCAGATTCCTACAGCTCTGCAACTCATCACCCCTTGCCACTTTCAAGATCAATTGAGCTCTTTGAACACACCTAATATTTGTGTGCTCTGTACGTTCAGCAGCTGAACTATCATCATTTGGTATGATTGATGCCGTAAATGTCTGCCCTTTAAACTGACCACAAACCCTGCACAAAGAGCAAATGTAGCAATATCCTACAGATCTCTCTCTCTCTCTCTCTCTATACTACATGTTATCCACTGAAAAACCATGTGTATTCATTGTGGGATCTAATTAATCATCATCATTATCAAAGAGATCATTATCAACATTCCTTTTTCCTCTTCTTTTAGAAGATTTTGCATTTTCTGTATCTACACTGGTTTTCATCCACACCCACAATTACACAAACACCATAGAAACCATAACAACACTGTATGTCATCATCAGACACAATGACATAAGACCATAGAAACCATAACAATATAAATGTTCACAAAATGTACAAATCTAGGCAAAATTATTTAAATTGCAAATCTCCATTCACACCCCCCCCTTTGCACTGAATCAAATGGGGAATACTTGCAGAATACTTTTATGCCTGCTCCTGTGCTGATGGAGGGCTGCCCGTATCCCTTCGAGTATCACTCAGGTGAAACAAATTCTTGTTGCCCTCCACCTTCACGGGAGTCAGAGTCACATAGATTACTTGTGTGGCACATGGAAATGCCGCTCTTGACAACATCGCACGAAAGTGCGGATGTAGACCTGGTACCCTGCGATAAGCTGTTTTCTTTGCTATCTGTTTTTTTGTCTGTGCCCATGAAGGCTCTGGTTCACTGGTGGGCATTACAAATGTATTAAAGTAAAGTAAATTCTGTGTCTTGTGCTGATCGTCAGTAGTTTCACCATTTTCTTCTGCTTTCTGTTGGTGAGACGACACAACCTGTGAAGTTATAAAACACATTTTGATAAAGCCCTAAGGTACTCCGTAAACTCCTCTCCTAGGAACGTTGCGCTCCTGTGTAGCCAGGCCCAGGCTCAAGTGGTGGTCCCTCCCTGGCTGGTTTCTTGTGTAAAATGATGCCAGTATGAGGCACACATACCAGGATTTATTTAATTCTGCACACAGTTTGGCTTTCCAGGCGTTAAGGACCCAATTTAGCCTTGCCACAATCCTGTTGGACTGCAGGTGGCACACCGAGCACAACCTATGCTTTATGCCCAACAACAATCTCTACGAACAAAGCAATAAAGAAGTGGGTTCCATTATCGTATTTTAAAACTTCACAAACTCCCCATCTTGGAAGTACCTCCCTCACCAAAAACTGTGCAGCTGATTTAGCATAAGGATGTACACAGGGACAATCCTCAAGCCACCGGGAGAATGGGTAAGCAACAACAATTTGATACTGCACTCCTTTTTTTTTTTTTTAAACGTATTTTATTGGTTTTTGGTGAGGAGATACGTGCAATACAACATGAAATTAAGCAGTGATGCAAACAAAGGAGGAAATAGTGAAGGGGGGAGAACATAAAAGATGGAAGGAACAAACAAAACAACAACAGTCTTCATGTGGTAGCGAACTTTTCGGTGGATGGATGGGTCGAGGCCAATGTCCCAGTGTTTCAGGAAGCAGGGGAGGTCGCATACAGGGTCTGTCGGTTCGGGCTAGGTGCAGGGAGTTAGTGTCGGTATGATGCTATGGGATTTCAGGGGGGTTTGTAGTCAGCGCTGAAGCGTATGTCTCTCAGGAGGGCCTTCCAGGATTCCAAGGTGCCGCTCTCTGTTTCGCCGCTTGATGTGGTTCCTTCTTGCTAGGCTCTGGTTTCGGCTGCCGTACATCTCTCCATCTCTTTGATCCAGCGTTCATGCCTGGGGCCCGATGGCGTCTTCCAAGCCATCGCAATGGTTCTCTTAGCCAGGATGCATGAGATGTCCATTAACCTAACAGCACGTTTGAATTTGCTGGGTCTGGGGTACTTCCCCAGTAGGCACTCGCCAGGAGTCCATTCGTACCTCCGCATTCCGGCGTCCATGAAAGTCTGTTTAGCTTTGGACCATAGTGTCATTGCCCTAGTGCAAGTCCAAAACATGTGGATCATGTCCGCATTATCGTTCCCACACCATGGGCATGATGGGGAAGTTGACTTGTTGAAGAAGGCGACCCTGTGTGGGGTCATGTATGTCCTATACAGGACGTTCAACTGAATCTGGCCAAATCTAGCGTTCCTAGACACTTTTTTGGGAAATATTAACACTCTTTCCCATTCTTTATCCGTGATCGGTGTCTCGAGGTCTGCTTCCCATCTCGCCCTCAGAGCTTCGCCTTTAGGGTTGGGTTTATCACATAGTCTGTTATAGAGCCTGGAGACTGGTCTCCAGCCATCCGTGAGGTCGTGCATTTCTTGTAGTAGAGGGTCAGGGGAGGGCTCCTCCGGCCAGCTGTTCCATTGTTTCTTGGCGGTCTGCTTGAGGCGGTGGTACCAGAGAAACTGGCCTGGGGGTATTCCTTCAATGGCCTTTAGCAATTCAAAGTCCCTGAATTCCCCGTCCTCAAACATGTCACCCCATGTGTATATGCGGCTTCTTCCCAACCCCTTGCTGTGGAAAGGTCTGCCTCCGTTCGGCAGGTGTCTGCCAGGATAGGGTTATCCGGAGAGTACGGGTGTTTCGCTCGCCTGATATAACAGGACCTGGCCCATATCCTCTTACCTAGGTCAATCACTTGTAAGGTGACCGGGGATTGCCGTGTGGGGTGCCATAGGGTTTCCTTGGGGATCACGTTGTTCGAGGATTGCCTCAGTAGTTCCGTTTCAGCCGAAGGTTCGTCCGAGAGCCATTTCATTATGTGGCTTAACTGGGCAGCCAGGTAGTACAACTGGAGATCTGGTAGCTTTATTCCTCCCTCTTTATGTGGCAGGGAAAGGATGGATAGCGACAGTTTGTGTCTGTGAGGTCCCCACAGGAAGTCCTTGATGATTGCCTCCAGTTTCTTGAAGAAGGGCGGTCGGATATAGTGACAAATATTCACGAAAAAGTATAGGAATCGGGGGAGTATGATCATCTTGACTATCGCTGCTCTGCCTACCATTGCCAGCGGGAGCTTGGACCAGAATTTTATAGAGCGTCTAAGACTCGTGGTGGCGACTTCTGTGTTGTGTTCATGCGTGAGTAGCGGGGTGTGGCTCACGTTGATCCCTAGGTACCGGAACTTGACCAGTTGCCACCCTATTCCTACTGCCGGGAGATCTGTTTCTGGTATGCCGCGTAGGCCCGCCAGGGGGAATGCGGAGGACTTACTTCTGCTGAATCTGATCCCGGAGTATTTCGCATAATTGTCGAGCACCTCTAGTGCTGTTGGTGCGTTGACCTCAGGGTTTCTTAGGTATAGGAGAACGTCGTCCGTGTATAGAGATATTATGTGGTGTACATTGCCCACCTTGATGCCAGCGTCGAAGAGCTGTTGCCTAAAGTATAATGCGATCGGCTCCAGGCCCAGTATGTACAGCATGGGCGATAGCGGGCACCCCTGTCTCGTTCCCCTTTGTATTTCCCAGGCTGCTGATACCATTCTTCCCGTTTTCACTCTTGCCATTGGGGAATTATAGAGGATCTCGATCCACCTGATGAAGCCCCCTCCAAAGCCGAATCTCCTCAAGACCTCCCTAATCCATTCCCAATATATGGAGTCGAAGGCCTTGATAGCGTCGAGTGACAACACCGCCAGGTCTTCATCTCTTTCGTATGTTTCGGCCATTATATGTTGTAGCCTCCTAAGGTTAGCTGTGGTGTTGCGCCCAGGCACAAATACGTTCTGGTCCTCATGGACAATGGATCCCACCACTCTGGCCAATTTGCCAGCTAATATGGATGTGAGAATCTTAGCATCATAGTTTAGCATGGCCAGGGGGCGATAGGACTCACAGTCGGTGGGTGATTTGTGTGGCTTGAGCATGGGAACTATTATGGTTTCTTTCATGGTGTTGGGGAGGACCCCGTACGTGTATGCCTCCTGGTAGACTTCGTGAAGAACTGGGGTGAGGATGGGCTCGTACGTTTTGTAGAACTCAGGTGGGAGGCCGTCGCTGCCGGGGGCTTTGCTGTTAGAGAGGGACCTGATTGCCCCTTGCACGTCCTCAAGAGTGATCTCCATCTCCAGTTCCTCTCTCTGCTCGGCTGATATTCGGGGGAGTTCTATCTCCTCAAATGTTTCTATAATGTCTTCCGTGGGAATTTGTGCCTCATGGGCATACAATTTGGAATAGATTCTGGCAAATGCGTCATTGATCCCCAGTTGTGTCGTGTGGGATGTCCCATCGGCGTCTCGTATCTCCATTGGGAGGTGCTTGGGGTGTTCTCGCTTGCAGAGCCAGGCCAGTAATCTCCCCGGTTTGTCCGATTCCCTGTGGGATCTGGTGGTGTATGTGGTGAAATCGAATTTCTCCAGTCTTTCCCATGCTTGTTGATATTCTACTCGAGCTTCCTTCAATTTGCTCTCGGCCTCTCTGGAGTTGTCGTGGGTGGACTCTAGTCGGGAGATCTCTGCTTCTTGTGCTTTGAGTGTTGTCTTTAATTGTCTATGAATTCCTCTGGCTTTCGATATAATTTCTCCTCTGGTCACCACCTTCATAGCTTCCCATAATGTGCTCCAGGAGGATACCGACCCCTTGTTGATTTCCAGATAATCTTGTAGTTTTACGGCGAGGTCTTCCCTGAACTCAGGGTCTTCAAGTGCCGCAGTCGGCATCCTCCACATAGGGATCGGGGGTCTGGGTCCCTTCTGTTGCCATAGCATGGTTAGTGGGGAATGGTCGGAGATCGTTCTCCCCAGATATTCTGTGGCTGTGGCTCGTGGGGCGAGCTCCTTGTTGATGAACAGATAGTCAATTCTTGTGTGGACTCCGTGCGGAGCTGAGTAGTGGGAGTAGGTCCTCTCGGCTGGGTGCTGTTCCCTCCAGATGTCCACCAGGTTGAGCTGCTCCAGAGTTTCCTTCAGGGCCCGGGCAGCGAGGTTGCTCGGGTGGGGGGGAGGCAGTGATCTGTCCATGCTTGCGTCAGCGACGCAGTTGAAGTCGCCTCCCCATATAAAGGTGCGATCCCGGTGTTGAGTCAGCTTTGCGATCATTGTGGTGAGGTACGTCGGTATCCCGTGATGTGGGAAGTATGAGTTGACCAGGCAAACCGGGGTCTGTTCCATTGTGCCCCAAATCACTACATATCTCCCTTCTTTGTCTAGTTCACACCCCTCCATTTGGAAGGGCACGTCCGGGCTTATCCATGTTAGCACCCCTCTCGCGTATTTGGAATAGGGGGACCCTCTCACAGTCCCGGCCCATCGGTCTACAATCTTGGACCTGGCCTCTGTCGCGAGGTGGGTTTCTTGAAGCAGTGCAATCGAGACTTTCTTCCTTTTGAGATAGGATTGTATGCGATTCCGTCTGAGGTATGAGCCCATGCCCCTCACATTGCATGTCATCATGGTAAGTTGTGCTGCCATCGGGTCTGAGTTTCGGGTCTGGCACGGGACTCCGTCCCTAGGGTTTGGCTCTGCTTTAATCCGCAGTGAGCGGGTTGCAAGGGAGGCACCACTGGTTCCCGAGCTCCCGGGTCAAGTCCTGGGCCCATCCCGGTCTTTATTGGTGAGAGAAATTTGAAGACTGTGCAACTAGTGAAACTAATGACAAAACTCAAACTGGTGCGCCCAGCGACTAGAAGATTGTCGCGGTGCTCAGGAGCTCTCGAGCCGTCGAAGCCCATTCGGGAGTCAAGCGCGAGCTGGGTCAGGCGGGTGCCTGGACCGGCTGGATTCTACGCTGGGGGTAGGGCTAGGGCCTGGCGGCGGAGCCGAGTGAGGCCGTTTCCGTGTGATAAACTGAGATTGGATTACCTTCTGGTTTCCAGCGTCTTATTTGCTGGTTCTTTACGGTTACTTGAGAGTTACTTGTGAAATCTGAGGGGGTTAGGCATCAGTCCGTGGATTGTCCTTGCCGTCAGCCAGATTATTGTCCTCTAGCCACATGTTGGCTGCGTCTGGATTGTCGAGGAATACCACTCTCTCCTTATAGATGACCCTAAGGCGCGACAGGTAAAGTAGCCTGTATTTTAGGTTCAGTTGGCGGAGCCTAGCTTTTATTGGGACAAATGAATTTCTCTCTCTTTGCACCTTCTGCGTATAGTCCGGATAAATGGGGATTTTGGAGTCCCCTCTTTCGATGGGGCCACCCTCCCTGGATTGCCTTAAGATAGTTTCTCTGTCCTGAAAGTTCAGTATCTTAGCAATTATTGGTCGAGGGTGCGAGCCCGGGGGGGGCGCTTCTGGAGGGACCTGTGGGCCCTGAGAATCCCTGTGTCAATTTGCCGGCCCCAATTTCTTGTAGCAGAAGGGTTTCGAGGAAGGATGTGGTGTTTGCCCCTTCGCTTCCCTCCGGGACACGTAGGATCCTAATGTTGCCCCGACTGGCCCGGCCTTCGGCCTCTTCCGCCCTCTCCTCCAGGAAGGCGACCTTCCTCTTCAAGTGGGCTACTTCAGACTGTATAGCTGTGGTGGCCGCAGATGTTTCCTCTGTTGATTGTTCAACGGTTGTTACCCTCTCAGCTAAGTTGCGTGTGTCCTGGCAAATTAGTTGGATGTCTATTTTGAATTCGTGAATCTTGGAGTCTATGTGCCTTTTTAGTGAAGCTATGGCTTCCAGTATTTGAGAGTGATTATCGGCGGCCACCCCTTCGCTCATCTGGGCGATTTCAGAGGGACTGGACCTGGCTTGAGTGGGGGTCTTTACATTCGTGGAAACAAAGGAGTCCATGGTGGCTGCTCTGGTTTTGTTCTTGGCGGCCATCTTGAGGTGGTGGTTTTGATGGCCTGGGCCTCAGGAGCTAGGTAGCATGCAGGGTTGCTATCAAGGCCCTCTTCCGATGCTGGGCTTCAGGCAGGGGGCCCAAGGCGGTGTTTTGCCTGCCCCAGGACCTGGGCGTGCAGGCCCTTCGGGGTGGATATCAGAAGAAAAGGGATATGCGGGGGGCCCCTTTCTCAGGTGCTGCGAGGTCTCACACACCTTGTCTTGTGGGACCGGACCTCGGCGCGTCTGTCTTCTCCTCCTGTGCATCGGGTGCTGGGCGATCTTTGCCGGAATCAGATCTGGCGCCATCCCGGTGAGATGAGCCGCAGTGCAGTCGGTTGCGACCCCGGGGAACCCGGGATTGGGTTTGTCGATGTTTCCTTGTCCACGATCACCCAGTCGCGGAGGTGTTCGCCATCCCGGAGCCTGGATCAACTCAGTTGGCCGTGCGTAACTGCGGTGGGGCCCGTGTGGTGCGCTTCCTCAGCGCATGTGATCCGGCCGGGTGACCCCGCACTGTGCGATGGGAGAGCGTCCGGGCTGCGGGCCTTGCGTTGGTGCTAGTTGGGCGGCCCCCGGGGGGGTCACTCTCCTTGTCGTGCCTCCGCTTCGCCCCTCCAGGCCTGGGAGTCCGTTGGGGGAGGGGTTCCCCTCAGAGCCTCCGCTATGCGGTGCGAGGTGCCATCTTGGATTCAATCGGAGCGGAGGGGGGGAGAGTCGTCTTAGGGCTATGGTAGTGTCTAGGAGGTCCGATTCAGTGGGCCCAACGGTGGTTTGGGTGCAGGTCGGCTTCCCACAACAGCACGTTCCTCTCCGAGGGCAGGTGTTTCACATGAGCCGGAGAAAAGGATCAGAAAACGACGTCTCGGCCGGAGCTCGGCAGGTCAGCTACCGCTCGCCATCGGCGCCAAGCCACGCCCCCTGATACTGCACTCCTAATCATGTCCACAAAATAGATGTGGAGCTCCTTGAATGGACCAGAGGGCCTGGGTAAGACCCCTCTCACCGACCTCATAGTGTTTCCAGGATTGAACTTCTTGCACACCACCCAGTTCCCTATGAATCTACTTACCTGTTCTTGTAAGCTAGACATAAGCCAGTCCACCTGGAGTTCTGCTGCGATTTGCCATCAAGTAGTATGTGACGGGTAATGTAGTTGCCCTAAAGAATTATCTCTCCATGGATTACTACCTTCCCTATCACCTCCTGTCTCCAGAGCAAATCTGTAGGTGAGAGAAAACATCCTCTCTTTTTCCAGAGCTCCTGTTCTTCTGTCAGGGCTGTTCCTTGCATTTCTATTATCTGGATCCCCGACTTGCAGTGTACAGGGCTGGTAACTGTACCTGTTGGGACACAGTTTCCATTTTGTGGGAATGTCTAAAAGGTAAATATGATGCTTCCTTCTTAACCTTGTCTGCGGCCACATTCCTGAGAGCTATTGATTAGTGTGGTTATAATGATAATAATTGTTCATTTATAACACCTTTAAAACCAAAGACCAGTTTCTAAGCGAAAGACCGGGATTCAAACCTGTGTTCGCTATGCATTGTTTTGATTCCAAGACTAATGTGTTGCCCCTGAGCTATCCTCCCGGCCTAAGGACCAGACAAGTTTAGAATGGGCTATGCATTTCTTCAAATCTATCTCTGCTTGCAAATGTAATGCTTCAGTTAGCCTGGATAGCAGTTCAGCATGCTGGACAGGAGACCTGTCATACCTCCTAAACCATCTCTCTGCCGCCTTTAATAACCCAGATTCTACAGTTGTACAGTTGAGGTGACATACACTGAGTCAGAATAAACAGTGACTGACTTCCCCTTCCTAATTTCAGCACCTCTATGAGAGACACTAGTTCTGCTGCTTGCACGGAGTAATGAGAAGGCAACCATCTTGTCAGCCTGATCCGGTACCCCCATCCACAAGACCCATGACAGCTGCACCCGTATGTCTCTCAGCCATCTCCTGGTTGATGATTGAAGACCCATCAACAAAAATCACCTCACCCCCTCCAGGGCATCCTTCTTCAAATTCAGCATCTCTTCTTCCCTTTCATACCTGGTACAATCATGGACAATGTCCTCAGGCTGCACTGGCTCAGCTACCAATGTTGTGGGATTGACTAGGTGCCATTGCATGGGATGAATCGATGCATTTTACAAAATGACCTCATACCCTGAAACTCTGTGAGATGTTAATGTGGATTTAGACTTTTCTAGAATCAGGAAGACATCATGGTCCATGTACAATGTCACTGGGCAACCCATAGTAATGGTTGAAGAATGTTATCGCGTAAAAAAGCTGCTACCTCTAGAGCTTGCTCACAAGGAAACTGTCCCTGCATCACTGGGTCTAGGAGTCCAACAAAATATGCTAAAGGTTAGCAGCCTAGCAAATTTTGCTGGGACAGGACTGCTGTCATCACCTCCCCATTGGAATGTGAAAAAACAAAAAATGGCTGCTGTTTTTCATTGTTGCCAGTACCAGAGAATTAGAGATTGCAGCCTTGCGCACCCAAAAGCAAGTCCCAATTTCTTCAAACCATTCCATCGATCCTTTCACTTTCTGTGCTTCTTTAAGCTCCTGCAGTAAGGGTCTCATGTAACTAGAATAATCCATGATCTACAATAGTTACAGAGCCCCAGAAACTGCTGTATCTGTTTTACCATGACTGGTTAAGGCATATATTTTGCACTGTGGTGGCACTCTCCGACATTATCTTCCTTCCTGAATGTGATAATACTTACTCCAAATATACTGCCACTGTCTGGCAGTATTGCAATTTTTCTTTGTCCACTTTGTACCGTGAGAAGGGATATTGAACTACTCCTCTGAAGGGCTAGAAACTAACAGATCATCAACATACTGAATTATGGTACTGGACACATGTAAATTCCCCAAATCCATCTGAACCACCCTGTTAAAGACACTCAGAGATTGGCAATGCCCATTGGGTAAAATGTTGTGCTCGAATCTCTGACCACAATACATAAACTCTGTTATGTACTGAGAATCTGGGTGTAAGGTAACATAGAAAATGCATATTTTTAAGTCTAGTACCTTGAAGTGGGTCGACCCAGTAGGGATGTTAAAGAGAATCATAACAATGTTGCCTGGCCAAGGCATTTGCTGGGGTATCCATGCATTACAACAAAGGGCTGATACATTTTGATTATCCACCTCTATACCAAGATTTTCAGTACAAGGAACCAACAGGATAGCCCCAGAGAATCCCTGTGTGTTCATCATTTTGTCGGACAAGGGGACTCACCTTCCTTAAGGCAAGATTTTGTCCCCTCTGTGTTGACCATGAATGAGAACGTTCGGTCATCTAACTGCACACCTTTCCAGGGTTCCTCTTCTCGATCAGTGGTAACAGACAGGACTGGACACATCAAAGATCGATGTGGGCTGTCCTACTCCTGGAACATATTAGTACTGCAGAGAAAACCATTATTCCCTCTATTAGTTGCTGTCTAGTGCATAACTGTTCCTTGGCATAAAGGATTCTTGTACCATATCTGCACTGATGTTTGTGCTGGCATGGTCGGTGGGATCATGAAGGTTTGCACAATCCCAGTTACTGGGTTCTTTTAAACTCGTGCCTGCTGAGATTGAGCAGAGCCCGGGGCATATGGCAGGGTCAGGGCTTACATCTGTTGAGCTCCCATGTTAAAGTATTGCCGTCGCTCATGGCAATCTCATGACACATGTTCCAACCTTTCACATGTCCAAAACTGAAATCCCATAGAATAGTCCATAACTGTTTCCCATTGACCCGGTGAACCGAAGACCCATTCCTCTGAACCTGTCACATTGCCCGCTCCCTTGCAGAAACCCTCCACTGCCCCTTGGATCCCCTCTCATCTGCCTTGGACCGGGAACATATCAGTCCATCCACCCCTGCGACCTACCCGATTCACTGTAACCCAGTTGTCCCAATTGCCCATGCTGTCCCGCCAATGAATTTGTAATGACTGCCTCTTCTAGACAACTATACACATTTTCTTTTGAACAAGCTTAGCCTCTGCTTTATGTGCCTGTTATACACCCTTCTCTCTTTTTCTTGCCTTGTCTTACAAAAATGTACAATATGTGCTTGAATCTCCCACCAACTCTTGGCCTCCATTCCTACCACCTTATCCAACTCATGCTGAACTTCCTTAGGGAGTCCTTTCTTTAGCATGTGGTAGAAGGTTGCTACACTCTGAACCCACCCTTCTGTGCACTCCACATTGCCTGAATTAACTGGATGTGTCCCACAGGATCGTCCTCCAATTTCATTGTCTTTGTTAATATCAAATTTATGTCTTTCATATCCAAATACATTACTCACAGGCCCCCCAAACCTGTGCCCGATAGTTGTTAAACGCTGCTCAGTCATGGGTGTTCATTTCTAACTTAACTCCCGCATACCCCACTTTTGTCCAAAGCTCATCAGACCTCTATCCGATCAGAGCCACAAATAGGCTTTTCATGTCTTCTATGGCCAACGTGACATCGGCGGTATGTTTCTCCAATGCATAAATCCCCTTTGCTGCTCCGGCAGTGAATGAAGGGAGTGTCTTCATTAGGTTATTCTGGTCCATGTTTGCCCTTCCTTGACCCTTCTGGAGTAACGGAAACTGAGTTACACCCAATTTAAATGGAGCTTTCCCCATCTCTCCCTTACTAATTACTACAACCATGCAAGTACCCTGGCATGACCCATGATTCCATCATGTGTCACCTACTGGCACTGATGGAGCCGGAAGCAGGATGTCCATGATTTAATATCATATTTTATTTATATTGGGCCCATATAAAAGTGTTTCAGGGCACGACGAAGCAAGGGAGGGGCACAAGGGAGGACACAACAACAATCTCACTGAGTCCAGTGACATTGAGAATGCGCACGTGCAGGGGAGAGGGAAGGGGAAAGTGCAAGGGGGAGAGGGGGAGTGGAAAGTGCTGAACAGAAGATCTAAACAACAACAGGTAGTGCGGCCAGCTGGTGGCAAGTGCAATAATAAGGCACAGACAAATGGTGTCTAATAAGTGCAGGAAGGGGACTGTAGGGTTGCAGATACAGACCCAAGTGCAAGGGTTGCCAGGTGGCAGTGTGGGTATGTGGCTGGGTAGGCAGGGATCTGGAGGGGAGAGGAAGAGAGAAGGCCTACACCCTGTTCTCCCTGCTCAACATCCCACTCTTCTTCCTCTTCATTGTATTCTTCAGATACCCCATCTCCTGACCCTTCTACAGGCACTGAAGCATACTCCACTCTACTATAGGGTGCAAACCCCGTCCTACCTGCTTGACCCCTGTATCTGTGACAGTGTCCTCTTCCTCCATATCCACCTCGACCTTTGTCATACCTGATTTATTGAGCCTCACAAGAACCTGCCCATGCATCCACCTTCCTTCTCCTACATCCTTCGTCTGTCAATCATGCTTTTTCTGCTCTTTATCTCTTTGCCATTGTAGCAGCACAACCTCTACCTCCGCTAGCCTTAGTCCTTCTTTCATTTCTTCCCACTCTTGCATCTCTACCACTTCACGCAGCCTATCCTCCATCTTAGCTGTAAAAGGTCTGATCTCCTCCTTTTCCCTTGATCTTGATTCTCTATCCATGCTTCCAACCCTTAATCTGTCTGCTAATCTAGCAGTTGGGGGAGTTTCTTCCTTCCTGCTCTCCGTTCGTAACCTCTCTGCAGCCCTACCCATTGAAGAAGTAATTCCCAATTTCTAGGAATCACAGCTGATGAAGGCTCTACCTGTGTCACATAGCCACTGGAGTAGCCGCTGGGGAAAATGGAGGTATGAACTCAGGGTGTGTGTATCCCTCTGCGGGCGATAAAGGATAGCCCCCATATGGGGGCGGTGCAGAAGGAACTCCTGCAACCTCCTTTTTCAGTCCCTCTTCAATGATTTTAGCACTATGACCCTTTCTGTCTTTTTCATACATGCGCCAGAGTTCTAAAACATTTAGCCGCTTCTTTCATTTTGAGCCCTTATGCTTCGTAGTGAAGAAGGTATGCAAATTATCCAGTGTCCCCGTACCATAGGTTCCCTCAACAGGGCAAGAATTGATTGTTTTTCCTTTCTTTCCCGCAACCATTCTCTATGATACTTTAAATGTTTTGCCTCATAGCCGGGCAACAACTGGCACAAATGATTCAACAGAGTCTTCATACTTTGACCAAAGTTTATCAGAAAATAGATACTGAGCCGAACCTGCAGCACAAAATTGTTTCAAATAAAGGACTCCCTTTTTTACCCTTATCAAAATCCCTAGTCATGCTTCACACTCACTCACTGTACTCGTCTATACCACAATTACCTCACTTCACTATCTACTTCAGTTCTTCTTCTCACTCATACGCAGAAGACAGCATCTTACCAAAAAACACTCCGCTGGCCAATATCATTGAGATATCCCCCCCACTCGAGCATAGGAGGGGCACAATGCCTTCCCTTACAGCACCGCTGCTCTCGCATCTCTCTGTCTTGTTTCAAGTACAGCCTTCATGACTACAAGACCGTCTTTCCCTGGCCACAGGAAGTTTCCCCTTCACTACTTTGACTAACCAAGAACACAGAGGAAAGGACTCAGCCTGCACAGCCGATGCACCATAAAGACTGCCAAGGGTATTCTTTAGAATGGTATCTATGTTGGTTGGGATTACCTTAGAATGCCCTTCATCTTTAGGTGAGGTCTCCAGCCAACCAGACAAGCAAACTAAAGGGTATGATAAGGAAATCATGGTGGCAACATTAGAGACAGACACAAGTAATCACAGTTCAAAGGTGTTTATTAAACTGTGTAAATGGGTGAGAAAAACTCCTAATCTAAACCTAAATCTAAGATGGTAAAAAGCTATGACAAATAATAATAATAATGCAGGCCTAGTGGCATCTTGTCAAATAAAAAGGGCCTACACTAAAAATACTATTGCCAATCCTTACAACTAAGTTACAAAATAGTGTGGGATAATGTTCTCAAGAAAAGAAAGAAGTGTTCACCAAATGATAAGTCAGGATGGTATGGCTGAGGTCTCCCTTCCCCACGTTTTTATCATGTGCATGTGACATGGTGGGCCTTTGAGCACAGCACACTCCTGGGCCTCGTCAGCACAAGGTTATAGTTCCTTTCAACAAAACCAGGATCTTCTGGGGCCAGGTCACTTTTATGCAAAAAGTCTCTTGCCCAAGAAGGTCTGGTGGACCATAAACAACAAACAAAAAGTATCTTCAATAAATCTTCACGTTGGACGATTTCTCTTCACCCTTGGATCTCTCTCAACCATGCTGCGATCCTTCTTGCAACGTGGTCCTGCCTTGGTTGGATTCACTGTGGCCAACCACTTACTCTGGACATCCCTAGATCTGGTTCATATTTGCCAAACAATACAGTTCACTTCGGTTTTATCACAAGGTGGGGTTCACTTCCTTTAGCCTTCCCTTGGCTTTATCACAGTATGGGATTCAGCCCCCTTATCTTTCTTCTCAGTGCCCCTCGGTTGGACTTCGATCCTTGTTCGCTCAGTTTTAGACTCTCTGAGTCGGTTTCACTACGGCTTTTTATTCTGAATATTCCACTTGTATTCATGAGTCTAAATGTCTTTTTAAACAATCTTTCACTGTGGAAATCCCTCAGCCGGGTTAACTCTTGTCAACACAATGTTCTCAGGGTTATTGTATTTCACCCCATTTTACAGACATCCCTCAGCTAGGTTCACGCTTGTCAATTACACAGTTCACTTTGCTCGCCTCTTGGTCCTGGGTCAAAGACATTCGATTGTGCAAGGGTTTTTACTTGGCCCTTGTATGACCACTTTGACCTCTTGCATTGGCTCTCCTAGTACCTCCCCGGGTTTGTAGTTTTAACAAATAGGGACCGGTCAGAGTCTTTCGAATAAGCGCCCACAAGGCGTCGGACCACTCTGCAGCTGGTATCTCCCTGGATTGCTTCAACTGTTCCGCAACACACAAAGTCTTTGTTCTTGATTCACATTATGTTGCTATTTGCAACCTTCATTCAAAAAAGTTCCGTTTACTATCGGTTCTGTCTCCGACTCACCGGCTGTGATGAACCGCTTGGTATTTTTTGTCTCTGGAGTCAAGGGCGGTACCACAGTAGCAAACGTCTCTCCCTGGCTTTGTTATCAGTGTAGGAGGTCTGCGTGTACCGCTGGAATCTATTACACTGGCACGCTAGGTGTTGTTCCCAGCCTTATAATTCCTTTCACAGAGACTTTGTGGGTCTGGGTTGAAAAGGGCAAGGGCACTTACCTCCTTGTCGTCCTTTCGGTTATCGCTGTCTTTCTCCTCCTCTTGAAATGCCGTCCTGGAATAGCTGTCTCGGTGTGCGGCCTGCCTTGCTCAAAGTGTGCTCTCGTGTGTTTATCCCTGTAGGAAAGGGAAAGGGCCATCATGTATGCGCTGCCTAACCCTTGTGTTGGGACAAGTCAGGTAAACAGCTCTGGTGTTAGTCCATTGTCTGTCACAGTGCAGGAAAGTGTTTGTGTTGGAAAAGTGGGGGGGGGTGTAGAACTTCTGAATATCCTACAGGGAAGGATGGGGAAAAGATTGTATAGGGGAGAGGGTACCGTGACTCACCCATTGGTGTCCCACTTTGCCTGCCTGAAGACCCTCCCATCCAGGTGATCCTCCCACACTGGTCCACCCCCAGGAACTGGATCCAAAAGTGATGTGAAGGCCATTTCTTGGCCATCTGGGTGACAGATCCAGAGGACTAGAAAGTGAGATATGGCCAGGTTTCTGACAGTATCATGAGAGCCCCCTTGCGGGGCATGCCAGGTAGAATACCACCTTACACCTCTTAAATACTAAACTAGGTAATGAAATATATACAAGGGACTTACAACTCAGAACAGTTCAATCACTCTGTCAAAACACCCACCTTTCCAATCCCTGCAACCTCAACTAATTCCACACACCCTGTACTCCAACTCCACCCTTACAAAACCTCTTAAATCAAAAAGAAACAGAACTCTTTCCTTCATGCTATACCTACAGAAATACACTCACATGACCCGAAGCGTTTTGATGTGGTGCCCCTTCAAGTCACCCTGCACAGCTGGACAATGACACTGTGCCACTGGGGAACAGATTGACCATTAACCAATATGGCTTCCGCCAAACTCTCTTTGTCACTGTTCATGGAAGACTGGTCCCTGCAGTGAGTTGCTGCAGCTGAGATGTGCAGGCAGAAGACCCCCCAACATCTCAGAAAGCCTGGAGGGACCTTTTCAGTCGACAGTTTTGTAGGGGCAGACCCCTAATGACCTCAGCCCAAACTGGGGTCCACCACACGAGGAGCAAATGCACATTTTGTACTTAAAGCAAGATTTATTGTGCAAAAGTCTGGGGAGAGATTGAATAGTTCCGTGGAACCAGACCCACTCAAGTCTCAAAGAAATACATCAATTGATAAATTTTTATACATTTTAGCAATAGTCAAAACACTCCCAAAATATTATATTACCACCCACCCCTCAAATATGATTAGACAACATTTTTACAGAGGAGTTCTGTCTTTTACAAAAAAAATCTTTCTTATTGGTCATGGACAATCTTTACAACCATTTTCAGATCATATTTGAAGTCTGTCTTTGCTGGGGATTGGACTGTGGTAGGTCGTGCCATCATGGTACAATGAAACATTCACATATAACATAATTCATTTCTCAGTTACAACTGGCCTAGAGCCTTTAACCTTAAATGTAAGTGCATATGGTCCGCTTGAATATTTTAGCAATACGAGGAAGGCCTAAACAAACAGGTTCTTCTTTGAACAACCGATTGCGATTTCATTCACTCCAGACTCCTGGCTCGTCTTAAGACATTCTAATTTATGCAACCAATAGTCCAGCACATATAGCTTTGAGTTGAACCTGTGAAAACAATTGACTGCTGGACACCATACCCTCAGGCCCCATCTTTATTGATGGCCTTAACTAATGGTCTACTCCCCCTACACAACTTCAATGCAATGAGCAAGATTACATTTGCTCCTTTGTAGAACTGTTAAACCATAAACCTTTGTCCTGTTCGCGAGCGGACCTTCTACTGGATGACTCATTCTTTCTTCTGTCAACCCACCGGCCCAGAAAATCAAAATGTCCCTGCTACCTGAAATGTATTATGCAAATTTTAGCTGCAAATTCTGAATAAACTCACAAAACCCCACTTACAGATCTCTCCATGTGTATTTTTTTATAAATGCTATTCCTTCTTTGACGTGGGACCCAAGCCAGGCCCCACTCCACAAGTGCATTGAAACCCTTTCCATCCTCCAGTTTCCATGTACCTTCTAGCACCCCATGTAGATAATGCTCATGTTACATTTGTGGTTTAAACATGGTATCTTTCTATGTGCCTACAACTCTAATATGTATCAATTCTAGACAAACAATAACACTAAAAAGTGACATATCCATCTATAATTCACTACACTCAATACATATGTATTTTCAACATGGCGCCCAATTGGCCGCCACCCCCAATCATCAATACGGTGCATGCAACATGAACCCCTCGTAATAATGGGGACCCTTGTTGACCACCCCAAGAACATCTAGGATGTAGGTGGAAGTGGCCTCATATAGGTATTGGTAATGAAGATTGGTCCACGTTATTTGTATTGGCAAGAGCAGCAATGTCTGTGCAATGAGTGATTGATGAGTGGAAGTTGGTGAGACGTATTTAAGTATATTTACTTATTTATTGGATATTTGTAAGGCACCTATACAACAAATGTTGTTTCAAGGCACCACAAGACAAAAGGGGTGCGGGGGACAAGGGAGAAAGAAAACAATAATGGTCTGAATAAACCTTGTGACATTTGGATCGTAAACTCATTCCTGTATTTGTTGAAATATCGGTCCCTAATGGCATGCACACTTGAGAAATCGACAAATGCCTCATGCTTTCGATAACAAATTCCCTGCATCATCTGCTCTAATATTGATTTATTGCGCACAGTAGCTAACTGTGTTTCATTTGCTCTAATATTAGTTTGATTGCACCCACTGGCTAACTGTGTTTCTTCTGCTCTAACTCCACCCTTTCAAAACCTCTTAAATCAAAAAGAAACATAACTCTTTCCCTCCTTGCTTTACCTCCAGAAATACACTCACATGACCCGAAGCGTTCCGATGTGGTGCCCCGTCAAGTCACCCTGCACAGCTGGACAATGGCACTGTGCCGCTGGGGAACAGATTGACCATTAACCAATATGGCATCCACCCAAACTCTCTTTGTCACTGTGCATGGAAGACTGGTCCCTGCAGTCGAGTTGTGCAGGCAGAAGGCTCAGAAAGCCTGAGGGCCCTTTGCAGTCGACAGTTTTTTAGGGGCAGACCCCTAATAACCTCAACCTCAGCCCAAACTTTTATTAATGCACTTAAACTGTCAGAATTTTCATCAGGCCTAGTACGATAGTCTCTTTTTGTTCCCTCACCTCCCCTCCACCCCTCCCTCATATTGTCAATGCACTTGTACTATCAGAAATGTTGTCAGGCCTAGCACAATTGTCTATAGTTTGTTCCCCACCTTCCTCTACTTCCTTCCCTCACTTATTGTCAACACTCTTGGACTATTGGAAATGTTGTGAGCTTAGTATGATAGTCTATAGTTTGTTGCCCACCTTCCTCCCCCCTTCGTTCCATCACCTATTGTCAATGCTCTTTGCACTATAAGACATTTTGTTATGCCTAGAACGATAGTCTACAATTTGTCCCCCCCATCCTTCCCTCATTATTGTCAATGCTCTTGTACTATCAGAAATGTCTTCAGGCCTAGTATGATAGTTTGTTTGCCATTCTTAAATGTCTCAAAGCCTTTATATGTCAATCTGGAAAAGTGAATACCTTTCATTTGAATGACAGACGTAACTTGATGGCCGTAGGCCAACCGTCTTTTGCACCGAATTATAGAAATATAGACTGTTATGCTTGACCAACAAGCGGCCATTTTAAACGTAGCAGAATCGCCATTTTGCCTGTTAACCATTGCTCATTGCTTTCTGTCTAAAACTGCTTTTTAGCTTGCTATTCTTGCGGTTTCTGCTTACTCTGCTCAACTGTTAACATTGTTGTCTGAATATGAAAAGGGCAAGGTCGCGGGACTGAGGAGTTTGTTGAAAACTCCTCATGAGTAGCCTAGAAAGGAATGCCCACGCTCCCTCTCTGTAGCCTTGAGGGAGATCTGCAGGGCATTTAATCACTTCACAGCTGCCAGCCAGTCTCGTACGATGGTAGAATATGTTAGAATAAAACAGCTAAAGGCTTGAATTATGCTCTTCCTACGCCCCCCCTTCGCAAAACCCTTTAGAGCGTGTTGGCTCCCAGGACACGAATAGTACCTCATAGATAGCAAAGCATGGAATGTGTCTCTTCCCCCGTGTGCAGCTTGCTTCCAAGAACAGAACCACCATGTTCTGTTCAACAACTAAAAGATGCCTCCGCACTTTCCAAATTGCACGTTGTTACTAGAATAGACATCGAAAGTGTCATAATTGTCATACCCGTGGAAATGTCCATCGTCATCCCAAGTTCAAAGAAACTTAATAAAGGAGGATGTTAAACATGACGTAGCTGATTGTATTATATGCATTTTGTATATATGTAACTGATGTACGTAATTCGCTCTCTTTCATCCCTCGAGGTCTAGGAAACTCACGTCGCGGGGCATGAGGCCAGAATTGGCCAATTGGGACTATTTTTGCTTGCAATAAACCCTAGCATTGGGAATTTGAACCTCGTGTCTGGCGCATCTTTTCGTGTATGGTTTTGCCTTGTTTCCATAGCACGAGGGACCCCTAGGGGCCCCTTTCATATAAGAATGTACTGTATTTTACCCTTGCTCCCTCCCCTGTCTTAAAGTGCTTTGAAACACTTGAGTATAGGCGCTATACAAAGGCGCTATACAAATACAATATCATATCACATATCTAGTACAGTAAAAAGAAGTGCAAAGTAGGGTGGTGGGGGTGCCGGTCTGCACGAAATGTGAAGTGCATAGATTTGGAATAGGAAGTGCAGGTAAAGAGGATAGAGAGCAAGTTAAAGGGGGTGGTGGAGGAAGTTTGGAAGAGGGAACATGGTCTAGACTAGCGTTAAGAGGAAGTCAGGAGGGCACATGCCAGGGATTGCATGGGGCTCAGGGTGTGAGTGTCCACATGCTAAGTGCGAGGATGGAGGTGGACTGGACGGGGGTGAGGGGCTGGTGCCCTGTACAATTTAGAGGGAACCAGGCAGCCAGTCACTGAGGCAGATGTGAGTTTTAGCAGTAGAGCGGGAGAAGGAAGGATGAAGAGAAAAGGAGGGTTTTGAGGAGCTTCTGGAACCCAAGGAAATTCAGCTCAAGCCTGAGAGGGGCAGGGGGACCATTCCAGAGGGAGGGTCCTGTGGAGGAGAGAGATCTATCCTCACTCTCTGCTTAGAGAAATGTCTGATCTGCAGAGAGTTGAAGCTAGAAGACTGAAAGGCTCTATCAGTAAGGTATTTAGGGATAGAGAGTTGGATGTAGTGGGGTCCCAGTCCCCAGAAAGCCTTGTGGATGATGCAGATGGTCTTGAAACGGATCATTCCAGCAACCCAGAGCCAGTGGAGAGGATATAGTGCTGGAGAGATGTAGTCCCTGGGCCTGAGGCCAAGGAGGAGTGGTGGATGAGTGGATGAAGGATTGCTGAAGTAGTCTATGGTGATGTGACTGATGTCTCTGTGATGTGTTGTGCATGGTTTTGCTGGTGATTGGCATGGTTGGAGATGAGTAATGATGAAGGGTGGGCACTGTTGGGAGAGAGGGATGAAACACATATTTGAGGGAGCTTACATGATGTTTGAGGAAGAAGGGTTTGGATGCTCGTTCCTTCTGGTCCTGACACGTCCAAGCAGGAATTGTCTGTTTCTTTCTCTGCCCTTCACTTCAGATGCTCAGACAAGAGATGACTGGCAATCTAACAGTTACGAAAGGAAACCAACCAAGGGGCAGGGCAAATGAGGTTGATGGGCATTAGTCATGTGACGTTGATCCACCTGCACCAGCTCACAAACTGCAAATGAAAAGAGGTTGAAAGTCTGATTATGTATGGGAAAAAGCAGAAAAGAAGGCACCAAAGGATTCGCAGAGATTGACCATCAGGTGGGTAGGGCTTAGGTCTGGTGACCTAAATCCACATGTTCCACTTCACCAATTGAAAAATAAAAGTGTCTGTCAGGCTGCTTAAGAAGGGGGTGAGGGAGGAGCAGTAAAAAATGCACTAACAGTATAGCAGGGATTAGTAGGTGGGTGGGGCATATGTCACGTGACCTAGAGCCACTTGCATCTACTCACCAGCTGTACAAGAAAAGAGGCTGAAAAGCTTCTAAAGTAGAGAACACAAAAGCAGCAGATCAAGAAGGCACCAAACGATTGGCAGTGATAAACAGACCAGTGTTGCTTAGGTCACCTGACCTAGATCCACTTGCACAAGCTCACTAACTGATGAAGAACATATTCTGGAACGCTGCTTAAGAAGGAAATAAATAGCAGAACAAGAAGTCATGAAAAGATTAGCAGGTGGATGAGTCTTAGATCACACGACCTAGATCCACCTGCACCAGCTCACCAGCTGCAGAAGAAACTAGGATGGAAGGCTGCTTAAGTAAGGAAAACATATAGTAGTGAATCTGGGAAGGTACCAAAAGATTAGCAGTGGAATGTTGGTGGATGTTAGGTCACGTGACCAAGGTACACTTGCACTAGCTCACCAGCTGCATAGGAAAAGAGGCTAGAAAGTTGCGTAAAATGGAAAAAAGAGTGGCAAAAAATGTAAGCCATACAGTGACTTGCTGCAAATTGAACACAAAGCAACCCTGGATTGGAAGTAGCAATGTCAGAACGTGGCAAGAGGACACACCTCCTGGCGATCATCAGAAGTGATTTAAGGCCTGATTCACAGAAGCATTTTTATAATGGCACAATCCCATTGGAAAATTCTTTTTTGAATCAGGCTCTTAATGTCATTGTTTCGGAGTGAGAACTCGATTCTCCACAAGATTGTGCTTTGTGTTTAGATCTCGATGTGTTGATAACATTCTTTTTATTGCACACTTCTGAGTTTGCCTCCTAGATTTGTGTGGGAAATTCGCTAGGTGGCTCTCTGTAGGTACTGTACCAGGCAAAGCAAAAAACCAAAGCCCTCCAGGAGAGTAGACGAAAAGGGAATCCGGCTTTAGCAGTCCCCTTGTGATCGAATAGGGTTGTAATTCATACCTCCTGGCTAGAGGCTTGGGCACTTGGAACGTTGCCATCAAACTGTGATGGTAAAACAACTTTCTATCAGCCCCTTACCTAAACTAACATGTCTGTGGAATTACAGAAAACTGAATCACAATGAGTAAATTGGATATTCTTACAGGTTTTATTTTCTTTTAATAATGCAGGAAAGAAAAAAAACACAACGAGCCTCATTATGACCCTGCCAATCTGGAAACAAGGGTGCCGGTAAATTTACCAGCACCCTTGTTTACGGACCGGCATATTACAGATTTGCCTGCCGGAGCCTCTGTGCCCGACAGGTCTGACCCTGCTGGGCACAGTGGCCACTGTAGGCAGACCGGTCACGGAAGCACCAGCACCGTTACTAACGGTGCTGGTGCTTCCGTATCCCCACTGCCATAGACTCCTATGGGACTATATGGGAATGGAGACTTACATTTTACCAGCGACTTTCCAGTCTGCCAGGCTTTGAATCTCCCAGTGGCACGGGGAAGTCAGGTGCCAGTAAATATTTACGGATCCGTCGGCAACCCGCCGTCAGCACTGGCATGGTTACCGCCGGACCCGTAATGAATGTCTAGCGAGATTATACCTTTACTATGCTAACACATATGTGTGGTGGCTATCTTTCTTATGGTCCCCTTCAGCAGGCAGTTATCATAACTGCTTGAGGGAAAGACTGATGCAGTTTAAATGCTTGCGTGCACAAATAAGAACTAGCCCAACAAATGCTTCCTTTCTGCTGGATTTGGTGTTGCTATGTTGTTTGCTTAAAACAACACGCTGTAATCTTCATTGTCTAGAATGATATTTAAAGCAGGGTTTTTTGTGGACGACTTATTAACAATTCATCACTAATTGCTTGAATATTTGAATAAATGTGTGTGGTTGATAAAACACAAGCGACAGCTCATTAGAAGATATCCCTACTGGGAAAATCGTCTGCAGAGAAATGACATTCGGAATAATATTACTAGATTTGTTTCTTTGAAAAAGTGTTTTCCTTTGTCGTTGTCTGAAATGGTTTGGATTACCATGTAAACCTCAATAAATAGTAAAAGTTTCATGGAACGATATCTGGCCTCCATCCAATACGTGGGGATTCCAGTTCCACTGGTGTGACACAGCATATTATTTAAGATAATCTTCAAAATTGGCTGGAATATAAGTTTAAAACCCTTCTCGAGAACCCTGTCTTAGAAGCTCATGCCGAACTCGGCACCGTCTGGCTATCCAGCCACCCTGACGCCCTTACCTGGGAGGATCAGCCCTCAACTTTTCGGAATTCACCTTCAAACTTAATTGGCCTTGAAAAGACTAAGGTTGAAACGCGCGTCGGCTGTGTTGTTTTTTCACCATGTCAAAAAATGGTCATTCATTAATACAATGATGTTCTTTTTGGTGCCAACCAACCAAGAAATAAATAACACTTGTAATGACAAAACAATAAAACATGATCATTGATTTTACCAACTCGCACAAACTGTGACACTATGGACTAACATATCCAACCAGCGCCAAACCGATCCATGGATTTGTCATCCCCACAAAGCATAAAACCCTAGATGTGTTGGTGTCTGCTGTTGAGTATAGCCTGTGTGTGATTGTAATGTAAAACCTGTATTACGAGTAAATATTGTTTCAAACATCTCAGATGAAACCACAAAAAAATGACTCCCCCCCACCCCCTTAGTTAGGACTAACATGAGTAAGGGCTACACCTGGAGGGGAAATCACGTTTTTGCATTAAACAGTCTCATTTTGGCGCATTGGAAAGTACGTACCCTCAGTAGATATATCCATGCAAAGGAAGCTCCCTGAACCAGATACGTACACTAAACTTGTAAAGATCTACTGAGGGTAAGTATTTCTAATGATTTTTTAAGCGTTTTCCTATGTAGGAGCAAGTCAGAAAAAAAAAACATTCGTACAGGTGTAGGAATCTGCTACTATATAATCTGTTTATGGAAACAAATACACATTGATGATGGCTCACAGAGGTCATGGGAGTTTGCTGATAGCCAATGACTGCTTTCAAATACCCTTTGCAAATACAAATGTGCAGTTGTGCAACCAGAGCAGTTTAACCCTCACATGTAAACATGCATCATGTATTCAAAAATGTACCACGTGAGTCTGGGAACCAAATCTCAGGTGTTTCATTGTAAAGCTGGTGTCACTATTCACTGCTCCATCCTTTTAAAAAAATACTACCATTCTGTAGTGATACTCAGTCAGTCAAACACATGTATTCGAATTTAAAAAAAATAATCATCAAACAAACAGATACAACAAATGCATACAATCATAAATATGTTTGACTGACTGTCGTGATACTATGCATCTCCTATGTTTGTCCCATAGGCCCCATCAGCCACACAATTGCTTGATTGGTGGCTGAGCAAGTGGTATGGACAGGAGGATGTTGTAACTGAGTAGGTACACAAAGAGGCTAAGTCTCATGCATGAAGTGGGTTAGACAGCCTGAAATATACTACAGGAGACATGGTGTGACAATGTCCCCTTCCTGTGCCTGGGTTGGAGTGGTGGTAACTCTGGATGGCTAATGCCACCTGCTGTGTGGGTCTGGGTCCAGAAATATAGATATGGAAACCATATAGCTTATCAGAGTGTGGATTAGGGCAGAGGCAGGAGGCCCTCACAAGGAGCCTAATTTGAATTTGTGTTCCCCTTTAGCGGATCCTGAGAGACTGAAAAAAGGAATGTGGTCCTTTAGGTTATAACACAACATTTTGGCTGCCTAAAGGCAGAACAACAGTTGGAAGCCTTACTTGCATGGTTGAGCCCAGCGGTGATATGTCATGGGTATCAGGTAAACAGCCAACACAGCCTTTGTCAGAAGCAGATTGTGTGCATGAGGGCAGTCCGCACAACAATGTACTGTGCACACGCAAAAAATGCAAGATGTGGGTGAAGCCATAAATTGGCTTAGTCCCCATTGCCATAAACCCTTGCAGGTATATATTGACAGGATGTGAAATCAGTATTAAGCGACTGATGACCCAATGCTGTAAAGACCATCGTGTTAGGGAGATTTTTGCAAAACCCTATGGGTAACTATCTCACCTAATGGTAGAACAGTGTTTCACACAAAAGGAAACACCAGACCTTCTACTGGTAGTTATAGCAGAGCATTAAGGGGGGAGGAAGGGCTGGGACTGAAGCACATTTATTCTCAATAGTCACCTATAAAGAACACACCACTCTGGTATAATGAAATATAAACAACGTTAATACAATGTCACAGATATACAATCTATCATATCAAACTAAGTTGTCACATATGGCCTCAGGAACACACCACCAAGGGCCTCATTACGAGGAATGCGGTACGAGGTTAACGGTGCCCGTAAAGGTGGCAGAACCGTTAACCCCTTACCGCTCCATTACGAGGTCTGCTCGCGGGACCCGCTAAGGACGCCTGTAAAACAAGGCGTCCTTGGCTGGTCCCACGAGCAGCCCAGGATGCTAACAACGGACCCATCATTAACGGGCACCTTTGTTAGCATCATCCCCATTCCCATTGAGTCCTATGGGGGATCAAATGGGAATGGGGATGTACCAGGTCCGGGTTCCCTGAATGGGGAAATACCGGGCCATCCAAGGTCGGAATGGCCTGGTATTTCCCCATTCAGGGAACCCGGAACCGGTACCCGGTATGGGGGCAGCCATGCCGCAAAAAGCAGCATGGTTACCTCCATACCTGTAATGAGGAATACGGTTCCAGGGTTTGTATGTTAGGTTCCAATGGGCCTAGTGACCATCCCTATCTCTCTACACTAGGGATGATATCCCTCCCTAACACGGGTGTCCCTAAACCCCTGACTGGTTTTAGTGATGATACACCCTACTATTTAAAAACTGCCTATCTATGAATGATGTCCTAAAGGCAAACAACTTCTCTATCTACACTACATCAGGGAACAATCTAGATGACATTCATCCCAGATCCCAATTAAATAATGTCATCCAATCACTCTGGGGCTCTCATCTGATATTCCATGCCTGTCTAATCTTTTTTCTGTTGTTCTATTCTTTCTTTTCCTGTGAGGCTACTCTCCTCCCTTCTGTTCCTAACTCTCTTCTCCCTCTTCCCCCTCTTTCTATTCTCTTTCCTTCTGATATCGCTCTCTCCTATATACTATTAATCTCTCTCTCCAATGTTCATCTTGCTGTCCTAAACCTTCACCCACCAACATACCCCTACTACTCTCCGTTCCTACACATTACAATGTTCACTCTCCACACTACTTCCTCCACACTCCTACCGCTTCCACCTACACACTACTAATAAGATTGTTAATGTTGACCCACTTCCATCAATGTCCCAGTTTGTATGAATGTCCAAGTGCCTTGGAAGACAGTCTTGGTTCATTAACTGCTCAGAATCTCTGTCATCGATCTGTAGAAACGGCTGCCAGTCATGTTAAAAAAGATGCTCCGTCGCTTAGGTCTAGGTGAGCTTTGCAGTTTCATGGTGTGGATGGCAGCATTCATATTCAGTTTGATCACTTCCCCCATTTTGCTCAGTGATTCCATGGTGTTAGGCAGCTGGAAATAGGCATCTCTAGAGCAGTCAGTTCTTGTGGGCTTTTTCCTCTTTATTTCACTGCTGGGGCTACTGGTATCAGTAGTTCTCTAGGTAAAATAGAGAAAGACTTACCAGCATGTTTACACTGCTGTATGAGGTGATTAAGAGTTGTACCTTGTTCAGTAAGCTTGACAAATAGAAAAAGGAGAGGAACTGGGGCCCTCCTAACCTCGACCTTCCGACTCTGGGGTAGAACTGATTCTGGCTTCTACCCTGGTAGGTTTCCCACCCCAGTCTGACAGGGTACCCCATCCCTTCTTGACAGGTTCAGGTTACTAACCCTGTGACACACCTCCACCCTTTGCTCCAACTGCTACTCCTCACTGGGACAACTTGTGACCTTTGGATACTTTGACAGATTTCTTGACCTCCCTTCCCTTTGTAATTCCCTGACACATTGGTCAAACAGGGGAACGTCTCAGACCAAAGGAACTTATTCTGCGAGTCCTGGCGTGACTATAATTGGTATTGTTATTTGTTTGTTTAGAATCCGGGTATCTATAGTTGCTTGTGAAAACTAATTGGAAGCCCTATGCAAACAGATTATCTGGGACGGGATCCCAGATGAAGATCTTTGGAACTATATGGGTCAGCTTGAATTAATGTCCTCTTATCCTCTTAGTGCCTGAGGCATTAGGAGGGTGCTTACTGGGACTCAGTGAAATGTTAGCGCTAGATGGATTCCCCTGTAGTGTAGATTGTTCAGGGGGTTCCTCTTCCTCCTCAGCGAAAACATTGGTCAGATATTGGGATCAACCTGTTCTTCCTCCCAGGCATCATTTGCCCGATCTCCATAGGATAATCTCTGGGTTTAACAAGACAGAGTTTTCTAATTTTTCCTAATCTCCTCCAAGCACAGAATCTTGATATTTTTGTATGGGCCCTTGCCCAGGGCTTCTTCACATTGGTCAGGAGGGGAGATCTAATCTTCATCTCAGCTACTGGCAGAGTGGAGCTAGCTACCCTGAGGCTGGGGCCATACACTCTTCAGGCAGTACCAGTATATATCATACCTATCCTTCGTGGAGCCATTCTTGTGAATACATGGCCATTTGATGAGCATTAGCTGTTTGAATTGCTTCCCCTAAAAAGTGCTCATGCAACTGCCAAATGACCTTCTATAAATAGAGTGGTAGGGAGACAGCATACTGCTCCAGGTGAGTATCAATCAACATCATCATATGCTCGCTTGGCTAGTCAATAATTCAGCAGGTCCTTCATTTGGAATGACATCTGTCGATGAGATGCCCATGTTCGCAATTATAAATGTCTCAGCCGTATGCTTTATCCGGTGTCTCAAATGGCTCACAGAGCACTCCAACTCTCAAGAGAAGTTCAAGGTTCTATCTTAAAATGTTGTGGGCCCTAGTGCTTGCCCTCTCTCACTCGTCTACCTGGGAATTACCACCAGAGCCAGGCATCCAAAAACACTGGTTAGTGCTATTGAACAGTAACACCTAATGTCTCAGTCTGACTGAAACTGCAGGTGATTTTTCTAAAACAATGTATATCTAAACTCCCTGTAATACGTTTTAACTGTCCCTATCCTAATCAATTGTTAGCCTTCTTTATGTTTGGGATGTACCTTCCACTCATTGGTGGATTCAATGCTTTCCATTCACTGCTACTCCTCACCGGGACAACTTGTGACCTTTGGATACTTTGACAGATTTCTTGACCTCCCTTCCCTTTGTAATTCCCTGACACATTGGTCAAACAGGGGAACGTCTCAGACCAAAGGAACTTATTCTGGGAGTCCTGGCGTGACTATAATTGGTATTGTTATTTGTTTGTTTAGAATCCGTGTATCTATAGTTGCTTGTGAAAACTAATTGGAAGCCCTATGCAAACAGATTATCTGGGACGGGATCCCAGATGAAGATCTTTGGAACTATATGGGTCAGCTTGAATTAATGTCCTCTTATCCTCTTAGTGCCTGAGGCATTAGGAGGGCGCTTACCGGGACTCAGTGAAATGTTAGCGCTAGATGGATTCCCCTGTAGTGTAGATTGTTCAGGGGGTTCCTCTTCCTCCTCAGGGAAAAAGTTGGTCAGATATTGGGATCAACCTGTTCTTCCTCCCAGGCATCATTTGCCCGATATCTCCATAGGATAATCTCTGGGTTTAACAAGACAGAGTTTTCTAATTTTTCCTAATCTCCTGCAAGCATAGAATCTTGATATTTTTGTATGGGCCCTTGCCCAGGGCTTCTTCACATCGGTCAGGAGGGGAGATCTAATCTTCATCTCAGCTACTGGCAGAGTGGAGCTAGCTACCCTGAGGCTGGGGCCATACTCTCTTCAGGCAGTACCAGTATATATCATGCCTATCCTTCATGGAGCCATTTTTGTATATACTTGGCCATTTGATGAGCATTAGCTGTTTGAATTGCTTCCCCTAAAAAGTGCTCATGCAACTGCCAAAGGACCTATAAATAGAGTGGTAGGGAGACAGCATACTGCTCCAGGTGAGTATCAATCAACATCATCATATGCTCGCTTGGCTAGTCAATAATTCAGCAGGTCCTTCATTTGGAATGACATCTGTCGATGAGATGCCCATGTTCGCAATTATAAATGTCTCAGCCGTATGCTTTATCCGGTGTCTCAAATGGCTCACAGAGCACTCCAACTCTCAAGAGAAGTTCAAGGTTCTATCTTAAAATGTTGTGGGCCCTAGTGCTTGCCCTCTCTCACTCGTCTACCTGGGAATTACCACCAGAGCCAGGCATCCAAAAACACTGGTTAGTGCTATTGAACAGTAACACCTGATATCTCAGTCTGACTGAAACTGCAGGTGATTTCTCTAAATCAATGTATATCTAAACTCCCTGCAATACGTTTTAACTGTGCCTATCCTAACCAATTGTTAGCCTTCTTTATGTTTGGGATGTACCTTCCACTCATTTTGGTGGATTTGATGCTTTCCATTCACGCCCATGTTCTCCTCCTATCAGTTGCCTTCATCCTTTAATCTCATCACTTGTCTTGCTCCCTTTCTTTGTCCTTCCTCCAGACCACTATGTTTCCTATGTCTCCACTACTCTTTACTGTCACTACTCCCCTCCTGCTAACACTACTCTACTCCTGCCACCACTACTCTCCTCCTAACACCACTATCCTACCATCAATACCTTTCTCTTTCCACCACTACTCTCCTCCTATAACCACTACTTTATTGCCACTACTCCCCTCCTACCACCACTATTCTCCCCCTTCCACCACAACTCCACTCCTAACACTGCTACTCAACCTACCACAACTGCTATCCTTGTAAAACCACTACTTAAACACCTTTCTTTAATACCCAAGTATTAATTTCACAGTTATTTCCTACACTAACTCACTTCATCCACTCGCCACATAGCCAACCAGGTTCACTCAGCAGAAATGCTTCTCTTCTTCCTATGCCAATACCTCACCAACAATCTGTCACTGTTCTTTTTCTTCCTGCTAGTTTCTTGGTCCACCTCCTACCTCACATTCCTATGTAATCAAAGTTACCCTCACCATCTGGCTTCATGTCTCCCCTTAATCGTCCCCTTCCTTCGAGGATCTGCCTCTCTCCCGCCAATATAATACTGGTTTCTTCCACCACGGCAGGTGTATGAAGTGAAATCCTATAGGATAGGGACCAAGCCTCGCCCACTTTCTCCCCTTTGACTCACCGAGTTTCTTGCAGCTTTTTAGAGATGTTTTCTGGTGGTATTTTTGTTTGGTGGTATATTTGGTTGGTGGTATTTGGGTAGTTGGTGGTATAGTGGTGAACCTAAATATAGGGAACTGCCTGGTGATTGTTTTTATACCGGGGTCACTTCTGGTATGCCAAGACTGGACTTAGTACAATCTAATACATAACTTCATGCTCTTGCAGTATTTTATTTACAAAACCAAAAACTTTTGACTGTATCTTTGAAAACATTTACCATGAAAACCAAATATGAACATTCATTCAGAGCCTCTTAGAAGAACACAATTTACAGTGACTTTACTTGCTTTTCATTTTTCCATATGTGATATAGTGAAATACCACTGGGGTAAAATGCAATTACCACATACTTCACTTCTGCATGATAACACAAGAAACCAGGGCACACAAACAAATTGTAATTGCAGGAAGGTCATCACGGCCAATCCTACAAAACAAGTCACCTTCCTGAGCACATCCCCCCACCACCAGAACCTTCTCGATATAAAGATAAAGGTCTGAGGGCCCATAATATGGGCCCGAAGACAGTGACTAACAGGGGGATGGCACCAAAAGGCAAGTAACCTTGCGGGGACTGTTGGATAAATGGACCTGCAAAAAAGTCTTCATCTTCCTCGTTACTGGACAAGGTATCCAACAATCCAGTACCAACATGCCCTGACTGTACAGCCTGCCAGAGGGCCCATAGGTGATATTTAGAGCAGCCTAATGGTGATGGCTATCACCCTTGTGATCCTAACCATTACTTAGTGGAGAATGGGGCTGCATCTCTTCACGAGCCAAGGGGCCTTGAGTATGACCTACGGAGCATGGTAGTAGGGGAGAGGAAAATTATTAAAGCTACCAGTGCACTTCCGACCCTGCCTCATTCAGACGAGCCCCTATGACTACCCTCAGCTTGCCCCCCCGCACCACCCTCCATCTGCTCAAAATGAATGGTCAGCCTTGGACTCCCTGGTAAAATCGGAAGAACTTTACCCAACTGCTGCCAGTCATTTTATGAACAGCACGGCTCTCTTGCGTCTCTGGTTATCTATTCTAAATCTGTCATCCATTGGCAATAGAGACATGGTCAAATCGAATTACCAGTGTGGTACAGCGTGCCTAATTGTGCACTGACACATTTCTCTTCTCCAGCTGTTGTATCTTTACTGTGTATGTGTGCAGAAACACTAAGATCTTTAGACTATAAACTAACAGTGTGTTGTGACTACTACCTCTGGGGGCTGATTACAAATTGTGGTAGCTTTATTCTACTGG
Organism: Ambystoma mexicanum; assembly: GCF_040938575.1. Taxonomy (NCBI): domain Eukaryota; kingdom Metazoa; phylum Chordata; class Amphibia; order Caudata; family Ambystomatidae; genus Ambystoma; species Ambystoma mexicanum. The sequence continues at coordinate 1,239,242,107 of NC_090930.1, read as the reverse complement.
GATTGGACAGGTCCAGTAAGTGAGTAAACAAAGTCCAGTTGACCCACCTTTATGAAGATCTGGAACCTATGGGACCCTGAAGGTGTGTCATTGCAAGCTGGAACAAAAGGGGATATGGCCATATCGCGAGCAAGGAGCCAAGTCCGATATCTTACTGTTACAAGAGACTTGGTTAGAGTCCTCCCTAGAGTTTGAGGGGTTTCAGGTATACCAAGTCATGGCGAAAAGGGGCCTGTGATAGGTATCAGTCACACTCTCAGTGCCTGCCATTGGGTACTGGCCCCTACCAGTATCACAATGCTGGGAGTTGAGCTAACATTTAGTGAGGCAGTCCAGGAGCTTAGCTTGGTGATTGTGAATATGTATATTCCTCCTGATACCCGCAGTCTGGAGGATATAAAGGAATTTCTTGGTGAAGTACTGACTGTGGGATTGGGACAAGCGGGAGAGCGGATAAATCTGTTTGGGGGAGATTTGAATGGCCAGTGTACAGATGACCAGGAATGTCCCTTGTATAGCTATGTGTCAAAATGTGCCAAATGTCCAAAAAGAGAGCAATACAAAGGGGAACCAATGGGCCCAGTTCCTTGTACCTTACCCTGATGAATGGGAGAACCGGGGGAGATGTTCCGGGGCAGTTATTTCTCTGGTAACAACACCTGTATGTTTAGACAAAGTGAACTAAAAGTTGAGTTGAATAATTTTAGTGATCAAGATATTTTGTCATTGATCCTGTGTCTTCAGAAGCAGCCCACGGGCAATAAGTGCTATAGTGGGGCCTTTACCAATCAAGCGTGTAATTGGATATGCTGGTCCACTAGACATGTACTTAGGGCCAACCAATTGTTTAATTGTGCAACAACAAGCCATATGGGTTGGTTGGCTATGGCGAATGGCAATGAAATAGAGCACTGGGTGAAAGAACTAATGACCACAGCCGGGATAGACCAGCGGGAAAACCCGATAATAATCGAAAGTCACACTAACAAATGTGACATTGCCATACATGATGTCAAGTGGGTTATGAGAGGAAAATTAAGACAACTCAGAGGAGGAGGGGTGTCAAAAGGTGACATGAGACGTCAGGTCAAGGTGACAAAAGTCAAATACAGGAAGTGGTTAAAACGTTGGCATGCCTCTATTAGTAACAGCCACTGGCAATGTATGTTTGGCGCCCTATGTACTAAAAAGAGTAGTACTATCTGGCAGATCCTATCTCATGCTAAGGGGGACAGAATGAGACAATCACTTAATCCCATCCAGGACAAGGACTGGCTACTCCACCTAGGATTTAGAACAGGGGAGGAAGAGGCCAAAATAAGTGTAGCATATTGTGTACACAGTTGTCCTTTGAAACTCTCGTTAGAGATCATCAAGGATATCATCAAGAACCTCAAGAGCTCTAGAGCTGATGGCCCTAATGGATTGGCCAGTATAGTATTAAAGCAGGACCTGAATGGGTGGGCACAAATTCTGTATCTACTGTTTAGTAGAGTCTGAGTGGAGCAGCATATTCGTGGTGACAGTCAATCCTCCTACCCATTTATAAGAGGGGAGATCGGCTGCCTCCATCTAATTACAATTTGCTGTCCCTTTTGGATGTAATGGGCAAAGTATTTTCCTCTTTGGTTTTGAGTCATCTGCAGGCAATGACAGAGGAAAGTGAGCTGCTCAATTTCACACAAACAGGTTTTCAACCAGGCTGCTCTACTTCACATAATCTGAGAGCGTTGGATATATTGATTCGGGCAGCAGCTATTAGGGGTGCCCCTGCATTGTATATTAGTTTTTGGACTTTCAAGCAGCCTTTAATGGGGCAAGCTGCTCTAAATTATGGAAAGAATTGTCAGACTGGGGCTGTCCCAGTTGGCTGCTAGATATCTTGAGGAGACTGCATGATGGCATGACGGCACGGGTAAGAATGAATGATGCAGGACTGACTACTGCCCCAGTTTGGCTCAAAGGGGAGTAGAACAATGTTGTGTCTTGGCTCCCCTGTAGTGTAACCTTTATATGGGGGATCTACCTACTGCTTTTGTTGAGGTTACAGGTTGCTGCCCGAGTATATGTGGGGTGCCCATTCTGGGTCTGATATATGCAGACGATCTGGTCATATTTAACCATAGGTTGAGTGGAATAAAGAACATGTTCCAAATTTTAGTTGAATTTGCAGCAAAAAATGTATTAACTTACAATACGTCTAAAACCAAGATTATATCAGTTTCTGCTAAGAAGATAAATTGCCCCAGGATCTATACGAGCTTGGGTAACCTAATGTATGTTAGCAAGTACCCTTACTTGGGACTTGATATGAGCAACAGTCCGGCCTATAAACATAATATGGAGGCCAAAATGACTAAGGGCCGTAAACTGGCAAATATGACAGAGAGATTTGCTCATCAAAGTGCTGGTTATTTATTACAGAGGATTCTTATTTTATACCAGCAAAGCTTCTGCCCAATGGTTTTATATGTCTTGGAAGCTTTAGTAACAGCTCACCTAAGATGACTTGATAGATTAGAGGGTTACTTCTGGAAACAAGTAGAGTCATGAGATTGGCTAAGAACGTTTTGGTGGAATTCTTAAGACTAGAGTTGGGTCTGGTATCACTGCAGGGTCAATTGCTTGCACTGCAAGGTGGGCTACACCATAAGGCTAATTCAAACTGTAGATGTCTGCTGCTGTCAGGTGTGGGAGGGGATAGTGGGAGAAATTGGAAAGTTGATGGTGTAGAGTTCTCTCATATGACTAAGCAGCTGTACGAGAACTTAGGGTGGTATCCTAATTTTGAACAGTCAACTAAATATGAAACTATAAGAGCCCTGTTCAGAAAGTGATTGGCCAATGGGACTGAACTAACAATTATACCTGTCTATCGACACTGACGGTATATAAATGTGTGTTGAGAGTCGGTCATAGCTATCTAAACTTACAGCCCTATCTTCGCAAATGTTCTTTCCCCGCGGTGCGCAGTCTTATTCTTAGACTGCGCACCAACCAACTCCCACTTTTGGTCTTTGTGGGTGCACATCTGAAGATCCCCCTGGTCCAAAGAGTATGCCGAATATGTAACATATCAGAGTCATAGAGACCCCTAAACATGTGTTCATCTAGTGTAGATTATTGGGCGATATCTATATGACTATACTCGGTGGATATGTACATTAGTTTGACTCTATAAAAGGTGTTTCCTTTTGGACATATTGCCTTAATTCAGATCTGGAAACCCTCCAAATCAGCCTTCATTGGCTTTGGCGCCGAATCGTCAGTCGACTACCTATATCAAAAAGGTACTTTAATCAGAGAGAACCCGGGAGAAACTATTTGTGATTGAATTTACTTAACAATGTAAGATTAGTCATTTTAGCAGTTCAAGAGCAAACTGTTTTAATAAGTATTGTAATGTGTCTGTCGCATATATATAGGATGTGCAGATGCAACAGTCAAAACCATGAATGTTATAGTATGCAAATGTAGACAATTGTTGGTCTGTGACCCATCAGTCTTTAAGAACTCTACTGTTATATATGTATGTTTCTTTGGCCTTCTGCAAAAATGCTGCTTCTATTGTAATATTTAGTGAACTTAGATCAATAATAGTTCACCCTGTTCTGGGCTGCTCTGGGCATTTGTATCCATAGCTGAATTTTTATTTTCACCTGCCGCTATGGTTATATAAGCTATCTATTGTATTTTAATTATGTGTTAACTAAATGTTTGTTGAACTATTTTAAGTGATTGATTATGATACGTACATTTCTCTTTTTTAAATTTCGATACAATGAAATTGTTTTTTTAAAGATTCTTAAAGAATCATATGCAAATACAGAAATAATAATAATAATAATAATAATAAACAAATACCAGATCTAACTTGTTTCTTTTGCATGCACTTTATAACTAATTCAGCCTCATACATAAGATAAAACAGCACATCTAGTGCATTGAAGAGATATGTGCCTTTGTTCATTTACCCATGTTGACTTCACAATCTGTTAAAGTGTTGCAATACATTTACAAGTCCAACAGCAATACTTAGCAGATGTTTTGCTCTGTCCAACCCCAGGCGATGATCCCTTCAGAAGTTCAGAGAATTGTGTAGCCTTCTCACCCACCTCTAACTTGACATAGAACACTAATCAATGACCTTGAGACACTTAGCTCTAAGAGTGGTGACTTATATTCTTTGTAATTATAATTATTTAGCACCTGATACCGCATTGGGAAATACACTTCACTTCAGTATAATGGGGAACAAACAGACTTTGGGATGCCTGATATGTAGAATGCCATGCAAAATCAATATCTACATTTGTGTTTTTAAAGCTACACGCACTTCAATTATACTTTTCATGCTTACTGATAAGATGTCTGGATCAGCGTGTGCCTGGACACCGCAAGGTTGGGCATTCCCCCTCAGGTCGGCTGTTGTAAAACACCCCCACAGCAGCCCTCTGGACAGCACTCACATTGTGCCTTCCTTTCTCTGCCTTCTCCCCTTTGTGCTTAGGACAGTTCAACCCACACTCTTCTGAGAGAATCCTGCACACCACTAGCCAGCGCTCCATGCTCCAGATGATAGCCCAGGAAGAACACCCCTTTGACATCACTGCACAATCCTTTTTAACCAACCCTGGAGATATGCCCCCTGATATATATTCCCTTAAGGAAAATATAAGCATAGTCTGCCTCTGATAGTGACATCATTTGCTCATGAAGATCCACCTCCCTTTGGAAAACTCAGAAGAAACGCATGATTATTCTGAGCTGCTCGGAATGGCAGCAAAACAGATAAGAGAGTTACATTTCTCCTGCACAACATTCCAATTTTGCAACCTTAACAATGGGCTCACTTCAAGCCACATAAAGACAGCAACATGGATCTACCTTTCATGTTTATTGTTCCTGCATTTTGAATTTATTTAGCAGAGCACAAATGTCTTGCACATTCAGTTCATCAATCTGCACCAAGTTTATATAAAAGTCATGAACCGACTTGCCCTGAATATTAGTAGATGATAATAGTGGTTAGCATATGTTAGTCTCCTGTTTTTACAGTGCAGTTCAGCTCACAACTATGGTCTCACGGTGCAAAGTGATAACATTATGTTATGCAATGCAAAATTAAAACCTTCATTTTTCAGGCATGTGTTTGGCACATTCACAATACTGACATATACGAAATTCAGCCTGAGTCTCACACATGAGTCTCACATTCTTGCTCACTAATGGGACCAGTTTTTATGCCTGTTGAATTGTGGAGCCTTAGATCAAATCCATAGTTTCATCTCCCTACAAGCTCCCGACTTGTGCCTTTCCCGCCAGTGCAAATGCTCTACCAGAGTGGCTCTTTTCTGGTGATTCTATTTTGGAAAACCCCAGGGGTCTCCACTGTTCTGCCACAGCCTTCTCAGAACAGCCTCACCATATCATTTATTTTATCTCTGTGGATGGGGAGGTGTCTCTGCCTTGTGTTTTTGCAGCCTCGGAAAATGTGCCCAATGTCTCTTTCCTCCTGGGAACTACAGCGTATTTATTGTTCCCTCTTGTGCTGCTCTGGCCACCGAATATTAGGCAATGTTCTGGTGTTTTTTTCTGTTTTGGCCTCTGCACACCCAGAAATCCACAGATGAGGATCTTCCTTAAGAAACAAAGTGAGAGGTATGTGACTTCACTTAATCACCATGGAACAAACATTGGGGATAGGAATGGGTATTTGTCCCCCTCCCCTTCTGACAAGGCCTTGGCTCTGGTCTTGTTACTCTGGCCTTCCATGGGTATTGGGCTGGTCCTGCTGCCCAGAACAGGGGTCTTCATCAGTTGGAGTAAGATCAGCCCTCTCTTCTTCCTCATCAGGTCTTGAGGGCGTCCTTCACTGTTGGAAAGCAGGGCTACTTGGGAGATTCAATAATCCACTTCCTCTTCCGTGGGCTATCTTCCACTGACTGGTTCGCTGTTGGACTTCTTGTATCTTTTCAATGAGAGTCTTTTGCAGTTCTTCTGCCATGCGGATAGGCACTTCTGGAACGTCAACACTAGTTGGAGTGTTGTTTGACAGAATGTTGTTTGACACTGTGGATTCCCAGGAGACTTCTGAGTCTGAAGGTAGGGGATCGAGGCTAAGAACCTCCATTTTGCCTCCCATCTCCAAACCTTCCCAGTCCACCAGTTCAGAACTTGCTGTTAGCCATGAGTCACCTTTCTCTGTTTTCTAATCCATAGTCTCTCTCACATGAAATGCCTCTGTAACACGGTTAGATGGATGCCACCATGACACTGCAGATAGCACGAAGAATTTACCAACTCCCATATGATGTTCAATGGTTGTTATTAAGTTTTCAACTGACCTACTAGCCATCCCTCTCTCTCAATTCTAGATATGGGTATTCCCAACCTAACGCAGGCATCGTTGAACCGTGACTGGTACTAGTCATCGGTAATCCCTACTATCTAAATACTGCCTCACTATGGATGTGGGCCTAAAGACAAATGTTTTCTCTATCAAGATGTCATCTGGGAACCATCTAGGTGACTATCCAGGATCTCAGTTGGATACTGCCTTTCAATCATGCTGGTGCACACACCAGATCTTCCACACCCACCATATTCTACTCTTTTTTGACCTGCTCCGCTACTATGGCAAAATGAATTCTTCCCGCAAGTATGAGTAGTGGCTGAACCTCCCACACAGACCTCATACTTCTACAAAACAAGACTGGTCCCAATCCTAAAGGTAAAACAGGTACAATCAAGAGAAATATCTCCTTCGCCTTTTGTGGTACTGTGGCCTGAAGGCAGGCTTTATTCTTGAGAGAGCGGGAATGTGAAACATCAGCAAGCCAAATATCAAAGTATATTAGTCCATAATATGGGACTGTCCAATTAAGGTTCTGTAAAATTATATGCACTATAATAAAACACACCATATCAAAAAATAGCTAGAAAGAAAACACTACAAATAGCCATCTCTCTGGAAAGTACACAGTAAATGCAAGGGATAAAAAGAGGCAGAGCATTGGGTAATGAATCAGGGATGAAAGGCAATCAATAACCACACTTTTTATAAAAGGATATGTTCTTCTGTTAGAAAGGGATTAAAAGTGACCTAATCAGTCTCTAGAGCCCATAGGTGGTTTAGGGGGCATCTAGGAGTCAATAATACATTTGCACTGTTCTTGACGATTCAACTTGTCGAACCATGCGTCTTGGCATTGTGCAAGCGGTTCACATTAGGTTTGGATGCAGCAAGTTGCAATGATCCAGAGGGGGATAAGGTGTTGTGTCGGGGTCGTAGTGAGAGAAGCAGCAGTTCAAATTCTTCCACAGAAGCAAACTACTGGTTCAACAACATGCTCAGCTGGCATGGCATCGATTGTGTTAGTGGATGCAGCAACAGTGGTCTGAAGAGTTTTAAAATGTGCCAAAGGCAGGACCACAGGTTCTGTTAGTTAGCGTGCATTTGTATGCTGTCAGAATGCAGGAGATGATTTGCTTGGCTTCTTCAGTTGCTGTGTGTCCCAACGAAGGGGCTCAGGATGAAAATAGGCCCTTGTTCAACAACAAACAGGAAAGGCTGGCAAACACCTGCAAAGGTCCTTCCCCTCCTTCGAGGTCCTAGGTACTGAGAAGCTAGCAGTGAGGCAGGTCTTGCTGCATCAGGAAGTCACCACCCGAAATGCCCTGTGGATGGTTAGGGAGCAGAGGTTGCATCTGCCTTGGATCACCAGCCTTCAACTCACAACCAATAGACTTTGGAACGAACTGCTGTCTCAGCAGTGTGAAAAAACTGTTCTTGAAGAGTGAAGTCCAGAGATGAATCAAAGAAGGAGTGGAGGATACCCTATTTTACACACAAAAGCCAACAGGTGATTGGGCAAAAGCAAGTCTGCTTTAAGGGGTCCAAGCCCTGTCCATGAGTCTTTGCTTTCTGACATCATACACAAAGTGTTTTGTGCTAAAAGATCTAGAGGAGAAAGGAAGAGTTGAAAAAGAGAGAAACAAGATGGCGGATTATTGCACTAGCTAAGCTTAGCTCGCTCTGTCTTCACTAACTCTGCCCTCCCCTTGTCCATAGCATCAAACAACCTTTTAGTATGCAGCAGCCTGGATTGAGGCTAGTCCTTTTTGGATGTGTGTTGCCTCCTGGGAGGCCATTCTACTGGAGAGAGGAGTTACCAGACCTCACAAAGGATCAAAGTATGCAAAGTCACATTCATTCAGTCTCCTGTAATGCAGGCAGGCAGCACCAGGCTGTCTGACCAGAATACAGGCAATCATTCCATAGCTGGCCTGGGCTCAAATGCTGACACACGTATGACATCATTCTGATGTGGCTTTCTTCTAGTTATGTGAATTGCTATCTACCACACCCTAACCTCAGGAATGGCTCAATGTTTGAAGAATAAACTGCCACCAGTTTAGTAATTCCTCATAACTATGTGGGTTTGGAACAGAGGTGCAGACTTTAAATTTAGCCTTTGCATTGAAGTGATTTGGCTGTCACAACAGCTGTAAAAACAGCACACATGCCATCCAAACCTGCTCTATACTCCTGGAAAAGATGTACTGCAGACCAGGGCACTGACTCAGCAGGGTACTTTCCACTACGGTTTTGACGTGGTTATGAATGGGTGGATCTTGTTAGCAGATCATCCTTTCTGAGATTCAATTACCTGAATAATCCTATTAATTAATACAAATCAAAAAAGGCAGGGCTTATACATACTTGCCAAATGGCAATTCCTCACAGCTACTCTTTCCTCCCTTCCATGACTCACTACTTCTACGTCTCTTTCGATTCTCTGTCCCTCCAATGATCTCTCTCTATCTCCTACCTACTAATACAATCTGCTCCCCTCCTACATCACTAACACTCCCCCTCACCACACTACCTACACCCATACCACTCCCAACTCTACACTACTACCAGACTGTCTCCTACGACTACTATTCCATCTGCTACCACTCCCTTCTTTACTGGACCAACTACCTTTGCACCCCTCTTACTCTCTTCTCTTCAAACCACTACTATTCCACCCAACCTTTTCCTCACCCAGCCTCCAGTCTCTTATCATTCACTCCCTACTCTTCAGGTTACCACTTTCACTCAAACTTTTCCATGCACACTCACTTCCCAGCACCGTTTTCTCTGACCAGCCAATACCTCAACTTTGCTATAAATTGGCCCCACACTCCTTTACACCATCCCTCCTCCACCTGGTATCTTGGTCTGCTTCCTCGTCATCCTTTGACCTCACACAAAACAACCCACACATTCCTTTTTCCTGTTGCTCCATTCATCCTTCTCACCCTGCCTCCATTGGTTATCCCCTTCTTGTTCCCTGGGCCAACCTGCCCATGCCTTACCCACCTGTGAGGTGTATCTTTCAGTAATGAAGATATAAGGAGTCCAAGCCCCACTCAATTCTCTCATGCGGGTCCACCACAGATAGTTAATTGCAGCCCACAACAATCAAAGTTCCACTTTTCATGAATGTCAACGTTCTGGGTAAGGTTGCATTTGTTAACAAGCCATTCCTTGGCTCTATAACTGGTGAATAGTTGCGCTGCTGGAACTGGCTGACAGTTGATTCCATAAGCTGCCCTATGGCTTTGTTGAAGGTGAATGTGTTTTTTGCAAGGCATGGACGGGAGTATTCCCTGCCCAGTTTAATCACATGCCCCATGTTGCGCAGCAGTTCCCAGGTTTTAGAGTGCCGGTTGGGGTTTGATGGAATTGGGCACCTCTTGAGCAGTTCTTGTAGTCTGATTACTCTTCAGTAAACTGCCTAGAGTGCTGGTATCAGAGGTTCTCTAGGATAAACATAGAAAGACTTGGCTGCATTTGTGAACAGAGGTATGTGGTGATTATGAGTTGTAACATAGTCAATAACACCTACATATAGATAAGGAACAGCTACTGGGGCTGGGGACTTCCCAAATAGCACCTTCCTCCTCAGGAACATGACTGGCTCTTTCTTCCAGCCTGGTACCCCGCCCGTCTCAAAATTTGAGGGGCCTCCATACCTTCTTGATAGGGTCATGATACCCTTGCCACACAGTACTCAGGTTACACAAAACAGACACTACATCACAAGAAAGATAGAAAAACAGTAAGGGTCAGTTAAGACCCAACCCATTTTTGCCTCTAAAATACAAAACCATATTCTGGATGCAAACATTAGACATTTAGACTTTTAGGGATGGGAAGAGCAGGGCCCCTGCATAATATAAACATAGTTTAGTATGTTCATATTGGTATCAGCCTATTACTGCACGGCCGAACATACCGAAGACCAAAATGCAGAATTTTAAATGTTGCATTTTGCCTTACATAGATGTGTGGGGTTAGGGTGATAATACATGTGGGGAGAGTATGGGGGGACTGCAGTGGTCTCCCACCACATATAAATGTGGCAGAATGGATTTAAAGAAAACAATTATTCAGCATGTTGGGATCAGTATTTTTTTTGTAAGTGATCATATAGATCCCTCATATTCAAAACCCGAGAAGCCACATCTAGTATAAAGAAATATGAATAATGCATTTGCATATCAACCAGTTGAACTGCTTCTAGAGATAGTAGATAGGGGACACAATGTCCAACAATGCCAGGAAGGCCACCAAAGTTAAAGTTCATGATACACTTAGTCACATAATACACAGACCAAAACGGTCATATTACACTACAAGAAAAGAAACACATGTAGCAAGGAATGACAAAATGTACATCAAGATGCAGAAGTGTAACACAAAGATTACAAATGTACAATAAATGAAGTGTAGCAGCTACAAAAATTGTCCTGGTGGAAAAGTCTAGGGTCCGCATGTGGACCCATGTAAAATATCAATTTTTAGATTAAGTAAATTAGAATGTCACTGTGCAGTTCTTAGAGTCGGAAAAGGTATTTCAGGACAACCAATAGGACAAAATATGTAGGCGTCCCTCATGTATTATGGAAAGCCAAGCAACTCACAGTTCTGTCTAACAGGTGCACCGGAGACAGTGACCTAGCATAAAGGACACCAAAGTTGACCCTCAAGAAGAGTTTGATTGCCAGCTTTGAGACCCAGCAGCCTTCGGATGGGAGGAAGCACCACAGGATTGGTCCAATTTATTTCAATGACAGGTCCTAGTCATCCAGGAACTTGAACCCCAGAGCAATGCCGACCACAGCGACCCAAAAGAAGAACGGTCATCCTTTACAGGAGTGAGACCCACAATCTGGGAGTAAAAACAATTACACGTGTGGATAAAGGAAGGGGGAGGAACCCAACCAAGCAGATTCTGGCAGTTCAATTTGCAAGACAAGGAAGCCAGGAAGCGCACGCAGTGCCACAATGAAGACATTGGTGTAGACAACCCAAGATGGCCCAAACAAAAAACAGAGATGGGGTAGTGTTGTCCCTCATTCTTTCTAAATGAAGACTTCTGGCTACTCAAAGGCACATAAACAAGGCAGTATAACAGAGAAGTGGTGGTAAAATGGCACCGAGACCATTCAAACACAGATATCTCAGCACATCTAACATGGAAGACCAGTCAGACGGTAGGGACAGCCCTGTAAGCACGCTCACCAGCTGGTCCTTACAATGGAGCATAGGGAAGGACACAGGGCCCAGGCAGTATGGCCAGACCTAGTCCTAAAATTGTAGCCTTAGCAGTTTTGAAAGCAAACCGCCAAAATCCTAGCAGAAAACCAGCATAATTAAGGCTGGGTTCGGTATTTCCATAGTGCACTCATGGGATGGGCACTTCAATCACTCCAAGAAGCACACAGACACATGTGTTGGAGCCCAAACAACCATAGAGTGCGGTCTGCACACATGATCTGTTTAGGGCCAGGGACTTGTGTGAAACGATTAGATAAATGATAACCGATTAAGGAAAGTGTATTACTGTTATAATGTAAAGGTATGTCCAATGCAATTTGTTGAATTATGTAAATACATAATTTGAAGGCTAGCGTTAAGGAAAAACTGACTGCAAGTGCGTGTTTGCTCTTTGTAGGCCATGAGAAAGAACACAGAATGCCAACACCATTTCCTCTAAGAGTGAATTACATGTTGGCCTAGGAAGCAGAGGCTTATTATTCCACACATGCTGTGCAAAACCCAAATATAAAACATTGTGGGTTTATGAATATTGAATCAAGCTTTAAATAGGTTGTAACTTAGCGCTCAGAATTTGGCCTTGAAGATCAAACATATTTATATTTCCGATATTTTTATTTATTTTCATCAATGGATTTTGCAACACATTTTCAGTCCCACGTTTATTTATTGTGTTCTTAATACATTAGAATAAAGTTAAATCGTATTACTAATTATAACATATTGGTTATCAATGCACTGTTGTCCAATAGGTTGAATTTTGTGCCAGTCCAAAACACAGTAGACAGTGCACGGTTGGGCTTATTTGTGCACACTGGTCATTTTAGGCATGCCTCTCAGATTCCTTATATAAAGAAAAGATCTTAAATCAAAATGGCTGAGCGTATAACTTAATTAGATAGATTAGTATCCGAATGGCTACCAGAAAGGTGCATTGCACTACTAATTACTAACTACACCCCCTAAGCCAAAATTAAAATACTGCTGCCACCAACCACCTTCTAAAATAAAAATGCAAAGTGATATAATCACCCTAGGACCATAATGCGGGGTGGCTTAAAAACACCCCCTTTCTAGTAGCCATATTGTCTACCATAGAATCACATACTAATAAAAGGAGCTACAGTGACAGGGGGCTTCAGGAGAAGCCCCTCTGGTCAGAAGACCTGAAAATGTATCCATACAACATAACAACCAAAGGGTAAAATACAAAACAAGTGGGGCATCCCATTAAATGGCACTCTAGCACCACTCATAATAGAGCTATGGCCATTAAGTGTAATCAGGTGTAGGTAGTGCACAGTGAGGGTGAGTAGGCCCATATAAGAGGACCAGGGAGTTTTATAGTGGGTGGGCACTTGGAATATACAAGCACCTTGCAGAGGCTATTGGACTGGACAGTGTAGAAGAAAGAGCTTGGGGAATTACAGTGGGAGGCAGCAGGAGAAAAGCAGAATGCAAGACCATTATAAGGAAGGAGGCTGAAGCAAGGAGGAAGATGAGGATGAGAAAAGAGACTGCAGAGGCGATGAGGGTTGAGGAAGCAATGAAACTCAGGGAGTCTGGACCTCAGGGAGGCTTCTGGGAGCTGCTGGTGGCTTCTGTTGTCTGCTTTTGCCAGTGCCAGCAGTGTTTATGCATAGTGCCTGGAGGCTCTCATGGCGATCTTTTGCTGGTTGCTCATGGTGTCTTGCCTTGTAGAGCCTGAAGGGTGGTGTTTTGCTGTGGTTTCCTCTGGCGTTAGATGCCGTCCTGGGGCATCGCGGGACAGGACTTTGGTTGCAGACCCTGCTCTTGCTCTGGTGGGGCGAGGAAAGGGAGCCTGATCTCAGTGTCCTGGGTGGTACCTGCCAGGATGGGCCTCTGATTGATCCTACCTCATCAGCAGGATCCCATTCTTGGACTTTTTAAAATTTTCTGGCCCTCGATATTGGGCTTGGCTAGAATTGTGTCTTCTAACTATTCATCTTGTTACCTGATCTACAACGTTATCATTTTTATCATTGAGCTTCTTCTTTATGGTTTACATTGTTTTTTTTTTCTTTTCTAACTTGTTATATGTATTCCATCATTGTTGTATATTATTCCAATTCATTACGTTTGTGAATCGCCTTGGCAAAGGTGTTCTAGAGATAAAATAAATGCAAATAAATACAAATGAAGAGTGGCTTTGGAGAGTAGGGTATGCTTATGTCTGGAGAGAATAGTGGAGAAGAAGCAGCAAGACGATCAAAGTGACAATGAGTCTGTAAGAATGGTGAAAGGGGAAACATTAGGATGGAGATTCAGGATCATCTTTATATTTAGAGAGAGCGGAAGCAGGTGGATAGACCCAGGGGAAAGAGAGGGAGAACAGCAGAAGGACAGGAGGATGAATAATGAGATGGCTGGAGGGGGGATAAGGAGGAGTTCAGAATGAGACACCAGGACTGAGTTGAGGGAGGACCTCAGGACGAGGTAGAGTAAACTGCACGTAGAAGAGGGGATACAGCAACAAGATTGGAAGGAGGGACCCAGAGGAGCTTGGGGAAAATAAAAGAGACAGATACAGAGGAGAGAAAACCGTGAGGGTGGGAGAGGCAATGTACAAGCACATTGCAAATGAGGTTATAAGTACCATTAAGGAGGGGGGTGGGTGAAGAGCTGAGGAGGAGGCTGGAGGTGGCCTGATACAAAGGTGGAGAGAGAGAGAGAGAGAGAAAGAGAGAGAGAGAATCTCTGTTGGTGTGTCCACCACCATAGAATCCTAACATCTACCCCTGAAAAGGTCTAGCATGCAAGCATAGGAATGTCCTGGCATCCATGACTAGGGGCTCACCAGACACCCAGGATGAGAAGCAGACACATCACTAATCAAATCATGGAATTAAGAAAGAGATGCAGGGACACTTAAAAGACCAATACTTGGAGTTAATGTGAACTGATCATCAACATCTAGAGAGGAAACTGGGATGATGATTTGTAGGAGAAATACTCAAACATTTAACGCTTTTGTTTTCTAGTTTTGCCAACGTATGTAAACAGTTGTGACAACATGTTATTTAAATATATTGACCTGTGTTCACTCGATGATTTTCCTACTCACCTTTGTGACATAGGTCGCCACCAGTAAATTATGAAGCATGCCATTTCACTCATGTGATGCAGAGTTGCGTGATGGAGCATAACTACTGCTTCTGCTGGCTGAAAACTGATTGCATCTTCACTCACAAAGAATGTCCATGCGGACTGTTAGGAGGTTTCTCCTGAAGTTCTCGGGTAAGGGATTAGAATACCTTAGTAGCTGTGGAAGGTTTCCATGAAGTTAGTACAAACGCTCAGAATGGTATATAAGACAGAGCTGTCTGGATTTACTCTAAGGAGAGGAGAGAGCTGGTGAAAGGTATTGCCTAAACACACCAATCAGCGCATCACAAACTATTCTCCATGCAGAGTAATTGCTGAAAACTTAACCTCTATGTATGACATGTTTGCCTTAAGGAATCATCTATGAATATGTAAGTACTGAGGGGCCGATACATGGAACAAACGTGCGCCGAAAATCTTCGCGCAAGCATGCGCAAGCAGGCGCAAGCAGGCGCAAGCAGGCGCAAGCGGAAAAAAACAGGCGCACGCGTGCGATTCATGGAAGTCCCTGCGCGTGTTCACCTCGGGATGTGCGCCAAACCCGTGCATGGCGCACAAGTCACTGCAACATCCCGAAAGGCGTGCCCGACACGCACAGTGAAAGCGCACAACCTCGGCGCATACACCAGAAAGTGGGCGGGACACGGGGCGTAACGCGCGGAATGGGGAACAACGCGCGAAAATAAGGGCGTAACTGGGGATGTACTGCAGGGAAGCAGACGGAACGCCCACACGCACTCGAACCACACGTATTCATGGAATCGAATAGGGCAAAGCCACGCACAGCCAAAGACACGCACAAGCTGAAACACGTCCGCCACACGAAGGCAGGCGGTAGAGTCCCAGCGCATCACAAAAGTGGCAACATACAGTAATTGGGCCTGTGCGAGCGGGGCACGTGTATTGCAGGGGTGCTCGGGAAGCAACACACGCGATCGAGCGGGGTACGTATATTTCGGGGGCGCGCGGGAAGTTACACACGCGATTGAGCGGGGTACGTGTATTTCGGGGGTGCGCGGGAAGTTACACACGCGATTGAGCGGGGTATGTGTATTTCAGGGGTGCGCGGGAAGTTACACACACGATTGAGCGAGCTACGTGTATTTCGGGGGTGCGCAGGAAGTTACACACGCGATTGAGCGGGGTACGTGTATTTCGGGGGTGCGCGGGAAGTTACACACGCGATTGAGCGGGGTACGTGTATTTCGGGGGTGCGTGGGAAGTTAAATACGCGATTAAGCGGGGTACGTGTATTTCGGGGGTGCGTGGGAAGTTACACACGCGATTGAGCGAGCTACGAGTATTTCAGGGGTGCGCGGGAAGTTACACACGCGATTGAGCAGGGTACGTGTATTTCGGGGGTGCGCGGGAAGTCACACACGCGATTGAGCGGGGTACAAGTATTTCGGGGGTGCGCAGGAAGTTACACACGCGATTGAGCGGGGTACGTGTATTTCGGGGGTGCGCGGGACGTTACACACGCGATTGAGCGGGGTACGTGTATTTCGGGGGTTTGCGGGAAGTCACACACGCGATCTCATCAGGGTACGTGTATTACAGGGGTGCGCGGGGAGCAGCAAACATGAATTGCACGTGTGGGTCCTCCCAGGTGTTCCCTCTACACCCTCCACGGCCCCTGCAGGTGGCTCACACCACAGGGGCCTACCCAGCACATGTCCTGCAGGCACCCCATCCACCATGGCCATGCCCACCAGCCAACCCACATGTCAACTTGCACTACTGCCCACCAACGCATGTCCCCCTGCACCCCCAGCCACCAGGGGCACCCTCCACCAGGCCCCCACCCATGTCTCCCACCACCCCCACCCCCCAGCAGTGCAGGAGCAGCCTCCACCAGGCCCCCACCCATGTCTCCCAGCACCCCGACCCCCCAGCCACCAGGGGCAGCCTCCACCAGGCCCCCACCCATGTCTCCCACCACCCCCACCCCCCAGCAGTGCAGGAGCAGCCTCCACCAGGCTCCCACCCATGTCTCCCAGCACCCCCACCCCCCAGCCAACAGGGGCACCCACCACCAGGCCCCCACCCATGTCTCCCACCACCCCCACCCCCCAGCAGTGCAGGGGCAGCCTCCACCAGGCCCCCACCCATGTCTCTCAGCACCCCCACCCCCCAGCCACCAGGGGCAGCCTCCACCAGGCCCCCACCCATGTCTCCCACCACCCCCACCTCCCAGTCACCAGGGGCAGCCTCCACCAGGCCCCCACCCATGTCTCCCACCACCCGCACCCCCCAGCACTGTGGGGCACCTGCCAGCAGGCCCCCACCCATGTCCAACTCATGTTCCCCACCACCCCCACCCCCCAGCCACCAGGGGCAGCCTCCACCAGGCCCCCACCCATGTCTCCCACCACCCCCACCCCCCAGCAGTGCAGGAGCAGCCTCCACCAGGCCCCCACCCATGTCTCCCAGCACCCCACCCCCCAGCCACCAGGGGCACCCACCACCAGGCCCCCACCCATGTCTCCCACCACCCCCACCCCCCAGCAGTGCAGGGGCAGCCTCCACCAGGCGCCCACCCATGTCTCCCACCACCCCCACCCCCCAGTCACCAGGGGGAGCCTCCACCAGGCCCCCACCCATGTCTCCCACCACCCCCACCCCCCAGCACTGTGGGGCACCTGCCAGCAGGCCCCCACCCATGTCCAACTCATGTTCCCCACCACCCCCACCCCCCAGCCACCAGGGGCAGCCTCCACCAGGCCCCCACCCATGTCTCCCACCACCCCCACCCCCCAGCAGTGCAGGGGCAGCCTCCACCAGGCCCCCACCCATGTCTCCCAGCACCCCCACCCCCCAGCCACCAGGGGCAGCCTCCACCAGGCCCCCACCCATGTCTCCGACCACCCCCACCCCCCAGCACTGTGGGGCACCTGCCAGCAGACCCCCACCCATGTCCAACTCATGTTCCCCACCACCCCCACCCCCCAGCCACCAGGGGCAGCCTCCACCAGGCCCCCACCCATGTCTCCCACCACCTCCACCCCCCAGTCACCAGGGGCAGCCTCCACCAGGACCCCACCCATGTCTCCCACCACCCCCACCCCCCAGCAGTGCAGGGTCACCCACCACCAGGCCCCCACCCATGTCCCCCACCACCCCCTCCCCCCAGCAGTGCAGGGGCAGCCTCCACCAGGCCCCCACCCATGTCTCCCAGCACCCCCACCCCCAGCCACCAGGGGCAGCCTCCACCAGGCCCCCACCCATGTCTCCCATCCCCCCACCCCCCAGCAGTGCAGGAGCAGCCTCCACCAGGCCCCCACCCATGTCTCCCAGCACCCCCACCCCCCAGCCACCAGGGGCAGCCTCCACCAGGCCCCCACCCATGTCTCGCACCACCCCCACCCCCCAGTCACCAGGGGCAGCCTCCACCAGGCCCCCACCCATGTCTCCCACCACCCCCACCCCCCAGCACTGTGGGGCACCTGCCAGCAGGCCCCCACCCATGTCCAACTCATGTTCCCCACCACCCCCACCCCCCAGCCACCATGGGCAGCCTCCACCAGGCCCCCACCCATGTCTCCCACCACCCCCACCCCCCAGCAGTGCAGGAGCAGCCTCCACCAGGCCCCCACCCATGTCTCCCAGCACCCCCACCCCCCAGCCACCAGGGGCACCCACCACCAGGCCCCCACCCATGTCTCCCACCACCCCCACCCCCCAGCAGTGCAGGGGCAGCCTCCACCAGGCCCCCACCCATGTCTCCCAGCACCCCCGCCCCCCAGCCACCAGGGGCACCCACCACCAGGCCCCCACCCATGTCTCCCACCACCCCCACCCCCCAGCAGTGCAGGGGCAGCCTCCACCAGGCCCCCACCCATGTCTCCCACCACCCCCACCCCCCAGCACTGTGGGGCACCTGCCAGCAGGCCCCCACCCATGTCCAACTCATGTTCCCCACCACCCCCACCCCCCAGCCACCAGGGCCAGCCTCCACCAGGCCCCCACCCATGTCTCCCACCACCCCCACCCCCCAGCAGTGCAGGGGCAGCCTCCACCAGGCCCCCACCCATGTCTCCCAGCACCCCCACCCCCCAGCCACCAGGGGCAGCCTCCACCAGGCCCCCACCCATGTCTCCGACCACCCCCACCCCCCAGCACTGTGGGGCACCTGCCAGCAGACCCCCACCCATGTCCAACTCATGTTCCCCACCACCCCCACCCCCCAGCCACCAGGGGCAGCCTCCACCAGGCCCCCACCCATGTCTCCCACCACCTCCACCCCCCAGTCACCAGGGGCAGCCTCCACCAGGACCCCACCCATGTCTCCCACCACCCCCACCCCCCAGCAGTGCAGGGGCAGCCTCCACCAGGCCCCCACCCATGTCTCCCAGCACCCCCACCCCCAGCCACCAGGGGCAGCCTCCACCAGGCCCCCACCCATGTCTCCCACCACCCCCACCCCCCAGCAGTGCAGGAGCAGCCTTCACCAGGCCCCCACCCATGTCTCCCAGCACCCCCACCCCCCAGCCACCAGGGGCAGCCTCCACCAGGCCCCCACCCATGTCTCCCACCACCCCCACCCCCCAGTCACCAGGGGCAGCCTCCACCAGGCCCCCACCCATGTCTCCCACCACCCCCACCCCCCAGCACTGTGGGGCACCTGCCAGCAGGCCCCCACCCATGTCCAACTCATGTTCCCCACCACCCCCACCCCCCAGCCACCATGGGCAGCCTCCACCAGGCCCCCACCCATGTCTCCCACCACCCCCACCCCCCAGCAGTGCAGGAGCAGCCTCCACCAGGCCCCCACCCATGTCTCCCAGCACCCCCACCTCCCAGCCACCAGGGGCACCCACCACCAGGCCCCCACCCATGTCTCCCACCACCCCCACCCCCCAGCAGTGCAGGGGAAGCCTCCACCAGGCCCCCACCCATGTCTCCCAGCACCCCCGCCCCCCAGCCACCAGGGGCACCCACCACCAGGCCCCCACCCATGTCTCCCACCACCCCCACCCCCCAGCAGTGCAGGGGTAGCCTCCACCAGGCCCCCACCCATGTCTCCCAGCACCCCCACACCCAGCCACCAGGGGCAGCCTCCACCAGGCCCCCACCCATGTCTCCCACCACCCCCACCCCCCAGTCACCAGGGGCAGCCTCCACCAGGCCCCCCCCATGTCTCCCACCACCTCCACCCCCCAGCACTGTGGGGCACCTGCCAGCAGGCCCCCACCCATGTCCAACTCATGTTCCCCACCACCCCCCAGCCACCAGGGGCAGTCTCCACCAGGCCCCCACCCATGTCTCCCACCACCCCCACCCCTTAGCCACCAGGGGCACCCACCACCAGGCCCCCACCCATGTCTCCCACCACCCCCACCCCCCAGCAGTGCAGGGGCAGCCTGTCATGATCTCTGCTTCCAAAAGATCAGGACTTGCCCAACTCCCTTGGAAGCAGACCCATAACCCCGGTTCCGAGTGCCAGCCAGTCCCAATTGGGACCTTTTGGACCCTGTCCTGGCGCCAGTGGCACCAGGCTCATAAAGATGCCCAGTCCCAGCGCTGGAAGCGCCGGGCTCATAATGCTTGGGTGGACTTACCTGCAGCAGACCATGCTGCTTACTTACCTGCCAGTTGAGCCCCTGATCCTCTTCTGTTTGGGACTACTTTTCCTGTTGGGTGGGGCAGGAGCCACTCCCTAGGTTCAGAACACTGGAACTCTTCTGGAAAGCAGGAACTCTTTCCTTACCTAGGCGAGGCTGTGGAAGGAGACACCTAAGCACTACAGGAGGCTATTTAAACCACACCCGATGGATGAATCTTGCTTTGCGTTATTCTGCATTCTCTGCAGCAGAACGCTCATCGTGTCTTCTGCTTCTGATCCTGGGCCTAAGGGAACAAAGGCTTATCATCCTGGAATCCAGTCTTCAGCAGCACCTGTAAAGACAAAGAAAGAACAGGTTAGCTCTACGGTCTTCAGTGGCAGCGCATCTCTTACCTGGTCCATCGGCTGTCACCAACGCCTCGCGCTGCATTCCGGCATCTGAAAGACAAAGGCTTACCTACTCTTTGCATGCTCCGGAGGTCTTCGCACTGCATTCCGGCATCTGAAAGACAAAGGCTTACCTACTCTTCGCGTGCTCCAGAGGTCTTCGCACTGCATTCCGGCATCTGAAAGACAAAAGCTTACCAGCTCTTCGCACGCTCCGGAGGCCTTCGGCGCTGCATCCCGCATCTGAAAGACAAAAGAAGGAGCGTTTAAAGACATTGGGCAACTTTATTACTCACGTGCCATTACTCCTTCCCACGCCGAATCCAGTGGGTATTCCAGCACCCTTCAGCTTCTCTAAAGCTCCGAACTTGTACCTGCAAGATAAAAGGGACAGTTAGTGCGCATCGTGAAGCAGGCTACAAGCGCTTACTTACGTGCTTCCAGGCGCTTCTATTCCTCACGCGGGTTCGATCCTCAATTCTCTTCAGCCCGCCATCCGCCATCGCCGGAACCCTGCAAAACAAGAGATATCATTACAAAAGACTTTTAAGACATTTGAAGTGCCCAGAACTTACCGTTCGTGCAGTTAACGACGGACAGCAGCCCTCTGAGGTCAAGAGGCCTGCACCCTTATCCAGTGAAGAAACTGGTTACGGCACCCTGCCCCGAGGCAGATGGAGAGCTCAGCGTTCACTTACCTAAGACATCTTACTCTTCGAGTCAGACATACAGTGCACAGAGGTCCAGCCCAAAGAGCCAACCGTGTGTTACACATCACCTTTGAAGATACGGCATTCACCCAGTCAAGACCGGCGCCTCTGCGGGAATCAGGTGAGCGTTACAGAACGCAAAGCCCACCGCAAAACTCCCACCCAGGCGCTATGGAAACCTCGGATACCGACCAGCTAGCCCAGTTACTTGGGGAACTAAGAGCAGAAGTGCATGCAGCCCGTCAGGAAACGAATGCTCTAAGAAGGGAACTGATTATTTCCAAGGAGCGAACAGACGATCTCGCTAGACAATTGCTACAGTCACAAGCCGGACAAACTCTGTTACCCGCATCAGGGGCAAATCTTCCTTCAACATCCTCTACGAACCCAGTGCAGATCAACCTACCTGGGAATGTACCTCTGGCTCCGCCCGAACGATTTTCTGGTGACCCAAAGAGGTTTGCAGTATTTATTAATCAGTGCCGGTTGCACTTCTTATGCCGGCCAGCAGCCTTTCCAACTGATCAAGCTAAGGTAGCTTTCGTGCTTTCGTACCTTAGTGGCAATGCTGCAGACTGGTCGATCCCTCTAGTTAACCAAGATGATCCTGTTCTCCATGATTTTCAAGCTTTTCAGCTCAGTATGGAAAAACTGTTTGCAAGACATTCACAGGGGTAGGCCTTGGACAATGAGCTCCTTTCATTGCGACAGGGTAATCAAGACCTTTTGGCTTATATTGCGTCTTTCAACAGACTGATAGTGGAAACTCGATGGCCTGAGGACAAAAGGATTACGCTGTTTTATAGAGGTTTACGTGGAGAGCTCAAAGATGTGTTAGCCCAAGTAGTGAATCCCCCACAAGACTGTTCGGACTATATTGACTTAGTCGTTCAAATTGACCACAGACTGCAGAACAGGAAGGCCGATCGTTCCAAGTTTGATGCTCGAGTATTTTCCAAATCACCAACTCCTACCAAAGGAGTAGACTCCGGGGAACCCATGCAAATAGGGGGCCTGAAAGGACCACTAACACAAAAGGAGCGGGAAAGGAGAAAACAGCTGCAATTATGCCTCTATTGCGGAAACTCGGGGCACTTTCTTCGAGACTGTCCGGTGAAACCAGCCAAGAAGGCAGTAGGAGCTGCAGTTACCAGGGTCACAAACTCTGAGCAGGGAAACGACCTCGCCCGACAAGAATAGAGGTCCTCTTGCCGAGCGTTAAAACCAGTTCCGTGACCTCGCATTTCGTGATACCTATGGTCCTCATTAGCCCTGAACATCCGGATCGATTACATGCGATTGAAGCTTACGTCGACAGTGGTGCCATCGGCAATTATGTGGATCATGAAATGGTTTTGGGGATGAATCTGACTCTTTGTCCAAAGGCTGTAAAGGACGTCATTACTACGGTGGATGGTACGGAGATAGCCTCCGGACCAGTAACGCATACCACCCAAGAAGTGACGCTAGTAAGTCAAGATGGACACCATGAGAAGATCGTGTTCGATGTGATCAAGGCCCCTCAGTTCCAGATTATTCTAGGAATTCCTTGGTTAGAAAAGCACAATCCTCAGATCGATTGGCGAGCTAGAACGGTTCAGTTTCCAGAATGTGTCTCTACTTGTCACCCTCGACCTGGTGTTGCACTGGCAGCAATTTCCTCGGAGGCTCCCCAGTTACCTCCTGAATACCTAGAATTCCAAGATGTTTTCCGGAAGGATCAGGCTAACTCTCTACCTCCTCATAGGTCTTACGACTGCCAGATAGACCTGATACCTGGATCTACTCCTCCTTGTAGTAGAATTTATGCCCTCACCGAGCCTGAGAATCTTCACCTCCGACAATACCTGGATCAATACCTAGCAAATGGGTTTATTCGTCCTTCCAAGTCCCCTGCTTCCTCAGCTTTGTTCTTCGTTCCAAAAAAAGAAGGGGACCTTAGAACTTGTATAGATTATCGCGCCCTGAACCAGATCACCGTTAAGAATAGATATCCGTTACCTTTGATCCCTGAACTCCTGGACCAAGTCAGAAAAGCATGCATATATACAAAGCTGGATCTTAGAGGAGCCTACCACTTGGTACGAGTAAAAGAGGGCGATGAATGGAAGACGGCCTTCCGCACCAAGTATGGGCTATTTGAATATCAGGTCATGCCCTTCGGACTTTGCAATGCCCCGGCCGCCTTTCAATATTTTATGAACGATGTCTTCAGAGAGCTCATAGATGTGTGTGTTGTTGTTTACATTGACGACATCCTCGTTTATTCTTCATCGGAAACTGAACATCGGAAACACGTGAAAATGGTCCTCGAGAGATTGCGTCAACACAAACTTTTCGCTAAGTTGGAAAAATGTGTTTTCAACGTGACTGAAGTTGAATTCTTGGGATTCATATTATCACCTAGCGGAGTGCGTATGGATTCAAAGAAGGTCGATGCACTTCTCAAATGGCCATCGCCATCCTCCGTAAAAGGTGTTCAAAGCATGTTAGGCTTCGCTAACTTTTACCGCAGGTTTATCCCTGAATTCTCTCGAATAGTCCAGCCCATCACCGCCTTGTTAAAGAAAAACAAACGTTTTGAATGGTCTACCGAGGCGGAACAAGCTTTCCAGAATTTGAAGACTAGATTTATCTCTGCACCGATCTTAAAACATCCTCGCCCAGAACTCCCCTACATCGTTGAAACTGATGCTTCGAGCCTTGCCATGGGGGCGGTTCTATCACAAAAGGACCCAGTAACCAATCAGTTGCATCCCGTGGCATTTTGGTCCCGCAAATTCTCGCCTCCTGAAATCAATTACACTATTACTGATAAGGAACTTCTAGCTATCAAGTCCGCCTTTAAGGCTTGGCGGCATTATCTTCTGGGGGCCCGACACACCGTTACTGTGATTACAGATCACCGAAACCTGCAATATTTGAAAACCGCAAAAGCTCAATCCTCTAGGCAACTCCGTTGGGCACTATTCTTTGCCGAGTTTGACTTCATAATTACCTATCGACCTGGTACAAAAAACGGTAAAGCTGATGCCCTTTCTCGGATGGGAGTGGAAGAACATTTGATCAATCCTAAACCTGTACCTATCATTCCCGATCAAAGAATTCTGGGTGTAATCGCCACACAATCCATAGAGGAAGTTAAGGTTAAAGCCAGGCTGCTGGTAAGTCCAGCAGACATACAGAATTGGCATCTGCAGGGAAAGGACTTTACGGTGAAGGACAACCTATTATATTTCCAAGAACGGTTATACCTGCCCAGCACAGATTTACAGAAAAAGGTAATCTCTTGTTATCACGATTCTTTAATGGAAGGACATCCCGGTATGGCCAAAACCTCAGAAAAGATCAAGCGCTACTTCTGGTGGCCGTCTTGGAAAAAAGATATCAGAGACTTTATAATGTCCTGTGGAGTATGCGCCCAAAACAAGAGTCAAAAGGAAAAACCAGCCGGCCTCTTACGCCCTATTGACATCCCACCTCGCCCTTGGCATACGCTTTCTATGGACTTCATCACCGATCTACCTCCATGCTCCGGATACAATACGATCCTAGTAATCGTGGACCTATTCTCCAAGATGGCGCATTTCATTCCACTCAAAGGCTTACCAACAGCAGCAACTCTGGCCCGAGAATTTCTCGAAAACATCGTCCGACTGCATGGTTTTCCTTCAGTTCTAATTTCGGATCGAGGGAGTCAATTTATTTCTCATTTTTGGCGAAGTTGCTGTCGGTCATCTCAAATTGATGTGAGACTTTCGACCAGCCACCACCCTCAAACCGACGGACAAACCGAGAGGACCAATCAAACTCTGGAACAGTATTTGCGCTGCATGCTACAACAAACTGAAAAAACTTGGAAAGATATCCTTTGGATAGCCGAATATGCCTACAATAATTCTGTCCACTCGGGAACTGGGAAGACCCCGTTTTTTCTTTTATACGGTAGTCACCCTCGAACCTCGGAGTTGGATCCACTCCAAGATCTTGGAACACCAGCAGTAGACCACCTGCATTCTACAATCACCCAAGCCTTTAAGGAAGCCGTTTCTCACCTTCAAAGGGCTAAAGAACAATACAAGAAAGGAGCAGACCAACATCGGAAGGAAGCCCCCCAGTATCAAGTAGGAGATCAAGTCTGGTTATCCACCAAATATCTACCTCTAAAAGGACCACGCACATTCAACCCAAGATACCTTGGTCCCTATTCCATCACTACCATAGTAAATCCAGTAGCGGTCAAGTTGGACGTGCCCCCTCACATGAAGATACATCCGGTCTTCCACGTCTCTCTATTAAAACCCGTGCAACCTCAAACCCGACTAACTAAATCTCCAAAACCTATTCTAGTTGACGGAGAACTCGAGTTTGAAGTCAAAAGCATCCTGGATTCCAAGATCTCCAAATCTAAACTATTTTACCTGATTGACTGGAAAGGCTACGGTCCCCAAGAAAGATCCTGGGAACCTGCAGAATATGTCCACGCGCCTCGTCTAATCAAAAGATTTCATCGAACATTTCCTAACAAGCCAAAACCCCCGGAGAAGCCCGGTTTGGGAGGGGCCTGGAGGGGGGGTGCTGTCATGATCTCTGCTTCCAAAAGATCAGGACTTGCCCAACTCCCTTGGAAGCAGACCCATAACCCCGGTTCCGAGTGCCAGCCAGTCCCAATTGGGACCTTTTGGACCCTGTCCTGGCGCCAGTGGCAGCAGGCTCATAAAGATGCCCAGTCCCAGCGCTGGAAGCGCCGGGCTCATAATGCTTGGGTGGACTTACCTGCAGCAGACCATGCTGCTTACTTACCTGCCAGTTGAGCCCCTGATCCTCTTCTGTTTGGGACTACTTTTCCTGTTGGGTGGGGCAGGAGCCACTCCCTAGGTTCAGAACACTGGAACTCTTCTGGAAAGCAGGAACTCTTTTCTTACCTAGGTGAGGCTGTGGAAGGAGACACCTAAGCACTACAGGAGGCTATTTAAACCACACCCGATGGATGAATCTTGCTTTGCGTTATTCTGCATTCTCTGCAGCAGAACGCTCATCGTGTCTTCTGCTTCTGATCCTGGGCCTAAGGGAACAAAGGCTTATCATCCTGGAATCCAGTCTTCAGCAGCACCTGTAAAGACAAAGAAAGAACAGGTTAGCTCTACGGTCTTCAGTGGCAGCGCATCTCTTACCTGGTCCATCGGCTGTCACCAACGCCTCGCGCTGCATTCCGGCATCTGAAAGACAAAGGCTTACCTACTCTTTGCATGCTCCGGAGGTCTTCGCACTGCATTCCGGCATCTGAAAGACAAAGGCTTACCTACTCTTCGCGTGCTCCGGAGGTCTTCGCACTGCATTCCGGCATCTGAAAGACAAAAGCTTACCAGCTCTTCGCACGCTCCGGAGGCCTTCGGCGCTGCATCCCGCATCTGAAAGACAAAAGAAGGTGCGTTTAAAGACATTGGGCAACTTTATTACTCAAGTGCCATTACTCCTTCCCACGCCAAATCCAGTGGGTATTCCAGCACCCTTCAGCTTCTCTAAAGCTCCGAACTTGTACCTGCAAGATAAAAGGGACAGTTAGTGCGCATCGTGAAGCAGGCTACAAGCGCTTACTTACGTGCTTCCAGGCGCTTCTATTCCTCACGCGGGTTCGATCCTCAATTCTCTTCAGCCCGCCATCCGCCATCGCCGGAACCCTGCAAAACAAGAGATATCATTACAAAAGACTTTTAAGACATTTGAAGTGCCCAGAACTTACCGTTCGTGCAGTTAACGATGGAGAGCAGCCATCTGAGGTCAAGAGGCCTGCACCCTTATCCAGTGAAGAAACTGGTTACGGCACCCTGCCCCGAGGCAGATGGAGAGCTCGACGTTCACTTACCTAAGACATCTTACTCTTCGAGTCAGACATACAGTGCACAGAGGTCCAGCCCAAAGAGCCAACCGTGTGTTACACATCACCTTTGAAGATACGGCATTCACCCAGTCAAGACCGGCGCCTCTGCGGGAATCAGGTGAGCGTTACACAGCCTCCACCAGGCGCCCACCCATGTCTCCCACCACCCCCACCCCCCAGTCACCAGGGGCAACCTCCACCAGGCCCCCACCTATGTTCCCCACCACCCCTACCCCCCGCACTGTGGGGCACCTGCCAGCAGGTCCACACCCATGTGCAACTCATGTTCCCCAGCCAACATGTCATCACAATCTAGATCCCTGGTCCCTATGGTCAGCCTCCAAATGCAAAACACCCACCCGAGTATTGCATCCACCCACTCATAATTTGCAATTACATCACAGAACACCAATTGCAAGTTCCGAAACAAACACATTGCCCTCACATACACCCAATGGGTGTCAGTGAATCTCAAAACACATATCATGAAATGCATGAAACCAATGAGATACCACACATTGAAGTTCACCAAAAAAAATATGTATTAAAGGAAACATAAATAGAATCAAAAATGAAGAAACAGAAATGTGAATGTACAAAAATGAAAAGAAGCATGTCCGTGAAAAAAAGAAAAACCAAAAATAAAATTCCAAAGTAATGTTGTCCAAAGTCAATGTCCACAAAACAAAATCCAATGGGAAATAAAAAAGAAAGCCATTGCTCCATGGTTAAAATGTGAAAAAAAAATACAATCCAACAGTGAACTATGTTCATGGGAACAAGCCAGGGTCCATTATCCCAACAAAAGAAAGGAAACCTATCTAACTACACTAACTAATAAAATAAACTATATACAAAAATGTGGCCAATGTCCGAAAGGTCCAAATAAAATCAAAACAAAAATGAAACCTAACACTACCTACATAACTATGTACAAGGGCAGCGGGCTAGTTTCACGGCTCACTTGTGGATGTCCCGGGCCACGGCATCATCGAACTCCTGCTCAATGTCCCGGAGGCGGTCCTCCTCCATGGCCCCGAGGGTCCGCAGGGCCGTCGACGTGTCCACCTCCAAACCCCTGCGGATTGCCTCGAGGCACTCGGCCCACCTCAGGACCCTCCGCATGGAGTTCTCCGCCCTGACCATTGTGAGCCGTGCCTCTTCCGCCCGCTGCCGCTCCGCATCTATGGCGTGGCCCAACCGCTTCCATACGGAAGATACTCTCTGTCCTGGGTCCTCCTGCCCTCCGGCCGATGCCTGCCCCTCCGATGTTGAAGGCCCCGAGCCTTCATGGCTCCCACCACATTCCTGCTGCTGCTGTGCCTCTGCCCGTGCACTGCCTCCTGCTGCCTGAAAATCCTCCGCCGACTGGGGTGCAGTCGTAGATGTGGCCACCCCTGCTGGACGTCCGACTACCGACTGTGGCAGGGATGCCTCCTCCACCAGCCTGGCCGCACCGTCAGAGGCAGCTCCACAGGGCACCCAGGTGACTGATGGGTGGGAAGATGGCACGGAGGACGACTGGCGCGTAGGGGGTCCAGTAGAGGAGGGGGCGTAGCAAGCCCCATCAGATGGAGGAATCCGGCCTGGGTGACCTGTCCCAGCAGGCTGACGTGGTCAACGAGCCATTCGAGATGACGTGCAGTCTCCTTCTGAAAAGACTGCAGGTCACCTCGCATGGCCCGTTGACGCAACGCCACACCAGCCAGGACAGACTCAACCCGGATAGCCACGTGCACACAGGCACCTCCGCGGCGGCCTGTGCTGCCTCCTGTCCCTGGTCCTGCACTGCACCACTAGCACCAGTGGGATCCCCACCTCCAGACCCCGTCTCTGGTGCTTGCACGGCCTCCTCCTCCACCAAACCCCCCACCAACCTGGATGACTCCGTGCCATCTTCCCCTGTTGGGCCCTGTTGGGTCCCAGCTGCCCCTTCTGCTGCCGAGGAGTCCAACTCCAACCTCTGCCTCTTGGACCTCCCCCCGGCAGCTGCGGCCTGGGACGCGGCACCGGACTCCTCACTCCCCGACGAGATCACAACATAGGAGGGGAGCCGGGCCTTGCGTCTCCGGCTGGCGGTGGGATCCCCGCCGCTGTGCTCCACAGCACCTTCTCCGCCCTCTTCATCAGTTGACGCTGCAGACAGGGAGAAACAAAACACAGGCATCAGGGCACTGTACAATGGACACATACACACATGACAGTTGTACATGAGTGGCTTTGGCAAACCTCAGACATGTCATCACAATCCCCAACACACATGTCATTACAACTCGCACACATGAGCCATACCACAGCCATATCGCAACTGCCACCACCATCCATACACATACAACAGCATGAGCAGCCAAAGGTGAGCCAGACATCACATGCAACACAGGAAGTGCACCACACATGTACACACACCACCACACTTGCATGCATGTGTACACCTCTGCCAAGTGTCGCAGTGTTCAGACGGGCATCCATGTCACATCTGCCAATCAGGCTTCCACATACCGCTGTCACATGCATCCATGTTGCATCACTGTTGCACCCTTGTCAAATACACACACATGCACATGTACACAGTGCTGATACATGCAGCCGAAAACAACATACATGCGTGACATCACGGACATGTCTACTTACATACACATTCATCCAAACATGTGTGCCCACACAACTGCATTTGGCATGCAAGCCTACACACACAAGCACCATCCATGTCTCACACATTCCAGCCCTCGCATGTGTTAGCCCCACGGCCCTGTACACCCCCACCCATACTCGACCCCATACAAACAGATGTGCAACCTGCACACTACTGAATAATCACCACACGCACTGCTCACAATCAGGATGCATGTACACTCACCGCTCGACTCCAGACGGGTCTGCCTCTCAAGGACCTGGACGTGGAGCGCTGGGGATATGCGTTCCAGGACCCTCATCTGTTCTTCCGACAAGTGGCCCCGGCGCCCCTTGGCATCCGCTGCCTTCAAGAGGCGCCGGCCTTGTTCAGGGTCCTGGACCTCAAGTCCTCCCAGCGCTTCTTGACATGTTGTAAGTCGCGGACTGCCACCCTCTCCGCGTTGATGGCAGTCACGATGTCAGTCCAGATCCGAGTCCGTCCTTCCTTGTCGGCGCGGGAACTTCCGAAGAGGGCATCATACTGCCCCAGGACTTGCTCCACCAGGACACCAACTTCGGTGGCACTGAAGCTGGTGCCCCTCTGCCTCTCTGGCCGGGGGTTGTCAGTGGTCTCAGATGGTGTTTGACCCGACATGACAACCCCAGAGGCAGGAGTGGGTGGGCAACTGGGTCCTGGGGCTGTGCTGTGGAGCGATGGAATCCCAGTCGGGAGTCTTCGGTTCCAGCAGGGGTGGTCACAGCAACAGCACCCCTGGCTGATGTGCAGGCAGCAAATGGCAGGGCACGTGGGCAGCAGGCAGTCAGGCAGCAGCAGATGGCAGGTGGGAGCGTGCTCGGGGCTCTGGGGGGCAGTAGTTCGGCCTTCTGGGCAGGAGCGTGGTCTTCCGTGTGCTTACGCGTGGCCAGCTTGATACGGAGTGATTTGGCACGTGAAAAATCTGCACGTCAGCGTGTAATTCGAGGAAAGGCCCTTAGCGCGTAAGCGCGTCTGCACGCATATGCATTTTCATTGGACAGAAGGCCCCTCAAGAGCAAGCGCCCCTGTTATGTGACGCGTACAGACGTGCATGGCCATTTCAGCACGCGTGAAAAAATGCATGTCCGCGTGTAATACGAGGAAAGGGCCCATGCGCGTAAGCGCGCGTGAAAAACTGCATGTCCGCGTGCAATACGAGGAAAGGGCCCATGCGCGTAAGCGCACGTGGAAAACTGCACGTCCGCGTGTAATACGAGGAAAGGGCCCATGCGCGTAAGTGATGTGACGCGCGTGAGCGGGCCCAGCAGTTCGCTGTACGTGCCTTTCGTGGAGACCGACGTGTGTTGCTGCTTCCTGTTGTTTCGCGCGCCATCACAACTTCACAGCTATCAAGGACGTATCTCTTCTTTTGGTGGGGGTATTGGCTACGCGTGTTTTTCTGCATCGCGCTAGTCAGACGGTGAGTCGCACACGATCTTTTTCCCACTGCGGGTGCCCCTGTGTATCGCACCCATTTTCGATGTCATAGTAGCCTGCGTGTCCCACGCGTATGCGTTATTCGTGTCACTGGGTGCCACTGCGTACTGCGGGAGGTTGAATCCACGCACGTAGGCTGCAGGGTTGCGTGCACGGTTTTACTGCAGTTTTGGGGTGCCTGAGCGTTGCGTGACCCGTCACCACGTCACCGGGGTCACATACAGCCTTGCAGGTGCAGGGGGGCTGTTAACATCTTGCTTCCCACCCCGTTCACCCCAATTGCCCAGGTCAATTGTGGTGTACACCTCCCATTGGCACCACTCCATCTATGCCAGCACTACTACATCTGTGCCATGGTTGGGAGGCCACCAAAGGTGAGGGGCGCCTCAGCTGGGCGTACTCCTCGTGGCGGGCGTGGTCGGGGACGTGGTGACCAGGGGGTAGAGGGACTCCAGGGTGTCCAGGGCAGCCACAGAGGGGGAAGAGGCAGGGGTGCGCCACTTGAGCACAATGTTGTGCCATGTGTCGGTGCAGCCATGCCACCACCCCCTGTGGTTCCGGGGGATGCAGCTCCTGCATCCGGCAATGGCACCCGTATGACCCGGCAGTCCGTTCCATCGACTGCCACGGGCCCAAGGGTAGTGGTAGCTGCAGGTGCAGCTGTGGGCACCGCCACCCAGGCTCAGGGTCTGCCAGCGCAGGCTGCGTTGGCACTTGAAGAGCCCTTGGTAGATCTCCAACAGGCCAGGGTGGAAACCATAGGGGCAGGCCGGGCTGCTCAGACCAAGACACGTGTCCCTGGGGCAGTCATGTCATCTGCTGCCCTGAACAGCCGGGTGTTGGCAAGTGCAGGGGCAGATGCACCCAACAGCACCCCGGTTGTGAGTCTGCCAACCAGGACCATTGCGGTCAATGACCCTGCCACAGCTGATGTTGCTGCGCAGGGTCCATTAGTGGGCACCCAGCTGCCACTGACACAAGTCAGGCCTTTGGTCATCCCTCCACCTGCCACTCCCTTGGCTCAATCCACCGAACCCACTGGCCATACTGGTCAGGGCGGCATTAGCCAGCCAGGGTCTGCGCCACAGTCCAAGAGGAGGAAGGTTGCACCTGCAGCACAGGCTGGGACCCCACACACAGCCACGACCTCCTGCACGTCGAGGAAGAAGCCTTTCTGTAAGCAGGAACTGGACTTCCTCGTGGACTACGTGTGGGGCCACAGCCGTGACATGCTAGTGGGTGCCAATAGTCATGTAGACAGGCATTCATTGTGATGTTACGTCTACGACTGTTGTAATGCATTTGGAAATGACTTATTTTGGGTGGGAGATTTTGTTGGTCTGTCATTTCATCTGATTCCGGGTCAGGCATCATTGTCCGATGCCACTGTACATTTAGGACATGGCAATGTGTACCTTATCGTTACTGCGTTGGTGTATGGGTATTGCTTGCCATGTCATGTTGATGTTTGGGAGGGTTTGAGTGACATGACAGTGATGGCCATGGCCTGTTTTGCAGGTGTGTGTGATGCACACCTTGCATGTCCGGGTCATCCGCTTCTTAGAGCAACTAGCTGGGGGTAGATTTCTCTCCGCAGCAGGGCCCTCCCCCTGGAACAGACTTCCTGCCTGACTTGAACTTGAGGGGAACCATCTCCAGTTCTGGAAGCACCTCAAGACCTTCCTCTTTGCTTCTGCTTACTCTCTGCCTCTCCCTTGCAGAATTCTTCACTGGAACTGCACAGGAGCTGCAACTGGGCCACTCTCACCGACCTCGGTCCCTGGCCCAGCCACTCTCCACTTGCACTGCCTCCCTGGCAACCCCTGCACTGCAGTACTGTTTCTCTATCCCTACAGCCCTCCCTTCCCAGCACTTGTCTGCACTTACCTTTGCAGTTGCCACCAGGCGACCTATGTATTATTTTTTTGGGCTACTTCCCCTGTACTGGACTCCCCCCCACCCTTCCCCTTGCACTTTTCCCTTCCCCCTACCCCTGCACTTGCACAATCTCAATGACACCTGGCCTAGTAGTACCGTTCTCTGTGTTCCCTTGTTCCCCCCTCCCTGCCTCATTGCGCCTTGGAATACTTGTGTATGGCCCATATCATGTCATATGTCATATGTGTGCCTTTAGGTCACACAGGATAGCTTGTGTTTAAGTAGCTAGGGATCCAGACGATGTGGCACTTCCATGGCAACTATCTCAGGGTGGTAGGGTTGTGACAGTTGACTGTCTCTTTGTCATCATCGATTGTCACCTGGTATGTGCCAGGCCTGTGTGCACTCCGCAGGGGTGGGAGTTTAGGTGAAAAATGTGGCCACAAGCTGGGTCCGGGCTTCCTCGCCACGTGCCCTGTCCCCTCCCATGGGCAGCGCCTGTGCCTGTGGTTGGGGATGTGGGGGCACCACCATGTCCGAATGTGTGCTCCACTATGCCCCTGGTTGCAATATGGGCGGCGTTGTATCTTACCTGGGGTGGTGTGGTGGGGTTCCGGATTGGCGTCATCATGTGGTTGCTCAGAGGGTAGGCACTGTCCCCTGGGGAGGTGATAATAGTTGAGATTATTAGGGTTTGGATATTTGTCTGTGTGTGACTTGCATGCATGTGCAAGGGCATTTGTACTGACCTAGGAGCCATGTGTCGCCATGCTGCCCAGCTTCCAGGGCCCGGCTCAGGGCGGACATTCTGTATATGAAACTGTCATGGGTGGAGCCAGGGTAGTTTGCATAGACAGAGGTGATGATTCCCTTTGCATCACATACCACCTGTACATTGATGGAATGCCAGTGCTTGCGGTTTCGGTAGATGTGCTCAATGGCCCTAGGTGGACGTAGGGCCACATGGGTGCAATCTATGGCACCGAGCACTTTGGGAAAGTGTGCCACCCTGAAAAAGTCCAGGACAACGGCCTGCCTTTCTGCGGGTGTTCTGGGCATGTATATGTGCCTGCGGACTGAGGGGCGCGCTGTCATGATTGCCAGTACCTGGTGTAGGCAGCGTGACTGCGTGGCCTGTGAGACCCCCCCCACTATGGCAGTGGTCCGCTGAAATGACCCAGTGGCCAAAAAATGCAGGACATTGAGCAGCTTCTCCAAGGGGCTCAATGCTTGGGAGCAAAGGGTGGGGGATGTGAGGTCATCTTCCCACTCCCTGACCAAGTCTAGGATGATATGGGGTGGAAATCTATACCTGCCGCAGACCTGGTCGTCAGGCATCCCAAAAAGGCTTGTCCGTGGTGCGAAAATGCGTGCCCTGGCTATTCTCCTCCTCCTGCGGTGTCCCACGATCAGTGCAGCGACAAATGGGGCATTCATCGTAGCTGTATATACGCGTTTGTTGTTTGCGCGCACTTTTATGCTTTGCGCGGGGACGCCTCCGCCTGCCTTCGTGTGGGGGGACGCGTTGACGCCTGTGCACGTCTTTTGCCGTGCACTGGTTTCCCGTATTCGGATACGTGGTAAGACTGTAGGTCCGAGTGTCATTGCGTGTGATCAGAGGGGAGTGAGCATACACGCGATTGGCCTGGGTACGTGTGTTTCGGGGTGCGTGGGAAGTTCCACACGCGATTAGCCTGGGTACGTGTGTTCCGGGGTGCCGGGAACTTTCACACGCGATTGGTGGAAATCCACGTGTGTTCTGTCATCACGGGCAATGAGGGAAACACCCGCGCGCGTCACGTCACAGACGCGCTCACGCGCTAAGGGCCTTTGGTCCAATGAAATCGCATATGCGTGCTGCCGTGCATACGCGCTAAGGGCCTTTCCTCGTATTACACGCGGACGTGCAGTTTTCCACGCGCGCTTACGCGCATGGGCCCTTTCCTCGTATTACACGCGGAGGTGCATTTTTTCACGCGCACTGAAATGGCCATGCATGTCTGTACGCGTCACGTCACAGGGGCGCTTGTGCTTGAGGGGCCTTCTGTCCAATGAAAATGCGTATGCGTGCAGACGCGCTTACGCGCTAAGGGCCTTTCCTCGAATTACACGCTTACGTGCAGATTTTTCACGTGCCAAATCACTCCGTATCAAGCTGGCCACGCGTAAGCACACGGAAGACCACGCTCCTGCCCAGAAGGCCGAACTACTGCCCCCCAGAGCCCCGAGCACGCTCCCACCTGCCATCTTCTGCTGCCTGACTGCCTGCTGCCCACGTGCCCTGCCATTTGCTGCCTGCACATCAGCCAGGGGTGCTGTTGCTGTGACCACCCCTGCTGGAACCGAAGACTCCCGACTGGGATTCCATCGCTCCACAGCCCAGCCCCAGGACCCAGTTGCCCACCCACTCCTGCCTCTGGGGTTGTCATGTCGGGGCAAACACCATCTGAGACCACTGACAACACCCGGCCAGAGAGGCAGAGGGGCACCAGCTTCAGTGCCACCGAAGTTGGTGTCCTGGTGGAGCAAGTCCTGGGGCAGTATGATGCCCTCTTCGGAAGTTCCCGCGCCGACAAGGAAGGACGGACTCGGATCTGGACTGACATCGTGACTGCCATCAACGCGGAGGGGGTGGCAGTCCGCGACTTACAACATGTCAAGAAGCGCTGGGAGGACTTCAGGTCCAGGACCCTGAACAAGGCCCGGCGCCTCTTGAAGGCAGCGGATGCCAAGGGGCGCCGGGGCCACTTGTCAGAAGAACAGATGAGGGTCCTGGAACGCATATCTCCAGCGCTCCACGTCCAGGTCCTTGAGAGGCAGACCTGTCTGGAGTCGAGCGGTGAGTGTACATGCATCCTGATTGTGAGCAGTGCGTGTGGTGATTATTCAGTAGTGTGCAGGTTGCACATCTGTTTGTATGGGGTCGAGTATGGGTGGGGGTGTACAGGGCCGTAGGGCTAACACATGCGAGGGCTGGAATGTGTGAGACATGGATGGTGCTTGTGTGTGTAGGCTTGCATGCCAAATGCAGTTGTGTGGGCACACATGTTTGGATGAATTTGTATGGAAGTAGACATGTCCCTGATGTCACGCATGTATGTTGTTTTCGGCTGCATGTATCAGCACTGTGTACATGTGCATGTGTGTGTATTTGACAAGGGTGCAACAGTGATGCAACATGGATGCATGTGACAGCGGTATGTGGAAGCCTGATTGGCAGATGTGACATGGATGCCCGTCTGAACACTGCGACACTTGGCAGAGGTGTACACATGCATGCAAGTGTGGTGGTGTGTGTACATGTGTGGTGCACTCCCTGTGTTGCATGTGATGTCTGGCTCACCTTTGGCTGCTCATGCTGTTGTATGTGTATGGATGGTGGTGGCAGTTGCGATATGGCTGTGGTATGGCTCATGTGTGCGAGTTGTAATGACATGTGTGTTGGGGATTGTGATGACATGTCTGAGGTTTGCCAATGCCACTCATGTACAACTGTCATGTGTGTATGTGTCCATTGTACAGTGCCCTGATGCCTGTGTTTTGTTTCTCCCTGTCTGCAGCGTCAACTGATGAAGAGGGCGGAGAAGGTGCTGTGGAGCACAGCGGCGGGGATCCCACCGCCAGCCGGAGACGCAAGGCCCGGCTCCCCTCCCATGTTGTGATCTCGTCGGGGAGTGAGGAGTCCGGTGCCGCCTCCCAGGCCGCAGCTGCCGGGGGGAGGTCCAAGAGGCGGAGGTTGGAGTTGGACTCCTCGGCAGCAGAAGGGGCAGCTGGGACCCCACAGGGCCCAACAGGGGAAGATGGCACGGAGTCATCCAGGTTGGTGGGGGGTTTGGTGGAGGAGGAGGCCGTGCAAGCACCAGAGACGGGGTCTGGAGGTGGGGATCCCACTGGTGCTAGTGGTGCAGTGCAGGACCAGGGACAGGAGGCAGCACAGGCCGCCGCGGAGGTGCCTGTGTGCAATCCTGTCCCTGATCCTGTCCCTGCATCATCTTGCACCAGCAGGGATGCCTACGTCCAGACCCGTTTTCAGGCAGGGGATGAGCTCACGTCAACTGGCCTTCCTCTGCCTGCGGACGTGGCTATCCGGGTCTGGGTTGAGCCTGTCCTGGCTGGTGTGGCGTTGCGTCAACGGGCCATGCGAGGTGACCTGCAGTCTTTTCATGAGGAGACTGCACGTCATCTCGAATGGCTCGTTGACCACGTCAGCCTGCTGGGACAGGTCACCCAGGCCGGATTCCTCCGTCTGATGAGGCTTGCTACGACCCCCTCCTCAACTGGACCCCCTACGCGCCAGTCGTCCTCCGTGCCATCTACCCACCCATCAGTCACCTGGGTGCCCTGTGGAGCTGCCTCTGACGGTGCGGCCAGGCTGGTGGAGGAGGCATCCCTGCCACAGTCGGAAGTCGGACGTCCGGCAGGGGTGGCCACATCTACGACTGCACCCCAGCCGGCGGAGGATGTGCAGGCAGCAGGAGGCAGTGCAGGGGCAGAGGCACAGCAGCAGCAGCAACGTGGTGGGAGCCATGAAGGCTCGGGAACTTCAACATCGGAGGGGCAGGCATCGGCCGGAGGGCAGGAGGACCCAGGACAGAGAGTGTCTTCCGTGTGGCAGCGGTTGGGCCACGCCATAGATGCGGAGCGGCAGCGGGCGGAAGAGGCACGGCTCACAATGGTCAGGGCGGAGAACTCCATGCGGAGGGCCCTGAGGCGGGCCGAGTGCCTCGAGGCAATCCGCAGGGCTTTGGAGGTGGACACGTCGACGGCCCTGCGGACCCTCGGGGCCATGGAGGAGGACCGCCTCCGGGACATTGAGCAGGAGTTCGATGATGCCCTGGCCCAGGACATCCACAAGTGAGCCGTGAAACTAGCCCGCTGCCCTTGTACATAGTTATGTAGGTAGTGTTAGGTTTCATTTTTGTTTTGATTTTATTTGGACCTTTCGGACATTGGCCACATTTTTGTATATAGTTTATTTTATTAGTTAGTGTAGTTAGATAGGTTTCCTTTCTTTTGTTGGGATAATGGACCCTGGCTTGTTCCCATGTACATAGTTCACTGTTGGATTGTATTTTTTTTTCACATTTTAACCATGGAGCAATGGCTTTCTTTTTTATTTCCCATTGGATTTTGTTTTGTGGACATTGACTTTGGACAACATTACTTTGGAATTTTATTTTTGGTTTTTCTTTTTTTCACGGACATGCTTCTTTTCATTTTTGTACATTCACATTTCTGTTTCTTCATTTTTGATTCTATTTATGTTTCCTTTAATACATATTTTTTTTGGTGAACTTCAATATGTGGTATCTCATTGGTTTCATGCATTTCATGATATGTGTTTTGAGATTCACTGACACCCATTGGGTGAATGTGAGGGAAATGTGTTTGTTTCGGAACTTGCAATTGGTGTTCTGTGATGTAATTGCAAATTATGAGTGGGTGGATGCAATACTCGGGTGGGTGTTTTGCATTTGGAGGCTGACCATAGGGACCAGGGATCTAGATTGAGATGACATGTTGGCTGGGGAACATGAGTTGGACATGGGTGGGGGCCTGCTGGCAGGTGCCCCACAGTGCTGGGGGGTGGGGGGTGGGGAACATGAGTTGGACATGGGTGGGGGCCTGGTGGCGGGTGCCCCTCCACTGCTGGGGGGTGGGCGTGGTGGGAGACATGGGTTGGGGCCTGGTGGAGGCTGCCCCTGCACTGCTAGGGGTTGGGGGTTGGGAGACATGGGGGGGGCCTGGTGGAGGGCGACCCTGCACTGCTGGGGGGTGGGGGGTGGGGAACATGAGTTGGACATGGGTGGGGGCCTGCTGGCATGTGCCCCACAGTGCTGGGGGGTGGGGGTGGTGGGGAACATGAGTTGGACATGGGTGGGGGCCTGCTGGCAGGTGCCCCACAGTGCTGGGGGTGGGGTGGTGGGAGTCATGGGTGGGGGCCTGCTGGCAGGTGCCCCACAGTGCTGGGGGGTGGGGGTGGTGGGGAACATGAGTTGGACATTGGTGGGGGCCTGCTGGCAGGTGCCCCACAGTGCTGGGGGGTGGGGGTGGTGGGGAACATGAGTTGGACATGGGTGGGGGCCTGCTGGCAGGTGCCCCACAGTGCTGGGGGGTGGGGGTGGTGGGGAACATGAGTTGGACATGGGTGGGGGCCTGCTGGCAGGTGCCCTACAGTGCTGGGGGGTGGGGGTGGTGGGGAACATGAGTTGGACATGGGTGGGGGCCTGCTGGCAGGTGCCCCACCATGCTGGGGGGTGGGGTGGTGGGGAACATGAGTTGGACATGGGTGGGGGCCTGCTGGCAGGTGCCCCACAGTGCTGGGGGTGGTGGGGGACATGGGTGGGGGCCTGCTGGCAGGTGCCCCACAGTGCTGGGGGGTGGGGGTGGTGGGGGATATGGGTGGGGGCCTGCTGGCAGGTGCCCCACAGTGCTGGGGGTGGGGGTGGTGGGGAACATGAGTTGGACATGGGTAAGGGGCCTGCTGGCAGGTGCCCGACAGTGCTGGGGGGTGGGGGTGGTGGGGAACATGAGTTGGACATGGGTGGGGGCCTGCTGGCAGGTGCCCCACAGTGCTGGGGGGTGGGGGTGGTGGGAGACATGGGTGGGGGCCTGCTGGCAGGTGCCCCACAGTGCTGGGGGGTGGGGGTGGTGGGGAACATAAGTTGGACATGGGTGGGGGCCTGCTGGCAGGTGCCCCACAGTGCTGGGGGTGGGGGTGGTGGGGAACATGAGTTGGACATGGGTGGGGGCCTGCTGGCTGGTGCCCCACAGTGCTGGTGGGTGGGGTGCTGGGGAACATGAGTTGGACATGGGTGGGGGCCTGCTGGCAGGTGCCCCACAGTGCTGGGGGTGGGGGTGGTGGGAGACATGGGTGGGGGCCTGGTGGAGGCTGCCCCTGCACTGCTGGGGGGGTGGGGGTGGTGGGAGACATGGGTGGGGGCCTGGTGGAGGCTGTCCCTGGTGGCTGGGGGTTGGGGGTGCTGGGAGACATGGGTGGGGGCCTGGTGGAGGCTGCCCCTGCACTGCTGGGGGGTGGGGGTGGTGGGAGACATTGGTGGGGGCCTGGTGGAGGCTGCCCCTGGTGGCTGGGGGGTGGGGGTGGTGGGAGACATGGGTGGGGGCCTGGTGGAGGCTGCCCCTGGTGGCTGGGGGGTGGGGGTGGTGGGAGACATGGGTGGGGGCCTGATGGAGGGTGCCCCTGCACTGCTGGGGGTGTGGGGGTGGTGGGAGACATGGGTGGGGGCCTGGTGGAGGCTGCCCCTGGTGGCTGGGGGGTGGGGGTGCTGGGAGACATGGGTGGGGGCCTGGTGGAGGCTGCCCCTGCACTGCTGGGGGGTGGGGGAGATGGGAGACATGGGTGGGGGCCTGGTGGAGGCTGCCCCTGGTGGCTGGGGGGTCGGGGTGGTGGGAGACATGGGTGGGGGCCTGGTGGAGGCTGCCCCTGGTGGCTGGGGGGTGGGGGTGGTGGGGAACATTAGTTGGACATGGGTGGGGGCCTGCTGGCAGGTGCCCCACAGTGCTGGGGGGTGGGGGGTGGGGAACATGAGTTGGACATGGGTGGGGGCCTGGTGGCGGGTGCCCCTGCACTGCTGGGGGTGGGGGTGGTGGGAGACATGGGTGGGGGCCTGGTGGAGGCTGCCCCTGCACTGCTGGGGGGTGGGGGTGGTGGGAGACATGGGTGGGGGCCTGGTGGTGGGTGCCCCACAGTGCTGGGGGGTGGGGGTGGTGGGAGACATGGGTGGGGGCCTGGTGGAGGCTGCCCCTGGTGGCTGGGGGGTGGGGGTGCTGGGAGACATGGGTGGGGGCCTGGTGGAGGCTGCCCCTGGTGGCTGGGGGGTGGGGGTCCTGGGAGACATGGGTGGGGGCCTTGTGGAGGCTGCCCCTGCACTGCTGGGGGGTGGGGGTGCTGGGAGACATGGGTGGGGGCCTGGTGGTGGGTGCCCCACAGTGCTGGAGGGTGGGGGTGGTGGGAGACATGGGTGGGGGCCTGGTGGTGGGTGCCCCTGGTGGCTGGGTGGTGGGGTGCTGGGAGACATGGGTGGGGGCCTGGTGGAGGCTGCTCCTGCACTGCTGGGGGTGGGGGTGGTGGGAGACATGGGTGGGGGCCTGGTGGTGGGTGCCCCACTGTGCTGGGGGGTGGGGGTGGTGGGAGACATGGGTGGGGGCCTGGTGGAGGCTGCCCCTGGTGGCTGGGGGGTGGGGGTGCTGGGAGACATGGGTGGGGGCCTGGTGGAGGCTGCCCCTGGTGGCTGGGGGGTGGGGGTCCTGGGAGACATGGGTGGGGGCCTGGTGGAGGCTGCCCCTGCACTGCTGGGGGGTGGGGGTGCTGAGGGACATGGGTGGGGGCCTGGTGGTGGGTGCCCCACAGTGCTGGGGTGGTGGGGGTGGTGGGAGACATGGGTGGGGGCCTGGTGGAGGCTGCCCCTGGTGGCTGGGGGGTGGGGGTGCTGGGAGACGTGGGTGGGGGCCTGGTGGAGGGTGCCCCTGGTGGCTGGGGGTGCAGGGGGACATGCGTTGGTGGGCAGTAGTGCAAGTTGACATGTGGGTTGGCTGGGTGTCATGGCCATGGTGGATGGTGTGCCTGCAGGACATGTGCAGGGTAGGCCCCTGTGGTGTGAGCCACCTGCAGGGGCCGTGGAGGGTGTAGAGGGAACACCTGGGAGGACCCACACGTGCAATTCACGTGTGGTGCTCCCTGCGCACCCCTGTAATACACGTACCCTGATGGAATCACGTGTGGAACTTCCCGCGCACCCCTGAAATGCGCGTACCCTGCTCGCACGGGCCCAATCGCGTGTGGAACTTCCCGCGCACCCCTGGAATACACGTACCCTGATGGAATTGCGTGTGGCACTTCCCGCGCACCCCTGAGATACGCGTACCCCCAATCGCGTGTGGAAATTCCCGCGCACCCCTGAAATACACGTACCCTGCTGAAATCGCGTGTGGCACTTCCCGCGCACCCCTGAAATACACGTACCTTGCTGAAATCGCGTGTGGCACTTCCCGCGCCCCCCTGAGATACGCGTACCCTGCAGAAATCGCGTGTGGAACTTCCCGCGCACGCCTGAAATACGCGTACCCTGCTTGCACGGGGCCAATCACGTGAGGTACTTCCCGCGCACCCCAGTGATACACGTAGCCCGCTTGCCGTGCTGGTACAGGGTTAGCGCAGCCCTTTGCGCTGGATTGGGTATATTGATGGCTATTCCCTGCGCGAGAGGCGTTCTTGGGAGCGTAACTGCACTGCTGCAGGGTCGCTGCGCCAATGTGCGCCACGGCTGGTTTTGGTGGCTGGAATCCATGAATACGCTGTGCGCGGAAATGGATTTTAGCACACGCGGCTGGCGCAGGGATTCGCACGTGCACACTGTGCACCAGCCGCGTGCGCCACTTGTGCGCTGAATTCTATGAATTACCCCCTAAATCTCAAGGCATGAACATTAAAAACAGTTCAAGGGAGACACGGGAAAACACAACAAACTTTAAAACAAAGGTAAATCAGTTGCACAAGTGTACACATTTAAACTACTTTCTTAAACGTTTTAAATTAATAGCATGTTTGAAAAATATAAGCAGGTCCTTCAAAGAACAGAAGGCAAGGAATTAACATTAGGT
Source organism: Ambystoma mexicanum (assembly GCF_040938575.1). NCBI lineage: Eukaryota > Metazoa > Chordata > Amphibia > Caudata > Ambystomatidae > Ambystoma > Ambystoma mexicanum. Next base: position 1,239,199,237 of record NC_090930.1, on the reverse strand, counting down.
GCAGCATCCCACACATTGTAGACCACTATCTTCACTAGTATATAACACAATATTGCTAATAAGTAATATTTTGCAGGACTTACAAACAGTTTTGCAGGCCGATTCATGGAATAATTAGCGCGGCGCAAGTGGGCAAAAACGTGCGAATCGCAGTGGAATAGCGAAAATCGCAGTGCAAGTGCGAAAATCGCATGAAAAGCAGCGCACATCGATTCATGGAAGTCCGTGCGCGAGAAAACCAGCGGATGTGCGATAAAAAAGTGCGCGGCGCATGTTGGCGCACAGGCCATCTAACAGCGTGCGCCAGGTCACAGCGAAAATCGCACAGGCCACAGCAAAATTAGGCGGAACACGGGCGTAACACTCGGAATGGGGAACAACTTGCCAAAACGTGGGTGTCACGGGGGAAGTACAGGGCACAAGTGCGCGGAACGCCCACACGCTCACCTACAACACGTATTCATGGAATAGAATAGGGCAAAAAATCGCACGCTCAAACCAGCGCACAGGCACAAACACGACCGCCACAAGAAAGCAGGCGGTAGCGTCTCTGCGGCTGTAAGAAATGTGCGCCAAAAGGTGCGCCAACAAATAGCACCTATATACTGCCATGATGAATGTCCTATACGTGTGCGTTTATACCGGGGTGCGCGGGAAGTCTCACACGCGATTTGGCCGGGTACGTGTATTTCAGGGGTGCGTGGGAAGTTCCACACGCGATTTCAGCAGGGTACGTGTATTTCAGGGGTGCGCGGGAAGCTCCACACGCGATTTCATCAGGGTATGTGTATATCAGGGGTGCGCGGGAATTTCCACACGCGATTTCAGCAGGGTACGTGTATTTCAGGGGTGCGCGGGAAGTTCCACACGCGATTTCATCAGGGTACGTGTATTTCAGGGGTGCGCGGGAAGTTCCACACGCGATTGGCCCAGTGCGAGCAGGGTACGTGTATTTCAGGGGTGTACGGGAATTTCCACACGCGATTTCAGCAGGGTACGTGTATTTCAGGGGTGCCCGGGAAGTTCCACACGCGATTTCAGCAGGGTACGTGTATTTCAGGGGTGCGCGGGAAGTTTCACACGCGATTGGCCCAGTGCGAGCAGGGTACGTGTATTTCAGGGGTGCGCGGGAATTTCCACACGCGATTTCAGCAAGGTATGTGTATTTCAGGGGTGCGCGGGAAGTTCCACACGCGATTGGCCCAGTGCGAGCAGGGTACGTGTATTTCAGGGGTGCGCGGGAATTTCCACACGCGATTTCAGCAGGGTACGTGTATTGCAGGGGTGCGCGGGAAGTTCCACACGCGATTGGCCCAGTGCAAGCAGGGTACGTGTATTTCAGGGGTGCGCGTGAAGTTCCACACGCGATTTCAGCAAGGCATGTGTATTTCAGGGGTGCGCGGGAAGTTCCACACGCGATTTCAGCAGGGTACGTGTATTTCAGGGGTGCGCGGGAAGTTCCACACGCGATTGGCCCAGTGCGAGCAAGGTATGTGTATTTCAGGGGTGCGCGGGAAGTTCCACACGCGATTTCAGCAGGGTATGTGTATTTCAGGGGTTCTGGGGAGTACCACACGTGAATTGGCCGTGTGGGCCCTCCCAGGTCTACGCTCCACAACCTCCACGGACCCTGCAGGCAGCCCACACTACGGGGGACTACCCTGCACCCATGCTCATGTCCCGCAGGCAGCCCATCCACCATGGGCATGCCCCCCAGCCAACCCACATGTCACCTTGCACTACTGATCAACAATGCATGTCTACCACCACTCCCACCCCCCTGCCACCATGGGCATCCTCCACCAGGCCCCCACTCATGTCTCCCACCACCCCCACCCCCCTGCCACCATGGGCAGCCTCCACCAGGCCCCCACTCATGTCTCCCACCACCCCACCCCCCTGCCACCATGGGCAGCCTCCACCAGGCCCCCACTCATGTCTCCCACCACCCCCACCCCCCAGCCACCAGGGGCAGCCTCCACCAGGCCCCCACTCATGTCTCCCACCACCCCCACCCCCCAGCAGTGCAGGGGCAGCCTCCACCAGGCCCCACTCATGTCTCCCACCACCCCCACCCCCCAGCAGTGCAGGGGCAGCCTCCACCAGGCCCCCACTCATGTCTACCACCACCCCCACCCCCCAGCATCCAGGGTCACCCTCCACCAGGCCCCCACTCATGTCTCCCACCACCCCCACCCCCCTGCCACCATGGGCAGCCTCCACCAGGCCCCCACTCATGTCTCCCACCACCCCCACCCCCCAGCCACCAGGGGCAGCCTCCACCAGGCCCCCACTCATGTCTCCCACCACCCCCACCCCCTGCCACCATGGGCAGCCTCCACCAGGCCCCCACTCATGTCTCCCACCATCCCCACACCCCAGCAGTGCAGGGGCAGCCTCCACCAGGCCCCCACTCATGTCTACCACCACCCCGACCCCCCAGCATCCAGGGTCACCCTCCACCAGGCCCCCACTCATGTCTCCCACCACCCCCACCCCCCTGCCACCATGGGCAGACTCCACCAGGCCCCCACTCATGTCTCCCACCACCCCCACCCCTCAGCCACCAGGGGCAGCCTCCAGCAGGCACCACTCATGTCCCCCTGCACCCCCACCCCCCTGCCACCATGGGCATCCTCCACCAGGCCCCCACTCATGTCTCCCACCACCCCCACCCTCCAGCCACCAGGGGCAGCCAACACCAGGCCCCCACCCATGTCTCCCACCACCCCCACCCCCCAGCAGTGCAGGGGCAGCCTCCACCAGGCCCCCACCCATGTCTCCCACCACCCCCACCCCCCAGCCACCAGGGGCAGCCTCCACCAGGCCCCCACTCATGTCTCCCACCACCCCCACCCCCCAGCATCCAGGGTCACCCTCCACCAGGCACCCACTCATGTCTCCCACCACCCCCACCCCCCAGCCACCAGGGTCACCCTCCACCAGGCCCCCACCCATGTCTCCCACCACCCCCACCCCCCAGCCACCAGGGGCAGCCTCCACCAGGCCCCCACTCATGTCTCCCACCACCCCCACCCCCCAGCATCCAGGGTCACCCTCCACCAGGCACCCACTCATGTCTCCCACCACCCCCACCCCCCAGCCACCAGGGGCAGCCTCCAGTAGGCCCCCACTCATGTCCCCCTGCACCCCCACCCCCCTGCCACCATGGGCATCCTCCACCAGGCCCCCACTCATGTCTCCCACCACCCCCACCCCCCAGCAGTGCAGGGCAGCCTCCACCAGGCCCCCACTCATGTCTCCCACCACCCCCACCCCCCAGCCACCAGGGGCAGCCCCCACCCATGTCTCCCACCACCCCCACCTCCCAGCAGTGCAGGGGCAGCCTCCACCAGGCCCCCACTCATGTCTCCCACCACCCCACCCCCCTGCCACCATGGGCAGCCCCCACCAGGTCCTCACAATCCCCAATCATGTGCGTAATGGTCAGCCTCCACAGCCAAAAAGCCCTACCAAGTAACCCATTCACCCACATGGAAATGGAAATCACATGTTACACCCCCAATGTTCATTAAGCTAATGAACCCATGTCCGTCACACACAATGGTTGCAATTGAATGGGAAAACACACAACATGACATGCATGAAACCAATGAGATGATACCACACAGTGAAGTATGGAAACAAAATTGTATTGAAAAAAATAAAGAATGCTAAAGAAAGAAAACAAACTACAATGTGAATGAGAAAAAAAAGCTGCATGTCCGTATAAAAACACAAAACTGCAAATCAGAATCCAAAAAAATTTTGTCCAAAGTCAAATGTAAAAAAATCTCCATGCAATAAAGAACTATGTAAAAAACTACCAAGGGTCCAGGAGCCCAACTGAACAAAGGAAACCTACTAAAAAACCTACCTAAAAATCAACTATATACAAAAAGTGGAGCAGTGTCCGTCGACTCCAAATCATAATAAGAAAGAAAGGAAACCTAAAACTAAAGAACTATATACAAAGGCGGCGGGCAAGTCCAGCGGCTCACTCCGTGGTGTCCCGGGCCAGGGCATCATCGAACTCCTGTTCGATGTCCCGGAGGCGGTCCAGTTCCATCGCCCCGAGGGTCCGCAGGGACGACGCCGTGTCCTCCTCCAACCCCCTGCGGATTGCCTCGAGGCACTCGGCCCGCCTCAGGGCCCTCCGCATGGAGTTTTCTGCCCTGACCATTGTGAGCCGCGCCTCTTCCGCCCGCCGCGCTCCGCACCTATGGCGTGGCCCAACCGCTGCCACACGGAAGACACTCTCTGTCCTGGGTCCCCCTGCCCTCCGGCCGATGCCTGCCCCTCCGATGTCGAAAGCCCCGAGCCTTCATGTCTCCCACCATGTTGCTGCTGCTGCTGCTCTGCCTCTGCCCGTGCACTGCCTCCTGCTGCCTGCACATCCTCCGCCGGCTGGGGTGCAGTTGTTGATGTGGCCACCCCTGCTGGACCTCCGACTCCCGACTGTGGCAGGGATGCCTCCTCCACCAGCCTGGCCGCACCGTTAGAGGCAGCTCCACAGGGCACCCAGATGACTGATGGGTGGGAAGATGGCACAGAGGACGACTGGCGCGTAGGGGGTCCAGTTGAGGAGGGGGTCGAAGCAAGCCCCATCAGATAGCGGAATCCGGCCTGGGTGACCTGTCCCAGCAGGCTGACGTGGTCAACGAGCCATTCGAGATGACGTGCAGTCTCTCCATGAAAAGACTGCAGGTCACCTCGCATGGCCCGTTGACGCAACGCCACACCAGCCAGGACAGGCTCAACCCGGACCTGGATGGCCACGTCCGCAGGCAGAGGAAGGCCAGTTGACGTCAGCTCATCCCCTGCCTGAAAACGGGTCTGGACGTAGGCATCCCTGCTGGTGCAAGATGATGCAGGGACAGGATCGGGGACAGGATTGCACACAGGCACCTCCGCGGCCGCCTGTGCTGCCTCCTGTCCCTGGTCCTGCACTGCACCACTAGCACCAGTGGGATCCCCACCTCCAGACCCCGTCTCTGGTGCTTGCACGGCCTCCTCCTCCACCAAACCCCCCACCAACCTGGATGACTCCGTGCCATCTTCCCCTGTTGGGCCCTGTGGGGTCCCAGCTGCCCCTTCTGCTGCCGAGGAGTCCAACTGCAACCTCCGCCTCTTGGACCTCCCCCCGGCAGCTGCGGCCTGGGACGCGGCACCGGACTCCTCACTCCCCGACAAGATGACTACACGGGAGGGGAGCCGGGCCTTGCGTCTCCGGCTGGCGGTCGGATCCCCGCCGCTGTGCTCCACAGCACCTTCTCCGCCCTCTTCATCAGTTGACGCTGCAGACAGGGAGAAACAAAACACAGGCATCAGGGCACTGTACAATGGACACATACACGCATGACAGTTGCACATGAGTGGCATTGGCAAACCTCAGACATGTCATCACAATCCCCAACACACATGTCATTGCAACTCGCACACATGAGCCATACCACAGCCATATCGCAACTGCCACCACCATCCCTACACATACAACAGCATCAGCAGCCAAAGGAGAGCCAGACATCACATGCAACACAGGAAGTGCACCACACATGTACACACACCACCACACTTGCATGCATGTCTACACCTCTGCCAAGTGTCGCACTGTTCAGACGGGCATCCATGTCACATCTGCCAATCAGGCTTCCACATACCGCTGTCACATGCATCCATGTTGCATCACTGTTGCACCCTTGTCAAATACACACACATGCACATGTACACAGTGCTCATACATGCAGCCGAAAACAACATACATGCCTGACATCACGGACATGTCTACTTACATACACATTCATCCAAACATGTGTGCACGCACAACTGCATTTGCCATGCAAGCGCACACACACAAGCACCATCCATGTCTCACACATTACAGCCCTCGCATGTGTCAGCCCCACGGCCCTGTACACCCCCACCCATACTCGACCCCATACAAACAGATGTGCAACCGGCACAATGCCAAATAATCACCACACGCACTGCTCACAATCAGGATGCATGTACACTCACTGCTCGACTCCAGACGGGTCTGCTTCTCTAGGACCTGGACGTGGAGCGCTGGGGATATGCGTTCCAGGACCCCCATCTGTTCTTCTGACAAGTGGCCCCGGTGCCCCTTGGCATCCGCTGCCTTCAAGAGGCGCCGGGCCTTGTTCAGGGTCCTGGACCTGAAGTCCTCCCAGCGCTTCCTGACATGTTGTAAGTCCCGGACTGCCACCCCCTCCGCGTTGATGGCAGTCACGATGTCAGTCCAGATCCGAGTCCGTCCTTCCTTGTCGGCGCGGGAACTTCCGAAGAGGGCATCATACTGCCCCAGGACTTGCTCCACCAGGACACCAACTTCGGTGGCACTGAAGCTGGTGCCCCTCTGCCTCTCTGGCCGGGGGTTGTCAGTGGTCACAGATGGTGTTTGCCCCGACATGACAACCCCAGAGGCAGGAGTGGGTGGGCAACTGGGTCCTGGGGCTGGGCTGTGGAGCGATGGAATTCCAGTCGGGAGTCTTCGGTTCCAGCAGGGGTGGTCACAGCAACAGCACCCCTGGCTGATGTGCAGGCAGCAAATGGCAGTGCACGTGGGCAGCAGGCAGTCAGGCAGCAGCAGATGGCAGGTGGGAGCGTGCTCGGGGCTCTGGGGGGAAGTAGTTCGGCCTTCTGGGCAGGAGCGTGGTCTTCCGTGTGCTTACGCGTGGCCAGCTTGGTATGGAGTGATTTGGCACGTGAAAATCCTGCACGTCAGCGTGAAAACCGAGGAAAGGCTCTTAGCGCGTAAGCGCGTCAGCACGCATACGCGATCTATTGGACCAAAGGCCCTCAGCGCGTAAGCGCGTCTGTGACATGACCCGCACAGGTGTTTCCCACACAGCACGTGATGACAGAGCACACGTGGAAAGACTGCACGTCAGAGTGTCATCGCGTGTGATTGGTGGAAATGGCCCTACACGCAGAAGTGACAAAGCGTGTAATTGGTGGAAATGGCCCTACACGCATAAGTGACAAAGCGTGTAATTGGTGGAAATGGCCCTACACGCATAAGTGACAAAGCGTGTAATTGGTGGAAATGGCCCTACACGCATAAGTGACAAATCGTGTAATTGGTGGAAATGGCCCTACACGCATAAGTGACAAAGGCCCTCATTACGACCCTTGCGGAAATCGAAAAACGATAGCGGAAATGTAATACCGCCATCGAATACCGCTCGGTGCGATTATGACCCGTCACCGTAAAGTACGATGCCATTAGCGACACCGTAGTGAACGCCAACGCTAACTGCACCAAGTACGCGCACGCGCGCCATGCAAAACCGTAATTACCACCATGGCGCAACGGTACGCGAATTCTGACCCCAGCGGACATTTACTTAACGCCATCAAGCATGGCGGAAAGTACCATTCCGCCATGGTGAGAATTACGGCATCATGAACCAACCGTAAATGGCCCTACTGAGTGCCTGTACACCACTCCCTGCCCACATTGCACAACTCCACGTAGGTGCAATGAAGTTACACAATGCAACCAGTGAAATGTACAAGTCACCCATGCATGCCAACGAACAAATGAATGTAGGGGCTCCAAGTGCCTTGTGAGTGGCATTCCATATTTGGCATGTCACCATTGCCGTACTGATGCAGCACAGGCATGTGAAGGTTCAAGTACAGCAAAATGAACTGAAATATGAGACAAAACAACAACAGGCCCCCATCGCTTGACACCAGTGTAAGGCAACATTCAAAGCAGTATCCTGAGGGAGACTGCACCAGCCCTGTACTCATGCCAGTAAACAAACCAACCATCAGCATAAGCATGTACCACACAAGTTGGCAGAGTGACTGAGCAGCCAGGCTCATCTCAAGAGGGGCCAATGGGAGCTGCAGGGCACAGATGGCATGAATACAGAAGCTATTCCAATGGACATGACCTCAGTCTCCCTCCAAGAAACGCACGCAAACACAGGCACCTGTGACCAGCCATTTTCTGATAATCACATCATTCCACCAATCCACCTGGCTGACCGGCATCTCTTACACAAAAGCTAATCCCCCGCCCCTGAGCATGACATCATTAAAACAGTCATAATGGCAGCCCCTATCCCTGACCTTACTGGGCTTCGTAGGCAAACGCGGCCAGTACAGTACCACGCAACTATACTCAGAAGCTGGAACCCAATGCAGATCTACTCACAATACATCGCTCCACAAATAGGAATATGCTACATTACTTGCAAAGAATAACGCTACACGGTTAACATCAGAATAAAATATTAATGCACATCAAATTCACCAAGCCCATACAGCTATTAGGTCATAAACCCCAAAATATTTTCAATACTGTGGGCTGCATCCGCAATAAATGACCAGCTACTCCTTGTGTGACGCCCTGTTCCTTCATGGTACACAGGGGCTACATTCACGTTCAAAAAGGCAACATGGAAGCGCCTAGAACCGCAGGACCGTCCCATTAGGTAGGCACTAGTCCAGCTGAAAGGTTGATATGTTGCTCCTAGCCACTAGTACTGCATAAGGGCATGTGGCCCATTGGCGATCGTCCCATAAGATCGTAATGGTGCTCCACTGATTAACTCGAAGCAGCAGGTGTCGGGAGTAAAAGCCATCTGCAGGAGTGGAATACAGATGGCAGCGGCAAAAGGGGAGGAGATACCTGTCACCCAAATGAAATGAAAAAGAATAGTATGGGCATCAGAACTTCATTAGTATTACTCACTTCAATGATCACACTAAATCTACAGCCATATGCATGCTAGCCCACTCAAAAGGATTATTTCCACCCAAAAATCACTTGCCAATCATAACAATATAAATCGAGGTGAAAACACTATTACAAACGAGTGTTTGTGTGCATGCGTCTGTTAAAACAGAATCCATGAGATGGGATTAGTAACGTGCATAGACACAAGTGTTGGAAGGCGCGTCGAGACAGGGAGGGTTCAACAAGGGCAGATAGACGATGGTCCCACTATGGCAGCTCTGCATCACATAGCGCAGGGGAAGGGGATCGATTCCAAAAAGCCATGTACATGGCAAACTCTCAATTAAATTATCTGCCCATGCATCCATACATCATTCCCTCATCCCGGTATAAAAACGCCTGATTAATTACTCACATAACATTTGAAATCTCCATTGAGTCTGTGCGTAATGCAGTCTGCAAAATCCACTGTGCTCCAGGCCGGAATAATAGTGTTGCGAAGTAACATGTATTTGGGAACGTCCTGCCTAATCGTCCACTACGCTATTGCGCATCCCATACTATTCATATCAATCATTGCATTCTCGCCATGGCCCCTGTCCCAAGGACATTAAACAATAGAACGTTATATTTGCAGTCAGATCTGTGGCCGTCTCCTCGCCGCTAGCTGAAAACCGAAAGCGCTGTCCTTCGAATTCCTCATTTGCAACATCACGTCGAAAAGGCATCTGTGACCGCTTGAAATCACAAAATCATCCATGTAGTGCGGCAGTGTGTGAAAATGGCAACTGGCTTCACTCACAAATGGGACGCCCCGCCCGTCGGTGAACCTCGGTACAGTGCTCGCCCAAAGGGGATTGCAGCTGGCACAGGTGGAATGAATCACCACAGGTGGAGGCCATACAGCCTGAAAACACATAAATTGCACACCCAACCCCCTCCCACAACCACACCCACTCCAAAATGCTACCGGCAGGACTAGCGATGTTGACCCTGGGGGACCTGATAGCACTGCAAGTACTCCAACTTCAAGAAGAAGACGAACACCAACTACTACAACAACCGGCCGCACAGAGGAGACGCAGGAGGAGGAGGAGGGCAAGGCAGGGCCAGCAAGGCCCACCAGCACAGCCACTACCACCACGCAGGCAGCCCGCAATCCCACGCCTCCGAGCTCATCCGTTCAACCTCACTGCTGAGCAGATCCACACCCTCTACCGTTTGGACCGGGACACCATAATCGCCATTGTGGACATGACACACGCTGACCTTGTCAGCATGATAGATAGCCCAACCGCCATCCCACCCCTACTGAAGGTGGTGTCTGTACTCCACTTCCTGGCCACAGGCACCTACCAGCACACAGTCGGACAGTTGCATGGCATTTCACAGCCACTGTTCTCACGGACACTATTGCAAGTGCTCGATGCCCTCCTGAAGCACGCAGACGACTACATCTCATTACCACGCTCGGAGCTGGAGATTACAAACACAAAAGTGGGATTCCATGCACTTGCCGGCATACCGGGTTGCATTGGTGCCATCGACTGCACCCATGTGGAATTGGTTGTCCCACATGCCATGGAGGTCCAGTACCGCAACCGGAAACAATATCATTCTCTTAATGTACAAATGGTGTGTGACTCCAACAGGATCTTTACACATTGTTGTGCCCGATTTCCTGGATCAACCCATGATTCTATGGTCTTGAGGAACTCTACAATACCACGCTACATGGAGCGACACGCAGGGAACAGATCCTGGCTACTCGGTGAGTCTCATTCCATGCATGATAATGTGGGGTATGTGATGCGGCAATGACCTGGCAGGAAGGGGGGGGGATGCGTACGTAGCAATGTCATTCCACAAACATCCTTTATTGTCCACATACAGGTGATGCCGGGTATCCACTGAAGAGATGGCTCCTTACACCACTCCGGAACCCACAGAACCAGCATGAGGAGGACTACAACCATGCCCACTCACGTACCCGTGTAGTCATAGAACAGGCATTCAGCCTACTGAAGGCTCGTTTCCGCTGCCTCAGCAGGTCTGGCGGGGCACTCCTGTACCGCCATGAGAAGGTTGCAAAGATAGTCATGGCATATGTCATGCTACACAACATGTGCGTACGTAGAAATGTGCCCATGCCCCCTGACGCAGAACTGCAAGCACCTGAAGATGGTCATGATGAGGCTGGGGATGTGGCAGCACCTCAAGGAGTCCGTGAGGCACAGGAGGCCCGTGAAATTCATCTGAATATCATAGATTCATGCTTCTAGCACTCACGCCTGGTGGCTGATGCATGGACACAGGACTTGTGGCACTGTGTGTGTCTGGAACATGCACAATGTGGACTGTACGCCTATAAAGGCCTCGTACGCAAAGATCAATGTCCACACATCTCATTGGATGATTATGTGATGTTTATAGCATATGTGAAATTATATTACACACCCCATCGACCCGCCACCCAAGTAAGCCCAACACCCCCCATCCTCCTACCTCCCCCCCGAACACCAGTGTCCAAAGATGCTCATTGTCAGTGGGCAGACGCTATTGCAAGCCCCCTCTCCGGGTATCAGGGGCACCCCTGCCTGTGGAGCGCAGGTTCCTCCCAGATCTACGTTGGGGGCTGCCCTGGACGGAACTTGCAACGGATGATGTCTCGGCCTGCTCACGTCCATGCATGTCCCTAAGGGTTTGTGAGAGCTCAGTGAGCACACGGCGCACAGCGGCAAGTTCACCACATACGTCTTTGGACGTCGCATGCAGTTCCTCCCTCAGGCTCTCGGTGCTTCTCTCCATTTGTACCCTTAGTGTCTCTGTACTTCGCTCCATTTGTGCCCTAAGTGTCTCAGTAGATGTTTCTATGGCTGCCTTAGAAGCCCCACATTCATCAGCATGCTCCTTGAGGAGCGTGGCCAGTTGCTGCTGTTGCACGATCACCTGGTCGAGGGACTGTTGCCTCTGCTGGGCCATGCCCATTTGCGGTGGTGTCACAGAGGGGCTGATCACCTCATGTTGCCTTGCCACAGGGCTTGTGGGGGATGGCCAGTCGTCGTCTTGTGGGTGCCCCTGCGTGGTATCCTCATGGTGTACGGGATGAAACAAACAGGGGGATTGAGACAGGTCATGGATGGGTCCTACATCGACAGCACCGTTGTCTGTGTCGGAGCATGCTGGCATTAATGCAGTGTCACCTATGGTGCTGCTGCCATCAGAAGCAGTGCCTTCTGTGGCATCCATTGGGGGGACCTGTGGTGCTGCTGGTGTGGGCATGCTGGCTGCTGGGGTGCCTGTTGAAGTCCCCTCCTGTGTGCTGCCACTTGATTTGTGCTGCTGCCGTGTCTTGATCCGTGCAGCTGAGGTGGAGGGTCTTTGGCCGTTGGTCTTGGCCCTCTTTGCAGGTGTGCTGGTAGGGGTGTCCTGCAGCTCGTCGTTTGAATCGGACCCTGTGGTGGAGTAAAGGAGGGCGAGCGTTATTTATAGGTCTGTGGAAATTGGAATGGCAATGTATCACATGCATTGGGGTGGTACCTGAGGGTGATTTGGGTCAGGGCCTTGGAGGTGGTTTCATTTTTGTGTGGATTGAGGATGCAGTTGTTTTACAGCCTGCAGTTAGGGTGTGCATGCTGCACGTGTAGAGGGTGTTTTTAGGATTTTTGATTGTTAATGTATTTGATGTGAGTTTTAAAGTGCGCTATCAGGCCAATGTATGTGGCCGTTCTCCTGGACATGTGTTTCTGTTGCACTGTGTGGACACATGGTACTTCACATGATTGGACATTGTGGATTTAGCATTGTTTTATTTGGCCCACCTACCTGATTCTTCGGATGTCTGCACTCCTTTCTCCATCCCTCCGACTCCCTCTATACTCTCCATTCCAATGGTGGAGGCACAGATTTCTTCCCAGGGGGTCAACTTGATGGGTGATTCCGATCCTCCCCCGGTAGCTGTGGCAATGTTACGGTTGGCTGATAGTATGCTCCGTACGCGTATCCGCAAGTCGTCCCATCGCTTTCTGCATTGCTGTGGGGTGCGGGGTGCGGTCCCCACCGCACTTACCCGCTGTGCCACCAGGGCCCATATGGCCTTCTTGTTCGCAAGTGCCGTCCTGGTCATTTGCATCGAGAAGACGACGGCAGCATTCTCCTGGAGGGTCCCTGTGAGCACGGTGAGTTCCTCATGGGAGAAGTGGACCTGCCGCTTGCGGTCGCACGCTTTTTTAGCAACTTTTCCCATTTTGATTGTTTTAACTAGGGTGGCTAACGGGTTGGGATGTGTCTCAGGGTCGGATTTTTGATGGTTGTGTTGGGATTCTGATTTTATAGGTGTACGGTGTGCTGTTTCCCGTTCCGGCCCCATGTTTTTACTTCCGTTTCCGTATATTTACGGTCACCGTATTTTGCGATTAGCACTCATTACGGTGACCGCTATGATGGGTGGCGGAATTGCACCTAGAGCGCCGTACGACGGCGGTGAGGGGCGTTTTGGGGACACTTCCGCCATGGCGTAATGCTCGTGCCCGATGGGTCAGAATTAGCCGCACTTTACTCCATCGTGCAATGGCGGAAACGCTATTTACGCTATGGCGGTCAGGTCAGTTACTTTCCGCCAGGGTCGTAATGAGGGCCAAGCGTGTAATTGGTTGAAATGGCCCTAGCGCGTACACGCCGCGTAAGTGACGCTGGACGTGTGGGCCTGTATAAAAGGTACGCGTAGAACACCATTTCCTTGTACGTGCTTTTCGTGGAGAGCGAGTGGGTGAATTCTGTACTTCTTGTCGTTTCACACGCGATTTACTTCACGGCGTTTCAAGTTCGTATTCCCTGTTACCTCTGACAGCTTTTTCTCTTTTTTCTCTTTTACTGGTTTACCTGGGCCTGTTCCCTCAAACAGTGTTCCCTACTACTGTTGTCCTGTCTCCTCAGACAGCGTACAAATCTTCTTTTGGCGGGGGTGTTGCCAACCAAACGCGCTCCTTTTTCACGCTCTTTTACCTGGCAGACGGTGAGTCACGCACGTATCTAACATCTGTGCTTGCCCCGTGTGTAGCCTACCCCTTCAGAGGTCATTCTAGGCTGCGTGTGACACGCATACGTTCATTCTTGTGTTACTGGGTGCCACAGCGTAGTGCAGGTTTTTCTTTCTGCACACGTGGTCTAGGAGGGGTTGCGTGCACGTCATCTCCCTTTTTTGGGGCTCCTGTGCGTAGCGTGACCCGTCATCTTTCCGCAGGGGTTACAATCAGCCTTGCAAGAGCACTAGGGTACAATTACCATCTGGTACCCAACCCCTTTGACCCCCAATTGCCCAGGACAATATTTTACAGCCACTCCCATACGCACATTAACATCAGTGCCATGGCTGGGAGGCGAGGATTCCGTAAGGGTGGCAAAGGTGGAAGAGCCACAAGTGGTGGCCGTGGTGGATCCGGTAGGGGACGTGGTCGTTACTTGCAGGGTGAGCCTGTCCCCCCATGTGTGGAGGACCAGTCAAGGGCACCCATAATCCCCCCCCCCTCCCGTTGAGGTTGATGTGGCTGACACCATCCATGCTCAGCCCTTGTTGGACCAGCCCATTGTGGCACCAGACCTGGCTGACTCCATGGCTGACTTCCAGGTCAGCAGGCTTATGACACGTGCGCTGGTGCACGTTGATGTCACCATGCCACGTGCATCTGGGGCAGCAAGGTCATCTGCTGCACCAAGTAGGCAGGGCGGAGAGGCTGCAGGGGCAGCTGCGGCTCCATCCACCCCAGCCCTCACACACCCAGCCCGGACAGTGTCGGTCCTAGTCCATGCTGCTGACATTCCCCCTGACACCATCACACTAGAGCCAATGCCTGCACCAACTCCCATGCTGAGTGTGCAATCCCACACTCCTGATACAGAGTCCACCAGGGCTCCTGCCCCTAGTGTCCAGAGCGGCGCAGGACACTCAGGATCACCACCACCTTCCAAGCGGAAGAGGAAGAGTGCTCGTCCGGCACAGGCTGATGCCCCAGACACGGCTACACAGTCCGGCCCATCCAGGAAGCCCAGCTTCACGGATGACGAACGGAATGCACTTGTCGAGTATGTGTCCGCACATGACAACGAGATGGTCATTGTTGCAGGATCCAAGACCACACCTGCACAACGCCAGGCACACTGGCAGACCGTTGCGGACATCGTAAGTGCCCTTGGAATCGTGAGGCGCACAGCCAATGATTGCTATAAGCGCTGGAATGACCTAAAGTGCAGGGCAAAGAGTAAGCTGGCCTCAAGTCATGCCGCAACTCTAGTGACTGGAGGTGGGTCTCCAGTAGTAGACATGGAACTCACTCCACATGAGTCAGTCGCTGGGACCTACGTCACGGAGGAACAGATCCAAGGCGTGGGAGATTTGGCTGATTACGAGGCATTGTCCGGTGAGTGCACATGCATGTGTGTGTCATCCATGTGCATGGTGTGTGTGAGGGCTTCTGTTTGTGTGACAGGTGAGAGTGTGTGCGCCTGAGTCGTATGGGTCAGCCATGTGCTTTATGCAATACATCCTGCGCAGCTGCATTTGGCCATAGCAGTATCCCTTCTGCCAACAGTAGACATCTAGCCCAACTGCACGCCAGTTGCCGTTGAAGTGTCACCTTGCCACAACATTGTTGCTTGATTTTTCACTGTTCATTTAGTCAGATTGTTTGCATTCCACCACTTTTACTAGGCATGTCGCAGTCCTCTAGTCACATGTCTGACATGGCTATGGTAAAGTGGAGTGACTTTGTTACCTGGATATCATTTGTTCAAACATGTCCCTGTGCAATTGCACCATTTCGGACAGGCAGCTCCAGGTGAAGAATCTGACCTGTTTGAAATAGAAAAGCTATTACATGCGGGAACTGGACTGAATGAATAGGTGCTGCCCTCCTCTCCATCTTCACTCAATAGCAATGGTACATGCCATCTGTGTGATGGCATGTGTGTTTCACCTGCCAATCACAGGCCAATGTGTGATGCCACTGCCAGGCAGCATGCAGAAAATGTGTTCATCTTCCATCTTGGTGTCATCAGTGTGTGCCATTTGCCTGCCCTTCATACGCAGTGAGGGTGCATGCATGGGAGGGTTTTAGTCATGTGGGACATGTGTCAAACAAGTACTGGTTCTCTTGCTTCTCAGCCCTCATTGTGTGCCATGGTGCTAATGCCTGTTTCCATTTATTTGTTTTTATGTCTTTGCAGGAGAAGACGCACCTGATACTGCTGGGGTTGTGGAGATGGTGCAGACCCAGGAGGGGTCCGAGGGCCGACCAACCACCAGTGAGGGACGTGGTGTGGTGGTGGGTGAGAACCCACAAGTGCTGCAGGTCCTGCTCTCAAGGGGTGTCTCTGGCTGCACCCCCCCCGAGCTGTACTCAGGTGTTGATTCGGATGAGACCTACGTGCCGTCGCAGGTGAGTGTTCCAGGGAGGGATTCTGTTCTGTCTCACCCACCTGCACCAGGGTCAGAACCCTCAATGGGGATGTCAGTGTTGGCAGCTACGCCTTTGGTGGTTACGGATGCAGGGTCACACTCCGCGACATCTGATCCTGTTCCTGGGCCAGCAGATCAGAGGGGGAATGCAGTCCTGCAGCCTCAGGCAGTGCCGGCACAGCAAGGCGCAGTTCGCCTTGCCCCAGACAGGTGTGGTGCCCGCCGACGTGGTGGCCGTACGCCACCTGGCAATACCGCATGGGAGCAATCCATTTACGGTATGGCAACCCAACAGGCAGCATCATCCGAGATGATGGCTCAGGCCATGGATAGGGTGGCCACTTCCATTGTCCCCCCTGAAAGGCTGATGGAGCGACTAGAGCAGGCAACCGACTCCATCTGCCAGTCACACAGGGAGGACATGTTGGGGTAAAACAGGGACAGGCGGGCGGCACTGGCGACTCTGCAGGAGGCCATCTCCATTGAGTCCCAGGGCCACAGGGAAGCCCTGAGGCAGGAGCTCCTTCACCTCATGACGACTCTTGTTGAGCTTGAGGCTTCAACACACCAAAGGACAGAACAGCAGCTGGAGCGTCTCACCCGTACGCTCTCAGCTGAGATGCAGGCAACGAGGGCAGAGGTCCGGGCATCCCGTGAGTTGTTGCATGGGGACCTCCGCACACTCATCCTCCAGAACCAGACCTACCACACCCGCATGCTTGCAGCCATGGAGGAGCAGACTAGGGCCTTGCGTGGGCTGCCTCCCATAGTGCAACCACCTCCGGATGCAGCTGCACAGGGTGATAATAGCAACAGCAGTGATACTCCCACAATAGGGTAGCCGTGTGGGCCATGAGCCCATGGAGGTGTTTTTTTTCCCCAGGATCCACGCAGGTGGGTTCTGGTGTGCATCCTGTCCTCGGACCTCCTGGGTGGCCTCCCCAACCCCCCCGGGCCCTTCAATGGCCATTTTTTATTTTTTTTTATTTTTATTTTTATTTTTATTTTTATTTTTATTTATTTTATTCCCAATTTTTTTGGGACGATGTGTTGGCTTCCGTGGTTCCTGTGGGCATACGCTGCATTGTGGCTGGGCACATGCAGGCTTGTAATGTATTTGGTTCAGATGCTTGGGTTTGAGTCACACACACCCCTCCTGCTTCCCGTTTCCATGGGCTTGCAAAGGGTGTGCCCAAGTGACAGTGAATTACACAGTGACGTTGGACTCCCATGAGCTGTGTGGGCAGTCTGTAGTCAATACTGTGTATACATTCCTAGTGCATATTGCTGTTGTGTTGTACACTGCATGTTGCATTGATGTGTAACTCATCTTCTGTGTCTACCTCCCAATTTGCAGGTCCCTTCCTCATGTCTACACAAGGACCTCTAGTCTGGAGATGTGGTCCATGTTGGCAGCAGTGCACCTACAACTCTACATGGCGCCAACACTGCACAGTTGGTAGTGGTGGGAGTGCAGGCATTTCCAGGTGGTGAGACTACTAATATTTAACATTAGTGATGTCATGTTAATGGTAGTACGTGCTCAAGTTTGTTGTTGGTCCGGCATTACTGTGAGCATTTCAGGTGTTGCAAGTTTCTAATAGGGACACTGTACATTGTGACACTAGTGTCATGTTGTGGGGATTACTTTGTTTACCTGCAAATAGCATGACATGGCACGGTGTGTGGTGTGGCGGTGCTGGGGTTGGGTTGGCTGACATGGCACTGTCCTCTTGTTGCATTTTGCAAGTGGGTATTCATTTTAGCTGCTTGAATGTGTAACTTCACAAAACTGCATTGGTGGTGTCTGTGTGGGTAGGGGTGAACACATTGTGACACTTCCAGCTGAACAATCTCAGGCTGATATGGTTTTCACGGTTCTTTCTCCAGACATTCAGGATCAGTGTCAGGTTGAGTCATCATTGATTGTCAGATGGAATGTGCCAGGGCAGTGTGCACTCCACAGGGGTGTGATTTCTATGTGAAGTAATTAGCCACTAGCTGTGTACGGGCTGCCTCCCCCCGTGCCCTTTCCCCTCCCATGCGCAGCGGCTGTGCATGTGGTTGGGGATGGGGGGGCACCACCATGTCCACGGCCAGGCCCCGGCGTGTTGCAACGTTGTGCAGGACACATGCTGCCACTATGATCCTGCACACTACTGGGGGAGCGTACAACAGCTGCCCGCCAGAACGGTCAAGGGAGCGAAAGCGTGACTTCAGCACTCCGAATGTGCGCTCCACTATGCCCCGGGTTGTAATGTGGGCTGCGTTATATCTTACCTGGGGTGGCGTGGTGGGGTTCCGAATTGGCGTCATCATGTGGGGGCTGAGAGGGTAGGCACTGTCCCCTGTGGAGGTGGTGATTGGTATCATTGGTGGGGTTGTGACCTTGCTCAGTATCTGACATGCATGCATGTGCAGTGGCATTCATACTCACCAAGCAGCCATGTATCGCCATGCCGCCCAGCTTCTAGGTCCCGGCTTAGGGTGGACATTCGGTAAATGAAGCTGTCGTGGGTTGACCTGGGATAGTTGGCATATACTGAGGTGATGATTCCCTTGGCATTACATACTACCTGCCCGTTGATGGAATGCCAGTGCTTGCGGTTCCTATAGATGTGCTCAGGTGCCCTGGGGGGACGTAGAGCCACATGGGTGCAGTCGATGGCACCTAGCACTTTGGGCAACCGTGCCACAGCGTAGAAATCCAGGGCGGCAGCATGCCTTTCTGCAGGGGTTCTGGGCAGGTATATGTGCCTGCGGACTGATGGGCGTGCAGTGATGATGTTCAAGACCTGGTGTAGGCAGCGTGACTGGGTGGCCTGTGATACACCACCCACAATGGCACTTGTCCGCTGAAATGATCCAGTGGCTAAGAAGTGCAGTACATTGAGGACCTTCTCCAGGGGGCTGAGTGCTTGGGAGCACAGGGTGGGTGATGTGAGGTCATCCTCCCACTCACTCACCAGGTCCAGTATGATGTGTGGTGGAAACCTGTACCTCCCATGCACCTGGTCATCAGGCATCCCGAAAAGGCTGGTTCTGGGTGTGAATATTCTGGCCCTGACTATCCTCCTCCTCCTCCTTTGGTAGGCCACGCCCACTGCTGCTAGGAACGGTATGTTCATCCTGGGTCTGAGCTTGTTATTTTTTTAGCGCGCAAATTAATGCGTTGCGCGTGTTGTAGGCGAGCGTGTGACCCGCGCACCCCTGAAATCCAGTACCCAGTCCAATAGCGTGTGGAAATTCCCGCGCACACCGGGATACAGGTGCGCTGACGTACTTGCGTGTGTAAGTGTCCGCGCACACCTGATATACACGTACATAGGCCAATCGCGTGTACGCGCACTTTTGTCCAATTACACGCGATGACACCCTGACGTGCTGTCCAATTACACGCGATGAGACTCTGCCGTGCTGTCCAATTACACGCGATGAGACTCTGACGTGCTGTCCAATTACACGCGATGAGACTCTGACGTGCTGTCCAATTACACGCGGTGACACTCTGACGTGCAGTCTTTCCACGTGTGCTCTGTCATCACGTGCTGTGTGGGAAACACCCGTGCGGGTCACGTCACAGACGCGCTTATGCGCTGAGGGCCTTTGGTCCAATAGATTCGCGTATGCGTGCTGACGCACTTACGCGCTAAGGGCCTTTCCTCGGTTTTCACGCTGACGTGCAGTTTTCCACGCGCGCTTACGCGCATGGGCCCTTTCCTCGTATTACACGCGGACGTGCATTTTTTCACGCGCACTGAAATGGCCATGCATGTCTGTACGCGTCACGTCACAGGGGCGCTTGCGCTTGAGGGGCCTTCTGTCCAATGAAAATGCGTATGCGTGCAGACGCGCTTACGCGCTAAGGGCCTTTCCTCGAATTACACGCTTACGTGCAGATTTTTCACGTGCCAAATCACTCCGTATCAAGAAGGCCGAACTACTGCCCCCCAGAGCCCCGAGCACGCTCCCACCTGCCATCTGCTGCTGCCTGACTGCCTGCTGCCCACGTGCACTGCTATTTGCTGCCTGCACATCAGCCAGGGGTGCTGTTGCTGTGACCACCCCTGCTGGAACCGAAGACTCCCGACTGGAATTCCATCGCTCCACAGCCCAGCCCCAGGACCCAGTTGCCCACCCACTCCTGCCTCTGGGGTTGTCATGTCGGGGCAAACACCATCTGTGACCACTGACAACCCCCGGCCAGAGAGGCAGAGGGGCACCAGCTTCAGTGCCACCGAAGTTGGTGTCCTGGTGGAGCAAGTCCTGGGGCAGTATGATGCCCTCTTCTGAAGTTCCCGCGCCGACAAGGAAGGACGGACTCGGATCTTGACTGACATCGTGACTGCCATCAACGCGGAGGGGGTGGCAGTCCGGGACTTACAACATGTCAGGAAGCGCTGGGAGGACTTCAGGTCCAGGACCCTGAACAAGGCCCGGCACCTCTTGAAGGCAGCGGATGCCAAGGGGAGCCGGGGCCACTTGTCGGAAGAACAGATGGAGGTCCTGGAACGCATATCCCCAGCGCTCCACGTCCAGGTCCTAGAGAAGCAGACCCGTCTGGAGTCGAGCGGTGAGTGTACATGCATCCTGATTGTGAGCAGTGCGTGTGGTGATTATTCGGCATTGTGCCGGTTGCACATCTGTTTGTATGGGGTCGAGTATGGGTGGGGGTGTACAGGGCCATGGGTCTGACACATGCGAGGGCTGTAATGTGTGAGACATGGATGGTGCTTGTGTGTGTGGGCTTGCATGGCAAATGCAGTTGTGCGTGCACACATGTTTGGATGAATGTGTATGTAAGTAGACATGTCCGTGATGTCAGGCATGTATGTTGTTTTCGGCTGCATGTATGAGCACTGTGTACATGTGCATGTGTGTGTATTTGTCAAGGGTGCAACAGTGATGCAACATGGATGCATGTGACAGCGGTATGTGGAAGCCTGATTGGCAGATGTGACATGGATGCCCGTCTGAACAGTGCAACACTTGGCAGAGGTGTAGACATGCATGCAAGTGTGGTGGTGTGTGTACATGTGTGGTGCACTTCCTGTGTTGCATGTGATGTCTGGCTCCCCTTTGGCTGCTGATGCTGTTGTATGTGTAGGGATGGTGGTGGCAGTTGCGATATGGCTGTGGTATGGCTCAAGTGTGCGAGTTGCAATGACATGTGTGTTGGGGATTGTGATGACATGTCTGAGGTTTGCCAATGCCACTCATGTGCAACTGTCATGCGTGTATGTGTCCATTGTACAGTGCCCTGATGCCTGTGTTTTGTTTCTCCCTGTCTGCAGCGTCAACTGATGAAGAGGGCGGAGAAGGTGCTGTGGAGCACAGCGGCGGGGATCCGACCGCCAGCCGGAGACGCAAGGCCCGGCTCCCCTCCCATGTTGTCATCTCGTCGGGGAGTGAGGAGTCCGGTGCCACGTCCCAGGCCGCAGCTGCCGGGAGGAGGTCCAAGAGGCGGAGGTTGCAGTTGGACTCCTCGGCAGCAGAAGGGGCAGCTGGGACCCCACAGGGCCCAACAGGGGAAGATGGCACGGAGTCATCCAGGTTGGTTGGGGGTTTGGTGGAGGAGGGGGCCGTGCAAGCACCAGAGACGGGGTCTGGAGGTGGGGATCCCACTGGTGCTAGTGGTGCAGTGCAGGACCAGGGACAGGAGGCAGCACAGGCGGCCGCGGAGGTGCCTGTGTGCAATCCTTCCCCGATCCTGTCCCTGCATCATCTTGCACCAGCAGGGATGCCTACGTCCAGACCCGTTTTCAGGCAGGGGATGAGCTGACGTCAACTGGCCTTCCTCTGCCTGCGGACGTGGCCATCCAGGTCCGGGTTGAGCCTGTCCTGGCTGGTGTGGCGTTGCGTCAACGGGCCATGCGAGGTGACCTGCAGTCTTTTCATGGAGAGACTGCACGTCATCTCGAATGGCTCGTTGACCACGTCAGCCTGCTGGGACAGGTCACCCAGGCCGGATTACTCCGTCTGATGGGGCTTGCTCCGACCCCCTCCTCAACTGGACCCCCTACGCGCCAGTCGTCCTCTGTGCCATCTTCCCACCCATCAGTCACCTGGGTGCCCTGTGGAGCTGCCTCTGACGGTGCGGCCAGGCTGGTGGAGGAGGCATCCCTGCCACAGTCGGGAGTCGGAGGTCCAGCAGGGGTGGCCACATCAACAACTGCACCCCAGCCAGCGGAGGATGTGCAGGCAGCAGGAGGCAGTGCACGGGCAGAGGCAGAGCAGCAGCAGCAGCAACATGGTGGGAGACATGAAGGCTCGGGGCTTTCGACATCGAAGGGGCAGGCATCGGCCGGAGGGCAGGGGGACCCAGGACAGAGAGTGTCTTCCGTGTGGCAGCGGTTGGGCCACGCCATTGTTGCGGAGCGGCGGCGGGCGGAAGAGGCGCAGCTCACAATGGTCAGGGCGGAGAACTCCATGCGGAGGGCCCTGAGGCGGGCCGAGTGCCTCGAGGCAATCCGCAGGGGGTTGGAGGAGGACACGGCGTCGTCCCTGCGGACCCTCAGGGCCATGGAACTGGACCGCCTCCGGGACATCGAACAGGAGTTCGATGATGCCCTGGCCCGGGACACCACGGAGTGAGCCGCTGGACTTGCCCGCCGCCTTTGTATATAGTTCTTTAGTTTTAGGTTTCCTTTCTTTCTTATTATGATTTGGAGTCGACGGACACTGCTCCACTTTTTGTATATAGTTGATTTTTAGGTAGGTTTTTTAGTAGGTTTCCTTTGTTCAGTTGGGCTCATGGACCCTTGGTAGTTTTTTACATAGTTCTTTATTGCATGGAGATTTTTTTACTTTTGACTTTGGGCAAATATTTTTTGGATTCTGATTTGCAGTTTTGTGTTTTTATACGGACATGCAGCTTTTTTTTTCTCATTCACATTGTAGTTTGTTTTCTTTCTTTAGCATTCGTTATTTTTTTCAATACAATTTTGTTTCCATACTTCACTGTGTGGTATCATCTCATTGGTTTCATGCATGTCATGTTGTGTGTTTTCCCATTCAATTCCAACCATTGTGTGTGACGGACATGGGTTCATTAGCTTAATGAACATTGGGGGTGTAACATGTGATTTCCATTTCCATGTGGGTGAATGGGTTACTTGGTAGGGCTTTTTGGCTGTGGAGGCTGTCCATTACGCACATGATTGGGGATTGTGAGGACCTGGTGGGGGCTGCCCATGGTGGCAGGGGGGTGGGGGTGGTGGTAGACATGAGTGGGGGCCTGGTGGAGGGTGACCCTGGATGCTGGGGGGTGGGGGTGGTGGTAGACATGAGTGGGGGCCTGGTGGAGTCTGCCCATGGTGGCAGGGGGGTGGGGGTGGTGGGAGACATGAGTGGGGGCCTGGTGGAGGCTGCCCCTGGTGGCTGGGGGGTGGGGGTGGTGGGAGACATGGGTGGGGGCCTGGTGGAGGCTGCCCCTGGTGGCTGGGGGGTGGGGGTGGTGGGAGACATGAGTGGGTGCCTGGTGGAGGGTGACCCTGGATGCTGGGGGGTGGGGGTGGTGGGAGACATGAGTGGGTGCCTGGTGGAGGCTGCCCCTGCACTGCTGGGGGGTGGGGGTGGTGGCAGACATGAGTGGGGGCCTGGTGGAGGCTGCCCCTGCACTGCTGGGGGGTGGGGGTGGTGGGAGACATGGGTGGGGGCCTGGTGGGGGCTGCCCCTGGTGGCTGGGGGGTGGGGGTGGTGGGAGACATGAGTGGGGGCCTGGTGGAGGGTGACCCTGGATGCTGGGGGGTGGGGGTGCAGGGGGACATGAGTGGGGGCCTGGTGGAGGCTGCCCCTGCACTGCTGGGGGGTGGGGGTGGTGGGAGACATGAGTGGGGGCCTGGTGGAGGATGCCCCTGGTGGCTGGGGGGTGGGGGTGGTGGGAGACATGAGTGGGGGCCTGGTGGAGGCTGCCCATGGTGGCAGGGGGCTGGGGGTGGTGGGAGACATGAGTGGGGGCCTGGTGGAGGGTGACCCTGGATGCTGGGGGGTGGGGGCGGTGGGAGACATGAGTGGGGGCCTGGTGGAGGCTGCCCCTGGTGGCTGGGGGGTGGGGGTGGTGGGAGACATGAGTGGGGGCCTGGTGGAGGCTGCCCATGGTGGCAGGGGGGTGGGGGTGGTGGGAGACATGAGTGGGGGCCTGGTGGAGGGTGACCCTGGATGCTGGGGGGTGGGGGTGGTGGGAGACATGAGTGGGGGCCTGGTGGAGGCTGCCCATGGTGGCAGGGGGGTGGGGGTGGTGGGAGACATGAGTGGGGGCCTGGTGGAGGGTGACCCTGGATGCTGGGGGGTGGGGGTGGTGGGAGACATGAGTGGGGGCCTGGTGGAGGCTGCCCCTGGTGGCTGGGGGGTGGGGGTGGTGGGAGACATGAGTGGGGGCCTGGTGGAGGCTGCCCATGGTGGCAGGGGGGTGGGGGTGGTGGGAGACATGAGTGGGGGCCTGGTGGAAGGTGACCCTGGATGCTGGGTGGTGGGGGTGGTGGTAGACATGAGTGGGGGCCTGGTGGAGGCTGCCCCTGCACTGCTGGGGGTGGGGGTGGTAGGAGACATGAGTGGGGGCCTGGTGGAGGCTTCCCCTGCACTGCTGGGTGGTGGGAGTGGTGGGAGACATGAGTGGGGGCCTGGTGGAGGGTGACCCTGGATGCTGGGGGGTGGGGGTGGTGGGAGACATGAGTGGGGGCCTGGTGGAGGCTGCCCCTGCACTGCTGGGGGGTGGGGGTGGTAGGAGACATGAGTGGGGGCCTGGTGGAGGCTGCCCCTGCACTGCTGGGGGGTGGGAGTGGTGGGAGACATGAGTGGGGGCCTGGTGGGGGGTGACCCTGGATGCTGGGGGGTGGGGGTGGTGGGAGACATGAGTGGGGGCCTGGTGGAGGGTGACCCTGGATGCTGGGGGGTGGGAGTGGTGGGAGACATGAGTGGGGGCCTGGTGGAGGGTGACCCTGGATGCTGGGGGGTGGGGGTGGTGGGAGACATGAGTGGGGGCCTGGTGGAGGGTGACCCTGGATGCTGGGGGGTGGGGGTGGTGGTAGACATGAGTGGGGGCGAGACATGAGTGGGGGCCTGGTGGAGGCTGCCCCTGGTGGCTGGGGGGTGGGGGTGGTGGGAGACATGAGTGGGGGCCTGGTGGAGGCTGCCAATGGTGGCAGGGGGGTGGGGGTGGTGGGAGACATGAGTGGGGGCCTGGTGGAGGGTGACCCTGGATGCTGGGGGGTGGGGGTGGTGGTAGACATGAGTGGGGGCCTGGTGGAGGCTGCCCCTGCACTGCTGGGGGGTGGGGGTGGTGGGAGACATGAGTGGGGGCCTGGTGGAGGGTGACCCTGGATGCTGGGGGGTGGGGGTGGTGGTAGACATGAGTGGGGGCCTGGTGGAGGCTGCCCCTGCACTGCTGGGGGGTGGGGGTGGTAGGAGACATGAGTGGGGGCCTGGTGGAGGCTGCCCCTGCACTGCTGGGGGGTGGGAGTGGTGGGAGACATGAGTGGGGGCCTGGTGGAGGGTGACCCTGGATGCTGGGGGGTGGGGGTGGTGGGAGACATGAGTGGGGGCCTGGTGGAGGCTGCCCCTGCACTGCTGGGGGGTGGGGGTGGTAGGAGACATGAGTGGGGGCCTGGTGGAGGCTGCCCCTGCACTGCTGGGGGGTGGGAGTGGTGGGAGACATGAGTGGGGGCCTGGTGGAGGGTGACCCTGGATGCTGGGGGGTGGGGGTGGTGGGAGACATGAGTGGGGGCCTGGTGGAGGGTGACCCTGGATGCTGGGGGGTGGGAGTGGTGGGAGACATGAGTGGGGGCCTGGTGGAGGGTGACCCTGGATGCTGGGGGGTGGGGGTGGTGGGAGACATGAGTGGGGGCCTGGTGGAGGGTGACCCTGGATGCTGGGGGGTGGGGGTGGTGGTAGACATGAGTGGGGGCGAGACATGAGTGGGGGCCTGGTGGAGGCTGCCCCTGGTGGCTGGGGGGTGGGGGTGGTGGGAGACATGAGTGGGGGCCTGGTGGAGGCTGCCAATGGTGGCAGGGGGGTGGGGGTGGTGGGAGACATGAGTGGGGGCCTGGTGGAGGGTGACCCTGGATGCTGGGGGGTGGGGGTGGTGGTAGACATGAGTGGGGGCCTGGTGGAGGCTGCCCCTGCACTGCTGGGGGGTGGGGGTGGTGGGAGACATGAGTGGGGGCCTGGTGGATGGTGACCCTGGATGTTGGGGGGTGGGGGTGGTGGGAGACATGAGTGGGGGCCTGGTGCAGGGTGACCCTGGATGCTGGGGGGTGGGGGTGGTGGTAGACATGAGTGGGGGCCTGGTGGAGGCTGCCCCTGGGGGGTGGGGGTGGTGGGAGACATGAGTGGGGGCCTGGTGGAGGCTGCCCATGGTGGCAGGGGGGTGGGGGTGGTGGGAGACATGAGTGGGGGCCTGGTGGAGGGTGACCCTGGATGCTGGGGGGTGGGGGTGGTGGGAGACATGAGTGGGGGCCTGGTGGAGGCTGCCCCTGGTGGCTGGGGGGTGGGGGTGGTGGGAGACATGGGTGGGGGCCTGGTGGAGGCTGCCCCTGGTGGCTGGGGGGTGGGGGTGGTGGGAGACATGAGTGGGTGCCTGGTGGAGGGTGACCCTGGATGCTGGGGGGTGGGGGTGGTGGGAGACATGAGTGGGTGCCTGGTGGAGGCTGCCCCTGCACTGCTGGGGGATGGGGGTGGTGGGAGACATGAGTGGGGGCCTGGTGGAGGCTGCCCCTGCACTGCTGGGGGGTGGGGGTGGTGGGAGACATGGGTGGGGGCCTGGTGGGGGCTGCCCCTGGTGGCTGGGGGGTGGGGGTGGTGGGAGACATGAGTGGGGGCCTGGTGGAGGGTGACCCTGGATGCTGGGGGGTGGGGGTGCAGGGGGAGATGAGTGGGGGCCTGGTGGAGGCTGCCCCTGCACTGCTGGGGGGTGGGGGTGGTGGGAGACATGAGTGGGGGCCTGGTGGAGGCTGCCCCTGGTGGCTGGGGGGTGGGGGTGGTGGGAGACATGAGTGGGGGCCTGGTGGAGGCTGCCCATGGTGGCAGGGGGCTGGGGGTGGTGGGAGACATGAGTGGGGGCCTGGTGGAGGGTGACCCTGGATGCTGGGGGGTGGGGGTGGTGGGAGACATGAGTGGGGGCCTGGTGGAGGCTGCCCCTGGTGGCTGGGGGGTGGGGGTGGTGGGAGACATGAGTGGGGGCCTGGTGGAGGCTGCCCATGGTGGCAGGAGGGTGGGGGTGGTGGGAGACATGAGTGGGGGCCTGGTGGAGGGTGACCCTGGATGCCTGGGGGTGGGGGTGGTGGGAGACACGAGTGGGGGCCTGGTGGAGGCTGCCCATGGTGGCAGGGGGGTGGGGGTGGTGGGAGACATGAGTGGGGGCCTGGTGGAGGGTGACCCTGGATGCTGGGGGGTGGGGGTGGTGGGAGACATGAGTGGGGGCCTGGTGGAGGCTGCCCCTGGTGGCTGGGGGGTGGGGGTGGTGGGAGACATGAGTGGGGGCCTGGTGGAGGCTGCCCATGGTGGCAGGGGGGTGGGGGTGGTGGGAGACATGAGTGGGGGCCTCGTGGAAGGTGACCCTGGATGCTGGGGGGTGGGGGTGGTGGTAGACATGAGTGGGGGCCTGGTGGAGGCTGCCCCTGCACTGCTGGGGGGTGGGGGTGGTGGTAGACATGAGTGGGGGCCTGGTGGAGGGTGACCCTGGATGCTGGGGGGTGGGGGTGGTGGTAGACATGAGTGGGGGCCTGGTGGCGGCTGCCCCTGCACTGCTGGGGGGTGGGGGTGGTAGGAGACATGAGTGGGGGCCTGGTGGAGGCTGCCCCTGCACTGCTGGGGGGTGGGAGTGGTGGGAGACATGAGTGGGGGCCTGGTGGAGGGTGACCCTGGATGCTGGGGGGTGGGGGTGGTGGGAGACATGAGTGGGGGCCTGGTGGAGGGTGACCCTGGATGCTGGGGGGGTGGGGGTGGTGGTAGACATGAGTGGGGGCGAGACATGAGTGGGGGCCTGGTGGAGGCTGCCCCTGGTGGCTGGGGGGTGGGGGTGGTGGGAGACATGAGTGGGGGCCTGGTGGAGGCTGCCAATGGTGGCAGGGGGGTGGGGGTGGTGGGAGACATGAGTGGGGGCCTGGTGGAGGGTGACCCTGGATGCTGGGGGGTGGGGGTGGTGGTAGACATGAGTGGGGGCCTGGTGGAGGCTGCCCCTGCACTGCTGGGGGGTGGGGGTGGTGGGAGACATGAGTGGGGGCCTGGTGGAGGGTGACCCTGGATGTTGGGGGGTGGGGGTGGTGGGAGACATGAGTGGGGGCCTGGTGGAGGGTGACCCTGGATGCTGGGGGGTGGGGGTGGTGGTAGACATGAGTGGGGGCCTGGTGGAGGCTGCCCCTGGTGGCTGGGGGTGGGGGTGGTGGGAGACATGAGTGGGGGCCTGGTGGAGGCTGCCCATGGTGGCAGGGGGGTGGGGGTGGTGGGAGACATGAGTGGGGGCCTGGTGGAGGGTGACCCTGGATGCTGGGGGGTGGGGGTGGTGGGAGACATGAGTGGGGGCCTGGTGGAGGCTGCCCCTGGTGGCTTGGGGGTGGGGGTGGTGGGAGACATGAGTGGGGGCCTGGTGGAGGCTGCCCATGGTGGCAGGGGGGTGGGGGTGGTAGGAGACATGAATGGGGGCCTGGTGGAGGCTGCCCATGGTGGCAGGGGGGTGGGGGTGGTGGGAGACATGAGTGGGGGCCTGGTGGAGGCTGCCCCTGCACTGCTGGGGGGTGGGGGTGGTGGGAGACATGAGTGGGGGCCTGGTGGAGGCTGCCCCTGCACTGCTGGGGGGTGGGGGTGGTGGGAGACATGAGTGGGGGCCTGGTGGAGGGTGACCCTGGATGCTGGGGGGTGGGGGTGGTGGGAGACATGAGTGGGGGCCTGGTGGAGGGTGACCCTGGATGCTGGGGGGTGGGGGTGGGGCTGGTGGTAGACATGAGTGGGGGTCTGGTGGAGGCTGCCCCTGCACTGCTGGGGGGTGGGGGTGGTGGGAGACATGAGTGGGGGCCTGGTGGAGGGTGACCCTGCACTGCTGGGGGGTGGGGGTGGTGGCAGACATGAGTGGGGGCCTGGTGGAGGCTGCCCCTGGTGGCTGGGGGGTGGGGGTGGTGGGAGACATGAATGGGGGCCTGGTGGAGGCTGCCCATGGTGGCAGGGGGGTGGGGGTGGTGGGAGACATGAGTGGGGGCCTGGTGGAGGGTGACCCTGGATGCTGGGGGGTGGGGGTGGTGGTAGACATGAGTGGGGGCCTGGTGGAGGCTGCCCCTGAACTGCTGGGGGGTGGGGTGGTGGGAGACATGAGTGGGGGCCTGGTGGAGGCTGCCCCTGCACTGCTGGGGGGTGGTGGTGGTGGGAGACATGAGTGGGGGCCTGGTGGAGGGTGACCCTGGATGCTGGGGGGTGGGGGTGGTGGGAGACATGAGTGGGGGCCTGGTGGAGGGTGACCCTGGATGCTGGGGGGTGGGGGTGGTGGGAGACATGAGTGGGGGCCTGTTGGAGGGTGACCCTGCACTGCTGGGGGGTGGGGGGTGGGAGACATGAGTGGGGGCCTGGTGGAGGCTTCCCCTGGTGGCTGGGGGGTGGGGGTGGTGGGAGACATGAGTGGGGGCCTGGTGGAGGCTGCCCATGGTGGCAGGGGGGTGGGGGTGGTGGGAGACATGAGTGGGGGCCTGGTGGAGGGTGACCCTGGATGCTGGGGGGTGGGGGTGGTGGTAGACATGAGTGGGGGCCTGGTGGAGGCTGCCCCTGCACTGCTGGGGGGTGGGGGTGGTGGGAGACATGGGTGGGGGCCTGGTGGAGGCTGCCCCTGGTGGCTGGGGGGTGGGGGTGGTGGGAGACATGAGTGGGGGCCTGGTGGAGGCTGCCCATGGTGGCAGGGGGATGGGGGTGGTGGGAGACATGAGTGTGGGCCTGGTGGAGGGTGACCCTGGATGCTGGGGGGTGGGGGTGGTGGTAGACATGAGTGGGGGCCTGGTGGAGGCTGCCCCTGGTGGCTGGGAGGTGGGGGTGGTGGGAGACATGGGTGGGGGCCTGGTGGAGGCTGCCCCTGGTGGCTGGGGGGTGGGGGTGGTGGGAGACATGAGTGGGGGCCTGGTGGAGGGTGACCCTGGATGCTGGGGGGTGGGGGTGCAGGGGGACATGAGTGGGGGCCTGGTGGAGGCTGCCCCTGGTGGCTGGGGGGTGGGGGTGGTGGGAGACATGGGTGGGGGCCTGGTGGAGGCTGCCCCTGGTGGCTGGGGGGTGGGGGTGGTGGGAGACATGAGTGGGTGCCTGGTGGAGGGTGACCCTGGATGCTGGGGGGTGGGGGTGGTGGGAGACATGAGTGGGTGCCTGGTGGAGGCTGCCCCTGCACTGCTGGGGGGTGGGGGTGGTGGGAGACATGAGTGGGGGCCTGGTGGAGGCTGCCCCTGCACTGCTGGGGGGTGGGGGTGGTGGGAGACATGGGTGGGGGCCTGGTGGGGGCTGCCCCTGGTGGCTGGGGGGTGGGGTTGGTGGGAGACATGAGTGGGGGCCTGGTGGAGGGTGACCCTGGATGCTGGGGGGTGGGGGTGCAGGGGGACATGAGTGGGGGCCTGGTGGAGGCTGCCCATGGTGGCAGGGGGGTGGGGGTGGTGGGAGACATGAGTGGGGGCCTGGTGGAGGCTGCCCCTGGTGGCTGGGGGGTGGGGGTGGTGGGAGACATGGGTGGGGGGCTGCTGGCAGGTGCCCCACAGTGCTGGGGGGTGGGGGTGGTGGGAGACATGCATTGTTGATCAGTAGTGCAAGGTGACATGTGGGTTGGCTGGGGGGCATGCCCATGGTGGATGGGCTGCCTGCGGGACATGAGCAGGGGTGCAGGGTAGTCCCCCGTGGTGTGGGCTGCCTGCAGGGGCCGTGGAGGTTGTGGAGCGTACACCTGGGAAGACCCACACGGCCGATTCACGTGTAGTACTCCCCAGTACCCCTGAAATACACATTCCCTGCTGGTATCGCGTGTGCAACTTCCCGCGCACCCCTGAAATACACGTACCCTGCTCGCACTGGGACAATCGCGTGTGGAACTTCCTGCGCACCCCTGAAATACACGTACCCTGCTCGCACTGGGACTATCGCGTGTGGAACTTCCCGCGCACCCCTGAAATACACGTACCCTGCTCGCACTGGGCCAATCGCGTGTGGAACTTCCCGCGCACCCCTGAAATACACGTACCCTGATGAAATCGCGTGTGGAACTTCCCGCGCACCCATGGAATACACGTACCCTGCTCGCACTGGCCCATTCGCGTGTGGAACTTCCCGCGCACCCCTGAAATGCACGTACCCTGCAGAAATCGCGTGTGGAACTTGCCGCGCACCCCTGAAATACACGTACCCTGCTGAAATCGCTTATGCAACTTCCCGCGCACCCATGAAATTCACGTACCCTGCTTGCACGGGGCCAGTTGCGTGTGGAACTTCCCGCGCACCCCTGCAATACATGTTCCCCGCTTGGCGTTTGCTGTTTGCCAGCCCGGTGAACTGGTCCAGGGTTAGCGCAGCCCTTTGCGATGATTTAGCGATTTTGATGGCTTTTCCTTGCGCGAGGGCGTTCTTGGGGGCGTTACTGGCGCTGCTGCAGGGTCGCTGCGATTCTCTGCGCCATGGCTGGTTTGGAAGCCTGAAATCCATGAATACGCTGTGCGCGGAAATCGGTTTTAGCGCACGTGCCTGGCGCAGTCAATCGCACGTGGACACTCTGCGCCAGCCGCTTGCGACACTTTTCTGCGAAATTCTATGAATTACCTTATTAACCTTTTATGAAAGTTCGTCCACAGAAATGAATGGGACAAAGCCAGTAGTAAGTCACTACTGTAGAAAAGATGTAGGCAAATATTAAGTGGTTCAAGAGATATGTGAATGAGGCAACTGTCTGGAAACAATGTGTTCCCTGCAAGATGAGTTAAAGGCCCTGTTTTGATGACGAGCATGATAGCAGCTGGAAGTTGACTGTGTTGGGACAAACCGTGTCAGCAGTTTGGTAACTCAGAGCAGATTCATACATTGTCTATGGCATGTCTGAATAAGATTGCCATTTTGTGGAATCCATCTTTTAGGGACTGAATTCATTGGGCTGCTTTTGAAATAATATAATCCTCAGTCTGTTCAAGAGCGCACATTTTTGATTAATGTGCATAAAATAAAAAAAAGAAGAAAAAATTGTTGCAGGCACATTCACTTTAAAAATAGCACGATTACCACATCTTTTTTTCAGAAGAGAGGGAGTAAAGTATAAGTAGAAATTAATTAACACCTTTCTATCTCCTAATCAGAAGAATTGGGATAGATCACAGTATTTTGGAAGACATCAAGGGGGTAATTCATAGAATTCAGCGCACAAGTGGCGCACGCGGCTGGCGCACAGTGTGCGCGTGCGAATCCCTGCGCCAGCCGCGTGCGCTAAAATCCATTTCCGCGCACAGCGTATTCATGGATTCCAGCCACCAAAACCAGCCGTGGCGCACAGTGGCGCAGCGACCCTGCAGCAGCGCCAGTTACGCCCCCAAGAACGCCTCTCGCGCAGGGAAAAGCCATCAATATACCCAATCCAGTGCAAAGGGCTGCGCTAACCCTGTACCAGCACAGCAAGCGGGCTACGTGTATCACTGGGGTGCGCGGGAAGTACCTCACGCGATTGGGCCCGTGCGAGCAGGGTACGCGTATTTCAGGGGTGCGCGGGAAGTTCCACACGCGATTTCATCATGGTACGTGTATTTCAGGGGTGCGCGGGAATTTCCACACGCGATTGGGCCCGTGCGAGCAGGGTACGCATATCTCAGGGGTGCGCGGGAAGTTCCACACGCGATTTCATCATGGTACGTGTATTTCAGGGGTGCGCGGGAATTTCCACACGCGATTGGGCCCGTGCGAGCAGGGTACGCGTATCTCAGGGGTGCGCGGGAAGTCCGACACGTGATTCCATCAGGGTACGTGTATTACAGGGGTGCGCGGGAATTTCCACACGCGATTGGACCCGTGCGAGCAGGGTACGCGTATTACAGGGGTGCGCGGGAAGTTCCACACGCGATTTCAGCAGGGTACGTGTATTTCAGGGGTGCGCGGGAAGTTCCACACGCGATTTCAGCATGGTACGTGTATTTCGGGGTGCGCGTGAAGTTCCACACGCGATATCAGCAGGGTACGTGTATTTCAGGGTGCAGGGGAAGTTCCACACGCGATTCCATCAGGGTACGTGTATTTCGGGGTGCGGGGGAAGTTTCACACGCGAAATCAGCAGGGTACGTGTATTACAGGGGTGCGCGGGAATTTCCACACGCAATTTCATCATGGTACGTGTATTTCAGGGGTGCGCGGGAATTTCCACGTGCGATTGGGTCCGTGCGAGCAGGGTACGCGTATCTCAGAGGTGCGCGGGAAGTCCGACACACGATTCCATCAGGGTACGTGTATTACAGTGGTGCGCGGGAATTTCCACACGCGATTGGGCCCGTGCGAGCAGGGTACGCGTATTACAGGGGTGCGCGGGAAGTTCCACACGCAATTTCATCATGGTACGTGTATTTCCGGGGTGCGCGGGAAGTTCCACACACGATTCCATCAGGGTACGTGTATTTCGGGGTGCGCGTTAAGTTCCACACGCGATATCAGCAGGGTAGGTGTATTTCAGGGTGCAGGGGAAGTTCCACACGCGATTCCATCAGGGTACGTGTATTTCGGGGTGCGCGTGAAGTTCCACACGCGATATCAGCAGGGTACGTGTATTTCAGGGTGCAGGGGAAGTTCCACACGCGATTCCATCAGGGTACGTGTATTTCGGGGCGCGGGGGAAGTTTCACACGCAAAATCAGCAGGGTACGTGTATTACAGGGGTGCGCAGGAATTTCCACACGCGATTTCATCATGGTACGTGTATTTCAGGGGTGCGCGGGAATTTCCACACGCGATTGGGCCCGTGCGAGCAGGGTACGCGTATCTCAGGGGTGCGCGGGAAGTCCGACACGCGATTCCATCAGGGTACGTGTATTACAGGGGTGCGCGGGAATTTCCACACGCGATTGGGCCCGTGCGAGCAGGGTTCGCGTATTACAGGGGTGCGCGGGAAGTTCCACACGCGATATCAGCAGGGTACGTGTATTTCAGGGGTGCGCGGGAAGTTCCACACACGATTCCATCAGGGTACGTGTATTTCGGGGTGCGCGTGAAGTTCCACACGCAATATCAGCAGGGTACGTGTATTTCAGGGTGCAGGGGAAGTTCCACACGCGATTCCATCAGGGTACGTGTATTTCGGGGCGCGGGGGAAGTTTCACACGCCAAATCAGCAGGGTACGTGTATTCCAGGGGTGCGCGGGAAGTTCCACACGTGAATTGCACGTGTGGGTCCCCCCAGGTGTTCCCTCTACACCCTCCACGGCCCCTGCAGGAGGCTCACACCACAGGGGCCTACCCTGCACATGTCCTGCAGGCACCCCATCCACCATGGCCATGCCCCCCAGCCAACCCACATGTCAACTTGCACTACTGCCCACCAACGCATGTCCCCTGCACCCCCAGCCACCAGGGGCAGCCTCCACCAGGCCCCCACCCATGTCTAACAGCACCCCCATCCCCCAGCAGTGCAGGGGCACCCACCACCAGGTCCCATCCATGTCTCCCACCACCCCCACCCCCCAGCCACCAGGGGCAGCCTCCACCAGGCCCCCACCCATGTCCAACTCATGTCTCCCACCACCCCCACCCCCCTGCACTGTGGGGCACCTGCCAGCAGGCCCCCACCCATGTCTACCAGCACCCCCACCCCCCAGCAGTGCAGGGGCACCCACCACCAGGCCCCCACCCATGTCTCCCACCACCCCCACTCCCCAGCCACCAGAGGCAGCCTCCACCAGGCCCCCACCCATGTCTCCCACCACCCCCACCCCCCAGCACTGTGGGGCACCTGCCAGCAGCCCCCCACCCATGTCTACCAGCACCCCCACCCCCCAGCAGTGCAGGGGCACCCACCACCAGGCCCCCACCCATGTCTCCCACCACCTCCACCCCCCAGCCACCAGGGGCAGCCTCCACCAGGCCCCCACCCATGTCCAACTCATGTCTCCCACCACCCCCACCCCCCAGCACTGTGGGGCACCTGCCAGCAGGCCCCCACCCAAGTCCAACTCATGTTCCCCACCCACCCACCCCCCAGCACTGTGGGGCACCCACCACCAGGCCCCCACCCATATCCCATCCATGCCCCCCTGAACCTGGGTCCCACCAATCCCCAATCATGTCCGTAATGGCCATCCTCCCCTGCCAAAAGGCCCAACCAACTATCACATCCACCCACATATCAAAGGCAATGACATGTTACACACCCAATGTAAATAATGCAAATGAACACATGTCTGTCACACACAATGGCTGCAAGTGAATGTTAAGACACCCAACATGACATGCATGAAAGCAATGAGATGATACGACACATTGAAGGATGAAAATAAAAATGTATTTAAAATCAACTGGAATGGAAATGAAATGAGATAAACCACAAAGCAAAACAACCAAAAGAAGAAGAATGTCCATGAAAAAAATCAAAAACACACAGCACAATCCAAAAAAATGGTGTCCAAAGTCACAGTCAGAAAAGTAATCCAAGTGTAAATGATAAACAAAAACCATTGCTCCATGGCGATGAAAAAAATCCAAAAAATAGACAAATCCATTGAAGAACTATTTACAAGATAATCCCGGGTCCATGAGCCCAACCAAATGAAACCTAACTATGACAACTAACTAAAAACTGAACTACATACAAAAATGGGGCGCATTGTCCAATCGCAACCAAATAAAAAAAATAAATAAAGGAAACCTAACACTAACTATATAACTATATACAAAGGCGGCGGGCAAGTCCAGCGGCTCACTCCGTGGTGTTCCGGGCCAGGGCATCATCGAACTCCTGTTCGATGTCCCGGAGGCGGTCCTGTTCCATGGCCCCGAGGGTCCGCAGGGACGACGGCGTCTCCTGCTCCAACCCCCTGCGGATTGCCTCGAGGCACTCGGCCCGCCTCAGGGCCCTCCG
Organism: Ambystoma mexicanum; assembly: GCF_040938575.1. NCBI lineage: Eukaryota > Metazoa > Chordata > Amphibia > Caudata > Ambystomatidae > Ambystoma > Ambystoma mexicanum. The sequence goes on along the minus strand of NC_090930.1, from coordinate 1,239,163,030 downwards.
CATGGAGTCCTCTGCCCTGACCATTGTGAGCCGCGCCTCTTCCGCCCGCCGCCGCTCCGCACCTATCTGCTGGCCCAACCTCTGCCACACGGAAGACACTTCCCGTCCTGGGTCCTCCTGCCCTCCGGCCGATGCCTGCCCCTCCGATGTTGATGGCCCCGAGCCATGATGCCTCCCACGTTGACTCCGCTGCTGCCTCCGACGCCACTGCCTCTGCCAGCACGACGGCATCCAGGCTGATGGAATCCACCGACGCCGTCGTGCACGTGCCCTGCCTGATGATGCCGGCAATTCCTCCATCTGCTGGGGTACAGTTGCTGTGGTGTCCACCCCTGCTGGACCTCTGACTCCCGACTGTGGCAGGGATGGGATCCCCACCGAGCTGGCTGCATTGGTCAGGGCAGGTCCACAGGGGGCCCTGGTGGCATCTGGGCCGGAAGACGGCAAGGAGAACGACTGGCGTATAGTCTCCACAGAGGAGGAGAGGGCTGCCAGATTGGCCGACACATGCAGGAAACCCCCGAACATGGACGATCCCAATTGGGCCACGTCGGCACGGTGCTCTTCGTGATGACGTGCGTGCTCCTCCTGGGAAGCACGCACGGCATCACCAATCACAGCCGTGCGCATCGCGACCCCAATCAGGACCTTCTCCAAACGGCCAGGGGTCCCCTCGTCCGCAGGTGGAGGGGAGTCAGATGACATGGACATCCCCTCTACCTGCGGACGGGCCTGGGACGGGGCATCCCTGCTGGTGCATGGTGGTGCACCCACAGGGTCAGGGACAGCGACATGCACAGGCCCCTCCACGGTGACCTGTGCTGCCTCCTGCCCCTGCCCCTGGACTGCACCACTTGCACCAGCAGGGATGCCCCCACCAGGCGCCATGTGCGCCTCAGTGGCGGCCTCCTCCTCCTCTGTGGAAACCACCAACCTGGATGGCTCCTCACCGTCTGCCGCCGTAGCAGGCCCCTGTGGGGGCTCACCCACCCCTTCCGCTGCAGCCGTGGGGGCATCCCCGCCGCCTTGCTCCACAGCGCCGTCTCCGCCCTCTTCTTCACTAGCCGCTGCGTAGAGGGAGACATAGAACACAAGCATCAGGGTACTGTACAATGGTCCCCTAGACAGGAAGCAATAGCAGATGAGTGCCACTGTCAAAGTACACTTCCATCATGTCCCTCCACAACACATGTGTCAGTCCAGGCAAAACACACACAGTGACAGTCATGGTGCATGCCATGGACATTTCCATACATGTCCAATGGACTCTGCCAGATGTGAATGTGCCCGACATGGCAACCCCAGGGGCAGGAGTGGGGGCCTGGTGGAGGGTGACCCTGGATGCTGGGGGGTGGGGGTGGTGAGAGACATGAGTGGGGGCCTGGTGGAGGCTGCCCATGGTGGCAGGGGGGTGGTGGTGGTGGGAGACATGAGTGGGGGCCTGGTGGAGGCTGCCCATGGTGGCAGGGGGGTGGGGGTGGTGGGAGACATGAGTGGGGGCCTGGTGGAGGCTGCCCCTGGTGGCTGGGGGGTGGGGGTGGTGGGAGACATGGGTGGGGGGCTGCTGGCAGGTGCCCCACAGTGCTGGGGGGTGGGGGTGGTGGGAGACATGCATTGTTGATCAGTAGTCCAAGGTGACATGTGGGTTGGCTGGGGGGCATGCCCATGGTGGATGGGCTGCCTGCGGGACATGAGCAGGGGTGCAGGGTAGTCCCCCGTGGTGTGGGCTGCCTGCAGGGGCCGTGGAGGTTGTGGAGCGTACACCTGGGAAGACCCACACGGCCAATTCACGTGTAGTACTCCCCAGTACCCCTGAAATACACATTCCCTGCTGGTATCGCGTGTGCAACTTCCCGCGCACCCCTGAAATACACGTACCCTGCTCGCACTGGGACAATCGCGTGTGGAACTTCCCGCGCACCCCTGAAATACACGTACCCTGATCGCACTGGGACTATCGCGTGTGGAACTTCCCGCGCACCCCTGAAATACACGTACCCTGCTCGCACTGGGCCAATCGCGTGTGGAACTTCCCGCGCACCCCTGAAATACACGTACCCTGATGAAATCGCGTGTGGAACTTCCCGCGCACCCATGGAATACACGTACCCTGCTCGCACTGGCCCATTCGCGTGTGGAACTTCCCGCGCACCCCTGAAATGCACGTACCCTGCAGAAATCGCGTGTGGAACTTGCCGCGCACCCCTGAAATACACGTACCCTGCTGAAATCGCTTATGCAACTTCCCGCGCACCCATGAAATTCACGTACCCTGCTTGCACGGGGCCAGTCGCGTGTGGAACTTCCCGCGCACCCCTGCAATACATGTTCCCCGCTTGGCGTTTGCTGTTTGCCAGCCCGGTGAACTGGTCCAGGGTTAGCGCAGCCCTTTGCGATGATTTAGCGATTTTGATGGCTTTTCCTTGCGCGAGGGCGTTCTTGGGGGCGTTACTGGCGCTGCTGCAGGGTCGCTGCGATTCTCTGCGCCACGGCTGGTTTGGAAGCCTGAAATCCATGAATACACTGTGCGCGGAAATCGGTTTTAGCGCACGTGCCTGGCGCAGTCAATCGCACGTGGACACTCTGCGCCAGCCGCTTGCGACACTTTTCTGCGAAATTCTATGAATTACCTTATTAACCTTTTATGAAAGTTCGTCCACAGAAATGAATGGGACAAAGCCAGTAGTAAGTCACTACTGTAGAAAAGATGTAGGCAAATATTAAGTGGTTCAAGAGATATGTGAATGAGGCAACTGTCTGGAAACAATGTGTTCCCTGCAAGATGAGTTAAAGGCCCTGTTTTGATGACGAGCATGATAGCAGCTGGAAGTTGACTGTGTTGGGACAAACCGTGTCAGCAGTTTGGTAACTCAGAGCAGATTCATACATTGTCTATGGCATGTCTGAATAAGATTGCCATTTTGTGGAATCCATCTTTTAGGGACTGAATTCATTGGGCTGCTTTTGAAATAATATAATCCTCAGTCTGTTAATGAGCGCACATTTTTGATTAATGTGCATAAAATAAAAAAAAGAAGAAAAAATTGTTGCAGGCACATTCACTTTAAAAATAGCACGATTACCACATCTTTTTTTCAGAAGAGAGGGAGTAACGTATAAGTAGAAATTAATTAACACCTTTCTATCTCCTAATCAGAAGAATTGGGATAGATCACAGTATTTTGGAAGACATCAAGGGGGTAATTCATAGAATTCAGCGCACAAGTGGCGCACGCGGCTGGCGCACAGTGTGCGCGTGCGAATCCCTGCGCCAGCCGCGTGCGCTAAAATCCATTTCCGCGCACAGCGTATTCATGGATTCCAGCCACCAAAACCAGCCGTGGCGCACAGTGGCGCAGCGACCCTGCAGCAGCGCCAGTTACACCCCCAAGAACGCCTCTCGCGCAGGGAAAAGCCATCAATATACCCAATCCAGCGCAAAGGGCTGCGCTAACCCTGTACCAGCACAGCAAGCGGGCTACGTGTATCACTGGGGTGCGCGGGAAGTACCTCACGCGATTGGGCCCGTGCGAGCAGGGTACGCGTATTTCAGGGGTGCGCGGGAAGTTCCACACGCGATTTCATCATGGTACGTGTATTTCAGGGGTGCGCGGGAATTTCCACACGCGATTGGGCCTGTGCGAGCAGGATACGCGTATCTCAGGGGTGCGCGGGAAGTTCCACACGCGATTTCATCATGGTACGTGTATTTCAGGGGTGCGCGGGAATTTCCACACGCGATTGGGCCCGTGCGAGCAGGGTACGCGTATCTCAGGGGTGCGCGGGAAGTCCGACACGCGATTCCATCAGGGTATGTGTATTACAGGGGTGCGCGGGAATTTCCACACGCGATTGGGCCCGTGCGAGCAGGGTACGCGTATTACAGGGGTGCGCGGGAAGTTCCACACGCGATTTCAGCAGGGTACGTGTATTTCAGGGGTGCGCGGGAAGTTCCACACGCGATTTCAGCAGGGTACGTGTATTTCGGGGTGCGCGTGAAGTTCCACACGCGATATCAGCAGGGTACGTGTATTTCAGGGTGCAGGGGAAGTTCCACACGCGATTCCATCAGGGTACGTGTATTTCGGGGCGCGGGGGAAGTTTCACACGCGAAATCAGCAGGGTACGTGTATTACAGGGGTGCGCGGGAATTTCCACACGCGATTTCATCATGGTACGTGTATTTCAGGGGTGCGCGGGAATTTCCACGCGCGATTGGGCCCGTGCGAGCAGGGTACGCGTATCTCAGAGGTGCGCGGGAAGTCCGACACACGATTCCATCAGGGTACGTGTATTACAGGGGTGCGCGGGAATTTCCACACGCGATTGGGCCCGTGCGAGCAGGGTACGCGTATTACAGGGGTGCGCGGGAAGTTCCACACGCGATTTCATCATGGTACGTGTATTTCCGGGGTGCGCGGGAAGTTCCACACACGATTCCATCAGGGTACGTGTATTTCGGGGTGCGCGTTAAGTTCCACACGCGATATCAGCAGGGTACGTGTATTTCAGGGTGCAGGGGAAGTTCCACACGCGATTCCATCAGGGTACGTGTATTTCGGGGTGCGCGTGAAGTTCCACACGCGATATCAGCAGGGTACGTGTATTTCAGGGTGCAGGGGAAGTTCCACACGCGATTCCATCAGGGTACGTGTATTTCGGGGCGCGGGGGAAGTTTCACACGCGAAATCAGCAGGGTACGTGTATTACAGGGGTGCGCGGGAATTTCCACACGCGATTTCATCATGGTACGTGTATTTCAGGGGTGCGCGGGAATTTCCACACGCGATTGGGCCCGTGCGAGCAGGGTACGCGTATCTCAGGGGTGCGCGGGAAGTCCGACACGCGATTCCATCAGGGTACGTGTATTACAGGGGTGCGCGGGAATTTCCACACGCGATTGGGCCCGTGCGAGCAGGGTACGCGTATTACAGGGGTGCGCGGGAAGTTCCACACGCGATATCAGCAGGGTACGTGTATTTCAGGGGTGCGCGGGAAGTTCCACACACGATTCCATCAGGGTACGTGTATTTCGGGGTGCGCGTGAAGTTCCACACGCAATATCAGCAGGGTACATGTATTTCAGGGTGCAGGGGAAGTTCCACACGTGATTCCATCAGGGTACGTGTATTTCGGGGCGCGGGGGAAGTTTCACACGCCAAATCAGCAGGGTACGTGTATTCCAGGGGTGCGCGGGAAGTTCCACACGTGAATTGCACGTGTGGGTCCCCCCAGGTGTTCCCTCTACACCCTCCACGGCCCCTGCAGGAGGCTCACACCACAGGGGCCTACCCTGCACATGTCCTGCAGGCACCCCATCCACCATGGCCATGCCCCCCAGCCAACCCACATGTCAACTTGCACTACTGCCCACCAACGCATGTCCCCTGCACCCCCAGCCACCAGGGGCAGCCTCCACCAGGCCCCCACCCATGTCTACCAGCACCCCCACCCCCCAGCAGTGCAGGAGCACCCACCACCAGGCCCCCACCCATGTCTCCCACCACCCCCACCCCCCAGCCACCAGGGGCAGCCTCCACCAGGCCCCCACCCATGTCCAACTCATGTCTCCCACCACCCCCACCCCCCAGCACTGTGGGGCACCTGCCAGCAGGCCTCGCCCATGTCTACCAGCACCCCCACCCCCCAGCAGTGCAGGGGCACCCACCACCAGGCCCCCACCCATGTCTCCCACCACCTCCACCCCCCAGCCACCAGGGGCAGCCTCCACCAGGCCCCCACCCATGTCCAACTCATGTCTCCCACCACCCCCCAGCACTGTGGGGCACCTGCCAGCAGGCCCCCACCCAAGTCCAACTCATGTTCCCCACCCACCCACCCCCCAGCACTGTGGGGCACCCACCACCAGGCCCCCACCCATATCCCATCCATGCCCCCCTGAACCTGGGTCCCACCAATCCCCAATCATGTCCGTAATGGCCATCCTCCCCTGCCAAAAGGCCCAACCAACTATCAGATCCACCCACATATCAAAGGCAATGACATGTTACACACCCAATGTAAATAATGCAAATGAACACATGTCTGTCACACACAATGGCTGCAAGTGAATGTTAAGACACCCAACATGACATGCATGAAAGCAATGAGATGATACGACACATTGAAGGATGAAAATAAAATTGTATTTAAAATCAACTGGAATGGAAATGAAATGAGATAAACCACAAAGCAAAACAACCAAAAGAAGAAGAATGTCCATGAAAAAAATCAAAAACACACAGCACAATCCAAAAAATGGTGTCCAAAGTCACAGTCAGAAAAGTAATCCAAGTGTAAATGATAAACAAAAACCATTGCTCCATGGCGATGAAAAAAATCCAAAAAATAGACAAATCCATTGAAGAACTATTTACAAGATAATCCCGGGTCCATGAGCCCAACCAAATGAAACCTAACTATGACAACTAACTAAAAACTGAACTACATACAAAAATGGGGCGCATTGTCCAATCGCAACCAAATAAAAAAAATAAATAAAGGAAACCTAACACTAACTATATAACTATATACAAAGGCGGCGGGCAAGTCCAGCGGCTCACTCCGTGGTGTTCCGGGCCAGGGCATCATCGAACTCCTGTTCGATGTCCCGGAGGCGGTCCTGTTCCATGGCCCCGAGGGTCGGCAGGGACGACGGCGTCTCCTGCTCCAACCCCCTGCGGATTGCCTCGAGGCACTCGGCCCGCCTCAGGGCCCTCCGCATGGCGTCTTCCGCCCTGACCATTGTGAGCTGCGCCTCTTCCGCCCGCCGCCGCTCCGCACCTATCTGCTGGCCCAACCTCTGCCACACGGAAGACACTTCCCGTCCTGGGTCCTCCTGCCCTCCGGCCGATGCCTGCCCCTCCGATGTTGATGGCCCCGAGCCATGATGCCTCCCACGTTGACTCCGCTGCTGCCTCCGACGCCACTGCCTCTGCCAGCACGACGGCATCCAGGCTGATGGAATCCACCGACGCCGTCGTGCACGTGCCCTGCCTGATGATGCCGGCAATTCCTCCATCTGCTGGGGTACAGTTGCTGTGGTGTCCACCCCTGCTGGACCTCTGACTCCCGACTGTGGCAGGGATGGGATCCCCACCGAGCTGGCTGCATTGGTCTGGGCAGGTCCACAGGGGGCCCTGGTGGCATCTGGGCCGGAAGACGGCAAGGAGAACGACTGGCGTATAGTCTCCACAGAGGAGGAGAGGGCCGCCAGATTGGCCGACACATGCAGGAAACCCCCGAACATGGACGATCCCAATTGGGCCACGTCGGCACGGTGCTCTTCGTGATGACGTGCGTGCTCCTCCTGGGAAGCACGCACGGCATCACCAATCACAGCCGTGCGCATCGCGACCCCAATCAGGACCTTCTCCATACTGCCAGGGGTCCCCTCGTCCGCAGGTGGAGGGGAGTCAGATGACATGGACATCCCCTCTACCTGCGGACGGGCCTGGGACGGGGCATCCCTGCTGGTGCATGGTGGTGCACCCACAGGGTCAGGGACAGCGACATGCACAGGCCCCTCCACGGTGACCTGTGCTGCCTCCTGCCCCTGCCCCTGGACTGCACCACTTGCACCAGCAGGGATGCCCCCACCAGGCCCCATGTGCGCCTCAGTGGCGGCCTCCTCCTCCTCTGTGGAAACCACCAACCTGGATGGCTCCTCACCGTCTGCCGCCGTAGCAAGCCCCTGTGGGGGCTCACCCACCCCTTCCGCTGCAGCCGTGGGGGCATCCCCCCCGCCTTGCTCCACAGCGCCGTCTCCGCCCTCTTCTTCACTAGCCGCTGCGTAGAGGGAGACATAGAACACAAGCATCATGGTACTGTACAATGGTCCCCTAGACAGGAAGCAATAGCAGATGAGTGCCACTGTCAAAGTACACTTCCATCATGTCCCTCCACAACACATGTGTCAGTCCAGGCAAAACACACACAGTGACAGTCATGGTGCATGCCATGGACATTTCCATACATGTCCAATGGACTCTCGAAACATACAATGTAATGGAACTCACATGCATCATGTGTCATGCCTATCACATGCACACACTTCACCTCAGTCACATCCATCTGGCCCCGTACACCCCAATCACAGTGGATACAAGGATGACTAGGCTGCATCAGCGAATCTGTACATTGTCACAGACATGTGTCATGCATCCATGGTATTCACAAGTCACAGACACGCAGGTCAGGCACACAGACATGGATACTATATATGTACCTGGCATCAGCACCCATCCCTCACCCCCACCCATGTCCAGGAACAGAGACTGCCATGCTCTCATGTGTACAATCTGCATAGGGCTCCCCATGTCGCATTTAAACACATGCAACAACCGTGCGGTTCACACATTACTGGTCGCACATGCATTACCATGATGTCCCTGCACACATACATGCGTACATGGCCTATGTCACACATACAGGCAAGTATCAGACAACCAGCACACTGCAACATGCCCTGTCTCACACAGCAATGCTTGGCCACTTACCGCTCAACTCCAGACGGGGCTCCCTCTCAAGGACCTGGGCGTGGAGCGCTGGGTGTACGCGTTCCAGGACCCTCATCTGGATGGAACTCATGCGGCCCCGGCCCCCCTCCACGAGGCGCCGGGTTTTTATGAGGGTCCTGGACCTCAAGTCCTCCCAGCGCTTCTTGACCTTCTGGATGGTGCGGGTTGCCACCCCATCCGCGTTGATGGCAACCACACAGTCGGCCCAGATCCTCTCCCGTCCTTCCTTGTTGGCGCGGGACGATCCGAAGAGGGCATCATACTGCCCCAGGACTTGCTCCACCAGGACACCAACTTCGGTGGCAGTGAAGCTAGTGCCCCTCTGCCCCTCTGGCCGGGGGTTCCCACTGGTGCCAGATGTGGATGTGCCCGACATGGCAACCCCAGGGGCAGGAGTGGGTGGGCAACTGGGTCCTGGGGCTGGGCTGTGGAGCGATGTTATCCGAGTCGGGAGTCTTCTGTTCCAGCAGGGGTGGACACAGCAACTGGACCCCTGCAGATGGCTGATGTGCAGGCACCAAATGGCAGGCACGTAGCCCGCTTCCCCAGAGCCGATCGCGTGAAAAAGTTCACGCGAACCCCTGAAATACACGTAGTCCGCTCCCCCAGGCCCGATCGCGTGAAAAACTTCACGCGAACCCCTGATATACACGTAGCCCGCTCGCACAGGCCCAATTGCTGTATGTTGCCACTTTTGTAATGCGCAGGGACGCTGCCGCCTGCCTTCGTGTGGCGGACGTGTTTCGGCTTGTGCGTGTCTTTGGCTGTGCGTGGCTTTGCCCTATTCGATTCCATGAATACGTGTGGTTCGAGTGCGTGTGGGCGTTCCATCTGCTTCCCTGCAGTACATCCCCAGTTGCGCCCTTATTTTCGCGCGTTGTTCCCCATTCCGCGCGTTACGCCCCGTGTCCCGCCCACTTTCTGGTGTATGCGCCGAGGTTGTGCACTTTCACTGTGCGCGTCGCGCACGCCTTTCGGGATGTTGCAGTGACTTGTGCGCCATGTACGGGTTTGGCGCACATCCCGGGGTGTACACGCGCAGGGACTTCCATGAATCGCACGCGTGCGCGTGCGCCTGTTTTTTTCCGCTTGCGCCTGCTTGCGCACGTTTGTTCCATGAATCGGCCCCTAAATGCTGCGTGTAGAACACATAATTAGGGTGCTATCTTCGCTTACACGTTGTCATATGGGGCCTCTTTGAAAACCGATCCACAGCCTCTTTTAGTTCATAGTCCACTCTTGCCCAAAATAATTGCTTGTTAGTTGGGCGGAAGTGCCAGTAGCACAGATGTATGTGTGAACACTTGCTGCAGATCTTATTATATTCTGCCATGTTGGAAGTCCTATAAATTCATTATCTATTAAGGAAATGAAATCTAGACACACATGCTATAGTGTGTATGCTGGATCCGAGTTAACATTAGTAAATTATTATATGGTTCAGTTATAATAAAGGACATATGGTTTCATTTGCAAGGTTAATTGTTATTTATTTAATGTGCTCAGTTCAATTGAACTTTTCACACATAAAATAATTACATAAAACTTCATATTTAAAACACATATACATATGCATATACATATCAATCACAGGAAATGATGTTTCTTCATAAGTATTGACATTTTGTAAAACCACATTACAAAAATACAAAACAAAACATCAGATCATCATAGCCAACAAAGTGCATTTAATTCCTAAAAACAAATAGATTTGAAGGCGATTGGCAGTGTGTTGGCATATTTAGGAGAGCTTTACAATGTTTTTTAGCGGTTTGTTAGATATCTGTGATGCTTTTGTTTTTCTAAATCCCTGTTTTGGCTGATTTTGTCTTTTTGCAACTGTTCTTTGACATCCCTTTCTGTTCTTCCTTTTTTACTCTAACTCCCTTTATTTTTATTTGCTTTTGTGGGGTGTAGGTTGAGTAAGACAGTGGTTAAGGAAGTGGAGACAGTGGTTGAGATAGTGGAGATGGTGTTTGTTCTTCCCTTTCTACTCCAACTCCTTTTAAAAGTATGTTAAACAGTTGCTTGTGTAACTCTTCCAGTGCTGTGCTAGATCACCTTCCCTACTGTTTGGGTATTTCAAGAACACTTTGCAATTGTGCAAGCCTTGCGAGAATTCCTTTGTTTATCCATGTCACGTTTTGTGTTTTGCGTTTTGCACATTGAAACCTTAAGCAACATATCCTTTAATTTTGTTGGAGTTGCAGAGGTAGAAGATGAAGAGCTGAACTCTTCCTCCTCTTTTTCAGAAGTTGACAGAGCCAGGTAGCAGGGAAAGACAGAACCTGTGGTGGAGAGACAGACATAGGTTGAGGGAGAGAGAGACAGTGGTTTAGGCAAGTAAGGCAGTGGTTAAGGAAGTGGAGACAGTGTTCGAGATAGGGGAGATGGTGGTTGAAGATGGGGAGATGGCAGTTAAGAATGGTGAGAATGGTTGTGGAAGGGGAAATGGTGCATGAAGAGGTATAGCATGAGGAGGGGAAGATGAACCATGATGAGGGGGAAAATGTAGCTATCAATCTGGAGCATGTTCTGGAGGAAGAAGTTTCACTTATGAAGAACCTGCAGGTGGTAGAAACTTACTCTGAAATTGGACTTGACAGTTAGGAGTAGGTACTCTGTGAGCAGCTACAGGGGCCTAAGATGAAGATGGCCAGATGGTCAGAGGATAAAAGAAGTGGTGATACTGCAGGAGACCAAAGAGAACCAAGCAGAGTTGCCATTGATGCTCCTCTTGAAGCTGTCTCAGAAGAAAGAGACTGGAACACTTCAGCATTAACTCACTCAGTAGAGGGAGAAGGGGGTTCATGCTTTTCTTAAGAGAGAGAAGTCGAGCCATAAGACAGCTTTACCTTTCACATCAGAGCCAATAACATGGCTATGGATGTGGGACAACTTCAGTTTGCCAGAATGTGTGCCATCAGGAAGTGTAATATGCAACCTATGCCAGAAGTCAATTCACCAGAATAAACCAAGTAAGTGTGCCTTGAGCTACTTTTCAATCTTAAAACCTCTAAGCTGTGCCACATCAATGTGTTCAAGGTATGCACATAACATGCCACAGATGCAGCTAGTGAATCATCCTCCTGCAGCAATGGCAATGGCCACAACAAAGTGTTGCTTGACAATCCAGGTGGCCACAAGCCATTCTCTAGCACTCATCACCATACCCCTTGACTCTGGGCCAGCCCAACCCTCTCCTGATCATTACTTTCTGGCTAAGAACATTCCTACTGAGTAGTACCACTGATTAACAGGGTGACTTTACCACCACTAGCAGTGCAGCCTCTGGTCAATGGTTGGAGAATTCAGGGAGTAGTGCCATGTGGGCAGAATGGGTGAAACAGAGTGATGACGAATGCAGGCAAATACCTCTTGCATTGCATGACCCCTTTCAGTCAGTGTGGGGTGGATGATGGGGTAATGCTGTATGACATGAAGAGACACATGCTCCTGCACCAGAAGGAGAGTACTAAAATATGATATATGGTGCACTGGGAGAGTGCTGAATAAAGGCATGAGGTACTCCACTGGTTGCTATAAATATATTGTGGCGGAATCTTTCCGTTTGTGAGCTTGACACTAAAATTGCAGATCATTCTGAGACCGGAAATGTTCCCATGCCAGCAAACTACATGTTTACCAGTGGGGGTTCCCTGATATACCGCCAGCCAAGAGTTAGAGTTAAATTAGGCCCCACTGGCAAAAAACAGCCGGTATTTCCAGTACCAGTATTACCATTGCTGGAAATACCAGCAATCCCCTCCATGGAGTCCTATGGGACTCCTTGGCATTTGGATTTAACATCATTTCTGCCAACTGTAATATCCTGGCAATTCTGGCATACCAGGTGGTGGAAATGGTAGGTAAGTTTACCGGTATCCTGCCGGACCGTCCAAATACTAGCAAACTTGTAATAAGGGTCTCAGAGAGTGGCTATGATGCTTGCTAGTGCCAAATAAACAGAGGAGGAACATCCAGTTTGTGAGTTTGGAAATAGGTCTCTGAGAGTGATTCCTTTGGTTGATTGAGCCAAATAAACTACACATAATGGGAAAACTAAAGATTTACTTTTGCTATGCATTCAACCACTACTGTCAGAGTCTGGGGCTTTATCACAAGTTGGGCAGTAATCTGGTGCAATTTCTGCCGAGCGGAAAAAACATTAAAGCTGGGTTGTGCAGCAGTATTAGCACTGCATCACAACCTGGCATGAATGCACCCCGACTCTAACGCTATTACCGCCCAGCGGAAACTGTGCTGAAATAAGGGTTGCCACCAAGAAATTAGTGTTAACAGCATTACCGCTGGCTATCCTGGTGCTAATATGCACCGGCGGAAATTGCGTCATCCCCGGAACGGGAAGCACTGTGGTGGCCATTTTGAAAAACACAATCCATTTAATATATCCACTTCCAGCAGCCCTCCAGTCCTGTAAAGAAGTAATAATGAGAATAAGTTGCAAGGTGGCAGAACATTGCTTGCGCAAACCCAAATTATGTGAGGGGGAGCTGGTGGTCCTCACAGATTAGGATTTCGCCCACTGTGAGGAACGTTATGGCAGTTGGCAGCACAATACCACTGGGCAGCACATTACAGCCATCTGGAATGCCATCTGCCAAAAGGTGACAGCAGTGGCAAGTCTGCCTCGTGATGGCGAGGACTGCTGCAAGCAGTGGAACAACCAGAAGGTCAGGATGTGGGGACTGTGGTCCCAACACTGCTACGAGTCCCTGGCGACTGTTGAAGGTACTGTGGAGCCACTGGCCCTCAACGCCTGGGTGGAGAAATGCAGTGCGGTGCTGGACATCGAAGGGATAGAGGGAGTCGTCAGTGCAGTGGCAGGAGCCAGCAGCCAGGAGATAGGAGGTGAGTCAACAAAGACCCAGACACAAGTGCATACACAAATGACAGCCAGGCATAAAATGCCCCAGTAGACAGAGACACATGTCAGCAGACCCAGTAGCTCAGCATGCTAACAGGGCGTAGTGAAGAGGTGGCACATCAGCTACCCTCCACAGCATCTATGGGCAGGGCACCAAGGGCACCCTTGAGTGTCACAGTGTGGGAATGTGTGTCAAGTGACCCAACCAAATACCATGGGCACCACACCACTACTGGCGCACCCTGTGCCAGTGGGATTGAGGTGCGTGAGTAATCACAACACCGTGCAGCAGTGACACCAGCATGTTGCGGGCCCAGATGACCTATCCCATGTCAGCATTGCAGACAAGCCACAGGGAAGTACACCACCCCCACACCGACATCTGCTCAGCTTGCCAATCACCCTGCACAGCAGTGCTCCATAGAGCCATGCCAGTGCCATGGACTAAGCCACAACCCCCACCCCCACCATGTGCGTGCCACCCGGGGAGGGGATGTGGGGGCATGAAGGGGTACAAGCATTCATGCCAGATGTCAGCTGCCCTGCATGGACATCCTGACCACCCCCCCACACAGGCCAAAGACCAACTGTCCATGTGTCACACACTCATTGCTACACGCAACCCCATGATGCTGGTCCACATGCAATTCCCCCTGACCAACCATGTCCATTTTCCCAAATGTGTTGGGTCCCACTCTGCATGATATGATAGGTTATTTGTAATGCGCTTGGTTTCTTAGAGTGGACCCGAGCATCGAACCTGTGTTGCTCCATGTCGTCATGCTTCCAAGGTGAGCATGTTGCCCCTGAGCTACCCTCCTGAGACTTTAGCAAATGTTTCTTGCATGCCAACTCATGTGAGGGCATCATACCTAACGACATTTAATATATCCCCTACAGGAACTCATACATGGCCAGAGCCATCAGAAGAGGAGGAGGAGGTTGCACGCACATCTGTGAATTGCGCAGTCAGGCCATATTGGCAGAGGCATAGAGAGGGTAAGGCCTGAGCAGGCCACACCCACCCAAAATCTGGAAATGCCCACTCAGCAGCACTATGTGGGTATTTACAGATGTTAATGTCACTGCGGTGGGCCCAACTACGTTAGCTTCAGGCCTCACTTGTTAGACAATCCTGGCTGCGCCTCTGTCTAAAGGTCTGTCACCACCACCCTACAAAGGTCCACTCAGCCTACACCGAGGCGGATGTACCATTGTATAAGAATGCAACACAGCAGGGCCAAGCCAACCCCTACACCACAGACCACTAGGAGCAGTGCACGGCCCACTGCACCGACATCTGAAGCTGGAGGTACAGACACCTAGGCCACACCTGCTGACAGGGCAACTGAGGAGACTCAGAGGGAGATCAGCTTGGTGTCACCGCCTGCTGAACAGCCACAGACCGTGGAGATCCCTCCATGTCACCCAAAAAATAATCACACTTTAGCATGTTTCAATATTGCAGTAGACATATTCATTTAATACACAATTTCCCTTTAATATATGCACACAGTGTTCTCAGTGTTTTAGCCTCCACCTCTGCCTACTATGTGCATGTGTGATATTCAGTGATGTGGCATTCTCCAATGCCTAGTAAATGCATATGTTGTTCTCAGTGCTTTGGCCTTCTCCTCTGCCTAGAGATGCCGCTAGGTTTTTCAGTGCTACGGTCTTCATCTATGAATAAGCAATGCACATTGGGTTCTCAGTGATATGGCTTTCTCCTATGCCTACTGAATGAACATTTGGTTCTGAGAACTATGGTCTTTTCCTCTGCATTCCTAATGCACATAGGATTCTCACTGCTTTGGCCTTCTACACCTACTAAAATGTTGTGGAGTCTTCTGTGCTTTTGCCTTCTCTGTCACTTACTAAATGCATATTTAGTTCCCAAAGCTATGGCCTCCTTCGCCTTGTATTGAATCCACATAGTCTATTTACTGGTTTGGCGTTCTCCTATGCCTAGTATGTGCATGCAAGGGTCTCAGTGCTATGTCCCCCTGCTAATGCATGACATGGGGTGTTGTCTGTTTTGGGGTTCTCCTATAGAATGCATCTTGGTTGTTCTTCTACTTCACCAACAATTCAAACCTCAACCCCCATATCGAGTCCCCCAACCCCCCCCAAAAAGTCCAACTTAAATTCCCTAACTTTGTCCCACAATTGTTTTAAGTTGTCTCTACTCTAAATTTTCAGCAAAGCTCTTCTCTAACATGTCAAATCTGATCCTGTCTCTTCAGATGTCATCCATTGACTGTGTAGAGTGTATATTTGCCTGTTTGATGTACATGTTATGTTATGTTATGTTATGTTATTGTGATTTATATCACACATCGCTACCATTTTTAGAGTCTCCAGGCACCCATGTGGATCTGAAAAGGAATGGTGTTGGGATGGGTTAGTTAGTGGGATTGAGAGGGGAAAGTGGAAGAGACCATTGATATGCTGTTTGTGGCTCCAGTTGAGAAAAACGGTGACTGTATTTTAAATTGGTTGCCATTTGTTTGGTGTTTGGTGAGTGGCTGTATGCAGGTGTTTTATGTGCATCTTGGGTGTTGTGAAGAGGCTGCAGAGTGCTTGTAGTTTGCAGTATATTGGTTTTGTGGTGAAGGCTTTTGTCTTGTTTCTTCAGTGTTGGGTGGTGGGCATGCAGAGTATTAAAGAGTTTTTAGTAGGGCTAGTCAGTGGTCATCTGAGGCTTTTTCTGTTTGTTCGGTTGATCTGTTGGGCTTATCCTATTCTATTGAGTTTGGGGTTCTAGTTTTCCCTTTCAGTAATCCAGTTTCAGAGTTTCTTATTGAGTTGCACTAGCGGTTTTTCTTTCACTGATATTCCCTCCTTTAGCTTGGTGAGTTAAAGAGCCATATCATAAACATTTTCCAGAATTTTAGGTGATATTTTATTCATATCTCCTTTGGGAGAGAGTTCCAAAGTCTCGCTACTATGCAGATGAATGCTAAGCCTCAGGATTTGTGTTGTGCACATTGTTTAGGCTCGAGGCGGTTTGAGGCAGTTCAGTGTACACGCTATATCAAACCTCTTATCTCAAACCTCAGAAAAACACCCTGAAGTTCAATCAGGTCGAAACCCATGGAAATTGTTGTTATGTCCTGCTTTTCTAGGTTGGGTTTATGTGATTTCTTGTTGAGTAAAATTGTCCAACTGTGTACCGGCACATTTTATTTCAGTATGAATGATAAGGATAAAAACCTTCCCATTAATACTGAAATGGGAAGGTTGAAATCGTCTTTGCACATGACAAGAGCTGCAAGACAGTGTTCTGCAGTTTTGGCATGTATAGTAATGTTCGGAAATTGAACTGCTGAAAGCAACTGATGATGCCCCCTCTTTATCCTTCAGATAAGGCCCCAATGAGGCCCATATATATGTAGGTTTACAATACAGTTTATACAAAAAAGCTTTAATTGTATGAAGGGATAGTTGATTAAAGAGGGTTATATATTTGGATTATTTATTTGGGGGATAATGGGCCTCATTCTAAGTTTGCTAGTCCGGGGCAAACTACGAGTTGTGCTCGCGCGTGGACCTGGTGGGCAGAAAGGCACCCGCGAGCAGAGAATGTCAGATGCACCGGCACCGTTACAAACGGTGCCGTGCATCCAACCTCCCCATTCCCATTAAGCCCCATGGGGCCGAATAGGAATGGGGAGCACCTTTTTTCCGATGTCCGCAAATGGGCAATTACTGGGTGTGGTGGGCCGGAATGCCCTGTAATTGCCCATTCACAGGTGCCGGAGAATTTTCAGATGTTTAGCGGCAGCTTGCCGTTTATACTGGCAAGGCTACCGCCAAACTTATAATGAGGCCCAATGTCTCTACATAATTAAATAGAAAAATAATTCCACTTAAACAATAACCCTTATGTTGCACATACATTTTGGTGATTTTCTAGAGGTTTTGGAGGTGGTGGAGTCATTTTAGCAATAATGTTTTATCAGGCATAATTAGTTGGCATGTATTTATTTAAGCTGAATTTGATACCGTACTAATCTAGCCAGCATTCATTGTACCGAATGTGCATGTTTCAGTCTTGTTCTGGGAATTATGCCATCATCCCAGGGAAGGTATTATTATCTGAGCTGAACATGGCTCAAATCAGTTTTTGGCTCCGAATTGAACACCTTACTCTGTGTATCTCATTATGGCATTGGTGGACCTGTTCGGTTTGAAGGGAATGCAATCATTAGACGCAACAACTTGCATTCAGTGACTCAACTATGTACAACATTTTTTGAACACATTGGGCCTCATTACGACCCAGGCGGTAAGTTACCGCCTGGGTCGTACCTTTACCACCATGGCGTAAACTACGTTTATGCCATGGTGGTTGGCGGATTTACCGCCCCATTCCAAGGTGAGTGGGGCGGTAAATCCCCATTTCCCATTTTACCCTTCCCCATTCCCATTTTCGCCCCATAGGGCATAATGGGAATGGAGAAAGGCGATAATTACGGCACCGTAAATTACGGTGCCGTAATTATCGCCTAGGTCCCTTTGCGGCATGGATTTTAACGGCTGCAAAAAAGCAGCCGTTAAAAGCCATCCCGCAAAGGGAACCTTGTAATCAGGCGTTAAGGGTCGGCGCCGTTTACAGCGCCGTGAACCCCTTAACGCCTGAGTTAGAATGAGGGCCTTCATGTCAAAATGACAATAGCGGAATTTGAGAAACTCCCACTTAAATGAGCATGAGCAGTATTTTTCATAGGTTCTTCATCTATGTGCCAGACATTGTGTTACGTGAAAGAGATAACAAAAACAGCTAATTTTTCTTCATCAAACAACTGGGCCTTTATATATAGTTCTGTGTGTAAGTGTGATTCTATTTCTGGCAAATCCAATTTTCACTTCCTCCTGTTTTGTACTCGACATGCATAACCCAGGAAGGAAATATCTCTTGTCTTAATTTAGGAAGATTAACTCTCATTCATGTAAAGTGATTTATATGCATTTTCATCATCATCTTCAAAATTAGTTTATTCGGATAAGAAAAACATCCGTCAAACAAACACATAACATAGCATAAAAACATAAACAAAATGTACATGTACATGATGATTAAATCACTCACCAGAACATATTCATAAAACGCGGAAAGTGAACATTTAAAACCATACATTAAGCAGCTTGTAAAATACAGCATCCTATCCCCTTAAAAAACCCTTTCTTTGATAAATAGCAGCCTTCAAATAGGACAAAAGGGCCCATGACATCAGTTCATTTCCTGCCGTCAAAAGAAACATCATAGCATGTCCGTACTGATGTAAATCCATGCATTGCAGAATCTGCAATATTGTCCTTTTTCTAATCTTCCAATAGCCTGGGCAAAATAAAATAAAATTACTCAAATTCTCCTTGGGAGCTCCACACACAGGGCAGCTAGGGTCATCTGGATACAAGAAACGGTTGTAGTTTGGGGATCCCGCTTATGAGCCTGTGGTAACTGTTAGGGAGAATTGCATGCAGTACCCTCTGGGACCACCACATACAATTAGGACTACAGGTGTAAGCAAGAACAACCTTTGGTATAAGTCTGTACCACACAGTTTTTGGTAGCGAGCTGAGCAGCCAGGCTAATCTCAAGCGTGAATGTGAGCAGTACAAGTAGTTACACAGAGGACCCTCAATCACAGTGGTTCAAGTAGACACTTATCCTCAAGGTTTCTTGGTAAAACACATATTAATTTTTTACACAATCATTTAGAAAACATTTCACTAGTAGAAGACAACTTAATATTATATACCAATACAATTCAATACAAAACTCTAAGATTTTGAGACAGTTTGAGTTCCCCTGCAATAGGAGCAAAATGGCAGTTCAGTTACTTAGAAGTGAGCAAAAGGGACAAAAGTAAGTAGAAAAGATCACATATGCTTATTAAATAGTGCAAACAGTTTCGGTTCACCAGAGGAATTCAATTCAAGTCAATAGGCCAGACTAAAGTCAATGGGCTAGTGTTCTGGATAGGAAAGAGCACTTCTGGTATCAGACGGTAAAATCTTTGCGAAAGTTCTCAGAAGTAGTTTAGGCAAAAAAGAATAATTTGTTGGGTCACAAGCTGATTAGGCCTGTAAGTTGGGAAAGTTTCACAAACTTTCACCGTGCGAGTGGCGTTCTCTCAATCGGGTTGGCACAGTACCTTTGTATGAAGAAGCAAATGCTGCTGAAGTCGTTGGTTCCTGGCAGTTCCTGCAGATCTTGCTGTTCCTGTGCCTCAGTCGTGGGGACAAGAGGGAGGTAGTGGGGAGACTCCTTCACTGCACAAGATCGTTGAAGAAAGCAAACAAGATGTAGTTACTTCAGTTCCAGTAGCTGTAAATTCAAGAACACAAGCTGGTGTCCCTCTTCATGGTTAATCCTAACCAGCCTTGAGAATGGTATCCAGGTGTCTTATCAGTTGATTGGTCCCACCAAGGCAAAGGAAGAAGCCGTCCTTAAAGGAGCTTCTCTGTCGACTGGAGTTTGGCAATTCGGACCTGCAGCAGGGCTTCACCGGGCAAACCAATGGTCCAGATGTTGCAGCAGCTGCCCTCTTCCAGCTCGTCTTTGGTTCTTTTGTTCCAGTGGTCGACTCTGCTTTCCAGTCCAAGAAACTCGCCTTTTAAATAGTTTTCTCACTTTCATTCCAGTCTAGCTGTCACTCACCCAGCAGAGTGGCTGTTCTTGCCAGACAGTCAGCCAGCCAATCACGCAGGAGTGCATTTGGGTCTCTGAGAAGACTAAGCACAGGGAGTTTCTGGCCACTCACTCACTTTCTGCCCACCCCAGACACTCAGACGCTAGAGGAGGCCTTCAGTCCTGAAGCCCGCCAAAGGCACACAAACAAAGGGAACAAACCTGGTTTGGCGTGCAGAGACAAACACTAGAAGGACCTTTCCAAGAAGAAATGGCGATAAAAGAAGACCGTGCCCTGTTTAAACAAAGGGGCTTAAGGCACCATCTTGAAAAACATTGCTCCTGTGATTTTTAGCTACTGTTGTTTGCGATCGGGAAAAATCATGGTAGTTTGCTGTAAAACAACTGCCACCAGCCATTTCAATAGTAAAGGGTAGCATTTGACTGCTACATGAGTATTTAGACACAGGGGATACTATGTAACCCTTCCAGCACTCCATTTTTTGATGGTGTGTACTGGGTCTAGGAATTTGGAAGGACTAGTAAAGTCAATTTCACTTTACATTCTCTGGGAAACCGTAGTTTATCCCAGGGAAGGTATCTAAACCTTTGGGAAGTCTAAAATACATCCCTGTTTCACTGCACTGAGGGTGCTGTGTAACACACATGAACAGATGATGCATATGAGTTATCTCAAACCCCATAATCAAAGAACACAAGTGAAAAACACACATCAAAATACATGAAAGAGTGGGAAAAAAGGCTCACAATCTTTCCAGGTAAAAAATCAAGTCCACAAACATCCAGCCAAGTTGCTGGGGGTCTCTAAGGTGAAGGGAATTAGCACATTTATGAGAATACTCCCTAACAGTAACTATCTGCACGGGTCACCCGTGTTACCAAAGCATGTTTTGCTTCAATCCCTCAGGTCACTGCCTCTTTAAATGTTTTTGATTCTAGCAGCGATAACACTGCAACTGGAGGAAAGTGAACAGGGACATCACACAGGCACAAAAGATGCTTAAACATCCTCAGCTAAGATATTTTGTCCCACCTATCCCTGTTCAGCGTATTTCTTAAAATAAATTGACATAAGGTTCTTATTTCCCCAAAGTCTCAACCACTGCTTTCTCGGGGCAGCTACCCAATCATCCTCCCAAAAAACCATCCCCAATTCCCGTGGACAGAGGCACAGGATTCAGAACCTGGGAGCCCCAAAAGATTTTTGAAGAACTGGTTTTCCTTACCCTATAGATCACCAGGCTTGCAATAGCCCCACAGTGCTCCTCTGTATTGGGTAGCTGCCTTAATGTGTAAGGTACAAACTTTGAGAGCTGATTGCATGTGCTGTCCCTTGCATCTTGCTAAAAAGTGAGATAAGCCCCCCAAGTATTGGCTCATTTTCAGGGACTGCTTTTTCACATGAGCAGTGTCCAACAGGGTCTCTGAAAACCTTACCCCCAAATAATCACATTCAGCTACCCTAGGAATAACTTCCCCACAACAAACTATGGGGCACATCTTAATGAGCTTCCTTCCCCCATTACAGCCCATCACTGCTGATTTAACAGTGTTAATCTTGAGACCCAATCCAGTCATGAAGGCAGAATAAGCATCAACCAAGATTTCTAGAGCCCTGGGAGTTCTGGCCATAAGCATTGTATCATCAGCATATGCTAATACTGGAAAAGGCCTCCCCCAGACTCAAACAATCTTTGCATGTGTTCAACAGGGCCTGCAGTAAATCATTTATGTACAGGATAAAGAGTACGGGGGCGAGCACACACCCCTGTGGAACATCCAGCCCTATATTAAAATATTCAGTACACCTTCCTCCAGATCCAAAATGGACATTGGATCTATTGTCTGTGTGCATCTCCCGTAATAACCCCAGAATAACTTCAGGACAGCCCATGGACTCAAGCACAGCCCATAATTGTGACAGATTGACTTTGTCAAAGGCTGTGCTTAAGTCTATAAAGGCGAGATAGACCGCTTTGCCCCAGCAAAAAACATAATTAGACACCAGGAGGTACAGATTCAATGCTTGTTCCAACTTTCCCGGATCTGGCTGAAAGCCAAACTGGATATCAGTCATGATCGCCCCCTACGTAAGCCAACTCTCAATGTGTCACAACAAAACCTGACCAAAAATGTTGGATGATGTGTCCAAAAGAGATATAGGATGATATGATGCAGGCAGGGTTACGTCTACTTTATTAAAAATGGGGAAATGGTTGCCAACTTCCATGAAGGTGGGGAATGCCCCATGCTCATACAGGCATTAAAGGCCAAAGTCAATGGTGGAGCCTATTGGTTAATTTCTTCCAAGAAGAGGTCAGCCGGAATAGCATCCAGGCCGGGGGCTCAATTACTTGACTGCTCCAAATGCTTTTGCAACCTCTTCCACAGAGAAAAATAGGACTCCATCTCCTTTCGGGCTAAACTTGCCCCAAAAATGGTCCCAAGGTAGGATATCCAATCCACCACCCCTATATGGGTGCCCCTCTGAACCTGCATATCGTTAACTACAGGACCACCCTTAACAAATTCCCAGAAAGCTTTAGCATCATTCTGCCTATTAGTCTCTGTAAATACTACCCATGCCGAGCTTCCAACGCTGTTTTCCTTTGCTCAATCGCCCTATGATATTCAGAATGAGCTCGAACGATATTGCATCTATCCGCCGTTGGGCATTTTAAGGCATTTAAAAGTGCTTATTTCGTCAACCTACAATCCCGATAAAACTAGCCCTCTTTCCACAACTCCCTTTTCATTTGGGTACCACCAAAAAAAACCTGGTTAGAGCCTCCAAAATGCCTATAAAGAGACCCACCACTTCCTGGGAACTAGCTGAGTTCTCAAGAGTTCCCATTATTTCTATGTTTAGCCCAGCCAGTATTTGTAGGTGCACGCCGGAACCCTGAATTTTCCCCCACTTAACCCTTCTGAGGGACACCACATCCATTACTACTTGGCATGGTATGCCATAAGATCGCTCCGGCCCCCCCGACCAAGCAACTAATATTTAAAACCAAGCGGTAGTGATCACTGTTACCCACTCTGGGTACTTCAAAGCTCACAATATTTTCCCAGATGTCTAGTGATAGGCAAATGTTATCAATAATGGAGGAGGCCAGATGGTTGTTAAGATATGTTTCCCTGGGATTTCCTGGATAGTGCGCCCATTCACTGATCTCATACCCCATTCGATCAACCAAGCACTCAGTTGGATGCCCCTAGCACAAGCCCTGGTGTCCTCCATTTGAGTATCCAAAACCTGCTGAAGCTGATCTTCCAGGGGTTCATAGAGATCGGTTGATAAGCCACACCCCATTTTGATGTTAATTCCCCCCAGATTATCCTATGCTGAGTACCCCTACATTTGGCTGATACTTTTCCAAAAAGTCCTTTACCTTTCGCCATTTGTTTCCCTCTACCTCATTGGGGCTTTTGTAGAAGTTTAGGACATCAAACCTTTCATTACCGGGAGGATTAATCCTTAAATGTTGTAGAAGTCCATCTGGGTCTCTACCACCTACACCCCACAGGGTAGTGATGCCTTGACCATTATGTCCATGTCCCCATAAATCCTGCACCTCCTATATTTTTTTTTCGGAATGCCATAAGACGCATAGCCGTCCAATTGTGGAATCTCCTTAGATCCCAAGTCTCCCGTAGTAGAATAATCATGTGGCACTGCAAAAATTCCTAGTTCTCATCCAGCTTCAGTTTCCCCCTAGAGCCATCTATATTCCAGGAAATAAACTTAAGCCCAGGATCAGCCATGTCTAAGCCCTGCCCTCTTCCTGACATGCTCATTGGTCCCCCCTCAGAAGTCAAAGATGAAACAGTCGCCAGTCAGTCCTGCTCATTCCAAAGAGGATAAGGGCTCAAATTGGTTCTGAAACACCAAACCCCTATGCATTTTAAGATTGACTATGAGCCAAAGTGATAAGCACTTTCTTTTCAAATCTGTTAATATAAGAGCTGAAAGGATGAAACACATGATACCATGGGTTTGACAATCTTTTATAATACACTCATATACGCATGAATTTGAGGGTGGACACTGTTAGTATATTGCTGTATGATTTCCAAAGTATTCTTTCATTGTTGTACACACTTATTATATCACTGGGGGCTGTCATGGTTTATTGTAATGGGTTGCGTATGTTTTGTATGTATTAATATTAGGTATTGTGCTTGTTTTTATAACATTCAGCTGTATTTTTTTTTACTAACTGATTGATTGACTGATGTGCTGACAGATGGACATAGGGGCCTGACACATTACTCTTCTCAAGTTAGATTCCATAACTGCTCCGGAGAGCAGAGATAATGTGTTAATCTGCAGAGCTGCAGGGAGTCCCATTTCAAAAGGAGATATCGTTCAGAAAGGTCTGGCATACGTTCCCTAAAGCATGTTTATCCCATCCACTTTAATATAATAGAAAGTAAAGAGGGTGGGGTGCCTGTCTTGATAAGGGAATATAGAAATAGCATCATTAGGAAGAAGAACACAGAATGCATGAAATCATTAAATGATTCAAAGCAAATCACATATCCTGACTAAAACAGGATTAAATAATGTGAAGTGGTTATTTTCCTGAGATTGCAAAATAATGCAACATCAGAAGGATCAAGTGGAATGAGGAGATACAAAAACAGTTTGTGAGCAAAAGACAGATCCTAGCTCAAAAAGACACAACAATACGGCAGAAGCAGATGACACATGGTGTAGAATAGAGTTCAGTTAACATACTGGAAAAGAGCCTTATTTTCAGTTGCCATCATTCTTTATGACATTAAATCCATGCAGAACTCGGCACAATTCAGATGCTATCCAGTTCCGTATCTTGCCTTTCATCACCATAACACAATATAAGCCCACCACTTAAAGAGCAAGTGCACATTTGTTTGTAAAGGAAGTTAATTGTATAAATGGCCCGGGGGTGGCTAGGTAACATTGAAGAGACAAACTAAACAGAGTCTCCCTGAACCCCACAAAGAACACAAATTGTATACAATGTGCAACAGTTAAAACATTCCACAGGTTTTGTTACAAAGTCAACCCCCACACATGATTGGTTAAAGCTATACAATGTAACCAAATTCCCTTCAGTTCCCATACTTCTAATAGGATACATTAATCTAAGCTCCATCCTGTCATATTTATGTTACACCTTTATCTGGGGTCCTTCCATATTTGGTCACAGCCCCATCTCCTAGTTACAAAATACACAACTTACAAAAAGTTTCAATTATTACAGGTTCCATCTGGTTGGAACCCTTTACCCCTACTTGTGACACACACATGCATTCTATAGAAATTCCATTGATGTGGAGAGGAGGGGAACAAACACACTCCCTATTGATCTGTTGTTGCTGGTTTTATCACCCAAACGTGTTGGTGTCCAGGTTTAATTCTAAACTATATCCAGCCCACATGGTCCTAACCCAAGCCGTGAAACCCAATTAAAAATCCATGATCTATTGGTGCAGCCTCCATGCAAGCAACCCTTGCATCAGGTTAATTGACCAACCCTTAAACCCAACCCTACCAGGTGGCCAAAATCCCTCAGTCATTCAATAACAGGCTCCCAGTACTTAGAGAGGTAAGATCTCTCTTCCACAATAGCAGCAGGCCATAAAACAGGCTTGGTCGAAACTGACAGCGGCTGCTGCTCCCTTTCAGCCTTAAATCTTGAAAAAACAGTTTCTTGGCCATTCAAAGTTTCACCTCGCAGATCCAAGCTTCAGTGATTTACACAAACTCCACACAATGAGAGGACACACGGCACACATAATCATGTATTCATAATATCCCCATATCTCCCAACTACCTCAAAAAGGATTCTGTGTATGTATGTTAATGCCTGTGTATGTTGTAGACTACTGTGTCACCTCATCACAATCTCCATTCCCAACCTTCTATTTCACATGTGCAGGTATAACTGTTTGCTTCTCGTTAAGGCCGAGTGACACTCTATGCACAAATAACTCTAAAAGTAACATTTATACCATTCAGATTAACTGCACTATATTTGTGCCAATTTGCAAAATCGCTGTCACCACAGTCTCCAATATGGCATGCGCAATTCAAACTTTTCTTTACCCGTGGGACCTTAATTAACTACCCCAACAGTACTTTATGACTCCTCTATCAAAATGGAGTCCATGTTTTAACAAGTGCATAGACTCCCCTTTCCCTGTTTTCCCACCAATCCCTATGCTGTTCATTTATTTATGTATGTGGTTATGCATGTATTTGTTGTTTTTGTGGTTCAACAGTGAACCCTGTGCTGTGGCATAAGCAAATACGCTGAATAACTGAATGATGGCATTCTTCATAATGAAGATCTAGTAAACAGACAAATGTTCTAGCTAAATGGGTTTCTTGGCCTGATGGTCTCTTTGTCAACACTCTTATTTCTGTAATCCTGAATACTCAGACCTGAAAATGTTGTTATCCAGCATTTTTATATACCAGAGTGGTGTTATTACTGTCACTGACAGATGCTGGTTACCCCACTATTTTGATTGATGGAGTACCATATAACAAACAGTTATGCTAGATTCAAGATTACTATAAGACCCTTAAATATTAATCCCCAGTTACTACCCTATTCATTGACTGTCCTCCAGCCAAGCTTGAAGAGAGGCCCGTTGAAGAATTATAATGAATGATGTTGTAATATGTTTTCACCTTAACATCCCTGCAACTAATGTTTTTTTCCTTGAATTTCAAAGGTTTTGTTACAAATGTATTGCTCACAATAATGTCCCTGCAACTAAAGTTTTTTCCTTGAATTTCAAAGGTTTTGTTTCAATGTATTGCTCACATTAACATCCCTGCAACTAAAGATTTTTCCTTGAATTTTAAGGGGTTTGTTATTCCATACATAATGAACATTAATAATACAGACCTACTCCTTAGACAAAAGTGCACAAGATAAAATAGCTATGCACTTTTAAAAAAAAGTAATGAACACCAGAATAATAACCTGACAGAGGAAATGTGCCCAAAAATATGCTGACAGGGTATACAAGGTGCTCACCTTTACAACCCAGTAATCTGTAGTGAAATATTCCCTGGAAAACGAAATCCCAATATGAAACAAGTGTTTGTGGTTTTATGAGTAAGCGTCTGCACTGGGAACATGACAACCTGAGTAAAATCTTGGCAGCCAAATACTTGAGCAAGCTTGCCAACCTAAAAAGAAAAAGGGGCTGCGTCCGCCCTCTGAAAAAAAGTTACACTCTTCCCCCACCTGTGCCCTTTACTTGTGCCATCAGCCACATCGTGGGAAAATTCTCATGACTTACTTGCCTTCTCATCATTTCCTCTCTTCACTTTATGTCTGCCTTTCAACAATACTCTGCTTTATAAAGCTAACTTGAAAAGTACCCGTAGCATAGTGTCACTGAAATATATACATCCTTATAGAAATATGTTAGGCAAAAAGTGTACAATTGTGACAATATTCCCCCCATCTTGACTGTGAGACTACAAATACAAGAATGCAATTCAGTAAAAGGCAACAAAAATTTTCTCTGAGTGCAAAACTTTCAAGGACTGACAGTATCATGATTAAACAAATAATAATGCAGATGTAGTGTGTTAGGAAATATTTAAAACTTTCAGAACTCACAATGTTTTTAGGCAATGTGCAGTGAGATTAAATTATTTGCCATGGAGCACACACTTTGGTTAAGCAGTTTTCTCCAAGTGGTATACCCCTTTTCGGTGCCATCATTTTCCTGTGGGCTGATTTGGCACGGGAATTCCACTACAGCGCCCTTTTCAGCTGGCCCATTTTGGCACTCCCTTTTCAGCGAGAAAGCCATTCCGGCGCCGTTATTCTGGCCCAAGGGATATTTTGATGTGGCTGACATTGCAGCAATGTCTAAATGACCTCATTCTAAATAAGATCACAGGACTGCACTGCAACAAACATTGCCACCTCCCACTTGTGTTGCTTTTCTTTTATTTAAATAAAATGTGTTAAATAAAAAAAAAACAAAGTTTTGAACCCTGGTCTGCCAGAGTTGGAGGCCCAGCATTTAACTACTAGACCACAGGGGCTTTGTGCTTCATACTGCATTCATTTCATACTTAGCCTATAATTTAATATGTTCAATGACAAAAAGCTAGGTATGAATCTTGTGAAAATCAAACAATAACATAATTGTAGCATAATTGTTAAGTTCTGCGTCTTGAACTCCTTAAGGACAGGGTTCTCTGTTAGCACTGTTCAGTATAAATGTGACTTTTTTTATTTCATGTTTTCTGTTTTATAATGTTGCCCATGGACAGTGTAGTCTTCTTTTTTAATATAAGTGCAGTATAAGGGGGAATGTGTGGAGTGAGGGTGTGCATGTCATCTGAGAGGGTGTGCATGCAATGTGTGTGTGTGTTTGATGTGAGCGTGTGTGTGTGTGTGTGTGTGTGTGTGTACATGGTGCGAAGTTGTGTGTGAGGGATAGTTGCATGCAATTTATAATGCTGCAGTAAATAAATGTGTTTCATGTTTAATATGTGTTCAATTCTGCAACGACAGTGTAATGCATCTCCCATCCTGTTTTTTAATGTTGCAATAAATACCTCATTTTTACGTTTAATCCATATTACAAAATGCAAAATGCCTGCAGGTTCATGCCAATTGGGGCCTCTCATGCCAAAACATCCTTGCGCCGAGAGGTACAAAATGCAAAGTGCATATAGGTTCATGCAGTGCCAATTGCGGCCTCTCATGCCAAAACATCCTTGCCCTGAGAGGTACCTGCCCCAACTGGCTGCATCTAACTGGGCACGGCCAACCAGAACCTGCGGCAAAACGGTCACACCATAATGGTGTGCACCTAACTAGCCATGCCGAAATGTCCTGTCCTGTGCTGCAAGCCCTTTGTTTTATGGCTGGTCTCTTGGTGACTGTTGTGATACATAACACAACCCCAACTAAGCACATTTAAGCAGCACGGAAAAAGGGAATAAATAACTGGCTACAAGAATAACATATGCCCAGGAACATTCTACACCCATAGTGACAATCACAAGCAGGCACCCATGAATATATGCACAGTACTGCTTAGCTTCAAAGTGAGGAATGGGCCAGCCCCCTCAGGCCATGTTGCTGCAGGTGGTCTTGTAATGTTATCTCATGTGTTAGGCAGCATAGCCTGAGCGGGCTGGCCTTTTCCTTATTTTAAAGCTATGCATTGTCAGTCCTATCTATTGCATGGATGGGAGACCTCGGTCACCAGTAGTTTTTCACCCTCAATGTCACAGTAGCTGTAAAAATATATATTTTATATTATGTATAAAACATTACAGGCTTTGAGAACTCCCAATGTTTTTAGTTAATGCACTGTGTGGTTAAATTATTTACTAAGATCACACACTTTGGTTAAGCAGCGTGCGACAAGACCCCTGTTTTATGGCCGTCCTCTTGGTGACTGTTGTGATACATCACATGACCGCAACTAACTGCATTTAAGCAGCATAGAAAAGATTAAAAATGATTGCTGCAAGAATAACGCATGCAAAGGTACTTTTGCACCCATAGCGACAATCAAAAGCTGGCACCCATGAAAATACGCACAGTAAGTGGCCACATATTTTAAAGTGAAATACACAAATGTAGTTCTATCGACCTTGTCCTTAGAAGAAAATGGGCAAGACAAAATAGCATTGGATGTTGAAAAACAGTCAGGACCAACAGAAAAATAACCTGAGAGAGGAAACCCTTCAATAAATAAGCTGGCAAAGTATAAAAGGTGCTCACCTTTTAAACCCAGCAATCTGTAGGGAAATATTCCATAGAAAACAAAATCCCAATGTGAAACAAGTGTTTGGGGTCTTGTGGGTAAGTGGCTGCACTGGGAACATGACAATCTGCGTAAAATCCTGGTATCCAAATACTTGAGCAATCTTACCAACCCCACAAAAAACCAAGGGGTTGCAACCGACCTCTGAAAATAAATGACACTGTCCACCCACATGTGACCTTTACTGGTGCCCTGAAAAGCAACCACAATCAGGGAGACATAACTGCACCATTGTCCATGATTGCAAACTCCCTTGCCAGATTGTGGGCAAATACTCATGCCTTACTTGACCTCTCATCATTTCCCCTCCTCAACCCCATGTCTATCTTTCAACAATACTCTGCTTTATAAAGCTAACTTCAAAAGTGCACATACCACAGTGTCACTCAAATATATAAATCCTTATAGAACTATGTTAGGCAAAAGTGTACAATTGTGTCATTATTTCCCCTGTCTTGACTGTGAGACTACACATACCATAATGCAATTCAGCAAAAGGCAAACAAATTGTCTCTTGGTGAAAAACATTCAGTACTGACTGTAGCAGGGTTTAAAAAAATGAAAATGTGGATGCCGTGTTTTATGAGATATTTAAAACTTTGAGAACTTACAATGTTTTAGGCAATGTGCAGTGAGATTAAATTTTTTGCCATTGAGCACACACTTTGGTTAAGCAGCGTTCTCCAAGCGGGACACCCCTTTTCAGCACCATCATTTTGACGTGGGCCGATTGGGGACAGGCATTCCGCTGCAGCGACCATTTCCGCGCACCCTTTTCAAACACCAGAAAAATAACCTGAGAGTGAAAATGTTCCAAAACATATGCGGGCAAAGTATAAAAGCTGCTCACTTTTGAAACCCAGCAATCTGTCGTGAAATGTTCCCTGGAAAACTGAATCCCAATGCAAAACATGTGCTTGAGGTCTTGTGAACTAGTGTCTGCACTGGAAACATGACAGCCTGAGTAAAATCCTGGTAGCCAAATAATTGAGCAAGCTTACCAACCTAAAAAAAAACCTTGGGGTTGCATCTGCCCTGTGAAAAAAAAAGTTAGGTTTTTCACCCACACGTGTCCTTTACTTGTGCCCTGAAAACAGAAACAATCAGGTGAAAATAGCCACCCCAGTGTCCAGGATTGCAATATCTCTTGCAACATTGTGGGCAAACACTCATGACTTACTTGCCCTCTCATCATTTCCCCCTCCACGCCCGCCTGTCTGGCTTTCAACAATTTTCTGCTTTATAATGCTAACTTGAAAAGTACACATATCATAGTGTCATTCAAATATGTAAATCCTTATAGAACTATGTTAAGCAAAAAGTGTACAATTGTGGAATTATTCCCCCCAGCTTGACTGTGAGACTACAAATACCAGAATGCAATTCAGCCAAAGGCAAAATAATTGTCTCTGAGTGCAAAACTTTCAAGGACTGACAGTAGCACGGTGTCATGAGATATTTAAAACGTTGAGAACTCACAATGTTTTAGGCACTGCGCAGTGAGATAAAACTATTTGCCATGGAGCACACATTTCGGTTAAGCAGCATTCTCCAAGTGGTACAACCCTTTTTGGTGCCATCATTTTGCGCCCAGGTCGATTTGGCACAGGTATTACACCACAGTGCGCCCTTTTTGGCGTGCCTTTTTTGGTGCTGTTATTGTGGCACAAGGGATGTTTGGACATGGCAGATATTGCAGCCACTTCTACGTGCCCTCATGCTAAATAAGATCCCAGGATTGCACTGCAACACACCTCGACACCTCCCACTTGTGTTGCTTTTCTTTTAATTAAATTAAATTAGTTAATTTCTTTTTAAAACATGCAGCTTTGAACCCTGGTCTGCCAAAGCTGAAAGCTCAGTATTTATCCACTACGCCACAATGTCTTAGCGCATCAGAAGCCATACATTTCATACTTAGCTTAGAATTTAATATGTTCAATGATAAAAGGCTAGGTATGAAATTTGTGAAAATTCAAACGATAACATAATTGTAGCATAATGGTTAAGTGCTGCATTTCAACTCCTTAAGGTCAGGGTTTTCTGATAGCAGTGCTCAGCATAAATGTTATTTCTTTAATTACATTTTTTCTGTTTTATAAAAATGTGGATGCGTTTGTCATGAAATATTGAAAACTAAGAAAACACATGACATTCAGGACCGTGGACTGTCTGCCATCCATGCATCAACCAGGACCGACCCTGCTTAGTTTCAAAGCGAGGAAGGATCCAGCACCCATTAGGCCATGTTTCTCTAAGTGTTCTTCTAAAGAGGTTGGGGGGCATATATTAGGCAACATGGCCTTAGCTGGTGGACCGCTTCTTCCCTTTGAACTAAAGCAGGGTCCGGCCATGTTTCTGCATGTATGGGAAACACACTGTTGGTGTAAAAATACCTGTTTTTTTATTATTGCCTGGGAGACTACAAATACCAGAATGCAATTCAGCAAAAGCCCAAAAATTGTCGGAGTGCAAACTCAGTCCCTGGGTGCCCTCCAACTCCAAAATTTCTCTCAGTGATTTCTAACCATTCCCCACCTCTACACTGATGGCATTTGTATGTTTCATTTTCCCATAACCTCGGCTATTGCCTTTATATCTCTTGCATTGAGAGAACAGCAAGATGGTGGTCATTTCATTTCTAAAAGTCATGAGAGATATAACTAGAGGGCACTCATTTCTCCATCATATTTTAAAATAACTACAGCACAGAAAAACCCCAAACCATGCATGGCGTGCGAGTCAAAGCTTTGTGCCCAGTTGTTTTGGACCTGATCTAATTCCGTCCAGCAGTTTGGGTTGTGCGCTTTGGCAAAAAAATAACCTTCTTTGTCTATGAGAAAATTATTAGGAAGTAGGCCGCACATATATAAAAAGAAAATGTCTTTTTGACGCTTAATAACTTTTTAACAAACCTTTACGAAACTTTGCAGTCTGGGGGGTCCCACACACTTTTAATACATTTTGAAATGTCAGCCGAATTCAGTACTAGAATCAAAAGTTATTAACAATATATTATTGAGGGGTTCCTATGTATCTCTGACTCACGTTAACTATATGCGGCTATCGCTGCTCTATAACATATATATATATATATATATATATATATATATATATATATATATATATATATATATATATAAACCAAAAGAAACAGGCAGGAGAAGGCTGTAGATTTAATAGTGGACTTCGACTCTCTCAGGTCTTCAGGTCTCAGTTCATTTCCTTTATTAAATTTAAAGTGGAAATAACAGACAGCAAACAACAACGAGTTTCACCCTGGCAGACATTGGGTCTTTAACTTTAATAACTTATGCAAGATTCTACATGCGTCAATACAGTATGTATATTTGCCTATTTTGGAACATACATTTATAACGGCTGTAGATATCTTAGATGGTATATATATTTTAACAATATGTTTTTTTGTCCCACTTTGGATTAAACCCTCATGATCTTGAAGGATG
Source organism: Ambystoma mexicanum (assembly GCF_040938575.1). Lineage (NCBI taxonomy): Eukaryota > Metazoa > Chordata > Amphibia > Caudata > Ambystomatidae > Ambystoma > Ambystoma mexicanum. The sequence continues at coordinate 1,239,129,688 of NC_090930.1, read as the reverse complement.
GGTTCAGGTACATAAAGTGCATAGTACCTAGCAGCAATTGTGGATATTCCATAACAAAGTGCTTAGTGTTTTGTGCAAAATGGTTAGAGATATTAGTTCCAAAGGCTAAGCTAAGTTCAGGTACATAAAGAGCATAGTGCCTAGTGCAATTGTGGATATTCCACAATAAAGTGCTCACTGCTTTGTGCAAAATGGTTAGAGATATTAACCCCAAAGACATTTAACATTAAAACAATGATAGAGATTCCATAATAAAGTGCTTAATGCTTTTGCAAATTAATTCAGAATATCAAATCCTAAGCATTCAACATTAAAGCAATTGAAGAAGTTGCACAATAAAATGATTTATATTTTGTGCAAAATAGTTTTGAACATTAACTTTAAAGTGTCCACAGCTTTGGAGATCAAGCCGCAATAGCTCAGAACATGCAGCTCAGCATTTGAGATCAGTCTGCTCATAAATTACTATTAATTGTTCAGATGCTGAATTAGGGTACATAAGGTGCATTTTGCCTAGCAATCATTGTAATGCTCCATAGTAAGGTGCTAAGTGCTTTGTGTTGAATAATTCAAGACAGTCATACTGAATTGTCCACTCTGGGATCAAACTATTAGTCAATAAATATATGTCATGCTAAAAGTGGGTAGAGAACCATGGGATTCATTATGCAAGTCTTTCAATCACATACACAATTAATCAACCAAATGGTCATATCATAAAGTGCATAGTGCTAAATATACTTCAATTAATTAAAGCCTGTGTTTCTCTGACAAATCTCATTCTCTTTTTCCCATATAATAGACAAGTACTATTCTGATTTGTAATCCCATACTTAATCATAATAATGATGGGAAACAGTAAAAGCACACTTGGATCCATATATTATAGATTGGGGTCTTAATACTGCTGGAGTCAATTATTGCTTAAGAGGGTGATATTAAATAACATGAAATGTCAGACTCTGCGAAACATTGGTTTACATATAAGACATACACATAAATATACATTACAATGGGCCTCATTACGAGGTGGGCGGTAAGGGTTAACGGGCACCGGTAAGGAAACCGGTGCTGGTAAACCCTTACCGCCCTATTGCGAGGTCCCTTAGCGGGTCCCGCTATCGGCACCTGGTTTTCCCAGGCGCCCATAGCGGGAGCCGCTAAGGGACCAGGGAGCTAATAACAGGCCAGCTATTAGAGGACCCGTTATTAGCCCCATCACCATTCCCATTGAGCCCTATGGGGGCTCGAATAGGGAATGGTTCTCGGAATGGGGACTTACCGGGTCCTCCAAGGTTAGAAAGACCCGGTAAATCCCTATTTCGAGAACCCGGACCGGGAATGCGGTAAGGGGGTAGCCATGGTGCTAATAGCACCATGGTTACCTCTTACCTCGTAATGAGGCCCAAAGACATTAAAATTTAAATTAACCTGTAAATCACTATTACATCTGTTAAATGGCACATTATGTATAGAAGCTGATATGATTCATAGACTTGTACTTAAGAGATTCACAAGGCATTCCTTGGTTAATCTCCTACAAATGTGTGAAGTTCTTCGTCCTTGTTATTTCCTTTGGGAGTTTTGGATCATAGTCAATGATGTATCTACATTTGGCATGTCTAAGTCTTTTTTCTCTGTTACCTCCCCTTAGATGGTGGGATATTTTGTCAATGGTGAAATATTTAAAGGAACCTATGTCCCGTTGATGCTTCTCTTCAAAATGCTTAGCCAACAGATATGTAACATCACTGTTTTACATGGCTCACAGATGTTGTAATATTCTGGCTTTAACCTCCAACTGTTCTACCAATGTACCATAATTTGCAGTTAAACAAAATTACATACACAACAAATTTACTTAGACATGTGATCAACTTCTTAATTTTGATTTCTCGTCCAGTCTCTGGTTGCCTGTAGCTCTTGATATTAATCTCAAATTGGCAGGCCTTACATTTAGCACATTTATAGAAGCCAGTAGGCTTATCCATTAACCATCATGTGGGTGCTGATGGGACGGCCGATTGAAATAGGCTTGGTGACAGTTTTGATTGTATAGATGCAGCTTTTCTGAATGTTACACTTGCATTTGCTTGTATGTGTTGATGGAAATCTTGGCCTCTAGTCAAGAGATGACAGTGTTTCCCTAAAATCTTTCTCACCTCCTTGGCTCCCTCGTTGAAAGTTGTAATGAATCTAATATAATAAGCCAACTCCTTAGACTTCAAGCTTTTTGTCCTGCCTACGGAGAGTATGTCACTTCTAGTCTGCTTTGAACATTTGCCATATGCTTTGCTGATGTCCACTTTCAAGTACCCTCTTGCATATAATCTTGTGGCTGCTGTTTTGGCATTTTGCTCACAGATTTTTTCTTCACCACAATTTTGCTTAATGCATAAACATTCTCTTTTAGGTATACTGTTTTTCAGGATTGTTGGGTGTGCCCTGCTAGCATGCACTACTGAGTTGGTGTTGGTTTCCTTGCAGTGTAATTCGGTAGTATTTTCACCTCCTACTACCTTAATCTTAATATCCATTTATACAACCTCCTCTCTGTTATTCTGTTCTGTGAATCTTAGATTCTCATTGTTTATGTTGAGGAGTTTAATTAAAAAAAAATCCAGCCACTCTATGTTACGCTCACCTGGCTCCCAAAGGGGCGCCGATCTGAACTGGACAGCTGCGGTCCCCACCAATGTGACGCGTAGTGCCGAGATGACGGACTGGACTGGCCCATCTAGCTTCATTTGCTTGGCCCGTAGGAATATTCTTCTGCAAATGGAGAAAGGGAATTAACCACCCGTGCAGTTGAGCGTTAACCCCCCCCACTCCCGCTGATCTCCCCACTGATCACCTTTGATGTCCCCTCTTAGAGTCTCACCTCATGGTTTGGAAAGATGAGCTCTCCATCCTGCATTGAGCGCAGGGGCGCGTAGATAACCAGTTGCATCACTGGCTCGAAGGAATTGGTGAGTTCCAGAACAATATTGACTATGAGAGTCCCGGCAAGACGCCGTAAGTATGTAGTTCGTAAGAGTTCAAATGTTTGACTTTCACTCTGTCCGATTCCTTGCAGGTTGCAGCTTGACCCTAGCGAAGAGTTCCTCGTGGCAACCGGTAATATTCAGGTAAGGATTTGTATTATCCAACACAGTTTGATAAAATAATGTCCATATGTAACCTGTTGCTTTCTCCCTTATTCAGGTGCTGAGAGAAAGTATGAAGTCTCGGGGAATAATGCCTCCGGCGTAAAATCAGGTAAGTCTATTGTGGTGAGGAGGTTTCCCCTTGTTTGTCCCTTTGTTTCACCTTGCTGTCCTTTTGTTTCCCCTTAGGGGCCGGGGTTCGGCGAGGATGCAGTGGAAGCTGCGCCGACCTGTGAAGAGGAATAGTACCCCCGGTGGTAAAATCAGGTAAGTCTATGGGGGGTAACTAATATTGCCTCTGTGTATTCCATTGGCTCACCTTGCTGTTCTTGTCTTCCCCTTAGGTGCCGGAGTGCGGCGTGAACATGCAGAAGGATGCGGTGGAATGTGAAGATTATGCGAAGGCCGGTGAGTTCAGTGCGGCGCTGCAGCAGACGAGTTGACGCGCATAAAATAACTTCTTTCTTCCAGCTCGAAGGCGCGATGGATAGGTGTTAGGAATGATTTCGTAATTGTAGGTAATTTTCCTTCCATGTGGCAACCCCTAAACTTTTTGCTGTTGTTTTTCACCTTGTTCTTGACTTTGCCAGAGAAGTGCAGCCTTCTGCCGCACTCCTCTGGGCTTTCGCTCCTTTCTTACGGGGAAACTGACATGCCCTTAAGACAGTCAGTACCGGGGAACGCTGTTTCCCGTAGTTTCTTTTATCATGTTGCGGCTTTCGTGCAACATGACACAAGAGGGCACTGTAAGCTAAGTTACAGCTCTCTTGGGTCTCTAGCCTTCTACAGGCCCTAGATACTCGTTTAGGATTGTATCTGATCGGTGCAAGAGATTCAGGGACGGGAATGGTGGCAGCGATCGTTTCTTGTGTTTTGAGCTCCTTTTGGCGTTCTAAGCGCGTTTCTCGCCCTTAACCCAAAATGGTGGCCTGGCTCCCAAAATGGCCAGACCACGAGGCTCCTTTGTCCTGTCCGCTGACCGTCTTGCGCCCTTCACCTTCCCCAGGTCGAGCCGACCCGGGGCCTTCCTTATTTGGGCATGTGCTTTCCCGCGAAACACGGATGCTTTCGCGGGCTTCTACATGTCTTGTGTGTGCCTCCAGGATGTGGGCTGGGATGTCTGGTCCCAATACACATCCTGGGTGCCAGAGAGACTAGGGTGGTGTGAATGCCTGGGACCACCGTGGTCCGTGATTGGTCCACGAATGGTGTGAGTGTTGATGAGCGGATCTCCCATTGGGTCCCCTCCGTTTTGGCGCGAAGGGAACCGTGGATAAGAGGGGGCTGGAAACACCACTACCATGTTGATCTCCTGAGTTCTCACGAACAAAGGAATACAGGAGCCAAGTATCCTGCAACCAAGAGGCTGGACTGAGGAATCGCTGGTGACCCGCTGAAGGACTTCTCCTCTGCACTGCTGTCGCCTTGTGAAACCCTTTTCACCTTTGATCGAACCAGAAGGCCTGTACTGGTACTTCGACCCTTGGAATAGCGGGAACAGCTATTCTCGGCATCTTCACCATCTCCTGCCAGTAAGCATTCAGAAGCGTCTCTGGGCCATCCAGCTGACTGACCAGCTTACACGGGAGTCTTGCTCTGTAACCGCCGCCAGGTTGTGTAGTATTTCGAGCCCTTGTCACTCTCACATGCTTCGTACACTTGGCGTTCCCAGGTCTGAAGTGAGTAGTGTACATTTGGCTCAGATACACACGGCCGCTCCGTTGCCCTGCTGTGGTAACAAACTGTGCGGGTTTCTTCGATTGGGACGTCTTTTTACTCAACACGACGACGAGGCGTTCCCTGCTCTTCTGAACCTGCCAGCTACTGAAACGGACGCGGAGAAGCCTGGGTCTGCTTGCATCGGGGACCGGTGAGTAGCATAGCTAGGATCTGGTCGCCCTCCTGCAGGAGCCCACTGCTTTTCCCCGCTGTGTCAAACAGCACCCTTTTCCGTACTCACGCTCTGATTCTGCCCACTGTGGAGGCTGCGCTTGAGTCGCGGAACTTGTTCTTCTTCTTTTGTGCACTAAACTGAACTGCCTGATTTCCCTCGAAGAGCTTCTCCTTTTGCCCGTTGGCACCAGCGCGTGCAGGTACTTTTGAGCACAAGGCTCCACTCTTCGCAGGGCTCGGACTTCCATCTAGTTAGGTGCCTCTGAAGGCGAACTGGGTCTAAGCATTATTTCGCACTGCCTGTCTTCCCTCCCTTTTAGGTGGACTACACATTTCGTGCATATAACGCTTGAGACTTGTTGTATTTGTATATCTATTGTGTTGGTATGGTATGTGTTGGTTTACTATCGTTATATTGTGATTTTCTCGCTACGGTCATTGTTTTAAAGGCCTTGAAATAAATGTGTATATATTTTTAATATAACACCTGTTTGGAGTAGTTTGTAAGTGATCTTGCTTTGTGTGCTCATTGCGGGCTTTCAGTCACCCTCACCCCTCTTGAGACCTAGTCTTGACCGCCGCGATCGCTACCTTGATTGGTCTGGCTCGTCCAGAGGTTACCCTGTTCCAAGTAATTAGGTTGGCCTTCTGAACTTCTGCGCCACCAGGACAGAGTTCAGAAATCCGTGTTAACAAATTGGTGTACAGCGGTGGGATCGGACTGAAGGTATCCAGTGTTGCGCACGAACTAGGGCATTTCAGGTTATTCCAACCAGGACACGTAGTGAATTGTTGTAGTATAACTTTAAAAAGGCCATAGTCCTATCTAACAGTATGGAAACAAATACCTTGTTAACTTTAAATGCTTCCAAATCAGAAACATTGAAAAAGATGTGTGCGGAGAGAGGTGTTTCCTCTCAAGGCACGAAATTGGAAATGATCCAAAGAATCGTGGCGTGGCAAGAAGCGCAGCTTGACGCTATAACTTCTGAGGACAGTGCGGAAGGTGGTGGGGCTGCTCTCACTGGTAGAACCGACGGTTCTGCCGCTGTACTGATCCATCGCGACCACGAGGACAGGGAGGACGAGATGTCTAATGTTTCCTCTGCCAGTGCTGATGGGGAGGCGATGCTTGAATTCAAGAAGCAAGAGCTGCGGTTTAGGCAGCAGGAGCTTGAATTCAGCATAGCCAAACTAAAAATCGAACAGGCACAAAAACAAAAAGACAGGGATCACCAGTTGGAACTGGCCAAGCTTCATTTTGCAAATGGGTCCAAGGGTCCTGGACATGGGTCTGGGGCCTCCTCTCATCCACGGTTTCCGAAAGATCTGCTCAGTGTGTATGAGGAAAGGAATCACATTATGGACTGGCTGAATGCGTTTGAGTATGCATGCGAAGTTCAACAAGTTGACAATGCTGATAAGATTGCCTGGTTACTCAGCAGACTGCCCCATTCTGGCTGTAGTGCCATTATGGAAATGTCGAAGGCTGAGCGAGCTGATTTCGCAATGTTAAAGCAAACTCTCATTTTAAAGTTTGGGAAGACTCCGGCCCAATATTTGAAACGTTTCAGAGAGTATAAGAAAAAGGAAGGTGGTACTTGGGTATCTTATGTCACTGAGTCTTTGAAAAACTTAACTGGCTGGGTTGATGGTTATAAGGTATCTACCTTCGAAGGCATGATAAATCTTGTCATGCTGGAACACATTTTTGCATCTTCTTCCCCGGAGCTTAAGCAGCATTTGGCCGATTCAAAGGAGATAGATCCTAAGAAGCTGGCCATTGCAGCAGACTTATGTGTGTCACATCGAGTGTCCCATAAGGACAAAACTCATCCTGGTAAGCAGGAGGAAGGGAAAAAGTCCAAAGATATGGAGGGTGGAGAATCTGATAAATCTTCTTCTCATAAGGGCCACAAAAAGAAAAATAAGGGTAAGACACAAGAGAACTCACAGGGTAGTGGAGGCCAGCCTCCGAAACAGAACTCTGGTTACAATAAGCCTCCCTATGTAAACAGACCCAATGGATCTTGTTTTGCTTGTGGAGCAACTGACCACGTGAAGGGGGATCCCCGGTGTAAGGTTAGACCTTTGGGGGTCCACTCCGCTAATCTGGCCTTCTCCTCCTACGAGGAAGAAGAGATTACAGGAGCATCCTTCTCCTCAGACTCATTTCCCAGCGGGATAGAGGCTGAGGTAGTTTTAGTTTCCCTGGGTTCCTGGGAGCCTAAAGTCGCAGAGGCTTATGCTAGGATTCCGGATAATACCAAGCACTACTTTAAAGACAGTGTGCTGATCAATGGAGTAGATACTCCAGCTCTTAGGGATAGTGGGTGCAGTCGCACTGTAGTGGATTCTACCTTGGTAGACTCAGAGGAAGTTTCCATAGCTACTCGGATGCCCACTAAGTTGGCTGACGGCCCACTCCGTATGTTCCCAGTAATACCTGCAAATCTTACTTTAAAAGGTACAGCAGTCAGGATTCCAGTGAGCATTCAGAGAAACGTCCCGGGAAAAGTCTTGTTAGGTAATGATCTCAGAGCTTTAGGGCTCGTAGGAGACACTGCCGAAAGACCCTACACACGGTCTCAAGCACGGGCAGCATTGGCCAAGACCAATACGCTGCCCCAGCCGAAGGGGAAACCCAAGGCGAAAGGAGTCGACAAGTCAAGACGAGGGAAAGAGAATATTCCCCCAAGCTCGCCTACCACTGCGGTGGAGGAAGTTGGTCAATCGCCCGGGCCTGACGAGGAGGTGGCGATGCCTGAAGTATTTGACCCCAACGATCATCCTGAACTAAAAGGCTTGTTAGTTGAAGGAGGTCCTGATAGGGACGAATTCAGTAAAGGCCAACGTGAGTGCCCATCTCTGGAAGGCCTAAGGAGACAGGCCTGCTCCCAGCTTGAGGGTGAACCTCCTGGGACGCATAGGATTTATTGGGAAGGTGGACTCCTGTATAGTGAGCCCACAGAGTCTACAGAAGGAGACCATAGGAGGTTGGTGGTTCCCCTTGCTGTTAGGCCCTTCCTCCTGCAGTTGGCGCATGAAGTTCCCCTTGCTGGTCACCTTGGTATGAAGAGGACCAAGCAAAGGTTATCCATGCACTTCTACTGGCCCAAGATGGGGGTGCAAGTAGAAAGTCACTGCAGGAGTTGTGCCTCCTGCCAGTTGTCTGGTAAGGTTGGCGCGACAATCCAAGCTCCGTTGGTACCGCTCCCAGTTGTGGGGGTACCATTTGAAAGGGTAGGGATCGACATCGTTGGTCCCCTTGACCCGCAAACATCCTCGGGCAATAGGTTTATCCTGGTGCTGGTCGACCATGCAACCAGATATCCTGAGGCCATCCCATTGAAAACTGTAACTGCCAAGTCAGTTGCAAAAGCTTTACTTGGCATATTTACTAGGGTTGGCTTCCCTAAAGAAGTTGTGTCGGATCGTGGCAGCAACTTTATGTCGAAGTATATGCAGGCTATGTGGAAAGAATGTGGGGTCACCTACAAGTTCTCTTCTGCGTAACACCCCCAGACCAATGGTCTGGTGGAACGTTTCAACAGAACGTTAAAGAGCATGATTGGGGCTCTGGAGGAACCTCAGAGAAGAAAATGGGATCTTCTTTTACCATGCTTATTGTTTGCCTACCGAGAGGTACCACAGGAGGGTGTTGGCTTCAGCCCCTTCGAACTTCTGTTCGGTCATCCCGTACGGGGACCCTTAGCCATCGTCAAAGAGGGATGGGAGATGCCCACTCCCCCTGTTACTACCAACGTAGTTGATTATGTGCTAGGGCTCAGAAAACGGATGGTACTTCTGATGGGCTTGGCTAGTGATAAATTGAAGGCAGGACAAGCGCTGGTGAAACATTGGTACGACCAGAAAGCTTCCCTCATCAACTTTACACCTGGTCAGCAAGTCCTGATCATAAATCCCATAAGGCCTCGAGCTTTACAGGACAAATGGTCAGGCCCTTACACAGTGGTGGAGCCCCTGGGTGAGGTTAACTATTTAGTGGACCTTGGAAGGCCTGGACAGGCTCCAAAAGTGTTTCACGTGAATAGGCTGAAGGCTTTCGTCCCAAGAGTCGAAATCACAGCACTGCTACTGGCTTCAGATGTTGAGGAAGAGGAGTCTGAACCTCTCCCCGACCTGTTCCAAAGCGGTCCTTCAGATAGCTCCTTTGAGGGTGTCCGAGTGGCCCCTCACCTGACTTCTGATCAGCAGACTGAGGTGAAAAGTTTGCTTAGGCAGTTTTCCCCCCTGTTTTCACAGTCGCCTGGTTTGACACCTTGGTGCAAACATAACATTGACACAGGAGACAGTGTACCTACCAAAAGTAGGGGATACAGGATGTCAGACAAAGTACGGTCTTATATTAAGACCGAGGTCAACAAGATGTTAGACCTTGGGGTGATTGAACCCTCTAGTAGTCCTTGGTCCAGCCCTGTGGTTTTGGTTCCAAAGGCAGGCACTTCTGAATTGAGGTTCTGCGTGGATTACAGGGCTCTGAATGCTGTCACCAAGACAGATGCACACCCCTTGCCTCGAACAGATGAGCTGGTGGATACTTTGGGTGCCTCCAAGTACCTCAGCACGTTTGACCTCACTGCTGGCTATTGGCAAATAGCTTTAGCAGAACATGCCAAGGAGAAGACAACATTTTCTACTCCAGACGGCCTTTAGCAATTCCGGGTAATACCGTTCGGGTTGAAGAATGCACCTGCCACTTTCCAGAGGCTTGTGAATCATGTTTTGAATGGGTTGGACGAGTTCTGTCTTGCATATCTGGACGATATAGCAGTTTTCAGTGCCACCTGGGAAGACCATGTGAAACACCTCGGGATTGTGCTCCAGGCTCTTAAGAAAGCACACCTGACCATAAAGGCTAGTAAATGCCAGATTGGACAAGGCTCAGTGGTTTACCTTGGACATGAAGTAGGTGGAGGGAGGATACAGCCTCTTCCCAGTAAAGTACAAGCAGTACAAGACTGGCCTACCCCCACTACGCAAACCCAAGTGTGAGCCTTCTTAGGACTCACGGGGTATTACTGCAATTTTGTGGCAGACTATGGCACCATAACTGCCCCTCTGACTGCCCTCACAACTCCGAAGAAACCGAAGAAGGTAACTTGGACCGACGAGTGTGAGAAGGCCTTCAATGGCTTAAAAGACTCCTTGTGCCAGGCCCCTGTCCTCAGGGCCCCTGATTATCAAAGACCTTTTATCGTGCAGACGGACGCTTCTGACACTGGGATAGGAGCTGTACTATCACAAGTAGATGAGAAGGGTAAGGAACACCCTATTGGTTTTATTAGCCGCCAGCTTAAGGACAGAGAGCTCAGATGGTCCACGGTAGAGAAAGAATGTTTCTCTGTTGTGTGGGCCCTAAGGAAGCTGAGGCCCTACCTCTATGGGACCCACTTCACTGTGCAAACTGACCATAAGCCCTTAAAGTGGCTAATGAACATGAAGGGGGAGAATCCAAAGTTGCTTAGGTGGTCCATAAGTCTACAAGGCTTCGACTTCACTATTGAGCATAGGCCAGGTGTCCAACATAGCAATGCTGATGGGTTGTCCAGAATGTTTAACCGACCTGAACAAGAGACTCATCCAGGGGTGGATTAGTTCCCCCTGTCCATAGTCTGGGAGGGGCGACTGTTAGGAAAGATTTCGTAATTGTAGGTAATTTTCTTTCCATGTGGCAACCCCTAAACTTTTTGCTGTTGTTTTTCACCTTGTTCTTGACTTTGCCAGAGAAGTGCAGCCTTCTGCTACACTCCTCTGGGCTTTCGCTCCTTTCTTACGGGGAAACTGACATGCCCTTAAGACAGTCAGTACCGGGGAACATGGTTTCCCGTAGTTTCTTTTATCGTGTCGCAGCTTTAGTGCAACATGACACAAGAGGGCACTGTAAGCTAAGTTACAGCTCTCTTGGGTCTCTAGCCTTCTACAGGCCCTAGATACTCGTTTAGGATTGTATCTGATTGGTGCAAGAGATTCAGGGACGGGAATGGTGGCAGCGATCGTTTCTTGTGTTTTGAGCTCCTTTTGGCGTTCTAAGCGCGTTTCTCGCCCTTAATCTAAAATGATGGCCTGGCTCCCAAAATGGCCAGACCACGAGGCTCCTTTGTCCTGTCCGCTGACCGTCTTGCGCCCTTCACCTTCCCCAGGTCGAGCCGACCCGGGGCCTTCCTTATTTGGGCATGTACTTTCCCGCGAAAAACGGATGCTTTCGCGGGCTTCTACATGTCTTGTGTGTGCCTCCAGGATATGGGCTGGGATGTCTGGTCCCAATACACATCCTGGGTGCCAGAGAGTCTAGGGTGGTGTGAATGCCTGGGACCACCGTGGTCCGTGATTGGTCCACGAATGGTGTGAGTGTTGATGAGCGGATCTCCCATTGGGTCCCCTCCGTTTTGGCGCGAAGGGAACCGTGGATAAGAGGGGGCTGGAAACACCACTACCATGTCGATCTCCTGAGTTCTCACGAACGAAGGAATACAGGAGCCAAGTATCCTGCAACCAAGAGGCTGGACTGAGGAATCGCTGGTGACCCGCTGAAGGACTTCTCCTCTGCACTGCTGTCGCCTTGTGAAACCCTTTTCACCTTTGATCGAACCAGAAGGCCTGTACTGGTACTTTGACCCTTGGAATAGCGGGAACAGCTATTCTCGGCATCTTCACCATCTCCTGCCAGTAAGCCTTCGGAAGCGTCTCTGGGCCATCCAGCTGACTGACCAGCTTACACGGGAGTCTTGCTCTGTAACCGCTGCCAGGTTGTGTACTATTTCGAGCCCTTGTCACTCTCACACGCTTCGTACACTTGGCGTTCCCAGGTCTGAAGTGAGTAGTGTACATTTGGCTCAGATACACACGGCCGCTCCGTTGCCCTGCTGTGGTAACAAACTGTGCGGGTTTCTTCGATTGGGACGTCTTTTTACTCAACACGACGACGAGGCGTTCCCTGCTCTTCTGAACCTGCCAGCTACTGAAATGGACGCGGAGAAGCCTGGGTCTGCTTGCATCGGGGACCGGTGAGTAGCATAGCTAGGATCTGGTCGCCCTCCTGCAGGAGCCCATTGCTTTTCCCCGCTGTGTCAAACAGCACCCTTTTCCGTACTCGCGCTCTGCTTCTGCCCACTGTGGAGGCTGCGCTTGAGTCGCGGAACTTGTTCTTTTTCTTTTGTGCACTAAACTGAACTGCCTGATTTCCCTCGAAGAGCTTCTCCTTTTGCCCGTTGGCACCAGCGCGTGCAGGTACTTTTGAGCACAAGGCTCCACTCTTCGCAGGGCTTGGACTTCCATCTAGTTAGGTGCCTCTGAAGGCGAACTGGGTCTAAGCATTATTTCGCACTGCCTGTCTTCCCTCCCTTTTAGATAGACTACACATTTCGTGCATATAACGCTTGAGACTTGTTGTATTTGTATATATATTGTGTTGATATGGTATGTGTTAGTTTACTATCGTTATATTGTGATTTTCTTGCTACGGTCATTGTTTTAAAGGCCTTGAAATAAATGTGTATATATTTTTAATATAACAACTGTTTGGAGTAGTTTGTAAGTGATCTTGCTTTGTGTGCTCATTGCGGGCTTTCAGTCACCCTCACCCCTCTTGAGACCTAGTATTGACCGCCGCGATCGCTACCTTGATTGGTCTGGCTCGTCCAGAGGTTAACCTGTTCCAAGTAATTAGGTTGGCCTTCTGAACTTCTGCGCCACCAGGACAGAGTTCAGAAATCCGTCTTAACAATCGGGAATTCAGGTAAGGATCAAAGGTATTGCTCTTGTTGTAACCTTTTCTCCTTCTTTCTCCCTTTTTCTAGGAGCTTCAGACTCGAGGCGGGCGTGGCAGAAGACTGGATGCAGACTTGCAGGCACGGTGAGAGTTACGCTGCTGGATGCAGAATAACGCGAAGCGTGTGCTGCTCTTCGGGCGTGGTTTAAATAGCCTCCAAAGTAGTCCCACGTAAGTATTCCTCCCCAGCCCCACCCGAGTAAAAAAATAGTCCCTAGGTAAAGTAGTCCCTTCCAAGCCTCTTTTGGCTTGGAGCTCTTGCAGCATGGTCTGCATCACGTGAGTTTGCAGCATGGTCTGCATCAGGTACGTTTTAATCTATGAGCCTGGCGCCATAGGCGCCAGGATTAACTCTCCATATGAGCCTGGCGCCATAGGCGCCAGGACTGCACCCAAATAGCCCCTAGCAGGGGTTGTTGGGCTTGCTTAGAATAACTTGATGCCTGCTTCCGAGGTTGCTGGACTTGGCCTGGGCCCCCTGGCGTAGGCATCATGGCACTCTACATCTGTGCTCTCCCATAAGATGAAAATATCATCTATATATTTTTGCCATAGTACCACCTTATTAGTATGTACAGTCATTGCATTTTAAGCAAATAGGTTTTCCTCACATGCCCCCATAAATGCATTTGCATATGTTGGGGCTACTGGGGTTCCCATTGCTGCACCACACAGTTGATTGCAGAACTGTCCATTGAACATAAAGGAGTTGTGTGTAAGTAAAACCAGTAAGACATCCAAAATAATGTCAAGGGATCTTGTAGACAGGTTTTGTTTCACTGCTGTGATACCTTGTTGGTGCGTGATACATGTCTACAATGAGACACCATCTAGGGTAATCAGAAGATAACCTTCATTCCAAGGAACATTGTGAAATTGTTTGAGGAAGTCAATTATATCCCTTGTGTAAGAAGACAGAGCTTCAACAAAGGGGAAGAGGAACTTGTCAATAATAGAGAGTCAATGAAAGCCACAATTAGTCTGCCTCTGCCTGGTAGCTTCTTCTTTAATTTGTGTATGTTTGGAATGAAATGAATAATAGGTTGGATACATTCTCTCATCCCATTCCAGTAAGCCTTGTTAAAACCATGCTCAAAGTTTGATATCATATTCAGTCTTATATCTTGGGTACAGATCAGTGGTTAGCTTTTTCATAATTATTGAAATCCCCAAATTGTCCTGTGGCTTCCAACTTGTAATCCCTTGCATGAGCACTACCACATTGACCCCCTTGTCAGAGGACTTGATCACAATCAACATATCTTAAGTCTTCCATGGCTTGCCATTGTACAGCTGTCAAATTCTGCCTTTTCTTGACGTTAGATCTAGATGCCAGCATTTTTAAATCATCTATTATCAAGTCTCTTAATTGATCAATGCTAGAACTATTGAAGTTAGGTGGGCTGTACTTGGATTTTCTTTTTAGGGAACTTCTTATTGTTATGGTGGTATCTATAGTATCCAGGAGAGTCGTATTCCATTAATCTTTGCTCAGTTCCACTTCCCCAATCTGCGATTCCTCATTAAGTAATGAATCAAGAATACCTAACGTTGGTATTTCCATGATGGTCAAAATGGAAGGTTTATCTTTAATCTTTTGTTTTTATGTCAAGGGTCCATGTTCTCATAGTGTTTGGCCAATCTTATTTTCTGTATAAGGGGATGTAGGTCCATCCATGAATGTGGGTAATCAAACTTAGAGGTGATGCATTAGGAGAGTCCTTTCATCAATACTTCATTCTCTGTGGCCGTTAGTACTTTATCTGAGTCTGAGAGGTTCACTACCTGCATTATTTTGTCTGATGTTACATCTTCCTGCCCTACCCAGAGCACATCTAACGGCCTCCTGATTGGTCTCTTCATTTTCTTTTTTCCCCTCTGGCCTCTTCTATTCTTCCTCGAGATTCCACACAGCGCCCCAATGGTTTGCCTCTGTTTTGGTTTCTTCCCTGTATTGTCTTGCCTGCTTGATGTAGGAGTCTCATCTCCTCTAAAAAATTCAACCTAATGGAAGTGTCAATATTGCTGCCAATAGAGATCTCTGTCGATGTGCTGGCTGTCTCTTCCACTTCTGAATCCAATTCTGGAGCATTGGGTATGATTGCATTCTGTACTTTACGTATCTGTTTGACATATTTCTTGGCAAAGGTATAGATTCTGCCAGTGGAATAATCATGCTTGTCTCTCAGAAATTTCCTTTGCTTTCTATAATTAAATTCTCATATTTGCTTATATGTGTTATCCATCTGAATTTTCATATCGTTTGCTGTATTGGATTCCGTCCCTGTGTAGACAGCAGGCTCCAGCTCCTGTATTTCTGCCAATGCTTTAACTCTATCACTTTTTGCATACTTGACCAAGATAGTCAGCATCCTAAATGAACAGTCATTTATTGCTTCCCTACACTTGTAGCATATCTGGATCTGTGTCTTCATATGTCGGGATGGTAAGGATCCTTAATCCCCTTGGTGTTCGCTTGTTGTCTATGTAATTTTGGAGAGCCTTGACTTCCCACCATTTATTAGTTTCTTTTTTGTGCAATTTTTCTAATTTTAATTTTTTTTAATGGATTGCTTTAGTTTGTCCAGTCTGTATTCTTTTGGTGATTTTCAGGTTGAGAGTTTCGCTGAAGAGCACTGAGGCCTCTGCGTCTCCACTGTCCTCTTTGTCCACCATGATGAAACGTAATGTCTAAGTGAAGTCCGACAGGAGTTCAGTATATCATGGCTAATGTTTAAATATATATAACTGTGTCAATCCCAGTCTTTCTTCTTATGCAGACATTTACTCCTGGGGATTAACGGAATCATCCAAAAAGATCACAAAAAACCTCGATGGCATATTCGTCTGAATTCTGGCTATACGAAAATATTGTACAGCCTATAAATTTGAAGAAATTTGCCATACAAAACATTAGAGTGAAGAAGTGTAGCGGTGGCTGCAGGGGTCTCCCCCACACCCTTCCTCACTGCAATGTGAGCATTATTATGGTAATTCCCTATATGGTGTGACAAGGCTCCCCTCTAACACCTGTACTCTATTCAGGGTCAACTCTAAATACAGTTTATTAGGCTTATTACACTTGGAATCTTGACAGTGCTGTCACCCCAGGGCCTTATCTACGAGACTGGTCTGCTGCCTTTGGCAGATCTATTCAGCTGTAAGCATGCACAGCTGAAACACTGCACTCACACTCTGTCTATCTACAGAACTGACAATGAATCAAATGACACAACCCAAGCACCATAAAAATATATCAAAACATGCAGTGACTATTATATTGTGTATTTATCTTGGTAAACAAAAGTACCAATCATGAACATTAACATTGAACAGCGATACAATTAACAGTGTGAATATGGGTCAGCAAGAATAAACAGCAAGGAAAAAAATGCAGGATCAACTCAGCTCAATGACAAAATAACATATGTTTAACCCACTTCAACCTTGGGTCGTGGAACTTGGCAGGATCCACGCTTAATACCAAAAACATGTAACTTATCTGAACATCATCTGAAATGTTTTGAATTCTTTAAATAAAAAGAAAACCCTCTCTGGCTGTCTGAAAATGTATTCACCCATGTGTACACCTCACTTATCACAGATATACTCACTTTGAGTATGGGCGAGATTTCAGTGCTGTTATCACAGGAAGCCCCTCTTTGTTGTCCTGCCAGCATGAGGCAGTATCGCGACTCCCACACACAGGCAATCCAGATACAAGGACACAACCTCTTCTGCCAGGATGTCTGCTTCACCAACTAAAGCCTGTCTTCTCAGTCTGCTGTCTGCCTGGAAACCTTTGTCCCTCTTCACTGCACGACTCTTACCATTCTCCTCTCATCTGCCTTTAGTCCTCTGCTATTTTCCCCCCCACAACCCTTCTGTCTCGTCAATTTAAATGCTATCCCTGTCAGTCTCACTGCCTTGTTTCCTGATGTGCACCATCATCCGATCTGGTTCCCCTTGAAGCACAGCTTTGCAAATACAAGTGCAACAATCATTTCCCCTCACACAATGGTTCTATCTCAACAGTGCATATTTCAGCCTCACAGTTCGTGCAATGCTGAATTAGATCACATAGCCAGTAAAAATATTTGCACGTTTTTATTCCACTGCAGAAAAGCATACTTTTGTCATGTGAACTGAGCCTGCTTTGCACTGCTTTGTTAAGGACAGGTTACCAAATAAATTGGAAAGGGTGTTATTTGGTTATTTTAGATTTGTATGTTACAGTGCAAACCGGACAGATGACCTCTTTACCCTGCTTTGAACACGTGCTCACTGCACAACTGTGCATTTCCACTTGTAACATGCACCAGCCATTTGATGTCTGTATTTTACACATGAATACCCTTGCCACTGTTTACTGCCTCATCTGAATTTAATGTCATGGTTCACTTACTGCCTCCGTATATAGTATCCCTACAGGCCCAATATAAAGACACCCCAAGATAACTATATATATATAGGATCCAGTTTTCAGTTCTCTTAATCTTATTTCTTTATTCAAACATCAGGAACTCTTTTCTTTTCGGCATTCAACTGTAGATTAGTCTTGGCCATCCATGACTCGATAATGATAAGGAAGCAAGCCAGCCATTAAATATCCCCCAGAGAATATACATGGAGATAGAATTGAGTATCATCTGCACATTGAAGGGACAAGTTACTGCATCCAACATTTAGGTATTGTAGCAGCTCTATTTACACTTTTAAAAGTTCAGGTTAGACAATAGATCCCTCGGACACACCACATTCTTCACATTCTTCAGGCGGGGGCGGGGGGTCGGACCTGGAAGAACAAGTCATGAAATTGCCTTATAGTCATCTATGCTCACTCTACAAAGTAAATGGGGCAGCATTTTGTTTAGTATTGCTACTATTAATATACAGTAGTTATTAGGACTTGTTTTATTGTTATACTAGGGTTCTGATTAGGTTCTAGAGGCTGGTTTGGTATTTCAAACATTTAGGTTTTCGAGGGTGCTCACACATGGTTTTCAACATCACTGATTACTGTTTGTGGTTCTCTTGGTGCATGTGCAATGCT
The DNA here is from genome assembly GCF_040938575.1 of Ambystoma mexicanum. Classification (NCBI taxonomy): domain Eukaryota; kingdom Metazoa; phylum Chordata; class Amphibia; order Caudata; family Ambystomatidae; genus Ambystoma; species Ambystoma mexicanum. Next base: position 1,239,111,804 of record NC_090930.1, on the reverse strand, counting down.
GGGGAGAAGGGAAAGAAGTTTGCATAGGAGTGCAGAGGAGGATGACATACTTTTTTCCTTGTGAGTGGAAGAGGATTTCCCAGTGATGGGTTGTGTGCTCCTGTCTGTGGACTGGCAGCATAGCATTGTCAATCCTCTCAGTCAGCAGGGGAGGTTAAGGTAGGTGGGCCTGAGGAGAATGAGTGAAGTAGAGGTGAGGCCATCGGAGGATACGCCACTTAGTAGCAAAGAGGCAGATGATTCAGGGTTTGTTAAAGATGGCCCATGGAGGTAGAGATGGGGGACATGCATTAGAACATCTAGCGCATGTCCCCAAGGAGGGTTTGCTCTTCATGAGGATGATGGACAATGTTTCCCTGGGAAGATAGCTGGCATGATGGAGGCCTCTGGGAAGAGGGTCAAGCAGGAGGGAAGAGCAAATTTTACACCCTAGGTATGAACATAATGAGGAACGGCAATCACTGTTGGCACAAGAATGTGTACCAAGAAAATGTGTCCTCTGTTTCCTGCATCCTCTGAAAGTGACCTGGTCCCAACACAATACCAAATAGGCCAAATAAAGGACACACCCCAATACACCCCGCTAGGGAATGAGACCAGGAGATGGATTGCAAGTTGAACAAAGTTTTATATAGTTGTGCATGCAAAGAACTCTGCAGCTACTACAAATGCATGTTGACAATAGATACAGGATTAACTGTGTGCAGTCGTTTCGGCTTCCCTTTTAATATGGCACCTTCATTTTATATTATAGTGTCCAGATTGATCACTTATTAGGATACATATAATTACCCTCTTCAGTCCACAAAGAATGCTAGCTACACACCCCTTACTCCTTGTGCTCCCAGAGAGATCTGTATTCACCAGATGGAGATTTAGTTAAAGATTATGTTTTTTAATCATCTGATTATTATGATGGTTCGTGCTCCTCTGCCCAAGTGATATCTATCAAAAGACATATAGGGGTGTCCTTTTCATTGCTATTCCAGAAATAGATATATCTACCTATCACTGTTGTAATCTACTTTAAATTGACTTGTTTCTAAACCTTTTATAAATACATTTCTTTTGAAAAGCTCACCTGGGAGTCTCTATGCTTCTAATGTGGCATACGTGTTACCTGATGCATATTTATCACTTCATCATTATCCTTCATTGATATGCACGTCATGCCTGACTCCTGATTCCTCCTTCTTCTCAGTGATGTACAAACAGGACGTATTACTATGAACTATAATAGTCCTTAATTTATCAACCTAAGAATATTGAAGGACTGATTCATATATTGGAAAGTGCAGGATGGCACATGCCAGTGTTGAGCTTTTAACTCATGTATCTATCCAATTGTGAAAAAGTATGCCGATTAATCAATTGAAAATGAAAAATAAAAGTTTTTTAAAAATCTACCCACCACCCACTCCTGCCCATTCAGTAAATTTTAAAACAATATATAATACTACTATTGTCAGATGTATTAGGGAGTCATGACATATTCCCCCGGCTTCTAAGCACGGTAATATGTGTTACATTAATAAGAAGTGTAACCACAGACCCAGTGCATTACCAAATGCTGTGGTATGCATGTTTAAGAAAAAATAGCAGGAAAGATAGCTCCGTGGATTAAAGTTAAATGCTTGCTGTTGAAATATATGTAGGAGATTGCTACTGGACTTCCCTCATGACATTTCTTTGGCGGGTCACTTAGGAGTGACCAAGACCTCTGACGGGCTGTCTGCATATTTGTACTGCCCCAGATAGGATTAAGATATAAGAGTGTGTCTGGTCCTGCAATAATTGTCAAGCATCTGGTAAGTCTGGTGGTACCACAAAGGCCCTCTTAATTCCACTATCATTGGTTTTGAGGACTTTTGAGAAAATGGGCAAGGACATTGTGAGTCGTTTGGATCATCTGACCACCTCAGGAACTGGAACATTTTGTTAGACATTTTGGTAGAGTTTTACCTTGCATCTAGTACCCAGGGGCTGTACCGTAAGGAGCCCATGTATATTATATATTTATTGAACATGTGTATGGTGCTTATACATCAGGAAGTGTTTCCAGGGGCCACAAGACAGAACGGGAAACGGGGGGTCAGAGGAGAAAAAACAACAGTAATGGTCCTACTAGACCTTGTGACATTCAGATTGTGCAAGTGTAACATGAAGGGCAGGGGATGGACAGGGCAAGGGATGGGAGAGGGAAGGGGTTGAGGGAAAATTGCAGGAGGGCCGAGGCCAAAGAGGGATGGGCAAGTGTCCGAGGGAGCCCAAGAGGGCCAGTGCCTGGGAAGGGAGGGACGGGGGTGAATAGTGCAAGTACGAGGGTGGTCCAGACTCAGTGGCTAGTTAGGGAAGAGAGTTCAAGGGCAAGTACTCATAAAGGGGTGCAGGAGAATACTGGTTGAAGGAATCATGGCACCAGAAGACTCCTAATGGTCAGAGGCAGGCAGTCCCAGTAGCAGGTGGAGGCTAGCAAGGGAGTGGGAGAAGAAAAGAGGAAGAAAATAGGAAGGTCTTGTGAGGTTTCTGGAATTTAAGGCAATCTGGCTCAAGATGTAAAGGGACAGAAGGAGGCTTCCGGTGAAGGAAGAGATCTAGCCCCCACTCTCTGCTTGGAGAATCGTCTTATCTGCAGAGAGTTGGAGCTAGAGGACCAAAGGGCTCTAGCAGGGAGTTATTTAGGGAGAGAGAGAGTTGGATGTAGCAAGGTCCCCAGCCCCAGAAAGTCTTGTGTATAATGCAGAAGTTCTTGAATTTGATCCTCCAGGAGCCAGTGGAGAAATGTTAGGGCTGGAGAGATGTGGGTCCTGGGATTGAGGCCAAGGAAAAGTGTTGCATTCCCATTCTGGATTAGTTGAAGAGGGCGGGGGAGGAGAGAGGAAGGTTAAGGAAGAGGCTGTTGCAATAACCCAGCCTGGGCAGAACCAGAGCTCTGGAGGCATCGAGTTTCTAGGTGAAGGTGAGGAAAGGGAGAATGGCTCAGAGGATGTAAAGCTGAAAGTGTGCCTTCCTGACAAGGTCAGCAATGTGTGGTGAGAAGGAGGGAGAAGAGTCAAAGATGACACCCCGATTTTTAGGAGTCGATGGGGCCAAGGAAGGTGGTCAGAGAGTAGGAGGGAAGGAGGGGGCATAAGGCGCAATGAGAAGGATCTCAGTCCATGTGATGGCGAAGGCTCTAAATTTCTCATGAAGGATTTCTCAAAAAGGTTATTTTTTAAAGGAGATCCAAATTCGTATCTGCAAATATATTTGAGATGAATGTGGAGTTAGTTAGAATTTCACACATTTCACCCACTGACAAATGGGCTTGTTGAGCGGTACAACAAGACCCTAAAGGCCATGATATGTGGCTTGGAAGAGCACCTGAGCAGAAAGTTGTCTATTACCTCCCATACATGATTTTCTCCCTCCAGGAGGTGCCACAAAATGGTATACGGTTTAGTCCCTTCAAGATTCTATTTGGCTTCCTGTTAGAGACATGTAAGTCCTCCCATACATGATTTTCTCCTTCCAGGAGGTGCCACAAAATGGTATACGGTTTAGTCCCTTCAAGATTCTATTTGGCTTCCTGTTAGAGTCATCTAAGTCTAGTGCAGGAAGGATGAGAGTGCAATCCCCAAACTCCTTCCCACAACACAGTGGGCCATATACTTGATCTCATATCCAGAGTGCCCAGAATCTAAAGGTCATTCAGGCGATCATTAAACACTGGAATGGCCAGAAGTTCTCCATGAATGCCAGTCCAGGTGGTCTGGATTATGGAACCAATCAAGCCCAGCACCCTTCATGCTAGGTGGTCTGGGCACTATGTGATGCTGGAGAATATCAGTGAGGTTAACTACCTCATTGATGCCAAGTACCTGAGGAAGAAGCATTGGGTCTTCCACATCAACTGGCTAAAGCTACATTACAGCCTGGGTGACTTTTGATGGCTCTGGTCACTAAAGATGAGTGTAAGCATCAATAATATTGTTTAAGAATTGTATACATTGTTGTACAGTTCGAATTTCTTTGGTTGCAGTTTTCCTCTCTCCTCAATTATGCCACACTTAGCCTAGGCTTGGCAGTCACAGAATTAATTTTCTGGAGTTTTAGATGGTATGCGTAGTACAGAGGATGCCTGAGCAATTACGCCACCAAACTTCCAGGTTTGCCCAAGCACAAGCTCATCAGGCATCCAACATTATATTTGGTATTAATGCACCATTCTTTAAATCTGCCTTGGATACAAAGCCAAATGATCAATACGTGATGATTCATTAACGAAATGTGAAGTAAAATGTCTATAGCAGACACAATTTCTGCAGTGTATTTATCGTTTTGTAACTATTGAGTGTTGGTTGGCATTTGACCAATGGTAGATGGATGATCAGACATACAAAAATACTGAAATTCCACTGTTATGGTGGCAGAACACTGCTCCTGATGACACACTATAAACCACTGATGCTGCCATCACATATAGCCGCACCAATAACATCATCGGTTAGGTGAGATCCATGGCAATATAAAGACATGGAATGGACCCAGGCAATGTCCTTTCAAATTGTGGATAATAGAAATGGGTTTGACTTGTGCTTTATCCACTGTTTAATGTGCACAGGAAATGACTATACATTGTCCCCGTGAGCAATGTTGCCTTGTGTAATGGAAGCAGGCACGGATGTAGAATATGTCCACTGATTAGTACTTCAGGGCATTCTCACTAAGCATGAGCAATGAGTAGAAGTATAAAGTTTGCGAGATAATTGTTGTCTATGCCCTTATGCATGCCATCCATTAGCACTGATGATTTTATATGCAATCTCAAATCTCATGGAGTCTGACATGTGGTTTGTTGTTTGTAAATGTGTGTGTGCCAACTCGAGCAGTACAAGTGCATGGCATGGCCTGAGAAAGGTTTTCTGCCATGAAGTGCTGAGGGAAATTACAAACTCACGAGTCAAACCAAATCCCATATTTGGCATTCAGTTAATTTGCAAGTGCTTTGGAGATTTGCGATCAGGCTGCATTCCCCTCAGAATTCCATTGTTTGAGCCTAAAATCAGTGGGACAATCACAACAAATAGACCGCTCAATGATATTTAGTGGGACTTCAAAAGATATGTCCACTCAATATCCCTGAGTTGTTCAGTTTTTTCTCATTCTCACTGTGAACTGGAGCCCACCCACTGGCATTCATGATTGTAACCCTGAAATTTCTAATCAGATTAGCTAGCCTGATCCTCATGGGTAATACTTGGCTCTAAGAGGGAGGAACACAGCTGACCCACACTAGAGGAGAGCAGGGGAGCGTGTACTGGAGACCGAGTAAGCTTGGTGCCTTGTTTTCGCCTTTTGTGTCCGTGTATTGTGACGTATTTTTGTGTTTTTTGTGAAGTGCTTTCGACCTTTTTCCCTTTTTGAGAAACTCTTAGTGAAACCCTTTTTGACTGTATAGGTTTCGAATCTCTTCCACTTGCATTTCTTCCTTCCGCTAAAAAAAAAAGAAAAACAAAGAACAAATCCCTTCTGAGTGTCGTAGAAACTGGGGGGGGGGGGCATGTTCATACTTTTTGCAAGCCCTTCCTATCTAACGGACCTCCTTCTAATGAAATAATGAAAATTAAAACAAAATACAATAAATACGTTGTAAAACCTTTTTGTAAACCCCTTGTAAACGGATTTGTGTGACACACCTTTGATGATTCTTTTTAAAATCGTTCCACTAATATTCCCCAGTCACCTGAAAAAAGAGAACAGTAAATCGTTTTCGACAACCATTCCTTTAGTCACCACCCCTATCCAGATCAGTTCCTATGGATAAAGAAAGGGAAGCAATGGATCACTTTGGGGGCTTTTAATCTCTGAATGAGGATGAGCTTTTAAAGGTTTGTGCAGATGTGGTTGGACATGCAACCTGTTGTGATTAAGAATTCCACCACATTTAATAAAATAAATGTGAATGTTCTGATGGCTGATAAAAGGGAACAGCAACAAGCAATATGCATGAACATGTGAGAACAAGGTGGAGAGGACTACCATCGAAACATTAGGGAACGTCCGTCAACTGATGTGTGAGGATAGTTTTACAAAGGTAGCGGGCGCCCCTCTCTCGCAAGAACAGACATGATAACCCGTTCAGTGGTTATTAACCACTTGAGAGTTCGCAGCCACTGCTTTTACTCACTGTGCCTTTCACAGATGGGAAATATCCATTTGCATATCAGTCTTTGTCCTGCCCAGGGGCAGTCCAGCACCGAAATACAATGGCAATTCCAATCTGAACGAGAGTACCACCAGCAACCCCATACACGTGTTTCACCCTTGTTGGGGATCATCAGTGAGGTGAAGCTGATGCCTCTCTAAGCACAGTGAGAGGGAGACCACGTCTGGTTGCCCCCAGGAGACCCAGGGTTACCAATCCCAGGTTCCTTAACAAATAGTTTTACAAAGGTAGCGGGCGCCCCTCTCTCGCAAGAACAGACATGATAACCCGTTCAGTGGTTATTAACCACTTTAGAGTTCGCAGCCACTGTTTTTACTCACTGTGCCTTTCACAGATGGGAAATATCCATTTGCATATCAGTCTTTGTCCTGGGCAGTCCAGCACCGAAATACAATGGCAATTCCAATCTGAACGAGAGTACCACCAGCAACCCCATACACGTGTTTCACCCTTTTTGGGGATCATCAGTGAGGTGAAGCTGATGCCTCTCTAAGCACAGTGAGAGGGAGACCACGTCTGGTTGCCCCTAGGAGACCCAGGGTTACCAATCCCAGGTTCCTTAACAAATAGTTTTACAAAGATTGGAATTGCCATTGTATTTCGGTGCTGGACTGCCCCTGGGCAGGACAAAGACTGACATGCAAATGGATATTTCCCATCTGTGAAAGGCACAGTGAGTAAAAGCAGTGGCTGCAAACTCTCAAGTGGTTAATAACCACTGAACAGGTTATCATGTCTGTTCTTGCGAGAGAGGGGCGCCCGCTACCTTTGTAAAACTATTTGTTAAGGAACCTGGGATTGGTAACCCTAGGTCTCCTGGGGGCAACCAGACGTGGTCTCCCTCTCACTGTGCTTAGAGAGGCATCAGCTTCACCTCACTGATGATCCCCAACAAGGGTGAAACACGTGTATGGGGTTGCTGGTGGTACTCTCGTTCAGATTGGAATTGCCATTGTATTTCGGTGCTGGACTGCCCCTGGGCAGGACAAAGACTGATATGCAAATGGATATTTCCCATCTGTGAAAGGCACAGTGAGTAAAAGCAGTGGCTGCGAACTCTCAAGTGGTTAATAACCACTGAACAGGTTATCATGTCTGTTCTTGCGAGAGAGGGGCGCCCGCTACCTTTGTAAAACTATTTGTTAAGGAACCTGGGATTGGTAACCCTAGGTCTCCTGGGGGCAACCAGACGTGGTCTCCCTCTCACTGTGCTTAGAGAGGCATCAGCTTCACCTCACTGATGATCCCCAACAAGGGTGAAACACGTGTATGGGGTTGCTGGTGGTACTCTCGTTCAGATTGGAATTGCCATTGTATTTCGGTGCTGGACTGCCCCTGGGCAGGACAAAGACTGATATGCAAATGGATATTTCCCATCTGTGAAAGGCACAGTGAGTAAAAGCAGTGGCTACGAACTCTCAAGTGGTTAATAACCACTGAACAGGTTATCATGTCTGTTCTTGCGAGAGAGGGGCGCCCGCTACCTTTGTAAAACTATTTGTTAAGGAACCTGGGATTGGTAACCCTAGGTCTCCTGGGGGCAACCAGACGTGGTCTCCCTCTCACTGTGCTGAGAGAGGCATCAGCTTCACCTCACTGATGATCCCCAACAAGGGTGAAACACGTGTATGGGGTTGCTGGTGGTACTCTCGTTCAGATTGGAATTGCCATTGTATTTCGGTGCTGGACTGCCCCTGGGCAGGACAAAGACTGATATGCAAATGGATATTTCCCATCTGTGAAAGGCACAGTGAGTAAAAGCAGTGGCTGCGAACTCTCAAGTGGTTAATAACCACTGAACAGGTTATCATGTCTGTTCTTGCGAGAGAGGGGCGCCCGCTACCTTTGTAAAACTATTTGTTAAGGAACCTGGGATTGGTAACCCTAGGTCTCCTGGGGGCAACCAGACGTGGTCTCCCTCTCACTGTGCTTAGAGAGGCATCAGCTTCACCTCACTGATGATCCCCAACAAGGGTGAAACACGTGTATGGGGTTGCTGGTGGTACTCTCGTTCAGATTGGAATTGCCATTGTATTTCGGTGCTGGACTGCCCCTGGGCAGGACAAAGACTGATATGCAAATGGATATTTCCCATCTGTGAAAGGCACAGTGAGTAAAAGCAGTGGCTGCGAACTCTCAAGTGGTTAATAACCACTGAACAGGTTATCATGTCTGTTCTTGCGAGAGAGGGGCGCCCGCTACCTTTGTCAAACTATTTGTTAAGGAACCTGGGATTGGTAACCCTAGGTCTCCTGGGGGCAACCAGACGTGGTCTCCCTCTCACTGTGCTTAGAGAGGCATCAGCTTCACCTCACTGATGATCCCCAACAAGGGTGAAACACGTGTATGGGGTTGCTGGTGGTACTCTCGTTCAGATTGGAATTGCCATTGTATTTCGGTGCTGGACTGCCCCTGGGCAGGACAAAGACTGATATGCAAATGGATATTTCCCATCTGTGAAAGGCACAGTGAGTAAAAGCAGTGGCTGCGAACTCTCAAGTGGTTAATAACCACTGAACAGGTTATCATGTCTGTTCTTGCGAGAGAGGGGCGCCCGCTACCTTTGTAAAACTATGATGTGTGAGGATGCATCACAAGAATGTTGTTTTATCATTAAGGAGATGGTGGCTGTGAGACAAAAAGAAGTGGTAGCAGTAATTGGGGAACTCCTGCAGTAGAGGACTGATGGTGAGGGGAAGCAGAAGAAAGAAGACAACACAGTAGATGTACGACAAGAAAGGAAGAGAAGGAAGGCCATGAGATGGGAACACCATGAGAAGCAGAGAAGGATTGGCAGTGGGTAGTGGAACATAAAGAGGTAGATGTGCCTCAGAAACAGCAACCTTCTGAGGGCTGTTTGGCTTCTCCACATACAACTCCTTTTGCGTTGGTTTGCTTCCTGTGCCCGCCTTCCAAGAGGACATCTCATCTCATAGTAGTACCTATCTGCTATCCAGTCTTGGTGCGCCTCCAATGATCTCTGCCTCAACGCCTGTAAAGCTGAGATCCTTCCCATTGGGACCCATGCTCCCTCCATCTTCCCTTCACTGTGGCCTTCCTTTTTGGGCAATCCTCCTGCGCCTTCAACTGAAGCCAGGAACCTTGGAGTCATCTTTGAATCCTCTCTTTCCTTCCTCCCTCACACTCAGGAAATTGCCAAGAAATCAAACTATTAGCTCGTCCTTCTCAAAGGAATTCTACCTTTTCTCACTTTCCCTCAAAGGCCGAATGTGACTCAAACACTGATTCTCTCTAGACTTGACTACTGTAACAGCCTTCTCCTGAATCTTTCTTCTTCCACTCTACGACCCCTGCAACCTTTCCAGAATAGGGCAGCTAGACTTATCCTTGGCCTTCACCCCAGGGACCGTATCTCTCCTGCACTAAAATGTCTTCACTGGCTCCCGGTTGCTGCACGGATTAAATTCAAATCCCTCTGCTTCATCCACAAGGCTGTCTGGGCCCGGGGACCACACTACCTTCACCTCTATCTTACTAAATACTCTCCCTCTAGACCACTTCACTCCTCTGTCACCAACTCTTTGTGTGTAAAGTGTTTTGCTAAACAGAGGGCAAGGGGTCGCTCACTCTCAAATGTGGGCTCCCTCCCACACCAGTTTTTCCCCACTCCTGTCTATCCACAGCACTTGCATCTGCACTCCCTTTGCTCTTGATTCTCACACTTACACCTCCTGCAGGCCATGCAGTGTAGCGCTCAACATTCCTAGCACTTCGTCCAGGGCTCTCCCATGGGCTCTGACTCCCCAGCACCTACCCCTCTTCCTTCTTCCTTCCTGCACTTGCACATTCTGAATACTCAGAAGACATAGTGGGTTTGTCCCCCCTCCCTCTTCCCCCTCTGCTCTTAAATATTGTGTTGTAATGTTGTTTTGTATTTCCCACTCTCCCTACCACCCTGCCCTGTGGGTGCTTTGAAACAGTATATTATTATTGTATAATTTCCTAACAAGTAAACAATACATAAATAAATGGCTGGCTCCTCAGGTTTCCCTCCAGCTAAACTGACTCTGCAGGGTTTTATCTTCCTATAGTTGGCTCCGCAGAACAATGTTGCTGTTTGCATCTCTCATGAGGTGGGGAGAAGCCAATATATTGAAATTGTTGCAGCTCCCAATTGGCAGGGGGACCACACTATTCTGATGTTTGTGAATCTGGTGGAACCTGACAAATGTTTGCATGTGTTGCTCCTGTGTAGCAGGGAGTACATGGCATTTTCATGTGGATTGCTCTTGAATAGTTTGGAAAACTGGTAAAACGTTATTGTTTATATTCAAATGTGGCATGAAGAACCCAAAGAATGATAATCTTTGCAACTCTTGTGCAGAAGAGAAATCCTGATAAATTCTCACATTTACAGCTCTCATGATGACAAAAGATGTTGAAAACAATCTCATGTTTGTTTCTCTTGTGCGGCTCATGTTTGCAGCTCTCGGGTAACAGAGAGAATCAGACAAATGTTTGTGTTTGTGGATCACATATAGCAGGAATTACCCAGAAAATCTAATTTATATGGCTCTTGAGTATTGTGGCGAACCTGAAAAACGTTCAAGAACATAGTTCTCCTGATGCACGAAGAACACAACAAAGGCTCATTTTTGCGACTTTTGTGGAAAAGTGAAATCCTGATAAATTGTGCAATGAGGAGAAGAAGAAGAATATATCATGTCTGTGACTCATATGCATCAGGAATAACAATAAAAGATCTAATGAAGCATGAAGAACCTGAACATGGCCCATGCTTGTCACTGTCATGTAACCTGGAAGGATCTTCGAGGCTCTTGTCTGGGCGCACAACTTGAAAGATGTTCAATGTTGAGTTCAGGGTTTGGCCACAAATGACTCTGACACTCCAGTGAACTGTTAACTTATTTACTTAAGTTTAGGTACACCAAATACAGTTCCTTGAGTCAGGTAAGTAAAAGGGGACATAGGACACCCACCGGCATCCTCTCTCAGGGCTTACATCCTTGCAACTGAGAAACCTGGAACACACTCGTAAGTAAAAGGGGACATAGGACACCCACCGGCATCCTCTCTCAGGGCTTACATCCTTGCAACTGAGAAACCTGGAACACACTCATAGATAAACATTCTAAGCCCTGCATTCCATCTCAAGATTCTAGTCACTTGCTCCAGATGCATGCAAAGTTAATCACAACACATCTTCCCTCCATAGGGACAACAAGAACAGCAGTAAAATATGAGTGACAAGATCAATATTTCATCAAACAAATGTGTCCAGTAAAGTCCCACCTGAAAAACAAAAGATTAAAGAAAGCATTTCACAATAACCAAAAACAACTCCAAAAGTGTAGACCTTGTCACCACTTCAAAATCTATTAACATTAATGTCCATCTGTGGAATAAAATAAATAGTCCACCTGTGGAGAGAACATATTAATCTACCTACATGGAACAGCTAATGATGAGCACTGTTATCAACTTAATAACTCTAATGAAGAAATAATCAACACTCATAACACGTATATCTCATGTGACTCCCTTCACACCACATCCACTGAAGCTACACATCATACACTTAGATCTAAAAATCCATGCACAGCACCACTCCCTACTCCTGCTACATCACCAGTGAGTAGTTTACATTTGCATTGCCATATATATCACATTGTTTTAGCTGAATTTAAAACCACACTCTTCTTGCAAGAGCTAAACACTATAACGTTGACATTGCACCTGAGTCAACAACCACCATTCCCCACACACATACCATATAGGCCAATTGAGCATTGAACATGGTAACCAAGTAAAGGAAACGCCCCATCAATGTCCAAAATTCAAGCCTGCAGGACCTTTACTGATAATGTGCCTGTGGCAAAATGTAGGGTTAAAGAGCCAGTTCCCAAAAACATGTGTTTTGACACTCATCCAACATCACACTTGTGTCAAAGCAAAAACTAAATAGTGCATCAAATTTTAAGCTTTAAAGTCCACCTGTGGAGAAAACTTGTTAGACACAATATTCCTACCAGCAATCATTGTACTGAATACACTGAACCCAGCAACCTCCACCAAACTTCAAAACTAGGAGCCAGCCCCTTCTGTAATGCAGCCACATAACAAAGGTGCTTCCATTGCACCTTTCTCCCATCAACCGCTGCAATGTTCATCTACGTGACTCCCTGACACAGCATTTTCTCATTTAAACTTTAACCAAAGTCACTTCAATTTTCAGCTCCTCACCGCGCCTGTAGCGCTACACTGAGCTCCAATCCACTGCAGCTCCTCACAGCTCCCTGTAGCGCTTCCTTGAGACTCCAGCCTCTGCCATTCCTAACCAATGGACCTCTTGACTTTCCACTGGCACTTTTAAGCAGCTCCCTTGACCTCCTGTCCAATTACTTTTACTCTGCAATGGCGCTTGACAGCCTCTTGCATATCACATAGAGGCTCACTTGCCCTTACTAAAGCGCATCTTCACTTCAGCAAAGCGCTATACTTCAGCAAAGCGCCTCTTCACATCTGCAGCGCCTCTTCAGATTTGCAGCACCTCACTGTGCCATACAGCGCCTTGCTGCCTCTGAAGCACCCCTTATGCAGCGACTCTTCACTGCATCTTGCAGCGCCTCACTGTCCTTGCAGCATCACTTCACTGCCCCTGTTCACTGCCTCATGCAGCACCTCGCTGCCTCTGCAGCGCCTCTTCACATCCTGTTGCAGCGCCTCACTGCCCTCGCAGCACCTCTTCACTGCCTAAAGAAGCGATCCTTCACTGCCTCATGCAGCACCTCACTGCCTCTGCAGCACCTCTTTGCACATAACAGCGCTCCACTGCCTCTGCAGCACCTCACTGCCTTTGCAGCACCTGTTGACAGCCATGGCTGCTCTCTGATTCCAGTGCCTTCGCAGCGCCACTGCCTGGGCCTTTCTTGCGCCACTGCCTCTATAGCACCTCTGTCTGGGCCACGCTTGCCCTCACTGCGCCTGCAGCGCCTCACAGCCATCCAGCGCTCTTACCTGAGAGAGAATCACTTCTCTTAGGGGGGCGGTGGGTGTCTCTCTTTGGTGCTGTCCCCCCAGCACAGCCAGCTTCATCCTCGTCGCCAGTGTTGAGTTCAGGGTTTGGCCACAAATGACTCTGACACTCCAGTGAACTGTTAACTTATTTACTTAAGTTTAGGTACACCAAATACAGTTCCTTGAGTCAGGTAAGTAAAAGGGGACATAGGACACCCACCGGCATCCTCTCTCAGGGCTTACATCCTTGCAACTGAGAAACCTGGAACACACTCATAGATAAACATTCTAAGCCCTGCATTCCATCTCAAGATTCTAGTCACTTGCTCCAGATGCATGCAAAGTTAATCACAACATTCAAGTTTGTGGAACTTCTCCAGCAGTCAGAAGACACACAAATCATATTTGCAGTTTTAGTGTAGCATAAAGAACTTGAAAGTGTTCATGTTTCAATATCTAATGTGTCAGGGTGAAACCACCAACTTCTCATGTGTGTGGCTCTCTTTCCACTTGGCGAATCTGAAAACATCTCATGTTTACAGCTCTCGCAGGAAGAGAACAACATAATTGTCATGTGTGCAGGTCTCCCGTAATATACCCAAATAAATCATTATTATTCTTGAGGCTCCCATGAAGAAAGGTGAACCAGAATATTGATCACACTTGTGGGTCCAATCCAAGAGGTAGAACCCACACATTATCCTGTTTGCAGATCTTGTGCAGAAGGGTGAACCCGAGAACTTTTCATCTTTCCAGCACTACTTTAGGTACATTATGAATAATTCTCATGATTGTGGATCACGGATAGTGAAGAGAAATTCTCATTTGTGTGGCTCTTGTGAAGCCACAATCATTTCATAAGGTATGAGGTTCTCATGAGGTGGCGAGGACATACAATCCCTTTCATGGCTGTCTCAATTATGCAGCAGGAAAAACCTAAATACTTCTCATGCTCACAGCTGTCATGCAGCTGAGAAAACATGAAAATGTCTCATGTTTTAAGAACCAATGAGGAAGGGTAAATACCAAGAAAGCTCATGGGTGTGGGTCTCAGGCAGTAGTAGCTTGGGGAATATGAAACATTAACTAATTCACAGCTTGCTTGAAGTGGGCAGAATCCACACGGTTCTCAAATTGTCCAATCTTGTGCAATAGACATAACCTGAGAAATGTTCATATTTGCAGTTTTCATTCAGTAGGAAGAACAGACAATTATCAGTGTTCTCTCAGACCTTTGAACAAGCGGTTGCCCCTAACATTAATATGAATTAAAAGCAGAACAGTAATAGCACAAATATGAATGACATTTATTCGGGATATTACAGTGACCAGTAATAATAATAATAATAATAATAATAATAATAATAATAATAATACTTATTATTATTATTATTATTATTATTATTATTATTATTATTATTATTATTATCATCATACTATTTATTGAGTGCAGACTTAGCTTTGAGAAGCAATGGAGCGCATTACCGAGGTATACAGCACTACAGATGTATAACAGAGTGCTTTTCAGAGGTAACAACAGAAGAGATATACAGAGGAGGTAGGAAACAGATGTTGTGCACAGAGGAGGGGTACAGCTATAACAGGTGGCAGGGAGGAGAGGGGCTGGCAGTGTCTAGCGAATCAGGTGGCGCAAGGGACAACTTGACGGCCTAGCTGTTAAGGAGGAGAGATTCCTCACGAGGTGTTTCTCGAGTTATTTTCTGTATTGTAGGGGTGTGGGGGCGAGGCTGAAAGGGAGGAGGTTTTATAGTCTTGAGGCTTAGGCAGAGAAGGTTTGTTTTTTGGTCCTTTAGTCCTTTCCTTTTTGCAGCAGCAGATTTCAAGTCTGCATGTGTCCTAGCTTCTTATGGTGCGCTATCCGCTGGAGATGCTGAGGTAGCTGGGTAACTTGAGGGTGTCTGCCTTGTAGATGATGCAGCACGACTTGAAGGTGATTTGTCTGTGCAGTTGAAGTCAGCGCAGATCGATAGGGGGCGGAGTGATGTGGTCATATCTGCGTAGACCCTTGATGAGGCATGCAGCCGCATGTGGGGCACTTCTCATGGGAGCAAGGGAGGTTAATGGAGGCATTTGAGGAGTGCATTCTCGCCATCCAGCAATTGATAGAGGTATCATTTTTGCAACAACATGCCCCACTCAGCAACCTTGTGCCAGTGCTTTTTGTGTGACTTAAACTCACTGTCTTCTGCATCAGAGATGATGTGTTGAATATGGCTACGTGTCTTGACATAGCCTTTCTCAATGTAGTGTTGTTTCATATTAATTAATTCCATTTCATCAACCTGTTGCCTCAAAGTCTTTTGTTGTGTCAGATATATTAGACCTGGCAACACTAAATGCTTGCTCAGGCTATGTTGCCAGGTCTGTTGTATCTGACCACAGTTGGGTCTTTGCAGTGGCACAGGATGAACAAATGGAAATGCTTAAGGATTATATGGCTACTCTTACTAGTGCATCTTCCCAGACAGACTGCTTACCTATTCTGTATTGTAGTGGATCACTATACCTATTTTTGTGAGATACATCACACTGTCTGAGCTCTCTAGGGGTACTGAAGTTTCTTCTAGACCCACCCACCTTGAGAATTTAGGACAGATTGTATTGTTTTCCAAGAACTCTCTGTTTCATGCCTATCGCTATAATCTGTAGAATTCACAGGCAATTAAACTGGTGGTGTAGATGACTTCCTGATAAAAAAGTGGAGAATGTTCTTGTCACCGCTGGTGATGTGTCGAGTGTATGAAATGTGCTTTTTTCATTTTCTGTTCTTCTCAGTGTGCCTCATTCTACTCGGTTGTCCAATTTCTCATCTGCCATAGGCCGCTGAAAAGCAATTTCATCTTGAAATACGGCTCAAAAAGATATTTAGTGTTACCTTTCATTGAGGTGATGTGTTGATCTCCACACTAGGTTTAGAGCACATTCTTCTCCTACCAGGCTGTCTTCCCATCACCTGTCTAATGTATGGGCCTTGTCATGATGCACAGGTCAGTTCAAGTCTAGCAGGTAAACCAATGGGAAGTGATGCACTGTACTAGCTAACACAGTTCACGGCCTCCTGAGAAGATTGTAGCGCACAATAGACATCACTTGACATTTATGACAGTATTGGCATAAAGAATGTACCATCTAGAGCTATCTTTGACTTTTGATGGATTCCTTTGTTATTTTAGCTAGTCCCTCATCTCCAAATTGGAATTCCTGTGGTTGCCAATAGCGGTCTTCACGTTATGACATAACTGTAGTTGGCATGGGACATTGCTAAGTGCTGATCTTCTAGGTCGCAGCACGTATTGCCTTCACAGGACAGCGATTGCTGAGGAAATGTTTAACCCCAAAGAAAGAACATGCATAATGCACGGAGCATGTATGGTCTCGCCAACTTATTGGGCAGAAAAGACATTAGACACAATGGCAGAAGCAACAAAGCCCAGCTGTAGATTCTGGGGGCGCAGCCACTCTGCCCACCACTTTCCCAACTATCTTCTAGATCGAAAACCAAGGGAAAGTGGACTTTCTGTCCATCAGACTGATTTAGTGCCTTCCCCTCTGCGAACAATAACATCATTGTCCTTATCTGGTATAGCATTTGTCCTAAATTATGTAGAGTGTGAATGTACCAGCAGTAAACCGATACAAACCAGAACTTTCTGCAAACAAATGGTAAGCAATACATGGACAGCTTTAATCTCAAGTAAGTACTTATCAATCCAAACATATCTCATAACTATAGGTTTGATAGCACTACAATGCCTACATAACTCTTACCTGGTGCAAATGAATATTACTGTGGATCTGAACTTGGTGTCCAGAATAGTGCTAGCACTGCAGAAATGTGTTTCTGGCTTACAGTACGAAAAATGAATGATATTATGAGTGGCTTCTGATGAAAGGGTTATAGCTAAGGTTATATGAGTGCACCCAAAGCTTCTGCATGTTGCTCCCTCATATAGGAAAGGAATGATGAGGTGCCCTGTGAAACCCTGGCACCCACTTTGCTAGAACCAATAGCAGGTGCTGAGATGTTGTTCATGTTTGTCCTGGATTGAAAAAGGGAACATATTGGATTTTTGATGTGGGCTAAGAGGCATTCTATTAATTTTCTCTGGCTGTACAGTTGGGGCTGGTATTGGTGTTGTGTGTGCCACAAGCTGAATCTTGTATGAATGGCTTTGTCTTTCCCCTCCCATCTCTCCAACTGTGACATTGATCTCCAATACCTCACTATCTTTGATTTTCAGCAGAATCGTGTGTTTCAGTATATACTCAGATGGGTCATCATGTGTCTCTTCTAGCCCACCATCATCATGTGCATATACAGAGATTATAACGCCTGGACAATGGAGAGGTCTCCGTAGGGGACACAACAAGGGAGTTACAGGTAGAGTTCAGAGGCAGGAGAGGTAGCTGGACATTTTGAGGAATAAGGAGGGTAGCTGCAGATTGGGAGAATTGGGTTTTTTACTCTTGTTATTCCGAGTCTCTCTGAATGTGGGCGGTGATGGTGACTAGGAGCTTCTATGTCCTGATTCTCTACACTGCGTGTTTTTTCTCCCCACTCATTGGTGGATGCAATCTGAACCTCTCCTTTTCTTTCCCAGAGTAGTGACTGAACCACCTCCTCTAACTGCAATACCAGAGCATATCAGAGGGATGTGCAACAGAATGGACTGCTGAATGTGATATTGTTGTCTCCAATTGTCCATGCACAATCCATACATTCCCCGGCGCACAGAGCAGCTGATGCGGATGATGTAAAACACTCTCTATCCACACGTCATCTCTGCTAGGCATACTTTGGCAGACCACACATGGTAGTACGCACGATGGCTTTTCTGCTAGAAACAGTTCTAAGAAAATATATCATCTTGTCAGACAATAAGACACACTCATGTACAATGAATGTGAATCTTGTCGCCACTTCGTTCTTTATCCTGCCTCATCACCAACATATGGCACATTCAGCCACAGCCTTTGAAAGTACTTTTTTGACACTAAACAATTCTCTGATGTTCGCTTTGCTAGTATTCCATCTTGATAAATAAAGACACACTCCATTACAGACACTGAATGTGAACTCCTGACTTCAGTTATTTGATTTTCTCTTCGCTATTATTCTTTCACATCTCAAAAATAGTGCACACTCAGCAACAGCCGCTGAATATAAATGCTTATTTTCAAACAATTCTATGACTTACCATTCGCTGGGATTTTCTCTCATCACAAAACGTTGAAACCCTCAGTTTCAGTCGCTCAATGTAATCTCTTGCTTTCTGCCAACACAGTCTATAGCCTTTCCTCCCCTTTATTCTTTCCCTTTACTAGACACTGGGCCTCATTAGGACCCTGGCGGAGAGGGTATTACGCCAGCGTAGTGCATGGCGTACCTCTCCGCCATACTACGAGTTCCCGTAGCGCCATGGAGGTTTTCTCCGCCTGGTTTTACCAGCCGGAGAAAACCATGGCGCTACGGGACCTCGTTGTTAATTACGCCACCGTATTTTACGGTGGCGTAATTAACTCCTTCCCCACTCCCATTATACCCTATGGGGCAAAAATGGGAATGGGGAAGGGCAGAATGGGGATTGGGGATTTACCGCTCCGCCGAGGTCGGAATGGGGCGGTAAATCCGCCAACCCCCATGGCGCTATCGGCGGCTTTCCGCCATGCTTCGCGGTGCATTTAGCACCGCGAAGTCCGCCTGGGTCGTAATGAGGCCCACTGACAAGAAATGTGTTATGCATGCATGTCATGGCAAAGTGGTCACTGGCATTATCTCCCCCAAGTAATCGAAAAATCTGGCCTTTCCTATTACAGTTTTTTATCACTCCCTCAACAAAAATGTATTTCAATGTTTTACCTCTCTTTTGAGCATGCTGATTCTGGCAATGCTCTGCCAT
Organism: Ambystoma mexicanum; assembly: GCF_040938575.1. NCBI lineage: Eukaryota > Metazoa > Chordata > Amphibia > Caudata > Ambystomatidae > Ambystoma > Ambystoma mexicanum. The sequence goes on along the minus strand of NC_090930.1, from coordinate 1,239,092,676 downwards.
TAAATGGGCCAAGCTCTATGTGAAATAACAAACAACTGCAATTGGCGGTAACTGTTTTGGCTGTATCCCAAAGGATTTTAAAATAGCACAGAAAAGGGATGCTGGGACAGATAAATGCACATACATACATGTAGACGGACCAAGTGTATGGGCCTTTTCTCTGAATTTTAGCAGCAGCATACCATGATGACACAGAGGGCCTCATTCCGAGTAGGGTGCAAAGGGGTACCGGGCACCGTTAAGGACATCGGTGCCGGTAAACCCTTTGCGCCCTACTATGAGGTCCCTTTGCGGCCCCGTCCTTAACGCCTACTTTTACCAGGCGTTATGGACGGGATCCGCAAAGGGACTTCAGAGCTAATAACGGTACCGTAATTTACGGTACCGTTATTAGCACCCTCCCCATTCCCATTGAGCCCTATGGGGGCTGAAATGGGAATGTGATTGACATTTTCAATGGGGACTTACCGGTCCCGCAAAGGTCGGACTAGACCGGTAAGTCCCCATTGAACGAGGGGGGACATGGTACCGGTAATGGTGCTAGTCATGGCACTGCTAGCGCCATGACTGGCACCAACCTCGGAATGAGGTCCAGAGAATTGTTAATGTGCATTCATGTCTCATATTGATAAGTAAAAAACATGTTTTGCTATTGATTCAAATACTAGGGTGGTCATTAAGAGTGCAGCGGTAAGGGGTTAACGGCACCGCTAAGGATGCCGGTGCCGTTAACCCCATACCGCTGCATTACGAGGTCCCTTAGCAGGTCCCACTAAGGCCGGCTGGTTATTAACTGGCCCGTTATTAGCTCCCTCCCCATTCCCATTGAGCCCTATGGGGGCTCGAATGGGAAAGGGGATGGGTAATTTGAATGGGGACTTACCGGGTCCTCCAAGGCTAATAGCACCATGGCTAACTCCAAACTCGTAATGACCCCCTAGGTGTATGATTCCAGTGGTCCTGCATTAACACAAAATACTGAACAAGTGCTATAGTGCATAATTCAGAAACAATTGTGACAAGTCCCCTGCCTAGTGATCGGGTAGGAGACAGTCACAAGGCACCCCCACAAGGCACTGACCCTTAAGGGCTACCCTGGTGATTTTGTCTCAACGAACTTGGGGATAATTGCAACCATTTTCTGTTCCTGAGTAGAACCAAAAACCTCTTACATAGGGCCACTGTAAAAAGAAGGTTTTCCCTTTCAAGGGAATCGAAGAACGGCTCTTGACAAGGTGGACAATGTCTGAATGTTAGCCCTCACTAACTTCCACACCACCTGCCTCTCCTGACCCTGGGAACAAAATGCCCAGAGGACAGGTGACGGTAGATGGTGGAGGATGTTGGATCTCTAGATGCGCATTAGGTGACTTTTTCTCTCTGAGGCTGGAAATGAACAAAGGACAGGTTAACAATGATTGCAGTACCACTTGCTATCACCTCCACACTTTCACTATTCCTTGGTACCAGATACAGTCCTTTGCTGAAGAACTCTGCAGAGATGTCCATGGTTGTCTGATGGTTCAAGACCCGCTGGCATGAGGATGCACCTGATATGAGGATGGAAGAGGCCCACAAGAGCTCCATGTTATAACCTTCTATGATAACGTTTGATCTAAGAAAGGGAGGAATAGGACTTCCCTCTCTGGTTAGTTCAGAGTACAGCAAAGCGCTGTTTCAACAGGTTCAAAAGCTCCAGTCCCACAGCAGCTATGCACTGATTCATCAAGAGAATCTTTGGATATATGGAAAATAAAGCATGATTCCTGAGAGAGCAGATCCACTGTCTAAGAACCTCAAGATGATGTACCAAGTCATTCTGGAGATCCCTGTGTGGCAAGATGCCATTCTAATCGTTCAATCCATGGGAAAAAAGAAACAAGCAGAAAGGCAAGCCAAGAGCATAATGCTGGATCAGCAACACAGTAGACGCAGAACACGTTTGGCCTTTGGCATCCGCTGCAGAGGACTGAAGTTTAGACAAATAGACCTGTTAAAGTGGGCATTGTGCATGCATGCACCTAGACCATGGGAGATGTAGTCTCCGTTCCTGGGGGTCAAATGCAGTGCAACAATCCCCTCGTGGGCCTTCTATTGTGAGTGCACGCACCACCACCACATGATTGATGTCTTGTGCAGCTGGCAACACTGGCACCCTCAGCTCCCCTCATGTGAGTGTGAAATCCTAGCCTGGGAAATCTGGGAGGCAGTGAAGCAGCCCCAAATTCCACCTCAGAGCTGGAAGCCAACCTTAGGTACGGGATACACCAGCCTGTCCTTTCACTAGCAAACTAAAGAAGAAGAGGAAGAATATGTAATATGGAGAATGTGGTTCTTGAGACTGTGGAACAGCAGACAATGGATACCAACCCATGTCCAGAAAATGTTAACTTCCAGGTTCCCCTCTCAAGGACTGCACAGCTGAGTTCACTTACTCAGAGAGATGTTGGAAGGCAGTGCTAGGGTGAGGGAGACATAAAGAAAACATATCAAAGGGAGGGACAAGTCAAGCCCAAGGGCCTCATTACAACTTTGGAGGTAGCCATGCCCTTAATAAGGGCATGGCTTCCTCTAAAATCGTGTCTGGATCTGGGTTCCCTGAATGGGGAAATACCGGGCCATTCTGAGTATGGAGGGCCCGGTATTTCCTCCTTCAGGGAACCCGTGCCCGGTCCTTCCCCATTCCCACTCGAGCCCTCATAGGGCTCAATGTGAATGGGGAGGGAGCTAATAACGGGCCCATTACGAACATGCCCATTGTTAGCTCCCTGGTCCCCTCGCGGGACCTGCTATGGACGTCTGGAAAAACCAAACATCCAGAGCGGGTCCTGCGAGGGGACCTCATAATAGTGCGGAGTGGATTTAACGACGCTGGCACCATTACCGGCGCCGTTAAACCCATTCCGCACAAGTCATAATGAGGCCCCAAGTCTCACACCATGGCTGTAAACAACAACAGGGGTGGAGCCCAACAGTCCATCCCTACACCAAAAACCAGATCTGAGTCCCTGTACACCAGAAAAAGACTGGAAGGAGGGGCCACAGCTCACTGACACAAGAGCTCAATTAGTTGGTGTGGGAGTGTAGAAAAAGTAGGTTGGAGTGTGTATCTAGTGATTGAAGTTTGTAGCAAAGTGGAGTACAAGAAGAGAGGAATATGGAGCAGGACCAAGAAGTGGAGGTGCTTTGTGAGCAGATGAATAGAAAGCCCTGGAGACTTTGAATAGTTTAATGAGCTTATTGTGGCTATCGAGGAGAACATTGGAGTTTGTTGGTTAACATAAGGAGGAGGTTGGCAAATATAAGGAGACAGGGTTAGATAAAGTTAAGGAAGTGATTAATGCATGCAAGGAAGAGGTTGGTGAATATTAGAAAACAATATTTAACTTGACAGAGACTGCAGGTGACCATTTAAAGGAGTTGTTTTGTGAGCACAAGATGGATGTTAGTTGGGTTTAGAGGAGTTGATTCATAACATTAAATAGTTTATTAGTGAACATGTGTTATGTAATGTTACCTTATTGGGATATGCACCACTCACCATTGCCATTTTCATGGGCTGCAGGTACTCCCGTGGTCCTGAAAGAGAAGAAAAGGGGGGGAGAGTAGTTATGGGTTTATCAGCAAATGACAATGCATTCTGCTGGTAGAGCCAAGAGTAACTGGTGTCTGTATAGGTGAGTTCTCTAGTTGTGTGCTGTTTCCTCAGTGAATTATTCTTCTACATTGGAGACCTGCAGGCGCCAGGTTGATATATCCATTATGGGTAGATTTGAGCAGTTTGTTGGAGAGGTGAAGAGTTTTGACTAAGTAGTGATGGGCCAGGGTATTTGTTATAGCTTCATTTGTGTTGGCGAGTTAGTAAGCATATGTTGAATAAGGTGTTTGAACATTGAGGTTGTTAGTCGGTTGGATTCGTGGACAATTCTGCTTGGATAGGATTTGTTGGTGGGTCTTATGTTGTATTTTAGGTTTGTTGCCAGTTGTACCTTCATTCCATGAAAGAATACAGTTTTCTCTGGCAGTGGTGCTGACCACTCGGGAGGAAGAATCTACCCCTGTTTAGTGATGTTCCTTTGTACTGAAGGTTTGTTGTGCTGTTCCATAATGGGTGTTTTGCATATTGTGTTCATTTTGATGTGTCTATGTTTGAAGAAGGTGATAGGTCTTAGAGTGCTGGCATTGGTGTGGCCACCTTTAGTTTAGGGTTGTGGTTAGATGTCTAGTCGGGTGAAGAGCCAAGTTTTTAACAGTTTCCGAAATGTCAATTAGTCTTCTATTAAGATGGAGTTCTATATTGTTGCTCTAAGGCTTGAGAAAGCAGTACCTCTTTAGTTGTTTTTCTTATAGTATTGTCATTCTGTAAGTATTTTGCTGCTTTATCTCAATGTCCTTCTTGAGTGATAGAGGTGCTTTTTGATAGAAGGAATTTCACTGCCTGTCTATTCAGTGCCATGTGAGTGATGCAAAGTGCTTTGAAGTGGGTTATTTTCTTCATTGACAACCAGTGTATGCTTCTCAAGACCATTATATTGTGTTATCTCCATTAAATCTTAGTAGAAGACTTGTCACCGTGTTTTGGATGTGTTGTATTTTCTTGGTGGGGTAGTCTGTCATTACTAAATAAAGGCTGTTTGTGTGATCTATTGTTGACAATAAAAGTAAGATTATTTTGAGTGTCAGTGAGGGAAGCTTAGGTATGGTAGGGTGCATCTGATTAAGTATAGGTGGTAGAAGCATTTTCATACTATTGCATTGACCTGTGGTTATAGCGTGAGTCCATTGACCAGATTTGTATTACTATTGATGGTTCCAGTTTTATTCAGATGGTCACAGGAATTAAGAAGTCTTTGGTTACTTGCCATTCTGTGGGGGACTAGAATTTCTTTTTTTGGAGGTATTTAGTTTTAGATTGCTGTTTATCAACCAGGTTGTAGTCTCATTCAGGCATTTATTGAGGTTGTTGTTTGATTTAGTAGTCATCTTAAAGATTAGTTGAAGGTTGTCTTCATAGTTGTAACATGTTAGCCCATGTTTTTTTAAAGTTTAATGAGAAGGGCCATGCATATGTTGAACAAATGTGACAAGAGACTTGCTCGTTGTGGGACACTGCATTTGGATGTTCTGGTTGTTGAAGTGAAAGGAGGTATACAGGTTGTTTTGGCTCTGTGAGGGAGGATTTTAGTCACTGCATTCTGAATGATGCATTCTTGTAGACTCTAGATTACGGTTGTGTTGCTGATGCTTTAGAAATCTATGGAAAGGGGTGAAGAATCTGTTTGATTCCACATGGTTGAGGACTTCTTTTTATATGTAGCTCTTCATCTATATGTAGATTCTTGGCAGGGTAGGTTATGTTTGATGTGGGATTGAAGTTAGTTGGAGTGTCTGTTTTTCGTGCTTCCATTTCTAAAAGTGGTTCAACAAAGATAGCTTTTTGAATCCTTTGGTTTTTGGTTCCTGTTTCCAGTGAAAGATTAATAATTTTTGGGAAGTAGTGGACTGTAGTTTCTTTGGGGAGTAGGTCTTTGAACATGGCTGGGGGGCAAGGGTAATTGGGTGATCGAGCGTATTTCTCTTCTTTGCCAAATTTGACAGTCTCTTCTGAAATTGGTCTGAAGTAGTTGAGTTCTGTTGTTGGTAATGTGTTTTCTACTTCTGAAAAGTTGCTGGATTTGTTTGAGTTAGTTGCATCAATGACTGTTGGACTTTTTTATTTTTGCATCCATAGTGATACTTCATAACTATAGAGAATGTATGAGCTGGCTGCTGCGTGTGAAAGGGTTCTTCATTTCATTGATGATTTTATACTTTTCCTTCTGTGGGTGTGATGCTTATTAAAGTCATTCAGTGCAATGATATTTGTTGGCTTTTAACACAACTGTTTTAAATACATGGATCTTCTTTTGATGCTCGACCTGGTTGTGTTGATTGTGATGCTTCAATATGCTTTTTCTAACTTTTGTATGGTGGAGTGAACCAAATGGCTGCTCCTTTTTTGTCATTGGTCGAAAGGTTTCAGAGCACTAGTATATCCAGGGAGCTTATCAAACAGATATGAAGTTTATTTTCTAAAGTATATAGCATTATTTGGTTCAGCTGGTGGATGTCAGGTTTGGTGTTTCCCATCAGCTAAGTTTACTGGATTCAGCCTTTTCCACTTTCTTTTGGTGTTGGTTTGTTGGTTTGTGTTTGTGCCCGGAGTGGAGTTGAGATGTTGACCATAGATGGAATCATGTGGTGATCTTTCAAGATGATCGCTATGGGTAGGGTGGTAGCGGTAAGTCCACCGAGTGCGTGTCTGGCCTGGTGAGTGTCTCCAATGGCCATTTGTTTCAGATGATGACTTGCCACCTGAGCACTAAGGGAATTTGACAATGTATTGTTTTCTCTCTCAAACCGAGTGTTAAAATCGCCCACTACAATGACATTGTTGTGTTACACCACTAGAATTGTTATGGCATCTGGAAGCTTCACTATGAAGTTTGGGTTGTATGCGGATAGTCTCTATGTGATGATAAAAAGTAGGTGTATTGTTACTGAGTTTACAAGGACATATTCACAGTCTTCAAATTGTGTTGCTTTTATGGTTAAGATGGTGATGGGATTTTTGTGGGCAATGGTGAAGCCTCCTCCTCTTCTGCTTTCTTAGACATTTAAAGTTTCTTAGGAGGGTTCATGGGCTATTAATTTGTAAATGCCTGGTAGCCCTGTTTCGGTGAGGAAAAGGACGTCTGTGCCACATCCACTTAGAAAGTCAAAGATTTCTGTTTTGTGCCTTTGAACATACATTTATTAGGATGCAGTGTATTGTGTTTGTTTGGGGGATGGGCCATTGGTATAAGGTTCTATGTGTGGTATGGCTAGGTTCTTGGGTTGCTGACTCAGGGATAGAGCATTGCAGGATGTTCCCATGTTATTCAACGTTTCTACTGTTTCCTTGAGGATTAGTGTGTCCTGCATCATTCCCTGTTGACCTGGTGTATGGTTTTTTCCATTCTCTTGTTTTGAAAGGGATGTTGAGTGTAGTGTGCTCTATTTCTTGCATGGTGTGCGACTTGCTCTGTCGGGTGCAGTTGGCTATATAAATGCAATGACCCTTAGAGGCCCTTTCTGTAATGTGGCAGTGTTTAGTAGTGCAAAACACTTAAGTCTGAGAAAGCACTTTGCTGGAGAAACTTAGATCAGCACAAGCATAGAAGATGGGGTAATGCACATATGCCCGAATACAGGTGATCATTTAGGTGAGATGGTGTGGTTATTTTAGCCAATCACAAGATGTTTGGTTTGCTATATGCTGGGAATGCAGTCAGTTGCTGCAAAATGTAGCCTGGTTATTTGTTAGCTATGCAGCCACTCATAATAATTCAAAAAAACTATTTGTTAGATGAACACTTTCATCAGAACAGTCTAGCTATGCGCTAGTAATGCAGTGGGTTCGAAAAACTATAGCCCAGCTGTGTGCTAGGTATTGGGACTGCTTATTGTGATGCTGTGCAGCTATGTTCTAGGGATGTAGCCAGTTATTGTAACACATCCCTGCTATGTGTGGTGTATGCAGCCACTTATAATATGAAGTGTGAACATGCAGTCGTCAGTCTGTCACAATGAGTGTTTGTTCTTGGCTTATGTGGTTCTGTTTCAGGATCCTCCCTTTAAAAATCGGTTGCCTGGTGTGAGGACCACTTTTGGTCTTTTGCTTGATTTTACTGCCCCATGCCGAGCGAGGCGAGACATCCAGGAAGAGAGGGAGGGGTAATACTATATAACCCCATGGAGCAAGCAAAGAGTGTCACGTGCAGAATTGTAGTCGGCAGTCTGCAGGGTCCGTTCGATCACAGGACAAAGGCTCAACTAAGACTTCTTGTACATTAGCTTGTTCTTGACTGTCTGGACCCAATTCTGCCAAAGACAGGCAGATACTATATGACAAGAAGTCAGGTATGGATAGTGGATTCACTGGTGGGTAAACAGCTGAAAGCTGCACGTATGCCCCCTTTGTCTCCTAACACAGTATAGAATAGATCCTAAAAAAAAAGACATCTGCGGAACCCAGAGGAGGGCGTGGATTTAGCCAATGAGCACCATGATACCCCAGCAGGGGAAATTTTGGCAGAGAATGGAGATTTATCCAAATCACTATCCCAATTGACAATTGACAACAACAACGAATTGCTTTACCTCTGCGACAGTCTCCAAAGAGTATGTTATGATAGGTTATTTATAACGCCGTTAATACCCAGAGGATCAAACTTGTGGTGCTCCGTGAGGTCTTGCTTCCAAGGGGAGCACGTTGCCCCTGGGCTATCCTCGTGAGACAAGTAGCAAGTGGGGATTCAGACATTGTGGGCGAGCACCCGGTTTCTCACCCAAACATAATTGGCATGCACCTTTCTGCCTCTCTCAATTTGGCTGGTCTGATTTTGCAGAACGAAAGTTCAGAGGCTGAGGACATAGAAGGCTCTAGTTCCAGCGACCCTGACCTCATTCCCAACATTACTGAAATACATTCTGTGATAAAAGCTGTCTTGGCATTATCCACTGATCTGTTTAAAGGCTACAAGCAGACACATATTCTCCTTAAATATATTGAAACATCCTTAAAAAATACTGAGAGGCACTCCACCACAGTAATAGAAGAATGGGAAGAGGACCCTCACCTTGTCTCAAGTCAAGAACAGACCAATAACCTAGAGGTTGGTACTGCTGTTGATCAGGATGAACTATCAGGTTTGAAGGTTATATAGGCCCAAAGTGTTGGTGAAAGGAGTTGCTGCTGAGTAGGATGAACAATTGGGGTGAGAGGTGGTGACGGCGAATGATGTGGAACCTTTGTTTCAATTGGTAGATGATTGTAATGAATTAGAAGGTGAATATTATCAGCCTCGTTAGAGGAGAAGGTGGAAAGGGAAGGCTTTAAAACCCCCAATCCAAGCAAAAAAAGAAGAGGCAGCACTTCTAAAAGAAATACCTTAGGACAGTGTCACAGGTGGCTACACATGCAATATCTATTTTACGATGGGTGACAAATACGATCTAAAAATGGTCCAAAGTAATACTTCTGTTAGTGTAGTTAAAACAAAGAAAGTAGCACTTTCTGGGTGCGAGACCCACACTACATCCAACCCTCTCTTCCAAAACACCTTCCTTCTCGAGCCCTTCGCTCAGCCACCTCCAGCTCTCTGAGGGTAAGACACTTCTCCAGGCAGACAGTGGGGGGTAGATCTCTCTCCTCCGCAGTTGCCTCCCTCTAGAATGCCCTGCCGTCCCCTCTCAAACTTGAGCCGGAACACCTGAATTTCCACTAGGAGCTGAAGACCTTCCTTTTCTCCTCGGCTTTCTCTCTCTGCCTCCCCTGCTGACATACCTGTCTGTCTGCTGCACCAACTGGTTGCTTGGCTACCCTCAGAGTCTCACTGGCTACCGGACTCCTCCATTATCAGTCCCACCTGCACTGCCTCCGGGCTTACCTCTCACTTAGGGGATGTAACTGTAACCCTTTCAGTTCCCTGCCACCTTGCACTACCCAGAGCCGGCTGCACTAACTCAGAGCATTGCTGCCCTGATTGCTCTTCCCCCTTCCCTCTCACTGGCACTTCCCCCTCTCCCTTCCCCATGCACTTTCCGCTGTCACACTTGCATGATCTGAATGACACAAGGCCTAGCAAGATTGTCTTGTCCTCCTTCTGTCTTCCTGCCCATGGCTTGTCGCACCTAAAAACAATTGTGTACAGGCGCGTTATAAATGACATATCATATCACTAAAACCTAATACTTTGTATAAGTATGTCAAGATACGCCTGTATGCAATTTAAAGTGGTAGAGTGGTAAACAAAGTAGATCCTGTAGTTTCAATTGACTGTGACAGCAATGCAGTGTCATCTCACTCCACTATTTTGCAGACAACAACAGTGTGTGATACGGTTGATGTGGTAAATATTGTGGAGGAGGTGTGTGTTACATTAGTGGATTATTCAACTGTATCCCTGGTGGCAGACGATAAAGGAACATCTGGTGTGATGGAATTAGTGATAACAATAACAGATATTTTTGCTTCATACGATAGTCCCTTTCTTAATTGCCAAGCAGTGCTTCACTTCCTCCATATATTTTCAAAGTTAAGAGTCATCACTTCCAAGGACATCCTTTGTGTAGTGATTCCTGATCATGCAATGAGTGCAAATTGGTCCACCATGTACTTTAATAATCAAATGACAATGAATTTCATCATAGACACGTCTGTTAATTTCTTAAAGATGGGTTATGTGCTAGAGTTGAGTTCTCCTTATGTGGTTTCTTGTGAGGGGCCTCATATTGGAGAGAGCTTAGTAGGAAGTGGTGTGAGAGTTGCAAATGAGAGCACAGAACGGAAAAGGGAGTTCTGTCCCCTGGAAGGTATTGTTCCTACTAACACAGGAGAATGGGTTTGGTAACCTGTTTCATCTGTTTAGAAGGATAATAGTTGATCTAATGTATCCCTAAAATGCATCCCATTTTGTATACTTAGTTTGAACACACCTGTTGTATGGATTGGTGAGCATGCAGAAAATGGAGGATGTGGATATTTTCCTGCTCAAGGAAACCGGCTCTGTACTGCTTTGATTCTTGATGGGTATACCTGTTTGAGCAGAAATGTGATTAAGGGAGCTTGGGGATGCCCTGGTGGGAGTTTAATTACCATGGCAAGAAATATTTAGCAGCTTTCTGAATTTAGAATGTGCTCCTCCTGCAGAAATGCATTGCTATCTCACGTGAAGTGTGTCTTGACCTTAAGGAAGTAAAATAGCTGTTGATTGTAGATGTATATGATCCCTCAGTGTGTGTTTTCAAATCAGCAAGCATGGAACTCATAGCAAGAGCATTGGTTGAGTGTACCTAGAATGTACCAGGAGGGGAAGTTCTGATTGCTGGGGATGTTAATGCTTATTGTGCATTGGCAAAGGAGGGTGGCACGTTAGGAGCCAACAGAGAGCGAGTCTTAGAACCCATTCAACAAGCAAAGCCATGGTTGGATTTCTTGATAATGTATCACTACACACCTGTGTAAAGAGTTTGAGGAATTTACCTCAATTTGAACTCCTATTGCCCAGCTACGTTTTGCCTGGATGGCAAGAGTTTGCATGGAAAGGTCTTTGATGCAGCTGTAGCTAAAAAAATTGTGGTAGCTTGGAACAAGTGAGCATTGGTCAAACTATGGAAGAAAGGATTAATCAACTTTCCAAGTTTCAATCAGGAATTAGCTAAAATGTGTACTAGGCAAAATAATGGTACGGTTGTATATAGGAGCTCGACCAGAACAGCCAGCTGGCAGATCATATTCAACTTATTAAAGGCAAATGACAGCAAATATTTTTGGCAGCTGGCAAAGGGCCTGCCAAATGATAATTTGGGAACTTCTATTTCTCCTATATCGGAGAAGGATTGGGAGATGTATATTGATACACTCCATGGTTTAATTTCTTCTTCCCTGAATACTATACCATTTGTTCTCCCTGGGTTGGGTCCTGAGGAAATAGTTGGGAATATCGAGGACATAAGAGCAGTCATTTTAAATCTAATGCTCTCCAGACTCCCAGGTCCTGATGGACTTTCTAATATAGTCATATGTTCCAGCCCAGATTTGTGGGCCCAGATTTTATATAGTCAATTTGAAGCAGTATTCAAGGATGATTTGATTTTGCTTTCTTGGAAGAAATCCCTATTGATTCCTGTTTTTAAGAAGGCTGACCAAGGGAATACAGCGAATTATAAGCTACTTGCCATGCTGGATTCCCGAGGCAAGATATGTTGCTCCCTCTTTCAAGGGAAATACAGGATTGGGTGAATAAGAAAGGGATTGTATCTGTGCAGCAATCAGCGATATCAGAATATCTTGATCCTCCTGCTTTATATATTGCTTTTCTAGACTTCGCTAAAACCTTTCGATACAGTAGACAGAAATAATATTTGGAATAAATTGGCTAGCTGCAGCCTATATTTGAAGATCGACAACATCTTAAGACAGTTTCACGAAGGAACGAAGGTGGTAATAAGACTGAATCAATTTAAGCTTATGTCTATGTTTTTCCATTCCACGAAAGGCCTGAAGCAGAGGTGCGTTCTTGCACCCATGCTTTTTAACTTCCCACCAGAAATTACAAAATTGTTGGAATTTTCCTCTGAAGATTGGTGTCCACCTGATTTCCTGATTAATGTAAGCGCATGACACTTTTCTCTTGGATAGTACTCCAACTCGACTACAACGTTCACTGAATGCATTATATGAATATGCCCGAGATAATGGCCTAGAACTTAATAAGCAAAACATTTAAATTATGATTGTGGTTCAAAAAAGAAATGGCAGAAATTGGAAAATAGAAGATGATAAGCTTGAGGTGTTTCCCACCTATGTTTACTTGGGTTCTCTCCTGAGCCCGAAATTTTCTATAGAGCCCCTTAAGCAGTATGTCAAAACTCAAATAGCACATGAAATTATGTTGATAAAGAGCTTTGTGTACACCCTGGGGGGTACTCTAGAGATGGAATTCAGCAAGTTTACAACATTGGTATTGCACCATGTATATTGTTTGGCCTTACAATGTATAAAAAACAAGAGATGGTTAAACATAGTTGAGGGTAAAACATGGCAGGGAACCCTGGGCATGCCCCAGTATTTGCCAGTTCAGGCCATTCCATTAGAGTTGGGACTGATCCTCCCTGATTGGTCTATGCATATTACACAATATAAGCTTGCCATAAAACAGAAGGCGTATGTTTGGGATAGAATCCAAAACGTTGATTATGTAGAAGATAAACCCTTACTTCTCCTGTATCCTAAAGTGTCTTTCCCAATTGATTCACTATTTGCATAGTTGCCCTTTTTTAATGATAAAAGGTTAATGATTTTTGGTCTGAGACTGAGATTTAATCTGTTAACGGTACCGTCTGTATTGGGTCTGAAGCTGAGAATGCCTAAGATTGAGCTATCCTGTAGAGTTTGTGGCAAGGAGCTGGAGTCTACCAGACATGCCTTCACACACTGTTGCTCATTGAAAAAGATCAACTTCAAAGGATAGGTACCTTCAGATGTAACCCTTGACGGGATTGTAGGTAAACAACTGGGTGCTCAGTATGCAGTCAATTATAGTGAAAACAGCCATGCTATGTGCTAGGTCTGTAGACAGTAATGCAAACAGTTATGGAAAATAAACTGCCCCGTGTGCTGGGTATGCAGACCAGTTAGGAAAATGTAGCACAGCTTTGTGTTAGGTCTATATGCAGATTATGGTGAAATAGCTCAGCTGCTTTTTCGGTAGGTGTAGAGTTATAACAAAACAGCCTAGCTATGTGCTGGGTATACAGACATTTATGGTAAACAAAAATCCCCACTGTCTATTAGTTGTGCAGATCATTATGGTAAAGTGGATCTGCTTTTGTTAGGTATGCAGATAGATCATGATAAAGTAGTGAAGGTATGCCCACAAACGCTCATGCCAGAAAAAAAAAATATATAATATGCTAGGGAAAAAAGGGCAAGAGATTCTTGCAAGGATAAAACGTTTTAATCACACAGAAAATAAGTATGCCAGCAAATAACTATGCTGCTCAAGAACGTTCTGCCGAAAAAATGGTGCAGGCAGACTATTATAAGGAAAAGCATTGTCATCAATGACGCACACATATACAGTAAAAACCTCTGTGGATCGTTGTTGAGACCCTATACATGGACAGCCTGCTCTATAGGGGACCAGGCCGCTAGTGGTAGCAATTAGTTAATATGCAAGAAAATGCTACTCAATCATTATGGCATGCATCCGGGACGCTCGGGGACACTGGCACAGGGTGAGGCTTAAATAAGATCAAGCTGATCCCACACATTCCTCACTCATTCGGTATCGCACAATCTGCACCCACGGCTTCCACCCTTGCTTTGGACTATACTTTATCCCACCCTGTACTTCACATTACAAAGTTGGTCATTACCAAATAAGGTGAAACGGCCATATTCTTTTAGATCTTGTATGCCCAGTGGGTTTATGGTTGGTGATCTGGGGTCACCTACTATCGTCGAATTCCGGGGTCTTGGACTGGGAAAGTTGTGGGTGTTATAACTCATGGCTGGCTGGGTGGGGGTCGGAGCCTGCTTTGGCCTGGCTGCGATAAACGTGCACTGTGAGGTGCCTGGCACTGTCTAGCGACCTTGTAGGGCATATTCCATCTTGGTATAACATGTATTAGCAACAGTTATGGAACAAAGGGAAGTTCCTATGGGAGCTAGCAGAGTGGGTCTCTCTATCATCAGTGGGTCATTCGTTGGGTCTGTGTTTACCACACAGCCATGCAGGGCTGAATGTTTCAACCATACATTTTGCTTACTTTTGTGTCCATGCAGGGTCTGTTAGCACACCCCCCCTCTCCGCTGGTACATCACAAGTATAGTTATTGGATTTGCATTTCTCTAAAGTGCCTAGGCCTGTGGCAGAGGTTCATTTGGTTAATTTCCTTTCCAACAGCGGATGTGTGCCAGTTTCAGAGACAGTTATGCTGAAAAAACAGGAACACGGTTTAGTAGGTATGCAGATAATGATGGTAAATTAGCTCAGCTATGTGCTAAGTATGCAGAACAATTATGATAAATCAGCCTGGCTACGTGTTAGGTATGCAAATGGTTAAGTTCAAGTAGCCCAGATATGTTCTACGTATGCAGAACACATATGGTGAAAAAGTCTAATTATGTGCTAGGTATTCAGACCATTATGTTGGAAACAGCCCAATATGTGATAGGTACAAATGCATTTATGTTAAAACAGCCATTGGTACTATTATCTTTCTCTATTTCATTTGTTGTCCCATGTGTCCCTGTTTGAAACTGGGTGCCGCAAAACATGCATCAATCAAAGCATACAAACAATATTCACATTAAACTCCAACACAGCACTCCACTTAAACAGCTAATCACATTTACCTACCTACATTCTGCTCAACTGTCACCATGCACCTGCTAACAGACATGAAATCAAGGAGCTCATCACCACACATGCCCCAGACTCCCTCTTTCTTACAGAGACATGGCTCAAACCTCGCCACACACCCATAATCCCTGGCAAGCTTCCCCCACGCCTCCTTATCCACAGTAGCGATATCCACAGTAGAGATCACCCACACAAAACAAGGTGGTTGTATTGCTAGAATAGTTAAACACTCACAGTTAAACCCCCACTCACAGCCTATACACTTCCTTTGAAGCACTCGCTCCCACCAGCTCCCATCACACCAACAACCCACCTTTATGCCCCTCATGTACCACCCACAAACACACAATCTGAACTTCCAAACAGGCTGCACTGACTTCACAACAGCGTCCACTGCAACAATATCTACATTGCCAATGTGCCCATCCAGGCTCTAATCTCATAAAAAAGACTACCCTTGCTCCACTCCCCCTCTATGACTGCACACAACTCATGACCTACCACACACACATAGCTAGAAATGCCCGGGACCTTTGATTTCAAGTACAAATCATATCTCTGTGGAAAATCAATCTAGTTATCGTGGTCTGACCACTTTGAGTTCCCTTTCACACTCACTCCACCACACAAGATCCATTTTAACCTCCACATGTCTCCCTCAACCCCATCCAGACAAATCAAACACATTACAGACATAGTTATAGCAAAATTAATTTCACTCCACTCCTCCCCACATTCTACTCAATGAATACAAAACCATCATCAGAAAGGCGCTCATGAAAATTGCACACCACATTTCACAAAACCTTCCAAAGCAGTGCTCAAAAGTGCCCTCCTCTCTGGCGAGCAGGAAGTCAGACACCTAAAAAGATCATGGCTAAATAACCCAATCCCCACTAACAGGACTATCCTCTGACACTGACACAGAAAATACAAAACAGCTATACACAATAGCAGAGTCCAAGAACTCCAAACCTTCAACAGTTGTATCCAGAAACTATTCAACATTGTCAAGTCACTATTAAAACCACTGTCCATCCCGTCCACAATACCATATATTTCAGTATGCAACTCCTTCATGGACTACTTCAACATTAAAATACTTAACATTAGACAAACCCCTCTGTTCTTCCACTCACAGCCCCCGCTCCCAAACACTCAACCACATGGGACACCTTCCACATTATCAACACATACACCCTCATCACCCTCACTGCCAAAACAAAACCTGCACATGTCCTAGATGCTGCATGCCCACACCAATTTCATCACCTCCCTCGCTCCCCACTGGCTGCGCAAAAACTATGACCCCTTTACTATCCTGCCATACCCAACCATCTTGGAACACTGTCACTTCCAAACTGCAAAAACCACATAACAACAAACAACCTACTCAACCCCTTCCAATCTAGATTTTCACCCAGATACATAACAAAGACTGCAACACTTCACATTCTCAATGGAAAACATAACATGACATAAAAGGACACACAGCACGACTTGTACTCTTTGGGGGTCATTACGACCCTGGCATTAAGGGTTTAACGGCGCCGTAAAAGGTGTTGGCGCCACTAAACCCTTAACGCCTGATTACGAGGTCCCTTTGCGGGACCCGACCTTAATGGCTGGTTTTACCAGCCGTTAAAGTAGGGTGCCGCAAAGGGACCACGGTGCTAATTAGGTACCGCAATTTGCGGTACCGTACTTAGCGCCTTCCCCAGGGCCATTGAGCCCTATCGGGCGAAAATGGGAACGGGGAAGGGCCATGGTGAAATGGTGAAATACCGCCCCGCCAACCTTGGAATGGGGCGGTATTTCCCCATTCCACCATGGAAGACTCATTACAATACCGGCACCAACCATGGTGCTAATAGCGCCATGGTTTAGCGCCGGGGTTGTAATGAGGGCCTTTGACCTCTCTGCAGCCTTCAACACCATTGACTACACCTTTCTACCCACAATCCTAGACCACAGGATGAAACTCTTTGGCACTGTCCTTGACTGGTTCTGCCCCTTCTTCACTGACAGGATACACTTTGTCTCCATGCCCCCTTATTTATTTATTTATTTTGTAATTTGTATAGAGCTCAAAGCCCAAGGGCATTTAGGCGCTTTTCTTGACAGGCAACTTGCAGAGTGAGTTGCGAAGTTTACAGAGGTGCATAGGTTACATGGTTACATACATATTCTGGTTGCAATGTGGTTACAAAATTGCCAGTGCTACAGTTAAATAAAAGTCGATTAGGAGAACATTTCATGACACAATTGCATGGATGTTCTGGTTGTAGTGTGGTTCCAGCGTTAAAAGTGGTTATGACACGTTACAAGTGGTTATGACAGTGCATACAGTGTGTGTGTTGAGTATGGAAGTTATTTTGCTAGTTCCTGAGTGAAGAGCCAGTTGTTGAGGTTCTTGGGGAAGGCCCAATAAGAACTTTCCGCTTGCAGTGAGGTTGGTAGGTTGTTCCACTGCTTAGTGGCCACAACGGGGAAGCTACAGCCCCTGGCATTCTGCCGTTTGAATCTTGGAGTGGCAAGGCAATGTGCATATGCAGAGCGAGTAGGTCTCAGAGAGTTATTGAGTGTGAATTTGCGAGATATTTGGCTGCTAGCTTGTATATGCATTTGTGTGTCAAGGCAAGTGTTTTAAAATGGATATGTTGAGAGATGGGGAGCCAGTGAAGGTTCTTTCAATTCGCAGAAATATGGAATTGTTTGCGTATGTTCAGGGCTGCTCGAAGTGCATTATTTTGTATCACTTGGCATTTGTTAATGGTTTGGGACTTTGTGCCTCATTATAGAGCATTGCAATAGTTTAATCTAGACAAAACGAGGGCTCTAGCAAGTGTGATGCAGCTGTCTGGTGATAGGAATGGTCTGCAGGTGGTGATAAGCTAAGCAGTGTAAGCTGCAGCTGAGGCAGTGGCATTGACTTGTCGAGTCAAGGTTAACGATGAGTCCAGGTAAAAGCCAAGGTTTTTTACTTCATTCGATACCTTGATAGAATTGCCATCTATGTTTAATGTTTTGAAGGAGTTGGGTAGTTGGTTGAGATTGAGTTGGGAGCTTATAAGCAGGAGTTCCGTCTTATCGTCATTGAGGCATAGTCCATGTAGCGCCATCCAGGCTTGGATTGTTTGATAGATTTTGTTTAATGGGTCATAGTCAGTGTCATTGAAGCCTGTGATTGGTATGAGGATGTGGGTGTCATCTACATAGTTAGTGCAGGTGACACACAGTTTATCGAGTCGATCAAAAAAAGGCTTTGTGAATATGTTATATAAGGTTGGGGAAACGCAGGACCCTTGAGGTACACCGCATGTGACCAGAGATGATGCAGCTGCTGCGCTGGGAGAAAAGACTCTCATGGTTCTGTCCATCAGGAAGGATTTCATCCAGCAGATTGCTTTAGTTGATAAATGGGCTGCTAAGGCCAGGGGATTGCAGAGTATATTATGATTGACAAGGTCACACGCTGCAGAGAGGTCTGATAAGAGGAAGAGTGCTAGGTTGCCTGTGTCTTTTAGCTCATTCATTTGTATTTTAAGGTCGAGCAAGGCTGTTTCCGTCCCGTGTCTTGGTCGGAAGCCAGATTGTGGAATAACAAGGAGGTTATGAGTTTCCAGGTGGTTATGGATCTGAAGGTAGGCAGCCCTATCCAGAATTTTTAGGAGAAAGGGCACTGTAGTTATCGGTCTGTAGTTAGTCGGTATATTAGGGTCTAGAGTCTTTTTTTTAACAAAGGGAGGACCCATGCATCTTTGAGATTCCAAGGGACAGACCCGTTTTCAAAGGATGGATTGATGAGACTGGTGATGTAAGGGGTGAGTTTGGATGTACAGTCTTTAACCCCTTAAGTGCCAAAGATGAGCTATCTTGTCCTTGACATTACCTCCGTGTTGCCAAGCATGAGATAGCACGTCCTTTTTGGCACAAACCTGAAATCCAAGCCCCAGGCTACGTGAGCAGGAGGTTCCTCCTCACGGCCTGAGGATTGGATTTCCTTCAGTTTCACTGCAGCAGCCATTTCGGCTGCCGCTGTTAAAACAGAAGGTAAGCTTCCTTCTTTTTCTCCCTCGATCTGCGGCACTATTGTGCCGTTAAGATCAAGGGAGGTGTCGTTGGAAAGAGGAGACTCTCCCCTTTCCAATTACACCTTTTTAGATGTATTTCTGGGTGCGGATCGGGCGCAGAGTGCTCAATCCGTGCCCAGCAATGCCACTAGAGCACCAGGGATCTGTTTGTCAAGTGGGGGGCAGAGGGGGCTGCTTACTATGTAAGCAGCCCTCTCCCCCAACCCCAAAACATGGGGCAACACGTATTGATCCGCCTGGGGGAAGATGGAGGCCATCTGCTCGTAGGGAAGGGGCTAGAAAAAGAAATCTTAAAAACATATTTTTTTAAAAATCGATTTGGGTGGGGTTTGTGGGGGCCACTAGAACACCAGGATTTTTGTTATGATGAAAGGGGGGTGGCTCTCACCCCCTCCCTAAGTGGATGGGGCGCCTCATGTAGCCCTCCCTGGGCCAGATTAGTGACCCTAAGAAGGGATTAATGAGTTGCCCCCATCCATTTAGGGTGGGGGGAGAGGCCGCTGGAAATATTGGCAGAGTCACCCCCAAGCCTGGGGCAGTACATTGTGGCAGTACATTGTGCCACCCCTGGGGCAGATGGGCACACTCATGTGCCCATCCGCCCCTAGGGAAGGGGCAAAACAAAATAAAAATGTGAAAACAAAGATGATTTTGGGGGTGGGAGGACACTAAACCACCAGTGATGATATATAATGAAAAGGGGGTGGCCCTCTTCCCCCCACCCCCAGTGGATGGGGGGCAAATCATGTAGCCCTCCCTGGGGCAGATTAGTGACCCTAGGAAAGGGTAAATGAGATGCGCCCATCCATTTAGGTTGGGGGGGAGAGGCCACTGGAAATATTGGCTAAGTCCCCCCCAGGACATCACCTCCAACCATCCTGGAGTTCTTGCTGGCCTGTGTTACACATTATCCCGCCGCAGCCACAGCCACAATGGGAAACGCTCCCACCATTAAGTCAAGCAAGCTGACAGAAGTGCCAGCCAGCCACAGCATCACTGTAGCTGGCTGGCACTTCTGTCAACCACTGTAACTTCCTCTAGTGACCCCTCGCACCCAGGGAAGTTAATGTCCCTTTGTTTCCCCAGGTCGCCAAAGCATCTTTAACCCTCAGCGAAACTGGGGATTACTTGACATATTTCAAGGTATCTAAAAGATGGCTTGAAAAGTACAAAATTCAAGGCATCTTTTCAGGCTTTGTCCGTCGGGAAAGCTTTATAAAAAATTGATTGAATTGCGTACTTTTCAAGGCATCTTTGATAAACATAGAAATGTTTTAAAAAGAATGATTGAAAAGTACGCAAACTGTAAGATATGCACATAGATATGCATAAATGTTATATATTTATATGGGTACCTTACTATGGTTTGTGTACTTTTCAAGCCATCTTTTATAAACACAGAAATATATGAAATATTTCTATGTTTAGAAAAGATGGCCTGCATAGTACACTAACCATATTAAGGTACGCACATGAATATATAACATTTATATATATATTTATGTGCATACCTTACAGTTTGCATACTTTTTTAAGCCACACCTACCCCACAAGCCACGCCCCAAATGAGGGCCCCCCCTCGCTTTCTTACCCCACTTAAAACCCTGGCAAGAGGTTTGGCTTCACAAAGAGTGAGTTAGCGCTACTTTGTCGATAGCTGTTTTGAGAGTTTGGTTGTAAAGGTCTACTAAGTCTGTAGGGTTTTTGATATGTAGGTCAAGGGGTCCTGTAATTGGATAGAGTAAAGGGAGGATGTTGTTTGCTGAGATATTGTGTGAGTTTCTAGAGAGTGAGTGTGCGCCAGGGGTAAAGTGAGGTTGCTTTCAGCGTTTTTGTCTAAGTTGAAGGTGATTATGTGGTGGTCTGACCACGGGCAGTGGGAGTTCAAGGTGATATGGGTGCTGCAGTTGAGGTCTACTAGCCAGTCAAGGATGCAGCCTTTAGTGTGGGTGGGGTGGTATATGCTCTGAGAGTAGCCCAGTGAAGAGATGGTGTTGGCTAGTGTCAGGGAGTGATTGTCCTTGGGGTCATTGTAGCCTAGATTGAAATCACTGAGATGTAAGGTGTGTATTGATCTTGGTGTTGTGGGAGAGAAGTAGGGCAATGTTATCCTCGAATGACAATATGGGGCCAGGAGGCCTGTAGATGAGATGGATGTTCAATGTGGTTGAAGGTGTGATGGTCATTTTGACTGAGAGTAGTTTCCCTGCACTGAAGGTGGTGTTGGGTGTTTCCCAGATGTTAATGCGGTCCTTTGCCAGTAGGTCTGTCTGTTCTGTGTATAGAGTATTTTTCATGGACAGCCAGCGAGAGGGCAAGGCCAGCTGCTGCATGTAGCCATGTTTCCTGATTTCTAGGAAGTCGAGATAACAGGTTAGAATTAGGTCTGCAATATCTAGTGTGTGAGCTGGGATTGACCAGGCATTAATGAGGGTGCCATGAATGGTGACCCTTTCAGACTAGGGCTAGTGTTGGACCGGTTCTTAATGTTGGTGTTTTGCGGCTGGCGTGTGGTAGGTGGATTGCTGGGATTTGCTTTGGTTTTGGCATGTAGTCTGCAGGAAGGTGTGCTATGGTTGGCAGTAGGTTTATAGTTTTAGTGCTGTCTATATTAGGATTCCTGGGTTTGGTTCCCTAAAGGTGGTTACTGGTTGCAGCATAAGAATGAGATGGGGGTCTAGAGTTTAGGTGCGAGTTCCTCCAGGGGATCGAAGGTATGGTAGTAGGGGCCAGAGGGCTTGTATGCTTGTTAGGCCGTTTAGGCTACTTGTTGGTCCTGCCGGCAGGTGGGCCAGGAATGGGTTGGTTGAGGTTAAGTAGTGGTTGAATCATTCCAGCAGTCGCAGTAGGGTGGGCATATGAGTTGGCTAGCTGTAAGTAGGGGTTGAGATAATGTGCAGTGCGAGAAGGTAGAAAATGTGTGGGTACGATTGAGTTGGAATCAGGGAGTTTGGGCGACATAGTCAGTAGGGTGGTGCTACAAGTCAGAGCCCAGGAGAGTGTGCAATGTCGGGTTGCAGCATGGTGGAGCACATACAGCCTAGTCATCGGGACGCATGAGGACAAGTGTGAGAAGCTGCAATAGTTACATTCCTTGGGTTAGTAGATAAGAGGGGTTGGCTCTAAGTAATGCTATGCTGTGTGGTAGGTGGCACTAATTCTGGGGGAGAAAGAATGCTAGCACAGATACCATCTAGATGTCGGGGCAGTCTAGTTATATAGCATGGTAGATCATATCAGCAAGGCATAGAAGTACAGGTAAATACACAGGAGAGTGCTATGAGCAGGGTGCTATTGCGGTTGCTTCCTGACTGTTGGGTATAGGGCTAAGGAGGGCTGGTTAGGGTTAGCACACTACATGGTGTGGCAAAATGCCCATGATGAGGTAGGCTCCTGAATTCATAACATTTTGGCAAATGGATTGAGTGGGGTAAGGTAGGTAGGTCCCCTAAGGATATGCTATTCTGCGTGGCTGACTGTGACTCGCTAGCTAATGCGAGTTGCTGTGCATATTGAGGAGGGCAGTAATAGTGAGGAATGATCACTTGGCGCAGCAGGGGTAAATTCAAAAACAGAACAATTTACTATGCAAAATAATAAGGCGCGAATAGTGAGTTATGCTCACGTTGTGCAGCAGGGTTAAATACAAAAACAGAACAATTTACTATGCAAGTTAATCAGGCGGTACTGGTGAGGTATGATCATGTTGTGCAGCAGGGTTAAATCCAAAAATAGAACAGTTTATTATGCAAGTTATTCAGGCAGTACTGGTGATGTACGCTCACGTTGCACAGCAGGGGTAAATCCCAAAACAGAATAATTTACTGTGCAAGTTAATTAGGCAGTACTGGTGCGGTATGCCCACGTTATGCAGCAGGGTTGAATCCAAAATTAATGCTAATTTGCATGTTGCATTGGTTTAGACATGTCCACAATCGATACAGGCTTTTGTTGCTATGGATGCAGGCAGTAATAACGTGGTATGCTCATGTTACAATTTGCTATTAAAACAGAGGTTGGTGATAGTTGCTTAGAGCATATGGAGCAGCGCTAGTTAGAACAGACACATGGGAAGGGGTTAAGGAGGGCAGAAAGTTAGTTTTAGGGTTTAGCTGGAAAATCAAAGAGCATTTACATAGCTTTTCAAGTGCTTGCGATAAGGGCAGGGTGACGGCTGACCTTGGATGTAGTTAACAGGTCGGCTTGGGGCAACGCTTCAGGGAAGGTGTGACACCTGTAAACTTCAATTGTCAATGGGGCTTCTGTATGGTATTGCAATGAAGTATGGCATAGAAGCAAGCTTACCAAGGGTGGGAGGGGGGTGTATCTGTCCAGAGATGGCAGCAATCGGCACAGCCGTGGCGAAGTGGATGGCAGTGGGGATTGCTTTAGCGTTGAACATCCCTTATGCTACTAGGGTGCCTTAAGAGGCGAAAGATAACCACTGGAGGTCGCCGACTGCAGATTGCTCAGAATGTCGTTCCCAGAGTTTCTGGAGAGGCCCGCACAGACACAGACAGGGCCTTTGAAAATGGGCACTCGAATTAGGGGCTGGCTTGCACTGGGGCCGGCCAATGATGCTGGCCCTAAGTAGGCAATTTTTTCCAATCAGGTGCTATGGTGGAGGATGCCTTTCACAAAGGCATGGGTCGGTGAGTGTGTGGGAGGAGAGGGTCTTGGAACCCCCCCATTCTTCACACTTCCTAGGTAGGCCCAGCGGTGGATGCTTTGGGTTCAGGGCCCCGGCCCCGAAGCACTCGTGCAGAAATACCCTTAGGAACTGTGACTCCCCCCCCCCAAGACAGCATTAAGCCAGGGTTGAATGAGACTCCATTTTGGAAGTTACTGACTCCATTTTGTAATGGCAGGATAGATTTGAAGTTTCAACGCAGGCCGCAGTTCTCCCAGCCAGGCGTGCACAGCGAGCGAGCTAATCCCCCCACCTCCTCCCCTCTGCCGTCTTTGCAGTTGTTCAGTTTTCAAGAGAGACTAGAAGCGAGAATGCAACAAACTTTAGGCTGTATATTCTGTCTTCCGTCTTACTTCACTGACCCTGACACGGTTCAGTACAGGGGCCAGCACAGAAGTCATTCATCTCTATAAACCTTCACCCACCCAGAAGACCCAAGCCATAAAAAAACCCTGCCCATTGCTCCTTAAAGCAGGATCAAACAGTTAGAAGCGACCTTTAAGCATACTCCATTATTCATGCCTTAATAGACGAAAACCAAAGTGTTTAATTGCTCGCTATTTAAATAAGTTGCTTATTTCATGTAGAATAATGTAAGGATATTAGCATAACATATGAAATAAGTGTAACAAAAGTCTTAACATTAGAAATTGGTTTTACTAACGTATGAAACAATGCTGTTAAGAGAAATTAAAAGCATAACCAGCATATTGTTGTACACACCAGTACTAAGCTACCTCATCTTTTAGTTAAAATGTAAATACATGCATAATACTGAGTAAAGCTAATACATTAGATAGTCGTCCTGACCAGAATGTTCGTATTATGGCAAAATGTGTTAAGACCGTATGCACAGACTTAAGCTATGAACTGTTTTAAGGAAGGACGAACACTAATTCAACTACACGGTTGATTCTTTTATGATTTTTGTCACAATGAGAATGTTTAGCTAGCTAAGAAATATAGTATATTCTTAAATTAGTATAACCTCAATGTAACACAGCAAGCAATATATAAAGGCCCTGTTTCTTTGTGCAACATGGAATCACAACGCCAAGAGGTTTCAATTCTTCTCTGCCCCTCATGGTGTCAAGATAGATTAGAATAGATTTAATGATGTTTGGACTACCAACCATTAAACCCCCAAAATGAAATACATGCACATGATAGTATGTGCCTCTTGTGACCTATTTTTTCTAGCCATAGATTTAAAGCCTTCTTATATTGTTTATCGAGTGAACATCCCAGATCACACTGTGACTTTAAGAGCTATACCTCTTTAGCCATTTCTCTCTGAACTGTTTGAATAGATCAAGCGCTGCATTTAATGGATGAATCTTAACCTCTGCCCAATGATAACCTGTATTTGAACTAATGTTTTCATAGGTGTTTAAGCCATAAGTCTTTGAGCTCGCTGACCAAGCAGAATATGATAGTGAATGAATGGGAATGTGTGGCCACAAGGGCAAATGTCAAATGGTTATTTAACAAATTTAACAAAGAAACAACATCAAAAGTTGCCGTTCTCACATGCCAGTCCGATGAGCCCAGCTGACCGACTGACCCAGGACACGTCATCACTGTACCATGTGCTCCCAACCAATCAAGCGTCTCCAACCCTATGGCATCTATAGGTGTTCGCCCCTAGTAAGGAATCCCAACTGTTCATGTACCCCTTAGGCCTTGCCTTTGCTTGATGACAAATTTTTTGTATAAAAGTACATTGTAACATGTTCTCTGCAGAGCGCTCTCGGCGTGAGCAGAATAGATTCTGCTTGCACTATTTAGTTAAAAGTAAACCTTTTTTTAACATCAGCACTTGGATGTATTCTCATTCCCTTCCGGGATGTGTCTTGATTGACTCTGGTGAGCGAATTGATTGTGTTTTTGGGAGCTGCACACTTACATTGGTGACCCTGACGTGATAGTGTTCTTTCCGTCCTTCTGGTTCGAGACGTCCCCCTGTCTATGACCCGTAGCGTGCTCCCTCAAAAGCTACCCGCCAACGGCAACCGGTGCACCTAGATGTGCATACGCAATGGGGCGAAAGGGTATGGGATCCCCCTTTACAAAACCAACCGTACCACTCGCCAGAGCCAGGCGTGGTCTTTGAGCGAGGAGCAGCGCACTGACTGGTCGGGTCCAGTGGGTCTCGGATCAAGACAGACACGTGAGTACCAAGTGCGGGTGGTATTAAAAGGAGGGTGGGAGTCAGATTAGAAGGGTTTGGGACAGAATAGTATAATTCTGGGTGAACAGGTGTTGAGATAATAGTTTAGAGGGGAACCTGGAGGGTCTGGGTCTTTTCTGTCTTTCCGATCTACTTTTAACTATCACACATGGGCATTAGGACGGTAACAGTGAACAAGGTGAAAAGAGGTTAAGGGATCCTATCTCTGTTGGGGGGTGGAAGGCGGCACCGCATAGTGCTATTTCGACTAGTACAGGATAACTGCATATGGGAAAACTGAGGTAAAAGAATAAAATGTAGGGGTCTCAAAGGAAGACCCGGAGTAGCATTTAGAAACACTTTTTTCTGACTGTATCTCTCTCTCTCTTTCTCTCCTGGGAGGTTGGAAATAAAGTAGAGGGGAGAGAACTTTTCAAGTGGAGTATAATTAAGCACAGGTAGAAGGGCCAATAGGGAAGGTGGATTAATTTTATGTTGTTTATGTTTTCCGTTGTATGTGAAATTCGTTAAGTGTTAGTCCCTTGTGTAAGCATTGTTTGTTGTCAATGAACATTAATGAAATCAGCTTAAAGTGGTACAGGAGGAGATGATGTTTAAACAAATGTAATTCAGAATTGATGTGAAATGAGTAAACAGTCCATTTCTTTGAAAAAGGTTGCATAAAATATTGAGTAAATCATACAAGAAGTGTAAGAGTCTAGACAAAGAGTTGCAGTTGAGTGATACTTGCAGTCAGGCACAATGGGTGCAGAAACGCCTCTATCCCACATTTGTAAGACCCTGCCTGGATACACAGAGAAAATCAGTAAGTACCATGACCAGTGGGTCACGGAATTTAAGGGAGAAGGGTTGCCCCAAGTTTGGCGACAAGGGGGTCATTTGATAAAGCGGTACTAGATATGGTTGCTACCTCCCTGTTTATTAAGTATAAGGGGAAACAGTTGCAAAACAGGAGAGAAATATTGGTTCTGTGGTGGCAGTTTGAGGAAGTGCCCCCAGAGAAGAGTGGCAAGTGTAATACATCTCCCCTGACAACAACTGGCAGTGAATGGCCAACTACACAGAATGAGAATAAGGTAGAGATCACACGCGTATACCCGTTATTAACTAAACCAGTGCCTGCAACAAAACCAGTGCCTGTAGAAGGATATAGCGATCCTGTATATGTAGCACAACCCACAGCGCCCTCCATCCTTAAGCCGTCTGCCACAGCACCACCCCCATATGAGAGCCAGGGAACAACAGGACAGGTGAGTACCCCTACAATCGACATTGAGAAACTCATGTAAGATCTAGATTCATGATTAACAATGGCTCGGACTGAGCTGTCCCGCCTTAGGGCCATGGTGGAACAGGGAGGGTCACTCACCCTCTGAGCAGAACAAGATGCCATGCCGCGTCCGAGTGAAGGGGCAGCGGATGATGGATGGAAAAAGGGAGAAATACTATTCCGAATAAATGACACTCCCACACGAATCATAGAAATAAACACAGCTGTTAGTGAACGCGAGCAAGAAGAGGGAGGACTGACATCAGATAGGGAGGAGGAATATGGGTGTGACTTAGAAGAGCAAGAAGAAGAAGGAAGGAGGCTAGGAATTGCCACATGTGGAACGCCATTTGGGGAGGGGTTGCCCCCCATAGAGGAGTGGACGGGGAGGCTGAGGAACAGAACGGGGCGTTTAGCAGTGATCGGGAAGATAGGAAAGAAGGTGAGTACTAAAAAGGGGAGAAAGAATCTACAGCTGCCACTGATACACAGGGGGGGCCAGATGGACAAAGCCAACTTACTTAAACATTTACCCCCACCAGCAAGTGGATATATGCATTCAAGAAATGCACAGTAGGAATGCCCTTGGCAGTGGGGCATGTGAAAAGCCTGTTGGTATCTGCAGTGGGAGATCAGGCAAACAGGGTCTGGGCGAAAACGGGGTTCCCTGAAATAACCTTAGATTGTGACTGCCATGATGGGGCCTCATTTAACACAGTTCGAGCACGCGTGTGGGATGCCTTGAGAGAAACATTTCCAGACACTCCAGATTTACAGTCAGTAATGCAATGTACAATTGTGGATGAGGAAGATGCGATATCTTTCATTCTTCAGGTGCAGGACATGTGGAGAGCGGAAACTTCCCTGTTTTATTTTATTATAAAAGATGACTTCCAAAGGAAGTGCAGAAGGCCCTTGATAAAATAGCAGGGATAGAAGCCAAGGGATGGCCTGAAATCCAAAGCATAATAGTATGCCACTGTAAAAGGATCAAAGAGAAGGAAAAGGAGATAGCGCAGTGGCGGTTGGCAGACGAGGCTAAATTAGTGCAAAGCAAACTATTTTTTGTTTGTTTATTATTTGTAATGCGCGACATACCCTCAGGTAACAGGGCGCAGCAGTTACACGTATATGCAAAGCTTAGTTACAACAACATAAAATGTACAGACAATTAATACAGTACAGGGTATATACAGATGAAACCTATTTACAGGTGGCTAGTGCAAGAGCAAGAACCATAGTATATACAAGTAAAGGTGAAGGTAAGGTAAGCAGGTATACATCTGGGTGAGGGGTAGCAGAGGTTTCCAGCAGTCGATTCTATCTACTTACTATATTAATGGGCATTCACTTTCAGCCACAGGATGTAGTTGTTCCTGAAGTTTTGGTAGGGTAGGTCAATTCTCAATGTGGGAGGTAGGGAGTTCCACAGTTTAGCTGCCTTCACTGGGAAACTATTACCGCCAATTGTAGAGCGATTGAACTTAGGAATAGAGAGGCAATCTTTATAAGCAGATCTGGAAGGTCTCACGGATATCTGTCTGTGGAATCTGTTGACCAGGTAGGTGGGTGCAGCATTATTAAGGGATTTGTGGGTAAGTGACAACATTTTTAGTATGATTTTATCATGGGTTGGAAGCCAGTTATTCTGTCGGCGCCTCTCGGAAATGTGGTCTCTTCTGGAGATGCCTAATGCCGCTCTAAGAGCATTGTTTTGAAGAATTTGGATTTTTCTAGTGGGGGCTTTGGTTGACCCCAGATAAAGAGCATTACAATAGTCCAGGCGAGACGGGATGAGGGCTCTGGCTAAGGTAGTGCAGCTAGTGGCAGACAGAAATGGCTTAGCTGTGTGGAAAAGTTTACACGTATAGGCTATGGAGGACGCTAGTGAGTTAACTTGTTTGGCAAATGTGATGTTTGAGTCAAGATAAAAACCTAGTGTTTTTACCTCATGTCCAACTTTAATGCTGTTGCCATCAATTATGAATGAGGAGTAATCAAGTCCTAGTTTTTTAGGCTAGGTGTGGTGCCCAGAATGATAAGTTCAGTTTTATCATCATTCAGGCATAGACCATGCATGGACATCCATGCCTGGATGATGATGTACACTCTGTTCACCAAGGCCACATCCAATTCATAATCCCCAGAAAGCGGGAGGAGGATCGGGGTATCATCTGCATAGTTAATGTAGGTGATACCGAGATGATCCAGAGCATCGAAAAGGGGCTTGGTAAAAAAGTTGTACAATGTAAGCGAGACACAAGAGCCCTGAGACACGCCACAGGTGATCAGTATGGGGTCTGCAGCTGCTGTGGGAGAGAAGACCCTCATGGTTCTATCATTTAGGAAGGATCTAATCCAGGTTATTAAATTGTCAGAAAAGTGTGCCGCTGTGTTAAGGTGGTTACAGAGAATAGTATGATCAACCAAGTCAAATGTGGCTGAGAGGTCAAAGAGGATGAGTAGGGCCGCTTTGCCATTGTCTCTAAGCTCGTCAACTTGGGTCTAAGGTCGATAAGAGCTGTCTCTGTGCTGAGGGCGGAAGCCTGATTGTCTAGCTCATAGTAGGTGGTGTGCTTCCGGGTGTTTTTAGAAGAAAGGGTACTGTCGTTATAGGCCTGTAATTGGTAGGTGTAGATGGGTTAAGAGTAGGTTTTTTTAAGAGAGGCAGAACCCAAGATTGTTTAAGGTTGGAGGGGATAGTTGCAGAGGAAAAGGACACGTTGATTAGCTTTGTGATAAAAGGAGAGAGGTCTCGGGCTGCATCCTTGATAAGCTGTCCGGGGAAAAGATCGCCCTGGCAATTTGACGGTTTCAGGGACAAGATCATTCTTTCCACTTCGAGAGTAGAAACTTTGGTGAAGTTAAATCGGGTTGGTTTGTTGGTGGTAATGCTCTCAGTTGGTTTGGATTGGGTAGCGATGTTTAAGGAAACTCTTTTACTAGAAATGTTGTTTTGTAGGGTGGATATTTTGTTAGCTAGTGCATTTTGGATCTCTAAGCACCATTTTTTATCTTTGATGCATGAGTCAGGAGGTGCTATGGGGATCTCTAATTCTTTGAGAATGGAGAATAGTTATTTTGTATTAGATTTGACTTGGGATATATGCGTATTGAAGGATATGCGTTTTGCTAGACATATTTCCTGTTTATAGAGGGATGAAAGTTTGATGAGTTTGAGTTTTTTAGCTGCTGAGGGTCGTTTTTTTTCCATGCAGCCTCGCAACTTCTTTTTTTTGCCTTAAATTTTGTAGAAAAGGCGTAAACCATTTATTCAGGTGAGTTTTCAACTTACTTGGTCTGAGTTTGAGGGGAGCGATCGAGTCCAAGGAGGTGGTCATAATTTTATTGTATTCTTCGACCAGGATCTCAGGATCCGTATTATCTGGGAGCGAGTTGAAGGTCAGTGGAGTAGCAGCAACCAGCACAGCAGAAAGGGAGCAGGAGGAGGACGATGGACAGATGGGAATACCAATGCAAATGGCGGCAAGCTGGACAGGTAACGGCCAAGATCCATGGTCAGGGGAAAATCAATATGAGGGACCACAGTGCCCATTGAGAGGGGGGCGGGACAATAGAGGAGGATTCAGAGGGTCGAGAGGAGGGTGTACGGGGTACGGAGGGCCCCGAGGAGGACAAGGACAGTGTTGGAATTGCAGGAGGGGGGGGCATTTTATGAGAGAATGCCGAAGTAGACCCAATAACTCTTATTTAAATTAACAACAGAATGGACACCCACACCCGGGGAGCCCCTATGGATTATCGATGTGTGGGAATAGAAGAGATAGCCAGCCCGACCCTAGGTACATGAATGAGTGCCAAATGGCCACACAAAACACATCCCCACATCCCCAGTCTCATGAAAACATTGCCCCCATACGCAATAACATTTATGCCACCACTGCAAATGGAGCACCTACACTGTGTAGAGGGACAGCTATGGTGACAGGAAATGTTTTTGATGTTGATGAACTCCTGTGGCATTCAGCATAGGACAGCCCACAGGGAGCACTTGCGTGTCCAGTACTGTCGACAACCCTTAACACAGCAGAGGAACCACTGATAGGGGCAGCGATTGGAAACAAACAATTTGTTTTTATGGTGGATTTGGGAGCAGAAAAATCATGCCTCAAAGAGGGCAGGTTTCCACTTTCTAATCAGACTTTGGAAATGCACAGATTCTCTGGGGCGGTAGTCGATGTTCCATACACTGAAGAACTAGATATAACGGTGGGAGGAAAGACTGTGAGGGCCCCTCTGCTGTATTGCGAAGAGTCACCTATTAATTCGCTGGGGAGAGATCTTCTCAGCAAACTCAACATGACCATATCCTTCACTGACAAAGGGATAGTGTGTTCTACACCAGGCATATGTGCAATTCTCGCCATGTTAGCCATACACACTCAAGCAAACTTCCCGCAAACATGTTGCATACCTGTAATTCCCGACATGTTCATATAAGGATTGAGGATACTAGCGAAAGTAGTGCCCGAATTGAAGAGTAAAAGATGGAGAGTACCTTCAGAATTCATTTTCCACCCAATCGCGGACACAGAAAAAGTGCCAGGATCTATGGTATCCCTGAACATACATGCAGCACAAATGTCACCACAAAGAATAGAAGTAATAGCAATGGACATGCAGGGAAGGCAGTGGAGAACAGTGCTGTGCATCGATGCCAATAAGGCCCTGTGAAACCTGACAGATGAGGAACTTTTTAATGACACAGAAGATGAGGGAGAAATAGTGATGGAGATTGCAATCCCCTGTGATGTAATGTTTCAAAGAAGAGAGGTACCACTACCCCTCACAGCAGTAATCAAAGCTCTGCCAGCATATTTCAAGAAGGACATGTTCCAAGTACCACAGCAGTTTTGGACCACAGGCCCAAATGATGTAGGATTGCTGCATGAAGTGAAACCTGTCAGGATAAAACTCAAGCCTCGATCCATACTGCGCCGAGTGAAACTATACCCCATATCCAGAGAAGCTGAGGAGGGAATAAAAGACACTATATATGCACTAATGACACAGTGTACCATCTAACTCGCCCTGCAACACTTGCATTTACCCAATCAAGAAAGCAAAGGGAGGGGCGTGGAGGATGATCCAGGCTCTACACCCCCTCAATGACGTAGTACAGAAAGAGTTCCCTCTCGTTCCAAATCCCGCCTCAATCCTATGCAGCATCCCAAAGAGGCCACACATTTCACAGTAGTGGACCTAAAAAACGCCTTCTTCTCAATTCCACTCGACCAAGGGTCATGGTACCTGACAGCATTCACGCTAGGGGGGAAGAGATATGAGCACTGCAGATTTCCCCAAGGGTACTGTGAAAGCTCCAGTATTTTCAATAGAGTATTGCACAAAGATCTCGGAAACATACATACATCGATTCCAATAATTCAGTACTTGGATGATTTACTGGTCTGCGGTAAAGATGAACAGGAGTGTAGAGAGGATTCCATTACCCTGATAACGCATCTAGCACAGAAAGAATACAAGGTAGACAGACAAAAAATGCAATACTGCTTGACAGAAGTGCTTTATTTAGGGCAGCTGATATCCAAAGATGGTAAGAGAATAACACCTGACAGAGCAGGAGCAATAAAAGCGGTAAAAGAGCCCAACACAGTAAAGGAGATGAAGAAGTTTCTTTGCATGTGTAATTATTGCCGAGCGTGGATAGTAGATTATGCAGCATGCACAAAACCCTTGCTGCAAGAACTCAAGGAAGCACAGCGAGAAAACACCAAAGTACAATGGACACAAGAAATGCACACAGCTTTTGACACACTCAAAGAACTGATATCCACTGCCCCAGTTCTCGCTTCCCCAAATTATGAGCGGGAATTCTATTTGTTCTCACATTGCAATGGCACCCTCATGACATCTGTATTGACACAAAAAACATCCCTGGGTCACAAGCCCCTGGTGTTCTACAGTGGAACACTAGATGCAGTAATGCAATGATACTTCGCTTGAGAACAGGCTCTCGCAGCCGCCGCATTAGCAATCAAAAAAAGTTCTACCATCATGATGGGATGCTCCATCACGTTTTACGTAGAAAACTCTCTTTTTGCCATCCTAGAAAGATCAAAAAGCACAATGACCACCCAAAGGGCCAAAGCATATGAGTTGATCATATTGAGCGCGAACATTCACATTGTACGGTGCAAAAGTGAAAACCCAGCCACATTCATTACAGAAGCATGCACATTAGAGGACATGCAGCAGCACGACTGCGCTACATACACAGGGGATAAGGATGATACGCCCAAGGCACATGAAAATGCATTGTTAGAAGGGGAAATTTACTTCGTAGATGGGTCTGCCTCTATAGATTGTGACACAGGCGAAAAATACGTAAGAGCTGTGGTAGTATGGGTAGAAGATGGGGAATTTGAGCTAATTGTACAGAAAAGGTTACCATCTCACTTTTCAGCACAGGCAGCAGAACTAGTAGCGCTTATAGACGCACTACATACTGCAAAGGGGTGTGTAGTTACCATCTATACTGATTCTGCATATATGGCAACAACAGTACATGGAGGACTAACACGGTGGGGGAGGAGAGGCTTCCGAAGGGCAGACGGGTCCCCAGTCCAGCATGCAGCATTATTAGGGGAGTTAAGTGATGCCTTGAGAGAACTCACACTTGTAGCAGTCGTGAAATGTCAGGCCCACACACGAGGTGATAGCGTCATCTCACTGGGAAATGCAGCAGTGGATGCTGCAGCCAAGGAAGCCTCCTATTTATCAAAACCTGCAACAGGTGAGTACATATTGCAAAAGGTGGTAGAGGAGATAAAGCCAGAAGGATTCAACTCATTACCAGTATCTTAAATCATTGAGCTTCAGCAAGATGCACCCAACGAGGAGAAGGAGACATGGGTAAAAAGGGGGTGTAGCCAGTCACCCACTGATCTATTATAGAGACAGGATAATACTGGTAAGGTAGTGATGCCAGCAAAATTGCTAGAGGTATCATTCAAACAATTGCACTTCCCAGCCCACAATGCTAAACAGCACATTATCGCAGACATACAGGAATATTGGTTTGCCCCAGGATTACAGGAACACGTGACAAAGTTAATAATAGAATGTATCACCTGCCAGACATACAACTCTGGAATGACGTTACGAACACTCAGAGGAACATTGCCAAAGCCTGAAGGCCCATTCAGAGAACTGAATATAGATTATGCAGATATGGGAGAGAGATGTAATGGAGCCAGATATTTGATTATTGTGGTATGCCCCTTTTCCCGGTGGGTGGAAGCAGGCCCCTGCGCTTATCCAGACGCACAGTGTGCTGCCAAGTTCTTGGTCAGGGAAGTTTTCCCCAGCTGGGGCATTTGTAATGCCATACGTTCCGACAATGGGACGCACTTTGTGAATGACATGTTCAAGCACATCACCTGCAATGCTAGGAATAACCCATAAGCTCTGCACGATTTATCATCTGCAATCAAATAGGATCGTTGAGAAGATGAACGGATTACTCAAGAGTAGATTGTCAAAACTGTGTCATACACTTAAGAAAAACTGGGTATATTGTTTACCCTTGGCACTTTTTGAAATGAGGAACCAGCCTAGCAAGGACCATCACCTGTCACTGCATGAAATAGTGACAGGTAGAAGAATGCATACAGCCCATTCACCCCTGCACAGACAATCAGATGCCCACCAGAGTGTAACAGTCCTAGGAGAGACATTCCATGAGTATCTTAGGAACTTGACAAGAGCTGCACGAGCAATAGCCAAGCAAACAGTGCCACCCTTTACACAGGAAAATGCCACGGATACAACCACCCCAGCCAAAGATAGCCCAGACTGCCAGTTGATGACAGGTGACATGGTATGTGTGAGAAGTGTTGTGCAACGATGGAACGGGCCAAGGTTCCATGATCCATATAAGGTAATATACTGCACGCCAACAGCAGTAAAGGTACAGGGCCTAAGGTATTGGGTGCACTTGACAGATGTTTGCAAAGCCTATGGGAGTACAGAGTGTGCAGATTATGAAGATAACAGAAATGAGCAAAGCACACAAGCATAGAAAGTGAAGAAGCAGAAGTACAAGAATAATTAGTGAGCATTTAACAGGGACAAAAACAAGAGAAAACAAGAATATTTAAAAGGATGCACAATATTGATAAAAATGGAAAAAAACTGTGACAGGATGATACAAATATAGCTGTTGAAGTGTAGATAAATGAGAATAGATGTACCGCCATGCTCTTTCTTCCCTTCATCCTTTCCCTCTCTATCTTTCCTTTTCTTGGTATGTACATACGCACCCACCTGAGCGTGTTTACTATATTGTTGATTTTGCATTGACAGCAAATTGCCTCCCTTGGTTCCTCATCCCCAGACACAATGTGTGGGGAGGAGAAAGGAAGGGATGCAAGAATATTTGCTCATATTATGAAACAAAGCAAAGTACAAGAAGAACCAAAAAAAATGAAAAAAATACATATTTTTTTACAAATAAGTGGTTTAAATATTGAGAGTTTAATATGCATGATTAACAAATGCTTGTATTTCGTTTATCAGGAGCTACAATGGACATGGACGAGGCCCCGGTGGCAACAAATGGTAGTGTATATAGAAATAGACAAAGAAGACATGTGTATCCTAGTTATTCATATTAGTGTGTGTTGTTTGTCTGTGCAGTAGTATTCTTTTCAACGCTATTTGGCTTGTTCCTGTATTGGACAATCACCTATATCTCAATTGATGTGAGCCAGGCCGGTGCGGGCGTGAAAACAATAAAAAAAGAAACCCATTTAATATGGGGTGATGTTAATATAATTTGAGCCCACAGGAGTGATGGGAATAAATACAAAATTACTTCAAATACCACGCTTAAACAGGCAACTCAAACTCCCCCACATGCAAATGAATCCGACTTTAGCGTTTACACAATGAACGACAGAACACCTTCCGAAATAAGATGGGTACAAAATCACCTCGACCCAACCACAATACCGGTGCCAGAAACTGTATCCCCAGATAATATGACTACCAGTAAGGAGAGCAGTGGTAATGAACATATGGCCATGAACATCAGGTACTATAACATGTACACAGAGTGGGAGGGGAAAGAAGACAGCAAAACAGCCCATAAGAACGAGGGGGGTGGACTTGGGAGGAAAAACAGAGAAACACAGCAGGAAAAATAGGAAGAGCACTATAACTTTGGTATAGACACAGTTGATGATCCTCAGGACCCACACCACTGCACATGGACAATAAATGGCAAAACAAAGAAATACTATGCAAAGCAGAGGCACTGCGAGGGCTGTCTGAAAAAAAGATTTCGTGCGTACAGAGAACATGCGCCCCCATATGGACTGAACACATAATGAAGCTCACTTGGGTCACCACCATCGAGAAACCCTTCAATCTACAAAAAAACGCTCACCTGATTCCCGTAGAGGCGCCGGTCTTGACTGGGCGTATACCGTATCTTCAAAGGTGATGTGTAACACACGGCTGGCTCTTTGGGCTGGACCTCTGTGCACTGTATGTCTGACTCGAAGGGTAAGATGTCTGCAGATAGAAAATATGGGATTAAGGAACTGGGTTA
The DNA here is from genome assembly GCF_040938575.1 of Ambystoma mexicanum. Classification (NCBI taxonomy): domain Eukaryota; kingdom Metazoa; phylum Chordata; class Amphibia; order Caudata; family Ambystomatidae; genus Ambystoma; species Ambystoma mexicanum. Next base: position 1,239,055,885 of record NC_090930.1, on the reverse strand, counting down.
TTGAATGTCTCTCTCTTCTTCCCTTTCTCTTCTCCTGTAGAACCCCAAAGGTTAACGCTCTCACCTTAGGTAAGTGAACGCCGTACTCTCCATCTGCCTCGGGGCAGGGTGCTGTAACCAGTTTCTTCACTGGATAAGGGGAGCAGGCCTCTTGACTTCAGAGGACTGCTGTCCGTCGTTTACTGCACGAACGGTAAGTTTCGAGTAATCCTAATGTCTTTAAAGTCTTTAGTAATGATGTCTCTTGTTTTGCAGGGTTCCGGCGATGACGGATGACGGGCTGAAGTGAGTTGAAGATGGAGCCCGTGTGATGAATAGAAGCGCCTGGAAGCACGTAAGTAAGCGCTTGTTGCCTGCTTCACGATGCGCTCTAACTGTCTTTTTATTTTGCAGGTACAAGTTCGGAGCGGCTGCAGGGTGCCGGAATACCCACTGGGTTAGATGTGGAAAGGAGTAATGGCACGTGAGTATTAAAGTTCCCCAATGTCTTTAAACGCACCTTGTTTTGTCTTTCAGATGCGGGATGCAGCGCCGAAGGCCTCCGGAGCGTGCGAAGAGTTGGTAAGCTTTTGTCTTTCAGATGCCGGAATGCAGTGTGAAGACCTCCGGAGTGCACGAAGAGTAGGTAAGCCTTTGTCTTTCAGATGCCAGAATGCAGCGCGAGGCGTTGGTGACAGCCGATGGACCAGGTAAGTGAAGAGCTGTCACTGAAGACCGTAATGCTAACCTGTTCTTTCTTGTCTTTATAGGTGTTGCTGAAGACTGGATTCAGGATGGTAAGCCTTTTTCCTTAGGCCCAGGATCAGATGCAGAAGACACGATGAGCGTTCTGCTGCAGAGGATGCAGAATAACGCAAAGCAAGATTCATCCATCGGGTGTGGTTTAAATAGCCTCCTGTAGTGCTTAGGTGTCTCCTTCCACAGCCACGCCTAGGTAAGAAAAGAGTTCCTGCTTTCCAGAAGAGTTCCAGTGTTCTGAATCTAGGGAGTGGCTCCTGCCCCACCCAACAGGAAAAGTAGTTCCAAACAGAAGAGGATCAGAGGCTCAACTGGCAGGCAAGTAAGCAGCATGGTCTGCTGCAGGTAAGTCCACCCAAGCATTATGCGCCCGGCGCTTCCAGCGCTGGGACTGGGCATATTTATGAGCCTGGTGCCACTGGCGCCAGGACTGGGTCCAAAAGGTCCCAATTGGGACTGGTTGGCACTCGGAACCTGGGTTATGGATCTGCTTCCAAGGGAGTTGGGAAAACCCTGACCTTTTGGAAGCAGAGATCATGACAGTACCCCCCCTCAAGGCCCCTCCCAAACCGGGCTTCTCCGGGGGTTTTGGCTTGTCAGGAAATGTTCGGTGAAATCTATTGATTAGGCGAGGAGCGTGGACATATTCAGCAGGTTCCCAGGATCTCTCTTGGGGGCCGTAGCCTTTCCAGTCAATTAGGTAAAATAGTTTAGATTTGGAGATCTTGGAGTCCAGAATGCTTTTGACTTCAAACTCGAGTTCTCCATCAACTAGGATAGGTTTTGGAGATTTAGTTAGTCGGGTTTGAGGTTGCACGGGTTTTAATAGAGAGACGTGGAAGACCGGATGTATCTTCATGTGCGGGGGCAAGTCCAACTTGACCGCTACTGGTTTTACTATGGTAGTGATGGAATAGGGACCAAGGTATCTTGGGTTGAATGTTCGTGGCCCTTTTAGAGGTAGATATTTGGTGGATAACCAGACTTGATCCCCTACTTGATATTGAGGGGCTTCCTTCCGATGTTGATCTGCTCCTTTCTTGTATTGTTCTTTAGCCCTTTGAAGGTGAGAAACAGCTTCCTTAAAGGCTTGGGTGATTGTAGAATGCAGGTAGTCTACTGCTGGTGTTTCAAGATCTTGGAGGGGATCCAACTCCGAGGTTCGAGGGTGACTGCCGTACAAAAGAAAAAACGGGGTTTTCCCAGTTCCCGAATGGACAGAGTTATTGTAGGCATATTCGGCTATCCAAAGGATGTCTTTCCAAGTTTTTTCCGTTTGTTGCAGCATGCAGCGTAAATACTGTTCCAGAGTTTGATTGGTCCTCTCGGTTTGTCCGTCGGTCTGAGGGTGGTGACTGGTTGATAGTCTCACATCAATTTGAGCCGACCGACAGCAACTTCGCCAAAAATGAGAAATAAATTGACTACCTCGATCCGAAATTAGAACCGAAGGAAAACCGTGCAGTCGGACCATGTTTTCGAGAAATTCTCGGGCCAGAGTTGCTGCTGTTGGCAAGCCTTTGAGCGGAATGAAATGTGCCATCTTGGAGAATAAGTCCACGATTACTAGAATCGTATTGTATCCGGAGCATGGAGGTAGATCGGTGATGAAGTCCATAGAAAGCGTATGCCAAGGGCGAGGTGGGATGTCAATAGGGCGTAAGAGGCCTGCTGGTCTTTCCTTTTGACTCTTGTTTTGGGCGCATACTCCACAGGACATTATAAAGTCTCTGATATCTTTTTTCCAAGACGGCCACCAGAAGTAGCGCTTGATCTTTTCTGAGGTCTTGGCCATACCGGGATGTCCTTCCATTAAAGAATCGTGATAACAAGAGATTGCTTTTTTCTGTAAATCTGTGCTGGGTAGGTATAATCGTTCTTGGAAATACAATAAGTTGTCCTTTACTGCAAAGTCCTTTCCCTGCAGATGCCAATTCTGTATGTCTGCTGGAGTTACAAGTTGTCTGGCTTTATCCTTAACTTCCTCTATGGATTCTGTGGCGATTACACCCAGAATTCTTTGTTCGGGAATGATTGGTACAGGTTTAGGGTTGATCAAGTGTTCTTCCACTCCCATCCGAGAAAGGGCATCAGCTTTACCGTTCTTTGTACCAGGTCGATAGGTAATTATGAAGTCAAACTCGGCAAAGAATAATGCCCAACGGAGTTGTCTAGAGGATTGGGCTTTTGCGGTTTTCAAATATTGCAGGTTTCGGTGATCCGTAATCACAGTAACGGTGTGTCGGGCCCCCAGCAGATAATGCCGCCAAGCCTTAAAGGCAGACTTGATAGCCAGAAGTTCCTTGTCAGTAATCGTGTAATTGATTTCAGGAGGCGAGAATTTGCGGGACCAAAATGCCACGGGGTGCAACTGATTGGTTACCGGGTCCTTTTGTGATAGAACTGCCCCCATGGCAAGGCTTGAAGCATCAGTTTCCACGATGTAGGGGAGTTCGGGGCGAGGGTGTTTTAAGATTGGTGCAGAGATAAATTTAGTCTTCAAATCCTGGAAAGCTTGTTCCGCCTCGGTAGACCATTCAAAACGTTTGTTTTTCTTTAACAAGGCAGTGATGGGCTGGACTATTCGAGAGAATTTGGGGATAAACCTGCGGTAAAAGTTAGCGAAGCCTAACATGCTTTGCACACCTTTTACGGAGGATGGTGATGGCCATTTGAGAACTGCATCGACCTTCTTTGAATCCATACGCACTCCGCCAGGTGATAATATGAATCCCAAGAATTCAACTTCAGTCACGTTGAAAACACATTTTTCCAACTTAGCGAAAAGTTTGTGTTGACGCAATCTTTCGAGGACCATTTTCACGTGTTTCCGATGTTCAGATTCCGATGAAGAATAAACGAGGATGTCGTCAATGTAAACAACAACACACACATCTATGAGCTCTCTGAGGACATCGTTCATAAAATATTGAAAGGCGGCCGGGGCATTGCAAAGTCCGAAGGGCATGACCTGATATTCAAATAGCCCATACTTGGTGCGGAAGGCCGTCTTCCATTCATCACCCTCTTTTACTCGTACCAAGTGGTAAGCTCCTCTAAGATCCAGCTTTGTATATATGCATGCTTTTCTGACTTGGTCCAGGAGTTCAGGGATCAAAGGTAATGGATATCTATTCTTAACGGTGATCTGGTTCAGGGAGCGATAATCTATACAAGTTCTAAGGTCTCCTTCCTTTTTTGGAACGAAGAACAAAGCTGAAGAAGCAGGGGACTTGGAAGGACGAATAAACCCATTTGCCAGGTATTGATCCAGGTATTGTCGAGGGTGAAGGTTCTCAGGCTCGGTGAGGGCATAAATTCTACTACAAGGAGGAGTAGATCCAGGTATCAGGTCTATCTGGCAGTCATAAGACCTATGAGGAGGTAGAGAGTTAGCCTGATCCTTCCGGAAAACATCTTGGTATTCTAGGTATTCGGGAGGTAACTGGGGAGTCTCTGAAGAAATTGCTGCCAGTGCAACACCAGGTGGAGGGTGACAAGTAGAGACACATTCTGGAAACTGGACTGTTCTTGCTCGCCAATTGATCAGAGGATTGTGTTTCTCTAACCAAGGTATTCCTAGAATAATCTGAAACTGAGGGGCCTTGATCACATCGAACACGATCTTCTCATGGTGTCCATCTTGACTTACTAGCGTCACCTCTTGAGTGGTATGCATTACTGGCCCGGAGGCTATCTCCGTACCATCCACCGTAGTAATGACGTCCTTTACAGCCTTGGGACAAAGAGTTAGATTCATCCTCAAAACCATTTCATGATCCACATAATTGCCGATGGCACCGCTCTCAACGTAAGCTTCAATTGCATGTAATCGATCCGGATTATCAGGGCTAATGAGGACCATAGGTATCAAGAAATGCGAGGTCACGGAACTGGTTTTCACGCTCGGCAAGAGGACCTCTATTCTTGTCGGGCGAGGTCGTTTCCCTGCTCAGAGTTTGTAACTTTGGTAACTGCAGCTCCTACTGCCTTCTTGGCAGGTTTCACCGGACAGTCTCGAAGAAGGTGCCCTGAATTTCCGCAATAGAGGCATAATTGCAACTGTTTTCTCCTTTCCCGCTCCTTTTGTGTTAGAGGACCTTTCAGACCCCCTATTTGCATGGGTTCCCCGGAGTCTACTCCTTTGGAAGGAGTTGGCGTTTTGGAAAATACTCGAGCATCAAACTTGGAACTATCGGCCTTCCTGTTCTGCAGTCTGTGATCTATTTGAACGACTAAGTCTATATAGTCCGAACAATCTTGTGGGGGATTCACTACTTGGGCTAACACATCTTTGAGCTCTCCACGTAGACCTCTATAAAACAGCATAATCCTTTTGTCCTCAGGCCATTGAGTTTCCACTATCAGTCTGTTGAAAGACGCAATATAAGCCAAAAGGTCTTGATTACCTTGTCGCAACGAAAGAAGCTCATTGTCCAAGGCCTGCCCCAGTGAATGTCTTGCGAACAGTTTTTCCATACTGAGCTGAAAAGCTTGAAAATCATGGAGGACCGGATCATCTTGATGTACTAGAGGGATCGACCAGTCTGCCGCATTGCCACTAAGGTACGAAAGCACGAAAGCTACTTTAGCTTAATCAGTTGGAAAGGCTGCTGGCCGGCATAAGAAATGCAACCGGCACTGATTGATAAATACTGCAAACCTCTTTGGGTCACCAGAAAATCGTTCGGGCGGAGCCAGAGGTACATTCCCAGGTAGGTTGATCTGCACTGGATTCATAGAGGATGTAGAAGGAAGATTTCCCCCAGATGCGGGTAACGGGGTCTGTCCAGCTTGTGACTGTAGCAATTGTCTAGCGAGATCATCTGTTCGCTCCTTGGAAATAATCAGTTCCCTTCTTAGAGCGTTCGTTTCCTGACGGGCTGCATGCACTTCTGCCCTTAGTTCCCCAAGTAACTGGGCTAGCTGGTCGGTATCCGAGGTTTCCGTAGCGCCTGGACGGGAGTTTTGTGGTAGGCTTTGCGTTCTGTAACGCTCACCTGATTCCCGTAGAGGCCCCGGTCTTGACTGGGCGTATACCGTATCTTCAAAGGTGATGTGTAACACACGGCTGGCTCTTTGGGCTGGACCTCTGTGCACTGTATGTCTGACTCGAAGGGTAAGATGTCTGCAGATAGAAAATATGGGATTAAGGAACTGGGTTATTGAATGTCTCTCTCTTCTTCCCTTTCTCTTCTCCTGTAGAACCCCAAAGGTTAACGCTCTCACCTTAGGTAAGTGAACGCCGTGCTCTCCATCTGCCTCGGGGCAGGGTGCTGTAACCAGTTTCTTCACTGGATAAGGGGAGCAGGCCTCTTGACTTCAGAGGACTGCTGTCCGTCGTTTACTGCACGAACGGTAAGTTTCGAGTAATCCTAATGTCTTTAAAGTCTTTAGTAATGATGTCTCTTGTTTTGCAGGGTTCCGGCGATGGCGGATGACGGGCTGAAGTGAGTTGAAGATGGAGCCCGTGACATGAATAGAAGCGCCTGGAAGCACGTAAGTAAGCGCTTGTTGCCTGCTTCACGATGCGCTCTAACTGTCTTTTTATTTTGCAGGTACAAGTTCGGAGCGGCTGCAGGGTGCTGGAATACCCACTGGGTTAGATGTGGAAAGGAGTAATGGCACGTGAGTATTAAAGTTCCCCAATGTCTTTAAACGCACCTTGTTTTGTCTTTCAGATGCGGGATGCAGCGCCGAAGGCCTCCGGAGCGTGCGAAGAGTTGGTAAGCTTTTGTCTTTCAGATGCCGGAATGCAGTGTGAAGACCTCCGGAGTGCACGAAGAGTAGGTAAGCCTTTGTCTTTCAGATGCCAGAATGCAGCGCGAGGCGTTGGTGACAGCCGATGGACCAGGTAAGTGAAGAGCTGTCACTGAAGATCGTAATGCTAACCTGTTCTTTCTTGTCTTTATAGGTGTTGCTGAAGACTGGATTCAGGATGGTAAGCCTTTTTCCTTAGGCCCAGGATCAGATGCAGAAGACACGATGAGCGTTCTGCTGCAGAGGATGCAGAATAACGCAAAGCAAGATTCATCCATCGGGTGTGGTTTAAATAGCCTCCTGTAGTGCTTAGGTGTCTCCTTCCACAGCCACGCCTAGGTAAGAAAAGAGTTCCTGCTTTCCAGAAGAGTTCCAGTGTTCTGAATCTAGGGAGTGGCTCCTGCCCCACCCAACAGGAAAAGTAGTTCCAAACAGAAGAGGATCAGAGGCTCAACTGGCAGGCAAGTAAGCAGCATGGTCTGCTGCAGGTAAGTCCACCCAAGCATTATGAGCCCGACGCTTCCAGCGCTGGGACTGGGCATATTTATGAGCCTGGTGCCACTGGCGCCAGGACTGGGTCCAAAAGGTCCCAATTGGGACTGGTTGGCACTCGGAACCTGGGTTATGGATCTGCTTCCAAGGGAGTTGGGAAAACCCTGACCTTTTGGAAGCAGAGATCATGACAAATCTACAAAAAAAACATTTCTTACAAACTTTATTTCAGTGGGGAAGGGAAAAAGAACATGGGGGAAAACAAAAACTGCAGCAAAACTCTCATAATACCTGATATGAAGAAAGGGACGGCAGCAATGATGGATACATACTGGGTTTGCAGCAACATGGTGTACCTAATCCTCCCGCAATCATGGAGGCGCACATGCTCACTGGCAACGCTTCATTCCGCGCTAATGGTGATTCCAGAAAGCCACATCCAATGAAGAAGAACGCAAGCTGCAGCTCCAAATGAACTTTCCCCAACACTGCCCGAAGGAGCCCCTATGTATGCAATGGACAAATAGGGGTTGCAGAGCACCATGCGGAGGAAAAAGCAATCCTCAGAACTGCTGGCACAGATCCCCGATCGATTCCGGTTGTTCAGCTCTATTGAAATGTTCTTCGCATCCCTCGTCCCCAGCATCCAGGTGAGAGCGAATGCAAAGTGGCTTCAAATCACCAGTTGGGAGCTTATCCAACTGGCCAACGACACTGAAGAGGGGTTCAATGTTATCAAGGTAGAACCCTGTGACTAATGACCATGCAGAACAGGTATGTGCTACACCTGTTAACAGCAATTGATGGAGGTGTTTGCCGAAAAATTAGGAGTGCATGTTGCACTTTCATACCCTCTACAGATGCCGAGAATGGCTCACTCTCACACGTGATAGCAGCAGTGCACAAACTTGGGGAACGTATGAAGGACGAAGGAGGAACACCGCCCAGCACCTGGCTCGACAATCTTTTTTGCTCGGTTCCATCCTGGCTCGGAATGACAGTGAAACAACTCATACCACTCATCGTCTTTTTACTCCTCATTTTTTGCATGTGCCAATTAGGACTCTGATGCTGCGCAAATGTGGTGCCTAATGGTGTGCTGATGATGGTAACAATGGGCTTTGCAAATGGAGTGGCGCAAATTAAACATGAGGCAGAAGTACAAACAAGAGAACCCAAATACAGAACGACTGCTATATACACTACAGGGAATATAATGGATAATCTATATCATACAACCATTAAGGAAACCAGAGAGTTACAATGGTATAAGGAGGTATGGGTGGATTTGGAAGGAGATGGAGGTTGTATTTATATGACCTGTACCCCAGATGAGTATGCCAGAAGGGGGGAAAGTCTCAGAGCGGTATCCAGAGCATGGATGCCAATAAAGGGAACACCAGCATGGGATGAAACGATAGCAGAGCAGGACAATATTTGTTACTTAAGTAACAAAAGTGGGGAATGTGTGGGAAGAGAGGGTCTTGGAAATCCCCCATTCTTCACACTTCCTGGGTAGGCCCAGCGGCAGCTGCTTTGGGTCCAGGGCCCGCTGCCCCGGAGCACTCATGCGGAAATATCCCTATGAACTGTGACCCCCATCAAGACAGCATGAAACCAGGGTGGAACGAGACTCCATTTTGGAAGTTACCGACTCCATTTTGTAATGGGAGGATAGTTGTGAAGTTTCAACGCAGCCCGCAGTTCTCCCAGCCAGGCGCGCACAGCGAGCAAGCTACTCCCCCCACCTCCTCCCCTCTGCCGTCTTTGCAGTTCAGTTCTCATGAGAGACTAACAGAGAGAATGCAACAAACTTTACACTGTATCCTCTGTCTTCCGTCTTACATCACTGACCCTGACACGACCCAGTACAGGGCCAGCACAGAAGTCATTCATCTCTATAAACCTGCCCCCACCCAGAAGACCCCGGCCATAAAGAATACCCTGCCCAATGCTCCTTAAAGCAGGATAAAACAGTTAGAAGTGACCTTTAAGTATACTCCATTATTCGTACCTTAATAGAAGACATAGGTGTTCACCCCTAGTAACCAATCCCAACTGTTCATGTGCCCCTTAGGCCTTCCCTTTGCTTGATGATGAATTTTTTGTATAAAAGTAGATTGTAACATGTTCTCTGCAGAGCGCTCTCGGCGTGAGCAGAGTAGATTCTGCTTGCCCTATTAAGATAAAAGAAAAGCTTTTTTTAACATCAGTACTCCGTCTTAGTCTCATTCCCTTCCGGGATGCGTCTTGATTGACTCTATTGAGCTAATTGATTGTATTTTTGGGGGCCGCTCACTTACATCAGCCATGTTGGAAATGGGCTGTGCTGCTGTAGAAATTTTTGGGAGCATGGATAAAAGTGAGATTAACGCTTTTGTGAGGAAGCTGTTTCTCACTTCTGGACTTCCGCCAGATCACAGTGAGAAAAGCGCACACATGGGTATGAGTGCTGGAAATGCGCCTAGTAGTGCACTTCATGCAATCTGGGCAGATAATAAAGGTGGCATATAGATTAGCTCAGCAGGGATGCCGTAGGGGTGAGCTAATCTATATGCCATTATCGATCAGACACTTCCTCAGTCAAGTAAGAGATCCTGCAAGGCACATTCATGTCTCCATTCCTCTTCAATTTATATGTTGAATCCCTTGGATAGACATTTAATAAAAACAACACCCATTTCCACTAATATGCAGCAAGAGGAGGATTCCGGTGGTGGGGGCTCCTGCCCGCACGGCTTCATTGGGAAGTTCTGTGTCACGAGGCAAGGCACAGACAGGGCCTATGAAAATGGGCCATCAAATTAGGGGCCGGCTTGGACATATCGACTAATGATCCTGGCCCTAAGTAGGGAATTTTGTCCAATCAGGGGCAACGCAGGAAGTTGCCTTTCACAAAGGCACGGGTGGGTCAGCCATGTTGGAAATGGGTTGTGTTGCTGTAGAAGTCGGTGGGGGCATGGATAAAAGTGAGATTAATGCTTTTGTGAGGACCTTGTTCCTCACTTCTGACCTTCGTTTGGATCACAGTGAGCAAAGGCGCACACGTAGGTATGAGCGCTGGAAATGTGCCTAGTAGTGCACTTCATGCAATCTGGGCAGATAATAAAGATGGCATATAGATTAACTCACCAGGGTTTCCAGAGGGGTGAGCCAATCTATATGCCCTTATCGATCAGACACTACTTCCCTATTTCTCTTCAACTTATATTGAAAGGGGCCCGTAGGGGTCCCTCACGTATATGGAAACAAGGCAAGTCACCACACACGATAGATACGCCAGACACGATGTAGTATTCCCAAAGCTAGGGTTTATTGCAAAGCAAATAGTCTCAGTTGACCAACTCGGTCTCACACCCCGCAACGTGTATCTCTAGACCTCGAGGGACGCAAGAGAGCAAATTACGTACATCAGTTACATATATACAAAATGCATATCATATTATCAGCTGTGACATGTTTAACACCCCCCTTTATTGGGTTTCTTCGAACTCGGTTTGATGATGGACACTTTCGACGAATATGACACCTTCAAATATCTATTCTAGTAACAATATGCAACTTTGCAAGTGCGGAGACATCTTTTCTTTGTTGAACAGAACACAGTGCTTCTATTCTTGGAAGCAAGCTACATACGAGGTAAGAGTCACATTCCAGACCTTGCTATCTATGAGGTGCTATTTGTGTCCTGGGAGCCGACACGCTCTACAGGGCTCGGTAAAAGAGGGCCGTAAGAAGAGCATAATTCAAGCCTTTAGCTGCTTTATTCTAACATATTCTACCATATAACAAGACTGGCTGGCAGCTGTGAAATGATTAAATGCCCTGCGGCTCTGCTTCAAGGCTACATCTGGGAGGGAGCCGGGCATTCCTCCCCAGAGCTGCCTACATTGTGTTTCAACAAACTCTCATTAGCCTCGCGGCCCTGCGCCCTTGTCCATTTACGTTCAGACAATAATGTTAACAGTCGAGCAGTGTAAGCAGAAAATGTGCTGTGAAGCAATTTGAACAGAAAGCAATGAGCAATTTTAGAAAACAAAATGGCGATCCTTGTTACATCAAAATGGCAGTTCATTCGTAAACTCAGAAACCTGTATTTCTATCGTTTCGTGCATGAGATGTTTGGCCTTCGGCCACCAAAATACATTTGCTGTCAATCATGAGAGGTACCCATTTTTCTACACTGACAAACCCTCCTTTGGCCGTATGCCAAACGTCTCATTCATTTATTGTATCCTCCTCTGATGACGATAAGTCTGAAGCACTTATGTCTGAATTTTGCATGCTATTATAAGCATCATCATCTTCATTAATATCTATAGCCATTAATTCTTTCACTGTTTTTATTTCATTTGTGTCTCTGTCATCCCGGCCATCAGCTTGTTTTCTTTTTGTCATCATATGCATACATCCCTTAGTACATCACTCAGTTACCTCAGTGCAAACTAACGGTAGGCAGTGTATGCAACAACAGCACGTTATGAATATTCCAAACACCACTACTAATATCGAGATCAACTTCCATCCCCAAGAACGCAGTATTCCCCAAAACCAGGACTCTATTCCACAGCCCCCTTCTCCAGTAGGGAGTTCGGAGCTTAGGACATGCATTTTCTTTATGGCTTCAAAAATCATAGGGGAATACTCATCTACGAATACGCAGCACGCTGATCCCACAATCTTGCAAATTCCCCCACAATCAACCAGGATTACATTGAGAGCCATTCTATTTTGCAGCGTCATTAACCTAATTTCTTTTTCTTCCAAAGTCATGTTAAATAGTATATCTGTCATTGTGTTTATGGTATATTTTAGTATTCTGGACAGCTGCCTTATGATGCAGGAATTCACTATCTGGGACAAGAATGGAATTCATTATTTTCCTACGTCCGTCGCTATCAAAACACCTTCGCTACTCCTTTTGGTTCTAGATCTGGATAGCCTGGCCATGTCTGCTGTTTCTAAGAGGAACACTCCTGGGAACAGTAGACCTAGGTAACATGTACCTCCCCAGTTTCTGGGCAACCAAGGATATGCTTTCTCTCCACATATAAAATAAACTGGGTCTCTCACATATACTGGTTCTATTTCCCATTTTAATACCGCTGTATTCATGCATCCAGTAAATGTTCCTACTCAATGGGAGCCTTTCTTTTTTAGACAAAAAGGGATAGTTCTCAGGTTGTAATTCACTGTGTAAGAAGGGGGAGTTGCATCTTTGTTCCCGTCTGTTCTTACACGAAACGTCATCACAGATGTTTTAACTGGTGGGGACAATCTATCTTGTCTATTTTGTCCTGTTATTTTGCGTGTACTTTTTGGCATACATTCTGGGATCATCACTTGTGCTTTATGGAATAGGGAACAACCCACAGGCCTCATAATTATTTCCTCAAACTCATTCATGTTTGTTCTGTCTAATTGACCCGCACTACTCTTATTCCACTTTCCATAGAACATTGCACTTAAAGATGCACTGCATGCAGAACTCAATGGTAATGGTTGTACATACCACCCTATTCCTTTCCCCGCATGCTGCGGTAAATGGCCGCATACCCAACAATTATTTTTCTTAAGAATTGCATGCGTCATATTCATGATAAGTAACAGCGTATTGTTCCCATACCCTTCTCTGTGTCTCTCTTCCATTGAGGACAAGGTATAAGTAATCACCTGAACCGGGCTTTCAGTAGTGGATATATTAACTATTGGTAAAAACATTCCCAATAGGTGTATAGATTCCACATACCATAACACCAACGCTGTTGTTATTGGTGCTACCACACTCATGAAGTACATTATTATCGTCAAAGCCAGCATACAATTTTTTTTTACCATGCGTTTTCCCTAAGTTTACAGTCTTTATAACTAACTCATTCTCAGCCTTGGTGCAGGAGGAGGCTGAAACCGGTCCCGACATTTTTCTCACTGTCCTTCTTCCTGATAAAGTTTGTTGTGGATATCTCTCTTCGTTGCACTTGTCTGGATGTCAATAAGTTCAAAGGAATTGTCAACAGTTTAGTCTGCCAGCCCTGTGCAGCCTGATTTACTTATTCGTTCTAGGCAAGATCACTTATCCTGTCTCATACTGCTCAGAGGACTTCTGAACAGTTCTCTATTGCCTTAGTACCATGTGTGCCCAGCTTGTCCGCTCTGGTTCAGGACACATGTACTTTTTATGATCGCACCGAGGAACCGTGAGCCTTGAATTGTCCGATTTGCACAATTCTCACGCTTCTCTCCTCTACACCTCTAGTTCCTTCTCCGTCCATGAGCGGAACCAGAGGTTAGCATAACACCAAAGAACTGTGGATCACTCTGTCTTTCGAAAGGCCGCAAATCATATCGCCTCACTCCTGGTATTGTGTGATCCGTGAACAGTGCCGGTGCACTTCCAGATCCAGGCTCAGTGTCAGCCTGGGGCCAATGGCAGATGCTGGTGTGCGCCGCGACAGTGATGCGGATTCGGTCTTTGGCTCTGGTGCAATGGCAAGTGCTGGTGGGCGCAAAAGGGGTACACGTTTAGTATCTGACGTTATTTGTAAAGCAGATTTTGTGTCGGCCAACAGTGATGTAGGTTCTGCTTGGCAGCGTTGGGGCACTCTTTGCCCTTCCCCCTTTTTGGCAATCTTTTCAGGCTTTGTTTCGAGTTTCACTTTCCGCTTGGACAGATTTAGCGGGGTGGACTGGCAGCAGTTTCTTTCGTTTCTGGGACCACTTTCTCTTTCTGGTCGTCCAGATTGGGCAAGTCTTTCAGTGGAGATGAGATCTTTTTGGCATGGGTGGCATGGATCCACGACTTCCTCCCATCCACCCGTATTGTCGTCTGCGTTGCCAGAAGCATTTGATAGGGGCCGTGCCACCTGGGTGCTAACAATGATTTTCTCTCAAAGTTCTTTAGCAGCACCCAGTCGCCTGGCTCCAGCGCGTGCCCTGGACCAGTATATCCTACGGGTAGAGCCTCCTGCACCTGCTGATGAATCAAATGCAATTTCTGCATTAAAAGGCCACAATAAGTGCTAAGTACAGGATGTTCCACTTCACTCAGTCGCTTTGGCTGAGGTGCACACCAAACATTCGCCGGCCTCCCCATCACAATCTCATACGGGGAGAGCCCAGTTCTAGCCTGTACAGACGTACGCATGTGCAATAGCGCTATCGGTAATGCATCCACCCAACTCAACTTGCTCCCTGCACATATCTTGCTAATTTTTGACTTGAGGATTCTGTTGTGGCTCTCAACAAGACCGGCCAAACTCGGATGCCTTGAACTATGAAATCTTTATAAATCTGAAGACCTGCACATATCTGTAACACCACCCTGCCCACAAAATGTGGACCATTATCTGACCATATGACACGGGGCAAGCCAAAACGGGAAAAGTATTTCGCACAGATGTGGGTAGGGCTGTGAGCCATTGTGACCACTGCAGTCACATAAGAATTTGGCAACATCCAGTTTTTAGTTCCCTTGTCCACCCAACAACCCTCTAAATCTAACTCAGCAGAGCCCTCTGCCCACCCTTGTATCTCCTCGGCCGTGGCTTCGGCCTGCATCTCTTTGACAGTGGAAATTCCATCTTCTTTCATACAGGGTACTTCCTCAGTCTGGACTGTCATCATTTTATTATTCAAATCAGTGGCAGTTTGTTTTGCAATTCTGTCTGCAAATGCGTTTCCCTCTCCTACTTTGCATCTTACTTTTTTATGTGCCTCACATTTCACCATTGCTAGGCGCTTTGGAAATTTGAATGCAGACAGCAATCGTACAATCAAAGGGCCATGTTGAATTCTGGCCCCAATCGATGTCAAGAAACCCCTCTCAGCCCAGCGTCGACCAAAGTTATGAACCACCCCAAAAGCATACTGACTATCAGTATAGATATTCACGTTCAAATTTTCAGAAATCTCACAGGCTCTGGTCAATGCTATTATTTCTGCGGCTTATTCCGAGTTGTAGGGAATTATTTTGCTTTCTACAACGCTCTCTAGGGTAGTGATAGCGTAAGCAGCAGTTGTCGTGCCATCAGGTTGTTTAAAACAAGAGCCGTCACAAAATAACTCTCCATCTGGCTCCTTTTGTGGGATGTCACTTAAATCAACTCTCCCCTTCGTTTCTTCCTCAGTAACCATTAAGCAATCATGGGGTGGTGATTCGTTGTCAACAATTTCTTTTATGGGCAATGGCATTCATTCTGCAGGATTCAAAGAGCTACATCTCATAATTTGGATATGGGGCGAGAACAAGATAATCTCATATCTTGTCAGTCTAGCGGAGGTGAGGTGTTGCGTCTGTGTTCTATTTAATCGGACATCTATGGCATGTGGCACCATCAGAATTAAAGTATGCCCCAATACCATCCCTTCCGTTTGTTTCACCGATGCAGCAGCCTCCGCGACAGAACGCAAACATCGTGGTAGTGCGCGCGCTACAGGGTCCAGCGCAGAAGAAAAATAGCCGCACGGCCTATTTCTTCCACCTTGTTCCTGTGTCAAAACAGCTAATGCACATCCTTCAGTCTCGCATACAAATAATCTAAAAACTTTTTCATAATTCGGCATGCCCAAAACTGGAGCAGAACATAATGCAGTTTTCAATTGATCAAACGCTCTCTGACATTCTTCATTCCATTGCAAAGGCATCACTGCATCCTTCTTAGTTAATAGCACCATTGGCTTCTCAATTAACGCAAAATTACTGATCCACTGTCGGCAATAAGAAGCCATGCCTATTATGGCTCTGACTCCTTTCTGTGTCTTTGGAATAGGCATACAAGAAATACTTTCTATGCGTTCTGGCGTTAGCCTTCTCCCCTCTTTCGAAAGTAGGTAGCCCAAATAAGCTACCTCCTTTCGATTATATTGAAACTTCTTCAAACTAGCTTTATGGCCATGTGCCGCTAGGTGTGACAGTAGTAATACGGTGCTCTTTTTACAAATCTCTTCTGTATCAGCGGCGATCAATAGATCATCTATGTATTTCAATAGTACACACCCCACTGGTAATTCTAGCATGTCTAGCTGCTCTTTTAACGCTCTACTGTAAATACTCTGACTTTCCGTATATCCTTGTGGAATGTGCGTGAATGTAAATGATCGTCCCCCTAATGGGAACGCGAACAAATATCTAATGTCCTTGTCCACCGGAATGCTAAAGAAAGCGTTTTTTAGATCAATTACGCTAAAGTATTCTGCTGAGGCAGGTATCATTGTCAATATTGTAGTGACGTCTGGGACCAAAGATAATTGTGGATCTACTACTTTGTTTAGCGTGCGCAAATCAATTATGAAACAATATGGTACTTCATTGCCTCTTTTCTTGAACACTGGAAGAATCGGGCTGTTAAATTTACTGTATGTAATTTCTTCAATTACCCCTAATTTTACCAAATCTGAAACAATACTTTTCAATCCTTTCTCTCTGTTAGCCAAAATGTTATACTGGGGAATTCTTGGCAGTGTAACTCCTTCTTTCAAAATGATCCTCACTGGCTCTATCTTCAAGCATCCTACATCGTTGTCATACATCGCCCATATACAGGTTGGTACTTCTCTTAACTCTCCTGGCAAGGTTTCAGACATGAATTCTGACACAGGGGCATCTTGTGGCCAAATCGTTAGAAACACCCCGTCTGACGTACAATGTATTGTCGCACCTAGCTTTTTCAACAAGTTCAATCCCAACAAGTTCTCCCCACAATTGTCTGTTAAGAGAAAGGGACAATGTTCAGTGAATGGTCCTATAGTAACTGGGACTGGTTGGGACACTGGGTTTATGACTGGTGTACCTGCAAACCCTACGGAAACATTCTTTTGCCCTGACAGTGGTATATCCGGAACCAAGTGATGGTCTATTGAACACTTTTACGCTCCTGTATCTATAAGGAAGCGGTGCTCCTTATTCCCGACTGCCATTTCTATGCAGGGTCCTCTCTGATTCACGGGAATAGACACTGGTTCCGACCCCTGCCCTGGCCTGTCCTTTTGGGGAAATAACACATCGTCCGATGTGTAGTCACTACTATTACTGTAATACGTATTTGGCTGCGTATTGAAAATGTTCCCATTCTTTCCTCTATTTCCCCACTCTGATTCCCATACTGTTGGTTTTGCTGACCCTGACTCTGGTTAGGAGCACTTTGGTTTTGGGCTTGGTTTTGATTACCTTCATTATTGTGGTGCTGCTGCATACTATTCCTATTTGGTCCATTTGCTCCTTGGTGCCCTCTGTGCTGTCTTCTCTGACCAGATCCATTTCTATTCTGTAAATGTGGACATTGCGCTCGCCAGTGTCCTTCCTCCTTACAGTATGCACACTGATTTGGTCCCAATGGCCCCCCATGCATATTCAAATTACTCCTCCCCTGTGCGTTCCCTCTTCCTCTATTATGTCCTGTTACTTGCTGCAGTAACACCCTTGTTTTCAAAATGCATTCTTTCAAGTCTTCCCCACCTGTTTTAATAACAATAATTCGTCCACCATCCCCTTTCGCCCCGGCGATGGTAACTGTTGCCGTCGATTGTGTGGCCCTAGCATTTCCCTCCTATCTCTCCCGATATCCTTACCCCTGTACCCAGGTGCAGTAAACATTTCAGCATATTCATTGTCCAATTCATCTTTAAGTACAAAAAGTCCATACACATGTTCCCTCACTTCTTCATCTCTTTGTCTACAACGTGCTACTGCATTTAAGTCTAAAAATCGCTGTGGTGGTAATTTCCCAATTAACTGTTTCCATCTCTCCACCAAATATTCACCCATGCATTCCAACACTACCTGTCTTTCGTTGCTTCTTTGGAAGTCATATATCGAAGCCAATGCTGCCGTCCCATCATTCCCGTCTATATACATTTCTGCCTGTTGCTGCAATTCCATCTTCCTTTCTTTGTTGATCGCACTGCGGGTTACCCTCGTGCATCCACTGTGTTCAGTCCCGGCTCTCGCCCCCGCGATTTCAACTTCAACCCCTAGAGGGACGGACGGTACCGAGTCTGTATCTAAGGTGGGAGGTGCGGATGGGACAATGGGAATGGGGAGTGTCTGCTGTGGGCTTGTTTGGCTAATAGGAATTGTTACGTGCGCGGTCTGTGGTTGTGGGAGGGCTTGAGTTGCGGGAGGGAGAGTTTGAGCTATGGGAGGTGCTTGAGCAATAGTTACTAATGTGTTTGGCCTCGCTTCTGATCTTGGGCCTTGTTTTGTATGGATCAATATGTTTTCCATCACTTCATCTGCTATGTTCAATTCTCGTTGTGGGTATTTCTTTTCTACATTTAACTGGTCACCTCTACCTGACCTTCTTAGACTCTCAGTCCACTCCTCCTCCTCCTTTTCTTCAGCTTCTTCACCTTTTGATTGATGCCTGCGTGCATGCTTCACTCTACTTCTAAATCAGAGCATTGCTTCCCTTCTCCAGTCCTTAACAATATCAAATGCTGCGGGACGCGCTTTCTTTCTTATCAACACTCTTTCCAAATTAACTAATCTCTCTATCTCAAAACTACCATTTATCGGCCACTGATGGTCTTGTTGCTTTCTGGTTTGCCTATGCCAAGTCTCACAGAATATTATCGCTCCCACACCATACTTCACATACATCTCATACGCCGGCGCTCCCCCAGGTGGTGCAATTTGGCCATCTACCAAAGATTGTCTATCACAGCGGAAAAACCCTGCTAGGGTGGATAATACCCCAGGCATGTTTCAACCTTCCCCCTGGTTAATCAACCTTACCTAAGGCGTTTGATTTTGCAAAGTCAACTCTCAACCAATATCAGGATTACTTTGAATCAAGGAATGACTCACCTGATAAATCAATTTGTCCTCCAGGACACAATTCGTCTGTATACTGACGCAACCAATGACGTTGTGTCTGCGTTTCTTGGCTTCTGCCTCGTTTCTGGACCCTTGCCTCCTTGTTCTCTAGCCAGATACGTCGATCAGGGATCAGGTGTGTGCAGATCTGCAAAGGAATCTCTCATCACTTCTACAGGGCGCCCTGAACACCTCTTGATCCCGGCTCAATCGTCCCGTCCTCGCCGTTCTCCACCTTTACTCAATTACAATGTACACAATGGAACAAGTGGGGGAGGGTCCCTATTCGGGCGCCATCTTGAAAGGGGCCCCTAGGTATCCCTCATGTCTATGGAAACAAGGCAAGTCACCACACGCGATAGATACGCAAGACACGAGGTTGTATTCCCAAAGCTACGGTTTATTGCAAAGCAAATAGTCTCAGTTGGCCAACTCTGTCTCACGCCCCACGAAGTGTATCTCTAGACCTCGAGGGACGCAAGAGAGCGAATTACGTACATCAGTTACATATATACAAAATGCATATCATACAATCAGCTGTGAAATGTTTAACACCCCCCTTTATTGGGTTTCTTTGAATTCGGTTTGATGATGGACACTTTTGACGAATATGACACCTTCAAATATCTATTCTAGTAACAATATGCAACTTTGCAAGTGCGGAACATCTTTTCTTTGTTGAACAGAACACAGTGCTTCTGTTCTTGGAAGCAAGCTATACGGGGGAAGAGTCACATTCCAGACCTTGCAATCTATGAGGTGCTATTCGTGTCCTGGAAGCCGACACGCTCTACAGGGCTCGGTAAAGGGGGGGGGCGTAGGAAAAGAAGAGCATAATTCAAGCCTTTAGCTGCTTTATTCCAACACATTCTACCATATAACGAGACTTGCTGGCAGATGTAAAATGATTAAATGCCCTGCGGCTCTGCTTCAAGGCTACATCTGGGAGGCCGGGCATTCCTCCCCAGAGCTGCCTACGTTGTGTTTCAACGAACTCTCATTAGCCTCGCGGCCCTGCGGGCTTGTCTTTTTACGTTCAGACAACAATGTTAACAGTCGAGCAGCGTAAGCAGAAAATGTGCTGCAAAACAATTTGAACAGAAAGCAATGAGCAATTGTTAGAAAACAAAATGGCGATCCTTGTTACATCAAAATGGCCGGTCATTAGTAAACTCGGAAAACTGTATTCCTATCGTTTCGTGCATGAGACGGTTGGCCTTCGGCCACCAAAATACGTTTGCCGTCAATCATGAGAGGTATCCATTTTTCTAGACTGACAATATGTTGAATCCCTTGGACAGACATTCAGCAAACACAACACCCATTTCCACCAATATGCAATCAACAGGCAAATACACTTCAAAATCCCATCCCCTCCACATCTCCACACCATCAAAAGCTGTCTCTCCAACATCAACAACTGGTTGGCTACTCATTCCCTCAAGTTCAACCCTTAAAACACAGAATACCTCCTCATGTGCCCACTTCAGGCAAAACACTGACCTCACCGCCTGGATCCAAGAATTCACCACAGACAACCCACACATATCCCTCTCCACATTGGTCAAATCCCTTGGCTTCACCATCAAAACCCACCTTTCCTTCATGCACCACATAGTTGCTGACACCAAAACATCCATTCTACAACAAAACTTCATACTCAAGACCAGAAACATCATTCCCCTTGATGACTTCTGGACCACAGTCCAAGGACAATTTATCTCCAAGATGGTCTACAGGAATGCTCTACACACTGAATTCGCCCAACAGCACACCTGCTCATATGGCAATGCATATAAAACACACACTCAGACTCATCCTCCATATACCCAAACATGGTGGCTGCAAGATCTTGGAATGATCTTCCATCTCCCTTCATGCTACTGCAGATCACTTCACCTTTCACAGACTTCTGAAAACGACTCTCTTTTAGTATGGGTTCCTTGCTGCTTTTATGTTACTTGTTCTCCTACCATTCGTCAGTGCCAAGATGCCTTTGGGTGTACGTGTGCTTTACTAAGTGACTTTAACATAACATAACATAACATAACATAACATAACAAACATAACATAACATTCACACATTACCCCAGCTCTCCCCCAGCTTCACGCACCACAAAAAAGTTACTTCAAAGGACTATGCATTATATTCAAAGACATCCACCACAAAACCCCATCTTACCTTCATGAAAAACACAAACCCATCACGTGCGCAAGCATCAGACAATCCTGACAACATGTTCTACACATTCCACTCTACAAACTAACATGCACACAAAAAAAAACATTTACCCACTGAGGACCCAGATCATAGAACATCCTACAGCTTCATGTCCACACTGCACCCTCAATCACCACTTTCAGAAAGAGGTTTAAGCACGGCTGTTTCCCCACACATATCCCTGCCTCCTCCCATGCTACCTTGTCTTTCTATCTCACTACAAACACAATTTGTAACTTCTGTTTCAACACCATCCTTTTCAACTTTTGAACCATGTAAAGCTCTTTGAGACCTTCTGGGTAGGGCCAGTGCTGAACAAAAATAAAAACACATACAAATTAATAGAATGTCTATGAGAGGGGCTTTTATATGTGCTGAGCAGTTGCAGGAGGAAGTGGTTTTGGTATAGTTGTGCATAGTTGTGCTACAAATACAATGGGGGTCTAGTGTATGGAGGGGATTTGTGGTATGGTGCAGAGAGTACAGGCAGTGTGGCAACTGACTTTCCCAGCTGAAAGTAAAGTGTGACATGACAAGATAGTACTACATGACGAGATGGAACTGTGTGTAGCAATGTCATTTTAATTTGTGATGTAGCCCCTGTGTGGTTCCTGCAATGCTTAAATTGGGTGTTTTTCAGGAAGCTGTTTTGGAGAAGTTTAAAGGTTCAGCAATGCTTGGTTTTATGCTATTGGATACAGGGGATATTATTGGAAACAGGGATGTAATATAGTTTCTAAGGATATGTTCATCTCTAAAGAAAGTATCGTATTATAGATGGATCAACGTGTTTTCAAGGGGTATACAGTTCTGAAAAAGACAGACAACATGATAAAGGCAATTAGAGAAGATATATTAGGGTTTACTAGATTTGAGGTAATTCGGAAACACAGTGTATAACACTAATGCACTTTCATGGGTTACCTTGATGTGATATATTTTAGTTTCTGCTCAATGCAGAGATGTCTCAATGCACTTTCCTTGCCTAATCTGGTTGGAGATAATGATAGAGGGAAGTTTTCAATTCCTTTGTGGTGGTCCCTAGTCATGAGTCATCAGTGGAGAGTTGCAGTAAGTTATGTGTTTTCTGTGCGATACCTATCTGTAAGGCACTATAAGGTTTGCAGACAACAATTGGGCCCCAGGGTATGGGTCAATCTAGGTGAAAGAAGGTTACCATCACTTACCTGATTGTAGACAGAGTTTTGGATCAGGCAGATTAGGATTCATCACAGGACTAGGGCACCAAGTAAACAGGCAAACAGGAAGCTACCATAACCTTTACCTTTCACCGGCTCCCTGGACAGGGCTGCCCTGCGAAATTGATTTGTGAATTTTCTGGGTTCTGTGATCCAAGTGGATAAGCCTATAAGGACCATGGTGAGGGTTGAAGGAGGCAGGGGAGGGAAGAGGCACCAGGGAGGAAGGGAGGAAGAAGCAAGCACTTTAGAGCACGGGATGTGAAACAATATGGGCAGTGCTGATCTAATTAATATTAGCCCAGGAGCACAGGGTATATTCAGGACAAGAAAGGCTTTCCCTCTTTTTGAGGCTGGTTCATTTATGAGTGTGCATTTTCAAAATGCACTGAGAAAACACTGCGATTGCTGATTCTCAGCTCAGAGTTTCCAGATCACATCACCCAAGAGGGAAGGAGGAGGGAGCATGGCTGGCAGAAGATGCAAGCATTATAGATTGTGGGATTTCAAACAACATGTATGTCCCTGATCTAATTCATATTAGGTCATGATCAAGGGTGTACTCAGAACAAGAAGCGCTAACCCTCTTTTCCAGCCCAGCTCAGTTATGAGCATGCTGTTCCAAAATGGACCAGGAAATGTGACTGTGATTGCTGTGCTTCTACTTGAAGTTTTGAATATGATGAATAACGTTGTTGTGATTGAAAAAGAGACTAGTCAGCATCAGAGAGAGATAATTGCTGATGTTAAGGATGAGGGTGATACACATTTAGAGGAGGCATTGAGTGAACATAGGGATGAGAGAGAAGACATTACAAGGTCATTGATAAGATTTAAAAGAGACTGCTCATCATTAGAGGGAAAAGGTTTTGGAATATTTGAGGGAGGAGAAGCAGTGTGGAAAACATCTGAAGGAGGACATAGAAAATATTTAGAAGTAGTTTGTGAGACATTATGAGTAGGTGCTAGGAGAAACTGAGAAGGAGTTTGGGGAAGATAAGAAAGAGCATGTAGGAAATATTGAAAAATATCATTGAAGAGATCCCAAAGGGATTGACTATATACATCGAATTAGAATCACATACAAAATACCCTGCAAACCCTAATGAAAGTTAAACAGTGCGAGACTCAGAAGGGATTGGGTTTCATTTCTAAGGATGACAAGACGTTACTTTGTTTTTAGCAAACCCTTGGAACATTGCATGAGGCCCATGTTGTGTCTTGTTTTACTTTCATTAACCTTTTGAACATTACTTTGGCCCATTCTGCATTAAGAGATTGATCCTCATTCCAATTATGTTGGTCTGGAAATAAGGGTGCCTGTAGCAACGTACTAGCACCTTTTCTCAACCACAATACTATGGGAAAGTTCGTAGGGGCCACAGATCACCTGTCAGGCCTGACCGCTGGGTATTTCAGGCTGCTAATGTCATGTCTCTCACTGAAGCACTGGCACCGTTAGAGAGCCCATTTCCATGTGGTCCTTTGTGACTTGATGGAAATGCTGATTAACACTCACAGCCGCCGCTTGTTGTTTTGCTTTTGCTTGACCATTTGAGGAGAACACTTACACTTACGTTTCCCTGGCCCCAGGCAAAACAAGTTATTGGACTCAGACAGGCAGGAAATCACACATAGACTAATTGTCATACTAAAACAAATGGCTCGTTATAGGTCCTTTATCAACACAATATTACACAACCCGCAGTAGCGGGTGTGTAGTTATGGTTAAGTTGCTCAACTCATAGGAAGAGCAAGCATGTGGCCGCTCTAAACATTTTCTGCAAGTTTGGTGAGGTTTCGTCAAAGCAGGGCAAAGTTATAGGGGGGAGGTACAATTTTTTTTTTAGAGTGAATGGGAAAATAATTTTGCTCATGCCTACAACTCAAACCGCTGGATAGATTTTCACCAAATTTGCTGCAGGAGCGGCGGCTTGGTCACCAAAGCATGCTTTTGTAAATTTGGTGAAAATCCGTCCAGTAGTTTTTACAGGAATGTTATGGTTACAGGTAAAACCAAAAAAAATCAAATATTCGCCAGTTACGGTAAGCTAAGCAACCATAACTCACACCACCACCGTGCACTGCTAAGACTAACACCCAGGACATCAAAGGTGGCATCACAAATGTCATTGATGACAACATCACTGTGGGAGAATCCATTTTTCACTTTGTGTCTGTGTCACTGGGAACTGCTCATATTCCCACCGCAGGTGAATGACCATTGTCTGTCTCGGCACAACCATGTGTTTGAGGGCCGCAATATCGAGCTCTCTGATCTGCAATTTGTGAGGATTGATTCTCTTTTTCTGCAGATGGCTCCTTGTCTCTGAGCTTAGGAATGCACTGCTGGCCTCAGAGATTGGCTGTGAGCCCTGGCATGGTGATTCATGAAGCCTGATTTTGCTTTGCTTTTTGTTTTGAGGCCTGTGGCTTCATGTAACTCTACTATGGTTATGCTATAATTGCTATATGTCTATGTTGTGCTATTCTTCTCATAGGTTAGTAGTATCATGGTCCTTCCAGGTTCCTTCTACGATCCTCTGGCTCCATAGGGTTAGTTGCAATAAGCTGCTGCAAGCTTACTCTGAATCTCTTCCTTGCCTTGCATTCCACGTTTCTGCATTTGGCTAATGAGGAAAATAATAAAAGATTTTGACAGTATGTATATTTATCTGTCCTCTATCTACAGAACTGTGCAAACATGGTCTTCGTGTGTGCACGCGTGTGTCCATTTAATGCCAGTGTGCTTCATGGCTAACATTACAATGTCATAGTGTCTCTAATGACATCTGCACCGCAGGATATTTGTCATTTAGTCGATCATGCCCAATGGGACAGTTGTATCCACGATCAGTGTTGATGCACCTGCATCCATGATGACGTTAGCAGGATAGGGTTTGAATGGTTTTCTGAGAGATATCTGTGTTTGCATATGCTGGAGGCTGTCCAAACAGGGTCTGGCTTCTTGCATTTATGGCTCTTCAGGCTGTCATGCTTGTGGGGGTTAAGAGGGGTATTCCAGGGAAACTCTCTTCAGAACCCTCACAATCATCTCTCTAGTATTATCAAGAATTGACTATGCAAACAGACTCTACCTTGGAATGCCAGAACGGGCCACCAAAAAAAACTCCAACACATCCAAAACATTTCAACAAGTATACTCCTGAGATGAAATCGAAGAGACCACATCACACCAGACCTGAGAAGCCTACACTGGCTCCCAGTAGAAAATCCAATAACTTCCAATCCCTTGCCTCGCCCACAAATCACTGCATGGACAAGGAGCCAATTTCCTCCAGGCCAAGATCAACCACTTCCAACCATGTAAAAATCTAAGATCAACTGACAAACTCCAAATCAAAATGAAACAATATGAAAAAAGGAATTTCAGGGGAACTCAATCCCAGGGGCGATAAGAACAACAGTACACCACCTCCCCTTCAGAAAACGACTGAAAACTTGTCTATTCAACTAACAATGATTAGTATAAAATGGGTGCAGCCAGCAATATCACTGGGGACCTAAAATAATCCAATGACAGTACAGATTCTGGAACCTACAATATAGCAAACACACCAACGTCCCCACCCCTCACTTCTCTCCCACATACCCCACACATACCTCACACGATCTAATGGATCAGTCTCACCTCACACAAACACACACATTCAACATAAAACAAATTGCCACACACAAACATCCCAGTCACTGGTTGTTGCCCTTCTGGAGACAATAATCGCAGTGCACACAATCCAAATCACTCACTATCGTCGCCCTAATCATGTCTAAAATCGACCATGCAAACAGCCTCTTCCTCGGAATATCAGAATACCTCCTGAAGAAACTGCAACAGATCCAAAATGCAGCAGCAAGACTACTCCTCAAACTATCCAGAAGAGACCACATCACTCCAGCCCAAAAAACACTACCCTGGCTCCCAGTAAAACATTGCATCACCTTCAAAACAATGTGCATAACGCACAGAGCAATCAGCAGACAAGGAGCAGAATTCCTACAAAAGAAAATAACAGTCTACAAACCAGCGAGACCCCTCCGATCAAGCAATGAAATCTGCCTGGAACTCAACCATACCATAAGAAAAAAAACTTGGAGGCACATCCTTCTACCACTTAGCAGCAAAAACCTGGAACAACATCCCAAAAGAAATAAGAAGCATTCAAAATAATCTAAAATTCAGGAAATCACTAAAAACCTGGCTCTACAACACCACAGACTAAACCAAGAAACGAAACTGGAAAAAAAAGGATGACTAAACCGAAAAGACACAGACATCCCTGACCCGAGAGAGTAACGCCCACGGCACCTGGACGGGTGACACCGGATAGACTGGAATACAGGCGGCACGCACAGAGACTGAGTCAACTACCCCAGACAATCCCACCAACACTCTCGCGCGCCCTTACTCACCGCCAGGTACCACACGGGTGTGGAATTATCGAGATATTGGCCATCACCCAACTACCTGAGAGGTTGTCATTGGCAGGTGCAATGGCCACAGGAGTATGAATGGAAGATAAGGGGAGCTATGAGAGAGCATGTTAGAGGCGGGGGCTAGAGGAGTAAGGAACCTGTATGCCAGTCAGACCCAGATCTGGACAGTGCGGCAACAAGGGAGACTAAAAAAGTCGAAAGCTTCAATTCAGGATAGAGACGCAAACTAACCAACCCTACTAACAATTTCACTTTCTGCATACACCTCTCAAACTCCAAACCAAACACAACCAAAACCTACAGCACAACAAACCGCACAAAATTCACTACATTACAGCAACAAAACAAAAAACACACATAGCCTTGCACAACAGTACACGACGACTAAGGGCCACAAACACCCCAGGCCCAGCCAACAGACCCACCGGGCTGAGGCCGCCAACAGCACATCACTGCTCTCTTGCCCTTTTCCTGCTTCCTCTCACTAAGTCAACCTCCCCTCCTCTTTCGGAGCCATCAGAGCGCCAAGGGACCACTCCGGTGGTGATAGTGCGCGGTACAAATGTCCTTTAACATTAACATTAACCTAAAAAGCTGGCTCGCACAGACCAAGTTTCTCTTGGTTGTAAAATTACCAACAGAAAAGCACAACCTCTCTCCTACCCCCTCTTCCTTCACTAACCTACCCAACCCACATTGTTACAGAACTACGTGGGTGTCTATAGATCATGCCAATGGTAACAGTGCACGTTACAAGTCAATTTAATTTAACATAAAATAACATGACTTTAGAGAGAATACCAGAAGCATTTTCTGTAATTATGAACAACCTACCCTTTAGAAACAAATAGCAGTTGGATAGAGAGAAATGTAGCATAATTTATCACAGGATATAAGGTGCTCTGTACTAAAGTGACAGGTCTCCTCTGATGGCAAAGGTCTAATGCTTCAACTGTAAGTATGATCATTTGGAACCATGAATATGTTCTTACATGTGAATACGGGCAAATAGTGGGGCAGCCGGTATGAACATATTTTTTTACCCTGACAGAATGCTGGCATATACTTGGGAAAAGGCATCATGAAAGTGCAACCATATAGAGATAAACAACACTCAGTTTCCCAGTCAGAGCACATATCTGCAAAGGCATCTGGACCAGTGTATACGTAGAAAAAATCACCCACATCACACTGATTATAGCAACTGTTGAGGGGATATCAATTCCACACATTCCTTCGACCTATATTTTCGCATTGGGCATCAGGGAGGATGGGCATCATATGGCATGGATATGTTAGCGGATTCAATGCAGACAGGAACATGCACATGTTTTTCTAATTAATATATTGGAACACAAGGACATCAGACGGCATATGCATTTACTGCAGTGGTATTCTTAGTTAGGCTCCCTCCACGCTATCCTTCCCTGTCCCACATATGCAGGATGTGTCACATGGAAGCAATTGGTAAATTGACTGGGGAAGAGGAATACATCTGAGTACATTCCTTTCTTTGATTGTCGGTATTTGCTTTATTTGCTGACAACTAGAATGTAAGATGGACATTGGGACATTGCTTAAAAGAGAAGTAGCAATAACAAAGTGCTGTTTATTCTACTTAAATCAGAGACAAGCATACCTCAGTTTGTTGCATCTACATATCCCCATGCTTGGGGCAGTATATGTTTCTCTTGTTGGCCATAAACGTATCAAAATACCCAGGACAGAGGGCTATTTTAAACTTCTAGGCATTTGCATTTATATCGAACAGTTTCCCTGTATGCTCTGGATGAATCTGCTCCAAACTGCTTATGGAAATACAGATTGCAGAAACATCAATGTTTTGCTTCACAACTTCTGCGAAAGAACATTTAGTTTTAAGGATCAACAGGGCTCTCATTCCTCCCTTTGCAGTTCAATCTGAATTTCATCTCCTATTTCAAAAACGGCTTCGCCTTTTTGTCGCCATCATCTCTCCAAAAATATTCTTCGTTATCTCAGGCAGTTTTCACTTCACCACTTCTCTTTCCCGAACATCAACATTTGTGTTTATGTGTGCTTAGCCGTCATTTCGTTCTGTTGTTTAACTATTTTCTCCCCTCACTACAGTTTTCAGTGGCTTCCCTATGTTTTGAATTCTTTGCAACATATTTCATGAATGTTGCCATCAACACCCGTTCAGGCATCTCTCTTTAACATGTGTCATTCTGTCCCAATCCAATTCCTCCTAAATCCAATAGTCAGGACTAATGCTTCGCAAACTTTGAAAAATGGTCATAACACCGTCTTCCAGGCTCTTAGCATTTGGTTCTGCTTGGAATCTGGGAATATGAGTTACTATAAACACGTAGCCAAGGTTTATCAGCACCCACAGAAATGGCTTGGCTCTCTTCTGTGACGTAGATCTAAAAAAATGGAAA
This sequence comes from Ambystoma mexicanum, assembly GCF_040938575.1. NCBI lineage: Eukaryota > Metazoa > Chordata > Amphibia > Caudata > Ambystomatidae > Ambystoma > Ambystoma mexicanum. The sequence continues at coordinate 1,239,026,788 of NC_090930.1, read as the reverse complement.
TGTAAGGCTCAAGGCTATACCTAGAGGTGTGATACATGCGCAAATGCGCAATATGCAGATTTAAAGAAACATTGTATTTGCACGTATGCTACGATGAAAGCACAGGTTAAAACCGCTCCCCATGTGGAAAGATGATTAAATATGCACAAACACTATCTTTGCATGTGAAGATGCACCATAATACCGCATCTAGTGGCAAATCTGTAGTTATACAGTTTTTACACTAACTGAGAGAGTCTGATTCTTTATTCCCATGAAAATAAATGATATTGTCTAACATTAATATCCACATTTAACAACTCAACCGTTATTATTTTCCTTAGTTCTAAGCAGTCAGTACAGGAATGTGCCAGTGGGCCAGCTAAAATGTGCAGTGCACCACTAAACTTGAATGGGGGATATTTTTGATTTAAAAGGCACATGTATTGCATCTCCCTAGCCTTCCACCCACATGGATTTTGGCAGTTGGTAGCTGTGTTGGGAGCCGACAGCACTGTCTCTGTGTCTGCATGCAGAAAAAAAGGAAACTCTTACATACCGGCTCAGAATTTGTCATTTCATTGGTGACGAGGATTTAGGCTGCTAGGGTCGGCTGGGCCTGTAGAAGCCTCTGGTGGCATCCGACTAAAGGTTGGATCCCAGTAGCCTTTCACACCGCAATGAGGACCCCCAGTGAGGTGCAGCACAGTGCAGCATGCCGCCATCCAGAGGTCACAGTTGTCTTCTTCTACTGCCCCGAAGACACCCAGAAGAGGTTGGGTCCCCAGAGGGTGTGGACATCTGAAACGTTTGTGGGTTAGAGGAAAGGACCCATGAGCATCACAGAAACATGGCAGCCATTTTTGTTGCCACGGCAAAATATAACATTTTCCTAGACCTAATCCTCATTCGTTATTGTACAGTTTCTTCATCACAGTACTGAATAACTGCCTCAACATTAAAAGGTTAGCGAGACCTGCAACCGAGGTATCAAACAATTGTCATACCAAGATCAATTTAGTGTAAAGAAAGTATTGCAGTAAAGTAACAAATTAAGCGACCATGGTGACAACAAGCATGGCACCCCCCCACCTTTCCTAGCTGAGCCAGGCACACCTCCCATTAGGTGGGACAGGTGGAAACAACTATTTGATACCTACTTATCAGCAATCAGAGGAGATAAATGTGTCTCCACTAGAAAACAAGCCATTATTTTGCATAATTTGGGCGCAGAAGGCTGCAATGTGTATGCTGGACTTCCTGAACAGTCAGAAGCAGGTAAGAGGTACATATCATTTTGAACCTAAGAAGAACATTACATTCAACTATTACACATACTTTCCGAGGTCACAAGAACCACACAAGCCTGTGGATTGCTTTGTGGCAGAATTAAGGGCTCTAAGACACACGTGTCCGTTTTTGCGTGGCTGACCGACTCACTGATCAGAGACCAACTGGTAAGATGTACCAAAAATAGCAGGGTACAGGAAAAACTCCTTTCCAAGGATTATCCACTTGACTAGGCAATGGAAGTGGCAAGGAGTATGGCGCAAACGGCTCATTATATGAAATGTATGAGGGCTGAAAAACAAGTGCAAGAAGTGTCGGCTATCAGACAGCCAAAGAAAGTGAATGACAGCAAAGAAATTAAATGTTTCAAATGTGGCAGCAACATATATCAGCAGCCAGTCTGGTCTGTCCTGCAAGGAATGTGAACAGCCATAAATGCAAGAAAAAGTGTCACTTTGCCGGGGTATGCCGAGAGAACACTATAGATTATGTAGAGTTGGGAGAGCTCACCCAGAATAAGAAGAGTCATCAACAGGAAGTGTCTATGTGATAGGAAAAAGTAAACATAAACTAGAGAGCAGTGCCATGGCCGGGGCAAAAAAAGTCCAACTGATGACTTTGTAATGAATGGGGAAGGTCATTACAATGAAGATGGATAGTGGCTCACCATGGACCATTATCTCAACCGAGATGTAAACAGATTGTGTGGAAGGAAAATTAGAGGATCTATGCAAACACGATTTAGAGCCATATGCTTATACTAACGTAAACATTGACTTGTGAGGAACATTTTCAGTGAAGATCCAATACAAAGCAGAATCTGGGCAGTGGAGGTTTATGTTGCGAACAAAGGAACATTGCTACTGGGTTGGGAAGAGCAATAAGAGCTTGGAGTGCGTATTCCAGCTAATGCATCTAAACCCGTTACTGCGGCTGAAGTGGAAGACCAATGGGGGAGTGAGTTTCCGGAGGTGTTCTCAGAAGACCTGAGGAAGCTCAAGGACTTTGAATACTGCATCAAGCTCAAGAAAGGAGTCATTTCTGTAGTCCACAGAGTGAGGTCAGTTCCTCACCAACTCAAGCAGAAGCTAAAAGTAGAGTTGGATTCATTGCTTCAGAAGGGCCGATTGAGAAGATCGAGAGCTTGGAATGGCTGTCCCTACTAGTGATTCTTTCCAAACCAAGTGGCAGCATTAGCTTGTGTAGATCTGAGAGATCTCAATCGAAGCATTAGGGTAGATCATCACTCATTACCGGTCATCTCAGAGGTTCTGTCAATTCTGGATGGCTCTATGTTATTCACAGTAATTGACCTATCTGTGGCCTGCCATCAAGTCCCACTAACCCTTGAAGGCCAGCATCTGACAACATTTATCACCATCAAAGTAACTTTTCGGGTATTGTTTGATGCCCTTTGGGCTTGCTTCTGTGGCTGCAGTTTTTCAGAGAGACAGGGAGAAGGTCTTAGAAGGAGTTCCCAACATCATAGTATTTCAGGATGATGTACTAGTGCATGCAACCTCTACAAAGGAACATGCCAAGGTGTTACGAAAGGTTCTGCGCCGATTAAAGTTAGCAGGTTTCACTGTCCAACAAAAAAAATGCTGTATAGCTGTGGAGAGTGTGGATTACATAGGACATTGTGTGGTGGGTAAGGGAATCAGTCCCAAGTTGAGTCTTGTTGAGGCAATCAGCAAAGTGCCTGATACCACTCTGATCATACCTTGGCATACCTGAATACTATCACAACTTTTTCCAGGGGTTTGCTATGATATTGACACCTTTACGATTGTTACTCAAGAAGAGAATTCACTTTGTTGGTCAAAGAACTGTGAAGAAGCGGTCCAGAGGATCAAGGAAGATATTGTAAAAGCACACTCTTTAGGGAAGTACTGTGCCAATGATAAGTCAATTTTCACAGTAGATCCATGCATGTTGGGCTTGGGGGTGACTCTCACACAATGTGATGAAAACAAAAATGAGCAAATAGTGGCTTTTGCATCAAAGCCACCTAAAGGAGCTGAACCAAACTATTCAGTGATAGAGAGGGCGGCGTGGCCAGTTTTTTGGGCCATATTGCATTTGAAGTTTTTCTTGTGGGGCGGAGAATTTATTGTGAGATCAGATCATAAGCCCTTGGCACAGATGTTTGATGTGGTTGTTGGAGTGGGGGATGCCCGAGGATTATCAGGTGGTGGTTGAGTTTGCAAGGCTGTGGCCCTATGGGGGCAAAAATGGGAATGGGGAAGTGCCTTGGTGAATGGGGAATTACCGCCCCCGCTCACCTTGGAGTAGGGCGGTAATTCCGCCATCCACCAAGGCGGACACGGTAAAATACCAGCGGCAACCATGGCGCTAATAGCGCCATGGTTACCACCTACCATGTAATGAGGCCCTATGACTTTAGAGTTTGCCACCCTCAGGAAATCAGAAGGCAGTGGCTGATTGTCTGTCGCGGCTGCCAGTAAGTATGAGTGAAGGTGACTTGGAGAGTTGCAATGAGGAGGTTATCATTGCCAGTTTTGACTTGGGAACTGTGGAGTGAACTGCATTGGAGTAGTCTGAAGGAGCTAATGAAGTATGGAAGTGTGTGAAAGAGTGGATGGTCCCTGGTTGGCCAGTCAAGGAGACCATGGAGAGGATATTTGAGTTGTTGTGGGAAGTCAAGGATGAGTTGTCTTTTATTGATGGTAGGCTTAGAAGGGGTTGAACATAATTTCCCCAGAAGGACTCAGGCCCAAGTTGATTGAGTTTGCTCATTAAGGACACTTGGGGGTGAGCAGCATAAAATGAAGGCAGTGGCAATGTTTTTGGTGTCTGAGTGATAACACCAAAGTGGTGGATGAGACACCACTGATTCCAACTGTTGTCCCCGACCACCCATGGGAGAAGGTTGCTGTTGACATGATGGGACCCATTCAGTGTTTGGGTGACGGTTTGAAGTTTCTGTTTGTGATGATGGTTTACCATACTAAATGGGTGGAGTGGTGTCCTGTCAGGGAGGTTACAGCAATTGTTGAGTTCTTGGAGGGTGTGTTTCATACACAGGATATTCTCACAGACATTGTTACAGATAATGGGGTGCAGTTCTGTTCCAATTTGATGATGCCATTCTTAAAATGTTTTGCCGTTAAACATACTCACACTGCTCTTTACCATCCAAAAGCCAATGTTTTGGTAGAAAGAGTTAATAGGTTCATCAAGGGTGATATTTGCCTGGCCTTAAGATCGAAGTTACAGTGAAAAGTGGTCCTTAATCACATGCTGTGGGGTTATCTTACTACACCGCACTCGATGACCAGGGTGTCATTGTTTCATTGAAAGGCAGAGAGCCCGGGACTAAAATATGTCCTGCTTGGGTTAGTTTGGCCAACTCTGTCGCAGTAGACAGGATTTCCATAATGGACTTGATCAAGAACAATCAAATGAATGCCAATGAGGTGTTTGATTATGAGAAAGAAGAGTGTGAAGGATTACTTATGGAAGGTAGGAGATTGGCTATTGATTTGCAATCCCATATCAACTGACACATGTCTGGAAGGCACATTTCTGGGTCCTAAGATAATTTCTGCTGTTAGGCATGGAGTTGTGATTGTTAAGGGAGGTAAAGTGTGGTTGATAGGCAGATTAGTGCCTTGTTGTGAAGGTAAACACAGTGGTAGTGGACGGTTGTTAGAAAAGGATGGTGAAGGTTTGTCAGTAGGAACCTATGACTGTGATACAAAGTATGGCCCAATGTTGACAAACAGAGTGAGATGGGAGCCAGGATGAGTGAAGGTCTTTGTATGTGATTGAAGGTCAGGAGAGCTTTAGGTCTGCAAAGTTACACCTGCAAAGAAATGCCTTTATATATGTTTATCCCTCTCATATGTGTATCACTGTATCCTTTTAACATGTTGGAATGTTATCACTTGGTTCACTCTGTAGGATACTAGATGGTAGCTGTTTCTGGTCAAGTTCTGTATAACCAATTTCATTCTCTTGTTATGCTTTACACCCTGTGTTGTTTAAAGTGTTAAAAGGAGGAAATGTTTTGTGTTCCATCTCACAAGCCTTCCACCCACATGCAACGTGAAAGGCTAGGGATTGTGGCAGTTGGTAGTGATGAAGGGAGCCAGCGGCACTGTCTCTGCATCTGCAGGCCTAAATATAAGGAATCTCTTACATTCTGGTTCAGACCTCTTCATTTCAGCACCCTTTGCATTTTCCGTGTTTCATGGCTTTCATTCAGTTAAATTGTATAATTCTAGCCTTTTAGCTTAAGATTCATGTTTTACAAAGTCCTAGATACACATGCATAAATAATAAAGGGGGTCATTACGAGTTTTGGAGGTAGCCATGGCCCTATTAATGCCATGGCTGCCTCCAAACCCGTGTCCGGTTCCGGTCTCACTGAATGGGGACTTACCGGGTCATTCCAATCTTGGAGGACCTGGTAAATCCCCGTTCAGTAAACCATTCCCCATTCCAATTTGAGCCCCCATAGGGCTCAATGGGAATGGGGAAGGAGCAAATAACGGGCCTGCTAATAGAGGGCCCGTTATTTGCTCCAAGGTCCCTTAACGGGTCCCGCTAAGAACAGCTGGTCAGACCAGCCGTTCCTGCTGGGACCCGCTAAGGGACCTCGGAATGTGGCGGTAAGGGCTTAATGGCACCGCCATCCTTAACGATGTCGTTAAGCCCCTACCGCCATACTCGTAATGACCCCCATTGTCTTTTTTAATAATCATAGTCTCCCTGTGCCTTCAGTTTGTTTGGGCTAGGTTGGGCTTTTTCAAAAACAGTACTAAAATATATGTTGTCTGAGTAAATGTGAATAATTTTCAAGGGTTATTGTAATGCACAGAGTTAATTCTAGTATGGTTTAATTAAAGAATAAACAGTACACAACTCCTGTTCTCTTTGTGGTAACTCACAGCCTCCAAAGTTCTCAAATAGTCAGTGAAGACAAAGATTACGATATTTATTCATGGGTTTCCTGATAAGGCCAGTATTACTGTATTTTAATGCTCAATGTATACCATTCATTTGAACAAAATTATACTAGGGATGAGGAATCACTATGATGGCATTTTTTTTCTTTAAGATTTAAGGCAGCAGTCTGCAAACTTTGTATCTCAAGATCTTTTGGATTTCCACTACCATCAGCACTAGCAAGCATAGTCGTTGGTGAGGGATCATGGGAGCTGTAGTCAAAAACAGCTGCAGAACCATAGGTTGCAAAATCCTACCATGTTTCCCAAAATGGTCAACAGTGCTTGGTAAGCTCTCTTTTGTTCAGCCGCATACTAAATATTGGTTGTGCTCCAACTTTTCACACCAGGGTCCTAGAGTGAAGTTTGATAGTCCACAGTAATGGGAAACACCTTCTCACATTTACTAAAATGATTGTGTAGGCAGTGAGATGGATACACCTATTGCTAGTATGTATCTAATTGCATTGTGCCCATTCCTGCTAGCCTGCATTGAACTGCATTTTGGCCATTCTTGCTAGCCTGTATCTAATTGCATTGTACCCTTTCCTGCTAGTCAGTGCCTAGTTGCATTTGGCCCATTCTGTTATACACAATCCCTGCCTGTGAGTAACCTTGTACCTACTTACATCAATATACTTAAGAGCACGGCAACCTCACCCACAGCATGTACTCCCTTCCCCTCTACGCAATCCTGCTAAGCTCGATACTCCATGATACGAGTACACCTAACATCCCTAGCCTAGAGATTAACTACCACGACCAAAACACCCCCAATTGTTCACCCACAATGGACACAAACACACAGGTGTCTAACCTGCACCAAAGATTAGTCAGACTCAGATTCCTGCACCCTCCCATCTCAGCACCATGCCGCTCCCACACTACATAGAAACTATCGACTTAGCTCACGCACCACCATAGTGAACACACACACCCACCACAACAATTCCTCCATAGATCACAACATTAAACGCATACATCATGCCACACCCAGCAACAATTCCTACATATCAGGTACAGCATCACCTAAGTTAGACACGCCGCCCATACCGATAAAGAACTTGTGCCTCGCCATACAAATGCGCCTTAATCAATGTCCGCTCTCTTCATGGCCACGCCTTAGAAGTTAATGACCTGATAACCACCCAAGACCTAGACATTCTCGCAATCACTGAGACCTGGCTTAACGAAGCCTCAGGCCCAGCTATCATGTTAGCCCTACCGCTAGGGTACGCCATCCTTAGACAAGATAGGATAGCCAAACATGGAAGGGGGTTAGCCCTTGTATACAAGGAAACTCTATCCATAAGAATCATACCACACCTAGAGGAAGGAAACGTTGACACCCTATCAGTCAAACTAGCACTCTCGCCAAACAGTACTATAAATATTCATATCATATATCGACCACCTGGCCCCGCTGCCAATTTTATAGGCCACGTCAATCACCTCTTAGGTAACAATATTAAGAAATCCACCAAATCACTACTCATAGGAGACCTCAACCTAGGATTCAATGACCCCAAGGACAAAACTGCCATCTCCCTAGCAAAGGATCTTCAGGACCTAGGATTCACACAAAAAATCACCTCACCTACACACGCAAAAGGACGCCTCCTAGATTGGATGATAGGCCATAATTGTAACATGGCCATTACTTCCAATATCAGCCTCCCATGGACAGACAACAACTATTTCCAATTCAACATCCCAGTCCCAAGACAGAAGTGCCAAAAAATTCACTGCTGACAACCTCAACACACATCTCAATCTGCCATACCTATCACCCCCTTTCTCCTCAGACCCAAACATCATTGCAGAAATATTCAAAGACACTATTACTAGGGCTGTCAACACCATTGCCCCACTAGAAAACAAAAAAGAGAAAAAATCCTTCCATTCCAATTCTTGGTTCACAGAGGAACTCCAGACACTACTCAAAAACAAACGGCAGGCGCTCAAAAAATGGCAACACAATCCTTGTGACACCACAAAAGATAATTTCAAATTCATAGAAAAATATAAAGACGCCATCTTCATCGCTAAATCCGAAGCCTACAACATCCGCATCTCCTCTGCTAACTCCCACTCCAAAGAACTCTTCAGTATCTTTAAAGAATTAACGGTACCACCCTCCTGCCCTGATGAAATTGTTAAAGATGAAGCATGGTGCACAGGCATACAATCAGCCATGCTGGCTAAAATAAACCTCCTCCAAAACAAAATATCCCACCACTACAATACCCTGCATCTACAAATGAAACCTAATGTTAGAACCAGCAAAATGCCCGAATTCTCTTTCACCGAAATCTCCAAAAGCGATGTCATTGACATCCTTAGACACCTCAAACCTTCACAATGCAAGGGTGATGTGTGCCCCCCAAAAATCATTAAGGACTAAGCAGAACCATTTGCACCTCTTCTCACAGCATTCATCAATGCTTCATTCAAAACGGGCATAGTCCCAGACAGCCTTAAAGAGGCCTGGGTGCGCCCCCTTCTAAAAAACATTGTTAGACCCGGCCAACCCCAATAACTACTGACCCATAACAACAGTCCCATTCCTCCTGAAATTATAAGACAAGGCTGCCCACAAACAGATTCAACTCTACCTTGAATCAAACGCAATCCTTGGAAAAAGACAATCTGCGTTCTGCAAGGGACAAGGAACAGAAACCACCCTTCTAGACCTAAAAAAACGAAATCACCAACATCCTTGACAAGGGTAAGCCTGCCCTCTTCCTCCTCCTCCTCGACCTCTCAGCAGCGTTTGATTTGGTAGACCATACCACACTCACCAGTCATCTCAAGCATGCAGCCCACTTCTCTAAGGACGCGGCATCATGGGTAACCTCCTTTATAGAGGCTAGAGCTATGAAAGTATTCCCAAACATAGCCCATGCTGCACCTCCCATCATCCACTGCAGTGTCCCACAAGGCTCATGTACTGCCCCCACGCTCTGTAACCTCTTTACCAAGCCTCTCTTTGATAAACTGGACGAACTTGGGATCACATACACATATTACGCTGACGATACCCAGGTTCTCCTTCCCCTTATGGGGCATTATCATCAAGACGCCACAACCCTACAGCAAATCTACTCCACCATACAAGCGTGGATGGCTACTAACCGACTCTGTCTGAACGAAGACAAGACCGAAATCCTCATTCTAGGCCAAAAATTCACACTCTCCAACCTCGACCCACTCTATCTCAACTTCAACATATATAACTGCATCATCCCAGTATTATTTTCAGTCAAAACACTTGGGGTGCACATAGACGCGACCCTTTCCATGGACAAACAAGTTAGCGCCATAGTATCGGCCTCCGCACTGAGCAGCAAACTCATCAATGCAATAAAACCATTCCTGACCAAGGACAACTGCCTCTCCATAGCTAGCCAAATTAGATTACTGCAATGCTCTCTTAGCCGGCACCTCCAAAAAAAACCTGTCCAGGTTCCAAGGCTCCAAACAACACAAAACAACGCCCTTAGAGCAGCCCTCACCATACCAAAAAGAGACCATATCACGCAAGCCAGGAAGTCACTTCACTGGCTCCCAGTCAAGGACGGCATCTCTTTCAAAATCTTTACTACCACTCATAAATGTATCTACCTCACAGCACCCTCATACCTATCTGACACACTACACAGATCTCAATCCACCAGACCGACCAGACAACATTACACCAACCAACTCACCATACCTCGCATCAATAGGACTAAAGCAGGAGGCATAGGCTTCCCCTTCCTCGCACCTAAACTGTGTAACTCTCTCCCCACTGACCTCAGAGCGGAAACATCTCTCACCTCCTTCCGCAAAAAACTCAAAACTACCCTCTTCAACTAACCATACGCTCCCAGCCACTTTCCGTCCAATGTATGTATGCATGTAAGGATATTTGCGTCCAATGTAACACTTACGGACTTGAACTGTATGTAACTAAGTATAAGCAGCAATGTGACTAGCGCCACGATGCCTTCAGTCTGCTGTGCGATTAAAAATTCGAATAAATAAATTGTTGTCTTGAGTCTGTCTTCAGAGGGTCTCTTGGGATTATATCACCCCTGAACTTTACTTGAAGGTTAGGACATGTATCCAACCCTTGTGACTGTTTTTGGGAACTTTCAATAACCAGGAATCCATCTTAAAATGTTACCTTCATTGGACAATGTAAGCATCATACTTGTTAAAAGCTTTCTTCAGCTATGACGATGATGATATTGACTCCAAGTCCTTGCTTTTTAACTCCTGTATCTTAGGTCCAGTTGAGTAATCCAGTCCAGTTTCTCCTGTTAGTACGTATTTATGTTTTCCTGCCTTTTTCCACATCTGGAGTATTTTTGTATGTCTTTATGTATGTTTCAGTTGGTGTATTGTGAGGGTGTGAGGCTAGTAACTGCAAAGATTCTCATTTAGCTTATTCAAAGAGCATTGAGTGCTTTCCACTTGAATGGTAGCATATACAGTTCTGTGTAATTCCTTATTTACACAGAACAGTGAATCCCTCTTCTTCCATTCAAATGCTTGGTAACTCTGTAAGAGAACATGAATATACTGAGATGATTAATATTCGCCAAGAGTGCAGGCAGGGCATGCTCATGGAGCAAAAAATGTTACCTATATGGTGATTTGTCTATAGTGCTCTACCTTTGACCATTAACTACTTTGGCCTAATTTACAAAATGTTTTGTGCAGCACAAATGCACATTGCACTGCAAAAGTGCACTTTGCAAAACACAAATCTAATTTCACTGATTCATAGATTGTACTTTTTGTTGGTTCTTCGCACAATGCGAAATGCTTGAGCGCTTTATGCAATGTGCGCGGCGTGGGACAGTGCAAAGAGGAAGAAGGGTGCAAAATATGCAAACATCCTCATAAAGTAGGAAAATTAAGTAAAACATAGTATTGGGGAGGGTGGCACTGTAAAAAGGTAGACACACGCCCCATCAAGTGCAAACATACCTGTATTCAAAGATTGAATCGTGCTTCCGTGCTAATCGGAAAGGACCCAAATCTTACTGCCACCTGTGACCAGGTGCAAATTAGAACTGCTGCATGCATTTCTAAGTATAGAAAGTGCAATGAAATAACAGAGAAATATTCCGATCATGCCCATTCCTGCATTGCTCGCACTCATGCCACTTGTCAAATTGCAAGTAATGTGCACTCTCAACCTAACCATGAAGCCGCATGTACACTACCCTCCCACCTTGGTTGGCATGAGATGCCTACTTTGAAAACGGGCCACCTCAAGGCAACCAGTGGGGGAAGAGGGTTAGATAGAGGTTGTGGATAGGTATGGGGAGTTAGGATCATTGGAAAGAGGGTTAGAAACCTAAAACGGATAGGGAGGGGGATAAAGTGTGAATACACTGACCACTAACATGTATGCACACTTATTTCCAGAACTTTCTGACAACCTAGCAGTGTTACACCTGTCCCTGCTCTCTTCCACTGGTAATTTATCTTTTAGACAGCACACGGTTTAAAGTCTCATAATCACCAATCTGTTAAATATTCACCCCAGTCACTACTCAACCTGCTAGATGTTTATCACTACATGCTTACATTTCCTAAACATACTCCTGACATTCTCCATGCACAGAATTCTGCCTTATTCCTCATTTCCTCATGAAGGCAATTTCCAAATTAGTGAAAAAAAATAGAGTTCAACTCTCCTTGTTTGCCGTGCCAATCACTGTCCATAACCGTTCATGGAGATATTATCTGTTGGAAGAAACCAAAAAGGCTGTAACACGTTGCCCCCAAGAATCAAAAAAAGGTTGCTGTCAAAACATGGTTAAACATTTAACTGTAGCCCCTGAACCTGTGAGTGAGTTCAGCGGTAATCAAGTATTCAGCAGTACCAGCTGGGAGTGTCTGCTGTGGCCCAGCTTAAGCCACCAACACTGCTAGGCACTGCATGGGAAATGGACAGTGGTGTCACCAGAAATCAAATTTAGGAGGGGCACAGAGTGGGCCAAAGACGAAAGTAGGGGGGGGCACAGACAAAAGTAGGGGGGCGCCTATGAAAGGTAATGAGTGACGCAGTGGCGTAACACAAAATGTGGCGGCCCTCCTGCGAGCCATGATGAGGGCCCCCCCCCCTACTCGGCAACAAATCATGGCTCGCACCACACTCTAGGCCGGCCTAGATTATCACGCTTGCACAATACGCACAAGCGTGCTGCTGAAGGGGAATGCCGCACACTGCACACGGAGAAAGATATAAATGTGTTTTTAATGCAATATACAACACAATTTTATGAAAACATTTGGCTATGAAGCCATAGTGTTTACAATTGTTTTGTAGCGTAACACCAATCCAATACGTGCAAGTCAGCAGCAGTGCACAGGAATATTAATTCTTTGCTATTTAAAATGCCATGCCACAATCAAAACACGTCCAACTGACTGCACAATGTAGACCAGTGTAGACACGTAATAACATTACAGTAAAGCATTCCAGGCCACATTTAGACATACCTCGACTGGTTGCACCAAAATGCCAGTCGAAGCAAAAACACTCATCAAGAAGAGAGCACACATTAAAGCCTGCGTCTCCATGGCCTCTAACAACATGGCCAAACTCTTTACAATCTGGAAGGAAATGGTCAATACTGTTGTGGTCTCTACCTCTCCTGTTCCCTCCCAGGCCCTCTGTACATCTCTGGCCTCACACTATATCTCAGGACATCCTGTCCGCTATCTCCTGTTCCTCTCCCTCTTCCTCTCTCGGCCTCCTTTGGCCGTCTCTACCTCTTATCCTACTTTTTCCTCTTTCTCTCTGACAACACCTGAAAAGGTTTCTAGACAAGTCCGATTTATGAAAATTTCATCCACACAGGTGCTCCCCTGCTCCTCCAGAACCATCAAGGACCATATTGCCACCCTCTCCCCAGCCTTGGGCGATTTCTGTAATCACTCTTTTGCCACTGGAACATTCCCCTCTCCTCTTAAGCACTCCCTTGTGCACCCACACCTCAAGAAGCCGTCTGCCGATCCTAACTGCCCGGCAAACTATCGGCCATTCTCCATTACCTCTTTCCTGGGCAAATTCTTGGAAAAGCTTGCCATCTCCCAGCTTACTCGCCACAATGAATCTGTTGGTTGTCCCCATGACCATCAGTCTGGCTTCAGAGCTGCCAGAGGCACGGAAAATGAAAACCTGTGAAGATCTGGTCACTAACCGTGATTCAAGCATTCCTTCTGTCCTCATCCTCATCCTCCTTCTTTCCTCAGCTTTCGACATGGTCAACATCCTGATCAATCGACTCCGTGAGAACCTGGGCATCACGGATCAGGCCCTGTAGTGAATGATCGCCTTCCTATTGAACCACCCCTCCCCTCTCAGGTCCAACTTGGTTCCTTTCTCTCCGCCACCACTCCACACCTGTGGCATTCCCCATGGGTCTATCTTCTCACCCTGGTTTTTCAACCTCTACTGGACACTTTGTCTCAACTGATCTCTGCCTTCTCCTCTAACTTTCAGTGTTATGCGGATGACTCAGCTTTCCTTCAGGCTCCCCTCAGCCTCCTCTCCTCTCTCGCTCATTCCTGACTGTCTATCTACGATTCAAGGTTGGTGCACCTCCAACGATCTCTACCTTAATTCCATGAGATCCGTCTCATTGGGACCCTTGCCCCTGCTTTCCCTCTCTCACTCAGGCCTCCCACTTTGGGTCCCCTTCCTTCGCCTTCCTGAGAGGCAAAAAACCGTGGTTTTATCTTGGACTCCACTCTCTCTTTCTCTCCTCACATCTCCGACGTCGCCAAGATGTCCCGCTAGCAGCTGCACCTCCTCAAAGGGGCTCTTCTCTTTCTTACTTTCCACCAGAGGCTCACTGTATCCAGAGCACAGGCTCTCTCCGGGCTGGACTAATGCAACAGCCTCTTTCTCAATCTGCCTGCCTCTACTCTCCGTCATGTGCAACTAATCCAGAACAAGACTGCAAGTCGTATCCTTGGCCTCAAGCCCAGGGATCATATCTCTTCAGCCTGAAATCTCTCCACTGGCTCGCAGTGGCGGCAAGGATCAAGTTCAAGACCCTTTGCAAGGATTTCTGGGGCCATGGCCCGTACTAGATCCAACGCTCTCTTCCAAAATCCCTTCCGTCTCGAACCCTTCGCTCAGCTACCTCCAACTCTCTGAGGGTTAGACCCTTCTCCAGGCAGATAGTGGGGGGTATATCTCTCACCTCTGCAGGTGCCTCCCTCTGGAATGGCCTCCCTGCTCCTCTCAAACTTGAGGCAGACCACCTGATGTTTCGGAAGCAGCTCAAAACGTTCCTCTTCTCCTCTGCTTTCTCTCTCTCCCTCCCCTGCTGACCTACCTGTCTGCTGTACCGACTGGTTGCTTGGCTACCCTCAGAGTCTCTCTGAGTCCAGGCACTTTCTTGATTGGTTACCCTTTCACTGCATCCGGGCCTACCATGCACTTAGGGGCTGTAACTGTAACCCTGAAATCCCTTGTTCTCCTTGCACTACCCATAGCCGTGCTGCCCTGGCTGCACCTACTCAGAGCATTGCTGCCCTGTTTTTCCCTCCCCTCCTCCCTTTCCACATTGCACTTCTATTTCTCGCACTTGCACCATCTGAATGACACATGGCGTAGTAAGATTGTCTTATCTTATCTATCTTCCCTCCCTTGTCTTGTCACGCCTTATGTACGGGCGCGTTATAAACGATTTATATCATATCATATCATTTTATCACAGATGCCCAGAAAAATATGAAATGCGGCAGTAAGACATTACTAGACTCGCAGCACTGAAATGCCAATCTATCCCGGTAATTACACTTAGCAGGACTGCTTTATCAGGAATGCCCAGTTAAAAGAAAGTCATACCAAACAGAGGAATGACTAGACTGGCTGCACCAAAATGCCTCTCTAGCCACTAATGCCACATATCATGCCTGCTTAGCCTGGATATGGACAACCATTATGATTTATCACACAATCCCGCCCCTCCAAACCTCCCCTCTCCCACCCCCTACCCCAACCTCCAAAATCAGCTCCTTGGCCCAGAATTACCTCCACGTCCCTCGTTCTTGTCCAAGAGCTTACGTATGAGGCTCTTTGCCTCATAGGTAAGTACTGGGGTGAGGAAGAGTGGGACTAGGAGTAATGAAGATTACAGGTAGCTAAGTCAGACATTACCGCCATGTACCTCTTCCTCACCCCAGTATTTGTGTATGAGGCAGAGTTCCTCAAACACAAGTACTGCCTCATACATAAGTACTGGGACGAGGAAGAAAAGGGCTAGGAGTAATGAAGATTACCAATAAGTAATCGATGCATTAAACACAAGTAGTAGTGCAACACCATTGAGTTGACTGTGCTTCCGCACCCCCCCCCTGAAATTTTGTGCTATGTTGACTCGACCTGGCTGACCTTTAGAGCAGCTGCTGGACAGAATAGGACTCAGATGTTAAACGGCACCTGGGTTTCACTGTTAACAAGGGCCCAGAAATTAACAATGTAAAGCATTTCACTGTTAGTACCTGCCTTCAAACTCCACATTTTTTAGGCAATTGAAATTGTGATGTGGGATTAGTACTTGTATGCCAGGGGAGTGATTGGTAGGATGGAGAGGGAACAGGAGAACACTCATTCTCACAGTAGTCCATAGCTGGGTGCTTTTAGACTTAAAGGAGAGAGTTAACTGCTTGTAACATTGAAGCTGCACTAGAATAGTCTCATTAAAATGCGTAAAGAAGTTAGATGCCCCCACACAAATACGTTTTCCCCTCCCCACCGCTCGTGAAGTTAGCGCCTCTACCAACATTTGAAGGATTATCCCACTCGAAATGTAGGTTTTGTTGCACCCCTGAACATAAGCACAGGCACCATTCACCATATACACACACGCACACCCAGTCACCATACATTTAAGTGTGCACCCTTTCACCATACAGGCACACTCATGCAGCCACCCATACATTTAAGTGTGCACCCTTTCACCATACACTCACACAGGCTGCCACCTATACATTTAAGTGTGCATCCTTTCACCATACAGGCACACTCAGGCAGCCACCCATACATTTAAGTGTGCGCCCTTTCACTATACAAGCACACACACGCAGCCTGCCACCCATACATTTGTGTGCACCCTTTCACCATACACTCACACAGGCAGCCACCTATACAGTTAAGAGTGCACCCTTTCACCATACACTCTCACACGCACACGTCATGGGGTTGAGGGGAGCCCTAGAAATGTTTTTTTTAAAGTCACTCTGACTTCATTAAGAAATTATTTCCAGTAAGAACCGACCCATAACGGAAATAATTTCTTTATGAAGGCAGAGTGACTTCAAAAATAAATTATCGGCCTCATTCTGAGTCCGGTGATAACCGTGCTGTTGCCACGGGAGGATTGCCGCCAGACTCACATGATTTACAGCGCTTGACTTCCCAGTGCCACCGGGAGATTACAACCCTGGCAGCCCAGAAAGTCAGGCGCCGGTAAAATGTTTCTCCCTATTCCCATAGGACTCTGTTAATTGTTAATGGTGCTGGTGCTTGCATGGTGGTCAGCCTACCTTGGGCGTTGTGCTGGGCAGGGTCAGACCTGCCGGCACAATGGCTATGGCAGGCAGACCTGTAATATGCTGGTCTGGAAACAATGGTGCCGGTAAGCTTACCAGCACCGTTGTTTCCAGACCGGCATAGCTGTAATGAGTCCCTATTTCATTTTGAAGTCATAGGGATCCCCCCAACCCCATGACATGGAAGCCTCGAGCCTAGGGTCTACCATGTCTGGGGTGGGGGAGGTGGGGGAGAGCAGACTTCAAAAAGAATGTTTCTTTTTGTAGTCACTCTGCCTTAATAAAGAAATGAGTTTTGTTAAAGAAATAATTTCTTTATGAATGCAGAGTGATTTCAAAAAGAAACAAAACTTTTTTTGGGGGGAGGGAATGTTTCATTTTTTTTCTCAAAGTGGGACCCCGTCCCAGGGGCCCCCTGAACCGTGGGGGCTGCGGGGGCCCTCGGTATGCCAGTGGTGGCATCACAAGCACTCCTGCAGAGAGGCTTTTGTGCAAACCAACTACCCACACCCCACGCAGCTCCCCTCCCTCCCATCAAAATGCAGGCACGAAACAATTCAGTGACTAATGGCCCATCATTAGCAGTTTCGTGGCTACATTCTGATGGGAGGGGCTGCAAGCTGCTCGAGCACTACTCGCTTTGAGACAAAAGGAGTATTGCCGTGTGATATGCAGACATTTGCCTCAGTGAGTGTCACAAAACCACGAACAGAGAACATGGTCACTGTGCGCATTAGGTAGGGGGGGCATAAGGGGGGGCACAGGACTTCAGAGGGGGGGCACTGGCCCCCTCAGGCCCCCCCCTAGCGACGCCACTAGAAATTGAGTCTCTTACTTCACTGCTGCAACCTGGGGAATGTAATGCCAGAGATACTGCTGTGGCCTGGAATCTGTCACTCCTCGAGGCCCGGTTGTGGAATGTCAAGGTGGTGTTGAGATAAAGGAAACAATCCTACTGCTGCATACACGCAGGATGCATGTGATTCTGAGTGCTAATCACATGCACCCGAGGAGGCATGCCGCCTGCTTATCAATGTTCCCCTCTGTGCCGTATGTTACCTCTGCATTGAGGCATCTGGGAATTGCAGTCCAGTGCCGGATAATCAACCTATCCATGCTCCATAATTACACCAGCGCGGGCTGCTATTCTTCCTTTCTGATTCCATTTCCTGACAGTACCTCCCCTCTCCAACAGAGGGCCTGGACAGTCTGGACATCTTTGATTAAACTGCTTGACTTTCAACGGTGTATGTACAATTGTCACTGGCTCTCATGACCTGTCCTCTGACCCATAACCCACCCAATCCACATAGTACCACAATGTCTTACCCTGTCTTTCTGAGTCCAAATGTTCTTTTACTTTGGATACCTCCTGTTCTTCACTGCCAAAAACTGGTTACTCTTGTGTTGCCACCCCCGCCTCAATACCAAAACATGAAACACAGGTTCTACTTTCATGCTTGTGGTTAATTGTAGAAATATCACATTGGGTTTTAACACTTGTACCACCTTAAACTGTGGTGGAAGTTTTAAAACCCATTGTGATAAAACCCAATGATTGATTAACCCGCTCTGTCTGCCCATCTGTCTGTGATGATAACTTGTGGACAGCTTAACATGAATGCCCAATTGGCTGCAGAATGTTTTCCAAAATATTGAAGTAAATTGCGACCCTTTGTGCCAGACCACTAAAGATGGTACACCATGCAACTTCAAACAATTCTGCTAAGTGTCCTGCCATCAGCAATGCCTTACAGGGCAAAAAAAGAGCCATCTTTGTCAAATATTCCACCACCACCCAAATGGTACCATAACCCTTAACCTTATGCAACTCAGTCACAAAATCCATGGAAATATCCTCCTACGGCTACTCGGAGTACGTAAAGGCTCAAGTAATGCCATCTGCATTTGATGTGATGCCTTATTCCATGCACACACCTCACACTTACTGTTTTGAATCTCATTAATGCACAGTAGTCGTTTTTCACAGCCCAAGCAAACAATGAAAAGAGAAATGATACATGCTGAAAAGTGATAATCCACATAACAACATTATTTAAATGTATAATGGCTCTTTATGGCCGTTTATTCACAAATCAGCATACAAAAAAGATAGGCAAGAAAATCATGTTTTTCTAGTGATTCAAAGTTCACATTAAAATGCAGCTTTCACTGAGGCCTGAAGAAAATGTGCAAATTTCACTGAGGCATGAAGAGAATGACCATTATGACCCTAAGCGCACCCAGGATGCATTTTATATAGGCACCATGTTTTTTAGTGCCTATATATAGCATTATAACTAAAAAGACTTACAAACCACTCTTGGACATTTGACTTCCATAACTCGTGGCATCTAGAAACAGTTCTTCTAAGGCTTGAAAGGTATGATTTAACAGTTTCACTACTAGGTATGCTAACTTAATCATAAGATTTATAGCCCTCAGAAGTAAGTTTGTTTGTTTGTTTATTCACTTTTTATGTGCACCAGACCCAGAGGTAACAGGGCGCAGTGGTAAGAAAATGCAAGGCTTACAAGGTTACAAAATATACAATTGTGAACATGTGGATGTGGAGGCAGGACGGCCTATAAGTTTGACCCATGCCATGTCGGAATCAACGGCCGGCCACAAATCGAAGTGAGAGACACAAGCGGAGGGAGGTTTCTGGCCAGCAGACAAAGCAGAGCTCACAGAGGGGCCGCGGCCAGTAAAGCGAAGTTTCAGCTCAAACGCAGATGGGGGGGGTTGCGGAAGCTGGTGGAAGCTCAGAAACGGGAACTCAGAACCATGAGGAAAGTGAACAGCGTCTCTGGCGTCCGTTCTTTAACAATGATGAACAAACAGGAATGGACGCAGACTGAGAAAAAAGTGACACAAACTTGACAATACCCGCTCCCCGCTCCTGCCTACAAACAAAAAACTCACATGTTAGTCGTTTCGGCAGCAACCCATGGAAGGGTAAAGCCACCGGAACGGTGGATGAGACATCTTGGCAACCTTTGTACAGAGAGGAAAGGGGCGGGGCTTATGGGGGTATTTATAGACTTAATAACCAAGTACCTTCTGATTGGTCAAAAGCCCTCTGTCCCCTATTTAAGGAAGAAACCGACAACGGACTGTCTGTTTCATCTGATTTCTTTCAGAACACCCGAGCTGAGAGAGAGAGAGCCACACCAGAGACGCTCTGGGCTTATGAGGATTAACCTAAGGAGGCCACAGGTTCATCCCTACAATGGAAGGAGCAGAAGACTGAATTGAAGTTCTTTATATTTTCTTTTAAACACTTTTCCTTGCACACCTGAATAAAAAGGCTGTTTTATTTTCCAACTCACTGCCTTCCTGCCTCATCCTTACAAATTTGGTGGCAGCGTTGGGATAGGGAAGCAGGCAATGGAGGCTATAATAAAAGCCCTGGCTGAATGACAACAGCAACTTCAACAAGCAATCCAGGTGCAATCTCACCAGGCCCAGACTGATTGCCAAACCCTGCAGCAGGCCCTACAATTGCAAGCCGCCGGTCAAGACATTTTGAAGAAAGTGACTGAGGCTGTGGTAGCAAGAGGGAACCCTATGGCTCTAACGTCGGTCCTACAGAAATTCCAACCCAGTGAGGATCCGTGCTATTTCTTTACCAATTTTGAAAGGGTAGCCCGAAATGCCCAGTGGCCAGTGGAGAAATGGGGCCGCTTCATAGCCCCTTTATTAACTGGAGCCATGCAGGGGAATTATCAGGTAGCTAACCCAGCTGGAGGTACCTCGTATGCTGATATAAAAAGGACAATACTAGAACGTATGGGAATGGACGAGGAAGTCTACAGAATCAGATTCAGGGAGACCAAGTTAAAGCCTGGGGAAACACCCAGGCAGTTGTACTATCGCATCCAGGATATAACGGACAAGTGGTTAAAACCAGCTAATAGTAGTGTTCAAGATGCGGTGGATAAAATAAAACTGGAGCAGTTTACAGCGGCTCTTCCCCAACCTATGCAACGGTGGGTAAGACAACACCATCGCCCCACATTGGCAGAGGCCATTGACATCGCTTCTGCCTTCCAGAAGGCAGCCTCTGTCCGTGGAATTACCACAGAGTTACCAAGAACAACTACCATGAAGGGACCTGGAACAGGGGAACCAAGACCCCCATGGATGGAACCAAAGACTGTAACCTGGCCCAGCATAAGCAGACAGCCGCAGTGTTTCGACTGTGGGGACTGGGGACATATAGCAAGGTTTTGCCCCAAGAAATATAAACCGGCTGAACCAATGGAAATTGGGTTCATTCAAGGAAAAGAATTAAGGTGAAGTCGAGACCCGTACTTCCTAGACGTGAGAGTGAACGGGACATCTAGACAAACCCTACATGATAGCGAAAGTCAACAGATGGCAGTCCGACCGGAAGTAAGTGGGACTGGGGGTGGGGCGATGTCTCCAATACCTATCAAATGTGTTCATGGTGATACTAAGTCATACCCCTCAAAGGAAGTTAACATAGAGGTGAACGGGGTTGAATCTAAGATGAAGGTCGCCATCATGCCTCATTTACCAACCCTGGTGTTATTTGGGACAGATCTGCCATCATTTCAGGATTGTGTAAAAGTTGCTGACTGGTGGTCATCTGGCCAGGGAAAAAACTCCAGATAATGTGCTAAAAAGGTTTTATTGGCCTGGGGTGTATCGAGATGTGGGTCGATATTGTGAAGAGTGTGTGGTATGTCAGAAGACAAATCCCTGTATAACCCCTAAGGCTCCATTCCAACCAATACCTCTGATAAAAGAACCTTTTTTCAGAATTGGGATGGATATCGTGGGACCACTGGAACCTAACAGTCACGGTCTGTAACGCTCACCTGATTCCCACGGAGGCGCTGATCTTGGCAGGAAGGTGTCTGTGACTCGAAAGGTGATGTGCAGAACCCGATGGGCTTCTGGGATCGAACCTCTTCGCACTGTGTGTCGAACTCGTAGGGTGAGGTTTCTGCAGGTGAAAGAATATGGGGGTTAATGGTCTGTGTCGTTCAATGTCCCTCTTCCTCTCTCTCCCTCTCCGTAGAGCCCCCAGGTCAACGTGCTCACCTTAGATAGGTGAATGCTGGGCTCTCCATCTGCGTCTGGTGCAGGGCGCTGTTGCCAGTTCCTTCACTGGTGAAACATAGGCCTCTTGGACTCAGAAGACCGTTACCGTCGTTAACTGCACGATCGGTGAGTTTCCAGACACCTTTTTAGTCTTTATAGTCTTTAGGTGCAAGGCACGTTAACAATGAACAGGACTTCGTATAATGCTTTTCTCCCTTTTGTCTTGCAGGACTCTTGAGGAAGATGGAGTGAAGCACCTGGAAATGCGTGAGTAAATGCAAGCGCTCTAACTGTCTTTTCCTTGCAGCGTAGTTCGTGCTGAAGAGCAGGCGTTCTATTGCGAAGAGCGCGATGGGCGTAAGTAAATACCTGTCTAATATCTCTTCTTTTGTCTTTCAGAAGTTGGTTTGCAGCGCCGGAGTCCACGGAATGTCCGTAAGTAGATACAATGCTTTTATCTCCGCAGGCGGCGATGCAGTGTGAAGAAATCCAGAATTCACGGAGTGCGGGTAAGTAGTGACAATGCTTTTGTCTTCGCAGGCGGAGGTGCAGCGTGCCGAAAATGACTGCAGCCGATGGATCAGGTGAGTAGCACTGCGAGTTAAGGCTGCCTTGCTAACCTGCTGTTTCTTGTCTCTGCAGATGCTGCTGTCGACTGGATGCAGGAATGGTGAGTATGCTTCTTGCAGATTCAGGATGCAGGAATGGTGAGTATGATTCTTCCAGATTCGGGATTGTAAGAAGAAAGGCTGGAACAGACTCAGTGAGCGTTCTGCTGCAGATTCAGAATAACGCGAAGCACGTTTCGTCTATCGGGTGTGGTTTAAATAGCCTTGGAGTGATGAGGCATCTTCCTCCACGGCCCTGCCTAGATAAGAAAAGAGTTCCAGTTCCACAAGCTATCCAGTGCTGAATCCAGGGAGTGGAGCTTGCCCCACCCAGGTAAGAAAGTAGTTCCTGTTCACAGAGGACTTCTAAGAGGCTGGTAAGTAAGCAGCATGGTCTGCTGCAGGTAAGTCCACCCAAGCATCTGCACACATATTATGAGCCCGGCGCTTCCAGTGCCGGGACCGATGATTCTGATGAGCCTGGTGCCACCGGCGCCAGGACAAGGTCCAAAAGGTCCCCGTGGGGACCGGCTGGTGCCTAGGATTAGGGTTAGGGGCCTGCTTCCAAGGACGTTGGGCTGGTCCTGGCTCCTTGGAAGCAGTGATCATGACAGTACCCCCCTCAAGGCCCCTCCTAAGCGTGTCTTCTCCGGGGGTTTTGGCTTGTCGGGGTGATTCAGATGGAATCTCTTGACCAGACGAGGTGCGTGGACATATTCTGAGGGTTCCCAAGACCTTTCCTGGGGGCCGTATCCTTTCCAATCAACCAGATAATATAACTTAGATTTGGAGATCTTGGAGTCTAGAATGTTCTTTACTTCGAATTCGAGTTCTCCGTCTACCAAAACAGGTTCTGGGAGTTCAGTCAATCGGGTTTCTGGTTGTACTGGTTTTAATAAGGAGACATGGAATACTGGATGTATTTTCATATGCGCAGGTAATTCCAATTTGACCACCACCGGATTAACTATGGTAGAGATGGGGTAAGGTCCAAGGTATCTCGGGTTGAAGGTGCAGGGTCCTTTAGAGGCAGGTGCTTAGTGGATAACCAGACCTGATCTCCTACTGCGTAGTGAGGGGCCTCGTTACGGTGTCGATCTGCTCCCTTTTTGACTTGAGCTTTAGCTCTTTGCAGATAGGCAGTGGCTTCTTTAAAAGCACGGGTAATCTCAGAATGCAAATGATCCACAGCAGGTGTTTCGAATTCTTGGGGAGGATCCAGATTAGAGGTTCTAGGATGATGTCCGTATAATAGGAAGAAGGGAGTCTTCCCGGTTCCAGAATGAGTCGAATTATTGTACGCGTATTCAGCGATCCAAAGAATATCCTTCCAAGGGTTTTCAGTTTGTTGGAGCATGCAACGCAGATATTGCTCTAGAGTCTGATTTGTCCTCTCGGTTTGTCCGTCAGTTTGGGGATGGTGACTGGTTGAAAGTCTTACATCAATTTGGGCTAAACGACAGCAACTTCGCCAAAAGTGGGAGATGAATTGACTTCCCCTATCGGAGATTAAAACCGAGGGAAAACCGTGTAACCGAACGATGTTTTCTAAGAATTCCCGGGCCAATACCGAAGCCGAAGGTAGGCCCTTCAGGGGAATGAAGTGAGCCATCTTGGAGAATAGATCCACGACTACTAAAATGGTATTATACCCTGAGCATGGAGGTAAGTCCGTGATGAAATCCATGGACAGGGTATGCCATGGACAGGGAGGAATATCCAGAGGGTGTAAAAGGCCGGCTGGTTTCTCCTTCTGACTTTTATTCTGGGCACACACACCGCAGGAGATTACAAAGTCTCTAATATCCTTCTTCCATGATGGCCACCAGAAATGTCTCTTGATCTTTTCCATGGTTTTGGTAATGCCAGGGTGACCCTCCATTAGAGAGTCGTGATAACCGGAAATTACTTGTTTTTGTATTTTCTCACAGGGCAAGTACAATCGCCCTTGGAAATATGGTAGGTCTTGATCCACTGAGAATTCTTTTCCCTTTAATTGCCAGTCCTGCAATCGGCCGGAGTTAGGAGTGACTTGACTGTAGTCTTGATGTCTTCAAAGGATTGAGCGCTGACCAACCCCAAAAGCCTTTGTTCTGGGATTATGGGTATTGGTTCTGGATTGGTCAAATGTTCATCTACTCCCATTCGAGAGAGGGCATCGGCTTTTCCGTTTTTACTGCCGGGTCGATAAGTAATTATAAAGTCAAACTCAGCCAGAAACAGAGCCCAACGAAGCTGTCTGGAAGACTGAGCTTTGGCCGTCTTCAGATATTGTAGATTGCGGTGATCAGTCATTACGGTGACTGTGTGTCTGGCTCCCAAAAGATAATGCCGCCAGGCTTTAAAGGCCAATCTGATAGCTAAAAGTTCCTTGTCTGTAATTGAATAGTTGATTTCGGAAGCCGAGAATTTGCGGGACCAAAAGGCTACTGGATGTAATTGGTGTGTGACCGGATCTCTTTGTGATAACACTGCCCCCATAGCAAGACTAGAAGAATCCGTTTCCACGATGTAGGGGAGTTCTGGGCGAGGATGTTTTAGAACAGGAGCAGAAATGAATTTAGCTTTTAAATCCTGAAAAGCTTGTTCTGCTTCAGTAGACCATTCAAAACGTTTGTTCTTCTTTAACAGAGCGGTGATGGGCTGGACTATCCGAGAGAATTCAGGAATGAATCTGCGGTAAAAGTTAGAGAAGCCTAACATGCTTTGAACTCCTTTTACCGAGGTTGGTGATGGCCACTTGATGATTGCATCGACCTTCTTTGAATCCATATGAACCCCATTAGGTGACAATATGAATCCCAAGAACTCAACTTCAGTTACATTGAAAACGCATTTTTCAAGCTTGGCAAAAAGGTTATGTTGACGCAGTCTCTCGAGAACCTTTTTAACGTGTCTCTGATGTTCCTCTTCAGATGATGAATAGACAAGGATGTCATCAATGTAGACAACAACACACACATCTATGAGTTCTCTAAGGACATCGTTCATAAAATACTGGAAAGCGGCAGGAGCGTTACAAAGTCCAAAGGGCATCACTTGATATTCGAATAGCCCATACTTGGTATGAAAGGCCGTCTTCCACTCATCGCCTTCTTTTATTCGTACCAAGTGGTAGGCTCCTCTGAGATCCAACTTTGTATATATGCATGCTTCTTTGACTTGGTCCAGGAGTTCAGGGATCAAAGGTAATGGGTTTCTGTTTTTAACGGTGATTTGATTCAGGGCACAGTAATCTATACAAGTTCTAAGGTCTCCTTCCTTTTTCGGAACGAAGAACAAAGCCGAGGAAGCTGGAGATTTAGAAGGACGGATAAACCCGTTAGCTAGGTATTGTACCAGATATTGCCTGAGGTGAAGATTCTCTGGGTCGGTGAGGGCATAAATCCTACTGCAAGGAGGAGTTGTTCCGGGTATCAGGTCTATTTGACAGTCGTAAGACCTATGAGGAGGCAGGGTGTTAGCTTGATCCTTCCGAAAGACATCTTGGAATTCTTGGTAGTCAGGAGGTAATGTGGGAACCTCTGAAGAGATCGCCGCCACTGAAACTTCAGGCGGAGGATAACAAGTGGTAAAACATTCTGGAAACTGAACCGTCTTTGCTCGCCAGTTGATCTGAGGATTGTGCTTCTCTAACCAAGGGATTCCCAGAATGATCTGGAACTGAGGGGCCTTGATCACATCGAGCACGATTTTCTCCCGGTGTCCATCTTGGCTCACTAGCGTCACTTCTTGGGTGGCGTGCGTTACTGGTCCGGAGGCTATCTCTGTACCATCCACTGTAGTAATGACGTCTTTTACTGCCTTAGGGACAAGGGGCAGATTCATCCTTGATGCCATTTCACGGTCCACATAATTGCCGATTGCTCCGCTGTCGATGTAAGCTTCAATTGCATGCCAACGATCCGGACGTGCAGGATTAATGAGGACCATGGGCATCACGAAATGCGAGGTCACGGGACAGATCTTAACGCTCGGCAAGAGGACCTCTACACTTGCCGGGCTAGGTCGTTTCCCTGCTCGGAACTTGAGGTACTGGAATCTGCGGCTCCTACAGCCTTCTTAGCTGGTTTCACTGGACAGTCTCGAAGAAAGTGCTCCCAGTTCCCGCATTAGAGGCATAATTGCAGCTGTCTTCTTCTTTCCCGCTCCTTTTGGGTTAAAGGACCTTTCATCCCCCCTATTTGCATGGGTTCCACAGTGTCAGCTCCCTTAGTAGAAGTCTGTGGTTTAGAAAACACTCGGGTATCAAATTTAGAACGATCAGCCTTCCTGTTCTGTAATCTGTGGTCCAATTGGACGACTAAGTCAATATAGTCTGAACATTCTTATGGATGGTTCACAACTTGAGCTAACACATCCTTGAGCTCTCCACGCAGGCCTTTGTAGAAAAGCGTTATTCTCTTATCCTCTGGCCATTGAGTTTCCACAATGAGTCTGTTGAATGAGGCTATATAGGTCAAGAGGTCTTGATTACCCTGTCGTAATGAAAGAAATTCATTGTCCAAGGCCTGCCCTTGTGCATGTCTTGCAAACAGTTTCTCCATGCTGGACTGGAAGGCCTGGAAATCATGTAAAACCGGATCATCCTGAGTGACTAAAGGGATCGACCAATCTGCGGCGCTGCCACTGAGATAAGAAAGCATGAAAGCCACTTTGGTCTGGTCTGTTGGGAATGCAGCTGGTCGACATAAGAAATGTAAGCGGCACTGGTTGAGGAACACTGCAAATTTCTTTGGGTCACCAGAAAAACGTTCGGGCCGAGCCAAGGGCACATTACCAGGTAGATTGATTTGCACTGGATTTACAGATGATGCAGAAGGATAGCTTCCTCCTGGAGCGGGCAGGGGTGTCTGTCCTGCCTGCGTTTGTAGCAATTGCCTAGCGAGGTCCTCTGTTCGCTCCTTGGAAATTATCAGTTCTCTTCTTAGAGTGCTTGTTTCTTGACGAGCTGCATGTACTTCTGCTCTTAATTCCCCGAGCAACTGGGCTAAGTGATCAGTGTCTGAGGTTTCCATTGCGCCTGGGTAGGAGTTTTGCGGTGGGCTTCGCGTTCTGTAACGCTCACCTGATTCCCACGGAGGCGCTGATCTTCGCAGGAAGGTGTCTGTGACTCGAAAGGTGATGTGCAGAACCCGATGGGCTTCTGGGGTCGAACCTCTTCGCACTGTGTGTCGAACTCGTAGGGTGAGGTTTCTGCAGGTAAAAGAATATGGAGGTTAATGGTCTGGGTTGTTCAATGTCCCTCTTCCTCTCTCTCCCTCTCCATAGAGCCCCCAGGTCAACGTGCTCACCTTAGATAGGTGAATGCTGGGCTCTCCATCTGCGTCTGGTGCAGGGCGCTGTTGCCAGTTCCTTCACTGGTGAAACATAGGCCTCTTGGACTCAGAAGACCGTTACCGTCGTTAACTGCATGAGCGGTGAGTTTCCAGACACCTTTTTAGTCTTTATAGTCTTTGGGTGCAAGGCACGTTAACATTGAACAGGACTTCGTATAATGCTTTTCTCCCTTTTGTCTTGCAGGACTCTTGAGGAAGATGGAGTGAAGCGCCTGGAAATGCGTGAGTAAATGCAAGCGCTCTAACTGTCTTTTCCTTGCAGCATAGTTCGTGCTGAAGAGCAGGCGTTCTATTGCGAAGAGCGCGATGGGCGTAAGTAAATACCTGTCTAATGTCTCTTCTTTTGTCTTTCAGAAGTTGGTTTGCAGCGCCGGAGTCCGCGGAATGTCCGTAAGTAGATATAATGCTTTTATCTCCGCAGGCGGCGATGCAGTGTGAAGAAATCCAGAATTCACGGAGTGCGGGTAAGTAGTGACAATGCTTTTGTCTTTGCAGGCGGAGGTGCAGCGTGCCGAAAATGACCGCAGCCGATGGATCAGGTGGGTAGCACTGCGAGTTAAGGCTGCCTTGCTAACCTGCTGTTTCTTGTCTCTGCAGATGCTGCTGTCGACTGGATGCAGGAATGGTGAGTATGCTTCTTGCAGATTCAGGATGCAGGAATGGTGAGTATGATTCTTGCAGATTCGGGATCGTAAGACGAACGGCTGGAACAGACTCAGTGAGCGTTCTGCTGCAGATGCAGAATAACGCGAAGCACATTTCGTCTATCGGGTGTGGTTTAAATAGCCTTGGATTGATAAGGCGTCTTCCTCCACGGCCCCGCCTAGGTAAGAAAAGACTTCCAGTTCCAGAAGCTATCCAGTGCTGAATCCAGGGAGTGGAGCTTGCCCCACCCAGGTAAGAAAGTAGTTCCTGTTTTATTTTCCAACTCACTGCCTTCCTGCCTCATCCTTACAAATTTGGTGGCAGCGTTGGGATAGGGAAGCAGGCAATGGAGGCTATAATAAAAGCCCTGGCTGAATGACAACAGCAACTTCAACAAGCAATCCAGGTGCAATCTCACCAGGCCCAGACTGATTGCCAAACCCTGCAGCAGGCCCTACAATTGCAAGCCGCCGGTCAAGACATTTTGAAGAAAGTGACTGAGGCTGTGGTAGCAAGAGGGAACCCTATGGCTCTAACGTCGGTCCTACAGAAATTCCAACCCAGTGAGGATCCGTGCTATTTCTTTACCAATTTTGAAAGGGTAGCCCGAAATGCCCAGTGGCCAGTGGAGAAATGGGGCCGCTTCATAGCCCCTTTATTAACTGGAGCCATGCAGGGGAATTATCAGGTAGCTAACCCAGCTGGAGGTACCTCGTATGCTGATATAAAAAGGACAATACTAGAACGTATGGGAATGGACGAGGAAGTCTACAGAATCAGATTCAGGGAGACCAAGTTAAAGCCTGGGGAAACACCCAGGCAGTTGTACTATCGCATCCAGGATATAACGGACAAGTGGTTAAAACCAGCTAATAGTAGTGTTCAAGATGCGGTGGATAAAATAAAACTGGAGCAGTTTACAGCGGCTCTTCCCCAACCTATGCAACGGTGGGTAAGACAACACCATCGCCCCACATTGGCAGAGGCCATTGACATCGCTTCTGCCTTCCAGAAGGCAGCCTCTGTCCGTGGAATTACCACAGAGTTACCAAGAACAACTACCATGAAGGGACCTGGAACAGGGGAACCAAGACCCCCATGGATGGAACCAAAGACTGTAACCTGGCCCAGCATAAGCAGACAGCCGCAGTGTTTCGACTGTGGGGACTGGGGACATATAGCAAGGTTTTGCCCCAAGAAATATAAACCGGCTGAACCAATGGAAATTGGGTTCATTCAAGGAAAAGAATTAAGGTGAAGTCGAGACCCGTACTTCCTAGACGTGAGAGTGAACGGGACATCTAGACAAACCCTACATGATAGCGAAAGTCAACAGATGGCAGTCCGACCGGAAGTAAGTGGGACTGGGGGTGGGGCGATGTCTCCAATACCTATCAAATGTGTTCATGGTGATACTAAGTCATACCCCTCAAAGGAAGTTAACATAGAGGTGAACGGGGTTGAATCTAAGATGAAGGTCGCCATCATGCCTCATTTACCAACCCTGGTGTTATTTGGGACAGATCTGCCATCATTTCAGGATTGTGTAAAAGTTGCTGACTGGTGGTCATCTGGCCAGGGAAAAAACTCCAGATAATGTGCTAAAAAGGTTTTATTGGCCTGGGGTGTATCGAGATGTGGGTCGATATTGTGAAGAGTGTGTGGTATGTCAGAAGACAAATCCCTGTATAACCCCTAAGGCTCCATTTCAACCAATACCTCTGATAAAAGAACCTTTTTTCAGAATTGGGATGGATATCGTGGGACCACTGGAACCTAACAGTCACGGTCTGTAACGCTCACCTGATTCCCACGGAGGCGCTGATCTTGGCAGGAAGGTGTCTGTGACTCGAAAGGTGATGTGCAGAACCCGATGGGCTTCTGGGATCGAACCTCTTCGCACTGTGTGTCGAACTCGTAGGGTGAGGTTTCTGCAGGTGAAAGAATATGGGGGTTAATGGTCTGTGTCGTTCAATGTCCCTCTTCCTCTCTCTCCCTCTCCGTAGAGCCCCCAGGTCAACGTGCTCACCTTAGATAGGTGAATGCTGGGCTCTCCATCTGCGTCTGGTGCAGGGCGCTGTTGCCAGTTCCTTCACTGGTGAAACATAGGCCTCTTGGACTCAGAAGACCGTTACCGTCGTTAACTGCACGAGCGGTGAGTTTCCAGACACCTTTTTAGTCTTTATAGTCTTTAGGTGCAAGGCACGTTAACAATGAACAGGACATCGTATAATGCTTTTCTCCCGTTTGTCTTGCAGGACTCTTGAGGAAGATGGAGTGAAGCACCTGGAAATGCGTGAGTAAATGCAAGCGCTCTAACTGTCTTTTCCTTGCAGCGTAGTTCGTGCTGAAGAGCAGGCGTTCTATTGCGAAGAGCGCGATGGGCGTAAGTAAATACCTGTCTAATATCTCTTCTTTTGTCTTTCAGAAGTTGGTTTGCAGCGCCGGAGTCCACGGAATGTCCGTAAGTAGATACAATGCTTTTATCTCCGCAGGCGGCGATGCAGTGTGAAGAAATCCAGAATTCACGGAGTGCGGGTAAGTAGTGACAATGCTTTTGTCTTCGCAGGCGGAGGTGCAGCGTGCCGAAAATGACTGCAGCCGATGGATCAGGTGAGTAGCACTGCGAGTTAAGGCTGCCTTGCTAACCTGCTGTTTCTTGTCTCTGCAGATGCTGCTGTCGACTGGATGCAGGAATGGTGAGTATGCTTCTTGCAGATTCAGGATGCAGGAATGGTGAGTATGATTCTTCCAGATTCGGGATTGTAAGAAGAAAGGCTGGAACAGACTCAGTGAGCGTTCTGCTGCAGATTCAGAATAACGCGAAGCACGTTTCGTCTATCGGGTGTGGTTTAAATAGCCTTGGAGTGATGAGGCATCTTCCTCCACGGCCCTGCCTAGATAAGAAAAGAGTTCCAGTTCCACAAGCTATCCAGTGCTGAATCCAGGGAGTGGAGCTTGCCCCACCCAGGTAAGAAAGTAGTTCCTGTTCACAGAGGACTTCTAAGAGGCTGGTAAGTAAGCAGCATGGTCTGCTGCAGGTAAGTCCACCCAAGCATCTGCACACATATTATGAGCCCGGCGCTTCCAGTGCCGGGACCGATGATTCTGATGAGCCTGGTGCCACCGGCGCCAGGACAAGGTCCAAAAGGTCCCCGTGGGGACCGGCTGGTGCCTAGGATTAGGGTTAGGGGCCTGCTTCCAAGGACGTTGGGCTGGTCCTGGCTCCTTGGAAGCAGTGATCATGACAGTACCCCCCTCAAGGCCCCTCCTAAGCGTGTCTTCTCCGGGGGTTTTGGCTTGTCGGGGTGATTCAGATGGAATCTCTTGACCAGACGAGGTGCGTGGACATATTCTGAGGGTTCCCAAGACCTTTCCTGGGGGCCGTATCCTTTCCAATCAACCAGATAATATAACTTAGATTTGGAGATCTTGGAGTCTAGAATGTTCTTTACTTCGAATTCGAGTTCTCCGTCTACCAAAACAGGTTCTGGGAGTTCAGTCAATCGGGTTTCTGGTTGTACTGGTTTTAATAAGGAGACATGGAATACTGGATGTATTTTCATATGCGCAGGTAATTCCAATTTGACCACCACCGGATTAACTATGGTAGAGATGGGGTAAGGTCCAAGGTATCTCGGGTTGAAGGTGCAGGGTCCTTTAGAGGCAGGTGCTTAGTGGATAACCAGACCTGATCTCCTACTGCGTAGTGAGGGGCCTCGTTACGGTGTCGATCTGCTCCCTTTTTGACTTGAGCTTTAGCTCTTTGCAGATAGGCAGTGGCTTCTTTAAAAGCACGGGTAATCTCAGAATGCAAATGATCCACAGCAGGTGTTTCGAATTCTTGGGGAGGATCCAGATTAGAGGTTCTAGGATGATGTCCGTATAATAGGAAGAAGGGAGTCTTCCCGGTTCCAGAATGAGTCGAATTATTGTACGCGTATTCAGCGATCCAAAGAATATCCTTCCAAGGGTTTTCAGTTTGTTGGAGCATGCAACGCAGATATTGCTCTAGAGTCTGATTTGTCCTCTCGGTTTGTCCGTCAGTTTGGGGATGGTGACTGGTTGAAAGTCTTACATCAATTTGGGCTAAACGACAGCAACTTCGCCAAAAGTGGGAGATGAATTGACTTCCCCTATCGGAGATTAAAACCGAGGGAAAACCGTGTAACCGAACGATGTTTTCTAAGAATTCCCGGGCCAATACCGAAGCCGAAGGTAGGCCCTTCAGGGGAATGAAGTGAGCCATCTTGGAGAATAGATCCACGACTACTAAAATGGTATTATACCCTGAGCATGGAGGTAAGTCCGTGATGAAATCCATGGACAGGGTATGCCATGGACAGGGAGGAATATCCAGAGGGTGTAAAAGGCCGGCTGGTTTCTCCTTCTGACTTTTATTCTGGGCACACACACCGCAGGAGATTACAAAGTCTCTAATATCCTTCTTCCATGATGGCCACCAGAAATGTCTCTTGATCTTTTCCATGGTTTTGGTAATGCCAGGGTGACCCTCCATTAGAGAGTCGTGATAACCGGAAATTACTTGTTTTTGTATTTTCTCACAGGGCAAGTACAATCGCCCTTGGAAATATGGTAGGTCTTGATCCACTGAGAATTCTTTTCCCTTTAATTGCCAGTCCTGCAATCGGCCGGAGTTAGGAGTGACTTGACTGTAGTCTTGATGTCTTCAAAGGATTGAGCGCTGACCAACCCCAAAAGCCTTTGTTCTGGGATTATGGGTATTGGTTCTGGATTGGTCAAATGTTCATCTACTCCCATTCGAGAGAGGGCATCGGCTTTTCCGTTTTTACTGCCGGGTCGATAAGTAATTATAAAGTCAAACTCAGCCAGAAACAGAGCCCAACGAAGCTGTCTGGA
Source organism: Ambystoma mexicanum (assembly GCF_040938575.1). NCBI lineage: Eukaryota > Metazoa > Chordata > Amphibia > Caudata > Ambystomatidae > Ambystoma > Ambystoma mexicanum. The sequence goes on along the minus strand of NC_090930.1, from coordinate 1,238,993,431 downwards.
AGACTGAGCTTTGGCCGTCTTCAGATATTGTAGATTGCGGTGATCAGTCATTACGGTGACTGTGTGTCTGGCTCCCAAAAGATAATGCCGCCAGGCTTTAAAGGCCAATCTGATAGCTAAAAGTTCCTTGTCTGTAATTGAATAGTTGATTTCGGAAGCCGAGAATTTGCGGGACCAAAAGGCTACTGGATGTAATTGGTGTGTGACCGGATCTCTTTGTGATAACACTGCCCCCATAGCAAGACTAGAAGAATCCGTTTCCACGATGTAGGGGAGTTCTGGGCGAGGATGTTTTAGAACAGGAGCAGAAATGAATTTAGCTTTTAAATCCTGAAAAGCTTGTTCTGCTTCAGTAGACCATTCAAAACGTTTGTTCTTCTTTAACAGAGCGGTGATGGGCTGGACTATCCGAGAGAATTCAGGAATGAATCTGCGGTAAAAGTTAGAGAAGCCTAACATGCTTTGAACTCCTTTTACCGAGGTTGGTGATGGCCACTTGATGATTGCATCGACCTTCTTTGAATCCATATGAACCCCATTAGGTGACAATATGAATCCCAAGAACTCAACTTCAGTTACATTGAAAACGCATTTTTCAAGCTTGGCAAAAAGGTTATGTTGACGCAGTCTCTCGAGAACCTTTTTAACGTGTCTCTGATGTTCCTCTTCAGATGATGAATAGACAAGGATGTCATCACTGTAGACAACAACACACACATCTATGAGTTCTCTAAGGACATCGTTCATAAAATACTGGAAAGCGGCAGGAGCGTTACAAAGTCCAAAGGGCATCACTTGATATTCGAATAGCCCATACTTGGTATGAAAGGCCGTCTTCCACTCATCGCCTTCTTTTATTCGTACCAAGTGGTAGGCTCCTCTGAGATCCAACTTTGTATATATGCATGCTTCTTTGACTTGGTCCAGGAGTTCAGGGATCAAAGGTAATGGGTTTCTGTTTTTAACGGTGATTTGATTCAGGGCACAGTAATCTATACAAGTTCTAAGGTCTCCTTCCTTTTTCGGAACGAAGAACAAAGCCGAGGAAGCTGGAGATTTAGAAGGACGGATAAACCCGTTAGCTAGGTATTGTACCAGATATTGCCTGAGGTGAAGATTCTCTGGGTCGGTGAGGGCATAAATCCTACTGCAAGGAGGAGTTGTTCCGGGTATCAGGTCTATTTGACAGTCGTAAGACCTATGAGGAGGCAGGGTGTTAGCTTGATCCTTCCGAAAGACATCTTGGAATTCTTGGTAGTCAGGAGGTAATGTGGGAACCTCTGAAGAGATCGCCGCCACTGAAACTTCAGGCGGAGGATAACAAGTGGTAAAACATTCTGGAAACTGAACCGTCTTTGCTCGCCAGTTGATCTGAGGATTGTGCTTCTCTAACCAAGGGATTCCCAGAATGATCTGGAACTGAGGGGCCTTGATCACATCGAGCACGATTTTCTCCCGGTGTCCATCTTGGCTCACTAGCGTCACTTCTTGGGTGGCGTGCGTTACTGGTCCGGAGGCTATCTCTGTACCATCCACTGTAGTAATGACGTCTTTTACTGCCTTAGGGACAAGGGGCAGATTCATCCTTGATGCCATTTCACGGTCCACATAATTGCCGATTGCTCCGCTGTCGATGTAAGCTTCAATTGCATGCCAACGATCCGGACGTGCAGGATTAATGAGGACCATGGGCATCACGAAATGCGAGGTCACGGGACAGATCTTAACGCTCGGCAAGAGGACCTCTACACTTGCCGGGCTAGGTCGTTTCCCTGCTCGGAACTTGAGGTACTGGAATCTGCGGCTCCTACAGCCTTCTTAGCTGGTTTCACTGGACAGTCTCGAAGAAAGTGCTCCCAGTTCCCGCATTAGAGGCATAATTGCAGCTGTCTTCTTCTTTCCCGCTCCTTTTGGGTTAAAGGACCTTTCATCCCCCCTATTTGCATGGGTTCCACAGTGTCAGCTCCCTTAGTAGAAGTCTGTGGTTTAGAAAACACTCGGGTATCAAATTTAGAACGATCAGCCTTCCTGTTCTGTAATCTGTGGTCCAATTGGACGACTAAGTCAATATAGTCTGAACATTCTTATGGATGGTTCACAACTTGAGCTAACACATCCTTGAGCTCTCCACGCAGGCCTTTGTAGAAAAGCGTTATTCTCTTATCCTCTGGCCATTGAGTTTCCACAATGAGTCTGTTGAATGAGGCTATATAGGTCAAGAGGTCTTGATTACCCTGTCGTAATGAAAGAAATTCATTGTCCAAGGCCTGCCCTTGTGCATGTCTTGCAAACAGTTTCTCCATGCTGGACTGGAAGGCCTGGAAATCATGTAAAACCGGATCATCCTGAGTGACTAAAGGGATCGACCAATCTGCGGCGCTGCCACTGAGATAAGAAAGCATGAAAGCCACTTTGGTCTGGTCTGTTGGGAATGCAGCTGGTCGACATAAGAAATGTAAGCGGCACTGGTTGAGGAACACTGCAAATTTCTTTGGGTCACCAGAAAAACGTTCGGGCCGAGCCAAGGGCACATTACCAGGTAGATTGATTTGCACTGGATTTACAGATGATGCAGAAGGATAGCTTCCTCCTGGAGCGGGCAGGGGTGTCTGTCCTGCCTGCGTTTGTAGCAATTGCCTAGCGAGGTCCTCTGTTCGCTCCTTGGAAATTATCAGTTCTCTTCTTAGAGAGCTTGTTTCTTGACGAGCTGCATGTACTTCTGCTCTTAATTCCCCGAGCAACTGGGCTAAGTGATCAGTGTCTGAGGTTTCCATTGCGCCTGGGTAGGAGTTTTGCGGTGGGCTTCGCGTTCTGTAACGCTCACCTGATTCCCACGGAGGCGCTGATCTTCGCAGGAAGGTGTCTGTGACTCGAAAGGTGATGTGCAGAACCCGATGGGCTTCTGGGGTCGAACCTCTTCGCACTGTGTGTCGAACTCGTAGGGTGAGGTTTCTGCAGGTAAAAGAATATGGAGGTTAATGGTCTGGGTTGTTCAATGTCCCTCTTCCTCTCTCTCCCTCTCCATAGAGCCCCCAGGTCAACGTGCTCACCTTAGATAGGTGAATGCTGGGCTCTCCATCTGCGTCTGGTGCAGGGCGCTGTTGCCAGTTCCTTCACTGGTGAAACATAGGCCTCTTGGACTCAGAAGACCGTTACCGTCGTTAACTGCATGAGCGGTGAGTTTCCAGACACCTTTTTAGTCTTTATAGTCTTTGGGTGCAAGGCACGTTAACATTGAACAGGACTTCGTATAATGCTTTTCTCCCTTTTGTCTTGCAGGACTCTTGAGGAAGATGGAGTGAAGCGCCTGGAAATGCGTGAGTAAATGCAAGCGCTCTAACTGTCTTTTCCTTGCAGCATAGTTCGTGCTGAAGAGCAGGCGTTCTATTGCGAAGAGCGCGATGGGCGTAAGTAAATACCTGTCTAATGTCTCTTCTTTTGTCTTTCAGAAGTTGGTTTGCAGCGCCGGAGTCCGCGGAATGTCCGTAAGTAGATATAATGCTTTTATCTCCGCAGGCGGCGATGCAGTGTGAAGAAATCCAGAATTCACGGAGTGCGGGTAAGTAGTGACAATGCTTTTGTCTTTGCAGGCGGAGGTGCAGCGTGCCGAAAATGACCGCAGCCGATGGATCAGGTGGGTAGCACTGCGAGTTAAGGCTGCCTTGCTAACCTGCTGTTTCTTGTCTCTGCAGATGCTGCTGTCGACTGGATGCAGGAATGGTGAGTATGCTTCTTGCAGATTCAGGATGCAGGAATGGTGAGTATGATTCTTGCAGATTCGGGATCGTAAGACGAACGGCTGGAACAGACTCAGTGAGCGTTCTGCTGCAGATGCAGAATAACGCGAAGCACATTTCGTCTATCGGGTGTGGTTTAAATAGCCTTGGATTGATAAGGCGTCTTCCTCCACGGCCCCGCCTAGGTAAGAAAAGAGTTCCAGTTCCAGAAGCTATCCAGTGCTGAATCCAGGGAGTGGAGCTTGCCCCACCCAGGTAAGAAAGTAGTTCCTGTTCACAGAGGACTTCTAAGAGGCTGGTAAGTAAGCAGCATGGTCTGCTGCAGGTAAGTCCACCCAAGCATCTGCACACATATTATGAGCCCGGCGCTTCCAGTGCTGGGACCGATGATTCTGATGAGCCTGGTGCCACCGGCGCCAGGACAAGGTCCAAAAGGTCCCCGTGGGGACCGGCTGGTGCCTAGGATTAGGGTTAGGGGCCTGCTTCCAAGGACGTTGGGCTGGTCCTGGCTCCTTGGAAGCAGTGATCATGACACAGTCATCAGTACATCCTGGTCATTGTGGACTATGCCACAAGATACCCTGAAGCCTTCCCCATGAGGGGTACCAGTGCTACTAATGTATGCAATCTCTTGGTACCTTTCTTTGCCCAGGTGGGTTTACCAGAAGAAATAATTACTGACCAGGGAAGGAATTTCGTCTCTGGGGTCATGCAGAAAGTATGCCAACAACTAAAAATAAGGCAACTTCGAACGTCAGTTTATCATCGCAAACAGATATCGTTGCAGAAAGGTGTAATAAGACCATTGCGCAGATGTTAAAAAAATCACTGAACCACCAAGAGCAAACTGGGACAGAGTTCTGCCATGGGTCCTTACGGTGCTAAGAGACACCCCTCAGTCATCCACAGGATTCTCCCCATTCAAGCTGTTATTTGGACACAAGCCCAGAACAGTCCTGGACATCGCAGAAAGTGAATGGGAAGCCCAGGAAGAGGAAACACAACTCACTGATTATGTTATGGAATTACAAGAAAATCTAACAAAATTGAGAGAATTGGCACAAGAGAAACTAGGCAGAGCCCAGGCAACCCAAGATAAATATTACAATCTTAAATCCCGGGTAAAATCCTTCAAAATAGCGGATAAGGTACTGGTGTTGTTGCCTACCTCCTACAACAAGATGTTGGCCCAATGGAGAGGCCCATACACGGTATTGGCTGTATTAGGGACAGTCAACTGCTTAATAGAACAACCAGACAGAAAAGAAAAGACTAAGAACTATCTTATAAATCTATTAAAGGAGTGGAAAGAACCCATTGTTAAAACTATGGGAGTCCAGGACATGAACATATCCACTATCAAAGAAGAGGCAGAGCCAACTGCACTTCAGTCGGTCCAATGGGGGTCTGAGTTAACAGATGAGAAGAAGAAAGAACTGTTAGAGTTCCTTACCCCTTTGAGGAACGTATTTTCCTTCTTACCTGGCAGAACCAACCTGATAGAACATAACATAGAGACTCTTCATAATCAATTTGTTAGAATAAGGCCATACAGGTTGCCAGAAAGCAAAAGGGCTGCACTTCATCAGGAAGTAGAAGAAATGTTGAAACTGAGAGTCATCGAATGTTCTACAAGCCATTGGTCATCACCAATCGTACTAGTACCAAAACCGGATGGTTCCACCCGGTTTTGTATGGATTATAGGAAATTAAATGGCATTTCAACTTACCAAGCCTACCCTATGCCTCGATAGATGAATTGTTGGAAAAGCTAGGGGCGCCACAATATTTGTCTACAACAGACCTTACCAAAGGTTACTGGCAAATTCTGTTAATACAAGAAGACAAGGGGCCTGATCACGACTTTGGCGGTATTAGCCCTACCGCCGAACTCCCCGGCTCTAATAGTGCCGGATCCCGAGTTCGGCGGTAATGTAATTCCTCATTCCCAATTGAGCCCATTCGGGAATACCCTATTCCCCATTGGGCTCAATGGGGAAAATTTGCGCTCTTACCACCAGCGGATTTCCCGCCGGTGGTAATAGCGTGAATTTTCAGCGGATTTCCCCCCAGCCAAGAGCTGGGGCGAAATCCGCCGAATTCCTGATTTGGCGGACCCTTAAATCCGGCGGTAATAGCGCGACCGACGGATTTAAGGGTTACCGCCAAAGTCATGATGAGGCCCAAGGTCAACACAGCCTTCGTGACACCATCCTGGTTATACCATTTCACGGTATTACCTTTCGGACTGCATGTAGCCCCAGCTACTTTTCAATCACTGATGAATCGGATATTAGCTCCACATGGGGAGTATTGTTCGTCTTACTTGGATGATATCATAGTGTTTAGCAAATGTTGGAGCGGCCATCTCATCCATCTGCAGAAGATAATAACCGAACCAGACACAGCAGGTTTAAAGATCAACCCAAAGAAGACAACAATAGGAGCACAACAAACTCGATATTTAGGATATCTGGTTGGAGGAAGGAAAATCAGACCTCAGTTGGACAAGGTAGATGCCATACTACGGCTCCCTATGCCGAGTAACCGCAAACAAATAAGGGCCTTTTTGAGGTTTGTAGGTTACTACAAGAGATTCATTCCTTTATTTTCTTCAGTAGCAGCTGCACTGACCGAAGCCCTGAAAACTACCTACAAACAAGATTTACACTCCGACCCTAAGGCTCTTCAAGCTTTCCACCAGTTAAAGAAAGCCATTTCAGCTCTACCTGTTCTGCGGTGTCCCAATTTCAATGAGGAGTTCTTTCTACATACGGATGCCTCCTGTTCCGGTCTAGGTGCAGTGCTTTCACAGGGGGTTGAGGAGAACTTATACCCTGCTGCTTTTATCAGTTGAAAACTCTTGGCACATGAAGAAGCTTATTCGACAATAGAAAAAGAGTGCCTTGCTATTAAATGGGCAGTGGAAACCCTTAGATATTACCTCTTGGGGAGGACATTTACAGTATTCACAGAACACACCCCTTTACAGTGGCTGTCTATTCAAAAAGATTCAAACCAGCGAATGCTGCGGTGGTTTCTAACCCTACAGGGTTTTTGTTTCAAAATCCTTCAGAAACCTGCTGCCTTCCAGGTGGTACCTGATTACTTGTCCAGGAGTGTTGTTTGACCCGAACGGCTTGATTCTTCAGGGAGGGTCTGTGAACATGTGGATGTGGAGGCAGGACAGCCTCTAAGTTTGACCCATGCCGTGTCAGAATCAACGGCCGGCCATGAATCGAAGTGGTAGACACAAGCAGAGGGAGGTTTCTGGCCGGAAGACAATGCTGAGCTCACCCGAGGGGCCGCAACCAGTAAACCGAAGTTTCAGCTCGAACGCAGATGGGAGGGGGTTGCAGAAGCTGGTGGAAGCTCAGAAATGGGAACTAGGAACAACAAGGAAAGTAAACGGCATCTCTGGAGTCCGTTCATTAACAATGATGAACAAACAGGAACGGACACCGAGCGAGACAAAAGTGACAGGAACTTGACAATACCTGCTCCCCGCTCCTGCCTACAAACAAGAAACTCACCTGTTAGTTGTTTCGGCAGCAACCCATGGAAGGGGAAAGCCACTAGAACGGTGGATGAGACATCTTGGCAACCTTCGTAGAGAGAGGAAAGGGGTGGGCTTATGGGGGTATTTATAGACTTAATAACCAGGTATCTTCTGATTGGTCGAAAGCCCTCTGTCCCCTATTTAAGGAAAAAACTGACAATGGACTGAGTGTGTTTCATCTGATTTCTTTCAGAACACCTGAGCTGAGGGAGAGAGAGCCACACTGGAGATGCTCTGGGCTTCTGAGGATTAACCTAAGGAGACACCAGGTTCATCCCTACAAAGGACAGAGCAGAAGACTGAATTGAAGTTCTTTATATTTTCTTTTAAATACTTTTCCTTGCACACCTGAATAAAAAGGCTGTTTTATTTTCCAACTCACTGCGTTCCTGCCTCATCCTTACAACATTATAAAGGCTTACTTGGTTACAACATATACAAAATATACAATATAAAAGCATATATGGTTACACAGAAATATGTAATGTACAAATATACAAGTTACAAGGTGACACCGACTTTAACTGAGAAAATTAGGCATGTGGTAATAAGCTGATCTAGGTACAGAGTTAGCCAAAGGGTGGAAGCTTAAGGGTCAGTAGAGATGTGGTGTTTGATAGTTTTTCTTCTGAAATGTAGGTAGAGTTGGTCTGCTCTTATGGCTAGTGGCAGTAGGTTCCATAGTTTGGCAGCCTTAACTGGGAAACTATTGCCACCAATTGTGGTAAGCCTGTATATGGGTATAGCCAGGCAATTAGCATTGCCAGCTCTAGTTGGTCTGAGAGAGATTTGTCTGTGAAGTTTGTCTGTGAGGTAGCTGGGTGCCGCATTGTTTCTTGCTTTGTGGGTCAGTGATAACGTCTTTAGCTGTATTTTGGTGCCAGTAGACAGCCATTTATGTTTGCGTCTAATGGAGGAGATATGGGTTCTTTTGTTCATGCCAAGTGCTGCTCTCAAGGTGTTATTTGTAATGTTTGGAGTCTCCGGATGGTAGTTTTATTAGCACCACTGTAAAGGGCGTTACAGTAGTATATTCTGGATAATATTAAGGCACTGGCCAGGATCAAACAACTGTCGTTAGAAAGGAATGGCTTGCCAGCTCTTATCAGCTTGCAAGTGTAGGCCGTGGTGGAGGCACAGGATTTTACCTGTTTATCAAAGGACAAAGTGGAGTCCAAGTAGAAACCAAGGGTTTTTATTTCCTTGGAAACTTTGATGGTATTCCAGTCGATATTGAATGAAGAAAATTCTTGGCCTAGTTTTTAGATATTGGCGTGTGTACCCATGATTATCAACTCAGTTTTATCATTGTTCAGGCACAGGCCATGAGTGGCCATCCATGCCTGGATGATAGAATATACCCTGTTCACCAACTCTGTGTACTTATTATGATCCCCAGAAAGCGGGAGAAGAATCTGTGTATTATCTGCATAATTAGTGTAGATGACAGCCAGATGGTTCAAATCATCAAACAAGGGCTTGGTGAAGATGTTGTATAGCGTTGGAGAGACACAAGAACCTTGAGGAACACCGCACAGGATAGGGGTAGGGTCTGCGGCTGCCGATGGAGAGAATACTCTCATGGTTCTCTCACTCAGGAATGATTCAATCTATCTGATAGCCTCAGAGGAGAATGTGCAGCAGAGTCAAGGTGTCTACAGAGGACCATGTGGTCCACTAAATGAAATGCAGCTGAGAGATCAAGTAAGAGCAGGAGTACTGTCCTCCCTTTGTCTCTCAGCTCATCGATTTGGGATTTTAAATCAATTAGGGCGGGTTTCGTTCTGTATAGAGGGCAGAAGCCAGATTTTCTGTCTCCTAAGAGTTTATGTAGTTCTAGGTGTTTCTGAATTTGGTTGTAGGCATCTTTATCCAATATTTTGAGTAAAAATGGTACCGTGGTAATGGGACGCTAGTTGGTAGGGATGAGGGGATCTAATGTCTGTTTCTTGAGGAGAGGGAGCACCCAAGACTGTTTTAGGTTGGCAGGGATGGAACCTGAGGCAAAAGAGGCATTGATCAATTTGGCGATGAATGGAGATAATTCTCTGGCTGCATCTTGTATTAGTTGCGCTGGGCAGATGTCGCTTTTGCAATTGGAAGGCTTCAGTGAAAGGATATTTTTTCTACATCCAGGGTAGACATTTTTGTGAAGTGGAAAATATTGTTGTGTGCCGTCAGTGGGACACTAGGCAGAGGGTTGTTAGGCAGGTGCTGTAGGTCCAGCGTTACTTATTTTTGCTGTATTTTATTTTGGAGCATGTTGATTTTGTTTGCTAGTGCATGTTGGATGTCTGCACACCAGGACTTATCCTTAGTACAGATATCGGGTATAGTTATGGGTGACTCTAGTTCTTTTAGTATAGAGAGTTCTTTCAGGCTGGAGTTGGATTTGGCAATGCCCTCGTCATAAGAGTTACGTTTTGCCCGGCAAACTTCATTCTTGTAGAGTGGGGAGAGCGAGGTTAATTTGTCTTTGTTGTCATTGGAAGGGCAAAGTCTCCAGTTTGTTTCACTTTTTCTTTTCAGGAGGCGTAAGTCTCTGAGTTGTGGTGTGAACCATTTATTTAAGTGGGCTTTTGGTTTGCTAGGTCTAAGTTTGAGAGGGGCAATTTTATCCAGAGTGGTTAGCATAATGTTGTTAAATTCATGGACTAGGATACTGGGATCTAGATTTTCTGGTAATGCATTAAAAATAGGAAGGATCGCAGGGATTACTTTATCTACTGTAATGCTTTTTTTCTTTCTGGTTTTGACATGGTAGCACTAGTAGAGGGGCCATGAGAGTGGGTCTGGTAGTGGATAAGTGAAAGGATACCAGTGAGTGCTCTGTCCAGGAAGGAGGCGTGATGGATGAGATAGTAGCTGTACAATTATATTCCTCTATCCAATCCAGTGATCTCCCCTTCAAGTCGGTGGGTTTATTAACTTTTTGAGACAAGCCTAGTACATTGATAGTATTAGCTATATCTGTAGCGCTGTTATCCATTGGGTCATTACAGCCTATGTTGAAATTCCCTAATAAGAGTAATTGAGAGGATGGTTTGAGGTTGTTAGTGAGCATGTTATGCAGATCCTCCTCAAAGGTGCCAAGAGGACCTACCAGTCTGTATATTAGATGAATGGTAAGTGATTGTGAATTGTTTATCTGGAATTTAGCAGATAGAATTTCACAGGATTGTGACAATTGGGTAGGAGCTAGTCTCAGGAGAGACACTTTTTGGAGATGATGGTGATACCGCCTCCTCGTGCGCCATCTCAGTCTTGTCTGGCTATTGGGCCTCATTACGAGATTGGTGGTAGTCATGGCGCTATTTGCGCCATGACTGCCACCAATAATGTGCCCGTTCTCGTTCAATGGGGACTTACTGGTGTAGTCCAACCTTTGCGGGACCGGTAAATCCCCATTGAAAAAGCCATTCCCATTTGAGCCCCCATAGGGCTCAATGGGAATGGTGGTGAAGGCGCAAATTGCGGTACCGTTATTGGCTCTGATTTCCCTTAACGGGTCCCGTCGATAACGCCTGGTCAGACCAGGCTTTAAAGGAGGGACCGGCTAAGGGAACTCTTAGTAGGGTGGTAAGACATTACCGGCACCAGGATTACCAATGTTCCCTCTCATTATTTGTCCATAGGTGCGGAAATGATTAGCCTTTGTGCGCACCTTATTTTCCATGTGTGCAACTGAATAACGATGTAAGCCACTTTGTGAGCATGCGTAGTTGGTGAGATACCATCTCCGAAGAGTTTGAAGGAAATGTCCCCTTCACAACCACTGCAATTCTTTACAAATCAGTGTAAAAGCAGCATCTTGCCACTCTTTTTCCAGACATGTAGGTTAAAACCTACCAAGAGTACTCCTGCGCAGAGAGAAACACGTGTATGCACAAAAAAGCTTTGCATGCTCCAGATAAACAATAGGTTTAGTTGTGGCTATTTTTTTTTATTTTTTTTATTTGTAACAATTACAATCAGAAAAAAGAAAATTTACAAATGTCACTCTATTCAATTATTCACAAAGCAACACCACAGCCAGTATATTAGTATTGAGAAGTTGCTTATCATACAACACTAGCATTTGGTGAAATGAGGAAATCGTTGTTCAAGTTGTGGTCTAGAAAGTCACATACTGCACACGTAAGTGGTACATATTTGCTTGATAGTATCCTGTACCACCAACCTCCAGTGTCGCCGTCCACAGGCGCATACATCCCAAGATAACTAGTTCTCGACTGCGTAAGTTGTGGGCATTCCGCAATCAGATGTTTCAGTGATTCTGTCGAATGTTCACAGAACCTGCATAGATTATTAGTGACGTGTGTGTCACGTTTTAGCCATAGAATCTCCTTTGTTCTAAATGCATTCAATCAAACTCTCAAGAATTGATTTCGATGTTTCCTTGATGGAAATTTTCGGAGATATTTTGGTAGTTGGCCCAGGCTATTTGCCGTCAGTCCCAAATCAATTGAGATTTTCAGGTGATTTCTTTGTTCAAAATTTTTGATCCAATTCCATACTCTCAGTTTTTTTTGGGCAATTTGTGGCGTTGCTAATAGTGTTTACCATTTTATATCCGCATACTTGAGTATCCGTTATAATCTGGTTGCCCATTCTAGCAGAATGCCATGATATGATTTTGAAGGATCTGAGGATAGAATTTGGTATGCGGGAACCGGATCTTCTAGTGACATCTTCCGTATCACAGCCAAAGATTTCCAAACAACAAAATTGTACATGGATTCGATTCCCAACTCATGTCTTATGGAGATCATTGATACACCCATTGGCAGTTTGAGAATACGTCTCCAAAACATTCCTTCAAGGGAAGACCACATTTTGTAACTTAGATTCCAGCCAGCCTCAGCACCAAATGTGATTGATGGAATCACTTTTTGAGACTAGAATGTTAATACGGATTTCAGTGTGAATTTCCCGTATTCGGCGTGTAGCTTTGCCCCTTGCAACTAGAATGTCATCATGCATTGTTTTAAATCTATCATCCATTCATGTTCTCTAATTGAGATATTGAATTGGATGCCTAGATAACGAACCACTGGAACGTGTTTTATCTGCACATCGGCAAGTTTCCATCTACATTTTTTGATTAATCTTTTGGATGAGTTACCAATTGCCACGATCTTAGACTTTTCTACATTGATTTCTAGATTGTTGTCCGTTAGATATCTTTCGAGAGCCAATAACAGTCTTTGAAGACCAATGGGTGTTGAATCTATTACAACGATATCATCAGCATAGAGGGTCCAACTGATGTTCTGGTCATTTATTTTTGGTGGAAAGCATTGCACGAGTGAGAAAGCTTCGGAGACATCTGATATGAATAGTTTAAAGAGGAGAGCAGCCAAAGGGAAACCCTGTTTGACTCCTTTGTTAGTCATTATTTCCTCAGAAAGGTCCCCTGCCTCATTTATTCGTACTCTGATGGAAGTATCTTTATGAAGAGCCATTATTGGTTGCAGTAATTCTGGTGGACAGGACCATTTCTTCAATTTTGTCCACAATTCATGTCGATTTAGTGAGTCGAATGCTTGTTTCATGTCAATGAATGCAATAAACAAGTGTTTACCCTTTTTCAGGGATTCCAATTTTAGCACGTTCAGTATTGTCAAATTTAATTCCGTGCCCACACCCTTGGTAAAACCAGTTTGGCGTATATCAAAATGACCTGAAACTGAAGCCCACTTCGAGAGCTTCTGCTGTAGGAAAGTTTCAAAAATCTTACCCACAATATCCAGAAGGGCAATTGGACGATAGTTCGCCGGATCGTCCCGATTGCCCTTCTTGAATATGGGAACTATAATGGCAGAGTTCCACGAATGTGGTAAGTTCTTCATCTTAGCTATCACTCAAAACAAGTGATCGATGAATGTTGCCCAGAGCTCCTTGTTTGCTTTTAGCATCACATTTGTGAGGCCAAGAGGCCCGGCAGCTCAGGATTTTTTTAGATGTTTAATTGCTGTTATAATGTCCTCTTTCGATTCACTTATATCCCAGAAGTGAGCAGCTGGAGAAATATCAGCGAACCTGCTACTTTCCTTGCTTTTGAAAACCTTTTCAAAGTGTTGTTGCCAGGATGCTTTCGATATACGTTGGTGCATTTTAGCATTCTGATATACATCGTTATTGTTTATGATGTTCCATAATTCATTAGTCTGATGACAAAGAATCATCTTTAGAATTCGCTCACCCCGCTCTTGGTCTCTCATAGTTGCAAAGCATTTCAACCAGTTACGGTATTTCATCTTGCGCTGTTTCATTAGCGCAGGCTTATTGGAGTCTGATCCTTTTTTCAATTTTCGAAGATCTTGGTGTAATTGTCTCTTTTTTTGAGATACTAGTGCACTGAATTCATATTTCTTTATATAATTGCAACTGGTTCCATGATTGTACTTGGTTTGGAATTGTGCCAGCAGTGAGGTATAATTCAGTTTGTCCTTCACAGCAACAGCACTCGAAGACATATTTTCAGTTAAGCTCATGATTTGTAGACTGTTTATTTTGAGTCTGTTGACTCCTTGATTTATTTCCATCGGCAAAGTAAATTTTCTCACAGCTGTTTCAGGTAGCGCTTTCCAAGGTAATTGTAGCGGATTATGGTCGCTGAGCGCAGAGTCCAAAATCTTCAGATGTTCGATGTCGTGACACATCGTGTTTGAGGCCCAGATATAATCAATTGTTTGTTTACACCCGTCCCGGTGCCACGTGTGATTTGGGGGAATGTCTCCTCTTGTTTGACCATTCAACATCATAAAATTTCTAATCATCATTGTTTGTTGAAATTGGTAGCCTCTACCAGTGACATTGGTTTGGTGTTTATGCTTTATGAGAATCTTGCAATCTTCAAATCAAGAGAAATTTAGATCTCCGTAGAGGATCACATTTAGATCGGTGTAGCTTTCCATGCTGTCATCAATCATATTTGTTATTGACTGTATGAAGCGACAAGAAGAAATCATAGTTGTGTTACAATATGTATTAAGCAAGAGCAGATGATTAGGTTTTGCACCAGCACAGAGTTTGTTTTGCAAAATTGTTCCTTGAACAAATAGATTTGGGGAGAAGGACTGCAAAATCTCCCAGCTGTTTGCATTATTTATCATGGTCAGCAGACCAGAATAAGGACGACCGAGTTGATTTTTCGCGGCGGGATTGAGCAACATAGAGTATCCATCTCTTAATGGTGCCTCCCGCAGCCACGTCTTCTGTAAACAAACAGCAAAATTGTTTCTCAAGGAAACCACAAAGTTCTGAAACACATGCTGGAAGCCTCTGGTATTCCATGATATTAGCACATTTAAATCATCTCTACTGGTTTCCGATAGCTAAGCGCTTTGCGATTTATTTTGTAAAGTGGAGTTTGTGAAAACTTTTTGAGTAGAAGATTGTGAGTTCCTTTCATTATCTGCTCTCTCATTTATATTGAATCGTTTTCTAAGAGCTTCTCCTCTTTGCTCGTGTGTAGGCTCACGGTCTTCAGTCAATCCTTTCTCAAAAGAGTTTTTAGTTGTCTTGGCTTCTAATGTTAGATCAAAGCCGTACAACATCAATTCGTCTTTGGCGGTGATTAGTGTATTCTCTGCAGCTTGGGAGTTAATGTGTAGATAGACCTTGTCTAGTGAGTCCTCATTGATGTATTCAACAATTGCTATGTCATTTGAGGTTATCGTTCTTAATGAGGGGAAATTATGTAGAAGACACATCACATTTCTGCGATTTAGATTCATCTCATTGTCGTCAGAAAAGATGTTCACAAGCCTGATCTTCCAGTGCTTATGATCTTTGATCCGCGGTGGATTAGATGATTCTTTTGATTTAGTTAGATTTTGTTTGCACCACTGTGCAGCCGTCATCTTTGGATTTAGCTTTGTCATGCTTGTTCTTGTTTTTTGATCAGTTGCCCTTTCTGTCTTCTCGTTCTGACTTAATCTTTAACCAGAAGAGCGACTTAGGGTAGGGCGCGTTACTACTTAATTTGAAAGTCCATCTTTTTCTTTTGATTCTTGCTGGGATTTTTTAACAGCTGGATGAATGTCCTTCACGACAGGGCGTGAAGTTTATGAATCTTGTGTAGGTGACGTCAGTTCATCTGATTCAGCTGAATATGTTGAGAGGTCGCATAAGTTGGTAACACTTAGGTCATTTCTATCTGACCCTGATCCGGACTCTAGTCGTCTTCTTTTGTTTGGATTACTTTTTACCGCCACTGTTGAATTAACAGTTGTATTTGACACTGGTTTGGCTGATGTCACTTTTGCAGTGCCGCCCGCTTGAGCGTTCTGTGGACTACGCGAGAAGAGACTAAGCTTTTGAGGGGTGGAGAGATTTCTCACAAACTGTTTGGTTTTCGATCGGCTTTTACTCACGTTAAGTTTTCTCTTTCTCAAATTCTGTTTGCAAGTTGATGCTTTTGCTACCTTTTCACAAGGTTTTGTCTGTTGTGATGAGTCAAGCGTCTTTGCGGGCCACATGAAGATGCCGAAAGTATTTAGCTTCCCTGTTGTGGGAACTGCGCCAGCGATGTTTTGCTGTTCAATCAGTGGCACTGCGATGAGCAAGTTGTTGGTTGTTGCTGAATTGCAAGTGGGTTCTTGATTTGCAGACGCAGTTGCGCCATTGTCAACATCTTGAACAGTAACAACGGCCTTTGGGTCGAGTATTGCGGAGGGCACTCTGTCTATCTCACTAATTTGGGAGGGACCGACATTCTTATCTTGGGCAGTATTTTTCCCATTTTTATTTTTTCCACATGATGCCAAAGTGTTTTTATTGAGTTTTTTTATTTGGTTTTCGCTTCCATTCCCTGCGTGCTGTGGGTGACTTTCTTCTTGGTCGCACACAACGGCCACAGATCTCGCTGAATCAGAATGTCGGACCCATTTCAATGTTTCTAGAATGGCTTCCATTTGATCGGTGTTGTCAGTATGGTCTCTCATGGCAAGGTCGCCTAGCCGGTTTTGCCATTGGAATGAAATCTCGGCTTCGCGATCAACTCTTGACAGAAGATGAGCGTTGGTTTCTTGGAGAGACGATACTTTAGTTACCAGATTTTGCAGCAATGCGTTTTGATCCTTTGATGTTTCACTTAAGGTTTCATATAGCTTGATGAATGGTATCAGGGCTAGCGATGTAGCTGCTAATACATTATTAAGGATCTGTATTCCGGCTGCTACTGATAGGTTCACTTTATTGACTGTGTCAGAGTCGAGGTCCTGAATAGAAAGTTCATCCCGTTGGCTTGGTCTACTTTCATATATAGCATGTTGATGAGCTGCTATTTTATTTTGTTGGTGATGAAGGATACTAGTTTGATCCTTTATGGATTTTAAGTTAATGTTTGCCGTCATATTTGGCTGAAGATGAGCTTCTTTTTGATAAGGTGTGCTAATTCGAGCTTTGAAGGTATCGTTCCTTAACTGCTGCAGATATATCCCTCCTTTTTCAAAGTTAGATGGTATTTTTTCTTTTACAGCAGTCATGCTAGATGAGGCGTTTGAGAAGCTATTCATTTGTCAACACTGCTCAGAGACAATGCAGGAAGTGTTTAATGCCATTGGGGAAAAAACGTTTTATTGCAAAAAACAGTATTGCTAATCACTGATGTGGTTGTCAAAATATTCAGACATTATGCAATATTTGCTAATGGAATAATTGCAACTGAAAGACATGTCAGAAAGCATGCCAATAGGGGTTCATGTGCCACTTTAATGGAGTAATTCAAGGGCCAGGAGAAAATGCCTCATTTATGTAAGGATGATAAATGCATCAGAATAACTGCACCACAGAATATTATGATCAGAATCCATGGGCCTCTGCTTACTATTCACATTATGTTGTTCTGTGAGTTGTGACATTTGCTCAAAACCAGCCTTACAGCTCGGAGCCATATACTATTTTACTCCCTAAAAACAGGGCAATGTGCCAACAAAAACAGGAAACCATGAGCATGTAGGCATCTACCCCATGCTTCTACCTGCAAAGTTACACTGATCTCTTTTCGAATCAGTTACCCGCAGAACAGTGTCATTGGTAGGAACTCGACTATTACTGTCCGATCTCAAAGGATATTTTAAGGGCAAATAACATATTTTAATAATCATGAAATATCCCTACCAGCAAAGCCAATTACTTTCTTACTCCCTGAAAAACCTTTTGATTCCAAGTATGGAGTAAAATCGTATCAGAGCCCTGATTGTAACTCTGACATAGAAAGTGAAATTACAGGGCACATAATTCAGTCTATAGTTTTGCCCACCTTTGATCACCACAGCCTAGACAAAAATCAACAAGAGCCTTACTGAGGTTTCTTCTGGTGCCCTGTTGAAGACAATCACATATATTTGCCCTTTAAGTCAATAGCATCAATGCTCATGGTTACAACATATAGAGCACCATCTTCTTTAACTAGGGACCCCTCTTTTGAAATTCACTGTTATCAGTTGAACAAGATGCATGGGTATGCTAGAAGGAATACATTCAAACCTATTAATATACTGAAAAGTCCTCAGCAGCTGATCATAGAAAAAAATAGAAGGTGCCGATTCCTAGGCGATTACTATAGTCTCCTATACTTTAGCAAACACACATTTCCTTCACTGTACTGTACTGCCAAAACATCTGACTTGTTTGAATGTTGCTGATTCGTTGTTCACCCGAAGGGGTATTCTCCCATTCTCTTCCACCTGTTCCCCTTCCCCTCCCGGGCTAGCCTCCAATATTAGATGACGGGGCACTGTAAAAAGGGAGGGGTTGTAGAAGTAAAACTCTAACTCAGATAGTTGCATACCCACAATACTTTGCAAGCAAATCCAATTTAAAGCCTAATGATGATATTATCGCAGTTTAAGAAAATGGCATAAATCTGCATGTGCACGATAACTGAAGTGCATGCAAGATTGTTTGCAACATACCCCACCTTTCAATTGTTGAGTAGGTTTTGACAAGTGCTCAGTGAAACCATTTTTTCATATCATTGAGTTAACATATCATTTGTTAAGGTTTATCTCCCATGGAATTGTGAACATTCTGAAAGGTTGAAGATTGTGTGAAAATCATTCTAGCTATCTGAATATTATTTCCCTCATTTTATATATGATTAATGCCAGGCTATACCGATTATCCCTTACAGGCCCAAGTAATTGATATTGCAAAGTTGTTCTCCAATCATAGGGTAATGTTAGCAATACTAAAGTAGGAGACGCTGAGCATGACATTTGCCTACTCAAAATCGTTAGAGGGAAAATTAATATTTGAGATTTATAATGCGTTAACTTGCAAGGGGGGCTCTTCAAAGTGTTTTTGTGATATATGTACAAAGAATAGGAAGCATGGGATGAGGTTAAATATCCTAGTAGCCTGCTTACTTACAGCCAGTACCGATATTTTCTGAGCTAAGGTAGGCAGAGTCAAGGCTGTCTGGTAATATCTGAATGTGGCCCGGGGCAGAGTCCAAGTCATACGGTATAAGTGTGGTAGAGTCAAGAATAGGATCCTGTGTGGGGAGTGAAGCTAATTTAGTTAATGTGTGCAGGCAAATCCTAGTTACATCTTCTGTTCATGGTGTGGTGTCACGTGCCCCGCGAGACGGAGGTCACGTGACACGGAATGAAGAATAAAGTTTTAACCGGAACTGGCGTCACGGCGCCAGTCCGGAGTTGAAACCCGATCACGGTGGTCGCGTCTCTTTTGTATGCTGGCGACTCTGCTGCGTTGTGCGCGGCGACAGGGGGCCCGACGAGGCCCGAACGTTACGAGTGGTGAGGGCCTGTTTCCAAACCAATCCGCCCCCGATCGTAACATCACACATGGAGCCACCGTTTTCATTTTCATTTTTAACCTTGTTTGGGTGTATTCTCTTTTTAGAGTTTTTAGGTTTTTAAGGTCAACCTTGCATAATTGGGCAATGTAAATAGGTTAGACCAGAATATCAAGAAGAGTTAGTATAATTTATTTATTTTTGTATTTGTAAAGCGCCTAGCAGCCCGGATGCATCGAGGTGCTGTTGCAAGGATGTGTCTTAGTTACAGGAAGTGGGGGGTAATACAAAGGTTACAGCAGTCGAGTGCCTTACATGTTGGCATGACGAGCAAGGACATATGAAGAATACATACATGTAGTAAAGTCCATTGTGGTGATCTTACACGAACAGCATGGTTTTTATTGCTTTTCTGAACACCGCGTGGGATTCAATGCCTCTGAAAGGAGGTAGCAGGTTCCACTTGGTAGCTGCTAGAACTGGGAAGCTAGAGCCCGCCTGCTCTAATCCTAAGGCTTTTGTGAATGGTTAGTCGATTGGTGTGGCTAGATCTGCCGGGTCTGATTGAGGGGGGCGCAGAGAATCTTTGCGCGAGGTAGCGAGGTGCTGTGTCATGGTGACATTTGTGGGTAAGTGCCAGGGACTTAAAGAGGAAACGTTCTTTGATGGGTAACCAGTGCTGGTGGCCGAGATGTGGTCTCTCTTTGGGACCCCGGTGGCTGCTCTTAGGGCATTGTTCTGCACCGTTGAAGTTTCCTGATGTTCCTTGCTGAAGTGCCTAGTAGGAGTTGTTGCAGTAGTCTAGGCAAGATCCTATGATGGCTCTGGCAATGGTGAGGGAATTTTGTTGCGTTAGGAAGGGCCTGGCGGCAGTGATATGTTTCGAGTGGTAGACTGCTGCTGATGATATTGCAGTCACCTGTCTGGTCATGATGAGGTTTGAGTCTAGGTATATTCCCAGAGTTTTGACTGACTGGGATACTGGAATGTGGGAGTTGTCAATGAGAAAGGAGTCCTATTGGGATCCCATTTTTCTGATTGTGTCCGGAGACCCGATGATAAGGAGTTCTGTCTTTTCACTGTTAAGGCAGAGCCAGTTTTCAGCCATCCAGGTCTGGATGCTGATGTAAATGGAATTGAGAGTTTTTTGGTTGGCCTCATAATCTCCGGTAAGGAGGATGAGGACCTGCTTATCGTCCGCGTAATTGGTGTATGTGATGCCCATCGAATCTAGGTACTTGAATAGTGGCCTTGTGAATAAGTTGTACAGGGTGGGTTAGATGCAAGACCCTTGCGGGACCCGACATTTAATTAGATGGTCGGGCACAAGCTTGGTCTGAAAAGACTTTCATCATTGCTCTACCACTGAGCAAGTTAGCTTAATTTTGAGAGAAAGCAAATATTAGGTACCTGCTGTGGCTTGTGCCTTATTAAATCTCATTTAATTATTTGAATAGGTGGGAATTGTCTGTGTGCGCTGCTAAATTCTTCTGAGCGGCTCCCAGAAGGAAGATGGGCAAGCGCACATGCGCACAGTTTAGAGGGAACATTGCTCCTTACCAGTGCTCAGTATCCCTTACGTCCATACTCCTAATGAGGCCCATTGCGTAGCCATCTGGGATGCCTAACATAAGCGACAGTCCTGCTGCGTTATGTAGCAATGTCTCAGTAATCACAATGAAGTCCAGATTACCTTCCGTGATTAGGTTAGCAATGTCGAGGGCATGGGAGACCAGCGATCTCGCATTGAGAAGTGCGCCAGGAAGGGAGCCGGCCTCAGTTACAGCTTTGACTCGGATGGGTTTGGCTGTAATATTATCAGTTAGCTTACGCTTATGATTGTTAGTTTGGGAGGCGTTGGTATTGGAAGTAGAGTGTGACAAGTTGGTATGACTATGTTTCAACATATGCTGGTGGTTTGTTTTCTGGTTGGTAGGCGGTAGAGATCTTCTCAAAGGTTCATGTAGTTTTGTTAATCTGGCACAGAGTCTAATGTTTCTATCAGACGTGGCACATCGTAGAGAAGAATAGGTTGCTGTCCCTGGGGCACTGTAATGTTGTATGGAAGTGGAATTATACGTGGCTGTATTTGTCCGTTTAAATGGGCTGGGATCTAAGATAGGTGCTGGAGGGAGCGCAGTGAAGCATACTTGGCTTCTGGTACCAATGTGTAAGGTGGCAGCCATTGTACAGAGCAGAATTGTTCGACTTAACATCTTTCTCGAATAAGCAGCACAAATAAAGGCAGTGCCTGTGAGGAAACTGGGCACCTAAGGCAGATCAACTAGGCACCTAGGCCAGATCACAGTAGGGCAGTAGTATGAAGCGAAAAAAGGTCAAAGCAGGTGAGGCACCTGGGCCAGATCTCCACCAAGCAGCATGAATAAGGCAATGCCAATAAGGTTGGATGGGCACACTATGCAACAATGACCATAGGCTGACATGTGGGCCTGATTCAAGTGGGGCACACTGATAATTACTTTGCAGTGGGTGAAGATGGGGCACTATGTGTGGGACACATGGGTTCGATCCCTGTTAATCAGCAGGGTGAGGCAATGCATAGGAGGCACCTAGGCATTAGCACAGTTAATCAGCAGGGTGAGGCAAAGCATAGGAGGCACCTAGGCCCTAACACAGTTAATCAGCAGGGTGAGGCAATGCATAGGAGGCACCTAGGCCCTAACACAGTTAATCAGTAGGGTGAGGCAATGCATAGGAGGCACCTATGCCCTAACACAGTTAATCAGCAGGGTGAGGCAATACATAGGAAGCACCTAGGCCCTAACACAGTTAATTAGCAGCAGGGTGAGGCAATGCATAGGAGACAACTAGGCCACAACATAGTTATTCAGCAGGGTGAGGCAATGCATAGGTGGCACCTAGGCCCTGAAACAGTTAATCAGCAAGGGTGATCCAATGCATGGGAGGCACCTAGGCCCTAACAAAGTTAATCAGCAGGGTGAGGCATTGCATAGGAGGCACCTAGGCCCTGACACAATTGAGCATCAGAATTGTGGGTCTCAAGTACATATCATGAGCAATAGCAGGTGACCAGAAGAGGGTATTTGGCATATAGCAGTTAGCAGGGGACCGGAGGATCACGGGTGAGTAGTAAAATAGATAACATGCGACCAAAAGGGTGTTGGGTGACACAATGCAGTGACAAGTGGCAATGGGTCTCAAATGGATGGCAAGGTAAGGTTACAACAGTTATATTGATGCACTCAGTGGTAGTGTGCGGGTGAATAGCAAAGGCAAGCGTAAAATACTTTGGTATGGGATGGCTAGATAATAAGCTTGTAACTATAGAATTGGCCAGAGGTGAACCAGCGGCAAACAGTGTACATGTGGTATCATATGATGTCATAAATGTGTGCCTATACATGCAGGACATAGATCTAGTGGTGGCAAAGGCATGGCAATGGTCGGGCGAATAAGTCTCCAAGTGTCTTTAGGAAGGACAGGCACTTTACGTAGTTTACATCGCTGCACTGTGCTGATGTATGGGGCAAGGGGGATCTGATCAGGAAAGTGAAACGTTTGAAGGAAAAGTACCTGCAGGGTCCAAGTCTATCCACAATGGTATGGCACCGGATAACGTGGTTAGCAGAGAGTCCTGGCGATGCCCGACATACCGCCGTGGACAGGCGCAGACAGGCCCTTTTCCTCGCCCTTCGCCGAGACTGTCTTCCGCCTACCGGCTCTGGTGGGGGCAGAAATAGACTTACAAGCCAATCAGGCACTCTGGGGCTGCGGGAGCTGGTCCAGGAGACATCAACATAGGATGTTAATCCCCAAATCCCCATCCTTCAGTTTCTTAGGCTCTGGCCACTCCGCCACTACCCTCACCTTAACCAGATCCATCACAAGCCCTTGCAGGGTCAATAGATAACCCAAAAAGGCCACTGTAGTTGTCTCCAACACACATTTCTCCAACTCAACATTTAATTGGTTTTCTCATAGCTGCTGCAATAATGTTCTTACCTGCTCCCTATGCTCTTCCTTAAATTCTAAGTATACCAAAATATCATCCATATTGGCAACAACAAATAAATCCATGAATTCCCTCAAAAAGTCTTGCATAAACAACTGAAAGGCTGCTGGTGCATTGCATAGCCCAAAAGGTATCACTTTATTCACAAATAACCCATGCATGACCCTCCTTTATTCTCAACAAATGATACTGACACCATCAATTTAATTTTGTGAGCACTTGTGCTGACCGTATCTGATCGAATAATACTGATATTAAGGGCAAGAGGATTCTCTTCTTCACAGTAACCTTATTGCCTGCCCTGACGTCTATGCAAGTCTGCAGCGTTCTCTCCTTTTCAGGGATGAAAAAAAGGAGAGGGAAAAGGTGACAGGGGGGAGTCTGATTAATCCAATTTCGAGCAATTGATCTAAGTATTCAAGTAAATGCACATGTTCTGCCTCAGTCAATGCATAAATATGACTAGAGTGTAACAAAGCATTTGGTTCTAATTCAATGGCACAATCATATGGTCTATGAGGAGTATACATCCCTGCCTTCATTTTGTCAAATACAAAATAAAATAATACATCTATCACCAGCACTCTGCCATCCACACCCCACCCCTCTCATCAAATCCATCACCCCTGATGTTGCACTCTCTTCTCATATATGTATGAGTTCCAGGGCCACAATGTATGAACTACCTGCTACCCATTCCACAGTTACTTCCCTTCTAATTCTGCATCCATCCTGAAATAACCATGGTCATCTCCCCACACTGACAACAGTGCCTTGCTAAACACCCTCAAAGCAAGATGGGAAGTCATCTCTTTACATTCCTGATGCTTAAAAAAGTAAATCTATGCTGGCCTGCCAATCTCCCTGAACACCCGTGAAGGCCCACATGATCTCTGCCTTCATCTCCAACTTTCAGTGTTATACGGATGACACACAGCTCTCTTTCAGCTACCCTCAGCCTCTTCCTCCTCCTCACTCATTGCAGATCGTCTGTCCACAATTCAGTCCTGGTGTGCTGCTAATGATCTCTGCCTTTATGCCAGTAAGACAGAGATTGTCCTCATAGGGACACCTGCACCAGTTTTCCCACATTCACTCTGGCCAACCACCCTTGGTCCTGCACCCTCACCCAGTAGTGAGGCAAAAAATCTCGGGGTCATCTTCAACTGTACTCTCTCCTTCTCTTCTCACATCTCTTACACATCCAAAAAGTCCCACTATCAGATGAACCTCCTCAGAGGTGTTCTACTTTTTCTCACCTTCCCGCAAAGGCTCACTGTCTCCAGATCCCTGGTTCTCTCCAGACTGGACTGCAGCAACAGTCTCATTCTCAATCTTCCCACCTCTCTGACCTCTTCAACTTATCCAGAACAGAACTGCAAGACTTATCCTTGGCCTCAAGCCCAGAGACTAAATCTCTCAGGTGCTGAAATCCTTCCATTGGCCCCCTGTGGCTGCAAGGATCAAGTTCAAGTCCCTCTGCATAGTCCACAAGGATTTCTGAGGCCAGAGCCCCTACTATCTACAGTGCTCTCTTCCCAAATACTCTTCTTCCAGAGCCCTCTGCTTGACCTCCTCCAACTCTCTGAGGGTGTGCCAGTTTTCCAAACAGAGATTTGTGGGTAGACACTTATACTCTGCAGGTTCTTCACTCTGGAACAGCCTAGCTGCCGTTCTCTGTCTTGAGCTTGACTTCCTTAAGTCCTGGAAACACCTCAGGACATTCCTCTTATCTTCCTCTTTCTCTCTACCTCTCCCTTGCTAACCTACTTTATCTTCTCTACTGCTTCCCTCCTTTGTTCTCAGCCCCAACCTTGTCAGTCAGCTGACTGGTCACCTGGTGCACCTCAAGAGCCTCACAGGTCCCAAGCTCCCCCACCAGTCCTGCACTTGCCCCCGGGCCTCAGCACTCTGCATTGCATTACTGCACTCGGAAAACATTCTATGAAAGTGGCACTTGCATGACCTTGAATGTACTAGGCTTAGCATGTTTGTCTTTCCTGTCTTTCTCTATCTCCCCTCCCTAGCTGGCTGTTCCTGCATGCATAGGCGCTCTGATGACCAACTTTTTTGTTTATATGTCCCCCCTCACCTCGCCCCTCACTCTTTGTCATGCAGTTATAGTAGTAGAAATGATCAGGCCTAGTATGCTATTTATTGCTGTTAGATCATTCAGAATCTTCAAGGCCTAAGAATGACAATGATATCCCCTTGATCCCTTCCCACCTTGAAGCGCTTTGAAGCGCCTCACTTGTGTATACACGCTTTACAAATAAACAATTACAATTACCTTTACACCTGTCCAATCACTAATGGACATGACTGCATTGCCCCTACCACCAGTTGTGCACCATCACACTATTGCTTGCTCATCCCCTTGAACCATGCCACCACAATATGCTGCACCTTGTCGGATTGCTCACATCCACCCACAGCACACCATCCTCACCTTTCCATTGAAATAGTCTTGATATTCAGAGGCTAATCAATAAATAACATATAAGACTGCCTCTAAGGAGCACCTCCACCCTTAAGGACAGAAACAGGCTCCCATTACACCTCCAATGCTGTAAAGGGCTTGCTTCCTGCCACCTCTGACTGCTCTCTCCAGCTCAGCCTCGCTACATCTTCCTATCCATCTCTGCCCCAATCACCTGAATACACCAGCATCATTCCTCCAAAAAACATCACTGCTGCCAATGTTGGTTCCAGTGTCATCCAGTACCAATCCAAATCCATCTGTCACTGCATGTGTGCAATTACTTCTCTTTCCTATTTATGCTCATCATGACTGCCTGCCAAACATGTTGCCAAACATCAACACAATTACGTCAATGCTCTATTGCAAGTGGGCTGCAGATACCTGGCCATGGACATCCCATATTACCCCTGTGCCCTCATTTCCCCACATAGCACAGCTACTCATGGATATGCCAAAATTCTGTGTCAACCACTGGTAACAACCCACTGTACATCTGCCACTGAAAATGGAAACTCCATCAGTAGGACAGTTAGCTTTTCGGGCCTGGTGCTTTGCAAGGATCACAACATCATTCTTCAAACACATCTGAACTAAGTGAGTAAAAGGTCGATACACACCCTAGTCTTATTGGCAATGTATGTGCATCATGCTTACCACCCCTTACTCATACACGTCGAAGTTGATCTCCCTCTCTGCCCACAGGGTCAAAAATGACAATGCCAACACAAGTGGAACTAATTCAAGAAAGGCCATGCAATGTCCCTCAGTGCTTCTAGATCTGGAGACTTCATTTCACAAATCTCTCCTTCTCGGAATGCATTGAAACCAGCTGCACCAGACGATCCACCAAAATATGTGTCACCAAAATCTGGTGGACCTCTTTCAGCCACTTGGACACCCAGTTGAACCTCAGCATACAAGTCAAACACACCAATTCATCCTCCTGTTCACCTTACTTATGATACTTGCACCCAATGAAGTTGAAACCTTTCTCCTCACATGTATATAACAATATTGCTGCCAATTGTGTGCACCATGACAAACACCTTCCATAAAAACATCAAAAGGGCAATCCATTGCTGATACTTACTCAAATCCATCTTACCCGCAGGTATAACCATGCCCAGCCTGCTGGAGAACTTCTGCCCTATCCCTGCTGGCTGCCTACATGACATAGACACTGACTGCAGAGAATGTGCCAGAAGGTAAGGACCGATGCTGTCCGAAATTGTTCAACATGGTGCCAAACTAATCGCCAACTGCTCCATCAAAACATGCAATCACTCAGTATTGTCCTGGCAAAATCTGCATCACACGCTGTGGAGTCAAACAAAAAAAAGTGAAACCTCCAAATCCTGCAGACACCCTGGCCTGACAGAGGAAGACCACAGAAGGAATCATGTAAAATGCACAATAAGTGCATAGGATACATAAAGTTACATAGACGGAGCTGTCTTGACAGAAATTGGGTCCACCAACTCCATCACAGAATTCAATAATCACGTGTATGTACTGGCAAATTAATAAATGCACACTTAATGCAACATTCTGAAAACAGAGCCCTGTGCCCACATTCCCTCATCAATGCCACCATCAGATATATGTCAGTGTAAGACACCAAACAATCATCTGACACCAATCAATAATTCACCTATGTCTACTCTGGCCATGACAGGTGCTATATAATTCAAAAGTACTCTACAGTTCACTGTGTAACAAAACCTAACTGCCATACCACCTCACACTCCCAGAAGGTGCAATCCACATGCCCCCTGCCACCCTCACCAATAACATTTATTTATTTATTTATTTATTTATTTGTATAGCGCTAAAGCCCGCGGGCATCAGAGCGCTTGCCGAAGAGACAGGACCTAAACAGACAGAAGATGTGACAACAAAACACAAATAAAAGTCAGTTCTGTGATGTGCTTGGATTTGTGGTCTGGTCGGGGGCTTATTTGAATAGCAGGGTCTTTAGTTTCTTTCTGAATTGTATGTAGTTTGGTTCCAATTTCAGTGTCGCAGGGAGTTAGTTCCATTTAAGGATGCTTTTGCTCGAGAAGGCCTTGCCAAGGCCGTTCTGCTTTTTGGCTGAAATAGTTTGGAGAAGGCCTTTATTAGCTTATCTAAGTTTTCTTATTGGTTCATGTCAATTGAATTGTTTCTGTAGATATGCTGGGGCTTTAACGTTTAGGCATCGATGGACCATGGTGAGGGACTTGAATGTGATTCTCTCCTCAACTGCCAACCAGTGCAGATCTTTCCTGTCACTCGTAATGTGTTCCCTTCTTGATTTTCCTGTGATAGCCCTGATTGCATTGTTTTGTATCACCTGACACTGTTTCAGTCATTTGCTACTTGCTCCCAGGAGCAGGGAATTACCATAGTCAAGTCTGGAGAGTATGGTAGCTCTGGCTATAGTAGCACTATTTTTCTGATTAAGTAGTGGTCTGATTTTTTTTAAGTAATTTTTGGTAGTACTGGCAGTTTCTTTTCAAGTAAGTTGTATGGGCCTCCGATCCTAGTGAGGCCTGCAAGTAAACTCCAAGTGTCTTCACTTTTTCTGATATTGGTATTTGGGCGTTTTTAATACTGAAGGAGGAGTATGATGGGTCAAGTTTTTTTCTGGCTTGTGCTGATCCGAAAATCATAAGTTCCGTTTTGGTACCATTAAGGCACATCCAGTTTTCCTTCATCCAGCTTTCGATGATATTGTATATAGATGTTAATTTATCGCTGTCTTGTTTGTAGTCGCCACTCAGCTCGAAGACCAATTGGGTGTCGTTGTCGAAGTTAGTGAAGAATATGCCTAATTGTGTCAGCATGGTGCAAAGACAGCGCATATATAGGTTGAACAACAAGGGCGAAAAACTGGCTCCCTGTGGAACTCCACAATCTACTGGTTTGTTTTTAGAGGCCTAGTTGCCCCAGACTATCCTAGATTGTCTGTCTTGTAAGAATGAGGATATCCACTCAGTTGCTTCTTGTGAGCAGTTTCCTGAGAGTTCTATGGCCTCTCGGAGCTTCGTGCGATCAAGCAGATCGAAGGCTGCCGAGAGGTCTAACAAAATCAGAAGGCCTGATTTGCTCCTGTCCAGTATACTTAACATCTCGGTCTGCAGATCTAACAGTGCCGATTCAGTGCTGTGGGCTGTTTTAAAACCCGATTGTTGGGGGTGCAGAAGGTTGTTTGTGTCCACATAATTCTGGAGTTGTTCAGTGGCAACTTTATCCAGTATTTTCAACAAAAAGTTGCAGTTAGTTATTGGTCTAAGGCTTGCTGGGTCCTGTTGGTCTAGTTCTGGTTTCTTCGGTAATGGTGTAACCGCGGCTGTTTTGATTAGTGTGGGTACAGTCTGATCCCTGAAAGACTCATTTACCATTCTACTATGAAAGGGCGAGAATATGTCGATGTTTTCAAGTATGAGTTTTGGTGATAACACATATTCTGTGCATAAGGTGCATCTTGTGTTAGAGAGTGTTTTTTTCATCTCATCAAGTGTTATTGGTGTGAATTTAGGAATAATGGGTTCAGGCTTGATTTTACTTGGTGTCTCTGGAGTAAATAGGCTATTGTTCTGGCAGGTTATAATGGCTTGTCTGGCCTTAATGATTTTGTTATGGAAGGCAATTTGGACTTTCTCACAATCTAGTTTGGTTGGTTGGAATGGCGGCGTGAGTGCTTTAGGTTTATCGGTGGCTTTAAGGATTTGGAAGAGTGTGCAGGTAGAGTTGGATGCCTTGCTAATAAGTTCATTGTAATAATCTTTCTTAATTTCTATAAGTTTGGTTTTGTATCTACATTCAGCGTTTTTCCAGATTGTTTTATTTATTTCTGAGGGTTCTTTTAACCATTTCCTTTCTAAGTTTAGTTTCTCTTTCTTTAGTTCAATGGCTTCGGAATTGAACCATTTTTGGTGGTTTATGTTGGGCCTGACTTGTTTATTTTTTAAAGGGGCGTGGAGGTCTAGCATGGCTTTTAGGTGTTGGTTGTATGCTAGTATTATTTTTTCACATGAGTCGTCATCAGTAGTGTTGGACATAATTTCATTTACTCCTTCTGATAGCATAGTGCTAGTGATTTTTTTCAAGTTCCTATCAAGTACGGTTTTGGGTGAGTTATTTGTTTTAGCCATTTCTTGTTTTAGGGTAAGTAAGACTTCAATTTTATAATGATCTGTCCAGATACATGGGTAGATTCCTAGTAGTGTGATGTCGGATTTGTTTTTGATTATCCAGTCGAGTCGGTTCCCTGTGACCGCTGTGGGGCCTTTATTGACTATTGTGAAGGCACAATTCTCTAGTTCCTCCTCTAAACTGATAACCTCAGGGTCTTTATGGTTACCCCTCCATCTGTTAATGTCGCCTAGTAGAATAGTCTCAGTATTAGGTGATGTGAGATTGTTTAGGATGGTAATTACTTCATCATTGAATTCTGAAATTAGGGATGGTGGCCTATAAATAACTATAATGTTTAAACAGTTATTATTAGTGGGTGTTAGTTTGAGGTGTATAATCTCGCAGCCAGTACACTGTATGGGTGCGGCAAAGAATTTGAGGTTTTGTCTGGCAATTATTGCCACTCCTCCACCTTTTCCAGTTTCTCTGTTTTTGAAGTATATGTTGTAGCCGGTTGGCTCTGAAGTGACAATGGTAGAATCCTATTGGTTCCTGTAGCCATGCCTCAGTTAGACATAAGATTTCCAGATTATCGTCTATGATGTAATCATGGATCTCCTGAGCATGCTTGGTCAATGGTCTGGTGTTTAGTAGAGCAATTTTGAGTTTGGAGGGCTCTGGGGATTTTGGTTTGGTAGTTTCTAAGGTATGTTTTGTCTGGTGAATTGGTGCTGGTAATGTGCATTCATTTGGTGTTGAGCTGGTTTTGGGGGGATCTGGTCTGGAGCTTATATAGTCCTGGACTAACCCTAGTTGCTGTAATTTGGTGGCCTGGTTCATCAGTTGACAAAGTTTAATGAACCCCATACCTGTGATTTAGGTGCCGAGATTGCTGGATGTAAATCTGGCAGAGTTTAGTGCCGTGTGCCGTGGGATGCCGTGGACCGGTGTAGACCGGATTCGTCACAGAAGTGCCGGCGCTGAAGTGCCTGACGTTTCCATAAGGCGACAGGTGAGCACTCTGGGAACTGTAGTTCCTGTCAAGTGTGCCTACGTAATGCACAAAGGTGATTGCAGTACTTCACAGTAACATACAATGGTTCCACTGGTGATAGGAGCCGCACACCACAGTAGCAACCTTGTTTATGTACAATAACAAAAAGCAGTTTCAGTTTCAATTCAATTCGTTTCACAAGTCAGCTCAGTCACAATTATTGGCAAGAATGTCAGCCTTCAATCCTAGTAATTTCTGGTTTCAATTTCAAAGCACGCTATATCTGTTCTAAGCTAGAGTCACAGAAAGTGACAATTTCAAATCTAACTTAGCAGTAGTTACAATACGCTCTTACTAAAAAGACTATTTCAGAATGGTGCGCTGCGGGCAATAGTTTCTTTAAGCCACCTGTGGCAACTAACCTTGAAGAGGGCAGTTCAGGTGTGGTTAAGAAGGGGTCTGCCGATACCGGCATAGACCACTTTGTCGTGGAAGCGCCGGCGCTGAAGCCTGACGTTTTCTTAAGGCGACAGGTGATCACTCTTGGAACTGTAGTTCCTGTCAAGTGTGCCTACGTAATGCACAAAGGTGATTGCAGTACTTCACAGTAACATACAAAGGTTCCACTTGGTGATAGGAGCCGCACACCACAGTGCAACCTTGATTATTTACAATAAAAAAAGGCAGTTTCAGTTTCAATTCAATTCGGTTCACAAGTCCGCTTAGTCACAATTATTGGCAAGAATGCCAGCCTTCAATCCTAGTAATTTCTGGTTTCAATTTCAAAGCACGCTATGTCTGTTCTAAGATAGAGTCACAGAAAGTGACAATTTCAAATCTAACTTAGCAGTAGTTACAACACGCTCTTACAAAAAAGACTATTTCACAATGGCGCGCTGCGTGCAATAGTATCTTTAAGCCACCTGTGGCAACTAACCTTGAAGAGGGCCGTTCAGGTGTGGTTAAGAAGGGGTCCGCCGGGACCGGCGTAGACCGGCTTCGTCGCAGAAGCACCGGCGCTGAAGCGATTGGCGTTTCCTTAAGGCGACAGGTGAGCACTCTGGGAACTGTAGTTCCTGTCAAGTGTGCCTACGTAATGCACAAAGGTGATTGCAGTACTTCACAGTAACATACAAAGGTTCCACTTGGTGATAGGAGCCGCACACCACAGTGGCAACCTTGATTATGTACAATAACAAAAAGCAGTTTCAGTTTCAATTCAATTCGGTTCACAAGTCCGCTCAGTCACAATTATTGGCAAGAATGCCAGCCTTCAGTCCTAGTAATTTCTGGTTTCAATTTCAAAGCACGCTATGGATGTTCTAAGATAGAGTCACAGAGAGTGACAAATTCAAATCTAACTTAGCAGTAGTTACAATACCCTCTTACAAAAAAGACTATTTCACGATGGCACGCTGCGCGCAATAGTTTCTTTAAGCCGCCTGTGGCAACTAACCTTGAAGAGGGCAGTTCAGGTGTGATTAAGAAGGGGTCCTCCAGGACCGGCGTACACCGGCTTCGTCGAGGAAGGCACTAAAGTGCCACACACATCTATGTGTGAAATGCACAGCACAAAGTGGCTGAAACCATGATAGCTGAGGTGAGAATATGTATTATGCAAGTGTACCAGCTCCTGCTATTATCCCCCACCTGCGCACTTCCACACCCCCATCCTTCCCTCCAGATGTCACTGCTCCCCACCCCACTTCTCTCTCAACTCTCAATCTTCCAGCCCCCTTAAGGCTCCAAGCCTGTTCCACAATTCTTTGATAACCAAAAACACCCCCACCATATGACATGGCATGAACCACTTAACTCGCTGCTCACCTGAGTGAAACCTGATGGCCAGACCCTCTGCACCGTTTCTGCAGGTACTGCTGAGCTTCACTCTCTTCTGCTACCTGTGTCCTCCTGCAACGGGAAACCACAACCTCTGACCGTCATTTTTGATTCACCTCTCCGCTGGTCCCCATAAATACTATTCATACCCCTGCAACTAATAACTATCAACCTCTGATCCATGATGTATCCCTGTTCAATGCTATGTTCCTCCTCACTGTCATCATCATGCCCCTACTCCAGATCCATCAATGCCCCCTCATGAATCGTGTCATGCCCTGTACCACTTCACATCCTACCATGCCACAAGTGATTGCCTCGTCCACATCTTCCTGGTGGGCTAGGTTCACACAGACACATCTGTTCACCTACCTGTGTGTTATCTGGGCTAACGACACCCCTAATTCTCATGTCAGGTGTGGGAATAACACTGAAGGCCCCATCTCTGTCTCCCATCCCGGTGATGATCCACTAAACCGTTGCTGCCCTAGCACCACCCCTGACATTGTTGGACCAGGCTGCCTATCGTCCATGGCCAGGTTCTGTGATGGAATACTGCACATGCATCCACTCCTCCACCTGCACCCCAGAACGCTGTATTCCAGAAAAAGCCTCAGATGAGAACAGTGATGCAGACCTACTGGCTGAACATCGCAGTATTGAAGTTCAGAGGGATTGGAACCTCACAGAAATACAGTAACTAGGTTCTTCCATATTAGGGGAGCAATTGTTGCAATAACTCCATGACAGAAAATCACCTCTCTGCTTTCAAAATCTTCATTGGACAACCTCAGAAAAGAGCGGGAAAAATGTGGAGGAGCTACTTAATGCTTTAGTGCCTTGAAGGACATTTAAGGGACAAAAAGGTGCCACTTCTCCCACAATGCCCATACCAGGAATAGCTTCAGTTGATAACAGTGATGCAAACCTACTGGCTGAACATTGCAGTTTTGAATTTCGGATGTATTGGAACCTCACAGAAATACAGCTTCAAGGTTTGCAGGCTCACCAAACTTTGCAAATAAAGTATATGCACCACTCTGAACTGTTTTGCAAAGTTTGGTGATGTTTGGTCTAGGGGTGGAAAAGATATAGTGGTTGTCCCAAAACGTCTTTTTTTCCCATTGACTGAATGGGGGAAAAACTTTGCGCACGGCTATAGGCCAAACCGCTGGACGGATTTTCACCAAATTTGCGGCAGGGGCAGGGCCTTGCTCCCGAAAGTGTGCTTTTGTAAATTTGGTGACAATCTGTGCAGTACTTTTCCTTTAAAACGACCATAAAGTAGGTCTCACAAAATTAGTGATATCTATGTCCACTCGGCGGTTCCCTGTTCGCTTCGCGGACAAGATACCGATTGGCTAAGGGGCTGGCGTCATAACCGCAGACACGCGAAGTCTCTGTTGATTGGCTGTGGTGAGACGTGTTGTGCGTTAGATTGTTTGGATGATATCTTGGATTCGCCGACAGCACAGCGGTGACCAGCGGCAACATGCTATTTCGAAACCTATTTTGCTGTGTCATAGTGCTTGGGGTGGTTCACACTGTAAGAGATGGGTGAAAAAATGTATTTGTTCAGATGGTAGGTGTTAATATTGTATTCTTTATGCACGCCTTGTTCGGAATGTTTGTGCGTACAAAAAATGAGGGTTTTAATAGGGGTATTATTTCAGTCTGTGCTGCCCCCAGGCACCTTGAAACTGTTGTAAGGACTCACGTGGTATTAGCGGAAATTGCAATTGAGTATATGTCGTTATTACATTATTTGCTCCTATGGTGCTGCTATTGATTAGTACGCTGCCATGGGTGTGACATGCTGCGGTGGTTGTGGCCAGGGCCTAGAGTCTTGGATGCATAGCCGTAGTCCGAAGGCCGAAGGCCATACTTTCAAGACTGTAGGCCTTGGCCACAACCACCGCAGCATGTCACACCCATAGATACACCTGTGGTATGTATTATCGATTAGATGGTTTGGGGAGTGTGTACAGTTTTGGCTGCATGGCCACAGGCCATGCACCTAAGAACAAAATTATAAGCACTGGAGGTATTAGCCACTGTATACCCATACATTGTAATAGG
Organism: Ambystoma mexicanum; assembly: GCF_040938575.1. Taxonomy (NCBI): domain Eukaryota; kingdom Metazoa; phylum Chordata; class Amphibia; order Caudata; family Ambystomatidae; genus Ambystoma; species Ambystoma mexicanum. Next base: position 1,238,958,858 of record NC_090930.1, on the reverse strand, counting down.
TGTGGATATACAGGTAGGAGACTAGCCTCTGGCCAGAACCACTGAAGCATACTACAACTATTGCTGCACCTCTACTACTGCACATCACTCAGGTGGTTGTGGGGAGGATCTGCAGTCTTTGGTGCATGGCTGAACGCCATGCACCTGAGAACACACTTGTGAACTCTAAAGTTATAAGCCAACATGAATTTTACATAGTGCAGTAGTTGTGGGCAGGACGTTCAGTTTTGGGTGCATGGCTGCAGGCTGTAGGCCATACACCGAAGAGTGTATGCCCTGCCCAAAAGCAGTGCAGGATATCACTGTCATACATCTCAGCCACACATTCCATTATGTATCTGGCAGGCGTGGGCAGGCCCTAGAGTCTTGGGTACAAATTGAGTACATGCTACACTTATAATGTTTCATTGTATGGGTGTGTCACTCCTGTGCAAGCGACCATGGGTGTAATATGCTGCGGTGATTGTGGCCAGGGCGTAGAGTCTTGGATGCATGGCCGTAGGCCGTAGGCCCTACTTCCAAGACTCTAGTCCCTGGCCACAACCACCACAGCATATTACAGAAATTGATACAATTGTAGTATTGCTTATGGGTCAAATGGTTGTGGAGAGTGTGTAGATACTTGGCTGCATGGCCGAAGTGTTGTTACAAGCCGCAATGGCCGTGATATGGTGTGGTAGTTGTGGCGAGGACATACAGTGTTTGGTGCATGCACAAAGGCCATGCACCCAAAAACAAAGTTATAAGCACTGCAGTTGTAAGCCACTATGGATTTCATACACTGCATAAGCATACATTCAAAAATCTATGGGCTTACACCCAAGTCTGTAGCTTGTGGCCACAACTACTGCAGCATATAACAGGCATAAGTACACTCGCACTATGAATCATCAGTCAGGTGGTTGTGGGGAGGACGGAGTGTTTTGGGAGAATAAGTAGTGAAATCAGAAGCCACAATGGTTGTGATGTGATATGCTTTATTGTTTCTGGCAGGACCCTGAGTCTTGGGTGCATGGCCACAAGCTATGCACCCAAGCCTGCAATGATAAGGAGTGAACATGGCCTTGGTGTGGTGTTCTGTTTGTGTGCATGTTCTAGTGTCTTGGTTGCATGGCTGCAGACCATGCACGCAAAAGTAACTTTAAAAGTAGTGAAATTAGAAGCACCATGGTTTTGATATTTAGCAATGTTTGAGGTTAGGACCTATAGTGTGGGTTGCTTGCCCGTAGGGTGTAGGTGCTGGGTTATACATCAAAAAAGTTAGGTCCTGCTTATAGTCACTGTACCATATTACTGCTATAGATAAGCAGTGTTGATTTGCATATGTATGAAATGACTATAATTATACTTACTGATTAATTTGTGCAGAATCCACATATGTTTCACATGACTGGAGTACTTGGCGCTTAGCCTTCTTTAATGTCTGTGATAAAAGAAAAAAGCATGTTAGTGTTTGCATTTTATGAAGATTTCTTACATTGTATAATAGACAGTTTAGGCTTTTTTGTACCCTCATACTTAGTTCACAAACCAGTGTACAGTGCATTGTGCTCAGTTTCTGTGTTTGTTTTTGAAATCCTTGGGTCTGGGAGAAAACCTTCATTTGCTATGCTTGCTACAAATTATTTCTTTGCTTTCTTTGAGTGTTTCCTTGTTCTTTCTGATTGATGTTATGCTTGTACATGTAAGGAACTGAACTTAAGCTTGCGCCGCATCTAGATAGAAATGTGATTATTAGCATGTGCCACACTCGTATGGAATTCTGAACTTTAACTTGCGCCGCATCTAGATAGAAATGTGATTGTTAGCATATGCCACACACGTATGGAATTCAGAATTTTAGCTTGCGCCGCATCTTGATAGAAATGTGATTCTCAACATGCACCAGACTTAGAATTCTGAACCCTAGCTTGCGTTGTATCTAGATAGAAATGTGAATGTCAGCATGTACCGCACCTAGATGGAATCCCACAATTGCAAGGACAGCAATGCCAACTAACCAACCAACTAACAATTTCATCCCTCTGCATACACCTCTCAAAATTTAACCAAACAAAACCACAAGCCTAAAACGCAGCAATCCGCACAAACTTCACAACAATGCAACAACAAACAATCCACACATAGACTTGCACAACAGCACACGATGACTACCAACCGTAAAACACCCCAAGCCCAGCCAACAGACCCACCGGGCTGAGGCTGCCAACAGCATATCACCGCTGTCTTGCACTTTTCCAGCTTATTCCCACAACCCAGCCCCTCTCCTCCCCTTTTCAGAGCCGCCAGAGCGCCAGGGGACCACTTCGGTGGTAATAGTTCGCGGTACAAATGTCCTCTAACATTAACATTAACATTGTAAACTTGATGCTATTTTTAACAGCAGTTAGATACCTGTTGGCGTATTCTAACTGTGCATGTGTTGTTATGCTTCTGTGGTATTCATTTATCTGTGTTTTTGTTCTACACTCTTGGGCAGTTAGATACCTGTTGGCATAGTCTAACTGTATGTAGGCTTTCACTTCATTTTTTGGTAATGTTGAAGTAGACATTAGTCATTAAGAAGATTAAATACGCATTTGTAAGATTAGCTGGCAACCTCTGCTTCAGAGTAATGGTGGTATCATTACATTCCATCCATCCACATTTCTTCTTAATGTATGCAGTGTAGTGACCTGCATCGGTTGTAGCTCCTGTGTGGTAGATTATAGCTACTGTTGTATGTAAAGGTTGTAAAGGTTTTCTTTCCCAGTGACACTTGACCGTGTTTGAATCCGGTGAGCTTGCAGTTGTTTTTGGTACCATCTGCATTATAACGTAGCAGCATAAGTATTATGTACTTACTATGAGTTTGTATCACTAAGGTGGAGCGATTGTCTGAATTGCACAAAGTACATAATCTGGCATGGTTTGCATTCTGTACTAGTTGCTGAAATGGAATGGATTCACAATTCGGTATGGATACATACACAAATCGCTCATTTGGAATTTGTTACTGTATGACATTGCTACAGAGAGTGCATGTGTGTTTTCACATGTATGAAATCTGGAAGATTTCATTTATAGGTATGCTTTTGTGTTCCAGTACTTGTAGTAAGTACATTAGAAATTCTTGTGCATCTTCCTGTGTGTTTACAGTGAATCTCACCATTCCAGCACAGTAGTCCAATTCTTGTCTTATTCCATAAACACTGGATGTGTTGTCAGGATTGTTTGTTGCATTTCTATGAATGACTAACATTTGCAAACACAATTGGTCTGTACTGTGTAAGAAAATATTGTCAACTATTGGTGGCAATTGAAATAGTATATTCATTGCTACATTTGCATAGCAACTTACAGCACTTTCATTTGAAAATTTGAATGGACCAGCTAGTTCCGTTTCAGAGTGCTTTTTTCGGAGTTTCTCTTATTTCTTAAAAGAAGTACCTGGTTTACTTTCCCTAATAGGTTCGTCTTTGCTTGTGGTAATTGATGAACCTTTTCCTTCTTTTCTTTGAAGGATTTGCAATCAGATTCTGCTGCATTTCTGATAGAATTACTTTTCTTTTAACACGTTTTAATTTTTCTGGAACAGTATATTGTTTTAGATGGGGGGTGTACAGTAACCGCAGTCTATTGTATTCCAAGATGCAAGGAATATCATCGGTCACTTTATTTGCATCAAAGTTGATTAGAAATAGACTGTCAATTGTACGTAAGCGTGATAGTGCTACGTAGCTCATGCCTTCTTTAAAGACTGTGGCCCTCATTACAACTCAGGCGTTAAGGGTTAACGCCACCGTTAACCCTTAACGCCTGATTCCCACCTTAACGCCTGCTTTTTGCAGGCGTTAAGTTCCATGGTGCTAAGGCACCTTGGTGCTAATTATGGCACCGTAATTTACGGTGCCGTAATTAGCGCCTTCCCCACTCCCATTATGCCCTATGGGGCAAAAATGGGAATGGGGAAGGGAAAATGGGAAATGGGGATTTACCGCCCCACTCACCTTGTAATGGGGCGGTAAATCCGCCATCCACCATGGTGTAAACGTAGTTTACACCATGGTGGTAAAGTTGGTGCACTTAGCACCTCAGTTGTAATGAGGGCCTGTGTTTCCTATATCTATTGATGCTTTGTCTAGGGTAAGACCTTGGCATTTATGAATGGTGACTGCATATGCAAGCGTTTGAGAAAATTCTTCTCTACACAGTGCTCCATTAACTAGCCCTTGCTCCACGTCAAGGTTACGTTTCAGCATTACTCTACAATTTAAGGATCATTTTAATATTTTTTCCAACCCAGCTGTGTTGGATATTGAATTTTCTAAACTACTTAGTCTTGTTGTGGCTTGCTCGCACATGGGTAGTGCCATACCATGTATGTCTAGTTTGTCTGTGGCGCAAATTTCAATTATTGGTTGCATTTCTTTATTTAACATTGTTTCATTGAATTTGACACAGCTTGCAAGAGTTGGCATTAAGGCCATACAATTGACATTTTTGTCCACTAATTTTTCCATAACATCAGTAGCACATGCATTATCACCGTAAAGTGCATGAATGTGCCGCTTTTTCAACATTGCTTGTGCTTCCTGAGATAGTACACCAACTCTAATACTTTTTAGGAAGTTGGCATAAGTGAGATCTGCAGATTGCCGCATGTTTTCTGTTAATTCTCTGTATTGGAAATGTTGCCAAAGGTTTACATTTCCTACACTGCCAACAGTTTTACGGCAGAGTTTGTGTCCTACGGTTTTAAAAATAGGTTCCCCTTTCACTGGTGTCAATTTTAGGAGATCTCCGAAAACGATAATGTGTTTCCCTGCAAAGAGTTCTTTGTAGTTTGTTTTAAGTACTTCTTGCAATCGGAGGTGAATGAAAGCCAACATTAGGTTGGAGACCATGCTCACATCATCTATTAGTAGCATTTTCATTTGCTTTAATACTCTGCGTAGTTCCATTGCAGCGTCTGCAGAAAGTTTGTAGTAGTCTAATTTGTTTTGGTGTTCTACTGGAAGAAGTAGTAATCGGTGTAAAGTGATGCCGCCTATGCTGTGGGGGCAGTTACAACAGCGGATAGTTTGTTGTTTGTCAATTGCTGAAGAAACTTGCCTATGATTTTGATTAAGGATGTTTTTCCCGACCAAGCTTCACCACTGATGTACAGCAGTATTGGTTTGTAATTTTGGTAGGTACATTCTTTATTTTCGTGTTGTACACCACGTGAAATCTGTTTTGTTATGTCGTCAAAAATGGTGTGCTGCTCTTTGTTAAGTTTTGCTTGTTGTACAGTTAAGTCTTCTATATTTTCTTGATAGTGACACATAGTGTTTTCGTCTTCTGTCATAGCTAATTCTGCCTCATTTGCCATTAGTGGCTTTCCTAGTGGTTCTTGACTTCCTGTTTCAGAAGGTTGACTACTGTTGGAAGAATCCTTATCTAGTTGGGCCTGAAGTTCTTCTTCGTGTTGCTGTTCATTGTGCAACATTGCTTTGTACTGCGTGAAGTTCACATGGTGATAGTACTTTCATTTGCTTTGAAAGCATCTTCATAGCAGTCATAGTTATCTAGTATCTCTTCCTCTACTCTAATACAGTTCTTTATGTTGAGGACGTTTTAATGACAATTTAACATGATGAATTAAGCTTTGTTTTGTAAGTTTCACTAAGCTGCCTTCACAATCTGTGACTGTATATCTGCCTTTGCTTTCATCGGGTTTAATATTATTTTTGTATGCAAATGTCTTGGCTGTTTGGATCATTTCTGGCAATTGTTTGTATGTCCTCATATGATTTCAGAACTCTTTTTCTAGATTTAGCAGGACCAAGACTAATCCAGAGTATGTTGTCTGATTTTCTGTACAAAGCAGTACCTGTTAAACGTTCTGCCGCTTCATAGGCGCCACATTCTCTATGAGAGAGCATTTTTATGCCTAGGCTGTACAATTTCTGAGATAGTGTTCTGTCTGATGATAAGTCATCCGAGAGGTGTTGAAGCTCTGTTTTTTCAGCTTTTGTTAAGTAGGCTGTAACATATCGTGCAACAGCAGTGGAAATGTCTGCAATGTATTGCATATCTATGTTTGCATTCCATAAGAGGGCAGTGATTGCATTGTAATCATTGATATATTTACAATCTTTGGTTCTTTTTATGTAGTACGTGTTCTTAGGTGATTTACTTTTCACACTATGTCGAACTGAAGACATGAAGTTGTTCACTCCACCTGTTTCTGTAACTGGTCTAGGGAAACCAAACTGGCATTTGGTGTAGTATTTCCCTTTGTTTTTGTATTTACGGCGACAATATTTCCCACATTTGTGTCTTTGAAATTGTAAAATCTGCCCATGCAGGTCACTATGTGTCCGTTGTGAAGGGATTTCACAAGGGACATATTCTTGGATGAACTGCAAAACAGTGGAATCAGTGTCCTGACCAAATTTAGGTGCACCTTTGATCCATAAGAGCATGTGAATATGTGGTGCTCCACTCGCTTGGTATTCTTTTCTCCCAAAAAAGTGCTGCACTTCTCCGAGGGGAGGAACAGTTTTATTGCAAATAAAGTGTAGCATAGCAATGAAATGATGATGGAAATATCTTGACACATTAACTTGATCTAGAGAGCAAAGTTCTCCAGGTGTTAATAAATGTATGTTGGTTTTGTTGTTTGATATGCGTAGGAACTCATGTAAATCTTCCCATGCATATTCTGCACAACTTAGTGTAACAAACCAAGGTTTCTGATCATACAACGTACGTCTTCGTGCCGTCTGACCCAGTATTCTTTTGTATCACGCATGTTTGCAAACACATTTGTTATACTGGACTGTAAACCTTCATCTTTTTCTTGTACTTTTTGTATCAATTGTGTAGCTGACATATTTTGAAAGTGGGTTCCAGATTTCAAAATGTGTGCAACTCCGTAACATAGGGTTGCTAATTCACTTTCAAAGAGTAGATGGAATATGTATTCCACATTTTGACTAAACCTGGGATCTTGTGAATACATTCGTAATGAACAGTAGGAAATAGCAGTGGAAAAGCACGTGCTTCTATACTTTTTTGCCATATGCTCATTGATAGGCCTTTGGCTTGTCACATTTGGTAAGTTTCTAGTGCATCATCTATGCTTTCATTGGAATGAAATGGATGAATTGTGTACTGGTCCGAAAGAGTAGATACTGCAGCAGGATCCAGAAGTTCAAATTGTCCAGTTTCTGGTGACTGTTCAATTATTGCAGTTGTTTCCCTTAACCTTTCTTCAATATTTATTTCCTTGTAGTATTCGTTATTGTTTTTAGATATTGCAAGGCTTGTCTAACTTTATGTAAATCCACCAGTTGTTGCCAATTTTTTTTGTCTTTGGTTGGTACACCATTTACCAACACAATTAAATAATGCTCTATTGAACGTTGCACTCCTAGAGTGTGCACATTTTCTGTAAGATCTAATGGCAAATAAACTACTTTGCCATGAATGCCTTGAATGCCTTTCAACAATTCAGATTGTTGCTGTTTTTGGGTGAAGGCGTATAATTGATTAAAATGGATGAACTGTTTGAATTATGATGCTCTCGTACAAATTGAGTTGTTGCAAGGTTTTTGGTAGTGGGAAGAATTCCAAATTATTTGTGATAGCACGTGAAGGACTTTGCTTGTTGTCTTGTTTTGTAGTGCAGTAACTACAACATATTAGGGGTTCACTTATTTCATATTTGATTTCGGCTATAAGGTACAGAGCTAATTCATACCACTTGGAAACTTCATTGTCTTCTGTTTTGTATGCTATGTCTACATTTTTTGTGTTCCAGTGCATAATGGTGCGGCCAGTTATGGTTGCGTAGTCTACCATAACTGCCAAATTTCAGTGGTTTTTTGGTTTTACTTTAAACCATAATGGCACATTTGAATAGGTTTTGTAGTGGAGGGCACAGGTTTTTGGTAGGGCAACTTAACCATAACGTCCCCTTAACAAAGTTATTTTAGTGATATATATATATATAATTTTTTTTCTTTTTTTCTTACTGTTTTATTCTCTGTTTTCTCCTCTCCCTTCTCCCTTCTCCCTCTCTCTTCCCGCCCACCTTTACTTTTTTCTATTCACATGCTCTATCAGAATTGTCCCTGTACTTAGTATGAGAGCAACTAATGTTTTTCTTCCCCCTTTCCCGTGTCTCTTCCCCCTCCCCCTTTACTTGTCCCCCACTCCAGCACTATCTGAAATGCTGTCAGGTCTAGTACGAAAGGCGCTTGTTTTGTTCCTCTCCCTCCTTTCTCCTCCTCCCTCCCTCACCTCTTGTTAATCTCCGGCTCTACCAGAAATGTTGTCAGGCCTAGTTCGGTTGTCACCTGTCTGTTTCCCATTTCCTTCCTATCTGTGTTTCAGCTCTTGCACTATCTGTAATGTTGTCAGGCCGAGTACAATAGTTCATTTCACATTCTTTTTGTTCATGGCCTGTAAGAATGTCATTGTATTTTCCCTTGTTCCCTCCCATGCCGTGAAGCGCTTTGAAAAACATTGTGTATAGGCGCTATGTAAACAAACTATCATATCATATCCTATCCCCTTTAAATGAACACTTGGGACAAATTCCCCTCAATCCCTCAAAATGCCCCTGATACATCCAGAGTTTCCACTGGAACAATCATTAAGATATGACTATGCCCTTGACTAGTTCATAGGACACAATCAAACAGTCTTAAAACGTATAGATAGTGGTAGTTACCACACAAAGGATTTTTTTTTAATTATCACTATGGCACAGCTCCTTAACTACAAGAACGTTGTAATTGTGTCTCCAATTTTAACATGGTGTCTAGTAGTGATGATGATTATTTCAAGAAAATGTTGAACTAATTAATATAGTTTCTCCCTTTGACATCTTGTTCCAAGTGTACTCGAAGTATACATACCTCTTTGGAAAAAAAAAGGGTACGGTGTATCCTTTACTGCATTTTACTTATTAAATTAGCGGTATGCAATGACTTAGTCGGTTAAATTATATAATCAATCTGGCTGAGTGTTTTTCTATTTGCATTTTTAGGCACACTATGGATATTACTGTTACGTCTGTGTATCAAGATACATTTCCTTGAAGGCTTCCGCCATACCTACCCCTGAAGAATTTCCGCTCAATAACTGCAATACGGAAAGAAACATGTTCGGTTGAGAAACATGAATAAGCTGTAAAAATTAACTGAAAACAACAGACAGTAAAATACCAAGATTAATTAATAATTCTGTCATTGTGAATTGTCAGATTTGTGAAAAATTTGTTTAGAAAACAAAAAGGAAAGTATTGGTTGAACAATTTTAAAAATTGAAATGGTAATTGTATGGCAATGAATTGTGATGAGAGAATGTTAGAGATGTGCGTATGAATGAGGTATGATTGAATTGAGTCTTGAAGGAATGTAAACTAATAAGATGTTGGGATTTTTAAGACCCAAGTTCATTTAAGCTCTTTATAAAATTGTAAACTGATAATATTATGATATGTGATAAATTGTATTTTATAATTGTTTAACTAAATATGAATTAATACAATGATTATAGTTGTAAATTGAATTATTTTGCACCATATCATAAATGTCTAGGTATATGAAGTGATGATATTTGAGTACATGTAGCCTCAAGGTACTAGACATATAGAGGTATACAGATATCCAGAGTGAGCCAATAGAAACACTTATGGTGCAGTCTTTTTGTTAAAAGATATATATTTAGGTTGTACCCAGGATAGACCACAACATAGAGGCTTTCCTGGTATCCTCTGTTACTTTTGTTTTCCCTGATACATCCACACCACCATACTCCCTCTGCCAACATCAACTCCTGCCTCTTCATGTGTATCCGCCTGCCACCATACTTCATGATCCCATGACACATACCTCACCTGCACCCCTGTCACTTTCAAGCACCTCATGAACAAAGACCTCTATGTGACAAGCCCCAACCCCCCTACTCAACACTCACCCTTCTGCTGCCCCTCTCCATGCGGCTGTACCCTCATGGTCTGTGCACTGTGACTTAATCCCTTTCATAAGGCACGCTCTCTTGAGGTCTCCCAACTACACCTCATCTGTCATGGATGCCACCAACTCAGTCAGCAGAGAGGTGCATGCCCTACTAGTGAGGCAAACATCCAGGCCCCCACTTCCATTGCTATCCATCCCTTCCCACAGCCTGTGGACAAAACTGTCAGAGGCCTGTGTAGGCAAACCTCAATCATAAAAGCCCCCTAATCCACCTTGATATCCCCATGTGTGTACCACCCTATGACACTAGTACTTGTCTAACCCTACCCTCAAGCACCTCTCCCCCTGTGGCTCTCCCTGCAAAACACAGATTTATTGTGTGTTCCCTTGCCATACTACATTGGAAAATTGAACATGGAGGGCTGCAGCCCCCATCTATACCTCGGACTGAGCAACACTTGTCTCAGATCTTGTACCTTTGCATGGCACAGTCTCTCCCACAGCGTGTGAGTCACCTCTATCCCCCTGAACCACCCTGCTCAACGTGCAAAACCCCCTTTAGCAGCCTCACTGGCATGACCATGTTCGCTGGGACTTTCTGCACCTGCATGCCGCCACAGTACCAAACTCCCTTTCGGAGTACACTGTGTTGCTATGATTCCACACCTCCCACTTCTCCCATGTTACCTTTACCCCTGCCCCTCACCATCCCAGTCCCTGGTCCCTTAACCTCCAGATTCACCTTACTGCATGAGGCATAGTTTCTGGGGATAATCCAAAGCATGTGCAACTTGGCTCCATGATTGAACCTCTGTCGCCTGTTGTGGCTGGGCCTGCTCTATAGCAGGTTGATGAGGGTCAACCCTTTGAAGCTGTGCACTCCAGATATCTACACCCTCCACAGGGTGTCTTATCAAGATCCTGCCTATAAAGCTTTGCACAACAGTGTTGGCTGCACACCCCCCACTGTCTCCAAAAATAGGGACACCCAGCTGACATATTACGGGGGGGGGGCACGTCTACACCACATCATATTCTCCCTGCGCTCAGTGCAGTAGCCCAACATCCCCAGACGAGAAAGCGTGGTTTGTCCCCTCCAGCATGCATGCACACACCAGCACACATGTAACCACACCACGCATGCCTCAACACGTCACTGACTAATAAACACCAAAGTACAACATGCTTTGCCAACTCAAACACCTAAAATAGTGCAAGTTGATTCTTCTCTTGTGAATACTATTCCAAGAACATACCCAGAGAATCCGCCTATGACAGGAAAGCCAACATGTCAGCATTACCCCTACATACTTGCTATTGGGCAGCAACTATGTCTCAATGGCTATGGCAAAACTATCCTTCATCATTGCTGCCCCATGTATATGAACTACAGTCTGGACATGGATGAGACATCCTCACTTGGCAATGAGTAATTGAAGCACATGATTATTCACAGAACAGTCACTGGGCAGTCCATCTGCTCCCACCACCCCTATCTACACAAAGGTCACACCGCATGCAGCATGCACCTTTTCTCCTTCATCCACCTGTAAGAACACCTTATGGCAAAGAAGATCTTGTGGAGAATACACACTAAAACTTAAATCTTTTGCAATCCCCCTTACATTACCCCCTTTCCCCTGTTCCCTGTTCCCTGTCCCTGAACATAACAGAGGGGCCTCAACCTTTGCAACAGGTGTCACAACATGAATAATACAAGTAGACAGGGGAATTTCCACTGAAGTTGCACAATGTGAGGATGGCACACGTCCTACACAAATAGCTGGACTATAGGCATGTGAGTTACAACACCTGTCCAGTGTGTGTGTGTGTGTGTGTGTGTCTCCAGTAATACAGAAACACTAATTATGAGTTGCCTGGCCTACTGTGTTCCTGGGTGGATATTAGTCTCACTGGCATACACCATGTAAGATGTCTCAGTTGCCTGTGCCACATTCCTCACCTTCAATGACTAGCAACAAGTCACCCTTAACGGGCCAAACATCTGTGGCAATCTGCAGGTAACACTGAAGCCCACAAGGACTCCTGGCAGACAGGTTGCAAAGTTAATATATAGTTCTTGTCATTGGCACATCATTCCTACTGATGTGCACTACGTTGCCTAATGTGTCTGGTGACATGGCCATCATACTCTCTGACTAGGCCCTGCATGCTACATCCCCATATGTTTGTTAATGGGATGAGGCAGAGGGACATGTGGGCAAAATGGCAATAACTGACACAGATCCCCAATTACAACCAGTTGTAACAACCCTCTGACCAGTCCAGTTACCCAGGCTAACCTCCCACCTGGGTGTGTGCAATAGGCTTAGGTGAAGCTTTCAATCAACTAACCTCCTTCACTTGAAATGTGTCCCATACGCAGATGCAACAACCATCAATGGTCTCAGCAAATGAGGAATCATGAACATCGCCCTCATGGCCTTGCACTGTCACCCATTGCAAGCCTGTATACATTTCTAATCTAGCAGCATCTTCTACAAGGCAATTAGCCTCCATTCAGAAAGATGGTTCAACTACATATACTGTATCTCGGTAAGCCCATCACACACACCAGAAGTGAGGACATCAGTAGGCTACTTCTCTGCTACATGCTGCAGAATTTTAGCCTCCTAGCAAGGTAAAGGTAATCCATGACACCAGCCCCAACACACCTTCCACTCACCACCCTACCTGAGACAGTGTGAGCAGCTCCCCCCTATAACCTCCCATAGTTGGCACAACATCCCTTGACGGGCATACACCATCCACTGCGCCCCCTGTAGCCTCTCACCTCATGTATGCATCTGTTACCCTGAATATGTCTATTTTACTACCATCATGATGTTTTCCATGGATACCAGTGAGAAATGTTGACACGCACCAAATACACAAATACATTCACTTGATGTAAATTCTTACACCCATTGGAGTTAGTTGCCACTACAATTGACACAGCAGCTACATCACACATAGGAACTGAGACACACTATTTGTCCTCCTCCATTCACACTTCTCCAGTAATATGAAGGATACTACACTCATCCTCGGCATGCAAACATGCCAAACATAGAAATTGTAGTTTATGTCACTGAATCATCCCCTTATGTGGAATCCGAGAGTCTGGTGTGTTACATGCTCATGCATGATGTAATGGCTACTTGACAACAATTATGGCAGGAGATGGCGTGCAATGCTTACAGGACAGTAGTGTAAATGGCATGGCACCCAACAAATGAAGCAGTACATATCCCTTCACCAAAAGCATGTGTGCATATCTATCTTGGGGTGACTGACTACAACCAGCATGCAGCAGAGGTGCAACCAATGTCAACAATCCATGATGTTGGATGACTCCCATCTTTGGTGACAATGACAATCACCCATTTATCACCAGATTGACACATTCACACACACCCCTACCTGTGCCACAACCAGCCAACATTTGAATGCATAGGTCAACAGCCATGCTCAGGCATGAAAGTGTACAGAATTACCTCGTAGTGCTGCTGGTGTGCTGTGAGTCCCACACTACCTCCACATGACACTGTACCTCAAAATTGGAGTTAGAAGGGCCAGTGTCCACCAGATGAAATGGAGACTTTAAGTGAAGATGAAGGATCTTGTTGTATCCACAGGGAGGGAGGCTGCAGGCTGTGCAAAGGGATCTGAAATGGAGATTTGTTGCAAACAGTTCAAGGAATCAGTCAGACTGACTACAAATGTCATACACATCATTGTTCAACATTAAAACTTTAAATTTGCCTGAATGTAGGAGCCAGTTCCTTGCAAAATGACCACTTCAGTTTTCTTCACTGAACATGTCAGTATGTGCAGTCCACAAGATCTATCACTTGCCGAGAAGCATAGGCAGGCAAACCAACTGCCGAAAGGACACTGTGACGCTGTCAGTAGAACAATCATCTGCAATTATTTAAACTAGTTCTGTTAACCACCTCAAAAATGCTTAGTAGGGTGACACATTGGCACGTGGTGTCCAATGAGTTATTGTTGGCCCAGATTCTAATTATGATTTAAGATTAGATTGTGATGATTATTAAGGTGTTTGGACAAATGTACACTATGCTCTAGATTAGGATTTTTACTAGGTATTTAGACAGATGTACATTATGGATTGTGACTGTGATTTTGGTTTGCAAGATAAATATAATTAATCATGTGTTTGTTATTCGGGTTTCTGAAAAATGTACACATCAATAGAATACCTTATAAGATTGCCATAAACTGGATGCTCAATAAGACCACATTGTTGTCCCTTTTTCTTTATTTAACTAATCCACAGCGCAAAGCCATCTGGCATGTTTTTCACATTAGTTAATTTTTAGGTTGGGTTGAGTGTCCCAATCCCCAGATCCTTGCAGCTATAGCGGGTGCAATATCTTGCCTTTTTTTAAATAGTGTAAAATGTTATGTAATTTAGGAGAGCGCAGTGCCCTTAGTGTTCAACTCTTACACTGTACAATATCTCTTTACAGTATGCTGACCCCGGAATTTGATGTCATGCAGCTCTAGGCCCCAGCTTCAATATTTGCATCAGGGATTATGTTATGATGTCGTTGGAGGATGACGACACTGCAATGGAGTACATGCTCCTCTTGTATGCAGCTGTGGCCATTGATACAATATTGAAGAAGATGTAACCAGTAACCAGTCAATAAGTAAATATTTACCATTAACCAGTAAATAAGTCCTGTGCTATTTCCAAGAAGGTGCTCACTGTATATATTCCTCCCCTTGTTAAGACAAGAGACGCTCGAGTCCCTACATGTGTTCCATGCATCACTCAGACATTTGCCTTTAACATGCATGTCACCAGATGAGCAGGGCGAACAACCAGCACTTTGCAATCAGAATTGCTATTCTAAAAGACTGAGATGCCAAATCTTAAAGGAACTAGGAATGTCTAGTATTAGAGCTGGGACCCTACCATTAACTGGCTGATGTGAGAGCAAACCACATGAAGGACATGCTATATTATTTTGGTAAAGAAGGAGGCAATCCCCTACACACAGGTGCTCCTACTAGAAGTGGGTCCAGAGGTCAAGGAGCTCAATGCTACCATCTTGTCAGGTGGGGTGGAGGGCAAGCAAGAATCATGTAACCGCTGTGGTGGCATTCTATCACTTGGGGCAGTTGCCCAACATCAGGACGGTTTTGTGAATGTGTCAGAAAGCAAACTTTTTTGCGACAGTGGGAAAGGCATGTCACCAAATGCCAGGTTTGTTGAAGCTGTCAATCGCCTGCCCATAATCATTGGGAATGGCAGCCTTCATTACGGAAGTGGCAGCACAACTGTACGGCCAGGACGACGATGACGAAGATGAAGGAGTTTTCAATCACTCTGCAAGTTAAAACGGCATCTAGGTCGAGACAAAATGATGCTGACAGACAGAGAAATGATGGTGGACAAACTAATACAGACATCGACAGCTGAAAAGAACTGGCAGCCAGACGTAGCATCTCCACGAAAGATAACCATCCCATGGAAGTACTTCTGCTTTGAATTTGGCACCACATAGACTGAATGCTTTCTAGTCACAATAGTAGACTATCTAAGTGAACATGATTAGGCAACTACACCTATTTGGGCACTGGCTAATAGTGTAACGATTTTCAAGATCTAAGCCCAAATGCCCCCTATGAGGGATATTGGGACACAAAATAACAGTATATGTGTTGTGTCTGACAAAAAAAAACATTTCAAAGAAAACTAGTGAACACAAGCAGCATTTTTCAATCTGGAAATTACTTTTGTTTTTTTTATGGAAGTGTGAAATGCACATTTGGAAAACAATAGTGTGCCTAGCATGTAGAAATCCTGCATAAAACACAAAGGAAGGAGCACACAAATTACAGGATATTTGTGTGGTAGTCCAACAAATATCTGTCTTTTTGAAACAGCTACTAATAAATAATAATTCAACAAAGAAGTTTTTGAAGTTTTTAATATAATCGTGAAGGCATGTGTTTTTATAGAGGGGAAATAACCAGGGCAAAAAAAAAAAATATGAGTAGAAATGTGGAGGTTTATAAATATCTCCACCCCGATATCACCCATTAGTAGCTCTCAACTGTTGGCCACCACTACAAGTAGCTCTAGCTAATGTAAAGGTTGAAGACGCCTGCTCTAGCACCTTCACCTCAATGTCACGTTTGTGTGTCTCATTCCTGTGGTGCCATAAAGCACCTCACTGGGTCCAGGACCAGAATGCCCCCGCCCTTTGCCCGCAGTAACAGAGCATGCCAGGTGTTCTCCCTTCTGACGAGTACACACAGTTCCAGAACACACACACCTTTTCATCCAGTGTCTTTGTCGCTGTAGTCCTGGGTCATGGGCGTAGGACATGGGGTGAGGGGGTGGGGGGGACAAATCCCCCCACAATTTTAAGTGGGGGGATATAATAGCTTTTATCCCCCCCAGAATTTGTACGTCAAGGGCTGTGGCGAGAAAGGGGGCGCATTGCTGACTGCCCCCCATTCACCTTCGCTCTATCTTCCTTGCTCGCATGCAGTGGCAGACAACGCCATATTTTACCACCGCATTCAGTGCCCCAGCAAAACCCATCTTTCTTTCCAGAATGCATAAAGTGCCAGCACACACACCATATAACGTTCTTCCCCCAACGCATGCAGTGTTAGATTAACCACACTCCCCAACATAATGCATGCAACACCTAAAGAAAGCACCCCAGAACCCATGCAGTCTAGCTCACTTTAACACTTGCATGCAGTGACGAAACACAGCCCATCTATTTCACTGCACCCCACTACAAGCACTGTATAAAGACACACCCTTTCTCACCCCCCCATCAAGCGCATGTAATGCCAGAACACACACCCCTCTGACTCCTTTCACCCGAATGCCCCATTTCGGGCCCTGCCTCCTCCCTTCACCCTTTGGCCCCAATGTATGCACTGCCACACAAGGTGACTCGCCCACCGCTCCCACTGCATGCAGTGCCACAGGGGCACTCATGAGCCCTCCACCCCCCTTCCACTGCAGTGGTGCCAGCCTTGCCCCTCCCCAGCACTCCATCGCCTCTGCATGGAGAGCTACATCTGCCATTGCCATAGATGCCCCCACTCCCTCGGCCGGTCAATACCAGGGTACGCTCTTTGTTGCCAGTCCGCTGTGTCAGTGTTGCTGTCCCTTCTTGGCCACATCATTCGCCATGCCGACACTCTGTGTCGCCTCCTGTGAGATATTTTTGGAAGCTTTTTGATAACAAATTATTCACCTTGAAAGATGAGCCTAGTCCCAAAAGAAAAAATCTTTTCCTTGTGGTGATATTTTTGTGCTTTTTTATATTCCTGCCACTATACGATACTCAGTCCAATATTTGGAGAACCAGCATATGCTGCCTCGTACAAACTTGTGGCAATACATGGCCGGGATAGAGAAGGGGGGAGGAGATAGTGGAACTACAGCACAGCGCTGGTAGGTGGAGGGGGTGTTGCATAAAATTGAAATGCGTGCATTTCCTATGCTGTCATTGAAATGCGCAGCTGGGGGAGTAGAGGCAGTCACATGTCAGGTGGGTCGGGTGCGTCCATGTATCTTTCTGCGGGCAGTAAAAGAAAAACTGATTTATAATATTCCAGAAGTATTATAGATGCTGGTACTTCAGAGACTCTGCTAGGGCTGGGGCAGTTACATGTTGGGTCTGCCTACATAACCTTCTGTTCCTCTGACTGTGTTCAAATGTCTGCCACGGAATTGTGTAATGTATGAATGCGTGGGTTTTATAAAGAGTAAACCTATGAGGAAAGAAGCCCCTGTACATAGGCGATGCACCCAGGTGGCCATTACTAAGCACTGGTCCCTTTTAAAGACCAGTAGAGAAGAGGAGTCAATCACATGTCACATGTGCCCAACGGAGCCCTTTATCTTGCTTAGTACAGTAAAATGAGAGACATTGAAATGGGGATGATTAACATCTGCAGGATTCCTACAAGGTAGTACTTAAGGCCATTCTCAAATGGTGTTGACTAGAATGGCTTCATTGAGCCCCTGACAAACTGGTCAAATATAATAAAGATTTCTCCAAAATGTGTTTACGCAAAGTGCCAAAAGTAAGCCCCACACCTCTCATATCAACCTCGTTTGAGGAGTGCCACCCTCCTTGGGATCAGCTTCACCCTCACGAAAAACCCAAGGTTTTTCATAATCTAGAATAGGGTGGGCGGACTAGTAATCCCACATTACCGCCAGAATATATGTGATCTAATTTGCTTTTAATGGGATCACCACTACCAACATCTGAATTTGGCCATCTTGAAGGGTCAGGTGGTTTAGCTGTCCCAGGAACACCAGGCAAGTTTCTGCAGCGTGTAAAATACGATGTCAGCTTGCAAAAGTTAAAGGAGACTATCTGCACACTTCTGCTGCGGTGCCCCGTGCCTGCGCATAATGAACGTGCCCAGGCCGGGGGACAAACTGCACGTGCCCTGCCTGCGCAGTGCACTGCTGCGCAGCCTCAGCCTTTGTTTTTCCTGAATGAAGGAGAAGACAGGCAGAGACACGTGCTCCAGTGACTCTGTGAGAGCGTGTGTTATTGAAGGAGACAGAGTGAGACTGACTCCTAGTCCAACTGCGACTCGACCTCCACCTGAGTCCTCAGCTACCATAAGGTAAGTCAAGTGGCGTGGCCCCCCTCTCCCAAGTGGTGAGTGGCATGGGGAGGATTTATAGAGGGAATGTGCCATTGCCAACGTCAGCTATACAGTTTCTAAGCATGCGTGGTGCATTGCAAAACTGATCAGGAATCCTGGCCTGTTAATGTTTCATTATGAAACATTCAGAGGCCAGGATGCCCTGATCAGTTTTCAACGCGCCGCGCTTGTTTAGAAACTGTACATCTGACGTTGGCACACTTTCATGAATTGAAAAATCTGAGGCCATGCCGCCCTCAGGTTTTTCAATTCATGAAAGTGTGCCTCTGCCAAAGAGGAACATCACATTGGAATGGCTCTTCCTTACTGATGGGCAGCCAGGGCTCACATTTAAGCTCCAAGCATTGGCCAACATGGGCTTGCAAGGCTGCACAAACAAAACACAGAGGCCATTCACTGACACAGCAGAGGATCAAGGGTGCGCAATGGGAGCCGGTATTGACATGTACATGCAGTTTCTATACAAATGCCAGGCACAACACTGTTTAATATATTATGTTTTGCTTTTTTTTAAGGAGAAGGGCATGATGATTATTTTTGCTGCTTACACTAGTGCCCCTAAACCGTCAGGTTACTTTGAGATTGTTTCTAGTTTATTTCCTTAGAGTTGGATCAAGCTGATCGCACGTGACACGTTTCTCTGAAAAAAAAAATACTCATTCTATGAATGTATCTATAACTGCTTCCCAAAATCAGACCCGGTCCCCCAGCTGGAGGTGACATCTATTGCTGTGACACTCTGTCCCTCTTCGCACTCACTCAACATGCTTAACATACATGGAGCAACAAGAAACTCTGTTAGAACATGTACGATTGAGGCATTCCGTTTTGGTGTACACTGCCATCTGAGTCACTTCTAGGTGATGCCAAGAAAACCTATAGAGAAAATAATGCACAGTGGGGGATCACACGATTCGCCCAGGATCACACAATCTGGGAAAGACTGGATTTTCTCCAAGATGTCCCTGTACCCCAGGCCTGGCTTGCAAAGTGCAGACACTGCCTGAGATAGCAGCCTGACATAGCATACAAAATCCTCATGAATCCATATAAAGTAAAATGAGTATGAGCCAATCTCAAGAAGGGCCGCTACATGGGATGCGTCCTCTTTTCCATAGTAATGTCTAAGGTAGGCAAGGGAAAACACTTGATGTATGCTCTAATATCAGTAGGCCTCACGTAAGGCACACCCCTCCACCTCTTTCCACCAACTCACACCTGCTTGAAGTTTGGATGGTACCACACCTAAAGCTTGGTCTCTGATATAAGGGCTACCTGCATTTCTCTAGTTCAAACCCAGCAGCAGCTGGGTCCACTTAACCTTTCATAAATTCAGTACCGTTCAAATGAGGGTAATAATACCTGCTATTGCATTGCCTAGAAGCTGAAAGCATCTAGCATGAAGCACTTTGACCAAAGTGTTATTATATTCCATAATACAAACTATTACCAGCACAGGCCTGAACACTGAACCTGCCCAAAATAAACCATTTCTTGGTGCCCATCCTGCGCATCTCTCAAAAGAAATCAAGCGCAAATCTTCTGTAGGTCTTGGCTAAACGTCACTGTTTTAGTCAGCCTGGCTGTTTCTGTCAGCGTACTTGAGTGTTCGCAGTGCAATCTGATTTTGGGGGTAGAGCCTCGGCAGTACGGGGATTTAGTGACTTCTCTGACTGTGCCCCTTCCAAATATCCATGCTCCTGACTATTTCTTGAGAGTTAATTCTTGCAGGTATCAATGGGCCCTTTAAAGGCCATAGAACTGGCATGCCTGTTCCAGCTTATTCTGAGAAGCTATATGGAGTGGTTGGTCATGCAAGGCGTGCAAGAGAAAACCTGTGAAATGTAAGCAAGGATAGTGAGGGTGCTCTGAAGACTGAGGAGAAAGTGCTGAGTTGTGGGGTGCTGGCCATGGGGGAATTGGAAGGGAGGGACTGGGCTGCAGTAGAGTGTGGCACTGCAAAGTGAAAAAGGGTAGAAAGGGTGCAGAGGACAGAAAAAGAGAGGAGCAAGGGAGGGGAGAGATGGGAACAAGAATGAAGTGCAGATGAAAGATAGGGATGTAGTACAAGAAGGGAAAACTCCAGGACTCAGCGCCATTAAGTATGTGTATGCTTGATTTTAATGGTCAATCAAACAAAAAAGTTGATTAGCCCTCTTTAGGTTGATTACACGTGTTTCGGCTTGCCTGAGCCTTTTTCAAATCAGGGCTGTGGATAACGTGAAAGATCCATATGACTGTTGTCAGGTAAGTAATAGCGGGGTCAAATCCCCAAGTCCAAAAATCCTTTTGTTCTAAAATTGCACGTGTCGGCTGGTGTCCATGCTTACGAGGCCTGCACGAGGTCGATTAGAAGTCGTTTGTTGAAATAATTGCAGATATATACACTACACCATAGCTGTCTGTGCATTGATTGGGCCTGATAATACACACAGTGACCGCCCTCTCCCAGGTGCAGGCCGGCATGGGGAGGATTTATTAGAAGGAACGTGGGAGCACTGGCTCGACGTTCTCCCACTGCCCCAGTGTCATCTGCGCTCCTGTCCTGTTCCTCTCCAGGAAGAGACAGTCACAGCAGGCTGTTCCTGAGTCAACTCCTTTTTTCACTCAATCCTATCTGCAGCCTAGGTCTGAAGTAAGGACTAACCTTAAATGAGGTATATATTCACCTCTGACCTGTCCTGTAGTGGGAGCAGGTGCCAGGGTGCGTGGCATCTTGCCTTGTGAAACAGCATCATGTTATTTGGGCTATTTTAGCAACGCCAGTTCTGTTTTAGATAAAGCCACTGATTTAGGGAGGTTTACTACGAAGCCCTGTGTAGTAAATAACTTAATTGGAGCTGGAAACATACTACTAGTGTAATACAAATGTCTTAGCCAGGGATGCCTTCATCCACTCTATTAGCACTATGCATGTCCTTCACTGAAGTCCTGCTAAAAACCAGCAATGGCAAGTATTTGCTTGTCTATACATATTGGGCATTTGCCAGGCACTGCTATTAAATGTCCAGGTACTTGCACCATTTTGCAGCTGCTACCGTCAGTGGGAACCTAATACCACTATGGCAGTGCTTGGCAAGTGCCTTTTCCATGCCTACATTAAAGCCCAAATGGTTGTTGTTGCCAATGCTTGTTTGAAAACTGCATGTTTGTTACCCACCACCAGCTGACTAATGCATTGTAGGCCAGTTTTAATAGTGGCAACCATAAGCCACCTTGGTGACCCAGAAAAAAATAAAATAGAGCCTCGAGATTCAAACAGCGCTTGTTCCGCTATCCATGTAAATCCAGTAAATACCCTGGTGCCGAGGTATGATTGCAGCCCATACACTGCTGTAAAGGGGCTCAAGTGGAATAGGATAGGATGGGTTGGCGAAACTCCATCAAGCATCTGCATTTAAAGCGCAGGTGAGAGTATTATAAAAGATCTCTCTAAATGTCCCTTGCTGGGAGGATTTTATACTCTGAACTGCTTTTCTTTTTCTTAATTTTCTCCGGTGTTGTTTTCTTCTTTTCTCTTGTTTTATACAGTGATGATATATGTAATTTAATACATACTGCTATTTTAATTTTGTGAAAAGTCGAGTTCTTTAAAAAAGCAAAGTCCCCAAGGTGTCCCTTGTCCCCCCCAGATTTTATGGGTCTCCTACGCCCCTGTCAATGTGTCAATGTATTTAGTGTTGTCACCAGTGATGGCATCAGAAATGTGATTTGTAATGTCATCAGTGTTCTCATACAGCATGTAATTAGTGATATCATCAGTGATGTGATCTGTGATGTCATCATTGTGGTTATAAGCTGCGCAACAGGGGGTGTGAAATTAAGTTGGCATTAGCTGAATTTCAGTGGTTTTGTTGTATCAAGTTTTCACCTTAACGTCCCTGCAACTAAGGATATTTCCTTGAATTTCAAAGTTTTTGTTACAATGTATTGCTCACCTTAACGTCCCTCCAACTAAAGTTATTTAAGTTTTTTAAAGTTGTTTAGCGGCATACGGCCACAGGCCATATGCACCCAAGACTCTAGGCCCTGGCCACAACCACCGCAGCATGTCAAACCCATGGATCACACCCATAGAACTGAATATCTATGAAATATTTGCAAATCTACAGTTTGTGTACTGTTTGATTTGTATAGTTTGCATGTGAAGTTTTGGCTACGTCATGGCATTAAGATGGTTGAATTTGGTAACAAGCACTGTCGTATAACATAGCCATGAAAGTAAACATTTTATATTGTGGTGTATGGTTAGATGTTTGCTTCAATGGTTCTGTTATGCAGCAGTATTTATGTGTTCTATTAGAATATAGTTACTGTTAGATTTTTTGTGATTGGATATCTTTTTTTCATGAGTTGGGTAACTGGAGCACATATTCTTTTTCAATTTCTGTGAAAAAAGAAAAGAGCATGTTAGTGTATGTATTTTATAAAGACTTATTACATTGCATAATAGACAGGAGGGGGTCTGGGAAACTCTCTACCAGCACGAACACAGCCCATTGACTTGTTCTTGAGTGGATGGCCCCTGGTAGAGTCTCAACCAAGTCTTCAGCTCACTGATCTTTTCACAGAGAAGAAATATCCTCAAATATCTTTGTCCTGCTCAGGGGCAGTCCAGCACCGAAATGCTAGGCAATTCTCCTCTGAACAAGAGTTCCACAGCAACCCCATACACGTGTTTCAGCCTAGTTGGGCATCATCAGTGAGGTGAAGCTATGTCTCTCTAAGAACAGTGAGCAAGGGGGGCACGCTAAAAGATGCGCAAGGGCGTCAACAGGTCCGCCACATGAAGGCAGGCGGAAACATCCCTGTGCACAGTATAAAAGTGCGCGCAAACATCAAACATGTATATAGAGCTACGATGAATGCCTCGTTTGTCACAGCACTGATCGTGGGACACCGCAGGAGGAGGGGAATGGCCAGGGCCTGCATTTTTTTCCCCGGTCTAGCCTTTTTGGGATGCCTGACGACCAGGTCTACGGCAGGTATAGGTTTCCACCCTTATCATCCTAGACCTGGTCAGGGAGTGGGAAGATGACCTTATAACACCTACTCTGTGCTCCCAAGCATTGAGCCCCTTGGAGAAGGTGCTCAATGTCCTACATTTTTTGGCCACTGGGTCATTTCAGCGGACAACTGCCATAGTGGGGAGGGTCTCACAGGCCACGCAGTCACGCTGCCTACACCAGGTGTTGGCAATCATCATGGTGCGCCCCTCAGTCCGCAGGCACATATACATGCCCAGAGCACCCACAGAAAGGCAGGCCGTGGTCCAGGACTTTTACAGGGTGGCACACTTCCCCAAAGTGCTTGGTGCCATAGATTGCACACATGCGGCCCTACGTCCACCTAGGGCCACTGAGCACATCTATTGAAACCGCAAGCACAACGTGCAGGTCGTATGCGATGCAAAGGGAATCATCACCTCTCTCTATGCAAACTACCCTGACTCTACCCATGACAGTTTCATATACAGAATGTCCTCCCTGAGCCGGGCCCTGGAAGCAGGGCAGCTTGGCGACACATGGCTCCTAGGTGAGTACAAATGCCTGTGCAAATGCATGCATGTCACACACAGCCAAATACACACACACCAATAATCACAACCATTATCACCTCCCCAAGGGACAGTGCCTACCCTCTGAGCAACCACTTGATGACGCCAATCCGGAACTCTACCACACCACCCCGGGTAAGATACAACTCTGCCCATATTGCAACCAGGGGCATAGTGGAGCGCACATTCGGAGTGCTCAAGTCACGTTTCCACTCCCTTGACTGCTCTGGCGGCCAGCTACTATATGCACCCCCAGTAATGTGCAGGGTCATTGTGGCAGCATGGGTCCTGAACAATGTTGCAACACGGCAGGACATACCGGTGGACATGGGGGTGCCCCCACATCCCCAACCACAGGCACAGGTGCTGCCCATGGGAGGAAAAAGGGCACATGGGGAGGCAGCCCGGACCCAGCTTGTGGCCACATTTTTCACCTAAACTCCCACCCCTGCGGAGTGCACACAGGCCTGGAACATACCAGGTGACAATCGATGATGGGAAAGAGACAGTCAACTGTCACAACCTTACCACCCTGAGAATGTTGCCACGGAAGTGCTAGCTACTTAAACATAACCAATCCTGTGTGACCAAAAGGAACACATGCAAGCCCCCCCACAGAACAGGCCATCACGATCCCTGGTATGTCACCCAACCCTCCCAAACCACATCACCCTTGTCTGCCACACCATGACATGGCATGCAATAGCAAAATGTCAACACATGACCAATAGCATACGAAGTGACATGTCACAAATGAAAACTGGCATGAGACAATGATACCTGACATGGAATCTGATGAAATGACTGACCAACAACCTCCCACATCAACAAAGTCAGACACAAATGCTTACCACCAGTCGTAGCATAATCACAACACTGAATGCCTTTTCACATGCACATTGGGCATGGCCAAATCCCGAGTCCTTAACCCATGTGCTGTTTGTGTCTCCTGCAACACACTGCTCAGCACACAGAACATTTAGCAGCCATTGTGTTGCAGATACACCTGGAGCATAACATGAAAATGACAAATCAAATCAATAACCAAATGACGCATGTACAGGATACCCAAATGGCAATAGATCATGTGCTGCAGGGGCTCAGCGGGCCTGAGAATGCAATCTGTGTGCACCTGTGGCCATGGAAGGGTGGTTGTACGTGTGGTGGATCATTGTGCAACCGTGTGTGTCATTGTGACCTTCTGAACAACTGTGTCTGGGGTATGTAGCCTTCCTCCTTCAAGTCTACCTGGCTACACGATCACCCTACCTATTGGTCTCCATGTTCCAGCTTGCATGTAAATAGGATCCAGCCCCCTCAGAGGCCACCTTGACTGGTAAAAATACCAAATCGCAGAGAACTCCAAGTAGCAAAACCCACAAACCATGGAAAAAGCCTGTAGGCACCAAAAAACCCTGGAAGAGTCTCCAGTAGATGACTTGAAGTAGCAGGACATGTCAAAGCACATGTACAAGCACAATGATAGAACAACCAAGGTAGCACAGTTGAACAATGGTCCAATAGGATGGGTATCATTTACGGTACATTACATACAATGAGGATGCAACAAATGATGGGTAGTGTCACAGCTCTGGTGTCCAGGCGCAGGAGTGGCACGAATCAACCACCCACTCCGTGGTCTGGGCACCTGCAAGGTCAAACTTACACAGGCCTCTGAGACCCTGGCTGGAAAGGACGGTCAGGGATATGCTGTTTGGACAGGCATTGGTATTCAGGATAACCGGAAAGAGGGGAGGTGGATTTTCAAGGGAAAGTAGGAACAATACAACTATTCACAAAAACACATACTCAATTTGAGAAAACATGTTCATCATACACATTGTACCAAATAAGTCAAATGCAAGCCAAAGAGAGACTTATCTCTAGGGTGAGTGCTGGCCTACTGCCTGTGCACTCTCTGGTCTGGTAACAGGAGCAGTTCAATGCTGCAAAGAGAGCATCAGTTACTAATCTGAATGTGTGTTTACAACACACACACACAACACCATCCATGCCCCAAAGTAAGTGACTTCTCCACAAACTAACACCCCTGTCTGCTGCTTTGTACCCATACGTTTGCTTGGCCCCCTGATGGTTCATACACTGTCAATGCAGTAAGGCAGGCGCATGTGGGCGCGCAGAAAATGGAAGACCAATGCGTCAAGAATCAGACATGATACAATGGTCCCTGGTTGAGCTGCTAGATGCATATAGCAAGGTGCAACTTCAGTACAAGTTGTGTTCTGGCAGCCGCAGATTTCAATAGGTAGTGCACGTGTCAATTTGCACATGCAAATGACATGCACTGCCCATGAGTTTGTGCCCCGCTGGGTGTCTCTGTGCGCTGTATCAGTTCCTTGCTAGGAACGCTACTGCCCTAATAACTCTGCTTCAATGGAGCAGGGGGTACTCGAGGATATGTTCGATGGCCCCTGCGTGTGCCCCTGACAACTTGTAAAGCCACTTGGCATTTGGACCTCAATGCATGTCAGCTGTACTGTGCGCTTCTCTAACAATGGCTGGCAAAGCTCCCCAGCACTGGTGCTACTTAGCAAGCATGTGCAAGTGGCTTGGTGGAAGGTTGGCTGCGGTGTGGGCCCTTGTGCTGCTCACCTTGCCTGGACCTTCTGGAAACTCATCTGCTTCTGTCGGATGTCTGAGCACAAGCCCTGTGCTTCTGCTTGCGCACACATCCATACATCTTCACCACCGAATGTGGCCAGTTTTCTGGATTACTTGTCCCTGTGTCTGCTGGCAAAGGTAGTCTGGAGGCTCATCTTCCTGCAGAAAGGGCATAAAAACAAATTAATAAGGCACATATACAGGCAAGAAAATAACATACATCACAATCCACATCAATTAATGGAGACATCAATCACGTACTCACCCAAATTGTCCACAGACATGGGGTGGATAAAATGCAACCAATCCCCACTAGGGGTGTTAACACAAGTAGTACATCAGCAGACAGGCCACAGTTATGAAGAAAGTCCAAAGGCCTTGTGTAAAATTTTGTTACACCGAACCATCCTAGCGAGCCCTTGTATAAGGGAAGCAGGAGTGGCCTTTGTGAGTCAGGACCCCAAGCTGCAAACACATACACGAGACAAGCTTGAAGGGCCCAGCTGGAACAGATAGTGGATGCTTTCAAAAGCCACAAAGCACCACACCGCCACATGAATGCACAATAGACAAACAATATTAAACTATATGAACTAATTAAACTAACTATGAAAACCTACATAACCTAATTAAAATAACTATCAAATAGTTAGTATTAACTAACTAAACTAACAGCAAAAATCAAAAATGGCTACATACGACCTGGGGGGGAGGCAACCAGGAGGGGGGAGGTACAGGGTGCACCTCAACATCCACATGTGATGATGTTGAGACAAGAAAAAACCTCCATGGGCTCAACACCTGCACACCACGAACTGTGTGGGAGATATCTCGTTGTCCGAGTTTGGCTCATCCTGAAAAGGAGGACGTTGCACAGGAGCCTGACCACGCCTAGCTGCAGCAAGTCTGCCGTACGGCAGCAAGTCTGCCGGACGGGTGAGCCTGGTTCTGTGTGGCGATGACACATAGGTCCGCATGCAGAACCTCCCGTGATACACATGCTTCCTCTTGCAAGGTAAAACGTGTAACTGCGCCACAGTTGCTTATGGATTTTGAAATCCATGAATACGCTGTGCGCTGAAATGGGTTTTGGTGCACCCGGGTGGCGCAGACTGCCGCACGCGCACAATGTGCGCCAGTTGCGTGCGCCGCTTGTGCGCCGAATTCTATGAATTACCCCCTTAGTCTTGTTGTGGCTTGTTGACACATGGGTAGTGTCATACCATGTACGTCCAATTTGTCTGTGGATAAAATTTCAATTACTGGTTTCATTTCTTTTTTCAACATTGTTTCATTGAATTTGGAACAGCTTGCAAGAGTTGGCATTAAGGACATACAATTGACATTTTTGTGTGCTAATTGTTCCATAACATCAGTAGCACATGAGTTATGGCCATAAAGTGCATGGATGTGCCGGGTTTTTAATATTGATTGTGCTTCTTGAGATAGTACACCAACTCTAATACTTTTAAAAATGTTGGCATAAGTGAGATCTGCAGATTGGCGCATGTTTTCAGTTAATTCTCTGTATTGGAAATGTTGCCAAAGGTTGACATTTCCTATGCTGCCAATAGTTTTACGGCAGAGTTTGTGTCCTAAGGTTTTAAAAATAGGTTCAACTTTCACTGGTGTCAATTAAAGAAGATCACCAAAAACAATAATGTGTTTTCCTCCAAAGAGCTCTTCGTAGTTAGTTTTAAGTACTTCTTGCAATCTGAGGTGAATCAAAGCCAACATTAGGTTGGAGACCATGCTCACATCATCTATTAGTAGCAATTTCATTTGTTTTAACACTCTGTGTAGTTCCATTGCAGCTTCTGTAGAAAGATTGTAATATTCTAATTTGTTTTGGTGTTCTACTGCAAGGAGTAATACTCGCTGTAAAGTAGCACCGCCTATGTTGTAGGCATCTAAACCTGTACGGGCAGTTATAACAGCTGACAGTTTGTTGTTTGACAATTGTTGAAGGAACTTGCTGATGATTTTGATTAAGAATGTTATGCTTGAACCAGCTTCACCACTGACGTATAGTAGTATAGGTTTGTAATTTTGGCAGGTACCTTCTTTATTTTCATGTTGTACACCATGTGCAATTTCTTTTGTTACTTCTTGAATAATGGTACGCTGCTCTTTGTTCAGTTTTGATTGTAGTATAGTTAAGTCTTCTGTATCTTCTTCATAGTGACACATGATGTCCTCTACTTCTGTCATAGCTAATTCAGCCTCCTTTGCTATTAGTGGCTGTCCCAGTGGTTCTTGACTTCCTGTTACAGAAGGTTGACTACTGTTGGGAGCGACCTTATCTAGTTGGGCCTGGAGTTCTTCTTTGTGTTGCTGTTCATTGTGCAACATTGGTTTGTACGGTGTAAAGTTTACATCAGTGATAGTGCTTTCATTTGCTTTGAAAGTGTCTTCATAGGAGTCATAGTTTTCTAGTATCTTTTCTTCTTTTCTCCATTGTTTAATAAGTTGTAGCAGGGACATGTAATATAGGTCTTTTTGTTGAGGTGTTTTTAATGACAATTTGAAATTATTAATTAAGCTTTGTTTGGTAAGTTTCACTAAGCTGCCTTCACAATCTTTCACTCTATATCTACCTATTTCATCAGGTTTCATATTATTTTTGTATGTGAAGTTTTGGGCTATGTGGTATAGACACATGGTTTCCAAAGTGGTACTCCTGTTCGGTTAGTATGTGTCTAGTAAATTGTTTTTCAAAATGTCTTGGCTGTTGGGATTATTATTGGCTATTGTTTCTATTTCGTCGTATGATTTTAGAACTCCTTTTCTAGATTTAGCAGGACCAAGACTTAGCCATAGTATATTTTCAGATTTTCAATACAAAGCAGTACCGGTTAAACAATCTGCAGCTTCATAGGAGTGACATTCTCTCATATTTGTATGCCTAAACTGTACAATTTCGGAGATAGTGTTTTGTCCGATGATAGGTCATTCCAGAGGTCGTGAAGCTCTGTTTTTTCTGCTTTTGTTAAGTAGGCTGTAACATATCGTGCAACTGCAGTGGAATTGTCTGCAATGTACTGCACATCTATGTTTGCATTCCATAAGAGGGCAATGATTGCATTGTAATCTTTGATATATTTTGATTCTTTTGTTCTTTTTATGTAATATGTGTTCTTAGGTGATTTACCTTTAACACTATGTCTCACTGAAGACATGGAGTAGTTCACTTCACCTGTTTCTGCAACTGGTCTAGGGAAACCAAAGCTGCATTTGTGTCTTTTAAATTGTACAATATGTGCATGAAGAGCACTATTTGTTGCTTCCGATGTAATTTCACAAGTGACATATTTTTTGATAAACTGTGAAATAGTGGCATCACTGTCTTGAACAAATTTAGGAGCATCTTTAATCCATAAAAGCATGTGGATATGCGGTGCTCCTCTGGATTGGTATTCTTTTCTCCAAAATAACTGTTGCACTTCTCCGAGGGGAGGAACAGTTTTATTACAAATAAAGTGCAGCATAGCAATGAAACGATGATGGACATATCTTGAAACATTAACAGGATTTAGAGAGCAAAGTTCTCCGGGTGTTAGTATATCTATACTTGTTTTGTTTTCGTTTGATATGCGTAGGAAATCATGTAAATCTTCCCATGCCTATTCTGCACAACTTAATGTAACAAACCAAGTGGGTGGGCCAAGGTTTCTTATCATACAACATACATCTCCGTGACATCAGAACCAGTACTCTGTCCTACCACGCATGTTTTCTAACAGATTTGTAATGCTTGATTGTAAAACCTCATCTTTTTCTTGCACTTTTTGTATTAATTGCAACGTTGACATATTTTGAAAGTGGGTTCCTGATTTCAATATGTGTGCAACTCTGTAACATAGAGTTGCTAGTACACTTTCAAAGAGTAGGTGGAATATGTATTCCACATTTTGTCTAAATCTGGGATCTTCAGAATACATTCGTAACGAGCGGTATTCTGATGCTGTTATCTGAGTGGGTCTATCATTGTACCTTCCTCCTTTGCCATTAGGAAAGAGTAGAGGAACTGCATGTGCTTCTATACTTTTTTCCCATATGCTAATTGGTGATCCTTTGGTTTGTCGCATTTAGTATGTATCTAGTGCATAATCTATGGTGTCATTAGAGTGCAATGGATGAATTGTATAAAGGTCTAATATATTGGATACTGGAGCTGGATCTAGAAGTTAAAATTGACCAGTTTCTGGTGACTCTAGAATTATTTCAGTTGTTTCCCTTAAGTTTTCTTCAATATTTATTTCTTTGTAGCATTCATTATTGTATTTTAGATATTGCAAGGCTTGTCTAACTTTGTGTAAGTCTACGAGTTGTTGCCAATTTTCTTTGTCTTTTGTTGGTACACCATTTACTAAGACAATCAAAGATTGCTCTATTGTACGTTGCACTCCCAGAGTGTGCACATTTTCTTCAGATCTAATGGTAAATAAACTACTTTGCCACAAATGCCTTTCACCAATTCAGAGAGAGGTAATTTTGCTGTTTTTGTTTGAAGGCGTATTATTGCTCGAAATGGGTGCACTGTTTGAATTATGATGCTCTCATATAAATTGAGTTGTTGCAGGGGTTTTGGTAGTGGGAATAATTCCAAGTTTTTTGTGATATCACGTGAGTTTGTTTGTTGTCAAGTTTTGTAGTGCAGTAACTGCAAAGTATTAAGGGGTCAGTTATGTTTTCTGCTATAAGGTAGAGAGCTAATTCAAACCATTTGGAATCTTCATTGTCTTCTATTTTGTATGTTACGTCTATAGATTTTGTGTTACTTTTATAAAAAGTTCTGCGGCAACACACACACACATGCTTTGGTACTTTAGCGGATGTACTTTTAAATTTTAGTATTTCTTTTTTGTATGTGTGTAGTAGAATGTTGCCATGTGCAGAATTGTTGCTAGTCTGTTGTAAAGATATTGCATTTTGTAACAGGCTTAAGTGGCTTTCACTTCCAAAATATTTTCTCTAGATATGGTTGATTTCTTCGAGTAGGCTTTTGGGTGTACCATGTAGAAGAGTGATATTTAAATTGGCTAGTGCTAAAGCAGGACTTTTAGCATAGTACAGTTTATAGACTAGATTTCTTATAGTTGAATGATGTGTTGATATCATTTTGATATGATGGAAGGTGCTTTTGTAAATAGGTCCTGAAATGCAGGCTAATGAATGTCTTTGTAGTCCTGTGTATTTGCGCACTGGACAGGTATCCGTATTTTGCAGCACTTTCATTTTTGATTTTGTCTTTGTTTTCACCTACTGATTGAGGAACTGGCGTGAAGATTTGAAAGATTTTTTGGTAATTTTACACATTGACGTGCATGGCCATTTGTATACTTGATGTTCTGGTTCAGTCAAATGGAGAGGTAATTCTGAGTTTTCTGGGGATATTTCTGTAAGCAGAATTTCTTGTTCCATTATGGTATTATACATTTTTTCATAACCTCGTCCATGCTGTGGATGGCAATTGTGTTTGGTTTTGTTTGTATGCTTCTTCATTAAAATATGGTTTTGTGCTCGTGGTGTGACTCCATTCACCTCCACAGATATTTAAGGAGACATTCTGTTTATTGAGAAGTTTTTTTTGTAATTTACTAGTTAGTTTTGTTAGTGCTTTCATTCTGTTTAACACTAAAATGAATAACTTTCTTTTGAGAAGTGTTGCACTGTCTTTTAAAGCTTCTAAGATCAATTTTCTATGGTAGGTATGAAGGGTTGTGCATGATTTGTTTCATGTTTTTATAAGATTCTGATGGACACTGTGGCAGAATATTTTTGCTAAAATACTTTTTTGGTATGGTTACTTGCTAGCATATCAAGATTTATAGGAGACGTTTTAGCAGTAGTGGTAGCCGAATTCTTGTTAATCATTTTCTGTTTCGTTTTACATTTTGACAGAGGAGGCAAAGTTTCTGCACTGGAAGCTTGTTTTGTTTTGCTAAATGACTGTATTAGCTGTTTTATTTGAACTTTTTGTACACACTCTGGTAGAGATGGATGCTTTTTTTGGACACTTTTATTTTCATTTGCTCTATTTCTGCGTAGCTTTCTAGGGACTTGCTTTTTGGTAGGCATTCTTTGGGGTCTGTTGAAAAAAAAAGAAGGTATGGGTTGGGCCGTTCTGCAATGTATTAGTGCTGTGTGCTATGTGCATGAGTGTCTGAATATAATGGGAAAGATGTATGTGGTGGTGTGTGATTGTGCATTGGGCAGATACATTTAGTTGAGAAGGCTATTCTTGTATTTTTGTGTTAGTAAACTGCAGTTCGGATGAGAGTAGAGAGTGAACTAGTGGTGAGGAGAATCACTAACAGTAAATCTAATGGTATACCATTAAAACAGTTCTTTGTTTTGTAGTGCTAACAGTCTAAGGGTTGAGTATGTTATTGATTTGTGTGCCATTCTGCCTGCTAATCACTGTTTAATAAATGGGGATTTGTGGGCAGAATGGTTCAGAAATTGCAGTTTTTTTTGGTGCGCAAATTACATGATTGAACCACACAGTGTGTTTGAGGAACAGTAAGAATATTAAGGGAGTATTGTACTTACTCTTTTTTTGTGGACTGAGCAGGTACCTTCAGATATGTTGTTTGTAGTTCAGATGCAGCTGATTTTCAGGAGAGTGGTCTTCACTGCAATTGTAAAAGCAAGAAGTTAGTAATTTTGTGTGTTTATACCACTGATGTTAATGTAGACGTTGATGTTTATGTTTTTATGGTAGTATTCTTGTTTGATATCTGAACACAGTGTATGCATGCATTTCATTTGACTATGTGCAGCTTTTATATTTTATTTTTATTTACAATATGTTAGTTCAACATGCTTTGCAAATGAGTAGAATTTTAAGTGCACAAAATTCACTTGTTTTTTTAAAGCTGTTTTGCAGATAGCATACAGGTTTGGAAGTGACAGTTGATTATAGTAGATGGGAAACATTTCAATAAGTTCATTTTATAGGTAGACATGCCAACCATCGGGAGCGCCTGAGAGGGAGATTTCACCACAGCAATCAGGAACATTTATTTTTCCCATAGGATTGCATTGGGATTAGCATTAATTTAGGTGTGAGACAGTAAAAAATAGTGCGATTTTTCAATGATTTGTGTGCCATTCTGCCTGCAAATCCCCATTTGTTGGTTTTGAGGGAAGAATGGCGCACAAATCCCTGTTTTTCGGCACACAAATTCCATGAATCAGCCCCTAAATCGGGAGGGTTGGCATGTGTGTATAGGTTATGCAGGTTTAGTGGCATTACTCTGTTTATATGGATTTATAAGAGTTGTACAAGTACTGGAATAATGTATGCATACCTGTAGTTTGTATTCATGCATGTGGATATGCATGCAGCTGTAAGTTGAAATCTTCGAGGCTTGTAGAGTAGTTTTTGTAGTAGGTGCTTTCCAATGATATGAGACTTGTACTCAGACTGATCAACATTACATTTGAAGGGCGGAACTCTGATGATGGAGTTAGATGTAGAGGTCTTGGATTTGATTGGTGGATGGTTGTGTGACTGCTTAGCTGTATCTAATGAAGGAATGGCACCGAGAGTGATGTGGAAAGGGTAGAAGGGCTGGCTAAGAGTTACGCGCCGCGCAGACACCGTGGCTGTCCGTGAATTGGGCGTGCCACATCCAGGGTTTTCCAGCAAATCCAGTATGGAAAGGGGACTGTAGGGATCAGCCAATCAGATGTTGATGTTGTGGATTTGTGTAGAAAGAGAGTGTGTATAGTGAAGATGGCAGAGGTAGAGAAAGTCAGGGTGTTGGTGCCTGGAGATATGTTTGTGCATGATTTACAGCAGTATGCTCAATGCAGCATGCGGTAAACAATTTTGATGTTAAAGGAGTGGAGGTGTGTGAAGCGCTGTGCCTGATTGCAATGTAGAGCAAATTCTACAAGTTTGGGAAGATATGCGCAGGATGAACAGTCCCCATCTGGTACTTTTGCACTATGGTGCTTTCCATTTGGGCTACATCAGTGCCCCTACTTTGTTGGCAGATTTGGAACAGTTGGTTCAAGCAGTAATGAACATCCTTCCAAATGTGAAAGTCATTTTTTCTGGATTACTACCTAGGGCAATATGGGACAATAGTTCTGTAAAACATTGCTAGGTGTGCAATCAACCGAGGCATGTCTGCGTTCATGCTTAGAGCTGGTATGTTTTTTGTAATGCTGTTTATTTTGAAGAAGATGGCATTTCCTTATCTTTGTTGGGAAATGCCATGGTGTTTTGGAATGTAAGGGTTGCTTTGGAGAAGTTGATGTGAAGATTTTAGTAGTAAAGTAAGAAGAAACCCCCCCCCAAAAAATACAAAATAACAGGTGTCTGTTAGGCATCTGCAAAAAAAAACAGCTCTTTTCAGAGCCCACCTCAAAGGGGAAATGGTGCACACTATTTAAATTTACATTCACCACGCGCAGATTTCGATATGTCCGCAGACTTGGCGGTAGTCTGCGGACAGCGCATATTACATACAGGGATTCTGGGGTGGAGCGGACATGCAAATGAGAATAAGCGGAGCTAGAGATTGGTCAATAAAGTTTACTGGGTGTGTTGTGTAAGGAGAGATTTTGTCAGAACGTCTTTTTCCAGTGAGAAGAACAGATAGCTATGGCTGTGTGTTTCTGAAAACAGATTATCTGGATTTTGGGAGACTCATGGATACATTGGTTGGAGGTGCATGCAGAACTCTGTGGAGTAGCTGCAGATCTTGGATTCCCTCATGTGGAAAAGCACTGGCATGGAGTGCGTGGAATGATGTGGCTGGACTTGGTACCTCTCTGTGCTACTTTAGAGACAGAGCATCATCCAGACATAATTATACTTCATTGTGGAGGGAACAGTTTAGGACATGTGTTTGGAATGTCTTAGTAATTTGCAATGAAAGAAGGACTTGAGAAGGTCATGGACATGTTTCCAAATTCCCAAGTAATTTTTCTCGTATTGTGCAAAGACAAATGTAGCTTGTAGCTGCGCTCTTCTTTATTTGGTCCACAAATGGAGAAAGTGAGGCGTACTTTCAATAAGGCTGTTTGTGTCTTTCTAAGAGATGTTGGCATGTCCTCTTTTCACAATGAAAATATTATGTTTCGTAGCACATACATTTTTCACAGAGATGGAGTCCATCTTACTTATGCTGGCAATCAGATTTCTCTGAGAAATTTACAAAATGCATTGCAACCTTTTTTGGAATTAGAGTCATCTATTTTGCAGCAGATGTTGACAATTTCAGGTTTTTCAAACACACAAAAACACCACCGAAAGGTTCTTTTCAGAGCCACCACTTCCTCCCAGAGGAAAGTGCAGTGCTTTTGCTAGGGCAGCACCTTAAAATTGTATATGTCCTAGGACTGTCCGCGGACCTCCAAAAAATGTGCAGGGCCCTGCACTGTTTATTTGCCAGTTCTATTTTTAAACTGTGAAAGGCAGCTCTGAAAAGAGCCTTTTTGTTTGATTTTTTGTTGTTTTATTTTTTTTCGTGTTTTTTACACACAACACACTAGGAGAGGAGGGGAAATGAGGGTAAGGAAGGGACATCAACCACGGGGATAAGAAAGGGCAGGTGAAGACAGGAAATGTAGGGTGGGCCTTACTTAGGTAGGTAGCAGGTCTTCTGCTGCTGCGTGACCGTAGTCTCGAAAGCACTTTGAAGATTCCCCCCATGCAGAGTACTGCGTCGCAGTACATACACAATATTGTGACCCTCGAAAGGTAAGAGTCAACAGCATCGTGAATGGCCTGTGAAGCAGCTTGATGGATGCGCTCTCCCACAGGAGTGTCTTTTGTGGTGAGAGGAGCAGAAAGCTGTAAGAAGCACACCTCCCATGACTCAGCACCATTTTGCACTGGTTGCAGGTGACCTTGTTCGCACGTGCTTTTGGTACGTTACCATGAATGGTAAACAACCACCACACTCCTGGTGAGTTCTGGTAGTCGGGAGTTCCTCAACCTCATTCTCTTCATCCTCTTCATCCTCGTTCTCTACATCATCAAGCCTGTTCCCCTTTGCAGGCCTTGGGGAGGTGGTGGTGGTGGAGGGTTTGGGGTGGTGCTGAGGCAGATCTAGCAACAGCAGTCATGGATGCCATCAGGGTTGATGAGATAATCTCAGCAAGAGCAGCAAAGGCAGCAAAAGTTAATCTGCAATAGCCAGAAGTACAATTAAGATCAGCTCTGGGGTGTGGCCTTTTATAGGGGTGGAGGATGCGCTTCGCGAACAGATTGAACACCCAAAAAGGTTCAAAAAGTTCCAAAAAGTATGTGGAAATCCAGGGTCATTGTCTGGGACATGTGCAATGGTGAATTTTTACTGTAAAATAATTTCGATTGTCTAAAAAAGTTATTTTAAAATGTTGGGGAACCAGTCAGTCTCCGCAAATTAGGACACACGCTCAGTGTGGGTGCGGTTACATGATGACGTCGGGAACATGTCCGGGAAGGGAACAGGTGTCTGCAGGACACCAAATGCACGGGAACGGTCGTGGGCATGCACGTGGGTGTTCTACGGACAGTGTTCGGGTCCTCAAACAAATTAAATGTGTGACACAAGTGAGACGGACAGTTACAGACAGTCGCAATGTTCGCAGGATTTACGGGTGTGGTGCGTATGTGCGTAAATGTTCTGCTGACTTTACGGACAGGTATAGTGTCCTTAGGACACCTCCATTTGTTTGACTACAGACATCCCAGACACTGCGCGTGTTCTTAGGACAGTTTCAACCTAGCTGCGAAGGGTACAGACAGGTATAGTGTCCTTAGGACACCTCCATTTTGTTCATTTATGGACATCCCAGACACCGGGTGTGTTCTAAGACCAGTTCCATCTTTGCTGCTAATGATACGGACAGGTATAGTGTCCTTAGGACATCACCATTCTGTTAATTATGGACAGCCCAGACAGGCGCACTGTCCGCAGACATTTTAACTGCTTTTTAAAACAAAATAAGACCTAAAGAATTTCATTAAAAGAAACATAATATTTTTTTTTTATTATATACATATACACAATTTATGAAAGAGAGGGGGAAGCAGAAACTGATACAAATACAGGGGAGTTAGGGGTGTGGAGAGGATGGATGGGAGGGGATGAAGGGATGGAAGTCTCATCAAAACGTTTTTCTTGGTGTTGAGGGTTTGGGGATAGTTGACTGAGACACGGAGAGGGGGAACAGGTACATGTGGGACAATGGTATTTATTTTTTTTCTTTTATGTGGTCCTCCACAAACTGTTTCAAAACATTGACATTTTCCTTGAGCATGTCCATTTTCTGTTCCATGCGTTGCAGAGTCTTTTCCAAGGTGTCTTTTGGTGTGTTATTTTCAATGTTTGTATGGTCTGTTAAAATTAAATATATATATGTTAAGTACACACAAAGTAATGATTATTAACTTGGTTATATAGAGAAGTGTCTACCATTATTATCACTCTCTTCAAACATTTCCTCACGTGGAAAATGTTCCTCAAGCCATTCCAAAGTACTGCACATTTCTGTGTGAAAAACAAACATATATTAATTGTAGTGTACCTAATACAAAAAGTTTAGAACTATATAAGACAAATAAAGTTTCCTTACTAGTTTCTGGTAAGGTGTATTTGTACTGTTGTGTAGGTCTACTGTTGCTTCTAGCTCTGCAGTTTCTGTGAGATTATGTTGGAGGCATATCTTTTTGTTTTGGTATATGTCATTTTACTACATATGGTATTTAAATGGATGGTTGATCTGTTAGATATATAGGTTCCACTTCTTATTTATTATTCCATATAATATGTTTATGTGCTGCTTTTTGAACTTGTGCAGTGTTTATATGGCATGATAGAACAATTTAAGATACTACCTGAATGCTTGGGTAGTGTTGCTGTTGTCCGCCTCCGTCCGCGGACATACGCACAGTCCGCGGACATCAAAATCATTAGCAGGGGGTTCAGTATGTTCTATGTTACATGTATATAAAGTAAGGGAATCCTAGTAAACATCTATCAAATTCACACTAAGAAAGTGTATATTCAGTAAAAACTTTGTTAAAGGGACGTTATGGTTAAGTTGTGCTACTAAAAACCTAGCAAAACCGAAAAACCCCTGAAATTCGTAAGTTATGCTAAGCTAAGCAACCATAACTCGCACCACCATTGTGCACTGCTAAAACTAACACCCAGAACATCAAAGATGACATCACACATGTCATTGATGACATCACTGATGACATGACATGTGCATTTACTTTTCATGAAAAGTCTGTACAAAGGATTCTTATTATAATATTGACAAAAAGGTGTGAAGGATCATTGGAATAAATATCATGAGCTATGTAGTGCATTGATATAAATAGCATTATATTATGAAGTTTTATACGTTGTGAATGGACCCTAAGTGAATTATTGTAAGAACATATTTGAAGTATAAGTATAGTAAGCTTCTCATCTATAAACATAAGCATTGTGTGCAGCATACAAGATGGAGGTGCACTATTCATAATCTTCCCATGTTGAATAGTGAAATGATAAATGCGTTCTTATTAGAGTTTTGCGTACTGTGCAACATGTAATAAGTATCTAATAAAATCCACTTACTAAACCCACTTACTACATGATTTCATTAGTACATACAAAACACAAATACAGAACAACACATAACAATATGAGTATATAAAGGGAAAGTGAAGTACGCAAACAAAGCTGCAGTAGAACCAGAAAGTGTTCATAACTTACCTGATTATCTTCATGCACATAAATGATTGCTCTGCTTCAAAGCTACTAATTCCCCATCTATAACTATCACATATTGTGACTAGACCCCAAGGAAAGTAGTGTAAGTGCAATGTGTACAAATATGAGCATATCCAGGGAAAGTACAGTAATAAAAAAGCAACAGAACAATAAGACAGTGTTGATAACCTTACTAATCATATTCATACATAGAAAGCATTGCTGTCTTCCAAGTCTGTGTTTTCCCCTTTGTATATGTTTCATATGGTTTGAGTGGACCCTAAGTGAATTACTGTAAGGACATATTTGAAGTATAAGTCTACGAATATAGTACTTTGTACTATAGTAGAGTGAATTGTTAGTTCCTGACTGTTACTGGCCTAGATATATCAGTAAAGGAAAAAAGAGTGATGTCATCTTTGATGTCCTGGGTGTTAGTTTTAGCAGTGCACGGTGGTGGTGCGAGTTATTGTTGCTTAGCTTACCATAACTTACGAATTTCAGGGGTTTTTCGGTTTTACTTGGAACCATAATGTCCCTTTAACAAAGTATTTTTACTGAATATATATAAATATATATTGAAAGTGCACATATGTAAGGGGTATAATATGTTTGTATAAAGGATAACATGTTTAAAACAAAAGACAAAAAATAAGAAATGATAGCATGAATAAATAAATAACAGAAAATATTTTTCCTTATATTTTTTGGACAAAGGATTGACATCACTCAAATAGCCAGAATTAGATGAATCCAACACATAAATAATGAAGACAGCTTAAAGATTCTAAAAATAAACAAGGAACACTATAAAAATATTTAACCAAAAGTGTCCCGAAGGAGCAAGAAGAATATACAAATGTAGGGAAAATATTCAGATTTTGTGGAATACGATTGGCGATTGATGGTGCCTGCTCAAATATAATAAAATCATATATTTAATAAACTTGAAGAGGAACAAATTGGGTAAGTATTGGCAGTCTGAATTGACTTGTCATCATGGAAGAAACAGCTTGCAGAACAGCGCCAAGATATACAGCCAAAATGATGCAGTATCATTCCAATTGAATTAAGGGCATGACCAACAAGACATTCATGCCCAGGACTCCAGAATGAGAAAGATGACCCAGTCTATAGCGAGTGGATGCTTAATCAGCCTAAAGGGGAAGATGTAACACCTTTAGCCGCTCTTTTCCCTCCTGAGAAACTAGACATAGAGAATAGACAGAAGGGATTTTAACCTCTAAAGAAATTAAAAGCAGCAGTGGGGTATTATAATCCACCATATAAACCCCCTGCCCATACTAGTGAAGAGACAGATGAAGAGAGTAAAAGCAGAGAATGCTAAATTATACAAATATATACAGACACACGATGAAAGTAAATAGTGGGATGAAGAAAAGGATAGACAGAATAAACAGATAGAGATAGAGGTAGAGGCAGAGAAACAAAAAGGAATAAAATATACAGCTAAAGTTACAAAAAGAGTACAAAACGAATGGATTGGAGGACAAATGTTGCTTAAACAAAATGATAGAGGTATTGATGGAGTTCGAGAAAGAAAGGAAAGGGAAGAGTGAGATAAGAAAGAGAAAGGGCCTCATTACAAGTACGGCGGTAAGGCAACAACGGCGCCGGTATCACTACCGGCACTGTTGCTACCATACCGCCATACTAGGAGTTCTGCTCGCGGTGCCTTTGCAGCCACCAGGTCTCACCTGGTGGCCGTACCGGCACCCGTGAGCAGTAAATGATGGTAGCACCGGTACTGTTATGAACGGTACCGGTGCTACCACCCTCCCCACTCCCATTGAGCTGCAAAAGGGCAATTACTGGGTCCGGCTGGGCCGGAATAGCCCGGTAATTGCTCATTCGCGGGTGCCAGCAAGGCTACCTCCAACCTCGTAATGAGGCCCATAGAGTAGGAAGCGGGGTCTATACAAACAAGAAAAAGACAAAGAATGTAAGTGAAGGGAAGAACAAAGAAAGCATGAGGCAAAAAGAGAAAACGAGAGACTAGAAGAAGAGAAAAGAGAAGAGGCAGAAACCCAAAGATTGAAAGTACTTAGGTTTCAAAGAAGGCAAGAGGAAGAGGAATTGAGGGAAATAAAGAGAAGAGAGGAAGAATTGAGCTGAAGTAGGGGATTTAAAGATGATGAGATTGAATATATTAATGCAGCAGAAGCATGATACCCATAGAAACGCAAGAGCAAACCGACGAGGAGAGAGGGTCAGAACCATCCTGTGGAGGGTCGCGAAGATTTTTAGACATACCAACATTGAGAGAAGAAGCACAGAGACCATAGGGACAAGGATTGGGAAATTACAGACACACAAGGGATAAAGAAGGATATAGAACTCAAGAGGGGTAACAAGGAGGCTCCTTTAAACAAACACAAGGAAGCTTAGATGACATCAGAACAGACGATCATCAAACATTATCTTTAAGTAGGCATAATAATGTCAGACGAAGAAAGGAAACACAATGAGAGGATTTGAAAACAGGGTGCATTTGGACTTTCAAGAGAATCAAATGTAGATAAAGAGGTACAATGGTCAGATTTAGAGGACCCTATAGGAAGAACACCAGAACCAATACCAATACCATATACTGAACGACCTCAAGTACGATCGTGCAGTAGAGTGGATGTATCCCTGCCCTATGTGAGCAGACTAAGGGCATTGCCAGGAAGAAAACAAACAGGCAATGATAATGTTTCCTGGAGAACAATGAGTGTGGTTAGGTATGACCAAGGACCAGGGTTTTCATAATTTCCACCATTAGAGAAAGGAGGGGGTCAACCACAATATATACGATGGTCTCAGATGGATAAGGAAACATTAAAGTGCACCCTGCTCACTTTAGCTTCCTGTGCGGGAAAATGGATCAAGCAATTAGAGAAGAGGAGGCCAGGAATGACCTTAGATATAGGCAATATAAAAGGCCGATTATCAGCTACCCTAGGGAAAAGAGCTGATGAAATTTGGAAAAGAGAATTTTTAATGTAATTTTATGAATATTTGATTATTTAATGTTTTATATTCACAATCTATATACATATCAATTTATTGTATGAAATGTATATGTATGAATGAAAGTGATATTAGTTGGAACGTAGCTACATCAGTTGTGAGATATCTACACGTGATGTCATAAATTGATTAGGAGTATCCAATCAATAGGTAAAGAAGTGCGACAACCTGTGTATAGTACGATTTTTTTGATACATTTTATTGTGATTTTACTGTAATTTGGTGATATTGTGAATTTGTGATTTTGTGATTTGTAAAAGTTCTTCTGGAACAGAATACAAATAAATAAATCAATAAATAAAAGAAATTAGTTCCAAACTCTGCAACAATACTGTGCAATATTCTGTGAAAATCCAGGTATTTTACTGTTATCAATTCTCTTACACGAAGACTCACAGGATTTGACTTTATTCTCATATAGAATAATTTGCCTGAAACATACTAGTTTGCCCCAGGGGGTACTGTGAGTCCCCTTCAATTCTTAGTATAATCCTTCAGATGGACTTGGGAAATGTTCAGTTTGAAAGCAATATAATGCAATACGTGGATGATAGTGTGCACTGAGACAGCATTTAGAGAAGACTCTGTCAAACTTATGACAATACTTTCAGAGAAAGGGTATAAAGTAGCCAAAGAAAAATGTTAATACTATCAAGAAGAAGTATTATACATAGGCCAGTTAATCTTGCATGAAAGAAGAAAAGTGACACCAGAAAGAGAAGAATCTATTATGCAAACTGTATAGCCAAAAACATTGAGAAAAACTCAGCAATGTTTAGGTCTATGCAATTATTGCAGAGCCTGGGTCTTTGACTACAGTACATATATTCAACCAATTTTAAAAGCGCTTTAAGAAGCACAGGTGACTAAAACTAAATTAGAGTGGAAAGAAAACATGATATGATACGATATGGCATGTATAACGCGCCCATACACAAGTGTTTCAAGGTGTGATGAGGCAAGGGAGGGGAATAGAGTGGAGACAGAGACAATGATCTTACTAGGCCAGGTGACATTGAGATTGCACAAGTGCAAGGGAGTGGGGAGGGGAAAGTGCGAGGGGTAAAGGGTAGGGGAATTACAGTGCATAAGATAGACCCTAAATAAATAAAACAATAAATAAGAACAATAATAAGAAGTGTGGCCAGATGGTGGCAGCTGCAAAGGTAAGTGCAGACATCAGAGTGCAAGAGTTGCCAGGGGGGCGTGCAGGTATGCAACTGGTGGGGAGGGGACCTGGGCCCAAGAACAGATGGTAGCCGGGTGACCTTTACAGTTTCAGTTTCAGCCAGGAGTTCAGCAGCCGAGAGGAGGAGAGAAACCAGAAGCAAAGAAGAAGGTCTTGAGGTGCGTTAGGAACTGGAGATGGTTCTCCTCAATTTTCAGAGAGGCAGGGAGGTTGCTCCAGAGGAAGGCCCGAGCCGAAGAAAGAGATCTACCACCAATGTGTTGCTTGGAGAAGCAACTGACCCTGAGGGAGTTGGAGGCAGATGAGCGAAGAGCTCGAGAAGGAAGATATTTAGGAAGAGAGAGTTGAAGGTATTGAGGCCCCAGGCCCCAGAAGGACTTGTGGACAATGCAGAGGGTTTTGACCTTAATCCTCGCTGCCAAAAGGAGACAGTGCAGAGATTTTAGTCATGGAGAGATATGATCCCTGGGCTTGAGGCAAAGGACAAGACGTGCAGTCCTGTTTTGGATGCATTGCAGAGGGTGGAGAGTAGAGGCAGGCAGATTTAGAAAGAGGCTGTTGCAGTAGTCCAGCCTAGAGAGAACCAGAGCTCTGGAGACAGTGAGTTTCTGGGGGAAGGAGAGGAAAGGAAGAATACCTCTGAGGAGGTGCAGCTGGTATTGTGACTTCTTAGAGATGTCAGAGATGTGAGGAGAGAATGAGAGTGTAGAGTCCAAGATGACCCAGAGGTTTTTAGCCTCACACGTGGGACCAGGAAGAGTGCCAAGACAAGAGAGGTCGCCAGAGAGTGACAGGAAAGGAGGGAGCGGGTGTGCCGATGAGGAGGATCTCAGTCTTACTGGCATTAAGGCAGAGATCATTGGAGGAACACCACTCCTGGATAGCAGGCAGACAGTTAGACATGGGACAAGGAGAAGGGGCGGCTGAAGGGAGCCTGAAAATGAGCTGAGTGTCATCCACATAGCACTGGAAGTAGGGGCAGAGGGCGGCAATGCGATGGGCAAGAAATACCGGGTATTGGTTCAACATCCAGGGAGAGAGGTTAGACCCCTAGGGAAAACCACAGGTAGAGATAGAGATAGGGGAGAGGAAG
The DNA here is from genome assembly GCF_040938575.1 of Ambystoma mexicanum. NCBI lineage: Eukaryota > Metazoa > Chordata > Amphibia > Caudata > Ambystomatidae > Ambystoma > Ambystoma mexicanum. Next base: position 1,238,914,001 of record NC_090930.1, on the reverse strand, counting down.
GACCCAAGTTGGACCTGGGAGGGTCGATCGGAGAGGAAAGTAGTCAGCCAAGCAAGGGCCTGATCGGTAATACCCAGGTTATCACGAAGATATTTGAGCCGGATGGCATGGTTGACCATGTCACAGCAACAAGAGTCATCTAATAAGATGAGGAAACAGAGGGTGCTGGAATTAAGGTTGGAGAGCAGGTCTTCACAGATGTTTAGGAGAGCAGTTTCTGTGCTTCTGGCTGCCCTGAAGCAAGACCGATGGTCAAAAAGACAACCAATAGATTCAGTGTGAAGGTTAAGCTGGGAGATGGCCAGCTTTTCTAGGAGTTTGCCCAGGAAAGGGGTGATGGAGAATGGGTGATAGTTAGCTGGGCAGGAAGGGTCTGACTGAAATATTTGATGAATTAAAACATGTGATTAGTACAGCTCCTGTATTAGGAATTCCAAATTATAGTGAATAATTTTACTTATTTTCCCATTCAAAGAGAAATGTCATGAAAGCAGTTCTTACACAGAAAACAACATTAGGACATGGTCATAAACCATTAGCTTATTACCTTGGGATTTTAGATCCAGTTTTGAAAGGACACTATCGCTGCAAACAGTCTTTGGCAGCTGCTGCATTTGTCATAGAAAAGGCTTCAAGTATAACTATGGGGTGTCTGTAACCCTATTTGCAGAGCATGCCTTATTTGCAATTCTAGAAAACCCCAAAAATACATCGACTACTCAAAGAGCATCGGGGTATGAGGTAATTATCTCAAACCCTGCAATCAGATTTGTTGGGTGATCCAAGCAACGTTCATAGCTGAACCAGTGGGAGAAGATGATGATGTGCATGACTGTGTTACATACTCTGAATGTTTTAACAATATTCCTCATGTTACAGAGAATGTTCTAGCAAGAGGAGAAGTGGTTTTTATTGATGGGTCATCTAGAATTGACCAAAAAATAGGGGTGAAGTATTGATAAGTAGAATATTGCTGTCAACCTATTCAGCACAGGCTGCAGAATTAGTCCCACTTATTGATGCACTACGAAGTTTTGAGGATGAGGAAGTGATGTGTATTCTGGCTCTGCCTATGTGACGTCAACTGTACATGCAGGCCTTTCAATTTAGAAAAGCAGGGGCTTCCCCTGTTCAGACGGCACTCCAGTGCAACATGCAGAGCTATTTGACAAGCTCATTCAAGCCTTAAGCTTTTCATTAACCATAGCCATCGTGAAGTGTACAGAACATTTCAAAATAACAGATTTAATCTCTCACAGATTTAGAGGCCAAACCTGCACGTACTATTCAACCACATTTGAAAATGAGACGAAAGGTACAATGAAAGCTGCAGGGCGAGGCATGTTGGTTAAAGGAGGGTTCAATATGAAGTCCATCATATCATTTATTGAGGTACAAGGATGAGCATTGCAAGAAGAAAATGAGCTATGGAAAAAGCGGGGCTGTTCCTTATCCCCCACTGAGGCATTTGGAGGCAGGTCAGTACAGAGAAGTCAGTTATGGCTCTATTGTTGAAGAGAGGAGCATTGGAGAAGCTGCATTACCCAGAACATATAACTTATGAGACTCTAGCTGCTAAAAAAGCAGAAGACTGGTTCATACTGAACCTCAGTGAACATGTGGCACAGTTCATTGTAAACTGTATGGTGTGCCAGAAATGTACAGCAGGACACACCTAATGGTCCCTTCCAACATCTGCATATAGATTATGTGGATATGTTGAAAACATGTGATGGTTATCGATAAATGTTAGTTGTAGTATGTTCCTTTTCTATATGGCGCGAAGCACGTCCATTCAAGAATCCTGATAATACATGCACTGTAAAGTTTCTGGAATGCAAAGTATTTCCAAGATTGGTGGCGTGCAAAGTGTTGCAATCCGACAATGGGGCGCACTTTGTGTATTTGAAAATATAGTCTCATTATGAGGCATCAAGCAGGAGTTTGTTTTGGCCTATCACCCCCAAGCCAATTGAATATGTGAGAAATTAAATGCCCTTTCTGATCAATAATCAACAGGAGGGGTCAGACATGAACAACATGGTCAATTTGCCTATTATTTTGGAACACTCATTAAAACATCCAGTACTCTACCCAGGGCACCACGTGCTAGTGAGAACTTGTGTGCATACCTGGAATACCCTTTGAATCATTGGACCTTACAAGGTTCTCATGCATCTACCCATAGAGAAGCAAGTATCACCAGTGAAGCAGGTGCCCGCATTAAATCAAGAGAAGAGTGGCAACGCATAACAATGCGATCTATGACCAAGAACACAGATAAAGAAACGGAAACATGTTTACATTACGGTTCTCTTATGAACAGGTTAATTTACAGTGATCTTAAAAAGCTGCCCTTAGATAAGCCTAATGAGACAATGAGAGAAGAGTTCAAATTTTGAAAGACAATGAAAAAGATGAAAAAATGTCTGATCTTCTTTCGAGATACCCAGCATTACACTGGTATATACATCCTTAGTTATTCTTTTTTACTGCATTTCTCAAACATATCCAGCTTTGATTCGAAGAAGAAGAAGCACTGTTGCATTCCTGTAGACTCCTAAGAACAATTGGATTGTTTGGAGGGTGATATTTGAAACAATACCCCCATTTCTGATATAGAATTGATTAAAAATGAGGTAATACATTTGCATATTCATACAATGGAGAGATTCCAATGTTTTAGAGACATATTGCCATCCAGAAGATCAATTGGTTTTCATGGCATATTGATGATAGTGATAATTGGTATTATCATTTTTACTTTTCTCTTTATCATTATGGTATTGCGAACAGTTCTAAACAATTATACAAGTATGGAGGGCGAGAACGAAACATCTACTATTGCCCCACTATGAGCACCAATAGTCAGTTATATAATATAACTAGAAGTTTATTTTGCTTTAAAAGAAATATTGAAGAAAACCATGAAGGTATAGATACGTACCTTGAGAATGTGGTTCATTTAAAAAATAACCTATGGTATCAGCATATGAAAGAGTTGGGAAGGAGTACGTGAGATGAAAATTGTTATGAATGTTCCATAATACCTTATGCTTTGAGAATATCTAAAAAATTCATAGCCACAGAATTATCTAGTAAAAAAAGCACACTGTTTGACACACCTTGCACTTTGCCTAACCAGAGGACAATTTCAGGGCCAAACAGCATCCATAGTATGGATGACTAAGAAAACATCCCAAAGAAAGGATGATTATCTGCAAGCAACAAAGTCAAGATAAAATAAAGACACAATGCATCTGATACTAAACTACAAACATTCTAGAGTAAATGAAGCAGGAATCAAGATCAAACAAAATAAGATGCTAAATTGCTAGGTAAGATTAAGAAGAGATATGGATATGTTAGGAAAGAGGACAGTTACAAATTAAAGGAACAGTGCTCACTCCTGATGGATGGGCTGAATGAGTGGTTGTGTGCAAACCAAGAGCTGTGACAGGATAAGGGTATGCAGTTGTGACAAATGCAGTAAAGGTATGAAAAGATCAATGGCCTACAATTGTGAGGCTGTTGACATGGGTTGATGATGAGGGGGATCCATTGCAGATATTCCCCCTGAAGAATGCCTCTATATGTTTCAGAAACAATGGCACAGTAAAATCTCAAGTGTGCTCAAATCTATGATATGATATGATATGATACAGCATTTATAATGTGCCTATACACAAGTGTTTCAAGGAACCAGGCATGACTGAAGGAGCCGCAGTTCTGATGGATCATTATTGGGCCTTTGGATTGAAAGCATTTATAAAGCTCCCACCAAAATTGGAAGGAATTTGTTTACTGATACTGGTCAGCATACTAGCCTTGGTAATTCCACAGTGTGACTTGCATATTACAGAATTCCCGATGATGGGGGCACACCAGAAGAAGAGAAGATCTGTACATCAAAGATGATAAAAAAGAGGGAAATACTTCTCTGCAAAATGGGTAGAAGCCTATTATAACATTCAAGATGAGCACAAATTACTCAGCAGAATGGCAGTGACCATTCCATCTATATTCATGACAGCAATACAAACTACGGTGAACGCCAAATGGCTGCAGTTTACCAGAAGGGGGCTACTACAGATGATCAATACAACAAAAAAATTATTTAATGCAATCAGAGAAGAATTGAGGGCAATAAGGCTTATGGCCCTCCAGAACAGATATGTATTGGACTTAATTACAGCAATGGAGGGTGGCGTGTTCACCAAGTTTGAGCACTCTTGGTGTACATTTTATACCTTATAGAAGTATAGATTCAACGTTTGGGATGACCATTAGAAGAAGATGGATGAAGACTTATGTCAATCAACCCAGCTACCTCAAAATACAAGCCCAGTATCATGAAGTGAAAAGACAATGAAGAGGCTGTTTTTCCCTTGCAAAATAAAGGAGTACGTTGGTCAGGGAACACGGATGCTATTTCGAGAAAAGAAGGCAACATACAAAGGGAGTCCAATTTGCAGATCATGTGCGAAGGACATATTTGTCAAGATTAGAAGGAACAAGAACATTTACACATGCCAAGTATTGAACAATTAAAATTGTATAAAGTTTAAATGTGATAGATTGAAGGCCGAGAAGAGCAATGGCACCCAGTATAATTGAATCAAATAGTGTTAAATACATTGTCAAAATTGACAAATTTGTGGTCTCATAACACGTATGAAGAGGTCGCAAACAAGGGCTAGTCATTAGGCTTGAAACTAAGATAATGGTGTGCCTACACTCCCTTGAATGTTCCAGGACAGTGCAGACTGGTAAGATCAATCTTCCAACAGAGGTCACTGGCTTGAGGCACCGATGAGAGAGGGTAGACTAATAGGGAAAACAAGGAAAGAGCTGACATATCTCAAAACATCTGGGTTTCGTTTCTATGTATGTGCTGCTAGCGAGCCGAATGTCCAAGGTTCAATTTCGTTTGCCAACCAATAAGAAAATGCTATCATGCATGTTTACATACAATGTTGCAAAGTACTATTCTGCTGCCATATTCTCTGTTGCGATCAGTATACTACATATGTTGAAGTAGCTCATGGTGTGTCTTGCAGACAAGGGGCCACAATGAGAGACTAACACTCATGCATTCTATATGTAGACATGTTCCCCTAATCCAATCTCACCCCTCAATATGTTTTTTGTAATATGCCACATAGGATGTTGTCATAGATGACACATCTAGCATTATATAAACTAAGTATAATCAAGAAGACATGATCCTGCATACATCAATTTGATGAATGACAATTAACCTTGCTTTCCCTAATTGATATAAAAGCAGTATTTTACCATCTTCTTTGAGTATGTCATGTTATTTGGTCTGAGATTTGGAAATTTCATCTAGCACACAGAAGCTTCAATGAACTTTCAATTATAATCATTGAGTCCAAGAAGGCTTCTCAAATGTCGTAGAGTAGTATTGTCTTTTAATTTCAATAAGGCTTCCACCTCCTTCGCTTGTGGGTTGAGAACCTCGGGGGTGATTTTGCACCCAAAGACGTTCACTCAGGTCTTAAACTGCTGTGCCTTCTGAAAGACCGCTTTTCTCCAACATTATGCAACTGAGTCAGCACATAGCAGATTTCTTCTATATATTCCTCCACAGTTAAGCTCTTCATCAAACCATCATCTACATATGTCAGGTTTCACCTTTCACCCAAATCAGCATGGCCTCATGCTGGAAGATGTTGAACACTTTGCCAGAGTTTATATTTCTGAAGGGTGTTCGAGTCCACATGTATTGTTGTCCGCTTAAGGTAAAGGCAAGCTTGTATTGGTCTTCCCTACACATGGGTCCCATTCAATAACCATTGGTCAATTCAATGGCTGTGTATACCTCTGACCGGTGGATCTGTACCAGACCTTGGTTGATGCAGGGATGTGGCCATATTTACAAGTGGACCCATTTGTTCAACTCCCTCAGGTCTGCACATAATCTCCATTGCTCATTTGGTTTTAGTATCCCCTGTACTGGATTGTTAAAAGTACTGTAGTTCAGACAAAATATCCCACAGGATTCTAAATGCATAATAATCTCTGTGAGTGACTCCATAGATGTGAGAGGTAACAGGTATTGTTTAACAAATACTGGAGCCATCTGTGGGTCCTGGGTATGGTGGTTGAATTAATAGATGTATATCCACAGTCATATGAGTATACTGAAAAGATATTCTGAAGTTCATGAATACCTGTTTCAGTTTCTGTCTCTGTTCCTCAGTAGTTTCAAGCATCAGCAACATTGATCTGTTCCTTGACCATCTGCCTGAAACCTGGAAAGAACTTGGGCTTGGCAATTTCAGCAGTATCCTCTAGTTGGGTTGAGAGATCTCTTTTTATGGTGCTCACCTGGACGGGAGTCTCCATGGCATCGTGCATGTTGCTATTTAATCTAAATAACACCTCGTCTGTCCTGATGTAACAGATTACCTCTTCCACCCCATATGGGCATGAGGAGTACACTACAAAATTCCCCTCAAGATGGGTAAAAATATATTATGGAGGAATAACATCACTGAATTTGAAACAGGAGTGAGGAATTGGCCTGATTATCTCATTATCTAAATCAACAGAATAGTGTTGGACATCAACCGTCATTCCAATAAAGCTTTCCATGCTCAAAGTGATCCTTTGAGGGTCGCTATTATCCAACAATAGTCGAATGGTGTCAGGTTCATGATCAGCTAGAGGTGTTGGATTTAAATACAAACCGTGTTGTTGGAGATGAGATTTCAAATGTATTTAGGCGTCCTTATATTGGAGTTTCTTTCCTCGCTTAATTTTGGAGGGAATAGTGATTTGTCGCACCTGTCCTGGGATTGTAGCCTCTTCTAGCACCTGAACTTCAACTGCATAAGGCAGCAATTGAACTGACTGAAATTTCCTTTGGTGTTTTCAAAGCCCATGCGTTACCCAGTCGTCTCCATACTTTGTTGTTGATTAAATCCAGGCCAATTGTGAATCGATTGACTATGTCACTACCCAAGAAAAAGTCACAAGGGACATTTATAAACACCCAACCATTGTGTTCTATAGTTTTATTGCCAATGGAAATGTTCAACATACACCTGCTAGGCAGGACATGTTTAGAATGTGGTGTTTCCAGACCCTCCTCCCAATTATCACTGAATTTAAAGGTAGGAATTGTCCGATATTACTGGAGTTTCTGAATATTCCTTTGCAGATGAAGCATTTACCATTATTCCGGCATACTCTGATAGACACTGGTTCCTCCCCCTCATTTATCTGAATGGGGGAAACAATGCCCTTTTTCTGATTGTTAGTCAGACTTTGAGCTGGTTTTGTCATTGTCCTCTTTCATGGGACTTGGGGTTTCTTCAAGATTTTGATTTGCATTCAATCTCAAAATATATTCTTACAGAGTGAAGTACGACTTAAAACTGGGAGAAAGGTTGATTTTCAAGAATTGAGAAGGGTTCCTATCAGCAGTTTGTTTGCATAGAGAGATGATGGCGATGTCTGGGTCCTGATTTTGGAACGTTGTTCGATTAAATGACAGATGCCATTCAAACTCACATCATTTGTACACATTTTTATTTCAAAGGCTGGTTAGTCTTAGTCCAGAGGACCTTGTTCACAGTCAATCAGAGGGGATAACCTCTGAAGGATATTGTTTTCCAGTGCCCTCTGGAGGCACAACTATCACTGGGTGTTTTAAGCAATATTGTTCTTATATTCAGTTGGTCAAATGCCTTTTTGGACAAAAGAGTGGCTTGGGATACAGTATCCGCCAGAGCTGGCAATTCCCACTGACCCTGTGACTGACCGGGGCATAAAATATGCCCTCTTCTTCCTCAAGGGTGCAACGAAAGTGTGAGCTATTTGCCTGCTTGATGGTAATTTTTTAAAAAAATGTGTGAACCCTGGGTCAGAGATCAGGAATATGCAGGAAAGAAATACATTTTCTCAATGTGCATAGTTGTCTAATCCTCTTTCTCCCAGATTCTTCCCTGTACCCCTTTACCCGAAGTCAGTTCTCAGAACCTGTTTGTGGGGAGGATGCCGCTGTCTTTGTCTGTTCTGGCCCACATAATTGGTGTCCAGGAAGTTCCAGATTTGGCTTTGTCTCCATACCTACTCTGTAGGTCTTGCGGTCTCTTGGGAACCATTTTTCCATGGAAGGTGTTCCCCCATTCCTGAAATAGAAGATTTCCTTTCCCAAATCCTCCAGGTATTCCTCTCTTTCAAATCGATGATCTGGTTTTCTTCTCTGCAAAGTGAGCTTTTCTTTTACTTTGCCTACTTACCCTTTAAGTTCTAGCTTCCTGTGCGTAGAAGAGTCAATATCAGGCTGAGCGGTTTCCAGGGGTTCTGTTTTTGTGAGAAGGGAAGCTTCCACAAGGCCTTGGCATCTCCCTTCAACCAGGCCCCAACCTGTTGCTTGTCACAACTTTCCTTCAGTCATTTCTCCCCCAGGGCCTCAGACCTGGGTGTTGAGGTGTTCTGGGTACCTGGACAGGTTGGGGGTTCAACTGAGACCTCAGCATGTGCCACGGCCTGTCATGCAATGGTTGGACCTGTCACTCCAGTTGTGTACCATTTTCTGGGTATTAGAGAGGTTTCTGCTCCCTAAAATGGTAATTGGCCATTCCTGCGAAGTAGCTTGGCTATTAGAAAGGTACCCAATCATTTTCAGTCCTGATTCTCCCTTCTACCTGGTTCAGGGATCTATTGTCCTGGAAACAGGGAGAAGCAGGAGGATTGTTTTGGATGTTCTGATTTTGAGGGTACCTGTTGAAAATATTCAGATTGAAAGGTGAAATGGTACATCTCTCATGGGGAAGTTTGGATGATGTTTCCTGGGGAAGAAACTACCTGGTTTGCTACCCCTTTGTGCTGGGGGAGTGCACACATACCCCAGGATTGGTTGTATAGTCTTAGACTTACATAGATGCAGAGTCAGAGACGTCATTGTTCTGGAATCCTGCCTGACTACTATTTGGTTGGGCCGGGGCAAAGGCTCTCCTCTGCATTTCATTCTGCTTGTTGGCAGGAGGAGTATTTTTAGGTCACCCCATTACCAGGTCCAAAGGAGGGGTGGTTTTGTCCTCTGCCACCTAAGCAGCGGCGGGGGCAATAGGTGGTTTAGTGGTTTTGGTGTCATTTTTACTATTAGTGGGTTTCTTGACCTCATATATCCCGGTGGCTTGCTCTATAACCCAATCCAGTGTTTTGCACTAATGGAAATCACGCACTAACTGTGTAATTATATATTTGCGAAGCACATAGAAATAAGTCGTCACAAATTCCCTGATATTCATATTCACTGACCTGGAAGTCGGCACAAATGCACGTTTTAGTTCCTGGGCAAACTCCCTAAGCACCATTTGGTCCCCACATTGCAAGGTATGTGCAGCCTTCTGGGCCTCTTGTGGGTTCCTATAAGTGAAGAAGTGTTTCGAAATGGCCACCATATGGTGGACCAGTTAAAATGCTCATGGTCATCCAGTCCTGCAAAGAAACTGGAGTTCTCAGGAGAAAATGTCAATTTTGCAAACTCCATGCAGTTGACATAATTTTTTATCTTAAATGATGACATAATTTTCTCATAAAGTTTGAAGTGCCCCAATACCGAATACTTAGCATTCTTATGGTATGGTGTTAGGTAGCTCTTTATGGATTTGATTTGTGTGATTGAGTCTTTAGCAAAACCCTTTGTCTGTTTAGATGGCTTTCTGCACCTTTGAACCTGACTCCATTTACCTTCTGACTCAGAGCTGCTATTTGAACTCCATTTTATGTCTACTAAGTGCTCCCTATCTCTAGGAGATTGGGAATACCTCCCAGAATCACATGGTCTGGACTCCTCTCGCCTGTGCTGCCATGAACTCTCAGGGTCACTTTCCCTGCCATCAAGTTTAGACATAGGATAGAACCCAGTCTCTTCTTTAGACTATTGTCAATGTGTTAGTCTGGAAAATACCCTACCAAAGCATAGACGATATATTATGTTGGCCAAAAACCAACTGCATCATATGACTAGCATCGTCAGTACAGAATTGTCAGCATAACCATAGAGCGTCCATTTTGTAACACTGGAATTCACCATTTTGCAATTTTGCTTTTTCCGCGCTTCTGTTCAAATGCTTTGCTAAAAGTGAATTCCATTTTGTTCTACTCATGTACAGAGCAAGGCCACAGGTTACATAATGAGAGACTAGCCCAGAGAGCAATGCACTGTTTCCCTTCCTCCCTGCCTCACAAGTCCTTGGAAGTAAGCAGAAAGGCATTTAATCACTAAGCAGGTGCCAGCTAGTCTCGCTGGAACGGCAGAAACTGTAGAAATAGGCAGTTAATGGCTTGAATTACACTCTATTTTGTGGCCCCCCTTTTCCTGGGCCCTACTAGACCGAGCAGACCTCTAACTCACAAATAGAAACCAAGAGATAGTAAGGCTTGTAATGTGTCCCTCCTACGAACACAGCTTGCTTGCAGAACAAGAGCACTATGTTCTTGGTAACAAAGAATAGTGTCTGCACTTTCAGAGATTGCAAATGTTGTTGAATACATGTTTTTGAGGGTGTCACATTCATCGAACCATTGCAAAGAAAGATACATTATGGGCGGTTTGGGTGTGTCACTACTGATATTATGATGGTCATTTTGTATATATGTAACTGATGTAAATTGTTTGCTCTCTTGCGTCCCACGAGGTCTGGGTGACACACGTTGCGAAACGTTAGACCCAGTCAGCCGATTGAGACTATTTGCTTTGCAATAAACCCTAGATTTTGGGAAATGAACCTTGTGTCTGGCGTATCAGTTCATGTGTGGTGATTGTGCATTGTTTCCATTCACGAGGGTCCCCTATGGGCCACGTCAAATGGGTACTATGGCCCCCTTCTTGGTAGTCTGGGGGAATCCCCCAATTCACCTGAATATGTGGAGGTATTGAGAATGCCCTTCCGAGGCTGAGGCTTTTTTTTTTCTTTCAGCAAAGCAGACCAGATGGCCTATTTGCAATCCCAATTTCTGCAAATCTACCCTCTGATTTTTCTCATCAGATGAGCTTGCAAGGTCAGAAGGACTCATTTTGTTCTCCCAACACACATTGGTCTGACCACCTTCCCTTCTGTTTGTTAAAGGTAAATATTCCTCAATTTCAGATAAGGACCTGCCTTCGTGACTGGAGTGGCTAGGAATATGTTTGCCTGTTCTGTATAAGTGGTATGCATGAGGTCAGTTCCAGTCTGTAGATGGGATGTTGTGGATAAATGGCATTAAGCATTGCTGGTAGGGGCAACTCACCTTTGTCAGCATACCCATTCCATACCTTGGTCAGGGTGTCTCAATGCATGTTTATATTTTCTGGTTTCAGTATTTCATTTCTCACAGGTATTTCTCTCTGCCAGGATGTCCTGCTTACATTCAGAGAGTTGAATTCTTAACTCTGACACTAGAGTCTAGGTGACTTCAAGGTCACTGCTCTGAGCCACCAATCAATCCTTTATTTCTGTACTTAATCTTGAAGTACTTCATATTCTGCCTTAGAGTCTTATCTTATGTGAGCATATTCATGAAGCTTTTCTTTCAAACAAACACATTTTCTGCCCTTTGCATCTCTATCCTCTGCTGCTTATGATAGATCAGCCTTTGCATGTCTCAAACACTCCATAAACTCTATATTTTCTTTCCTAATTATGATCAGTTCCTGAGAACGGGACTGAACGTTTTCTACATCCATTCTCAACTGATTCACATTCTGTGCGAGGACACTGATATCTCGGTTCAAATGGTCTTTTTCCTTAATCAGTTGCATTTTCTGCTGTTTAACAGAACTTACATTTATAGTGCATCTGATCAAAGTCATTTTGGGATTCAACCCTTTTTATAATTAACCAGGTGTTTTCTATTTTTAGTTAATTTATGGACTGTTTACAGGCCACAATCTGATCCAACGATGCACTATTGTAATAAGCTTGATCCTTTACCTTATGTTCCAGTGTGTTCACATTTTCTATACACACTTTTTATGTGTGTCTTGCCGTGCTGAGAACTGCATTTCTTTCTCCGCGCTACCTTGCTGGTATGCTTTTAGCTAATTTTTGTGTTGCACAATTAGATTTTCATATTTGAGCACTAAAAGCTGACCTTATATCTTATCTTCATTTTGCTGACTGATTTCTAGGCCTGTTCAAGGTCACCAGTCTGATTCAGAATACTGGCCACTTTATTTAGAAATTGCTCTTCATTTTATAGCAAATGGAAATATAAATTAGCATTTGACCATAGCCTTTTGATTATGTTCCTCCAAAATATTTTGTGTCATGTAGAATCCTTGTAAAGCTTTGTGTGGCACACCACCTTCAAGTCAAATATCAGTGCTTACTAAGGTAACCTCCTGTACCATCCTGGCTTGCCATCACCAAGAACCCATCTCAGTCCTTTGACCACAAAGGAATCACTTGACTAGGAGATAATTTTTGGTATGTTCCATTTCAATGGCACTCATTTTAAAGGTGGCTTCTTTATTGCATCTTTGTAAACTCTGTTTACACCATAACAAAACCTTGCCCTTTATTACGATTAGATTTCAACAATCAATATCAAAACAAATCAGATTACATTTGCATTACTCTGCACAATTGTATTCCACTGTACACCTCCTTGATTCTCAGGGGTCAAGCCACAGTGGTACTTCTACACAGCATGAACAATCTGCCATACACCCTGCTGGCTTAGCATTAAATGACTGGCCTGCTAAACAATGAATGTCTAAGAAGTGCACATAGCTAACATAGTCAACCGCATTAATCAATCACTTCTTCTGAACGTGGGTAATCATATCCAACATATCTGGTTGACATTGCAGTATGGGGCCCAATCATGCAGTGAATTCATCCAGAACGAGAATACTACTGTTCGACATGCGGGTAAGAACTAAACAAATTCAAGGGAAAGTGTATTGTTGTAACCTATAAAAACTCACAGTAGGGGCTTTAACTCCGCTTTTTTACCCCTATTTGAACAATCTTGATCAGTATAAGTCAGTAGGCAACCTGTCGCTAGCCTATAATGAGATGATGACAACTTCTGTGGAGAGCTTGGCTACTCAGAAGCTTAGACAAGATAGGACGATACTGTCAAAGAATTGGTATTAATCTGAAATTCATAAACTGAAACCTAAGAAAAACAAGGCTTTCAGGTAAGATTTGACTGCTTCCCTTTGTTTATTTAAGTACTGAGTGCATATGACAGACTATATAGCATATATAGCATATATTCCGTTGGTTATCCCTAGATCTGAATCAGACAACTGTCCTGTTGAGACTTGGAATACTACACGGTCACACAAATACATAAAGGAGAAATCAATCCATCACCTCATGCAGAGGAGGTAGAAAAAAAACTCTTATGTTTCCTTATCTTTCCTTATCTTTCAATTTAAGTGGACTTCACATTTTTGCCATAAATCGCTCATTGCATATTATTTATATGTCTTGCAGATCAGCGAGAAATGTGACATCTTGAATGTTTCACTACCACAACTTATTGCCAATTATAAAAATTGTAACACAACTTGCACACATGCCACAACAGAGAGGTATGCATAATTCTTAGCTCTCGTGGCCTTTATTTAGAATATGGTAAACATTATGAGACATCTTTTTATTTATTCATGTTATTTTTCTAAACCTATACGCTGTAATCCTACACAATAGTCTGAACACAAGCTTATTTTACAGAATGTATCCAACTCAACATTGTTTGAAAACTTCTTCAACACAGGTGATTTCTTTTTCATGAACACACAACCTATGTGGTGCAATGTCTTCAACACTCAATCTAAAATCTAAAGTGGTTTTAGTTGGAGACTTTACTATGGATTTTCAGGACGCCCTTGATTCATTGGCCTCAGCAACTGTGATTGCTTTGGAAAATCAAGGCTTTACCCAACTTGTTTTGCATCCTACACATGTATGTGGCAGAACTCTTGATTGGGTGGTGTCTCATGAGATTGGCATTGACAAAAAAGAGGTGTTCCCCGGCCCCTGGTTGGAGCATTTTATTATCAAATTTGAAATTCCATTGCTCTCTACTATTAAGAGAACTAAACAAATTCAAGGGAAAGTGTATTGTGTAAACTATGAAAACTCACAGTAGGGGCATTTAACTCCTCTTTTTGCCCCCTATTTGAACAATCTTGATCAGTATAAGGCAGTAGGCAACCGGCCACTAGCCTATGATGAGATGATGAGAACTGCTGTGGAGAGCTTGGCTCCTCAGAAGCTTAGACAAGATAGGATGATACTGTCAAATAATTGGTATTTACCTGAAATTCATAAACTGAAACTTAAGGAAAACAAGGCTTTCTGTAAATGGCAAAAGCCATTGACCTCTGAGAAACAATCCAGCTTTTCCCAGGCACCAAAGAGCACAAAGAGGGGGCCATGTGTACTACAAAAAAGTACTCTTATCAGAGTAGGATATAGTTGGCTGTCTCAGATACAAAGGAAATGTTAAAAGAGGCTGAAGATCCTTGTCCAAGTGACGGTAATTGTAAAAGATTTGCACTGGTGTATTCAAATTGAAAAATTCATGTCCAGTAAGATCCTTCCAATCAAAGAGGATATTGAATCCAGGTTAGTACATTTGAATCCTCTAACTCCTGGTGTTTTGCCTAAGCACCAATCTCCTTTGCCTCTGCTTTTTAACTTTAGGGAGGTGACTGAAGCAGAGGTCCTGGGACTTTTGAATAGGATAAAACCCACAAGCTTTAAGGATGATTTTTGTCCAGAGAAAATAGTTAAAGCCTGTGCCCTATCCCTCGCTCCCTTCATTACTAAGTTTGTCAATGCTTCTTTTTTTAAAAAAAATTAGTCCCAAAGGAGATTAAGCAAGCTTGGATAACACCCCTTCTAAATAAGCCTTCTTTGGATCCGGGCGTGACTAATAACTATCGTCCAATCACAAATGTCCCTTTTCTCTTGAATGTCCTGGACAAGATGGTGCACAAACAGATCCAGGAGTTTCTGAGCACTTATTCCATTCTAGGCCCCAAAGCAATCAGGCTTTCGGGGCCATCATAATACTGAATCCACACTACTGGATCTTAAGACCAGCATTATACAGCAAATGGATAAAGGCAAAGCTTCATTGTTGATGCTGTTGAACCTAACTGCTGCTTTCAATTTAGTTGATCATTGCATTTTAGCCAGTAGGCTCTGTGAAAGGGCTTATTTTTCCCGGGAAGAAGCTAGTTGGGTTGTTTCCTTTCTGTCTGGCTGTACAGCTAAGGTCTTCCATGAGCTGGCCATGTCAGGGGGTTATATTTTGGATTGTGGAGTGTCACAGGGCTCTTGTTTCTCGCCCACTCTCTTTAACATATGTATGCTGACACTGTTTGATCAAATGGATGCGATACTTGTTACGCCAACTATGTGGATGACACTAAGTGTCTCTTCCCACTCACTGGTAACTACATCAAAGACACTGAAGTCATCAATACCACCTACAATAGCATTAATTGTTTGATGTTGTACAATGGTCTTGCCCTGAAGAATTCCAAAAGAGTTTATGATCTTTCGCACTTCCTCCAAGTTATGTCATCTAGATTAAGCATACTCCTTCATCCAAATCGCAGATTGTTTGCTGCCCAATCTCAAGAAAGTGAAGACCCTGGGAGTCACCATCGATCAAGAACAGTCTATGAGGGCTCACATTACCTGCCTACTGTCTAACTCCTCTTACTCTATCAAGCTCCTGGCTCAACTCAGACCTTTTCTTGAAATGTCCAGCTGTACTACCCTGGCTAGAGCTATGATAAACAGTTGTCTGGACTACTCTGAAAGCTTTCTACTGGGTATGGGCAAGGGGGAGATCAGTCACCTACAAGACGTTCAGAACAGTGCAGTCAGGGTAGTATTAGGTCTGCGAAAAGCTGACCATGTTTCGGCGGCAAGGGGATCGCTTCATTGGCTTGCCATAGCCAAGAGGGATATGTTTTGTACCCTGTGCATTACACACTCCTGTCTCCATGGAAAAGGTCAGACAACTGAACGTAAATGGCTACCGGACAGATGCAGCCTCGGGTCTAACAACACTGGATGCTGGAATCACTGAAAGCCAAACTGTCTCTTGTGGTAAAGGGATGCTTCCATTTCTCAACCCCACGCCTTTGGAATACTTTGCCACCTGATTTGAGAATGTGTTCTAGCCTGGTCATCTTCAAGCATTTTTTGAAAACTGTACTTTTTGAATAATCCGAACACACTTGTGTCTTCACACCTAAGGACTTTTTCAGCCTGTTTTATGTTCATTGTTGTGCGTTAGTCTAAGTGCTTTCCTGCCTTAAGGCTTCTGTCTCTGCGCTTTACAAATATATTAAATAAATAAATAAACAAGAGTCTGTGTTACAATTTTGGAATACACCACCAATATACCTTACATATATATATATAGGGCCTCATTACGACCCTGGCGGATGAACCATGGTGCTAATAGCACCATGGTCCATGCCGGTAACTTTCCGACTCCACCATGGCGGAATGGGGAATTACCACCCCATTCCAAGGTTGGCGGAGTGGTAATTCCCCCTTCCGCCATGGCCCTTCCCCATTCCCATTTTTGCCCCATAGGGCATAATGGGAATGGGGAAGGCGCTAAGTACGGTGCCGCAAATTGCAGCACCGTACTTAGCACCAAGGTCCCTTTGCGGCATGGTTTTTAACGCCTGCAAAAAGCAGGCGTTAAAATCACCATCCCGCAAAGGGACCTTGTAATCAGGCGTTAAGGGCCGGCGCCGTTTACGGCGCCGTAAAACCCTTAACGCCTGACTCATAATGAGGCCCATAGTCTTCAATTTGCTTTGTAGATATATTTGAAGTTTGGTTGCTCCTGACGAAGGCACATGTATTCCAGAAATGCGTAGAGCCCTTTTTATTATGAATTTGTGGAATTGCTGTACCTATTAACACATTTGTGTATGTAATCTATGATTTATGACAATCAATTTTTAAAAAAACTTGTATTAGTGTATGGACTGATTGAATGTGTCTCATTGTAAGCATTCTGGTGTTGAAAACACAGCACATACTACTACCTTCAGAAATGCTGACTGATTCTTACCAGTATGAAGGTTGTGCAGGGGACGGGAGAGTCCATCAATTGAGGACACTTTGGCCCTCATTCCGACCCTGGCGGAGAACCATGGTGCAATTTGCACCATGGTCCATGGCGCAAAGCTGCCAACTCCGCCATGGGGGTTGGCGGACTTACCGCCCCATTCCGACCTTGGCGGGGCGGTAAGTCCCCAATCCCCATTTTACCCTTCCCCATTCCCATTTCTGCCCCATAGGGCATAATGGGAGTGGGGAAGGCGTTAATTACGCCACCGCAAAATACGGTGGCGTAATTAACATCAAGGTCCCGTAGCGCCATGGATTTTTCCGGCCGGAAAAACCGGGCGGAAAAATCACCATGGCGCTACGGGAACTCGTAGTAAGGCGGAAGGGTACGCCATGATTTACGCTGGCGTAAACCCTTTCCGCCAGGGTCGGAATGAGGGCCTTTATCTTTTGCATTTACTTTGATGACTTCTAGTGTCAGAGTGGTTTTTCTTTCTCCCCTGCACCTTTAAAAACATTTAAAACATCCTAAACATCTCATTGAAAACATTACCTTTTTTGAAACAAGGTGTTAGGGAGAATTCTCATAAATGTGCTAAATCCTTCTACCTTAGAGACCTCCAGCTCTTTTGCCAAACTTTGGGGCTATGAACTTTTTAATTTTGTTTGTTTTCTGTGTTTATTTCTTTTGGTTATGGAGTTTTAGACAACCCCATAGGCATCATCTTTTCATTTGTGTCACACAGCATCCTCAGTGTAGTGACACAGGTAAGCCTTTTAGGATGTCCCAAGGTTTAAATACCTTCTCTGGGATAAACTACTGTTTCCCAGAGAATGTAAAGTTAAATTGACTTTACTAGTCTTTTTAATTTCCTAGACCCAGCACAACTATCTTCCAATAGAGTGCTGGAGGGTTACTTAGTATCCCCTATGTCTATAAACTCATGTAGCAGTCAAATGCTTCCCTTTCCTATCTAAATGGCTGGTGGGAGTGGTTTTACAAAGAACTACCATGACTTTTCCCGACCGTGAACACCGGTAGCTAAAAATTGCGGGAGCCATGTTTTTCAAGATGGCGTCTGAGCCCTCTTTGTTTAAACAGGCCCCGGTCTTCTTTTTTCACCATTTCTTTTTAGAATGGTACTTCTAGAGTTTGGGCCTCATACCGAGGTGGGTGGTAAGGGATACCGGGCACCGGTAAGGAGACCGGTGCCGGTAATCCCTTACTGCCCAATTCCGAGGTCCCTTAGGGGGAACCGCAACTAAAACACTAAAACACCTGTTGCCAATCCTTACAGCTAAATACAAATAGTGTGGGATAATATTCATGAAAAAGAAAGAAGTGTTCTCAACATGATAAATCAGGATGTTCAGGCAGTTGGCCTCTCTTCCCCACGTTTTTAGCATGGGACAAGGCGGTTCACTCGATTACAGCACACTCTCTGGCTTCTTCGGCATGAGTACGCAGTTACATTACCTACATCAGGGCCTTCCATGCCCAAGTCTCTTAAATTATCAATGTTTATTGATTCAGAGGGCCAGATGTACAAAACAAATGAAAAGTTCCTTTATAAATACTCAAGTCAAGTGAGTTACTCTTCACCCTGGATCCCCCACAGCCAGGCTCAGATCCTTATTATACCACAATCTTTTAATTGGGATACCCCTCTTCTGGGCTCTGATCCTATTCTCCAATGCTTATAGAATATCTTTTATCGGGTGACTCACGGTTCATCCTGCATCCCTCTCAGCCATTCTCAGATTCCTTTTACAAAATTAATCTCCCTCAGCGGGGCTTGGACGAATTGCAGTTCATATCAGTTATCGAAGACTTTCAAATGAGCACCGGGTTTAGCTTGACCCATTGCAGGACCACTTTGATTTCACAGTTCACAGTTTTACACACTCAGTCGGATAACTAACAGAGACCTTCGAATGAGCACCCACATGGTGCCGGATCCCTCTGTATATGGTATCTAGCTTGGTTTCAAAAGTTCAGTCACTCCTTGGATATTCAATTATTTTTGAGTCACTCATCACATATGCCTCACTCTCTGCTCTTTGCAGATGTCTTCATACAATGTTGCAACTTGAAACCTTGGACCGAACACAGACTGGTCTGCTATCAGTCTCCCCGACTCACTGACTGTGCTGACTTTACTGGTGCTGCTTTGTTGTAGGAGCCAAGGACAGTACCACAGCGGCAATCACTCCTCCCCCTTTTACTTTCGACACACAATACACCTTTCTTAAGCTTGAATTACCTGTCTTATGTTTCTTATTCTCAAGGGCTCTTGAAAGTAGCAATTCTTCTCCGAAAAGGTCAAGGGTACTTCCCTCCTTGCAACCATCTCTGGTCTTGCCGTTGTTAGAACAGTTTTTCTGAAGTCCAACTAAGGGCTTAGAAAAACCAATCAACTGAGGCAGTACAACACTCCACTCTTAGTATAAGGCTGTACCACCTGAGTTCAGGGTAGCGTAGACAGAGCAGTCAGGCTTATCTTAGGAGGGAGAGAGGGCGAAAGGTGAAATTATAATACAAATGTTCCAAAGAAACACTGAAACACTATGGGCCTCATTACCTGGACGGCGGTAACCATGGCGCTATTAGCGCCATGGTTGCGGCCGGTATTTTACTAAAGTCCGCCATGGTGAATGGTGGAATTACCGCCCTATTCGAAGGTGTGTGGGGGCAGTAATTCCCCATTCACCATGGCCCTTCCCCATTCCTATTTTTGCCCCATAGGACTCAATGGGAATGGGGAAGGCGGTAATTACGGTACCGCAAATTGCAGTACCGTAATTACCTCCTAGGTCCCTTTGCGGGTCCCATTAAGGTAGCGTCCCACAAAGGGACTTCGTAGTAAGGTGGTAAGGGTTTACCGGCACTGGTACCCTTAACGGTACCGGTAAACCCTTACCACCGCCCGTGTAATGACACCCTATGTATTGTAAAAATAAAGGATTTATTTACATACAAGTAGGCCCAGATAAATCTAGGGGTAAGTAAGTACTAACACATTATATGAAATCAAGGTATAAAAACACAAAACTATACTTGAAATCCACAGACCCAAGTATAGACCTTATTTGGAACACCTAACAGTAGTTCTACGGAAGTCAAAACCTTGTTATACACATTTAGTATAGGTCAAGCCTATTCTTTGGGAGTAAAAAACACAATGGTTACTTTAAGATTACATTCAGTAATACAAGGGTAGTAAGCCCTTCCAGTTGTACAGTGACTCTTGGAACAAACCACATAAAAAGTTAACTGGACAATATACATTTGGTGAATAGTGAAACACTTATCCTAGGTGCAGTAAAAACCTATAACTACTTTTGTCATAACACACAGTTATACCAGGTGAGTAAAATCTAAGGATGTAATATACAATTGCAGATGCTTTTGAAATCAGGGAACCCCAGATTGAGGTAAGCAATAACTCTGGTAACTTATTTTGGATGGCACACAGCTAACACATGGTAAGTAAAATCCAAAAACTTTAACTTCACATTGAAGGGGAAAGTAAAACCCAATGTCACATTTTACTGAATAGTTAGTTATTCTAGGTAGGCAACATCCTAATGTAGACTTATTAAGGACAGGCTAGCAGCAAGTCAGGGGAAGCAAGACCAAGTTGGGGGACACTCATACAGTTATCCTAAAAGGACTAACCTGGTGATACCAACAGTTGGAGGACACTCATACAATTACCCTACAGGAATAATCTGGTGAAACCAACACATTACTTTTGTAAAGAGGCACAACCTAATCACAGGAGAGTGACATACGTTTACATCTACTTTCGATTAGACTTGCAAAACAGTGGCTAAGGAAGAAAAGATGTTAACCATACTTTTAGGAATAGTGCATCACACATTCAAGATCAGTAAGAACTTTTGTAACTGTTCACTCTTTACAAGTAAGTCAAACACTTGATTTCTTTTCTAGGCAGAAGTCCCAATCCCTTCAAAGTCTTTCACTTATTCTTGGAGCATGAGTGTTCTCGGTGGCAGAAGGGGGGGGTCACTAGGACTAGTGAACAACAGGCAGTGTTTGAATAGGTTCTTTAGTAGCAAAAGTCAGAGTTCCTTAGGAAAACTAGGCAAACAGGTGAGTACTTTACTTTTAGAGTTAGAAGAGGGTCAAGGGGCTTCACAGAAGAAACCCTAGCAGGATTCTAGCAGTGGAACTGGGTGCACTGGATGAGGGACCTCCCAATCACAGAAAACACCCCAGGACTACACAGAAATCCCAAAAGGCTTAAGGGAACTATCTACCCAAACCAACACAGTACCTCAGCAATGAAGAATAGATTGCAGCAGGAGAACTTCAGGGTCTGCAGCCAAATAGCCGGTCAGTGGACTCCTTGTCTTGGAGACTGTACACAAGTCCTCAGAAGGGACTTTGCAGCATGGATCGATACAGAAGTCTCTAGGCAAGATTTCCTTCATGGCTGAATGTGGTTCTGTGGATTTGGCGCCTTTTCAAGGAGCACAGAAGAAGACAGAATATCACAGTGGAATTCTCGTTGTTACATAGGTCCAGCACTCTTGTGGGGGACTTTTCAGACTTGATTCCTTTTTCTGGGGATAAACCAAGAGGCCCACAAAGTTTCAGTGAGATTCGGTATTCGGAAGACCGTGCACCGCACAGTGGCTGGAGGTCCCAGGGTATTGGGGTATTGCAAGAACTCAAGGTCGCAGCAACCCATGCGATGGCTCAAAATGCAGGTCTTCTTAGATCTAGAGGGTCTCACTAGGCTCTGTGTTCGGTTCATCATTTTCAGGTACCCCAGGTTGATTGGAAGGAAGGTCTGCAGCAGGGTCCGGTTACACAGCAGGCTCTCCGGTCTCTCGAAATCATCTTCGCCACTTTTCCTTTGTCATCCTCTTCAGATTTCTTTTCCAGGGGTCGATATGACTTCAGCTTCCAGGTTTCCAGTATTTATCAGGAATTACAGCACAACCTCTGCATTCTCTCCCCGCATTTTACAAGGAAGGGGCGTCTGGTTGTCCAATCAGGACAGCCAGCACCCCACTGGGATTTGTCCCAGTTGAAGCAAGGTGTAAGACAAAGGATGGAGAAGTTTTGGACTCCTCCCCCACTTCCTGTGCTTACAGACTGACTGGAGCCTGAGCGGGGTGTCCAGGGGTCTCCCACCGAAGACAAAAATAACACAAAGGAATTTCCTACCCTGGATGTGAGGGGAAGGAAAAAGAAACAACAAGGAACACTACAATGGCAGAAAAAGAAGACAGGGACCATTTTGGTAAAATGAGCACCCTTAGGTGCCTTTACTGCGATCACCGCCCACGGTAAAGGTGCACCAAATTAGTAAAAGGTATCACTGCCACCAGCCATTAAAGGTAAGCTTGTCACTGTAACAGAATGGTTAGAGTTTTAATGTGAAAGGGGACACATTGCATCTCCCCAGCACTCCACATAAGGTGTGGTGTGCTGGTTTCACAGAATAAAATGTAAAAGGGATCCAAAGATCCTTTCTATACTTGGGAACTGTAGTTAATTCAAGGTTAGCACAAAAAAGTTAAATGGGGAGCCCCTAAGTCAACCCAGCAACAACAGGCCCTTATTGCCAATCATTGTTAAACATGATAACTTTAAAAAGACACTATGGAGAGTCTTAAAAATGACGCCCATAAAAAGAGTTAAAGATTAGGTGAGTGTGAAAAAAGGTTCCCACTCA
Source organism: Ambystoma mexicanum (assembly GCF_040938575.1). NCBI lineage: Eukaryota > Metazoa > Chordata > Amphibia > Caudata > Ambystomatidae > Ambystoma > Ambystoma mexicanum. The sequence continues at coordinate 1,238,891,197 of NC_090930.1, read as the reverse complement.
CTGAGGTATTAATGAAAAATATCCCACAAAAAAAAGCAAAAGGTTCTGGGGGTTGAACCTGGAAAGGAAGATTTACCAGCTCTGTGGAAATCTTACCTAACAGCTGTCTCTTAGTATTAAACTGCCATCTTGGAAGTGCTGCTTCGCTGTGTGTTTTTCTTTGCTCAAAGTGTGGTTTCCTGCTCCAACTTTTATCCACATGGGGAAGTGTGATGGATATCAGGTGTGTGTAATTATCAGTATTTGCCTGACTCTACCTGACCCTTGAGTTGGGACATGTCAGTTATACAGCCCAGGTGTCTGTCTTTTTTCTCTTACAGTGAGCTGTCTGTGAGAAAGTGTTCATGTTGGGAACGGGTGTGGGGGGGTTGAGTTCCTAAGTATCCTACCTGGTAGGATGGGGAAAACATGTTACAGGGAAGGGGACACCGCATCTCACTGTACAGTATCCTACTCCCACTCCCTGAAGTACTCTCATCCAACTAGGTGATCCTCCAGCACCGGTCCACCCCTGAACTGGATCCAAAAGTGATGGCTGTGTCCTGTATACCTGGATGACAGATCCCCAGGGACTACCGCGTGAGACACCTTCAGGTTTCTCACAGACACCTTATACACCTATTATCACACCCACACAAATGCCTGAATTATCATATGCCAGTTTATTGGCTTTTCCTTTTCCGCTCTTCCCCCAGTGATGCATGTATGTACCACCATCCCATCCTTCCCCTGTGATGTATGTGCCCCTCACCCCCTCTTGCCCCTGTGATGCGTTTGCCCCCAACCCACTCTTGCTCCCCATGATGCTTTTGTGCCTCCACCCCCTCTTGCCATTGTGATGCGTTTATGTGCCCCCATCCCCTCTTGCCCCCCATGATGCATGTATCTGCCCCCCACCCCCTCTTGCCCCCCGTGAGGCGTGTATACCCCATACCCCTCTTGCCCCCTGTGATGCACGTGCCCCCCACTGTTCTTGCCTCTTGTGATGCATGTGTGCCCCCACTCCTTCCTCCCCCCGTGATGCGTGTACCCTCCCACCCTCTCTTCCCCTGTGATGCGTGTGTGCCCTCTGCCCCCTGTGATGCATGTGTGTGCGCCCCACCTGACTCTTGCCCCCTGTGATGCGTGTGTGTGGCCCTCAGATCCCTTCCGGCCCCCTGTAACATTGCTGTGTGCCCTCCTACCACCTTCTCTTGTCCTCCCCCTTTTTTCATTGCTAGAGTTGTCTTGATCTACAAATGGTACACCATCAATTACTTTTGCCAATGTTTGGATTGACTTTTTTTGACACATTGACTCTTGGGCCTTCACCCCCACAACTCACATGCTGGACCTTCCCTGGACCTCTCACTCTGGTTGGCCCTGAATCATGCTGTGCCCATTGTCTTTGTGAATCCTTGCCCACATTTTTCTGTGCCTCACTGACCTCTGCACTGACTTTTCTCTCCGCTCTGCTTCTCCGCTCTTTTCACTATTTTATTCTCTGTTCTTTTCCCTTCTTCCTTCCCCCTTTCTCTCCCTCTCCTCCCCCCTGTTACCTTTTTTCTATGCAATTACTCTATCCTAATGGTCCCTGGACCTAGTATGATAGTAACTCTGTTTGACTCCACCCCCTCCATATTTGTTCCCCCCCTCCCCCTCCAGCACTATCTGAAATGTCAGGCCTAGTACGATAGTTGCTTGTTTTGTTCCTCTCCCCCCTTCTCCTCCCCTCTCCCTCACCTTGTGTAATTCTCTGGTTTTACCAGAAATGTTTTCTGGCCTAGTTCAATAGTCGCCTGTCTGTTTCCCATATACCACCTACCTGTGTTTTAGCACTTGCACTATCTGAAATGTCACTAGTCCACGTATGATCGTATTTTTTTCACATTCTTGTTGTTCATGGCCTGTAAGAAAGTTTTGTATTTTCCCTTGTTCCCTCCCTTGTCGTTAAGCGCTTTGAAATACATTAGACCTCATTACGACCCTGGCGGTAGCGAACCCCCTTATTAAGTGCACGGCTGCCGCCAGTAATGATTTTTTACCGGGGCCCAGAAAAGGGCAATAACCGGGTCATGCCGGCCTTGGCAGACCCAGTAATTGCCCTTTTCTGGGCTCCGGTAAAAATTAGTCCCCATTCCCATTGAGCCCCATGGGGCTCAATGGGAATGGGGAGGATGCTAACAACGGGCCTTTTAATGACAGGCCCATTGTTAGCATCCTGGTCTGCTACCAGGTCCCGCTAAGGATGCCTGGTCAGTCCCTTACCGGCACCATTCATTCCGTGGCCGCCTGGGTCCTAATGAGGCCCATTAATAATAGGCACTATATAAATAAACCATTGTATCATATCATATAAAATCATTGATCAACTATTCTCCTTCCCCTTCTTGCAGGACTGGACCCTCTGTTCTGAATTGCCCCTTGAGTGTACCAAGGCCAAATTTGGGAGGGGATCAATCCACCCACTTGCATTTACTTTTTACACATTTTAAATGTGCACTGAAAAGTCTCTACATAACAACTTTCTTTAATTTCCAAATAAACCTAACAATGTATATATTTTTTCGAATTCTGCTCATCATACCAAGATGTGTCTGACATCTGCATGATGTTGCATGTGCGAACAGCAGATTTTCGTGGATAACTTGAAAATTATAACAGTTCTCAATATAACATTTTATAACCAGATATCTAATTTATTGAACAATCACCTCCCGAATCTCTGCTTGTTGACATTACACTCACACAAGCCTTCCGTGCTCTGAATAATAGTCAGTCAGTCAGTCAGTCAGGCAGGCCATAAAAGTACAACCTAATACATACATTATCAGTAATACAAATGAATATACTTCCTTCCATAATGCAATAAAGTGAGTTACTTAGATCAAAAGCCCAGCTATTGGCCAGCTGACACAAAACCCCATTTAGTTCTCCACAGCTCGGTCAGGAATACATGTTCCACTGTAGCGTCCTTTTCCCAATGGGGAATATATTAAAATGGGGATGAACCGGAAGACAGAGTCAATGATCAGGCAGACAAAAAAGATAATATTTGTGTACAGCAAATTGGCCATATGTTTTGACCAGCGATAATGGTGCAAGTAAAAGTATCTGTCATAAGGACTATTTGAAATGTCCAAGATACCCAGTGATGGTCAACAGGGGAATTTCACATAGATTTTATTTTAATAGTTTTTTTATAATTCACCTAATACAGGTTTCTAAGCACAGATCCAGGATTCAAACCTCTGTTACTCTGCGTGGTTTTGTTTCCCAGACCAGCTTGTTGCCCCTGTGCTATCCTCAGTTCACTCCAATTGCAAGATTATATGGTTATTGAGTACCTTGCATAACAAATATGACCAAGGACACTTTTTGATGTTGTTATTACTATATTTTTGTAGGGATTTTGAATATTGGTTATGTGGGGAACATGATAGCATACGTAGTGATATATGAAAGGGAGGGAACGTATTAGGCATGCCGCATGAATGTTTGAATAAAAGACACCTTGCCACCCAGAGGCAGCATCCGATCGAAAGAAACCCTGCATGCTCAGTCATTACTGCTGTCCCTACACCAATTACCACCAAGGTTGCAACACATAAGGCATATTGCAGTCAAGATGTTAATTATTAAAGCCTTCGAGATATCCTTTAGACTGTTGGAGATATTTATGTGGCAACCGTCGATGCAGGGAATTCTGTCCCTCCCCAATCAAAAGCGGCACACACATATTCCTTTTCTGTTCAGTATAGCCCTGTCTGTGATGTATATAGAACCTCATAGGTCCCTCTCCTTTTAGCAATAGGTAAGCCGAGAACCAGGTTGGTGTATAGAAATAATATATATTTATTGATGAATACGAAAATTTACATTTGTACAAAATCACAAATCATGCCACCTCACGCCGTGGCACAAATGCTTTTCTTTCCTAACACCTACCTTTTCACACAAATTGAAAACACTAGTTGCTTTAGGATAACACAGATCACAGACTCTGTAACCCCCCAACATGTACAGACAAATACTTTGCAGGAGGTTTACTTTATAACATGTAGCATTTTGAAACATAACCGAATCACACATCTTTACATGAAGTTTAATTTAAATAACATTAAATACTTTCCTATTGGCAAAAGCAGTGCCACGCATGTGTTTTTAATCTCCCTGCACACTTGGAAATGCTAGAAGTTTTCGAGCACAACAGATTTTCAAAAACAAAACACTTTTTATATGCATAGATCCCTTCTTCCTTCACTATAATTCCATGAAGAATCTATTTTCTACCAAGAGTCACTTTAACACTCTTAGTAGAGGGTATGCTTTTCAATCAGAGACTTCACTTTATTTAATTTTGGGCAGGCACTTTTCTGACTCAGCACAAAAAACAGATATTCAGTTTACATTCAGCACCCCTCTGCTTTAAGACAGAGTCTGAGGAATGGTGAACAGTTGGGAATTTTGTTTGTTATGCATCCCCCTTTAGGAGATTTTGGGGGTGGCAATGAGAAATAGGAGTCTCCAATTATGTCTCCCCTTACGGTAATGTTACCTTTGTAAGTAACTTATTTTCTTATATATGTTTTTTCTGTTTGTTTTCATCTTTGTGCTAATGTACAGGCACCGTTCATGGGACTGCCCCCACCATCTGTAAATGTATTTAAGGAATTTCTGACCAAAATTGGCATCCCTGGTTTTCAAATAAAAGTACAAAAGTGACCTGCTTTGTTCCACCCCTCCCTTTCTGCACCCCTCTACCTCACATTTTGTTTTCTCCGGCTCTACCTGAAATGTTGTCAGGCCTAGTATGGTAGTCGCCTGTCTGTTTCCATTTACTTTCCACTCTCCCCTCCCTTCTTTATCTATGTCTTAGCTCTTTCACTATCTGAAATGTCGTCAGGCCGAGTACGATAGTTAATTTCACATCCTTACTGTTCATGGCCTGTAAGAATGTCATTGGGCCTCATTACGAGGTATGCCGGTAAGGGAAAAATGATGCCGGTATGTAAATACCGGCACCATTTAACGTTCCACAGCATTCTGACCCACAAACCCGGTATTAACGGCACCGTTATTTACTGTGCCGTAAATAGCGGCATAGGCGAGTACACGCGCCTCTTCAGGCAGGAAATACCGGCATGCCGGTAATAGGTGCCAATTACAACCCACGCAAACATGCAAATACCGGCATCGCAAACCCGGTAATAACGGGCTGCGTGATGCCGGCAAAACAGGCATCGCGGACCACCCGCAAAAATGCAACCAAGATACAAGGCAGCTGCCACAGGTGCACACAATCCCCACAGGTGGAGTCAAAGGAGGCTGTGCCAGTATGAACTGAGCACACCCACACACCACAACCCCCCACCACAGGTATAGGCAATGTAGAGTGGCCCAGTACAAAAGGAGCACACCTGCACACCACACCCCTTCCTACACCAAAAAGCTACCACTAGCATTTGCAATCATGGCGCAGGAGGACATGCATATACTGCTACAACTACAGCAACAACAGCAACAACAACTACAGCAGCAAGAACAGGCAGCACAGAGGAGATGCAGGAGGAGAAGGAGGGTGAGACAGGGCCAGCAATTACCACCAGCGCAGCCACCAGTGCCTCGTAGGCAGCCACCAATCCCTCGCACCAGACCCAGCCCATTTATCCTAACCCCTGAGCAGATCCACACTCTGTACCGGTTGGACCGTGACACCATGACCACCATAGTGGACATGATACAGAACGACATTGCCAGCCACATACAAATACGCACTGCCATCCCCCCACTACTAAAGGTGGTGTCTGTGCTACACTTCCTGGCCACAGGCACCTACCAACACTCAGTGGTAGTGCCAGCTGCATGGCATTTCACAACCACTATTCTCACGCATGCTGAACCAAGTGCTGGATGCCCTCCTGAAGCACGCAAGCACCCACATATCCCTACCACGGACTGCCCAGGAGATAGCCAAAACCAAAGTAGGCTTCCATGCACTGGTAGGCATGCCCAATTGTGTTGGTGCCATCGACTGCACCCATGTGGAATTGGTAGTCTCCCATGCCATAGAGGCGGTGTACCGCAATCGCAAGCAATACCACTCCATCAATGTGCAAATGGTATGTGACTCCAGCAAGATCATCACCCATTGCTGCGCCCGATTTCCTGGATCCACACATGATGCCATGGTACTGCGCAACTCCACGCTACCCCGTCAGATGGAGCGACATGCTGGACCACGTGCCTGGCTGCTCGGTGAGTTGCACAACAGCTCTATGGCCATGTTGTGGGGTACTCATGTGTGAGGATGCAGAAGGTGGGGGCTACTGCACCCGGGTGGGAAAGGGGGGGGATACTTCACCAGGGTGGGAAAGGGGGGTGCTTCACCAGGGTGGGAAAGGGGGGGATACTTCACCAGGGTGGGAAAGGGGGGGTTAATAGTACACCTGGGTGGCAATAGCCAGTGAGTGGAGAATGAATGCAGAGCTAAACACTCCTCACCTGACCCAGCCAAACGGTACATGACACTTCACTGGGCCACATATCACAAATAATGCATATCGATGAGAACAAGTAAGAGGCACAACCAGGCAACCCTGGTGATGGCAAGCAATGCATGAATGAACAGGATGGCAAGTGTGGCAATGTGGGCAGTGTGACCATGCATAGTAAATAATGAACAGCATGAACTGGAGTCAAAGCATTGTTCCACTACCACAGCATATCTGCCTCAGCATGCATGATTACACCCTGCATCATCTATTGAACACCATCTAGACTACCACACCTCATGACAGTATAGATTGCACCTAGATAACATTTTTTCATGCTTACAGGGACATGTGCATGGCCACACCAAATAGCTGCCGCCATGACTGTGCTCCCTGAATGTGGCAGTTCAGAGTGACACACACCTATTTGAATCTGCTTGCAGGTGATGGAGGATATCCCTTGAGGCCGTGGCTACTCACCCCTGTGTGTAACCCACAGAACAGCCATGAGGAGGAGTACAATCGTGTGCACACCCGTACCCGTGTTGTGATTGAGCAGACCTTTGGCCTGTTGAAGGGGCAGTTCCGCTGCCTCAGCAGGTCTGGTGGGGCACTCCTATATAGGCATGAGAAGGTGGCAAAGATCACCATGCCCTGTGTCATGCTGCACAAAATGTGCGTCTGGAGAAATGTACCACTGCCACCTGACATTGACATGCATGGGCCAGGTGGGATGATGAGGATGGAGATGGAGGTGAAGTAGCCCCCCTGCCAGTACGTGATGCACGGGATGGCTATGCTGTACGCCAAGCACTAATTCACGAATACTTCTGAAATACAGGGACTATGAAAGACTTGTGTCAGTCAGATACTGGGCCAATGTGGAAATGCACACAGGGAATGTTGGGAGTTGGGCACTGAACACCGTACCACATTAAATGGATGCACACAAAAATAACAATGTCCAGCCATGGATTTTTCTTATCACAACGTGTGTATTATTTACAACAGCAAAAATATGCCCACTCCCCCCTCTCAGACTCCCCCAACAAACTCCCTGACCCCCCAACAAACTCCCTGACCCCCCAACAAACTCCCAGTCCCCCCCAACAAACTCCCTGACCCCCCCAACAAACACCAACACCCCAATAGACTCCACAAGTGGACCCCTTCACCCCCAACATTGTGTCCCACTACCATTGTCCCCCCACACTACTTCTGGGACTTCTTCCTGTCCAGAGGCGGCATTTCAGTGTGCCTTGCACTCCTACGTGTGTGGCGCACTGGGCTGGTGGGGACAGATGAAGCTGGTGTGGAGGTAGTAGGTGATTCGCTGGCAGGTTCCACACCTCCTGCAAGCCGTGGCCGCTGCATATGAAGCAGCATTGAGGTCAGCACCTGTGTCACCGCCCCCAGGCAGTCCCTCATTAGCCGAGCCAATGCATTGACAGAGGCTGTGTTTGCTTCGATGGCCGCTGTGGTCCCTGCAATTGCTGTGGCAATACCCTGCCTGGTTTCTTCCCCGTCTGCTATGTACTGGCGGAGTAGGTCTAACATAGCCTCCTGTTGGGCCTCCACCATCGACAATCGTGTCTCCAGGGTTCTGGAGGGGGCTGGAGTGGTGGGCTGTGCAGTCACGTGGATGACATTTTCGGGACTGGACTCCTCAGAGGTGGGTAGGTCACAGTCACAGAGGCAGGGATCAACTTCACTGCAGGTGGGTGACTGCAGGTGTTGGGGTGAGGGGGTGGGCACGGGGCGCGGGTCTGCCGGGCATGTCACCTCATTCCCTCCCTCAGGCTCCACACTGGCATCAAGTTCTTCCCCAGTGGAGGCGGGTGCTTCCAGGGACTCCCCTTGGAGAGGTGTGGGTTTGGCCTGCTTGTCTCCAGCGGAGGTGGTGGCGGTGGTTGCCCTCTTCTTACGGTGTGAGGTGGATGCCCTTGCAGTTGTCTCCTGGGTTGCTTCTTCCTCATTAGTGCCTGGGGGGTAGAAGAGATGCAGGGCATCAGTGATGGTGTGACATGGCAGTAGCGGTGCTGTTCATTATTCATTTGATCATGCTTTCATGTCTTACAGGTGTGTCACGCAGGGTATTCAGAGGGGGCATGTAAGCATTCACTGCAAGGCAGGTGGCATGCCATTGATTTTGGGTTTGTGTGAAGTATCACATGGGCAAGCTCCAGGTGTGTTGGCTGTGTGTTGGTTAAGGGATGGGCACTCAGCATGCATTTCAGTGTGGCAGCGTTTGGCCCGCCGTCTGTATTTGGGTATGGTCATGTGGGTGTTGGGACATGCATTGCCTTGCCTAGACTCTCTACCACTTCACTTGTGCTACTTCATGGTCTCCCTACAGGGATCTGCAGGGTCACTCACCTCCTTCCGCGGTTGATGCCACACCCGTCTCCATCTCGCATAATCCCTCGATCGACTCAGGACTGATGAATCTGCTGGCCGTCTCCTCCCAGGGCGTCAATTTGGCAGGGGGGTGGACATCCCCGCCTGTGGCCATGGCCTCCCTCCGATTGGTGGCCATGATATTGCGTGCCCTCAACCGAAGGTCATCCCACCGCTTCCTGCAGTCCCTCACACTGCGCAGGGTGGGACCTACGGCTGATACCTTGCGGGCTACCTCCTGCCAGATTTGCCACTTTTGTTCCTGCACCTCCTGCTTCTTGTTGTGGGATTGTATTGTCTCTGCATGTGCAGCTAGAGTGTCCACTAATATGGTGAGCTCTGCGTCTGAGTAATGCTGTTTACGCAGCCGGGGGGTGGTCTTCCTTGTAGCCTTTGACATGCTCTATGGATTTCCACTGTGCTCTCCGAGTATCGGCTGGTGGTTATGGAGGATGGCAATGGATTGTGTTTTTAAAGATGGCCGCCAGCCCATTTCCCGTTCCTGCGCGATGACGTAATTTCCCGGTCAGTTTTTTGGCGAACACGGTATTACCATGCTGGTATTACCATGTCGGTATTTAGGGGTTGGTATGAGGCGGTACCGCTATGGGCGGGTCCCGTGATGCCGGTACAGGGGAGTTGGAGGCCCTTTAGCGGCATGGCGGTATTGCCACTACCGGCATGGGGGGACACGCATGCTCGCGCACTCGTAATCACCCGCTATTAGCGGGTTCAAATGAGCACGGACCCGCTCGTTCCGGCATGCCGGTAATGAACCCGGTTTTACCGGGCAACTCGTAATGAGGCCCATTGTGTTTTCCCTTGTTCCTTCCCTTTCCTTGAAGAGCTTTGAAACACATTAGGCCTCATTACAACTCAGGCGTTAAGGATTAACGCCACCGTTAACCCTTAACGCCTGATTCTGATTTTAACGCTTGCTTTTAGCAGGCGTTAAAATCCATGGCGCTAACCTGCCATGGTGCTAATTACGCCGCCGTAATTTACGGCGGCGTAATTAGCGCCTTCCCCACTCCCATTATGCCCTATGGGGCAAAAATGGGAATGGGGAAGGGAAAATGGGAAATGGGTATTTACCGCCCCACTCACCTTGGAATGGGGCGGTAAATCCGCCATCCACCATGGTGTAAACGGAGTTTACACCATGGTGGTAAAGTTGGTGCACTTAGCACCAAGGTTGTAATGAGGCCCATTGTGAATAGGCGCTATTTAAATAAACTATCATATCATATCATACACTAGGGTCCTCATTACGACCCGAGCGGTAAGGGATTACCGGTACCAGTAAGGGCACCAGTGCCGTTAATCCCTTACCACCCTATTCCGAGGTCCTTTGGCGGTTCCTCCCTTAACGGCTGGTAAAACCAGCCGTTAAGGACGGGACACGCAAAGGGACTTTAGAGGTAATAACGGTACCGCAATTTGCAGTACCGCAATTACTGCCTTCCCCATTCCCATTGAGCCCTATGGGGGCTAAAATGGGAATGGGGAAGGGCCATGGTGAATGGGGAATTATCGCCCCCACCAACCTTGGAATGGGGCGGTAATTGCTCCATTCACCATGGCGGAATCGGTAAAGTTTTCGAGGCAACCATGGCGCTAATAGCACCATGGTTACCTCCAGGGTCGTAATGAGGTCCTATATGTTTATTCACACTGGAAGCGATATTGTTGATTTTAACTTCAACAAAATCACCCCATGTTAGTTGGCTATAGAGGAGTTGATTACATTATTATTCGTAAAGAAAATGCAAGGGCGTCTGCTTTGTCATTAATTATGGGAAAACTATTGAATCCATCAGATCCCCAAGACTTGGTTTGGTTGGACAAGTTAAGTTACATAAATATTTTTGGGTTTGTGCTCAGGAAAGTACATCAAGCCTCTGGTCATCTTTCGGATTCCGCACAGGGACATGATCAGAAGCCAACATCAAACCTGCATATTCTTCAGTCTTAATCCCTCTATTTCGTCTCTCCTTGTTCATAGATCCCAGACTGACAAAGACTGATATGCAAATGGATATTTCCCTTCTGTGAAAGGTACAGTGAGCTAAAGTGTGGCTGCAGACTCTCGAGTGGGTACCTTCCCAAAAACAGGTCATTTAGCCGTGTTTGTTCTCACAGAGGGGCGCCTATGAACTATGTTTTCATTGTTTAAGGGACTTAGGTTTAGTCACCCTAAGTTTCCTAGGGTCATCCAAACGTGGACCCCTTGCTCACTGTGCTCAGAGAGGCACAGCTTCACCTCAATGATGAGGCCTGACCAGGCTGAACACATGTATGGGGTTGCTGTTGGTACTCTTGTTTAGAAGAGAATTGCGATAGCATTTTTTTGTGCTGGACTGCCCATGTGGGTGGGACAAAGACTGATATGCAAATAGATATTTCTCTTCTGTGAAAGGTACAGTGAGCTAAGGTGTGGCTGCGGACTCTCAAGTGGGTACCTTTAAAAAGAACAGTTCATTTAGCCGTGTTCGTTCTCACAGAGGGGCGCCTATGGACTATGTTTTTATTGTTTAAGGGACTTAGGTTTAGTCACCCTAAGTTTCCTAGGGTCATCCATACGTGGACCCCTTGCTCACTGTGCTCAGAGAGGCACAGCTCCACCTCACTGATGAGGCCCAAGAAGGCTTAACACGTGTATGGGGTTGCTGTTGGTACTCTTGTGCAGAAGAGAATTGACATAGCATTTTGGTGCTGGACTGCCCATGTGGGCAGGACAAAGACTTATCTGCAAATTGATATTTCCCTTCTGTGAAAGGTACAGTGAGCCATAGTGTGGATGCGGACTCTCGAGTGGGTACCTTCCCAAAGAACAGGTAATTTTGCTGTGTTCGTACTCGCAGAGGGGCGCCTATGGACTATTTTTTCATTTTTTATTTATTTTATACTAGGCATCATCCCTTTGAATGATAACCCCACCCATCTGGGGTAGCATTTTCATGGTTTCAAATATGCAGTGAAAAATATCAACATGGGGAAAAACAAATCGCATCCTCGAACATAGATTGTTTGCTTCATCTGATCATGCCTGATTTAATGGAAGGAGTCCTGTGACTGCACAGAGTTGGAGGTTCGAACAACAGTGTTTTGCTTTGTGATTTACTCAAAATGATAGAAGTCACTGACTCAAGCTATTACATACAGTTAAATACTAGACTAAGCTATTATCTCTTCAAAACACTGCTTCATGGGAAGTCATAATCACATGTCAGGTTGTAACTCTTGTTCACAATTTTTATGAGAGTGATGTCAACTGATAGGTCACTGTATAAGCTTTACAGTGATATGTGAATGATTTCTGTGTGCCTTATGGTTCCTGAGAAAATTAACAAAATATGATTGTCCATCTAAACTTATAGCAATCTCTAGACATATATGCATATTTTGACTTCATTTGGACATTACATTTCATTTGCCCACTTAACATGGGATCTGGACCAATTGCTTCTTTGTTGATTTGGCCAGGTGTTGTACATCTATTAATGTTCTTGTTAAGTCAAAGGCCTGGTGAAGGGATCTTATCTTCATGGCCAGATGGCTCTAACTCTGCCCCGCACTCATGTTGCAGTCTCTCTATCCATTGCTGGCAGTAATGTTTTATTTATTTTTATTTTATTGGACATGTGTAAGGCACCTATACACAAGTATTTCCAGGCACTACAAGACAGCACGGGGGGCATGGGAATCTTAAGAATGCAACAACAAAGAACAAAGAAACAGTTTATTGGCCTTGTGCCAATCCTACCATGCAAGTGAATGACAGAGTGATAAGTGCAAGGGGTGGGGGAAGAGGGAGAAGTGTTAGAGTGGGGTACCACCAAACATGAGGTGTGGGCAAGTGCTGGTCAGGTCATGCAGCAAGTGACGTGTGGAAATGGGAGGAGGAGAGGACAAGTGCAGTGGGCATGAGGACTGGGTTGGGATGGTCAGGAAAAGGCTGCTGAGGGCAAGTGCTGGAAAAGGATTCTGAGAGGGATTGGTGAGGGCTGCTCTGGTCCCTGTATGACTCAGAAGGGACCAGGCCCCAGTCGTAGTGGCAGGCGGAGAGTTTAGCACAGCAGGTGGAGAGGGAAGTAGGAGGATAAAAGGAAGGTCTTGAGAAGTTTCCGGAACTTGAAAAGATATGGCTCAAGTCTGAGGGGAGGAAGGAGGCTGTTCCAGATGGAGGCGCCAGCCTAGTAGAGGGATCTACCTCCCACTCTCTGCTTGGAGAAACATTTGACCCGCAGAGAGTTGGAGCCAGAAGACTGAAGGATTCTGGCTGGCAGGTACTTAGGGAGGGAAAGCTGGATCTAGAGAGGTCCCAGGCTCCAGACTGCTTTGTGGATGATGCAAATGGATTTGTATGTGATCCTTGCAGTCACCAGGAGCCAGTGCAGAGATTTTAGGGCTGGAGAGATGCGGTCCCTGGGCCGGAAGCCAAGGATATGTCTCACAGTCCTATTCTGGATAAGTTGGAGGGGCGAAGGGAGGAAAGAGCAAGGTTGAGAAAGAGGCTATTGCAGTGGTCAAGCCAAGAGAGAACCATGTATCTGGAGACAATGAGATTCTGGCTGAAGCTGTAAATTGTACTTCTTGGCAAGGTCTGTGATGTGTGGAGAGAAGAAGAGAAAGGAGTCAAAGATGATCACAAGGTTTTTTGCCTCACAAGTGGGTGAGGGGAGGGGACCCAAGGAACCTGGCCAGAGAGTGAGGGGGAAACTAGGAGCAGGCATTCCAATGAGAAGGATCTCTGTCTTGCTGGCGTTGAGGCAGAGATCATTGGCACAGCACCATGCCTGAATAGCAGTCAGGCAGTCAGGTAATAGGCAGGAAGAGGAGCAGGAGGTTATAGGGGAAGGCATCCAGAAACAGAGCTGTGTGTCAGCTGCGTAACACGGAAAATAAAGGGAGTAGATGGAGATCATGTGGGCCAGAAGGGCCAATTAGAAGATGACGAGCCATGGTGACACGATGGATCCCTGAGGGATGCCACAAGTTGACAGTGAGGTCGATGAGAGAAAATTACCCATTTTAACTTGGTAGGGTCTGTTAGAGAGGAAAGAGGAAAGCCACGCCAGTGTCCTGTGCATGATGCCTAAGGTATCATGGAGACGGTTTATGAGGATGGAGTGGTTGACAGTGTAAAAAGCAAAGAGAAAGATTGAGGAGGATCAGAACAGAAGGAGTGTTAGAGCCCAGATTAGAGTAATCACAATATTCATTCCTTATTGGTCACTGCTGTGGCTTCAAAGACATTCCCTTTCAGAAGCAGAGAGGGGACCAGTTTGAGTGATCTGAACAGAAACAGAAGCCAGTTCTTCTGAACAGAAGCTGGTGATTTTAAATATTCAGTTTTGTTTATAGGTGAGGCCTTTTAATATCTTGCATCATGCCTTCAATATTCATCTTTACACCCTAACATCTATTCACATGACTTTGGCAACAGGGATCCATTTTCCCATGTTTTCATTGTTCTAATTTGCAAATGCAAACCTTTCCATGGTAACTATTGCTGTTTTTGCAAAGTTACCCTTTATTCGTTGCTCTCTGTGTTAGCAAGGCTGCACTTTAGACATCAGTCCCATGTCGATGGAAAGTCGTTTCAGGTCTTTGGCCTAATCACTCAAAAATAGGGCACATTCAATTTGATTTCTGCGGAAACAGCATTTGATGTGCATTTGAGAATGAAGTGCTGCCCTTTCAGTTTGGCAGTCAGCTCTGTGTGATTTCAATGCTCTGCACTTTTAGGCCCAACAGGACCTGGTGTTATCAAAGGCTTGACCTTTTTTCAACTATATAGCTTGAATGCCCTTGGTTTTGCAGCTGTAGCACATATCTCTTATAACAGGTTCGTTTTTCTATCAGTGAAGTATCATCTTTGCACACATGCCACTGAGAAATGGTAGAGGCATCACTTATGACTTTTGTCTCAGATATACCTGCTGAGACAAGTTACATGAGCACCTTTCCTGCTTGTAAATGAAGTTTAGATGTCTGGTTTTCCAAGATATTCAGCAGTGATTTACAGGATATAGGTTTTGGAAGATCTGGCATAGCGTCTGCTTTCTATCTTCACTTCAGGCTTCTGGCATAATCTGATACTAGACAACAACATGGAGGCAGTAAGGTACCCTAGCTGTCCTTGTTCTCAGCTCCACTCACAAGGATAAGTGTGCCCATTTGACCTAATTTACTCAACCTCATTCTTTTTGACCTACTGCAGAGGGAGACCCCCTACAACACTGCCTAATGCCGGGAGACCCCCCCAAGATCCCACCCCTGACTCCCCCCACCTATTTATTTAATTAAAGTGTACCATTTGACCTACCGAATTTGGTAAAAAAGATGCTGTGAAATGGGAGTAGGTAAAATTGCATTAGGTCAAATTGGACAAAACCAGCTCAGAAGAGTATTTATTTATTCATTGATATATATATATATATATATATATATATATATATATATATATATATATATATATATATATATATATATATATATATATATATATATATATATATATATATATTTATGTATTTATTTTGTTTTATTTATTAATATACAGGATGATCACAGAAGAATGTACAATAGATACAAAATCAGATTTAACTGTAAGCAATGAGCTTCTTACAATGGAGTAAGTTTGAAGGACATTATGACCATGTTGTGGAGGGGATTTAATGGAACAGTCACTGAGGAAAATAGATAATTGGACATACATAGATTAAGGGCAACCATCATTGGATATTGTTAAGAGCAGGTAAGCGCTACTGCCAGCTGTGCTCAGGACACAACCACAATGGGTCAAGTGCTAGAATGGAGGCGGAGGAAGTGAGAGACAGATGCAGGTTAGTGGTCAGGAATTATTTTAGCTACCAGGCAGATGAGAGTTAGGTTAAGAGTGTAACTCAGAGGCGAGGAGGTAGGCTTTTCCTTTGGTTTTGAAAAAATCTGCGTAGACTGTTTCTCGGATGTCCCGGGGGAGAGAATTCCATACAAGTGAAGCAAGAAGAGGGAAAGTGTGGAAGCGAGAGGACAACCAGGGAGGGCGAGGAGCCACAAGTGTAGTTGAGGAGGCAGAGTAGAGACTACAAGAAGGCGTAGTGAGTTGGAAGAGGAGGATAGAAACAGTGGTGCCTTACCGTGGATAGATTTGTGAACCAGGAGAAGGCATTTAAATCTGTCTCTGTTTTGCATCATCAGCCATCCAGCCTGGTGATTGTACGAGGAAGTAGGTATGCAGTTAATGATCTTGTCAAGGGGACAGAAATCATAGTTCGGGAGACAAAAGATGATACTGGTACAGTATTCCAGTTTAGAGAAGACACGAGAGGTTAAGAGATGCTTGTCAGTGCTGAAAGGAAGGAGGTGCCTGATTTTCCTAATATTTAGGAGGTTGAGGCGAGCTGCTGTTCCAGTTTTTAAAATGGAAGTAGTGAAGGTGTGAAGAGGGTCATAGATGATGCTGAGGTTTCTAGCTGATGAAGTTTACTCTGAACGCAGCACTCACAAACGCCCACTTGGAATCCGGAAAAGAGAAAGCGTTCAATCAAAACCTACACTCATGCGCTGACCTCTCCTATCACTATGCTGACTCTCTACTTTACACCAACACACAATTAGAGCACAGATACACCCCTCAATCAATTCGGCCTAGCTGCTCACATACGAACAATACTTCATGAACACCCAACATTCTGATAAAACGCACCTAAATCCCATGAAAAAAGGCCTAGCTGTACACATAAGCGTACTACGCAGGCCTGACACTACCAGAACACAGTCTTGGTGTCCATCCTCCAGACTGAACACATTAGACTGATTTCAAAATAGCACCACAAGTAATGCTAGGATGCAGCTACCATCAAGCAATTGCATCAGCTATGCACATAACCGGTGCACCCAAGCACCCTATGACTCCTTACTCTCTCAATTGACCTGGACTGTGGTCCCCAAGGGGGTTCATCCTACCAGAGCTTTGAGGTCATACCAATGATATATAGAGTGCTATATAAATGCCAAATACCATAACAGATTAAAATATTACATCATTGGTGGCTAGATGTGGAGTCTGGGCAGTGATCACGATGGGTCTGCATGCTTTCTGGATCTATAACATGGAATAGTTTGAACATGCTATCCTGAAAAAAGGCTAGCACACTTCCGGGGGTTATAGCAACTCTGGCCTGAGGCAGTGAAGAATCTTGTGTTGGTCACTCAATCTCCAAAATAGGGGTCATCACCCATGTGTACCTATGGGCCTCCTTGAGCTCAAAACCAGCAGGTTCAAACTTTGCCCGCCGAAGGAATGTTGAGACTTCACCCAGAGTTAGGAGTGGTTTGGTGACTAGAGCCCCTGCATAAGCAACAACCAATCTGGGCCTTCACTGTCTCCTGGAGCACCACATCTGAAAAAAACGGAGCATTACGCTCTGAAGAGGCTGAGGATCTGTTGTGATTAAATTAATGCTAAACTCAGACCAGAAGAACAATGTACAATGGCCACAAGCTGTTATATTGCTTATTGGTTTCACATTCCTCATCTCAAGCCCTGTACCCCATTTGTATCATCAATTGATCATGCAATATGTGCCTCCAGCTGCTCTTGCTTCTCTGTGCTCATTCCTACCTCTGATGTCATTCATGAATATATATATTTTTTAATTGAATGTTGTAGTTTATTGACAAACTTTTTATTGACAAACTTTTGCACTCAAGAAAAATTCATGAATATTAATAGATGATTCAATTTGCATTGAAGAGGAGCCGGGAGCCACTGGAGTTGTTGCTGTAGCCCTAGCGGGTTCCTGGTATTTCCCTGAACCTGAATAAATCATTATTTAAATCACTTGGTTGACAGTGTCCTAAGGTGCAAGCCCCTGATCCACTAATAACTTCCAGTGTTTGTGAAACTCTGTGATGTGAAGTGTTAGTTCCCTGTATAATTATTAAGTCTACGAAAGTTCCAACATGGACAAGTTAGAACTTCCCAATCCAGAGGAGGCTGTTGATCATTCAGGATCAGTGGAAACCTACCAAGGGAAGATGTCTGCAAAACTGGAGATTGGGCATTAACCCATGTGCACCTACAGGCCTACTTTAACCCCTACGAGGTCAAATTAGCACATGCCAATCTGGACAAGACTGGGCTCCTACCAAAGGGTCATGGACCTTCAAACTTGGTAAAGGCAACTACCTGTATTGTGTGGTTGTGTCCTAAGCCAATTGTCAGTACGACGTCAGGATGTCCTGTGGTTCTTCCTTTATGAATTACAATTTGACAACCCTGAGAAGGTTGGCACTTCTGGTTTTATTGAAACTAGCACTCAGAGAAGAAGACACCTTGGTGAGTAGCTGCCCCCCCGGATTAAAGGCAGCAAACTTTCAGGGCAAGCCAGGCCTTGTGTGGTTCTTACATAGGCAAGCTAAAATATGCCACTCCAGAGCAGCATGGAACTCATCACAGTTTTAAGGGACCCTGCCCTGCATAATGACATCTAAATGCAGTGGTTGGATGAAGCTCCTGACCAACAACCGCAACCCTGTTGTGAACGAGGGACTCCTGCAATGCCAATAAAGGAAAGTTAGAACTTGTAGCTCTTAGGGACTGTGTGACTCCTCCCAGGACTCTCAGAACACTGGGTGCATTCAGGCACATGGCTTACGTGATTCAAGGCTAGTGCCTGGGTAGCAAGAATGGTGTGCGAAAGATGAATCGGAAGGCCACATTGAGCTCTAACACAGGCAAAATAGAAATTGTCGCAATTGGGGATGCTTGCTTTCAATCTGGCATTTGTAAAACTCTGCCCTGAAAAGAATACCCCACTTGTGGTCAGTGGCTATAGAATCTATAGAATATATGCAGATACATATGATCCTGTTCCCAATTGTGTCAATTTTGTGCATATTTTCTTACACCATTTCCCTTGCATTAATGGGGGATCCCCCACATTCACATTCCATTTCCTCTCTATCTCCAATTATACTCTTTGCCAGTCCTCTCTATATTTGTGCAAATTAAAATTTGGATTTTGCAATCCCTGTTTTTTTTATCCTGTTAAAATGGAAAAGTATACTCCTTTTACTGGAGACACAAAGCATGAGCATTGCCCCAAGGGTACCTTTCTGTCTCCTGGAAATCTAATATGCATATTTTAGTACTTGATGTTCAAGATGAGATGAGGCTTCTGCTGGCTTCTTGTAAAGCCCTGCCCTGGATCTGGTCAGCCACCTATGGTGTGTGAATGGAGCCCCAGAACATGGGCAGTGGTCTGATTCTGACTGTGGTGCTGACGTGGGTTCTGTCTTGCCCAGATTAGAGCTTGTATTCCTGTACGAGGCTGCACTCACACTGTGATTTTTTAAACACTGATGTGAGAACCGACAGTCACCCCACATTTGTGGTTGGAGCCCTGTAGCATACTCAGTGCAATGATATATCATTAAGATTGCATTGGCTCTAATATGAGAAGTTAGAATGTGCCACCCTTATGAAGGCTACGACACCCACTAATACTGGGTATAGATGCACACCAATTGTATTTTGCAATAAACCAAGACCATGACCAGCAATCTAGATTTGTCTGCAGGACCCCCTGAACATGCAACTTAGATATGTCAGAAAATGCCTCTTCAGAAGAGATTGAGCTCTGTCACGGACCTCACATGGTCCTGCAATGGGGAGCTATAGCTGCTTGGTGTGGTTGGCTGGAGCCCCAGAGCCTGTGATATGGCCCATCTGCATCTACAAGCCTTGTGGAGCTCTAACAGGGACATATTAGAACTGGACACTCTTGAAAACGCAAGCCTGCCCTTTGGGGCTTTAGAAACCCTTACCAGGTAGGGGCAGCTATTGGGTGTGGGTGGTAGTAGTCCTGAATCAGGAGAAGCAACCATTGTGTACCTGGAGTACTTCCTGGTTCAATAACATGCACAATTTGGAATTGACACCATAGGAAACTGTCACTCCAAACTGGGTTTGTGGAACTATGACTTGTGAAGTGACAGTTGCCTTGCGTCAACAAATGGATCCCCTGATTGGTTAGGTACAACCCCAAGACAAAGATGCAAAGACATGAATCCCAGAGGAGACTGGGACTCCACCCATGGCTCATGGAACTCTTTCAGGGATAGTAAAACACTAGTCTTTTGAGTGATAGATACCAGGCTCCTCTTCGAACTTGGGACACCATTTTAGCCAACTTTCGGTTCCCTTTCATACTTCTATGAGTAATCTGGAGGAAGGTGACTTGGCTCACATGTAATCTTTCATTGCTTTTTGGCAGAGCAAACAGTCAGACAATGTGTCCAACCTCTTTTTGAGGTAAAAAGAGAACAAATTCAATGAGCCTTCTTTACCATTTTATTATAATTGGAGTGTCTAATGGAATATGGAACTTGGAACACAAGCACAAAGATGCACATTCTTATTCAGTTCTAAAAGCGTAATTTATGTATCCAGAGGGGTGTATATATAGCCCTTAAAAAAATACTTGTTTCACTCACCAGTGTCCACAGCTAATTTCACTAGCAAACAGGTACACCGTGGGCACCTCACCGAACACCCGCCGTATGATCCAGATCCAGGTTTCAAGTCCTGCCATGATGAGCATCCCCTCTCAGGAAAGGATTGCATACTGATTGCCACAGGTGAAAAGCGCTGTCCCTCCACATCCATTTCCAAGACCGATTTCAAACCCAAATTCATTGTATTCCAAAAGGGACAACTGAAGCCCCTGGCGTGAGCCACGAGCACCGCAGGGTCCCAGGCATGAGCATCTTAAGCGCAAGCTCTGATGCTGGGACACTACCTGTGCGCATTAGAGGTCGACACCTGTGAACATCATTTTGGTTACCGCAGTTACCACAGTAAACATATTCCGCTACGACTCTGGGCGATCACACTGTTATGGAAGATGGCAACAACCACTGTTTGCTTCTTTTCTGAAGTTCCTTGCTGGAGGGTCTCTCTTTCTTCCCCCTTAATTAAAAGGAGGAATAAAGAACTGGTTGTGTTTGTGCAAGCAGTTAGAAATAAAGGTGCAAACAAAAGCATAACAATGAAAAAGGGAAACATGTATTTGTAACATTTCCACTCCAGCTATAAACAGTGATATAAATGATGAGACAATATTAACTATTAAGCCAAGACGTTGTCACACCTGTAGCAGTATAGTGAAAACAAAGAAAGAATAAAGGGGCTCAAAATACCTTTCTGTTTGACATGGCTAAACAAGGTGTGCCCCCCCAAATTATTTTATGGAGGTGCACGGATAACCCTCCATTCCATGGAAAAGGTAGAATAAACGCTTTGATCACTATGTTTTGGCAGCACATGGATTTCGTTTTTTGTCTGAAAGAAAAAGGACAATCCTTTTAATGCACTATTTCAGGAAGAGAATATGAGAAGTGCATAAAAATACTTGACACACATTATTAAAGATTAGTGAGTGTTATTTTGGAGAGGTATCACTTCTGCAAGAGAAAACTCAAACATGGAGATTCAGTAGAACAATACATGGCTGCCGTCAGGGGTTTGGCAGCCTCACGTGAATTTGGCAACACCCTAAATGAAAGACTGCAAAACCAGTTCCTGCTGGAATGTAGTGACAAGAAGGTGAGGGAAGCTTTGTGGTACAAAGGTAATCCCTTAATCAATGAAGTGATTAGGGTGATGAAAGAAGTAGAACACACCCATAAATGTGTGAAGGAATTAGAGATACAGACTGAATCAGAGGTGAAAAGGACCAAGGAGATTATGTGATGTCCCCACAGTACAACCAAGGAGGACTGGCAGGAAGAAACAGAATATCAAAAGGGATGGGGCAAAAAGAAGATTCAACAAAAACAAGGATGTGAAAGAGGATGATGACACAAAGGAAAATAGAAAGGAGAAAGAGATGCTTCCGCTGTGACAGTTTATTTCACTTGGCGAGTAGTGAAAAATGCCCAGGTATTACAGCTTCTTGTAAAAGGTGTAACAGGAGAGGTAATTTCACTTCCTGTTGCAAGACAAAATTTGGAAATAATGATTATGCAGATGAATTGTGTGACAATCTGGAGGTATGCACATGTCTGGTAGATTGTATGGTTGATTACGCCGCCATTATTGGGGACGATGAAGCAGATATTGAAAAGCCTATGTCCACCTTTGAAATTGAAGGTGTTGATATAGGCATGGAGATCGAGTCTGGAGCAAAATATACATTACTTCCAAAATCTATTTTTGACTCCAAGTGTAAGAAGTTAGTTGTAGCAAATGGAGAGAAAGCAATAGAACTAGAGGTTGGTTTTGGGCTGACATGAGATATTGAAGATAGCTCTGCTAAGGGCACAGTCTATGTTTCCAGTAAAGAGTATGATCCTATTTTAAGCTGCTCACACCAGCGAAGACTAAATATCAAACTTGATCCCAATGCCAAAGAGGCAGTCTATTCAATAGAAAGTACCACTGATCTGTGGAAACACAAGGTATTTTTTGAAGGCTTGGGAAATCTGAATGGCATCATGCACATGATTAGATTGAAGGACAACACTGTTCCCATTGTGCAGAAAGTGAGAGTTGTACCCTTAGCACTTAGGGCTGCTGTGAAAGAGGAATTAGGAATAATGGAAAAACAAGGTGTGATTGAGAGAATTGAGGCTTCTGAGTGGATCTCTCCTTTAGTGGTTGTACGCAAAACAAACGGCAAGCAGAGGCTATGCATTGACCTCAGGCCCATAAATCGGTGTGCGATACCTGACAGACGCCCTATGCATAATATAACTGAAATGTTAGGAACAATAAAAGTGACAAAGGTTAAGAGTACCTTGGATTTGAAGTCAGCCTATCATCAAATTGTTCTACATCCATCTTCCAAAAACATTACAAATTTCATCACTCCAGAAGGCCTCTTTCAATACTGCTGCATGCCTTTTGGTTTAGTGTCCACTGCGTCTGTTTTTCAGCACATCATGTATCAGCTGTTCCATGATATGGAAGGAGTCTTATGCTTTCAGGATGGTGTTTTGGTGTATGGCGAGAGTCAAAAGGAACATGATGTGCAATTGAGAAAAGTTCTTGATGTATTAATGAGTGCAGTTTTGACTTTGAGCAAAGATAAGTGCAAGTTTAGAAAGTTTAGCATGTCCCAGACACTATTCAGTGTCTAGGACATGTAATATCTGCCTTATGCATTAGACCGAAAACCATTTTAGTGAACCACATTATTATCTTTCCCAGCCCTACAGATAAAGAACAGATAGCACCATTTCTTTGAATGAATGAATATTGCGCCACATTTATTGCAGGTTTGGTAAGCAAATCCAGTTACATCAGGGGCTGAGGAAAGAAAGGTGTGAAGTTCCCATGGAATGAGCAGTGTGAACAAGAATTTCAAGAGATAAAATTAGCCTTAGGAAAAGCTCCCACTCTAAGCAGTTTTGATCTGGGGAGACATAGGGCCTCATCACGCCGGATCACGGGTTTGGCAGAACGGGTATTGCCCATTCCCCATTGGGCCCATTCGGGAATTCCTCATTCCCCATTGGGCCCAATGGGGATTTTTTGCGCTATTACCGCCAGTGGATTTTCCGGCGGCAGTAAACGTGCCGAAAATCAGCACATTTTTGGTGAATTTCGAAATCAGCCAAAGCCATGATTTGGCAGGCCCTTAAATGCGGCGGTAATAGCGCTACCGCAGCATTTAAGGGTTACCGCCAAACTCGTGATGAGGCTCATAGTGTTTCAACAACAGATGCAAGTACTCATGGTTTAGGTGCAGTTGTGTCTCAAAAAAGTGAAAGTCACATTTGCTTTGAGAGTTTTGAGGAGTGCTGAAAAAATATTCTACCATTGAAAATGAACTTGTAGTCATCAAATTGGCTATTGAAACATTTGTTTCCTTTTAATGGGGTGTGACATTTACAGTCAGATCAGATCACAAACCTCTTACGGAGATCTGTATGTCAAAAGGTTTGGACAAAGTATCATCTTGTATTCGGAAATGGGTTGAGGCTTGCAGGAATACACTTGGGATGTACAGTAGCTTCCAGGTTTTAAAAACAAATAAGCTGATTGTCTTTCAAGGCTTACCAATGTGATAGAAGATGAAAGGGATGATGAGGAGGATGAGGAGGATCACGTTTTGAACATCAACCAAGAGGTTGTGATGGAGAGTGAGTGTTGTGAAGATATGTTAATGGATACAGTGATGCTACATATCAAAAAGGGATTTGAAGAAGGTTTGAAGAGTAATGATATAAAAAAAAGTGAGTGATTCTTGATGCCATTATACATGTTTTTGTATATATGGTTTAGTCCTCAGGGGCGACAAATGGTTTCCTCCTCTAGGAATTCGGTCTAAGTTTGTGCAAATGGTACATGGAGGACATCAATGGATGTCTAAAATGAAACAGTTATTTAGACAGGATTATTGGTGGCCAGGTATGGATTTAGATTTTGAGGGGGTCATTCGAGAATGTTACCCTGGGAACGTGTTGGTTTGTCTATCATAGGGCCTGTCACATCTCAAGGCTTATTCATGTATTACATAATGTTAGTGAATAGGCTTTCTCATTGGGCAGAGATTGCTTGGGTTCATAATGTAAAGACCATGGAAATTATTACATTTCTGGATGGAAAGTTTAAGAGGGAGGGATATGCCTCCACCATAATAACGGATTATGGTGTTCATCTTATTTTTGAGGAGATGAACATGTTTTTGAAAGGTAATGCAATAGTGCATACGACCAGTTCTACATATCATCAGGAATCCAATGGAAAGGGTGAAAGATTTAATAGGGTGATTAAAGAAAGTATCAAGTCTGCCATCTCAGAAGGAAGAGATTGGAGAAAGGCGGCAGAAGAACGGTGGAGGATTATAGATTCACTTCTCATGCCACCACCAGTGTGTCGTCTTTTGAAATACTAAGAGGGAAGAATCCCAATACTAGGCTGTGTCCAGCATGGTTTGGGAGAGCATTTTTGAGATTGATTTGGATACCATCAAAGGAAATATTAGCAAGAAGCAGGTGTGCAACAAAATTCATTTTGCAATGCTAAGTAGAAATGTTCTATTAAGAGAGGTGATTGGGTGTGCATTAAACATCCACACAATAGAGTTGAGAGGGAAATATGTTGGTCTAAGCCAATAGAAGCCATCAAAAGACTACATGGTGCTGTGAAGATAGTTGATGGAAGTGGATGGAACGTCATTAGAGTTTGCATGTGTGTAGAGAGGCACTAAGGTGTACAAAGTGTTCTTGAGAGAAAGAATATGGTTGTACAAAACTTCCACAAAGATAAAGATTCTGGGCTCCATATCGAACAAAAAAAAAAAAATTCAAAGCAAGGTTGTGCAAGACCTTGCAGCTTTGTAGAAAACCTGCATATTTGAGAGAGTATGTGGAGTGAATGGGTCACCCCACAATCACGGGTTTGAATTCTGTTTATAAGCTTTACAATTTTCAGTTCCTGCGATTTCATTTTTTGTACATAGTTCATCCCTCTGGGGCCTGTACATACTTCTTTCTTTTAGTGTGTTTCCATTAAGATTTTTTTTTGTGTAAGATTCCTTTAGTTGGGAAAAAAGGGAGATGTGTACCGATTTATTATAGTTGTGGTGTCTAATGGAATATGGAACTTGGAACACAAGCACAAAGATGCACATTCTTATTCTGTTGTAAAGGAGTAATTGATAATAAAAGACTTGTTTCTTGTTTCACTCACCAGTGTCCACAGATTATTTCACCTTTGTATGGAATTCTGAGCTACTTGACAATCTGTTGTTATCATTTATTAAATGCAAGAAAAAACTATGGGTTAATCTTACATTTCTTATTGATCTCTCTTTCTCTGATGCAGTCTATTCCTTGACTGTGATGAGTATCTCCCTGATGTTTCTGGTCAGCTTCACATATCCCTCTTGCCAAAGG
This sequence comes from Ambystoma mexicanum, assembly GCF_040938575.1. Lineage (NCBI taxonomy): Eukaryota > Metazoa > Chordata > Amphibia > Caudata > Ambystomatidae > Ambystoma > Ambystoma mexicanum. The sequence goes on along the minus strand of NC_090930.1, from coordinate 1,238,865,410 downwards.
CACTTTTGTTCAGCTGGTACCTTAATTAGAAAAGAACCAAGATGTCCCTTCATAGAGGGAAAACTTGGTTTGCTTGTATACTCATGTTCTAACAAGCCTTAACACGCACTGGGGATATGGCCTGTCTTGGCTCTCTGCTTTTCAGATCTATAACATTTCATATCATGGTAAAGCTTTGTGTTTAGTGCAAGGCGAATGTCACAGATCTGCCAAGAAAAGGGCAAGGATACCCAAGTCCAACTGCAGACAGATGTGCTTATCTGGGGCCTGATAACAATGTAGGACTGCATGAAATGATACACAGTGTGATATCATAGATACATGACTTTACATCAACATTCTTTGCATCAAAGGGTTCAATTATGCAAGCAACACACGCCAACTTTCCTAAATTGACATATTTGAGCACAAAGTACTGTTCTTCTGTTGATAGGTTTCATACACATCATGCTTTTTCAATCGAAACCTAGTGCAGTTTCTTTGTCTTACATATTATAAGACAATGGGGGTCATTACGATGTTGGAGTTAGCCATGTTGCTATTGGCGCCATGGTTACCCCCATACCGCATACCGGGTCCAGGTTCCCTGAATGGGGAATGACCAGGCCATTCCAACCTTGGAGGACCCGGTAATTGCTCATTCAAGGAACACGGACCTGGTACATCCCCATTCCCATTGGAGCCCCCATAGGGCTCAATGGGAATAGGGAGGGAGCTAACAACGGGCTCGTTAACAACGGGCCCGTTGTTAGCTCCCTGATCTGCCAGCAGGACCCGCTAAGGGCACCTGGTTTTACCAGGCGGTAAGGGGTTAACGGCATAGGCACCATTACCGGCACCGTTAACCCCTTACCGCCAAGGTCGGAATGACCCCAAATATGTGTCTGCTCGCACCCCTTAGCCTAATATCATCAGGTGGTGAAGAAGCATGCCCAGATTGTACTCTTATATTCTATTCCTGTTTCGTAGAGCCAAAAGCAGGGCCAATGAAAACCCTCTTATATTCCTGGCAAGGTAACATTAAACATATTGATGTAGTACACATGCACACTTTCTGTGTAAATTATTATTGGTACCAAACAGAACTATTTAACTTAAGTAATACAAGTAAAGTGATTGAAACAATCATATCTTTTTTCTTTCACTCAATCAGAAATTTCATAAGTTCCATCTCTTTATAGATCCAATATGATTGCAATTGTGTATTTAAAGATACTTCCTCGGTTCATCCTGTCTTGTTAACTTTTTACTTGAGAACATTTGCTTCTGCAGTTTCGGGACTCCCTGGGCCATCTCACAAATAGCAGACCGATAATGATCTGACTGTTCAAGGCAGCCTTTCCTTGCCTCTGATCAACGATAGCATCCTGATGAAAGAGAGCACACTCTTTCAAAGGCACGCTCCCTCCAGTCCAGTGTCCAATTTTAATCTTCCTTCCTTAATTTGCTGTAATTAATGTATTATTTAATAATTTGCTTTATAGTTTATTTTGCCTAAAACCTGGAGGCAGAACATGGTTAAAGCAAAAGACCATGTATGCTTAAAAGTGTTTTATAAAAGCACAGCTGCTACCTGATTTATTTTACTTTTGTTTAATTCTTTCTACACCATCCATGAACATGAATAAATAAAAAGAGAAAGTGCATACATTGTATATTCATGCCTACCAATGTAGCTACAAGTATTAGAAGGATGCAGAAAGTACAGGGAATAACAGATGCTTTACCTCTAACGACAAACTAAGAGTTTCACATCTGAAACTCTTCTTCTCTGCCTGCTTTTGTTTGGTGTTTTTTACTGGCACACAAAAGGATTAACCTCTTGAAGTAATTACCTCGTGCAGTAATAGAAAATTCCCAAAGACTAGCTTCCGGGTTCACGTGACTTGGAATCAACTGGGCCTATAAAGTTACTGCATGCGCGCCATTTATGGTAATGATATTAACGTTGTGCAGTGTTTCCAGATGAAATACGGCAACACTTTTTATTCATGTGCTTTGTTTTTATTGAAGAAAATCTATTATAGTTTTTTTTTACAAAGGCTAGATGGCAGAATATTTGCACCAGTACGTGCAATTGTGGACAGCATTTGCATTGCCCTAGTTTCACGTACAGTGTTTCAATGAATATGTGTGTTGGATTACAATTATTGCTCCTGATTAAGGCAGCACTGCATTGATGCAGAGTTTCCAAAGTAGTTTTTTATAACTCGAGCGAAAATAGTGCAGAGCAATACGGAAAGTGATTAATCTAAAAGGGCCATAGAGAATAGATCACATTGTAACTCAATTTGATTGTCTTGGCTGAACCTAATAAAGAGACTTTTCTCTAGGCTAACTGACAAATCAGGCTGAGGAGTGGAATTGGGGTTGTTTTACCGCAGCAGAAATAACCGATTAGCCAATTTACAAAAGGAGATTTTCTCAGTGAGGTTGATTTATATCATCTCTTAAAATATTCTTGTACAGGTTTCTCCAAAATGTCTTTTAATGGCATATTTACAGCTATTTCAGCAGGGCAACTTGATTCTCATGCAGGCCAGGAGGTGGGGGTAAATGAGTGCAGGAAAGGGTTAAAGTGCTAAGCACCCTGGAGAAGGTGGCGAGATTTTAAAAAAATTAAAGAAAAAACACTATAGTGAATATGCATATCTCAAATTCGAAAATGTGATATGAAATAAACAATGAGTATAAGTCAAGGGCGACGGGGTGTGGCAACTCCTCATGGCAAGGGTATTTTGGGAAAGTGGAAGATGTGGTGATGGTGCTAGAGTAAGTGCGTTGTTATGTGTACTTGCAGAAAGCTGGTTGTGACCAGGGCACCACAGTAGGGTATCTCTATATTCAATGGTAAATTCTGGCAGGTGCACTGCTAATTCTAGTGTCCTTGCATGCAATGAATGCCTGGTTTTATATTTTCAGGGGCAATTTTGTATGTCGGGTATTTATTGCTTTTCCTATCGTTTTTAATACAACCCCTTTGTCTTTGTCTTATTTTCTAAGTGATCCTATCCATACCCTGATATCTTGTCTAAACTGTTCTAATTCTCTGTGCACCCTGTCCTAGTTTGTCTAGTGTGAGCTCAATTCTTTCATTCACCTCATCTTGTAACTCCTTAGGAATATTTTGAATAATTTAAATTAATTCCCACATAGATATGAACGCGGGGTGAAAGGGTTAAGTTGCAAATTAACCCGGGATTGTTCTGTGTCTTTAACAATTCAGACTGAATAATCTAGCAGCTGCACCCATGTTACATATTAGCATTGCGATTTTAAACCACTTGATGAAGCTTTGCCCATAATACATGCCAATATTCCCAGTGTAAATCACTTTGATGTTGCACCCACAAGCTATGCAAGTATGCATCCTGTAAATCACTTTAAAAAAGGTGTGGCCACAATGTCTGATTTAAGGGTAAATCTAAATCATTTTTAATATGTTGTGATCCAAGTCTACGCTTGGATGGCCACTCTAAGTCACTGCCATGAAGTTATGGCCACAATCTATGCCGGTAAGTTTATGATAAATCACTTTCTTGAGGCTGTGGCCAAAATCTATACTGGTATGGTCTCTCTAACCCACTGTTTTGCTGCTTTTGGCACAATGGGCCTCATTATGACTTTGGAGGTAGCCATGGCACTATTGGCGCCATGGCTGCCTCCAAAAACGTGTCCGGGTTCCCTGAATGGGGAAATACCGGGCTATTCCGAGTATGGAGGGCCCGGTATTTCCCCATTCAGGGAACCCTGACCCAGACCTTCCACATTCCCATTCGAACCCCCATAGGACTCAATGGGAATGGGGAGGGAGCTAACAACGGGCCCATTACAAGAGGGCCCGTTGTTGGCTCCCTGGTTCCCTCGCGGGACCCGCTATGGACGTCTGGATAAACAAGTCGTCCACATCGGGTCCCGCGAGGGAACCTTGTAATAGTTCAGAATGCATTTAACGGTGCCGGCACCATTACCAGCGTCGTTAAACGCATTCCGCACAACTTATAATGAGGCCAAATATATGCTAGTATGTTTACTGTAAATCACTGAATTTGCTGCCACGACCTATGCAGGTATGGTCCCTGTAAATAAATTTCATGAATATGTGATCTGAATCTATGTCACAATAAATAACTTTCATTAAGCTGCAGAAACCATCTATTTCAGAATTCGCAACTTCCCAATACATCCTATTTGATGAGTTTGCACATAGAAAATAAGGCAGCATTTTCACTCTAAGGGCATGATTTATAAAGTGTGTTTGAATGGGGCTTTGCCTTTCAAAAACACTTTATTAAATCAGGCCCTAAGTATGATCAAGCCACCCCATGCCAAACACATACATTTACACACACACACATACACACTTTAAACAAATGTTGCACACACATAAAGACACATACACTGCAATACAATATCACTTGCATGCAAATACTTACCTATTAGTTTTATTTTGTTTTTCTTCAAGTTCACATGCTGTTGCTTTGGTGATCTTTTATCCTTCAAGGCATCTGCATGGTGATTTTTTTATCATTGTTTGGGTTTACACATGCAGAGGAGCAGCCGAATGCTTCTACAGGAAGTCCCGCCCCTATTTTGCCTATATGCTGGAAACCGGAAATTGCGACATGCGCAAAACCAGCAATGGTACCTATACCATGACAAATCTTTGAGACAAGCTATCCACTACGAAAGCCCTATTTGAAGCATCCCGAAAGACTGATGGACTCCTAAGAGAAGCACATGAAGAAGTGTGAAGATGTGAAAAGGAGAATTTGGAGACGTCATGAAAAGATAAGAGTGACGCATTGGGAAGGATGACCAGAGAAGAGAATGCATAGGTGATATAGAATTTGATGGCGAAGTAAAGAATCGAGAGGGCTTTCATGTGCGCAATGAATATTGCACGTGTGACAAGCACTGCAGAAAACACAAGCTGTTTTATAATTGACCAGATGCTGCAACGCAAATAGACTCAGTATTCATAAGGCTGGCTATACATATTATATAGATTGCAGGCAGTGCCGCCAACTTATATGTATATAGATTTCTGGACATTCGATGATACATTTTATTAAGCAAGTCTCCATGAAGAAAGATTGATTGGAAGATATGTGTGTCACAGCAAAGAATAGGCTCAAATTTGAAGCAAGACCAAAGAGGCTGACTGGCTTGATGTCAAGGACTGGAAGCAGCCAAGAACTGGTTATCAGCTGCGAAGAACAGTAAAACGTGAGAAGCCGAGGCATCCCTTGATAAGTTGCAAAGAGAGAACTCCATGGGTGCCAGGTTTCTTTATTAAAGACAATTAAAGGCCATAATACAAGCACATTCACAGTCTCTGGTCACGTGAGCTGAGGGTGAAAATAGAGGATGGGCATGGTGCACTAGATTGAAGATAGCGAGTGCTCACATTCCCTTATATACCCAGAGGCAAGAAGCTACTACAAGGCCGAGTTCAAAGACAATATGAACGGCAGACAGCATGAGTGATGAGAGATGTTAGGCTAATTGGGTGAGGAGATAAGGTCAAGTTCACCCACCAGCACCTGGGGTACCAGTTTACGTGCTGCTAGAACATTGAATGTTTCAGAACAGTACAAGCATGCCAACCAATTTTAGAAGGCCGTATAACAAAGAACCTTATAGTTTAAGAGCCAATGAAGTGTTGTGTTTCTAATTATTGTCGAAGATGACTTGCACTATGACTTGCACTAAGGGAGGGCATGAGTGCCCACCTGATTATAGAGCCCCGATCACAATCCTATACCATATAGAAAATATACTTAGACATTCCCCTTGAGCCAACCACAATCTCCCATAGGTTTTCTTAGTTTCCCGCGTAGTATGACGTCACGTATGAAAAACCTTTCATATAAATGTGTTGTTTTTCATGAAATGCTTCGAGATCATGCTGTGCAACGTCCATTGATGTCCGCTGTAGTCCCTGATTTAGACAATTGTTAATAAAACAGTTATTTGTCAACTTCCTGGCTCAGTCTTATTATTTAGTTTGAGAAGATATTTTTCGTCCCCTCCATAGTATGACATGTTACCTGAGCAAAAGTGCCTCTAGGGATCACACATGCTTTGGTTTCCTTTCTAAGGGAATTATGCTTACTTTTGCTTTTATCAGAGAAGCATGCCCAAATTCCCCTAGAGATTTTAAAAACAAGGGCAAATAAACAACAACATCACTACATGGGTCAGGATGGATTTTGAATGCACGGGCATAGCAGGGGCTCCATACAGTATGCTGAATGGCAGGACGACAAAGAGCTCCCCCTTGCCCTAGGGTCCCTATTGACCTGGGGAGTGCCTTGCTATGAGGCTGCCCTCTACTACATCAGTTGGCCTTCAGCAGACCAGAATAGGTAGTAAAACCCCTGCTGATGAAACACAGTTATTTACTGAAATAAGTGGTTCTGAAAAAAGATTTTTGATACAATGCGGAAAGTAATAATGTGAAATGAAATTGCTCTTGTCAGATATAAAGGAGGCTAAAACCTGATGGTTGTTGGAGTACTTCAACAGGAGAACAGAGTGCTAATTGAATTAAGAAACATACTTTTGCCATAATCAAGTGGGACCAGCATGTGTCAGCAATAGCTACTAAAAATACAGGGGATTTTTGACAGTTAGTGTTCTTAGTAGCTGGTCGGAAAGAATCTCAGTTTGAGCTCTGTATCGTTCAAGTTAATTGGTATGATCATACTTTCCCCAACTAACTTTCCATTACCTTTCCATTAACATTGGTTACAACATTTTGCTCAAAACCCACAAGTCCTTCATCTGATATTGCATTATTCCACCCTCGCATTTGTCCCCATACCACACTGCTCCTCCCTATCCAATTGTTCCTGCAATTTTTCCTTCTTAGTGCTGCATGGTATTCTTTTATGATGCTCTATTTCTAATTATACCTCTTGATATTTTATCACTTTGTGCTTGGTATCCTGATTTTGGAGCATTCATGTTAATTTTACATAATTGTCCTCATAAATCTTTTCCCCTTTATCCACCCAGTGAATAGCTACATTGTTTCCCTGGAACAATCTTCGAGTTCTACAAAGAGACAGGTGCATCACTCATCCAGCCACCTGATAGGACATAGCCTTGGGCAGAAGAACCTTGGTCATCCCTACCACATGTGGAATGAGAGAGGACACATAGCATGTGCTATTTACTCTCTCCCTTCCCACACACATCATCTCATTGTACCAGACATTGCCTGTTAATGAACTATGTTCTACCTCGGTGTCGTGGTACATGCCCTCCCTACTTATCACACTCCTCATGCCCATTTTTCTTTTTGCATTCAACTGCATTTTGCTTCTTTCTTTGAAGAACATGTAAAATAAAAATGACAATGCTATACTAAAACATATTAACATCATAACACTCCAAAAAGTAAAAGAAAATCTTTTTCTTTGGTAATCTTTTTTAGAGTACAACCCTCTTCTGCTCCCTCTTTTGATGGTTTCTTAAAAATATCTCAATGCAGTTCGAAAATCAAAGAATACTGTAACACTTCCCATCATGTTGTGCTTTGGGGGACAGTAATTTTATCTCTGTGAACATCTGTTAAATGAATCCATCCGCGACATCCCTCTAGCTTAATTGTAGTCACTGTCGAGTAGACAACGCTATGCGAGCCAGTGAAATGCTTCTCTTTCCACTTCCTTATATGGTTTCTGATGAGAATTTTATCTCCCCGAAAAAGAGGTCCCTCTCTTGGAAAGTGTCCATTCAAATCAATTGCTGGTTCACATTGATTTTCAGGCCTTTTCTGTAATGATTTGTATTTAAGGGACTTTGTAAGTTCTTTGAGATACTGATCAAATTCTCCTCCCAGAATAGGAGAAGTAGAATGAGCATCAGAGATTGTACATCACAGAGGATTTGCACATGCTTTCTCTGCCCAGTAACAATCTCATGAGGAGTCAAGTGATGATCTCCTCCAGGCAGATTTCGTAAAAAGTAAATAAAGCAAGCAGCAATCAGCAAGCAGCGCAGCCATGATTTTTCAAGCGTTTGCATATGTTTCACCAGTCGCATTTTCAGCAGTCCATTCATCTTCTCTACCAAACAGTTAGCTTGGGGATGGTAAACCATGCATAGTGTGTCTTATCCCCAAGAGAGTTGTAATTTCCTTAATCAATTCATTAGCGAAGTGCTGGCCATTAGCAGAGCAAATATCATCTGGAATTTCCCACCTCAGGAACACCCTCTCACCAATAATTTTGCCACAGAGTGGGTTTCAATATGGGCATAGGGACCTGCCTCAAGCCAACATGAGAATGGACACACCCCTACTAGCAGGCACTTGTATGAAGTACACCCTCTCCTCTTCCACAGATCTTTTTCAGTGGCTAATGCTTCTCCTTCCAGCTCAAGTATTTGAAACATGGAATTGAATTAAAACATTGTGGCAATGCATCTTTCTCTTTGGTCACTTTCAATATTGCTATTAGGGGTATTTGTTCTTCCTCACCAGGGTACAGCACATGTGATCCCACTGGCAGACATGCTACTTCTTTTTTTTTGTCTGCTATTTTATTTCCTAGTGAGATACATGTTGACCTAATGTAAGGGCTTTGCACATTATTATTAATGCTAATTCTACTGGGAGTGGTAACATTTCCAATAGTTCTCTCAACAATGCTGCATGTTGAACAGAAGTACCATCACTTCTTTTAAACCCTCTCCTTTCCCATCTTGCTAGTTCTCAGTGCACTGTGGAGGTGACATGGGCTGAGTCTGAGAAGATGTTTACTGGCTGGCCTTCGTACATGTTTAATGCTTCAACTAGAGGCACTAATTCAGCTGCTTGTGCAGTGTAATGATTTGGCAATCGCATTTGTGTGTACACTATCAACTCCTCCCACTTTTGTACTCCCTTTCCTAAACCCACTTCTGCACATCCTGAGTGCCTCTGTCCCATGGTTTGATCAATGCTGGAACTTCCGTCAATCAAGATCATGTGCCCTCCTTCAATCACTTCTTCCTTAACTATGGGGTTACCTTTGCTCCTGTCAATGCATGCTACACAGTCATGCTCATAGTCTCCTTCTTCTATTTTATCTGCAATTAACTCTGCTGGGTTTATTGTTCTGTACCTCACCACTTCTATTGCGGGGTTTGTTGGTATTACCTCATACCATGAAGACCTCTGTGTATTCAGTGTTGATTTTGTTTTCTCCAGTATTAGGAATAATGCATGTTCTACGTACAGAAATACTGGGAATCTCAAGCAGTTTCAATAGCAAATAAATCAGCGGCAAGGCCTGCTCACATGGGAAAAGTCCCTGCATCACTGCATCCAATGACCCACTGTAATATGAGAGTGGCTTATGTCCCTGAACTTTTCTTCTGTGTCAGTACTGCTGTCATTACTTCTCCATCTGAATGTGAAAACAGATGACATTTTTCCCTGTAATTGGGATTTGATAACACTGTTGCATGTATTAGTTCATTTTTCAACTCCTCAACATTCTCGCCCATTTCAGCCATCCAATTGCTTTGTGTTTTGTTTTTCTGTGCTTCTTTTAGTGCTTGTAACAATGGCCTGGTGTATGTGGAGTAATCAAAAACCCATGCTCTTCAATAGTTGCACAAGCCCAAAAATTGCTGCATCTCTTTCACTGTTTTTGGTGGTGGAGTATTGTGTATCATCTCTACTCATTCTGCTGATATTTTTATCCCATCTGCTGACACAATCTGACTCAAGTACATCGCTTCTTTTTGACAGTATAGCAACTTATCCCTGTCCACCTTCTATCCTTTGTCAGCTAGCAGTGCTAGTAGTGTCACTGAGTCCTTTCTACAGTCTTCTTCTGTTGTGCTGCACTAATAAGTCGTCAACCTATTGTATCACCATGCTCCCAACCTGTAGGTTGTTCACGTCCATTTGTATCACTCCTGTAAAGATGCTTGGCCCTTCACAGTACTCCTGAGATATTCTACTATGAACTGTATCCTGCGATAAATGAAGGCAATGAAATACCTGGAGTCTGGGTGTAGTACGATGGAGAAAAAAGCATTCTTTAAGGCAAACACTGTGGAAAAATGTATCGCTGCAGGAACGCTGCAAAATATTGTTGCAGGATTTGGAACCAATGGATATTCCGCTTAAATAATGTCATTCAGAGGGCATACATCCTGCATAAAACACCACACACCTCCTTTTGCTGTCTCAATCACATAGATAGCAGTGTTGCAAGGTGATGTGCTCACCTGTATTATGCTTTGTTGCCATATGGCATGCAGTGTCTCATATATGCCCTCATCTGCTTCTTAGGTATTGTTTTACTTATGGCAATTGTGCTCCTTCTTTTAACTTGATGTGTACCGCCACTGCCCCTTTGAGTATTTCTACATCATGGGGATCTGTTGTCCACAAGCGCTTGGGAATGTTTTCCAAATCTTCCTGCAAATATTATGCTTTCTGTTTTATTATCTGCATAATTTATGCCACTGGTCTTTCTGTGATACAATCTGCGCAAGGTAGGCTGGGCTCAACTAGTACCTCTCCGTCTTTGTTCTCTTTTGTTGCAAACAACTCTGTGTCACTTACTCCCATCAATGTCAGTATAGGATCAATACATAATATCATCACCATTCCATGTTATTCTCATCAGTAGCAACCCATTTAATCATGTCTTTCCATTCTACTACTTCCTCCAAGTACAGCAGAGTGTGTGTGCTTGAGCTAACTGAGTAGGGACACTGAGACCTGAACAAAAACTTGTTGGATAGCCTGAACACCTTCCCCTCAATCCCTGGCAACCTTCCCAGCAACACATGCACTACATATACAAACACCTCTATCTGTGTAGGTATCCCTCTCTTTACACTTTGTGCATGGTGTGCCTGAATCAGTACTGCCGCCCAGACTGCGTAAATTACTGGTGTGGAGCACACCATGCCATTTCTGAAAATGAAATCCTGGCGTTGAATTTGCTGAGCAAGACCCTCCCCAGAATATTGAGTGTCTTTTGAATACAGCAAAGGTGCTACAATATGCTGGGTCCCATTATTAAAGTCAAATATTTTTTTGAGGAACTTTCAAAATTGTCACCAAAAAGCCTTGTGTGTCCAAATGTTTGTTAGATAATGGACATCCCTCTTCCTTAATACGTGATCTGGTTGCCCTGTATCTATAAGCAAGAAAAATCCCCCCTGTCCTATCTGAACTGCTACCTCCTTTTCCTCCTCAGGTTCTTCAGTTACTGCTAGAACAGGACACAGTTACATGCCATGTGGGCCCCCACTATAAGGAAAATGTGTTCACGGATGATGCAAATGGGTTACCACCGACAAATGTCACTCCAGTATACTGGGGTTTGGTGTTCTGCTCCAATATGTTCACCCCTCTGTACCTTGACTTCCTACCATTTCCTCATTTTGTTCCTGCACTTGTCCTTAAGTAGTAATTCCATGTGTCTATGCAGGCTGTATCTGCACTTGCTGCTGTGGTATTACCTGTTCTTGCTATGTAGTCTATGGCATTATTGCCAGCAGTTGTTGTGATATAACCTTCTTCTGTCGAGGTGTGTCTGCTATATGTATGTCTGCTGTAGTTCCCCTCCCTGTGCAACTAGTGGGCGTGTTCATACGATATGTCAAACATTCTTGCATGCATAATATTGTTCTCCAAAATGTGGAGTCATACCTCTGTATCCCATTCACCTTTCATGTGTTAAGTATCTTCTCCCCATCTGATAATTTTCCATCTAAGCACCTCCACCACCTGTATAACCCGAGTTTGCTGCATGTTTGTGAATGCGGGTTTCTGTGGCATCAGTACCATCCCCAAATGATGGGTGGGTGGCATCTCTGTGTAGCCTTGGGGTGGTATCATCACAGCTACGGGAAGCCCATTTTCTCTCAACCAATGTGTTCTCTGCCTCTGTTGCATTATCCTCTATCTCCTTATCCTTCTCCTGTTATCTCTTGTAAAAGTGCACAATTGCCCCCTGTATCTCAGGCCACCCCTTTGCCTCAATTCCTACTATATTGTCTAAGAGACCTGTACATCCGCAGGAACCCCATCACTAGTATATGGTAAAAGAAAGGTATTTTTTCGTCCCATGACTGCTTATTTCCGTGTGTTCGCATTTCCTGTATGGATCGTATGTATTAGGCAGGGTCCTCCCCAGGCTTTATTTCGCATGCCAGTATTGATCCCATGTCTGATGTGTCTGGATGGAGCTCCCTCAGAACCTTCCAAACAAGAACTCAATAGTTGTTGAAGGGCAATCCATCATTTATATTTTTAGCTTAATTTTACCCCAGAATATCCTGCATGTTGCCATATTTTGTCACTTCTATCCATGACCAATACTGCCAACAAACTTTTTATATCTCCTATGGCAATGGGATTCCCGCTGTCTCTTTCTCAAAAACATAAATCCACTTACTCGTCCCTGCCATCAATGAAGGTAGACTGTATATTAAGTCATCCCTCTCCATTGCCTGCCATGGTATGTAATGAACCTTGCTCCTCGCTTTCTGTAAAAGTGATATTCATATGCATGCCCTGCGTTTATTGCCACATTGTGGTCTTTTTGCTAGCGCTGTTATGGTTTTCCTGCTGTGCAGCCTGTTTCCCCAGTCACCCAATGAATCTTCCCCTTCCTCCTCTTCTCTTTCATCCCTTCTCCTTTCCCGACTCCTATCTGTCAATGGGCGGGTGTATATTTTGTCATCCCCCTTATCGCTGTTAGTGCTGTCTTCCCAGTCTGATATGGTTTGCCCTTTGTCTGGCTGGTCAGTTTCACTATGGTCCGAGTCCCATCCCCACTTTTCTATCTCAAATTTGATGCCACCTGCTTTCCACCCTTGTTCATTTGTTCACCTCTCTTGTTCCTTTCGTTTCTCCTCTATGTCCCTTTCCATAGCTTTTTCTGCCTGCTTGAACACACTGTCAAGTTGTTGCTGTGCACTCTATTTCATGTCATTTAAATACTTCCTCTTTCCTTTATCGTCCTTGCCAATGACACTTGTACTGCCCCTTTCTTGCTTTCTGTGTGTTCCTTCCTTGCCTTGACACTTTCATTCAGGATTTTATACCCTGCAGCTAGTTTTAATATTGGGTATTGTTACACTCACCTGGTCTCCGCTGGGGCGTTGGGGCGTGGTTGGGGCCCTCCCTGGACTGTGCTTCCGTGGATCAGCTCTCTGCCCCAGCCACTGCATTGTCGAGGACCCAGGACACTGGTTCTTCGCCTGAGAGAAGATGAAAGACAGTGAAAATGGCATGGTGACGTCGGGATTCCCCTCAACCCTTGCGTGCCAGAAGGTTGTGAGCAAGAGTTCGCCCATGCAGGCTCACCTGTTTTGATTGAAAGATGAGCTCTCCGTCCTGCTTTCTTCCAGCAGGTGCGCTGTAGATGGACCTAGTTGTGTCACTGGTCCTTGGCGTGAAGGTCCAGACCGGCTGCGACCATTCCGTCTTGAAAGTGAATTTTGTAACTATGATTATTGTTCGTATTGATAGTGTTAATCTTCCTCCATGATTATTGTCTGTAATCCTATATTGTCCTTTCTCTCTCCCGTAGGTATGAAGATGACCCAGGAATGTGTGATGACGAAGTCTACTCCCGGAGGAGCTACCAGAGGTAAATGGCCTCTACCTGAAGCTCGGTGCTTAGAGTATGAAAGTCTATGCAAGTGCTAACCTTGTGTTTCGTTTCCCTTTGCAGGTGCAGCTGACTGGTGCTTGATGGGCGGTTTCCGAACTCCAACAGGCAGCCGGAGATGAAGATCCTTGAGTATGGTTTGTCAGAAGAAAATCCTGTGTTGATGATAGTTTCGGGACTGGTAAGGATGCCAGGCAGCACCCGCGAGGATCTGCAGATCCAGGTAAGATATGCATGTGGCTGCAGAAGGAGAAGCGATAGCAGTGCTTCCAGCGATGGTGCGCCTGACCCAGGTAAAATGCGTGAATAGTTGCCGAAGTGAAGCGATAGCAGTGCTTCCAGGTAAGGGGCGGTTGACTAAGGTAAGATGCACATGTAGCTGCAGAAGTGAGGCGATGTTGTGGCTGACCTCAAGGTAAGATGCTGGAGTAGCTGCAGAAGTGAGGCGATGGTGTGGTTGACTTCAAGGTAAGATGCTGGAGTAGCTGCAGAAGTGAGGCGATGTTGTGACTAACCTCAAGGTAAGATGCTGAAGTAGCTGCAGAAGTGAGACGATGGTGTGGATGACCTCAAGGTAAGATGCTGGAGGGTTCCAGAGACCGAAGATACATGTGCTGAAACAGGTAAGGTCTCCTGAACGGCAGTAAACGTTACGCTGCACTAGAAGACTAACGCAAAGCACAAGCATGTGTCTGGGGCCGGCTTATATAGCCTGGCCCCAGCCACTCCCTTTAGGCCCCGCCCTGAGGCCCCACCTTGCCACTCCTCCTGCCTTCTGCACGTGCCTTCCATGCATTGCTTGGCCCCGCCCTGCCCAGATGCACGTGCCTTTAACAGTCTGTCTGCAAAGCACACTTTATCATGAGCTTGGTGCCAAAGGCAACAAGACTAGGTCCATTGGGACCCTGCAGGATGTGAAGTTACTGGTCAATGACCAGTGGCCATGACAGGTATATAATATAGGGTGGTGGTGCACTTTCCTACTCCCCCTCCTCTTTCTACTTGTCCGTTTCTTTCTCTTTGTCATATAATTTCCAAAGTCACAGAATGTCATGCCTCTTTTTAAAATTAGCTCCTTTGTATTTAGCTGCTAATTCTGTAATATATTTATTGAACGTTCCTTCTCCAGGTCGCTCTTTACAACACTTGCCCACGGTGTTGTGTACCTACTCTACTATTAGTATAGAAGTGGCCTTCTCCAAAGGCCCACCACCTTACCAATAAAGCCCTTTATAAGTGAGTTAGAAAAAGTTGTTATTCTCCTTCTTGATCAAGAGTATCAGTAACTTGGCTTTGCTCTATGTACAGGTTAATTTGGCTTTGGCTCTTCTGCCCCTTCCGACGCCATATAAAATGAAAACTATGATCACTTTTCACAACACTGAAAAATGAACTGCTGCTACTAAAAAACATGTGTGTGCATATGCCCAAATCAATTATTCCCCAATGAAAAAGAAATTACGCAACTATACCTTTATACCAATTGCCTGCTCTAGGCGCAACTGGGGTTAACAAGGTCCACCACTTACTAAGCAAACCTCTGCTTTAATGTAGATGTGCCACTGTCTACCTGCTCCCTATCGAAACGGCCGACCTAATATCTAACACTAGCACGGTCAATCTCCCTCTTCAACACTAACAAAGGTGTGTCCTATACACTGTAAAATGAGTCCCTCCCACCCCTGGCACTTTCATGCATGGCTACACTCACATATCCTTTTAGGAGATTCTCCACTACTTTTCACCTCAAAGTCTCCCTTCAAAGGCCTGCATTTTCCATCAGAGTGAAAGCAGAGCCGGACCAGGCAGACTTTTAATGAAGTGGCATCCACTGACCTCTCTTGAGCTCTTTATACTGGGCAACGGATGCTGCAACGCACTCCTCCAGGAGCACGGCTGGAATTCTTCACGCCTCATTCAAACGGCAGAGAGATCTCGCTGAGGCCTCCAAAAATGTATTGGGTGTTACCTCGTAGCACTCACCAAAACATTACAAAAGTAGTCATAAAATAGTGCATGCCGGTGCAAGAAGTACCATCATTTTATTCAGGGCCCCAGATGCAGCTGAGACAGCAAATTCAAAGTGAACGCGGAACAGAACTGCATGAAAAGTCCCTGCTAAGAAATGCCCTCAAAGTGAAAATTTAATAGAAAGAAAAGAATTAGCATTTGAGATTGCGCAACATAGAAAAAATCTCCCCACACAGAAATTATTGGTTCTTGCACTTTGGACTCATATAGAACTCTATACATTATGCTGGATCATTGGGTCCATGAACCTTCCTACACCACCCTAAATTACAATATTGTGAACTCACAATCCACCCCCAATTCCCACAACACAGCATTATATGATTCAAACGTTTGAGAGGACCAGCAGAACTTTATTACTCTGCCCTGGTCACCTCTTCCTGTCTCCCATGAGGACGGCTACACACTATGACACCATCAAACATTTTACCCACGGACATACTTTAAAATTATTGTTGCATAGTGGGAACATTCTAACTCTCTTCCCAGGGAAAATGGTAAGCAGGCAATTTGAAACTGCTGTGGGTCTTGCTGGCTTCACTAGAAAATCACATTTCATAAATGATTTTGAATTATAAAATGGTCCTATATTCCTCTTTCACAGGCACACCCTGCACACTCTAATCAGTTGACTTTGAAAAATAACATCTCTGTGCTTCTCTGTGCACTTAGCCATGGATCAAATATTATGTGCTAATTAATTGTGTGCAGTGGCCTTAAAACAAAGCAGGCTTCTGGGGCCTATTTACTGTGCTTTATTCTACCACTAGTTTGATTATACTTACCTGTGCCCCAGGATTTATGGATTCGTTTTTATCAAGCTTGTAATGTTGCATATGTGAGAAAGACCTCCCTCCCCTTTTATAGTGCTACACTCTCAGCTGATAAGTGCATTCCATCATACCGCTGTGGTCTTGCATTTTTATTATATACTCATGGGTGCTAAAGGTGGTATGATCCTCACGGAGGGCCAGCCCTTTTTGGAAACAACACTGCCACCAGTGTTAAATGACCCTCGCTTCGGTGGGGCCCTTCACTTGGGAAGTGGACCATTATGAACAGGGTCAGCTCGCCGCCTTGGGGCATATCGCCTCAATATCCAGGCTTTTATACAATCATTGCAGCCTGCCGTATATATTTTAGAAGGAATCAGAGTAATTTTGTAAAGGAATGAACAATAGGAATGCAACATATAATGCAAAAAAGGAAATACACCTCTGCCTATTCCCCTTCTATATTAAATATTCTGAACGAGATCTGTTCAAACACACTTTGTCCTTATGATGGATATGTAATATTTGTACATATCAACCAGAGTCCCAGACCCATCTTTTACATTACTCCTTACAAATATTGCCATTCAACACAAATGAATGCTTTTTCAGCATCAAACATTATTACTGAAAACAAAATTAAAATACATGAGCGTAATCCCAATTTGTAATATGTGTTTCTATGAGGTCTGTATAATCCCAGACATGAATTCATGATAAGATTCAGGAGCTAGATTTACCATTTGATACGGGAGCTACCTGTCTTTTTTTAGAGAATGTTATTCCCACAAATCAACACCGCAATTGTTCTACGTGAAGGAACGCCCAATGCCTTTGTTTGTAACCAAGTCAAGTTACATTCTTTTTTTCAGAGCAACAGAATGACATACATGCCATTCATAACACCTTGGATATAAATCAAACAATATAGAGCATGTAAGGTGCAAACACATATATTTAAATAAACACTCCTTAACAAATGGTTCTTAAAAGTATTTTTGACAAGTTATTCAGGCATCATTAAACAGCTTGGCTACTCAAATTGGATCCGAGTGGTCTCTGGAGCCCAGCAGAATATTCCCTCACATCCCAATGTTGAAAACTTGGACAAAGCTACTTTATCGACAAGATGTGCTTCAAAGAGCAAATGAATGTAAGACAATGCATTATTTGTTTCTCTGCTTACCTGATCGCGGTGACCCACCACAAAACGAATTTCAGAATTCTTCCAACTAATCCAAGAGAAGTATACCAAACATAAATTTAATGTACAAATGTACGAATTTTGAGGTTGTGAAATCTGATGTGAGCGATCATAATATTCTTGTAGAAAAGTGGGCTTACAGTTCAACGTGCGGCCCTGTTATTGGGGCATCAATGAAAGAGAGCTGTGTGGTGAATGCGGGGGGGAATACATTTTGATGGTCGGAGACAGAAGTATGCCAGCTTGAACGGTTGCTAAGACTAGGGCTGCCAGATTTTGACATACAGCCTGAGAATGTGGCAAACATCCAATCCGACGTGTTCCTAGTATTTCAACAGCAGAAACGTAAGTCCTCGCTGCCCTCCCAACACCCCCATGTGTTTAATAGAGTGGTCAAAGTAAAGAAATCACAGCTCCATGCTGATTTCAGAAGAGCCCAAAAAGAACCTGCACACCTGCGTAAACAGCTAGTCACTAAATTAAGAACCACCTATAGGAACTGGTCTAAACAAAATGGCTTGGCCTTGTACCAAGAGGATGGTGCAAACATGTTAAAGATCCTGGCCAGCAAAAATATCGCGAAAATGTGGGCAGTGATTAATCATGCGGTTGTTGCTCCTCAATTGCCCCTACAGGCCAGTCCAGTTGCTACCCATACTTGGGTGGCATATTTTACTTCCCTGTGTGCCTTACCTTTGACTACTTCTACCCAGAGAAGCTTGCAGTACTTGTTGGACTTTCATTTGAAGTTTGAGCTAGCGGATATTTTATATTTAATTAATACTGCTAGTAATTCAAGAGCAAGTGTCCCCGATGGGCTATCTAATTCCACCCTCAAAGAACACCGGGAATTATGGGGGTCAATCCTGTTTAAAAATGTTTCGCTTATAAATGTAACCCAGTCCTTACCAAGTTCATGGACCCAGGCAATCACTATCCCAATTTATAAAAAAGGGGATAGGCAAGCCCCGAGTAGTTACAGGTCCATTTCGTTACTGGATGTCTCCAGTAAACTGTATTGTCGGTTAATCTTGGAGAAGCTACAGTTATGGGCGTAGGCGAAAAACTTACTTGATCCCCTTCAATTGGGTTTTGTAAAGGGCTTCGGGACCATCCTTAATATAATCACCTTGAATATGTTACAGAGCCAACAGGCAGAGCGAAGGCAGCCATTATATATGGCGTGCATAGACTTTAGCGCTGCCTTCGACTCAGTTGATCGATCATTATTGTATCAAAAACTAAAAGCATATGTGTGCCTGCCGTCGTTTATGGCCTTAATAATCTTGCTTCACACTAAAACATCTATGAGAGTGCGGATTACTCTTGATGGTAAACTTTCCCCGGAAATTCCAACAAAACGGGGTCTAAAGCAGGGTTGTGCTTTAGCGGCATTTCTATTTAATTTCTTTATTATTGACTTGGGCCATGAATTTATGAATTGTAATAACGACGCCCCAAAGATAGGTCTGCAGAAAATTCCGTATTTGTTATATGCGGACGATCTTGTTCTGCTTTCACAGACTCCGCATGGCCTTCAACACATGTTGTTCCGATTGGGTGATTATGTGGCGGCCAATATTCTTGGGTCTTGCATGATTCTAAGTTAGTAAATGTCACTCAATATAAATATCGTGGGTTCACTATTAAAAACACTTTATGAGTGATGTCGAGGCAATAGCGCGGAACAAACTACAGCAACTAATCTCACAGTCCTGTATTTTGATCTATAAATTTGGGAAATTCTCCCTGAAACATATCATACTATTCTATAAGATGAAGGTGATTCCAATCATTTTATATGGTGCAGAGGGAAGAAACCTGGGGAAGCAGCATTACTGGGATGCTTTAGAGGCAACATATTGGAGGCACATCCTCGTCCTTCCAAATAGCATCCTGATAGCGATCTTACGCTAGGAACTTGGCTTGGTCTCCCTTTATGCTCGGGCACAGTGGAGACAGTGCGCTTTTCTGCGTAAATGTATGGTGGGGTCAAAGAGTGGAAATATCCTAGAAACAATAAGTTATAATCTGCTTCAATCAAGTAATAGCTTCCCAAACACATGGAGAAAAGAAGCCGTGAATAGTCTGGCCGAAGCCGACATCCCATTAGATCTGTTAGTTCAAAATCCTAGCCGAGCGAAGGTGAAAATATATCAAGCTGACTGGTCCAGGAACTTATCAAGGTGCTCCCAATATAAAGACTTCAGTATCTGGCTGTTTGGTATTAAGCGTTATGGTTTAACATTGCGATTTTTATTGAAATATCCATCACCGAAGGTCCGTTCTGATTACTTAAGACTGAGACTTAATCTGTGGAGTACGCGCGAGGTCCTCTGTAAATGGAAACTGTTGACAAGTGATCAAAACTTCTGTAGATATTGTCGGGCTCCACAACAAAGGGAGACACTACAACATCTGGTAGTTGAATGTAGAGCCTTGAATGAAGTACGGGCGAGATGTTTTAATAAAGTGTTTTTGAGTCATTCAGATCTTGAGAGCGATCAAATTTGGCAAATGCTGTTTGCAAATACACGTGTGATGGTCCAGATTGCTCTAGTCCAATTTTTACGCATAATATTACCATGTATAAAGGAAATGTAAATGAGAATATGTACTATATGTAAGTCAATCAGAACCACTAAACATGCCACGTAGGTGTAATAATCTGCACCAATAATTATATTGGGAGGTTTTACGACCCGATAAAAAGGTCAATCTCACTTGTTGGTTTTAGGTGAGTTGTGCTTCCCAGTTGAAGGTGGAAACAGGACGAAACTGGTGCAATGAAGGAGCTGAGACAGCGCCAGGCAGACAGGTGCACCTACCGACTGCAGGAATAATGGGGGTGGCTGGGGATACCCGCAAGGGAGGGATCACTGCAGACTTTCCCCAGCCTCAGGGGCCAAGTCTGGTAGGAAACAAGGGGGTCACTTTATATACATCACAGTATGAATGCACCAAATCCTGAGGCATACAGAGAAGCAAAGCCAAAGCACAGGTAAGCACACCCCAGAGGGATACAATAGATGGATCTTTCACAGCAAGCCAGATTGAATGCACAGCATACACGCCATGGGTGAGGGGTTGGGGAGGCTGAACTCTGGTAGCTTGTCTCCTGCAGACCACCATCACTGGGAACAGCACCGGGCGATAGAATCAAGGTCGGCGAGCCAGTTCCACGTTAACACGTGGCAGCTGGGGAAATTGACATTACCCAGGGAGGCACTTGCATAACACCAAAGGCAGTTTCAAACCACCCTTTCGTTGGTAGGGATGTGAAGAAGGATGTGGAATGGAGGGGCACTCTGAGAAGAGCCAGTCAGACAGTACATTTTGGTGTCCCTGACAAGTAACAAATACACAAGTATGTACGTAAACATGTTTGCAAGGGGGCTCATTGAGCAGGTGCTGTATGAATGTTCCCCTTCCCACTAGATTGAGGTGTCTTGTGTTTCTTCCTTTTTTGGTGCTGGCCAATGGGAGATGAATAAAGATCTGGAGATCAGCTGAATTACCCTATTACTAATTGCAAATAGTTTGTGGGGTAGAGCAGGAGGCAATATGGCACCACACTGGGTGGGGGGGGGTAAAACCGGAGAGAACAGGTCTATTTTGCTTCAATCACGTCCACCAACTATCATATGTTAAACTATAGGGGCATGACATATTCTAACCAGTCAGCTTTGTGAGAGCAGCAATGACTTGAAGTTTGAAATGCAAATGTTTCTAACTGTACATACAGTGTATTATCAGTATAAAAGTTTTAGTCACTGCAACCCAGTTTGTCAGCTCTCATCAACCAGTTCTGTTCCACTGTGCTGTTTGATTTGTGCTTACCCAGCTGTAATAAACATCATTACTTCTTGTCTGGTGTACACTCCTGGTAACTTATTGATTGCATGCTGTTATGTGACCCCTAATGCAATTTTGGAGGCTGCAGTGAGATCCTCAGTTCCCTCGGTCAGCTGAGGGTATTCTGGCCACCCTGCCTGGGGGAGCAGGTCCGGCGACCACAGACCTGTTCCATGCGCAACACTGAGGAGGTCCTGCAGAGGATGAGTCCACGAAGGTCTGCATGGACACAAGTGCTGCCTCGCTCAGGGGAGTAGTGAGTCTGTAAGTGAGGCTTGGTGCCAAGAGGACTGGAGGATCTCTAGGAGGACATGTGAGTGAAACTGAGCAACAACATGTTGTATCATCTTTGCAATGCCACAGTACAGGCAGGGATTGTATTTCATGGTGTTTAGGATGCATCCTCAAGGTCGAAGGATGATCAGCCATAGTAGGGGTAGATTTTAGTACACACCACCTCAAAGGGAGTGTGTTTGGGCAAAACTGCATAAAAGCTGGGGAGGTGCGTAGTGAGAGGCGGACACCATTAGACGGGTGTTGTGCATTTTATAGTTTTGTCATTTGGGTGAGAAGGGTGTTACTTAATAGTGCAGTAGTTGAAGCAGTTCTTAGAAGGAAAGGAGTGAGACTCAGACATTGTAATTAGTGCTGTTTGTATGTATTTTGTGGTATTGGAAAAGGTGGGAAGGGTCACTGCCGACAGTTACCTTTGGTATAATAGCGCACTTCGCATTCTAGAGGTGGGCGAGGGCAAGAGAAGTCGAGGTGGCTTTGTGCCCACCTGCACTTACATAATGAAGAGGTGAGCCCATGAACAGGGCCGTTACATTACTAACCCGGAGTGAGTGGACAGGCCTGAAGAGAAGGCCAGTGTGTCTGCTAAGAATGCATGGGTGGGCCTCTGGGGAAGGCCAGAGTGGAAGAGAGAGATAAGGTGAGAGGAGTGAGAGAGAGTGAGTGTGCATATTTGTGGAATGAAGGTATAAGAGGGAAGGGGGAAAGGAAAGAGATGAAAGTAGGGACCTGTGGTAGCTAGGGTATAGGGAAGGGACAGCTAGAAAAGAGGGAGACAATGGATTATCGAGATAGTCCCCTCGATCACATGTGTGAAAAACTGTGACAATATTGCAATACAATATAGAAGTATATCTTCGAGTGGGTCCAGAATACTGCAGGTCATTGTTTCCATGAATGGCCCATGGCGGGAACCTACGATAGTAAAATAATAGAAAACATGTTCTGGTATCTATTAACAAGATATAAAGGTTCTAAGCTGAAGAGCAGGCTACATTTATTGGGCCTCTGGAGACTGTATGAGGAGAAGGACGAGCCCCCGGAGAAAGAAGGAGAAGGGGCTGAGGAAGGGAATCAGCCAAATGCACCCCTCCGCCTCATGGCACCTATCCGACGTTACGACCCGTGGCAAGGTACACCAACCTTCAGCGGGGGTGCTCAGAGGTGGTAGGAGGAATGTCAGAGAAAAAGAAGGATATAGACACGCAACGGGATGATGCACATAAAAATGGAGAGAGGAGATATTTAGCGGACATTGGGAAGAGCACACAACAGCAGCTGGGCACATTATTTAATGAGGCAGAGAAGGTGATCAAAAAGGAGGTACAGAGGAAGAATAAGCAGAGAGGGGACAAGGGGTATGGAAAGAAATGGTTGTGGGGAAGAAAACAATACAGACTGGATAATGACGAAGAAGAAGAGAAAGAGGAGGAGGCAGGAAGGCAGCATGAGGGTAGTTTAGCATCAGAGGAAGAAGTAGGAGAAGATTTAAGTGATGGAGAGGATGAACAGTGGATCCCCGACATGGAGAGAAGAAGGGGAGGGAAACAGAGGAGACAGGGGAATGCAAGGAGCCCAGGAGGGACTGGTCAACCTCCCTTTGTAGCTGGAAGGAAAAGATGAAAATATGGCTGGAACAGGCAGGAAATAGGGGTGGGGAGGGGAGACAGGACCCTGGGTGACGCAGATGCCATTATTACAGAAGAGGACGTACACTATATACCGTGGCAGACAATGGACCGGGACAATTTAATATGCGCCCTGCCTTATGGTCGGGGCTAGCAAGTGGATATATGCACTCAAGAAAGAGACAGCCGGGGTGACATTGGCTATAGTGGACATGAAAAGCTTGTTTGTGGCCATAATAGGAGAACAAAGAGAAAAAATATGGGAGCAGGCAGGGCTCAAGGGGGTGAAATTGAGCACCAATGCAGATGATGGGACTCCGTTCAACAATTGCCGAGGCAAGTGTGGAAGTCCTGTGAAGAATGTACCCAGATATTTTAGATTTAGGGGCAGTCAGCGCACACAAGATGAAGCCTGAGGAGGAACCAGCAGAATATATAAAACAGGTCCAGGACCTTTGGATGTTTCAGACGTGAAATTCCTGGAATGAATGTATACCTCTGTTCTACCTTATATTAGTAAAGGACTGCCAGCGTATGTCACCACATCTTTATACAAGATTGTAGGAATAAAAGCGAAGAGATGGCCCAGGATACAGCTAGCGATAGTGCAGACTGAAAAAGGAAGCAATAGAGTGAGAGGCAGGCAGCAGAAAATGCTACCAAGCCAGAAAATAAACTGGTGCAAAAGAAATTGGCACAATACACAAAGGAAGGGGCAGTGATTGTACCTGGTGCTGCCGCAAAGTCATCCACCCGACAGGGAGGTTTCCCAAACATGTTCCCATCAGTTACATTAGTTGGTTGGAGAACTGCCTGTCCCCTCCTTAGAGAATGTGGTCACCATTTTTAGTTGGAACAGATCCGGGGCTGCATCCAAACTGGAGAGGACAGATGTAGTCTCGCACATGATGTCATATGACATCATCTTCTTACAGGAAACGTGGGCTTTGGAATCTGTATGCCTTGATGGATTTGTCTAATTTTCAACACCATTGTGCAAGAACAAAAGGGGGCATGGCAATTTTGATTAAATCGTCCTTCAACTATCACATTGGGTCGAGGTAAGTGCATCTCTAAAGTATTCAATATGTTATTGTAACCCATGAGGGGGGAGACAAACTACTGTTGGTTAACTTCTATAATAGGCCACATGCCTCAGAAGTCAATCGGCTCGGGCTTGCTTGAGTCTGCCATCTTAGATCTATTGAGTGAGCATACGGTTTTGGTTTTGGGGGGGGGGGTATCAATGTGAAATTGGACAATTGGGACTTCAATTGACCTTGTCGATGCGGGCAAAGACTTTGCACACGGGATCACATGTCCACAGATGTCTGATGACCAGGTGTGTGCCATGGTCCTAAAAGTGAATATGTCATTTAAGGAATGGGTATTACGTTCCCTGAATGGATGTACGCACTCTCATGTCCCTGGAAAGATGACATTCAGAAGCGACCAGGGGTCTTCAACCATTGATCATTTCTGCATGCATGTCCAACACTGGCATTTAATAGTGAATTTTATAATAGTAGAAGAAATCGTAAGCAACCACTTCCCATTGAGGCTGGTGTTAACACAAAATCTCCCCAACCTGCCTGTTGTTGTTCTGCCACAGTTGTACCTATGTGAAATTAATCCACACTGTAAACCTAGGATAACATCAGCAAAGTGGGACCCAATAGCAACCGAAAAACAAAGTGGTGTCTACCAACTTGAAGCACATCTTGTCTATTCTTGCCCAGGATGCCCAATCGAACCAGATCAGCTTATGGTCAGAAGAACTATGGGGGTCCCTGATAAGACTATTACAGCATGATTTTAAACAAAGTAAAAGGAGGGTGATCAAGTGGTTTGATGATTCATGCAGGACTGCGCAGAGTAATTTAAAGGGGATCTTAAGAAACAAGCACTAGGGGGAAATCATCAGGGCCAGGTCCAATTATAAAAGAACAGTGGAACTCAGGAAAGATCTCCTGGAGAAGGAAGCATGGGAGGAACTCCTCCTAGCTGTCTCCAACAATAAATACAAGACGTTTTGGGACTTTGTCATAGGAGGCCCACGATATAAGAGAGTGAAGATGCATAGGGAAAACTATGTGGTATCTAAACCTTGGTTTGACCATTATGCGTCCCCATACCAGGGTCTTGTATGCAGGTATGAAAGTGGAGAGTGATGTTCTCCAATATGGCTGACTTTGAAGGAGTTGTAGACAGCAGTTAAGCAGCAATCACACAATCGTGCCCCAGGCCCAGATGCAGTCCCAGCAGACCTATACAAGGGTGAATCAGAACTAGGGGCACCACTCCTGACAATTTGTTTCAACTCATATTTGGAAAATAGAGCATACCCACAATTTTGGAGAAGTGCTATCATTTGATAAGGTGCATAGGGTGCTGTTATGGCAGGTTCTTGGGTCCATGGGCTGCCTGGCTGAGTTATTAAAAGTGTTACAAATGATTCATGAGGACACTAGGGCCTGTGTTA
Source organism: Ambystoma mexicanum (assembly GCF_040938575.1). Lineage (NCBI taxonomy): Eukaryota > Metazoa > Chordata > Amphibia > Caudata > Ambystomatidae > Ambystoma > Ambystoma mexicanum. The sequence continues at coordinate 1,238,839,503 of NC_090930.1, read as the reverse complement.
GTTTTGAAGACCAGGGGCAATGCACAGACTACTTTGAGGTAACATTGGGAGTCCAAAAGGTGTTGTGTCCTGGCTCCGGTATTATTTACTTTGTATATCAATGGTCTGTATAGGGCCCTGCTGGCCTCCGAAGCAGACTAACCCTGGGTATGTGTGAAGGCACTTCCAGTATTGGCATACGCTGATGATACAGTTTTAATTGCCCATACCCTGAAAGCCCTCCAGCGGTTAAAAGATGTTTACACAGACTTCATGTCCAGTTTGAAGTTAACAGTTAACACCAGCAAGTCAGCATGTAGGGGAAAAAATGTGAAATGCGCAATATGGTAACCAATGGTGCCATCATTCCATGGGTGTCAAAATTCGATTATTTGGGTATATGTTTCTCCGAAAATTGGCGCGGGATGGTCCATGTGCAGAAACATAGCATGAAAATTAAAACAACATTCAGAGCATTTCTCGCTTAAGGAATATGTGTCAAGGCCAACCACTAAACTTAATGCTGGAAATGTAGCAAGTACAAGCCAAAGCAGCAACCAATTATGGGGCAGCATTGAGGGGTAATGAAAAAGTAATGTCCATTGAGGTAATTGAGAACAACATCCTGAAAATGTTATTCGGACTACCTAGCTCTGCCCCCAACTATGCTGCAAAATCAGAACTAGGCCTATCCCATATTGGGGATGATTGGTATGTGGCGCAATGTATGCATTACCTTGGAATATTTTCCAACCCAAGAGCTAGCCTGTCACAGGAAATCATCAAAAGGTTACTCTCAGGCTTCTCTTGGCGCAAAGTACCATGACTGAATTTTATCTCGGTCTGCCTGAGACAGTTGAATGCCCCAAGCTTACAGTGTCCAGATGAACTGTTAACATCAATTGAGTGCAACATGTATAAGAGGGTCTTTCGTTCTTTAATTCTAATAGAATCGATTGGGCTCTCTCTTGAATCAAACAGAAAGCACATGTTACTCATGCAACCAGAAGTAATCCAGCCCTATCTGCTACATAGCAACACACCCATTGATCGCTGGGCATTGATGAGGGCCCGCTTTAATCTTCTGTGGTTGAGACAAAGTTGACCGCATGAATATTCCCCAGTGCAGGTTGGGAACACAGACAAATTAGGTAACATGGTCTAAAGAACAAAAACAAGTTACCATCACCAAACCGGCTGAGAAAGGCATGGAATAGCAGGAAACATATGGAGGGCGCTCAATTTTAACATGTTGATTGAATATCATAATTTTTATTTATTGAATGCTTCTATTGTAACTATGTAGCCTGAATTTGATCTTTTTGAATTATATAAGTTTTCACTGCTTTGCAGTGACTTGTTGATGTTATCCAAATAAACTTTAGTTTGATTGATATGTGCTTGACGCCAGGCGTCTATTACACAAGAGTGGCTATGCTCCTGTTAGCAGCACATGCCCAAAGCATGATACACGGTCAACTCATGTACCCTAGCATGTTTTTGTATGGGGTCGAGATATTGATAGGATGGGTCCCGGGGATACAAGAGAAGATGTTTCGGTTGGCATCAGAGTTTTTATTCTGACCGCATGCCAGAGGGAGGATGCGAAATGTAGCAAAATGGTGTTACAGCTTGAAGAGGTAGTGATGCACAAAGACATGGTGATCCCATGCAGAACAGATAATGAAAACATGGAATGTTGTTCAGTGTTATGCATTGACCCAAGACTGACAGTCACAGGAGTAACACATTATTCTCTGATGGGGAGAAAAAGGGGCATATGGTATTCTGGCTACAGATACCTTGCGCAGTAAGAGTAGTGGAAAAACTGGTGCCAACACTCAAACAGTTGGTACATAGGGTAATCAGGCACACAGCCGAAGATATGAAAAAAGTCCCAGAAAGATTATGGACAAAAGGACCCCATGATGTAGGAGTGTTAAAAGATATGGGGGCGGTAAAAATAAAGTTGAAGGAATGGGTTCTGCTGCCCCAAGCAAAACAATATCCATTGTCCCGAGAAGCAGAATAAGGGATAGACTCATTGCTACATGCATTGTGGCAGTGGGGCATAATCCAGACATCCACGTCACAATGCAACACAGTAATATACCCGATAAAGAAATCAGAACAAAAGGCAGCTCATGGAGATTTATACATGATTTATGCCCTCTTATTGAAGTGGTTCAAGCGGAATTTCCCTTGGTACCGAACCCCGCCACAATACTGTGCAGTATTCCGACTAAGGCAAAATACTTCACGGTCATCGTCCTGAAGAACACTTTCTTTTCCATCCCTTTACACAACAATTCTAGATATTTGACAGTCTTTACATATTTGGGGACATGATTTGAAAACAGTTATCTGCCCCAGGGATATTGCAAATCAACCAGTATCTACAATAAGGTGATACAGATAGATCTCAGTGGCATACAAGTGTCAAGCAAGGTCATGCAATATGCTGATGATTTATTGGTGTGTAGCGAGATTGATGAGCAGTGTAGGAAGGACTTGGTACATCTTGTGATGCTACTTGCCAACAAGGGGTATAAGGTGGACAAAGAGAAACTGCAATACTGCCACAATGGAGCTATTTACCTGGGGCAAATACTATCAATAGAATGACTCAGGATAACACAGGAGAGGGAAAAAAAACAATTCACATAACTGCATGTCCATGCACAGTGAAGGAGATGCAGAAATTCCTGGGGTTCTGCAGTTATTGCAGGACATGTTTTTCAACTATTCTACATTTACAAAGCAACTACTGCAGGTGCTTAAAGAAGCCCAAAAGGATAAAAGAGAAATGAATGAGAATTTCCTTGAACTAAAAGCATTTGCCCATGCTCTGGTGTTGGCCACCGCTAATTACAAAGACACAATCTATTTGTTCTTCACTCACACAAAATAAGCCACAAGGGCATAATTAATTGGCTTACTATAGCAGGGCTCTAGACCCAGTTATGCAGGGGAACTTCCCCTGTGAACAAGCACTTGCGGCTGCAGCATTTGCAATAGAGATGGCAGCAACAATTAATATGAACTGTCCAGTAGTACTGTACGTGGAGCATTCAATACTCACTGTTTTAGAAAAATCAAAGAGCACAATGATGCCACAAATGGCTTCAGGGTATGAAATTATACTGACAAACCCAGCTATCAAGGTAGTCAGGTGTCATGTGGTCAACCCATCAACATTCATAGCAGAACCTGCAGAGGAAGGGTATTACATGCATGATTGTGCATGCCATATGGACAGAATGGAAGGGAACTTAAGGGTAAAAGAAGAAGAAATAGGGGGAGCAGACCTGATCTTTATTGATGGGTCCTCAAGTATTGACCCCAGTACAGGAATAGACATCCTGGAGATGTGATAGTGTGCTACAAGAACGGGAAGTACATAGTTGCATCACAACAGAAGTTACTGTTGCTTTATTCAGTACAGACTAGTGTCCATGATCAGCAAGTAGAACACGGTGGAAGGGCATGCAGCTAACAATTCTCAGACTCTGCTTACATCACATCCACAATACACTCAGGATTAGCACAATTGGAAAGGGGGGGGTTCAGGAGAAGTGATGACTCCCCAGTCCAACATGCTGAATTGCTCGGGCAGCTGATAGAAGCATTGTAGCTACCAGTAGAGGTGATTATAATAAAATGTGCCGCCCACACAGTTTAACAGGACTTAATATCATTGGGGAATGAAAGGGCTGACAGAGCATATAGGGAATCAGCCTACTTGCCTCAAGGGACAACCATGTCATATCCAGATGCAAAGGAATGAAGACACATGATGACAGCAGGGACGAGCAAGGGTCAAGTGCAAGAGAGAGGGGAATGTTGTAATGCAATGCCATTGTACAAGTAATAGAGCTGCAAGGAGAGGCTCAACAGGAGGAAAAGGATTTGTGGATACAAAGAGGTTTTTGCCCATTACCTACAGATTTGATATGGAGACAAAATAGCACAGGTAAACCAATGATGCCAAAGAAATTGTTGAGCATAGCGCTAGAGCAGTAGCACTTTCCCACACACGTGTCTGAAGAACACATTGCGGCTGAAAAACGTGAAGGGTGGAATGTTCCAAAGTTACATGAGCAAGTGGCAGAGTTCAAAGGAAATTGTGTAGTATGTCAACAGTTTTTGTTTGGTCATACATTGAAAACTGTGTGAGCGACATAAGCAGGCCCAGAAGGGCCCTTTTGGCACTTGCAAGACAGATGCCCCTCTTATAGGTACATGCTTGTCGTTGTTTGTTCTTTCTCAAATTGGGTTAAGGCTAGGCCCTGTGCTAAAAATGATGCAAAGCCAGCCACAAAGTTCCTGGTGCGGGAGGTGTTTTGAAGATTGAGGTTGTGTGTCAAGATATGGTCTGACAATGTGCAGCATTTTGTCAATTAGCTTTTTCAAGAGATAACACACCTCCTGAGAATAAAACATATATTATGTACAATGTACCGGCTGCAAGTGAATGGAATTGTTGAAAGGCTAAACGGCTTGCTAAAAGTACGCTTAGCAAAATAACCAGGTCATTGTGCAAAACTGCCTGTATTGCCTCCAATTAGTTATTTTTGCTCTTCCTAATTTGCCCGGGTGGATCATCATTTGACTCTGCACTAAATTGTAACTGGCAGAAGGATGCATGCGCCTATTCCTCCTGCACGTTCAATTTCAGATGCTAACACTACGGCACAGGATTTGGGAGTAGAAATGCGAAATTATTTAAATAAAATGGCAAATGCCCTCAAATACGTCTCCCATCAGGTTCAGCATTCAACAAGTGGGACGATTAGCACGAAGAACAAACAATTGCACACGACAAGGGAGAATTACCACGCACGCAACTCCTCTATCCTGGTGACAGAGTTTTCATACCTTATTTTGTCCGGAAGTGGCAGGCACCAAAATTGAATGGCCCCTGTGAAGCACCCACAGCAGTCAAGACAAAGGAAAAGAGGGCATGGATCCATGTTTCTAACATCCACAAATACAACAACGGAACAGGGAAGGACCCAACTTGATAGAAGGTATTACCCAATTGTCATTAACATTTTGTTCAGCAATAAGACTTTACAGAAAGCCCACAAGCAAAGAATATGGGGGCATGCAAGAAGTAGAGGGATGGGAGAAAATATAGAAGTTATATGAAAATTATAAGGATGGGAGTGTTTTGTTTCTTGTTTTCATGTCTTCTCTTCATGCTCTGAAAGTGGCAACATGTCTACCAACAATGGAAAAGATACCCACACTAAAAGGAGTATATTTAATGCTGAAGTTCTATGGCTCTGTCAGGGAGGGGGGAGACACAGCACCTGCACATGTCTGGAATGATGAGATGAATCTGGTGGGGCATTAGTGCACAAATGGTAGTTGTTAAGTGTGCTCTCTAGTCCCACTTGTTATAGGGACACCAAAACAATTCTTGCCACAAGAAGTAACAGCAGAGACAGAGGGATGTCTAATGCATCTGCCGTTATGTAGGATTCAGGGCTTGTTTCAAGGGCATGCAGTAGAGGTAGAATGGCTAGACGAAGGAGATGAGGTACATGCAGACAATTCTATACAGCTTGAAAGCATGACCAGGGAAGAAGCAACAAAGCATGTCAAATTAGAATACATTATAGAAGGGCCACAAAGGAGGGAACCAATGACTAGTGCCCACGGGAGAATATAGTGCAAGAACTCAATAGGACATGATACGTTGTGGGGCCACACCAGACCCCTGATGCAGATTGGGAGTTCAGTGTTTCACAATGGAAAATGGGAATGGGAGATGCTGCAGTGCCATGCAGAAGGAAAATGGGCAATGAAGAAGGGCTGGTGAAAAAGGTAAATAATGCAGAACAATATGTTAATGTACATACATTTCCATGGATAAATGAGAGACATCAACCACTGTACAGGAAGCCACATACACTTGTTTCCTTATGTTTGTGAGCAACAGGGGCTATCGTAATGGGGATGAACACTGGCTGCGGGAAGACATTGAGCATCCCGGCATTGTAGAAAGGGATGGTGAAGGTCATAGATTATTGGTGGGACTGTGGCTCTTGACCCTATGCCCAGCTGCCTCCAGACTGGTGAGGGTAGTGTGTACTTGTGACCCTTCACAGCCTTGCATTGGTCATACCCCAAGTATACTTACTAAATTTCAATGATCTCCAAACACTGTGGGAAAAGAGAAGGGAAAGAGAATGGAATGAGATGAGAGGTGAAACGAGGCAAGTGGTAAGAAGAAAAAGGAGCAGCAACTACATCTCAGTGGAATCATCACAGTGTTTTGATGCAATTCCACAGCACTTAACACTCTATAACAAAGCATCAGTCTTGTTTACACCCTTACTGCTCCCTGTGGTACAAGCAGCCGCCAATGCCAAGTGGTTTCAGATTACCATCATGAGGTGCTACAGTTGGCAAATTCAACTGAAAAAGGACTAAATGCAGCTAGAGGGAATCTTTGCATCTTACGTCTGGTGGCTCTCCAGAATATGTTCATTCTAAATCTAATTACAGCAATGGAAGGCAGCGTTTGCCGTAAAATTGGCAACAGTTGCTGCACAGCAATACCCACCAATGATGCTGCCAATGGGACACTCGCTGAAACTGTTGAAGCGATATGCACATTGCATGAAAAGATGGTAAAAGAGACATACTATCCCACCTCAGACAGTTGACTGGACTCACTATTTTCCTAGGTACCTGAGTGGCTAGTAGCCATATTCAAAATAACTGTCCATGTGCTTGTCATGATGCTTGTTGCTTTCTGTGTCAGACAGTGAATCATCAATAGGTTTAATTGTGGCAAGGGTAAAGTATGGTATATACTGACTGCTAACAAAGTTGGTGAGAAGGATAGTGAGTGTGAGATGAAGCCTCCCGGGGTAAATGAGGGGGAGGGTGAAGTGCATGTGTTCCTTGCCATGTCATCACCAAATGCACAGGAATATTATGGTTTTTGAGAGCATGTTCCTTAAATAGACAGGATTGCCTAATACTGGGCTCTACATTAGATAGATATGAGAATGAAGGACTGAACATTGACAGGGTAACACGGCTATGGATACCCAAGGACAGAAATAAATAAATGATAAGGAAAAATGTGTTGATTGAAAGATTGAGCGAAAGGGGGAATGCAACAAAGCTGCTGATTCAGCACCAGGCTGAAGGGTGCACCTACCAACTGTGGGAATAATGGGGCGGGCGGCAACACCCCCAAGGGAGGGACACTGGATCACTGCAGGCTATATCCAGCCTCAGGGACCATGTCTGGAGGGAAACAAGGGGGACACTTTGTATACATCACAATATGAATGCACCGAATAATGACACATACGGGCAAAGAATGCCAAAGCAAAGGTAAGTGCATCCCAGAGGGATACCATTGATAGATCTTTCAAAGCAAGCAAGATTGAACTCATAGAGAACATGCCGTGGCTGATGGGTGGGGGAAGCTGAACTCTGGTAGCTAGTCTCCAGCAGACCGCTGCATCTGGGAACAGCACCGGATAATACAATCAAGGTTGGTGAGCCAGTCGCACAGTAACTCGTGGCACCTCGGGAAATTAACCTTATCCAGGGAGGCACTTGCATAACACCAAAGGTGGTTTCAAACCACCCTTTGGTTGGTCGAGATGTGAGCAAGAATATGGAATGAAGGGGTGTTTTCTGAGAAGAGCCAAACAAACAGTAAATTGTGGTGTCCCTGAAAAGCTACAAATACACAAATATGTCCACAACGATGTTTGCAAGAGTTCTCGTTGAGCAGGTGCCATGTGAATGTTCCCTGCCCCAATAGATTGAGGTGTCTCGTGTTTCTTCCTTTTTTGGTGTGGCCAATGGCAGATGACTAAAGATCTAGAGGTCAGCACAATTATGTTATAACTAATTGCACATAGTTTGTGGGGTAGAGCGAAAGGCAATGTGGCGCCACACTGAGAAGGGTACAAACCGGGAGAGGGAAGGTCTGTTTTGGTCCAATCATGTGCAAATAACACATATTTAGCTATAGGGGCATGACATATTTTAACCAGTCAGCTTCCTGAGAGCATAGATGACTTGGAGTTTGAAATGCAACTGTTTCTAAGTGTACACACATTAGATTATCAGTATAAAAGGATTGTTTGCTGTGAGACAGTTTGTCATCTCTCATCAACCAGTTCTGTTCCACTGCTCTGTTTGATTTGTGCTTACCCAGCTGTAAGAAACAGCATTACGTCTTGTCTGGCGTATAATCCTTCTTGGACTACTACTGGTAACTCATTGATTACATGCCGGTGGAGGACCCCCAATACACTGGAAAGAAAGGGACACCAGGAGGGTGAACTGAAGGAGGAAGATCAAGAGGGGCAACCCAAGATGGAAATGAAGGAGATAGAAACTGTTGCCAACAGGAGGGGAAACCAGATGTGGCAGATGAGAGGCAGCAGGTGGTGTATGAGATACTTGTGTAGGAGAAGGAACTTTTAAGAAATGAGGAGGTGTATGAGGGGAAGCAGGAGGTTGGCAGCAATAGGAGGAACAGGAGGTGGATGAAGGGCAAGATGAACATACAGAGATGGTGCAGGAGGAAGAAAGGCAGGAGGAGAACACCTTAACTTTATGGCTTATCACTGCTAGTTTTCATGGATGTTTGTCTTCATTTTATGGCAAGAGGTACTTCTATGGAAGTCTCCTATTACTGTAGAGCTTTTTCACATGATAAGCAATGGCAGCCCATATGTCTCCCAGGACAAGGGTTCTTTTAGATACCCCATTTTGGTCCCAGTGTTATTCTATCATGCTACAAGTTTGGTGTAGAATGTGCTGGTGGCCGAAGTAATTTAGTTTGTGTTTTACCAGGGGTGCCACCATGTGCACTGCATTAGTAGCCCAATTCACCATTATGGAAGCCATTGGAATCAGAAATTATTATGTTCTACTCCTTGCCATTATGTTTTGGTCAATCCCTTTGCCTGTGGGGACATGAGACAGGGCAAATATGTCAGTTTTGTTGATTTGGGCACACTCTGAGTCCAGCCCTGCCAACTCCAGAGTGTTTTAAATTGGCCTTGTCTGGTTGTCTGCCTCTGATGAACCAAAATCATATCCTGTGTGAGTGTTTCACAGTGTTTTGGGCCACCCTGATTGCCTGATCACCAAAATAATTGTCTCTTGGTGCGTAAATGGAATGCTGGTTTAGGCCAGGACTTGAAAGAATGTCATTATCTAGTGGAGACCCTGCATATTCCTCTGAGGTCAGTAGATTCTTAATTGAGTTGACAAATTAATGCCACAAACATGAGCTGCTGATTCAGAGGACCAGATGTGGCTATAGTGGCTGGACCATAGCTCGCTTGTCCTTGCTACTGGTTTCTTCTTTGGCTGCTGAAAGCCCTTTTTGGGCTTTAACTGATCCTTCCCCAGTAATGTCTTGCTGGCTGTACTTTCTGTCCCATGTGTGGATGGTTTATGGGTTGTTTCGATGCAGCCTACCTGGTAAATCCTCCTTAACCAATCAACTTGCCTCGGTCCTAGTCAAGTGCTCACTACTCCATTTCAGCTCCTTCTAGGGATATTCAGTTTTTCCCCCATGCGATGCTGCTGTGAGACCAATATTTGGATCCTGGCTGCCTTGTCTTTACCAATGAGCTTCCCAGATACCCTTTCTCAGGTTCCACTATGTCCTTTGTGCCTTCTATGTTGTTGCTTTCGCTTTGGCACATGGCTTGAAGCACATATTATTCTTCTCATTTTTCTGTATCATTGCTGGTCTGAGGTTCAAACCCCTCGGGGAAGGATCCTTGACCCAGCCTTGTAAAGTAAGCCTTGTACTTATTGTGCTCTCACATGACTTTAGAGCTGTGTCTTCACTGACTGACACAATAGATATTTGCAGTTTAGTTCCTGGGGTACTGATATATTCTTTAGAATAATCTCCACCGGTCCCATGGCAACAGGAATACTCGGTTGCTGGAGGCCCCTTCTACCATGATTCCCCATTGGCTTTCATTGGTGCAAATCCTGCTTTGATTTAATAATTTCCTGTATGTATGAGTCTTGAACCTGGAGTTGAAGCTCATCCAGGGGTATTGCTGTGGTGTTCCTTGGGGTGGATTGTGTCTCTAGCGGCACCCATGAAAGTAACCAGTAATGACCTATTTTAACTCATAACAACAGCTTGCCTATGATGGGCAGTACATGTTATCTTTATTCACCATGTGTTTGGATGGCACCCTGGGCCTGCACTGGAAGTGTTTAAACAGCTCCCTCAATCTTTGTAAAGCATTATATATGTAATACCTTTTTTCTTTGCATGTTCTACAATGAGCTACCTATTGTGAGGTAGCATCAAAATGTGTAGTGTGTTCCACAATGTATAGGCTTTAGATTATCTAAGAAGTACGAAGGGTGTGACCTAGGGCCCTGAACAGTTAGCAGCTTTACATTTAATGATATAACAAAGAGTCTGTATGTTTTTATTAAATCTGTACAAAGTGTCCTCTTTTGTGTTAGTGGTTGGTATTAATTGTACCCATACACCACCCGTCTCCACTCAATTGAGTGAAGCCTGACCTCTCTACCTTTGCAACCTAAAGAGACTGGTCTATTGCTTGATTGGGTTATAAGGTTTCACAACCCTTACAAAAAGGCTGTTAAATAGAATCTGTAGTTTATACATGAGTCATGCCATCGGTCTCCCCTCTGTTACAGTGACCACATCTAGTGGGGCAGAGGAAGCATCTGCATCATGACTAGACATACAGGAAATTCACCATCATGGCAAATAGGAGGGTGGCATGGAACGGATCCCCAACAACATCCAGCAGCCTCGGATGTGGCTAATACCCCTATGATGCCTTGTTTGGATCCTGACCCACCTATGATGGAAATGTTGGCTATGCCTCCTCACAGGAACACCTGCTGTTGCACACATTGCCTACATAGTAAGGTTACATTCCTCGTGATGAACGTCACCCTACAATGGGCTGAAATAACGCGGGCAGTTCAGACTACAGAGTCTAGGAAATGCTTGGCCTTAGTGATGTGGAGCACTTTAAAAGCCTTATTCGTAAATTGGCCACTATTTTCAATGTCGATACCTTGGCGCAGAACATGTCTTTTTTGTACTATTCTGTTTGTAGGTCACAGAGGCTTCTGCCCTAAAAATAACTATGGCCCTTAAGTGTGGTACCCTTATGTAAACCTTTTTGTCAGTGGAAGGTCTTATAGCTCTGGTAGTGAAGAAGAGCAATAAAGTGTGATGCAAAGGTCATATTCTGGTGGGTGTTTTTCAGTGTTATACTGATGTTAGTCTCCTGTTGTTTCATGTCTTTTATTGTATCCCTGAATTCTTAAGGGCATATCCTTTTTTTCCCAATATTTAAGACGAAGACACAAGGGGATCATTTACATTATAATCTGATCTTCCTACACAATGGAATTGTAAAGCTTTTGGGGAGCTCGTATAGTCCCCTCTGTATGGCTTGGGAGATAAAATAGTAATAATACTTTTTCCCGAGTGTGCTTTAGAGACAGAGTTGTAACCCTCAACCAGAGTTTGAGGCTAACTCTGATTCGGTCCAAGGTTGAGGTTTTGAAAAAAAAGCTTTTAAATTATTTGAGTGTCCATTTTAGTGGGAAGCTCTAACACTGGCTGGTGTGGATAGGATGGTGCACAGTTAGTTCTCCTCAAGAAAAAGGACCTAAAGTAAAAACATTTTTTTTCAAATAGATTAAATATAATGTTTACTGATATGAAGATAAACAATAATACATTGAAGAATGCAGCTTGAACGAAATAGATTTTCCTAAACGGTAACACCACCTTAGAAAAGTTAACAAAAAAACATATATTTCAAATGTCATAATTTGCAGTATTTACAATTCAACATTTGGAAAAGTGTGGGGAATAAAAATCATGGTCAAGTAAACAGGCTAAACACATCTGCCTACTTAGTTTGGGCAAGAGAAAGTGAGCAGATTAAAAGAAGTGCATCCAGCATAACTTCAAAAAAGAAAAGTGAGGGCAGTGTCCCATTGTTTTGGGCACATGATGGTAACATTATCAGGGGTATCAGGATTTCCCCAAATTGTTATTGTAACATTGTATATAACATTACATAAAAATGTGTCATTGTATTTTTATATTTTATATATAGAGGTGTTTTGTTTTAATCCCTTTTCTTGTTGAATCTGTTTCCTCCCCAAATGTAGCAGGTAATGTCGTTTTAAGCTGTGAAGCAGGTAATGCTATTTTAATTTTGTGTTTTTATGCATTTCATTGAATATAATCTAAATGCATAAATACATAAATTTAAAAAAATTAAAAATAGGCGAGGGACCGTCTTCAGGGATTGGCAGATAAGCAAACGGGTTTCAGAAGGGCAAGAACCATCAACCATCCTCCCCTCTGGCCCGACTCACTCTGCAGGGCTCGCACTCGATGTCTTGATCTCCTCTGACCTCCCCCTCTCCATCCCTCTGACCACTCCTCACTCCTGGAGCGATCACTCCCTCCTCTCATCTCATCTCTCCCTCTCTTCCCCCCAAGCCAAGCCTACCCCAACACTGCCACCTACCTTCTCGGACATCCGGCCCATGAAGCGTGTGTCTCTCATCCTGATACAGCCCTGTCTCTGCTCTACTCTTCAATTTCTGATACGCTTGATGCTCTTGCCCCTGTCATGAAGATCTGTTTGAAGTCCAAAGCCAAGTGCAATTCCTGGTATGACTCTGACCTAGCTACACTTAAACGTAAGTGTAGGGCAGCTGAGAGGAAATGGAGGACAACCTGTTCATCCTCTGACAAACTGGCCTTTCGCCTGCTGCAAAGGCAATACCAACTCTCTGTCCTCACCAAGAAGAGAGTCCACATTCAAGCTCGTGTCTCTGCGGCATCTAACAACTCGGCCCAACTCTTTAAAATCTGCAAGGAGCTGGCCAACCCTGCTGCAGTCTCTACCCCTCCTGTTGCCTCCCAGGCTCTTTGCAATGCCCTTGCCTCTCACTTCATAAAAAAAACAGGACATCCTGTCCACCCTCTCCACCCACACTCCTCCTCTTCCCTCTCCATCTGTGCTTGCTGACCCCCCCTTAGCCACCCTCCCACCATCCTTCTCGTCCTTTCCTCTTTTCACCCCTGACGAGATTGCTAGACAAGTCCGATCTATGAAAGCCTCTTCAAAACAGGTTCATCCCTGTTCCTCTACAACCATCAAGGACCACATTGACACCCTCGCTCTGGCCCTTGCTGATTTTTGCAACCACTCCTTTTCCTCTGGATCCTTACCCTCCCCTCTGAAGCACTCCTTTGTGCATCCTCTTCCCAAGAAACCCACAGCTGATCCTTCTTGTCTAGCTAACTATCGCCCAATTTCCATTACTCCCTTTCTTGGCAAACTCCTGGAAAAGTTGGCCATCTCTCAGCTTAACCTTCATTCCAATTCTGTTGGCTGTCTCCATGACCACCAGTCTGGCTTCAGAGCTGTCAGAAGCACGGAAACTGCTCTCCTAAAAATCCGTGAAGATCTGCTCACCAACCTTGACTCTAACATTCCATCTGTCCTCATCCTCCTCGATCTCTCTTCTGCCTTCGACACGGTCAAACATACCATCCTGCTCAACCGTCTCCGTGAAAACCTGGGTATCACTGATCAGGCTCTGGCCTGGCTGACCTCTTTCCTCTCAGATCGACCCTCCCAGGTCCAACTTGGGTCCTTCCTTTCATCTATCTTCCTCTCTGCCTGTGGTGTTCCCCAGAGGTCTAACCTCTCGCCCTGGCTTTTCAACCAATACAAACTCTCCCACTGCATTGCCATTTTCTGCTCAAATTTCCAGTGCTACGCTGACGACACTCAACTCATTTTCAAGCTGCCCTCTGCCACTTCCTCTCCCTCTCTCATCTCTGATTCCCTAACTGCCATTCAAGATTGGTGTGCCGCCAATGACCTTTGTCTGAATGCCAACAAGACGGAGATCCTCCTCATCGGCACACCTTCACCATCCTTTCCCCTCACTCTCTGGCCGGCCTCCCTTGGCCCTCCTTCTACCCGCACCTGCGAGGCTAAGAACCTCAGGGTCATCTTTGACAACACCCTTTCCTTCTCTGCCCACATCTCTGAGGTCTCTATAAAGTCAAATTTCCAACTGCACCTCCTCAGAGGTACTCTGCCTTTCCTCTCCTTCCCCCAGAAGCTCATGGTATCTCAAGCTCTGGTTCTCTCTAGCTTGGACTATTGTAACAGCCTCTTTCTAAATCTACCTGCCTCTATTCTCCGCCCTCTGCAACTAATCCAGAACAGGACTGCAAGACTTGTCCTTGGCCTCAAGCCCTGGGATCGTATCTCTCCAGCTCTGAAATCTCTCCACTGGCTCCCAGTGGATGCAAGGATTAAATTCAAAACCCTCTGCATTGTCCACAAGGCTTTCTGGGGCTTGGGTCCAAAATACCTTCAGCTATCCCTCTGCAAATACCTCCCCTCTCGAGCTCTTCGCTCCTCTAACTCCAACTCACTCAGGGTCAGTCATTTTTCTAAGAAACGAGCTGGGGGTAGATCTTTGTCTTCGGCTTGGGCCTCCCTGTGGAACAGCCTCCCTGCCACTCAAAAACTTGAGCAGAACCATCTCCGGTTCCGGAAGCACCTCAAGACCTTCCTCTTTTCTTCTGCCTTCGCTCCCTCTCTCCCCTGTTGATCTGTTCTCTCTTGGCACCGTGCACCTGGCCACCCTCTGTCTTTTGGGTCCAGGTACCTGCTCATCCTGCCACCCTCCCGCACTGCCTCCGGGCCACCCCTTGCACTGGGGTCTGTATCTGTACCCACACAGCCCCCCTTTTTCTTCCTGCACTTATCAGACCTACCCCGTCTGCTGCCTTAAACCTAGCACTTGCAAATTGCTGGCTGCATTACCACTGTTTGTTGCTTTTTTATTTATGTATTGTTATTTATCTTTTTCTCCTCTGCTTCGCACAATCCACCTCTCCCCCCTTCCATGCACTTTTCCCCTCCCCCCTCTCCCATGCACTTGCGCGTTCTCAATGTCACTGGGCCTAGTAAAATCGCTGTTTTGTTCTCCCCTGTTCCCCTCCCTTGCCTTGTCGCGCTCTGAAACACTTCTGTACGAGCGCGATAGAAATAAAATATCAATCAATCAAAAACGTTGGATTTTTTGTATTCAGTTCTCCCTCTACCTGATAGCCACCAACTTGAGTATTTTGTGGTTTCTCCCAACTGCATAAGAGCCACCATCATGACCATATGTTGGGTTTTTCACATTTCTTGAGGGCAAACAACCCAAAGATTGTTTGGGTTCTCCCTAACAACTGAGTACCACTGACACAAGAATGTTTTGCATTTTCCCCACATTACACGAGATACTAAGACTTAACATTTTTCTCAGGATCTCCATGGTAAGGGTGGGTAAAGCATATGACATAAATTGGGTAAACAGAACAGACCAGCAGTTGACTAAAGAGGAGCTTTTACAGGGTGGTCAAGCATAGGGGTCAGTGGGAGTCCAATCAAAATATAGGAGATACAGTTAGTGGGGTGATTTTAAAGCAAATATGTTAATGGTGTTGTGATGTAAGGGGGAGTTCTAACGATGTAGTGGAGTATTAGGAACGTTTTCTCTTGAGGAAATTTTCCTCCATATTCTATGGACCCACCACATACATTTTGCTTTTGTTTTTGCACTTTGTCCTGTCAAGTGAAGACTTCAGCTTCACTTCACTTGCCTTCTGCTCATATGTTATGGGGAAATTGTCTGGTCCTTAAGTTGTCAGTACTGGGAAACCATGTTTCACTTGTTATCTATTTTGGGTAACTTCTTAACATTCCACAATGCATCTTCCCATGCAGTGCACAAGGTTTCTTTTGTATGACCCCAGACTATACTCAAAGGGATTTTTGGTTAGTTTAAAATGTGCAGTAGGACAATCTGGTGGCAGCAGTCACTTTTTCACTATTTTTACTGTATTCTTTTTTTTTAGCTTTACTGTGTTTACCACATTTGGCTACTAATGTTAACCTTTCTGTTTGTTTCAACAATATTCAGATAAAGTCATTTTTTCTTCTTTTCTTACTTACATTTTGTGGTGTTCAGAATAGTACCCAGAGATGTGGGAGGGTCAGCAATGTTGTGTCCTCATGTATTGATTTCCAGAAAATGATCACATTCATGGCCTCTGTCTCACCCTTATACTGTTGGCTTTTTATACAGTTTATTTAGTGAGTGCGATATTCGCCCTCATTCAACATGTGGGTCTATCTGTCCTCAGTTCTCTTCACATATTAATGCCAGTGCATATGGTGGTTTCAAGATTTCAATAAAAGGATATTTTCAGGCTATACTACCCTGCAAGGGCAAAATCACAAAACCCAAAATATATGTGGCTGACAAAGGAGGATGTCTTCTGGGCTGGTACCAACAGAGAAACACATAGTTAACAATCAATCACAGAATCCTGGTAAATGTGGCTTCCATTGCATCTATCTCTGAGAATGCAACCTGTGATGTTTTTCATGAGAAACTAGGATTCTTAAAAGGGATATGTCACAAGATTAAACTGAGGAAGCATGCTATTCCTATTTATTCCAAATTAAGAAATGTCCCACTTTCCTTGAGGGCTTTGGTATCCAAGGAAATTAATATATTGAAGAAGATATTATTCTGAGTCTTGATGCTGCTGAATTGTGATCTCCACTTGTGGTGGTCCGAAAAACCAAATGGCAGCACTCGCTTGCGGGTGGACTTAAGACGATTAAACAGATGTGTGGTGGTTGATCGGTTTCCATTACCCAACATAGGTACATTGATTAGCCTCACATCTGGTGCTAAACTGTTCTCTACACTTGATTTTGCATCTCTGTGCCTCTAAATAAAGCATCACCCCGATTCCAGAGATCTCACCACAGTTATCACTCACAAAAGCACTTTCAGATTCAAGAGGATGCCATTTGGCCTGATATCATCAGCCATTCTTTTTTCAGAGAGTGATGAGTGATATTCTTGGTGACATTAAGGGGCTGTTTTATTATCAGGATGACATACTACTCGTGGGATCCTCCATGGTGGATCACAACTCCAAATTTAATAAATTATTGAACAGAATAAATGAAGCATGGTTAACTCTACAAAAGTAAAAATCCTGCTTTAGGACTTCTGGGATTGATTCGTTTGGGTACTACTTATCATCTGAAGGTTTATCTCTCAGAGAGGGCTTAGTCAAAGCAATAATGCAAGCCATGCCACCCAAAGACAAACATAAAGTGATGTCCTTTCGAGGAGTGAGAGAATACTATTCCAAACTCATTCAAAAAAATGTGGACAAGCGTGCCTACATAAGGTCACTCTGCAAGAAGGGAAGCACATTTGCATGGTCGGATGAGTGTGAATATGAATTTCAAGACATCAAGTAGGCAATTTGCAATGCTTCAATACTGGATCCTTTTGATACTTCCAAAGAAACTATGGTAATGACAGAAGCCAGTGTCACTGGACTGGGTGTCGTCATTATGCTAAAAGATAAAGGGGCCGATTCATGGAAATAATGTGCGCCGAAAATTCCCGCGCAGAGATGCCAAAACGTGCGAATCGCAGGAAAAGTGCGAAAATCGCAGTGCAAGTGCAAAAATCGCAGGGAAACCAGCGCACAGCGATTCATGGAAGTCCGTGCGCGAGAAAAACATCCTCCACCAGGCTCCCACACATGTCCCCCTGCACCCACACACCCCAGCCACCAGGGGCAGCCTCAACCAGGCCCCCACTCATGTCCCCTTTGACCCCAACTCCCCAGCAGTGCAGGGGCAGCCTCCACCAGGCCTCCACTCATGTCTCCCATCACCCCAACCCCCAGCAATGCAGGGGCAGCCTCCACCAGGCCCCCACTCATGTCTCCCATCACCCCAACCCCTCAACAGTGCAGGGGCAGCCTCCACCAGGCCCCCACTCATGTCTACCACCACTCCCACCCCCCAGCAGTGCAGGGGCAGCCTCCACCAGGCTCTGACACATGTCCCCTGCACCTCCACCCCCCAGCCACCAGGGGCAGGCTCCACCAGGCTCCAACAAATGTCCCCCTGCACCCCCACCCCCCAGCCACCAGGGGCAGCCTCGACCAGGCCCCCACTCATGTCCCCCTGCACCCCCACCCCCCAGCCACCAGGGGCAGCCTCCACCAGGCCCCCACTCATGTCCCCTTTGACCCCCACTCCCCAGCAGTGCAGGGGCAGCCTCCACCAGGCTCCCACACATGTCCCCCTGCACCTCCACCCCCCAGCCACCAGGGGCAGCCTCCACCAGGCTCCCACAAATGTCCCCCTGCACCCCCACCCCCCAGCCACCAGGGGCAGCCTCCACCAGGCCCCCACTCATGTCCCCCTGCACCCCCACCCCCCAGCCACCAGGGGCAGCCTCCACCAGGCCCCCACTCATGTCTACCACCACCCCCAGCCCCCAGCAGTGCAGGGGCAGCCTCCACCAGGCTCCCACACATGTCCCCCTGCACCCCCAGCCACCAGGGGCAGCCTCCACCAGGCTCCCACACATGTCCCCCTGCACCCCCATCCCCCAGCCACCAGGGGCAGCCTCCACCAGGCCCCCACTCATGTCCCCCTGCACCCCCACCCCCCAGCCACCAGGGGCAGCCTCCACCAGGCCCCCACTCATGTCCCCCTGCACCCCAACCCCCCAGCCACCAGGGGCAGGCTCCACCAGGCTCTAACAAATGTCCCCCTGCACCCCCACCCCCCAGCCACCATGGGCAGCCTCGACCAGGCCCCCACTCATGTCCCCCTGCACCCCCACCCCCCAGCCACCAGGGGCAGCCTCCACCAGGCCCCCACTCATGTCCCCTTTGACCCCCACTCCCCAGCAGTGCAGGGGCAGCCTCCACCAGGCCTCCACTCATGTCTCCCATCACCCCCACCCCCAGCAGTGCAGGGGCAGCCTCCACCAGGCCCCCACTCATGTCTCCCATCACCACCACCCCTCAGTAGTGCAGGGGCAGCCTCCACCAGGCCCCCACTCATGTCTACCACCACCCCCACCCCCCAGCAGTGCAGGGGCAGCCTCCACCAGGCTCCCACACATGTCCCCCTGCACCTCCACCCCCCAGCCACCAGGGGCAGCCTCCACCAGGCTCCCACAAATGTCCCCCTGCACCCCCACCCCCCAGCCACCAGGGGCAGCCTCCACCAGGCCCCCACTCATGTCCCCCTGCACCCCCACCCCCCAGCCACCAGGGGCAGCCTCCACCAGGCCCCAACTCATGTCTACCACCACCCCCACCCCCCAGCAGTGCAGGGGCAGCCTCCACCAGGCCCCCACACATGTCCCCCTGCACCCCCAGCCACCAGGGGCAGCCTCCACCAGGCTCCCACACATGTCCCCCTGCACCCCCATCCCCCAGCCACCAGGGGCAGCCTCCACCAGGCCCCCACTCATGTCCCCCTGCACCCCCACCCCCCAGCCACCAGGGGCAGCCTCCACCAGGCCCCCACTCATGTCCCCCTGCACCCCAACCCCCCAGCCACCAGGGGCAGCCTCCACCAGGCTCCCACACATGGCCCCCTGCACCCCCACCCCCCAGCCACCAGGGGCAGCCTCCACCAGGCCCCCACTCATGTCCCCCTGCACCCCCAGCCACCAGGGGCAGCCTCCACCAGGCTCCCACACATGTCTCACATCACCCCCACCCCCCAGCAGTGCAGGGGCAGCCTCCACCAGGCCCCCACCCATGTCTACCACCACCCCACCCCCCAGCCACCAGGGGCAGCCTCCACCAGGCCCCCACTCATGTCTACCACCACCCCACCCCCCAGCCACCAGGGGCAGCCTCCACCAGGCCCCCACTCATGTCCCCTATTACCCCCACCCCCCAGCAGTGCAGCGGCAGCCTCCAACAGGACCCCACTCATGTCTACCACCACCCCCACCCCCAGCAGTGCAGAGGCAGCCTCCACCAGGCCCCCACTCATGTCCCCCTGCACCCCCACCCCCCAGCCACCAGGGGCAGCCTCCACCAGGCTCCCACACATGTCCCCCATCACACCCACCCCCCAGCAGTGCAGGGGCAGCCTCCACCAGGCCCCTACTCATGTCTCCCATCACCTCCACCCCCCAGCAGTGCAGGGGCAGCCTCCACCAGGCCCCCACTCATGTCTACCACCGCCCCCACCCCCAGCAGTGCAGGGGCAGCCTCCACCAGGCTCCCACACATGTCCCCCTGCACCCCCACCCCCCAGCCACCAGGGGCAGCCTCCACCAGGCTCCCACACATGTCCCCCATCACACCCACCCCCCAGCAGTGCAGGGGCAGCCTCCACCAGGCCCCTACTCATGTCTCCCATCACCTCCACCCCCCATCAGTGCAGGGGCAGCCTCCACCAGGCCCCCACTCATGTCTACCACCACCCCCACCCCCAGCAGTGCAGGGGCAGCCTCCACCAGCCTCCCACACATGTCCCCCTGCACCCCCACCCCCCAGCCACCAGGGGCAGCCTCCACCAGGCTCCCACACATGTCCCCCTGCACCCCCACCCCCCAGCCACCAGGGGCAGCCTCCACCAGGCCCCCACTCATGTCTACCACCACCTTCTGTTAGGCGGAAATCTCTGCAGTTCCCTCTTGGACCACTGCAAAAGATTTAGGACTACAGGTGTTTGGCAGTAAACCCACTTGGTAGCAGTCTGTACCACAAAGATTCACTTGGTAGCTGTGGCTGAGCAGTCAGACTTCCGTCAAGAAGAGTTAAGCAGTATGTGGAGTATACAATATAGGGCAATTCTTCACAGTAAGACAAGCAAACACGCAACGAGGCTCAGTGTAAAGATAGTAAGGTATTTATTTATAACGGAACATCTATGGAAAACACTAAGGTACTATCACGGCAAACACTTCAATCACAATTACTCTACGACGAAGAAACGATCAATCCCCCTAACAATATTTTGACAAGTCTAGGTTCTACCGGCATCACTTATTTGCAGACAGAGGTGTATGCCTCAACCTAGATGGCACTCTAATATTAGTTAGGACGGGAGAGAAAAATAAGCAGGTTAGGAAATCAACACAGTTCAATACTTCACGGGAAAAATGTAAGGCAAGAAGGCAAGAACCACAATAGGTCATAAAGTTCAGAGGCCAGGCCCACTCGGAGAGAGGCAAGGCGATATGTCCCAAAAAAGTCTCTTAGTGGAAATGCGTTCGAGTCTTTGTAGCAAATTGTTATCGGCAGATTGAACCAGTTCGGAACAAAACGTGCGAAAGCTTGGAGGCGACCCAACGGAAAGGAGAGGATTAAGACACCTCACACGAACCGATCGAAAGGGAAACCAGGCGGACACGGTACCTTGTTTGTGGAGAGACAGCTCCGGTGGGGGCAGTTGTTCCTGGTGGTGGATGCACGTCGGGTCTTTGCCAAGAGTAGAGATGATCTCGTCGTCGAAGAAAATGAAGTCCGGTGCACCACCAGGGAAGAGACCAGCCGCGGAGTGCTCCATCACAAGGCACCACCTTTTGGTCGCGATACAGGGGTAGTGGCTATCCGGTTGCCGAGGTGCTCTTCACGGGCAATTCGACCACTGCGTCCTGAGGCGAAGAAAAAGCAAAGCGGACTGGTTGTTCCCACCAGTCAGGGGAAGAGACTCTACGGCAGGGAGATCTCCTCAGTCGTCGGGAAGTGGTGAGTCGGTTCCACAGGGCTCCACCGGCGGTGTCGTCGTGCAGGTCGGCTCAGCGTCACCCTCGTCGGATTCTTAGGTCCTGTGGCGACTTCTGAAGATCCAGTCCCAAAAGCCCTGCTTTTATGCAGAAAACCCCCATTCATTCAGCCTAGCTGTCAATCAACACACGCTAAGTGGTGAGTGGGGAGGCTTACCACTTGGGCCAATCACACCAGAGTGCGACCGGAGTTGGCAAGGCAACTCAGTCCAGGGTGCCTATACCCCCTCCCACACCCCTGTGGTAACCCAGACAGAATGGCATCACTTTGGAGGCACTCTGTACAGAGGCCTGCCAAAAGTGGAACAAAGGCCTCAACCTTTGGTTTAGGAGTCACAGAGACGAACACAGACACCATTTTCAAAACCGAGTTCTGGCAAAAAATACCATTCGATAAACTTATTTACGATAAGGAGACCGGTGGTACGTTAGAGATTAACGAGGAAAAGTATCAATCTCCAACAATGGGACGAATCCCATAGGGTTAGGTTCGGGGTCGAACATAACAAGTAGTTTCCACTGCCACCAGCCAAAACTCGACGAGGGGGGACGGGACAGTGCCCCCTCGAACAACAGACCCAGGAGTAATCGAATTACCCCTACTAGTACGTCCACAATATGATGGTTTGTACCAGTTCTGTTAGTAAATTTAGGTCTAGTAAAGCCAATGGTGACTTTACATGCCCGGGGAGACAGTAGTCAGTCCCCGGGTATGGAGTCTGTAAGGCGGAAACCTGTGCAGTTCCCTCTGGGACCACTTCAAAAGATTTAGGACTACAGGTGTTTGGCAGTAAACCCACTTGGTAGCAGTCTGTACCACACAGATTCACTTGGTAGCTGTGGCTGAGCAGTCAGACTTCCCTCAAGAAGAGTTAAGCAGTATGTGGAGTATACAATATAGGGCAATTCTTCACAGTAAGACAAGCAAACACGCAACGAGGCTCAGTGTAAAGATATTAAGGTATTTATTAATAACGAAACATCTATCAAAAACACTATGGCACTTTCACGGCAAACACTTCAGTCACAATTACTCTACGAAGAAGAAACAATCAATCCCCCTAACAATATTTCGACAAGTCTAGGTTCTACCAGCATTACTTATTTGCAGACAGAGGTGTATGCCTCAACCTAGATGGCACTCTAATATTAGTTAGGACGGGAGAGAAAAATAGGCAGGTTACGAAATCAACACAGTTCAATACGTCACGGGAAAATTGCAAGGCAAGAAGGCAAGAACCACAATAGATCATAAAGTTCAGAGGCCAGGCCCACTCGGAGAGAGGCAAGGCGATATGTCCCAAAAAGTCTCTAGTGGAAATGCGTTTGAGTCTTTGTAGCAAATTGTTATCGGCAGATTGAACCAATTCAGAACAATACGTGAGAAAAAGCTTGGAGGCGACCCAACGGAAAGGAGAGGATTAAGACACCTCACTCGAACCGAACGAAAGGGAAGCCAGGCGGACACGGTACCTTGTTTGTGGAGAGACAGCTCCAGTGGGGGCAGTTGTTCCTGGTGGTGGATACATGTCGGGTCTTTGCCAAGAGTAGAGATGATCTCGTCGTCGAAGAAAAGTGAAGTCCGGGGCACCACCAGGGAAGAGACCAGCCGCGGAGTGCTCCATCACAACGCACCACCTTTTGGTCGCAGTACAGGGGTAGTGGCTATCTGGTTGCAGAGGTGATCTGCACGGGCAATTCGACCACTGCGTCCTGAGGCGAAGAAAAAGCAAAGGGAACTGGTTGTTCCCACCAGTCAGGGGAAGAGACTCTCTGGCAGGGAGATCTCCTCTGTCGTCGGGAAGTGGTGAGTCGGTTCCGCAGGGCTCCACCGGAGGTGTCGTCGTGCAGGTCGGCTCAGCGTTACTCTCGTCGGATTCTTAGGTCCTGTGGCGACTTCTGAAGATCCAGTCCCAAAAGCCCTGCTTTTATGCAGAAAACCCCCATTCATTCAGCCTAGCTGTCAATCAACACATGCTAAGTGGTGAGCGGGGAGGCTCACCACTTGGGCAAATCACACCAGAGTGCGACCGGAGTTGGCAAGGCAACTCGGTCCAGTGTGCCTAAACCCCCTCCCACACCCCTGTGGTAACCCAGACAGAATGGCACCTCTTTGGAGGGTCTCTGTACAGAGGCCCGCCAAAAGTGGAACAAAGGGCTCAACCTTTGGTTTAGGAGTCACAGAGACGAACACAGACGCCATTTTAAAAACCGAGTTCTGGCAGAAAATACCATCCGATAAACTTATTTAAGATAAGTAGACCGGTGGTACGTCAGAGATTAACGAGAAAAAGTATCAATCTACAACAATGGGACGAATCCCTTACGGTTATGTTCGGGGTCGAACATAACAAGTAGTTTCCACTGCCACCAGCCAAAACTCGACGAGGGGGGACGGGACAGTGCCCCCTCGATTAACAGATCTAGGAGTAATCGAATTACCCCTACTAGCACGTCCACAATAAGATGGTTGGTACTAGTTCTGTTAGTAAATTTAGGTCTAGTAAAGCCAATGGTGACTTTACATGCCCGGGGAGACAGTAGTCAGTATGGAGTCTATGGTGGAGGTCCGCTAGGACGCCCCAGTGTTACGGCACGTAGGGTGCGGTGTAACACACATAGAAAAACATATGAGACCTTATGGAGTAAAAGACCCCATAGCCCATTGAACACATTGACATTCAAAGGAATTACACACATTCATGTCCAAGAGTGGGAGGAAAAGAGTCTCATTCTTGGCAGGATGGAAAAAAAACAAACTCCAGAAATCCAGCAAAGCCGCTGGGGGACTCACTAGGTTAGGAAATTCAGCCTAAACAGAGAATTCTCCCTAACATTCGCCCCCCCCAGACTAAGGGACAGGAGGATTTAATCCACTCCTGGATGAATCTCATACCTCTAGTCGATGACATACATCCTAGAGAGACCATCAGCATTTTGGTGGTGACATCCTGACCTGTGCTCAATGGTGAAATCACACCCTTGCAGGCAGATCGACCATCTCAATAGTTTTGGGTTTTCCCCTTTAATTTGCATTAACCATCTCAAGGGTTGGTGGTCAGTCTGAATGACGAAAGTAGAACCATACAAATACGGCCTAAACTTCTTCAGAGCCCACACGATAGCAAAGCACTCTCTTTCGATTGTTGCCCACCTTGTTTCAGGATCCTTCAGCTTGCGGCTGATGAAGCAAACAGGGTGCTCCCTACCTTTCCCATCCAGTTGACTGAGTACGGCACCTATCCCTACATTTTAAGCATCTGTCTGCACAATGAAGTGTTGGCGGTAATCAGGAGCTCTGAGTACTGGGGCTTGGCAAAGAGCCTTTTTCAGGTTTTCAAAAGCCTAATTGCACTCCTCGTTCCATTTAACCTTTTTAGGAAATTTGGGCGAGGAGATGACATTCAGTGGAGAAGCTATGGTCCCATAGTTCTCGATGAAATTCCTGTAATACCCAGTGAGGCCTAGGAATGCTCTCACTTGGGTTTGAGTAGTAGGTGTTGTCCAATTTTGCACAGCTTCAATCTTACTGAGCAAAGGCCTTATTTCTCCACCTCCTACCTCATGTCCAAGATAGACAACCTTACTCTGTCCAATTATGGCATTTACTCGCCTTTATGGTCAGATTGGCTCGTCCAAGAGCCTGCAAAACATCTCTCAGGTGGGTTACATGTTCTTCCCAGGAATTGCTGAACACTGCGATGTCATTCAAGTATGCCATGCAGAAGTCCTCCATCCCATTCATAACCTGGTTTACCATCCGTTGAAACGTAACAGGTGCATTCTTCAATCCGAAAGGAATTACCTTAAACTGCTATAAGCCAACGGGGGTAGAAAATGTAGTTTTCTCCTTGGCATGGTCTGTCAGGGCTATTTGCCAATAGCCTGACGTCAAGTCAAATGTGCTGAGGAACTTGGCGGTGCCAAGTTTATCCACCAACTCATCTGTTTTCGGCAAAGGGTGGGCATCAGTCTTGGTGACTGCATTAAGAGCTCTATAATCCACGCAGAATCTAAGCTCTTTAGATCCGGCCTTTGGCACTAACACAATGTGGCTAGACCATGGACTAGTAGAGGGCTCTATTACCCCGAGATCAAGCATCTTGCTGACCTCACCTTTGATGTGGGTTTGTGCGTTTTCTGACATTCGGTATCCTCTGCTTTTGACTGGCAAACAGTCACCAGTGAGTATGTCAAGCTGGCCCCAATGGGTCAAGCCTGGTGAAAGCGAGAACAGAGAGGCAAACTGATTCAACATAGATTTGCGCTCTTCTTGTTGCTCGGGTGTCAGATTGGAGGAGAGATTTACTCCTTCAATTTGTTCATCTAAAGGTAAGCCTCTAACAGATCCGGAAGAGCTTCACTCTCTTCTTCTTCCTCGGATGATGCTAGAAGCAACGCTCCTACATCAGGTCATGAGACATACGCTTTAAGGCGGTTGGTGTGGAAGACTGTCGGAGCCTCCTTGGGATTGCCCAAGTCCACCAGATAGTTAACCTCTCCGAGTTTACCCACAAGTCTGAAGGGTCCCATCCACTTATCTTGCAAGGCCCTCTGTCTTGTTGGGATCATAACGAGAACGAGCTGGTCTTGAGTGAACTCAACTATGTTAGCCTTTTGATCGTGCCAGTGCTTGACCAATGCTTGTCCAGCTTTCAAGTTATCGCTTGCTTCCGTCATCATGTGTGACATTCTCCTCCGGAGACCTATCACGTGGTCAGTCACTCTGACTGGCTTGGGCGAAGGAGCACTCTCCAACCCCTCCTTAATCAGGGCCAATGGACCTCTGACAGGATGACCATAGAGTAGTTCGAAGGGAGAGTAACCTACTCCCTCACGAGGGACTTCTCTATAAGAAAAGAGAAGGCATGGCAGTAGAAGGTCCCACTTACGCTTAAGGGGTTCCTCTAAAGCACCTATCATGCTCTTCATGGTTCGGTTGAACCGTTCTACCAATTTATTGGTTTGTGGGTGGTAAACTGTTGAGAACTTGTAAGTAACTCCACAGGTTTTCCACATGGCTTTCATGTAGTGGGACATAAAGTTTGACCCCCTGTCAGAGATTACTTCCTTAGGAAACCCGATCCTAGTAAAAATACCAAGGAGGGCCTTAGTGTCATGATGCCTACCCCTGGAGCACCAGGCTAGGCCCAGCACCCCCAGAAGCAGGAATCATGCCCTCGGGTAAAAGCCCAGCGGCCCCTTATAGGGGCTCTTTGGTCTCAGTCCTGGCGCCTTTGGCGCCAGGCTCATGTTGGACATCAGTCCTGGCGCCATAGGTGCCAGTCTCATAAAGGGAGGTGTTTTGTGCACTTACCTGATGCAGACCATGCTGCACGCTTCAGGCCTCCCTGAGACCTGAAAGGGACTATTTTTTCATAGGGACTATTTTTTCACTCGGGCGTGGCCAGGGAAGGATACATACCTAGTTGGGGAAGGATACATTCCTGGGACTTCTTTGGTGGCTATTTAAGCCACGCCCAGACAGCAACTCATGCTTCGCGTTGTTCTGCTTCCTGCAGCTTAACGCTCACTGTGTCTGCTCCTGCTCCTGGACTCCAGCCACGCCCGCCTCGAACCTGGAAGACCTGCAAGGAAGGAAGAGAAGAGAAAGGTGAAAACCAAGGACTATTTCAAACTTCTTACCTGCATCCGGAATCTTCTCGCCAGCATCCCTGAAGAAAGACTTCCATTCAAAAGCATTGCGTTGCTCGCTGCAGCGCCACGCTTCACTCATCTGTCCTCGAGACATCTCCCGGCTCCATCGCGGCTGTTAGCATCGGACGCCACATCTCTGCACCTAGGGGAGAGAGGAAGAAACAAAAGATGAGCAGAAGGAACACAGAAGGAAAGCCTGATTAACAGCCATAATACTTACCGGCTTTTCTTCCACATTTCGGGTCGGCGCCGCCCCGTTGGCAGGTACTGTACCCCGGCCCCTATGGGGAAAGGACAAGAGACATTTCTGGGGAATGATAAGGACATTTAGAGGGATCGCCCTCATCACTACTCACCTCGGCAGTTTAACCCCTCGACGCATCGCCTTCATTCTGCACCTGAAATAAAGGACAGATCACAGGTTAGAAAGACAACATAAAGGGGGCCTCACTTGAACTTTGAACTTTCATACTTACGGCGCATCGCTCAGGAAAGTCAAGTGGATTTTGCTAGCGCCATTCTGAAAACCAGTGAAGTAACTGGACGAACATCCTTCCAAACCATAAGGTGAGCTTAAACCGGGGTTTGGAGGAAGTTAGAGAGGAACGAAGGGGGAAGGGGGGAGCTAGTGAAGTGGGAGAATGGAACAACAGGCTCCCACCAATCCCCTCTCGCGCTTGGCCTAGAGGATCACGGCCTAGGCACCCGCCACGAGATGAGTTTGCCCATCTACCAGGCGACCAAATACCTTGGTACAGGAACCTACGGATGTGCCCACCTACCTGCCCTACCTGCCCAGCAGCTCGCCCTACCCAGGCCGACACCTGCAACATGGATCAACTCGACTAAACCAACACATCGTTAGAGATGCCATGACGACCTATCCAACGGTCACACCTGTACGACCATGCACACTGGACACTCCTACACCAACCTACATGAAGAATATACTCAACGCTATGACGTAGGTGACGAACACATCCACGGACGTGCATCTTTATTATTTTTCACATAGGCTTTTAAGATGCAGAAACGCAAGACGCACGATGAACTTATCTAAATGGCTTGCTTACGCTTCACATAAACCCTATAACCTAAAGCGCCTGTGCACTCAACGGCTCCATTTATGCACCTGATTCAAGTAGTCCGCAAGCAAGAGCTTCCATGAACATTAAAAGGAACAAGAGTCCGGTTGCTGATCCTGCAGAATGAGCTCGGCAAAAAGAAGACAGCCAAGCCACAATGTTGCAATCTCGCACGCCGCACACCAACGTCAAGGTCGCACCTGCAAATTAAACAAGGCACACAGTGGGAAAAACAATATTAATTGTGCAGAATCCGGCCTCAAACACGGTCCCGCCTCACGTGACCAAGCCAAACCTGAAAGGATGCCAAGGCTGGGAGAACGGAGGCGCCTGGATCCCTCGTTACAAGACACAGGCAGATACAAATAAAAGACTCAATGGACATCTGCGACAGTGGGAGTAGTCGGCCTTCCAGCCTATGAATAAATCCTCGCATTGTCTACTCGTACCCATAGTGAAACATTGTTGCAAATGACAGGTACACCGCGAGCTGGGAACGGCGATGGTCCCAGGCTGGGAGGCTCGCGAGCGCACCAATCAGAACATGGGGCTCTTATCACTGACGCCATTAACATTGACCAATCCTCAGGGGTCTTCATGTAACAATTCTCATGTATCTAATTGCAGGGACAACCCAGGTATACCACCTGACTGACCCTCAGCCACTAATACCCTTCTCTATATGTATGCTATACTAACCCTACCACTCAAGTAACCAATCCAGAGTGGAGATAGGTTTTTTGCTAACTTTTCGAGGTGACGCAAGTAGCACGTCATACCAAGGTAAAAAGGGCCTGCGAGCCCCACGATTGTGTGTGTGTCAGGACGGACGCGTACGATCCTTGACCCATCCCTGCCGTTTGTATAATAAACAGCAGAACCACCTTGCTTCTTGCGTGTGCCTCATACTCATTTTTGTGATACGCGGGAGGAGTTGGGGCCTCCCTGCCCGGAGGTCCGCGGACGGCCCAGCCGACCCCGGCAGAATTTCCCCCCGACAAGTGTGATACGCGGGAGGAGTTGGGGCCTCCCTGCCCGGAGGTCCGCGGACGGCCCAGCCGACCCCAGCAGAATTTCCCACCGACACTAGCACACTATTCTGCAGACTGTTAATCCCCTTTCCTATCTGCAGAAGGATATTCCTACGGGCCAGGCAAGCACGATTTGGAGGTCCTCTCCAATCGGTGTTCCGGGTCCTGCGCATCACGCTAGAAGAGGCCACAGCAACCCAGACTAGACCAGCGCCCCCGTGGGAACCAGGTGAGCGTTACAGAACGCGAAGCCTTCCTACAAATTCCCACCCAGGCGCTATGGAAACTTCCGAAACTGACCAGTTTGCCCAATTACTGGGGGAATTACGGGCCGAAGTACACGCCGCTCGTCAAGAGACTAGTGCCCTCAGGAGGGAAGTGATTGTAATAAAGGATAGAGCTGATGACCTGGCTAGACAGCTTTTGCAAGGTCAAGCTGGACAAACTGCTCCTGTGGTTTCCAGTAACCCGGTGCAGATTAATCTACCTGGAAACATGCCGCTGGCCCCACCTGAACGCTTTGCTGGGGACCCCAAACGATTCGCCGTATTCATGAATCAGTGTTGTTTGCACTTCCTATGCAGACCTGGGGCCTTCCCTAATGATCAGACCAAGGTAGCCTTTGTGTTGTCATATCTCAGCGGCTGTGCTGCCGATTGGTCAGTCCCACTGGTAACTCAAGATGACCCGATTCTTCGTGATTTTCAAGGATTTCAAACAAGCATGGAAAGGTTATTTGCTCGACACTCCCAGGGACAGGCTCTGGATGAAGAACTTCTATCTCTGCGACAGGGCAATCAAGACCTTCTATCCTACATTGCAACCTTCAATAGACTAATTGTGGAAACTGGTTGGCCAGAGGATAAAAGAATCACGTTATTCTATCGAGGTCTACGCGGAGAACTTAAAGATGTCCTGGCACAAGTTGTAAATCCGCCCCAAGAATGCACTAAATATATAGACTTAGTGGTCCAATTGGATCACAGGCTGCAAAACAGAAAAGCAGATTGGTCCAAGTTTGAAACCCGGGTGTTGGCCAAGACCCACGCTAACCCCAAGGGGGCTGATAGCTCGGAGCCAATGCAAATCGTAGGGGTTAAAGGACCCCTAACTCAAAAAGAACGGGAAAGAAGATGACAGATGCAATTATGCCTTTATTGTGGGTCCTCTGGACACTTTCTACGAGATTGCCCGGTTAAGCCGCCCAAGAAGGTGGTAGGAGCCGCTGATAAAATCCATGGAAACTCTGTATCGGGAAACGACCACGCCCGGCAAGGTAGGGGTCCGCTTGCCGAGCTTGAAAACGAACTCTCAGACCTCGCATTTCATTGTGCCAATGGTCCTCGTAGATCCGGAACAGCCGAAACGGTTGCATGCTATAAAGGCATACATCGATAGCGGGGCTATAGGAAACTATGTGGATCGAGAATTGGTCTCTTGGATAAACATCTGTTTGCATCCTAAAACCAACAAAGATGTCATCACCACAGTAGATGGAACCGAAATTGCCTCTGGACCGGTAACACATTCCACAGCTGAGGTGACACTTGTAGGTCCGGATGGCCATCTGGAGGCAGTTGTGTTTGATGTAATCAAGGCTCTACAGTTTCATCTTATTCTCGGAATCCCTTGGTTAGAGACACATAATCCTCGAATTGATTGGCGAGCGAAGAGAATAACCTTCCCGGATTGTGCAACGCGCCTGCAGCCTTCCAATTCTTCATGAACCATGTCCTTCGGGAACTCATCGATGTCTGTGTTGTCGTGTATATCGATGACATTCTTGTGTACTCCTCTCCGGAATCTGATCACAGAAAGCATGTCAGGGCCGTCCTAGAGAAACTGTGCCAGCACAAACTGTTTGCCAAGCTGGAAAAATGTGTTTTCCATACCACCGAGGTTGAGTTTCTCAGATTCACCCTGACACCTAAAGGGGTCCGAATGGATTCACGGAAAGTGGATGCCATCCTCAAATGGCCATCACCTAGTTCGGTGAAAGGTGTCCAAAGCATGCTTGGTTTTGCCAACTTTTATCGCAGGTTTATGCCGGAGTTTTCACGTGTGGTGCAACCCATCACTGCACTCTTGCGAAAAAATAAACGTTTTGAATGGACCGAGGAAGCCGAACAGGCCTTTCAGGAGTTGAAAGCTAAGTTCACGTCCGCACCTATTTTGAAGCACCCGCGTCCCGATCTCCCATATATAGTCGAAACCGACGCGTCCAGCTTAGCCATGGGAGCTGTCCTGTCTCAGAGAGACCCTGAAACCAACCAACTGCACCCCGTAGCATTTTGGTCCAGAAAGTTCTTGCCGCCGGAGATAAATTATGCGATCACCGATAAGGAACTATTAGCCATTAAGTCCGCCTTTAAGGCTTGGCGGCATTATCTCCTCGGCGCCCGGCATACCATCACCGTGATCACTGATCACCGAAATGTACAATATTTAAAAACTGCCAAGGCTCAATCGTCTCGACAGCTCCGATGGGATTTGTTCTTTGCTGAGTTCGATTTTGTAAACACCTACCGCCCCGGCTACAAGAATGGTAAGGCGGACGCTCTATCCCGAATTGGAATGGAAGAAATAGACACAAACTCAGAACCTGTGCCTATAATTCCCGAACAAAGAATTCTGGGGATAACCACTTTACAAACCCTTGAAGACATTAAAGCACGAGTGAAACAATTCCTGGACTCTTCAGCCTTGCAGGATTGGATCAAAAGGGGGTCTAACTTTTCAGTCAAGGATGGCTTACCTTACTTCCAAGGACGCTTATTTTTGCCAGAAAAGGAATTGCAAGAACTGGTTATTTCCCGTCATCATGATACCCTGATGGAAGGACATCCTGGCATTGCCAAAACAGAGGAAAAGGTTAAATGACAATTTTGGTGGCCTTCCTGGCGAAAGGATATTAAATCTTTCGTGATGTCCTGTGGAGTTTGTGCCCAAAACAAAGGTCAAAAGACAAGACCCGCCTGTCTTCTTCAGCCCTTAGACATTCCACCAGCACCTTGGCACACCCTGTCACTAGATTTTATCACAGACCTGCCCTCTTGTAATGGTTACAATACTATTCTGGTCGTGGTGGATTTATTTTCCAAAATGGCCCACTTTATTCCGTTGAAAGGATTACCTTCAGCCTTTGTTCTTGCCAAGGAATTCCTCGAAAATATGATCCGTTTGCATGGATTCCCGTCCATACTAGTCTCCGATCGGGGAAACCAGTTTATTTCTCATTTTTGGAAAAAGTGTTGTCAACTGGCACAAATCGACGTAAGACTCTCGACCAGCCACCACCCACAGACCGATGGTCAGACGGAGAGAACAAACCAGACCCTTGAACAATATCTACGATGTATGTTGCACCAATCGGAGGGTAATAGGAAGGACATTTTATGGGTGACTGAATATGCATACAATAACTCGATACACTCTGGAACTGGTCGGAGTCCCTTTTATACCCGATATGGACATCACCCTCATACTTCAGACTTGGACTCACCTCTGAGCCTTGAAATGCCTGCAGTGGACCATTTGCATTCTACGATTACTCAAGCCTTCAAGGATGCAACTGCACATTTGCAACATGCGAAAGGGAAATACAAAAAGAATGCAGATCTGCATCGAAGAGAGGCGCCTCCATACCAAATAGGTGATCAGGTATGGTTGGCTACCAAACACCTATCACTCAAGGGGCCTCGAACTTTTAATCCAAGGTATTTAGGCCCTTACTCGATCAAAGCTATAATCAACCCAGTGGCAGTCAAGCTCGATCTACCAGCTAACATGCGGATTCACCCCGTTTTTCATGTGTCACTTTTGAAACCAGTGCACCCAGGAACCAGATTAACAAAGCCACCAGCATCGATTCAGATAGATGGGGAGCCTGAATTCGAGGTGAAGAACATTTTGAATTCTAAGATCTCAAAATCAAAACTTTTCTATCTAATTGATTGGAAAGGGTACGGGCCTCAGGAAAGGTCTTGGGAACCCAGTGATCACGTACATGCACCTCGGCTGGTAAAAAGGTTCCATCGGAATTTCCCAAACAAACCAAAACCTCCAGAAGGAACGACCTTGGGAGGGGCCTTGGGGGGGAGTGCTGTCATGATGCCTACCCCCGGAGCACCAGGCCAGGCCCAGCACCCCCGGAAGCAGGAATCATGCCCTCGGGTAAAAGCCCAGCGGCCCCTTATAGGGGCTCTTTGGACTCAGTCCTGGCGCCTTTGGCGCCAGGCTCATGTTGGACATCAGTCCTGGCGCCATAGGCGCCAGGCTCATAAAGGGAGGTGTTTTGTGCACTTACCTGATACAGACCATGATGCACGCTTCAGGCCTCCCTGAGACCTGAAAGGGACTATTTTTTCATAGGGACTATTTTTTCACTCGACCGTGGCTAGGGAAAGATACATACCTAGTTGGGGAAGGATACATTCCTGGGACTTCTTTGGAGGCTATTTAAGCCACGCCCAGACAGCAGCTCATGCTTCGCGTTGTTCTGCTTCCTGCAGCTTAACGCTCACCGTGTCTGCTCCTGCTCCTGGACTCCAGCCACGCCCGCCTCGAACCTGGAAGACCTGCAAGGAAGGAAGAGAAGAGAAAGGTGAAAAGCAAGGACTATTTCAAACTTCTTACCTGCATCCGGAATCTTCTCGCCAGCATCCCTGAAGAAAGACTTCCATTTAAAAGCATTGCGTTGCTCGCTGCAGCACCACGCTTCACTCACCTGTCCTCGAGACATCTCCCGGCTCCATCGCGGCTGTCAGCATCGGACGCCACATCTCTGCACCTAGGGGAGAGAGGAAGAAACGAAAGGTGAGCAGAAGGAACACAGAAGGAAAGCCTGATTAGCAGCCATAATACTTACCGGCTTTTCTTCCACATTTCGGATTGGCGCCGCCCCGATGATAAGGACATTTAGAGGGATCGCCCTCATCACTACTCACCTCGGCAGTTTAACCCCTCGACGCATCGCCTTCATTCTGCACCTGAAATAAAGGACAGATCACAGGTTAGAAAGACAACATAAAGGGGGCCTCACTTGAACTTTGAACTTTCTTGGACCCAGTTGGCGGGCTCTGTAGAGAGACCCTCCAAAGTGGTGCCATTCTGTCTGGGTTACCACAGGGGTGTGGGGGGGGGTTTAGGCACCCTGGACCGAGTTGCCTTGCCAACTACGGTCACACTCTGGAGTGATTGGCCCAAGTGGTGAGCCTTCTCCCTCATCACTTAGCATGTGTTGATTGACAGCTAGGCTGAATGAATGGGGGTTTTCTGCATAAAAGCAGGGCTTTTGGGACTGGATCTTCAGAAGTCGCCACAGGACCTAAGAATCCGACGAGGGTAACGCTGAGCCGACCTGCAACGACGACACCTCCGGTGGAGCCCTGCTGAGCCGACTCACCACTTCCCGACGACAGAGGAGATCTCCCTGCCGGAGAGTCTCTTCCCCTGACTGGTGGGAACAACCAGTCCCCTTTGCTTTTTATTCGCCTCAGGACGCAGTTTTCGAATTGCCCGTGCAGCGCACCTCGGCAAGCGGATAGCCACTACCCCTGTACCGTGACCAAAAGGTGGTGCCTTGTGACGGAGCACTCCGTGGCTGGTCTCTTCCCTGCTGGTGCACCGGACTTCACTTTTCTTCGACGACGAGATCATCTCTACTCTTGGCAAAGACCCGACGTGCATCCACCACCAGGAACAACTGCCCCCGCCAGAGCTGTCTCTCCACAACAAGGTACCGTGTCCGCCTGGCTTCCCTTTCAATCGGTTCGAGTGAGGTGTCTTAATCCTCTCCTTTCCGTTGGGTTGCCTCCAAGCTTTCTCACTTATTGTTCTGAACTGGTTCAATCTGCCGATAACAATTTGCTACAAAGACTCGAATGCATTTCCACTAGAGACTTTTTGGGACATATCGCCTTGCTTCTCTCCGAGCGGGCCTGGCCTCTGAACTTTATGATCTATTGTGGTTCTTGCCTTCTTGCCTTGCATTTTACCCGTGAAGTATTGAACTGTGTTGATTTCGTAACCTGCCTATTTATTTCTCTCCTGTCCTAACTAATATTAGAGTGCCATCTAGGTTGAGGTATACACCTCTGTCTGTAAATAAGTGGTGCCGGTAGAACATAGACTTGTCGAAATATTGCTAGGGGGATTGATCATTTCTTCTTCGTAGAGTAATTGTGTTTGATCTGTTTGCCGTGAAAGTGCCATAGTGTTTTTGATAGATGTTTTGTTATTAATAAATACCTTAATATCTTTACACTGAGCCTCGTTGTGTGTTTGCTTGTCTTGCTGTGAAGAATTGCCCTATTTTGTATACTCCACATACTGCTCAACTCTTCTTGAGGGCAGTCTGACTGCACAGCCACAGCTACCAAGTGAATCTGTGTGGTACAGACTGCTATCAAGTGGGTGCACCGCCAAACACCTGTAGTCCTAAATCTTTTGCAGTGGTCCCAGAGGGAACTGCACAGGTTTCCGCCTAACACTGGTGGCAGCGGTGGGATTTGTATCGAGTATACAGTTTAGAGTGCTTTTTGACACTGTAGGATAACTAACCACAAAACTTAGCACAAAAAGCAACTTTCGAAAAAAAACATGTCTACGATGGAAACTTACAGTCAAGAGTCCTTGTCAGGTGAAAATACTGAGAGTTTGCAAGCTCTCTGTAGGCAAGAGAATCTTTCTGTAAGAGGCAAGAAGTTAGAACTAATAGAGAGATTGCTGGCGAACCAAAGTCTGGGTACTGGTTCAGAGGAACCAATCTCTCCAGCAAAAGTAGATAACAGTGATGGTGTTGATCTAAATCGTAATTCTGATGATAGAGATGAAGAGGCTGACGAGGACGGAGAGGCTAACGAAACTGTCTCCCCTGCTCCTCTACCTGCCTTACCAGCTGTGCCTACGGGGCCCATACCAGGTCCCACAAGTAACCCTGCTTATTTTGAACTTGAAAAAATGAAGCTCGAATTAGAATACAAACGGTTCTTGGCTCAATCTGAACGAAACCAAGAGCTCGAGTTCAGACGGATGAATGCCCAGGCTGAGCAGAAGCAAGTTGAGTTAAGACTCAGGGAAATAGAATTTAATCACGAGTTAGAGATGAAAAAGTTGTCTATGGAAAATGCTTCTCTCTCCTCTGGTTCCTCTAGGAGCTCCAGTCCCAAAAGACCCCGGATGCCGAAGGAATTAGTGGGTATGTATGAACCGAGATTGGATGTGTTGGATTGGTTGAAACTGTTTGAATACAATCATGGGCTCCAGGACATCACCGGGAATTATTTACTTCTCTGGTTGTTCTCTAGGCTCCCTCCTGTTGCGACTGATGTGGTAACGGAGTTGGGAGAGGCGGATAAGACGGATTACGAAAGTGTGAAACTAGCTTTAATAGCTAGATTCGGGAAGACCCCTTCCCAGTATCTTAAGAGGTTTAGAACCCTCAAAAAGCATGATGGTACCCCTTGGGCTACCTGGGTGAGTGAAGGGTTGAAAAACTTAGAGGGATGGGTTAAGGGTTACAAAGTGAACACTTATGAGGGTATGAGGAATCGTTTTATGTTGGAGTATATTTATGAAGCCTGTTCACCTGAGCTCAGACAGCACCTGGCTGATTTGAAGGAGTTGGATTCCCGGATGCTAGCTAAGGCTGCTGACTTGTGGGTTGCCAACAGGGCAACTCATAAGGATTCTGGGGCAACTCAGAAAAAGGATGAGGGAAAACAGCCTAAAAAAGACTCAAAAGAGAATTCTAATAACTGACATTCCAAAGAGGGCCCCAAACAAAACCAGAAGGGTAAGCCACAAGGAAAACCACAGCAGATTAGTGTGTCTTCTGGTGCCAAACCGGAAGGAGGTCAGAACAAGCCACCATTCCAGAAAGCATTCGGTAAATGCTTTGTTTGTGGCTCGACTGACCACGTGAAAGGAGATCCCAGATGTAAGGGTAAACCTTCAGGGGTCCAGCTTGTCTCCTTAGCCTTCGCTCCAGAGGAGGAAGTACAAATGGCAAGTGGAAACTTTCTACTGCTAGCTGACAAACCCATTGGAGTCTCAGCCAGCGTTTCTTTAGTATCTCTGGGGTTGTGGGAACAACAGAATTTAGATGTCTATAATTCTATCCCCGATAATACTAAAGAGTCTTATAAGGACAGTGTCCAGGTGAATGGTCAGGAGACTCCTGCCATTAGGGACACTGGGGCCAGCATAACTGTGGTGGATAAATCGTTTTTTCAGGCTGAGGATGTTGCTAAGGCACCCAAACGCCTCACCAAGTTAGCTGGAGGGCCTGTGCAGATGCTTCCCCAATTACCAGTTCTCATCCACTGCAACGACATGACTGTGAAGATACCTGTCAGCATACAGAGTGAGGTACCAGGACGCGTACTGTTGGGTAACGATTTGAAAACTCTCGGAGTTGTATCGCATACTCCCAGACCTCCTAGTAAACGGTTACAGGAGCTAACCAGACCCGCAAGAGAGAGGACCATGCGCGGTACTCTCCAGGAGATGATGAAGAAAGAAATCACTCCTGCTCCAATGGAATTGTCGGCCGCTGTCTCCAAGAAATCAGAAGCAAAAGGGAAACCTAAGACTTCTATCCCGAAACCAGCAGCCAGCATTCCAGTGCAGCCAACACAGACTTCCCCGCGGTTGTCCAAAGTTACACCCGTAACTCCACCTCCAGCCGAGGCTGAGAGGGAGGTACAACCCTGTGTGGTAGAATTAGACTCTGAGGAAGAGCTAATGGAAGGCCAGGAACTCATTGGAGATCTGGATCCTGTTGACCATCCTGAGCTGCAGTCTTTACTGGCAGAAGGTGGACCCAGCAGGGCAGACTTCAGTAAGGGACAGAGGGAATGTCCAACTCTGGAAGGTCTTCGCCACCAGGCAGAAGCTCAGGCTGAAGGGCAAGAGCCTGGGAAATACAGGTTGCACTGGGAAGATGGCCTCTTCTACAGTGAACTGACAGAGTCTGCACCTGGAGACTACAAACAACTTGTAGTACCCCAAGAGAACAGACCACAGTTCTTGCAGTTAGCCCACGAGATTCCTTTGGCTGGTCACTTGAGTTTCAAGAAGACTAAGGAAAGGCTCTCTCTCTACTTCTATTGGCCGAAGATGGGGGCCGAACTAGAAAAACACTGCAGGAGCTGCCACACCTGCCAGACCTCTGGTAAGGTTGGCTCCAGGAATGTGGCACCTTTAGTGCCTCTCCCAGTTGTGGGAGTCCCATTTGAGAGAGTAGGGATTGACATTGTTGGTCCCCTTGATCCTCCAACCTCCTCAGACAAAAGGGTTTATACTTGTTGTAGTAGACCATGCTACTAGGTATCCTGAGGCAATTCCTATGAGGACTGTTACAGCTCTGGCTGTGGCTAAGGCCCTCCTTGGTATTTTTACCAGGGTCGGGTTTCCTAAGGAAGTAATCTCTGACAGGGGGTCAAACTTTATGTCCAACTACATGAAAGCCATGTGAAAAACCTGTGGAGTTACTTACAAGTCCACAACAGCGTACCACCCACAAACCAATGGGTTGGTAGAACGGTTCAACCAAACCATGAAGAGCATGATAGGTGCTTTAGAGGAACCCCTTAAGCGTAAGTGGGACCTTCTACTGCCATGCCTTCTCTTTGCTTATAGAGAAGTCCCTCAGGAGGGAGTAGGTTACTCACCCTTCGAACTACTCTATGGTCATCCCGTCAGAGGTCCATTGGCCCTGATTAAGGAGGGGTTGGAGAGTGCTCCTTCCTCCAAGCCAGTCAGAGTGACTGACTACGTGATAGGTCTCCGGAGGAGAATGTCACACATGATGACGGAAGCAAGCGATAACTTGAAAGCTGGACAAGCATTGGTCAAGCACTGGCACGATCAAAAGGCTAACATGGTTGAGTTCGCTCAAGACCAGCCCGTTCTCGTTATGATCCCAACAAGGCAGAGGGCCTTGCAAGATAAGTGGATGGGACCCTTCAGACTTGTGGGTAAACTCGGAGAGGTTAACTATCTGGTGGACTTGGGCAATCCCAAGGAGGCTCCGACAGTCTTTCACACCAACCGACTTAAAGCGTATGTCTCACGACCTGATGTAGGAGCGTTGCTTCTCGCGTCATCCGAGGAAGAAGAAGAGAGTGAAGCTCTTCCGGATCTCCTCAGAGGCTTACCTTTAGATGAAAACATTGAAGGAGTAAATCTCTCCTCCAATCTGACACCCAAGCAACAAGATGAGTGCAAATCTATGTTGAATCAGTTTGCCTCTCTGTTCTCGCTTTCACCAGGCTTGACCCCTTGGGGCCAGCACGACATACTCACTTGTGACTGTCTGCCAGTCAAAAGCAGAGTATACCGCATGTGAGAAAACGTACGAACCCACTTCAAAGGTGAGGTCAGCAAGATGCTTGATCTCGGGGTAATAGAGCCCTCTACTAGTCCATGGTCTAGCCCAGTTGTGTTAGTACCAAAGGCCGGATCTAAAGAACTTAGATTCTGCTTGGATTATAGAGCTCTTAATGCAGTCACCAAGACTGATGCCCACCCTTTGCCAAGAACAGATGAGTTGGTGGATAAGCTTGGCGCCGCCAAGTTCCTCAGCACATTTGACTTGATGTCAGGCTATTGGCAAATAGCCCTGACAGACCATGCCAAGGAGAAAACTGCATTTTCTACCCCCGTTGGCTTATACCAGTTTAAGGTAATGCCTTTCGGATTGAAGAATGCACCTACTACGTTTCAACGGATGGTAAACCATGTTCTGAATGGGATGGAGGACTTCTGCATGGCATACTTGGATGACATCGCAGTGTTCAGCAATTCCTGGGAAGAACATGTAACCCACCTGAGAGATGTTTTGCAGGCTCTTGGACGAGCCAATCTGACCATAAAGGTGAGCAAATGCCAAATTGGACAGAGTAAGGTAGTCTATCTTGGACATGAGGTAGGAGGTGGAGAAATAAGGCCTTTGCTCAGTAAAATTGAAGCTGTGCAAAATTGGACAACACCGACTACTCAAACCCAGGTGAGAGCCTTCCTAGGCCGCACTGGGTATTACAGGAATTTCATAGAGAACTATGGGACCATAGCTTCTCCACTGAATGTCATCTCCTCGCCCAAATTTCCTAAGAAGGTTAAATGGAACGAGGAGTGCAATAAGGCTTTTGAAAACCTGAAAAAGGCTCTTTGCCAAGCCCCAGTACTCAGAGCTCCTGATTACCGCCAGCACTTCATTGTGCAGACAGATGCTTCAAATTTAGGAATAGGTGCCGTACTCAGTCAACTGGATGGGAAAGGTAGGGAGCACCCCGTTTGCTTCATCAGCCGCAAGCTGAAGGATCCTGAAACAAGGTGGGCAACAATCGAAAGAGAGTGCTTTGCTATCGTGTGGGCTCTGAAGAAGTTCAGGCCGTACTTGTATGGTTCTACTTTTGTCATTCAGACTGACCACCAACCCTTGAGATGGTTAATGTAAATGAAAGGGGAAAACCCAAAACTATTGAGATGGTCGATCTGCCTGCAAGGGTTTGATTTCACCATTGAGCACAGGTCAGGATGTCACCACCAAAATGCTGATGGTCTCTCTAGGATGTATGTCATCGACTAGAGGTATGAGATTCATCCAGGAGTGGATTAAATCCTCCTGTCCCTTAGTCTGGAGGGGCGAGTGTTAGGGAGAATTCTCTGTTTAGGCTGAATTTCCTAACCTAGTGAGTCCCCCAGCAGCTTTGCTGGATTTCTGGAGTTTGTTTTTTTCCATCCTGCCAAGAGTGGGACTCTTTTTTCCCGCTCTTGGACATGTATGTGTGTAATTCCTTTGAATGTCAATGTGTTCTGTGGGCTATGGGGTCTTTTACTCCATAGGGTCTCATATGTTTTTCTATGTGTGTTACACCGCACCCTATGTGCCATAACACTGGGGTGTCCTAGCGGACCTCCACCATAGACTCCATACCCGGGGACTGACTACTGTCTCCCGGGGCATGTAAAGTCACCATTGGCTTTACTAGACCTAAATTTACTAACAGAACTAGTACAAACCATCTTATTGTGGACGTACTAGTAGGGGTAATTCGATTACTCCTGGATCTGTTACTCGAGGGGGCACTGTCCCGTCCCCCCTCGTCGAGTTTTGGCTGGTGGCAGTGGAAACTACTTGTTATGTTCGACCCCGAACCTAACCCTATGGGATTCGTCCCATTGTTGGAGATTGATACTTTTCCTCGTTAATCTCTAACGTACCACCGGTCTACTTATCGTAAATAAGTTTATCGAATGGTATTTACTGCCAGAACTCGGTTTTTAAAATGGCGTCTGTGTTCGTCTCTGTGACTCCTAAACCAAAGGTTGAGCCCTTTGCTCCACTTTTGGCGGGCTCTGTACAGAGACCCTCCAAAGTGGTGCCATTCTGTCTGGGTTACCACAGGGGTGTGGGAGGGGGTTTAGGCACCCTGGAACGAGTTGCCTTGCCAACTCCGGTCGCACTCTGGAGTGATTGGCCCAAGTGGTGAGCCTTCCCGCTCACCACTTAGCATGTGTTGGGCTAGGCTGAATGAATGGGGGTTTTCTGCATAAAAGCAGGGCTTTTGGGACTGGATCTTCAGAAGTCGCCACAGGACCTAAGAATCCCACGAGGGTAACGCTGAGCCGACCTGCAACGACGACACCTCCGGTGAAGCCCTGCTGAGCCGACTCACCACTTCCTGACGACAGAGGAGATCTCCCTGCCGGAGAGTCTCTTCCCCTGACTGGTGGGAACAACCAGTCCCCTTTGCTTTTTATTCGCCTCAGGACGCAGTGGTCGAATTGCCCGTCCAGCGCACCTCGGCAACCGGATAGCCACTACCCCTATACCGCGACCAAAAGGTGGTGCCTTGTGACGGAGCACTCCGCGGCTGGTCTCTTCCCTGGTGGTGCACCGGACTTCACTTTTCTTCGACGACGAGATCATCTCTACTCTTGGCAAAGACCCGACGTGCATCCACCACCAGGAACAACTGGCCCCGCCGGAGCTGTCTCTCCACAACAAGGTACCGTGTCCACCTGGCTTCCCTTTCGATCGGATCGAGTGAGGTGTCTTAATCCTCTCCTTTCCGTTGGGTCGCCTCCAAGCTTGCTCACTTATTGTTCTGAACTGGTTCAATCTGCCGATAACAATTTGCTACAAAGACTCGAATGCATTTCCACTAGAGACTTTTTGGGACATATCGCCTTGCCTCTCTCCGAGTGGGCCTGGCCTCTGAACTTTATGATCTATTGTGGTTCTTGCCTTCTTGCCTTGCATTTTACCCGTGAAGTATTGAACTGTGTTGATTTCGTAACCTGCCTATTTATTTCTCTCCCGTCCTAACTAATATTAGAGTGCCATCTAGGTTGAGGTATACACCTCTGTCTGTAAATAAGTGGTGCCGGTAGAACCTAGACTTGTCGAAATATTGCTAGGGGGATTGATCGTTTCTTCTCCGTAGAGTAATTGTGTGTGATTTGTTTGCCGTGAAAGTGCCATAGTGTTTTTGATAGATGTTTCGTTATAAATAAATACCTTAATATCTTTACACTAAGCCTTGTTGCGTGTTTGCTTGTCTTGCTGTGAAGAATTGCCCTATTTTGTATACTCCACATACTGCTCAACTCTTCTTGAGGGATGTCTGACTGCTCAGCCACAGCTACCAAGTGAATCTGTGTGGTACAGACTGCTACCAAGTGGGTTCACCGCCAAACACCTGTAGTCCTAAATCTTTTGCAGTGGTCCCAGAGGGAACTGCACAGGTTTCCGCCTAACACCCTGCACTGCTGGGGGGTGGGGGTGATGGGAGACATGAGTGGGGGCCTGGTGGAGGCTGCCCCTGCACTGCTGGGGGTGGCGGTGGTGGTAGACATGAGTGGGGGCCTGGTTGAGGCTGCCCCTGGTGGCTGGGGGGTGGGGGTGATAGGGGACATGAGTGGGGGCCTGGTGGAGGCTGCCCCTGGTGGCTGGGGGGTGGGGGTGATGGGAGACATGAGTGGGGGCCTGGTGGAGGCTGCCCCTGAACTGCTGGGGGTGGGGGTGATGGGAGACATGGGTGGGGGCCTGGTGGAGGCTGCCCCTGCACTGCTGGGGGGTGGGGGTGATGGGAGACATGAGTGGGGGCCTGGTGGAGGCTGCACCTGCCCTGCTGGGGGGTGGCAGTGGTGGTAGACATGGGTGGGGGCCTGGTGGAGGCTGCCCCTGCACTGCTGGGGGGTGGCGGTGGTGGTAGACATGAGTGGGGGCCTGGTGCAGGCTGCCCCTGCCCTGCTGGGGGGTGGCGGTGGTGGTAGACATGGGTGGGGCCCTGGTGGAGGCTGCCCCTGGTGGCTGGGGGGTGGGGGTGATAGGGGACATGAGTGGGGGCCTGGTGGAGGCTGCCCCTGGTGGCTGGGGGGTGGGGGTAATGGGAGACATGAGTGGGGGCCTGATGGAGGCTGCCCCTGGTGGCTGGGGGGTGGGGGTGGTGGTAGACATGTGTGGGGGCCTGGTTGAGGCTGCCCCTGCACTGCTGGGGGGTGGGGGTGATGGGAGACATGAGTGGGGGCCTGGTGGAGGCTGTCCCTGGTTGCTGGGGGGTGGCGGTGGTGGTAGACATGAGTGGGGGCCTGGTGGAGGCTGCCCCTGCACTGCTGGGGGGTGGGGGTGATGGGAGACATGAGTGGGGGCCTGGTGGAGGCTGCCCCTGGTGGCTGGGGGTGATGGGAGACATGAGTGGGGACCTGGTGGAGGCTGCCCCTGGTTGCTGGGGGGTGGCGGTAGTGTTAGACATGAGTGGGGTCCTGGTGGAGGCTGTCCCTGGTGGCTGGGGGGTGGCGGTGGTGGTAGACATGGGTGGGGGCCTGGTGGAGGCTGCCCCTGCACTGCTGGGGGGTGGGGGTGATGGGAGACATGAGTGGGGGCCTGGTGGAGGCTGCCCCTGCACTGCTGGGGGTGGGGGTGATGGGAGACATGAGTGGGGGCCTGGTGGAGGCAGCCCCTGCACTGCTGGGGGGTGGCGGTGGTGGTAGACATGGGTGGGGGCCTGGTGGAGGCTGCCCCTGCACTGCTGGGGGGTGGCGGTGGTGGTAGACATGAGTGGGGGCCTGGTGGAGGCTGCCCCTTCACTGCTGGGGGGTGGCGGTGGTGGTAGACATGGGTGGGGGCCTGGTGGAGGCAGCCCCTGCACTGCTGGGGGGTGGCGGTGGTGGTAGACATGAGTGGGGGCCTGGTGGAGGCTGCCCCTGGTGGCTGGGGGGTGGGGGTGATAGGGGACATGAGTGGGGGCCTGGTGGAGGCTGCCCCTGGTGGCTGGGGGGTGGAGGTGCAGGGAGACATGAGTGGGACATGAGTGGGGGCCTGGTGGAGCCTGCCCCTGCACTGCTGGGGGGTGGGGGTGATGGGAGACATGGGTGGGGGCCTGGTGGAGGCTGCCCCTGGTGGCCGGGGGTGCAGGAGGACATGCGTTGGTGGGCAGTAGTGCA
Source organism: Ambystoma mexicanum (assembly GCF_040938575.1). Taxonomy (NCBI): domain Eukaryota; kingdom Metazoa; phylum Chordata; class Amphibia; order Caudata; family Ambystomatidae; genus Ambystoma; species Ambystoma mexicanum. Next base: position 1,238,794,592 of record NC_090930.1, on the reverse strand, counting down.
AGGTGACATGTGGGTTGGCTGGGGGGCATGGCCATGGTGGATGGGGTGCCTGCAGGACATGTGCAGGGTAGGCCCCTGTGGTGTGGTCCACCTGCAGGGGCTGTGGAGGGTGTAGAGGGAACACCTGGGAGGACCCACACATGCAATTCACGTGTGGTGCTCCCCGCGCACCCCTGTAATACACGTACCCTGATGGAATCGCGTGTGATACTTCCTGTGCACCCCTGGAATACACGTACCCTGCTGTTTTTGCATGTGATACTTCCCACGCACCCCTGGAATACACGTACCCTGATGGGATCGCGTGTGATACTTCCCGCGCACCCCTGAAATACACGTACCCTGCTATTTTTGGGTGTGATACTTCCCGCGCACCCCTGAAATACACGTACCCTGCTGTTTTTGCGTGTGATGCTTCCGGCGCACCCCTGGAATACACGTACACTGATGGAATCGCGTGTGATACTTCCCGCGCACCCCTGAGATACACGTACCCTGCTGCTTTTGCGTGTGATACTTCCCGTGCACCCCTGGAATACACGTACCCTGCTGTTTTTGTGTGTGATACTTCCCGCGCACCTCTGGAATACACGTACCCTGATGGAATTGCGTGTGATACTTCCCGCGCACCTCTGAGATACACGTGCCCTGCTGCTTTTGCGTGTGATACTTACCGCGCACCCCTGAAATACACGTACCCTGCTGCTTTTGCGTGTGATACTTCCCGCGCACCACTGAAATACACGTACCCCGATGCTTTTGCATGTTATACTTCCCGCGCACCCCTGGAATACACGTACCCTGCTGCTTTTGCATGTGTTACTTCCCACGCACCCCTGATGCACACGTACACAGGACAATTGCGTGTGGAACTTCCGGCGAACCACTGAAATACACGTTCCCCGCTTGGCGTTTGCTGTTTGCCAGCCCTGTGAACTGGTCCAGGGTTGGCGCAGCCCTTTGCGATTATTTGGGGATTTTGAAGGCTTTTCCTTGCGCGAGGGCGTTCTTGGGGGCGTAACTGGAGCTGCTGCAGGGTCGCTGCGCCACGCTGCGCCACGGCTGGTTTTGGATGCGAAAATCCATGAATACGCTGTGCGCAGAAATCGATTTTAGCGCACGTGGCTGGCGCAGACATTCGCACGGGCACGCTGTGTGCCAGCCGCGTGCGCCACTTTTGTGCCAATTTCTATGAATTACCCTGAAAATGGTTAATCACACTGTGGCACTTGTATCGAGAACCCTCAAAGATGCTGGGTGCAGACACTCTGTCATTGAAAAGGAGGCATTGTCAGTAGTTTGGGCAGTTAAAATGGTTTAAACCTTTTTGCGGGGCAGGGAATTCTCAGTCTTGACTGACCACGAGCCCTTTGTTGCTGTCCTCACCTCCAAAGGTCTATAAGGATGTCCAGAAGAATCATCAATTGGGTAGCCACAGTGCAGGGCCATAACATCAATTTCAAACTGATTGCTGGCAAGGACATAAGATTGCAGACTATTTATCAAGACATTCTGTTAGTATACATTATGAAGTTGATGATTTACCCATTCAGGAAGTATTTATTGTCTGTGAGGATACTACTTCGCAAGATGAGTGCCACAAAGCTCTCAATGAAGACCAAGAACTGTCCAACGTTAACAGACAATGTGATCCAATTTACATTTGATGAGAAACAGTTAGGTGTATAACATCAAAAAACGTTGCTTTCCATCCTGCAACCAATGGAATTGTGGAGAGATTAAATCACACTCTTATATAATGTGTGCTTGTCTCTGCAAATGGGCAAACAGTGGGAAGACCTCATTGAGAAGATGGTGTTAGCATATAGCTGGCCCCACTTACAACCACAGGTTTCATACCATTTGAGGTCCATCATAGAAGGAAGGCTGCCACTTCAGTATGTTCCTCTTGGTTAGGTAGGAGGAGGTATGTAGAATGGGATGAGATGGTGACTAAGAGAAAGGGGAAACATGGAGTTATCAAAAGGGTGAATGATGATAAATGTAAGGCTAGACTTAAGGTTGATATAGGTCATACGGTCTGGGTATGCAGACCAACAGATGTGTTGAAAGGTGAGAGCAAATTGCCGATGCCCTATAAGGGTCAATAAAGTACTGGATAATGCTGTGATTCTAAGTGTCTAGCTGAGAGGGAATGTTGTTATCTGTCTAGATTATTGAATTGACTAGAGTCCTTCCCCACAGACAGGGAGGTGTGTTATATAGTCAAACTTAGTCAGTTTAAAGATTTACACATAAATTGCACATTTTATCAATCTATAAAACGATATGTTAAACCATAAAAGGTCATGTAGGAAACCAACTGTAACAAACAAACATGTTTTGACAACTGTAATAAATAAACAAACAAATCACCTGCAGTATATAAACATGGTGCTAGACAGTTGGAACAACATCCAGAAACATGTTATATATGCTGCCATGGTGTTACATTTTTGTATAGCCTGGTGTCAACTTTATTGGTAAATGCAAAATCAACGTATGTAGTTTCCACAGTTATATATAGCTTCTCACTTGTACAAGGAGAGATTCCTCTGAGTCACGAGGGCCTTCATTATTGGAAATAAATACGTACCTGGAATCCTTGATGTCCTTTACTTCACATATTCAGGCAATATATTGTTATCAAACCCCCACCATCTGCTAGATCCAAGTCATGCATGAAAAACTGAAAGGATATGCAAAACAGTCATTGTATTTTTTTTTCTTTACCTATAACACCAAATGGTTTTGGTCATAATTGAAATAATTGTTAAATTAAAGTTCCCAGTTCAGGTATTGAACTATTGAATGTGATGTCACATTAATTCACATTTTAGTCATTGAATACTTTCGACCCAGGCTGACCTTAATCTGCAGTAGTATATTATTATTATTGAAGATACATATTTTCACATCTTGGGTAATGTAATTGTCAGTTACCCATGCACCCCCGAAATCCATACTATATCTGATAGGCCAATTTACCAATTCTACACTAACCATATCTTGTTAAATTCTTACTGGTGTTTTCTCATGGCAGCACACTAATTACATGCCTTCAATGCCCAGCATTGTTTGAGGTGGGCAAGCAGGAATGACTGGCCAACTGTATGGAACCTGCATAGAGGTTCAGCTGGATATTATAAGATGGATGATTGATTCAAGATATTTTAAAATATCCTGTCTGGTGTCTATTAGGGTGGATTCTGAGTGTCTAGCAGAGAGGAAATGTTAATATATGTCATGGATTAGATTATTGAATTTACTGTCAATGTCAATTTTACGGTGGCAATATATTCAATAATGTTCTCCTCAATTAGAAGAGTAGAGATGGGTTTGTAATTATTGAGAGCTTGTAGACCTATGTCTGATTTCTGTCAGGTGAAGTGTGATTATGTGGATTTGTAGATAATTGAGAGGAAACTCAAGGAAAATCATGTGTTACAAAGGACTCTGATGGGTTGCACTAGGGGTTGATATAACCTTACATTTGGTGTGAAGAACATTGCATGGATTGTGTTTTGGGCAATTATATCCTACGACAATGTTGAGCAAGTTATTAATGACAGCATTGGTAAATTTAGGGATGAAAGTGGCAGCATTGTTGGTAACAAGAACACTGGTCTGTTGTCCTAGTTTTGGATGGACTGCAGATAACACATGTTTCAGATTTTTCTAAAGATGGTATCAAGCTCTACCACAAGTTCTAGGTGTGGCATGTTTAACAAGCTTACTCCAAAAGGTTTGGAGACTTCCTTGTAGATGTTGTAGTGTTCTCTATTTTATTATATAGCAAGTCTTTCATTTTGTGAAAGTGATCAGTTCTGTTATTCTGAATCGTGTAGGTCAAATTCCTTGTATTTTGGATGTTCGTTATCTTGTGTTACACATACTGTAATTTATCATGCAGAATTCCAAGTTTGGAGACTTTGTATTCCATTGCTTTCCAACTGATGTTCAAAACATGTGTTAATTCCCCTAATGAGAGTATTGGAAATTTGGTATCTAAGGTTGCTCTCTGAGATGGAAGTGACAGCTCGGTCGAGAAATGACAGCATGATCTCTCAATCCTATTACTAGATATGGCAACATGGACATGAATGTGAACTGGTGTTGAAAGACCTCACTGGAAATGTTATTTTTTAGTCTAAAGTTGATACGTTTCTGGACTACGGACAGATGTTTATAGATGACCAAGAGAGTTGACTTGAGAGAGCTGAAAATTAAAGTACGGTCTGATAAGATTGTAGGGGAGGTAGAGATGTCAGAAATAGTACAATGTAAGGAGAATACTACATTTAATGTGGATTGATGTGTGCATTAGGTGGGAGAAACCCTGATTTAGCCATGTTGGTGAATCAGCCTTGAGCAGTGGTGTTGTCTCCCTTGTATATTCAATTGTTCAAAGATCCCAGTACCTAGATATTAAATGAAGAACTCACCACAGTAGCCAGCACATTAAGCAATTCTTGAGGGAATGATGATTTAGAGCCTTGGGGATGTTAGGCAATGATAATCTGCTAGCATTAATGAGGAGTATCACTCTTAAATCTTTAAATTTCAGTCGTTGAGATATGTTCATATTGACAGTGTCCTGTAGCCTGACGGTTGTCCCAGGTACCATTCATTTCTTGAAGAGTTCCATGTGCTGCAGTCAGTCCTTCACTTCTTGAATAAGAGCCATCCTAGAAAACATTACATAGCTTTTATACACACTATGTATATATAAATATATTTTATTTTTTTAATTTTCTTTTGGTTTTAGAGATTCATCATAGCTTCCTCTTCGTCTCATAACATCTTCAGATTATTCTGAATTGCTCTGTCTTCCTAATCCTGGCGGTATTGCTCCAGGGGATTCAATTATTTTTGAAAAGCCAGTCCTCTTAGATCTATACCAGCAGTCTGTGAAATAGTAGAAATATGTAAATTAACATTGCTTCAGGCCTCTTCTTCTTACTCCTTTTTATTTACATATATTTTAATATATGAATGGCTCAACTGTTCTTTAAGTTCATCGATCTCGGCCCGTTGTTGGACATTCAAGCATTTAAGATCTAGAATTTGTTGTTTTGTCAAAACAGAAACATCCAACAAATTCAAGGCCTCTTCCTCCAAATTATCTAATCTCATAACCATGCCATAATAAGTGGTAATTAATATAAACCAGGGATTATGGCAGCCTTGAGGTTTGTAGCTGCATGGCTGCCTGATGACCATTACATTCATATATTGCATTTTGGATCTTCATTTGTCTGGTCATTAGGAGGTTGATGGTGGATATTTGGTGTGTGGCTTAGTGGTGTGTCTGTATTTTCAGGAGAATGATCCTGTCCATCTTTCTGGCTGCCTTACTCAGTAGGTAATTTGTTCATAGTGGGTTCTCTGACAAAAGGGGAGGGATTCTGTGAGAGCGTTGGCCCACAAGTCTATATACAAACATAATGCGCTACTAATCGGAGACTTAGGGGACAGCTGTGGTAAGATTAACTTTGCAATGTATCGTAGTATAAGTTCTGCTGTGGTGTCAAAAAATGGCAGTAATTCTGTTACCACAACTTTTTTGTGGTAACGGAATTACGAATTACGAATGTTGACCTTGAAAGGAAGGAATGCTGGAGATACATGTTCCACATCCAGGTCAGAAATCAGCCCATTTACTGTAACAGAGTTACTGTTCACTATAACATCAAAACAATCACCCTGGATTGGTACAGAGCCCTTGATTAGGGATTTACACTCCCTTACCAACTCGCATAATCCAGCATCAGTTTTGCGGTAACGAGAGGTGGCTACGATAAACAATTTTGGCAGTCGTTTTGCGGAATTACTACAAGTAAAATAAAGGCAACAGATTGTATTGTTATATACCTTCTGTGGCCAGTTTTGGTTGTAGAATATATATCTGCAGTACATTTTACAAATGAGACCTCAAAGGTGCGTAGAGTGCATTGCTGTGAGTCTCACTAAAAGGAGTGTGGTCGCGAGACATAGATTGAGCTGTGTTCGAGAGAGACCTCCAAAGAGGGAAAAGAGTGTCTGTGAGAGTAAAGGACACGGAACTATCGCAGAAACTGTCAAATGACATTTCAGTGACTAAACCAGTAGACTTGACAACATATTTTATAAATCGATATAATTACAGACTGAACAATGTATGTATGTATTTTTTTATTGTTGACTTGTAAGATAACAACTGTCGGCGAGTCACTTTGTGATATCTGATGGTACGGTAAAGGCTGTTGATTAAAAGAGAAGTGAAATCATAGAAAAACAGCTACCGGTATTGATCTTGAAACAAACGTCTGACATGTACTTCCTTAACCAAACTCTCTTCTTCTTCTTGCTAGCTGCATTAGAAACCTTGTAAGGGAAAAACGATTCCCATGTGTTTCAAGCAGTTTTTGCTCTGTTTCTCAATGTGCAGGTGACATCTGGAATACGAACCTCCGTTATTATAATCATCGAAGAAGAAATGCTAGATTCAGCTTTGCTATTCACACTGTGGTCTGTGAATATACAATAAAGAGGCATTGTTATGGCTTGCACTCACCATGGAAACCTGAGGGCAATTGCTGAGGTCACCTTAGTTGGTAATAATGGAACCCTTACGGAAAAATGTGTCCGATTGAAAAGGCTTGTTATTTTACACTTACCTAATTATTTGACTAAACTCTATTGAAAATTAACTAGTCTATTGTGAGGGTGGCATTAACATTCTGCTTATGCCAGACACGAAAGGAGCTCAGAAGCAGATCAGACATATTCCTGTGTCCGGTGGAACAGTCTCATATGTTATTACCAGTATGCTTCCGGTTCTGGGGACCTGACGTTCATATATATATAACTGTACAAAACGTGTTTAAGAAACCTTTAAAAATGGAAACTTTCTGCGTGTACCTTACCATGAAGAATGTGAAAAGTCACAACCATGTTATGCACATTTGCATTGAATAATATGTACATTTTGGGTCAGATTCTCCTTATATGTTTTCGGCTTAAGTGATCAAATGTGGCATTGCATCTCGTCACGTATGTCAAAAAGGAGTACCCTATGCACAACGAGTTTTTGAAAATATGTATCTGTACAAATAAGGGGGCGTTTCTGCATATGTCAATGTACAGCCCGAGTTCAGAAATGGGATGAGACTAGAAATGCGCAGAAATCAAACACATTCACCCGCGCCTCACTGGAACATGGACAGTGGCATATGCAATGCATAACCGCGTCATTCCTGAGAATGCCATGCAATTCATTTAAAGTGGTTAACCTTATTTCTTAGTGCTTTGCTGCATAAGCAGGTCAAATTTCAGGTGGATACTACGTGCATTGTTTCCTCGTTGAATAACGTCGAATAACACCATTGATGACCTAAGCAACCTGCAGTCAGTGAAACGGCATGCAGTATCCATGTGGTTCCACTGTCCACTTCATACTAGCATATGTTGTGTTAATGTTGTGTGCAGAAAGGGTTTCTCACACCAAACACATTGCATGAAATGAACACCAAATCAAGCAAGGTGCCAACCTCAGCCACAAAGCATTACAATAACAATGAACAAGCACTGACAAAGCCAACTGCTTTAGCTTTTGTGCAGCCACTGGATTAGAATGTTGCACGCTTAGCCATATGGGTGCTACTGGACCATAACATGGCAACATCTGGGAATATTATGTCAGTGCCTGGAAAATTCCTATGGAATTACATGCACCACAGCTGTTGGCTTTGGCAATGATTTTTTTGTTGTTTTTTTGACAGTGCTTCAGTGCAAGGAAGGCAACATTGGTTAAACCATGTTTATTACACTATAACCTTGATTATGGCTGCACTGTACCTTTCAGAAGCAAAGATCTAGCACAAGGAGGTTCCATGTGAACATATTTTGGGTGAGGAGGGGCTTGTGTTGGGTAGCCATAGGGTCATACATGTCCATGGACAGTAAATGGGTGGGTAAATATACAAACAACACACAAGGGGTGTGTATTACTCCTCACTTCCCCTTCCCCTCCTCTCTTCACTTCTAATGACAATAGTTTCAACATGACGGGCAAAAGTTGCAAAACCAACTTATATCTGATACAAAAGTTAATCAGTGCAGACCATTACAACAGACATCATCTAAAGCCAGGCACAAGTCATCTGTTGGTTTCAAAGTAACAGGGATAAAATGGTGATATGTGATTCTGAACAGTGCCAGGGAAATAGCAGTCTACAGTATTGCTGAAGGAAAAAGTAAACTACGACTAATTGGCACCCTGGCAGAACAGAATGAGCAAGAACAGCAGGTAAATAAAGGTCCTTCACAGAAGGGACCGCAGCAGCCTGCCCAGAAGCCATTTAGCAATGTCCATCTGAATGCCCAGCAGCCTTACTTGGCACCTATCATCCTGCCCTGCAGACCCATCAGCCAGTCCAGTGTCAGCATCGGCAGGGGTGGAAGCGATTGCCAAGGGTGGACATGCTCCGTTTACCTCACCTAGATGTGAGCAAATGGCGGATGATTGATATTTAATAGTTGGACTGATCACACTACAATCAACCTTGGCAGAAATGACGGGTGCATTGTACCCCTCAGAGAGAAACAATTGGCAATACGTGAGCTTTTGAAGTTACTCACTGTGTTGCAATGATATGTATGTAGATCATTCCAGGACATCTAGGCAGTTGATTGTGGCATTACACAACTCTATTTCTAAAAATACATAACACAGATCCAGGACACACATGATGTGACACTTGTAAATCTACATCAGATTCCACAAGGAACCCGCCCCTGCTAATGGCAAGAAAGCAACATTATATGCCATTACTGGATTGCGTAATATACGTTATGCTCTGGCTGCACACATATGACCCTTTGGATAATCATTGCCTGAGAGCCGGAATTCCCGAACAGACACATGCAGCAGAGCAGCAGCGTGCCTATGGTTTATGAACAAGACCTGCTCTTTATACATGGATGTGCCTGATTCCCAGGGCCGACACGTGTTTCAATGATGCAGTAGAACCGTTTTCTGCCACATATCAAGGAAACACTACAGTAATGTTGCCCATGGATTTTGGGAATATCTCTTAAACAGAAATGCATTCCATACTTGTACGGAAATGCATGCCATCAAATAATTTAATTTAATGTATTACATATCTGAAAGCCCTCTTCACACATTTCTTGGTGGGTGAAACAGATGTGATGGACAATCATCTGCACAACAAATTTACTCAAGCCACATGACAACATAAACAATACTCCGTCACCCCCTGATGATCAGGCATTTTCATTGGGGTACATCATTGTTGCATGGATGTCATTGGAATGAACCACACTGGGCTTAGCTGTACTCCTATGCAAAACCTAATGTAATTTACAGATTATCTGAAGACACTTGTTGCACACACCTTGGTGGGTATAACACATCTGCCGGGGCACCACCTGCATTAAAAGTTCACTTAGGCCGCCTGGCAAAATAAACAACATACAATCATCCCTCGACTATGTATTTTCAGTTGGGAACATCATTGGTGCATGGATGTCATTGGAGCGAGACCCAGCACACGTCTGCACACGTCACGTGTATAGCTAGCCGTGCCCTATGAAGAACTGGTTGGTTACATGTGTTTGTTGTGATATCTAACAGAGGATGCTAACATTCTTGAAGCATCTTTAGCACACTTTCTAAATAGAACATACCAGACCCAGTGTAGCAAGAACATTACTCATCACTCTGTACAGTGGACTGTGAATATCCCCTACTAAAATGGCTCAGGACAAGGTTACACCAGCCCATGACTCCTAGGCAGCATTTCTACAATGAGGCACACATCAGTACCTGGAACATCATGAGCAGGCATTTGAATTGCTCGGTACCCATTCCATATATTTTCACAGGATAGCGTTGGTAGTCTTAACATACACACGCGGCACTGTTTGCTAGATCACTGGAATGTGCTGACTGCTTCATGATTTCATCATTAGGCAAAATGTGTCCATGACTGTGCAGTGCACAGTCGAGGAGGACACCCATGATGTGGCAGATGCCGGTGGATGGATATCGATGTGGCAGATGCACATCATTAACACATACATGCCCCTTTTAGTTACAGTATAATGTGAGTATGCATGTTTTCACATATGTTCCCAACTTACATTTGAAACAATACATGTATGTATGTAATGTTACAGATCTCTGAGCAGGCATTGTTCCTCTCAACAAATGGATGTGACTTCTATGTACCGTGATTGAGTGATTTCTACTGGCGATGTTCTTTGTAGCTGCAGTAAAACAAAATAGGTGATGGCTGGAAGGTTTAGAATTAACCTTAACCTCTGTCAGTGCTCTGGGCATCCATCAAGACCATCATTCTTTACCTGCCAAGCCATTACAAAAGGTGAAGGACTACATGAAATCCAGGGTCGTCCCACCCCAATAGGGGCAGTCCAGCCCAAACTGCTAGGCCACATGCCATCTGCACACAACCACTTGCATCCCCAAATATGTTTCAGCCTTGTTGGGGCTCATCGGTGAGGAGTAAATCGGCTGTCTAGGTCCAGCAGGCATGGGAACCATGTCAGGGCTTACCCGTCCAACTAGGGGTGACTACAGCAAAACAAAAGATTTGATGGCTGGAATGTTTAGAATTAAACTTAACCTCTGGCATTGCTCTGGACAACTCTCCAGACCATCGTTCTTCACCTACCAAGCCAGTTACACTGGAGTATAATCTGTTTTCAATGTTTGGAGAAGTGTGTGTAACCTACGTAGAATCAAAGGCAATTTAGTATCCCTTTCAAAATGTGGTGGTACTCATCCATATGAACAACATTGCTTAATAATGCTGTGAATTGAATCACTGGCCTGACATTCATAAGCTCCCTGCTCCATAGCCTCTACCTAAGCTCTTAACGGATTACTTACTGGAAAATTCAATTGATACCAACTAACAGCAAGCACTCCCCTAAGAAAATCATCCTGTGCAGAGAGCTTATGATGAAGTGTGACATGGGAAGACAAACTATATCATGGGTATAGCAGGAATCAAAGAAGGACAGGTTGAAAGTGTTGGAAAGCTCACCAAAGATATGTGAGTGGTAAAGATTTCAATGGCAGGCCATTCTCTTTATATATTTTTGGAGTTTCATACATAATAACAAACATTAGCAATGCGCCTTGTGATACCCAAGCCCACCGTTCCCTCAAGTGTCGCGTTAGATGGTTCTGTGACAGTCAGTCGTTGACACAGCCAGTTTCGGCCTTGTGGTCACTGCTGGATGCGTTTGACGGTTTACCTAAAGGTTGTTGGTGGTAGCAGGTTTGGGATCATTCAGAATCAATAGCAGATAGTTGACGTAAGGGCCCCAGATGTCTGAGGGTCTTGTGTGTAAAGGTAGGGTTCTGTTATAGCTTGCTTTCATGTCTTGGCAGTTTTTGACATCGTGCAGCCAGGACTGTACTGTGGGAGGGCGATCTTTCCCTCAGGTTTTGGCAATTCTTCATCTTGCTAGTATCAGCAGCAATCCCGCTAGTTTCCTTGTCGTTGCATGTAGGTTTTTGGTGAATCCTAGCATTGCCATCTTGGGTTATGATCTAAGCGTTCTCCCGTTAGTTCTCGGAGATCTTCCTGAGGGCTTCCTGCCAAAATGATTCAATCGGTGGCCATTCCCAGGTCTAGTGTAAGATTCCTGGAGGAGACGTGTCACATCTCTCGCATGTTGTGGATTCGGACGGGTGGTGTTTATGTATTCTGGCTGGTGTGTGGTAGACCTTGTGTAGAAAATTGAAATGTATCAGTTCGTACCCAGAGGTTAGGGACACTTTTTACGTTTGCTATTGGATGTATGACCAGTCGTCTTCTGATATTGTGTTGTTTAATGTTCTTTCCCATTGTTCTTTCAGAGCTGTTGGCTGTTTTGTAGTATTTACCAGTAGGTCTTTGTAGATGAAAGACACTAGCTTGCCCTCCCCTTGTGATTTTATCGCCCCGTTTAAGAGTTGCCACGTGGGGGGTTGTGACGGGAAAGTTGGGAACAGTGATTGGAGTGCATGTCTGAGTCAGAAGTACGCAAAGATGTCTAAGGACGTGCCCGCTCCTTGCTCTTGAGCTTGTTGGAGGGGTTAAAAAATGCCAGTCTCTGAATAGGTTGCTCAATGTATCTACATGCAGTTTGTTAGTCCACTGGAGGTAAACTTTTTCTGTTGTAAGTGGTGATGAATCCCGCCCGGAGCAGGGGGGTTAGTACCTAGTTGTCAAGTAGCTTTTCTTCGTGATCGTCTTCCACGCCTCGTATGTGTGGTTAGCACTAAATTTAGGGGTTTTGGTGGCACTTGGATTTCCCCTATGATTGTCGCATGTTATAAGTCGGGGTCATTAGCGCTCGTTCTATTTGGACGTGTGGTCTTATTGAATTGGTGGTATACCAGTGATCCAGGAATTGCATCTGTGCTGGCCATACTCTAGGTCAGGCACCACTAGTCCGCCTTTCGCCATTGGTTGAGTGAGTGTCGAGTACACTATCCTTGCTGGTTTGTCCACCCATATTAGCTCGAGGATTAGACTGCATAGTTGATGAAAGAATTTTCCTGACAGTAATATTGGTATGTTCACAAACAGGTAGAGCAGCTTAGGTAGTATGACCATTTTTACTATCCAGATACGGCCCCATAACATGAGTGGTATACTTTTCCACCTAGTTACTTTGTCATGTAGGAAGTCTACCCCCCTCTCATAGTTGTCACTTAAGAGGTTGTGGTATTTTCTGGACATCCATATTCCCAAATACCTGACATCCGTATCTTCCCATCTAAATTCCTAATCGTCTTTAAATGTTACAGTCCTAGGGGTTAATGGGAAGATGACTGATTTCGTGTGATTGATTTTGAGTCCTGAGTATGCGCCAAACTAAAGTACCTCCCTCATGCCAGGGTTCTAGTTCACCATTGGGTAATCGATAAATAGGGCTACATCGTCTGCATATAAGGAGAGTATTAGCTTGTGGGATCCTATGGTCAGGCCTTTAGCTAGTTGTCTGGCCCTGTGGCCTGCCGGTGAGGGTTCCATTGCTTATGAAAATAGCAGTGCTGATAGGGGAAAGCCTTGTCAGGTTCCTCTCTTTAGCTCTATGTGTGCAGATTTAGTTTTCCCAACGTACAATGGTGGTTAGGAGATGTTTGTAAAGTAGGGTGACCAGGTCTAGGAAGTCGTTTCCTGGCCCTAGTTTCCTTAGCACTGCAAAGAGGTATGGCCATTGGACCGAGTTGAAGGCTTTTTCTGCATCAAGTAGGACTGCCACCACCTGAGATGATGGTTCCAGTGCCTCTATAATGCTGAAGAGTCTTTTGATTCCGAATGACGTGTTGCGTCCTGGAATAAAGCCCGCTTGGTCTGCTAAAACCAGTCCTGGCATTAGGGGGAGTAGTCTTGAGGTAAGGATCTTGGCCAATATTTTTTTAACCAATGTTAATTAGAGATATTGGCCTGTATGATGCACACTCTTTGGGTGGTTTCCCTGGTTTATGGAGTAGGATGAATTTCGCCTCACATAGTTTGGGAGGTAGGCAGCCTTTTGCTAGTGCCTCTTCATATACGGATAAGAGCAATGGTGCCAGGTCTGGGGTGAAGATTTTATAAAACTCTCCTATTAGCCCGTCAGGCGCCTTGGTGCTCGGAAGTTCTTTAATGGCTGTCAGTATCTCTTCAAGCAAAATCGGTTTGTTCAGTGTTTCTCTCAGCTCACCCTCTACCCAGTATAGTTCTAAATCCTAAGGTATTGTCAAAGGGAGTCAGGGTAATTTTTGGTGTTTAGAGGTGTAAAAAGGTCTTGATAGAAGGTGCAGCATGTTTCCGCTATTTCCTCTTCTGTATAGACTAAATGCCTGTGGGAGTTGTATACGCATTCCACTTTGGGGGATTCCTATCGGCCGCCAGCAGTTTGGCTAGGCGGGCGCCTGGCTTTTGGCTTTCACCATATTGCCGGGTTTGATGGCCTTGTGCCAGAAACTGGCTCTCCAAGTCAGCGTTGGTCCTGGATTTGTCCAGCTCTTCTTTCAGAAGGACTAGAGTGTGGGAGTCTGTTAGAACGGTGTACGCATGTTCCAGCTCTTTTAACCTTGCTGCATTTTGGCCAAGCTCATTTCTGATGGTTTTCTGGATTCCGTTTTCCTTGGCCAAGCATATCCCTCTAATATAGCATTTTAGGGTTTCCAATAGGGTTCCGCTTGATGCGACACAAATTTCTCAGATCTGGAGGCTCGCTTTTCAGGGTGTACTATCAGTCATGTGCGATTTATCCCATTTAGGGTACAGTGTAGTGTTTAGGTCCCCCAATATGATAGTGATTTTTTCAGTGCCTATCAGGTGGGTCATCACCCATTCAATGGAGTTTGCCCCGTCCGCGTTCGGGCTGTAAGAATTTACCAGTGTAATGTTGATACCTTCTAGTAAGAGTAGTGATCTACATTCTTTTTCCCTTGCTACTGGCAGCAGTTTTCACTTCACCCTCTTGTATATCAGTATGGCCACCCCTCTGGCGTAGGATGAGTAGGATGAATAATATCTGTGACAGCCCCAGTCTGGTGCCCATCGGCTCTCAGAGGATGGAAGAAGGTGGGTCTTGTGTATGAAGGTGATATCTATGTTGGGTCTTTTAAGGTGTTGAGAGACTTTACGGGTCTTAGCTGGGTTGTTGCCCCCTCTAATATTCCATGTTGCTAGCTTTAATGGGATAGTCAGATAGTATGTTTATACAGGGTGTGTGCACTTGGGTCTGATGTTGCTCTTGTGGCTTGTGTGCCTTCCTTCTGATCGTCAAGGTGAATGTGTGGGGTCTGTTGCTGGTGTCTGGGTCCATCTGTGGCGCAATTCCTCATGAACTTCCCTTCTCCGGCACACTGCATGCTCCTTGAGTTAACTTGCAGCCGGGTCACCCACCCCTGCCCTCCCTCGCAGGCAACCCCCAACATGCCCGTCTGATGTTCCCACCCGATTAACTAGTAACTGCTAAACTTGTTGAGCTTGGGGCGCTAGTGCCCTTCCAAGGTCAGCCGTCATCTTTGAAGCATATATTCAGGTGCGCCTAAGTGTGGTGTTCCATGGTATGTACATTTAGAGTGCTGTCGGGCATTCTGGCTGATTACCCCCTACAACTTTTTATTTTGAAACTCGCATGGCGCAAGGGAGACAATACGTTGCGTGGTGTTTCACATACCAGTGTTGGTCATTGTGGGTTACGCCTGTCGCGGTCTCTCCTCATCGGTCTTGGGATATTGGTGGGTTGTCGGTATCCCTACCCATCTAGGAAGTCATTCACCTCTCCGGGGGTATTGAAGAATTGTGTCTTTCTGGCCGTTGCACATGCAGTTTTGCAGGATATAACATGGAGTATTGAATTTGATTGCCTCTCAGAAGTATTTTCGCTCTGGTAAAGAATCTGTGTGAGGCCTGGGCTCATTGGGAGAAGTCTGGGTAGATTTGGATCTTGTTGCATCATATATAGTTCTCCTTGATCCCTAGTGAGTCTTAGGATTGTATCGTGGTCTTCAAAATTGAGGAGTTGCGCGATGATGGGTTGCGGGGCTGTCCCTGGGACAGAGAGGACTGTGGGCTCGGTGGACCCTCTCAACTATGAAGAGCTGGGACAGTGAGGCTGCTCCGAACAGTTCCTTACACAGCATTTCAATGAAGTCTTCCATATTCTCTGGGATATGTCTCTCTCTCTCACTCCTACTATTCGGATATTATTACAGAGTGTTCTCCACTCTCAATCCTCGTTCTTGGCCATTACTGCTTTCATTTTGGCCTCCAGGGCTGTTACTCGGGTCGTCAGTGCAGTGCTGCCGTCATCTAGATCTGACACTCTTTGCTCGACTGTGTCTAGCCTGTCTCCGAGCCTGTCTAAACAGTGTTGCAACAAGTCAACTTTTGATGAGAGTGTGTCGAGTTTGGAGTATAAGTTTCCAATGCCCGCATTGCGTTCAAGTAGGATTTCTCGGATGCATATGGACAGAGCTTGGGGTGTCTCATCTTCTTGATCCATTGTTGCTATCGGATATGCTCAAAGTGGTAGTGATTTGGGGGTTGTGATGATGGTTTCTGGCTCAAAATTAAATTATCTTTGGGATTTGTCCGATTTGCCCATGCCAACTTCTGTTATTGCGTGTTGCTTTTTGGGGGTCTTCTGAGAGGCTCTTGACGGAGGCAGCACCGGTCTGTGATGGTGGGCATTACTATCTGTGACCGGGGGCTGGTCTCCCTAAAGCCAGAACTGATTGTCTCTGGTGGGGGAGAGGGCTGCTCCGTGTCTGGTGCAAGGTCTCAGTAGGAGCCATCAGTATAGTAGCCTTGGATGTGTTCAGCGGGTGGTGATATCTGGCTTGTATTTTTGTTGACTGGTGGGTCGGGTGGCTCGCCGTTGTCTTCTCGTGGTGAGCCGTGACACCTCTGCAGTGGTTGTGGTCATCTGTGCATTGCAGTTCTCTGTTGGATGGTCAGAGGATGAAACTGAGGTGGATGGAGGTTCCCGTAGGGGGAGGGGAGAACGTTGACCCTCACAGCCCATCACCAAGTAATTTGGTGGTGGATGGCGTTGCAGCTTCATCCTGACTGGGGCCCCAGTGGCTGCCTCTGATTCTGGTGGGTGCGTTGATAGTGTCAGGGTTTTTCAGTTTTTGTTTGAGTATGTTAGCCCTCCCTTTAATGGATTTTCATTTTACTGCCTGGGTTGGGTGCTTGTCCCAGCAGGATTTCTCTTGTGGAACAATGGCAACTTGGTTGACTCATGGTTGCTTGATGATGTGTGCACTGGTCCAGGCTGCGTGAGGGGCTGGAGGGTACTCTGCACTGTGACTTGTCCTTTTCCTCGCTGTCTGGTGTGTGCTTTCCACTGATTCTACCGGTTTGTAGCTAGGACCTGATTATAGGTGTCTTGGGGGCGCAGTTGCCTCGTTTTCTATAGCCGTGGCATGATGATCAAGAAGACCGAGATCTGTGATGGGGTGAAATCCCCCAGGGTGATCAGGAGTGGGTCACAGGAAGTCCCTGCATGGCAAGAGGCAGGGGGTCTCCCTCTCTTGGGGATCACCAACGCACCACTGGGGCGCCCGGATGCAGCCGATAGGTCTGTGGCCCGGTGGGGACCTTTTGGCCTCCGCGGGATCTGGAGGCGAGGTTCTCAGTTGTTTGGGGTGGTGGGGGTGGTATTGGAGGTTTCACCCCGACCGAGGGTCCGCCAGTTTTATTAGATTGTCTGTGCCTCTCATGGTGTAGGCAGGCCTGGGGGCAGGGGTGTACGCTGCCAAGATGGTCTAATTATACCCTTCCCCACCTCCTCACCTCTTAGTTGGTGTCTTTTTTTGTTTGCCTGTGGGTCCTCTGTGTAGGCCACTGTTGTTATCACAGTCCCCGTGTGAGTCGTCCGGTGATTGCTGTGTTGCGACGTGGGGGGGGACTGGTGTGTTCATTGGGAGCTTTTAGAGTGGGTCTCAGTGTGCGGGCATGTTGTTGCAGTTTGTGTTGCCCCTGTTTGTGGTGGAGGGGGGGTGCTGAAGCCTCGTCCTTACTCTGCTGCCGACCCAGCCCTGGGAGAGTTGCGTGAAGAGCGCTGTGGATGTTTATTGGGGGCGCAGCACAGCTGCGTGATCCGTGATCTCTTGTGTGATGCGCTGCCCAGTCAACACTGCCACAACCTATTTTTACATGTATTCTCTTGCCTTATATCGGGTCTGCATGTGTCCAGCGCCCTCATTGTGTACACAATGTCTGAGGTACAGCGTCAGACTTGGGCCTCTCCCGGAGCACCCCAGAGCCACGGCTGTCGGTTGTTTGTTGCCTCAAGTCTGCTGTTTAGGGATGCCCCTGCTGACTCTCATACGGTCCTCCACCTCAGTGCTCAGGGCACGCCCCATGCTCTGGCACCACCTTGAGTTTACACCAGCAGCCTTGCGCTGTTGTCGATTTCGTTTGTGTCAGGCCTTCAGGTGCTTGCGCTCATCTCTGGGGAGGTCAGCTCCTTTGGGTCATGTCCTGTTGCAGCCCACTGTGACCTTGGTGGGGTTAGTGCCCAGCCTCTTCACCACTGTGTGTGTGGGTCTGGATGTCTTCTGGGCGATGTTGGGATAGGGCTGACCTCTCAGATCTGGTTCCACATCCCGGACTGTAGCACTCGCTCCTCTGGGGGTTGAGGGCATTCTCCCACTCAGTCCCACTACTGGTATATTTTGGCATAGGCGCTCCCCATGGCTCATGCTTCTTTGAGTTTGTGTGGGGGGTTTAGGCTGCTGAGTTGGTCATTGGAATGGTGTTTACTCCACCACTGGCGCTGATTGAATGAGGATTCTTGGGAGCTCTAGCCAGAGCTCACAGAGGAGCGTCTTCTTGGTTGTGCTCTCTAGCGCCCCCTCAATGACAGGCCATTCTTAAAGAAAGCCCAGATGGTAGTAAATGCCACAATTGTTGAAATCAAATAAAACAGTAACTCTTAAGTGCAATATACAGTGCTAGAGGCTAAGGTGGAAGAGCTATCATAGCATCTGGAAAAAAGCACTTGAAATAATGTCACAGCAGGACAGATATATTCAAAGGAACAACCTGTGAATTGATTGTGAAAAAGGAGCATTTGTGGTTCTTGAAATCTCTCATGCCCAGCCCAGCAAACTTACCCATGACAACAACCTTTAGTTTGGAAAGGGTCACATATCCTTGACCCAAAAACCAGTAGCATCCTAAATTTCCTACATTTCCAGGAGAAGGTGATGATTATAAAGGTTGCAAGACATACAAATAAGATGACCTGGAAAGGGAATAATAAGATAATTATTTTCAGTCAACTGAGCTGAGATTGGGTTTAAAAAAAGAAGGGAGATTAGTTTTGGTGTAGTTGATAGCTTGATGTCCAAGATTTGATACACATGATACTTGCTTGGGGGAAGATGTGTGTAGAGAAGGAGTGGGTCAGATAGATGGAAAGTTTTCGGGTCTGTGCCTATCTGGTACATGTCTATACCACTAACCATTGCGTGCAGAATCATTTTTAATCAAGAATCTGTCAAGCTGATAATTAGAAGGGTGCTTAGGCATTGAGATGGTTTGGCAACTGTTTGTATCTTACCCTTTATCCTTATATTTGTTCTCTGTGGTGCACATTCATTAATAAACCCTGTGGAAATCATGATTGAGAAGTAGGGGTGGACACTTAAACATAAGATCTGCTCTAAATTAGGTAAATAGGAATTAAACGGTGGTAAGAAAGTCTTAAATAGTGTTATCTAGAGATTTTTCTGAGAATGCTTGAATAGATATGTCTTCCCCAGTGTATTTGCTGAAATTCTAAATAAACTGTTTATGAATGCCAATGAACCAGGCAGGGAATCTTGGAGTAATTTAAATTGCAGAGGGGATACAACAGTGTTGCCCATGGTCCCATTTGCTGTATGACCTGTTACTAGTACCTTTCTAAATCACAATTAGTCATGACAATCAGATTAAGGCTATCAAATACAAGGACAACCGCTGTATTTTGCTGGTTTTTGCATATAATATGTTTCTCCATTCATCTGATGTGGAAATGGCTATTTGAAAAATGGATGGAGAATATCTGCAAATATAGTGAATTCTATGTCTATGCACTACATTACACAGCCACGGTAGTTGCTGTGTAGTTATGGTTAAATTGCTAATCCCATACGAAGAGCACTTTTTGAGCGGCTTATAAGTTCGCTCTCCCTGGACGAAACCTCACCAAACTTTGCAAAAAAAGTATATGGCCCACTCTGAATTATTTTTGTTTGGTGAGGTTTGGTCCAGGGGGGGCAAAGTTATAGGGGGGTCTCACATTTCATTTTTTCCCATAGAGTGAATGTGGAAAAAACTTTGCGCATGCCTACAGGCCATATCGCTGGACAGATTTTCACCACATTTTTTTTCACCAGTGGTTTGGTCCCGAAAGTGTGCTTTTGTAAATTTGGTGAAAATCCATCCAGTAATTTATTTTTAAACTTTGCTCTCCCTGGATGAATTCTCACCAAACTTTGCAGAAAGTGTGATATGGGTGGGCCCATATAGACATTTAAAATGTTTGATTCCATGGGTGTGATCTATGGGTGTGATATGCTGCGGTGGTTGTGGCAAGGGCCTAAAGTCTTGGGTGCATGTGTGATATGTTGCAGTGGTTGTGGTTAGGGCCTAGAGTCTTGGGTGCATGGCCGCAGGCCGTAGGCCATAGGCCATACACCCAAGACTATAGGCCCTGGCCACAACCACCATATCACCATATCACACCTATAGATCACACCCATTGAATTGAATATCTATCAAATATTTGCAAATCTACAATTTGTGTACTGTTTGATTTGTATATTTTGTATGTGAAGTTTTGGCTATGTCATGTCATTATGATTGTAGAGTTTGGTAACAAGCACTGTAGTATAACATATCAAACGAAAGTGACCATTTTGTATTGTGGTGTATGGTTCGATGTTTGCTTCAATGGTTCTGTTATGCAGCAGTATTTATGTGTTCAATTGGAATATACTTACAGTTTGTTTTTTTGAGATTGGATATATTTTTTTCATGAGTTGGGTAACTGGAGCACATATTCTTTTTCAATTTCTGTGATAAAAGAAAAGAGCATGTTATTGTATGTATTTTATAAAGACTTATTACATTGCATAATAGACGTTTCACCTTTTTTCGACCCTCATGTTTAGTAGTTCACAAGCCAGTGTACTGTGCAATGTGCTCAGTTTCTTTGTTTGTTTCTGAAATCATTGGGTCTGTGGGAAAAAAAATCCCACTCTGATTAAAAAAAACTTTCTTTGATATACTACAGTCTGTTTGTTTGTTTTCAGTGTTCACTTGTTGTTTTTGGCTAATGTGCTATCTGTTGGCTTGTTGCAGATTTTTGGAGCAGTTAGATACCTGTTGACGTATTCTAAATGTCTATTTTTTGTTATAATTTAGTCGTATAGATTTATCTGTTTGGTTATTATAGAATCTTGGGGCAGTTAGATACCTGTATGCGAATTCTAACAGTTTATAGTTTTTTAATTGAAGTTTTGTTAAAGTTTAAGTACAGATTAGTTATTAAATTTTGGTTTTAAAAAGATTAAATACGTGTTTGTAAGATTTGCTGGTAATATCTGCTTTAGAGTAATGGTACTATCATTTCCTTCAAACCATCCACAGTTCTTATTTATATATGCAGTGTAGTGCCCTGCATTGGTTGTGGCTCCTGCGTGGTAGATTATACCTATTGTTGTGAAGGTTTTCTTACCAAGTGATACTTGACCATGTGTGAATCAAGTTAGCTTGCAGTTGTTTTTGGTACCATCTGCATTGTAACGTAGAAACATTAGTATTACGTATTTACTATGTGTTTGTATTAGTAAGGTGGACCGATTATCTGAATTGCAGGTAGTACATAATCTGCCATGGTTTGCATTTTGTACAAGTTGCTGAAATGGAACGGATTCAAAATTAGGTATGGATACATACACAAAGTGCTCATTAGGGATTTGTTCCTGTGTCACATTGTTGCAGAGTGCATGTATGTTTCCACATGTATGAAATCTGGAAGTACTTGTAGTAAGTACGTTAGGAATTCTTGTGGATCTTCTTGGGAGTTTATAGTGAATTTCACCATTCCAGCAAAGTAGTCCAAATCTTGTCTTATTCCATGAACACTATACGTGTTGTCAGGATTGTTTGTTGCATTTCTATGAAGTGCTAACATTTGCATACACAATTGGTATGTACTGTGTAAGTAAATGTTGTCAACAATTGGTGGCAATTGAAATATATTTGCGTAGCAATTTACACCAGTTATATTTGAAAATTTGAATGCACCAGATAGTTCTGTGTCCAAGTCATTTTTTCGGAGTGTGTGTTGCTTCCATGAAGAAGTACCTGAGTTACTTTGAGTAATAGGTTCTTCTTTGGTTGTGGTAATTGATGAAGTATTAGCTTCTTTTACTCTCTTTGGAGGATTTGCAATCAGATCCTGTTGCATTTCTGTTTGAATTAATTTTCTTTTACAAGGTTTTCCTTTTTGTGGAACAGGATATGTTTTTAGATAGGGGTGTATAGTGAACATAGTCTATTGTATTCTAAAATGCAAGGAATATCAGCATTTACTTTACTTGCATCAAAGTTGATTAGAAATAGACCGTCAAGTGTATGTAAGCGTGATAGTGCTACGTAGCTCATGCCTTCTTTAAAGACTGTGTTACCAATATCTATCAATGCTTTGTCTAAGACCTTGTGATTTATGAATGGTGACTGAGTATGCTACAGTTAGAGAAAAATGTTCTCTGCGTACATACATGTCTTTGAAGAGAAGGAATCGAGCTGTTGAGCACCCTATCCTTTTTACTTCTGAAAGCTTGTCAAAGAGAATATTGACAAACTGAATGTTGTTGTCACGTGGGTATTTTTGAAAGCCAACAACTGTACCCAGTGCTCCATTAACAACTCCTTGCTCCACATCAAGGTTACATTTAAGCATTACTCTACAGTTTAAGGATCATTTTAATATTTTCTCCAAACCAGCTGTTTTGGAGATAGAATTTCTAAGGTATTTAGTCTTGTTGTGGCTTGTTGACACATGGGTAGTGTCATACCATGTACATCCAGTTTGTCTGTTGAGCAAATTTCAATTATTGGTTGCATTTCTTTTTTCAACATTGTTTCATTGGATTTGGAACAGCTTGCAAGAGTTGGCATTAAGGACATGCAATTGCATTTGTATGTGCTAATTGTTCCATAACATCAGTAGCACATGAGTTATGGCCATAAAGTGCATGTATCGGCCGGGTTTCTAATATTGCTAATGCTTCTTGAGATAGTACAAAACTCTAATACTTTTTAAAATGTTGGCGTAAGTGAGGTCTGCAGATTAGCACATGTTTTCTGTTAATTCTCTGTATTGGAAATGTTGCCAAAGGTTGACAATTCCAATGCTTTAAGGCATAGTTTGTATCCTAAGTTTTAAAAAATAGATTCACCTTTCACTGTTGTCAATTGAAGAAGATCTCCGAAAACAATAATGTGTTTTCCTCCAAAGAGCGCTTCATAGTTTGTTTTAAGTACTTTTTTCAATCTGAGGTGAATCAAAGCAAACATTAGGTTGGAGACCATGCTCACTTCATCTATTAGTAGCATTTTCATTTGTTTTAACACTGTGCATAGTTCCATTGCAGATTCTGTAGAAAGTTTGTAATATTCTAATTTGTTTTGGTGTTCTACTGGAAGGAGTAGTAATCGGTCCAAAGTGACACCGCCTATGTTATAGGCAGCTAAATCTGTAGGGACAGTTACAACAGATGACAGTATGTTGTTTGTCAATTGTTGAAAGAACTTGCTAATGATTTTGATTAAGAATGTTCTGCATGAACCAGTTTCACCACTGACGTATAGTAGTATAGGTTTGTAATTTTGGCAGGTACATTCTTTATTTTCATGTTTTACACCATGTGCAATTTCTTGTGTTACTTCTTGAAAAATGGTGCGCTGCTCTTTGTTCAGTGTTGATTGTAGTACAGTTAAGTCTTCTTTATCTTCTTCATAGTGACGCATAGTGTTCTCTACTTCTGTCATAGCTAATTCTTCCTCATTTGTCATTAGTGGCTGTCCCAGTGGTTCTTGACTTCCTGTTACTGAAGGTGACTACTGTCGGGAGTGTCCTTATCTAATTGGGCCTGGAGTTCTTCTTCGTGTTGCTGTTCATTGTGCAACATTGTTTTGTACTCCGTAAAGTTTATATTGGTGATAGTGCTTTAATTTGTTTTGAAAGCGTCTTCATAGGAGTCATAGTTTTCTAGTATCTGTCCTTCTTTTCTTCATGGTTTAAAAAGTTGGAGCAGGGACATGTAATATAGTTCTTTCTGTTGAGGAGTTTTTAATGACAATTTGATATGATTAATTAAGCTTCATTTGGTAAGTTTCAGTTTTGGGCTATGCGGTATAGACACATGGTTTCCAAAGTGGTACTCCTGTTCTGGTAGTATGTGTCTAGTAAATTGTTTTTCAAAATGTCTTGGCTGTTGGGATTATTTTTGGCTATTGTTTCTATGTCCTCATATGATTTGAGAAAACTTTTTCTAGATTTAGCAGGACTAAACTTAGCCAAACTTTATTTCAGATTTTCCATACAAAGCAGTACCGGTTAAACGATCTGCAGCTTCATGGGAGCCACATTCTCTATGAGAGATCTTTTTTATGCCTAAGATGTACACTTTCTGAGATAGTGTTTTGTCTGATTATAGGTCATTCCAGATGTCTTGAAGCCCTGTTTTTTCTGCTTTTATTAAGTAGGCTGTGGCATATCGTGCAACTGCAGTGGAATTGTCACTTCACCTATTTCTCTAACTGGTCTAGGGAAACCAAAGCAGCATTTGGTGTAGTATTTCACTTTGTTTTTGTATTTGCGATGACAATATTTGCCACATTTGTGTTTTTGAAATTGTACAATTTGTGAATGAAGATCACTATTTGTTGCTTTCGATGGAATTTCACAAGTTACATATTTTTCCATAAACTGTAAAACAGTGGAATCACTGTCTTGACCAAATTTAGGAGCATCTTTAATCCATAAAAGCATGTGCATATGTGGTGCTCCTCTGGCTTGGTATTCTTGTCTCCAAAAGAAGTGTTGCACTTCTCCGAGGTGAGGAACAGTTTTATTACAAATAAAGTGTAGCATAGTAATGAAACGATGATGGAAATATCTTGAAACATTAACAGGATCTAGAGAGCAAAGTTCTCCAGGTGTTACTATATCTATGTTTATATTGTTTTTGTTTGATATGTGTAGGAAATCATGTAAATCTTCCCATGCATATTCAGCACAACTTAATTTAACAAACCAAGTGGGTGGGCCAAGGTTTCTTATCATGCAACCTACATCTCCGTGATGTCAGAACCAGTACTCTTTAGTACCACGCATGTTTGCTAACAGATTTGTAATGCTTGATTTTAAAACCTCATCTTTTTCCTTCACTTTTTGTATTCATTGTGTAGCTGTCATATTTTGAAAGTGAGTTCCTTATTTCAATATGTGTGCAACTCCGTAACATAGATTTGCTAGATCACTTTAAAAGAGTAGGTGGAATATGTATTCCACAATTTTTCTAAATCTGGGATCTTCAGAATACATTCGTAACTAGCAATATTCTGATGCTGTTATCTGAGTGGGTCTATCATCGTACCTTCCTCCTTTGCCAGTAGGAAAGAGTAGAGGAAAAGCATGTGCTTCTATACTTTTTTCCCATATGCTAATTGGTGATCCTTTGGTTTGTCGCATTTAGTATGTTTCTAGTGCATCATCTATGGTGTCATTAGAGTGTAATGGATGAATTGTATAATGGTCTAAAATAGTAGATACTGTAGCAGGATCTAGAAGTTCAAATTGACCAGTTTCTGGTGACTCTTGAATTATTTCAGTTGTTTCCCTTAGGTTTTCTTCAATATTTATTTATTTGTAGTATTAATTATTTTAATTATTGTCTTTTAGATATTGCAAGGCTTGTCTAACTTTATGTAAGTCTATGAGTTTTTGCCACATTTTTTTGTCTTTTGTTGGTACACCATTTACTAAGCCAATTAAAGATTGCTCTATTGGACGTTGCACTCACAGATTGTGCACATTTTCTTTCAGATCTAATGGTAAATCAACTACTTTGCCACAAAAGCCTTTCACTAAATCAAAGGCAGGTAATTTTGCTGTTTTTGGTTGAAGGCAACTTATTGCTTGAAATGGGTGCATTGTTTGAATTATGATGCTCTCATATAAATTGAGTTGTTGCAGGGGTTTTGTGATAGCACGTGAATGAGTTTGGTTGTTATCAAGTTTTGTAGTGCAGTAACTGCAAAGTATTAAGGGGTTAGTTATTTCATATTTGTTTTCTGCTATAAGGTAGAGAACTAATTCAAACCATGTGGAATCTTCATTGTTTTCTATTTTGTATGTTACGTCAATAGTTTTTGTGTTACTTTTAGAAACATTTTTGCGGCAACACACACACACATGGTTTGGTACTTCAGCGGAAGTACTTTTAAATTTTAGTATTTCTTTTTTGTATGTGTGTAGTCGAAATTTGCCATGTGCAGAATTGTTGCTAGTCTGTTGTAAAGCTATTGCACTTTGTAAGTGGCTTTCACTTCCAAAATATTTTCTCTGGATATGGTCAATTCTCCGAGTAGGTCTTTGTGTGTACCATGTAGAAAAGAGTTATTTAAATTGGCTAGTGCTAAAACAGGACTTTTAGCATAGTACAGTTTATAGACTAGATTTCTTATAGTTGAATGATGTGTTGAAATCATTTTGATATGATGTAAGGTGCTTTTGCAAAAAGGTCCTGAAATGCAGGCTAATGAATGTCCTTGTAGTCCTGTGTATTTGCGCACTGGACAGGTATCCAAATACTGCAGGACTTTCATTTTGATCTTGTCTTTGCGTTTCACATACTGATTGAGGAACTGGCGTAAAGATTTGAAAGATTTTTTGGGAATGTTACACATTGACGTGCATGGCCATTTGGATACTGGATGTTCTGGTTCAGTCGAATGGAGAGGTAATTCTGAGTTTTCTGGGGATATTTTTGTAAGCGGTATTTCTTGTTCCATTATGGTATTATTAATTTTTTCATAACCCCGTCCACTGCTATTGATGGCAATTGTGTTTGTTTGGTTTTGTGTTTATGCTTCTTCATTTAATATGGTTCTGTGCTCGTCGTGTGACTCCATTCACCTTCACAGATATTTAAGAAATTATTTTTGTTGACATTCCGTTTATTGAGAAGTTTTTTTTTTGTAATTTAGTAGTTAGTTTTGTTAGTGCTTTCATTCTGTTTAACACTAAAATGAATAACTTCCTTTTGAGAAGGATTGCACTGTCTATCAAAGCTTCTAAGATTAATTTTCTACGGTAGGTTTGAAGGGATGTGTTTGATTTGTCTCCTATTTTTTCGGAAGGACTCTGTGGCGGAACATTTTTACTAAAATACCTTTTTTTGTTTTGGTTACCTGCTAGTAAATCAAGATTTATAGGAGCAGTTTTAGCAGTAGTGGTAGCCAAATTCTTGTTAAGCATTTTTTGTTTTGTTTTACATTTTGATAGAGGAGGCAAAGTTTATGTACTGGAAGCTTGTTTTGTTTCGCTAAATGTCTGTATTAGCTGTTTTGTTTGAACGTTTTGTACAAACTCTGGTAGAGATGGATACTTATTTTGGACACTTTTATTTTCATTTGCTCTATTTCTGCATTGCTTTCTACGGGCTTGCTTTTTGGTATGCATTCTTTGAGGTCTGTTGGAAAAAAAAAGAAGGTATGGGTTGGGCCATTCTGCAATGTATGTGTGCTGTGTGCATGAGTGTCTGAGTGTGATGGGAACGATGTATGTGGTGGTGTGTGATTGTGCAATGGGCAGTTACAATTAGTAGGGAAGGCTATTCTTCTATTTGTGTGTTACTAAACTGCGGTTCAGATGAGAGTAGAAAGTGAGCTAGTGGTGAGGAGAAGCATTAATAGTAAACTTAATGGTATAAAATTACTTGGAACCATAATGTCCCATTAACAAAGTTTTTTTAACTAAATATATATATATATTCAGTGAAAAAACTTTGTTAAAGGGACGTTATGGTTAAGTTGCGCTACTAAAAACCTATGAAATTCAGTGAAAAAACTTTGTTAAAGGGACGTTATGGTTCCAAGTAAAACCAAAAACCCCTTGAAATTCGCCAGTTATGGTAAGCTAAGCAACCATAACTCGCGCCACCACCGTGCACTGCTAAGCCTAACACCCAGGACATCAAAGATGACATCACAAATGTCGTTGATGACATCACTGATGACATCACATGTCTGACGCCCCCTTTTTTCCTTTCCTGACATATCTAGGCCACATGATTTTCTTCAGTAACAGTCAGGAACTAAAAAGTGTAAATGTACTATATTTGTAGATTTATCCTTCAAGTATGTTCTTACAATAATTCCCTTATGGTCCAGTCATATCATATGAAACATATACATAGGGGAAGACACAACCTTGAAAGACAGCAATCCTTTTTGTGCATTAAAATTATCAGTAGAGTTATCAGCACTTTCTGATTGTTTTGATGTTGTTTTATTACTGTACCTTCCCTGTATATGCTCATATTTTTATATGTTGTACTCACACTACTTTCATTAGGGTCCAGACACATCATGTGAAATATATAGATAGGGTAAGTAACAGCTTTGAAACAGAGCAATCATTTCTCTGCATAAAGGTAATCAGTTACGTTATGAACACTTTCTGCTACTATTGCTGCTTTTTTTCTTACTTCAATTCCCTTGTATATATTAATATTTGTATGTGGTGTTGTCTCTTTGTGATTTGTCTATAATAATGCAATTATGTAGTAAGTGGGTTTTATTACCTACTTATCACAAGTTTCACTGTATGCAAAACTCTAATATGAAAACAGTTATCATTTCACTATACAACATCTCAAGCTTATGAATACTGCACCTCCATCATGTATGCTGCACACAATGCCTATGTTTCTACATGAGTACCTTAGTATACTGGATTGAAGTTAATAATAGAATGCTATTTATATCAATGCATAGCTTAATGCACTGATTAACACTTGATATTTATTCCAATAATCTTTGACACTTTTTTTATTAACATTACACTAAGAATCCCTTGTACAGACTTTTCATGAAAGGTAAATGCACATGTGATGTCATCAGTGATGTCATCAATGACATTTGTGATGTCATCTTTAATGTCCTGGGTGTTAGGCTTAGCAGTGCACGGTGGTGGCGCGAGTTATGGTTGCTTAGCTTACCATAACTGGTGAATTTCAAGGGTTTTTCGTTTTTTTTGGAACCATAACGTCCCTTTAACCAAGTTATTTCACTGAATTTCATAGGTTTTTAGTAGCGCAACTTAACCATAACGTCCCTTTAACAACATTTTTTCACTGAATTTCATAGGTTTTTAGTAGCGCAACTTAACCATAATGTCCCTTTACCAATGTTTTTCACTGAATTTCATAGGTTTTTAATAGCGCAACTACCATAACGTCCCTTTAACAACGTTTATTCACTGATTTTCATTGCTTTCTATTAGTGCAACTTTACCATAACGTCCCTTTAACAAAGTTTTTTCATTGATTTTCATAGGTTTTTATTAGTGCAACTTAACCATAACGTCCCTTCAACAATGTTTTTTTCATTGAATTTCATAGTTTTTTATTTGTGCAACGTAACCATAACGTCCTTTTCAATGGATGAAGACCACTAGCATCCTAGGTTGGGCAGGGGGTCAAGGAGGGAGACAGGGGGCATGAGAGGGAGGTGGGGGGTAACAGGAGAGAGACACGGGGCATGAGCGGGGGTGGGGGGTAACAGGAGGGAGAAACGGGGCATGAGCGGGGGTTTGGGGGCAACAGCAGGGAGACACGGGGCATGAGCGGGGGGTAACAGGAGAGAGACACGGGGCATGAGCGGGGGTGGGGGGCAACAGCAGGGAGACACGGGGCATGAGTGGGGGTGGGGGGCAACAGCAGGGAGACACTGGGCATGAGAAGGGGTGGGGGGCAACAGCAGGGAGTCATGGGGCATGAGAGGGGGTTGGGGGTAACAGAAGAGAGACACGGGGCATGAGCGTGGGGTGGGGGGCAACATGATGGAGACACGGGGCATGAGTGGGGGGTGGGGGGCAACAGCAGGGGGACATGGGGCATGAGCGTCGGGTGTGGGGCAACAGGAGAGAGACACAGAGCATGAGCGGGGGCAACAACAGGGAGACACGGGGCATGAGCGAGGGGTGCGGGGGCAAAAACAGGGAGACACGGGGCATGACCAGGGGATGAGAGAATACGAGGGAGACACAGGGCATGAGAGGGGGTGGAGGGTAACAGGAGAGAGACATGGGGCATGAGCGTGGGTGGGGGGCAACAGCAGAGAGACATGCGGCATGACCGGGTGGTGGGGGGCAAGAGAAGGGAGACACGGGGCATGACTGGGGGGGTTCAGGGGCAACAGGAGAGAAACAAGGGGCATGAGAGGGGGTGGGGAGTAACAGGAGAATGACACGGGGCATGAGAGGGGGTGGGGGTAACAGGAGAGAGACACGGGGCATGAGAGAGGGGTGGGGGGTAACAGGAGAGAGACATGAGGCATGAGCAGGGGGTCGGGGGCAACAGCAGGGAGACACGGGGCATGAGCGGGGTGGGGGGCAACACCAGGGAGACACAGGGCATGAGCGGGAGGTGGGGGGAACACGAGGGAGACATGGGGCATGAGAGGGGGTTGGGGGTAACAGGAGAGAGACACAGGGCATGAGCGGGGGGTGAGGGGCAACAGCAGGGAGACACGGGGCATGAGAGGGGGGCAACAGGAGAAAGAGACGGGGCATGAGCAGGGGGTGGGGGGTAACAGGAGAGACACGAGGCATAAGTGGGGGATGGGGGGAACAGGAGAGAGATACAGGGCATGAGTGGGGGTCGGGGGGCAACATCAGGGAGACACGGGGCATGAGCGGGGGGTGTGGGGCAACAGGAGAGAGACACGGAGCATGAGCGGGGGCAACAGCAGGGAGACATGGGGCATGAGCGGGGGTGGGGAGCAAAAGCAGGGAGACACAGGGCATGACAGGGGGGTGGGGGTAACAGGAGAGAGACATAGGGCATTAGCGGGGGTGGGGGGCAACCGGAGGGAGACACGGGGCATGAGAGGTGGGTGGGGGGCAACAGCAGGGAGAAAAGGGGCATGAGCAGGGGGTGGGGGGGAACATTGGAGACACGGGGCATGGGCGGGAGGGAACAGGAGAGACACAAGGCATGCGTGGGGGGTGGGGGAACAGGAGAGAGAAACAGGGCATGAGCAGGGGGTGGGGGGCAACAGCAGGAAGAAACAGGCCATGACCGGGGGGTGGGGGGTAACAGGAGAGAGACACAGGGCATGAGCGTGGGTGGGGGGCAACAGCAGGAAGCCACGGGGCCTGACCGGGGGGTGGGGGGCAACAGGAGAGAGACATGGGCCATGAGAGGGGGTTGGGGGTAACAGGAGAGAGACACGGGGCATGAGTGGTGGGTGAGGGCAAAAGCAGGGAGACACGGGGCATGACCAGGGGGTGGGGGGTAACAGGAGAGAGACATGGGGCATCAGCAGGCGTGGGGGCAACAGCAGGGAGACACAGGGCATGAGAGGGGTGTGGGGGGCAACAGCAGGGAGACATGGGGCATGAGCAGGGGTGGGGGGAACACAAGGGAGACATGGGGCATGAATGGGGGTGGGGGGCAACAGCAGGGAGACACGGGGCATGAGCGGGGGGTGGGGGTAACAGGAGAGAGACACAGGGCATGAGCGGGGGTGGTGAGAACACGAGGGAGACACGGGCATGAGCGGGGGTGGGGGTAACAGGAGAGAGACAGAGGGTATGAGCAGGGGGTGGGGGCAACAGCAGGGAGACACGGGGCATGAGATGGGTTTGGGGGAACACGAGGGAGACACGGGGCATGAGAGGGTGGTGGGGGGTAACAGGAGGGAGACACGGGGCATGAGCAGGGGGTGGGGGACAACAGCAGGGAGACACAGGGCATGACCGGGGGGTGGGGGCAACAGAAGGGAGACACGGGGCATGACCGGGGTAGAGGGCAACAGGAGAGACACAGGGGATGAGAGGGGGTTGGGGGTTAACAGGTGGGAGACACGGGGCATGAGAGGGGGTGGGGGGTAACAGGAGAGAGACACGGGGCATGAGCCGGGGGTGGGGGGAAACAGCAGGGAGACACGGGGCATGACCGGGGGTGGGGGGCAACTGGAGGGAGACACAGGGCATGAGAGGGGGTGGGGGGGTAACAGGAGAGAGAGACGGGGCATGAGCGGGAGGCGGGGGGTAACAGGAGAGAGACATGGGGCATGAGCAGGGAGTGGGGGAATACGAGGGAGACACGGGGCATGATAAGCGGGGGGTGGGGGGCAACAAGTGGGAGACACGGCGCCTGAGCAGGGGTGGGGTAACAGTAGAGAGACACGGGGCACCAGCGGGGAGTAGGGGACAACAAGAGGGAGACACAGGGCATGAGCGAGAGTGGGGGAACATGAGCGAGACACGGTGCATGAGCGGGGGCTGGGGGGCAACAGCAGGGAGACACGGGGCATGAGCGCGGGGTGGGGGGGAACAGGGGAGACACAGAGCATGAGCCGGGGATTGGGGGAAAACAAGAGAGAGACACAGGCATGAGCGGCGGGTGGAGGGGTACAGGGGGAGACACGGCAATGAGCGGGGGTGGGGGGAAACAAGAGATAGACACGGGTATAAGTGGGGGGTAGGTGGGTACAGGAGGGACACACGGGTAATGAGCCGGGGGTGGCGGGATACAGGAGGGAGACACGGGTAATGAGCGGGGGTGCGGGGAACGGGATATCCGCTCCTCGGTCCTCCACAGGCCACCGTGTACCGATGGCGTGTCTCCTGCAAGTCTGCAGCAGCCTGGGACATTCAGGAAGTGTAATCCACATGAGCCTCAAACAGCCCCATTGGAGGCCCCGCTGTCCTCTGATCTTATGGCATCCGAATTTTCGCTTGTTACGTTGTGATAATCAATTGTGAAATCTGAAGTCACCGCAGAGCTTGCCACAGATGCCAATATACGAACAATAAACTAAGATGGTGGGCGTGGGCGTCTCTGAAAATAAGACGCACTGCACGCTTAACTACAGCCAATGGGAGAGCACATCAGATGTCCGCGGACATCACGCAAGTCGCTTGCCCAAGCCCCGTCCTGTCCGCGGAGCGAACAGGCAAGGGTGTCCACGAAGCGGACACAGATATCACTTATTGTTTTCAATTATATTTTTGTCTTTTTTAAAAAAAACTACTGGACGGATTTACACCAAATTAAAAAAAAAACAACACGCTTTCGGGACCAAGCCGCCTCTCCTGCTGCAAATTTGGTGTAAATTTGTCCTGCGGTTTGGGCTGTAGGCGTGAGCAAAGTTTTTTCCCATTATGTCTATGGGAAAAAAAAAGTTTTGGGACCCCCCTATAACTTTGCCCCCCAGGACCAAACCTCACCAAAAATTCAGAGTGGGCCATAGACTTTTTTTGCAAAGTTTGGTGAGGATTCGTCCAGGGGAAGCAAAGTTATAAGCCACCTAAAAAGTGCTCTTCCTATGGAAACAGCAACTTAACCATAACTACATGGCCACTGCCGTGGCCATGTAATTCAATGAAAAAACTGAAATTCGCCAGTTATGGTAAGCTAAGCAACCATAACTCACACCACCTTTGTGCATTGCTAAAACTAACACCCAGGACATCAAAGATGACATCACAAATATCATTGATGACATCACGGATGACATCACATGTCTAGCCCCTTCTTTTTTGTTCATGTTCACTGCCATATATAGGCCAGGTGGGTTTATTTACCGACAGTCAGAAACGTAACTTTCTAAAAGGTATTACATTTATAGATATTGCTATTCTCACATGTACTTACACTACTTTCCTTAGAATTTAATCACATTTTATGATGTACATATATAAGGGTAGAAGCAGGCCTGAAACACAGAAATCATTTTTGTGCATGAATACAATCATATAGATTATACACAATTGCTAATGGTACTGCCTCTTGTTTGCTTACTTTACTCTCCACATATAAGCCCCATATTTGTATGCATTGTAGTCTATTTATGTTTTGTTTGTATTAGTAGAAATTTGTAGTAAGTTTTTATTTTATTACATAACTTTGGAAAATTACAAATATAGCACCTCTGTGGTGTATGCTGCAGCCAATACCTACATTTCTGTATGAGTAGGTTCCTGTACTAGAAAGAACACTGCAATGGAATGTTCTTTAGAACGCTACATTGTGTGATGAAGTAATATATTATTTAATAATTCATTACACATCTCCAGATAATCCCTGATACTTTTTGGCCAACATTACATTCACAACTCCTTGTATGAAATGTAAATGCACATGGATGTCAACAGTGATGTCATCAATGATATTTGTGATGTCATCTTTGATGTCCTGGGTGTTAGTCTTAGCAGTGCACGGTGGTGGCGCGAGATATGGTTGCTTAGCTTACCATAACTGGTGAATTTCAGGGGTTTTTCGATTTTACTTGTAACCATAATGTCCTTTTAACAATGTATTTTACTGAATTTCATAGGTTTTTATTAGTGCAACTTTACCATAACGTCCCTTTAACAACGTTTTTTCATTGAATTTCATCGGTTTTTATTAGTGCAACTTAACCATAACGTCCCTTTAACAATTTTTCTTTTACTGAATTTCATAGGTTTTTATTAGTGCAACGTAACATAACGTCCTTTTCAATGGATGAAGACCACTAGTATCCAAGGTTCTCAAAGTGGGAACCCTGGGTGGTAAAAAAAAGATTTTTCTTCCCAAACCGGTAATCCTGCGGCGTCCCGGTGTAGGAAGGAAGGAAAATCTTTTACCAAGATTGCCACCATGGAAAGGGAAGGCGGGGTGTATAAAGAGAACACAACAAGGCATCAGCATGGGGGTGCGGGGAACAAGAGGTCAACAAGGGGCATCATAGTAGGGGGGACAAGAGGAAGACACGGGGGATGAGCGGGGGTGGGGAAACAGGAGGAAGACACAGGGCATGAGCGGGGGTGGGGGGAACAGGAGAGAGACACGGGGCATGAGCGGGGGGTGGGGGGAACAGGAGGAAGACACAGGGCATGAGCGGGGGTGGGGGGGAACAGGAGGAAGACACGGGGCATCAGCGGGGGGTAGGGGGGAACAGGAGGTAGACTCAGGGCATCAGCGGGGGGTGGGGGAGCAGGAGGAAGACACGGGGCATCAGCAGGGGGTGGGGAACAAGAGGTCAACAAGGGGCATCATAGGAGGGGGGACAAGAGGAAGACACAGGGCATGAGCGTGGGGTGGGGGGAACAGGAGGAAGATAAGATAGATGGCATGATCGGTGGGTGGGGGGAACAGGAGAGAGACACGGGGCATGGGCGGGGGTGGGGGGAACAGGAGGAAGACACGGGCATAAGTGGGGGGTGGGGGGAACAAGAGGTCAACAAGGGGCATCATAGGAGGGGGGACAGCGGGGGTGGGGGGAACAGGAGAGAGACATGGGGCATGAGCGGGGGGTGGGGGAACAGGAGGAAGACACAGGGAATGAGCGGGGGTGGAGGGGAACAGGAGAGACACACGGGGCATGAGCGAGGCGTGGGGGAACTGCAGGAAGACACAGGGCATGAGCGGGGGGTGGGTGGAACAGGAGAGAGACACTGGGTATGAGCGGGGGTGTGGGGAACAGGAAAGAGACACGGGGCATGGTCAGGGGGTGGGGGAACAGGAGGGAGCGGGGGGTGGTTGGAACAGGAGAGAGACACGGGGCATGAGCGGGGGGTGAGGGGAACAGGAGAGAGACACGGGGCATGAGCGGGGGTGGGGGGAACAGGAGAGAGACAAGGGGCATGAGAAGGGGGTGGGGGGAACAGGAGGAAGACACGGGGCATGAGCAGGGGTAGGGGGAACAGGAGGAAGACATGGGGCATGAGCTGGGGATGGGGGTACAGGAGAGAGACACTGAGCATGAGCGGGGGGTGGAGGGGAACAGGAGAGAGATATGGGGCATGAGCGGGGTGTGGGAGGAACAGGAGGAAGACACGGGGCATGAGCAGGGGTGGGGGGACAGGAGAGAGACACAGGGCATGAGCGTGGGGTGGGGGAACAGGAGGAAGACACTGGGCAGGGGGTGGGGGAACAGGAGAGAGACACGGGGCATGAGTGGGGGTAGGGGAAGGGGAGAGAGACACAGGGACACAGGGCAGGAGCGGGGGGTGGGGGAATAGGTGGAAGACACGGGGCATGAGCGGGGGGTGGAGGAAACAGAAGAGAGACACCAGGCATGAGTGGGGGGTGGGGGGAACAGGAGAGAGATACAGGGCATGAGCGGGGGGTGGGGGAATAGAAGGAAAACACAGGGCATGAGTGGGGGGTGGGGGGAACAGGAGAGAGACACGAGGCATGAGCGGGGCTGTGGGGAACAGGAGAGAGACACAGGGCATGAGCAGGGGTGGGGGAACAGGGGGAAGACACAGGGCATGAGCGGGGAGTGGGGAGGAACAGGAGAGAGACACAGGGCATAACATTAGTGGGGGGTGGGGGGAACAGGAGAGAGACACGGGGCATGAGCGGGGGGTGGGGGAACAGGAGGAAGACACAGGGCATGAGTGGGGGGTGAGGGGGAACAGGAGGAAGACACGGGGCATGAGCAGGGGGTGGTGGAACAGCAGAGAGACAGGGGGTATGAGCGGGGGGTGGGGGAACAAGAGGGGGACACAGGGCATGAGCGGGGGGTGGGGGGAACAAGAGGAAGACACGGGGCATGAGCGGAGGGGTTGGGGGGAACAGGAGGAAGATACGGGGCATAACGGGGGTGGGGGGAACAGGAGAGAGACACGGGGCATGAGCGGGGGGTGGGGGGAACAGGAGGGAGACATGGGGCATGAGCAGGGTTTGGGGGGAACAGGAGAGAGACACGGGCATGAGCTTGGGGTGGGGGAACAGGAGAGAGACACGGGGCTATGAGCAGAGGGAACAAAAGGGAGACACGGGGCATGAGCAGAGGTGGGGGGAACAGGAGAGAGACACGGGGGATGAGCGGGGGTGGGGGGAACAGCAGAGAGACACGGGCATAAGCGGGGGGGTGGGAGGAACAAGAGAGAGACACGGGATATGAGCAGGGGGTGGGAGGAACAGGAGGAAGACACAGGACATGAGCGGGGTGGGGGGAATAGGAGAGAGACACAGGGCATGAGCGGGGGGTGGGAGGAACAGTAGGAAGACACAGGGCATGAGCGGGGATGGGGGGAACAGGAGAGAGACACGGGGCATGAGCAGGAGTGGGGGGAACCGGAGGAAGACACAGGGCATGATCAGGGGGTGGGGGGAACAGGATAGAGACACACAGCATGAGCGGGGTCGTGGGGGAACAGGAGAGACACACGGGGAATGAGCGAGGCGTGGGGGGAATAGGAGGAAGACACGGGGCATGAGCGGGGGGTGGGTGGAACAGGAGAGAGACACTGGGTATGAGAGGGGGGTGTGGGGAACAGGAGAGAGCCACGCGGCATGGTCAGGGGGTGGGGGAACAGGAGGGAGACACGGGGCATGAGCGAGGGGTGGGGTCAACAGGAGAGAGACACGGGGCATGAGCGGGGGGTGAGGGGAACAGGAGAGAGACACGGGGCATGAGCGGGGGGTGGGGGGAACAGGAGAGAGACAAGGGGCATGAGAAGGGGTTGGGGGGAACAGGAGGAAAACACGGGGCAAAGTGGGGTGTGGGGGGAACAGGAGAGAGATGTGGAGCATGAGCGCGGGTGGGGGGAACAGGAGGAAGACACGGGGCATGAGCGGGGGTGGGGGAACAGGAGTAAGACATGGGGCATGAGCTGGGGATGGGGAGAACAGGAGAGAGACACTGAGCATGAGCGGGGGTTGGAGGGGAACAGGAGAGAGATAAAGGGAATGGGCGGGTGGTGGGGGGAACAGGAAGAAGACACGGGGCATGAGCTAGGGTGGGGGGAACAGGAGAGACACACAGGGCATGAGTTGGGTGTGGGGGGAACAGGAGAGAGACAGGGGACATGAGCGGGGGGTGGGGGAACAGGAGGAAAACACGGGGCATGAGCTGGGGTGGGGGTAACTGGAGAGAGACACAGGGACACGGGGCATGAGCAGGGGGTGGGGGAACAGGAGGAAGACACAGGGCATGAGCGGAGGTGGGGGGGAACAGGAGGTCAACAAGGGGCATCATAGTAGGGGGGGACAAGAGGAAGACACGGGGGATGAACGGGGGTGAGGGAAACAGGAGGAAGACACAGGGCATGAGTGGGGGGAGGGGGGAACAGGAGGAAGACATGGGGCATGAGCAGGGGTGGGGGAAACAGGAGGAAGACACGGGGCATGAGTGGGGGTGGGGCGGAACAGGAGGAAGACACAGGGCATGAGCGGGGGTGGGGGGGAACAGGAGGAAGACACGGGGCATCAGCAGGGGGTAGGGGGGAACAGGAGGAAGACTCAGGGCATCAGCGGGGGGGTGGGGGAACAGGAGGAAGACACGGGGCATCAGCAGGGGGTGGGGGAACAAGAGGTCAACAAGGGGCATCATAGGAGGGCGGACAAGAGGAAGACACAGGGCATGAGCTTGGGGTGGGGGGAACAGGAGGAAGACACGGGGCATTAGTGGGGGGTTGGGGGAACAAGAGGTCAACAAGGGGCATCATAGGAGTGGGGACAGCGGGGGGTGGGAGGAACAGGAGAGAGACACGGGGCATGAGCGGGGGGTGGGGGAACAGGAAGACACATGGCATGAGCGGGGGTGGAGGGGAACAGGAGAGAGACACGGGGCATGAGCAGGGGTGGGGGAACAGGATAAAGACACGCAGCATGAGCGGGGTCGGGGGGAACAGGAGAGACACACGGGGCATGAGCGAGGCGTGGGGGTACTGGAGGAAGACACAGGGCATGAGCGGGGGGTGGGTGGAACAGGAGAGAGACACTGGGTATGAGCGGGGGGTGTGGGGAACAGGAAAGAGACACAGGGCATGGTCAGGGGGTGGGGGAACAGGAGGGAGACATGGGGCATGAGCGGGGGGTGGGGGGAACAGGAGAGAGACAGGGGCATGAGCGGGGGGTGAGGGGAACAGGAGAGAGACACGGGGCATGAGCGGGGGGTGGGGGGAACAGGAGAGAGACAAGGGGCATGAGAAGGGGGTGGGGGAACAGGAGGAAGACATGGGGCATGAGCTGGGGATGAGGGAACAGGAGAGAGACACTGAGCATGAGCGGGGGTGGAGGGGAACAGGAGAGAGATATGGGGCATGAGCGGGGGGTGGGAGGAACAGGAGGAAGACACGGGGCATGAGCATGGGGTGGGAGGAACAGGAGGAAGACACTGGGCATGGGTGGGGTTTGGGGGGAACAGGAGAGAGACACAGGGCATGAGTGGGGGGTAGGGGAAAGGGAGAGAGACACAGGGACACAGGGCATGAGCGGGGGTCGGGGAATAGGTGGAAGACACAGGGCATGAGCGGGGGGTGGAGGAAACAGAAGAGAGACACCAGGCATGAGCGGGGGGTGGGGGGAACAGGAGGAAGATACGGGGCATGAGCAGAGGTGGTGGGAACAGGAGAGAGACACGGGGCATGAGCGGGGGTGGGGGGAACAGGAGAGAGACACGGGCATGAGCGGGGGGTGGGGGGAACAAGAGAGAGAGACGGGGTATGAGCAGGGTGTGGGGGGAAAAGGAGGAAGACACAGGACATGTGCAGGGGTGTAGGGCAACAGGAGAGAGACACAGGGCATGAGCGGGGGTGGGAGGAACAGTAGGAAGACACAGGGCATGAGCGGGGGTGGGGGGGAACCGGAGGAAGACACGGTTCATGAGCGGGGGTGGGGGGAACCGGAGGAAGACACAGGGCATGAGCAGGGGGTGGGGGGAACAGGATAGAGACACGCAGCATGAGCGGGGTCGTGGGGGAACAGGAAAGACACACGGGGAATAAGCGAGGCATGGGGGGAACAGGAGGAAGACACGGGGCATGAGCAGGGGTGGGGGAAATAGGATAAAGACATGCAACATGAGCGGGGTCGGGGGGAACAGGAGAGACACACGGGGCATGAGCGAGGCGTGGGGGAACTGGAGGAAGACACGGGGCATGAGCGGGGGGTGGGTGGAACAGGAGAGAGACACTGGGTATGACCGGGGGTGTGGCGAACAGGAGAGAGCCACGCGGCATGGTCAGGGGGTGGGGGAACAGGAGGGAGACAAGGGGCATGAGCGGGGGGTTGGGAGAACAGGAGAGAGACACGGGGCATGAGCGGGGGGTGAGGGGAACAGGAGAAGAGAGACACGGGGCATGAGCGGGGGTGGGGGGAACAGGAGAGAGACAAGGGGCATGAGAAGGGGGTGGGGGGAACAGGAGGAAGACACGGGGCATGAGTGGGGTGTGGGGGGGAACAGGAGAGAGATGTGGAGCATGAGCGGGGGGTGGGGGGAACAGGAGGAAGACACGGGGCATGAGCAGGGGTGGTTGGAACAGGAGGAAGACATGGGGCATGAACTGGGGATGGGGAGAACAGGAGAGAGGCACTGAGCATGAGCGGGGGTTTGAGGGGAACAGGAGAGAGATATAGGGCATGAGCGGGTGGTGGGGGGAACAGGAGGAAGACACGGGGCATGAGCTAGGGTGGGGGGAACAGGAGAGAGACACAGGGCATGAGCGGGGTGTGGGGGGAACAGGAGAGAGACAGGGGACATGAGCGGGGGGTGGGGGAACAGGAGGAACACGGGGCATGAGCTGGGGTGGGGGTAACTAGAGAGAGACACAGGGACACAGGGCATGAGCAGGGGGTGGGGGAATAGGTGGAAGACACAGGGCATGAGCGGGGGGTGGAGGAAACAGGAGAGAGACACGGGGCATGAGCGGGGGTGGGGGGAACAGGAGGAAGACACAGGGCATGAGCAGGGGGTGAGGGGAACAGGATAGAGACACGCAGCATAGGTGGGGTCGGGGGGAACAGGATCGACACACAGGGCATGAGCGGGGTGTGGGAGGAACAGTAGGAAGACACAGGGCATGAGCGGGGGTGGGGGGAACAGGAAAGAGACACGGGGCATGAGCGGGGGTGGGGGAAACAGGAGGAAGACACAGGGCATGAGCAGGGGGTGTGGGGAACAGGATAGAGACACGCAGCATGAGTGGGGTCGGGGGGAACAGGAGAGACACACAGGGCATGAGCGAGGCGTGGGGGAACAGGAGGAAGACACAGGGATGAGCAGGTTTGGGGGAAACAGGATAGAGACACGCAGCATGCGCAGGGTCGTAGGGGAACAGGAGAGACACACAGGGCATGAGCGAGGCGTGGGGGGAACTGCAGGAAGACACGGGGCATGAGTGGGGGGTGGGTGGAACAGGAGAGAGACACGGGGTATGAGCGGGGGTGTGGGGAACAAGAGAGAGACATGGGGCATGGTCAGGGGGTGGGGGAACAGGAGGGAAACACGGGGCATGAGCGGG
Organism: Ambystoma mexicanum; assembly: GCF_040938575.1. Classification (NCBI taxonomy): domain Eukaryota; kingdom Metazoa; phylum Chordata; class Amphibia; order Caudata; family Ambystomatidae; genus Ambystoma; species Ambystoma mexicanum. The sequence goes on along the minus strand of NC_090930.1, from coordinate 1,238,753,522 downwards.
TGGTGGGGGAACAGGAGAGAGGCATGGGGCATGAGCGGGTGGTGAGGGGAACAGGAGAGAGACAGGGGACAGGAGCGGGGGTTGGGTAAGAGGAGGAAGAAACGGGGCATGAGCGGGGGGTGGGGGGAAGACAAGAGAGACACAGGGCATGATATGGGGTGGGGGGAACAGGAGAGAGACAGAGGACAGGAGCGAGGTGTGGGGGAACAGGAGGAAGACACGGGGCGTGAGTGGGGGTGGGGGGAACAGTAGGAAGAAACAGGGCATGAGCGAGGGGTGGGGGAAGAGAAGAGAGACACGGCGCATGATCAGGGGTGGGGGGAACAGGAGGGAGACCCGGGGCAGGTGGTGGCGGGAACAGGAGAGAGACACAGGGCATGAGCAGGGGGTGGGGGGAACAGGAAGAAGACACAGGGCATGAGCAGGGGGTGGGGTGAAAAGGAGGAAGACACAGGGAATGAGCAGGGGCTGGGGGAACAGGAGGAAGACACGTGGCATGTGCGAGGGGTGGGGGGAACAGGAGAGAGACACGGGGCATGTGCGGGGAGTGGGGGTGAACAGGAGACAGACAGAGGACATGAGCGGGTTGTGGGGGGAACAGGAAAGAGACACGGGGCATGGTCAGGGGGTGGGGGAACAGGAGGGAGACACGGGGCATGAGCGGGGAGTGGGGGGAACAGGAGAGAGATACGGGGATGAGCGGGGGTGGGGGGAACAGGAGAGAGACAAGGGGCATGAGAAGGGGGTGGGGGGAACAGGAGAGAGACACTGAGCATGAGCGGGGGGTGGAGGGGAACAGGAGAGAGATATGGGGCATGAGCGGGGGGTTGTCGGAACAGGAGGAAGACACGGGGCATGAGCAGGGGCGGGGGAACAGGAGAGAGACACAGGGCATGTGCGGGGGGAGTGGGAACAGGAGGAAGACACTAGGCATGGGCAGGGGGTGGGGGGAACAGGAGAGAGACACGGGGCATGAGTGGGCGGTGGGGGAAGGGGAGAGGGACACAGGGACACAGGGCATGAGCGAGGGGTGGGGGAATAGCAGGAAGACACGGGGCATGAGCGAGGGGTGGAGGAAACAGAAGAGAGACACCAGGCATGAGCGGGGGGTGGGGGGAACAGGAGAGGGACACAGGGCATGAGCAGGGGTGGGGGGGAACAGGAGGAAGACATGAGGCATGAGTGGGGGGTGGGGGGAACAAGAGAGAGACACAGGGCATGAGCGGGGGGTGGGGGGAAGACAAGAGAGACACGGGGCATGAGTGGGGGCTGGGGGGAACAGGAGAGAGACAGTGGACAGGAGCGAGGTGTGGGGGAACAGGAGGAAGACACGGGGCATGAGCGGGGGGTGGGGGGAACAGGAGGAAGAAACAGGGCATGAGCGAGGGGTGGGGGAAGAGAAGAGAGACACAGCGCATGATCAGCGGTGGGCGGAACAGGAGGGAGACACGGGGCAGGGGGTGGCAGGAACAGGAGAGAGACACAGGGCATGAGGAGGGGGTGGAGGGAACAGGAGGAAGACACAGGGCATGAGCAGGGGGTGGGGTGAACAGGGGGAAGACACAGGGAATGAGCAGGGGCTGGGGGGAACAGGAGGAAGACACGTGGCATGAGCGGGGGGTGGGGGGAACAGGAGAGAGACACGGGGCATGAGCGGGGAGTGGGGGGAACAGGAGAGAGATATAGGGCATGAGCGGGTGGTGGGGGGAACAGGAGAGAGACAAGGGGCATGAGAAGGGGGTGGAGGGAACAGGAGAGAGACACTGAGCATGAGGGGGGGTGGAGGGGAACAGGAGACAGATATGGGGCATGAGCGGGGGTTGGGCTGAACAGGAGGAAGACACGGGGCATGAGCAGGGGTGGGGGAACAAGAGAGAGACACAGGGCATGAGCAGGGGGTGGGGGGAACAGGAGGAAGACACTGGGCATGGGCGAGGGGTGGAGGGAACAGGAGAGAGACACAGGGCATGAGTGGGGGGTGGGGGAAGGGGAGAGAGACACAGGACATGAGCGAGGGGTGGGGGAATAGGTGGAAGACACGGGGCATGAGCGAGGGGTGGAGGAAACAGAAGAGAGACACCAGGCATGAGCGGGGGGTGGGGGGAACAGGAGAGAGACACAGGGCATGAGCAGGGGTGGGGGGGAACAGGATGAAGACATGAGGCATGAGTGGGGAGTGGGGGGAACAGGAGAGAGACACAGGGCATGAGCAGGGGTGGGGGAATAGGAGGAAGACACGGGGCATGAGCGGGGGGTGGGGGAACAGGAGAGAGACACGAGGCATGAGCGGGGGGGTGGGGAACAGGAGAGAGACACAGGGCATGAGCAGGGGTGGGGGGGAACAGGGGGAAGACACAGGGCATGAGCGGGGAGTGGGGCGGAACAGGAGAGAGACACAGGGCATGACATTAGCGGGGGTTGGGAGGAACAGGAGAGAGACACAGGGCATGAGCGGGGGCGGGGGGAACAGGAGGAAGACACGGGGCATGAATGGGGGGTGAGGAGGAACAGGAGGAATACACGGGGCATGAGCGGGGGGGTGGGGGAACAGGAGAGAGACAGGGGGTATGAGCGGGGGGTGTGGGAACAAGAGGGGGACACAGGGCATGGGCGGGGGGTGGGGGTAACAGGAGGAAGACACGTTGCATGAGCGGAGGGGTGGGGGGGAACAGGAGGAAGACACGGGGCTATGAACGGAGGGCACAGGAGAGAGACACGGGGCATGAGCTGGGGGTGGGGGGAACAGGAGAGAGACACGGGTCTATGAGCGGGGAGTAGGGGGAACAGGAGGAAGACACAAAGCATGAGCGGGGGAGTGGGGGAGAACAGGAGGAAGATACAGAGCATGAGCAGGGTGGGGGGAAGAGGAGAGAGACACAGGGCATGAGTGGGGGTTGGGGGGAACAGGAGGGAGACACAGGGAATGAGCAGGGTGTGGGGGGAATAGGAGAGAAACACAGGCATGAGCGGGGGTGGGGGAACAGGAGAGAGACACAGGGCTATGAGCTGGGAACAGGAGGGAGACACGGGGCATGAGCAGGGGGTGGGGGGAACAGGAGAGAGACACTGGGCATGAGCGGGGGGTGGGGGGAACAGGAGGAAGACACTGGTCATGAGCAGGGGGTGGGGGGAACAGGAGAGAGACACGGGGCATGAGCGGGGTGTGGAGGGAACAGGAGAGAGACACAGAGCATGAGCAGGGGTGGGGGAAACAGGATAGAGACACGCAGCATGAGTGGGGTCGGGGGGGAACAGGAGAGACACACAGGGCATGAGCGAGGCGTGGGGGGAACTGCAGGAAGACACAGGGCATGAGCGGGGGCTGGGTGGAACAGGAGAGAGACACGGGGTATGAGCGGGGGTGTGGGGAACAAGAGAGAGACATGGGGCATGGTCAGGGGGTGGGGGAACAGGAGGGAAATACGGGGCATGAGCGGGTGGTGAGGGGAACAGGAGAGAGACAGGGGATAGGAGCGGGGGTGGGGGCACAGGAGGAAGACACGGGGCATGAGCAGGGGGTGGGAGGAAGACAGGAAGACACAGGGCATGAGCGAGGGGTGGGGGATGAGAAGAGAGACACGGCGCATGATTGGGTGTGGGGGGAACAGGAGGGAGACACGGGGCAGGGGGTGGCGGGAACAGGAGAGAGACACAGGGCATGAGCAGGGGTGGGGGGAACAGGAGGAAAACACAGGGCATGAGACGGGGAAGGGGTGAACAGGAGGAAATCACAGGGAATGAGCAGGGGCTGGGGGGGAACAGGAGAGAGACACGGGGCATGAGCGGGGAGTGGGGGGAACAGGAGACAGACACAGGACATGAGCGGGTTGTGGGGGGAACAGGAGAGAGACACGGGGCATGAGTGGGGGGTGGGGGGAACAGGAGAGAGACACAGGGATGAGCGGGGGTGGGGGGAACAGGAGAGAGACAAGGGGCATGAGAAGGGGGTGGGGGAACAGGAGGAAGACACAGGACATGAGCGGCGGTGGGGGGGAACAGGAGAGAGACACAGGACATGAGCGGGGGGTGGGAGGAACAGTAGGAAGACAGAGGGCATGAGCGGGGGTGGGGGGGAACAGGAGAGAGACACGGGGCATGAGCGGGGGTGGGGGGAACAGGAGGAAGACACAGGGCATGAGCAGGGGTTGGGGGGAACAGGATAGAGACACGCAGCATGAGCGGGGTCGTGGGGGAACAAGAGAGACACACGGGGAATGAGCGAGGCGTGGGGGGAACAGGAGGAAGACACATGGCATGAGCAGGGGTGAGGGGAATAGGATAAAGACACAGGGCATGAGCAGGGGGTGGGGGGAACAGGATAGAGACACGCAGCATGAGTGGGGTCGGGGGGAACAGGAGAGACACACAGGGCATGAGCGGGGGGTGGGAGGAACAGTAGGAAGACACAGGGCATGAGCGGGGCTGGGGGGGAACAGGAGAGAGACACGGGGCATGAGCGGGGGTGGGGGGAACAGGAGGAAGACACAGGGCATGAGCAGGGGGTGGGGGGAACAGGATAGAGACACGCAGCATGAGTGGGGTCGGGGGGAACAGGAGAGACACACAGGGCATGAGCGAGGCGTGGGGGGAACAGGAGGAAGACACGGGGAATGAGCAGGCGTGGGGGAAACAGGATAGAGACACGCAGCATGAGCAGGGTTGTGGGGGAACAGGAGAGACACACAGGGCATGAGCGAGGCGTGGGGGGAACTGCAGGAAGACACGGGGCATGAGTGGGGGGTGGGTGGAACAGGAGAGAGACACGGGGTATGAGCGGGGGTGTGGGGAACAAGAGGGAAACATGGGGCATGAGCGGGTGGTGGGGGAACAGGAGGGAAACATGGGGCATGAGCGGGTGGTGGGGGAACAGGAGAGAGACACGGGGCATGAGCGGGTGGTGAGGGGAACAGGAGAGAGACAGGGGACAGGAACGGGGGGTGGGGGAACAGGAGGAAGACACGGGGCATGAGCAGGGGTGGGGGGAAGACAAGAGAGACACGGGGCATGATCAGGGGTGGGGGGAACAGGAGAGAGACAGAGGACAGGAGCGAGGTGTGGGGGAACAGGAGGAAGACACGGGGCATGAGTGGGGGTGGGGGGAACAGGAGGAAGAAACAGGGCATGAGCGAGGGGTGGGGGAAGAGAAGAGAGACACGGCGCATGATCAGGGATGGGGGAACAGGAGGGATACACGGGGCAGGTGGTGGCGGGAACAGGAGAGAGACACAGGGCATGAGCAGGGGGTGGGGGGAACAGGAGGAAGACACAGAGCATGAGCAGGGGGTGGGGTGAACAGGAGGAAGACACAGGGAATGAGCAGGGGGTGGGGGGAACAGGAGGAAGACACGTGGCATGAGCGGGGGTGGGGGGAACAGGAGAGAGACATGGTGCATGTGCGGGGAGTGGGGGGAACAGGAGACAGACACAGGACATGAGCGGGTTGTGGGGGGAACAGGAGAGAGACACGGGGCATGGTCAGGGGTGGGGGAACAGGAGGGAGACACGGGGCATGAGCGGGGGGTGGGGGAACAGGAGAGAGATACGGGGATGAGCGGGGGTGGGGGGAACAGGAGAGAGACAAGGGGCATGAGAAGGGGGTGGGGGGAACAGGAGAGAGACACTGAGCATGAGCGGGGGCTGGAGGGGTACAGGAGAGAGATATGGGGCATGAGCAGGGGGTGGGCGGAACAGGAGGAAGACACGGGGCATGAGCAGGGGTGGGGGAACAGGAGAGAGACACAGGACAGGAGCGGGGGTGGGGGCACAGGAGGAAGACACGGGGCATGAGCAGGGGGTGGGGGGAACAGGAGAGAGACACGGGGCATGAGTGGGGGGTGGGGGAAGGGCAGAGAGACACAGGGACACACGGCATGAGCGAGGGGTGGGGGAATAGGTGGAAGACACGGGGCATGAGCGAGGGGTGGAGGAAACAGAAGAGAGACACCAGGCATGAGCGGGGGGTGGGGGGAACAGGAGAGAGACACAGGGCATGAGCAGGGGTGGGGGGAACAGGAGGAAGACATGAGGCATGAGTGGGGGATGGGGAGAACAGGAGAGAGACACAGGGCATGAGCGGGGGGAGGGGGGAAGACAAGAGAGACACGGGGCATGATCAGGGTTGGGGGAACAGGAGAGAGACAGAGGAAAGGAGTGAGGTGTGGGGGACAGGAGGAAGACACGGGGCATGAGCGGGGGGTGGGGGGAACAGGAGGAAGAAACAGGGCATGAGCGAGGGGTGGGGGAAGAGAAGAGAGACACGGCGCATGATCAGGGGTGGGGGGAACAGGAGGGAGACACGGGGCAGTGGGTGGCGGGAACAGGAGAGAGACACAGGGCATGAGCAGGGGGTGGGGGAACAGGAGGAAGACACAGGGCATGAGCAGGGGGTGGGGTGAACAGGAGGAAGACACAGGGAATGAGCAGGGGCTGGGGGAACAGGAGGAAGACACGTGGCATGAGCGTGGGGTGGGGGGAAGAGGAGAGAGACACGGGGCATGAGCGGGGAGTGGGGGGAACAGGAGACAGACACAGGACATGAGCGGGTTGTGGGGGGAACAGGAGAGAGACACGGGGAATGGTCAGGGGGTGGGGGAACAGGAGGGAGACACAGGCATTGAGTGGGGGGTGGGGGGAACAGGAGAGAGACACGGGGTATGAGCGGGGGTGTGGGGAACAAGAGAGAGACATGGGGCATGGTCAGGGGGTGGGGGAACAGGAGGGAAACATGGGGCATGAGTGGGTGGTGGGGGAACAGGAGAGAGACACGGGGCATGAGCGGGTGGTGAGGGGAACAGGAGAGAGACAGGGGACAGGAACGGGGGGTGGGGGAACAGGAGGAAGACACGGGGCATGAGCGGGGGGTGGGGGGAAGACAAGAGAGACACGGGGCATGATCAGGGGTTGGGGAACAGGAGAGAGACAGAGGACAGGAGCGAGGTGTGGGGGAACAGGAGGAAGACACGGGGCATGAGCGGGGGGTGGAGGGAACAGGAGGAAGAAACAGGGCATGAGCGAGGGGTGGGGGAAGAGAAGAGAGACACGGCGCATGATCAGGGGTGGGGGAACAGGAGGGAGACACAGGGCAGGTGGTGGCTGGAACAGGAGAGAGACACAGGGCATGAGCAGGGGGTGGGGGGAACAGGAGGAAGACACAGGGCATGAGCAGGGGGTGGGGTGAATAGGAGGAAGACACAAGGAATGAGCAGGGGCTGGGGGGAACAGGAGGAAGACACGTGGCATGAGCGGGGGGTGGGGGGAACAGGAGAGAGACACGCGGCATGTGCGGGGAGTGGGGGGAACAAGAGACAGACACAGGACATGAGCGGGTTGTGGGGGGAACAGGAGAGAGACACGGGGCATGGTCAGGGGGTGGGGGAATAGGAGGGAGACACGGGGCATGAGCGGGGGGTGGTGGGAACAGGAGAGAGATATGGGGATGAGCGGGGGTGGGGGGAACAGGAGAGAGACAAGGGGCATGAGAAGGGGGTGGGGGGAACAGGAGAGAGACACTGAGCATGAGCGGGGGCTGGAGGGGTACAGGAGAGAGATATGGGGCATGAGCGGGGGGTGGGCGGAACAGGAGGAAGACACGGGGCATGAGCAGGGGTGGGGGAACAGGAGAGAGACACTGGGCATGAGCGGGGGAGGGGGGAACAGGAGGAAGACACTGGGCATGGGCGGGGGTGGGGGGAACAGGAGAGAGACACGGGGCATGAGTGGGGGGTGGGGGAAGGGGAGAGAGACACAGGGACACAGGGCATGAGCGAGGGGTGGGGGAATAGGTGGAAGACACAGGGCATGAGCGAGGGGTGGAGGAAACAGAAGAGAGACACCAGGTATGAGCGGGGGGTGGGGGGAACAGGAGAGCGACACAGGGCATGAGCAGGGGTGGGGGGGAACAGGAGGAAGACATGAGGCATGAGTGGGGGCTGGGGAGAACAGGAGAGAGACACAGGGCATGAGCGGGGGGAGGGGGGAAGACAAGAGAGACACGGGGCATGATCAGGGGTGGGGGGAACAGGAGAGAGACAGAGGACAGGAGCGAGGTGTGGGGGAACAGGAGGAAGACACGGGGTATGAGCGGGGGGTGGGGGGAACAGGAGGAAGAAACAGGGCATGAGCGAGGGGTGGGGGAAGAGAAGAGAGACACGGCGCATGATCAGGGGTGGGGGAACAGGAGGGAGACACGGGGCAGGGGGTGGCGGGAACAGGAGAGAGACACAGGGCATGAGCAGGGGGTGGGGGGAACAGGAGGAAGACACAGGGCATGAGCAGGGGGTGGGGTGAACAGGAGGAAGACACAGGGAATGAGCAGGGGCTGGGGGGAACAGGAGGAAGACAAGTGGCATGAGCGGGGGGTGGGGGGCACAGGAGAGAGACACGGGGCATGAGCGGGGAGTGGGGGGAACAGGAGACAGACACAGGACATGAGCGGGTTGTGGGGGGAACAGGAGAGAGACACGGGGAATGGTCAGGGGGTGGGGGAACAGGAGGGAGACACGGGCATTGAGTGGGGGGTGGGGGGAACAGGAGAGAGATACGGGGATGAGTGGGGGTGGGGGGAACAGAAGAGAGACAAGGGGCATGAGAAGGGGGTGGGGGGACAGGAGAGAGACACTGAGCATGAGCGGGGGGTGGAGGGGAACAGGAGAGAGATATGGGGCATGAGCGGGGGGTGGGCGGAACAGGAGGAAGACACGGGGCATGACAAGGGGTGGGGGAACAAGAGAGAGTCACAGGGCATGAGCAGGGGGTGGGGGGAACAGGAGGAAGACACTGGGCATGGGCGGGGGTGGGGGGAACAGGAGAGAGACACGGGGCATGAGTGGGGTGTGGCGGAAGGGGAGAGAGACACAGGGACACAGGGCATGAGCGAGGGGTGGGGGAATAGGTGGAAGACACGGGGCATGAGCGAGGGGTGGAGGAAACAGAAGAGAGACACCAGGCATGAGCGGGGGGTGGGGGGGACAGGAGAGAGACACAGGGCATGAGCAGGGGTGGGGGGGAACAGGAGGAAGACATGAGGCATGAGTGGGGGTGGGGGGAGCAGGAGAAAGACACATGGCATGAGCAGGGGTGGGGGAATAGGAGGAAGGCACGGGGCATGAGCGGGGGGTGGGGGGAACAGGAGAGAGACACGAGGCATGAGCGGGGGGGTGGGGAACAGGAGAGAGACACAGTTCATTAGCAGGGGTGGGGGGGACAGGGGGAAGACACAGGGCATGAGCGGCGAGTGGGGCGGAACAGGAGAGAGACACAGGGCATGACATTAGCGGGGGGTGGGAGGAACAGGAGAGCGACACAGGGCATGAGCGGGGGTGGGGGGAACAGGAGGAAGACACGGGGCATGAGTGGGGGGTGAGGAGGAACAGGAGGAATACACGGGGCATGAGCAGGGGCTGGGGGGAACAGGAGGAAGACACGTGGCATGAGCGGGGGTGGGGGGCACAAGAGAGAGACACGGGGCATGAGTGGAGAGTGGGGGGAACAGGAGACAGACACAGGACATGAGCTGGTTGTGGGGGGAACAGGAGAGAGACACGGGGAATGGTCAGGGGGTGGGGGAACAGGAGTGAGACACGGGCATTGAGTGGGGGGTTGGGGGAACAGGAGAGAGATACGGGGATGAGCGAGGTGGGGGGAACAGGAGAGAGACAAGGGGCATGAGAAGGGGGTGGGGGGACAGGAGAGAGACACTGAGCATGAGCGGGGGGTGGAGGGGAACAGGAGAGAGATATGGGGCATGAGCGGGGGGTGGGCGGAACAGGAGGAAGACACGGGGCATGACAAGGGGTGGGGGAACAAGAGAGAGACACAGGGCATGAGCAGGGGGTGGGGGGAACAGGAGGAAGACACTGGGCATGGGCGGGGGTGGGGGGAACAGGAGGAAGACATGAGGCATGAGTGGGGGGTGGGGGGAACAGGAGAAAGACACAGGGCATGAGCAGGGGTGGGGGAATAGGAGGAAGACACGGGGCATGAGCGGGGGGTGGGGGGAACAGGAGAGAGACACGAGGCATGAGCGGGGGGGTGGGGAACAGGAGAGAGACACAGGGCATGAGCAGGGGTGGGGGGACAGGGGGAAGACACAGGGCATGAGCGGCGAGTGGGGCGGAACAGGAGAGAGACACAGGGCATGACATTAGCGGGGGGTGGGAGGAACAGGAGAGCGACACAGGGCATGAGCGGGGGTGGGGGGAACAGGAGGAAGACACGGGGCATGAGTGGGGGGTGAGGAGGAACAGGAGGAATACACGGGGCATGAGCGGGGGGTGGGGGAACAGGAGAGAGACAGGGGGTATGAGCGGGGGGTGTGGGAACAAGAGGGGGACACAGGGCATGGGCGGGGGGTGGGGGCAACAGGAGGAAGACACGTTGCATGAGCGGAGGGGTGGGGGGGAACAGGAGGAAGATACGGGGCATGAGCGGGGTGAGGGAACAGGAGAGAGACACGGGGCATGAGCGGGGGGTGGGGGGAACAGGAGGGAGACACGGGGCATGAGCGGGGTGTGGGGGGAACAGGAGACAGACACAGGCATGAGCGGGGGGGTGGGGGGTGGGGGAACAGGAGAGAGACACGGGGCTATGAGCGGAGGGCACAGGAGAGAGACACGGGGCATTAGCAAGGGGGTGGGGGGAACAGGAGAGAGACACGGGTCTATGAGCGGGGAGTAGGGGGAACAGGAGAGAGACACAGAGCATGAGCAGGGGTGGGGGAAACAGGATAGAAACATGCAGCATGAGCGGGGGTGGGGGGGAACAGGAGAGAGACACGGGGCATGAGCGGGGGTGGGGGGAACAGGAGGAAGACACAGGGCATGAGCAGGGGGTGGGGGGAACAGGATAGAGACACGCAGCATGAGTGGGGTCGGGGGGAACAGGAGAGACACACAGGGCATGGGCGAGGCGTGGGGGGAACAGGAGGAAGACACGGGGAATGAGCAGGCATGGGGGAAACAGGATAGAGACACGCAGCATGAGCAGGGTTGTGGGGGAACAGGAGAGACACACAGGGCATGAGCGAGGCGTGGGGGGAACTGCAGGAAGACAGGGGGCATGAGTGGGGGGTGGGTGGAACAGGAGAGAGACACGGGGTATGAGCGGGGGTGTGGGGAACAAGAGAGAGACACGGGGCATGAGCGGGTGGTGAGGGGAACAGGAGAGAGACAGGGGACAGGAGCGGGGGGTGGGGGAACAGGAGGAAGACACGGGGCATGAGCGGGGGGTGGGGGGAAGACAAGAGAGACACGGGGCATGATCAGGGGTGGGGGGAACAGGAGAGAGACAGAGGACAGGAGCGAGGTGTGGGGGAACAGGAGGAAGACACGGGGCATGAGCGGGGGTGGGGGGAACAGGAGGAAGAAACAGGGCATGAGCGAGGGGTGGGGGAAGAGAAGAGAGACACGGCGCATGATCAGGGATGGGGGGAACAGGAGGGATACACGGGGCAGGTGGTGGCGGGAACAGGAGAGAGACACAGGGCATGAGCAGGGGGAGGGGGGAACAGGAGGAAGACACAGAGCATGAGCAGGGGGTGGGGTGAACAGGAGGAAGACACAGGGAATGAGCAGGGGGTGGGGGGAACAGGAGGAAGACACGTGGCATGAGCGGGGGGAACAGGAGAGAGACATGGGGCATGTGCGGGGAGTGGGGGGAACAGGAGACAGACACAGGACATGAGCGGGTTGTGGGGGGAAAAGGAGAGAGACACGGGGCATGGTCAGGGGGTAGGGGAACAGGAGGGAGACACGGGGCATGAGCAGGGGGTGGGGGAACAGGAGAGAGATACGGGGATGAGCGGGGGTGGGGGGAACAGGAGAGAGACAAGGGGCATGAGAAGGGGGTGGGGGGAACAGGAGAGAGACACTGAGCATGAGCGGGGGCTGGAGGGGTACAGGAGAGAGATATGGGGCATGAGCAGGGGGTGGGCGGAACAGGAGGAAGACACGGGGCATGAGCAGGGGTGGGGGAACAGGAGAGAGACACAGGGCATGAGCGGGGGGAGGGGGGAACAGGAGGAAGACACTGGGCATGGGCGGGGGGTGGGGGGAACAGGAGAGAGACACGGGGCATGAGTGGGGGGTGGGGGAAGGGGAGAGAGACACAGGGACACACGGCATGAGCGAGGGGTGGGGGAATAGGTGGAAGACACGGGGCATGAGCGAGGGGTGGAGGAAACAGAAGAGAGACACCAGGCATGAGCGGGGGGTGGGGGGAACAGGAGAGAGACACAGGGCATGAGCAGGGGTGGGGGGGAACAGGAGGAAGACATGAGGCATGAGTGGGGGATGGGGAAAACAGGAGAGAGACACAGGGCATGAGCGGGGGGAGGGGGGAAGACAAGAGAGACACGGGGCATGATCAGGGGTGGGGGGAACAGGAGAGAGACAGAGGAAAGGAGCGAGGTGTGGGGGAACAGGAGGAAGACACGGGGCATGAGCGGGGGGTGGGGGGAACAGGAGGAAGAAACAGGGCATGAGCGAGGGGTGGGGGAAGAGAAGAGAGACACGGCGCATGATCAGGGGTGGGGGGAACAGGAGGGAGACACGGGGCAGTGGGTGGCGGGAACAGGAGAGAGACACAGGGCATGAGCAGGGGGTGGGGGGAACATGAGGAAGACACAGGGCATGAGCAGGGGGTGGGGTGAACAGGAGGAAGACACAGGGAATGAGCAGCAGCTGGGGGAACAGGAGGAAGACACGTGGCATGAGCGGGGGGTGGGGGGAACAGGAGAGAGACACGGGGCATGAGCGGGGAGTGGGGGGAACAGGAGACAGACACAGGACATGAGCGGGTTGTGGGGGGAACAGGAGAGAGACACGGGGAATGGTCAGGGGGTGGGGGAACAGGAGGGAGACACGGGCATTGAGTGGGGGGTGGGGGGAACAGGAGAGAGACACGGGGTATGAGCGGGGGTGTGGGGAACAAGAGAGAGACATGGGGCATGGTCTGGGGGTGGGGGAACAGGAGGGAAACATGGGGCATGAGTGGGTGGTGGGGGAACAGGAGAGAGACACGGGGCATGAGCAGGTGGTGAGGGGAACAGGAGAGAGACAGGGGACAGGAGCGGGGGGTGGGGGAACCGGAGGAAGACACGGGGCATGAGCGGGGGTGGGGGGAAGACAAGAGAGACACGGGGCATGATCAGGGGTTGGGGAACAGGAGAGAGACAGAGGACAGGAGCGAGGTGTGGGGGAACAGGAGGAAGACACGGGGCATGAGCGGGGGCTGGAGGGAACAGGAGGAAGAAACAGGGCATGAGCGAGGGGTGGGGGAAGAGAAGAGAGACACAGCGCATGATCAGGGGTGGGGGGAACAGGAGGGAGACACGGGGCAGGTGGTGGCGGGAACAGGAGAGAGACACAGGGCATGAGCAGGGGGTGGGGGGAACAGGAGGAAGACACAGGGCATGAGCAGGGGGTGGGGTGAACAGGAGGAAGACACAGGGAATGAGCAGGGGCTGGGGGGAACAGGAGGAAGACACGTGGCATGAGCGGGGGGTGGGAGGAACAGGAGAGAGACACGGGGCATGAGCGGGGGGTGGGGGGAAGACAAGAGAGCACGGGGCATGATCAGGGGTGGGGGGAACAGGAGAGAGACAGAGGACAGGAGCGAGGTGTGGGGGAACAGGAGGAAGACACGGGGCATGAGCGGGGGGTGGGGGGAACAGGAGGAAGAAACAGGGCATGAGCGAGGGGTGGGGGAAGAGAAGAGAGACACGGCGCATGATCAGGGATGGGGGGAACAGGAGGGATACACGGGGCAGGTGGTGGCGGGAACAGGAGAGAGACACAGGGCATGAGCAGGGGGTGGGGGGAACAGGAGGAAGACACAGAGCATGAGCAGGGGGTGGGGTGAACAGGAGGAAGACACAGGGAATGAGCAGGGGGTGGGGGGAACAGGAGGAAGACACGTGGCATGAGCGGGGCGGGGGGAACAGGAGAGAGACATGGGGCATGTGCGGGGAGTGGGGGGAACAGGAGACAGACACAGGACATGAGCGGGTTGTGGGGGGAACAGGAGAGAGACACGGGGCATGGTCAGGGGGTGGGGCAACAGGAGGGAGACACGGGGCATGAGCAGGGGGTGGGGGAACAGGAGAGAGATACGGGGATGAGCGGGGGTGGGGGGAACAGGAGAGAGACAAGGGGCATGAGAAGGGGGTGGGGGGAACAGGAGAGAGACACTGAGCATGAGCGGGGGCTGGAGGGGTACAGGAGAGAGATATGGGGCATGAGCAGGGGGTGGGCGGAACAGGAGGAAGACACGGGGCATGAGCAGGGGTGGGGGAACAGGAGAGAGACACAGGGCATGAGCGGGGGGAGGGGGGAACAGGAGGAAGACACTGGGCATGGACGGGGGGTGGGGGGAACAGGAGAGAGACACGGGGCATGAGTGGGGGGTGGGGGAAGGGGAGAGAGACACAGGGACACACGGCATGAGCGAGGGGTGGGGGAATAGGTGGAAGACACGGGGCATGAGCGAGGGGTGGAGGAAACAGAAGAGAGACACCAGGCATGAGCGGGGGGTGGGGGGAACAGGAGAGAGACACAGGGCATGAGCAGGGGTGGGGGGAACAGGAGGAAGACATGAGGCATGAGTGGGGGATGGGGAGAACAGGAGAGAGACACAGGGCATGAGCGGGGGGAGGGGGGAAGACAAGAGAGACACGGGGCATGATCAGGGGTGGGGGGAACAGGAGAGAGACAGAGGAAAGGAGCGAGGTGTGGGGGAATAGGAGGAAGACACGGGGCATGAGCGGGGGGTGGGGGGAACAGGAGGAAGAAACAGGGCATGAGCGAGGGGTGGGGAAGAGAAGAGAGACACAGCGCATGATCAGGGGTGGGGGGAACAGGAGGGAGACACGGGGCAGTGGGTGGCGGGAACAGGAGAGAGACACAGGGCATGAGCAGGGGGTGGGGGAACAGGAGGAAGACACAGGGCATGAGCAGGGGGTGGGGTGAACAGGAGGAAGACACAGGGAATGAGCAGGGGCTGGGGGGAACAGGAGGAAGACACGTGGCATGAGCGGGGGGTGGGGGGAACAGGAGAGAGACATGGGGCATGAGCGGGGAGTGGGGGGAACAGGAGACAGACACAGGACATGAGCGGGTTGTGGGGGAACAGGAGAGAGACACGGGGAATGGTCAGGGGGTGGGGGAACAGGAGGGAGACACGGGCATTGAGTGGGGGGTGGGGGGAACAGGAGAGAGACATGGGGGTATGAGCGGGGGTGTGGGGAACAAGAGAGAGACGAGGGGCATGGTCAGGGGGTGGGGGAACAGGAGGGAAACATGGGGCATGAGCGGGTGGTGGGGGAACAGTAGAGAGACATGGGGCATGAGCCGGTGGTGAGGGGAACAGGAGAGAGACAGGGGACAGGAGCGGGGGTGGGGGAACAGGAGGAAGACACGGGGCATGAGCGGGGGGTGGGGGGAAGACAAGAGAGACACGGGGCATGATCAGGGGTTGGGGAACAGGAGAGAGACAGAGGACAGGAGCGAGGTGTGGGGGAACAGGAGGAAGACACAGGGCATGAGCGGGGGCTGGAGGGAACAGGAGGAAGAAACAGGGCATGAGCGAGGGGTATGGGAAGAGAAGAGAGACACAGCGCATGATCAGGGGTGGGGGGAACAGGAGGGAGACACGGGGCAGGTGGTGGCGGGAACAGGAGAGAGACACAGGGCATGAGCAGGGGGTGGGGGGAACAGGAGGAAGACACAGGGCATGAGCAGGGGGTGGGGTGAACAGGAGGAAGACACAGGGAATGAGCAGGGGCTGGGGGGAACAGGAGGAAGACACGTGGCATGAGCGGGGGGTGGGAGGAACAGGAGAGAGACACGGGGCATGTGCGGGGAGTGGGGGGAACAGGAGACAGACACAGGACATGAGCGGGTTGTGGGGGGAACAGGAGAGAGACACGGGGCATGGTCAGGGGGTGGGGGAACAGGAGGGAGACACGGGGCATGAGCGGGGGGTGGTGGGAACAGGAGAGAGATACGGGGATGAGCGGGGGTGGGGGGAACAGGAGAGAGACAAGGGGCATGAGAAGGGGGTGGGGGGAACAGGAGAGAGACACTGAGCATGAGCGGGGGCTGGAGGGGTACAGGAGAGAGATATGGGGCATGAGGGGGGGTGGGCGGAACAGGAGGAAGACACGGGGCATGAGCAGGGGTGGGGGAACAGGAGAGAGAGACACAGGGCATGAGCGGGGGGAGGGGGGAACAGGAGGAAGACACTGGGCATGGGCGGGGGTGGGGGGAACAGGAGAGAGACACGGGGCATGAGTGGGGGGTGGGGGAAGGGGAGAGAGACACAGGGACACAGGGCGTGAGCGAGGGATGGGGGAATAGGTGGAAGACACGGGGCATGAGCGAGGGGTGGAGGAAACAGAAGAGAGACACCAGGCATGAGCGGGGGGTGGGGGGAACAGGAGAGAGACACAGGGCATGAGCAGGGGTGGGGGGGAACAGGAGGAAGACATGAGGCATGAGTGGGGGGTGGGGAGAACAGGAGAGAGACACAGGGCATGAGCGGGGGGAGGGGGGAAGACAAGAGAGACACGGGGCATGATCAGGGGTGGGGGGAACAGGAGAGAGACAGAGGATAGGAGCGAGGTGTGGGGGAACAGGAGGAAGACACGGGGCATGAGCGGGGGTGGGGGGAACAGGAGGAAGAAACAGGGCATGAGCGAGGGGTGGGGGAAGAGAAGAGAGACACGGCGCATGATCAGGGGTGGGGGGAACCGGAGGGAGACACGGGGCAGGGGGTGGCGGGAACAGGAGAGAGACAGAGGGCATGAGCAGGGGGTGGGGGAACAGGAGGAAGACGCAGGGCATGAGCAGGGGGTGGGTTGAACAGGAGGAAGACACAGGGAATGAGCAGGGGCTGGGGGGAACAGGAGGAAGACACGTGGCATGAGCGGGGGGTGGGGGGAACAGGAGAGAGACACGGGGCATGAGCGGGGAGTGGGGGGAACAGGAGACAGACCACAGGACATGAGCGGGTTGTGGGGGGAACAGGAGAGAGATCCGGGGAATGGTCAGGGGGTGGGGGAACAGGAGGGAGACACGGGCATTGAGTGGGGGGTGGGGGGAACAGGAGAGAGATACGGGGATGAGTGGGGGTGGGGGGAACAGGAGAGAGACAAGGGGCATGAGAAGGGGGTGAGGGAACAGGAGAGAGACACTGAGCATGAGCGGGGGGTGGAGGGGAACAGGAGAGAGATATGGGGCATGAGCGGGGGGTGGGCGGAACAGGAGGAAGACACGGGGCATGACAAGGGGTGGGGGAACAAGAGAGAGACACAGGGCATGAGCAGGGGGTGGAGGGAACAGGAGGAAGACACTGGGCATGGGCGGGGGTGGGGGGAACAGGAGAGAGACACGGGGCATGAGTGGGGGGTGGGGAAGGGGAGAGAGACACAGGGACACAGGGCATGAGCGAGGGGTGGGGGAATAGGTGGAAGACACGGGGCATGAGCGAGGGGTGGAGGAAACAGAAGAGAGACACCAGGCATGAGCGGGGGTGGGGGGAACAGGAGAGAGACACAGGGCATGAGCAGGGTGGGGGGGGAACAGGAGGAAGACATGAGGCATGAGTGGGGGGTGGGGGGAACAGGAGAAAGACACAGGGCATGAGCAGGGGTGGGGGAATAGGAGGAAGGCACGGGGCATGAGCGGGGGGTGGGGGGAACAGGAGAGAGACACGAGGCATGAGCGGGGGGTGGGGAACAGGAGAGAGACACAGGGCATGAGCAGGGGTGGGGGGGACAGGGGGAAGACACAGGGCATGAGCGGCGAGTGGGGCGGAACAGGAGAGAGACACAGGGCATGACATTAGCGGGGGGTGGGAGGAACAGGAGAGCGACACAGGGCATGAGCGGGGGTGGGGGAACAGGAGGAAGACACGGGGCATGAGTGGGGGGTGAGGAGGAACAGGAGGAATACACGGGGCATGAGCAGGGGCTGGGGGGAACAGGAGGAAGACACGTGGCATGAGCGGGGGGTGGGGGGAACAGGAGAGAGACACGGGGGCATGAGCGGGGAGTGGGGGGAACAGGAGACAGACACAGGACATAAGCGGGTTGTGGGGGGAACAGGAGAGAGACACGGGGAATGGTCAGGGGGTGGGGGAACAGGAGGGAGACACAGGCATTGAGTGGGGGGTTGGGGGAACAGGAGAGAGATACGGGGATGAGCGGGGGTGGGGGGAACAGGAGAGAGACAAGGGGCATGAGAAGGAGGTGGGGGGAAAGGAGAGAGACACTGAGCATGAGCGGGGGGTGGCGGGGAACAGGAGAGAGATATGGGGCATGAGCGGGGGGTGGGCGGAACAGGAGGAAGACACGGGGCATGATCGGGGGGTGGGCGGAACAGGAGGAAGACACGGGGCATGACAAGGGGTGGGGGAACAAGAGAGAGACACAGGGCATGAGCAGGGGGTGGGGGGAACAGGAGGAAGACACTGGGCATGGGCGGGGGTGGGGGGAACAGGAGAGAGACACGGGGCATGAGTGGGGGGTGGGAGAAGGGGAGAGTGACACAGGGACACAGGGCATGAGCGAGGGGTGGGGGAATAGGTGGAAGACACGGGGCATGAGTGAGGGGTGGAGGAAAGAGAAGAGAGACACCAGGCATGAGCGGGGGGTGGGGGGAACAGGAGAGAGACACAGGGCATGAGCAGGGGTGGGGGGGAACAGGAGGAAGACATGAGGCATGAGTGGGGGGTGGGGGGAACAGGAGAAAGACACATTGCATGAGCAGGGGTGGGGGAATAGGAGGAAGACACGGGGCATTAGCAAGGGGGTGGGGGAACAGGAGAGAGACACGGGTCTATGAGCGGGGAGTAGGGGGAACAGGAGGATGACACAAAGCATGAGCGGGGGGGTGGGGGAGAACAGGAGGAAGAAACTGGGAATGAGCAGGGTGTGGGGGGAACCGGAGAGAAACACAAGCATGAGCGGGGGGTGGGGGAACAGGAGAGAGACACAAAGCTATGAGGGGGGAACAGGAGGGAGACACGGGGCATGAGCAGGGGGTGGGCGGAACAGGAGAGAGACACAGGGCATGAGCGGGGGTGGTTGGAACAGGAGGAAGACACTGGTCATGGGCAGGGGGTGGGGGGGAACAGGAGAGAGACACGGGGCATGAGCAGGGTGTGGGGGGAACAGGAGAGAGACACAGAGCATGAGCACGGGTGGGGGAAACAGGATAGAAACACGCAGCATGAGCGGGGTCGGGGGAACAGGAGAGACACACAGGGCATGAGCGAGGCGTGAGGGGAACTGCAGGAAGACACGGGGAATGAGCGGGGGGCTGGGTGGAACAGGAGAGAGACACGGGGTATGCGCGGGGGTGTGGGGAACAAGAGAGAGACATGGGGCATGGTCAGGGGGTGGGGGAACAGGAGGGAAATACGGGGCATGAGCGGGTGGTGAGGGGAACAGGAGAGAGACAGGGGACAGGAGCGGGGGTGGGGGCACAGGAGGAAGACACGGGGCATGAGCAGGGGGTGGGGGGAAGACAAGAGAGACACGGGGCATGAGCGGGGGATGGGGGAACAGGAGGAAGACAGGAAGACACAGGGCATGAGCGAAGGGTGGGGGAAGAGAAGAGAGACACGGCGCATGATCGGGGGTGGGGGGGAACAGGAGGGAGACACGGGGCAACAGGAGAGAGACACAGGGCATGAGCAGGGGTGGGGGGAACAGGAGGAAAACACAGGGCATGAGCAGGGGGAGGGGTGAACAGGAGGAAGACACAGGGAATGAGCAGGGGCTGGGGGGGAACAGGAGAGAGACACGGGGGCATGAGCGGGGAGTGGGGGGAACAGGAGACAGACACAGGACATGAGGCGGGTTGTGGGGGGAACAGGGAGAGAGACACGGGGCCATGGTCAGGTGGGGGAACAGGAGGGAGACACCGGGCATGAGCGGGGGGTGGGGGGAACAGGAGAGAGACACTGGGATGAGCGGGGGTGGGGGGAACAGGAGAGAGACAAGGGGCATGAGAAGGGGGTGGGGGGAACAGGACGAAGACACGGGGCATGAGCGGGTTTTAGGGGGAACAGGTGGAAGACATGGGGCATGAGCTGGGGATGGGGGGAACAGGAAAGAGACACTGAGCATGAGCGGGGGGTGGAGGGGAACAAGAGAGAGATATGGGGCATGAGCAGGGGGTGGGGGGAACAGGAGGAAGACACGGGGCATGAGCAGGGGTGGGGGAACAGAGAGAGAGACACAGGGCATGAGCGGGGGGTGGGGGGAACAGGAGGAAGACACTGGGCATGGGCAGGGGGTGGGGGGAACAGGAGAGAGACACGGGGCATGAGTGGGGGGTGGGGGAAGGGGAGAGAGACACAGGGACACAGGGCATGAGCGGGGGTGGGGGAATAGGTGGAAGACACGGGGCATGAGCGGGGGGGTGGAGGAAACAGAAGAGAGACACCAGGCATGAGCGGGGGGTGGGGGAACAGGAGAGAGACACAGGGCATGAGCAGGGGTGGGGGGGAACAGGAGGAAGACATGAGGCATGAGCGGGGGGCGGGGGGAACAGGAGAGAGACACAGGGCATGAGCGGGGGGTGGGGGAACAGGAGAGAGTCACAAGGCATGAGCGGGGGTGTGGGTAACAGGAGAGAGACACAGGGCATGAGCTGGGTGGGGGAACAGGGGGAAGACACAGGGCATGACATTAGCGGGGGTGGGGGGAACAGGAGAGAGACACAGGGCAAGAGCGGGGGTGGGGGGAACAGGAGGAAAACACGGGGCAAGAGCGGAGGGGTGGGGGGGAACAGGAGGAAGATACGGGGCATGAGCGGGGGTGGGGGAACATGAGAGAGACACAGGGCATGAGCGGGGGTGGGGGGAACAGGACGGAGACACGGGGCATGAGCGGGGCGTGGGGGGAACAGGAGAGAGACACGGGCATGAGCGGGGGGTGGGGGAACAGGAGAGAGACACAGGGCATGAGTGGGGGATGGGGGGAACAGGAGGAGAGACACGGGGATGAGCGGGGGTGGGGGGAACAGGAGAGAGACAAGGGGCATGAGAAGGGGGTGGGGGGAACAGGAGGAAGACACGGGGCATGAGCGGGTTTTAGGGGGAACAGGAGGAAGACATGGGGCATGAGCTGGGGATGGGGGAACAGGAGAGAGACACTGAGCATGAGCGGGGGGTGGAGGGGAACAAGAGAGAGATATGGGGCATGAGCAGGGGGTGGGGGGAACAGGAGGAAGACACGGGGCATGAGCAGGGGTGGGGGAACAGGAGAGAGACACAGGTCATGAGCGGGGGGTGGGGGGAACAGGAGGAAGACACTGGGCATGGGCAGGGGGTGGGGGGGAACAGGAGAAAGACACGGGGCTTGAGTGGGGGGTGGGGGAAGGGGAGAGAGACACAGGGACACAGGGCATGAGCGGGGGGTGGGGGAATATGTGGAAGACACGGGGCATGAGCGGGGGGTGGAGGAAACAGAAGAGAGACACCAGGCATGAGCGGGGGGTGGGGGGAACAGGAGAGAGACACAGGCATGAGCAGGGGTGGGGGGAACAGGAGGAAGACATGAGGCATGAGCGGGGGGCGGGGGGAACAGGAGGAGAGACACAGGGCATGAGTGGGGGATGGGGGAACAGGAGGAAGACACTGGGCATGGGCGGGGGTTGGGGGAACAGGAGAGAGACACAGGGATGAGCGGGGTGTGGGGGAACAGGAGAGAGACAAGGGGCATGAGAAGGGGGTGGGGGGAACAGGAGGAAGACACGGGGCATGAGCGGGTTTTAGGGGGAACAGGAGGAAGACATGGGGCATGAGCTGGGGATGGGGGGAACAGGAGAGAGACACTGAGCATGAGCGGGGGGTGGAGGGGAACAAGAGAGAGATATGGGCATGAGCAGGGGTGGGGGAACAGGAGAGAGACACAGGGGCATGAGCGGGGGTGGGGGGAACAGGAGGAAGACACTGGGCATGGGCAGGGGGTGGGGGGAACAGGAGAAAGACACGGGGCATGAGTGGGGGGTGGGGGAAGGGGAGAGAGACACAGGACACAGGGCATGAGCGGGGGGTGGGGGAATAGGTGGAAGACACGGGGCATGAGCGGGGGGTGGAGGAAACAGAAGAGAGACACCAGGCATGAGCGGGGGGTGGGGGGAACAGGAGAGAGACACAGGGCATGAGCAGGGGCGGGGGGGAACAGGAGGAAGACATGAGGCATGAGCGGGGGGCGGGGGGGAACAGGAGAGAGACACATGGCATGAGCGGGGGTGGGGGAACAGGAGAGAGTCACAAGGCATGAGCGGGGGGTGTGGGGAACAGGAGAGAGACACAGGGCATGAGCTGGGGTGGGGGGAACAAGGGGAAGACACAGGGCATGAGCGGGGAATGGGGCGGAACAGGAGAGAGACACAGGGCATGACATTAGCGGGGGTGGGGGGAACAGGAGAGAGACACAGGGCAAGAGCGGGGGTGGGGGGAACAGGAGAAAACACGGGGCAAGAGTGGAGGGGTGGGGGGGAACAGGAGGAAGATACGTGGCATGAGCGGGGGTGGGGGAACATGAGAGAGACACGGGGCATGAGCAGGGGTGGGGGGAACAGGAGGGAGACACGGGGCATGAGCGGGGTGTGGGGGGAACAGGAGAGAGACACGGGCATGAATGGGGGATGGGGGGAACAGGAGGAAGACACTGGGCATGGGCGGGGGTTGGGGAACAGGAGAGAGACACAGGGCATGAGCGGGGGGTGGGGGGAACAGGAGATAGACACAGATCATGAGTAGGGGGTGGGGGAACAGGTGGAAGACAGGGGGCTTGAGCAGGGGTGGGGGGAACAGTAGGAAGACAGGGGGCATGAGCAGAGGTGGGGGGAACAGGAGAGAGACACGGGCCATGTGTGGGGGCTGGGGGGAACAGGAGAGAGACACGGGGCATGAGCGGGGGATGGGGGGAACAAGAAAGAGACACAGGGCTTGAGCAGGGTGTGGGGGGAACAGGAGGAAGACACAGGACATGAGCGGGGGTGGGGGGAACAGGAGAGAGACACAGGGCATGAGCGGGGGGTGGGAGGAACAGTAGGAAGACAAAGAGCATGAGCGGGGGTGGGGGGGAACAGGAGAGAGACACGGGGCATGAGCGGGGGTGGGGGGGAACAGGATAGAGACACGCAGCATGAGCGGGGTCGTGGGGGAACAAGAGAGACACACGGGGAATGAGCGAGGTGTGGAGGGAACAGGAGGAAGACACAGGGCATGAGCAGGGGTGGGGTAATAGGATAAAGACACGCAGCATGAGCGGGGTCGGGGGAACAGGAGAGACACACGGGGCATGAGCGAGGCGTGGGGGAACTGGAGGAAGACACGGGGCATGAGCGGCGGGTGGGTGGAACAGGAGAGAGACACTGGGTATGAGCGGGGGGGTGGGGAACAGCAGAGAGACATGGGGCATGGTCAGGTGGTGGGGGAACAAAAGGGAAACACAGGGCATGAGCGGGTGGTGGGGGAACAGGAGAGAGACACGGGGCATGAGCGGGTGGTGAGGGGAACAGGAGAGAGACAGGGGACAGGAGTGGGGGGTGGGGGAACAGGAGGAAGACACGGGGCATGAGCGGGGGGTGGGGGGAAGACAAGAGAGCCACGGGGCATGATCAGGGGTGGGAGGAATAGGAGAGAGACAGAGGACAGGAGCGAGGTGTGGGGGAACAGGAGGAAGACACGGGACATGAGCGGGGGGTGGGGGAACAGGAGGAAGACACAGGGATGAGCAGGGGGTGGGGTAGAACAGGAGGAAGACACAGGGAATGAGCAGGGGCTGGGGGAACAGGAGGAAGACACGGGGCATGAGCGGGGGGTGGGGGGAATAGGTGGAAGAAACGGGGCATGAGCGGGGGGTGGAGGAAACAGAAGAGAGACACCAGGCATGAGCGGGGGGTGGGGGGAACAGGAGTGAGACACAGGGCATGCGCAGGGGTGGGGGGGAACAGGAGGAAGACATGAGGCATGAGCGGGGGGTGGGGGGAACAGGAGAGAGACACAGGGCATGAGCGGGGGGTGGGCGAATAGGAGGAAGACACGGGGGCATGAGCGGGGGGTGGGGGGAAACAGGAGAGAGACACGAGGCATGAGCGGGAGTGTGGGGAATAGGAGAGAGACACAGGGCATGAGCAGGGGTTGGGGGCGCAGGGGGAAGACACAGGGCATGAGCGGGGAGTGGGGTGGAACAGGAGAGAGACACAGTGCATGACATTAGCGGGGGTAGGGGGAACAAGAGAGAGACACAGGGCATGAGCGGGGGTGGGGGGAACAGGAGAAGACACGGGGCATGAGTGGGGGGTGAGGGGGAACAGGAGGAATACACGGGGCATGAAGCAGGGGTGGGGGAACAGGAGAGAGACAGGGGGTATGAGCGGGGGTGTGGGAACAAGAGGGGGACACAGGGCATGAGCTGGGTTTGGGGTGAACAGGAGGAAGACACGCAGCATGAGCGGGGTCGTAGGACAAAAAGACACACAGGGAATGAACGAGGCGTGGGGGGAACAGGAGGAAGACACAGGGCATGAGCAGGGTGGGGGGAATAGGATAAAGACACGCAGCATGAGCGGGGTCGGGGGGAACAGGAGAGACACACGGGGCATGGTCAGGCGGTGGGGGAACAGGAGGGAGACACGGGGCATGAGTGGGGGGTGGGGGGAACAGGAGAGACACACGGGGCATGAGCAGGGGTGGGGGCGCAGGGGGAAGACACAGGGCATGAGCGGGGAGTGGGGTGGAACAGGAGAGAGACACAGGCATGACATTAGCGGGGGGTAGGGGGAACAAGAGAGAGACACAGGGCATGAGCGGGGTGGGGAACAGGAGGAAGACACGGGGCATGAGTGGGGGGTGAGGGGGAACAGGGGAATACACAGGGCATGAGCAGGGGTGGGGGAACAGGAGAGAGACAGGGGTATGAGCGGGGGGTGTGGGAACAAGAGGGGGGCACAGGGCATGAGCGGGTGTGGGGGGAACAGGAGGAAGACACGCAGCATGAGCGGGGTCATGGGGAAAAAGACACACAGGGAATGAACGAGGCGTGGGGGGAACAGGAGGAAGACACAGGGCATGAGCAGGGGTGGGGGAATAGGATAAAGACACGCAGCATGAGCGGGGTCGCGGGGGAATAGAGAGACACACGGGGCATGGTCAGGGGGTGGGGGAACAGGAGGGAGACACGGGGCATGAGTGGGAGGTGGGGGGAACAGGGAGAGAGACACGGGGATGAGCGGGGGTGGGGGGAACAGGAGAGAGACAAGGGGCATGAGAAAGGGTTGGGGGGAACAGGAGGAAGACACGGTCCATGAGCGGGGGTAGGGGGAACAGGAGGAAGACATGGGGCATGAGCTGGGGATCGGGGGAACGAGAGAGAGACACTGAGCATGAGCGGGGGGTGGAGGGGAACAGGAGAGAGATATGGCATGAGGGGGGTGGGGGGAACAGGAGGAAGACACGGGGCATGAGCAGGGTGTGGGGGGAACAGGAGGAAGACACAGGACATGAGCGGGGGTGGGGGGGAACAGGAGAGAGACACAGGGCATGAGCGGGGGTGGAGGAACAGTAGGAAGACACAGGGCATGAGCGGGGGTGGGGGGAACAGGAGAGAGACACGGGGCATGGTCAGGGGGTGGGGGAACAGGAGGGAGACACGGGGCATGAGTGGGGGGTGGGGGGAACAGGAGAGAGACACGGGGATGAGCGGGGGTGGGGGGAACAGGAGAGAGACAAGAAGCATGAGAAGGGGTTGGGGGGAACAGGAGGAAGACACGGGGCATGAGCGGGGGTAGGGGGAACAGGAGGAAGACATGGGGCATGAGCTGGGGATCGGGGGAACAGGAGAGAGTCACTGAGCATGAGCGGGGGGTGGAGGGGAACAGGAGAGAGATATGGGGCATGAGCGGGGGCTGGGGGGAACAGGAGGAAAGACACAGGGCATGAGCAGGGTGTGGGGGGAACAGGAGGAAGACACAGGACATGAGCGGGGGTGGGGGAACAGGAGAGAGACACAGGGCATGAGCGGGGGGTGGGAGGAACAGGAGACAGACACAGGACATGAGCGGTTGTGGGGGGAACAGGAGAAGAGACACGGGGCATGGTCAGGGGGTGGGGGAACAGGAGGGAGACACGGGGCATGAGTGAGGGGTGGGGGGAACAGGAGAGAGATACGGGGATGAGCGGGGGTGGGGGGAACAGGGAGAGAGACAAGGGGCATGAGAAGGGGTTGGGGGAACAGGAGGAAGACACGGGGCATGAGCGGGGGTAGGGGGAACAGGAGGAAGACATGGGGCATGAGCTGGGGATCGGGGGAACAGGAGAGAGACACTGAGGCATGAGCGGGGGGTGGAGGGGAACAGGAGAGAGATATGGGGGCATGAGCGGGGGGTGGGGGGAACAGGAGAAGACACGGGGCATGAGGCAGGGTGTGGGGGGAACAGGAGGAAGACACCAGGACATGAACGGGGGTAGGGGGGAACAGGAGGAAGACATGGGGCATGAGCTGGGGATCGGGGAACAGGAGAGAGACACTGAGCATGAGCGGGGGGTGGAGGGGAACAGGAGAGAGATATGGGGCATGAGCGGGGGGTGGGGGGGAACAGGAGGAAGGCACGGGGCATGAGCAGGGTGTGGGGGGAACAGGAGGAAGACACAGGACATGAGCGGGGGTGGGGGGAACAGGAGAGAGACACAGGGCATGAGAATGGGGTGGGAGGAACAGTAGGAAGACACAGGGCATGAGCAGGGGTGGGGGGAACAGGAGAGAGACACGGGGCATGAGCAGGGGTGGGGGGAACAGGAGGAAGACACAGGGCATGAGCAGGGGGTGGGGGAACAGGATAGAGACACGCAGCATGAGCGGGATCGTGGGGGAACAAGAGAGACACACGGGGAATGAGCGAGGCGTGGGGGGAACAGGAGGAAGACACAGTGCATGAGCAGGGGTGGGGGGAATAGGATAAAGACACGCAGCATGAGCGGGGTCAGGGGGAACAGGAGAGACACACGGGACATGAGCGAGGCGTGGGGGAACTGGAGGAAGACACGGGGCATGAGCGGGGGGTGGGTGGAACAGGAGAGAGACACTGGGTATGAGCGGGGGGTGTGGGGAACAGGAGAGAGAACACGGGGAATGAGCGGGGGTAGGGGGAACAGGAAAGAGACACGGGGCATGAGCGGGGGTGAGGGGGAACAGGAGAGAGACACGCGGCATGAGCGGGCGTGGGGGAAAAAGGAGAGAGACAAGGGGCATGAGAAGGGCATGGGGGAACAGGAGGAAGACACGCAGCATGAGCGGGGTCGGGGGGAACAGGAGAGACACACGCAGCATTAGCGGGGTCGGGGGGAACAGGAGAGACACACAGGGCATGAGCGAGGCGTGGGGGAACTGCAGGAAGACACAGGGCATGAGCGGGGGGTTGGGTTGGAACAGGAGAGAGACACGGGGTATGAGCGGGGGTGTGGGGAACAAGAGAGAGACATGGGGCATGGTCAGGGGGTGGGGGAACATGAGGGAAACACGGGGCATGAGCGGGTGGTGGGGGGAACAGGAGAGAGACATGGGGCATGAGCGGGTGGTGAGGGGAACAGGAGAGAGACAGGGGACAGGAGCGGGGGGTGGGGGAACAGGAGGAAGACACGGGGCATGAGCAGGGGGTGGGGGGAACAGGAGTGAGACAAGGGGCATGAGAAGGGGTTGGGGGGAACAGGAGGAAGACACGGGGCATGAGCGGGGGTAGGGGGAACAGGAGGAAGACATGGGGCATGAGCTGGGGATCGGGGAACAGGAGAGAGTCACTGAGCATGAGCGGGGGGTGGAGGGGAACAGGAGAGAGATATGGGGCATGAGCGGGGGCTGGGGGGAACAGGAGGAAGACACAGGGCATGAGCAGGGTGTGGGGGGAACAGGAGGAAGACACAGGACATGAGCGGGGTGGGGGAACAGGAGAGAGACACAGGGCATGAGCGGGGGGTGGGAGGAACAGGAGACAGACACAGGACATGAGCGGGTTGTGGGGGGAACAGGAGAGAGACACGGGGCATGGTCAGGGGGTGGGGGAACAGGAGGGAGACACGGGGCATGAGTGAGGGGTGGGGGGAACAGGAGAGAGATACGGGGATGAGCGGGGGTGGGGG
The DNA here is from genome assembly GCF_040938575.1 of Ambystoma mexicanum. Lineage (NCBI taxonomy): Eukaryota > Metazoa > Chordata > Amphibia > Caudata > Ambystomatidae > Ambystoma > Ambystoma mexicanum. Next base: position 1,238,725,370 of record NC_090930.1, on the reverse strand, counting down.
GAACAGGAGAGAGACAAGGGGCATGAGAAGGGGTTGGGGGGAACAGGAGGAAGACACGGGGCATGAGCGGGGGTAGGGGGAACAGGAGGAAGACATGGGGCATGAGCTGGGGATCGGGGGAACAGGAGAGAGACACTGAGCATGAGCGGGGGGTGGAGGGGAACAGGAGAGAGATATGGGGCATGAGCGGGGGGTGGGGGGAACAGGAGGAAGACACGGGGCATGAGCAGGGTGTGGGGGGAACAGGAGGAAGACACAGGACATGAACGGGGGTAGGGGGAACAGGAGGAAGACATGGGGCATGAGCTGGGGATCGGGGGAACAGGAGAGAGACACTGAGCATGAGCGGGGGGTGGAGGGGAACAGGAGAGAGATATGGGGCATGAGCGGGGGGTGGGGGGAACAGGAGGAAGGCACGGGGCATGAGCAGGGTGTGGGGGGAACAGGAGGAAGACACAGGACATGAGCGGGGGTGGGGGAACAGGAGAGAGACACAGGGCATGAGAATGGGGTGGGAGGAACAGTAGGAAGACACAGGGCATGAGCAGGGGTGGGGGGAACAGGAGAGAGACACAGGGCATGAGCAGGGGGTGGGGGAACAGGATAGAGACACGCAGCATGAGCGGGATCGTGGGGGAACAAGAGAGACACACGGGGAATGAGCGAGGCGTGGGGGGAACAGGAGGAAGACACAGTGCATGAGCAGGGGTGGGGGGAATAGGATAAAGACACGCAGCATGAGCGGGGTCAGGGGGAACAGGAGAGACACACGGGACATGAGCGAGGCGTGGGGGAACTGGAGGAAGACACGGGGCATGAGCGGGGGATGGGTGGAACAGGAGAGAGACACTGGGTATGAGCGGGGGGGGTGTGGGGAACAGGAGAGAGACCGGGGAATGAGCGGGGGGTAGGGGGAACAGGAAAGAGACACGGGGCATGAGCGGGGGTGTGGGGAACAGGAGAGAGACACGCGGCATGAGCGGGGGTGGGGGGAAAAGGAGAGAGACAAGGGGCATGAGAAGGGCATGGGGGAACAGGAGGAAGACACGCAGCATGAGCGGGGTCGGGGGGAACAGGAGAGACACACGCAGCATTAGCGGGGTCGGGGGAACAGGAGAGACACACAGGGCATGAGCGAGGCGTGGGGGGAACTGCAGGAAGACACAGGGCATGAGCGGGGGGTGGGTGGAACAGGAGAGGGACACGGGGTATGAGCGGGGGTGTGGGGAACAAGAGAGAGACATGGGGCATGGTCAGGGGGTGGGGGAACATGAGGGAAACACGGGGCATGAGCGGGTGTGGGGGGAACAGGAGAGAGACATGGGGCATGAGCGGGTGGTGAGGGGAACAGGAGAGAGACAGGGGACAGGAGCGGGGGGTGGGGGAACAGGAGGAAGACACGGGGCATGAGCAGGGGGTGGGGGGAAGACAAGAGAGCCACGAGGCATGATCAGGGGTGGGGGGAACAGGAGAGAGACAGAGGACAGGAGCGAGGTGTGGGGGAACAGGAGGAAGACAACGGGGTATGAGCAGGGAGTGGGGGGAACAGGAGGAAGACACAGGGCATGAGCGAGGGGTGGGGGAAGAGTAGAGAGACACGGCGCATGATCGGGGGTGGGGGGAACAGGAGTGAGACACGGGGCAGGGGGTGGCGGGAACAGGAGAGACACAGGGCATGAGCAGGGGGTGGGGGAACAGGAGGAAGACACAGGGCATAAGCAGAGGGTGGGGTGAACAGGAGGAAGACACAGGGAATGAGCAGGGGCTGGGGGGAACAGGAGGAAGACATGGGGCATGAGCGCGGGGTGGGGGAACAGGAGAAAGACACAGGGCATGAGCGGGGAGTGGGGGGAACAGGAGACAGACACAGGACATGAGCGGGTTGTGGGGCGAACAGGAGAGAGACACGGGGCATGGTCAGGGGGTGGGGGAACAGGAGGGAGACATGGGGCATGAGCGGGGGGTGGGGGTAAAAGGAGAGAGACACAGGGATGAGCGGGGGTGGGGGGAACAGGAGAGAGACAAGGGGCATGAGAAGGGGTTGGGAGGAACAGGAGGAAGACACGGGGCATGAACGGGGTTAGGGGGAACAGGAGGAAGACATGGGGCATGAGCTGGGGATGGGGGGGAACAGGAGAGAGACACTGAGCATGAGTGGGGGGTGGGGGAAGGGGAGAGAGAGACAGGGACACAGGGCATGAGCGGGGGGGGTGGGGGAATAGGTGGAAGAAACGGGGCATGAGCGGGGGGTGGAGAAAACAGAAGAGAGACACCAGGCATGAGCGGGGGCTGGGGGGAACAGGAGAGAGACACAGGGCATGAGCAGGGGTGGGGGGGGAACAGGAGGAAGACATGAGGCATGAGCGGGGGTGGGGGGAACAGGAGAGAGACACAGGCATGAGCGGGGGTGGGGGAATA